>NC_082662.1:159490360-169490360 GCF_025265405.1 Mesoplodon densirostris
CTGAGCCTCAGTGATCTCAGCAGGCTCCTAGGGCAGCACTCCCTGGAAGTCAAAGGCCAGCTCCAGGTTGATTTAAGACCCCACAGCAGCAAAGTGATGAGCTGGGCTCTGAACAACCTCACTGGTGGCAGAGGCTGAGGCCCACCCCGGGGCTGGTCCTGACCTCACCCCAGTGATGCAAGTTCATAGAAGGCATGGAAGCTGCAGCTCCCTGCATTGTAACAGCTGCTCAACCCCAACTCTGCCCCAGGAGTCTCAGCCCTGGGAAGAAGGGTCAGAAGCCTCCTATGTTTCCAGGCCCCAGTCCATGGGGGTGCTGACAAAAGGCTTGTCTTTGCAAATTCAGTGGCCGTAGGCAACGTGTAAGGAGAAAGGATGCAAACACACCCCATTGCTGCCAGCTGCCCTTTATCCTGCCCAGTGGTTGTCACCAAAGGCCATTTTCATAGCTAATGAGGACACTATATCAGGAACTGACATCACAGGTTTCAAAAAGTTCCTGAAGCTCTTTCTGAGCACAATTCCATCTTGGCCAGCAGCTTCTGTCTTGCACGCAAACTTGGCCGCTGGCCCTTCCTAACTCGCTCTGATGGAACCTAGCGGTGCAGGGTGGTGCGTGGGAACGGAGGGACTTCACCCACACCCATCGTGTCTGCTCTGTGCTCCGGGCACGCCCACCTTGCTGAAACCTCTCTTCTCCAGAGCTTCAGGTCCACCTGCCTGAGGGCCCTGCTGTTCAGATCGGTCAGAAACCACAGAGTCGGGAGTCACCCTGCTCTCCTTCAGGACTCCCTAATAGACCTCGTTCTTTATTTCGATCTGGACCAAAACGGAATGTCCCCCACAACAGCCGTGCATTCAGACACGATTCTGCACGCGTCTTAATGAGGAGGACTGTGCAGAAGAAACAAGTCACCCTGTCAACACTTGCCCGGGCTCCCAGTGAACAGAGAAATGTGCTTGTTGCCAGGGGAGGAGGGAAAAATACAAAAGCTGCTCCCTGAGTGAGATCCACCTAGCAGCCCCCCTACTCCCAGGCCAGGCCTGGCCCCTGCCTTACCTGTACAACCCTGAAGCCTGGCAGCTGATGCGGACCCGAGTTGGCCTGAGACTTGCCTTCTGAGCCTGCCTGAACTGTCACTGGCTGGTGCTTACCCAAGAAATTTATTTGTTTAAAGTGTCAATTCAAATAGCATTCCATCCTAATTATGTGAAGAAACAGAAAAAAATCGGGGGAAAATATACCAAAACACTAGTGGCTTTCACTGGGTCAAGTTATTAAAAATTCAACCTGTATGTTCTGATTCGTTTATAATGAATATGTGTTTTACTTCCAATCAGAAAAAAAAATTTTTTTTTTTAAAGGGGATCTGGCACAGGTCTCACTGCTAGTTGGAGAACCCAGGACTGCCGATCGCTTTCTTTTTTCTCTCTCTTTTTTCTTTAGAGAAAGACTTTATTTATTTATCTTTGGCTGCGTTGGGTCTTCATTGCTGCGTGCGGGCTTTCTCTAGTTGCGGCGAGTGGGGGCTGCTCTTCCTTGTGGTTAACGGGCTTCTCACTGCGGGGGCTTCTTTTGTTGTGAAGCACAGGCCCTAGGTGCCACGGGCTTCAGTAGCTGTGGCATGTGGGCTCAGTAGTTGTGGCGCATGGGCTTAGTTGCTCCACAGCATGTGGGATCCTCCAGGACCAGGGCTCGAACCCATGTCCCCTGCATTTGCAGGCAGATTCTTAACCACTGTGCCACCAGGAAATTAAAAAATTTTTAATAGAGACTTGTTGGTTTGCTTTAGGCCATTGGTGTGGGTATTGTAACTCCCAAGGCTTATGGTGTTGGCCGGCACACACCCAGCTTTACCCCTGTGACACATGGGATTTGCATCCTGGTTCTGTTGATGTGTCTCCTCTTCTTTAGTTTCTGACTCTGGTGGCTTTGATCCAGCTCTGTGACTTTCAGTTGACCCTGGCTATGCCCTGGATATACCACATTGTCCACCCTAGTCTGGTCCAGCTCAGTACAGCCCCACCTTGGCCTCGGACCCCAAAGTTGGCCTCCCAGGCCCCATGTCTGGTTGCTGTAATCAGGTGAATAGCTTTTGAGCCCTGGTGTCCCTCTGGTTTCTTAGAGTCCAGTTTCAGGGTGCAAACAGCCTAGGAACAGCCATAGAATAATTCAGAAATCCTTGTGATTCTTAGGGGATTGAGTTCTCTTTTTACATTCTAATCAACCCCACTCTGGAAAGCAGACAATTCCCTGGGGGTTGTTGATCATCTACATGAAGTGATGGTCCTCCTCTATACTTGTGGGCACCACAAATGCCACCACGGGATTTGTCATTCTTCACCACCTGAGCATCCTCAGTTCTACTCAATCCAACAATTACCAACTTAGCAACAACTGAGGACTCATCATCCTGCTCGTGCCCCCTCTAAATGCTGGGGCTCAGGGAAGACTGAGAAGGCAATACAATTCCGTGGCTGGATGTCAAATAATGAAACTCTGATCCATGCAGAAATGGAGACCATGTGCTTCTTTATTTGTCATACGTTAGCAATGCTGAGACCTTCCCACTGATTATGGGCCACTTCATAGATGATACAATATTCTGCCCCCCTGGACATAATTCTTTTTTTTTTAAATTGAAGTATAGTTGACTTACAATGTTGTGTTAATTTCTGCTGTGCAGCAAAGTACATATATATACATATATATACAAAGTACATACGTATACATATCTATACATATTCTTTTCCATGATGGTTTACCACAGGATATTGAATATAGTTCCCTGTGCTATACAGTAGGACCTCGTTGTTTATCCATTCTATATATAATAGTTTGCATCTGCTAACCCCAAACTCCCAATCCATCCCTCCCCCACCCTTCCTCACCCTTGGCAACCACAAGTCTGTTCTCTATGCAGGACACAATTCTTAAACCTCCTCCTGATAATGAGGGTCTAAAAGGTTGAGAGCAGTACCTAGGAGAAGATTCATTTGGAGAGAGCAGTATTTTCACATAGACTTGATTCTCACTATAAATAATTCCCACTTCACGGGTAGTCAGAGCAGTCTCATGACTTGCGCAAGCTCAGAAAGCTTGAATAAATAAAATTGAATAAATGAAATAAATGAATAAATGAAAATGGCAGGAGACCCAGAGAGGTGCTGTCTTCAAGGCAGGGCCCTGCCCCCTAGGCAATGACCCCTCTCTAAAACCTCCCTGAGGTGGCCCTCTGGAGAGGACCGCCTGGCTCACAGCCAAAAACCTTCATCAATCCAAGGGCAAAGAAGGCCACAAAGCACTCCTTCACTTCTGAGAAGAATCAAGTAAATCCATGAGAAACTGACAGCGACTGAGTAATCAGAGAAACCAGCCTTTCAGTGAAGATGGACGGGTAGCAGGTAAAGACAATTAGGGGGTGTAAAAGGTCTGACAGGTACCAAGGTCAATAATAAGAAACAACGTGACAGGCAGCAGTAATCAAAATAAGTGTGCGGGGAAGACTGCAATCCTGACGCTATCAGCAAGGAAGCCTGGAAGGGGGTGGGCAGGACATTTATTACCCTAACAATAAACTGTGCTGATGGCCAGCACTCGGTCCCATTGCGGTCACCTCACACACTCCCAGCAGCAGTTCTCCTGGCTAACACTGCAGAGAGGAACGTTTCAGAAACTTTGGCAGCAAGAAAAACCAGTTTGTGGGGATATGCAGACACCTGAGTAGGTAAGGATGGCTGGAAATACATCACAGGTTTGTGTATGTATGTATTTGGAAAGAGAGAGAATCTACTAGACTCCAGGATCTGTGCTATATGCTGGGACCAAAGACAAGTAGATTATACACCTGCCCTCTAGGGACTCTCTGTTGGTGGGGAGATGGGGAACAACTTTGCAGGTAACTATGTGATAAGTGTAATAACAAGTTCTGCTGGAGCTCAGAGAGGAAGATTATTGTCACAAATTCTTTCTCATATGGAGGCTTCCAGACACACTGTATGCATCCTTTGACAAAAAAAAAAAAAATTGAATCTTGGTGCCCTTACTTAAATGCTTTGTGATTTTAGACAAGCCACTTAAACTCTCTGTGACTCAGTTTCCTCATCTGTAAAATGGGGACAACCATAGTAGTTTGTATGGTTGCTGTGGGGATTGAGTTACTATGTAATACCCTTGGATGAGTGCCTGGAGTGTCCCTGGGGTATGTAGGTATCAGTCAGAAAAAGCCACTCCTTTCCTTCATAGAACAATCCTGCACACATATTGCAATGTGGTCAATTGCACGAATCCTGGGTCATGCAGTTATGTGTGAAGGTGAAGGTGGTGGGGATTTTACCTTCCTAGTCAAATGCAGCAGGTTTGGACAAACCCAGCCACCAGTCCCACATGCTCAGTCTTCAAAGAAAAGCCCAGCGATCTTGCTATTTTGGAGAAAGGCAATACATACTCATTGTTGATTTATGAAAAGACAACACTCAGAATGGGAGAAAATATTTGCAAACGAGTCAATGGACAAAGGATTAATCTCCATATATATAAACAGCTCATGCAGCTGAATATTAAAAAAACAAACAACCCAATCAAAAATGGGCAGAAGACCTAAATAGACATTTCTCCGAAGAAGACATACAGATGGCCAAGAAGTACATGAAAAGCTGCTCATCATCACTAGTTATTAGGGAAATGCAAATCAAAACTACAATGAGGTATCACCTCACACCAGTTAGAATGGGCATCATCAGAAAATCTACAAACAACAAATGCTGGAGAGGGTGTGGAGAAAAGGGAACCCTCTTGCACTGTTGCTGGGAATGTAAATTGATACAGCCACTGTGGAGAACAGTATGGAGGTTCCTTAAAAAACTAAAAATAGAACTACCATACAACCCAGCAATCCCACTACTGGGCATACACCCAGAGAAAACCATAATTCAAAAAGAGTCATGTAACACAATGTTCATCACAGCTCTATTTACCATAGCCAGGAGATGGAAACAACCTAAATGCCCATCAACAGACGAATGGATAAAGAAGATGTGGTACATATATACAATGGAATATTGCTCAGCCATAAAAAGGAACGAAATTGGGTCATTTGTAGAGACGTGGATGGACCTAGAGGCTATCATACAGAGTGAAGTAAGTCAGAAAGAGAAAAACGAATATCGTATATTAACGGCATCTATGTGGAACCTAGAAAAATGGTACAGATGAACCAGTTTGCAAGGCAGAAACAGAGACACAGATGTAGAGAACAAACGTATGGACACCAAGGGGGGAAAGCGGGGCGGGGGGTGGTGGTGGGATGAATTGGGAGATTGCGATTGACATATATACACTAATATGTATTAAATAGATAACTAATAAGAACCTGCTGTATAAAAAAATAAAATAATAAAAGAAACTTTTAAAGTTAAAAAAAAATGTGGATTCGTCTTATTGATCAAAAGTTTCATTCTAGACATTAGGCTCTAGACTAATGAAGGTATAATATTCCAGAACAGTAGGAAGGCACGTCACTGCCTACTTCAAAATTATCTTCAAATACAGGATAAAGCATGGAAAATTCTCAGAGCTGGCTTGGGAAACGTGTCACCTGTGTTGGGCTTCTCATTCAGTGAATCAGGCTGGTGTCTGGCTCAGCAGGGGGAACTCTTTCATAATGATTTCCCTGCAGGAATCCTGTTTGATAATGCAAACTAGGATCAAAGGGATAGGCTTTCCCATTACAAACTCCAGAGAAAGGATTCACTCTTGAGTTGTTACTGGGGAATCTGAGAGCCCCTTGGGGTATAGTCCTCCAACCCTCAAGCAGGAGAGTTGTTGAGTAAATCCAGAGAGAAACAGAAAGGTTCCCTGTGCCCTGACCACCTTGGGCTCCTCCCTCTCTCTCCTCTGACCCTCGGCTGCCAGACCCCATCCCACCCCCAGCCCTGCAGCCAAGAGTCAATCGCTGCACCCCCAAACCCCTACTCCAGCCAAGTGCTCGTTAAAGCCCCTATACATGGCCAAAGAGTTGAAAAAGTATAAGGCTGGAACTATTTTTTAACTCAGAGAAACACATTCTTGCTGAGGAATAAATAAACCCGTGCCTTTATCATTATTATTTTTTAATGTCACCGTACTTTTCCAGTTTCCCCATCAGAAAAACAAACTCAAGAAGATGTGAGTCAAATTCCTTTTAACACTGTAAAGTTCTCAGAGACAAATTTCTCAAGTTTTCCTCAGAAAATCTGATTTCTTTAATACCAGCTTTATGGCATGTTATTCATAGGAATAAGCCTCAGTTTACTCATCTGTAATGTGGGGCAGTATACCCACCTTACATACTTTACAAAATTCATAGATCAATCGAGATTATGTTTATGAAAACGTCTTGAAAACTATAATGAGCTCTGCAGATGCCAGGTGCTCTGTTACTCTGACTCATTTTAGTGCTTTTCAACAGGGGAAAGGTAGAAAGATCAATGTGAGAAAAAAATGTTGAAACCTTTTACAGGCAATGAATCTTATTCTCTGCTATAGCATGAAACCACACTGAACCATGTCCACCGTTAGGTTAGTTGAAGGCTGTTGTTAAAATGAAAATGTGACTGTTATTTATGGTTTAAGGCCTACCTGTTTCCAAATAGGTTTTCAGAAGGTGTTAATTTATTGCCAACACTGCATCTTGTATTACTTTGGCATTTGACTACTGAGGGAATGAGGCACAGAGGACCGGTACGTTTTAAGCAGAGTTGGGGCCAGGAGGAAATGTCTGGGGTAAACAGCCCTTCCCAGGAAGGCAGGTCCCTGTGGAGACCTGCAGGGATGAGCACTAGACAGCCACGGGTCACTCAGTGAGGACACTGCACCCAGACCATCTGGGGTTAGTAGAAGCTGAGCTGTTGCCATCCTTAAGCCCCAAAGGAGGTGAAGGGAGTTGGCAGAGAGGTTACCAAAACCTGGAAAGAGAGTCAGTCCTGTCGAGAAGGTCACCTTGAGAGAAACTACGCCCTTCAGCTGAGGGACACAATCAGTGGGTGACCTCCCAGGAAGGAAGTCAGGACCCCACTCCCCTCTGGCTGGAGCTGCAGCTCCCCTCCTGGGTATCTCCTTTAGCTGAATGGGAAGCTCGCTAGGAAGAGAGATCAGGTCCAAGAAGAAAAGGGTGGAGAGAGGGTCTGGAGGGGCAAAGGGAAAACTGCAACTGTGTGTGCAGGAGAGGAAGGCAGGCCCAGGCAGTGCGCACAGAGGCTGCGGAGGGAGGAGAGTTGCTCTGGGGAAGGAGAACTCCCATCAAAGAGAAGAGGGCGCCATGCACAAGTTATTTCAGGCATCAACCCCAGCCCACCGGGGACATTCTGAATCCTCTTTTGGGCTGTTTTGTACCCTAAATGGATCATACGTGGACTTGGGAACCCTCAAAACCGTGCTTTGCTCACCAAAGCCTGGCTATATTCAGAGCCAACTCAGTGCTGTCTGCATTCTCAATTTGTCAGAAAGGCAGCTGCTTGGAGCTAAATGGTCAATTCTTACCTTTATTCAGATTGAAAACATTTAAAAAGCCCAAAATTGTATAATACATATCCTGGATTTAGCAGTTAATAAAACAACATTTGAATTCTACTGGAGCCCCCTTTTAGCAACAATGAACAAAGATGATGCAGTATAACTTAATGGAGAGCAAAATGCATTTTGTCAAGACAGAGAGCGAGAGAAAAGGAATTTAAGAAATTATGTACCCTGAAAAACCACTCTCTAAAGTAATGAGCAAGGCTAATCCAGGCCTTACTGACTGAATAACTACAAAATAAGATAAACGACAAGCAAAAAAAAAAAAAAATCCTTTGAGTTTTTCAGATTAGAATTCATCTCTGGGGCCAACTGCAACTGCAGATATTAAAGGATTTCTTTAATCATGTCACGCCCTGCTTAAAAAACACTGAGGCTCCACCAGCCCACAGAATACAGAGGAAATTTCTAAAGATGCCAATCAAGGCTCTCTGACGTCTTCTTAGTCCCCTCAACCCTGAATACACACAAACACCCCAGGAACTGTGCCCTTCGTCCTCACTCACTTTACTGCCCTTTCCCTGTCTCCTCCTTTCAAAATCTTTCTAATTCTTCAAGACCCAGCTCAAAGGCTACATCGATGGAAAACATCACGATTTCTCTAGAGAGTCTTGCAGTTGAAATGATTCCTTCTGCTGGGCTCCCAGAAGAATTTCTCCATACCTGGGATATGCTACTTATCATGGTTTGCTATTTATTCTTGTTATGTAAATACCTTCCTCCTAGTTATACAGGGAGTTACCTGAGATTTCTCTAGCTCACCCCTGACATCTCGAATGGAACCTAGCCCAGTTCCTGGCATGCAATCAGTGTGCATCTGCATTTAATTAAACAGGCTGTGCTCCATATACCAGTACCCTTGGAGCTTCCTCAAATTTCAAAATGCTATTTCATGCACTAGAAAATAGAATTCATCTGTGTGTAGTCTTTGGGTCAGAGTGGTGCTCTTTCATGCTCGAAAACACATATTGATAATTTGCACAATAAAGTAAATAACTCCTCTAGACCTCTAGAGCTAAACGTTCATAAGTTGCCACCTCCAACATACATGTTATCTGGAGAAGTTAATGGATATCAGATATTAAAGCAATTATTCAGTTCCTGATAGAAGGACCAAATCCAATGTAGTTATGTCATATAATTGGAAACAGCATGAATCTGATATTTGAACCTGTCATTAGGTATTTTTTAGAGCAGATGAATTATCTGGTCTTCTGGATGTGGGTGAATATAATTTCTACAGGTAACTACTCCCAAGATTTGTTTGTTTCTAAAGAGTTTCAATGTCCAAGTAATCAAGCAAACAGTTCCTACATTTATAGTTATAATTAATTAGAAGTTCTGAGCCCAGGTTTATAAATTGTCCTGGCCCCGAGTCGGCCTCCTGGACATAAAGCCCTGGAAGCACTACTAAGACATGACCAGCTCCCTTACCTTAGGCACACACAGGGCATGTAGGGATTATTTTCATACATTTTCATAACATAGTTTTAATTGATTTTAAACCTTCGTGGAGACTGAAGATAGTCCCTTCAGAGGCAGAACTTCCTTGCACTTGGCCTTGATACTTCAATCAACCCTGCTTATGCTGTGCCCTTTTCCCCCCTCCTCACCCACTCCTCACAACTCATATCCACCTTTCCAACACCACCCCTCCATGCGGACTGGGACGCCACCTCTTCAGGAAGCCTCTTCTGGTCACCTGTCCCACACTGTGAGGGGCATCTATTAAACTTAAAGTAAGTGACTAATAATACAAAAGGACAGCCTTGCCTTGTCGTTCATTTTCACGTGTATGAGTCTAGTCTTCTCAGCTAGATTATAAGCCCCATGAGGGCAGAGACCATTTTTTATATTCTAAAGCAATTTCTCCGTCTGTTCTAATGAGTATCGTGGGCAAGGAAAAAAAAAAAAGCATCGATTTGGGCTGCAGTCTGAGTGGTCATCTTTCTTAGAAGAGACTTTGCTTTGCAGTTGTATTAAATGTAAAGAAAAGAAAGATGAAAAGCAGGATGATGACTGTTCAAGAAGAGTGATTGAACAGCAAACGGTGACATGCTGTTCTCCCAGCTTGAGAAACACAGATGAAAAATAGATATTAATGATAGCAAAAGGTCAGGCTCTTAGAAGAATTTGTGAACCAAAATGGTGGAGATTAATTAGGAATTCATTTTTTATATCCTACCTACTTCCAAAGGACAAAGGTGGCTGATGGAGGGAGGTTGTGGCATCTACGAATGAACTGAGAGTCTGGAAATATGACTCAGGATTTAGTTTGGCTCTAACTCACTGTGTGTAACTGGGCAAATCACTCCCATACTTTGAGCCTTGTCTATAAAACTGGAATAATCCCATTGCCCATTATGAGGATTAAATAGGGCTTTGTATATATGACTCCCCCCCCATATATACACACACACACACACACACACACATATATAACTATATATATATATATGTATATATATATATATATATACGTGGTTATATATATATTTGTATATATATACGTATGTATATAGTCAAATGCTCTACAGATGTTAAGAATTCTCTGGGATCTGTAGACATTGGATAAATTCTCACCTAAATGGGATCTGTATTTACCAAAAATCATGGGGAAACCTGGAGGTAGACTGTCAACCTTAGCTGCCGCAAAAGGAAGTGGAGGCCCCCAGCAGTAACACTTGCCCAGCCTCTCCCCTTAGACTGTAAAGCAGGAATTCAAACCTGGATGGCCTCACACTCACTTCCAATCGAAAGATTTTATTACTCCTTTGGTGTTATTCTCTTGATGGATCTTGAGGACCCCACTTTTCAGATGAAGAAGGAACTGCTCTGAGAGGCCAGGTCAGTTGGAATTCTCGCAGACAGCACACGACAGAGCCAGAGGACAAGACCAGAAGCCAGATTCCTCCACCCAGCCAATGCGGTGTCTCTATCCCGCAGGGAACACACACACAAATATACTGGGCTGACCCACTTGTGCCAAAAAATGAGTGTGGCTCCATCACATTCTGAACCAAAGACCCTTCCTGCAGATCCCACCTGGAGGCACGTCAAGGGATGTGGTCCCGGAGCGGGGGTGAGGCGGCCAGTCCTGGGGGGAGGCGACTCCCCAGCCTGGCCTTGCATCTCCTCTGACACTATGCCGCGTGTCCCTCTTGACAGCTCTGGGCCAGCCACCGAGTCCTGTCTGCAGGGAGTTTTCTGCCCTCGGGTTCTTTTCAGAAACATGACATGCCCAATAAAGGCCTGGGGCTGATGGAGACAAGCGGGCCCTGAGTCCTCCGAGCAGCCCTGACGTTGCCTCCGCTGACACAATGGGGCCGGCAGTAATCACATTACACCCTCGTCTTTCATAATTACCCTCTTTCTCCAAGTGACAGAGCATCCCAATGGCAGGCGGGGAACTATTTTTAAACTAATTCTAACCAAAAAAAAAAAAAAAAAAAAACACGAGTGTCATTTTTTTCACAGATATGGTTCTGGTTTATAAATCACCCCCAGGGACAGTGTGGGGCGTAAGGTTGGCAGAAGCTAGAAAATCTAAACAAAGCACTGGCTGCTCACCTCTCCTTGCCCGCACGACAACCTAGACACACTCATTTTTTTCTTTCTTTTTCTTTTTTTTTTTCTGAAGCTCCTCTACCTGTGTTTGTCTCTTTCACTCCCTCTCTGGCTCTAAGAGAAAATAAAAAGGAGAAAACACAAAGGCAGAGCTTCAACGTGAGTGACTTGTGGCTCTTTCTGTCCCTCGTCGTCCCCCTCCTCCCTCCCGCCCCACATCCCACCTTCCTGAGACCACTCCTCCCCTCCTCCCAGCCTGTGTAAAGGTGATGGCTCCCAGAACATTTTTTTGTAACAGTAGCAAAGCCCTTCAACGTGAAGAAACAAAGCCAGGAGAAGGCATGTGGAGGCGGGCAAGGGAAAGAAAAGCCACTGAAGGACAACTTTAGCTGGGGCAAGACTTGGCCGAGCCCGGGTGACCCGCACTCTCCCCGCAGGCCACCCGGGGGACGAGCACAGACCCCAGCAGCACGGCACCACCCGTCCAGCTGTCCACTCGCCTCTTACACATGACCTGGAGACCCCTGTGGTGCCCGCCATGATAATTATATTGATAAGGAGGCTGGAGTGGAGGAAATGAATCAATGGCACTGCACGGATTTCCTGAGTATCGATCTATCGAATTGCTGCAACTTGCCTGCACCCTCATTTGGAGGGTCATTAGCTAATACCTGTCTTGCTTACAACTGTTAGTGTATCATCGAACCCTGAGTGTATTATCTGTCCCTCGGGTTTATGTTTTCTCCCTCTACCTGTAGAACTCTGTCTGTTGCTCTCGCCAGCCTGGCACTCTGGCATATTTTTCTTCTCCATCTTAGCTTTCTCCTCCTCTTCCCCTCTCTCACCACCACTTCATCCTCTGACTGGCCTGTTTTGCTTCTATCCTGGAGTCTTACAGCTCTGGTCGGATGACTCATCTGAGAAACAGGAAGAGAGTGAGGGAGGAGAGGGCTCTGCTGGTCCCCTCCAGCCTCCAACGTTGCTTTTGGTGACAGAGATTTTGCATCTAGCTTAGAGGTGCAGCCACCACTTCACACCAAAGCCAGACCACGGGTCTCAGAGCAAGCAGGACCCCTCTAAAGGCGACAAACACATCAACGTAGCGTTCTAGGATATGCCACAGGATTAGAACAGGCCTTCCTCATAGGAAGTTGCAAAAATCTGCCCAGCAGCATCGCTGAAGAGTGCCACGGAAAGGGGCCGCCTGCAGAACAGTCGGTATTCCTTGTGATCCAGAGGAACAGGTGGTGGAGGTAGAGAATGAAGCCCAAAAGGGAAGCTTTCAGGGACACAAGAAAGAAAAGCCACTTTGAAATAATTATTAAGTGACATGAGCTTAGCAAAACTAACAGCACATTTATGAAGTAGGCATTAAATAAGCATGAGTTTCATTCCCCTCCCCCCTCCAGCAGGCTTCAGATGAAATGAGAAAAATGAAGCCTCCCATGCCATTCATCCCACCCCCTCTCACTGCTTGCCTTCAGAAAGCAACCTCAGCCATATGCAAATGGAGAGAAGCAGAGAGGTCAGCGGTGTGGTTAACAATGGCTTGTGACTGAGCCTGCTGGGGACCAGCCAAAGGGAGCTCAGGGAAGTGAATGAAGCTGGCAGGGGCCAGGACAAGCCCCGGTTTTCTGTAGCTTCTGGTTGGAGGGGAACTGTCCTAGGAAAGGACAAGTGTAAAAAATGTCTCCTGCCCCCTCTAGGATCAAGGTTTACTTGCTGAGCGTTGTTCTTGACCCTCTGGGACACAGTGGAGGCTGGGCACTTTTAAATAAAAAGCCAGCAGACAAGCCTTTCCTCCAGGGTAAGAGGCTAAAGCAATATCTGGGGTAGTAGCCGGGATTGGTGGAGAAAACACTAAGCGAAAAGTCATCGCTGTCAGGAAGTCCTAAATCTGATCCAGGGGGAGGAGAGTGTTGATTTGTAAGAGCTCTAAGTCTTTTCATGAGAGTGCTATGTGGCTGCTAATTAAAGCTGGCTGAAAAGCAGCAGATAAGAGGACAGACTATGGTCAGCAAGATCTGGGTTCAGTCCTGGCTCCTGCGCTCATTAGCTGTGCAATCTTGGTCACATTCCTTGGCCTTTCCTGAGCTCATTTTCCTTGTCTCCAATAATGGAACTTGAAAGAGGACCTACCATCATGGTGAAATCACCACAGAGCCCTGCTGGTTGTCTACAGCAGGTCTGATCGATGGATGCCCCCTTCTGATTGGTTGTTGCCTGAGCCATACCAGTTGCTAAATATCTTGACTCCTAAATCTAAATATCACTCCTCCTAGCTTATAGGCTTGCTGTCAGGAATGAACGAAGTACTATAAGGAAAATGCTTAGCTTGGTACCTGGCAAATACTCAGTTTGCTATTGGTATGTATCGTGGATTGAATTGTGTCCCACAAAGAAGATAATGTTGAACTTCTAACCCCCAGTACCTCAGAATGTGACCTTATTTGGAAATAGGGTCATCGTAGATGTAATTAGTTAAGACGACGTCATATTGGTGTGATGGGCCCCTAATCCAAGATGACTGATGTCCTTGAAGGAAGATGGCCCCGTGAAGACACAGAGACACAGGCAGAGTGCAATGTGAGGATGGAGGCAGAGACTGGAGTGATGCATCTACTAGCCAAGGAATGCCAAGCATTGCCCGCCATCACCAGAAGCTAGGAGAGAGGCATGAAATAGATTTTCCTTCAGAGCCTCAGAAGGGATTAACCCTGATGACATCTTGGTTTTGGCCTTCTATTCCAGTCTCCAGAACTGTGAGAGAATAGAGTTCTATACTTTTAAGCTACCCAGTTTGTGGTAACTTGTTATGGCAGCCCTAGGAAACTAATACAATATTATAGTGGGTAGACTCCTCAAAGGACACATAAGACCCTGAATTCATAAAGTAACGGGAAAGAGAAAACCTTAATGTTCATTTTAATCCACTCTCTGATGTGATGCTTGAAAGCCCATCTTCAAGATTCTCACTAAGTAGTCTGTGGCTTGTGCTTGAACATCTCCAGTGACCAGGAACTCACTACCTACCATGACAACCCAATAGCTCTGACTATTATAAATGCTGTTTTTTACATGGAGCCAAAATCTGTTTCCCTGTAGATTCTCCCATTTGGGGGAAATTCCCTCCCTTGGACCTTTTTCTGTATAAAAGTCCAATCCCGTAGCATTTAACAGCCCTTCAAATACTAGAATTCCTTGAATAAGCCATATTCATGCACATGTCAGAGTTTTAGCAAATGCAATTTCTTTTGTCTATAATGAACTTCTGTCTTCTCTACTTAACAAGTCATCTATTAAAACCCAGTTCAGTATTATCTTCTGATAGACTAGGTTATGCTGTAGGAAAAAGCAATACCAACATCTGTGCTTCAAAACCAAAAGTTTATTTCTCTCTCATGTACTACACACCTACCGTACACAGCCAGGGCACCCTTTATCATGGTCACTCAGGGACCCAGACTGAGAAAGCAGCCACCATCTTGAACATTGACAGTCACCATCGATGGGAAAGAGAAAGCTCTGGGGGGTCTCCCGTCAGCAATGAATGCCCCCTCCCAGAAGTCACCCACATCACTTCCTCTCACAACCATCGGCCAGTACTAGTGACATGGCCTCACCTAACCAACAGGGGGCGGGAAAACACAGCCCTGGAAAATGTAGTCCTACCACACGTCTGGAAAGCCAGGCCAGAAATACTTGGCAAACAGCACTGACGATTACCCCACACTCTCTGCGTAGCTTCCCCCTGCTGCCCCAGGCAAAGTTGCTGTGTCACCTCCAGCCCTCTAGGGACATTTTGTGTGTTTTTTGGTTATGATGATGATCACATTGCATTGTCATTGTATTTACTTGTGTTTCCATCTCTTTCATGAGGCTGAGAGTTTCTCAATGGCAAGAACTAGATCATCATAAACATTTAATATGTGGATGCATTTGAGAGCAATGACTGTAGAGCCACAGTAAAAGCCCAAGTCCTTACAGTGATTCACAGGCCTTCTCTGACCTGGCCCCCACTCCTTCTCTGCCCTCATCTCCCCACATCTGCTCCCTCATTCACTCGCCTCCAGTCTCACTGTCACTCAAACTCACCAGGCCGGCTCCTGCCTCAGAGCCCTCACCCTTGCCGTTCCCTGTGCCTGGAATGCACTTCCTCGGCCGTCTGCTAAGCTCACTCCTCACTTCCTTCAGGTCTCTGCTCAGTGGTCACCTCATTAGACAAGCTTTCCCCGGCTGGGCTCTACAAAATATCCATGTGACTTCCCTGTCCTGGTACCTCCTCCGCTCCCTTCTTTTCTTTTCCTCCACAGCAGTTACCACCTGCTGACACAACACACACAAGTGAATGTTACATCGTCATATATTAAATACCATATAATATGAATTATATCATACATTATATATGACATACAGAATTATTGTGGGTATTTATGTATTGTATGTCCTCCCCCTCCCACCCTCTCCCCCCAACACACACACTTAAATATAACTTCTGTGAATAAAGGAACCAGCATATAGTAGGTACTCAATAAATATCTGTCAAAGGAATGAATGATAAAGGAACGATAGCTCTGGGGTTGTCACTTCTCTGGACAAAAATGCTAAGTTCCTCCTTCTCCTACAACAAGATTTTGAGTACCTTCAGCATCCTCTCCACCCAGAAGTAATCAATGACAAGTGCAGTACAGAGCAAAACAGTCTCCTGCGCATCCTAGTCTATGATTTCAATTAATAAAGCCTGAGTCTGTAAATCAACTATACTTCAATCAATCAATCAATCAGTCAATCAGTCAATAAATCCTGAGTCTAAATAAGGCTTTGGAGGTTACAAAAATCACACTGTTGACTAATTCATAGTCAGTCTGGTTATTGACTAAAATCTTGTGTTTTTCACACATAAAGCTATACTTTTCTCTCCACATATAATTTTATAGTTGTTGCTTTGGACTGGTGTGGAACCTAACATTATTCCCTTTTAAGTTTCCTGTCACTTGTCTTCCTTTTCATTTATAATGTCATTTATTCTTTTACTTATTTATTGAGTGTCTTTTCTGTGCAAAAAGTTCTGTTAAGTACAATGGGTGCTACATGATAATTTTATGATTCCCAGAAAAAAAAAAAACTATTCAGCAATATCAACATGGATCAGACAAACCAACTTTAGTTTAGCAAGCGAGATGGCTAAGGCTCCTTAGCCTTCAATGTAAATGTAAGTGTAAATGACTTATGTCAGAGCCATTCCTGGGAAACTTTCAATGATATAAGGGCAGCATGCCACTCCAAGGATGAAATGCCTAGAGCAGCTGAAAATGGGAAGGCAAGTAATACCTCAGATAGAGGGGCTTGGAAAGAGCTTACAGTCATGAGAGAACTTTGGTTCAGACATGTCACTCCCTGTGTCCCCAAGGTTGATTTACCTCATCTGATGTAGCCAGTGGATCATCACCTCTCCCATCACTCCACGAACCTCACCCTTCTTTGAATAAGGGTATGCTAAGGTTGGGCTTTCCGGCTGTCAAATGATGGAAGAGATGTCTCACATGTGCCAGTGATTTCAGGGTAGTCCTGGGATAGGGGAAGAACCAGGCAGTCTGGCTCCAGAGTCCAGAATCTTAATAGCTCTACTCTGTTCTGCTTCTTCTTCATATTGGAAACAAAGATTTTAGTCCAATATATAATATAAAGACTGAGTCATAAGGCATGGTTTCCAAAACAGTCACTAATACAGATTACTCCTAATAAAATCATCCCTCAGAAATTGTCCAATTGAACTGAAATTGAAGAAAATAGTGAATAACTTGAGGATAATGGAAAGAGATTAAATGAGTTGGAGAATGATTCAACCTTTTGCTCGCAGGGCATTTACTCATTAGTTCATCTGTTTATCCATCCTTCCATGTATCTACTCACTTATTCATTCAACAGCCACAGTACAGAACACTTTTGCTGTCCTAGACACACATCAAATACTGTGAATAAGATGTGGTCTGACCTAAATTGACTTAGCAGTTCGGGGCCAGTGGGGGGTGGGGGGTGGGCAGGAGCAGACAAAGGAAACCCAGAGTCTAGTGTGGCAAATGCTGTCAGAGGGGCTTTATAAGGAGTGAGGGATAAACTTAGCCTGTGCTAGGGATGCTCCTTAGCCTCCTGAGGGAACAGGAAGAAAAAGATGAGAGGAGAATGCTTCATGCAGGAAGGAACATTGGATCTGGCCCTAGCAAAATTTTCTAATCTCAGTATTCTTGGGAAGATCCTATAACTAACACAATTTCCATCAGAGACAACAGAACATTGAACATGCTTATCAAGACAAGCACTGGAGCACAGCAGTTAAGAACACAGGTTTTGGAGTCAGACCTGCATTCAAATTTTAAGCTTTCTAGGCAGAATTCACTCCATTACAAGATGGGGATAATCATAACATCCCATCATAGGTTTGTTCTAAGGGTCAAGTAAGATCCCACGTGAGGTGCACAGCGCAGTCTGTACACAGTACACATTCAGTTGATGTTAGCTGTTGCTTATTGCCTTCTTCCCAAATTCACATTTACTCTCACTCTGTTCCTTTGTCCTTAATCTTCTTAGCTCTAACATTACCTTTAGAACCAAAATTTGAAAGTCTCTTTTCTCTTTTACACAGGGAATATAGAAGAAATATAATTTCTGTAAAATTGATTTGCATTACAGGAAATTTATTGTTCTCCATGGTTCTTGGTGACTAGGTAACCAGTAGAGGAGCTAATACATTATTTTAGCAATTTAAACAGGACCTCGGAAGAAAGGCACCCTGTGATCACAAAGCACTGGGACTATACTAATGAGAACATTAAAAGAAAGTTCGGCTCACACAGTCCCAGATAATCACAAATGTACCTAAGGATTATTAACAACCACAGTTACCTGGAACTATATTATCTGCCTGGTCGGTTATTCTAAAGTCAACTGGTATTTGAACACATGAGCTTAGAGGAGTTAATAAGTTACTTTGAAGTGGCTGGTGGGACCCCTTCATTGTAAATATCTGGCGAAATATGAGGGTATGCCTAAGGCTCCATGGTACCCTTCATCCTAATTCTCACTCAGAAGTGAAAGGATGCTCTGAGTTCTCCTTGGAGGACTAGCCTAGCCACAGTGCCCCTGCCCCGAGTCCTCACATGTCTTCTTTGTTGGGACCACTTGTCCACTGTGGAGGCCAGACTCATGTGTTCTAGATAAGCCTTTTGGGAAATCAAAATGCCCTTCTGCAGAAGCAGTGTCCATTTTCAGGGGTTCATTCCTCTAGGGAACAAAAAGCTCTGGGCTTTCATGACCCTGGTAGTCACTTCCCAACCTTCCCCTTGAAATCCTCACTGCTATCCTTTAGCTTTGCAGGACCGTGCATAGCGTGGTGCCCAAGCGCAGGTCTCAGAGGCCATCTCGTTCGTTCCTTGGTTTCTCTTGCAAATTTCCACAACTCCATGCTTTCTGCTGCAGGCCGGTCTTGAACCCAGCGCTCTGCTGAGAGGATGGGGGCAGATGGAGAAACGGTGGTCTTGAAGAACATGCTCATTGGCGTCAACCTGATCCTTCTGGGCTCCATGCTTAAGCCCTCAGAGTGTCAGCTGGACGTCACCACGGAAAGGGTCCAGAGACAGCCGGTGGAGGAGGAAGGAGGTGCTGACAGCTACAACACATCCGGCAAAGAGCAGCCGGTGGTCTTCAACCACGTGTACAACATTAACGTGCCCCTGGACAGCCTCTGCTCCTCGGGGCTGGAGGCCTCGGCCGAGCAGGAGGTGAGTGCCGAAGACGAGGTGCTGACAGAGTACACGGGCCAGACCTCGGACCACGAGAGCCAGGTCACCTTCACTCACAGGATCAACCTCCCCAAAAAGGCCTGCCCATGCGCCAGCTCTGCCCAGCTGCTGCAGGAGCTGCTGAGCCGAATCGAGATGCTGGAGAGGGAGGTGTCAGTGCTTCGGGACCAGTGCACCAGCAACTGCTGCCAGGAAAGTGCGGCCACAGGTAGAGTCTGGGAGTTTGCAGCCGGTCTCAGGAGGGAGGGAGGGCGCTGAGCAGAGAGGGAGAGTGAATGAGGGTGAGCCACCACTCCCCTCGAAATCTGGCACCTCTTCACACAGAGGGAAAGAAGTACCCTAGTCTGTAGCTCTCTGTTCAGACGTCTCTAAGATCTAAATGTGGTCCTTCCCGGGGGATTTGGTGTAGGGATCCTCTACAGCACTTAGTCAGTTTGAAATACATTAACCTGATTTTGGGGGGATGAGTCAGGTAATGATACATCGGTTCAGCACAGCAGCTTCTGTGGTGAGCAGGGAATTTGAGGTCTGTCTTCATTCATCTTTGGTTTTCACAGGCTGTTGAATTGATATCTATCCATGTTAACCTGAGGGACTAGAGAATTCAGGTGCCCTGTTCACTCCATCTCAGTCTTTCTCCCATCTGAGTAAATGATAGCCATTATAGTCTCAGAGGACCTGGCCCCATCTTCTCCAGCAAGGTGGAAGTTTCAGCCCCTGCCCCCTCCACAAACGCACGTGGGTGTACATGCACGTGCACACACACACCCACTCACAGAGCTTATTACAACCCCCTCCCCTCCAAAGGCTGAGTATCCAGGACTTGTACCTCTAGTCTCACCCACCCCCTGACTAGTAACACTTACCAATGACTATCTTGTCCTCTCTGGGAGAAGTCAGAGCCAGACTTCCTGACTTCAAATCCTAGCTCTGCTACTTACTAGCTTGTGACTTAAGCAAGTTACATAACCCATGACTTCCTTTCTCCATTGACAAATGGTGACAGACTAGAACATCAGGAGTTATTAAATATAAAAATAAAAGCCTCCATTCAGATGAAAGCCTGGCTTCTACTAGGGACCCCACGTGCAATAGCTGTTATCAGCTGACCCCCAATGAGCAGAAAGTGTGTCCCTTTTTGTGCCCAGCTCCTCTCACCCAAAAGGTACCTTCAACCCATGAAATTCATTCTTTAACAAGAGGACTGTGTCTTCCTTACAATCTTGGGTTCAAGCTTTTACCTTTTATAGTGGTTTAAATGAACCACTATAGTTATAGCATGGTAAGGGCGAGGGCAGGAGATATGCATAGAATCCTAAAAAGATCACAGCAGACAGTCACCAAATGAGACAAGTTCTGGGAAGCCTTGGAAGTGACCATAGTGCTAAGCTGTGATGAATGAGCAGAGTTAGATGGCGGGAAGGAGAGGGAGTGGGATGTGGCTGCAGCGCATGTGACCTTGTCCTGCATCACAGGCCTGGCACTCAGCATACAAGCCCTCAGATCCCCTTCCGTCCCCATAGCCAGCACCTGGGCGTCTTGGTCAGGGGCTGTCCTTGGGCTGTAGGAACCTCTTTGGCCTGCCCCAGGGAGACAATGGACATTTACACCCTCCAAGGACAGCCTTTCATCCCAGTTGAGGTGTGGCTTACACTGTGTCCAGAAGTCCCTGCAGGACTGCACCCAAGTGACACCCCCAGGACTTTGCCTGATAATGTGTCTGGCTTGGGCTCCAACCTCCTGAGTCTCCCCTTCTCCCTGACGGGTTTTTCCTGGGAGCACTTCCCAGTAAGTCACTCTCATCTGAATTCTCATCTAAAGTCTGCTTCTAGGGAACCCAAGCCAAGACACACTGAAGGTGAGCCCCTGAAGGACGAGGGACCCGATCTCACTCATCGTGGCCCCCAGTGCTGTGCCAGACACAGCCCCTATTAGATGAAAACATTCATGAAGTCGATGCTGTACCAAACTAGCTTGAGCTTAATTCTCAGCAACACAAATCTGATCAGAGAGTGAGGAGAGGTCTCTGCCTACCCCTCCCATACCCCATTTACATGAAGGTTCCACTGCTGCCCTTTGACCTTCTCCTTGGCCATTCCAGGACAACTGGATTATATCCCTCACTGCAGTGGCCACGGCAACTTTAGCCTCGAGTCCTGTGGCTGCATCTGCGATCAAGGCTGGTTTGGCAAGAACTGCTCGGAGCCCTACTGCCCGCTAGGCTGCTCCAGTCGGGGCGTGTGTGTGGATGGCCAGTGCCTCTGTGACAGCGAGTACAGCGGCGACGACTGCTCAGAGCTCCGGTGCCCAACAGACTGCAGCTCCCGGGGGCTGTGCGTGGACGGGGAGTGTGTCTGTGAAGAGGCCTACACTGGCGAGGGTTGCAGCGAGCTGAGGTGCCCTGGGGACTGTTCGGGGAAGGGGAGATGTACCAACGGTACCTGCCTGTGCCAGGAGGGCTACGCTGGTGAGGACTGCGGCCAGCAGCAGTGTCTGAACGCCTGCAGTGGGCGAGGACACTGCCAGGAGGGGCTCTGCTTCTGTGAAGAGGGCTACCAGGGCCCTGACTGCTCGGCAGGTAGGGAGGGGAGCTCGGCGGGGCCTTTGTCAAGGGTGGTCCAGCAAACTGGCTGGAGGTGGGAAGAGAGATGGGAGGGAAGGTGAATTTTAGGCCGAAGAATTCCCAACTGGGTCATGCACACTTGCTTTCCAAGACAGCTGATTTCTTGAGTCAATCACAATTGATGAGGCAGATTTAAGCGGGGAAGGGTGGAAACCAGAAAAGGTCAAGTTCAGGATGAAAGCTGAATCTTACCCCAAGACTGGAACAAAGTCAATGGTAATAATGGTGACAGCATTTCACTGTCCTTGAGATGGAAGAAAGCAGAGAGTCAGACCATGGCACCACCTTAGGCAAGGGACCACTCTAACTCAGCGGGCTTCCCAGAGCTCCACCTGCTCCAAAATATCCCCCTTGCCTGTTGCCATATTCTGGGGACACTTCCTTTCACAGTGCGAGGGCATGCGATGGCGCTTAGTCTGTGATAACCAGACTGGCAGGGCACTCTGGCTATTTTGGAGCTTACATATTGCAAAGTGTTATTAATTTTTGAAATGATCTAGTGTCCACATGGATAAAAGTATTTATAGGCAAGGAATTACTTGAAACCAGGAATAAACTACTAAAGGCATTGAGCAACAACGCACATTCTAACTATTAGTACAGCATATTAAAAGGTCACGAGTTGCTTTGTTCCAGATGACATAGCAAATTGGAACCAACCCCATATGTGTCTGCACCGTGGAAACCAATACAAAGGTGATGTCCCAAAAGGCAGACCTAAATCTATCAGTGGGAAAACACCAATATCTCACTGGAGATCATTTTCTTTTGCCTAAAATCAGATTATTGTCATTATCTCACTGTTATTGCTCATCTTCTGACTAAATCAGTGACTCTCACTGATACATATGTGTTTTAAACAGTACAGATTGAGTGACTGATCTTGATCTTTTCCATTTGTAGTTCAATCTGTAACAGTGGGCTCAGAGTGCTCATTGGGAAAAGTTAAAATAAAAAATAACAACAAACGAACATTTTTAAGCTTTCTGATGGGTTGATTCTAGGAATTTTCTGATCAACCTTCTGACCTTGGATTAAGGGGGAAATCCTGGGAGGCCAGCTTCACCAGCCTTTTATTCTTGAGCATCATCAATGATTCCCACCTAGGTATCAGACCAGTCAGACAAGTCTCCTGCACCTGCAACTTCAACTTAAAAGTTTTTAAAAGGTCGATGGCAACAACTAAAAGATAAACAACAACCTGCTGCTTAGGAAAAAAAATATTTTCATGTTCTCCCATTTTTTTCCATAGTCGATGATTTCATTTAGCCTAATTTTGTTTACTGAATATCTTACTGAAAATATAAATAGTTGTTATACCAATTGTTCAGAAGGAAAAGTCAAGCAGAAGTTAAGCTTCATCATTTCTGAATCCAAAGTCCTAGGTAATTGCTGGGAAGAGGAGGCTGAAGCATGATCCTTGTTCCCACCCACAGGACAAGGCTCCATGAGGCCCCATCAGAGGATGCTAAGGGTCCATTTGGGCCCTTTTCTATGTACGGCTATTCTGTAGTTCACATCCTTCTTAATAAAATTGATCTCTGTTGGGTGGTACATACTTCTCATGTTCTTGACCCTCCTTTTCCACAGGGATGGGTTCATTTGCAAACAGAATCTTAATCTGATCCAGGGTCCAAACTGAACCAGAGATAAGCCCTTCTGGTCACTCAGGGAAGACTCAGCAGCTGCTAGCATAACTACAGCTGGGTTGAGCCCAAACCATAAGCACATGTTACCTCCAACACGTTACCTCTGTGCTGTTTGAGGAAGACTTCTGGACGCCCAGATAAATTACTGTACAGGTTCCCAAAGCATATGAGGAGGGACAGTTGCATAATCTCCATCTGTTTCTATAGCAACCATGGAGCCACCACTGATTGCAGCAGGTGCTGCTCTCAAGGCTTTCTTGTCTTTTAAACCAAATGCCATGGGTCTTTTCCAGAGAAGTAACTAGGTCATGATCTAAAGTGCTACTTCACTTGCTCTTTGTGAGAAGGCTCTAGGAGAGGGGCTGCTTATCCACTGTTTGACTTTTCTGGACAGATGCACCCACTCCAGCATTACTGCTCCCCTCGCCAACAGCAGTGAGGAGAGGAAAGAAGAGAATGGGTAAGGTGAAAACATGGAGAGCCACAAAATGCACTTCTCCACAGGTCATTCTTTTCTCTCTGGCAAGGGCATGGAAAATGGCTGCCCATTGTGTGGACTTCATTCTGAGGCTCCTTAGGCCGCTAGAGCATAAATGCAATTGAATAGGGTTGACAAGGCCACTCTATTTGACTCCCAGCCTTGTTCTTTCTCATAGTGGGCCATGGGACCAGATCTCAACCTTTCTGCCTCTGTTCTCTGGCCCGGTAAAGATAATAGAACAAAAAAATTCATGAATATGAGCACTTAAAACAGGCTTTGAAAGAAGCTACTCTGGGCTTCTCATTTTACAAATTGTAAAAAGCAGCAGCCCTGAGAGACAGGAAGATTTTTCCACAGCCAGACAGCTAATTAATGGCAGAGCAAGAATAAGAACCCTGGTCTCCTACCAACTTCTAGCACTCTTTAATCCTCCCTGGGATGCTAAGTAGAGTAGAATCAGAAAATAAAAATTTTGCAAGCCACATACACAAAGAAATAGTCTTTTGATATGAAAGCTGAGCTCTGTCAAATGATAAAAAATATTAGGTGTTGGAGACAGGGTAAGGAAGCACATCCAACCATTTGTCCACGCCTGCCCCCAGGGAAGGAGGTTTGGCCACAACTCCCTGCAAAGCAACAGGATGAAAGAACAACCAGAGCAGGGGCTTGAAACAATCCAGAAAGCCGTTCCCTGGACTTCAGTCAGACCTGCAGAGATTCATCACCATCAGCCTCTGCGTCTGCCAGCACTGCGGCCAGCCCAACCTTTGGCACCTGAAATCACTCGCTCCTCCGAGCGAGACACTTCATGGAACTAATTCCAACTGCTCTCGCCACATATGTGCAAAATTGATGCAAGATCTAAAAAGTAAACAGCATGGCATCTTTTCAGATAAGCAACTCCAATTCCTCAAGCTGCAGTTTACTCCTTTTTAACTGCCTGCTCTTCCCCAAGTTCCCAAGTTGGAGCCCCAAAGAAAGTAAGACTAAGAATAATTCGCAGCCCACCACACACACTAAATTCCTTGAATCAAGGCATACGGCTCTTTTACGGTTTGCTTTCTAGCAATACCATCTCATTTTATAAGAATTACTGACACCCAATGTACACAGCTGCTACTAAGTTATAGGGTGAAAGGTGATGGTCTCCTCCTTGGAGCCACCGCTCTCAAGAATGCTTCTTCCACAGTCGACACCATTGCTTCTTTCTCATCATTACCACCACCAGGCTCAGGTCTCAAGATAAAAAACTTGCCAAGTTAAGTTGTCAAGATGAAAAAATCCTTCTGTTTTTTACTTTAAAATCCCCAAATGCTCTGCTTGGATCATTCTCCTTCGTCGTGATTAGCTTTATTTTCTGGAGAAAGGCACTAAAAATGAATACACTGACTTGTCCCAAATGCCCTAAGAATTGTTGGTGACTTGAAATTTGGAATGGCTGTTTCTGTCACCATAACAGGAGGAGCCCCACACAGGAAACTTGGAATCAGCGTGTTGAGTAACAAAAGGCAGGCCCTAGAGAATCTTTCTTTCTTTCTTTCTTTTTCTTGTTGTTGTGCTTTTGTTTTATTTATTTTTTATTTTTTAACATCTTTATTGGAGTATAATTGCTTTACATTGTTGTGTTAGTTGCTGCTCTATAACAAAGTGAATCAGCTATATGTATACATATATCCCCATATCCACTCCCTCTTGCGCCTCTCTCCCACCCTCCCTATCCCACCCCTCTAGGTGGTCACATGCACCGACCTGATCTTCCTGTGCTATACAGCTGCTTCCCACTAGCTATCTATTTTACATTTGGTAGTGTATATATGTCAGTGCTACTCTCTCACTTCGTCCCAGCTTACCCTTCCCCCTCCCCATGTCCTCAAGTCCATTCTCTGTGTCTGCGTCTTTATTCCTGTCCTGCCCCTAGGTTCTTCAGAACCTTTTTTTTTTTTTTAGATTCCATATATATGTGTTAGCAAACGGTATTTGTTTTTCTCTTTCTGACTTACTTCACTCTTTATGATAGACTCTAGGTCCATCCACCTCACTACAAATAACTCAATTTTGTTTGTTTTTATGGCTGAGTAATATTCCATTGTATACATGTGCCACATCTTCTTTATCCATTCATCTGTTGATGGACACTTAGGTTGCTTTCATGTCCTGGCTATTGTAAATAGTGCTGCAATGAACATTGTGGTACATGACTTTTTGAATTATGGTTTTCTCAGGGTATATGCCCAGTAGTGGGATTGCTGGGTCATATGACAGTTCTATTTTTAGTTTTTTAAGGAACCTCCATACTGTTCTCCACAGTGGCTGTATCAATTTACATTCCCACCAACAGTGCAAGAGGGTTCCCTTTTCTCCACACCCTCTCCAGCATTTATTGTTTCTAGATTTTTTGATGATGCCATTCTGACTGGCATGAGGTGATACCTCATCGTAGTTTTGATTTGCATTTCTCTAATGATTAGTGATGTTGAGCATCCTTTCATGTGTTTGTTGGCAATCTGTATATCTTCTTTGGAAAAATGTCTATTTAGGTCTTCTGCCCATTTTTGGATTGGGTTGTTTGTTTGTTTGTTTGTTTTTTGCGGTATGCGGGCCTCTCACTGTTGTGGCCTCCCCCGTTGCGGAGCACAGGCTCCGGACGCGCAGGCTCCGGACGCGCAGGCTCAGCGGCCATGGCTCACGGGCCCAGCCGCTCCGCGGCATATGGGATCCTCCCAGACCAGGGCACGAACCCGTATCCCCTGCATCGGCAGGCGGACTCTCAACCACTTGCGCCACCAGGGAGGCCCAGGTTGTTTGTTTTTTGATATTGAGCTGCATGAGCTGCTTGTATATTTTGGAGATTAATCCTTTGTCAGTTGCTTCATTTGCAAATATTTTTTCGCATTCTGAGGGTTGTCTTTTCATCTTGTTTATGGTTTCCTTTGCCGTGCAAAAGCTTTTATGTTTCATTAGGTCCCCTTTGTTTATTTTTGTTTTTATTTCCATTTCTCTAAGAGGTGGGTCAAAAAGGATCTTGCTGCGATTTATGTCATAGAATGTTCTGCCTATGTTTTCCTCTAAGAGTTTTATAGTGTCTGCCCTTACATTTAGGTCTTTAATCCATTTTGAGTTTATTTTTGTGTATGGTGTTAGGGAGTGTTCTAATTTCATTCTTTTACATGTAGCTGTCCAGTTTTCCCAGCACCACTTATTGAAGAGGCTGTCTTTTCTCCATTGTATATTCTTGCTTCCTTTATCAGAGATAAGGTGACCGTATTTGCGTGGGTTTATCTCTGGGCTTTCTATCCTGTTCCATTGATCTATATTTCTGTTTTTGTGCCAGTACCATACTGTCTTGATTACTGTAGGTTTGTATACAGTCTGAGTCAGGGAGCCTGATTCCTCCAGCTCCGTTTTTCTTTCTCAAGATAGCTTTGGCTATTTGGAGTCTTTTGTGTTTCCATACAAATTGTGAAATTTTAGAGAATCCTTCTTAAAAGAAGTTTCTTACCTCTAGGATAAGCACCAGTCTGGAATTGGCATCCTACATGATAGTCTGAATTATTCACTGATGTAGTTTATTTTTAAGGGCTGTGTATAAATGAAGGAAAGCATCTGGTACAATCAGTAACCCATCCTACAAATTGTAGGGGAAAGAACGCACTAAGTATAGATCTTGGTTTGATAATCAGTTCAGCTATGACCCAACTCCCTTACTTTTGGCAAGTCCTTTAGCCTGGGTCTCAGTTTCTCCATTTGTAAAGTTGGGATAATTATATCTACCCAATCTACCTCATAGAGCTGCTATTAAAGGATTTTTTTTAAAGTCTAGTTAGATAGTTTATCTAAACATGTTTTATAGACTGAAATGCTATGCAAATGTAAAGTGGTATTGTACACTGGCTTAGAGATTCTAGAAGCATTGTGCCTGGGTTCAAATCCTAGCTTCTGTGTTTGCTGACTCTGTGACTCAGTTTTCTTCTCTATAAAACCGGGGTAAAAATAATACCAATTCCATAGTGTTGGTGAGAGGATGAAATAAAAAAAATCTATGTCAGAATGTTAAGCATTGTCCTTGGTGCATAATAAATGCTCTATATAACCATGCAAAATACTGATAGGTTCTATATACCAACCCCTCTTTCCCTGTTCCAGGAGTCATTTGGTATGCATTATACAGGCTACCCCAAAGATCTTAGTGCAATTCAAAGCTTTCATCATGCCAGGGTTAGAAATGATATATGCTTATAAACTATTATTTGAAAGTTTGATTATTTAAATTTCATTTACATTCATCTAGTTTTATAAATTAAAAAAAAATAAATTTAAAATATTTTTGTTTTGGTCAACATTTGCCATCTTTAATCAGAGGAAGCTCTGCTATCTAGATTGTTTTATACCATTCACAGTTTGGGGCAAAAGCAATTAAAGCAAATGCCCAGCATTGTAAATATATGTTCCTAATTTCCATCTTATGAGTCCTCATTTACACCTCTGCCAAGGATTTAAGGCTGAGCACCACAGGGAGCGCAGGCACCTTCTTTTCACATGGCCCTGTGACTAGCAGCTGCCTCAGTCCTCTGCTCTTGTAAAGGTAAAAGAGTGAGAATTCTCAGAGGAGAAATTCAACACCAATGACAACTTTTAAACTAACCAAAGCCTCCACTGCATATAAATTTATAAGTTAATTATGACTATTTAAATACTGGCCTGATCTTCGAGTTAATCTATGGGCAGGTCCAATTACAGGTATACTGGCGTTAACTTCCTAAGTGATCTTAAAGTTTCAGTCATTTAATACCCCCACTACTGGAGCATCTTCACTTCCCAAGGGAACCATACATGAAAGGCTATTTCAATGAGGTTTAATTTTTGGTGATTCTCTGAATAGCATTTGAAAAGTAGAACAAGAGAGAAAAGCAAAGCCCTCAAGAATGCTCCTTTCTCATCATCCCCAAAAATCAAGGTTAATAAAAATTTGTTTAACACGAGTTCCATTTCTTTCAAAACTTAAACAGTCTCCTTTTAACAGGGAAAATAAAGTGTTATTGAATGTCTTCATCAGTCCATGGTATCTAGGATTTACTGTTTTGGCTTCTTGTATTTTGCAAGATAACCAGGAATAAGCCTTTATTTCCACTTGCCAAATCAAATACTGGCTCTCAGGGTAATCTGGTAACAATAATTTATTAAACTACCAAAAATATTAGCCAATGTATGCTGTTAAATATCTAACAACTAGATCTCTGAGGGAAAAAATAAAAAGCCCTGCTTTGTAGCATTTGCCAACTTCCATGGTGTAAATACTCCCTCCGTGGCCAATTTCAAACCACCAACATGAAGTCACTAAATGCATAGTTGGAAACAGCTGTGTATTAGCACACAATTACATAGTATTTCTACCAGAGAGATACAACACATGTAAATTGACCCAAGGGCATAGATAATAGTAAAATGTAGTGAAGTAATTTGCCAGTGATGAGTTTGGAGTATTCATAATTTTGTTTTTAAGATAATTTACTTAATTGTAAGTTAATATTGAATACAATTTAATCTTTAATAATGACTATTTAAAACTGTCTTGCAAAATTCGACAATCAACTTTCCTGAGCCAGTAGAAGCCGGCTCCAGCACACCACTAACTCATGGCCCTATAGGGATGGGAGTACTGAGCACAGAAAAGATAAGAACATGCTTGCAAAGGGAATTACCAATCACTCAAAGGCAATGAGCTGAGCAGAATATACAGACAGGGCATGTGGGGTGAGATGTGAGGAAGGAAGTTGGGTCCAGGATGGGGAAGGCAGTCCTCTGAGCTCATGCTATTTGTGTATTGCCTCCTGGTAGTTGCCCCTCCAGAGGACTTGCGAGTGGCTGGTATCAGCGACAGGTCCATTGAGCTGGAATGGGACGGGCCGATGGCAGTGACGGAATATGTGATCTCTTACCAGCCGACGGCCCCGGGGGGCCTCCAGCTCCAGCAGCGGGTGCCTGGAGATTGGAGTGGTGTCACCATCTCGGAGCTGGAGCCAGGTCTCACCTACAACATCAGCGTCTACGCTGTCATTAGCAACATCCTCAGCCTTCCCATCACGGCCAAGGTGGCCACCCGTACGTACCATTTCCCCATCCCGTTTCATTCTTCTTTTCTCCTACATGAGATCATAGGCATTCGTGATAGTAGTGTCTTTTCTTAATTCTTCAGGGATGCCTGCAATAATCATTGCTCTTGAGGGGAAGGGCTTCCAACGTGACCCACTTAGGAAAGGGTACCTCATTAAAAAGGCACTTCCAAAAAAGAGTTTCCAAATCCAGGCAAACCCTATCAATTATAGAACCAAAAGGACAAAGAGTACTTTAATTATTGAGTTCTGACTTGTTATAAGCTAGTCTGATTAGAAGTCAAGGAAAGTATGGGCCTTATATAGACTTCAAATCTAGTTAGAGACTAGAAACCAGGAGATATAAAATAGGATGTATAATAAGCAAGTGCTAAATGGTACGTTACAGATGGTAAGTGTATAACAGAGTGGAAAAAAAAATCTTATTTAAAACCACAACTGAAAACACCCACCTCTCCTCATAGCATTATTTCTTCGTGACCGTTTATTTAGTAAAATAGCCTGATAGTCCATTTTGATGATAAACGCTGAGGCTCTAAAGCGTTGTCTAGAAAGACAATGGGGCAAAAGAGAGACAGTCAGACACAGAGAGCAAGCTAAACTCTTCTCCATGAGAAATGGAAGTGTTCTATTTATAACAGAGAAACTGCTATAGGTATGTATCTATATTTTGTATGTTTATTTAAGCACAGAAAATTTTTTAAAAATTGCATGCCAACTATTAACATTGACTACATCAAAGAACAGAATAAGAAAGAGATGGGAAGGGGCTGTTATTTAGTTTTCTTTATACACCTCCGAATTCTTCAATTATCTTTCCAACACCATTTGTCCAGCTCTTAAATGCCAGCTGGGTGTCCAACAATCCAGTTCAATATCTATCCACCTGGAGTTAGCATCAGATCCCACAAGCTAAGTCCTCAGTCTCACAGGGCCTCCACATCAGTTGCCATCACAAGTCCCAGGTTGACACCAGGACTTCTGACTGACCAGCTATATATTTAAGGTTTTCCCACAACCCCTGCTTACTTTTGGTAATTCCTTAGAACTCACAGAGCTTTACTCTCTATTACCAGTTTCTTATAAAGGATACAACTCAGGAACAACGAAATGGAAGACATGCATAGGGTGAAGTATGGGGTGTGGAGTTTCCACGTTCTTTCTGGACAAGCACCCTTCTCAGTACTTCCATGTGTTCACCAACCCGGCAGCCCTCTGAACCCCGTCGTTTAGGGTTTTTTTTAATAGAGGTTTCATTACACAGGCATGATTGACGAAACCACTAGCCATTGGTGATTAACTCAAGTCAGCCCCTTTCCCCTCCCTGGAGGTTGGGAGGTAGGGCTGAATGTTCCAACCCTCTCTCTAAATCATGCCTGGGTTTTTCTGCAGACCAGCTATCTAGGAGGTCCCAGCTACCAGTTATCTCATAATCATACAAAAGATACTCTTATCATTCTGGGAATTCCTAGGGTTTTGGGAGCTGTGTGCCAGGACAAAGACCAAATACTTATTTTTTATTATATAATGCAGAGAATTTAGCAGTAGCAGGAAACGGGAACAAGACGTGACAATGAAACATAAGCCCCTGGGTTGGTAAATGGGACTTATCACCAAATATGGGATGAAAGATCTGAGCCCATTTTATGTAGCTCTTAAATGACAAGATGGCATCTGGGTAACAAATGTCATGAAAGTTCAGAATAAGAAGAGGTTGAAGTAGGAAGAGTTGGCTTTGAAGTCTTCATGGAGGCCCAAGGACTTGAGTTGTGCTTTGAAGGATGTAAGCATAGGGGCAAGCAGAGGGAAAAGGATTTAAGAAGTCATTTTGTCCCCTTGCTTTTCAGGTGACAAAGACCCTGTTATAATATTGGACTCCCCCTATGAATGCTGCCTTTTTTTAAATATGCCTGTAATTATCTCTGTTTATATTTGACCTTTTTCTTCAACTCCTCTCGTGCCTGCGAACTAGTTTAAAATATCTGCAATGATTGTGTAGAGAGGCAGGTCATCACCTGCCGCTTTTCCCACCTTGCTCCAGGATGGGTCACCTCAGCAAGAGCCTGGCCCGACTCCCAGGCATCTCTTCTCTGATCCACGTGCACATGCTGTGATGAGGTTTCCATCTTGCATGGCCTTTATTACACCAATTCAGGGCATCCCCTCAGGCAAGCTCCTAAGTGACAAGGACAGAATCATGTAAGCTCCCCTGACACGCCTTCAAGTGGGCTCAGAATCAGCCCTGCCTTTCACCGAGAAGCATGAGGAAGCTTCCAAACAGGAAGGATAAGAATCTGTCGATTTTCCAATGGGAATATCCCAGGAGAGGCACAGCTAAAATGGGAGCAGGCTCACTGGAGAACTGAGAAAAGTCGTGCTGTCGTATTTCAAGGCTGGTAATGGGAACTCCATTAGGACAAGCATACTTCCACCTGTGCGTGTGCGTGTGTGTTGGGGAGGCGGCGGTGGGGGAGGGTGTAGGGAATGGAAAAAGAGGGAGATAAGCAGAGGAACTAAAAATGAGATACATGAGGCAAAGGTGAGTGAAGGAGAGAAGGGAGAGAGAATGAAGGAACAGCTGGAGAAAAGAAGAAGCTAGTGGAGTGAGAGTGAAAACCCCAGTATCTGCTGTCCCTCGATTATGCCCTTGCTTTGCTTGTATACATGAAATGGAAATTTCAGACCATCCTAGACGTGCGATTTGAGCTAAACAAGATATTCTTAGGGCACATCACGTGATCAAGAAAAGCATTCCAGACTATATTCTGAAGTTGGCTTCCTCCACGTCTTTCATTACTCTCTCTGTGCCACGGTTTCCTGGGTGTGAAATGGAAACAGTGATGTTAGCCTTTATATTGTCTCTCGGGAACCCTTAAAGCCTCTGAAGACAGTGTTCAGTTTCTCTGAAAAGCATCATATTAAATGACAAGATTCACCACCTTAGTAAGGAAAGGAAAGTGTGGGTTTTTTATTTTAATAGTAACCTATTATGTAACAGAAAACATAAAAAAGTATTTATTAGGTTATGTTTGTTAACTTTATTCATATATTCCCCCACTCTGAGTGCCAAGACTACAGTGGCATGGGCTGATCCCTTACCTGGAACCCACCACCTGTGTAATGAGATTGGGATAGCCTGCCCATCACACGCCATCGCACCCATGGCGTGGAGGGGGCCCCAGGTAATGCTCTCTGCCCCTGCCAGGGAGAGCCATGACATGGTCACCCACATTGCTGTGTTCCAGATCTCTCCACTCCTCAAGGGCTACGATTCAAGACGATCACAGAGACCACCGTGGAGGTGCAGTGGGAGCCCTTCTCGTTCTCCTTCGATGGGTGGGAGATCAGCTTCATTCCAAAGGTAACCCCCACCTGTCAGACTGCTGAACAGCCTTATTTGGGGTATTCATACCCTCAACTTGGAATCGGGGCAGCAAAGAAGACACTCCCCCCCAATCTCTCTCTCCATGCCATTAGGACACAAAGGGGCATTTTGTGGGTACATGGGCTACAGAACATTTCTTTTATAAAGGCATGGTAAGGACTGAGTAATGGCCCTGAGCCTGGCACCTGAGCCTTGGAAGGCAGGAGAATGCGGAAGCAGCCACCAGCCCCAGCTCTCTGCTCAGAAAGCTCTAGGGTTTAGCAAGCCTGTAATTTTAGCAAGTCTGAAAACTGAGACCTTCAAAAAGTTGGGGCATCTCTTTAGGACATAAGAAAAGCCAAACTGAATCAGTCTTATAATCAACCCACAGCTTCCTTCTGTGCAGACAGATGCCCCAAAAGTCAGCTTGCATGGCTTCAGTCTCTAAAGGTCCGAGATGTAACACAAAAACACCTTTCATAACCTATTCATTGAGAAAATTTTTCCTTAAGCAAATTATATTATTAGTCTTTGAGTTAAAAATTATCCTAAGATTCCTTTCCATTCATCAAAGCAGTATTTTATTTTATTAACCCTAAAACTACTTTTCTAAGTTGCCAGAGGCGCCTGACTAGTTCTAGTTTTGCAGGATTTATTAATGCCACTGACGTTTTCCCTAACTATACCACTCATAAGGGTATAATGTTTAATCATAGTCCTTTCCTCTGTCTTCATCTTTCAATATCAAAGAGGATTTTTTCAGTCATTCATCAGACTTAATGACAGATGACACATTTTTGGCCGATGAGACTATGATTTCACCATTGTTTTACTTCAAAATTCTTAGAGGCATGGACTGTTGGAACTGATGACCCTTCATTTTATATCTAGTTTGTTTAGTTTATAGAGACTAAGACTCAATGAACTTAAATGATATCAGACAGCTAGTTGGTGGCAGGCTTAAAAGAAGAATTGGGTCTCCACTTCCTATTCCAGGGCTCTGTCCACTTCTCTTATGTGGATATGGTCACGTCATGGCAAGCTAAATACATCGAAGCAGACATTCTATACACATACATTCTTATATGTCTTATCTGCATTAAAATGGCCAGTAAAGTATGGTGGGCAATTGGACTTATAACAGGGCAGAGAGAATCATGTCACACTGCCACTCAGGCAGGAAAAAACCAATGCCAGGTTTGTCTGTTTTACATCCAATATGTAAAACTCTAAGAGTGGGGCTAGCCAGGGCATGCCAAGGTCAAATATACAGCCACAGAACAGCTGTATGATCTGTATGTTGAGGCCAGTGGGAGGTCATGTTGATTTATAAAAGTGTGGCTATAAATTACATAATGGGGCACTCCAGGTGACATGAACAGAGACCAAAGAATAGTGGAGAAGGGCAGTGCCACAAAAAAGAGCCCTCTTGTCACCTCCATTTCCAGAGGCACACAGAGAAAATGTATAATAATAGGCAAACAGACAGACAGATAGGAGGGTAGAAAGATACAAAATCCTGGACCCAGCATCATCAAGTTGATCTTTTTCATTTCCTCTTCCGCCAACTTGTCTCTTTCTTCTCTCCTTTGTATTATTCTTTGTTCTACCCCTTTTCTCTTCCTTGTACTTCACAGTTAGTTGTGTCACGGATTCCTAACTCATCTGGGTAATAAGACAATGACAGATTTGCAGCCAGTGTAACACCATGAGAAACTCCACATACAGCAAAATAATAGCTCCGGCTCATTAAAAAACTGGGAATGTCTTAGTTTGAAACATGTTGTCATGTACATAAAGATGTTTACACACATACATACACAACTAGACTCTTCTAGCTAGCCAAGGGCATGCTCACCATGATAAATGCCAAAAAAATCTGATAGATGGTAAGCATCAGACATTTCATTTTTGGCAAGAGCCAATCTACATCACCTCATGACTAATTTTTATTGGCAAACTCAGTAGACTCAGGAGAGGCCAAAGAAATGTTCTTGAAAATTGGTTCTCCGTTTGCCAAATCCTCATAGAGTGGTGGCATTCTTCTTGATCCTGCTGGGAGTCATTCCTGGCCCCAGACCCTCAGCTGTCAGCCTGGAGGGCAGAGAAGTGGTCCCCATCTTTAATTCACAGTCAGTGTCCCACACATTTCCCTCCCATTGATTTCCTCTTTTGCTTTCTCTGCTTCTCCCTCCCGCCCCACCCCCACCCTGCAGAACAATGAAGGAGGGGTGATTGCCCAGCTCCCCAGTGACGTTACATCCTTCAACCAGACAGGATTAAAGCCTGGGGAGGAATATACTGTCAATGTGGTGGCTCTGAAAGAGCAAGCCCGGAGCCCCCCTACCTCGGCCAGCGTCTCCACTGGTGAGTGCCCCCCAACCTTTCACTTTATGGCTACCCATTAGGTCATTCAGGAAAAACTGCAGACTCACCCAGGAAGTAGAGAGACAAAGGGATACTAGGATGTCTCCCACAGCTGAGATTAATTTGGGTACCTGGAGATGGAGCTACTCGACCAGATGTTTAGCTGAACATCTTCCTTATCCTTGCAAGCACAAAACTCTGGAAGAGTATTCTACGGGGAAATTCTTTGTTAGGATCTCGGTGTATGTCTTCTGATCTTACTCATTAAGAGGCCTTGTGTGTCAGCCCCTAGTACCCTGAGCTTTGGAACCAGCAAGAGCTAATTCACTCTTATTTATTGTGAGATTTGCAGAAAGTCATTTGACCTTCCCAAACCTCGATTCATTTGACAATGATGAACTTCATAGAAATGACATGAGGATTAAATCAGATAAAGCACACAAAGTGATTAGCACTGTGTCAATGACAGTGAGTGCTCAATACCTCGTGTGTATACATACGCTCAGAGAACACTTTTAATAGTGAGAGCGGGAAACATCGTTCAAAACCAGTAATTGTGGGTTGGGTCACTGTTCAAGGTGATGACTTAAGTTGATTATTATTTCATCCCCACAGTTCCTCTCATGCAAGACCATTATATTTCTAGGTTTGATTAATTAACTGTATGGCATTTTGCTTTATTGTTTCCTTAGCTAACAAAGGATGCTGTAAATTAACAATTATGATGCATGTGTGTGTGCCCTCACCAAGAATTTCTCAAAAGTTATAAATAGCTTCTGGTATCATTTTTGGTTCTCATTTTATTGATGGGAGAGTTGAAACTCGAAGGTTAAGCAATGTTCCCTGTTAGTAACAGAGACTGAGGTAGGCGAATATTGGTACAACTTTATTTTTCATAAACAGAAACTGACACCTAAGAAAACCAGTCATGAGTGCAGGACAAAGGCCAAGTTGGCCAGAAAAGGGAATCACAACACTATATAATGAGCCCATGTTTATGGATTAGTGATTCATACCTTGTTAACTGGATCCAAACTAAACAGCATCAGGTGCTGAGGCTTATGCTCAGTCTAGAAAACACTGGTTTAAAACTATTGTGGCATTAGATTATGCTCATTAGAGCACCAGTTTTCCATGGCCATGCCTCAAGGCAAGGAGGAAGTGGAGATGCAGGTCTCTAATTACTCCCACTCCCATGACCCTCACACCCTCCAACCGAGGCAGCTCCACTTTTGTCTGCTCTATATTTTGTACAATCATTTAAGATTTTGTTCTTTTAAAAAAGAATATTAGCCCCCTCCTCCCCAAAAGGCTTTAAAACCACTATACTAATCCAAATACATTTTAGAAGAAACTCTATAGCCATAAAGTCTAAAAGTACTCTGGAGGAATCTCTCCAGACACCAGTGGCCAGACTTTTTCCCCAGTTCTGTTTCCCAAGGTTATGCTGGACCCTGAAGAGTTGATTTGGTAACACGTGTAGCTTCTCCTCTTCTGATGTGGAATGTTTCAGGGTCGCCAAATCACTTCTGTGATTTGATATTAAGAAAGTATTAGTAGGAAAAAAAAAAGCTAGAAGGAGATGGTTCATAAGAGGGCAGAGAAGAACATTACAGATGTAGGATGCTTTTCTTCCAAAGTACTGACAGCACTTAGAGAAGATAGTCCAACTCTGCTTTAGTCTTCTACTTAAACCACATTTTGACAAAATTTGCAGTATTTTTTGGTTTGGAATTTCCTTAAGATTAAAATTAAAAGTTCCAGATCTAGTCATCTGTGGTAAAGCCAGGCAGAATTTTTTTCAATTAAGAAAAAAAATCCTAGTTCATATTTTGGGATTGTGTACAGAATTACGAAGAAATGGAAGAAAAACATTTATTCCAGTTTACTTTTTGAGTAGGATGTGTGTTTGTTTAAAAATTAGGGCCTAAGTTGAAAGTAAGCTGATACCTCCTTGACTGGAATGGGACATGGCTACCCAATGGCCAACTGAAGGGCCGAATCCAAGGACGGCTGCAGAAAAGATGTTTGGCTCTCAGCCCTGTCTGCTGTTTTTAAGAAACAATTGTTTAATTATTTCCTTCTGCTAACGTCTGACCCAAACCAACCCCTCCTGCGAAGCTCTGAGTCCTCATCAGGCACGCAGGCTGGCTTCTTCCAGGCAGGCCATTTTGGGAATTCAAATTACAAGACCTCCTGCAGCCAGAGCCCTTGGTGCTACACAGTCACATTTTAATATGAGCAATCATTATGATTAGGATCTGGGGACTTAAAGAGCTGATGGACAAAAGCCTTACATGGTCATTTGAGTTTTGGTGACATCTTTTTTTTTTTTTCCAAGAAGCTCCAATTCACTGAAATGCTTCACTTTCTTTCTTATGCATATAGAGAGTCATTTATTTATTTCATTTACTCAACACCCATTTACTGAGTGTCTACTATGTTTCAAGCACTATGCTTATTCAGCAGTTAGGAGATCATTTCCTCCATCTCATTATTAAATTAAATGAAATTTAAAAGGCCCACGTTACTTAAAACCACTAAATACAGTGTGCAGAAAAGAAAACATCTGGATATATTCTGTTGAATCTCATTATTACTCCAAATATGAAAAACAGAACTTCACTTTCACTCCAAACCAGGTGGCACCAAAACCAAAATGGTCTGGTGATTTTCATTTTGGCTGGTGCCAGACCAAAAATCCTAAGCTGCTTAATAGAGAACAGGACTGGGCTAGACCCAGAAAGAGGGTGGGGTACCCAGCGAAAGGCCCAACTCGGAAAGATTAAGAGGCTCCAAGTCAGGCTGAGACAGTCCTGAGGGAGACACTCCATTCTGGAGACAGATGAGGAGGTGGTCCAGTGCAGACTGGTTAAAAAAAAAACAGAAAACAGTCTTCGTCAAGACTCTCTGGTAACAAGGGAAAAAAACTTTCTTAAACTAGCTGTAGCAAAAAAGATAATTTACTGGAAGGACACAGAGTGTCTTATGAAACCCCAGGGCCAGAAATGCATCTGAGTCTCACAAAAGACTTGAACCAAAAAATGGACAGTCAAGAACCGAGTTATTCTCTATACCTTTCTAGAAGCGCCACAAGGTCACTCATTTCTGCTTCTCTCTGTGTATTTGCCCTAAAATTCTGCACCCAATTCCAGTATGTGTGTGACTGGGGGAGGGGTTCCCCATACCAAGCAATTCTCTGCAACACCAGCTGGGTGTCCTACCACTCAACTCAATTCCAACACATCTACCTGGCGAGAGCATCGGATTCCACAGGTTGGAGGGCTCAGTCCCACAAGACTACCCTCCACTTCAGATGCCAATCACGAGTCCAGGTTGTCACCCATGCTTCTGACTGACCAGCTACAGATTGGAGGTTCCTATGACCCCTCCTTGGGTTTGATTAATTTGCTAGAGCAGCTCATATAACTCATGAGGAAACTCATTTTCTCACTGAATTACTGGTTTATCACAAAGGATATTAAAGGATACAAATCAACAGCCAGATGAAGAGATACATAGGTGAGGTCCTGAACAAAGGAGCTTCTGCTCCTGTGGAATTCGGGGCCCATGACAGTGGCACAGGGAAGCATTCTGGTTCCCCAACCTGGAAGCTCTCCAAACCCAGTCCTTTTGGGTTTTTATGGAGGCTTCATTACATAGGCATGATTGATGGACTGACCAGATGTCAGGGGTGGGACTGAAAGTTCCAACCCTCTAATCACCTGGTTGGGTCCCTTGGCAACCAGCTTTCTCCCTCGCTTCATTAACATAACAAAAGACAACTTGATCACTCTCATCACTTAGAAAATTCCCAGGGTTTTAGGAGCTCTGAGCTAAGAAGGGGAAACCAAATAGGTATTTATTAAAAATCACCTTTTCCCCTTTCTCCTCTTCTCTCTCTCTCTCTCTCTCTCTCTCTCTCTCTCTCTCGCGCTCTCTCTCTCTCTCTCTCTCTCTCTCTCTCTCTCGCTCTCTCTCCCCAGATCAGATGTTTTCTATTTATTTGCGCATATGGTAGAGAATGGCCAGACCAGCCCTGGCTCTACATGGTCCAAAACCAGCTAACCAGAGAGCCAGAGTCTGTGGTTCCAGTTACAAATCCTTGAAGAATATTAATATTAATGTTAATCAGCCCCAGCTAGAGGGGTGTAGTCCATAATAAATGCAAACATGGAAGCCGGGCCAGCTCTTTTTAGAAGGTAATGAGTAATTCAAAGGAGGGCACGTCAGCCATCCAGACACACCATGAGGAGTTGAGAACACCATTTTCTATTCTACTCACTAAGCCCTTTCTATTTCCCTTCTACATTCTCTCGCCTTGCCCCACCGCCACCATCATCTAATTCAATATGAACAGGACCCCAAGTGGGTACTGGAACCAGGGTGGTAGGACCCCTAGGAAACCAACCAGCTTTTCCTAGGTAACACCATCCCACAATGGTGTTCCCTTCAGGTGCTCAGTGCCAGAGGCCAGGACTCACGAGGGACACATGCTGAATAACCTGGAGGGACTGTGTGTGACTGCAGTGCCCTCCTGGCTCAGGAATACACAAGAACCGGTGGGGAAAAAATAGCCCACAAGAGGCTGTTCCAAAACTGAGATCCTTGTTTTTACAGAAGAGCAAGTTTCCCCAGAAGGCATATTTCATATCCACAAATACAAATGTCTGTTGGGTTTTTGACTGTCTTAGCAGCTGGTTGACTGAGTTGTTGGTACAGCTGAGCAGGGACATCTTCTGGATACTTGTGATGCCCTCATTGGCAACCAAGTTGGAAGTCTCAGATGTTTAGAGAGGGCTGCTAATGTCATAGATCTTTCCTTGGGGCTCACAGAATGTGAGAGCTGGGCAGCTGGGCACACACGAGAAACACAGTTCTCTGTTGTCTGTCCCATAACCTCCTGACAGAACAGTGCTGGCCCTCTCAAGCCAGGAAGTGCCCTTCCCCTGCCTAAACTGGGAAGTGCCAATCCTAAAACCCACAGCCGCGTGACAGCAAGATTCAGGGGATCTAAGATCCAGTGTCTGTTCCCCCATTGAAAAACCATGTGTCCTCAGGAAAGAGATTTTATCTCACTGTGTCTCAATTTCCCCACCTGTAAAATGGGATAATAATACCTATTCTCTCTCTGACCGACCAGGCTAATGTAAGGAGGAAAGGAAAGGAAAGAGCTTAAGTCAGAGGCTCACGTCTCAAACTTTTTTTTTTTTTTGTATCCTTCTCATTCAGTCATTGATGGGCCCACGCACATCCTGGTTCGAGATGTCTCCGACACTGTAGCCTTCGTGGAGTGGACCCCACCTCGAGCCAAAGTCGATTTCATTCTCTTGAAGTACGGCTTGGTGGGCGGGGAAGGCGGGAAGACCACCTTCCGACTGCAGCCTCCCCTGAGCCAGTACTCGGTACAGGCCCTGCGGCCCGGCTCCCAGTACGAGGTGTGGGTCAGTGCAGTCCGTGGAACCAACGAGAGTGAGTCCACCACCACCCAGTTCACAACAGGTGAGGCTGTAGGTGGGGTGGGGCGGGGGGGGAGCAGAGTCTGAGGAGGGGAGAGGGCGCTGAGCCAGCTGGTATCCTCATGGCAAGAGGGGCATCCAGGGAGAGAGATGACGTGCGCTTGGGCATCCACGTATCACAGACACTGCAAGAAGGAAGCGAAAGGTTTCAGGGCATCCCGGTGAGGTCACATCTCAGGGCAGAGAAGCGCACAGCACCAGTGCATGGGAGAGCTGGCTTCCTGTCCTGCCTCTGCTACCAGCCAGATCTGACTTGACAGAAGTCTCTTCCCCTCGGGTTTCAGGTTTCTCCTTTATAAAAGGAAAAGCTTGTCCTGAAGTCACTTGACATCCCCATCGCTAGCCCAAAGGGAAATTTTGTGAGGGTTCAGTACCCCTTCCTGGAGTCACTTCATTGCAATTTGCCAGAAATGGCTGTAATGATTCCATAAGTCCACAGTGAGCCTACCAGCACGATGGCGCCCCTTGGAGTTGTGCAAAGCTGGGCCTGCATGCCTGGAAGCAGGCCTTCCACCTGAGAGTCTGTGACTCATCCTGCCGTTTGTGAGCACCGGCAAGAAGGCTAATGTAGACCCGGCTCCAATAGTCGGGAAAGGCCAGACCTCACGACCTGCTCCCTGGCTCTCTAGGAGCCCATCAGGCCGACCAGCTAGTGGACAAGTAGGTCAGGCACCATCCAAAGACAGGCTCCCTGGCACTCTCACTGGGTGATCGGGGGCTGTGATCTGACAGTGAGTCTCTATCTAACCCAGATACCCAGTCTCCGTCTCTCTGCCCTGGGGGGCAGCAGGGGGGTGGTCACACATCAAGGAATGTCTCTGACAACTCCCCAGTTGTTGCAGAGATCAAAGAAAACTGCCAGCTTCTGTAAGATCTAAGAACCAGCATCTCCTGATAGGGTAAAGTAGGAAAATCACTAATTCAGGCATCCTACATTGAGTGGTGGCCTAAGAGTCTGTTATGGGATGGGGTAAGCCAGCCAAGGGGCTGCAGGGAGGTTCAATAAACAGCACCATTACCCTCCACCTGTGTTTAAAATCAGCTGATAAATAAGGCAAAGAGTAAGCCAGATGGAGGCCAAAATATCTCCCAGATTGGAGCATGTAGCTTAGTGTTGGATGGGCTTGCCAACGGATGGACCCTGTGGACCTGGGCAAGACCCCCATCTGGCGGAAGCTGTGGGGCTACGCAGGTTAGGGCTTACAGCACAGAGGAACAAGCAGAGGCCGATCCCCATGTGCAGACAGCTCCCATGAGAGAGGGTAGCAGAAGGGCCGTGCCCCGGCCTGCTACAAAACTCACCATTGCAGCAAGTCCATCTTCCCCAGCAGAAGAAAGAGGGAGGCCGGGAATCTCATAATGGGTTTCCCTCCACCCCAAAGGAAACATTCCCTGTTACAAGGGAGCAAGCATGGACACTGATGAAACGGAGAAGGCAGCTTGATTCTGAAAGAGGCCCTCTCAGGTTTGCTCTCCAGCCCCTGTGCTAGACTCCACCCCAGCCAGGGGTCGCTGGTCAGATGTTTTACTGAACACATGTTGGGATCCCCAGTGACTGTGCATATGTCTTTAAAATAAAGGGACTACATTCTGCCCATTTCTCTTGCCTTCTTTTCCCTCACTGAACCAAAACTGCTCAGGGCCTCACACACAAGCTCCCTTCTTGGTGAATTCAAGGTCAGCCCTGCCCACCCCCCAGCCTTCGCACCCCCAGGACACGGTCTGCTCCGGTGCTGGGACCTCCTGAGGGCCATGAGTCCTGCATTCTTTTTTAATTTCAACACAGTTTTTGTGCGCAAAGTGGTTTCTTTGTGCTCAGATAAGGAGTTTGAAGAGGCAGAAAAGGAGACAAGAGCTCTCCAGCGGCAGGACGGAAAGCATAATTCTTGATGTTTACGTCAACGAGATGGAAGCAGGACTGGCTGGTGGCCCAGGAACATTCCAATCAAGACAATTACATTCTGCCTCCTAGAAGCTCCCCCTGAGTTTCCGTTCGTTGTGTGATTCTCTGTTTGCGGTTGCCTGGAGGATGGTCAGCTGCTAGGTGGCTACCTTCAGCAGGCAGCAGCAGCCCGTACCTCCAAGCTGGCCCCCTCTGCCCGAAGCGGATGAGGGGGCAACAGGGGTGGGGTGGGTTGCCGCGGACAGCTTTGCAGCCCAGCTCTCAAGGCCTGGGGTTGCCAGGTGCTGGCTGAATGAGGAGAAGGTGCCTGGACCCTCACGGCAGGGCCCTCAGTCATTTCAGAACTCTGCTTAAATTCAAATTAGCCAAAGTGCTTTTCCAGGTGATGGCTTCGATGCTAGGAGCGCACTAATTGCACAGGCAATTAAAACGGGGATTTGCTTCCTGCGTGGTGAGCAGGAGATTTGTCTGGGTCTTAGAGCCGCTCGGAAAAAGGAAAGCACCAATGGAAGCCCACTGAGGCCAATGGTTAGAGAGAAGGCAGCCCAGGGAAACCGGGAGACCAGTCTCCCGAGCCTCCCTGCCCTCCGGAGCTCTGGTTGCAGTTGCCCTCATAGGGGCATTCCCGGGACTCTTTTGGTGGATCCTTCCGCAAACCACTGGAGAGAAGCACGGAACAGATTCTCCCTCACAGCCCTTGGAAGGGAGCCAACACGTTGATCTCAGACTTCCAGTTTGTGAGACAATACATTTCTATCGTTGAAGCCACCCAGTGTGTGGCCCTTGGTGGCGGCAGCCCCAGGAAATGCATACAAAGGCCCAAGTCACAACAGCTGGAGCTCCCACCTGCTGGGCAGGGACTGTACTCCGGGATTCTCCAGGAAATGCCTCCACAAGTTCAACCTGGATGGCCCTTGTCAGCCAGCCAAGACCAGCTGCCCTCAGTCAAAGCTGTTCTTTTCCCTGTACCACCTGGCCCCAAGCATCCTCAAAGTCCCCAGCTGGAATATTTAACAAGACTTTTCCAAAGGCTTTGAGGGAGCAGACAAGACAGAGAACTGACCGTATTCATTCAGCCACTTCACATGTGCTTAATGAACACCTAGTAGGTGCCAAGCACTGTCCTAGGCAGTGAGGATGCAGAATAAACAAGATAGACAAGATCCCAGTTCACATGAGTTACATTCCAGGGGGGGAAACTAAATAAGGAAGAAGAAAAGAAACATATGGGATCATTTCAATCACGAGGATTATGCTAAAAAAAATGAAATGGATGATATAGAGGGAGCAGTCAGAAAGGCCTCTCTGAGGTGCTAAAGTTTTAACCAAGACCTAAGTGACCTCAGTCATGTGAGGGTCTGGGGAAGAGCGTTCCAGGCAAAAGTACCAGCCAGTGCAAAAGCCCTGGGGTGAGAATAAGCTTGCTGTGATTCAGGAGTAGGAGAAAGGCAGTGCAGCTGCACGGTGAGTAAGGGTAGAATGTTCCAAGGTGCCACCTGAGAAGCAGGCAGGGCCAGATCACGTAGAGCCCTGCGGGCCACAATTAGGAGTTCGTAATAGGAAGCAGCGGAAAGTTTTCAGCAGGAGAACTGCTTGATTTAATTTATGTTTTAGAGGTGAGAGTCTACAGCCGCAGCCTCTCCACAGGGCCCCCACTGGACACCTGGCTTTACCTTGCCCCTAGCTTGCTGGTGTGTTGCAGAGACCAGCACAGCTCCCACTTGCCAGGGTGCCCTTCAGCTGCCCCTCCTAGAGGTCAGGCTTCAAGACCTAGGGGGAGCAAACCATTTCACTCCACCCCAGTCCTAAGACACCTGCCTTCTCCAGCCCTCATTCTCAGGATTGATCTCCTTGGGGATCATTGACATTGGAAATGTCCAGTCCCTTCAGAGGAAACACTGCCGCCTATCCACAGGGCACAGGTCCTAAGGCCAAAAAAGCAAAAGACAAATCCATAGTCTAACAAACATTTCCCAGGTCTGGGGTCTTTAGTTGTGAAGAGCAGTAGGTAAATATAAGACTCAACCTGAACCTCAAGTGAATCTCTTTTTGCTCCAGTTCCATTCGGGCCACACACCCCCAAGCCCCGCCCAGTCCTTTGCCAGCCTCTCCTCCCACGTGAGATTTAGGGATCTGCAGCCCAGAGCATTCCTCCTACATACCCCTCTACTCAAGCTCCTCTTTCCATCCAACAGCTCGAGAAATCCCACACACAGCACGTGGATAACGCACAGTTTCCAGCATGCTAAACCCACACTGAGTAAGGAAATGTTTCTCAGAAAAATAAGCTGCAGAGGCATAAATCTGCTAAAAGATTCACCCAATTTACATCACTAAACAGAACACTTCTCACTCTGCAGCAGCTGCACTCAGATTGATTCACAACAGTCCCATCTTCTGAAAGAACAATCGGTGGAGACTTGCCTGGCATTTGCAAATTAAAACAGTCCACTTGAGGTTTTCCCAGAACAAATGGCTGGTCCACTCCAAAGTTAAATTCAAGTCTCAAAGTCAAGACCTATTTGGAACTTTTTAAGTGGCAGTTTGTCAAGACAGCACATTCTTATCCTGTAAGTTGTTTATGTTGTTTCTGCCCAAATAAGCCTGAAGAGATGACCAGTCCTGGAAGAGAGAACCAGCACAATTGCGGAAAAGACCCCAATGCCGATGGTCTTTTCATTGTTGTGGAATTCTTGGAACCCCAAGGAGCAAGCACTGGGGGCGCCAGATTGTTGGAACTCAGGGAGAGCTTTGGAGGCACCAGGAAGCCAGCCCAGGGCTTGGGCACCTAATTTTGTACCAGGCACCATGATACTCACTTCTACATGCATTGTCTAATTTGTACAACTCCCTGAAAAGGCAGTATTATTAGCCCATTTTACAGATGTGGCCATCAAGGCCCAGTGAGATGAAGACTTGCCCACGGTCCCATTACAGTAAGAGTCGGATGTGGGGCTCAAACTGAGACCTGACTCTAAAGCTGACTGATTTCCAATACATCACATCCCCTCTCTATATGCAAAACTTTCAGCAGTGTCTATGCAAGTAAATCCAGGGGAAGACATTTTATACTTCAAAATCTTGCAGTCAATCCTCTGCCTTTTGCTCAGTGATCAAATTTGAAATTATTTCATCTTAATCACTTGGATGCCATCTCTGTTTCCGCTTTCCCGGGTTTCTCTTGCTTAGTCTCAACCGTATGAAACTAACTGGTTCATTCTTCAATTTCTAGAACACCACTAGAACTCCTGAATGGGAATGGGGAACGTATGAAGTGTGTGATATCTAACTCCCGAGTAAACCTCTCCAACCTGCCCACGTAATCTGTCATGGCCAACCTGGCAGACCAAAAGCCGAGGGGCAGGCGGCCCCTGGGGTCACTCAAACGTGAGGCAGAGGGTCATGCGCTCTCACCCCAAAGCCTGTTCAAGTTCAAGACGCATGACAAATGCACATTATCCTGTGTGATGTTGGTGACGTCTGGATTTTTTTAGAGATGGACGCCCCCAAGAACCTGCGGCTTGGTTCCCGCACAGCAACCAGCCTTGACCTTGAGTGGGACAACAGTGAAGCAGAGGCTCAGGAGTACAAGATTGTGTACAGCACCTTGGCAGGCGAGCAGTACCATGAGCTGTTGGTCCCCAAGAGCATCGGTCCAACCAGCAGAGCCACGCTCACAGGTAAGTAAGCTCCTGGGGGCATGGCAGTTCCTGAGTCCACACCCTCCCAGCTCTCTCCCCGGCCATCCAACCCCACATCCGACCGTCGCCAAACCCCATGGACTTAATCCCTCAGGCACCTATCACATATGTCTGCTGTTCTCCATTGCACTGCCATCACCTGGTCTAAGCTACTACCATATCTTGTCTTCGCCACTGCGATAACCTCCCCACTTTCTCTCCCCTCTGCTCTCCTCTTCACTCCATCAGTTATCTTTTCAAAATACATTTCTGATTATGCCATCCCATTTTGCAGCCATTTCAGGGACTCCGACTGCTCTTGGGATAAACTCCAAACCCTCGCAAGGCCTTGGTTTCCTTACCATCTTCTCCAGTCTCCTCTCCCTCCCGCGTCCCCTGGTGCTCCCTGTGCTCCAGGCGCACAGGTCTACTTTTTTTTTTTTTTTTTTTTTTTTGCGGTACGCGGGCCTCTCACTGTTGTGGCCTCTCCCGTTGCGGAGCACAGGCTCCGGACGCGCAGGCTCAGCGGCCATGGCTCACAGGCCCAGCTGCTCCGTGGCATGTGGGATCTTCCCGGACTGGGGCACGAACCCGTGTCCCCTGCATCGGCAGGCAGACTCTCAACCACTGTGCCACCAGGGAAGCCCAGGTCTACTTTTTTCAGTTCCTCAAACACCTTCTCCCTCCTGCCACAGGGCTTGGCACATGCTGTTCCCTCTGCCTGCCAGCCTCTCCCACCACCCTCTTTACCTCGTGACATCTGCTTCCCTTCCAGCTCTCAGTTCACCTGTCACTTCTCTGGAACCCTGCCTGGTCCCCAGGCGAGGCCAGGTCATCCTGTCTGGCAGCCTCATCTTACTGGTTACCACTCACAGCACTCCTCAAGTTATCCTTGTACGCTTGTGGGTGTGATTATTGGATTGTCAGTCTCCATCTTAGACTAAACTCTGTGAAAGGAGGACCATATTTGGTTTTGCTCATCATGACTCCCCAGCGTTCAGCACGGCATCTAGCACTTACAGGTCCTGGATGAGTGATGAACAGATAAATAAACACATGCATGAATGATGAGAGAAACTGCACATATTCACTATGACTGGGGCATAGGCTACAAGAGGCCAGTGATAAGGTAAGAGCCTGGTTATGCCTTATGTACCCTATAAAGAGTGTGAGTGGAGGGTTGTTGAAAGGTCTTAAATAAGATGATGCAATGACCAGATTTGGGCAGCTACAGTGTGGAGAACAGATGGGAGGAGGACAAGGCCAAAGGCAGGGAGAGGTCAGGAGGCTGCACAGAGTCAAAGAGAGAGATAATGGTGGTATGAACTAAGACGATAGCCCAGGTCACCATGACGCTTGGCTGGGGAGCATTCCCTGTCCCCATGAGGATGTGGCACCCAACCAGTGCTCCTCCTGGGGCCTTAGACACACCCGCCAGGAAAACCTACCTGCTGGACTTTGCTGAAAGGTAGATGGCTGGAAATGTGGGGCACAGTTTTCAGATGGAGACTGTGCAAAGCAGCCATGGACCAGGGGCCACCAGTGTGCTCGAAGAGACTTTGTTTATCCTGTGTCTTGGCTTCTTGCGAAAGCATTAGTAGACAAGGGATCCACACAAAAGAGTGCGTACAGTAAACAAGGGCAGTATAATCAAATCTGTTTTCCTCCTGAACTGAAATCCCAGACCACCTTGCCAAATGAGGCCAGTTAAAGTAAATATAATAAATGTTTTTTCCAAACAGACGCACTCCTGAAACACAGCAAGGAGATGGAAAGATATGCTGACCAAGCAGGTTAATGGGGGTGAATTGAACATAGCAGGAACAGACCATCTGGCACAGAGCCTTTACAGAGAGCTGGAGACATTCACAAAAATTAAGCTAAACAAAAAAACCCTGCAGTGATACAGGAGGGAACTGGTTCTAGGCGCAGCCCATCTCTGCTCAGAGCCGCAGGCTGCTCTGGCAATTAGCAATTTTACAAAGATGATGACTAGTTGTTTGGATGGAGGACACACTTTAAAATCATGAGATATAGAGAAGAACTCAGTCACATCCTACTAATAATCATCCTATTATTTCCCATTACCGGTGGGGAGGGCTGGCGGGGAAGAAGATTCTACATCCATTTGATCATCTCTGTTATTCCAGGCACCTTCATATAGTTTTAGCTTATTTAATCTTCACAACAACAACTCATGAGGGACAGGAGAAATAAAATACTGCCTGCTGTATCAGTAAACAAAGGATGTCACAGCCATTAGCCATCACCCATCACATTACAGGTGCCCCAGTCAGCATCTCCATTTTACGGATGAGGAAATTGAGACTCAGGGATTTCGGAAACTTGCCCGAGTTCACAAAGCTAGAAAGGGAGCCGTGACTCAAAGGCAGTTCTGAATCCTAGTCAAAAGTCCCCATCCGGGCTTCCCTGGTGGCGCAGTGGTTGAGAGTCTGTCTGCCAATATAGGGCACACGGGTTCGTGCCCCGGTCCGGGAAGATCCCACATGCCGCGGAGCGGCTGGGCCCGTGAGCCATGGCCGCTGAGCCTGCGCGTCTGGAGCCTGTGCTCCGCAATGGGAGAGGCCACAACAGTGAGAGGCCCGCGTACCGCAAAAAAAAAAAAAAAGTCCCCATCCCTTTTCATGGCTGCTCCTACTAAAGAAGTAACATGGAAGGAACAGTCAAATCTTGCAAACTTACAAGGAATGGAAAGGTTATTAGTAAGGAGTGAGCTCAGATAGGTTGATTTTTTTTTTATTTGAATTGGGCTTACGAAATAAAATTATAAATATATATTACACATAATTATCCCAGGGAGCTCACTGCTGGGAAGATTTATAAAGGCAAATAGCCTTATGTGATTTAAAAAGGGATTATAGGAATGTAAGGAAATCAAGTATATCTGTACTTGCTGAGATGCAGATTACAAGGATTGCTGGCACTCTTGCTGTGGTAGCTGGGGAAAAAGAAGGAAGGACCTGGAAGGAAGGAAGGCAAAAAGAGCGAGAAGTTTGATCCCAGCTCTAAATACTTGTGTTTTCTCCCTCACTCTCCAACTGGGATGCTAAAGAGGAGACTTTTTTCAGCTTCCGAGACTTGTTTTTGTTTTCTGGGGTTTTGTTTGTTTGTTTTTAGTTCCAAACAAGTTATTTGCTTGTATATATAAAACAAGACCCTGGACTCCGTGGGAAGGGCATTCCAGGCTCATCTGAAGCAATTCCTCCCTGGCCAGAAAGAGTATGAAGGACTAGAAGGACTAGAAACTTCAGCTGTCCCCACCCTCCTTATCCCCAGTCAAAAATAATTGCAGCCCTAACAGAAGGTACCATTCTCTCTTGTCTTCAGTTTTTTTTTTTTTTTTTTTTCCTTCCTCCCTCCCTCCCTTGTTCTTTCCTTCCTTCCTTCACTGCTTCCAAGACAGATACTCTCTTGTCTTCAGTTTTATTTGAATGCTTGGATCTGCGGGACATGTTAAGAGCTGGGACTCTAGACTCTGTATCTAGGCCCGGTTACTCACTGTGTGATTTGGAGACTTTCTAAGCCTCTGTTTCATCATTGGTAAAAGGGGAATAATGCCACTTACCTCATAGTGTTTGAGGGGGCTTTAATGAGATCAGGTATCGAAGGAGTTTAAGACCATTCTTCTAACATAGCAAAGTACTCAATACGTGGATGATGGTGGTGATGATCAGGGGGCAAGGAGGTGGGGGAGAGGAGGAGGAATAAGGAGGCAGAGGAGGAGGTCTGTGAGCTAACGGATGGTTTGGGACGATCCCTTGTAATAAGTGTGGCACAGAGTGGAGACCCTGCTTCTCAAAGTGGGGTCTAGCGGCAAGGGCATCACCCCAGGAGATGTCAGAGCCCTCTCCCCCTAGACCTGTGGAATCAGAGCCTGCATTTTACAAGCCCCTCGGGGGATTTGTGTGCACATTAATGGTCAAAAAGCACTCACTTAGAGCATGGTTTCTGAAGTCACCCACTCAGCCTTGAGACCAACTTCACTGATGTGCATCTTTGGGCAAATTTCTTCAATTTCTGTGCTTCCGCTTCCTGGTCTGAAGGACATCATGTCTACCTCATAGGTTGTTGGGAGGATTCAATGAACTCATATATATTTATATATCTGAGCACTGGTACATAGAAAACCTTCAATAGCCATTTGACCTTTTATTGTTTTTAATTCCTTCAAAACTCAGACTGGATCTCTGGCCACCTGGCCTCTCCCAGGCAGAAGTTCACATACCCTTTATTCTCACAGCCAGCTGACTCCAAGTCCTTCAAGTCCTACGGCATCTGTACTGGATACTCCTTGCAGAAGCCCTTGTCTCTGCAGCCACCACTTACCCCTTTGCTGTGGAATGCAAGCCCTTCCTGACTCTGGGGCTCAGAGTCACACGGCGGGCTCACAGCACCCCCCTGCATCCTCCATCATATACCTCCCCCTTTGCAACACAGAGACCAGGCTGGGGCACAGAATACCAAACATTTCTTTTCCATTATTCTCTCTAGGCAATGCCCAGCAAACTCCCTCTGGAGTGTGAATTTGTTTCTCAACAACAGACTCAGTGTCTGCAATGATTTTTTTCTCTGCTCTGGTGGCTTCTGCGTCCTTAATGATAAGTCTTTTTTTAGGCTCAGCCTCTCAGCCTGGACCATATCTGCTTGGCCTGTGAACCATACCTGGAGTCCCAAAGGGGTCCCCGAGTGTTATGTATCTTACAGGCTCACCAAGGTCCCTCTAGGTTAGAACCAGAAGCATGTACCAGGGACTGGCACCATCACTGTTTTCTGAGTAGCAGTGAAAAACCATAAACCATACAGAAAACTCCTAGTGGAGGGAGAGGGGGAGGAAGGGAGGAAGGGAGGGAGGAGGAAAGGAAGGAAATTTTCATTCTTTGACTGGAATTTGATTAAAAAAAAAAAAAAAAACAAAAAACCAAAACCCTGCCTGTGACCAATGCAAATTATAAACACTGCTCTAGTCTCTGTCTGAGGGGACTCCACTAACCTGTCATCAGAAAAGCCTGTGGCTTCGGTGTTTCATGAACAGGGGAAAGGGGTTCGTCTTCAGTCATCTACAGTCTCTTGCCTGGTCCTCCCTCAGGAACAGGAGCCCAAACTTGAGGACCCCTGTGGTCAGGAGAAGGGCAAAAGGAACTGGCCCGTATGGCCACGGGAGCACTGGGCTCTAACCCCGCTCCAGGGCCCGGTCATCACGTCCCTCACCCACTCGATGGGGCACCCCCTACACACCTCTTGATGATGCTTCCCAACCAGCTGCCTCTCTGCACTGCGACTACCCGGATCTCCAGTCAACAAGGTGCTAATCAGAAAAATCATCACCAGGGCTTAGGAAGCCCAGAGGCTTGAAGATTCCTACAGACTTCATGGTGCAACAATGGATCGCAAGAAAACAAAGACCTGCAGCCAGCCACACACAACACCCCCCCACACACACTCTCTCTCTCACACACACACACTTGCACAAGGCTGATGTGTGCAAGCATGCCCCAGTCAGGCCCTGTGAATTGCCGCCTTCCAGGCCTCTGGTTGCTGGGGACAGGAAACCGAGGCCTCTACCAAATCCCTCACTGTCTCCTTGGGGCTCAAATGGAGATCTCGTGGTGAGAAGGTGGGCTCCGCGAGGTGCTTGTCCACAGGAAGATTTTCCGTGAAGAAATCCGAGACCCCCAGAGGAGTCCAGCTAGCAAATCAGCGCTGACCGAGGCACCTGACGTTCACTTCACCCTGTCTGCACTCCCTGACATGCCAGGGCACAAGCCCCAGACCGAGTGCTGGACCTTCAATGCCCTGCAGGCTCCTCTGAGGAGGAGGAGTCAGGCAATGGGCCCGGGGCCTGGGCCAGATGGTGCTCATCCTGCTTTGGGCGAAGTCACAGTGACCCCAAGTGGTCACTTTGGTAAGGCACCCTCTGAGCACAGCGCCACCTTCCAGGGGCTGCAGAGACCCAAGCAGAAGAGAGGAGATAAGGGGCGGAGGCTTCCACACCGCCCTCCTCCTCACAGCTGTCATGTAAGGGCATCTGTCCCCTTATTTGCATTAAAGGGCTGGTGCAAGGGAACCAAGAGTAAAGCCAGGTGGGAATGTTTCCGTTTCTGCTTTGACTTCTTCAGCAGCGAATGCTTGTTTACAGTAAAGACCCAGACATGGGATGTGCCTGTAGGACAGGGGGTGAAGACCCATGTTCCTCATTAACCCCACTGGCAACAAGAAAGTTGCATCTGAGAACAGTGCTTGGTGTTATGATTTTCTTTTTAAATATAAGTTTGTAGAACCAGTCCCTTCCTTAAAGTCAGCATAGAGTCTTCTCTTGATGCTCAAACATCATCCACACCCAAAAAGCGGGGAGATGTCCTCCAAAGCCTGACTCATGCGGGGAACCTTGGAGAAGCATCTGCCATTCCCCAAGAATGTCAGAATGCGGAGCCTGGGAGCTTACATCTCAGTACGTTGAAAAGTAGTTTGTTGCCTATCTGGTATGATTTTAGGGGTTCCCAGAAGATCTTCTGTCTCCAAATACCTCCCCATCTATGAAATATCTGGTACCCAAATTCCCTGCTGGAAATTTCCCTATGAGGGGCCCTACATTAGGTCCCTGGTTTTCATGAGTTCTTTTACCAGATATACCTTTGCATATGTTATTCCCTCAGCCTGCCCTTTCCCCAACCAAATGTCCCCTGATCCTTCAAAATCCAGCTCAGATATTCTCTCATAGAAGTCTTCCCAACACCACCCTTGCCCCCACCATGCTGCTTCTATGCATCATATATTTTTTTCACTATACTACACACTGAATTAAAATATTAAAAAAATCAAATCCCTTGACCCAAAGACCCAAGAGTCTACTGAGGAGACCAGCAAGAAAACTAACAGTAACAACATAATAGCATGATTGTGATAAAAACTAAGAGACTGACTGCAAGCTCCTTGGGGACAGGGTCATCAGTTTGCCCCTCCCTTTGAAGGCAGATGTCCTTCAAATGCACTGGAGCAGCGGTCCCCAACCTTTTTGGCACCAGGGACCAGTTTCGAGGAAGGCAATTTTTCCAAGGACGGGGGGTGGGTGGGGGGGATGGTTCAGGCAGTAATGCGAGCAATGGGGAGAGATAGGGAGACGCAGATGATGCTTCGCTGGCTCGCCCGCCGCTCACCTCCTGCTGTGCGGCCCAGTTCCTAACAGGCCGCGGACCGGTAGGGGTCTGCAGCCCAGGGGTTGGGGACCTCTGCACTAGAGACGACCAAATCCCCAACCCCAGTTTGGTAGACTTGCACTTCACAGATATTCTGGAGATGAGTCCAGGGATTCAGAGATGGAAAGGGTCCATCTTTCTGCCTGGCCATCTGAACCTAATCAAGCCTGCAGACCCCAGGTGTCTTATTCATGTTTCTGCTGGCAAGACACAGCAATCTCAGTTTCCTGGGCCTCCTTCTCCCACTGTTTTCCTGCTAGCAGCAGGAAGCGTGAAGAATAGGTTTCCTAACAGAGGGAAGTGAGTCATCCTGTCTTTGTCACCCACCCACAGTCCTTGCAGTGCAGGTGAGAATCTGCTAGTTCCTCTCGCTCTCTAGCTCTAATTAATCTCTTCCCGCTCACTAGGTCCCATCCTGCCGATCAGAAAATTCCACACCTCTGTCGTCCCTCAACCTTTCCTAACCTTGGCTAGCTTTCCAGGTTCAAGTCCCTTCTCTAGAAAGCCTTCTCTGGCTACTCCAGCCCATGCTGATCTCATCCCCACTCTGAAATGGTTTTCTTAGTTAGCAGCCCATGGTGTAGTGCCAAATCACCTTCAAATTCCAATGTGCTTACTCCACTCCCCTCTGCTAGCCTGTAAGACTCTTAGGGACAGGGACCATGCTATGATGGGTCAGAAGGAACAATGAACCTGGGTTCTAAACCCTGTTTTATTGTATATTATCTTTGTGACCTTGTTCAAGAAATGGACTTCTCTGATTCTCTGTTTACCCATGAGTAAGGCCCTCCTGGCAGAGCTGCAGGGGAAAACGAGGTAACAGGTATGAATTGCTAAGAAACTAAAGTTAATAATAGACCTCCTAGCCACCAGACACTTAAAATTCTCTTTTGATTTTTATCCTTCCTTTCTTCCCTCTCTTTTTTATTCATTATTCTTCTAGATTACTGCATGCAGCTCATTGCTTGGCATATTATGGGTGCTCAGTAAGTAATTAATTTCCTTCTTCAGTACAGATTTCTTTTTATCTCATTAAGGACAAGGGTGATTCCATTCAGCTCAACCTGGTATCCCCAGTATACAGCCCTGTGCCTGGCACAAAGGGCACTCTCAGTAATGTTTGTTGAGTGAATGAACTGTGTGCTTTGGGAATTCAAAGAAGAATGGATATGCCATGAAAGAGTTGAGAAAAGCATCACCCTCTAAGCTGAACAAAGGAAGTTTTATAAGGGATGCAGAGTGGTGGTTTCCTATGAGATGAATTTTCTGAGCTATTGTTAAGAAAGGGAACAGAGGCATTCATATGCTACTACTTGCAGGAGCTGGATGGAAAGATAAAGTGAGCATTGGTAGAGAGCAAGGGGTCTTTAAAAACTGAGAAATCCCTAGGAGTCCTCCAAGTGCTGATATATAAGTGTACTGGGTATGCCTCAGATACGCATTTTCTTTTCCAGCAGAGGTGTATTTTACCTGCTGGCAAAGAGCAACAATTCACTTGTAGCACAGGAAGAAAGCTGCTGAAAATCAAAGGAAGCGGCAGGCAGGAACCTATAAGCAAGTCTCACTTCCACATCACCTAGACAGAAAGCCTGGGGAGAGAGTCCTTTAAATTCTGCTCTGCACTTTTCTGGGAGAAGATGAGTCTGTTGTAAATTATTGAACATTTCATTTAAGCTTCATAAATAAGAAACTTGGATGAAAACGTTACATGGTAGATCCGTTTGGCAACATGTAATTTCTGTCTTCCTCCCTCGATCTGTCACCCTTCATCTACGTCGGAGAATTTCTACTTCATCATAGGCAATTGAAGGTCTCAATCAGTTGTCTGAGAAAAGCAGTTTATGTCCCAAAGGTAATCTAATTTCTCCAACCAAGGATGTACCTGGGACTCGCTGAACATACTGACAGATATAAATGTGTTCTGTGAATGGATCTGGGGTGTTGCAATTACCCAACTCATTCTAGTGATAGGTACTCGGCCCAGCCAGGGGCCAGCTCCTCACTGACACTGGGACTCCCTAAATCACTGGTTGCATCAGAGCCAACAGGCTAAGCTTCAGCAAACTGCCAAGAGGTGTGCCGAGGACCAACCTGTACCTTCCTGGGGCTCACCAAAAAACAGCTCAAAATCCTGGAATAGTTCTCTGAGCAAGGTAATAATACTATGAGCTACTATCACAATGGGTCAGGCACTGTTCTTCACACACATTGGTTCACTTAATCCTCACAATGACCCTCTGAGACAGATACTATTATTCTTCCCATTCTACAGAAATTGAAGCTCAAAGATGTGACGTAATCAGTTACACGTGTAGAAAGTGGCAGAGCCTGAATATTAATGTAAGTACGGCAGACCTCAAAGTCGAAGTTTACCTCCACCAGTATTGACACCTTAGAGAAAGAAAGCACTAAAGGTTAGGAAATGAATGGAGCTGGTTTGAGAAGGGGAAAAGAGGGCTGATTCTAACATATTCCGTCCAGAGAGCCTGGTCAGTAAGGCCTGGTAGGTTCTGCCATACTGGAGCACGAGGGATTCACCGCACAGGCTGTACTGAAAGCCACAATGAGGAGGGAGTGCAGAACCCTCTGGCTCCCAGGCAGCATTCACCTTCCTTAATCCAAGCCGCTGTTAAGGAAAGGTTGCTCAATGCATTTCCTGTCAAAATCATTCCTATTAGGGCTTCCCTGGTGGCGCAGTGGTTGAGAGTCCGCCTGCCGATGCAGGGGACACGGGTTCGTGCCCCGGTCCGGGAAGATCCCACATGCCGTGGAGCGGCTGGGTCCGTGAGCCATGGCCGCTGAGCCTGCGCGTCCAGAGCCTGTGCTCCGCAACAGGAGAGGCCACAACAGTGAGAGGCCCGCGTATCGAAAAAAAAAAAAAATCATTCCTATTACCTCAGGGCTCCTGGGGAAGTCACAGCTGCTCCCGGGAGGGGATGAAATGAAGGGAAGGATAAGGCATTCAGTCCTAAAAGCCCTGACCCCTGAGGCCAGAAGCCTGAGGATCATCTCCAGCTGGTCACAGACTTATGCTCTGCCATCGTTTCTTTTTATAAAGAAGTAACTACTAATTTGAATAGTGTCCCCCCCTACCTCCAACCCCCTCCCCCAAAAAATCCATTTCCACCTGAAACCTGTGAAATGTGACCTTATTCAGAAAGAGGATCTTTACAGATGAAATCAAGTTAAGATGAGGGTGGGCCCTAAATACAATGTGACCAGTGTCTTCAAAAGATTAGGAGAAGACACAGATACACAGGGAGAATGCCATGTGTTATGGACTAAACATTTGTGTCCCTGCCCGCAAATTCGTATATTGTAATCCTCATTCCCAATGTGAAATGGGGGCCTATGGGAGGTGACTAGGTCATGAGGGTGGAGCCCTCATAAATGGGACTAGTGACCTTATAAAAGAGACCTCAGAGAGTTTTCTTGCTCCTTCATTGTATGAGAACACAGTGAGAAGATGGTCTATGAACCAGGAAGCTGGGGCTCAACAGACATCAAGTCTGCTGGTGCCTTGATCTTGAACCTCTCAGCCTCCAGAACTGTGGGGAACAAATATTTATTGTTTAAGTTGCCTGGCCTATAGTAGCCCAAACAGACTAAGACACCACGTACCAACAGAGGAGAGGCAGAGACTGGAGTGATGCAGCTGTAAGCCAAGAAATACCAAGGATTGCCAGCAACTACCAGAAGCTAGGAAGAGGCAAGGAAAGATTCCCCCCATAAAGTCTTTGGAAGGAGCACGGGCTTACCAACACCTTGATTTTGGCCCTCTAGACACCAGAACTGTGAGAGAATACACTTCTGTTGTTTTAAGCCACCCAGCTTGTCATCCTTTGTCATGACAGCCACAGGAAATTAATGCAGATGGTGAAAAGGATCCCCAACCCACTTTCCTCACAAGGTTGTGAGGAAACAACAGTCAAAATACAGTCAGGTATTTTGAAAAGAACAAATGTTATATAAATGCAGAACAGCATGATCATAGGGCCTTGGTTCTGTGGAGCCCACAAAGGGCCCCAAAAAGAGCCTCCCAGAGGGACTCAGGCGGACAATGAGGGGCCCTACAGGTGATAATCTGATCTTGTTGCATATTCCTGCAGCTCCAGTCCTAATAAATGAGGGTGAGTTTGATGTGGGTTTGGTACTAGGATAAAGGCCCCCAAAGATGCCCACATTCTACTCCCTGGAACGTGTGACTATGTCATCTTACATGGCAAAAAGGAAAGTACAGATGTAATTAGGTTAAGGATCTTAAGATGGGGAGAACAGCCTGTCCTATCCAGGTGGGGCCAATGTAATCACCAGGGTCCTTATAAGATGGAGGAGAAGATGGGACCATGGAAGCAGAGCTCAGAGAGAAAAACAGATTTGAAAATGTTACACTGCTGACTTTGAAGATGGGTTATGGGGACACAAGCCAAGGGATGCAGGCAACCTCTAGAAGCTACAAAAGGCGAAGAAACAAATTCTTTCCTAGAGCTTCCAGAAGGAACACAGCCCTGCTGAACCATTTCAGACTTCAGACCTCCTAAACTGTAAAATAATATATGTGTGTTGTTTTGAGCCAGTGGGTTGTGGTAATTTGTTGCAACAGAAATAGGAAATTAATATACCAGTCAAATCAGTTAATCTGAAAATGAATGTGGGAGAGGGTAGGGAGACACCCCAAATAATTCTAGGTCCTTTATATTGAACCCTAATGAATTTCCCCCTGTAGTTGGGCAGTTTTTTTCATTTTCTCTAGCTTCCTCGGGTCCCCCAGAAGTCATCCTAACATTGAATCCACAGCTTTGAGTGCCCTTGGTAGGGAGCCCACAGCAATAGGGCTTCTGCGTGCCCCTACATTAAAGGCCTGACAGCCCTGTGCTCAGCGAGACAGTCCATCCACATTTGCTCCCCAGAAAGGATGCAAACGTCCCCACATGGCCTCAGTCCCTGTCTATAAAAGGTACAGCTTGGTCTTCATCCACAATGTTCAACAAATGCTTTAAAGGCTTATGTCCACACAGTCCTTCTCGATTATGCACTCCCCCGATTCACAATGTAAGCAAGAAATCCCTTCACCAGTTGTAGCCAACCTGAGACTCTAAGTACCTCAGGGAGACCTTCCACAGCAGAGCACAGTTCTGAAGGTCACTGACAAGGGCAGCCTCGCTGCCCTCCCGAGGAGACCAGCAGCAAGAAGGAAGCTCTGCACTGATCAGTTCGTCCTGTTGACTTGGTATGGATTTCCTAAGTGGTGAAATTGGGATCTCCTAATAGGTAAAAATAGGAGTGGATTCGGGAAGGATTAAACACAAGATCTGAACAAGAACCTAAGGTCATTTGCTTCCCTCCATCCAGCCTTCCCCATCCCTGACACACAAGGAATAATGTTTGTTTCTGCATCTACCCACAGATCTAGTGCCTGGCACTGAGTATGGAATTGGAATATCCGCCATCATGAACTCACAGCAAAGCATACCAGCCACCATGAATGCCAGGACTGGTGAGTAGGAAGATTGCTGTGGAAGGAGACTGGGACAGTCTGCAAGCCTGAGGGGCCACGGAAGCTTAGCCCAGCAAGGACTGGTCAGAAGGCAATGCCCCCTAGTGAACAGGTCCCTGGGTGATGATTATCAGTCAAAGAACACCATCTACCGGCAGCTTTTTGATTCCCTGTGCCTACTCTCTGACATCTGACGTGCAGGATGGACTCCCACCCTCTCCCCACAGATCTGCACGTGGTCCCCCACAGTCTGAAGGGCTGCCTACGGCTGTGGAGAGCAGAGGTGGAAAACCCCAAATAAGTGGGAGTTGTAGCAAGTCATATTCCCTTCTAGATCACCCTACAGCAGGCAGAATGTGGTACTCCTCACCGTGTAGGACAGAAGCCCTCAGAAAAGCCACAGGATGAAGGTCTAGACATGGAAACAACCCATTCAATCTAAGGGCAATGGAGAAGTCCACTGAGACCCTTGCTATTCTGGATCCAGCAGTTTTGCTTCCAAATCCTGGGCAAATTCCAAAGTCACTTTAGTAACTTAAGTACAAGCAGCCTGGGCTGGGCTGGGGATTTTGAACCCATCCCTGTCCTAAGGTTGTCCAGCATAGACCACCTCTCTAGAGAACCACATGGACATGGGTCCCCAGGAGTCCTCAGATCTTGTTGCCTGCACAACCATGGCCAGGTCAGTCAAAATGGCACCAGGAACAGAGGTAGCTACGGTTGCCAGGAATGGCATATCCCTACTTGATGGTGGTACCTGTTTTGCCCTGGTTGGTTTACTGAGAAAGGCTGGGAGAAAATGATTACGGAGAGCTTAAAAATCAGCAACCAGCTTTGTCCCAGAGGTGGGTGTATTCCAGTGGTGTTAGAGTTACTAATGCCTTCCTGCAGATTGTTCATCTATATGCCAAGCCCCCAGCCATCTTTCAAAGGAAAGGTGCTTAACAAAGTGTGAGATAAGTGTCAGCAATGACAAGCCAATGTTCATGGTCAGCAGACTCACTGATAGCTTAGAAATCCACAGGGGGTCCAATTCCAATAAATACTGGCCCTCGTGTGGAACTTATGTAAAATAGGCCACTTATGTTGATCCACAGAACTTGACAGTCCTCGAGACCTCATGGTGACAGCCTCCTCAGAAACCTCCATCTCCCTCATCTGGACCAAGGCCAGTGGCCCCATTGACCACTACCGAATTACATTCACCCCATCCTCTGGGATCGCCTCTGAAGTCACTGTGCCCAAGGACAGGACCTCGTACACACTGACAGATCTAGAGCCCGGGGCAGAGTACATCATTTCAATCACAGCTGAGAGGGGTCGGCAGCAGAGCTTGGAGTCCACGGTGGATGCCTTCACAGGTACCAGGACAGCAGAAATCTCGGCTGGGTTCAGGGATCAACGGATCTTAGTGTGAGAAGGTCATCTAGGCAACCCACTCTTCCAATGCCCCATATCCTTTAGAGAAAGGAAGAATGTAGGTAGAGAAAGAAGAGATAGAGTAGAAACTAATAAATACCTCAAGAGGGAATGGTTGGAGATAAAGGGGGTGATGAACAAGGCTACCTGCATGCCTGAAATTTTATATCTAGTTTCCTATAGGCTGCACATAGTGGTTGATCCTGTTCATAATTCCCTGCCTGCACAAAATCAGTGGGCATTCTGAGGATCCATGGGATCATGTTAAATTCCTTCCAGGATAGAGGTTTTAAATCCTAGATCAGTTTTATGAATAACTCAGAGGTAATGCTGGTTTTATACTGCTGAGGGCATTCATTTTTCAGTGTATGGCTTAGAGAAAGGAGAGTAGACAGGACAGGAGAGTGAGGATGTGGAAGCTCTGGGTCAACAGGTGAAGGTCCTTTTCTGCGAGGAAAGGAGATCTCTTCAGTCAGATGCCTCTTTTATCCCAGTGGCCCCACAACCTCATGTGGATTTCAGAACCATCCATGTCCTCTGCTTTGCAGGGTTCCGCCCCATCTCCCATTTGCACTTTTCTCACGTGACCTCCTCCAGTGTGAACATCACCTGGAGTGACCCATCCCCTCCAGCAGACAGACTCATTCTGAACTACAGCCCCCGGGATGAAGAGGAAGAGACGATGGAGGTCTCTCTGGATGCCACCAAGAGGCATGCTGTCCTGATGGGCCTGCAGCCAGCCACCGAGTACATTGTGAACTTGGTGGCAGTCCATGGCACAGTGACCTCTGAGCCCATCATGGGCTCCATCACCACAGGTGAGGCTGGAAGACTTGGCAGCAGGTGGTGAGGGGGGTTCCCACAGTAGCCTTCAACGAGTCAATGAAATGTACAAGGAGAAACACCCAAGGAGTAAGAGACCACCTCATTTATCAAGAGAGCATCTATGAGTCGTTCTGAAACAGCCACCTCTTCCAGGGCCGCACAAAATGTGTAAGATGGGAAACTTCCATTTAGAAGGTAGGATGGATTCAATGTCTTGAGGAGGCCAGGCCTTTAATGCATTGGTCCAGATGTCTTCCCACTACCAACTTAGGAGAAAGCCCTGGAGAGAGCTAGTCTCCAAGAGGAAACCCTTCTACAGTGAGGAGACATCTGTTCCTATTCTGGTGTGCCATCTCTTGACTGCCCAGTAAGTTCACTGATGTGAATGATGCTTCCTCAGGATCATATGCGACTAGCGTGCAACCATACAGGGACCTGGTACTCTGAGAATGGGGTGATCTGCATGTTGTTTGGAAAACACAGGTACTCTCAGCTGAACTGGATCACTTGTATCTCATCCTTCTCATATATAATCACAAATATGAGTGTGCATGTGGGTGAGGACATGTGTGTTTGGGTGGTTCCTTACATACTTACAAGAATTCATAAACTGAACAAGTGGATTAAACACTCAGCTGGTTTTGACCCTGCAATCTTCCAGTAGTCAAAAAAACAAAGTATATAGTATAAATAAAATACAGTTTAGGGAAGTGGATTTGTTCTGGACCTGTGCTCTGAAATCCCTCTACAGTCAAGAGCAGTTTTTCCAAATTGAACAAAAGGCGGCTGCTTAACAGAGATAGAGGGAGAGTTGGGTTTGTCCAAGAGAAGGTGCCCCAGAGAGGATGACCATTACTCCCAGTTCAAAATAAAACATACAAACTTAAAGGAAATTTCCCAGTTGGCCTACAGATAGGTAATAGTTGCTGCACAGGCACAGACCTTGACAGCTTGACTTCATGTTGTTAAAATATTCTCCAGGAGCATGATGCTGGCCACTCCTATAAGGTTTCAAGTGAGACTTCAGCCTGATCATGGTTTTAAGGTTGTCCTAGTATAAAGTAAGGTCTTGTCTGCCTCTGGGACACCATTAGCTCTTAGTCCACATAAAACCAAAAATAGGAATTTGTTTTTCACACTGTGCTTCCTGTCTTTTTCCCATAACCACCCGGGGCCTTGTAGGAATTGATCCCCCCAAAGACATCACAATCAGCAATGTGACCAAGGACTCAGTTATGGTCTCCTGGAGCCCTCCTGTTGCATCTTTTGATTACTACCGAGTATCATATCGGCCAACACAAGGTAATAAGGTTTCTTGGTTTCTCAAAGATGAATGGGATTTGGAGCTGGATGAAGATTGTTATGGGAGAACTAGCGTATCCCAGGGGATATCACCCTCCTGCCTGCAATTTCCTTCCTCTCTGCAGCATGCTGCGTCAGAATGAGAGTGGGTTGATGAGGAGCAGCCAAGGAATCCAGAACTTACCAACTTCTCTCACAAAAGGCTTGATTACATTCACTCAAAAAGCAGGCCCTTCACCAGTAGAGTGAACCATGGTAATCGGTCACCATTATCCAGACAGTGTAGCGAGAAACAAAGAACTCTAAAAGAATCTACCAAGAGCCAGGGTCACATGCACTTTTCCGAGAGAATTAAAGTCCAAGGCTAAACACCCCAGGGGATGCCTAAAGACACCACAGAGCCAGATGGAGCCTTGGAGGGAACCACAGTGACGGTGGTCCTATTACGGCCACTCCAGCCAAGTTATGAGTCAGAAGAAGTTGGCCCAGACCTCACCTGCATCCTAACAGTTCTTGCTGGTGCATATAGAATTGTTAATGAAGTAGAGGGTACAATCACTTCCAGTGAGGGGGTGGGATAATTTTCCAGACTACCCTGTCTCTGGGCTGCATGGACCACTCTTTTCTGCCCTTCCCTCTATACTGCTTTAAGACAAGTTTGTTAGAAAACCACCTAATAAATAGGTTTTTTTTCCTTTGTTCCTGGGATCCTATATAATGAGGGGGTGGGATCAGCATGCAAGGTCTCTTCAAGTTCCAACATTCCCAGCCTCCCCGTCCCCCAGCTGGGTGCTGAGCCTTGCACCCATATTGGCTTCATGAAAAAAAGAGTGCCACCAGGAGCTCCTGTATTATGAGCTGCGTATATACGGGATCCACTGAACTTGACCTGTGGCTTCTGTTCTTCCTTAGTGGGACGACTGGACAGCTCAGTGGTGCCCAACACAGTGACAGAATTCACCATCAGCAAGCTGTACCCAGCTACCGAATATGAAATCAGCCTCAACAGCGTGCGGGGCAGGGAGGAGAGTGAGCGGATCTGCACTCTTGTGCACACAGGTGGGCATGTCTCCCTATCGTGGGCCAAGTCGGGACCCTGGCTGAGGACCTGCGACCAACAAAAGAGGGAAAGAGTGAAGTTGTCCCGGCTAATGCAGAGGGCACTGACCCTGGAATCTCAGGCTCCTCTCCTGGGTGCTCCTCTGACTCACATTGTTATGTAAAACAGTTTGCAATGTTCTCCCCTTTGACCTCCTCTGTAACACTAGGAGTTTAGAGAGACACCTTCTAAGAGTCTTACTGGTTTAGGTCAGACATTTTCATGGAACTTCCAGTATGAAAAGGAACCTTCCAAAGACTCATGACAGAATGAATTCCAGAACAGACATCTGATTCATCTAATTGTTAAAAAGACTCAGACAAGGAAACTTTACCTTAGAGAAAAAACAAAAGGGGTCTGTTATTCCAGTAATGACCCTTGGGGTCATGAAACTCCTCATCCTATGTGACCAGAAACCACCAAGTAGCTGCATTTGTTCTTGCTTTATGCTCAAGGGAGGAGGAAGGAAGTGCTTTTCTGTGGAAAAATGATGGGCCAGAGGACAGGGCTCTGGCAGCAGCTTCCCTGCTCTCCTTCTCTGACCCCTCAGCCAGCCCATCATGCAAAACTAGGAAAGATTTGCTGTAGAAGACACAAGAGGGAACAGCCAAAGTTTCCTGTTGCAACCCCAGACCTAACTCTCCATGAGGCTATCATTCCTGTAGCACACAGGAAAACATCCAGCTTGCCTCATGAGGAGAACGCCTGCATTTCCTGAGGCTGCTTACTTCCCTCAGAGAATCATATTTTCTGAATGAAGGCAACTTGGAATTCCTCACTGCTTTTGTAGATACACTCACTAGCCCAGAAGGAATATCCCTATGGCCATGGCCAAAGAAACATGCCTTCAGAAACTCAAACATCTAAAGACACCACAGGATGTTCTAATCTTCCCTAATCTCCTTCCATGCCTATGACTACAGATAACGCAGCCATGTTTTTGGTTTAACCTTACTCTTTCTATCAAGTTATCTATGACCATTAAAGTATCAACTGATATTGACCTGAAGTGATGTCCAATGAGTAAAAAGAAGCCCCTCCCCAGCCCCCATACTTTCCTCAAAGTCTTAGAAATCATGTTAAAGAAATTAGGGTTTTTCTCAGTGAGGACAATAAAATGGACTTCTAGAGCCTCCTACCCCGGAAGTAAAGGAGAACAACAATTCAGGTCAAAACCTCATTCCTTGGGTTCTTGGTCATAAGCAAGTCTCTCTAAAGCAGGTATTCAGTAGTGCACCAACCCAAACTGCCCTCCTTCAAGTTTAGGCAGAGCTATTTTGGCAACTCCCAATGACCAGATTACTCACAGAAATGTTTTATTTTGTTGTTTAATATGATGTCTATGATTTTATAACTTTTGGCAATGAGTACTCCTCAGAGTCTCACGGTCAGTCTCAGAGAGGTCAAGCTCATTGTAGTCTCATAAGACTTTTCTTCTTTGTTTCTTTTCAATAAGGTTGCATTCGAAGACCTTGTTCAAGGCACAGATTATGGATACAATTCAGATGTGAAAATTGTAAACATACTTTATGGTTGTTTCTTTGAAATAAAAGACATAGACAAGCGATAAGAACCTTCAGTTAGAGAACAGGACCAAATCAACAGCATATCTTGGTCCCCAAAAGTAAATTCCGTGACACGTAGGGTGAGCTGATGCCTAAACTACTGTAATAACCTGCATTTCTAAGATAAATCCCAACTTTATGGAAGGGAGGCACAGTTAGGAAACAAACGCATGGAGCATAGGCAAGTGAGAATAAGAACATGGTGCTATGATGAGCAACCTCTGTTCCTCAACAGGCACTCCTGGCTTTAAGCCTGGACGAAGTCCCTTGACTCTCTATGCCACAAAAAGGATCCCCAGGACTCAGTACAGAGTCAGCCTCGTAAGTAGCAAAGCAAGAATTCAGTAATCAGATCTGACTTTAAAGGCAACCTGAGTCCCATTCTTCATTCCACAAGTATTTACTGAGTAACTTCTAAGTTCCAGGTGCTGGGGTTACTCCCTGACTTCATGGAACTCCCACCATACTTCCTGACATTCATCAACAGAGACTGTTCCACAAGGCATGCCCCTTGTATTTATCAAAGAACAAAGAGCCTGGGAAGCACATTCGCTCATTAACTAGAAATATAATAGTTTCTATAGCATGTTCTTAGTTTCTCCATCTAGGTTTAAATATCTAAAACACAACATCCATACCTTGGACAACCCCGTAACACCTGACAGCCCTCTGCACACAAGAAGTTAATGAATGAATTAAAAAGGAAGATCTGAGGGCAATTAGGGGAGCACGGGGTGCTTGAGAGGAAGGAGGAATGGGAGAAGGGGAAGGGGCTGATGGAATCAGAAGGGGAGAAAGGAAAGAGGTCCTCACTCACTTCATTATTTTGTATAGTTCAGCAGCAGACATGCATCCTGGGCGAAACTATAGGAGACGGTTCTCTGCTCATCCTTCAGTTCCTCTTACCTTTACCTGATATTTTCCTGTACTGTTTCAGCCATGGACAATCCTGTGGATCTGACTGCTACCAACATCACTCCAACAGAAGCTCTGCTGCGGTGGAAGGCACCAGTGAGTGAAGTGGAGAACTACGTCATTGTTCTCACACAGTTTGCAGGTGGGTGTCTGCGGTTCTATGCATCAGGGGGGAACGGCGGGGATTGGGGCTGAAGGCTAGTGTGAAAGTAAAAAAAAAAACAAAACATTTTATCCATCTGAGAGAAAATTGGAAATTTTCCTGCTTTAATTTCACCATAAAGTCCTCAAGATAGCTCCCAAACTCTGTGAACTGTATCAACTATGAGAACTGAGAAAGCTGAATCTAAAAGGTATAAGAAGGGCATGTAACCAAGAAGAAAACAAAAACAGAAATAGCACTTGGAAGACAAAACTCAGAACTTGCCCCAAAATGCTGCAGGCAAGAAAGCTGACTTTTCTAGATATTTACAAAGTGAACAAAACACTAAAGGACCATCCATGGTAACAGGTGACAAAGGATTCAGAACTACTAAGCTCTTCTGTTGCTTTGATCTTCTCTACTCATATCCATCCCAAAAGGTTGAGCCAACATGAAATCTTTCTTTTCTTTCTTTTTTTTTTTTTTTTTGTGGTACGCGGGCCTCTCACTGTTGTGGCCTCTCCCGTTGCGGAGCACAGGCTCCGGACGCGCAGGCTCAGCGGCCATGGCTCACGGACCCAGCCGCTCCACGGCATGTGGGATCTTCCCGGACCGGGGCACGAACCCGTGTCCCCTGCATCGGCAGGCGGACTCTCAACCACTGCGCCACCAGGGAAGCCCACCAATGTGAAACCTTGAGTTGCAACGTCTTCTTCACCATACTTGTTCACCTTAAAGCTATTTGAAGTTGAACAGAGAAGCCCAAAGCAAAATAGTGTTGAGTAATTCAAGTTCCTAAGCCAAGGAAAATTATTTCCCTGCCTAAATTATACATGTGCTCACAGAATATTGTGGGTTATAGGCAGGAATCCAGAGAACAAAGATACCAGAAGAGAGAAGGCAGGCAGATGTCTTAATTTTCAAAAATGACAGATTAAGTCAATTCTGTAAGCTGAAAAGTAAACTGATTGTCAAAGCTTGGGAAAGTAAAAACCAAAACAGACTATTAAATAAGCTGGAAGGGAATCAGTGATTACTACATACCAGCACAGGTTCACTAAGCATGAGTTTTACCAAAACCACTTTATGTCCTTTTTTTTAATTGGCAAGTCTGAGAGCACATTAGTATCTCAGCAAGGCATTAAAAAGACCCACTTACCACTTAGATGGAAAAATACATGGTGGACCACATTTGGAGTTACATAGCTGATTGAATGATTGACCCTCCTCAGAGAATGAGTATCATTACTATGGATACATCCTAACCTCCCTGTGTGCATGCAAAAGCCACTTCAACCCCTACCACTCCTCCTTGCACATTATGACCCTGCATTTCTTAATTCTCACCTGCCTTCTCAAACCACCGTGCACATGCTCTTTCCTCTACCAGGAAACGCTCTCCCTACTTATCTGCCTAGTAAACCCATCCTTTAAGCCTTAGTTTAACACTATCTCCATTATTCCCTTAAGGCAGTCAGATGCACCTGCTCACAGATACGAAGCACAGAGCTCCATCCTAGCCATTAATTTCCATTCATTCAACAACTACTTTTGCTGCCCTCCCATGTGCCAAGCACTCTCTAAGGCTATAATGATTCAGAGACCAAACATGAGTTTTTGTCTTTGCAGAACTCACTTCTGGTGATGATGCAGACAAGTAAAGACTTACAATCCAACGTGGGCAGTGTCATGATTTGGGCAAGCACAAAACACCAGTGTGCCACCTCTGATGGGCCACTGTGATTTGGGATGAAGGTGTTGAGGGGAAGAAAGAAGGCAGATCTTAGATAAAGTTAAAGACAAAGAGAATAGGAGAAGAAGGGGCATTCCAAGAAAAACAGTACCCTGTATGGAGAGAGAGAGTGGGGAGTTTGAGGAACTGCTGTAGTTAATGCGGCTGGGGAGCTGACTGTTGGCAGCATATGCAAAGGAAGATATTAAAGAAATAGAGCCATTATGTGAGCTCTTCCAAAAGGCAAAACTGTGAACAATAGAAGCCAAATTCACATACATTTTAATAAACTGAAACAGTGGCCCAAAACTCAGTCAACAAGGCAAAATGCAGTAGAAATGAATGCAAAGCTCTTCCCATGGGTGCAAAAAATCAACTACACAAGGTAAGGCAGGGGAGTGGGTTATAAACAAGATCTCTGATGAATAATAATCTCAGCATGTGATAACAATATCCCATGACTGTCTCAAAACCTATGGATTAATATACATAATTGGCACAAATAGAAGCAGAGACTGACCCTGTTTCTTTCACTGTCAGTACAATGAAAACTGACAATGTACTGACATTACAATGTATTGTAATGAAACAATCTCAATGATTGTTTTCAATTCTCTTCTGAGTTTTGTATTTCAGCAGGGACACTGATAGACTGCTACTCGTTTAGAGAAAGGTAGCCAGGATTGTGACAGTTTTAGAATCATCACATACATATAATGGGAATTGGGAGCTGAATTTTCTCAGTCTAGAAGAGAGAAGACTTGACTAGGAAGGGTGGGGGGCAGGAAGAGGTCAGGTAGACAAAGGATTTGGTTTATTCTTGTAACTCCAGAGACCCGAGTAGAAGTTATACAAAAGACAATTTGGCCTCCAAATAATTTCTCAATTAAGATGCAAAGCAAGATGAGAGGGGAGCTTTGTATGGAATAAAATGCTAAGCTCAATAACCTCTAAAAGATTTTTTCCCAAATTCTCTAATATTGCATCTTTATGAAATGCCTTTGGATTTGATAGGTCTTTCCTAAGTTGAAGAGCCTTATTCATTCCTTATCCATAACCATCTGATTTCAGCTGCTGGAGAGACCATCCTGGTTGATGGAGACAGTGAGGAATTCCAGCTTGTTGACCTGCTTCCTAGGACCCACTATACCGTCACTATGTATGCCGCCAGTGGGCCTCTCACCAGTGGCACGATCAGCACCAACTTCTCTACCCGTGAGTACATGGTCAGCTACACATCTAGTATCCTGGGAGGCTTTTGTTGATCCTGAAAATGATCAGTTTCCATGTGCTCGACTAGATTATAGTCTATAGGTTTTGGACAATGCAGCTATGAGCTGTTCTTATTTTAGTTAACTGCAGCCCAAATGCCAGTGAAAGTGAGTTGCAGCTCTCTTCCTGGGTCTGGCTGACAGCAGTAGAACCAGGCCAACAGAGGCCAGTACTGAGAATGCATCTGGCCCGGAAAAATCTGATAGATGTTAAAGGGCTTAATATTGGGGAGGGAGGTGCTGGGTACGGTCACGGCCAGGAGAACAGTAGACAAAGGTATAGATGTGGGAATGTTATATGTTCAATGATCATGACATGACGATTATCTTCTGACCCAGGAGTGCCTTTTATGCTCCTGTCCAAGCTAGAACTGGGGTTAGCATGTGAGCAGCCCAGAGACCACATAGATAGACAGACTGATCTACATGCCTGGAATCAAAGAGGAAGGAGATAGAGGGGCAGGTACTACTGGAATTTTCTCCTCTCTGCAGTCCTGGATGCTCCTGCAAAGCTGACAGCGAGTGAAGTCACCAGACAAAGTGCCCTGATCTCCTGGCAGCCTCCCAGAGCAGAGACTGAGAATTACATCTTGACCTACAAATCCACTGATGGAAGCCGCAAGGTGAGGTTTTTCTGGAAGGGTGAAAGACCGCTGCTGTCCAGCAATCCACAAGGGAACAAGCTAGGTTTGCCACTATGGATACCTAGCGTGCTATTGAGGAAAGAGCCCTCATCTGCAAGCCAGCGATTTGGGTGCTAGTCTTGCCTCCACTATTACTCTCCATACAAGTTGAGGCAAAGCACTCAACCTCTCTGAGCCTCAGTTTCTTCTCTAGGTAATGGGGGCATCTACCCTGCAACTTCACTTAGTTGTGGTGACGCGACCAATATGATGACGCACCAGCTTCCAAGCCAATATAAGTACACAGTATTGGAACGGTTTTTCACTAACAGGGCCAAGCAAATATGAGCGGGATACCAAATTGGACAGTCTCATATGCCTCTAGATAAGCATTATAAAGGCTACATCTATATAGCCCACAGTAGACATGACAAATTTCGGTTTTAGGTGACCAGTTGAAACAGCTCACCTAGAGCACTGGTTGTCAGTTAACAGTGGAATCCTTTTTAAAAGTGAAATCATATTCAGAAGCCAAATACACAGAATAGATTTAAGTAGAGCTAGTCTGTTGGATGTGGAAGAGGGAAGCCTAGGTTCCTGCATCCTCAGGGCTCCAGGAGGCCCTGTGCAATCCGAAAACCACTGGGTTCAATAATCCCGGGCCTAAGTGTCTCCCAGTGTGCATCCGTGAGATAGGAGCTGGCCTCAGTCTCACACAGGAGCTGTTTTTTCCCTGCTTATTGGAACGGTTTCCTTCTTACATAATGTGGGATGGAGAGGATAAAAATGGCCACTGCAATACCGGCCTTGGGGCCTGAACTTCCCTTCCCCACTGCCCTCCATGGTGACCCCTCTGTTCACCCCCTTCCACCTCCCTCCTCCGCTTATCCCGCAGGAGCTGATTGTGGATGCGGAGGACACGTGGATCCGACTGGAGGGCCTGTCTGAGAGCACAGACTACACGGTGCTCCTGCAGGCGGCCCAGGACACCGAGCGGAGCAGCATCACCTCCACTGCCTTCACCACAGGTGAGAGATTTCCTGCTGCTCTGATGCCTTCTCCTCCCCTGCATGGCGTCTGGCTCCTTGGCTACCTCTGCTGAGACTTGACCAGGGAGGAGCCCATCAGAGAAACTCAACTGCCTCTTCCTGCAAAGGAAAATAATTATTCCCTCCACTCCTGCCTTCCAAGGCCCTGCCAGGAACCTCTCACTACCAAGGCAACCACAGGAACCAGCAGTGCAAAGTCCTGGTCCACCTGCACCAACTAAATGCACCAAGTAAGAGAGCAGGCTCCTGTTGAGATTTTCTGCAAGGGTCTTTCCAGCACAGTTTGTCCTTCCCTCCTTCCTTCCTCTGCTGCCTGTAATCAGATTCACCTAGTAAAAGTCACAGGAGTAAAGCCCCAATATTAAAACTGTGGTTCTTCTCCACACACAAAGCACTTTTGCATTTCTATGGTCTCAACTCATCCTTATAACAACTGGTGAGAAGGGCCTTATTATCCCCATTTCATCTCAGATGATGAAACTCAGGTTCATGGAGATCAAATAACTTACATGGTAGTAAGTGGCTGGGTCAGAACTTGAACCAAGGTCTTCTCCTTCTAAATCCAGCATTCTTCCTGCCTTCCCTCATTTAAGTATCAGCAGAAGATACTGGAAATGCCCTTAAGGGATAAGGGTGTCCTAATGTGTATAACAGGAAATAAACTAACACCTGACCTTTGAGGGCTATCTGACAGGCACTGCTGTTCTAACTGCATTACGTGTACTATTTAATTCTCATGACAGCCTATGAGGTATGTTCTAGTATCCTTATTTACAGATGAAGAAATCGGGCCACAGAGAGGTGGGGTAACTCACCCAAGATCCCATAGCTCTCAAGTAGGAGACCTGGGATTGACCCCCATTTGTTCTGCCTCTGGGGTCTGTGCTGTTAACAACCCTTTCTAACACTTCCCACGGTACTTCTCTACAGTCTGTAATGTGGGACTGCCCAGTCCAGACCTTGAATTCTCTCCCCCTCCCATATTCGGAGGGGGTTGGCTCTACACAGTGTTGGGCAAGTGTAGGCATGTTCCTTATCTCTAGACACACTTCTGCCTGCCATCTTAGAGCACCAGGACGATTGGATTGCTGTCCACACCCCAGAGCCCATCCTCCCATCACCAGAGAGAGGTGACAGAAATTCCCCCATCCCTACCCAGGTGCCTCCCCCACTAGACTTGTTCTGAATAACAAAGCAGGACACTGGATCAAATACATTAAAACATCGCTAGTGATTCTTTAGGGTAGTGAGATTATGAATGAGTCCCCTTTTTCTTTCTGTTTTATATTTTTCAATATCTTGCAAAGTGTTGACAGTGAGCACATTAATCAGAAAAACAATTTTTTATTAAAAAATAAAAATAAACCTTGCTCACACAACCAAGACATGAATCCAAGATGGGTCCTTGACAAGTGGAATTTGGAGGACACTTGACCTCTTTTATGGGCTGAAGTCAGTTACGCTCACCCTCCATGACCTTTCTAGGGGTATCTTATCTCAGAACCAAGGCATCACCCTCTTCTTGGCAAAGCTCTTCCCTGCACATTCACAGGTTAATTAAAGGGTCCTCTAGGGTTTCCTTTCCCAAGCCACCACTCTAAGACCCATGGATTGGAGCTTTTTCACTGAATTAAAATTCTCCTTCCCCTAAAAAGAATACAGATGACAGAAGCATAAACAGAGCCTCTGATCTGCATATTTATTAGGTCTAAACTAATCATTTCATTCCAAAAATCCATGGGTTTCAAGGCTTGCTCAGTGTAGTATGAGCTTTCAATTCCCATCCTGGTAATGCCACAGCTAGTGGTTGTGAGTAGGATGACAATATGCCTGAGGTTTCTGCAGTATCTTGCAGCTGTGCCTTGCTCCAGGTCCGCCTGGGCTGTAAAAGTATGCCAGCTTCTGTGCCCACCGCTGGCCTCTCTTAGATGAAGCTGCCCCCAGCGGGTGTACAACAGTTGGAATCCCAAATCCAGCTGGGGGCCCAGCAAGATCCAATAAACAGAGGGTTGAAATCGTGGAAAAAACGTGAATTCGTGGAAATCTGGGGAAGAGACCAGGGTAGTGGCTTTGTTAGGAGGACAGCACAGGGGGACCATCAGGATGTATTTAGGTATTTCTTCGTTTGTTTGTATGAGACTTCAACTGACACTGGGCGACTGCAGCATGACCAATACCCCTCGGAAAGGAGAACACTGAAGAGCCCACTTGCCTGTACCATCAATGTAAGTTACTGCCTGAGTTGCTCCAAGCAGTTTGGGGAATCAGAGAAGGACTTGCTACTACAACTACAGTGGTACATGGCAAAGATGGGTCCACGTTTAGAAGTTTTCACAGACTTTTACTGGAAAGCTCAAATTTAAATCTCAATCACTGATGCATACCAAACCCTGCTGGCTTTGTCTTGGAGATTTATCAGAAACCCCTGAAATGACCAGTTAGAGAATGAAAAGTTCAGGGACAGAAGTAATGCATGTGACATCACGTTGCACAAAGCCTGGCACATAGCAGACATAATAAATGGTGGTTGAGTGGAATAGTTAAATCCCAGCTGCAGAGCACAGAAGAGGGGTTTCTGGTTAAAGAGAGCTCTAGGAGGAGAGGATTCTCAGTATCCTTCAAAAGGAAGACACAGGCAAAAAGGTACTGCCTGCAGAGTATGCTGCCCAGCGTCCCTCGGATTGCAGGCTCTTTCTGCCACCCCACATGCAAATTTCCCTGAATAAATTACACAAAGCCTACAGAGTCATTTGCATGTCAATATTAATGAGTCCTCATTGCCTGTGCCACGCCCTCCCCCTTTTCTACCCCCATCTTCCAATTCCCCCACCAAAAAAGCAAATTTTATTAAAGAAGAAGAGAGTACAAGGGTACCAGCTTCCTAAGTATGGGGGTGGAGATGTTCTCAAGAAGAGAAGGATTGGGGTTTACTTGATAGGTGGCATGAGCTAGACTCCTTTACAAGGAGTCTGGGAAAAGAAAGGCCTCCGTCACCTGGGCGCCCAGGTGTTTCTCATCCCAGAGATGCCCTGAGAGTGGGCCTCCTCTGGGAAGAGAGGTTGGGGCAGCAGCCCCTCAGGTCTGATTCTGCTCTTCTCTGAGCACCCCCAACACTCAGCACATCCCAAACCATCCTCTTCCTGCCCCTCCATCAGGACCAGTGCTTATTCCCCTCACACCTCCGAAGCCACATAGTGTACCCTGCAAGCTCCATCTGCAGGATCCTGTCACTTGCTTAAAAGAGAGAGAGAGAGAGAGAGAGAGAGAGAGAGAGAGAGAGAGAGAGAGAGAGAGAGAGAAAGGGAAAGAAACAAAAACAAAGAGCAGAGTACCTTCACTTACTCGAAAGATTGGAGGCCTGCTGGCCTGAACCCCATGAATCACTCCTGCTGGGCAAGAGGGCTGAGGAACACCAGAGCATTCTATGTTATGGCAAACCAGGGCTGATGGATTTAGAGGCTAATTTCATTCTAATAACTGGCATCCTTTCTGACTTCACTGACAGTACCTGAGCTTTCCACTTAGCAGCATCCTATTCTTAGGACAGGCTGATCTCAGCTGATCTTTCTAAGCATTTTTTATGCTGTGTTAGGGAACAAAAGAGCTTAAAGCTGGACCCCAAAGTGGCCTCCATCCATTGACAAGCCCTCATCTTGTCCTGGGTGGGCCAAGTAAAGAGACTCATTTCAAGCAGATGCCTACTTAAGGGTCTAGAAAAAAGTTGAGATGTTCAAAAAAAATAAAATAAAAATAAAAGAGAGAGCTACAAAAGGGAAGAACTGGCTCCCACAAAACCTCAAAAAACTCCTTTGATCAAGATGTCTCCCCTTGTTGCATTCCTGCCCATAACATAAGCCCATTTCATTCTTTCCGTCATGTTAATAGCTTCCTGTCCTCTTGTCTCTGGTGTTTGCACAAGACTCTGGGGGGAATTAAATACAAGTAGTATGGAAGAGAAAAAAAATATGGACACATTATTTATAATTTACTGTCACCTGAAATTTCATTCAAGGTCTATTTGTCTTTTAGAGACATGAATATAAATGAGGAAAAAATATTCCCCGCAGAGCAACAGGGACTTTGTGAAATGATCTTCTGAGAAGCCAATTTCATTGTCTATTTTAATACTATAAGAAGCAAACAAGGCGCTCACTAAAGCTTGTCCTCTGAGACAGTGAACACAATAAAACTGGTTGTCTTGACCTTGAGGTTAAGCGAAGACAATCATTTTAGTGAAGCACCCAGAGATGGGTAATGAGAAGTTTTCTTTAGTGCCTTTGCTTCTGTCCCTGCTCTTCCAAAGCCAGGCTGAGCTGATCTCTGGGGCTTTTAAGGAAAACTCCGAGAGTGTACTCTAACACAAGCTTCAGTTTTTGAGGTTGTGAAAATTAAGGAAAATGGGCAAACCCTAGGTTCTGGAACAACAGATGGTGGATCATGCAAGTCCACATAGTTATCAATGGGCAAGGAAATCCTGATGACCACTATTCATTGCGATCTACTCCTATATATGCCACACATCCCCACACCGGAGTAGGGAACTGAAGGGGCTTCTCTCCGCTCCACTACTTAGAAACAGCTCTGAGTAGAGCTGAGTAAACAGTTCTGAGTAAACTTCACTGAGACAAGCAAACCCCTAAAAGGAGAGGCCCACCTTCTCCTTTGTCCATCAGGGTTCCTGTGCTAGATAAGTATTAGCTATTATTATTTGAACTTTTGAAGTCTTTCTTAAAAAAATATTTCCCTTGCCTGTAGGACACAAACATATTTTTCTATATATCCTTCTATTAACTTACTGGATTTATTTTTATATCTAGTCTATTTTGTACACAGTATTAAGTAGGGATACAGTGAGCCAATTTCCTCAGCATCTTCTACTGAATAGTCCATCTATTCTCCATTGATTCGTGGTGCTGTACTGTATATTAAATTCCCATATATACATGGCTCTCTCTCTGAACTCCTATTCTATTCCATGCTCTATTTTTCTGTTCTTTTGCCAACACTACATTGTGTTTTTTTAACCTCCCCCAACATTTAATGTTTTTGACATCATATTCTACATCTTTTTGTTTTGTGTATCCCTTAACTACTTATTGTGAATATAGGTGATTTTACTACTTTTGACTTTTAAACTTCCTACTAGCTTTATAAGTGGTTGATCTACTACCTTTACTGTATGTTTGCCTTTACCAGTGAGATTTTTCCTTTCATAATTTTCATGTTTCTGATAATGGTCTTTTCCTTTCCACTTAAAGAAGTCTCTTAACATGTCCTGTAATGCCAGTTTAGTGGTGCTGAACTCTTTTAGCTTTTGTTTGTCCATAAAATTCTTTATCTCTCCTTCAAATCAGTAAGATAGGCCTGCTGGGTAGACTATGGTTGTAGGTTCTTTCCTTTTATCACTTTGAATATATCATGCTACACCCTCTGGCCTGAAAAGCTTCTACTGAAAAGTCAGCTGAAAGTCTCACAGGAGTCCCCTTGTATGAAACTAGTTGCTTTTCACTTGCTGCTTTTAAAATTCTTTCTCTTTAATTTTTGCCATTTTAATTATAAAGTGTCTTGATGTGGATCTTTGGGCTCATCTTGTTTGGGACCCTGTCCTTCCTGAACTTGGATGTCTCTTTCCTTTCCCAGGTTAGGAAAGTTTTCAGCTATTATTTCTTCAAATAAGTTCTGTGCCCCCTTTTCTCTCTCTTCTCCTTCTGGGACCCCAATAACGTGAATGTTAGTACACTTAATGTTGTTCCAGAGGTCTCTTAAACTATCCTCATTTTCTTAAGTTATTTTTCTTTTTTCTGTTCAGCTTGGGTAATTTCCACTACTCTGTCTTCCAGTTCTCTGATCTGTTCCTCTGTATCATCTAATCCACGGTTGATTTCTTTTAGTGTTGTTTTTTTAAAATTCAGTTATTGTATTCTTTAGTTCTGTTTGGGTCTTCTTTATATTTTCTAACTCTTTGTCAAACTCCTCACTGCATTCATTCATTCTTCTCCTGAGTTCATCAACCATCTTTATGATTGTTACTTTGAACTCTACTGGGTAGATTGCTTATCTCCACTTTGTTTAGTTCTTTTGAGGTTTTGTCTTGTTCTTTCATTGGAACATATTCCTATGTCTTCTCATTTTGCCTCATTCTCTATTTTTATTTCTACATATTAAGTAAGTCAGTTATGTTTCCCCATCTCGGATCGGTAGCCTTATATAGGAGACGTCCTATGGGGCCCAGCAGCACACTGCTCTCTGGTCATCAGAGCTATATACTCTAGAAGTTCCCCCTAGGTGTGCTGTGTGGGCCCTTCTGTTGTGGCAGGGCTGACTATTGTAGGTATGCTCGTAGGTGGGACAGGCCTCTGGCCTGGTTGGCTGCCTGGTCTTGACCCATGTGGCAGTTGCTGGCCCATGGTGGACAGGGCCAGGCTCTGGCAAGGCTACCTGTGTAGTCCAGGGGATATGAGGCTAGTGCTAAACCACTGGTGGGCAGGTAAGCCCCTGGTGCTAATAGGCTAGAAGGAGGATTCCAAAATGGCACTTGCCAGCACCAGTGTCCTTGTTGTAGGACAAGCTCCCCAAAATGCCTGCCACCAACATCTATGTCCCCAGGGGGCATCCCAATTGCCTCCTGCCTCTTTGGGAGGCTCTCCAAGATAAGCAAGTGGGTCTGATCCAGGCTTCATTCAAATTCCTGCCTCTGCACTGGGACTCACTTGCCACTATCTCCCCTCATCGCAGACCCTGGCCTCAACTAGGGTGGTCAGGAAAGGCCTCTCTTTGAGCTGAGACATTTCAGCCAGGAGTTGAAAGATGAGAGTGAATCACACAAGAAAAGCATTCCAAGCCTAGAGAAGAGTAATTACTACAACTCGAGGGAGGAATAACTTTGCCATATTCAACAGATTAAAAGAAAGCCAGGAAAATAGTTCAAGATGGCAGAGTAGAAGGACATGCTCTCAGTCCCTCTTGCGAGAGCAGTGGAACCACAACTAACTCTGAACAATCATCTACAGGAAGACACTGGAACTCACCACGAAAGATACCCCACATCCAAAGACAAAGGAGAAGCCACAATGAGATGGTAGGAGGGGCGCAATCACAATAAAATCAAATCCCATAACTGCTGGGTGGGTGACTCACAAACTGGAGAACAATTTTACCACAGAAGTCCACCCACTGGATTGAAGGTTCTGAGCCCCACGTCAGGCTTCCCAATCTCGGGTTTCGGCAACGGGAGGAGGATTCCCAGAGAATCAGACTTAGAAGGCTAGCGGGATTTGCTTGCAGGACTTAGACTGGACAGGGGGAAACAGAGACTCCACTCTTGGAGGGCATACTCAAAGTACTGTGCACATCAGGACCAAGGGGGAAGGAGCAATGACCCCATAGGAGACTGAACCAGATCTACCAGCTAGTGTTGAAGGGTCTCCTGCAGAAGCAGGGCGTGGCTGTGGCTCATCAAGGGACAAGGACACTGGCAGCAGAAGCTCTGGGAAGAACTCCTTGGCATGAGCCCTCCTGGAGTCCGCCATTAGTCCCACCAAAGAGCCTGTAGCTTCCAGTGCTGGGTCGCCTCAGGCCAAACAACCAACAGGGAGAGAACTCAGCCCCACCCATCAGCAGACAAGCAGATTAAAGTTTTACTGAGCTCTGTCTACCAGAGCAACACCCAGCTCTACCCATCACCAGTCCCTCCCATCAGGAAGCTTGCATAAGCCTCTTAAATAGCCTCATCCACCAGAGGGCAGACAGCAGAAGCAAGAAGAACTACAATCCTGCAGTCTGTGGAATGAAAACCACATTCACAGAAATATAGACAAAATGAAAAGGCAGAGGACGATGTACTAGATGAAGGAACAAGATAAAACCCCAGAAAAAAAGAACTAAATGAAGTGGAGGTAGGCAGCCTTCCAGAAAATGAATTCAGAATAATGATAGTGAAGATGATCCAGGACCTCGGAAAAAGAATGGAGGCAAAGATCGAGAAGATGCAAGAAATGTTTAACAAAGACCTAGAAGTATTAAAGAAGAAACACCTAGAAGAATTAAACAACAAACAAACAGAGATGAACAATACAATAAATGAAATGAAAGATACACTAGAAGGAATCAATAGCAGAATAACTGAGGCAGAAGAACAGATAAGTGACCTGGAAGACAGACTGACGGAATTCACTGCAGCAGAACAAAATAAAGAAAACAGAATGAAAAGAAGTGAAGACAGCATAACAGACCTCTGGGACAACATTAAACGCACCAACATTCGCATTATAGGTGTTCCAGAAGGAGAAGAGAGAGAGAAAGGACCCAAGAAAATATTTGAAGAGATTATAGTTGAAAACTTCCCTAACATAGGAAAGGAAATAGCCACCCAAGTCCAGGAAGCACAGAGAGTCCCAGGTGGGATAAACCCAAGGAGAAACATGCCGAGACACATAGTAATCAAATTGAACAAAATTAAAGACAAAGAAAACTTATTAAAAGCAACAGGGAAAAATGACAAATAACATACAAGAGAACTCCCATAATGTTGACAGCTGATTTCTCGGCAGAAACTCTCCAAGACAGAAGGGAGTGGCACAATATATTTAAAGTGATGAAAGGGAAGAATCTACAACCAAAATTACTCTACCTGGCAAGGATCTCATTCAGATTTGATGGAGAAATCAAAAGCTTTACAGACAAGCAAAAGCTAAGAGAATTCAGCACCACCAAACCAGCTCTACAGCAAATGCTAAAGGAATTTCTCTAAGTGGGAAACACAAGAGAAGAAAAGGACCTATAAAAACAAACCCAAAACAATTAAGAAAATGGTAATAGGAATATACATATTGATAATTACCTTAAATGTGAATGCATTAAATGCTCCAGCCAAAAGACACAGGCTTGCTGAATGGATACAAAAACAAGACCCATACATATGTTGTCTACAAGAGACCCACTTCAGACCTAGGGACACATACAGACTGAAAGTGAGGGGATGCAAAAGGATATTCCATGCAAATAGAAATCAAAAGAAAGCTGGAGTAGCAATACTCATATCAGATAAAATAGACTTTAAAATACTGTTACAAGAGACAAGGAAGGACACTAAATAATGAGCAAGGGATCAATCCAAGAAGATAGAACAATTATAAATACATATATATGTACACCCAAATTAGGAGCACCTCAATACATAAGGCAAATGCTAACATATAAAAGAGGATATCTATAGTAACACAATAATAGTAGGGGACTTTAACACCTCACTTACACCAATGGACAGATCATCCAGACAGAAAAGTAATAAGGAAACAAAAGCCTTAAATGACACAATAGACCAGATAGATTTAATTGATATTTATAGGACATTCCATCCAAAAACAGCAGATTACACTTTCGTCTCAAGTGCACATGGAACATTCTCCAGGATAGATCACATCTTGGATCACAAATCAAGCCTTGGTAAAATTAAGAAATTTGAAATCATATCAAAGATCTTTTCCAACCACAACGCTATGAGATTAGAAATAAATGACAGGGAAAAAAACGTAAAAAACACAAACATATGGAGGCTAAACAATACGTTACTAAATAACCAAGAGACCACTGAAGAAATCAAAGAGGAAATCAAAACATACCTAGAGACTAAGCCCGTGCACCACAACTACTGAGCCTGTGTTCTAGAGCCTGTGAGCCACAACAACTGAGCCCGTGCGCCTAGAGCCTGTGCTCCGCCACAAGAGAAGCCACAGCAATGAGAAGCCTGTGCACAGCAACAAAGACCCAACGCAGCCAAAGGACAATGAAAACACAATGATCCAAAACCTATGGGATGCAGCAAAAGCAGTTCAAAGGGGAAGGTTATAGCAATACAATCCTACCTCAATAAACACCTCAAATAAACAATCTAACCTTACACCTAAGAAACTAGGGAAAGAAGAACAAACAAAACCAATCATGGATTGGTGGTATGAGGTAAAACTTTTACAGTCTTAAGGGTCGGAGGCGGGTGGAGAAGGGTGGTTTCACGATAAATGTTGTCTCCAAGTTCCCAAGATGTGAATATTGCCACTGCGGATATTCTGCATAAGAAAAATGCTTTTGATTATCTTTCCATTAATGCCACAGACTAAATTATGATAAGTGGAATCTCTAAACCACCAGGTGGCCTTGCCATTTGTCAAAGGTAAGGCAAGCACACCCAGCAACTATGAATCAGTCCCACACACATCTGGTGAGTGCCTCCACCGACCAGTCCAATGTGAAGGCTCAGAAGGAAGAAAACACGACCCCTCTCCTCTCCCAAGGTGCACTCTGAGACCTTCATCCTGTCAGAACTTTTTTTTTTTTTTATGGTACGCGGGCCTCTCACTGTTGTGGCCTCTCCCGTTGCAGAGCACAGGCTCCAGACACGCAGGCTCAGCGGCCATGGCTCACGGGCCTGGCCGCTCCACGGCATATGAGATCTTCCCGGACCGGGGCACGAACCCGTGTCCCCTGCATCGGCAGGTGGACTCTCAACCACTGCGCCACCAGGGAAGCCCCCATCAGAACTTCTGACACTCCTTAGTTCACAATTTTTTCTTAAGTTGATTTTATTCCCGTTTCCTGACTTTATAAAAATGGATCCCTGTTTAAAAAAAAAATGTTTTTTATTCAGGTACAGTTGCTTTACAATGTTGTGTTAGTTTCTGCTGTACAGTGAAGTGAATCAGCTATGTGTGTACATATATCCCCTCCCTCTTGGACCTCCCACCCTCCCCCATCCCACCCATCTTGGTCACCACGGAGCACAGAGCTGAGCTCCCTGCACTATACAGCAGGTTCCCACTGGCTACCTATTTTACACATGGCATATGACCACCCTTCAGATATTTAAAAACTTCTCTCCTCCAGAGCAAACCATCTCATTTTCCTATATTTGTTTTTGGTAGTTCTACCTTTAAAGCAACTAACATGTTTGAGCCTTTTGAAAGTATCTGTAACAGAAAAATTAAATAATTGATCTTATCAATGTGAAGAAGCCTGTATAAGATTATTGATTTGTCTGTTCTAAAGTTTCATTTGGTTTTGTACATGTATTTGGATGAGGTTGTCGTTTTGAGGTTTAGGAGAAGATGTTCTGTGGGGGACATGTTGGACGTTGGGAAGAAATTTGGGGTTCTGGCCCCTTTAAGGTGCTGAGTTGATTCAGGAGAAAGGGCTATTAGCGCATAAGGTAGGAGTGAGCTGAAGACCAAGCATGTTTTGTATTGATCTAAAATGAGAAACTCAGGCAGTGAGAAAAGAGGGGAGAAAGGAAGGCAGACAGGATGGTTGCTTCAAAGATCCACTAGAGAATGGCCTGGAAGCCAGGAAATAATCACTGTGCTCCCAAAGCAACAGGGAGAGAGAAGGCACTCACCCACACCTACCCCTGAAACGTAATTGGACCCTCTAGGAACAGGTGGGATCAGGAACTCTACCGAGATCTAGGACAGGCTGGAGATGAAAGTTAAGAGCTTTTCTGCAGCTATTAAGGAAATACATTTTGAGAGGGTTAAGATATTCAATGTGAACATAGAACTTTTTGAGGTAACTTTAACCTCTGGGGCTTTATATGCTTATAAGATAAATATAGATTTTAGTTAATCATTTGCTATCTGGACAGATATAGATCCAGTAAACGGTATCATATGTTATATCCCCTGCTTTAGTAGAGTTCAAGAAGCACTTGACTCGGGGTCTGAAAACTTGAGTTCAAGTGAATGGAGGAAGTCATGCGATCTTTCTGAGTACAGTTTCCTTCCCTGTAAAGTAAGACTTCAATCTATAACAATCTGCCTTCCTCTTGCGTTTCTTGCAAGAATTAAATGGAAGTAAAAGCACACTTGGTAAAATACTAGTTCTATAGGAATATATTGTTATTCCCTGGTGTATGCCTGAAGCAGGCGGTGCCTTGTTCTAAACTACCTTAAATGCGAGCGACCCTTGACCATGGTGTGGAAGCAAGCTGGACAGTCCTTGTGCAAGAGGAGTTAACACATCTCCGAGAGGGGCCTTGAATAAAGTCTACCGAACCCCTAACAGGATGCTTCAGTGAGGTTGCTATGTTACCTCCCTTGTGTGGCATTATGCTGCCACTTGCTCTGGCCCACCGGCTGACTCCAAGGGGCCCCTCTGTCACACCTGCAGTGCATGAGTTCTACCACTAGGAGGCACTGTAGGTCCCATGAAGTCCCTACCCCACCTCTCTTCCTAGCTCTGCTACCCTTCAAGGATGCAGAACCACATCAACTGCACCACACTTTCCATTGACCCAGAGGTCATATATTTACAGAACACCCAAACCACTTTTCCTCCCGTGCCAAGCTCTGCCTTTAACTTGCTCCATCAGCTCCTGCAGCCCAGTACAGCTCCTCCTATGGGACCTCTGCTTTCTGGCTTGCCTGTTAAACATTAAAATCTGCCCTGAAGCTAAGCTCCTCAAGACACATGATTTAAGCTTTTCTTTCAGCTAATTAGATATTGTTCTACAAATAGGGCTGTTCTCTCTGAAAGATGAGCAGCAATTTATTTCCTCTGCCCTCTCCTTAAGCTTAAACTGAACTGTAAAACACGGCCATTTGATTAAGTGCAATCAGGAGATTATTTTGCAGGAGGAATAGATATCCATCTTCTTGCTAACGCTAAGCTTGTTTGGGCATTCCTTACTGGCTGCTGTGAAGACGGGGGACAGCTGTGCTTTATCCCTCTTGTTCTTTTGAAGGGTGGACTCTGCAGTGTTTTATTGTGCTCCATGCTTCTGTAATCATCGCCTAAGTAACCAATTACTAGGTACATTAACATACCTTCACCCTTGGTGGAGGACTTTTTTTATTATCCCCATCTTTCTGATAAAAAAGATGATGCCAGGAAGTCAGGCTATTTGCCTAAGCTAAACAAGTAGGAGAACGGGGCAGCCACACAGTGAACACAGCTCTTTGGTCCTCAGATCCCGTAAAACTGTGTACTGTCTGATAAATCCAACATCAGTTGAAAAGAGGGAATGCAAGATTCATACACAGATTCAGTGAGGATTCCTTACAGCTCTTGATGAAGTACCGTGAGAACTTCTAAACTGTTCTCTGATCCAAGGGGCTCTTATGCATAGTGGGAGGAAGGACTCTTTCCGGAAATTGCCTCTTTTCTTGTGCAGGGGGCCGGGTCTTCCCTCATCCTCAAGACTGTGCCCAGCATTTGATGAATGGAGACACTCTGAGCGGGGTTTACACCATCTTCCTCAATGGAGAGCTAAGCCGGAAGTTACAGGTGTACTGCGATATGACGACCGACGGGGGTGGCTGGATTGTGAGTACCTGCGGCTGTTCTCCATGCCCACCAGCATCATTGATGCTTCAGTCCACCTGGCTCAGCACCCATCCATCCACACTTCACCATCCTCTGGCCATCCTTTCACCCACTCCCCTCATGCCCAACCTGGGGCTTTGCATTGTCCTCAGGGCCTTGCCCAGCAGCCCATAGGTTTGGTGAGGCAGAGGAAGGAATAAGAATACCGAGACTGCAGTGGCCCAGCCCAGTGAGGGAGCCCCAGGAAAACTGCTCCTTCTGTGGGGATAGTTCATGCAGGAGGGAAAGGGAGTAGTGGCTCAGAGAGGCCCAAGGGTCTTGCCTGATGAAGACTGTGGAAATAATAAAGAAATAGAGGAGATGAGTCCCCTGCAGGAGGAGGTGAGTCTCTATGGGGAGATGATTAGGATCTTTCTATTGGAGAATTGCATATGGCAGATGAGGGGCAGAACCCGGATAGCCCCCTCTAGTTACAAAGGCCACCCCTGTCCCCATCCTTCCCTGGCCTCTCTGGTTCTTCCCCAGAGCTGTCATAGCCTTCAGGGAGGAGAAGTGGTGGGGAAAAGAGAGACACCATTTCCTGTCACCACCCTCCTCCCATGTCTGATAGGGCAGTACAGAGAGAAGAGGAAGGACAGCCTGGAGAATGGCCTCACACATCAGTACAGGCCACTACGCAGGTGGGCGAGTTCCGGCAGCCTGGCCTGAAAGCAGAGCAGCATTAGCTCAGTCAGGGCAGATGGAAACCCAGCCCCTCCACCCACCCTCCTCCTGCGGATCCCTCCTCTAGCACCAACACACAGCGCTGGATTTTTCACAGTGCAAAATGGATAGTTGTTGAATGGAGTTACATGGTGGCTGTGCTCGTAACAGCCACTCTTGGGAAGCATTTTCTTTTATGTTTCTGACATATTTGTGCCTTCTTCTTAAAGCATAATTGGAAATTGAAGTCGAGGCTGATGTATTGGAGGGTAAATGAAATTAGCACTTAAACAGCTCGGAAAGTGAATGATATGCAATGGCTTTGCCTGAAATAGGATGATGACAGTTCCTAGCTGATCTGAAGTTGGTCCCATTCTTTTGGTGAGAAATGCTTTCTACTGCATTCTGTGGTGCAAAAAGATTAATTTGAGAGCCAAGCCTATTTCCCTTGACTAGTTGGGGGCTTCATATACTTTCTGCATTGCAGGGGTGCAAATAAGTGTCAACATTACACCCTGGCCCATTCATCAAGCGCCCCTGCGCATCAGAGAAGGGCTCTGAGCATCTCCTACGACTGCTGTGCAAATACCAAGCTCCGTACTGCAGTGGTGGCTTATCTGAGAATCTTTGTCACTGCAGATATAAAACCCAGTTATAGCAGTTTTACTCGTTAGAGTTTATTTTCCTTAGCATTTTCTTCATTTCCCCTCTTTCTCTTCACAGGTATTCCAGAGGCGGCAGAATGGCCAAACTGATTTTTTCCGGAAATGGGCTGAGTACCGCGTTGGCTTCGGGAACCTGGAGGATGAGTTTTGGCTGGGTAACGCCTCCTTTTTGTTTCCCTTGGAATGCAGCTCCGGCTCTCTGTCCATCTTTCTCCTTTCTGTGTCCATCTGGGATTATCAGAAACCCTGTGTCCCTTGAGAAGCCGACAGCTCGTGAATTGCTTTCAGTACCTCTTGCTCTGTTAGGCTCCACTATTGATCTGTTTCTATCTTGTGGTGTTTTCCTCTTTGCTCCGTCTCTTCCCATCCTCATTAATAGTCTCTTATGCTGATGGGTCTTGACATGAGGCAACTTTTACAAAGGGAGAGAGCTGCCTGGTGAGGGGAGGGGGCAAAGGGAGCAACAGGATGGCTGGTCATCTCTCAGAAGCCAGGCACCAGCCAGCCAGCCTGCAGGTCAGAAGAGAAATGAGGCAGTCACTCGGCTCTAGGTCCTTGGAAGAATGTTATTACTGACTTGGGACGGGAGGGGAAAAAATGAAAATGACATTAGAGGTGACCCGCAATTTCCTAGAGGTCTGACACAAGCAGGAGGTGTAGATTGAGAACTGAACTGGTGTGAGAAGGTAAACACACACATGACCCAGGCAGATGGCAGTGGAGCCAATCCTAGAGAGCAGTCAATTTATTTTTCCCTGCATCTCCCTCTTGGTTGGATTTTCACAGTGATTATAAAGGGAGACAGGGGAAAGGTGGATAATTGTGTTCTGTATTCGTGGCCTCCTCTCTCTCTCCCCTGTCACTATCCTGCTTAGCCTCAACATCTTTCTCCTGGACGCTCATATAACAACCCCTCACTGGCCTTCCTGCCTCCTGGACCACCCATTGTCCACATGGCCAGGAGAATCATCTCCCTCACGCCAAAATCTGAGCAACGGCTAACCCCATATGTAGAGCTTTTAAGCCACTCCCCATCACCAGCACGTGAAGACTAAACACCTTGGCTGTGGTACAAGGCCCTCGTCTTGGGCCTGCGCCCCACCACCAAGAGCACTGCTCCTCTTCCCTGCACCCCCCAACCAACACCAGACCCCAAGCCCTTTTTTTATGGAAGTATAGTTGATTTACAATGTTTCAGGTGTAGAGCAAAGTGACTCAGTTTTACATATATATATACATATATATATATATATATATATATATATATGTATATATATATACACACACATACTTTTTAAGATTCTTTTCCATTATAGGTTATTACAAGATATTGAATATAGTTCCCTGTGCTATAAGTAAGTCCTGTTGTTTATCTATTTATATATAGTAGTGTGTATCTGTTAATCCCAAACTCCCAGTTTATCCCTCCCCACCCCAAACGCCAAACCCTTACAATCACTAATGTTTCCTCTGCAAGGAACGCTCTGCCATCCAACTCTCCCCCTCCCCCATACACCTTGCTGTGCTCTGTGCATATTCAAAGGCCCAGCTAACCTCTTCTTCCTCCATAGGACCTATCCTACCCATTTTTCTCACCCTTTGCCTGTGGGAGAATTAGCTACTTTCTCTTCTGTGGTCCAAGTCAGTGTCCATTTTCCTTTCTGTCTCTCTTGACTATACTATGTAAACTTCTTTCAGGGCTGGGACCAAACCATATTCATTTTTAACCTCATTATCTATCACAGTGGCTGGGCATAGTAGGTACCTAAAGTGTAGATAACAATCAATCAATCAATCAATCAATTGATAAGAATTTATTGAGTGCCTATTAGATGCCCAGATCTGTATTTGCTGTTGAACATAATAAAAAATATAAGGTAAAAATCACATAAAAACATTGAAAGAGAAGTCAAGTAAATAGGAAAATATCCTTACCGTCTAGGAGTTTACAAACAGTTTGGGAGATAAGTATAAAGCACAGGAATCAATGCACCCATAGCAGACAGTGTTCATGTTTCCCAAACCTCAGCTACGGTACACCATGTTCACAATTTTTACCATATCTGGGAAATATCTGAACTATCACGCACTTGAATTTTCTATATCTCGCTTGTTTTTTTAAAGAAATCTACTGTTGTGTGAAAGAAACTTTACAGCAGTGCCAAAAATGGAAAGCTAGTAGTCATCATGTGCCATAAATAAAAAGGAGTCTCAAAACTAAATGCAATGAAAAGAAAACAGTATATATATTATTAAATGCCAGTTGTTGCTGTGTTGGTGGTACTAAAAATGGAGATTAGAAAGTGTTGGGTATAAACCACAAAGTACAAGATCCAAACTGAGACTTACCGTTAGGATCAGGGTTAAGGTTTCCCCTTAATCTATTAAGAAAAAGAGAGAATTTGGAAATATCTTTCTCCCTACATGTTCAAAGTTATTTAGTCCTTATTCCCCAAATACTTCTCATATCATCAGAGATGCCCTCCCACATTGGGAAACACTGTACTAATCTATGAGCTACTGACAAGAAGCCTGCGGATATTCAGAGAAGGAAGAGTCAGCTTCCTGGAGAAGGCATTGAGGGATGAGTAAGAAGAATGCAGGAGGGAAGCACACAAGAAAAGAGGGAAGGCAGGGATCCTTTTGACATGTGCAAACGGGACAATGGAAAAACCATCCAAGTAGAGCAAAGATGCAGCTCAGGGAAAGAAGAAAATGAGGTAAGGTGTGTTGAACAAAGGCATGTTGTGGTACCTGAAGTGGGGAAGAGAAGGTTTGACTCAATGCCATAGGTGATAGGGAGCCGGGGAGGGCTCTTAAATAGAAGCACGGCCTGATGTGTAGTTCGGTGACAATACTCAGGTTAGGGGTAACACTCTGACCCATGGTTTATGTTGTAAGTTGGGTTCCCTAGGAGCAAAGCCTGAGACAGGGATGCTTGTTCAAGTGATTTATCAGGGGAGCGCTCTCAGAAGGGGAATGAGGGAAATAGCATAGAGCAGGGGGGAAAATGTGTGATCTTGGTGGGAGATTAGCTTCAGTCTTATCCTCAGGGAAGCTCTGGAGCATGAATTGCTCCTCAGATTGGTCCCCAATGGGGCAAGGGGGCTGGGATTTGGTACCTCCACATCAGGTATTGATAGAGGTCTGCCCCAAGGCATGGGGGAGGGAGCAGGTAACTTCCAGAGTAGAGCAACTCCTGTTCGGTCAAGGGCAATGATCCAAGAAGGAGGCAGCTGTGAGTTGTTAGCAGCTGGGGGCTATGTCCACTGTCCAATTAAAGGGCATCTGGACTGTGATCTAACCAAACTCTGCAGATGGGTGTTGGCTCCTATTTCGACATGCCTTTGAAGGACCATTTTTCCCCCTCTGACAATTCTCTCTTCTCTCTACTTCTTCATTGAATTTTCCCCTATACATCTTATACTAGAAAATATGCTGTAACATCTCCCTTCTTCAAAATAATAACAGTACAAAATAAAAAAATAAAGGGCATCCGGGCAGGGCACCGCCAGGATCCGCCATATCCACACAAGCACAACCCTAAGGTAACAGTAACCCAGCACACAGCAAATAGCAAACAGCTTTCAACATATAACTAACATAAAGCTTGAACTCTCAAATAGGATAGGGAAACAGAAAGATCGAGGTGACCCTCAGCCAGTCATTTCACTTCTCTGGACTTCAGCCTCCTTTTCCACAACACAAAGAGACTAGCCTAAGTAATCTCTAGATTCCCTTCCATCTCTGCAAATTTTTTTATTCTAAGTCATGGTGTACTCTGATAGATATCAAATGTCACAGTAAAGCATGAGGACCCCAGTTCAGTAACCAGGTAGAAATCAGGAGGACTCAAAGATCACCAGCAATGCAAGGGGAGTTGTTCAAAGTCTGGGCAGGTAGTCAAAATCAGAAAGTCCCATAGCACAGCCATCCACGGCAGAGAGACAAGAAAATACATATGAGAAAATATCACCAAGGAAGAGCTGGGCTCTGCCTAACTCTGGACTCACGGGGTCTGCACCTTACAAGAATCTATTAGACCAAGGCCTGGGAAGCTTAGAAGCCAAGGAGAGAGTGGGTGAGGGAGGGTAACTGCCCAGAAAGACGAGTGAAGACGTAGCAGTGCAAGATATAGCAAGTAGATTAGAGAGAAAAGAACTGGAGTTAGGAGACAGGTGACAATATTCTCTGACCCAGTTATGGGAGCCTCAGGAGGGCTGGAGGCTGAGAGAACAAGGGGCAGTGTAATTAAAGGTGGACGGAAGCCCCTTCCAGGCTCCTAGGAGATGGTAGGACATCCTGGACCCCGAGGGCCTACTGTGAATTACTCTGATCAGTGTTTCTACTTCTTGCTTCCTATCACTCACACCAAAGAATTCACACCCATGTGATGCCTCTTGTCATCTTCAACTAACATCATGGTTTGGAGTGGGAGGTGGCGGGGGACAGGGCCCGGAATCCTGAGGCTCAGGGGCGTGTCCGGTACTGGGTCATGACTAGATGGTAGGACCCCTGAGCTGACCTGCGGTGGGAACTCATCAGCAGAACTGGTCTGGTCTTTTTGCAGGAGGAAATTCAGTCTGGTAGGGTCTGTTTGATAACAACCTGGGAAGGACTGAAGGCAAAAGCAATCCCAGTACCCCTCCTCTTTCCCACAACATCTGTTTTGAGGCCACAGTCACATTTTGCTTCCCATTTCCAAAGCCACTAAGGCCAGGCTGACTGCGTTCTCTGCTCTTCTCCACAGGGCTGGACAACATACATTGGATCACGTCCCAGGGCCGCTACGAGCTGCGCGTGGACATGCGTGACGGCCAGGACGCCGCCTTCGCCTACTACGACAAGTTCTCTGTCGAGGGCAGCAGAAGCCTGTACAAACTCCGCATAGAAGGCTACAACGGCACCGCAGGTACCTTGGCCCCGAGCAGCCCCCGAGAACAGTGGGCGTGCAGCAGGACCGGGCCCCACGTTCTAGGCCTGAGCTGCAGAATTCCCCGCTAGCCAAGGAGGAGGGCAGAGGGCTGGCGCACTGCCTCTGGTCCATGCTGCCCCTCACCACTCAGGTGACCTGAAATCAATTTCGCAGGACTTCAGTTTCCTCATCTGGAAAATCTTAATAATGATGCCTGTCCTAGTTCACAGAGCAGTCAGGAAAAAAAATGTGATAAATAGAGCCAAAGTGCTTTTAAAGTTAACCCCAAAAAGTACAATGTGAGGGTGAAGGATTATTTTTCTTGTCTAGATTAATCAATATGGGCTCTTATCCAGTGACAGCATAATCATCTATTGTCTGGTAGAAATCTCCCCTGTAATGACATCTAGGAAAACCATCTTTGAACTAATAAAAAGAAGACAGGTCCCCCCATTCTGAGCTCTACTGCCCTCCATCAGCAGTCACCATAACACCTCCATCAGGGAACACACAACAGCTCCTAAATGTTCCCCATGGGCCACATTCCTTTTCATTCCTCCACGAGAACCCCATACATGGTCACGTTTTCTGTACAGATTTTTATGGCACTTCCACTAAGTAGACCAAACCCATCTCTATAAGCTCTGTTGCATTAATAGTTTTATCAGAACATAATATCCAGTCTGCTTCTTAGGCTTTGCCAATCTATTTCCAGGGTTCTCTTATAGCACATTTCCTAAAACCTGTTTTGCCAAATATTCCACTATTTGGTACATGGAGTTATTGGTCCTTTCATTAACTCCAATTATAGGCTAAATGCTAGGATATAAATTTAGTAACATTTTTATAACTCTTGGAATTAAGAAGATCATCCAAGTGTTGCCTCTCCAACGACTGCATCTGCTCAGTTATTTCTCTGCTCAGCCAGGTACTGTTACTCCAAAGAGAAGACTTTCCTTTGTTGTTTTTCATATGGGAGATCATTCCTAATGGCAATCAGACCTGCCTGAAGTGCCCCAACAAAAGATCCAATACCACACTTTGGGCATAAAATAGCCATTGAAATGGAGTGTATTAAACAAAATATCAGACTAAATCATTGCAAAAATAACCTGATACCAACCACTCCCTAAGATTAGAATCGTGCCTGCAGAAAAGCAGTTCTTATTTCTCCCACAGAAAGAGAAGCAAGCCCTCCCACTTCCTGACATGGCCTCCCTCCCTCCCTCCACCTCACCTGCTCCAGGCCTATGCTCTTTCCTGTCTAACTTGGGCCCAGCTGCTGCAGCCTCTGTTGCAGCTCTATCTCGCTACCGGGCCCCATGGAGGTCATAACTGTTGGACTGCATTCTCCTGTCATGTCTCAGAGGCAAGTCCCACCAACAATTTGGCCAATCATCATAAATTAATTGCAGTCTGACCTCTTATGTCATATATTCAGTTCATCTTCTTCAAAAGATGAGAAACTAGGCTTATGTAGGCTGCCCCCTTCTCTGGGCAACTTCACACAATGGTTGTTCTTTCCAGGTTGGAAGGTCTCCAGAGAGGAAAAGCCCATCCTCTCTCTGGCATTTACTATTGCCCAAGTTCCCTGGCCTTTATCTTATATGTTGCTCATTTTTACTGGCCCTTCTGGCAACAATCCATCCCCATGGCCTCCAATTCCAAGTTCAGCCCCTTCTCCCATCTCCATTGTTCTCAAGGCTACAAAAATCCAAGTCTCTAACCAGGACTCTAATTGGATTAGAACTGAAAATTCCAAGTCAAGTTATCAATAAAAGGTTGTTGAGCAACCCCTAAAAGTTCACTGTGTGAATTGTGAGGACTCAAAAGAAGCATAAGACATGACCGCTGCAAGAACTAAACATCCATTTACAAAAACAGACCATTAAGAAGCAACTCACCACAAAATGAATGGTACTCACCCCCAGTTTACCAGGCATTCAGAGAAGGGGGTTCTGAGTGGTTGAAAAAGGCTTCATGAAGGCAGTGGCGTTTGACCAGGATCCTGATGGTAAAGGAAACATTCCAGGGAAGGAAAATCCTGGGAGAAAAATCACAAAAGGAGCAGTTATCATGGAGGGAAGGAAAGTGCAAAGGGCCTGGCTGTCCAGGACAGGGTGTGAGTTCAGAAAGAATAAAAAGAAAGTGGGTGGAGCCAGGCCCTGAAGAGCCTTAAAACAGAGGGGGCAGAGGAATTCTGTCGTAATGTGGTGGGCAGTGGGGAGCCACGGTGGGTCCTGAGTGACACAATGGATGTGGGGTTTTAGGAAGATCAAAGTGACAGCCATAAGTAGCATAAAGTACATCTGAGTAAAGAACAGAGACCCGCAGGAGCTGCTGCATTAATCCTGGTAGGAGATTATAGGAGACCTGACTGATGTTAGAAATTAAGAGAAAAGTACAAATCTGAACAGCAGTTTGAGAGAGAAAAACCAAGACTTAGATAATGTATGAATATATGAGGTGGATATACGAAGCAGAAATGGGAGGGGGAGCCAGATTTGGGAAGGGGACAAAGACCAACATCAGGATCATATCTGAGAAAGCAGAAAGCAACATCAGAGTGGAAGTGGGAGAGAACTGTTCCAAGGGAGTAATGAGGTCAGCTTCTAGATTACAGGGAGACAAGCAGGACATGAGAAGGTAGGAACATGGGTAGAGACAACATAGGGAATTGGTGGTAAAGAAAGGGTCTTTAGAGAGTAGGATTAATTCAAGATTTTTTAAGACAAAGGATATGAGTATGAGTTAGGGTGAGAGGAGATGAAAACCCTAATATATATATATATATATAAAAGGAAAAAATAAGAAATCTCTTCTTCCTTCTCCAGGACCTGGAAGACATGGGAAAGAATGAGTTGCAGGTAGTGGGATTAGCTCTGGGTGGACACAAAACCTGGTTTTTTAGAGACTAGGAGGGGGAAATGAAAAAGATGGGATAGAAATAATGACATATGGACTTAGGGACCCAACTGGCCTGAAGGAATCAGGCTTCCCCATAAAACAAAGATCATCTTCCTAAGAGTTAAGCTGTGGCCAGAAGCACTTGGAGGCACTGAGTGGCCACTGTGAGTGTGGACTCGGAAGCCACAGGATCAGAACTATGACCTATCCTGGCTTAAAGTGACCTCAGAAGCATCTAAGACAACACTCATTCAGTAGTGTGAGCCCCTTCACAACATTTCTAACCACAAATCCTGTCAAAAGTTTGGCCAGTAGGTATAAATTAATTACGGTTTGATACCTCACCTCAAATACTCAATTCATATGAGTCCCCTGCATAACATCCCAACAAGAGAACACCCAGCCTCTAAGAATAGAGATCTCTAAGAATAGAGATCTCTCCATATCTCCAAATAGTACATACCATTTATAAACAGCTCTAATATTTAGCTAATTTCTCCTCATATATTTAGCCCAAATATGCCACCTGCAGTCTCTACCTACTGACCCTCATACTTTCCCAAAGAGTTTTTGTTTTGGGGGGGGGGGAATTGTTTGTTTGTTTACTCAATAGTCCATCAAATATTTGGAGTCAGTGATAATGGAAACTGTCTCCCCCTTCAAGCCTGCTCTTCCCCAAGATACAGCCCTGGTTTCCCCAACCACTTCTCCTATGACATGGTTAGGATTTTCTTACCATCCTGTTTCCTATGGACAGGAACTCTAGTTAGCTAATGTCCCTCTTCACATGTGGCCCCAAGTTCTGAACAGGGGGATACTGGGTGTGAGCTGACTGGGCCTGATGAGCCATGGAGAAAGCCAGGCTGTACGGTGGTGACCTGGACTGGCCCAGGTCACCATGGCTCATCACTGTGTCCTCTGAGACAAAAGGAGCCGCGAATGTCTGTGTCCCAGTGCTGGCCTGAAAGAAACAGACAGGGATGGTGAGGTGGAGCTGAGTGGACAGAGTTCTGAGCAGAAGGCCAGGGCAATGAGGCACAGTAAGTCCACTACAGACAAACGAGTTCCGTTCCGAGAGCGCATTCGTAACTCCCATTTGTTCGTTAAGTCCAACAAAGTTAGCCTAGGTACCCAACTAACACAATCGGCTATACAGTACTGTACTATAACAGGTTTATAATACTTTTCACACAAATAATACATAAAAAACAAACACAAAAATAAACATTTTTAATTTTATAGTACAGTACCTTGAAAAGTACAGTAGTACAGTACAACAGCTGGCATACAGGGGCTGGCATCGAGTGAACAGGCAAGAAATAAAGATACTGTACTACCGTACCCTATACAGTACAAAGTACACAAAAGCACAACTACTTGGAGAGGATGCAATGACAACGTGCGCCAGACATGTGAACTAACTTACGTGATTGGACGTGCAAACACAGGTTCGCATCTTTGAAAGTTTGTAACTTGAAGGTTCATATGTAGGGGACTTACTGTAATGAGCTGGGTAGAGCAGCACGGAAGTAGTGGACCCAAGGGGTAGGTGGAGTAAGAGCTCAGTGCAGCCAGGCTGAGGAGCCAGATAGGAACAGAGAGGTGAGTGGAAGGTCTCTTAAGCGGATGCCAGGTTTGTTGGGCATGGGTCAAATGTCCAGAACATCCTGACAAAAGAACAACAGGTTGGACGGCCTCATGAATGTGTCTTTTTTCCAGGGGACTCCCTCAGCTATCATCAGGGCCGCCCTTTCTCCACAGAGGACAGAGACAATGATGTTGCAGTTACCAACTGTGCCATGTCATACAAGGGGGCTTGGTGGTATAAGAACTGCCACCGGACCAACCTCAATGGGAAATACGGGGAGTCCAGGCACAGCCAGGTGGGTGAAGCTCTGCCGCTGCATGAATGACCCAGAGCCGTGCAGCCCACATCCCTTGGCTTTATGTTCTAAGTACACAGGTGGGTCTTATATTTCCCTTTTAAAAAGATACACTCAGAGTGTTGAGAAAGGACTCTCATAAAGAGGAAAGTAATGCAGACACTGGGATAAGAGCAGGACAGAGTCGAAGCCAGAGGAAGAAAAGGGAAGCACCTGGACTCAGGAGCTGGAACTCACCCAGAGAAGCCTTTGACAACCAGTCAAGTCCCATTTCATTTCCTCATCCAGCCTATCCCATGAAAAGCTTATCAAGTTCAGGGACAGCTTCAGAGGCTCAGCTTCATCCAAAGAAGTGTCCTAGGAAGGGAGAGATCAGAAATAGCAGTGTAAATGGGACTGTCTTTCCCCATTAGAGACCACAAGTGGGCCAACTGGGACCTCTCCAATTTTAGCACTGAAAGGCTAGCAGCCAGGGCACCCCTTAGTCCTGGGCAAACCAAGATGGTTGGTCACCTGATAGGTGGAAACCACCTGACTCTCCCATCAGGAGTGAGCAGTCAAACACAGTTATGCTCTTCGAAATGCTTCTATACTGTTGGGAACTTGAAATTCAACACTAGTTACTGGTGTGTGCAAATCCTGAAAGCCAAAACCAGAAAGCCAGCAATAAGGAATGACCTGCAACTCATTCCCATTATAGACCCAGGCCACTGGCAATGTCTGAAGAGAAAAGCTAGAAAAAAATCTCTGCTCTTTTGCCCTTTCTGGGAACTCAGCCTCAAGCTTCATGTTAATGGAAAATGACTAAATGCACATCTTGGATTCTCCACTCTCATCATCCCCTATCGTTTCAAGCTGGCAGTTCCGTTGCGGGGGCAGGGGTGGTCTGACATGCTTATCTTTCTCTTTCCCAGGGGATCAACTGGTACCATTGGAAAGGCCACGAGTTCTCCATCCCCTTCGTGGAAATGAAGATGCGCCCCTACAGCCACCGTCTCATGGCGGGGAGGAAACGGCGGTCCTTGCAGTTCTAAGCAGTGGGCGGCTGCGAGCCAACTGACCTTTTCTGTCATTTGTTTGTATTTTATAATATGAAACAAGGGGTGGGGGACATAGTAATGCTTTGCAACATATTAAGAGCGTTGGAAGGAAGCAGGATGTAGCAGGAATCAGCTGAGAATCAGCAGCTCATGGTTTCTGCTGCCCCCGGGCCTGACCCTCTATCTCCATGTCCCTCCTACCCAGTCATCCTTAACCTACCCCTCTTTTCCCACCAAGGAGGAAAAGTGAGACATTTTCTTAAAAGACCAATTCAAAGGCAAATCCTGGAGTCAGACTCTGTGACAGTGACAGGCACGTGCCTTCTTTCCTGCCCTCCTTCTGAGATGCCCTTCTCTTCCAGGTATTGTGCTCTGGTCACTGCCTTGGATGGCCAGGTTCTCACCCCAGCCCAGAGAAGGGGCCTCAGCAAGAAAGCTTTGCCAACAAGTCCCCTTAAAAGGAAACAGATGAACCTCAGCCCATCCCAACAACCCAAGGCATTTCTAATGGGCCAAAGATTCTCATCTGACACTCTTACTCTTACCAGCCAAGTGTCCTCTGTCACCTTTCAAGAGTAGTGGACTCTTTTCCAGCCAACCCATCCTTTGCCCACTTCCATCCTAACCCTTAGACCCCCTACGGCCCCACAAGCGCAACCACTGTTTTGGATTCTAGCTCCCAAGGTGTTGCCTGCCCCTGGCCTGGGCTGTATAGCAGCTGTGTACCCAGGGGTCATAAGTCCCTGCCCCTCCCTTGGGTCACAGACAGCAACTTTCTTTAAAGATGGGAGGGGGAGATAGTTGTGGTTTGTAGCACTTTGGGGTCAGGCATGGAGGAAAGGACAGAAGAAATAGAAATCAGGGCCCCCGCCATTGAGATGACCAGTTCCATGGGGAACACAGATATCACTTAGCTCCATTTTCTCTATTTCTGGTCCTATTTGTCATGGATTTTTTTTTTCCTGAATTGCAAACGGAAGGCCTCATTCCTGTCTTCAGCCAGGCTCTCCTTGGTGATGGTGGTGGTGGTGGGGTGCTTAATAAGAGTCAGAAGATGTTATATGACCAGCCAGCCATTCCCCTGACTGATAATCCTTGGGAAGAGGTGGAATTTTAGGGTTTTGGTTGCAGTTTTCTCCTCTTTCTTGGTCCTGTGAGAAACAGGAATGACCTCCTTAATGAGGTGAGCTCATGAGAAGCCTTTCTCCATCTTCTTTTATTATTCTGCCTTTGAGAGGAAAAATGAAAAGTGCCAGTGGAAATAACATCTAGAAATCCAAAGGTGAAGAGGGGAGAAGTGCGGGCCTACCTCCCATTTTATGAGATGTGCTCTCTTCACTGGCATGATTTGATTTTTAAACCCAAGAGAGCTGGAGGCTCTAAAAGCCATGACCCTTCAACTTCTCCAATCAAATGTCAGCTGTAAGCATCCCTGCAGCATCTGCCAAAATCCATGCCCGGTCTCCCCAGCTGCCTTTTCCCTTTCCTCTCCTTTTCCTTAAGGCCCCAATTCTGTTTTTCTTAATGCCCACATTTAGTCAAACTGGGGCATCCTGGGCCTTTCCCAACCAATCACGGGATGAGCCTGAGAGCTGGAAATTTTCTAATGGAAACATCCACAATCTAACCAAGCTCTGTTAACCAGGAAAGGAGAGTCCCTCAGACTGACAACCACACTTCTGAGGTTATGAGGATGGAGTCAGCTTCCACTTGCACTCTCCCTTTAGCAGACCCTCAAGGCCTTGTTCACTGCCATGGTGTGGGTGTGACTGCCGGACCAGTGCTGAAAACAGAGGTTCCATTTCTCAGTTCACCATGGGCTTCAAAAAACCTGTTAAGAAATCTGTTAATTAAATAAGATTTAGATAGGGAGTGGGACACCAATGAACATTAGGAAACATGTTGAAGGAGGAACCTGGCATCTCAGGAATAGGCCCAGCTCTGCCACTTTGTTGGCACTATGACATCAGGACAGTTGTTTCACCTCTCAGGGCCTCAGTTTCCTCTCCTGTTGAAAGAAAGTTTAGACTAGAATGGTTTCCCTTTCAGTTTTGACAGTCAGTAAGGCTAGTCTTTGACCTGAAAATGGAAATTGGCATTGGTGAGAGAGCAGAATTAAGTAATGAAAATTCACCAGAAGCCCTGCTTTATGAAAGACAGAAAGAGAGAGACAGACAGAGAGAAGAAAGGAAGGAAGGAAGGAAGGAAGGAAGGAAGGAAGGAAGGAAAGAAGGAAGGAAGGAAGAAAGAGAAAGAAAGGAGGGAGGAAGAATCAGAAGTCATCAGTCAAATATACACACAAGTGTGCGGCACGTGCGCACACACACACAAACACACACACACACACAAGAAAACATTGCAGAAAAGATTGTGCCAAATAAGTGGCTGAACTCATTTTGTCCATAAAAGCAGAACCCAGGGACCTAGTGCCAGTACAGCCCACCTCATCAAGGGAACTGAAATGGAAAAAGATTACGAGTCTCCATGATGTCAATTCAGGTGAAAGCCAAGAAACATCAGTGGAAACCAAAATCTGTCTTTTATTGGAACCAGTTTACCCTGTGGAACATTTTTATAAATAATATCAGCAGCATTGCCTAGATTCATGTTAAAGAATTTTAAGGCTAGAAAGGAACCTCAAAGATTAGCTCACCCAAAATTCTATAAAAGGATTTATAGATTCCTTTTATTAAGTAGAGTGATTTTCTCACAAATTTTCACCATTTTTAAGAGACACTGTGCCCCATTACCTCCCCAAGGCCCATGGTCAACTTGACTCAAAGCTTCATAACTAGACTCATGCATTCCTGCTTATCCTGTTCCTCCAAGTACCCGTGCTCTTCCCAAGGGTGGATCCAGTAAGCAATGTTCACAAAGCAGTCACCCTCACACACCAAAGTTTCCCTCAAGGGACTCAGAGGGAATAGAAGTGGACCCTGGTCAGAGGCAGTTAAACTGCAGACACATCAGGATGTATATTTAGAAAAAAAAAAACAAAAACTCTACCACCAATGACTGCAATACACTCACTGCCTAGACCTAAGATCCAGACAGTTTCTTCTTTTTGCATTTCCCCATCAGATAATTTCCAACACAGTAAACTCACATTCTCCAGGCTTATATCTGGAAGGTGAAGGGGCGGGGGTAGGGGGGAGACGACAAATCTGTGGAAAATGCCTGCTGGCCTTTAGACAGATTTAACTGGAGGAGGGAGACTTGCTAAGTGTGACCACTGGGGCATTTACAAGCCCCCGTCACCTCCTGACAGTGGGGTTGAGGATACCCAGTGCCTCCAGGTTTTCAGAACTCATACCAAACCAGGACCCAGGAAAACTGGCCAACTGATTTGTAAAAGAAACAACAACAAAATGGCAGCAAGAAAATGCAAAGCAAACTTCCAGAAATAGTTAAATCCGCCCTACCCTTCACCTACCAGCTCCCATTCCACTCCTCATGGAGTAGCAAGATACCCAACACCTGCGCCCTCCCACCTGGGTAGCAACCAGCTCTCTGCACAGTGAAGCTGTTATTTCAAAGACAAACCTGAAGAACCAAGGCTGCCAATGAGCTCAATGCCAAACCAAACAATCCTTAATCACATTTATACCTTCAAAATCCAGTCCCAGAACTAAGCTGTAGATTAAGGGACAAAAGGTCATTATGGAATTTTTTCAAAGAGCCCTTTTAAAAGTATCAGTTGAGAGAGGTTTATGAGTTCCTCTTTGTCCTCTCCTCTAGAAGATAAATGGAACCTGTGAGAACAGTGGGTGCACCAAGCTGAGGGGGTTGAAATAGACTAGCTAGTGGCCTGGATTTGCAAATACCCCTTGGGCATGAAAACATTTTTCTTTTTCTTCTTTAACCTCCACCCAGAATTTCAGGAAAGGTGGAGCCACTTAACTCAAGATATGTGATTTTCTATGCTTGCTTTCTTATCACCAGACTTCTACTCAATCTAATCCCTTACTTCCATTTCTTTCCCTCCAAAGGGGGCCCTATACTTGCATCTCACTGTCCATTCTTAAAACTTTGATAAGGAACCTCAGAAAGATTCACACTTCAGTTTCAAGAATCCCAAGAGGGTGGGGGTAATCTCAAACTTGCCATGGCTGCAAGAAGGGCCCTGGGACCTCAGAGGGCTGGAGTGAATCTGTGAAGTTTAAGAGTCTGCCTCTTGAACAAAGCTCCAGATACCAAGAGCTGCTGACTCAGTTCTGCATAGCCTCCCTGGGTGGTCTGTTTTCCTCCCAGCAACAGTAACAGAGAGGTTCTTTGCTCTGAGGAAAGGTGAGTCAAGGGGCTGGCTTCTGCACTGTACCTATAGCCTCTCTCTGGCTCCACCTTAGGGTCTCTTGGCCAAGACCCTGAAGATCTTTGACTAAATGCTTCCCTAAACCTTTGTTTCTTCCATAACCCAGCCTCACACAGATGGGATAAGGTTTCCCTCAGCAATACTGGAACATTCTGGCACTACCAGGCCAAAGGAGTACTCACAGGCCAAATGGAAACCTCTAAAAACAAGTAAGGGAAAAGCTCTAGGATAAAGAATGTGTTGGTGTAAATTCAGGTCCAATTTGAAAGAACTGGGTCTAGTTCATCCTAATTGTATCCACACTGGATTTACTTATGTCCATTCTGGGCTCTTCAAGCTTTGAGAAACAGCTGGGAAGAAAAAAATTAAATGTAAAATACAAAATAACATAAAAAAGAAGCTGATGGGTCATTGGAGACAAAAAGCAAGCTTTCTACAGATGGTCCCACAGTAAAAAAAAAAAAAAAAAAAAAATACAGAGACCCAGGCATGAGGAGCCCTGGTAAAGGGACCAGCATTAGTTCCTTGAGTTCTAGCCCCCAATCTCCCCACAGAGCTCCTGTCAGTTCACCCACTTCACCAAACGAAGGCACCAGAGGCCTTCAGGGCACAGAAATGAGAAGCAGAAGGGCTTTCTTTGCTTGCTCAACCAATCTGCCCGGACCTCGCTATTTCTTCACAGCAGCCACAAGCCCGATTTGCCATCTCCAGCATGTCTGATTCCTTTTTCAAGGTCACCCCTTGCCTGAAGCATGACTTCACTGCACCTGCAGCACTTCATTGTCCAAATGTCCTTGGCAAACCTTGCAGTGTTTGGACAGTCTTGCATTTTCTCCCCACCGGAAATCCTCCCTCCTTCCCCAAGCTTAATAGGGCTATTGCAGAGCATCCAAATAACACAGCTCTTGTTCCTCAGAAAACCCGTCTGCTGTTAACTTCATAAAACAGCTCCTCAGTGTCGACTGTGAAGCTGGGCTGATGCTAAAGTTCCAGTTCATTTAAGCCTTCTGGTCTCATGGGCTCAGCTCTCCCAGGTACTGGCACTGGCTCACTGGCATCAGGGGATCATGGGAGGCAGTGCAAACATCCCAGGAGGCCTGGAACACTGAAGCCACGAGAGAGGGTGTGGGCCCAGGTGCATGGCCAGGAGGCAAATGCATGGATGAGAACTATTGTTTTCTTCCCATCACTGGTTTGGCAGCCCCCAGGAAGACCCTGCGTTCTTTATTAATATCTTGTCCTTGAGACTAATAAGCTCAACACAGCCTCCAAAGGGCAAATATGGGAAACTTCAGAGCTGGAAGGGACTCTGAAAATCATCTAACCCATCCCCCTCATTTCATTCTCCAGGAAACTGAGGCCCAGAAAGGTTAGGCAACTTGCCCCAGTTCACCCAGCTAATTAGTAACAGGGCTGAGATCAGATCTGGCATAGGCTTTTTCATTTCTTCTCTCCCCAAATGAAGACTAAGAGAAATGGTATTTATTGCATACCTACTATTTTCGATACTGTGCTAGGAGCTTGACATCTATTACTTTGTTAAATCTTCACCACACTGTTAAATCTTCACCACACCCTGGCTCAAGTTTAATCATTTTACAGATGAGAGAATAGAAGAACAGGAAGGTTAAGTAACATGCCCAAAGTCACACAGCTGCTAAGTAGAGCCATAATTGGAAGCTCTCTGTCTAACTAAAGTCCATGCTTTTGCTGCTTCATGAGGCTGCGGCCCTTTAAATTTATTTAGCCAAGTGGCCACCATCTTGCATTTACTAATATTCTCACAAAGGGGCTTCTAATGCCACTTCCTCTCTCCTCTCTGTCTTTTAAGAAAAGGGAGTTCTTGCATAGTTTTTGCCACATACTCCAGGGGACCTTCAACCTCACCATCAGAAGTAAGAAACACCCTGGCAACTTTTTCCTTTTCCTTTTTTTTAATTTGGGGGGTGAAGAAGAGGGTCACAGTGGGTTGGGAGGGGAAGATAAAGACCAGAACACAAACACTATTTCCCCCACCCCACTTCTTGGAGAATATGCAGCCTCTGTCTCATCCAACATTAGAAGAGTGAGAAATTCCAGAATCATTCTTCTCAAACTGAGGCAGAAGACGTGGCCAGGATTGAGGAGGGGGATGCCCCCAGAATAAGCATGGCATGTGTTCCTGGAGTGTCAGTTTTACTCTTGAATTTGGGAGGGAAAGGATTATATTATTCATGTATTCAAAGCGATGCAGATGGCATCAAATGCAGAAATGCCAAGAATTTTTAGGCTAAAACCTGTAAGTTATAGACTGACTTGGGCTCCCTCCTTCTAGACTCTCAGGGGTACTAGGACCTTCATGGTTCTTTGCAGGGACATATCAGTGGAAACTTTTGAGGAATGAGGCTAGAAGAAGGCAGGGGACAAATTAATTTTGTTCATTCCCTGGTTTCTTTATCCTTCTCCCTTCCTGCTCCCACCTCCCAGTGGGCAGGGCGGCTCAGAGGACTCAGTAACTATAATCTCAGCTCTCTTTGCTACTTTGCGGAGCTTAGAAGGCAATTGATACTTGGTAACTTGTATTTTTCACTGCCTGGCCCAAACTCCAGAAACGAGCCCCTGTCTCTTATTTGAACAACATTTATATGTAAAGGAATACGTGTCTTGGGAGAGATCTCTGCATTTTATGGTCCTCTCCCATGTAGGGGCTGCTTGGGCAGCAGTGACCTCTGTGTTAGATGCAGCAGACACCACAGTTTCCAAAAACATGTCAGTTAAGAAAGTGCTCCCCTGCCAACTCTCTGTCCCCACCCATGACCTCCCTGATGCCTAGACTCGCACCACAGCCCCACAGACCAAGGTTCACAAGCTATTGCTAACACACAGACTCGCCCTTCCTATCATTCTATACACCCATCCCATCATTCCAACCTCAAAGACACTCCAGGCCCACAGGAATTCCCAGGTACCCTAAGCAAGTCACCGTGACTTTGAGGGAGCTGTTATCTGGGGCTCGGCAGCTGGAACCCACCCTGGTGGTCTCTAGACTGTTGTTCTGAGAAATCATAAACACCAAATCCTCCAGTCCCTCCAAATTTGAGTTTGTCGTTTTAACTTTTAACAAGCCTTTTCAGGTAAAAATAACAAAGACCAGTTTACTCACTTTGTAGCTACAATGTGCCTGGAAAAGCATTTACTTAAAAGAAAGACTGGAAGGAAGAAAAAAACAAGAAGAAATGGAGTACACACTCCTCAGGCAATGCACACTTAAATGAACTAAAATAACGTTAAAAACAGACAGAGGAAGGGAGAGGACTAACCCATTTCCCACATCTTTCCATGGCGCTGTAGCTCAAAGACTGGAATCTCCACTTGTTAACCATTGTTAACTAGTATTTTTAGTCCTGGTTGCTTTTAGCCTCTGTATAGTTCCTTTTTTAAACACATTTTCTATACGTTAATAAAAGATCCTGAAGGAATGATGTGCTTCTGCTGAGTCCTGTGGGGAATCTCGGAGGTGCACCTTTCTTCCCGACAGGCCAGCCTCCTCCTCTGCTCTGGCCCCTCCCCCGCCCCTCAGGGTTCACCCATCACTTCAGCCAAAGTATCTTCTTTGCATCACCCTCTTGGGTAGTGAAGGGGTTCCTGGGCCCAATCCCATCGTGTATGTGGAGGCTTCCCCACACCAACAAATGACTCTCAAACACTATCGACCTGGAATAGAATCAGGTAAAGGGCTCAGTCCTGGGAGATTGCCCTCCGCTTCAGACACCAGTCTCAAGACCAGGTTGTGACCTGTGCCTCTGGTTGGCAGCTACAAATTGGAGGTTCCAAGACCCCCTCCTTGGGTTTGATTAATTTGCCAGAGCGGCTCACAGAACTCAGAGAAACATTTTCCTTACTAGATCACTGGTTTATTGTAATAGGATATAACTCAGAAACAGCCAGATGGAAGAGATGCATAGGACAAGGCATGGGGAAAGGGGCACGGCGTTTTCATGCCCTCCCCAGGCACACTGCTCTCTCCAAATCACCACCTGTTCACCAACCTGGAAGCTCTCCGAATCCTGTCCTTTTAGCTTTTTATTACATAGGTATGATTGATTAAATCATTGGCCATTGGTGACTGTTCCAACCTCCAGTCTCTCTCTCTCCCCTCCCTGGAGGTCAGGGGGTGGGACTGAAATTTCCAACCCTCTAATCGTGTGGTTGGTTCTCTTGGCAACCAGCCCCCATCCTTAGGTGCTTCCAAAAGTCACCACATTCACATAATGAAAGACACCTTTATCACTTCTCAACTTTTAAGAAATCCCAAGGGTTTGGGGAGATGTGAGCCAGGAACGGTGGATGAAGACAACTATGTATTTATTATAAATCACAATAACACAGGTAGGCTGATCTCATTCCCAATGTCTTGCTACTCCATCTGTGTTTCTTGCCTCCACTGTTCCTATTCTCTCATGATAGCCTCGTTATCTCTACCTCCTTCTCCCCACCTCCTCCTCCTCCTCTATCCTTTCTTCGTCTCTCTCTCTCTTTCTTCCTTCCCTATCTCCCACTCACCTTGAATTCTCCATCTCACCCTTTGCATTTATCATCAGGAAATGTCACTGCTGGGTGGCAGCCTCTGCTGGATGCCCCAGCATCACCCGGACTGGTCCTGTCTATGATTCTGAGCCCCTGATCAGCCACAGAGACTGACTCATTATCCAGCTCCCTCAAGCCTGCAGTGCCCAGTGGTAGCCAGATCACCAAGGCTCTAGTGCCATCTATGGGCACCGGTGGAGAACATCTAACAGGCCCAACTCGCTGGGCCTGCTTCCCATTGGCTCAGTCAGTCTCCAGCTCCTCGTGACCACCTGCCTCTCAGACTTGGTTACCTGGGATAACACCGTCTCTTTCTCTCCCTTGAAACTAGTCCCAGTGCACACTGTCAGATCAACTCTAACCTCCAGGTAACACTAGGTGAGACCCAGCAAGGTAACAGCCCCAAGAAGGGGGTCACGAGGGAAACGTCCATGCAGTTCAGTTCTACAGGCATGCAGAGCCAGGAAGTACAGAGATGACTGTGACACAGCACGGCAGGCGCCATAAACGCAGACAGGCTCTTCCCCCATAAACCCAGACAGGCAGGGACATGGGGGAGACTACCTGAGGAGGTCAGCCTGGCTGGGTCTCACGACAATAGGCATTAGCCGAGGGAAAGACGAGGAGGCAACAGAATGAATGAGAGTCAGAGGGCATGAAACAGCAGGGCCAGGAGTGGTGAGTATTCATGTTGGCCTGGCTCCCTGGGGCCCTGAACGGGAGTTTGATGACAGAGCTGCTCACAGGGACAGACTGAGCATTGTGAAATCCCAAGGCCAACAGGGAGAGACTTTTCTCCACATCCCCACATTAAAAGGGAGACATAGAGCGTCCTTTGAAAAAGGGACAGATTCCCAGCCTTGGAAATAAATTTTTTAAAAGTTTATTCCTCTTAGGAATAAACCTTTTCTAAGCACCAGCAGGCCTCTCCTCCACCCTGTGGCTGTGTGAGAAACACGCACAAAAATCCCAGCTTCCAATCACGTGACCATCTCCCACAGAAGGCACCCTACTCGAAGGGGGCGGAACACATTTCTTAGCCTTTCCCTGTGCCTCTTTTCCTAAAAAGCAGATTTACGTAATATCAGAAAAGAGAGGCCCTTTTAAAAAAAAAAATCACATTTCCTGGTCCTATTTTAAATAAGCCACCCTGAAACCCATATGTCAGGATTATGTTACCAGAGGAGTGACCTTTATAATATTCAGATAAAACCCATCCCCTGAATCTCATCCTGCGTGTATCTGGGAAAAGGAAACTAAAGGGGTATCATGGAACTCAAAGGCATTTCAGAAATTAGTATTTATTGCTGAGGTGCCTGAATGCTAACGTTATGTTCTAACTTAAATGAGTATAATTCACCCATTGCTTAAGACCTCTGGGTGCATTTACAACCATCTGAACACAGATTTAATCACTGCTGTGTTGTGGGAACGAAGAACTGCCACGGGTAAAATTAAAAGTGGATTATTAAGCAAGAGAAATGTTAACAGAATTAACAATCAGTGTGATCACCAAGAACCCGACCTAAACACAGTAGCGTCTTCTCTCCCTTCTCTTCACTCCCAGCAGTGACTTCTTTGCCAGTTAGCAGTAAGACATCATCGCAGAGTAAGAGCCCATGGGGCCTGTATCTCTCCTCTTGTGTGATATGTACAATAGTCTCCATTGCCCAGGCTTTCAAGGAACGTGCATTGGACTCGTAAATCTACACATAACTTCATCTCTCATTCCTCTTCCCTCATCTCACCATCTGCGCTCAATGGGCACCTGCTATGGACCAGACCCAACGCTGGCCCTGCATGTGCAGAGATGAAAGGGCCGCCTCTCCCTTGAAGAGATTTCACCTCTTTTTGCCTCCAATCAATGTTTCACACATATGTGAGTGAAGACCCTCGATTCAAAGATTTTAAAATAAAATAGAGCAAGTTTTCCAAATTGATGTTTATGTGTTCATGAGGAATTGGAAAGAGATATACAGAAATAGAATTCAGTCAATTAGGATGGGGGTTGTCATTTCAAAACTGACAATTTTTTTTTAACTCAGACACATTTCAAACACTAAGAAATGTGGCAATTAAGGAAAGTTCTTGAATCCAAAAAGCTAACAGAGCCTTCTCAAAGGACTGATTACTATAGAATCTTCCTTGGGAGGGGGAAGGGGGAAAAGGGCATCAGAAAATGTTCTGGTACTTTCGGATGTGGATGCCCTTTAATGCCTTAAGTAAGAATTGCTATGCTCAGATGACTACTAAGCACCCATTCATAGCTTGTGTAAAAGCTTTGGGTCTGCTCTTCATGACAAACAATAAGCCCTTTAGAGGTTTCTGGGAAATGAGTATAAATTACAAGAAATTCAGTGGCAATTATGAAAATTCAATATGCTAGCTGTACAGGAAATTTAAAGATCCAAGGAAAACAGAACTCTGAGGGAATGTGTAAATTATGTCTGTGTGTAGGCACTACCTGGCATGATTTGTGACCCACACTCACTTGTTATGACTTTTTCCCCCACATTAATAAAACCCACAGAGTAATAACAAAAACTTGTATTTGCAACCAAAGCTACACTGAAACAATGAGCAGCAGTGACAACCTGGATTGCTATTAAAGGCAACTCAGCTGACTTACTGACTTAGATGAGCGAGGGATCACTGAAGAGGTCAAGGTGGAACCACCTGCCCTCCCCCAGCCCCATCATGTACCATTTAGAGATTCTGAGAGACATTTATATAAATCTACCTTTGACCCTTTTTTCCCCCCCAAAGAAATGACCTGAATTTTAACTCAGTTTGAAATGCCCATGCTTGCTATAGGGCAGGGTTTCAATACAGCAGTGCGATTGACATTTTGGTCAGATAATTCTTTGTTGCAGGGAACTGTCTTGTGCATTGTAGAATATTTAGCAGTATCTGTGGTCTCTACTCACCAAACTCCAGTAGGACCACCACCCCCTCCAAAAATATCTCCAGACATTGCCAAATGCCCCCTCAGGAGCAAAACATCACCTTCGGTTGACAGCCACTGTCTAGGGAGATTTATCACAAAAGAAGATGACTTCAATCCCAGCTTCATTGAAGCAACATTTTCAGAAGCTTCAGCCAGTCCATTTCAGTCCAAAAGAGAAAAGAGTCACCCAAATTGAACATTGCTGTAGATTTTCTATTGAATTTCTTTTTATATAATTTATAAATGTTTGAAAAGCATATATCTGTTTTAGTTTCATTTTGTTGTAATTACTCCAGGTATTTTTGTGGTATAAGATTAGATTCCAAGGCAGCAAGTAGAATTTATAAGATGGTGTTTGATGAAAATGATAATATGACTTACAAATGGTTCAATTTGTCATGGCTCTTCAGGACTCAATTAAGTTCCAAATCTAGGGTCACTAGGAAATTAGACCTAAGGCTCTGTTGCTCCACATGAAGGACAATAATAAATGGTATTGATTGTCTAAGATCCCCAGATACTTCTCAATCTCATATGTCCTGAAGGTTTCTTAAGAACAAAGAAATCAAGGGAGAGTTGGGCAGCAAAGACAGGAGGAGGGAAGGCTTTGTCCCAAAATTCTACTTAGATCCAGGATTCTGGTCAAATAAGCAAGGAAGGATGGTATCATTGCCTATGTTCCCCCAGAAGAATGTGTAAATCAAAGTCACTTGCCGAAGAGGGTGCTCTGTGATGTTAGGGAAAGCAAAAGGCTGAGACCCCCAGCAAGGGAGAACTTTAATTGTGTCACAAGAATAGAAATGGAGCAAAAGGGAAAAATAGATAGCTGTCCATGAAAGAAATCTACTGCAGCATGTGGCAGAGTAGCACACCTACCATTAAACCCTTTCCCCAGCTCACCCCCCCAAACAAGCTCTTCCAGAACAGGAAGGTAGATGCAAGGAGGGATGTCATTTTTACTTCCAGACTTTTCAGAGGAGTCACCGTGTTGATTTTTCTTTCCTAGTGTCCCAGCCATGCCTGTAGAGCCAGTTGGCCTAGTTTTGTGCTTAGAAAAAGCAGCCACCATGGTAGATCTCTGTAATGTTATGTTACTTGTAAAGGTCATCTGGGCTCAGGAGAGTATCGACATGCAAGTGTGACTAACAGCTCTCTTGGTCAAATGGGACAGGTCTGGTTCAGTCCCTCAAGAGATTCTGATGAGGTCCCTTTCCTACAGGGATGGGCACAGCCACAGAGCTCACAGCAAGGGAGGAAAATGTGGGGTTCACATCTTGGTACCAAAAGAGATGTGCTGCTCTCCATCATGGTCTTTTCCACCACAGAGTTCTCTTCCAGATCAAGAGCCACTGAAGCAGCTCAAAAAGTGCTTCTCCCACTAGGGTCTGGCTTTATCAGATTGCCAGACCATTTGTTTCTCTTCCAAGTCCAAGCCACTCTGAAGGGTCAGCCCTCCAGTTTGGTGAAGTAGAAAGCATATTTTCTTTCCAAAGGCTTGGAGGGGATTGGGAAGGGATTGGGAAAGTACCAGTGAGAAGAGTATCCCCCTCATCTGTGAGCTCCTTGAGGGAAGAGCCTGGGTTTTCCATTTCTATTCCCAAAATTTAGCCCAGCCCTCTGTTATGGACTCAACATAGAATTGATGTAAATGGAATTGAATCAATCCTATCTTATGTCTATAAAAGAGACTCAATTAACAGCTTTAATTATGTTAAAATTCAGGATAGATCCTTAAAATAGCATACTTTGAGACTATTTGAGGAACAGAGGAAAGGATGCTGGATATTAGGTCAGAGGCCTATGTGATCGAACCATGTCTGCCACTTACTGGTAACATGCCCTAGGGTAAGTCCCTTTGCCTCTCTGAAGCTTAGTGTTCTTATCTCTGAAATGGGAACAAGAATAGCCGTCCTTCCTACTTCAACAGACTACTGTGAGAGGCGAACTTTAAAATGTGCAGAAAATACTTTCAAGTAGGTATCCTCACTACTGGAAATGCGATAACTTGGTGAAGGTATAACAATGGTGAAAATCATGCTTAAACCTCAAATATCTTCCCAGCAGCATTATGATCTAAACTTTCACTAACCTAGCTCCCTAAAGCAACTTATTGCCTTAAAATAATGCCCTGGGAAATATAAGAGCATCAGCTTGCTATCATGGGTGAGCCGATGGCCACCTGAGAACAGGAGGGGGCAAAAAGATGAAAAGCCAGAGAACAAGGAACAGAGGACACAAGAGTGGAACAAAGCAGCCACAGCTGAGGTCAGCCCCACCGCTGACTCTTCGGGTGGAGAGAGGTGAAGAGGACCAGGCTACGTTGAAAGCCAACCCAGTATGTTCCAGAGCTACTGCTTAAGGACAGTCTGGTTCCATCTCATTCCCCCACCAGACGCTACCCTGGGACATAGAATCAGGACCAGGGAGACCCTAGCAGGCACTCAGCAGTCACCAGAGATGCTTAATAGCACTCTTTTGTATGTGTGGGTGAGGGCTGCTCACTGAGACCCTGTATTTATCAAAACTCCTCCCAGGAGACCACACCTGGTTGTGGTTGAAACCTGCTGGGCTCAAGCATTAGGCCCCCAAAGGGCATGCTTCACTAGCACAGATGATGACTTCTAGGGAGGGGGCTCCTGTCTGGCTTCTGAGGAGCTGTGGACTTCAGTTTCATTGAGTGAGGAGTCTGGGGCTAGAGCTGAAATACTCAAGGGACGGAGAGACTAAGCACAGCCGTCAGCCCCACTACGTTCCCCCAACATGGGGGTCAGACCCTTAGCCGCGCTCCTACATAAACATGAAACACATGTTTGAAGAATATTCACTTGAAAAGGCCATTATTCTGGATGCCCATGTCTCAACCCAGCCTTGCCCTCAACTTTGCTAAGAAACCTCACATAGGACTTCCCTGGCGGTCCAGTGGTTAAGACTCTGTGCTCCCAATGCAGGGGTATAGGTTCAATCCCTGGTCAGGGAAGTTCCACATGCCGCACGGCGCAGCACAAAAAAAAAAAAAAAGAAAGAAAGAAACCCCACATAGGAAAGGGTATGTGTTTCTGCTCCTCGGAATGGACCCCAAACTTCCCACTGACAGAAGCTTGGTCTCTCAGAGAAAGCCTTTGCCTGATCCTTGTCCCCACCCACCCCAGGAGCTGGGCACTCATCTCTCCCCCACTTCCCCCTCCAGCTATGGAATGGGGACCACAGCTTGTCACAACCCAGCTCTGATTCCGCCTGGTGCTATAGGGCAGCAGTCCCCAACCTTTTTGGCACCAGGGACCGGTTTCATGGAAGACAATTTTTCCACAGACGATGGGGAGCCACAGAGGAAGCTTCGCTCGCTTGCCTGCAGCTCACCTCCTGCTGTGCAGCCCGGTTCCTAACAGGCCGAGGACCAGTACCGGTCTGTGGCCCCGGGGGTTGGGGACCCCTGCTATGGGGGTAAAGGACTCAGAGCCACCTTCAGAGCCACTCATCTGTCCCAGGTCCTGACTTAAAAAAAGAAGAGGAACAGAAATTACCACGTTCACGCTGAGTCCTCAGTTTCCGCTTACACCCAGCGGCACAGACAAATTTGTAGTTTATCAAGCCAGTTGTTTTCACTCTGGTGGTGTCATATGGACTGTGACAGATATGCTGAGGCACTGGAGCCTCTGCTGCCGTTTTCCCCCGTCAAGGCACGGTATTGCATGCTGATAGCAAGAGCACATCTCCCCAGGCAGAGAGCCTGCTGTCCATGAGACCCCACAGGGCAGAGAAGACCGTGTCCTTCAGTGCAGTTTCTCATCTGAGCCCTCCCAAGCATGCCTCACCTAGAGCATTCATTCACTCGTTCTTTCACTTGTTTGTGTATTCATTCATTCACTCATTCAACAAAAAGTCATTGAACACTCCCTGTCTGCCCTCACTGTGCAAGGAACTGGTGGAAAGCCAGGGCCGCTGGAGCTCAGATGGGTGGCGAGTGGGTAACACAGATGCATTTGTGAAGGAGGGCAGGACCTCACCAGACAGAGCCTTGCAAGACACACAGGAATTATGATCTATTTTATGAGTAGTGGGAAGCCACGGGGGTGGGGGGGGAGTTCTAAACAGGAGAGTGAGATGATCATACATGCATTTAAAAGAGTTGGCTGTGGGCTTCCCAGCTCTCACTTTCCTCCCACCCAGTTCCCAGAGCTCGGGGGCCAGGCAGGGATGGAGCCGAGACGCTCGAGCCAGGCCAGCCTGCCCCTTCTCTCTCAGAGCCCTGGCATACCTGCCTCAGCCTGCTTGAAGCAACTGTCTCCTTTGAGAACACTTGAAAAAGCCCCTTGCCCGTCAGAAGCTTTTCCTGTCAACAGCTTTTCTTTCCTGGCACGGAACTCATCGCAGTCTCCTTCACAATCCTCTGAGGTCGGAGGCTGTACTGAACAGCAAAGAAAAACATTACCTGATGCAATGAAGGCTCTCAATAGATATTTGTTGAATAAATAAATGAATGGGGGACTTCCCTGGTGGCACAGTGGTTAAGAATCCGCCTGCCAATGCAGGGGACATGGGTTCGATCCCTGGTCCGTGAAGATCCCACATGCTGTGGAGCAACTAAGCCCGTGCATCACAACTACTGAGCCTGCGCTCTAGAGCCCATGTGCCACAACTCCTGAAGCCCGCACACTTAGAGACCGTGCTCAGCAACAAGAGAAGCCACCGCAATGAGAAGCCTGCACACTGCAACGAAGAGTAGCCCCTGCTTGCTGTAACTAGAGAAAGCCCACGTGCAGCAACAAAGACCCAACGCAGCCAAAAACAAACAAATAAATAAATAAATTTATTTTAAAAAATAAAATAAATGAATGGTTCAGGCTACAAGTGCTCTAGTTCTTCAGAAAAAGAGAGCCTTCATTATGTGCTGGGTATAGGTGACCACGAAAATACAACCTAACTGGTCCCCGAAGGATGGTCAAGTGTATTCTATAAGCCACTCCTGCAAAACAGCTTTCAGCTTTCTTCTGAAGTTGGTTGTTTTGCCAATCATTTATCTTCCTTTCCTATTTTATTGTGCCAATTCCTAAGTCTTATAAGGTAGAAAAGTGTCTTGACCAAGTTGTTGTTTGACTCAGAAGCCTGTTTCTCTACTTAATAAATCAGCTCAAGACCAAAAATAATAATAAAAAAATAAAAGAGTTGGCTGTGGCTGTCATATAAATGACTAGGGGATACACAAGATTTGGGGGGGAAAGTCAGGAGCGGTTCAGATGAGAAATTAGGATAGCTTGGGCTCATGTGGCTTTAGCAGAGTTGGGGAGATAGACATATTCAAGAGATGTTTAGGGTGTAAATTGACAGAACTCAAACAGGTGGATGAGGGACACTGAGGTCACAAAGATGGCCTAAAAGATTCTGGATGGCATGACTGGATGGGCAGTGGCCACGCAGGAAGGGAGAATTCACTAGGTGAGAGCCAAAGGCAGGAACTCCATTTTGCATGTCAGATAGAGGTGCTCTGAGATATCCAAGCAAGAGGGCAGCACCACGTATAGGCCTACAGTTCAAGGAGAGGCCTGATTTAGAGATATTTGGGGATCACATATTCAGGGCCAGCTTCATGGACATGTGACCTGTGCAGTCACACAAGGCCCTACACTTAGAAGAGCCCCACTTTTCGTCTAATGCTCTGCTGTCATCATCTTGAAATTTTGAACAAGGGGATCTACATTTTTATTTTGCATAAAGTCCAGCAAATTGTAGAGCTGGTCCTGAACATGTATCATGATATCAAGAAGGATACTGAGAGTAATTGAAGCTGCAGACATGGATTCATTTGTTCATTGCACAAATATGTACTGAGAACTCAGTGTGTTCCAGGTATTGTTCTGTGCACTGGGGATACAGCAGAGAACAAAAGAGACAAAAAATATCTGCCCTCCTGGACCTTACAGCATGGTAGATGGAGAAAATCAGCAAACAAGATAAATCAGTATAATACATAGTATGTGAAATGGTACTAAGCCTCTGAAGATAAAGAAATAAATAAGGGGGATATATTAGTCTTCTCACACTGCCATGGCAAAATATCACAGGCTGGGTGGCTTAAATAACAGAAATTTATTTTCCATTAAAAAATAAATATATAAGGCTGGGGAGAGCCTCAATGAGAAAATGACATTTGAATAACGTCCCATGAAGAAGGTGAGGGAGCAAGCCATGAGGATATCTGGAAATACAGTGTTCCAAGCGGAAAGAGTGGCAAGTATAAAGACCCTGAGGTCTTTGCTCACGTTCTAGATGCACCAGTGAGGCTGATGGAGGGTAGCAGGAAATGAGACCAGCTCAGCAGTGGGAGGCCATTTAGAGAACAGCCCTGGCCAAGAGAAATAGCATGAGAGCCACATCTACAGTTTTCAACTTTCTAGTGGCCTAGAAAGGTAAAATAGATTTAACAATATATTACTTAAACCAATATATCCAAAATACTATTTTTCAACATGTAAGCTAAAAGAATTTATTAAAAAGATGTTCGATTCCTTTTTCTACTCTTATCTCCAAACTCTGGTGTGTGTGTATATATGTATATATATATATATATATATATATATATATATATATATATTTTTTTTTTTTGGCGGTACGCAGGCCTCTCACTGTTGTGGCCTCTTCCGTTGCGGAGCACAGGCTCCGGACGCACAGGCTCAGCGGCCATGGCTCACGGGCCCAGCCGCTCCGCGGCATGTGGGTTCTTCCCAGACCAGGGCACGAACCTGCGTCCCCTGCATCGGCAGGCAGACTCTCAACCGCCGTGCCACCAGGGAAGCCCTCTGGTATATAGTTTACACTTATAGCACATCTCAGTTTGGATGCTAAATTTCCATCAGGCATACGTAACCTGTGTTATGGGCTGAATTATATTCCCCCCAAATTCATATGCTGAAGCCCTAACCACCAGTAGTTGTTAGGGCGGGGCGAGGGAGCAGGCTGTCCTGTGCATTGTAGCATTTTGGGATATTTAGCACCAGCCCTGGCCTCTACCCACTAGATACATACACGCATGCACACACCCCAGTTTTGACAACCAAAACTGTCCCCTGGGGGCAAAATCATCCCCTGCCCCTTGAAAATCACTACTCTAAGGACAGGGCACAGTGGTTCAGGCCTAAGCCAAGTGGCACAACACTATCCCGGCCCACAGTTAGTGGTTCACGGTGAACACAGTCCCAATTCAGTTCCAGAAAATTGGGACAAACATTTTTTGGCAGCTTCCCGGAATAAAACTCTCATTCTCTCTGAATTATGGGGTATATGGATGAAATTCTTGGGACCAGTGCATCCTTTTTCTCTCCATGAAAAAAGTCAGGCTCAGAATGAACCTAGCACCACGAGGCTAAACAGACACTGAAAGAAACTGGGTTCTGATTACACAGTTAAGTTTCAGAATCCAGTCTGACCTGGATTTCTGAATACATCCTCTTTTTTTCAGTTTCAGTTGGGTTTTCTGTTATTTGATACTAAAAGAATCTTAACCTATAAAATATGGTAAGTAGGTTCGTGACATTTAGGCCCCAGCAAATTTTTTTTTAAATTTCTTTTATTTATTTATTTTTGGCTGTGTTGGGTCTTCGTTGCTGTGCATGGGCTTTCTCTAGTTGCGGTGAGTGGGGGCCACCCTTCATTGAGGTGTGCAGGCTTCTCATTGCAGTGGCTTCTCTTGTTGCGGAGTACGAGCTCTAGGTATGCGGGCTTCAGCAGTTGTGACACACGGGTTCAGTAGTTGTGGCGCACTGGCTTAGTTGCTCTGCGGCATGTGGGATCTTCCCAGACCAGGGCTCGAACCGTGTACCCTGCATTGGCAGGTGGATTCTTAACCACTGTGCCACCAGGGAAGCCCCCCAGCAAATTTTTGACTCAGTCTAAAAAATACCTACTATCACTTCTAGTTTTGAAAAAAAATTTAGAAAAGTTGAAATTGCCTCTTTCCATCTTTGACCTCAACTACGTCCATCCCCAAAGTAATGTCAGTTGTATACTCAAATGTATAATGTCAAAAGAGTTCCATCAGATAGCCTCCATCAAAATGTCCTGGATTCCCAGCTCATCCAGATGGTCCTGAGAGACCCCCATATAGCAGAAAAGAAAGACAACTGGACACTTAAATTCTAGATGTTTATATTATTGCCTTGCTGTCAACATTGGGAAAATCACCCATCCAGGGCAACTGTTGTCAAAACTGTAGTCCACAGATCCTCAAGTGTCCATGAGACCTTTTCAGGGGACCCTAAACATCCAAACTCTTTTTATAAGAAAACTAAGATAATATTTACCTTTTTCATTGCACTGACATTTGCACTGATGGTGGTAAAACCGCAGGTGCCTTAGCACAAATCAAGGCAATGGCAACAAACTATACTCATAGCTGTATTTTTTCCTCACAGTAAAAAAAAGAGAAGTCACTTTCACTTAAGAATGTCCTTGACGGGGACTTCCCTGGTGGCACAGTGGTTAAGAATCTGCCTGCCAATGCAGGGGACACGGGTTCGAGCCCTGGTCTGGGAAGATCCCACGTGCTGAGGAGCAACTAAGGCCATGCACCACAACTACTGAGCCTGTGCTCTAGAGCCCGCAAGCCACAACTGCTGAGCTTGCGTGCCACAACTACTGAAACCTGAGCACCTAGAGCCCGTGCTCTGCAATGAGAGGCCACTGCAATGAGAAGCCCATGCACCACAACGAAGAGTAGCCCCTGCTCACCACAACTAGAGAAAGCCTGCACACAGCAATGAAGACCCAATGCAGCCAAAAATAATAAATAAATTTAAAAAAAAGAATGTCCTTGATGAAAAAATAAAAATTATTAATTTTATTGCACCTTGATCCTCAGTGCATGTCTTTTTAATTCTGTGACTAAATGGGAAGAATTCTTAAAGCGCTTCTGCAGCACACCCAAGTACAATAACTGTCTCAAAGAAAAGAACTTGTGCAATTGTTTGAGTCGCCAGCTGAACTACTTGTTTTTTTCACGGAATGCCATTTTTACTTGAAAAAACATCTGACAGACCAACTAGAGAATTTCAGACTTTGGCAGAACTTTACTTAAAAATGAGCCAAGGGAGCCTGTCATTTTGAGGAAAACAATTGACAGTATTAGTAGCTAGTGATAAAAATTGAGCTCTCAAGAGAAAATCAGAATTTTGAAAAACTTGTATCCACCATGCTGAGCTTGACAGCTTCCCAATACTTAAGAACACTGCAGATGAGATCAGCGGTGATGTTTAAAAATGTGATTGTTTGATTTTGTATAATAAAATATGTCAAATTTGAAATATCTCCATAACTCATTGAATGGTTTTTCTATTATATTTATGTTTTCTATTATGTTTTTTTCCTATTGATCTTAGAAGTTATTTTTACGTATTCTAGATAGTAAGCATTTGTCAGTTACGTGCATTTCAAACATCTGCTTGCACTCCATCACTTGTTTTTCCACTCATTTATGGTGCCTTTGATAAAGAGAGTTTCTGATTTCAATGTAATTGGATTTATCAATCTTTCCCTTAATAGTTAATGGTTGTCGGTCTTGTTTTCTGAGACATGAATATATTCTCCTGAGTTATCTGTGGTTTTATCTTTTACATTTAGGTTTTTAATCTATCTGGAATTTTTTATTAGGTAGAATTATATGAAATTGCCTATGTTTGACTGTTTTTCACCTACAAAAATAATAGTTCTCTATGGCTCAACACAACATATGATATGAGGCAGGGGTATATTTTCATTTTTTTCCATATGAATAAAAATTTTCCCAGTACTATGTATTTAAAAGTCTATCCTTGCCCACTGATCTGCAATACCACCTTTCTAATATAGGACTTTTTTTCTATCCCAGACCCAATACCACGTCATCTCAATTATTATGGCTTTAAAATAACTTGATATCTGTAGGGCAAGACCTCTCACCTTGTTCCTTTTCTTCAATAGACTTTGGTTATTCTTGACTTTTTGCACTTCCAAATAAACTTTAGGATCAGTTTGTCAACTTCCACCAAAAAATTGATATTTTTCTTGGAAATACATTGACTCTACACATTAATTTGGAAGAATGGGCCTCTTCACAGGTTGAGTTCTCTAGCCAGTGGACACAGAATATCTCTCAACTTATTATATCTTCTTTAATGTCTCTCAGTAAAGGATTATAATTTTCTTCTTAAGAGGTTTTACACATCTTTCATTGGATTTATTGTCAAGTACTTTTTGGCTCTGAGATTTGATTTCACTGTACTTACAAGCTAACGCTGGCCTATTATTGTTTCATGAATGCTGATAGAAGACAGGAGACTCCTGTAGAAATGAAAACTCCTATTACTCCCAACAAGAAGCATGTGAATTGGTTTTCCTTAATCCAAGTCCCATGAAGGAGCCCACATGGAGTCTATCCATGTAGTGGGTTTGCCTTATGGTTAAGGATCACTGAGTTTGAGAAACCCATTATTTTATTGTAAGCAATAAGCAAGCTTGCTCTTTGTCCCAAAGGAAGACATTATTTCATCCCTCAAGAACTCTTGATGCAAAAACAACCTTAAGATCAGGCTCATGTAAGAGTTGTTAGGACAATGCATTCTTGACATATCCAACAAAACATGCAGGAGTATGAAAGACTCCTGGAGGAGGATCTCCCAACAGTATTTCCCATAACCTTGTAAAAATTTCATTTTTTGTCTGTGGCCGATATAGAGAAATATAATTGAATTTTGCACATTAATTTACTATCTAACAATCTTACTAAACTCATTAATTCTAATAACTTATCCTTGGATTCTAGAGGATTTTTACAAATAAAATCATAGTATGTTTGAACAATGAAATGTTTTCTTTCGATTCAAACTTTGTATCTTTTATTCTTTTCTTTTCTCCTGCTGTATTTCACTGGCTAAAATGTTTCACTGGCTAAACTAGAGTGATGTTGAGAGAAGTGATGATGGTATTCTTATCTCATTCTTTATCTCAAAGACAAAGCTTTTAATGTTTTACCATTATAAGTGATGCTCTCTCTAGTCCTCTTCCCCTATTTCTGCCAATATCCTTTATTAAATAATTTCTTTCTATTTCCAGGCTGTTGAGCATTTATAATAAATGGATAACAATTTTCTGCATCTATTAAAATTATTGCATGATTTCCCTCCATCCATCTAGTAATGTTATAACAAATTTAATTTTCTAATGTTAAAACCTTGCTTTATTGAGATAAACTCAACTTTGTCTTTATATATTATCATTTTTATACACTGTTAATTTTGATTTAGCCTTTCTTTTTGCTTATGTTGGCATTTGAAGTATAAACTCTCCAAGTACTGCTTTAGCTTCACCTTTTGATTGGCAGTACTTTTTATTATCATTCAGTTTAAAATATTCTCTAATTTCTATAAACATTTCTTCTTTGAACCAATTATTTAGCAGTGTGTTTTCCTATTCTAAACATACTTTTAAAATTACCATTTTATCATTGATTCCTTCTTAATTGGATTGAACTGAGAAGACCCAATCTACGTTATTCAGCCCTTTTAAATTTGTTAGGGTTTGCTTTATGGCTCAGCATACAGCCAATGTTTTGGTAAATATTCTGTATATTTTGAAAAAATGCATATCCCAGTCAAGTCAATTATACGTGTCTGTTAAATTAAATTTTTTTTCATCATGTTGTTCAAATATTCTATATTCCTACTGATGTTTTTTATCTGCTTGGTCAAATCAATTACTGAGAAAGGGGAATTAAAATGACCCACTATGATTGTGGATCTGTCTATTTTTCCTTATGGTTATTATTACTTGCCTGAATATTTACAAGTTTTGTTATTAAGGTACACATAATTTTAAATTATACCCTTTTGGTGAATTAAACTTTTTTGTGTGAAGTAATCATCCATAACACTAGTAAGGATTTGGGCTTAAAGTCTATATTTTCTGATCTTAAAATAATTGCACTAGCTTCCTTTTGGTTAGATTTTGGCCAATATATTTTTTTCACTCTTTTTTTCTGTTCACTCTTTCTACATCTTTTTATTTTAGATGTTTCTTTTATTAATAGAACATAGTTGTTTTTGTATTTCACTCAATTAGACCACCTTTTTTCTCTTAACTGTAGCACTTATTCCTTTTTACGTGATTAATAGACTTTATTTTTTTTTAAGTTTTAGATTTACAGAAAAATTGCAAAGATCTTGCAGAGAGTTTTCATATATCCCACACCCAGTTGCCCCTATTGTTAACACTGGTACATCTTACATTCATGTGGTACACTTGTTATAATTGATGAACTAATATTGATAGATTATTATTAACTAAAGTCAGATTTCCTTAGTTTTTACCTAACACCTTTTTTCTGTTCCAGGATACCATCCAGGATACCACATTACATTTCATTATAATTTTTTCTCAGCTTCTCTTCGTTGTGATGGTTTCTCAGGCTTGTCCTACTTTTGATGACCTTGACAGTGTTGATAAGTACTGATCTAGAGTTTTGTAGAATGTCTCTCAATTGGGATTTGTATGATGTTTTTCTCATGATTATCCTGGGGTAGTTTGTTTTGGAGAGGAATATCACAGAGGTAAAGTGCCATTTTTTATCACATCAGATCAAGGGTACATACTATCAACATGACTTATTACTGTTGATTTTTACCTCGATCACTTGACTGAGACAATTTAATCAGATTTCTCCAGTATAAAGTTACTCTTCCCCCCCCACACCCCCATCTATACTGTATTCTTTGGAAGGAAGTCACTATGTGCCATCCATGCTTAAGGAGTAGAGGCTCATGTGTCACCTCCTTGAGGGTAGAGTATCTACATAAATTATTTAAAATGTTCCTGTAAAGGAGAAATCTCTCTTCTATCTCATTTATTTATTTATTCTAGCCTTTTTTTATGTCAATACAGACTCATGGATATTTGTTTATAGTTTGGGTTATAAACCAATATTACTTTATTTCTTGCTCAAATTGCTCCAGCTTTGGCCACCGGGAGCTCTTTCAGTTGACTCCTGTGCCCTTTTGATCTATGTACATCAGTATGAGGTGTTTGTTTGCTTGTCCGTTTTTTGAGCATTTCCTTACTTTCTGGCACTGTAAGATAATCCCAGCTCATCTTCTAGATTTCCTTCCCCAGTCCTAGAATCAACCATTTCTCCAAGGAGTCTGCTTCCTTTTATTGGATTAATGGTATTACAAACCAAATCTGGGCATTAGGCATGCTCATTACTACTAGGGTGTCATTTCTTTTAAGCCCTTTCAGCTGATAAAACAAAGAAATATACTGTATATGTGTGTATTTTAACCAGTGTTAATGGTATGTCACCATTTGTATTTATATTAGGTTAGAAATTAATTCTTACTAATGTCTTCAACTCTAATCCATTACCAAGTGAATGATTCTAGCCTCCTCCCCATGCTTATTGGTAAACTCCTATCTCACCAGTGAGAAACCAGGCTCCTACCATCTGCTATCATTTACTTAATCCTTCAATTCCAGCATGCACGTATAGCAGTATCAGAATTTCTTTTATTTATTTGTTTGTTTGTTTATTTATTTATGGCTGAGTTGGGTCTTCGTTGCTGAGTGCAGGCTTTCTCTAGTTGCAGCGAGCTGGGGCTACTCTTCCTTGCAATGTGCAGGCTTCTCATTGCGGTGGCTTCTCTTGTTGCAGGGCACGGGCTCTAGGTGCGCGGGCTTCAAAAGTTGTGGCACATGGGCTCAGTAGTCGTGGCTTGCGGGCTGTAGAGCTCAGGCTCAGTAGTTGTGGCACACAGGCCCAGCTGCTCCGCAACATGTGGGATCTTCCCGGGCCAGGGATCAAACCCATGTACCCTGCATTGGCAGGCAGACTCTCAACCACTGCACCACCAGGGAAGTCCCAGCAGTATCAGAATTTCTAAACTGTACCTCCATGGGAAGCAACTTTATCAACTAAAATACAGTGCTTATGTTCAGTTGCTTTTGCCTTTAGTCTTACAGATTCCACTCATTTCCAAAGTGACTTAGGTCAGCACATTTTCCCCCATCCTCTTCAGTGAGATCATTTTAAATACCCTTGTGATACAGTTATATTCTATTGCCATAGTTTGGATTATTTCCTGGGATCCCCCAGACTCCTAAATGATTTTTTTTTAATTTGCAGGCATTGAGATTCAGTGCTTATGTTGTAAAGCTCTATGGGTTTTGATAAATGAATAAAGTTATGTATCCACCATTACAGTGTCATACAGATAGTTTCACTTGCCTAAAAAATTCTCCTGGGCTTCACCTATCCCCTCACTCTGCTCCCAATTCCCTGGAAACCACTGACCTTTTTACTGTTTCAAGAGTTTTACCTTTTTCAGAAATCATATACTTAGAATCATACAGTATGTAGACTTTTAAGACTGACTTCTTTTATGTAGCAATATGCATGTAGAATTTTTCTAAGTCTTTTTGTGGTTTGATAGCCCATTTCTCTTTATCACCAAATAATATTCTATTGCATGGATGTACCAGTTTGTTTATCCATTCGCCTACTGAGGGACATTCCAGTTGCCTCCAGTGTTGGGTAACATACATAAGTTTTCAACTCAGTTGGCAAATACATAGGAATATGATTGCTGTAATATGGTAAGACTATGTTTAGATTTTTAAGAAGCTGCTCAACTATCTTCCAAATTGGCTGTACCATTTTGCGTTACCACCAGCAATGAATGAGAGGTTCCTGCTCTTCTGCATCTTAGCTAGTATTTGATACTGTCAGTTTCTTTGGATTTTGGCCATTTTCATTGGTTTGCGGTTGTATCTCATTGTTGTTTTAATTTCAAATTCACCAATGACAAAAAATGGTGGGGATTTTTTCATATGCTTATTTGCCATCTGTTTAACTTCTTTGTTGAGGTGTCCATTCACATCTTTTGCCCATTTTTAATTGACTTATTTTTCTTATTGTTGAATTGTAAGTGTTCTTTATATATTTCACTTATTCCTTTTACATTTAATAAAATAACTGATATATTTCTATATGCATTCCTTCACTTTATTTTGTGCTATTTTTTCCACTATGTTTCTCCCTCTCTTTCTCTGTCTCTCTCTCTCTCTCGTCAAAGCCTAAATTTAAACAGTACCTTTACTCTTCATCTAGACGATACAAGGACTTTATAACACCTTAATACCATTTATCATTCTCCAGAATTACTATTTCAATTAAAGTAGTTTATTTTTATCTTATTTAAAAAAATAAAATGCCACACAAGATGTTATTGGTATTGTTTTATGAGTATTTAAATTTACCCATGTATTTACCATCCTCTCACTCTTCATTCCTTTTTTGATTGTAAGCCTTCTATCTGGAATTGCTTTCCTTTTGCTTGCAATTCATCCTTTAGAAATTTCCTTTTGAGAGGTTCTCCTGGCAGCAAATTCTCTTGGTTTTGGTTTTCTGAAAATGTTTTGATTTTGTTCTTAGTCTTGAAATGTAGTTTTCCTGGGTACAGAATTCCAGGTTATTTTCTTCCTTAGCACACTGAAGATTTGATTCTGGGCTTCTATTATTTCTTTTGAAAAACAGCTTTCTGTCTGACTACTGTTCTTTAAAGGTAATATACATTTTACCTTCTGGTTGCTCTTCAGTTTTCTCTTTGTTGTTCATGTCCTGATGTCTCACTGCAGTGTGCCCAGATGTACATTTATTTAATCTTTTTAGGATTTGTGAGAATTGTTGAATCTGTGTGTTTTAGTCTTTAACAGTTATCAAAAAGTCTCAATTATTACCTCTGAGCACTTTCCTTATCCCATTCTCATCTCTCCTTCTGAACTCCAATTAAATTTTTGTTAGATCTTTACATTCCATGCTCTAAGTCTTTTGAGATCTCTGTCATATCTTCTCTTTTGTGTGTCTCTATGCTACATTCTAAGTAATTTATTTGACCTATCTTCTAGTTCACCGATTCTCTCTTCACCTCCATCTAATTTGATATTAAACTCATCCACTGAGTTTTAAAATTTTATTATTATAATTTTCATTTCAATAAATTATATTTGGTTCTTCTTCAAATCTGCATTAAATTAATTAAACAAGGAGCTCATTAAACTGAGGTGGCTCTAATGCCATGGCAGCCTATGGAAACAAACCAAAATCTAAGCCTGTAAATGCCTTAAGGTTCTGAAATCAAAACACTAAGGACAACCAATCACAAACAGGTAGCTAGGCTTTAAGCTGTAGCCAATGAAATAATTTCCTTTCTTTGCTTCCACTCTTTTTCTATATATGTCTTTCTCCTGCTTCTCTTGGTGGAGTGCCCCTAACAATTTCCAGTTTGGCACTGCCTGATTTGAATAGATTTTTGCTCAAATAAATTCTTAAAATTTGTAATACGCCTCAATTTGGATTTTAACATCTGCTTAGACCCTCATTAGTTTTGTATTTTCTACAGACATTTTAAACTTGTCTTTTATTTCTTTAAATACAGTGATCGTCTTTATCTTGGATCATGAGATTGATAATTACAATATTTGAAGTCTGTGTAGATCTGTTTCTTCTGTCAACATATTTACTAATTATTCATTGTTAGCTGCTCCTTTTCCTTTTCTTTGGGAGAATTCTTTGAGGCCTTGGATAGAAGTGGATTCCTTCAGAGAAGATTTGTGCTTGCTTTTACCAGATGATTGGGGCATTGCCATTCTGGGAATACTTTAAAATCTGACTTGAAGTTTTCTGGACCACCTGGGTCATACGAATTTGACTTACATGTCCACACAAAAGTCAGCTTAAATTTTTAATCATCAGGAAGAGTTTTATTATTATTATTATTATTACCGCCTGTTTTGTCTGATGCTTAGGCATCTTGCCTTGAAATTTCCTGTGTGTAGAAGGGCTGCAGTTGGGTTTCAATCTGGTTCACACTGACACTTAGTATGTGACCCATTGGGGTTCCAGGATTTGGAAACAGTTGCTGGACTTTGCTTTCTTCCCCTCCCCCCCGTCACTCACACACACACATACACACAGGCACTTGTCCTAAAAAACTATGAAAATTGAAGCTCAAGTTCATCGGGTTCAGCAACAGCCCTCAGGGTAAAAACTTTGCTTACTTCTCTTTCTTCCTGCCTTCCCTTGGAGGTCAGACTGATAAATTCTTTTTTTTTTTTTTTAAAGGGCTTCAAATGCTTGGCTTTTTATTTATTTGTTTGTTTATTTATTTATTTTTGGCTGTGTTGGGTCTTCATTTCTGTGCGAGGGCTTTCTCTAGTTGTGGCAAGTGGGGGCCACTCTTCATCGCGATGCACGGGCCTCTCACTATCACGGCCTCTCTTGTTGCAGAGCACAGGCTCCAGACGTGCAGGCTCAGTAGTTGTGGCTCACAGGCCTAGTTGCTCTGCGGCACGTGGGATCCTCCCAGACCAGGGCTCGAACCCGTGTCTCTTGCATTAGCAAGTAGATTCTCAACCACTGCGCCACCAGGGAAGCCCCAGACTGATAAATTCTTGCTGCTATATTTTACCAGTTCTTCAGTGCTTTTAAGATTTTTAAAATACACATTAACCAGCATTTTTCATAGTTATTAGCAGGAAGATTGTTTCAGATACCTAGCCATTATACTACCAGAAACAAAGCTATGCATTTTCTAAATGTGCAAGTTTAGAGCAAGGAGATAATTCACAGTGAATGCCCACTAAATAGGACAATGTGGAGATCTGTGCCTTGACAATTTTTCAGTGGGAACTTAGAGAAATAGGATAGTAATTGCCTTTATACACAATATACACCAAACTAGAGGTTTCAGGCTGGTGGGGATTAGAGGTTCAACCTCTGTCTGTGGGCCCAGCAAAACTAGCTCTTCTATAAGGAGACAGATTTCATTAATTCTACAAATATTTATAGTGCAACTAATCTACATCCTGCGGATACAGCAGTGAACAAACCAAGTTTCTCTCCTCATTGAATATAAATTCGAATGGATATTCATGTCTGTGCCTTTGTCAGCACCGTGTTCTAACCGGCAGAGTTATATAGCACAGTTGAGATAGAGTTATCAGCGAGTGTCATATTTCCTGGGGCCAACGCGGCAGGTGTAAAAAAATAATAAAGTGAAAAGGGTTTTTTTTTTTTCCTTTTTTCCTTTAACAGCCAGTGGCATACAGATGATCCATTATTTTTCTTTCCTCTAAGTTTTCTTAAATCTCTGCCCTTTCCACAGCGGGCATAATTGGGAGCAACAAGGATACTCTGAGTCATTTGCATGACAAACCCTGTTGCAGTCGGTCTGTTGCACCTGGAGTTTCTTCCTTTGAGGAAAATCAGATTTTCTTTTGTCCTTTATAGTCTGTGTCAAATCACCGTGAGAGGTTTATGTCTAGGGAGTGGAAGTTGGATATGCTCTTTAGTGAGCTGGAAATGCCCAAATAAATTCAGTTTATTTCAGGATTAGGTCTTGACCCTAATTTCAAGTCCTGACAACCTGCTTCTACCAGAATACACATGAGCAGAGACTAAGTACTCAAGGCAGGGGTTCCCACCTTTTCATCTGCTGGGTGATCTCAGGTTCATACTTAGAGACCCCAGAGACAAAAAGAGAGAAGCTTCTTCCATGCAAAGTTTTGCCCTCAAAGCCCCTATGATACGATCTTGAAGAAAGCAGGGCATAAAATTACAAGTGCCCTCTGACTACCACTGTGTAGATGGCTTGCGTGTCAGGAAAGAGCATAAGGCAGCATTTTGCAGCGTGTGCTCCTCAAAATCCTTGGAACATTCCCGGGGTGGGGGAATGTAATTGCCTATCTCTTTCCTGAATCTTCTCAAAGTTTACTTAAATACTAAAAATTTTGAGAAGCTACGTATTGAAGTAAAGAAAACTGTATTATCAAGACATTTTCCAAATTTCCAAAATCATTTGATGGACACTTTTTCTGCCCATACGACATCTAGTGCTCTGTGGAAACACTTCGGGAAAGTGTCTCAAGGAAAACTTAGGTGTCATCATTGCTGTGTTAAAGTGACAGGATTATGAGTGCCTTTTCTTCGTCTTTTCAAACCTTTTGTAACATAAATTTTGCTTGTTTGTTTGTTTGGGTGTCAAGGTTCATAGGTGCAAGCTCGGTGATTGAGGCAGAAAGGGAATAAGTAAAAGATATTGAGCTGCTCATGGAGGCTCCAGGAGGATCAGAATCAGGCTTAAATGTCACCCGTCCAAGAAAAGCACACAAAATTCTCTTGTGGAACTGATTCTGTAAAGACATAATTGTTGCTTCTACTGGACACAGACCCAACTGCTTCTTCCACTGACAACCCTGATCCTAGACACTGGCCCCTGGTGCTAGAACCGTTACCACCATGACTCTGGAAACTGGATCTAGCTTCTATTGGCACCATTAACCTCACCAAGATGGTGTCTGCACAGCCCCAGCTCATTTGGATTCATAGCTTCTAAGTCAAAATCCACCCTGGGTGAATCTGACTCCTGAATCATTAGTCATATGCCTATGGTCTAACTGTAAGGAAAGCTGGAGTGGTAAGTGTCTAGGTTCTACAGGGACAGGAAGACTCTGCTCTCTGCCCAGGTGGAGGATGTCTCAAAGATAAAGGGGGGAGAGGGAGGGTGGGTAGGCAGTCAAAATTAATGACAAACACCCTCTTCCCCAAGTATTTTCCATTCCCCCCGCCTGTCTTACTTCACATTCAATCATACTTTGTTCTCCCCAAATCTCACAATACACACATTCCGTCTCCTCTGGTACAAACTTTACAGCAATATGAAGAGTTTCAGAGGCTAATCCACAAACAGCTGAGACTCTGCAGCAAGTCTAATAGCATGTTAATGGAGGAGCTGCCACTGCTGGGAATGACGCAGGTTGGAAAGTGCCAACCAGACCCTCCCATGGTTTTTCATATGTCCCCTTCACCACCCCCAACCCCAAGGAGCCCTTCAAGGATTCTCTGTACAGTTTGCACTTTTAAAGAAAATTCTATTGGTTTCCACAACACCGAAACAAAAATGTACCCCTTTTCCTACCCTCCCCCTAACTGGGAACACACAAAGCTGGCGGGGTCAGTGTGGTGAAGTGAGGCTATACCTTAGCTAAGAAGTTCTTGGGATTCCCTGAGCATGTTCAAGGAACTTCTTACCTGCCAGGAAATATTCAGGGACCCTAAAAGAGGTGTCCAGGAATAGCCCTGGTCTTCTGGGAGTCTAACAGGAAAACAAAAGGATGACTGAGGTTGGTGGTAGAATGAGCCTGGGATTTGGAGAAGCAAAAGTTCCAGAGAGGTGCAGTGTGGAACCTGACACCAGGCAGCTGAACCCCTCCTAGATGAGCTGTCCACTCAAGGGGAAACATGGGCTGTGGGGCAAAGAGAGACAATACTGCCGAGGTCCAATAGCTCTGCTGTCCAAGACACTTCTGAAAGAGCTGGTCAGAAGAGAAAGAGCATTGCCTAAATGACCAGAGGGAGAAGAGTTCTAGAGGCCAAGAGGCCATCTGGCTGCATACACAGCATCACCGGATGGCTGATGTCTGTGGCCAGCGGAGCATAGGGACGTCAGAGCTGCTGGCAGAGCTGTGAGAAACTGTTAGCCCCACATACATCCTGGTGAGGGTAATCCCAGGAGACCAAGGGAACAATTGAAATGCATGAACAAAATATGAGGGAGGGTCCAAAAATACTTGGAGAGGGAAACTCATGGAAACAACAGGACTTCCTGCCTGTCAAGGATGGATGGGCTCTGGGTATTGAAGTTTGGGGTACTACTATAAATCTGATTTGATGTCACAGCCACATATCTGGTTGTGCCACAATAAGATATGGATCTTCCAGTTATAAGGACTGAGGCTCCTGGTTTAAATTTTAATACACCCCTTTAAGTACCCAACAGGTCAGAAGTATCATTTTGCTCATGAACCCTCATTTATAATCCCTTTACAGGGAAGGACCATCGTAACAAACTCCAAACACAAGCTTCAGATGGAACCTCCTCTTCACCCTCCCTTTACATATGTGGCCCAGCTACTCTATCTGGAAGTAGCCCTATAGGTTGAGAGTTCACAACCCACGCAGCTCTGGAAAGACTGGGGTCACACTCAGATCAAATGAGGGGCAATGTCAAGGCAGAACTGTTGACACACTTCCTAGGAGATCCCACCTCGTTTTAGTCCTCCCATGTATGGCTGATTTGGATAGAAGACCCTCCGTAAGAATAAGGCTCCTTAGCGCTTTTAACCTTGTACTGGTGTTGTTTGGGCACAACAAATCATCCCTTTGCCTCTATTGTAAACTTCTTAAGAGCACAATCCTTATCCACTTGCTGTTTTTATCTCTGTAACTCCCAGCATAGTGGTAAATATTGTAAAGGAGGGAGGGAGAGAGGGAGGGAGAGAGGAAGAAAGGAAGGGAGGGAGGGAGGGAGGGAAGGTATTTGGAGCAGAAATGCTATACCACCAGAGATTCCAGTGACATATCGATAAACCCATTAATATTATAGGGAAGCTTTTACTTTGTCAGGTGAAGAGTTCTTGGCTCATGCTGGGAAATTACTTGAAGGACAAAGTAATTCAACACACTCTTCCTCTGGTCAGTTTCAGCACTTCATCCCATTTAAGGTTTCACATTTAAAAATCATAAGAATAACTAATCTGAAGAATGCAGTAATAGGATTGGCCAGGATCCATAAATCTCCAGAAATGTTCTCACAAAGTCATTGTAGAAACCCAATGTTGTGTGTCTAAGTGGTCTCCTGGGTGAAAACACAGCTCCCTCCTAAGGGATGTGACTTGGAGCATGAATGGAGTTTTAGCTTGGGTTAGATATGTGGGCACTAGTTTCAGTTGACTGATTCCTGGGCCCCAAGTACACTGCAGTGTGGCTTCTGAATACCACCTACTCCAGTAAAACTGCTCCAACTAAGGTTACTGACAACTTCCTTATAGGTAAAATCAACAGTCCCCTTATAATCCTTATTTCACTTACTCTTTCTGCAACTTTTAGCACCTCCCATGTACCTCCTTCAAATCTCTTCTCTTTTAGCTTCTGAGTTTTTAAAATTTCTATTCTAGTTGTTCTTTCTTAATCTCCTTGTAGTCATCTCTTGCCCTGTCCATCCCTAACCTGTTAATGTCCTCTAGTGATTATCCTTGGCCCTTTGCCAATTCAACCTACTCCTCTGGCAAGGGCTCCAAATTCCCACTTCCCACTCTACCACCCAGCCCTTCTCAGTTGGCTTCTATAGGGGCATTAAGCCCTAGTGCATCCATTGTATATAACTAATTAACTTCTATGTATCTAGAATGGGAGTAGCTATCAACCATCCTGGGGGAGAATTGGGAAAATAGTCACTCAAATCATTTCCTGTAGGGCTTAATTCTCTCCAAGAACCTTTACTGGGGCTGGATAGCATTGGATCCCTAGAGCCAACTGCTTAAGAGACAGCTCCACTTGGCTGTTTCACAGATTCCTCAAAGCCACACTTCAATAACAAATCTATTGCCTTCTCTCATAATTCCTCTTCTCCTGTGTTTCCTAATTTGATGAAGACTGTCACTATATTACTACTTCCTGATTTTCCTATTTTTAGACATAATCTATGAACTATCTACTGTGGAAGATAAGGATAAGGTGTTTTCTCACACCCACACCCTTGTTCCCAATATACTTTCTAGTCCTTCATCTTACTTGTATTTAGAATTTTTGTAGGACAAATATTCTGCGTTTATATTATTATAACTATGTAAATACATTTCATAACTGAGCCATGTAATATATACTATAATGACTTTTCCCTTCTGCACAACTTTCTGTTTTCCCTGGAGATAATTGTTGTCTTTTGTTTGTTTATTTGCTTAGATTTCTATAAACATACCCTTAATTTTTTTTCATGTACTCATCAGTAATTCAGCTCCAAACTCTCCTCCAATTTTGTAAACATCATTAGTGTATTAGGCTTCCTGTCAATTTTACTGCCTTAAAGAAACTGCCTATAGATGGACTTCACTGTTGATATCTCACTGGCTCCCTGTGGAAGGCCTTATGTCAGTACGCTTAGATCATTTTTCTTGGGTTTGTCATATTTCCAGAGAAGGCTCTTTTCATCTGTTTCTTGAAGGATAAAGATGTGGTTGCCAAAATTCTGAGAGCCTGGTAAGAGCTGAAGAACGGGGCTGTCTCAATCTCAGTATGAAAACTTTCACCAACTCACTGTATTTTCAATAGATATTCACATACTCGACTCCATACGGTGTCCATTTTATCCCTTCAAGAGAATAACTCTCTACTCTTCTGTCAGTGTAGAAGTGGGAAGTCATTTTCTTATACAGATGGGGAAATGATTTGGGGGTCCAACTCTTTCTCTCAAGTAATTTGAACCACTTCTCCTGGTTTTATATTCTCCTTCGTTTCTACTTCCAGAGTGTCCATTACCTGTGCTTCCTGAGACTTTGAGGGGTATTTTCTGGTTCAACTCAGCTTCCTGTTTAGTTTTCCCCACTGCTTACTTAACATTAGGATTCCACTTTCTCTAGTACGTTAATCAATTACCACTCTTCCATCTATTGCCTAGCTTCTAAAATTTTGTTACTTTTGTATTTTTCCTGTTCTGTTTGTTCTTATGGTTTATATATTTATAAAAATCCCATTATCATCTCTTTAACAGAGTTTTGGCAGGGAGAAATATAATGCATGTGTTCAATTTACCTTCTTTAAATAAAAGTCCCCTAGCCTTTTAATTATACCTCTTGCTACTCTTCCAAACCCACTCTACTTGTGGGTCTTCAAATGTGCTACTTCCTCTCTCTCTCTCTCACACATACACACACACACATTTTCATGTTACTCTCTCTACCAGATTGGCTTTCTTACTCCCCCTTACCCCACCTCTGCCAAGGAACTCCTGTTCACCCTTCACCAGGAGCTCTCACCTCCACCAGGACACTTCCCAGACCCCCTCATATGACCCTATAGCTCCCTGGGCATCTGCCCACCACAGCACTTATCCTCCTGGATAATAACTGCTTATTTACCTTTCTGTTCTTACGCACCTGACTTTAAAGACACACTAACACAGGCCTCTCACAAGGCCTTCTTCCTCCCGGGATGCCTCTGGCAAACAAACAGTTCTTTCAACTAAGTGGGAAATGAGAGACTATATGAGATGCTCCCCTAAGGCAGTGCTCCTGACCAAGAGCTTCAGTGCAAGTAATGAAAATTATTATTATTAAAAGTCTCTCTCCTAGAATATTTGTCAAAGTCAGACCAAAAATTAACTTCCCAGGGGCTTCCCTGGTGGCACAGTGGTTGAGAGTCCGCCTGCCGATGCAGGGGACGGGCTCGTGCCCCGGTCCAGGAAGATCCCACATGCCGCGGAGCAGCTGGGCCTGTGAGCCATGGCCGCTGAGCCTGCACGTCTGGAGCCTGTGCTCCGCAACGGGAGAGACCACAACAGTGAGAGGCCCGTGTACCGCAAAAAAAAAAAAAAAAAAAAAAAAAAAAAAATTAACTGCCCTCAAAATTACACATAGTGCTTTTTAGTCAAAGCACTTTATCACTCATCAATTAATTGTGGTAATTTACCATCATTATTAGCTAATTAAATTTGAACTGAACCTACAGAAGAGAAAGACCAATTTGGAAATATCACTCCAGGCAGATGTCCATAGGCCCAGCTCCTAATTTCTTGACCTTCCATAAAAAATAGTGGGCTCTGGGCTGGACCTGGGCCAAGCAACCAACCCAAGGGTTCATCCTCCTCATTATGCCATCTGAGCCCAGTTCCTCTCCTCTTCAGAGTTTCGACAGCAAACATTTCTGAAAGTGTCCTCCCAGGTGATACACCCATCAGAATCCAACATTCTAATTTTCAATCAGAAACAAAAGGTCATCTGTAACATAAATATACACAAAATGCAGAGACTCTCTGGCCCTTATTCTTGCAACAAAAGGGGGAATAAAATGGCTAGAACTACAAACCAAGCAACTCTTGAAGTGTCTGAGGACTGCTTAAAAATTGGTCTTGTTAGTATGCCGATAAAATGGACAACCTAGGAGAAATAGACAATTTCTTAGAAAGGTAAAATCTCCCAAGACTTAACCAGGAAGAAATAGAAAATATGAACAGACAAATTACCAGATCTGAAATTGAACCAGTAATTTAAAAACTCCCAACAAACAGAAGTTCAGAACCAGATGGCTTCACAGATGAATTCTACCAAACATTCAGAGAAGAATTAACACCTACCCTTCTGAAACTATTCCAAAAAACTGCAGAGGAAGGAACACTTCTGAACTCATTCTATGAGGTCACCATCACCCTGATACCAACACCAGACAAAGATATCACACAAAAAAAGAAAATTACAGGCCAATATTACTAATGAACAGAGATGTAAAAATCCTCAACAAAATATTAGCAAACCAAATCCAACAATACATTAAAGCAATCATATACCATGATCAAGTGGGATTTATCCCAGGGATGCAAGAATTTTTCAATACTGCAAATCAATCAATGTGATATAACACATTAACAAAATGAATAATAAAAACCATATGATCATCTCAATAGGGGCAAAAAAAGCTTTTGATAAAATTCAACATCCATTTATGATCAAAACTTTCCAGAAAGTGGGCATAAAGGGAACATACTTCAACATAATGAAGGTCATATATGACAAACCACAGCTAATATCATACTCAATGGTGAAAAGCTGAAAGCATTTCTTCTAAGATCAGGAACAAGACACGGATGCCCACTCTCACCACTTTAATTCAACATAGTTTTGGAAGCCATAGCCACAGCAGTCAGAGAAGAAAAAGAAATAAAAGGAATACAAATTGGAAAGGAAGAAGTAAAACTGTCACTATTTGCAGATGACATGATACAATACATAGAAAATCCTAAAGAGGCCACCAGAAAGCTACTAGAGCTCATCAATGAATCTGATAAAGTTTCAGGATACAAAATATACAGAAATCTGTTGCATTTCTATACACTACGAACAAAGTATCAGAAAGAGAAATTAAAGAAATAATCCCATTTACCATCACATCAAAAAGAATAAAATACCTAGGAATAAACCTATCTAAGGAGGTAAAAGACTTGTACTCGGAAAGCTGTAAGACACTGATGAAAGAAATTGAAGATGACACAACCAGATGGAAAGATATACCGTGTTCTTGAATTGGAAGAATCAATATTGTTAAAATGACAGTACTACCCAAGGCAATCTACAGATTCAACGCAATCCCTATCAAAATACCAATGACATTTTTCACAAAACTAGAAGAAAAAAATTTTAAATGTGTATGGAAACCAAAAGACCCAAAAGAATAGCCAAAATGATCTTGAGGAAGAATGGAGCTGGAGGAAACATGCACCCTGACTTCAGACTATACTACAAAGGGACGAAGTGAGAGAGTGGCATGGACACATATACACTACCAAATATATAATGGATGGCTGGTGGGGGGCAGCCACATGGCACAGGGAGATCAGCTCAGTGCTTTGTGACTGCCTAGAGGGGTGGAATAGGGAGGATGGGAGGGAAACACAAGAGGGAGGAGATATGGGGATATGTGTATATGTATAGCTGATTCACTTTGTTATAAAGCAGAAACTAACATGCCATTGTGGGGCAACTGTACTCCAATAAAGATATTTAAAAAAAAAAACAAACTCAAGGTCATCAGAAAAAAAAAAAAGAAAAATGTAAACTATGGTGAACCATAGGCAAGTCCAAAGAGACAAAGGGAAGGTCAGCTTTTACTAGGGATTAGGAGAAAATTGGGGAGGGTTGTTTGAATAAAATTTATTGGAGAAGAATAAAAAAAAGCTACATTAATCAAAACAGTATGCTACTGGCACCAAGACAGACTTATAGATCAATGGAACAGGATAGAAAGCCCAGAAATAAACCCACACACTTATAGTAAATTAACGTATGACAAAGGAGGCGATAATATACAATGGAGAAAAGACAGTCTCTTCAATAAGTGGTGCTGGGAAAACTGGACAGCTACATACATGTAAAAGAATGAAATTAGAACATTCTCTAACACCGTATTCAAAAATAAACTCAAAATGGATTAAAAACCTAAATGTAAGACTGGATACTACAAAACTCTAGAGGAAAACATAGGCAGAACACTCTTTGACATAAGTCGCAGCAATCATTTTTTGAATCACCCTCTAAAGTAAAGGAAATAAAATAAAAAATAAACAAATGGGATCTATTTGATCTTAAAACCTTTTGCACAGCAAAGAAAACCACAAACAAGATGAAAAGACAACCCTCAGAATGGGAGAAAATATTTGCAAACAAAGCAATTGTCAAAGGATTAATCTCCAAAATATACAAGCAGCTCATGCAGCTCAGTATCAAAAAAACAACCCAAACCAAAAATGGGCGGAAGACCTAAATAGACATTTTTCCAAAGAAGATATACAGATTGCCAACAAACACATGAAAGGATGCTCAATGTCACTAATCATTAGAGAAATGCAAATCAAAACCACAATGAGGTATCCCCTCACACCGATCAGAATGGCCATCACCAAAAATGCTACAAACTATAAATGCTGGAGAGGGTATGGAGAAAAGGGAACCCTCTTGCACCATTGGTGGGAATGTAAATTCATACAACCACTATGGAGAACAGTATGGAGGTTCCTTAAGAAACTAAAAATAGAACTACCATAGGACACAGCAATACCACTACTGGGCCTATACCCTGAGAAAATCATAGTTCAAAAAGAGACATATACCACAATGTTCACTGCAGCTCTATTTACAATAGCCAGGACATGGAAGCAACCTAAGTGTCTATTGACAGGTGAATGGATAAAGAAGATGTGGCACATATATACAATGGAATATTACTCAGCCATAAAAAGAAATGAAGTTGAGTTATTTGTAGTGAGGTGGATGGACCTAGAGTCTATCATACAGAGTGAAGTAAGTCAGAAAGAGAAAAACAAATACCGTTTGCTAACACATATATATGGAATCTAAAAAAAAAAAAAAGGTTCTGAAGAACCTAGGGGCAGGACAGGAATAAAGACGCAGACACAGAGAATGGACTTGAGGACACGGGGAGGGGGAAGGGTAAGCTGGGACGAAGTGAGAGAGTAGCATTGACATATATACACTACCAAACGTAAAATAGATAGCTAGTGGGAAGCAGCTGTATAGCACAGGGAGATCAGCTCGGTGCTTTGTGACCACCGAGAGGGGTGGGATAGGGAGGGTGGGAGAGAGGCGCAAGAGGGAGTGGATATGGGGATATATGTATACATATAGCTGATTCACTTTGTTATACAGCAGAAACTAACACACCATTGTAAAGCAATTATACTGCAATAAAGATGTTATAAAAAAGTAAAAATTTAAAAATTTTAAGAAAAAAGAGCACATAATAAAACCATGTTCAGTTGAAGTGGAAGAGACATAGAGATCATCTATTTCCTTGCTATTCACAGTGTGGTCTGCAGATTAGCAACTGGCACCCTCTAAAGGCTTATTAGAAATGCAGACTCTCAGGCCAGCCCCAGAGGGACTGAAACAGAATCTACATTAAACAAGATCCTGGGCCTCCCTGGTGGCACAGTGGTTGAGAGTCCGCCTGCCGATGCAGGGGACATGGGTTCGTGCCCCGGTCTGGGAGGATCCCATATGCCACGGAGCGGCTGGGCCCGTGAGCCATGGCCGCTGGGCCTGCGCATCCGGAGCCTGTGCTCCGCAACGGGAGAGGCCACAACAGTGAGAGGCCCGTGTACGGCAAAAAAACAAACAAACAACAACAAAAAAAAACAAGATCCTCAGGTCATTCATATGCATATTAAAGTTTGAGAAGTGTTGATCTAAATCAACTACCTCATTTCACGATAAGTCAAGTGACTTCTCTAAGGTCTCACAGCAAATTAGTGGCTGAATTGGACTAGATCTCGGGTCTTCTGATTACTAAAACTGTACCACACTACCTCTTAAATACCACTGATTCACTTTTATATTTAGCTAGTTTATCCAGCTTTCATTTCCACATAGGATAGTAGGCACTGACATATAGTAGGCACTGACGTAAAAATACACCAGTGTTTGTGTTACAAATTCACTTCTTTTACCCACTACTATGTATTATTTTGATAACATGGATTCATTGTATTCTATACAATGATAAGCTTTCTTATCTTTCATTCCTTGAAGTAATTAACTCACCAGGGCTTTCTCTGGTCCAAATAATGACATGAGTAGAGCTTCTCTTTAGTGCCTTCTACTCACCTCTTCCTTTCCCACCTCCCTTTTAGGACTCCATCAACTGGATTTACAACTAGTCTCTCTAACTAATAATATTTTATTTAAAAGTCCTATACCTACAACTATAAATGGAAATAATCTAAAGTTTTTATTTTACTTTATTTCTTGGTGAAGATCTTGAGATTAAAATTATGATTGCTTCATAAAACGAATTGGGGAGTTTGATCAATTATCTTAAAATCTGTGGATCTCCTAAATGAAGAATTTTGTGGGTCATACTCTGTGGCTCCTCTATACTTTGAACACTTTTACAAGGTCATCCTATTTGAAGGATCAAAACTAACTAAAATCAGGGCTTCCCTGGTGGCGCAGTGGTTGAGAGTCCGCCTGCCGATGCAGGGGACACGGGTTTGTGTCCCGGTCTGGGAGGATCCCACATGCCACGGAGCAGCTGGGCCTGTGAGCCATGGCTGCTGAGCCTGCATGCCCGGAGCCTGTGCTCCGCAACGGGAGAGGCCACAACAGTGAGGGCAGACTGGGGAAAGGATAGAGGAATGGAGAAGGAGAAATATGCCCCTCAGACCTCCCACTCCATCCCTCACTGTCTCCTACCCTGAAATAGATAGTCTCATGTATCTGTAATGCTGTTTACCCATTACCTCCACCTATGACATATCCATTAGCATTCTTCCAACTTTTTTTCCTGTATCAAGCAGCTAAAGAAACCCAGCCTAAGAGTCCTAGGTTCCATTGCAGTACCTTCTTGGGGTTTTTCCATTTCAGCACTCTCAAAGTAGGGAAGGAACATTTGGACAGCTCACAGTCACACTCAGGCCATCTGATGAGGCATATGTCAGCAGGCATGGGAGCATCTATGGGGGACTCTGAGGCCCCCCCTGATCTAGAAAGATGTGGTCATGATTCATGTTTCTGCAGCAAATGACAAGAGAAAGAATAGAGCCTGCCACTTATTAGCAACTGTCCCTGCTGTCTTTGTCCTCACGTGCTGTATTTCCCAGTTTAGAATTGTCTCATAACCTCAGGAGTAGCCTGCATTTAGAATTTCCTGGGTAACAAAGAAAAACCTATAATTTTATCACTACCACTCCTGCCCCTCAGTTTTCTTTGAGAAATCTTTGTGATTGGAAGAAGCTAAGGAATATACAAGAAGTCTAAAGAGTCTTAAAACTTATTGCTCAAAGACAAATGTTTCCCTATCTTGATTAATAGGTCGAGCAGGCAATTGCTTCTGTAATGTGGTCTGAAGACATTAATCAACAAAAGGTCTGCTTACCTCATACATTTCCCTCTCTCTGGCCTGAAATTCAGCCACTAATTTGCTGATGGGAGGGCCCTCCTTCTCTTTCTGTGTTGCAGGGATGGAAGGGACATGAGACAATGCATCCGAATTCGCGTCTCCCTCAGTTTGCCCAGGACTAACCTTGCTCTGAATTTTTCACATATGTTCAGGAGGGTAGAGGGGGTTCCAGGTGGGTACTGGGGGCCATAGGGAGGAAGATGCTTGGGAGAGAGTAGGACTCACAGAGAGACAAACTTTTCTAAACTGGAAGATACCCAGCCTAATGCAATACTCTATAAAATCCAGGAAGAAGCAAAGTTTGCAGTGACTCTCGGCCTCCTCCAGCTCCAAGAATTTCCTTCTCTTGACAAGGGAACTCTTCCCACCCAGCAACTGGGTAGGAGGATAAGAAGGTGTAGAAAAAAAAAAGAAAAGCAGCAAGCAACATTTTCTGAGGTAGGCTAAAAATTAAAAATAGCTTATTTATGTACATATTAATTTTATGCAAGTAATCCGAGAATTATACGTTGCTTTTACTATTTCCAGCATGTGGCTCTGTGGAGAAATCTTCCTATTATTCCAATACCAAAGAAGTGACCAAACAATTTGAGAATTACAATAGGAGGTAAAATATGGGAACAGTGACAAGGTGGTCTCAGAGGTATCTGTAGGCACAATTGTTAGTTCACTCTTCACGTTCTGAGTTGAAGATACAGAGAGGCCCAATCTATACAGACAGATCCAGGAGACTGAACTCCCTAGAGAATATGTTTATTCATTCCTTCATCCATTCAACAAATACTAAGTAATTTGTAATATGAGCCAGGAATGCCTACTATGAGCTAGTCACTGGCAGCCCAGATATTAAAACACTGCTCTCGGCAGTAAAAAAACTGAAAATCACAATGGGATGTGGTAAACTGTAGAAGTAGAAATGGCAGGGTCTTGGGGTAGAATAAAGAAATGGCATCCAGGGCTTCCCTGGTGGCACAGTGATTGAGAACCCACCTGCCAATGCAGGGGACATGGGTTCGAGCCCTGGTCCAGGAAGATCCCACATGCTGCAGAGCGGCTGGGCCCGTGCGCCACGGCTGCTGAGCCTGGGCTCTGGAGCCTGCGTGCCACAACTGCTGAGCCCGTGTGCCACAGCTACTGAGCCCACGTGCCGCAGCTGCTGAGGCCCGTGTGCCTGGAGCCCATGCTCTGCAACAAGAGAAGCCACCGCAATGAGAAGCCCGCGCACCACGACGAAGAGTAGCCCCCGCTTGCTGCAACTAGAGGAAGCCTGCAAGCAGCAATGAAGACCCAGTGTAGCCAAAAAAAAAAAAAAAAAAAAAAAAAAAGAAATGGCATCCAACTTAGAGAAAGTGGGGTGTGTGTGTGTGTGTGTGTGTGTGTGTGTGTGTGTGTGTGTGTGTGTGTGTGTGTGTGTGTGTGTGTGTGTGTGTGTGTGTGTGTGTGTGTGTGTGTGTGTGTGTGTGTGTGTGTGTGTGTGTGTGTGTGTGTGTTGAGGAATAACATGGCATGCACCGGGGAACAAAAGAAACTTTCTTGCTGGAGAATATACTGTGAGGAGGATGCCAGGAAATAAACCTGGAGAAGCTAGCAGGGGTCGCTCATGAAGAGCAGTGTATACCATGTTAAGGAATGTGCACTTCACCCTGCAAATAAAAACTGGGGAGCCATGGACAGAATTCAATCAAGGGCATATTATAGTCAAACTTAGTTATGAAGTGCAATCCTCTGCCAGCTGTCTGGAAGATGAGTTGAAGGAGGTAAACAGTGGAGGTAGGGAGAGCAATTAGGAGTCGTGGTTGTGGTTAGGAGAGAGGTGATAGGAGCCTGAAGTAGGGAAGTGGTTGTGGGGATGAGACAGGAATAGAATGAGAGCTCTATGGGAGGCGAAACCAGCCACATTTGGAGGTAGATTGAATGAGAAGGGAAGAAAGGGAGATGCTCAGGATGGCCCTCAAATGTCTTACTTAGGTGATTAGTAAATGGTGGGGCCACCAATCTAGCTAGAGAACAAAGGAGGAAGTTTGGTAAAAAAGATGATGAATTCAGCATAGCCGTGTTAGGTTTGTTGGGGTGAGTAGCAACCTGGTGTCGACTTCCAGCAAGTCATTCAACAGAAGGATCTGAAAGATCTCTGCAAGAGGTCTGAGATTTAGGAGTTATCAGCAGCAAGGTGATGATTTAAACCATAAAAGTGGGTGCACTGACCCTGAGAGAATATGCAAAATGGTAAGAGAGCTGAACCAACAATGTAAGCTTTAAGGAACACCAAAATGTAAGGGGTGAGAAGAGAGAGTAGTGTCCATCCACAGGAGATCTAGAGGAAGGGTCATAAAGAAAAACCAGAAGAGTGAGACAACATGAAAGCCAACATAGGAAAGAGATTCAATAACCTGCATCAAATGTAACAGAAGTACAGCAAAACATAAGGTCTTAAACATCCCATTGGATATGGTAGTTAAGAGATCATTGGTAATTTTAACTTGATCATTTTAATGGAATGATGGCACCAGAAGCCAAGTTAAGAGACTTCAAAAGAAATGGGAAGTGAAGAAGTAGAGACAGAAAGTACAGCCCCCTCTAAAGAGTTTGCATGAGAAAGGAAGAGGTTGTTGAGAGCTAGAAGATGTGGATTCAAGGGAAGCTTCTAACATCAGAGGCAACTTGAGCAAGCTGATAGACTTAGAGGGGGAGAAGTAGAAGATACAGGATAGAGGGGGATGACTGATGTGACAAAGTTCCAGAAAAGGCAGGAAGCACCAGGATCAAGAGCACAGGTGAAGGGATTAACCTTGAAATGAGGTGAGAGTCAGAAGAACAGCAATCATTTTCCTGGGAGGTTGCTGCATGGAAGGATGAGCAGCCTCTACGGGTGAGGACTGCAGAGGAAGTTGAGACTCTGAGGAGATCCAGGTCTCAGTTAAGAAAAGGAGGTGGAGGAGTTTTCTGAAAACTCTTTGGGGAAGAAAGAGTGTATGTTAACAGCAGATAGGGGGCTAAATGTCACCAACGCCCTCAAAGAATTCTCAGGTCCTTGGTAGGGGTAGAAAACAGTCTGACTTAAACTCAGTAGATGTTTCAATAAGTCTGAGAGTCCTCCATCTAATGAGGAAGGATTTCAATGTGACCATGACTTCTACATCCTATTAAACGTTAACAGCACCATTACTAATGCAAGGAAACCTTCTTATGCCAGAGTAAATTAAAAATAAAGGTGTGAGCTTAGATATGAGACAAGGTGGCTCTGAACAGGAATTTATGTCTCTGCTAAGCTGGCTTCTGCTCACTCACACTCTTTGTCTTTTTTCATTTAAATTTCTGGGTCCTTTTCCTATTATGGTGACTATTCACTTGACAGATGATAGAAGACCAGCTAAGGATGGAGTACGATTAACATATAAACAAGGTTTTAAAATAGCTGGAACAGAGAAGGACTTCAGAGCCTGCTAATCACTGGGGACTTGACCTCGAGAGAAAGTGCACTTGGGGAATCCTCAGCCAACCCTAAGAATCCCCTGCCTTGCCTCCGGTGACCTAGAGTGAGTCACCATTTAACTTGCCTATAAGCTGCCACCGCACATTTAATTTAGCTCTAATATTCTAAAAAAAAAAAAAAAAAAAAAAAAAGCTTAGGCACAAATATAGAGTACTTGAAGGAAATGTTGAATAATGTAAAAGTGAAGACCTTAGACTCAGACCAGAGTCAAATAGCAGTTGCCATGCCAAGCTTTATTTCCCTTAGCAAGTTACCAGAACTCTGAGTAAGAGAAGTCACCTACTAAGCTAGGTCATCTATGGGTCAAGTTCTTTACGTACATAACCAGAATATCCCCAGCTCTACCAGCTTCCTGGCTCAGCCGCCCCCAGTGTAATAGTCTGAGCCCCTACCTAACCATACTAAGTTAGAGAAGTCAGTTATCTTTTCCAGAATTTCCCAGGTGGATACAAATGTTCTTCGAACTCCTGCTGTCAGCGCATTTCTTTCCCCCTTTCGCCATCTCCCTTCTGAGATGCTGTCCTCTCTCCTTTTCCAGTGTTGAGTGGATATGGCCCCTGCTCCTTAGGCCTCCACACAGCACGAACAGAAAGCTTTCCCTGAAAGTCTGTGATAATGGAGGCAACTGCAGACCAGAAGGCAGACTGAAGTGGGATATCACACATCAGACCAGGCAGCATCTCTTGCTAATCCTCCATGTACCCGGGATCTCAACCTGCCATTGTGAGCTTTCCACCATCCTCTCTTTCCTCTGCATTCCAGGGCCAGGAAACAGACATTTTCTCTTACTTTATTACTCAGGGAATTTCCAGCTCCCCTTGGTGCACTGCCTCATCCCCGCTGTGCATTACCTTCAACAACTACACAGGGCTCTCTGTGTGAGTTTCTACTCTGGGCTCTACCCCAAACAACACAAAGAATCATCAGAGCCTTGAAACAGCAATTTTTGTGGCACAAGCCCCAGGTCACATGTGTGGTCGGAGATCACTGTCCCATAAGTAGCTGTCATAAGTAGAAAGGAAGGGAATAGAAAAGTTATTCTCTCCCTGTCCTCGCAAAGGCCTGGGTCCTGAGGTTCTGGGATTCTAGTTTCCTGTTATACATATATCACTTTAAATCCTCACAATGACATTCTAAGACATGCATTGTTATCCCCATTTCACAGATGAGGAAGTTTAAGCTGAGAGAATTGAAATAATTTGCCCAGGGTCATAAAGCTAATAAGTAACAGAGTCACAATTAGAACTCAGCGGTAAACTGCTGCTCCCTCTTGGGAATCCAGCTAGCTTGAGACCATGCTGTGAGGAAGCCCAATCAGCCACATGGAGAGAGAAAAAAGCCTCACAGAGAAGCATCAAGAAACCAGGCATGTGAGTGAAGCCTTCTAAGACTTTCCAGCCCATGTTAGGCAGCAGCTGACTACAGACAAGTGAATGACCCCAGCCAATGTCACACTGGACAAAATTATCTGGCCAAAACCTACCCAAATTTCTTACCGTTCCTGTTTTTAAATCCAAAATGTTAGAGGCCTTCAGGAGGCTCCACTAAGGAAGGTAGGTCACTCAGAAACCAGACTGCTTTCTCACAGACTCATTTCTCCTGAAGAATCTGCCTGCACAGTTGGTAAAGAATGACGTAACCCTGTAGGACCAGAAGAAATGCCCTAAGGTAGAGCAGATTCTGGCTGAGAACTGACCCAAACCATAGTTTTGAATTTCAGGAAAGAAATCTAATTATGTTTCTGTCTACCCATTTCATTGCTACAGTGTATGTGTGCGTGTGTGTGTGTGTGTGCACTTATGCTTAGGGTCCTCTATGCAGACAAGCAATTTCACCACTTGTGTTCCATCTCCATAAACCTGAGAAATGGCCTCCTATGTTCAGTCATGGAAAACATGTTCACAAAGTAGCTTATGTGTAGCAGGTGCCATTCTAGGTCCAATGGATTCCACCACAAAAAGGGCAGGCATGGCCCTGCCTGCTCTCAAGGAACTTCAGCTAGGAAACCAAGCAAGAAATAAGGAAACGAATCAATAAAATATAAAAATTAGGGGTTCATAGTAAGAATTATGAAGAAAACAGTGTGAGATCTAGGGCTCGAGCATGATGGAGGGAGGCGGGGTATGGCAGGGAACAGTGTCTAGTTTTAAAGTCCCCTCTGAAAAAGTGACCCTTGAGTAAAGACTTACATGAATCCAGGGAGGGAACTGAGTGGAGAAATGGAGGAAGAATATTCCAGGAGGAGGGGAAAGCACACGTAAAGGCCCTGAGGCTGGGGCTACTCTTGGAGAGCAAGAGGGCTGTGTGGCCGGAGTGGAGGCGGGGAAGTGGGGAGACTGGGGAGATGCATGGGGGTCACGTGGTGGAGCCTTCACACCACAGTGGGGAGAGCGGATGTTCTTCTAGTGTGTTGTGGGAAGGCATTGGAGGGCTTTGAGCAGCACACTCTGGCCCGCTGTGTGAAAAATAGACTCTAGAGGGGATCAAGTGGAAGCAGAGAAATCGGGCTGTTGTTTTTTTTTTGTTTTTTTTAACAGTAATTTGAAGTTGATTCCAGCTATAATGCAGGGTATTCTGATTTTAAGGTAGCATCACATGGCATACTTCTGAGTCCATTCCCGAGATATTCTGTTGTACTCATCTGTGTCTGTTTTGTTTTTTGTTTTTTTTTTTTTTTTTTTCTTTTTGCGGTATGTGGGCCTCTCACTGTTGTGGCCTCTCCCGTTGCGGAGCACAGGCTCCGGATGCGCAGGCCCAGCGGCCATGGCTCACGGGCCCAGCCGCTCCGCGGCATATGGGATCCTCCCAGACTGGGGCACGAACCCGTATCCCCTGCATCGGCAGGCGGACTCTTAACCACTGCGCCACCAGGGAGGCCCTGTGTCTGTTTTATAGACCTGTGCAATCTCTGGCACTAGGGGGTCATCTGGGTTTGGATCACATAGCAGTGAACAAATGGATAAAAGAGCTTTAGAAACAGTTAATATTTGGATGATAAATTCTTGCTGTAAATGCAACCTTAGGTGGTTTGAAGGGGTAGTCTGTAGGAAAATGAATTGTCAAAAAGAATACACCGCCTTGATATGGGCTGTCATTAGGTCCCATAATTCTGGCTTGGCAATGAAACATATCATCGCCAACTGGACCTGCAGAACATTGTCTAGACTGCAATTGTCTAGAAGAGCAGTGATAGTGGCCTGAATTGGAGTGGTAAGAAGTGATAAGGCAGGGGATGTTTTGAAGGTGGAGTGCCTCAATTACGCACACATGATTACCCAGATCCAGTTCCTCAGCTCTGAGATGTGGAAGCATTTTCACTTTTTAAACTGATGATGAAAAATGCTGAGCTGGGTACTCCATCAGTGGCCCGGGAGGCAGTGTTTGGCATTCCAAGCCTGCCCCCGGACTGCAGAGATGCCCAAATCACCAGGACAGCTCTAGGATGGGGAGATGAGCGGATTTTATTTGGTCCCAAAGGAAAGTTCCATGTAACGATGTGCCAGGGCTGTCTGTTGGTTCCTGCCTCGGCGGACAGATCAGACAACTTTCCAGTCAGTCACACAATGATCCACTGAGTTTGTCCTATCTGCCATCTTGGAGGAGGGAGATCTGAGTTTTGTGGCATGTTCCTTGGAGAATGACATAATTATATTTTTTGAAGCCTGACTAATATTCCTTAATAGGTAGAACTAGTTTCTGGGCAGAGGAGGACCAGTTTGCATGAGGAACCCTGGATCTTCTAAGAAGGAAGTAACCTGGTCCCCTACATGTTTTCCCTCAAGATTTAAAATTAGGGGGAAAAATGGTGGCCCTGACCACGTTTCATTGGCAGAAGGAGATTCCAAAGGCCCCAAAGGCAGGAAAGGCAAAGGGATGCCATGATGGGGACACCAGCTGATCACAGGAGCCTGAGGTTCGTGGGCCTGGGCCAGTTCTGGGAGAGCAGTGGTTGAGGCACAAAGCCTCGCAGTGCAGTTCCAGGGCCTGTGGCTTAGACAGCCATAACTTCAGAGCCCAAGCATGGGGTTCCTCAATGGAATGGTAGTGATGAGAGTCTAGATCTGTGAAGACATCACAGTATTACAAACAGCTTCCAACAGTGGAGCCATGTGACAGCAAGAAAAACAAGCAGCACAGGATTGATCAGATACCACCTTGTCACCTCCCCGTATTTGAACATATCTCTGGATCCCTTTGGACTGAGTGAGCCCCTGATCTTCATGGACAGTGGGAGAAGGAAGGGCCTTTGGATGAGCTCTGTACTTCCTGAAAATGAGGACAGGTGAGGGCCCTACTGATAAACTGAGGAGATAAAAAGCACCACATATTTGGTACTGGACATATACATGGTATGGTGTATGGTATACCACATATATGGTAAGATACCTCTATAGAGAGAGAGAGAACAGACTGCCTTATATCATAAAAATGTGGCACTGGCTACATTTACTAGTAAGGAAATGGGTAATTTATCTTTTTACTTGTTTTTGTTTTCAGATTTTCTACAATGGACATGCATTACTTTTTCCAGAAAAGAAAAAAAAAAGTAAATTAAAGAAGAGAATATTTTAGTCCACACCCGTCACCCTGCCAGCAAGTGCCCCTGTGGGTGACCCCAGGAACCCATAACCACTGATTACTTCCAGGTGCTCTTCTGGCTCCTGTGATGGTCAGAGGTGATGACTCCTAGGCCAGTGAGTAGCTAGAGCCTGCTGTCCTCTCAGCAGGCATCCTGGCCAGCCTGACCTCGGAGTTAAAGTGAGTTTCCCCAGCCCAGGACAGGATGGTGGCAGGACCCTCCTCCACCTCCTGTTATTGATCTGGGCTCCCTCAACTGTTCAGGGGCTCCACGAGGAGACCACTGAGGGGTGTCAGGCGGGGATTCCCATACAAGTTCTCTGGCTCCACACGTGTACTTTACAGAGAGAGTTTCACTTCAAGTACCAGGCATCACACTCACAGAGCAACAAATAGAACCTCTCTTGTGAGATTTGCATGCCACAGCCTATCCTCCTGGGGTCACTTCGTGGCCACAAACATTTATATGTTACCTTCACATGGTCAGAGCTCTGAGCTGAAGGCTGAGGGGGACAAAGATGAAAACCCTGACTCTCTGCCTTCAAAGAACCTCCAGCCCAGAGGGAAGCAGAAGACGTAGAAAAGGCTCTGACACAGGAAGAACGCACTGTGAAAACAGAGACCAGCAGGCCAGCTCGTGACTGACTCCCTCCTACACCAGCCAAAACTACTTCTGGTATCAGGTCCTGCCTTCAACACTTTTCTCAGATGAGTCCCCTGGCATCCATTCCCACTACCTCTGCAATGGTTCTGACCTCTCCAGCTCTCACCAAGACCCGCACACCAGCCTCAGATCATCGCTCAACCCAAGAGCCACTACCAGAATTTTTCTAAAATCCCCTCTCCTCCTTGAAAGTATTCAACAGCCTCCTCTGACCTTCTTTATGAAGTCTTAACTCTTTGACACGGCATTCGGTGCCTTTCCTAATATAACATCTTTCCTATCTTTTTCTTACTGCCCTCTAGCCCCTAGCAACCCCCTACAGCCATCCCCCGTGCCCTCCCTGACCCCAGCCAGAACACTCCGACAAGACCAGACTTATCAACATTCCTCAAATACAACACAGCTTGGAAGATCCTTTTCCTTAATCTCTGCTTGTCAGGAGTCTATTTATTCTTCAAGGTGCAATTTAAATGTCTCCTTTTCCACAGAGCCTTCTTCAGATCTTGAGTCACAATTAATCCTACCTTGGACCATAACAGTACTTTGCTTATATCTGCTTAATTGCACTCATTATATGCTTTGCCATCCTCTGCTTAACCTTGAGCTCCCAGAAAACAAACATCACATGTCATTCCCCTTGGTGTCCCCCCACAATACAGGTCCTAGCAGACAGCAGACATTTGTTTGTTACTTACTGAATCAAGATGCAAGTCATTCTTATGTTTTCAATACAAAAAAAAAATTTAAGAAGTATCATGGCTCAGGCATTGGTTCACAGATCCTAGATGGTTATGAGGTACTAATCGGTCCAATGATTGATACCCTGATATAAATCTTTACAATTTAATTTTGTTCAGTGAATTTGCTTACATTGATCTCTCCCCCCCGCACCTGCCACACATACACACACACACACACACACACACACACACAGATATATAGATATATACATATATATGTACAAACACATACACACTATTGATTCTGTTGTTTCCCTAGAGAGCCTTGACTAATAAAGCAATCAACTCTGGACAGGCTGGAAAACTAAGCAGCTCCTGCCAGTACAGAGGGCCTGGCCCCAGTGGATACTGCATGTCAATTCAGTACAATTATTCATATAGGAACACTTCTCCCCAAGCCCTTCCACATGGAGAGACAGTCATTAGTGTGACACTCCTGACCGTCTCCACCCCTCACTCACCCAGTTGGTGAGTTAAATGGAGAAACTAGATGAGTCACCCACTCTCTTCCTCTTCTTTCTGTTCCCCTTTCCTTTTCATGCTCTAAGTCTTACCTGGAAAAATATCCAGCTGTACCCGTGGCAGGGTAGACAAGTCTGCCTAACGCTGTACTCAGCTAGCAGGGCCATTTGATTCTCATTATAAGCTGTATCTTCCAACTTAGCCTCTACCAGTACTAAAGAAAAAATTTTTTTCTCCATTTTTACTGTTTTATTTCCTGTTCAGAACCCTCAGCAGAGAAGAGGTCCCCAGGTAATGCTCATATCTTGACTTCACAGCTTCTGAAGTGTCCACCTAAGGAACAGCCCACAGGGTGTCCTCAGACATCTCCTAAGGTCCCTGGAGTGGCCTTGAGGTTGTGAGTCCAACCCCCCTTGGTACTGAGGAGGATTACTATACTTGCTTCTGCCTGTGGGAAGATCTGAGGGCCAAATCAGAACATGTATGTGAAATTTTCTGTAAAGCGTATCCCAGTGTGTAAATACGAGGTGGAATTATTGTTGCAGCTGTTGTAATCCTGCTAGTGTAGGGTCCCAGAGGCCCACCCTACTAACTTCTACCAACTGTTTCCCGGCATCCTCAGGAGCTGTCTTATGTGTGCTCCACCAACACACCAGCTACCACGTGGCTCCGGCAAAGCACTCCCCATAACATCCTCCACATCCCACCAGACACTCAGTTACCTGCGGCAAGATATGGAAGAGCACACTTCCCCTCCCTCCACGTGGGGTTACAAGTTTCTCAGACTCCTGAAGCAGGATGTTCCTGCCCAGTGTCTTGTGGAGTTTACAAGAACTCTGCAACCTCTTGCAGCCAGTTCCCTCTCCCCTAGGGCAGCCGCCAGGGCTCAGATAGGTTTGCATGACAGGTGCTGGGCTCACCCCATCTCTCCTCCCCTCAGAAACCCAAGGCTCTGTTACCAGGCCAAGATGGTGGTGCTTGGTTCCTGCTTCCAGAAGACAAGGGATCTTCTGGGAGGTTCCTGAGTCCCCTGGCTGGATCACTGGACCAATTTGCCAGAGGTGCCCACACATGGCTGAATTCCAGGGGTGGATACAGTACACCCTATATTATAATTCGTGACTGACGTGACCAGGCCTCAGGTCCCCCCTACAGCAGTTACACAGGTGCCCTCAATAAAGAGGGCCCTCCTGATCTCATCCCTAGTTCCTGGTCAACCCACTTTCAAACCCAACCTCTGGGTTCCCCTCGACTCCTTCTCTCTCTCCCCCTCCCTCTCTTTCTCCCTCTTTCTCTCCTCAACCTCCCTCCCTCCCTCCATCTCTCCTTCACTTGTCCAAGTAGAGGGGGTGGGGTAAGAAGGGTGAGATGTGGGGGAAGGCACAAGCACGAATCCACCTGGGGATACTTTCCCTCCATCACTCAAGCAGATAATGTATTTTATATTTTGCCAGTCCTCAGAGAAAGAGTTGGGAGCTTTCACCCTGTGCTGCGTGCCCTCACCTCCCTTGGGAAGAAGGCAACATTCTAGCACAGAGCGATCCCACACCCATGGTAAGCTATGCAGCCTTAATTCCCAGGCAGTCACGATTTCTGTGGACGGGGCCAGAAGGATGGAGAGCATGTGAGACGGATGGTGCACCTGCCCCTTTAACCTTGGCCGGAGAGAAAAGAAACTCTGCTTTCTAGATGGCAACAGCAATACCATCTCGGGCTGCTGGCTCTACTTTGTGGAACATTCTTGCACAGTAAGTCTCATCCTGTCTGCCAGCCTGAGCCAGCTGGTTTCCTTCTCTGTAGGTCATTCTCTAGGGAAGGTTGGGGTGGGGGAGGAGAGACTGGGCAGGAGAAGGGTGTTTAGAGCATGAAAAGGTTCGGGAAGGGTTTTGTTCTCTTCCAAAAAAGGACTGAGTCAGCAGAGCCTAGGAATTCCCCTTCACAAGCCGGTGGTGTTGAGGACACAGACAAGGGATGCTATAACTTTAGCACTGATTGTCCCTCATCTGGACCATAAGAGGCCTCTGATGCCTTTACTTCATCCCTGCTGCTGGAACATATGTGGCAAATGCTGTGATTGCAAACTCCTAGGGAACACAGCTTGGGAGCAAGCTGGACCCTCACTCTGTGTGGGAGTGCGGGGGCTGAAACCAAGACACACATCTGGGAGGATGCTGTCAGAGGGTGACAAGAAGACACCCAAGAGCATCCAAAGGGCCCCTAGGATGAGGGGCTTGTGCTGGTGTGAGGTTTGGTGCTACATCTTCCCCCCAAACCCTTCCCACCTGTCTCCCCAACTTCGGCAAAAACAAAATGTCAAATAATAGGGAGGAATGTTGGTCCACAAACTTGGTTGTACGAGAAATGAATGTCATACGGATTTATTTACTTTAATTTAAATCTGACTCAGAGTCCTTTACCCTCCAGTCTGGTGGGAAATCCAACCCAGTCATTCCTCACTCTCCATACCTTAGGGCTGTTCAAAGGACCCCAGGGATGCTTCTGAGCCCAAAATATTGCTGAGGCCCCTCCAGCCCACACAGGTAACTGCACTGTACCCTCCACATGACCCCTTGAAATCTAACCTCGCTGTGACTTTCTCCCAACCTTAGATGGGGACTGGGGGGCTGCAAGCCCATTCTCCCGGGGCCTGGGTCTCGCCCTCCTAGGAGTGCCGTCCCCTCCAAAATCTTGCCAGGCCCCAGAGGCACTGTCAGGGAGAGAAGCAGGGGTCCTCACTCTTTGAGAGGCTCTCTGACCACCCCACCCCTCCCTTCCCAGAGAAAAGGAATCTCTCCCTCTCTCCTCTCTCACCTCTTTCCCCTCGAAGGGCATGGCTTCCCTCCCTCCTCCCTCCAAGAAACCCAGGAGAGTGCCTGTATGAGTTTAAGGCAGTGACCTCAGACTGGAAGCTGGCAGGACAAATAATCCTGCAGATATGATTTAAATGTTGGACAAGACAGATGAGGATCCAGTTTCCGGGGAGCTTGCATTCTATTTTATGTTGGGGACATAGAAACAGGCATGAGGAGGGTGAGTAACCACACGCAGACCAGGGATAAACAGGATCCTTTCAGACAGTGCTAAGGACTGGGATGAAAATATACCAAGGGGATAGGAGGGAGAGTAAGAGTACTCTTGAGATTGAGAGGTCAGGGAAGTTTCTCCACGAAGCTGTCCTGTGAGCTCAGGCCTGAAGGACAAGGAGCCTGGCACATGGAGATCGATGGGAAGAGCATGCCAGGCAGGGAAACACCAGTATGAAACCTCAAGTTGGGTACACACTTGACTTTTAGGAGTAACAGACAAAAGGCCAGGGGGACTGTTGAGCTGACTTCAGAGTTGGGGTTAGGGGCTTGAATTCAGGGGAAGAAAGACTCTCAAGAGGGAAAGCTTTTGCAAAGGAGATAAGTGAGTCCTGGAACAATGCAGCAGGCTGGAGTCTAAGGAGAGAGGTGGCCAATTAGGGACACTCTGGATATGAAGCATGGCCATGGACTCTAGAAGCACTGATGATTGATCTGGAGTACTAAGCTTCCCTTTTCTGGGTTATAATTTTCTTGTGGTAGTTTCCGGTCCTTGGGAAAATTCTATCAAATAGCTATAGCTTTGAATTAGCTGTTTTGGGGAGATAAAGTCCAGGCTGTGTTCTTGTTTTGGGGACTAGACCACAGGGAGCTCTATAGACGTGGTTACAAGCCCAAGGTAATCAGCAGAGCAAACTGAAGTCAGACGGAGCTGGGAGGAGCCTAGATGACTTGAGGGATGTGTGGGAACTCGTTGGTGATTTTCAGAAATACTTGGGGAAGGGATGGGATTCCTGAGACATGCAGGGTGGGTACTTAGACCATGACAGCTGGATATTAACAGCAGTGACTGCTGATGGCTGGAAAATCTCTTAAAAGAGAAGCAGAACTGGATGGATGGCTGAGATTTAGATCATATTTGGAAGAACGGAATTGGCTCTCCAACACAAAATACAAAGCCTTCTTTCAAGAACTTCCTTTGCTAAATTATCTCAAAGCTGCAACAATTAAGTTCCTGAAAGCACTGATCAGAAAAGCAGTGTCTCCCCTCTTCTACTTGGCTATATTGCTCTTCCTGCAGGCATCACTGGAAGGAGGGTCCTCATGTGGCCAAGCTTGCTTAGAGGACCTGATACATCTTCCCTGATACAATGCCAAGGGCGAGATGGAAGATATGTACGGGAGAGCTCGGCTCACATAAAGGCCTGGAAAGGCCTGGCATAGGAAGGGGGATGGGCAGGATGACTTCCCAAAACTCCTAACATAATCTAATTTATTCAGTTAATTCATTCAATAGGCTTGGGAGGCATCGGTGATGCCTGTCCATGTGGAACTTATATTCTAGCAGGTGAAAACAGATAATAAATAATAAAAGCATAAAAAATACATCAGTCATATGGTATGGTGGAGAGAGACAACCGCTTTAGAAAGAAAATGTAGAAGAAGACAAGTGAGATCAGGACTATTGGGAAGAAGGCCCATTGCACTTTTAATACCATGGTCAGAATACAGTGACATTTGAGTGAAACACGAAAGAGGTGAGGGAGGAGAACATTTCCGGAAGAGGGAACAGCCAGTGCGAAGGACCTAAGATGGGTATGTGGCTGGTGCGTTCCAAAAACAGCCAAGAGGCCAGCCTGGCTGGGCTGTCAGAGGGAGCACAGGGTAAAGAGGTGACGGGGCCTGTCACGTGGGGCCCTGTAAGCCGCTGTTAGAACTTAGGACCCACCAGCTGGAACAGAACTGCGATGAGCTCCATTACAGCGGGGGCTACACATTCTCATCTCTGCCTCGCCAACACCTGGCACATTACCTGCATCCATGAAACACTTGTTGAGTGAATCACCGCCTCTGAAGGGAGCTCTTTATGCTGTCCCAGTACGTGGGCCAGTACTGAGTCATCAACACGGGCCCCCATTTCCTCTCCCCCGCACTTCCACACCCCGCTCCAGCCCTGTAAGCACCCCTGATGCAACATCAGTATTATCACCACCCAAAGGTGTGTTCTCACCCACCCTAAAGGAGGACATCATGCATCTCCAGAGACCAATTATTTGAAACTCTTGGAGAAAAGGGCTGGGAATGTAGGTCACCGTGACCAAATGAAACAAATCAGCCAGTCAACCTTACCTCCAGGCCCTGCATCCTTGACTCCACTTTTATGGCTCTGAATCACCTCAGCCTGCCTCCCTCCCTCCTTCCTGCATCCTCCCCTCTCTCTTCCTTGCAGAGAGTCCATTCACTGAGCACTGAAGATTTCCTCAGGAAGGAATTCCTGTGCAGAGTCAAGACATGTATCACACAAGGCACACTCATAAGGGAGGTGGGTGTACTCTTTTTTTTTTTTTTTTTTCCTGAGACAGTACAAGTCAGCATATCAAATTTCTCTCGGAATCTAAAGTGCCAGCCAACAACTGAAAGTAAAAAGGGATGAGCACAGCCCCATTCCCCTACCCGACTCCTACCCTACCACAATACCCCAAAATCAGGGCCCCATGTGCCTATGAGAGACCAGGGGGCAGCTCAGGCCAGCAGGTTCCTATGGGACCTCCTCTCCCAGAAGAGAGTAGAGTGATACCCCTGGGCTAGGGCTGTCACCCTGGGAACTAGATATGACTGAACTGGGAAACTTGAAATGAAGCTTTGCAAATGCTTCTCAAATGATCTGGTCCCACCAACATTGTCCATTGACTCTCAGAGCTGCAGTCATCTCCTCCCTCCCCAGATTTACTAAAAGCCCCTTTGCACTTTCCCTCAGTCTCTCCCTCCTTGGGCAGCTGCCAGTCTCACAAGACTAAGAAAGAAGGCCAGCACCTGCCAGCCCTGCGGGTACACCCAGGATCAGGGAACAAACAATGTGAATGAATGTAAAGGTGCTCTAGAAAGGCAACCACTTTAGACAGATGTTACTCAGAGGTCAGCGGGGTTACTATGCTCCTTAAAATAGACATCTATTTGGCTCAAACACCCATTTTATATCCTAGGGAAAAATCTACTGCCTGCCTTGAGATTTCTGCAAATTGCAAGGGAACCTATGTCCTTCTCTCACCTCTGACTCCAATTGCCTCCCCTTACTGAATTCTTATTTTCTGCTCTCCATAATTCTGCACCTTCTTCTCCCAACCCTATCCTCTTGACTAAAAGCAATCATTTGAACAAGCATCATACGTTAGCTGAAATTTTATTGATGGTTTGTAGGTCATGAGGGATGGGTTACATTTTCTCACCACATAGCAAACAACCTAACATCTGATACTAGATGTCCCATTTCTTGAACATTCTCTAGGGATTTCTCACCGGCCAGACCATGCCTGAATATGCAGCAGCACGGCTCCCTCTCTCCCTCACTCCCCCAGGAATGACACCCACTCCTGGCTCAGAGCACGGGAGCTCCCTCCCCTGCTTTGCATATCCAAAGCCAATCTAGGTGTACAATGGAACCAAAACCATTTGACTCCTTTAGAAGTGCCAGGTTTCCAAGACACTTGCTGTAAATGGTGCTCCTTTTCCTCTGTTTCACCAATAAAATTAATTCATTATAATTCATTAGGAAGCGAAGGAAATTTCTTCCATTTCACTCTATAAGCTCACTCCGTGATTTGTAGCATTTACTGCCTGCTCTTTTTTAGGCCCTGAGCTTCCAATTCCATTCATGGCTGAAGAAATGGACTTCCCTACCTTGGATCTTGTGCGCCTCTCCCCCCTTTATTTACCCCCATTGCCCCACCCCAAACAGCACCAGCACTCTGGCTCTTGTAAATAATGTCTTGACTTTACCAATTATAACTGCTGCAAATGCCTCTGCCACTGAGTGGTCTAAATAAAGGGGCTTAACCTGGGGTCTAGGAACCCCTTAGGAAGCTAGGCAGACCCACAGAATGCCCATTCATCCCTAAATCTGCACGCAACTATGTGCATTTTTCTGAAGCGAGGGGTTATAACTTTAATAATATATTCCCCCCAAAGGTTTTAACCACTTATCAGGTAGCCAGAGAACAGAGCTCTGTATCAACAATGCAGCCTCAGGTGCTTAAACCAGGTTACTATTTAATTGGCAGTTTGGGAAAAAGAAGAAATCATTTTTTTTTTAAAGTAAGTTTTCCAAAATAGCTGCTATGAGAGTTGTTAAAAACCAACAAGATTTAAGAGCAGGGAGAATGAAAATACAAATTCTTATTTTTTACAGAGAGTTTTAAAAAATGTGATTCAATAAGCTAGTGCCTAATAGCTAATGCCTTTTCAGAGACATCGATAAAGTGATTCTGAGATGCAGACATTTACTCCTATATATAACATTCTGAAGAGTCTGGTGTTATAATCTTAAAAAACTAACCATAAAAACAAAGATGAATCAGATACATATATTTATTGTATTCACTGGAGAACAACTTAGTGCAGGTAAAACAATTACAAATGAACCCAGAGTTAAGGATGGACGGAAGCCTAGAGCCAATTTAAGTGAAATGGGAAAGAGATTTTTAGTCTGAAAATTGAAGATAAGGGTTGGCAATGATCCTACCATCTAACCAAACACACAACTGCTACTGTTCTGGATGACTTGATATATTTTTAATTATATCAAGCGTTTGACTCTAGTTTGAAAAAAAATGAAATTGACCGTAAAAAAAACCCTTCCTCTCTTTCCCCCATCATTCAGAAAGAGAAACATCCCTGTCTGCCCACACAGTGTCTCTACACAGAGACAGAGTTGTGCAGTGCCATTAAAATTATATCATAAATTATAGACAAAGAATGCTCACCATCTCCTGATCTGTTTACCTCATATTCATCCTCAATTGAATGTGGAAATATTTAGTTTTGCCTCATTTACATTGTTAATAGTCTTACACTAGATTATGAGAAAACAGATGAGAAAGAAGGCCTTTAGAATGTGAAAATGGTTTAAAAGCCTTAGCTGAACTTGCCCTGTGGAAGACAATATTACCCTTAAGTTCCAGGCAAAAGGGTCCCTGGCCTGGACCTAACTATTAGAGGGGATCCCATACCTCACAGCACACACACACACACACACACATACACACAGAAGATCATGTGAACACCTCTGTCACTTGGGATCTGGTGCTCAGAGCTAGTGCAGAGCAACACACAATCCCAAAGATACACTCTTGCTTCTAGCACCCTTCAGGCCCCAAGAGAATACTTCACATCTCTTGCCCATGTCCTCAAAACAGAAGGCAGCTGTGTCTGGATGCCATGAAGGTTTGTGGGTTTTGTCCGGCAGACATTGAACCATAGGGAGAATTCGAGCAACAGAAGCACTTAGGTATAAGAGAAGAGACAAATTAACTTGTCAGATCCTTCCTCCCAGCATAAGTGTGATACTTCTTGCATACCAAATGGTTATTTCCTAGTAAGTGCCAGGTGTCTGTTTTCTTCCATCTCTTTGTATTCTAATTTAAGGTTCCAGAAGTAATCACAAATGATCACAGTATTTACAGCAGATGCAGGTAGCAGCTGAGGAACATGATGCAATATTAAACAAATCATACCACCCTTAAACTTGTGTATATGGTTGAAGCATGGCATCAATATTTTTATTGGTAACTAGAAGAATATTGAATGCTAAAATTGTAAATGGTTTTAGCCTTGTAAAATTACTTTAAAATATATTTAATTAAATTTCAAGAAAAATCAAATTAAAATTCAGTTTTATTTAAAATACCTAGGGCTTCCCTGGTGGCGCTGTGGTTGAGAGTCCGCCTGCCGATGCAGGGGACACGGGTTCATGCCCCGGTCCGGGAAGATCCCACATGCCGCGGAGCGGCTGGGCCCGTGAGCCATGGCCGCTGAGCCTGCGCGTCCGGAGCCTGTGCTCTGCAATGGGAGAGGCCACAACAGTGAGAGGCCCACGTACTGCAAAAAAAATAAATAAATAAATAAAATAAAATAAAATAAAATACCTATATTCAATACTTCTTCAAGGAAGATAGAGTAGACATACTTCGATATACCTATTTCTTCCATTAACAACCTTGGACATTATACATAAAATAAAGATAAGAAGTCTCTGAAAGTTAGAAAGAAGAAGGAAAACTGACTAGAGACTTCAGAACCCGAGGAATGGCAGAGTGATGAGTTCCCTGGGTTTTCTTTTTGCCTCATGCATCCCAGACTTAGAGCTAAACAACCCAGTAGCTCAGAAACACCAACAGGCAGACAAAACAAGCCCCAATAAAAGCCTTCTCTCTCTAGCCAAAGGAATAGGACAAGGGCAGCCTAGCAGCCAGAAAGCTTTTTATATTATAATAACTCTACTCCAGCCAGACACCATAGAAAATATCTGCGGCCCCACTCCCACCCATGCCAGCAGTTAAAGTGGGAGCTTAGACACCCCCCCACACAAGACTGTAAGTAGGCACCTCAACACCCCCAGGTGGTGTCAGAGAAGGTCATGTAGGGTGCCTGGACTTTCACCCTCACCACCAGTAATGAGCTCCCCCCAGCCTGTGTTTTCAGTGGAGGACACATTGAGAGCCCAGACTTGCACCCCGTCCAGCAGTAACAAGGTGCCCCTCACCCCTCACTCCCCTCTCAGGTGTTGTCAGAGGAGGCCTAGTGGAGAGTCAGGACTTTCACCACTGGTGGTGACAAGGTCACTCTAACTGCAGAGTCAGTGGAGACCACACGGGGAGCTGGAACTCTCACCTCCACCTGGCAGTAACAAGGAGCAGCTCCCTCGGGGTCAGCTGTCAACAGAGAACAAGTGGGGAACTTGGACTTCTACCCTGACTTTGCAGTGCTGAAGTGATGCCTCCCCTTCCCCTGACAGAGTGGTACCAAAAAGCCAATAAAAACAGGTTTAACAAAATCTAGAGCCTCAGAACACAGTATAAAAATATTTAATTTTCAATTGAAAATCACTCATCACATCAACAACCAGAAAGATCTCAAACAGAGTGAAAAAAAGACAATTAATAGATGCCAACACTGAGATGAAAGATGTTAGAATAATCTGACAAAGATTTTAAAGCAGCCATGTTGAAAGTGCTTCAAGGAACAATTAAGAACACGCATGAAACAAAGAAAAACATAGTCTCAGCAAAGAAATAGAAAGTGTCAACAAAGAAATAAAAGATGTAAAGGAGAACCAAATGGAAACTGTACAACTAAAAAACAATAACCAAAATAAAAGTTCAGTGGATGGACTCAACAGTGAGCTGAAAGATAGAACAATAGGAACTGCTCAATCTGAACAAAGAGAAAGTAGATTAAAAAAAATTAATGGTGTCTCAGAGACCTGTGGGACCATAACAAAATTTTCATATTCACATCAATGCAGTTGCAAAGGAGAAAGAGGGTGGGGCTAAAGAAGTACTCAAAGAAATAATGGCTGAAAACCTCCCAAATTTGACAAGAGACATAAATATACAGATTAAAGAAGCTTAGCAAACCCCAAACAGGATATACTCAAAGAAATCCGTGCCTAAATATATCATAATTAAACTCCTGAAAACTAAAGACAAAGGAGAAAACCTTGAAAAAAGTCAGAGAAAAACACCTTGCCTATAGGGGAAAAATAATTTGAACGACAGTGGTTTCTCATCAGAAACCATGGAGGTCAGAAGAGTTTTTTCCAAGTAAAAATATTTTACAATATTTTTCAAGTGCTGAAAGAAAAGAGTTATAAACCCAGAATCCTATCCAGCAAAAATGTTATCTAGGAGAAAAGGAGAAATCAAGATATTCTCAAATGAAGGAAAACTAAGAGAATTTGTCACCAAGAAGACCTACCCTAAGAGAATAGCTAAAGGAAGTTCTATAAACAGAAAAAGAATAATAAAAGAAGAGAAGAAAAAATGTAAGCAAAAATATACGTAAATACAATAGGCTTTCCTTCTCCTCTTGAGTTTCTAAATTATTTTTGATGGTTGAAGCAAAAATGATACTACTATCTGATATGGCTCTCAATGTATGTAGAGGGAAATTTAAGACAATTATATAATAAATGGGGAAGTGTAAAGGGATATAAGGGAGGTAAAGCTTCTATATTTCACTCAAACTGGTAAATTGACAACACCAACAGACAGTGATAAGTTTATATATATATCATATATATGTAAAAATGTAATTCTTAGAACCACCATTTAAATAGCTATACAAAGAGATACACTCAAAAACACTATAGATAAATCAAAATGGAATTATAAAGAATAAGTAACCCACAGGAAGACAGGAAAAAGAAAACAGAAATGAAAAAAAAATGAGAGAAGAATGAGGAAAAAAAGGAAATAGCATATTCCAACCTTATCAATAATTAAATGTAAATGATCAAAATACACCAATTAAAAGAGAGATATTGGGACAGTAGATTAAAAAACATGACCCAACTGTATACTGTCTAAAAGAAACTCACTTTAAATATGACAGTGTAAGCAGATGAAAGTAAAAGGGTGGAGAGAGATATATAATGCAAACATTAATCAAAGGGAATAAGGAGTGACTATATTAATATCAGATAAAGTAAACTTCAAAGCAAAGAAATTACCAGACCCAGAGGGGGATGTTATATAAATAGGAAAGGGTCAATCCACCAAGAAGACATAGCAATCCTAAATGTGTATGCACCAAACAATGGGGTGTAAAATATGTGAAGAAAAAACAGATAGAACTGAAAGAAGAAATAGACAAATTCACAATTATAGTTGGAGACTTCAACACCCTTCCCTCAATAATTGTTATAATAACTAGACATAAAGTCATCAAGGATATAGAAGAATTCATCATCAACCAACAATATAATCAACATTTATAGAGCACTCCACTTAACAACAGCAGAATACATGTTCTTTTCAAGTGCCCGCAAAACATATACCAAGATAGACCATAGCCCGGGCTATAAAACAAATCTCAACAAATGTAAAAGAATTTAAATTATACAGTGTATGTTTTCTGAACAAAATGGAATCAAACTAAAAATCAATAACTGAAAGATAACAGGAAAATCTCCAAACGCTTGGAAACTAAACAACACACTTCTAAATAATCCATGGGTCAAAGAAGAAGTCTGAAGGAAATTTTTTAAATATATCAAAATGAAAGAAAATAAAAACACAACATATCAAAATTTGTGAGACACAGGTAAAGCAGTATTAAGAGGTAAATTTATAACACTAAATGCATATGTTAGAAATGAGAAAAAGTCTCAAATCAATAATCCAAGCTCCCATCTCAAGAACCTAGAAAATGAAAAGCAAAATAAACCCAAAGTGAAAAGAAGGAAATAATAATGATACAAGCAGAAATCAAGGAAATTGATAACATAGAAAAATCAATGAAATAAAAAGTAGATTCTTTGAGAAGACCAATAAAATTGGCAATACTCTAGCAAGATGGACAAAAAGGGGGAGAAAGAGAGAGAGAGGAGAGAGAGGACACAAATTACCAATATCAGGAATGAAACAGTGGGTACAGTATTGCTACAGACTCTGCAGATGTTAAAAGGAATACCAATGAATACTACAAAAAACTCTACAGACCTACATCTGGCAAATGGACCAATCCCTTGAAAAATAAAAACTACCACAACTAACCCAATATGAAATTGATCATTTGAATAGCCCTATAACTATTAAGGAAGTTGAATTTTTAACTTAAAAGCTCCCAAAAAAGAAATCTCCAGGACCATGTGGTTTCACTGGAGAATTCTACCAAACATTTAATGAAGAATTAATACCAATTCTATACAATCTCTCCAGAAAATGGAAGAGGAGGGAACACTTCCCCATTCATTTTATGCAGCTGGTATTACCTGATACCAAAACCAAACAAAAACAGTACATAAAAAGAAAACTCAGACCAATATCCCTTGTGAATTTAGACACCAAAATACTTAACAAAATATTAGCAAACAGAATTCAGCAATATGAAAAAAGAATTATACACCATGACCAAGTGGGGTTTATTTCAGGGATGCAAAGTTGGTTCAATGTTTGAAAAGCAATTGTAATCCACCAGTCAACAAGTCAAATAATGAAAATCACATGATTATATTAATTAATGCAGAAAAATTTTTGACAAAATTAAATATTCATTCATGATACAAATTCTCAGAAAAATAGGAACAGAGGGAACTACCCTGACTTGATAAAAAGAATCTATAAAAACCTACAGCTAACATTACACTTAGTGGTGAAAGACTAGATGCTTTTCTTCCAAAATCTGGAACAAGGTAGGATGTCTGCTGTCACCACTCTTACTCAACATAGTGCCAGAAGTTTTAGCCAGTGCAATAATGCAAAGGAAACAAAAGGCATACAGACTAGAAAACATTAAAATATGAAACAAAACTGTCCCCATTTGCAGATGATATGATTGTCTACATAGACTATCCCAAGGAATCTATTTTTAAAAATAATAATAAAACTCCTAGAACAAATAAGTGAATTTAGAAAGGTTACAGGAGTCGGGCTTCCCTGGTGGCGCAATGGTTGAGAGTCCGCCTGCCGATGCAGGGGACACGGGTTCGTGCCCCGGTCTGGGAAGATCCCACATGCTGCGGAGCGGCTGGGCCCGTGAGCCATGGCCGCTGAGCCTGCGCGTCTGGAGCCTGTGCTCCGCAACAGGAGAGGCCACAACAGTGAGAGGCCCGCATAATGCAAAAAAAAAAAAGAAAGGTTACAGGAGTCAAGATAAATATGCAAAAACCCATTTTTTTTATATAGACTAGCACTGAATACATAAACTTCTTAATTAAAAATAAAATACCATTAACAATCACACATAGAAAGTAAATGGGTATAAACCTAACAAAACATGTACAGGGCTTGTATGCTGAAAACTATGCAATGATGATTAAGAAAATCAAAGAAGATCTAAATAAATAGACATATCATGTTTATGGATTAGAAGACTCAAATTAGTAAAGATGTCAATTTCCCCCAAATTGTTATACAGGTTTAACACAATTCCTATCAATATCCAGGCAAGACTTCTCGTAGATATGGACAAGATTCTTCTAAAATTTATATAGAAAGGCAAAGGAACTTGAATAGCTAAAACCATTTTGAAATAAAGGAATAAAGTAGAAGGAATAAATCTACCCTATTCCAAGACTTATTGTGTAGCTATAAGACTGTTATTAAGACTGTGTGATACTGGTGGAGAGACAGACACACAGATCAATGGACAGAACAGAGAGCTGAGGTATAGACCCATACAAATATGCCCACTGATTTTTGACAAACATGCAAAAGCAATTCAACAGAGGAAATATAGCCTTTTCAATAAATGACGCTGGAGCAATTGAATATCCATAGGAAAAAAAAATTGACCTAAATCTCACACCTTATACAAAAGTTAACTTAAAATGGATCACAGACTTAAATGTAAAACACAAAACTATAAACTTTTAGAAAAAATGGGAGAAAATCTTTAGGATCTAGTGCTAGGCAAAGAATTCTTAGACTTGACACTGAAAGTACCATCGAAAAAAAGGAAAAAATGATAAATTTCCATGGTTTAAGAAGTAAGTGGGGGAAAGAAAGAAGTGTGTGGTTATAAAAGGGCAACATGAGGGATTCTTGTGGTGGTAGAAGTGTTCTTTATCTTAACTATCGATTTCAATATCCTGGTTGCGAAATTGTGCTATAATTTTATAAGACAATATCATTGAAGGAAACTGGGTAAAGGGTATATGGGATCTCTCTGTATTATTTCTTATAACTGCATGTGAATCTATAATTATCTGAAAATAAAAAATTTAATTTAAAAATCCCATGCATTACTTATAATTTGTTTTTCTTTTTTTGAATTTTATTTTATTTTTTTATACAGCAGGTTCTTATTAGTTATCTCTTTTATACATATTAGTGTATATATGTCAATCCTGATCTCCCAATTCATCCCACCACCACCACCACCACCCCTGTTTTTCTTTTAATTTTAATATATAATTGTAAATGCTTTAGAAAAAATATCTTCAGTAACATACATGAAAAATAATGTCAAATTTTCACTTTTCAACATTTACTTCCATTTATAACTTTGATGAAAATATACTCAAATGCCATTCTGATGACATCATTCCCTTGTTTAAAAATCTTTCCATGGCTTTCCAAGGCCTACAGCATAAAAACTCCTTAGCTTAGCAAAGACATTCCTCTTCCAGACACTTGCCGATCAACCCAGACTCACCCTTCACTCCTGCCCTCTGGTGCACACTCCTCTCCCCAACTCTTGACAACTTGAAGTTCCTTAATGTGCCTTGCTGCTTCATGCCTCTCTGCTGGTTCACCCTGCCCCTAAACACCTTCACATCTTTCAAGACTCCGTTAAACCCACCTCTTCTAGGATCTCTTGCCTGTTCCTCCCCTTAAGAGCCCAGACCAAGGAGAATTCACCATCCATCTGCAGCAGCACCATAACTTGTAGGTCTATCTTGGTACCTAACACTCAGTTGCTGACATGTCTTTCCCTCTTCTAGTCTGTGAATGCCTGAGGATGAGGACTGTGTAATTCTACCTTTGCAGTTCCTGTGCTTCATACAGTGTCCAACACACAGCAGGTGGTCAAAATGGTTGTGGAATGGCTGACTATCCAGCTCACATGACTCCTGCTTTCTGGTGGTTTCCTTGTCCTACCTTTTTTTCATCCTTTCCCCCCAAATAATTCATTCCTTACTCTCCTAAAGTCCCTTAGATTTTGTTCACAGGACAGTCAGCTGTGTACATGCTTGCCTAAGAGTTCCTCAAGGATGGGCAGAGTGCATTTTTCAGACACACTGTAGACACATCAAAGAGTCCAACATTGATTGATAAACAAGGTGTTCAACCAACTGAGTGGACAAATGAATGAATGACCTTGAAATACCTTGTAAAGTATACAATGTAGGTTATTTTTTAACTTTACTCCAAGAGAGAGACAGAAGGACAGAAAAATACACATAATACCTATAACTCACAAGGAAGAGCCCTACGTAGCAGCAGCGCAGATAGGGAAGAATGAATACGTGGTTGGAATCATGAACATCACTGTACAGCTTTTAAGTTTGGGTTTAGGTCCTTTGAATTGTTCTTTGGGGCTGATGGAAGAAGGGGGGATGAGAAATCATCACATCATTTCCAGCTGCTTAGAGAAGAATCACAGTGTGAGTCCTATTTATCACATATAGGGAAAAAAGAGACACAAAGACATGTCAAATCATCAAACGGCACATTTCAGTTTTAAGCACAGTCCCAGCCTTAAGGAATTTACAATCTACTTTCCATTGTAATCATTCCAAACATTTGCCTTTAGAGCAGTTTAATGTAATAAGGAAATAATGCATGGGAAAGAGTATAGGCTGTAGTTTCAAACAGGCCTGAGTTCAAGCCCAGCTTGATCCTTTGCTAGTTATAGGAGCCTGCCACTTAATCTGTTTCCTTCACTTTAAAATGCAATATCAGACCATTTACACATGGGACAGGTATGAGAATTAAATAAGATAATGTATGTAAATTGTAGAGCCTAATGCCTAGTACACAGTAGGCCAATAAATTATGACTGTTCCTTTCCCCATCAAAGGCACCCATCTCTGGATTATGAACTTCAAAACACCTTCAGGTGAAATAGTGTTCTCATTTAAACTGTATTAGAAGCCAAAGTTATAACACCAGGAGAATACCTAAGAAAAGTATGATATGTGTTAAAAATGTTATGCTAGAAACCCTGCAGGGCTCTCAATAAATACTTGTTGACTGACAAATGCATTGTCAGATCATAAAATCACACAGATGGAAAGAGATAACAGCATAAAAAGGTAATTTGGAATCAGCACAGGATAAAGATTACACTTCAATAAGTATTCTATTTTTATAAGCAACAGTAAAGGTAACTGGAAGTCACTGGGGAAAAAAATCAGGTTTTCTTTTACGGCCACAAGTTTATACAAACACCTAGAGGCACAGTACCCAAAATGCTGGCATCTCACTGGCAAAATTGCTAAATTGGAAGCAAAAATGTTCCAGGTACTTAGGGGTGTATTCATGACATCTGTGGATACCTCCTCCCACATGACCCAGGGAGCAGGAGACCCAGATGTCCTACACACCCGTGACCTACAAACTCATGACCTAAACACCCATGACCAAAGCACCCATTCAAACACTTCCTGGAGCATCATCGTCTCAAAGACATGGTTTACATAACAAATGTTTATTGAGCTTTACTGTGTTCCTGGTACCATGCTGGGCTCAGGGACACTAAGAAGGGTGGATCATGATCCCTGTCCTCAAGAGGAGAGGTAGACATATAAATAAACAGTTTCGAGTAGAGAGTGACTGGGTATGTATAAGGACACGTGGAGGCACAAAGAAAGGAGTGGTCCATTTAACCTGAAGGATTAAGGAACTATTTCTCAGAGGTAGTAACAATTGAGCCAGACCTTAAAAGATAAGATGCTTTCCATGCCAACAGAGTGTAAAGGCAATCCAGCAGGGGAACCCCTAGGACAAAGGCCCAAAGTCTAAATATAGAGGTGAACTCAGGGAACTGTGGGCAGTTCCATGAGAACTGGGACATTTGCAAGTCATATATAATGTACGTATACATAGTCTCTTACATGCACAGTATATACATATCTTCCTATCCTTGTGAAATTGGCAGCAAATAATTATTCCCATTTTGTTGATGCATGTACCACAAACTTACACTCCCTATTCCGTGAGCTAATCAGTTCACCTAATATTTTTTAAGTAAACACCTGGAGTTATTGGTTATAGGTTGTTAAATGGCCCTCAGTCATCTATGCCTTGCTCCCCATAGGTTCCTGAATTTCTATGAGACAGGGCACCCACAGTGATGAAGGTCCTGGGAGGGATGGGAAGGAAGAGAGACTGAAGGACAGAGGGACACAGCTTCCCAGTATGGGCATCTCAGTGGCCCAACAAAATAACTCAACATCCTGGAAAAAATAAACATTTCGGAATTGTCAAGAAATATTCTAGAAATGTGAGTAATACATGAATCAGCTATGTACATTGTGAAACCTAAGCCTTATGTTGTTTATTTCACAATATAAAAATTTAAACACCTTCCATCAAGAAAAAAATAAAAACAAAGACAAGACATGCCAATTTGTGGAGAGACCCACAGCACCCTAGGGTTTTGTGCCACTACAGATCATCTTATTTATGCTACAGAAATAGTTGATATGTCCACAACAGGTATCACTAAATGATCTCAGTATGTTTTCTCACTGAACCTGAGATAAGGGGATAAGGAGAGGTCAAAGACTAGAGTGGAAGCATCCCTTGTGCTGTTAAAAATAGTGCTGTTAGGCACCATTGAAATGGCTCTACGGTTGCATTAAAATAGCCACTTCAAAATGTCATCTACACAATTTTGCGTCTCAGGTCTGCCATGAAAGGGTTATGTGACCTTTCCAAAGGTCACATAATTTCTTTAAGCTTCTGATTCCTCTCCTGTAAAACGAAGACCTGGACCAAATAACTTCCAAAGTCCCATTCTGACAGTTTACAATTCTGACTTTCCTTTTTACCACATCTAGTTATCCCTAGTCACTATCTGTACTAACAACCAACTGCCTGAGGCAGCAGAAGTCTAACCCCTAGTCCCGAAGACACATGTGTGAATTTTTGACCCAAACAGCACAGTTCACTTGAAATGCCCCATGGGCCCATCTGATCAGTGCTTTTGCCCCACACCTTGGGCAAACGTGCACTAGAAGTAAATCAGCAAGAAAATGACTGCTGCCCCCAAAGCAGTGACTTGAAAATCAATATTTACCTTGCCTTCTGTGGTTTCATTTCCTGCCCGGAAATGGAGCTGGGTGCTGCAGATGGGGCCGGAGATGACAAACACTTCTGATATAGGTTCTGAGTTCAGCATGGCTTCCTTTGCTGTGAGATATCGCTAAAACACTACAGAACTTTTCTTTACGTGGGATCAGGCAGAAAGCACAATTCAGATGGACTTCACTTTGGATTTCCTACTTTGGATGAAATTAGATGGAGCATCACCCTCCAAAGTGCTTTCCAGACTCAAGGAACCCCCAGGGTAGGTAAGGAAAGAGGAGGCACCCAAGGGTTCCAGCAGCCAGTAGGCAACAGGTATGAGAAATACAGTTGCACTGGGCACCCTGCCAGGAGGACCACAGAGTTGCCCCAGGAAGAGCCCACCCCTAGCTCAGCAACACTGGATCACAGCCTTCTACTGGGGCAGTGAGCTCTGTCTGCATATTTGTAAGGGCATTTAAGGCAGTGTTTCAAAGCATGAGTTATAACGCCAGAGACCTGGGTTTAAGTTTTATTCCTGCCCCTAACCACCTCTCCAAGCCTCAGCTTCCTCATTGCTAAAATGATGCTAATAGTAGAATCTAATCATAAGGGTCATTGTGAGCATTAAATAAGACAGTGAACGTAAAGCAATAAGGTATAGTCACTATCTCACAGTGCTGTGCTGAGCTGTACTTGAGCCTGAGACAAAAGGAAAAATCAGTACTACTGAGCCTGTCTTTGTTAAAATCTTGATATTTTGTGTTCATCATGAATTTTTTGAATTTTTAATAAAAAAATATTGCATTAAACTATTACTTATCTTAATTATTGAGGGTTTTTTTTTGGCATCCCTTAACTCTTACACACTCACCTAAGAACTCAGTAAATGTTGGCTATCATTTTACCAGCATCATGCAATGACTGCACATCACAATTTAGCACTTAATTATCTAATGTCTTGTATTAGTCACTTATGTCCTGTTTCCCAACTAATTTGTATACTTATTAAGGGCAGAAATTATGACATATGTCTTTTATCCCTAAAACTGCTGAGTCATAAGAGATTCAATTAAGTGCATGTCCAGTGATGGCTTATAGCCTAAGGTAGACAATTTATAACACCACTGTCCTCTAACTGTTTCATGTGTTTGAAGGTTTTGTCTCATGATCCTTGAGAGGGCAGGGATGGCATCTGGCATTTATTCTCTGCCATGTCTGGTGTAAAGATGGGGGACAGAATCAAAGAACTGGCAGGGACCTTAGAGTTCATCTAATCCCACCTGCTCACTTTACAAAGAAATCATTTGATGTCCAAAGAGGTTGCATGATGTAGCCAAAACCCCTCAGTGATAGCACCGGGATCTCCTGGGCTCTTCCCATGCCAGTGCTCTGCTAATTTTCTTTTATCTCTTCTTGCCCATCAGCATCAAGCACGGAATTTTGCATGTAGGATAAATCTAATAAGTGATGTAGATGATTGATTTCTGGAACTTGAGTAACCTTTGCTTAAAGAGGGAGTAGGGAGTCATGGCCTGGAAAAGTGTATGTATTTACCAACTATCCACGTCTCCTGGCTCAGTGTGGCAAGGTGGTTATGAGAACACTGGATTTGGAGTTAGACAGCTCTGTTTCAAGTCCTGGATTCACTACTTTCTAGCCATGTGACCTTGGATGAAATTGCTTCTTAACTGAATTTTCCTCATCCAAAATAGGAACATAATAATGGTACATACCACATAGAATTGTGAAAAATTACACAAAACAGAAACATGTAAAGAGTATGGCAGGCTACTTAACACATAGTAAATGCTCAACAATTATTAGCAATTATCACTATTCTAAAAGTAAAGCCCTAAGAGTTAGGTGGGCTATAAGAGCAGATGGATAGAGTTATATGTATGGTTGTTTAATATACCCATATCTTTATATAATGGTGGATAAAGACTGGGAATGGGGAGCTAAATTATTAATCAAGCACTTATTATTATGCTATATCTATCCCATGAAGCCTCATAAATAACTCTGATGTCCAGTGTATTCTGTGAGATCTCAGTTCTATATAATCATGACAAGGGCCCCTCATGTACACACACACCAGCTGCCTAGCTCCTGAAATGTTACAGATTTTCCAAAAGCAATGGGAGCCCAGGCCAGTAGACTAGAAAAGGGACCTGTCATAGAGTCAAGAATGCCTAACTATAATCCCACTTTTAGTTCCATTTCAAAGTAAACAAACTATATTAGCAAGGACACCCAATCGATAAGCAGAAGCCCAGACAAATACTAAGACACTCCATGACTTGAAATCTTGCCAGCACAAGCCTGATGCTATGAACAATGGATGGAGTAACCCAGGGAAACCAACTGCATAATTGAGTTCACACAATACCTCACCTACTTTTATTCTCTTTTGCCCTCTGCTAAAAGCAGTACTCTGAACCCAAATTCATATGACTCCACAGGAAGATGTGAGGTAGAAGTGTGAAAAGTATCCTATTTTTTTAGTACTTAGAACTTGGAGGAAAGAAACAGACTTGAATATCCCAAATTTCCAACCAAAGACTCCAATATTTTGCATTTTTGCAGCACCTTTATACCAAAATCCTCAAACCACTTCTGCTTGTCTGATATTAGCATCTCAGGGAAGCAGCCAGGAGTTTGTTGAAGCATTTTAAAGAGCACTTAATATTCAAAGCTGTTTTGAATTTTGAAAAATAAGGGAAAATACCAATAAAACCATTTTTCATCCTGGGTCAAACCCTCTATTGGCAATCTGAAATTTCTCTTAAAATTCAAGGTTTCCCAAAATCAATGTGGTATCCTAAACTGGATCCTCAAACAGAAAAAAGGACATTAGTGGATGAATCGGTGAAATTCAAAGAGTCCATAGTTCAATCATTAGTATAATACCAATGCTAATTTCTAAGTGCTAATTTCTAAATGTCGACACTAGGGGAAACTGAGTGAAAGATATGTAAGATCCCTGTATTTTCTTTGTAACTTGTCTATAGATCTAAAATTGTTCCAGAGTTTATTCAAATATTTATTTTTATATTAGCAAAAAAATAGTAAGTCAAGATTTCTTTGCCAAAGAAACTTTGGTGAGTGAAAGGGGTGGGGATTACTATTCTCTCTCCCCACTGAAAAATATATTAAAAGGACAAAAATCTCCAGTTTTTTACTAGAGATCAACCAAAAGATGGTGGCCAACTCCATTTCTCCTCAAGGTAACATGTTGGGAAGCTAAAGGGAACTGGGCTCTCCAGTCTGTAAAACAGAGATAATGACCTCTCTCTCATGTGTCTCAATGGGGAATCAAGGACACAAAAGAGGTACAGCACTTGACTTGTGTCAGGAGCTAGGTGAGTGGCATTGTCCTTTGCCCCGTCTCAGGACATCCCCACTGGCGGCTCCTGTCAGCGCCTCAGGGAAACCTTACAGGTGGTCCCTCTGGGTGGAAGGATGGCTCCTCTATCTTGGCAGGAGGGCTCCCCATGTTCATGGCCTCAGAGGACCTGCTGGACGTCTTAGCTCCTGGACAGTGAGCTGTGGTCTCTCAGCCCCACCTCCAGAAGCAGCTTATACTCTGCTGGGCTCCTGTCAAACTCTCTGGGGGCAGCTCTGTCCTCGCATCACTTTTTAAAGAACAGCCTGCCCATCACTCTGTGGGGATAGGGACACAGAAGAAACTACCACTTACTTAACTGATTTACTTTTCAGTAAGAGTGAGAAGGGAAAACATGAGTCATGAGCTGAGGCTGGGGGCTCAGCACTTGCCCCACAGAGTGGCACTGTGCAAGCCACAAGGTGGGTCATTTCTAGAGCAGCCTTTGCTCCCCTTGGCTTGGCCCAACTTTTAATATGTTGCACTGACTCACTGTCTTTTGCTTCAAGGAAATTCTTAAATTAACTAGACCTTGACACTGTATGACAGTGTAGAGCCCATTCGTTCTTCCCGGCATTGTCCAGTCTTGTGGATAGAGAATATTTTAGTGAAAGTCCCAAGTTTTTTTGTCCTATCTCCATAGGTTGTGAATTTTCTTGAGTAATCTCTATTCCAAATATTCTGCCTTACTGATCCTAGACACCACCCAAATGTCCCAGAAACTGAAAATGTTTTTAGTATTTTTCTCTCCCTGACGGCCTCATCTATCTAAAGGTGACCACATGTTCTGCCAGCCCCTGGGCTTTCTTCAGAAGTGGTCAGGGTTCCCATCAGGTGTGTGGGTACCATCAAGGACACTTCTCATGCTTTTGGCCACTTAGCATCTGAATCCTTCCTTTGTTTGGAGAGTCCCTCTCCCTGTGAAGCAGAGCTGGTCGCCCACTGTGGAGCTGTCAAAGACAGATATTTGCTTACTGGCCTCCCTTGCAGCAGATGGGCTAGCCTTGAACTAGACTCTACCAATCAAACGAACCTAGTTCAGACTTTAAATTGGAAACTAGTTATACAAAAGAGCAGGAGTCACCCAGAATCCGTTCTGGTGTGGGGATGGCTCCCTCCAGCTTACTGACATAGCAGTGGAGGCAGATTCAGGGCGGTTTCCAGCACTTACTGTCAGTGTGGCAGGGGTACAAGCTGCAGTGTCTGTGCTTAGCAGGAGCTGCCCTGGGTCTTCACCAGACCAGTTCTCCAGCACAATTTGGATATTTCCCCTGGCCGAGTAGCCCCAGAGCCTGGCCTTTTGACCTTGCTGGAAATTCTACAAACCGGAGCCTACTTCACGGGTCAGCAACCTGTGTGGTCACACAGGGCCCCAGGCTCAGCATGATCCTGTGCTTAGTTAAATGGTCTCCTGCCCGTCTTCCAATCCTTCAAAGTTTTCACCAAGAAGCCTCACATTTTCATTTTGCACTGGGCCCTGGAAATTAAGTAGCTGAGCCTGCTGTGAGCTAGCTAATATACTTTAGGTTAAGGGGTTCTTAACCTTTTGTGTGCCATGGAGCCCTTTGGAGGTCTGATGAAGCCTATGAAGTATATAAGGAACGTTTTGAAATGCACAAAATGAAATACATAGGAAGCCAGTTATATTAAAGTATAGTTAAATTTTTAAAACAAATATATGATAGCATAATATGTGTGATTTTTTTATTAGTACATTAAATAAATCTAGTGGCAGGTCTAGTAACTGCTGTTGCCCAGAAGTAGCATTTTGGAATGCCTGCAACAACTGAAATGTGACTTGAAAATACCTATGACTTTTTTTTTTTTTTTAAGATTTTTTTTTAATATATATTTTTATTTATTTATTTACTTATTTATTTATTTTTGGCTGCATTGGGTCTTTGTTGCTGTGCATGGGCTTTCCCTAGTTGCAGCGAGAGGGGGCTACTCTTCGTTGCAGTGTGCAGGCTTCTCATTGCGGTGGCTTCTCTTGGTGCGGAGCACGGGCTCTAGGTGCGCGGGCTTCAGTAGTTGTAGCACATGGGCTCAGCTGTTGTGGCTCACGGGCTTAGTTGCTCTGCAGCATGTGGGATCTTCCCGGCCCAGGGCTCGAACCCGTGTCCCCTGCATTGGCAGGCGGATTCTTAACCACTGTGCCACCAGGGAAGACCCTCTATGACTTTTAAAGGTGAGAAGGTCACAGGTATCTGATTTGTTGTCTATATTCATAACTTAAAGAAATGCTACATTCGGTGATTTTTTAAAGTGATCCATCCAAGTCACAGTGTCTTTATTTTTTAATTAAAATTTAATTGTAGGGCCTCCCTGGTGGCGCAAGTGGTTGAGAGTCCGCCTGCCGATGCAGGGGATACGGGTTCGTGCCCCGGTCTGGGAGGATCCCATATGCCGCGGAGCGGCTGGGCCCGTGGGCCATGGCCGCTGAGCCTGCGCGTCCGGAGCCTGCGCGTCCGGAGCCTGTGCTCCGCAACGGGAGAGGCCACAACAGTGAGAGGCCCACATACCGCAAAAAAAAAAATAAATAAATAAAAAAAATTTAATTGTAAAACTTAATTAATTAAAATTTAATTTAAATAAATTCCTTTTCTGCTTCAACTAGCCAAAGCTGTTATTTTGTTGCTTACAAAGAGAAGCCTGTAGGATACAGGTACCTGATGTGACGCAGGCCCCAGGACGAATCCTGAGTATGCCAGGGCTCTCCATAGAAAACAAGCAAACACAACAGTCATAGTGGTCGGAGGTGAGTCAAAGGCGTATCCAACATAGCTCTGCCTCAGCTGTTAGTATCTTAGAAAAGAAAGTGTCAATGGTGACAGTCCAGGATGCTGTCTGTGAAACATGTGACAAGCCCTAGATGTGTGGTATAAACCAAGTGATCTAGATGTCTGAGCAAGTGGAGGTCCCTTCCAGCTGGGAAGGTCAGCTATTAATAACGGTTCTACCTTATGAGAAGGGAGATAAAGCACATAACAGTATAATCATTACTCCAATGTCCACAGCAAGTTAACAGAATGTTGAAGAATCTCCTTCCTCAATTCCCAAATCCTAATCCAGAATTCTTTGTTCTAGCCGCATTACCTCTCAGGTATTTCAACATGCGTATGTTTTTTTACAGATCTCAAAGGAAATATGATATAAAAACATACCTCCTCGGGTACTATTCTCTTGTTCCCCTTCCACTCCTCCTTTTGGGACAGGGGACTCAAAAGCCCTTCAACACAAAGGGAATATCTATCCTTTGGACACACTTGAGAAACCTGGGTTTGTTCAGAAAGTGGAAAACAATCCATTCGCAGATATCTTGAATTTTCCAAAGTAGTTTTATATATATTATTATACTTGAGCTCTGGGCATATATCATTACCCCTGTTTTATAGATGAGGAAACCAAGGGTCAGAGAGGTTGCGACTTGCTCAAGGTCACAGAGCAAGAAAGAAAACCCAGGTTTCTTGCTTCTTAGTCCAGTGTCCTTTCCTCTGCCCACAACTCTCCAACGAGCAGATCGTAACAAAAGGGGAGGCTGTCTCTGAAAGGGAAGTACAGTCATGCAGATCGTCAAAAAACCAAGACACCCACACCCCAAATTCTGGGCAACAGGTGTCAGCTAGGAGAGGCTCGAAAAAGAAAACAGATCACCAAATCCTCTGGCCCTGAACAGGCTTCAGTTTGAGCCCCCAACATGGGACAGAATTCCTTTGGCCAGTGCCCAGCACACAGAGTCCTTCCCATTCCTGCCTGGGACTTAGGCTCATAACAACAGCAACAGCAGGAAAAGGGCTTCATGAACATAAAAATAAACAAACTTTCTATTTTTAGCAGGGCTGCAGCTGTGAGAGCTTCATTATTTGCTTTTTAGCTGCAGCATTCTGAGGGAGGAGAGGCAAGCGGGGAGGGGGTGGGAGACGAGGACAACTAGGGACAGTCACACTGGGAGCCAAATTTTCCATTGCTGAACCTAATTACACACAGGTCACAGAAACCCACGTCCAGCCTGGAAGTCTGTGGAGTCTGCAGGTCTGGAAAAACTGCAGAGCAAAAACCAGGAAGCCAGCTGGTGACTGGGCTCTCCTCTGGCCATATATAGAAATAAATCATCTTTTGCCCAAATGGTTTTTAGAGCGACTGAAAACCGTCTTGTAGTGACTCCATCAGAGGAGTGGAAGACAAGCTTGTGAGTAGAGACCTATCAACTCTTAACTTAGGCTCTAGCGAGAACCCGTGTGAATCTCGCAGAAACTCAGATCCAGCATCTTCCAGGCTTAAACCTGGCTGGGGTCCAGAATTCCCAAATAGCCTGCAGCATTTTTCTCCTGCTCAGCCCTCGCTGATAGCACTCAATATCAAAATCTTGAGAAAGGACAACCCTAATGTTGGAGGTGGGGAGAAACAGGAGCTGTGGTTCCTCCTTTCTGTTTGCCTGAAACAGGATTGGACATTATGAGAAGGGAGTTCCAAGGCCACCACAGAGGAGGGACCTTTCCTTATACATGTCACAGTGGCTTTAGGAAACGTATGCACCTGATCTGATTTCAGGAGTACCTCTTTAGCCATGCAAATACCTTTGGCTGTGCCATACCCTGACCCCATGGCATCTTTAATTACATTCTTTTCCCCTCTTGTGGCCCTTTTCATGCATGGTCGCAACTATATTTTCAGTCCTTCTGAGCAGACAGAATTGCAGACCCCAAAGCAGTACTGAGGAAGGAAAGAACCCAATGCTTTGTGCACTTACAAGGAAATAAGTGCCCAAGCAAGAGTACCATGCTCTTCCACGCTGGGAGAGAGTCTCTACAACTTCCTGGATGTGGCCTTATGGCTGGCGGGCTTCATTCACTGGCAAATGTGTACCGAGCACCCCACTGTACCGTCGCCTGCAGTCCAGTGTGGGGAAGAAATAAACAGACAATGTCATCACTGTGGGGCAGGCTCTATGATGGGTAAGTGCAGAGTCCTGTGGGAACACAGAGGACTGGCTTCTACCGCAGTCCTAGAGAGTCAAGATCTTTTCCGAGGAGATGGTGTCTCAGCTAGAACCCAGGCAGGTAGAGATTGGGTAGGGCAAGAGTTTCTCCTCGAACACTCCGCGTGAAAGGGTAGTTCTCAAATAATAACATGGTAAGAGGACATAGCAGGGCTAAAATATACAAGAACTTAACCCCAGCACCTCAAAAATAGTCCCAATAACATTTATCATTTTACCCAATAACACTACTGAGCAAACCAATTGCTGGCAAATTACAAGAAAAAAGACAGTATCATAATCTATTTGACTGTGAATTTTGACAGTTAACAATGTAAGCCCTGGGATCTTAAGGTTGGAAGGGATCAAATGGGCTACTGAATCCTCTCACCACATATAAAAATCCCTTCTACAGTATCCCTGCCAGATGGTCACCCAGGCTCTGCTCAAATTGCTCCAGTAATGGAGAGCTCTCCACGGATCAAGGCAACTAGTTATTAATAGTTAGTTTTTTGTTTGTTTTTTTTTCTTTTTGCGGTATGCGGGCCTCTCACTGTTGTGGCCTCTCCCGTTGCGGAGCACAGGCTCCGGATGCGCAGGACCAGCGGCCATGGCTCACGGGCCCAGCCGCTCCGCGGCATATGGGATCCTCCCAGACCGGGGCACGAACCCGTATCCCCTGCATCGGCAGGCGGACTCTCAACCACTGCGCCACCAGGGAGGTCCCTTAATAGTTAGTTTTAAAAGCAGGAGCTGGAGTGTGTAGTGGCCTCCTACCCAGCTGAAGTTCAGTCTCCCAGCCTTTCCACGCTCCAATAAATCCTACAAAAGGCCACCAGATTAACTCTGAAAGTGGTCAGTCCATTGTTCAAAACCTGCAGTGACTCCAACTACTGACATACAAATTCTAACCTCCTTCTAAAAGACTAGAAGAGCCCATATCAAAATGTAACATTGGTTATATTTGGTCATGAGGTTTATGGATGATATTTTGTTTTTCTCCTTCATACTTTTGAGTTTTTCCCCAGTTTTCTGTGAGACAGAGAGAGAGAGAGATTAAGAAAGGTAATAAAATAATTAATGTTATTTACAAAAAAGTCCTACCATGTTTATTCGTTCATGTTGTACCCAGTTTAGAAATCTTTCACTCTCTTTCCCAGTCTTTAAATTCTTCTGCACCTACCAGATTCTGGCCAACCCACCTCTATGTTTCCTTGAGTGCTCCAGCCCTTACTGACCTTAAATCCAAAGTATAAAATTGAGCACTTTATTATAAGCAGTTTTCTACTATCTGTTAATCATCTCATGAGATGTGGTCAGTTCCACATCAGACTGTAAATTCCTTAAGGACCATATCATAGTGCCTATCTAGCACAAGGCAGAGGCTATTGTAGATTCTCCATGAATATTTGCTAGTGGATAGATGGATGGATGAAATTCCACTGGGTGTATTTATTAGCTCAGTTGGTTAGAGCACAGTTCAAATGATCAGAGCACAGCTCTAATAAGTTTTGTATGTCATCTGATCCTATGCCTCTCAAACTAGGGTGCCCACAACACTGGAGGAATATGGAAAAGTAAGTCAAGTGTATATGAAGCCACAAGATATTAAATAATGTCTTCCTAAAGCAAAAATGTCCTCCTTTGGGGGAATACTCTGGTGGAAAAGTATGAGAAGCACTTTTGCAGCCCATCCCTTTCCAAGTGCAGGAATTCCATCCAAGGTTGACATCCAGATACTGCTTGAGTTCATCAGTTTAAGCTTTGCTTCTAGATACTTTCAGATGCCAATAGGTCTATACCCCACCACCTCCTGGAAGGTATCATTCATCCTGCATACAACAATGCAGAGATCACTGGTCTAGGAGCCAGAACACCTTGGTTCCAGCCCAGTTATGCAACTACTGTGGGTTACCAGCCTCTTCAAGCCCCAGTCTCTCATCTACTCTGCCCTCCCAACAAACGTTGGGTTAAATTAAATAATACATTTGAAATGTCTTTGTAACTGTAATTTATGTGCAAGCTTCAGGTATTATTATTGTTGTCTTTATCATCCCAGAATCAGGGAACTGGATTGTGTCCCATGGGCACAGAGGCTGCTTCCCAAACCTGTCCTGTTGACTAAGGTGGGTAGCAGTGGAGCTCTGAATTCAGAAAGTTGTAGGTGGAAACCTGACTCTAGTGTAAGCTCCACCAGACTAGAGTCTCATTCATTTTTATATATCTCATGTTTTGCAATGAATGTGTTTCTGTTTATTGGGATTTCTGCCTTCCATCATTTACCTGATCTTTGGCAAAATTAAAAATTTTCCAAATCCTTGTCTCCTTATCTCTTAGGTAAGTATAATAGTAACTCATAGTGTTAAAAATGCATAAGCTGCCTGGCACATAGGAAGCAATAAGTCAGCCGCAGTTAAAACAGAGGGAGAGGGTGAGTGTATTTCTGCAACTTGGTAAATGAAGGCTAAACTATTATCTTATGGTTTTGTCAGCCCTTCCTTTTACCTGTTATGAAAGAGCCAGCCTAGGGAAAGGAAGGTTGTTTGCAGCAAGGTTGGTGTTCTGAGTCACTGAACTAGTTAAGGAAGCAAATTTCAAAGGCACAGTTACTTTGTGGGCCCTCAGGGCAAGAGGAATAAACAATTCCAGTCTTCACAGCAACTTCTTCCAGAATGAATATGCTTGGGCAGGGCAAGCTGGGGTTTTCCAGAGGTCTCTCTGACAAAGTGACAAGAAATGTTTTACCTAGGCCATGGAAATGCTATATGAAACCCACACAATGGGCTCACTCAATAAACTGATCAGTAAACCGAGAGCAGGAGACAAGGGGAGCCAAAAAGAGAGGCGAAATGAGAGTTCTGTGGAGCCCTCCTCCCACCCTGAGACCCCTACCAGAAAAATGGAATCCTGAGGCCCTTTGTCTACATGTGCGCTAAGCCAGTGATGAACCCCAACAAAGAGCGATCCGTGCAATGCTGCCAGTTCCAGAGACAGTGCTGGAAAAATAGCTTTCGAGACACAGCCCCAGGAGGCTGGGAGACAAAAAATGAAAACTGAGCCACTTCATGCCCCAGAGGTAGAAACAAAGGGCCTTCCGAGCTATCACCACCCCTCACCAGCCCCGCTGCCGGAAGGGGTGCTCCATCTCTAGAACTTACAGGAGCGCTCAAGAAAGCATAAAGCACGTGGAGCAGAAGGGCACAGGTGTGTGTGGGGGACATTGAAGAGTTTCCTGAACTTCCCCCAATGTCAAGGTTTGGAGCTACAGTTATAAAAGTGATATTTTCCCTGGCATCTTGGATGCAGCATTGAAGACATTTTGGATGCTGCACGGAAAAGAGCTCCCAAGAAAAGTATATTGTCACTGCTCTTTTTAGAGGAGCTTTCATAATTAGAGTAATTTATGTCAGAATTAGACAGTTTAGGGAACAGAGATCTAATTGCAAGAGATAAATATAATAACTGGTAGGAAAACAGGCTCTCAAAATCTGTTTAGAAATCCAAAGCCAAAATGAAAAAGCAATGCATTTTAAAAGGGCTGTAAGGGGTGGGCAGGAGTGAGGGGTGGGCGGAGGCGGGGAGAGGAAATGCTTTCTCAGAATAGTTATAATTTAGCTGGAAAACTCACTGTTTTTTGGATAACCTGCTAAAACTGAACACGAATGAGACTAAAAATAAAAGATAGCATCTGCAGAAAATACTTGGCTAAGGTAAAAAGAACAAAGTTTTGCTACCTTCATGAGGCAAAGGCCGTGGAGACTAGAATTAGGGATGCCCATTGGCTCAAAACCAGGCCAGGACTCTTGTCCACAAAGACCCCATGTACACGTGGTGAAAGGGTCCGTTGGGCCACCCTGACTCCCAGCCACATGGAGTCCATCTCAGCTTCCTGCAGCACTCCTTTACGGCTCTGCCATTCACCTGTCTGTCCAAACCCCTCTGGAATCCATTTATGTTGCCAGCTTGTGCCACCTCTGGTAGATAAGCCATCCCATAAATTCACTACCTGCTGCACAGTGTAGTATGTCCACTGACTTCTCCTGAACTTGCCTCCCTCGTGGTTCCGCAGTGCTGCTACGTTTCAGGCTCTGGTGCACAAGTCTGTGCTCACCTCATCCACACCATTTATAAGCTGACCATTTCCTCCTAACAGCCTGCATCTTGTCAACAGCCCTTCTGACTTCCAGTGGGTGCCTTAAGGATCCAGGCTGCTGTTCAGGTACTTTCTGAAGTACCCGTGTACACTTTTAGACCCTCGCCCAAGTGTTGCAGGCAAGAATATACCACCGGTTAAGGTGAGAGTAAGATAATGTTCTCCATTTAATATTTTCCCGCCCTGAAGAACAGGCCCATTTGGTCGCAGCACTGTCCTGGTGCACACACATTATATTCGACATGGCTTCTGGACTCAGAGGGTTTGCAAACTGATGGGACAGTGTCTTCAGGCAGCACAAGGCCAACAGTGAAAATCAACCTGTCTGATACAGGGCACTTTCAAGAAAGAAAAGCTAGTGTGGCAGTCCTGGCCTTCACAGCAGGCTAAGGTTCTATGCTAAATACCCCTTGATTTTCACAACCCTCTGAGAGGCAAGTGACACCTTTTGTCCCCAATATATTGATATGAAACCATAGCTTAGCAGGTGCTAGAGTTAGGAGGGGGAAGTCACTCAAATCTCCAGTCTCAGTTCACAAATCTGCTTATTTGGGCTTCTTGTTTTTTCTTAATTAGATGTTAATGCTCTGTTTCACTCCATTTAGAGCCCACTAACCTCCTGATCACTCTCAAATATCTTTACTAAGAATATGAAAAATAACGAGGATTAAGCAAAATGTAACAGCACCATGGTGGCCTGGGGCCATCCATGAGGTCATCAGACTTGGGATTTCCCTGCCAAGAGACTAAACTAGTAGGTGGGTGCTCTAACATGCTTTTTTGTAAGGGATGCGTCATCCGCCCAGAGTGAGAACATCCTGGCCAGTCACGCGCTCCTTGACTTCTACCATAATTGCATCTTCCTAGTAATGCCAGTCCCTCAACAGACTTGGCAGCCTTGGCAAAGCAATGTAAGCGAATCCGCCATCTTGCCCACTGCTTTCTCTGCCACAGAAGCTGTTGGCCTTCCTCACTAACTAAGACATCACAGAGATACCACCTTATGGACAGGCCCGAGATTTTCTTTCCACCACTGACAGGCATGTCCACCAAGCCCTAAGCTCAAATCAATTGCCTCAGTCCCTCTTGTTTAATTTCTCCCCGTTCTCTCTTAAAAGCAACCCTAAAACTTGTCATGTTGGCCAGAGCCAACCTGTAATGTTGCTCTAGATTTCCAGGAAAGCATCTTCTGTAACCCCTCCTCAGTAGGCCTCATTCCAGGCCTGCACATGACCCTTGCTCAAATGTGGAATTCCTTAACAGAAGGTGACTTCCTCCTCTACTTGATGATATAGTAGTAAAGGGATGGATTGAGGGGTTGGAAACAGACTCAAATCTGGGTTCCACCATTTATGAGTTAGGTGACTGGGAGGAAGTTACTTAGCTACTCTGAACCTCGGTTTCCTCATCTGTAAAACGAGGATGATACTATGTCTCATAACTGTGTTGTGAAAGGCTGAATGATATGTTACGGGCAAAGCTCCTGGCACAGTGCCAAGTATCCTTAGCATGAAAGGAAAGCTCCATTCCCGAATCCTCAGGCCAGCATTCAAGGCCTCACTTTGCCCCCTGCCCCTACCCCATCCCTTGCTCAGGGCTCTGTTAGACTCTGGCTTTAAACTCTGAGAGTGTCAGAGCAACAAACTCTATGTAGGTAGACAGTTGTAAGCTCAAAATGTGGTTACAGATTGAGCGTCTCCCATCTTGGTTAGCACATCTGCTAAGGGAAGCCCCTCATCTGGACACTTCTAAGCAATCTCCTCAGCCCAATCTTCCAATCTCTGCTGGCCCTACCTGACCACCTGTTAGCCCACCTGCTTCTGGGACCCACCTTCCCCGTCTTGTTCAAATCCAGACTAAGTTTTCTCCACCTGGGTTTCTGGGAAGAAGGTCTCATCTAATTTCCTTCCATTGGAGGAAAACTTTCTTTTCTCTCTTTCCTTAATCATCTTTGGCATTTCTGACTGGAGGGCTGGGTTTTCTCTTTGGTCTTTCAACTCAGAGCCATTTGGTTTCTCCATCGCTAACAGAAACAGATCTCTTATTCCTCAGTCGAAACAGTTGGCTGCACTAGTCATTTTAACACCCACACGCAGAGGGCAAAGGACACCAGCGCTCAAGCACAGGAGCTGGTGGGCAAGACACGGCTCAGCACCTGGCACCTGGGGACCTGGCAAAAATAGTCAAGAGGGCAGCATCTCAGGTCCATGTCATGGAAGAACCTCTGAGGAGGCCCCTAGACACTCCAGGGCCAGGTTCTGTTGTCAACCCACCCTCCCCCCTCACACACAGTACCTGGGAGACACTGAGCTCCCTGCCATGGGTAATCAGAAGCTTTGTGTCTGGAGTCCTCCATCCCACGCTGGTGCAGCTCTTTCATTTCCTAGCTTTCCAGGTGCTGGACTCCAGATCCACCAGCTCTGAATTAAAAGTGGATAGAGGGCAACTAAGGATGAGAGGGGAAGCACCTTTGAGAACTTTGTGAAGGCGTTTTTCCCCTCCATCTCTGCTTCTGACAGCTCCTGCTGGAGCACACTGTTTCTTATGGCCTTTGGTGAGCAGTGCTGAGACTTTTCCAAGGTGTTGCGTGCACCCCACCAAACACACCGTGCTGACCAGGGGAGCCCATCACGTCCTTTGTCCAGATAAGGCACTGGAGCCTTCACCCAATCTGCCCCATGGCCTCCCTCTCCAACACCTCCCACCCCCTTTCCAAGAAGGCTGCTCCATTAGGAAGGGCTGGGCTATTTTCACTTAAGCCCACTTTTCCCCGAATTAGGTCTCAGATCCCTGCGAACTTTGGTGCCTCCGTGAAAGCGACTGGGACTGGTTCCGCAGGCTCCTGAGCGGCTGTGTCCTGCAGGAGGCGTGTTCCGGACCGACAGGGCACCGACACTTAAGGGCGGGGCAGGGAGGGGGTAACTGGCGGGAAGTCGGGGTGGGAGGGAGGGCGAGTCTGGGCCGTGTGCGCCCAAGTCCAAGGGCACCCGTCCTCCGCGGGCCCCAGGGTGGCGAGTTTGGGCCGAGCCCAGGGAGCGGGAGAAGGAGCGAGTCTGATTCAGGAAGTCGAGCCTCTGACATCAGGGGCAGGACGGAGTTGGAGTGAAACCTCAAAAATGCGAGGCGTCGGCCAGCGGGAGGGCAGGGAACACAGAGGGCGCCTTTCTCGCAGCCGGAGGCAGGTACGCGCAGCGCGGGGCGGCCCCCGCTGACCCTCCACCTGGGCCTGGCCCGCGCGGGACCCGCAGGGGCTTCCAACGAGACACCAGCACCTCGCCCCTGCGCCCGATCGCTGGTGCACGGGCAGCACCCGGCGGACCCCCGAGCGACCACGCCTGCAGGAAGCCCTCCAGTGGACTCAAGGGTGAGTCTCAAGATTTTTTGTGGTTGTTGTGTGTGTGTGTTTTAAAACACTTTTTGAGCTGTCCTCCGTTTGCAAGGGGGGCTTCCCACTCCCTCCTTTCTTTAGAAGATTGAGACCAGCCCCCTAGATAAGTGAAATTTAAGGATTGTTTCCAAACAGCCTCTTGCCCCTTCGCAACTTCACTTCCAGAGTTCCCCCGCTTTGCGAGGATTCTTGGCAGCCTTACTTCTGCTTCTGGGCTGAGTCCACATGGGTTCCTAGTGGGGTTTGGGGTGGAGTTCTCCGACTCCCGGTGACAACAGCTGCCGGCAGGAGCGGCTTGAAAGGGACAGAGGGACATTCAGTTTGCTAACAAAAAAGTCAAGACCTGAGACCCTCCAAAAATCACCCCAGGCTCAGAGGTTTCTAAATTATCCTAGGTGAAGCCAAAGTTTCAAGGGGTCTAAGAAACTGGCCACCGCGAAAACACGGCCTGGAGCCAGGGCTGGAATGGGAACCTGTCTGCTCTTCCCCGAGCCTCTGGGGGGATGTGCCTTGACACAGACCGCTTGCTAACTTCTTTACCTCTCTCAACACTCCCACACCCAGTCCCTCACCCCACCCATGAAGGTAAAATGGAGGACACAATGAGACCTGTTTCCCTAGTATTTTGAAGAGTTTCACAGGAATACATTATAGTAGAGTTAAACTATGGACATTAGCTAGTGGGAACGCCAGTCCTGCCTATAACCGAAAGGGAAACCGAAGCAGACAGGCACTGCCCTAATTTCTTAGAGAACACTGGCAGCCCACATGCTAGCTGCCTGGCAGGACTGCTCCACAGATTCTGTTGAATGAGGAAGGGTGGTACACTTGAGCATCTGAGAAGCACTTTGCTTCCAAAGCTGTTGCATTTCATTCACTCGGCTGAAGTTCATAAGAACCTGCAGCTAATTTGAAGGGACCCTCATTCTGAAGTCCTCTTGGATAACGGGAGAGCCTTGAGTTATACAGAACAGGACTGGAAGACAGCACTGACGCTAGGTTGTTCCTAACCTCTGTACAAATGGTTTGCAAGTTCCGCCTAGAGAATTCAGCAAGGATGTCACCATCAACCTCCTGGTCTGATGTGTCTACCTTTCGCCTGTGCTGGGCTGGGGAGGCAGCTGTATTAAAAAATCTGATCAAGTTTTTCATTTCATCTGAAGTTCTTGCTCCCCATCCCCACCCCAGATACAATTTTAGGAAAGAAATGTATTGCAAAACAGATGTTTCTCCAGCCTTCAAACTTCGTTAATATTTAGCCTGTGGAATAAAGAAAGGATCTTTTCTGTCCTCTTCCCTGAAGACCAACCCCAAGAGAATAATGAACACTCAACAAGCAGAGTCACTGATTTCATCAAACAGGGATGTACATCCATCCCATCCATTCATTCAACAGTTACTGTACCCACTGTGTGCCAGGCAGTATGCCGGGGCCTTGGAGTCCAATTATCATGATACAGTTTCTGCATTTGAGGACATGAAATCTGGTAAATGAGACAGAGAAACAAACTACAGTTCAGAATAATACACATCATCATAGCAATAGCTATGGGACACTAAAACAATCCAAAGGAGGGAGTGAATAAATCCCTCAGGAATTATCTGCAGAAATGATGGATGAGCAGGTTTTGAGAATGATTAGGCATTCCCAGGAAAAGTGTATTCCAGACAGAGGAAAGAGTATCTGCAAAATCAATGGCAGGTTGGGGGAATTGCAAGTGACGGGGATTACACTACTGTACAAAGAATGGTGAGCTCTTTCCTGTAGCAGTGGGAAGTCATTTTTTAAACAGGGCAACAGTATGGTCAGATTTGTGTTTGGAGAGAGAACTGATGGCCAGATGGAGGCTGACTGGGAGAGATGAGGAACAGAGATAAGGAAGACCTCAACTAAGATAATGGCAGAGGGAACTGAGAAAAGGGCATGGACTTGAGTGGTGTTTAGGAAGTAGAGTCAAAGGGACCTGGTGACCAGGTGAACGTGGCAAAGGAGGAATGAGCAGAACAGAGGATTATAAGGTGTTGAGCTGGGGATGGGGAGATGCACCGTGATGCTTGTAATGGAAACCACGTGAACTAGGGGAGGAGTGGGCTTGGGAAGCAGATTTTTGAAGAAAACGATGAACACTTTAGACACATTTAAGTTGGATGTACTCAGGGGATGTCCAGGTGGAGATATATGGGAGGCAGTGGGCACACAGGTCTGGAGCCCGAGGAGAGGCGGAGGCTGCTCCAACGTAACTATCTCAGATGCTGTACAGAAAAGCAGTGTCGAAGGAAGCTAAAGAGGCCTGATTACACTGTCAGTGAGACCACTTGACCCTGAAGAGTCTTGGATTTGTCAGTAATGGCCTACAGGTATTATTTTCATACCACACAGTGACTTCCGGATGACTCTCTCTAGACTCCCAAGGTTTTCCCCAGATGCCTTGCACGGTGATACCTAAAATGTTGGCGAGAACCCTAAAATGGCACACAGGTGGTACAGATGCATTTAACCGAACAAGTAAACCCCCAAGAATCACTCTCCCATGTGAGAAATGAATACTTTAGTTGAATTGTAAAATCTGCAGAGACACCTCCAGAACTCATACCCCAAATCTAGTCATGGCACCTGTGTGGGAGAGTCCTACCTTCATTAAAACAAGAAGGACAACTTTCTCAGACTAATTCTAAACCGCTATAGAGTGGTCCTTTAGGTCTGGCTGCCAATGCCCAGATCAGGATCTTATGTGTCCTGGTGTGGAAGAAAAAAATCCTTGAACTTGGAACTAGACAGACATGGGTTCAATTCTTGTCTTGACCACTTACTAGCTGCCCTTGAACAAGTCTTTGAATCTCTCAGCTTCATTTCCCTTATATTTAAAATGGAGATAATTATATCTGACCAGGGCAATAGTCAGAATCAGAATCAAATTGAAAAAGAAAGTACATTTAATGTGCTACATAAATTGTAAGGTTCTATAAAAATGTAAGGGGTTTTTATTAGTAGTACTAGTCTTTCCTCTTGAAGCTACCAAATCAGATGGACTGTGTAGGTGCAGGATCTGGGCAGCGTCTTAGGCCCAGACTCGCAGCTTTTTAACTGCATGAAATATTTTAAGGCAGTAATTATAAAAGTCTCCTTCCATCAGAGCAATGACATGCATCTATTCTGGCCACTTCTCTTTTTACTCCTTACCTAACGTGGTCAGAGACCAAAGAAGTAAATGCTCTCCTAAAGCGTATGCAGGTTGCACGGTGCACAAGGGCTCCTGGGAGCTCATGGGGCTGAAAGCAGTCAGGGTTCCACTTGCTAAGCCACAGACCCACCCCCTTTGCAGCCAAGTCCACCCAGAGGGGACACTTTTTCCTAATCCTCACCAATGTGCTAGTTGAACCAGTAGTGGCCCTGAATCTGAGCATCTTTTGATGGCTTAGATGTCTCTGTGTCTTCTCCCAGCCAGAGAAGCCTGACATATTCCAATCCAGTGAAGCTCAAGTTTTATGCCAACATCCAAACTTTCAAGTAAACATACTCCCTGTAGGAGCTGGTTGTTGAATGAAGAAAGGAAATAACCACAGACTCAGAGACTTCAGATGGAAAGACACTTTAGAGATGAGCCAGCCCCTCCCCCCTCACTCCACAGATGAGCAAACCAAGGTTCAGGGAGGGAAGTGTGTGCCCGGGTCAACAGCTGGTTAATGGAGGGACCAGAATCCAAGTTCAGCAATAGCAAACACTCTCTGGACTTTCTATCACCGGGACCTTCTGTGCCTCACACACAGGGACACACGCAGGCACTCAAGTGCTGGCAGAGAGGAAAAGCGAGAAGATTCTACTTGAATGCTGAATCTTCCCCGAGTGGTCTCTGGGGGCAGACCTTCAGGAGATGTGGGCAGATCTCCTCCTTTAAAACAATCTCCAGGGCCTCCCTGGTGGCAGAGTGGTTGAGAGTCCGCCTGCTGATGCAGGGGACATGGGTTCGTGTCCCGGTCCGGGAAGATCCCACATGCCACGGAGCGGCTGGGCCCGTGAGCCATGGCCGCTGAGCCTGCGCATCCGGAGCCTGTGCTCTGCAACGGGAGAGGCTGCAACAGTGAAAGGCCCGCGTACGGCAAAAAAAAAAAAAAAAAAAAAAAAAAAAAAAAAACTCCATACCACACCCATCCCTTCTGTTTCCTCGATGTCAATCCTTAAACTGTTCTCAAGAATTCCCAGAGATGCCTCAAGAAGGAAAACAGCATTGGGTGCCTTAAGGAACTAAAGCCTGTTTAGTGTTTCATGAAACTTATCATGAAAACTGTTTCCAGACCAGTGGGTGGGTCAGCATTACACATCAAATATGATATTCAACTGACCATTTGATGAGAAAGGCTCTAAGCGAATCACAGGAGCTCATGAGACTCATCACAGGCACAGTAAGAGATAAAACCGTGACAGACAGACTTTCCCTCTCCAAGCAGCAAAAGGAAAATCTACAGCAAATTTTTGGATGGGCAATCCCCAGGGCCATCGACCAGCTCAGGTTTCTGACATTTCTCCCACATCAGCCCGAGCCATCTGAACAAAGCACCACCTGGGGACGTCAGTGGCCCCTTAGTGGAGACTGGGCAAGGGTAGCTGAGTTCCAAAACGAACTTCACACAAACACAAGATTCCTTTCTTAGGGCAGCTCCCAAGGGGCTATGGCAGTATCTGAACCAAATCCTGGCCCTGGGAAGAGACTTCCTCCCACGTCTGTAAGCAAACTGCTCCATGGAATTTGTTGCTAAGAAATGAAGGAAAACCAAATCATAGCTGTGTTTCTTGGTCAAAATTGAAGATTGTGTTTGTAAGTCATTGCAGACTTGCCCTTGCTCTTAGCTGTCTATAACTCCTTCCTGTGAGGATGTTTTTCAGTAGACTTTTATTCTCCTCAGATACAATCCTAATTTCAAGCCGCACAGGCTTAAGTAAAGCCCATCAGCAATTTCTTTTTGTTTTCCAGGCAAGTCATTGAGAAAACTGGCAGAAGAGAAGGGGGAAAAAATGTAATAGCAATAAGGATAGTTGTATGTTATAGTTCTTTTAGTCTTCAAATTGTCCTGAGAAGGAAAAGCTGGGGGTACACAGGTTTAGAGATGTGTATGGAGGCTGGGGGTTGGGGACGGAGAAGGAGGCAGGGGAAACTGGGACGTTCAATTAGCTTTGCTGTTAATGGGAACAGAATGGCAGACGGTGCACATGCTGGGTCTTAACCTAAATGAGGTGTGACCGCGGCCACCTTAAATAAGAGAAGAGAAAAGCTGCATGCGAGTCCAGAGCCTGCTTTTCCCACCCCAACCCAAGGAAGATCCTGAGGCTGTGTCCTTTCTAGGTTTATAATCTTAGGTTCCTATGCAGCTCCACCAATGGGACAAGGTGCCGGCTTTCAAAAGCCCTTCTGCTGTAAAAGTCCCACCGTAGCCTGACGTGCCAGAGAGCCACTCAGGCACATAGGCCCGAAATCACCCAGGAACTAACGCCGGGGTCAAAGTGACCTTCCCAGTGATCAGGGACCGGGAGCAAACAAATGGGCATCCAACTTTTCTTGCCCCCATGAACCTGTCGTGTGCACACTAGGCTCTCCATAGCTATTTGCTGAACAGTGGTGTTAAGAATTTGGGGCCCACAAAAATGACAGCCACTGCTGCCCCCCAGCCACCCGCCAGGTTGCTTCACGAGCACATCACAGTGGTTTACTCAACATCATGCTAGGGAGAAGCGGCAAGGCTGGAAGAGAACACACCACTCTCGGGGCCAGCCCTGCAGACCTACCCCATCTGTCAAACTCCTTTCTTGTAAGTGACTGATGGCTCCCGCCCTCCCCTCCCTCACTCCGCCTTCCATTCCTGACCTGAAACATCCCCCTGCTCCTGCCCAAGGCCCGCAGTCGGCTGAGTAGCAGTTGCCAGTGCAACCTGGCCATGGCCTAGATTAAAACCTCCAGACTCATTATGTGGGTGACCCACCCCATGCCATAATGAGACCTCCCCTGGGAGAGGGGAGCACATTGGCACAGCACACCACCCAGACATGACCTGCTTGCTCAGAGCTCTCCTGGTTTCCAGATTAGAAACTCAGACCCTGCTCTGTGGGATATTTGGCCCAAAGCCTTCTCCGGTTCAGGAAAAAAAGCAATGATGTGCCGGGTGCCTTAGGACACTTGCTGATTCCCAAGTATTGTGTTCTTTGTAGTTTTGCATGAAGACATTATTGACCCCTCTGAGGAAAGAGCTGGTTTTTACTGTGTTTCAATGGATGGGTGGATGGCACAGGTTTCCATGGCTGGATGTGGAAAGAATATCTCATTTCCAGACAGAGATACTGCATTTCCCCCTCCCTGTCTGGGACAAGAGGAAGGGATACAGTCACAGAGTATGTGACACACAGGGAAGAAGCTCTGATGCTCCTGACTGACATTTTCCAGGAATAAGTCTTCAGTGGTTTAAAAAATATTATTCCTTCAATAAGGAATACTTCAACCACTGAGGTATGTGGTCATTCAACATTTGGTATTGGAGTGAATGAATAAATACACACTAAAAAGATAATCAGTGACGTTATACTTCTCAAATCATTAATAATGGAAACTACACCATTCTTTTCCATTTAACCATCAATCAGCTTTCAATAAATTTTGTGTTATCTCCTCCCACTTTTTTTATTGGGGTGAAATTCACATTACATAAAATTAACCATTTTACTGTGAAAAATTCAGTGGCATTTAGTACATTCATGATGCTGTAGAGCCACCACCTCTATCTACTTCTGAAATACTTTCATCCTTGCAAAATAAACCCCCATGCCCATTAAGCAGTCACCTCCTATTGCTCCCTCCTCCCAGCCCGCGGCAACTACCAATCTGCATTTATGGATTTATCTATTCTGATATTTCTTATAAACGGAACCATACAATGTATGCCCTTTTGTGTCTGGCTTCTTTCATTTAGCATAATGTTTTCAAGGTTCATTCATGTTTTAGCATTTATTGGTGCTTCGTGCTTTTTCATGGCTGAATAATATTCCATCGTGTGTATGTACCACCATTTGTTTACCTGTTCATCTGTTGATAGACACTTGGGTTGTTTCTACCTTTCAGCTATTGTGGATAGTGCTGCTGTGAGCACACAGGTACAAGGATTTGTTTGAGCACCTATTTTCAATTGTTTTGGGTAGATACCCAGCCGTGGAATTGCTGGATAATAGGGTAACTCTATGTTTAACTTTTGGAGGAACGACCAAACTGTTTTCTCTTCTCCCACATTTTAATCAACATATTTATAAATTCACCTTCCTTTCTTGAGGATAAAGTGCATATTAAGTGGCATGCTTTCCCACGCCTGGTCCCTTATTTGTTGCCTTTAATCTTATGCTTTAAGGAAAGATATTAAACCTGGCTTCTTGTGGTCCTAGAGATGAAGAGTTATTTGGATACTTGAGATAGATAATATTTGGGTAAACTATAAGTCCTTCTTGGTGTAGCTGAGTAGTAAGCAACAGATAACACCAGCAACATTTATGGAGGACCTTATGTGTGCCGGGCACTGCATTAAGAAAGTCACATACTTCTCACTTAACCCTCATGACCGTTCAACTATGATACCTATTTTATAGAAGAGGAAAACTAGGTTTCTACCAAGAGCAAAGTTCTCTTCCTCTGGCTCCAGAGTATAATCTGTAAGCCTCTCCTACAAAGAAATTCTGCAACTGCCACCAATGATGAATCAGAAGCTGTTCAATATCTTGGGAGCTTACAGTCTACTTTGGTGGATGGATAAAGAGGCAATTATAATACAGTGTCATCAATGTTATGATAGGTGTCAAAACAGGGAGGAAGTGCACATAGCCCAGCTCTAGGTGACAGACTTACCAGAGGAGACAAAATCTAAGTCAAAGTTGTTATTTCATTTATAAATAAATGAGCCTTTGTGCCCCTTGGTAAGGTTTGACTGTCCCCCATCCTCCCTTTGGCAACACCACCTCATCATTCCCAGAGCCCAGTGTCTGGCACACAATAGCTGCTCATTAAACACAGGTTAATAAACACGTGTGCTCCTGCCAATGGAACTTCCAGCCCCTGTCACACTGTTACGGAACTCCAATGCCTGGAACTCAACTCATATACTTTCTCAAAAAAACGGTGGCCCAGGCATGAGAGGAAGGAAACTAGAAGGGCTTCTGTTGTTCTCTCTACATCTGAAGGCTCGTGTACATGAGAGACAAGAGAAGAGGGGGAAGAAGGGTGGGGAGACGGCGGGGGGCGCTGTGAAGACATCTCCCCACACCCAGGGGAGGAGTCTGCAGAGGTGCCTGGGATCCTGAAGCAGAAGTGGAATGAACTGCTAAACCACTTTACCAAACTGTACGTTCTCCATTTCATCTCAAGGTTGTGTTGTTACTTCAAGACTCCTAGCTCATGGCTATCTGGTATCTGGGGCAATTCACCTTACCAGCAGGGACAAGAATCAGTAGCCTCACAGAAAGGTCTAGACTCTCCCCAGTGGATAATTCTCACTCCTCTTTCTCAGGGGTTTTCAGTGAGACTGGTTCACGTTCAGCGCCTCTCTACAAAAGGAGAACTGCAAAACCTCTTAGGAGCCCTGCTGGCCTTGCTTTAGAAGGCAGGAGCTGTCCCAGCATGGCTCTGGCTGCATTTTTTTCATACGTATTTCTTAAATGTCTTTGTGTGTGCCAGACACTATACCGGAGGCCGTGGGGAATTTAAAAAACAAAAACAGGCACAGATCCCACCTGCAGGGGCCTACTTCCTATTATGCCTAGGAACCTGCCAGCCCTTAGCCGTAGTCCTGCCCCCTCATCTAGAGGTGGAAGAAACAGCCTCCCCCCCTGGGATTAGAGCCTGTCCTGGGATCTCTGCTTGCTGGTACCACCCTCTCTTCACTCACCACCCAGGCTCTGCACAGTGTGACTCTCAGCATCCCTGACACCTGCTTCATCCCTGCTCAGCTGGCTCCCCAGGCTCTGACCAACTTACCTAAGCCATAAGCTGCTGCTCTGGGTTCTTACCCCAACTGTGAAAGCAAGGCCTTCTTGTTCTGCACAGGCCCCAGTCCTGGTCCCCATCCACTGCTGTAACCCTACCCTGTTATAGCACCCGTGACCTGGTCCTGCAGAGGCCAATGCAAAGCTTGTGGAGATATGAGGTCTCAGTCTCCCAGGAATGAAAATGTGGGCACCCTGGCCCACAGGAGGTAAAATACAGCCTCACAAAGGCACTCTCAACTCTGGGTCTTTTCCATCCCATAACCATTCAGTCAGTTCACTAATCAAAGGGACAAGCATTTATTGAGCATCTACTATGTGCCCACAATGAACTAGGCATGGGGGATTCCTAGAGGAAAAAACTCTCAAACAGTCTATAGTCAAGTGGGAAAGCAGACATGAACAGCATCTGTACCATAAGAATACAATAGTAAGACAACACAAGTATCCAACAGTATCTTTCAGCCATTGTCAAGGAGGTCACATAGGAGAGAGGGACAGAAATGTTCCACCATGATGATCTCTGTGTAACCCATGACTGCAGAAAAAGCCCCAGGCCACTCAATTTTCCTTTCTCTTACCCTGCCTGATGGGGGCAGTACAGTACACAGGTCAATCTCTGCTGCAGTTCTACAGGCCAGAGCATTCCTCACTGGCTCTGCCTGAGATAACCAAAGCGTCCTGCCATGCTACACACAGCAGTCATCAATCACTGTGGTCCCTTCTGCATCCCTGAACTCCCCACCGCTGGATCGTAGCAGGGCTCACAAGCTCAACACCCACGAGGCCTGACAGATAAAGCCAACGTTTATGGAACACTTACTCTGTGCCATGTGCTGCTTAAACGACATGATACAGATGATTTAACTCATCTGATTTCCATAACAATTCAATGACACAGAATCTCTTCTGATTCTTCTTTTATAGTTGAGGAAACTGAGGCACAGAGGGGTAAAGGGACTTTCCAAGGTCAGACAGCTAGTGAATGCAGGAGGGGCAACCTTTGACCCAAGCTGATCCGCCTGAAAGAGTAACACAGGCGGTGCGGGAATACAGGCAGGACCGGCTGTGCTGGAAGCTGTGGTTCAAACAACCTCTCTTCACTGGTCACATCTACCTCAGGGGCTTCCAGCTTGCAACCTGTGGTCTAGGTTTGCCCTTCTTGCACAAAAATCTCATTTGGTTTCTACCAACCTTGGGCTAAATGTTACCAGTATTATTACATGGGTAGGCTAAGTGTGTGTGTGTGTGTGTGTGTGTGTGTGTGTGTGTGTATAAGAGAGAGAGAGAGAGAATCCCTTTGAACTTGTGCCAACTGGAACCGGCTTTGGTTACCCTTGTGGCCCCAGATTTGAATTCAGGATTATCACCAAGTTTAAGAACATACAAAGGAATAAAGCGTGTTTGGAGTTGAGAGGGAAGGAGGCAGAAAACTCACTATCCACTCAAATTTTCTTACACAATAATCTGCTTTCATGGTTAAACATGAAAAACATCCCCTGAAGGTCCTTGGCCCAGCGTATCATCAGTTACCCCCTGCCCTGTCCCTGAACATTCAAGTCATAATAAGTAAGAAGGTGAGGAGGGAGAGAAGGTCTCCCAGTAGCAGCCCTTCTCCTCAGGCCACTGGAATGCCATGGATTAGAGCAGCTGGCTGGGAGAGGGCCAAGCAGCCGTGAGCTGCTTGTTGCCATGGTAACAATGGGAGATTCAAAGTCCCCAGATCTTGGCCCGGTGCCTAGGCCACCTTGATTGGATTCTTTCTCTGAGCTAGCTGTGCTTTCTTGAGCAGTCTGGAATCTCTTCGTTCTCATCCTCACTGCATTTAATCATTCCATTCTCCCTGCAGGTGCCAAGTCAAATCACACCCTCCTTGAAGCCTTGCCTAGATTCCTCATTGGAATTAACAGTTTCCTCTGTGCTGCTCCCATAACCATTTGTTGGCATTTGCCCCGGGACACTTAACTAGTCATGCTTCATAGTTCCCCTGTGCTCATCCATTTCCCAAACAAAAAATAAATTCCTTGACTTCACAGTCTCCATCTTTAGTTCAGTTTGGAATCCCTTACCCAGGTAGTTGGCAGGTTTCTACATCTTGTTAGGCAGCATTAGCTGGGAGAGCCCTAGAAAAGAGAGAAGTTTCTTGTGCACATAGTAGGTTCTCAACTAACATGCACTGAATTGAACTGTGCGCTGCTGTGCTGCAGCGAGGGGAGAGGGCGGTTCCTGGCCTCCTTGGCCTCAATTGTGTCAACAACCCAGGTTCAGGGAAGGAAGAAAAAAGCCAGCAAACAGTTCCTCCCTCTGGAAAAAAAACAGGGAGAGCTTTTTGCAGTAATAACAGTGAGACAGTGAGACGCTGAATGCTACATACACGTACTCTAGTCAGTCGGCTTGGCATCTGAAAATTACCAAATGGAATGATATCAATTCATGACACCAAACTATGTTAGGAACACAGCCAATCAGGGCTTTCCAAAAACGTGGCGATAACCTCACTTTCAAGTGATAGAATCATAATATTCAATATGGCACCCTGTGAGACAAAGGCCCATATCCATCTGAGGCCAGGGATCTTTGGAAGTCAGGTCTCACTGCTGTCATCTCTGTTTCTTGGCACTGACAGCCTCACTGGAGATTCAAAAGTAGCCAGTCACCAAAAGAGGCCTGCGGACGGTGCTTGCAGTCTGGAATGCCCCAGAATATCTGGCATCTGAGCACACTTTGAGCCCAAGCTGAATGAATTCTCCAAGCCCAGAATACTGAAATTCCAATTGGTAGACTTTTTTCTTTTGCTGAGGATCTTCTGTCTGGCCACAATGCTGGGTGAGAACCCAGAAACCAGGGTAGCAGAGTGGAATGAGCACTGGATATTGAGGGGTAGAACTGCCACATCTTCCATGATCAGCTGTGAGACCTTGGGCAACTCATTTAATTTCAGTGAACCTCAGTTTCCTCGTCTATAAGTATGGTCATTCATTAATTCAGCAAATACTTTCCAAGAACAAAACAGGTCCCTGGATGCCCTACTGGGAATAGATTCTGTCTAGAATGGAAGAAAGATGATTAAATAAAATGAACCTAAAGTGGGTTGAGGGCTATGGTAATAGTATAGGGACGGTGATGGGGCACAGGACAGGGGCTCTAATCATAATGAAGTCACAGAAAGTTTCCCAGGGGGGATGATATTTCAGCAGAGACTAAATGCATAGAGACCAGGAGACTGGGGGGTATTGGTTGGGGTGGGATTGGGAGAGAGTTGGGGGTTTCAGATAAAGAAGCTTCCATGAGGCCCTAAAGCAGGGGCGACCACAAATCTCAGGGAGTCTGAGAAATGGAAGGCTTTGTAAACTGGAAAAGTGACTGGCTGCCATTGCTTTCTCCTCTCTTGCTGCTTTTTAGGAGTTAGTGGAGTAAGGACAGTATCACTCTGGGAAATGGGAAAACTAGAACCCAGTCTGCCCTTGGCCACTGACCAGCTTTGCAATTTTAAACAAATTTTGAACACCCATTTCTGTTCTTTATTCATCTGTGAAATAGGGCAAGAAATCCCTTCCCTCCTCACATTACAGTGGATTTAATGAAGAAATGTTTGCAGAAGCTGTTAAAAAATTAAAACGAGTTATTAAGTGCAGGGTCTTTGCTAGGACTTTCCCCAATCATAAATAAACGCAAGCCCATTCAGACTGGAGAAGTGATTGCATCAGGGTTTTTTTCCCCCCCTGCCTTCCTTCCCAAGGGATCAGGAGATAAATAGCAGTTTCCCTCTGATTGGTTTGGTGATGTTATTTCAGTTCATAATCCGATTTTGTCTAAGGGGGAAAGTACGCTATTAATAAAAGGGTTTTTTTAAAATTGTAATATTTGTGATTACTGAGCCTGGCTAGCTAGGGCAGACTGCCCATGAGCCCAGGGTGGGGCTTAATCCTGCTCTGGCCAAGGCATACTTCGAATTACAAGAGGGATCAGGTAAGAGAATGTAGCCTCTGAAACACTGACGCTGCTACCTGTCTTCTGCTCACCAACTTTCAGGGCTTCCCTGGGGCCCATTACTGTACAGCAAACCTATGTCGAGCCTTCCCAGCCCCCTGAAATCTCACCAGCCTTGCTGGTACCACCTCGTTTCCCACTCTTCCTCAGGAGGTTTCTTCACTGCCTTCCCAGTCCCAAACTCCGTATGTGCTGGCCTCTGGACCTCTACTCTTGCTTTCCCATCCTACCCAGCTCAGCCCAGCTTCCCTTCTCCCACCCAAATGTCCAACCCTCCATGTGATAACACCTAGCACGGGGGGTGGGGGGGGGCACCCAACCTCCATCTCCTTCAGGCGGCCTCTCCCTTAAAACCTAAGCCAGGCTTCCCTGGTGGCGCAGTGGTTAAGAATCCGCCTGCCAAGCAGGGAACATGGGTTCAAGCCCTGGTCCAGGAAGATCCCACATGCCGCGGAGCAACCAAGCCCGTGTGCCACAACTACTGAGCCTGTGCTCTAGAGCCCGCGGGCCACAACTACTGAAGCCCGCGCGCCTAGAGCCCGTGCTCCGCAACAAGAGAAGCCACTGCAACGAGAAGCCCGCGCACCGTAACAAAGAGTAGCCCCTGCTCACCGCAACTAGAGAAAGCCCGCACACAGCAACGAAGACCCAACACAGCCAAAAATAAAAATAAAAAATAAATTAAAAAAAAAAACCTAAGCCAACATCGATCCCTCTCCTTTCTAACTGTGCATGATTTTGGCACTTCCTGATATTTACCTTAGCCTTTAATCGCTTGTATTATTTTTGAAAATTAAACTGTGAAGAGCATTATCAGTCTATAAAGAATCTCATGTATATATTATTTGACTTTTACCACAACACTGGATGGTGAGTGGAGTCAGTGGGATTATTATCTTCCCATCTGAGATGGGGAACCTGAGGCTTGGAGATTCGGGGACCTGCACTGTCACCTGTCAGGACTTACCATGTTCTAAGCTTCATTCAGAAACTCTCCTAGGATGGGAACCAGATCATAAACCTTTTTTCCCCTCAGCACCATGTTGATCACACAGCAGATAGTTATTAACTAACATTTCTTGAAATGAAATCCATAAGCAACTACCGGAAAAATAATTGGAATGGCGTATTTCACTGATGCACATCATTGCTATTAGTACTATTAGCCTCTTCGTGTATAAAGAACAGTATGCTTGGACATATATACACTACCAAACATAAGGTAGATAGCTAGTGGGAAGCAGCCGCATAGCACAGGGAGATCAGCTCGGTTCTTTGTGACTGCCTGGAGGGGTGGGATAGGGAGGGTGGGAGGGAGACGCAAAAGGGAGGGGATATGGGAACATATGTATACGTATAACTGATTAAATTTGTAAAATAAAAAAAAAAATTTAAAAAAAAATGAACTAAAGAACAGTATGCTTGCAGCATTCCTTTTATTATAGTGGCCCAGTAAACAACCTAAGGGAGGCTCTCACGTGTTCTATACAAATGTCCCCACCCCTGCCCCCGGGGGTCAATCAGAGGGCAGCCACTCATGCAGGCTCTGCCCCTTCTGTTCACACCAAGCAGCATGGCCCCACTGCCTTCTGGCAAAGGACGGAATGTGCTTATCAGAACTGGCCTGGCAGGGTTGACATGCTGGGCTAACCCTTGGAAATCTGGAGTCATCTGGGCACATGGAGGATCCAGGTGGCCCAGAACCGCTGCAGAGCCAGGTGCAAGAGCCTCGAAGGTTGGGGTGGGGTAAGGGTGGGGTCCATCCATCCATTCTGGGTTGGAGGTAGGAAGACCTCCCAGCGTGGAAGCCAATTTTCTAAGAATTCCAGGCCACTGTGACTACCTGGCAGAATTGAGGGGTGTTGTTTGTTGCCATGTCCCTACATCTACTTGGAATAATACCAATTTTGACTCTCAATTTTGTACAGCTCCTAACAGCCTAGGAGCACATTCACATGCACTGTTGCTTTGACACAAGGACCCTCCCTGCCAGGCAGGTACTCACTTCCAGTTGGTTGTTGACTTTGGAAAGTACCTGCATACAGTCAGACCTTCAGAACTGCACCAAAGGACTGAGAGGAAAGCCAACCCCCTCCCAGCCCTGCCCCCAATGCCCTTCCGTAGAGGCAAGAATGCTATCTGTCATTTTCTTGTGTCTCTTCCCAGATTTCCCCCATTTTGGAGATGAAGAAGCTGGGGCCCAAAGCAACTGAATGACCTTCCCGAGGACACATACTGAGTAAGTCACGGGTGAGAATTTGAACTGGCTTCTCACACCACTATGAACTTCCCCTGCACTCCAGGCTATATTTTAGCCAAGAATTCAGCTCATGAAAATCTACAAGCATGTAAACAAATAAAACCAGATAAATGTCAAAGCCAGAACTGGAGGCCTGGAGCTCCATAGGCTGTCCACTGAGAAGCAGAGCTGCCTACCCCTCTCAGGGCACTCCAAGCCCCTTCTCTGGCTGCTCCAAGCCAACTCCCATCTCCAGGACTCTCTCCTGCCTTCCACCTAGCAGGGGCAGGACCATACATCCTGACCGTTTTGCTCTATCAAAGTGTTCCCATCCAGTGTCCTATTTCTTCAAGACCCTGATACTTTGAGGGTTGGTCTGATAACAATATATGTGTGTGTGTGTGTATGTGTGTGTGTATACACACACACACACACACATTCTGGGCTGCTAAGGAAAGATAAAACTTAAGGCTGGTATACAGCCTACAGGTAGTCCAGGCCTGAGGCCACAGGTAGAGAGCTGGGAGACAAGATCAGAATTCCCTGGCCTTTCCCACCATCCCCCCACCTCCCAGTGGCCCCATGTGCTTTCCAGAGAGTCTTCCATAAAGCTCTGAGGCCTCCAGGCAAGAATGGAGCAGGGGTGGTAGATAGGGAGGAATGACGGGGTGGGGCTGAGGGAAGAGCGGAGTGTGTGAGCGTGTGAGTGTGTGAGCGTGTGTGTGTGTGTGTGTGTGTGTGTGCACGTACACTTTGGTATATATGGGGAACTCCCCTAGCCCACAGTCCCCAGCAGTTTCTTCCATCCATACTCCCAAATCACTCATGGGCAATACCTGCAGCCTCCTTTGGGAAGGTCATTTCAGGGGTGGAGAGGAAGATAAGATATTTGGGGGCAAAGGCAGGCAAGTTGAGGGCATCAGGGATGAGGTGAAGCCAGTGGCAGTTGCAGAATTTCTCTAGAACAGGGTCTTACAGGTAACAGTCTATTTGCACAGAAGCACCTAAAGCTGCATTTCATGAGACTGAGCAAATATCATCTGTATCAAAGAAATAGGGTACTGAGGCAAAAAAGGGGGTGCTACTTGCCTGAGTGGGGGCTCGATAAATATTTTAGCACACTCATATATGTCCTCTGCATTCACCAACAGTTATTTACCAAAACTGTAAAAAAAAAAACATCTACATGCAACGTTAGGGATACAGATGTAAACGCCTACACACAGAAAGTGAAGGTTCATTCTCCAGCAGCATCAACTCTGTGCTACCCGCCCTCTGGACGGAGCCTGTGACCCGAAGTCTGATGAACCTGAAATATTCCACACTGTGCATTCCGCAGGGGTGAGTTATGATTGGAATGAGAATATTTCTGCTCACTCCAGGATTTGGCCTTTACCTTTTAAGCCTTAATATTGCAGTAAGGTAGCTTTCGGCTTTTAATTGCCCTGAGCTTTTGTTAACATTAAATGAAGGGAGGAAATGGAAGGGAAAATAAAACCGTATCTGTATGGCTTTTGAGTTGCATAATTGTATATTTTTGCCACCCCATTAGTTTTCAACTATTCCAGCCCATAAACCTCTCCCCCGCCACCACCGAAGAAAATAAGTCAGTCATTCGGTTATCACTGCAAACTCTGCCAAATTCTCAGTTCTCTTCTCTAATATTAAAGAGAATGATGCACCTTTAAATTGAGTCTATTTTTTAATTACCACCTGTGGGAGACCCTGAATCACACAAGTGCTTGGTCATCTTCTTGCTTTTTAAAAAAACACACGCTCCTTCTAGGCAGATATGACATTGGAAGACTTAAACATCAGTTCTTGGAGTCAGCCACAAACTGTCCCCTTTATCTGGGGACCAGAGAAGGCACCACCCCTCCCCGACTGCTTCTAACTCGAAGATGACCTCAGAGCCTCAACTCACACTTTCCAAAAGTAAAACTTGCCGCAGTGCTTTACCACACCTATGAAAACTGGCTCCAAAATCTTTTACCAAATAGTTTCGAAGAGTGAAAATAAGAACAGTATAACCCAGGTATGTCGCTGTAACCATGGCTACAGGTTTTATTAGCACTAATACCAGGATGTGGTCAGACTGGATATATACAGACGGCAAACACAAGCCTGAGTGGTGTCAGAGTGTGTGCCCGCAAACTTTCCAAATTGAAAATGTAGTCCTTAATGACTATGATTCACAAAGGACCTGGGGCGGGTGGAGGTGGGGATGGTGGCAGTGGGTCAGAGGGAGGAGAAGGTTTAGGGCAGAGGGCTGCATCGGTAAGAGAAGTCAGGGTTCTAATTTGAGCTGTAATTCAGCTTTAACACAATCCCCTAATATGCCACTGCTTGCATTTAGATTGCAATTTTCCCTTCTCGATATTTTCTCACAGGTCTTGTCTGTCCTTCACAACAATCTTGAGAGATATCTGAGATGGCTAATAGCCTCACTTCTCAGACGAGAAAAGGGCTCAGGAAGCTTAACTGATTTGCCCAAGGTCAGAGGCTTGGAGGACAACTGAACCGGGACTAGAACTGGGTCCTCTTAATATTCTTTCCACTGCACCCCTCTGCCAGCCTTTTGTATTCTGCTTGGGACATTATGATATGTATTCATTCCTCTTGCAAATATCCCTCATCCTTATTATTTGTCTAATTAGCCAGAGACCAGGATCAATCCATTAAACTGGAGGCGACAACTGGAAAGTAAGGCTTGCCTTTTGTCTCTTGTCCTCATCTCTTTTTCAAGCCCCCTGCGTGGTCCTCCCCTTCATGGATGACAGCACAAAGAATAGGTAATGTCGTCCCTATTCCAGAGGGAGGGTGTGGTCCAGGGGCTACAGGCTTAATATGCCTCCAGGGACCAGGTAGGTGTCAGGACTGGGTGAAGCCAGCAGGGTGGAGACTGGGGTACAGGCTGGGGGAACATCAGTCCTTCTAAAGCTCCAGCAGATTATAGCTATGTGGGAGGTTAGTATGACCAAATTTTAGGACACGCTAAAGATTGAGAATTTTATATGAAATCAGAGGAGGAAAAAAAAAAAGTAAAATAGAAGCGCCTATGGGTTGGATATAGCTCCCGGGCTGTCAGTGAGTACTCTAAGGAGTTTTATGCCTTTGGGTCCCCAGCACCCACTGTCATACGTGACATATTGCCCTTCTCTTCTTGTATTTTTGGTCCTATTAAAATGTGAGCTCCTTGAGGTCACAGAAGGTGTTTTAGTCCATCAAGAGTATATCCATAGGGTGTAGCACACCTGGCAGGCTTTCAAATGCTTGACAGATGAATGATTGGTGAATACCCCTTCGTCCTAGAAGAGAGAAGTCCTCAGCGTCCGTCCGGAAAATGGCGGCTCTAGAGCATAGCAGTTACAGCAGGGTCTTTTGCACTTTAGTAGCTCTATGGCCTTGGGCAAATTACTTAGTCTCTGATAGGCTCGGTTTCCTCATCTGTATAATGGGGATTAAAAGACCCAGGCAATGTCTGTAGAGCCTTGATTACACATGCAGAGTTGCACACTTAGTAAGAACACAACAAATGGTGGCTTTTGGATTCAATAGATCATTCCCTGTTCCTGTGAAAGGCGATAAGACATTATGCCAAGCCTCTGTTTTTGAGGCTTTGGCCTCCTGAGGTATCTATGTCAAAAGAGGCCAGTCAAAGGAAAACAAGTGAGCATTCTAGCTGAAATGAAGAGGAGAAAGTTGATAGTGATGGACAGAACAAGGCATCCCTAAGAAACTAGATCCTGGAGGTCAGGAGGGCTGAAAGAGGGGCGGCAGCTGAGAATGAAGGGAAATAAAATTAGCAAGAATGCAGGGGGCAGGCAAATGGGTCTGCCCTGATTCCTAGGATTGGCTGACTCACTCCCACCGGTTCACAGAGAAGTTGATCGGACTCTGCTTATGAATTCTGTAATGAATGGATGCTTTTGCCTTTCACACAACATGAGTAGTATAATAACAAATAGGGTGCTATATGGTTTTCAAGGCAACTTTAAGGCCCCCACTGTGTGAAGTGTACTTAGCCTACACGCTTTACACACATTGTCTTTACACACGTCATTCACTCACTCACGCACTCATTCATTCATTCATCCATTCAACAAATACTTATTGCTAGCCCACTTTCTGCCAGACACTGTTCTGGGGAGAAAGAATAAAAGGATGTAGCACAGTGGAAAAAACACCTCGCCCTCAGAGAAGTATGCTCATATCTCTGTTTACAGAAGAGAAAACTAAACTCAAAGTGCTTAAGTGGATGTTGCCCAGACTGCATGCCAGTGCTAGTGAAGGAGGCAAAATTCTTTTTTTTTTTTGAGGGATAACTTTATGTTTTATTTTTTTTATCTTACTATATCATTTTTTTAACATCTTTAATGGAGTATAATTGCTTTACAATGGTGTGTTAGTTTCTGCTTTATAACAAAGTGAATCAGCTATATGTATACATATATCCCCAAGGAGGCAAAACTCTTGGTGCATGTTTTCTGGTTTAGGAGAAAAATCAGGAAGTTATCATGATGATCTAGGGACATAAACATGAGGAAGTCTGTAATTTGCTAACAGGCTGGGGGTATTGCGTTCTATCACATTTAGCACAGCTGGAATTTTCAGAGTATCAGAGAGACACGATTTTTAGTGTTTAATCCTAGTGACTGAAAGCGACTAATTATTGTCAGAGTCTATGACATGGACCCTTTGGAGACAATGTAATTAGGGAAGAGAATGGAGAAGAGAGAGGGAAGAGGGCAGGAGAAAGAGTAAAGGAGAATAAAGTGGCTAGAGGTTTTAGGCCATCCACAACAGAAAGTCAAAGAAAGCCTGGATGAAAACCCTTTTAAACTCCTTTCATTGTTCTTAAATTATTCTAATTATTTTCCCCACATCATCTTTGAGTAGAGAGAAGGTGTCGTTTTCCTCCTCTGTATTTCCTAGCATAGCTTAATTAATACTTGATTGATTGAAAGATTGACTCATTTGAACCTGGAGTGAAATGGAGCTTTTTAATTTTCTTTCTGCTGAACCTGAAATAGAGCATATAGTAATTAGGAAAGGATCCCTTGTTATCAGAAAGTCCCAGCCACAATGAGCTCTCTGTAACTGAGCAAAAGGAAGGTAGATGATTATTTAGGAGCTGATAAAGCACACTCCCCACTCCCTTCTGCTTTCAGTGATATGGGAGTTTCTTGATCATTATTTCCTCCTTAAATGAGTTACTTGGCTGGAAGATCCATCTGGATGGTGGGCTAAATGGTGGATAATTGTCATCAAAGTCTGGCCACAGGTGTGACTGATGGCCTCTTTTCTGTGCCTTTCATTGCCCCTGCTCTCTCTCCAATGACCTCAGTTGATTAATTTACTTTTTTTTTTTTTCAAGATCTCTTTTCTTTTAGGACCCTTGGGTTAACCAGCATGACTTCATTCATTCATTCAGGGACATTCCCGACTCTGAGTATCTACACAGAATAAGACAGGCAAGGGCCCAGTTCTCACTGAACTTATCTTCCAGAGCAGGAAGAGAGTCCATAAATGCGTACACTACAGTGACAAGAGCATCACGTGTGACTCCGAAACTTTAGAGTGGGAAGAACTACCAAGGCCATAAGACAGGATGGTGTGCTAGAGGTTGATGGGGGCTGGGCTTCTTAGATGACTTGGTCAATAAAGTCTTCGTGTTGAGGTAACATCTGTGGTTGCAAATGAGTGGAAATGCCTTTGTGTGGAACTCTGCATGTTAGGAAGCAGTCGGCCAGGCCAAGATCTGAGAGAAAATGTACCAGAGGGACAAACAAGGTCCTGAGGGGTGGACAGCTCTGAAGTAGGTGTGTCCAGGGCACAGCGAGTGAGAAGGGGTTACAGGATGAGATTAGAGATGGAGTCCGAGCCAGCTGATGGAAGCACTTGTGGGGTATTTTTATTCAATACCTTCCAGGCATTGGGAAGCCATGGGAGTGGGGAAGGGTGGGGGGGGGATCGTGTGGGGAGAAGAGGCTATAAAGAGGGAAGAGTAGAACCAGAGAGACTGGTTAGGAGGCTGTGCAGTAATCCAGGTGAGGGGTTATAGTGACCTAACCATGAAATGGACAGAAGTGGATAGATGCGGGATATATTCCGGAGATAGAAGGGATGAGACCAGCTGAGGGGTGGGAGTGGTGTGAAGTAAGAGGGGTACATGAGTCTCCTGGGGCTACCGTGACAAAGTACCGCAGGCTGGGTGGCTTAAACAACAGAAATGTATTGCCTCACAGCCCTGGAGGCTAGAAATCCGAAATCAAGGTGTTGGCAGGGTTGGTTCCTTCTGAACCAACAGCTTTCCTTCTGAAAGCCGTGAAGGAAGGATCTGTTCCAGGCCGCTCTCCTTGGCTTGTCAATGGCCATCTTCTCTAAATGCCCTTTCATTGCCTTCCCTCTGTGCAAGTCTACCTCTATGTCCAGATTTCCCCTTTCATAAGGAAACCAGCCATATTGGATTATGGACCCACTTTACTCCAGTATGACCTCATCTTAACTAATTACAGCTGCAAAAATGCTGTGTCCAACTAAGGTCATATTTTGAGATAGGGGTTAGGATTTTAACATATAAATATATCATATATATATATATATATATATATATATACACATATATATGATTCTTTGTGCTTTTCTGTATTCTTTTAATTTTTCAAAGAAAACAAATAATTACAATATAGTCCACAAGGGCTGTGATGGTAGGTTATTGGCTCCATGAGAGCTCAGAAGAGAAAGAAATGGATTCAGGGAGGTCTGCAGGCAGAGGACTGACAGCCACAGAAGACCTCCCAGAGGAGGCTGGAAGGACAAGGAGTTTCCCCGTGAATGGACCAAGGGAAGAGGTGAGAAGACATTCCAGGCAGGTGGAACAGCACGTGCCAAAGAATGGCAGTGTGAGAGAGCAGGATGCTCGGGAGAATTTGAAGAAATGTGGCAACAAGGGTGGGGGTGGGAGACGAGGCTAGGGTGAGAGCAGAGACCAACAGCTCACAAGCGATTTGTCCCCCTTGCTAAGGAGTTGTGATGACCATGCAAGCGACGAAGGGCCAAAGACAGGCTGAGCAGGGGGAGCATGACCCCATTTGGATTTTAGAAGATGAACTGAAGGAAGGAAAGCTAGAGAGAGGTCTGAGGGCTTGGACAAATGCGAGAACAACGAGTGTGAAGAGGAGAGTGCCTGTGCTCCTCGGGGTCCTTCCTCTGCTTCTCCACCCTCGGCCCTCTAGACTCATGCCACCAGAGCTGCCTGGCTTGAACCCTGCTCCACCTCCGGCGCTCTCGGGCTCCAGCTCTCTCCTAGACTATGCCCAGCTCTTTCCCACGGTGGGCCTTTGCCCTGCCGTTCCTGCCACCTGCGCACAACTGGATCCTTGTCATCCCTCCAACCTCAGTTCAAAGTCACCTCCTCAGAGGCCATGCCGACTGTTTGCTTTATAGCACCAACAGCGTATCTTGGCTTCTTTGTTTGTGCACCTGTTTACTATCTGCCTTCTCCCTGCGGAAAGTAAGTAGCTTTACCATATCTGCATCATTCATGACTATATATCCAGTGCCTGGGAAGGAACTGACACATACTAGGAGCTCATTCAATGCATTGGCAGAGGGAAAGAAGGGAGAGAGGGAAGGAACAAAAAGACAGTTTGGTGTGGGGGAAGGATGCAGGCTCATGTCCCACTCTGCCCAGTGACATGAGATCCACGGCGGGTGAAAAGGCTGTATCCACACCCTCATAGCGCTGCTTCTGAGTGATGCCTGTACATGTTTTAATTCTGAAAGGGTTGCTTTGAAAAAGAATGATGAGTGTAGTAACAGTCTCCTTACTACAGGAAAACTATAGAGAAAGGAGAAAAAAAAAAAAGCCTTTTAAAGGAGACCTAAAGAATCAGTCATGACTCCAGAACCATCCCAAATTCTAAAAAGGCAAACAAAATCATCATTAGCTAAGAAGTCGAGGGTGTTTCTTTGGCCAGCCTATTCCTCTGGGGTCAAATAATAAAGGCACACATCTATGGCCAGGCGTGGCTCCAAGAGGCTCTACATCTACTGACTCATTTAGTTTTCACAACAGCCTACTATTATCAGCTCCATTTTATGAAGGAGGAAAGTGAGCCCCTGGGCTAAGTAACCTGCCCAATGTGATAGACTTAGCGAGTAGCAGCATCAGGATTCGAACCCAGGATATTTGGTCCCGGAACCGGCACTCCGAAGCACTTAGCTAAACCCCTCTTGGCTCAAAGCTGCACCACAGAAGAGTTGTTAAATGTATCACATATTTGTTATAATCGTTGCCAACGTTAGCTTTTTGTCACTTGTATGAGGTAGGATGGGCTAATTGCTATAGCGAATAATCCTTAAATCTCAGTGGCTTCCCCCAACAAAGGTTTCTTTCTCATTCATTCCACTGTTCACTGCGGTCAGCGAGGTGCTCTGCTAGCAATCATTCAGGAACATGTTCCATCTCTGCTGTCCCAGGGGCCCTGGAGTCCTCCCCTGGGCCCTTTGCATCTGGCCAGCCAGTGAGCAAGCAGAGAGAGAACATGGAGGCCCTTGGGGGAGATTTCAGGAGCCAGACCCACGTTCCTTTGGCCAGAACTCAGTCACACAGCTCCAGAGGTGTCAGGGGGCTGAGAGGCATAGACTAGCCTGAGCCCAGGATGAGGACGTGGTGGGCATCTTGCCTAGTGCTGCTTCAGTAGTTACCTGTACAGACTTCTGTAGGGGAAACCTGGCAGGAGGGGTGCTGGGAGTCAGAAGACATTGGTTCTGGCCCTGAATCCACCAGTTGTCAACTGTGTGACCTCCAGCAAGTCACAGCTTCGTTTGGTCCCAGATTCCTTATCAATAAAGTGAGGGAACCCAACCAGATGACCCATCTCTGGATTCATCCAATTCAGAACGTCTACATGACAAAGCATCATTTTATTATTTTTAATAACCATGGTGCCTTAATCGTTTCTGTACTGATGACCTATTTGTGCTTTTGTTCAAAATTGCAACCATAATTGTAACATTGATTCTGAGGGAAAATACTATCTATTTTCTTCTAATCCTCCATATCTAGTTCCACACCATGTATGCATACTCTGGGGGGAAAAAAAGAGGATCCAATTTTGTATTTGGACTAGTTACTTGAAGCAATTAATTAAATTGGGGGGAAATACAGACATCTATTTCATCATGCCTTTTTAAGTTAGGTTTTAAGTTATAAGCGTAATGTTCCACTAGCAGATTATTTTCTGTAATCTGACAATCTTCGTACAAAACAGTACTTACATCTATTAGAGGGCATCTGAGCGTGCCAGGTGAGCAAGGTGAGAAACATCAAGAAAATACATATCCAGAGCAGCAGAGTTACTAACTGCTGACTGAGGTTCCATCCGCGCCCTAGCTGCCAGAGAGCCTTGGTTTCTGAAGTATGTGATATTGTAACCACAGGGATTTTGCAAGGACTGCAGGGTGGTTTTGGGAGCGGGGACAAGGTTTGGGCAGGCAGAGTGGAGAGGCCTGGGGCTGAAAAAGAGGTTTTAAACCCTCAGGAGAGATGGCGAGAGTCAGGTAGAGCCTGTTGGATGGGATTCCTACTTTAGGAATATATCAGAGTTGGAGACCAGAGAGGAGACTAGGGCTAGAAGAAGAAGAGCAGAGCCCAGCCCAGAGACAGTCCTCATGTCCCTCCGCCTGACAGTGCTCTCACCGCATCCGCTGGAGAACACCCAAGTCAGGCACTGATCCCACCCAACGCCACCACCCTCACTCTGGTCCCAGTGCCATGTCCCCCGAACAGCTGCAGTCGTCTCCTCCCCCTCCTGCCCTTGACAATCTGTTCTCTCTCACCCCAGTGACAGTGTTCTTTATGAAACACAGATCTATCCTGTCCCCTCCTTGCTTGAAATTCCATGGCCCTTACAGTACACACCAGCCATTGACATGGCTTAGCAGGCCCTGAAGGTGTAGGGCCACCTGCCTCGAGGGCTTCACGTCACCCCACTGTCACCCCCACTCACTGCTGCTGCGTCCAGCCAGACTGTCCTTTCAGGTCCTTTGCAGGAGAAGCAACAGGTCCAATTGTTCATCTGAAAGAAACACAATGAACACATTATTTCCTGTGTTTCCAGACTTTGTGGGGGGGGACAATTTATCATGTATTAACAATTGAACTCATTGGTTTAAATTTAGAGGCACTTCATCTGAAAAGGTATTGGAGAGTTGAAAGAAAACACATCACGCATGTTACTTGAAAGTGCTTTAGATAAGTTTAGTCTATGTCCTCAAGAGTTTTCAGACACCCTGACCACATGTTTGCTGTTTCTGTCATTCAGATCTTAGTGAAGCCATCCCCACCCAGAGCCTGCCCTGGCTTCCCTGATGGGTATCACTCACTTTCACAGCATCCTGGGCTTCTCCTTCATAGCAACTATATACTTACACACCGGTCTGCAGGGTTCTTTGATGAGTGTTTGCTTCCCACACCAGACTTTGAGCAAAAAAGGGACAAGGATTGAGCCTGCCTGCTCCTGGATACCCAGGACCCAACACAGTTCCCAGAGTGTACCAGGTGCCGCATAAGTAGTCCCTGAAGGAATGACTGAGCAGACTCTGTCCTGATTGTCATTTCCTTTTCATCTCTTAATCCCCTCCAGGCCAGCTTGCTTATTGCTTCCCCTGTGCCGCTCCCATGCCCTTTACACAGAGTTTGACCACAGGACCCTTGATCACACTGTGCTTCTGCTATTTTTTTTTTTTTTTTTTTTTTTTTTTGCGGTACGCAGGCCTCTCACCGTTGTGGCCTCTCCCATTGCGGAGCACAGGCTCCGGACGTGCGGGCTCAGTGGCCATGGCTCACGGGCCTAGCCGCTCCGCGGCATGTGGGATCTTCCCAGACCGGGGCACGAGCCCACGTCCCCTTCATCAGCAGGCGGACTCTCAACCACTGTGCCACCAGGGAAGCCCTGCTTCTGCTATTTTTGTCTCTGCTTCTTACTAGACAGGGAGGAGCTCAGGATCTGAATGCACAGGGCCAGACACATAGTGGGTGTCCCGTGAATGTTTATTGCATTGAACTGTGACCTCCACGAGAGTAGCTCTGGCCCAGATGCCCTGACTACACAAGAGCAAGAAGTAACACCCAAGGAGGCTCCCTGCAGCAGGTCCTGGTGCTGCTGTGTATGAAAATAAACCTCTTTCCCACCTCTCCTCGCCCATGATCCATCCATCCTCTCACTCAGCACATGGCTTCTGAGCTTACAGAAAAGGGTCATCAGCTCAACCTGCTCATTCAGCAGTTTTTGAACCTGATAATTGTCCAGAAACACTTGGGTTGTTTGTTATAGACATAAATTCCTGGGCGTACCCTAGACCTACTGAATCAGGGTCTCCAGGAGTGTAACTCGGGAACCTGCATCCTTTAATCCCTTGGTGACACACTTGGTGACTCCCTTCCCTGGCCAGAAGGCCATCCTGCCGTCACCTGAGATCTCTGGGTGAGGAGATAAAGCAAGCACAGTGATGACCACAACACAAGGTACGGGCTCAATGGAACATTTGAGGAAAGGCCCAAGGGAAGGTCTTTGCCCCCAAGTTACAATTATGAGGTGGCCCCCCACACATACCCAGGAGTCTGCAGCTGCAGCAGAGGAATCTTCTAAGGCTCTGAGAGAAACCTGACCCTCCTGCTTCACCCCACCCCCTACAAGAAGGCCAAAGATTTAAACCATTTGGAAATCACTCTGGAGAAGGTTTCAGGGATTTCAATGGGGTGCCATCATGATCCTTATCATTAACATTTCTAGAAAGCATTTGCTATCCAACAGACACTATTCTTCAGCTTTACATGTATTATTTCACCTAACAGACAGAAATTACAAGAGGCTGGTGCAAAGTCGAATGCCCTTCCCCCTTCTTGGGGAGCTCCAGAAGCAACAGCAGTCTGAGGGCCAGCCCTAGACACAACTCTGGAGCAGCTCTTGGCTCTCAGGGATGGATCAGACATCCCTGTGGCAGGAGCCATCCCAGTACACTTCCAGGGGTTCCAAAACCTGGAGGGAAGCTGGGGCCTGCAGAGGGCTAGGTGCTCTCCCCAGGTCTCACTTTATGAGCTCAACAGTCCTCCAGACACCATCAGATGTTCCCCAAGCGACCCTTTTCCACTCCTGTTGCTGGATGCCAGAGTCTAGAATTACAGCCACAGAACTGCAGACCAGTTCTAAGTGGGGAGGTCACCTGTGAAGCCCTTTTCATTTGAATGGCGGGGCGGGGGGTGTGTGTGTCCATGGTTCTCTGGCCATGAAGACTGGGCTACAGGTGAGGGATGGGGAAGAAGAGCTCAAGGCTAGAATTAGTCCACTGTTACGGGGAGATCACTCGCTATTTTATAGATTATGTTTTATAGTATTGTACAGTTTACGCAATGCATTAATCATATTGAGCTCTTAATCTTCACAACCTCATTACAAGGGAAGCTTATTAACTTCATTTTGTAGCTGAAGTTCGGTAACTGGCCAAGGTCACAAGAGTTGACCCAGGGCTCAAACCCAGGTCTTCTGGCTCCAGGATCTGTGTTCTCCATCAACATCTCACATGCAGGCAGACAGATGCTTGTGGGAAGAAAGAATGGATGAAGGACTCTCTCCCAGCTAGATACTATGAAGGATATAGAGGTGAATACTGCTCACTTTCAAGGAAACTAAAAGGACCTTTTCCCCCTTCTCCCTCCTCATAACCACCCCCACAACCACAATCAAGGTTGGTTAGCACCTGTTGTTGGTTTTACAAGAATAGATGAATTGTTTTTCAAACAGTGTGGGTGATACTTGAGAGCCAACCAAAGGATGGGGTCTCCCGAGAGCATTTCTAAGACTCCAAGTGTGGCTCCTTTTGCAAAAACGTTCATAGAAGCTCTAACTTGTAATTCATACCACCGAGGAGATATTTGATTGTTTCCTGGAAATGCTAATAATGCAAAGTTCATAAATACTAATGAAACACTGTAGATGAGAAGAGCTCAGCAAGTAACGTGGGGGAGCCTAGAAGAGAATTCTTAGATTAAAAAAATATAAAGAATACCTTTTAATTGAACTTTCCCCAGACAGGGTTCCCAACTGTTAATGAATACTCCCTTTGGCTGTATGGAGAGTAGACTCAAATAAGTACCTTTAGGAATCCAGAAGTGAATTATGGACTTAGCTTTAGCTTGAAAAGAAATCTGTTTACTCACAGGCTATTTTAGGTGCCATGGGATGGATGAGTTTGAGACAAAGGTTGGGATGGGTGGGAGGGCCTGGAACATTGAAATAAAGACATAATTCAACTGCATGCTTTTACTTCATCCAACTAAGCATCCTAAGTTGGAATTTGCTTCTTCTATTTGCCTTTTGGCACGATCCCTCCATGATAGTAAAACCCCTGGAAGGTACAAGGCTCCATGATACCAGAAAGCTTATCTTTGTCGTTCATTCCTGAATCCTCAATACCTAACACAGTGTGTGGCACATATTAGGTGCTCAATAAATGTTTGCTAAATGGATGAAACATCTTCTCTTAAAACACCTACCAGAAGTTTTCAGATTCTGTTATCTTTTCCGGAAGGGCAGCTCTGATCACAACATCCTCCTGTTATAAAGCCTCCCAAATAAACACACCCTATGAAGGCCCCCTCTACCTTGGCCACAGCCTACAGTCTTTCTCTCTCCCACCCTGAGCTACAGGCTCACCAGAAGGCCCCTCATTCTCCTGCTGATGTTCTAGAAGTTTCACGGCCTGGAATCTTTGAACATCCTTTTCACACGTTTTTCTGTCAAGATCCTACTCATCTCTTAAGATGCTCCATTCTCAAGTGGCTCTACTTTTATGAAACTGCCCTAATATTCTCCAAGGGCTTGAGGCCCTTCTTCTCTCTCCCTGGCTGAACCCAAGAGTGGGCTCTGATTCACATATGCTCCCCACAGAGACCAGCACGACCCCTGGCACAGCAAAGTGTGTCAGCAAGTGTTGTTTGCTGCTGTCTAATTGAATCACAGAAATGCAGTGCAAGGAGCATCTGGTCTCCGAAAGTGTACATGTAGGGTCAGGTTAGAGAAAAGCACCTAACAACAGAGCAGAAAAATCCCTCTGGATGGGCCAAAGAATACTGGGCCATACAAGGCTGAGGTCAAAGCAAAAGTTATAGCAAAGGGAGAAGGAGAACCCAGAGGAGAGGCAGGCGGTGTGAGAAGGAGCAAGCAGCGAAGTGGCCCCTCTGAGGGGCTGTGGGGAGACCAAGGGTGGTTTTCCTCTATAAAAAGCCTGTATGTTTGCTGATGTGTGGCAGGTCCATGGCGTGAGATGTTTCCAGACACTCAGAGGGGCTCAGGCAAAGCCTCCAGCAAGGAGACATAACTTCTCAGGATGCTCTCCTTTGTTGCATGTTGAATTTAAGTTCAGGTGCCATATGCTTTCTATAAACCTTCTCTTGGGTGGGACTGGATTTTTACTGTATGTATCTTCATGCATTTGTGAGGTGTCTGACAATGGGAAATAAATCTCTTGGTAGTCTTCTTCTGCAACAGACGGGGATAAATGTTTCAGTCAACCTGAGGGATAGCAAAGGATTGTAAGATTCTATAAATTCTGGACTACTTGCCAAAAATGGGTTAATTCCACATGAAAGAATAGGAGGCCCAGAGCAACACCTGTGAACGGCTCACCCCTTGGGGATCAGGAGCCAAACCTCCCAGAATCCATAAGGCCAGCTCTGCCACTCCCTCACTGTGTGACCTGTGCCTCCGTCTCTTCAGCTGTAGGATGGGGGGAATAACTGTACCTCTTTCATAAGGTTGTGCTGAAGACTAAATGAGTTGATAGGTGCAAAGTGCCTAGAACAGTGCCTGGCATCTAATAAGTGCCAGCTTACAGCATGATGTCAGGCTCCATGGGCCAAATGGCACAGGTACCAATTTATACAACTGCATAAACTGTATAACTAATGTTATGAAGGGATAGGTCCACATGCCTGCAGACCAGGACAGAGATCCTGGGCGTGCCTGGATGGATACATGGGCACTGGGTACGTAGGACACTTATAGAGTGTGTTATCCAAGGAATTAGACCCCCAAGGACAACCGCTAGGACACCACGTGTAACACACCACCCAGGTGTGTAACACACACATTTATGCTCCAGTGCAGGACAACCCAATGAAGCCCAGACTTCAAAATGATTCTGGACCCAGGTCCCCCAGTGCTTCCCTCCATTCACAATGCACCATCCCATTGCTCACTTAAAAGATAATTTACATGAAGGTGACTTAGAAAAGTATCAAATAAAATACAAATATAAAGTCACCATCCTTAGTTTTTCTGCTTGCCCAGCAGCCTTAGGAGAGTGCTGGACCCATTGTTCAGAGGTCTGGGTGTTCATCACAGCTCTGTGTGTCCTCAAACATGTCACCTCAACACTATGGGCCTCAGATTCTGCATCTTTAAGTGAGAGAGCAGTGGTCAGGATGATTTAAAGGTCTACAGCCTGGGCAATGTCTTTTTTATTTTCCTGAGCAATGTCTTAGGCCAAGAGGTCTCTTCAATTTCCTTGAATTATCCCTGTCCTCCAAGTCTTGTTTAGACCCAAGAACCTGTGGATTCCAGAACTGAAGTCATCCCCGTTTCCAAGCACCATCACTCATCAGCCTGCAAAACTCTTTCCACTGCAAAGAAAGGGAACAGGCAGGGAAGGAGACTTGGGAATCTTTGGCTGGGGGACAGAAAGCAGAGACAAGGGTAATGAGGGAGAGGAAGGTAGAAACAGAGAGAACTGGTTTCCCACCCAAAGCACGATAAGTCCTTGCCAGGCACAGGAGTGGGGTATAAGGAGGGGGGAGACACAGAGCAGGGAAGAGAGCATGAAGGGACAGCAAGGAAGGCAGGAGTGAGGCAGCATGAGGACTGATGACCTCCTAGCCTGGGGAGGTCCAAGTCCCCTACGACAGCCAGCAAGACTTGGACATTCTATCTTGTGCTTAAGCTTTAATTAGTGTTGAAAATGGCAAGTTCATAGAAGGTCAGATATGGAGCTGCCCTGTGGGGAGTATGTATTCAACACCTATCAGGTGAGCTGCAGTGGAGAACTGCTCCTGTAGAGGGTCCAGGGAGCCAACCCCTTAACCAGAACACTGTGAATACACACATTGATTTATTTATCTGACAATTGCAGGGCACTTACTATGTGCCAGGTCTGATATGCTATTAACTTTTATATCCTAAGCCCCAGACAGTTGTACACAGAAAGAATGAGTTAATACTTCATTGACTAAATCCATGTGTTTATCTTGTTTACAGAGTCTCAATACAATTTCAGTGAACTCCAGAAACCTTTGATTTCCTCCCATTTCCTAAGCCTAAAATCAATGATGTTATTAAAAATCACAGACCATTCCCACTGCGTATCTCTTAAATTATCTGTTTTTCTCTCTTTAGGTGCTATCCGTGGCATGCCCAAACCCAAAGCTGATAGAGGAATAAGTTACAAGTGGGCAATTCTGCAACCTGTCACACCCAGGCCTTGCTGGTGAGCTGAGAGGCTCCTCTGGTCCCATCTAGCCAAGCACCATGGAGAAAATCAGCGCCTTCTTTAGCACCATCTGGGACACCATCTCAGCCAAACACCAAGAGGGCCTCTTCAACAGCATCTGTCTAGGCATCCTCCTGGGGCTGCCCCTACTGGTGATCATCACCCTCCTCTTCATCTGTTGCCACTGCTGCTGGAGCCAGGCAGGCAAAAGTGGCCAACAGCCAGAGCGAAACAAGGGGAAGAAGAAGAAGAAAAAGAAGAAGGCTGAAGAAGACCTCTGGATCTCCGCTCAGCCCAAGCTTCTCCAGATGGAAAAGAGGCCATCACTGCCCGTCTAGTTAGACAGGAGGCAGAAGTGTCCTCCCCTGGGGGCTCAGCTGCCTTCCAACCACACACAGGGTAGGGAGGAGAAATCCCTGAAGTGATGCACTCACATCCACAGAGGAGCTACTCAACCAAGGGGCAAACCTCAGACTGAGTATCCCCACGGAGGGCATTCCCGGGGGACACGTCGACCAGTCTCGGGTGCTGTCTCTGTGTGTCCAGTAGCAATGCTCTTTACTACAGACTCAGGCATGCCTTCCACCCACCTCTGGCACATTCCATATGCAAAAGCACAAGGGACATTTATCCATACATCTTGACATATCTCCCAAATGCACACCACACACACACACACACACACACACACGCAAATTCAGGCAACAGGTACCTGGACAAGTATATACTGTTCATCAAATGGTCACTGAATGTCTACTTTGTACAAGGCACTAAACAAGGCAGTACATTATCTGCTCTTGGAAAAACATCTCATAGGAAAGCCTGGCAGAGCCAGGCACACATGCACCATTACATAACTAGACAAGAGGCCTACGCACTGTCAGTGCCATACACCACTCAGGTTAGAGATGAATGCTTTTCTGTTCCCATCCCTACATAGCCTTTTACTGCGGATCTTCATATTAGGACATTCCAGCAACCTGGTACAGTCCCCGTTCTTGTGTATTGATACAGGCACACCAAGTTCCTGTGCTTCTGACCTCTCACCTGGGAGGAAAAGTTTGAAGTGTGATGGATCAAAATTCATCGAAAGCTATTGTCTTGCACATCATGACAAGGTCCTCAATACCATGGATGGGTGTTTAATGTAGTCCAAGACCTCTCTTTGAGATGCTACCCTCAGAACCACTCAGCAAGGCTCCCTTCTCCAAGTGAGGACAAACGGCTCCTGGTAGCAACCGCTAGAAGGCTATGGAGACTGGGTGTACACCATCCACTTCAGTGGACTACCGTTGTGTACCTGTGCAATGTATGTTTCACAGACGGGAAGCAGATGCTACCCCTGAGCTAGTGATCCCCTATGAAACCAAAGGTTTTCAGCAGGGAAGGAATTAAGACAATCACAGGTACCGTCTCACAGAAGGCACACTGGAAACAATTTCATAAGGCTGTCATGGATGTATGGTATGTTGCAGATGGGATGCAGAAGTTAGAGTTTAAATGAAAGTAGGATGAAGCTATACAGAGGTTGATCAATATTTATTTTGAAGCTCAGGCAAGTGCCTTGCACACAGTCGGTACTCACAACTGTCTGTGGATGCTGTCGGGTACGTGATGATGTTAAGGGTAAACTTGTAACACCTCCCCAATTCCCCCAAGTGACCTTCTCTTCTAAGTGAGCCCACTAATTGCTGCAACAGATGGAAGTTGGGTATTGAATTCTGCAGGAGGAGGGTGCATGCAGGACCAAGGGTCAGGTTGACAAGCGTGCCCTGAGAGCCATGAGGACACATAAGCTAGGTCCGCGGTGAGTTGAGGAGAGTGTCTTCCCACCAGGCTGAGGTTTGGGGGGGGGGGGTGCGAATTAATCCACTCATAGGGTGAACTGGTTGGTATTTTGATTGTATTGTGACCATATCACAAAGATGGATAATTTCCAACTTGGGAGCAGGTTGGGCTCTAAAAGTTCATTTGCAAATCTGCTGGGTAGCTCTCTTAAAATATTTTCCCACGGAAGCTCTTCTAAATGGTGGTGAAATTGCAATTTAATTAACAATGTAGCTAAACTATGATATTTATAGAAGCAAAAGCTAAATTCTGAAAGATGGTGTTCATGGAAAAATGTATTCTATTTGTTCACTTGGGCTAGCTGGTACTCAACTGCCCTCCAGGTAAAGTCCAGGTCTAGTCCTACAGAGGGGAGGTGTCTGGTAGCGACTGCTGCACCAAGGTCTTCTGACAGATGACCCTGTGAAGCATAATTCAGGCCTGATTATATTTTAAAACCAGTCACATTCACCCTCTCACCCTAAGTGGCCTTAGATACCCTGGGCACTCAGGCTCCTTATGCATAAACCTCTTTGACCAGAGAAAGAAGCACCCTCTGATGCTCTGTCCACTTGTCGTGGAGCATCTGGCTGTCCCCTTCACATCCCAGGATGACCTGTCTTCTCCCCACACAACATGCGTGTGACTCCCCACATACCCTGCTGCCCAGCAGGGTGAGTTGCTCTTTCAGTCTCCAACTCTCAGCCCCCCTGAAATGGATGACTTGGGGGAGACGTGGAAGCTGATGGCCGAGACTGGTGTCAGATATAATCTAGGAGAGAGGATCTCCGGGATCAGGGACCGCACAAGTGCCACGGTTGCCTTGACAACCGGCTGCTAGTTTGAATTAAGAGAGCAGTCGGTCGTCATTGCCGTGACAAGGCCTCTGTCTCCAGGGGCAGTGCCCCACCGTCTCCTCACAGAATGGACCTGCTCTACGTCCAGGTATGAAACACCCAGAAACACACTTCTCAGCTGCTTCTGTACCCAGGTTTGGAGACCCAAACCCTGAAAGAGGCTTATCTTTTTCCCACCCAACCTCCCCGAAAACCTTCACTGGAGTACCCAGAATAGTCCCGGAGTGTGATACGTCCGCAAATGTTTGTTGAATACGTGGGCGCGTGAAAGGAGCTCAAAGCAATAATTGGAGTCCACTACCTTTTCTTCCCACTTCGTTCTCATCTTTCTCTCCCCCGTTTTCTTCTCTTATTCCCCCCCTCTCTGGGCACCACCCCAGCTCCATTCCTCTATCCCTCTCCATCTTTACTCCTTCTTCCCAGCCTCTGTCCCAGAACTGCCACTGGCAGCCAGGGGTGCCTCAGGACTGGAGCCTGCTTGGCCCATCTTGGGGAGGTTAAGCTAACAGAGGGCAAAAAGGATGGTAAAGAAGAGGCCTCCTAAACCAGCCCAGGCTGGGGGAGGAGCCCCCAGGCCCAGGACTTCTGAATGGTCAGAAGAGGTCTTTCTCCCACTGCTTAATGGATTCGCTTTGGGTTTCTTGGGGGGAGGGGAAGATGTAGAAAAAAGGGCAGTTACCTCTTCAGGAAGAATACAAATGGTCCAAGTTGTATAGTATTTGTCAGTATTTTTTTTTTTCTGGAAAATTCAAACACACCAAGAGAAGAACTTATTTAAATAAAATACTTTGAAAATGAAAAGCCATACCTGGCCTCCTTACTTATGGAATCAGATAGTTATTTTCTTGACATTGGAGATTACCATCTCCCAGACATCACTCAGAATGCTCTGGGACACCAAACACCCAGCCATCCCCAGGCACTGCCTTCCCCGGCAGAGTCAGAGGTCCAAGGACCAGGGATGAACTCTCGCACCACTACCTGCAGAGCGGACACCTCGAAGACTAGGCACCCTCAGAGGTGCCAGCTGCAGAAAAACACACTGATGTTCCTTGGCAACACTTAGAGAACGTTCCCATCAATGAGGTCAATCAATGTCCTCTTAAAGGAAAAAGGGGGAAATAGCAAAGACTAAGTAAAAACAGACTTCTGAGTTAAATACGGTGCTGGAACAGGGAGAGACCAAAAGCTTCTATAGTAGCTGCAAGGGAGACAGACAGATAAATAGAGGAGAGTAGGTGGACGATACAGAAATAGAGACAGACAGACACACACGTGTACGAATGTATAAATATATATCTTTTTCAAGTCGGCCATAGCTTTGCACTGGTTAAGAAATGTAATGAGTTAGATGCTCCTGATTCCTCCCTTGATGATGCTAAGCTGTCATCAAAGCAGAAACTATCTAGAGCAGTGCTGTCCAATAGAAAGAACTAGGAATGATGGGAATCTTCCTACCCTGTCCAATAGGGTACCATTAGCCATATATGGCTATTTAAATGAATTAAAATTAAATAAAGTTAAAGGTCCAGTAGCTGAGTTACACCAGCCACATTTCACTTGCTCAACGACCACACACGGTTGGTGGCTACCATCTTGGAGAACATGGGCCAAGAAGCTTGTGGCGGGGAGGGGTCAAACACGCTTGCAAAGTACCATGTTTACTGCACTTCAAGCACCTAGGCAGCCCCGAGCCTCATCTCTTCTGAGGCAGGCTGATTATTCCTGTACCTGTACTTGATCCCTGGGCTCCCTTCCCCATCACCACACATCCCATCACCAACTGAGGACAGAGACCCTTCACTCAGCTCTCTGATCCTTCCTCCAGGACTTCTAAAACTTTCCACCCTAGAGAAAGGAACGTTGCCCAGACAGCATCTGGGGCAGAGGCAGCCGCTGCACACCTGAGCGGATGCCAGAGCTCAATGCCATCAGCTCCACCTGCCCAGGCTCAGCCCTGACCTTGGGGGTGTGAATGTAAATCTGGACGATGCTATGAGCATTCTCAACTCACCAGAACACTCGGCACTGACCTCTTGCCCTTTGCCCTTAGTATTATTCCCAGATTCAAAGTCACAGGATTACAAGATTGAAGAGTCCCTTTAACACAGCTTGCAGTCTCTGCCATAGGTTCAAAGGGATGTTTTCAAATACCTGTGATACTTCATTCAGGAACAGCCATGCGTGCAGGTATCTAACTCCCTCTTGAGGCTATTTATTCCATTAACATTCTTTTTTATAAATTTATTTATTTATTTTTGACTGCGTTGGGTCTTCACTGCTGCGCTTGGGCTTTCTCTAGTTGCAGAGTGTGGGGGCTTCTCTTCGTTGTGGTGTGTGGGCTTCTCACTGCGGTGGATTCTCTTGTTGCAGAGCACGGGCTCTAGGCACACGGGCTTCAGTAGTTGTGGCTCATGGGCTCAGTAGTTGTGGCTCATGGGCTCAGTTGTTGTGGCTCGTGGGCTCTAGAGCACAGGCTCAGTAGTTGTGGCACACGGGCTTAGTTGCTCCGTGGCATGTGGGATCTTCCCGGACCAGGGATCAAACCCATGTCCCCTGCACTGGCAGGCAGATTCTTAACCACTGTGCCACCAGGAAAGTCCCCCCTTTAACATTTTTAATTCTAGTATGTGCCAAGCACATCAGGTGGCAGCAATATAAAGTCATCTGGAGGGGCTCACAGCCTGGCTGTGGGAACAGACAAGCAAAGAGACCATTATAACACGGTATGGTCACTGCTTCCAAAGAGGGAAGTTTCAAAGCTGGAGTCAGGGCAGGCTGTGGGGAGACGGGGGGCGTCACTCAGAAGCTGTCCCCCAGAAGAGAGCTGCAGAGGAGGCAACTGGGAAAGGAGGGTACCATTTGCATCTGCATACAACCTGAAAGTGCAGCCTGGTGAGGACCACTGTAAGTGTGGGAAGCTAGGACTGCAGTTGTCCAGACTCTGAGGCTAACTCCAACTCCCACTGTTGTGTAATTTAGGCCCAGGACTTAATCTCCGTGTAGAATTAATGACAGTACCTATCTCACAGGGATGAGAGGATTAAATGAGATAATGCATACAAGCATTTAGCACAGGGCCTGGCTTACTATAAGTGCTCAGTAAATGTTCATTATTATTAAGGACAGAAGGAAGATCATGAGAGAGTTGTGTCCTCGAAGTCAAAGGAGAAGAAACTTTCAAGAAGAAAGCCAGAGTCTATAGAGTCAGATGGTGCAGACAGGCCAAATGAGATAGGGACTGAAAATAATGTACATCTTCTATTCCCACTGATGTAATACGTTCCTTAATTTCACCACACACTGCACTGTCCACAGTATTATTAATACTCTTTGAATTAAGGGCTCCCAATTTACAGTATGTGACAGGTGAACTTCTTAAGTAGCTCTCCCGCCTCACCTCAAGCCACCCTAGGGTGACAGTGCCTCCTGGTGGCCAGATCAGGAGAGAGTTTGAGTCAACATCTTTTTCACCTTACAACAGTGTTTGCCTTAGAACATCAATCCTATGTCACAGGTCCTCAAACTAAATGTGCTAAAGACTCACTGGGTTTTATGTGATAGTCACAAACCTGTCAGGGTCAACGATGCCACGCTCATTTGCTACATAAGGGATTTTCATAACCCTAAGTCTTAGTTGCTGTTAAAACATTTCTGGTGAAGTAGTCCAGATTTTACATCACTGCCTAGGAAAGCTTCCCTAAGTACACAAGTTTTCCCATCACAACAATATCAGACTGTATGGCAACCATGGTCCTGTGTTCCCAGCACTCTAGCCCATTCTCACCCGCATTAGCCATTATGAGGCCAGAATTCTAACTGTCTTATTCAGCACTGTATCTCCAGTTCCTAGCGTAGAGCCTGGTGCATACTATATGCTAAATAAATGCATTGATTAGGGGAAAAAAAGAAAGAGAATCACTGGGTGTTTCTTACAAGTGCAGAGACCCAGTCCCCCTCTGCCCTTCTGCTGGATCTGTTACATCTTGGATGAGACCAGACAAGCTGCTCTTCTAACAAAAACTCTAGGTAAATGACAGTGGTCTCTGAACCATACCTTGACAAATATTGATATTATCTAGATATTCAGAAACCAAAAGCATTCTATCATCAAATAAGTTTGTAAAGCACTGCATACCGTGACTTTCCCACTCCTCCTTGGAATGTGCAATGCAGGTATCACATTAAAGGTTCTAATGGGTACTGGAATAAGGAAATGGTGTAACTCCGCTAAACTCAGCTTTCCCAAGCTTATTTGACCATGTAACCTCTTCTTTTAGCACCTCTGGAGGAGCAAGGGTTCCAAGGAACACCGTCTGGGAAATGCTGCCGTGGAGGGTTTGTGTACCCCTATGCTTCATCTGTTCGTCTTTTACTGCTAACACCTCAATTCATATCCTCAAGAAAACCCCTTTCGAAATGTAGAGATTCTCCTTTACCTTTACAAACCTTTCTTTCTCACTCTGTTCTTTCTCTTTCTTCTGTGAGCCATAATAATCCTATTGGTGGTTATTCATAGCAAATACACCTTAGAGCTAGCTAGGGATACACCTCTATCAAGGAAAAAAAAAATCCAAAAGCTCTGAGTGAAGTTATGGAGACTAAAGATGCAAGGCCTCTATCTTACCATTCAAGAGTGCTTCTACCTCATAGTTAGGGGCACCTTCAATACCTCATTTGACTCTTGCAGCAACTGACACAGTGAGTAAATCAGGGACTAACGTCATCCCCATTTTATAAAGGAAGAAAGTGAGGGGCTTCCCTGGTGGCACAGTGGTTGAGAGTCCGCCTGCCGATGCAGGGGACACGGGTTCGTGCCCCGGTCCGGGAAGATCCCACATGCTGCGGAGCGGCTGGGCCCGTGAGCCATGGCCGCTGAGCCTGCGCGTCCGGAGCCTGTGCTCCGCAACAGGAGAGGCCACAACAGTGAGAGGCCCATGTACGGCAAAAAAAAAAAAAAAAAAAAAAAGGAAGAAAGTGAGGCCCAGAAAGGTAAGCAACTCACGCAAACCTGGAAACCTGAAGACCAAAGTCTTCAGACTCCTGTCCTAGTGCCCCTTGTGCACACAGGGCATCATGATGCAGGCCATTCTGCTGATCTGGCCTCCTCAGGGACTGTTAATTTGCAGAAGCACCTCCTTTGGGTCAGAAATTTATAGAATCCCGTAACGGGTTGCCCACAAGCCTTCATACACCCAACTGTCTCCTTCAGATGTTCCACCGTGTAGCATGAGCCCTGACAGTTCTGTTTTTTCTTTTTTGTAATCCAAGTGCCTGACTTAAGCTTTGATTGCAGAGGCATCCACTTCAAAGAGGCACCCACTTCAAAGACCACTATGCAGGATAAACACACTGCCAGCCACACAGCTGGACAAGGACCCAGGCCACCTCCTACACTGCAGCTCCTTTGTTTTAGAGATCCTGGTTGATTTCAATAACTAACCATTTGGGCCTCTTGATTTTTTTTCTTCTTTTCCTGCACTGGAAATTCACACTCCTATGTTTTAAGTTCACCAGTGAAGAGTGAGCCCTCGAAATCCTAGGCCCCCACTGCAGACTCCAATAAAAGGAGAACCCTAGGCGCGCTCTCTCTCTTGAGCTCATTTTCTCTCTCTCTCCCTCCCACACACAACCTCACAATGGGGCCTCCTGTGTGCCGTGTAATTTCCAGGTCTTGCAAGTAATAAACCTTTATTTTTCAAAGGTTCCTGACGGCTACTGCTGAAGGGTATCTTACAATTATAATAAGAACTCAAGGGTCAGTCCAACCGAAACATTGGGTATTGATAGGCTGAGACCAGCCCAGAACACACAGCCTCATTTGCCTCCTATCCTTCTCTAATCAAACCTAATTTTCTTCACTTGCCAAAATAAAGAACCGGTTTCACTCCACCGCTCTTTTACTTAAATTGCAATACTACAATACCTTTGTTTTCTATTTCTGTCATTATAAGTGCACTGCAATTTATCTGCATTATAGAATGAACAGGCTTTTCTGGGCTAGCCTGAGAACCTAACTTCTTTATATACCATTGGCGTCAGAACTCAACCCATTTCCCCCGTAGCAACATCCAACCAACAGAAGGACTTTGGAAGTGGGTTCACCTGCACTTTAGGAACTGCCTAAAACCCCTTCCAGGGGTGCCCCCCCATCCCCTTGCCGGACCACCAGCCCAGTGGACCAGGTTGGGGGACAGAGTCCCCGTCTCACGAGGCAGTTTCTTCAAAGTGTTTCCCAGTTACCTGTTTTGTGCAGCAGCACTGCCTGCGCAACCACCAAGCACTGGCTGGATGCTGAGTCGTACCCCAGAGGCTGACTCTCCAGGTCATTCTACCCAGGAAGGAAGGAACGTGAAGACCCCCAGAACTTCCCTTTCTGGAGGAGAGGAAAGTGGCGCTGAGGCTAGAGGCTCCCGGTAGGACCACACTGCCATCTGCTGGCCCGGACGCGTACAGCGCGCCCCGCTGCGCTGGGAGGCTGCCCTCAAACGTTATTGATTGATCCGCGCTCTTTATTGACAGAAAACACCTTCCCCGATCCTCTCCACCGCCCTGGGGAAGGGCTTAAGGGAACGACTTGGAAATTCTTTTAGAGGAAGACTTCCTCCAGTAAATGACTACGTTTCGCCGAGAGCATTTCATTATTTATAATTGTTTTTCCTCTCTTCACACACCATATACCTGGTCCTTTTCTTTCATGTCATCCCTTTGACCACAGTTCCTTGGGTCATTTTTTTTTTCTCCCTTCAGCATTTCCTAGCTTTAAGGATCCTTGAATCCCTGAGAATTCCAAGTTAAAAAGTAGAAATCCTTTTTTTTTTCTTTTTTGGCCGCAGGGCTTGCGGGGGGATGGGGGTGGGGGGTCGACCAGGGATTGAACCCAAGCCCTCAGCAGTGAAAGTGCAGAGGTCTAAACACGGGACCACCAGGGAACTCCCAAAAGTAGAATTCTTGACATCATGTGACAAACATAAAAGTTGGGACCCTCTTCCCAGAGGAAGCTACTGTCAAGAACATCTAAACTCTGCATGAAAGGATCCCTCCCCTCCCTTTACCACCCACCCCCCTCAAATCCTGTTAATCCTTCCTCCAAAATATTATTTAATCTATGCTCTTTTTCCCTTTCTCACAATTTCTGCCACAGGCCGAGGAAGTCAGTACCTATTGTCTATTGCAATAACCCTTAACTTGTCTGTGAATCTCCACTCTTTCCCCACAACTGCCCTCCACGCCTCCCCCTATTCTCTGTGCTGTCACCAGACTGATGTTTCCAAAATACAAGCCTCACTACAAGTGTCACTCCAAGGTTTAAACACCCCTGAGTGTTCTCCACTGCCCCCCTTTTTCATCTCAGCCATGGTTCTCAGCCCCAGTTGCACGTTAGAAGCCCCTGGAGGCTTAAAACACTCAGAGGCAGGGCTTCCCTGGTGGCGCAGTGGTTGGGAGTCCACCTGCCGATTCAGGGGACATGGGTTCGTGCCCCGGTCCGGGAGGATCCCACATGCCGCGGAACAGCTAGGCCCGTGAGCCATGGCCGCTGAACCTGCGCGTCCGGAGCCTGTGCTCCGCAACAGGAGAGGCCACAGCAGTGAGAGGCCCGCATACCGCAAACAAACAAACAAACAAACAAACAAACTCAAAGGCACAGGACTCAGCTGAGACCCACTGAAGCAGCGTCTCTGGAGGTGAAGTAGGATCAGGCTGGTAACAGCTCCAGCTGTTTTTGCTAAACAGTGCAACCTGAGACCACAGTGCTCGCGGGGCTGAGACCAGTCCCTGCCCATCTCTCCAGCAAGGCACCCCACCTAGAAACCGTCTTCCTCCCTCAAACACGCCACACGCCCCCCTTTTTCATCCTTGCCCTCAAGTGTCCTCCTCCCAAGGCGCCCTGCCTCCCCCAGGCCTCTCGTTTCTCCCCGGGTAAACTCAGAGTCCCCCTTCCAGACGCAATGCTGACACCACGCCCACAGTGCTTTCTATGGCACCCCGCGCTGCTCACAGCATTCTCCCCGTGGCAGTGCCCACTGTCGTGGTATGTCCCCATGGCCATCCCCACCACACTGCGAGCAGGGGCTGTGTTCTGCTCATCGAGGCTTTGCTAGTATCATTTTTTTTTTTTTTCGCGGCTCGCGGGCCTCTCACCGCTGTGGCCTCTCCCGCTGCGGAGCACAGGCTCCGGACGTGCAGGCTCAGTGGCCATGGCTCACGGGCCCAGCTGCTCCGCGGCATGTGGGATCTTCCCGGACAGGGGCACGAACCCGTGTCCCCTGCATCGGCAGGCGGACTCCCAACTACTGCGCCACCAGGGAAGCCCCGGCTTTGCTAGTATCTTGCATGCAACAGGCAATGGCTCGGAGACTTTATCAACTGCGTGTGATACTTCTGTCCTCGCTTTTACCCCAGTGCCTGGCTGTGCCATCTGTCCCTTCTGTGACAGCTTTTGTTTTCTTTGGTTTGTCCTACCCGGTAGGAGTTGTCTCTTAAGCTTCCAAACCCTGATGGCTCATAACCTGGCTCTAAGAAATGTGTCTGACCCTTGAAAAAGCAGGTGTATCCAGAAATCTCTTCTGGGGCCTATATTCAGCTACCAGAGCAGGAGTTGCCAGAGCTGGTCATGTTAAAATGGGGTTAGGCGCAGAGATTTACGTCTGGAATGTTCTCCTCAGTCAGACAAACATCCTTTGAAAATGAGCTTCCCACCTCCTGCACTTTCTTCTTTGCCCCAGTGGAATCCTTGAAGGGTCAACTGGGGTTTTCTCTGTCCTGTCCCTTTAGGGCAGCCAGGACCCTACAGGCAAAAGAATGCAAGAAACAACTCCAGTTTCCCACAAGCCCCCTTCTTGGCCAGCAGTGGGAAAACACCAGCGTTGGTGAACACGGACGGGGCTGGGCTGCTGCTACCCTCACAGACGCCTCCTGAGCAAACAGGCCATCAGAGGGAGCCCCCTGCGCCGCCAGAGCTACTCAGAGAGCCGTCACCCATCCAACAGCAGCCCGGGCCCAGAGCTGCTGAGTCAGAAGGGCTGCGGCCCAGCAATCCTGCCCCACCAGGCATACGTGACAAGCGCAGTTAAATTGGGGAAGCACCACCCACGAGGCACCCGACCCCACCCCTGCTCTGAATCATTCCGGGGTTTGATCCACTTTGCAAAGGAGGCTTTTCTTTTCTAAAAAGCTGCACCCACTGGGATGAGCACAGGGCTCCTGAGCCACCAAGGTGAGAACTCCGTGTGCAAACAGGAGACCAGAGGCCTCGGAACTGAGAAGCCGTGCAAAGGGAGCTTTAAAATGGACAAGGAAATTAGCTCAGCCTCCAGCCCTGAGGAAGCTGGATCAAACTAAAGACATCTGGCCAGTCTCTGCAAATATCTACTCCTCAGAGACGCCCGTGGAGTCCCCCACTTCTGCCACCCATCTCCCCCTCCATCTCTTAATCCTACTATAATTTTCTTCCATGGCACTCATCACTTCTGGGAATTGTACGTGTATCTGTTTTTTATTGTCAGTCTCCACCAGTAGAATGTAAGCACAAGGGCAGGAATCTTGTGTTTGGTTCACTTCTATAGCAGCAGGGCTCAGAGTAGAACCCAGCACAGAATAGGGCTTAATCAATATTTGTTGAATGAATGAGTTAATGAGTGGATGAATGACAGCACACATAATCCAGTAGTGCAAGGACCATGTCTGGCTTGCTTACCTCTGTGAGCTCACCGCTGGCTCCCCAGTGCCCAGAACACTGCCTGATAAGCAGGCAGACACTTAAATTCTCCTTGAATCGATGAGAGAGGTGCAAGCACGTTTGTTTGGGTTTTTTTTACAGCTTTATTGGAGTATAATTGCTTCACAATGGTGTGTTAGTTTCTGCTTTATAACAGAATGAATCAGTTATACATATACATATGTTCCCATATCCCTTCCCTCTTGTGTCTCCCTCCCTCCCACCCTATCCCACCCTTCCAGGCGGTCACAAAGCACCGAGCTGATCTCCCTGTGCTATGCGGCTGCTTCCCACTAGCTATCTATTTTACATTTGGCAGTGTATATATGTCCATGACTCTCTCTCACTTTGTCACAGCTTACCCTTCCCCCTCCCCATATCCTCAAGTCCATTCTCTAGTAGGTCTGTGTCTTTATTCCCATCTTACCCCTAGGTTCTTCATGACATTTTTTTTTCTTAAATTCCATATATATGTGTTAGCATACGGTATATGTGTTTCTCTCTCTGACTTACTTCACTCTGTATTAGCCCCAACACTGACACTGTACTTCATCCAGACCACACTTGATCAGACCAAGAAGTTACCAGGGCATCACTCAGTGCATGTGTATAGGGAGCCAAGGGGATGCTGAAAATTTTAAAGGTTGACAAACACTGTTTCGGAAGTATGGCTTGGCATTTGGACAGAGGTTAAAACCTGGAGAACCCGAGGCAATAAACGACTCCAGCACCCTGGAGGAGGACCGCAGCTTTTAGGGCACTTGTCTTCCTCCCCACTCACCCCCTTCTCCTGGTTCCAAATACCATTATTGGCCATCACACCAGTCAGAGGCCACGGCCAACCAAACTCCATTATAATGCACAGATTGTACCCTTGCTTGCACTTAGGTTAAATTTAGAATTCAAGTGTACTTATGTGGGGAAAACAACACAAGGCAAATGTTTTTTAATCAAGTGGTTTATTTACTTATTTTTTTTCTCGAATAGGAAATTAAGTTTCTTCAATGGTCACTGACTTTGCCACAGAAAAACCTTCCCAAGTGATAGGAAAATAAGCCAAAAGGATCTGACCTTGCCAAGTGTCCACTCAAACAATAAGCCTCTGGTACTGAGCACTTTCAGGAAACCCAGGGGTCTGACAGAGCGGGGTGGGGGAGGGGGGCAGGAGGGAGAGAGGAGGGAGGCTGAGGACTTGACAGTAGGAAAGGGAGTCACAGAAAAGGGTCTTTGGGAGGAACCAATTACCAAGAGAGTCAAATTATTTAAAGTTGAAATAAGTGAGAATTTATTCACAACATATGCAGATCTACAAGAGTGATAATGCAGATGGCTGGAAAAGGGGGCACTTAAAAATAGCAGTGACATGGAAGCTGGGGTTTCCAGCATGCTGGATACTGGTCAGAACACAGCAAAATTCAAATCCCTCTTGGTCCCTTTTGGTTCCCTTGATTCTTCCTCATAACATCAGCAATTATTTTTAAAAGGGGAAGATTTATGCCTTTTTCCCCAAAAAAGATTTTACCAATTTTCCAGTGGTAATGGAAGGTAAGTTTCAGGCTACCTCAGCCCCTTGTCGTCAAACCCCTCTTTGGTGTTTCTTTTTAGACAGAGGATTTGTATTAGCAGAGCCCTGTATATATATATATATATATATATATATATATATATACACCAATTTCCAGAGATTTCCAACTGAAGAAGCACTAGGTGATTCTTTATCCCCCCTTTTTTTTGCCCTAATCCCGTATATTTGTCACTGAAGATAGAGCAGAAAACCTTGCAGCTCCAGTACTGTCTCTCCCATACACATTGTGCAGCTATTTTTGTGTTGTTTTTCAGGCCCACAATACAGGTGGGCAAAATGCAGGTGACAAGGAAGTGAGCTATATGGTTGGAAGCTTGGTGACATGCTTTGTCCTGCAGGTTATCCAGCCATCTCAGAAGCCAGGGGCTATGAGCACCCCTCAGATTTCCATTAGCCAGTCATCAGTACCCACCCCACCCCATGCTTACACAGGCCCCAACCCCGGGCTGGTCTCCTCTTGTGCGATAAGTGCACGAACGGGCCGTCAGAATGTTCTCGAATTTTCTCCCAGTGTTCGCTGCTTTCTGCCCAGGACATGCTCCCCGCTGTAGCCATGAGGGCGGATCTTCAACTCCACAAAAGGAATGGAGAATTCATGTCCTTTCCATGGTTCCCAGTTCACCCCCTACATTAAATAAATAAGTAAATAAATTAAATAACTAAATAAATAAAACAAATAAGTAAGCCAACATCAAGAAGAGGCACCTGGGAGAAGGTGGGGTGGATTATGGTATCAAGGAATGTTTCTTTGCCAGGGAAACTACTCCCTCTCTGCTTAGCGGAGAGACTGGGATATTTATAAAGGCAGTGAGACAGGAATCTAGAAGCGTGCTCCCTCTGCTGGGCAGCTGAGGTTAGACAGGCTGATAATTTGGAAGGCCCCTGTGGTTGGAGGATGGGGGGTTGTGAGCCCAGGAGGCGGGTGAGACCAGAGAAGCAGCAAAGGTAACACAGGGTCAACCTGGTCGGCAATGATCAAATTATCTTTGCCTCACTCTTTTCCTTTACAAAAAATTAAAGGCAACAGTAAACATATTAATTGGCCAATTGTGAAAAATCATTTTCAGTTTAGACTGTTTAGATATTAGCTCTGGGGTAATAAATAGCCTGCTGAAAACTAAATTTCATTTTACGACTTTTGATGGGTGAGCACAATAATATTTAATTCACTTAATAACCTTGCAACCTGGCCAATAAAGAGCCCAAGTGACCAATTTTATGTATTTTAATTTGTGAGGTAAATAATAAACAAGAAGCTAAACACCTTGCAGACTGTGAAAAGCACATTAACCAGATGAATGTCTTTTATTAGCAAATATGGGGATGGTTTAGGGCATGCTGGCTGCTCATTTCAAATATTTGATCTCTGATCACAGGCTTCCCTGAGTCAGCCCACATGCTGCCACCATGATTCATGGGCACACCCTCCACGGCTCCCCTGGGGGCAAATTTCTTCTTCCCTTTGAAAAATCACATAAGAATTGGGAGTCCCTGCTGCCTGGTTAGCACCAAAGGAATCAAAATGTACCTGGACTTTAGACGTACTAATACTTAGAGTCATATTGGTACAATATGTATGAGTTCTGGGGAGAGGTGGCTTCCTGAAGGCTAGGATCAAGATCCAGGATGGGAAATGAGAAACCCAGGAAGGGGAGAGCTCAGGGAGGGGATGGATTAATGATGAGTAGGAACAAAGATGCAATTTTTAAGAAGCTGTGAGGGAGCAGGCAGGAGATGCCTGGAAGCTGGCGAGGAACGAAGACGATGTCCATGGGGCAAGAGGATTCAAGAAATCACTGATTGGAAAGTTGCAGAGCAAGGGAGGGGTGAGGAGCCCTCGCCAACTCCTGGCCCTGTGTGCACACTCCTGAAGTGGAGAAACAAGTTCAGCACAACGCTCTGGGAAGACTTTGGGTGGCTCTGGATGAAGTGAATCCAAGGGTGGGTCTGACATAAGACAGAAAACTTTGTTTTCCCCATGATCAAAGGACTGAGAAAAATAGCTCTGGTTTAACTGGATGAACGACTAGAAAGAATTCTGAAGTGTCTGTTATGGATAAAACATTTGTGCCCCTCCCCCGCCAAACTGCATATGTTGAAGCCCTGACCCCACAACATGACGGTATTTGGAGATGGCGCCTTTGGGAGGTAATTAGGGTTAGATGACGTCATGAGGGTAGGTCAACCATGGTGGGGTCAGTGCCCTTATAAGAAGAGAAGGACAGACCAGAGCTCTCTCTCTCTCCCCACTATGTGAGGATGCTGTGAAAAGGTGGCCATCCACGAGCCAGAAAGAGCTCTCATCAGGAACTGAATCTGCTGGGAACTTGATCTTGGACTTCCCAGCCTCTAGAACCATGAGAAATAAATGTCTGTTGTCTAAGCCATGCCAGCTATATTATTTTGTTACAGTAGCTTGAGGTGACCAAGACTGTCCATGTGTGAACTCGTAAAGTGAGATGGTGTGGGACCCATATCATCTCTGTTAAGCAGTGGGCAGCCTGAGTACCTCCCTGCACTGAGTAAGGGTGCAGCATTGGTGGGAATGTAGAGTGGGGAGGGGCTGCAGCAGATGGGCAGGGAGGGCCTTGACCTCAAGGCCATGGAGCCTGGAGAAGAAGCCTTACTGCCCTGACTGCTGGCATCAGAAGGAGAGGGTCAGCCAAACCACTCTGGAGGGTGTCACTCTAGGAACACAATATGGGAAAAGCCTGGGACAAAAAAGATGTTCACCTGTCACCTACCTCACTATGCTTGGTCTCCCCGTATCTGCCATTAGGGTTGGCCAAGTGGCAGTTCTTGTACCACCAGCCGCCATGATGCGTCAGGGCACAGTTGCTGAGGGCGATATCATTGTCTCTGTCAAAGGTTGTAAACTTCCATCCATTGTGGTAAGTAAGAGCGTCCCCTGCAGGAGGGAAGAGATGAGAGGGGAGAGCCCAAGTCTCACCCCCTGAGGGCGTGATCAAACTCTGGCCTGAAAGAGGACTGGGGGCAGGAAAACCTCCAGGCATGAAACGGCCAGGGATCCAGTCAGTTAGGCCACAAGGAGCCACTCTTTTCTCAAAATCGCCAAGATGAGAACACAATACCGATGAACAGATTCTCTTTCCTGGCTGGTCATCCAAACTTCAGGCCTGTTTCTCCAATAGCTTTAAAAGCATTTTCACTTAGAGGCTTCACCGTAAAATATCCAAACACCCAAAACCAAACTCCTCGACACTTCCCACAGTACCTGACCACCCTCACACAACTAACCCCCTTTCTGTGCTCCTGTCTCTGCTTGAGCATCCTCCCAGTCACCCAGACTGGGTACCCCCAAGCCACATTTGACAATCCTGTGTACCCCATTATCAAGCCCTTCCTTCTGCAGATCACTCCTATACACCCCTGCTGCACCCACGGCTGCCACCCTGGGCTGTTCTCATCTCTCTCCAGGCCTGTGTTAACACAACAGCTTTCCTAGCTCTTCCGAAGCTTTAGCGTCCATTTGCATCATCTCAGGCCTACTTCCTCCCACATGGAGTGAATTACTCCTCCTGGCTTTTCAGGCCTGTAACTTGGCTGTACCCTTTGCACAATCTCATAGCCCACTATCCCCACAGGCGCCCTCCACGTGTGAAGTGGACACATCCATCGTCCATGCCTCTGCTCACCTGTTTCTCTCTGCCCTTCATCACTCCAAATCCTCACCATTCCTCAAAGCCCAGCTCAACCCCACTCCTGAGGAAGATTCTCCTTATTAATCCTCCCACATACACACCTGAACTTCTAGAGCCCTTCTGGGCACGTAGGTACAATTAAGTGCTTTGTTAATCCTATCTAGAAATCTGCCTTAATTATTTTACTTGTATTCTACTATTTCCCTATCACATTTGTCATCCTTTTATAATTCAGCTCATAAAATGAAATAAGGGCTCATATCAATCCCAAGCTTAATCAAGTTCTGTTCCTACAATAACAATACTTCCATTTAATCTGATCTCTGAGTTACCCATCACAGTCACATATACATTCTCATTTGATGCCCACAACAAGCCTGAAGGGTGGGTCAGGCAGCTCTTAATCCCATAAGGAAACAAACTCACAGAGTTTAGACTCTAGGAATTTGCCACGGTCCCACAGTCCAGAAGCAGCAGAGCCAGGACTCAAATCTCCGACCTGAGATTCCAAGCCCAGAGTTCCTTCTGAGACACCGATTCACAGGAAGCTCCCTTATTTCAACAGCAGGCTTTGATCATGCCTAACAAGGACGAGCTGTCTCTGGCCATCTACAGCAATGGTTCTCAAAGTGGACCCTGGACTGTCAGCAGCTGCAGCACCTGGAACCTGTTAGAAATGCACGGTCCCAGGTCCACCCCAGACATACAAAACCAGAAACTCCACGGTCATACCCTGCAGTCTGTGCTTTAACAAGCCCTTCAGATGACAGCAAGCCCTTCTGATGCCAGCTAAAGATTGAGAACTTTTGTCCTGCATCCTCATTCATTCATTCAGAAAACATCAGGCATGCCTGTTATGGCCCAGCACCATGCCAGGCTCTGGGAATACAAACAGTGGTCCTTGCTCTCAAGAACTTAGTTGCAGGTGGCTGGGGACAAATAGATACTTGACAACACACTGTGTAAAGGGAAGGTCCCAGATTGACCCTCTGATTTGGGAGATCCAACAGTGGCTCCTTCATGCCTCACCTAAGACACAGCAAAACCTCTGCCCTCATTCATTTTCTCCAATCAAAGAAGGGCAAATTGTCACATCTGTTCACAGACATTTCCCCCTCTCCTCAGATTCCATGCAGACAGTTCCCTACAGCTCCAAATACCACACAATGGTTCCTTTAGCAACAATTACCTGACCTGCACATAAAGTTCCCAGAGCTGTTTTCTAAGAATCTGTGCACAGGCTATGTCTTAAAGATCTCTTTGTCGTTATCTAACCTTGGGCATTGGGATAAAGAAAGGTGAAGCAGGTTGTGGCCCTAAGTGTGAGAGTTTTTTCCCCCATAGATGGCTTTTCTACCTTCTAGAAACTGAAGCCACACTAATGTTCCGAGTATAGATAGTGAGTGTTCTCATAAATCAAAACCTAACTTTTCTTTGGTCATCAGGCCCTGGCCAAGACAGTATTCTGACTTATTAAGCTTATCTCCTCAAGAAAGATAAAGTAGAAAAGCCAATGGTGGTTAGACTCCCTCCCACCTGCTGGAGTGTTAGGAGAAAACACTGATGAGAGATAACGTGCCCCACTTCTAGTCTAATGGCTTTGGGTGGGAGCTCATTCTTCTCGGGTGGCGGGTGGGAGAAGTTGGTCGCAGGCCCATAAGAGGTCTGAACCCAAGCCCAGGACGGGGCTGCTGATCTGGTCAGCACCCATCTCATCAAAATATCACTGTGGGACCAACTCTTCTCCTCTCGTCCTAGGAAAGATGACCCAGGCAGCTGAGCCATCTCAGACCAGAAAAAGCTGTTAACATCATTTCCCCTTTAAGTCACACACAGACACAGGACCACATGTCTGGATCTTAAACATCTTCTACCCTGGGACCAGGAATTGGCCAATGAAAGAGTGATTCGTACCATCGCTAGCTTTCTCTTTTGTCCATGTGTTCAACAATGTTTTCTTTCTAAGTGCCAGTACTTAAAAATCCACTTCAAAGCTAGGAAGCCACTGGCATTTGGGGTGGAACAATCCTTCACTGTGAGTATTTGGCATCCCTGGCCCCAGCCCACTGAATGCTGGTAGAGTGCCTCAGTCTACGAGTACATTTCTAAGTGCCCCCATGGGGTGGGCCATCCCTGCTTAAGCAGCTCTGAGTCTCTGGCAAGTGGGACTTGAAATCAGCTGCAAATGATGGGTTAGCCCACAGAAAGCCTTCTGCACCACCCCAAATGTCTAGCTATTTATGTTTTCATTATAATCTCCAAATTGATGAATAGCAGCCTCTTGAAGGTAGAGTTCATAGACTGTCCTACCTGTCTCACTCCAAGATTCAGAATCAGAAAGTCAATTGACATGGCCTTACCTTGCTGGAGTTTCCTTTGGGGAGGAATAATGGGCTTTTTGATTTGACTTCAGTGGAAGCAAAAGTTGAGGGCCCACCTGGACAGTCTGAGTAGGGGAAGAGTCTAAAACCTCACTTTCCCACCAGAGCTGTACACCTCTAGTTCCAAAAAGAGCTATAACAGGGTTAAAAGCTGGGGAGATCTGGCACATGCCTGGAGATATCAGAATGTTCACTTCCTATCTGAATGCCATGTCCTCTAAACAGTAACTCATCATCTAGGACGTGAGTACCCAGAAGCTTCCTAACTTTCCAAATCCTCCTTGGGGACCAATCAGCACATATAAAGAAAGCTAAAACTCCACTAACCCTGCCGCTGTAATTTCGAATTTAAAAATAAGAATGATAGTACCCAGGGGAAGACTAGACTGTTGTCTAAATGCTGCATGAGTTCAAAGTCTCTCAAGGCTTCCTATTAAAAAGCACATCCTCCACTGACCAGCACTGTTGGCCTGAACAACCTTAGAATGGGAATTATACCCTAATCACGGTTAAAATGCAAATAGAGTCCCTGGGAGGAGAATCACAGTAATTCACAAATATGTTGACTCCTTTTCACTCATTTTCTCATTAGCATCAGTTGAGTTACTGGATTAAGACAGGCCTCAGAAAAGGTACATTTGAATAATAGAGGGAAGGGGATTGGGTAGCCTGGGAGGGCAGTCCTGAGTGAGGTCCCCAGCATAAGTCCCGTGAGGGCAGTGGGTTTCAGGGAGAGATGTGGGCACAGGTGCCAAAGGGAAACAGCCCAACCCCATATCTTGTCTGCAGAAGGTTCCATGAATGGAGTCTCTGAAGACTGGGATTCTTCAGCCTGAGAAAGGAAGGCTGACTGATCACAATGGTCAAGACTGAATGGTATTGGGAAGAAAAGGGATGACCAGATTATTTGCCATGTGGACTAAGACCAGAGCAGGAGGAGGCCCGAGGGGTCTGATGAAATAAAGTTCATATTTTATGGCAAGACAAGAAAAATTTTTAAATAAAGTTTTTCTTTGCCCATTTGGGCCTCTTCCCCCCCCACTTTAGTGTGTACCATGCATCTGTGTTAACCAGGCTTCCTTAGGAGGTGACACTCCCTCTTAATCTCATCAAGGGGCCATCATGACCCATGACCCACTACTTTGTACATGTAGATCTGGATTGTGTAAACTGTCAACAACACATCATTTGACATATAACCCTTTGTCTCAAAAACTTATATAACTGTGCTTTGACCTCTAACAGGTAGACCAGTCCTCAGAGCTTTCTGAAAGACTGCCTCCCTGCTTAAAATCCTCAGGTTGGCTTGAATAAAAATTTCCATTTCTTTCTTATATCAACGATTGATTACTTTATTTCACTGACAAGTCTAAGGGAGATTGTAACATTCACACCCCTTCCACCTACTGGCTGGGAGAGCCAATGCGATCTGATCTTAGCTGCAGCTGGTGGGGAGGGGGAGGGTAGGCAGCGTGCTTAGTCCTACAAGAGGGCATCTTTAAATTAAATCCCCCTCATTCGATTAATATGCTTATAATCATCTGAATGTCCATCTGTGTTTCCCAATTGCATTTTAACTGGCTTTTTTCTATGCCTGACTTTTGTGTTTTATATTATACTTTGTACAATGGAAAACGGTTGCCAGCCTTTTTCCAGCCTATGGAGACCAGGACCAGCATGGAAAGAAGGGACGGCACCCAAAGCAGTGCAGACTCTTCTAGCTGCAGTGGCTTTTCTCCCAAAGACTGCTTTTCTCTGAATCAGTTCTTTGCACACTTCCTCCCACCCCCAACCCCTACTCGGGACCCTTGAAACGTACCCCGCGTCTGTCACCCAAACTCCTCATACTCTGGTAGGTTCCTACCCCTCCCGCTTTGTCTCCTCCCATGTTACCATGTCACCAAACTCACCTCTTCACTGACCCTCTGAAAGCTATTTTGGGCCTCAGATTCTATTCTTTACAATATAAAACACCCATAAGATTATATAGAAAGGTCGTGCTAGCAGGATCATCTTTCAAACTCACCTACTGTGTGCCAGGCTCCACACTAAGCACTGGGAAACAAGAGCAAGTGTAAAATTCATGTGATTTTTTTAAAAAATTAAATGACAAGACCTGAAAGAAATTTTGCATCAGTAGTTGGCCACTTCCAGTCATGGCCCCGGACACTCAGGGGTGTCTGTTCACAGTCCTCCACCATCAGGGGGTTCTCAAGTAGACAATTTTGAGAACGTCTGCAGGCTTCAAGGGTACACCCCAATTTCCTTGTGTCTGCTCAGCCTTTGCTCACCCCTGGACTCCCCCAGGCCTGGAGAGCCCCCCACCCCCTTTCCTCCTATTTGAAAGTTCTAGCCTTTCAGACCCAACTCCAGCCCACTGTCCTGCAGGGAGCCTCTGGCAATCCCTTCAGTCCTCAATGTACCCACCTCTCCACACTCCTGTAGCTCTTTATTCTCCTTAGCACTTATTTGACTCTTTGCAGAAGTTGCCTTATATTATTATTTATCTATTTACGTGTGTGTCTAAGGGGAGACACCATATCTTACACAGTCAGTCTATTTGGCTGGTAACACATTCCTACATAGTTCTGCCAAAGTCAAAGACATGCTAAGTCAAACACCAGACTTACTTGTTAGGGTTTAAAGACCATAAACACAGGTTTAAAGTATACTAGGTAAAACAATAACCATGCCTTGCCTCTTAAAGAAAATACTCAGTGATATAATTCCAGTATTTCTGCCACGTTGCTTAATTTTGTTCTTTTCCTTCACAACTGAACACACCATCAACTGGCTTAAATCCAATGAGCAGCTAACATTCCCCTACTTTCAGCTGAACTGCTCATTTCTGTGTTGTCACAGTTGTGTGGAGTTAATGAGACCTATACTTCTTATTGTTTGAATCAGCACTTTCATTCTTCTGTCTTTGTTTATGGCAAAGTGCCACAAAATATTTAAATAAGGGCTTCCCTGGTGGGGCAGTGGTTGAGAGTCCGCCTGCTGATGCAGGGGACACGGGTTCATGCCCCGGTCCGGGAAGATCCCACATGCTGTGGAGCGGCTGGGCCCGTGAGCCATGGCCACTGAGCCTGTGCGTCTGGAGCCTGTGCTCCGCAACGGGAGAGGCCACGGCAGTGAGAGGCATACTGAAAAAAAAAAAAATTTAAATAATACACACACACTGCTATGCAAGAATGGCAGTCACACTACTGAAGCCAAATGAGTGGTGGGCAGACACCATGAAATCTCTCAGAATGTGGGTTCATCAGCTAATGTACAACAGCCCGAATTGGGGGAGTATAAGAGGAGGAATTTTGGCGGGGGATCAGTGTGTAATGTACAGAAGTTCCAATTTTATGATAGTCAAAGACCGCTTCAATGATTCGGTTTAATCCCCTGCAGGGAGCGGGGCCTCACTTGTCAGTGAGGACAATTCACCTTCACAGAACAATATTCCATCCCCCCAAGACCCATGGCAGGTGGCCGACCGATCCTCAGACACACAGAGCAGGAGACCCCAGCAGGAAGGACACGTTTTGTCTTACCTGCTGTGCCTCTGTATTTCCCAACTGTCAGCCTGTACCGCTCCTTGCTGGAGGCTACCCGGAAGGAGTCATATATGGCATAGGCAGATTCGTTGGCCGTCTGTAAGTCCACTCGCACCTCATAGCGGGTGGGCGTGCCTGTGGTGAGGTTGTGCAGCTTGTCGAGTCCTAAGAATCAGGAATGGAATTCCGGTAACCAATCAACCGGTGTGTGAGCACCCACCAGTGGCATTGGACACTTTCAGCCCGCAAAGCTGCCTCAGCCTTTACCTCCTCTGCTAATGGGGGCCTTCCCTACACCATCTCTTCTGGGGGGCTCATTTTTCATCCCATTATGTCTTTGGCACAGTCATGCTTCTGAGTGTGGAAACCACATCCTCTGGCAGGGAGCGGAGGGGTTAATCGTGGGATGAATCTGCCCCCACTGACTCCTTCTCTCTCAAGCAGAAGCTGTTCTATTTATCATCTGCTTATCTCACCAAGTGGGAGAGGAGATCACCTACTGACTCTGGGGTCACCGAAGGGACTTTTGCACCAAGCAAACCACAAACATCATCTACTCTATCAGACTCTGAGTATCCAGATTATGAGTTTTTAAGTCTTCATTTCCCAGTTGATGCTTTTGGCTACTTCATTCTCTACAAACATCTGCTCCAGAATAGAGCAGACGTAAAAGGGAAAAAACAATGCCATAACGACTGGCATGACTAGCAGAATTTCAGGGACTCGTATGACCTCCCAGTGAGAGCCCAGAGTCCCGATCAATCAACTATTTTTCTCCTCTTGTAGTTTCTGAAAAGTTCAGGCTGCAGGCAGGTTGTGCGGGCCTTAGATGCAGCATAAAGCCCACCCACCTGTGACAGCCCCACCCTCTCGCACGCCCAGAGCACATGAGAACCTTCCTGGCGACACAGCCACACCAACGCCCTGGTCCCCTGGTCGGCAGGCTCCTCAGAGAGGCCCTGTGGCTTGGAGCTCTTCCTGTACATGGTGAGCTTTCTCAAGCTGCCTGACCAGCTTCTCAGAGGGGACTCTCCCTTTTGCACCTCAGCCTTTATGGATGCTCAAAGGTCCTACCAAGCCAGAACTCCCTCATGGGGTCCCCGAAGCCTTCCACGTAGGTCCGCCAGCGCTTGAAGAAATCCAGCTGCCCGGTGTTCCGCCTCTGGAAGACCTGAAGAGGGAGGTGGACGTTTCCCTCTGACATACCTGAACAGACGTGGCTGAGTGACACAGGGCAGCACAGCGGACTGGGGCTGCCCTGAGGATGGGCAGAGGGGACACAAGGTAAAACTGACAGATGTGACGATGGACTGCAAGTGGAGCTGAGGGAGAGGAGGATGTCAAGATTGCCTCTCGTGGTTTGGGCTCGCAGCGCTGAGGGCAATTCACTCAGCCGATCGCTGGGAAAGGGGCTGTGAGAGAGGACAGTTTCCGTGAGTGCAGCAGAGCTCATCTGGGGACCCGGTAAGTGTGAGTGACTTCTGAGGTATCCTGGTGAACAAAGATGCCATAGGAACCACTGAATGTAAGGGCTAGAGTTCTCAGGAGAGAGCCAGGCTGGACTCAGAAGGTGTATCTGTGTACCTAAGACAGTGCTGGGTGCTCAGCAAGTCCCCTTTCACTCTCCTCACCCCCTGAACACAGGGGGACTTCCTTTTTCAGCCTTTCTTGCAGCTAAGCTGGAACCATAGGACTTGTTCCAACCACAGGACTGTAAACAGGAGCATAGCTTATGGGCTGGGGGTCTCCACACTCTCTCTTCCATTGCCCTGGGCCACGGGGCCACGGTGAAGGCCACATGATGACAGAGCAGGACCACAAGCTGTGATCGGCCTGAATTCCTGAGTCACCACTGAGAAGTGACTTTGCACACATGAGAAAAAACCTTTTATGGGTTACATAATTGAAATTTGGGGTTGGTTTGCTACTGCAGCATAGCCCATTCTATCCTAACTAACATGGAAAGCCACCGGGACATAGAGAGGAAGATGAAGCCACTGGAAGGATGAGACCACCCGGGTAGAAAACAGGAACTGAAAAGAGAAAGTGGCCTAGAATGAAGCCTTGCAGACCCCAAGATATAAGAGCCACGCACAGCAAGATAAGTTCATTAAGGCAAAAGAGGAGCAACTAGTGACGTGAAGGACAACTGAGAAAATGTGGGATCAGAAAGGCCGCTGGAGAAAGGTGTGCCCAGTAGTGTCAAATGCTGGTGAGAAGTCAGGGAGCATGAGGTTCAAACTGCCCACAGAACCTGGGGACACGGAATCGCCAGTGACTTGAGCAAAGGCTGTGCTAGTGAGCGACAAGAGCAGAAGGCCAACCAGACCGGGCTGAAGAGTGAGAGAGAAGGGACAACGTGGAAACGGAGGTGGGACTGTTTCATGAGAGTACAGGCTGCTTTCTTTTCAAAACGTCCTCTGTCTGAGGAAGGGAGGCAGTTCCAGTCAGGGTACATTGGATTCTTTTCTATGAAGTAAACCTGAAAAGTACCTAAAAGCTAAACACACCCATGTATGCTAATGCCTCCTGGCCTTGAGGGCCACGCTAGACACCATCCTAGCTGACTTCACAAATGAGGCTGGAACTCCCCAAGGCTGGAGCGGCATCTTCCTCTCCGCCTACTTTCCTTCGTGTTCATTCAAAAGCAGAATCCAATCCCCACCCCCTTTCCACCATGCTTCACACCACCTTGAAGTCAAGCGCTTTATCTTGAATCTGATGAGGTAAACCTCCCGATACTTGAGCATTCTTGACCCTTTTCTCTGGGAAGAGACGGGGAGGGAGGAGAGAGCAGCTTGCCCACAGCAATGCCGAGAGCTCCGAGCGGGAGCTCACCGCCAGCTCCTGAAGCGCCAATCCCTGTCTGCTGGCCCAGGAGGCGCTGAATGAAGACGGCAGTGGGTGGGAGTCCTGGCAGGGGGTTGGCGAGTCCATCATTTCTATTCCTGAGCCTCAGTCAGCTTGCTGTCCAACAGGTTAGAAGCGGGAAGGAGGTGTCTACCTCAGAGGCGCTGGGAGGACTCATGAGACAGGACACGTGAAAAGGATACAGAGCCTCTGAGCAGAACTTAGGGATCGTCATGGCGAACAACGACCCACTGCACTAACCCCGCTGTTCGCTTTCCCATCTTTTCACGTGTCCGTCTTTTAGAGACGTCCCCTTCCTTTACTGGCTTCCTTCGTTTCTTTTTTCACTTATTCACTTGTGTAACAATCACTTGTTGAGCGTTTGTTAAGGGCTGACTCCAGGGCAAGAATATACAATGCCATTTTACAGATGTGAAAGTTCAGAAAAGCAAACAGCCAGAGTGACACAGCTAACTATTCAGTGGCTGATGCAAAGATAAAACACTGCCTCCTCATCTTTCCATGAGAAAGTCTGAAAAAAACCAGCTCTACTGACCCTGTTGTTCACAGAGCATGTCGTAAGATTCTGAGGCTAACTGTTAATTTCCTAGCACCTGGGATTACTCCTGTATCACCGACAGTGGAATCCTAGGGCAGATGTGGGCACCAATGTTTGGTTCCACCCACCTTGCATCAAATTCCTTTCCCACTGATATAATTAGTTATACTATAAGGTCAGGCTCAAATTTGATCCTGTCCTCCTAGGACATAGGCTTTACAAAGGCATTTGGTCTCTATCTCTGATCAATGAACATAGTGCCCAAGCATTTTTTTATTTGTTTTTTTCTTTGTTTGTTTTACTAATGCTTCAGCTTGGCTAGGGAAACTCCAAAAAAATGGTTCTGATGCTCTTGGTATCACTGTTCAGACCCAGCTCTATACTTACTAGCGGTGTCCTTGGGCAAGTTAGTTAACCTTGACAAGCCTCACTTCTCTAAACTATTAGATCAAGATGTTAATAGCCTATTTGCCATTCTCTTAAATCAAGCCTTCAGCAAGGTCATCAATCATGATAAATCATAAAGTATAGAGGCCAGAGTCTGGCACATACAGATATAATAAGTGATTATTATATCTCAATAAATGTTAGCTTGCACTTTATGACATCAGATTCCAAATGAACTGACCCATTTGATCATTTGTACATCTTGATCAGTCAGCTTTAACTGACTCAATCAGAATCTAGTCTATTCCCTTCTATGAGGTGAAAATACCTTATAATGAACTATCTGGGGTAACAAAAGCCCCTTAGCAAGTTAAGTCTCAAAGGAGAAAAAAATCTCTTTCTGCCTGGTTCTACACAACAGAGCTTCACTGCACTCTAGAACTTACTCACAGTCCTGAATGACTAAACCAAGAGGAAAAAATGAAAATCTCATTTAAATGCCTGTGGAAAGAGCCTCTCATGTAGTCCTTAGGACTTGCAAGATGGAAAACAAAGATGGAAATATTTGAGACACTTAAGTGTTCCCTGATGGTCTTCATTCCAGCCTCCCACCCATAGCCTCAGTTACCTCACGGCAGAGTTCTGGCCTGTTAATCAAATTGGGTTTCTGCTGCCTGGGATGGAGAAGAATCTCCTTAAAGGGATTTGAGAGGCTCAATTTAGAAGAGCAATGTATTCATATGATGATCATCTTTCAATGACAGCAGACTCCTGAACCCCTAAAAACGTGGAAACCATCAATAAAAGATTTGGTAGAGAAGTTTTCAGGACTCCATATATTTTTTGGAGTGTGGTAGCTTTCAGGAGAACCCTATAGAATTTCAGTTCATGTATTATCTTCAGGAGTCTGGGTGAGAAAACAAGACTTGGGAGGGGTGGGGGACTGGCATTGTTTAGAACCCAGAGGGAGTTTGTTATTTCTGGAACTGATGTCTGTGTTCTGGTAAAGATCACTTGCATGGGCAAGATGCAGAAGGCAAGATCCTTGAGGTCAGGGACTTCTGTCTGTTTGGTTCACTGCTGGTTCTTGAGTATGTAAAACAGTACTTGACACGTAGTAGGCACTGAATAAATATTTGTGGAAAAATCATGGGTACTCCCAGGCAGACAGACGAGCAGGTCTCTTTTGAAAGGTTGCCCTAGACACACATCTCCTGCCCTGTGCGAGGCTGGCTTTCAAAAAGGTCACACTGGACAGTACAAACATCCTGCCAATGGGCATCTATGGGCACAAACGCAGGGAACTGGCTTCAAGCCTGAAGGGACAGAGTGCTTAGAGTTACAATGGTGCTGATGAGAAGCAGCAGGTACAGCCCTGTGAGTCTGGTCAGGTGGAAGGCCTCCCATGTTACATTCTGTTCCATTATTTTTATAGATCAATCAGGAATTTCCCCCATCCAATCCCATTACTGCCTTTCAGCTATCAGATGCAGCTGTGTGGATAATAAGTTTTCTTCTTTGCTGCTTATTAGATGGTATCATTTTATCGGTGGCTGTTCCAGTGTCTTTGGTTTTGCAGGCCCCTGAGTGAACGTGTAAATGAACATAGTTGGAGCTCTATGAGATCATGCTTTCTCCTCCCCACAGTGAGTGGTGGAAGCACAGTGGGTAAGACTGCAGGCTGGTTTGGAGCAGTGAGAGCCTCTCTCTGTTCGGGTACAGGAAGAAGGGGGTGGGGGAGATGGAGAGATCAGATTGAAACTCTCAAAAGCAGCTCATCATAAAATTGGATCAGGCAGATGCAATCAAAGAAGGTACCATGTGGTTTACTGGCCCACAGAGAGTAAAACCTCCACACAGAAGAGGGACGGTCAGAACACTGTCAAGTTTCCTTCTCTCAGGTTTTAGCCTTTCGTATCCAAGTTCCAAAGGCCTTGCTTCTGTACTGTGGAGTCAGGATACAGAAGTTGGACAACGGCTCCAATTCAGAGGACTGAGCCCGCAAAGAGGCTATGCGTTTCCATCTTGGATGGCCTGAGATGACCCATTGGGAAGACCAATGACCCAAGAGGCTGGAGTCCTAAAATCTGGTCCCAACTTTGTTATTAACTCATGTGACTTAGCCAAGGCACTTCTCCTCTTGGGCTTCAATTTACCTATCTATAAAATATGAACCATAATCTCTCTCACTTACTCTATAGCTCATGTGTGAGGGTCATGTTTATGAGATGCTTTGCACAGAGTAAAATGTAGGTTAACACATGTGTAAAGGGCATTAGTAGACAGTGATAAACCCACAGCCTTCCCAATCATCAGCCTTAGTTTACAAAGCCTGCTCTATCCCAGGAGTGAAGTACTTCAGGCTCTATTCTTCCAGTAGGGTGGGATCTCTTTAAAAACAGCAGCAAGCCACCAAAGCTCCTCCCTCCCGTGTATGAAGAAGAAATAGAGCTTCCTGGCCCGAGAAATAAGACACTGCCCAGGGCTCTGTGTGACTCACGATCCAGCCGCCTCCATCTGTGTCCATGTCACAGTACACCTGCAGGGGCCGACTGGCATCCCCGTGCAGGTAGACGGTATAGAGACCACTGGCGACGTTGCTATTCTGCTGAACTTGACTGCAGTCCGAAGGGTGTGGAAAACGGGCACCAACTGGGAGCCAAGCAGAGGAACAGTGTCGTTAGGAGAAGGGCGAGGGAGCAGGGGAGTGGGGCTTGTCCCCTATTTTAACATTATTATGTTTAGAAATTATTTTGGAACCTCCTACTACTTTGCTTCTTCCAACTCTTCACTCACATCTTTTTTTTTCTCGCTCATTCTGCTCTCATCATTTCCTCCTCCTCTGACCCAACTCCCCTCTCACCAAATAACACTCTATTTCATTCCCCTCCTTTGTCTCTCTACCACGGGATGGATTTCTTTTGAACTCATGACCCCACTTCCATTTCCCCCTGTCTAGAGAAATCCAGAATCCTGTAGCCACTTGCTCTTCCTTGGACACCTCTTCTGGCCTCTCCAATGCTTGCCCTCCACTGCATTCTTATTCAGAGCGCACGAGCTCACGTTACCTGTGGAAAGGGTGGTGGATACACTCCTGCTCTGGCGATCACCCTTAAAGGCAACCAAGGAGACAGGGAGGGTGACACCCTGCTCAAGGCCTTGCAACTCAAACCTCTGGTCCCCTCTTCCAAGCTGCACCTCCTACCAAACAAAGGAGACAATAGACATTCATTTATCACCCCCAGCACCCTAGGTGTCAATAGCATTCCCTGGTGCTAATGACAGAAGCTCCCTGGGAGGGTAGAGTTTTGCCTCTTTGAGGGCTCATTGGCAACCCAGAATCCAAGTAGGTTCTAGCTGCTTCTTTGAAGGGCTGTGCCATGGAGATTCAGCACTTCTGGGTGCTCTAGCTGCGAACCAGCACCTGGCACTGCCACTGGGAGAGCACCCACTAGGTGTCCTGGCAACCTCTGCCCCCCAAATACATGCTGGGGCACCAACCTCAGCCACCACTGGAAGCAACAGGCTGGCAACATCAGGCTGAGAAATTAATGGGGAAGGTGAAGCGGGCTATGGTTATCTGTGAGGCGGGGAGATAGTTGGTTTTTCAATAACCTTTCTTCTGAAACTGTCTTACTCCCTCTGTAAACATAGGGTGAACTTTCCTGGCAGGACTGTCATAAGCATTAACTGAGATAATGAATAAGTCAAGGGGCCCTTCCTTTTCTCCTTCCTCCCTTCTTTTTTCCTTGTGAAGGAGAGAGAATAATAACTTTCCACTTGGACAAGTTATGAAAATGTGCTGGCCTTCAGATCCCAGATGGGAGGTATAATTCTTGAAAAAAGGGTTAATCAATTCATTCAATAAATATTTATTGAACACCAACCATGTGCTAGCTCCAAGCACTTCAGATACAAGGATAGCCAAAACAGACAAAAATTCCCTGTCCTCATGGTGCTAACATTTATTGGGGAAGCCAGACATTAAACCAAATAATGTGGAGCAGATTGTGTGGCCAGCAGATATGTGACGGTCAGCTAGGAAGTAGCAGGCACAAAGGTTAGTCCTATAAAATGAGACCACACGGGACTTCCCTGGTGGCGCAGTGGTTAAGAATCCGCCTGCCAATGCGGGTTCGAGCTCTGGTCCACGAAGATCCCACATGGCACGGAGCAACGAAGCCCATGAGCCACAACTACTGAGCCGGCGCCCTAGAGCCCACGAGCCCAACTACTGAACACCGCGCACCTAGAGCCCGTGCTCCACAACAAGAGAAGACACTGCAATGAGAAGCCCGTGCACTGCAACAAAGAGTAGCCCCCACTTGCCACAACTAGAGAAAGCCCATGTGCAGCAACGAAGACCGAATGCAGCCAAAAATAAATAAATTAAATAAATAAATAAATAAATAAATTTATTTTTTAAAAAATGAGACCACACATAAATTGTTCACAAATGACCAAGTTTAGCATTGTCCCTTGCACACAGATGGTGATCAATAAGGATCAACGCGTTCATCAGCAGTTTGCCATGGGGCCACCTCTCAAGCTGGTTGGCCCAAGTGAGTTGCTTCATAGGGAGGCTGGGCAGGGGCAGAAGAGAAAAGACAAGGAGCATCCATACCTTGACGGTGCCATCTGGGAACTGGGAGGTCAGAATATAGCCGTCGATCTGAGCAGAGGGGCGTGTCCAGGTCAATACCCCACCAGACTCTGTTACAGCAGACGGATGAAGGTTTTGGGGGGGGTCAATGTCTGTATATAAAACACCAAGTAATTATTATTACTAAGGTAATGAGAAAAGGTAATTTTTGAGGTGTTGGCTTATGTTTTCTCCCTATATATTCTCCCATTTTTCTTCCTCCCATCAAGCAGGTAGCAGGCTCCATTCTTCCTTGCCACAAGGCCTTTAGGATCCGTGTCTCTAAAAGTATAAACCCACTGAGGACAAGAGGATTAAGGAACAGGGAGTTGGGTGAGTCCCAGAGGGAATGAACCTGGGCTCCCACTTCCCCAGCAGATCTCCAGAGAGCAGTGGGTATGAGCAATCTCGATCAGCAGACAGATTCCCTGAGATGGCAGGGCTCCCAAAGTGGCAAGGAAGGATGAGGGAAGGCAGATCTGGAAGGTCCCTGCACACAGAGGCACTCAGCAAACAGCTACCCAGAAGGGTGACCGAAATACTGGATGGCACTCCCTGGCCTTGGAAAACCACCCAAGACCTTACATACGGCCCTGGGGAAGGAGCATGATCCTAAATTTCCTGAGATTTCCAACTAACAAGCAGAATGGGAGCTTATGATGGAAATTAAGTTGGTATAGAAATATAAAGTTTGGGGAATTCCCTGGCAGTCCAGTGGTTAGAACTCCATGCTTCCTCAGCAGGGGTCCCAGGTTTGATCCCTGGTCAGGGAACTAAGATCCCACAAGCCCCATGGTGGCATAGCCAAAAAAAAAAAAAGAAAAAGAAAAAGAAATATAAAGTTCTATGTCTTATATAACTAAGTATGCAGTCTAATATGCATACCCTGTACAGAATGGGGAAGCGGGGGAGGTGCTTGTATAAAGGAGGAGAGAAAGGAAGAAAGGGTAGTAGAGATGTAGGAAAAATAGAGATTTCTTCTGGCTCCTATGTACTTTCCCACTCAAACACCAGAGGGAAAGTGTGGGTGCGTGTGTGCACTGTAGACCAGGAAAACTAAATCTCAGCAAAAATTCTAGTCAACACCACAATAATTGGTCAGATGACTCATTTTTTTAACCAAACAAGATATGAATGGAAATTTCCATTTTGAAAAGTCATTATCATAGGAGGTGATTTTAATTTAGAAGTTTCAAAAAAAGATGTCTCCAAGCTATTTTCTACCCAGTAGCATTTCAGCTGAGAACTGAATTGCAGTATTTTAATAGAAATCAGGCAGCTATTGCTTTGAATTAGGATATTTTGACAAATTTTGAGTTTCTGTAACATCAGCTTAGTGTGACTTTCTAAAACATAATATCTGGTATGGATTTTCTTCCATCCATCACACAGAAAAAATGAATTTCCTGCTTTCAAAATCAAAGCAAAACCTTAACTATTTAAATATCTCAAGTTGGCTTCTGCCAACTCTTTGACTGCCCACCCATCCCTGGGTTATGAACTTCAGATGTCATCTTAGTTATTTCCACATTTCTGCAAAGTAGAAAGAGGAAATATTTTTGTCTTTAAAAATGGGGAAAGTGAAGCAAAGAGAAGATAAAGAAGGAAGAGTGGAAGGAAGGAATAAAGGAAAGAAGAAGAGACAAGAAGACAGAGAGAGAGGGGTAGGGGAGAAGGAAGGAGGAAGGTGCTGGTTGCCTCGGGAGAGCAGCACTGGATATCAGCACTGGGATGTGGAAAAGAGTTTTTCTTTCTACATATCTTTGTTTAGTTTGAAAAATTTTACTATAAGCATGTATTACTTTTTTGATTAAAAACTTCTGTTCATTGCAACTAACAAAAATAATAAGGGAATCAAGGCACCTCTAACGCCAGTGGCCACGCATGGCATACTCGGCCACACAGGGGACGGCCCAGGCCTTGCCCAGACTGTCTAAAGAGGCCCACGGACGTCAGGGTGGGCTCAGTGATCCCATCAGGTCCCTCTGAGGCCTGATCGCCGTGATGCTCGGTGACACCAGGGGCCTCGTCACGCACAGAAAAGACAAGCAGTCCAGGCTCCTTTGGTCACCAACTGTAGTAAGGGGATGAAGATGCTCCACCACTGCCCCCAGTCTGGAGATGGAAGCCGAAGAGGCTCCTTGCCTCCCTCCTCCCTAAACTGAGGCCCAGCCAGGTTCTCATAGCCAGGGCAGAGAGCCTGGGCGCTGGGCTGGGTGAGGGGGGTAGGAAGGGAGGCTACCTTTTGCACAGCCATCTTGAAGAGTCACACAGTCTTACTTTCACACCACTTCCTCTACACCCTTTCATCTTCATCTGAACTGTCCTGTCAACATACATTAACTTAAAAAGGTGAAAAGGGAAGCACTTTGAAGAATGCCCACAGGTGAAACACTGTGTTCCCTGCTCCCCTCCCCAGCCGATGTGGAGGAAGACTGTTTCCCGATAGGAGTGAAGAGTTTGATGTCCCCCGTCGTCCCTGACAGTACCTGTCGGGGCCGTGGTGTTGGCCTTCCTGCTCTCCCGGTCCCCCTTCTGGGCCCACACGTGCACCGTGTACTCCACGCCCGGCCTCAGGCCCGTCAGGATGGCGCTGCTCTTCTCCTTGCCCACGGGAACCTCCCCAGAGTCTCCGTCAGCAGAGGTGTAGCGCACCAGGTACCTGTCAATCACGGCCTGCACCGGGTCCCAGGAGATGGTGGCCGTGTTCTCTGTCACCTGGTCGGTCACCAGGTTTTGGGGGCTGTCAATGTCTGAAAGGAAAAGTGCTGATCAATATGCACTATTTATAGGCCACGGAGTGCGGAAGCTCACAGCCATTCTTCTTGGGGTGACAGCCTTTCATGTTTTGTGGTTTTTCCATCTTGCATGCTCTAACTGCATCATGGACATATGTCTTCTCTCCCCAGAAAGACTTTGACTCCTCAAAGAGAAGGCACAGTAGACCAAAATCTACGCATCTATACTATTACCTCTACCAAGAATTTAGCAAAACAAATTTCTTTTTTCGTTTAATAAGCATATGTCAAAACACCCACTATATGTAAGGCATGGGACCAGGCAGGGTGCAGGGTCCAGTTCAAGAAGACATGGTCTCTGCTCACAAGCAGCTAATATTGATAATTTTGTTTCTAGCATCATGTCAACGAAGACCTCCCATTTCATACAAGAAGATTCTACCAGCCAGATGCAAATGTAAGCTCCCAGAGGAAGGGGGCTGTATTCTACTCCCTCAGGGTTCCCACTGCCCAGTAAGGAAAAGGGCCCATGGAAAATGCTCAACATATGTTGTCAAACAAATCAGCAAAATTAAAATTGAGTTTTAATATCCTTTAGCATACACAGATTCACTTGTAATGCTGGTTTGCTGGCTAAATCATGGTACAGAAATATAATCATACATCTCTTTCACAATAAAATGAGAATATAACCTAGAAATTATACCTGAAAATAACACAATATTGTAAATCAACTATACTTCGATTAAAATAAAGAGCATAACATAGAAATTACCCTTATCCTCCAAACTAGAATTATCATATGATTCATATACAGTAAAGTAAACCACATACAACTACTCACTCTGGTGGATATAAAGTCTACTTTTTTGAAGTTGAATTTTGAACATATTATGATTAATATTAATGACATTTCAATTCATTTCCTGTTTCCAATCACAAACTCAATAGGAGACCCTCAATACTGAACAAAAGATTCACACACTCAGAGGAACAGTGGCCGGACATACCATGCAGTCATGGCAGACTTGTAGCTTGGAGACTGCCAGGTGGACCTGACTTGTAAAGAAACGAGTTAAAGGGAAATAAGAGATGGCTTGCAGTCTATTATGAAGGAACACCATCATGCTCTTCAATAAATCATCAACTCTGCCAGTGTGAGTTCAGGAAAACAAAACATGACCAGCCATAGGCTTAACAGGACAGGGCTTACACTCCCGAAGAAATATGCTCCATTACCTGTCGGGGCCGTGGTGTCGGCCTTCCTGCTCTCCCGGTCCCCCTTCTGGGCCCACACGTGCACCGTGTACTCCACGCCCGGCCTCAGGCCCGTCAGGACGGCGCTGCTCTTCTCCTTGCCCACCGGAACCTCCCCGGAGTCTCCGTCAGCAGAGGTGTAGCGCACCAGGTACCTGTCAATCACGGCCTGCACCGGGTCCCAGGAGACGGCGGCCGTGTTCTCTGTCACCTGGTCAGTCACCAGGTTTTTGGGGCTGTCAATGTCTGAAAGGAAAAGTGCACTATTAATAAGCACCAAAGAGTGAGACGATGTTTCTTGGGTGAGGTAGCCTCCATTCTAATGGTTTTCCCATCTCCTTTGTGGATTTTCAGTTGTTTCATGGACGTAGATCTCACCACAGCTGGACTCTTGGGTCCTCAAGGAGGCAGCAAAGGACAGCAGAATGAGCAACTAGATCAGAGTCACAGGAGCTACAATCCAGTCCCAGCCTGAGAGGCAGAGTGGAGGAGCAGGTGGAGCCTTGGGCTGGAGCCGGGGAACTAGGCCCAGCTCTGCCATCAGCCAGCGGTGGCCCTGGACAGCTCTGCTGCCCCTGGCGGGGTCTCCATTCCTCATTTGTAAAATGTGGGCCTTGCCAAACAGATGTTAAGGTACCATAATAGTCCATGAATATTCCACAAACCTGACTCCATGAATCATCAGCTAACTTTGTGAATTGTAGAAATCATTCACTTCTCTGTATCTGAGGTTTCTCAACTGTAAAATGGGCATATTGATTCTTGCTCTACCCGTCTCAACAAAGTCCTCTGAGTGCCAACTAAATGAGGAATATAATTCTCATTCCTTGCTGGTAGGAATGTAAAATAGTGCCACCGCTCTGGAAACAATTTGGCAGCTCCTCAAAAAGTTAAACATAGAATTACCATATGACCCAGGATTCCACTCCAAAGTATATAGCCAAAAGAATTGAAAACATATGTCCATACAAAAATTTGTACACAAAAACTCATAGCATCATTATTTATAATAGCCAAAAAGTGGAAACAACCCAAAGGCTCATAAACTGACAAATGGATACACAAAATGTATTATATCCATATAATGGAATATTATTCAGCAATAAAGTGAAATATTGACACAAGCTACAACATGGATGAACCTTGAAAATATTATGCTTAGTGAATGAAGCCAGTCACAAAAGGCCACATACTATATGAATCTATTTATATGAAATGTCCAGAATAAGGAAATCTCTAGAGATAGAAAGTAGTAGTTTCCTAAGGCTGGGGGAAGTAGGGGTGGGAAAGACTGCTAATGGTATGGGGTTAGCTTCTGGGGTGATGAAAATATTCTGAATTAGACAGTGGTGATGGTTGCACTACTCTGAACATACTAAAACCCACTGAATTACACTCTTTAAAAGGGTAGATTTTATAGTATGTAAATTATAACTCAATAAGTCTGTTCTTAAAAAACAAGGAAACAGAGATGAAAGAACTTTAAAAAGTATGAACCATTACTATATAAAAATGCAAGCTTAGGATCCTCAGAACAGAGCACACAGTCCTCAAAGAGGATTTATCCACTAAGAAAGCAATAACACTTCCCTGTTCCAAAGAGATTACAGCAAAAGCCATTTGCCTAAAGTACTTAGCTCACAGATCCTAACATGTGGTTTCTTTTTATTTCTTCCCTTTCAAGAAGAAATATTTAATGATTGATCACAAAGGAAATATACAATTGGAGAAACCGTCGGTGGATAAAACCAATCACCATTTACCTTCACAAGATCAAAGTGCGAGGCCAAATATGAGCTCTTCATTATGATATAATGTGTAAAAACAGAGTGAGGGTTGGTGTGTGGTTTGACAGGAGTCTACCATCCTGCTCTTCCATAAATCACCAATTCTGACAGTTTTAGAACAGAAAAACAAAACGTGACCTGCCATAGACAGTGTGATAGGGCTTACATTTTCAAAGAACAATGCTCCATTACCTGTCGGGGCCTTGGTGTCGGCCTTCCTGCTCTCCCGGTCCCCCTTCTGGGCCCACACGTGCACCGTGTACTCCACGCCCGGCCTCAGGCCCTTCAGGACGGCGCTGCTCTTCTCCTGCCCCACGGGAACCTCCCCGGAGTCTCCGTCAGCAGAGGTGTAGCGCACCAGGTACCTGTCAATCACGGCCTGCACCGGGTCCCAGGAGACGGTGGCCGTGTTCTCTGTCACCTGGTCGGTCACCAGGTTTTGGGGGCTGTCGATTTCTTTTTAAAAAGGAAAGGCTGAATTTTAGAGCCAAGCAGGGACATCCCACCTCCTCATCATCATTATCATTATCTTTATTAACAATACAATTCCATTGAAAACATTTTCCAGGGAAATAAGCCACTGGATATTAAAACTGGAAGGAATTAGATCTTCTCCAAATTTATCAACATGGAAATTTTCTGTCCTTCTAGTTCCCATGAAAACAAAAATCTCCGGAGCAACAAGATAAGCCACCCAAATGGCGACTGAAACAACCTCTTTTGTTATCTCCATGATATCTAGCTACTTTGTTTCACAGAATTTGAGAGTTGAGAAGTTACATCTTTCAAGCTTCTTCTCTTGTATAAAAGGGGAGGAGAAGGGAGTCCCGGAGAAATGAAAAGACTCTGAGATCCAACTGTTTTCTTGTGTTAAAACCTAGACCTGTTTCCTCTGAATTTTGAGCCCTCCCTCCTTCTCAAGGACTTTGTTCCCTTTCATCTACCCTCTCTTACCTGCATCATCAATCTCTCCTCCTCTACCATTATTCCCAGACAAACAAGCTCTAGATCTCTCATCCCCCTGCTCCCCATAACTGACAGGCTTCTCAGGAGAACCGTCTGCCTATCTCAGTTTCATTTCTCTCCTCCCATTCACTCCTCAGCTCGATGAAGTTTGGCGTTTTCTACAGCACACCACTACAACTGCTAGTCTAGGTCACCAACAACTCCACGTTGCCAAATCCTATGGACACTTGCCATCCTTGCGTTGCTCGACCTTTGAGCAGCATTTGTCAGAGCTGAGCCACTCCCTCTGTCTTGAAACACTCTCGGCTCTTGGCTTTCATGACTACACACTCCCCTGGGCTTCTCCTAACCCCTAACTCCTCCTCTTCAGCCTCCTTCATCAGCAACCTGAAAATGTCGGGGTGCCCAAGGTTTCCTCTCTTCCTCTCCCTCTACAGGTGATCTCACCCATGTCCACAGCTTTCAATACCAGCCAGATGCTCACAGCTCCCCAATATGTATCAACTCTGAGCCCTTGACTTGTATCTACAACAGCATAACCACCACAGTGCCTAGCATGTATTAGACACTCAATAAATATTTGTGGAATCAATAAATAAGTCACTCAATTAACCAAGGAATCTCATGGGTATCTCAAGCTCAAATATCTAAACGTCTTAACGTTCCTCCTCAAACCTATTTATTGCTCAGAAGATGATGCCCCAATCTTCCATGTTACTCAAGTCAGAAACACAGGTCATACTTGGTCCCTCACTTTCTTCCTGTCCCACACCTCATCCATCAACAAATACTGTCATTTATGCCTCCAAAATATGTGCCCAGATATCCCTTTTTCTCATCCCTACTGCCATCACACTTGTCCAAATCATCACCACCTCTCCCCCGACTTTATTAAACTTCCCCCTTCTACCCTTATCATCTCTTCCATTTATTCTCCTCACTCTGGCGTGAATAACTGTTTAACAATGAATATCACATCATGCCACTCTTCTCCTAATAAGTGTAGCACGCTCCCTCTTTGAAGCACCGTGTGGTCTTGTGTGATCTGACCCTTCCTCCTTCCCCCATCGTCTCATGCCACTTTCTCTCCCATCCTCAATGCTCCAGTGACACCAGCCTCCTTTCAGTTCTTCAACCATCTCATGCTGTTCCAGCTCAGGGCCATCACACATATTCTTCCCAAAACGGCTAGTTTTCCCCAATACATATTCTCCCCTTCCTCTGCAAGCACACTGCCCAACAGATCTCTCTGCAACGATGGGAATAGTCCATAATCTGCACTGCCCAATACAGTAGCAATTAGTCACATGTGGCTACTGACTATTGGAAATGTGGCTAGTATGACTGAGGGAATAATTTTTTAATTTTTGTTAATTAATTAAAATTTGGGGCTTCCCTGGTGGCGCACTGGTTGAGAGTCCCCCTGCCGATGCAGGAGACACGAGTTCATGTCCCAGTCCGGGAAGGTCCCACATGCCGTGGAGCGGCTGGGCCCGTGAGCCATGGCCACTGGGCCTGCGTGTCCGGAGCCTGTGCTCCGCAATGGGAGAGGCCACAACAGTGAGAGACCTGCATACCGCAAAAAAAAGAAAAAAAAAAATTAAAGAGCCACATGTAGCTAGTGGCCACTGTGTTGGGTGGGATAGTAAAACAGAATTGTAAGCTGGGCACGTGGCCCTCCAGCTAAAGACTTCATTTCCCAGCCCCCCTTGTACTGAGGTCTGGCACTGTGTCTTGGACCTGGCCGGTGGAATGTGAGAAGTGATGTGTGCAGTGCAGTCATGCCCTTCCCTTTCCATTACCCCTTTCCACTGGCTGGAGTGAGGATAGGTGATGACCATGTAGATACAGGCAACTCCCTAGGAATGGCTGAGCTACAATACGGAAGGAGCATAGGCCTCCTGTACCATGGAGCTACCCTATCAGCCTTGGTCCCTTACACTCTGACCATTCCACAAGAGAGAAATAAACTTCTTTCTTATTTAAGCCACTGTTATTTGGGTGTTTCTGTCAATGTGTATCTTAACTATTGCTCCCCCATTCCATCCTTGCCCTGTTATTCTCTACACCTACACCATGTTTATCTTGTTCATAGAACTCATTATAATTTATACTTATAAATGTGTTTGCTTGTTGATTGTCTTTCCCACTGGACTTCAAGAGAGTAGGAAGCATATTTATTTTGTTCACTGCTGTAGCCCAGACCTGGCACTTATAAACGTTCATTAAAATTTAGCTACATGGGGCTTCCCTGGTGGCACAGTGGTTGAGAGTCTGCCTGCTGATGCAGAGGCCACGGATTCGTGCCCCGGTCAGGGAAGATCCCACATGCCGCGGAGCGGCTAGGCCCGTGAGCCATGGCCGCTGAGCCTGCGCGTCGGAGCCTGTGCTCCGCAACGCAAGAGGCCAAAACAGTGAGAGGCCCACGTACCGCGATTAAAAAAAAAAAAATTTAGCTACATGTTGAAATGAACACAGAGCTCCAGCTGCCAAGGGTAACACTTGTTCCTTTAAACTAAGCACCATATATTAAGTAAAAAATAAAATAGCTTGCCACAAAAAAGTACTTTAACCCAGTGTTTTTAAGAATTTTATATTGGCTTTACCTTATTCCCTATGATTTCCTATAACTGATTAAAAACACAGGCTTTGGAAAATAGTTTTAAGACATTCATGGAACTGCTCAGTACTGAACCCATTACTGTGCTTTGTTCTTTCTTTAGTGAACAGAGTTTTTTTTACAGCAAACTCTCCTAAAATAGTCTACAGTCCTTGAGGTCATGGGCCACAAAAGCAGCAGTGCCATAATTCAACAGTAGTAGATCAGCCCACAGTAAAAAGCCTAGTTTGCTTTTCTCTTCTCTCCCGTTACCTGTCGGGGCCGTGGTGTCAGCCTTCCTGCTCTCCCGGTCCCCCTTCTGGGCCCACACGTGCACCGTGTACTCCACGCCCGGCCTCAGGCCCGTCAGGACGGCGCTGCTCTTCTCCTTGCCCACCGGAACCTCCCTGGAGTCTCCGTCAGCAGAGGTGTAGCGCACCAGGTACCTGTCAATCACGGCCTGCACCGGGTCCCAGGAGATGTTGGCCGTGTTCTCTGTCACCCGGTCAGTCACCAGGTTTTTGGGGCTGTCAATGTCTGAAAGGAAAATGAGGATCAATAAACACTGTTACTAGAGTGAGATCTTGTGGCCATGCTGTTTGGGCTGGGGCAGCTTCCTTTTCTTAGAATCTTCCTATCTCGCATGTCAGTTTTCAATTGTTTCATGGGTGTAGACCTCTTTCTACATCTGGACTTGTGGGTTTTCAAGGAGGCAGAACAGGACAGCAGAATGAGTAGTAGGACCAGAGTCAGAAGAGCTGTGGCCCTGGACAACTCTGCTGCCTCTGGCTGGGCTTCAGTTTCTTGATCTGTAAATCTGGACTTCAGGTTGGATGGACTCCAAGGTTCCTTCGAGAACGAATGTTCCATGCATGCATCTCATTTCATAAATTACTAACTTGTTTTGTGAACTTGGGCAAGGCACTTTACTTCTCTGCATTCGTAACATTGAGTTGTTAATAGTTATTGTACATATCTCTCTGAGTAGTTCTGAAAACCGAGACAAAAAATGTCATGTAGAAAGGAGCCTTGAGGGCTTCTCTGGTGGTGCAGTGGTTAAGAATCCACCTGCCAATGCAGGGAACATGGGTTCGAGCCCTGGTCCAGGAAGATCCCACATGCCGCAGAGCAACTAAGCCTGGGCGCCACAACTACTGAGCCCACATGCCACAACTACTGAAGCCTGCATGCCTAGAGCCCGTGATCTGCCACAAGAGAAGCCACCGCAATGAGAAGCCTGCGCACCGCACAAAGAGTAGCCCCCGCTCACCGCAACTAGAGAAAGCCCGTGCGCAGCAATGAAGCCCCAATGCAGCCAAAGATAAATAAACAAATAAATAAGAAGAAAGGGGCCTTGAAAATATTAAAGTATCACAGTGCTTATAGGAAAAAAAAGCAGGCAGAAATAATATTATTGTATACCCTGTAGAGATGGGTATTATGTGAGTTAATAACATGCCCCTTACGACAGCTCCTGGCACAGAGTGGATGTCCAATGACCATAAGCTATTTTAAATGATATCAGTTTGTTGATATTTTATGCATGTACAGGATTATGTTCCTCCATACTACACACAGGGAAGGTGTTTGAATGTGTATTCACCAAAAAAATAATAGCGTTTCTTTGTTCTACATATGGGCATACCTCATTTTATTGTGCTTCTCTTTATTATGCATCAAAGATGTTGCACTTCTTACAAATTGAGAGTTTGTGGAAACCCTGTAACCAGCAAGTCTACTGGCACCATTCTGCTGCGCCAATAGCATTTGCTCACTTTGTGTCTCGGTGTCACATTTTGGTAATTCTCATATTTCAAACTTTTTCATTATTATTTTATTTGTTATGGTAATCTGTGATCAGTGATCTTTGATGTTACTACAATTTGCTGAAGGCTTACATGATGATTAACATTTTTAGCAGTAAAATATTTTAAAATTAAGCTATATACTTTTTTAGACATAACTCTATGGCACACTTAATAGATACAGTGCAATGTAAACGCAACTTTTATATGTACTGGGAAACAAAAAATTCATGTGACTTTCTATATTGTGATGTTCACTTTATTGTGTGCGTCTGGAAGCGAACTCACAATGTCTCTGAAGTACGCCTATAGTTCACTGCAAAAGCCATTACCCTAAGGTCCTATCACATATATGCAATGGTATGTTCAAGTGGGACTATTCTTGGTTTAGGCTGTGACCCCCAAGAAAATTGGTATTTACTTTCCAACCTGAGGGCCCACAGCCAAGGCAGGACCAACAGTTTTGTGGCCTTTGATTGACCAACCAACTCCAGACTACAAAAGAGGCTGGAGAGTACAACAGGTGGGACTTAAAAGAGTGGATTTCTTTGGAGAGAGTTACACCGTGAGTCCCCTGGGTGAGAGCCAAGCCTCGAATAAGCAGTTGCAATGGGATCCCTTACAGAGCTGCTTATATATACTCCAGAGCAAAAGATCTCAACCAGGGGTGATCAGCAATGTCTGAAGATATTTTTGGTTCTCTCAGTTCAGTGTGGAATGGGGAGGCTCATGGCATCAAATGGGTAGAGGTCAGGGATGCTGCTAAACATCCTACAATGCACAAGACAGACCCCTGCAACACAGAATTATCAACAGTGCCAAGGTTGAGAAACCCTGCCCAAAGCTTGGGTAACGCCGTGGGCTGGTGTCTGACATGTGCCTAAAATATCTGAGAGGTGAGAAAATAGCTGGTTGTGCTGCTGCAGAGCAACAAGAGGCTGCAGCATTGCAACAGACCCATACATCTGGTTGAATGGACAAAGGATGCATGTGTGTTCCTCATGGACCAGATGTGGGCCGAAGAAAGGAAAGCCCACCTGGGACTGTTTTAGAAGCTGTCCAAGAGGATCACCCAGAGGGGTGAGGTGGGGTCACCTCACCCCTCACCAGAGAAGGGCACAGGAGGGCACCCCCAGATGTATGGGCAGAGGGGAGTAGGAGACCAGTAGGAGACATGCATGTATCTACAGAATCACTACAGTGAAAGAGGACAGATGAGGTGTCTCTGAAGAACACAAGGAAGTGTTCCGTGAAGGAAAAGTTAGTTTTAACCCTTGTTAGGCCCCATGACAGACCCAAGCCAGCTGTGACTATTACTGTCAAGCAAGATCCCTCACCTCTCCTCCTCCCGACACCCCTTACCTCCCACGTACCAAACATAAACGGGTCAGGAACTCGAGTTAGCACTCTGGAAGGACAGTGCTTAAAGAATGGACTGGAAATACAAGAGAAGCCGAGCACGCCCCCTTCAACAGCAGGCAGTTAGCCCACAAATAGCCCAAGCTGATGGAGAGGAGCAGGTTTAAAGTTACATAAAGTATGTACAATTACATGGATGTAGACATCTTAATTACTAAAATGATACATATTGGATGCTAAAAGTGACTAGACATTTGCTTAGTTTGAGCTAATAAAACGTTATTATTTCTGCATAAAACGCTCATCCAAAGAGGAGAAACAAAAATAAGCACCACAGAAAGGCTTTATTTATTTATTTAACATCTTTATTGGAGTACAATTGCTTTACAATGGTGTGTTAGTTTCTGCTGTATAACAAACTGAATCAGCCATACATATACATATATCCCCATATCCCTTCCCTCTTGCATCTCCCTCCCACCCTCCCTTTCCCATCCCTCTAGGTGGACACAAAGCACCGAGCTGATCTCCCTGTGCTATGTGGCTGCTTCCCACTAGCTATTTTACATTTGGTAGTGTATATATGTCAATGCCACTCTCTCACTTCTTCCCAGCTTACCCTTCCCTCTCCCCGTGTCCTCAAGTCCATTCTCTACATCTGCGCCTTTATTCCTGTCCTGGCCCGAGGTTCTTCAGAACCTTTTTTTTTTTTTTTGTAGATTCCATATATATGTGTTAGCATATGGTATTTGTTTTTCTCTTTCTGACTTACTTCATTCTGTATGACAGTCTCTAGATCCATCCACCTCACTACAAATAACTCAATTTCATTTATTTTTAGGGCTGAGTAATATTCCATTGTATATATGTGCCACATCTTGATCCATTCATCTGTCAATGGACACTTAGGTTGCTTCCATGTCTTGGCTATTGTAAATAGAGCTGCAATGAACACTATGGTACATGATTCTTTTTGAATCATGGTTTTCTCAGGGTATATGCCTAGTAGTGGGATTGCTGGGTCATATGGTAGTTCTATTTTTAGTTTTTTAAGGAACCTCTATACTGTTCTCCATAGTGGCTGTATCAATTTACATTCCCACCAACTGTGCAAGAAGGTGCCCTTTTCTCCACACCCTCACCAGCATTTATTGTTTGTAGATTTTTGATGATGGCCATACTGACCAGTGTGAGATGATACCTCATTGTAGTGTTGATTTGCATTTCTCTAATGATTAGTGATGTTCAGCATCTTTTCATGTGTTTTTTGGCAATCTGTATATCTTCTCTGGAGAAATGTCTATTTAGGTTTTCTGACCATTTTTGAATTTGTTTGTTTGTTTTTTTGATTTGAGCTGTATGAGCTGCTTGTATATTTTGGAGATTAATCCTTTGTCCACTGCTTCGTTTGCAAATATTTTCTTCCATTCTGAGGGTTGTCTTTTCATCTTACGGTGTCCTTTGCTGTGCAAAAGCTTTTAAGTTTCATTAGGTCCCATGTGTTTATTTTTGTCTTTATTTCCATTTCTCTAGGAGGTGGGTCAAAAAGGATCTTGCTGTGATTTATGTCATAGAGTGTTCTGCCTGTTTTCCTCTAAGAGTTTTACAGTGTCTGCCCTTACATTTAGGTCTTTAAACCATTTTGAGTTTATTTTTGTGTATGGGGTTGGGGAATGTTCTAATTTCATTCTTTTCCATGTACCTGTCCAGTTTTCCCAGCACCACTTATTGAAGAGGCTGTCTTTTCTCCATTGTATATTCTTGCCTCCTTTGTCAAAGATAAGGTGACCATATGTGCGTGGGTTTTTCTCTGGGCTTTCTATCCTGTTCCATTGATCTATATTTCTGTTTTTGTGGCAGTACCATACTGTCTTGATTACTGTAGCTTTGTAGTATAGTCTGAAGTCAGGGAGCCTGATTCCTCCAGCTCCGTTTTTCGTTCTCAAGATTGCTTTGGCTATTCAGGATCTTTTGTGTTTCCATATATATTTTGAAATTTTTTGTTCTAGTTCTGTGAAAAATGCTACTGGTAGTTTGATAGGGATTGCATTGAATCTCTAGATTGCTTTGGGTAGTATAGTCATTATCACAATGTTTATTCTTCCAATCCAAGAACATGGTATATCTCTCCATCTGTTTGTATCATCTTTAATTTCTTTCATCAGTGTCTTGTAGTTTTCTGCACACAGGTCTTTTGTCTCCTTACGTAGGTTTATTCCTAGGTATTTTATTCTTTTTGTTGCAATGGTAAATGGGAGTGTTTCTTTAATTTCTCTTTCAGATTTTTCATCATTGAAAAATGATGAATGTATATAGGACTGCAAGAGATTTCTGTGCATTAATTTTGTATCCTGCTACTTTACCAAATTCATTGATTAGACCCAGTAGTTTTCTGGTAGCATGTTTAGGATTCTCTATGTATAGTATCATGTCATCTGCAAACAATGACAGCTTTACTTCTTCTTTTCCTATTTGGATTCCTTTTATTTCTTTTTCTTCTATGATTGCTGTGGCTAAAACTTCCAAAACTATGTTGAATACTAGTGGTGAGAGTGGACAACCTTGTCTTGTTCCTGATCTTAGAGGAAATGGTTTCAGTTTTTCACCACTGAAATGATGTTGGCTATGGGTTTGTCATATATGATCTTTATTTTGTTGAGGTAAGTTCCCTCTATGCCTACTTTCTGGAGGGTTTTTATCATAGATGGGTGTTGAATTTTGTCGAAAGCTTTTTCTGCATCTATTGAGATGCTCATATGGTTTTTCTCCTTCAATTTGTTAATATGGTTTATCACATTGATTGATTTGTATATATTGAAGAAACCTTGCATTCCTGGGATAAACCCCACTTGATCATGGTGTATGATCCTTTTAATGTGCTGTTGGATTCTGTTTGCTAGTATTCTATTGAGGATTTTTGCATCTATGTTAATCAATGATATTGGCCTGTAGTTTTCTTTCTTTGTGACATTTTTGTCTGGTTTTGGTATCAGGGTGGTGGTGGCCTCATAGAATGAGTTTGGGAGTGTTCCTCCCTCTACTATATCTTGGAAGAGTTTGAGAAGGATGGGTGTTAGCTCTTCTCTAAATATTTGATAGAATTTACCTGTGAAGCCATCTGGTCCTGGGTTTTTGTTTGTTGGAAGATTTTTAATCACAGTCTCAATTTCAGTGCTTGTGATTGGTCTTTTTATATTTTCTATTTCTTCCTGGTTCAGTCTTGGAAGGTTTTGCTTTTCTAGGAATTTGTCCATTTCTTCCAGGTTGTCCATTTTAGTAAGCTTTAGGTGCTTGTAGTAAGCTCTCATGATCCTTTGTATTTCTTCAGTGTCAGTTGTTACTTCTTTTTCATTTCTAATTTTATTGATTTGAGTCTTCTCCCTTTTTTTCTTGATGAGTCTGGCTAATGATTTATCAATTTTGTTTATCTTCTCAAAGAACCAGCTTTTAGTTTTATTGATCTTTGCTATTGTTTCCTTCATTTCTTTTTTTTCCGATCTGATCTTTATGATTTCTTTCCTTCTACTAACTTTGGGGGTTTTTTCTTCTTCTTTTTCTAATTGCTTTAGGTGTAAGGTTATATTTATTTGAGATGTTTCTTGTTTCTTGAGGTAGGACTGTATTGCTATAAACTTCCCTCTTAGAACTGCTTTTGCTGCATCCTATAGGTTTTGGGTTGTCGTGCTTTCATTGTCATTTGTTTCTAGGTATTTTTAAATTTCCTCTTTGATTTCTTCAGTGATCTCTTGGTTATTAAGTAGTGTATTGTGTAGCCTCCATGTGTTTTTATTTTTTACAGATTTTTTCCTGTAATTGATATCCAGTCTCATAGTGTTGTGGTCGGAAAAGATACTTGACACGATTTCAATTTTCTTAAATTTACCAAGGCTTGATTTGTGACCCAAGATATGATCTATCCTGGAGAATGTTCCATGAGCACTTGAGAAGAAAATGTATTCTGTTGTTTTTGGATGGAATGTGCTATAAATATCAATTAACTCCATCTTGTTTAATGTATCATTTAAAGCTTGTGTTTCCTTATTTATTTTCATTTTGGATTATCTGTTTATTGGTGAAAGTGGGATGTTAAAGTCCCCTACTGATTGTGTTACTGTCGATTTCCCCTTTTATGGCTGTTAGCATTTGCCTTATGTATTGAGGTGCTCCTGTGTTGGGTGCATAAACATTTACCATTGTTATATCATCTTCTTGGATTGATCCCTTGATCATTATGTAGTGTCCTTCTTTGTCTCTTGGAATAGTCTTTATTTTAAAGTCTATTTTGTCTGATATGAGAATTGCTACTCCAGCTTTCTCTTGATTTCCACTTGCATGGAATATGTTTTTCCATCCCCTCACTTTCAGTCTGCATGTGTCCCTAGGTCTGAAGTGGGTCTCTTGTAGACAGCATATATACGGGTCTTGTTTTTGTATCCATTCAGCCCATCTATGTCTTTTGGTTGGAGCATTTAATCCATTTACATTTAAGGTAGTTATCGATATGTATGTTCCGATTACCATTTTCTTAATTGTTTTGGCTTTGTTATTGTCGGTCTTTCGCAGAAAGGTTTTAAACCAGTGAGGAGTGAAGAAAATTTGGTTTTGGCTCAACCATCCCTCAGCATGTGCTTTCTTCATATTTATCCTTTATGAAGGGGAAGGCTTTAGGCGTTAATAACAAAGCAGGTGCACAGGCAGAGAACAAAGGACAATGAGCAATAATGTCAATGTTTAAAGACCAAGCTTTGGTTTTTAACCAAACAGGACAAGCTATGCATTCTAAGAGAAGCCATTCAATGGAAGAAAGGGGTACACAATTTACTATGCAAGGATACCAGCCTGCTCATCCTTGAGCCTCCCTTTCAGCCAAGGTCAGAGAAGGAAAACCAACCTAGACGGACATCAGCTTAGCAGTGACACAGTGATGATGCATGTTCCATTACCTGTCGGGGCCGTGGTGTCGGCCTTCCTGCTCTCCCGGTCCCCCTTCTGGGCCCACACGTGCACCGTGTACTCCACGCCCGGCCTCAGGCCCGTCAGGACGGTGCTGCTCTTCTCCTTCCCCACCGGAACCTCCCGGGAGTCTCCGTCAGCAGAGGTGTAGCGCACCAGGTACCTGTCAATCACGGCCTGCACTGGGTCCCAGGAGACGGTGGCCGTGTTCTCTGTCACCCCGTCGGTCACCAGGTTTTGGGGGCTGTCAATTTCTTTAACAGAGAGGAAGGAGTGTAGCATTTGCCAACTCTGTAATTCGTGAAAGGCCAGCACACAAACAACCAAAATGATGACCTCAACAAATTTCAGAGTCTGTTATATGCCAATCATTTGGATAACTTAAGGGTTTAATTAAGCAAGTGGTCTGAAATTTCCAAGAATGAGCTATTTGCATTCAGACGAAGCCAATATTCAGTCTCAACTCTATAAACTTTTTCCACAAGTTGCCTTTGGATAAAAAGAATTCATCTTCATATACAAATTTCTCCTTTACCCTGGGTTTACATAGTATACTCTTTTAGTTCCTGGCTCCTTGTATCTGAAAGCAATTATACTTCAATAAATCTGTGCATCTGCTCTAATATTTTCTCTTGGAAGAAAAGTGTCCCAGAAGTAGGACCTGTCAGTTATTTCCATATAAAACATTATGTCTGAGGCCAGAGAAATGGGAGACTTTTAAAGTGAAGGTATTTGAGGTCTAGGCTGATAAAAATAATCCTACTTGTAGAATCTGTCTGGGTTTCTAGGCAGTTAAACTAGGTTGAAATGTGGGCTACACTATTTCCTGGTTACTAACTCTGGACAAACTGTATAGCTTAAGTCTTGGTCTCCTCATCTCTACAAAGTAGGAACTATCAGTACCTACTTCTGGGTTATGGTGAATAGTACATGAGATATTGCACAGTAAGTGCTGAAAGATGAGCTCTTTTTTATTACTAATGTCACTTGAGGTATGAAATATCACTTTCTCCTCAAAAATATAAACTCTTAAAAAGTCAGAAAAACAAGGAATTGGGTGCAATGATTAGCATGCCCTTATGATATTGTTTCAAAAACCACCTCCTTGAAAAACTGAGCTTTCTGTGATAGCAGCTGCATTTCAAACCTGTGCACCATCACTTGCCAGCTCGGCCAGGCCAGCTCAGTGGGATACACAGCCAAGGCAGGCCCTGCTAGAAGGAGCACAGGACACCTGACATGAAAGACACACAGACAGCTGACATGAAAGGACAAACAAATTACCCTGGGATTCTATGCTGGCTTCAACGCCCCAGACTCATCTTTCCCTACTCTACCCCCTTCACAGACCTACCTACCATAAACACCACTAAAGATGACATTATTAACATAAGTGCATATTAAGACATGACAGAAAACCAACCTGTCATATTCCCACACCTTCGGTCTCTGCATATGCTGCTCCCACTGCTAACAGCTGCACATCCTTCTAGATTTCGTTCAGGGGTCACCTATTCCTATAGGCTGCCATGACCCGTTACTCCCACTTTTTTTCAGGTTCCCATACTTCCAGTGTTATTTGTTTGCTCTGGAACATAACTCACTGCACTTTGTCTTTTTCACTTGTCTCCTCTACCCACAGGATTGTGAATGCCATATGAGCACAAACTGTGCTTTTACCTTTGTACCCCCAGAGCCTACATCTGCGCCTGACACCCCCAGAAATACCACACCCCAGTGGCTCCCCATGATCTGGGGTGCTTTACTTGCTCCATGTCCACCTGTGAAAGGGGAAGCCTCTCCTCCATTCCAACTTCCACTGTCTTAAAAAGGTTGACCCACATGCTCTTTCTTTTCACAGCACTCAAAATCCTAGTGAATGGAGGGCTGTGTGTAATATAAACCAGGAGCTGGTAATCTAGAGCTCATGGGCCAAATCTGACCCACTGCCTATTTTTATAAGTCAAGTTTTATTGGAACACAGTCATGCTAGTTCATTTCCATACTGTCTATGGCTGTTTTCTCATTTCAATGGCAGATTGAGCGGTTGCAACAGAGACTGTATGGTCCCCAAAGCTGAAAATATTTACTATCTGGCCTTTTACAGAAGGTTTCCTGACCTCGACTTTAAACAAACTAGGTCTCACCATCCTTACTGTCAACTTCTCCTTCCCCTGGAGGAGACAAGGCCCATCTGGCCCCAGGAGGCTATGCAACACAAAGTGATTCAAGGCCAAATGCAGATTAATATTTCTGTGCACTGAATCAACATTTTGTCCCCCCACAAAAATTTATACGTTGAAGCCCTAACCTCCAACTTGATGGTATTTGGAAGTGGAATCTTTGGGAGGTAATTAGGTTTAGAAGAGGTCATCAGGATGCGGGCCCCCACAATGGGATTAGTGCCTTCCTAAGAAGAAGAGGAGACCAGAACTTCCTCTCTCCACCATGTAAGGAAGAAGGTGGCCGTCTGTAAGCCAAGAAGAGAGCTCTCACCAATAAATGAACCAACTGGCACCCAGATCATGGGACTTTCCAGGCTCCAGAACTGCTGAAAATAAATTTCTGTTATTTAAGCCACCCAGTCTATGGTATTTTGCTATAGCAGCCTGAACAGACTAAGACACATTTTAAGAAATAAACATGACTATCATTTATGTAGCACTCTCTATGTCAGGCACTTACATGAATTAACTCATGTAACCCTCACACTAACCCAGTGATGTAGACATTCATATGCCCCATTTTACAGACAAGAATCTGAGGAACAGAGGTGAAGCAACTTGCCCCAAATCACTCAGCTAGTAAATGGTAGAGCTGAGATTAAAACTTGGACAGTCAAGCTTCTGAAACCATATTCCTAACCAATCATCAGCTTCTCTGAGAGTCTCTACACTAAGTGTCCACAACAAAGGCCAATCAATAAGTGAATTGTTTTCTATGATTCCTGTCAAGTGTTGGGAAACTCAAGTGGACTCCAGAATTAGGCTTCTCTGAACTCAGGGAGAGTGCCAGAGGAGGTTTTAAGCAGAAGGAATGTCTGGGATACACCCCCATGTAGCCTCAGGACACCCGCAGGCCCCAGCCGAGCAGAACAACTGGATGGAGTGAGGGAGCCCTCACAGTTTCTGAAAGCTTCAAGTCAGAATTGGTACATTGGTAAATGTTGACTCAGGAGGCAAACCATTTCCATGGTCTGAAAGAGAGCTCCAGATTACATGCAACATGCCTGTACAGTCACTGCAAACTGAGGTGAGCATTCAAGTTCACTGTCAGCCAAATGTTTTGAGCTTTAACGTCCAAAAAATGAAACTTAGAAAGTGTCCCTCTACTCTAAGGGAGGTGCATATGGAATTCCAACCCAAATAAGTATGACCTTCTGTATCAAATAAAAAGGATGGTCTCTTTTGCTTGAGGTTAAAAAGGAAAACATTCATAATTATGAAATTTGAGATTGCTTTTGCAACCCCCACCCCCACCCCTGCAAACAAAAAAGTTGATGCTAGGTGGGCATCAGCCTCCTGATTCAAAAATCAATCTTCTCCTTGCCATGAAGAAACCTGTTTCTTTAGAGATGGGAGACAGTAAGAATGAGAGAAGACTCCCATCCTTCTGTTACCTGTGAGGGCCTTGGTGTCGGCCTTCTTGCTCTCCTGGTTGCCCCTCTCAGCCCACACGTAGACTTTGTACACCTCTCCCGGCTTCAGGCCCGTCAGGACAGTGCTTCTCTGCTCCCGGTGCACAGCTGTGTCCTTCGTCTCCCCGTCAGTGGAGATGTAGCGCACCACATACTTATCAATGACAGCCCGGACTGGGTTCCAGGAGACCATCGCTGTGTCTTCTGTCACTCGATCAGTGACCAAATTGGTTGGACTATCAATCTCTTCATAAAAATATATGAGAAAGAAAAAGTAGAGAAGGCATCTGGCTGGTCATGATCACGAATGTTTCAAGATCGAGTGCATCTGGGTGACCTGGTTCCATAGTCTATGCAATGCAAGAGGCCCTCTCCATCATCTGTGACAGGTGGACAACTGGCCTCTGCTTGAACCCTAAGGTGAGAAAGGTCTTCCTGATGGACTTCCATTTTACAATCACTGAGCACATTAGAGAATACTCCTCCAAGTGTGGCCACTTAAAGTATTACTCCTTCGAGTATGTCTACCCTTGGTGGCATATAGAATACACCTAATTCCTCTTCCTGGAGACCATCCAGCAAGTATTCAGAATAATTCTCATTCCCCTTCCTAATTCTCCTTTAATCAAACAGCTTCATCTTGCTAATTTATGCACTTATACGTTAAAAACTATTCTATTATATTAATTATATTATATTATAAACTTATATTATCAACTTCCCAACTTCCAACTTATAAAAACAATTATATTATATCATATCATACTATATTATATTATAAATTTATATTATCAACTTCCCAACTTCCAACTTAGAGTTTCTAGACCTGGCACTTACATCTAAACATGCTCTTGTCTTTCCCTTTTCAGAGAAAAATTCCCAAAACTTAGTTCATTCATTCAACAATTCACTGAGCATCCATCCCATGCCATGGCCATGTGATGGCACTCAGGAATCACCAGTTAACAAAATAGTCAGAAATCCCTGCTCATGCAGACTTTATATTCTAGAAGCACCAACCCAGAACAAAATGCCCTCCATGTCCCAGACACTTTACCCCCCAATAACATAGCCTCATCCAACAATCTCAGAAAAATCTCTAAGTTTTTCATACTTGTCCCAGTTACCCCAGGGGCTCTCAACCTCTGCCAACATTGGACACCTACCAAGTACCACCACCAGAGGGTCTACTTCAGCATGTCTGAAATATGCCCTGACATCTCTATTTTAAAAAGAAGTATGCAAAACTCTACAGGTGATTCTGATGTACCTCACAGGTTAAGAACCTTCACATTAAGCTACATCTCCCCCATTTTTTGCATATAATACATGTCCTGGATACACCAATTATCCTTGTTATATTTTATATTATGGATTCCATTTATAATTTAGTCTTTCATCCAACATGGCCACTTTCCTTTCCAGCTTCTTATCATTTGCAAACCATCTGAGTGCACCCATCAAGGTCACTAATAAAGATGCTTGCCCTGAGAACCCTACTTACAAATAGACCGGGATCCTTTTGGTTAAAGACACACAAAAAAGTCTCTTACTCTCAGAAACCTAAGCATTTTTCTTCTTCCCCATCTTGTTGTAGTTCTCTTGGCCAAGAGTTTTCCAGCAGAGATGTTACAACTTTACATAGCTACATTCTTTAACGTCAGCTACAATGCACCTTTCTTAAGCACAGTGGCCATGTTTTATTTGTGTGAAAGGAAATGAAATACATTCCATCACCAGAGACAGTACATATTTTATTTAATAAATCAACTGTCATTTACTGACCACATATTAAGTGCCAGGTGCTTTTCATACATTACTTTAGCAGACTTCATAGCAACAACATGAGGCATTTATCAGATCCTCCATGTACTAATTTGGGAAATTAATAACGGTTACCATTTTTAGATCACTAATTATATGCAAGACTCAGAGAGATTAGATAATTTGCCCAAGGTCACACAGATAGTAAATGGTAGTCCCTGACTCATTCTTTAAACAATCACTGAGTGCCTACTTGGAGCTGGGGACTCAGCGGTGTTATGAGTTGTGTCCCCCACCCTTTGCAAAGGTATATCTAAGTGCTAAACCGAAGTACATCAACATGTGACCTCATTCAGAAATAGGGTCTTTCTAGAGATAATCAAGTTAAAATGAGGTCATTAGGGTGGGCCTGATCCAATATGACTGCTGTGCTTATAAAAGGGGGAAATTTGGACACAGAGACAGACACATACAAGGAGAGACAAGATGAAGACATGCAGGAAGAAGACAGCCATGTGATTGCAGTGCTTCATCTACAAGTCAAAGAACGCAAGGATTGCCAACAAACACCAGAGGCTGGAAGAGACAAAGAAGGAACGTCTTGAGCTGTCAGAGAGTGTGTGGTCCTGCTGACACCTTGATTTCAGACGTCTAGCCTCTATAACCGTGAGACACTCAATTTCTGTTTTAAGCCACCCAGTTTTGGGTACTCGGTTATAGCAGCCCTAGGAAACTAGTATAAGCGATGAAGAGAATAAAGACTCTCTACCAGGGAGCTTACGTTCTCCTGGAAGAGCCAGACAATAAACAAGCGGGGATAGTATTGGGAAGCCCGATAGGGCAAGGTAAAGGAATTAGAAAGTGAGGAACAAAAGATATTTGTGATTTTAGAAGGAAGGTCAGCAAGAAGGTAGCAGCTGAGCAAAGACTGAAATGAAATGAGGCATTGGGCCATGTGCAATCTGGGCAACCTCATTCCAGGCAGAGAGAACAGCAAGTTCAAAGACCCTGCTCCACATATTTGGGGAACAGCAGGAGGCCAGTGCATCCGGACAGAGTAAGTGAGGAGGTCGAGTGGCTGGAGGTGAGGCCAATGAGGTGAGGAGGCAAATAGATGCCTTTGAAAGTCATTGTAACAACTTGGCTTTTGCACTGAATGAGATGAGAAGCTTCTGGGGGGTTTTCACAGGAGAATGACATGATCTGACTTGCTTTATAAAAGGACCCCTCTGGCTGCTGCAGAGAGTACAGACTATTGCAGGTCAAGAGTGGAGGTCACCTAGGAAGCTGCTACAACAGTTTATGTATGAGATGACAGGAACGTGGACAACCGTGGCAGATGAAAGTGGGTTGGGGAGATTTCAAAGATAGAGCTGCCAGAATCTGCTCATGAATTTGATGTGGGCTATAATGACTTGTTGGTTTGGGTCTTTAGCAATTTGCCGAAAGTGGTGACCATTTACAGAGTTGGGGAGATCTGAGGGAGGGCAGGGTTTGCAGTAGAAGCTAGGGAGAGGAATGGGACCAAGGGTTTACTTTTGGACATATTAACTGGTAGAGCCAAGATCTGAACCCAGTCCTATCTACCAAAGACTACACATTTCCACCTTCTACCACTATAGGCTAAGCGGCACTGCCATCGGCCTATTCTTATGGAACTACGACTACAACTAAGAATGATAATACTAAACTACAAATAAAATAGATAAAGTATGACCTGAAAATTTCTTGCAACCTGAAACCCAGAAGCACTAGTGGATTGGAACTTGGAGTGGCAACTAGAAAGAGGAAATGGTGCCAGACTGTTGTCTCTGGGAGACAGGGGCTGGGCATAGCTCATACCCATTTGGTAGCTGGCCAAATCCTAGAGGAGTCCCAGCAGCAGCCTCAACTGGGAGACAGGCCCTGCCACCCCGGCCCCAACTTCCTCCTCAGGCTGCAACTTCCCACCTGCTGGGCACCAGCTGCCCTGCTGGGACCTTTCTCAGGGCCACTGAGGTTAGGGAGATTTAAAACAAGATTTAAGAGGCTTGATAGGTAGGATTCACTTTTTTTTTTTTTTTTTTTTTTTTTTTTTGCGGTATGCGGGCCTCTCACTGTTGTGGCAGCCGTTGCGGAGCACAGGCTCCAGACGCGCAGGCTCAGCGGCCATGGCTCATAGGCCTAGCCGCTCCGCGGCATGTGGGATCTTCCCGGACCGGGGCACGAACCCGTGTCCCTGCACCGGCAGACGGACTCTCAACCACTGCACCACCAGGGAAGCCCCAGGATTCACTTTTGAGTGCATGTATTGGACTAAAGGTAAGCCCCATGTCAGAGATTTAATTTACAAAACTGAGGATACAGAAAAGGCTTATTAAGAGCTATAGACACATCAGGAAAGATTATTCCACTTTATAACAAGATTCACCACAGGAATGGGTAGGGCACAGCTGTCCTCAGTCTATGCTGGCAAACCCAACAGCACGGGTCCACACTCCAACCCATGGCCACAGGCATTAGGGACAGCCTTCTCCACTCACAACGGCCACTTGTGAGTCACCCAGTTGGCGTAGTGGAAAACGGAACAACCAAGGTCTGAAATCCATGAGGATATTATGGGTTTGGAGGCAGAGATGGGGGACGGGGCCTATGTTACTGGTTTGAAGGTGAGTTCACGGAAGAGGTGCCTCTGGACTATAGTAGCTATGTTTTCTCAGGTCTCCTCTACTGCTTTTCACTGTGGCAATAAAATTATTCAAAAGGCACCATTTGTAGAGAATGTACGCAAAGAGATCAACCCACCTTCCTGCTATCTTCTAGCTTTGCTTCTGGAAAGCGAACCTAAATTCAAATGCCATTTACTAGTTCACTCTGAATCTCCTAAACTTTGTAGGTTTCAATTTTCTCACCTGTGAAATGGGAATAATAATGCTTACAATGCTTTTAAGAAGGACCGAATATAATGTTTATGAAGCCCCTCAGTACCTAGAACACACAAATGCTAGAGATCCTTATTGTTTTTCAGCTATTGGGTGTATGTGTGGGGAGGCTGTGAGAGACAGGAGTTCTGAGTGTTGACAGGAGCTCATCTTGAAACATGAAGGAGTTTGAGAAGGAAAGTTTTCGGGCTGGGCCATTTCAAAATGAAGCATTGTGTTTGGGAAGCAATAAAAAGCAAAAAGGATAATAAGAGTTGCCAAAACTTCTACTTCATAACATAGTCTAAAGGGAAAAGCTCTGAGAAAATTGTTAACAAGTGAATATGCTAGGCTCTATGCTCTGCTGTGCGTGGGAGTGTGGGAGATTATAACAAAGCAAGCGGTCCTTTGTTTTAGACTCACCATGGAAAGGCATGACTTATAGACATGATTAAAAAATCACAATCATAAAAAAAATAAGAGAAGGGACTTGAAACGCATTTAGTCCAACCTTTCATTTTACAGACAGAGAAATGAAGAATAAAGGGATACATCACCTCTTAGTTAGGGGCCTGCCTCTCTTGTCATTTGATGTGAAGTGGCTGTGACAGTCTGATGGAGGAGTTCAGGGACATTTCTCCCTGGAGACACTGGCCTGGCCCGTGCTTGCTTCTCCGGAAACTGATCTGTTTCTAAAGCCTTGCCTTTCTAGAAGAGCCTTTCAGTGCACTTTGAGTATGTTAACAGGGTGAGCAATCGACCCTTTCACTTTCATGGTATTAGTTCCACTGAGTGACTCGTTAAATGGAAAATACCTGAGCTGTGCCATTTCCTCCCTGCACATGCTTATGCCATTCTTATATTCCAGTGTGTTTTTCCATCTCGTGGAATGCAAAACACCTGGAGAAAAGAGAGATTCTTTTTTTTCCCCCTTACATTAATTGTCTAGCCAGGTTTGAGAGTGCTCCCTGACCTTAGAAATTATTGTGTCTTTTATTTTCATGTTGGTAAGACACATAGCACAAATTTATTTGCAATCCAATAAAATATCCCATCCTGCTTTTAGAATAGTATTCACAATAAAAAAACATTTCTTGAATGCTCAACTTCTAGTTGGGATAATATGCTTGAAAGGTTAACTAGCAATTCAAGGCCGTATGTAATTAAATGCTCTAGAAATTCAAAGGCAAAGATGGCTGCCATTTAATATTGTCCTAGAAGGCCTCAGTGGAGCAGCCAACGCTGGAGATGACCCAGAAGGATGAGTGATATTACTGCTGTGAGCCCCTGAAGGGCAGGAACCAGGGCTCATCATCTTTGGAAGTATCTAAAGGGCTTGTGCCTTTAGGACCCAATGGTACTCTGCAATTAATGTTTGTTGAACTGAATTAATTGACAGCTAGAGATAACAGTGGAGAATTTTCTAGGCAGGGGTAACAACACGACCAAACCCACGAGGTAGAGATAAGCCTTCTGTGTCAGGGAGCCCCAAGAACAGTCCAGCTGCAGGCTTCCTGTTGGGAAGTTTTGAGAACAATGGCCCAGGTTGGAGGGGTCCACAGAGGCCAAGATAAAAGAAGTCTATGTTATCCAAAGACAATGAAGACTCACAGCATTTTTTTTTTTTTTTTTTTTTTTTAGTTAGGGAGTAAACAGTATGAAAATTAACCAGAAATAATGGACAGAGAAGTAAAAGTAGGTGGCATTCTGGTTCTGGGTCCACCAAAGTGGACATCCTGGGTTCAAATCCCAGCCCTATCATTTCCTGGCTGGGCGACCTTGAGCTTAATTTCTCCAAGCCTCAGTTGTCTTATATGTGACTTGGAAATAATAATAGGACCTACCACACAGGATTATGATGAGAACTAAATGGGATAATTTATGAGAAGTGCTTAGTGGTATAATGCCTTGTGCATGGTAGGCTCTCAATTAATTCACAGATAAAGAGAAAGGCACTAGAAGCAAGGAAGGACTTGCCATTTTCTAATTCACCAACGTGTTTCACTAGTCCACCATTCAGGCAGGCTGCACAGTCTATACTGTATGGTTGAAAATTAAAGTATATTTTATCTTTTATAATTGCCCAACTCTATAACTCTTTCACACTCCAGATATGCAACCTATTCGGCAGCTGAAAGAGTGAATCCAATTCTTGCACCATCTCACCCTTATTCTCACCACCCTAACCAGCTACTGCCAGGACTGAACTGAAAAGAACTACAAAACTTTTCAAGGAAGTCTCAAAATTCAAAGATCCCTTCTTTGCCAGCTCCAAGGATCAGCCTCTAGCGGGTGGCTGTAGGCTCTAGATCACCACCTCCCGACTCGACTTGGCAGGAGCACAGGGTGACCACAGGAGGCTCACAATTCAATACAGGCTCAAGCCCTGCCTCAAAACTAAAACTTACATAGGATATCTTGCATATATAACTACAAGGATTTCAAATTCTTTTCTGATTAATAAATTACAAACTTACTGTCACATGTTACTGATTTATAGCAACGTTTGTCATTGTGTATTTTCTCAATCTGCAGATGCTAAATCTATTGCTACTCCCATGTGAAAGTCTTTAATATCTTCTGACATTTTAAAGCAAACTCTCTGAGTGTGTTTGTCATGAAAACACCACAGGAATGACAAGAAAAAAATTATAAATCACCTGCCTTAAGTAATGTGGAGCTATGTGCCTAGGTCCAAGATAATAAATGCCTTAAAAATAACCCAGTGATTGAAGCTATTAAAATAAGCAGAAAGGTGTTGGAAATGGCCTTTCCCCTTGACTCCAGGATCCTGGAGGAGACTTTCAATGGCAAAACATATTTGAAATAGAAGAAGTTTGCTTCCCCTCTCCTGCCCCCCAAAAGATGTCAGTACACAAAGAGACAGGCTGTCTCTACACACAGATCCCAGAGTTTTTATCCAAAGAGGAGTCAGCCAAGAAAATATCAGAATACAAACATGTGATGCATTCATAGTGCCTTCCCGCTGTTCTTACCTGTCCTGCCATTCAGGAGAATTGGCTTGCCCTCGAGGTCTCCCCTCATGGGGACGACTCTGATCTTATATTCTGTCCCCGGCTGCAGACCTAGAAACAAGCAGCCAGTGCTGGGTGTGAGTACAGGCTCCAGACCCTCGAGCTCCAGCACTGCTCTTCCCCAGGATTTCTCTTGTGAGGGTGTGGAGAGGGCTAAGCTTCTCTGCTCAAGACTATCATCTACGTAAGGCAGCTCAAGAGCTGCAGGACCAGTGGAATACGAGGCATCACTGCGGAGCTTATCAGTCATGAAGTGCGGGCCAGAGTGGATGAGATGAAGTTAATGGAGTTCCAGTTCCTTCCTTGGACCACTGAGAACTTATTTCCCAATTGTATTTACAGCCCAAATGTTTTTCTGCTCCCAGCAATCCTTTTCCCTCAAAAGTTTCTTTCCTCCCCATTGTAATAATTAGCTTAATTTTCCCTCTTTATTTTCTTTGCTTTAATTTGCCCTTTCTTTTTCTCTTTTCTTTATCTTTGTTTGTTGTTTCTCTGTAGTGGCAACTTGAACGATTGCTCCTCATGACACAAACATTCAGACTCTGGTGGTGAACTGCAGGCAAACAGCAGCATGTATGAGGCACACATGCGATTTGCCACCCCACAAAACATTGAGAACCCCAAGATGACCTCTCAAGACAGAATGCAGGGAGTAGATGGCAGGACAAGGCCCCAGAGGAGGACTCACCGTGGAGCTAAAAAGCCTCAGGGCCCCTCACCTGCACCAGCCCCTTCCAAGGCCATGTGCTGAATTGGGTATTCGTGCTTGTGTATTACTTTTCTTAAAGAGGACACTGAAAATTGTGCGAACTTCAGGTGTCACAAAACATTACCCAGACCTACGTGGCCCCATTCGTTTGCAGCCGTCTGATTTCCAGCTATCCCAGAGTTAGCTCCGTCACCTGGGATAGGAGCACCCTACCCCAGGCCGCCTAGCTCAACGCCTTCCACATATGGCACTGGACAAACCAACCTCAGTCAACCAATTTCCCTCTCTCTCTCTCTCTCTCTCTCTCACACACACGCACACACATACACACACACACACAGTTCTTCCAAAAGGAATGTCTGTGTCCCACCAAATCCACCCCGAGACACAGACAGGGGCTTCCAGAGGGTTAGCTGACTTGGGAGAACATTCGGATGTGTAATCTGTTAGCTTCCAGAGGCAGTGCTGGAATGCTGGAGCAGAGACCTCGGGCCCCCAGAGTGAGCTCACCTCTGGGAGTTCCCGGGTCAGGGTTCAGGTGATTCCCAAGGCCCCAGGACCCTCTGTGCACACCTGAGTGCTACAGATTCTGGTCCCCTCTGCACACACTGTCCCCGCCTCAGCATCCACCAGCAAACATCTCACATCCCCAGTGTTGGCTCTTACCCGTAATGTCATATCGGCTCTTGGGGTCACTGCTCTTGGGCACGGTGACCTCGGCCACCTCTTGCCCTGTCAGGGGGCCATACTGCAGCTTGTAGTAGTCCACCTTGGTCGGGGGGTTCTCCCACTCCACATCGAGGGAGTTCTCAGTCTCATCCGTCACCCAGGCAGTGCCAAGCACAGCAAGATCTAGGGCATGGGTCAGGGAGGGCAAGAGAAAGCAGTGAACAGCAGGGGCCCGCAGGTCTGTAACAAGACACTGGCTACCAGGTCAGCTCCCTTTCCTGACACACTGAAAGCAGGCTTCAGCCCCAGGACACAGTCCTTAGAAGGTATCCTAGAATGACCAAAGTAGCAAATAACTGTTGGTTTTCACATTGTCCATGGAGGATAGACCGTCCTTCAGGAAAAGCCTCTCCCCCATCCCCCACCCCATCAGATGCCACGCAGTCCGCCCTGTCCACGCTGCTGTGGCCAAGCCCTGAACCTCGCCTCCTAGGCCCGCCAGCCAACCCACTCAGCCAGGGTTCACACAGCTCTGAACTAAACACTCACCCTTTAGCTGCAGAGCCCCTGGCCACAGAGACTCAAGCTCAGGATGAGAAGCTCAAGGCCCCTCCATGTAGAGTTTGGGAAATGCATTTCCAGTTTTCTGGAGTATAACACTGGTCATACAACCAGCTCTCTCCTCAGTCTCCCAAATGACAGTTCCTTCCCCTTCTCTCAAATTCTCCTATAAGGATTAAACATAGGCAAGCTATAAAGTAGGAGAATTTTAAGTTGGTCCTTCTGAGCATTCTTCCTGCACCTTCTACCAAATTCTAACACTTCCACCAGGTACCTGGTGCCCTCAGCTGCCCCACCGGTCCATCCTGTGAAGGAAGAGAGTTACTGAGCACATTTATTCATAGTAAAGTATTTTTTTAAGAGAGTGCAGTGTTTTATTTTATTTGTACTTTGGCCACGCTGAGCCAAACCCAGGGATCAAACCCAGGCCTCTGCAATCCTAACCACTAGACCACCAGGGAACTCCCATAGTAAAGTATTAATGGCTAAATGTTCACCCCTCCACTCAGAAAAAGATGAAAGTATAATGCTTATTACAAAGGAATGGATCGCTGATGTGGCTCTGTGGGAAGAACCGTTGGGTGGTGTTGGAAGAGGGGTCTGGGAACACTTTGAGCTCCAATGTCCATATCCCAGGCCGATGTCACCTGGCCTGAAGTTTGTAGCAGGAAAGACAAGCCCCCAGACTTTCAGCCTCGCCCCTTCCTCACCTCCAGTGCCTTGGTTCTGAAGGTGTTCCCACCAGACTGACTGACCCCTTGTCAAGGACGTAGGACAGAGAATTTGTGCATCAGTCAAGGGGTGAACTCTACACTCTCAAGGTCCCATGGCTCTGAATGTTTCTGATTCCCTCTGTTATAGGTAAAGAAGCTCACAGAGCGTTTCCTCTAAAGCACTCCTGCCCAAGCTCTGGCTTCTACCTGCCCGCCTCCAGGTTTTTCCCTCAAAGATGGGAATTCCTTGAGGGAACAGGTCAAGAGACGAGTAATGAAAGTGACTCAAGGATTACAGAAGGGGCCCTACATGGCTCACAAGTGAAAAAGCAGGATCTTAATGAAAATGTTCAAGATGATTATGGGGATAAGTGTCTCTCTGGTTGAGGCTCCCCGGAGGAGCAAACCAGAATGGGTTTCACTTGAATCAGATTAGAAAGACGACTTCACAGTCACAGGATTTTACAAGTCCCTAGAGCAAGAAGCCTAGAGGGGTTGCTAAGACTTTCAGAACAGGTGTCTCGGCTCTTCATTGAGAGGCTGTGAGCACCGTCCTGTCTAAATGCAGAGGCAGCCACAGACAAAAATGGGGAAAGAGAAAAGGAGCCCGACAGCTGGGAGCTGGCCTGGCTCTCACAGGTGGGCCTTGGTGCTCTCCTGTTGAACATAAACAACTCCACAAGACATCAACAGCAGACAAGGTGCTCTGTGGCCATGCCAAATTAAGACCAAACGAGACGATTCCAAGATCACATCTGCACCCAGGCAAAACATGAACGAAACATTGTCCAATTCACAAAAGTGACTAAACATCCTCCCTCCTGACTGGTAGGAGTGACTGTTCCTTTTTTACCAATGACAGCTTTAGCCTCCATCTAGTCTGCCCTCTTTCTACATAAGATTCACTAAGATACCAATCAAAGGATTACCCCCCCAGTTCCTGACAGCATGCAATCCAAAGCAAATCCCTGCTTCCTTAACTCTTCCCCCAAATCACCTAACACAAGCCCAACTCCTACACCAGTCCCCTCTTACACTGTCTTACTGAGACACCCATTGTCCCCCATGGTGTGTGTGCTCCGATGCTGCAACCATCAATAAACCCAACTTGTTCAACTACAGGGGTGCCCTGAGGGGTCTTTAGCTGGAGGGCGTTGACAAAGGCAATCACAAATTGCCCTCCCAAGCATGACAAGTCCTTCATGGCTCTTTCCAACACTGAGCTATCCCTACCCTATTCTACCCTTACCACCCAAAACGACAGGCAGTCTGATGATTCTCCAAAGACACTGCATGTCAGAGGCCCATCCACCTGGATGTCCCTGGATTTTCCTCAAGAGTTTAGGGCAAGATGGAGGCAGCTCATTTTTATTAGCATCTAGGACAGTGCCTGGCACATAGTAAATGTTCAATAAAGTATGCTGAGAAAAGGAATGAATCCGAATCACTCAAACAACTAGGTTTCTCCAAACCCTTGAAGATCTAGGCTGCCTCAAGTACTTGCATGAGAAAATAAGAATTTCTAAAGAATAAGCAATGATGCTTGTCCTTCCAAGCATTTTGATAGCATTTAGTGGTGCCCTGGAGACTCCATCCCTCCAGATCCATCCTCCTTCCTGCTCTGTATCCCAGATTATGACCTCTATGAAATGCATTAGCCTGGTTCCCTGGACCTCTGGTTTCTGGTCATGTTCAGCCATTGAGAGTCACCAGAAGAGGGCAACTGAGCTCCTTCACTCCCTTCTGGTGGGGACACAGTAGACTGCCTGCATCTCTCTACCATCAGGCAGCCCTCTCCTAAAGCCCTTTCTGGGTCCCAGTACCAACTTCCATCCCCTGCCCCTTCAGACTGGGGTGGATCTCCACTGATGCTAGTCCTAGAGTGTTTCATCATCCAAACCCTACCTATACCTCTATAAATAACCTCTTCATGAAACTTTCTTCAGCTACCCTGTTTGTACCCTCTCTTTTCTGCTGAGATGAATCTAACTGATACAGGTGACTTCAGCAGACCCCCATCCATACCAGCTTGATCTTGCTGAATGGTCGCAGTGGCTCAGTGAGGGCCTGCGGATGCAGGTGTACTCCACGGCTGCTTGTATGTGGGTGCAGGGCAATCAGACCTCACTAATCTCAGGGATGGAGAAGATGCTGTGAGCCCCAAACCAGCAGGCTCCATTACTGGCTTGGAGGACCCAATAATCATGGAGGAAAGAGAGAGGAACAAGAATGGAGACTTTTCTTCAGAACCCAGGAATGCAGCAGCTATGTTTTCCAAACCCCAAATCAGGGCAATGGCCTGGGGCAGTAGAAGGGTACTTGTGGGGACAATGGAAGAAAATGCTTAAAACAGAGCCTCTACTGGGAAACCTGGGGCATCTGGCTGCTTCCTCACCTGTGGCGGCAAGTAGATGCTGTGGGCTGCTGGAAATCTCTTTCTTCACGTTGCGCAGGGTGACTATGTACTTGGTTCCAGTCAGCAAGCCAAGGATCTCATAGCTGTGCTGATCCTTGGGCACTTGGATCTGCTTGATAGAGAGCTCCTTCCCCAGGGGGTAGTAGCTGAGGAGGTAGTGGTCCACCTGGCTGGAGGGCTCCCAGCTCACCAGCAAGGAATCCTCTGTGCTTTTGAGCAGCTTCAGACCCTGGGGGGCAACCACTGCACACAGAACAGGAACAAGCATGCAGACGGTGAGGAAAGAAGGGTGGGAATCCATAGCCAATATGTATTCATTGAGCATCTACTTTATACTTAACACTATGACGGTGGATGTGGAGGATACAGAGCCTGTGTAAGGCACCATTGTGGACCCCCAAAAGTTATTCTGGTTAAGAGTTAATATTGACCCCCTATGTTGCCAGAGCTGCTCCAAGTCTTTGTTCAAAACCCTCCAACCTCCACCTTTAGCAGGAGTTAACATAAATCTTTAAATTAAATGGTCCAGGGATGAGAAAGGAAGCTACAAACAAACAAACAAAAAAGATGGAACCAGCTGGGACCAAGATGGTGAATCTGACCCCTGACAGACCCTGAGTTTCACTCTATGCATATTTTAGTACATTAGCATATTAAATGACACACCTACCAGCAGCCATGACTGGGACTTTAAGGATCAAAAAAAGGATGCAAAGAGACTGGCTCCCCACTCCCTCGAAAAAGCACTGCTCCTTCTCGGGTAGACTAAAGCATATGCCTCCCCACCATTAGCCTCACTCCTACGCCCTTTGTCTTTACTCATTAGGATTAAATCTCTCTTGCCAGGTGTGCGAGAAGTTGATCTGTGAACTTAGTTCCCACTTCTCCATTCTTTGGCCACTGAACACAGCTTGTGCTTTGTGGATTTCAGCTCAAGTTTTGTTACTGGCTGCTAGAACCAGAACCCTCCCCTAACCAAGCAGAGAGCCTCAGCAGGGCTAGGGCCCGAGCAGGGGCCATAAGACTTCATTCAGTAACACCTGGGGCCATAAGACTTCATTCAGTAACACCTAACACAGGCACACACCATCAGGTAAGACTATGGTCCTCAAACCAGCAGTATCAGCATGGAACTTGTTAGAAATACAAGTTCTCGGGCCGTCCCTCAGACCTGCTGAACCAGAACCTCTGGGAGGGGCCCAGGAATCTGTGTTTTAACAGGCCCTCCAGGGGATTCTGATGTAGGCGACAGGTGGGGGGGTGCCCTTCTTAGGACAAAATGTAATTGATGGTTAAACGGTGCCGTGGGGACCGCCGGGGCAAGTTAAGAAGAGAGGCGGGCCAAGGCGCATCTTTGCTCTCACCCTGGGCGCAGTTGAGGCCGGTGAAGCCCTCCTCGCAGTAGCACTCGCCCGCGTCGCAGAAGCCTTGGCCGCTGCAGTCGCCGGGGCAGCGCCGCTCGCTGCAGTCCTCAGAGATGAAGTCCTCGTGGCACTGGCAGACGCCGCGCACGCACACGCCGTGCCCGCTGCAGTTCTCCGCGCAGGCGGGGTAGGCGCAGTCGGCCCCCACGTAGGGCTGCTCGCACAGGCAGCGGCCGTCCATGCAGCGCCCGTGGCCGCTGCACGCGCCGGGGCAGGCGGGCCGCTCGCAGTCGGCGCCCTCCCAGCCCTGCTCGCAGTGGCAGCTGCAGGTGTCCGGGGAGAAGGTCCCGTGGCCGCTGCAGGGGCGGCTCAGACCTGCCCGAGAGAGGAAAACAGTCAGCTGGGACTTGAGGGCTTGTGAGCAGGGAATCTCCTTCCCTGGGGACCCTAAGAGCAGGCTGGTGATTTCAGGGCCCTGCACGGTTCTTTCTGTGGAGGAGGGTAGGGCCTATGGGGAAGACAAGGAGTCTGCCCTTTCCAACCTGAGCCAGAGGAGGACCTGCGCAATCTATTGATATATTTTATGCCTGCATAGCCACAGGGACCACATTTGCCTTTCCCTTTTCATCCCGAGCGCTCTTTTGACTTCTCTTGGTTCTCTCCCCTATGAATGGTGCTAATTGTTTAGTACCTTTCTATGAAGGCGCCTTAAATGCTCTAACCTGGATGTCAGCGGGCCAGCTTACACTAAGGGACAGGGCTCCTGGGCCAGGCAGGAGAGCTCCAGGCTGGGTGGGAGCTTGCCTTGGTTGCAGGGGGCTGGACCTAGCAAGGCTGGGTCCTTGGGAAATGATCCCAAATTGAAGCCTAGAAAAGTGGACCTGCAGAAGCTATAAAATAGCCCAGTCTCATTATGGGGGTGGCAGACGGGAGAAGGATTAACCAGGCTCCCCTCTCTAACCCCAGACAGCAAGAGGCAGTTGGAGGGCGGGCCAGTCAGCCCTGTCTCTTCACCAGCCCCAGCTCCTGTCTCAGAACACCCTCCTTCCTTCCTAAAAACTTTTGACATCGAGGTCTCTCAGGGGCAGTTCCGTGCTGTTTTATTCATGACAGCATCCTCCGTGCCTAGTTCTGTGTCTGGCTTATAAGAGGCGCTCTTAACGGTAGCAATTTCTTCAGACATTAAAATACATGCCAAAGTATCACTGGTTAGTATCATTTGGATCAGCCTGGCAGTTTATGCTGAAAAAAAAATGTGGTGATGAGGGGACTCACTATTTGTAAAATCAAATTGTAGTACTAGGGGCTTCCCGGTGGCGCAGTGGTTGAGAGTCCGCCTGCCGATGTAGCGGACACAGGTTCGTGCCCCGGTCTGGGAAGATCCCACATGCCGTGGAGCAGCTGGGCCCATGAGCCATGGCCGCTGAGCCTGCGCGTCCGGAGCCTGTGCTCCACAAGGGGAGAGGCCACAACAGTGAGAGGCCCACGTACCGCAAAAAAAAAAAAAAAAAAAAAAAAATGTAGTACTTTATTACTGATAAAAGAGTTCACAATTTTCTGGCTAATGGCTGGGAATCTTCTGTACATCATCCGTAGTTCTCAGAACTAGACTAGCTGATAGAATTCTCCTCAATGGACAGTTGAGGAAACCTAAGGAATTTTCCCAAAGTCACACAGCTAAAGAATGGCAGAACTGGGATTTGTACCCAATCCTGTCTAGCTCCAAGGCCATTGAGCTTTCCTCTCTAACCCGTTGCTTTCCCTTACAATAGAGACTGGATCCCCAGGTAAAACTGCACCCAAAAGCGTTCTCATCCAGAAGCACTGACCCAAGAGTCCAGACTCACTTTAAGAGTTGCTGGTCCCTCCCTGCTCAGGCTTGACGATAACCCCTGGAAGCTAAGCACCAATGGTGGCACCCCCTAGAGAAAACCCAGAGTGAGAGTCGGGGTGCTCATGAGGCTGGCAGAACACATGAAGGTGCTCATTCAGTGTTTGTTGAATGGATACCAGATGGTGAGCTCACCAGCAGCTTCCGGGCAGCAGCGCTGGGCACTACACCGCTCCTTCACCTCTGCCATCTCTTCCTCCAGCTTCTTCACCCGAGCCAGGAGGTCCTGGATGCTGCCTGCTAACTCGCAGTCCTTCTGGGGCGTCTGCAGGCGGATGTTGTGCCTGAAGATGATGTTCTGTTCCTCAACCTCCCCTGGGGCCAGGAGTGAGGCTCCATCATCACGGAGGGGCTGAGGGTCAGCCTCCACCTGGACCAGGGCGGACTTGGGCACATCAATCTTGTAGGTGTGGCTGACAGTGACCTGTTGCTCCTTCTCGCTGCAGACAGAAGACTCGAGAGTGGCCGGGGCTGAGGCCACCAAGAGCACAGAGCCAAACAGGAGCCCCAGGGGGAAGCAGAACATCCCCTGGAGACCCATCCTTGGAGTGACGGGGAGCAGATGCTCCAGGAGGCCTGCATCCAGAAAAACATGCAAAAGCAAGCCATGGAGATTAGCTGATGGAAACTGGCCTTTGTAACGGATTCTAAGAGTCCACAGGAAGCTGAGAAACCAGAAGAGAGATTTCCTCCTGTATGGAGGACCTGAACTAGATTAGTTTTTGTTCCTTCTTCACACATCGCGCATTCTTGCCTCCTGTCTTTGCTGACACTGTTCCTACTCCCTCGAGGCCCTCCTCTTTATTTCTAATCCAGTATTTCACCTGCACTTCAGTAATAACAAGAACAACGTCTTGTGGTCAGGGCATACTGTGTGCCAGGCTTTGCTCGCCCTAATCCCTGATCTATATATTGACCCTGATACCACCCCCACACTAACAACACCAACAATCATAGCTGCACATAGATCACAAGCTGTGTGCCAGGCACTATTCCAAATGTTCTACATTTATAAGTTCATTCAATCATCACAACAACCCTTCATGGAATATACTGTTACCCCCATTTTAGAGATAGGGAAACTGAGGCACAGCTACCCCAAATGACTTGCCCGCAGGCACACGGCCGAGAGTGGCAGAATTTGAACCCAGGAAATCTGGCTCCAGAGTCTGTTCTGGTCACGATAACATCATACTGCCTCACACAGATGAGGAGGCAAAGGCTCAAGGGATAGAGCATGTTGACCTGGGTACCACGGTAGGAAAGGGCAGAGCCTGTACTCAGTCCCCGGGCCAGTGTGCTGCTCACCACCTCTGCCCACAAGCCAGCAAAAGAAGAGAATTTCTAATAAAAACACCTTCTGCACTAAGCCTTCTCTCACGGCCCCTGCCTCACCCCAGCTGGAAACTAGCTCTCCTTCTGCTAAGCATTCAGAAAAATGTATTGGTCCCTCTGTGCATCTCTTGGCGGTTATTCTTGTGTTGTTATCACTCTTGTATGCAGCTCATGTCCATGCGAGGCTGTAAACCTCTTAAGGATAGGACCCAAGGCCAATTCCTCTCGGGGACCCCCCAAGGCAGGAGCACAGAGGCCCATGTGCTGAGGGGTTCAGTCAACCTCCACTCCTCCAGCGCTCAGGTGGTTAGTAAGTCAGATCACCCAGACCAGAGCTGGCTGTTAGGTTCTGCCACCTCTACCACCAGCAGGAGGTGAGGGCCTCCAGCACCATCAGTGTGTAAGAGGACCCCTCTCCCCCGGTGCCCCCGGCCCCCCTCTGGGATGGCACATTCTTGACCACTAACAAGCCGAGTCAGGGCAGACCACAGGGACTGGGTTTGTGCCTCCCATTGACTTACAGGCACTCAGTCACCAGGACATCTCTCAGTCAGGCTGTCAATCTGCAGAGCTGCCTCTTGACAATGGACTTCTGTGACCAACTCGAGACTCGTAAGCATTTGGACCAGAGATTGAAGATGTCAGGAAGCCTACTCCTTTCCTGGTGTCCCATACAAGCCCGGGCTCTCCTTCCCCATTGTGCAAGGCAACTGCGACGTACTGAAAGGGCAAATCGGACAGGTCCTAGGTGTCTAGCCTTGCGAAGCCTACCTTATCCTAAGCTTTAGTCTCCTCAGCCGTACAGTGGGAATGACAGTGCCTGCTTGACTACGTTGTACACCTGCAACTAATATAATGTAGTAAGTCCACTACACTTCAGTTAAAATTTTTTTAAAAGAACTAGAATATTGTGGCTCCTAGGAGTCCCCCACGTGCCCTCCTATAGTGTTGCCTCTTCTCCAAATACGTAGTTGAAGTCAGCAAAACACCATCAAAAGAATTGACCTGGGCAGATAACTTCAGAAAAGGAAGGAAACTTCCTAGTCATGAAACCAAATTCTAATACTGTGTAAAATCTTTAATTCTTAATAGTCATCATTTATTCAGTATCAGAAAGTGGAGGAAATAGAGGCTGAAGGACCCTGGCAGAATTGTTATGTAAAGAAATAATAATAATATTACAATAATATTAACTGTTATTTGTCAGGTTGCTGCTACGTGCCAGGCACTGGCTACATGCATTAATCCTCATACTTAATCCTCATGTAAGATTGGTGCTACTCTCCTTACCCTGGGTGAGGAACCAGGTGTTGAAAGTAAACTCACTTACCAGGAGTTGCTCACCTAGTAAACGGCACAGTCAGGATTCTAATTTAAGTGCAGTTGGTTGCAAGCCTGTGCTTGTTCTGCATCGATACAACTGACATTCTGATACAGAGAACAAATGAGTTCAGTGTATACCATTTCTATGCAATCCCCTCCTTTGGAAAAACGTCCTGTATGTTGTACTCAAAGGTCATGCCACCACTGCGAACTAAACAGAATGACTCCAAAGGAAAGTTCTTCTTCATGTTATCCCTTTGCCCCACGCTCCTCCTTGGCTCTTTCTATTACCTGAAGCGTGTATTATTCATAATAGTAATAGCTCACCTTTTCTGAGCACTTACTACATCCCAGAAACTGGATGCAACACCTTGCAGAGGTAATGGAATGGTCAGTGAGACTTTTCTTGTTGTCAGGTGATTTGGACAGTGGGTAATAAGTGTCCACACAGTTTAAAGAAAGCTGCTCTACCGAAGGTTTTTCTGGGGCTGGGAGGTTGAGGTAAACAGGAGGTGGAGGGTAAGAGACCAGTGCCTGCCCCGTGCCTGGAGGAATTCAGAGATGGGATTTTGCCTGGAACAGGCTGCATAGCAGACAATGGAGGGAGGCCACAGAGGGAGGGGCTTGCACCCCAGAGTGCGGGGAGACAAGGATATCTAAGTCCTGCCATAGGTCAAGTCCATGTCACAGAAACAATGCCGCTGGGGCCAGAGATACGGTGCAGCCCCACAGCTCACCCCAGTGGGCAAACTACCAGAGGAGGTGACAGAAGGTAGAATGCGGACTGTCTGAATAAAAGAGGGGGCAGGTGGAGCCAGCAGTGGGAGCAGCTGCCATAACAAGGGCTTCGGATCACCAGAGGGAACTGCACCAGCCCCCGCTAAATAAAGATACCTTTTCCCTTCTCTTCTGACATCCCTCCCTGCCTCAGTCAGCAACGTGCCAGTTGGACTGGGGGGATGCAGGAAAGAAAGCACCGGGCCAACCACGGTCCCCTACCCTCCCGCTCATCTGTGGATTCCAGCATCGGCCTAAACTGGGGGAAAAGAAAAGACGTGGTCTGGATAGGACACTGAGGCTCTGATATGGGGAATGGACCTGGCTTTCACAAAAGGGCTCTCTTCCAACCCCCAAAAGGACCAGAAAAGCTCTGGAATCTGCTTGAGACTTTTGTCAGAGGATGGGGGAGGTGAAGAACACCAGTAGAGCGATTGGAAGGCAGGTATAGGATAAATATTATGATATTTCACCATTGCTGTCTTCAGAAGTTCAGCCCGATGATAAGTCAGTCACACACGCTCATTCTCTGCTTACTCCCTAGGATGGAAACTGAGGCTCAGAGGCCACAAGCAACGTGCCCCTGATTATGCAATGAGAGTGCAAATCACAGATTGGAGCCCAGACACATGGTGTCCACTGACTGAGCTGTTGACACCCGAGCGCTCTGCCATCATCAATAACCACACCGGTGGATCTGAAAAGCACCTACTATGGATGGGCTGCACGCGAGTTTGCACTGTCAAAACTCCCCTTCCCAGGCAACGATAGAGCTAAAAAAGCTTCAGACCTCTCTGTCCACTGTTGACATCCAACCCCCCAACCCCAGCCTGTGGCTCACTATTCTCTAAGATATAAATGGAGTGCAGATGGTTTTCAGCAGTTCTGAACGCATGCAAAAAAGCCATGGACTCTTGCCACAAGCCGCAGCAGGGCTGCGCATAGCCATCTCTCAGTGTTTGTGTTTGAAGCCTGGAATAGGAGTAACCCCAGAAGCCCTTGTAGGAGCGTTCGCTGTCACCCGTCCTTCTGAGCTATAGCAAGATGTTCTCGTTAATTACAGCCTCTCGGATGCCACACATTGAGCTCAGATTTTCCTGGGCAGGGTGATTGCTCGAAAGAAGATGAGAGCAGGGAAGCCCTCAACTAGCACTTCTGTCAAGGGTAATGAGCAGCAGGAGAAGCCTTCTGGCTCTCTCCCTTCGACACATGGCAGGGGGATCAGCAGAAGGAAGGGATGACTTCCCCGACTCTTCTGTGCACAGCGACCACAGACCAAGCTCTGCAAGGATGGGGAGGGGTGGTGCGGGCAGCTAATGTCCCTCAGACAAGTGCAGAATAATAAGTTTCTGAATGGGGATGATTATTCTGTTGAGGAATAGTTTCCCACGGAAAGAGAGGTAACTGCTAAAGGAATGTACCGAAGGGCGTTTGCATGCTGGGAATGTGCACACAGGAAAGCAGACGTCCACAAGAATCAAGAGATATGGGAACATATGTATATGCATAACTGATTCATTTTGTTATAAAGCAGAAACTAACACACCATTGTAAAGCAATTATACTCCAATAAAGATGTAAAAAAAAAAAGAATCAGTCTCATTGACTGAAAGTGTCTTTAATTCTGACTGCAGGACGGGTGGTAGATGATGTGGGAAATGGGAGCCGGGACACATTAAGACTCAGGACAAATGCTGCCTGCTATTGCTATTTCGAGAAAGGCTCTTTGAGGTGTGTCCTGGTGACGATGAACTGGAAGCACCATGAAAAGTGTGGACGGCCCTCCTGGTTCGGCCCTGAAGGCACACTGATGTCACCGGCCTCTACATCTATGCCCTATTCATTCTCTCTTGGCGGCCACATCTACCCCTGTGGCTGTAACTTCCAGCCAAACACTGACAGCTCCCAAATCTGTGTGTGAGTTCCTAGCCCAGACATCCCTATAAGCTCAGGGATGACAGTGGCCCTGACTGTGTTGAACCCCTCCATATTCACAGCCTCACAGCACAGTCCCGGCCTAAGTAATATTTTGTGTAAATAATAATAGCCACTGGGTTTTCTGCATGTGTCTTTATTAGATGACAGGTACTCTGCTGGACAGTTTATAGACATTATTCTCATTTAATCCTCAAAATCCTGGGAGTCCATTGATGTCATTCTTTGTTACAGGTGCTCAGAGAGGTTAAGCTGCCTAAGGACACACAGCTAATAAGCAGCAAAGCTGGGATCAACACCAGGTCAGTCCATTCCCCACATCTGTGTTCTTTATCTCTTTGCTATATGTACTGCCTCAAATGAAAAAAATCCAAGGAGAAGATTACTACATGTGAAAAAGAGACCAAATGTCCTCCTTCCTGGATAGTTAAGAGAGGGGTTCTCCTGGAAATAAAGGAAACCCAAGGCATACTGAGTGCTCAGGTAAACATTAGTTGCTCAGTAACTAAATCCTATGTCTGTACTTTTCTCTGCGCAGTACAAAGCATGATCCCCTGGAAAGATAAATTAGTGTTTGTGCCATAGAGAGGTTAAATTCTAGTCACTTCTCATGAGAGGCTGGAAAATTCCCTTCCTAGGAAACACAAAGCAGATGAAGACTTCTGTCCGTAGGGTCAGTTACCAACCAAGCCTTTGGCCAGAGGAGAAGGATGGACTCTGATCCCAGAGGGTCCTCTCCAATCTTAGGGCTGATGATCTTCGTGTCACCTCATTTTCTCCAAAGAAGGGCAGGAATAAAATATACTACTTACACCAAAGAGAGTGGCAGCCAATTATTTAGCCACCATTACAGATCTTTCTACTTAAATTTGGGGCTTTCTCTGGTTCCCTTATGACTTCATCTTGCCCTTACAGTTAACCACAAGCAAATAAGAGCACTACTTTGGGTTTTAGAAAAACTGTATTATCTTGGGTTTCTAGTGGAATCACTTAAAAAGAAGATATTCTATCCCCAAATGACAGGGTGGACATCATTGAACTATGAAGGAAAAGTGAGGGAGGTGGGTAGCTAGGGATACATTGATGTCACAAAAGTCCCCTGGAAAATTTACTCCTTCCCCAAACTCCCTTGGGCGTATTCTACCAGTGATCTACAGCCTGGACACTGAGTGAATCTAGGGTCTTTTGACCCAAATACTCAGTCTAGGAGAGCAAGTTCTCATGCAACTGAGAACTTGCCCTGGTTCAACTCAACCTGGACTGGAAGACCTTAGGTAATGGGTTTCACCTCTGTGTCTCTTCTCCTTCAGTTTGCAAGCACATATGATGCACAAGGTACCCGTGCCATTTCTGTTGGGTCCAACTCCAGACAGACCAATTATATACAACACCTTTTTTTTTTTTTTTGAGGTACGTGGGCCTCTCACTGTTGTGGCCTCTCCCGTTGCGGAGCACAGGCTCCGGACGCCCAGGCTCAGCGGCCATGGCTCACGGGCCTAGCCGCTCCGCGGCATGTGGGATCTTCCCAGACTGGGGCACGAACCCGTGTACCCTGCATTGGCAGGTGGACTCTCAACCACTGCGCCACCAGGGAAGCCCAACACTTTTATTTCTAGTCTCTGCAACATTGAACTCTCTACATAGGCATTCCCTATAACAGCAGTCCCCAACCTTTTTGGCACCAGGGACCAGTTTTGTGGAAGACAGTTTTCCCATGGACAGGGAGGGTGGGGGGGGAGGAGGTGAGTTCAGGCAGGAATGCAAGCGATGAGGGAGATGGCTCAACCGGTCCACGGCCTGGGGGCTGGGGACCCCTACCCTATAGGACACGAGGCAGCTGGGTGTGGGTGAGAATGAAAAATTGATTTCATGTGATAAGGCTTAATATGGTCATATTGCAGGCATCATTTCTCCCCCCGCCGCCACCCCGGCCACTCTTCTAGTTCAGTAGAATACACCCAATGAATGCCCAAGAAACCTCTGTGGAGACCTCACACCGCCATGCAATACCCCTTCTCCCAAAAGAACTCTTTCCATCAAGTCTGCCATATGCCATAGGCTAGAAAAGATAAAGGGTGGCATTTGCTGACTCAGCCTCAGCACGCAATCACTTTTTCACAGGTGGCCACAGGCTTGTGTGATTGTTTTGTTCTCTCAGCTGAATCTTGATCCACCTTGCAAAGGCTCAAATAGGTGATGAGAATGGTGGCTACCATTTTCTAAGCACTCATCATGTGCCAACCTCTGTGCCAAGCACTTTTAAAAGCTATTCCTGAACATCAGGCAAAGATGTTCATTTATCCCACAGGAAGGTCACAAAAAGACCCTTTGCTTTCATGGGAATGCACAGGATCATGCACGAGGAAGAGATAAAATGGACACAAGGGCAAGAATTCAGGGACCTCAAACAACATCAAACCAAATACCCAGTATCCAAAATGACTAAGTATTACCTTATATACAATTAGCCTTATCCCCCATGGTCCTTAGGGCATCTGATGACAAACTCTACTTCAACTGATTGATGATGAAGAGAGGCACATGATGAAAAAGTTGCAATTCCTTTCTTTAGTTTAGTGCGTGGTTTTCCACATATTGAAATAACTTTAAAGTTCCAGCCTTCTATCAAAGAGGAGAGGCTTTTCCTTGTTAATTTCTGAGACTTGCACTGCTCCACCCACTCTCCCTGGGCCTCTCTGAAGCCAACAGCACATATTCAGATGGCGGCTGGGTGGCATTAGCAGTGAGTCTACTGCGGTGAAACCCGGCAAAGCCCCCGCCCATCCAGGGATCGGGTCTGAGATCTTAGCATCATCAGCTCACAGACTGGCAGCTCCAGATGCTGCTGCAGAACCTAAACCATGATCTCATGTCTGTTTCCAGACCCTATAGGAACAAAGGCGCTGGAATGAGCACTGGGTGGACAAGAGTTTCCACTGGGTCTGGGCCCAATTTCCTCAGGCATCTTCTCAGGAACAGACCTCAGTCTACCCTTCATTTCAAACCACAGAGCAGGGCTAGAATGGAAACAGAAGCCACAAGATGATTTGAAGTCATGCTGTCCTATTTTCCCTCTTCTAGGAGTCAGTTGCAGCCCACATACTTGGGGACATAGCAGGATTCAGAATTTCATAAAAGAATGTCAGGTGGTTTTTTTCCCTCCTCCCTGGGAAAATGATACTGATGTTGGTACTCTCTATTCCTTCCTGAGTCCCTTCTCCCAACACCTTACCTCTGAGTCTCCAACAAATGCCCAAAGGCCAAAAATCACTGATTTTTTTTCCATGAAGATCCTGTGTTCTAACAGCTACCAATCTATAGTCCTGGCTGAGCAGGTGTCACCTGATACTTTAGTGATACTTTGGCTTCTCCAAGAACCAATGGACTTTGGGCACTGTGGTTAACCTACGTCCAGATGTGGGCACTTTCTCATTTTTATGTTAGGACTTGTTCTTTTTTTAATGCTTATATAAGCAACTCAGTTTTGTGCTTTTAAGTGATTGTTCTGACTCATTCTTTCTCTCTCCTTCCCCCAGCTCTCTCTCAAACATAAAAATAAATAAATAGATAAATAAATAAAAAGACCTCCAAAAATTAGCCCACCATATCGTTTCTTGAAATGTTTCAAAATGTTTTCTTTGCGGTATTGTGAGGGTAATAGCATGAGAATGTTGAGAAGTTGTCCTCTTACAAATAAGAATCAAAACTGATGAAACTAAATATTTGAATAAACTTCAAAGCTCTTCAAGTACATTCACAAACATCATCTTAATTGGTATATACAAAATCCAGAAAAAGGAAAAGTTATAATAGTTTCCTGATCACAACTGAAATAAAAGTGCCATTTTAGGATTTAAAAAGTGAACTATAACAGATAAATTACAAAAAGAGAGATCTTTGACATTGTAAAGAAGCGAACAACAACAACAAAAAAATAGAGATGAGAACACGCTAGACTTAAAAGAAACATTTAACATAAAAATCTATTACTCCAGGTAGAAATTTCCCTACAACACAGACTGCATCTGGCCAGGTAAGAAGAATATTGTACTTAGCCCAGTCGCGGAACCAAGTATACTACCGTCTAAGGACACATTCCTCAGGTCCTGGGAAATATTTCGTAATTCGGTTTTCACTCCTTATGGAGGTGATAGGAGACCAGTTACACTGCCTGGATGTTCAGGCTCAGGAACTGAGGCACGTGGATTTCATCCCACCTGGCCACCATCCTCCCTCGCACAGGTAAAATCTTCAGAGATTGGTGCTCTTACCTCGGAGGCTGCTGGGCACCACTTCCAACAATTCTGCCACCCGGGAGCCAGGCCCCTGGGGCTGCAGACCTTGGTGCTTGTCTGTCCCTCGTTCTCTCCTCTCCTCGGCTTCCCTCTCTGGGTTTAAATCCCATCCAGACGAGGGGAGGAGCCAACAAGGACTCTTGGGTCTTCCCTTCTCTTCCAGGCAAAAATTCTATTAAGAAATAATGAGCAACTCTTTCTTACTCTAACTAGGAAAGGAAAAAAATACATACACATTTCCCCCTTCATTTTTACTCCAATTACACAGCAGCTAAAAATACAGGAGGCTGTTTCCATTTAAGTAGGTCCAGAATAAGGTTATTGAAAGAGTTTGCATGTCTCCTGGCCGAGAGCTTGGTTTGAAAGTGCGTTCATAAAGTCTCTTTCTCTCTTTTTCTGTTTCAGCCACTCTGGAATTTATTGCCTACCATTTTTTTTTTTTTTTTTTTTTTTTTGGCGGTATGCGGGCCTCTCACTGTTGTGGCCTCTCCCGTTGAGGAGCACAGGCTCCTGACGCGCTGGCCCAGTGGCCATGGCTCACGGGCCCAGCCGCTCCGCGGCATGTGGGATCCTCCCGGACCAGGGCACAAACCCGTGTCCCCTGCATCAGCAGGCGGACTCTCAACCACTGCGCCACCAGAGAAGCCCTATTACCTACCATTTTTAAAATAGGAAGAGACCTTCATCACAGAAGGAAATGAGCAGAGACCCTCAGAGACAGAACCTCCTGTGATTCCCCCACCTCCTCCTCCATCAGCTCACAGCTGGGAGTGGCAGGGTTCTGAGGACACCTGAGAGCAATAGCAGACCCAGGGAGTCCATTCCACAACCCATTCTGGCCCCTACCCCTTCCCAGAGGCCTCCCACACACCAGCCACAGAAGACCCCCATCACCAGGAAAGCATAGAGGTACACTTTCACAGCACCCTTCCCCTTTTGCCATCAGATGACCAGGCCTTTACACTTTCTATGAACCAGAGCTATTCCAATAGGTCACAGCCCTACCCTCCACCCCTCTCCTGCCCTGCCTGAGGCAGATTCTGGAGCGCAGATCTACAATGTGATGGAAGGAGCCCACGTGTTTTCCATTCACCTCCATAGAAATCAAATGTTGTCGGAGGGAGAGAAGGAGAAGGAAGAGGACAGGAGAGATGGGGGATCAAGGAGTTGCCCCCAGAAGTGTGAGGGTGCGTCCAGAGCCAGATTGCTTGTGTCTGAAGCTTGTGTCTGCTACTTGCAAATGACCTTTGACTTAACGCCTTCCTGCCTCCTTTTACATCTCTCTAAAAGAGGAATAATATGATTATGGTGAGGATTAAATGAGTTGATACATGTAAAGAATTTTGACTAGTCCCAGGGACACAATGATGGTTCAATAAACATTAGTTTCGGGGTGGGGGAGGGATAAATTAAGAATTTGGGATTAACAGATACATACTACTATATATAAAATAAATAACAAGGACCTACTGTACAGCACAGGGAACTTTATTCAATATCTTGTAATAGGGACTTTCCTGGTGGTCCGGTGTTTAAGACTCTGCCCTTCCAATACAGGGGGTGCAGGTTCAATCCCTGGTCGGAGAACTAAGATCCTGTGTGCCGCGCGGTGTGGCCAAAAAACAAACAAACAAACAAAACCCCAATATCTTGTAATAACCTATAATGGAAAAGAAGCTGAAAAGGATTTTTTTTTCCCTCACTGGCCTGAAGGGAAGAAAAAAAATCAAAGGAGAGGAGTTGGGTCCTTCATCAGGTCAGCATTGCACAAAGAGAAGGAAACAGCCATAAGATGTAAGACACAGTGCAATAGAGTTCAGAGGAAGCAAGAATCCAGAGCCAGATGTGACCACAGGCCATAAGCTCCTTCACCCTATCCAAGACAGAATTCACAGAGATGGGTGATGGGAACAGGGGCAGAGGGTACTTTGGATTTGCCACAGGTTGTTAGGGGAACGTTGGAGCTGATTTTAGTTAACTCTCTAAGAAAGGTGACTTCAGCTGGGACCTGAGTTACAGGATTTCTTCTCAGTAGCCCTCATATCGAGACCCGTAGTGCTGGTTGGCTTTTCCATGTGTTTATGCAGAGGCTCCGTAACTTCAATATGAGCTCCTGGAGAATAAGGACTTAGTTCCTCACTATCTATGGTATTGCAAAGTACATAATATGTTCCCTTAAATTCCATCATTTATGCTTCAAGACGCCTAAGGACAAAGCAAATTCCCCAAACATATCAGGCCTAATCCACGGTGGAAAGCATTGATTTGTCTGCCTGTTGAACAGCCTTGCCCTTCCTCTTTCCCAAGAGAACCCCAATTTTATTTAGATATCCACTCACCTCTTCCTGATCTTGGGCTTCAGGGGAGTCTGGGCTCCAGGAGATGACTTTTGACTGACCTAAACCAACCAGTAATCCCATGGTCTTTGCCACTGACTGATTCAGACAGGAACATGCAATGCATTTGGGATCAGTGAGTTGTGGGGAGAGGCTACTGGCGGGGCTTCAAGGAAAGGTCTTCACTCAAAAAATAAATAACTGACACAAAGAGGAGACAGACATCGATACATCTTTATATAATGCCTGAAACTGTGTCAGACACCTTGCAACCAAATGTAAGGGGTCCTAGCCAAAGACAAAGAAAATGTACCAAGTGTGGCCAAGCAGAAAGATGGAAGGAATCTGGGTTTTTTATGACACTACTGAGCTACTGGATTCACTGCCCCTCAAGTTTTTCTACTTCGGAACTTTCTTGAGTTAAGATTTTGTTTCTTAGAATTGAAAGCATTCTAAGGGATTCCACATTGCTCAGTTAATTTCTTGGTAGCAAAGAAATTTATTGACATCCTGTTGAGAACATAGAGAGAGAGAGATGCAGGGAACTCCAGGAAGAAATCATTACAGCCAGGGACAGGCCATAACTTGGAGTCTGGGAAGTCAGTTTCCAAAGCTTTCTGTTCTTCTAGCTACACTGTATTGCCTTCAGTTTGAGAGTCCATGGTGGATTTTAAATGGCCATAGATTCTTTGCAGCTTCTCCCTGCAAGAGGTTGGGTCTATTTCCCCACCACTTGAACCTGGCCTACCTTTGTGATTTCCTTTGCCCTAGAGAATGTGACACTAAGTGACACTATGAACCTGAGCTTGGGCCTTAAGTGGCCTTGCAGCTTCTGCTCTCACTCTCTTGGAATACAAGTGCCTTCTGAGGATGAAGGAGCATGAGGAGAAAGAGGCCGCACCGTCCTAGCTGAGGCCACAGACACATGAATGAGCCCAGCCAATACTATGTGGGCCATCCCAGTTCAGTCTACCCCAAACTGCCAACCCACAGAATGATGAGCAAAGAAGTAATTATTTTAAGTCTCTGTATTTTGGACAGGTTTGCTATGCAACAATGGAAAAATGATACAGAGCCTATATCCAAACTAGGGGAATAGTTTAACTCGAAACTAATTTCACCCCTTTATTTCATCCAAATAAGTGTAACCCATTCCAGAACAACCTGGAAAAAAACAAAGTTGCTGGATCAAATGGTGGTTCAACCAACATGTTATTATATCAGCTTCTTTTATTTGAGAAATATGTTGGAAAAAGCATGCCAACTGCTGTCATATCCAATTTTATTTGTCTTAAGAAATCACCCAAAATCCAGAAGACCAGTGTGCTGGCTCTGAGGGAGCTTGAATCAGTTGTGTCTAGTTTGGAGACCTGGAGCTGGTTTCAGCTGGTTTGGGTCTGGTCTGAGCTGGTTGGAAGATATGTCCTAGAATCTTTCATTAGGATTCTGCTGAATCTAAAGGAACTGAAACCAAACCTGAATAGACCTCCACTGTCAAGATCTTGTCTCAGCTCACTTGCTCACTCTCTCCGCTATAAATTATATCTATTCTGTACCCATAGGGACACTTTCCCTTTGTGGTAGTTTCTGAATTCAAACTTCTAATAGCGTTTATAGGGACGTGCCATCTTTGACTTTAAATGCACAAGTGTTTGCGAAATAAACAGAATATGGCATTCAACAGACAGGAAGTTTTATTACTCCCTTCAAGACAATGGAAGACCCTGATTCTTCTTCCATCAATATTTTCTTCTCTGGTTCAATATTTTTTGATATCTATCTCAGTAGAAGTCAATATCTTCTTATTAATCTCTTTTGGCTATAACAGTTGCTATGAGCCAATGACCTGAAGTGGATGGGGTCAGAGGGCTAGATTTGCAGCTAGGGGCCTGGAACCGTGTAGGGGATGGCAGTTTGGTCTGTAAGAGGCTCTTCATGTATCACTTGCCCATAGATCACTGTTTTGTAGATATCATTGCTATTTTCATTATAAAAGTAACATTATTATAGACCAACTAGAACATGGAGAAAAATGTAAAGAAGAAAATTAACGTTTCCTAAAATTCCCACAACCCGAGATAACCAATGGTTTTTTTTCTACAAATGTATACCTATATGAAGAGATGTATATATCTGTGCACACGTGTAAAAAAAGATTAACAATTAAGATGACATTATATATTTTTTCTGCTCTTTGCTCTTAACATAGTAAATTTTTTTCTCCATTTCTTATATGTATTTTCAAGGACCTGCTTTTTACTGTTGCATAGTATTCTAGTACATGCATCTAATACATCGGGGAAAGAACTGATTACAAAGGGAAATGAAGGCATTTGGGGGAGTAATGGAAATGGTCTCTATCTTGATTGTGGTGGTTATCAAAGGACTGTATACATTTGTCAAAATTCATTAAACTGTATACTTTAAAAGGGTAAATTTTAATGTATATAAGTTATATCTCAATAAACTCAAGGGGGAAAAAAGAATTAGCTAAAGAACCATCTCAAACTATGAACCAGTGCTGCCCAGATCTTGGTCTACTTTTTAATTTCTGTCTTGGCAACACATGGGAATCACTTGGGAGTTTTGCGTTACGCGGGCCTCTCACTGTTGTGGCCTCTCCCCTTGCGGAGCGCAGGCTCCGGACGCACAGGCTCAGCGGCCATGGCTCACGGGCCTAGCCGCTCCGCGGCATGTGGGATCCTCCCAGACCGGGGCACGAACCTGTGTCCCCTGCATCGGCAGGCGGACTCTCAACCACTGCGCCACCAGGGAAGCCCCCGCTTGGGAGTTTTTAATGAAATAAGATGCCAGGGCTTTGGGGAAGGAAACCAGAGACTCTGATTTGGTTGGCCATGGGTGGAGCCAAGGCATTATGTTTTCTGAAAGCTCCCTTGGTGATTTCCAAAATGTGCAGCCAGGGTTGAGAACCACTGGTCTGTACAATAATTCTTTGGACCAAAGAGGCAGAAGGAGATAAAATGGAATGTGTAAATTTTAGAATCATAAAAGAATTTTGTAAATTTTGAAAACTAAACATTTATTAGCCCACTGATTTTTTTTTTTTGTCCAATTCTACCCGCCCCCCCACCAAGGCCTGAGGCAGTCCTATAAATATTTTTGTTGTAATATAACTCAAATACTATAGAATTCATCCTTTTAAAGTGTACAGTTCAGTGGTTCTTAGTATATTCATCAGGTTGTGTAGCCATCACTATTATTTACTTTGAGAACATTTTCTTCAACCTAAAAACAAACCCCATATCCATTAATAGTCACTTCTCATTTCCCCCTCCCCCAGACCGTGACAAACCCTAATATGCTTGCAGTCTCTACGAATTTATCTATTCTAGATATTTCAAATAGATGGAATCATACAATATATGACCTTTTGTGAGTGGTTTCTTTCACTTAACATAGTGTTTTTAAAATTCATCCATTCTATAGCACATATCAGTAGTTCATTCCTTTTCCTGGCCGAATGATATTCCATCATATAGATATATCACATTTTGTTTATCCATTCATCCATTGATGGAAATTTAGGTTGTTTCCACTTTTTGCCTATAATGAATGTTACTGCTATGAACATTTGTGCACAAGTTTTTGTGTGGATGTATGTTTTCATTTCTCTTCATATTTACCTAGGAATGAAATTGATTGCTAGGCCATATGGTAACTTTATTATGCTTAAATTTTTGAGGAACTGTCAAGTGGTTTCCAAAGTGGCTACACCATTTTACATTCCCACTGGCCATGTATAAGAGTTCCAGTTTCTCCATGTCCTCTCCAACACTTGTTATTGTCTGTCTTTTTTATTATAGTCATCCTAGTGTGTATGAAGTAATATCTTGAGGTTTTGATTTGCACTTCATCAATGATTAATAATGTTGAGCTTCTTTTTATGTGCTTATTGGCCATTTGTATATCTTCTTTGGAGAAATGTCTATTCAAATCCTTTGTCCACTTTTTAATTGAATTACTTATATTCTTATTGTTGAGTTGTAAGAGTTCATTATATATTCTGGACAAGAGACTCAATAAATATATGATTTGCAAATATTTTCTCCCATTCTTTGGATTGTCTTTTCACCTTCTTGATAGTGTACTTTGAAGTACAAAAATTTTTAATTTTTAAAAATAAATTTTTTTTTATTTTGTTACTTATGCTTTAGGTGTCATATATAAGAAACCATTGACTAACCTAAGGTCGTGAGATTTACAAGTTTTCTTCTAAGTTTTTTATGGTTTAGGCTCTTACATATAGGTCAGTGATCCATTTTGAGTTAATTTTGGTATATGGTGTAAGGTAAGGGGTCAACTCTACTCTTTTGCACGTGGATATCCAGTTGTCTCAGCACCATTTGTTAGAAAGACTATTCTTTCCCCAATTAAATTGTCCTGGCACCCATCTTGAAAATCACAGTCATGTATTTTTTTGACTGTTTACCTCTGCTCACCTGGAAGAAATGTTTACTTATTCTATCAGTTGGTTAGGAACTCTCAGTCCAATTGGCCATGTCCACACATCAGTGGGTCCAGTGCCTAATAGTTGTGACTTTTAAGTGCCAGGTTCCCACTAGGTCCTTAACAAATACTTTTTGATAAATTGATCTTGAGATTAATCAATTAAGTAAACATAGCATAATTTGTTTCTTATCAAGTTGATTGACCTGATTCAAGTGGCTCTCTCAATCAGTCAAAAGGACCAAACTGGCCTGTACAAGTCAACAGTCTTAGGATAAGAATAGTAAAAGAATCCTTGGGATGACAGTTGCCTATCAAACAGGACTACAATATTGTCTGTGTTTCCCTCTCTCTCTGGTTAAATCTGATTTATTCTAAGCTAATCATAGTGATTTCAGTCTCTGTGAAATGGTTTGATTTAGGAAAGAATACTTGACCCACTTCTGTCAAATGGGGTTTCTGAAAACATATTCGTGTATCAGAAGAATTGGTCTTTCTCCTTCCAGAGGCTGTTGCCATGCTTGCCTGGGATATGGCAGCCATCTTATAACCATGAGGGGAGCTAAACAGGACAATGTATGACAGAGCAGAGCTATGAGAGGAATCTGGGTCCTTAATGACATTCTTAAACCCCTGAATTAACCCATCTTGGTGATTTCCTACCTTGGGACTTCTCATCATCTGAGATAATATATTTCTTCATTATTTTAAGCCAACTGGGTCAGGGTGTTTTGTTACTTGTACTCAAATCGTTCTAACCAACCCAGAGCTCCTGACTCTTCACAGAAAATGCCTTCAAACTGCAAAACTTTAAGGGGACCGTAAAACTGAGCACAGTGACCCCGGGACTTGATATTCTCCAAGGGGAGTTTCCAAACTTAGCCTCAGATGAGCTTCCCTGAGATCTGCAAGGAGACCTACCCTCTAGTCTGATGATGATGGCAAAAGTATTGTACCTAGGTTGAACTTCATCCCAGCACTGAGTCCCTGGCTTCCTCAGGAAGGACAGCTCATCTCTATGGCTTTTCTACAAAAGGAATAGTTATGATATTAATGTGTTTAATATATTCTTATGCTCTAAAAATGTTTGGCTATGAAGGAAGTGCTTTTACGTTCCAAGTGGAACAATGCAATCTCAACATCTTTGGCATGAGAAGGAGCCAGGAGAAGCCATACATACGGAGTCTCCTCCCTGATAATAGTCATTCCGCCTACAGCTGAGACCTCCAGCCAGGACTACTCACCACCATGGTAGGAAGGAAATTTCAGTTGTATGTTGAAGCCAGCATGTATGGGATTTTGAGAAGTTCCTAACTCTTCCCAGTTCCACACTCAGTGACATCACATTGGTAGCTTAAAAATCAGTGAGAGTATTTATAGCATGGAAATCAGCAAGAAGCTTTTTCTTTCTGGAGAACCAGGTGTTCAACATTACCAGCACACCACTGGAAATTCCTCTCTCGGTCATTCTGGGGATTAGAGGTTCCTTTATACCACCAAGATATCATAACATCTCTTAAACTTCGTGGCTGTAAATCAAAGAAAATATGGACCCCACTGTCCTTCCCTGAAGATGACTGACTGCTGATATACGATAGGAAAATTCAATCAATTTCTTTACAAACTGAGTCATAACTTCCTATCTCAAATTTTCCTTCTAAGGCCAGGCTGTTCAGGCTTTTGTTTTATGGTTTTTGTTTTTATTTTTAATGCAACTTTGATTCTGCCTAATGGCCTAACTGCCAGCATTTTCATTTAAGGTTTTTTTTTTTTAATTGTTGTATTCTCAGAGTGTAGGATTACAGCAAGGCTGCTGTGCAGTAACTGTTCCATTGCAAGCAAGGGCAAAGCCACAACTAATGATAAGGTTTACTGTGGAACTGCTGAGGTCACCCATTTGAGGCCAACTGTGGTCTCTGGGAGATGAGTCTATGGGTGACTCCCTGGTGACTGAGGGTACCTCTGTAGACTGCCATCCCTCTGGCCCACTCTCCTCCCATCTCCTTCCATCTCTATTATCCCAAATCTATCCCCAACCAGGCCTTAGAGGCTCCTCTTTCTCCCACTCCTTCCCAATTTCGAGTTTGGGAAAGTGGGCAAAATTCATTGTCAACACATCATTCCCACTGGAGTCTAAAGCTGAAGACAGAATTTTTTTTGAATTGTGGAATATTTTAGATATACAAAAAGGTATAGAGAAGAGTATTATAAACACTCTTGTACTTCTACCCAGCTTAGGAAATAAAACATTATAAACACTGTTAAAGTCCCTGTATGTGCCTCTCTGATCATATTCCCCTCCCTCCAAGAGAGAAACACTTTCCTGAAATTGGGACTATTATTCCAGTGCACGTCTATATACTTTTACTGTATACATCTATACGTAAGCCTAAAAGCAGTATACAGAATTGGTTTGTATGTTTTTAAGCTTTATGTTAATGATATTATAAATATTGTGTGTCTCTTCCTGAAACTTGCTTTATATCTATTAATATTATGTTTTTATCAATGCTTATATTAGGCTTTTTTCTTTTCTTTTTTTTTTTTTTTCCCACACCACACAGCTTGTGGGATCTCAGTTCCCCAACCAGGAATTGAACCTGGGCCACAACAGTGAAAGCACCAAATCCTAACCACCAGACCACCAGGGAGCTCCCTGTATTAGTTTTCTATTGCTGTGTAACAAACTACCCCACACGCAGTGGCTTAAAACAACACACACTTATTATCTCATAGTTTCTGTGGATCAGGAGTCCAAATGTGGCTTAACTGGGTCCTCTGCTTGGGGTCTCATGAGGCTGCCATCAAGGTGTTGGCTGGGCTGTATTCTCATCAGGAGGCCTGACTGGGGAAGAATCTGCTTCCACGCTCATTCAGGTTGTTGACAGAATTCATTTCCTTAAGTTTGTGTGGCTGAGAGCCCTGGATCCTGGGGTACACCCACTTCCCTGCCAAGTGGCCTGCTCCCTAGGCAGGTCACATCATAGTAGCTTGCTTCTCTGCAAGGCCAGCAGAATCTCTCACTCTAGTCTGCTAAAATGGAGTCATATAATGTATAAGATTTATTTCATCAATTTTGTCATATTCTATTAATTAGAATCAAGGTACAGGTTCTGCCTGAATTCTAGGGGAGGGGATTGCACAAAGGTATGGACACAAGTATATGGGAATTATTGAGATCTGTCTGCCTAGGATCTACCTGACACAGTGTTGATACATGTTACTCTGGTCCATTTATTTCTGTTGTTATGTACATTGTATGCATTGTACAAATATACCACAAAAATCTACCCATTTTGCTGTTAATAATTATGTTAGGGTGATCCCAGTTACTTACAATTATAAATAATGTGGTGCTTAATAATTTTTATAGGTCTCTTCTATACATGGGAAAAAGTTTCTATATCCTGAAGTATGCACGTCTTCAACTTTATCAGATATGGCTAAGTTAGTCTCCAGAGTAGTTATACCTATTTCCATTCTACCCAGAAGTGTATGACTCTCCTACCCTTGAAATTGACAAAATTACTTTAATTTTTTTATATTATGGGCAATCTGGCATGTGTGAAGTAGTATCTGCTGGTTCTAATTTTTATTTCCCTAATTAATACTGAGGTTGAGTATATTTTCATATTTTTGTTTGTTTCTCCTTCTGGGAACTGTCCTGGATTTTGTGTATTTTTCTTATTGATTTGTAGTTCTTTATGTATCCTGGTTCTTAATTCTTTGTCTGCCTTATTGCACTACTGATATTTTCTTCTTATCTGTGCTTCTCTTTTTTACTTTTTTCTGGTATTTTTATGAGCAGAAGTTTTTCATTTTAATTTGGTAAAATGTATCAGGCTTTCCCTTTATGATTTGTTCTTTTTATGACTTATTTAAGAAATATTTTCCTATCTTGAGGTCAAAAAGATAGTCACCTATATTTTGCTATAAAGGTTTTAAAGTTTTTCTTAACACATTTAGGTTTATAGTATACCTGGAATTTATTTTTTTCCTAGGGTAAAAGAAAGCATCCAATTTTATTGTATTTTTCTATGCAGATACCTAGTTGTTTTAGCATCATTTATTGAACAGGCCATGTTACCCCCTCTAATATGCTATGTCATCTCTCAATTATCAAGTTTTCATATACATGTGGGTTTGTTTCTCGATTGTCTATTCTGTTCCCTTGATCTATTTGTTTATTCCTTTACCAATATACTCTGCCTTAATTATTACAATTTTATGTTAGGATGAGATCTAATAAGTTTTAATACCCAATCAGGCCTTCCCTACCATCCCATTATTCTCTTCAAAAATAATTTTAGTCTATATGTGACCTTTGCTCTTTCATATATACTTAGATTCAGAAGGTCATGTTCCATGAAAAGCCTTGCTGGGACTTCATTGGGGTAGTCTTCAATTTGTAGATTGATTTAGGGAATGTTATAGGCTGAATATTATCCCACCAAAATTTATATGTTGAGGTGCTTACACCCAGTACCTCAAATGTGACTGTATTTGGAGATAGAATCTTTAAGGAGGTAAAGTTAAATTAGGTCATGGGGTGGGCCCTAATCTGGTATGACTGGTGGCCTTATAGGAAAAGGAGATTATGGCACAGACATGCATGACCGTATGAAGACACTGAGAAAAGATGACCATCTACAAGCCAAGGAGAGAGGCCTCAGCAGACACCAACCCTGTTGACAGCTTGACCTCTTCTAGTCTCCAGAACTATGAAAAAATTAATTTTCTGTTGTTTAAGCCACCGAGTCTGTGACATTGTTATAGTAGCCTGAGCAAACTAATACAGAGAACTTTGACAGAATCACAACACTGAGTTCTCCTACCTACAAATGTAGGCTATCTCTCCATTTATCCAGATCTTCTGTTAAGAAAGTTTTACAGTTTTCTCCATAGGGATCTTATAGATCTTTTGTTAGATTTACTCTAAGGTACTTTATATTTTTGTTTTTATTCTCTTTTAATTCCAACAATTGTTCCATAAATTTTCACAAGTTTCTATGTAGGGACTAATATCTTCTAAATAATGACCATTTAATTTCCTTCTTTCCTATCCTTATAATTTTTGACGTAATTGAATAGAAATACTGAAAGCTGGTGTTCTTGTTTTGATCTTGATCTTCAAGGTGATGCTTCTGCAGTTGCAAGGATATACTGTACATTTTTCTGAAGGAGTTTTGCCACCTGACATCCTACAGCACAAGCTCAGTAAATCCCTCTCCTGCCCCCTCTTTCTCTGACCCCTTCTCACTCCTCTTCCTTCAATACAACCTATCTGTTCTGAGCCCCATGTCTTAAAAATAAATTGAAGTCATGTGGTAATTCACACCAAGATGCTGATGGCTAACTATCAATCAGATGGCACATTCACATTTTAAGACAAAAGTCTAGGCCCAGGGAATAAATGTGACTGTTGGGGTCTGAGTGTTAACATCTTCTCAGATCCCAACAGTAATGGGAACCATCTGCAACCCCCTTTACAGCTTCCTTTTAAAAATACCACTTCTGGGACTACCCTGGTGGTCCAGTGGGTGAGACTGCACGCTCCCAATGCAGGGGGCCTGGGTTTGATCCCTGGTCAGGGAACTAGATCCCATATGCATGCCACAACTAAACATGTTGCAACGAAGACCCCGTGTGCCATAACTAAGACCTGGTGCAGCCAAAAAAAAAAATATATATATATATATATATATATATATATATGCCACTTTTCTCTGGGCATCCAGATCAGACTAGCTCAGATGGAACCAGGAGAAATTCCAAAAGATGGGGACTTGATGTGTCCCCTTATTTATTTATTTATTTTACCATTCCAATAAAGCATCTTTTTATTTTTTATTTTATTTTTTATAGCATTTCTTACATATTCTTTTTTTAAAACATCTTTATTGAAGTATAATTGCTTTACAATGGTGTGTTAATTTCTGCTTTATAACAAAGTGAATCAGTTATACATATACATATGTGTCCCCTTATTTTAATCAAACTACCCAGGTTCACACCCCACTTACTTATGTGGCCTTGGGTAAGGTGCTTCCTCTCTCCTGCCTCAGTTGCCTGACCTGTCAGATGGGGATCATAGTAGCACATACTCATGAGTGGGGTTAAATGAATCACTGATGTAACTTATTGGGAACAGTGCCTGGCACATAGTAAGCAGACAATAAACATTAGCTAAGCCCATGGGATGCCCACCTTTGCACTACCATTCCGTTACTTAATGGATTTTTACTTTTTTCTTTTTCTTTTTCTTTTTCCTTAAAAATCTCAGAATATGGTATTTAAGTATTACCCTATCCCATGTATTCCACACTGTGTCCTGGCACAGAATACCACTCTAGTTCATTTGTAAAAGTTCATCCAACCCTGCCTGGTAACAATCACATTACTACTCTCCTTGCCTTTTTTCTAGCATTTAGGGTTGAATGCCACTGGCTTTCAGGCCAGCTTTCCACAATGAATGAAATGCTGAGCAAGAAGCAAGCAATGCTGAAAAGACCAAGCCGAACCTGACCATGGAGAAACTAGCATGTTGGGGGGACCCCAGGCATGGCCTGGTTTGCAGCCTCATCTCCTAGAAAGTCTAATGCTGTGCTGGGGGTTCAGTAGGCCTGGTAAGCTTGATGACATTCACGCCAAGGTCACAGGGAGAGGGGGTGGGAATAGTGAGCAACAGGCCTCATTTCTTTTCAGTAATACCCATTGATAAAAGAAAATTTCACATATTGAGATATAGGGAAGTCATTCTGGCTTACACGTGAGTTAACTTGAATTTTATGCTAAACAAAACAGCCTGTTTGTGGCCTATCAAACATACATTGTACATCTGCTTTAATTATTCAAGAAAAGGGCACATTGACTAGAAGTAAAGAATGTCCATGTTAAAAATAAAGATTAAATGCCCATCTTTCTGGGACGCCAATGCTGGTACTTCTTAGATGATAAGTCTCCCTTCCCAGGTGCCAAGGCCATACTGTCCATGCTGTATGTGTATGTGCTGGCATGTTTTTTGAAACCTTGAAGAAATGTATCCCTGACTTGTTTAGTATTCTTTACTCTGACAAGATATAAAACTGCTGAAAACCCTGCTTTTCTGGAGCAGGTTCTCAGAGAGAAGCTGGCTTCTGGGCTAGTCCTCAGTTTGGCTCAAATAAACACTTTTCTATTCTTACTATTAACTGTTTATTGATTATTTTCATCGACACCATCAAGCAATGAGATGGCTAGATGGTAATTTCAGGAAGGGCAGACAGCTGCTGCTCTAGCACCATGCCTGGTACATACAGGCACTTAACAAATATAGACACGAGTTTGTTTTAATTTTCCCCTGCATCCAGCCCCCATTAGGCCTAATGCCAGCCCTAGACACTCAATAGATAGTTAAAAAATATTGGTGGGTACTTCGGGCAATTATTGTGCTGTAAAACTGGTGTTAGCCTCAGTGAGCTGAGTCACTGACAGGTATTCACCTGTCTTAAGTACTTTTCTGTTATGTTTGTGTAAGGACACACATCCTCAATATGTTGCTGTAGAGGAGAAAGTTAAATCACTAAACAAATGCAGCTGTGTCCACTAAGTAAGTTGTTTTGCCTGCAGTGATGAAGTATCAGGTTTACTGTCATTCACAGCAGCAGCAAGTATGTGTGAGGAAATAAGCCAGGTTAAGAGGGTACAAAGAGGCACCAGACACCAGCCCACAGGAGAGTTCAACAAGGCTTTGATCAGAAAAACAGAAGCTCTAAAACAGAAGGCAAGAGGAAGGGACAAAAGAGCAAAGGCCAGCTCTCACGTTTGCCTCTACCCTTTAGAAAATCAAGAGCTTCCAGGACTGCGAGAAATCACCACTGATGATCCCAGTTGCCTCCAGCATCAAGGTAGGAAATTTTCAGGGGACCACCCAGCCACAGGGGTGCTTCCACAACCAGAGGAGCAATAAAAACACTTCTGCCTCTCTTTCTCACTCGAAATCTCAGGCGAATGCTTCTCATTTGTGGAATCCAACTGGGAACATGGGCAGTAAAGGATTCTGGGGAATGTGGTTCTCAGGCTTCCAACCCCTGAGATAAGGGCAGAGTATAGAAGGGATGGAATGATGTTGAGTTGTCAACAGACAATTCAGCATGAAAGGCTTCTAAGGTAAATTTATTTATTTATTTATTTATTTATACAATTTTATTGGACTATAATTGCTTCACAATGGTGTGTTAGTTTCTGCTTTATAACAAAGTGAATCAGTTATGTATATACATCTGTTCCCATATCCCTTCCCTCTTGCATCTCCCTCCCTCCCACCCTCCCTATCCCACCCCTCCAGGTGGTCACAAAGCACTGATCTGATCTCCCTGTGCTATGCGGCTGCTTCCCACTTCTAAGATAATTTAGAGAAACAACACTAGAAGGCAGTTAACCTGTGCTAAGGACCTGAGAAGCAACACAACCTGTGCTTAAAGACAAGCATTGTCATTAAGACAAACTACTATGTATAAAATAAATAAGCTACAAGGATTATTGTACAGCACAGGGAATTAAGCCAATACTTTATAATAACTATAAATGGAGTTTAACCAAAAAAATTGAATCACTATGCTGTACACCTGAAACTAATATAATATTCCAATATAGTAATGAGGTAAACCAATTATAACTCAATAAAAAATAGTAAATTTTTGAAAAAAGATTAGGATTGGCGTGAGAGTTGGAGCCTTTGAAGAAGGTTTTGGATAGAGTCAAACCCCAAGGCAAGACTTCATCAAATAGGTAACGAAAAAGAGGAAGAGCACATGGAAGTGCGTAGGCATACATTTATTTACTCATTGACTCATGCATTTAGTCATCCATTCAGTGAATATTTATTGCCAAGCATTGGGCTAGGCACTTGGGCTTCTAGACAGTAAGGAGCCACCGACTGTTTCTAAGAAAGGAAATAATATGATGAGATTTTTAGTGTAAAGAGATCGTTATGAAAATGCATATGTGCATAGACACAACTGAAAGGAAATGCACTTCAGTGTAATCAGTGCTCGTCTTTGGATGGTGAGATTGTGAATGAATATTATTTTCTTTTCTAAATCTTTCAGTATTTTCCAAATATCCCACAATAAATGTGTACAATTTTTTATCAGAAAAAAAAAGTTTTAAGAAAGAAGATAGAAAGATCAAACTGGTAACAATGTGAAAGAAATTCATCACACATTTGTCATTTGATATTTTTCTGTAGGGATACCCTTCCTTTGCTTTCCCTTTCTTCCTCTTGTTGTCTCGTAGTCATTGCTCCATTTTCAGTTGAAACTGTCCTTCACTGAAAAGACTTGCCTGCCTGCTAAGGCTAGGTTAGTTGTCCATGTTTGACACTCTCAGCCCCTGGGAGTGTCTCCCACCACTTGCTATACTTACAGGTATGGGCTTGATGCCCATCTTTCTCATCAGAATGTAAGTCCCATAGGGAAGGCATCTTACTGGCCTTGTTCACAGCTGTTTCCCAAGTACATTGGTCATTCCATAAATATTGTTTGAATGATCAACTACCTCTATAAAATATGTAAGACTGGAGACAGGCAGATTAGTAAGAAGGTGATTATGATAGCCTGTACAAACTAAACTAAAGAAAGGGCAGAGTAATGAAGGGGAGGAACCAGCCTGTGGAGCTGTTATGGTATCAAATCTGAAGAACCTAGTGACTTCTTCCTGGATTCATTCAACAAGAAGCAACGGTTTGGGGAATATTTTGGCGGTAGAACTTATTAAGACTTGCTGATGGATTAAACGTGAGAATGATGGAAAAAGAACTACCAAGAAGGCCTCAGGAGTTTTGGTCTTGAGCAGCTGGATATATCATGATACAATTTCCTGAGATGGAAAAGGCATTTGTGGGGGTAGGAATCAAGAGTTGCAACTTTGGATGAAAAGTAAGGGTGGGGGAGAAATGTAGGGGAAATTGCCAATTTGGGCTAGGGAGTTATTCTCTTAGGCAGGAAATACAGAAGGTGAACCAAGCTTGAGGAGAAATATAAATTCAGTTTTGGATATGTTGAGTTTGAGGTGTTCACTGAGACATCCAAGGTATCCAACGAGATTATCGGTGTCTAGAATTCATGAGAGATTTCTGGACAGAGACAGAGATGCAGACTTAGTGGTGGTAGTTGAACCCATCGGGTGAATGAGAACATGTACAAAATGAGAAGGGCAGAAAGATACCAACATCAAACCCTTGAGAAACTGATATTTATGGAAGAAGAGATGCCCTAAAAGGAGATTGAGAGAGATTCAGAGGAGTGAGAATATCAGATTACATGAAACAAGGAGTGCCATTTTGATCAAAACAAGAGTTCAAATAAGGGAGTAGTACACTGGAGTGGTAATAGAAGCCAGATTTTGGAGGTCCTTAAATGCAAGACAAAGAAGTTGACTCTATCCAGAGCCTTCATGATTAGTGGTGGTGACCGTGTATATATTCTGGCTGTACCTGACTGAGCCTCTCAGCCCTGCAGGGAAATTGAGAAACATTGGTAGGTGAAGGGTCCAAAATCTTGATCCACATGGTCAAGACTTGGAGACAGGAAGTAGAGAGTGCCCGTTAAGAATATATTTCTTAAACAACATGTCATCTAACCCAAGTCACCACTGACTTGAGTAAGCTGAAGAGTACAACACAGACTTTCAAAGGCCATCATTATTTTTGGTTGGTTCTTATAACCAGACCCTCAACAAAGACAAAGGACAAAAAACATTCCCCAGGAATCCTCCCAGTCTAGCCAACTCCAAAACCAACCACAGTGCAGCCAATAGCCTCTGCGATAGCCTCTTTGGCACCACACGAGCCATGTGTTAGTTTATGTTCCAGAAGGAGCCATCAGACAAGTGCAGAAAAAATGTCTGTCCTCCTTTCCATTACAGTGTTCCAGAAGAAGAAGAAGAAGATGGCCTGAGGCAAGGGAAGACAGGTACCATGACTCTTCTAAACCCTGGCAGCTGTACCTTCTACCATACCACCATGGTTTGGGGAGAGTTTTGAAGCTAAGCTTTAAAAACAATTACAAACTAAGGATCTGGCTAAACATAACCACAGAGGGAGAGGAAGATGAGCTGGATCTTTGCAGAAGGCATCAGGGTGTATGGTGAATCTGTGAACCTGAATGTCCAGGAAGGTGCCTCAGCAGACATCTTGGTGGGCAGCTCATATAAGGGAGCATGCATGTCACAGAAGGATACGTCTCTCCGTGTAGATTGGAAAAATGAACAGCAATTCAGACCCATGGAAAGAGTACCAATGATGGTTAGCAACTGGCAGTGTGTTTGTGAATGTCTGCATGAGATGCACTTGGCATAAACACTTTGCAGACACACATTGTATGGTTGTTTTCAGAAAGTCCTAAGGTTCCAGTCACTGACAGAAGACAGAGCTGCAGAGTGTTGACTGGGAGATGAGCTGGACAGGTCTGCTGCCCTCGGGGAAATGGGCTGGCCCCGAGAACTCTGTGCTCGAGAGCCTGGTTAGGGAGAAGAGGGAAGAAAGAGCAAGGTAAGCCCAGTTGAATAGGAGGTTCTTTGTTCCAAGCTTTTGGTCAACTCTCTCCCCAGTCCCCAGTTTCACTTCTAGGGGAAGGTGAGCGAACAGGCAGAGAAGTCTTTTAAGGAGAGAGGCCACCTCTGAGGGATGCAAAAGCCAGAGCATGAGTAGCTGATGTTCTGAAGCACAAGAAGCCTGTGGTTGATCCTTTTAAGTGTCCTCAAGATGAGCCTTGTTGAGGCAAAAGAAATAAAAGCAAAAATAAACAAATGGGGCCAAATCAAACTTAAAAACTTTTACACAGCAAGAGAAACCATCAACAAAACAAAAATGGGAGAAAATATTTGCAAACGATGCAACTGACAAGGAGTTATTATCCAGAATATACACACAGCTCATACAACTCAATTGCAAAAAAATAAACAACCCAATCAAAAAATGGGCAGAAGACCTAAATAGACATTTCTCCAAAGAAGACATACAGAGAGCCAACAGGAACATAAAAAGATGCTCAACATCACTAATTATCAGAGAAATGCAAATCAAAGCCGCAATGAGATATCAACTCGCACCAGTCAGAATGACTATCATCAAAAAGTCTACAAACAATAAATTCTGGAGAGGGTGTGGAGAAAGGGGAACCCTCCAACACTGTTGGTGGGAATGTAAACTGGTGTAGCCACCATGGAAAACAGTATGGAGATTCCTTAAAAAACTAAAAACAGAGGTATCTTATGACCCAGCAATCCCACTCCTGGGTATATATCCAGAAAAAAGTGAAAACTCTAATTCAAAAAGATACATGCACCCCAATGTTCATAGCAATATTATTTACAATAGCCAAGACATGGAAAAAACCCAAGTGCTCATCAACAGATGACTGGCTTAAAAAGATGTAGTATGTATATGGAATATTATGGAATCTAATAGTGGAATACTACTCAGTCATAAAAAAGAATGAAATATTGCCATTTGCAGCAACATGGATGAAACTAGAGAATATTATACTTAGTGAAGTTAAGTCAGACAGAGAAAGACAAATACTATATGATATCACTTATATATGGAATCTAAAAATAATATAAATGAATAGAGAATGGATATGTGGACACAGGGCAGGGGGAGAGGGGTGGGATGAATTGGGAGATTGAAATTGACATATGTACACTACCATGTGTAAAGCAGGTAGCTAGTGGGAATCTGCTGTACAGCACAGGGAGCTCAGCTCGGTGCTCTATGGTGACCTAGAGGGGTGGGATGGGGTGGGGGTGCCCAAGAGGAGGGGATATATGTACACTCATAGCTGATTCACTTCACAGCAGAAACTAACACAACACTGTAAAGCAACTATACCCCAGTTAAAAAAACAAACAACAACAAAAAACAGAAATAGACTCCAGACAGAAAATAGACTATGGTTACCAAAGGGGAACGGGAGAGGGGGAGGGATAAATTAGGAATTGGGATTAATAGATACAGCTACCATACATAAAATCGACAAGCAGCAAGGATTTACTGAATTGCACAGGAAACTATTCAGTATCTTGCAATAACCTACAATGGAATATAATCTGAAAAAATCTACTGTTGAATCACTTTGCTGTACACCTGAAACTAACACAATATTGGAAATCAACCATACTTCAATTTTTTTTTTAAGTTGAGAAGATGTGCCTTATTGTAGAAGACAGGCCCCTCTTTACTCTTGACTCTGTGGTGAGGCCCAATATGTTTAGTGAAATCAAGGAGGCAAAACTGCGAGAGGGAAAGTCACAGGTAAAGAGGGACCAAGAAGGGGTCAAGGATAATAATTAGGCCTAAAAGTGAGGTCTAAAGCTAAGGGTATGATGTCAAAGCCGGGGTGAAAGAGGAAGATATGCACCAAAGAGACAACCTCTGCTAGTTCCGCCCAGTCCTGTCCTGTCCAACAAACACACAGGGCACCAGGCATCCTCTGGGCACTGCAAATCCAAAAGACAAGGTTCCCACACTCATGGAGATCACAGTATTCTAGAAAAAGAGGCTCCTAAAAGTCTGTTAACACAGTGAATGCTGCAGGTCCAGGGTGCTAGGAACCAACAGAGGAGCAGCCCAAACCCTGTCTGGGGTCCCCAGAAAAAAGCGTCCTGGAGAAGACAGGTATAGGTGTTTTGAAGGCAGAAATAACATTGTGTGCACACGTGTGTGTGTGTGTGTGTGTGCCCACGTGTGCACACGTGCACAGGTGTATAATCTATATTCCCCAAGGTTCCGTAGAGCATTTTGCATATGACAGATAATAATAAAGCTCGCTGAGTGAACACAAGGATTAGTTATTTTTTCTATTTGTATCTTTCTAACTATTCCTCTGCTTTCTTCCTAAAGCTTATTCTTTTCCTTTGCTGGGAATGACCAGGGAGTTTCATTTTGAGGTAAGGTCCAATAATCTGGATGTCAACAAGATATAGAAATTGCCATTTTGTGACATGAGGCAATATTGGAGGAGAGGATACAGTGGCCTACAGTGAGAAGGACAATCATCGTCATCATAATCATCACAGAGCATTTATTGAATGCAAACATCCAGGTGCTGTTTTAAGGGCTTTTAATAGGAAATGTGCTAAATCATTTCATCCTCACAATAACACAAAGAGGTGGTACTGTCACAGGTGAGGACTTCAGTTGATGTACTGACAGCTTGTGTAACTTGCGCAAGGTCCCAGAGCGAGTAGATGGTGGAGCCAACCCCATCTGGCTCCAAACTTGCACCTTCTAAAGCATCCCACCCTCAGGACTGAAGACGAAGGGCAAAGCATCTTGAGCTTGCCCCCAGTGTACGGGCCAGAGACCGCTGATTATTTTTAAACTTTTTAAAGCTACATAATATCCATCAGTTCATTTTCCCTATTTCCTTCTGTTTCCCTGTAGAACTGAGCAGATCCTAAATTCAAGGAACTCTATAGATGATCACTTTTGCCTCAGCTTTTATTCCAGTGGTAAGAAACATAAGTCGTAAAAAAACAAGATAATATTAGAATCACAGAGCATCTTACTGTCTTCATCAGATAATAGCAGCAAGCCAAGGACCTACTGCTTTCTGGCAACAGGAGCTCAGGAGGGCCTGGGCATTGGGATAAAAGACCACAAGGGCAGGACTGGCTTTACTGGCCTCAGGTCAGTGTCCATGCTTTGGTGTCACCATCCAAAAAAATAGAGCTAATGCTTTTCAGGCCTTGTTAGAGCACTACAAGATGAACAAATTCATGTCTGTATCTGAGAAGTCTGAGTCTTCTCAGAGGAAACAATTATCACCAAGATCAATTAATCCAAAAATGACCAACAAGGACTAGTTGGTGCCAATCCTCTTTGATTCTTCCCCCGTATTAAAATCAACATTAATCAAAACCCAACCTATTACTATTGAGGGGTAAAGGATAACTAAATGAAGCAAAAGGAAGAAAGAGAATCCTGCAAGGGGCTTCTGTGGTAACCACGGCTGTCCCACACAGGCAATCATATTCTACAGTGAAGTGGCCACGTGTGCGGGCCTGTTCTTCCATCTTCATTACATCAACTTTTCCTACTGGGCAGCCACTCCCCTTCATGACTGCAAATGCTCCTTCTCTTCCAGAAGCAGACCCTTGTGGTTACTGGAAGCATGAGGCTGAGGTTTTGTACCTAATCCCAGATCAAATCAGAGTGGGAGACACTCGGCCTGAGTCAGACCTCAGATGCATGAGAGGACAAGTTTAGTCTCTGCTGATTAACAAAATCTGTAAGGATATACCAAATATAACCTGAACTCTATTCATTCAAATATTTATTGAATGCATGATATGTACTAGGGACTGTTCTAGGAGATGGGGATAGAGAATTGAACAAAATAGACTCATCATTGTCACTGCCCTCTGGAGTTTACATTTCTAGAAAGAAAGACTGATTAGCTCTCCCTGTAGTAGAAGTGAATCAATATTAGTGAAGTACTGCCCTATGGTGGTTCTATGAAAGAAGTAAATGAATGAATGGCAGTTTATGTTCTTCCTGTGTCTTTTAGGGAATATACACTACATTTCTCAGTGCTGTATAGGATACTAATGACCCTACAGCCTGAATCCTATGGAGGTGTAGCAATTTAGGTAATTACCATTGTACTTTTTTTCTCTCTTCTCTTCCCTGAGCAGAGAAATCGAGGATGCTTCCTCACCATGAATTACACCCAAGGAAGAAAAAGACAAAACCCCAAGTGGAACCCTGAAAGCAGATGTCCAGCAAGTCAAATTCAATCCAGTAATTTAATTACTTGATGAAAAGGTATTTACTGAGGACTGAATGCCCATTATGTGCTGCACATTGTGAGAAATCCAAGAAAGTGTTATGACATGAATCCTACCCTCAGAGAGACTAGACATAAAACAATTAGTGAATAACACCGAAGATTATATTAGCTATCTATGATGGCAAAGAGCAGAGAATGAAAAACACATCTAGAAATGTAATTTTTGGGTGGTAATTTGGTTTTGCTAATTTTTATTGAAGTGTAGTTGATTTACAATGTTGTGTTAGTTTCTGGTGTACAGCAAAGTGATTCATATATATATTCTTTTTCAGATTCTTCTCCCTTATAGGTTATTACAAGATACTGAATATAGTTCCCTGTGCTATACAGCAGGACCTTGTTTTTTATCTATTCTATGTATAGTAGTGTGTATCTATTAATCCCAAACTTCTAATTTAGCCCTCCCCACTTCCCCTTTGGTAACCATAAGTTTATTTTCTAAATAAAAAAGTGTCTGTGAGTCTGTTTCTGTTTTGTAGAAACACAATTTTAATTTCCTTTTCTAAAATAAATCAGGACAAAATCCAAATTCACCCGGTTTTCCTGACAACTGATAAACTCAGCAGAAGACAAGGTATATCCAGGAACATTTTTCTTAGTGTAACTATGTTAGCCTGGAGGTGAGGGATGGCAGAGAACTTAAGGATTGTGGGTTTCTGGGAGAAAGCCATGGAGAGGACTGCTGGACAGACATGTAAAGTGAGTGTGCTCTCCCCTTGCTCCTTCCCAGGCCCCAGCATGGACCATGAACATGAGGACACGATACACACTTCTGTTCCCGGGGCTGCTGGGTGGTCTGCAGAATCACACCACGTATCTTCTCCAGAAAAGGGGACCTCTGCCTTGTGCTGGCATCATCAGGACTCACCCTGTGGCTTTGCAGAGGTTTTCTACCCTTGAATCCCACTAACTTCTGACTCTTTGGTATTTTTGTCCCTATAGCTACCAAAAACGATGCATTTCAGCTAAACTGCTAATATTTTGCCTTTTCTTCAGGGTTTGAAATTTAGAAAACTTAAGAAGAGGAGAAAGAAAAAAAAAGGGGGAAACAATGTGAAAGAAAGAAGCTACTTTCCTATCAACTGTTTATTCCCCCAAATGAAAATCTATTAAGAACGTTGCAAAAGAAAATAGGTGTGACCTTATCCCTGAAACCACATGAAACATTTTGTTTCAGCGTGGGCCACAAGCAGCTGGAGGAGAGGGCCTTGGAGGTCCCTGAGTTGGATCCAAAACCTCAGAGTAAGTGTAGACTTTCCTCTGGTAAGAGGAGAAGGAGGCACCCACACAGCTGGAGAGGCAGGAGTGAGCAACAGAATCAGCTTGACAATCAAGAGGACCATGCTGGGGGGGAAAGGGCAGGGGGAGGGATAAATTGGGAGATTGGGATTAACATATACACACTACTATATATAAAATAGATAACTAATAAGGACCTACTTATAGCATAGGGAACTCTACTCAATACTCTGCAACGACCTATATGGGGAGAGAATATAAAAAAGAGTTGATATATGTACACATATAGCTTATTCACTTTGCTGTACAGCAGAAACTAACACAACATTGTAAATCCACTATACTCCAATAAAAATTTTTAAAAAAAGAGGACCATGGCCTTGGGCAAGGAGGCCACAGGGAAAGAGAATGTTGTAGCCCTCCTGGAATTCCACTGAGGCAGGAGGTCTGGAATCCACAAAGGCCAGGTAACCCTGGGGGTCTTCTCTCTCCAGGTAGCAGGCCAGGCTCTCTTGGGCATTCCAGGGGATAGCAGAGTGACTGCATGTGCTTGTGTTTCAGCCAGAAGAATAGGCGTTTTCATCATTATCCAGGGTTTGTTGGGTCTGGCGTTAGGCCGGGCAACATGCTTGATCCTAGGAATAAGGGGGCCAAGCCTCATCTTTACTTTCTTGCCAGGGGACAAGGCACATGCTTTATGACTGTGTTTTAGAAGAGAAGGCCATGAGAGCCCTTCACTCCCCCATCGTCCTCTGAGGCAACTCAGGTTCTTCTCCAGAAGAGACTAAACGTCTATGTTACCCCATCAGCACTGCAATCATGGTCTTCGCCATGCCTGGAAAGGGAGAGACAGAAGGGCACTTTTTGCTAAAATACTAGGCCAGCAAGTTGTATTCATAGAGGCTGAACTTGAAGGGAATCCCACGAACCATGAAGGGAGAATTTTGTGCCAGTCCAGTCCTTTCCCATTCAGATCGACCGTGTCTGGTTAGGACATGGTCAAATATAAGAGTTTGAATAATTTCGATCCAACAAATATTTATGAACACCTACTACGTTACTAGACATTCTGCTAGGAACTTGGGTATTAAGTTGAAAACAATGTGTTGCCTTCAGGAACTTTTAAATAAGTAGGGGAAATTAATACAAATTAATAAAACATGTCAACCAAGTACGGTATTGAAAGAGCTATATGTGAGTCTCAGTCCCACCCTCCCTAACCTTGACTTCACCCCGTGAGAAATTCTAGTAAATAGGTGCTTACCTTTGGATATCTCTTTAGAAATTCAGAATGGCTGAATTTGGAGCACACAAACCACGAGTCACTCTTAATGGAGTCAGATAGGAAAAGAGGAACTTGGAAATGAGACTGGAAAGAGCATTAGAAGTAGACGTGCTGCACTGCCATCTTGATAAAGCTGATGAGTGTAGTGGGTTGAATAGTGTCCCCCCAAAATTCATGTCTACCCAAAACCTCAGAATGTGACCATATTTGAAAATAGGGTCTTCTCAGATGTAATTAAGGTTAGGGGCTGAGATGAGACCATTCAAACGACCTACATTCAAATGAGAATGTTCTTGTAAGAGGCAGGAGAGTGAGCAAAGACCACACAGGAAAGACGGCAAGGAGCAGAGGTTGGAATAATGATGCTGCAAACCAAGGAGCGCCAGGGGCCACCAGAAGCCGGAGGAGGAAGGAGCTTCCCCTAGAGCCTTTGGAGGGAGTGTGGCCCTCCTGACATTTGACTTTGGACTTCTGGCCTCCAGACCTGTGAGAGAATAAATTTCTATTGTTTTAAGTCACCCAGTTTGGGGCAATTTGTTGTGGCAGCCACAGGAAATGAATGCAATGAAGAAAAGTAAACCAGGTCCTTGGAATGGGGAATTAGCCCGAGAGGAAGGAGGTAGGTAGCTAAGATCGAAAGAGGAGTTGGTAGTAGGTGCTTCTGCATGCAGATACTAAGGCCATGACTGAGGTTATAAATCCTGGGAGCTGGATGGAAGGGTTGGGAATGACCTGCTGAGCTGTGTCTCATTGGTTAAATAAGATTATCTTAAACCATATGTATCTCAAGCACCAACATACTTGACATCTCTGAATCATGGCAGAATTAAAGAAAATCAATGCACCTACGAGCCAGGGAGCCAGGCCTGGCAAAACGAGGGGGCCATCACCATAGCCAGTGCCAACCTGCACACCGTATCCAGCGGCCTGCCGCAGAACGAGGGAGGTGGACAATCAACAATTTTAAGTCCTCGAGTCAGGAAGATACCGAATATGGGGATGGAACCTGAGACTCAGAAAGGAAAAACCTCTTTGTATGCATATTATCTGCAACAAATCAAAACAAATATGCAAGCATCTCCTTGGAACTGCTGGGAAGAAAATGTAACATATTTTTTTGAGGCCAGGATGGTAAGTGGAAGCTGAGTACCACATCCGCCACTACTAATTTAAAATGTGTAAGATATTAATCGCATCGCCTTTATTTAGATATCAGTCTTTATGATTAATGTAAAAATAAAAAGGCTTTTCATATATTTACCCCTACTCAGAGCCTTGTTTTTCCACAAGATCTCAAGTTCTACAAACGCAAAATTTCCTATCTCCTTACCAAAACCCCAGCAGTGGTTCTGGCCTGGTGAAAAAGTATTTTCAGTCCTCTCCACTGGGGTGGACTAGCTAAAAGCCTTTACATGGGATTGTGTCCACACGTGACATATCCTGTGCTAACCCCAGTAACGTGTAGAGTCTTGAACTAAACAGAACTGGATGGAAAGGTTGCCTGAAATAAAGTCTTCACGAGGAAGAGCCACCGAGGGGAACCTTGGAAGGGGGTAATCCGGTGTGTCTAGGAGCTCTTGTGGGGATGGAAAGGGAGCTGCAGAGGGCTGGACTTCATTTTGCAGGAGAAAGGGATCTACCAAACGTGAGTCGTTGCAGTGTTTTAGAAAGTTCACTCTAGTAGCAGAAAAGCATGGAGGTTTTGCGGGGGAAGGAAATGGGTTACGTTTTAAAAAGAAAGGAGGCAAAAGAGCAATTAGGAATATACTTAATACTAGAGATAAAAGAGGGTCTGACCAAGAGGAGCAGCACTAGGAGAGGGGAAAATGAAAAAGACAATTAGAAGTAGAATCAGCAAGATTTGGACGATCTGTTGGATGGGATATTTTTGTCTTAGCCTGAGTTCCCCTATGCACCCACCACTTGCCAAAGCAGACTCTGTGACAGAGGTTTACGTGCAAGTGGTTGATATGGGCAGCAACCCCAGGGAGCAGGAATGAGGGGTGAGGATGGTGACCAAGAAAAGGGGGAAAAGGAAACACAAGGATGTGTTACTGCATTGGTGACAGGTGTTTCTATCTCTGAGATCTTCCAGGAGCCACAGGAAGCACGTTATCCATAGGCTTCCATTGCCGGTTGGTTCAGGGTTTCCCAAGGGCATCCACAGCCCCTGCATTTGGTGGTTGTGCATGTGTGGGTGCCAAGCTGTCCCTTGGTTCCTCAGGTGTCCCACATCAACCTCAGAGAAGACCCAGAGCAAGAAGTGAGACATGCCTGAGGTAAGTCCTAGGGGCTATCTCACTGCACCTGAGCTCCACTGGATATTTTTACTACCTTTAACAGCAGCTTTTTCCTGCTTTATGAACAAAGGGCTCTACATTTTAATTTTGCACTGAACCCTACACATCATGTAGCCTGTCCTGCTCTTGAGTCCTACAAAAGAGGCAAACTCAGTTGCAAACACAGGTCGTACCTGATGATAGGCAACCTGTCATTAACTTACTTGGAGGACAGGTGTGTGGGGGGCACAGCTTCCTGGCAGGTGTTGGAGCTCAGATGTGCCGCTACTGCCACCTTGTGTTCAATTCCATGAACTACACACAGCTCTAGGAGGAGACTTCCGGGCCGGGGCCACGGCAGCTGCTTCTAGAAAGAAGCGCTAAGGCCACCACACTCCAGGGCCAAGCTGGTACAGCAATAGGATTACTTTTCAGCTGGTGGTGTTTAATGAAGGCAGACTATCCATACACACTATTCCAGAGCCACGGCTGAAAATGCTTGTGTGTGTGTCTATGCCTTTCTCTCTCCCTCCAACACGTTCTTTTTCTCCTCTCCCACCTTCCTCCTCTTTGTTTTTCCTCTTGGCTGTCCCCACACACAGACCACCACAAGCCCAAGAAGTCTGGTTCTTTTAAGTGAAACCATATCCAGCTTTCCACGTTGGGGAGGCCTGGCCCTGGAGGCCCCTCCGGGAGAACGTCGTGGATGGGAAACACTGCAGGGGTGAAGCAGGGAGGGTATTCAGGTCCTAGGAAGTTGCTGAGTCAGCCTGGGCCAGACAAGGTCTCTAGGGACAGGCATAGACAGGCATATCACCAAGTCAATATTCTTACTCTGTGACTCGAAGGGCTGCAGCCAAGTTAACCCTGTTATTTACCATTTACAAAACAATAAAAAGGAATAATTAAATAATTCTCCCCCAAAACAAAGAGGCAAAGGACATGATCAGTCCTGTATTAGGTATAGACTAGACACCAAAGGAACAACTTATTTGATGGTAGACACAGAGGAGCCAGAGACATGAAACCCAAAGGGAGAGTGAATGACTAGTACTAAATAGGAAGGCAGCAAGCATCCCTGGATTCTTCATTTCTTCCTGCTTTGTCCAGGGTTCTGACTGTGCCTGTCCCCAAGGGTTAGCATAGGCTATTGACTGGGACCAGGTCGTGACCTTTTCCTTCATGCCCTCTGAGAAACACATTTTTCAAATATTTTAGGTGAAATAACAGAGACATAAAAAGACAAGAACAGGTTAATTTTTTTTTTTCTTGGCTGCACCTGGTCTTAGTTGCTGCATGCGGGATCTTCGTTGCTGCGTGCGAGATCTTCATTGTGGCATGCAGGATCTTTAGTTGTGCCATGCAGGCTCTTAGTTGTGGCATGTGAGATCTAGTTCCCTGACCAGGAATTGAACCTGGGCCCCCTGCATCGGGAGCACAGAGTCTTAAAACTGGACCACCAGGGAAATTCCAGTTAATATTTTTAAATCAACTTCAACATTTTTGTGAGTCTAAAAGTAAAATCTATACATGATAAGGAAATTGAAAAAGCTTTTAAAACATAAATATCTCCAGTAATCTGGTCACTCAACCTATTACTCTTAGTATCTGAGTGTATTTCCTTCTTCATCTTTTTTCTATCTATCTGTCTATCTAACCTATAAATATACCTGTATCTTTAAATATATATATTTAAAATTTTGGAACCCATCAGATTTTTTAAACTAGAATTATAACATGTTATTTCTTAATTCATTTAACTCTCCCCCTACTGTTAGACTTTTAAGTTATTTATTTGCTCTTATTATAAATAATCTCAGGGTATGTGTCCTTGTATATAAATTTTAGAGTTTCCCAGTATTTCCTTGGTATAGATTCCTAAAAGTGCCATAACTAGGTCAATAGATAAAAACTTTGAAAAGAACCTTGCCAAATTGCTTTGTAGACAAGTTATACCAATTTATTTTTCTACCACTAGATGAAATCTCCCATTTCCCTATACCCATAACAACACCAAAAATTTTTTTTAACCTTTGTTAATTTGCTAGATTAAATTGTCATTGTTTTAATTTGCATTCTCTTGGAAACTAATGAGGTTGGATACTTGTAATGTTATTAAACATTCTGAGATTTGTCTACTGGGATTTAAGTTTTAAAATATGTTCACCTAATAAGAACCTGCTATATATAGAAAAATAAAATAAAATAAAATTCAAAAATAATTAAAAATTAAATTAAATTAAATTAAATTTGTTCACCTATCTTTTCTTCTTTTTCAAGGCATTGTTAGCATTTAATTCTTTAACTTATCTAAAATTTATTTTGATAAATGGTAAGAGGTAAAGATATAATTAAAACAGTTTCTCCCAGTTCTTTAACCAAGTGTTCCAGTACCACTTGTTCAGTGATTTTATGCTTCCTTTAAGATATAACAAATTTTAAGTTTCTTTCTGACCTAACTAATCTAGTTCACATACCTGTCTGTTGATTTTGGCATCACTATCACACTAGTTCAATCACAATGGCTTTATAATATATGGCATTTTATAATCTGGTAGAGCAAGACCATTCATTATTTTTCCTCTTTGAAAGTTTCATAGCTTTCTACCTCTTTCCCATCCCACTTAATCTTTTATATACATTTTAGTAGTATTTTAAGAAAATTTGCATTGAGGGTTTTTATTGAAATGGCATGAAACCTATACTTTAGCCAACTGATATGTTTTATAAGTAAGGATCCCATGACAGCAGTCAGGCCTTTGTCCTGGAGCTGTTGTTTCTCCAGAGGACAGTGTTGAGCAGGGATTAAGGTTGTAGGTCTTGCTCTGGGACTAGTTCTGTGAGCTTGGCCAGTCATCTAACCTCTCTGTGCCTCAATTTCATCATCTATACAATGGTTCCTCTTATTTTATTATACCGAGAATCAATATGGTAACTAGAACAGTCTCTCACAATCAAATCTCAAAATGTTTAACAATTAACTTTTAATCTGTCTACCCAAAAAATAACGTTTAAGCCTCCAAGGGAAGGACTATCTGAAAAACCAAAGGCAACATAACTGGCATTGCTGAATATCTCCACCTACATCTAAATACTGCCCAACTGCATCAGAAGGGCAGGGATTTCTTTCTGTCACTGTGCCTCACGCACATACACCATGGTACATGACAGGCATTTAATACATGTTTCTTGAATGAATAAATGAATGAATGCTGATGTTTCTCCTGATCTTAGAATTCCAGGACAATAAGGCCAACAGCTTTCCCAACTTTCTGTCAAATGGCCAGGGAGAATCATAGACTTTTTTGGGAGAACACAAGGTAAAGTGATTCTCCTTTAGGCTTTCCCAGGCTTCCCCACACACTAATGGAGGAGGGTGCACTGGGGGAAAACTCTTAGGCTGTTTTACAAAACCAACACAATGAATTAAAGAAGATCCTGGAGTCTTCTCTTACTATCTCAGAGCTTCCCATCTTACCAGCCATTAAATTGCTTTAATCTCTTCTAAAGAAAAACAGCCTAATAACATACTAATACTGTTTAAGATATTTGTACATACATATTCATAGTAGCATTATTCACAATAGCCAAAAGGTAGAGGGAAAACAAGTGCCTATCGACAGATGAATAAAGAAACAAAATGTTGTACATCCACACAATGGAGTATTATTCAGTCATAAAAAGTAAGGATGTATTGAACATGCTACAACAAGGATGAACCTTGAAGACGTTATGTTAAGTGAAAGAAGTCAGACACAAAAGAACAAGTGTATGATTCCACTTATATAAGGTATATAGAGAGTAGTCAAATTCATAGAGACAGAAAGCAGAATGGTGGTTGCCTGGGGCTAGGATGCAGGCGGAAGGGGAACTTACTGATTAATGGGTACAGAGTTTCAGTTGGGAAGATAAAGATGTTCTGGAGATTGATGGTGGTGATGGTTGTACAACAGCATGAATGTACTTAATGCCACTGAACTGTACACTTAAAAATGGTTAAGATGGTAAATTTTATATAATGTATATTTTACCACAATTTTTTTTAAGTTACAATGCTGTTTAAAGATGCTTTCAGAACTAGATTTACAGAAAGAAAACAAAAGGCTGCTGTGTATAAAGCTGACTCACCTACTTTGTGAGCTAATTGTGTTACCGAGTCTAAGCTCATACTGCCCACCACACGACAGGCCAATAAATCAAGAGACAAGCTGTTGAGACAAGGAATAGTGACTTTATTCGGAAAGCTGGCAAAGACAATGGTGGACTAGTGTCCCGAAGAACCACTTTCCCAGAATTCAGGCTTCTTTTATACTAAAAGGGGAGGGGGTAAAGTCTTGGTTCTGGCCAGACTCTGGAGGGGATGAGTTAATTTCTTCCTTCCTGCAGCCATTCACAGGTGGGCCTGGTCAGGATGTTTCCTGTGAGCTAAATAAAGGTATTTTAGCTTAATGCTCATTATCTAGAAGGCAGGGTTCCCAGAAATGCACCATTACATATAATTTAAACTTATAGGTAACATCCCTTTAGTGATTAACTTGTAATAGAATACAACTGCAGAAGATAACCCTCAACTGTGCAGAGGTATTACATGGGCTAGAATTAGGACTAGATGCCTGCCTGACACTGGTTCAGGAATTTTCTGATTCTACCATGACAGGGGCTTATGCTGTCCTTTCCTGCCAGCTGGCCTCAATCAGTCCCTCCCCAATTCATTACACATGTTCCAATAAACTTGGATCTCTCTCTAAAGAAAGGAGTCTGCATTCAGCTTCCCTTCCCAGAAGACTCCTGCCCAATAATGTAGACGCAAATAGCGCACAGGGGCATCTCCTCACTTCATCAATCAGCACATCTAAAATACAGGTCTTTGCCAAGCTAATATATACTCCTTGATACTCTTCTACCAGGATGGTAGGCGGGTGGTACTTGCCTTACATCCACACAAAGTAAAGGGGTCCCACAAAGGGTTCATTCCAGACCAAGGACATTTGCTATGAAGATGAACTGAAAGTACCCTGTACTACAGACTGAAAACAGCAATTTTTAAATGGCAATGCTCCCCGCCCCGCCCCCGAAAAAAAACCCAAAATATTTTAAGTGCTTTTCACCTAAAGCTCCAATACACAATATACATATTTTTAATATATATATTTTAAACCCTAGACATATAAATGGGAAGTATAGCATTGCCATTCTCATCATGATCACTATGACCTTTATAGCAGAGAGAAGGAGAGATTTGCAAAATCCACAGGAAGGAGGAGCTGTCCATACTGGTAGGTTTCTGGCAAGTAGCATCCTAAACTAATGGAGGATACAGGAGAAGTAGGTTGAGCGAGAATTTGGGGAAAGAGAAATTGGTAACAATGAACTGGTAGGTAAGGGAGGGTGGAAAAAGAGTTGGGTGGGGACAAAGGTAATTTAAGAGGGTGTGTAAAGCGCTCAGGAAACGAGGAACAGGTAATGACCGTCAGACTCCACTATCAGTACCACAGCTCCGCTCCCAGAGAGTTAATTTGCCCATATTCGTTGAATACCGCGAGAACGTACATCCAATTAACTAACCCCTCCTTCCGGTACGCTAAAGACCCGCCTGCCGCCCCGCCCCCTGCGGCCCAGGTCCCGCCCCTCGTGTCCTCGCCATATCCGGCAGCGTTAATAAAGTTGCGGCGGTTTGACGTTGGGGGCGGACAACATGGCGGCCTCCACGCTCGGCTCTCTGCTGCGGACTCTCCGTCAGGTCTGGGCCTTTATACCCTCCTCCCCTTCTCCTCTGAACCTCCAAACCCACGGGGTCCCCCACTATTCTGCCAGCTGTAGCGCCCAGTGCAGACCCGTCTCAGGGTTTTCCCTCTGCCCACTTCCCTCCTCCGGCCTCCCTCCTCCTTCAGGGGAGGGCCGAGCTGCAGATGTAAATTTGGTATTCGTAAGCTTAGAGCTCACAGGCATTGAAAGCTACAGATTGACTCCAATTTATAAGGAGTGTAGGTGGAGAGAGAAGGTGTCCGAGGAATGAGGCCCCAGAGCCTTCAATGTTAAGAGAGCCGAGCAAAGGAGACTTGAAAGAAGCAGAGCGAGGGAGGAGAGCGTGGCGGCCCGGAAGCATTCCAGGAGGCAGGGAGTGGGCAACTCTGCTCAAAGTCAATTAAAAGACGAGCTGAGAATTGCCTGTTGGGTTTAGCAGAGTGGAAATCGTTGGGACCTCGATCATAGCCGTTTCGATGGCGGGGTGGGGGCGAAAGCGTTCACGACAGAGTAGGAGGAAAGAAATTGGAGACTACGAATATAGACAAGCCTTTGAAAACGTTTTGCCGCAAAGGGGAGCAGAAAAATGGGTCAATAGCTGGAGAGGAGGTGGGTTAAGAGTGAGTGTTACGTGTTATTTTTTTAACGTGACAGAAGTAACTGCATGTTTTTGTGTTAAAGGGAAAGATTCTGTAAAGTGGGGAAAATGGATGCTGTAGGAGAGGGAAGAATTGCTGGAGCTGTACCCCTGTGTAGGCAAGAGGTGATGAGTTTCGTGTTCAATTGTTTGGTCTTAGGAACATAGTTAATCTGTAATAGCGTTGTCCAGTAGAAATAAAATGCCAACCACATATGTAACTTAAAAGTTTCTAAGTGGCCACATTAAAAAAAGTAAAAAGCAGATGAAATTAATTTTATTAAAATATTTTATTTAACTAGGTATGTCAAAAATATTATTTAAACATGTAATCTTATAAACGTGATGCATGAGATATTTCCTTTTTTTTTTTTTTTTTTTCCGGTACGCGGGCCTCTCACTGTTGTGGCCTCTCCCGTTGCAGAGCACAGGCTCCGGACGCACAGGCCCAGCGGCCATGGCTCACGGGCCCAGGCGCTCCGCGGCATGTGGGATCTTCCCGGACCAGGGCACAAACCCGTGTCCCCTGCATCGGCAGGCGGACTCTCAACCACTGGGCCACCAGGGAAGCCCCGTGATGTATGAGATATTTACATTCTTTTTTTCGTACTAGATCTTCAGAATCAGGTTTGTATTTTACACCTAAAGCACATCTTAGTTTGGATGCTAAATTTTCCACCATTAAAATGGAAAGTGTAGGAGCTTCACTGGTGGTGCAGAATCTGCCTGCCAACGCAGGGGACATGGGTTCGAGCCCTGGTCTGGGAAGATCCCACATGCCGCAGAGCAACTAAGCCCATGCACCACAACTTTTGAGCCTGTGCTGTAGAGCCCGCGAGCCACGACTTCTGAAGCCTGGGCACCTAGAGCCCATGCTCTGCAACAAGAGAAGCCACCGCAACGAAGACCCAATGCAGCCGAAAATAAATTTTAAAAAATAAATTTTTTTTAAATGGAAAATGTAGTCCTACCAAAACACTAAAGTTTATGTTTATCTTGCTTCAGTTTAAATTTTTTAATTAATTGAAATTAAATAAAATTAGGAATTACGTTTCTCTCGTTACATTTCAAGTGCTCACTAGCTGTGTGTGGTTAGTGGCTACTGTATTGGACAGAGCAGATCTTTAATAACAGGATGGAATGTAGTACATGTGATTACAGATGCTTTTTTAAAAAATTTATTTTAATTGAAGTATAGTTGATTTGCAATGTGTTAATTTCTGCTGTACAGCAAAGTGATTCAGTTGTACATATATATATTTTTCATATTCTTTTCCATTATGGTTTATTACAGGATATTGAAGATAGTTCCCTGTGTTATTCAGTAGGACCTTTTTGTTTATCCATTTTATATAATAGTTTGCATCTGCTAATCCCAAACCCCCATCTGTCCCGCCCCCTTGGCAGCCAGAAATCTGTTCTCTATATCTGATTACAGGTGCTTTTAATTTTGTAATTAAAGAGAAATTGAAGTCATCAGCTAAACGTGGGGATGTGGGAGCAGGTGTCAGAGATTTGAGGAGAGACAAGATGGTGTAAAATAGTCAAGAGTAGATCGGGAAAATAGTGGCAAGAATTAGAGCCAGTACAGTGAAATGAGAGAGGGACCAGGGAGTTGAGGGTGTATGAAAGAGGACATTGTGTTTACAGACCATGGAATTCAGGCTGGGTAAGCGGGAGATAGGAAATCAAAAGCTGAGAGACAGTGAAAAGCTGGTAGGAACAATGGATTAAAAGTCTCAGAGGAGCTGTTATGAGGTGTTAGAAGGAACAAGCTAGAAAGAAGTGATAGAGAATGAGATAACACACAGCTGAGACAATGGACGGCTTGCACCTACTGGTAATAAAAGACCTAGGGTTGGGGCTTCCCTGCTGGCGCAGTGGTTAAGAATCTGCCTGCCAATGCAGGGGACACGGTTCATGCCCCGGTCTGGGAAGATCCCACATGCCGCGGAGCGGCTGGGCCCGTGAGCCATGGCCGCTGGGCCTGCGCGTCCGGAGCCTGTGCTCTGCGGCGGAAGATGCCACAACAGTGAGAGGCCCGCGTACCACAAAAAACAACAACAACAAAAAAAACAGACCTAGGGCATGGAAGTGAATAGGTAAAGAAGAGTGGAGGACGGAAATCACTGGAGGAAAAGAGTTTGAGGAATGGAGAGATCACAGTGTAATTTCATGTGTGTTGAGATCACCAGGAATTAAGACAGGAAGAATATTGGAGAGAGTGACAGTGAGCCAGCATTTACAGTGAGTGAAAAACGAAAGGGAATGGTGGGGGCTGTGGTAGATGACTGCAGTCGTGACGGGTGGTGGGAGTATAACCCAATGGCACGAGAGCCGAAACTTCCTTTCAGGAAGGAGGGACAGTCTGGAAGCTGCAGCAAAGAGCAAGGAAGCTTTCTTCCACTCGTGGGAGAAAAAAAGAGCTACTGGGAAGCTATCTGGGATTCAAGATTCTCTAGAGCAAGTATCTGAAGGAGATGTTAAGGAATTGAGGATTTAGAAAATTTCGACAGTGGTAGACCATGAGTTGAAGAGGGCCCAATGGAAGAGTTACAGGAGGTGAAGAGGGGTGAGAGAGAGGGGCAGGATAGGATAAGTACAGAACAGAATGCAATCTTAGTATATAAAGCACTGTTATCAACTGGTAAGAAAATGCTGACAATAGAAATGTGGGCAAAGGACATACACTGTTTACAGAAGAAATTACTATAATAGACCAATAAATGTTTATTTTAAGTGTATTGCTTTTATAGTCAGAAAAAAAGTGCAAAAAGAATGGAAGATGTTTTGTTTTGTTTTCTTAAATAGAAACCTGTTAGGAGATGGTAGAGAGGATGTTGATTAGGAATAGTCTGGAAAAGAATTGAGGGGAAAAGTGTTTAATTTTGTTTTCTAATTCTCTTTAACTTTCAATTTCATAGATAAAAACAAACCTTGCATTGACCCTTAATGTGAATTGTTTCTTTCAGCCAAAATGATTTCCTCAAACCTTACCACTGTATCTTGTTCATTTCCTCTTTTGGTTTGGAAAAACTTCACCTTCTCTCCCTTCCTTTCCGTGATGCTCATTTCCAGCCACAGTGACCACGTGTTCATTTGACTCAGTCGTGTCAAATCGATACTGAAATTTCCTTCATGCTGTCTTATTTCCAAAAAGCAGATTTTAGAGTTGTTGTATTTCCCCATGAGACTTTGAAGCATTGAAGATGCTCAGTTTATCTTTTGTTCATAGATTGAAAAAACGTTTTCTTTCTAATCTAGTATTCTCATTTTCAGCTTTATATTCTGTATAATGCTGTATGTATATTTGTTTCTAAAACAGCAGTTATAAGAGACCATCATTATTTTCTATAGCTGCAATTTAACGAACATATAATATTTGCTGTGGTTTGGGGGCGACTAGAGTTTCTAGTGGCCTATACTCTCTGTGCCTGTACTGTCAGTCAGAATTGTAAACTCTCACCATGTAAACATGTGACAATGAGGAGCCTACTATTTTATTACTGGACAACTCATGCTAAGAAATATTAGATCAATGATAATTTCAAATTATCATTTTGAAATAATACTTTGACCCAGCAGTTCTGCTTCCAAGAATTTATCCTACTGATACATAGAAATATATATGAAATGATTTACATAAGACATTATTCATTGCAGCATTGTTTATAATGATAACTGGTGAGGTATGGTCTAGCTGTCCACCAGTAGGTCACAGGATAATAAATCATGATGCATCTGTGGGGAGGAAAAAGTAACTGCTTTATCTTCTTCTAAGTTCTCAGCTGGGGCCCTTGTAACAAGAGAAAAGCATACAAATTTGTAAGTTTTACCTGACACGGGAAGTTTCATAGGGAAATGAAGACCCAAGGAAGTTAAACCTGAGTGGTTTTGTGCTAGGTTTGATGAAGCCTGGAAAGTCATGGGGAAATGTGATAAGACAAATGGTATGGGCTAAGTGTAGAAAACTAAGGGAAACTTAGCAAGGCCTGTTATTCAGATTCTTCTCAGTGTCCCTCAGGCTTCAGAGATAAAGATGCTTCTTTCATACCCTGGCTATAGGGAGGGCACCTCTCACATAAGGGTCTTATGACCTGTTTCAGGGGAAGGTCAGAAAGTCCTTCTTGCACCTGCTGTTTCTCAAATTCCATTTGCTTGAAATAGTCAGTATGCCAAAGGAGCCATATTTTGAGGTAGTGTCTCCTGAACCTGGTCACATCCATATAGTGGAATATTATGTGACCTGAAACAACGTGGAAGCTTTTTGGCATATGGATATGGATAGATCTCCAAGATGTATTGTTAAATGTGAAAAAAGGGTGTAGGGGAAGAAACATGGGAGTGGGCGTGTGTACATGTATTTTATAGACAAAAATCTCTGGAAGGCTGCACAAGAAACTAGTAACTGGATACCTCTGGAGGTGGGGGTGTGGTCACTCGGCTGGTGAGGGACGAGGTGGGAGGGTGAATCCACTGTATGTCTATACTTTTTTAAAATTTTATTTTTTTATTGAACTATAGTTGATTTCAGCAAAGTGATTTGGTTATATTTGATGTGTTATATATATATTTTTTCGATTCTTTTCCATTATAGGTTATTACAAGATATTGAATATATTTCCCTGTGCTATACTGTAAATCCTGTTTATCTGTTTTATATATGCTAATGTGTATCTGTTAATCCTATATTCCTGATTTATCTACCTCTCCTTCCTCCCGTCCTGTTATCCCTTTTGGTAACCATAAGTTTGTTTTCTGTGTCTGTGAGTCTGTTTCTGATTTGTAAATAAGTTCATTTGTACTATTTTTTAGATTCCACATATAAGTTATATTTGTCTTTCTCTGTCTGACTTGCTTCACTTAGTATGATAATCTCTGGGTCCATCCATGTTGCTGCAAATGGCATTATTTCTTTCTTTTTTATGGCTGAGTAATATTTCATCCTCTTTATCCATTCACCTATTGATGGACACTTGGGTTGCTTCCATGTCTTGGCTATTGTAAATAGTGCTGCTATGAACATTGGTGTTCATGTATCTTTTCTAATTAGAGTTTTTTTCCAGATATATGCCCAGGACTGGGATTGCAGGATCATATGGTAACTGTATTTTCAGTTTCTTGAGGAACCTCTGTACTGTTTCCCATAGTGGCTGCACCAATTTATATTCCCACCAAAGTGTAGGAGGGTTCCCTTTTCTCACAACCTCTCCAGCATTTGTTATTTGTAGACTTTTTGATGGTGTCCATTCCGACCTGTGTGAAGTGATACCTCATTGTAGTTTTGATTTGCATTTCTCTAATAATTAGCAATATCGAGCATCTTTTCATATGCTTGTTGGCCATCTGTATGTCTTCTTTGGAGAAATGTCTATTTAGGACTATTTAGGTCTTCTTTCCATTTTTTGATTGGGTTTTTTTTTTTATATTAAGCTGTGTGAGCTGTTTGTATATTTTGGAAATTAATCCCTTGTCAGAAGTATTGTTTGCAAATATTTTCTCCTAGTTGGTTGGTTTTCTTTTTGTTTTATGATTTCCTTTGCTGTGCAACATCTTGGTTTAACTGGGTCCCATTTGTTTATTTTTGTTTTTATTTCCATTACGCTAGGAGGTGGACCCAAAAACATATTGTTGCAATTTATGTCAAAGAGTGTTCTGCCTATGTTTTCTTCTAGGAGTTTTATAGTATCTAGTCTTACATTTAGGTCTTTAATCCATTTTGAGTTTATTTTTATCTATTGTGTTCTAATTTCATTCTTTTGCACATAATTGTACAGTTCTTCCAGGACCTTTTAATGAAGAGACTGTCTTTTCTCCATTGTATATTCTTGCCTCCTTTGTCATAGATTAATTGACCATAGGTGTGTGGGTTTATTTCTAGGGTTTCTATCCTGTTCCATTAATCTATGTGTCTGTTTTTGTTCCACTACCATACTGTATTGATTTCTGTAACTTTGTAGTATTGTCTGAAGTCAAGAAAGGTGATTCCTCCAGTACCATTCTTCTTTCTCAAGATTGTTTTGGCTTTTTGGGGTCTTTTCTGTTTCCATATAAATTTAAACATTGTTCTAGTTCTGTGAAAAATGCCATTGGTAATTTGATACGCCATTGGATTACACTTGTCTTTTTCTTGTGGTTGATTTCTATCTAATCTATTGCCATTGGATTGCACTGAATCTGTAGATTGCCTTGGGTAGTGTGGTCATTTTAACAATATTGATTCTTCCAACCCAAGAACATAGTATATCTTTCCATCTGTTTGTGCCATGTTCAGTGTTTCTCATCAGTGTCTTACAGTTTTTGCAGTACAGGTTTTTTGCCTCCTTAGGTAGGTTTATTCATAGGTAGTTTATTCTTTTGATGGGAAACTTTAGCTGTGCTGTCAACTTTGGAGAATTATCCCAGTTGTACCGTGTTGGGTTGGCATTGTACAGAAATCAACAGCCATATTGGTCTAGAAACGTTAAACATAATTTTTTCCATTTGTACAGGGGTAACACACTATTAAATATGTAAGGTCTTATCTACATGGGTTTGATTACAGAAACTAATAAAGTATTCTCTAAATTTAAAAAATTGTTTATATTATTGTTAATAATATAAATTGTTTATACTGTTCATATAACAATATAAATTGTTTATATTGTTCATATAGCAATATAAATTATTTCCTCAATTTCTCATTCTGATATTCCATTTGTGTATAGAAATGCAACAGATTTCTGTGTATTAATTTTGTATCCTGCAACTTTATCAAATTCATTGACGAGCTCTAGTAGCTTTCTTGTGGCGTCTTTAGGATTTTCTGTGTATAGTGTCATCTGCAAACAGCAACAGTTTTATTTCTTCTTTTCCATTTTGGATTCCTTTAATTTCTTTTTGTCTCTGATTGCTGTGGCTAGGACTTCCAAAACTATGTTGAATAAAAGTGGCACGAGTGGCCATCCTTGTCTTGTTCCTGATCTTAGAGGAAATGCTTTCAGCTTTTCACCATTGAGTGTGATGTTAGCTGTGGGTTTGTAATATATGGCCCTTATTATGTTAAGGTAAGTTCCCTCTGTGCCCACTTTCTGGAGAGTTTTTTATCATAAATGGATGTTGAATTTTATCAAAAGCTTTTTCTGCAACTATTGAGATGATCATATGCTTTTTATTCTTCAATGTGTTAATGTGGTGTATCACACTGATTGATTTGCAGTTATTGAAAAATCCTTGCATCCCTGGGATAAATCCCACTTGATCATGGTATATGATCCTTTTAACCTATTGTTGGATTTGGTTTGCTAATATTTAGTTGATTTTTGAATCTGTGTTCATCAGTGATATTGGCCTGTACTTTTCTTTTTTTGTGTGGGTTCTTTGTCTAGTTTTGGTATCAGGGTGATGGTGGTATCATAGAATGAGTTCAGAAGTGTTCCTTCCTCTGCCATTTTTAGGAATAGTTTCACAAGGATAGTTGTTAACTCTTATCTAAATGTTCGGTAGAATTCACCTGTGAAGCCGTCTGGTCCTGGACTTTGGCTTGTTGGGAGTTTTTAAATTACCAACCCAATTTCACTACTTATAATTGGTCTCTTCATATTTTCTATTTCTTCCTGGTTCAGTCTTGCAAGATTGTACCTTTCTAAGGATTTGTCCATTTCTTCTAGGTTGTCCATTTTATTGGCATATAGTTGCTCAAAGTAGTCTCTTATGATTCTTTGTATTTCTGTGGTGGCAGTTGTAACTTCTCTTTTTTTATTTCTATTTTATTGATTTGGGACTGCTCCCTTTTTTTCTTGATGAGTCTGGTAAAGGTTTATCAATTTTGTTTATCTTTTCAAAGAACTAGCTTTTAGTTTCATTGTCATTCCTATTTTTTTAGTCTCTATTTCATTTCTGCTCTGATCTTTATGATTTCTTTCCTTCTACTAACTTTGGGTTTTGTTCTTCTTTCTCTAGTTGCTTTAGGTGTAAGGTTAGGCTGTTTATTTGAGATTTTTCTTGTTTCCTTGCATCTCTGTAAACTTCCCTCTAAGAACTGCTTTTGCTGTGTCCCATAGATTTTGGATTGTTGTGTTTTCATTTTCATTTGTCTCCAGGTATTTTTTGATTTCCTCTTTGACTTCTTCAGTGATCCATTGATTGTTTAGTAGCATATTGTTTAACCTCCATGTGTTTGTGTTTTTGCAGTCTTTTTCTTGTAATCGAATTCTATCCTCATAGTGTTGTGGTCAGAAAAGATGCTTGATATGATTTCAGTTTTCTTAAATTGACCAGGGTTTGCTTTGTTGCCCAGCATGTGATCTATCCTGGAGAATGTTCCATGTGCACTTGAAAAGAATGTGTATTCTGCTGCTTTCAGATGGAATGCTCTATAAATATCAGTTAAGTCCATCTGGTCTAATGTGTCATTTAAGGCCTGTGTTTCCTTATTGATTTTCTGTCTGGATGATCTGTCCATTGATGTAAGTGGGGTGTTATAAAGTCCCCCACTAAAATTATTATATATTCTTGTATTGATCCTTTGATCATTATGTAGTGTCCTCCTTTGTCTCTTGTAACCGTCTTTTTTTTTTTAAGTCTATTTTGTCTGATATAAATATTACTGTTCTGGCTTTCTTTTGATTTGCATTTGCATGGAGTACCTTTTTCCGTTCCCTCACTTTCAGTGTGTATGCGTCTTTAGATCTGAAGTGTGTCTCTTGTAGGCAGCAAATATACTGGTCCTGTTTTTGTATACATTTAGTTAGTCTGTGTCTTTTGGTTGGAGCATTTGGTCTGTTTACATTTAAGGTAATTATCAATATGTATGTTCCTATTACTATTTTGTTAATTGCTTTGGATTTGTTTTTGTAGGTCTTTTTTTGCCCTTTTTTCTCCTGTTCTCCTGTGTTGTGATTTGATGACTCTTTTTAGTGGTATGTTTGGATTCCTTTTTCTTTTTTGTGTCTGTATCTATCATAGATTTTTATTTTGCAGTTACCATGAGGTTTTTGTATAGGAGTCTATATTTATACATGCTTGTTTCAAGTTGCTCATCTCTTAATTTCTAATGCATTTTAGATACACTGCATTTGTAGTCTCCTTTCCTCACTATTACTGTTTTTGATTTTACAGTTTACGTCTGATTGTTTTGTGTATCGCTTAACTGCTTACTGTGGTTACAAATGATTTTACTACTTTAGTCTTTTAACCTCCCTACTAGCTTTGTGCATGGATGATTTTCTACCTTTATTGTATGTTTGCCTTTATCAATGAGCTTTTCCATTTTGTAATTTGCTTGTTTCTAGTTGTGGCCTTTTCATTTCTGCCTAATGAAGTTCCTTTAGCAGGTGCTGTAAAGCTGGTTTGGTGGTGCTGAATTCTTTTAGCTCTTGCTTGTGTGTAAAGCTTTTGATTTCTCCATGAAATCTGAATGAGAGCCTTGCTGGGTAGAGTATTCTTGGTTGTAGGTTTTTCTCTTTCATCACTTTAAGTATACCATGCCACTCCCTTTTAGCCTATAGTTTCTGCTGAAAAATCAGCTGATGGCCTTATCGGAGTTCCCTTGTGTGTTATTTGTTGCTTTTCCCTTGTTGCTTTTAATAGTCTCTCTTTATATTTAACTTTTGTCATCTTTCTTACAATGCATTGTGGTGTATTCCTCTGTGGGTTAATCCTGTATGGGACTCTCTGCACTTCCTGTACTTGGGTGACTGTTTCCTTCCCCAGGTTAGGGCAGTTTTCAGCTATTATCTGTTCAGTTATTTTCCCAGACCCTTTCTCTCTCCTTCTGGGATCCCTAAAATGCCAGTATTAATGTGCTTGATGTTATCCCAGAGGTTTCTTAAGCTGTCCTCATTTCATTGTTTTTTCTTCTTTCTGTTTAGTGGCAGTGATTTCCACTACCTCTGTCTTCCAGCTCACTGATCCATCCTTCTGAATCATTTAGTCTACTATAGATTCCTTCTAGTGTATTTTTCATATCAGTTATTGTTTTCTTTAGTTCTTTATATTCTTTATATTTTCTAATTCTTTTTTAAAAACTTCTGATTTCTTGCTCTGTGCATCTATTCTCCTCCCAAGTTTTTTGATCGTCTTTACGATCATTACTCTGAACTCTTTCTTGGGTGGATTGCCTATCTCCATGTGACTTAGTTGTTCTTCTGGGGTTTTATCTTGTTTATTCATGTGAAACATACTCCTCTGTTGCCTCATTTTATGTAAATTGCTATTTGTGTTTTTATGTATGTGGTAGGTTGGTTTCAGTCCTCCATCTTGGAAAACTGGCCCTCTGTAGGAAACGTCATTTGTGTCCCAGCAGTGCACTCCTCTCTCATCCCTCAAGGACCAGGGGCCAGCTGGTCCCAGGGTAGTGTCTGGCCTGTGTTTGTGGACTCACTCTGCAGGCTGCGGAACTGTAGTTTTCTTGTTTCTAATGACTGCCCCCTGGTAGGTGAGCCTGGTGTAGAGGCTTGTGCAGGCTTCTTGGTGGGAGGGGCTGGTGCCTGTCCCCTGGTAGGTAGAACTGGGTCTTGGTCCTCTGATGGACAGGACCATGTCTAGGGGCGTATCTAGAGGAGGCTGTGAGCTCAGGAAGTCTTTAGGTAGCCTATCTGCTGATGGGTTTGACTGTGTCCCTGCCCATTGTGTTGTTTGCCTCAATGCCTCTCAGCCCTTGAGCCTATGGACTGCTGGGTGGGGCCAGGTCTTTGTGCCAAAATGTCAGCCTCCACAAGAGCTCACACATGCAGATGAATGCTCCCTGATATATCAGGCACCAGAGTCTGTGTCCCCAGGGTGGGCCACAGCCACCTCCCCAGGAGACCCTCCAAGACCAGCAGGTAGGTCTGGCCCAGGCTTCTATCAGATTACTGCTTTTGCCCTTGGTCCAGTGCATGTGAGATTTTGTGTGCACACTTTGAGAGTGAAGTCTCTATTTCCCCCATTCCTGTGGAACTCTTGCAGTCAAGCCCCGCTGGCCTTCAAAGCCAAATGCTCTGGGGTCTCCTCTTCCCCATGCCAGACCCCTGGGCTGGGGGTGGAGTCTGACAGGCTCAGAACTCTCACTTCTGTGGGAGAACTTCTGCAATATAATTATTCTCTAGTTTGTGGGTTGCACACCTGGGGGTATGGGATTTGATTATATCATGAATGTGCCCCTCATACCCATCTCATTGTGGTTCCATCTTTATGTATTTAGATGTAGAGAATCTTTTCTGCTAAGTTTCAGTCCTTTTTAACAATGGTTCTGCAGATTGTTCTGATTTTCGTGTGCTCATGAGAGGAGGTGTGCTTCGGGTCCTTCTCTGCCATCTTGGCTGCTCTCCCTTCAGCATTTTTATTACTTCCTTTTTGGACTTGGGGTCATGTAGACTGGAGAGGTCTGTTTCATTGCTTGTTCTTTCAGGGGATTTCACCTGTTCTTTTAATTGGGAGTAATTCTTCTGCTTTTTCATTTTACTTATATTTCTCTTATTCTGAATTTATTTTTTTAAGTATTAAATTTATTTATTTATATTCTGTTTTTGGCTGTATTGGGTCTTCGTTGCATGTGGGCTTTCTTAGTTGCAGCAAGCGGGGCTACTCTTCATTGTGATGCATGGGCTTCTCATTGCAGTGGCTTCTCTTGTTGCGGAGCACGGGCTCTAGGTGCACAGGCTTCAGTAGTTGTGGCACACAGGCTCAGTAGTTGTGGCTCACGGGCTCTAGAGCACAGTCTCAGTAGTTGTGGCACACGGGCTTAGTTGGTCTGTGGCATGTGGGATCTTCCCGGACCAGGGCTCGAACCTGTATCCCCTGCATTGTCAGGCATATTGTTAACCACTGTGCCAGCAGGGAAGTCCCTCTTACTCTGAATTTAGGGAAAACAGTTGTCTACTGTGGTTTTGAAGGGCTGTTTTTATCTGGGAGTGACCTTGTGTAGACTGTATGAGTCCAGTATTTTTGGTGCGAGGGCTGTTTTTGGCTTGCTGTGTCTTTCCTCAGGGTGTACTGGCCCTTGTCTCCTTGATATAGGTGGTGTGTTTGATATTGTGTTGACTGGAGCCTGCACTGGATGTTGGGCAGGGCCTCCTCTTTTCTCTGTGATTGTTACAGCCCTGTCAGGGGTAGAGTCTGCTCCCCATTTGTTGGAGTGGAAGCCCCTAGATCCGATTCTAAGCTTCAATGTGAGGTAGGCAGGACTAGAGCACTCCCTCTGGGAAAGGAGCCCCTGTGTGTTCCTCCCCAGGAGCTGTTTGCTGTGATGTGCAACTCTGACACTGCCTGCCACCTGGTGTGCACACCCACAAAGATCATTGTTGCTGGCACTGCCCTTGGGGGCTGCATCTGCTGCAGGAGTGCTTGGAATCAGCTTGGAGATGAGGTATGGGTGAGAAACCCTCACAAAACCACGGGTGAGAAAGTCCTCTGGAGCTGCAGCCCCACACCTAAAGCAGGAGTGCTAGTGATCACCTCAGTATTCAGTGCCATCTCCATGTGTGCGTGCCCACAAAGTTTGCAAAACCCGCTGCAGTTGGAGCTGTGCCCTGCTGTGAGCATGCTGATAGTGAGGCTGCTATAGTGGACCCATGCCCCTCCCTTCCCATGTTGACAGTGGGGCTCCTACGGCAGCCCCATGCTCCATCCTGTGCACACCCCCAGTTGTGGCTCGGGCCATACTCCAGGCCCTTTGAGCTGTCTTCACACAGCCAAACCGAGTCATCTCCCCGGTATGTCTGCTGAAGCCTGAGTTTCAACACCCAGTCGCTATGCTCGCTAGCAGTTGTGCCTCAGACTGGAAAGTGTGGCAATGTGGCAAAGACTGTCTGTGCTGGTCTCTCTACCCTGTGGGGCAGCAGACCAACTCCTGCACTCTGCTTTTGAGCCTCTGAAGCTCCCTGTCTGTCCCAGCAGACCTCCCAGCCAGTGAAGGAGGTCCCCAGGGTGAGGGAACCTTTCGTCTTTCACAGCTCCCTCCCAAGGGTGCAGGTCCCATCCCAATTTCTCTTCTCCCTTTTCCCTTCATCCTACATGGTTTTGTGGAAATCCTTCTTGCAGCTTTGGTTGTCTGAGATCTTCCACAAGCTTTCAGTAAATATCCTGTATAGATTGTTCCATGTGTAGATGTATCTTTGATGTATTTGTGGGAGCAGGTGAGCTCCATGTCTCTCTACTCCACCTTCTTGGTCTCCTCCCCCTTTCTATACTTTTTTGACTTTTGAACCATATATTTATTAACCTAAGTAAAGGTAAAACAATTATATTAAAAATCTCAGAAAAATTTTCACTTTCCAACCCACGTTATTGGCATTGTATTAATTACCACAGAAGTTATTTGTTCTGAATTAAGAAGTCTATTATTTTAAATTATTAAAGTTATCCATAATTACTTGGGGGATAAAAGGTCATAAATAGTGACTAAAAGAGGATCACAGGATGGAGAAACTGGCAGAGTCTGGGTCTGACTGTCCTTCACTTGTTCCTTCTCTCTGGCTCTTAGGTGGTTCCTTCATCAGCTTCAGGCCAAGTTCGAAGTTACTATGTAGATTGGAGAATGTTGCGTGATGTGAAGAGAAGAAAAATGGCCTATGAGTATGCAGATGAGAGGCTTCGGATCAATTCTCTCAGGAAGAATACCGTTCTGCCAAAAGACCTTCAGGTTAGCTAAGTAACATGAGTATCTACCATAAAATCATTAACTCAAATCAGATCACTTTTAATAGTTTGTTATGACTTAGTATCAATATACTTTCTGGAGAATATAATCAGATTTTTTTCAATCACCGTAAACAAATACACTTGTAACTGATTTTGATGAGTTTCAAATTAAAAAAGAACTATTCATTCTTAACTAGCTCTTTAACCATTTCATTAGGTGATGCTTAGAAAGTACTGATGCATGGTAACCACACAGAAATTGGATAGTTATTTCTCCAATCATCCCAATCATTCAACTCTCAAGGCATTGGGAGTCTTTGCCAATGCATGGGGCCAGGTGCCCAGCACACGGCCTACACAGTTCCTTATCCAGGGCCATCCCTAAGCCTGCTTCTCTGAATTCCTCTGCCCATGAGGTGGCCTTCCATTTAGGTTTACTTTCTTGTCACACTCTTTAACTTGAATAAGAGAATGTCAACTCTGTTTGACTCCCTGAATCATAAGTCCTGCCTAACTGGTGACATAAAATACCTGCATTCAAGAGTCTTATCAGAGAGTATAACTCAAATTCAAGGCCGTTAAACTTATCAAAAGCTCAGAGTAAATAATATTTCATTTATATAAATTTGGAGAATGATATACAGGCCCCTCATTACTGTGGATTCTTTTTAAATCTTGTCTAAATTAAGCCAGAGAAGCAGAAAACTGAGTGCCCTGGACCATTCTGTTATGGCTTTTACTGTAGTGACATTAAGCTACTTGCCTATATTTAGGGAGTAATAAGAAGTGGCTCCTGAGAAACTCAGCTTAAGATGTTGTGGAGGACAAATGTATGAAGATCCCCAGAAGAGTCTGTGGTATGAGAAGCAGCAATAGCTGTGCAGAGACTCTGTGAATCATGGGAACTGATCATGGCACTATGTTGCCTGCCAACTAGCTTACAAGTCAAATTTATGCCCCAGTGCTAACAAACTTACAGGCTCTCACAGAATGCTCTTTTGTTTCATTTTCCCTTTGCCCAGTTTCCTCATTTGTACACTGCCTTAAATCTTTACATTCACACATATGTAAACAATTTGTAGGTATTCTTCAAGTTCTGTCTCCATGAAACTTCAGTCTGCCAGCCCAATCATTTCTCCTGTCTCTATAGCGTTTACTGTCTACCATTCATTGACTTAATCATGTTGTTTTATATAATTCTCCCAGTATTTCTTAATAGCAGCACATGCATAAGCTTTTGGAGATCAGGAACTACTCTTAATGCTTAATAGTTGATATAAATTTAGTGGCTTTCATATACATTTTCTCATTTATGTACTTTTAATATGTTAGAGTAATTATTTTGCTTCCATCATAGTCTAGTACAGGGTCAATCACACACACACTCACATGCACACACACGCACAATAATACACATACTTTAACCACATACGTAAGAATAAATCTGTACTGACACAACCTTAGTGCCAACTACTGCAGTAATCTCTGTTTTTCTCCCCTGAACCATTTTTGCCCTTACCATATTTATTTCCCTACATTGCAAATCATCTTTTAAAAATGTAAATCTCATTTGATCTCTCGTCTTTGCATCTCCAGCCGACAGAGTCTTTACCATAGGTGTCAAGGTTCTGTGGGCTCCTGCCCTTCCTTCTTCTTCACCTTCACCTCAAACCATATTTTCCTCCTACTTGATGTTCAGTCCAGAGGTTTCAGACTTTTATGATTCAAAAATCTTATGGGAAATAACCTAACTTACACCTTCAGGAACTAGAAAAAGAAGAACAGGTAAGCCCAAAGTTAGCAGAAACAAAGATCAGAGCAGAAATAAATGAAAATAGAAACTGGAAAAACAGTAAAGATCTGTGAAACTAAGAGCTGGTTTTTTGAAAAGATAAAATTGATGAGCCTTTAGCTAGACCAACCTAGTAAAGAAGAGAGAAGACTCCAGTAAAATCAGCAATGAAAGAGGAAACATTACAACTGATACCAAATAAATACAGAGAATCATAAGAGACTGATGAGAGCAATTGTATGCCAACAAATTGGCTAGCCTAGAAGAAATGGATAAATTCCTAGACACATATAACCTATCAAGACAATCATGAAGAACTAGAAAATCTGAAGTGACCAATAATGAGTAAGGAGATTGAATCAGTAATCAAAAACCTACTAAGAAAAGCCCAGGACTGTGTGCCTTCATGAGTGAATTCTGCCAAACATTTAAAGGGGAATTAGTTCCAATCCTTCTCAAACTCTTCCAAAAAATTGAAGAAGAGGGAAACATTCCCAAAGTTATTTTATGAGCCCAGCATTGCCCTGATACCAAAGCCAGATCAGGACACTACAAGAAGAAAACTACGGGTCAGTATCCCTGATGAATAGAGATGTAAAAATTCTCAACAAAATACTAGCAAACCAAATTCAACAGCTTTTCCTCTAAGATCAGGAACAAGACAAGGATGCCTACTCTTGCCACTTCTGTTCAACAGAGTACTAGAAGGCCTAGCCAGAGCTATCAGGCAAGAAAAAGAGATAGAAGGCATCTAATCAGGAAGGAAGAAGTAAAACTCTCTCTATTTGCAGACAACATGATATTATATATAGAAAACCCTAAAGACTCCACCAAAAAACTGTTAGAACTAATCCATAAATTGAGTGAAGTTGCAGGTTACCAAATCAACCTACAAAATTTAGTTGTGTTTCTACACACTGACAAAAATAAAACAATCCCATTTACAATAGCGTCAAAACTAATAATAAACCTAGAAATAAATTTAAGAAGGTGAAAGATTTATACACTGAAAACTATATGCACTGATGAAAGAAATTGAAGAAGCAGAAATAGAAAAAATAATCTTAAAACTTGTATGGAACTACAAAAGACCCTTGAATAGTCAAAGCAATCCCAAGAAAGAAAAACCAAAAAAAAAACTGGAGGTATCACATTTCCTGATTTAAAAGCTGTAATATTCAAAATTGTATGATATTGGCATAAAAACAGACACATAGACCAATGGAACAGAATCAAGAACCCAGAAATAAAGCCACAGATATGTAGTCAACAAATATTTGACAAGGGAGCCAAAAATACTCAGTGGGTATTGGCTAGTTTCTCCATAAATGGTGTTGGGGAGACTATATTCACATGTGAAAGAATGAAATTGGACCCCTATCTTACCCCACTCACAAAAATTAACTTGAAATGGGTTAAAGACTTAAAGGACAGACCTGAAAGTGTAAAACTGCTAGAAGAAAACAAAGGGTAAAAAAGGTCTTTGCCATTTGTCTTTGCAGTGATTTTTTAGGTGTGACGCCAAAGGTGCAAGCAACAAAAGCAAAAATAAGCAAGTAGACTGCATCACACTAAAAGAAACAACAACATGAAAGGTACCCTACAAAATGGGAGAAAATATTTGCAAGTCATGTACTTGATAAGGGGTTAATACCCTGAAAATGTAAGGAAGTAATACAACTCAATAGCCCCTCAAATTTTTTTTTGATTAAAAAATGGGCAGAGAACCTGAATAGACGTTTTTCTAAAAAAGATATAAAAATGGCCAACAGGTACATGAAAAGATGCTCAACATCACTTATCAGGGAAATGCAAATGAAAACACAAAGAGCTATCACCTCACACCTGTCAGAATGGCTACTATCCAAAAGACAAGAGATAAGTTTTGGCAAGGATGTGGAAAAGAGAACCCTTGTGCACTGTTGGTGAGAATGTAAATTGGTGGAGCCACTATGGAAAACAGTATGGAGGTTCCTCAAAAAATTAAAAATAGAACTACCATGTATGATCCAGGAATTCCTTTTCTCAGTATAAATTTGAAGGAAATGAAATCACTAGATAGAAATAGAAGTGATATCTGCACCCCTGTGTTCACTCCAGCATTATTCACAATAGCCAAGACATGGAAACCACTTGAATGTCCATCAACAGATGAATGTGACACTCAATGTGATTCATACACAGACACAGAGTACGATACTATTTAGCCATAAAATAGAAGGAAATCCTGCCCTTTGCAATAACGTGGATATACCTTGAGGGCATTATGCTAAGTGAAGTAAGTCAGAAAAAGACAAATACTGTATGATCTCTCTTATATGTGTTATCTAAAATAACGAATTCATAGAAACAGAGTAGAATGGTGGTTACCAGAGGCTGGGGACTGGGGAAAATGGGGAGATGGTGGCCAAAGGGTACAGACTTCCAGTTTTAAGGTAAATAAGTCCTGGGGTTGAATAGGTACAACATGGTGACTACAGTTAACAATACCGTATTATATACTTGAAAGTTGCTAAAAGAGTAAATCTTAAGTGTTCTCACGCACACAAAAAAGTAATTATGTGGGGTGATGGAGGTGTTAACTAACCTTATTGTGGTAATTATTTTTCATGGTATATACATGCATCAAAACATCACATTGTACACCTTAAACTTATACAGTATTATATGTCAGTTATACCTCAGTAAAGCTGGGAAAAAATCGTTTGCGGAGACAAGAGAAATGCACTCATATATTTTCCAAAAAAGAAATGAGAATGTCTATAGCAGCTCTATTTGTAATAGTTCAAGACTAGAAACTACCTGGATGTCCATCAGCTGTACAATGGATAAATGAATTATGGCATATTCACACAACAAAAATTAGCACCAATGAGAATGAACAAATTACAACACATGAACCAGTATGAAGACTCTCACAAACATTTTATTGAGTGAAAGAAGCCAAACAGAAATGAATAAAGAAGAATGGTTTTTATTATACTCCATGGTTACATTTATATAAAATCAAAACAAGAAAAATTCATCTGGTGTTAGTAACCAGGTTAGCTCTTAGCCAGGAGGTCAGTGACCGAAAGGAGGCAGAGGGAAGGCTTGGGGTGCGGATAATTTTTCTTAATCTAGTTGCTGGTTACACAGCTATGTTCTGTTTGTGAAAACTTGTTGAGCTTTACACTTACGGTTTGTGGATTCTTGTGTATCTACGTTGTTTCAATTAAATTTTGAAAAATTACATTGTATGTCAAACATTTCTGTCATTTTTCTGATCTGTTTGTTTCTACTCAGAGCTTAAAGTTCACTATGGTGTCCAGGGTTCTTTTGCCAAACTTGGCTCCATTAATGAATCTAGCCCTTTGTTCTCTTCCTCTGAGCATTGACTAATCATCCAGAATAAGTAAATGCGTGTGATCTGTGTAAATAATGTTGTGACTTCCCTTAGGAAGTGGCTGATGAAGAAATTGCTGCCCTTCCCCGGGATAGCTGTCCCGTTAGAATCAGAAATCGGTGTGTTATGACATCCCGTCCACGAGGTGTAAAGCGGCGCTGGAGGCTTAGTCGTATCGTCTTCCGTCACTTAGCCGACCACGGGCAACTGTCTGGGGTGCAGCGAGCAATGTGGTAATAATCAGCTCCAGAACCTACTGAGCTTACAGGAAAACCAGTTCTGGCAAGAAGAGACTTCTCTAATAGGCAAAAACCTCGTTTTTATGGGGGTCCAGGATAAAGGTCTTCTCCACCTGATGCTGTCTATAGTTAAATTACTTTTAAATTTTAAATGAAAAAATTTGGAAGTTTCATTCTGTCAGTGAATTATCTTTTCTCTTGGACTTAATAAATTACTGTTCCCAAGCATAGTGTGAAGAGTAGAGTAATAAAAAATATTTCTGTGGAAATATGGTCTGTATAGTTGTCTTTTCCATCATGTTTAATCTTTTAGCAACATGTAAGTGTTCCTGTACTTTAAGAGCATTATTTCATACAGCAGTATTATCTTCTTGTTAATTCAACTTATTGACATACATGTCATTGCTCATCTATTGCAGTTTTTAATCCTGGGATGGCTACCCTGACCTGCACAGCTCACTTTACTTTTAGTTGATTGTTCGACAGACAATACATTGGAAGGTAAAGCTGATGCTCTGGATTATCTAACTAATGCTCAACTTCTTTGTGTGATGGCTGAACAAAAACAGAACCACTGATTGTTTTCTTTTTCCATCTTCAAGGGCCCTTAGAACAATATATGTCTCTTTAAGCCCTGAAAATCTGTTCAAAGAGGATGAGTTTTGCTAGAATGGTATATATTCTCTATATTCATAATTATTTCATCTGTAACAGAAATGAGTAAAGATAGCAAAGTGTTGTCTCGTGCGGTAACTCAATAGTGTCATCAGCCCAGTGATAAAATGTACACAGGGTGGTATGGATGCACCTACCTAACATCCATCTGGAAGGTATTCCTGGAGCTGACACCTGAATTTAAATCAGGAGGCAAGGGATGAGGTTGTTTGCAAAGGGAACAGTGGAAGCAAAGGCACTAAGGTGAAATTGCAGTCACTTCAGTGTATCAGAACTAAGCAGCATACGACACAGGCCGTACATACCAGCTGTTGGAGAGTTTTAAGCAAAGGAACGACATGATAGTTTGCTCTACAGACAAATGACAGCTGTGTGGTAGACAGCCATGAGAGGAAAAGACTACGAGCAAGATAAGCAGCTAGGAGGATGTCTTAATTGTTCAGGAAGACTGGGGCCTGATCTAAGGTAGTGAGTGGTATTAGCAAAGTAGACGAGGACAAATTTTAAAAGTGTTGTTTAGGAAGGAAAATTGGGCAACACTTAGAAACTGATTATGTTTAATTGGTAAAGAACTTTCTCTGGGTTCCTGGTAAGGGCTACTATATAGATGGTAGAAGGCAACTCCAAAATAGGTAATTTGGGGGATAAAAGAATGGGTTTAGGGGAAACAGAAGATACGTACCTGAGTTCAGATTTCAGTTGTACAATGTTTGAGATGCAAGTGTCATCCCGATGGGAAAGTCAAGTCTGGAAGTCAGGTGAGGTCGTGAGGGAATTATGATATACCTTGGATTCGTATTTCCTAAATTTATATTACAACTTACTAACTGAAATGCTCTAGCTAATATCTCAACTAGTAACCAGTATTAATCAAATCATAGCTAGAACAAGAAAGTTGCTGATTTCTGGCATATCACTGATAACCTCCCTTTTCCTTTGTTTGAATCAGTGTCCAAGCATTATCCACATATTTGTTTTGATTGCCATCTCCTACTCCTCGCTTTTTTCTTCATATCATTCATTTGTTGAAGGAGCCAGGTCATTTGTCCTGTAGAACGTCAACATATGGCTGTTTGCTTCTTTATGTGTCCTTTAGCTTAGTCCTCTATCCCTATAAAGTGGAAGTTACATCCAGGGGCTTGACTAGATTCAGGTTCAGTATTTCAGGAATGGATTTTCTCAAGTGTGCTGTGTACTCTGTCCCTTCACATCAGAAGGCACATATCTGGTTGTCCAACCGTTAGCGTTGATTTAGCAGTGGATTCAGGTGGGGTCAGCCTGATCCCTGCATTTGAAGTTCACCATTTATTAACCTGTCACCTAATGATTTTAGCATTTCACTGGTGTATGTTACCCTGACCTCTATTTCAATTAATGGTGATTTTCTAAATTCCATCACTTTTTCTGCATTAGCTGGAATTTTTCTGTAAGGAACTTAACAATTTATCTTCCTGAAATACATTTCTTAAAGACCACATAAATGCACGATTCTGTCAGTTTTTAGAGTGAGTTGGTGCTCTAGAAACTTCCAAAGGAAACAAATGACTTTTCACTACAATGAGCTTGTAGATTTCCTGTGTATTTAATGTTTCAGTCTACTCCAGATATTATTTTGATGCTCAAATTAATCCTTCCACTCTTGGGTCCTGTATCTTGTTGATTTGATACACTTAGACTTCATACAGGACTTTTTGATAGTTCCTTGCTTTCTAGCATAAGATAACCCAGGCTTACCTTGTATATTTCCTGCCTCAGACACTTTTTTCAAGGGTCCCTCTTTTAGTAGGTGATGGTAGAGACCACCTCTGGATGTTGTAAATAGTGCTACTGTGAACATTGGGGTGCATGTATCTTTTTGAATTTTTGTCTTTTCTGGATATATGCCCAGGAGTGGGATCATATGGAAACTCTATTTTTAGTTTTTTAAGGAACCTCCATACTGTTGTTCATAGTGGCTGCACCAATTTACATTCCCACCAGCAATATAGGAGGGTTCTCTTTTCTCCACACCCTCTCCAGCATTTATTTGTAGACTTTTTGATGATGGCCATTCTGACCGGTGTGAGGTGATACCTCATCATAGTTTTGACTTGCATTTCTCTAATTATTAGCAATGTTGAGCATCTTTTCGTGTGCCTGTTGGCCATCTGTATGTCTTCTTTGGAAAGATGTCTATTCAGGCCTTCTGTCCATTTTTAATTGTGTTGTCTGTTATTTTACTATTGAGTTGTATGAGCTGTTGGTATATTTTGGAAATTAAGCCCTTGTCAGTTGCATCGTTTGTGAATATTTTCTCCTAGTCCGTAGGTTGTCTTTTTGTTTTGTTTATGGTTTCCTTTGCTGTCCAAAAGCATATAAGCTTGACTGGGTCTCATTTGTTTATTTTTGCTTTTATTTCTGTTACCTTGGGAGACTGACCTAAGAAAACATTCCTACAATTTATGTCAGAGAATGTTTTTGCCTGTGTTCTCTTCGAGGAGTTTTATGGTGCCATATCTTGTGTTTATCTTGTCATATCTTGTATTTTCAGTTTATTTTTGTGTATGATGTGAGAGAGTGTTCTAACTTCATGGATTTATATACAACTGTCCAGCTTTCCCAACACCACTTGCTGAAGAGACTTTTTTCTCCACTGTATAGTCTTGCCTCCTTTGTCGGAGATTAATTGACTGCAAGTGTGTGGGCTTATTTCTGGGCTCTCTATTCTGTTCCTTTGATCCATATGTCTGTTTTTGTGCCAGTACCATGCTATTTTACTTAGTGTAGCTTTGTAGTATTTTCTGAATTCTGGGAGGGTTATGCCTCCAGCTTTGTTCTTTTTCCTCAGGATTGCATTGGCAATTCTCGGTCTTTTGTTGTTCCATATAAATTTTAGGATTACTTGTTCTACTTCTGTGAAAAATGTCATGGGTATATTGATCACATTAAATCCATAGATTACTTTTGGTAGTATGGCCATTTTAACTATATTAATTCTTCCAATCCAACAATATGGCATATCTTTCTGTTTCTTTGAATCATCTTCAATATCCTCTATCAATGTTTTATTGTTGTCAGCATATAAATATTTCACCTCCTTGGTTAGGTTTATTCCTAAGTTATTTTTTGTCATGATTTTATTTTATTTTTATTATAATTAAATGTTTTATTGAAGTATAGTTGATTTACAGTGTTGTGTTTCAGGTGTACATCAATGTGATTCAGCTATACATACATATATATCTATTTTTCTTTCAGATTCTTTTCCCTTATAAGTTATTATAAAGTGATTATAATTCCCTTTGCTATACAGTAAATCCTTTTTGGCTATCTATTTTATATATATATTAGTGTGTGTATGTTAATTCCAAACTCCTAACTTATCCCTCCCTCCCCTCTTTCCCCTTTGGTAACTGTAAGTGGTTTTCTTTGTCTGTGGGTCTATTTCTGTTTTGTATATAATTTCATTTGTATCATTTTTTTGAGATTCCACATATAAATGATATCATATTATATTTGTCTTTCTCTGTCTGACTTCACTTAGTATGATAAAGTGTAGGTCCATCCGTGTTGCTGCAAATGGTATTATTCATTTTTTATGGCTGAGTAGTATTTCATTGTGTGTGTGTGTGTGTGTGTGTGTGTGTGTGTGTGTGTGTATGTGTGTGTGTATCTATCACATCTTCTTTATCCATTCATCTCTTGGTGAACATTTAGGTTGCTTCCATGTCTTGGCTATTGTAAACAGTGCTGCTGTAAACATAGGAGTGCATGTATCTTTTTGAATTATGGTTTTCTCTGGATATATTCCCAGGAGTGGGCTTGCAGGATCATATGGTAACACTATTTTTAGTTTTTAAGGAAACTCCATACTGTTCTCCATAGTGGCTGTACCGGTTTATTTTGCCACCAGCAGTGTGAGAGGGTTCCTTTTTCTCCATGCCCTCTCTAGCACTTATTATTTGTAGACTTTTTCATGATGGCCATTCTGACTAGTGTGAGGTGACACCTCATGGTAGTTTTGATTTGCATTTCTCTATAATTAGCAATGTTGAGCATCTTTTCATGTGCCTTGTGGCCATCTGTATGTCTTCTTTAGAGAAATGTCTAGATCTTCTGCCCATTTTTTGATTGGGTTGTTTGTTATTTTACTATTGAGTTGTGTGAGCTGTTTGTATATTTTGGAGGTTAAACCCTTGTCAGTGGCATCATTTGCAAATATTTTCTCCCATTCTGTGGGTTGTCTTTTTGTTTGTTTATGGTTTCCTTTGCCATGCAAAGGATTTTAAGTTTAATTAGGTCCCATTCATTTATTTTTGTTTTTATTTCTATTACTGTAGCAGAGAGATACAAAAAGATACTACTGCGATTTATGTCCGAGTGTTCTTCCTATGTTTTCCTCTAAAAGTTTTATAGTATCCAGTCTTACATTTAGATCTTTAGTCCATTTTGAGTTTATTTTTGTGTGTGGTGTTAGAGAATGTTCTAATTTCATTCTTTTACATGTAGCTGTCCAGTTTCACAGCACCACGTATTGAAGAGACTGTCGTTTTTCCATTGTATATTCTTGCCTCCTTTGTCATAGATTAATTGACCATAGGTGTGTGGGTTTATTTCTGGGCTTTCTATCCTGTTCCATTGATCTGTATTTCTGTTTTTGTGCCAGTACCGTACTGTCTGGATGACTGTAGCTTTGTAGTATAGTCTGAAGCCAGGGAGCCTGATTCCTCTATCTCAGTTCTTCATTCGCAAGATTGTTTTGTCTATTCGGGGTCCTTTTTGTTTCCATACAAATTAAAAAACTTTTTGGTCTAGTTCTGTGAAGAATGCTGTTCATAATTTATTAGGGATTGCATTGAATGTGAAGATTGCCTTGGGTAGTATAGTCATTTTGACAATATTGATTCTTCCAGCCCAAGACACAGTGTTTCCATCTGTTTGTGTCATCCTCACTTTCTTTCATCTGTGTCTTACAGTTTTTGGAGTACAGGTCTTTTGCCTCCTTAGGTAGGTTTTTTCCTAGGTATTTTATTCTTTTTGATGTGATGGTGATGGGATTGTTTCCTTAATTTCTCTTTTTGATGTTTCATTTTTAGTGTATAGAAATGCCACAGATTTATGTGTATTAATTTTGTATCCTGTGACTTTACCAGTTTCATTGATGAGCTCTAGTAGTTTCCTGGTGGCATCTTTAGGATTTTCCGTCTATGGTATCATGTCATCTGCAAATAGTGACAGTTTTACTTCTATTCCAATTTGAATTCCTTTTATTTCTTTTTCTTCTGATTGCCATGGCTAGGACTTCTAGAACTATGTTGAATAAAAGTGGCAAGAGTGGACATCTTTGTCTTGTTGCTGATCTTAGAGGAAATGCTTTCAGCTCTTCATCATTGAGTTTGCTATTAGCTGTGGTTTTGTCATATATGGCCTTTATTATGTTAAGGTTGGTTCCCTCTATGCCCACTTTCTGGAGAGTTTTTATCATAAATGGATGTTGAATTTTATCAAAAGCTTTTTCTGCATCTATTGAGATGATCATATGGTTTTTATTCTTCAATGTGTTAATGTTGTGTATCACACTGATTGATTTGCAGATATTGAAAAATCCTTGCATCCGTGGGATAAATTCCACTTGATCACGGTATATGATCCTTTTAACCTATTGTTGGATTTGGTTTGCTAATACTTAGTTGAGAATTTTTGAATCTAAGTTCATCAGTGACATTGGCCTGTAATTTTCTTTTTTTGTGTGGTTTCTTTTTCTAGTTTTGGTATCAGGGTGATGGTGGCCTCATAGAATGAGTTCAGAAGTGTTCCTTCCTCTGAAATTATTTGGAATAGTTTCAGAAAGATAAATGTTAACTATTCTCTAAATGTTTGGTAGAATTCACCTGTGAAGCCGTCTGGTCCTGAACTTCTCCTTATTGGGAGTTTTAAAATAATTGATTCAATTTCAGTGCTAGTAATATGTCTACTCATATTTTCTGTATCTACCTGGTTTGGTCTTGGGAGATTGTACTTTTCTAAAAATTTGTCCATTTCTTCTAGGTTGTCCTTTTTATTGGCATTTTATAGCTGGCAGTGTCCGTTTTATAGTTGCTTATAGTAGTCTCTTATGGTCCTTTGTATTTCTGTGGTGTTGGTTATAATTTCTCCTTTTTCACTTCTAATTTCATTGATTTGGGCCCTCTTTTTTCTTGATGAGTCTAGCTAAGGGTTTATCAATTTTGTTTATCTTTTCAAAGAACCAGCTTTTAGTTTCATTGAGCTCGTCTATTCATTTCTTCATCTCTATTTCATTTTTTCTGCTATGATCTTTATGATTTCTTTCCTTCTACTGACTCTGGGTTTTGCTTGTTCTTCTTTATCTAGTTGCTTTAGGTGTAAGGTTAGGCTGTTTGAGATTTTTCTTGTTTCCTGAGGTAAGCTTATATCACTACAAACTTCCCTCTTAGAACTGCTTTTACTGTATCTCATGGAGTTTGGATCATCTTGTTTTCATTTTCATTTGTCCCTAGGTATTTTCTGAATTCTTCATCTCTTTAAATTCTTCAGTGATCCATTGGTTTTTCAGTAGCATATTGTTTAGCCTCCACGTGTTTGTGTTTTTTACAGTGTTTTTCTTGTAGTTGATTTCTAATCTCATAACGTTGTGGTTGGAAAAGATACTTGATATGATTTCAATTTTCTTAAATTTACCGAGACTTTCTTTGTGGCCAAAAATGTGATCTACCCTGGAGAATGCTCCATGTGCAATTAAAAAGAATGTGTATCCTGCTGCTATCAGACGGAATGCTGTATAAATATTAAGTCCATCTGGTCTAATATGTCATTTAAGGCCTGTGTTTCCTTATTCATTTTCTGTCTAGGTGAGCTGTCCATTGATGTAAGTGGGGTGTTAAAGTCCCCCTCTATTATTGTATTAGTCAGTTTCTCGTTTTATGTCTGTTAACATTTGGCTTATATATCGAGGTGCTCCTGTATTCGGTCATATATATTTACAGTTGTTATATCTTCTTGGATTGATCCTTTGATCATTATGTAGTGTCCTTCTTTGTCTCTTATAACGTTTATTTTAAAGTCTATTTTGGGGACTTCCCTGGTGGTCCAATGGTAAAGAATCTGCCTTCCAATGCAGGGGACACGGGTTCAATCCCTGGTCAGGAAACCAAGATCCCACATGCCACAGGGCAGCTAAGCCCACACACCACAACTAGAGGGAGAAAACCCACATGCCACAACTAGAGAGTAGCCCACGCACCACAACGAAGAGACTGCACGCCTCAATGAAAGATCCTGCATGCCACAACAAAGATCCCACATGCTGCAACTGAGACCTGGTGCAGCCAAAAATAATTAACTAATTAATTAATATATATTAAAAGAAGACTTCAGAGACAGACAATTGCAATGTAAAAAAGAATCAAATAATAAAGTCTATGTTGTTTGATATGAGTATTGCTCTTCCAGGTTTTAACTGATTTTCATTTGCATGGAATACATTTTCCATCCCCTCACTTTCATTCTGCATGTGTCTCGAGATCTGAAGTGGGTCTCTTGTAAACAGCATATATACGCGTCTTCTTTTTGTATCCATTCAGCCAATCTGTGTCTTTTGGTTGGAGTATTTAATCCCTTTGCATTTAAGGTAATTATCGATAAGTATGTTCTTACTGCCATTTTGTTAATTGTTTTGGATTTGTTTTTGTAGGTCTTTTTTCTTTTCTCCTTTGTTCTCTTCAGTAGTGATTTGATGACTCTCTTTAGTGTTGTGTTTGGATTCCTTTTTTGTTTGGGTTTTTGTGTGTGTGTGTATATCTATTATAGACTTTTGGTTTTCAGTTAACATGAGGTTTGATATAATGGTCTCTATACATACATGACTGTTTTAAGTTGCTGGTTTCTTAAGTTCAAATGCATTTCAAAGAGCCTACATTTGTACTCTGCTCCTCTCATGATTACCTGTTTATATATCATATTTTTGTGTGGATAATTTCTTACCTTTACTGTATGTTTGCCTTTAATGGTGAGCTTTTCCATTTCATAATTTTCTTGTTTCTACTGGTGGCCTTTTCCACCTAGAGAAGTTCCTTTAGCATTTGTTTTTTGTGTTTTTTTTTTTTAATAGCCTGATGTCCTAGAGGTCATCTCACTGTTTACATAGCTTAATGATAAGTAAATGATTTGGACACAGATTTTGCTCAGACACCTCAAATCTGGTAAGTCTTTTACCCTCTGGTGATGGGTCTGGTTGGATATGGGTTGGGGAGTTCATTTAGTGTTCAGCCAGTTATCAAGTCTGTCTTCGGTTTTTGGTTTTTGTTTTTTTTTTTTAATTATTTTTTTATACAGCAGGTTCTTATTAGTTATCAATCTTATACATATCAGTGTATACATGTCAATCCCAATCGCCCAATTCATCACACCACCACCCTCACCACCCCCGCCGCTTTCCCCCCTTGGTGTCCATACATTTGTTCTCTACATTTGTGTCTCAATTTCTGCCCTGCAAACCAGTTCACCTGTACCATTTTTATAGGTTCCACATATATGCATTAATATACGATATTTGTTTTTCGCTTTCTGACTTACTTCACTCTGTATGACAGTCTCTAGATCCACATCTCAACAAATGACCCAATTTTGTTCCTTTTTATTGCTGAGTAATATTCCATTGTATATATGTACCACATCTTCTTTATCCATTCATCTGTCGATGGGCGTTTAGGTTGCTTACATGACCTGGCTATTGTAAATAGTGCTGCAACGAATATTGGGGTGCATGTGCCTTTTTGAATTATGGTTTTCTCTGGGTATATACCCAGTAGTGGGATTGCTGGGTCATATGGTAATTGTATTTTTAGTTTTTTAAGGAACCTCTGTACTGTTCTCCGTAGTGGCTGTATCAATATACATTCACACCAGCAGTGCAAGAGTGTTCCCTTTTCTTCACACCCTCTCCAGCATTTGTTGTTTGTAGATTTTCTGATGACGCCCATTCTAACTGGTGTGAGGTGGTACATTGTAGTTTTGATTTGCATTTTTCCAATAATTAGTGATGTTGAGCAGTTTTTCATGTGCTTCGTGGCCATCTGTATGTCTTCTTTGGAGAAATGTCTATTTAGGTCTTCTGCCCATTTTTGGATTGGGTTGTTTGTTTTTTTAATATTGAGCTGCATGAGCTGTTTATATATTTTGGAGATTAATCCTTTGTCCGTTGATTCATTTGCAAATATTTTCTCCCAGTCTGAGGCTTGTCTTTTCATATTGTTTATGGTTTCCTTTGCTGTGCAAAAGCTTTGAAGTTTCATTAGGTCCCATTTGTTTATTTTTGTTTTTATTTCCGTTACTCTAGGAGGTGGATCAAAAAAGATCTTGCTGTGACTTATGATAAAGAGTGTTCTTCCTATGTTTTCCTCTGAGAGTTTTAGAGTGTCCAGTCTTACATTTAGGTCTCTAATCCATTTTGAGTTTATTTTTGTGTACGGTGTTAGGGAGTGTTCTAATTTCATTCTTTTACATGTAGCTGTCCAGTTTTCCCAGCACCACTTGTTGAAGAGACTGTCATTTCTCCATTGTATATCCTTGCCTCCTTTGTCATAGATTAGTTGACCATAGGTGTGTGGGTTTATCTCTGGGCTTTCTGTCTTGTTCCATTGATCTGTGTTTCTGTTTTTGTGCCAGTACCACATTGTCTTGATTACTGTAGCTTTGTAGTATAGTCTGAAGTCAGGAAGTCTGATTCCTCCAGCTCCATTTTTTTCCCTCAAGGCTGCTTTGGCTATTCACGGTCTTTTGTGTCTCCATACAAATTTTAAGATTTTTTGTTCTAGTTCTGTAAAAAATGCCATTGGTAATTTGATAGGGATTGCATTGAATCTGTAGATTGCTTTGGGTAGTATAGTCATTTTCACAAAATTGATTCTTCCAATCCAAGAACATGGTATATCTCTTCATCTGTTGGTATCATCTTTAATTTCTTTCATCAGTGTCTTATAGTTTTCTGCATACAGGTCTTTGGTCTCCCTAGGAAGGTTTATTCCTAGGTATTTTATTTTTTTTGTTGCAGTGGTAAATGGGAGTGTTTCCTTAATTTCTCTTTCAAATTTTTCATCATTAGTGTATAGGAATGTGGGAGATTTCTGTGCATTAATTTGGTATCCTGCAACTTTACCAAATTCATTGATTAGCTCTAGTAGTTTTCTGGAGGCATCTTTAGGATTCTCTATGTATAATATCATGTAATCTGCAAACAGTGACAGTTTTACTTCTTCTTTTCCAGTTTGTATTCCTTTTATTTCTTTTTCTTCTCTGATTGCCATGGCTAAGGCTTCCAAAACTATGTTGAATAATAGTGGTGAGAGTGGACATCCTTGTCTTGTTCCTGATCTTAGAGGAAATGCTTTCAGTTTTTCACCATTGAGAATGATGTTTGCTGTGGGTTTGTCATATATGGCCTTTATTATGTTGAGATAGGTTCCCTCTGTGCCCATTTTCTGGAGAGTTTTTATCATAAATGGTGTTGAATTTTGTCAAAAGCTTTTTCTGCATCTATTGAGATGATCATATGGTTTTTATTCTTCAGTTTGTTAATATGATGTATCACATTGATTGATTTGTGTATATTGAGGAATCCTTGCATCCCGGGGATAAACCCCACTTGATCATGGTTTATGATCCTTTTAATGTGTTGTTGGATTCTGTTTGCTAGTATTTTGTGGAGGATGTTTGCATCTATATTCATCAGGGATATCGGTCTGTAATTTTCTTTTTTTGTAGTATCTTTGTTTGGTTTTGGTATCAGGGTGATGGTGGCCTCATAGAATGAGTTTGGGAGTGTTCCTTCCTCTGCAATTTTCTGGAAGACTTTGAGAAGGATGGGTGTTAGCTCTTCTCTAAATGTTCGATAGAATTCACCTGTGAAGCCATCTGGTCCTGCACTTTTGTTTGTTGTAAGATTTTTAATCACAGTTTCAATTTCATTACTTGTGATTGGTCTGGTCATATTTTCTATTTCTTCCTGGTTCAGTCTTGGAAGGTTATACCTTTCTAAGAATTTGTCCATTTCTTCCAGGTTTTCCATTTTATTGGCATAGAGTTGCTTGTAGTAGTCTCTTAGGATGCTTTGTATTTCTGCGGTGTCTGTTGTAACTTCTCCTTTTTCATATCTAATTTTATTGATTTTAGTCTTCTCTTTTTCTTGATGAGTCTGGCTAATGGTTTATCAATTTTATCTTCTCAGAGGACCAGCTTTTAGTTTTATTGATCTTTGCTATTTTCTTTGCTTCTATTTCATTTACTTCTACTCTGATCTTTATGATTTCTTTCCTTCTGCTAACTTTGGGTTTTGTTTGTTCTTCTTTCTCTAGTTCCTTCAGGTGTAAGGTTAGATTGTTTATTTGAGATTTTTCTTGTTTCTTGAGGTAGGCTTGTATAGCTATAAACTTCCCTCTTAGAATTGCTTTTGCTGCATCCCATAGGTTTTGGATCGTCGTGTTTTCATTGTTATTTGCCTCTAGGTAGTTTTGTGTTTTTTTTTTGTTTTTTTTTTTTTTTTTGCTGTACGCGGGCCTCTCACTGTTGTGGCCTCTCCCGTTGCAGAGCACAGGCTCCGGACATGCAGGCTCAGCGGCCATGGCTCACGGGCCTAGCCGCTCCGCGGCATGTGGGATCTTCCCGGACTGGGGCACGAACCCGCGTCCCCTGCATCGGCAGGCGGACTCTCAACCACTGCGCCACCAGGGAAGTCCTCTAGGTAGTTTTTTATTTCCTCATTGATTTCTTCAGTGATCTCTTGGTTATTTAGTAATGTATTGTTTAGCCTCCATGTGTTTGTGGTTTTTACGTTTTTTTCCCTGTAATTCACTTCTAATCTCATAGTGTTGTGGTCAGAAAAGATGCTAGATATGATTTCAATTTTCTTAAATTTATTGAGGCTTGATTTGTGACCCAAGATGTGATCTATCCTGGAGAATGTTCCATGCACACTTGAGAAGAAAGTGTAATCTGCTGTTTTTGGATGGAATGTCCTATAAATATCAATTAAATCTATCTGGTCTGTTGTGTCATTTAAAGCTTCTGTTTCCTTATTTATTTTCATTTTGGATGATCTGTCCATTGGTGTAAGTGAGGTGTTAAAGTCCCCACTATTATTGTGTCACTGTCAGTTTCCTCTTTTATAGCTGTTAGCAGTTGCCTTATGTACTGAGGTGCTCCTATGTTGGATGCATATATATTTATAATTGTTATATCTTCTTGGATTGATCCTTTGATCATTATGTAGTGTCCTTCCTTGTTTTTTGTAACATTCTTTATTTTAAAGTCTGTTTTCTCTGATATGAGAATTGCTACTCCAGCTTTCTTTTGATTTCCATTTCCATGGAATATCTTTTTCCGTCCCCTCACTTTCAGTCTGTATTTGTCCCTAGGTCTGAAGTGGCTCTCTTGTAGACAGCATATATATGGGTCTTGTTTTTGTATCCATTCAGCAAGCCTGTGTCTTTTTGTTGGAGCATTTAATCCATTCACATTTAAGGTAATTATCGATATGTATGTTCCTATGACCATTTTCTTAATTGTTTTGGGTTTGTTTTTGTAAGTCCTTTACTTTTCTTTTGTTTCCCACTTAGAGAAGTTCCTTTAGCATTTGTTGTAGAGCTGGTTTGGTGGTGCTGAATTCCCTTAGCTTTTGCTTGATTTCTCTGTCGAAGCTGAATGAGATCCTTGCCGGGTAGAGTAATCTTGGTTGTAGGTTCTTCCCTTTCTTCACTTTAAGTATATCATACCACTCCCTTCTGGCTTGTAGAGTTTCTGCTGAGAAATCAGCTGTCAAGCTTATGGGAGTTCCCTTGTATGTTATTTGTCGTTTTTCCCTTGCTGCTTTCAGTAATTTTTCTTTATTTTAAATTTTTGCCAAGTTGATTACTATGTGTCTTGGCGTGTTCCTCCTTGGGTTTATCCTGTATGGGACTCTCTGCGCTTCCTGGACTTGGGTGGCTATATCCTTTCCCATGTTAGGGAAGTTTTCGACTCTAATCTCCTCCAGTATTTTCTCTGTTCCTTTCTCGCTCTCTTGTCATTCTGGGACCCCTATAATGCGAATGATATTGTGTTTAATGTCGTCCCAGAGGTCTCTTAGGCTGTCTTCATTTCTTTTCATTCTTTTTTCTTTATTCTGTTCTGCAGCAGTGAATTCCACCATTCTGTCTTCCAGGTCACTTATCTGTTCTTCTGCCTCAGTTATTCTGCTATTGATTCCTTGTAGTGTAATTTTTATTTCAGTTATTGTATTGTTCATCTCTGTTTGTTTGTTCTTTAATTCTTCTGGGTGTTTGTTCTTTAACTCTTCTAGGTCTTTATTAAACATTTCTTGCATCTTCTCGATCTTTGCCTCCATTCTTTTTCTGAGGTCCTGGATCACCTTCACTATCATTATTCTGAATTCTTTTTCTGGAAGGTTGCCTATCTCCACTTCATTTAGTTGTTTTTCTGGGGTTTTATCTTGTTCCTTCATCTGGTATGTAGCCCTCTGCCTTTTCATGTTGTCAGTCTTTCTGTGAATGTGGTTTTTGTTCCACAGGCTGCAGGATTGTAGTTCTTCTTGCTTCTGCTGTCTGCCCTCTGGTGGATGTGGCTATCTAAGAGGCTGGTGCAAGTTTCTTGATGGGAGGGGCTGGTGGTGGGTAGAGCTGACTGTTGCTCTGGTGGGTAGAGCTCAGTAAAACTTTAATCTGCTTGACTGCTGATGGGTGGGGCTGGGTTCCTTCCCTGTTGGTTGTTTGGCCTGATGCAGCCCAACACTGGAGCCTACCTGGGCTCTTTGGTGGAGCTAATGGTAGACTCTGGGAGGGCTCATGCCAAGGAGTACTTCCTAGAACTTCTGCTGCCAGTGTCCTTGTCCCCACAGTGAGCCACAGCCACCCCCCACCTCTGCAGGAGACCCTCCAACACTAGCAGGTAGGTCTGGTTCAGTCTCCTATGGGGTCACTGCTCCTTCCCCTGGGTCCCAATGCACACACTTCTTTGTGTTTGCCCTCCAAGAGTGGAGTCTCTGTTTCCCCCAGTCCTGTTGAAGTCCTGCAATCAAATCCCACTAGCCTTCCAAGTCTGATTCTCTAGGAATTCCTCTTCCCGTTGCTGGACCACGTGGTTGGGAAGCCTGACGTGGGGCTCAGAACCTTCACTCCAGTGGGTAGACTTCTGTGGTATAAGTGTTCTCCAGTCTGTGAGTCACCCACCCAGCAGTTATGGGATTTGATTTTACTGTGATTGCGCCCCTCCTACTGTCTCATTGCGCCTTCTCCTTTGTCTTTGCATGTGGGGTATCTTTTTTGGTGAGTTCCAGTGTCCTCCTGTCCATGATTGTCCAGCAGCTAGTTGTTATTCTGGTGTTCTCGCAAGAGGGAGTGATAGCACCTCCTTCTACTCTGCCATCTTGTATGGAAGTCTCTCCTTTAGCATTTGTTATGAAGCTGGTTTGGTGGTGCTGAATTCTCTTAGCTTTTGCTTGTCTGTAAAGCTTTTGATTTCTCCATCAAATCTGAATGAGAGCCTTGCTGGGTAGAGTATTCTTCGTTGTAGGTTTTTCCCTTTCATTTCTTTAAATATATTGTGTCACTCCCTTCTGGCCTACAGAGTTTCTTATGAAACATCAGCTGATAACCTTTTGGGAATTCCCATGTATGTTATTTGTTGCTTTTCCCTTGTTGCTTTTAGTATTTTTTCTTTATCTTTCATTTTTGTCAATGATTATTATGTGTCTCAGCTTGTTCCTCCTTGGGTTAATCCTGTGTGGGACTCTCTGCGCTTCCTGGACTTGGGTGGCTGTTTCGTTTCCCATATTAGAGACAGTTTCACCTATTATCTCTTCAAATATCTTCTCAGGTCCTTTTCTCTCTCTTCTCCTTCTGGGACCCCTATAATGCAAATGTTGGTGTGTTTGACTTTGTTTCAGAGGTCTCAAACTTGCCTCTTTTCTTTTCATTCTTTTTTTACTTTATTCTGTTCTATGGCATTGATTTCCACCACTCTGTCTTCCAGGTCACTTATCCATTATTCTGACTTATTTGTTCTGCTATTGAGTCTTTCTGGTGTGTTTTTCATTTAACTTATTGTGTTCTTGAACTCTGTTTGGCTGTCCTTTATATTTTCTCTTTGTTGAAAACTTCTTGTAACTTCTTGCTCTGGATATTCATTCTTTTCCTGATTTCCTGGATCATCTTTACAATCATTACTCTGAACTTTTTCTTGGGTAGGTTGCCTATCTCCACGTCACTTAGTTGTTCTTCTGGGGTTTTATCTTGTTCCTTAGTCTGGAACATACTCCTCTGCCATCTCATTTTTTAAATTTCTATTTGTATTTTTATGTATATGGAAGGTTATTTATGTTTCATGACCTTGGAGAGGTGGTCCTCTGTAGGGGATGTCCTGTGCGTCCCAGTAGTACACTCCCTTCTCTGGCCCTCCCACCCAAGGGCCAGAAACCAGCTGTTCCCAGGGTAGGTCCTGAACTGCTTTTGCAGACTTGGTTCCACAGGTTGCTGGATAGTTTTCTTGTTTCTGGTATCTGCCCACTGGTGGGTGGAGCTGGATCTTGGCCCTCTGGTGGGCATGGCCATGTCAAGGGGCATGTTTAGAGGTGGCTGTGGGCTCTGGGAGTCTTTAGGCAACCTGTGCTGATGGGTGGGACTGTGTTCCTGCCCTGTTGGTTGTTTGGCCTGAGGCCTTCCAGGATCCTACAGGCTGTTGGGTGGGGCCAGGTCGTGGTGCCAAATCGTGGCCTCCAGAAGAGCTCACACTGATGAATATTCCCCAGTACTTCGGCCACCAGTGTCCTTATCCCCACAGTGAGCCCCAGCTGTCCCTGCCTCCCCTGGAGACCTTGCAAGACTGGCAGGTAGGTCTGGCCCAGGCTCCTATGAAGTCACTGTTTTTGCCCTGGATCCCAGTGAGCACAAGACCTTGTGTGTGCCCTCCAATGGAGTCTCTTTTCCCCCCATTCCTGTGGAGTTCCTGCACTTGAACCCCGCTGGCCTTCAAAGCCAAATGCTCTGGAGGCTCCTCCCTATTTCAGACCCCCATACGGGGGAGCCTGACGTGAGGCTTAGAACTCTCCTATTAGAGAACTTCTGTGATGTAATTGTTCTCCAGTTTGGGGGTCACCTGTCCCAGGGGTATGGGATTTGATTATATTGCAGGTGTGCCCCTTTTACCATCTCATTGGGCTTCTTCTTTATGTCTTTGGATATAGAATGTCTTTTCTGTTAGGTTCCAGTCTTTTTCATCAGTGGTTGTTCAGCAGTTTTGATTTTGGTGTGCTCGTGAGAGGAAGTGAACTCAAGGTTCTTCTACTCTGACATCTTGTCCTTGTGATAGTTTTAAAGGGGATTGTTTTTTACTCTATGATATTTCATTGTTAGTGTAAAGAAATGCAACAGATTCCTGTATGTTAAGCTTGTATCCTGATACCTTGTTGAATTTATTAGTTCTAATAGTTTTTGTGTGTTTAGGGTTTTCTATATAGAGTATCATGTCATCTGCATATAATTACAGTTCTACCTCTTGCCTTCCCATTTGGTTACCTTTTATTTCTTTTTCTTCTCTGAGTACTAGGACTTCCAATACTATGTTGAATAGAAGTGGTGGAGTGCTTATCCTTGTCTTATTCTTAAATTTAGCAGGAAGACTTCTAGTATTTACTGTTGAGTATTGTGTTGGCTGAGGGTTTGGCATAAATGGCTTTTACCATGTTGCGATATATTCCCTCTATACCCACTTGAGTGAGAGTTTTTATCATGAATGGATTTTGAATTTTATCAAATGCTTTTCCCATGCCTATTGCAATGGTCATGCGGTTTTTGTCTTTTCTTTTGTCAATGTGGTGCATCACTTTGATTGATTTGCCTATGTTGAACCATCCTTGTCACACTGGGATTAATTCAGCTTGGTCATGGTGTATAATCTTTTTTATGTGTTGTTGGATATGGTTTGCTAATATTTTCTTGAAGATTTTTGCATCTATATTCATCAGTGACATTCGCCTGTGATTCTCTTTTCTTGTGGTATCTTTATCTGATTTTGGTACCAGCGTGATCACAGCTTCTTAGAATGACTTTCGGAGTGTTCCCTCCTGTTTGGTCTTTTGGAAGAGTTTGAGAAGGATAGGTATAAGTTCTTCTCTGTATATTTCGTAGAATTCCCCAGTGAAGCCATCTGGTCCTGGACTTTTGTTTGTAGAGAGTTTGGGGGGGGGGGTTGTTTTTGTTTTTGTTTGTTTTTAATTATTATAGATTCTATTTAACTTCTAGTGATCATTTTGTTCAAATTATTTTTTCTTGATTCAGTTTTGGTGGGCTGTATGTTTCTAGAAACTTGCTCATTTTTTCTAATTTGTCCAATTTGTTGGCATATAATTGTTCATATTATTCTCTTATGGTTTATTGGTAATTCTGTGGTATCAGTTGTTATTTCTCCTCTTTCATTTCTTATTTAGTTTATTTGGGTCCTGTCTTTTTTCTTCTTGGTGAGCCTGGCCAGAGGCCTGGCAATTTTGTTCATCCTTTCAGAAAACCAGCTCTTGGTTTGATTGATTTTTCTATTGTTTTTTTAACCTCTTTTATTTATTTCGTCTCTGATCTTTATTATTTCCTTTCTTCTGCTGACTTTAGGTTTTGTTTGTACTTCTTTTTCTAATTTTTGTAGGTGGTAAGTTAAGTTGTTTGAGATTTTTCTTGTTTTTGGGGGAAAGGCTTGTATTGCTATGAACTTTCCTCTTACGGACTGCTTCTGTTGGACCCCATAGATTTTGTATGGTTGTGTTTTCATTGTCATTTGTCTCAAGGTATTTTTTAATTTCCTCTGATTTCATCACTGACCCATTGGATATTTAGTAGCATGTTGTTTAGTCTCCCGGTAATCGTTTTGTTTTGTTTTTTCCTCATTTCTCTTTATGTGGTTGATTTCTAGTTTTATGCCACTGTGGTCAGAAAAGATGCTTGAAATTCTTTCCTCTTAAATTTGTTGAGGCTTGTTTTGTGTCCTAGTTTGTGGTCTGTCCTACAGCATGTTCCATGTGCACTTGAAAAGAGTGTCTATTCTGGGGGTTTTTTGGATGTAATATCCTAAAAATACCAATTAAGTCTAACTGTTGTATTGTGTCATGTAGGGTCTCTGTGGCTTTATTTTCTGTCTGGAAGATCTGTTCATTGATGTCATTAGGGTGTTAACGTCTCCTACTATTATTGTATTCCTGTCAATTTCTCCTTTTATGTCTGTTGGTATTTATTTTATATATTTAGATGCTTCTGTATTCCTTGCATATATGTAAATGAGTGTAATATCTTGTATTGATCCTTTTATCATTATATAGTGTCCTTTAGCTTTTTTTATGTCCTGTTTTAAAATCTACTTCGTCTGATATGAGTATTGCTACCCCCTGCTTTCTTGTCATTTCCACTTAACCCATTGACATTTAAGGTAATTATTGATAGGTATGTATTTATTGCCATTGTAAACCTTGTTTTCCAGTTGATTTTGTACTTCTTCTGTGTTCCTTTCTTGTTCTTTTTGTTTTCCCTTTTGTGTTTTGTTGGTTTCTTTTCTATTATGCTTGAGTTTTCTTTTTGGTTTCTGTGAATCTATTATATGTTTTTGATTTGTGGTTACCCTGGTTTTCAAGTACGTTAACCCATTACTATATCTACGTGCTTTAGGCTGGTAGTCATATAATCTCAAACACGTTCTTTTAAAAATCTACATTTTCTTACTCCTCTTCCCCACATTTTGTGATTTTGATGTCCGATTTTATATCTCCCTATTTATCCTTTTGGTGTTCATTGTAGTTACAATCACTTACACAAAGTTTTTTTTGATATTCTTTTCATCTATGTACTGGCTATTTAAGTGATGTACAGTCCTTTTATATATTTGTCTTTCCTACTGTGACTTTCCCTTTCCTATAGATTCTTGCTTCTTTTTTATTTAAAGCAGACCTTTCAATATTTCTTTTAGGATAGGTTTAGTATTGCTGTATTCTTTTAGGTTTTGCTTGTCTGAGAAATTCTTCCTCTCTCCTTCTATTCTAAGTGATAATCTTACTGGGTAGAGTATGCTAGATAGTAGGTTTTTCCCTTTCACAACTTTGAATATATCTTGCCACTCCCTTCTGGCCTGCAAAGTTTCTGTAGAGAAATCAGCTGGTAGCATTATAGAGGTTCTCTTGTAACTGACTCCTTGTTTTCTCTTGCTTCCTTTAGAATCCTCTCTGTTTAGCTTTTGCCATTTTAATTTTGATATGTCTTGGTGTAGGTCTGTTTAGAATTCATCTTGTTTGGGACCCTCTGTGCTCCCTTTACCTGGATATGTTTCTTTCTTTGGGTTTGGGAAGTTTTCAGCTATAATTTCTTCAAATACATTTTCGATCCCCTTTTCTCTTTCTTCTCATTCTGAGATCTGTTACGTGTAGATTGGCATGCTTTATATTATCCCATAACTCGCGTATGCTGCTTTCATTCTTTTTCATTTGTCTTTCTGTCTGCTGTTCTGATTGGGTGGTTTCCATTATTCTGTTTTCCAGATCATGTATTCATTCTTCTACGTTATTTATTTTGCTATTTATTGCCTCTAGATAGGTTTTCATCTTGGCAATTTGTCTTAATTTTAATTGGCTCCTCTTTATAGTTTGTCACAGTGATACGCATTTCTATCAGTCTTTCTTTCCTAATCCCTTCAGCATTTTTATTACCTCCTTTTTGGACTCAGGGTCTGGTAGACCGGAGAGGGCTGTTTCACTGTTCTTTTAATTGGGAATAGCTCCTCTGCTTTTTCTTCCTTATATTTCTCTGAATCTATTATGAATTTAGGGAAAACAGTATCTACTGTGGTCTTGAAGGGCTGTTTTTATGTGCAGGCATCCCTGTGTAGCTTGTGTGAGTCCAGTATTTTTGGTCGTAGGGCTCTTTTTGTTATGGATGCCTACCACATCTTGCCTCAGTGTGTGCTGGCCGTTTTCCCAACAGAGGGAGACAGAGGGAGTGTTTGGTGTTGTGACCAGAGGCTGCACTGGATGTTGAGTGGGGCTTCCTCTTTCCTATGTGGTTGTCATAGCCCTTTGGGGGCAGGGTCTGCTCCCCAGTTGTTAAGAGTAGAAAGCCCCCAGATCTGATTATAAACTGTGGTGTGAGGTAGGTGGGCCTGGAGTGCTCCATCTGGCAAAGGAGCCACTGCATATTCCTCCTCAGGAGCTGTCCACCAGGACCTGCACTCTCTGATGTCATTTGTCACTCACTGTGTGTGCTCACAAAGAACACTGTTGTTGGCACTACCCTCAGCCCTGCCTCCACGTGTGGGCAACCCACTGGTGTTTTGTCTGCTCCTAGAACTCATAGTGGCTGACCTGTGTCCACTGTGAGCAAGCCGAGAATGAGGCTGCTATGATGGGGCCATGCCCCTCTCTCATGTGTGTGTTAACAATTGGGCTCCCATGGCGAACCCAGGCTCCATCCTGCACACCCCCATTTGTGACCCTGAGCACATTCCAGGCTGTCTCCAAAGAGTCCTCTCCCCGTCTGTCAGCTGAAACCCAAGTTTCAGCAGCGACTTGCTGTGCACATCAAGCAGGTGCTTCTCTCCTGCTGAGAAAAGCAGCAAGGTAACAAGGACCCTCTGCGCTGGTCTCTGTCCTGCTTGCCACAAGTTAGGTGTTGCACTATCCTCCAACTCTCAAGCTGTCTTTCCTAGCTGACCTCTCAGCTGGTGTAGGAGGATCCCAGGGTGAGGAAACCTTTCATAGCTCCCTCCCAAGGGCACAGATCTCATTCTACCCAGTTACATGGTGTATTTCTTGCTGCTTTGGTTGTATGAGATCTTCTGCCAGAATCCTGAGTATTATTCCACATGTAGGTGTATTTTTGATGTATTTGTATGAAGAAGTGTGCTCCACATCCTTTTATTCCGCCATCTTGATCTCATTCCCCGTTTTTATTTAGGTTTCAAATGCTTAAATTTTAGATGGTCAAAACTATAGAAAAAGATAGTCACAGTATTGCTTCCATTCCATCTCTTTCATCCCCCTATTGGTAACCATTTTTATTTGGGTTTACTCTTCCTTTTTGAATTTTATGCAAATACATGTATTGTATATTCACATTTCTCCGACACTAAGGTAGTTAAGTGTAGCATAAACAATGTTCTGCATGTTGCTTTTCCACTTACTGTAGCCTGATTGATCACTGTGTATCAATATCTGGAAATAATCATTTTTTGGTGACTATTAGTACTTCCTGTGTGGATGTCCCAAAGTACTAGTTTACTCAGCTAGTCCCCTATGAGTTGACATTTGGGTGCTTCCAATCTTTTGTATATATCACTCCAAATTTTTGCCAGTGTTATTTTTGGGAAAGAGCCTAGAAGTAGAATTGTGAATTAGAGGATAAATGCACATATAATTCTGGTAAACTACCAACAACTACTCTTCTATACAAGTTTTAAGCTTCTCAGCCTTTTCATTCCATTACCATGTATGTATTTCCCCATACCTTGAATAGACCGTATGTTTTAGTTTTTCCAATAAAAGTTAAAATACAGTATGTTTTTATATGTTAAATTCTTTTTATATGTTAAATGGTCACTTAGGGATTCCCTGGTGGCACAGTGGTTAAGAATCCACCTGCCAGTGCAGAGGACACAGCTTCGAGCCCTGGTCCAGGAAGATCCCACACACTGCAGAGCAACTAAGCCCACACACCACAACTGCTGAAGCCCGTGTGCCTAGAGCCTGTGCTCTGCAACAAGAGAAGCCACCACAATGAGAAGCCTGCACACCGCAAAGAAGAGTAGCTCCTGCTCGCTGCGACTACAGAAAGCCCATGCACAGCAACGAAGACCCAACACAGCCAAAAAGGTTATAAACAAAGCAAAAAAAGGTCACTTACATTCCGTTTTCTACCGAAGTGTTTGTTAATAATTTTGGAATTCTCTCAATGTGTCATGTTTTTGGTAAATGGCGGGGGGGGGGTTTGCCATGTAAACATTACGTAGTTAAAATTATCAATATTTAGCTTTGTTACATCCAGATTTTAAGGAAGTCACATAGTATAGTTTTCCCTCACTGAGGTTATGATGGAGTCTTTCAGTACTCATGTGGCTTCACTTTTACATTTAGATCTTCTGATCAGTTTGGAATGTACCCATATGGCTATTTTTAGTTATCTCGATAAGAGCCCATCTCTTCCCCATAGTTTTGAAATGCTATTTACTATATTCTAAAACTTCCATACACCTTAGGTCTTTTTTATTCTGTTCCACTGGTCTGTTTATTCATGTGCCAACATCACAGCTTTAATTATAGAGGTTTTATAATGTGTTCAATATTTAGTAATAGTTATCCTATATATTGGCTGGTTTTTTGTTAATTTTAAACCCCACCAAACTTTACCCTAGTACTTTTACCAAATTTTCTTATTAACTGTAGTAGTTTTGGATTTCTCCTTATGCATTTAATTTGCTTTTTTCTAACTGCAGTGGCAAATAGCTCTAATACAACATAGTTATGGAAATTACAGGCATCTTTCTTGCTCTTCTGATTTTAGGGGGAGTAATACCCTCTGAAATAAACAATTCCCCTAAAAGCCTGACTTTTCTGACATACATCTGGACATCTGCTAGATGATAGGTTTTTATTCAGCAGAATAGATGGATTTTCATATTTATTTTCACTTTACAGTTATTGTTTTTACAAGCCATCTGATCCATGGCAAAACGCACTTACTGGTACATATGTTTGTGTATTCTCAAGTTTCGATTTATTTCCAATTTATTCATAAATATATTTAAATCTAGAGAAAAATATTTGTGATTAGATTATTAGGGCATAATTCATGGTATATACATTACTTAAGCTGTGAATACATCAGTCTCTGTAACAACCATGAAACACAGGTATGAATTTGCATTTTATGCAAAAATTCACGTTTTATTTTTATTCTTACATTGATGGGAGCTGATGTCAGGAACTGAAAGGCAAGCAATAACTTTTGTTTCTACCTCTTAGCTGAACAGTAATACACACAATGTGGCATTTTCATTAGGTAAGATTTGCTTCTTTACATGTCACACTAGAATACATTACCCTTTTCTTGAATAAAATGAAGGAAACCATCTTTGGAGGGAGTGTTTGTTTAATAAGCATATTTTATTTAAATAAATCCTCCAGCAGGAAATGGAGGATTCAATGCCTTTACTTAGACTGTGTAAGTAGTTATATGTCAAATTTATCTGTGCAGCTCACCAACATTTCCTTATTGGAAACATCAATATTTCCACATCACAGTTCCCAAGAAGACTTTGAAGTCTCAGAATTCTGTATCTCCTTTGGCTTGCTTCTCTCTTGATTCCACCCAGGCTTTATTAATGGTTCGCTTCATATCATCATCTCCATCTTCATAAATTTTCTTTAGAACATTCATTAATCCCTCACTAGGATCTGTTTCAGTGTCATAGGAGGGCTTTCTATTAAAAAGAAAACACACGCAATCAATAATGGGGAAATATATATAATGTACATGAAACATATAATACTATATGGAATATAGAAATATATATAAATAATCCCATTTACTAACAAATTTTATAGGTATGATTACTAAGTATGAAAAGATACAAATTAGTATGTAGGAAGTACAAGAGTGGAGGTAAGAGAAAGACAGAGTATCCAAACATACCCTGACAATCAAAACACGCACAAATTCATCTTAAACAATCTATAACCACACTTAGTGCATCAAAGAATGGGCATCAAAAACGGTTAAGGGGGACTTTCCTGGTGGGCTCAGTGGTTAAGAATCCACCTGCCAATGCAGGGGACACAGGTTTGAACCCTGGTCCAGGAAGATCCCACATGCAGCTAAGCCTGTGCACCACAACTACTGAGCCTGCGCTCTTGAGCCCACGTGGCCCACGAGCAACAACTACTGAGCCCACATGCCACAACTACTGAAGCCCACGCATCCTAGAGCCCATGCTCCACAACAAGAGAAGCCACTGCAGTGAGAAGCCCACACACTGCAACGAAGAGCAGCCCCCACTCGCCGCACTAGAGAAAGCCCGGGTGCGGCAACAAAGACCCAACACAGCCGAAAATTAATTATTAATTAATTTAAAAAACGGTAAGGGGTTATCGGGACTATGGGATTTTAGGTTAATTTTTAGCAGGAGAAGTAAGGAAATAAGCTTTTACTTTTCTAAACTTTTAATTTTCTTAAAAGCATGTTTCCTCATATGAAACAATTTGAGAAAAAACAAATGTATGTTATATATGGACACATACTGAAGCTCATGTTTTTTAATTAGAAAAGCCTTCTCTTAAGCCTGAGACACCTGAGTTTTGGGCCTGGTGGTATAAAAGCACAGTCCTCAATGTAGTCAACACTTCTAGTTCAATCAGTGTGCGAACTGGGCTCATTAACCTTATACCTAATTTTTCACTTACCTCATTTATTAAGTGCCAGATTCTGTACTGGACCCTGGGGATACAGTAACAGTAAAACAGGTTCCTATACTCGGGTAATCCATTCTAGATTTAAAAGCAATTCCACAGATAATGCCTAACACCTTAGCCAACCACATCCCAAATGCACACTGGCTATGGGAGGGAGGAGTGAGAGAAATGTGGGTGGCTAATTGACTCAACGTAGTACATTACCACTGCAGGAAAGCAGAGGAATGTTTTACCTAGGATGGACCTATCTTTGAATAAACATTTTTCAGAATAGCCATTATTAAGTAGGATAAAAATATTCTCTTTTTCACTCTATACCAGTGATAGTGAAATTCTAACTATATATCAGAAACTTCTGTGGAATTAAAAAACCATATATGGGTATCTGGGCTACTATGGAACTACTGAAATGTAATCTCTCGGAATGAGCACAGTACCTATATAGCAGCACCACTGGCCCAGGGTTAAGAACCAGCACAAAAGAACCAACCACAAGTACAAAGACCTCCTTAAAAAGCAACTTGCTAGATACATGCCCTCTTCAGGTGCCCTCTGACAAGTGAAAGCAGATATAACTGGGTTAGTCAGAGGACATTAGAAGGTAAATGGTCAAATTGCAGACTATACACCTCCATTATTGATGAACATCCACAACCCTAGCAGAGAATACATTATAATTCTTAAATAAATGAAAGTAGACTCACTCTTTCTCTTTGCATTCTTTTTCAACCTGAGTCAGGTAGTCCCACCGTGTGTTTTCCGCTTTCTTCCTACATAAGATAAGAACTGTATCTGTCTTAATCTGGAAGAAAAGTGGAAAACAGGTACAACTTAGAACACATGGAGATAAGCATGAATATTTAGAAAATAATTATTTACTCAATTACTCGAGTTACTGTTACGTACAGGACCCGTTTTAGGTGCTAGTAATACTTTTATGAATAAGCTGGAAAATCATACACAAACTGTAACTCCTTCAAATACTAGGTGCTATCAAGACGAAGAGGATGTTAATGAGTATTGGGGAAGGAACTTCACTAGGAAAGCCTCTCTGGGGTGAAATGTGAGCTGTGGCCCAAGCTCCAGGAAAGAGGGCCTTCCAGGCAGTTGACACAGGAAGAGATGATTCTGCTGTCTTTGAAAACAAGGAGGAATGGCTGAATTCTGATGATTGAAGGAGAGAATAAAACAGTAAGAGGGGTCAGAGACAGGCAGAAAATCATGTAAGGCAGTATCGGTTAGGGAGTTTGGAAGGTGGGCAGAAACAGCAAGAATATACAACCCTTTCAACAATGATCCACATAACTCTAGGACTCTTGAGTAATACTTCAACATGTGATTAGTGGACGAAGAAGGGAGCAGGGAGTCACAAGTTAATCATTAAATTATATTCTGATACTACCTTTAAGCTGCTACATAACTCTATGTAAACACAGCAGAATGGCACATCTGTGTACCAGGAGCATTAAACTTCATTTATTTAAATTAGGTAGGAACAGAAGGATTATCTGAATTAGTGAAAAATGAATAATATTGTTTCAAAGACAGTTTATTTCAATTTTGTAAAACAAATTATTATTCCCATTGTACAAATGAGAAAACTGAGGTATAAAGTGATTAAGTGAGCTGCCAAAGGTCACAACTAATATGTGATAAAACTGGCATTAAAAACTCAAGTCTCATTCTTAACCATTTTCCGTTTATTCAACACCCTCCTGATTCTAATGCAATATTATAATTATTTTTCTAGAGCAGGAGCTGGCAAACTTTTTCTGTAAAGAGCTAGATAATTAGTATTTTAGGCTTTGTGGGCCACATGGTCTGTTGTAGCTACTTAACTCTGCCATTGAAACACAAAAGTAGCCACAGACAACACATACACAAATGAGCACTGATATGTTCAAATAAAACAGGATAAATTAATTCTAGTTCATCTTAATTCTAAACTGGCCAGGTAATTTCATGAGGTTTCACAATATTATGAAAAAAATATTATGACAATATTACAACAAAAAAAGTAAACCTACCTTTTTTGAACTGCCTTCCACAGAGATGGGTTTCAAGAGATTGTTAACAATCATGGAGTAACTCTTCCCATTTAGATTCTTTACCAAAAGATCAAATGACCTACAACACAATAGTGAACACTTTATCTTTCTGGTTCTGTGAAAGGTGCTCTTCAGTCGTTGTGGAAATAAAGCCAGTTTTACTTTAGGATGTGCACCTGGCCATCCCAGATGATAAGACTCAACCTTTAAAGCAGATGTAAAGGATAATTTTAAATTTAAGCAGAATTTTAGAAGCTGAAAAGAACCCATAATAAGGCACTGTCTTCCCCATTATGAGAACTCACCTCTCTGTGAAATGCACCTGCACATTCTCAGCGGGGACTTGATGAACTCCAGTTAAGGTAATGTAGATTTTCACAAACTTATCTGACTGATCCCATCCTGGTTAACAACAACAAAAAATGCACCATGAATAAAGTCTGATACTATCTCTGGAATGGCAAATGCACACAGCTCATAATAAAACTCACTAAGATAAAAATCTAGTAATAGAAACATGAAAGAAATAAAGATATAAGAAACTTTTTAGATGGAAAAATTGAGCTTCAAAGCAGTTAAGTAATCTACCCAAAGTTAGGCACCTAGCTAGTGAAACAACCTGGATTCAAATCCAGGTTTACTGAACACAAAGCCCATGTTCTTTTTATTCCTTAGAGTAAGCAATATGATCGTTAAATACTTCCTTAGTTGTAGCTCATTTCCCCTTTTTATGGATATAATTTTGTCCTATTCCTAAATATTGATAATCTCCACCAAGCTGGATGGCTAAACATCAGCTTTGTCTAATCAGTATTAGCTAATTCCATAATCATTTCTACTTCTCTAAGAAGTTCAACAAATGCAATCCTAGCTTCCTCAATTCCTTTCCCTGATAAAGCAGAATATAAATTTAGAGAGTCAAATTCATACAAATCTGCCAAATTAATTAACCTACCAATATCTAGAAGTTATTTCATTTTTTTATTATCAAGCTAGTCTCTAACCTAGATGAATTCTGCTAACAGAAAATACACAAGTCACATAAAAAGCACATCATATAATAAAATATATATTTATGTATTGTACTATATGACTTTTTCTTAGTCCTATAGAAATCTAGTGTTAATAATAAAAAAAAAAAAGATGTTCTAGAGGGTTCTGTACTTCATTTAGTTTCTTCCCATCCATTCAACCCATCTTCCACATTGGTAACTATTTCTCCCTAAACACAAATCTAGGTTCCTAGTTACTATGCCAGAATCCTACCACCTTCAGACCAGTTTCCTATAGTCAACGAAGTACACAGCGTATCTCCTATAGTACTGCAGTACATCACTTAAACACAACACACACACTGCTTTTTGCTATGACAATACCCAAAACGCATGATGTGTTTCACGTCTCTACTCATGTCCTTTGCTCATGCAATTCCCTTCTTTTCTTCATACTTGATGAACTCGCCTTTTAAACTCAAATGTCTCTTCTAATTCTCCCTGACTGTTCCTCCCCTCCAGCAGAATTACTTTATCAGCTATATTCTCATAATACTTTATAAATCTCTATTCAGTTAATGAAATATTTATTAAGTACTTACTATGTGCTAGATACTGTGAGCACAAAGAAAAATAAGACTGTCCCTGCCCTCGTGAGAGCTCATTACTCAGACTTCAAGTTGCATTGCTTCCAAAATAAAAAAAGTCTATAATCAATTTAGGGAAAATGGTATTATGACATTGTTATGGTATTAGTTGTATGTCTATGTCCCAACTACACTATGAGCAGGGACTGGGTCTTGCTCACTGTTGTGTATCCACAAGTCCAAGTACAATAAAGGCACATACTAGGTGCTCAAAAATGTTTTTTGAATACAACTGGATTCTCTTCCTCAGTTAATATCGGTGGTTGTTTGGCAAACAGAAATGCAAAACAGGAAGAAAAACAAAACAAAAAGCTGTGTCCATATATACTGAATATATTTCAGAATAGGTTCCTTCTTGCTGCTACTCACATTGTACTAATCTTGCTCTCTTATTAATTAATTTGCTTTTAGAATGCAGCATTTTCTTTTTAATCTCTTAAAAAGCATCTTATTAAATAAGAACTAATGGGTCTTCTCTTTAAAATCGCCAAAAACAAACACTCAAAACTATTAAAAAATTGATTTTGTTAGTGGGTCACTACTAAGGAATATGTTGCTCAGAGGCAGAAAGAACTGTATAGAGCTGTATGTAGGGGCGAGTCATACCATAATTACTGATTTTCACTGTATATCCTGTTGTAATAGGAGCAACCACAGCAGCTGGCTTTTCGTTTTCCAGAAGTTCTGCTTTCCTCTGTGATTTCTGCTGCATCTTGTTCTTGATTTCTGTCTCAATCCTGGATTTTTCAGCTGTCAGGGCATCACGTACTCTTTTTCTAGTGGCTTTTTCCAGCAGCACCTTCACCTCTTCTAGATCTTTCTGTAGCTGTGTTAAAATAAAAGATCAATTAGCTATGATAAATAAGACAATAGTTTGATATTGTGCATATTGGTCATTTCAATTTACTGAATAAGAGCTAAGAATAGGAGGTTCATTTAAATTTCCTAGGGTTGGGTAGCAACAAGGATTCTTCTTTCCTCCAGCCTACTGAATTGTAAATAACTCAATTTCTTTTAAAAAGGAAAACTTAATCTTGAAGTAACAATAGGTAATCAAGCCAAATTTTTCCAGTTTGGTAGACTGTTATCTGCCTTTGTTTTATAACATTTTATTTACAAGATACGAGTGTGATTTATAAACATTTTCTGATTATAACATGAAGAAATCCAACAAAAGGGAATCGTGGATTTCCTTGTAACATCCAGTCCTAGTCATGAGATATTAGGAATTTTTTAAATATTGAAATAAAAGAGATGAGTGAGTGCATGGTAAGTGTGGTGAAATGCTACAGCAACTTGACTGAGGTAATTACTCTACTTTCTGTCAGTGATGGGTCCTCACTGATCTTCCTACCCCAAGTAATACACATAAGGAAGTTTAAAATTTTAAGACAAAAGATTAAAAAATAAAGACATATTTCTTCTTCTAAGAAGTTAGACAACTTCTTAGTTCTAAAGCTCCTGGTTAATTTTACTGTCAAAAGTCTGGGACTTGGTTGCACAGCAGAGGATAAAAACCTGGACAAACAATCCAACATGCAATGCACTCCTGGATCACTGAAAAAGCCACCTGTTTTTTTCTTCTCACGCCAATACACTGCCTACCCAAGTCTATTTCTATTACTTTCTAGAGACAGAGTCAACACTGTGTTAAGTTTGAGAGTTAAAGACACTGTTAGAAAATCAATGGGCTTTAAAGCTTTTTCCCAGTTACCCTCTGACTTACTGCAAATGCATGAGATCTTTATAAACAAGGGATTCATTTCTCTTAAAATGACTCTACATTCTGGCTTGATACTAGCTAGCAATCTGACAGGAAGACTTTGACATTATAGCCTGAGATCATGTAAGGCTCAACATAAAAATCTTTAAATGCTTGGTAACTTAGTATAATATCCAAAGTACAGCTTGAAAGTCTTTAGATTTCTTGAGTCTTAGAAAATGCAAAACAGAAAAACAAATGCTTTTCTTTTATCCCAAGTCTTTTATCTCATTTAACTCAGATGCCCTTGTTTCACCTATCTGTAACTGCTAACTTGGTATAAAAAGTCCAACTGTGCCCAGTCTCCTGCCCAAATTCTATCCCCACCTCCCAAAACTCATATTACTAAGAAAAAAAAATTGCAAACTCATCTTTCAATCATAGAACCAAGATGCTTTTAGTTCAAAGCAATCTTTTTTGTTGTAATGGCTTTCAAAATTCACATTCATTCTAATAACAAGATGAAAAAAAATTAAAATGTTAAATGAGTATATTTTGTTTCCAGAGTAAGGATTTAGTTAAAAAAAAAAAAAAAAAAAAAAGAAGAAAGTAAACGTATAGAGTCTAAACAAAAGGTTTTACTTCTTGACTGGAATAGGAATCCTTTTTCTAGGAGACTCAGAAGAGAACTCTGAGAATTAAGCAAGAGATCCCCAGGCCCTCTTTACAGCCAGTTTGGCTCTACAGTACTACAAAAATAAGATATCCACTGTAAGTCTGAAGCATTTTACAGCAGGCCTGTTTAAGGTAATTCCTCAATTCTTCTCTGTTATTTGCAGATCTGAAACCAGTAAAATTGATCCCTTTGGTGCTTTTCCTGCACACACATTTAAGATGCCTTAGATACAGCATTTCTTACCTAATTTATCTAGGCATTCACTTGTTTTCCTTATGCAAAATCACACCTCCCTTTTATCCCTATCCATAAACACATTAAAGCTTTCTCTTCTAATCTATTTCCAAATTCTTCACTAGGAAGCAATAAAACCAAAGTGCCTCAAAATAGGCAAAGACCTTGTGCAGACATTTCTCCAAAGACAGACAAATGGCCCTCAAGCGCATGAAAAGATGCTCAACATCATCAGGCATTAAGGAAATGCACATTAACTCCACAATGATACACCACTTCACATCCACTAGGATGACCAACAACAACAACAAACTCCAGCAAATAACAAGCGTTGACGAGGATGTGCAGAAATCGGAAGCTTCAAACACTGCTTGTGGGAATGTAAAATGATGCACTTTGGAAAGGAGTTTAGCAGTTTCTCAAAGTTAGTTACCATATGACCCTGCAATTCCACTCCTAGATATGTACGCAGAGATTTGAAAACGTATATCCACATAAAAAGCTGTACAAAAGTATTCATAGCAACACTGTTCATAACAGCCAAAAAGTGGAAATCATCCAAATGTCTATCAATTTATGAATAAACAAAATGTGGTATATCCATAAAAAAGATTATTCTGCCATTAAAAGAAATACGTTTCACCATGGATGAACCTGAAAACATTATGCTAAGTAAAAGAAGCCAAAAAGCAAAAGGCCACACATTGTAAATCTCTATTTGTATGAAATGCTCAGAATAGGCAAATCCATAGAGACATAAAGTACACTGGTGGCTGCTGGGTGGGGAGGAGTAATGGGAAGTGACTGCTTAATGGCCACTTAATGGGTTTCTTTTGGGGTTGATGAAAATGTTCTCAAATTATATAGTGGTGATGATTGCACAACACTGTGAATATACTAAAAAGCATTGCACCGTACACTTTAAAATGGTTAAAAACTGAATTTCATCTCAAACAAACAAAAGAAAGTGTCTCTAAATGTATACACCGCAATTAGAAAGCCCCTTATTTTAAAGAGGATTAATACTGAACACGCCAAATGTAGGACTGTAACGTAACTTCAGCGATCCTTTCCTCAGAGCACATGGTACCACAAGGCCAATCTTTAACACCCAACAAACTTGTGGCAAGTTATCCAGAATAACACACACACACATACTTCTTCTTCATTTAAAGCAAATTCTCAGACTTAGAAAGTCAAAAGTGAGATTTCCCACTCTTGTTCATATTAAGCAAAGATTTCCGGAGAACAAATCTAGTCAATGGATACCCAACACTTTACTGTGAATAACAGTACTGTCATCTTAAGTCAAAAAAAGAGCAACCCAATGGGTTTATTATTCCCATGCTGTAACTGTGCAAACTAAGTCTCCAAAAAAGTTAAGCTGCCTCTGTTTAGACTTTAAAGAGCTTAAAAGAGAAAAAGCTATTTCCCACCACTAGTTACAACTAACTTTCCAATTTATTTATTTTTAAAAACGCCTATAGCAGACTGTTTTGTCAAGCACTGTTTTGAACATTCAGAACTATTACTTGGTCTTTACAACCCTATGAAAAGGATACTGTGGCCCAGAGAAGCACCATAACTTGCCCAAAGTCTGTGTAGAGAAAAGATGACTAAGAGAATTTAAGTGCTGGGACCGAAGACTTCTCACCTTCCAACTGCTCTCTACCATGGAACGAGACTCAGTTTTTTGTAATCAGCTTTAATTCAACGACGCTTCACGTCCTCAGGCTAGTGTAACGCGGGCGGAAAGGGCCTGAGGATAACGTGAAGGTGACCAGCCCTCAGGTCCACCATCGGACCTACCTGCCGCCGGGAACCACGACACACACCCCCGCTCACCTACGCCACCGACCAAGGCTGAGCCGGGGGCATCGATCGTCAACTTTCCGGGAAAAGCGAAGGCCCCGAGGCCCGCAGTAGCCGGGTCGGCAACGGGGCGGCTGCAGCTGGGCGGGTGGGAGGCCGAGGGGAAGCGCGGGAACCCGAGTACGCAGGAAGGCGGTCCGACAGGCAGGTGCCGCTTGCGGCCGCTGGGCAGCTCCGCACGGGAAACGGCGGTGGGGCGGGAGACGGAGCGGAAAGCTCCAACAAGGCCGAGCGAGGAAGATGAAGGCCGGACCCCTTACCTCCTCCACAGTTGAAGCCATGCTCGGGCTGCGTGAGGGAAGGCCCCAGCTGCACCGGCGCAGGGGCGAGAACAGGAAACGCAGCACTGACCGCGCTCACCCCGAGCGCAGACCGCACCGGCACCTTTCACAGTGGCCGCGGCCTGAGGGCACACCCGAGCCCGCTGGAGATCTCGGCCCGCCTCCCGCACGCGGCGGCTCTAGAACGTTCGCGACTCCGTCGAGGCCGCCCCCGGGGCCCAAGCACCGCCTGCAGGGCTCCGCCCCGCCCCGCCTCGCCTGGCCCCGCCCCGCCCCGCCCACCTCGCCTCTTTAGCAACGCTCAACTCTCGCGATCAAACCGGAAGTTCGAGAGGAGAAACGCCTCTACCTCCACGCCCGGGCAACTGTACGTAGTATACTTTGACCCCGTAGGTCCCGGCTGCGCAGTCGCAGCTCAGAACCGCTGCTTTCCCGTACCATAACCCAACCCCGGAAATCACGCACTGATCTTCGGGGGTCCAAGCCGGAAGTTCCCTAGAGAGTCGGCTGTTTCCGTGCTCTCTAGGACCCAGTGCCATCGAGGCGGCCATCTTGTGTAAGGTTAATCTGTGAAGTGCGAGAAAAGGACAAAAAAGGAGAGAAAAGGAAGCGTGTTTATGCTAAGACGGGACAGAATGAGAACGTTAAGTGTGCCGGGTCCTGAAGGGAACAGTTTTATTTTCAGTGACTGCTGGCGCTCTGGAGACGTCATGATTTAGCCTGTACGACGTGGTGACGTCATCATGGATTGCGGGAGGAGGTGGGGTTGCGTTAGCCACGTGACGGGACCCAGTAGCCCCGCGGGGTAGAAAGCGTGCTAATATAGCGGGCACTTCCACGTGTCACCGCATTTGGGGTCCCGGTTTCCCCTCCTAGACTGTTGAAGGACTTCCGTAGTACCTTCACCTGCGAGTCTCTAGTTGTCACCCAGGTTTGGATTCGGTTTAAGTGAGCCTATTCGCCAAAGAAAATGTGGGCTGAGCTTTCCTGGGGCTGCCTTCTGCTCCTGTTCTGGCTCCCGCAATCCCGCTATGTAAGGCCCTTGAGAACCGCCCCCCCCCCTTTTCAGACTGTTTTAGCCTCTGGCCGACTGAAAATGTTTGCAGCCCCGTTGAGAGCATAAACATTAACCCCGGAGAAGTCAAATATCCCACACTCGGCTTAATATATCGCCCGAGGTAGCGATTAGAAAATCAGCACGTCAGAGGAGGAAAAAAGGACTAGAAAAAGGCAGGCTGACCATTATGGTAGTAAAGAATCTGAAGTACAGCACAAAATCAAATTACAGCTACGTACAACGTGCATGAATCTCAAACGTGACGTTAAGGGGAAAGAAGCCAGACAGAGAAGTTCTTCTCTTTTGGTTCCATTTAAATGAAATCTAAAACTGCGAGACATTCAAAATCGGGTTCATCTTTCCTTAAGTGGGGAGGACAATGACAGAAAGGCGCCAAAAGGGGACTTTTGAGGTTCAAGTAAAGTTCTGTTTTCTTTCTTTGTATGCTGGTTACAGATGTGTTCACTTTGTAGAAATTTCATTGAGCCGTAATTTGTGTACTTTCTTTTGTATGTTATAGTTAACTAAAAGTTATATTTAAGTAGGCCCAGGAGGGAATTTTCCAGAGATGATAGAATGTTACACTGACACATGCAATTGTCAATTCACAGAACGGGGACTTTCTGGTGGTCCAGTGATAAAGAATCTGCCTTCCAATGCAGGGGACGCAGGTTTGATCCCTGGTTGGGGAACTAAGATCCCACATGCTATGGGGCAACTGAGCCCGCGGGCCTCAGCTAGAGCCCGTGGTGCTGCAAACTACAGAGGCCACACCACAACTAGAGAGAGAAAGTCCATCCGCATGCCACAGCTAGAGAGAAACCCTCACACCACAACGAAGAGCCTGCGCTACAATGAAATATCCCACATGCCACAACTAAGACCAGAAAAAGAAAATAAAAAAGATTTTAAAAAGAGGCCAAGAAAATATTTTTTTTAATGTATGCTGTCTGTCTGTAAATTAAAAAAAAAAAAAGAATTCATAGAATGAACTCCTAAGATCTGTGCATTTTGTTTAGTTATACCTCAAGTTTTTAAAAAAGTGTCTAGGGAGTTCCCTGGTGGTCCAGTAGTTAGGACTCCCGGCACTTTCACTGCTGAGGCCAGGGTTCAATCGCTGGTCAGGGAACTAAGATCCCACAAGCAGCACAGCACAGCCAAAATAATAATAATAAAATAAAATACTCCACTTAAAAAAAGAGTGTCTAACTGGAAGCCTGGAATTATTTAGGTACTTAATTAAATAGGAACAAATATCCTAGTCCACTGCGTGAGAACTTGACCTAATGCAGTGATTTTTAAATTTGCTTGATTATGCACCTTGGGCAACTTCTCCGCCAGATATCCTAAAGCCACAGGTTTTAAGTACCACCTGTTACCAGTGACTCCCAAATCTATACCTTCAGTTCCACGGTATCTCTGAGCTTTAGACTCTGCCTTTGCTTTGATGTCTGATAAGCACATCAAATTCAGCTTTCTGAAAAACAAAACCACCAAAAAAACCTCCTGATTTCTCATCCTCGCACACCAAATCAGTTCTTCCAGTTATTCTCCAGCTCTGTGAATGGTCACCTCATTTTCTTAATTGCTCAGGCCAAGCATACTTGAGCTCTCAAGTCATACTTGAGCCTTCAATTTCAGGTCCTACATCCCATTCTCTGGCAAGTCTTGCTGGTTTTATCTTCAAAATATAATGAGAATAAAATCACTTCTCTCACCTAATCTGTGACAAAGGAGGCAAGAATATACAATGGAGAAAAGACAGCCTCTTCAATAAGTGGTGCTGGGAAAACTGGAAAGCTACATGTAAAAGAATGAAATTAGAACACTCCCTAACACCATACACAAAAATAAACTCAGAATGGATTAGAGACCTAAATGTAAGACCATACACTATAAAACTCTTAGAGGAAAATGTAGGCAGTACACTGTTTGACATAAATCGCAGCAAGATCTTTTTTGATCCACCTCAGAGTAATGGAAATAAAAACAAAAATAAACAAATGGGACCCAATTAAACTTAAATGCTTTTGCACAGCAAAGGAAACCATAAACAAGACAAAAAGACAATCCTCAGAATGGGAGAAAACATTTGCAAACAAAGCAACTGACAAAGGATTAATCTCCAAGATATACAAACAGCTCATGCAGCTCAATATAAAAAAAAAACCCAATCAAAAAATGGGTGGAAGACCTAAATAGACATTTCTCCAAAGAAGACATACAGACTGCCAAAAAACACAGATGCTCAACATCACTAATTATTAGAGAAATGCAAATCAATACTACAATGAGGTATCACCTCACACCAGTCAGAATGGCCATCATCAAAAAATCTACAAATGGGACTTCCCTGGTAGTACAGTGGTTAAGAATCCGCCTGCCAATGCAGGGGACACAGGTTCGAGCCCTGGTCCGGGAAGATCCCACATGCCACGGAGCAACTAAGCCCGTGCGCCACAACTGCCAAAGCCCATGTGCCACAACAACTGAAGCCCGCGAGCCTAGAGCCTGTGCTCCGCAACAAGAGAAGCCACCGCGATGAGAAGCCTGTGCATTGCAATGAAAAGTAGCCCCTGCTCACCACAACTAGAGAAAGCCCACGCGCAGCAACGAAGACCCAAAGCAGCCAAAAATAAACAACAAAAAAAAGATGTTTTAAAAAAACATCTACAAACAATAAATGCTGCAGAGGGTGTGGAGAAAAGGGAAGCCTCTTGTACTGTTGGCGGGAATGTAAACTGATACAACCACTACGGAGAACAATATGGAGGTTCCTTAAGAAACTAAAAATAGAACTACCATATGACCCAGCAATCCCACTACTGGGCATATACCCTGAGAAAAACATAATTCAAAAAGACACATGGACCCCAATGTTCACTGCAGCACTATTTACAATAGCCAGGACATGGAAGCAACCTAAATGCCCATCAACAGAGGAATGGATAAAGAAGATGTGGTACATATATACCATGGAATATTACTCAGCCATTAAAAGGAATGAAATTGGGGAATTTGTAGAGATGTGGATAGACTTAGAGACTGTCATACAGAGTGAAGTAAGTCAGAAAAACAAGTATCATATACTAATGCACATATGTGGAAAAGTGGTATAGATGATCTTATTTGCAAAGCAGAAATAGACACATGTAGAGAACAAATGTATGGATACCAATGGGGAAGGGGGGGTGGGATGAATTGGGAGATGGGGATTGACATATATACACTATTGATACTATGTATAAAGTAGATAACTAATGAGAACCTACTGTAGAGCACAGGGAACTCTACTAAGTGCTTTGCGGTGACCTAAATGGGAAGGAAATCCAAAAAAGAAGGCATATATGTATACGTATAGTTGATTCACTTTGCTGTACAGTAGAAACTAACACACAACACTGTAAAGCAACTATACTCCAATTGAAAAATTAAAGATAAACTCCCTTTCTACATCATACTATTAAGAAAGGTGGTTGCTACTCTGGACAAATTCCTTTTTAATTTCTAGTGAGTATAAAAGTGAAATTAAGTTTAAAAACACTGAAAATATTTAAAAGATATCAGACTCAAAATTTTAATTACCTCATTAAATGATTAAATTTAAAAAAAAAATAAATAAAACCACTTCTCACAATCTCCACTGCTACTACCTGAGACCAAGACATCATTATTTTGTCTGGATTTTTAGCCTCCTAGCTGGTTTCTCTGCTTCCCCGCTGTGCCTTTACGGTTAGTTTTCCACAGGATAGCCACAGTAATCTTTTCAAATGATTATATCCCTTTGCTTAAAAACCTCCAATAACTTCCTGTTAGGCTTAGAATAAAGTCCAAACTCCTTACATAACCTGGAATGTTTTGCATGATCTTATATCTCACCTTTATGAGTTCCTTTATCTCACGGAACTCATCTCTCACCAGTTTCCCCTCTCCCTGGTTTAAACAGTGGCATTTTTGTTACTCCTTGAATCCACTGAGTTTGTTCTCACCTCCAGGCCTGTACTCTGTGCTTCCTGTCTGGAATGGTTTTCCTCCAGATCGTCACAAACCTTTTTCTATCTTCCTTTTGTGCCAGCATTTAAAACACCTCATAATTCCCGTTCTTAAGGTTCAACAAACTCCATGCTGCTTCTCTCCAGCTGTATCCTATAATTGTCCTTACATCTATCATGTAGAAGCAAACTGACTTCTTGCCCTGCTACCATTAGGAGTAATTGGGTACATCAGATCCCAAAGTCAAGAAAAAAAAATTAAGAACTTTGCATCCTGAGATAAATCAAAAACAAAACATCATCAACAAGACATACACACATCAGGGTCATTGTGTCTAGTTCTAGTCTCCCAAATAAATGAAATTCTGAACCTGAGCCTTTCCTGTAAAATTGGACTCCCTAAAATCAAACAAACACTTTATCTCTGACTTTTGCAATGCTGATGTCTAAAAATATGGATAGTAGTGTGAGAACTGCTGTTTTCCCACCATGAACAAACTAATTATAGATTCTATACTTGGAAATTGTGTAGTTTTTTCCTATAAATAGTTGTAATTTCTATTTGGCGAGCTTGTTCTTCTAAAGCCTGAACTTCCTTGCAAACTTTCTTTGCAAGTAAACTTTCAAAAGATTTTGCTCTGAGTGTCCCTTTGACAGTACTGAAAAGTTTTGTTAAAGTATAATTTCAAAAAGGTGAAATCAAGATTCTCATGCAAATATAAAACAAATATTAACAAATATTTTATGCAATTCATTGCATAAACCACCAGGGTAGCAACAAGTTCTTAAAACTCAAAGAGTACATTTGCACAGGTGGGTACTTTAGGCAATTTAACAATGGAATATTAGTGTAAGGTTGCAAAGTTAGACACAAACTAGTTAATGTCCTACAGGGTAGTAAACTATACATAACCTTTCGAGTCATCTATTCCACTGGAAAGAAAATAGGGATTTGCATCCCTACTGGACAAAAATCTACAGGTTAACAGGTAACTTCACTAAGTGTAGGGCCTTTAATCAATAATGAACAGTAAGTTCCACTTACTGTTCATGTCAAGACCATTCATGACCTCCTCACTGCCAAGCTCAGTAGATATTTTCTGAATAATTTGACTTTTTTTTTTTTTGCGGTACGTGGGCCTCTCACTGTTGTGGCCTCTCCCGTTGCGGAGCACAGGCTCCGGACACGCAGGCTCAGCGGCCATGGCTCACGGGCCCAGCCGATCGCGGCACGTGGGATCCTCCCGGACCGGGGCACGAACCCGTGTCCCCTGCATCGGCAGGCAGACTCTCAACCACTGCGCCACCAGGGAAGCCCCGACTGTTTAATTTTTATGTAAAACTTCTCATTTTTTAAAATACTGCATAGGCCAAACAAAAGATGTCTGTGGCTGGGTGTGGGCCGCAAACTAATTTTACAATCTCTGATTACTATTTTTTAATACATGCTGAATTCTAAGAGGAGCTGACTAATCTGGCATTCATTCGGTTCCATGGACACCCAAAGCAAAATGCAAATTAGAACAAAATGCAAATAGGGATTCTCTGCACCCTGCCTCCACTTCAAGAGAGCCTCTGGAGTTCTGTTTGAATTATATGATGTCACCCACTGTGCTGTACTCTGAAAGGTGAGCAGCAGCCACCCAATCCAGGATTAGCCAATCAGATTTTTGCAAGATTTTGAAACTGGGACACTGAGATGCCAGCCCATCTCTGCTGGTCACTTGAAGAGAGGACATGTAAACTTGGAAGTTGTGCACTTAGAAGCAGGGGATGCGTCTTTTCAGAGAGAGAAGCAGCAGCAGATAAGCATCACCTGGCAAGACAAGCAGAAGAGTGATTATCAGAACAATTGCTTAGGTTGCTGATGGCAGTTCAGTCCCTTGTCCCCGTGCCTCTTCAGGCCCAATGGTTTGGCCTTTGGTAGCTATGAGCTAAATATACTTTTTTCCTTTTAATTAATTGCCTTATTATTATTAAGCTAGCTTAAGAGAGTTTGTTACTTGCAACCAAGGAATCACTATAGAGAGGAATACAGGGCACTTGGTTGTACCTGCTGTACAGATTATCATTTTGCAGGGTATAACCTGGAGCAAACTCCTGTACATTTCTTCTTGCTAAATTCACTAGAGTCTAGTGTCAGATAAGTTTTTCACAAACATTGGGTTCAGCTGATTCAGAATAAAATCAACTAGAAAAAAATTAAAAAGCCATATGGATTTCAGAACAAATGTTTATTACTGCTTAATGGGGCCAAAGGAGCAACACAAAGCATTGAAAACATCACTGGCTCACAAAAACAGTCATCTTGCTACCTTCTCGGTTGCATTTGTTTATTTCACAAGGCTTCATTCACACATGAAAACAAGATACTAATCCAATTCAAGTTCATAACAATTATAAAAGTAAACATTTGTTGGGACAATGTACAATAAATTGCACTTTTTTTAAACAAGCATTACATTTACATTTATAGAGTGTACTATACATAATACATGGAATTATGGAAACATCTAATTGGTCAGTGTTGACAGAGGAGAGAGGCTGCTCACTAATTTCTTTTGAAGTCAATTAGCACTGTTTGAGCTAATCAACTCCTTTATTCTGGAACCTGTTTTCACTGGAGAAGCCATGGGCAAAATCATAGAATTCATAAAAATAGATGGCACAGAATTTCTACTACCTCCTCAGCAAGGGAAAGGTAGGAGTTGAAAGAAATGACGTGGGGCTGACTGAGAAACTTTCTTCCTTATCTGAACTAAGGATTCATACATTATGCAAAATACCAAAAATAGAGAAACTGATGCAAAGGCTATTGGGATCTTGGATTCTGGGGCCATTTCCAGGCTTTATTCTTGTGCTTTCACATGACACCAGAGTCTTGATGTGTTTATGTCCTTATCATTCAGTTTCCTATATTTTATTCCATATATAATATATAGTTATTAAAAGTTACATTTTAACAGAAAAGATTTTACATGTTAACTTACTGCCAATGAAAAAGGAAAGTAACTCAAAATATTCATCTTCTACTCAATGATTCTTTTTTCTTAACGTTTTCAGAATACCACTAATGATAAACCAGGGGTGGAGGTGGGGAGAGTAGGACATGTTGATGAACATGTTTTTATAGCAGGTAGCAAATACATTTGGAGATAAGCTTGACGTGTAGTCTTTTAGATGGAAGCTAAGAAAGGGACTTCTGACAATTGACTGTAGTCACTAAGCTACTCATAAACATCCACTTTTCTCCTTACAACTCAAGATCATCATCTCCTATTGAGGTGCAGCCTGCACTGAAGTATTCATTTTGGTAGCTCTTGAAAGATAAGGAAATCCCTAAGGGCTTTACCTATATTATATGGAAGCCACTATGAGAGAGGAAGGATGTTTTCAAGCAGTTCCAGTTCAATGTGACAATCAGCATGGCAACTAGAGAGAAAGAGTTTTATATATCTGGTAGTAGGAAACACAGGCCACTGAGTTGTGCCTGGCCTTCTGTATCTGATCGCCATGTACATATTCAGTTGCATGGTACCTGGGTATACCAAAGAGGCAGGGATACTCCATATAAAATTCTACCAATCACACACACATACACAAATCTCACAGCATTCAAATCAAACAACAGAGTTTGTCCATGCTCTCATTTACCTGTAATTGAAGCAAGAGAATTGGAGCTACTTTAGAGTGGTTTTTTTTTTAAGAGTAAGTTATACAACAGAATAATCTTACTAAGTAATTAAAAGTGTTATTTTCCAGAAAGATAAAACAAACAGGGTACTTAATTTTTTGAAAGCTTTTTTTCCCTAAAAGGGTCTTGAAATCAGACAACCACCTTAGCAGAATAATGAGTAGACTGATTTCAGCTCAAGAAAAAGAAAACTCAATCCCTTACATTAGATACATATGCGATTCTCATCCTCAGTAACTAATCAATTCCTTAAAGGATCTAACTCTCATCTCTTGTGCCCTAAACTGTGTATTCTCTTGTTTTTCTTACTTTAGGTAGGAAATGAAGCTACTAGTTATTAACTAGAAAGTATTTTAAGAAAATGGAGTAAGGGTTTGAGAAAAATGAATATTAATACACAGTATAAGAGGATGGAATTTTTGAAAACAATGAAACAAGAAAAATACTATTAAATACCCCAACATCAGTACAAACATTACTTTTCTACTTTATTATGGAAATTTAAGAAAGCCAATGCAGAACAAATTACTAACTTAATAGTTGGGAGAGATGAAGAGAATTATTGGTTTCATGGAAAGATAGGGTCATAAGCCTATGTGACATTCCTATTAATGTTTCTGATAGGCATTCATATACAGACCATTAGGTAACTGAGAATTTATTTGCATTAAATTGTATGTAACTAAATATAACCAAATTGTGCCATGGCTCAGGATGTGGGAAGCTAGCAAACATATGCACTGCAAAATTCAGCTTGGTTTCTTTCAGCTTTAAGGAAATGTGTTAAGATTCTCAAGATATAAAAGCTAATGACTGAATTATCCAATTGAATTTCATTCTCTTAAGTTATTCTGCAGAATTTAATGAAAGGAGAAATCGTCACTTCTCAGAATGTTGCAAATGTTGGATTTTTGGAGGAATGTTTTATATAATGTATGCTAGGAAAAGATGAAAAACACTCTAGAGTATCGGAAAATTTCCTGGATATTTGAGCTGGTCAATCTCTTTCTAAAAGAAATCAAGAGAAGAGTAACAATTCTCAAATATACTTCAAAAGAAGAGAAATTAAAACTAGCAGTTATTTAATGCTGGAATGCATGAATTTTCAAACAACACATGGTGAAGGGCATGGGGTCTGGGATAGTGCTATTATAATATTGTATGAATAATATCATACACCAACTTTTGAATTTTCTTTCCTTCTGTATTTGCTATTGCTACTTACCCAAAGACATTGCAGTGAGGGACAGTTTAGACTATGGTACCAATACACATACCCAAGTATGATATGGAACTGGAAAAGGAAAAAAAAAATCTATGGATGGCCACTGTAATCTTTTAAAAGAGTTAAAAGAAAATGAAAAAGACAGATTTATTAAACATTTGGAATATATGTACTTAGTTATTTTGTTTAAAGAAAAAAATGTAATGGGCTATGAAATTGAGCCAGGTCTACAGATAAGAACTGGACCTAGAGCTATTTCTCTCTCAACTACCATTTAAGGAAAATTATGCAATTTAGGCATTCTGTGAAATGTAAAAAGAGCTCTGTACAGTAGAATTAGGAGATTCACAAAACACAAAAGAACATTTAATTTAGCTAGCCATCTGATAAGGCAACTTGTACAAGGCTTCTTGGGATCAAAGCATAAAGTACCAGTAAAGCTAACAAACTCTATTAAAAGATTTACAGAAACAAGTACCAAGATGCAATTTTCTAGCCATTATATTCTGCAAAAAAAAAAAAAAAAAAAAGAAAAAAAAGTTAATTTTTCTAAACCACCATGTTGGGAATGTTAAAGTCAACACAGATACTCAGAATGCTATTTTCCTTTTGGGTGAAAGGAAATGAAAACTATGATGAGAGATGTCAGGACAAAAAAAAAAGAACTCTATAAGAAAAGTATTAATTTGATGAGTGTAAGGAAGGATAACAAACAACCACATCAGTTTTATGGGCTGTAGATGATACGAACACTTACCGATGAAGGGGATTTCACTTTTTAGAGTTTAATGATTACTTTAGAGGAAAGGATCCATCATGAACAACTTGTAGTACATGCTCCTGGAGTTGAGATGGCTCTTAGATGATTTTTACTTCCAAGAGTGTGTTACTTTTAACTGCAACATATGGCACAGATGAGAGTCACTCTGGCACTACAGAGTTTGAGATACTTTGCAAAGAATATGTTCAACAGTGAAGCCAAGCATGAGTATCAATAAATGTTACTATACATAGCTGACAGTAGTTTGGTTGCTGTAAAGGACCAAAGCCCTCCAAAATAGCTTAAAAAATGGGAAAATTAGTTTTTCCCTTACCAAAGGATTTCCTGCAAGGACTATTTATAAAGACATGTTAAATATAATTGAAAAAAATATTTCCATCAACTTTTAAACAATAGCTTTACCTTTCCATGAGATAAGCATTTCTATAAAGGTTATATATGCAAGCAAAAATGTTACAAATGCATTTGCATCTCTTCATCTAGGGGTACAAAGGGCACATTTTTAGGAAGCTACAGAAATCAGAAAAAGTTGCCTAATATTAAACTAAGATGATATGAAGCTGACTTCTATTTCCCATTTCATAACTTTAACAAAGTTACAGTATATTAGTGTTCCTTAGCAAGTATATGTCAACATTAAATGAATACTCTGTCCCTGGTTCTACATTCCATTCTAAGCACAACAGCTGTTCCTTTCTAGGGCCTTTCTAGGCTTCCCTGGTGAAGGTTTCCTAAAGATGCAACTCATAATATCCACTTCTGACTTTACATTTGTCAGAAGTCACAACTGTGTTCTTACTTAGGAACTCGCAATTCCCATGTGGAGTTCTTAAAAGGACCTGTTAGAAGACCAGGACCAAAATGATTTCTTTTATCCTGCATTTATCAAAATCTCAGTTCTTTTTATCTAGTGTGTGTTTTCAATAGCCTATCTTATTCCATGGTTCTTGGCACTTCATTTCCACATGTACCCAACAGAAAATGAAAATAAACTGTCTTTGGGAACTGTTCAATCCCAGGTCTGTTCTTTCCTTTGGATAGGATTACCGCTATCCTGGGCATCACTTTCAGGAGGAAACCTGACAGTGGTCATGACTGGTCTCACAATGTGCTTTATCTGAATGAATCCTGAAAAGTTAAGAGGTTTAGGTTGCAATCTCTTTTTCTTGCTGTGACAAATACCTGCCTATCACTTCAAACTTGGAATAAAAGACAACTCCATTTTTATGTAAGATAAAAATAATATGAATAATTAGTTCTAAATAAAAAGCATTTAGTTCTGAATTACTTATTTCCAACCAAACATCAGGCATGTAAAATAATGTGTAATACTATGATGGATCGGAACACAGTCTTCCATGAAGAAGCACAAAAACAGGTATTCGACATAAATCAGGTTAGTTTAAATAACATCCCTTTTTTAAAAGTGTCAAACAAGAAAGAGTAAGAGCTACTGAAAGATCCTGGCTTGCTTTCTGGCCTCCTTTCCTTCCTTTTAAAGGGACACCAGGAATCATCCTGGGTTTCCGTTGCTTTGATCGTTGTGCTCTTGTACTTGGGTGAGGCTGGACCTATGTGCTCTCCTTGGGGGGCTGGGTGGCCTGTGGCGGCTGCAGTGGCTGCGTTCCCGTGGCCGTTTTGATAGAGTTAAGGGTTTTGCTAAACCAAGAGTTTTTTGCAGCTTGGATTTCATTCATAAGGGCTCCCCTCTGATGTTCAAGTTCCTAATTCAAGAAAGAAAATCATCTGAGTTATATAAATATCTTCTCTCTGCCAAAAAAAATTAGAGTATAGCTTTTTGGAATCCACAGGTCTACACAGCCGCAGTTTTCTTCCTACAAAACCCAGGTGAGATTTAGTTGGCTTCTGAATGCAAGAAAAATAATTAGAGCTAAAAGAATTACCACTAAAAACCAGAATGTATGCTTTCTCTGATCAGTGAAATGAAACCTCATTTTATCCTTTTTTCCCCCGGCAATTTAGGTCTAAATCTAGGTTTAGGCTACAGCCTAAGAGAAGATGTTTAAAACCACAGGTAAACGTAAACATACAGATGGAATGAATTTTTCCTGATAGTGTAAGCATGAATAAATTCTAGTTCCAAACACATGGCCTGTGCCCTTGAGGACGTACAAGGTCAGAAGCAGAAAGAGTTCAGGATCGTTAGTGTGGTGCAGCAGGTGCCATGGCAGGATACGGCAAGGGTGAGGGTCACTGGTAAGAAGGAAGTGGGAACAGTCCATCAGAAGCCAGGACTGCTTTTCTAACTCTGATATCCTCCAATATGGAAAGAGGTTATGGGGAAAGGGATTTGGCAAAATCAGGTAAAGATGAAAAGAAGCTCCAAAGAAAGAAAAGAATGGCTGTCAGCCAACGTTCAACTATCAGGGGAAGGATAACAGGAGGGGTTTGGCCTTTCAACTTTCAGGGTCAGCTAAGCGACCAAGTTCAATGGGAAAGGACCATGGCCAAAAAATATCAGGGTAAACTAAAAAGGCATATGCTTAAGTTCTCACAAGATATATATAATTTTAGTTATTAAAATTTTATTTAAAACTATGTGTTTATATCAGTGTTTAAAAATGATGTAAGGGCTTCCCTGGTGGCGCAGTGGTTGAGAGTCCACCTGCCGATGCAGGGGACACGGGTTCGTGCCCCGGTCCAGGAGGATCCCACATGCCGCGAGCGGCTGGGCCCGTGAGCCATGGCTGCTGAGCCTGCGCGTCCGGAGCCTGTGCTCCGCAATGGGAGAGGCCACAACAGTGAGAGGCCCGCGTACCGCAAAAAAAAAAAAAAAAAAAAAAAAAGATGTAAAATGCAACTCATTTGTGGGCAGAAAATGTATTCATCTTATATGGTAACATCGTATGATTCTGAGCTCGATAGGCCGACTCTACAGTACTAGACTATCCTAGACCACTAACTGTTTATTTTTTTAATTGATCTTTTATCAAATCACCAACCTGGATTTTACACTTGGCCTCCACCAGCTGCAGTTTGGTTTGTGCCAATTCCAGCTCCATCTCCCTCAGTTGCTTCTTAAGAGAGTCCTTCTCATCATCCAATTCAATTCCCTGGTCCTCTCTGCTTACGGCTGCTACTTTCAAAGCACCCTCCTTGCTAAAAATGTCACTGCAGTGTTTACATGCCATCATCTTACCCTGAAATATCCAAAAGAGATAACCAATATCAAACTGCATTTCACAGCATAAATCATGTCCTGAAACAATGCAATATGATTTTTCTTTAGACACTGCTTGTGGTCATCAAATGCAGGCCCATTTATAAAAGTAATTATTTTTCTTGTGCTATGACCAAAATGGTTATAGTTGGCACAAAACCCAACTATCCAAGACAGGTGCTACTTTTTCTTACAGTATCTCTAGAGAGACTCTGGGGATAGAAAGTATTATAGCATTTATTTGAAATCTTTTCTAGAAACTTTGTACTACCATTATCCTTACTAGACGCCAAGCCCCATGGCATATATGCTACATGCATTACCTCATTTAGTTATGATTAGATGTTATCACCCCCATTTTACAAATGAAGAAATTTAAGAGTTTAAGTAACTTCCCTGTGGTAGACTGAGGAAGGTCATTATGACTAACCTAAGTCTACCCCTGCAACAAGTGTAGTATATGTCCTTTTGTTCAACTTTAAGTGAAGATGATCATTATTGTTCAAGGTGATAAAAGCAACTCCGCCACATGCCTGGATGGCCAATCAGGCACAGAGCACTGAACAATGGCAACTCTTTTCAAAACAACAGTGCTACTGTTTTCTTAAAATATCTTCAAAAAGTTTAGAGATAAGAGATACTACAGGGCTTCCCTGGTGGCGCAGTGGTTGAGAGTCCGCCTGCTGCTGCAGGGAACACGAGTTCGTGCCCTGGTCTGGGAGGATCCCACATGCCGCAGAGCGGCTGGGCCCGTGAGCCATGGCCACTGAGCCTGCGTGTCTGGAGCCTGTGCTCCGCAACGGGAGAGGCCACAACAGTGAGAGGCCCGCATACCGCAAAAAAAAAAAAAAGAGATACTACAGAATTTTGATCTATTTTGATGTCCTACTGTTACAAGCTCAGCATGTCCATAACTGTAACTATACCCCTCTCTTCACACACACACACAAAGTAACTCTGCCCACACTTCTGTGTCACTGTGCATTACCCCACCATTTAGGCCTAAAGACTTTGGTGTCATCTTTCCATTAGCTTCTCCTTCACTCCATATTCAGCTGGTCATGAAATTCTTCCTCTTGATATGTCCAAGCATGTCTCCCAGGCCTGAATCCCAAAAAGTCACCTTCTCAGAACAAAGTTCCTATTTTCAGTTCTCATGTCTCAGATTTTCAGGTTACAACTTTAAAAATATGTATTTACTGAGCATTTATTGTGTGCCAAGTACTAGACTAAGCACTTTATTAACAGGATCTTATTTAATCTTCAAAATGACCTTATGAGGTAGGTAATATTATCTCTATTTTACAGAACACAAAATAAATCTGAGAGAGGTTAAATAACTTGTCAAGTTAAGTGATATACGAAAGTGCCTAGAATGCATTTATTTACTAGTATAAAGCTGAATATATTCAAATAGAATTATATCAGGTTTCTGTAACACTGGCCCCAAGAGCTTGGTTTACTGCTTTTTCTATACAATAAACAATCACTTTTTTCAAGTAGGTAATCACCATAAGGAGTTTTACCACCAGGGGGCAGCAGAGAAATAAATGCTGCACATTTTCTTTAAAAACAAATATCTACTTTTGGTGGAAAAATCAGTTACCCAACGTGTTTCCTCCAGCTGAGTTCTATACTGCCCATGGTGTCCACTGTTTAAGAGATTAATGGGATGATCCTACTGGGTTGTACAATGAAGTCACATCAATTCAGGCACAGTTGGGATGCAGGCTGCTGAGGGTTCGGGTTTCCAGGTTTCCAACAACCAAGAAAGCTCAGGGGCCTCTTGTGACAATGCTGAAATCCTACCTCCTTTCCTGTTACCTGTCTCTGACAGCCCAAAATATTTCTGGGAACATAACCTTTCATCTGGCCCACACCCCAGTCAGAAGAGGGACCCTATTCACCCTAATTCCTAACTCCTTTAAAACAAAGGTGGGGTGCGGTCGTGTCTACAGGCTGTCCTGCCTGTGGTGCATGACCATATATTGGGATCCTCCTATCAGGTGCCCACTCAAGACTACATGAATTTGGAAGAAAGTGTATCACAGGACTGTTTCATTCTTCCTCACCTTTACCACTTCCATCTCCTCCTTGCTGGCTGCTTGCTGTTTCTCCAGTCTGGTACTCAACTGGGAACAGATCTACAAGAAAGAAAAGAGCTACTTTACTAGAAAGTAGAATGTCTCTTGTAGCATGTGCACACAGCTGTTTATTCACTCACATCTCGGATGCTATAAGAAATTTTGCAAATGAGTAGCACTGCAAATGCCGGTCATTCCCATAAAACAAGCAGCAGAAAGCCTGAGAGTGTTCCGTGTGTAAAGCACACCTCTATCTCGATCAGTAGAAGAAACACATGGGGTAGACTTGCTTTCTTTCTGTCACTAGCTTCCGTGACTGGTCCCAGTGAATTCCTGTCCTCACTTTGGAATCAATCTATAGAATCTTTGCTGAGTATCTACTTTGGGCAAGGTACTATCCTAGGAATCTGATGAAAAGAATTCTGAATTTCTTCATGACTGAAAAGTGCTGTGCTGTGATAATCAGTGAGAAAGAAAATGTATGTGAAGGGTTTAATATAGAGCACCATTAAATAACATCTCATTATTACTGATTCTGAAATAAGGTGCTAACAAGTACCAGGAACAGACAGAAATAAGTGCTTTCAAAGCCCCCTAAAGTTGTATTAAAAAAAGAAAACAGGGCCTCCCTGGTGGCGCAAGTGGTTGAGAGTCCGCCTGCCGATGCAGGGGATACGGGTTCGTGCCCCGGTCTGGGAGGATCCCATATGCCGCGGAGCGGCTGGGCCCGTGAGCCATGGCCGCTGAGCCTGCGCGTCCGGAGCCTGTGCTCCGCAACGGGGGAGGCCACAACAGTGAGAGGCCCGCATACCGCAAAAAAAAAAAAAAAAAAAAAAAACAGAAGTTCAAGTCTTGCTAAACTTGAGTGAAATAAGAATTTTTTATTTTGGAAAAAAATGGAATAAAAAAGTTAGGGGATGTCAAATTTTCAAGGGCAATTTGGACTAAAAGCATAAAAGTTCTACCACTATTATCAAAACGGACATTAAAAAAAATCCCAGTCTACTCAAAAATAGTTCTAGAGACCTGGGACCAGGTTGAGTTCAGTCTCCAATTTGTCCAGATCTAAGCCTGGAAACAATAAATAGGACTATAGGGCTGATGTTAAAAAGAAGAGATTTCTCAAGCAATTTTGGCAAACAAATAAACCCTTTTAAATAAGCCCAAACATATAGCCAGTAATAGCCAATTCCAACTACAGAATGCATTTAGATTACGTTATATGTTTAATTGTCTTCAAAGAGATGGGTCTGTTGCCTTTTACATTACTTCAAGTGCTTGCCAGATAATATTCAAGAATAGTCCCAAAGATTGCTCTTTGAAGAGTGCTGCATATGGTGGCCACTCAGGGCCTGATGAAAAAATGATGAAAAAAATGCATTTGCAGCAATGGCAAGCTCCATAGCACACGGTCTTTAACGTTCCTTTTATTGCTTAATGGCTAACCAGCCCTTCTCCTAGTTACCTAAATTCAAAATCTCAGGATCTCTTCCAGTATTTTCCCTTATCTAGCAAAAAAATGACTCTTGTGTTTCCTGCTTCTCCATTTTCATTACTACTTATAGTAGTTCAGGGCCCTATTTTTTTCTCCCCTGGACTCTGCTGTTGGCCTCTTACTGCTCTGTGTCTTTCTTTGCCCGTGCATCTCTCCACTTGGTTCCACATTTCTCCCTGGACAGAGTAGTGCCAATTATATGTCCCTGGTCATGCCACTGTCCTCCTATAAACAGAATAAAATCCTAACTCCTCAGCCTATCCATGAAGACCTTCCTTGAACTAGGCCCCAACTCACCTTTGCTTCTCTTGTCTGTACTTGAAACTCTTGCTAAACAAGACTCTTTGTCACTAATCTACCTCCCATGCCTTTGCACATGCTGTTTCCACCTTTCCACCATTTCCATCCTCTCCTTCTCCATCTCCAGATACCCAAACCTCACCTAGCCTTTGAAGCACAACTCAACTCACTTCCTTCTCCAGGAAGGGATTCCTCATTTCCCACATGTAAGAAATTCCCTCTCCTCTTAATTATGGACAGGTTTTACCTCCGTATTACAAGATCAGCTTCCAGAGAAGAGCAATTGAATGAATTTACCTTTTATTCCTCCAAAGTAACAAGCCTCACATGTAGCAGGCATTAAATAAACATATATTGATTTTGTACATCTGTATGTAAATATAGATATATAGATATAAATAGATTATAAAAGAGAAGAAGATAGCTCTGAAGCCTTATTTCTAAGCAATCTTCCATGGAGGGGCAGAATCCTTATGGAAAGGTGTTCATAATATACAAATGAACTAGTTTCCCCCAAAATGCATGAACAATATAACTTACATTTTTATTTATATAGCAACAAAGCATACTCAGTGTATTTAGTGATTCTTTCTAGTTGGCAAGATTAAGGGAGGCTTGTTTTCCTTGTGCTCTTCTGCACTTCCACAAGGAATGTAAATTTCATTTATAAGCAAAAAAACACTTTTTAAAAAAGTAAGCCTAGGGCTTCCCTGGTGGCACAGTGGTTGAGAGTCTGCCTGCCGATGCAGGGGACACAGGTTCGTGCCCCGGTCCGGGAAGATCCCACATGCCACGGAGCGGCTGGGCCCGTGAGCCATGGCCGCTGAGCCTGCGCGTCCGGAGCCTGTGCTCCGCAACGGGAGAGGCCACAGCAGTGAGACGCCCGTGTACCGCAAAAAAAAAAAAAAAAAGTAAGCCTTAGACTTCAAACTCCTCTGTGAGGCAGGAGACCCCAGGGAAATTTCTGGATAAGTAGGTGGCATACAGTACCTTAACAATTCTGGAAAACTGGAACTTGAACAGTCCAGTCAGAGTACTTCGGCAACAAGAGGAGTCCTTGCCATGTCCCAGCATAACCAGCAGGGACAGGAAGATACTACTGGAGCTGGAATGAAGCCTTTCTGAGACACGCCGCCACCCCCCCTCCCCCGCGATGGGACTAGAAATGTCCTCAAGGAGAAGAGCGCCGCTCCACCATTAAAAGATCTTTTTCAGGTTAACAAGAGGAGGTTAATTGCTAGCACTGGCCTCTGTTGGGTAAGGCCATATAGCCATGTGGGAAAAAGAGCTCCCATGTTCTCTACTGTGACAGCAAAGGACTCATGGATCTCCTAGCTGTTGCCATTTAATAGTGACTAAACTTTAGTGCTCCGCCAAGAGGCAAATGTTACTAGTGTGATCTATTGGAAATTAGCTTCTGAGTAAGGCAGAGACAGGATCCCAATGGTAATAAGATTTCTTGTTCCTCTAAATCTATCAAACATTGAAAACAACCAACAGATTGTTTTGCTCAATTAAACTTCTCATGTTATCAGCAAGCAGTTCCAACCACTGTCTGTTTCAGAGGAGAAAATGAGCCAACAAATATAATCAATGCAGTACAGTTACTGTTCTGGAAACTCTGAAAACAAACAAACTTTTCCCAAAGAAAAGAGCAAAACAATTAGTTTTATAGTGTCGAAGCCCACAATGGCACATTACCTGTTTATACTCAGCAATGATAGCTGTAGTCTTCTTTATTTCATATTCTGCCTTCTCTAGCTGTTTCCTGAAGACTTCTTTCAGCTAAAAGAGTAAGAATGAGAAACATCAAGACTCAGTCAAAATCTTAATAAATTTCCATGAACATCCATATTCAAGTCTGCCTGATTCATAGTCAACAACAATGTAAACAGCTGTAAGTACACACATTTTTCCTACTGCAGTTGCATGTTGGTCATTTGAAAAACCTAATCATCTCCAGAGATACAGAAATCTTACTTTTTTTCCTGCAGTGTATAAGAATATGAGCAATCTTAGTATAAAACTGCTTATGCTTTTTAGTACTTTATAAATATATTGTTAAATAAGTGTCCATTCAGAAGCTATCTTTATCCTTATGAGAGTCTAAAACAAAACATCAAGGCAGTATTGCATGTACTCTTGATGCTCTGCAATAAATTACTGAAAAAACATTTTAGGGCTTCTTCTTTCGTCCCATATCGACACTGCTGTTACTCCTCAGGAGGTAGGAACAAGAGGCTTTGGGGACTGGAGTCAGACATGGGAGATGGGGACTGAAGAAACACTGACTTTAGAAGAAGTTAAAGTGACATAATGCAGTACTTGTTACAGTTGCAGAAATACTAAATTATGAATGCTAAACCTAAAACCACAGTTATTTCTTAGCCTGGCAGCTCTAGAATTCTAGGTATAGAAGAAGGTTAAGGCAATGAAAAAGCTCAGGTGCCACCAGATAAAAAGGAAAGAATTCGATTCTCCCAAATTGACCAAACAAAAAACAACTCTGGTTAATCTTTAAGTACACAATCAGAAAAAAATGATGAATTCTGCTTTGCAGCATCCCAAATTATGAATGGAGTATACTCGGTACTTGTAAATTCACAAGTTACTGCAATTTATAACTGGTCTTATCATTACAAGATTTAGGAATTTCTTCACATTTGCTACATTCTAAAATTCTAAGAGCATTTGTAGGTTATACTGATTCAAACTTAGTTGTTTATATTGGTCTCTGTTCTCTCTGTTACATAATTCAAGGACTTCAGCCATACCCTTCATCCCTTCTTCAATAAGGCCACACTGACTCAGGGTCAACTGAGATAGCTGAGATGCTTTGAGCAAGTTCATTTAATTTCTCTAAGCTGTAGCTTACTCATCTGACAAATGAGAATAATCCCTATCTCACAAGGGAACCACAACAATTAAAACAGGATATACACACATATATAAACACACACACACACACACACACACACACACACACAGAGAGGAGAGGGGCATGGATTAAATTCATTTGCTAACAGCTTCATTCTTTACTTGAAGTACTGAAGTGGGCCACCAAAAAGTAGGAAGTAAAGAAAACAGCAAAACCCATCCAAAGGGCTAGATCAAACTGGATAATCGGCCCCCGAATATTTTTGAGTATGTTAAAGAAAAACAAAAATCTTGGTCCACAGTAATTGCCGAGACTCATTTCATCATTAAAAAAAAAAATCATGGAATACTTTTTATAAATCCCGGAAGGTGCTAAATGACACATCCCTCCATTAGTAACTTTACTGGAACTTTTTCTGGTTGCTTGGATGTAGGTCTTTGAAATGCTTTGTGTGCTGTTTTATATTTAGTATTATTGATGTCTCCGAACTGAACTCATTAAAATAAGTGAGCTAATCATGCCTGGCTGGGATGGACAGAGATGGAGACCATGGGTGAAGCAGCCTGCTCTTCCTCAGGGAAGCCGGAAGCTTTGACTCCTAGGGTGGAGAGGTCCCTCCTGTCACCTCTGGGTCCTTGGCAATGGTGTGTCTTCCAGGTGCTCAGCCTCACAAGCCATATGAATACTGCAGAGAGCTAACTTCAGGGCTGGCTCCCAAAGGGTTTCTTTTTATTCTCTCAGGGAAGAAGATTTGAGAGCTCTGCCAGGAACTGAAACGTGGGTGCTCCTTCTTCTAAGGCATGAATCGGGAAAATGAAGCGTGACTGATGGAGGTGACTCCCAGCAGAGATCTCTGTAGGCTTCCAGCTTAGCAATCCTCATAAACTACTTCAGAGAAGTCAAACATCTTGGAGACACAACACGAAATCTGAGGATGCCTCAAAGCTCTTGGATCATAATTCCAAGTTCCTAAACTTGGAGAAAGCGTACCACTCTCGCTAGATGTCTCAGTCAAGGCAAATCCCTAAAAGCTGTTCAAGGGTGGAAAGGCTGCCTCAGTTCTACTCACATGTACTGCTTCAGCATCGCCCTTGATCTGAACAAATTTCATGTGACTTCTTGTTTACAGTATTAATCAACTCCTCATACCAATACACCTGCGTAAGGACAAGCCCGCCTACGCCTGTTACCTGAGCTGTCTCCTCCTCTTGTTTCCTCTTCTCTTCTTCAGTCTCTACCAGCCTCTGTTTGGTCAAGAGGAGCTCCTTATTCAGCACGTCTGCCTTGTCTTCTGCCTGCAAATCAGAGTCCATCACAGTCATAAAGAAGGTGAAGAAAGCACGTGTATACTTCCTCCGACCTCCAGTTATTATTGTTCTAACATTACCGGAAGCCTTTCTATTCCCTCTGGCTCACCCAGGGGGTGGCTGCTTTCACTGAATGCCAGCCAGGTGCCACGCACTTAGCACACGTTATCTCTAATCCTCACAACAAAAATTATTTTCTAGGTAATGACAGTGAGGTTTGGAGAGATCAAATAAACCTGACTGGGACACACATCTAAGATCAGAGCCACGATCTGAATTCAGATTTGAATGGCGCTGAAGCCCATGCTCTTTCTAAACACCTCTTCCACATTTTCAGCTGTCACTACAGCACTCACTCGGAGACTGCGTAGTAAAATGGGATGAAGGGGTGGAGCCTCACTTGGAAGCTTCCACCTGGTGGTGCGTGGGGCGGGTCCAGAGAGGATGAGCGGACAGGCTGATCCATGGACCACAGTTAGGTGAGAACATTCCAAGAGCAGCCCGGGCTAACCTGGCCCACCAGGCCACTCACAATAGCAACGAGTACAATAGGAGAAATTAAGACCAAAACCCCGTGATAGAGACAGCCCTGAGGAAAACTGAAGTAAGGACCAGGAATCCAGGCAGAAAAGACCATATTTCTAGAATAGCCAAGAAAAGCTTGGAGAGAGTACACTGCTCATAATTTGGCTACAGAACCAAAATTCACCGTGAAAGCACTGTGTGTTTGTATATTTAACTTAGTTAACGCGTATCTGCTTTACGCGTCAGGACACTTAACTCGCCCTTTACGTCTCGGCTTCAGGTTCATCCCTGCAGTGCAGCGCGGTCTGAGTCCTGTCCCCCTCACCCCATCCGCACCAGCTCCCCACCCCACCGAAGCTCGTATCTCCCTTGACAGCACACAGCACGACCTACAGTGACAAACTGCATGTGTGATATGTGTGCCTCGCCCAGCTGTCTGCAGCTGTGGGAGGCGGGAAACCTCTCTCGTTTGCTCGTCACTGCACCCCCAGCCCTGAACCCAGCACTGGGACAGAGCAGGTGTTCCATAAGTGAGTGAATGGACGTGGCGCTCTGAGGCCCTGGAGAAGCAGACAGGGTGGAGGGGGTGCAGAATGAGTTCAGCAGAGAAAACCGCAGTCACAGAAGAGAGGCAGCTCTTTGAAGAAGCCATCCCGGGCTGACAGCAGCAAAACGCTGTCCAAGTCTTTGTGAAAACTGGCCAGGTGGCCTTCTGACTGTGTTTCACCATAACTCCCACATGTCCAGATGGCCAGGCCAGCACAGTCTGCTGGGTCCTGGCAGAGAAACTACATTCCAGCTTCTCGACTCTGTGTTCCAGTTCCTGATGTCCCAAAGCCTAGGGCTTATAGCTGTTTTCAGATAATTTGGAACTGTCGGGTAGTTAAAGTGAAAAAGTCTCTTTTAAAGACTTTGAAATTTGTTCTGATACATTAGATTTTAGGGGGGAAAATCTACACAGCAAAAACGCATCCTAAAAGTAGAGGTGGGTCTCAAAAAATGCAACATGCATGTTGCAAGTTTTAATAAATCGTAAAATATCAGATGTAGATCATGGAAACTCAAAACTGCGAATTCTAGAGCTGCAAGGCAGATGACAAGTTACCTACAAAGCAGGAGGTCCTTCCCAAGGTCTCCAACAGAGGGTCTCCCGGTGGCGAATCATGAGCTTGCATTGGCAGGTGCTCCTCTAATGCCCTGAGAATTTGGTTCAACTGTCCTTTGGTTGTTCCACTATGGCATTAGCCTTTGAAAATATTTTTAAATAAAAAATCCAATTTTTCTAGTGGAAAAAAAAAATGCTGTCCTGATGGCCTCAGCATTCTTAAAAATCTTACCAAATCTGTCTCCCTAGAATGGCAGTCTACTCAGATATTCTACCCCAGAATATCTGAGCGACCCCTGCTAATAAAGAAGACTGCACTTTAACCACCTCGTACCGTACCCTCAGCAATCTCCATTTTGTGAAGAAAATAGTCCTTTTTATAATATATATCATGACATACTGAAACAAATGTTTTCTAAGTTTGGTTTCTTGAAGGGAGATTCACTCAAACTCAAAAGTGAGCCTTTTGACAACTTCTGAATAGGCAATGCTGTCCTGACATTCAGCAACAAGCTTCTAAAATTCTGCAGCATATCTAGATGTTGTACTATTTTGGAAATATCTATAAGAAAAGGGATGGGACTTCCCTGGCGGTCCAGTGGTTAAGACTCCTCACTTCCACCACAGAGGCAGTGGGTTCGATCCCTGGTTGGGGAACTAAAAGATCTTGCATGCCGTGCAGTGAGGCCAAAAAAAAAAAAAAAAAAAAAGGGAAAAAACTCAATTCCCTGAGGAAATTTTTGACGAGAGGGACTTTTTTTTTTTTTTTTAAGATTTATTTATTATTTATTTTTGGCTGCATCTGGTCTTAGTTGCGGCAGCAGGATCTTCGTTGAGGCATGCGGGGTTTTTTCATTGCGGCGCGCGGGCTTCTCTCTAGTTGTGGTGTGTGTGTTTTCTCTTCTCTAGTTGTGGCGCGCAGGCTCCACGGCACGTGGGCTCTGTAGCTGTGGCGCGCAGGCTCCAGGGCACGTGGGCTCTGTAGTTTGTGGCACGTGGGCTCTAGTTGAGGCACGTGAGCTCAGTAGTAGTGACGTGTGGGCTTAGTTGCCCCACGGCATGTGGGATCTTAGTTCCCTGACCAGGGATCGAACCCACATTCCCTGCATTGTAAGGCGGATTCTCTACCACTGGACCACCAGAGAAGTCCCAGGCCTATTAGTTTTATGTACACATTTTCTGTTGCACATTCTTCACTATGCCAAGGTCAGGTGACCTCCCTCTATTTCGGTTGTTATCAGATCTGACATCTGCAGAAATTGCTGTGGGTCCCACAGGAAGCTGTATCCAGAGTTTCCCCTCCATGCTAAACAGTAAAGTAGGACTGATTCTGCTCATCAAAATAGAACCAGATCTGAATTCTCCTTTTAAAAGGTTCTCCTTTTAAAAATGGTCTTCTGGGTCTCTATATAGCCAACCTCTATACCTCACTTAAGTAGAAACCATCTTTACTGTTAAAGGAATCTCCAGGAACAGAATACTAAACAGATAGATACTCTAATTCTATCTGAGCCCAAATGATAAAACCTTCACCATAATTTGATAAGACTGAGTGGACCATTGTCATTACTGTCTTCTAATCACCTACCAACATCTTTTAATGCCTTATTGATATGGAAACTTCTAATTGCTCTCTAACTTCTATGACATATACATATGAGAGAAACAAACACTGCAATGTGTGATTAAATCATGAACCAACTGATAACCTGCTCAGAAGGCTCAGCTCTCACGTTAGGGATCAGGCTCTTTCAGAAATAATTTCTCAAAGAACTAGCCAAGGCAATTGTTCAGTTTAAAACAGAACAAAAGAATGTGCCACTTGTGATATGCAGCTTCTGGTTTGACACGAACTCCCTCTGGTCAGAAGGGACCTGGGCCCAGGCTGCAGTGGGAAAGCACTGGTTGTGTCTCTTGTTTTTTGTTCTTGGGAACAGAAAGAACAGGAAGGGCCTGAAAGCAGATAGCAACAGAAACTGAAATGGAGATGTTGTATCTTTTTTCATTTCTGATCACTGAGAAGTCCTTATTTAAGGAGTCTCAGGGAGGGCAAGTTGTCAAAAGAGAAGGCTCTGTCAGAGAGAAAAATGAAGAGCTGCTGGGGGCCAGGAAGCCTGAAGCCAGTGCTAAAATGACACAGGTATGAAATAACTTACCTAATTACCTAATTAGGTTTGTTTGCTTTACATATTATCTCAAATACAATCTGCTCTCATATTTGTTTAATGTATGCCAACGTTTTGCTATTTTAATTAAAAGATTTGGTTTTGAAAAACTGGGAATGGAAAAGTACTGGGCAAACTGCGTGAAGGCAGGCAAAGCCTCACGCTAATATCCTTCCTCTCCTCAAAGACTGGAGGGGCAGGACACCTAAACTGCAGGGACAGCTTTTTGATGTGCAAATAAACCCTGCTCAGGCAGAAACTACAAAATTAGATGTTAGGAGGAGATAGCAATTTTTGAGTTAGCAATTCAATGAAATGGCAATTTTTATTCTTTCATCTAGAAAATAAGCTTCAAAAGGCAGAGGGGCCAGGTCTTAACTACTTTTTTAAAAAGAGAAAGAGAGGTATGAAGGGAGGAAATAAAAAGAAGGAATAAATGAAGGGATGTTTTCTTCAGGGATTGATCTAGTAGCTCCATGAGGTACCTAGGTACTCAATAATTTCAGGAGGACCCTAGCAATTGTTCCGGACTAATCTACAAAATGGGTTTTTTGGGTGGTGAAACAATTTTTTAAAATAAAATATTTTTTCTGATCACTAAAGAGTTATAAGGCACATTATTACTTAACCAAAGGTGGTTAAGTAATTTAAGGTCTTCTTATAAAAGATATATAATTGAAAAAAGTATAAAGATGAATATAAAAATTAGATTTACTGTTATCACCCAGAGACATCTAGTAGTAACATTTTGATATATTTCCTTGTAGGCTTTTTTTCCTGTCAATGTATATTCCAGCCTCCTTTCTTTTCCTACAGGATGGCCCTTTGCCAGCATATATTCCTTGCAATTTAGATGCAAACATTATATATAGATAAATTTACTTTTTTTAAAAAAATTATTATATCATTACCTTCCCATTGTTTTTAAAAACGATTCCAGAAAGATATTTTACAGATATACCTTCATCCTCTCCTTCTATTGGACATATACATTATTTCAATTTTTTATTCTTGTAAGTAACGCTGCAGTAAACAACCTTGTACCCATATTTTTGAGCAAATCTCTACTTTTTTTAGGATAGCTTTCCAAGTCACAGTATATACGTCAGTTTCCTCATTCATAAAATGGAAGATAAAATACTTGCTTAATGGCGTCATTAGGAAAATTAAACGAGATAATGCTTATACATTACTGAATGAAGTGCTTGGTGCATAGTAGGAGCTCAGTAAGTATTTAATTTCATTATTGTTCAACCTTTTAAATATACCAAATGTACATTTTAATGTACCAAATACATTTCCCACATAACTTTCAATTTACAACTCTAACTTATTTCACTGCATCCCTACTGAGTCTAACTGCTTAAAACTTTTGTTCCTTCTAGTTTTATTGAGATATAATTGACATACAGTACTGTGTACGTTTAAGGTGCACAACAAAATGATCTGAATTACATACATCATGGAATGATTACAATAGATTTATTGCAAAACTTTTTCATTTAGCTAGCCATCTTAAGAAAACTATTAATGGATAAAGATATTCAAAATGGCAGAATCAAGTGTCAGCCATTTGGAAAGCTAATATGGAACCAAAAATTTCATTAGAGTACTGAGTCACACTGTGGTCTTATTGCCACAAAAGTACAACAGCCAAGGGCAGGCTGGGTGTGGCCCTGTTGAATGGGGACCCCTCTATCTTCCCTGGTTCTGACTCTCTTAGTCACATATTTTTCATACCATCTCTAACAACCTGCAGAGAGGCTCGCTGAATGGGGTTTGCAGTTAAAAGGGCCATCCCCCTGCCTTCCACCATGGGGCTGCTGCTTCTACCTTCTACATCCTGTGTCCCTAGCAGCACAGTTTTTGTTTTATTTTCAAACTCCATTTAGTGTTGACGCCTTCAGCTTCCTCCTCTCCCCCTTCAACACAATTTTCCTTAACAGTGGTTTTATCTCCCATCTTACTGTGGCTAAAACTTCTGAGCTGCAAAATTAGCTGTTTATCTGGGAAAAGGAGTTGTGGCAGGGACCATTTTTAAACATTAAAAAAATTCCTACAATTCTAAACATCCAATCATATCTATATTATTAACGGATTTGTATTTTAAATATTGTCAATGCATAGTCAGAGCACAGGTAATGCCTCTTTTTTACAGATTCAACCAGCTAAGTCTCAACTTTTCTGACCCTGCACCATTGGGAATATGGGCTTTTTAAAAGTCAGAAAATAGAGTGATGACTTTAAATCTGTGCAAGATTCCTTCTATATTGCCGATTATTTCCCAAAACACAACCAATGGAAAAACAGTAAGTCCTAAAGCTGTGAGTACTGTTGGAAAGGACAAGGAAGTTAAAGAATTTAAGGGCTTCCTAGCAACAGCTAATGTTTATTGAACACATACTCTTGTAGTGCTTTACCTCATTTAATTCTCACATCATCCCTATGAGGTCAACACTTTTTTAAACCTATGGGCAGGTTAAGAATGGCCCTGGGTCACGTGATTAGTGAGTGGTGATGCCAGGATGCACACCCAGGCAGGCTTGGCTCTCAACCGTTAGGATGCCTATCAATCCAACAATACATATCTCAATGTACATACTTCATATAAAATCCTCACATTTACTGTAGACGAGAAATCTTTTTGGAATAAAAAAGTACAGTGCCTACAGATATTAGAGTGGCACTGTATACTCTTGGTGACTGATATTCTCAGGTAATGATGCTGGCAGTCCTTGGTTTAGGAAAAGTAGAGATTAAGAGAAGAGACACCAGAGAAGCGTAGAGCTTTTTTTTAAAAAAAATATGTTGCACATGCTGTTTGGAAATAACCGAAACCGATCTCAAAAACTTGCGCTTTCCACCATCTCCGGTGAGCACAGCAGTCCTCTCCCACTTACCACCCACCCATTCACCCATCAGGCAGCTCACTCAGGGTCAAGTACAGAGCAAGCCCTGGTGGGACTGCCCAGAAAGCAACTTGGTCCTTGCCCCGGAGGAGGCTGTCATAGTCTTATTTCCGCCTAGTGAAGGACAGGTTTACCTGATCCAAGTCATTCCGCAGAGCAATTTTGCTGGTTACTAGTTCATGGGCAAGGTCATCATTCTCTTGTTCCAGCCTCATGCTGGCCTCTTGTAATCTCCGGTTCTCCCTCTGCAGAAAAAGAGCAACAACCAGAGGTGGGCATTAGGGCATTAGTGCCTGGACATACTACCAGAAACAAATGGAACCAGTGAGGAAAAACAAGCAGCAACAACAACAACAAAGTGAACTTTTCAAGGTGTAAAAAGGAGAAGGCGCGAGTGGCACAGGAAGGCAGGATTGCTGTCTGGGAAACAACAGTGAGTTAAGCGAGCAGAGCAGATGCGGAACTCTACCCAGTGAAACTTACAATTGTCCCTTAAGCCCTCCAGACAGGACTTCATCATAAAAACTGTGCCATGAAAAGCAAAATTTCCAAACACACCCCCAGTCTTGTGAGGTTTCCATATAGACCTAGAATACAGACACAGGCAAGTCTTTGTTTGAAACATGCACGATAATCCCACCCTTGACCTCAAAGGAAACTGCAAGACACCGTAAGGATGAAATTGGGGAAACCACTAGACTTGTCTCTAAGTGGTTTTTCCCATATCAGAGTTTAAATTAATTGAGTATATTTAAGATACATGGTTTGGATTTGTTTTGCTATCAACTGACATTTTCATTCTTTGGATATGAATGTATTTACTTTTCTGAACGCCAATTTTTGTGTTAGTAAGAGCAACTGTCCTTATGATAATGTCTCTGAATGTTTGTTTTGCTTTTTTAAAAAACTTCAGATTAAAAGGTTCTGGGTAAACTAAATTACTGAGTTGTTTTTTTCCCCTTGAACTCCTAGAAAAAAAAATGAAACAGTTATATGATGAAAGAAGCAAGTCACTAATTCTTAGGAAGCAAGATCTCCCCTTCACCAGTCATTATGAACTGTGTACATTCACTCTGTCTTCTGAATAGCAATTTAGCGTCCTCCCTTCCAAAGTATCAAAAGTGCTGTCTCTGCTATTGTTAGCAGTTACGGAAGATTCAAAAGAGAGCTGACAGGAAAAACATCAATGTGATGAGACCTTCCTGTTTTTCAGAGTTACACTCCTAGCAGTGTTTTCTGCAAGGATGGCAAAAACTCAGACAAAGCAGTGGTGTACAACCAGAAGACAAATCTATGCCCTGGAAGATAGTTATCAGAGCATACTGGAGGCAAGGCAGGGATGGGGGGAGGGAGTGAATTTTATCTTCTGTAGAACCACCTGGAGTTTGTTATATGGAAAGAAGAGCCCTGATTTCTTTTTCTTTTCTTTTTGTTTTTTAAAAAGGGCTAAGAAACAGATGGTAAGGGCAAAGCCTGAGACTTTCAAGGAGGTAGAGGATCCAAAAACAGGGCCAGCAAAGATGCACTTTGACTACAGCCAGCCAACAGGGTCCATTGCTGCCTTTTCCTTTGTTAAAGGTAGACTGCGATAGTTGGGAACAGTCAAAGCATTTTTGAAAAAGAGATCTACTAAAAAAGAAAAAAAAAAATCTTAAATACTTCTAAATAAATTAATGATAGAATTCTATACAGTGTTAAAATATAAGTGAAAAATATCTCTCTAATGACAGGAGAAATGCTTATGCTATTTTATAGGAAAAAAAAGACAAATAACTAGAAAATCTCATTTTCATAACAACATAAATAACATTAACTCCGGGTAGTGGATTATTTTAATTGTTGTCTTTGTGCTTTTAAAATGTTTCCAAGTTGTCTACAATGAATATATAATACACGTGTTTAAAAAGTTGTTTAGAAAATAAAAAGCAATTCAGAATTTCAATTCCATTGGAAAGGATAAAATGCCAAAATGAGAATTTTTAAAAAGTTTTCTCCTATTAGAAGCTCATATTCTATGTGAAACCCTAATGGATCTTTCTCTGTGACCAAGATACAATGTAACCCCTCACAAAAAAGGACGCCTTGCCAGGAACCCTTTCCCAAGATATTCCTGAAAAGACAGTGTACATATTTGTAGGGGCAAATTATACTCATCAAATTCTGTCTGTCTCCTCAATCTACAGAAGTTCTACCCTCCCATAGAAGCATAATAAAAGTGGGAACTAAAATATAAAAAAAGCCAGGGTGTCTACAGCTGAATCTTTCAATCTTTGCTGCAGTCATCCAAATTCTAGCAGGGGCTAGAGATTAGTCTTTCATCCTGATATATCAAACTATTACCCCTTTTTACAGGAACAACTTACATGCTTGTTGGAAACATTAAAAAAATATGGTTCAGGGCCTCCCTGGTGGCGCAAGTGGTTGAGAGTCCGCCTGCCGATGCAGGGGATACGGGTTCGTGCCCCGGTCTGGGAGGATCCCATATGCCGCGGAGCGGCTGGGCCCGTGAGCCATGGCTGCTGAGCCTGCGCGTCCGGAGCCTGCGCGTCCGGAGCCTGTGCTCCACAACGGGGGAGGCCACAACAGTGAGAGGCCCGCATACCGCAAAAAAAAAAAAAATAAAAAAAATAAAATAAAAAAAAAAAAAAATATGGTTCAAAAGCTTCTCCAGCAAATTTCCTCCTTGCCAGGAACAAGCAGCAATACCAAGCACAATTTCATCATACCATATTTCACAAGGCAGACTGCTTTAGGCAGGGAAGAGATTTTTCTCATTTCTTGATAAATCCCCTCAAAAGAGACCGTGATAAGACTATTCGAATACCTATTCTTAAGTGTCCTATTTCTACTGAAGTTGTACTTAGGTCTCCAAGATACAAACAGCTCCCTCAACTACTAATTTACACTGCGTTAATTTGGCACAAGCGAAAAATGTTGCAGCTACCAGTTTTTCAGGTTACAGTGACATATGCTTAGAATCAAGTTAAAATAACCTCCAGGTAAAGTCATACAACGCTATGGAAAAGCACTTTGTTCAAAGTACTTAAAAACTGCACCAGGAGCTACTTCACTACTGATTAGAGATACATGTCTGATGGGTTATGTTATATTATATATGAAAGAAGTGTGAGCTCGGCTGAAACCTGACTGGTCACTTCCCATTACCATGACTGTCGCAACTCAAACCTTTCCTCGCAGACACATAGCTAAGGGGGTGGGGTGGATAGGGGAAGACTGGGGAGAAATTAGGGGTGTCTGAGGGTCCCTAAAAAGCAAAATAGCCTAGGGGGCAAGCCTAGTGGCTTTTGCTCTAGCAAGAAGCTTCAGTTCAGTGTGTGCAAAGCAAGCAGCACAGTGGGAAGTGTGCAACTCCTGCTCTGCACTCAGACACGTGGGAAAGCAAGCTCTGGGGCCAAAAATGCAGTATCGTCCTCCAAAGTATGAACCTGGGGGCGGGGCAAGGTGGAGATTTTCTATGAAGAAGAACCCGCCCACGCTTACCAAGGGTTAAAGAGAGACAACATGACTTGGCTGTCTTTTCCAGCCTTTCCCAGGGAGCCAAAACTGTTTTTAGAACTGACTGAAGAAAAAGTCTGCCTTTATACTAGAATAAAGAAGACAGTTCAGCTTTGGGAAAGGTCGGAATCTTGCTTGGTTCATTCTGAAATGTTGGCAAGGGCGGCCCACCCAAGAAAGACGTGAAGTGGCCCCATAACCCCAGCCAGTGCAGAGATACTCACATGCCCTAAGTCTGCACAAGCGGATGTGCTGAACGCTCAGAGCCCATAAACAACACAGGCAAATCGCTTCCCTTGCCTTTCGGAAAAGGCTACAGGAGACAATGCTTACATAACCCTTAAAATTCACAGCACACTGTTTGAAACCTCCTCCATGTCACACAATTAACAACATTCGAACAAACAGCAGACAACAACTTTCCTCATTAGTTCCCTCCCCTCTTGCATAGGAGATGTGCAGCTGGGAAAGTTGGGTTAGTAACTTTGGGGAGGAGGATACTGCATTTTTCAGAGAGACAGACGCTGATATTATAGACATACATAGACAAAAAACTTACCTCCTGAAAAGCCATAGACCAACTACCGTTTTCAATCATAGGTACAAAGACAATTGAAAAAAAAAAGAATATCCAATGAAATTGCACACCTACTAATACAATTAGGAAATGGCAATAACAAAAACAGACGCTTGTTAATGCTATTTTGCTCTTTTGTTTTTCCTTAGAGTGTCATTTACTCTAAGTTCTCTCCAGGACAGCTAACATTTGATGCAAGAAAGTATACTTGAGGCAGCCAATGGGCAAAGTCTCAACTCAGGAAGACTGATACACTAAACTCCGCCCTCTCCACGCTGTTATTTGCAGTTTGCATGACTGATGAAAACGCTGTCTGTGGAACTATTTGCAACTACGGTGTGAGTTGTTTACACTGTTATTAGAGCTGGCTGGAAGGAACTTCCTTATATGACAAAGTCAGAAACATTGCAAAATATTTCATCTTCAGGCAACAGAATGAAATTGCTGGGCAGGGAAATGCAAAAGAAAAATGGATCCCAGCTCTCCTCTGTGTCTGGGGGCTGGAGTTTGGGTGAAGCAGTATAAGGAATGGTGAATGTGATTTTTTCCAAGATGAGAAACCAGAGAAATGTGAACTGGCAATCAGAAGAAAATAAACTCAGCCTCAAAGGAAAAAATGATGAGGAAGGAGGCAGCTTTACAACTCTAGCTCAGTATTTTGGGTGTGCTGTCTGCTGCTATAATGAATTCTTGGCACAGACTTTTAAAGACGTTTAAGGGTCAGGAGAAAATGTTTTCCTAAAAGACCCAGTGCAATTTTATTAGCAACAACACACTCAACTCTCACATCTTTTCTTCTGGATGCCTCTTTCAAAAGAGTTGACAGTCATCATATTCAAATTTCATCAAACAGTTTTTTGACATTCAAAGACAAATGCCTATAGATGAAATGTTTAAATGTCTACATTATCTGTAGATGAAATTTGAGAAAGAAAATCTGGATGTCTGAAATCATTTTATGCTCCTACTTTACCCAGCATATCCAGTTTTATCTTTCTGGTGGAAATTTAAACAATTTTAAATGCCAAACTAAAGAGAAAATCTTGTCAGTACTAACTAACTGGCAGTTGGCAAACGAGACTGCATTTCTCATAGCACTTAAAAACAATCTTAGATTATTACACTTTAGCACAGGGGTCAGAAAACTTTTAATGAAATGCCCAGACAGTAAATATTTTCGGCTTTGCAGGCCATATGGTCTTTGTTGCAGCTACTCAACTCCATCATTGTTGTGCAAAAGCAGTTATAGATAATAAGTATGTGGCTGTGTTCCAATAAAACTTTATTTACAAAAACAGGCAGTGGGCCAGATTTGGCCCACAGGCCGTATGGTTTGCAAATCCCTGTACTATTCTAGCATACAAATCAAATTTTTAAAAAGCAAATGGGTTACAGATGACGTAGAAACATAGGAGTGTGATGTAATTTTCTCCATCAGACTCCTTTAACAGGAAACAAGACGTACTAAAAATTGAAGAAAAGTTTTGGAGAATTAATTCTGAAGATCATTGATAAATATACCAAGAGATTCTTAATATGCATAACATTTATGCCTCTCCTGAGTGTTAAGTATAACTCAATCAGCAGACAAGCATCATCAGAAACCACCTGCTTCTTCTTAGCTAAGTGGCTTGAGAAGCATCAAGAGAACTTAGGCTTGCCTTCTCCACCATCCTATAACAGTGAGTTCATCGAGTTACCCAAGTGCAAAAAGAAAGAGTGGCAGCCTTTTGAAGTTTATCATTAAGTTGTTAGAGGCAGATAGAAATCATCCTCTTGACTATCATTGTTCATTAAAAGCACATGATTTCATAACATAAATATTTCCAAAAGCCAGCAATATCTCTGTGAGGTGAAAAATAGTAAGTTTATTTTCATTGGAAGAAAAATACTTTTCAAAGATTGATTCACTTATCTTGACTTCTCTGAGTAAGGAAGGGTCCAATACAGTAAAAAAAAAAAGGGGGGGTCTTTTTTTGCCACGTATGTTTAGCATAAACTTCTTCACTTATCAAGTTAAAAACAAAATGTGACAATTGCTCTAAATTATTTCCTTAGATATGTAAGGATAGCAAATACTACAAGTTACGCTTTATTTAGAAAATCTTGTTTGTACTGTTTGTACTATTTATAATTAAATAGCTTAATTTTAAATCACATGCAGGGATGACTGCTCTACAAAAATTAGTATGGGCAAGAAAAACCTTCTGTGAACTTACAGGAATCATTTTCTTTCTATTTGAATTACATTTTGATAAAAAATGTACTATGTCTAACCTCAAGAAAGAAGTTAAACATTCTAGATTTAATTATACTGAACATAGATAAGATTCTTCAATTAGAAATTATGTATTTATAATACTGTCTCCCAAACCCAAGAGAGTTTAATCATTCCTGATTCTTTCTAGGATTTGCCCATCTAGAACAGGTAATAACATAACCTTTATTACACACTGGGAGATTCACTGAATTTAATTAATTAGCTGTGCTTTTTGAAGGCTTAACCCACATTTGTACAAGTAGTTCTTTAATTAAACAAGAAAAGCATGTCATCCTCTAAAGACTGATGAAGGCTGTAGTTCTCTAAAATTGCCATCAATAGATTACATCATTAGAAAACTAACTTCCCCCAAATGAAAACAATTCATCACCTTAAAATAGCAAATAATATTTTAATTTATGAAGTTGATAGCTGCTTTTTAGGGGCTTGGCTACTAATTTTTAAAATGACTAAAACAGCTGCACATATCCATGAATTTTTGTTTTCTGGGGATTTGTATGAAGATAAAAGTATACATGATGTATTTCTACAGACAAATCTTTATCCTGCATTTCACTTCACTTGAAATCTATAAATAAATTTACAAACCAAAATATCAGAGCAGATAAATACCACCACACAAATCTGGCCAGGTCAAACTTAAGAAGGACAATAAAAGAGGCTTAGAATAAATACTGTATTTTCTTCTTCCCATAAAGTTTCCTTTCTGTGTCTTGGAATCTAGTCAGGAAGATAAACAGAAAGAGTACACCAAAGGCTATAAGCAGTCATTATAGAGCTCAGTGGTTTCAAATACAAACTGATGCCAACACCAGGTAGCATAGGCAGTGTGTATATATATGCATTATCTATTTATATGTTTATGTCTGTGTGCATGTATATATGTATGCATATATACTACATATATATATATACACATATATATACACACGTACGTATATATACATGAAAATGAATGCATCACCCACTTACGTTGGCCTTTGCCTTATAAATATGAGTACACATAAGATCTATAGTCATTGATTAGCTCCAGTTCTGACAGGAGGTCTCCCTCCCACAAGTATGGCTTGTGCATAGGTACCTCTGGTGTGACTGAGGTTTACAAAAAAAAGACGGCAGGCAGATGCCAATTCTCTTCAGACATCTTGCTTGGATTTTTTTTCTCTTTTGAGATATTCACATACCATAAAATTCATCTTTTTAAAATATACAATTCAGTGGTTTTACTACATTCTCAAAGTTGTACAACTGTCACCACTATCAAATTCCAGAACATTTTCTTTGTGCTTAGGGTTCTAAAATTTAAATTTATACCAACACCATTTCATCAAGTGTTAGATACAGGTGAGCACAGTGACATAACCTCAGAAGTAGGTATTTGCATATATCATAAAAATAGACACAAAACACATGCTTAGATAGCTACAGCAAGAATGTGACTACTGAGCACTATCCTCTTTTTGTACCCCACCATGCCCAAGAGAAATAGTATCAAGCTGAAAAAAATCTCTTGGAATATCTTAAGGTATGACATTTCTGGGCCTTCTTTTTTTTTTTTTTTTAACTGACACAATCTTCCTAACTCCCTTGCCATATGCCAAGCTAGAGGATAAACAAGGCATTTTAAACACTATGGATCCTAATGGTTGAGGAGGGGTTGTCAGTGAACTGGTGTAAGTTCTGACTCAAAGCCTTCAAAGATCTTCCCAAGTTATTCTTGAGAATTTTTGGGTTCCCAGTCCAAGAACTATGAATTATAAAGTGCTTATTCCCAGGGCACAGATCTTATTCTTGACAGGATTAAATTTATAAGTTGCTAAAATGTATTTCCTAAGACACCTTCCTACGTTAATGAATACAACTGTAATTAGCTTCTTAAACTAGATATTGAATATCTGAAAGAACAAATCTGTTGATGGTTGGACACTATGTTGTCAACTGTCACCTTGAAAATGTAATTATAATGTGAGGACTATAACTACCAAGTTTATCTCCAGTACAAATTTCTAGACATTATTAAAAGTGTATAGAAATATTAGTTGGATGATGTATTGACAAGCTATTACAATAATACAAAAGAAATAGCTATAGAGGGTATCTGATATGCATAAATAGAGCATTCAAGCTTAAAAGTAGTACCTGTTTGTAAAACAAAGACCAAAAAAAAGTTTAATTCTACTTTGTCCCCTCAGTAAAAACTGTACACATCAATAGTATATGTGTGATAATTACTTTTTAAGAAATAATATGCATTGTACTATTTATTTATACATAGCTGCTTTGACACAAAAAGGATATAAGAAATAATAAGTTCAGTTCCAGGCTGATTTTAAATACACCATTTTAGTCTTTCATTTCCCTCTCTTCTATTTTGAAGTATCCTTCCTAGGTTTTACTCATAACGATGGCAGCAATAAGAAAATTAGAATGATGCAAGCAGTAGGAGAGCTTCACTTTGGATCCTTAATAATATTTTATAATTACTACTTCAAGCCTTTCTAAAGCAGCATGCTACATAAGCTGCATTAAAACTGGTTCTATTGAGGGGTGGAAATTAACTTCAAACTTTATCTATGAGCACCTTATATGGTAATAGTTATCTGCCACAGCAATATGTAGGATTTTATTATCAGCTGGTTTTATAAACAAGGGCAGTAACACACTGATGTTAGATTATTAGGTAGCAATACTCGAGAGAAACAGGAGAAAGATAATCAAGCGACTGGTGGAGCAGACACAAATAAGGTGATATTATTCTAGTAATAATTGGGTAATTAGAGGCAGTAGACCTAGCAAGGCTAATCAGAACCATTTATTGAACACCAACTATGTGCTGGGTACTTAACATATAACGTCCCTCATCCACACAACAATCTTTCAAGGAAATGTGTATACTATATGTTTTACAGATGAAGAAGAGGCTCAATAATTAGTCCAAGATGCTGAACAACGGCATAGGGATTAAAACCCCCAACTTGGACTCCAAATTCTGTCTCCTTTTTCAGAAATTCAGGTTTTGAACTCAGATCTAACTACAAAATCCATACACTCCTTCCACCATTCCCCTATGTGAACCTCCAATGCTATTCAATTCAGCAATGGAGACGAGATACACTGTGTAACTGCAGCTGCCTGTGTCCAGCTCTCTGACCACATAGAGGCAACTCTAGTTATACAAGCAGAAGTCATCCCACAGTGGGTGGTTTAATTAATAATGTCATTGCAGTACTTTTTGGCATTGCTGGTGCTCAATGTATGAATACAATATTCTCTTGTCCTAATGTACTGATGTGGAGAGGGAGGGAATCATTCTGTATCTGTAGGAATCTGAAGAATTAAAACATGTTGAAGAGAGACAGGAATATTTCAGTTGGAAAAAAAATAAGTTTGAAATCAGTACTTCCCCAACATTGTTTCATGGAAACACTGTTGCTAATTACCATTGAGGAGATCTTTATGACTGGCCCCCATTTCTTAAAATACTACAATTAACTAAGATATTAAACTGAAATCATCTTGATTCTTGAACTGCATACTGTAATGAAATGTCACTGTTACTCATAAATTTGTTTGTGGAAATAAATGTTGCAACAAACACCATGACTGTGCTCAATATAGCTTTGTGGTTTTTATTTTTCCTTTCGAGTGAGTTTGTATTTTGAACATTGGCTACAGACAGAGGTAAGTCTGAAACATTCTTGTGCCAGTCTTGGAGCAGTTCGCCTTCTACAAGTCTTTGTGGATGTGACTGTGCACAGCTAAAACCGTACTTTGCCATTTTCCTTTTTTCTCATTTTTGAAAGTAGTCGATAGCCACTTTCTCTCTTTCTTTTTCCCTCTCTTTCTCTCAGCTTCTTATGAAGACTCCCAGTATAAATGCAACGGGTGAAGTTACCTACAAATATACAAACTGAAAGAAAAGAAATATTATGGTTGGCCACTCAGGAGTCTCCTGAGATGAAAACATACCTGGACATTGAGCATGGTCAGAGAGTCTACATCAACCAAGAAGGAACAGAGGGAACAAACTTCCCACAGCTGCTACTTTAGGGGAAAGAAGGCACTTGGCTCTGACAGGTGACCCCTGTCTCCCATACCTTGTATCTATCCATTGGGTCTTCCTGCTGCAGCTGACTCTCTCGCATTGTCTGATATTCTTTCTCATATTTCTTTAGCTTCTTGGTCGGTACCTGCAGGGATTAGAGGACAAGCATGTTAGTCAAGGAGATCATTTAGGAAACCATTTTCTGATGTGTTTCCCAACGAAGTCTCTGGCATTCTAAAGGAGCGCACCAGACTCAATGTAGGGGGAACATCTAGATTCTAGAACAGGGTCTGCAAACTTTTTCTGTAAAGGTCCAGATAGCATATATTTTAGGCTTTGCGGGCCACACAATCTAAGTCACAATTTCACTGTTGTTACTGCACAAAAGCTGCCATGGGTAATACACAAACAAATGAGTATGGCCGTGTTCCAATAAAACTTTATTTACCAAAATGCGCTGTAGTCTGTTCTACAACATTGCTGATACAGCATCACTTTTACTTGTTAATGTATTTAACAGTGGTGTTAATTCTGTTAACTTTCTTTAAGTAAAATTCACTCTCCCAACATGTTAAAAATGAGAATTATTATTTTATAAAAATAAAATATTGGGCAACACAAAAAATTTTTAATGGAGTTAATAATATACCAGAGAGAAAACAGATTCTAAAATTGGTAGGCAAATTTCTATTTCATAATGGTTGTCAGGAGAATTAAATGACAAAATATCTAAAATAATGCCTGGTTCATTGAATTTTTTAAAACTGTGTTTTCAGAAAATATTCAAAAAAATTAATCCATTTTAATCTATTACATGTCATATATAATAGACTAAGTCTATTCTTAGGCTTTTCTTGGACAATCAAAATTATATAATTCCTTTAGACATCAAAATCTTTCCTTAACGTTTAGGTCTTAACGTAAATGACTTGAAATGAAGAATAAATTTATCTAAATTTTTAAAAAGATAAGTGCATTATTTGGCTAATTACTGGGGACTCAGTGAAGGCAAATACCATGTATTGATGCCCCTCAGCATCCATCGTGATGCCTACCAATGTAATTGGCCCCTAGGAGGCCCTCAACAGATTGTTTCTTGTCAACTTCAAAACATGGTATTTAGAAAACATGTAAGTGTGTGAGAGAGAGAGAGCAAGAGAGAATGGAAAGCACCAATGAAAATAAAATTATCTTATGGTTTTCTGGGATGAGGATAGTTTCAATTCTCTTAAATCTGGCCACAGAATTTGTTAAATAAAACGCAAAGACACCAGGTGTCATTCCCCAGTTTATTCTAATTACTTTGTTCTTCCCATCCAGGAGCACTGTGAGTACTGGAATTATATGCTTCTCACCACAACTGGGAAGTTGCACACAGTCCAAACCTGTCAGGTAGTGTAAATCATTCAATTACCACATGATGACAGTATTCACCTGGCTGACAGGGGACTGCCTACCCAATGAGACTAGAAGAAAGAACATTTTCCAGCATGTAACTGAATTGCAAAACCACTGCTGAATATTGGCATGAGAAACTCTAACCCTTTACTACTCCATCTCCAGAGACCTTTAACAGTATGCTGTGACCAACGAGAGTGCAAGAGAAAGAAAAACACCACCTGCCAACTGCGTGGCCTCAAGATCATCGATAAACAACAAGGAAAATATACATGATCGTGTGCTAACAAAACAGCAACATTATTTTTCTTGACTTTGAGAGGCGCAATTTCCTCTAGTTTTCTTTTCTCTGTATTAATCATATACTCTGAAAACCAGAACCAGACTCTCAAGACCAAGTGGCAAATCACTGGCACTGAAGTAGCCCTGGAGCTGAGGAGAAAAGGGAAGAAGTCCCAGAGTTTTAAGCAGTGACAGGGGTTTCCTGTGGATCTCTAGAAGGAGGGGTCAAGGGAGAAGTGAGAGGATTTGTGTGGAGACATTGTGAGCAGGGAACCTACTCCAGCAGCCACTTAGCACAAAATGAGAAGGAAGTACAGTATGTTAATATTTTTGTAGCTGAATACTGGGAACATCAGTCTTATGTGGAAGTATTTTCCACTTAGTTCTAAAATGGATCCATTCACCAATAAGTGAGTTACATGTTACAAGCTTGTCTCTAGAGAATTTCTTCTAAAACTGTATTTTTTAAATTGGAACTATTACTGAGGGTTTTTTTTTTAATATGTAAAAGAGTGTCCTTTTAAAAGTCAATCTTGTTATGTTAAGAGGTTCATTTCAAAGTGAAATTTTAAAAAATGCATTAAACGCCCCTCAATAAGCTAATCCTTTCCCATCTGGCTGAGATTCTAGGATGTTTGGCTTCATCTTGTTCAGGGAAACAGAGCAGGTTCCCAGAACAATATGTTGCTAGGAAACCTTCCAAGCTTATTTATCTTGTGCTGTGGGGTGATATTGAGCATCCACCTGTGATTGGCACAAAGTAAAAGGGGAAAAAAGGTGGAGGAGGAAGGAGAGCTGATATGAAACTCCTGTGCTTTATGAGATAATCAAAGAAAACAGACTTACAGTTTTCAAAACTATATTTCAGGACAAAATTGATTTTATTTTAGGGAATGTAATATTGAGCTTGAATTTTTTCTTATCAAAGAAAGGAATTTAAAAACCTCTTTAGTATGTAGTTTTAATTAAAAAAACATAAAGTTATTAAGAATTATTAGAATTTAAACAACCTACTATCTCAAGAGTAGTATAGGCATCTCTCCCCTTAAGTTAAATAAATTTAGTGTAAGTGTGTACTTGAAGAATGACATGTATAGGGGAGAGGGGACTTCCCTGGTGGTCTAGTGGTTAGGACTCTGAGCTTCCACTTCAAGGGACATGGCTAGATCCTTGGTCAAGGAACTAAGACCCCACATGCCTTGCAGCGTGGCCAAAAAACAAAACAAAACAAAAGAATAGGGGAGGATCTGCATAGGTTATATGGAAATACTATGCAATATATAAGGGACTTAAGTATCCTGGAGTTTGGTATTTGCAGGGGGTCCTGGAACCAATTCTCTGTGGATGCCAAGGGATGACTGTAATTACTAATTTGCATTACTCTTTCTAAAGGTTAATCATGCAGGCCTCAGGTGGAGATGTAGGCGGGGAAGACTGAATAAGAATACAGTAGTTCCCTCTCATCCACAGGGGATGTCTGAAACTGTAGACAGTACCAACCCCTACATACACTCTATTTTTTCCTATACATACACACATACCTATGATAGTTTAATTTATAAATCAGGCAGAGTAAGAGATTAACAATAACTAATAATAATATAGATAACATGCTGTAATAAAAGGGTTACTTGAACACAAGCACTGTGATACCACGACAGTTGATCTGATAACTGGGGTGGCTAAGTGACTCCTGGGCAGGTAGTGTACACAGAGTGGATACGATGGACAAAGGAATGATTCCCATCCTGGGCGAACTGGGGTAGGATAGTGTAAGATCTCATAACCCTACTCAGAACTGCTCCAAATTTAAAACTTATGAATTGTTCACTTCTGGAATTTTCCATTTAATATTTTCTGACTGCAGTTGACTGAGGGTAACTGAAACCTCGGAAAGCGAAACCACAGATAAGGGGTGACTACCGTATGCTCAACATTCTTCGTTTCCCATGCTCTCTCTCTTCTTTTCATTTAAAGCACGTATTTCCTGTATTTATACGACTCTGATAGAATACATATATATATATACATATAAGTATACCAATTAATTTTAGATGAACTTGTCTTAATAATCTTTACCTCAGTAACCATATCCACCTGAGTTACTTTATTTCATATTTTTTACTTTTGTTATATTATTTTGAATACTCCTTATAAATACTTGAATTTCATGTGCATTAGTTATTTCTAATAAAACATACTTCTCTTATGTATATGATTTGGTTAGGTTTCCTGCTTATCAAATGTGATTTTTATATATTTAAGGAGTTCAGGTGCCTTAAAACAATAAACCTGAAATTTTGGGTAGTAATTAATGGAGTAATAGAACCCTTAAGTCACAAATTTGGAATACACCTATTATAGTAACTTAAGGAAAATTTATATATAGAAAGAGGGAAATGACACAATATAGCAGAACACATGTGGGGAGATTTTCAACCTGATCTAAACTCCGCAGTATATATGGAATGATTGTTGACATATGCTGATCTTATAAAAATAGTATTTCAATTTTGTGAAAAGTTGGTTTTGAATTTAACTAGAGAAAAGAATCTAGGAGCCACTCGTGTTTCTCAAGGTGGGGGAACTTCTAGCGTTTTGGGTGGAATAATTTTTGGTTGTGTTAGACCCCACTTCCCATTTCTGAGCCTCTAGCATCCCTGGCCCATTTGACATATCACCTATTAGATGTCAGTCATGCCCTCCAGTCATTGTGACACCTAGGACTCACACACACCATTCCAAACAGAAAGGGGAGGGCATTGGGGGATGGGAGGTGTGAAGGGTAGATGCTTGGGAAGTGGAATTCGTACTAAAAACCACTGTGCTAAAAATTATCAATGAAGGACTTCCCTGGTGGCGCAGTGGTTAAGAATCCACCTGCCAATGCAAGGGACACAGGTTCGAGCCTTGGTCCGGGAAGATCCCGCACGCCGCGGAGCAACTAAGCCCGTGCACCACAACTACTGAACCTGCACTCAAGAGCCTGCAAGCCACAACTACTGAGCCCACGTGCCACAACTACTGAAGCCTGCGCGCCTAGAGCCCGTGGTCGGCAACAAGAGAAGCCACGACAATGAGAAGCCTGTGCACTGCAACGGAGAGTAGTACCCACTCGCTGCAACCAGAGAAAGCCCACACACAGCAGCAAAGACCCAACACAGCCAAACATAAAAACAAATAAATAAATTAATTAAAAAAAAAAAAAGAAACCCTCTTCTTTAAAAAAAAAAAATTATCAATGAAGACAAAGGAGGCCTGGCCAGCATGCGATGTTTTCAGCACTGCATTCACAAGGGACGCTCTGCTTTTGATCAGCAGTAGTCGGCATTAAGAAAAACATGAAATGCCTCCATGTCAAAGAATTTCCTAACAGTTTTAAAGCTATAATTTAGAGAACTCTATATTTAAGCCTATCAACAACTCTGTGAAGTAAGTATTATTTGGATTTTACAGATAAGAAAACTGAAGAGAGATAACTTGCCCAAGATCATATACAGCTAGTAAACAGAGTCAGAAATGGGATCCAGGCAGTCTACCTCCAGAGTCTGCCCTCTTCAACCAGCTGGATCTACTGCCTGCGACCAGATGATTAAGACAAAGCTCCTCAAGAAGTTGACAGTCTAGACACAGTGCCGATTATGTGTCTAATTACCATATAGTTTTATAAGTGCAAAAGCAGATGTTCATAAAAGGTACAAGGGGGATCAAGAGGAAATTTGTTGGGGTTGGGGGGAGCGCCTCAGTGGAGGAGGATTTTCATTATGACTGGTTCATGTAGACTCCCTTGCCCGATTAAATAATGCTGTATTTCCCTGTGCTAAATTTTAACAGAAGGCCAGTCGCTTGTAAGAGCTATTTCAGGGCTTGATGAATCTGCTTCTCTATTTCAGAAATAAACAACATAAAAATATTTAGTGATAGATACAAACACTGGCAAAGTAAATCACAAGTTTTGAAAAAGGCTGATAAGATCTAGTCAATATTTTCCTGATGGTCAGAGGTCTGAGTGCCTAAAAAATGAACAGGACGAAGGTATTAACCATTACATACTGCTCTTGCTTCAGATAATTTCTTAGGATAAACAACAATGATCCCAATTTAATATATTAATCACTGGACAGAGAAAAAATAGGTAAGTAGCATAGTTCCACATTTCTTGGTGATGGGGGGAGGGGTGCAGGCTGAGAGTTTTGGGTTTTTTTGGCTGCGTTGGGTCTTCATTGCTGTGTGTGGGCTTCCCCTAGTTGCGTCAAGCAGGGGCTACTCTGTTGTGGTGCGTGGGCTTCTCATTGCAGTGGCTTCTCTGGCTGCGGAGCACGGGCTTTGGTGTGCAGGCTTCAGTAGTTGTGGCACGCGGGCTCAGTAGTTGTGGCTCACGGGCTCTAGAGTGCAGGCTCAGTAGTCATGGCACACGGGCCCAGTTGCTCCACGGCATGTGGGATCTTCCCGGACCAGGGTTTGAACCTGTGTCCCCTGCATTGGCAGGCGGGTTCTTAACCACTGTGCCACCAGGGAAGCCCAGGCTGAGAGTTTTTAATTCAGAGTCACTTCTGTGAAGACCTATCAAGATCTGTGGACAGAAAGTGGATCAGTGGGAACCGAAATTCTACGTCAGCTTGCAGAAGCCCAAAGGACTTGGAATGAAATAGATGGGAAGAAATCAAAAGGAGAAGACATCTAAGAAGAGGGAGCATGTCCTTATAGGCTTCACTTAACCCTCTTCATGGTATTCAGCAAAAGAAGCTATTCTGACTCTTTTAGAGCTTTTAACATTAGGAGGAGGGGAACAGAGTCAATTTTACCCCAGGGTACTGGGGGAAAAACCTTCAGAGAACATAAAAGCCTATAAATGATTATTCATTGTGTTCCTTTTTATTGAGGTATAATTGACTTATGACATTATATCAGTTTCAGATGTACAACCTAATGATTTGATGTTCGTATATATTGCAAAATGATCACCACAATCAGTCTAGTTAACATCCATCTCTATTGTTACATATTTTTTGTCTTGTGATGAGAACTTTTAGGATCTACTCTCTTAGTAACTTCCAAATATGCAATACAGTATTATTAACTACATCCCCATGACTTATTTATTTAAAGTTTGTACCTTTTGACCCCCTTTCACCCATTTCACACGACCCTGAGCCTCTGGCAATATTAGTGGTATTCCAATACTTAAGGAATACAATGGTTGAAGGGAGTGAGAACAAGAAAAGTATTTATCTCTTGCTGTAACTCTAACATAACTCCCAAGGCTTATAGACATCAAATGACTAGGCATTCTTTTCTTGAATCCACACATTAGTCCACAGTGCTGCACTTCCTGTCATTCCACTGGGCATGCTCAGTTTCCCCAATTACTCAAGCCTAATGGTGCACACACCTGTGACAGGTTCCTGTCCTCATTCATGAATAATTGTATGAAGTGAGTCACTTTCCGGCATTCATGGCTCACTCCTGAATGTAGTGTGCTCGTCAAAGTATCTATGAAAGCTTCTGAAATATTGATTTCTACTTTCTTTACCATGTTGTAATATAAGCTGTCTGGTCCCAATGCTGTAGCAACTTTAAGAGACACTTGCATTTTATAGAAACTGCTTATCTGTTCATTTCTAATTTCTCATCTCCAGGCCTATAAATCTAATCTCGTATACTATTTTTATGGAACTCCTTGGCACTTCTGCTCTAGAGCTTTCCTATCAATAAATAATATCTGGAGGTAGAGTAATTTTTTTATTATCTATGTGTTGACAACTCCTAAATTTATAGTTCCCAGCCCAAGACTTCTATTGAGCTCAACCTACATAATTCAACTGCAAATCTCATATTATCTTTTTGGATGTTTCACATTTGAGATTATTTTCAACCTGGAGACACAACCTACTCCCTACCCTCCAACTTACTCTTCCATGGTTCATCTTCATCCAGATGCTCAAGCCAGAAACCCAGCAGTCACCTTTGACCTCTGCCCCCATCAATGATCATGAAGTAAGTCACTAGATTCTATAGTGTATGCCTCCAAATATATCTCTAGCTTGTCTTCTTCTTTTGAACCTCATTGGCACTGCCCTAGTTCAAGTCATAATCACCTCTCATCACTGCAATAACCTCCAAGCTGGTCTCCCTGGGTCCATGCTTGCTCTCCTCCTAAAGGCAGTCAACTTTCTTTTCAGGATGCAAATCTGATGTCATTCCCTTTCCTAAATTTTTCAATTGCCTCTTGTGCTTGGGATAAAGAGAAAAATACTTGACATAGTTCTGCTGCTGCTATAGGATCTGGTCTCTAGCTACCTCTCCCTCTCACTTTCTATGCCTATATTTCACAAAAGTGGGGTTCACCCATCCCAAGGGGTATATAAAAGGATCCAAAACATGGAAAAGGCAAAAGGCAATTATTAAAATTTTCAGTTCTACTTCTTTTTTTTAACCTCAACTTTTAAAAATGTCTATATTTGTGCCTATTGTATCAAAGTACCTGTACATAATTTACTTTTAAATGAATATTCATATACTGGAGGTATAGCCTTAAATTCCTTTTACTGACAGGAATGCACGATCAAAAGAGTTTACAGACAACCAGGCTCTACTCCAGCCACACTGGACTTCTTTCAGTTCCTTTGACGCATCATACTCTGTCCTGTCTCAGGATTTCAAGCCTGCTGTTGCTCCTGCTGGGACGGATCCAGCACATTCACCTCAAGATTCTAATTCAAAAGGTCTGAGGTATGGTCAGGCACCTCTATTTTTATAAATTGCCTGCTCCTCAGGCAATACACTGTCCATTTGAAAACCACTGGATGAAAACATCAAGTGCTGGAAAGGGAAGAGTGACAGACAGGCTAGAGAGGCTTTTATGAACTGGCCTGAGAACATAATCATCGGTTTCTGAGGGAATACCCATCCTGAGTTTCAAACAACCAATTATTAAATAAACTCTAGGAGAGCATAAATTTCTTAAGATCAGGAAGAATCTCAGGAAAAACTGATATTTTTAATGTTCTAAAATATTTCAAGAATCTATTATATAAGCAGTTTGGATATAAGGACAAAATCAAGTTTTAAATAAGGGAAAACCCATACGCTTCAAGAACAATTATTTAAACAATAGAGTTACTTCTCAATATTATATGTAGGGTGATTTAGGGGTTAAACAGGCTTAGTTTATACTTGAAATCTTGCTCTGTCAAATACTAGATATGTAATTATAGAAGCAATTCATTTAAACCTCTTAATCAGGGGACTTCCCTGGTGGTCCAGAGGTTAGGACTTTGCACTCTCAATGCCGAAGGTCAGGGAACTAACATCCCACAAGCCGCGTGGCAGGGCCAAAAAATAAAAGAAAAGAAAATATCATGCAATAAACCTCTTAATCAGAGCTTCAATTATTTACTTTTTAAAATGGGGGTGTAACACAAATAACAACTACCGTGTCCATCTCCTTTTATTAAGCGCATACAGCATGCCATGGCACTGGGCTAAACACTCAACATATTTTATATTACTTAAGCCTTACAAAGTTGAACTGGGTTTACTATGCCCATTCAATAAATTAAGTACACTGAGAAAGATTAAGTGACATGCACAGGGACCACGGTAATGACTGACCCAACAGGCCTTTTTGACACCAAAGGTAAAGCCTTAATTGCAGTATGTTACATGCCTGTCATCCACCCAGCACACAGAGCTCTCAAACCCAAGACCCTCGCTAAGCCTCATCAGTCGCCTGCTGCAACTAACTGAGCAAATCAACTGCAAGATGATAGAGATACTTTATTTTAACACCTGACTGGGAGACGATGAACCTAGGATATCTGCTATCTTACCTGGCATAAAGCAGAAGCTCAGAAATATATACACCTCCTCCCTGAACTTTCTGGGCAAACTAGAACAAAAAAGGGAAGGTCAAATAGACCCTAAGTTGACTGAACCGGGAGTTTAACTCTGGGAGAAGCCTGCTTAAAATTCCGTAAAGTCTCAAGAGGGGGCAGATTGAAATGATATATTTTCCTTCTCTCCCAGCTTCTGAAAAAAGTATTGAGGCATAAACAATCCAGGAGATTTACAGCTTAAAGCAAATTACCTTAAGGTACTGGAATCAGTCAGAGCTTAGATGGAACATTTTTTGAGGCCTACAGCTTCATTGAGAATGCCCTTCTCTGGGTATTGTTTCTCATATCTATTTCTTTCTGTTCCGCCTGCTTCATGTACTGATTTGTACAAAAAAAAAAAAAAAAAAAAAAAGATGGGTTCTTTTTTTCACCCACATGCAGCAGTTGCAACTGGGTCACAACTATTCCTTCTGTTGGTTTTTAAGTCTTTTTCTCAAATTTTTTTATACTTGAAGGAGAAAAAAAGACATTTTACCTGTTTTTAAGCAATACAAATCTTTATCTCACTATGTTGGTTAACTTCCATTTTAGGCTGAATTATGGAAATTCTGTTTTCTCTTTGGAATGATTAAAAAGCAATGATATCTTAAGTTGGTATACCATACTGGATGCTTTTGTTTCCTTTGGTGGGAGGTGCTCAAAATCCACTGTAATATCTCATGTAAAATTCCACTTCTGAATGAGTTTTTTTATTAGAAATGTATTGCTTAAAATGTTTATTATAGTTTTGGAAAATAACAGAATGACTACCAAGTGCTAAAAATTAAGACTGTAAAATGGTATGTAATACACTTAATCTGGTTACATGTTGAATTGTATTGGTCTGATTCCAGGGAGTAGATTAACCAGATGTAGTCCCCAAACTGGGCCACAGAAAGCTGATACAGCTATGCATTCAGAGCAAGCTAATTAAGCTAATTTAAAACTAGACAATGAGACAGAGGGGAAGAATGATAGGGGAGCTAAGTAGGACACTGCTTTTTATTACCATCAAATGCTATGTTCATTAGAATAGTGCTGGTCTTTGCACTGAGGATGCTGAGAAACCTGAAGCGGTACTTTTATGTCAGTTTCTACTGGCAATTAGATCAGAAGTAAATATATACTATTGCGAAGAATATTCACAGTAGACAGAAGGCTATAGATATTTATGCTACAAGAAATTTAATTCAAGACTAATATGCCAAACAGCAGCTGTATAAAACAGTCTGAGTACTTCCGTCTTCAGAGGGATTCACCTTTACCATACCAGACTATCTGAAAAGGAAAGCAGTGGGAAAGAAAGAGAAATGGGGAAACTTTTCTGTATTCACCTATCTTTAAGGTAGTAAGTCAAACTGGTTAGAAGTTATCAGCAGCAGTATTAAACTGCATGATGATTGCACTGCCATTTTTATACACCAACTTTTTAACATGGGAAGAAAAACTCATCCCTCCTTTGCATTTTTAAAAATCACCCATTCACTCACTCATTCCACAAGTATGTATTGATTATATACAGTGTAGCAGGCATAGCCATCCAGGAACAAATGCACAGTGTGTCCCCTCAAGGAGCTGTCTGGTGGGGAGGAAGTCTTTGAAGAAATGATCACACAATTGAAATAAATACTGCACTTACATAAGGTGAGTGCTCTTAGGGAGAAGTAAAGGTGGAGGGATAACAGTGCACAAGGTTCTAATTTTGATTGCTTCTCTGAGGAATGACAACGAAGCTGAGACCTGAAGAGTAAGTCAGCCAGTGAAGAGTAGTGGGGGAGAGTGTTCCCAGCAGAGGGCACGATGGGCACAAGATGGGAAAGAGGAAGACCAGCTACATAATTTGCCAGGACCAATACAAAATGAAAATCAAGTCCCCTTGTCCAAAAAGTGAGAATTTCAAGGCGGCAGCAGAGCATTAAACCAAGTGCAGTTGTGCAGGTCACATGCCCATGAAGCTGGCTGGAGGGACTGAAGGCCAGCTGGAGCACAGTGAGGAGAGAAAAGGCTAGCTGAGGCTGAAGAGGTATGAGAGGTACACAGGCACCAGCCCAAGGTACAGGGCCTCCAGGGACCAACCTCACAGACCAACCTACTATTGTCTCCTTCATAGTTCCACAAATAGTTACTAAAGAGCTATTGTGTAAGCCAGGCTGTTATGCAAGCACTCTTCTGTGTGCTAAGAGGAAGACAAAGAAGATAGTCTTTGCTTTTAAGCAGCTTACAAATAATTGCATTATTTAGGGTAGAATGTGATAAGTTCCACAAGAGAGTATAAGCACCAATTTGTGGGAGATTCAAGGCATGAAGATTACTCATTTGAGGTAGAGTGTGTAAACACACAGACAGAAGGACTTCAAACGGACTGAAATTAGCATTCTTCTGCCTTTAGAGCAATGATTTGGCCATATCACTGTAGGAGCAGCAAACACACCGAGCACTGCCTTATATACCAGGCACTGGACGCTATATGCTTTACATGTATTAATTTATTTTAGCCTCACACCTATGAGGTAGGTGCTATTAATTTTCCTCACTTTACAGAGGAGGAAACAGAGAGCCAGAAAGGGTAAATAACTTGCCCAAGGTCACAGAGCTAGCAAGGTGGGGATTCATTCCAGTCCAGGCAGTCCAGATCCAAAGTCCTTGCTTTGAACTACTATATGATACTACCATTTTTACAAACATTGTTTTATTTTGCTTTTGAAAGTCTCTATGTTATTCTTGTGCCTTTTTTATTTCTTCTCCCTGATCTTCTGTTGTTACTTTAACCTTTTTATGTACTTGATTAGCTATATATACTGCCTCAAATTGGCTAAGAGATACAGAACAAGAAAAATAATTTTCCTAAAGATTTTTCCATCGTCATCCTCTAGAGCCAGAGTTGGCAGAAACAGCAACGTGAGATACATTTGAGTATGGATTTCTGAAGATGACACAGACAATGCTACTTTCCTCTGCTACTGATGACAGTCCTAATGTATCTTTGTACTGATGGCCAACTAGAACTGAGGTAGTTATGGACAATTACTACTGACTCCTTGAGAACTCTGAATGCTGAATTAGTGGAACTCTGGGAACCCACACATTGGCTCCCAGTGCCCCCATGACCCAATGCTGGATCTGTCCCTTACAGAATTGGGAAGTGCATGTATGTGCTCATTCATTCAACAAATATCTACTATGTACAAGGCACTATGCCGGATGCCATGTGGGATACAAAGATAGCTATGACACAATCCTTTCATCAAGAAACTTACAATACACTACAGACTTTGATTTATGCCATCATTGAAATATGAGCCTCATACTGTTATGGCTTAGAGGAGAATATTTTCACCAATCTACAAGGAAATTTAGGACAGACTTTAAAATGGAGCTAGCATGCAAACAAGCATTGTCCTGGAGGGAGCTGTTGCTATTGACCATTTGCAAGTGTCAGGATTTTTCTTTTCATCTTCGTCTTCTTCTCCTTTTTTTTTTGGTAGAGATCAGTAGCCTCCAAGGATTGGAGATAAGCATGGCCATTCGTCTCCTCCCCACTACCTTTCTACCAGGCAGGAAGCATCGTTTGTTAGGTGAGAGTCGACAGGCCCAGCATATTTGGCTGCAGGTGCCATCCTGCAGGTTTCAGACTGCTAGCTTACCAGAATCTTACATGCAATCCATGTAAGGCTAGAAGGCCTATATAGCATTTCTAGCCAATCTAATTAAAAACTATTTGACATCCTTTATGCTAATTAGAAAACCCTTTAGTGTAGAGCTAAATATAAGTAGGTTGAATTTATAGCAGTTATCTCCTGATTAGGGTCTTTCCAAAGCTAACCAACTACCCCTGGACTGTGTATTCCCATATCAGGGTGCTTCAAATATTAATCAAGTCCAAGGTATAGACTAAAACTAACACATATTATATCACACTGTGTAGGTGTTAGTATTTTAATGTAAATTATAGAGAGTATAACAGTAGGGTAGGACTGTAAGAGCTACAGAGAGGGGCAAGATAAGGAGGGAACAGCTCATTATGGCTTATTTCTTTCTCCATTCCATAAAGGAAGCTGAAGTGCTGTAAGCAAAGGCATGGATCTAAAAACATGGGCCTACAAACTGTGCTACACAGCTATGTTTGTCTGGGTGAGGACCTAGGTGCCTGGTGTATGGCACCTGCAGAGCAGGCTGGAAAGAATACCCTGGAGCCAGGTCATTAGAAGATCTAGGTCGCTGCCAAACTGACGAAAGTGTGAACCTATTTTGGTAGTTGCTAGTTCAGTGACCATATTTTCTGAAATAAAAAGCAGGCACATGGGCTTAACAGATGCTTGTACCCATTCTGGATATGAGAAGCAATCTGGAATATGAAAGAACATAAAATACAAAAATTTTAAATTGTTTCGGTAGCTTACAGGACTTAGAAGGTAGAATATTTGATATTAGAACTATCTTTTAAAAAGTCTTGTCCCTGGGCCTCCCTGGTGGCGCAAGTGGTTAAGAGTCCGCCTGCCGATGCAGGGGATGCGGGTTCGTGCCCCGGTCTGGGAGGATCCCATATGCCGCGGAGCGGCTGGGCCCGTGAGCCATGGCCGCTGGGCCTGCGCGTCCGGGGCCTGTGCTCCGCAACGGGAGAGGCCACAACAGTGAGAGGCCCACATACCGCAAAAAGAAAAAAAAAAAAAAAGTCTTGTCCCTGGACTTCCCTGGTGGAGCAGTGGTTAAGAATCCGCCTGCCAATGCAGGGGACACAGGTTCACACCCTGATCCAGGAAGATCCCACATACCGCGGAGCAACTAAGCCCACGAGCCACAACTACTGAGCCCGCGTGCCTAGAGCCCGTGCTCTGCAACAAGAGAAGCCACCACAATGAGAAGCCCGCACACTGCAACGAAGAGTAGCCCCCGCTCGCTGCAACTAGAGAAAGCCCGCGCGCAGCAACGAAGACCCAATGCAGCCATAAATAAATAAATAGATAGATAGATAGTATTTAAAAAAAAATAGTCTTGTCCCAGTTATGATAAGAAGTCACTGAGGTTTTTAAAATAGGGCAACAGGAAGATCCTAACTGTGCTGGTAAGAATGTTCGATGGAAATGGTATACATGCTAAAGTAGAAAGGGGGATAAAGAAAAGGAGGAAGGTGGCAACTGAAAGAATATTTATAAAGTTATGAAAGTAGTTCAGGAGAAAATGCCTTTGTTAAGAAGGTGACAATACAGGAATTCCCTGGCTGTCCAGTGTTTAGGACTCCACACTTTCACTGCTGAGGGCCCATGTCTGATCCCTGGTTGGGGAACTAAAATCCCGCAAGCCATGTGGCGAGGCCAAAAAAAAAATTTTTTTTTAAATAATAAAATTTAAAAGAATAAAAGAAAGCAACAGTAGAAATGGAAAGGAAGGACCATTGAAACCAATAAAAGAGAGGTCTTCTAAAGCAAATCTTCCCTGGTCATTTTGGTTAGGCCAGGTCATCCCTCCCCTCCTAAAACTTCTTTAGAATTAGTCTATTCCACTTTTTATAATCACATATGGCTGTAATGAGTTTTTCCTGGGTTTGAACTTTCTTAACCTAATTAGGATGCCTTATGGCAAAAAAAAGAACCCTGCCTTATTTAAAATTGTTATCTACTGCTTTAATAGAACACAAAGCCGAATACTCAGTAGAGGCCTAATGCAGATTTGTTCAGTTAAGTATATTCTTTTTTTGGGTTTTTTTTTTTTTTTTTTTTTTTTGGTGGTACGCAGGCCTCTCAGTGTTGTGGCCCCTCCCGTTGCGGAGCACGGCTCCGGACGCGCAGGCTCAGCAGCCATGGCTCACGGGCCCAGCCGCTCCGCGGCATGTGGGATCTTCCTGGACTGGGGCACAAACCCATGTCCCCTGCATGAGCAGGCGGACTCTCAACCACTGCGCCACCAGGGAAGCCCCAGTTAAGCATATTCTTAATGTCTCAAGGTTCAAAGGGATTTTGTGAAGTAGTTTAAATATTGGAATAAAAAAGACAGATAAAGACTATGCCCATGTATTTTCCTTGAGTATGGGTATTATGGAGATATGTGATGACAGAGAGTTGATAAGTGGAAAGACATAGAAATCCACTTAACATAGGATATTTTTGTTACCTAAATGAGAAGATTGTGATAACCAATTAAAAATGGCAGTTTTCCTTGATATGTTTGACAGAGCCAATAATTACCTCTGCTCTGTGGGGCAATTTCTAAAGCACTGCATAACAATGAGACTATTTGAGGAGACTTTTTATGCTATGCAATTGGATGCTGTTTCCTAAATTGAAATTCATTTCTTTAATCTTGGGGTGAAAGACATAAGTAAAAACATCACGCATACTAAATGCTTAAAACACGAAGGACAGATATATAGACATATACCTGACAATCAACAAGAGTATGTCTAAGACAATTCACACTTTGAAAAAAAGGTAATATCAAACTAACTTTCTAAAAGTTAATTTAATCATTTTTGAGGGGAAGTAGATCAAATAAAAATATATTTGCAATTAGGCTTGGCTGCACAGGTAGAGAAAAGGCTGTAAGATTAGTTTTTTGTGTATGCCTGTTTAAGGCCCATCTACTGCTGTTTACACATGAATGATTGTTCTCCAAAGCTTGGGGTAGAGTAGCTTTTATGTTCCCATTTCCATGGAAACTGTGAGGAGGCAAGAAAAATAAGGTATGGGGAAATGTGTACGTCAACCCTCACTTCCCTTCCACCCATCCAGCCCTCCTCATTTCCTTGGGAACACAAATTGAAAGACCTCCAGCAGCTGAAAGTGAAAGCTCACTCACAGATTGCAGCTGTTTGAATGTCAGCTGAGAGCTGACAAATGAGAGTTTATAGCAGCTGTTAAAATTTTTAAATGATGTTTTCCCTAATAAATTCCCTACTGTAATAATTTACAAGGGGGGAACTGACTATATAACTAGCATGAGGAAGAACACTCAAAGGGATCTCTTGAGGCTTAGTCTGTTGCTGTCTTTCATAATTCCAATATCATGTATCATTTTAAAACAAATGACTGCGATAGGACAGGCAGTGAAATGAAGAGTGTGCTCAAGTCACTCTGATGTCACAAACTTCCTCCAAATGGCGGACGTGGAAAAGTGTGGAGGAGCTAATTAAATGGAGGAAGGAGAGAGAAAAGGAGACAGAGGGGGAGGAGGGACCTAATTTAACTTTTAAAATCGACTTAATTATATCTTATTACAAGAAACTATGTGAAGATTGTCAGCTACACCTAGAGTTGGAACACTGAGTCCAATGATGTTGGTGAGAGATCTTGACTTAAGCATTTGTAAAGAATTCTATAAACATACAGTATTGTATTCAAATCTCCCTGGTTGGAGTTCAAATGGGGAGGTATACCCATATATATACATATATATATATATATTTTTTTTTTCTACTGTAATTGAAAAGGACAGGCCAGAACTTGCTAAAGATTACCCATTTCCCTTCTACATCCAAGGGCTAAAGGATACACATGTAAAATGACTTATAGATAGAAATCTGTTTTAAGCTTTTAGCTCAAGGGGAAATATCCTCTTCAACAAGATCCTTTTAAACATATGCGAAGGTTGAGAAAGAAAAAGAAGAATTCTTTTTGTTTTATATGTTGGTGACTCAATTTTATCTCTGAGGTGCTTTTTCACTCTTTATGGAGAGGCTGTTACTCCAAATTGTTCCCTATAACTTGGCTTCTACTCACACATGCCTCAGGCAAATACAAAACCTGAACATTATCTAATACAATTCAACAGAAAGGTGTCAAGAGCATTGGCCAACAAGATAAGTAGGAATATTATGATAAACCTTTCGGGGCCTAAATGGGCTTTTTATTCTTACCACAATCTCCAACGTGATATTTCCAAAACAAGAATATAAGAACAAACTATAGAGGAGCTCCAAGTTAGGATATCCAGTTTTCACTGTTGATTCAAGTAAAGTCTAGTTTCATTTACATCAAAAAGTACACATTGAGAACCTACTCATCATCTAGCTCCAGGTGCTAGTAATACTAATTTTATGAGTAAGACAGAGTTTCTAACTGCCAGGTACCTTTTTATTTAATGAAATATTACTATTTTAAAGTTAATCTTATAAAAAAAATATATGGAGCTCTCCTTCCCCAGTTTCCACAACTATAGACCTTGGTATACATGAGGGTTGTCCTGAGACTCTGTAAATCATTTATAATGTAACATATAACTTACGCTATAAAATGCAGGTTAGTAGTTGAAAAAATGAAAATGAAGGTGAATCTATAAATATGGGACCAAAGTTATTGATAAATTCTGGTACTTCCCAGTTCTCCATAAATGTTTTTTCTTTCTCTTTTCATAAGCAAATTTTTACTGGCTAACATAATAGTTAAGATAGTTTTATGAAGCACTTTGCTGCTTATATAAAGTATACAGTGATATAGGTTCATAGCATAGATAGACATTACTATGAAACTTCATAAGTTAAAGCATGCTTTAGCTTATTCCAAATTTTTTTTTTCTTGCTTAAAACCATAACTTCCTTGGCATTCATGTTCTCCTCAATTCTACCATCAGCACTAGTAGCTGGTTTTCTCTTTGGAGATGTTTTCCACTCGGAAACAAAGTTAAGTTGGAATCTAGATGCTGAAAAGAAGTCTGGGCTCATCAAGCCTTGCTCCTCAGTAGCCTCACAGGGTATATATTGACAATCAGGACTTTTGCAAAATTACAAAATATTAGTGTCATGGCTCTCAGGGGAAAACTCACAAAAATGCTGAAATCACAAATCATAAATTCATGAATTTAAAAATCTATATCATAAATCTTGGAATACTAAGTTTTTCAAATTTCCTTTTTCAAAGCTAATAATTTTCTGTGAAACATTTTCAAAAGATTACTCATAAATGCAAATATGTAAGGACCAGACCAAATTAAGCCAAAGTTCATTCTAAGTGATTTACTTCATCTCCTAGACTCTAAATTTGAGTGGGTATGTATTTACGTATCTACTGTTTCCAGTCCAGAAAAAGTCAAAGGTATTACATACCTAGATATTCTCAAAACTATTATTCACATGAACACAGAACAGGGAACCCAGAAACATTTACAAAATTTTTGTGAAAAACAGTAATAAGGGCTTTCTTTTAGAACAAAGAAAATGAAAAAAAATCAGAAATATCAATCACTTTTTAAGAAGGGAGTCAGTTTTAATTTAAGGGAACCTTTAATACAAATTGAAAGTATTTTTAATTCAGGTACTGTGTCATAATTATCCCTTTTTGCTGACAGAAATGCTAGAGGATACAGAATATATCTGGCCCAGGAATCTAAACAAAGAACAGATTCCCTGATAATCCAGTTAAGGTGAAGGTCACAACATTGAACCAACTATGCTTTGTTCTCTAGTATAGACACAGGTATTTTTGGCTTATATTTTCATGCCATTCAGGAAAAAATGATGTTTTCATAATGATTATACCAATTTACATTGCCACCAACGGTGCACAAGGATTGCATAAAATATTTTAATGGCTGCAGAAAACGTAGCTTGTATGTATGGGAAAGTAATAGTTCATTAATTGTATATCTTTATATGTGACCTTAGAATTAAAAAAAAAAACAACTGTACAACTTCCATTGCTTTGATATTGCTGTTACCATTTCTGATCCCTGCTTTAACTGTTTCTGTTAGGCTTTAATAAAAAGGTTTCTAAACCAAAAAGACGAAGCGAAGTTTAATTCTTCTACAACTTTATAATTTTCCCTAGAGGACTGGGCTTTCCACAGACTGTGAGTTGATCTGGAAAGATACTCCAGTCTGACCCACACAAGGCCATAAATGCTGGGATGGCTCCAAAACCCTAAAAATGGTCCCTAGGCACACCTGACAACCAGGGAATCTTCATTATGCAAGAGATAACCTCAGTAAAGACTGGAATACTAAGTAGAAAATCTATCTTCCCCAGGACAGTGTGTTTCAAACACTAGTGTGCATCAGAATCTCCTGGAGGGCCTCTTAAAGCACACATTACGGGGCCCTATTCCCAGAGCCTCTGATTCATCGAGTCTGAGGTAAGGCCTGAAACTGTGCATTTCTAAGAAGTTGCCAGGTGATGTTAATGCTCCTGGTCTAGAGAACACACTTAAAGAAACTCTGCCCTAGTTTTCTCTTATTAGGGCCAATTCTTGAGTACTTGTCAGTCATCCAATTTCCTTTTGTAACCAACCCATGAAAACAGAGTGCAGGGTGGCCTCAAGCAGAGAGACTGGGCCCAAGCAAAGTGAGGAGGGTAACCATGCAAGGAGATGGCCTCATGGGGGACATCAGAGCCCAAGAACAGTGAGGAGGGCATTTACACAGAGAGGCAGCCTGGCATGGATGTGCTGAAGTTCGAGTGGAAGACGTCCATGAGAGGGGTGCAATCTGACATGGGGAGTTAGGGCCCCAGCAGAGTGGGGAGGGCAGCCACACAAGGTGGGGGTGAGGGACAGCAGAAATAACAGACTTATGCATACAAGGGGATTGATGGAACAAGTTAACGATCCAGATTTCTCAGTGTCAGAGAAAGTAGTTATAATAATGGAAAGAACACCTATGTTCATAGCAGTACTATTCATGATAGCCAAGACATGGAAGCAACCTGAATGTCTATCAACACATGAATGGATATAGAGGTGGTACATATATGCAATGGAATACTACTCAACCATTAAAAAGAACAAAATAATGCCATTTGCAGCAACATGGATACAACTAGAGATTATCATACTAAGTGAAGTAAGTCAGGAAGAGAAAGACAAATACCATATGATATCACTTATATGTGGAATCTAAAATATGACACAAATGAAACTACGAAACAGAAATAGACTTATGAACACAGAGGAAAGACTGGTGGTTGCCAAGGGGGAGGGGGATGGGGGAAGGATGGAGGGGGAGGTTGGGTTTAGCAGATGTAAGCTATTATATATAGACTGGATAAAAAACAAGGTCCTACTGTATAGAACAGGGAACTATAGTCAATATCCTACGATAATCCATATTGGAAAAGAATATAAATACATATATATATGTATAACTGAATCACTTTGCTTTGCTATACAGCAGAAATTAACACAACATTGTAAATCAACTATACTTCAATAAAAAATGTTAATAAAAAATTAAGGGAAAGAGAAAAAAACTAGGATGAACCCTGTAGTGTTGGATTGGAAGTGGAGGTAATGGTGCAAAGTCAGAGTTTTCACGTGTGTGTGTATGCGTGTGTATGTGTGTATTCCCTAGCTCTGTGTGCTGAGGGGGCCTAGAAGCAATGATACCTCCCTAGTGAGCATAGCTTCTGCACAGATCTTGGTTTCTAAATACCATTCTCTACTAAACAGAACGAGGGCTACTTAAAAAATACCTGGTTTCAGGGCTAGAGCCAGGAAAGCACAAAAAAAAGCCTGGAATATCTTGTTCCAAAAGCAAGTTATGCTCAGAGAATAATGGGAACATGTCAAATGACACAGACACCATCTTGGAGGAGCTCCTAATGGCCAAAAAGGGGATAATTTGAGCTTTAAAATGAATAATGATAGGAACAAAATAGAATATTGAATAGGAAATCACAAGTCCACATAGACACAAATGAAATAAATTTAAAGTTTGATTAGGAATGGGATATTGACACAATTTCAAAGCCCTCACCACAAAAATCTTATTAGTTATGTAGGGGAATAGAGTGACTTTACATGGAGAACCTGGCAGGAACCACCATTAGTCAAACGATCAAAATGAGCATCACCAGTAATGGGACAAATCAAAATTGTGCTCCCTCTGATAGAATGGACACAATGAGAAAAACAAAGCAGCATCTCTATGGTAACTGGTCAAAATGTATACCCTCAATCTAATCATGAAGGACCATCATAACCATCAGACAAACTCAAATTGAGAGACATTCTACTAAATAACTTAGTCTGTAATCTTCAAAAGTATCAAGGTTATGAATGTCAAAGAAAGACTGAGCAGCTGTTCCAGACTGAAGTTTTCTAAAGACAGAGGTTGAACACAGTGTCTTGCTCAGAGTTCATCTTTAAAAAGTTCTTTTAAATAAACAAATAATTTGAAATATTAAAGAAGAGTACTGACTTTCCAGAGTGGTTCTGACATAGTCCTACATGAAGAAAGGAGAAGTACAAGAGGATTTCTCTAGGTCCTTTCTAGTTTACCAGTTCTATCCAGTTTACTATCTACCTTCTCATCTATCATTCAGAGCACACTGAATAGTAGAATTTGAGTGTGGATAGCTCAGAACTGCACTGGACAGGCAAATAACCACATACCAAAGGAACATGATCAGTCTAAGGAAAGCTGCTTTATAATTTAAGTCTTAATACTAAGAAGGCAAATCTCAAAAATCTATATACACCTGGACACAAAATGGGAGGCAGACAATATCGTCCACAAAAGAGGCCAGCACATGCAGTCTTTCACATGGTATTTCTGCCACTTGATTATAGGCTCAACCAGGAAGTAATCAAAAACAATATATTTACATGTTTTTAATTTTTTTAAATAAATTTATTTATTTTTGGCTGCATTGGGTCTTCGTTGCTGCACGCGGGCTTTCTCTAGTTGCAGAGAGCGGGGGCTACTCTTGGTTGCGGTGTGCGGGCTTCTCATTGCGGTGGCTTCTCTTGTTGTGGAGCACGGGCTCTAGGCGTGCAGGCTTCAGTAGTTGCGGCATGCGGGCTCAGTAGTTGTGGTGCACGGACTTAAGTTGCTCCGCAGCATGTAAGATCTTCCCGGACCAGGGTGCGAACCCGTGTCCCCTGCATTGGCAGGCGGATTCTTAACCACTGCGACCCCAGGGAAGTCCCTACACGGGTTTTTTAAGTTAACTATTATCCAAGCCTTCTGGTATAAAATAGGAGTCATCTTTTTTGCTTCCTACAGTGCCTAGGTCTGCTGGCAAGTAGTAAATGTATATCTAAAGTACTATCAGTTTATTTTATAATAGCTTGAGGTGGATACAGTTACCAGTTAGTCAGAATCTTTAACACCTTTAGGCAAAAAGCAGCACAGAGCTATATATGTTACACAGATCCAAAAACTCCCTGCCTTCCTCCTTCCCTCATAAATACTCCCATTGGCTGAGACAACTAATTCTGGTTCAGTATAGCTGAGTAAAACACATGACAATAGCTGTCCTCCCTAATCTCTCTCTCCTTGTATTATTATTATTATTTTTTAAATATAAGTCTTGCCAGGGCTGAAGCAAGCTTTGATTTGGCCCAAAGCACTCACTTCTATTAAGCTTGAAAAGCCTCACAAAGAAAATCCCGGAAAGAAGATCAGTGAAAAAAGCATTAGCTGTTAGAAGCCATAAGAAATGACTTCCCTTATTCAAAGAATTCAAAGCTAGGCTTAGAGCTAGAGTATTAAAATATCAATCTTACTATTAGCACTAGGGATTCTGAATTTTATTCTTAAATATAATGCAAAAGACACCCCATTAGCTTTCTCCTTTAAAGCAGATGGGAAATGTTCATCATATAAGAAAGTACTGAGTTTCACTGGACACATATATTCACTCCCACCACCCAGAGCCTGGCCTGGAGGAGGTACAAGTGTATTGTGAAGTACCCTGAGTATAAATAAAATCAGGCATTAAGAGCATGCACATTGCTTACTTTATCTCTCTCCTTTAAAAGAGGGGATGATGATGGTATGATTTTTTTAATGTTTCTGGTGAAAACCAAACCAGAACAACAACAAAACCTCACTAGAATTAGGGGTTTAAAAAAAAATACCAAACTATTCCCCATTTGGTAAATCAAAACTGATAAATTCCTTTACTTGGACTTTGGTGGTTTCATATTCATCTGGATTTCAAAAATGCACCATTAGATTATTGTTAATTTTATCAGGTATGATATCAATATTTGGTTATAATTTTAAAGTTCTTATCTGTAAGATATATACTTAAATACTGATGAATGAAATATGTCTGAAATTTTTACTTAATTCCTCTGCAAAAATAGTTGAGGAGAAATGAAAAAAGAAAAGTGGGAGACTGATGGTTACTAAAGCTGGTTGATGGGTACATGGATATGTATGGTACTCTTCTCTCTACTTTTGTGTGTGTTTAATAATTTCCATAATACTAATTAATATATATGCAAAACAAACAGACTCACAGATATGGAAAACAAACTAGTGCTTACCAGAGGGAGAGGGGAAGAGAAAGGGGCAAGTAAGGGGTATGGGATTAAGAGATACAAACTATAGGGCTTCCCTGGTGGCGCAGTGGTTGGGAGTCCGCCTGCCGATGCAGGGGACACCGGTTCGTGCCCCGGTCCGGGAGAATCCCACATGCCGCGGAGCGGCTGGGCCCGAGAGCCATGGCCGCTGAGCGTGCGCGTCCGGAGCCTGTGCTCCGCAACAGGAGAGGCCACAACAGTGAGAGGCCCGCATACCGCAAAAAAAAAAAAAAAAGAGAGAGAGATACAAACTATGTATAAAATAGATAAGTAACAAGGATATATTGTACAGCACAGGGAATTACAGCCACTATCTTGTAATAACTTTTAATGACGTATAATCTGTGAAAATACTGAATCACCATGCTGTACACTTCAAACTAATATTGTAAATCAAATATACTTCAATTAAAAAAACTGTGAACAACAAAAAATTTCCATAATAAAAAGATATTTTTATTGCATCCATTATTAAAGCTCTTATGTATAATTATGGCAATGACACAATAAATTTTGGTCTGGATTTCAGTCCTTTCCATTTAAAACACTGGTTAAGAAATCTAACTCTATCCTTGATATTCCAACCACCTAATGTTATAATTAGAGATATTAAATAGCTATAGTCAACCCCAAATATAACATAACCAATTTTCATCCACATTCAGATATACCATGGAGCAAACATTTAGTAAAAGTTAGACATAAAGGTTTATAAAGTAAGTTGGTCCTATTTCCTAGTGCCCATGTTGTAAACAACTTCATTATAAGTGGATTCCATTATATTTCAATTTTTGGATCATAGTTCTTTAAGACACATTTTTCCTTATCTCCTCCTCAACATGGAAAATGAAGAAAATAAGCACCAAGTAAATCATCACTCAACAATAACAAAATCAAGCTCATTGAATTTTGCTTTATAATCAATAGGAATTTACACACTTCCTACATTTCTAATTTCTAATCTAACCAGAGCACAAAAACCTAGTCATATTTATTTATTTATTTATTTATTTATTTATTTATTTATTTATTTATTTATAACAAGTCTGAGGAACAGAATCTTTCTTCAATACTGACGGTGAAGAACAGAAAGAGGGCAATAAGTAAAATAAGAAAGTGGCCTCTCAGACAATTTCTTCCCAGCACCCCATCCTCAATCATTTCCAATTACTCTCTTGTTCACCAAACACAACTGTTAAAACCCCAGTAAGCAGCAGACTTCCTTAACAAGGTAGAGGTCACAGTGGAAAAATGAGGAGAGAAGTAGGATAATATACAAAAGCACTGCTATATTTGTTTGTTAACAAGTTTGTATCCCCTACCAGCCAGACAAACTCTCCAGGGTGGGGACAGGCTCTAATTAGTTCCAGCACTAGCACTGAGCATGTGCACAGAAGGTACTCAATAAATATCTATCGATCAAATACATAAATGAACTTAAAAGAAAATAAAATCTCCAAAAAAGAGGGAGGGAAATTACAGAAAAACAAAAATGGCAACAAAGTTGCAAAATACTGCAGATGGAAAGCATCAATTTCAATCAGTCAATCATTAGACAATCATTGCAAACATTTTTGGAGTTCCCTAAGGTTCTACTCAGTGCTCTAGGTAGATAATGAAATTAACAGTCAAAGTTAAATCTTTATAGGTTTTTTGCTTATATTATTTTCCTTCTGGCTAATCCCTTTCTCCTGTATCTCAATTATTGCCAGTGTGTCTGTTCCTTTGTTCATCCATACAATACATAAGTGAGTAAAGACCATAAAGTGTCAAAAGATTAACCAAGATCTGTATGGGGTACAAGTCAGGACAAGTATCACAGAGGTAGGTAAGTCCTGGGCCTAGAAAAATAAGTGCTGAACAGCTGGACCAAGGGAAGTACACTGAGAAAGGCCCCACAGAATGACCAATTCTCAGGGGAATCAATGGGAAGTGGGGTGTAATGAGAAGGGGTTGCAAGGCTAAAGAAGGGCCAGATCCTGAAGGGCCTTATAGGGCACAGTAAGGAGTTCAGATTTCTAGATACTATGAATTAGGGAATCACTGAAGGATTTTAAACAAAGGAATTTCATGCTCTAGTAGAAATATGGAACATGATTAGGCAATGAGAAAGGAATCAAGAGGTGAGGACAAATGTTAAGAAGCAGAAAATGAACAGAACTTGGTCACTGAGTAGATGTGAGCAATGCCTAGACCAGCTCCTAAGTTTTTTGGCTGGATGGTACCATTCTCTGAAACACAGAAGTGAGAAGGAAGAGCAGGTTTAGAAGATAAGCTCAGTCTTACATCCCGGATTTTGAACCGTGTCATTTTGCCAATTATTTAAAATAGTATTAAAAGAGAAGAAATATTACTGTAATTCACATATTCGATTAAAGAAGAGAAATTATAAAATCACCTAAACAGATGCACAAACAACTGATAAAATTAAACAGCCACTAATAATTTACAAAAACATGTAGCAAATTAGTAACAGAAAGGACTGCTTTAGGCCATACAAAGGCTATCGATCTAAAACCTAGAGTAAACATAATATTTCCTGATGAAATCTTAGAAACATTCCCTTTAAAACCAGGAACAAGACAATGATGCTCATTATCATGGCTCTTTTAAAAGCTGCTAGAAGTTCTTACTGATGCAACAAAAATGGAGAGGACTTCCCTGGTGGCTCAGTGGTTAAGAATTCGCCTGCCAGTGCAGGGGACATGGGTTCGAGCCCTGCTCCGGAAGATCCCACATGCCCTGAAGCAACTAAGCCCGTGCACCATAACTACTGAGCCTGTGCTCTAGAGCCCATGAGCCACAACTACTGAGCCCTCGTGCCACAACTACTGAAGCCCGCACGCCTAGAGCCCATGCTCCGCAACAAGAGAAGCCACCGCAATGAGAAGCCCGTGCACCGCAACAAAGAGTAGCCCCTGCTCACCACAACTAGAAAAAGCCTGTGCAGCAACAAAGAGCCAATGCAGCCAAAAATAAATAAAATAAATAAATTTATTTTTAAAAAAATAAATAAAAAGGGAGAAGGTAAATACAAGGGTTAGAAATCAGAAAGGAAGACAAAAAACTATCATTTTTTACAGATGATTGTAATCATTTAATTAGAAACAGCTAAAATCATCTATGGATAAAAGAATAAAACTATTTAGAGATTTTTAGCAAGTTTATTAGATATAAAATCAATTTACAAAATCAATAGTATGTCTTTACAGTAGCAACAACCAGTTAAAAAACATAAAATAAAGCCCGTTCATACTTGCCACAAAAACAAAGGTCTCTGGGAATAAATCTAACAACAACAACAATAACAAAACCCTCTTGTGAGGAAAAATTTTAATTTTGTTAAAGAACTTAAAAGAGGACCAAAATAAGATAGATGGGAAGACAACAGCATTAATATATCAACTCTTCCAAACACAATTCCATTTAATATCCCAAAAGATTTGTTTATATAAGCCATGGTAAGCTGACTGAAAAGATTTATACTGAAGAGCAAAGGGCCAAGAAAAGTCAACTTTTAAATAAAAATAAAGGAAGAGGCATATGCCCCTCTTAGATATCAAAGATTTATAATAAGTTTTATTAATTAAAACTGTGTCTTAGAGCTCAGGGATAGACACATAGACCAATGGAACAGAATTAAAGAGCCCGGAGACAGGTCCATGTACATACGGGACTTGGTATAAAACTTAGGTGGTATTATTACAAATCGGTGGGGAAAAGATCAGATAGTTAATAAGTGGCAATCAGACAACTGGCTATTAAAAAGAGGAAAAAAAACCCAACTAGGTTCTCTACCTCACATTATAGAAAAAATCTGCACAGATGAACTGAATACATAAATAAGAAAAACAAATATTTTAAAAAATTTATATATAGAACACTATCATCTCTATGAAAATCTATAAAAATCAGTTTTTAAAAAGTGCCTGGCACACAGTAAATACTTAATAAATATTATCATCATCATCATCATCATCTATGACCTCTAGGTAAGGAAGAAATTTAAAATAAAAAACCAAAAGCACAAATCATAAGAAAACAGAAACCACATGCCTTACCGTGGCCTACAAGGCTCTACCCCAGTCGACTCTCTGTCTTCCCTCACTTTTCCTCCCTACAGTTTCTCCAGTGCACCAGGCACACTTCTGACTCAGTCTTTTCACTGGCTGTCTCCTCTCCCTTCAACATTTTCTCTTCTATACAGCCACGTGGATCACTCCCTTGCCTCAGCCAAGGCTTTGTTCAAATGTACCTTTTCCATGAAATCCACCCTGACCCCTCTATTTAACATTGTGCCCCCTGCCAGCCCTACTGATCTCCCTGACCTTCTTCTACTTTTTCTGTATTACCTATCAACTTCTAATACACTGTATAGTTTTACTTAATTACTGTGTTACTACCTGTCTTCATGTAAATGTAAGTTTTACATTTTGCCTCCTTTATTTACTATAATATTCCCAGAGTAGAAGAGCGTCTGACACATAGTAAGTACTCAATAAATACTGAATGAAGGTAAGTCTAACTCATTAAAATGAAAAACTTTGGGGACTTCCCTGGTGGCACAGTGGTTAAGACTCCACGCTCCCAATGCAGGGGGCCCAGGTTCGATCCCTGGTCAGGTAACTAGATCCCATATGCATGCTGCAATGAGGAGCCCGCGTGCCACAACTAAGGAGCCCTCGAGCTGCAACTAAGGAACCTGCCTGCTACAACTGAGACCCAGCACAACCAAATAAATAAATAAATAAATAAATTTTGGTAAAGAGAAACACACCACAAAGTTCAAAGCTAAGAAAAAATCTGAAAGATGTGTATAACAAATATAACCAATAAAGGATTAATACATACATATCTATATAAGCTAATAGAAAAACAGACAATCCATTAAGTAAGTGAGCAAATGATGTGGATAGGCAATTTAAAGAAAAGGAGAGCCATCAAACACATGAAAAGAGGAACCATCTCATTAGTCATCAGCGAAATGAGGAAACCACAAGGAGATGTCCTTTTTTCCCTTTCTTCCCCCCACCCAGCTTAACTGAGATATAACTGACATATAACTTTGTGTAACTTTAAGATGTACAGAGATACCATTTCATTCATAGACATAAAACTGGAAAAAATTAGAAAATCTAAAGATACCAAGTGCAAGTGATGATGAGGGGATGCTGCTGGAGTGTAACCCAGAATAACCACTTTTGGGAACAAGCTGGCAATATCTAAAGTTGAAGTTGTACATATCCTACAGTCTAACACCTCCATTCTGCAGTATATACCCCAGAAAAGCTCTTGATCAGGTCTCAAAGATATATATACAAGAATGTCTGGGGGAATATTATCAATATTTGTAATAGCAAAAACAAGAAATAACTAAATGACCGTAAAGAAGAGAATGAATAAACAAACTATGTTACAGTCATACAATAGATCGCTAGTAGATGTACATGTAATAATACAGGCACATCTCAAAACCAATACTGAGTGGGAAGAGTAAGCTTAAAAAGGATAAGCATAGTATAAAATCATTTATGTAAAATTTAAAGACCCATAAAGTATAGAGATTCTAGAGCCAGGCTGTCTGGGTTGCAATCCTGGTTCTACCACCTGGTACCTGTGTGACCTTGAGCAAGTCACTCACCTCTCTGTGCCTCAGTTTCCTCACCTAAAAATGAGAACAGTAACTGTACACAGGACATTATGATGAAAGCAGTTAATGCATGAGATAGTTAATGTTATGTGTCAATTTGGTACGCTGTGGTGCCCAAATGTTTGGTCAAACACCAATGTAGTTGTTGCTATGAGATTAACATTTAAATCAGTAGACTTTGAGTAGAGCAGATTACTCTCAGTGTGTGGGTCCTCATATAATCAGTTGAAGGCCTTAAGGGTTAAGACCTAGGTTTCTTGAAAGACAAAACATTCTCAAGACTGCAACATAGGATGAATGGATAAAGAAGATGTGGCACATATATACAATGGAATATTACTCAGCCATAAAAAGACATGAAATTGAGCTATTTGTAATGAGGTGGATGGACCTAGAGTCTGTCATACAGAGTGAAGTAAGTCAGAAAGAGAAAGACAAATACCGTATGCTAACACATATATATGGAATTTAAGAAAAAAACTGTCATGAAGAACCTAGGGGTAAGACAGGAATAAAGACACAGACCTGCTAGAGAATGGACTTGAGGATATGGGAAGGGGGAAGGGTAAGCTGTGACAAAGTGAGAGAGTGGCATGGACATATATACACTACCAAACGTAAAACAGATAGTTAGTGGGAAGCAGCTGCATAGCACAGGGAGATCAGCTCGGTGCTTTGTGACCACCTAGAGGGGTGGGATAGGGAGGGTGGGAGGGAGGGAGACGCAAGAGGGAAGAGATATGGGAACATATGTATATGTATAACTGATTTACTTTGTTACAAAGCAGAAACTAACACACCATTGTAAAGCAATTATACTCCAATAAAGATGTAAAACAATAAAAAATAACATAAAAAAAAGACTGCAACATAGAAATCCTGCTCAAGTTGCCAGGCTGCTGCCCTGCAGAATTCAACCTCAAGACACAACATCAATTCTTGCCTCGATTGCCAGCCAGCCAGCCTGCCCTACAGATTCCACACTTGCCAGCCTCACAATCACTAAGATAATTCCTTAAAATAAATTTCTCTCCTGCTTTCTCTGTATCCTATTGGTTCTATTTCTTTATAGAGCACTGACTAATGTGATATATGCCAAGTGCTTAGAATAGTGGCTGGTACATAGTAAGTGCCACGTAACTATTAGCTCTTATTAAATATAATGTATTAAAAGTATTAAAAAGTTAATGGGATGAATACACACCAATTTTAGGATGGGAGAAACTCTGGAAGAAGGGAGGATAAAGTGATTGAGGGTAACTGAGTGTTTAACTATATTTGCATTGTTTGATTTCTTACAATATGATCACAAATAAATATGACAAAACATTACTATTTATTAATGGGGGCACAAATACTTGGGTATTCATTCTGTAATTCTGTTTCTGAAATATAACTGACTCAAACATGGGTTTGAGCTACACAGACCCACTTATTAGCAGATTTTTTTTCAGTAGTAAATTCTACAGTACTACATGATCCATGTTGGTTGAACCCACAGATGCAGAATCATGGCTACAGAGGAACCACATAAATGGAGGACCATCAGTAAGACATATGTGGATTTTTGACTGTGCAGAGTGTCAGGTGCCCCTAACCCCCACATTGTTCAAGGGTCAACTGTAGTTCATAATGAATAATGTTTTTTAAGTATGCAGAAAAAGTTGAGACAAGTATAAACTCTTCATTGATAGAGTTTGTCTTTAAGGGAAGCAGGGACAGGGAGAGGTGATTATCAGTACAAGGGGGCCCAAGAATTTTCTGGCTGTTTTTTCTTAATATGAGAAAGATAACATGTTCCAGGTTTAAAGAGTCACCAGAGAGGAGAAGTTGAAACTGTTATGTCAAGTGAGATTATCCCTGGGGAAGATGGGAAGGGATCAGATTGGGAGCAAGGCCGAAAGAATTAGTGTTGACCAGAGGGGGACAAATCTTTTCCTAAGCCTGGAGAAAATAAGAAAGGTAAGTTTAGGAGTAAAAAAATGTATCTGAGCAGAATCTGTTTACCCTAAATTTTCTGGAAAGTAGGAAGCAAGGTTATTATTTACAGCTCCCCATAAATGTCATTTCTTTCATAAACCCCTCCCTTCTGATTACGCGATGAGAACTGTTCTTTCCCCTTTTCCAGATTTCTATAGTATTTTGTACCTTTCTCATGAAACTGACCAGACTGTAGTTTAAAAGCGAAGCCCTTAGAAGCCTTAGGTACCTCTGACCCAGGTGTGATAACTCAGCCACGTTTATATCTCCCAATGGAACCACTTGGCAACGTAAGTTTTGACTAAATACTTTTTTGATTAAACCTTAAAGGTGACAAAGTCTACAATTAAGCAAATAACTTCGCAATCTTTTTTGATGTGGAATATACTCAAGTGATTAACATTACTGTGTAATTTGACTACATATCATTTATCTAGACATGGCAGTAAGGGTAAGACTTTGGGCTCCTGTTCATTGGGAAGGTTCTAGCAGAATTCAGCACTGTGAAAATCGTGGAGAGGGACCATACACTTAAAATAAACCAACCCTTTAAAACCTGTCATTCATTGTCTTTGAAAAAATAGTCATCTATTCAATAAAGGCTCCATATGTACTTGATATATTTTTAACTATTATCCAACATTCACTGAATACCTACTATGCTTTACACAAACCATCAGCCTTAAAGGTTATTTCAGTTGTTTCTAATATCCAAATACCTAATAGGTAACAGTATAATGACTAGCATTTATTTAGCCTTTCCTATGTACCATATGCTGCTATAAGCATATAACACATTTTATCCTATTTAATTCTCAAAACTTTACATACATATTCTATTACTGTCCACATTTTACAGAACAGAAAGCTGAAGTACAATACGGTTAAGTCGATTTGCCTGAAGTGGCACTGCTGGTAAGTGGCACAGAAAGGATCTGAACCCAGACAGACTCCACACTTTAACAACTATATTGAATTTCTTTACCAGAAAATGAAAAGTTTCAGTATCTTTGAGATGTGAATAATATGCATGTGTTCCAGTTTTAGAAATAATGTTGTCATCTGATTTCTCAGTTGGAGGAGACCAAGAAATCTCACAAAATGATCAAAAACCTGGTCCTTATTCAGAAGCATTTCTCTCCTGGTACGTGAGTAGGTCATGTTCTTAAATTCCATGGTGAGAAAGCAATGCTGGGAGAGAAAGCCAGTATCTAAAGAACATGTCAGGAAAAAAAGCAGTTTTAAAGATTGAAGGGCAGAGTGAATGCCTCAAAACAGCACTTAACTATTGAAAATAAATGTCCTTTCCCATACTGATTTCAATAGTTTGTTTCAACAGTAGAGACCTCAATGCAGTCATTACATCCAATTTGGACTGCATGTACTCAAACTGATACTGAAAGATAAACGAAGACCTTCCTTGTTAAAGCCACTGCCTGTTTAGGTCTATTTGTTAACCTGTATTTTAATACAACAAATACTACATTTTTGTGACTATAATTTTTTTCTTCCTTTTTTGGAAAAGGTTTCAACCTTTTTGCCTTCTGGACTTACATCTGGCCTGTGAATATAAAATTTTGCTTAGTTCCTGTACTACTCTTTTCAATGATGTTTAAGTGTTATGAGGTCATTTTAAGTCCCATCACCATCTAGATTGGACGACAAAGAAAGAAGATAAGTTCAGATATACTACTGTGAAAGTCTTAAAAATCTAGCCAGGTGAGGATAAATATATAGATCAATGGAACAGAATTGAGAGTCCAGAAACAAACCCTTACATTTATAGTCAATTGAGTTTTGACAAATTTGCCAAGGAAACTCAACAGGTTTTTCAACAAGTGGTGTAGGGACAGTGGATATCCCTATGTGAAAAAAAAAAAAAAAAATGTATGTAGACTCTTATACACCTCCCAGCAAAAAAAATGAAAACAAAATAGATCGTAGGCCTAAATGTAAGAGCTAAAACTAAAAAACATTTAGAAGAAAACCTAGGAAAAAATCTTTGTGTTAGATCAGGCAAAGATGTCTTAGATATGACACCCAAGGCATAATCCATAAAAGAAAAAAAGATGGTAAATAAAAAATTGTTGCTGTTCAGAAGACATCATTAAGAAAGTAAAAAAGAATAGCACAGGGAACTCTATTTAATACTCTGGAATGACCTATATGAGAATAGAATCTTAAAAAGAGTGGATATATGTATATAATAAACTGATTCACTTTGCTGTACAGCAGAAACTAACACATTGTAAATCAACTATACTCCAATAAAAATTAATTTAAAAATTAAAATAAATAAATAAATAAATGAAAGGGCAACAGAAAGGATCCTTGCAGTGATGAAATTTTTCAGCCTCTTGACTGTGGTGGTGGACACACAAACCTATATATGTGATAAAAGTGTATAGAAATCCAATCTCCCAATTCATCCCACTCTCCCATTCCCACCTTGGTGTCCATACATTTATTCTCTACATGTCTCTATTTCTGCTTTACAAATAGGTTCATCTGCACCATTTTTCTAGATTCCACATATATGCGTTAATATACGATATTTGTTTTTCTCTTTCTGACTTACTTCACCCTGTATGACAGTCTCTAGGTCCACCCACATCTCTACAAATGACCCAATTTCATTCCTTTTTATGGCTGAGTAATAGTCCATGGTATATATGTACCACATCTTCTTTATCCATTCATCTGTCAATGGACATTTAGGTTGCTTCCATGTCCTGGCTATTGTAAATAGCGCTGCAATGAACACTGGGGTGCATGTGCCTTTTGGAATTATGGTTTTGACCTATAACACTATTGATACTATGTATAAAACAGATAACTAATGAGAACCTACTCTATAGCTCAGGGAACTCTACTCAATGCTCTGTGGTGACCTAAATGGGAAGGAAATCGAAAAAAGAGGGGATATATGTATATGTATGGCTGATTCACTTTGTTGTACAGTAGAAATTAACACAACATTGTAAAGCAACTATACTCCAATAAAAATTAACTTCAAAAAAAGTATATAGAACTAATCCATACATACACAAATGAAACAAGTAAAACAGACACAAATGATTATATCAATGTCAATGTTCTATTTATAACATTACACTATATGTTTACAAAATGTTACCATTGGGAAAAACTGGATAAAGGGTAAATGACATTTTTCTGTATTATTTCTCACTGTTGCATGGAACCTACAATCATCGCAATTAAAATTAAAATTTAAAAACAAACAAAAAAAAGTAAAAAAGAAAAGCCATAGATTGTGAGAGAATATTTATAAGTCATATATCTGATAAAGGACTTATACCCAGAACACATAAAGAACTCACATAACTCAACAAGACAAATAACCCAATTAAAAAATAGACAAAATCTTTGAAAAGACATTTTACCAAAGAAGCAATACAAATGGCTAGTAAGGACATGCAAAGATGTGCAACATCATTAGGAAAATGTAAATAAAAACTTCCAATGAACTACTACTACACACCCACCAGAATGGTCTATAATGAAAAAGACTAACAACATTAAGTGCTGTTGAAAAAACAGAGAAACTGGAATCCTCAGATGCTGTTAGTGGGAATGGAAAATGTTACCGCCACTTTGCAAAACAGTTCAGCAGTTTCTTAAAAAATTAAACACGGGCTTACTATACAACTCAGCAATTCCACTCCTAGGCACCCACCCAAGAGAAATAAAGACATGTTCACACAAAAACTTGTATATAAATGTTCATAGGAACATTTCTCACAGTAGCTAAAAACTGAAACAAGCAAAAAGTTCACCAGCTAGTAAACGAATAAACGAAGTATGGGATATCCATACAATGGAATACTATTATGCAACAAAAGGGCAAAAATGACTGATATATACAATAGCAGAGATGAACATCAGAATCATCAAGCTAAGTGAAAGATGCCAAGTACAAAAGATTATACATTGTTTAATTCCACTGATATAAAATTAAGAGAGAATGCAAATCTATAAAAACAGAAAGTAGATTACAGTTTGACTGGGTCTGGGAGTGAGATGGGGACTGACTGCGAATGATGATGAGGGAACTTTTTGGGGTGACAGAAATATTCTAAAACAAGATGTGGTCATCGATGCACAAGCCTGTAAGTAATTATCCTTCCTGAGTTTCAACTGGGCTCATGGATACCCATCTAAAGATTATCTTTCCCAGCCTCCCCGAAGCTTGATGAGGCCATATGACTAAGTCTGGCTTTAAGCAAAGATGATGTATACCATTTTGTACCAGTGCTTTTAAAAGGGAAGGGGTTTGTCCTCCTCTTCTTTCCCCATTGGCAGTGAGATGGCAAAAGCTCTAACAACTTCTTGGACCCATAGATGGAAGCAGCTTGTGAGGATGGCAGAGCCGTCCTACATCCTACCAGCCTCGGATCTCACAATGTTGGACTGTATGTGAGAAAACCACTGAACTTTAGGAATAGTACAATTACATTTGAGAAAATGAAGAAAGGAGTTCACCACTCAACATTTGTTGACTGTGAAGTATCTTAGGCAGCAGCTATCTTTATGAACTGTCTGCAGACCAGCAATAAGAATGTTCTTATCTAATTACAGAAAAATTTATGCAACAACTTCTGTTAGTTTTCAATATTTAAGATCCACTGTAGATAAATATGTGGGGAAATCTGTCCTGGACACTAGTATATATCTGAAGTATGTGTGCTGAAAAGTTTTTGAAGCTTTGTAACTTCCTTCTATCTTTTAGGTGTCAATACTTATTTTCTGAAACAACGAATCACCAGTCTTTCATTTCATACAATCACTGGCATTAAAATAGTGCTAAGTAAAATCTGTCTTTTTTCTTTTTCCTATCGTTCTCCAATAAAACTTTAAGATAGCTAAATACTACAAAAAAGCCTTTTGGGGACAGCTCGTTTATATAAAGAAGCTAGGTATTTCCTTACCTGCCACCTGACTTAAAATAGAATGGTGTGAGAAGAGAGAGCTGAAAATCAGAAGGCAGTTATTAACCTTATAAGTGATAAGGTTAGGTGGTAGGGTTAATAAACTTTGTGAAACTTCCACAAAGTAAGGGTTTGGTAAACATATTTACCTCATCAGGAAGATTCTATCACAAAACTAGGTATGTTCTTCAGGCAAGACAAGAGAAGCTGCTTGTCCTGACAGTCCATAGGGACAAACATCTTATCTCTAGAAACACAAGGTTTAGTGCTGATACCCTACTCATGTGGCAATGATGTGCAAGTCAAAACCTCAGGGGAAATAATCAAAATCCTTATAGTTATATGGCTTCATCACATGGCTCTTATAAATAAGCATGCAGAGTGGGCTATGGATGGACACCACTACTTAGAGCCAATGGTACAATCTGTGTCATATACAGTAGAGACATAAGCTTTCATAAAGTGCTAGGCAATAATTAAACTTTGAATTATTTTGCTGCTTAGTGGGTATACCAGATGACAATAGAAATGACAGCAGTAGGAAGTTGATGCCATTAAAATGGCACACATTTCATTTATTTTCACTATTTTCTAGGTTAAAAAATCTGAAAACATACAGGTTATAAATATCTGAGATAAATTTTATTGTTAAATGGATCCTTTTCTGAAAATCTAGACGAGAAGGGAATTCACGTAATTTCAACTACCTGACATGCCTTCTCTCTCAGATGGATACACATTTCCATAAGAAATAAACTTATCTGAGGAGACACAGCTAGCGCTGTCCCAAACAGATTCAGTTTGTGCTTGCTCATCTGTGCCTGTTTATACTTTGCTTTTAAGACATTTCTAGATGTGGATGTGTTCTTTTCTGAGAACATTGAAACTTCTTGAGATCAAAGATCATGTATTTGGCTTTTTTTGATAGCTCTAGTAATAAGGCATGGTATACTCTTGTCACATATAAATGCACAGCTCCAGCTTGTATAAGGATGAAACAAGTATCCAATCCTTTGCGTTACTTTTCCAGGACAATGGATGTGAGCTGGTCTGTTCATATTCCCTTGCCTGGTCCCTTTTGTGAGATAAATTTGAGAGGCTATTGGCAGAGAAAAGTAGTAAAATCTACAGAACAGAACACAATCATCTGTCTTGTACAGATATGGAGCATATGGCTTGTACGTCATCAATGCCTGCCAGCCATGGACAATGCCACTGACCAATATTTTATGTCTTATCAAACAATGAGTTCATGAAAACATAAATGCTTACCCAACTTGATTTATACTTTAAATTTTCAGAAGTAAAAATCAAATCTTATCTATTTACTCACTTGACCTACAAGGCAAAAACAGGGCTGCCAAGGGTAGGAGCTACTGTGAATAACAATGCCAGAAACATAGCAATAAGAGGAAGTTTCCAAACTGAGCAGAGCTTATTGCATTACTCTGAGCCTACTCAGCATAGCACAGAAGCTCCAGGGAGAAAACTGGGATATCTGGAATAAAACACATCCTGGTTCTGGGAGGAGTTTAAAAATTACTGTCTCCAGAGTCATCTGTATCTCCTTTCTTCACCTTCAAGGTAAGCACAGCCTGATACCTGGAAGCAGTAAAAATCTCTTACTGCTAAGTCATGTGTAACTATATTCAGCAGTTTAGAAGAATCCTAGGAGTAACAAGGGAGCTTAAATTTTTATAAAAATAAATGATGATTCAATTACATAATAGGAGTATTTGAATGGGCTACTTTTAACATCTTGAAATCCAATAAGGTATTACTAAACAGATATTATGCTCACAAAATTTACTGCCAGTCTTACAAGCACATTCTCAGATTCTATAAGCATTAGTTAAAAATCTCAAAATATCCTTCATAGGTAAATTGGAACCTTTTCACGGAAAGATAAAGCTTAGAGAAGGTAACGAAACTACTCAACTCACACAAATTTTCATTCAATTAACTACTATATTATTCTGCATGTATTCAACTGAACAGTTTGCATTCTTATTATTAAATTACATAAAGGTTCACTCTAGGTTTTTTTTCCTTCTGTTTTTTAGCCATGCCACGTGACATGCGAGATCTTGGTTCCTGGACCCAGGGATGGAACATGCGATGCACCCCCTGTACTGGAAGCTCGGTGTCTTAACCATTGGACCCCCAGGGAAGTCCCAAGGTTCACTCTCTTAAATAGATGTTTTTATGAATTTTATGGTGCTTTATGTCAAGTAAAAATATCTTTGACACAAGAATAAAAAAAATAAGTTGGACTTCATCAAAATTAAAAATGTTGCGCAAAGAACATCAAGAAAGTCAAAAGACAATCTACAGAATGGGAGAAAATATTTGTAAATCACATATCTGATAAGGGTTTGATATCCAGAATGTATAAAGAACTCTTACAATTCAACAAGACAAACGACAGTTAAAAATGGGCAAAGGACTTGAGTAGATATTTCTCCAGAGAGGATATATAAATGGGTAATAAGCACAAATGAAAAATGCTCAGCATCATTAGTCATCATAAGGAAATGCAAATTAGAACACAATGAGATAACCACTTCACACCCACAAGGATGGTTAGAATAAAAACAAAACCCCCAAAAAACGGAAAAGTGTTAGAGTGTCAGCGAGGCAGTAGAGAAAGTAGAACTTTTGTACACTGCTGGTGGGAATGTAAAGTGGTTCAGCTATTGTGGAAAGCAGCACGGTGGTTCCTCAATATGATAAATCTATATTTAACATACTAGCAAGCAATTCCACTCCTAGGTATATACCCAAAAGAATCAAAAACAAGGACTCAGATACTTGTACACCCATGTTCACTGTCGCGTTATTCACAATAGCCAAAATGTGGAAACAATCCACATGTCCAGCAACAGATGAACAGAGAAATAAAATGTGCTCATATAGTATATACATACAACAGGATGTGTTCAGCCATAAAAAAGAATGAAGTTCTGATACATGCTACAACATGGATGAACTTTGAAAACATTATAGTAAGTAAAATAATCCAGACACAAGAGGACAAATATTATATGATTCCACTTACATGAAATATCTTGAATAGGCTAATTCACTGAGACAGAAAGCAGATTAGAGGTGAGCAGGGGTTACGAGAAAGCGGGGGAATAGGGAAGAACTGCTTAATAGGTACAGAGTTTCTGTGGGGAGGGGAGGAAGGTGGGTAAACCTGTTTGGGAAATAAATAGTGGTGACTATAACTAATGTCACTGAATTGTACACCTAAAAATGACATACCAAGAAATCAGTTAAAAACTTCTGGCATCTCTTCAAAGTCAAGACACCTAGCAGCTTAAATTACTTATCTTTTTCAAGCAGGTATTAAATTATTCTTCAGGTCAATTATGTGTTCATCAAAATATGTAATGAATTAAAATTCCAAAATAAAACTCTTAATATGGAGTCAAAGTTCATATAATTTAACTTCCCATCTGATGTTGGAATTTCCTCAATAATATCCCTAGGTGACTACATACTGCTTAAACATATGTAGTAATTTACTGGAACACCTACAGGCATTCAGAGGAATGCCTTAGTAACCTTCTGGTGTGTAAACAGTTCTAATTGTTAGTTCTGTTTTTTCCACTTCTGAGTTGAAATCTGTATCTCTAGCAGCCTATACTCATTAACCATGATTCTGCCTTTTATTCCAACTTCCACACAATACTCCTTCAGAAATCTGAAGACTATTACTGGACCTCCAATATTCCCATCCCAGCAAGCACTATTTCCCTTTCGATAAGACTTCAGGTCAGTTTTACCAGCTTGTACCCTTCACTCTAGCTATATTCCAAGTATTTTAGTATCATGGTATCCATCATTATGATTTCCTTCTCATTCATTTTCCACATTTAAAATTTTTCCATAACACATCTATATTACCTTTATGATGACAAAATTATGTTTTAGAAAAAAAACAACCACATCATAGGAATAATTAGAGTACTTTCTGTAAAATACTGACTAAAATATGTTTCATAACAAAATTTATATTCTAATCTGAAAGGAAGAAAAATAGAATCAGAGCAGAGCAGATGAGAAATACTGTGTTACTTCTTCCTAGATATGATACTTTCAGGATGTTTACACGCACATTAGAGATCTTTGATCTGAAAGGGCTAACCCAAGTCTCTCGCTCTAAAGATGAGAAAATTTAGAACTAGAAAGGTCAAGTGAATTGCCACGTTTAAATCATTAGCCTAGTGTTTTTGACAGTGTCATAAAATTAATGCCTTCCCTGTTGAAAACCTTGGAAGTGTTCCATCGCCCCGTGTTTGAAGTCCAATTTCCTTAACACGGCTATTAAAGCTCCTCGTGATCTGGTTCTATCTTCTCTAGCCTAATTTTGAGCCATTCCTTGCTTCCCTCACCCAGCACTCTCCGCTCCATTTCTTTAAGTTCTTCTGCTCATTTCTGAGACTTAGAATATACTTCCTCCTCTTACTGGAACACTCTTCCCCTCACCCTCATTCTCTTCAGTTGACTAAATCCCACTCATCCCTCAGGTCTTCCTGATCTCAAACTTAGATTAGTTCTCCCTATATGTTGCCACAGAACCTAGACCCCCTAAGTTGGACTATATCTCCCTATAAGTCCCCTTAGGACTCAGGTCTCCCTCTCTTCATAAAACCCATAACCTTTTGTGGAGATTGTTTAACATCTATCTTGCCTACTAGATTGTAAACCCCATGAAGGTAGGAACCCCACTGACCTGGCTCTCTCACGGAAGCTCAGCACTGACTCCACTAACGTTGCTGGGCTCAAAGTACGTAGTTAATAAATACTCAGTTTTACAAAGGCTTAAGTTAGCTTATAATTACTAAAAATACCTATCAAATGCTGTTAACATGCTACACTACACAGAACTCCTTTGGATTTGAATCTCATATATTACCCGTAACCCTATTATGTTTCATGGATACATTGTTCCAGCCAGACTCTTCTGGGTCCTGATTCTGTCAACCAATACACTGGCCATCCACATTGGGTCCTCTATACATTTGATAAACATGCTAACAAAAAATAGACTTCCTTTATATAATTAAGTGTCCTTCCTTTAAGAAACTGTCCAAAGATAATTTTTACTATAAGCCATCTTTGTACCTGTCTGATCTTCTTCTAAACTGCCAGTTTCTAGACTATCAAAGTTTTTTTCTATTACACTAGTAAGTTCACAGACTTATTTGAATAAACAGACTAAAAAAATGAGATTCAAGTAAGACGGCAGCAGTTCTACATTCGAACAATAACTTTCTCATTAGCATATGCCTTCTCCACAGTCAGGGAAATTCAAAATAGACAGAACTGTTAACTGGTTTACTTATTCTTTGTAAGTATGCTTGCTATATAAGAACAAGGCTCCCTTTTCATGTATAGAATGCAGAGTCAAACATGGAACTTTTAGAATTTAAATAAGCACATTTACCTTAATATCCACATACCTGAAAGAAAGTGAATAAAAATCTAATAGTAACAGTACCAATCATCGTTAGAGCAATCTTTCGCCTTCAAGATCCATGCTACAGAAATTAAGGAAACGTTAATTACCGTTTTAATGTCTAACTGATCACCTTTCCTTAGAAACTGCTGAAGTGTAGCAAAGTTCAGGATTCTGATAATTAAAGGTATATAATCAAAGGAATATTTGGTATAACTAATGAGTGAGAACAAAGCATAACGCCATGCATTTTGAATAATGATGAAGAGCACTACCCTAGAGCCAGGGAGCCTGTGTTCAAATTCTGACTTTACTACTTTCCTGCAGTGTGTTCTTGAGCTAGTTACCTTAATTAATGTGTGCTTCAGCCTGACCATCTGTAAAACAAGCCTAGAATTTTGTTAAGATTAAATGAGTTTAAAAAGAATACTGAATTAAGTGAATTTAAGATAAAAAGTAATGTGTGATTCTTTTTATTGTGTCATTTTAGCACTATTAAGATGCAACCCAGGTTATAACAGTGTAGGACTTGTGGACCCTGACCCCTCTAAGTTCCTTACTATGTCAATTCCCTTCCATCCTAATTTGCAAGTGTACCAATTTCCTATAATCACTCCAAATCTCTTAACATGAAGTCACTGCAGAATCAAGAAAGGAAATTACTTCTTTCTCTTTGTAGGGAGTACCAAAGGCAAGTACATTTTACTGTTCTATGAAAAATTCTCTAAAAATTGAGGAAGACCAATTATACAAGCAGCTGGGCCACTGAGGCACTTAGAGCAAGATGGGTCAGTCTAATGTCAGCAGTGGTCACACAGTCTTTGTCACACTTATCCTGGCACAGCTGGGCCCAGGCTCCTGAGGCCAGAAGCAAGCTGAATCCTATGGGTTTGGTCTAAATAGGTCACAAGTGAGGGAAATTTTTCAGTATGAATTCATAGCCATTTTATATCGTGTTCAAATATGTTCAATATATTAAAAACTTCCACATAGTTTAAAAGATTGAGTAGGGTGAATGCCTTCATTTCATTCTGGATGGAATTAGTACCTTTTACATTATTTTAATTTCTGTTTTCCCCTTGAAGATTGCTTAGGGGAGGCAACGAATGGTAATTTACTGTGGGATACCAATATCACTTCAAATTTGTATACCTTTTAAATATTTTCAGTACTCTATTCTCAACTCTGCAGAAAATACTTGGGACAGTTTCTATTATTTCTAATTAACAGAAATGAATAGTTTCATTCAGTTATTCCATTTACTTATTTGACCAATTTTATAGACTCTCTACCATGTTTTGATCTGGTAAGGTTTGAGAAAAAGTCCTTGTGTCTTGGCAAGTGTCGTTAACAAATGACCTCTTTTCTCCCCTGGGTCCAGTCTCAATCCTCTTGCATCAAATGCAGTGTGCTAAGCTCCACTTCCATCAATGATTATAAAGAGTGCTCACTTCTTGAGGAAATAGGTGAAAGTCCTTAGGAGGAAAATGAACTTGTGAGTCCAGCCACCCCAGTCATGGCCATCTTAATTAGACAAAATATATTCAGATGTACCCCAGCCTTCTCTCATATCCTCTCTGCAGCCTTCCATCACTGGGAAGGCTGATCCTTGAAAACATCTCATTCTTGTTTGTAACAGTCTTGAGTGCTAAGTTACACCTTGTTTTTCATATCTTCTTTGAAGAGTTCAATTCAATGACAAATTAGACTACATATTTACAGGTGACATTAATCTTCTAAATGGACATAAATCTTGTGTCTCTTTAACAAGAAGAAAGCTGAACAGCCTACACCCAAGAGAGAAAGCAATTTGCGCCTTTCAGGCAGGAGCGGTAAAAATGATCGTTTTACATGAAGGAATCAAATTAACGTAAGTGTGTCTGTTAGGTTGAAGGGCACTGCAGAGCTTTTGGGCTTCTAACCAAAGGTCACCTTTTAACGATTAAGAAAGATTTTGCTGATTCCACCATTTATCACATGTGTATATGTATGGTTTACCACTATCTTGGATATACTGAATCCCAAAACATCAGAATTATTGTCACAATCTACCAGCTTGGAGTCCTTTAATAGACAGCTCAGTAAATGCACCTAGGACCTTCCTCCCCTTCCCCTTATAATTCTTAGGATCTAATCAAGGAGGGAAAAAATTATTTGAAGGTACCTGTGAAGCATGCATTGGTAGGACACATGCATTTAAACAGAGCATCAGTGACTTGGAGATGACGTTTCTCAAATCCTATTCTCAAAGAACAGCCTGAAAAGGATCTGCCACAAACTGTTCCAACAGACCCTACAAGTGGAAGACTTGGCTATTAATAATACTAGGATTATTCCACAAGAGGACTACTGAGCATGAACTGTGAACCCCAGCTTTCTGAAACTTACTATCCTTCCACACATTTTGTATGGCTGATAATTGTTGAGATCCTAATTAGAGAAGTACTTGCCAGTGAAATGCCACAAAGAGGAAAAACAGTACATGTAATCAGGATTTATTTAAAACAGGGGTGCCCAAGGGACTTCCCTGGTGGCACAGTGGATGGGACTCCACACTCCCAGTGCAGGGGGCCCAGGTTTGATCCCTGGTCAGGGAACTAGATCCCACATGCATGCCGCAACTAAGAGTTCACATGCCACAACTAAGGAGCCCGAGTGCCACATCTAAGGAGCCGGCAAGCCGCAACTAAGGAGGCTGCGAGCCACAATTAAGGAGCCCGCCTGCCACAACTAAGACCCAGGGCAACCAAATTAATTAATTAATTAATTAATGTTTTTTAAAAAATAAAAAAATAAAACAGGGGTCCCCAACCCCAGGGCCAAGGACCGGTACGGGTGCAAGGCCTGTTAGGAATCGGGCTGCACAGTAGGAGGTGAGTGGTGGGGGAGTGAGTGAAGCTTCATCTGCCGTTCCCCATCACTCCCCATTGCTCGCATTACCACCTGCACCATGCCCCCCAACCCAGTCTGTGGAAAAACTGTCTTCCACCAAACTGATGCCCGGTGCCAAAAAAGGTTGGGGACCACTGATTTCAAAGGTTGTAGTAAGGCCCTTAAAGAAAATAAAAACAAAATGGTTCTTTATGTCTCTAAAAGGCACCCATATGTTTAAGAAAAGGTCTTCATTATATATCCCTACATTAACAATTATGCTGTGATTTATGCAGGAATAATTATTAGTTTTTCTTTTCTTTCCGGAAGAAATTACAAGAATCTCTTAACAAGTGGCTGTCTTTGGAAATCACTGTCTGTCTTTTTTAACCTAATACATATATTGATTTTCTTTTATTGTTTTAAGGACCACAGGAGTTCTTTGGATAGAGAGAATCTCTGAGTGATAAAACTTTGAGTAATTTCTGTTTTAGTTTTTATTTATATGTCATTTTCCAAATTTTGTGTAATCAACATTATTTTACTCATTAATGAGAGAAAAAAACCTTTAAGTTGCAAGATCTTTAGGGAATAGACTTATTTGGTATGCTTCACTTTAAATAAATGATACAAACGGCTATTCTTTCTGTAATATGTATTAATCAATTTTAGTACATCATTTCCCTACTCAAAACTTTGTCTAGAATTTAAAATATTGGTCCCTTAGCATAACACACAAAACCTTTCATGACCAACTCCCATTCTTTTCCTACTTCCTGGCCTTCCTCTCATATGCTGGCCAGATGGAACAAGATGAAATCTCCAGACGTGCTACCTTTTTCTCAGTCCTGTGTGCTTCTGAAAGTGTTCTTCCCTCTACCTGGAATATCCTTCCTCTCCACGTGACCACCTGAAAATTTTCTACTTCTTTTCTTTAGAATGTTTCTCAAAAGTTTCCACCTTTAAATGGGCACAGAAATACACTGCTGGTGGGTGAAATGATACGTCTTTTAAGGAGAGCAATTTAGCCCTATATATCAAAATTACAAATACACACATCCTTCAACCTAGCAATTCCACTCCTAGGAAATGAACCTATAGATATTCTCACACTTTTGTGAAATGACATAAAAAAGATTATTTACAGCACCATTGTTTGTAACAGCAAAATACTGGGAACAACTCTACATACACATATATTGGGAGTTGGTTAAACATATTACAAAAACAGTGAAATACTATGTGGCTATCAAATAAATAAGGACTCCTTGATGTACTGACATAGAAGAATCTCTAACACATATTGTTATGTGAGAAAAGCAAAGTAAGGAAAATAATGGGACACCAAAAGTTCTGTAAAAAGGGAAGGGAAGAATACACACAAATTTGCTTGTATTTGCATAAAATATTTCTGGAAGGATACTTCTGAATAATAAAAACCTCACTGGAACAACACGAACAACTTCATTGGATACCATTTTATACTTACTGAAATTTTAAACCATGTGAATGTACTACTTATTCAAAAGGTAAAAGTGTAAAAGTTTAAAAATCAAAATGCTAAAAAAAGTGTTCACATCTTTTGATAGTATCTCTGTTTCCCATACTCTCCTCCATCATCTCCTTCAGTCATTCATTAGAATATTGGACTGCAGATATTTTGTGCCAGGTGCTGTGGTAGGTAGAGAGGGGAAATAAAAACAACCTGCAAGGACATTGAACCTCAAGGTACAACTCAGAAAAGCAGATAGAATATCTCATTTCAGTGAGTGCCCAGGGTGGGGGATGTGACAGGCACACAAAAGGAGAGGCAGGGATCTAACCCATCGCTAACAGTGCTCTCACATCACTGCTTCATAATAACTGTTTACATGGCTGCCTCCCAAACCAGATTGTTATCTCTTGGAAGGTACCATAAAGGTTAACACAGTGCATTGCACATAGGAGGTATGCATGTTAAATGAGCCACTGAATAAGCCATAACATAAATAAGCAATGCATTATTTTTTAACAGTTAAGAACTAATATTTAAGTACTCAGCTAGACTCTAACCTAATTCTACAATCAATTTGATAAGAATTTAGAATAAAAGTCTAAGGATAAAAAGATTTTTAAAATAACTTTCCCTATCTTACGTGTACAGATATTTATGAATGCATCCAATTGTCACAAACATATTATCCACTGCAGACCATGATTATACTTATGCAGTGCTTCATTCCCCCCCCCAATACTATCAATTAAATATGTACAGAGAGCATACAATGCACCAGGTACAATGCTGGGCTGCAGATACAATGGTAAAAAAAAAAAAAAGACATAGCCCTGTTCTCATGGAGGTTATGTGTTAATGAGAGACTAATCAAATAATCACACAAGTTTCACAAGTATTTTTCTATATACTCAAGAAGAAGACAAAAACTGACAGGCATGGTCAAAGTTCTCCTAGGTGGCCATAAGGAAAGGAAAAGTTACCTTCATGTCTCAGAAAATATAAGTTAAATGTTATCTTAGGGAATTATGGAGAGAATTCAGTGTCCTTGAGCTTGGATGGAAAAACTATCTTTATTTTCCTGAACCTCTGAAATTTATCAGCTCTTTTAAATCATGAATGTAGGCAACAATCCACTGCACTATTTGTGATTCTGTCATCAATAGACCTTACAGATATTTTCATTCACATTGCAGTAATTGCATATATTTCAAAATACTATCTATATTTATGACTTTTTTAGAATTATAGTAGTTATTCTACTTGCTACCATATCTTGTTATTTAATGTGTTAATTACAAAAAGCACATACTACTGTATCATAAATCTGATTTTGGGGGGTAGGGAGTGGGCAAAATGGGTGAAGGTGGTCCAAAGACATAAACTTCCAGTTATAAAATAATTAAGTCCTGGGAATAAAATAAATCCTGGGGTTGAAACATTAACTTTAGTTAATAATACTCTATTGTATATTTGAAAGTTGTTAAAAGAGTAGACCTTAAAAGTTCTCATCACAAAGAAATAAACTATGTGCAGTTAACTAGACTTATTTTGATCATTTTGCAATATATACATATGTAGAGCTATTACGTTGTACACCTGAAACCAATATAATGTTATATCTCAATGTTCAAAAATCTTATTTTTCTCTATTTTGATACCTATATTTCAATATAATTGGTTTCCTTTAATTTAGTGTATTTTATTCATTTAAAAAGTTTTCTGATAAGGGGTCCATAGACTTAACCAAACTGCAAAAGGAGACCGTGACCACAAAACTGCTAAGAATCCCTGAGCTATAAAGGTTGGAATAACAATGCCAACAATTCCATGGTTGGCACACAAGGAATCTCACTGGAGAAAAGAGATTTCTGTTTTTAATCATGTTTGGGAGGGACAGGAAAGAATAGTACTGATCCGCTTCAAAGTTCCAAGAAAAATGAAAAAGGGTAATAGAGTGTTTGCTAAGCTTGAATTTCAATCAGGTTTTACTGTATTTTCAATGCGTGTATGTCATTTTCTGATGACAAATCTGTGGATATACAGCTTTGGTGAATATAAACTATGTATGCTGTTGAGAAACACAGTGTTTATATATTTTAGATAGCTAACCTAACCATGACGATCACATAAAAAGTCAATTATTATACATGTGGTAGATGATTGTTCAGCAAATATTTGTTTTCCTCTCTTCCAACCTCTAAGATGGGGTATACTTTCCTGACCCACTATGTTGGAAGTGGCCTTCTGACTTGCTTTGGCCAATGGAACATGGACAAAAATCAAAGTGTGCTAGCTCTAAGCCTAGGCCTTTAAGAGCCATCAAATGTTCCTAATGACCACTCCAGGAACTTCTAAACTCTGTCATGAAAAGAGCACACTCCAGATAGCTTGCTGATCTCAGAAGAGTGAGAGGTGTGGAACAACAGATCTAACCAAATCTGTGTCCTGAGCCCAATAAGCTCAGCCATGCCCAAGTATGCCCAGCCATGTTCTGCCAAACGTTGCCACCCAAAGACTCATAAGGCAAAAGATACATGCCTATTATTATCTGCCACCACCAAGATTTATGGTCGTTTGCTGTGCAGCAATATCTGACTAAGAATATATGATAAATAATACTCTTTAAAAACCTCGACTGACTAACTAATGCTCTCGGTTTTCTCTATCAAAGAAGTCTGATACTCTGGGCATGCTGAACTCCTGTGGCTACTAGGCTGTTCCCACAACTGAATTTATGCTTAAAAAAGAGTTAATTGCACTGGTTCCCTAACATGTTTATGATCATAATAAAATGAATGTGAAAAGAAACTGAGCTGTTATTTCTATAAAAACGAAGTTGAGCTATTTGGAAAGACAACAAAGATGACTCGTTAAATACAAAAGTCACTGTCACATTAAATGGTGGCAATGCCACCATCGAAGAGGTAAAAATAGTTATAAAAAAAACTCTGTAAAGTTTGCTTTAGATTGCTTCATGAGTTTATTAATTTATTGCCCCTCTTCAGGAAACTGAAATGACAAAGCTTTATGTATTTCAGAACTCCTATTCAAAGGCATTAGGGCCCTATAACAAAATTGATAATATGTATTTATGTTTTAAATTAAAATAACTGTTTATGTGAGTTAGTATGTACTATTTTTGTTTTGTTTTGTTTTTGTTTTTGCAGTACGCGGGCCTCTCACTGTTGTGGCCTCTCCTGTTGCGGAGCACAGGCTCCGGACGCGCAGGCTCAGCGGCCGTGGCTCACGGGCCCAGCCGCTCCGTGGCATGTGGGATCTTCCCGGACTGGGGCAGGAACCCGTGTCCCCTGCATCGGCAGGCGGACTCTCAAACACTGCGCCACCAGGGAAGCCCTGTATGTACTATTTTTAATGCTTCACCTAAACCAACATTTTCTGTTAACCAACCAACCAACTACAGGCCTGGCTGTGTCAGATACGAGGGTTTCCTCAGTGTTTCAGCCTGTTAGAAATTCTATTGTGGGCATTACAATGATCAGAGCAACGGTGTTATTCTTGTTTGTTTTGTTGCAAATCCCGTTCATAAGCTAGCCTGTAGTCCTTTCATTGAATTTGAATGCTACAATTTGATTTCATATTGAGCTTGAGCACTGTGGTGAGTTGTTGTTTTCTTTTTCCTGAAAAGATCTTTGCCTCATGTTTATTTTTTTCTTTGGTTTTGAAAAACTCTTTCTTGATTTTGACAACTGGATCATTTCATTTTTTCCAGATGAATAATCACAGGGCAGCGTAAATAACAATTAAAACTAGCATATGCATGAACCCACCGATGGATTTCCGTGAACATTTTGCTTTGGGTTCTAGCAGTGTCCTAAAAAAAAATTTTTTTTAAACATCTTTATTAGAGTATAATTGCTTTACAATGGTGTGTTAGTTTCTGTGGTGAGTTTTTGATGTAATACTGGCTTCTCTAATAATTTAATCATCATTTAAAATTTCTGTTAGCCAAGTCTAAAATCTGATTCATTAGATGTAATACAGGCCATGATATAAGGAATAAAACCTCAATTCCTTCTTCTGACTTACAAAGTCCTATGTCATAACCTGACCCCCAACTCCTTCCCCAGCCTCATTTCTTACCACTGTCTACCCCTGGCACATGGTGCTCTAACCACACTGATCCTATTGTTTTGCTAATATACCAAGCTCTGTACCACTTTGGGGCCTTTCTCTCGGAGATTTCCTCTGCCTGAGCTACTCTTTTTTCCTTATTTTCCCTTGGATGCCATTCAGATCTCAAATGTCACCAGTGAGGTACTCACTGATTACCCAACATAAAGCCTCCAATTAAAGACTTTAATTACATCACTCCATTTTAAGTCTCTGCATAACACTTATCACTGGCTGATAAGTGATATCATTAGCTAATATTCATGTCTTACCTCTCCTCCAAATAGTATAAGATTCACAATTGACACAGGTCTTTATTCCTCACACCTAGATTCCCAGGGCCAAAAATACAGCATAGCACATAGGAGCAGATCAATGAATATTTTGTATTAATTACTAAACCGAATGCAAATATGGGTGCTAAAACAAACAAAAAACTAGAATAAGAATTTTCAATCATTGTAGACAAGCTATGATTTTTTTTAATTTTTTTTTAATTTTTTGCTTTATAACAAATTTAATCAGTTATACATATACATATGTTCCCATATCCCAACCCTTGTGCGTCTCCCTCCCACCTTCCCTATCCCACCCCTCCAGGCGGTCACAAAGCACCGAGCTGATCTCCCTGTGCTATGCGGCTGCTTCCCACTAGCTATCTACCTTACGTTTGGTAGTGTATATATGTCCATGCCGCTCTTTCACTTTGTCACAGCTTACCCTTCCCCCTCCCCATATCCTCAAGTCCATTCTCTAGTAGGTCTGTGTTTTTATTCCTGTCTTACCCCTATGTTCTTCATGACATTTTTTTTTCTTAAATTCCATATATATGTGTCAGCATACAGTATTTGTCTTTCTCTTTCTGACTTACTTCACTCTGTATGACAGACTCTAGGTCCATCCACCTCATTACAAATAGCTCAATTTCGTTTCTTTTTATGGCTGAGTAATATTCCATTGTATATATGTGCCACATCTTCTTTATCCATTCACCTGATGATGGACACTTAGGTTGTTTCCATCTCCGGGCTATTGTAAATAGGGCTGCTATGAACATTTTGGTACATGTCTCTTTTTGAATTATGGTTTTCTCAGGGTAGATGCCCAGTAGTGGGATTACTGGGTCATATGGTAGTTCCTTTTTTAATTTCTTAGGAACCTCCATACCGTTCTCCATAGTGGCTGTACCAATTCACATTCCCACCAGCAGTGCAAGAGTGTTCCTTTTTTTTCACACCCTCTCCAGCATTTATTGTTTCTAGATTTTTTGATGATGGCCATTCTGACTGGTGTGAGATGATATCTCATTGTAGTTTTGATTTGCATTTCTCTAATGAGCAAAGATGTTGAGCATCCTTTCATGTGTTTGTTGGCAGTCTGTATATCTTCTGTGGAGAAATGTCTATTTAGGTCTTCTGCCCATTTTTGGATTGAGTTGTTTGTTTTTTTGTTATTGAGCTGCATGAGCTGCTTATAAATTTTGGAGATTAATCCTTTGTCAGTTGCTTCATTTGCAAATATTTTCTCCCATTCTGAGGGTTGTCTTTTCGTCTTGTTTATGGTTTCCTTTGCTGTGCAAAAGCTTTTAAGTTTCATTAGGTCCCATGTGTTTATTTTTATCTTTATTTCCATTTCTCTAGGAGGTGGGTCCAAAAGGATCTTGCTGTGATTTATGTCATAGAGTGTTCTGCCTATGTTTTCCTCTAAGAGTTTGATAGTGTCTGGCCTTACATTTAGGTCTTTAATCCATTTTGAGCTTATTTTTGTGTATGGTGTTAGGGAGTGATCTAATCTCATACTTTTACATGTCCCTATCCAGTTTTCCCAGCACCACTTATTGAAGAGACTGTCCTTTCTCCACTGTACATTCCTGCCTCCTTTATCAAAGATAAGGTGACCATAGGTCCGTGGGTTTATCTCTGGGCTTTCTATCCTGTTCCATTGATCTACCTTTCTGTTTTTGTGCCAGTACCATACTGTCTTGATTACTGTAGCTTTGTAGTATAGTCTGAAGTCAGGGAGCCTGATTCCTCCAGCTCCATTTTTCGTTCTCAAGATTGCTTTGGCTATTCGGGGTCTTTTGTGTTTCCATACAAATTGTGAAATTTTTTGCTCTAGTTCTGTGAAAAATGCCAGGGGTAGTTTGATAGGGATTGCATTGAATCTGTAGATTGCTTTGGGTAGTAGAGTCATTTTCACAATATTGATTCTTCCAATCCAAGAACATGGTATATCTCTCCATCTATTTGTATCATCTTTAATTTCTTTCATCAGTGTCTTATAATTTTGTTTTTTTAAAACAAAAATTTTATGTATTATATGTTTCATGTCAACTGCTCCTATAACACCTTCTGAAAAAAATATTTTGAATTGACTCACAAATCAACCCCACTCCCAGAATCAAGTATAGAAAGATTATTTTTCCACATCTGAAACAAGATTAAATGCAGAAGAGTTCTAATTATTATCATAGAAGCTGGTTTAATAATTTCATATTTAATAGCAAAACAACCTAAATGATCTTTAGATAGTGAATTTATAAAGTCTTGCTAAATGTTAATCTTTTATTTCATGATTTTGTAAAGGAAGAATCAGTTTGGAATTATATCAACTTATATACATATACCTCTTACTATGTGCTGGGTATTCATAAGTGCTTTAAGGTATTAACTGACTTAATCCTATAAGGTGCTTCTAATATGCTTCCAATTTCATAGATGAGAAAAATGAAACTCAGAGAGGTCAAGTAACCTGCCCAAAGTAAATGAGCTAGTTGGAGGTGAGGTGGGATTTGACCCAGATAGTTTGGCTCCAGGGTCTGTGCTCCTGGGCTCCACTCTATACTATGTCACCTCCCTTAACACTCAGATTTTTCTCTGAAGAATCTACAGTTGTGATTCAGGGGTAGCAACTGAACTCTGCAAATGACAGAAGTATAAATCTGAATGCTGTATGGCAGCCATATTCAGCCATGGGATTGAAGAAGCAGAGAGCTTGGGGAAAGAGATAAAGTAGATGCAAAGAGAGAAGTTAATTAGATGGCATGAGATATGGAGAATGTTTGCCAGCATCAGTCTAGTACCAGCTCTGCTGAACTCCTGCCCTTGTGTTTAAAGGAACACAACCTGGTGCCCACATGATAAATTCCTTTCCTTGTTTAAGATAGCTCAAGATTTTATTACTTGCAACCATAAGAACCTTAACTCATATCAAAACTGATAAACCACATGAGGGATGATTTCGCTCCTTGTGCTAAACTGAAGTTGATGAAATACTACCAAAATATGTTCACTTCAATAATAATGAGAATGTAAAATATTCAGATAATAACATTTTTAAAAAATATGGATGAGTCAATTGGTGTTATAATGCTTTATTTTAATCAATATTCTTGTATATACAGTGAAGATTTAGAAATAACTACTGATTTCATTGTTTTCTCTGTCTCTGGCACAAGGAATTGCTCTGAATTTTTTTTTTTTTTGGCATGCTAGATGAAATCTATGTGCCAACCCAATAAGAAGGAAGTATCAGAAAGCCTACCCTCATCTCCCAGTTATACAACAGAGAAACTGGAGCTCCCTGAAGAGCTCCCTTCCTTTATTGCACAGTGCTGCTATTTTGGTATCTGTCCATTAAGAACATATATCCAGTGCTAATAGAGTATAAACATGTGTTAGTCTGGGTAAACAGTTTTTGTTAATGGACAAACCACTGAACAACCAAGTCTCTTACAGTGATGCTGTGATCTAGAATTTCAAGATGTGGAACATAATAAAGCCAAAATGGGCCATCTTTTCTCCATTACATGCTTGATATTCAACTTTCCTATTCAAGCTGACACAACAACAGTCTTGCCAATTTTATAAGGTGGAAAGCTTACAGTACTTTTCAACTTGTCTCAATCATTTACTCTTCTTGTATAGATCAGCTGCTTGCTTCTTCCTAAGGAATACTACTGTACCTATCCACTGCAAGAACTAAGCATCATGTGTGGACTAATTTCTTTATTCACACTGCTCCTGTCAAAGTGTCAAGCAGTCCAGACTCCTGTCAACTCAATTTTTAAAGGGCATTACAGCAGGTAATGCCCTTTAAATTTTTTTTTCCGCACGCGATGCAGCCCCCATCAGTCCACTACTGCCTATTACTGCAGTAACTGATGTATCTACTCAGCAGATGGTTTGGCCCACATAAATCCCTCTTATTGATTCCACATTGCATTCGCACCATCCTGAGGCTCAAACCTAAGATCCTCTGCACCCCCAACCCAACGTCGCCAACCCCAGGGCTGTGGACGGGTACCAGTCCGCAGCCTGTCAGGAACCGGGCCTCACAGTAGGAGGTGAGCAGCGGGCGAAGAGGGAAGCTTCACCTGCGGCTCCCCATCGCCCGCACCGCCTGCACCACTGAACCGCCACCCAGTCCCCAAACCCCTCCCCGTGGAATAACTGTCTTCCCCGAAACCGGTCCCTGGGGCCAAAAAGGTTGGGGACCGCTGCTCTACACCATCTTCATGGCAAAAGGCTTCAAGTTTCCTGTAGGACTGATATCCTGATAGTGATTCCCTAATCAAACAAAGCAATTAGCCAGGGTTACCCAACTAGTCCATTTTGTCCATCCCATTCCCTGCCTTCTTCCACATCCCTGTGATACCTCATCTACTCACCACACTCTTTCCTTTAGGCCTTCTCCAAACAGTTACAAGGGAAGACAGTAAGAGCTTTCACTGCGCTAAATACAAGTGCTCTCATTTAATCCCTGAAGTAATCTAGTGATGTAATGCTACTATATGCCTCATTTTTCAGATGAGGAAACTGAATCTTAGAGAAATGAAGTAATTTACCAGTAAGTAACAGATGTAAAATTTGAACTGAGGACTGTAACTTTAAAGCCTCTGAAATAGTTAACTTCTTGGCCTCTGCACAAGCTGTTCCCCCTGCTCAGAAAGGTCCTACTACTTTCTATTCACTGGCAACACCTGATCAGCCTTCACAGCCTCACTCAATTGCTTCCACCCCCTTTGGAATTCTGCCTCCACACTGTTCAATCAGAGGTAATTATTCTCCACTTCGTTCTACCCTAAAAGAGTAAATATCACCCCCATAAATACTGATTTTGCTTCTCTTTTATCGTGAGGTCTTTGGGGGAAAGGATATTGTATTTATACCCAGCATGTGCAATAACCCAAAAATGTTTGTGATATTACATACTGGCCTCTACTAACATACTTTGGAAAGCAATGTTCCCTTCATAACCACTTTATAGACTAAAAAGTTGAAATAATTCAGTAGAAAATAAATTAACATTTAACATGAAATATTCAAGCTCGACAGAGTATGCATTGGTTATTAGGCTTTTCACTGTTTAAACATTAAATTGAATATTCTGAATTTAAATACATATTCAAAGCTTTCTTTTGGAATGCATAATAACTGTAACAGGTGTGATCTTTTCCCTTTATTTATACTAGTCAGATATAAAAATAATTAGAAGTGGTGGAGGTGGTAGAGAGGAATGCTGGCCATTCCACTAGGAGACAGAAGGCCCTGACAGGAAAACTTCAGAGACTCACTCCTTCACTTATTATTCCTTGTGTGAGCACTTGTGCTAAGGGAAGGATTGAGGGGAGAGGTACAGTTTTGTCTCACAATGCAAGAGTTAACAACCAAAGCCTGTGAACAACCAAAGAAAATATAATCTGTTGGATTTAAGGAAAGGCAAGAATACTGCGTCCAATGAGGCAGCTTTATCAATGCTCGAGTCATTTTGATTAGACTGGATTTTCACCTTACATACCAACTTATTCATGTTGTAATTTAAAAGTTGTTAAGTTCTGCTAGTGGTGACTCTAGGCTTTTGTTTAGTTTATCTTAGCAAATACAGTACTGACCCACGTAATCTTGTGTGTGTGTGTGGATGATCTGGATGATAAGAGAAATTATGCTTGACTTTCTTATCCTTTTTCTTATCTGTCATTTATGAAAAGGACCTATATAAAGGGATCTGTGATTTTCCTGCAATATCATTCATTTTTAAAGGATCAATAGGATCTAGCCATATTTTTCAAAGTGTGAATCGAGACATTTCTGAAATCAATGGTTGCTCACAACTAGCCTTTAAACAATTAAATAGACCAGAGCAGAAGAAAACACTTGAATACATCACCTGGTTTAGTCAAATTTTCTTTTAGTCTTGTGTGTACAGTGTCTTATATTTTTCACTATGTGTCTCCATCAAAAATGTCAGAAAGGGCTTCCGTGGTGGCACAGTGGTTAAGAATCTGCCTGCCAATGCAGGGGACATGGGTTCGTGCCCTGGCCCGGGAAGTTCCTACATGTCGCGGAGCAACTAAGCCCGTGTGCCACAACTACTGAGCCTGCACTCTAGAGTTCACGTGCCACAACTACTGAGCCTGTATGCCACAACTACTGAAGCCCAAGTGCCTAGAGCCCGTGCTCCACAACAAGAGAAGCCACTGCAATGAGAAGCCCGCGCACCCGAACGAACAGTAGCCCCCGCTCACCGCAACCTGAGAAACCTGCACGCAGCAACAAAGACCCAATGCAGCCAAAAATAAAAATAAAAAATAAATTTATAAAAAAAAAAGTCAGAAAGCCACAGAGCTACTTATGAACATGAAAAGATTCAGTGTCCACACCAAACACACTGTACTTACTGGTATTCTACCATTTAAGGAATCAAGATAACTCTTATTATGAAACAAAGTCCAATTACAGAAAGATATTTAATTAATTCTGTACTAAGAAAGTTTCTAAATACCCTTGCAATAGTCAACCTAAACCCAGGGGATTTTATATGTTAGCAAGAATATAATTTGCTTCACAGTGCAGTAATAAATCATATTGAGAAGCAATATGATTTTATTTTATACTATAGAAAATCTGAGTATTTATCTCTTTCATACAATTTAAAGGGTTCATCTCAAAGCAAAAAATTCAATATGGAATCAAAAGCAAATGATAAATATTTTATCTTACCACAATTTTAGTATAACTTTCCCAGATAAACTAAAACCAAATACCACCTCCAAAAGATGTTACCAGTAAATAAACTATTTAAAATTTCAAATCTGATAAAGAAAACTCAGTATCTCCAGAAAGTTCTGCAATTAAGTTTAACACCCGAACGTCTAGACTATTTAAAAGTTTGGTGTACAGAGCAGTATTTTGTGTCTTTATCACACCTCTGAGACTTTCCATATTAGTGACCAAATTTCATATCAAATAAACTCCAGGGCTAAATCCCCTTTGGGGGAGCTAGAATTGCATCAAGGCGTAACATATATCAATATGTAGAATATGGAAGAATGTTCCCTGGTAAGCATATTAATATTCATTCATTCATTCATTTTTTCTCTTCCTGTCTCCTGTACATGTGTGAGCACACACCCTGCACACCCCACAACGTCTTTTATTTATTGAGCACATGACGCTCTCCATGACCTGGTCACTGCCTACCTCTTCAACCTCCTCTGTCCTCTACACTGTGTCACTTTACATCTCCCTGTTTTTGTTTCTTCTCCCCTCTGGCCTGGAAAATTCCTATAAGGTTTTGAAGACTCAGCTCAGACCCCTTAAGAAGATCTTAATAGGACCATCAGAAAAAAGTGAAATAGAATTCTGAATTCTTTGGTTAAGTTTTCATGATGGAATATTGCAAAATTAATGGCTAAAATGAAGCTTAAAGATTATCCACAACTGTGAACTAACCTATCCTGACTTGGTATATATAGTAATATTTATGGTTAACTAAGAATTGGCAATAATCTCCATATAATATATATAATTATAAAAATAGAAATTATATTAAATAGGAAAAGAATGCAATAGGCTGGATATTTCTTTATTAATGAACACTTAGAGAAGTATATTATGGTTTTATATTTGTTTTGCTTTTGCTTTTTTTTGTCCAGCTGATTCTTTTAAACTGCAGCTATACAACATCTACAAAAGGAGAGAGTGTAATGAATACCTGTGTACTCACCTTCTGTTTCAACAATCATCAACACATATTCATTTAGTTCACCCACATCACCAACCCCTCTACTGGATCATTTTGAATCTTTGCAGACATTAACTATCCCTACCTATCTTAATCATCATCATTAACTATATCCATACATCTCTCTAAATCATCATTTTAAACATAATCAAAATATTACTGCATATACAAAAATTGAATAATTCTCCTAATATCACTAAATACCTAATTAGTGGTCAAAGTTTCCCTGATTGTCTTATAGATTTTTTTATGGTGTGTTCAAATCAGCATTGAAACAATGTCAGTACACTGCACCAGGCGGATATAACCCTTAAGTCTTTTTAAATCAACCTATGAGTTCACCCCCACCCTTTTTTTTATCATTACAATATATTTTTGGAAGAAATTGCAGTATTATGTTTAAGATTCTCATGTTGTAAAATAGAGAATTAGGATTTCATACTAGTAAGATAATTATTATCATAAACTTGTTCATTCTGTTGCTTGTGATGAATACTACTGAATATAATGAATAAGAGGTTACTACAACAATAGTTAGGAAAGTTTGTTAAAAGGTATGGATCAATGGCCATTATAAGGATGACATCTACAGAGAAGAAATAACAAACACTCGCAAGGACTTTGTTTTTCTATTATGCCAGGACATATAATCTAAGACTCTTGGAGAATGGTTAAAAAAAATTTTACAAATCCCAACTAAAATTATACTCATAATAGTTCTTAGTAATAATGTAAAGACTCTGAAGGTAATTTGATTTTTAGATAGTTCAATTCTTAATGTCTATGTTATGGCCCACTGGTAAAAATGCTCCACACCAGAAAGACTGAATTATATGTGTGTATATAGTCTTCACCTAATAATCATACACATACATACAAGGCAAACATGTGGGACAAATTTATGTTTGGCACTATAAAATTCCTCTCAACCTCACTACATAAGAAATCATTAACCTAAGTGTTACTCCTAGGACACTTTTAAATGTACTATTAAGGTATAATACTGTTTAGTTATGTAAATAAATCCTTGAAAACCTGCAGACCTTTTTGTAGCTGTAACAATGCCAACAGCAATATTTCTATTTTAATTCCCAGGAAGTTATGCCTCAATTGCTACAGGAGTATAACTATCATATTAGAAAAGAAAAAAGAGCCCCAGAGTAGTGTGCAAGGCCCCACCTACCATAGACCTGGGCTTGCTGATGGCCACCAGACTAGTGAGGAAGTCTTCATCGTGCAGCTGGCTGAAAACATGGGCGTCATAGGCTACCATAATGGAGATTTCTTCCATCATCTTGCCAGCTGGCCTTTCCACAGCAGCAGCTGCTGCCCCAGCTACAGACCAGACTATCCAAGGGAAAATCCTATTGCAGCTCAGTGCCAATGCACACACCCACCTGAGTTTGAGGGGGTGGAGTGTCAAAATTCCAGAAGGAGAAAAAAAAAGCAGCTGCTATCATAGGCTTGTCTAGCAATTCATCCCCAGTAGAAAACTGAGAGAGGTCTCTTATCTATGGAGGAAGTATAAACTATAAACACCTTCTGCATTCTTAACAGAGCAGCTGGAAAAATTCAGTTTTTGGAAATCTTCTTTAGACTTCAAAAAGAGAAATAAAAGTCTCCTATGTAGAAATATCCTATAGCAAAAATGAAAAACCAAAAACCAAAAAACACAAAACTTGATTTATTGTTATGTTCTTGATAATTAGAATTTTTTTTAGTTTATCTTCTTACTTCAGTATTATATCAAGATGATTCTTCTTGGAGGAGAAGTGGATTTTCTTACTGCTTATTTTTTCACATTCATAGAAAATAGATGGCAGCCTTTAGATTTTCAGAATTTATAGAACTCTTGGTGCAGTTAAAAATTATTTCCTGAAGTACGACAAAAAAAAAAAAAGGTTCTTTTTTCCCTCTGAGTATTTCTGTTAAGAAAAAAAGTACCAAAATATAAAAATGAAACAGGGACTGCAATATCAGTGAATAACCATTTCCTCTTCTCCCACTTAAAAAAACATGACTATTTTAAACAGAATTCTTGATATTGAGAGCTTAGTTTTTTGTTATTCTGAAAGCAACACAAGGTCCTCATTTCTAAACTGATTATTTTTCTCCCATAGCTAGATGTTCTCTTGGTCTCTATTTTTAAGCTTAGAGGTTTCTTTTAATTACCCAAATCAGCAGATAGTAATGAACTATTGGTGCCTTAGCCACCAGAAGCGTTTTTTTTTAAAGTACAGCTGGAGACCGTAAATGAACCTCAATGTGCCCTGAAGAAAAATGTGAAAGCTGCCCATAATTATCATTACAAGGTTGCCTAAATCACCAGGAAATATAATGTATGCTAATTTCCATGGGAAAAGTATTAAGCAAATAAAAAAGGGGGGGAGGACAGATAAAGCTCCTCCAAAAGTTGTCTTTCCAGTATTTCTAATTAAGCTATTATCTTCTCTGCTTTTTATAGATTATGACACTGCAGTACCAAGAGAAATATTATTTATTAGAATTAGAAATCAGTTTGGCAATGTTTGTCTACAATCAAATACAGATACTGTTTGGAACTTTTAGTCCTAATTACCAATAGCAGTATTACGTTGTCTAAGTCTGCTTTTCAGAAAACAAAACTTGGAATGAAATTTATAGTGTCTATTTTTCCTTGTTTTTCTAAAGTATTTCCACCTAGATGAACATGATTACTTAAATAGTACCTGGTTCCATTTAAATGTGATTAGGAGAGTTTTGCAATACTATAGCATTCTAGATTACAAACGCGCACACACACATACACCGAAGGGGGAAAACACCTTATTGCTAGGAAACAGAAGCAAGACTAATAGGCTTATTTAAACAGAAAATGCAATACTTTAAATAAATCCTCAAGATTAAAACAGCTTCAAACTGAGTTTGACCCTTGTTGGAGCTGGTAAAGCATTTTCACTTCATTTTTTCCCTACAATGCAGCTCTGCCTTTTAAGCATTATTTTCCTTAAAAATTCTTCCAGCACATTCATCTTAACGCTGACTAACCAGGTAAAAATTAAATGGTCATCAGGAGACAAGGTATTATTAAAGCGTCAGGCAGTTCATACCTTTTCAATTCCTTTTTATCTTTTCAGAAGTACTTTAAAGGATACTGTGAATCTCTTCGTGCATTCACTAGCACCAGAAGGTTTCGGATTTATCTTGCAGGACCATTTTCTAGCTGTGAAAGCAATTCCTCTGACTTTCATATTTTCCTTTGCTCCAGTGACTCAGTGCTTCCACAATGATATCTGACTCAGGTGCACTGACAAAGACACCTGTTGTGGAAGGTAAAGAAACTACTTCCCATAATGCCTTATTCCCTGCTGGCAACCACCCAGGGGCAAACAAGAATTATAACCGCATTTGAGCAGTTGCCTATGCACCCTGGGAGAGCACATTCGGTGTAACAATAGGTAATCATCTTGGTTAAGAACACTCGTAACCAAGAAAAAAAAAGGGCCAGGGAAAACAATAACAAATAGTTTCAGGTGCTGTGTGTTAAACTCATAAAACTTCTAAGGCGACAGGGCTAGAAGAGTGCAAAACACTTTTAGAAACATAAAGGCTGTAAAGACAGTTTTAAAATTACAAAAACAAAAGCTAACAATTTCGAATAATTAAGTCCTTTGAGAATTCCACACAGGTTCTTAGGTAAACAATTAGGTACCTTTAAAATGCTTCTGATTTATTACCTTCAAAAGACTCTTTTAATTAGCCACAGTGCCTTAGAATTATTAACAACATTTCACGCCTAAATCCAAGGGGTCCTCTCTCATAGCCACAGTGCATATGTTTTCTAGAGCAAGGACTCCTCTAAGTTTGATGGGCATCCTTCATTTTTTGTCACCCTTAAATGTTTCTCCATACTTCAGAGTCTGGGAAGCAAAAATTCAAATGTTCCTTTTGTCATACAGTTAAATGTATATTTGTGGTCCCAACAAAAAGCATACTTTTTGCAAACCAATGATCTATTTAAAAAATTGTCTTTGTGTTCTCTTTTCCTAAAGATATTTTCTCCAGTGTCAGAAATAACAGCTAACGTACCCTCCCAAACTTCAGGAGTCATTGTACACAGCCATGTTTACATATAGTACTTCACTCCCTTGCAAGACATCTTCCTGACTCTTTTGCCTTTTTCCCGGTGAACTGAGACCCACTGATCTCCCCGGATGGTTTCCACCTGAGCTTCTGCTGTCCTATCGACTTCACACTGTGCAGCTCCACTGAAAAAAGGCGTGGGGGTGGGGAATTACCTGAGATCAAGGAGTGAAGTGCCGACAACACCAGTTGCTGCTAAAATTTACCAGGAGAGGATTGGGTATCAAACAGGCAGCAGAAAACAAGGCACTCGTGGTAACCAACAGAGGGGCTCCAGTTCCAGCAGGAACCATCTAGCTGTCTGTCCCAGGGCAAGTCATTTAACCTCCCGAGGTTTCAGTTTCCTCATAGTCATGTAAATTGAGAGGGATGGAATATATCGGAGGTTTTCACGTGTGCTCAGTGTGCTCAGAAAGAGTCAAAAGCAGTGTGTCCTATTTCCCTCCACTAAATAGGCTTATTGGGGGATTTGAAGGTGAAAATACCTTTTTAATCTCTATCAGAATAAAAAACAAAGAGGAACAGTAATCCCCGATGTTAAGAAAGTACCCCCAGGGTTGCTATAATGTGTCTCGACAAATGCAGTCTACTTTGTACCTTAATTTGGATTTTCTAGTATCAACTCTTCTGCTTTTAAAAGAGGATTTGGTGACAGTTGCTACACTTTTTATTAGCTACTCTTTACAGTCTTTCTATTCAGAAGCCAAACTGCCTACAAAATAATTTTCAAAAGCCTCTCTAGATCTCATTAAGAACAAATTAGCAAATAAAATATCTCCAAATATTTTTAAATGCTGTTTTAAAATTTTTACACAGATTTTACTCTGTTAGCTGATTTGTTCCAACAGCCATTCTTCTAGGATTATTACTGTTTAACAAAAACATACCTGGGTCATACTAAATGAGTATGAGTCTAATAAACCATTCCTGGCCTTCAGAGAACATCTATTCTCAAGTATCAAATTTAGAAAGAGCCAAAACAAAAATCAAGAGAAGCCTGAATAAGATGTGAACTTTTTTCAATTTCTGTGTTCTCCCCAAATGCAGCAAAGCAACGTAGTTTAATTATGGGAGTAGTATTCTTTTTATCCACCATCAAAGTAGCAAATACATTAAAAAATGATCACACATCATTAAAAAATTATCTCACGTCACAAGACTGGCTGTAAGGACCCTTTTTCCCATGCCTCAGGTTCTACTTGTTGAACATTCTCATCACAACAGCCATAAAATCAGGATAAGACAGAAAGGAAGACAAAACCACTAGGACAGAAATATGGCCTAGAGGGCAGAAAGGTCTTCTATGTCCCCCACATGTACTGGCAAAGCCCTGTAGAGACTGTTCTTCGTTCCCCAGTGGTCTTTGTCTAATTATTCAGTAACATCTTTATAGATTCAATTAATATATAATAGATTCAGTTCAATATAAACATTCATGAGGTAAACATGACTCAATTTTAACGGACTATCACAAAATGTTCATGGTATTGACATAAAGAACTCTAAGAAAGACAAAATTCTACAATTACTTTCTTAATCACAGGAAAACAATATTCCAAGTAGGTTTCTCTTTACACTTAGGAGTGCACATTACAGAGCCCAAGTGCTCTAAGTGGCAGAACAAAAGATAAAATGAGAGAGAAACCATTGAAGTATCAACAGAAGAAAGCTTTTCAGAATATTTTGGATTTCAGAATAGTCCAGTAACATGCTGAATTTTTACAAAGGAAAAAGAACATGAAGTAAAAGATAAATAAGTGAAATCTTAGTTCTGTTTAAAATCATGCAAAGGTAAATAAAGAAAACCATTATTCTCGCGTCAAATTCCAACCATTCAGCTCATTATCTTTGCTATCTTTGCTAGTAATTGCTAGGCAAATTCAAAACCTCAGAAGACACATATTCTTTAAAAAAAAAAAAAATCCCCAGAGTTAAACTAAGAAAACAAAAACCAGTGGGACATAAATACTTGCTTAACAGTTACACTGGGTATCTTACTTCCTCATTTGCATCTCACTACAAAGAATGAGGGTGAGGTACATTCCAGACTATGAAAGAGTAGCTGCAACTCTTTAACAAGTCAGCTTTCTACCTCTTTTGTAACTCTGAAATCCACAGCCAACTATTAAAAACAAGACAACAGGTCCAACATGGAGTCACTTATGCTAAGCCCCATGTCACCAAAGACTTTATTACAGTTTCCACTCTCCCAGAAATGAAATCTTAAACCAGGAGTCACCTCATCAGCACTAGTTAGGTAATCTGCCTGATAGACCCCTGCTATCCCCTAAAGGAAAGTAATCTTGTGATAACCAATCCACTTTTTTGCTTCATGTAACTTTCTTGTTCCTGCTCCCTTCTGCCTATAAAAGCCTTTCATTTTGTACGGCTTCTTGGAGCTCCTTTCTATCTGCTAGATTGGCTGCTGCCCTTTGGTGAATTGTTGAATAAAGCCAATGAGATCTTTAAAATTTACTCAGTTGAATTTTGTTTTTTAACACAACACATTCATTTAAATTTTACCTAACCAAAAATAAGCATTGCAAGTGCTCCTAAGCATTCACTGATATTTGCTATCACCCCAAGTGAGGACAGTTTCAAACACATCTAAGAATATGAGTAATGCTTCATCTTGTCTCATTTTGAGCAGAATATACAACTGAATTGTAATTGCAAATAACTTTACCTTAATTTCTAAAGCATTTGAATAACTTTTTAAAGTTTTACGGACCACTAAATCAAACCATTCCACATGGAATATGTTTCAAATTCCTTTTTCACAAGGTCAGAAGGTAGGTTTAGAGAACAACAAAGTGTTAACTCGTTTTCATTCAAGTGTTCATTTGTCTCAAGTTCCTCCTGTAGGGCTGGTGACCCAACCTGAATAACTCTTCCAAATGGGCCCTCAGATCCCTGTAGTAGGTCATATACAGAAGCTTGCAGTGGTGGACTTGGCTAAAATCCTGCAGTTAAAACTGGAAGAATTTAATGGTATGTGAATTATATCAATTAAAATTAAAACAGCAGCATTTACTAAATGCATGCAATGTGCATGAGGAGGGCTTATAAATGTGTAATATAGTAACATATAATCTAGTTATAATAATGACTAATATATACTAAAAAATTCTTCTGTAATAATAATGCAGCTAGTATTTAGTAAGTACTCACTATGTCCTAGACATAGAATCTCATTTAATCTTTGTGTAAGTCAATGAGCTAGGTACTATAAATATCCTTGCTTTATAGATGAAGTAACTAAAGTGTGAAGTTTAGTGATTTGACTCCATTCTCACAGCTAGAAATGGAACTGACAGGATTCAAAAACAAGCCTGTCTGGCTGCAAAGTGCGTGCCCTTCATGACTAAAGAAAGATAAGGGAAGTAAGCAAACATGTACAGAGAATCAGCCCTGTGCCAGACACCACTGCTTCTCCCACGCTGGGATCTCCTTGACACTCACACACTTAAGGTTACACAATACAATATACCATGTCTGTCAAGTCATATTAGGATTGTAATAGAATTAAGTCCTTCTGCAGACAGGATAAGTCTTCATGGAAAAAATGGATTGGATTTTCATAAGCAAAGTGAAGTAAGTTTTTTAGAGAGAAAATAAAATTAGCCTGGCCAGAGTGGTGAATTTATGTTAGGTACAGTAGGAGGTACAGTTTCAAAGGCAGATTTGAATCAGACTGCGGTAGGTTTCTAATCTCAGGTCAACAAATTTGGAATACAAGGTATGTAGGCCTTGAAGACCCGGTAGTCTTCAAGGGCAGTCCTTGAAGACTACAGGGTTTCTGCCTTTCTAGCCTCCATTTTTTATCATTAGAGTAAGTATAGCATAATGGTTAACACATGGGCTCCAGGGTTCAAAATACCCTGGTTTGATACAATGCTCTGAAATATACTAGCTGTTTGACCATGAACAAGTTCCATAAGCTGTCTCACCCTTGGTCTTCTCATCCATAAATGAGAAAATGATAACAGTGCTGATATTATGAGGAATAAGGTAATGCACATAAAAGCCCTTAGTAAGGTGCCAGGCTCTATAAAGTATTTGATTAGTGATAGTTGCTGTTATTATCAACATTAATAAAAATGATGGAGAGTTCCCTGGTAGTCTAGTGGTTAGGATTCGGGGCTTTCATTGCTCTGGCCTGGGTTCAATCCCTGGTCAGGGAACTGAGATCCTACAAGCTGCACAGCACGGTGAAAAAAAAAAAGAAAGAAAAAAGATGACTGGAGTGGTAAGATCATCTGCCAAAAACTGAGGAGAAGATGGAATATAACCTTTAGAAATGAGGTGGGGTCTCTTCTCAATACATAAGAACACAGACAATGCCTCCATTTTCTATTTTCTTGTCCAATTAACAAAAATCCTGGAGGGAGAAATAAAAGGTGTCACACAAATCCAATCCTGTACCAGTTTTCCCTACACAATGAAGTTTTCTAGATGTTGCTTTGTTTGAGAGCAATTTGGTAATTTACACAAGTCCTTCTGTCAGAAACAATTGAGGCAGGTCAGAGGAGGTAAAAGGTTGATAATGGGGTGGGAGGGGATCTCTTACAGTCTAGCTTCCCTCTCCAGTTTCCTGACTACAATGCAAACAGAGCCTAATCAATTACCTCTTATTAAATTGAGCAATTGTGACAAGAACAGGGAACAAAGAGAGCATTTGTTGTATAACGATATTCATCGGTTATAACCTGATCAAGAAAACACTGTTACTATGGGCTATCATGTGGAAATACATAATCCTTCTTTATAACTGTATTATAAAAAGATTTTCCAGTGTTCATTTGGATCTTAGAGTCAAAAGAAATATCCTATGCAATAGTTTAGAGTAACAGCTTATCCAGAAGCTTAGAACTGACCAATAAACCTGTAATCTACTTCCGTTCAAAGATATCAACTGAATTTGATTAGGGGTGAAGAGGAAGGAGGGGAAAAAAACACAAATTTAACAGTTATTGTGCTGGGGGGAGCTTTAACTGCATTGTATCTCTTAGTTTTTGCAACAATACTGTGAAGCTGGTTTTATTATCCCCATTTTACAGAAGAGGAAACCACTGCCCTAAGTTTATTTGAGATCACACCACCAGTAAATCAGAGACATGATTAAAACCGAAATACGTGATTACAAAAGCTCTGGGGTTTTTTCTGCTTTTTGTTTTTTCTCCACCTACAACAAGTTCTGCATAACATGAATTCAAGAGAGAAGAAAAAAAATTCAATTTGGAGATCCTGAAATAGAAACTTTAAAATTTCTAAAGCGGGACTCTATTTCTCTTCTCTTAGTATTTTGTTTTTCATATTATATCATTATATATTGAAAATATGAACTAAAAACTTATTGCATCTGATATTATTTATTAGGCATTTGCAAGCACAAAGAAAAAGAAAAGACTGGAGGCAAACTACTGCCAAATGCAATGCACATATTAACAGTCTGTTACAACAGAAAATACCATGTGGACTGAGGCAGCGTTCTTTGAACTGTCAATGGTGGCTTTCATGATGCTAAAAATTGGCTTTTCCTTTGCGTTAAGGGCAATAGTAAATTACTTCAAATTGGCTAATAGTAAAATAATAAAAAGTATTAACTTTTTAACAGCAGTGGCAATGCCCAAAGCATTCTAATTTTATTCATTTTGATAAGTTTATTTTTTATGTTCAATCTAAAATTTTTTCCCAAAAAGTGATCATTTCAGGTTTAAGAATTGTTATGTGTCATCATAGAGAACATCTCTCTAATATCATGAGGATCATAAAAATAGCTAAAATCCGTATGCTTTAATTCCTCTTCAAGTTAAGCAGGAAGTTAAGAGATAATATTAGTGCCTGCATAGCTGACCAAAGATTTTATTTTCAGTAAGATATTCTAATATGATAAACGCCTTTAGGCATAAGGACATATGTATTCTGCAAAACATCTTTCTTATTTTAAATGTCCATTTGAGATCTAAGTAATGCTGCAAATGTTTAGGTGAAAAAGGCCTATTTACTAGTTAACCAGATACATAAAGAATCAAAGGCAAAACAAGCAGCTGTCAATTTCTAAAATTTCTGGCTATGCATTCCTTATTATGTTGTCCTTACTGTCCTGTACTAAAATTTTCAATGTGTTCTTAAATATAAATTTTAAATGTTCAAAACTGCTATGAAACTGTTATTTTATATTAAACTTAGCATGCATTTAGGGAGAATTTTAATTATGCAATGTAATATGAGATTATGACTTATAATACTAAAATGACCAACATTTAACTATTATTGAAATAATGGTGTAACAAAAAATTACTTTAGCTGAGATTATATGTTTCTATACTAGCAAATCTGAATAAATGGTCAGATTGTAAAACCAAATACAAATATGTATTAAATATTAGTGGTTTGTGGAGAATTTAAATTTATGTAAATAGTGTCTTTTGCTTCTCCTAATGGCCAACTAGTTCTTTGTCACCTCACTACTTGTATCTCTCTTTCAAAGAGTGCAAAAATAGGGAAAGAAGGAAAATCTCTCATTTGTGACTCTAATTGGTAGATGTTATTTCTAATCATCTATGTCAAATAGGCTATGGGAATAAGTTAAAATTAAGAGCTAAAATAAATAAAAGTTTCAGTTTATGAAAATTTCAGTTATCAAATGTTCTAGCCATACCTTCAATTTTCTATTCCCATGTATAAGGAGAACTGCCTAAAATAATTACAGGAAAACTGGCTCATAAGCCTGGATAAATAAACTTAATGTTAAGCAGAGTTCTGGTATTAAACTTTATAAAGGATAAAAGAAATTGCCCATTATCTACGCTTGCAAACACAGAATTGAAGCATTAATAAGTGGCTGCTTTTATTAACTATTTTATTTACTATTAACAGTCTTGTGAATTTTTTTCTTTTCCCCTGGAAAAACTGAACAGTAAGCTGGTCTTGAAGCTAACATGTTAATGTTCAAAGAGTTTTTTAAACTTCAACCATAACATTATTTTGTCTTCTCTCCATTCTTCTCCCCATTATCTATCTCCCTTTCTCTGTCTCTCTATCTCATACATACCTCTCTTAAAAGATTATTTTTTGTCCTAACTATTTGACTCTTTGGCATATACTGTATTTATATCAGATAGTTTATTATACTAAGTATTCATTTTTACATACATCTTTAAACTTAACTCCAGTTATTCTGCACTGTTCTCTTTATACAAGGGTTGACAATATGAGCTGTGAGCATAATATATATGGTTTTACAGATTATAGTTTATTAATGGGTCCTACATTAGCCAATTATAGGTGAATTACTCTATTATTTATAGCTATTGCAGTTTTCAGTAATTAACTATTATTTTTTTAAAAAACACTATTTTACATTAGGATAATATTTTACTGAAGATATTCCATTAAAAAAAAAAAAGCACCTCCGACATGTGGAGAGGATAATTAACCATTATGCAAGATGATATTCCAGGAGTTACTTCCTGTGAAAGAAAATAAGCTATAAATTTGGCCAAAGCCTGCAAGATAGTGGCCATTTTGTAAAGGAGTTTCATTCCAAGACTACAGCTCTCCTGAAAGCACATGCAATTTCTTTTTAATGCAGATGGCCTTGGCACTATTAATATAAGTTGCCTGTGTTCTTTTTATTAATATTTTTGTAGAAGTGGTCTTTAACTTTTCGACACCGCAGAATACAAAAGGAGCCCCAGGGCAGTTGAACAGAGCAGAGTGAAGCAAACAGGTCTCAAATTTGGATAACACTAAAGCTCTATATGCCAGAGTGGGAAGACTTATACTTCTGACAAGCAAACAAGCCAAGGCTAAGTGACAGGAGTCTGATAGGAGACTGCAATGAGATAGCACCACTTCCCACCCCAAGCCCTTAGCTCAGATGACTCTTCTGAGATACTTCTGGGTCAAAAAACCAAAAATAAAACCATTATGGGTAATATCAACCACTTCAACTGAATCTCTAAGTATTTCCCTCTCTTAAAACCTTAATGTATTTCTTCCTTAAAAAATTAGCCTCTTAGGCATTAAAAAGCAATATTGTAGAATTCTGTATCCAATGAATTAGAAAACATTTCTTTAGTCAGCATTATCACTGATAGGGTATTCTGTTAGAAAAGAATAACTAAAGCAAATGGTGAACACAGAGCAATGTTAAGAGGTTGATGGGAGAAAAGAGACATTCATGTTAAACATACTATGTGTTTTGTTTCTGGTACAAAATATGTAGCCTATGTAAATTAACCAAAAAAATAAAAAGCAGAACTTGAAAGAAATTCAAAGTGAAACAAACTTCCTCTTGATTTTAATGGTCAATAAAGAAATACATAAATTTAAAATAAATAAGTCCTTTAAGGCTTTACTAGATATAGGCTTATTAGTTATTTTGGCAGCTGCTAAGCAACATTCTCTTCTGTAGGGCTAACACACATGAAATTAGCAGGTTTTCAGAAAAAGATAAATTGAACGCAAAATCAGGGAACAGCATTTGAAAAGCAAAAAGGAAAATGAGTTAACCAGCTAATTAGGCGGTAAGAGAGGTTTAGTGATTTTTGCAATAATGGTTAAGCATTTTCTTTTCCACTGGCACCAAATGAGATGGTACTTTAGCACATTAATATTTCAACTTTATTGAAATGGTGATGATTATACTCACCTTTACACTCAACAGCCTAATTATTTTGAATATCTCAAATTAAATCAGATCAGGATATACTCCAATTACTACTACTAATAGTGATCTCTATAAATCTCTTTCTCTAACAGTATTTTCTTCAACTCCCCAGTTTCAGGATATGTCATAAGCCTGGTTTACACTTTATCTTAGTAAAGCTATGGCTTCATGATGTTGCTTAAACTACTAGATCCCTGAAAATTTTGTTCTTTAATGTCAGCATTTTGGAATAATCTTTTTTACATCTTACTATAGCAACTCAGTGAGCAAAAAGGAATGCTATTTAATTTATTAGGTATAATAATGGAAACTTTTTTAAAAAGGAAAAATGCAAATAACCAAAGGGAAAATTACTGTAGAATTTGAACTGTTGTTGGGAAAGGAAAGATAGTAAGTAGAATTCCAGTTCTATCATATTGAGGATTCAAGGGAAATTCCCCACCCTCCGCTTGCACTTCTCTCCCTCCTCATTTTTAATATTATGTTGCAAATTGTGTAAATGCTGTAGGGTTGCAACTATCAATCCCGTTATTCACAAAATCAATTCCTCCCTGAGTTTTCTTAAAGTCCAGGTTGAACAAACCTTGATGTAGAGTCTAGTGAGGGTCAACTTTAACAAATGAGCCAACGAAAAGAACCTACAAATGTGATGAATATCTACACGGAGGAGAAGGAAGTGCCTTGTGCCTCAGTTGTAAACATGGCTTGTATTAGTTCTGCAACCAAAACGCCATGTGAGCTTAGACAGGCAGCTTCTTATTTTATTTTAAAACAACAGCATTGGACTAGATGATTTGTCGAGACCACTTTAGCTTTATAGACCATGATTCCATTTTGAAGCATACTATTATATAAGAATTGTTATCTATGAAAGAATTACTCAGTCCTTAAACCTGCTCAGATGGGACAATTAATACCAATTAGTAGTATCTTTTAAATGCTTTCTCTTGAGGGAGGCACAAGAGGGAGGGGATATGTGTATACATATAGCTGATTCACTTTGTCCTACAGCAGAAACTAACACAACATTGTAAAGCAATTATACTCCAATAAAAATAAATAAATAAATAAATGCTTTCTCTTTATTGTTTTCCCATAGTAATAACATTGCTTCCGACTACATTCAAGAATCCATTGTCAAGATCTAACTATCCAGGTAAGAGTAAAATCTAAGAGTCAGCAAGCAGTTTGTCATGATGTGCATGGCTGAGATGTGAGATTTTAATGACCTTTACTGTCTTCTCAAGACCTACCAGAATTAAACATGAGTAGACATTCCAATTTGAAGAACTCATCCTGAGTCACAGAGTCACATATAGAAAAGTTTATCAACCTTGGTACTATTAACATTTTGGGATGGATAATTTTTTGCCGTATGGAGTTGTCCTGTGCATTTTAAAATATTTTGTACCATTACTGGCCTCTACACATTAGAAAACAGTAGTACCTCTCCCCCAAGGTTGTGACAAAATTTTCCAGACATTGCCAAACGTCCCCTGGAGGTAAGAACTGCCCTGAGTTGGGAACTGTGGATATACAGTAAATTAAATTTATGGAGAGGTATTATTTTTGATCCCAAATTGACTTCTAACCATCAGACTTTTAAAAATAATTTCTGTAGTTTCAAACTCAACTGATGGTGTCTCAGAATTATCCAAAAGGGACTTCCCTGGTGGCGCAGTGGTTAAGAATCCGCCTGCCAATGCAGGGGACACGGGTTCGAGCCCTGGTCCGGGAAAATCCCACATGCCGCAGAGCAACTAAGCCCGTGCACCACAACTACTGAGCCTGTGCTCTAGAGCCCGTGTGCCACAACTACTGAGCCTGTGCTCTAGAGCCTGCGAGCCACAACTACTGAGCCCGCATGCCACAACTACTGAAGCCCACGCACCTAGAGCCCGTGCTCCGCAACAAGAGAAGCCCCCACTCGTTTCAACTAGAGAAAGCCCGCGTGCAGCAACGAAGACCCAGTGCAGCCAAAAATAAATAAGTACACTTATTTTTTAAAAAAGCTAATAGCCTCACTAAGTTTAAATTATGTTATCTCAATTTAAAAAAATTATTCAAAAAATGAGTCATTGATTAATAGCTGTGACAAATTTTCTTTCACTTTGACAAGGTCTTTGCCTCAGAGATTACAACCAGAACATTCAAATACTTTTTTGTTTTTCAGCTTTTTTGAGGTATAATTGATGAAAAAGTATGTATTTAACATATACACTTGATATTTTGATATTAAATATTCTTAAAATTGGAAAATCACAAATCACCTGTGGGTATCTCATTGTTATAGGTATTGTCTATGTATCATTATTAATTAGTTACATGTTGAAATATGCATCATTCAACTTCATCAATCAGTTTTATAAAGTAGTGAAAGGGAGCAGAATATGCCACCAAAAAATGCCTCTTAGGCATAATGATTATTTTAGGGTGACTATTTTTAAGAAACAGCAGACATAGGAAAAGCTCTGAAAACCAAGTAAAAGTTACCCTTTTGTAAGAGACATTTGCATTTTATAAGAGCAGTCTCCATTTTTAAGTGTGTGTCCCTCTCTGTACAGGAAGAGAGGATGATTCTAAATTTCTAGAAACTCTTATCATTGGAGAAGGCAAGGACTTAACTGTGCATAACAACCTTGCCCTTGTTTACTGTGCTTTTCCTGGCAACCTCCCATTAATGGCTGTCCCCCCAAACATCATTTGCTTTTAGCCAGAGATGTTATTTAAGGTGGTTGCTTGGGCTATGTGGGGAAGGTACTCAGTTTTCCTAGGTATCTCCCATGTATACAGGAGGTATGCATGTTATTAAACGTCTGTTTGTTTTTATCCTATTAATCTGTCTTTTATTACAGGAGGTGTCTCAGCCGAGAACCTAGAAGGATAGAGGGAAAATTATTGATGCCTCCCCTACACTAGTATCCATGAATTTCAGAGACACAGGGTTCTAAAGGGTTTTCAAATTCTTATGTTTCTGAAGGTGATCACAATACACCACTCCAAAATTATGCCAAGGTGACTTAAGGATTATTTGGAGCTGAAGGCAACTGAGAAACAGCAGACACAGGAGGAGCTCTCTGCCCTCCCCCATCTGCCCAAAAGCAGGGCATACGTTTCCCTTTTGCAAAGGAAATTTCCATTTGTAAAGGTGTCCCCTGTGCAACCCTTATCTACCATGTTTCCCCCCTGCAACCCTTATCTACCATGTTTCCCCCATACGTTTCCTAGTCATCTGCCCACAATTCACCCCCCTACAAGCCCCAACCCCTTTTTCTCTGTCTGGTCACAATTCATCACCCTTTGTTAAATGGTCCCCAGGTCTAACGGCCTCTTTGGTTTTTCACTGCTTTTCTGTGAAGCTTTCATTCATGTAAAAATATTAACATCTATAAAGAAACATATGCCTTTTGTCAATTTAATTCACAGGCCCCAAGAAACCAAACCTGAGAGGGTGGAAAAAAGGTTTTCTCCCCACACTCATACCCCACCACCATAAAACCTGAGACTGAGAGCCATGTGGTAGAGCAGCTCTCCTGGGTTCCCTCACCCTGCTGCTCTCCCCCCGGGTGCCCCTTCCCAATAAAGTCTCTTGCTTTGTCTGCACATGTGTCTCCTCGGACAATTCATTTCTGAGTGTTAGACAAGAGCCCACTCTCGGGCCCTGGAAGGAGTCCCCGTTCCTGCAACAAAATGAGGAAACCAAAGCCTAGGGGCTTAGGCAACTGAAAGGGGGGACACGGAAAGGATTTGTACCTGGGAGGGCCCCACTGTGTGCTGCTAGGTTTCAACAGGAAGCACTGACTCTGATCAAAGCTATGTAACTACACCTATCACCTCTTTAGCTCTTATTCTATATGCATCCCAGGGGCTGAGGTCTACAGCTTGTCAGGCTTTGGTTTGCCACACCCTGGCACACCCCATCAAAGACATTGTTTTTCTCCCACTTGGCTTTGTTTTCTTCTTCCTTCTTATGCTACTTTCTCCCTTTCATTTTCCTCTCATTTTTTAAAATATAATATATTCTTGCCTAGACAGTCCCTGATTTCCAAAGACCAGATTCAAACAGCTACTAATTAGGGAAGGGAGGGAATGCAGAAACAAAGGAGGAGCAGTCAAGAAACAACAGTGCAGGGCTTCCCTGGTGGCGCAGTGGTTGAAAATCTGCCTGCTAATGCAGGGCACACGGGTTGGAGCCCTGGTCGGGGAAGATCCCACATGCCGCGGAGCAACTAGGCCCGTGAGCCACAACTGCTGAGCCTGCATGTCTGGAGCCTGTGCTCCGCAACAAGAGAGGCCGCGATAGTGAGAGGCCCGCACACCACGATGAAGAGTGGCCCCCGCTTGCCACAACTAGAGAAAGACCTCGCACAGAAACAAAGACCCAACACAGCCAAAAATAAATAAATTAATTAATTAATTAATAAAACAAAAACAAAAAAAACAACCGACTATAAATATGAAGGTTTATTCTGCAAAAAAAAAAAAAGAAAGAAAAGAAACAACAGTGCACTGATAAAGCAGGGTCTTGGTTCCTCCTCAAGGGATATATTGATCCATAAAAATACCTTTGAGTTCTTCTGCTGGAACTAAGGCCCCCACCCAGGTGGAGGATGGTAACTTCGCTGAACACAAGATTCCTGGAGCACCACCCTGCGACCTCACCACCAACACATCAGAAGAAGGTCACATACCTGCAGCCCTCACCCCAAATTTTGCCTATAAAAACTTTTTCCCAAAAACCATCAAGGAGTTCAGGGTTTTTTGTTTTTTGTTTTTTTTTTTTGCTGTACATGGGCCTCTCACTGCCATGGCCTCTCTCGCTGCGGAGCACAGGCTCTGGATGTGCAGGCTCAGTGGCCATGGCTCACAGGCCCAGCCGCTCTGCAGCATGTGGGATCCTCCTGGACCGGGTCACGAACCTGTGTCCCCTGCATCGGCAGGCAGACTCTCAACCACTGCGCCACCAGGGAAGCCCCTGGTTCAGGGTTTTTTTGAGCAAGAGCCACCTGTTCTCCTTGCTTGGCCCTGCAATAAACCTTTTGCTGCTCCAAACTCTGACATTTCTGTTTGTTTGGTCTCACTGTGTGCTGGGCACATGCACTTGGGTTCGACAACACTGTCAAGGGGAAACTGTTGCTGGTGGAGACCTATAAAAGCAGGTGATGGGGTGGATAGAGCCTCCATGCTTTTAGGGTTATACTACTTGATTAACTTGATTTGCTGCTAGTAGGTGGGATGTAGATTGGGAGGAAGAGTGTGGTGTTGTTTTAAACTTAAACTTGGAAAGGTTTCCTTGTGTGTTTATCCTGGGGCTTTTTAATCTAAAGGTATAACTTAAAAATATGATAAATAAAACAGAAAAAAAAAAAAGGTAGACCCAGTAAAATGTAGTGGTGAACCTTTGGTTGCTTCTGTATAAATTTTATTTTATTTCATTCATTTCATTTTATTTATTTTATTTTTTTTCCTGGGCCACACTGTGTGGCCTGTGGGATCCCAGTTCCCTGACCAGGGATCAAACCTGTGCCCTCAGCAGTGGAAGTGTGGAGTCCCAACCACTGGATTGCCAGGGAATTCCCTTAAGTTGTATTTTAAATTGGTCCAGGTAAGATATGGGGATATATGTATATGTATAGCTGATTCACTTGTTATAAAGCAGAAACTAACACACCATTGTAAAGCAATTATACTCCAATAAAGACGTTAAAAAAATAAAATAAAAAATTTTTAAAATAAAAAAATATATTGGTCCAGGTATTCCAATATGTAATTAGTCAGTTTGATCTGAGAGCATTTGCATGGGAATAGGACTATATAATATTTTAAAATTAAGAATGATGCCCAAAACTTGGCCACTGTGCACAGGTGTCAAATTGAATCTTGGAGACAGAGTTTTGGGTGAAGTAGAAAAGAATAGCTTTATTGCTTTGCCAGGTAAAGGGGAGACACAGCAGCCTCATGCCTCAAAAACTGTGTCCCAACCTGGGAGGTTTTGGTGAGGAGTTTTATAGCAATGGTTCAAGGGCAGATTTGCTAACAAGGATCAGGGTGTGTGCAGGGCCTGCACTCCTTAATCTGGCCTCAGGTGGTCTCCTGATGAGCTTCTCTAGTTTCTTTGATCAGGCCTCCCTTGTCTCTGCATTCCCTCCCTTTCCTGATTAGCAACTGTTTGAATCTGCCCTTTGGAACTCAGGGAAGGTCATGGAGGCTGGAGTCTATTCCCTACAAACAAGAAACGGGGGACACAGAAAGGCTCCCGTGCCCAGGAGCCCCACAGGGTCCTGCTTGGCTTCAAGAACACAAATTATCTTCTCATTTGAACTGTCCATTTAATGAAAGCTATGCTCTGTTAGTACAAACAAATAAAAATGGGCCACGGCATAAACATCAATCAATCATGAAAAATTGGCTTAAAACAATTCAAATACTAAAAGGCAGTTGATAACTTTACTTTTTAAAATGGTACTTTAGTGAAATTCAAGAGAACACATAGTTGCTGAGTTTTTCCTGTGTACAGAGGAGAGTGCTAAACGTTTAATCTGGGGTACCAGAATGAAAAACTCAAGGAATTCGAACTTTAATCAATAGGCTGTAGGAAGAAAATGAAAGAAATTTCTATACACGATGAAAATCCATGTATTAATCCCTCATTTCCTATAAAAAATAAACAAATGTCTCTTAATCTCATTTCACTTAAAATGTCATTGAGCCTTTCTTTCCTGATTTTAACAGCCCCTCTATCTCAAGAGCCTGTATCTTTGTTTACCATGTGCAGAAAAAAAGGCCCATTGAAGGGGAGTAGAATGCTTACTTCAGGATCCTATGAAATCACAGGTGGAATTTAGACTAATATGGTGTAAGAGCTGTACAGGGCCTCTGGGGTCCTCTAACTCAACTGCTTATATCAAAGGCCCCAAATAAAGCTATTCAGTGGTGAAGTTAAGGTGGGAATAAGCACTCTTGACTCTTAAGCAAGGGCCCTAACAGAAGCCAAAGCCTGTCTTGCCTTTGTTCTATGTATAGGATGCAGTCACTCCCAGTCTTCCACAGAGCACAGCTAAACTCCTCGGGCTAAATAAAGTGGAAATAAGCTTCCTCCAGCACCTTTTAGACTGGAGAATCTCTAGACCCAAATAGGGCCATCAGAATGGTCCATGGTGGCTGCTCTGTCAGATTGTTATAGATTCCCAAAACAAGACCAGAAATAGATTAGTCTCTACTACTAAAACACAGGATCTAGGCTCAATGGTAACTGACTCCCCACACTCAATATAAACTAAGGCTTTCCTCAAAATATGATTTTAGGTAATTTCTTCTCCTTACTGAGAATACTAGACCTTCAAAAGCGCTGGGATAAGAGAGGAGAGAGAATATTTTAAAAAGCATTTTTAAAAAAGCATTTACATTGGGTATTGCAGTTAGAATTTTTAATAGGCAAGAAGTTTTACTTCAAATTCACTAGTGGAATCTATAAATATATTGCTCATTTCCTGGCTGCTTAGGCCATTAAGCATCTAATCTGTTTCCTGAGCTGAAACTAGCTAATGGAAAAATATTTAGAATACTAATCATCTAGTGAAATGGGCATCTGGCATTCATTCACCCAAAACATATTCTTGGTCATATTTCCCTTCAGTAATTTATACAGTTTCTAAAGGAATAATCTCACTTTTTACAATAAAAGGTCTTTGCTATTAAAACATGGAAAGGCTCCTCCTTCTCTACCCCTAATGTTTTATGAATAAGGGCACTCTTCTGTATGACATTCTTTAGCCTCAACACATACATAATATCAGGTTGGGAAGTGTATTACGTGCTTTTCTACCAAGCAATTCATTCATGAAATCATTGAACAAAAAATAAAAACAGGGCCTCCCTGGTGGCGCAGTGGTTGAGAGTCCGCCTGCCGATGCAGGGGATACGGGTTCGTGCCCCGGTCTGGGAGGATCCCATATGCCGCGGAGCGGCTGGGCCCGTGAGCCATGGCCGCTGGGCCTGCGCGTCCGGAGCCTGTGCTCCGCAATGGGAGAGGCCACAACAGTGAGAGGCCTGCATACCGCAAAAAGAAAATAAATAAATAAATAAATAAATAAATAAATAAATAAAAACAAAAGCATGAGGACAATATTATTACCATAACAAAACTGAGATTTTTATATTTACTTGATGGAGCTCTGTTAAATAAACTTATTATACCACCTATATGCAATATTGCCCCAAAGCTGCAGAGGTCCAAATTACTGAAGGCAAACTGTGTGCTGATGCTGAATTTACCAGGTGCTAGATTTTTCTTTTCTTTTTTTTTTTTTCTTATTAGTCAAGATTTTTCTACAATATGACATTCACAATACTTCTCAAAGCCTCATTCCCACAGGTTTCTTTCTCTTTTGTGGCTAGCATATCATTACCATGAGCATGACTCTGACACATCTGTTATGAGGTGGAGGGTTCAGACAGCAAACTAATTTTTTTATATTTAGCCTAGGAGAAGCATTATTCAGAAGGTAAACATGCCAGAGGAAAACCCCAAACGCAGGAGAGAGTCAACAAGGATTTTAGGGTGATCTGTACCATTCCTCCTTTCCTTTAGCACAGTTCATCAAGAGTCTTTGAAAATAATCTACCAGAGCCAAGCTTGGGCTTTGGAGGAAAGCTAGCTTTTGAGTTGAGAACTGGAAGTGTGACCCCCCTAAATTACACACAATTCCGAAATTAGAATTTCCACTAGAGGGAATTTCTTTTAAATCAGTATCTGTAAAGTATGGTTTATAAAGGAGACAAAGCGCACTGTAAGGTGTAGTTTGATTAGATAAAAAGATTACTGGACTTCAAGAAAAGCACCCTGCTTTCTTCCAAACAGCATTCTTCTATTATGCAAGTTTTTTTTTTTTACATTTTTTATTTTATTTTATTTTATTTTACAAATTTAATCAAGTTTTTACCTTTTCATAATTTAGACACCAATCAGTGACAGGCATTATATATGCTTTGGCACAGAGCACTAACATAATTAGTGTGGCTGCTCTGAATGCCTCCATCCACAACAGAATTAGCAATAATACAGTTTCCTTCCTTTTAGAAATATTAAAGACAAAACAAAAATATTCAACTTCATTTCCTTAAGAAAAATGACAAATTTCTGCTAAACATGACCAATACCTTCTTTAAAGAAATTTGATTATCAAAGCAAAATAGAGACTGTTTGTTCTGTCAAACGTGTTCTGTTCAAACAGGGTCATTTTAATGACCCTGTACAGTCATTAAAATCAGTTGTTTAAAATTTTCCTCCTGGGTTTCACATTTATCATAGATAAATCTTTTTATACCACACTGCTCAGAGGTGTTGTACATGAGGCAGAAGCATTTCCTGACCTCAGTAGGCTATTGACAAGCCCCTGGAATGGGCCAGGAAAGGAAAATTGGACAATGTAACTTAACTAAAAAGAAAAGGCATCAAAACTCAGTATTAGAGATTCTGTATGTTATTGCATCTGCTGATCATGCTGGGCTCCTGACACTGACTTGCTTGTGAATGCTCTGTGCTTTTCTACTTGGAATCTGAAGTGATGGAGACCACAGAAGCAATTCCCCCACACTCTTGACTCTTCCTGTGCTCTTTGGAGACCTGAACAGATATGCTTCTCTTCTTCAGTTCTTGGGGTTAACATTTCGAGGCAAAAATTTACAAAATTCCAATCAATTAAATAAAAATTAAATATTTGATTCCCACACCACCAAACTCAAATAATTAATTGAAAGATAACTTTTAGTGTCCACCAATTTAAAAGGTAAACCATATTCAGTCTCAGATAAAATTGCCATTGGAACAAAACTGGGGCAAGTCTAACAAGTAAGACTCTGGAAAAACTAGTCAAAGAATTACAGTGTCATTTGACCCCACTGCCATGATCAAAAACTGTTCTAATGACAAATTTAACATCTAGGTCACAAAAACAAAGAATTTTTAGAAAGGTAGGGGCTAATTTCCTAAGATATCCAAAGAAAAAAAATTCCAACTTCCTCACTGAAAACAGAAAAGATTGTTTAAAATGGAAATGCCCCCCAAATTGCTTTCAAGACTATAATCTGAACAGGGAAAAAAAACAAAACAGGTATAAAAAATTTATTCTCTTCATTAAGATAATAAAATTGTTATCTGACACACTGAGACCCTGACTAAAAAATAATAATAATAAAATTGGACTTCTACACAATTAGAGAAAATAATGAAAATACAGCAGAGTATATTTTACTTACGGCACTTAACAGGAATCACATAGACCCTGACTCTACATGTGGTCCCTGTGCCTGGGGCTCTGAAGCTGATTTGCACCATCTACCACCTCCAGACAGGAGGAAAGATGGCTCCCATTTCTAAGTCCTCATAAAGCCCCACATGTTTGGAGGTTTTAAAATATAATTTTACTCTACTACTTTTCCATTACTGTGTAACAAATTACCATAGACTGAGTGGCTGAAAGCCACAGTCATTTATTTTATTTTATTTTATTTATTTATTTATTTATTTATTTTGTGGTACGCGGGCCTCTCACTATTGTGGCCTCTCCCATTGCGGAGCACAGGCTCCGGACGCGCAGGCTCAGCGGCCATGGCTCACGGGCCCAGCCGCTCCGCGGCACGTGGGATCTTCCCGGACTGGGGTGCAAACCCGTGTCTCCTGCATCGGCAGGCGGACTCTCAACCACTGCGCCAGGGAAGCCCCGCCACAGGCATTTATTATCTCACAACTCTGAAGGTCAGAAGTCCGGGTGGGTTCTGCTGGGCTTTGCCCAGGTTCTCATAAGGCTTGAAATCAAGATATCTGCTGGGCTGGCCTCTTATCTCAAAGCTCTGGGGAAGAATCCACCTGCGAGCTCTTTCAGGTTGTTGGCAGAATGTAGTTCCTTGTGGTTGTATGGATGAGGTCCAGTTTCCTTGCCAGCCATCCCTGGGGGTGGGGAGCAGTACCCTCAGCTCCTCATAGCTGCCTGCCTTCCTCCTCCCGTGGCCCCCTCCATCTTCAAAGCAGCAGTTGTGCATGGAGTCCCTCTCATACTTCCTCCCTCCTTGACTTCCCTTCTGCCATCAGCCAAAGAAAGCTCTCTGCATTTAGGCTCATATGATTAGATCATGCCCACTCAGAAAATCCAGGATAATACTCCTATTTTATGGTCAACTGTGACATATAATCAGATAAGTCATACCTCATCATATTCTCAGGTTCCAGGAATTAGTCTGGGACATCTTCGAAGGGCATTTAAGAAATTCTACCTACCAAAAAATTAAGGTAAACAAAACAAAATAACAAAAGCCAAATGGTGTCATGTACTTGTCCAAGTGTGAAACAAAGGTATTCTAAATTCCTCACACTTGAATAAGCAACATATGCAAATGGTATAAAATAGTAAAGGTACAAAAGATATTAGTAAAAAATAAGACTTCCTTCTAATGTTGTCCTTTAGTCCCCGTTCCACTCCCCAAGAACAACTGTTTACTAGTTTCTTATGTCTCCTGTGGGAAATCTCCATGTTAGGTAAAGCACATATATTTGGAAGGACTGAAATGATCTGGTCCTGAAAGGTTATTAGCATTCCTCTGCTACATCACCCGGGCCTCACTCAGGCTTCCCCTGAGGGTGCTGGGGGGAAGTTATTCTGTGATAAATAGTCAGTTTAGATTTTCTAATTATCTGAGATTAGTATTGATCATTTCTGTTTTCCTAGAAAAGCATCCATTCCTTCCAGGTTCTCAAATTAATTTGCATAGTACTGAGCAAAATATTTTCTTATAATTATTTTATTCTTTTCTGTTTCTATCATTTCCCCATTATTATTTCTCATTCTGTGTTCTCTTCCTCACCCAAGTTTCAATTTTATTAGGTTAGCTACAGATTTATCTATTTAATTGATTTTTTTAAAAAAAGAACCAGCTCTTTTATTTATTAGTCTGATTAATTTTCTTTTTCCAATTCATTAACTTTTATTGTTATTCCAACTTTCTGCTTTCTAATGTTTGTTTTATTGATTATTTTTCTAACTTTTTGAGTTAGATATTTAATTCAGTTATTTTCTTTCTCCATCAAGATAGGTGCTTCTCTGAATTCTACTTTTCGCTACCCCATAGGTTCTGACATGTAGTGCTTTTCCCCCTAGATTTTCTATAACCTGTTTGGTTTCCTCTATGATGCAAGAGTTGTTTAAAAACTTTTAAAAAATGTTCAGGTGATAATACAATTTTTTTCTATTTATTTTCTTAATTTCTAGTTTTACTGCAATGTGATTAGACAATGCTATATGTATTCATTTTGCCTTTTGGAATTCACTGACATTTTCTTTATGGTCTATTTTGTTTTTATTCAGCATTTAAAAAGGTCTATTCTTAGCTTTCAGGACACAGAGTGACAAATATCAAATAGTTAGTTCATTCATTATTTTTATTCAGGTTTTCTTTTTCTTGTTTTTTGTCCACATGGTCTCTTATGAACTAAGACGAGTGAATTAACATTTCCTACCACTATCATGTAACTATTTCTTTTCACATTTCCTGTAGTTTCTGTTTTATAGGTGACCAGTAGTATACTGCTGTTATGAATCATCTTTCTTTGCCTTATTTAAAGCTTTCTCCTCGGGACTTCACTAGTGGCGCAGTGGTTAAGAATCCGCCTGCAAATGCAAGGGACATGGGTTCGAGCCCTGGTCCAGGAAGATCTCACATGCCACGGAGCAACTAAGTCCGTGCACCACAACTACTGAGCCTGCACTCCAGAGCCTGCAAGCCACAACTACTGAGCCCGTGAGCCACAACTACCGAAGCCCACGTGCCTAGAGCCTGTGCTCCACAAGAGAAGCCACCACAATGAGAAGCCTGAGCACTGCAACCAAGAGTAGCCCCCGCTCACCACAACTAGAGAAAGCCTGTGCTCAGCAACAAAGACCCAACACAACCAAAAATAAATACATAAATTTAAAAAAAAAAGCTTTCTCCTCTAAATCTACTGCTGTCTTATATTAAAGATGCGATCCCTACATTTTTGTTTGTGTTTTCCCAGTAAGGTTTTGTTCACGTTTTCAGCCTTGTCTGTGTGATTCTTCATTGAACCCATTACCCTGCTTCTTCATGCCCAAGGAAGCTCCTGCTGCCAGCCCATACATCTCGTCCTGTTAATCTAAACTGGGCATTACTGGTTTTGTCCCTCAGAGAGTTCTTTCAACTTCATCTGGGATCTGCAGCTGTGGGTATCTTTCTTCAACTGCATTTATTTGTTCTTTATCACATATTGTGGCGTGGGGTTGTACACGCCTCCTACTTTCCTTGAAGATGGGGTCGTGTTTCTTCTTTTTGTTCTCCTAGTGCAGTTGGATGCCATGACATTTGTTCTGCCATTTAAAAACTACAATCTAGAATTGGTTTTTTGCCAGTTCTCCACTGTCTATGCCTTACATCATGTTCTCTGGTGAAAGGCTTTGCTGTACTGTGCTCTGCAGATGTTCCTGATAACAGCATGTTCTGGTCCTTAGTCCTATGAATGAGGAAGGCAGTTTCTTATCCGGCTCTTTGAAATTCCTTCCATGGTTTCTAGGCTATCCTACACTATCTATCTCTACCTCTCCCAGAAGCTTCTGGGAATTCTACTCTCACCTCTCACTCATGTCTCTCTCTTCAGTTCAGTTCAGTTTAGTCTGCCTGAAAGTATATTTTTTTACCAGTCAATTCAAAGCAGATACTAAACTTTAAGACAAACTGATAGCTGGACCACATTAGGTGCTCAATTTTGTGTTTCACCTGCTATGTGCAAAGCCCTCTTCTTGGCATTGGAGATGCATACCGCGATGAATGCCTTAAGAACTCATACTGTAGTGGGGGAAAAGAAGAAATATTATTCTTACATTATTTTGTTAATGCACATTTCCATGTAGGCTCCTCAAATGCCATGTTTTGTCGTTAGCATTACCCATCTTTCTCTGGTCCCTCCCTATATCACATCATCTTTAAGTTGCCTTTTCTGTTCAAAGTCTGTACCCTCTTCAGGTGGACACAAAACTGCTATTGTAAGGGTAAGCTGGGACAAAGTGAAAGTGGCATGGACATATATACACTACCAAATGTAAAATAGGTAGCTAGTGGGAAGTAGCTGCATAGCACAGGGAGATCAGCTCGGTGTTTTGTGACCACCTAGAGGGGTGGGATAGAGAGGGTGGGAGGGAGGGAGACGCAAGAGGGAGGAGAAATGGGGATATATGTATACGTATAGCTAATTCACTTTGTTGTACAGCAGAAACTAACACACCACTGTAAAGCAATTATACTCCAGTAAAGATGTTAAAAAACAAAACAAAACAAACTGCTATTGTTCATCAGTCCTTGCCTTGGCTGCAGAGCCAAAGTCATAAAAGTTGAATTTGTAGAGCAGTTGCGTCATTTAGGATCCTTTGGCTACAAAGAATAGAGAATCAATTATCTCAAGTCACTGTGTGTGGCTGTACATGAGGGTGTGTGAGAGGAGTACAAGTGGGAACGTTATTGCAAGGATTCCAGTGAAACTCTGGAACAAAGGTATGCCATGTGGCTAGGCCTCATAGTAATCCACGGAAAGCAGCTTAACCAGGCCTCATGAGAAATACAGGAACATAGACTGAGAACTGCAAGTTGCCCAGGATGAGAAAGATGTGTAATGATTTGTTTAGTTCCTTGTGCCTTTGGCAACAATAATTTGTTGATCATGCTCCTCCCCTACAGATATTAAGTAAAATCTTTGTATCTCGCCCACACACAATTTTTAAAAATTTTATGACCTAGCTTTTACTTACTCATCACTCTTGCTTACTCATGGCTTCTACTGACTCATGTCATCTCTGTCTGCCTTTTTTCTGGTTAAGCATTTGACTTCTGTTCCTACCAAATAATTCTCTCTACTTCAAACTTTCCTCAGAGAGGATCTGATCAGCCTACTATGTCACCATCATCAGTTAGGTAAGGCACAGGTGCTAGGTCTTTTCCAAACAGCCTGACTGCTTAAACATTTTTTTTTTCTGCCTGCTTTAGGTCAAATGTAGGTGGTATGGTCAAGCAATACAGAACATGGCCACCTATACGCACTGTAGAGCTGATATCTTCAGGAAGAGGCTACAGGTAGGAGCCCTTAGAAAAGGACTGTGGGTATACAGATACTCCTATTACAGTAGTTAAGCTTTCCTCAGTTCTAATACATAAAATCATGCATTTTTCCCAAGGTTCTCTATGGAAAAAAAAAAAAAGCTTTTCTTTTATACTTAAACGTAACCACTCAGGGCTTCCCTGGTGGCACAGTGTTTGAAAGTCCGCCTGCCAATGCAGGGGACACGGGTTCGTGCCCCGGCCCTGGAAGATCCCACATGCCGCGGAGCGGCTGGGCCCGTGAGCCGTGGCCGCTGAGCCTGCGTGTCCGGAGCCTGTGCTCCGCAGCGGGAGAGGCCACAACAGTGAGAGGCCCGCGTACAGCAAAAAAAAAAAAAAAAATGTAATCACTACCAAGATAAAAGTCCATATACTATACCACAAAAGGCATGGGAATTTAGTCCAGCCAGCTAGAAATTCCCTGGAAAGAGTTATATCAAATAGTACCTACTGCTAGTATTCTAAGGAACTGAAGTTATCAATATACCGACTTCTGTAAAGGAACTATCCATTCACTATGGTTAGGCACTAGCGTGCCTAGAAGAAATTGGGGTTTACTTGTAATCATATTTCTGTCATCTAAGACCATATAGATGAAAGCTTTTTATTTCACTTACAATTCAGAACTGAATTTCACTTTGCTTATCATGATCCCTATGAGAACAGGTTTTATTATCATCTTACAGACTGGGAAAGAAAATAATTCCAGAAGCCAACAATGCCATATTCTAGATTAGAGGTACACTGTATTCAGAGAATAAACTGCTACGGCTTTAGAATTTCAAGTAGGGCAGAGCTGTAAATTTCAGCCTGGTCTAACACCTGAGCTGAGACAGTAAGTGCCTGATTTGGTACAAACATCTGTTTACCCAAGCCTAGCCATATGCCACTGGAACTGAAGAGAAGGCAATTACCAACAGGGCTACAGTGCATTCCTTTAAATCTCCTGTAGGGGCATGTGCCCAACTTGTCCCTATGTGTGCAATTTGCCTAATTCTTGCAAAATTATAAACTCTGTCAACTGTATGATGTGATAGTTTTTATAGAGCACACAAATTGAAGATATAGTCATCAAAGGGGATGAAAATTTTGATAAATTCCTTATACAACAAAGATTATAATAACAATGTTTTTCATAAAAATACTTTCAATTGCCAGATAATGGACCATATCTATTTTAAAAATTAATTTTTATTGGAGTATAGTTGCTTTACAATGTTGTGTTAGTTTCTACTGTACAGCAAAATGAATCAGCTATACCTATATATATATATATAGCCCCTCTTTTTTGGGTTTCCTTCCCATTTAGGTCACCACAGTGCATTAAGTAGAGTTCATGTGCTATACAGTATGTTCTCATTAGTTATCTATTTTATACATAGTATCTATAGTGTATATGTGCCGATCCCAATCTCCCAACTCCTCCCAGCCCCCACTTCCCCCTTGGTATCCATACATGTGTCTTCTATGCCTGTGTCTCTATTTCCGCTTTGCAAATAAGATCATCTATACCATTTTTCTAGATTCCACATATACGTGTTAATATACGATATTTGTTTTTCTCTTTTTGACTTATTTTACTCTGTATGACACTCTATAGGTCCATCCACGTCTCTACAAATGACCTAATTTCGCTCCTTTTTATGGATGAATAATATTCCATTGTATATATGTACCACATCTTCTTTATCCACTCCTCTGTTGATGGACATTTAGGTTGCTTCCACATCCTGGCTATTGTAAATAGTGCCGCTATGAACACTGGGGTGCACGTGTCTGTGTGAATTATGGTTTTCTCTGGATATATGCCCAGTAGTGGAATTGCTGATTGACCCATACCTTAAAGGCACATCACTGATGTGGTTAAAAAGAAATTCTCTGCAGCAAATAATCCATATACTGCACACTACTAGGAACACTTTTCCCATCAGCCAGATACAAACCATACTACTTTCATCATTCATTTGGTTTTTAACCAAGGAATTACTAAGCACTTACAATACCAAGAAGCCAGGAATTATGTTGGATATTTAGTACATGGAACTGAATTTACCTCCTACCTTCTCTCGAGGGAAGGAGTCCTAAAGGTCCAGCAAGGCAAATAGACTGGTAAATAAATTATAAGAAAATGGTGTAAGAGAATGTTTAACTGGCTAATCCAATGGCCAAAGATTCAGAGGGGGATGTTCTGATTTCAACATGTCCTATGAGAGATGTACACAACTTCTTATATATTTTGCATCTCTCCCCAAAGTGTTTACCATGAGAGACCCTGTGGCGTCTATTATCAGATGTATAAAGGAAAAAAAGTTTTAATTTTATGATTATTTTGCATCCTAGTGTGTAAATTTGATTATGTGAATGTCAAACAAGGCAAGGGAGAGGTGATCATGGTCTTCATCAACTCTGTTTTGCAATGAGGGTGCTATCAACAGGTGGGAAGAAGTGGCTGCAGGAGTATAAATCTTTGAAATGAATTATGCAGCCAGACAGAGGAGGAGTGATGGTTATATGGTTACATGGAGAATAGGAGGCAATTATATCCTTCAGCTCCTCTCTCATACCTCAAGCATCTCAAATTCCCTCACTCCCTATATAAACCTCCTAACATCCTAACCTACTCGAATTGCCTGGTTACATATGACAGCAAACATGCATGGAAGAAAAATGGGGAAAAAAGTGAATGGACATGAAATTAGGTCCTTGATATCACCTTGAAAGAAAATCAACATATTCTTTTAATATGATGCAAACTACTGAATCTGTTAAATCACAGAATCTTGGTGATTTAAAATAAAAACAGTGTATTTTTAGTTCATGCAAAGTTCAGCTAGCACGAGGGTGGAGTTGGGGGTTTCTGAACTCTGTAGTCATTTAGGAACTCTGACTGATGGAGATTCTATCACCTTCAGTATGTGGTTTCCAAGGTCACTTTGAGGTCATCTAGTTGGCAAAAGGGTAGACAGAAAGCATGGAAGCTATATGGGAATTTTGTTTGTTTGTTTTTTTTAAACAGCCAAACCAAAGGAATAAATGTACATCACTTGAACTCTCATTCCTCTGCCCAAACTCAATAAGATGACTATACTTAATTGCAGAGGAGGCTGGGAAATGTAGTTCAAGCTGTATCAGCAGGAAGAAAGGAAAATAGGTTTGTTGAACAATTAGCCAATTTCTGACAGTGTCTTTCCCAGAATATTATACTTCATCTGCAAATATATCCAGTTCTTGCATCCTAGGGATGTGAATTTAAATGGGTATTTATTACAATAAAATTCTACTACTTAACAAATTTGCCTCTCAAGTAAATTTACTATAAAACGGATTGCCTGTAAAAGGTAAATTTCCATTATCATTACACACTGGCTTATTCAAATATGAGTTTGACTATATAAATATATTTTAAATACCTTTAGTTCTATTACATCGAACTGTGGTTCTGTCTCCACTTGCATTTCTTACTTGTCAAACTTAGCATTTCTAAAACTCAACATCTCTAAAACCAAACTCATGATCTTCCCTCTCCCTATCTCCTCCTGACTTCCTCAACTCAGAGGAAGACCTCTGGACAACCAGTTATTCAGGCCAGATGCTTGGGGATAGCCCTTTATATTCTACTCATTCTCAAACCCCCATCCAATCCATCAACAGGTTTTACTTTCAAAACATATCTTGAATCCATTAATGTCTTCCAATTGCCCCTAATCCAGCCAAATCTACTCCTCACCTGTATTACTGCCCTAGTTTTCTCTCTGCTTCTATCTTGAGAGTAACTCTCTACTTTTATATTTTCTCTAATCTATTCTTTCTTACATAAATCAGATAATCTCTTGAAAACGCTTCAAAAAGATTTGCATTGTACTTCGGATAAAATCTAAAATCCTAGCCAAAGCCTTTGAGGACCTGCAAGGATCTGGTTCCCGGTTTCATCTCCAACCTCATTTGTCAGCACTTATTTTGCTCAATCTATACCAGCTATTTTAGTTTTTTGTAAAGGTCAAATGCCTTTTTCCCTTCCCACATAGCATTTCCTCTGTCCAGAAAATGTTTTTTGTTTTTGTTTTTAATAATGAAATTCATTTTCTTTTTACCATGAAAGATCTTTTCATATAGAAGAATGTGACTGATGTATATGACTCTCACTCACTCAAGCACCAAAGCCAAGATAGGTGATTATCCCAACTGTCTCCCTCTGGGAAGACGAGGTATATGGAGTGGCTGGGCTTTTCCCTCTAGCTCACCTATGAAACAGAAGCCTTTCAGAAGTCCCAGATTTGTCTTTGTCTTCTGCACAAGGCCTGCTAAAGGCCAAGATATAGGCCACCAGAGATCAGTAAACACCCAAAGAACAAAATATAGGTTTAGAATTTACTTGTATTTCAGAATTCAGGTTTTCACATAATTTCTGGCTCCTAAAATTCTTCCTTATTGTCTCACTCACTCAGCCACACATTTAAAAATATATTTTAGGGGGCTTCCCTGGTGACACAGTGGTTGGGAGTCCACCTGCCGATGCAGGGGGTGCAGGTTCATGTCCCGGTCCGGGAAGATCCCACATGCCGCAGAGCGGCTAGGCCCGTGAGCCATGGCTGCTGAGCCTGTGCGTCTGGACCCTGTGCTCCGCAACAGGAGAGGCCACAGCAGTGAGAGGCCGGCGTACCCCCAAAAAAGATATATATATATATATATTTTTTTAATTATTTTATCTAGAAGTTTTAGATGTTCTGTACCAGAAGAGTTTATACCGACATTTAGTCCACTGTTTTGCCAGAAACAAAAGATCTTCTATAGCACAGTTTACTACTCCTCTCCAGCTGGTTAGCTTCTGTTAATCTTTTAGAGCTTCAGCTTAAAATGTCACAAGTTTTCCTTGATCCTCATTCCTCAATCTAAATTAGATTCTAACTATTTTCTCTCTTGTAACAAACTTCTTTCCTTTTGCAACCTTTATTACAGCTTTTGATTATACTTTGTGTTATCTGCCCCTTCCATTACTCTGTAAGCTTCAGGAGGACAGGAATCCTGTCTGTTGTGATTATTACTGAAGAGAAAGCCTAGTGCAGGACTAGGACACAGTAGGTGCACAAGAAATTTTAAATACTTATTAAGTAAAAGAATGAACAGATGCAATGTAATGTAATCATATTGAGTCACAGTAGTCTTAAACCCTGTAAGCGACCAATAAATACTGGCACTATTAAACAACATTTAAATTGACTGCCTTCAAAAATTATGTAGTATAGTGTAAGATTAATACAAAAAATAGTACACAAGAGGAAGTAAAGCACAGACTCTGGAACCAGACTGCCTGGAATCAAATTTCTTATCTGCCACTTACTAACCAAGTGACCTTTGTTGGAGATTTAAACATTCTGTGCCCGTTTTCTCTGATCTGTACAAACAGGTCAGTAAGAGTACTTGGTGATGTTAAGGTGATGACTAAATGACAAACATGCCAGTCATCCAAGGAAGCAAGATGTAATTGTTGTGCCTGTTATCATTACAAAGCTAATGATAATCAATGGTCTCATCAAAGAAAAAAAGAAAGTTACACAGAATCAGACGGGGAAAATAAGTAGGAGCAGCAAGCTGTAGAAAGGGAATTGGGTTGCAGACGTGCCGGCAAGAGGCAGGAGCACACAGGGACATCCGCAAGGGACACAGGGAGTAGCGGGCTGCGTGGGTGCCCAGGGCCAGCACGCAGACACTACTGACACAGTGGCTGGAGAGAAGGGGCTGCTGGGGAGAGACTGAGATAGGCCTGCCATTTCCCTGTGCCACGTGCTCGGAGCACTTAGTTCACTCGAGCCATCCACCTACTCGCTGTGGGGAAGTGTCTTTGGATCTGATTTTGGGCTCAGTTAATAGAAAATAGTTGGGAACATCAGCCAGTAGGCAAGATTAAGTTGTGCACCTTTTGACAGCAGCAAATATCTCTGGGAATTAAAGGCAAGTTCTGTCTCATACGGCAGTTTTCCTGACAAACGCTGTACTCTACTCGTGGATCCTAATGGGGGAAAGTAGTTTCCTCATTTTCTTTTGTCTTCCTTCATTTTTCAATGGCATTTCCCTCACAATACTGAGAACATATTATACAATCTCCTCTCTGGTATCCATTCCCCACTCCCCAGATCCTGGATCCATTTAAAACAAAGTCATTACAGTTTGGATTTTGTGATACTACACTGACTAAAGGTCTGATTATTTTATAAGAAATAAAGTTTTATCCTTTTCTCTAGCTGTGAAACTAGTTCTTTTTAAGTTACCCCTGAGACCATCTACACATGGCCCACCATGAAAAATTTACATTAAGATGAGTTTAACTACATCACCCACATTAAGAGTCTAAAGTTACATCTGTTGGGATAAAATGACTACAGCTGAATCCTGAGGTGATTTAAAACAAAAACAGATGAACTAGGTGCTAAGAAAGAGTCTGCCTACAGCAAAGCATTGAATAGCTAGGTTGGTATCTTGTGGCAAACTTTCATTTGTTTCTACCATATTTTCATTGCTCAGTGTCAGACTGTCCTTTCTTTAAAAGAGGGTGAACTCATCCTATCAGAAAAAAAAAAATGTGGGACATTTATCTTGAGAAATCAATTTCAATAGTCAACCTTAACTTCCTAACCAGAATATGTGAATCTAAAGGTCAGCTGCTGCTCTACTTTGGCCAAAAAAGTAGGTATTTTAGGGGATTCAGATTTGTCTCTAAATCTTTGATTGCAATATTCTTATGTACTATTGTGTTAAGAAGGTGTTCATTTTGGTAAATGTATTCTTCACTTCCCCCAGTGATTTATGTCATCTGAACCTTTTTAATCAATAATGTTTGATAAGGACTTCCCTGGTGGCACAGTGGTTGACAGTCTGCCTGCCAATGCAGGGGACAGGGGTTTGTGTCCCGGTCTGGGAAGATCCCATGTGCCGCGGAGCAGCTGGGCCCGTGAGCATGGCCGCTGAGCCTGCGCGTCCGGAGCCTGTGCTCCGCAACGGGAGAGGCCACAACAGTGAGAGGCCCGCATACCGCAAAAAAAAAAAAAAAAAAAAAAAAAAAGTTTGATAGAAAACACATAGCACAATGGAAATAAACCAAAATATTTTGAAAATAAAACAGTTAAATAATATTTATTTCAAATCCCCTATAAATTCTTGATAGGTATGAGGTAGAAAACCTTAAAAATTTTGTTTCCTCTGAACTCTGGAAACCTAACTTTCTCATGTATGATAAAAATCAGTATCACAGGCTGGATTTTCTTTGTAATCAGAGTACCTCTTCTCATGTTTTATTAAGAATTCATAAGCAACTATTGCTTCTGCTATCAGGGAACCCAAACTGAGGATGGTTTACTCACTCACTTGCATTGTGAAAAAAGTTTTGGTTTTTTTTTTTTTTGGTCAATTGAAGAAGCAATACCAGTAAAAGAAACTGTATAAAAGGATATTATTAAATAAAAAGTATTAATAAATGAAAGTAAATATATTAAATGGAAAGGAAGTCTCCTTTCCACATCAAACTCTCAGCCCTCTCATCAGAAACTAAGTTAATGTGGGGGGTTGTTTGTTTGTTTTTATGTACTGAAACATAAATTTGCCATGCATGTGTGTGGTAGATTGTTACAGGAAAGGCTCCTAATCAATCATGTCTCCTGGCATCATTTTCCCTGTATATCCACTCTAACATTGACTCTCCATGTAATTTGCTTTGGTCAATGTGACAATGACAAATGTAACACAAGCAGAAGCTTGATAAGTGCTTATGCCATTGGGTCTTGCCTCCTTGGAAACCTGAGACCACAAGGCTGAGAAGCAGCCAAGGATGAAAAAACATGTGGAAAGGCAAATCCTACCCTGAGCTGCCCCACCAGCTGAATGAATCCAGAGATAACAGCAGGAGAACTACCCAGCTGACTCACAGAACTGTCAGAAATATTGTTGTTGTAAGCCAGAAAGTTTTGGGATGGTTTGCTACTCAGCAATAGATAACTGATACAGTATGCAAGCACAAATAGGCAGATATATTGTTGACATTCCTTGATTTCAGTTTAAAATAAACTGAAGAATAAAATAAAGAAGAATAAAATATAACTGAAGAATAAAATATAACTGATAATTATGAGATACATAAAGAGAATGTCACAGAAAATATAAAACGTGATTATAACTTCATCATACATAAAGAAGGAACAGACTAGTCTGTCATTTGGGATCTGTATTAGCAGTCTTTTGATTATAAACTCTACTAATTTGGTATTTTATTTTATCTTATTTATGTTTTGGTCGCATGGTCTGTGGGATCTTAGTTCCTCGACCAGGGACCAGACCCGCACCCCCGGCAGTGGAAGCTGGGAATCTTAACCACTGGACCACCAGGAAAGTCCCATGTCTACCCTATTTTAAAAGGATGTGGCATATACATCTTAGCTTCAGTTCTTTCAACAGTTATTTTTACCATAGACAACCAAGAGGTTTATGCAAGTAAGACTTGAAAAAACTTTTAGAATTCTAAAATCATTAAATAATCTGAAAAATCAAATAGTTAAAGATAAGAAAGGGCATCTGGTTACCCAAGCATCGAGGAAGAAAGCTGACCTTCTATCCAAGTCTTAAAGGTCTTGAAAGATGGAAAATTCACAAGTTTATATTTCATGATCCCTGTAATCTACACAATATGATAGACACCCTTCTTAAAGCTGAACTCAGACTAAAAAACTCAGATACTTCACTTTTCTATAGGAAGAAACCTGGAATACTATTCAGTGAGATACATGAGGATTTTTCTGTTTATTTCCAGAGGTATTTTCAGAGAGGATTTAAAGCCCAACACTCCTCAACCTAAATGAATAGGACAAAAAAAAAAAAAAAAAGGAAAAAAAATGAATATGTTAACTGAATAAATATTTAATGAGTGACTTCTTTGATCCAGCTATTATGCTAGGGGTTGGACCAGGCCCAAGGCATCTAGAGAAGAGCAAGGTAGAGACAAACTCTTGAGGAACTCACAATGACAGAAACTGACTCAAAACGATCACGGTAATAATGACAAACATTTTTTTGTATACTAATGATGCACAGCATTTGCTAAGTTTCTTACATATATTATCCCACTTAATCCTCACAGTAATCCTATTGTATCAACAATGTAATCCTCATTTTACAGAAGAGATAACTGAGATACAGGTAACTTGCCAGATATCACACAGGTAATAAATAGAGAAGCCAAGGTTTAACTCTAACAACATGGCTTCAGAAAACCACATTCTTAACTCCAACTGTGGTGCTCTAGTGGAGGAATTGCCAGAATTAGAATAAATAACAGCCTAGGTTCCCAGAGGAAGTGGTGTCTGTTCTGGGTCTTAAAGGATGAATAGGGGTTTGCTTGACCCCATAACTGCAAAAGGAATTGATGGGACTTCCCTGGCATCCCAGTGGTTAAGACTTCCCCTTCCAAGACAGGGGGTGCAGGTTCCACTCCTGGTCAGGGAGCTAAGACCCCACATGCCTCGCAGCCAAAAAACCAAAACATAGAACAGAAGCACTACTGTAACAAATTCAATAAAGACTTTAAAGAATGGTCCACATCAAAAAAAAATCTTTAAAAAAAAAAGGAATTGATAAATAATTTAGCCAGTGCTTCACACATGTTTAGCTTTCTTAATTCTTACAACATCCTTGTGCAGTAGGTATTAGCCTCACTTCGTGATGAGAAAACTCATACTCAAGGAAATTAAGTAACTTTCTCGGGATGGTGAGTAAGAGTTCCAGGTAGAAGGCGCAAGATGTGACGAGCGAGGCCAGGAAAGGGCATGGCACATTGATGTGAAAAATGGGGATGTGTGCTAAGCTGAGAAGGCTGTGGGGTTTACCCCACAGGTAACAGGGAGCTAGTAGTGCTCTATGAATGAGGAGTAGTACAAGGAGGTTGGTTCTCCGGGCAGAAAACTCTGGTGGTAGTGAGTAGAGGAAACTCCAGAAGACAAAAACTTAAGCCAGAGAGACGAGTTAGTTAGTCTGAGGCAGCTATAGCAGTCCAGACAAGCAATGTCAGGGGCCTCCCACTATGAATTCTGAAGGTTCTAAGAAGATCCTACCATGTCAAACAATTTTTTTTTTCAAAAATTTTCCCTCACAGGTGCAATGTCTACAATCTGGCTTCTTAAACAATGGCCATCCTAAAATTTGATGAAATAGTTTAGAATAAAAGGTTTTATGCAAATAATTTTAGAATATAAACTAAGTCCTTTGGTTCTATACAGTATCCAAATTATGTTGTTGCTTAAAATACTCATTCTATTACAATAGAATATAGATTTTCTTTTCTCACTGGACATCCTGCTAAGACATAACTTATTTCCTTGCACAACTCACTGCCTCTCTTTTAGGAAAAAAGGGGAATCAGGGAGGTTATCGTTGTATAAGATATGATACAATAGATAGACAGGATTATAAGGAAGTTAATGCATTTAGATCATACCAGAGCAGGGTATATAAGTTAGAACTTACAACAAGCTAACATGCATGCCAGAGGAAATTCCGTGCCAGCCAAGTGGGCTGATGGAAGTGAAGGGTGGAATTGTGAAGAAAAATAGGCTATTTTAGAAAATCTGAGAGTTTAGGAGAAAATGGAAGAACTTGGGTAGGCTGACAAACACAGGAAACTGTCATGTGTTATCAGATGTTGGAGACACAGTTCAGGGCTGCCAAGAAAGATTCATGAGAATGTTTTCAGAGAAATTGGGTTGAAACTAGCATTCTGTTGACTATGAGAAAGACATTGCTATGAGCTGAACTGTATGTCCCCAGAATTTATATGTTGAAGCCCTAACTCCCAGTACTGGTATCCTTATAAGAAGAGGAGATTAGACACAGATAACACAGGCAGCAGGATGACCATGTGAGGATGCAGTGAGAAGACGGCCATCTCCAAGACAAGGAGAGAGGCCTCAAAAGAAACCAAACGGCTGATACCTTGATCTTGAACTTCTAGCTTCCAGAACTGTGAGAAAATAAATTTCTGCTGTTTCCCAGCCACACAGTCTGTGGTAATTTATTACAGCAGCCCTAACAAACTACCACAGACATGAAACTGGGGGCAGACATGAGACTCAGGAAAAAAAAAAAGTACTGCCTGTTTAGGAACCAACTTAGTGAGAAACTTCAATATGTAGTAAGAGCTGGTAGGAAGTACAGTGACCCTAAGGGCAAGGGATAACAGAGGGTAATGCAGTGCCTGGAAAAGAGGATGAATGAAACGCTGCACAGAACACACTGACAGAGGCACTAAGCCTGTGCCAAACTGAGTAACTGAAGCCTCCCCTGACCTGAGTGACACAACAGAACACGAAGCTTTACCACCTCTTCATGTGGTTTGTATGCCAGTATTCCCTCACATAATAATAATGATACTAGTGATGATGATGATGATGGTGATGGTGATAAAACCATTTGAACTACATATTACAGAGATTTGGATAGATTACAGGCATAGAAAAGGAACAGGCTAGACATTCCAGATGAAAGAAATCGCTCCCTCCCACAGGTGGCAGCAATAAAAAGTCCCCAAGCCAGAGGAATTGACAATAAGAAGGGAGTGCCCATTTAATCACAACTATCAACTACAGCAAGGAATATAATTTTCCCCTCAGCAGTTTGTTTGCCTTTAAGCGGAGCTTCAGAAAGCTTGACAAACAGTTGGAGATATGTGAATAACACTTAAAAATCTTCACTATCTTTTTTTGGTTGCTATTCTCATTTACATGTTACTTCCACCATTTCAAAAGAAAAGAATTTTTCATGGTTGAGGGGGGAGGGGGAGAAAAAGGCTTAATAGTAAAATAAGTAAGTTCTCCAGAGTACTAATTAGACTCGGTCATTTCCCAGCTAAATGCTAAATGGATACATGAGCTTGCGAAACAAGAATATGACTAACTAAGTAAATATAATATGATTATACTTCATTCGCCCCAGAGAAGAGGCACTGGCATCTGACATAGCTGTGGCTGAAGTGTTTGAAATACCCCCAAGATCCAATGGCCCAGCCTTCCTAACCTAACCTATTTTAAACACCTAAGACGTTTAAATTTATTAAAAATAAATGTAAATTTAATTAATTAAATTTGAATTTTAAAAAAAGTTAAATTATTTCCAATGAGCAGCAACAGGGGCACAGAGAAACACATTTATTTTCTTGTCTAAATCAGATGCCCAAACACAAACTGAAGCACACTTTAAATATAATCTTAACATGAATTCAAGTAGTAAAAAAAAAAAAAAAATCAAAGAGGTGTGGCTCTCATTGTAAATAGCTGTGGGAAAATTATTTATTACCTCTGCTTGCAAAGAATGAAGACAAGTTCTAACTTTATTCTCCAACACAGATAAACATAAATCATAACAACTGGATAAGAGGTAATTGGCAAAACACAGCAGAAAGTTATATGAAATATGGAAACTCCCACTTAAGAGCAAAACCAGTTGTCTTACTATGTCTTTAGAAGACTGCTGAGAGTGAATTAGCTGCAGGGAAAAAGAATAAAGTTTGAGAGGAGAGGAACCACTAGTTGAAACAGCAGTTCTGAAGTGTCCTTTTTTGTCGTTAATGTATGTGGAGAGCTCTAACGACATTGTACCAAGTTTGGGATGCAAGTAAGGGCATGTGCTTTATTCTTATGATTTATTATTTCTTTTTCTGAAAAAAAGAGATGCCCATATAAAAATCAATTTTTATATCCATTTATCTTATTTTTCTTTGGAGTAGGACAATTTAATGATTTATATAGATCGGTTCATGATACAATATCCAGGTTCACTCATCAAGTTAATTTTAAAATGTTTCTATGGCTTTCTCTTTAATAAACGGAAAGAAATGACTGGCAGAAGCAGGTATGATGGTAGAAGAAAACAGCAGAAATAATAAAGGATACAAATGTATTCCAGATGATTAGGAACAGACAGAAAAGCAGAGTTTTCTTAATGTGGAGGGTGCCTGAGGCCTGGGCATCCGGAGCTCTGGCCTGTTTTCTCCACCTGTTATAAACTGCTTCAGAGCATGTCTAACATTTACGTGTTTTCTGCTCATTCCCACAATGCATGATTTGTGAGAGGCAAGATCAAATTGTTTAATCCCTGTTTGGGGGAAAACAATGCCCCAAATCTCAGACACACTGAGGGTTATCAATGTTAACAGAAGCCTCAGAGGAAAAATGAAGCAACTGTTTTGATATAAAAACTACTTCAGGGCTTCCCTGGTGGCGCAGTGGTTGAGAGTCCGCCTGCCGATGCAGCGGACACAGGTTCATGCCCTGGTCCGCGAGGATCCCACATGCCGCGGAGCGGCTGGGCCCGTGAGCCATGGCCGCTGAGCCTGTGCGTCTGGAGCCTGTGCTCCGCAACGGGAGAGGCCACAACAGTGAGAGGCCCGTGTACCGCAAAACAAACAAACAAACAAACAAAAACTACTTCATTATCAGTTTGTTATCACACCACTGTAGCCTATAACAAAATTAACATTTGTCTGGGAGAAGATTATGACACTCTAAACCAAATATTCCGAATTGTGGCTGTCAATGTGCAGAGGTCTTTATAGGAAAGGAACATGAAATGTGGTTCCATTAAAAATGAACCCTGGGCCTCCCTGGTGGCGCAAGTGGTTGAGAGTCCGCCTGCCGATGCAGGGGATACGGGTTCGTGCCCCGGTCTGGGAGGATCCCATATGCCGCGGAGCGGCTGGGCCCGTGAGCCATGGCCGCTGAGCCTGCGCGTCCGGAGCCTGCGCGTCCGGAGCCTGTGCTCCGCAACGGGGGAGGCCACAACAGTGAGAGGCCCGCATACCACAAAAAAAAAAAAAAAAAAAAAAAAAAAAAAAAAAAAAAAAAAATGAACCCTTTCCACGGTGCACATAAGGGCACATATTTTAGATTCACAGAGTCAACAAAAGCCTCTGTGTGGCCTCATTGCTAATGCAAAAAAAGCCTCTATTTGGGAGATTACATTCTTGTTTATACATAGCAACAATAGCCAGAAAGAAATAGCAAACAGCATGAAAAAATTAGAGGTAAATTGCTCTTAATACAAATGTTCTTTATAGTTTTGCTCTAGTGTGAAAGTTATTTTCAAACAGTTAAATTCAAATCCATGGTTACAAATATGGAGGTCTGAGAGAGAAAAATATTAAATCTCTAGATAAACGAATTTACCTCTATCCCATTAAAAGCATGACTTGTAAGAGGCAAGATCAAATTGTATTAATCCACTTTGGGAGAGTGGATAATTGTCTGTCACAATACATAGATAACTGAGCTGGAGCAGAGCTTAGAGTTTTCTGAGGCAGGTAGTTACCATGGTAACATATAGTCAATGATGGCCTCCTCTCTAGCATGGGTTAGGAAGACAATTTTGGTGTGAAAGAAGAAGATGCTAGGGCAGGACTTTGTTTTTAGTTGCTAGGGCCCTCCTCTTCCTCTTATTTCCCTTACTCTTACTGCCTCTGCCATCTTTGTTTATTCCTCCTACAATGCATTTCAAATCTCTATGATTAGAGTAAAATGGTAGTGATGGTGGTAATGTCATTAGGACAGAGAGAAGCAAATCACAGGAACTCGCCATAGATGGCAAAATAGCAATTGGCCTGATTTTGCTGCCACTAAGTAACCTGAGCTACCAACTGAAAATTTTGAGCACAGGTCAGTGTTATCTTCTGATGTCACTAAACTGTCCTTAAAATATAAGTGATTTTGGAGAAAAGATGTATTTCTCTTGGGTAATCACCAACAAGTCATTTAGTGTCCCCCTCCACCGCTCTCTGTGTTCTTAGAGTTCAATCCTTGGTACCTCTCCCTCACCCCCTTGTCCTGCAGTCTCTCAATCCCTATCTGTCTTTGCTTTCTCTTCTACTAGTTCTATTCCACTATCTATCATGTCAACCACTCTCCTGCTACTAGCCTCATCTTCCTGACCCTGTAGCGTGCTGGGGTTAGCAACTACCAGTCCAAAAGAAGTGACTTAATATTCGCAAATTGTGTGCCACTTGTTAAGTCACTGGTGCCTTGAAATTGGCCATATTTTACCTGGAAATTGGCAAAAGCTACAAATCAGAGATTCCCCCTTTACTCCTCCCTCTCGTATCCCCAAGGTCTGGTTTATTAGTGCACCACCGCCCTGGTCCCACTGCCCTTCCTTTGTCTCATGCCGGCAAACCTCAACTATAGGTGAAAGTAACTGCTTTCTTCATGTATACGTTTGGATTGTTGGGTATTTCTAGAGAAACTCCCAAAACATTGCACGTTTTTGCCACTATAAATTCATGATCTCCAACAATTCAGCCCAAAAATTATTTTGTGTTTTCCCAGTTAGTTCTTCCATTCTTTGCAATATCTAAAAGTTTGTGCATGTTCTTTGAATCTCTAGCTCCACTACATTCCCTTAGTTCTAGATCCTGCTTAATAGAAATAAGAGAAACCTTCAAATGGAATATTCTCAATTTCTTTCCTCCTCACCTTACCTTACCTTACTTAACCTGCACATTTGTCTTTATCCCCATCTATTCCTTGCTCATTCTCTCCTGCTGTAATGGAAGAAAAGTACATTCTTTAGAGTCTAATCCTTTATCTCCTCTGAGGTCTGTCTCTGTTGATATATTCCAATTTCTTTATTGAGTCTTCAACTTTTCTCTTGTGGGTCTTCCCTTCTTATTTGAAGAGGGATGGTCTGGCCGGCCCCTGGATATCAACCCTCATCATTCCTTGAGCCATCTCCTAGTTTCTTAAACATACCATACTCCCTCCCACCCCACAGTGTTTACACATGCTTCCTTCAAGTCTGAAATGCCTTATAATCTCAGTGCAAGAAAGCTTTTCCTAAACCATTGAGCCAATCAGGTTCCTTTACTCTTTGTTCTTCATATATCTTTATTATATCTCTTCTGAGCATTTGTCTCACTTTGTAATTATACATTTATTAAGGCAATTATATAATTAACAACTTCTGCATGATATAAACTCCATGAGATCTGGGAGTGTATGTGCTTTTGCTCAACCTTGTGCTTCCTGGGCCTGGCACAGTGCCTGGCATATAGTAGGTACTCAATGAAGAAATTGACCATGAGCGTTTTTTAAGCATTTAAAGCCATCTTTCCCATCCTCCAAAAATTCATCTCAACCTCATGTCTACTTCTCTCTCTCTCTCTTGTACTTACTCTCTTACTTACTCTCAGGCTTGATGACTGTTTCTTCCATCCTCCATCGTCTCCCCACACTAACCTCCTTAGAAGAGTTGTCTCATCTTCCTTTGTCCATTTACTCACCTCTTGTTTATTCCTTGCATCATTGGCTTTTATATGTCATCACTCCACTGAAACTGCTGTCACTAAGCCCACAAGGAACTTCTTTCATTAACTGTTGCACGATGTCCACTTCCACTCTCAGTACCTTATGAGAACTCTAAGCATCATTGACATTGCTCAACTTCTTCCTTCTTGAAAATATACCTTTTCCCTTAGCTTTCACACTTCACACTATTCTGGGTTTCTTCCTGCCTTTTCAGTCTCACTAGCTGCTGTTCCTCAGCCCATCTTTTATATGTTAATGAACCTACCCTCAACCCTTCTCTCTGCTCCTCTGAAAATTCACCCACTCCCATGGTTCAACTACTGATGACATCCAAATGCCTACTTTTAGGTCAGATCTGATTTCCATTGCATAACCACCTGCTTGTTGGATATTTTTACGTACTTGGATATGAGACTGTAGATATACACCACAAACTTAACATGTCCAACACTTAACTCATTATCTTCTATCCTTGCAATTGGTTCTCCTTTGTGTGTTCCCCTTCATAGAGTGACTACTACCAAGTTGCCTAAGTGAGAATCCTGAGCATGATCTCGGCTCTCTTTCTCTGCCCTAATGCTCTCATTTAATCACTAAGATCTGTTGATTCTATCTCTTGAATATTTCTGGAATCTGTCCACATCTCTTTGGCCCATAACAATTAGTCTGGTCACTTCTCAACTGGATTACTGCAACCACCCCTGAATTGGTCTGTTACCAATATCTAATCTTATCCATTTTAATCTATTCTCCACAAACCAGCCAGAATAGCCTTTCTAAAACATAAATCTGATCATTTCTGTCTCCTCTTTAAAAACCCACAATACTTCCCCCTGTCTGAGGATAAAATCCAAGTTGCTTACCATTGGATTACAGGCTTACATGGCTCTGTACCAGCTGTTTGGCTCCTGCTTGCCTCTCTAAGTCTTCTATCTACTCCCCTCATTCCCTCTGTCCTTGAACCCTATTCTCCAGTCATGAACTGCGCTTAAGTCTTGGACAGCTCCATCTTTTCTTACCTCTGGGCCTCTCTGCATATTCTCTGCAGGGAACTTCCTTCCCCCTCCCTCCATATACTACTTAATTCCTGCTAATCCTTCAGGTCTCATCTTAAATCTTACTTCCTCTGAGAAGGCTTCTTGCATAGTTCCTGGCACACAGTAGATACTCAATAAATGACCTTTCTTTCCTAATTCCCTTGTTTTAGTTTAATGTCAGATTTTGCAGTTTTAATATTGTTCAAGTTATTTTACTACTAAAATACAAACAAAATAGGCTATTTTACTTTTTAAAACATTCTATTATGAAGATCTACCAATAGAATATTTTGAGTGATATGATGAACTTTTCTACTAATGAGGTTCATCATAACTGTGACACTTGTAACACTGTTCCAAATAAAAATCAACTTAAAAAAAAAAAAAAAAAAAAGACTTGCTTCCCAGCTTTTGGAGAGTAATTCTCAGGAAAAGTTGACATGGCCATAGAACTAACGTGTATTATATATATATATAGTACTCTAAATTATGTTATAGATGTTTTACTCTTTTAATTCATCTCTTTATTTTTATCAGAGCAGTGCCCACTAAGTGATGTTTAAAAGAGCCAAATTTTTAATATTTCATCATCTACATACATGGCACCTATTTGAAACATAAGGAGGCATAAAATATTGCATTAAATCACATACAATGTCTAATACCTGGCAGTTTTTGACCAACAAGAATGGTAATTTCATCAATTCAACCTAATACAATATAAGTGAGTGATATTGAATAAAATTATGTAAAAAAAAACAGATCAAGAAAAATTATAAAGGTTATATGTATATGAACTTGAATATATATAGGTATCACATTTATAAATTCTTATACTCTAAAGAAATATCAATTTTCTTAACAAGCTTAAGATGATCCCACAGCACAAAAGTTAATTTTTTTGAGTCACTGAGTTCCCTTTAAGAATCTAATAAAAGCTACATATTTTCTCACCAGGAAAAACAAAATGCTTAAACGCTTATATAAAGAAAGTCAAATTTCTAGTGACTCAGAGCCCATGAAGCCAAGATCCAAGTTTAAGAAGCTCTGCAATAGCAAAATTTTAAACTATAAGCTAACAACTGAATAACGATATTCAACAAAAGTTGCCTTCCTGTGAAAGTGCAGGATATTCATATATTAAGTAACCACATTATTTTTCAAAGTCAAGTCTGATGGGTGAATGTATTTTCTCATTTTAGCCTGGCTGGATCATAGGAACAGAAGGGATATCAAAATGATTTAAAGTCATGTTAGTAAATTAGAAAAAAATAAACACCGAAAAATATTCCTGATATTTAATGTCACACGGGTTTCAGAAGAATAAAGTTATCTACCCAATCCAATGTGCTTTATTAATAAATCCTGTTATCCACACACAGAGGTAACAATTTATTTTTTACCTGTAACAGTTGCATTTATTTTAAAACCAGTCAGTTTACTAAAATAACTGGGTCACCTAGTTCCTTAAAGTTAGAAGAAAGTGATTCATTTTCAAGGATAATTAAATGAGAACATGTCCATTCCAAGACTATACGACCATACACAAATCCTATAAAAGTAATTAAAATCCAAAAAAAAAAAATGTATTACCTTTGACAGAAATTCTATTGTTAAACAGGCTGTGGATAAGAAATCACGAGTTCCAACTTTTTTGCCTATTCCATGCCTGTGGTCACCTTTGTCTGTGAATGCTTTAACATGCAGCCGTGGTCTGTAAGTCCATGATTTCCTAACATTTCCAGTTCCCAGCACATGCTGCTGTAATGATGGCACTATGACTCACATCCTTACCACACTCCCACTTTCATTATTCAGTGTAACACCTCATCCTCCACAACCTCTCACGGGTTACAGCATATCAGAATGGGGAAGGCGGAGGAGGGTCCGACAGTGGAACAGGCCTAAGTGCTTTTTCAAAACTGCAAGCTACTGTGAAATCCATGTAGTGGGTTGTGACTAGCAGAGGGAAGGGTAGAAGTTTAAAATGAAATATAATATAATATAGTAGAAGAAAAACATCAGAGTGCATCATACATTGTAGCGTAAGTATCTCTTCAGATGTGTGTGTGTGTGTGTATATATCTGTGGGTGTGTGTGTGCACGCGTGTATGTTTAAGGTCTTGATATAAAAGCTATTTCAAAATGTAGGTCTTGGTTTAAAAACAATCTTAAATTTTCATGTTGGAGATCTACGTTCTAGTCTCAGCACGATCCCTGAATACTGTACAATTTATGTCTTCCTTCTTTCAGTTAAACCTCACATCAGCCTCACGATCACACTATAAATAAAATGGTGTCCCTTGGGTACTGTTTTAAGTATCTAAGAGAAAGGTACTCTCCTTAGATAATACAAAAAAACCGAAACAAAACAAAATAACAACCGTATTATTACTTTAAAAAAATTCCTATCTATCTGTTCATGCCTAAATAAATCACTCTGGTTGCACATAGCACTTTCATCCCAGGACCAATCCATTCAGATCATATTTTGAACTTGTCTTCTAATGTTTTATGTTTCAGTGTCTCTCAGATCTCACGTTTCTGGCTTGACAATCGTTAGTTACCTCCATCCTCTGAGGAGCTTCATAAATTATACTGGGAAAAAATCTTTCCCTGTACATTTCATATTTTTAAATCACTTTCCTGAGTTTTTTGTTCTCAGTTATTTTTCCACAGTTCTAGATTTCCCTTGAAAACATTTACCTATACCTCTTAACTCTCTACTCTTTTATTCTTAGAAATGCATGCTGTGTTTTAATGGATTCCTGCAGCACTGCCCCAAGTTATAGTACTCTTTTCTGACAGCTCTGGAACAATCAGCTGGCTGAAGCCTACCTTTCAAACCTACTACCCAGAAAATTCAATCAAAGGCACCATGACCACTGTGTTTTCAATGTCTACAGACAAATGTGGCTTATGCTTAGCCATCTGGCTTAGCCAAATAAAACAATCAGTCATAAAGCCTTTAAAAGTTTGCATTTCAGGATGAAGACTTCAGAGGTCTATCTTTCTTAATACCTTTGGAATATGATCTCTTTGAATATAGAGTTCATTTGGAAGACAGTGTAATCTTTTTCTCCTCAAGTTATTTACGTTCAGCATTGAGTTGTACTTTTGAAACATTTAGAATTTAGTTTGAAATAACTTAAAATTCAAAAAAAGTCTTACACCAGAAAAGTGTTACAGTGGGTATTGTGCTTAAGTGAAGTCTGTGTCAAAATACATTTTAAGAAATGAGCTTAATAAATCAATAGCTACTCTATCTCCTAATTGCTCAATCCCAAATCCGTGGAATCACTTTGACTCCTCTTTTCCTTTCACACCCATATTTAATACATCATGAAATCCCATTGGTTCTCTTTCAAAATATACCCAGGTTCCAGTCACCTCCGTCTCCAATCCATCTTTATCCCCACTATTATCACCCTGGTCAATCTATCATCATTTCTCTACAGGGTTACTGCAAACCCCCTATCTGATCTCCCTACTTCTACTCTTACCTTCCTATCGCCTGTTCTCAACACTGTAGGCACTATAATCCTCTAAAACCTCAGACAGATCTTATCACTCTTCTACTCAAAACCTTGTAAGGGCTCTTCACTGCACTCCAAGCAAAGCCTAAAAACCCTTACAGTGGCCTACATTTTTAGGCTCCTTGTGAGCTCTCTAACTTCCTCTCCTATTGCCCTCATTTTCATTCACTTCTTTCCAGCTACACTGGTCTTCTTGCTGTTCCTCCAACTCACATGGCATGAGCCAGCCCCAGGGCCTTTGAACTAGCTGTTGCCTCTGCTGAACTGCTCTTCCCCTAGATATCTCCATGACTAATTCATCTCCTTCACCTTCAGTGAGGTCTACTCTGACTACCAAACAACAACTATAACTTTCCTTCTCCCCACCAATCCAATCTTGCTTATTTTGCCCTACTTCTTGTTTTTTCATAGCTATTTATCACCTTCTAACATATTAAATATATTCTTTATTATGTTAATTGCTTACTGACTCCTTCGGCAAGAATGTAAAGTCCATAAGACCTGGGATCTTTGTTTTTTCAGAAAACAAATTTATATTTTTGTCAATGGTTAGGTAAGAAGATTCCCTAGTATATTCCAAAGGTACAAGAATTTACATCAGTAAATTGGTTCCAATTTTTTTTTTAATGTGCTAACTCACCTTGATACCACAATCCTCTAGATAGAGATTTCTATTTTAACTTATTTATAAAAGTTGTTTATTTTTATCAGACATCTGATAAGGAGCAATGTATCCGCAAACATTTGTCAGGTGTGGGATGGAAATGGGTAGATCAAGACAGAGCTTTCCAAGTCCCTTAGAGAAAGAAAAGCATGGCCTAAGCAGGCTTTTCTTGCTTGGTCCTAAATAATCTTAAAACAGATGGCAAAAGCTAAATACTAAGTCTGCTGCTATGGAAACCACTATCACGGCAACCCATTCTAGAGCCCCACCTATGAGATAAATGTTTGTCTTCCTCTTATTACAACCTGAGCCTGCTAACGTTCACTCTAAGTCTTACTAGAAGGTACAGGCACTATAGATACATATCAGTTTGACAAAAAAGTTTGAGAGAAACTAGGTCACACACCATTTCACCTTAAACATAGTCAAAATCCAGCAACATACTGAGAAAGAGTTTTATATAATTTGCCATGTTATTCTGCATTCAAGTTCCACCTTTATTATCTATAAATTCATATTATCTTACCTTAATATTGCAAGCCTGCTCCATTAACCTTCTTGCATTTTCCTCTGCCCTGTATCTCTTTGGAAGCTGGACTCTGAAGAACTTTAAAGCACCTTCAAAATCAGCCTGCAGAAGATCTTCCTTTGAGGTCTAAAAAATAATCACCAAGAATCATCAATTACACTTTAACCTACATTCAGAACGAATACATTGAAAAAGGAATTTCTATTTTCCTGAATGTACTTTTATAGCCAAGATCTAGGTGAGCTCCAAAAATTTTTAGGAAGAGATTTCTAACCTCTTTACTATAAGCTGAAATAAGTCACCATAAATCCTAGACGTGACAAAAGAATTAACAGGCTAACATATTTAATTTATATTACCTGAAGATTTGAATAGTGGATCCTGGCAAAGCTAACCATGTTATGGCTCTAAAAAAAGAAAAATGCCAGAAAAGGAAACACTTTGAACTCTGGGACTAATCTGTGATTTTTGCTTGGTAGGCATTTTAAGGATATTTTACAAAGCTGGCTGAAGACATAGACAATGCAATCAAAGCACAGCAGAATTATATAATAAACACCAAATGAAAGGATGACTTTTCAACTAGTGACAGTAGCAGTTCAAGTGAAGAAAATAAGAAATTGTACCCATATCTTTTTTTTTTTTTTTTTTTTTTTTTTGCGGTATGCGGGCCTCTCACTGATGTGGCCTCTCCCGTTGCGGAGCATAGGCTCCGGACACGCACGCTCAGCGGCCATGGCCCATGGGCCCAGCCGCTCCGCAGCATGTGGGATCTTCCTGGACCAGGGCACGAACCCGTGTCCCCTGCATCGGCAGGAGGACTCTCAACCACTGCGCCACCAGGGAAGCCCTGTACCCATATCTTAAAGATTGCTATAAAAAAAATGAAGCAAACCACTTAACTACTGAACTTCTTATGAAAACTACTGCTTACCAGATTTACTTAAGAAATAACCACCACTTATAAATATATGTATGCACAGAAAAAAGACTGAAAGGAAATAAAAGAAAATGTTTCTCTGGATAGTGGGATTATATTTTTTTCTTCTTCTTTATATTTTGCTGTTTTTTTCTGCAGTAAAGATTTTGTAATAAGAAAGGCAATAAATATTTTAATAAACAACTATAAGTAATCGCTGGCAAACACTGAGACACAAATTAAGAGATTGAGAAAGACTGGGCACACAGAAGTAGGCCAAGACAAAAAGAAATAAGGTGTTTTAAGAGTCAGCACTTAATTGTCAAAAACTGCAGAAATAAAACAAAAACAAACAAACAGACAAAAACAAAACATAGTGGCTAGAAATCACAGAACTACATGCTAGTTCAAAATATTACTTTATTTACATTCAAATTTAAAACTGATTAACCTTAAAGACTGCATTGAAAGAGTATAAGGAAGTCAGAGGAATCCTGCTCATAATGAGTTGTTGTCATCACCACCAGCCTGGTCTAAGCCATTGTCATCTCTCAGCTGAGCCACTGCAGTAACTCCCCAACTGGTCCCCCTCTTTCTGCTCTTGCTCCCCACAATCTACTCTCCTTACAGCAGCTAGATGATACTTTTTCAAATCATGTTGCTCTTCTGTGTAAAGCTCTCCAGTGGTTCCTACTGTGCTCAGAATAAAACCTAAAATCTTTACCATTGTCCACAAGACCCTTCAGGATCTGGGGCCCTTGCCTTCCCCTCCAACCTCATGCTGAATCACATCTCCCTCCTTGCTCTCAAGCTCCAAGCACACTGGCCTTTCTGTTTTCTTGTACACACCAAGTCCATTCCTAACTGAAGGCTACTGCCTATTCTCTCTGCCTGGAATATTCTTCCCCCAGATCTTCATAATGATAACAACTTTTTGTGATCTAGATTTTAGCACAAATATAAGATCTGAGTTAGGCCTTTTCTGAGCACTTAAATTCTTCCCCACAGCCCATCAAGTCATTTTCCATCCAGTCATTTTCCAGTTTTACATCTGTTTTTGTCCTAAGGAAAGGGGATTTGTCTGTCTTGTTCTTTGCGGTATCCACAGTGATGACTACTGCCCAGAGTACAGAAGGTACTCAACTAAAATTTACTGAATAAGTGAATGAATTCTACTTCCGCCTCTCTTTCACTGTACATATATAATTTTTTCTTCCCTTCTCTCTTTCCCTTTAAACAGAAACATGTAAAATAGAATAATATATTAATTCACACAGCAGGCATTTTCACAGGGAACTAGGTTGGCCCAAGTTTGGATTCACAAACTATTAATCAGAAGACAGAGCCAGGCTAATAGTGCCAGGGAAAGAAACAAGCTTCAGTACATCTCAGATTTATTTCCTCCCTCACAGATACTGAGAGATGGTGGCAAAAAGCAGTGGAGAGAATATTTAGCATGATAAAGTGCTACCATCTCACCTTAACTTAGTTGGAAAAGGCAGTTACTGGAAACAGCTTCAGCCCCAAAGAGGGCCTCTTCAACTAAAATATCAACAGCTGAATTACTGAGAAAGCAACCACCTACCAGTTATGCCAGACATACTACATCGTTTTTCACCTGTAATACTGGTTCTGACGATTATCTCTTTGGCAATTGTTGGGAAAGTTCAACACAGGCTGCTTACAGAGTTTGTAGCGAAACAGGATTAGTAGCTTTCTTCATCAGTCAAAAACCTTTTAAGGGCACCTCTTCTATTGCCAGTGCAACTAACCTCTAGTTACCTGCAAACAGATGCCCAAAAATGGTGGGGAGCAGTCTACTGCCTACAGGCAGCAGCATGGTTACCTAATTTTCTAATACGGCCCAAGGCCTAATTTCAAGTCCAGCCTCTGAGTTCATACAAAAGCAGAAAGATTAGGATTAAAGATGAGAAGTCAAATATCCTGTGACATTTGCCCTCTGGTCAGGCAGGGATGGCCAGGCACACAGAGATGCTGTTTGGAGGAGGCTGTAGTCTCAGGGGAGGTACAGCAAGGAGCTCCCTACCCAGGTGGGGCTGAAGCCCAACTCAGGTTGAGTCTCTGGAAACCAGAATTCAGAGTGCCCTGTGACTGCCCTTTCCAAGACACCACTGGTGTTAGTGAAGTCCAGATTGCGTGACTGGCTCAAGTCAAGCCCCTGAAGAGAGGAGCTCTGATAATCATAAGGCAAGTGTAGAAAATGCATCTTATTTTTTTTGTTTTTGTTTTGTTTTGTTTTTTGCGGTACGCGGGCCTCTCACTGTTGTGGCCTCTCCCGTTGCGGAGCACAGGCTCCGGACGTGCAGGCCCAGCGGCCATGGCTCACAGGCCCAGCCGCTCCGCGGCATGTGGGATCTTCCTGGACCGGGGCACGAACCCGTGCCCCCTGCATCGGCAGGCAGACTCTCAACCACTGCGCCACCAGGGAAGCCCCAATGCATCTTATTTAATCCTCTAATTTTAGCCTCTAGGAAGTACTTGTCAATTAGAGGTCCTCAAGCAAGGTTGCAAAGGATGGAATAGTCATTTTAATTCCAACTCTGGCTAACTCATGGTACTGCATAATTCTCCATTGTTCTCCTACTTTAAAAGTGGGACTATCTTCAACCTTGAATATTTGAGAATGAAAAAAGTTAAGGCATATGAGTATATTTTGTGAACCCCAAAACAAATGTAAGGGACAACATTTTGGAAAGTTGTCTCTGTTGCTCAAATATGCTCAGATACTGAAATTTTAGTATAACATTTTGTTACATTGCTTATAGTCCTTTTTTCCTAACCTTACAGGTACATCTCATATATATTTAACAAAATTTGAGTCACTTTGTACATATTATTTTGGTAAATATAGACACCTCATAAATGTCAAGCATTGATGTAATAATATTAGTCCAAAATATAGGTAGTGGTGCTTTCTATGAAACTAAAACATGGCTTCAATCACACATACTAATTATTAATGAGCTGACTATGGAGATATTAACTTAATTAATGGTTATAATTGAGTTTATAATTGCATGAATGCTAACCCTCTATTCCAACAAAGAAGAGAAGTTTAACACATGATCTTGTGATACGACCCAAGCTTTAAAAATACACCCCTAAAAGGCAGACTAACATTTCAAAAACTAAACCAAGTACCCGAAAGAGGTTGGGCTGGCTTCTGGATAACATTATCCATTTGTACTCACTACACAGAATCCCATCAGGCTAGAAGAATTGATTTAAATTAGAAAGGTTGTTCTTCAACTGGGAAATTCTTAGAGTTTTTCTATATTACCTTCAGAACAATAGTGAAGGAATAGTAAAATAATGAAAATGCAATTACTTTCCTAACATTATTTGCTAAGTAATGTCAGCCAGAAGATAATATAGACAAGAACTAGGGAATTTGAATAAGCAAAGGCATGTTTTCTTCCCTTGTACAATAAAGGAAAGAACTCTACCAGATTTTAAGTAAGAACTATTAAATGATAACTTTTGAAAATCAGTGGCTCTACTAATACTCATCTTTTGCTCTCCAAACTTTCTGTCAAATCCTTTTAAGTGATGATAGGAAACATGTTTACCAATTAGACCTTCAAAGGTAACATTACTTCTTCTTCATTTCTATGAATAGAGCTATATAAAAAGATTACCTGGATAATTAAAAAGCATTTAAACAAGTCCTACTTCTATTTCCTTTCAAGTAGGTAGAAATAAATATCCAGAGGGAAAGGTAAGTAGGATGTTAATGTAGGAATCCTTCCCACTCACCCCAGTAAAATGAATTAAGCACATTGCCAGGCACACAATAGACACCAACATATATCTGTTCCATGAATTTATAAAGGATCTACTTCAAGCATACTCACTATTAATAAGTCAAAAATTTATAAGATGCAAATTAGAAAGGAGATGTAGGAATTACTTTGAAATAAAAATTGACTTTTATATTTGGGGGGCATCAGAAGTATACATGGCAACTTTTATACTTGAGTCTTTAACTTCTTTTAAGAGTTATCATCTCTCTTCAGTGAGTAATCCTTGCAGCCGTCAGTAACAGAGGTAAAAATGGGAGAGAAACTTTCTCCTCTGCTCTTTTATTCCCTCCTTAAAATTAATGTTTTAAGGAAGTCCACAAATTAAAAAAACAAAACTAGGATGCAGCTTGACAGCATAAAGAAATATGATCAAAATTAAACTTTAAATGGTTACTGGAGGGACAGCTGGAACATTTGGCTATAGATATATGTCAATCCTCTTCAGCCTGAGAGTCCTTTGGATTCACTGTGCACAGTGCCCAGAGTATCAGATAGAAACTATAGCCAACACTGATACCAACATTTAATGATCTGATACTAACTTCCCATGTCATATAAAAGCAAAAAGAAAAAAATCTAGGAGGATAGGGAAGATTTTGAACCTGAGTAAAAGTTTTTCCTCTTTCTCCAAATTTCACACACTTACAGAGGAATATGAACTCTGGCTATGTGCCCCTGCTAATACCATTTGGAGTGTGTTTTTCCCACTGAAAAATTCAGTGCAAGAGTATCACATTTTAAAGTGATTTTTTTTTTTAAAAGAAGGGAGGGTGGGTGGAAACGAACAGTTCTAACATTTGAGTGTTAGCTCCAGATGCTTCTATTCGAAACCTCTCATTTTCTTGGATGACAAATCTTTCTTTAAGGGCCTCTGATAAGCAGCAAAATCTAGGCTTGATTATTTTAGGGGATTATTTGAAAAAAAAATCTAGGCATGTTTCTCTTTCTCACCTTCGCTATATTCACCACAAATGGCTTTTCTTCCTTTAGTTATAGTGTCTAACAGGATTTCCATTCCATTGAGAAATGTTTCTGGAGGTCTGAGAATCATTTGGAAGCACAGGCTTTAGAAGAGGACATTACTTAGCTGGTATCTAGGATACGTATATCCCTTGCTTTAGTATTTTAATTTCACCAAAGAAACATGTGTTTGGTGAGTCTGCACACAGAATTTATGCCTTGTGGTAATATCTAAAATGGAGTACTTGTACTTGATTTATTAAAGGGAAATGATTCTTTACTAGGTGTACCTTTGAAGGACAATAAGCAAAAATTCCAAATGTGCTTGGTGTTCTCATAGCTTGATGGTCTCTCTGTGAATCACGGAACAATAAATAAGGCTCAAAGTCCAAATCTACAATACTGTCTTGGTAAATCTTCATTTATTTGATCAGTTTCATTAAGAAAATTAACTTGCCTTATATGAAGAAAACTACTGGCATCTTAAAAGTAAAATAAGGGATTTGGGGCTTCCCTGGTGGCACAGTGGTTGAGAGTCCACCTGCCAATGCAGGGGACATGGGTTCGTGCCCCGGTCCGGGAAGATCCCACATGCCGCGGAGTGGCTGGGCCCATGAGCCATGGCCGCTGAGCCTGTGCGTCCGGAGCCTGTGCTCCGCAACGGGAGAGGCCACAATGGTGAGAGGCCCACGTACCACACACACAAAAATAAATAAATAAGGGATTTGTATGTGTTTAACCCACACACACATTCATATTTAAAACATGATTAAAAACCTAAACTTCAGTACTTGCCCTCTTGACTGGTAATGGAAAGACTGCAACGTTGCATGTGGCAGGATTCCTCTTAGGATTACCCTGTGCAGATTAGCCGCTGATCCCACATCATTAGCCAGTCCAATAACACAAGGCTGAACAACTGTACTTCCCTCTGGTACACATGCTAAACTTTGAGCAATAACTCATTGGATAGCTGATCCCAATTCACAGCCATATTGCACATTAAAGGGCATGTGATTTCTCAGAATGTAGAGTGCCCTAGTTCTATCGACAATCTTTTAAGTACAACACTGTACAACAAAGTCAGAGATTTCCAAACGGCCCTATACACAACGCAGCACACATTTTTCACATATAATGCAAATGGCACTATTACCTGCAGTGTTAGAGGCCAAAACAACCTGAGGGCTGTACCACCACCTCAGGTACCTAACTGAGCAACCAAGCCGACTTTGTACAGTTGCAACATATAGATATCTATGACCTCCCACAGATCTGAAGCTTGTGAAGCTTATGGGTTTTGTTGTTGACAATCGTTTTACGCTAGAGTCATCCGGATTTTGATGCAGATTTTAGTATGAGTGATATTCTTAGTTATCAATTTTATGTTTTCCTTCAAAACACTGAAAATGTAAATGCCAAAGATAGGCAGCGCCAGATCACTGTAAAGTTATCAGTGGAAGCCCGTGAGACACAAAGTTAAGCAGTCTTTAAGAATATGGAAGTGTATTAGACCAAAAACTGATTCCTCAAAGAGAGGCAGAGAATTGGTTGAAATATATTTTAGCACTTCTTAATGTCAAAGCTCCTGAAAAAAAAATGCTTTTTATTTCACTGTTAAAAAACAAAAACAAAAAACTCCTTTCTAATAGAATCATGAATCTTCAGTTTTCTCCTTTATTAAGAAAAACATGTGATGATTCAGGGGAACAAAATTCAAGTGAGCACTGATGACCTCACCTAGGCATTAAAACATATATATTGATCTCTTCTTTCTTAAATGACAAAGAAACCAATTTCTCAAAATATACCACCCCCTTCTCTATAATTGTATGCTGGTCACTGCATCTAACTTCACCTTGCAATGATAAACAGACTTTCTTCTGGGTGAGAAATCCCTTATGTGCACGGCTACCTAACATGTCTGTTATGATGATACAGGAGAGATTATATTTACATGCAAATAGATACATGAGACTTAATTAATAATTGTAAACATAAGCATAAACAGAGATGAACTATACGAGAGGGAGCTATGTGAGAGAAAAGAGTTAAATTCAGTCAATATTGTACTTCTGAAAAAGACTCAAATATGAGAGAACCAAATGAGGGAACAGTCTAGAATGGTATTAAACTCCATTGTATAAAATAAACAAAGCAAAATTATTCTTGCCCAATTACCAAATAATGGTATAGGACTACCACAGACCAATCACATTATAGAACAGTCGCTAGGTATAGTTCTCAAACCACTAAAAAGAAACACTGCACCAGTGATTGTGGGTATTTAATTTTAACCCTTGGTAGGAAGTGCAGAAGGGTGATTTTTCTCTTGTTCAGGAAATCAAAAAACAAGCAAGGCAGACTTCCCAGACTCAGCACAGACCCAACAGCTTTAAGCTGTTTCATAGATACACAGTTCGAACATTCCAGGAGAGAAATCTGTAATTTCCTAACCAATGATTTTTAAGGGGCAAAATTCCCTATTAACACAACCAAATTGGCCATCAAATGGAGAGGTTAGAAAGCAAACCAGGCACAGTCTAGATAAGTCACAATAATGTCTGGTGTAAAATTTAACCCCTTGGAGACAGAAATAACAGAATGCATCCATCAAGCACTTGGGTATTCTGCTTTATTGCTGAGCCTGGCCAGTCATAAGACCTTTTTTTTTTGGCTGCCACAGAGATAATGCCACTAACATGGGCTTGGAGATGAGAGCCATATCTCCTCTAGCCAATTAAGGAGTGGCATGGACCAGGCTCGGACAGAGCCCCATGCCTGTGGCCACTCAGCACTTCCTTCTCGGTAGAGTGGGGAGAAGGGGAAGGAGACAGGAGACCACAAGCCTCTTCCAGGGATACAGGGAATTCTCACAGAGGGTGGCAGATTCTTTACAAATGAAGTTCAATGAAAAACAGTCTCACCGCCAGAAGCCGAGGCACAAACAGACGATGCCCCATCCCCAGAAGTTCCAGCACTCGACACGCATACTCATTCACCAGCTTGTTCCTCTCGTCGTGCATGTCCTGGGACTTTTTGACAGGAGCTGTGAGCTTAGCAGCTGGGGCTGGGCAGGGCACCCCTTCTTCCATGAGCAGTAAGTAGTTATCCAGAATGAGAAAGCTGGATCTCTTATCCACAATTTTGAGAACTGCGGTGGGAGGGGAGCCAGGCTTAGGTCTCCCCAGGAGCACGCACAAGCCAGTCTGTGGTGGGAACTGCCAGCTAACGTCTCCACAAGAAAAACATTTTGGCTAAATTATCTACGGTGCAAGAGCCCCAAAGTAGACTGGAAATGAAATCAAATGCTGATCTAAATAAAAAAACAGCAAAAGCAAGCGAATGCAAGAAAATGGCCAAGAGTGATGCAGGAGAGTTCACATACATGTGTAAAAATGGACAAGCTGCTTAGAAGGGTCTAGCATGTGAGTGTGTGTGTGTGTGCTGTGTGTATGTGAGAGAGTGAGTGTGTGTGTGTGCGTGAGCAAAGAGCAGGAGCCAGGAAGCCAGGGCAGTTGTGAAGCTGCAAAGGAGAAAAGGATGAGCTCATTGCAATCCTTGATTCGTGACAAGCAGCTCTGCTGTTGCTGCCTCTGCCGCTGCTGCCTCTCGCTGTGAATCAGTAATGAAGGGGTAGGGAAGGAAGGGGAGGGAAGAGAAGGAGGTAGGTGAATGAGCATGCAGAGTTTGTCTCGGGGGAGAATGCTGTAATAGGAAGCCAATGGCGAGCCGTTGGACAGATGCGCTTCCCCTCCCAGTCCACCTTCAATCAGTGTTAGGCTGACAGCTTATGCTGTTGAATCTTAAACCCACAGACAGATGAGCTAGCTTCTCCTAACATGTGATGCTCACAGAAAAATCAGACAGCCTGCCAGCTGAAAGGCTGACCTTTATTCATTCTTGCTTTCTAATAATGGTAACAGATACAAGTCTGATTTTTTTACTGCATATTTAAAGTGGGATGCTCCAATCCTTGTTAGATGACTGAAATCTCTAACAGAACAGAGGCTTAGGGGAAAATGATAGAGTATGGGCAGAAGAGCAAGGACCGAACATCCAAGAAACGACATGCCCTCAAGTTGAAGTGTTTATGCAGTAATGACTTTTTGCAATGCTAGGATATGCAGAAGTATTTCAGCATTCTGGGAAGGCTAGCTGCAATTAAAAGGAAGATTATTTTTAATGTATTTTTATTTTTTATTGTGGTATAGTTGATGTACAGTATTATGTAAGTTTCAGATGTACAACAGCAAAAATGAAGACTTTGATAAATACACAATATGATAAAGCATAAAAACCTACAACATAATAATAAGAGTATACCTTTAAGGAACTATTAAAGTTGAGATTCTCAAAGCAAAAATAACTTTCCTAACCTAAAGACTTTGATAAACACTCACTTAATATTTCAAAACATTGTTTTGATGCATTCTGGTCTAATCCTTCCCTTGTAATAGTATAACTTAGAGTTATTCACAGTTTAAAATTTTACAATCTTACTATTGAAGTTTTATATTAATTTCCTTGATGTGAATCATCAGTTTTAGCCAAATCAAGGCAGAAGGACAAGATCCCCTTTAAGGGTAGTTTCTTAACTTTATCCTAACAATTAACTACTATATATTCAGAATCTTGGAGCTACTGTTCTGTAGTTGGTCTCATATGAGAATACCAGACCAGTTTCTCCATGCAAGCTGTAGCATGGTGCAAAGACTAATGGGGCTAAGAGAGCTGGAGAAAGTTCCTTCTGAGTCTTAGTTTCCTATTTTGATAAATAAGTTACAGATCTCTGCAAGTAAGAAAATAGAGACATATTTATCAGCATACCTCTGTGATCTTCGTTACAGAAATACATTAATTACAGAATTGGGGATAAAGGGAAATATTGCCTTCCTTAAGAGAATACTGTTTGGTTTATTTTTCCAAAACCTCAGATAAACAAAACTTTTTTTGGTTAAACATTTAAAGTATTAATTAACAAAATATCTTAAATAAGATATGTATATTTTGCTGTCAGGCCTTCTATTTCTTCCAAAAATGATTTCTTAAAAATCTATACAAAGTAAAGATTTTAATGTAAAATGATAAAAACCATTAGAATATGATATGTATATATATGTGTGTGTGTGTGTATATATATATAAGTGTGTATATATATATAAATAAATATATATATATATATATATATATATATATATATATAAATATAAATTTAAGCTCCCTAAGATTTTGGAGGAAATGTCTTATGGGCTACCCAGGGTGGGAGTTGGTTTAGCCAGAAGGGGGAATAGGGAAGAGGTTCTGGGTCTCTCATTACTCGTGCTCCCTGCCCTCCCCCCATCAGCAACAACAGCTCCATTTTCATCTTATTTACATAGTGAAGTTCTGCAAGAGATTTTGTTTGAAAAGACTGTGCTACTGCTGTGTAAGTGTGAAAAGCACTGCCATAGAAGCTTTACATTGAAGAGCAAGGGGACATTTTGACTTGCAAAAGAAGAGAAAGTTCAGTGACTCCTTAGCTTATAGGATTTTTTATGATTGATTTTTTTAAAAGATAGGGTAGATGTTTCCATCCATCTGACTTGGTCTCAAAGACCACTGGCAGAAGCATTTTTTTTTTTTTTTTTTTTTACTTATATAAACCAGAAACAAAAAATTATTGCCCCAAAGGAATTAAATTTAAAAATTAATCAAAAGACTTTGGGGGCTTCCCTGGTGGCGCAGTGGTTGAGAGTCCGCCTGCCAATGCAGGGGACACGGGTTCGTGCCCCGGTCCGGGAAGATCCCACATGCTGCGGAGCGGCTGGGCCCGTGAGCCATGGCCGCTGAGCCTGTGCGTCCGGAGCCTGTGCTCCGCAATGGGAGAGGCCACAACAGTGAGAGGCCCACGTACCACACACACACACAAAAAAAGACTTTGGAACTGGTTTGGCTCTGATGCTCACAAAAGAAGTTAAAACTATATGCACTAAATATTAAATGTAATAATTAAAATATGATAGTTTAATAAGCAAACCAAGTTACACTTAAAAGATTTAGGTACATTTAACAAAATGCTGTGTAAAAGGCACTACAAACAAGTGGTCATGTGTTTCAGTTTTCCCAGTCTCTCCATCATCCTTCCCCTCAAATACGTATTATCCTTGAGGAGGTAAAAGGTACAGGCTCAGCTCAGGCTCTGAGTGGGCCCTGCTGGGATGGAAGAAGCCATTTTTGGCAGCAGGGTCCAGGGCACACCTACCCCAATGAGGTTGAGGAACTGTCACACCAGGGGCCTACAGAAGGCACTGGGGATTAGAGGAGTGGAGAGCCTGAGGAAGCAGAACAGGAAGAAATGGGGGCAGGTCCAGCTAGCTGCTCCTACCAGGCCCTGAACCAAGACCCCAAACCAGAAGGGGCAGAGCTGGCACCAGTGGGGGGTGCAGAAGATGGAGCTGCTGATGTCCAGGGTTGGAACTAAGGCCCTAGGGCTTCATTCCCCGGACAGGCCAGCAGATAGTGAGGATGAAGATGAGGAGGGAGCTACAGCACTGAGCAGCCACAACTCTATAGCCATGGACCCAGAACATGCAGAGTTGGTGAAAAGGTCGAAGGAGGCGATATCAAATGCCCAGTGGGAAGATGTGGTACAGAAGGCCCTCCGAGCCTGGCAGGTGTCCCCTGCCTGCCAATGACCGCACCGAGAGCTGCCTCATCGCCCTGCATTCCAGGTCTGATCATATCCCAGGTTGTAATGTTCATCCCCATGCTCCCATCCCCCTTTCCACATCAAGGTAAACCAGACTTCTTCTCCGAGACTTATTAATTCAGTTCTATACACATGGGGACATCAGCCCAAGCCCAACCCACCTTAGCATGTATCACTCTATGGAGAATAAAAGCACCATACATACATAGCCCCCTTCCAAAAAAAGAAAAAAAAGAAAGAGAGCATCATCCTTGCCTTCAAAATTTCCATAATTTTCCAACCCTGGTCCTGTTTTCAGGTTGTCCCTTAAGAATAGGCTGTTGATCAATATCAGGTAAAATAACTCTTCTAGAATATCACTTGGCAAAAAGAAAGAATGTCTTCTAGCGATTTTTGAAGCCCTACGAGAGTGAGTAATCTCAGTGAGCATTTCCCCTTATGCCTCCCCAACTCCCCAAGTAATTTATTTATTATTGATCAGATTCAGCAATAATACAGTGTACTTATAACTCAAAGATAAATTTTTGAGTTATAAAGTAGTCCAAAAATGAAACTAATGATAGAAAAGAAACTCTTCTGAATTAACCAGTTAATAATACATGATTTCTCATATTTCCTTACACTATCATAAAGGAGATTAAAAAAAAATCTCTGTGAAGGAAGTTCAACAGCAAATTGAAGATAATATGGGAAATTTGGATGAATGATCCAATGAGGCAGAGTGAGAGAGAGGTAAGGAGGGCCAGGCAGTGGTCCCAAAGCCATGGTCTAAAGAACAGCAGCCTCACTCTGGAGTGCTAGAAGCAGGGGGATGGTGGTGCAGTCCTAATTAGAGCCCTGAGCTTGAGTGCTCTACCTGAGCCGCTCCACTCACTGATTGTGGACATGTGCAGGACATAAATAGATTTCCACTGTCAAATGAAAAGATACTTAATTTATGGAACTGTAATTAAGAACCGTAAGTGCACAGTAACACACAAAGTAGTTACTTCAAGGGTTACAAAGGTGAAAAAGGAAAACACGTTCCAATATGTAGGAGCTTAAAATCCGGGAGGCATTCGAACACAAAGATAAAGCAGGATGTGGACACTGTAAAAGGAGGAACACACTGTGTGTTATGATCTAGTCATGTGTTTGTTGTCCACAGTGGATACAGACAAAAATGGGTTTAGACTAGTGGGACTGTCCTGGACCCAAATGTAAGAGTAATGAGAATTAAATATACTTCTAAGAGCAAAGCAGGGCATTGTTTATTACATCATCTTTTAGTCACATTTACTGGCTGAAAGACATGGGTAAGTTACTACTCTCTGGGACTCTGTAAAAAGGCAGTATCACCTACCTGGTCAACTTGCTCTGAAAATTTAATAAGTTAATGTATGTAAAGGAATATTTCATAGTGCCTAGCACAGGATGGGTACCAGATAACCAGTAATTTCCTTCATTCTTTCTATGAAGTCAGGAGAAGAGGAGAGCAAGTGTAAAAGCATTTTGTTCATCTGGGTTAGGGTTTAGAAAGACAAAAGACTCTGGATGTATTAACACTAGAAAAAGAGTTAGCCAATATATACAATGGAATATTACTCAGCCATAAAAAGAAACGAAATTGAGTTTTTGTAGTGAGATGGATGGACCTAGAGTCTGTCATACAGAGTGAAGTAAGTCAGAAAGAGAAAAACAAACACCATATGCTAACACATATATATGGAATCTTAAAAAAAAATGGTTCTAAAGAACCTAGGGGTGGGAAAGGAATAAAGACTCAGACTTAGAGAATGGACTTGAGGACACGGGGAGGGGGAAGGGTAAGCTGGGACGAAGTGAGAGAATGGCATGGACATATACACACTACCAAATGTAAAACAGATAGCTAGCTAGTGGGAAACAGCCGCATAGCACAGGGAGATCAGCTTGGTGCTCTGTGACCACCTAGAGGAGTGGGATAGGGAGGGTGGGAGGGAGATGCAAGAGGGAGGAGATATGGGGATGAATGTATACGTATAGCTGATTTACTCTGTTATACAGCAGAAACTAACACACCATTGTAAAGCAATTATACTCCAATAAAGATGTTAAAAAAAAGAAAAAGAGTTAGTCAAACACTGATAAAAGACACTCCTGTAAGACCAACTGCCTCTTCAGTTCACCTTTAAGATTTAGACAGCTAATAATAAGTAGCAAAGGATCCATGCTCTTCTGAACTAGGAGAGGTAAAACAGCAAAACTCAATTCTCTGCCTATTTCTTTTTTGTCTTCTAGACTACTTTTTAAAAGATGAGCCCTCAATAATTTGGCAAGTTCCTAAGATCCAACAAACAGGTTAAATAAAGGTGACACAGTGAGTAGTCCGGTATTTTGGTACTGTAGAATCCCAGGCAACTCACACTCTGCCATTCAAGTCTTGGTTCTTCTCAGCACTGTGCTATATGCTTCTGGAGGTACAAAGGTACATCATATGCTTCTTCTAACTTTATGCATTATTCAAGCTACTTGAAGAAAAGGCTAAAATGAAATGTCAATGAGACTGAGCATACAAGTTATATGACAGGGAAATGAGTCTCATCATCTTATAGTTGGAACTCAACACATTGAGGAATTAGAGTTCAAAATAAGAAAGTACATAATTAACTGACACCGTGGTGGGTACTTCAGGTAACCAGACTGTTGGAACTCAAAAAGAAAAAAGATTCCTATAAAATATTATAGACTTACTAATTTTTTAGGAATGTTCTGACCTCTTGTGACACTTCAAGCATAACTATTTTAAAGGAGTTTTTTGTTTTGTTTCTGCTTTTCAATAGAAGAGAGAACTTTCCCCTACCAAAAGCAATTTAATAACATTCTGAATAGTCATGGTAGTATCACTATTACCTTATTACCTACTCTTGTGATCAGATTTAAGAACAATGCCTTTATTAATGCAAGAACTTCTTCTACAGTCTCTTTGAGAGTTAGTCATTTTGCCTCTGCTTCCTTATCTTCATTGACAATTAGCTGAAAAGGCTGCCTATTTTTATTACTGGACATTTATATTTGTTTAAAAAGGACTACTTATGGTAAGCTAGAAATCTGAAGCTTCCAGTCACTCAGTTGAGGCATATACTTTATAACAACACAGAATGGGTTGACTTTTTTCCATGTGATGTTAGTTAAAATATCTGAACACAGTTCCTTTTCTTGAAGCTAATTATCCCTGCTGCTAACTAGGCCTCCTATGAGCTGGTCTCTGCACCATTCTAGACTGTCCTACTTCCTGCCCCAAGGAGACACTTTTTTTGGACAGTGTCTCTCAATAAAGTATCAATATTACCATCACTGACATACTCGATACTCTAGATATAACAGAATCATGAAATAATGCAACGTTGTTAGACCCTAGAAACATCAAAGTCTAACATGTTTGTCCTATTGATGAAAAGAGTGAGTCGGCAGATACGTGACTTGCTCACAATCATAAAACTTGTCTGAGGTAGAGCCAGGAAGCCAAGATCCCAGAGCCCCGCTACACAGCAGGGAACCTAGCATTTCCAGCTCTGTAACTTGCTCTGTTTCAATTAATGTAGCCCATTAAAAAAACCTATCTCATTAGGAAGACTGTGCTCCACCATTTTACACCACATGGAATTGGTCCAGAGCCTGTGCCTGCCATCTGGTATGAAAGAACCTAAGATTCTTAGATCTGAGTTGAGAGGAGGCTTCCAAAAGCCTGCCTTGAGAATAGTCACTTCTAAACACACACCTGTGATAATAAAGCACATCTGCCTTCGTAATTTTTAACTGTGAATCACTCTCTTTTTAAAAAAATTAATTTATTTATTTTTGGCTGAGTTGGCTCTTTGTTGCTGTGCACGGGCTTTTCTCTAGTTGCTGGGGGATGCTCTTTGTTCGGGTGCGTGGGTTTCTCATTGCAGTGGCTTCTCTTGTTGTGGAGCACGGGCTCTCCAGTAGTTGTGGCTCTCGGGCTCTAGGGTGCAGGCTCAGTAGTTGTGGTGTATGGGCTTAGCTGCTCTGTGGCATGTGGGATCTTCCCAGACCAGGGCTCGAACCCATGTCCCCTGCATTGGCAGGTGGATTCTTAGCCACTGCGTCACCAGGGAAGCCCCTCTCTTTTTCAGTCAAACAGAGAAGCTACATCCTTGGCCGCTCGGTCACAGTGTCTACATAACAGCAGCTTTTTTGAAGCCATGTTAATGATGCAGGCTTAACAATGGAAGCCTATCTCAGTTCATTTATCCCCTCCTCTGGACAGTTTGTATGAGGCTCATCTTTATTTCCAAGTTTAGGCAGAAGGCATAAATTAATGTTAGCAGAGGTCTATTTTTTAATTTTAAATTGATCAGATTAAAATTATGACATGGAATCTACACTATTCCTTGATGCTCTCAAGCTAGAACAGCATTTTACCTTTGTGTGTGTGTGTATGTGTGTGTTTTGTCACTGTTGTTGAAAATAATGAGGTGCTATATTCATCTTGATAAGTTGTGAACTGCCTCTACCTCCTTCCCATGGTCCATCTCCAGTTCTCTATTAAATTTGCTATCTCTGGCATCTTCGTGTTACATAGAATGCTAGGTGTAGTTTAACATCTGTCACTGCGAAAAATAGTATTTTCAGTGGAGGAGTTATATGGGTCAGCCCATGTATTAGCAAGTGAATTTGTCTCCACAAAATGCATATGTCAAGATGGGGACATTTTTTTTTTTGAATAGACAAGTCCATATTCTGAAATAAAGATGGTAATAGATTGTACAGCCATACTATTTCCCTCTCCCTACCTCCCACTCATGGTTTCAAAAGGGTTCAGTAGACTTTCAGAGGTAGCAAACTGGTGAGAGTGGAGGTGATTTTTCCTCCACTTTCACTGGACGTGATTGGACTCCTCTCCACATCCCTTGTGAGCTCAGCACTCCTATACACTGAGAGTTGCCACAAGATGTCTTGTATGATGATAGTAACAAGTGAACAAGTGTGTACAGGTCTTTCCTGCTTGGTGGGCTCCTTTCTCTACCTCATAGGCATATTTGTTCCAAGCACGGCCTAACAAAACAACTTATACACCACAAAGTCTTGATGAATATTTCAGTGACTAAAAGTATGAATAATAATAGTTACCATTTATTTAGTATCTACGACAGCCATGAACTATGCCAAGCCCTTAGAGTATGCAGTATTGCAATTAATGTTAACAACAAATTACACTCATTTTACATAGGAGACACCTGAGCTTAGAAAAGTTAAGTGACTTGCCAGAGATCATGTAGCTACTAAGTGGTAACTGCAACTATAATTTACACATCTGCTATATAAGTGTTTTAAATCTAATTTGAGTTATTTGAAACAATGAAGGAGGTAGAGTCAAACAGGCTAGATCCTAAAAGCTAATCAAGTTAGTCCAGTGGAAACAACAGGATTTTCACAGTCCAGTCACTATGAATATATAGAGGGACTAATGTGTCTTGGTTCTAAAAGAAATGACAAAAACAAAGCAAAAACTTACGCTCACTGTACCCTGGTGATCTTATCCATACCTTTCTTTTTTTACTACTGCTGAACAACCCAATCCTGAGATCAGCCCTCTCTCCAGAGCTCCCAATCTGTATATCTCCTTGTTGGACAAATGCAGCCTCACACGCAAATTAATCCCGGCATGTCCAAAGTCACCATTTCTTCCCCAATGCAGTTCCTCCCTTACATTTCCTGTCCTAGCAAAGAGTGTCCTCATCTACCCAATTATACCAGCAGACACCTGGGGGTCATCCTAGAGTCCTCTTTTTACCTCCACTTCCCATACTCAACCCATCATTCAAGTCCGGTTGATTTAACCTCTTCAGCATCTCTCAAAACTATCCCCTCTTCTCCATTCCCATCTCTTCTGGTTTGAGCTCACCTCTTAGTATGACATGCTGGGACGTCTACCATCTGCAGTACTCAAGTTACTTGAAGTTCTTCTGCACACACCAGGTAACTGCATACCTCAATGTCTTTGTTCTTGCTTTCTCCTTTTCTTTTTTTTTTTTTTTTGCGGTACGCGGGCCTCTCACCGTCGTGGCCTCTACCGTTGCGGAGCACAGGCTCCGGACGCGCAGGCCCAGCGGCCATGGCTCACGGGCCCAGCCGCTCCACGGCACGTGGGATCCTCCCGGACCGGGGCACGAACCCGTATCCCCTGCATCGGCAGGCGGACTCTCAACCACTACACCACCAGGGAAGCCCCGCTTTCTCCTTTTCTTGAACTGTTTTTCCCCTCTAGTTCACTTACATTTTCCTAATTTGTTTTTATTTATTTATTTACATTGTTGAACCAGGTCTTAATTGCAGCAGGCGGGCTCATTAGCTGTGGCATGCAAACTCTTAATTGCAGCATGCATGTGGGATCTAGTTCCCCGACCAGGGATCGAACCCAGCCCCCTGCATTGGGAGCGTGGAGTCTTACCCACTGTGCCACCAGGGAAGTCCCACCTTTTCCTAATTTGTTAAGACTCAACTCTGGTATTACCTCCTGCAGGAACCCTCCCTCAATCCTAGGGTTGGGGTACATGGCCTTCCTGCCTGCTCTCTTTCCACCCTTGCTGTCTGTCTCATGACACTTGCAGGCTTGTACTTAAATGAGCTGCATTGAAATCAACACATAGGGTCCTTCTCCCCTACTAAGGCACTTAGAGATAGGTATCATGTATTATCCTTCTTTTTGTCCTAAAAACTTAGCAGAGGCAATTACTTAACACATAGTGGCTATCCCAAAAGTGTATGTTGAAATGGTTCAGCATTCAAAATGGATAAAATATGATTATTATTCATGGGAGGGATAGATAAGCATTTCTCTGATTAGAAATATTGACGCTTTAATATTTCTGAGCCTTTAAAAATGTTCTTCCCTCTTTCTAGAATGTTTTCCTCCATTATTTTTCCTTTAAAAAATTTAACAATCTTGGGGCTTCCCTGGTGGCACAGTGGTTGAGAGTCTGCCTGCTGATGCAGGGGACACGGGTTCGTGCCCCAGTCCGGGAGGATCCCACATGCCATGGAGCGGCTGGGCCCGTGAGCCATGGCCGCTGAGCCTGCACGTCTGGAGCCCGTGCTCCACAATGGGAGAGGCCACAGCAGTGAGAGGCCCGCGTTCTGCAAAAAAAAAAAAAAAAAATCAACAATCCTGCAAATTGATGTCATGGAAAAAATAAAAGCTGAGATGTCTGAGAGATCTGGATTTAAAACCACAATTTCAAGTCTAATTAGCTGCATGATTTCAGTAAAGTTAGCCTCTTTGAGTCTTAATTTTCATGAAGAAAATGAGGTTTAGTATAGTAATATTATGAAGTTGCTAATGTTATTAACATCTGTGACATTTCTAGCTTGGTAAACTGGCGTGATAGTAAAGATATTAACTGATAGGGAAAGCACTGGGGACAGGAAAGTATGGAGGATGAATGCAGTTAGTGAGGAAAATGTGGTAATCCACTGGAGATGTTCCATAGGCCATGGGAAATAGAATCTGGAGCCAAGAGTTGGGTTTAGGAATCACTGGTAGCCATATGCAAGATGGAACATGGGAATAAATGAAGTAAATTAGGGAAATAGAGAAGTCATGAAGAGATGTTCTCACAGTATACCTTGATATTCTTCTTAATCATCCCAAATGTAATTTAATAACTAGTTGTATAATTATACTGTTAGGGAAATTAATCTACCCTACCAGACAGAAAGTTCCATAAGGGTAGGCATTGCATTAGCTTCACTCATTAGTATTTTCCCAGCACTCAGTACAGTAATTACCTACACAAGGAGCTCAGGAAATGCTTACTGAGTTGATGAATGGTTGCATTGCATATAATACTCACCAATGGGCTTTCTAATCATTTGTTTTTGAAATTTGGTGACCTAAATAAATGGTAATGTGAGAATATAAATTCCTAATGAAAATGTCCTGAGGTGGGGGTAAAAATAAAAATCTCACAAGTTCCTGTTGTGGGCCAGACATTGTGCCATCTGCTTCCATACATGATCTCACTTCATTCCCATAATGTGCTGTAGTAAAATCAAAGCTAAAATAAATGATTTGCTCATGATGTGAAAAACCAGCTTGCTCCATCTCTACAACATCCTTGATTTCTCACTTTCCCTCAGCCTTCCAAATCCAATTTATCTAAATATAAGTCAGCCCTGTCAGCCCTATCTACAAAGCTATCTTAAATCTGTCCTCTTTCTCCATCTTAATTGTCACTACCTTGGTCTAAGCTACCATAATTTCCTGACTGGTCTTGAAATAACATCTTAACTAGTCTCCGTGCTTCTATTCTTGCCTCTTTTCTTTTTTTTCTTTAAATTTTTTATTTATTTTATTTATTATTTATTTTTTGGCTGCATTGGGTCTTCGTTGCTGCACGTGGGCTTTCTCTAGTTGTGGCAAGTGGGGGCTACTCTTCGTTGCGGTGCACGGTCTTCTCATTGTGGTGGCTTGTCTTGTTGCGGAGCATGGGCTCTAGGTGCACGGGCTTCAGTAGTTGTGGCATGTGGGCTCAGTAGTAGTAGCTCGCGGGCTCTAGAGTGCAGGCTCAGTAGTTGTGGTGCATGGGCCCAGTTGCTCCACGGCATGTGGGATCTTCCCAGACCAGGGCTTGAACCCATGTCCCCTGCATTGGCAGGCGGATTCTTAGCCACTGTGCCACCAGGGAAGCCCTATTCTCTCCTCTTTTCAATCCACATTCCACACACCAGAATTCCTCAATCAAAATGATGTCTTAAAACCATAAATCATATCAAATTTCTTCCTGCTTAAAACTTACCCTGGCTTCCCATGTTACCCAAATGCCAATGCATTTCTATTCCTTATATGTCTCTGCTGATCTGGCCACTGCCTCAATCTCTGACCACATCTCCTTCCTCTTTATATCTTGCTCACTTCCTCACTAGCCTCCAGTCACAATGGCCTCCTTTCTGTCTTGAATATACAAAGCTTTTCCTGCCTCAGGGCCTTTATTTATTGATTGATTTTTAAAATTTATTTTTGGCTGCATTGGGTCTTCATTGCTGCGCATGGGCTTTCTCTAGTTGCGGTGAGCAGGGGCTACTCTTCGTTGCAGTGCGTGGGCTTCTCATTGTGGTGGCTTCTCTTGTTGCAGAGCACGGGCTTCAATAGCTGTGGCTTGCGGACTCTAGAGCACAGGCTCAGTAGTTGTGGCACGCGGGCTTAGTTGCTCTGCGGCATGTGGGATCTTCCTGGACCAGGGCTTAAACTCGTGTCCCCTGCATTGGCAGGTGGATTCTACACCACTGCGCCACCAGGGAAGCCCCTGACTCAGGGCCTTTGAGCTTGTTGTTGCCTCTGATTTTCGTAAGGCTGGTTCCACTGCATCATTCAACTCAAATGTTATTTTGCTCATAGAGGACTTTTCTTAACATCTTATCTGGTGGCGGGTAGTAACACATTAGACTCCTTTGTATTATTTCTTTCATGACATTTATTACTATTTGAAATTGTTTACTTCTTTCTTATGTATTTTCTTTCTCTGCAACTGTAAAATATAATGACAAAACTCACAAGGGAGAGGAGAGAGACCTTTTAAATTATCTTGATTGACAAGTTATTCGACAAATATAACCATAAAATAAGATTCTTGTCTCAGCTTCTTTCATTAATTCATTCATTCATTTTTACTTTAAAAGATTTATTATTTTACTGGGCCTTTTGAATCTCTCTTTTCTTTAGCAAGCAATAGTCAACTAAAGTGACCCCTTGACATATTTAGATTTAATATTTATTGCTTCAGCTCCCTGAGAGACCCCGTGAGGCCACAACATAGCACCTTGTGGGTTTGCTAAGGAATGAATTTAGTTACTCTCATGTAGCAGATGGTGAGTAAGCTTTGCTTATAGAGTCATTCTCAGTTATTATATGTTCTTATAGGAAGGCAGTTATTTTATCTCAATTTTATTAATAAACTGAATAAAAAACCATAGTGGTATTAAAAAATTAGGAAATTTAAGAGCATCTTAGAATATAGTCTTCATGAATGTCAAGTTGTTTCCCCAAATCTATGTCTATACACATTAAAGAAAGAGATAATACTCCAACTAAATTGGTCTACCTGGTTAACTACAGTAATGCCATGATTAATAACAAATGTTATGCTTCCAAAAAGCCTACTATTAATCTATAACCATCATAAAGACTGGCCACAGAAAAATGCAGAAACCATTTTAGACATGCAAGTAGCTGAGTCACTGTGGCTTTTGGTAAAGGAGAGGTTTCTATATTTAAAAACAAAGATATCATAATATTGGTTTTTAAAGTGTCCTGCAAGCTGTGGATAATATATGCTATATAACTGTTGACTTATCTTAGGAAGGAGGAAGAAATTAAACACAAAACAACCAGAAACAGCCCTTAAACCCAGTGTGGATAGAGAGGAATAAATGAACCCTGGGGCAAGGGATGAAAGAGGAAATATTCCATTCTTTTTGTATATATCATGAGCCCAGAGTTGTGCCTGGTGCTAGGTAGAATACAAAACTAGCACACAATGTGTTCCCTATCCTCAATGGCATCCTAGACTTTATGGTAGAGACAAGACCCATGAGCAGGACAGGAGGTCCACGTGACATTGTGTAATAATGTGCCCAGTAGGTACAGTTGAGGCCAGAAGGTACATCTGAAGCTAGATTATGATGAAAACGAAATGCTAGAGGATGCACTTACAGCGGACAACAGACAGGTGAAGAATACAGTGAAGACAATTTTTAGAATGACTAATCTGGTAGCATAGGTCAAGGGAGTTTAAGAGAGGAAGACATCGAAGGTAGACATGTCATAAAAGCTCTTGCAGTATGCCAAATGTGAGAAAATGAGAGCCTGGACTGGTGTGGTTGTCATGGAAACAGAGCCATGCTTGAATCTGAGAAGCATTATGAAGGAATAACAGCTCTTCGTTATCTTTGTGTAACTTTCCAAGTATATGTAGCTTATTATGTCCTCCTTTATATAACTCACTGATACAAAACTGCCAGAGATAATATTCTTTACCAAGTCAGGGAAGAAGGTCCACCATGGAGAAAACACCCATGATATATGAACAAGGTGGCTCTCTTAAAGTTGCTGACTTTGAGGCACAACGTTTGGTTAAAAGTTCAATTGGTTTGGTCACTTTCTGTCAAAGTCTAATTACTAATGGAGTTCAAACCATAATATATTAAGCTGAACTGAGCAGAAGCTGATTCAGTAGCACTATTCAGTTGTCTAGGGACACCCTGATTATCACCGAATGAGCAGTAAGTGAGAATGTAAGGTCTAGTAAGCTGCCTTCTCTAAAAAGGAACACTTCATATGCAGCTCCTTTCCTTAAAACTGAAGAAAGAACATGACAGGGAAGTTTTTGAGAGGACGAGAAAGAGAGAGAGAGAAAATGGAGAATAGCAATGACTCTTAGTATCTTGGCAAGTCTCCCTGACGGCACCTGGAAAATGCTGCTGAGTTTGCCGCTCCCTTTCCATCCCCACTGTTACAGCCTTGGGTAAAGAAGCCTTCATTATTTCTCCCCTTAACAGTCTTCTAACTAGTCTCCATATTTATTACCAGTCTCTTCACATGTCAGTCTCTTTCTCTCACTATCTTCAAAATTATCTTCCTAAGATATCCTATCTGACCCTGTAACTGTTTAAGGGTACCCTCTGGCCCACAGGTTCAATGTCTAGTACTCAACTCTAACCATAAGACACCTTCCAGACAATCTAGACCTATCCTACCTTTCCAATGACATCTGTTACCTTGACCCTTCATGCCCAATGTTCTCATGGAGCTTCTTCCCAAAAGTGTTGTATTTTATGACAACAATTTTATGACAATAAAATATTGTATTTTATTCTGTTCCTTACATATGCTGTTCTCTTTACCTGAAATATCACTCCTTGTCTTCTCTTGCTAATCTTTCAAGACCAAATGTCATTTTCTCTTTCAAGTAATTCTTGTCATTACCTCCCTCCTCCACCTTTTCATCCTGTCCCATTTGTTCATGACTGTATTTGTACACCTGTCTGTCTCCCCTACTTCTCTGTGAACCCCTCGAGATTAACTACACCATACTCAGCATTGCAGCTCCACTACCCAACAGCTCCTAGTCAGGTGGTCACAGATCATTCAAATAAATGTTGAGTAAATGAATGAATGACTGAATCTCAAATGAAGAAGTGAGTTATGAATAGATTAATATAAGCTTAATTTTTAAAAAGATATGTATTAAACTAGAGAATGGTAAGTATGTATCTCTTATTTAATGTCTAAATTTGTAAGAAGAAAGGTCAAAATGAAAGCAAGTGCAATGTTTATGGATTTCAAAAGAAGAGAGGGAAAATACTGACATAACAAAACAGTGTAAATGCCATAAGAAAATAAATAAAACTCAATGTTATTTAGCAATTTGCTCACTCTCAGTTGATAGTTCTTTCATAAACAAATAAATTTGATTTGGGGAGGGTAGGGGCTCAGTCATCAGACTGGCTAGCTCTCTGGAAGTGGATCAATGGACAGATCTACGTACTTTGCAGAAGGGAAACAAATGGAAGTCCAGAAGTTACTGTTTTAGTCTGAATTTTGGTGCATAAAATATATTGAGAAGGGGAGTGTTAAATAAAACAAGATGTTCCATTTCACATGGAAACAAAGTATAAGTGTTGATGGAAGTAGTGACTTATTTGGCTATGGGTAATAAGTATGCAAAATCAAATCATTAACGGTTCTCAAACAACAGTTTCTAAGCAATGCCAACATGCACCCAAACTAATATTAATATAAAATACACCTTTAGAAAAACATCTGATTGACAAATTAATGTGCCAAGAAGGCAGATGTTCAGAATTTAGTAATAAAAGGGCTGAAAGCAAACTCAAGAAAATGACACAGAAATCACTGTGGTAGATGGAAGACACTTCCATATGTCTCCCCTACAAGCTATTACATTTAGAGAAGATAAAAACTACAAGTAGGGGCTTCCCTGGTGGTGCAGTGGTTAAGAATCTGCCTGCCAATGCAGGGGACATGTGTTCGAGCCCTGGTCTGGGAAGATCCCACATGCCGTGGAGCAACTAAGCCCGTGAGCCACAACTACTGAGCCTGTGCTCCGCAACAAGAGAAGCCAACTCAATGAGAAGCCCATGCACCGCAACGAAGAGTAGCCCCCACTCACTGCAACTAGAGAAAGCCCGTGCACAGCAACGAAGACCCAACATAGCCAAAAATAAATAAATAAATAAATTTATTTATTTTTTAAAAAGACTACAAGTAAATGGGTAAGATATTTGAAATGGAACCAGCCAGGCTAGATAAACAATGTAACCAAAGAATTAAGTTCCAATTTCCATCTGTTTCACATTTGCATATAGTTTTTTTTCTTTCTCACCAGTGACACCCCAGGTTATAATGCTCTGATCATGGGATACCACAACATTTAAATCAAAATTGAAAAATCTAGCCAACCTTCAAGAACTGAAAATCTAATGTGTAAGCATTCCACTGTATGTAAGACAATGGACCCTAAGAGCAGGTGTAACCACTCTAAGGCTTGTGGTCTGCCCATAACCCTGGAGAAGCGGTGCAGGTTGTAGACCCGACAGAGTGAGTACTTGAATACATGCACTCAAAAGCTCCTGCAGGGCCTGAATGGTCCTGTTCTTAAAAGAGGTCTTAGTCCTTTAGGTGTCCAAATACCACTGTCAATTCTGCTATCTTTGCTCTGAAATGAGAGCACATTTATTTTCCAACAAGAATGCATCATCTGTAAGTGTGCTCAGCAAGAACTTCTTTGATTTCTTCTCTTTACCTTAAAAAATTGCCTAAACATAGCATAAAATACCAAGTCATGATAATCACAATTATACATATAATCCCTTTACTAAAATTGCTTATTTTATTAAAGTGGTAGTTGAATGAAAAACTAAACAATGTGAGAGTAACATTTAATTCTCTATTTTAACATCACTTATCTGGAAATATTTTATTTTGAATACTGCAGTATATTCCATCCAATGAGAAAAAAAAAGAACTTTCCAAGAGCCTGCTTAAATGTCACCAAAACCAAAATCGGTCCTATTTGAAGCACACCAACTTCCATAATTTTATAATTAAGGAGAAGGCATTTATTTATTTAAAAAATTTTTTTGGCTGTGCAGTGCGGCTTGCAGGATTTTAGATTCCCCGATCAGGGACTGAACCTGGGCCGCCACAGTGAAAGCGCCAAGTCCTAACCACTGGACCACCAGGGAATCCCCAAGGAGGAGGCATTTATAATTTAATAATTAAGAATAAATTGATATACTCAGCTTCTTCCAAGGCTCACCCTTAAAATGGAGCTGGCTTACCCATGCAAGGCTTGCAGAATATGTAAAAGTCTAGTAGCAGATCAGCACCCACTCTACTACCCATCCCCTCATCCTCTCCTCCCACCTCTGGGCTCCCTATCTCTGGGCTGCCCTCCTTTACATTTATTTTGATTTGCATCCAGGCAGGTCTGTCTATTCTTGGCTTTGTACTCAGGTTCCTAAAACTCACCTCAGGCCAGCCTTACCTGATGGCCCAGGCTTGTTTCAGTTACTTCCTTCAGTTCATCTGCTCAACTCTACACTTTTACAGTGTAATAATACCACCTCTGGGTAGATGATACCCCCACTACCAGTCCCACACCTGCTGGGATCAGTCTCTCCCACTTCCTACCACAACACGGGAGCAATCTCACACTGGTGATTTCGAGGTGATGTCAAAAAAGAAAAGAAACCTGAGATAAGGTAAATACAATAAATTAACAAAGAGCACTAAAGTGAAAGGAGAATAGAGCAAGAGTAGTCAAATCTATAGTTATTCAAATAAAAGAGAAAAATACCAAAGATGCAAAGATATGTACTGACCTCTCAATTATCAACAGAGAAGGGTGGCACTAATTTCAAACTAAGGATTAATATAGATTCGAATGTGTATTGTAATTCTATTTGAATAGCTCATATAGTAGGAAAAACCTTAGTTTAATGATTGAAGTCATTCAGTGAAGAACTAACTCAGAAGGAGCTAGGAATGCACTTAGATTTCTTATCTGATATTCTCTCATAGCTTCACTCCAATCTAGCATACCCACAAAAAGTGTAATCTTGCCCATGATGCAAAGTGCCACCTACACAGAGATGCAGAGCTGACCCAGGGGAGAGTAACAAATGAACAAACTAGTTTCAAAGAGCTTCCCTCAAATTCTTTAAACAGCATTTAAGTAAAGCAGGTATTCAAAAGCACTTACTCTACAAGAATTAAATCACAAGCCACTGCAGCCGCTGACCTTCGACACACCCTGAAAGGAGCTCAAGGTTGGAGGTCAGGAATGAGGCACTCTGTGCTCTGGGGAAAACTGATGGAACAGGCCTTCAGATAGTTGGATGTTTTCAGGATAAGATTTTATGCGCCCAATTTCTTGCATCTTCTCATATCTAGAAAAGCACTAGAATCATTATGGAGACATCTGCTCCTCATGACTAGAAGCAACCTTCACGTGAGTAGCAGCAGCCTTCTGCCAAAATGTGTGCTTGACTGCACGTATCCCCCTTCATCAAAATCACATATATACTGACCTCCCCCTTTACCACTTCGGAGCAGTTCCTCAGAGCTCTCTGAATGGCTGCATCCCAGGCTAGAGTCCTCATTTTGCCCAAAAATAAAACTTAACTCACAACTCTCATGTTGTGCTTTTTTCTTGTTTTTTCAGCCAACATAAATTAGCTATAACACAACAGTATTTCCTGGGAGTTATCTCTGTTTAGGATGGTAATGTAAAAATGGAGTAAGGTCAGTGATAATCAGAGGTTAGATATGAGCTGGACCTGAAAAACATGTAGATTTAGAAAGTCTGAAAGGCTATTCCCAGACAGAAAGCAGACAAACCCAAGGTGTATGAGGCTAATGTGAGTCTACTTCTAGTTTAGCCAGAGTAGAGATAGGTTATGAGATTAGAACCACCCATGTGAATAGAGTGTGAAAGGTTTTTAGGAATAGACTAAGGTATCTGAACTCCATTTTCAAACTTTAAGAATCAGTGAAGTCCTATTAAATATAGGAAAAGAGGGATGGAAACAGTGTCTCAGCCTGTACTTGACACCAATAGCATTAACTGAGGGAAATTTTAATCAGTGCATAATTATTTAAATTAAAAATATTTAATTTGGGAAACATGAGACTTTTGTATTCAAAAGAAGGAGTTTTCAGCATATATAAACTATGTGAAAAGATCTGTATTTACTGGATAAACAGTTAACAAATATTAATCAAAAGAAGCAATGGTTAGTGTGGTTTCCTTCTCTCCAATATAACACTTGAAAACAAAGCATAGATCTTTAGGGAAAAAACAAATCTACCTCAAATATTGCTTTCGATGAGGTGCAATCTACTTAAATACAACAACTGCAAAAGGGATGAGGTTAATCCTTTGGTCCTTTGCTACTCTGTGCATCAATCCTGGAATTAGGGATGCTTGCTGAACATGCAGAAATGCACTTGCCACTCTGGGGAATAAATAGTAAGCTTCAGACTGTTTCTAAGAAATAAATAGACTACCTGGAGAATGCAGAACAAATACATATGAAATATCTGAATAAAACCAAAGAGCAAATGATACATTTTGTAACTGCAGCAGATGCTCATTTCAGGCAGAAAGAGTCAGGAACCATTCTTTAAAGGAGGTAGGATTTAAGCTAGAACATAGGGGCTAGAAGGGCACTGTATAAAAAGAGAAAAGGGGACATGATGTGTAAAATGAAGATGGTTTCAGGATACAGTGCTAGAGTTTAGCTCAAAGACTTTCAATGATAGAATGAAAAGATGAATATAGCATAAGAATCAAGGACATAACAGATGTGCAGATATTATCTATGTAAATAGCGCCCCTGAAGTCGTGTGTATATAAGCTGCCTTACCCACATATGAATAATGATAATAATAATGAAAAAGAAATATCAAAGGCCTCTGAAAACTTTATACAGGGTGGCTAAAGATATCAAATTGGAACTTGGGCTAGGACAAAATTTAGGAATTATTTTCTTTGGAAAGTGAATCTATGAAATGCACAAATGCAGAAGGCCCAAAGACATATCTATTGCTAAAAGCTCAGGAAGAAGAGGAACCCACCAAAGGGGTGAGCAGAGAAGTAAGGGTTCTGAACAGTAGAGAATTGGGGAAGAACAGAATGGTACCATCTCTTCAGAATGTTTTTCCCCTCAATCAGTTTAAATAGAGAGTTATGACTAAGTGGGAAGTAAACCACAAAAACTTCTGTTCATATACTCAATCAGCTGTTTTTCTGAGCAGTTTCTATGTCTTAAGACACAAGATTAACATACCATTTTGTTCAGCTGTTGGAATTTAGTACCCATGTGTCCATGCTTCAATTTCTCCAGTTATTAAAAATTTCAAGTTGCAAAATTAAACATATTGTGCAAAGAGTACCCTTTAATAGATACAGGGCTATTCAGGCGATCAGTTTCTTCTTGAGCGATCTTTGGTAGTTTGTATTTTTTGAGGGATTTGTCCAAGTTCTCAAATTTCTTGTCATAAAGTTGTTCACAATATTCTTTTATTAATGTTTATAGAATCTGTAGTGATGTCATCTTTCTCATTTCTGTTACTGGTAATTATGTCTTCTCTATTTTTTTTCCTGGTCAGTCTGCTTAGAAGTCTTATTAGGTACATAAACATTTATCATCTTGACATATGTTCTCTATGTGTTTGATCTACTCTTTTCCCCTTTTCCTTTTTTCCTGCTTCTTTTAAATATTTTTTATGGTTTTATTTTATTTTCTTTGGCTTTCTAGCTATAACTCTTTGTTTTGTTATTTTAGTAGTTGCTTTTGAGTTCCTTTAACTTATCACCATCTACCTTCAAGTGATATTATACACTTCACATACAGTATAAGCGCTGTACAATGGTCACACTACCACTTCTTCCCTCCTGGCTTTTATTCTATTTCAGGTATCCCCTGCTTTTTGAAAGGTCACTTATGCCACTTCACTTTTACTAAAGACCCACATTAGCACCTGCTTTCGCTAACTAAAGAAATCCAAAGAGGACCTTCACTTTTACAAAAGTGAAGCAAGCTGAGCTGTTATGGAGGCAGCATGCACTCAGAGCAGGAAGAGTGGCACCGGCAACTCTTGGGAACTATACTCAGCATCTCAGCATCAAGCTACCATAGCTTTGAACTGTGTCTGTGAGCATCTGTGCTTCATCTCGATTATCCCACAATACAGTGTTATTATTTTTGTTTGAACAGTGAATTATATTTTAGAGACAATTAATATGAAAAAAGTTTTATATATTCACCTTTCAGTCACAGGATTTCCTTCAACATTTTTAATAACTCATATCTGCTATTATGAATTCTTTCAGGTTTTGTGTGTCTGTAAAAGTATTTTGCCTCAGTTTTTAAGAAATAAATTTTCCTTTTTTTTTTGGTTACGTACTTTATTTTTTATTTATTTATTTATTTATTTTTAAATTTTTTTGCGGTACGTGGGCATCTCACTGTTGTGGCCTCTCCCCTTGTGGAGCACAGGCTCCGGACATGCAGGCTCAGTGGCCATGGCTCATGGGCCCAGCCACTCCGCGGCATGTGGGATCCTCCCGGACCGGGGCACAAATCCGTGTCCCCTGCATCGGCAGGTGGACTCTCAACCACTGCGCCACCAGGGAAGCCCTGGTTATGTACTTTAAAGATGTTGTTCCTATGTCTTATTGCCTGCATTGTTCCTAAAGAGAAATCTGCTTAACACTGATCTTTGTTCTTTCGTTAGATATTGCATCTCTTTTCTTAGGCAATTTAAAGATTTATCACTGGTTTTGAGCAATTTGATTATGACATGCCTTGGTGCAGTCTTCTTCATGTTCCTTTTGCTTGGAATTTTACTGAACTCAGATCTGTGGGTTTATAGTTTTCATCAAATTTGGAAAAACATCAGCCACTATTTCTTCAAATGTTTTTCTGCCCCTTCCCCCTTTCTTCTTCTTCAAGAACCCCAATTACACATCCAGGAGGCTTTTGAAGTGTCTCACAACTCCTTATTCCTTTCTTTTTAAAAATTCCTTCTTTAAATTTTGCATACTTTCAATTGCTATGTCTTCAAGTCCATTAATCTTTTCTTCTATAATGTCACATCTGCCATTAATCCCATTTCATATATTAGCTCTATTAAACATAGTAATTTTTATATCTTGAAATTCAATTTGTATCTTTTAAAAATATTTTCCATTTTTTCCTTAACTTTTTGAACATATGAAATAAAGTTATAAGTAGTGTGTTAATGTCACTGCTAATTATAACATGTGGATCTGTTTTGATCAGCTGGTTTTTCTCTTCACTGTGGATCAAAATCTGCTTTGACCACATAAACGAAGATGATTCTAAGAGACTATAAAGTAATGTTTCATAACCAGGGGTGGTTTTGCCCCCCTGGGAGACTTTTGGTATTGTCTGGAGACTTTCTGTCTTCACTGGTGAAGTACTACTGGCATCTATCAGATAGAGGTCAGGAATACTGCTAAACATCCTGTACTGCAGAAAACAGCCACTCATAACAAAGAATTAGCTGGCCCAAAGTGCCAGTAGTACTGAGTTTGAGAAACCCTGCTGTAGAAAAATAGGATGAAAGGAACTCAGGTCCCTGAATGATCTGATGGAGCTGAGCTGCATGCAGGCCTGTACCACCGGCCTATTTCTACAGTCTGTCACATTAAAAACAAAAACAAAAACCTTCTTATTTAAGGCACTGTATTTTGGGTTAGTACAGCAGTTTAGCCTATACTCCGATACAGAAATTGGTACCCAGGAGTGAGGTGCTGCCAAAATTAAAACTTAAAACTTAGGTTCTCTGGCTTTGTGTCTGAGTGAAAGACAAGGCAAGAGAACATATACTGCAAACTGGTAAACTGGTGATCCTTTTTACGCCATGTCACAATATTGGTAGAACTGTTGGCCTGTGATAACTTAAAAGGTACACTAGTATGTGTCTATGATACCTGTCATTCTAGAGAAAGTGGTTGGAAAGTGGTCTATAAACTAAACTGCTTGAGTACAGTGATCTGAGGCCTCAGAGCTAGAAAATCTAACTTGTCCCCCCACTAGAAGGATAAACAGGCTCTATATTTTTCCATAAGTATCTCTCATTACGACCTCTCAGCCAAAATACAGAGACAGCCAAGAGGCGAAGATCAAATTAAGGGTGTTGCCTTCCTACCCAAACTTGTGGTTTTAGCTGGCCTTAGTGAAACCACTATTAAAATGGGGGAAGAAGAGAATGGGCCACTAAAAACAAACAAACAAATAAGACAAGATGACTTAAGAACTATGTCTAGAGGAAAGCTTTGGGTCTGTTTACTCATAATGAACTGATTGCAACCAAAAAACCAAAAGCCTACAAAAATATTGAGGGAATTAATTTCTAAAAGAAATAAAAACACTGATCACACTAAAACAACCCTGAGGCTTCCAAATCTCCACAAATAGGAGGCAACCTCTGAAAACTGTACAGCTTCCAAGGAGAGTGTACTCTCAAACACTAACTTAGATGTCGCCACAGGGGACAATAGATAATGGCACAGCTGTTAGAAATTAGAACCAGTGGGCAGCCAGATGGGCTAACCAGGAAAGCTTCTCTACTGCTAGAGCAGGGAATCTTGTACATTTCTATGGACCACTGATGATGGTGTGTTTCCCATTCTTCCCTTTTCAAAATGAGAGTTTTAATTGCAGTTATACTTTTGCCTACCACTTCTGTACACTGGATGTAAGATGAGCAGATACCTTGTCACTGGACTGTGAGGAACCATCCCAGACCTGATATACAGGAGTGTGAATTATCCAGAGAACCTTGACTTTGAGCAGATGAAATAACTGAATGGGGGCCTTTGAATGTCTCCCTTGGGAGGGAGGGAGTATTTATGTGTGGGAATAAAGGTGATCATAGATATTGAATGGCCAGAGGGACAGGTAAACTACGACTGACTGTAAATTGTTCTCTAAAAAATTTCCCCTTTCTTCCATAGACATAATTGTTTTAACAGGGCACATGGCTGCTGAGCTACAGACTGTATTTCTTAGTTCCCTTGCAGCTAAGTATGGCATGGACAAACATTTTGCTGTTGGAATATGAGCAAAAGTAATATATTCTAATTCCTCACTATTTGCTTAAAATAAAATTGTTTGCTTTCCATTTTTGCTTAAAATGTCCCCCTCTCTCTGAAATGGAACTTAGATATGGCATTGACTTAGTTTTAACCATGTACATGAAGACAACATCCTAGGTGACAGCAGAGCAAAAACATATATGGAATCTAAGTCATCTCATGGAGCTGGGCTGCCTGCCTTTCTGGGCCAGTCTTCTTCTTTCTGGACTGGTATGTATGTGTAAAGAGAAATAACCTATCTTATTTTAACCACCATATTTTTCATGGTTTCTCTTTCATGTGCTCGTTCTCTTTTTAAACAGCAGCTTAGCCTATACCCTAATTAATCAAAGTTACATATGCCACAAATAAAAGATTTTGTTATAAATTCATTTGGTTATGCCAAACCCAAATTTCCCTAGTCAAAGGAAAACAGCAAAGGAGAAAAAAGAGCGAGCCTATGGAGTGTTTGGTTATTGTATTTCTGGTAAAAGGAGTGTATTTTAACCTTTTCTCAACGTGCATAAACCAAGTATCAAATAAAATTTTATATGCTTCAGTTGAATTTCCTCTGACTGGTTATCCTATTGTGATAATATCTATCGATTGCCACAGTGAGTCATCAACCCTGTCAGCACTTTAATGAACAAAATTAGTCTATTCCATGCTGAAAAGCAATACCAGCAACTCTTGCAGATAAAAAGGGTCCTAAAAACTTATTGAACAGTGACATCCTCTGACAAAGGCTCTTGATAACATTTTCCTATGATCAGCTCGCACACAATGATTGGTCAGAGTGAAATGGAGTTTGAGTATGGCATTAAACAGAATTCAGGGATGATTTCATACATCTTAAAGGCTATGAAAGAAGAAATGGATAGGCTGAACTCAGGAATCAGATATTATTCTAGTTAGTCAAGAGCAGAGAATATTTTAATTTCATGATCATTCTTGATAGTGAGTTGGTTTTCATTAGCCTAAATTCAATTATTTGTTGACATAACAATGGCTCCTAGTTGCTCTGGCTCTGTTTCTGTCCTATTCGACCAGTGACATTTAAAAATTGGGATGACTATCTTTAAACATGCAGTTGAAGGAGTTCAAAACGCACTACCCCAAAATATGGCACCCTGGAACACTGAATATTTTAAGCTGAAGGAGTTTGAGAAAATCGCCTTTTCCTACCCTTCCCCCTGAAGCAGGTCATAACACCCTCATGTGAGAGGTGCCCTTCCTACACCTGGAGGAAGAACCATCCTTCTCTCCCAGAGAGAAGGATGCTGAAAAGAATTCAAACAAACAGGTCTTGCAAAGTTTTTCTCAGTTTATCGTATTTCTCCACAACTGTCCACTCTTCATTAAACCTAGCATGAAAACATTCAAGCTTAGCCAGTTCTTCAGGTCTTCACTTTGTTTTGAAGGCTCCTATGTCATGTAAAACATATTAAATAAATTTGTAAGCTTTTCTTCTGTTAATCTGTCTTTGTCAATTCAGTATTCAGATCCAGCCATGGACCCTAAGAGGGTCGAGGAAAACTTCTCCCTCCCCTACAGTCTTCAAACAACTTGGATAGAAAACTTTTTCATTCATAGTACAACGTCAACATGGATTTGTGAAATGGAAGCAGATTTCACTACAATTTAAGAGTCTCCTGCTATACAATGTGAAAAAGCATGGAATTTTGGGTGAGAGCTACTGGGATTGTGCATCAAATGAGAATAATAATCTCTTCTTCACAGGGTAACTGTAAAGTGTAACACACACACACACCCCTACAGTTTAGTGGTTAAGAACATTGGTTCTATAGTAAGACAGGCCCAATTCTGAGGCCAGTGTGTCATTCACCTAAAGGAATGACTTTAGCCAAGTTATTCAATTTCTCAAAGCCTTTGTTTCCTCATCTGTAAATGAGGATATTGACTCATAACAATCTTTATAAGATTAAAGTGAAAGGTCATACATTATGGTAAGTGAAATAAGCCAGTTACAAGGGGACATATACTGTATAATTCTACTTATATGGGGTACCTAAAGTAGCCAAATTCATAGAGGCACAAAGTAGAATGGTGGCTGCCAGGTGCTGGGGGTGGGGGAAAGAGGGAGTAATTATTTAATGGGCTCAGGGTTACAACTTGGGAAGATGAAAAAGCTCTGGAGATGGATGGTAATGACAATTGAACAACAATGTGAATATATTAATGTCACTGAACTATATGTTTATAGAACCAGTAAAAATAGCCAATTTTGTGTTATGTATATTTTACTACAATTTTTTAAAAAAAGAAAAAACTAAAGGTCATGAAGATTAGTTTAAAAGTACAGCATCAGGCACATTTTAAGTGCTTTACAAATGATGAGTGTGTTATAATTAATTTTGTTTATTATTTTTAAAGTGCATTTGAGTTCATCACAAATGATAAATGCTGCACGATTACAGAATTATTGATGATAGTCGTTACATTTTTTTATATGGATCCAACATATTCCTTGGGTGTCTGGAAACAACTGGTAAGAATAATGGTAATACAGAGGAGCGTGCACTAATCACAAACCCTCACATACACACAACGCTATTTTACTAGTTTAGAACAAATGGGTTGTTCACATTCAAGAATGTTGCTAAAAGTGGCTTTTAAGTGAGACTATAAGCAATTTGCTGGTATTCATTTTTAATTATAACAGATTGATTATTCTTTTGCATCTAATTTTATTATATTGCTCTGAAAACTCTTTTTGTAAGAGAGACAAAGATAAACTTCAGCCAAGAAGTTAAACAACAAATGTGATAATTATAATTCTTATCTATTCATTAAGGGACGGAGATGGTTGTGTATAGCACATATATTGTGTGTATGTGTATATACATATATATATGGGTATATACACATACATTTATACACACTCACACGTATACATACATATAACAAAGATTGGCAGTCAGCAAGACAGAAATTTAGAGCCTTAGAAACCATATTTTCTTATCCCCTTATTTGTAAATAAGGAAATTATGTGTTAGAAGGTGAGATGATTTGATTAAGACCCCACATTAAATTGGTGGCAGAAATGTAATCAAAGCCCTTCAGACCTCATCTCATGTATCACCTTCAAATGCACCACAGCAAAGGACTTGTCTGAACCGTTCCTCTGCATGCCTCTTTTGCATGCTGTTCACGCTGCCTAAAATGCTCTCCTCAAAGTTCAGTCATCTTTGAAAAATCTTTCCTGGTTCCCCCAGAACGAATATGGTTGCCCTGCCTTCAGGCTCCTGAAGCTCCCTTTTAAAACCCCAGGGCAATCATGCTGGATTATAAGTGTCTACGTGTCTGCCTTCTCCATTACACTCGGGACAACTTGAGGACACACACTGTCATCTCTGGATGCTCCCACACCTGACGCTGGACCTGTCAATAGTAGGCACTCACTGAACGTCTGTGGGATATGTGACCTAACCAACTATCACAGGCTTCTCCAAAAGGAGGCAGGAAAGTTGGCATCAAGAATGCAAGTGGGAAGTTAGCTTTGGAATGAAGGCAGAGCATACCTTCTTTAAAGATAGGAGAATATCCGAGGAAGATGGAGAGGGATTTTTTTTAAGTAAAAGAGCAGAAAGCTTGAGTGTTTGTGCTAAGAGTGCTCATAGGGGGACACTGAATTTTATTGTTCTTATTTCTGTCAAGTGACCCCATATTTCCTAGGATACATTAAGTTCACATTAATTATTGACAACTTGGAACATGGCATGTTTAGTCAACCATTCTCCCTTCCTGGCATTTTGGATTGTCTCATGAGAAATAAACAATGAGAAATCACTTCAACAAATTAGCAGTGTTATATAATACACACATAGTACTATGATGATATTTATATATTTTCTGATATAAATCCCTAATCCATAAAATGGATGATTTCTGGAACTTTAAAACTTTAAAATTCCTTGAGTATCTTGCACTAGTTAGAAGCTCAAATTTGTGTTTGTTGGTAGTTTTAGCGTTTTCTGGATAGCATCCTAAAACAAACCTACCCTCAAACTAAACATACAACAGAGAAAAGTTGAAAACAAACTAAATATTCACACAACAAATTATGTTGGAAGGGGAAACCAATATAAAGGAATACCAATGTCACAGAATTGGAGTGCAGGACTACTAGCTTTCCAAAGGAGTAGTGTTTTGCTGCCACCAACAGGGCAATAGGCATTCCTTCATGTAAGTTACAAAACTAACTGAAGGCACAAAACCCATTGCAAATCCAAAAGAATGTTTACGGCTTGCTTCATTTTTTCAGTTCTTTAGCCTCCTAATTTTGTAACCTGAATGACAGCTGCAGAAACTACAGTCCTAATTTCAGTCTGTCATAGATCACCATCTTCAAGCTCAGAAACAAAATTTTTTTTACCCAAGCTGGTGAATCAAAGACTAGGGAGAACTAAAATCCATTGTCTATTTTCAAGGTGTTTTGCTCTTCACTTCTTGTTTTTTAACCCTGTATGGTATTCAAATATGGTCCTGCAGGGAGAGAATCTCTGGAACATGAATTAATCCTTCTTTCCGATGTCAACAGAAAGGAAAAGGGGACTTATACTTTGAAAGGTCAAAGGAATACTTAACCAGCCAGCACAGTGCTGAATAATAACTGACTTTTTACTCTCTCAAATAAACAAGGCCCTATTTTATTTTATTTTATTTATGGGTTACATCACAGAGTTCTCAGGTACTTCCTACTTTTTTAATGTTTATTGGTCATTTTTGTTTCTATTTTTTTTTTAATTTTTACTGAAATATAGTTTATTTACAATGTTGTGTTAGTTTCAGATATATAGCAAAGTGATTGTTATACATATATATATATAAATATATATATGTTCTTTCTTAACATTCTCTTCCATTATAGGTTATTACAAGATATTGAGTATAGTTCCCTGTGCTATACAGTAGGTCCTTGTTGGTTATCTATTTTATATATAGTAGTATATGTATTTTAATCCCAAACTCCTAATTTATCTCTCCCTCCCACTTTCCCCTTTGGTAACCATAAGTTTGTTTTCTATGTCTGTGAGTCTATCTGTTTTGTAAATAAGTTTATTTGTATCATTTTTTTAGATTCCACATATAAGTGATATATCATATTTGTCTTTCTCTGACTTCCTTCACTTAGTACCATAATCTCTAAGTCCATCCATGTTGCTGCAAAGGGCATTATTTTATTCTTTTTATGGCTGAGTAATATTCCATTGTGTATATATTATATATATATATATGCCCGTGTGTGTGTGGAGATATATATATATATATATATATATATATATATATATATATATACGCACACAACATTTTCTTTATCCATTCATCTGTCGACAGACACTTAGGTTGCTTCCATGTCTTGGCTATTACAAATAGTGCTGAAATGAACATTGGGGTGCATGTATCTTTTCAAATTATGGTCTTCCCTGGATATATGAACAAGGCCCAATTTTAGAATTTTGGGGTTCTCTATTAAGACTCTTTTCCTGGTTTGAAGATACTAACAGTGGATGAGCTATGCTTTATAAATTAGGTTTTCTGGTTAAAGCAGCCCTTGGTAATTCACCATGAATTAGCTGAATCACAATCCACACCTCAACCCAGGTACTTCTTTTGTCTCAATTTTAAAGGGGCTTCCCTTAATATACTCCTCAGGAACCTCAAGGCCCCACTGAGCAATTTCTACAATCCTAAAAAACGGGCATGGAGATGGAGGAGCACAGAGACCAAACAGACACTTTAGCAATTGCTAATGATGAAAATAAGGACCAGCCATTTTCTAAGTGTGACTGAATGCTTCCTCTAATTGCACACGTGTTTTCTTCTCCTTGTTCCCTCACTACCACTTTGCTTAGATAATTTAATTTTGAATGTTTGATCACAGTGTAGTAGATGCTTAGCTGCACACTGGGATCACCTGGGGAGTTTTTAAAAATAGTGATGCTTGGGTCCCACCTAGATATTCAAGTGAAATTGTTCTGTACAACTCAGAATCAGAAAATGTTTAAAGCTAACTCTAATATACAGGAGATTCTGATGCAGAGTTAAGACCGAGAATTCCTGCTCTGTGTAACTCAGAAGTATCCCTACCCTTCTGGTTCCGGAACTGCCTGCATCAGATCTTGAGGGTGAGGGATGGGTGAGAGAAGACATAGAAATGTTCAATTTAAACAAATTCCTTGGAACTTAGGTGATTCTGGAGGACACTAATAGTTAAGAATCACTTTGAGTTATACTGCTGTAGGGACCTGCAATACTGTGACATAACTAAAATAAATTGGGACAGTCTTACTGTAGATTGGTGGGAAGATTTTTTTTTTTGAGGGAGGAGAAGGGAAGTGAGAAAAAGAGATTTTATTTGTTCACATGCATTAAGAGGACTGTCAGATACTACTTTAAACAACTTAAGAAAAGGGACTATGTGTCTACTGTTGTATCCATATCATTAAGCACAGTATCTGGCTCACAATAGGTGCTCAAAAGTCATTTGCTGAATGAACTAATAAATGAACAAATGTTATTAGTATACAATGAATTTCATGTGTCCTAGGAGAGTTCTGAATAGGGAATGGAAGATGAGTTGGTAGATAGCAAGTGGAAGATTACAAAATAACAGGTTATTAAAGGTGAGAAAACAAGGAAGTCCCAAAAAGGAATGGTAGGAGGTTATTTTAGCTGTAGAAGGGGCACTAGACAAGGAAGCAGGATAGGACACACAGGGCATGGTTTATGAGAGAGCTTCCAGCCTACTGACAGCAGGGTAAACTGGAAGCTTTTGAAGAAGGCCAAAATAAGAAATATGAATAGTTATTTCTCCAATGGAATTCCAGACAGATTTCTGGAAAGAAGGTTCAGTGACATAAAAACTTGTAGTAGCAAGCTACTGATATGAGGGAAGTTTATTTGAGGAAAGAGATGTTTCAGTTAAGCATTTGGATTCTATTTGACATACAAATCAGAATCACACAAGCTGAACTGGAAAAAAAAGAAAAAAAATGTATTGTAACACAAATATATTTTCTATTTCTCATGTAATGTGAAATTATTTCTTCCTAAAAGCTGAATACTGAAGTAAACAGAGTAGGCAGGGACAAATGAATAATCTCTGAGAAAAAAGTTTTTTACTTAAGCAAGTAGATTACATACGCCCAGACATACACAAAGGTTCTTCTTTTAAAAATAATAAAATCAGCAAAAAAGTCAATTATATTTCAATATAGCTGAAAAAAAAAGTACTGGAGTTTCCTATAAATCTAGTCTGAATCACAGTGATGACAAACACAAAAATCACATATAAGAGTACAATGAAGGTTTCGCCAGAATAAGGGGAAGAGCTTCACTACTCCTTATGCATGGCAATTTTGATCTTTAGTAAATAATTTGTTCATCACCCTAATATGGCTGAACTACTACCACATGTGGCAGAAAAAGGTGGTGATGATAGTAGTGGTAGTGGTAATCCAGAAATGGAGATCTAAGGAATAAAACTTTTCTGAAAGAAAGTAAAGGAGATCAAGAACAAGAGAAAGATGTAGGCTCTTTCCACTTTTATTCAACTTTGTTCTGGAGCACCCTGAGCCCTGCCCTCCCCATGCAGCAGTTGGGTCACAATTGGTCCAGGCAAGTGTCCTGAGCCCCACCCAACCTGTGCAGAGACTGAGCCACAACCAGTACAGTAGAGCTTCCCAAGTCCCACCTTAGCACAGAAGTAATAGAGGTGCAACTGGGCTGGGTGAGCACCCTAAGCCTTGCCCCCCTTACACAGCAAATGAGTCACAACTGGTTCGGTGAGTGCTCTTAACCTTTCCCACTCCACACAGAGCTGGGACAGGTGAGGACCCTGAGTCCTGCCCTCCCTGCATAGCAGACCAGCAGAAACCAGGCTGGGCCAGGGCCCTGAGCCCCGCTCTCCCTGTGCAGCAGATGAGGCACAATTGAGCAGGTGAGCACCTGGAACTCCACCCTCCCCTCACAGCAGCCTCAGCCTTATTACAAGCAGCAGGTGCATGTAGCCCACGTGACAGATACCCATAGAGGGTCTGGTTCTGGTGGCCAGCGGAGATTGTGCTTCTTGGCCACAAGGAACAGCTCCTACCAAAGACCACTCCTTCAAGACTTCAAGAGGGAGATAGGCATTTTCCCTAATACATACAGACAAGCACAGAGAGACAGGCAAAATGAGGAGATGGAGGAATATGTTCCAAACCAAAGAACATGGCAAATCCCCAGAAAAAAAGACCTTAATGAAATGGAGATAAGCAATCTACCTAATAAAGAGTTCAAAATAATGATCATAATGATGCTCACTGATCTCAGGAGAAGAATAGAAGAACACAGACAGAGCTTCAACAAATATATAGAAAATATAAGAAAGAATCAAAAAAAATTATACTAAACTGAAAAATACACTAGAAGGGTTCAACAGCAGAATGGATGAAATACAAGTACAAATCAGTAAGCTGAAAGACAAAGCAATGGAAAACACCCAGACAGAGCAGCAAACTGAAAAAAGAACTTTAAAAACTGAGGAAGGGGGCTTCCCTGGTGGCGCAGTGGTTGGGAGTCCGCCTGCCGATGCAGGGGACGTGGGTTCGTGCCCCGGTCTGGGAGGATCCCACGTGCCGTGGAGCGGCTGGGCCTGTGGGCCATGGCCGCTGGGCCTGTGCGTCCGGAGCCTGTGCTCTGTGGCGGGAGAGGCCGCAGCAGTGAGAGGCCCGTGTACTGCAAAAAAAAAAAAAAAAAAGAATCCGCCTGTCAATGCAGGGGACATGGGTTCAAGCCCTGGTCCAGGAAGATCCCACATGCCACAGAGCAACTAAGCCCATGCGCCACAACTACTGAGCCTGTACTCTAGAGCCTGGGAACCACAACTACTAAGCCCTCGTGCCACAACTACTGAAGCCTGCGCACCTAGAGCCCGTGCTCCACAACAAGAGAAGCCACCGCAATGAGAACCACGTGCACCACAACAAAGAGTAGCCCCCACTCGCCGCAACTAGAGAAAGCCTGTGCACAGCAACAAAGACCCAACACAGCCAAAAATAAATAAATAAAATTTTTTTTTAAAAAGTGAGGAAACATTAAGGGACCTCTGGGACAAGATCAAGTGAAATAACATTTACGTGATAGGGGGTCTCAAGAGGATAGGAGAAAAAGAAAAAGCCAGAAAAGTTATTTGAAGAAATGACAGGTGAAAATTTCTCTAATTTGGGGAGGGAAAAAGACATCCAGGTCCAGGAAGCCCAGAAAGTTCCAAATAGGATGAATCCAAAGAGAAACACACTGAGATACATTATAATTAAAATGGTAAAAGTTAAGGATAGAGACTCTTAAAACCAGCAAGAGAAAAGCAACTTATTACTTACAAGGGAAACCCCATAAGGCCATCAGCAGATTTTTTTCAGCAGAAACTTAACAGGCCAGAAAAGAGTAGCATGACATATTCAAAATGCTGAAAGAAAAAAACCCCTGCCAACCAAGAATTCTCTATCCAGAAAAGTTATTGTTCAGAATTTAAGGAGAGATTAAGAGTTTTCCAGATAAGCAAAAGCTAAAGGAGTTTGTCACCACTAAATTGGCCTTATAAGAAATATTTAAGGGACTTCCCTAAACTAAAAAGGAAAGGCACTAATAATGAGAACATATGAAAGTAAAAATCATACCAAAAAAGGTAAACAAATACTAAAGGTAGTGGATTAATCACTTACAAAGCATATATGAAGGGTTAGACAAAATTATTAAAATTAATTAAAAATACAATTAGGGACCAGAAAAAAAAAATAGAAAAGATCAATAAAACTAAAAGCTGGTCTTTAGAAAACTAAACAAAATCAATAAAACTTCAGCCAGATTCATCAAGAAAAAAGGAGGAGGGCCCAAATAAATAAAATCAGAAATGAAAGAGTAAAAATTACTACCAATATCACAGAAGTACAAAGTTCTGTACAAAGAAGTACAGAAGTACAAAGTACAAAGGATCATAAGAGAATACTATGAATAATTATACACCAACAAATCAGACAACCTACAAGAAATGGATAAATTCCTAAAAACATACAATCTTCCAAGCCTGAATCATGAAGAAACAGAAAATCTGAACAGACTGATTACTAGTAATGAAATTGAACCCATAATCAAAAAACCCTCAACAAAAAAAGTCCACATCCAGAGGGTTGGTTTCACAGGTGAATTCTACCAAATATTTAAAGAAGAGTTGATACCTACTTTTCTCAAATTATTCCAAAAAACTGAAGAGGAGGGAACTCTTTCAAACTCACTTTACGATGCCAGCATTTCCCTAATACCAAACCAGACAAAGACACTACAAAAAGGAAAATTTCAGGCTAATAACGCTGATGAACATGGATACAAAAATCCTCAACAAAATATATTGGCAGGAACTTCCCTGGTGGCGCAGTGGATAAGACTCCATGCTCCCAACGCAGGGGGCCTGGGTTCGATCCCTGGTCAGGGAACTAGATCCCACATGCATGCTGCAACTAGGAGTTCACATGCCGCAACTAAGAACCTGTGAGCTGCAACTAAGAAGCCCTCCTGCCACAACTAAGGAGCAGGTGAGCCGCAACTAAGGAGCCCTAGAGCTGCAACTAAGGACCCTGCCTGCTGCAACTAAGACCCAGTGCAACTAACTAAATAAATAAATATTAGCAAACCAAATTCAACAGTACATTAAAAAAACATACACCATGATCAAGTAGGATTTATCCCAAGGATGCAAGGGTGGTTTAACACCTGCAAATCAATCAGTGTGATGTGTAACATTAACAGAATAAAGGCTGAAGGTCAATGGTATTCCAAATTGATGACTAGGGACAAAAAAAAGGGTGAGTAAAGGAAAATGAGAAGAAGCAGAGAGGGAGATAAAAAATAAGAAGCCAAAGGAGAATGTAAGAAGGAGAGAAGGAGAAGAAGAGGGAGGGGGAGGGGAGGGAGAGGGAAAGGAGGAGGAGGAGGAAGAGGAGAAGCTTTACGTGTAATAATAGCACCTGCATGCATGTAGTACTTACTAAGTTACAGGCACCAATCATATATTAACTCATTAAACTCTAACAACAATCCTATGTGATAGGTTTTACTAATATCCCCATTTTAAAGATGGGTAAACTGTTAAGTTCCCTAAGATCACTGGATAAACTGTCAGAGATGGGATTGGACCTCAGGAGGAAGAGGGGGAGGAGGAGAAAAGGAAGTGCTATGTCATGCTGCTTTGATAACTGGTGAGAGATCAAGTTAGATAAAAATGGAAAGATTGTTCATTGCAGCTCTATTCACAATAGCCCGGAGCTGGAAACAACCTAAGTGTCCATCATCGGATGAATGGGTAAAGAAGATGTGGCACATATATACAATGGAATATTACTCAGCCATAAAAAGAAACGAAACTGAGCTATTTGTAATGAGGTGGATAGACCTAGAGTCTGTCATACAGAGTGAAGTAAGTCAGAAAGAGAAAGACAAATACCGTATGATAACACATATATACGGAATTAAAAAAAAATGTCATGAAGAACCTAGGGGTAAAACGGGAATAAAGACACAGACCTACTTGAGAATGGACTTGAGGATATGGGGAGGGGGAAGGGTAAACTGTGACAAAGCGAAAGAGAGGCATGGACATATATACACTACCAAACGTAAGGTAGATAGATAGTGGGAAGCAGCCGCAGAGCACAGGGACATCAGCTCGGTGCTTTGTGACCGCCTGGAGGGGTGGGATGGGGAGGGTGGGAGGGAGGGAGATGCATGAGGGAAGGGATGTGGGAACAGATGTATATGTATGACTGATTCACTTTGTTATAAAGCAGAAATTTAAAAAAAAAAAGTGGAAAGATGTCTACTAGATTTCATTAGTGACGACCAAAAACGCTTCAATAGAATGATAAGGAAACACACCATAGCGGAGAGGGTTGAAAAGCCAAAAACATCAAAGATATATACTTAAGAAGTTTCATGTAATACATAAAGCCGTTCCAAGCTAAGGCTCATTCTTCTAAAATTTAGCCAGGATCAGCTGACTTCCTTAAAAAAACTAGATGTTTCTAAACAAAAGAACATAACATTGGAGTCTTCAAAACTGTCTGAGGAGTTTCATTTGTTTACAATGAAACAAATTATCATTAATAATTACTTTTTAAGCTGCTTTGTTTTAAAACTTGCTTTCAGGGTCCATAAAAGTGCATATTTAGAAATATTGTTTTTTCAAGAGTATGGTTGCTAACAGAAAGCAATTTTGCAATATGCATCAAAAATTAAAATGTGATTATAGCAATTACATTCCTAGGAATTTATCCTAAAGATATTATTAGATAAGTATGCAAAGATAGACGTTTAAGGATGTTTGTTACAGTTTTGTTTAACAGGAAACTCTGGAAACAACTTTAATGTCCATAAAAATTAAATATAAAATGGTTAAATAAATTATGATACATCAGAAAAATAAGCAGCCATTTAAAAGGCTAAGCAAGTTCTATGTGTAATAATAGCACCTGGGTGCACTGCAGTGCTTACTAAGTTACAGGCACCAACTGTATATTAACTCATTAAACCTGAACAACAATCTTATGGGATAGGTATTACTAACCTCCCCATTTTAAAGATGGAGAAACTGTAATTTACCTAAGATCACCGGATAAATTGTGTGAGATGGGATTTAAACTCAACCAGTCTGGCTCCAGCATCCATGCTTTTAACCACTACATGTGTGTAGTGACAAGGAAAGATATGCATAATATATTATTAAATGAAAAACAGTCTTGTTCAACGGCATTTTTTTAAAGAAAATAAATATGTTCATCCTTTCACATTGTTCTTCTAGATTTACCCATTACCTCCCCATCTTCTTATCTGTAACCCTCAAAGCCATATTAAAACATATTTGTTTATACATACACTTATGTGTATATGTAGGTAGGTAATGCATGCTTACATATTCAATAGACTGAAGCATGGGAGAAAGATTTTATACCCAATTTTTATTATGGTTACCTCTGGGGTAGGGTTATGAATGGACTTTTCTCTTTTTCTACTGGAGTATAGCTGATTTACAATGTTGCATTAGTTTCAGGTGTACAGCAAAGTGAATCAGTTGTACATATACATATATCTACTCTTTTTTTAAAATTCCTTTCCCTTATAGGTTATTACAGAATATTGAGTAGAGTTCCCTGTGCTATATGGTAGGTCCTTATTAGTTATCTATTTTATATATAGTAGTGTGTGTATATCAATCCCAGCACATGTAAGACAAAAAATGAGCTTGGGGGTGGGGGAGAGAAAAACATTCTGTCATTTACTTCTTTTTTTTTTTTTTTTTTTTTTGCTGTACGCGGGCCTCTCACTGCTGTGGCCTCTCCCGTTGCGGAGCACAGGCTCCGGACACACAGGCCCCGCGGCCATGGCTCGCGGGCCCAGCCGCTCCGCGGCACGTGGGATCCTCCGGGATCGGGGCACGAACCCGCGTCCCCTGCATCGGCAGGCGGACTCCCAACCACTGCGCCACCAGGGAGGCCCTGTCATTTACTTCTTAATCATTGTTGGAAAGCAAAGAGCCTATTCTGATTGGAAATTTTCTCTGCCAACATGAAGTGGCTAAGATTAATTCTGACTGATCATCTCCAATCTATTATAATGTACTAAGCTATGACTACTGAATGCTTCATATAATAAGTGAACTAGATTTTTAGGAATATATCCAACCTACCTAGTGGACACTGCCAACATCCTAAATGATTTAATGATGCTACCTACTAGAGCGAATCATTCTTTTAGCTCAATAGCTTTCTAGCTGCCTGGTAGACTGTTTCTAGCCCAAAAGGAAGTAGCTCCCATTCAGAAAGTAGGTGTCTGTAAACCATACTGAGCAATAGAGACATTTACCTATGTTTATGCTGTTTAAAATGATAAATTCAGCTTTGCCTTTTCTAAGCCAAAAGATTTTAGGCCATCTGGGGCCTTGGCTCCCTCAATAATCAACTGAGGAAGAGAATTAGATAGTTTTCTCTAACACAGTTCATGATTCTCCTACAAATAACACATTTGATGTGTGCTAATGAGATAACCTACATTAACACTTAGCGCAAAGTAAGTGCTCAAGTAATGTTATTTCCCTTTCTGGTTTCCCTCATCACAAGAAATACAGAGAAATCTGAAGTCCCTCTGCAGCTATACTGCAAATTAGTTAGGCTGGGTTCATAAGCACTTTGAACTATCCCTAATTGTGTTATTCTGATATAAACAAGTTTATATTCTTTTATCTGATAGATTAGAAGCTGAAAGTTAGTCACTGTCAAATGTGTTTGGAGTATTCTTTTTCTAGGTGGGGCAATCAGATCAATTAAGTACACTTCAGTGCAGCCTATATATATACTGTCTCTATGTGAGGTCAGCTCCAGGATTCAAACAAGGAAGAGAGATAAATATAAACCTATAGTAATGGGAAAGCTCTCCTTTTTATTTTCTCTAACTAGACGTTCTCCAAGATGATATTAGATGAGTATCCATGCATTGCTAGGAAGATACAAAAGCCTTTCTGCCCAGTGGCCAGAGAATGTCCCCTGCACAGGCCATGTCTGGGTTAACATGGCCATAAATAAATGAAAACAATACAATCAAGCCCCCAAAACCTGTCAACCAGGGGGATAATTTATCAGATGAATAAATTATTAGGCTGACATGGAGTACAGGTCTGATATCCAGAGGCAAAGTCCTGGGTTACCCGCAAAAGACAGATTAAGCACGGGCTAAGAGCACTAGTAAAGAAAGGTCATTAAAAACGAGAAAAGGCATTTTGGGAAAGATGTAATATCTGAAACAAAAAAATTAGACATGATAGGAAAAATCAAAATTTTGTTGGACTTCCTTATATTTACTTTATGGTTTAATATTGTTTTTAGTCTTAATTACATAATACTTTCACTGCTTAGGCAGTCTAAAAGTCCTATTCCAGCCCTCTGCAGAAAGCATCTTTTGGTTTTGATTTGTTTTAATGACCAGAAAAAAAAATGAGGTGGAGATCCATGATTTCATTGAAAGATATACACAAAGACGCTTGTTACTTTATTGAAAATATTTAAAATATTTTCCTTAACTTCTAAAGCAACTTTGTCATATGAACTGTTCATATCTAAACTCAAAATGATTTAATGAAAAGTTTGAAGTACAGTTTACGAACTTCATAAAAAACAAATGCTTAACAGAATAAGAGATGAGGCGCAGCAGCCCACATTTTGAGTTGCATAGGGCCTATGTTATGTAATGCCTTTGTTTTGAATCAAGGCATTTAATGGTTAAGTATGGAACCTCTCCTAAAATATCAAGAGCTTCTCTGAAGATTCAGATTATTACCTTTTGGGAAATCTGGAAGAAAAAATTGGAAGAATCTAGTAACAAATTCTGAATTACTATGTCAATATAATGGTAATCACAATAATAACAGCTACCATTTATTAGGCGATACAATTTTCCAGACATTACGTTAAGAGAGTTTTATGTATCATATCATTTAGCAATCCTATAAATTAGTTTTCATTATTATCTCAAAATTCAGGGTCTGAGTAATTTGCCCAAAGTCATACTAGAGCTGATATTAGAACCAAATCTGTCTGAGTCCGGTGCCTGCAATTTTAACCATTACATTTTACTGGGAAAAGGGTGAGCTTGTATCTTTTTATAAACAAGGCAATTATCACCTTCAATAACAGAACTTCATCTTTAACTGAAGGACAAAAACCAACCAGGTTATTTTCATCAACTCTGCAGCAACTGTCTTGCTGTTTCCACACTTTTAAAACTGTACTGATATGTTGATATAAAATCCAACAAGGTAATTATAATTGAATTCTAACATGTCTTATAAATTTCTAGCTATCAGCAAATTGAAATGTAGCAGTTTCTTTTTTAGTCAGTGTATTAGAGAAGCTTTCTAATAATTCAATTATATGTTTAGGTACCTTTAGGGATGTTATTATGATAAGTGTTTTAAGAAGAAAGCTGGCATTATTTTGACAGAAAACATGTTTTTTTCTCATATCATACAACTTGAATGAATGGAAATATTTTTATCTTACTGGAAAAAGTGCTGTGATAGCAAGATTAAATGGATTATAAGAAAACCAAACTTGAAATAAACAACAACAAAAAAGGATGGGGGAAGGAGAGAGGATCAGAGTTCCTCAGAGAAGTCATTTTTTTTCTTGTTTTCAAGAATCTAGAATGAGGCAAAGGCTGTAAATTGAATGATGCCCAGTTCCAAGGGCAGAGAGGTAAGACAGTTTGGTAACTTAAACATAAAAACAGACTTACCTTTAGGAGAGCCAAGGCTACATGAAAGATTATGTTCAAACCCTGAAATAGAAAAAGAGTCAAAATCAATACTGTCACATCTATCACTATTTGATTAAGTATTTTCCCAAGACTTCTGTATATCATTAATAAAATCTGTTTTCATTTTCACATACAATAATAATTAAACATGAGATTTCTAAAGGTATTTTTTCTTCTCTGAGAGGCTTATTATAAATTTTAGGTGCTATTTAATTAATGCTCACATAAAATTATTGTTTTTACAACAAATTGGCTCAGGGCTGGCAAAAGTCAAGTTCCTTGATCAAAATGGCAGTGACACCGAAGTCTAAAATTATTAATTGAAATTTTTAAGTCTTATCTGTGTGATGTGGTTAAACTGACAGTGGCAAACAAAACAAAACAAAGAAAAATAGTGTTGCTGATAACTGGGACAGATTCTATGAGGGGAATTGTAAGCATCACACTGGATTTCCACTACTGTTCTTATTGCTTTGCTGTTTTTTTAGTGCTTGCTTTCAAGTAGTATGTGTACAACTAGAGGTGGTAATTAGGAGCTATTTGCTAGACTCCCTTGTCCCTTTTTTCCTGAAAACCAGAGCAACATTTCTTCATGAATAAAGAAATTAAATAGTTTGTTAAGAAGCCATACTGGGGCTGAATTTTGACTCTGAGTTCAGCCCAATGACTCTGAAGAAATGTTGAGATATTAAAGTCAAGAGACAGGAATCTCAAATGCTCAAGATGACAGAGTCAGAAACAAAGTTGCCACAGAATACGCAGTTTCCTTGTCATGCAAGTCATCATACATGAGAAGAAAGACCTTTCAAATTTGTGCTGACATCTCCCATAAGTCCAGGGCCTATTTGATGTGCCCTCTTCAGCTTGGTCACAAATATAATCTATCTACCTTCTGGATATAGAGTTGTACCAGATGTGTTATGCAAAGAACCTTTAATAAACCATCCTTTTACTGTCTCCAAAATCAGAAGAATTAGGACTAGGTAATTGATGCTGAAAACTCGGCTTCTGTGCACCAGTGTCGAATTGAATCTCGGAGACAGAGTTTTTGGTGAAGTAGAAAACAATAGTCTTTTTGCTTTGCCAGGCAAAGGGGGACGCAGCGGGCTCCTGCCCTGAAAAACCGTGTGTCCCAACTGGGAGGATTTGGTGAGTTTTACAGCAATAGTTCAGGGTGGGGTTGCTGATAAGATTAGGGTGTGTGCAAGGTCTACACTCCTTTAATCTGGTCTCAGGTAATCTCTTGATGGGCTTCTCTGGTTTCTTTAATCTGGCCTCAGGTGGCCTTCTCTGGTGCTCCTCCCTCATCTCTGAATCCTCTCCCTTCTCTGATTAGCAACTGTTGGAATTTGCCTTTTGGGACTCAGGAAGGTCACGTTCCCTGCAAACAAGGAACATGGGACGCAGAAAGGTTTCCATGCCCCGGAGTCCCAGAGGGTCCTGCTCAGTTTCATAATTAGAGTGCATTCCTGTTATAATATGCTCATCTTTCATATTCAACTACCAAACATATGACATAATAGTAAGAAGGGATGAATGATAAACACAAAATCTTTGGTTGAAGGTTTTGGGTGTACTCAGTTAATCCTTTAAGAATCAGAAAGCAGTAGGAAGTATAATCAGGCCAGGAGACAAAATCAAGTTGACAGAGTGCATCACCACTCCAAACAAGGATTCTAGACTGGTTTTGATCACAATTAGAAAAAAAAAGGAGACCACGATCACAATCAAAAGAACATGGGTTACAATTAAGCAGAATTTGCTTTCCTCATCTAAATTTGGGTCCTCACCCGCTAGCTGTTGCCCACTTGTAGGCCCTGCTACACGTATCCTCCAGCCCCACGTCACAGCGGCTAGGCATAGTGAATCCTCACAACCTGAGTGCTGATCAAGCCGCCATCAGGACTAAACCTACAGTGTCTCTGGCTCTTGTTTTTCTAGTCACTGCTGGCAATGTAAACATCTCTTGTCTCTCGTTCTCTAATCCTCAAAATGCTCTGGTCCTGAGGCTTCCCTGGTGGTGCAGTGGTTGAGAGTCCGCCTGCTGATGCAGGGGACACGGGTTCATGCCCCATTCTGGGAAGATCCCACATGCCGTGGAGTGGCTGGGTCCGTGAGCCAAGTCCACTGAGCCTGTGCGTCCGGAGCCTGTGCTCCGCAACGGGAGAGGCCACAGCAGTGAGAGGCAGGTGTACTGCAAAAAAAAAAAAAAAAAAAAGTTCCGATCCTTTCTCCTAAACCAGTCTCCTACTCTTCCCTCTCCTTCCCAAACCCCTTCAGGGTATTCCACTCCATGTTAAACCAACTCTGCTATGTTCTCGACCTCCCTGCCAAAAATTTCCCCTGCCTGCTTGCTTTCACAGGAAGAGTGAAATCTCAGTGATCCACATAACAACCTGTATTATGATTCCCATTTTTCAGAATATGAACTTGACTAGCCTAAGGTTATATATGCATTTAGTAGTAGCAGGCTAGGATCATTTGCCAAGCCTCTTAATGTGTAGTTTAAGGGCATTTTCACCACACAGTGCTGGTGTAATGTACTTAATAAGGGCTTATATGATGACCAAATGAATGAACTATACTAGCTATCCCCAAATTTTCTGGGATTTATTCTTTTCCATATGGACCTAACTAGACCAATTTGTAGAATCACCATCAAATGACAGTAAGAAACCTTGTTTTTCAATGATCTCAAAGTCAAACTATTGGACAACTGAGCTATAGAAAACACAAACAAGAACTTGGAGAAAAAAAAAATCTCTAGATAGCCAAAATAGCTCTCGCTAATACCAGGAAAAAAATTTATTCAATTTTAATTTCATTTACACTTAGAATTAGTTTGGTAATACGATTTTATAGTTTACAGATATCAGAAGTAGCAAAGTAAAAGACAAAGTATGTGGAAGATAGGGTTAGGGACAGAGCCTGTTGCGATAGTTACCAGAATCAAAATATTAGATCTGATAGAAACAGAAGATAAACTTTAAAAAAAAATGTGTAGCTGTCCGGGCTCATTTAGTGGAGCCAATAGCCCTTCAATAGTTAACATTAGTTCACTGTGATAATCTCAGCAATGTTAACAAACACTTACATTATATTTGAAACATCGTGCTTAAGGGAGCATAGTCTGTGTTTTAAATAAAAAGTAGATTTTCTTTAAGTTTGGGAAGCTAAAGAGGTAACTTTCAGTTATCAGAAAATTTTATATATGTAAACTCTTTAAATAAGTTCATAATAATAAAGTATTATTGCACCTGCTTACATGAAACCCTAGATATTATCCACAAAAATGAAGAAAAGTAAAGACTTCATAAACCTTCAACTAAAGTAGAATAGTGTGGCCAGACTGTGCAAACAAAGGTATTTTTAGACCTCTAAGTTGTTGGAATCAGGAAAAACTTGCTATTCTACCCAGTGCTTTACTTCACTACAAAATGTATCCTGATTTCCTAAGAAGAGAATAAAAAAGGCAACTTTAGTCAGATATTTAAAAATATCTATTTTTCTCTTTTAAATAAGACTTATTCCCATTTAGGGATACAATTAGAGGTATCATTAAATTACAGTAACCTTCCTCAGGCCAACATCTGGGCACTACAAATAGTTTTTTTTTTTTTTTAATAAATTTACTTATTTATTTATATATTTATTTATGGCTTCATTGAGTCTTCGTTGCTACGTGTGGGCTTTCTCTAGTTGCAGCGAGCTGGGGCTACTCTTTGTTGCGGTGCACAGGATTCTCATTGCGGTGGCTTCCCTTGTTGCAGAGCAGGGGCTCTAGGGGCATGGGCTTCAGTAGCTGCACCCCGCAGGCTCAATAGTTGTGGCTCGCAGGCTCTAGAGTGCAGGTTCAGTAGCTGTGGCGCACGGGCTTCGCTGCTCTACGGCATGTGGGATCTTCCCAGACCAGGACTCGAACCCCTGTCCCCTGTACTGGCAGGCGGATTCTTAACCACTGTGCCACCAGGGAAGTTCCAATAGGTTGTTTTTAAGATGACAATGTCAATGCAAGCTTTGGTCCTCAGCCTGCTAGCCAACAATGAAGTAAATTATAAGCGAACCACCTTTCACTCTTCCAAGCTACCATATGAACTAAATCCCCCATTATTTTATTGTCCACCTACTTTTACATGGTCCAACTTTTGCCTAATTGAGCTGAGATATATTTTTAAAAGAAAAAAATTGGGCTTCTCTGGTGGCGCAGTGGTTGAGAGTCCGCCTGCCGATGCAGGGGGACACGGGTTCGTGCCCCGGTCCGGGAAGAGCCCACATGCCGGGAGCGGCTGGGCCCGTGAGCCATGGCCGCTGAGCCTGTGCGTCCGGAGCCTGTGCTCCGCAACGGGAGAGGCCACAACAGTGAGAGGCCCGCGTACCGCAAAAAAAAAAAAAAAAAAAAAGAAAGAAAGAAAGAAAAAAAATGTTATATATTTTCAAGATGTTTCCCCTTCAGGAATATGTAATTTGTAGCACTTTGATTGTTACTGAGGGGTAAATAAGTGTTCCTAATAGGATTGAAAGGGTTAAAGCATTTGCAGAGTTATTAAGAGTAAAAACAATAAGTAAATACATCGTTATGGCTTATTTATAGTGCAATGTCTAACTCCAAGTGCAAGATAATAAATGAGACAACATCCACTGAATATTTACTATGTGCCAAGATCTAAATTAATTACAACAAAAACATGTCCTTACTTAATCCCACGACAACCTGAAATTCCATTTTACCCACAAGAAAATTAAGATTTAGAGAAGTCAAATTAAATTTCCCAAGGTCACACAGCTATTAAGTGCATTTAAACCTACACAGTATAACTCTAGAACTCATACTCTTAACCACTAAGTTAGAGAAGATGGCTCAAGGAATAAATGAATGAATGAATGAATGAACCACTTAGCTGGGTATTATTTAATGCGGCCTCTAATTCCGAAAGGATTAAAGTGCTTCTTCCCATTTAAAGGCAAGTACATTTTGAGAGCAGGGAGGAGAAAGATAACAAATAGGTGACTTCTACCAAAACCAAATTTTATTATTTGTCTCCATACTGAAAACAGACAAAAATTAGCTGACTGCTTGGGGGATGTGAAGCAACAGAAACTCAGCTTGCCGTGAAAAGAAAGGGTCACCACCTTCCTCCAGTGACAACAGACTGAGATCAGCCTTGTGTGTGTGAAGGAGTAGTTCCTTAACTGATTGGGAAGCTGCTGTTTCAAAATTCAGTCACAGCCTGGCAAAACCTTCACTCTGAAGAACACCTACAAGTAATTGCCCCAAATTAAATAATTGCTCCAAAGTGCAGATCATCGTGTTCCTGGGTAGGCCAACAACTGAGCACCCACAATCTTGCATAAAGGAAGGCTGACAGCAGAGCACTCCCTGAAGCAAAGACACTGAACATTTTGGCTCTGATGAGCAGGCAATCGTGGGCTCACAGGGGGCTGACAGATTGTGTGAGAAGCTGTCAGAAACTGCACTGACAGCACGGAGAACAAATGCTGAAAAGGTAGTGTCAAAAAGTGCCAGAAGTGCTTCCGCACCTGGGTCCTTAGGGATCAAAATAAAAGTAGTATGTGGAAATGGAAATCCAAACAAGGCAGGGAATAATTATCAAACCAGGTAAACGGAGCAGGCTCGCAGGCAAATACAACTAAAGCTAGAGGAAATAGGTGCTGCCCTTTCTGGCCCATCCAACAATGGGACACGTCACCTGAGGAAGGGGCAATGAATAAATGAGACAGCATATAAAAAGCATATCAAATGAACTGAGCACTTGCTAAGTATTCAGTAAATGCTAGTATTATTAGGTTCACATATTTATTGTCTGCCACATCTTACATTTTCTATGTATATTTTTTCACTAATTCTCTCAGTAACTCTGTGGCATATGTGTTACTGCCACCATTTTAGAAATGAGGAAACTGAGGTTAGGAGACATCACACTTTAGTAAATGGTAAAGACAAGACTAGAATTTATGTATGCCCGACCCCCCAAAAAAACAAAACCGTGACTTCTTTCACTGATTCCACCTCTACTGAAAAGTCAGGCAGATTTTGGTGAGATATCTGTTATGAATTAAAGATAGTCATAATTCTTGGACACTTCTCCCATTGAGAGGTGGGGTCTTGATCCTCTCCTCTTGAATCAGGGAAGACTGTGCTACTGCTTTGACCAACAGAATGTGGTAGAAGTGAAGCTATGCCAGTACTCTGGGCCCAGGTCTCATAAGAGACTGACAGCTTCCACGTCCTATCTCATGGAGCGCTTGCTCTTGGAAGCCAGCCACTATGTAAGAAGTGCAATTACACTTAGACTCGCATGCTCTAAGAGGCCAAAAAAAGAAGGGACCTGCAGGACAAGATGCCATGCACAGAAAGACAGGCAAGGATCACCCAGGTGCCAGATATGTGAGTGAAGATGTCATCCTGAAAGTGAATCCTCCAGCCTCAGGTGCCCCAACAGATGCCATGTAGATCAGAGATGAAGCACATTAGCTAAATTCTTCTCAAATTCCTGACTTATGAAATTGTCAACAAAATAAATGGCTATTTTTAATTTTTAAGCCCTTTCATTTTGAAATAATTTCAGGTTTAGAAAAAATTTGCAAAAATAGGACCAAGAGTTTCTGCATACCCTTCACCTGGCTTTATCAGATGTTAACATCTTACATAACCATAGTATAACTATCGAAACCAAGAAAATAATATTCAAATTTTGTCAAATGTCCCACTAATGTCTTTTTTCTGGTCCAGGATCCAATAGTTGTCATGTCTCTTTAGTCTTTCATCTGGGATGGTTTTCAGTCTTTATCTTCCACAAACTTGACACTTTTTTTTAAGACTACTGGCCAGTTATTTTGTAGAATGTCCCTCAATTTGATTTTTCTGATGTTTCCTTATGATTAAACTTAGATTATGTATTCTTGGCACAAATACCACAGAAGCAATGTTGTGTCAGCGCATCATATCAGGAGGCTACATAATATCACTATGTCTTGCTCTAAAATCATTGTTTTAAAGCCACTCAGGTTTGATGTAGTTTGTTATGCACATCAGGTAACCTGAGAAGAAACCCTTCAGCTTCTCTTTGTTAAATTTTTACTTCTGTGATCTATAAAGTAATGCATCTTCTTCCACAGAAAAAAGAGAGTGACAGATAATTACCATGCAAATATAAAGAAGTAAATACTGGCTGCTCTTAAATATAGGTCCTATAACAAGAATACTGTAAATGTCAGCCAAAATGTATTTTACTTTATTCTGTGTTTCTCGTATTGTAAGCACTTTACAAGTTCAGTTTTTTAGGATGACTAAATGATGGACTTTGATGGAGTAATAAGTAAAATGATGTGATGTTTTGGCTTTTGGTTTGTTTCTGGATGCCCACTAGAGGTCAGGATTGTAGCACTGAAAACCAAGAAGGAGCTTTTAAAAGAAGATTTCAGGGACTTTCACAGCAGCCTTGCATACAAATTCACTATAAGTCCTAATGTTTCAAAACCCTCATGGATAAGTCCTCCCTTATGTCTACTACTAATTCACTAATATAATATAAAATATAACAAAACTTGGGGCCTCCCTGGTGGCGCAGTGGTTGGGAGTCCGCCTGCCGATGCAGGGGACACGGGTTCGTGCCCCGATCCCGGAGGATCCCACGTGCCGCGGAGCGGCTGGGCCCGCGAGCCATGGCCGCGGGGCCTGTGTGTCCGGGGCCTGTGCTCCGCAACGGGAGAGGCCACAGCAGTGAGAGGCCCGCGTACAGCAAAAAAAAAAAAAAAAAAAAAAAAAATATAACAAAACTTGGATGATTCCCACCCTTCCTTTCCCTCAGTTGTATTATATATTGTCCATTTTTGTTATAGAATCATTTGTTAATTTTTCATAAGTAGAGTGGTGAAGAAGAGTTCAAGAATGGAGAGGGATGAAAAGTAAATGTAACATGAATGCATCTGTCTGGTTGTGGGTGATTATCTTTGCTTGACTTGGATTTGTTTTTTGAGTGAAGTACTGGAAACAGGTATATCTATAAAGTCTGAGTCCTTAATTATGAGTGACTCTGGAGAGAATTCTTAGAGGTTAGTGTCATCTGAATTAAATAAACCTTTCAGAAGCAAGGCATATAAAATAAGAGAAATAAATTAAATTATAAATTTATAAATTATAAATTTATAAATTATAAAATTATAAATAAATTAAATTATAGCTTTTGACAAGTATTCATAAAATCTGTGTACCAGGAATTCTGAGAACTGCTTAGTATATACAAGCACTTGTATGTTTACAAGGATGGGTAAATCATCCCTCTACCAAGGGACTTCCAGACTAGGATAGGAGATAAAAATGTAAACAGACAACATATCACCCCTGCTTAAAACGGAGAGGTGTGACCTGGAAAGCACTCTGTAGTTCCTATAAAGATGGCCTACTGACAATGAACACTAGCAATCACCTTTCTGTTCTCCTCAAATCCCCTCAAGTCATGATGTGCCTTGGATTATGTTGTCTTCTAGCTACAGTTATCAGTCAGTGATTCCAGGCTGCAGGGGTGGGTTTTTTTGTTTTTTGTTTTTTGCAGAACAGTGGGCCTCTCACTGTTGTGGCCTCTCCCGTTGCGGAGCACAGGCTCCGGACGCGCAGGCTCAGCAGCCATGGCTCACGGGCCCAGCCGCTCCGCGGCATGTGGGATCTTCCCGGACCAGGGCACGAACCCGTGTCCCCTGCATCAGCAGGCGGACTCTCAACCACTGTGCCACCAGGGAAGCCCCTGCAGGGGGTGTTTTTGATTCCCTTCATAAGGACAAAGTACTCTCACCAATTCCTAACTACCAGCTGATCTTGATTCTCTCCTTCCTCCAATCTCCTGCTAGAGTTTCCATTGACCCAACTCACCCAGAAGCCAGAAGGTACAGAAACTCTGTTACAGTTCTTGTACCTACACCCCCTCCTTTCTTTTAAAATAAAAAATTTTTAAATAAAAAAATGAGAGATGAGACAGATGTAGATGTATGAGAGATGCAGAAGCTGAAACACATTGCTGAAGGTTCATTAGTTCACCCAAGATCACACACAAATGCTTGAAGCTGGGATTCAAGACAGGCAGTCTGTCTCCGGAGATAGTGTTTGAAATGACCATGGTACACTATACATTTTCCTCAAATTTGAAGCTATTAATTTAAAGTCAGAATAAGATTATTTTAAAGGTTAGCTGAATTAACAACGTAGATATTTTAATACTGCATCTTCAGACTAAACATGGCTCCAGAAGACCATTAGCTAAGAGATACATGAGAGTGTATCAATTTATCATTACAAGGTATATATTAATATATCAACTTGAGTGGCATTAAATATATGCTTGTGAGACAATAGAAAATACAACCCGGCCTCTGCCCGGGTTGTTGGCCCAGAGCTCCAGAAACTCTTGTAATTTCCAAAGTGATAAGAACCCTCGGAGCACCTCGTTCGAATATTTCGTCTTTGACACTGGTTCCTGATACAGGGCTCTCGGAACCTTTGTAATTTCCTGGGTGACAGGAGTGTCTTTTATTCTAGTGAAGCAAGAACTGTGGGTGGATTCCTGGATGGCTCCTGGATGAGGGCTGGTCTCTGAAAGATCAAGCTATGATTAGAAGCTTGGAATTTCCGGACCCGGCCCACACTCTCTTGAGAAGGGAGAAGGGTTGAAAATGAAGTTAATGATCAACCAAGCCTGTGTTATGAAGCCTCCATAAAAATCCCAATAGTACAGGATTTGGAGAGCTCCTAGGTTGGCGAACACATCCACACTGGGAGAGTAATGTACCCCAAACTCCGTGGGGACAAAAGCTCCTGTGCTTGGGACACTCCCAGACCTTGTCTTATGTATCTCTTCATCTGGCTATTCATCTGTATCCTTTATCATATCCTTTAATAAACTGGGAAAGGTAAGTAAATGTTTCCCTGAGCTCTATGAGCCCCTCTAGCTAATTAATTGAACTTGGGGAGGGGTCATGGGAACTTCTGATTTGTAGCCAAAATGGACAGAATTGTGGGTAACCTGGGGACCTATTACTTGCAACTGGCATCTGAAGTAGGGTGGGAGCACAGTGCTGTGGGACTGAGCCTTTAACCTGTGGGATCTGACACTATATCCAGGTAGATAGTGTTGGAATTGAGTTAAATTGTAGGACACCCAGCTAGTGTTGCAGAGAACTGCTTGGTGTGAGGAAAAACATCCACACATTTGGAGACTAAAAGCGTCAGAAGTGAAGTGTTCTGTGTGAGTGTGCTAGGAGTATGAGAGCAAAGGAGACACACAGAGAAGAAGCACAGGAGATAACACTGAACTGAGATTTTACCCTACAGCAGGAGGGAAAAGCAGGGTTTTTTCCTTTACAGTGCTAACCCAGGGAATCCCAACGGGAAGATTTAGACCTACCGGTAAACTATAAGGTCTTCCTTGATAACTCTCTCAGTAGGCTGCTACTGTGTCATGTACCATCATGCACGATGTCAAGAGGAAATGGCACTTCCCCCCGCTGCTGCTTGTACGGATTTCACTGGTGGTACCCACTCCCCCCAAATCCCACCCTCCTTAGTCATCTCATAGCTATAGGGAAATGAAAAATAGGTTCTTTTCAAGGAATTCCCCCATATTAGACCATGCCCTGAACCTCTGGACCTTATTGTGTGGTGTTTTTCTCTACCTGGAACATTCTTCCCTCTTCTCTTAGTTACTGTTCCCCTTGTCTAGGTCTGGGATTAGACACTAATTCCTCTGGGAGGCTTTTTGGCTTTTCATTGCTGGGTTAGGTACCCCTCAGTAGTGATCTTTAAAAGCACCTATGTTCTCCATATCACAGCACTCATTCTACTGCTGTGTAACTACTCATTTACCGGTCTCTATTTCCCTGTAAGTTACATGAGGGCAGAACCCTGCCTGTGTCTTTACTGGTATATTTCCATCTCTCGGGACACTACCTGGAACAGAGTAGGTGCTCAGAATTAGTTGAATGAATTGATGAAATGAATAGGGTTGTTAGGATCAAGGAAAAAAACCTTGAATGAGAATTAAAATTCATGAAATGTTCTTCAAACTAATTTGTTTCCACAATTCCTTGATATTAACTACATACTTTGTTTTTTTGGTTGTTGAGCCTCCTTTTCAGGTTATTTGGAAAGATAAATATGTTATGCTCAGTTCCTTTTTAAATATAAAAATTGAGCTCCTGGAGAGTAACACTAAAATACACTCATGTTATCTTTCATCTTTTTCTGTCCCAGAAGGTTCATCACTTCTTTCCAGATCTGAAAACTAGGGTATAGTGCATCAAGAAAACAAAAACAATTACACATTAATCACGGTCTTCAGAGATAAAAAGGAACTGATATTTTAAGTACTCTCAAAGCAGAATCATACCAAAAAACAAAACTCAAGAATTTTCAGTCAAATATACAGTTGAGAGGATTTAAAAACCTCAAGAAATTGTATGTAGGGGCTTCCCTGGTGGCACAGTGGTTGAGAATCCGCCTGCCACTGCAGGGGACACGGGTTCGAGCCCTGGTCCGGGAAGATCCCCATGCCTCAGAGCAACTAAGCCTGTGCACCACAACTACTGAGCCTGCGCTCTAGAGCCCGTGAGCCACAACTACTGAACCCACGTGCCACAACTACTGAAGCCCGCATGCCTAGAGCCCGTGCTCCGCAACAAGAGAAGCCGCTGCAGTGAGAAGCCCACGCACCACAACGAAGAGTGCTCGAGCCCGTGCTCGCCGCAACTAGAGAAAGCCTGTGCGCAGCAACAAAGACATAACACAGCCAAAAATAAAACTAAATAAATTTTTTAAAAATTTTTAATAAATAAAATAAATAAATTTTAATAAATAAGATGTGCTTGTTAGAGGCATTTTGATAAATAAATAAATAAATTTATTTTAAAAATGAATAAGCTGCTAACGTTAAAAAAAAAAGAAATTGTATGTAATTTTGCTTGGCTGATGAATCCAGTGAATGGCTGCACCTAGACTAACACACTAGGTAATGTCCTGCATAGTTAATTCTTACCCCTCCATGGCTGAAGTCCTGAGGTTTGTGTCATGGTGGGAAACCATTAGTGAGTGTATTCATCTTTGGAGACCCCTTCTCTTTCTTCTGTCCTCACTCAGTATATGGGTAAATGTTGGTGAAGCTTAAACACTAGGGACAGTAGACATAGAAGAGATACAAGAGGAAAGCACTGAAAAAGAGTCTGAAAACTTAAACCAGGTAAACAACTCCACTGTTGCCCACCATGTCTCTGTCAAGGTATAAGAAGAATATTACTAATTACAGGAATTTACAAAACTTTAAAAATCTCCAGATGGGGCAGCTCCATCTTTCCACTGCCTGACCCCTACCATCCAGAGCCACTAGCAGCCTGGTCTGAATGAAAATGCAGTGCAAACTTTAAAAATCAGAATGATATACCCTGGGGATAACCAAGGAGCCCAGATTTCTTTCTGCCTCTGAGACAGATGTAGCTTCTTTCTTTCAACAACCACACAGGACTTAGTACCAAACTGAACACACCACTTTACAGAAGCCATTCCATGGTAAACCTTAATTGCTACCATCTCATATAGGCTTTACTGAAAAGAACTTCTGAGTACACTGTCGCATTGAACTGTAACAATATCTGTTCATAGACAAGCTGATAGTAATACCTCCATTTTACAAAGGAAGCTCATATATGCCAGGTGATTTATTTTAATTCACAGAATTAGAACTGGAATGGCAAGCTTCCAGACTCTAATCCAGTTCTTTGTCATTAGATGAGTGGTTCGCAATCCAGGCTTTTTATTAGAATCACCTGGGGTGCTTTTATAACACACAAATGCAGGAGTCCCACCTCAGATCAAAGAAATAAAAAAATCTCGAGGGTAGAGCTTGGCCACTTGTATTTTTAAGAATTTTCCAAGAGCCTCTAATTTGAATTCAGACTGAGAGCGGAGCATTACCTAATGCAAGCCAACTGCTCGTTAGAATCACCTAGGGAGCTTTCCTAACACCCCAAGGTCTAATTTTATTGGTCTGGGTGGGGCCAGGTGATTATAATATGCAGCCAGGTGTGGGAATCACCACAATGCCTCTAACAAGCACATCTTAAAACTCCTTAAAGTCTGCTTTTGGCTATTTCATAATATTTTATATGTTTCTAAAGGTCACATGTGGAACGTTCTTAAAGTCAAACATCGAAATTAAATGTCACTAAAAATATTCTGAGTTTCAGTATAGCATTATTTAATTAAAAGGTACGGAATCTAGCTGAAGAAGATGATGATGATGATAGAAACAGAAGCAACTGGACTTCCCTGGGGTTACAGTGGTTAAGAATCCACCTGCCAACGCAGGGGACAGGGGTTCGAGCCCTGGTCCAGGAAGATCCCACATCCTGCGGAGCAACTAAGCCCGTGCGCCACAACTACTGAGCCTGAGTTCTAGAGCCCGTGCTCCGCAACAAGAGAAGCCACCACAATGAGAAGTCCACGCACTGCAACCAAGAGTAGCCCTCGCTCGCCGCAACTAGAGAAAAGCCCGCACGCAGCAACGAATACTAAACGCAGTCCAAAATAAAAATTAAATAAATAAAGTAAAAAAAAGAAATAGAATATATCTTAAAAAAATATATATCAAAAATATATCTTGGGCTTCCCTGGTGGCATAGTGGTTGAGAGTCCACCTGCTGATGCAGGGAACATGTGTTCGTGCCCCAGTCCGGGAAGATCCCACATGCCGCGGAGCGGCTGGGCCCGTGAGCCATGGCCGCTGAGCCTGCACGTCCGGAGCCTGTGCTCTGCAATGGGAGAGGCCACAACAGTGAGAGGCCCGTGTACCGCAAAAAAAAAAAAAAAAAAATATATATATATATATATCTTAAAAATATATATATATATCTTTAAAAAAAAGACTGATATGGTGCTCAGTATAGTTTTTTAGAAATTGTGGTCAAATAAATGAAGATGTTAAATAATCTCTCCATAATCTATTAATACCAATCATGTGTTATAAAAAAACTGGAACATATTCAATTCTCTAATGAATGGTCTTTTCAAGTATATTCATGTAGGTAATAATCCACTAAGAAAAGATAGTTGATGCTTCCTACAGTGAGTAAATCAATATATCAGATTTTATTTGAATTATGCAAAAAATCTCATCAAGTACTTAAAATATCAAGGCAAATTATATTTTATGCATTTAAAAATGAATATATGACAAATTCTAAAAAGCATACTATATTCTCTATAAAATATGAACATAACTCTAACATAAATCAAAACTAAAATATAATATATGGAAAACATGTATAGAAAACTCACAACCTCTAGCATGGATGAATTTTATAATGGAAAATATCTGACCTTTTATTTCAATGAGTACAGCAAAAAAAGAGAGATATGATGCATATCTGAGAAAATGACTAATAAAAACATAAACGCTGGGATCCACTGCAGGCTAGTCTATATACCCCGCCAGCAGAAAAAATAAATAAATAAAGTGGTCTCTTTGAATGTTGTTGAAAATATGTTACTTGTGTCCAATTTCACAAATGTCTTCAGTAATTTATGTCCATGTATATATGTGTACATATTTATATACAGGTGGTATTATTCTGTTTTAATAGGAAACTCTACAATTGGCTATTTTATTTTAATTAATTATTAATTAATTTTAATATATTTATTGGAGTATAATTGTTTTACAATGTTGTTAGTTATACAATTGGCTATTTTTAAATCTACAGGAAATACAATGAAATGAGTTAAGCTTAATAAAAATGCAAACAGGAAAATCTGAAAGTGATAAAATTTGGCAGATTAATGGTGAGAAAAGAACAGCATATAATGAAAAACCAAGCAAAAAAAGAGTCAATTTAGCAGGTTAATTTTATGAAACTGGTAATAGAAAAAATTTCAGAGAAAACAAGCTATCAATATTATTTTCTTTAAAAATTCCAATGAAAATCAGAATTTCTCTGGCGGTCAAGTGGTTAAGACTCTGCGCTTCCAATGCAGGGGGTATGGGTTTGATCCCTAGTTGGGGAACTAAGATCCCGCATGCCGAGCAGCACGGCCAAAAAGAAAAAAAAAAAAAAAAAACCAATGAAAATCAACATTTGCTCATCAATTACAAATGTGCCCCAAATTTTAACATAAATACATATTACCTGCTTGACCAGAAACCACATTCCTTACTAGAAGAGACAATATACATGTTTTGAAAATAATAATTTTTTACTGCAACCTGAAAACTAAATTTTGAAACTAAAAATGTTTACAATACAGGAATGACCCATTTTTAAATGTAACAAAATATTCTGATGAGCAACTGATTTTCCTTGAATACAAAAACAGTTATAAGTTGGCAAAGGTCCTATTTTCTATAGCTCTATGATGTTCCTAGTCAAGCATTTTTGCACAGCAATCTTAATAATTTAGAGTATAATTTTCCCTTTTCCACCTATCCATTCATACATCATGGATATGTAAAACCTACAACCTCTGACCCGTGAGCTATAATGATTATCCACTTTTTTAGAAAGCAAAAAGTAAATGAGCTTCCAGTATATTTTCAATTAAGTACTATGATTTATGCAGCAAGTCTTTTTTTTTTTTTTGCGGTACGCGGACCTCTCACTGTTGTGGCCTCTCCCGTTGCGGAGCACAGGCTCCGGATGTGCAGGCCCAGAGGCCATGGCTCACGGGCCCAGCCGCTCCACGGCATGTGGGATCTTCCCAGACCGGGGCACGAAACCATGTCCCCTCCATCGGCAGGCGGACTCTCAACCACTGCTCCACCAAGGAAGACCGCAAATCATTTTTTGTTAGTAATTAGCTATCATGGAGTATAACACCGAGGAATTCAGGTACTATAAGTATAGTCATTTGATTGCTCTAGGATATAATTCAGGTCATTCACAATTATGCTAAGCTATAAAATGGATGGGGGGAGCTTGTTCCTTTATTAAGAGCTGACCAAAAGAAAGGTATCTATCTAAAGGAGGCACATAATTGAATCTTATACTGGAAGTTATACTTATACTTATACTGGAAGTTCTTTTCCAAGAAATCCTGGCCTCACATCAAGAAACTATACTAGAAATCACAGTCTGCCTGCCATAGTGAGGAGATGTCTCCATTTAAGAAAAGATAGAAGAATTAGTTCAGTTAATTTGGTCTGAGAGCTACTAAATGACAAAACAAAAACAAACAAGTTAAAAGTGAGAGCTATAACAAATCAAAGAGACCTAATTAATAAAGGACACTGTAGCAACAGGAATATAGTAGTTGCTGCAAAAATTCTATAATTATAGGGAAAAATTCCAGAAGCCCTGTGAAATTCATTCCCTTTTAAACATAGTAAATTAAGCCTCCTATTAAACAATCTGGAAATTCACTGTAGAAATTCATTAATGCTATAAACCGAAAGTTTCAGAGCAGGAGTTAAAAGATCTGTATCATAATTCCATTTCTGCCACCAACTGGCTTAGGTAAGTGTCTTAACCTCTCTGTGAGTTAAGATTCTTAAATAATAAAATGCGGAACACTGGTTAAAAATAATAAAGGGGGGTTTGTTGAAAGTTCACTCCCTGAATCCCACCCTGTAAGATTCTGATTCTTAGTGCATTGATTCTTAGAGGTTCTAGCACATGGCCTCAGTCTCAAAGAAGAGTAAGGATTTCTACAATCCAGTATTTAAGAGGCTGAGTATCAAGATAGGTTTGATTCTAGCTCATCTCATCTTGTGCCTCATTTATAATAGATGACATCTGACCTTCTCCTAAGACCAAGTTTTCATCTCCTTATTGAATTCTGGTTCTGAACTGTTACCTTTGTCTAAGTTGCTGTCTTGAGAACTTGCTCAATTCTCCAGGCGTTTTTAGGACAGGGACCTTATTTTACTGTTACTAGTCCCCTCTTTGGAAATGAGGTCCTGCTTCCAAATCCTACCCATTTGGGTAGGGAGCTTCAGTGGACCTACCTTCCATTCTGAATACTACCCTTTTCTGGGGTCCTTATAGTCATGCTGGGTGTTCCTGCTAAGAGCTATTCTTTCAATATACTAACACTTACCAACATCTGTAGTAGGAACTCTAAAGATAAATAAACCATAGTCCTGCCCTTGAACATTACATGCTCTAGTAAAGGCATGAAATGATTCCCCATCAGGCTGCCCACTACAGTTCCCTTTGCAGGATTCTCCATACTTTCTTGTCTAATGTTGGGTGTCACAGCTTCAGTCTTTGACCCTCCTTTATTGACACTCACTCCCTAGGTGACCCCATCAAGTCCTCTTTAAATACATACTATATACTAATGACTCCAAAATCAGCATCTTTAGCCTCACTATCTCCTCTGAATTCAGACTCATTTATCCAGCTACCTCGAGATCTCTGTTTGTAAGGCCATATAGGAATAGGATATGTCTGAATCTGAACTCTGTATTTTTCCCACAAACCTGTTCTTCCTCCAACCTTTGCCACCCCAGTTAACATGCCACTGCATTCTTCTAGTTGTTCATGCAAAAAACTTTAGAATTTTCCTTTATTTCTCTCACAACCCACAATCAATCTATCAGCAAATCTTGTAGAATCTACATTCAAAACATATCCAAAATTCAACTATTTCTTATCAACTATTTCTTATCATCTCTCCCACCCTAGCCCAAGCCACCATCCCCTCTTGACCTGGATTAATGCAATAGCCTTCTGGTATCCCTACTTCTACCTCTTGGCCCTCCACAATCTATTGTCAAAACAGCAACCAGAGTGACCCTTTTATTTAAAAAAATTTTTTTTTAATTTTTTAATTTTATTTTTATTTATTTTTTATATAGAAGGTTCTTATTAGTTATCCATTTTATACATATTAGTGTATATATGTCAATCCCAATCTCCCAGTTCATCCCACCACCACCACCCACCCCCGCCACTTTCCCCCCTTGGTGTCCATACATTTGTTCTCTACATCTGTGTCTCTATTTCTGCCTTGCAAACCAGTTCATCTGTACCATTTTTCTAGGTTCCACATATATGCATTAATATACGATATTTGTTTTTCTCTTTCTGACCAGAGTGACCCTTTAAAAGTGACCCTTTTAAAGTGACCCTTTTAAAGGAGACATTAGATCAAATCATTTCTCTGCTCAAAATCCTGCTTTTTTTAAAAACTTAGATAGCTTCATTAATTCAGAAGCTTGGACTGACTGATTTCCCCATTGTTTAGAACAGTGCTTGGCACATAGTAGTGTGAAATAAATAGTTGTCAAATGAATGAATAGAAGTACAGCAAAAGAGGTATGTATATGACATAGGGGGAGCCCAAAGGTAGGAACATGAGTTCCTCTTGGGTAAACTGGGAAAGGCTTCACAAAGCAGTGGATGCTTGAACAGATTTGTGGAATAAACACAAATCGGTCAGGTTAACGTTCTGAGAGGAAGGCACCAAAAACCAATAGCATGACACCTGTAAAGGCAGAGAGAAACAAAGAAGCATGGTGCACTCTGCAACTGCATGGGATCCAGGAGATCTGAGATGGAAAGTGTAAGTGAGCAGAGAAGACTGAGCTGAAGAGGGAAGCAGGTGCTCCACTGCTTGCTGGCTTTCCTTGCCTCTTGCAACTTTCCAGACCTAGGTCCACTTTACAGTCAGTTTGAGAGGTACTTGGGCAACATTAAAGACGTAAAACGCAGTAGGGTGTGGGAGGTTATGATATGGACTCTGGAGCCAGCCTTCCTAAGTCTGAAGCGACCTTTCAGTTCCTCCTACCTGGATGACTTAGAGAAATTAAACTCTCTCTGCCTCCATTTCCTCATAAAAGCAACCTATCTCAGAGGGTTGTTATGAGGATTAAATGAGTTATTATATGTAAAGCACTTAGAACAATGCCTGACACAGCTCAGCATTACATATCTGAACACATTATTATGGTAAAGTCTTCAAGACTGAATTTCTCAGAATTTTTATATGGAATTTCATTTATTTGAGATATTAAGGAATTTGCTCCATATTTTGATAAAAGCTGACCTATACATTTCTTATATAACTTCTTGAAAAAAATTTTTCTCCCAATCAATTTGATCATATCAAAGACTCAGTCTTAAAAGGAAAAGCTTAGATCACTAGGAAGTAGAAGCATCTAGTACTTCAGGAGAAAGAGATCAAAGGATTAATAAACTAAAAATGAATACAGAGGAGAGGTGGTTCTAGTTTTGCTTCTTAGAAAATGATAGAAGCTGACTAGTTTACTCTTTGAGTATTTATTCCTTAATGGCTAGTTGCAGTTTTTAAAAAGCCTTTAAATAAAACAGAACTTGGTTGCACTAATAATGTCAGAAGTTTGCCATGGATAGGCTGCTATTTTGCCTCTGACAGTCAATATTAGCCAGCCTGTGCAAGATCACTGGGCTGAACAGGATATCTTAGAGGTGCCTCCAACTCAGGCCTTGAGATGTCAAATCGCAATCATAGGAAACAGATACTGAAAATAACCAGAGAATTTGAGGAAGATAACCAGGAAGCCAAATATTCCTTCTATTGCAGAGTTTACTGGCTTCATTGTTTGGATCTGCTTCCCATCTAACTGCTGTTCCTTTTACTATAGTATATATTTACTTCCTTTTGTTCTGTCCTCAAAGGAAATGGAGAACACCTGATTGCAATTTTTCATGTCACTGAGATACTTCAGAATGTACCCTTTTCAAGTTTAAATATTCTTAATTCCTTTAATCAGTCCTCATATGTACTAATTGTAAATTCTTTCACTGTTTACCTATGAACTCTCTTCAAGGCCTTCATAAATCTCCTAATAAAAAATGCAATTAGATAGTATACTGTAGCATCGGTCCAAATAGTGCAGACAGCTTTTGAAGAGTTACCTACTATACTCAAAGTATTCAGTTTAATTCCTAATACCAAACTGCCTTCTCTTGCTTTGAACTTAAGATCAGCCATGGATCTTAGAGCTTGTCCTGTCATACTTACACAAGTCTTCTTCTTTTTAAATAAGGGCTATTGCCTTAAACTACCCGTAGAGTACTTTCCAAGTCGAACAATCCATGATTCTTTATGATTTAAATATAGTAGACACACTTGATTTTCTGGTTTCAAATAAAGAACAGATTGATTTATAGAGATACAGCTGTCTTTTAAGTTCTGGTTCACCAGAAGATGCAGCAAGAAAGTCACCAATATTACCAGGGCCAGAGTCTGGAAACCAAGACTCATTTACAGAATATGCCTATAGAATCTAGCCTTTTTGAGACTAGAGGAATTTCCAGGCATGTTGAAAACTTAAATGGTGGGTGAGTTCATTAATAAAAGTAAAGATGGACTGCCAGGAATGGTATGAAAAAGAAAATTCTCAAGTTGGAGATCTAGGTTATAAAGGTTTCATTTTTGCTTTGTTTTGTTTTCTGGATTAGCCACTTGAAAAAATATTTTTCAAAAAAGCATTGTAATCTATTTTTCACAAACGTTGAGAAAAGCAAGAGAATTAAAAACCCTGAAAAAGTTACCAAAGTAGGAAGTTCCTTTTTGAGACATACTAAGCAGTAGGACAAGCACTCATTTTAGAGGGATATCTACTTGTCTGCAGATAGGATGATAGTAAAAACTGTCTATACAATTCCCAGTGGCCCTCATGGCCTTTTAGTAGTCTCAGAGCAATGCTTCTCAGGGCAGTGAGCGGCACTAGGTAAAAGCAGGATCTTCTTTAAAAAAAGGAGGTTGCTGTTAGAAATACCTCGAGGGAGGTAGGCAAAAAGGGCAATGTTGTTCTTCCACTTAAGACTGAATTTGGAAAAAATGTTCTGCCCATTAAATTATTCTCCAGGCAATAAGTTTTACTTTTTAAATCAAATTCATATGTCCCAAAGCAGAATTTATTTTATGCCTGCTTTGATTTCCTTTAGGACCCTGAAACTGTGTGACTGGGTTGGATGATCCCTCAAGTGTGAACAACTCTATGCCTGGGTAAAATCAAAGCCATTCCTTCTCAGAGAATATGTGGACAGACATTATATCCTGGTGAACCCACACTGGTTCACTGAGTATTCAGGTTTAAATACAGTCAACCAGTGTGGGGCAAAATTCAAACATCAAGGGAGAAGCACTGTATACTCAATGCACCAAAAAAAAGAATTACTTGATTCAAGTTATTGCTCTAGAACTTATATTGAAACTAATTTGCTTAGCTTTTCATTATTTAATGCTGTAAAATTTTAAAGACAATATAAATGGGTAACAAATTACAAACAGAAATAAAGATTGATGTTGAATTTTGAATTGGTTCCAATGAAGTATTTGGAGGTTAGAGTGCTTGGGCAATACATGATTAGGTCTTGAATGTCATTCTCTAAACAATGTTACTGCTGAGAGTGAAGAGTAAGACATTAGTCTGCATGTCTTCTGGAGAGAGACTCTGGATTTTTTTTCTCCTCTACAAAGAAATGTAGTTCTGATGGTTCGTACATGAGATTAACTGTGTGGAAGGACAAATGGGAGCTTTACCAGTTGTTCTGTTTGTTTGTTGTTCTCTGAAGCCTTGCTACACAAAGTGTGCTCTGTGGAGACATTATCAGCATCACCTAAGAGTGAGTTGGATGTGCAGACTCTTCGGTTCCATATCCCAGAAATGCCAACAAGAATCTGAATTAGCAGTTAAATAGGATCACCAGGTGATTCAAATGCATAATAAAATTTGAGACCCACTTGCTAAAGTTCCTTTGAATGGAAGAGCTTATGATTTTTTGTTTGGTTTTTAAATTTTTTCCTTTTACTAGATTTTTTAAAACATCTTTATTGGTGTATAATTGTTTTCCATTGTTGTGTTAGTTTCTGCTGTATAACAGAGTGAATCAGCTATACATACACATAGATCCCCATATCCCCTCCCTCTTGTGTCTCCCTCCCACCCTTCCTATCCCACCCCTCTAGGTAGTCACAAAGCACGGAGCTGATCTCCCTGTGCTATGTGGCTGCTTCCCACTAGGTATCTATTTTACATTTGGTAGTGTATATATGTCCATGCCTCTCTCTCACTTCATCCCAGCTTACCCTTCCCCCTCCCCGTGTCCTCAAGTCCATTCTCTATGTCTGCGTCTTTATTCCTGTCCTGCCCCTAAGTTCTTCAGAACCTTTTTTTTTTTTTTTAGATTCCATATATATGTATTAGCATGAAGTATTTGTTTTTCTCTTTCTGACTTACTTCACTCTATAGGACAGATTCTAGGTCCATCCACCTTACTACAAATAACTCAATTTTGTTTCTTTTTATGGCTGAGTAATATTCCATTGTATATATGTGCCACATCTTCTTTATCCATTCATCCGATGACGGACACTTAGGTTGTTTCCATCTCTGGGCTATTGTAAATAGGGCTGCTATGAACATTTTGGTACATGACTCTTTTTGAATTCTGGTTTTCTCAGGGTCTATGCCCAGTAGTGGGATTTCTGGGTCGTATGGTAGTTCTATTTTTAATTTTTTAAGGAACCTCCATACTGTTCTCCATAGTGGCTGTATCAATTTACATTCCCACCAACAGTGGTCTCTCCACACCCTCTCCAGCATTTATTGTTTGTAGATTTTTTTTTTTTTTTGTGGTACATGGGCCTCTCACTGTTGTGGCCTCTCCCATTGCGGAGCACAGGCTCCGGACGCGCAGGCTCAGTGGCCATGGCTCACAGGCCCAGCCGCTCTGCGGCATGTGGGATCCTCCCGGACCGGGGCACGAACCCGTGTCCCCTGCATCGGCAGGCGGACTCTGAACCACTGCACCACCAGGGAAGCCCAATTGTTTGTAGATTTTTTGATGATGGCCATTCTGACCGGTGTGAGGTGATACCTCATAGTTTTGATTTGCATTTCTCTAATGATTAGTGATATTGAGCATCCTTTCATGTGTTTGTTGGCAATCTGTATATCTTCTTTGGATTTTATAATAACAAAATTTGACTCTTGACAAAGGTGTCTTTAAGGTAAAAAGGAAACTCACTGAATTTGAACATAATAACATTTTAACAAAAAGAAAGGACTGTGCCAGGCATGTGACAAGTATTACCTCATTTAATTCTCACAGCAACCTAAAAGATGGATAGTATTATCTTCCTTTTACAGAGGAGGAAACAGAGCTGCTAAGAAGTGAAATGATTTGCCCAGGGCTGCACAGCCTGTAAGCAGCAGTGCTGGCTGGGAAACCAGGTCTTTCTCACTCCAAGTTCTATACTCCTTCTACAAGGCCAGGAGAAGGATTTCAGAAAAGCTGCCCAATGTAGTCACAAAAACCAAACCAAGTGAAGCTTAATTGACCAACAAACAAATGTTTACTGATTATCTACTCTGGGCCAAGAAACGTGCTACTCTAAGAGGAAACCTAAGACATATGAGCAAGAAAGCAAAATTAAGACAATATAATGAGCATAAAATCTTGTGATTCATGTAAATACTAGAGATAACCAGATTTTTAAAATGATTTTACATGTTAATATTAATTATCTCATGGTTCATAGAATTATCGTTTTAAATTTTCTTCTTTGAATTAATCAAATTCTCTAAGATAAGACATTGTTTTTAAAACACATAGCTATGTTTCCACCAGTTTTACATGATATCTTAATCAATAATAAAATAAATTAGTTAAAAAATTATTTTACATAAAAAAATAAGCAAATAAACCATAGGCCTGAAAGTTTCAAACCGGTCATACTCCTGTATTTTTCCATTTCATCTATTTTTTCATTTTTCTTTTAGACATTATATATCTATTTTGCCTCATTATTCAAACTATAATCTACTTCTCACAAACAGCAGATGGCACCATGCATCAGTGAAAGAATGGCAAAAAAGTCATAAAGGTCAAGCTGTCAAAATTGATATCTTTTTGAAATAAATCAAATTTTCTAATTAGCTTCATAACAGTGACAGATAATTTAAAAGACTTCATTTTGAAAATTCACTTTAGGTAAGAAAGTTACTTTTGATCCAGCCTTGCTGATGAAAAATTGTGTGAGGAAATAAAAGAAGAAAGAAGTATCCTAATTTATAAAAAGTCTACTGCAAATCAATTTATAAATAAAGCTGTTTAATAGAGGTGTTAGTCTCTATCAATCCTAACATGAATCCTAACATTAAAACCTCAACCCAGGAGAGATTTCTGGAAAAATAAAAATTCAAAGGGAAAACTCAGAGGGAAAATTCAAAGTGCTAAATTATTAAACGAACAAATCTAATATACAACTTAAGGGCCATAAAATAATTACTATATCTTCAAAACTGATTTTATTTTATTTTATTTTATTTTATTTTTTTGCGGTACTCGGGCCGCTCACTGTTGTGGCCTCTCCCGTTGCAGAGCACAGGCTCCGGACGCGCAGGCTCAGCGGCCATAGCTCACGGGTCCAGCCGCTCTGCAGCATGTGGGATCCTCCTGGACCAGAGCACGAACCCGTGTCCTCTGCATTGGCAGGTGGACTCTCAACCACTGCGCCACCAGGGAAGCCCCCAAAACTGGTTTTAATCAATAAAGATAATCTGTGGTATTGTCAACTACAGCTCACAAAGAATTATATTTTTTGCCACCAAACTACATCATAATTCTTTCCTTTGACTCCAAACGCTCCCAAGCATTGTCCCAGAACACGATAAAAAACCTGGGAGCTATGCTAAATCAAAACACTGTTCGAGCGTAAATGAGCCCTTTCCTTCTTTGACCCAGTCACACAGCAAGCAAATCGACATTACTTCAGAGGCTATTTCATTCCTGGAAACATAAAGCACCTGGACTATCTTTTTAAAAAGACAGAAAACAGACTCCATAGGCACAATTTTTATAAAAGTTATAGAATGAAATGAAAGGTTAAAAGATGTAAACTAAAAAGTGATGTAGAAGGTTATACCTTATTGATGCTTCCAATTTGTAAGTCTAACTTCCACTAAATCTCTTTTTCCAAACAGAAAACTCATAGGGGAGAGAACAGAAGATCATGTTTTCAGAAGTTAAAAAAAAAAAAAAAACCAACAACAACTCATCAAAAATTATCCTGTAATATTTTCCTGTTTCTCAACCTTTAAACTATGTATGTAATGCTTTGGGAACAGGGTGATGTTTTCCATTGTCTCAGGTATTTTTCCTGAGTAAAATATAGCAATAATACTTCTTAAGAGTTTAACTTACAGATAGCTTTGACCTTCAGTTGTTCATTTTAGGTCCAAACAATAAATAAAGGCAAAATAAAAATTCATTTAACAACATGCTCTTGGTTCTAGGTAGGCATTCTTCTCCGATTCAATTCAACCCTATTCTACCCTACCTCATCTTTTCTCATTGAGCTGTCAGAATCCATCAACAAGCTCTCCAATCCTTAACCATGCCCTTAACAACAACCATGGCCTCTTTTCTGAAATATGAATTCATCTACTACCCTTCATCTCCTCTGCTGCCACTTTCAACTAACTACCATCGGCTCTTCTGTGAGCAGTAGTCCCTAACTTGTCTCCTTGGTCTTCTCATCCCCCTTCAATGCATTCACAACAGCCATACTCATCTCTGAAACACTTAAATCAGACCATGCAATTCCATGCTTAAAGATCTTCACTGGCTCCTCACTGCACTTGGAAATAAATCCCAGGTCCTCCTCAACATGGCTGCCAAGCTCTGTATTATTTGGGTCCACCTACCTCTTGGCCAACTGCTCTCTGTGATCTAGAAGTTCTGGCTTTCTTTGATATCCTCCCACTCGAAAGCCTCACACATGCACCTTCCCCACTCATCACTGGGAATTCTCCTACTCATCTCTCAGATCTCAGCTCTAAATGTCACTTACTCAGAGAGACCACTCCTAAAACCCTAATCTAAAATAGGTTTACTTATTACAAAATCTTGAGGCAGCTTGTACTTTCCCTTTATAGCATTTATCAAAATGCATAATCGTATGTTTTTGTATTTATTTATTATTTTTGTCTGCTCATTAGCCTGTTAACTCCATGGATGGAAAGATAATGTCTATTCTATTAACCATGATATCTGTTAGGTCTAGCTCAGTGTCAGGACATATTTATTAAATAAATGAATGACTGGATGAATAAATAAGATATTTCCCTTAAGTGAGTATCTCCGGTCCCCTAAATGTTGAATTGATAAATTACTGGTTATTATTTTTCTGGAGACAAAAGACAAAGCTTTGCTTCAAAACAATTTGGAAGCATATGCTGCTCCTTTTCTGGCTTTCCTGGCATCCTCCTAACTGTTATAAGTACTAGTTTGTCTCATATTCATGTTTGGAACTAGATAGTTGTCTACTTTTCACTCCTTTTCAATGCCTTTGAAAGCAAATTAGTCACGAATCCTTTTAGACTCTCATATAAACCTTTAATAGCCCAATCTTTAAAAATCTAGTTATCCTGCTGACATAATGCAACACACTAACTAATGTATTCTATGAACTCCTATCCCCCCCAAATAAAAGAAACCATATGAAAAAACGCTATAAAAATCTAATTAAAATTTTTGCATACATTGTATAATGTGTTCCTTTCCCTATAATTACACAAAAATGTAGTACTGTTAGACAATTTGGCATTATACTCCATACTCATAAATGTATACTTACTGCAAAAGATAAAAGGCAAGAGTATAGATTTGTACAAGCCACAATCTACAACATCAGCCTTCATTCTTAATGTTGAATTCTCACTGAATATATGTCAGTTGATATTACACAACTATTTTGGCTTTCCCAGAATTACCTTTCTAAAACATCTATTTCATCATGCCATTACTCTGATTCAAAGTTTCAGTGGCTTCCCACTTATATAACTGTGCTTCCCAAACTGCAGATGCCAAATCTGAGGTACAGCGAGTTATGTGTGAGGGAAGGAAAAGCCAAAGCAAATATGCTACATGTCCTTGGACAAACAGTTTTTACTTAAACATTTTTAGAAAAAAAATATTTATAGTAAAACAGCTCTGACTCTGCAGCAAAATGCAAAATTCAAAAATGAATTTAATATATGATATGCAACTTTAAAGAAGCTTTGAGTTTGGGAAACTGTCAGACACAAGATAGACAATAAATGTGTCAAAAAGACAACACAGAGGACTTCATTCATTTATTATATAAATAGTGACAATATGGCCCAGAAACACTGGGCTTGAACAGTGGACCTCCCTCCAGTTTGGATCAGGTGTTCCTTTTCTTATGAGCTCATCTCTAATATATCACTATTCTCAAATATAATATTAGGTTGAACCATAAGAAATTGCCAATATTCAATGACTTTTGATTTACAAAAATGGTACACTCCTGTGGTTCAACATAATACAAGAGTCTTTCTATCTTATTTGTATGCAATCACCCCAACTTGCCTCCTTTCAAAAATATCTGTTAGTTCTTTGTCTCCACCATCAAGTACTGTGTGACTGGCCTAAACCAGACCACAATAAATGTTGGCTTAGGGCTCAACCTAAATCAATTTGTACACAACAAGCATAAGCAAGCATCTGAAGTTCCGTATTTTGAAAAAAATTCCCTCTTCTTCAGGTTAAGGCACAAATGACTCCTATTTGCCATTTAATAGTACTGGTGGAGCATGACATAAAAAAAAGTGGGAAAGCCAGTCACAGTCATGCTCCCACACCCTATCTGAACAAAGTACTTGTCCTACAGCATGCCACTGGGCTTATGTATAACAAAACCATTCTAATAATCCATTTATGTAAGTGTAGAATCTTTTAAGCTTGATCATCTGTTTCTATTGTCAAAGAAAGAAATAGGCTTAGTCAGTGCCTGATATCGACCACAAAGAATTGAGTATCAAGCCATACTTCTCTTTGTAAAAAAAAGATACTCGTGAATCTGATTTTTGAAAAGCTTTGATACTTTACGAAAACGAGAAGTTTTAGATTTTCAAAAGAGATTTTTAAGCTTTATATATACACAGCATATTATTAATGATCATATTATCATTTTCTGATTTGGTGAAAGTAAAAATCTGAATAAGCCTCACAAATAGTCTGTATTGAAAAAAATGCATGTTCATTTCATTCCCTACTTGACAACTGCTAACTCTAAAAGGTTCCACCTTATTCTTCATCTAAATCTTCATGAAATAAAATATCTGCCTATTTTGAATCATAATTTGTCTTGCTGCAGCATTGCCATGCAACAAAACTGATCCAGATGCCAGTGCTGAGGAAGTTTAGCTGTTAAAATACACATCTGTTTTCTGTCAACTTGGCTTTGTTGATAGGCCCGTGGTAACAGACGGCCAAAATAGCCTTGAAAAAAATCAACAGAACAAGGTTTTTACCCCCAGAATCAACCTGAAAATACAGCAAACACATAAACACTGCTGGATATTTCCCTTAAGTTCTGTGTTTCTCTGAATTCATTACCTTAGACTATTATTTCACTTCCTAGAATTTGCCAAAGAAATGAATTCTAAGAAATGAAAAAGTGCACTATCTCATGCTTCTCCATTTCACTCTTCTCAATCCTCCAGAAAAAGGACTACGCCTGTACCATTCAATAACTCCCATATGGGACAGAAGACAGATCCCCCTGCTGCTATTGATGATTAAAATAATCACAGAGTATATATCCTTTAGCCCAAACACATTTCAGTGCATAAGTACATGAAACTATTAAATGAGCATTCCTTAAACTTTAGAGAATTTTAAAATTTGGAAATATTCGTTAAACATGTAGATTTCTAGGGTCATATCTTCCATGAATCTTGAATCTAAGATGGATCTACAAAATTTGTATATTTAACAAGCACTCCCCACCCCCCTTCCAAGTTGAGATATAATTCAAATTCCATAATATTCATCCTTTAAAGGTGTACACATCTGTGGTTTTCAGTATATTCAAAAAACTGTACAACCATCCCCACTATCTAATTCCCTAACTCCTCATCACCCCAAAAAGAAACCTTGTATCTAATCCCTCTTCCCCCTAGTTCCTGGCAAATACTAATCTATCAATACTTTCTGTCTCCATAGATTTGCATATAAATGAAACCATACAATATGTGTCCTTTTTGTCTGGATCCTTTCACTTAGTATAAATTTTTTCTCTCTCTCTTTTTTTTTTTTGCAGTGCTCGGGCCTCTCACTGCTGTGGCCTCTCCCGCTGTGGAGCACAGGCTCCGGACGCGCAGGCCCAGCGGCCATGGCTCACGGGCCCAGCCGCTCCGCGGCATGTGGGATCTTCCTGGACCGGGGCACGAACCCATGTCCCCTGCATCAGCAGGTGGACTCTCAACCACTGCGCCACCAGGGAAGTCCCACTTAGTACAATGTTTTCAAGGTTTATCCATGTTGTATCATGTATCAGCACACCATTCCTTTCTACAGCTGAATAACATTCCACAATATGGGTACACAACATTTTGTTTCATTCATCAGTTGTTGGACATCTGGGTTGCTTCCACTTTTTAGTTAATTACAAATAATGCTGTTATGACCATTAGTATACAAGGTGTTTGGGTTTTTTTTGGTAAACTTATGGTTTTAGTTCTTTTGGGTGTGTGTGTGTGTGTGTGTGTGTGTATGTGTGTTGCACTGCTGGGTAATATGGTAACTCTATTTTTAATTTTTTGAGTAATTTCCAAACTGCTTTTCAAAGTAACTATACCACTTTACATTCTCACCAGCAATTTATGAGGCTTCCAGTGTCTTCACATCCTCACCAATGCCAGTTTTTGTCCTTTTTGATTATACCTACCTATCCTAGTGAGTGTGAAGTCGTATCTCTCTGTGCTTTTAGTTTGCATTTCCCTGATGACTCATGATGTCAAAGATCTCTTAATGTACTTATTGACCATTTGCGTATCTTCTTTGGAGAAATGTCTATTCAGATTCTTTGCCCATTTTTAAATTGGGCTATCTGTCTTTTATCAGTAAGTTGCAAGAGTTCTTTATATATTTTAGATACAAAGCCCTTATCAGACATGGGATTTACAAATACTCTCTCCCCTTCTGTGGGCTGTTTTTTCACTTTCTCGATAGTGTCCTTTGAACCATAAAAATTTTTAATTTTGACAATATCTAATCTATCTATTCTTTTGTTGCTGTGATTTAAGTGTCATATGTAAGAAACCATTGTGTAATCCAAGGTCATGAAGATTTACACTTAGATTTTCTTCTAAGAGTTTTATAGTTTTAACTCTTACATTTAGGCCTATGATTTATTTTTTGAGTTAATTCTTAAAAATGGTATGAGGTAGGCGTACAACTTCATTCTTTTATATGTCAATATCCAATTATCCCAGCAACTTTGTTGGAAAGACCATTATTTCCTTATTGAATTGTCTTGGCACCCTTGTCAAAAGTCAATTACCCAAAAATGTATATTTCTGAACTCTCACTTCTAATCCATTAATTTATATATCTAGTCCTATAACTAATCAGGTAACAGGGAGACTTTTTTTCTTTCAGTATTGCACTGTATCATCATGCTCTTCTAATATTAACAAGAAGGTTCTCACAGAACAAGGGATATTTGCAAAATTTCCATGCAGTGCACTATCAGACATAACAACGACAAAAAAAAACTAAACCGATTTTGGGGGAAAAATAGTATCTGGAACAAGAACTGGATAATATTTCTAGATAGGTGAGTAGGCAAAGTAATATCTTCTAAAGATGACCTATTTTTCAGAAGCCTGATAATTTTGTATATTTCAAGGTTGACTCATTGTATCTGAATGTGTTTATTTAGCACTATTAGCTGCAACCCAATCACTTATTTTAAGCTGTTTACATTTCAAGTTGAACACTTATTAATTATTAGATAATTAGATAATAATGTGCTTTATTCTACTGAATAGAAAAAAAAGAGCATTTAAATTAGAGGTTTTATCAGTACTGCTGGATATCTATTGTTCATCTTTTTACAAAGAGTCATATCATAATATTAACAAATAATATTTTCAATAGATTTACAGGAAGACAGATCCTGAATACTAAGAATGCACTAATTTTCCTCTGTATTAAGGATTCTTATGAACGAAATGGACTCTTGCCTATCTGTCAATTAGCATAAACAAGAGAACTAGTCATAAGTAGTATGTGCCTACTTCATTGGGATGTTGGAGAACAACTAGACCATGACCACTAAATGCTGTAAGAAACAACCACCAGACTGTGACACAGCCTAAGCTGCAACTCAGTAGGTCAATGAGCCAGTGGAACATGCAGGAAATTGTTCTATTCAATTATGAAAATTTTTCTGGCATTATTCCCCCAAAGAAGAGCAAAATGGGCTATATTACTAGGACATGGACAAGAAGCAAAATGTCAAGTAGACTTCTAAAAAAAATAAGAGCTTCTGAAAACCCTGGTGAGACAATCCAAAAAGCAGGAGACCAGAATGTTCCATTATGCCTCTTTTTTTAACCAATGCAATCAGCAATTCTAGTAGTGGTAGGTGGTTATTTTATGTCTAGATATGATTGCTCTGGGTAAATAATGTAAAGGTCAAATCACTGTTTGGTTAAAAATGCCCAACAATGGAAGCTGATGGTAAAGTACCTGAAAAGGGAAGCTAGAGAAGAATACCAGGAACATCAGAAGAAGCCATTTCATGATGAAAATTCTGCTAGATCATAGAAGGAGCAACTGAGATATAAGGTCAACAAATTCTTGGACTGAGAGACCTCAACCAATGTTGAGAAGCGATAAGACTCCAATCTTTAAATGAGAGTAGATAATGGGGATTTCTTAAGAGAGGCAAAGATCACTGGTTTATTTGCTATAGAAATGGACAAGAATAATCAGACTATCAAAAAAACTATTTCTAATTGGCCAACTATATGAGGAAGATGAACGGCAGCGGTCTGTTTGGAGAAGGTAAGAAGAAGTGGGACAGGGATGTAAAACTTATAGGGAGGTGTGTGGCCCAGAATTACTCCCCTGAAAATCCTGCCAGTATCCTGTCCTCAAATCTTTGAGACTTAAAAAGGGAAGCCTTAAAGTTTATCAGCAAAAACTGGGTATGAATAAAACTGAATGGTAAGGGTAAGGAACTACTCTCCAAAAAAAGGTCTCATTTCCAATCTACTTCCAGCTGACACTGTATGATAGAGTTTCATCTCTACTGTACAATCTAAATAATTTATAAATCAGAGACTGTTGTTATGAATAATAGCAATGGAGGTCTTTAAACTAGTACTAGTTAGAAGATGCTTTCACAATCCAATTTCCAGACAACGGGAAGCATTCAAATACTTTATATTGCTTTGCAGATAATTATTAAAATAATTTACATAGACTGAAGTTACATGCTGCCTTTACTCAAAACCCTACTTGAAAAACTATATCATGAAAATAATTTGGAACACTGCTACCACTTCAACCCTGAGGGCCGTAATTTTTAAGATTATACTGTATATTAAAACTGTGCTGGGCTTCCCTGGTGGCGCAGTGGTTGAAAGTCTGCCTGCCGATGCAGGGGACACGGGTTCCTGCCCCGGTCCGGGAAGATCCCACATGCCGCGGAGCGGCTGGGCCTGTGAGCCATGGCCGCTGAGCCTGCACGTCCGGAGCCCGTGCTCCGCAACGGGAGAGGCCACAACAGTGAGAGGCCCACGTACCGCAAAAAAACCCCAAAAAACAACTGTGCTACTCTTCATTCTAATTAAATAAATATCTACAGCTGGATAATACATTTTTGAGATGTAATTTTGAGATTGATAACACAATTTTGAGAATAAATATGTATTTAATAAATATTTATCAAATGTCAAATTTTAAAGCAGTTAACACTAATAATTTCAATCCATGAAGTATATGCACCTAGAAATGTTTGTTTTTCCAGATCCACCAGTGACCCTTCTCCGAAAATCTGCTTCCATGTAGAGTTCCTGTTGAGTGGGCTGTAGGTCATGTGACTCCCCCCAAGGCTAACCCTTATCACAGAATATTGGACAAGAGATGGACAACTAGCCTAAGGTGACCCATACCTTTGACCCATGACTATGCAGGCTTGTTTAAAATACGAGCAGGACCAATTAGGTTATCTATCCCTCAAGAGTTTTATCTTAAAAATATAAGGAGCTTGCCAAGAGCTGTTGATCCAAGAGCTGTTGATCCTAGAGCTGTTGATCCTAGAGCTGAAAGGTAATAGCAGACTTTTCTGAGATATTTTAGGCCCTGTACAAACAAAGCTACAAAGATGTAGGTCATGAAAGAAGGGAGAACATCCAATTCATAAACAGAGAGAGATCAATACAGATGAGTGCCTGGAGTTTCTGTGGCACCTGTCCTTCCTGAAGTCTACTTGCTCATCCTTTCCTGGGTTCCCTCTATATTTATAATAAACCCCCACTGTACTTGAGCTACTATGTCTGGATTTCTGTTTCTTAAAATTTCTTAACTAAAAGAGAAGGAATTCCTAAATATATTAACTTATTTTTTTCTCTTAAGAATCAAAGGCACAGTTATTTTTCAGCCCATAGGATTTCATAAAAACGTCTACATGAAGACAATAAAAATAATTTTGTCCATTAATTCTTCATTCCTACTTTCCTTCAACAGATATTTCCTGTGTGTCTACAAGTTGACTAGGTATACAGTAGGACATGAAACAGACATGGCTTCTCTTTTCAGAAATGTATAATCTAGTAGAAGAGATAGGTATTTGAAAAGTAATACACAGTAAATAAATAAATAACCACCAACTACAGGGTGCTATCAGAGAAGGTAAAAGGATGCACTACTTAAGAATGGGTGATCAGGCAAAACTTCTTAGAGGAAGAAACATTTAAACTTAGATCTGAAGGAGTAAGCCAGGTAGAATGAAGAACACACTGTAGGCAGAAGGGAAAGGCTACACAAACATTTTCAACCTGAAAAGATCTTAAGTGTTTCAGAAACTAAAAGGCCAGGGTTGGATGTACAGTGAGTAAGGGGAAGACTGACCCAGGGACACCACTGTGGAGTAAGGAAGAGTAAGATTACAGACCAAGTGAAACAATTTAAGTTTTATTTAGTGGGAAATCACTGAAGCATTTTCAGCAGAGGAGTTACATGACCTGATCTGGGTTTTATGAAAATTTCTCTGGATGCTGTGGAGAATAATGGGATAAAAGAAGGCCAAGTGGTAAGATGAGTTAGGAGGTTACTGAATAGGACATGATACTGAGGAGAAGACACATTTTGCTTTCAAAACATATTTTGGAAGTGGACTTGATAAACCAGTGAGTACAATATTTTCCAAATATGTTCAACTGGAAATTGCTCAGAGATACATATATACATAGCATACATATAGACATACATGGGAAACGTATAGACATACATGGGAATGATAAACACTGAATGGTTCCTCTGAGGAAGGCAAAAGGCGGGAGGTGTGATCACGAAGAGATAATAATATACAAAGCTAATGTTGTTGGTATTGTTTTATTTCTTAACCAGAGAGGTAGACACAGGAGTTCATTGTATGTCTTTATGATTTTTTGGTATGTTTAATTTTTTTATTATTCTTTTTTAAATTTTTATTTTATATTGGAGTATAGTTGATTCACAATGTTGTGTTAGTTTTAAGGGTACAGCAAAGTAATTCAGTTATGCATAAACATATATCTACTCTTTTTCAGCTTCTTTTCCTATATAGGTTATACAGAATAGTGAGTAGACTTCCCTGTGTTATACAGTAGGTCCTTGTTGGTTATCTATTTTATATATAGTAGTGTGTGCATGTTAATCCCAAACTCCTAATTTATCCCTCCCCCCGCCACCTTTCCCCTTTGGTAACCATAAGTTTGTTTTCTATGTCTGTGGGTATGTTTTAAATATTTAATCATAAAAATAATAGACTATGTTTAGTTATTTTATTCAATCCATGTATATACAGTTTAACTGTTATGAGTGTTTCTGCAACCAAAAATACTATAAAGTAACTTTAGTTATTCCAATTTATGATGAACTGAAAGATTTTTATTGGAAAAAAATCTGTCACCCCACAACTTTAAGTCAGTGATCTTTGCTCTGATTATGAGAACTAAACACTCAACAACTAAATACTATGGGTTACTGAACAGGTTCAAGGTATATAAAGTCTTTGTGAGTCTTCACAGTAATGTGAGTCTGATTTTATTGAAGCAAAATACCACTTCTATTTTTAGCAGTAAATATGCAGTTGTATTTTAAAGTACTAGGTTTAACATGCTTATTCCCCCATTGATCATCTTTCATAATTATTCCACCCTCTATATTTCTTATTTAAAGACTGGCCTTAAATGTTCGCAGGGGCACCAAAACCTGCTTCTGGAAAAAACCTGCAGAGAATTTGTAATCCAAGCACTTCCAGAACAAAGCATGTAACAGTAACATTCCGCATTCACTCCACAGCACCATCTGTCTCCAAGATGCTCCCTGAAGCATGGAAGCTACACAACCAGCCATCCTTCCCTCTCACTACTACCTTAAATGAAAACATGTAATCAATAAAACTTACCCCAGATGCTCCATCAGCACATCCTGTTTTCTCTACCTTTGAAATCTGTCCAGAGTTCAACCACTTTTCCCCACCTCCACTGTCACTGCTTGGTCCAAACACCAGATTACCTCAACTGTCTCTAACTGGTCTCCCACTTCTCCCTTCAAATTCTCCCCACATCTTTTTTTCAACAATGCAACCTGAGTTCAGGATAAAACATATATCAGAGCATGTCATTCCTATACTCAACCTCACTAGTGGTTTCCCATCTCAGCCCAGTAAAACCTAAATTCTCTACTATGGTCAAAAGACCCTGTTAAGATCTGCCACATTTCTCTTCTTTCCTTTATCTTTCTCCATAGCATTTAACACCTCTGATATACTGTATATTCTACTTAGTCATGTGTTTATTGTCTGCCTTTTCCACAAGGATAAAAACTTAATGAGGGCAAGAGTTTTTTATCTGTTTTTTATTTACTGTTGTATCCCTGAACTTGAATGGTGCCAAGCATTAGCAGGAGTTCAATAAACGTTTGTTGAATAAATGAATATTCCTCTCAAAGTCACAGGAAGCACAGATAGTCGTTCTGCCATTTTTTAACTTGAGGTTTCTGCCTCTTTCTGTAATGTCAAAATTAACAAAAACACAAGAAAGAGCTGTTAAGACAACTGATGTGAGAACCATAAAGACCCTAGTAGGTAGGAAAGATATTAGCAGCCAGAAACGAGATTTTAGAGTTTTTTCTATTCCTGAGGATTTCTACTGATAAGTAAAACATTAAAATAGCCTCTACAGTATTTATTGGTTAGTCAAAGCATTTTTTCCTCTCTTGTAACCAATTACTATTCTTAAAGTTTTCAGAAAATTTTATGTTCTTAATCTTCCTTATATCAGCCCATTGTGATGTGCTTTAAATTCGATGTATTACTTGATAAAGGTATTAATGCTACTGTAGTAATCATAGTGCAATACATAAATGTATCAAACTAACATGTTGTGATACACTGTGATACAAGCTTACACAATGTTATATGTCAACTATATCTCAATTAAAAATTCAATGTATCACTATTTGAGGGAGGAAAATGGGGGCAAAGAGTAAAGATATTATACAATGAATCTATTCTTCAGATAACAGCTTTAGAAAACTGCTTTGAAAGGGGGATTATATTTGGTGGTATTTAATCAGATATCCCGTACTGTCATTTCTTTTCTCATCACCCTAAGAAGAAAGGAGAGGCAGGAAATATACTCCAATTTGAAGAGTCAATGATTTCCTTAAATTTCAAGAAATACCAAGTTACTATATAAAGCTGAATATATTTGATACTCTAAAACCTGAACTATCTGGGAAGAGTCAACTTTAAACACCAGCTGTCAGTTATCTTGTCAAGACTAAAAGAAACACTGTTTTCCTTATGTCTTTTGAAAGAAGGTGGAAGAAAAAACACTTTTGGAGGACTACTTGAATCACTATAGTCAATAAGAAATAGAATAAAACTTCTATTAAGGTCAACGGCTAAATTTTTGGTTTTAGCAAAGAGGCGCCTCAACTGGGGGGAAAACAAAGGTGGTTAGAAAGATAATAACAAACCAACAGCCAGTTAACCCTCTCTTAAGAATCCCTAAAGTTGGTTGTTAATTGAATAAATTGAGAAGCAACTAAAAGGACTATACAGGTGGATAGAGCAGAATGGAAGGTAATATTATTAAGTAAATATTTACTATGTAGCAGACAGAGTGCTAGACACTTTATATTCATAATTGCATTTAATCCTTAAAATAAACCCAGGAGCTAGGTATTGTTAGCTTCATTTTACAGAGAAAGAAACTAAGACATATATTGGCAAAGTAATGTGAAGAAAGTGATACAGGAAGGGTTAACTAAAAAGCCAAATAAATACCTTAACGCCAATGTTAAGCTGTCCCTATGTTGCTTCTTCTATAACTGAATACATTGCTGAATTTTCCACATCAGGGTAACTGCCCTCATATAAGCACAAAAGTGATTTGGGTCTTAGATCCAGCTCTTAGTTCCCATCTGTACGCAACTTCAGAGATTAAGTGAATGACTTCAATCACCAAATGAGATTCATTTTGCTCCATGTTCATGAACACTAATCTGATCTAGGACCTGCCATCTACCAAAAAAAAAAAAAAAAGAAAAGAAAACAAAAACTCTGCCCATGATCACAAGGAAGACTTTTACTGAACAAAAACAACACAAAAGGCAATGCTCAAAATACTTTGGAAAGCTGTTTGGTAGCATCTACAAAACCCTAGCTTACATATGCCCTAACCCAGAAATTTCACTCCTAGATGTTTACCCACTGAAATGCGTACACATGTTTACCAAAAGACAGGTTCAAGAATGTTCATAGCAACACTATTTATAATAGCCCTAATCGGGAAATGACCCAAACGTCCATCAACAATAGAATGGAAGAACAAATAAATTGTAGCATATTCACAAAATGGAACAAATAAACCACGCCTAGATGCACTATATGGATGAGTCTCACAAACATAATGATGAATGAAGAAGCTAGATGAAAAAGAGTTCATATTGTATGATGCCATTTATATAAAGTTCAAAACCAATTAACACTAATCTAGGTGTTAAAAGTCAGGATAGTGATCACTCTTCAGAGGAGTAGTGACTGAGGGGAGGAGGGCTTATGAAATGCAGATAATGTTCTCTTTCTTTTATCTAGGTACTTGGCTACATTAATGTGTTCGCTTTGTTAAAAATCAGCATGTTTTACACTAATTTTTGCACATTTTCTTTTATTCTGTTATATTTAAATAAAAGGTTCTTTAAAAACCAATGTTTTATTCTTGGGGGATTAACAGCATAGCATCTACACTGTAATTAATACTTTTAGCCTGCTTCTTATCCCTCCATATAAACAGAGACAGATAATAAACATAGGAGGCTTTGTCCTTTAAAAAGATTTTTTTTTTCATTTCAATTTTGGGCTAAATGTCAATTTACAGAGTTCCATTCATCTCAATATAAGAAAATGTATTTTCAACTCTAGTTTCAAATCCTGTTGCAATCCATCTTTACCAAACAAAAGGATTAACCCAAGTCACCGCATATTCAGCTTTAAGTAAATATTTTAAATAAAACTACAGATAACTAGCTTTTGATTCCAACTGCATTGTCAAAGTCTACTAAAATTCTTCCCTTTTCTGCTACTTAATTAACTTCATATTCTTAACCTCAGAATGAATGAAGAAATCCTTAAAAACATTTAACTTAGGAAAACATGAAATGAGGATATACTTTCTAAGAGTAAAATTTCAAGCTCAATGACTTTTTCATTTTGCAATAGGATCTTTGCGCAAAATATTCTGCAGACCAATACATTTTTTTGTTAGAATAATGAACTTTGAAAAATCAATATTTTTTCCATCTAAGAATTTCTAAGCCTTCCATTTGTAACTCAATATTAATTCATAACCATCAAGATTTAAATTGTTTTCTTTAAAAAGAGAGAATATGACAAAAACAAATACCTATGGATGATTCTATTTAAGACTATGTTTCCATTTCTTCTTTTGGAATATTTTATCACATATGAAAGAATAGCCTTGATATAAATATTTTATTAACCACAAGGAGGAAAGGGGCATAGAGAAAACACAGACAAGCAGGAAATAAAAGTTTATCTAAAAATTTCCTTTGCAAATTAATCCTCTGACAAAGATGACTTAGTGGAAAGAACAAATATCCTGAAGCACACTACAATACTGTTGCCAATAAACTTTATTTTGAAAGGCTATTTACTTTGTTGAGGGATGTTATCATTTATTTCCTTGGTTACCATGATGCTGTGATTACAACCTACTCCCTGTTTTGGAAAGCTATGCAACTTCCTTAAACAGCTGCAGAGTACAGGTTTAAGGGAAGAAAAAGTAACATCTATGATGCTCTTATTAATTTTAATGAGCATTAAGATCTTTCAAACACTGTGATTATGAATCGCAGCTGACAACTGATGAGAAGACTTATAAATTTACTTTTCTTTCCCCTACCATAAATGTTGCTAATTTTTTAAGCAACTGATATTAGAAATTCAAATATCTTCAAGATGAAATTTCCTGAGGAATTATGAATCTGGGTTCCAGAAGACCCGTGGACAGTGCTCCAATGTCAGGTATGGCACCATTGAGGTAGAGACAATTTTACAAAGTCACTATTCCAGTGTTACTACCTTACCAAAAGTGACCAAGAAATCCAATTTAACTGTTATGATTAAGCATATTAATTTCATTCTCTTTTCTATAATGAACACCACCGAACCAATCTACTCTGAAGTTAGATAATATCAGCAAAAAACATGAAGCAATGATAATAAGTATTTGCAAGCTCTTACTATATATAAAGATAAAACTGTTAAAATGTCATGCCCCCACTTTTTCCTATTTTTATAAATACCATGAAATACTGAACTCAGCTCAGTGTGCAATAAGTAAAACCTATAAATATTTATCAGAACTAACTTTTAGTATCACATTGTTTGAAGATTACAGAACTCAATGAATTTGGTTTTACTTTCAAAGAATATTAAACTAAATTAGAGGAGTCAGAACTGTTCACCACACCCATTTGGATAATCAGGCAAAGTAGAGTTTTTAGTACAAATGTCCAGTTTGCTTTATGCATACTGTGATCACACCATTTTGACTTTGAATAAGGTTTTAGCTCCTAATTTTGCATTCTTCCTTTAGGTTTAATTTAAGTAGGCATTTAAGGAACTAATCTGTAAGTAAGACAAATAGAATTAATGCGTCATCAGTCAGGTACTCTGGCTGTTATAATATTCAGAATTCGGGAACTTATTCTGTATCTCTCAGCAAGTCACTGAACTCTTCTTTATCAAAATATGTTACAAATGTTTTAAAATCTTACATGTTTACAAAATGCTCTGCACCCTTCATATGTTGTGCTTCTGCCAGCTAGAACCTTTGAAGAGCAAAACCCAGCTGTGCTTGCATATCAGATGGTTACTGCAGTAAGTAGGCTGAAAAGTAAGCTATGCTTTATATAGCTTATACATTTTTATCTTTTTTAACCTTATTTTATGATGAAATTTCTAGTTCCTGGGGTGATTAAAATGGTTAGACTTTTCTTCTAAGAAAGAAGAAACTTTGTGTTAAAAAATTAATATTGTAATATAAAACTGTCTAGATTATATTAAGTTTATACTTTTGATTACTCCAGCTTTTTACATTAAGAGTTATATTTTTATATACATTTATATTCCTAATAAAAAAGTTTTTCTTATCCAGCAACTTTTTCATCACTGCAAAGACAAACATTTTGATGGGCAGTATAAGATGTATGTGTGTGTAATATTACTTACATCTTTAAAAGAGTAAAGTAAATAAATACAGCCATCTAAGGAACTAAAAACAATAAAGGAAACAAATATAGATACCAAAGGAATTCTGCAAACTAATTTTTGAAATATTCTACTGTCTAAACATATAATTATATGATATAGAAGCTTTAGTTTATCACTTCTCAATTGTCTGGTAGGAGTCTCAAACAACACACAGGAAGAGATATGAATTGAGAATTTAATTACCATAAAGTTTTCATTTATATTCACTCTTGGAGTATAATTACATTACCATTAAAAACACCTGATTCTAATTTCACTTATTTAACTTTAAAGGTCCTTGGTATTAGTAATGCATAATTACACAGATATAGGCTTATTGTGAATTTAATGATACAAATTTAATTACCTCATTTTACTTTGTAGAAATTATATATGCCTAACATTTTCATTTCTCACAAATAATAAAATTACTATTAAAGTAATCTTTACTAAAAATTCAAATAGAACTTTTTGGTCAGTATTTATGGCTTAATGTTCTTTTTTAAGGTAAAAAGAAAATGAAGAAAATTGTTAATCGTGTTAAGTAGAAACTATTTTCTATTTTGACTTAAATATGAGAGATGGGAGTCACTCTACCTCACAAAGCAGTAAGTCAATGATGTGGAAGACCATGCAGAGTGGGAACTTGGCAGTAAAAAGAGTGAGAAACCACTGGGATGCATACATATGAGCTTCCAGGTTCAGATCAGAAAAATGGCCGTGCAGGTCCGGTAACTGCTCCTGAAAGTCAAAGTGGAAAATTGTGGAGGGAGGAACACTGAAGACGCCTCATTTCCTGCCACAACTGCGATTTATGACAAGCTTGCTATGATCACTCTCAATTTACTACAGCATTTGTTGACTTTTATATAACTACATAGAAGTGATGATAGAAGATGAGAACTGGGCATATGACAGAGAGAGAACAAGAAAGACGTGTTATGAACAAATAACAAAGATCAACTCTTGCTCACTTGACTGTTCCTGTTTCTTGGGAAATGCTTGCTCTGACAGAACACCTGTGGTCTAGTGAGTATCAGGACTCCACGGTCAAGTCACAGCACTCCATTCAGGGTTGAACTCCTAACTAGCCAAAAAAGAAATGTATCTTTTCTTTGAAGACCATTTAATATCAACATCATCTGGGTTCTATGATATTACTTCAGTACATTATGGTACTGAAGCCCAAAACATAACCGTACTTTTAACAATCTATCTTCAACATATTAAAAATTACAAAGTACAGAAATTGTACAAGTATATAATGTATAAAATTGGATGTCTCCTAGAAAAACCCTTTATGGGTTTTTCTGGAAAAAATACTGGGAAAAAGAGGAAAAAACCTCTTTTCCCCCGAGTTATACAAGTAAATGCTTTTCAAAAGCATGAAAGGCAAAGTATAAAGCATTAGCATAGCTATTCCCATAACTGAAAGACAAAGGCAAAGATATATAAAAGCCCACTTTAGTTTTGTTTTCATAAACAGACCACAGAAATAAAAAACCTCACTTTTTGTACAAGATGCTCTTTGAAAAACACCCCAATGTACCCATCAGGTACTTTTAATGGGGTATCGAAGTGGTCATTCAGTTAACAGACAGAAGTGCTAACAGAAAATGTATTTGGGTTTCTTCATAGTACCATGAACATGCTATTCATTTATCAGGTACTTTTATTTGACTCTCAAAGCTCTTAAGAATACTGACCTTTGAAAAAATATGAACTTTTTAAAATGAAAGGTAAATGAAAGATAAAAAATGTGAAGAATCCCAAAATTTACTTGGAAGAATGAAATCTCTAAAAAAGAGCCCATTGCTTTTACTGTCCATAGTTACCAGATTCTTCTACACAGTCTTTTTCCCCCTCAATGCCCATTTGTCATTGTGCTTACAGTTCTTTTGACATCCTCCTCCCCCTTTATTTCTTCTTCACGTTTCAGGTCTTCTATCCTCCTACATTCCCTTCTCCTAATACAGCTGTCCTTAACCTCACTGCAAACTCTCTGCCTTCCACTTCCCTGTTCTAGTCTTTGTCTCCTATTGGCTTCACTTCCCCCTTAGACACCTACTGATCTGCTGACAGGTCATGTCAATAAGCTCCTACCAGTATCCTCTACTGCCACATCCCAGTAACCTTCCTCCCCAACCACTTTACTTTTCCCCAATATGGAATCAATTCAATCATGTATTTTCTTCACATTTCTCTTGGATTCCCAATACCTCTTACAGAGAAAGCCATATAAATATGTTGCATAGACCCATTACAAATTTAAGATTTACAACCTCAGGTGGAATTTCAAAGCTACTCAGTAATTCCTTTAACAGCACTAGATAATAATTTTGTCCTTGCTCACAACCTTTTTTTATGACAGATATATAAAAGAATACCTATTTCTCATACATATAATTTACACATATACATTATGAAATAGTTAACAACATTGTGTGAGATCTGGAAATTACAGAGGAAAGAATTTAAAGTGTGTCCCTACACTACAATATTTTAGGTGGTTTTTAATTTCATCAATGTCTTTCTGTCTCTTTAAAGTGTTCTCTACATGTGGACCTAAATATGGTACTGGTGCTAATTAATACTAAGAAAAATCTTAAGTACTTCAGTTTTTATTATGTAAATATCTTCATTTATTTACAAATAATACTGGGAAATCTCTTTACTGACTTAATTCACCATATTTGCACTTCAAAGTGCATTAAGTTGAATATTTTAAATGGAAGACTATTTTTATAAATGGTCAAATAGTTAAATAAATATTTTATGATATTAAGACCACTGTAGATATTGGTCAGAAACCAAATCCATTTACCTTATCTGTAACTTTCCATTCGATTTTCATAAACCATTATTTTTCAATTTTATTGGACTTTTCCCTATAAGCCAACAAATCCCTGAGTGATAAAAGTTCCTAATGTTTATTTACCTGCATTAGTCTTTCCAGCTGATAGAATTTGCAGTGAAGATCTTCAAAGTTGTTTTTGTAGAGGTCTCGTAAACCATAGTCATACATGATTTTCACCAAAACACAGAATGCTTGTTCCTCTGGCATCTACAGGAAAACATATACATACAGAACATGACTGAGTGGCATTTGACCAGAATGTCAGAAACATTCCTTCATGTTATTAGTCCCCTGTTTTAGTGGTTGAAGGCCACTAATGAATGAAATTCTTCAGAGCCAGCTTTCTGCAGTGACATAGGTAAAATCTATGTTCCAAGTTTCAAGCTTCCCTACTTGAGATGAATTTCCCTCTTTTGCTAATTTTAATCACCTTGTCATTTACTCTTAAGCCATCTTAAAAATAGGTAATACAGACAGATGATGTAAAAAATCAAAACAATTTAAAAGTATATAAAGGTTTAAAAAAGTCTCACTCCTCTCTATCCCTATATCCACTAATCCCTGTATCTGTCCCCCCAACCTCTTTTGCATAATCTCATAACTACTCAATAATTTCTCATATATCCTGCCAGTGTTTCTTTATGCAAATAAAAGAATTACATTTCTTATTTTACTTTTTCCCTTTCCTGTATAAAAGATAGCATTCTAAATACATTGCTATGCACCTTGCTTTTCTCCCTCAATAATTTCCCAAAAGAGGGATTGCTGAGTCAAAGGATAAAATGCATTTTTAATTTTGATAGATAGTATGATACTGTCCTCCCAGAATCCTGATGTTGCTATTTTTCTCTCTATAAAAAGGTTTTCAGCTGTTTCAGAAGCTTATGAGCTTCTCTCGTTAAGATTTAAATGACAAATAAAGTCTGATATACCTTCACAGATATTTTTATCTGAACAGAGAATAAAATCTGAAATCAAAAGAACCGATCTCTAAATTATGGTATCAATGAGCTGAAAGAATTTAGAGAGGGACATATTCAATATTTTAGAATTTGTACCAAGCAAACAGAAAAAATTGTCCTTACTCAAGGTCCTAGGATGTAACTATTATGTAAACATTTACTTTAAATGTCACTTCTTTGAAAGTCTGACCTTGGCTGATTATGGTATTTGACACATTTGTTAGACCAACTTCCTGCCTGAATAATTGAATCAAGTAGAGTTCTGTTTACCCACTTAGAAATGTAACTGTTTATTTAAGTTCCTATACAAACTGACCACTTCTGTTTTCTACTATAAACCATGAAATATGTAAATTAGTTAAATAAAATCTCCTAAAGTTAAATAAGTACAGTTAGCTGTTGTCATTTTGCTTCTCTAAATATTTGCTTATTTCTTTTTTACCTATGAGTTGGGGGCCTTGGCTTTTAGCACAGCAGTTCAAGTTAGCAGACATTTTTCAGTTTTTATGCAGTTATTTAGAATGTAAGCACACTGTATTTTTTTTACCCCTTTAGCAATTCTGTCATTGAAGCTTCAAGTGACACTAATGTGCACATAAACAGTCTACAATACTTCTCTTACTACCAAGTTATAAGCCTCTTTGTCTTCTCCCTGATCTCTACTAAAATGGCTATACAAAAATGCTGCCCGTAAGATAACTATTACCAGCCCTAGAGAAACTAGTTCACTCAACCTTTCCCTCTTCCTAAGTAAGTGATGATTAGTTGAATATACAAGGTATAAAAGGGATTAACCTTTATTTCCTTGAATGTGGTGAGACCATTAAAACAAAAGTTTAAACACCCTTCAGCATTCATACATGCAGTCACTGAACATATAAGATGCATGTACTGTTCTAGGCCCTGGATACAGAGGTAAAAGTAGAGTGCCTTCCCAAAGGACAAGGAAATAGGCAACTCTACTTGAGTCTGATACAGACACAGAAGTTGTGGAGTAGGGGAGGATGGGGTGTGGAAGAGGAGTTAGATGTCACTACAGTTACAGTGCAAATAGGGGGATGGCCGGATATGAGCTTTATCAGGATAAACTATTTAAGAAAATGACAAATAGACATAAAGTTCTGCTTTGCTTTTAGATATGGAGCTTAAATTTATTCATATTCATTCATTCACACTCATTCTCTCTCCCTCTCTCCCCGCACCCATCTCTGTCTCTATCTCTTGGTCCCCTTCCCCTCTCCCTCCACCACCTTCCCCATTCAACTGTCTGTCTCTCACACGTATACAAACAATATATTTAATAAATGTTCTTTAAAAACAAAAGCATTTGAAAGTTTGAACTTGATCCCTAAAAATAAAACTGACAATCCCAGCCTATTTTTAAAAATATATCTATATTTTGGGTGTGGGGGGCAGCCTTGGAGTTAGTATCCTTCAGGTCTAGCGTCAGCAATATAGCCAAGGTTTTGATTTTTAGTTAGTTCATGTGTTACATGAAAACAGTAGACTAAACCTACAAAATACCAGTCCAGCTGAGTAGAATCAATACTGACTATCTGTGAAGACTAAGGTCAGATATAATAAGCTCTTATGGGATCTCAGATACTATCTCAACATGAAAGTGACTAAAAATGAATCCCTGTGAAAACAGAAAAAAGGTTGCTATCAAAATGAGTGAGAAAGTAATGGGAAATAGGTATAATCCTTTGGAAAGTGGAAATTCAACCTTCTCTTTCTGGTTTAAAGATGAAATGGGATCTATTTAGCATGTCTAATTAAGTTTCCCTTGGTATTTCTCTTTCTTCAATTAATGTATTCATTATTACTAGCAGCAAGCAGGGTGAGCACACAAAATGAGAAAAAATGTCAAAGATATTAAAAATGAGAATACCAGGGCTTCCCTGGTGGCGCAGTGGTTGAGAGTCCGCCTGCCGATGCAGGGGACGCGGGTTTGTGCCCCAGTCTGGGAAGATCCCACATGCCGCGGAGCGGCTGGGCCCGTGAGCCATGGCCGCTGAGCCTGCACGTCCGGAGCCTGTGCTCCGCAACGGGAGAGGCCACAACAGTGAGAAGCCCGCGTGCCACAAAAAAAAAAAAAAAAAAAAAAAAAAATTAGAATACCTAAAAATATATAAAATATAGCTAAACAACAAATACCAATTGACATTTACACCACAGAGAAAAAAGGAAGTTCACACATAGACTTATAATGGTGTTTTGCTTTGAAGGATAAGACAATGCATGTTTTTGAAATATACCTCAGTGAAGTGTCAATAACAGGGAGTGAAGGCTGAGCCTAGATTGATGATATTGTAAAACATAAGATATATGATAAAAACATACTTTGGAAATTATAAACAATAATCACTGGTGGCTACTAATGACTTCAATGATGGCAGAAAAACTTACAACAATAAATTATAGCTTTGTTAATGCAAATAAATATAATACTAATAATTATAATAATAAGTTGGGTAACAGGGACCTAGCTGTAGCGTTAGCAGTAGTTGGCCATTACCATAACTCATCAAATATAGAAAATAAATAAACTGGAGCTGAGAAGCAATGCTCAACAACATACCATTATATGCTACTTCCATCAGATAAAACAGACATAAACAGACTAAAAAGTACAGATAACAGTAAAATGTGGCAAAATAATTAGTATTTACCACTTTCTGTTTTTAATATATGTAATTATACATTTATATTGTTTAATTTTTCCCAGCTTTATTGAGATATAATTGACATACAACATTGTGTAAGTTTAAGGTGTACAAAGTGATGATTTTACTTATTTATATATACATATATCACCTCACATAGTTAACGATTTTTGTTTTTTATGGTGAGAATTTTTGTCTTTTTTGTGGTAAACAATTTTCAAATATACAATATAGTATTGTCACCTACAGTTACTATGCTGTACATTACATCCCCTGAACTTATTAATTTAATAACTGGAAGTTTGTACTCTTTCACCACACTCACCCATTTCCCACATCTCCCACACCTGGCGACCATCAACCTCCGCTTTGTCTTTGTTTTTTTTTTTAAATCTTGTGGCCACGCCACAGGGCATGTGGGATCTTAGTTCTCCTACCATGGAGCGAACCCATGCCCCCTGCAGTGGAAGCGTGCAGTCAACCATTGGACCACCAGGGAAGTCCCAACAAACGTTTTTCGTTTCCACATATAAGTGAGATCATACATGTCTTTCTCTGACTGACTTACTTCACTTAGCATAAAGCCCTCAAGGTTCATCCATGTTGTCACAAATAACAGAATTTCCTTTTTTATGGCTGAATAGTATTCCCCTATATGTATATACCACATTTTCTTTATCCATCCATCACTCAATAGACACTTAGATTGTTTCCATGTGTTCACTATTGCAACTAATGCTGCAATGAACATGGGGTGAAGACATCTTTTTGAGTTAGTGTCTTTGTTTCCTTTGGATAAATACTCAGAAGTGGAACTACTGGATCAAATGGTAGTTCTATTTTTGACTCTTTGAGGAACCTCCATACTGTTTTCCACAGTAGCTGCACCAATTCACATTCCCACCAACAGTGCACAAGGGATCCCTGTTCTCCATATCCACCCAACACTTGTTAATTCTTGTCTTTTTGATGATAGCTATTCTAACAGGTGTAAGGTGATATTTTGTTGTGGTTTTAATTTGCACTTCACTAATGATTGGTGATATTGAGCACTTTTTCATGTACCTGATGGCCATCTGTATGTCCAGAAAAAAAGTGTTCAACCTTTCACCATTGAGTATGTTAGCTGCTGGCTTGTCATATATGGCCTTTATTATGTTGAGGCACGTGTCATCTATACCCAGTATGTTGACAGCTTTTCTCACGCATGGATGTTGAATTTTGTCAAATGTTTTTCTGCATCTATTGAGATGATTATATGATTTTTATCTTTCATTTTATTAATGTGATACATAACTTTTATGACTTGCATATGTCGAACCATCCTTGCATCCCAGGGATGAATCCCATTTGATCATGGAATATGATCCTTTTAATGTGTTGTTCAATTTAGTTTGCCAGTATTTTGTTGAGAACTTTTTTTTTTTTTTTCCTTTTTGCGGTATGCGGGCCTCTCACTGTTGTGGCCTCTCCCGTTGCGGAGCACAGGCTCCGGATGCGCAGGCCCAGCGGCCATGGCTCACGGGCCCAGCCGCTCCGCGGCATATGGGATCCTCCCAGATCGGGGCACGAACTCGTATCCCCTGCATCGGCAGGCGGACTCTCAACCACTGCGCCACCAGGGAGGCCCTTGGTGAGAACTTTTGATCTACATTCATCAGGGATATTGGCTTACAGTTTTCTTTTCTTGTAGTATCCTCCTCTGGTTTTGGTATCAGGGTAAAGCTTGCCTTGTAAAATAAGTTTGGGAGTTTTCCCTCCTTTTCAATTTTTCTGGAAGAGTTTGAGAAAGATTGGCACTAATGCTTCTTAAAATGTTTGGTTTTAATGTTTGGTAGTATGCACCAGTGAAACCATCTGGTCCCAGGCTTTTATCTGTTGGGGGAGTTTTGATTCTTGACTTAATCTCCTTACTTGTTACTGGTCTATTCAGATTTTCTATTTCTTGAGTCTTGTGTGTTTCTAGAAATTTACTCATTTTTTCTAGGTTATCCAATTTGTTGGTGTATAATTTTTCACAGTAGTCTCTTATGATCCTTTGTATTTCTGAGGTATCAGCTGTAATGTCTCCTCTTTTTAAATAATTTTATTTATTTGCACCCTCTTTTTTTTTCAGTTAATCTAGCTAAAAGTATATAATTTTGTTATCTTTTCAAAGAATCAACTCTTAGTTTTGTCAATCTTTCCCATTGTTTTTCTATTCTCTATTTTATTTATTTGTCTTATAGTCTTTATTATTTCCTTCCTTCTACTAACTTTGGGCTTAGTCTGTACTACTTTTTCCAGTTCCTTGAGGTGTAAAGTTAGGTTGTTCATTTGAGATATTTCTCTTTGCCTGATGTATGCATTTATCACTATAAAATTCCCTCTTAGTACTCCTTTTGCTGCATCCTATAAGTTTTGATATGTTGTGTTTCTATTTTCACTTATCTCAAGATTTTTTTTTTTCTGCAATACGTGGGCCTCTCACTGTTGTGGCCTCTCCCGTTGCGGAGCACAGGCTCTGGTTGCGCAGGCTCAGCGGCCATGGCTCACGGGCCCAGCCGCTCTGCGGCATGTGGGATCTTCCCGGACCAGGGCATGAACCCACGTTGCCTGCATTGGCAGGTGGACTCTCAACCACTGCGCCACCAGGGAAGCCCAAGATATATGTTTTTTAATTTCTCTTTTTTCATCCATTGTATGTTCAGGTGTGTGTTTTTAATTTGCACACATTTGTGAATTTTCCAGCTTTCATCCTGTTATTAGCTTCTAGTTTCATAACACTGTGGTTGTAAAAGATACTTTATATAACTTCTATCTCAAATTTGTTGAGACTTTTTCTGTGACCTAACATATGATCTAGCCTAGAAAATGTTCCATGTGTGCTTGAGAAGAATGTGTTGCTGCTGGTAGATGGACTGTTCTATGTATATCTGTTAGGTCTATTTGGTCTACAGTACTGCTAAAATCTGCTGTTTCCTTATTGATTCTCTGCCTGGATGATCTATCCATTGTTGAGAGTTGGGTACCGAAGTACCCAAATATTACTGTATTGCTATTTATTTCTTCTTTCAGTCCTGTTTCTATTTGCTTTATATATTTAGGTGCTCTGAACATACAGGTGAGTGCATACAAATTTTATAATTTGTTATATCTTCTTGATGGTTTGACTCCTTTATCATTATATGACTTTCTTCTTCTGTTTTGAACATTTTTTCCTTAAAGTCTATTTTGTCTGATATAAGCATATAGCTACCTCTACTTTCTTTTGGTTATCACTTACTTGAAATATCTTTTTCTACCCCTTCACTCTCAGTCTATGTGTGTCCTTAAAGCTAAAGTGAGGCTCTTTAGGCAGTATACCAATGGATCCTGTTTCTTTTTTTCCTCTGTCCAGTCAGCCATTCCATGTCTCTTGATTAAATAATTTATCCATTTAAAGTATTACTGATAGATAAGGACTCACTATTAACATTTTGTTAATTGTGTTCTTTTGTGTAAATCCTTTGCTCCTTGCTTCCTTTCTTACAGTCTTCCTTCGTGATTTGATGATTCTTTGTAATGGTATGCTTTGATTCTCTTTTCTTTTGTGAATCTACTGTCAGTTTTTGCTTTATGGTTAACAAGAGTCTTACATAATACATCTTATAGTTATAACATCCTATTTTAAGTTGATAACAACTTAACTTTGATAGCATACAAAAGCTTCATACTTTTATTTCTTCCCACCTCACACTTTAAGTTACTGATGTTACAATTTACATCTTTTTTATATATATTGTGATAAAAATTGCTGTAGTTGAAGTTTTTTTTAATACACTTGTTTTGTAACTTTTTAAAAAGAGTCGTAAATGAATTATGTACTACCATTATGTATTAGAGAATCTGACTTTAACTATGTATTTACCATTACCAGTGAATTTTAAACATTCATGTTTTTATGATGTTAATCAGCATCCTTTTATTTCAGCTTGAAGAATGCCCTTTAGTATTTCTTGAAAGGCAGGTCTAGTGATGATGAACTCCCTCAGCTTTTGTTTGGGAAAGTCTTTATCTCTATTTCATTTACGAAGGACAGCTTTACCAGGTATAGTATTCTTGGTTGACAGTTTTTTTCTTTCACTATTTTGAATATATCATCCCACTCCTTCCTGGCCTACAGTGTTTCTGTTGAGAAACTAAATAGTCTTTTGTTTGGGAAAGTCTTTATCTCTATTTCATTTACGAAGGACAGCTTTACCAGGTATAGTATTCTTGGTTGACAGTTTTTTTCTTTCACTATTTTGAATATATCATCCCACTCCTTCCTGGCCTACAATGTTTCTGTTGAGAAACTAAATAGTCTTATGACTCTGTAAATAGTCTTATATGTGACGAGTAGCTTTTCTCTTGCTGCACTCAAAATTCTTTGTCTTCAATTTCTGGCAATTTAAATATAATGTGTCTTGGTGCAGCCCTTTTCAGATTCTAACCATTGAGGTCTTTCGGGCCTCATAAATCTGGAAGTTCATTCTCCCCCTAAGTTTGGGAAGTTTTCATCCATTATTGCTTTAAATAGATTTTCTGTCCCTTTCTCTTTCTCTTTTATTTCTAGGATTCCCATAATGTATACATTGTTTAATTTGATAGTATCCGATAAGTTTTTCTCCACTTTTTTTCTTTTTGTTCCTCGGACTTGTAATTTCAAATGACCTACCTTCTAGTTCACTAATTCTTTCTTATGTTTGGTTGAGTGTGTTGTAGCTCTCTATTGAAGTCATCAGTTCTGTCACTGTATTTTTCAGATCTAGGACTTCTATCTGTTTGACATTTCTATTGTTTTGTTGAACTTCTTTTTTTCATCATTGCTTTCCTAACTTCCTTTAGTTGTCTGTGTGTCCTTGTAGTTCACCAAACTTCTTTCAGAGGATTATTCTGAATTCTCTGTCAGATAGTTCATAGATCTCTATTTCTTTAGAGTCAGTTATTTGATCTTTGTTAGTTTCCTTTGGTAATGTCATGTTTACCTGATTCTGCATGATCCTTGATCCTCTGCATTGCTATCTGCACACTTGAGTAAGCAGTCTCCCTCTTACAGACATTACAGGTTTGCTGTGGCATGGAAAGACCTTCACCAGTTAGCTCAGTTTGGAATAATGCTGGTAGCATCCATGGGAAAAAGCAGGACTTGATCTCAAAGTCTTTAGTTGGGGGAGGCCACTGTTCATGCTCTGAGGTTGGGGTAGGGAGTGGTGGTGACACTGGGTTGGCTCTGTGGTTAGGTGGGCCTGCTGGCTGGGATCCCCATACAAGCAGGGCCATTGGGTGAACTCGCTGATTGGGTGGGGCTGCTGGCTGTGCTCCATGGTCAGATTGGCCACTAGCGGGGCTCTGCAATCACCTCTGTCATTGGCAAGTTCACAGGCTATGTTCACAGGCTATGTTCATAGGCAAGTTCATAGACAAGTTCACAGGTTATGTTCCCTGGCAGGGTGGCACCACTGGGTAGACTCTACAATTAGGAAGATCTATGGCCTGAGTTCTGCAATAGCTCCTGGTTGGATGAGGTATCAGGTTGTGCTCCCCACCAGATGGTGCCACTGGCCGGACTCTGTTTAGGTGGGGCCATAGGCTGTGCTTCGAAGTTGGGCAGGACCACAGGCTTGGCTTCATGATCAGAGAGGCTGTTGGCTGTGTTCCACTGTTGGGCAAGATAACAGAATGGGCTCTCTGATCAAGAAGGGCTTCTAGCTATATCACACAGCTGGGTGGGGCTAAAGACTTCACTGTGTGGTCAGGTAGGGTTACTATCCAGGCTCCTTGACTAGATGAGGCTGCAGGCTGTGTTTAGCAATTAGGCAGGATTGTAGGCTAGGCTTCATGGCTTGATGGTACTATAGGCTGGGCTCTGAGGCTGCCCAGGGTGACTCTTCAGGCTACCTGGTTATGCAGGGGCAGAGGCTATGCCTAACAGTTGGGCAGGGCTGCTGCCTTGGCTCTCTGACTGAGCAGGGCTGTAAGATGGGATCTGCAGCTGCTCTGGTTCTCTGGACAAACTTCCTAGAAGGTCAGGACTGAAGCCTAAACTGGCAATTGTGTGCGGCCTATGAATTTGCTTCCCTGCCTGGGCAGGGCAGTAGAACAGGTTCTATAGCCATTATGGCCCACTGACAGAGGATGTAAATTCAGCAGAACTGCCAACCAATTCCTCTGGCCAGATGAGGTCACTGGCTTGGCTCTGCACATGGGCAGAGCTATAGGCTGGGACTTCTCCTTGAGTGCCATTGCAAGCAGGGATGTGGTCTGCCAAGATTTCAGCATTGGTTGTTGTAAGCCCCACCTCCTTCTCTGTCTCTATCTGATCTCTAGAGCACAAGCCCCACAGATTCCCCTAGTGATCTCTATGAGGTGAGACCAAAGTAGGCATCCTGGGAAGCATTTTGCAATGCTGGGGGAGCTGGATGTCCACCTTGGGCTCTCACCTTGGGATGTTGTAAGGATAAGTGAGATGTATGTGAGACACAACGTAGGCATGTGGTAGGTGACCAATAAATGTAGATTTCCCTTTTCTTTCCCTCCTTGAACACAGAGACTATGTCTTACACATCAACAACTACCATAGTGCTTTATACACAGATACTCAAAAGAATATCAAGGCTCCCCTTGGAGTTAAGGCACACGAGCTTAGGGTGAATGGCTGGGGTGGCATATACTATGTAGCATAGCTATGTCTTTGAAACTTTACTGATCTTTTAAGGCTGATCATAAATGGCACTTAGAACATGAAGTCTCTGTTATTCACTTTAACCTGATGAGATCTCTGCTTTCTTTGAATCCCAAAGCTCTTTGTGGCATGTAGTATAGTAATTTGTATGCCCCTACTAACCTCTGGACATTGCTTTAACTTTGTAAATTTTCCCCCAAAACTCTTAGCACAGAGAGTTAAATAAATAGCAAGTATTCGATACTTATTTAAGATAATTTTAGCAAAACTCTGAATACATCTGCCTTTATCAATGAAGGCATGTCACTCACACAGGGCAATCTGTTGGCAACTGTGAAGGTAAGAGCCAACAAAAATGTAGAAGGAAAGGATTGGTGTGAAAGTGGAAGCAAGGTGCAGCCAAATGTAAATATATTAGTACTTGATTTCTTTTAATATTACAAATGCTAAACATAAGAAATTTTTGTATTATCTGTATTTTGTATTGGCTATTAAGCTTGTCCCTCAATTAACATAAAAAATCAATCAAGATCTGATAATCAATACCTAGCTGTACTATCAAACCTCACTAGTGTAAGAGTGGGTTCCCCCACTAAGTAGTATTGTGGCATCCACCTATTTTTTAAAAAGCATTAAAATGACTATTTAACTTATTACAATGATTAATATTTCATTGAACTAGACAATCCAATTTATCATTGATATGCAATTGATATGTCTAAATTACAATAAAAATAAATGACTGAACAATACATTTTAAAATAAAGTATTAAGAAGTTGGAGCATGGTGTGTCTCTAATAGTGAATATCCATCTTTGCTATGTATAGGAGCTTTGTCATGGAATCAGTATTGTTTTATTGGGGAAACAAAGAGATAAACATTAAAATCTTATAATTTAAGATATCAAAATGTCATCCATGGCTCTATGAAATACAAAACTAAATACCTGCCTCACATGTACAATCTGAGAATCAAGCATGATGTAATCACTGTTCGTTAACAAATGTTGATAATGGTCTGCCACCTGTATTAACAGAGGTGATCACTGAATGGAGCCAGTCTCTAAGCTTCACTGCTTCTCTCTGCAGTGAACTATAAAACAAAGCAGCCTAAGTGCTTCAAAAGTCTTTTAGACTCACCTGAAGTAACAGACATCAAGATGTTTTTTGAAGTAAAATTATAGGTTGGTAATTTAAAATAATCCCCTTATTTAGGATAAAACTAAGTTTTTTATTTCACATGATTGTGTTTCATGTCTTTTTGTAGTCAATCTACCTTTTTCCATGAAGATAATGAATATTCCACTGATTTTGTTTTGTTTTCTTCAACAAAGGTGGATGCTAGTGACTGTTCTGAAAATCATAAATTAATGAGTCTTCATTTTCTATTTACAAATTGAAAAGCAAATAGATGAAAACTTCTTTGTTTTCCTTTTAAATCAAATACATGCAAAAATACATTTAAATTTAATGTCTATTTGTAAGTCTTAAAACATACTGTACCACATATTAGTTTGTTATGTGTGCTCAGTATAAGCTAGGGTCCAAAAGAGAATCGGCTGAGCAAATAATGATTAGTTTAGAAAGAACAGCATTGTTAGAGGCATTCATTCATGACCCCATTTGATCCTCACAGAATTCTGTAAAGTAGGTATTAATTTACATTTTAAATACTAGACTACTGAAGTTCAAGGAAGTTAAGTGATTTGTCAACAACTACACATCTATTAAGTAAAGCCTGGACTTAATCCCCTGGCTGCACTCTTTTTGTGCCAGATACAAAATAAGACTCTACACTTTTAATACAGGTATTCAATATTCATAAAAACCCTAGAAGGATGATAATATTATTTTCACTTTATATTATAAATGAAGAAACTGAAGCTCAGGAAACTTGCCCAAGGTCATGTAACTTGAAAGGTATTAAACCACAATTCAAATTCATAGTTATGCTTTTTACTATCTTTTGAAGGAGTTCAGCTTTGAAAGGGCAAAGAAACCTGAGAGAGCTAAATGGGAGGATCAAAAGATGATTTTTTTTTAAGGTAAAATGTCTTGAGTATATTTATAGGACACAAAGAGAAGATGCTGGGTAATGGCTCCAAAGCACTGATGCAAGAATTAACAGAGAACAGGAAAACCTCTTGGATTTATAAGGAAAAAGTGATTTGGGAATATAGAAGGGCTTATTTAAAATATACTAAAACTCTTATTGTAAATAATCACTATAAGATAACGTGATGTATCTGTCTAGCATCCCATCTCCCTATCATCTGATGTCAAAATCTCCTTTCTTGTAGGAAAACCATTCCATTTTTCAGGAGGAGTTGATCCAGTTCACTGTCAGCACTGAGGTGGACTCAAGACTGGGCCAGCCCAATCAGATACCTTACCTTCCTGCCCTTAGTAATTAATTCAAGGATGGCAGATTCCCAAGGCAGGCCAACCAGAATCCTTCAGGGGTTTTGTTTGCTTATTTGTTTTGTTTGTTTGTTTGTTTAAGTGCAGGAGCTATAGCAAAAGATGATCCCTTTTAAATGAAGTTGTAAAACTGAAAGGATATGAAGCCGGGCCAGTCTGCAGCCAGGCTGCCCACTTTGTGGCCTGCCCATATAAGTTAAGGCAAGAAAATGTAAGCAGAACAGAGATACAGAGACACAGATTTCTGATGACAAAATATGAACTCTGGAATCCAACCATATCAAAAGCATCTCTGCTCTGGACTTCCCAGTTATGTGAGCCAATATATTTCCTTTTTAATTTAAACTACTTTTAGTTAATGTTATGTCACATGTAGCAGAAAGATGCCTAAATAATATAATGGCACAAATATTTTCACTTATATATAAATATAAAGACACTAGGAAGCCTCTATTTTGTTACCTTGGACTCTGTAGAATCCTTAATTTCAGGAAAACTAAGAAGTAGCTCTGCTTCTCATTTCTTATGCCCACTGGTTAAATCTTATCTGAAACTTGTCTTTTTTGGGGGAAGCATTTAAAGATTTGTAATTTTTAAACCTTATATTATTTTGAAATATGGCACACAGAAGAATACATAAAAGTTAAATTTATACTTCAATGAATATACAATTATGAAGTAAAAACAGATTAAGAACTAGAATACTGTTAATACTCCTGAAGATCCCTATGTGTCCTCACCCAGTCATGACTCCCAATTTCTCCTCAGAGAAATCACTGTCCTGGTTTTAACAGTAATCACTTCATTGGTATAATTTATATTTTCCATGAATGGAGCATCCTAAAAATAGAGTTTACTTTTGTCTGTTATTGAATTATACTAAAATGGAATCATACCAAATGATACCAATAATTTGCTTTCTTACTAAACATTATGTTTGTATGATTCATTCACATTAGCCTACGTAGTGTGAAACATTTCTTTAATTGCTGTATAGTGTTCCGCAAAATGAATATACCACAATTTATCCATTTTAATGTCTAATTATAATTCTAATATTAGACATTATAATAGTGGGCATTTGAGTTGTTCGACTATTATAAACACTGATCCTAAAACAATTTTAATACATGATTTTAGAGTACATGTTCATAAATTTGACTAAAGTATATATCTAGGAGTGGAGCTGCCTGGTATGCATATCTTTATCAGATAAAAGCCAAACTGGTTTCCAAACGAGTTGTGCCTGGTTACAGTTTTCGAAAAAAAACAATACTTTTAAACATTCTGGGTTAACCAAAACTAATGCTTTTTGCAGTTGGAAAGCTTCCATACATGTTGATATTAGTTTACATACAGTGATTTAACCTTAAAAAGGAGCATAATTTTCTGAAAGTCTAAAAAAGTATATGTTCAATTAAAAAAAAAAACCTTAAAGCTGCTTGACAATAATATGTGAGAGAAATATATTGGGTTTAAAAATTATCTAAAATGTTTTATACGATTCTTAGAATAAATGAAATGTATAAAAGGACATTATTTATTACACTAATAATATAATGATGATATTACTGATAATTATTACATATTTAACTTCAAAGGCAGATAAACACTATAATGGTTACAAGCAATCTGTGCTGTAACAGTTTTTCCAAACTGTAAATGATAAATTTCTTATAATTCCATCAATAGATATAACAACATCTATGTGATAAACATTTAATTCTTCCACTGCTTAAACTACTACAAGTTACAAAGCTATTATCAAAGCTTCTGGAAATTTCTAAGCACCAGGAGAAGATACTTATTTCTTAAAACTATCTAGACATGGAAAAACTTTAAAATTCTATATTTTTGTTCTTGAACCTACTTTCATTTTTGGTCTTTCTTTCCTCTTAGGCAGTGAATGTGAAATATAAATGACCATGGGTGAGGAAAAGACAGCATCCCAAAAAGAAGCAGGTTCTGACAATGATTAATATGGAGTTGCCAAAGGATGTCTGGCAGCAAAAAGAAGCAATAGCTTATGTAACTGATAAAAAATTAGTCAGTAAGACCCTAATAACATATCTCCCTGGAACCCGAGATAGTGTATTTGATGAATTGTTTAAGCTAGAGTGTATTCTTCTACCTATTTAAACCACAGAGGCAAAATTAAATATGGAAAAGAAAAAATTACTTCTCTTATTTAAATTGGTTAATGGATGGGTTGGTCAGTCAATGAAATATGCTGATTAACAGAATTATCACATATACTTTTAATTAAAAATTACAATGTAAGATTTTTTTCATTAACACTGAATATCAGTTCACCTTTCCTCCAGGATTCTGAAGGCATTTCTATATTTCCAGTTATTTTTACAAGCCATGGCAACAACTGCATAGTTCTATTAATGTAGAAAGTGTAGAAACTAAACTGAATTTCTATTCATCTTGTCACATACTTTGGAGGCAATTTTGTTGTATATATTTACAATGGCCGACTTTCCATGACCCTTGTAATAGGACAGTAGATAATGTAAAAAAAAAAAAAATCTGGGTTATTTGAGTTTCCTAGTAATTTGAATCACTGCCTCTCTTTTTTTTCTGGGAGGAAGTATGTCCAGAGAAATATGAACTTACAGTTGACTAAACTTCCGTTAAGTCTCAGAACAGATTTCCTGGAGTGATATTCTTCTCACTGAAGTTTAATCAGTATATTATAATGTGTTTAATGGGGCTACAGGTCTAAAATGCTAAAGTGTGACATATTCAAAGATTACTTTGTGGAAGATAAAGCTTCACTATCCATGGCTTGGACATCGGCTGCTTGTCAGAATGATCATAAAATCTCCTTTTAGAAGAATGGTGGTTATGAAACTTGGTGAACACGTCTATGTCACTGTTTATAGTCTCCAGCCCCCTGTGGTAGGGACCTGACTATTCTAACTACTAGGTGGGTTTAGTAATAGAACAAAGGCTCCAAGAATTTGTGACTATAAAGTACTTGATTATCACAAGAAATCTGAAGAACATGGGCTGTGGAGAAGACAAAAAAAAAGGACAGCAAGGAGAAGATCAAAAAGACCATAAACAGATAATGATGCCACAGAGAAAGAAGTCAAAGTTAAAGTGAATAATCACAATAGAACCACCGTATATTATTAGTATCATTAAAATCAAATGATCAGCATTAGGACCACGAGTCTATTATAATTGTTCTTCGTTTCCAGAATGCAAACCTAAAAGAAATGCTTTTGTTTTAAACTTGCTGGACCTCTCTGCTGCATTTGACATTATACAATGCTTCTTCTCTGCTGAAAATCCAGAAATTCTTCAAGGATTCCTCTTCCTCATCAGCCCTCTAAATATCTGGCATTCCTGGGATCTATCCTGTCCTTCTTCTATTTATTCTTCTTATATGGTCTAATCCACTCTCATGATTTCAGCTTTGATTCTTCCCCCAGTGTCAGTCTCCAATAAACAGTTGGTTGCTGGAAAGCTATACTCAGATATCCCCAAAATAGCACGCCACCCAAATTTCAAAATAAAATTCATCATCAACTCCTAACCTTTCTTCTCCATTCAATCTCAATGGACGTGTTTTCTATCTCAGCTCAAAATACCATACTTCATCCAGTCACCTAAGCAAGAAAACTAGACATGTTACCTCTGACCCTTCCTTTGTCAATCCACCCATGAAACCTAGCAATTTTGCCTCCTGCATGTTTTTAGATATTTTTTAAAAATAAATTTATGTATTTATTTATTTATTTTTGGCTGCATTGGGTCTTCATTGCTGCGTGCAGGCTTTCTCTAGTTGCGGCGAGCAGGGGCTGCGCTTCGCTGCGGTGCATGGGCTTCTCATTGTGGTGGCTTCTCTTGTTGCAGAGCACCAGCTCTAGGTGCGTGGGCTTCAGTAGCTGTGGCACGCGGGCTCAGCAGTTGTGGCTCGCAGGCTCTAGAGCACAGGCTCAGTAGCTGTGGTGCATGGGCTTTGTTGCTCCACGGCATGTGGGATCTTCCCGGACCAGGGCTTGAACCCGTGTCCCCTGCATTGGCAGGTGGACTCTTAACCACTGCGCCACCAGGGAAGTCCCCTCCTGCATGTTTTTAATTGTTTTTCTCTCTGGGTCTCAATATCTCTCATTTAGATTGATGTTTCCTAACTGGTCTCTCTGCTATTGCTTGCTCCCTTCAGTTCAACTCTCTACATGGATATAATAATTTATCTGAAGTGAACATCTGATTGTCATTCCCTTGCTTCAAACTGATCAATGGCTCCTCATTAGCTTTAGCATAAAGCCCACATTTCTTGACATTATTAAAAAGTCTTCATAATTTGGTCCCTGCCCATATGACCATTTTTACCTCATACCTCTCTCTGCATACAATTTCTATAGCAACAGTATAGGAACAGTATTTCATACTGTTCCCTTTATACGCTGTTCCGGTTGTGTTTCCATACATTTGCTCATGTTGTTCCTTTTGTCTACCAATCTCTACTCCTTCTCTTACCCAGCTCACCTCCCCCAATCTCAATTATTTATGACCTGGCAAAGCTACCACCTCCTCTAGAAAGTCTTTTCTGAAAGTTCAGGCAGAGCTGAGTTGGATAATTCTCTTCTCTATTCTCTTATTCTGTGCATCGCTTTCACTTAGCACACTATAAGTTCCTCTGTAGTGATCATCACAAAAATCAGCACAGATACATACAAAGAATTAAAATAATAGGTATGTGCATACATTACGTGTGCCCCATCCTAGCCCATGAGGCCTTTGAGAACACAAACGATAAATTATTCATATTTGTAATCCCACTTCCTAGCCCAGTACTGACAACTGATTCTCAATAAATGTTCTGTTAAATGAAGGTGACTAAGAGAAAAGAGAGTTTACAAAAATAAATCAAAAAAAAAAGATAAAAGACTTCCTTGTCACATTCCTTCATCATGGCTCTGGTCCTGCTCATATTTGGGCAGTTACATTGACTTCTTTAATTCTAGAGGGTTCTAGTTAAAAATAACTCCAAATAAGCAATTTATTCCCTACCAGCCAGAAAAATTAATTCTACTGAGAAACTGTCCTGTTCGTGACATCAGATCTCTTACTTTATCACCAAAAGTACATTTTAAAAAAGATATGCCATGTGTAATCTCCATCAGGTAAATGGAGAATAAGAAGGGAAAACAAAACCAAGCAGCAAATAAAATAAACTTGGCAGCATCATGACCTTTATTACATGGAAAATTACTTACATGCAGCAGCAACACAGCAGCAAGAAAAGACTGTCCTTGACAGTACCCAATGTCTTCGTCATAGACAGAGTAGGCCTAGAGAAAAGATGGAAAGAAATAAGTATCATAAACATTCACAGAGTTTAACCTAAGTGCTAGCTCACATCAAGCTGCTGCTTGTTCTTGTCCCTGGACTGTCCACCACAATTTCACTGATCCCTCAATTTGGATGTGTGAGCCATTAGCACAGTGGGATCCCTCAAAGAGGCTGTACATTTCCTAAAGCAATTCTAGATGTACCATTATCCCCAGGTTCATCTTTAGAATCTGGAATAAAGAGATGCTCAGAGCACCCAAATTAATTTTTAAAGATCCATTATGGTTTGTGGTCAGGCAAATGAGACTGTGGGAGGCAGAAGCAAATAGTGGAAGAGGGAGGGAAGGTTCTACAGTTGATGTGGGAATTCTAATGCACCATACGGGGGAAACCTTAATGCTGTGAGAGTGCAGTGCAGATCCCCTAACCTAACAGAAAAAAAAAAAAATCACCCTCTCTAGCCTCTACATGTTCTCAGACACCTTCTAAACTACTCTTGCACTTTCCAGAGGCTAAAGGGTGATTCCTCCCATCTATACCACTAGGGCAAACCAGAAACGTTTAGTATTGCCCTGCATTTTTAGCAGAAGGGCTGGGAGAGAGCCTCTTGCCACACACGCCACACACTATCATGAAATGTTCTGGCTATTTACCATCTTCAACATCATTCTAACCAGGCCGCTAGTACAGAGCCAGAGGCCCATTCACAGGAAATACAGTATATCCCTAGAGAAGCAGCTATCATACAATTCAACTTAATGTTCACCTTAGTCTTTATAGGAAAGGAAATAAGGTTGTATGCTTAATACTTCAAACTGCTGAGATTACCATTTTTAAAAAAAAAACACCCTGTTCAAGTTTTTAAGAGGTTGAATCAATTACAGTAGGCGGACCATGCTGATCAAAGACTATAGTATAGGAATTAGTAAGGTTTTGCTGTAAAAGTCCAAATAGTAAATATTTTAGGCTTTGAGGGACACTTACATATCTGTTGTATATTGTTTTTCTTTTCTTAAACAACCCCTTACAATATAAAAACCATTTGTGGCTTTTGTGGATTAAGGGTTGTACTAAGTCAGACAGCGTAGGCTATAGTTTCCTGATCCCTGATTTAGAACAACAAAAACAAAAATCATTCAGACGCTCCTACATTTATTTTTAAAAGACAAACACCCCAACTGTGCTGTTTAAATCCTGGACATGTATCCCATTCCATGTATCCCACCTATCTGTTGTGCTTCATTAAAGTGAGGGGAATCTCCATTTAATGCACTATGATTTTGTGAGTATAAAAATACTCTCTGGGGCTTCCCTGGTGGCGCAGTGGTTGAGAGTCCGCCTGCCGATGCAGGGGACACGAGTTTGTGCCCTGGTCCGGGAAGATCCCACATGCCGCAGAGCGGCTGGGCCCGTGAGCCATGGCCACTGAGCCTGCGCATCCGGAGCCTGTGCTCTGCAACGGGAGAGGCCACAACAGTGAGAGGCCCGCGTACCGCAAAAAACAAAAAACAAAAAACAAACAAACAAAAAACCTCTCTGTCCAGGGCAGTGGTTATCAAAGATAAATACGAATGGTTACCACAGGGAGGGTAAGTGGGGTATCTCCCATATGCCAAGGTAGTCAGAGTACAGGGACTAGAACTCTTTTTTTACTTAAAAAAACTTTATTGAAATATAGCTTATATTCAGTGAAATGCATATCTTTTAATTTCACAATTCTTTGAGTCATTTATGTAACCCCATCATTATAGAGTATTTCCATCATTCTAGAATGTTCCTCTTGCCTCTTTGCAGTCAAACCATCTCCACCCCAGGCCACCAGTAATCTGATTTTTTTCACAATCTATTATTAGCTTTGCTTTTTTTTTTTTTTTGCTGAGTACGCGGGCCTCTCACTGTTGTGGCCTCTCCCGTTGCAGAGCACAGGCTCTGGACGTGCAGGCTCAGCGGCCATGGCTCACGGGCCCAGCCGCTCCGCATCATGTGGGATCTTCCCAGACCGGGGCACAAACCAGTGTCCACTGCATCGGCAGGCGGACTCTCAACCACTGCTCCACCAGGGAAGCACCAGCTTTGCATTTTTAAAAGAATTTCATATAAGTGGATTAATATAATATATACTCTTTTGTGTCTGGCCTCTTTCACTCAGCATAATGTTTCTGAGATTCTTCCATGTTGTTGCATGCATCAGTAGTTCATCCCTTTTAATCAGTGGGTAGTATTCCACTGTATGAACATACCACAATTGGTCTATCCATTCTCCCATTGATGAACATTTGGGTTTTTTTCCAGTTTGGAGCTAGTACAAATAAAGCTGGTTTGTATACACAAGGCTTTGTGTGTACATAGGTTTTCATTTCCCTCGGGTAAATACTGAGGAGTGGAGGTTCACGGTTCAAACGATAGGGGTATGTTTAAGTTTATAAGATATTGCCAAATTATTTTGCAAGGTGGTTGTTCAATTATTGCATCCACACCAGCAAAATATAAGAGTATTCACTACTTCAGATCCTTGTCAATACTTGACATTGCCAGTCTTTTTCCTTTTATTAATTCCTGTGGTTTTGACTTAAATTTCTCTGATGGCTAATGACATAGAGCATATTATCATGTGCTTTTAGGCAATTGATACATATTCTTTTGTGATTATCTCATCAAGTTCTTGCTCATTTGTTTAATTGGGCTGTTCATCTTATTATTGCTGATTCATGGGAGTTCTTTATACATTCTGTTGACAAGATCATTGTCTGTCATATGTATTACCAATATTTTCTCCCAGTGTGTGACCTGCCTTTTCATGCTCTTAATGGTGTCTTTTGAAGTACTACTGTTCTCTTTTAACCTTCTTCTGCCAATGTTGATATTATGACACTCTCTTCTAATAAGAGAAAAATTATATCATGGAATCATTAGCTAAGGAATTTGAAAGAAGCTTTTCTTCATTATAACTAGTTTCCAGAGCTCAGCCTAATTTTAGAAACTGAAAGATGGGTTAGCATCCTTTTACTTATTTAATTTTCTTTGATTTATATAGTTATGAGTCCTTATTTATACTTTTATCCAGAGCTCATGTGTGTGTGTGTGTGTGTGTGTGTGAGTTAGGGTGGAGGGAGAGTTACAGAGAGAAAAGAGAAGGAAAAAATAACAAAGAAAGGGGAAAGTTTCTAATACTATCCCTATTTAGTGCATTCCTGATGGTGCTCCATCACTTCCTTTTCCATGAACAAGGAACTCTGAGATCTGTTGATAAGAGATTATGTCACATATATTTTCAAGGCTTCCCTTACCCATAAAAGATGTCTAAGTTGAGGATTCCTTAAAACTGGGGATCTCTAAAGTCAATCATGCTTCATCAACCCTGACAAAACTTTGACAAATGTTTGATCCATCTTTATATATTTCATGTTTACTGAGAAGTGTGCTATTTATATGCTCGTTTGTGTTACAAGAGAAGTCCAATATAAAATGAAGGTCCACAACACACCAAAGAAGGGATGAACTCAGTGACCTCACAAACTATTCTCTAACTGGACAGCAGAGAACAAAAGTGCAAATCAGCAATGTATTGATCTTACTTTCTAATTGTGTTATGGCTTTGGATTAGGTTAGCAACAAAAATGACTTTTCAGAGGTCACATACTAAATTTGATTTTATGCTTCACAGGTTGAAAAACACAATGCTCTAGCAAGTTCTTTCCCTTGGAGTTCTAAGCACTGTTTGGCTTTATTCTAAGCCTTCTGTGAGTTGAACCAAATCCTTTCCCTCTATCTGAAACTTGCCTCTCTTTGCACCATACCTCTCCCCACTCCTCATTTTAATTGTTTTTCTGGCCAGATGCCTGCTTTCAGACTGACTTTCAAAAACCATCTGAGTACCACTTCTATAATGGGGGAGTAATTCCTACTGGACCAACCTTCCCCCTGGTAACAAATTTAAACTATATCGAGACAAATATATAAAACAACTATCTGAAGGCATTGAACAAAAAAGCAGGAAGAAACTGGAGGGGAAAATAAACTTGGATGAAGGGAATGACACTGGGTAAAATTCTCATTCTTTATGGCTTTTGCTGGAGGTCATGCAGCAGTGTGGATGGCTAAAACTTGGATATAAAACTGTAGACTTATTCGTTTGAAGAACCAGGGAACAGATTGGGGTGACCATAACAGCTAGAAAGCGAGAGTGGAAACACTAGAAAAAAAAAGTAACAGAAGAGAAGCTTTTACTACACTTAGTGTAAAAGTATTTACAATATCCAAGACAAGGTAAAACTGATACATATATAGACAAATAATTAATTGAACAAAATAAAAAGTCTAGAAGTAGAGCCACACTCATACAGTCATTTAATTTCAACAAAGTTACCAAGATAATACATTGAGGAAAGGAAAAATTTTTATATATGTAAAAATGTAAATACATAAAAACTGTTTCGACAAATGTGCTCAAACAATTGGATATCCATATGGGGGAAATAAATGAACCTTGATCCCTACTTCACTTCATATGCAAAAATTAATTCTAGATGTACTATGCTCCTAAACATAAAACTAAAACTATAAAGCTACTCAGTGAAAACAAAGAACATCTTTGTAACTTGGTAAATGCAAAGGTTTCTTAGCCAGGGCACAGACACATTAACTACTAAAAAAATAAACTGATACAGTAGATATCATCAAAATTTAGAAACCTCCACTGATAAAAGGACACCATTAAGAAAATAAATAGGTAAACCACAGACTGGAAAATATTTGCAAATATATCTAAACATAAAGTCTTGAATCAGAATATATAAAGAACTCCTACAACTCAATGTCAAACAATCTAAGTTAAAAATGGACAGAAGATATGAAAAGACACTTTACAAAGAAATATCTATGAATGGGCAATAGGAACGTGGCCAAGTGTAGAGGAGGTGAAAACGGTGGATTAAGGAGGATGTGGAACTCACCTCTCCCCATGAACACATCAAAAACACATCTACTTGTGGAACAACTGTCACTGACAACTAACAGGACACTGGCAGAAAGACTCCTGTACAACCAAGACTGTAAGAAAGATCCACAAAGAATTGAGTAGGAAGGGAAGGGAAGTGATCAGGTTGGGACCTGTGCCACTAAGAGGAGACTCAGAGGAAAAGGGAGATTACATGAGTAGAGATCCTCCCTGGAGAGTGAGTGATGTGAGCCACATACTGGGTGCCACAGCCTTGGGGACCAACACAGGAAAGACAAGCTCCTTGGCTGATTGGAGGGCCAATGGGACTAACAGGAGGGCTGTGAAAAGACTGGACTTCACTTGTAAGAAGCATGAACATGCTCGCTCCTGAAGCAGGACAGAGAGGGTGGTTTGTAAACTGCTGGTCAGCTTCCTGTGACCACTCCAGTGTGTGCCCCCATTTGAACCAAATGAACATTCTAGCCCTGCTTTCTTCATAGCGCAGCTCCACACTGGGGTGAGGGCTGCCATGGTTGAGGAGGAAGCTTGGCTGTGAGACACAGAGATGGCTCAGACCCAAAGCGGCATCTGAGCAGGCAGAGGGAACCATTATTTACACAGGCAGTGTGTCAGAAGCAGTGTGGGTCTCAGACCCCAATTGGACTGCCACAGCCCAAGCCCTGACCTACCCCAAATGCCCACACCAGCACCTCTTGCTCAAACACCATCCCTCTGGGGACAGGGTGCCAGTGCTGGGAAGGGAGAGAGCACATACTGTTCAATTTCATTTGTCTCCAGGTATTTTTAAATTTCCTCTCTGATTTCTTCAGTACCTATTGGTTGTTGAGTAGCATACTGTTTAGCCTTCACATGTTTGTAGTTTTTTGTAGTTTTTTTCTTGTAGTTAATTTCTAGTCTCATATCATTGTGGTCAGAAAAGATGCTTGATATGATTTTAATCTGCTTAAATTTTTTTTTTTTTTTTTCCTTTTTTGCGGTACGCGGGCCTCTCACTGTTGTGGCCTCTCCCGTTGCGGAGCACAGGCTCCGGATGCGCAGGCCCAGTGGCCATGGCTCACGGGCCCAGCCGCTCCGCGGCATGTGGGATCCTCCCAGACCGGGGCACGAACCCGTATCCCCTGTATCGGCAGGCGGACTCTCAACCACTGCGCCACCAGGGAGGCCCTAATCTGCTTAAATTTATTAAGACTTGCTTTGTGGCCTAGGGTTAATGTTCCATCTGCACTATCAATTTCTCCATTTATGTTTGTTAATGTTGGCTTTATGTATTTAGGTCTTCCTGTGTTGGGTGCATATATATTTATAATTGTTATATCTTCTTCTTGGACTGATCCCTTTATCATTAAGTAATGTCCTTCTTTGTCTCTTGTTACAGTCTTTGTTTTAAACTATATTTTGTCTGATACAAGTATTGCTAGCCCAGCTTTCTTTTTTTATTTCCATTTTTATGAAATATCTTTTTCCATCCTATCACTTTCACCATCTGTGTCTTTAGATACGAAGTGAGTCTCTTATAAGCAGCATATATGAATCTTACTGTTTTTAAATCCATTCCACCACTCTATGTCTTTTGATTGGAGCATTTAGTCCACTTACATTTAAAGCAGTTCTTGATGGGTATGTCCATATTGCTATTTTGATAACTGTTTTCTGGTTGTTTTGCAGTTCTTTTTTGTTCCTTTATTCTTCTTTTGCTCTCTTCCTTATTGATTTGATTACTATTTTTAGTGTTATGTTTAGATTCCTTTCTCTTTTTTTATGTGTATCTATTATAGATTTTTGGTTTGTGGTTACCATGAGATTCATACATAATAACCTATATATATATACATGATAAGCTGATGATCACTTAAGTTGGAATGCATTTTTACTCACCCATCCCCAACTTTAATGTTTTTGACATGATATTTTACACTTTTTGTTTTGTGTATCCCTTAACTACTTACTGTGGATATAGATGACTTTACTATTTTTTTCTTTTAACTTTTGTACTAGCTTTACAAGTGGCTGATTTACTACCTTTATTGTATGTTTGTCTTTATTGATGAGATTTTTCCTTTTGTAATTTTTGTATTTAAATTTATGATCTTTTCTGGTTAGTGAGTTCCCTTTAACATTTCCTGTATAGCTCGTTTAGTGGTGCTCAACTTTTTTAGTTTTTGCTTGTCTGTAAAACTCTTTCTCTCTCTTTCAAATCTGAATGATAACCTTGTTGGGCAGAGTATTTTTTCTTGTAGATTTTATTCTTTAATCACTTTGAATATATTGTGCCATTTCCTTCTGGCCTGAAAGTTTTTGCTGAAAAGTCAGTTGATAGCCTTATGTATGGGTTTCCTTGTACATAACTCGTTGCTTTTCTGTACATAACTCGCTGCTTTTCTCTTGATGCTTTTAAGATTCTCTATCTTTAATTTCTGACATTTTAATTACAATGTATCTTAATGTGGACCTCTTTGGGTCCATCTTGTTTAGGACTCTCTATGCTTCCTGGACCTAAATGTCTGTTTGCTTTCATGGGTTATGGACATTTTCAGCTATTATGTCTTCAAAAAATTTCTCTAAGCCCCTTCTCTCTTCTCTCTCTGGGACCCTATAATGTGAATGTTAGTATGCTTGAGGTTGTCCCATAGGTCTCCTAAACTATCCTCATTTTTAAAAATTATTTTTCCTCTTTTCTGTTCAGCTTAGGTTATTTCTACTACTTTGTCTTCAGTTCGCTGATCTGTTCCTTTGTATCATCTTATCTACTGTTGATTTCTCCTAGTGTATTTATTTGTTCAGCTATTTGGTTCTTCTTTTTATTTTCAAACTCTCAAAATTTTCACTGTGTTCACCCATTCTTCTCCTGAGTTTGTTGAACATCTTTATGATTGTTACCTTGAACTTTTTATTGGGTAGATTGCTTACCTCCTCCTTGTTTAGTTCTTTTTCTGAGGTTTTGCCTTGTTCCTTCATTTGAAACATATTCCTCTGCCTCCTAATTCTGCGTAATTCTCTGTGTTTATTTCTGTGTATTAGGCAGGTCAGTTATGTTTCCCAATATTTGAGAAGTGGCCTTAGGTAGGAGTTGTCTTATGGGGCACAGCAGCACACTCCCTTCTGGTCACCAGAACTTTATGCTCTAGGGGTATCCCCTATGTGGGACCCTTCTGTTGTGGCAGGGTGCACTGGTAGTCAAGGCTGGCCCCTGACCTGGCTGGCCACCAGGACCTCCTCATGTGAAGGCTGCCAGCTGGTGGTGGGTGGGGCCAGGTCCTGACAGGGACCTGCAATTTACTTTAAAGTATTAAAATACTTTAAAGTATTCAAATGGATTAATTAATTGATTATAAGGGTAGATGGACAGAGACGTATGTGATAAAAAAGTAACAAAATATTATAGAATCTAGGTGACAGGTTTATGGATGTTCACTGTACAAGTCTTTGAGTTTTTCTGTGTATTGGAAAATTTTTTGTATCTTTTGGGGGAAAAAATCTGTGTCTGTATTCTGTCTCTTCTCTCTGGACTATAGACTACTCTTCTGGCTGGGGTCCCAAGAGAACTTTACATATTCATTCAGCAAGTCACTATTTACTGAGCACCTATTATGTAATCAAACACTGTGCTGAGGTAGACACCAAGATGAAAAGATATGGTCTATACTCCTCAGCTCAGAGTCTTGTACAAGAGTTCAGCATGTACAATGGAAAAGTACACAGTGAGATAAGTTCTGATAGTTATATGGAAGATCAGAGGGAAAGGGTGGGTAACCAGGTCATAATGCCAGGAATAGAGACAAAGGCAAGGGAGGCATCTCAGACAAGGTGATACTGTCTTAATCTTAAAGAAGAGGATGTGACCAGAATTGCTGCAAGCCTGGCCTCACATTCTTGAAGGAAGAATACAGACATGCTTTAGGTATGCTGCAGGGAAAAGGCATGTACAAAGGCAGACAGTGCCAGACACTGTGATAAGTGCTTTTCTACATTTTCAATTAATCCTCACAAAGCCTATGAGATAAGAAAAGTGACATTTAGAGAGGGTAATTAACTTGGGCAAGGTCACATAGCTAGAGCCAGAATTTGAACCCAAATCTTTTCAAATACAGAGCCTGTACACTTAATACCTTTATTACACCACTGCTATAGATTGTGTTCTCCCAAAATGAAGGAGGGCCTATTTTCTGATTTGCCTTGGGGGTCAAGAGAGATAGGAATAATATTCCATATTCTCAAAAGAAATGACAATCTGACCAAGGGCAGCTTAATATTTTTCAATCCATAACTCATGGGTTTAGGGAAGGAGAACTTTCAATTTCTTTATGTAATATTCATGTTTATTAACATACTGACTACAGGTAAAACTTAGACATGAAAACAGAGATAGCTGTTAACGCTTAATCATGTTAGTGCTAACATTTATATATAATGTAAGTTCTCCTTATTGAAATTAATATGGAAAACACTTAACTTTTTTTGTCTTGTGAAAAACTGTTATGCATCGATAGGGATGCTAACTTTGAAAATAATTTCCCACAGGGTACTGGGACTTTGTTTGCCAGCCCAAAATATACAATAACCATTACTGCTCTTGAATTACCTTAAAATCATTAAGCAATGTTTTTAGTCTTACAGCTAGATTGTCTAAAGACTTATCTACAACCTTATTTCTCCCAAAACACTCTCACACACAAACCTTTATCAGATTGGTACAGGAAATACAGAATGGTGTTTCTCTTTTGTCCCAGAAATAGGCAACATACAGTACTATTTTATCAGACAATCACACTTAAAGATGAAGGAAGGTCAGACTCACAGGAAGAATGAAAAGGAAATCAGAAGATGTTCTCTAACAAGATAGAAAGGCTGCTATGTGGGCATGCAAAAGGGATTAAACTTTTAAAACAGATTCCCATTTAGCTTCTTGGTACTGCTAAAGTACTGCTGTGTTTGCTGATTTACTGGCTATCGATAGACAGTAGTTAAGTTCACCAGTTTTAACCATGATAACATTTGGTGTTTCTCCAAACCCTAACCTAAATATTGAGCTGTCACACAACTTAACATAGCTCTAAGGACAATACTGAGAACAGGAAATACTAACTCAGATCTCCTCACTTTAACAGGAGCTTGACATTTATGTAAAGCAATTTGCCATTTATTAGTTAGACAAACTGTTTCATCTATCAGTACAATGAACTTCTGCCAACATGAGGTCAAAACGAACAAACAAACAAACCAGCCTTTGGATTATTGCTCAGTAGCCCTTAAGTGAGTATGTTAGGGAGAAACAAACAAATATAAAATATGTGGAATAAACTCATTTACAAACTGAAAAGAGATCTGTTCTCACAATCTGAGAGACAAAAAAAGAGATACCCAGGAAAGACTATTTTAAAGTAATGCCACAATAAGCTAAATGAAAAGAGATCACAGGGTGACAAGAATCATTAAAACACATGGTTGTCTAAAAGAGATTAGGATAACATTTAAAGAAAAGATTATTTAATACAGCACAAGAATACAAGTGGCTTTTCAAATAACTTTTAGCATTAATTTTTCTAATTGTTAACTAGCCAATAACATTTATTTATCAATAACTACTATCTATTTTTTCAGATATTTATATATATGGTAATTTATTTAACCCTTAAAACAACCTCTGAGGTAAGTACTCTTAATATCCCTATTTTATAGAAGAAGAAACTGAGGCAAAGAGAAAGTAAACAACTTGTGCCACGTCACCCAGTTAGTAAGCAGCAGGCCAGAATTCAAACTCAGGCAGCTCCAGAGCTCAAGGCCTTAGCTACTGTCACTATACAGTCTCTAGATCTTAACGATTGTTGACATATGTGGCAGAGTTTAGGTGAGCAACAATAAAACCTAATGATAAAACATAAATTTTTCCTTTTGCTATGTATTCAATAAATATTCACAAATTAAACAGAAAGAGAGAACTTTCATTAAAGAATGCAGAGGAATGATAATCACAAAGTTTAGGACAGTGGTTGACTCTGGTGAGGGAACACTGAATCTGAGAGGAGCACCTGGAGTGTTCAAAGATATTGGTAATAATATATTTCCTAAGTTGTATGTACAAGGATGTTTCTCCTATTATTGACTTTTAAAACTCATAAGTACAAATTATGTTTACTCATTTGAATGTACGATATATTTCATAATTTTTAAAATTTAATTAAAGTTAAAAAAATTACTTATTAGTAACATTCCATTCAATGGTTTGTGTTAAGATTTCAATTTGGGTGACATCTCTAGAATATAACTATATGAAAGACACACACTGAGCTTCACTGGGGTTTAATATAATGATTAAAATAGTGAAACAGACAACCAATGGAAAGTTCTCTTCATGGAGAAAACTGTATATATGTACAGTAGATTCTCATTACTTACAGTAGATATGTTCTATGAAGTTTCTGCAAACACTGAATTAGCAGATACTCAACCACTGTCTGTAGGGGATAGAGTGTGTTAGGCTTCTGCAAGTCTCTGGTCACATTTTCAGCAACTGATCAATACATAACCTTGTGTTACGTGTGTTTCTATTTAAATGCACCTTATTTAATGTTTATTTTGACTCATTAATACTGAAATCACTGTTAACAGTGCTGTCACGCACGCCTGAACGAAATTTATCTAACACATGTATTTCCTCCCTAAGGCACATCACATCCTTCCTGTGCTCAGTAACACTAGACACTTAGCACGACACTTGGGGGACATTTTAAACAGCAAAATCACCTAAAGCACAAAAACGTGGCAGTAAATATACTGCAAAAAGACACTTGGGGGCTTCCCTGGTGGCGCAGTGGTTGAGAGTCCACCTGCCGATGCAGGGGACATGGGTTCGTGCCCCGGTCCGGGAAGATCCCACATGCTGCAGAGCAGCTGGGCCCGTGAGCCATGGCCGCTGAGCCTACGCGTCCGGAGCCTGTGCTCCGCAACGGGAGAGGCCACAACAGTGAGAGGCCTGCGTACCGCAAAAAAAAAAAAAAAAAAAAAAAAAAGACACTTGGGTAGAGTATGAGAGTTGAAACAAGAAGGCAGAACAGTACCCAGTTTCATCTAAACTTGGAACGTATGCATCAGGCGACTCAGATTTTCCACACTGCACATGGGCACATCAGTGAATGACCACAAAAGAACCAAGAGTATTGATTTTGGGGTTACAAATAAATCTTAGCAAGTAGGTGAATCTGCAAATATGGAATCTATGAATAATGAGGACTGACTTTGTGTGTGTGTGTGTATGTATGTGCTTAGTACAATATCTGCATCTATCCACGTTTACATACCTTCTTGAAGATATATATCTTTTTGGATACACACACACACACACTCATATCCAGAATTAAGCTGAAATCGTTTATTTCTGAATTAGTCTACAAAAAGCAAATTGATACAAAGCATTTTAAATTAATAAAGCCAAAATTGTTATCGATAAATTATTAATTTTAAGAAGGGCCACAAACATCAGAAAAAGCAAGTAAATGAAAACTTAATGTGAATGTATCCCCACACTACAATTTAAAAGTTTTAAATTTGGTTATAAATCAATATTTTTATTAAAAATTTTCAGTACCCAATATCCCTTATCATATTCCTTTCACTCAAGCTTTTAGAATATTATCAATGACATGTTTTTTATTTCTTTACTATTCAGTACCAGTAGTCCACAGTGATTAACCATTCTTTTACCATTATTTTCTGTGAAAATCAGCATGCGCTTTACCATTAAAGCAATATGGTTATGAGGTTCTCAGATTAGGAGAAATCACAAAATTAGCCCCTACCTGCAATGACCTGGACAGTAACTCTAAAATAACTGACTGTTAAAAAGTTTACTTAAAAATTTTCTAATAGTGGATCTAAATGCCAAATACTTCAAATTCCAGCTCTGTCATTTATCAGAATTATTTAAATTCCCTAAGTCTCAATTCTTTGAGGCAACAAATATTTATTGAGAGTCTACTATGTGAAAGACTGGTGTAAGCAGTGAACAAAATGGACAAAAACATTTTGCTCTCACCATAATTCAAAAAGAGTCATGTACCACAATGTTCATTGCAGCTCTATTTACAATAGCCAGGACATGGAAGCAATCTAAGTGTCCATCGACACATGAATGGATAAAGAAGATGTGGCACATATATACAATGGAATATTACTCAGCCATAAGAAGAAACAAAATTGAGTTATTTGTAGCGAGGTGGATGGACCTAGAGACTGTCATACAGAGTGAAGTAAGTCAGAAAGAGAAAAACAAATACTGTATGCTAATGCATATATATGGAATCTAAAAAGAAAAAAAAAGGTTCTGAAGAACCTAGGGGCAGGACAGGAATAAAGACTTAGAGAATGGACTTGAGGACACGGGGAGGGGGAAGGGTAAGCTGGGACAAAGTGAGAGAGTGGCATGGACATATATACACTACCAAATGTAAAACAGGTAGCTAGTGGGAAGCAGCCACATAGCACAGGGAGATCAGCTCGGTGCTTTGTGTCCACCTACAGGGGTGGGATAGGGAGGGTGGGAGGGAGACGCAAGAGGGAGGGGATATGGAGATGTATGTATATGTATAGCTGATTCACTTTGTTATACAGCAGAAACTAACACAACATTGTAAAGCAATTATACTCCAATAAAGATGTTAAAAAAAACCCACTTTGCTCTCATAAAGCTTATTTTCTAGTGGAAAAAGATAACAGCCTAAATAAATACCAACATATATGCAAACATACATACACATATGTTTGAAAGTAATAAGTGCACTGGCAAAAAGCAAAGCAGGGAAAGGGGCTAAGGAGTTCTGGGCTAAGAGGAGATTGCAATTTTAAGTAGGGTGGTTAGGGCAGACCATACCAAGAAAGTAACAGTTGAGGAAGAAGTCGAGAGAGGTAAAAGAGCAAGCCACGTAGATCTCTGTTAGTACATTGTTCCAAGCAGAAGGAACAGCCAGTGCAAGGGCTCTGATGCATGAGCAAGTCTGGTATGTATGGCTAGGGCAGAACGCATAATGAAAAGAATAGTAATACATGAAATTTACAGCCTTGTAAACCACTATAAAGACTTTGGCTTTTACAATGAATAAGACAGAAAGCCACTGGAAGCAGAAAGACCAGGTAGGTAATTATAGTTTAGACCAGGGTGGCTACAGTGGAAGTGGTGATAAACAGTCAGGTTCTGGGTATATTTTGAAGACAGAGCCAAAAAGACTTCCTAATGGATAGATGTGTGGTATTGTGAAAGGCAGTCATGCACACCCTGTCGACCTTTGCATGGTGGTAAAAGAGTGTGCCATAGTCCTGGAACATTTCTACACATGGAGATAAGGAGCCCTCACAGCTTTTGCTGGGCTTACTGCCTTGTTTGGGAATATCTTTCCCTTTTCCAGGCTTGATGTGCACTTCTTTGTTCTGCTTAAGTGTGTGTGTCACATGGCACCTAGCCAACTCCACTGTTATCTATATTTTCAGCGACGAGGGAATGTGGTCCTTCCCTGCAGCACAAGTAGGGTGCATGCAGACCATCTCCCTGAGACGGCTGCAGGGTAAGACTTGTTCACCACAGGGGACTGACACTCACTACTGAAGCTGACCTTGGCTTGCTCTTTTCTATGAGAATAAAGCATTGTCCCTTCCAGTGCCTGTGTGAGTCATATCTTTCTTAGTAACCCCAACACCTACAAACCGTGCGGTGGGTTGACATCCTGTGACTGTTGCCCCTGATGGTAGGTAACAGTTGTTACTTTCTTAACATGTAGTGTAAGAGAAAAAAAAGGAGAGTCAAGGATGATTCAAGGTTTCCAGCTGAGCAGCTGGAGAATGGAGTTACTCCTAACTGAGGTAGAAGAGACTGATGAACCTTTGTGATTTGGAATACATTTGGTTTCTGACCGGACCATTTTCAGTGCAGTGATACAGGTGAAATCCTGACTGATATAAGTTTGGGAAAGCACTGGAGAAGAAAAAATGGTTACAGCAAGTATAGTCAAATCTTCTGAGGACTTTTGTGATAAAGGGGAGCAATTATCTTCATCTATAACACAAAGGTAGTAATAGAAACCACCATATAAGCTTTTTGAGAATTAAACAGAGTGCCTAGCACAAAATGAAGTGCTGAATAAATGGTAGCACTGACAAGCTGACATCAAGGAGGATTACTATGCCCTCTTCCCAAATATCCCATTTGAGCCATCTTCAGAATGAATATGAAGCTGTCTGAAAGGGGTCTTACTCACTACCAAAATTTCTTACAGATCCTTAGGTTCACTGACTTCTTGAGAATGATCAGTTTTCTACAGATGCCAAAAGAAAAAACCCCACCAATTTGTTTAGAGATGTAAGTTGTACCTTTTTTTTTTCACTCTTTGAAGCCAGATATGCCAGTGTAAGTCTAATAAATCTTTATAAACTGTCACAAGAAAAACTCATGAAAGACAGAAAGGATAGTAAAATTCATCTTTAAACCATCATTAAGCTACCATTTCCTTCCTGGTGCCATTAATGAGAGCAAGATGCCATTAATGAGAGCAAGATAGACACACACAGGGGTGGCCTGGCATGTTATACCAGACCCTAACCAGAATGACAAGGCCATCCATGTGGAGAAGTGGTGGCCAAAAAAGGGGAATCAGTGGCTGACAGGATGAGGAGTACCTGCAGGGTGACATTCTGGCATGGGGTGTTAGAGCCTTACCATGGTAGAGTCCATTTGTGCAAGACAGAATTGACAGCAGCAATGGGAGATTGGTTACATACAGGAACGTAGATCTAATGGATAAATATTAAGGATTACGGGAGCTAGGTTTCTCATTGCCAGAGAAGGGAGTTACAAATGTAGGAATGAAGAACACTAGAATTAATCCTCTGGTGTTGGACTGAAATTGGAAGTGTTCCTATGACTCCATGGTTTTCAACAGATATGAAACCAAATGTGGCTTTTGCACAGCAAAGGAAACCATAAATAAGATGAAAAGACAACCCTCAGAATGGGAGAAAATATTTGCAAACGAAGCAACTGACAAGGGATTGATCTCCAAAATATACAAACAGCTCATGCAGCTCAATAGCAAAAAAATGGGCAGAAGACCTAAATAGACATTTCTCCAAAGAAGACAAACAGATGGCCAAGAGGCACATGAAAAGACGCTCAACATCACTAATCATTAGAGAAATGCAAATCAAAACTACAATGAGGTATCACCTCACACTGGTCAGAATTGCTATCATCAAAAAACCTACAAACAATAAATGCTATGAAGAAAAGGGAACCCTTTTATACTATTGGTGGGAATGTAAATTGATATAGCCACAATGGAGAACATTATGGAGGTTCCTTAAAAAACTAAAAACAGAACTACCATATGACCCAGCAATCCCACTCCTGGGCATATACCTGGAGAAAACCATAATTCCAAAAGATACATGCACCCCAGTGTTCATTGCAGCACTATTTACAATAGCCAGGACATGGAAGCAACGTAAATGTCCATCAACAGAGGAATGGATAAAGAAGATGTGGTACATATATACAATGGAATATTACTCAGCCATAAGAAGGAACGCAATTGTGCCATTTGCAGAGACGTGGATGGACCTAGAGACTGTCATACAGAATGAAGTAAGCCAGAAAGAGAAAAACAAATATCGTATATTAACACATATATGTGGAATATAGAAAAATGGTACAGATGAACCTATTTGCAAAGCAGAAATAGAGACAAAGAGGTAGAGAACAAACGTATGGACATCAAGGGGGGAAAGAGGGAGTGGGATAAACTGAGAGATTGGGATTGACATATATATATTACCATGTATAAAACAGATAACTAATGAGAACCTACTGTATAGCACAGGGAACTCTACTCAATGCTCTGTGGTGACCTAAATGGGAAGGAAATCCAAAAAGGAGGGGATATATGTATATGTATAGATGATTCACTTTGCTGTACAGCAGAAACTAACACAACATTGTTAAACAATTATACTTCTATTTTAAAAAAATGTGGGCAGTAAACATCAGCAAAGAAAGTCAGAGTAAGGATCTCCAAAAATGTGCTTCTGCTTAACAACAAGAAAAATATCAAAAATTGTCATAATCAACTTTTTCAGAGCTCTGGATATTGACCAAAGGTTTGCAGAAGCCTGAGGAACATTCATTCCAGAAAAACAACTGAATCTTGGTAAGAATAAGGAACTTTGTGGAATTTTTAACTTGCCATAGTTCCATCCCCTGCTCTGCAGCAACATTATGACCTTAAAAACTAAGAGCCTGCATTTGCAGTGAAAACAAGCAGCCTGGCAGCCACCAGAGGGAGCACAATGGGGCTAGAGCTCCTGCAAAGAATCACTCCCAGAGAATTATCATTATTTTACCTGTCCAGTGGTTCCCCAAAGATTCTACCTGCAAGGCTCACTCAATATGAAAGCCTTTTCCCCCAGGGGCATTTGTCAAAAACAATTACAGGCAACTGTTTAATATTGTGACTGCCTGAGGTGGTAGATAAAAGTTGGAGTAGAGGGACTTCCCTGTGGTGCAGTGCTTAAGAATCCGCCTGCCAATGCAGGGGACACAGGTTTGAGCCCTGGTCCAGGAAGATCCCACATGTTGCGGAGTAACTAAGCCCGTGCACCACAACTACTGAGCCCACATGTCACAACTACTGAAGCCCGCATGCCTAGAGCCCGTGCTCAGCAACAAGAGAAGCCACCACAATGAGAAGCCCATGCACCACAACGAAGACTCAACGCAGCCAAAAAAAAAAAAAAAAAAAAGTTGGAGTAGGCAAGAGATTATAAGGAAAAGCTTGGAAACAACATGTCCATAAGGGCTATGAAAGACCCAGACATACTTCTGGGAATTTATAGGGCCATACCTATGCATAAGGCTGTAGAGATGCCCAAAGCTTTGTGTATGCTCAGGAAAGGCCTGAGAAGGCTTTAAGCTCTCATCTCTGGCTGACCTTGAGAGTCTGCACAAGCAGAAAATGAAGGCAAAACAGAGTTCTCAACTGGCTGATTGAGTAATAAAGACATACCTAAATACACACACAGAGCCCCATGACAAAGAATGAGAAACTTACTGGTACAGGCATAAGGAAATCTCTGTCCAATCATTAGCTGACCACCAAGCAGCAACTTCAGTGGCCACACATGACAAAGAATATAGACTTCACAGAATTAGTTCACAAAAGTTACCAACCAAACTACTACAACAAACAACAACAACAACAAAACCTGGCAAACCCACAGAGACAGAAAGTTTAATGACTGCCAAGGGCTGAGGGCAGGGATGATGGGGTATGACTTCTAATGAATACAGGGTTTCTTTTTGGAGTGACGGCAATGATTTAGAATTAAATAGCGGTGATAGTTGCATAAACTCTTGAAAATACTAAAAACCACTAAATTTACATTTATGTAAAGGTGTGAATTTTATGGTATGTGAATATCTCAATTAAAAATGTATGTTTGTGTGCATACATATGCATATATATGTCTATCTGTATATTTATATGTACATACATTTCCTAGCCCTGTCCACTGAAGTGACTTGTGCTATGACATCCCAATAGCAATGAATACATGTAGCATACAGATCTTGGTTTCTTACCTTTTTTTTTCTTTTTTTTTTCTTACCATTTTTGACTACAGAATATGGGGCTCCTTGGAGAAATGGCTAATCATAAAACTAGGGCACAGAAAAAAATCTCCGAACATCTTTTTGGCCAGAAAGAAAGGCAATGCTCCAAGAGTGATAGAGTATGTCTATCACTTGAAGGTCTTAAAGGTCTCCCACTGTCTAACTGGGGACAATCTGAGCACCAAAACAAATAATGATAGTAAGAGAATATAATCCCCCAAACAAAATGAGGATTCATGAGTCCATGTGAATATGATAAGTAATAAATAAATAGAAAGTCTGATAAGGAATAGGATATTTGCATAGTTACAAATTGTCTCAAAATACTTATTAATTACAAAGGGAAAAAGAGTAACTTTATAGCAGAGAAGCAGAAGGTAAACAGTATCCTATTTATGAAATCAAAGTGAAAATGGGAAAAACCACAACTCTGTGCTTCCTGAGAGAGAGAAATAAGAGAAGATCATTCCTTCTGTGTTACTCCTGCCAAAGATGTATAACCTAAATCTAACCATGAGGAAACATCAGACAAATGAAATTGAGGGACATTCTAAAAAATGACTGGTCTGTAATCTTCAGGTCAACAAAGTGAAGGAAAGAGTGCAAAACTGTTCTAGATAGAAGGAAATCAAGAAGGCAAGACAACTGAATGAAATACATGATTCTGAACTAGATCCCTTTTCTATAAAGGATAATATTTGGACAATTAGTGAAACCTGAATGAAGACTAAGCCTTAGGTAGTAACAATATATCAATGTTACTTTCCTGATTTGGATGTTGTAATAAAGTTACGTGGGAGAATATTCTTGCTTGTTAGAAAATACCCTAAAGTATTCGGGAGTGATGTGGCATCATGCTTGCAAATCACTCTCAAATAGTAGAGAAAAATAAAATTCTGTACTTGCAACTTTACTCTATGTTTGAGATTGTTTTAAAATATATATATAAATATGGAAATACACATACATAGATATAAATAAATTTGACAGGATCATTAAGTCTGTTGATTCTAATAATAAAAACTTGGAGCTTAAAAAAAGGTTATTAAGTTTTTCCTATATGCTGATAAAAGGGAAAGTATCAACATAAGCTCTAAAAATAGATTCACTGATATGAAATAATCTAAACACTGGTGATGAGAAATGTAGAAGGCTAGATGTTCTCACAAATATTCACTCACAAAGCAATTTTCTTATCTAACATGGCTGGCAAAATTCCTAGATGTAAGTTTCCTTTTATATAAAACTTAAAAAAAAAAACCCTTGGCAACAACTTAAAAGTGAACTGATATACCCAGTTTTTATAAAAAAGGAAATGTAAAATAACTACCATATCCTTAAAAAAATTTTAATGTCCCTATTACAAGAAACTACTGTGTGATTATGGTGAATTACTCAGAGGGTTTAGTTTACACTCTTGGATTTCTGATTTTTAAAAAATGGTACATAAAGGACATCATGAAGGAAATCTACAAAATAAAGAAAATCAGCATCCATGCTCTGAAGAAGCTTAACCTGAATGTTTATGAATAAAATTACAGAAGAAGGAAATGGTAGAAATAAAGAGCTCTTTCAGAGTATATACACATTAAATTTTCATCTAAAATATCAGTATGGTGACCATGAAAATGTACCTCTCAGGTCTCCAACAGCAAGGAACATAATTGACCAAGGGTCTCAACTGCTGTGCACCAAGCAGTTGCACTAATATCACACTTGCCATGGGCTGCTCCCAATTAATGACTGAGCACAGCAAGAACACTAAGGCAGGCCAGCTTCTGGGAGAAGTGGGAGCTTACAGGCAACCCCAGTGGCCTTGCCAAACTTTCCTAAAAAGTGCACTACAGTCTAAGACACTTCCATCTGACCTTCTTTCCTTCCTGTCTTCTTCTTTCAGGGTCAGACCAGCACTGTGGTCCAATGGCTCTCCCAGCTTCCTTCCCAGTTTCTCTTACAGGCATTTCCCCTAATACATTTTTTTACAATTTAATCCTGTCTTGGCAATAGGCTTCCTAAAGGACATGGAATAACACAGTCAGTTTCATTAAGTCAAGGCTGTAGAGTTAATTATATTGACACCGGATAACTGGTACTGCACTCTGCTCTCTGGGACAAAGAAAAAGAAAATGTCAGAGATAGCCTCTTCCCTCAAAGACTGAACACACTGCAGAGAAGACGTAAATGAAATTAATCAGATACTGTTCAAAACATAATCCACAATAACCTAAATTTTACAGAGTATTTTTCATCTGTAAATCACTGTGGGTAGGACAAGCTTCACAAGGGAAGTGGGCAACTAAGATCTGGACAGATGGGAAGGAGGAGGAGAGCAATTCAGATTCACACCCTTCCAAAGTCTTTAAAAGATGCAGGAAGAGCTCTGGTTAAGGAGGAGGCTTCAAAGTTATAAAGACATTGCCAACTGCATAACAATTAGTAAACAGGAAATAAGTGCCCATAAGTCTATAACTAATTAACTCAGAAATAACTGAGAGTGTATTATTTAGGATATTTAACGTATCTGAATCTGGTATAGAAATAGATCTCTATTTTAAGAAAAATCATAAGTTCAGGAGGTACCATGAGTAGAATTTTATTTGAAGGTTCTTTGTGCATGTCTTTGCAGGTTAGTGTTGTTTTTCCTCTTCTCTTTTAAAGAGTAATCTTACTTTTCTCCTTTTCCTCAAACAGTAATGTTTTCTAAAAAGAGTGACTATAATCAAACACTTAGGATATACTCTAATCCCTATGTTCTAATTTTATACATTTTTATCATCCCCATAATCCCACCCTTTCTCTTCTTTATTCTAATAATGGTGTGACAGCTTCAATTAGACTTATAGTTGAAAGACTACAGGCTCCACAGAAACTACAAAGCTATTTCAAGAAAAGCTCTTACTGGGCCAAACACATAAAGAAATTTTTAAAATCTCTTCAGACACTCTGAAGAGCATTATAAATCACTCATTCTCTTTCCAGGACTCCAGCTTCACAAATTTGACCTTTTTATTGTTATAGCTGCAGAAGAACTCCACATTTAAAATAACATTATATCTTCCCAGTTGAGCTCTGACTCATAGAATATGTGTATTAAAGAGAACAAAACCCTCCAAAACATCCCTAATGTATGATTTTAGTGATACTAACAAATATAAAAATGTTTTTGAAATATTTATGCAAAAGCTAAGCATGAAGTTAACCCCCAAACACACACATACACACACACACACACACACACACACACACACGAGTGAAGCTTTTCAACTTTAGGTTAGGATCTCTTTTTATGTGTATGTATATGTGTAAGCATGCATCTGATGTTCTGAATAGCTACAAACATAATTGTCCTTGGCAATGAAGCAGAATTAGCCAATTCTTCTAAAACATAAAATGTGAAATGAGTGATTTAAAGGAGGGGGAAAAAACTAAATAAGCTCTTACTCTGAGAGATTAAGATTTATCAGTATGATAAACTATTATCCCACTGTAAACAATATCATCAGTGAAAGTTTCCCCTCTCCTCCAGAAAATCTGAAACTATTAACCAACAATATGTCTACTGAAAAGTTTGAGGAAAACATTATAAAAGTTTGATCTCTCATACATCTTATAGAAGGGGAAATTTGCAGAAAACTGCCTGCAGTAATGCTAAGATTAGCTAATCAGAGATTTCAGTGGTTTCATACTGCCAAGGACATGAGAATTAAAGGGTAGGGTCCCATCAAAGAGGAAGGTCTCCAGTAAATACCTCTCAGACTTTTAGTTGAGATCCTGGAAACTCACTCTCTAAGCAAGAAACAGTCAAAACTGGCTCAAAGGGATACACCATACTCCATCTTCCTACCAGAGGAAAACTGAATCTGCTCTGGAGTAAAATATCAATAACATCATTGAAAGTCCTTATAATTTTTCAAACACAAGACCCAGAATTCTATTAAATATGATCAAGCATGAAAAAAAATGAGCAAATGAATAAAAATTAAGAGAAAATAGGAATACATTCATAGGTGATCAGATATTAGACTTTATTGGACTTGGACTTTCAAATAACTGTGATTAATCTGTTCAAGAAAATAAAAAATAATTTCACCAAGGAACTAGAATCTACTTTTAAAAAGAATCAAATGGAAATTCTAGAACTGAAAAATAAAACAACAATAATTAAGGATTCAATAGACTGGAGAAAGGATTAGTAAAAAATATCCAGATGGGGCCTCCCTGGTGGCGCAGTGGTTGAGAGTCCGCCTGCCGATGCAGGGGACACGGGTTCGTGCCCCGATCCTGGAGGATCCCACATGCCGCGGAGCGGCTGGGCCCGCGAGCCATGGCCGCGGGGCCTGTGTGTCCGGAGCCTGTGCTCCGCAACGGGAGAGGCCACAGCAGTGAGAGGCCCGCGTACAGCAAAAAAAAAAAAAAAAAAAAAAAAAAAAAATATCCAGATGGAGCCACCAAGAAAGGATGGAAATACATTAAATAGGGTAAAAGACAAAAGGGATAGTAAAATATTAGTACTTGGACATCCAGAATAGAGGACAGAGGCAAAACAGTATTTGGGGAGATATTGGCTAAGCATTTTCTAAAAGTGACAAACTATGTCAAGCCGCAGATTCAGTAACAAACTCCAAGCAGTATAAAGAAAACCACACCTAGGACACATTATAGAAGAAACAAACATAAATTTAAAAGCAGAGAAAAAAAGATGCATTACCTTTAAAGAAACCATGATAATATTGATAGCCATCTTTCAACAAAAATGATGAAAGCCTGAAGGCAATAGAATAGCATCTTTAAAATCCTAAGGAAAAATAATACTGACCTAGAACCAAATGAAAATATCTTTCCAAAATAAAGACAAAATTATGAGGTTCTCAGAAAAGTAAAACATGAAAGAATTTTCATCAGCAGACTTTCACTAAAGGAATATTAAAGACAGTTCTTTAAGCATAAGGAATATGATCTCAGATGTACTCAGGCAATGCAGAAAGAAATGAAGAGCACAAGAACAGATACATAGGTGAATAAGTCTAAATGAACACTGATGGTTTAGGACACAAAAAATAACATCCTGTGCGTGTGTCGGGGGGGTACTGATACACAAACATAACTAAATACATGACAAAAACAGAACAACAAGCAGAAAGTGGTACATGGAGTTAAAGAGATATAAGTTTCTTGCATTATCCTGGAAGTGATCGATGATTTAAGTGATTGATCACTTAAGGTGTGATTGGTCATTTAAGGAGGATTCTAATAAGCAAAGAATGCACATTGTGATCATAACTACTAAAAGCATAAAACTGCATAACTAATAGGGTAACTACTAAAAGCATAAAAACTGTATAACTAATAGTTACAGTGTGGAAAATGAAAAAAAGAGGAAAAAATGAATAACAGATGAGACATATACAGCACAACTAGTGAGATATTAAGTTTAAAATCAACTATGTCAGTAAGTTCATTAAATGTAAATATACTCAATACCCCAATAAAAAGATAAGATTGTATATAGTTTAAAAATTCAATTATAAGATGCTTAAAGAAGACACACTGTAGGGCTTCCCTGGTGGTGCAGTGGTTGAGAGTCCGCCTGCCGATGCAGGGAACACAGGTTCGTGCCCCGGTCCGGGAGGATCCCACATGCCACGGAGTGGCTGGGCCCGTGAGCCATGGCCGCTGAGCCTGCGCGTCTGGAGCCTGTGCTCCGCAGCGGGAGAGGCCACAACAGTGAGAGGCCCGCATACCGCAAAAAAAAAAAAAGAAAAAAAAAAAGAAGACACACTGTAAATACAAGGGCTCAATTGAAAATGAAAGGATATTAAAAGTATTACAATGCAAAAATAAAGCTAAGGTGGACATAGTTAAACTGAAGTTCAAACTAGCAACAAGAAAGACATTTTATAATGATAATAAGGTTAATTCAATATGAAGACATAACAATACTAAATTTGTATGCACTTAATAACATAACCTCAAAATACATAAAGTAACACTTGGCAAAATTAAAAGGAAAAATAGACAAGTCCAAAACTCATAGTTGGGAATTTTAGCACAATTTCATCACTAACTGATAAACAGACAAAAACAAAACCAAAAACAAAACACATAACAACAAAGAGAGTAACTCTAAAGAAAATCAGAAAAACATGATTACAAAGTTTATCTAATTGAAACCAAAACAGGACATGTTCAGGTCATAAAGCAAGTCTCAACAATCCGAAGTTTTAAAATCACACAGAGCATATTTTTGACCATAGTGAAATTAAGCTAGAAATCAATATCCAAAAAAAAAGAACTTAGAAATCAATGAATGTGATGGATCAAAGGAATCACTATGGAAATTAGGTAATATTTAAAACTAAATGATAATAAAATATGACATCAAAATTGGAGAGGTTACAATGGAATACTACTCAGCAATAAAAAAGAATAGAACATTGAAACACTCAATGACATGAATGAATCTCAAAAGCATTATGCTGGAGAGAAGCAGAAGTATGTGCTGTATGATTCATTTACATTAAATTCTATAAAATGAAAACTAATCTATAATGGAGAAAGAAGATAATGGGGTTGCCTGGGGACAGGTATAGGTGGGGGGATTGACTGCAAAGGGGCATTAGGGAACTTTTTTGGGTGATATTAATTTTTTTTAACATGCAGAATTTTGTTGAAAAAGAAAAACTGCAGATATCAATAAAATAGAAAGCAAATATATAATAGATAAGATCAACAAAGCCAAAAGTTGGCTCTTTGAAAAAACTATTGATAATAAAATTGATGAACTATTTCTTCAATGCAATACCAATCAAAATTCTCAAAGCATGTTTTCCCCTCAAAATCTGCCAAGCTGATTCTAAAATATGGAACTACAAAGGACCAAGATAGTCAAAATAATTTTGAAGCAGAACAAAGTTGTAGGCCCAGCACCATCAGATAATAAGACTTCTTGTAAATCTATTTTAATTATAATAGTGTTGTATTGGTATAAAGATAGATAAGCAGATCAATGGCATAGAGTGGTCCAGAAATGAAAACATCATTTTTAAGAGATATATGCAATCCCATGTTTATTGCAGCATTAGTCACAATAGTCAAGATATGGAAACAGGCTAAATGTCCATCAATGAATGAATGGGTAAAAATGATGTGGTATATATACAGTAATGGAATGCTTTCAGCCATGAGGAAGGAGGATATCCTGCCATTTGGGACAACATGGATAAACCCTGAGCACATTATGCTAAGCAAGATAAGTCAGACAGAGAAGGACAACTGCTATTTTATATCACTTATCTGTAGAATCTAAAAAAGTCAAACTCCTAAAAAAACAGAGAGTAAAGTGGTGGTTACCAGAGGATGTGGTGTGTAGGGGGTAGATAAGATTGATGCTCCTTAAGGGTACAAACTTGCAATGAGTTGTAAATAAGACATGTAGATCTAATGTACAGTATAATGAAAATAGACAATACTGTACTATAATCATCAAAGATGTTAAGAGACTAAAACTTAATTATCCCATCCACTAAAAAGATAGGATAATTATGTAATGTAATAGAGGTGCTAAATACCAATACAACAGCAATCACACTAAAATATATAAATGTATCAAATTAACATGTTGTAAAACCTTAAATAATATGTCAAATATATTCAACAACAACAAAAAAGAAATTAAAAAGAAAGCCTGAATTATGGAAAAAAAAGAATGGTCTTGGGGCTTCCATGGTGGTGCAGTGGTTGAGAATCTGCCTGCTAATGCAGGGGACACGGGTTTGAACCCTGGTCTGGGAGGATCCCACATGCCGAGGAGTGGCTGGGCCAGTGAGCCACGGCTACTGAGCCTGCACGTCTGGAGCCTGTGCTTCACAACAAGAGAGGCTGCGATAGTGAGAGGCCAGTGCACCACAATGAAGAGTAGCCCCCGCTTGCCACAACTAGAGAAAGCCCTTGCACAGAAACGAAGATCCAACACAGCAAAAATTAATTAATTAATTAATAAACTCCTACCCCCAACATCTAAAAAAAAAAGAATGGTCCAGCTACAGACCCATGTATACATGGACCTGATTTATAAGAGAGATGCTACAGCAATACAATGGAGAAACAATGATTGTTTAAAAACAATGCTGGACCAATTAGAAATACATATGGAAAGAAAATAAACCTTGACTCCTACCTTATACAAAAATCAATTGTAGATGGATCATAACCCTCAATGTAAAAAGCAAAAGAATAACATTTCTAGATTACATCAGAGAATATTTTCTTGACTTTGGGCTAGGCAAATATTTCTTAAGCAGGACACAGTAACACTAACCACAAAAGGAAAGATTAATAAATCAAGACTCTTTAAAATTAACAGCTTCTCCCGACTTCCGGGGAAGATGGCGGAAGAGTAAGACGCGGAGATCACCTTCCTCCCCACAGATACACCAGAAATACAGCTACACGTGGAACAACTCCTACAGAACACCTACTGTACGCTGGCAGAAGACCTCAGACCTCGCAAAAGGCAAGAAACTCCCCACGTACCTGGGTAGGGCAAAGTGGAGAGATTCCCGCACAGAGGATCAGTGCCAACTGGCACTCACCAGCCCGAGAGGCTTGTCTGCTCGGCCGCCGGGACGGGTGGCGCTGGGAGCTGAGGTTCAGGCTTCAGTTGGAGCGCAGGGAGAGGACTGGGGTAGGCGGCGTGAACACAGCCTAAAGCGGATAATGCGCCACAGCTAGCCGGGAGGGACTCCGGGAAAAACTTTGGACCTGCTGAAGAGGCAAGAGACTTTTTCTTCCCTCTTTGTTTCCTGGTGCGCGAGGAGAGGGGATTAAGAGCGCTGCTTGGAGGAGCTCCAGAGATGGGCGCGAGCCGCGGCTGAAAGCGCAGAACCCAGAGACGGGCGTGGGACGCTGGGGATGCTGCCGCCGCCGCCGCGAGGCCTGTGTGCAAGCACAGGTCACTGTCCACGCCCCCCTTCCGGGGAGCCTGTGCAGCCCGTCACTGCCGGGGTCCCGGGATCCAGGGACGGCTTCCCTGGGAGAACACATGGCACGCCTCGGGCTGGTGCAACGTCACGCCGGCCTCTGCCACTGCAGGCTCCACCCGCACTCCATGCCCCTCCCTACCCCCCGGCCTGAGTGAGCCAGAGTCCCCGAAGCGGCTGCTCCTTTAACCCTGTCCTGTCTGAGCGAAGAACAGACGCCCTCCAGCGACCTACATGGAGAGGTGGGGCCAAATCCAAAGCTGAGACCCGGGAGCTGTGAGAACAAAGAAGAGAAAGGGAAATCTCTCCCAGCAGCCTCAGAAGCAGCGGATTAAACTCCACAATCAACTTGATGTACCCTGCATCTGTGGACTACATGAATAGACAATTAATCATCCCAAATTGAGGAGCCAGGAGTCAGTGCTGTGCCTCTGAGGTGGGAGAGCCAACTTCAGGACACTGGTCCACAAGAGACCTCCCAGCTCCACATAATATCAAACAAGGAAAATCTTCCAGAGATCTCCATCTCAACACCAGCACCCAGCTTCACTCAACGACCAGCAAGCTACAGTGCTGGACACCCTATGCCAAACAACTAGCAAGACAGGAACACAACACCACCCATTAGCAGAGAGGCTGCCTAAAATCATAAAAAGTCCACAGACACCCCGAAATACACCACCAGACATGGACCTGTCCACCAGAAAGCAAGATCCACCAGAACACATCCACTCATCCACCAGAACACAGGCACTAGTCCCCTCCACCAGGAAGCCTACACAGCACACTGAACCAACCTTAGCCACTGGGGACAGACACCAAAAACAATGGGAACTACAAACCTGCAGCCTGCAAAAAGGAGACCCCAAACACAGTAACATAAGCAAAATGAGAAGACAGAAAAACACACAGCAGGTGAAGGAGCAAGATAAAAACCCACCAGACCTAACACATGAAGAGGAAATAGGGAGTCTACCTGAAAAAGAATTCAGAATAATGATAGTAAAGATGATCCAAGATTCTATTTCCAAGATCCAAAATCTTGGAAATAGAATAGACAAAATGCAAGAAACAGTTAACAAGGACCTAGCAGAACTAAAGATGAATCAAGCATCGATTAAAAACACAATAAATGAAATGAAAAATACTCTAGATGGGATCAACAGCAGAATAACTGAGGCAGAAGAACGGATAAGTGATGTGGAAGATAAAATAGTGGAAATAACTGATGCAGAGCAAAATAAAGAAAAAAGAATGAAAAGAACAGAGGACAGTCTCAGAGACCTCTGGGACAACATTAAACGCACCAACATTCGAATTATAGGGGTTTCAGAAGAAGAAGAGAAAAAGAAAGGGACTGAGAAAATATTTGAAGAGATTATAGTTGAAAACTTCCCTAATATAGGAAAGGAAATAGTTAATCAAGTCCAAGAGGCACAGAGAGTCCCATACAGAATAAATCCAAGGAGAAATATGCCAAGACACATATTAAACTGTCAAAAATTAAACACAAAGAAATCATATTAAAAGCAGCAAGGGAAAAACAACAAATAACACACAAGGGAATCCCCATCAGGTTAACAGCTGATCTCTCAGCAGAAACTCTACAAGCCAGAAGGGAGTGGCAGGACATAATTAAAGTGATGAAGGAGAAAAACCTGCAACCAAGACTACTCTACCCAGCAAGGATCTCATTCAGATTTGAAGGAGAAATTAAAACCTTTACAGACAAGCAAAAGCTGAGAGAGTTCAGCAGACCAAACCAGCTTTACAACAAATGCTAAAGGAACTTCTCTAGGCAAGAAACACAACAGAAGGAAAAGACCTACAATAACAAAGCCAAAACAATTAAGGAAATGGGAAGGGGAACATACATATCAATAATTACCTTAAATGTAAATGGACTAAATGCTCCCACCAAAAGACACGGATTGGCTGAATGGATACAAAAACAAGACCCATATATATGCTGTCTACAAGAGACCCACTTCAGACCTAGAGACACATAAAGATTGAAAGTAAGGGGATGGAAAAAGATATTCCATGCAAATGGAAATCAAAAGAAAGCTGGAGTAGCAATTCTTATATCAGACAAAATAGACTTTAAAATAAAGACTATTAGAAGAGACAAAGAAGGACACTACATAATGATAAAGGGATCGATACAAGAAGAAGATATAACAATTGTAAATAATTATGCACCCAACAAAGGAGCACCTCAATACATAAGGCAAATACTAACAGCCATAAAAGGGGAAATCAACAGTAACACACTCATAGTAGGGGACTTTAACACCCCACTTTCACCAATGGACAGATCATCCAAAATGAAAATAAATAAGGAAACACAAGCTTTAAATGATACATTAAACAAAATGGACTTAATTGATATTTTTAGGACATTCCATCCAAAAACAACAGAATACACATTTTTCTCAAGTGCTCATGGAACATTCTCCAGGATAGATCATAGCTTGGGTAACAAATCAAGCCTTGGTAAATTTAAGAAAATTGAAATTGTATCAAGTATCTTTTCCGACCACAATGCTATGAGACTAGACATCAATTACAGGAAAAGATCTGTAAAAAATACAAACACATGGAGGCTAAACAATACACTACTCAATAACGAAGTGATCACTGAAGAAATCAAAGAGGAATTAAAAAAATACCTAGAAACAAATGACAATGGAGACACGACGACCCAAAACCTATGGGATGCAGGAAAAGAAGTTCTAAGGGGGAAGTTTATAGCAATACAATCCCACCTTAAAAAACAGGAAACATCTCGAGTAAACAACCTGACCCTGCACCTAAAGCAATTAGAAAAAGAAGAACAAAAAAACCCCAAAGTTAGCAGAAGGAAAGAAATCATAAAGATCAGATCAGAAATAAATGAAAAAGAAATGAAGGAAATGATAGCAAAGATCAATAAATTAAAAGCTGGTTCTTAGAGAAGATAAACAAAATTGATAAACCATTAGCCAGACTCATCAAGAAAAAGAGGGAGAAGACTCAAATCAATAGAATTAGAAATGAAAAAGGAGAAGTAACAACTGACACTGCAGAAATACAGAAGATCATGAGAGATTACTACAAGCAACTCTATGCCAATAAAATGGACAACCTAGAAGAAATGGACAAATTCTTAGAAAGGCACAACCTGCCAAGACTGAATCAGGAAGAAATAGAAAATATGAATAGACCAATCACAAGCACTGAAATTGAAACTGTGATTAAATATCTTCCAAAAAACAAAAGCCCAGGACCAGATGGCTTCACAGGTGAATTCTATCAAACATTTAGAGAAGAGCTAACACCTATCCTTCTCAAACTCTTCCAAAATATAGCAGAGGGAGGAGCACTCCCAAACTCATTCTATGAGGCCACCATCACCTTGATACCAAAAGCAGGCAAGGATGTCACAAAGAAAGAAAACTACAGGCCAATATCACTGCTGAACATAGATGCAAAAATCCTCAACAAAATACTAGCAAACAGAATCCACAGCACATTAAAAGGATTATACACCATGATCAAGTGGGGTTTATTCCAAGAATGCAAGGATTCTTCAATATATGCAAATCAATCAATGTGATACACCATATTAACAAATTGAAGAAGAAAAACCATATGATCATCTCAATAGATGTAGAGAAAGCTTTCGACAAAATTCAAAACCCATTTATGATAAAAACCCTGCAGAAAGTAGGCATAGAGGGAACTTGCCTCAACATAATAAAGGCCATATATGACAAACCCACAGCCAACATGGTCCTCAATGGTGAAAAACTGAAACCATTTCCACTAAGATCAGAAACAAGACAAGGCTGCCCACTCTCACCACTCTTATTCAACTTAGTTTTAGAAGTTTTAGCCACAGCAATCAGAGAAGAAAAGGAAATAAAAGGAATCCAAATTGGAAAAGAAGTAAAGCTGTCACTGTTTGCAGATGACATGATACTATACATAGAGAATCCTAAAGATGCTACCAGAAAACTACTAGAGCTAATCAATGAATTTGGTAAAGTAGCAGGATACAAAATTAATGCACAGAAATCTCTGGCATTCCTGTACACTAATGATGAAAAATCTGAAAGTGAAATCAAGAAAACACTCCCATTTACCATTGCAACAAAAAGAATAAAATATCTAGGAATAAACCTACCTAAGGAGACAAAAGACCTGTATGCAGAAAATTATAAGACACTGATGAAAGAAATTAAAGATGATACAAATAGATGGAGAGATGTACCATGTGCTTGGATTGGAAGAATCAACATTGTGAAAATGACTCTACTACCCAAAGGAATCTACAGATTCAATGTAATCCCTGTCAAACTACCATTGGCAATTTTCACAGAACTAGAACAAAAAATTTCACAATTTGTTTGGAGAAACAAAAGACCCCGAATAGCCAAAGCAATCTTGAGAACAAAAAACGGAGCTGGTGGAATCAGGCTCCCTGACTTCAGACTATACTACAAAGCTACAGTAATCAAGACAGTGTGGTACTGGCACAAAAACAGAAAGATAGATCAATGGAACAGGATAGAAAGCCCAGAGATAAACCCACGCACATATGGTCAACTTATCTTTGATAAAGGAGGCAGGAATGTACAGTGGAGAAAGGACAGCCTCTTCAATAAGTGGTGCTGGGAAAACTGGACAGGGACATGTAAAAGTATGAGATTAGATCATTCCCTAACACCATACACAAAAATAAGCTCAAAATGGATTAAAGACCTAAATGTAAGGCCAGAAACTATCAAACTCTTAGAGGAAAACATAGGCAGAACCCTCTATGACATAAATCACAGCAAGATCCTTTTGGACCCACCTCCTAGAGAAATGGAAATAAAAACAAAGATAAACAAATGGGACCTAATGAAACTTCAAAGCTTTTGCACAGCAAAGGAAACCATAAACAAGACCAAAAGACAACCCTCAGAATGGGAGAAAATATTTGCAAATGAAGCAACTGACAAAGGATTAATCTCCAAAATTTATAAGCAGCTCATGCAGCTCTATAGCAAAAAAAAAAAACAACCTAATCCAAAAATGGGCAGAAGACTTAAATAGGCATTTCTCCAAAGAAGATACAGACTGCCAACAAACACATGAAAGAATGCTCAACATCATTAATCATTAGAGAAATGCAAATCAAAACTACAATGAGATATCATCTCACACCAGTCAGAATGGCCATCATCAAGAAATCTAGAAACAATAAATGCTGGAGAGGGTGTGGAGAAAAGGGAACACTCTTGCACTGCTGGTGGGAATGTGAATTGGTACAGCCACTATGGAGAACAGTATGGAGGTTCCTTAAAAAACTACAAATAGAACTACCATATGACCCAGCAATCCCACTACTAGGCATATACTCTGAGAAAACCATAATTCAAAAAGAGACATGTACCAAAATGTTCATTGCAGCTCTATTCACAATAGCCCGGAGATGGAAACAACCTAAGTGTCCATCATCGGACGAATGGATAAAGAAGATGTGGCACATATATACAATGGAGTATTACTCAGCCATAAAAAGAAACGAAACTGAGCTATTTGTAATGAGGTGGATAGACCTAGAGTCTGTCATACAGAGTGAAGTAACTCAGAAAGAGAAAGACAAATACCATATGCTAACACATATATATGGAATTTAAGAAAAAAAATGTCATGAAGAACCTAGGGGTAAGACAGGAATAAAGACACAGACCTACTTGAGAATGGACTTGAGGATATAGGGAGGGGGAAGGGTAAGCTGTGAGAAAGCAAAAGAGAGGCATGGACATATATACAGTACCAAACGTAAGGTGGATACATAGTGGGAAGCAGCCGCATAGCACAGGGAGATCAGCTTGGTGCTTTGTGACAGCTTGGAGGGGTGGGATAGGGAGGGTGGGTGGGAGGGAGACGCAAGAGGGAAGGGATGGGGGAACAGATGTATATGTATGACTGATTCACTTTGTTATAAAGCAGAAACTAATAAAAAAAAAAAGAATATCTCTCTTCCTCCCATTAAAAAAAAAATTAACACCTTCTGTTTATCAAAAGATACCATTAATAGAGTAAAAAAGCAAGCCATAAAGGAAACATTTGCAATACATATATCTAAAAGAGGATTCATACCCAGGATATACAAAAAAATCTCCTACAAAGCAATAAGAGAAAACCCAGTTGTTAAAATAAGCAAAAGACAAACAGGTTTGTCATGATAGAGGATATCCTAATGGACAACAAGCATGTGAAAAGATGGTGATCCTTGACAGTCATAAGGGAAATGCATGTGAACCACAATGAGATAACCACTACACATCCACCAAAATGCTTAAAATTTAAAAGTTTATCAGGTTTTGTGAAAATCCAGAGCAACTGTAATTCTTATACACTGCTATTTGAAATGTAAATGGTTAAACTTTGAAAACTTGTTTGGCAATATCTACCAAAGGTGAACATGCCCATATCCTTTGACCCAGCAATTCTGTTCCTAGTAGATATCTAACAGACATGCATACATGTGTGCACAAAAACGTTATTAATAGAAGTGTACACATACCAGCATTATTCATAACTGAAAACAACCCCAAATGCCCACCAAGAGTAGAATGGGTAATATACTGTGATATAGTCTTGCCATGGAGTATTATGCAGCAATGAAAACAATGAATTCCTGCCATGTACAATAACATGGTTAAACCTCATAGACAACGGGAACAAAAGAAACTATACACAACAAGATACATTTTGTGAAAGTCAATTTTTTAAGGATCCAAAAGAGGTCACACGTATGACATGTACAATATGGGAAATATAGTCAACAATTATGTAATATCTTCATCTGGTGACAGATGGTAACCAGACTTATCATGATGATCACTTTGAAATATATAGTAGTATTAAGTCACTATGCTGTGTAACAGGAACTAACATAGTGTTGCAGGTCAATTATACTTTAAAAACAAACAAACAAATTAGGATCAGATTGGTAGTTACCAAGAGGCAGGGGGTGAGGAGAGGGAACTGGATAAAGGCAGTATGTTATACATGAAAGCTGTTAAGAGAGTAAATCCTGAGAGTGCTCATCACAAGAAAAAAAAATACTTTTTCTATCTCTTTAATGTTGTATCTGTATGAGATGACAGATGTTCACTAAACTTATTGTGGTAATCATTTCATGATGTATGTAAGCCAAATATTAGGCTGTACACCTTAAACATATAGAGTGTGGTATGTCAATTACACCTCAATAAAAATACAAGGAAAAAATAAAGTTCAAAATGAGGCAATACTAATATATGGTAATAGATGTCAGAATGCTGTTTACCTTTGGGGGAAGTAATTACTAGCAGAGAAAATAAGGGAGACTTCCAGAGTGCTGGCAAAATTCTTTATCTTTGTCCTAGAGCTTACACAGCAGTGTTCACTGGGTAAGAATTCACTGAATTATAGCCTCAATATTTGTGCACTCTACTATGTGTGTATTAAATGTTAGACTTACTAAAAAATTTGAATGGTAACAATGGGATCTAAAGTGATTTTTAAGGAAACTATTCTTTATAAAGATGAAGGCCTAACATGGATGAACCTTGAAGGTATTAATGCTAAATGAAGTAAGTAAGACAGAGAAAGTCAAATACTGTATGATCTCACGCGTATGTGGAATCAAACAAAACAAAACAAAACCACAACACCAAACTCAAAGAAAAAGAGATCAGATTTGTGATTACCAGACTACCAAAGGTGGGGGTGGAGGGAGGGGAAAGTGGAGGAAGGTGTTAAAAGGTACAAGCTTCCAGTTATAAGGTAAATAAGTAGTAAGGATGTACAACATGATGACTACAGTTAACACTGTTGTGTGACAAGTAGGAAAGCTGTTAAGAGGGTAGATCCCAAGAGCTCTCATGACAAGGAGAAAAAATTTTTCTTTTCTCTTTATTTTATCTACATGAGAAGATGGATGTTCACTAAACTTTCTGCAGTAATCATTTTACAATATATGTAAGTCAAGTCATGTTGAAAAAATTTTTTAAGTACACCTTAAATTTATACACTGATGTATGTCAATTATTTCTCAATAAAACTGGGGGAAAAAATGAAGACTCTGCCTTCTTACAACCAGCTACAAGAAAAAGCCACATGTTGTAAGTTTGATATCCAATTTCTATTTATTACTATTAGAAGTCCCTAGGGTCTCATTAAAACCTTTAAAGGCCCTAAGCACTGAAGAGATTATGGTGCCCATTCCCCATATGTAGTTCAAATAATCTAAAGATTTTTTGAAAAAGGAATCAAAAGTTGCATGCTGAAATTAACATAACTTCTTTCTAGAACTTCAGATTATAAAATTCTAGATGAAATTATTAAAGATGAATTTATTTTTCTTTTGTGGGACCCCCAAAGCATGTTCTTGTACTATCTTCTGACTAATCTTGTACTGGCTGTACCAGGAAGAAAATAATCAAAACATTTACCTTGACTAGGAGCCTGAGTAACTCCAAGTACTTTGGTGAAGACTCCATTGGTGCCCCTGATTTTCTCCTTATTATTATGACATTGATATGCATAAGCATATAAGATCATTTTCTTCTTCACATTTAATTTTTAGTCTGACAGAAAAATATTTTCTACCCCACTGGATTTCCCTTGCAATAATGATGCTAAGATTCACTTGCAGTTTAAATATTGTCCCTCTAACACTAAGAAAAGCCACCATAGTACAAAGAACATGGACTCTGCAGTTCGACAGACCTGCCTAGAATGGAACACTAGTTTCAAAATTTCTTATTTGTGTGATAAGAGTAAATGCTTTTAACCTTCCTGAGAATTTATCCTAAGTACAAGAACAGAAATATAGTTTTTATTTCCAGGATAACTGTCAAAATATATAACACGATATGTGTAAAAGTGCTCAGCATAGTTTCTGGTATTCAGGAGGTATATAATAAATTATAATTTTTCTTCTTCATCACACATGTACAATCATAATAGTACTGTAGAAATATTACAGAATTTTAAGCTAACACATCTGGGTTCAAATTAGTCTCTGCCATTTAGTGGCTATATAATTTTAGGCCGATAATTTAGTTTCTCTGGAGTTCATCTATAAAATGCAGGAAATTCTTCCTGCCTTAGGGAGGACCTATGGGGATCAAATAGCAACATGTACAGAAGTGCTTTCTAAACCACAGTGCTTCACAAATTTCCACTGTTACTGTTGTGATTATGTCAATCATCATCTGAATATAAGGAAGTTACTCCAAGCCTTCCTGTATGGCCTGAAAGAATTAATTTTTCCTTAAGGAAATTAATTTGTTTGAGAATACTCTGCTATCCCTCAAGGTCTTCTGAAACCACTTAATTCAGTGTTCATTAGGATGTGCTGGCAAAGCAGAGTGGCCCCAGGGGCTCAAAGGACTCCTCAGCAGCCCCCCATTTGGATCCGCCTTAGAAGGTTAGTGTAATTCAAAGAAGCACGCCAGCAACCCAAGGGTGAGAGAGGAGGTACACAGAAAACAGAAAAGACCTGCTTGATTCTCCAAAGGCTGCCTGATTTCCCCTAGGTACCACTCTAAACTAAATCCTTTTGGTGCATTTTGATCCAGGAATGCCTGTCATTCCACACCAAAGAGCCCTCATTCTGGGGCTAATCAGATTCCAAGGACATGAGTAGGAGGAGTCCCACAGGTTGCTCAAGCTGTTGGTAAAATTGGGCTATGTAGAGTAAAGAATAGCGGGCTACAATGTGTTCAGAAAATCTGTCATTAAAACTAGGGATCATTCAGGAACCCCAAGGAATGGAGTTGCATTAGGAGTAGTCAAACAGACAGAAAACTATGGAGAGTACTGTTGACTCCATGAAAAACAATTCAGCCCTATAATCATAAATACCCCCATAAATCTAGAAAACAATATAAATAATGTATGATTATATCTAATTTCACAAGAGTTGGTGATCATTTACATTCTTCAAAATCAAGCATCCGATCACTCATTACTTTGGTATCAAAATAACTCCTGAAATGCTTTAGTTCTTATATTAAATCCAATCTTGTTTTGAGAAAAATATTTTCTGCGACAGAGCTTAAGTTTATTTTTGTCCTTCTACAAACCATTATACTATCAAATTATTAACCCAGATGAACAAAGGTATTGATTTCTCTGTAATATATTCAACCCCTTCCATTCAGTTCACAGCCGTAGCCTCTTTGATATAAAGCAGTTGCTGTAATCAGAAAATGTGAAAAAGCAATATGCCTCAAATTAAAGGGCACAAGAGTCACTTCAATCTATTCTGTTGTGAACAATGTTTTAGCTAATTACTATGACTGACTCGTCTTAGGTCTTATAAATAGATGTATATCTAGAAGTAAATCACTAAACGCACTACATTTCATGTGTGCATGAAACACACTCCCAAACATAATAACAGAAAATCAGGTAAAGTTTTCAAAGTAAAGTCACATTCCTTTATAGTCCTGGTATTGATAAACAGAGCTAAGACCTAACACAGGAATTAACTTAAATTCTGCATTCAATATGTTATATTTTGGAAAAAAAATTTTAAACAACACTTAAAATCACAGCAAATTGTAATTAGAATAATCTTATCACACCCCACACACTTACTGAGGAGGAACTTTAAAAAGTGATTTTCCCAAAGTCTTAGATCTGCTTAGAGGAGGAATCAAGACCAGAACCAGACCTCTTAACGTTTAGTCCTTTAAACTATGTCAACCTGTCTCCCAACTAAAACCAGATTTTATATCATATGTAAATTAGAAAAGTCCTAAGGATACTTGGGGAGGAGTAGTATATTTTTCATCCTTTAAAGGACATAATTTTAAAATATGTTATTGACATAACTAACAGGAAAGAAAGGAGGGAGGGAGGGAGAGAAGGGAGGGAGAGAAGGGAGGGAGGGAGAGCAGCGAGGGAGGGAGGGATGTCAAAACCATCTCATTTCCAGAATCCTATGAATCCTATTATACTTTCAGTTCTACTTCTGCACATAAATTTATGACAACAGAAGAATCTTTGAACCACTTCGATTTCCTCCTACTCTGAAAAAGATATTAAGAGGCAAAACCTAAAATTGACAGGGCCATTAAAACATGACAGTGAGTTTTAACAGTCCTCCCTCTAATCTGACAGTTCAGATGATTCTTCATTTCACCAGAGTCACAGAAAACTTTTCAGCTCCAAAGTCATACTCTTATATCCTTGAAACCAGAGTTGATTTCTGTACTTATTCTAACTGAAATTCTCTCAATAAATTTGTCTCAATTTAACAGCACAGCATATTATATTTCTAGAATAGGCTCCATTGATGAGGAGTTGTCAGAAATAAATGAGGTAATATATACGGAAATACTCTGTAAATTTGAAATTACTATAACACATGGAAGGTACTGTATTAAAAAGAACTCTATAAGTGTGCTGCTGATGTGAATACCGCCATTCTTAGTGGTAAATCATTAAATGCATTTCATTTACAATCAGGAGTGAGACAAGGATGTCTACTATCATTACTTCATTTTAGCACTATAATGGAGGTTCTGGTTAGTGCAGTAAGACAAGAAAATAATTAAGGAAAAAAAAAGAATAAGCATTGGTAAAGAAGAAGCAAAACTGTCCTTATTTATACATTATATAACAAAGTAGCTGATTTAAGGTCAAGGTTTTATTAATGTTTCTTCAGTTTTGTGCAAGGTATCCAGAATGGAAACTCAGTTTTATTGCCAAGAATGTGAGGTATGATGTTAGATATTATTCTAGAAATAAAAATGATAGAACAGGTAGACCACACTCAGTGACCTTAAAAGTCATACATGGTAGGATAAAGGCCATATGGCTCAAATTGAATACAAAAAGCAAAGGAAAGTGGATGTACAAACTTGAGAAGAATATTCAATTCTAAATTACTCATAAGTAGGCTCTCCTCTTTGTGATTATCACCACCATCTGAGGTTTCCCTGCATGAGGACTGGACTACTAAATCATAGTAGGTCAAGAGAAGAAGGAATTATGTAGATTAAAAACCAAGAGTTCCACATGGTAGGAACCCAGCAAATTTTGGTTTCTCCAGCATTTTCTGATATATTCATCTCTGCTCTCCTCCATTATCAAAGACTATTGTAAAGTTATGTTTAGGTAGTATATATTTTAGTACAATATTAAAAGCCTTATCAACTTTTATTTACTACCTTGAATTCTGTAATGTTTTTAACAGGATTCTTTTGTTTTCCATAAAATTTAGTGCAATTTAAGCTACTCAGTAATTATAATATGTCTTAGACCTATATTTTTATGATATTCTTTACTCAGAAAGAGATTTAAAACTGTTTAATCATGTTATAAAATACACATTGATAATTTAAAATGGTTACACAAGCTGTGTGAATGTATAACAAATACTTTCTAGTGAATTCAAGGTTGAATTATCTGCAATGTGAAAACAAGGGGTATCAGTTACTTAAATGTACCAACTATTTAACTTTTATCTTTGTGTTTAGCAGTGTGTCAGATATTTCCCCTCTAAATATTACATAATGAAGCAAATACTATTTTTACTACAATGGAGCAAAACTGTAAGGCAGAGGCTGCAAGCACATAGAACATAACTGTTTTAGCTATGTGAAAAAAAGTATCTAGTATCAATCAGAGAAAAATTGAGAGAAAAGTTACTGAACGGCTGAAAATATACTAAATGCTAGGAGAAAAATGTTGTTCCATATACTATAATCCAGACCTTTCTAAATAACTTAGAAACTATATAAATTTTGATATCTTCCTCACACAAGCCAGAGACTAATTAGCTTGAAGAATTTCAAAACTGGTGGAGGGCTTCCCTGGTGGCGCAGTGGTTAAGAATCTGCCTGCCAGTGCAAGAGACATGGGTTCGAGCCCTGGTCTGGGAAGATCCCACATGCCACGAAGCATCTAAGCCTGTGTGCCACAACTACTGGGCCTGTGCTCTAGAGCCCGCGAGCCACAACTACTGAGCCCGTGTGCTGCAACTACTGAAGCCTGTGCGCCTAGAGCCTGTGTTCCGCAACAAGAGAAGCCGCGCAGTGAGAAGCACGCGCACTGCAATGAAGAGTAGCCCCCGCTCACCACAACTAGAGAAAGTCCAACAAAGACCCAACGCAGCCAAAATTAAATAAATAAATAAGTTTATTAAAAAAAAACTGGTAGAAATTTTTTTTTAATAATTAGGTTTTCCTTTCACAAGCATATAATATATTATACATTTTTTGTGGTGTTTGATGGTTTTTGGCATTTTAAAAACTAGATGACATATCACCTTCTAGAAATTAGTACACTCTCAGACTTTACGTTAGTTATGCATTTCTAGCTCTAAATGATATATCCATATAAAAACAGATTTCTGATCAGTGTGTATGTTTATAATCCTCCAAAATGGCTACATCAAGAGAAAAGAAAAAATAAAGACAAGAAGGACAGGAAGGCTTCCCTGGTGGCACAGTGGTTGAGAATCTGCCTGCTAATGCAGGGGACATGGGTTCGAGCCCTGGTCTGGGAGGATCCCACATGCCGCGGAGCAACTAGGCCCGTGAGCCACAACTACTGAGCCTGTGCGTCTGGAGCCTGTGCTCCGCAACAAGAGAGGCAGCGAGAGTGAGAGGCCTGTGCACTGCGATGACGAGTGGCCCCCGCTTGCCACAACTAGAGAAAGCCCTCGCACAGAAACGAAGACCCAACACAGCAAAAATAAATAAATTAATTAATGTCAGATGCAGGCTTGTGACATCCTCTGTCACATAGGGGAGGACGTAAGTCAGGCACCAGCAGATAAGCAAAAAAAAAAAACAACAAACAAACAAAGACAGGAGTAGGCAGAGGGCTAAAACACAAACATGAAGGATTTTAGGCAAAGTGTGCCATTTGCAGAATTAAATATCAATCCTACTTGGTTAGCATATGCAGGTAGTACTTTATAAGTGCCATTTAAAAAAAAACAGTAAATATTAAATGATACTGATATGTGAGTATATTTCTGACTACCTACTGGCTAATCTTTGCTACTTAGTAAAAGGCTAAATTTGATTATTCAGAAACTTACTACCTAACTTGAAAATTAGCCATGGTGTTTGTTTTTTCTCCATATTATTACAAGATTTTTGGTGTTCACTATTCATCAGCAATCTCTAGTGGAATGGTAGGTAAGGACAAATGTTGAGTATACCCATCACACTTTGCAGGGCATCTTAACTTTGAGGATAAAGGGCAAAACTTTATTTGATGGAAATTTTGCAATTTTGAGTCTTTGGCCTTGATTAGCATGGACAATATAAGTTAACAATATATAATGATTTGAAAAGTCATTCTTCATTTCTAATATAACTTTGAGAAATTAATAATCTGATAGCTATTCTCCACTATTAAACACAGAGCCTTTTTTATCCAAGCAATGCATATGTACTGACAGTCAGGAAACAGTTTTCTTCCAGATCTACTAATAATGAGGGAGGGCTTCCCTGGTGGCGCAGTGGTTGAGAGTCTGCCTGCTGATGCAGGGGACGCGGGTTCGTGCCCTGGTCCGGGAAGATCCCACATGCCGCAGAGCGGCTGGGCCCGTAAGCCATGGCCGCTGAGCCTGCACATCCAGAGCCTGTGCTCCGCAACGGGAGAGGCCACAACAGTGAGAGGCCCGCGTACCGCAAAATAATAATAATAATAATAATGAGGGAGAAGATAGATTTCAAAATAGGATATAAAAACTGCACAAAGATGTATGATGTGACATAACTCAGAATACATCAACAATATCAGAGAACTTGTCACACTGTTTCTTACTCTTGCCTACTGTCAAAAAATTGAGACAACTGCCACATTACCTTGTCAGATGAACAGAGTCATCAGGACTCCTCTGAGCCTTTACTGCAGTAGCCTGAGAGGACCTTCTATTCCTTTCCTGTTAGCATCAAAGCCAAACTGAGGTCATACTACACCTCTTCCCGCACAAGAAGGCACAGAACATGCAGCCCAAAAGTCACCCTCAGGACTCAGTACTGAGGATCTGGTAGTGTAAGTATAAAGCAGAGAACATGGCACAGTGCAAACCTAAAAATCTTTAAGATGGGTTCCTAAAATATAGCCCTATATAATAAATTAGAAAAAAATAAGGTGGAGTGTCCTACCTTGCAGATCTTGTACAGAGATTCCTGGCCATCTCCTCCGGTATCTTTAAAGTAATCATGTGCAGGAAATGTACGATGAATATCTCGAGTAATAACACTCTCCTGGGCTGAGTCCTAAAAAAAAAAAAAAAATAGACTTGGTCATTAATTTAAAATTTCTTAATTATGAAAAATAATGTCAAAAAATTTCAAACAGCACAAAAATAGTATGCTGCCCTCTCCATAAAAAAAAAAAAAAAAAAAAAAAAAAAACTGTCTTCCATCCCAGACCCATAATCCCATTCATCAGAGATAAATACTATCAACAATTTCTTTTGTGTCCTTTCATCCATCTATCTTTAGACTTGTGACTGTGTGTTTATGTGAGGGGAAGGGGAGGGAGGGAAGTTGTATACACACATCTCCATCCTTTGCTTTTTGAAGCACAAATAGAAGAAAACTATCTGCTCTTTTCACTTAATGGGATAACTTATAGAATATTCTTGATCAATACATGCAAATGCATTTTATTCTCTTTAATAGCAACTATTAAAAAGAATGAGGCACACCTGGATATGGACATATCATAATTTATTTAATATTTTCTTATTAATGATTTTTTTTGTATTTTTTCTATTTATATCACAAATAATATCCCTAGGAACATTTTTATACATACATGTTCAAGATATATTCCTAGAGGTGGAATTGCTAGGTCAATAAATATGCATTTCCATTGTACCAACACATAATCCAAACAGTGCTAGAGTATGTGTTTCTCCACACCTGCCCCAAACCAAATATTATTTGACTTTTTAATTTTTGACAATCTGATATGTGAAAACTCAGACCATGATCATTTAAAAAATAAAAAATATTATCAATCTTTCATCCCAATGGGTAATTACCCAACTCACTCACTTCAGAAAATAAAAAGCCCTCAAACCAACATATTAAAATGACATATGCTTTAAAGATAAATCTAGAGGTTTTTTGTTTTTTGTTTTTCCAGACAGATTCAAGATCCAAAAGTTCTAAGCCTTATAAAAAATGATTAATCATTCACTTGATTTTATTTTACTTCTGTAAATGTTTTTATCTGTTTAAATGTCAAGAAAATGGGATGGGACTACTTCTACCAACCCCAATAATGAAAACGTTCTGCACAATTAAAGAAGCATCAATGACTACTAATGCAAATTAAAAGTATTATTTAATGTCTCGCTCCCATAAAGATTTGAACAAATCCCCTCTTTCAGTTAAAATCAAGAAAAGAAAAAAAATGAGTTTTAATACATGAGTTACTTTAATAATTCTATTTCTCTGTCTCTCTCTAGCTGAGAAGTACATAAGAAGGAAGTAGTTGATTAGCTCTAAGTTAAGCCAGTGCCTTCTCTTGCTGCCTTTTTCATTTCAGCTGCTATATCATGCTGGGTGGTAATTAGATCTTATATCACGTAGAGAAAGGATGAAAACTGAAAATTTCCAAATTTGCTAGCAAACATCAAACATATTACAAATCAGTCCAGAGAAAATTCTGATGGCTTACCAGAATGGAATGCTAAAACAGAGTAAAAATGGAACGTTCAAAAAAATTACCATAACTTAAGTAAAAGGATACCTAGAAAGTTTATATTTATCACAGTAAATATAATTTCTAATGATAAAGAAAACTGGGGTGAGATAGGGGGTTTAGAATACGGTAAATATAAAGGTAATGTATTAAGAGATATATTATGAAATGTATGGTTTATCTGGTCTGTTATGGAGTCTAAGTAGGGGAATCTGGTACCAGGCAGATGCGTTTTCACTGCCCAGGTTTTCTCCAGCAGAAGGGTGCTCTTTCCACACAGTAAGTCTCCACTTACAAACTATTTGGAAAAATAACCAATGAAAAGTTTACTCCTCCCAAGCTGAACTATTTTAGGGGCAAACATGTTGAATGGTTCACAGGTTATCTCTTTTTGCACTTTTTGAGATGTTGAGGGAGAGAAATCATTGGACTATATTCCCTAGAAACTGCCTACTCTACTGGCATCATGCTGGGTTTAAATAGTACCAACAGCCTGATTCAGAGAAAGGGAAACTGAGCAAAAGTTTCTAGGAAGTAACTTTGTATAATACTGATTAATTTTTTTCTATGAATACTTGAATCTTCCTTGTTTGTTTTAAAAAATAAAGGGGCAAAATCAAATGAAAATAAAAATCATAAACTTTTCTGTACTTAGTAAACTTTCCTTTCCTATGATTACTTTTAAGTGCTTTCTACATATGTGTGCTTCTAGAGTTTTCTTCCTGCATATTGCTCTCAGTTGGCTAAGGGAATAATTTCTGGAACTTCACTTTATTAACTAAATAAGCTATTTTGCTACATTATTCACTGATCCCTTTCATATAAGTGAAGGTTAAGAGGTACACTAGAGTCTTACAAATAGACTAATATGAATGAAATGGCACACTAGATTAGAGAAAATAATCGTGTTTTCAAAGCAAAAGCTAAAGTTAACCATCTCCCAATTACCCATACTGCTGAGAATAGGAACAGTATATATTCAGGAGTCCACATCTAATCCCCCAAATTTACTCACTCAATCATTAAAATATTTGAGTCAGGGAGTCACTAAACCTAACGTTGTAAAAGGAAGACAAAATCATTTTCCTCTTCAATATTCATTCCTTTTTTCTTTTTTTAAAGACTTATTCCAATGATAGCTGTCAACTTTTACAAGAAATAAAATGAACAGAAAAGGACAAAAAAGAAGTCAAATAATTCACCATCCAAATATCTGGAGTTAAAAAGTTTCATGTGAAAACCTTTTTTAAAATATAGCTAAAAACATTTCATAGCACAACCAAAACTGATACGAGGTCATTTTCTTGGAAGGTCCCCATAACCAGTCTCCTTAAGTCCTGACAGTTATCCTCAGAATGAGAAGAGGGAAGAATTCACTCTTTCATGGACAGCTAATTCACCAATATCTAGAGACTCACAACTTCACCCACAATTTACTTCCCAGTAGATGCGTCTCCCATTCTGATCCTCAGTCCAATATGGTGGTTTAGTCGCTCTGGAGCCAGACAAACTCATGGGTTCGATTTCTGGCTACTTCACTTAACACCTATAGGATCTCAGACAAGTTATTTAATCTCATTAAACTCAGTTTCCTCATCTGCAAAGTGGGATGGTAATACCAAATTCATGTTGTTTAGAATAAGATAACGTGTGTAAAGTGCTTAGCACACTGCCTAGTATAAATTGAATGCTCATTAAATAAATAAAAATTATTATTATTCGCCCTTTTATATATTTTTTTACATCTTTATTGGCATATAATTGCTTTACAATGGTGTGTTCGTTTCTGCTTTATAACAAAGTGAATCAGTTATACATATACATATGTTCCCATATCTCTTCCCTCTTGCATCTCCCTCCCTTCCATCCTCCCTATCTCACCCCCCTAGGTGGTCACAAAGCACCAGGCTGATCTCCCTGTGCTATGCGGCTGCTTCCTACTAGCTATTTATTTTACGTTTGGTAGTGTATATATGTCCATGCCACTCTCTCGCTTTGTCACAGCTTACCCATCCCCCTCCCCATATCCTCAAGTCCATTCTCTAGTAGGTCTGTGTCTTTATTCCTGTCTTACCCCTAGGTTCTTCATCACATTTTTTTTCTTAAATTCCATATATATGTGTTAGCATATGGTATTTGTCTTTCTCCTTCTGACTTACTTCACTCTGTATGACAGACTCTAGGTCCATCCACCTCATTATAAATAGCTCAATTTCGTTGCTTTTTATGGCTGAGTAATATTCCATTGTATATATGTGCCACATCTTCTTTACCCATTCATCCGATGATGGACACTTAGGTTGTTTCCATCTCTGGGCTACTGTAAATATAGAGCTGCAATGAACATTTTGGTACATGACTCTTTTTGAATTATGGTTTTCTCAGAGTATATGCCCAGTAGTGGGATTGCTGGGTCATATGGTAGTTCTATTTGTAGTTTTTGAAGGAACCTCCATACCGTTCTCCATAGTGGCTGTACCAATTCACATTCCCACCAGCAGTGCAAGAGTGTTCCCTTTTCTCCACACTCTCTCCAGCATTTATTGTTTCTAGATTTTTTGGTGATGGCCATTCTGACTGGTGTGAGATGATATCTCATTGTAGTTTTGATTTGCATTTTTCTAATGATTAATGATGTTGAGCATTCTTTCATGTGTTTGTTGGCAGTCTGTATATCTTCTGTGGAGAAATGTCTATTTAGGTCGTCTGCCCATTTTTGGATTGGGTTGTCTGTTTTTTTGTTATTGAGCTGCATGAGCTGCTTGTAAATTTTGGAGATTAATCCTTTGTCAGTTGCTTCGTTTGCAAATATTTTCTCCCATTCTGAGGGTTGTCTTTTGGTCTTGTTTATGGTTTCCTTTGCTGTGCAAAAGCTTTGAAGTTTCATTAGGTCCCATGTGTTTATTTTTGTCTTTATTTCCATTTCTCTAGGAGGTGGGTCAAAAAGGATCTTGCTGTGATTTATGTCACAGAATGTTCTGCCTGTGTTTTCCTCTAAGAGTTTGATAGTTTCTGGCCTTACATTTAGGTCTTTAATCCATTTTGAGCTTATTTTTGTGTATGGTGTTAGGGAGTGATCTAATCTCATACTTTTACATGTATCTGTCCAGTTTTCCCAGCACCACTTATTGAAGAGGCTGTCTTTTCTCCACTGTACATTCCTGCCTCCTTTATCAAAGATAAGGTGACCATATGTCCGTGGGTTTATCTCTGGGCTTTCTATCCTGTTCCATTGATCTATATTTCAGTTTTTGTGCCAGTACCATACTGTCTTGATTACTGTAGCTTTGTAGTATAGTCTGAAGTCAGGGAGCCTGATTCCTCCAGCTCCGTTTTTTGTTCTCAAGATTGCTTTGGCTATTCGGGGTCTTTTGTGTTTCCATACAAATTGTGAAATTTTTTGTTCTAGTTCTGTGAAAAATGCCAGTGGTAGTTTGATAGGGATTGCATTGAATCTGTAGATTGCTTTGGGTAGTAGAGTCATTTTCACAATGTTGATTCTTCCAATCCAAGCACATGGTATACCTCTCCATCTATTTGTATCATCTTTAATTTCTTTCATCAGTGTCTTATAATTTTCTGCATACAGGTCTTTGTCTCCTTAGGTAGGTTTATTCCTAGATATTTTAATTAAGAATCACATTTAATTGTTTAAAAATTTTGGTGAATGTATATTTTAGACATCCATCTGTATTTGTACACTTTAAATAATGAAATAAACCACTGTTTTTCTTTGGATATCATGAACGTTATGATTATGAAACCAATACCCTTTGAGCTTTCAGCATGATGATACATTAATGCATACACACCCTCTTCTGAATTTTCTATCATGTATCTTATGTGTCTGAAATTATCCTTGTTTCTATGAATCCATGAAAAAAAGCAAAAGTGAACAATTATTTGGATAAATTGATGTTTTCATCAACTGATATACACTCTGGCCCCAGCCTTGCATATATTCATGCAAGAAAGGAAGATGTACACAAATATACCCAGAAAAAAGACTGGGAAGGACAGGGTATGGTAAAAGCTAAATTTGTCAGAACAGCTACCATTCTCATTCATTACTTCAGAATTCAGCTTCTGAGGATCAGAGAAGGGTTGAAGTCATGGTTAGGGACAGAACAAATGCCACTGCCACTATTGCATGGCTCCCTTCTGGACCATCACCATCAAGAAAGTAACTATGGGCAAAGTCCTTGAGATCATCTTCTATCTTGCCTAAGGAGGCGTCAGGTTGGGCCACATATAAAAGCTGACCAGAAGCAGGCAGTAGTAGTGAGAGGTTTAGAAGAAAGTCTTTAAAGTTGAGTTTTATCATCCACCCAGACACACACCCCTGACACTACCATCATGCAGAAATGAAATTTCTATTTAGTTTATCTTCAAGGATTTTCTTTAATTTCCAAACTGCTAAGTCATAAGTCAAAACTTATCTTAAAAAATACATCAATCCCTAGTGTGATAAAATCCATGGCCCAACAGAGGATATAATTCAGCTTGTTGAAGATCAGTTTAAAACCAGCTCTAAGAGGTATGATAAGTATCTCGATTAACTTTTGATCATTTTAAGTGGAGACAATTTATAGCCTGTTATCAAGAGTATTACATGAGCTGTTTTTCCAGTATAATGTATATACCCTGATACCTTTGTAATCCTCTTAATTCCTATTTGAAGAGAATCATCACTTACTTGCTTGATGTGAGAAAGAAATGAATACAGCATTGAAGTGTCAACAAGTATTAGGAAGACAGGTTTGGATGACCATACCTTATTATTTCTTAGGAAACAATTTCTAGGCTGTCAACAACTGGAAAGGTATTTCAATGAGGATGAGTGTTTTCACATGTGACCTTAGCACCAGATGAAGTATAAAAGTAATGTCCTGATAAACAAACTCCTTTGGCTGTACCCTGATTTGCTACATTTTTACAACGACAGCATCTTTTCTTATTAATCCCCATTTTCAAATCCAAACTATAACTGCATTTTCACTTTTCATCTACTACAAAATCATTTCAACTTTGTAAGTATCATGTCATCTTGTTAATGTCATTAGAAATGCCAATGGAGACCATGCGTAGCCACAATCAGTCAGCAGATAAATGATTCAGAGCTTTGAAAAAACTTGACCTTAAAACGTGTCTGCTATTCTTACTCCACAGGGATCCTCCTTTAGTTCTATGTTGGAGCTAGATCTATGGTAAAACATCACAAACTAGTCAGCTTACATGTCCCTGAAAGCAGATGGGTTTGCAGTGGTGGGTCTGATTTATTTGCCTTGATGTTTGCCAAAAATCCAAAGAGGCAGAGATGAAAGGAGAAAACACAAAAGTTCATTCTAGTTTCAAACATGCTACTTAAATCACGAGCTAGAAACAGTAACACAGAAAGGCTGGATCATTGCCAGCCTTCTTTCCTTGAATATGGGGCAGGGGATATCTCAGCATAAGCAGGGTAATATGGAAGCAAAGAAATAAATGACAACTAAATCATATTGTTAGCAAGCTGCTGCCTGGGCATTGTACACATGTGCTGCCAAATGTCTCAGAATCAAAGCCTGAGAAAAAGGTCAAAAATATAAGCCATATTCTGCCTTCACCTAGAAAGAAATCTCTTAGCAGGGAGTAGCAACAATGAGAACAAAGGGCAGGGGGGAAGAGAATAGAGAGGAGAGGAAGGAGTGTCTTCATAAGACCAGTCAATATTCATGATGAATACCTTAATCTTGAAGTAAGTGCTGGGACTGCAGTGGGAAGTATGTGAATAGAATAAAGCAATTCTTTGGAACTAGAAGACTAAGAAGCATTGCAGCCTATGAGCACAGCCTGGATTTCCCAGAGATCCTATGGAATCTAGGTCAGACACCTCTCAATGATGATATGTGGGGTTACTTTTAGACTCCAAATGCATCTATAGCCATATTTGGATATGTCCTCATTCCCAGGGTTGCTGACCACTCATTCTCCCAAAATAAAGGTTCAACTGGGGTACTTGACAGTCTTGGAAACTTGTATCAACAGGCAATGATAAACTCTGCAACTCCTGTTAAAATGAAGCACAATAACTGAACTCCATGCTATTATTTTCCAAAGTTAGATGTATTTCTGACTTTGTATTTTTTTAAAATTATTAATTATAATTTTTATCAAAACAGCCCTTTAAACCCTTTTAAAATAAATAAAAATTTTAAGTGCTACATATTTACTAACCATTGTGTAAAAATAACACTCTTTCATTTTTTCCATAAAACTTTAAAGAATGCTTCTGATAACCAGCATTTGATAAACATGCTTATTTTTGCCTAATCATTACATTTTATAATTTTATTAACTTTGACCATGTATACACTATTGTTTTTATAGGTTGAATATTTTTTAATAATTTATAGAACATTCTACCATTCCTTCAATCATTTTAGATGCTTCTCTTTGAAACTCTTTGAGCTCAATTAACCTTCTTGAATTGAATGACATAAAAATTGAGTGTACATAAAAAATTAAGCTTCCTATTTGCTGCATAGTTCAAATTTGTTCACATATTCAACACATACTTTTCTGAGTACCTACTAAGAATCAGACACTATTTTAGGTGCAGAGGATATAACTGTTAGCAAGCCAATGTCCCTCCCCTATGGACTTTATGTTCTAGTAGTTGAGGAAAAAGACATAAAAAGCATGTATATAATATTGGTTAGTGAAACGTACTATAAAAAAATAAAACGATAAAGATATAGTGAGGAATAGGATGATATTTCAGGTAGATTGGGTTTGCTTCTCTCAGTTAGTGTTCAAATATTTAGAGAAAAAGCATTACAGGCAAAGGTTCAGAAAGCATGAGCAAAAGCCCTGAGGTGGGAGTAGGATGGCAATATTTCTCTGGACATTTTCCAGCATTTTGCTGACCTTTATGCTTGCAGATGCCTTCAATGAATTGCTAAAAATAACTCTGACACTCTCTTGGATTAACATGGTTACCTCAGAAATTTGTTAGTATAAATTAGATTATTTTTACAAGATGTTTTAGCTCTTATATTTGAACAATGTGTTCCTAGTTGCACCTGTCTGTATGAAAGCTTACTATTCAAATATTTATCTAACACTTACCATGTGCAAGACACTGTACTAAGATCCTGTACTACAGGATCAAAAAGGCATGAGATATAGTCCATAACGTTCCTAACTTGCAAGAGGTTAAGATCTACTTGTAAAGACAAAATATCAATGGAAGGAACCATATGCCAACAGCCAAATAAATGATATATGAGTAATGTTAGCTACAGGAATTCAGTAAAGAAAGTGATTATCGAAAGGTTCAAGTGGTGAAAGTGGGCTTCCACAGGAGATGGGGCCTGGGCTGAGCACTGTAGACAAGATGGGCTCAACAAAATTGAAAGATCTCAAGAGAATACAAGTGTGGTGTGAGCAGAGGCTCCAAAGCAGGGAAGCACTTGGCATGCCCAGGAAATATAATTCTAATTGACTATAGAAGGAAATTTATAAAGGGCAAGTTGAGTGGGATCTAGAATATGGAAATGTAATCTTGAATGAAGACGTTTTAATCCTGCAGACAACAAGGAGTCATTTCATCTGCCATGATCTTTGTAGTCACAGATTTGTGAACTATTGTTTCAGTTGGGCCTCATCTGCTTTTATTATCTGAAAGAATTGTGTGTAGTGAAGACTCAGCCTTACCCCAAAAGAACTGGCTTTTGCCATTGGCTTCTAGGAGGTGGTCTCTAGGCCCTTGCAAGTGTAATAGGAGGTCTTTGTTTGCATGTGGGCCTTGACCACTCAACAGCCTAACAATGTGACTTACCATGGGGCTTCGGGGCATGCAGTATTAGTTCTACCTATGGAGAGGCTGGAGACTAAAGGTTAGTCATGTGAGCAGTACATGAATAAGCCCCTGTGAAAACTCTGGACAAGACTCAAGTGAGCTTCCCTATCTGGCAATACTCCACGCATATCGTCACACACTGATGTCAGGAAAGCTACATTGTCCAAGACTCCGTGGGGAAAGGACAAAGGAAGAGCCATGCTTGGTACCTCTCCTGGACTCTGTCCAATGTGCTTCATCCCCTGGCAGGCATTAATCTGTATCCTGCAGCTGTACTACAATGTCACCATGAGTATTACAGCTTTCATTGAGTTCTGGGAGTGCTTCTAGTGAATTACTGAACCTCAGGGTGATTTTGGTAACCAACTTGACACAACTAGTGTTAGAAGTAAGGGCAATCTTGTGTGGACTATGCTCCCTCTCTAACTTTGAAATTGGTTAAATTCTAACAAGTTGGCCATCAACAAATATGAAGTTTTTCATTGTGGTATTCCCACCAGTAAATTTTCTCTATTCAAAGACATCTATCATTGCATCTGTCTTTGACAAAATACTATTCACAATAAAATAGTCCTCCAATACCATGTTAATTCAGATGACCTTTTAATGTAGAACCTCAAACATTAAAAATGTTGGACCACCATTGACCATTGGCCATCTGTTCAATGAGCTCCTCAAAAATCTATATGTAATCAGTAAAGACCATTAAATTAAAAGTAGGTCACACAACTGCTGATATGATCCTCTCATTAACTTGCATCAAGGATCATCTGGAACTTAAAGGAGAGTGAGTGTAAGTAAACAATAACTACACCCCCCAAGTAAATGTCAATAATATGTATATTTTAAAAATCCTTTAGGATCAATGAAGTTACTCTATAGTGGGATGTGGGTTTTGAAAAATCCAATTAATTTTTGTATCAAGTCAGGTTACATAAAATTGCCATTTTACTCCTTTTTGTAACAGTACATGTTTCCATTAATATAAGTTTTTACTCACATAGGAGTAGGAGATGCACTGATCAGCATAAGAACAATAACAAAAGAAATAGGAAGGGCTAAGAACAGAAGGATTTGTTCCTGAGAGACTATAATAGTTCTAGTTCTCAATTATAAAGGTCATTTCAATAAATTAAATATTCGGGCTTCCCTGGTGGCGCAGTGGTTAAGAATCTGCCTGCCAATGCAGGGCACACGGGTTTGTGCCCCGGTCCAGGAGGATCCCACATGCCACGGAGCGGCTGGGCCCGTGAGCCATGGCCGCTGAGCCTGTGCGTCCGGAGCCTGTGCTCCACAACGGGAGAGGCCAAAACAGTGAGAGGCCCGCGTACCGCAAAAAAAATAATAATAATAATAAATAAATAAATAAATAAATAAATTAAATATTCTAATTTAATATAGAAAGTGTACAATGAGGTATTTTTTGTTTTACAATATTTCAACTTTCTTTTTGATACTCTACTTTGTTCATAATTCTCTATCCAAAAGGGTCAATTTCTGTTTCTCCAACAGACTTCTCTGGAAGTAGTAGCAATCTTTTTGCAAGAGGGCACATTTGAAATCTGATTAATCCTTTTTGGAATAAAGCCAAATAATGAGTAGAAACCTAAAGATTTTTATTCTGCACTGTTTTTCTCTATATGGACTCAGAAATGAGCATTACTATTCTAAGACTTAGAGGATCTAGGTAAATATATTCCAGCTCCTTGACACAGTATATTCCTTTTTTAGTTTCTTTGCTGATTCCTCCTCTGCCTACTTCTTATCTGATGGTGTTACATCCTTAGCATTGTTCTGTGCTCACTCTTCATGCTCTCCCCAGGAAATCACATCCACTCCTGTAACTTCAACTACCATCTGTCTTCTCTCTCCTGGATCTTTACTAAAGTAGATGCCAAACCTTACTGATTATCAGAATCATCTGAAAATTTATTTCTGAACGCAAATCCCCAGATTTCACCTAGATTTAATCTACCAAATTCTCTATAGTACTTCCAGGCAATCTGTATTTTTTACAAAGATCTATGCAGCCTTGAGTAAAAGTTCACAAATTGTTACTTGGGAACTACTGGTCTAACAGACCTACCACTCCACATCTAAAACTTAACAAGTCAAAAATTCAATTCAGAATTTCCTATATTCTAATTCTCAGCAGAGTGAACTTCCATGTCTGAGCTGACATACGAAGAGTTATTCTAGGAGTCTTCTCCCTTTTCCTCTCTTAATCAATTTGTCCTTTGGTCTTCTACTCTGCTTTTTTAATTAACTGGTACCCGTGTCTGACTATCCCCACTTGATTGCCACCCCCAGGTAGACTACAATCAGTTCTTATTTATCTTTGTTTCCCTTGCAGCCTGAGACTTTAGTAGGTGCTTCATAAATGGGTGCTGAATAAATCAGAATAAGTGAAGCAGGCATGGAAAGTATGTATGTATTCCCTATGATGAAGAGACTCAAGTTTTATAATTTTTACTTTGAGTTTTCAATTCTCTTCTAACCTCATTTAGTCAAGAACAGTGACAAAAGGAAATAATTTGCACCAAAACCAAAGATGATGACAAGGAGTCATAGACTTCCAAATCAAGATTTCACAGCAAAATGCATACCAAAATGTTCTTGCTCCTAATACCAAAGAAGACACATGAAAATAATTACAGACATTATATAAACTACAAAAAATCAAAATGGATCTCTATCTTAAAATAGAAATTAGAAATTCTACCACTATTGGAATTGCCAAAAATCATCATTACAGAAAGCTGTTTGGAGTTTTCCCACTGAATTTGACATCATTTTATATGAAAAGCCATAAAAGATAAAGACACACTCAAGTGCTGCCTTTTTTTAAAAATTAGTCTTTTTACTTTAAAAGTTAGAGAGACGAATCACATAATTAACATGTTTAAAACCCTGCTAGAAGCAAATTACATTAAATATTATGTTTTAGAAATGTGAAGTATCTTTCATAGTTTACATGTTAACTCTTTCTCAATAAAATAGCTTGAAGTAGGGGCTTCCCTGGTGGTGCAGTGGTTGAGAGTCCGCCTGCCGATGCAGGAGACGCGGGTTCGCGCCCCAGTCCCGGGAAGATCCCACATGCCGCGGAGCGGCTGGGCCCGTGAGCCATGGCCACTGAGCCTGCACGTCCGGAGCCTGTGCTCCGCAATGGGAGAGGCCACAACAGTGAAAGGCCCGTGTACCGCAAAAAAAAAAAAAAAAAAAAAAATAGCTTGAAGTAGTAGATTGAGATCAAGGTTAGGTAAGAATCAGGAAATTTTTTCCTATTCATTTTACTTCTGGATTATAGTACTTAGTCGGTTCAGGTTCTTTATTAGTCTTAATACCATATTAAATCAAAGGAAGATACAGATGGTACGTAGGTACAATTTATAAGTAGTTCACAATATGAAAATAACTAATATTACTGCTCAGAGAAACCAAGCATTATTTAGGTCAGCTAGGACGTATGTCCTTTTCGGGCACCATCACCATAGTTCAGGATATTATCACTTTAGGCTTAGGCTCTTTCAATGGCCTCTAAATCGTCCCAGAGATTTTCTCTCTTTCAATCAGGCTGCACAGTACTTTCAGGTTAATCTACCTAAAACGCTGTTTTGTTGTTGTTGCTGTTGTTTTTCTACAGTATCACAAATGTTTTACTATTATTTTTGGTAATACATAGTTTTTTTTAATTGAAGTATAGTTGATTTACAATGTTGTATTAGTTTCAGGCATATAGCAAAGTGATTCAGTTATACAAATATATATATATTCTTTTTCAGATTCTTTTCTATTATAGGTTATTAATAGATATTGAATATAGTCCCCTGTGCTATACAGTAGATCCTTGTTGTTTATCTATTTTACATATTTTAGTGATAAAGCAATGTTTTGCTCCTGGGTAGCATTCAAATCCATCTACAGTATGGTCCCACCTGCTATCCTCAAATAGAAAAAAATCCTTATCCATTCCATCTGAATCACATCCCATTCCACATAGTTTCACTGTTCTTTCAAATTTTAATGTTTTTGTGCACTTTCCTCTGTCTTGGATGACCCTACCTCCCACATTTTCCCCTACTGAAATCCTGTCCATTTATAAAGGCTCATATCAGACTTCTTCCATGGTAAGGTCCTAATGATCCAAAGTGAAAATAGTATCTTCTTCCTTTATGCTCTTATAATACCAACTTGTATATACTTATATAAAACTTATTATATATTGCCTAGGGGTAAGACATATTTTACCTCCACTAAGGTCCTGGCTCCTAGAGATGGTGTCTTATAGTAACTCATGTAGTACTCTATGTAGTAGGAGCTAAACAGAAATACTTGTGGAATAAGTGATTCTATGAAAGGAGAAAATGGTCAACCAAAGCAGAAAGGCAGAGAATAAAGGAAGAGCTTGTGTTTCTAGTTAAGTAAAGGGTAGGTCATGCCCCACACTGAGCCACAAATGAAAGCTAGGTTGGGGCAAATTTCCTGTGCTTGGTCATTCACATCTGCCCTGTGAAATGCTTTGAGCAGGCTCCTTGGGGACAAGGATTATAAAAACCATCATAAGGCAGAATGTTATCTGTCATAGCCAATGCCATGGTTAACATTTTCACCCACAAAAAACATAGTCTCATTGTTCAAAACCCTGCTTTGCTAGGGGATACTTGGAAGTAACTGTGGACCAAGTTATCACATTTTAGTTCATAGTTCTAACTGCCTGATATACAGAAAAGAATCAAAGAAGCCTTTACACAGATTTATCATGATCATCAGAAAGCACACATTTTACCTAAATCTATCTTCAACCTAGCATAGGCTGAAATGCTTTATGAAGATGATGTAATGCTGCAATTATCTAAGGAGCCACTGAAAGCAGTGCTCTTCCAAGTTGGTATTTCATGCTATAGCTGTGATAATGTGTTCAAAATCACAATAGTAAATAACACAGCCCTGAAACACGATAGCATGAGCCAGACAACCTAGGATAGCATGAGCCAGAAAACCTGTCACAAACGTAGCAAATCTGAGAGCCACAGAGAGGGGAAAGGATTTTGATTCTTTAAACAACAAAGATATAGCACTCTGACCCTGAGTATCAGTCAAGAGGACACCTCCGCTTTTGCCACTAGAGGAATACCTGCAACTCCTAAAAGTAAGGAAAGAGATGGAGATGGGATGGGCTAAGTGAGGCAAAAAAGTGCTCTGGCTTTAACCCTGAACACAGGTATAGCAATACCACTATGTCATTACCCCTAGGGAGATCAAGGCCATGTGGGCAAAGTTGGGGTGGGGGGGAAAGAATGACATTGGAGGGGAGGAGGGCTCAGCAATATTTCATGAGTAGAACTCCTGACTTGTTAGCTTTTTGTTTGCATTTTACTGAATGATTTAAGTAGGGCAACTACTACGAAAATCAGTGCCCTATAAAGAAAATGTATTCAATTCAATGTGCTCAGCTATAATGTGAGCTTTAGTTGTCTTAAAATTTCATAATTCCACAAGGGTCAGAAACTACTGTGCTTTGCCCCAGGTTTAGGGTTCCCAGATAAAATATAGGATACCCAGTTCAACTGCATGGGATTTAATATTGCATAGGACTTACTTGTTTATATTAAAAATTATTTTTTTGTTTATCTGAAATTTGAATTTAAGTAGGTGTGCTGTATTTTTATTTTTGCTAAATTGGTCAGTCTTATCAGATTACTATTATCACAGTATAGGGAAAGTCAATTCCTGAGTACTCTTCATATATCATTTTGTTCAAGTTGCTTTGGTCTAAAAGGTACCATATTTGATATAAACTAGTCACATTTGACTTCTCAAGAAAGCTGTGTTAAATTTACTTAAAAATTGAGCAAATATTGTTTAAAAGCCACAGAAACTGTTTTGAATAGAATCAGAAAGATCTGTTCTAAACTACAAAAGACTGAGAGGAAAATGAGGACATCTAGATAACAATGAACAGACACCATTATTAGTAAGAATACCAAGCCTGTGAGGCACAGAAAAACTGAATTGATGACCTGGAAAATAAGATCAAATTAAGATATAGCAGACTGATCTGAGGTCCCCACAGACATGAAGGCAGGGAACAGATAAAGATTCCTCCCAGTGAATAGAAGACAAAGATGCTGAGAATGTTTACTTAGTCAACATTGTCTCTCCTCTGTTCAAATGCCAAATAAAGACCAATCAATTAACATATGAAAAGCTTTTCTGGTCTAAGAAGAAAGTGGCTTCAAAATTAGCAGAATGACATAAAACTACACCTGAGTTTTTAGTACTGTACTATGCCTTACCAAAGGATGATTTATTGCCCTGGTATTTACATTGCAAATATTGATATGAAGAAGTATTAAGGCACAACTTGAAAGACTTGGTGGGTATGATGGCCTGGGGACAAGCAACCTTCACATACAACTCCAATCCAGGAAAAATTAAAATTTATGGGTTGCATATTTTAAATGATCTTTTTAATTAAAAAGTTGAAGTAAATAAATATTAGAATCCATTTCTTAAATATTCTTAATTATTTTTCTGAATGATTTTAAAATTCCTAATTGAAATTTCATAGACCAAGTAACTATAGTATCTGATTATAATATATACCTTTGAACCAATTGTTACTCTTTGATTATATTGTAAATTAATTGAAAAATGTGATTTTTCTTCTCATATACTCATTAAAAGAGAATTTCCAATTGAAAACAAATTAAACAGAAACTTCTTTAATAAAACACACACACACAAATCCACTTCCTTTCAAACAATTTTCATCAGCTACTTTTATCCTTTTGGCTGCAACCAACTAACCACAGCAGGAGTTTAGCTCCCAAGGCTCAGAGAGTGACAGCCTACCATCCCAGCCCCTACCAGCCCCTAATGGGGCTGGACTCACTAAGGCTTTGACAGTCTCTGAAGGTAAACCACACAGACTGTGACTAGGTGAAACAGGGGCACTGAAAATGAGGAGCACAATTATTTTGGAAGTACTTGATATTTCAATCAAAAACAAAACCCCTGAGACAGTCAAAATGGGAAAAAGCTGAACTTTGCTGAACTTCCTTAAAATTGCTTCACAGAATATCCTCAGCAAATCCATTGCCTCTGGGCCTAGTATTCCCAGCCCATCCAACAAGACCATCTGTCCTCACCTCTAATTGAGCAAACTTGACTGATTTTCTTTTATGTGCCCTACCTGTCCAGTAAATTGCCAAATACTCCTTCAAGCAGGAGTAGGGAGGTGTACAGGATCAAAAAAATATATATATTGGGCAAAATTTAGCCCTCTCTGGGTAGAGAGAGTCCTGAAATTAGTTAAGGGGCCATAATTCATAGCTAGGCTGGGTGATATGGCTGAAGTATTGGTCTAGAATCAATGCTGTCCAAAAGAAGTACAACACAAGTCACAAATGCAAGCCACATATGTAATTTCAAATTTTGTGTAGCCACATTAAAAGAGTAAAAAGAAATAGGGGAAATTAATTTTAATAACATATTTAATTTAACCCAATGAATCTAAAACATTATTATCTCAACATGTAATCAATATTAAACATTAACACTGAAATATTTTACATTCTCTTTTTCCACACTGTCTTTAAAATCTGGTATTAATTTTTTTAGACTTACAGCATTCTGATTTGCTGAATTTCAAGTGCTTGAAAGTACATGTGGCTAGTGACTACCACAAATGGACAGTACAGGTCTAAATCTTAACTCAAAAGCCACATTCAATATCTCCAATCCCTTGTCACAAAACTTTCTCTCTGTAGGGGGAAAAGAAAAATGTCTTTTGAGTGGGGAAGAAAGGAGGAAAAAAGAACGGCTATGAAGTTCTCAATACCTGCCTCCAAGTGTGCAAGTTGTAGGCCTATGATTAAACATTCCAGAGAAGAACTGCTTATGCTTTTGCTTCTGCCACTCCTGATATGCCAAGGTTTCTTTCTTTTTTTAAAAAAAATTTGTATATCTCCCCCTTTTTCTTAAAAAAAAAAAATATATATATATATATATATATATATATATATATTTTTTTTTTTTTTTTGCGGTACGCGGGCCTCTCACTGTTGTGGCCTCTCCCCTTGCGGTGCACAGGCTCTGGACATGCAGGCCCAGCGGCCATGGCGCAGGCCCAGCAGCCATGGCGCACGGGCCCAGCCACTCCACGGCATGTGGGATCTTCCCGGACCGGGGCACGAACTGTGTCCCCTGCATCGGCAGGCAGACTCTCAACCACTGCACCACCAGGGAAGCCCTAAAAATATTTTTAATGAAGTGTTGGACATACAATATTATATTAGTTTCTGGTGTACAACATAATGATTTGACATTTGTATACACTGTGAAGTGATCATCACAATAAGTCTTGTTACCATTTGTTACCACACAAAGTTATCAATTGTTTTTTTTTCCTCGTAATAAGAACTTTTAAGATTTACATTCTCAGAACTTTCAAATTTACAATGCAATATTACTGGCTATAGTCACCATGCTGTACATTATATCCCCATGATTTCTTTATAACTGCAAGTATGTACCTCTTGATCTTCACGCATAACACCCACCCCCCCGATCTTTCTACCCTCTGCCGACCATCATTCTGTTTTCTGTATCTGTGTTTTGTTTTGTTTGTTGTGTTTTTTAGATTCCACATATAAGTGAAATCATATGGTATTTGCCTTTCTTTGTCTGACTTATTTCACCTAGCATAGTACAGTCAAGGACTATCCATGCTGTCACAAATAGTAAGATTTCATTCTTTTTTTGAGTAATATTCCATTATATATACATATATATGTATATATAAATAAAATACCTTCATTATCCATTCTTCCCTCAATGAACACTTAGGTTGTTTCCATATCTTGGCTATTGTAAATAATGCTGCAATGAACATTGGAGTCCATATATCTTTTCAAATTAGTACTTTCACTTTCTTCAGGTAAATACCCAGAGGTGGTACTGCTGGATCATATGGTAATTCTATATTTAATTTTTGTAGGAATCTCCATACTGTTCTCCATAGTGGCTGCACCAATTTACATTCCCACCAACAGTGCAGGAGGGTTGTCTTTTCACCACATCCTTGCCAACACTTGTCATTTGTTGTCTTTTTGAAGATAGCCATTCTGACAGGTGTGATGTGGTATCTCATTGTGGTTTTGATTTGCATTTCCCACATGATTTTTATGTGGCTGTTGGCTACCTGTATGTCTTTGGGAAAATGTTTATTCAGTTCTTTTAACATTTCTTGTAGGGATAGTTTAGGGATTTTAGCTTTGGCTTGTCTTAAGTACTCTTTATTTCTACTTCAACTCTGAATGATAATCTTGCTGTTTAGAGTATTCTTGATTGGAAGCTTCTTTCAGCATTTTAAATATATCATGCCACCTCCTTCAGGCCTGTGAAGTTTCTGCTGAGAGATCTGCTGATAGTCTTATGAGGGTTCTCTTGTATGTAACAAGTTGTTTTCCTCTTGCTGCTTTTAAGATTCTCTCTCTAACTTTGGACATTTTAATTGTAGCATGCTTGCTGTCGGTCTCTTTGGGTTCATCTTGTTTGGAACTTTCTAGGCTTTCTGGATCTGGAAGTTTGTTTCACTCCCCAAGTTAGGGAAATTTTCAGCAATTATTTCTTCAAGTAAGTTTTCTTCCCCTTTCTTTCCCTCTTCTCCTTCTGGGACCCTTACGATGCAAATTTTTTCCATTTGATAATTGTCCCATAGGTTCCTAAAGATACCTGTTTTTTTGGGTTTTTTTTTTTGTTTTGCGGTATGCGGGCCTCTCACTGTTGTGGCCTCTTCCGTTGCGGAGCACAGGCTCCGAATGCGCACGCTCAGCGGCCATGGCTCACGGGCCCAGCCGCTCTGCGGCATGTGGGATCTTCCCAGACCGGGCACAAACCCATGTCCCCTGAATCGGCAGGCGGACTCTCAACCACTGCGCCACCAGGGAAGCTCAAGCTATCTGTTTTTTAAATGCTTTTTTCTTTTTGCTGTTCTGTTTGGGTGAGTTTCACTGCACTGTCTTCCAGATCACTGCATTTTTCTCTGCTTCATCTGGTCTGCTGCTGAACACCCCTCTAGTGTATTTTTTAGTTCAGTTACTATATTATTTGTGAGTCCTGTTTGATACATTCTAATATTTTCTATCTCTTTATTGAAGTTCTCTCTGTTCATCCATTCTTCTCCCAAGTTTGGTGACCATTCAAACATCTTTATAACCATTGATTTGAACTCTTTATCAGGCAAATAACTTCTTTTTGTTTCATGAAGGTTTTTTTCTGGAGTTTTATCTTGCTCTTTTGTTTGGAATATATTCCTCTGTTTCCTCATTTTGCTTGACTCTTTTATGTTTGCTTCTACATGACAAGTGAAACAGCTCTCTCTCCTGTCTTGAAGGGGTGGCCCCATGCAGGAGATGAACCTTACTGTTTAACCTTGTCCTAGTTTCTGGATGTCTCTCTAACTATCTCTCGTATTGTTTCAGATCTGTGGGGCCCAGAAACACAACCCCCCCCTTGGTCACCAGAGCCCAGGGTTCAAGGGACATCCCTAGAGTGGGCTGCACACACGTGCTAGCTTTGGGGGGGTCATGGAGGGATGGGGCACTTGCCTGCTGCTTCTGGCAGGGCATAGCAGCAACGAAGTGAGGCAAGCAGCAGCAGCTTAGAGTGAGAGTGCAAAAATGGCTCCTACCAGCACCAGCACTAGCACTAACAAGGTAGAAGGAAAACATAAAAAATGGTGCTTGCAAATGCCTCTGTGCCTGGAGAGAATTCCAATGGGCTTTTGCCCCTCTGACAGATACTTTAAGATTAGCAAATGAATCTCCTCATATGGTCTAAGATCTTTTCACACTGTTGCTTTTACACTGGGACCCCAGGTGAGTGAATTTACATGTGAGCCCTTTAAAGGCAGAATCTCCATTTTGTACAGCCCTGTGGTTCTCCTGGACATAAGCCCTGTGGTTTTCAAAGCCAGACATTTTGGGATTCCTCTCTCCAGTGCAGGTCTCAAGGGTTGGGGTGCCTGATGTGGGCACAAACCCCTTTCTCCTCAGGGAAAAGTTCCATATTTGTGAGATCCTTTCCAATTATGGGTCACTGTACCTGGAGTGGGAGTTTTGGTGAGACTGCATCTCTGCTTCTCCCTACCCATCTCAATGTGGCCCTTTTATACTTCATTTTGAATAAACCAAGTTTAGTTCTCGGGTTTTTTTCAGAGGGAAGTGTTCCATATGTAGCTATAGTTTTGTTGTGTCTGTGAGAGCAGGTGAGTTCAGGATCTTCCTATGCCGCCATCCTGAAGCTCTCCTCTGCCAAGGTTTCTTATGAAATGGCTAAGCCCATTACCAAGAACAATGTTTCTTAGCCATACTTCCATATGGGATATAATTAACTAGGATTTATCCTACCATCCTGGACTAACAGATAAACACCAGTAAAAAGTATAAACAGGGACATGGTCTTAAACATTTTCTATAGGCCTTGGCTTCAAAGAACTTCACAGAAGATGTGAAAATCTCAGAGATAGCTGCTTCTGGTACTGCCAAAAATTATGGAAGCAAGCTTAATTAACCCTGTATTGAGAGAGTATTGACCTAATTATGTTGACACTGCCTGAATTCTCTATTTAAGGAGGGAGAATGCTTACAGGCTAGATTACCAAAGTCCATTTTGGGGCTTTTGTTTTTTTCCAAGTCTCTCAGTCTTCTTTAGGCACAATAAAGAACAGCATTAAAGAAGACCCTTCACAATGGAATGCCCTTTTCTGAACGTGTATGGTAGTGAAAAAATTTAGGCTTTAAAGCCACCTGCAAACTATATAATCTTGGACAAGTTACTTAATGGCTCTAACCTTTGTTTTCTTCATCCTCACTACTCCCCCAACAAAATAATGATGCTAATTCTAATTTTCAGAATTTTTTAAGATTAGATATTACATATGCCAATCATAGTACCTGGCACATAACAGGCATTCAACTCGTGGTGGATATCATTAAGCCTGAAATTCTTTTGCTTTTTTCCTATAGCACGAGGGCAGTAATTCTAGCACCTGGAAGCTGGGTAACTGCTGAAGGCTTCTGATGCTACCTGGCAAGCAGATCATACCCAAGATTTCTAAGACAGAGTCATGGTGAACAGACTGGGGGTTAGCGAATACATGGCCATCCTTGGAGCTTCTCCAGGAGCCATGGGAACTTTAAGTCTCCATTTCTGAATCATGATAATGATCGAATACTCAGTGTGGTGGGTCAAAATCAGAATTAAAAGAAAAAAGGAAATAGTAAATACCACAGTGCATCTCATAGAATCATTTCTGAAAACTCTTGCTTCTGACAGACAAACATATTGGGGTGGCCAAAAAGTGTCTTTGGTTTTTAAGTAAAAATAAAAGACACATTTCTCATTTTCATTGAGAACTTCATTGAACAACGTATTCATCCTTCTGTTCCATTACCTTCTGCCATTTTTCAGGCAACTTCATAATTCCATCTTCCCAAAACTTTTTACTTTTTGAGCAAAGAACTGTTCCAGGTGCCTTTTACAGTCTTCCTGGGAATTGAAATTTTTTCCATTAAGAGAATGCTATAAAGACCGAAATAAAGGGAAATCCAAAGGTGCAGTAAATACGGTGGATGAATCAGAACTTCCCAGCCAAGCTGTAACAGTTTTTGCCTGGGCATCAAAGAAACGTGTGGTCTTGCGTTATATTGATGGAAGATTATGCATTTTCTGTTGACCGATTCCAGACACTTTTCATCGAGTGCCACTTTCAGTTGGTCTAACTGGGAGCAGTGCTTGTTGGAATTAATCGTTTGGTTTTCTGGAAGGAGCCCTTAATAGAGGACTCCCTTCCAATCCTACCATAGACACAACATCACCTTCTTTGGATGAAGACCAGCCTTTGTATGGTCAAGAAGGTTTTTTCACTTATATGTAGAACCCAAATATCAAAGTGATTAACATAACCAAGCTGGCACAAAGGATTTTCAATGCTTGATTTGCATATTTTGAGTATGTTGGCTAACTCCCGTGTGGTATAACGTTGATTTTTCTCAATTAATGTATCGATTTGATTGCTACCAACTTCAACTGGTCTACCCGACCATGGAGCATTGTCCAGCAAGAAATCTCCAGCATGAAACTTCACAAACCACTTTTGACACGTTCAATCAGTCACAGCACCTTCTCCATACACTGAGCAAATCTTTTTTTGCACTTCAGTTCCATTTTTACCTTTCTTGAAATAATAAAGCATAATATGCCAAAAATGTTGCTTTTTTTCTTCCATCTTCGATGTTAAAATGGCTACACAAAAATTCACCAATTCTGATGTCTTTTAAATGCACGCTGATATGACAGCTCTCACATACAATCTAACAAAATGGTTTTGAATGAAGTTAGAGACAACTTAGTGCTACTAGAGCCATCTTATGGAAAAAACCAAACAAACATTTTGGCCAACCCAATAGATATATATACGGGGAGGGTCAAGAATGTTTGACTACCCCTGCCTTAGAACACACTAGGATTTCAAGGAGCCCTGAAATTTTTTAATTCTAAGGAGATATAAATAAGCAGGAAAGAAGAACATCTAACTCCTTTGAAAAGGAATTTTTAGGGCAACCGTGAGAGCTGCCAAATATGGGCTCTAAAACATAGATACTGGGATAAGGATATAACAATCCTAGCTTCAATCCATATGGCTGTGTTAAGATCAACTACCCCCAAATGACTATAGAACAAAGCATAGCTGGTTAGCTAGATGATATAAACTCTTCATTGAGTAAGACATGTTCATTTTTTCTTAATGGCTATTTCTTTTTAAAAGCATTTGGGAAATAAACAAGTTAACGCTCTAGTGAAAGGAATTTTCCTGACTTTATAAATAGAATCTGATATAAATCCTTTTTGTGTATGGGATTAGAGATTTACATAATTTGAGAATACTAATGTGTATAATATAGATGCTATAGTTTGCAATGCTATTTTTGGTTATGAAAAGAAAAACCAACCTGGATTTATAAAGCACATGTGATTTTTAAAAAATGGAGTACCATGGATTATAAATGCTTAGATTAAAGAAAAAACTTTCTAGCATTAAGACAGAAAAGAATTAAGGAAAGTAAGTTTATCTGTTATAAAGTGAACTCTATCTTATCTCCAAAGAAACCCTCCTTCAAACACCTTATGGATTCTACCCTCAACACTCCACCGAAACTGCTCATTAAGGTTGCATTGACCTCAAAATTGTCAAGCACAAGGATAATTTTCAGTGTTCATACTGTGTGAAGCAGACAGCATTTGGGAAACCTAACTACTCCTTCCCTTTTTTGTGTATGATGAGAACTTTTAAGATCCACTCTCTCAGCAATCTTTAAATATACAGTTTACTATTATTAACTATAGTCACCATGCTGTACATTACATCTCCAGTACTTATTTATTTTATAAACCATTCCTTTTTTCTTGAACTTCTTCCCCTACAGGCTCCTGAATGCCTCTTCCCTGATTTTCCTCTCATCTCTTTACAGCTTCTCAGCCACTTTTGCGAGCAACTCTTCTTCTATAAAATTCATATATATTCTCAGCCCTTTTTCTTCTTAACCAACACTGTCCTTTTGTGGTTTTGTACATACAAGGCCTCAACTTTAAGCCATTCACTAATGATTTTCAAATTACGTCCCCAGGCTTCAGACCCACATTTTAAATTGCCTACTGCACATCGCATCTCCGCCTGGTTGCCCTGCAGGCACCTCAAACTCGGTGTGGTAAAAAAACAAACTCAGCATCTTTTTCCAAAAGCATTCTTTCCCTCTCATATTCCTGCCCCCTTGCGGTGAAGGGTACCACTCTCCATTTAGTCCCCCAAAGCAAAAATCTGGGAGTCCTCACAGATGCGTCCTCCTTTATGACTGTTATTGTCAAAATCAATTACAAAGCACTATCTGTTCTTTCTCATTATTAACCCTCAAATCCATCATCATTTTATTTTCATTTCTATTGCTCCTTATTTCAGTACCTGAGCTTCCTCTCCCTAGAATATTATAACTTGTTTTCTTTTGAAAATAGACTTATTGAGATAGAAATGACTTACCAAAAATTCACCATTTAAAACATGCAATTCAATGGTGTTTAGTATATGCACAGAGTTGTGCAACCATCACAAGTTTAGAACATTTTCACACCCCCAAATAAACCTCACACCATTTAGTCATCACATCCCATTTGCCCCATCCCTCTTAGCCCTAGGCAACCTATGCTTTATGTCTCTATAAATTTGCCTATTCTGGAGATTTCATATAAACAGAATCATACAATATATGGTTTTTTGTGACTGATTTTTTTCACTTAGCATGTTTTCAAGTTTCATCCCTGCTTAAGCATGTCCCAATACTCCATTCCTTTTTATTCCTGAATAATATTCCATTGTATGGATATGCCACTTTTATTTATCCATTCCTTCCTTTATAGACATGTGGGCTGTTTCTACTTTTCAGCTAGTAATCCTACTAAGAACATTTGTGTGCAAGTTTTTGTGTGAACATATTTTCAGTTCTCTTGAGAATATATCTAGAAGTGGAATTGCTAGGTCATATGGTAATTCTCTACCTAACTTTTTGAGGAACTACCAGACAGTTCTACAAAGTAGCTGCAGCATTTTTAAATGGCCACCAGCAGTGTATGACAGCTTCAATTTCTCCACACTTAACTTTTTGATTATAGCTACCTTAGTGGGTATGAAGTGGTAACTCGGTGTCTTTGATTTGCATTTCTCTCATAGCTAATGATCTGGGGCATCTTTTCATGTGCTAGTTGGTCATTTGTATATCTTCCTTGGAGAAATATCTATTGAAATCCTTTACCCATTTTTCAACTGGGTTGTCATTTTATGATTGAGTTGAAAGAGTTCTTTTCATATTCTGGTTAATAGATCCTTATCAGATATATGATTTGCAAATGTTTTCTTCCATTCTGGGTTCTCTTTTCACTACCTTGATAGTGACCTTTGATATACAAAAGTTTTAAAACTTGGTGAAGTCAAATTGATCTTTTTTTCTTCTGCTGCTTGTGCTATTAGTTTTTTTTTTATTAGTTTCTGCTTTATAACAAAGTGAATCAGTCATACATATACATCTGTTCCCACATCCCTTCCCTCCTGCGTCTCCCTCCCTCCCACCCTCCCCATCCCACCCCTCCAGGCGCTCACAAAGCACCAAGCTGATCTCCCTGTGCTATGCGGCTGCTTCCCACTAGCTACCTACCTTACGTTTGGTAGTGTATATATGTCCATGCCTCTCTTTCGCTTTGTCAGAGCTTACCCTTCCCCCTCCCCTTATCCTCAAGTCCATTCTCAAGTAGGTCTGTGTCTTTATTCCTGTTTTACCCCTAGGTTCTTCATGACATTTTTTTAAAATTCCATATATATGTGTTAGCATATGGTATTTGTCTTTCTCTTTCTGAGTTACTTCACTCTGTATGACAGACTCTAGGTCTATCCACCTCATTACAAATAGCTCAGTTTCGTTTCTTTTTATGGCTGAGTAATATTCCATTGTATATATGTGCCACATCTTCTTTATCCATTCATCCGATGATGGACACTTAGTTTTTTCCCATCTCCGGGCTATTGTGAATAGAGCTGCAATGAACATTTTGGTACATGTCTCTTTTTGAATTATGGTTTTCTCAGAGTATATGCCTAGTAGTGGGATTGCTGGGTCATATGGTAGTTCTATCTGTAGTTTTTTAAGGAACCTCCATACTGTTCTCCATAGTGGCTGTACCAATTCACATTCCCACCAGCAGTGCAAGAGTGCTCCCTTTTCTCCACACCCTCTCCAGCATTTATTGTTTCTAGATTTCTTGATGATGGCCATTCTGACTGGTGTGAGATGGTATCTCATTGTAGTTTTGATTTGCATTTCTCTAATGATTAATGATGTTGAGCATTCTTTCATGTGTTTGTTGGCAGTCTGTATATCTTCTGTGGAGAAATGTCTGTTTAGGTCTTCTGCCCATTTTTGGATTGGGTTGTTTGTTTTTTTGTTATTGAGTTGCATGAGCTGTTTGAAAATTTTGGAGATTAATCCTTTGTCAGTTGCTTCATTTGCAAATATTTTCTCCCATTCTGAGGGTTGTCTTTTGGTCTTGTTTATGGTTTCCTTTGCTGTGCAGAAGATACGACGTTTCATTAGGTCCCATTTGTTTATTTTTGTTTTTATTTCCATTTCTCTAGGAGGTGGGTCCAAAAGGATCTTGCTGTGATTTATGTCATAGAGTGTTCTGCCTATGTTTTCCTCTAAGAGTTTGATAGTGTCTGGCCTTACATTTAGGTCTTTAATCCATTTTGTGCTTATTTTTGTGTATGGTGTTAGGGTGTGTTCCAATTTCATACTTTTACATGTCCCTGTCCAGTTTTCTCAGGACCACTTATTGAAGAGGCTGTCTTTTCTCCACTGTATATTCTTGCCTCCTTTATCAAGATAAGGTGATCATATGTGCATGGGTTTATCTCTGGGCTTTCTATCCTGTTCCATTGATCTATATTTCAGTTTTTGTGCCAGTACCATACTGTCTTGATTACTGTAGCTTTGTAGTATAGTCTGAAGTCAGGGAGCCTGATTCCTCCAGCTCCGTTTTTTGTTCTCAAGACTGCTTTCGCTATTCGGGGTCTTTTGTGTTTCCATACAAATTGTGAAATTTTTTGTTCTAGTTTTGTGAAAAATGCCAATGGTAGTTTGATAGGGATTACATTGAATCTGTAGATTGCTTTGGGTAGTAGAGTCATTTTCACAATGTTGATTCTTCCAATCCAAGAACATGGTATATCTCTCCATCTATTTGTATCATCTTTAATTTCTTTCATCAGTGTCTTATAATTTTCTGCACACAGGTCTTTTGTTTCCTTAGGTAGGTTTATACCTAGATATTTTATTCTTTTTGTTGCAATGGTAAATGGGAGTGTTTTCTTAATTTCACTTTCAGTATTTTCATCATTAGTGTATAGGAATGCCAGAGATTTCTGTGCATTAATTTTGTATCCTGCTACTTTACCAAATTCATTGATTAGCTCTAGTAGTTTTCTGGTAGCATCTTTAGGATTCTCTATGTATAGTATCATGTCATCTGCAAACAGTGACAGCTTTACTTCTTCTTTTCCGATTTGGATTCCTTTTATTTCCTTTTCTTCTCTGATTGCTGTGGCTAAAACTTCCAAAACTGTTGAATAATAGTGGTGATAGTGGGCAACCTTGTCTTGTTCCTGATCTTAGTGGAAATGGTTTCAGTTTTTCACCACTGAGGATGATGTTGGCTGTGGGTTTGTCATATATGGCCTTTATTATGTTGAGGTAAGTTCCCTCTATGCCTACTTTCTGCAGGGCTTTTATCATAAATGGGTGTTGAATTTTGTCAAAAGCTTTCTCTACATCTTTTGAGATGATCATATGGTTTTTCTCCTTCAATTTGTTAATATGGTGTATCACGTTGATTGATTTGTGTATATTGAAGAATCCCTGCATTCCTGGAATAAACCCTACTTGATCATGGTGTATGATCCTTTTAATATGCTTTTGGATTCTGTTTGCTAGTATTTTGTTGAGGATTTTTGCATCTATGTTCATCAGTGATATTGGCCTGTAGTTTTCTTTCTTTGTGACATCTTTGTCTGGTTTTGGTATCAGGGTGATGGAGGCCTCATAGAATGAGTTTGGGAGTGTTCACCCCTCTGCTATATTTTAGAAAAGTTTGAGAAGGACAGGTGTTGGCTCTTCTCTAAATGTTTGATAGAATTCACCTGTGAAGCCATCTGGTCCTGGGCTTTTATTTGTTGGAAGATTTTTTTTTTTTTTTTGCAGAACGCGGGCCTCTCACTGTTGTGGCCTCTCCCGTTGCGGAGCACAGGCTTCGGACGTGCAGGCTCAGTGCCCATGGCTCACGGGCCATGTGGGATCTTCCCAGACCAGGACACGAACCCGTGTCCCCTGCATTGGCAGGCGGACTCTCAACCACTGCGCCACCAGGGAAGCCCTGTTGGAAGATTTTTAATCACAGTTTCACTTTCAGTGCTTGTGATTGGTCTGTTCATATTTTCTATTTCTTCCTGGCTCAGTCTCGGCAGGTTGTTCATTTCTAAGTATTTGTCCATTTCTTCCAGGTTGTCCATTTTATTGGCATAGGGTTGCTTGTAGTAATCTCTCATGATCCTTTGTATTTCTGCAGTGTCAGTTGTTACTTCTCCTTTTTCATTTCTAATTCTATTGATTTGAGTCTTCTCCCTCTTTTTCTTGATGAGTCTGGCTAATGGTTTATCAATTTTCTTTATCTTATCAAAGAACTGCTTTTAGTTTTATTGATCTTTGCTGTTGTTTCCTTCATTTCTTTTTCATTTATTTCTGATCTGATCTTTATGATTTCTTTCCTTCTGCTAACTTTGGGGTTTTTTTGTTCTTCTTTTTCTAATTGCTTTAGGTGCAAGGTTAGGTTGTTTATTTGAGATGTTTCCTGTTTCTTAAGGTAGGATTGTATTGCTATAAACTTCCCTCTTAGAACTGCTTTTGCTGCATCCCATAGGTTTTGGTTCATTGTGTCTCCATTGTCATTTGTTTCTAGGTATTTTTTGATTTCCTCTTGGATTTCTTCAGTGATCATTTCGTTATTAAGTAGTGTATTGTTTAGCCTCCATGTGTTTGTATTTTTTACAGATCTTTTCCTTTAATTGATATCTAGTCTCATAGCGTTGTGGTCGGAAAAGACACTTGATACGATTTCAATTTTCTTAAATTTACCAAGGCTTGATTTGTGACCCAAGATATGATCTATCCTGGAGAATGTTCCATGAGCACTTGAGAAAAATGTGTATTCTGTTGTTTTGGGATGGAATGTCCTAAAAATATCAATTAAGTCCATCTTGTTTAATGTATCATTTAAAGCTTGTGTTTCCTTATTTATTTTCATTTTGGATGATCTGTCCATTGGTGAAAGTGGAATGTTAAAGTCCCCTACTATGACTGTGTTACTGTCGAATTCCCCTTTTATGGCTGTTATTATGTGCCTTATGTATTGAGGTGCTCCTATGTTGGGTGCACAAATATTTACAATTGTTACATCTTCTTCTTGGATCAATCCCTTGATCATTATGTAGTGTCCTTCTCTGTGTCTTGTAATAGTCTTTATTTTAAAGTCTATTTTGTCTGATATAAGAATTGTTCCTCCAGCTTTCCTTTGATTTCCATTTGCATGGAATATCTTTTTCCATCCCCTCATTTTCAGTCTGTGTGTGTCCCTACGTCTCAAGTGGGTCTCTTGTAGACAGCATATATATGGGTCGTGTTTTTGTATCCATTCAGCCAGTCTATGTCTTTTGGTTGGAGCATTCAATCCATTTACATTTAAGGTAATTATCAATATGTATGTTCGTATTACAATTTTCTTAATTGTTTTGGGTTTATTATTGTAGGCCTTTTCCTTCTCTTGTGTTTCCTGCCTAGAGAAGTTCCTTTAGCATTTGTTATAAGGCTGGTTTGGTGGTGCTGAGTTCTCTTAGCTTTTGCTTGTCTGTAAAGTTATTAATTTCTCTGTCAAATCTGCATGAGACCCTTGCTGGGTAGAGTAATCTTGCTAATAGGTTTTTCTCTTTCATCACTTTAAATATGTCCTGCCACTCCGTTCTGGCTTGCAGAGTTTCTGCTGAAAGATCAGCTGTTAACCTTATGGGGATTCCCTTATGTGTTACTTGTTGTTTTTCCCTTGCTGCTTTTAATATTTGTCTTTGTATTTAATTTTTGATAGTCTGATTAATATGTGTCTTGGCATGTTTCTCCTTGGAATTTTCCTGTATGGAACTCTCTGTGCTTTCTGGACTTGATTAACTATTTCCTTTCCCATATTAGGGAAGTTTTCAACTATAATCTCTTCAAATATTTTATCAGTCCCTTTCTTTTTCTCTTCTTCTTCTGGGACCCCTATAATTCGAATGGTGGTGCATTTAATGTTGTCCCAGAGGTCTCTGATATTGTCATCAATCATTTTCATTGTTTTTTCTTTATTCTGCTCTGCAGTAGCTTCTTCCACTATTTTATCTTCCAGGTCACTTATCCGTTCTTCTGACTCAGTTATTCTGCTATTGATCCCTTCTAGAGAATTTTTAATTTCATTTATTGTGTTGTTCATCATCGTTTGTTTGCTCTTTAGTTCTTCTCGGTCCTTATTAAACATTTCTTGTATTTTCTCCATTCTATTTCCAAGATTTTGGATCATATTTACTATCATTATTCTGAATTATTTTTCAGGTAGACTGCCTATTTCCTCTTCATTTGTTTGGTCTGGTGGGTTTTTGCCTTACTCCTTCATCTGCTGTGTTTCTCTGTCTTCTCATTTTGCTTAACTTACTGTGTTTGGGGTCTCCTTTTCGCAGGCTGCAGGTTCATAGTTTCTGTTGTTTTTGGTGGCTGTCCCCAGTAGCTAAGGTTGGTTCAGTGGGTTGTGTAGGCTTCCTGGTGGAGGGGACTAGTGCCTGTGTTCTGGTGGATGAGGCTGGATCTTGTCTTTCTGGTGAGGAGGTCCATGTCTGGTGGTGTGTTTTGGGGTATCTGTGGCCTTATTATGATCTTAGGCAGCCTCTGTGCTAATGGTTGGTGTTGTGTTCCTGTCTTGCTAATTGTTTGGCATAGGGTGTCCTGCACTGTAGCTTGCTTGTCATTGAGTGGAGCTGGGTCTTGGCGTTGAGACGGAGGTCTCTGGGAGATTTTCACCGTTTGATATTACATGGAGCTGGGAGGTTTCTTGTGGACTAGTGTCCTGAACTTGGCTCTCCCACCTCGGTGGCACAGCCCTGATGCCTGGCTGGAGCACCAAGGGCCTGTCCTCCATACGGCTCAGAATAAAGGGAGAAAAAATAGAAAGAAAGAAAGAAAGAAGATAAAATAAAATAATATAAAAGTAAAATAAAGTTATTAAAATAAAAAATAATTATTAAGAAAAAAAATTTTAATAAAAAAAAGATAACGGATAGACAGAACCCTAGGACAAATGGTAAAAGCAAAGCTATACAGATGAAATCACACACAGAAGCATACACACACACACTCACAAAAAGAGAAAAAGGGGGAAAAAATATATATATCTTTGCTTCCAAAATCCACCTCCTCAATTTGGGATGATTTGTTGTCTACTCAGGTATTCCACAGATGCATCATACATCAATTGATTGTGGAGCTTTAATCCGCTGCTCCTGAGGCTGCTGGGAGAAATTTCCCTTTCTCTTCTTTGTTCACACATCTCCCAGGGTTCAGCTTTGGATTTGGCCCCACCTCTGCGTGTAGGTCGCCTGAGGGTGTCTGTTCTTCGCTCAGACAGGACGGGGTTAATGGAGCAGCTGATTCGGTAGCTCTGGCTCACTCAGGCTGGGGGGAGGGAGGGGTACGGAGTGTGGGCGAGCCTGCGGCGGGGTGACATTGCACCAGCCTGAGGCACGCCGTGCGTTCTCCCAGGGAAGTTGTCCTTGGATCACAGGACCCTGGCCGTGGCGGGCTGCACAGGCTCCCGGGAGGGGAGGTGGGGATAGTGACCTGTGCTTGCACACAGGCTTCTTGGTGGCAGCAGCAGCAGCCTTAGCGTCTCATGCTCGCCTCTGGGGTCCACGCTGATAGCTGCGGCTCGCGCCTGTCTCTGGAGCTCCTTTAAGCAGCGCTCTTAATCCCCTCTCCTCGCACACCAGGAAACAAAGAGGGAAGAAGAAGTCTCTTGCCTCTTCGGCAGGCCCAAACTTTTTCCCGGACTCCCTCCCGGCTAGCTGTGGCACACTAGTCCCCTTCAGGCTGTGTTCAAGCTGCCAACCCCAGTCCTCTCCCTGCGATCCGACCGAAGCCCAAGCCTCAGCTCCCAGCCCCACCCGCCCCGGCGGGTGAGCAGACAAGCCTCTCAGGCTGGTGAGTGCTGGTCGGCACCGATCCTCTGTGCGGGAATCTCTCCGCTTTTCCCTCCGCACCCCTGTTGCTGCTCTCTCCTCCACGGCTCTGAAGCTTTCCCCCTCCGCCACCCGCAGTCTCCATCCGCAAATGGGCTTCTTAGTGTGTGGAAACCTTTCCTCCTTCACAGCTCCCTCCCACTGGTGCAGGTCCCATCCCCATCCTTTTGTCTCTGTTTTTTCTTTTTTCTTTTGCCCTACCCAGGTACGTGGAGAGTTTCTTGCCTTTTGGGAGGTCTGAGGCCTTCTGCCAGCATTCAGTAGGTGTTCTATAGGAGCAGTTCCACGTGTAGATGTATTTCTGATGTATCTGTGGGGATGAAGGTGATCTCCGCGTCTTACTCTTCTGCCATCTTCTCAAATCTCTCCTTGTCATATCTTTTGCAGTGATACTTAACTTTGTGGGAATAGAGAATCTGATGGAAACTATCCCCAGGCAGTGTGGATGTGTATGTACAGGTGCATGTGTACACTAACAGATACACACACACACACACACACACACACACACTTTTGTGTGTTATTTCAAAAGATTCCCCAAAGCACTAAAACCCGTCAAAGACCACCAGCCTGAAGAATAAAGCCTCAACTCTTTTGCACTCCTTTGGCACCATGCCCCCATGATCTGCCCTGACCTATCATTCTAGCCTCCTTGCCTTCCAGTCTGCAACCTGGCTCCCCACAGGTTAGCACTAAAAGCTCTCTGACTCTATCTAATATGTCATACTACATTATATAATCACATTTCTTTGCACATGCATGTTATTCTTTCCACCCAAAACACATTCCTCAGCTCACGAGATTGTTTTAAACGTTAAGTATGATAACTATGCAAATGTGCCTGGTATATAGAAGGCATAATGTTTGCTAAATTTGAAAAAAAAAAAAGACTTAGCAAATGTTGGGAAATGAAGATTGCATGTTTTATTTCCAGAAATTTGAGTGACTTAAACAACTGTGTTATATCTGTATTTCTTCATTCACTAGTTAATATTGGAAAACCTAATATGTATATATATGGAAATCATATAGCACAAGACAATTTCTAGGTAATAATAAGTCTAATGGAAGGTAAACTGATCATAAAACCATCTCACTTGTATAAGTTCCTCTTATAAGTTTTTAAGGAAGATTACATTGGTTGAAGTATTCATTTGAAAAAAGTTGTAACATAACACTGAAGAATTTGTCTCAGAAAGTATGATGTTCTGTCTCTAGAAAAAGAGATTCAATTAAAAGGTTACAAATTTTCACCTATATATGGTCATTCCAATACATCAATGATGTTTTCCAAACATCATTTAAAAATGTATCAATTTACTTAAATTTTGTTAAAATTAAAATTACCACTCTGTGTATATATCTGACGGAAACAAAATCACTATCTTGAAGAGATATCTGCAACCCCATGTTCATTGCAGCATGATTTACAACAGCCAAGACATGGAAACAACTAAGTGACCATCAATGAAGGAACAGATAAAGAAAATGTGATACATGTGTGTATGTGTACACACACACACACACACACACACACAAAATGGAATATATTCAGCCATAAAAAAGAAGGAAACCCTGCCATTTGAAACAACATGGATGGACCTTGAAGGTACTATGCTAAAGTGAAATAAGTCAGACAGAGAAAGACAAATACTGTATGATTTCACACATATATAGAATCTTAAAAAAAAAAACTCATGGAAACAGATAATATATCTATGGTTGCCAAAGTTGGTGGGATGGGGTAATGTGTAAAGGTGAGCAAAAGTACATACTTCCAGTATTAAGACTAATAAGTTCTGGGGATGCAATATAAAGCATGATCACTACAGTTAAGAATACTGTATAATGTACTTGAAAGTTGCTAAGAGAACAGCTCTTGGAAAAGTTCTTATCACAAGAAAAAAAATTGTAACTACATGTACATCACCATGAGGTGATGGATGTTTACTAAACTTATCGTGGTAATAATTTCACAATATATGCATGTATCAAATCATTATGCTGTACACCTTAAGCTAATGTGATATGTCAATTGCATCTCAATAAAACTAGAGTTGGGGGAACCTAACACCACAGAAAGCCCGTATCTTGGCAGGGGAAGAAGTATTCTCTTCAAATTGCAGATCAAGTGTCCACAATTATATCAGCTGAGAATCAACCCTTAAGAATCATGACAACAGAACAACTAGTTCTAAAAAGCTGGACATATTTGAGAGGAAAAATCCAGGAAGATTGATGTAAAATAATTAAAAAGTAACTGGGTGAATTTCAAGGAGGAATAGTTATCAAAGTGTAGTATGCAAGTATTGCTGTTATTCTGAGGGAACTGCACATGAAATTTGTGGAACTAAGACTAAGGGAAGGCATAAGAATAAAGAAATAGTAGTAGGGAGCTGAGAATGACTTTTCTTAAGATTTATAACTTTTTATATTTATAGCCTTAAGGCTTACTTGAAATCCCTAATGAAAAATGGTATAAAACACCGGTACTAACAGTTTTAACCCTTATTAAGGAAATCTAACAAATAAATTAACAGATTATGTGCTATATTTCACTGAGTCTATGTTTAGATTTAACTTATTTTTTTATTAAAAAGAGATTTTGATTGAGTACATCAATTAAATACATAATGCTTGATGAATCTCAGAGGCTCATCACTGGATGTGTTAGAATACGTATTAATCAAGCAGAAGGGTGGAAAAAATAAAATAATAGTAATTACATGCAAGGGCATAGATAAAGTCCAACTCTTCACCAAGGTTCAAACAGAATCACAAACAAAGAGACTTTGCTAAATAAAATGCAAACTCTATTTCATAAACTTCATATTGCTAAAGCACTCTTTTTGGCAATAATGAGTACAATAAACTCATAGATTATTCACTGCAAAAAAAAAATTAACTTCCTTATGCAAATTGCCACAATTTGTGACATTTTGTGTGGAAAAAAATAAAGTGGTACTTCAAAAGTCATATTGTAATTATTATCATAAAGACAAAATAGCTTCTGTTTCTTATTACTGACTTTTAAAAAAAGTTTCCTACTATTACAGTTTAATTTTTTAAGTATAATGGACAAAAGAAAATATCCAAAAAGGCAAATATGAGCTATGTTTTTATTTTTTCATTTTTCTTTTTATGATTATATTTATTTCAATATACAAAAGAATGGTGTTCCCATTATTTAAGCTGTTTCCAACTAGATAATATTTTCTTCAGCATTTAACCAAGTGTTGGCAATTGAAAAAAGAGAAGGTCAATGTGATTGGTTAATTAAGATTTCAAATAACATGCTGTTCCCTAGAGGGGAGGCTAATTTCTCATTTATAAAGCCCATTTATAACTCTAGCTCTGAGAAATGGTTCTAATAAAACTCACAGTTAAGTAGGCCTTCAAATGCATACCAGCCATTAACATTTGGGCTGCCTGCTGCTAGCAAAATATTAATATTTGATGCCACAGCATTTTCATTTTATGACTATTTAGCATAAATCTGTTTCAGGGTCTTATGAAACAGCTTTATTTATGTGTTAAATTAAACTCAGGTTGTAATGGTTGGTTTTTAAATGACTTGAAAATAGTTTATAGCCACTAGGAATCTGTATATTTTCTGATTAGATTAATAGCTGTATTTCCTCCAATAAATACACTATTAGGGACAAAAACAACTTATTGCAGGGTCCTTTGAAAAAGAAAAAAGAAGAGGAAAAAAGAGCCAGGAAGACAGTAAGGGAGAACTGTCAGAGCCAACTGAAGGAGATAAAACCACTTTACCTTGTTACAGTGTTTGTAGTTTATTGAGAAGTTCCTATATATTACTACTTCATCTAATGCTCACAGCAATCTGGTGAGATGCTCAGATAATTACTATGCTACATTAAAGATGAGAAAACAAAAGCTTCAGAAGGGTTAAATTACAAATCAGTTTCATGGCTAGAAAATGGCAGGGCAAGGTGAGAATCCAGGCCTTGTGATAAAAAGAATTTGTGCAGGTGTTCATCTAATATTTGAGCTATATCTTAAATCTTCAAAAGCATATAAGTGTAATGGGTGTGTGTGTGTGTGTGACAGAGAGAGGGAGAGAGGGAGGAGGGAGAGGAGAAGAGGGGAGGGGAGGGGAGGGGAGGGAGAAGATCCCAGGTTAGAAGGACTCTGATGGATAAAGTCAGAAATGCATGGAACTGTTTAGTGCCCCATTTCCTTCCTTTGACTGTAACTTCTTTGAGGGCAGGGAATGTGTCTTTTTTCACCACTTAAATGCCAAGACCTACCAGAGAGCATCATAAATACTGGCTACACAAATGACAGAGAGAAAGAAAACAGAAACTAAAAGAGAATGGTGATAAAGACATAAAAGGAGGAGAAACTGTCAAGAAAGAGTACTTAATATCAAATTCACATATGTATTATATCTAAATAAGAATCTCCCTTGCCTTTGGATAAAACAAGGAGATTGAGGCTGACTCTAAAGGATGGGGGTGGAGGACAGTAGTGGAGTGATGGAGGTTTATACAGTCAATGTTCTGCAACTTAAATCTTTATCTCTTTGCTAGTGTGTTACTAGAGTGTTAACATGGTATAACTATGTTTCTGGGCCTAACAAAGATCAAAGTGATACTCCTCCAAGGTCTAGAGAAAGAGATAGAGAGGGAAAGAAACAAGCCATGTACCAATTATTATTTCAAGATAAAACATTATCATACCTGAATAAAAACTCTAAAAAGAGGTAGAAATGACTTAAGAGAATCCATTCTATCCTTCCTTCCACATAATGAAAAAAAGTATGACTGGTTTCTTAGGTACAAACAATGAAGTCTGACCGTTTGGCTATTTTCATTTGTTTGCACTATTTAAATATTAGGAAAAATAAAACACGACCAAAAATTAAATGGCACAGCAACCAATCAGTTGTTTTGTAATGATACCTAAGAAGAATATTTCAAGTTAACAAAAGATGCCACATAAATACCTATAATAATAATAACTACATAACGTTCTTTTCTAAGTAATAGAATTACCATTTTAATACATGATTGTTCTACATGTGGGATAACAAAACTGACACAATTTAAATATGAGCTATATTCTCTAAGAAATGAAACTGATGATACGTCCTTTCTGTTTAAGGCTTCAATCTTCACATCAATAGGAAAAACTAATTTCTTTTTTCTTTGCTCCATCAAAGAACGAAAAGATTAGTCCTGAGATCTAAGAAGGTTGTTACTTCCACTAAGAACAAGATCAATATGAACCTTCCACCACGGATCAATTAAAAAATATGTAAAAGAGATTTTAAACTTTCTCCTCAAAATGGTAGTGTGGAAAACTAGAAAGGATGATGTTTTCTAACAAACAATTACCATCTTGCTTTTTCAAACATCAGTATCTATTTTGTACACATACCAGGAAATGCATGGTTATTTGCTTAAAGTCAGTTAATGAGGGCAATGCCATGAGAAAAAGATTTAAATCTGTACAATTCTTAATTACAAAGAAAGCAAATTTATTACTTTCAAATTCTACCTAGTAACAGAAAGGTCCTAGAGGACCTGCTGTAATGACCAGATAAGGCTGCCTATAATTAGCATGCCTCTTCTCTGTGTGTTAATCAGGAAGCCAAACTATTTAAGGCTGCTCAGAAACATTTTATTCTTTTAAATATTTAAAACATTCCCTTTCTGATCTTGCTCACATTATTAGTCTGTATAGGCAATGAAGAAAGAATTCTGGTAGCAAAAGCAAATTTCATTTCAGGCACTATTTAACAATCCTTAAGAGTTTAAGTTAATGAGGTCTTTACTAAGTTTGTTTTTATCTTTTTCTAAACATTTCTCTGTTGAGCATTTATTACTCTCAGTTGCTTTTACTGTTGTTGTTTTTTTGTTTGCATTCAATAGTTTGTTATGGTAAAAGAAGCAGAACAAATCTGAGATCTATACTGTTCACTTCTTATCATTTCTACTCTTATTTCAAAAGCAGGAAGAAAAAAAATCTTTGTGAGACAAAAGTCTACCATATCATACTGAGATAATAGATCAACTTCCTTAAGAATAAGTTTTTTAAAAGAAAAGATGCCAGTACTTAGCATAAAAATTGGTATTCAGTAATTATTATTTTTTTATCCTAAGAGCAAGGACTTGTTCTTATATAACCACATTATATGATCAAAACCAGAAAACTATAAGCTACTTTTAATGGTAGTATCTTCTGAATTCGGATTTAATTTCAGTTGGCCCTTGACATTGGAAAATGACCTTAAAAACTTTGCATATACTAAAATCAATGATTTTTTGGCCAGGCCGCACAGATGCGGGATCCTACTTCCCGGATCAGGGATCGAACCCCCTGCAGTGGAAGTGCAGAGTCTCAACCACTGGACCACCAGGGAAGCCCCTAAAGTCAGTGATTTTTTGAAATAATGGCAAAGTGAAATGGGTACTGGCTTGGGATTCAAGAGTTTCTGCCTTTTCTGCCATTACTAGTTATATGGCCATTACTGATATCCCTGGATTTCAGTTCACTTAACCACAAAATGAAGGAATTGGCTTAACTAATCACCAAGGTCTCTCCCAGCTCCTATATACTCTGATTCTGAATAAGGATTACTAAAAGTGGAAAACTACCATTTGTTTTTCAACTCAAAAGTGTGAGATCTTCAACTTATTTTTCTGCCTTAAGCTTTGCTGCCAAAGCAGTACAGCAAGTTTCAACCAAGTGCGGCCATTCTCTGGAGTCTCTAATGTTGAGATATAAGGCCTTCAAAAACTATATGTTCTGACTTTAAGGTATTTAAAACACAACGGGGGGGCTTCCCTGGTGGCACAGTGGTTGGGAGTCCGCCTGCCGATGCAGGGGACACGGGTTCGTGCCCCGGTCCGGGAGGATCCCACATGTCGCGGAGCGGCTGGGCCCGTGAGCCATGGCCGCTGAGCCTGCGCGTCTGGAGCCTGTGCTCCGCAACGGGAGAGGCCACAACAGTGAGAGGCCTGCGTACAGCAAAAAAAAAAAAAAAAAAAAAAACCACAACGGGGACTTCCCTGGTGGTCCAGTGGCTAAGACTATGCGCTCCCAATGCAGGGGGTCCAGGTTCAATCCCTGGTCAGGGAACTAGATCCCACATGCCACAGCTAAGAGTTTGCACACCGCAACTAAGGATTCTGCATGCCGCAACTAAAAACAGATCCCACATGACGCAACTAAGACCCGGTGCAGCTAAATAAATTTAAAAAAAAAAAACCACAATGGTTAGAGGCTTTAAAGAAAAATGTGTAACAATATCTAACAATAAGGTTTATAAGGAACTTTCACATGTTATCTCATTTAGTCTTTTCAATAAGTTGGAGAGCTATTATATTACCCATTTCTACAAAGGTCAAGTTCCAAGACGGCATTAAGATTGGGAGATTTCTTACTTCATAGTCCATGCTTTGTCCATTACACTACATTACTTTAAGTGCACATATAAACCCCCTAGATCTCACTTTGATTTAGTGGGAATGTTTTTTTAAATGCTTAATTGTAAGCTCTCACTGTCTCATTAGAGCAAAATATTGTCCAGAGTACATCAAAATTTCTTCATTTTTATTTGCAAGCTGTTCCTGAAAAAAGATTCAGGATAACTTAAAAAATTAAATAATTGAGACTAATCCTGTAAATAAAGACAAGTATTTCTGTTTGCAGCTAAAATGGAGTCATGTTGAAGCAATGTAAATATGGTTGATAATTCATTTGGTTCCCAACACTGAAATTACATAATTCTTAATTAATCTGGGATATTTCAAAATTTTATTGCCCTTTTGAGACTCCACATAATTTGAATTTAGACTGTATGAGAAGCTCCGGTCTGAAGACCTCCGATATATATATGACTTAGAAAGACTATATGATCTTGAAATCCTCTAGAAGAAAGCATTATATTGCCACTGATTATTAAATACAACTCTTTATCCACTAGTCACTGAGATACAAAGCTTTGTGTTCATTCAATCTGTTCAGAGCAGAGAAAAAATAAAACCCAGTTTAGCTGAAAACCAGCCCAAACCTATCCAACCCCTATCACTGTGATACCTCTATAAGCAATGATGATGACTGAATTATTTGTTTTAAGAAGTATTTCAGGTTGAGGATTTCTATGAACATGTAACACTGGTAACCTTGTATTAGTTCTAGCTAATACTTCAGGACTGCGCATCAGCAACTGATCAACTGATATAATTCCAACATCTTTTAGTTATTGTTCAAAATAAGAATCATAGAATAATAGTTCTGCAGCATCTAAAAGCACATTCACTTTCTATCAGTGGTTTTCCAGAATTTATTTTTTGCATAATAATAACTACAATAGGTTCTTAGCTTAAAGATAGGTGTCACTTTTCCAAAAGCCATTTATAAATCACTGCTCTTGATACTCTTCAACTTTTTTCTTTCGTGGGAGGGTAACTTTCTCCAGATTAGAAACATTTATGCAACGGAAAAACAAATGTAAGAAATCTTGTCTAGGAGGAGGTAGAAGTAGCAAAGCTTTCAAGTTCCTCTACTTGGCTGAGAGAAAACACTGCTAGATTCTTGAATCCATTTCTGGACATACGCCTAACCTCGATAAATTTGGCTTTCTGCACTGCAACATCAGAGTTAGTTTTTAACAATTCCTTATAAAAACCAGCAGACATCTGAGGGTTGCCAAGGTAAAGAATACAATGAGGCAGTATACAGAGTGGTTACAACAATCTCCCGAGTCAGTGTTCAGGTGCAACTCCTAGTTCTTCCCTTACGAGCTTTGTTAGTGAGGATTTCTGTTGGCTGAAAACAATAATAGGGAACCCCAGACAGAAGCTAATTTTTTTCTCTTGTGTAAATGCCCAAAGATTGGCAGTTCAGGGCTGGTGCAGAGGCTCTGCTCCCCAAAGCCCACAAGGACCCAGTTCTTTCCAGCTTTCTGCTCTACCTTCACAGGTGCAGCCCTGGCCGGCACATCTAAGACATGCATCAACTGTCATATGCTTGAGACAGGAGAAAGGAGGAGTAGAGAAGGGAAGAAGAAGGCAGAGGACGCAAGCCAACTCTCTCTTAAGAAAGTTCACCAAAATTACCCACAATAGTTTCTGTTTTTTTCTTGGCCGCAACTAGTCACACTTACCTGCAAGGGAGGTTAGGAAATATGGGCCATGTGCCAGGCTGGAGCTGTTATTACTGTGAGAAGAGGGTGAAAACAGATATTGGGGTACTAGCTATCTCTACCACACTATCTGTGTGATCTTAAACACTTTATGCCACTGACGTCTCATCTGTAAAATGGAAAAAATATTAGAATCTCCCATCATAAAGTTACTGTGAACATGAAATAATAATAATCAACGTAGAGGAGTTAGCATAGTGTCTGGCACATAATACCCAACAAAGTAAACAATTATTTATCCTTCAGACATTTTCTTTTGCTTACTGATTTTATCCATTTTTCCCAACCCCCAAATTATCAGCACAATGTAAACAGACTGATACTCTCAAATCACTGCTTTCAGCAAGGCCCCTCCTCTTTCTAATGCCCTTGCCAACACACACACACACACACACACACACACACACACACACACATTCTCTCTTTCTGAAAGAAGACTTTAGTGCACTTCACTACCTAAATTCACGTGCAAACTCCTTCTAAATCTATGCCATAACCTCTAAAACTCCCCTTTCTTTACCTCCCCAATACCTTTTCAACAATATCCCCCACTATGATCCAATGTAGATAATACTAATGATAACAATTACAAAAAATGATGACCAAAAGTACTAAATTTTAGAGGCTATCACTTTTTTTTTTTTTTTTTTTTTTGCGGTACGCGAACCTCTCACTGCTGTGGCCTCTCCCGTTGCAGAGCACAGGCTCCGGACGCGCAGGCTCAGTGGCCATGGCTCATGGGCCCAGCCGCTCCGCGGCAGGTGGGATCTTCCCGGACCAGGGCACGAGCCCGTGTCCCCTGCATTGGCAGGCGGACTCTCAACCACTGCGCCACCAGGGAAGCCCCAGGCTATCACTTTTTGAAAGTTTTTTCTTTGCCAGGTAATGTGCTGAGTGTTTTACATGAATTCTCTCAGTTTAAAAAAAAATTTAAGTATAGTTGATTTACAATGTTGTGTTAATTTCTGCTGTACAGCAAAGTGATTCAGGTATGTGTGTGTTATGTATGTGTATAACATACATAACACACACATTCTTTTTTCATATTCTTATCCATTATGGTTTATCATAGGATATTGAATATAGATCCCTGTGCTATACAGTAGGACCTTGTTGCTTATCCATTCTATATGTAATACTTTGCATCTGCTAACCCCAAACTCCCACTCCATCCCTCTCCCACCGCCCCCCTTGGCAACTACAAGTCTATTCTCCATGTCTGTCTGAACTCTTTCTTTTAATCCTCATAATAATCCTGTGAGGTTATTACCATTATTATCCCCATATTTTAGATTACAACTAAAGCTTAGAAAGGTTACACCCAAAGTCACACAGTAAGTATATGGCAGGGCTGTGATTTGAACAGAGGTCTATTGGACTTCAGAGCTTTTCATTTAACCACTGTGTGACACCTGTCTTGCACAAACATACCACCTGCATTCTCTGTATATACCTGAGTCCCCTTAGAATTCTTTTTCTAACCACATCCTGCAGAGTGTCATTAAGGTCTAGCTCATTCCTGATCTCTTCCATGAGGCCCTCATCAACTATAATGTAATAATAATTATAGTAATTATACTCTAGTAATAAAAACAAATAGCAAAATTGCACTTATATTATACTGTTATAACACTAGGCAGTTCTAAGCACCATATACTAACTCATTTAATCCTCACAACAACACTGTGAGTTAGACCATAATTATCTCCATTTTACAATGAGGAAATGAGGCCTAGAGAGGCTAAGCAACTTGCCCAAGCTCACATAGCTAGTAAATGTTGGAGCTAGGATTCTAACCCAGATCTCCTAGATGCAGATCTTGTGCTTTTCACCACTAAACGATACTGCCACTCATTTATCTTCCATAATTTATCTCCTCTCCTGTAACCCTTTCTTAGATATTAAATTACATATAGCCTTATATTATAAACTAATATAACCATTTCACATATTAAAATATCAGGCACAACATATATGAATAAACAAAATGTGGTATACTCATACAGTGTAATATTATTCAGCCATAAAAAGGAATGAATTTTGACATATGCTACAACATGGATGGACATTGAAAACATTATGCTTACTGAAATAAGCTAGACAAAGAAGGACAAATATTGTTAAGATTCACTTACATAAGGTACTCAAAATAGGCAAATTCATAGCGAAAGAAAGTACAAGAGAGGTTACCAGAAGATGGGGGCAAGGGGAAAAGGAGAATTATTATTTCACAAATATGGAGTTTTCGATGGGAATGATGAAAAGGTTTTGGGTACAGATAGTGGTAAGGGTTACACAACACTGTGAATGGATTCAATGACAGGGAATTGTATACTTATGAGTGGTTAAAATGATAAATGTTATATTTTACCACAATAAAAAATATCATGCACATTATATTACAGTCACACTTCACAGACTCTTGAAGGCCAATGAAAGCCTTCTGGGACCAGGAGATACTAGGAAATTTACTACATCGTTGGTTTATAGTTCTTTAAAATTTGTGGCAGACAGAAAATGAAAACTAACATTTCTATGAAACACCTAAGCAGTAAATCCAAAACCATGTCTTGCTTTCCCAACATGATCAACAATATCTTTAGAAAAAAAGTTTTGAGCAGGCACACACATACTCACAAACAAGATGCTCAATAAAATTTTGTTTAATTAAACTGAATATTCAAAGCCTCTCAAAGACACAAATACATAAATAATCTTTGCAATTATTTCACCAGCATTCAAGGAAAATCCTAAAATCTCCACTTTGTAAATGGAGAAAATAAGGCACAAAGAAGAGAAGTGATACTCTTTGGATAACTGTAAATCTGACATGATAGTTACCATTCTCTGTCTCCCATTTGTAAGTTACTGGATCATACAATCTTGAAAAATGCCACAAAACACCAACTGTGATACTCATACTCATACAAGAAATTAAACCAGAGTAGGGTGAATACGGATTACCACCTGCAGCCCTCCTCCTCCACCTTTCCCCCCAACGACATTCAACATACTCTCCAAATTAAAAGGGGAGTATTTTCAGATCCTAACTCAGGTGAAGAAACAGATTATTACCCACCAGCAATGAACATGATCAAAAAAGAAACAAAGGTAGCACCTGTTCTTTAAGGAAGTGACCTGAACCCCTTCTGATGAAGAAGTTCCAAAACCATTTTTAGGTGAGACTACTGCTCAGTAGCCATACTCTTCCTCATCTCTCACCACTCGGGCTCACCCCCTTTCCAGTTACTGACAAGAAGCAACATGGAATTTCTCTTCTTGCTCTCTGCTTGGCTTCTATTGGAGGCACAAACCATAAATAACAATGGAATTACTAAAAGTTTTATACCAGAGGAAAAAAGATGCAATAGAAGCTAAAGTATTCATCAACTGGATACTTAATAACTGGAAATAGTGAGATATCTTTGTATTTCTTGGAATGAATTCTAAAGGGATTTAAGAATCCTAATTAGGACTTCCCTGGTGGTGCAGTGGTTAAGAATCCACCTGCTAATGCAGGAGACATGGGTTCAAGCCCTGGTCCGGGAATATTCCACATGCTGCAGAGCAACAAAGCCCGTGCACCACAACTACTAAGCCCGACCTCTACAGCCCACGAGCCACAACTACTGAGCACATGTGCCAAACTACTGAGGCCTGTGCACCTAGAGCCCATGCTCCACAACAAGAGAAGCCACCGCAATGAGAAGCCCGCACACCGCAACAAAGAGTAGCCCCTGCTTGCCGCAAATAGAGAAAGCCTGCACGCAGCAACGAAGACCCAATGCAGCCAAAAATAAATAAATAAATTAAATTAAAATTTTTTAAAAAAGAATCCTAATTAGGCATAAAGAACTCTTACTATAATGCTATACCACAAGATCAATATTTAACCTGTCTGAATAACAACAGGATTATTTTACATTTATTAAACAACCAAAAGGTTACATCTTATATATATAAGGAAAAGAATCCCACTCAAAATCAGCCAAATCTTCACTAAAGTTTTCACAAAGTGAATGGATCTGATCAGCTTCCTGAAGCATTTCATTCTTTTTTTTTTTTCCCCGACTATAGGACCTTCCCTGACTCACTAAATAATTTGTGCCCAAGCTCTCAATACAAAGTAATTGGGGGTTTCCCTGGTGGCGCAGTGGTTGACAGTCCGCCTGCCGATGCAGGGGGCGCGGGTTCGTGCCCCGGTCCGGGAGGATCCCGCGTGCCGCAGAGCAGCTGGGCCTGTGAGCCGTGGCCGCTGGGCCTGCGCGTCCTGAGTCTGTGCTCCGTGGCGGGAGAGGCCGCGGCAGTGAGAGGCCCATGTACCGCACAGGAAAAAAAAAAAAAAGCAATTGGGATATGGGGAAATAAGGCTTAGGTAGAATTTCTTTGGGTTGTGACTGGTGCTTAAGCTATAATGCAGCACAACTTTGTCTGATATTAGAAATTTAACTTCATAAGTTAAACACAGAAACATTCCAAACTGTGTCAAATCCAGACAATTAATACCTTACAAATATTATGACAATCAACTGAATATTAATATACACAAAGGAATTCAGGGGAGAAGAGAAGGAAAGTGGAAGCCAAGAGAAGCTAGAGAGGTCATAAGAGGAAAGTAACCAGTCAAAAAAATTAAAGTGAAGGCAATTAATGGGATGTCAAGTAGTGAGAGAATCCTGCAGTGAGCTTAGTGATAATTAAAATTTAAGGAAGCAAAACTCCTCTACTGGGAGTAGGTGATGTAGTATGTCCACAGCATAGCTGGACACATGCATTATATGGAGTGTAAGTAGGGAGATAATAGGGAAAGACCATGTTTCATTACATGTGTCTCAAGAGTAGAAGATATGTGCTAGGTTAGAAAATAACCATTTCCAGCTCTTTTATGTTCCTGTTGCCTGAGTGTGGCCTCAGACACCTCAAGTTCCCCACCAAACCCATCCCCTTCTAATAATCCCCTCACTAATCTATTAAATCACGAATATTCCTTCACTTCAAAGCACACTGCCTACATACCCTACAACACATGCTCTCTGTCATTTTAAATAGAATCATTCAACTAAAGTTATGGCAAATATTTGATATTCTATGCAGAAAAGACTACAGTGCTCAAAAGGATGAACATGATCTCATAGAATAACTTTTGGCAGGAGGTGGTGAGGAAGTTGTATTGTTTTGTGGGAAGTAGAAGACAGTTAATCCCTGGCATGAGTTCAAGGTAGCTCTACCTTTTTTCCAGTCTACCGCTTTCAAAACAATTTTACCTCCTATAAGATCTAGAGAGTTCTAAACATACTAAATAAGAGATTCCCCAGTAATTCCACATATATTTAACTTCTCTGAAGTTGATACTTCTAACCCAGCAAAAAGTTTCCAAGGCATTTCAGGTACCTGAGATCCAATCAGAGCCTTCGGCAGGTAGAGTTCCCCTTGGGAAGGAGAGAGGCCCAACAGCATAACCACAGGAAAACTGGACCATGGAAAGAAAGAGTGTGAGAAAGAGGTAGGGGAAGGACCTCTGGACCAGCATTTGTAAATAGCTTTCAGAACCCTTCCCACCAGAGACAGGATTTGGAGAGACCATGATGAGTCCCTCTGCCACTGTCTACCCTCTGCCACAATAGATGAAATAGATTCACAATAGATGAATCCCAGAAAAGTGGTCATGTTAATACCTAAAGGATTCCAGGGACACAGACCAATGCTGCTACTACTGAAAAATTCTTATTATTCTAAAATTCTGCCTAGGATTGATAAAGTACCAGACATTAAGACTATCCTACAACTACTTTATGAAAATAAGGGTCATTTTTTTGGAAGTCTTTCCCATAGTAGAGTGCTACAGGAGTCCCCCACAAAACCCACTCACCCTTCATTCAGGTACCATTACTCCCAGGAAGCCTTCCTCGACTCCCTAAGATGGGAATCATAACTTCCTCTATATTCTCATAACATCCTCTATAAAGTTCTAGCTGAACATTTAATACACTAAAAAGCCACTGATGCTTTGTCTACTTCCCCAGTCAGATTGTGAATGCCTCAGGGAAGAGATTCCTGATGCGTGTAATCAGTAAGTACTCAAAAAAATATTTTTTGAATCAATGAAAGATAATCTTTCCTCTTTGAGGATACTTTAAATTACATCTGTCTCCCCTGCCCAAGGGATTTGAGATGTTTCAATCAAGCAGGAAAAGAGTACAAGGCGGCAGAATAGGAGAGTGGTGAAGAATGTCAGCATCTGGGACTTCCCTGGTGGTGCAGTGGATGAGAATCTGCCTGCCAATGCAGGGGACACAGGTTCGAGCCCTGGTCCGGGAAGATCGCACATGCCACGGAGCAACTAAGCCTGTGCACCACAACTACTGAACCTGTGCTCTAGAGCCTGCAAGCCACAACTACTGAGCCCACATGCCACAACTACTGAAGCCCACACGCCTAGAGCCTGTGCTCCACAACAAGAGAAGCCCCCGCTCACTGCAACTAGAGAAAGCCCGCATGCAGCACCGAAGACCCAATGGAGCCAAAAAGAAAGAATGTCAGCATCTATCACAGTTGAGTTTAATGCCTATATGCTACTTTGCCAAATACATGACTCTGAGCAGGTTACTTATCTATGCTTCACTATCCTCACCTGCAAAATGATGATAATAATGGTAGACATCTCACAGGCTGTTGTGAGGATTAAACAAAGAAACACATGCAAAGTACCTGGTAGAGTGACTGATTCATCGTAAATGGTCAATAAACGTTAACTGTTACTGCCAAGGAGGAAAGCATGTTACCATGGAAAGAGGGCAGATAAGAGCTTAGAAGACTTGGATTCTACATCTCCTGGGATTCACCTGCTGGTCATGTGGCCTAGAGTTAATAAAGCACAATCTCTATGAGCCTCAGTTTCCTCATCTGAAAAATAAAGATGAGGAAAACAACCTGCTTAACCTTGCCAACTGTGTGAATCAAATAAGGTTAGATATGTGAAACTGCTATAAAATACTACAAAGAGATGAATTTTTGTGACATGGAGCTCTGCATTTTTAATTTTGTGTAATATATGTCTGTCTAATGAGAAGCAAGAAGTTCTCATCTCTGCTTTCCTCACTGAGGTAATGATTAGTGCATATGTGTGCATTATTTTAAGAATGAAAATCTCTTTTCAAAAAAGAGAAACATTTGATAAATGTTCTGCATGGCAAGTTATTTAGGTAGAAAAGAAAAAGGATTATTTTAGAATAGACTTTTTAAAAAACCACATGAATATATTCTCAGGCATTCCCTCTACCCTTTATATTTTCATAATCTTTATTAAAGCATTTACTATATTCCTGCCTATAGTAAAAAAAAAATGATATCTGTCATCAAATTATAACGCCCAGAGGAAACACATTATCTGGTTTATGTCCCCAGTCTGAAGTACAGTGCCTGATACTTACTTACAAGACCATAATGTTTGTGGAATTCAGGACAAATACACTAGTCAATTTCTACAAATACACTCACTATAGTTCAGTTTCTTCTCTGAACATAATATACTCATCATCTCTACAACTATTTGATAATTACTATGAAAAAATCATGTGGCATCTCTTAGAATGCTTTTAGAATATTGTGTGGTTTCATGTTGCTATTAAAGCAACTATAAATGTAGTGTGGTCTTCTCATACAGTAAGTAAACTGCATGAGGGCAAGATCCAGGCCTTATATTTTCTTTCAAATTTTACATTGAGATGGCCAAAAAGTTCATTCGGGTTTTTCTGTAAGGTGTTACAGAAAAACCAGAACGAAGTTTTTGGCCAACACAGTATTATTTAGCATCATGTCTCACATACAGAGGAGTACAATAATTAGCTGCTAGCTGATCAGTCATAATATATATAGCAACTTGACATAATCATTACGTCTGAGGAAAAAAAGTTGGAATAAAAGTTTCTTCTACGTATTACTGACCTCTTTTTAGTTTTCTACCTAGAAAATAAGGAAACTGTAAGTGTTAAATATTCGGTAAGAGGATTAATAAGATCATCTGTAATCATCTTTGTGCATCCAGACAAAATGATACTCCATAAATAGAAAATTGTATGAAAATATACATTTCTAGGAAGCCAGGGAGCCTTGTGCTTGGGGTTCCTAAACTCTGATGGATACAAGGTAGAGCTTTACATGACTTGGAACAAGCATCCCAGGAAGGGCACTGAAAGTGAAACATTTTGAAAAAGCCATAATGTTTTTTTAGAGGTAATCTATTTTCTACGAGTGCCAAGACCCAGGGTGACAACATTTGTGTATGTGTCTGTGTGTGTGTGTGTGTGTGTCTTAAACAATTCTCTGGATGGAATTATTATTTTTTTAACATCTTTATTGGAGTATAATTGCCCTACAGTGGTGTGCTAGCTTCTGCTTTATAACAAAGTGAATCAGCTATACATATACATATATCCCCATATCTCCTCCCTCTTGCGTCTCCCTCCCATCCTCCCTATCCCACCCCTCTAGGTGGTCACAAAGCACTGAGCTGATCTCCCTGTGTTACGCGGCTGCTTCCCACTAGCTCTCTATTTTACATTTGGTAGTGTATATCCTCATTGTGGTTTTGATTTGCATTTCTCTAATGATTAGTGATATTGAGCATCCTTTCAAATGCCTGTTGGCAATCTGTATATCTTCTTTGGAGAAATGTCTATTTAGGTCTTCTGCCCATTTTTGGATTGAGTTGTTTGTTTTTTTGACACTGAGCTGCATGAGCTGCTTGTATATTTTGGAGATCAATCCTTCATCAGTTGCTTCATTTGCAAATATTTTCTCCCATTCTGAGGGTTGTCTTTTCATCTTGTTTATGGTTTCCTTTGCTGTGCAAAATCTTTAAGTATCATTAGGTCCCATTTGTTTATTTTTGTTTTTATTTCCATTTCTCTAGGAGGTGGTCAAAAGGGATCTTCCTGTATTTATGTCATAGAGTGTTCTGCCTATGATTTCTTCTAAGAGTTTTATAGTGTCTGGCCTTACACTTGGGTCTTTATTCCATTTTGAGTTTATTTTTGTGTACAGTGCTAGGAAGTGTTCTAATTTCATTCTTTTACATGTAGCTGTCCAGTTCTCCCAGCACCACTTATTGAAGAGGCTGTCTTTTCTCCATTGTATATTCTTACCTCCTTTATCAAAGATAAGGTGACCATAGGTGCTTGGGTTTATCTCTGGGCTTTGTATCCTGTTCCACTGATCTACATTTCTATCTTTGTGCCAGTACCATACTGTCTTGATTACTGTAGCTTTGTAGTATAGTCTGAAGTCAGGGAGCCTGATTCCTCCAGCTCCATTTTTCTTTCTCAAGATTGCTTTGGCTATTCGGGGTCTTCTGTGTTTCCATACAAATTGTGAAATTTTTTGTTCTAGTTCTGTGACAAATGCTATTGGTAGTTTGATAGGGATTGCATGGAATCTGTAGATTACTTTGGGTAGTACAGTCATTTTCACAATGTTGATTCTTGCAATCCAAGAACGAGGTATACTTCTCCATCTGTTTGTATTGTCTTTAATTTCGTTCATCAGTGTCATATAGTTTTCTGCATACAGGTCTTTTGTCTCCTTAGGTAGGTTTATTCCTAGGTATTTTATTCTTTGTGTTGCAGTGGTAAATGAGAATGTTTCCTTAATTTCTCTTCCAGATTTTTCACCATTAGTGTATAGGAATGTCAGAGATTTCTGTGCATTAATTTTGTATCCTGCTACTTTACCAAATTCATTTATTAGCTCTAGTTGTTTTCTGGTAGCATCTTTAGGATTCCCTACATATAGTATGATGTCATCTGCAAACAGTGACAGTTTTACTTCTTCTTTTCTGATTTGGATTCCTTTTGTTTCTTTTTCTTCTCTGATTGCCATGGCTAAAACTTCCAAAACTATGTTGAATAATAGGGGCTTGACTGGGCAACCTTGTCTTGTTCCTGATCTTAGGGAAATGGTTTCAGTTTTTCACCATACAGAACAATGTTGGCTGTGGGTTGTCATATATGGCCTTTATTATGTTGAGGTAGGCTCCCTCTGTGCCTACTTCCTGTGAGTTTTTATCAAAAATGGGTGTTGAATTTGTTGAAAGCTTTTTCTGCATCTATTGAGATTATCATATGGTTTTTCTCCTTTAATTTATTGATATGGTGTATCACACTGATTGATTTGTGTATACTGAAGAATCCTTGCATTTCTAGCATAAACCCCACTTGACCATGGGGTATGATCCTTTTAATCTGCTGTTGGGTTCTGTTTGCTAGTATTTTGCTGATGATTTTTGCATCTATGTTCATCAGTGATATTGGCCTGTAGTTTTCCTTTTTTGTAACATCTTTGTCTTGTTTTGGTATCAGAGTGATGGTGGCCTCGTAGAATGAGTTTGGGAGTGCTCCTCCCTCTGCTATATTTTGGAAGAGTTTGAGAAGGATAGGTGTTAGCTCTTCTCTAAATGTTTGATAGAATTCGCCTGTGAAGCCATCTGCTCCTGGGCTTTTGTTTGTTGGAATGTTTTTAATCACAGTTTCAATTTCAGTGCTTGTGATTAGTCTGTTTATATTTTCTATTTCTTCCTGGCTCAGTCTCTGAAGGTTGTGCATTTCTAAGAATTTGTCCATTTCTTCTAGGTTGTCCATTTTATTGGCATAGAGTTGCTTGTAGTAATCTCTCATGATCCTTTGTATTTCTGCAGTGTCAGTTGTTACTTCTTTTTCATTTCTAATTCTGTTGATTTGAGTCTTCTCCCTTTTTTTTCTTGATGAGTCTGACTAATGGTTTAACAATTTTGTTTACTTTCTCAAAGAACCAGCTTTCAGTTTTATTGATTTTTGCTATTGTTTCCTTCATTTCTTTTTCATTTATTTCTGATCTGATCTTTATGATTTCTTTCCTTCTGCTAACTCTGGGGGTTTTTTGTTCTTCTTTCTCTAACAGGTGTAAGGATAGGTTGTTTATTTGAGATTTTGCTTTTTTCTTGAGGTAGGATTGTATTGCCATAAACTTGCCTCTTAGGACTGCTTTTGCTGCATCCCATAGGTTTTGGGTGGTCGTGTTTTCATTGTCATTTGTTTGTAGGTATTTTTTGATCTCCTCTTGGATTTCTTCAGTGATGTCTTGGTTATTGAGGAGTGTATTGTTTAGCCTACATGTGTTTGTGTTTTTTACAGTTTTTTTCCTCTAATTGATATCTAGTCTCATAGCATTGTGGTAGAAAAAGACACTTGATATGATTTCAATTTTATTAAATTTACCGAGGCTTGATTTGTGACCCAAGATATGATCTATCCTGGAGCACTTAAGAAGAAACTGTATTCTGTTGTTTTTGGATGGAATGTCCTATAAATATCAATTAAGTCCATCTTGTTTAATGTGTCATTTAAAGCTTGTGTTTCTTTATTTATTTTCATTTTTGATGATCTGTCCATTGGTGAAAGTGGGGGTGTTAAGTTCCTCTATTATTATTGTGTTACTGTCAATTTCCCCTTTTACGGCTGTTAGCATTTGCCTTATGTACTGAGGTGCTCCTATGTTGGGTGCATAAATATTTACCATTGTTATATCTTCTTCTTGGATTGATCCCTTGATCATTAAGTAGTGTCCTTCTTTGTCTCTTCTAGTAGTCTTTATTTTAAAGTCTATTTTGTCTGATATGAGAATTGCTACTCCAGCTTTCTTTTGGTTTCCATTTGCATGGAATATCTTTTTCCATCCCCTTACTTTCAGTCTGTATGTGTCTCTAGGTCTGAAGTGGGTCTCTTGTAGACAGCATATATATGGGTCTTGTTTTTGTATCCATTCAGCCACTCTGTGTCTTTTGGTGGGAGCATTTAGTCCATTTACATTTAAGGTAATTATCGATATGTATGTTCCTATTCCCATTTTCTTAATTGTTTTGGGTTCGTTATTGTAGGTCTTTTCCTTCTGTTGTGTTTCTTGCCTAGAGAAGTTCCTTTAGCATTTGTTGTAAAGCTGGTTTGGTGGTGCTGAACTCTCTCAGCTTTTGCTTGTCTGTAAACGTTTTAATTTCTCCATCAAATCTGAATGAGATCCTTGCTGCGTAGAGTAATCTTGGTTTCAGGTTTTTCTCTTTCATCACTTTAATTATGTCCTGCCACTCCTTCTGGCTTGTAGAGTGTCTGCTGAGAGATCAGCTGTTATCCTGATGGGGATTCCCTTGTGTGTTATTTGTTGTTTTTCCCTTGCTGCTTTTAATATGATTTCTTTGTGTTTAATTTTTGACAGTTTGATTAATATGTGTCTTGGCGTATTTCTCCTTGGATTTATTCTGTATGGGACTCTCTGTGCCTCCTGGACTTGATTAACTATTTCCTTTCCCATATTAGGAAAGTTTTCAACTATAATCTCTTCAAATATTTTCTCAGTCCCTTTCTTTTTCTCTTCTTCTTCTGGAACCCTTATAATTCGAATGTTGGTGCGTTTAATGTTGTCTCAGAGGTCTCTGAGACTGTCCTCTGTTCTTTTCATTCTTTTTTCTTTATTTTGCTCTGCAGCAGTTATTTCCACTATTTTATCTTCCACATCACTTATCCGTTCTTCTGCCTCAGTTATTCTGCTATTGATCCCATCTAGAGTATTTTTCATTTCATTTATTGTGTTTTTAATCGATGCTTGATTCATCTTTAGTTCTTCTAGGTCCTTGTTAACTGTTTCTTGCATTTTGTCTATTCTATTTCCAAGATTTTGGATCTTGGAAATAGAATCTTGGATCATCATTACCATCATTATTCTGAATTCTTTTTCAGGTAGACTGCCTATTACCTCTTCATTTGTTAGATCTGGTGGGTTTTTATCTTGCTCCTTCTCCTGCTGTGTGTTTTTCTGTCTTCTCATTTTGCTTATGTTACTGTGTTTGGGGTCTCCTTTTTGCAGGCTGCAGGTTCGTAGTTCCCGTTGTTTTTGGTGTCTGTCCCCAGTGGCTAAGGTTGGTTTAGTGGGTTGTGTAGGCTTCCTGGTGGAGGGGACTAGTGCCTGTGTTCTGGTGGATGAGGCTGGATCTTGTCTTTCTTGTGGGCAGGTCCATGTCTGGTGGTGTGTTTTGGGGTGTCTGTGGACTTTTTATGATTTTAGGCAGCCTCTCTGCTAATGGGTGGCGTTGTGTTCCTGTCTTGCTAGTTGTTTGGCATAGGGTGTCCAGCACTGTAGCTTGCTGGTCGTTGAGTGAAGCTGGGTGCTGGTGTTGAGATGGAGATCTCTGGAAGATTTTCGCCGTTTGATATTATGTGGAGCTGGGAGGTCTCTTGTGGACCAGTGTCCTGAAGTTGGCTCTCCCACCTCAGAGGCACAGCACTGACTCCTGGCTCCTCAATTTGGGATGATTTGTTGTCTATTCATGTATTCCACAGATGCAGGGTACATCAAGTTGATTGTGGAGCTTTAATCCGCTGCTTCTGAGGCTGCTGGGAGAGGTTTCCCTTTCTCTTCTTTGTTCTCACAGCTCCTGGGTCTCAGCTTTGGATTTGGCCCCGCCTCTGCGTGTAGGTCGCCGGAGGGCGTCTGTTCTTCGCTCAGACAGGACAGGGTTAAAGGAGCAGCCTCTTCGGGGACTCTGGCTCACTCAGGCCGGGCGGGAGGGAGGGGCACGGAGTGCGGGGTGAGCCTGCAGTGGCAGAGGTCGGCGTGACGTTGCACCAGCCCGAGGCGTGCCGTGCATTCTCCCAGGGAAGCCGCCCCTGGATCCCGGGACCCCGGCAGTGGCGGGCTGCACAGGCTCCCGGAAGGGCGGTGTGGGCAGTGACCTGCGCTCGCACACAGGCTTCTTGGCGGCGGCAGCAGCAGCCCCAGCGTCCCACGCCCGTCACTGGGCTCCGCGCTTTCAGTCGTGACTTGCGCCCGTCTGTGGAGCCCCTTTAAGCAGCGCTCTTAATCCCCTCTCCTCGCGCAGCAGGAAACCAAGAGGGAAGAAAAAGTCTCTTGCCTCTTCGGCAGCTCCAGAGTTTTCCCGGATTCCCTCCCAGCTAGCTGTGGCACATTAGCCCCCTTCAGGCTGAGTTCTCGCCACCAGCCCCAGTCCTCTCCCTGCGCTCTGACTGAAGCCCGAGCCTCAGCTTCCAGCGCCGCCCGCTCTGGCGGGCGAGCAGACAAGCCTCTCGGGCTGGTGAGTGCCGCTCGGCACCGATCCTCTGTGCGGGAATCTCTCCGCTTTGCCCTACCCAGGTATGTGGGGAGTTTCTTGCCTTTTGGGAGGTCTGGGGTCTTCTGCCAGCATTCAGTAGGTGTTCTGTAGGAGTTGTTCCACGTGTAGCTGTATTTCTGGTGTATCCGTGGGGAGGAAGGTGATCTCCGCGTCTTACTCTTCCGCCATCTTACACGGAAGTCTCCAATCTTTTTTTAATGAGGTAAAAGTTCGATGTGCATGTGTGTTTGTTTGTTTATGTCAGTATTTGGTTTTCTAAGGTCTAGTTGAGACATACTGAACTTGAAATTTTTATACTTTGCAATACGTAGTTAAAAGTTCTAAGACTTATGTGTTCATGATTATAATGTGCAATAGAAATACAGTAGTACTTCCTTCAAAAACATATTTAAACAATTTAAGAATAAATTAAAAATTTTAAATAATAATAAATTATAAAATGAAACTTTGGGAGTATAAAACATGATAAAACATGTGATTTCAAATTTCAGTAAATTCTTAATTAGCTAAAAAAAAGCATAGTTTGAAAAGGATGACTAAGTGACCCACTTCTGGATGGGTTATTTCTTCTTTTCTCTGTCAACAGAGAGCTAGGTCTTCAGATTCCTTCCATCATATTCTCTGAGGGAAAGACACTTACATTTGTCTAGCATTGAAGACTCATAATGACTGAGAAATAAAACCAAAAGAAAACAACTGCCTGAGTTATAAGTCCATAGATAGATTGGCCTTCCCTTTATTTTGCTTTCTCACTCAGCTTCATTATAGCCTCAAACAATACACCTGTGGGTATAGCAGTTTACTTCCCAACACCATGGTACCAGTAACTTTTCATTATCAGGAATAATAAATATAAGGTAACACTTAGGAAATTATGGGTAAGCAGCAGCACAATGATTTAAGAAGACATATTATGGTTTAAAACAAAACTCGGGAATAGCATCTCTAAATCTAACTTGAGAGTCTATTTGGAGTAGAGTCAAGCTACTTCTCCCTTCTACCAACAGTTGTTCCTCCTTTGTTTAGAAAGATCAGTCAAATCAACTGTGGAGGTCAACAGAATGACAGATGTCACAGACAGAATCTGTATATTTCTAGGGAAACTCTTAGCAAACCTTGAAAGTGAGACAAGGTTATACGAGGTAAAGAAGCAAACTTATTAAGCTATATATATATATATTATATATATACTTGATTTAACGGAAATTTTAACTTAATCTGGCAGTAAAACTATAAAATGGCATAAGGAGTTCCCTTAGGCTGAGGCAAAACAGGCTTTTTTTTTACAGAAAGCACCAGGGTGGCTGGCATGCAGCTCCAGGGTGAACCTTTTGTGAGAAAAAGGAGGTCATAACACAACTGAACTGTGGGAAGATTAACAGAGATTCTTAGACATATCAGGGTCTCAAAGAGTGGCTGGAATAAACTGTCCTTGCCTTTATGTGACTTAAAATTTTCTCTGTTCAATTTTTGGAGAAAACTCTGAGGGGAGAGGAGAATGTTTTCTCTATCCCCTTCTCTTTAGGTAAAAGAGGTTGCAAAAGGCTGCAATATAACTCTTTGAACTGGGAACAGTTAAAATGCTGGGATTAAGCTAGAGAGCTTTTTCTTCTGAGGAAGGCAGCTGAGGTGATAGCACTGAGACTGCCTGCTCCCTGACCCCAAATTGTTGTGGTCTTTTTGCTTTCCATGGGCTCATCATCTTTCTCAATCAGAAAGCAGCTAACCCCCCCTGGCAGAGAATCCTCCTTTCCCAAAGTATATCCAGAAGGATAGGAGACCCTAGCCCTAAAAACTGTGCCATACTTCTGTAGACAGAGGCTTAGAATTCTCAGGCAACACCTACAGCTCATCTGAGGCTGGCATAAAGAAAAAGGAACCATGGGGATCCAAGCTTGGGCAGACTGTCTTCATATGTGACCAAGAAGGCAGTAAGATGATGTAATTCAAGTACAGCCTCTGACCTGATCTAGATAGGAATTGTTTAGCAGGATGCTAGCACCTGGTCTTATACCAAGGCTATGAAGGAGGTACAGGTCCCCAAAGTGGTAGACTGGAATGAAGGGATTACAGATAAGGTCACAGGAGTGAAGAGAAGAATCCCTGGAGGATGGGCTTGTGGTATATATAGCATGTCACTGGTTCAGGCCAGAACTGGCACCTAAGCAAGAGATACACATGTCCATCAAATCAACAGAAGTGATACTTGTTTCCAGAAGATGAATACCATGCCACCTGGCTTCAATCAAGGCATCTACAATAATTTCCGCTATTTCCAAACTGTTAGTAATTTCCAAACTAAAGATATTAGACCTGCCATGGCCCTGAAAAGGTTATGGGAGAACCTTAAGTTTGAGCCTGAGCTAAATTTCCATGCAGTACTTGGGGAAATCATGGGCAACTTGGCATCATCAACCAAGGGTAACTGCAAAGGTTCCTGCACAAGCCAGTCAGGTTGACCTTTCCAGACACAGAGATTAGCATGTGGATGCACTTTAGTCCCTCTGCACTAGTTATGCACTTCCCAATTAATTCATGACATTTAAGAGTGTACATAGATGAGATCAGATCCTTCGCAGACATATGGCATTAAAGAAATGCCTTTACACTCCTACAGCATACTTTCAGTGATAAAGATTCCTTGATTTGCTCAATTTTTGGATGGTTGAAGAATTCAGAGACACAAAACTCCCTCTACAAAAATGCCCCTAACTCATTGGTACAAACCTCCAGACTCCTCCTTCATACCAAAAGCAATGTTACTATAGGTTTATAAATGTACACCCACTGACTAGCAGAAAGCTGATTTCAAAGCTGAGCTCACTTCATCCATCTACAAATAATTCCAAATTTCTCAAGCCCTCAGGAAAGAACTTCCTCAGGACCCAAAAAAGAAAATTAATGGGCAATGTCTACTTTTATTTCAAACTTTTAAACCTAGTCCCAGAGTTCTACTTGGATTGCATCCTTATCTGGGCTCTGATTCAGATTTCAAGCTTCTGCCACTATATAGCCAGTTGATGAGAAAGAAGAGTACAGGGTGAAGAGCAAGGGAAAGAGGACCATGGTAATAGTATCCTAATTGGCTTCCTGTCTTCAGTCATTATTTTCCTTATTTCATTTCACCCATCCTGGATATCAGCAAATTAGTATTTCTAAAAACCTCCATTTCATGTCTTTATTTTCTACTTTTTGCTTATCAGTATATTCTGGTCCTTCTAAAATGGACATATATAAGGAAATTATTTTAAGTGAAAAGAAAAACTCCACTTTTATTATTTCATTCTCAGAGTATAGTCTAAATGCACAGCCCTCCACCATCGAGGCTCCAATGCCTCCCCATTCTGGCCATTCACTGATCTTCCACAATGAATCCTACACTCTAATTTAATTGATCGATCCACAGCCCTTGAGTACCTATCATCTTCTTACCCATTCCTGTCATCTGCTCTTTTTCCTCTACCACAGTGCAGCCCTAGCCCTTCTCTTATCAAAATCATCTTCACTCACAAAGATTCCATCACCTTCAATGTTATTTACATCTACTATAAACCAAAAGTGAGATTTTCCTCCTCCTTAAAATGTCCCTCCAAACTGAGAGCCAACTGATAATTTACTGGCATGGACTGTTAGTTGTTTTCCTATGTAAATACTACCTATACCTTCCCTAATCATGCTGAACATTAAGGAAAAGGAAAATATATTGCATTTTTCTTCTTGGCACATAATAGATGGTTAATAAATGTTTGTTGCATGAATCCTGAAACATACTTACAACACTTTAACAAATAATTAAACCAGGTGCTCGATAAATATTTGGTGTTTACATGATTAAGAGAAATGACTGCAAGGGCTTTTGCCATAAAGCTATTGAAGGGTATCCTATCTATATTACTAACATACTGTGGAGCATTTTAAATCTTGAAGAATGTTGGTATTACTCAATGGTGAGTTAAGCAGTGATGGAAAACAGTTACAATTGAGTATGAAAGATAATTTGTACCTTGGCATAATTATACCTTTTAAAAAAGGGTCTAAATATATATTCCATTTATTTAATGTTCATATTATTACTTCTCAATGCTTAACTCTAAACAAAGAGTTCTCATTTATAAAGAAAGTAAAAAGTAAAAAGTGGAAGAATCCTTGCTATTTTCTCTTTTGTCTTTAACTACAGCCAAGGGAAGCCTATCAGGACATACTGCAATACCATAAGCCAGGCACCCTCTTGCTTATTCTAACTGCTGGAAACCTAATTAAGGAGCAATAAACAATTCCCTGCATGCTGGCCTTGGAAACTACAAGTGTAAGCAAAAATACAACAACGTGAACAAGGCTAGACAACTATTACTGTTTATTATTACCTCAAGAGTTATTAAGCAGCAAAAAGCAAAAAGAGTTATATTACCAAATAAATTTAAAGAGGATTTTATTTTCTTGCTTTAAAACTGATAATATCTGTGGTAAGATATGTGACACCCCTTACCCCCTGAAAACATTTTTTCAGAGAATCATCACTTTAATTTAGAGGGAAAATGTTAATTTTAAACTTCTAGGAATGTACTATGCCTAAAACTGAAAGAAATTATTTCAAACAAGTACAAGATGTCTTTTTAAAGAAGGGAATTACAGTGTATAAATCAAACCAAACACTTCATCCTATGGTACATGCCATGCCATATTTGACTTCCAAGTAAATTTACTGCTTTTTGAAAATCTACCATCACAAAATTTCAAGGAGCTTACTTACAAATGCCATGGGAATTTAGTAGATTACTATAACTCAAACTGATTTCAGTTTTACCAGGTGAGAAAGAGGAAGGTTTAACCTAGTCATGACACAGTGCCAGACACATTTTAGATATATCCTTTAAAAAGGAGAACTTTAGATTGAGCAGATTTAATACTCTAAAAAAATAGAAAATTAAAGAAAATGTGCAAAACCATTTTCAGAAAAGACAAATGAGAGAGGCTCAATTTTCAAAAATAATACCAAGGATTTAGTCTGATTTGTAAAAGCAATTATCTTATATTTGAAAAACATTGGAGATACAAATGAAGAGAACAAAATGAAAATACAAAAACCTGCTGAATTTGACTATAAATCAATTCAATTTTGAGGCTATGGTAGGAGTAACTAAAGGAGCACCGAATTGATATTTTCACTTAAGTGATAAACTTTATTATTACTCTCTATGAGGAGGAATACTAATTGTAATTACCTGTGGTTCTACAATTCCTGATGAGGATTTCTGTATCTAAGTAAGTGAGAAATAATGGTCTATAGTGTTTTGTTTTGTTTTTCTTATACTAATTTTGTCTATTTTTGGTATCAGAGTAATACTAGCTTCAAAAATTGAGTCAGGAGGTGTTCCTTCCACTTTTCTAGAAGAGACTTTGTAAAACTGGTGTTAACTTTTCTTTAAATGTCTTGGTAGAATTCTCCAGTGAAACATCGGGAACTGGAGATTTATTTTTCAGAACTTTTTAAAATTACAAGTTTAATTTCTTTCTTTCTTTTTCTTTTTTTTTTTTTTTTTTTTTTGCGGTACGCCGGGCCTCTCACTGTTGTGGCCTCTCCTGTTGCGGAGACACAGGCTCAGTGGCCATGGCTCACGGGCCCAGCTGCTCCGCTGCATGTGGGATCTTCCCAGACTGGGGCAGAAACCCGTGTCCTCTGCATCGGCAGGCAGACTCTCAACCACTGCGCCACCAGGTAAGCCCCACAAGTTTAATTTCTTTAATGGTTAAAGGGATATTCAGATTATCTATTTCATCTTGGTTGAGTTCTGGGAGTGTGTGGTTTTCAAGGAATTGATTTCTTTCTTCTAAATTATCCATTTAAGGGTATAAAGTTGTTTATAGTATTCTCTTGCTGTCTTTTTTTTTAAATAAATTTATTTATTTATTTTTGTCTGCGTTGGGTCTTCGTTGCATTGCTCAGGCTTCTCATTGTGGTGGCTTCTGTTGTTGCGGAGCATGGGATCTAGGCACACAGGCTCCTACCTCTACTAGGCACAACTACTACTTCAGTAATTGTGGTACGCGAGCTCAGTAGCTGTGGCTCGTGGGCTCTAGAGCACAGGCTCAAAAGTTGTGGCGCATGGGCTTAGTTGCTCTGCAGCATGTGGGACCTTCCCAGACCAGGGCTTGAACCTGTGTCCCCTGCATTGGCAGGCGGATTCTTAACCACTGTGCCACCAGGGAAGTCCCCCTTGTTGTCTTTTTAATGTCTGCAGGATTAGTACTTATATCTCCTATTTCACTCCTGATACTGGCAATTCGTGTTTTATCTTCTTTTATTTTTTTCCAGTCTTGCCAGAGGTTTATCAATACTATTGATTTTTTTAAGCAATCAGCTTTTTGTTTCATTAGTTTTCTTTTTCTTTTCTTTCTTTTTTTTTTTTTTTACTATTTAGGTATATTTGACAATTAAGATTGGTATATATCTAAGGTGTACAATTTGATGATTTAATATACACATACACTGTGAGATAATCACCACATTCAAGCAAATTAACATATCCATCTTTTCAGATAGTTAGCAAATTTTTCCTTTTCTGTGGTAAGAACACTTAAGATCTATCCTCTTAGCAAATTTCAAGTATACAATAAAGTATTGTTAACTACAGTCACATTGCAGTACATTAGATCTCCAGAACTCATTCATCTCGCATAACTGAAACTTTATATATCTTAACCAACATTATCCCATTTCCCCCTTTTCCCAGACCCTGGTGACCACCATTCTACTCTCTGCTTCTATGATTTCCACTATTTTAGATGTCAAATCTAAATGAGATCATGCCATGTTTATCTTTTTGCATCTGGCTTATTTCAATTATCATAATGTCCTCCAGGTTCATCTATGATGTCACAAATGACAGGATTTCCTTCATATATATATACTGATATATATATATATATATGTATATATATATATATATATATATATATATATATATATATATATATATAAAATATTTAAAAAATTTTTTCTTTATCCATTTGTCTATTGGTGAAGACTTAGGCTGTTTCTGCATCTTGGTTATTGTGAATAATAATGAAATGACCTTGGGAGTACAGCTATCTCTCCAAATGATGATTTGATTTCCTTTGCGTATATACCTAAAAGAGAGATTGCTGGATCATACGGTAGTTATATTTTTACTTTATTGAGGAACCTCCATACTTTTTCCATAATGGCTGTACCAATTCACATCACTACTAACAGTGTACAGGGCTTCCTTTTTTCCCACATCCTCATCATCACTTGTTATTTTTTGTCTTTCAGATAGTAGCCATTCTAACAGGTGTGAGATATCTCACTGTGATTTTGATCTGCATTTTGTGCAGCTGGGCATCTTTTCATGTACCTCCTAGCTATTTGTAAGTCTTCTTTGAGAAAAATATGTCTGTTAAAGTCCTTTGCTCATTTGTAATCAGGTTATTTGCTTTATTTTTGCTGTTGAGTTATAAGTTCTTTATATATTTTGGACATTAATCCCTTATATGGTTTGCAAATATTTTCTCCCATTCCATTGGTTGCTTTTTCATTTTGTTGACTGTTTTCTTTGCTGTGCAGAAGCTTTATAGTTTGATGCAATCTAATTTGTCTATTTTGCTTTTGCTGACTGTGCTTTCAGTATCATATCCAAAAAATCATTGGCCAGACCAATTTCAAGGTGTTTCCCCCACTATGCTTTCTTCTAGGAGTTTTATGATTTCAGGTTTTACATTTAAGTCTTTAACTAATTATAAGTTGATTTTTGTATATGGTGTGACATAAGAATCCAATTTCATTCTTCTACATGTGTATATCCAGTTTTCCCAACACCATTTATTGATGAGATGATCCTTTTCCAATTCTGTGTTCTTGGCACCACTGTCAAAAGACTGGTTGACCATAGATGTGTGGATTTATACCTGGAATTCTCTATTCTGTTCCATTAGCCTATCCATCAGTTTTTATGCCAGTACCATACTGTCTTGATTACCATGGATTTGAAATATATTTTGAAATAAGGAAATGTGATTCCTCCAGCTTTGTTATTATTTCTCAAGACTCCTTTGGCTATTCAGGGTATTTTGTGGTCAAATACAAATTTGGTTTTTTTTTTTCTACTGCTACAAAGAATGCCATTGGTTGGGATTATAATGGGAATTGCACTGAATCTGTAGATTGCTTTGAACAATATGGATACTTTACAACATTAATTCTACCAATCCATGAACATGGGATGTCTTCCCATGTATCTGTGTCTGCTTTAATTTCATCAATATCTTATAATTTTAAGTGTATAAGTCTTTCACCTCTTTGGATATATTTATTCCTAAATATTTTATTCTTTTTGTCACTGTTATGAATGGGAGTTATTACTTAATTTCCTTTCAGATAGTTTGTTGTTTGTCTATAGAAACAATCGATTATTGTATGTTTATTTTGTATCCTGCAACTTTACCAAATTCGTTATCAGTTTTAACAATTTTTTTATTGTGGTTGAGTCATAGGGTTTTCTCCATATATGATAATGTCACCTGAAAATAGTGATCATTTTACTTCTTGCATTCTGACTTAGATGCCTTTTATTTCCTTTACTTGTCTAATTGCTCTGGCCAGGACTTCCAGTACTATGTTGAAAAGGAGTGGCAAAAGTGGGCATCCTTGTCTTGAATCAGATCTTAGGGGGAAAGCTTTCAGTTTCCCCACACTTATCATGATACTAGATGTGGGATTTTCATATATGGACTTTATTGTGTTGAGGTGAGATCTTTCTATACCTATTTCACTGAGAGTTTTAATAAAGTATTAGGCATTTCTTATAGGGCAGGTCTAGTGATGATGAACTCCCTCAGTTTTTGTTTGTCTAGGAAAGACTTCATCTCTCCGTCATTTTTAAAGAATAATTTTGCCAGGTACAGTATTCTTCATTGGCTGTATTTTTATTTCAGTATTTTGAATATATCACCTCACTCTCTACTGGCCTGCAGCATTTCTGCTAAGACTAGACTATCCTAATATGTGAAGCGATATTATATATAATAAACAGTAGTGCCTCTATCTTCAACACCTTTGAAAGTCACCGGATGGCACTTTACACTCTCCAGAGATGTTCTATTTTATCTCCTCCTCTTCTTGTTAAACAATTCTGCTCACAGTAGAATTGAAGATATATTTTAAAAATTATTATTAAACATTTGTACTTTGGAAAAAAAAAAGAAATCCATCGATAGTCTTACGGGGATGCTCTTCTATGTGATGGGTTGCTTTCCTCTTGTTGCTTTCAAAATTCTCCCTCTGCCCTTAACTATTCACAATTTGATTGTAATGTGTCTCAGTGGAGTCTTTGTATTGATACTATTTGGGGACCTTTGAGTCTCAAGATTTGGGAAATTTTCAGACATTATTCTTTCAGGCATTATTTCTGCATTGTTTCAGGCATTATTACTGTTGCTTGTCTACCCTCTTCTCCTTCTGGGACTCCCATAATACATATATTAGTTCTGTTTTAAGTATCCCATACATCCCACAGGCTTTTTTAAAACTTTTTTTCTTTCTTCTCCTCTGCCTGGATAATTTCAAATGACTGGGTTTTAAAATTTCAAGTTTGAAAATTCTTTCTTCTGTTTAATTCAGTCTACTGCCGAAGTTCTCTGTTGCATTTTAAAATTCCATTCACTGCATTCTTCAGCTCCAGAATCTCTATTTGGTTCCTTTTTATTATCTCCGTCTCTTTGTTGAATCTCTCATTTTGGTCATGTATTGTTTTCCTGATTTTGTCCATCTTTGTCTCTTGTAGCTCACTGAGCTTCCTTAAAACAATTATTTTGAATTCTCTGCCAGGCAATTTGTAGATCTCTATTTCTTCGAGGTCATTTACTAAAAAATTATTTCCATTGGTGGTATCATTTTTCTTGGATTTTTCATATTTTCTATAGCCTTGCATTGATGTCTGCACATCTGAGGGACCAGTCACCTCTTCCAGAATTTACAGATTGGCTTTAGAGGGGAAAAACTTTCACCTACAAATGGATATGCAAGCACTGGCTGGGTGGGGTATGATAAGTCTGGCTCTGTGTGAGGGTGCAGCAGTGAGTGTAAGTTCTGGGAGAGTGCAGCAGTGTAGTCTCTATGGAGCTCTGTCAGCTGAGGCTGGCATTAGCAAAGATTGTAGTCACCCTCAGCAGCCAACATTCTGGGTGTCCTCAGTGGCAGTAAGGGCTGTTGGGGTTTTGATGGTAAAGACTTCTGGGATCCTCTTGTTCTCTTTTTTTTCCTACAGGGGAAGTACTGGCCAAAGGGATCTTTCTTGGCACTGAGAGTGGCATGCAAGTGTGTATATGACAGCAGTACCACCTGGGGCACTTGTGCCAGTGGTGACACAAATGACTGAGGTACAGGTGCACATGGAGCACCCATGAAGCTTGGGTCTTGAGCTCAGATACATGTAGAACAACTGCAGTTCCTGAGATGAATACATAGGCACACTCACTGTGGTGGTGGCCCCAGTATGCAATGTGTGGGCATGTATGGAGCTGAGGTCCAGAGGATGGGGGAACAGAATGACCACAGTGCCTGGGAATGGGAAAAAGATGCACTTGCTGAAGTGGTAGAGCTGTTATCTAAGTGGGCATGCAATGAACAGCTGTGGAGCCAGAGTCAAGTGGGGCTAACTGGTACTTCTCCTGGGAGTAGGTGGGCATAGCAATGTCTCATTCACTTGGGGCACAGGGGAGCACAGCAATGTGGGACTCTGGGCAGCTCTGTCAGCTGAGCTCAGGATCAATGATGACTGCATGGGTCTTCAATGGTGAAAGCTGCCAGCGTCGACAGGAGTGATGAAGATTGCTAGGGTCCACCTATTCTCCTTTTCCTTGTGGGAGAAGGTCACACCAAGGGGATGAGGTGACATAGGCAAAATGCTTTCTATGCAGGATTCTCAGTTTCTATGTTCTGCAGGGTTTCTGCAGCTCCCCTACTGTAATCCATTGTATTTTTATTGATATGCAGTTGTTTATTCATTGTTTTTGCTGTTTCTGTGCAGGGGCTGAGCACTGGAACCCCCTCATCTGCCATTTGTTGATGTCACTCTCTACTGTTTTCTATTTTGAATTTCCTGGTTTCTGTTCTTATCTTTATTATTCCTTCCTTTACTTGCTTTGGGTTTATTTTTCTCTATTTTTTCTAATTTCTTGTGTTAGGAACTCAGATTATTGATTTGAAAACTTTCCTCATTTCTAATGCAACCATTTAGTCCTACAGATTTCCCTGTCAGCACTGATTTAGCTACCTCTGATATGTTTTGATATGTTTTATTTGCATTTAAACTCAATTCTATGTATTTTCTTAAATTTCCTTTGAGACTTCCTCTTTGACCTATAGATCATTTTTCTTCCTGTTATACTTGTTATTGATTTCCACTTTGAATCTATTGTCAGAGAACATACTCTGTATGACTTCAATTGTTTTAAATTTGTTGAGGTTTGTCTTACGGCCAAGAATATGATCTAACTTGGTGAATGTTCCACTTGTATTCTGCTATTGTTGGTAGTATGTTCTATATATGCCAGATAAATTCTACTGGTTGATTGTATTGTTCAGATCTTTTATAGCCCTGCTGATTTTCTGGCTAGTAGTTCTATCAGCTGCTGAGAAGGGAGTCCTGGGTGCACTTACATTTTAACATAATTTCTAGAGTGGTCACATCTAACATACTTTGTTCTTTTGTCCACTGAATATTAATTAATAAATGCTGAGCAGGTATACTGAACATTATAGTAGCAGTCATTGATTGGCTGACTTTCAGAAGCCTGGAGCTATCATTGATTTGTTAACTTTCAGACGTGTAGTTAGGAGTGAGGCTGTTATTGACTGGCTGATTTGCAGAGGCATGGCCACTAGAGTGAGGCTGTCATTGACTGGCTGATTTTCACAGCTTGTGCACTGATCCAGAGTTACGTCTAATTAATGATGGTTACTTATTCATGACTTGGGACTTTGGGCAAAGAACAGTCTTTTCCTTTCTTGAACATAAAAATTAAATACTTTTAATTCTCAGTTCCCTTCAGAATAACATACAGGAGAGACCATAAAGGAGTATACAGATCTATATCTCTGGAGGTATGATTTTCAGCTAGTATTGTCATTTAAATGATTTAAGTGCCAATTACTGTGGTGGGGAAAAAAGCTCTAACTGCTGAATTTTGATACTGTATTAGAAATGCTGAATACATGATATTCAGTGCATCCTAATAAAGTCAATTTAGGACATACAACAGAATCATTAAATACAGGATGCTTGGCTACCCTAATTGTGAGAGAATGTGTGTTTCTTGATAGAGACTTTGGACTTCAGGCAGTAAGTATCATGGCCATTTTTTAAATAGGACAAAGACATGATTAGATTAATGTCGGGGGAAGGGGGAGTGGTCCAGAAAGTAATGACTAAAGGAGGGAGATTAGTTTAAATATAACAGTAACCCAGGAAAAATATTAAAAATGAGATCCCTCAATTATTACAAGAGCACTTCTTTTAAAAAAGGTCAGGGAAGGATAGAGAAAGGGATTATAAACTAAAAGAGAGCTTGGTCCCTGGCTAGTTTTAGATTCAAGGGTTCCAAACTGGTATAGTGCTCAATTCCTATTTAATGGCAAAGCTAATTCCTCTATACTATTTATAGGAAAAAACCTAAGCTTCTGGAATTATTCTTGGTTTTAGGGATTCAGGAACAAGTTGGGCTGGCTTTTCAATAGTTTTGCTTCTACAGTTTTTTCCATTTCTTGAGATCTCAAGAGCTATTACTAAAAGTCTAAAGCTTTCACTTCATCTCTGCATAATTCTAAACTTTAACTTAGAAAGTTGACTAAGTTTGTACAAACTTGCTTTTCCCTTCACCACCATTCTAGGTTTGAATACCTATACAGGACTGCATCACAATATTTAAAATCCAGTCTCCCCTTTCAAAGCATTATTACTCTATCAAGTATCTCCAGAAACCACTCCAACAAACTCCACATGCCAAGAAAACTTTGAGCTTTACTTTCTGTAATTTTCATTATAAAGAAAATAGCGTCAAAATAATGCACCACACTGTAGAAATAAGGCTGCCTCTTCCATCTGCTTCTGAGAACTACTAGTGTGTGTGCATGTATATACATACACACACACATATATATAAAGTTATATGTTTAAGAAGAGTGAGGTACAGTATGCTAAGAGATGTCAGCAAAAATTGCCAACAGAGTAGCTTTTGGCTTTACCACCATTGTAGAGTTGGTGATAACCTAACAGATGGATTCGAGGGCAATAATCTAGTTTTCATTGCTTCACTTCACTGTTCACAGGGGACTCAAGGACAGGGGTTCAGGTACCTTGACAGCATGACTTAACACATACTATATAACATCTGCCTATATTATTTGAGGAATCAGTCACTGAATTTTTAAATCTTCATGGTACAAGAACAGTAGTAAGACATTTTTATAGTTGTGAGATTCTCTTTTTTCAATCTAGGAGACTGTTGCAGCTTTAAATTATTTTTTAAACCTGTTTGATACTTTCTAACTAAACTTGTAAAATACCAACTGGAGATTCAGGTATACTTTTAGTGTTATTTGAACATATGCAGCTAAAGTAACAGCAAGTAGTTACTGAATGTCAAACTTAAAAATGAGAAAAGTGACAAGGAGACAGAACCTGAAGCTTTAGTAGTAGTTAAGCTTTCCAACCAAGATGAATTACTTAAGCAAAACTGAGGGGACTCCAGCCAAGTAATGAAATATTGGAAGATGAGTGGCATACATATGCCCCTGCAAATTTATGTGGAGATGATAAAAATGTATCTCAGAAACAGATGAAGAGTAGAGGTTTTACTCTCCTGAAAAACTTAGAGAATAGCTCCATTTGTAAACTGGCATGAGAAAATCAGGGTGATTAGTACTATAATTATCTCTAATACTAAGCATATAACATGATACATCCATAAATAAACAAGTTCAGAGTTTCTTCATTATTTCTATTCATACTCCTAAGAATCCTGGTAGACAGGACTTTTAACATAAGGAGCAGAAAGCACTTGGACAACAGAACTGATATTTTACAAACAAACAAATTAAGAAGGTAAACAACTTAATTAATATTACAGGACAAAGAGTTTAGAAATCTTAGATTGTTTGGCTTCATTCTGTAGGTTATGCTTTCTGTTAATTACCTTTACCCTGAGAGATTATTCATACAGGTTCTAAAGTGAACACATGTGACAATAACCAGGGAAATGATCCATAAATTTACTTCTAAACTCTAAGCTCCCTCACACAGAGAGCAGCACTCATGTCAAGCCGCCAAGAAGCACTGACGAATATAACAGGCATTAAGCCTCCTAAGAAGTTGGTGTTTTAGGACATATTTGTACAATTAAGGTTCATGAAAAGAACTAGAACAAAAATATGAGAAATTAGAACATCTAATCAAATGATAGCTGGTGACAGGATGTCACAGAGACCTTCACAGAACCTAAGCTACATTTTAAGATCATCTCTGACTAGATAAATTGTCTTTCTCAATGTGGAAGTAAATTTACTCTTGCTGAAAGACAATATAAATATGATCCTTTTCAAATACAATATAGTATGTAATAATTGATGGATCTGAGGTCAGTTTAAATACTAATTCTATGACTGTATATCTAAACTTCGTAGAGAAATTCTCCATCTCTAAAACACTTAGGTTTACTTAAAATTTTTGTTCTTTTAAAGTAAGTTAATCTCTACAGTATAAGAAGTGCTTGCTCCAGAAGATGTGGTATATATACAATGGAATATTACTCAGCCACAAAAACGAATGAAATAATGCCATTTGCAGCAACATAGATGAACCTAGCGATTATCATATTAAGTGAAGTAAGTCAGAGAAAGACAAACATCATATGATATCACTTATACATGGAATCTAAAAAAATGATAGAAATGAACTTATTTACAAAACAAAAGTAGATTCACATAGGAAACAAACTTATGGTTACCAAAGGGAATAGCAGGGGGTGAGAGGAGAGAAAAATTAGGAGTTTGGGATTAACATATGTACACTACTATATATAAAAAAGGTAAACAACAAGGACCTACTGTATAGCACAGGGAAATATACTAAATATCTTGTAATGACCTATAATGGGAAAGAATCTGAAAAAGAATATATGTATGTATATGTATAACTGAATCACTTTGCTGTACACTTGAAACTAACACAACATTGCAAGTTAACTATATGTCAACATGTACCACGATGTTCATTGCAGCACTATTTACAACAGCCAGGACATGGAAGCAACCTAAGTGTCCATCAACAGATGAATGGATAAAGGAGATGTGGCACATATATACAATAGAATATTACTCAGCCATAAGAAGAAACGAAATTGAGTTATTTGTAATGAAGTGGATGGACCTAGAATCTGTCATATAGAGTAAAGTAAGTCAGAAAGAGAAAAACAAATACTGTATGCTAAAACATATATATATGGAATCTAAAAAAAAAAAAAAAAAAAAAAAAAGGTTCTGACGAACCTAGGGACAGGACAGGAATAAAGACGCAGATGTAGAGAATGGACTTGAGGACATGGGGAGGGGGAAGGGTAAGCTGGGACAAAGTGAGAGAGTGGCATGTACATATATACACTACCAAACGTAAAATAGATAGCTAGTGGGAAGCAGCTGCATAGCACAAGGAGATTAGCTCGGTGCTTTGTGACCACCTAGAGGGGTGGGATAGGGAGGGTGGGAGGGAGGGAGACGCAAGAGGGAAGAGATATGGGAACATATGTATATGTATAACTGATTCACTTTGTTATAAAGCAGAAACTAACACACCATTGTAAAGCAATTATACTCCAATAAAGATGTTTTAAAAATGCAATAAGTATATTTCACTTTCAAAAAAACAACCTGTATATCAACATAAATAAATAAATAAATAAGAAGGAAAAAAAGAAATGCTTACTTTTTCCACCACCTCTACCACCATAACAATAATAAATGCTGACATTCACTCAGAGCTTGCTTGCTATGTGGCAGACACTGTACAGGGACTTTCTACAATAAATCTAGGAGGAAGTTACTGTTATTACTCCCACTTTCCCCACAAAGAGATATCACTGCTAGCACAATCAAGAACATGGATTCGAATTCAGGTCTGTCTAATTTTATATCACTGTGTTAAAACTCAGTTTTCAAAAGTGAACTTAATGAAAGTCTACTGGCTTTGTTTTAACTTAACTGCTTTATCTTAATCCAACAGATGTAATTTAAGAAAAACAAATAATCAGACAAATCAGTTCAATAGTCTTTTTCCTCAATTTTTGTAAAACAATTCTAATGGCTCTAAATCCCCCACTTCACCTTTACCAAAAGAGGCATCTTTAAAAGAGTCTACTATGGAAAAAGACTCAGAGCAAAGTTCTTATTCCCCTTATTATGTATGACACATTACAGGAAATGAAAGATCTGATGAATTTAGAGAACTGAGTAATATCCAAATTATGCCACCAGCAAATATCTAAACTTTGTTCATACTAGAACTTCTGTTTTATATAACTAGTCTCGAAAGTGGTAGTCTAGGCCCTACCTTAATATATTTATGCTTAGTAGATTTGCTATATGCACAACTGTCAACCTATACATTAAATACTTCTAGATAATACAAATATAAATGGATTGTCTAAAATGTCCCCTTACCCTCTGGGTTATAGTATACTCTGCATTTTGGAGACCATGGAATGAAAGAAGCAGAATTCTTCTGGCTTATTATTTCACTAGAACTGCCACCAGACCCAACTGCACAGCAGTGCAAGGGCTTTTTTCTAACACTCAGGAGTGTCAGTGGAATATCCAATATCCAATCTCATAGTAACCTTTAAAAAAGTTTCCAGGACAGGTCTGGAAAAGCCTTATTTTCTTTATATTTACACTTAGATCTATTCGTCTTTAACTTTATGATATTTTTATCTTTAAGACAGAACTCCTTTCTACTTAAAAATTTCTACTTCTATGCTAATATAAATACCACACAGAATTGAAGCAGCCTGTGTGAAGAAGACAATGGCAGAACATCATAAGTATAATCAGTTGATAATGTCTGTTAAAAATTGCCATGCACCAAGCAATATGTTAAACATTTTATATGTATTATTTCACCCAATTCTCAAAAAATCTAATGGAAACAATTAGGTAACTCCCACAAAATTATACATGTAGCACAAGAAGAGCAAGAATTAAAACCCAGGTTTATCTAATGCTAAGCTCTCAACCACTTAGCCTGACCTCCAACTAAGCCTAACTAGGTAGGATTTTTCCATGAAAAGATTATAATAATAATAACTAATGTGTTTACTATGTGTCAGTACTAATTTAATTATTCTTGAAAATGATACTCTAATTAAGAGTAGTTATTATTCTGATTTTATAAATGAGTAAAAAAAAAGCACAAAAAGTCAAATAACTTGCCCTAGGTCAAAGAAGGCTAAAAAGTGACTTCAACCAATGAATTCTATCTCCAGAGCCCAGACTCTCAACTACTACACTAAAGTAATATGTTTTTCTGTGACAATTTCAGCCTCCTAAAAATTTAGCAGACACACTGGTATTGGGGTCTGGTATTGGTATCACATTATAAAATAAACTTGTAAACAGGAAAAAATACACACACATACATACACATGTGCTAGTACTGGCCCTGTATTTCTAGAGTATTTGATGTTTAAACAAAATTATCTCTAAATTGTGTTCAAAATTTTCATATTGCAGAGACAAAATCTTGTGTTTTTTTTCTATAAATTTGACCATTTTCCTCCCAGGGAGTTCAAAGCAGTTCTTTGATACATAACATAACTTTATAACACAGAGTGAAATATCATTACACCCACTTTGTGGGTAAAAAAAACTAAGTCACAGAAAAAATTAAATGTCAGGCTGCAATTCAAAGAGTAAACGGCAGCAGTGGGAATGGAATACAAAAGTCCTAGATTAGTAGTATGTCTATAAGGTTATACTTCGATAAATAATTTTATAATGCAGAGTGAAATATCATTACACCCACTTTGTGGGTAAAAAAAAACCTAAGTCATAGATAATTTAGTGGTGTATCTGTAAGGTCATCCTTCAGTAGACATTTATGGGGCACATACTATATAGAATACATGGCACACAATATTATATTTGGAAAAATGTAAAAAAATTGTTCTTAAATAGTTTATAATCTGGCAGAAAATAAAAAGAGATGTATGAAGAATCATAAGGGAAGAATGAGGTAAGTACTAGTAAAAACTGTAAGATATTCACAAAGAAACTGAAAGAGGAAATATTACTCTCAGGTTGAAAAACAGGGAAAAGCTTCCAAGGGAGTTAGTATTTAATCTGAACCTTAGGAACAGTTAAAATATTCACACAGAAAGGTAGAGAAATGTGCATTCCAGATAGAAGTATCAATCATAAGCAAAGAAACGGTTTTCCCAAAGAACAGCTCAGAGATAGTTGCACCATGGTACACACAAGAGGACAGTAAGATCTGAGAGTGGAAAAGCGGGGTTGATGCAGATTAGAGAGGGTGTTTTCAAGCAGGCTAAGGAGTTTGGAGTTTTCTTCTAAACTAAGAAGGACAAGGAAATAACATAACAGAATGTGAGCTTCAAGGAGACTGCTCTGGCAGCATTTTACAAGATTGACTAGGGAAGAGGGTAACTAATTGGCTGCATACTTGATGAACGATAGTGTGCCTGGGGTATGTGAAACCACTGGATATTCATGGAAGATCTTCCTTAAAATTTAATTTTATTGGAAGATTTGGAGAGTTGTAAACAATTATAACTTTTTGTGCTGCTTAAAAGGTCCTTACACATGCATAAGGATCACACTTTGCACACTGATCACAAACAATGTGGAAAAATATGTAAAACTCACATGATGGCAGATTATTAGGGTTGTGCTCTAAGACAGCACCACACTCCTCTTCTCTACTCAATTACTAGGCTCCCTCTCCTTTGCTAGCTGTTGGAAGTTCTAAGTTGCAGATATTTGAGAAACACTGCATAACATTTTAATAATGTAAGTGGGAAGGTCTAAAATATGACAATTACAGTCAAAATTGCAGAGAAGAAATGGGTGGGATAGATGTTAGGGGTAAGGTAATGGTGGTCATCCCTTTCTTATCCTTCTGCCCAGATTCGGTTAGGTGTCCAGCCTACAAACTTCCACAGAACACTGCACACTGTTGGCTCAGCACTTATTATACCAAATTGACTGTTTTCCTGTTTGTGTATCCCTCACTTCAATTCATACCAAATCAGGGACTGCCTTGGGTTACAGTTGTATTCTTAATACTTTGCACAACTTCTGGCATCTAGTAAAGTATTCAGTAAATGTCTGTTGACTAACTAATTATAGAAGCAACAGATGAAATGGAATTGTAACTATTCATATTTCCCTTTCACAGAGGGAAGGAACTAGTCTAACCATTTGACTTGAGAATGCTCCTCCTTCATCAAGGATTTAATCAGGCCCAAAGCGAGAATGTACTCTCAGCCAAGGTGAGGTGTACTACAGTCAGTCTAGGAGACACCTCCAACCATCCTCCCTACCCTGTCCCCACAGATTTCAAAAGAGTGCTCAGGAGTAGCCGCTGCACTGTCCTTCTGGTATCTCTAACCACTTCCCTAATGACTGCTAAGTTAGGGCGGCACACATGCACTGATGCTGTATACAAAGTAGCAGCACGTTCATGGAGATTGGGACGGTTACCCTGTGTAATGCAATGGAGGGACACCAAAGGCAACCTCTGCTATATTAATGAGGCTTTCTCTGGACTTAGTGAACCAAGGAGTTTTATTCAAATGTGAATATAAATTTCACATTTATATGCTTATGTTTAAAATATTAGTGTAGGGACTTTCCTGGTGGCGCAGTGGTTGAGAATCCGCCTGCCAATGCAGGGGACATTGGTTCGAGCCCTGGTCTGGGAAGAACCCACATGCCGCAGAGCAACTAGGCCCATGCGCCACAGCTACTGAAGTCCACACTCCTAGAGCATGTGCTCTGCAGCAAGAGAAGCCACCGCAATGAGAAACCCGCGCACCGCAACTAGGAGTAGCCCCCGCTCACCGCAACTAGAGAAAGCCCGCGCTCAGCAACAAAGACCCAATGCAGCCAAAAATAAATAAATAAATAAATTTATATTTAAAAAAAAATTAGTCTAGAGGTACCGGTTTTAAAGTAACATTTCTTAATGGACTAATGGTATACCACCTATAAACCTAGTATATCAGTATCTCCAGATAAGATTATAATGTTTAAAATATTATGGTCACAACAGTTACATTTTCAATAACATCTTTTAACAAAAAAACCTAAAAATATACACTTCAAAAATATGCCTCAACATGAGGGTCATAAATATTTAAAACACAGGAATGCTTTAATGAGCTTTAATTAAAATTACAAATAAGGTTTGAGGAAAACGTTTCTCAAGTTAAATTAAATAGGTTTTGAGAATGAGAATTCTCATTTGAGAATGAGAAGACTGCAAGAAATAACCCTCCTCCTTCCCTTCCTTCCCTACTTATTTCCTTTCTTGAATCATCCAATAAGAAAAAACAAAGTACTAGCTACACATGAGGCATAGAAGAGAGGCCAGACTCTACCTTCATAGAGCTGAGTATGGAAAAAGGGAGGAAGCAAAGACAGAAACCTGCTCTCGGTGATGTGATTAATGCTAATGGTAGAGCAAATAAGCAAAGTTGCAAGTAATCTTCTAAAAATCGATAAAGACCAAGTATGAGTGTCCCATTTAGTCCTACTAGCCTTGTCAAGAAATCTGTTTTCAGAAGTTTACTAACTGGGCTACTTAATATGGGCTTTTGAAACTATTTCCTCCCTAGCATGTAGTACTTCAAATGAGCCGGAAAAAAAACAAAAATATTTTCTTTGTATGTTATTGTAAAAAGTCAGCATATAGTGCTTTAAAAAGTAAAATAGGATTCTTTGTACTTCATGGTAGAATATTAAAAATTCTATCAGGAAATACTCAACAATAGGAAAATGGTTTAATATATACAGTAAAAGCCTTACCAAAAAATATTATGCACCCCTTAAACATTATATTATGGGAAAATGTTTAGTGGCATGGAAAAATATTTATAATGATTAAGTGAAATTAAAAGAACAGGTTATAAGCAGAGAAGAGCATATATAAAATGTACACGATTAGCTAGAATGGTAGCCCTACTTCCCCCATGAAGAACCAAGCTTTTCCTGAAATCTTTCCATTTCACCTACTTACAGCTCCGTCTAGAAATGTGGAAATAAACGTGTTACATATATGGTTTCTGATATCTGAATTTTCATTATACAAATGAATTTTATTAGCCATCTCCTCATAGAACAAGAGCTGCCAACTTTCTTCTCTTTTATTCTTCTCATTTTTAGTTGCCAGCAGTGTTCTGTAAATGGAAATCTTTTCTTAAAACAGAGGCCAGTTAAAATGCTGTTTGCTTTCCTGTCCAATATCTAAGCTTAATGTCCAAGGGCACATTAATAATAGAATATTAAAGTTTCTTTGTAGGCACACAGATACACTTTGCAATACTCCAAAAATCTGATAAATAAATAGTGTACAATATGGCAGAATCTGACTTAGAAAATTTCATAAAGAAAGGAAAAATCTAAATTTCCTTGATTCAGAATCAGGAAGTGCAAGAGTTACTGATGGTATGTAGATTTATTAAGCATCTCTCCTGAGGACTGGCTATAGAGGACTGGGGAGACAGCCATATAGAAATGACTGTTTCCCCAAAATCTTTTACCCATATCCACAAACGGGAAAGACGGGTGCTCCTTAGGAAGACAGGTTCTTAGTAGCAGTGAGTTCAGGGCTACAGGCTCCACTTATTCCCCCCAGTTAGCCTTTTGTCCTCTGAGAGGAAGACATGTCCCTTTACACCCACCCCAGGTTAAAGAAGGGTGATCATTAGTACTAATATAGCTCTATGTTTCTCAAATCTTATTAAGCTACTTTTACTTGGTTCAACCTCATAATATGAACTGTCATAGCAACTCATTCAACTGCTTCCCACATATAAGTTTATAGTCTATTTTTAATTGAAACTTCATCTAAGTCACAGAAGAACTGACAAAATACAAAAGCTCAGCTGGGAATGCATTTCTGAAATTATCTTTATGGTTTGTTGAGGGAGAAAGGAAAGGCGATTCTATTTCAAAGAAATTAATAAATGAAACTGTTGGCCTTTTTTTTTTTTTTTTTTTTTTTTTTCTGCTGTACGCGCTTCTCACTGTTGTGGCCTCTCCCGTTGCGGAGCACAGGCTACGGACGTGCAGGCTCAGTGGCCATGGCTCACGGGCCCAGCCACTCCGCGGCATGTGGGATCTTCCCGGACCAGGGCACGAACCCATGTTCCCTGCATCGGCAGGCGGACTCTCAACCACTGTGCCACCAGGGAAGCCCGAGACTGTTGGCCTTTTAAGTTAAAAAACCAATTGCAGAAGCAGCAAGATAAAATTTCAATATCTATTTATGTTCTTCAATTTTAAAATATCCTTGGCTTAGATCTATTTCATCTTATATCAACAAAGAAAATTATTTTAAAGTGTAAAATAAACACATAATATCTAAATCTGCCTTTTCCCTATTAAAAGAAAAAATGAATTATTTAAAAGGCCTTAGTGCAAAACCAGCAGGCAATAATTCAGATACTCTACTTTTTGCTCAAAAGGAATAACAATATTCCTTGTTAAATGTTAGCAAATTTCCTTAAAGTGACTATAAAATATTTCTAACATAATACACACCTTTTTCTAAAAGATTTTTCCCCCCTCTAGTCAATGACTTAAGCTATTCTCTAAAAGCAACTATCAGTTTGATCGAAAAGTTACTATTTGTTAACCTTGTTACTACTTGTTTTGATGAAAACCAATTTTTTAAAAGGAAAAAAGTTTAACTCTTCCCACATGAAAGAAAAGTGTTTATTTTTCTTTCTACTTAATCTATCACTCTCAGTCATCCTGGAAATGTGTCACAGTTTCATAGAAGGCACATGTAAAATCTTCCCCTCTCTGTCTCCCCTACCTGCCCTTCCTCTACCTCTCCTTCTTCCTCAATCTTTTTACACACATACACAAGCATACACACACATACACACACACTCACAGAGCTGCAGAAAGTTAAGATTATTTTTGCTTTGGAGTTTTTCATTTAAACTGCCCCTTTAAGGAAAGTGATATAAACACTGAGAAAAGACCATATATTAAATTTCCAGAGTGCTTTCTTCCCTGACGCTGATATTATTCGTTTGAATAAATTCTCCCAGTGCAGACCTCATCAATAATTAAAATACTGATGAAAGGATATCTACAAAGAGGAAAAAAATGTTATGATAAAAACCTGAGGTGAAATAAGGACAAGATTTCCTATAGAAAACACATATCCACATTATTTTAGCATTTATAAATTCCACTAATATGAGGCTATCATATTCATTTAACAATATTAAGTGACTGCTACACGCAGACACTATTCTACAACAAAATGAACTTTTAAAAAAGATGAATTTTTCAAGACTCTTTTTGATTCTTATAAAATTATATACATTCAACTTAATTTTAAAATATGCCCAATTTTTCTATCAAGCCCATGGAAAAATTGAAGTTTTCTAATTCAGTGTAAAGCAATTCTGAAAGATGAAAGCCTGTTGTCAGAGCATTTTTCATAGCCACAATGAATATTTTTTCCTCTGGAATTAATACTTAATCATTTAGGAAATGCATGTTTCATAAAACTAATTATTTCTCCATAACTATGAAAACATAACTCTCAAGAAGGACAAAGGTTGAAGAAATTGGGAAATGGAGGGCTATAAAACTGTAAATATGGAACACATAATACGTTCCCACTGAAGTAAACACCTCAGTTCTTCCAAAAGGATTCTGAGTACATCTTCTAGGGTCCTCTCATAATAGTAACTTTCCAGACTAAAGAGAAACTTTCTTTGGCAAATCAATCACCAAGTACATCTTCTAGGGTCCTCTCATAATAGTAACTATCCAGACTAAAGAGAAACTTCCTTTGGCAAATCAATCACCAACTAATTGGGAATCTTTGCTTCCTGGCTATTATATAGCTCCTGTTTATGTCACAAGTAATCACTGCTGACTGAGTATATACAACACACAGAGTAACTAGTTCTCTGAGATCCTAACAGTCTGGACTTGCAAAGTTCTGGGCCTTCTGGACCATTCCAAAATCCTGAGATATGTAGGGGAGATTTCCTTTAAAAAATGACTGGGTACAATCCTGAAAAGTCTATAACTTTGTATATAAATGGGGCTGTCATAGAAATTCTGCTTGATTTTGTTTAATTTTGACATATGTGCAACAGAGGAAAGACACGGTAAGCATCACATCCCATGAGATGAAACCAAATATTAATTTAGAAAATTCAAGGTTTGGTAAACTAGAATAGTACTAACTACAACAGTAGTGGTCTTTAGAGTAAATACCAATCACTCACATCAGGAAAGTGGTACTTTAAAGTTCCAAAGTCCCAAAGGAGAGAAGCAACATTTAAGCATAATTTCATATAACAATCATGAAAGCTTTAAGACCTAGAACCATGACCCCATTTTAACACAAACACTCAGTCTACTGGAATACACAAAGGTAATAATCTACTAAAAGCAAGGGACATAACTAAGACATTTTAAAACCTTTGAAAGATACGTACATGCACACGCATATCTAAAGAGACTAACAAAATTGAATATAATTAATTCTACAGGGAGAATGAATAACCATTTCTTTGTGTGTGTTTATTTCTTTTTAACTTCTAAATAATGACAGATCTTTAATAAAATCCAATTCTGGACACCAGAATCCAGCAATGTTTAAATCCAAATGAAAATAAAAGCTCTATAGAGAAAAAACAAATTCACGTACATTCTAAACTTCATCACAAAGAAAGCTAGTAAACCCCCGAGAACTGTTTGAGTCTAACTTTAGGATCAAATACCTAATTAGAACACCAGCATCCATGATCAATGTTTTGTCTCTTTCCACATTAGTCACAAAGGTAAGCATTTTGACTTTTATCCTCCAGATTACCTCGATGCCTATACCTTTTTCCTAACAATAATATGTTCTCTTATTGCAGGCTCATCAAAAGTTTCAAATATAATTTTAATAGGTATTGTAAAGTTATGGAGATTAATTATTTTGTGTGTATTGTTTACTTTTGGTTTTACCCTCATTAACTTCATTTTTTTTAACTTTCATTTTGTTGAGACCTATAGGATCATAATCTAACCTTTCAATTTCCTACCTATACCTACTAATGGTCGATTATTTCCTTTCATCCCCAAATAACGCCATGAAATCAGAAGTTTCTTTTGAAATACTTAAGTAACCAATTCATTCTTGCTTATTTCTCATACCGTATACGAAAACACTTAAAAACACAATCTTGGCATACAATTCAGGAGACTGAACACACTAGCACCTTTTTTCCCCACAAGGTTAGGAAAACAATTGGGTTGTAATAAAGAATATGCTCAGTGGGGAATGAGGATGGAATGATGGTTTACAAAAGTAGATGGCTTATAATAAGTCTGAAACCAGAAAGGGAGAGAAGCATAATTTAGGGAGCATAGTTTAAAAAAAAAAAAGCAAAAATTAGAGACAGTATCCAATTTTTTATTCACATATATATATTTATATATTAATTATAAAGAATAATTATATATACATATATATAAAGAATCCTAGCTGGTACATAGGAGAGGGAGGAAAAGATTATACCACAGATCAGAAAAAGGCAGGCAGGGCCGTATTTATTCAGTGTTCAAGAGATAACAGTATTCTTTGACAGTGAACAGCCTCCTTGGAACTTTCCCAAAGATTTACTTAGACCAAATTTTTTTTTTTTTTTTTTTTTTTTTTGTGGTATGCGGGCCTCTCACTGTTGTGGCCTCACCCGTTGTGGAGCACAGGCTCCGGATGTGCAGGCTCAGCGGCCATGGCTCACGGGCCCAGCCGCTCCGCTAGCCCAAATTTTTGAGTAGAGTTGGCAGATATAGCAAATTAAAATATAAGACATCCAATTAAATTTGAATTTCAAATAAACAATAAATAATATTTTAGTGTATATATGTTCCATGCAATACTTGGGGTACACACATGCTAAAAATTATGAGTTGTTATCTGAAATTCAAATTTAACTTAAAGTCCTCTATTTTATCTGGCGACTCTGGTTTGGATGCTTAGTAAGTATTTGCCATTTACTGAATCTAGTTCCTTCTGAACAAATGACAACAATGGTATCAAAACTTGAAAATACAGGATCCCAACTCCAAAGAGACTAATAGTGAATTATAGTTTTAAAGACCACAGACGCCAAATATCTAGTTTCCTGTTTGCTAGTAAAAAGAATGGAGACTTGGGTTTGAATTACCACCTGTGTGATCCTGGGCAAATCACTTAACTTCTCTCCAAGGCTAAAATTTCACATAATACTGAAAGATTAAAAAGAAAAAAAAAGAGCTGTAGGAAAAACTGCAGACAATGCATGTAAAGTATCTTATACCATTCCTAAAACAAGAAATACTGACATTACCTAAATACATTCTTGTAGCTTTACAGTAAACAGTCACATGGCATTGTCAGTGACATTGATTTTTATATTTGAATTATAGGCTTCCATGGATCTCCTGAGGAAAAAAATATATATATATATATATATATATATATATATATATATATAAAATAATGAAAGTATTCATTCATAAAACACTAAACAAGAAAAGTCACATCAATTAAATTACCATAATTACAAATTTAGGATCATGCTAAAGGTAATGACAAAAATCATCCTCTTCTGCCAAGCAAAATTTCTTTTGGCTTACTGATTTAATAATTCCATTTCTAAAAATTAAGTTATCTTTCTCTTTGTAAATCATCAAAGCTTAAGTACTATAATTATTGCACTAAGATCTATTCCTAGTTTTTTTTAAACTATCAATTTAGTTAAAATGTACTAATTTGTTTATTAAAACAATCTACTACAACAATTGCAAATAAGTCAGGCAAATGTTGCTTTCAAGCAAATTACACTCATGGCACTATTTGAGTGCTCTGTTGACAAATCAGTCCCTCAACTAGTGGTTGTAACAAAACATAATCAATCCTCTCACACCCCCATTTACTTACTTAAAACTTTGTACAACATCCAAAATCCACTTTACTGTCAGATCTGCCCTGGTAACAATTTAAATTAGAAACACTCTGCTTGGGGCTTCCCTGGTGGCGCAGTGGTTGAGAGTCCGCCTGCCGATGCAGGGGACACGGGTTCGTGCCCCGATCCCGGAAGATCCCACATGCCGCGGAGCGGCTGGGCCCGCGAGCCATGGCCGCGGAGCCTGTGTGTCCGGAGCCTGTGCTCCGCAACGGGAGAGGCCACAGCAGTGAGAGGCCCGCGTACAGCAAAAAAAAAAAAAAGAAAAAAGAAACACTCTGCTTAACTTGCTGCATCAGCTTAAAAGCAGCAAGGAGCTCTCTTTTCTCAGAGGAAAAAAGTTGCAGGAAAAAGTTAGGTAAGGTTAAAAACTGAAAACTGGATAGTTCTATTTTTTGGAAGTATATTTCCTACAGAAAAGAAAATTCATACTGATAAATAAATAAGAAAAATAAATTCCAGAGCCAAAAATATAGTATTTATGAAGTATTTATGCCATGATCAGCTAATAAATTAATAATATTCTGGCTAGATTTTAAAAAGATGTTGTTAGTCAATCCCAGACTCCAGACCTTACTACAAAGCTACAGTAATCAAAACAGTAAGGTACTGACACAAAAACAGACACATAGGTCAATGGAACAGGGTAGAGAGCCCAGAAATAAACCCATACACTTACAGGCAATTAATCTATGACAAAGGAAGCAAGAATATATGATGGAGAAAAGACAGTCTCTTCAATAAGTGGTGCTGGGAAAACTGGACAGCTACATGTAAGATAATGAAATTAGAACATTCTCTAACACCATATACAAAAATAAACTCAAAATGGATTAAAGACCTAAATGTAAGATGGGATACTATAAAACTCCTAGAGGAAAACATAGGCAGAACATTCCTGGACATAAGTCACAGCAATATTTTTTTTAATATGTCTCCTAAAGCAAACAAGCAAAAATAAACAAATGGTTCAAAAAGAGTTATGTACCACAATGTTCATCGCAGCTCTATTTACAATAGCCAGGACATGGAAGCAAACTAAGTGTCCATCGCCAGATGAATGGATAAAGAAGATGTGGCACATATATACAATGGAATATTACTCAGCCATAAAAGGAAATGAAATTGAGTTATTTGTAGTGAGGCGGATGGACCTAGAGACTATCATACAGAGTGAAGTAAGTCAGAAAGAGAAAAACAAATACCATATGCTAACACATATATATGGAATCTCAAAAAAAAAAAAAGGTTCTGAAGAACCTAGGGGCAGGACAGGAATAAAGACGCAGACACAGAGAGTGGACTTGAGGACATGGGGGGGGAAGGGTAAGTTGGGACGAAGTGAGAGAGTGGCATGGACATATATACACTACGAAATGTAAAACAGATAGCTAGTGGGAAGCAGCCACATAGCACAGGGAGATCAGCTCGGTGCTTTGGGTCCACTTAGAAGGGTGAGATAGGGAGCGTGGGAGGGAGACACAAGAGGGAGGAGATATGGGGATATATGTATACATATAGCTGATTCACTTTGTTATATAGCAGCAACTAACACACCATTGTAAAGTAATTATACTCCAATAAAGATGTTAAAAAAAATGGGACCTAATTAAAATTAACAGCTTTTGTACAGCAAAGGAAAACATTGACAAAATGAAAAGACAACCTACTGAATGGGAGAAGACATTTGCAAATTATATGACCAATAAGGGGTTAATATCCAACATATAGAAACAGCTCATATAGCTCAACATCAAAAAAAAAACCTCATTAAAAAATGCACAGAAGAACTGAATAGACATTTTTCCAAAGAGGAAATACAGATGGCCAATAGGCATATGAAGAGATACTCAACGTCACTAATCATCAGGGAAATCAAAATCACAATGAGTTAAGCACCTCACACCTGTCTGAATGGCTATCATGAAAAAGAACACAAATAACAAATGTTGGCAAAGATGTGGGGAAAAGGAAACCCTCATACACTATTGGTGGGAAAGTAAATTGGTGAAGCCACTGTGGAAAACAGTATGGCTAAAAATAGAACTACCATATGACCCAGCAATTCCACTCCTGGGTATATATCCAAAAATAAGATTAAAACAACCCACTAACTCGAAAAGATACCTGCACCCCAATGTTCATGGCAACATTATTTACAACTTCCAAGGTATGGAAGCAACCTAAGTGTCCTTCAACAAATGAATGGATAAAGATGTGGTGTATAGACAGACAAAGAACACTATCACCCATTAAAAAAAAAAAAAAAAGAATGAATTTTTGCCATCTGCAGCAACATGGATGGACTTGGAGGGCATTATGCTAAGTGAAATAAGTCAGACAGAGAAAGACATACTGTATATCACTTATATGTGGACTAAAAAATAAAATAAAATAATGAATAAAATAAAAAAGAAGCAGACTCACAGATATAGAGAACAGACTAGGGGTTATGAGTTGGGAGAGGGAAGGGGGGAGGGGCAAAATGGGGTAGGGGGAAAAGAAGGTTATTGTGGGATTATATGAAATCATGTGTGTGAAATTTCTGAATACTGTAAAGCACTAAAGAACTGAATCTTTCATTCAATTAAAAAATGTGAAAAAAAATTTAAAGGAATAAATTTAAAAAGCTATTTAAAAAGATGTTGTTAGTGAATGACAGTCTAATAAGTCAGATATATTTTATTAATTTACTTGTTAAAAAATATTTTAAGTGCCTATTAGTTACAATAAGACCAAGGAAAACACTCTTAAAATACTAGTAAACTATCTGTAAATAAGCACTTGGTAAATGTTAGTTCTGTTACCCACCTCTCCTCTGAATCCACTCATGTATTATGAGGGATTCAAATGTGAATATAATATAGGTTCACAAATATCCACAATGGAGAGTTGAACATTAAAAAGTATTCAAAGAAAACTACAAACCAAGTTCTGTGGGACTCGAAAAGTGGAGGAAATTATATTCATGTGGAGGTGAAGCATCTGAACTAGGTCTTAAAACATCAGTAGTGTTGATATTTTGACAGATAGAGACAGTCAAAAGAACTTCAACAATACAGACAGTGGCATAAGCAAAAGCATGAAAACAGGAAAGCACAGGGGATATTCAGAAGCCTAAAAGAGTGGAGATTGGCAATAGCAGGGATCCGCGAAGCTTTTCTGAAATGGGCCAGATAATAAATATTTTAATCTTTGTGGGCCATATTGTGTCTGTTACAACCACTTATTCTGTCTTTCTAGTACAAAAGTATCCTTAACAATAGTCAATGAATGAGTATGGCTGTGCTCCATTAAAGATTTATTTATGGACACTGAAATTTGAATTTCATGTAATTTTCTCATATCATAAAATATTCTTCTTCTTTTGACTTTTTCTCACCATTTAAAATGTAAAAGACCATTAGCCTTCAGGCCACATAAAAGTAGGCAGTGAACCAGATTTGGCCTGCAGGTTGTAAGTTATCAACTCCCATTTGAAATTCCCAATAATTGGTACCTAATGTTTCAATTTTCTAAAAATTTAACTATATTCAAAGTTTATTACTTTTCTTTCCTGAGGTGACTTTATTTAAAAGAACAGCAGGTCAGAAAAAAAACCTCAGGATTTCACTTTTTAACCATCCTTAATCTAACTTCTTACGTATCAACAGGCCTATGTTCCCTTGATGTTTAACTGCACTCAATATTCAGGTATTAAACTGTTTTTCTCAATTTTTCCACTAGGTCTCATTAAGTGTTTTATTGCTTCTTCCTGCTTTTCTTTGTGTAGCTTAACTAATAATTATAGTTATCACTATTTAGTTTTTGTTTTGATACACATACTTTTATCTTCTTTCTCTTGGAGTTTTTGTAACAACAATAATTGCATTCCATTTCACTGTACTTTTGATTTTAAGATACTCTAGTCATTGCCTCCACCTTTTGGATCTGAATACTTTAGAATCTTATCAAGAATCCCAAAAGTTTTGTCTATTGAAACAGAAACTTCTTTACCCTAAATTTATCTATTTTCATCTCCTGAGATTATTACAATCTTTGGCCATGGTAGAAAAGTTTCATCCATATGGACCCCATAATGTCAAAACCAAAAAATTTACCATATTCAAAAGAGAATATGGTAGAGTTAACTTGGGTAAGGGCAGCAAAAACCAGAACTTTTTCAATTAAATTAATCAAATACAATCATATGTATATTGAAAATTTTGAAAACTGCTCAGTGGGACACAAATCCCTTACATATATGCCTTATAATGCAATATACCAAAATTAGAAGATGAAAATAATTTTAAAAATCATTTTTCCCTAGAGGATTAAGAGAATAAAAGATACAATATGGCATACATACCTTGAAACGAACTGTAATAAAAACCACCACTCACTTTCAAATCTAAAGAGCTAATACACTTAGATTTAATTCTTTACCTTTTAATTAAAGACCCAAATTTGTGTCCTGCAATAAGACACAATACTGCAAAAGGCTACATATTATCTATAGTTCACCTAAGTACAGCTAGCAGCTGTTTGAAAGAAAAAAAAGTAAGGAAGTATGTGTTTATGGCAAACGATTCATTTTTTAGGAAATAAAATACTTAATGTGACATAAAAGTCCTCCCAGAGGAAAGAGACTGATGATGATAATAATAATGGCTGTTAATGTTGATTGTGTGTTTACCAGGAGCCAGGTGCTCTTCTTTATACTTTACGTGTAATAATCCTCACAACAACCCTATGAGGTAGGTGCTATGATTACTCCCATTTTATAGATGAAGAAACTGAAACTCAATGAGGGTAAATAACTTGTCCAAACTCACAGAGCTAGAGAGAGGCAAAGCTGCGAGAAACGCGGGCAATCTGGCTTCAGATCCTTAACTCTTAAACACTATGCTATTTGTTACAATACAAAAAACTGTATTTAAGGCAGAGGACTATGGCTTTACAAACTGGAATTCAAACCACTTTAATTTTCAACCGTGGCAGTTTATATATAATATAAAGTACAATAAGGTTTAGCATTTAATCATACTACAAACATTTCATATTATTACTTAGTAACAAGGCTAATATTTACTAGTCAACAGATGGTTGAAAGCTGTCTTAAAATGATGCATGAGTATTATTTTGAAAATGAGACAATTTAATGTGATGAATATCTCAAGTAGGCATGAGCTGATGAGTGACAGATGAAAGAGCACTGCGTTACTTTAGAATTTAGATCAGTGGTTTTCAAGGTGTGGTTTCCTAGCCAACAACATCAGCACTGAAGAGTCCATCTCCTGGTTAAAAACCCACGTATGATTTTCCAGACCCGACCAAGGCTTTACCAGGAAAAATGAAGGAAGCTAAACTCCTGAAACCAGACTTGGTGCACAGCCAATGCATTGCAGTTTCTAAAAGGAATTGCACTGAAGGACTCGGGCCCCCTGGCCAGTCATGCTCTTTCCCATATTTAAAATCCTAGTCCAGGAGCTTTCATTCCCAGATCTCTGATTGGGGGCAGGGGAGGGGGACATGACACACACACACCTTGAAGCCACTTTCCCCCACTAGTCAGTACTTTCCCACTCCCAGTCCTTCCCCTCAGGTTCCCCAGACCCCATCTGGGGCCTTTTGTTCAGGGGTCCCTCAACAGTAAGACAAGCTGCATATCTGTGCTTATCAACTTGATCCTCAACCAGTGTGCCCTTCCATGGGGGAAGATGGAAAACGGAAAAGGGGAGTCAGCATTTCCTCCATTTTAGGCTCTTGCTTATACCATAGCAATAAGCGATTAAGGCTTAACTCTTTCATCTTTGGCTTGTTGCTTTAATTGCTACTCCAACGCTTGGCAGCTCAGGGCACTCTCTTACCAGCTCAGCTGAGCTCCCGAGCAGCATCACCTGGGAACTTAGTATAAAATGCAAAATCTTAGGCCCTATACCAATTGAATAAGAAATTCTGGGGGTGCGGCCCAGCAATCTGTGCTTTAATGAGCTCACCAAGCTTTGAGAATACTGCTTTAGAGAGACCCTCTCCTTTCTTCCAGGTAAATGATTCCTAGTTATTTCTTGGGACATTCCCTAAGAGCACTTATAAGAGAAATGACCAAATTCACAGCTCGAAAACTTCTGAAAGAAATAATCTAAGGTTTATTTCTGCTCCCTTTCTCCATCAGCCTTCCAAAAGGTTTGCTTTAGTCCTTAAGATACGTATTTTTATTCCTTTTACAAAATAAGATAAATTCTTTTTAACCTACACAGTTATGTAATATTTTGACTGATAACATTTCAAACGAGAAAACCACTTACATCTACACATAAAAAATGAAGGTAAGTTGTCTTAAATGCAACAGAGAACTCTAAACAATAGTTCACCTTGTTGTCTTAGTTTGGGCTATTATAACAAAGTACCATAGACCTAGCGGCTTAAACAACAAATATTTATTTCTCACAGTTCTAGAGGCCAGAGTCCAAGATTAGGGTACCAACATGGTTTGGTTCTGATAAAGGCTCTCTCTCTTCCTGGTTTGCAGATGGCTGTCTTATTGTACCCTCACATAAAGGAGAGAGGCTAGATCTCTTGCTCTTTTTATAAGGACACTAATCTCATCATAGGTGTGGCACCCTCATGACCTAATTACCTCCTAAAGACCCTACCTTCTACTACCATCCTATTGGAAGGTTGGGGTTTCAACATATGAATCTTGGGGGGACACATATAGTCCATAACACTGATGGTATCAAATTAAACTGTGGAAATCAAGGTTTGTATTTTTCTCCTTAAAAAAAAAGGGTGGAGATACAAACTATACCTTCTTTCAGCTTTCTTACTACTATAGTTGCGAGCATGACCTCAATGACCCAAATTATACTCGTTTATTAGAAACTCTCTGGTAATAAGCTACTGAGTAGAAAACATGGTACCTTTGAAAATTTCTAAGGCATTAGTGAACTAATATGACTTGGAGCTAATGAAATTCATTATGTTTAACTCACAATCAAAAATTAATTTAGAGGGCCTCCCTGGTGGCGCAGTGGTTAAGAGTCCGCCTGCCGATGCAGGGGATATGGGTTCGTGCCCCGGCCTGGGAGGATCCCATATGCCGCGGAGCGGCTGGGCCCATGAGCCATGGCCGCTGGGCCTGCGCATCCGGAGCCTGTGCTCCGCAACGGGAGAGGCCACAACAGTGAGAGGCCCACATACCGCAAAAAGAAAAAAAAAAAAAAAAATTAATTTAGAAACAGAACATTTACATAAAATGTAATGCAACAAGTTAGAATATTGAAAAACTCTCATGATAAAGGAAAGCTCCTCACATTATCTTTGACATCTGTTTTATTTAGTTCTAGTTTAATTGTTGTAGGCATTATATGATATACTGGAATATATCCATTAGTGTAGAGCTAAGAAACAACAAACTGCAGAAGAATACATACAGTATACCACCATTTACACAAAGTTTAAAAACATTCAACTTGCTAAATACTGTTTAGGGATAGATATAGTATAAAGATATACATAGGAATGATAAATGCAAACATCGGTTACCTTTAGGCAAAGAGGAAGAGGGATGATACCAGAAAGGAGTACACAGGGAGCTTCCATTTCATTTGTAACATTTACATCTTAAGCTCAGTTGTGGATATATGGATATTTAGCACATGATTCTCTACAGTTTTTTATGAGTTTTTAGAAACATAACATACCAACACTTGATGTAAATGGTATCAAGTGGCATGTATTCCTAAATTTGCTTTTCTCACTCCACATTATGTTTTTGGTATCCAAGCTGAGGATTATTTGTGATTCACCCTTTTTTGCTGTTTTCATAGTGTACTATCTGCATGAGACATTTCTATTATTAGTTATGTACTTACATAAGCTATTCATAGTTGATCCATATAATACACTATTATTATTTTTCTTTTTCCTTTTCCACATTGTTTCGCCCAACCTCAGAGTTCATACTTGTCCTGTTTCTTAGTTTTCTACATACCCAAAAGTCTCCCCTAATTTTGTAAATCTCTTCTCAATAGATACAAATACTCTCAATATCAACTTCATCTTCTTGAAAAAAAAAAATCTCCCCAGATCCTTCTGAATTCTGATTTGAACTGGTTGTTCAATAGGCTTTCTATGCAGCTATCAGGTTCAAATTTTCCTTTCCCTCATCTGGAGGGTTCTCTGTACCTCTCTTTCATGGTAGACCTTCTACCTGCTATATCTTATGTTTCTCTTTATTTTCCCTCCTACCTTTCATGGTGAACATTTCACAGTAGCTTCTTGAGAAAGGATGAATGGAGACTTAGCACATCTTAAAATGTCATTAATCTATGTTCATATTTGTTCATTTTTGCTGGGTATAGAATCCTAGGTTGGAATTAATTATCCCTCACATATTTGAAGGTGTAGTTCCATTGTCTTCTTCCACCTTTTTATCCAATATGCTGGATATTTGGTGTGCCCTATCATTCTGGAAACTCATGAAAATGTCCTTGAATTACTTCTTTTATTTCCTGCTCTCCATTTTTATCTCCTAGAACTCTACCTGTTCAAGTGTTGGGCCTCTTAGACTAGCTAATATTTTTCCTCTATTTTTTATGGAGTTAACTTACACAGTAAGGTACATGAAACAAAGTACAGAAAGGCATACAAGTCAAAAAATTTTTACATTTTACATTTACATCCAAGGTATAAAACCTAGGGAGACACATTCATATCAATACACCATACGGTATTACAAGGGTCCCCAACCCCTGCTGCATGGCCTGTTAGGAACCGGTGTGCAAAGCAGGAGGTGAGCGGCAGATGAGCAAGCTAAGCTTCATCTGTATTTACAGCCACTCCCCATTGCTTGCATTACCACCTAAGCTCCACCTCCTGTCAGATCAGTGGCGGCATTAGATTCTCATAGGAGCACAAACCCTATTGTGAACTGTGCATGTGAGGGATCTCGGTTGCGTGCTCCTTATGAGAATCTAATGTCTGATGATCTGAGGTGGAGCTGAGGCAGTGACGCTAGTGCTGGGGAGAGGCTGCAAATACAGATTATCATTAGCAGAGAGGTCTGACTGCAGGGAGACTACAATAAATCAATTGCTTGCAGAGTCATATCAAAACCCTATCTGTGAGTGGCAAGTGACAATTAAGCTGCATCTGGTGGCAGGCTATATAGTGGCAGGTGAGTTGATGTCTTTCAGTTGTACAGCTGTATCTGGTGGCAGGCTTTAAGTCAGAATCTGACACTTATTTTAGTCCGTGTGTGGCCCGCCCATTATTTTATTTACCACTTTCGTCCATGCCTCTTTCTCACACTGCACACGTGTCTCAGTCACAGTTTTGGTAAGCCCACAAGCTAACCCTAGCCAAAATGAGTAAAAAACAAACGTCACTGGAGAGCTTCTTTGAAAAGAGGCAAAGACCCAATGATGAGAGAGCAGAAGACTCTAAGACTGCCAACAAAAAGAAAGTGCATTTAAAAGAGAATACCAAGCGTCCTACTTCAATTACAGGTTCATTGCAACAGGTGATTCACATTCTCCAAGCCCACTTTGTACAATATGTGGAGACCGGCTATCCAATGAAGCCATGAAACCTTCAAAAGTGCTTCGCCACATGGAGACCAAGCACCCTGCATTAAAAGACAAGCTCTGGAGTTTTTCAAAAGAAAAAAACATGAACACGAAGAACAGAAGCAATTATTGAAGGCCACCACTTCATCAAATGTGTCTGCACTGAGAGCATCATTCTTAGTGGCTAACCACATTGCTAAAGCCAAGAAGCCCCTTACTACGGCTTCTTCTATTGGTGAAGAGTTGACCCTGCCTGCTGCTAAAAACATTTGTCATGAACTTTTAGGAGAAGCTGCAGTTCAAAAGGTGGCACGTGTTCCTCTTTCGGCTAGCACCATAACTAGACGAATTGAAATAGCAGAGGATACTGAGGCACAATTGTCAGAGAGGATTAATGAGTCACCGTGGTATGCAATCCAAGTTGATGAGTCTACTGATGTTGACAACAAGGCAACAGTGCTTGTTTTTGTGCAATATACTTTTCAGGAGGATGTGCATGAGGATATGTTATGTGCACTTTTTTTTTTTTTTTTTGGCTGTGTTGTATCTTCATTGCTGCACACGGGCTTTTTCTAGTTGTGGCAAGTGGGGGCTACTCTTCGTTGCAGTGTGTGGGCTTTTCATTGCGGTGGTTTCTCTTGTTGCTGAGCACGGGCTCCAGGTGCGCGGGCTTCAGCAGTTGTGGGACGTGGGCTCAGAAGTTGTAGCACACAGGCTCTAGAGCACAGGCTCAGTAGTTGTGGCACACAGGCTTAGCTGCTCTGCAGCATGTGGGATCTTCCCGGACCAGGGCTCGAACCTGTGTCCCCTGCATTGGCAAGCAGATTCTTAACCACTATGCCACCAGGGAAGTCCCTGTTATGTGCACTTTTGTTGCCAACCAACACCACAGCTGCAGAACTATCCAAGTCTTTGAATGATTACATATCAGGAAAACTGGTCATTTTGTCTTGGTATATGCACAGACAGAGCGGCTGCCATGACTGGACAGCCTTCTGGTTTTACTACTCGGGTCAAAGAGGTTGCTTCTGAATGTGAGTCTATGCACTGTGTCATCCATAAAGAAATGCTGGCTAGCCGAAAAATGTCACCTGAACTTAGCAACGTTTTGTAGGATGTGATTAAAATTATCAACCACATTAAAGTACATGCCCTTAACTCACGTCTGTTCCCACAGCTCTGTGAGGAGATGGACATAGAGCACACACGTCTTCTCCTATACACAGAAATGAGATGGCTTTCTAAAGGCAGACCACTGGCCAGAGTTTTTGAGTTATGAGAGCCACTCCAGAGATTCTTTTAGAAAAACAGTCACCACTGGCAGCAGCACATTTCAGTGACACAGGATGGGTCACAAAACTTGCTTACTTGTGTGACACATTCAACCTGCTCAACGAACTCCATCTGTCACTTCAGGGGAGAATGACAACTGTGTTCAAGTCGGCAGATAAAGTGGCTGCATTCAAAGCCAAACTGGAATTATGGGGGAGATGAGGGAACACTGGGATTTTTGACATGTTTCAAACATTAGCAGAAATTTTGAAAGAGACTGAGCCAGGGCCTTCTTCCTCCCAGCTGGTGTATGATCACCTATCTCAGCTTTCAAAAGAGTTTGAGCATTACTTCCCAAATACAAAAGACCCCCAAACTGGGAAGGAATGGATCTGTGACCCATTTGTGAATAAGCCAGGTGAATCGACTTTGTCTGTGCCAGAAGAGGATCAACTGCTTGAGATCGCAAAGGACGGTGGCCTTAAAAGTATGTTTGAGACAACTTCAAATCTCTATACGTTCTGGATGAAAGTCAAGGTGGAATATTCTGAGATTGCCAAAAAAGCACTGAAGAACCTGCTTCCATTTCCAATACCCTATCTTTGTGAGGCAGGGTTTTCTGCAGTGACAGCAACCAAAACGAGATTATGGAGTAGATGGGACATAAGCAACACACTTCAGGTGTCACTGTCTCCCATCACCCCCAGATGGGACCATCTACTTGAAGGAAAACAAGCTCAGGGCTCCCACTGATTCTGCATTATGGTGAGTTGTAGAATTATTTCATTATATATTACAATGCAATAATAACAGAAATAAAGTGCAAGTAAATGTAATATGCTTGAATCATCCTGAAACCATTATCCTCCCAGCCCCCCAGGCCTGTGGAAAAATTGCCTTCCACGAAACCGGTCCCTGGTGCCAAAAAGGTTGGGGACCGCTGCTGTATGATACCCACTCCTGATTGGTAGCCACTATTCTGACCCATGACCATAGTTCTGATTATTCTCGAAATTCATATAAATGGACACATGCACTATATATTTGTGACTGGTTTCTTTCACCCCATAGTTGCATTTTCAGATTCATTCACGTTGTTGCTTGTGGTAAGTTTTGTTATTTCTAATGTTACAATCTAACTTTATTAAATTATCTATTCTATTTTCTACCTCTCTTTATTTGTGTATACTTGCTGGGGGACTTCCTCAACTTCATTTTATAACCCTTTATATAATAAATTTTTTTTAATTTTTGCTTAAAAAAATTTTTTTTAATTCCCCTTGCTCATTTTAATTCCCTGAATGTTCCTACTTACAGGAACACATATGTGCATGTATAAATACACTGTTTTTGTTTGATTGTCTCTTATCTCTCAAGATATTAATTTTAGTTTATTCTATTTTTTGTTTTTTCTTCTCCCTGCACATTCTCCATGTTCTCCAAGTAGCTTTTTATCTGTTTGTTTTGGTCTTTTTTTTCTTTTTTTTAATGTCAAATGCATCCATCTAATGCCTAATGATATTTAACAGTAGGGCACTGGCTTCTCCAGCTGTGCAGGACAGTGCCAAAAAGACCCATTTCTCTCTTGCCTCATCCATAACACTGAGATGTGCTGCATGAGGAGGGAGTGGGAAACAGCTAGGAGAACAGCAACTGAGGCTCTCAGAGGGCATTAAAGGGATGTAGGTCCTACAAATGCATCACGGACTCTATTAGGAAGCCTGTCCATGAGCCTCTGTGGATGCCTCACCTGAGGATCCCATCAACTGGTCCCTGGTTGGCACCTCCAATGCTCTGTGCATCTCATCCACACACATTCCCACCTCGTGGCCAGCTCCCCACACACAACCACAATGCAGCAAGAGTAAACCTACGCAGGTTGCTAGTGTGCACATGAAGAAAACTGGCCCACCTCTACAGTATTAGGAGAAACCACACAGACTCACACATTCAGCACTACTCTAGGGAACATAAGCAAACAGGAGGTTGCTAGCACCAGCACAGCTTTGTAGGATCAAGAGAAGTCATACAAGCTTAAGAATTCCACCAGAAGAGGGAACAAGAAGTGTGAAACAGGTATTTCCATAGAAAAGGTCTGAGAAACATACACAAATCAATGTGATACACCATGTTAATAGAAGAAAATACAAAAATCACACGATCCCTCAGTAGATGCAGAAAAAACATTTGAAAAATTCAACATCCTTTCATGATAAAAACTCTCAACAAATTGTATACATACCTCATAATAAAGGCCTCAACATAATAAAGGCCATATGTGACAAGCCCACAGCTAAAATCATATCAATAGTGAAAAGCTGAAATCTTTTCCTTTAAGATCAGAAATAAGACAAGGGTATCCAGCCTCAACACTCCTATTCAACACAGTACTAAAAGTCCTAACTGAGCAATTTAGCAAAAAAAAAAAAAAAAAAAAGTATTCAAATTAGAAAGAAAGAAGTAAAAGTGTCTCTGTTTGCAGATGATGTGATCCTATATATAGAAAATCCTAAAGAATTCACCAAGAAAACTGTTAGAATTACTAAACAAATTCAGTGGTTTCAGAATACAAAATTGATATACAAAAATCAGTTGAATATATGCTAAAAATGAACTATCTGAAAAAGAAATAAAGAAAACAATCCCATTTACCATTGCTCAAAACAATAAAATCCTTTGGAGGTGAAAGATCTATACACTGAAAACTACAAAACATTGATGAAAGAAACTGAAGAAGACACATAACTGAAAAAATATTCCATGTCCATGGATCAGAAAAATTAATATTGTTGTTAAAATGTCCATACTACTCAAAGTCATTCAATGTAATTCCTATGAAAATTTCAATTGCATTTTTCATAAAAATAGAAAAAAAATCCTAAAATTTGTATGGAACCACAAAAGACTTCAAATAGACAAGCCAATCTTGAGAAAGAACAAACAAACAAACAAACAAAAACTGGGGGCATCACACTTCCTGATTTCAAACTATATTTCAAAGCTATAGTAATTAAAACAGTACAGTACTAGCATAAAAATAGGCACACATACCAATGGAACAGAATTCAGAGCGAGAAATAAACCCATGAATATACAGTCAACTAATATTTGTTAAGGGATCCAAGAATACTCAGTGGGGAAAAGACAGTCTCTTCAATAAATGATGTTAGAAAAACTGGATGTCCACATGCAAAAGAATGAAATTGGACCCCCTATCATACACCATGTACAAAAACTAAGTCAAAATGGATTAAAGACTTAAATGTAAGACCTGAAGCCACAAAACTCCTACAAGAAAACACAGTGGTAAAAAGCCCTTTGACATTGGTCTTGGCAATTCTTTTGGATATGACACCAAAAACACAAGTAACAAAAAATAAATAAACAAGCAGGACTACATCAAACTGAAGCTTTTGCATAGTAAAAGAAAAAATCAACAACATGAAAAGGCACCCTAAAGAATGGGAGAAAATATCTGCTAAATACATATCTGATGAGTGGTTAATATCCAAAATATATAAGGAAATTACACAACTCAACAACAAAAAACCAACTAACCAGGGAAGAGGAACTGAATAGACATTTTCCAAAGAAGACATATAGATGGCAAAAAACCCAAATGATCCATTTAAAAAATGGACAGAGGGCCTGAGTAGACATTTTTCCAAAGAAGACATAAAAATGGCCAATATGGATATGAAAAGGTGCTCAACATCACTAATCATCAGGGAAATGCAAATCTAAACCACCATCAAAATTAAAGAATGAGATATCACTTACTTGAATGACTATTATCAAAAAGTAAAGAGATAAGGGTTGGCAAGAATGTGGAGAAAAGAGAACCCTTGTACACTGGTTGGTGGGAATGTAAATTGGTACAGCCACCATGGAAAACAGTATGGAGGTTCCTCAAAAAAATTTAAAAATAGAACTACCATATGATCCAGCAATTCCACTTCTGTATATGTCTGAAGAAAACAAAATTATTATCTTGAAGAGATATCTGCACTCCCATATTCACTGCAGCATTACTGAAGCATTATTCACAATAACCAAGTCATAGAATCGACCTAAGTGTCCACTGATGGATGAATGGATAAAGAAGATTGATACACACACACACACACATACATACACAATGGAATATTATAGCAATCCTGTCACTTGAGACAACATGAATGGATCTTGAGGCCATTATGCTAAGTAAAATAGGTCAGAACAAGAACGACAAATACTGTATGACTTCACTTATATGCAGCATCTAAAAAAGTCAAACTCATAAAAGCAGAGGGTGGAATGGTGTTTGCCAGGGCCTGGGAGATGGGGGAAATGGAGAGATATTGGTCAAAGGGTATAAACTTCCATTTACTGTAGAAGACAGATAAGTTCTGGAGATTTAATGTATACAGCATGGTGACTACAGTTAACAGTACTGTATTATATACTTGAAAGCTGCTAAGAGAGAAATCTTAAATTTTTTCACCATTAAAAAAAAAGGTAATAGTGTGATGTGATGGATGTGTTAACTAACCTTACTGTGGTAATCATATCACAATAAATACGTGGATCAAATCATCACACTGTACACCTTAAATTTACATAATGCTATATGTCAACTATAGCTCAATAATGCTTGTGGCAGCAGTGGTGGGGGAAGAGTAGGGCACTAAAGAGCTGAGTGGAAGGTCAGTAGAATGGATGGGGCTTGCTGACAGTGGTACTCACTGAAGGATGATCTGACTAAGCCATCTCTTTGGGGAACCTCCAAAGGATCTGTAAGTCTTTCCTTCTTGGACTTCTTACATTCGTTAGAGAAAACTCTTCCAATCTCTTGCCTTGGCAGTATATGCCTGATTACCTACATCCTGTGAGCTGACAGAGAAGACTGGAAGTCTCAATATTCAACATGCAAAAATTTCATTTACTATCCCTGATTTCAACAGAGTACCCATCTGCCTTATGCCTTTTACTGTTTTGTGGTATTCTTAGTCCTGGTACCCTTATTTTACCCTTTACAGAAAATATGCCTTTAGACTTCTGCCACGTAAGACAGGCACTGTAGCCCAGCTACATTGAGGAGGTGAGGAGGTGAGGAGGATGGGATCTTGGAAACCAACTGCTTCTTAAATAGATTTTAAAATCAGTTCTCCTGTTTTTAACCCCATTTTAACTTCCACTTCCAGAGGTACCCAGCATTTTCAATCCTGAGTAGTATGAGAGCCTGGTATGTAAATCAGTTTTCTCAGTTTTCTCCTCTGCCAACTTATAACTGAGCTTTCTCAGGTCTGCTAAGTTAGCACTCATGCATCTGGCTTTCCATCTTCCAAATTTTATAACTTATCTCATCTCCCATTTTCTTTGCCTTTGTGAGTTTATTTATTTTAAAGCCCCTTTAGTTTCCTTTTAGAGGGGCTTTGGGAAGGACCTGAGCTATCAGCATGTGTTTAATTTGTCACATCTAAGCAGAAGCCCTTTTTATTGATTTATTTATTTTTACTATATTTCAGTAATGAATAGAAAATTCACAAAGCAAGAAATTAAATTTAGATTGTAGTTGTCCCTTTCCAAACCTAGCTTCCCATAAGCTCCTTCTTTCTCAGTACAAGCCAGAGGAAAGTGAAAATTTTAAACCAAGCGGTTATTTCATCTAAATAAAACCAATAAAACTCACATGACAAATATTTTTCCATGATTTAAAATGGATAGATGTTTCGGCATAATTTAAAACATGACTAAATAATCTGCTAAATTCCAATACATCCACTCAAAATATTTTTCTTTTATGATAGAATCAAATTAATTTCTTCGGCCTATAATAAAAATTCTTTATTTTCTGTGGAATATAAATTTTATTTGCCACTATTATTAGCTCACTGTTATATTTCAGATTATCTGGGCCACCTAAATTCTAAGTTGTTTAATAGGTTGTTTTAGTTATCAACACATTATGTTCTTGATAATAAAACACTTTTTAAATCAGATGCCTCGAAGATAAGAAAGCCTAGATAATTCACATACTATTTTAATTCTGAATACAAAATTTCTTTCAATGTGTTGATAATATAAAATATTTATCAGAGTTTTAAACAATCAACCTTTAAAAAATATAAAGAATCAAATGTGAAGCAGTTATTTTGTATTTTATTCTGTGGTAGTCAAGAAATGATTATTGAGAAAATAAAAGACAGCCATAGTTTAAATAATATATTTGATGGTATTAAATAATTAGTTCTTATCATAAACCTATTTTATTCTTAATAATTAAAATTCACTCTGCATCAAGTAGCTATGGCAACACAACTTCACTGAAAAATAAATTCTTCAAGTTCTGCCATGAAGCATGCTGCTGACCTGAAGACTTTATTTTGAGAATAGGGAGAAAAATATATAATTTTCCAGTTCATAAATGTCTAATCAATACTTAGAATTGCTTTCCAATCTATAGCAAGAGTTTTGCTCTCAGAGTCCTGGGGACTGAGGCTTTTTATTTGGCTTTCATTTCCTTATACCTTTAATAAATGAGAACATTCTTGATAAGAACCATTTCAGCAGGGCTCACCTCAGGCAAATTGGCTCCAACTATAAATAGTAAAATCTGCCATCTGCCTTTCTATTCTTGTGCTGAATGCAGTGCTGGCATTGTGTTCACACTTCACTGGTGCCAGGGCTGATGCTGTATAGCCAGCAGCAACAGAAAATAATAGTGCAAGACAGAGATAATGAAGTGAAGAACAGAAATGGTATTACTATAATTAACTGCTGTTTTGATATTCACCACAATAAAGGATATACAATGGTGTGGAGAGAGCCTAAAGCCACATTTCGTCTTAGCCTCATAAATGGGTTTGAAATCAAGCTCTGGTTGAAGCCTAGTGATTTTACATCACTGAAGACTAATTCAAATGTAAAGAACCTAAGCACAGTTAGCAATATATGTTTGTCATGTTAGAAAGAGGCTCCATAGTTGTACCACGTATTTTTTATTCTAATGATAGTTAATGAAGCATTTCTTTCTAAAATCACAGGTATTTTCCTGTTCTGTTTTAAAGAGATAAACTCTTGAAATGACAAAAGAGCCCTTTTGCTGTACCTAACCCTTCCTCACTCTTTCAGTTCTGAAACCCCATGCAAATTTTCATTTCAATGCAGCTCCCATTATTTCTCTTGGGATATTTTGAATCCTCGCTCCTTTTCTCAGTCTCGCCATTACATACATCCGACCTATTTTAAATAGAGAGTGATCGTCAAGGAAGTCATTTGTACATTGTAATTGAAGAGGAATGTACACAGGGCAACTGCCATATTGTATATTCCTATATAGTAACCCTGTTATTCCTGTATCAGTAATTACTGAAGCCATTATCTTACTTACATAGTCGGCAGCCAACTCCAGGAGGCACCATTCACTCCTGGAGTAAGTGCCATTTATATAAGAACACAACATGAATGGTGGCCCTAGAGTTGTGCAACATGACAGTACTAAATGTATACTTAATGCCTAGGATGAGATGAGAACAGAATAGATTGTTTTGTTTTTGTTTTTGGTATGTTTTATTTGTTTTTAACTTCCCCAAGTGGTTTTAACACACAACCAGGATTGAATACCACTGGCCTAATAATATCAATATCTGATCCAAAGTCTTTCAAGATGAAAATGAATGGTTTAACCCTCTAAAAATTTTTACCTAAAATTGATTCCTAGCTTTTACATTTAAAAAATCAGTAATATTCTTACTGATTAATGTTAACAAACATCAAATATAAAGCATTATGTCAATGCAAAAATGGCATCAAAAACAATGTCACTTTTGTAAAGATATAAAACAAAGGCAATTAGGGAATTACAACGTAATACATGTAAGACCACAAAATATTCTTTAGGTGTGGAACACTTTGCTTCATGAGAGAAATAAATTTACTGAGATAAGTAAAGTACCATCTGGAAGGCTACTATAACCACATAGCATTTACAGTGGCTTAGCTGATTTTTTACTTCCTAATAAGCTAAGAGGAAGTTTAACAGGTACAGCTCTGACTGACTGCTACCATGTATTTCTACAGTGTCTATTGCTATGGATCCAGACTTAAAAACTTGCCTTCCTAGAGGTTGTATTAGTAGTCTCCTAGAATTGGAGGGATATTACTTGTTCACTACCGATCTGTAATGTTTTACAGAGAGTCACGTGCCAGGAGAGAATTTCTGGCTCTCTTAGAAATAAAGATGGAGGATCTTACAAGGATTTTCAAAGACAAAAATATTGCAAAAGATGTTAGTATTTCTTTCAAATTATTTTTAATGGGTCCTATTTAGCCAAGTCCTGCTTCTATATTTCCCCCTATAAAACATATTTGAAATGAAATAAATATTTCCCATGTTCAACTTGATATAATAAAACCTATTTTAATATCATAAAGTTAGACTGCATCCCCGTAATACTGCACTAATTATAATAATGTTATACCTAGTGAAATATTATTCATATGTGTAACTGAAATCTTCCTGTAAGTGAAATTGCAGGGATCTTCCAACAGGTTTCTTTTGGAAATAATTCATTAGCTCCACATTTTAAAGGAATTATGAGTTAACACTTGAATAAAGAACTATATTTATTAATATGCATTTTATAGCATCTATAATTTTTTAAAAATTACTGTTCAAATACCTGGATTCAAATCTCACCTCTGCCACTTACTATGGCTATTTATTTAACCTTGTTAAGCCTCAGTTTCTTCATCTATGATACAAGGGTAATTTTAACACCTAATTCATATGGTTGTTTTGAGGATTAAATGAGATAAGGCATATAGTATTTATCACAGTGCTTGGCATATAGTGTGCACTCCATAAATATTATCCACTATAATTATCTCTTATGATTTAATCATAGTGGGCTGGTCTAAATTTAGCCTTTACATTAAGCTAATAACCACTGTTTCTAGGATGTTATTCATACTAATACAGAAAATTTTAATGCTTTAGTCTTAGCTTCTTGACTTTCATAGTTATCTATTTTGTTAACAAGAGTTCAATTTTTTGCATTTGAATATTTGGAAGTGATCTTCCAAGAACCATTATTCCTATTTTAATTAACAAAGATTTAGCAGGTGCCTAAGGAATGTCTTCAAGTGATCTAAACGACAAAATCGGTTAAAACCCAAACTCAGGATAGGTTACTAGCTACATCATTTTTTTCAATAAAAATGATTTCCAGCGTTATACCTTTAACACTACTGCAAGTAATAAGAAAGACTACCTGTATTTATAGTATGCTTTACCTGAGTATATGTTAGCCAATATGCATTAAATGCTCACTATGCACAGAGCACTTCAATACATCCAGTCACAGTGAGTTATTACAGAGCTTAAAAATATCATCACTGTTCTTAAAAAACTTGCAATTCAATGAAAAATATATAAGTATGGTTACCACAATAACAAATACATAGAAAGTAACAACAGGTGTGGTTATTAAAGACCATATGTAGGAACTGGCCAATTGGCAAATGAAACAAATCAATTTTTCAACTACAGAATAATACTTAAGAGCTCTCAGAATTATTAGATGTATGACCTCAAACTACAGATAAGCAGGAAAAAGAACTCCCCTGCCAAGTAGCAGCAAGCTCTGTGGGAGAGTTTTCTGCTGATAAATCTCACACACACACACACACACACACACACACACACACTCACTCACTCACTCACTCACACAGAATTTTCAAAGCTAGAATAATTCAAGTACCTTCTAACTGATTTCAAGATTTTGTCCAATCTTATTAAAGGAGCAGATCATTTTACTTTGCAAAGGTAGTGAGTATTTCAGATGAATTTGACTTGATCTTAGTATTTGTCCATTCCTCTAGATTATCTGTAATTACAAGACCTACTTCATAGGATTATTTTGAGATATAAATGAAATAATCCTTGTTGGGTTTAGCACAACACCCAGTATCTACCAAGTGCTCATTGCTGGTTAATGATTCTTTTTCTTATTGTTATTCGGTAAATACTATGTAACAGTGCTAGCAGATTTTATGGAATGCCTAGTCATGGCCCTGCTAGTCCATAAAGCACCTTTGTGCACATTAGGAAAAAGCAACCCTCTCCCTGGACTAGTGGATGGTACAATCCCAAGCCAAGGGGCGCACCTGAGGGAGCTGAGTAGCAACCTGCCTCCTATCCAGGCTCCCTTCAGCTGGGTATCAGCCCTGAATAAAGTACCTGCAGGTGGGGAGGGAGAAAACACCTCCTGAACAAAATGAGTTTTAAAGCAGAGGGTGAAATGAGGGAAGAAGCATTAGAAAACACACAGGAATATTAGGAAATAAATCAAAGAAATTTATTCAAAGGGATGGCAGGTGTGAATGTTAAAGAATAATGTACTTCATAAGCAATACTCTTTATTAGAGTAGATATGGACTCGGACATAACAGAAGAAGAAGGAAATCATCTGGATGGGGAAGAGAGGGTTATGGGTAAAATCCTGAAGGAACATGGTGTACCTAGAACCATATAGATAAAGGTGTAATGAGAAACCCAGATACTATGGGTAGGGGATGAATTGGTATGAAGAGATGAACCAAATTCAGTTCCTGGTTGTAAGTCTTCATACAACTAGTCATTTCTATCAATACTACAAAATTTAACATATACTGGTGGGCTGATTCTCAGAAGGGGAATATCTATAACCTCGTTCACTGGAGCACTACGTCAGTTAATTTCCACAGTGAGAACCTCAGGTCCTATAAAGGCAAGTGTGCAGAGGCTCTCTCCAGCAAACTTACACTTCATCTAGACACCTGGCATTGGTTAGTTTTGCAAGTGTCTCTAACAACAAAATCTCCACTTAGTCAAATTCACCAAGGATCACTAGTTTTCACACATTTCCTTCCTCTTTGTCATTTGTATTTATCATCCTTGGCACATTCTGGCCAAATGCTTAATATTATCCATGCCTACTCTGCTCTTAACCCAGACCATTCTGATGGCACCTTTCATTGAGCTCTTGTGAATAATGAGTTAACTCTCCTATAGTCTTCAAGTTTTCATTGACTGTTCCTTTAACAATCTGGCTTTCTTTCTCAACCTCTCCAATGCAAATGATTTCTTGTGCGACACCCCACTCTTCAGTACCTCTTTGCCAATTACAGATCACTGTTCCACCAACTTCTCATTTTCAAGTCCTAGCCATAAACTTCTACCAATCTATTCCCACCCTCATAACCCTCCTCCATGGACTTTAAAGGTTAGTCTTTGTCCTATTCCTTCTCCTCAAAAGTGACCTTAATAGCCACACTGACCACTAGCACTTCCTGAACTTCAGTGATCTTCATTTCCACCCACTCCAATTATCTACCATTACCACTATCCTAATAGCTATGACCTACTTCATATCCCAGACTCTGAACACTATAACTGTCAACTCTCTTTCCACTATCTGATTCCTCATTCCAGTAAACACTCATTTTAATCTCCCATCAATTCATCAAAACTCTTTTGGTTTCACTTGCCTCTCTACCCAGCTTCATTTGCAACCATTTCAAATACATCAATAGCACCCTCTATTCCTTCTCCTCTGGAAATTTTGCTATGCAAAACTTACAAATTTCCAACTTCAGATATTTTCTAGTCTATTGTCTTTACTGTCAGTTTCTTTACTCTCATTTCCAAGATGCTAAGCACTGCTAAAAAAGCCACCAAACCATGCTTCTTGGGGCTAAAGCAAATGTGTATCTAACTTCAGTAAGGCTTTTGTTATGGCTAAGTAATCCATGTTGTCTTTCCTTGTGTCCACTTAAGCAGGTTCACATTTCCCACGATGGTCATTTAAAACCTTTCCTGCTCTCTTCAACCTCAAACTCCGTGTCACCTACTCTTAGTCTTAGCAGATGACCTCACCTATACTAAAAAGCTGAAATTCTCTCAAGTTCCCTCTTCTTCACTTCATATCTCAATATCTGTTCTATTTGCTGGATATTTAGAAATTGTTCCTTCTGCTTTTCAGTGTGAACCCTGGACATCTGACTCTTCACTCATCTCTTTCTAACTTCTATTGTATTCGTTATGTGAACAATCTCTTATATCTTTCATTCCCTACATGGATTCTTCCCAACTCAAACAAACAAACAAAGAAAATAACCTCTCTTAACCTCAAAAGCCGTTCTAAAGATACCAACTCCTCACCCTTTTCTTTTGTGGTTTAAGCCACAACTGAATGGGCTTCCAAAGTGAGGGAAAGGCAACAAGGGGGTATGTACCATAATCCACTTGGATGTAGAAAGAAAACAGTCAAATTTTTCACATTTATTTTAATTTAATCTAGTTTATATTTCCATACATTTTATAACATAACATATGAGTGCAAGAGTGTATGTGTGCAACTCATAAATACATAAATATATGAGTGCAGTAGGTTATGTATATAACTTCTGAATAAGTAAATTTACAAAAATTAAAACTGTGTGCTCAAATGTATTTTACTGACAGGGTATGCACTCAAAAAAGTTTGGAGAACAGCCAATGGCAGCTCAGAGCTGGAGGGGAATACCTGAAGCCTCTCTTGTCACGCAGTCCAGGATTTAATTCCTCTAATTTCTGTCTGAGCGTGGGTTTAAGAATAGAGAGAGAATGCTGCTGAATTTAAGCCTCCCCTTACAAAGAAAAAGAAGAAAGGACAACAAGGTTGAGGAAAAAACCCCACTTGCGTAAATAACTGAAAAGCAGCACAGCAATCAGAGCTTCCTTGCACAAGAGCACCACAGGCTAGCATACACACACGTGCTAATTGGATGGTGGGTAACAGGCAGAGAGCATCAAAACTTAATTGGGGGGAGGGGCTCAAGACCCTTTTAGAGGGTCCTCAAGGTCAAAACTATCTTCCTGCTAACACGAAGATGTTATTTACCATTTTTACTCTCTCAAGCGTACAGGAGCGTTTTCCACAGGCCACATTACATGTGATAATGCAACAAAGTGAATGCAAAGCGGATTTGAGATCCTGACTGTCCTATATTAAGACAGATATTAGAGATTTTCAAACATGTAAAACACCATTACTCGTCTCACTTAATTAGTTGTATGTTAGAAAAGTTATTTTTCATTAAAAGTGCTATGGTAACATATAATGAACTTATAAATGTTATTTTAGATAAATTAATAAAACATTTAAAAAATGTTTCAGTCTTTCATTTCTAACATGGTAAATATGAATAGCTAAAATTCATATAAACAAAACCTTTTTGTGGTCCTCAATAATTTTTTAGAGTAAAAAGCAGTCCAGAGACTAAAATATTGAGAATGGCTATAATGGACATATAAATGAGATTTAAGGTCTGGGCTGCAAATTTGGATCTAATCAAAAATCTGTCAGAAAAAAACTGTGATTGAAAAGAATGGGGTGGGCTTCCCTGGTGGCGCAGTGGTTAAGAATCTGCCTGCCAATGCAGGGGACATGGGTTCGAGCCCTGGCCCGGGAAGATCCCACATGCCGCGGAGCAACTAAGCCTGTGCGCCACAACTACTGAGCCTGCGCTCTAGAGCCTGGAAGCCACAACTACTGAGCCTGCATGCCACAACCACTAAGCCTGTGCTCCACAACTACTGGAGCCCACACACCTAGAGCCCCTGCTCCACAACAAGAGAAGCCACGACAATGAGAAGCCCATGCACCACAACGAAGAGTAGCCCCTGCTCACAGCAACTAGAGAAACCCTGCTCCCAGCAACGAAGACCCAACAAAGACAAAAATAAATAAATTTATTAAAAAATAAAAAATAAAAAAATAGAAAGAATGGGATGTTTGCAAAAAAAAAAAAAGAAAGAAAAAGAAAATTCACCATCCTGCTCAAGAAACCAAAGTTAGCTAATATAAAAAAACCAAAAAAAGAAAAGTTCTCTTAGGAAAAAAACTCCACACTGAATCTTTGAAGTTTCTGGGACTGTAGGTTCTGCATTCAACTTCTTATACAGAGGTTTTGACCATGTACGCATCTACTTAAATAACAGAGTGTAATGTTTAAACACACAGGTATCATTATATTACATGATAAAAATCAGTAAACTGTATGAGCTATAACTTATAGCAAATTACCTTCGTTTATCTCATGGTGTTTAACTTCTGAGTAACTCCCTTACCTTAAGACCAAGCTTTTTTTTTTTTAAAGATTTTTTTGATGTGGACCATTTTAAAGTCTTTATTGAATTTGTTACAATATTGCTTCTGTTTTATGTTTTGGGCCGCAAGGCATGTGGGATACTAGCTCCCCGACCAGGGATAGAACCTGCACCCCTGCATTGGAAAGCGAAGTCTTAACCACTGGACTGCCAGGGAAGTCCCAAGATCAAGCTTCTTGAAGGAGTTGGCTATGGTTGCTGCTCCAGTGCCTTCCCATTTCTTGTTCCCTTACAGTATGGCTTCTACCCCAATCTAAAACCCTAAGCTTTGAAGGGTCGCAAATGAACTCCACCAACAAAAATGATAATCTCCTCCCCTTTTCTGGCTTAAAATGTAGCACAAACTTCATGATTTAAAAGTCAAGTAGCGGGCTTCCCTGGTGGCGCAGAGGTTGAGAGTCCGCCTGCCGATGCAGGGCACACGGGTTTGTGCCCCGGACCGGGAAGATCCCACATGCCACGGAGCGGCTAGGCCCGTGAGACATGGCCGCTGAGCCTGCGTGTCCGGAGCCTGTGCTCCGCAATGGGAGAGGCCACAACAGTGAGAAGCCCGCGTACCGCAAAAAAAAAAAAAAGTCAAGTAGCACAAAACAGCCTATGTTTTCTCTTTTCACAAGATTCCTCTTCCCAGAAGCAACTGTTTTTCTTCTAATAATAATTAGCATGATACCTAAACATCCATAAGCTTATATAGCTATTTCTTGATTCATTCATTTCAGATTTTACCTATAGTTTCCTGCTCTGATAGCTGAACCTTCATCTTTAAATGGATATCAGCATTCATTGTTACCACCTTTAGTTTTCAAGCTTCTCTCTTTCTTTGGCTTTCACCCCACTATGCATCATCCCAATATATACCACAAACTCATAAAAATGTGTACAATTTATTTTGTTTGGTTTTACAATTTTTCATACGAAGAGCGCTTAAAATGTAGACTATTACATATTTAAGTTATTTGTGCTAGAAACTCACTGTAGATAATTTTAAATAAGTAAAATTGATAATTTTAATTTCAGTACACCATTAGGAGAAATTCCATATCAAAATAGACAAGCTATAAATAAATTTTAAATATTTTTACATTAGTTAAAACATGATGCCAGTAATACAACTTAGCCTATATCATATGCTTTCCTAGAAGAGTGGCAACTGACAACAGTTTCTAGGCTCAACATTTATTTCTTAGTTAGTAAATAACCTACTGAATGTCAGACATTATATTTCAAACTAGATAAAAGGAAATAATACTTAAAAATATATTGAGAAATATTATTGAGGGATGATGTAGAATCACTGCTTTACAAATACTTAATGGATGCTAACTATCTAGGCCTTATATGAATGATTAAAATTGAAATAAAAGCAGTTTGGTTATAATATTAACATCTGTTATGAAGCCTTCCTTTAATGCATTTGCATGACCTGCCAGCATGATAGTGCTATGACAGAACTCATTCTCAAGGAGGACTGTGGCTATCAGAGAGACTTAATTCCACTGCATTAATGTCACTATAGGTGAAGAATGTTAGCAGGATCTAGAAAAACTAGTACTATATACATTTCTGATTTATAACACAACTATCCTGAATAATATATTTTATACATGTACATGTTTAAACATTCACTCTTCTCTGAGTAGAACAATCTAGCCTAAAGCAATGTCTTCAGCAATCTGGGCTCCAGAAAAGAGTACATTTAGCACCACTGTCACAGAGGCCCCTCCAAATTCACCAGATGAGTCATACAGTTCCAGATACTAAGATTCTAATTTACCTAGCTACCTCACTTTGAATTCTTGGCCTGCTGCCCACATGTAAATTTAGAGAGGATGAGAGAAAGATTGAAGGCTTACAGTTGGTCATTATGCTCTGAAAACATGACTTTTCCTACATGCAAGATGATAACTTTCAGTTGTCCCCTGTGCTTCCAAGAAGCAAATGTTTTAGAGTATAACATGTAAATTCTAGTACAGTCTTAAGCATGGACTTCTATATCTCTATTCTATTATCTTCTATATTAGAGTAAAAGGGGCTAAAATACATACTACCATACATTTCAAAAGTTATGTGAACTGGTAGTTAGAAAATACACAAGTTTGCTAGAAGCCAGTAACTAGAATGGAAGAAATAAAAGTGATAGTACTACCATTACCACTGTCTCAAAGAATAATGTCAGCTATTAGCTATTGCCTTGAATAGAATACTAGGCTAGAAATGTTTGTCCCAAACAGTTAAGTCTTACTTTCTCATGAGTGCACCTGTTCTAAGAATAAATATATGGAGAAATCCTTTGGTCTTACTAATTAAAATTAAGATTGGTTTACTGTTCATTAAAGAACAGCTAAAATACTTCACAACATGATTAGGTGTGTAAATAAGCCACATGCTACTGAAAGTCCAGCAGGACAGAAATTAACCAGGGGACTTGATGGAGAATCAGAAAATTTAATCAGATGGAAGGATGCATGCTCAGTATATCTAAAATTACTCCAGTTAAGGAAAAAAAAGCATGAAATTTTAATTTCTCTTAGGTGAAAATTATGGCTTAATTTATTTTAGTTCCAGTGTTCTAAATTTGTGCTTTTAAGAGCAGGCTTACTTTAATTGTAAACATTTAGCATTACATGTGAGCCTCCTAGATTCTTTTATGACTAAAGAAAATTAGTCATAGCCTAGTCTTCACTGAAAACATACATCTCTGCCTAAGTGTTTTGCTGGTAAAGAAACAGGTCTCATTCTCCTTAATCTGTAGCTTTCTGTACATTATAAATTTATTTCTTAACTTTGTGCTTAAAATCTATGTTGTCCTTTTCTTTCATATTCTTCCATATAATCAAAGCCATGTGGTTGCCTTTTCATAATGATCTAAGCATTTATTCAAACAAGAAATACAATAAGAGGTTAGGAATGTGGAGTCCCCTAAGTCATGTCTACTAGTTAAAACTTCAAAGTAATGACATAACATTTTCATCAAGATTCTGTTCCTCCTTCTGCCTAAAGTTTCAGTCATTTAATAAGAAAGAAAATCTGTGGATACTGATACATGGGAATATTTTTATTGTGGTTTGACCATCAAACGACTTAGTGTACTTTGAAAATCAACTAATTAATGTCCTGAATTAATATATCTTAATAGAACAGTCTGCTTAACTATAGTAAGCTTTATAATTAATACATGACAAATTTCTTTGTTCGCATGTAAGCAAAACATGGCATGCAGAGTCACTGAGAAACCCTGCATACATTTAATGAGCAGTTCCACTGCGGGTGTCTCCTCATTCAACACATACTTGGGTTGTAGGATACCTGACCTCAGGGATGAAGTTTTGTTTGTTTATACCTTGTGAAGGCAAAGGTGAGAGGAGCCACAGGAGCCCTAAGGTCTCTAAACCAAGTTCCTTTATCCAAATTCTGAAACAGTGTCTTCCCAACTTTTCTATTTTCATTTGATTAGAAGGAACAGGATCCGCTTAAGTTAGTACAGAGAAAGGGAATTTACTGAAAGGATATAGGACCCTTACTCAGAATCTTTGCAAATTCAGAAGAGAATAGCTGAGTCCCATGAAAGGTACCTTCCAATTCCTTCTTTCATTCATTTACTTGTCAATTCATTCAACCAATATTTATTGAGTACCTGCTATGTGCCAGGCATTGTCTTAGGAGCTGAGGAAAGAACTGTGAACAAAACAGATGAAAAGAAAATCACTGCACTCATGAAGCTTACATATTAATATGAAAAGATACATGAATGGAAAAGAATGTAAAATATATGAGGGAAAATATTCACTGCATTTGATGAAAGTATGGCACATGTGTAAAAAGAGGTTAAAAAGCTAAACTAAGATAAGCTTTGGAAGTGAGGTTGCAAATTATTGTCTTAGGTTATTTAAGATGCAGTAAAAACCCAGTGGAAGTTTTTAAACAGGGTAATGGCATAATCAGGCCAGAACTTAAGGAAGACCTGAGCTATGAACAGTGGGTGGAATGGATGGGGGGGGTGGGAGGAGGGCAGGAAGACCAACAGCAAGCATTGTTACATTCCCAGTAAGATGTGTGGGCCTTAACCTTAGCAATGGGTAGTAAGAATAGAAATGAAGGAGATAAATTAGATGATGGTGGTTACATAAGTAGAATGGACATGCCTTTCACTGAATATGTAAAACTTGAAAAATTGTCAAACGTGACTGACGGTGCCATGAACTGAAAATGGTAAAGACTGTGTGTAGCAGAGGGTAGAGAGTTAGAGAAAATAAAGAATGATTCTTGACTTTTAAGATACTTAGTGTGAGATGTCACTACACTTCAAGTATAGATATCCAAGCAAAGCAGTTTTTGGAGTCCAGGAGACTTGAAGACCAGAAATATATGTTTGGGAATCACTGCAGAGAGTGTAAAGGTAGGAATATAAAGTACTTCTAAGGGATGGAGGGGGTGCTGAAGACACCTCACTGAAGGATGCCTGTATTTAAAGTTTGAGAAAAAGGAATAATAAATGCTTTGTCAGAGAGTTAAGAAGAGCATAAAAACCCCAGCAATCTCATCTTAGATTATTGTAATGCATTCTTTTTTTTTTTTTTTTTTTTGCAGTACGCGGACCTCTCACTGTGTGGCCTCTCCCTTTGTGGAGCACAGGCTCCAGACGCGCAGGCTCAGCGGCCATGGCTCATGGGCCCAGCCACTCCGCGGCATGTGGGATCTTCCCAGACTGGGGCATGAACCTATGTCCCCTGCATCGGCAGGCAGACTCTCAACCACTGCGCCACCAGGGAAGCCCTGTAATGCATTCTTGTACATTACCTGAGGAAAAGGGATGAAGGAGGAGGAGGTGGGGGTTAGGGGATTATATATATAAACACGCGCAAAGTTAAAATATGACAAAAGAAAGGCAAGATGAATATTTTTAACTTATATAAGCTGTTACGTTATTAGGCCACATGCATTTCCATTCCTCAGCAGGGATATAATATAGGGTATTACAGTTTATCTTAGTAGTACCCACTGGGCTAGTTTTGATTACATAGAAATTTCTAGGCTAGGGTTCACCATGTTGAATGTAAGGCATTAAAGCTAAAATAAAGAAAGGGTATCTGAGCAAAAGGTTTTCATCATTATTCTTCAAGCTTTAATTACCTTTCTCTAACACTATATGAGACTAGCTATTTTTACTCAGAGATCTTCTAGCCAAAGATGCTCTAATTACCTTGCCCTGAATAGACTTTTCTCATCCCTATTTATATAGTGCTTTGAACATTTAAAATTTGCCAGTAGTTTTTAAAAGATGGTATAATACTATATCACTCCAATTTAATTAAACACAAATGTGCTCTTTTTCATTCCTAACAAAATGAACACAACTAAACAGGGCTTGCATGTTATATAGAAGTAATAAAACAGGCATTGTTTGTATATCAGAGTCACAAGTCTTTAGAGTCATATAATGTGTTTAATATCACTTCCAGGATGAGAAGAAAATAAGTCTTCTAATAAAAATATGTGACATTTGTTCAGAAAGGACAATCATTTCCTTGAGATATCCTCAGACTAGATGTGTCTCACAGATATATTCTTATGAATAACTTTTCTGAGGAATGATGCTATAACAATTTCTCTAGCACACCCAGGAGAAAACATCTCCCTCAAATAGAGAGCTGGGTAGAATACACAATTGCAAATGACATGCCAATTCATCATATGTCATCAGATCTTAACCATTTTTTCTCTGGCTATGGTACCATTTAGCTAAAAGGCAATCAAGATTCTTCCAAAGAGAACACTGCAGAAATGATGAAAAACTATATTAAGAAGTAAGAAAATAACCTTGAGATTCGATAGCAAAGTAAACTGCATAATTGTATGGGTTCAGAGAAAAAGCAAAGGACTGTGAAACAACAGTACATAAAAGATTTACTAAATATATTTCAAGGCACATTGAAAGCCTTGTAGAAAACTGTAGAAAACCACATTAGAAAAATGTTCTCTCCCAGCGTGGTGAAATTTAGGGGAAAAATAGTAGATAGGGGATCTTGGGCCTTGTTTTATAACAACATGCTTCTGGAATTGTGTGGAGAGGATATGGGCTCCTCTTCCAGCAGAGTGGAAAATGGTAGAGCCTTTATCATCACTAGCACAAACAAACATATATATGAAATCAGGAAAAATAAATGTTTTTATTTATTCAAGATGTCATAATACTCATACAATTTTTAATGTACTTAACAACTTTAAAACTCTCTTGAAATGCAGCTACAACATGCTAATTCATAGGTAGTGAAAATCCATTCAAGATAAAGCATGCCTTTATCGGCATGACTATGTTGTAGAGGATACAAACACTAAATAAAGTGTGTTTTCTGCCTTTAAAGAACTTCTAACTATGTGAGCAATGGCTCTATTTGGTGAATATAAAATATGGTACACTAAAGATACTTAATAGTAAATCAAAATTCATCTTATTATCTATCATTAGGTTATAGTGTGTACTCATCTGATCCACTTCAAACCAATTCACTAGCCTATGGATTATTAAGGCCACTGCAACTCTCACATATTTTTCCCCCTCTGTGTTTTTTTTTGTTTTTTTGCTTTGCTTTATTTTTACTATTACCACCTCTGAAAGAATGTACCATGTGAGTAAATCAGTTTTGTTTGGTTTTTGGTTTTCTTTTCTTTTCTTCCTTCCTTTCTCTCTCTCTCTCTTTCTTTCTTTCTTTCTTTCAGCTTCTTGACTTCAGCTATAGTAAAAAAGAAGTTGCTGCATGGAAGTTTTAAAACTAATGATAACATTAAAGTAAGAGATGGAGGTCAGCTATGAGTACTATAGTTGTCCCTAAAAACAGATAATAAAAACTGATAGAATAGGGTGTTAGAAGGTACTCATACTTTTTATGTCTATATATTTCCTATGGTATCTCTGATGCCTTTTGTTTAAATATGTGAATTCTGCATATCTTTAGTGATACAATGGAAGCACCAGTATAACATGGCAACAAACATAATTCTGGTCACTATATTTTTTAACTTTTAATCAAAGCAATAAATGTACAAGATTTTAAAATAGTATTATTAAGCTAAAGTGAAAAGCCACAGTGTTCTGTCCCATCTCTCCCCAGTTCTGATTCTTATTCTCCTGAGAAAATCATTTTCAATTCTTTTAGCTATTTCTTCCTGTATTTACACACATATTTCTAACATGCATACCCCTCAACAAACCCCATTGCGTATTACAGGTATAGGCAAGGTGTGCAATATACACATTATTGAGATGGTCCAGTGACCTGGCCAGTACTTTGGGAGACTTTTCTTTTGGAACGGTCAGTTTCCCCAAAGAGGAATCCTTCAATTTCTTCACTGTATATGTCTGGTTGCTAATATTCTGCCTGGTGTTCTAACTGCTTATGCTAATTACATGAATTTTTTTGTGTACCTCTTGCTTATAAAAAGTTCACTGTGTTAAGAAATTTATTTTAATATACATTTCAGTATTATGAAGAGCAGCAAGTTGTGGTGTACATTTTTATTAACATAATTTTCTATTTATAATTTTCAGTTTCTGCACATGAAATACATCTTTATATCAATTAATAGTTTTCAAAGATAATCAGTAGTTCCAGTAGAGTAGCAGAATTTTAGATCTAGAAAAACTCTGAATACCTTCTAGACCCACTCCATCATTGCTCAAAATTAAAAGTTAAGGAAAGGGGCCTCCCTGGTGGCGCAAGTGGTTGAGAGTCCGCCTGCCGATGCAGGGGATGCGGGTTCGTGCCCCGGTCTGGGAGGATCCCATGTGCCGCGGAGCGGCTGGGCCCGTGAGCCATGGCCGCTGAGCCTGCGCGTCCGGAGCCTGTGCTCCGCAACGGGGGAGGCCACAACAGTGAGAGGCCCGCATACCGCAGGAAAAAAAAAGAAAAAAAAAAAAAAAAAGTTAAGGAAAAATTCATACGTACCATTTGGAATGTACCAAGTGGTACGTTCCTCAAAAAGAGGGCACATACAACATAACAAATATTTTCTAAATGGATGTATTTTTTCCCCACTGAAAATCTTTTTCGAAGCCAGAGCAACCAAGTGTTTTAAAAACACCTACAAAAAGAAATTATTATGCAACAGAAACATTTTAAGTATTCTAATTGTTAGTATCAATATATAGCTGCTCTCCCAAAAAGTGTTTTTTTAAATAACCAACTTATAGTTGGTTACTTAGTACCTTATGTACCCATCCAAGAAGCAACTAAAAAGATTTTATGGAGGTATAGGAAGAAAAAAAAAAGTAATAAAAGTAAATGAGGTGAGAAGACCATGTAGTTTTGAAAATGTAGGCTCTCAAAGGACATGGAAGCTTTTGTGTCTTTCCCAAGCTTTGGCCCCTGCCCTAGATTTTGACTCAGAAAACATTAATAAAAATAAGAGAAGAGGGGCTTCCCTGGTGGTGCAGTGGTTGAGAGTCCGCCTGCCGACGCAGGGGACACGGGTTCGTGCCCCGGTCCGGGAAGATCCCACATGCCGCGGAGCGGCTCGGCCCGTGAGCCATGGCCGCTGAGCCTGCGTGTCCGGAGCCTGTGCTCTGCAACGGGAGAGGCCACGACAGTGAGAGGCCCGTGTACCACAAAAAAAAAAAAAGAGAGAGAGAAGAACGTTCACAATAGAAAATGCTTGTTCCTCAGTTTAGTCACTGAAGTTGCTCTTCTAAGAAATCAGACCATGTCTTCCACTCAATTAAGGCAATGGACTTAAAGAAAACAAATTACAAAAAAAGCAACTTGGGATTTAAATACACCTGCAGGTAAAAAATGTGGCAGTTCAATGATTCATCACTCCCATTTAACCATGAAACAATATCTACCAAATCTTTTATAGAAGCCCCAAGTCCTGACGAGCACTGAGTTTTTTCACTGGGATTCAGGGCTGTTGCGTCTCCTCACTCTTTCTCAATCAGGGACTGCGTTTTGCCAAGAATCAAAACTATGGATAGTAATACCTACATCAGAGGGTTAGGGCTACCATTAAATGACAGTGTACGTGGCAATCATGTGAGTTACCTGTCTCATAGGCCCTTCATGAACGTTAGTTCCTCTCCTTTCTTTTTAAGTTGCACTTACTACGCCCCACTTTTTTTTTTTTTTTTTCTTTTTGCGGTATGTGGGCCTCTCACTGTTGTGGCCTCTCCCGTTGCGGAGCACAGGCTCCGGACGTGCAGGCCCAGCGGCCATGGCTCACGGGCCCAGCCGCTCCGCGGCATATGGGATCCTCCCAGACCGGGGCACGAACCCGTATCCCCTGCATCGGTAGGTGGACTCCTAACCACTTGCGCCACCAGGGAGGCCCCGCCCCACTTTTATAATACTTACTGCACTATCATGATTGTCAATCAGTTCCTTTCTCTATGAATGCTTGCATAGTAGGAACTCTATATTCCTCATCTTTGTATCTGGGCATTTAGCTTAGTACTTGGTACACAATAAGGGCTCACGTGAGTCAACCATAGTGACAGAACTGGTTGACACCTGAATTGAATGGTACCTAAGCAGCAGGAAGGAATAGTAAAATGAACATTGTTCCACTTATCAGGAGACCTGCCACAAGCAATTTACAGTGGGTAAATCACTTAACATCTCTGGACATCATTTTCTCACTTGTGAAATAAAAGGTTTGGGTTAAAAGATCCCAAAACTCCCTTCCAGCTATAAAATTTTGTAATTATATGACTGTGACTCTAAATGATACAGAAGTTATGAGGGTCTAAAATTTATATTATGATATATGAACTTAAGAGTTCTAGGAACAGAGATTTAAAAGAACAGAGAAAGCCAAGAAAGTGACAGGGTGATAGATGTTTCAGGTTTTACTTTCTCATACTAAACAAAACTGTCACTGCTGCCACCTCTACTGCTAGCAGCTGCCGCTTACTGAGTCTCAACATGCGCCAGCACTGTGTTAAACTCTTCATGTAAATTTTATCATTTCATCTTCACGAGAATTCTATGGGGTAATTACTGCCATTATGGCCAAGGAAACTAAGACTCAGAGTGGTAGCCCAAAGTCACAGTGGTTGGAGCTAGAACTCAAGCCAAAGTGTGTCTGATGCCAAAACCCACTATTAAGAATACATGTTTCTAGGTATCTGTAAGCTTTATAATTCTATATAAAAGAAAATCTCACCACTATAATTATCTACGTATTGACCTCATACAAATAATAAACAATCACCCACATGGTACTCTTTCTTATACCAAAATATACCTCTAGTATTCCTAAATATTCTAAGTCATACCAACTGTATACACTAACTTTAAAACCTTTGATGATTATAATCATCATTATACTGTGCTATTCCTTTTAAAATTATTGATTCCCATAAAAATAATCAGGTGTTTTAAACTTGAATTTCTATGTGTTGTAAGATTTCATCAAGAATATATGAACTACACTATAATCTAAGCCACTTCCTGGATCATAGTGTGTTATATGTGATAACTGATCTTGCATAAAGGAACTCATTTTAAATGTTTTCCCAGTTCTACTATGCATGTTGCATTGTGATATTTTGGCCTTTTGTAAGACTGAAAGAAAAATAACTTTGGGTGAATAATTACAACTTATTAATGTACAGAAAGCATATTCCATTTATAAGAGCTAATTCCTAATATTATCCAAAAGGAACTTATTAGAATGTAAAGAAAAACTACAGTTGTAATAAAATCCATAGCACATCACCAACTAATATTGGCTTAGAGATTGTTCCTCTGGAAAGAGAGACTTCTTGAAGTGATAAAATATATAGAAATTAATTAAAATCATTATATCAAATTCAGTTCATGGTCTGGCATTAGATAATAGAGATCAAAGAGTCAATTCTTAGCTTTTATGAGGAGAAAGTAATGCTAAATAGTCACAATTAAAACTTTGTTTCTGTTAAAAATGCTTATTCCTCATATCCATAGGATTCAATTAATCTTACCTACTGATTAAATTTACGGGAGTCTACACCATAATAACAGGAAATTATTAAAAACAAGATTATAAAACATATTTGATTTCAACAAGCTCTCTTTATCAGTGAATATCCCTAACCAACATCATGTGAATATTATATAATCACATATAATACTTACGAAAGCATATGCATATTTCTATAAATAGGTTTACATTACATGTAAATCCCTACATAACCTCACTCTTCCTTAGCTGAATCATTACACTCTTACTTGCTCAATTACCATATTCCAGTATGAAACAAAAAAATACAAATTAATTAGTTCAAAGCTAAAAGAACTGAAAGGGCTAAATTATGACATTTTTTCTAAGTATGATTTAGAACTTTAAAATTAAGGAATAAAAATATAAAGCTAGTTTTCCAAATGTGATGAAAGTAACTTATCCATGAAACTAACAGGATCTTGAAATAAATCAAGCCTGTAAGGTAATGTGCTTTCAGGGATTTTATTTTCCCTTCTGGGAGATATTACAATAATCACTGTGTAGTTAAGGCCTCTGAGACAGAAATCAGTAAGTAAAATTAACATACAGGCAGTCACTGTCAGAGCTACTAGTACTGTAACATGTAACTCCCGGACATTAATAGAGATACTCAACCAGAGATGAAGTGGCTAATCAGTTTTTTCAGTCAAGCAAATCAATAGCCAACCTACACAGGGTTTGTAGAATCTTTTGTTCAAATGACAAGGCTGCTGCTCTTTCTAAGCAGTCTTTGTTGGACCGAGAGAGAGAGAAAAAGAGCAAAGGAATCCGCAAAGGAATCTGCGAGAAGCTGCCAATGACAAAAGGGCAAAGAGGGGGAGGGGGAGCATAAAGAACAGGCTCAGAGAACCAGAAATCAGTGCACCAGAAAGACTCCAGGTGATAAAAGGAAGGAAACAGAATTCATACAATAAAGAGAGACCAGAAAACCAATGGAACAAAGGGGTGGGGGAAAGGGAGTTCAGGAAGACAAAGAATTTACACAAAACACAGCAGAGTTATGAAGGAATGGCTGAAAACTAAAACGCAAGGTAGTGGACGCAATGCAGCTTCCTTGGTTCACAGCGTGAATTCTAACTTCAAATTCCACACAGAAGTTCCTTAACTTCCTTGTGTCATTCAATTACAAGTTCAACCTCTTTAAGGAATTTTCCCAACCCTCTCTTTTTTTTTTTTTTTTTTTCTCTTGGGGTGGTGGCTAGTTAAAAGGAGGAGGATGAGTTGTCTCATGGTCATGGTGAACGGGAGATGGGTGCTGATTCACTTGCTGTGGCCCAGGCAACTGACTGGCTTCACCTTAGACATTTGTCATTCTACCTAGTCACTGTCTGTCCTATGCTTGTATCTATTGAGATTTGGCTGGTCTTTTTGGCTGACAACCTTGAATATTGCTATAGCCTATGGGTTTGAGAAGCTTAGTTTTGAGGTCCAGATACTCTGCAGTATCCAGGCTTTCTCTTTACAGGCCTCAGCTAGCAGACCAGCGCTCTTAGAATTTCTCTATCCCTAGACAGTCAGCTTTTTCAGGCAATCCTGCTGTTCTCAGATTCTCTTCTGAAACTAGCTGGTTGTTCTTATTTATCACAATCACTATCATCATCAACACTTCCCTGTCTTCTACTTTGATTTTCAGCCTCTGAAAAGGTATGTAGGGGAATGAAGACACTGACCTATGGCTCTTCTCAGCACTAGAAAAGATTTCTTCTGGTGTGGCAGAAATTGCCTATACACCATCCTGAGTCCTTTACATACCATTGTTTATAGTGAAATTATGTATAGGTTTTCAAATTTTGCTCTTAATACATGCTGAGGAGTTTCTAGAATTTAGAACATCCTGATTTCTCTCAGACAACCCAAAATGTCATGACTCCTATTTTGTACAGACAAAAAATTAATTTAAAACACAGTTTAAGGGCTTCCCTCGTGGCACAGTGGTTAAGAATCCGCCTGCCAACGCAGGGGACACGGGTTCGAGCCCTGGTCCGGGAAGATCCCACATGCCACGGAGCAACAAAGCCCGTGCACCACACTACTGAGCCTGCGCTCTAGAGCCCGTGAACCACAACTACTGAAGCCTGCGCACCTAGGGCCCATGCTCTGCATCAGGGGAAGCCACAGCAGTGAAAGGCCCGTGCACCGCAATGAAGAGTAGCCCCGGCTCGCCGCAACTAGAGAAAGCCCGTGTGCAGCAACGAAGACCCAATGCAGCCATAAATAAATAAATAAATATTAAAAAAAACAAAAAACCCCCCAAAAAAACCCAAAAAAACCCCACAGTTTAAAATATTAGACTTTGACCCAGTAATTCTACTCGTAAGAATTTATCATATTAATAAACTCATATGTATGCAAAATGATGTATGGTCAGGATTAAAACTGTAGCATTATTTTTTTTATTGAAGTATAGTTGATTTACAATGCTGTGCCTATCTGCTGTACAGCAAAGGGACTCAGTTATACACATATATACATTCTTTATTATATTCTTTTCCATTATGGTTTATCACAGGGTATTGAGTATAGTTCCATATACATTGGGACCTTGTTGATTATCCATTCTAAATATAATAGTTTACATCTACCACCCCCGCTAGCATTATCTGTAAAAGCATAAGATTGGATATGGTTACTATAGCTGGTAAGAATGAGATAGTTTTATACATACTGATATGGAATTGTACAGAGATATGTGAAAAAAGCAAAGGTGTACAAGAGTGTAAACTATGTATCTTTTGTGTACACAGAACTGAATGACAGAGATAAAGGGTGGAGGCCAGTTGGGGAGCAAGTAGGGGGAGGAGATTTATGTAAAATTATATCCTTTTGTACCTTTTGAATTTTGTTACTACACATGAAAATAATTTATTGAAAATAAAACTCAGAGTTGAGCAAATGATTCCTTTACTCGAGGCTGTATCTACCCTCATCCTGAAATAAATAACTCATGTCAATGATTCCATGGGTGGATGGGGGAAGCTCTGGAACCACAGGAACAAGGGAATACTTGGAACAAAGATATACTTTTAATAGCCCCTAAAGACTCCTTACATTACCAGAGGAACTAGGCAAAGTTTCACTCTCTGACATACTTCCATTCCATGAGTTTGTGACACTGGAAGAAAGTAAACTACAACAATGAGATTTCATGGCATACTTCTCAGAGGGAGACCCGTTTCCACCAAGAGTTCCAAGGACTAGAGCAAACACGCACCACAGCATTACTACCCATGTTGGAGAGTCCCACAGGCTTCAGAGGAGTTAGCAGCTTCCTGGAGCAACTCTTCTAACAGTAGCTTAAAATAGCATCAATAAAAGACCAAAGATTATTCTATCAATAAAAGACCAAAGATTTCGGCTGCTAGGAATTCTTTCTAATGGCCAACTTAAAATTTCACAATAACAATGAAAACCAAGGAAAAAATTAGCTTTATTAACTTTAATCATCTAAACTGGAGGCAAAATAACCTAGTGGTTAAGATTCTAAAACCAAATATAAAGAGGCCCAAATCTCCAGAAATCATTTTATTTCACATGGAAAAACCATAAAATATCTTGTAAATTATAACTACTTGGTAGAAATTATCTCAGAAGAACTTTTTTTCCCCAAGAAAAACAACAATAATAATTCAACTGAGGATGAAATGAACAGTGTGTCAAATTCTACCAACTAGTTCCACAGTGCTTTAAATAGCAACAAAACAGAGCAAATTTCCTTCCCTACCATGTTCTTATCTTACAAGAAACAGCATCTATTGGCCCAAGGGAAAAACAGTACATCAACACAAAAGCAACCCAGCTAAAGCTGGCTGTGGCTTTATCTGCAGGAGCCCATCAACAGTATAAGCCCACTTAATTTGACCTAAACCCTTCCAAGCCTCCAACAGAGTACTATTTTCAAAAGGCAAGAAACAGATCAATGCCATTTTCTCTCTAAAAAAAAATTATACACCATCAATGTTCTAAATATATGCTCTTAAAAATGCTAGACTGCAATGAAGAAAAGTCACAGAAAAATAAAATTATTTCCTAAAAAATAATAACTAAGTGTAAAATGGCAACTTCCAAGAAGTATTTAAATTCAAATTTAAAGGTGAAACAGATTAAGCTTTGAGATTAAATGTCAAGTTTGAAGTCTGAGTAAACTTCAATAGTATATTTAAAAATAAAAGTAGATTTTACTGCTAGAGATTGCATTCTGCCTATAAACCTATTATTAAGTTTAATGTTTAGTAGGGTTATGAACTTCTACAGATAAGCAAAAAAAGAACTTGCAAACAATACTTTACACATAAATTTAGATCATATGTGTTATTTTTGACACATGTGAGATTGTTACTATATTTCATGAATGTCATTCAATAAATATTTATCAAATACACATTATGCCAGGCTCTGGGAATTCAACAGTGAGCAAAAAAAGACATAGCCCCTGACAATGACAATGAGAAAGACAACTAAATGGGTAATAATACTACAGTGTGTTAAGGCTAAGATGGAAGTACAAGGTACAATGGGGCTGCAAAGCAGGTACACTGGACAAGTATGGACGAGCAGGAGGGGCAATGAGTGGTGAAGGAATTTAAGACCCTTCCTAAAAGGTTTCACACGTAAGCCAGGACTTTAAGGATCACTAGGACTTATTCAAAGGGAAAGAGGAAGAAGGCTCCAAGTAAAGGAAGCATTATTTGTATGAGAGGAGAGGCAGGGTAGGGTAGGTAGGGAGAAGAGTACAGTGCATTTGAGAAACTAAAAGCACTTTAAATTCATTTCTTAAGAAAATGAATAAAAACATTCTCCCTTCACTCGTCAACTCCATTTGTTCATTCGTTCAATTAATATTTACTGAGCTCTGATAAAGTTAATGCATATATCAGGACCCACAAAATGGAGGCAGCCCCATTAGCCCAGTCCTCATTGCAAATCTAAACCTAAGTCAACCTGCACTTATGGGAAACACTTCAGTGTCAAGGAAACCTAACATACACTAATCACAGTCCTCCAACTCAGCTTCAGCTAGCTTACCTTAGCCTGGAAACTAGGACCTGCTTGCCTAATAAGGAAATCCCTGACCTAGCCAATCATGCCCTATTTCTGAGTTGCCTCTTCTAACGCTCTGTAAAACCCGCTTTTGCCCCAGATCCCTCCACAACAGTGCTCCACTGCTTGTAGGCACTGTACTCCCCCCATGGATTGTTTTCCCTTGAATAAAGGACATCCAACTTGTTACTAAGTTGTTTTAGTTTTGTCATTTCACAGCTTCTACTATTAGCTGCCCTGTTCAACAGCAAGGTATCGTTATCTTTTTCAAATTATAAAGCCCAAATAAAAGGAAATCAATATACCTTATGAAGGCTCTTTCTCTTGGGATGACATTACACACGATTCTTTTGAAAAACAACCAGAAAAAGCAATTATTGTAAGATTGGTAAATTCCCTGAGAAGTAATTAAGTTTTAAAATAATTGGTTTACTTTCCCATTTTTCTTATCCCATTGCCTCTGAATTATCATAATATGTACATCTTAACAGTTCAGTAGGCTGGAAATCTGACACAGGTTTCCCTGGGATAAAATCAAGTGTCAGCAGGGCCACATTACTTCTGGAGTCTCCAAGGGGAGAATCTGTTTTCTTGACTTTTTAAGGGCCGCTCACTTCCTTGCTTTTGGCTCCCTTCCTCTATCTTTAAAGTAAGGGCTAATCAAGTCCTTCTCACATTGCATCACTCTCTCTCTTCTGCCTCCCTTTTCCATTTTTAAGGACTCATGATTATACTGAGCCCACCAGCATAATCCAGGATAACCTCTGTATTTTAAAGTTAACTGATTAGCAACCTTAATTCCATCTGTTACCTTAATTCCCCTTTGCCATGTAACCTAACATATTCAGAGGTTCTGGGGATTAGGGATGATAGGGGAGTCATTATTCTGCCTACCACAGCACATTAAATGAATATTTAAGGTTACTAATTAAACACAACATTGAGGAAATTGCAATGGTGGCCTTTTTACTCTTGTGATTTATATCTGCTGGGGTAGATTTAAAAATGTGTACAAAATCATACTGTCAGGGAAAAAAGATGCATCTTAAAAGTACTTTAAGTAGGAACTAGACGACTATAGGAATGAGAAAGAACATTTTTAAAAGCTTAAAGGGAAGATGACATGTAAAGTAGGTCTTAAAGCACAGGTAGGATCTGTAACAGGCAGAGATGAGAATGGGTGATATTTCAGGTGGTGGCTTTGCGTGACTGAATGGAAGGAAGATTAAAAAAAAAAAAAATGAAGTCCTACTAGACTGTAACAAGTCCCAGTAGGATGGAGTAAAGAGCACTCAATGGGAAGCAATGAGAACTGAGAATTTCAAGGAGAGAGTAGCCAAAAATTAAAATGTGGCAGAAATGAAGGAATGCAAAGCCAGAGAAGAGGTCACTGGAGTTTAAATTAGTGGATCACTGGTGAACTCTGAATAAGCACTTAGTCAACTGCTGGTGGCAGGAGCCAGATTACAGCTCTTACAGAAGTGAGCTGGCACAAGTGTAAATGGTTCCTTTGACATATATATATATATTTAACATTCTCCATTTGTTTTATTGAACCAATATAAATGTACCAAAAGTATACAACAACACTGTGGAAAAAATAATTATAGGTGAATACCAGCAAGTTAAAATCAGTGATATGTAAAAATAAAATATCATCAACAGGTATATTTGAATTCCAGGACTAAAAGACTGAATAAACATTTAAATATAAACTTCTCAAATGCAGTGGAATAATAAATTGACTACATTAGTAGAAAAGGGGTTAAAAATCATGTAATCTTTAAAAATGTAAAAGTGATCAAATTCAAAACACATTCATAATAAAAAATTCTTAGCGAAGTAGGAATATAAGAGAGATTTCTTAATCTGATAAAATTCAGAGGAATCCTGCAGTAGACATAGTTTTCATAGGGTTAATTAAATTTTAACTCTATTTTTCTATTACCTTTTGAATAGAGCCCAAAGGCAGAATAAAAAAATTAAAAAAAAAACTTTTCAATACTGTGTCTTTTCTTTCAGAACACTTTTATGACACTGTATCCTTCTACTGAGAGGAAGGCTGGGTGGTGACCATGCCATCACTAATTCCCTTTTATTAGAGAGCATTCTCATCTTGGCAAGGGAGGAGTTGAGGCAGGAAATTCTACTGGCATTTTTCAGCATCACCAAAGGACAGATGGCTGGGTAGCAAGAGGACAGAAATCCAGTGATGTGCTCTAGCATCAAGTTACTTTCAGATTTTTAAGGACAAGTAAGTGGTAAGACAGCCGTTGGTCCTATAAAAGAAGACAAAGCAGCTTACGAGCAGAATGGTGTTGGTAGCTTTGGTTTCAGGAGACAATCTGGGAGAAAGGTTGTTGCCATGAAGATTCTGAACTGTCTTGTGATGATTGTGGAGGAGCATCACCATGTAGCCACCAGTCCAGATCATGAGGTTGATGTAGAGGAAATTCTAGATGAGCATGGCACTCTGAAATACTGCTGACACCCTGTAATCCCCTTGCTTTGTTTTACAGTAAGCCAGAGAATAGCCAGGTTGGGCAGCTGAGGCATTGGTGACGGCTTTATTGTTTGTGATGATGCAGATGTAGATGAGCATATTGATGACCCAGAAAAAGAGGAACGAAGGCAAAATGCATGTGGAGATTTGGGGCTTGAGCCATGTCCGCTTAGGGTTTCTGGGGCTAATTCTAATGACCTGAAAAGTGTTCAAGATAGAAATTGTACAGAGAGAAATGCCTTGAGTCACCCTATGAATGTACAACAATGATTTACAGCCAATATCACCCATTATAGGCCAAATTCCAAAAGATGACATTGCATCTTGAATGCCCCTGAACAAAATGGTCATGATATTAGCTAGGTTAGGTGCATGAGAATCATACCTGTGGGCTTCTTCTGGTGTGGATGAATTTTTTAAATGTACATGTATAATATTAATAGGAACAGATTTCCCAGATACCCAATGCCAACTTAAAAGATGAAGAAAATTCCCAAAATGGTATCACTTGAATACCTAATTCTTACAAATTTTATAGAACAGTCTAAAAAGGACCACACCTGTGTTAAATGAATAAAAATTGGAAATAATTGAGTCACAGGAAGAAAATATCAATGTAATAATTCTGTCTCAGAGGAAGAGATTTCTCAGCTACCCAGAATTCCAAAATTCTAGGTCTTTTTCAAAGGTCAAATTTGCAATTGGTAATTGACAATTCTTCTCCTAAACATTAGAGTTAATTTCAACTATACTCTTGTATTTTTAAGTAGTCTGGTTAAAATATCCCTGAGAGCCATTACCTATTGATTTTTTAGGATAATTTTTGTGTTTTTTATTTATTTCAGTATCTGATTTAGTAGATTCATGGAATATTAAGGATAGAATTGATGGCTGCTACTGTGACAAAGTTACTTGATGAGCTTGTTTATGTAGATTGTTTTGAATTTGTGTATCTAAAATCTTTCTCATCAACAATATTCTTCTCATTCAATAAAATAGTGAGTTCTCGCTTATTGGCACTTATCTTTCATTTGGCTGTGCAGCATCACGCAAGTGTTTCTATTCCAATCTAATGTTCTTCAGACCAAAGCTACATAAAGAGCATTTCTAACATTTAAGAACCAAACCTACTTCTTTAGCTATAATCCTTCCTTTAACACTCTTTCCCATTTTCTTCACTATAATTTTTACCATCTAGGAATATAATCTTATATTAATGCAGGGTCTAATATATAAGACATTCTGTATCACAGATCTCATTTTCCTCACTTGGTTATATAAACTTTGCATTGTTATCTTTATTTTGCAGACAATGAAACTGAATTTCAAGAAACAAACACCTGTGTCTATATTAACTGTGTGTGTGGTTGCTGGTACTATGGCTTGAACCCAGATTCATCTAATTTCAAACCTTCACTGATGACCTTGGAGATAAATACATTGTCCTAATCAATGTTCAATGCTCGTTTCACAATATCTTTGTGATGTCTGATTGCTGTTTTTAATGAAAAACTCTGTTATCACTGCTTCAATTGCATGACATTTTTCTAGCTCTTTTTAAAAATTTCCAAAGACTTCTGCTAGCATTGTGTGCATAGTTACATTTCTGCCCTAACTTTTAATTATGTAGGGCACCAACCTCACTTTTACTTTACTCTGATGCATTCTTCCCTCCACCCTCCTATTATTCTATGACCCAAACACCACTTATATACTGATAGAGCCTAACAGTTGATCTATAATATAACCCAGACCAGTCTCTTGAATTCCAGAATAACAGACAGTGGCCACAAAGGACTTCCCAGTCTCTCCTGGGCATGTTATTCCTCTCCTAATATTCTTTTCTTGATCAGTAAAGTAAATAAATCTAAGTTCAAAAAGCAAAATCTTTTTAAAAAGAAGGTTGAACAGACAGTAAGATAACAGGTTTGGTAGTATGCAGTATGCCAAGGGACAGAAGTCAATGAAACTGGACAGATAAAGAAGAGTAAGAGTAAAAAGTCAGATCAAAGACACAGGTTGCAACCCCCAAGTCAATACATGAGGGTAAAGAAATTTATAATAAAGTCACTGACAGTATCAATTAGAAATCTCTGTTCTAAAATTTTAATTTGGGGAGAGGGGAATAGTACAGCAAGATTCACCTACTAACCTCACTTTACAAATAGACTACTGGGCTAATAAGTCCATTGAAAATACTGTCTGTCTTCATTCTTACCGGATTCAAATAGGAAATTTCCTAGGAAATTCCACAAGCAAAATTACACAGGCTCTTAGGCAAAATTAGAACTAAAGAAAGCCTACAGCAGTAATGGTCACCTCCCAGCACGTAAGAAAATACAAACTCAACTGTTGCCAAGTTTTACTGATGGTTCCCTTTAGAAGAAGAAATTAACTGTTTGAATTCTTAATATATGGACTTCCAGAGTCTCTCCTAAATGACAATAAAAACGTGTTTGGAGAGCATGGGAACAACCTAATGACTTAAAGACACAAACCGTTAAACAGGAATCACAAGCCCTAGAAGCTTACACCATTTTAACTGTCTCTCTTTGAACATAGGCTGAAATAAGATTTCTTAAGTTATAAGTCATAGCTATTTCATATCCATCTCCTTCTGATAATGTAGTCTTTTTAAGGTCTCTATCTAAAAAATCAAAAGAATATAATTAAATATTTAATTGTGTAGCACTGAGGAACTACATTTGACTTAAACACGAGTCTATTACATGTTCTAAGACCACTCTAGCCTGTTTCTACATCCCCCATGAAATATGAAACAACATATTGAAACAACATATGAAACAACATATAGAAGCTATATGAAACTGGCACCAAAGGAATTACAAGAACAGTGGTGGTAAAGTTCTGTCACACAAGAGCCTGTGATCAAAAAGCAGAATGGCAGTTGAATGTGCCCTCCTTACTATCATATTTTCTCACACTCTTTCTAAACTTCCTGATAGTGCAGATAGACATTTTAAAAGTAAATTACTGAAAACACCAGTAATTAGTGAAAAACAAAGAAAAATAAAGAAAATGGCAAATAGAAAATTTTGATTCCAACAGAATAAAATGTGTAAATAAAAATAATACTGAAAACATTAATAGCAACTTTCCATTTTTTAGTGAAATCAACTATAGATTATGCTGCCTATTAACAAACATAAACAAAATGTTAGAAAACATTACATTATAAAATGAAGAATACTACTCTTCTGAAAAGTATCATTCCTGACTAATTAATTTGCTCATTTCATTAATCTCAAAGTATTTTAATTTGGACAGTTTGGGCTATATATCTGAGCAAAACCCCACACAATTGAAGTCTTAACTCAATAATAACAGTTCATAGATAATATGACAAACTATTACTTTAAAAAATAAAAAGCTCAATACTGAGCTCCAAGAACATGAAAAATGGGCACAATAGGGATTATCCAACTAAATTTGTGATTTCTGAATGACCTCTCTGCCTCAGTTAAATGAGGTAATATTATTTGCTTCCTATTGCTCTCCTAGGTTTTAGAACGCACTACAAAAGAGTTTTTACTCCTAGAAAAATTATTCATTTAAATTAATTTCTAAATATTAAAACTAATTTCTCATTGGCTCTTCTGAGGAACTTGACAACAGCAAGGCCTCTCAAAAGAAACATGCTGCTGTCCTGTCCCCTCTTGTGGTTAATATTGGCAATGTGAAAAATAAAATGTAAGTCCTAGCCAATGACAAAGTGTTCTATGACAGTTAAATGGGAAATCTTAAAAAAGAGGGAAACTGCTTCCCTTCTTTCCCTCTTTCCTCTGCTGGAATGCAGACTTGATGGCTGGAGCTTGAGCAGCCATCCTGAACCTCAAGGTAGAAGCTATATGATGGCAGCACAGCAGCAAAACAAGAATCAGTTTAGGTTCTTTACACCATGAAGCTACCTCGCTAGTCTTGGATTATCTATTTCCAGACTTTATTTCTACAGGAGGAAAATAAACTTCTATCTTATTTAAGCCACTGTTTTCTATGGTGTCTAGCCTTACATAAGTGAACCTAATCCTAACTGATACAATGTGCATATCCTAACAATTCCACACCTGTCATATACTCGAAAATCTAGACCAGTGCTATTGAACTGAGTGACAGAAATGTTCTGTATCTGTGCTGTCCAATCAAGTAGCTGCTAGCCATGTGTGATCACTGAGCAACTGAAATGTTTTTTAACATTTAACACAGAATATTTTATTTTACTTAATTTCAATTAATTTAAATTTAAATAGCCACATGTGGCGAGTGGCTATTGTATTGGACAGCACAGCTCTAAGCATCAAGGAACATCAAAACTGTAACTGAGTTAATTTTAAATGATAGAAAATTTCTCCCTAATTTATATATAACAATATAGTAAAGCTGTAAACATTATTTTCATAAGAGACATGCCTATAATTATATTTTGCTAGAGTAATGTTATTATGACTAACTTGAGCTATACCTGTAGAAACTCAGAAAATGTTAGTTGTGAAGATGAAGACAACTTGACAGTGGGTCTAAAACACAGATCTGAAACACTTTAGTACAAAAAGCTATCCTGAATTTCATCTTAATTAGAAATCCACTGCTCTTAAAAATGTGACAGGATTTAAATACTGTTTACCTTTCTTTTCCATTCATGTCTCTTAACTCAAAGCAGCTGGAATATACAAAGGACTATCAAGAAAAGTGTAATGCCTTTTCAATTCATTAACAATTGAACTAATATTACGTTGGAGAATATCAAAGCAAAATTTTTACTCAAATCTAAATAAAACTACTTCCTAGCATGAAATGAAAAAAAATTTTGGGTCTGCTTTAAAAACTAGTAGATACTTTTCCTCCCCATGCTCACTACTTTTGTGTCAAGAGGTACGAATATTATGAATAGTGAAGCACAGTTCTCAGGTTATTAATAAACCAGAAAATTCACAACAGAAAGGTACCTCAATAAGGTCACTTAGTTTATATACTCATGACTTGTCTATCTTCTTCTCCCCTTTCCCTTCAACAAGCAGAATTAATCTCTCTCTGTGATCATAAAGTACTTTGTGTGATATCCTCACACAGCACTTACTGTACTAGGTCATGATGGTTTTCAAAACTGTCTCTGCTCTACACCTTGAAATTCTCAAGGGCAAGAGAGACCTCAGAGGGGTACTGTGGCAGTGGAACAAAACCATCCAGATGTGGCACAAAGGAATTTGCTCTTGAGGGCAGAGGAGCAGCAAAGGAGGAATGTAATCACAGCTCACTAATCCCACATTTCTGTCTGGGGCTGGTCTTGGTTAAAATCTGTTTTAATTCAATTCATCCTATACTTCATTTTTGGGTACACCTTTGTTTGCTTAAAATTTCTGAATTGCAAAATCACATGCAAATTAGTGAATAAATGAGATAATAAATTTAAACATATGATGGATTAATCCTAAATAAACCTTTTAAATCATTTTGGTTAACATTACACAGTTTGCAGCAGATCAGAGTATTCTAGATGGCAGTCACTGTTTCTGCAACCTCTGTATAACCTTTTTATTTTAAATAATTTGTATAGAATCAATTAGGTATTATATAAATACCACCCACATCCTTAAAAGAGAGACATGAGCAAATGAAGAACTGATTTTAAAGTTATGAAAAGATGTCATTTTTAAAAATTCACTTTGAATGACATACTTTTAAATTTTAACTGCTGCCTTAAACTGAAATGACAACTCATTAGTTACCCGAATTCCTATTTTTTTAACTTGAGAACCAACTCTACATTTTACATATGAAACAGGCTAGACTTGTGATACTAGGTATATATGATAGCAAGTAATATTAGAGATATAAATGTATCCCAGAGAGAGTAAATATCCTGGTCAGAATACCCAAGAGCAGAATCAACACCGGCAACCATTCACCATCATTTAATATACCCACCCACCTATTACATCTAACCAACTACAGTATCCAATTTAAGACGGCTTCAAGGTTAATTAGGGAGTAAATGAAGCTATGGTCTTCACCATTCATGTATTATAATAAATTATGCACCTTCTGCCTGAGGCAATGGGATAGAACAGCGAAACATACAAACTTATACCACTGCTTCCTCATTAACCAAATTCTACATTGGCATTTTAGGCAATCACCTTTCAGATGGGCTTTTCATGGCATCTTTGCCATTAAAAAGCTGTCATTCCAGAAAAGTTTGAGAATTTCCATAGTAATTTCAAACTTTAAAGTACTATTTCTCGAAGTATGGCTTTAGACCACCTGCATCATAATCTGAGGAGGTTTGAAAAATGCAGATTCCTGGGCTCCAAAGCCCCACCAAGACGAACTCTGAGAAGTGGAGCCCAATTTTTAGCAAACATTCTCCCACAAGATTCCAGTACCTGCTAAAGTTCGAGAACCACTACCTAAGAACAAGCTATTACTGTGACTCTTGGTATATGCGTTAAAAGCACTAGACATACAGATATAACCTATACTTTCAAGGTGTGGTCTCTAGACCAGGAGCAGTAGCATCACCTGGGAGCTTGTTAGAAATGCAGAATCTCAGCTCCTTTCCAGCCCTGCTGAATCAAAATTTGCATTTTAACAAGATCCCCAGGTGATTCATACTTACATTAAAGCCTGAGTTGTACTGGTCTAGAGCAGCATTATCCTGGAATGCAGGTGTCCTGGGGCACCTTACACAGGTCAAACAGCAAAGTGTATTAGGGATACTGTGGTAAACACCCAAAATATACTTTACAGTAAAATAGGCAATCAAAGCCCCTGTTAAAACACAGAGGGAAGATTCTGAGTATCTTTCAGTGAATTCTTAAATGTTCACGGTAATATCTTTTCCATTCCATTCTACCAAGCATTTTATTAAACATGGAAGACAGAATTAATTCAAAATACAATTGAGAACAGACAAAAGCTAAAAAGGAGAGGTTGCATAAGCAGCAATGGTTTGTGAGTTGCTTTAGTCCCCAATTTCAGACCCACTTAATATATAAAGAATAACCAGAGATTGGTTCAAGATGGCAGAGTAGAAGGACATGCTCTCACTCCCTCTTTCAAGAACACCAGAATCACAACTAACTGCTGAACAATCATCGACAGGAAGAAGACACTGGAACTCACCAAAAAAGATACACCAAATGCAAAGACAAAGGAGAAGCTGCAATGAGATGGTAGGAGGGGTGCTATCGCAATAAAATCAAATCCCATAACTGCTGGGTGGGTGACTCACAAACTGGAGAACACTTATACCACAAAGGTTCACCCACTGGAGTGAAGGTTCTGAGCCACACGTCAGGCTTCCAAACCTGGGGGTCTGGCAATGGGAAGAGGAATTCCTAGAGAATCAGACTTTGAAGGCTAGCAGGATTTGATTGCAGGACTTCAGCAGGACTGGGGAAACAGAGACTCCACTCTTGGAGGGCACACACAAAGTAGTGTGTGCATTGGGGCACAGGGGAAGGAGCTGTGACCCCATAGCAGACTGAACGAGACCTACCTGCTAGTGTTGGAGGGTCTCCTGAAGAGGCAGGGAGCAGCTGTGGCTCACCAAGGGACAAGGACACCGGCAGCAGTTCTGGGAAGTATTCCTTGGCGTGAGCCCCCACAGAATCCACCATTAGCCCCACCAAAGAGCCTGGACAGGCTCCAGTGTTCAGAAGCCTCAGACCAAACAACCAACAGTGAGGGAACCCAGCTCCACCCATCAGCAGACAAGCGGATTAAAGTTTTACTGAGCTCTGCCCACCAAAGCAACAGCCAGCTCTACCCACCACCAGTCCCTCCCATCAGGAAACTTGCACAAGCCTCTTAGATAGCCTCATCCACCAGAAGGCAGACAGCAGAGGCAAGAAGAACTACAGTCCTGCAGCCTGTGGAACAAAAACCACATTCACAGAAAGACAGACAAAATGAAAAGGCAGAAGGCTATGTACCAGATGAAGGAACAAGATAAAACCCCAGAAAAACAACTAAATGAAATGGAGATAGGCAATCTTCCAGAAAAAGAATTCAGAATAATGATAGTGAAGATGATCCAGGACCTCGGAAAAAGAATGGAGGCAAAGATCGAGAAGATGCAAGAAATGTTTAACAAAGATGTAGAACAATTAAAGAACAAACAAACAGAGATGAACAATACAACAACTGAAATGAAAAATACACTAGAAGGAATCAACAGCAGAATTACTGAGGCAGGAGAACAGATAAGTGACCTGGAAGACAGAATGGTGGAATTCACTGCTGCAGAACAGAATAAAGAAAAAAGAATGAAAAGAAATGAAGACAGCCTAAGAGACCTCTGGGACAACATTAAACACAACAACATTCACATTATAGGGGTCCCAGAAGGAGAAGAGAGAGAAAAAGGACCCGAGAAAATATTTGAAGAGATTATAGTCGAAAATTTCCCTAACATGGGAAAGGATAAAGCCACCCAAGTCCAGGAAGCACAGAGAGTCCCATACAGGATAAACCCAAGGACAAACATGCCGAGACACATAGTAATCATATTGGCAAAAATTAAAGACAAAGAAAAATTACTGAAAGCAACAAGGGAAAAACGACAAATAACATACAAGGGAACTCCCATAAGGTTAAAAGCTGATTTCTCAGCAGAAACTCTACAAGCCAGAAGGGAGTGACATGACATAGTTAAAGTGATGAAAGGGAAGAACCTACAACCAAGATTACTCTAGCCGGCACGGATCTCATTCAGATTCGATGGAGAAATCAAAAGCTTTACAGACAAGCAAAAGCTAAGAGAATTCAGCACCACCAAACCAGTTCTACAACAAATGCTAAAAGAACTACTCTAAGTGGGAAACACAAGAGAAGAAAAGGACCTACAAAAACAAACCCAAAACAATTAAGAAAATGGTAAGAGGAACATACATATCGATAACTACCTTAAACGCAAATGGATTAAATGCTCCAACCAAAAGACACAGGCTTGCTGAATGGATACAAAAACGAGACCCATATATTTGCTGACTACAAGAGACCCATTTCAGACCTAGGGACACATACAGACTGAAAGTGAGGGGATGGAATAAGATATTCCATGCAAATGGAAATCAAAAGAAAGCTGGAGTAACAATATTCATATCAGATAAAATACTTTAAAAAAAAGAATGTTACATGAGACAAGGAGAGACACTACATAATGATCAAGGGATCAATCCAAGAAGAAGATATAACAATTATAAATATATATGCACCCAACATAGGAGCACCACAATAAATAAGGCAACTGCTAACAGCTCTAAAAGAGGAAATCGGCAGTAACACAATAACAGTGGGGGACTTTAACACCTCACTTATACCAATGGACAGATCATCCAAAAGACAATTAATAAGGAAACACAAGCTTTAAATGACACAATAGACCAGATAGATTTAATTGATATTTATAGGACATTCCATCCCAAAACAGCAGATTACACTCTCTTCTCAAGTGTGCACAGAACATACTCCAACATAGATCACATCTTGGGTCACAAATCAAGCCTCAGTAAATTTAAGAAAACTGAAATCATATCAAGCATCTTTTCTGACCACAACACTGTCAGGTCAGAAATCAATTACAGTGAAGAAAACGTAAAAAACACAAACACATGGAGGCTAAACAATACGTTACTAATTAATCAAGAGATCACTGAAGAAATCAAAGAGGAAATCAAAAAATACCTAGAGACAAATGACAATGAAAATGCGATGATCCAAAACCTGTGGGATGCAGCAAAAGCAGTCCTAAGAGGGAAGTTTATAGTTATACAAGCCTGCCTCAAGAAACAAGAAAGTCTCAAATAAACAATCTAATGTTACACCTGAAGGAACTAAAGAAAGAAGAACAAACAAAACCCGAAGTTAGCAGAGGGAAAGAAATCATCAAGGTCAGAGCAGAAATAAATGAAATAGAAACAAAGAAAACAATAGCAAAGATCAATAAAACTAAAAGCTGGTTCTCTTAGAAAATAAACAAAATTGATAAACCATTAGCCAGACTCATCAAGAAAAAGAAAGAGAGGACTCAAATCAATAAAATTAGAAATGAAAAAGGAGAAGTTACAACAGACACTGCAGAAATACAAAGCATCAAAAGAGACTACTACAAGCAACTCTATGCTAAAAAAATGGACAACCTGGAAGAAATGGACAAATTCTTAGACAGGTATAACCTTCCAAGACTGAACCAGGAACAAATAGAAAATATTAACAGACAAATCACAAGTAATGAAATGGAAACTGTGATTAAAAATCTTCCAACAAAGCAAAGTCAGGGCCAGATAGCTTCACAGGTGAATTCCATCAAACATTTAGAGAAGAGCTAATACCCATCTTTCTCAAACTCTCCCAAAAAATTGCAGAGGAAGGAACACTCCCAAACTCATTCTATGAGGCCACCATCACCATGATACCAATACCAGACAAAGATACTACAAAAAAAGAAAATTACAGACCAATAGCACTGATGAATATAGATGCAAAAATCCTCAACAAAATACTAGCAAACAGAATCCAACAACACATTAAAAGGATCATACACCACGATCAAGTGGGATTTATCCCAGAGATGCAAGGATTCTTTAATATATGCAAATCAATCAATGTGGTACATCATATTAACAAATTGAAGAAGAAAAACCATATGATCATCTCAATAGATGCAGAAAAAGCTTTTGACAGAATTCAACACCCATTTATGATAAAAACTCTCCGGAAAGTGGGCATAGAGGGAACCTACTTCAACATAATAAAGGCCATATATGACAAACCCACAGCAAACATCATTCTCAATGGTGAAAAACTGAAAGCATTTCCTCTAAGATCAGGAGCAAGCCAAGGATGTCCACTCTTGCCACTATTATTCAACATAGTTTTGGAAGTTCTAGCCACAGCAATCAGAAATGAAAAAGAAATAAAAGGAATACAAATTGGGAAAGAAGAAGTAAAACTATCACTATTTGAAGATGACATGATACTATACATAGAGAATCCTAAAGATGCCACCAGAAAACTACTAGAGCTAATTAATGATTTGGTAAAGTTGCAGGATACAAAATTAACGCACAGAAATCTCTTGCATTCCTATACACTAATGATGAAAAATCCGAAAGAGAAATTAAGGAAACACTCGCATTTACCATTGCAACAAAAAGAATAAAATACCTATGAATAAACCTACCTAGGGAGATAAAAGACCTGTATGCAGAAAACTATGAGACACTGATGAAAGAAATTAAGACAATACAGATGGAGAAGTATACCATGTTCTTGGATGGAAGAATCAATATTGTGAAAATGACTATACTACCCAAAGCAATCTACAGATTCAGTGCAATCCCTATCAAATTACTGATGGCATTTTTTACAGAACTAGAACAAAAAATCTTAAAATTTGTATGGAGACACAAAAGACCCCGAATAGCCAAAGCAGTCTTGAGGGAAAAAAACGGAGCTGGAGGAATCAGACTCCCTGACTTCAGACTATACTACAAAGCTACAGTAATCAAGGCAATATGGTACTGGCACAAAAACAGAAATATAGATCAATGGAACAAGATAGAATGCCCAGAGATAAGCCCACACACCTATGGTCAACTAATCTATGACAAAGGAGGCAACGATATACAGTGGAGAAAAGACAGTCTCTTCAATAAGTGGTGCTGGGAAAATTGGATAGCTACATGTAAAAGAATGAAATTAGAACACTTCCTAACACCATACACAAAAATAAACTCAAAATAGATTGCAGACCTAAATGTAAGACCAGGCACTATAAAACTCTTAGAGGAAAACATAGGAAAAACACTCTTTGACATAAATCATAGCAAGATCTTTTTTGATGCACCTCCTAGAGAAGTGGAAATAAAAACAAAAATAAACAAATGGGACCTAATGAAACTTCAAAGCTTTTGCACAGCAAAGGAAACTATAAACAAGACAAAAAGACAACCCTCAGAATGGGAGAAAGTATTTGCACATGAATCATTGGACAAAGGATTAATCTCCAAAATATATAAACCGCTCATGCAGCTCAATATTAAAAAAACAAACAACCCAATCCAAAAATGGGCAGAAGACCTAAATAGATATTTCTCCAAAGAAGACATACAGATGGCCAAGAGGCACATGAAAAGCTACTCAACATCACTAATTATTAGAGAAATGTAAATCAAAACTACAATGAGGTATCACCTCACACCAGTTAGAATGGGCATCATCAGAAAATCTACAACCAACAAATGCTGGAGAGGGTGTGGAGAAAAGGGAACCCTCTTGCACTGTTGGTGGGAATGTAAATTGATACAGCCACTATGGAGAACACTATGGAGGTTCCTTAAAAAACTAAAAGTAGAATTACCATATGACCCAGCAATACCACTATTGGGCATATACCCTGAGAAAACCATAATTCAAAAAGATACACACACCCCAATGTTCATTGCAGCACTATTTACAATAACCAGGTCAGGGAAGCAACCTAAATGCCCATCGACAGACAGACGAACGGATAAAGAAGATGTGGTACATATATACAATGGAATATTAGTCAGCCATAAAAAGGAATGAAATTGGATCATTTGTAGAGACGTGGATGCATCTAGAGACTGTCATACAGAGTGAAGTAAGTCAGAAAGAGGAAAAACAAATATCGTATATTAACGCATATATGTGGAACCTAGAAAAATGGTACAGATGAACCGGTTTGCAGGGCAGAAATAAAGACACAGAAGGAGAGAAAAAACGTATGGACACCTAGCGGGGAAGTGGGGGTGGGGTGGTGGTGGGAGGAATTGGGAGATTGGGATTGACATATATACACTGATGTGTATAAAATGGATGACTAATAAGCAAATAAATAAATAAACATTGGGGGAAAAAAAGAAATCTAAACCCTTCTTGTAAATAGATTATGAAGTATTTAACACACTGATCCTAGCCTCACCTGTATTAAACCTGTATTGTGTATCAGTCAAAATCAAAACTGTGTCGTTAGAATAAAACACCTTAAAAACAGTGCTTCATCCACTTCTCTGTTTCAAAGCCCATGAAAATTAGTTCACCTCACTTGCTTTGGCTCCAGAAGAGTTCTTTACCCATATGGAAAAAAAAAAATAACCAAGATCTTATTCATTTAATTCAGCACATTCTAAAAGTTGTTTTCCCATGTTTGAATGCACTTGTGGTTGGGGTACAGTTTCTTATTGAATAAAAAGATTTGCTGAAAAGAATCAAAAACAAAATGTTAAGAGACAGCCCTCCTTGAATCCTTTTTGGTTTGTTTTGTTCTGTTTTTTAACAAGGTAGGGCACAAATCAGAGAGAGGACTAAAGTCTAGAAAGATACACTTGAAAGCTAGACAGGCAAAACAAGAATTAATGTGCATATTCTAGATAAATTTTGTGCTCCCTGACAAAATATTATGTGGTCATAACACTTTACATAGAAATTACAACTTATTTTCTTTTTTTTTTTTTTCTTTTTGCGGTATGCGGGCCTCTCACTGTTGTGGCCTCTCCCGTTGCGGAGCACAGGCTCCGGACGCGCAGGCCCAGCGGCCATGGCTCACGGGCCCAGCCGCTCCGCGGCATATGGGATCCTCCCAGACCGGGGCACGAACCCGTATCCCCTGCATCGGCAGGCAGACTCTTAACCACTGCGCCACCAGGGAGGCCCACAACTTATTTTCTTAATCACAGAAGCATATTAAATTAGTTATAAAATTTCTTACTAGGTAATGACACTATTACCACTCAACAATGGGAATACTATCTACATATTCAGCTTATTATAAAATGTACTATGCAGGTTTGATATAAATACGTTAAAAATATCTTTGGAGAAATGATCTCTAAGCACTTTTTTAAGCACTGACTGATTTCAAAGCACTTACTAGAAATCTTAGTAATGTGGATACCAATAAGTTTCATGTACAGTCAAGTACAAAGTAAATGTCAAAAAAAGTCAATATCCTCTTGAATAAATATAATGTTGCTATCATCATGCATCATGTCAGAGTCCCTGTTGTATACTACAATATTAACTGTTTCATCAGCTTTACATATAAAATATATATCACAGTTTATGATATTATTGGTAGAGAAAGAAATTTGTCCAGATGTCTAGTACCTTTCCTCCATCTTAATACCTTAGAACTGAAGTTGAAAACAATGTTACAGGAAGCAAATACCAGAAAATCATGTGAAACAGCTATCACATATTGGTTGATTATGAATCAGCACTAAACTTTAAACTTACATTACTTCATTTTCTACTTTCTATACTAGAAATGAGATAAAAATACAATGCTTAGTTCATTGCTCAGAAGTCCTAAATGTTAGAAAATTATGATTACTAAATGTAAACATCACAGCAATGTCTACAGCCAAGAAAATAACTCCAAGATGCTTAGAAGCACAGGGCAGTTATTTGCTTATGAACAGCATAATTTTAGCTTGCAATGCTATTTGTTCATATATTTCAATAGTCTGGCTGCCATTCACACATACAGATTAACTGCAATGATTTGTGAAAGAAGCCTACCCAGTAATAATTTCCGCATTTTATCTTTAATAGTAATTATAATACCTTAATTACAATAATCTGGCAGAGACCACAAGCAAAGCTTTGATATCTCAGCACACTCAGTTCTCCTGCAACTATGGTACTCAAGCAGTACCACCCTCAGATCCAGGAAAGAGGGGACACTACCACAAACCCTGTGTTTCAGAGGATCCTAGTATCGCAAATAGCCCAAATCAAATCCACCCAAGAACACGTGGATGCCTTCTGCAACTCGGATCTGGGGCTCACACTGATACAGTGTGACCCGTGACCCTGAACACCTACTCTCACAAGTAATACCCTTCAAGCCCCAAGGAAATGCTTCTCCACATCTCTTGCCCTCAAAATAAAAGGGGATTATGTCAGAATGCTCTGAAGGTTTATGGGCTACACTGCCACTGAAGACAGAGATAGATACTGCTTTGGAGCTTTGGGGAGATTTGAGCCATGAAAGCACTTAGGTAAGAGAAAAGACAAATTAATTAACTTGGCAAATACTTCCTCTCAGATATCATGAATGCAATAAATCCCTGCTTAACCAAGTATCTTTTCCCAATAGTGCCAAAGTCCATTTTATTGCTTCATGTTTTCATTTGTGGTTCTGGAGGTACTCACAAATTAACATGGTATTTCCAAAAGTTGCACATAGCAGCTGAAGAGTATTTTCCATATTAACGAAATTCATAAATATCTTGTGTTTGTCTTTTACATCAATAGATAATTTTGCACATATTAAAAGAAAAATAACCTGAAAATAATTAGTTTTTAAAGTGTTTACATTTGCTTTAATTTATATTTTTACTAAAATGTATTCAAGTTTTGGTGAAATAGCTAAAATATTTCATTGGTCAGTAAATTGCTCCAAATTTTATTAAAATCTTATTAACAAAATGAATATAATTAAAATAAAAATAGTATAGGCATAATTAACTAATTTTTAGAGTACTTAATAGTTTTAAATTTAAAATCAGAATATTGAAGATTAGAAAATTGTTGCAGGTGAGATCTTTTCTTACATAGAAGACTGGGAGCTTTGTTGAAAAGTTTTCTGTATAAAGTATCATGAATGCATAAAGTTAGAATTAACTCTGACCTTTCCAAGGTCTGCTAAACTTTGTTGGACCCAAAACAGAATTCATACCTCCTGACTCCCAACCTTGTGCTCTTTCAATTCCGATTTAGGAAGATTTATAAAGTTCATCTTACATGGGATATTTAGGTTTATACTTCTAATTTCTTGACCTGAAGGCAATTCATATACAGCAAGAAGAAAATGGCCGAAGACTTGATCGGCCTTAATGTGCTAAAAGTCCATGCTTGGTATCCTTTCAAATTCAAAACCTCCAAAAGTAGACAGGATTGTCATGTTTACCTTAATTGTCTGCCCTTAACTTCTTGATACCCAGCACTGCAAGCTTTTAAAAATATGTATTGTGCCCTTGACATTTTAACAAAAGTTGTTCAAAACAAAGCAACGTATAAGTCCAAGATATTATTGTTAACTACTTTAAAAACATTGTAACAGTGTCTGACAAGACATACAATGACTGCAAAAAATAATCCAATCAATCATTCATCATATACAAGTAGAAAAAATGCATGATGGGAATCTCAAATACTCTAGTACCTTGCTATTTCAAGACACTGCAAACAGTTAAGTATAAAAGAAAATGATAAGCATTATGTGTTACGTGTACACAAAATACCACAGGAACAGCTAATTCCACTCTACCACACCTCACAAAGAAAATGGAGTTAGTCAAAGACAGTCTAGAAGAAGTTTGGTAAGGCCCTCAGAGAACTGATGGATATGGATTAATTCCATGGGCATTCGTTTTCTCATCTATAAAACAATGGAGTTAGAGATCAGTAATCGCTGAGAACCTGTAACATTCTATGCAGGAGCCGTAAAGGAATGGCTGACTGTAAGGCTCCTCAACCTGCTTCACTTAGAGCAGCTCAGCCATTATATGTTTTATGTATGTATCTAAAAAAGATTCCGGGACTTCCCTGGCAGTCCAGTGGTTAAGACTTTGCCTTCCAACACAGGGAGTTGCAGGTTCAATGTCTGGTTGGGGAGCTAAGATCCCACATGCCTTGAGGCCAAAAAACCAAAACATAAAACAGAAGCAATATTGTAACAAATTCAATAAAGACTTTAAAAATGGTCCACATCAAAAAAAAAATCTTTAATTAAAAAAAAAGAAGAAGGGCTTCCCTGGTGGCGCAGTGGTTGAGAGTCCACCTGCCGATGCAGGGGACACGGGTTCGTGCCCCGGTCCGGGAAGATCCCACATGCCGTGGAGCGGCTGGGTCCGTGAGCCATGGCCGCTGAGCCTGCACGTCTGGAGCCTGTGCTCCGCAACGAGAGAGGCCACAACAGTGAGAGGCTCGTGTACCGCAAAAAAAAAAAAAAAAAAAAAAAAAAGAAGAAGAAGGTTTTGCTGGCTTTAAAAGAATGTTTGAAAACAGTAAAATATACAGCACTGTGGAATTATATATGCCAAATTATGCTTACCTCAAAGCATGTCTAGCCTGCCAGGAGACTATCTCTATTAACAGCTAAGGAGCCTCTAAAGTAAGAAATCATCCTAAGGGAAAAAAAGGGCCATAGGTACTGTAAGAAGGGAAAACATCATCAGCATGTCTTGTTCCCTGGATACCCCTGAGCCTATGCTGAGTCTACCTCCTAGTTCTAACTGGGACTTGTCCCAGAGCTCTGGAGAGCAGATGCTATACCAAGAAGAAGAAAACAAGACGTTGCTCAAAAAATATCTTTGAGACACTCAGAGTACAAGGTAGGAAAGCTTTGGAATCCATGTAGTGGATTATAATAAATACACTTTTTTGGGGTGGAAAGAGCTGGATTTACTAAGGTAACACAGAATGCAGCATGCTTCTGCAGAGCCCCAGAGAAAGTGACACACACCTGGCATACGAGGAATTCTGCACACCAGCACGGTTCACAGGGGTCCTATGTTATCAAGAGACAGTACTCACAGCACAAACATCAAATAGCAGCGGCCTCCCAGGAGGCAGAGGTGGGTGTCACCAAACCACTGTGGCTGTAAGAATATGAAAGCCAGGGCAGAAGAGAAAAGTAGATAGGACCAACTGGGCTCTTGGATATACAAGCAATGGGGAGAACGTTGACAGGGCAGAATCAGAAAAATACCAAAAACCATGTGAACATTCCTATACCATAATTTTGCCCCTGTTATGGTTAGGAAACATAATTTTATGACTGGCAGGTAACAGATAAAATAGCATGTTGGAAAATACAACAACAAAGAGAAATAACTGGCCAACTTTGTTTACTGTACTTGATTTTTTGGAGGGAGTAAATTTGCTAGTTCGTTATTTCTCTTGCAGAGAGTTCAGTTCTTAGCATTATTTTGGAGACCATAAAAAACTACCTGTATCCAATTATTTGAAAAGATTTCACAGAGCACAAGGAACAACATGAATGTTACTCTTCTGACTTTATGACAAAAATCAGAGACCAGGTCAAACCATCTTTACTGTAATTATTATAATTTTCCTTTCCCCGTCATAATTCTTTTTTTTTTGGCAGTACACCGGGCCTCTCACTGTTGTGGCCTCTCTCATTGCGGAGCACAGGCTCCGGACGCGCAGGCTCAGCGGCCATGGCTCACAGGCCCAGCCGCTCCACAGTATGTGGGATCTTCCCGGAACAGGGCACGAAGCCGTGTCCCCTGCATCGGCAGGCAGACTCTCAACCACTGCGCCACCAGGGAAGCCCCCCCGTCATAATTCTTGATTACACTTACAACATTTTCATCACTCAGCTCAAATGGATCTTTGTGTTTTTCTTGTTTAATGTCAATAAGTAAACAGCAAGACCTTGGACAAACATTTAAGACACATTCATGTCATAAAACTCAAGAAATATCAAATCTCCATTTTCAAATTTCAACTAAATATTATTCTGGAAATGGTCCTGCATAACACTTGATGCTGTTTTTTTCTTGATGCTGAGTTTTTCAAAATCACCTAATATGCTAGCTCATGCCTCATTTCATATGAAGAAAGTTAAAAGTCCGTTTAAATAGGGCATAAATTTTCACAAACACTAAACTGCTCAAATGGCTTTCCTGGAAATTAAATTAACAGCCCATTTGATTTTCAACATGTTCACATTTTAGTCATGCCTATTTTTTAGCAATCATGCAAAAGCTCAACTCATGGTAAGTTATAGAGTCCTTCTAGAGACAGAATAAAAATTTTAAATTCTTTGACTTAACATTCTGGCAGGGATAGGGAGAGAATGTAACAATACACTATATATGAAAAAGGGTTAATATTCCTACTAAATAAGGAATTCTCCTGCAAATTGAAAATAAAGAAATTAATCTAATAAAAATGTAGATAAGGGCTTCCCTGGTGGCGCAGTGGTTGGGAGTCCGCCTGCCAATGTAGGGGACCCAGGTTCGTGCCCTGGTCCGGTAGATCCCACATGCCGCAGAGCAGCTGGGCCCGTGAGCCAAGGCCGCTGAGCCTGTGCGTCCGGAGCCTGTGCTCCGCAACGGGAGAGGCCACAGCAGTGAGAGACCGGCGTACCGCAAAAAAAAAAAAAAGTCATGTACCACAATGTTCACTGCAGCTCTATTTACAATAGCCAGGACATGGAAGCAACCTAAGTCTCCATCAACAGATGAATGGATAAAGAAGATGTGGCACATATATACAATGGAGTATTACTCAGCCATAAAAAGAAAAGAAATTGAGGTATCTGTAGTGAATTGGATGGACCTAGAGTCTGTCATACAGAGTGAAGTAAGTCAGAAAGAGAAAAGCAAATACCGTATGCTAACACATATATATGGAATCTAAGAAAAAAAAAAAAAAAGGTCATGAAGAACCTAGGGCCAAGACGGGAATAAAGACACAGACCTACTAGAGAATGGACTTGAGGATATGGGGAGGGGGAAGGGTAAACTGTGACAAAGTGAGAGAGTGGCATGGACATATATACACTACCAAATGTAAAATAGATAGCTAGTGGGAAGCAACCGCATAGCACAGGGAGATCAGCCCGGTGACCACCTGGATGGGTGGGATAGGGAGGGTGGGAGGGAGGGAGACACAAGAGGGAGGAGATATGGGGACATATGTATATGTATAACTGATTCACTTTGTTATAAAGCAGAAACTAACACACCATTGTAAAGCAATTATACTCCAATAAAGATGTTAAAAAAAAAAAAGGCCACCTTACAAGTCACAAAAGGATTCCTAGGTGTGTCCATAAGTTATCAGGTAAACTAAATCTCCTATGATTTAAAGAATTTACATTAAGAATATAATAAAACCATACATGAAGACTGAAAGAAATTGATCTAAGTGGGGTTACTCAGAGATGGTATCTTAAAAGACAGTAAAGAAAAAGTCAGTACAAATTGGATTCTGAATGAAATGGAGGATGAGGGAGAAGAATAAGTCCTGATAGTCTTTTATTCAATGAGCATTTATTAGATACACAGAGCTATAATGAGGAGATCTAGGAAGATACTAGGAAGGTCCCAATGAAATAAATAAGAAAACAAAACAAAACAAAAGGAGATAGTCAATTTAAGGAATAAGAGTTGGCAATAATGAATTCCCTTTGTAATTGTTTGGGCTTCAAATTTTTAGGAGAAATCCAGAATAAAAAGGCAAAATATACATGACTGGAAAGTAGGTACAAGGCCAGATTTAAAGAGCTCCATTTAAAAATACTTGCTAAAAGAATGGTACTTCAGTCCCTGAGAACGGATGAGCTTTCTGCGGAAATATTTAAAGGGAACAATAAATGAAGGACAAGGAGAGCATCGAAATTATAGCTCTGTAAGAATCATTTTTAAATGCCATCTAATCATTCATTTGTCCTCGGCATAAGTCCACTTAAATAAAAACTCCAAAGGTCATTATCATTCATCTTCTTAAAATCTCCACTAAAATGTATTCTTAAAAATCTTCCTGCAACATATGTTCCAAACAGTAAAGATATCTGCATTAAAATCTTTCTATATTTTAAATGCAGTTATGGAATACAAATTTTAAATTTTCTTATAGTAAATGCTATCACATAATCATATATTAAATTATATTTTGATTTGCTAAATAAATAAGCAGAAGGACTTACACACTTTTTTCTTGGCCTTTTAAAAATTTATAATTCAATATATAAGCTTAGAAAATAACATATTCTCTTCTAACAAGTCCAAAATATCTATGTGTATTATATCAAATTAAGAACTTCTTAAACAGTGAAAAAAGGTTTCTGCATTTCCATAAATGCCCCAGTGTTCTAAAATAAACAGTAACTTTCTGCATCAACTTAAGACAACATAATTAATGAAATTTACATTATGAAGATCTAGTTGTTGCTTTTAATCCAAATTGAGAAATTTACATTATGAAGATCTAGTTGTTGCTTTTAATCCAAATTGTGATTTGTTGCTGTTGTTATTGTTAATTCTCTTCTCAACCGTTCCCAATCATAAACAAAGTTAAAAGAATAATAAAAATTAGAGGAAAACTAGGTTTTAAAAGTTGTATAGCATCTTTGTAATTTAGCCACTTGGAAGTCTGAAAGCTACAAAACTAAGTATTTTGCAATTAGTAGTCAGGAAGAAAAAGGAGAGGCAAATGTTAAACATTCTTATCAAAATATTATATCACTAAAACTGTTGTTTAGAAGAAATCAATATAAGTGGTAAGGTAAGGTGTATTTCAAGTAAAAGGTCTACTGCTATAAAAATAACAGGTGTGGGCCTCCCTGGTGGCGCAGTGGTTGAGAGTCCGCCTGCCGATGCAGGGGACACGGGTTCGTGCCCCGATCCCGGAGGATCCCACATGCCGCGGAGCGGCTGGGCCCGCGAGCCATGGCCGCGGAGCCTGTGTGTCCGGAGCCTGTGCTCCGCAACGGGAGAGGCCACAGCAGTGAGAGGCCCGCGTACAGCAAAAAAAAAAAAAAAAATAACAGGTGTAACCCAATCAAAAGGCCCACATTCAATTATTTCTACGAGCATAAAAAGAACTGAATGACTCCCCTTGGTGAATACTACAGGAAATTGCATCCCACCAATATCCTAAAACATTTACACTATATATATATATATATATATATATATATATATATATATATATACACACACACACACACACACACACACACACACACAGAGTAAATGTCAACATAACATAATGTATAGAAAAGAGTTAATATAGCAGGCCTGAGACTGCCTGTCCTTAGAACAGCCTCCTTGTAAGGCTGGCCCATGGCTAGCTTCTGGAAACTTGGCTGATAAACATTTCCCTACAATCATATAAAGCTTCCCCTAAACGACAAGGATGATTCATTATGCCTGGACTGTTTGTGCAAACAATATGGTTTATGTGAAATATCTGTTGTCCTTCTGGGAGCCTGGGATTTCTGGTAGGTGCTGGGTAAAGGATGCCTATATGACCAGCCCCAAGTAAAATCCTTGAATACTGAGTCTCTAATGAGCTTCACTGGTACACAACACTTTGCAGGTGTTGTCACAAGTAGCTGGAGGAATTAAGTGTATACTCTGTGACTCCATTGGAAGAGGGCTCTTAAAAGCTTCTGCCTGATTCCCTTTGCTAATTTTGCTTTATATCCTTTTGCTGTAATAAACCTTAACCATGAGTACAACAATACACTAAATCTTGAGTCCTTCCAACAAAACAGCAAATCTGAGAATGGTCTTGGGGACCAATGACAAAGATAGTTTGGGACAACATCAATTACCTGGATTTACACATTAAAGATGTTTATCACATATGCAGATGGCAAAAGTTTAATGAATATATTAGAAGATACGATGAAGTTTCAAAAAGGCTGGAACAACTGAGCCAAGTCTAACATGATGAAATTTAAGAGAGATAGTCTAAAATTGTGTTTAAGAAAACATGAACTACTGTACATGTAGGGAGAAGGTCCATGTAATTAAGTAGGTATGAAAAAGACCTAGGGTATTATTGAAAATAAACTCAGTATGTTAAATGGTAAAACATAACTATCAAAGATATCTAATTTACTTCTGTGCTGAAAAAAGCAGTATGGTATATAAACCAAGGGGAAATAATAACTCCATTATCCTCTGTTACTGGTCATATCACATACAGAGCATTATATTCATCCATTTAAAGAAGAATATATTAGAGCAAATTCATGAAAAAGCTGGTGATGAGCTCCAAAACCATATTTTACAAGGAATGGCTCAAGACTAAGAGAAGACTAGAGATAGGAACAATGATTCTACTAATGTATACAGAAGGTTCTTGGGTAAAATAGAAATGTTAATTTTTTCTGTATAATCACAGTGAGAAGAAATCAGAAAGACATTCATTTCAGCTGAATATAAAAATTATTCCAAATCCAAAGTTACCCCAAAGTGCATTCACCTACATTTAAAACATGTATTCAAAGCCTACCAAGTCCACTGAATGTGGATTTTGGACGGAAGAATTCAATTAGAGTAGGTAGCTATATTAAATGATACCTACATTAAATAATCTTTCATCTCTTCTAATGTACTCTTTTCCATTGCTCCCTCATATATACTCTACTAGAAAGGCAGGGGGAAAGGATTTTGATGTAATTTTCAGTCAAACCAATGCTCAACTGAGTGGGGGAGAAAAGGAGAAAGACCTCAAAATACAGTTAAGCCAAACAATTAAATTGAATTCAGCTCAACAAATAAATGACTTAACTATAATAGAGAGCACTTTATACTCAGTTCAACAAAGAACTGAGTAGCCTATACACAAAGTACTCTGAGGAACCAGGGCAATGTAAAAGACAGAACAGGGAGAAAAGGTGCAGACTTACAAGCATCCCCTGCTCCGCAGACATCCACAGCAAGTGTGCCAGCTCCAAAGTGGTAAAGCCACTCACTGGCTTACCACAGCTCCAGTCACCACTGTGGGAACTATACCCATGGTTCTATGGGTTAGAAAAATCCCAAGTATCAAAACCAGGCCTGGGGTTCTCAGCCCTTAAGAGCTGAAGTCTTGATGTCCACATACACCCCAAAGACACAGGCCTCAAAAGTCTCTGCTTAGGAAAAGATCCTCCCTCACAGAGGCAGAAGAATACAAGGGGGAAAATGTTCTAGGTCTTTCTCAAACTCCAATATAGGCAGCTGTGTGGCACACACCACATGCAATGAATAGGCAATGCTGAAGACAGTACCAATAATGGGACAACAGCATTGTCAGAATTCAACATTCTTAAAATAACACCTGGTCTTAACAAGGCAGCAACACAGAGTAAATGGTGAGCTAATAAAAGTGAGAAGATGACCTGAGCTCAAAGGCTTTTTTTTTTTTTTTAATGTTTCTTTAGTCTACTTTTTTTAACATCTTTATTGGGGTACAATTGCTTTACAATGGTGTGTTAGTTTCTGCTTTATAACAAAGTGAATCAGCTATACATATACATATATCCCCACATCTCCTCTCTCTTTGAAATAAAGAATTTGAGTACATTGGTTTAAATGAGGCTCAGCCGGCCCATCTCAGTTTTAGGTTTGTTTGTTTGTTTGGTTTTGGGTTTTTTTAGTGCAAGGAAGAAAAATACCACAAAAACCATATTAAACAAAGCAACCTCTGTAGGGGATCAGAGGGGATAAAATGAAAATCAATTCCCTTAATTTACTTGTTAATTAGAATTGCTGCTGGCAAGTCTGTGGTGAAGCAAGGTAGGTTGATAGTTACTGGTATGAAGATAAACCGGCTCACTTCTTTTGGAAAGTAATTTGGCAACATGCATAAATAATCTTAAAATATTTTCATAAGTTTGACTCAGTATTTCTCTTTCTTAAAAATTCTAAGAAAATAATACTAAATAGGGACAAAGTTTTATTTATAAAGATGTTCATAAAAAGTATTCAGTAAAATAGAAAAGTCCTTAAGATATAAATAAATACATTAAAAAATCCTTTACAAAGAAGTCCTGGTCCACGGTGGAAAAATGGAAGGGAAAAAAAAAAAAATGAAGAGTTGCTATAGCTAAGTATATATGGGTAATGGAATTATGGGTGATTTAGTCTCTTTTTTTATCCTTTTAAATATTCCCTGTATTTCCTTAAGGAGTAATATTTCTTTAAAAATTAAAAATAAAAACAACTAAAATGAATCTTGATTGAGGATGAAAAAATGGAAATTAGCTATGTAGAAGGGATGACAATTAGAAAAGGCAGGATTTTGAGATAAGTTTTCAGCAGTTAGCTATAACTTGTCCTTTTATAGAGTTGTGTGAAATTAAAAAGTGCTAATTATGGAAGGGCAAGTTGGTGGATATATAAAGAAGCAGAGAAAATATCTTAACACTCAAATTATCTCTATAAGAATCCTTGAGGTCTTCCCTTACAGTCTTCCTAATAATCCTTTGAGATCTTTCATTTAAAATCAACCAATGGAAACCTGACAATTTACTATTTTTTAACATCCAGCTTTACATGAAATTTTCCTTTCATTCATTTAGAGAAAAATATACAATAAATAAATTATTATGGTGTTCAGCCAGACTATATGGGTTCAAATGATGGCTCTCCTACCTCTGATATGGAAAAGTACCTAGTGCATGGAAAGCATATATAACTGTTTGCTTTTATTCTAATGAACCAAATGAAGTGTCTTCAATAAAAGTTTCAAGATCATTTATTCATTTTCTCACCCATTTGACTAAACTTGAGGAAAACCAAAACGCTCTGACAGGTTAGTTTAAAACACCTTTTGACATCTGACAATGTCAAAAACCATAAAATTCTTTTTGATGTAGGCACTCTTAGCCATGAGTGCAACTATATCCATTAATTTTCTAACATATATTACCAAGAGCCTACTAATAATGTTATATATAAATGCAGAATTATAAACTCTCTTTCTTAAATTTTTTTTATATTTTGGCCACACAGCACTTGTGGGATCTTAGTTCCCCAACCAGGGATTGAACCCCGGCCAGGGCAGTGAAAGCGCCAAGTCCTAACCACTGGATTGCCAGGGAATCCCTATAAACTCTCTTAAGTCATATACATTTTAGAGTTGCATACAAGTGTGGCTCTTACATAGCTAGATCTTCTGTTTCACTGCCTATTAGAGCACTACAAAAGAGGCCTGCTTATTTATAAGTGAATCAATTTTTTCAGACTATAAGTTTATCACTTATTGAAGGAAAGTTTAACAAATGCTTTTGATGTTTGAAAACTACATTCAATATTAAGTATTATTCACTCCACATTTAAAGGTAAAATAATGTATGATTATATACATTAGCAGTTGAATAAAGAGACTAGGAAGTAAGTTTCATATGCAAAGAATTTTAGCCAAATAGGAAAAGGTGTAAATATAATAAATATGTAGATTAACTGTAAAAGGTAAGAATTAATTAATTAGAAAGAATAGTTCTTTGTTTCATTTAGAGTGAGGTAATCAGTTGACAAACCTCAATATCTATGGTTTTACCCATATGCTGGAAATTTTCCTGATATTTGGGTGAATCAGTTTGAAATTAACAATCTCTCCTCCTTATGAGATCCTTAGCAATGATAAAAGCACAATGTTCTATTACTGTGAGTACCATGTACAAGGTATATATAATGTCTTATATCAGGGGTCAGTAAATGTTTTTCTGAAAGGGCCAAATAGTAAATATTTTAGGTTTTGTAGGACAATAAAATCTCCGTCACAACTACTTAACTCTGCCATTGCAGTATGAAATATGGAGTCAGCCAGAGGTTGATTTATAAATGAATGGGTGCAACTATGTTTCTATAAAAGTTTATTTACAATAGTAAGCAGTAGACTTTGTCAACTCCTATCTTATACTATAGTTACCTATATGTGGTCCATCTATCCCCTATTAGTCTATATGCTCTTAGAGAACTGAAAATCTGTTTTACTTATAAATCTCACTATCATGCATAGAATTTAGTATAGTCCCTGTATAGTTTTTACACAGGAAAAACCTGATAAATACTTAAGGAACAAATGCATAAATGATTCTATTAATCAAAAATATCAGGTATACATTATATGATTAGCTTAGTAGCAGACAAATTAAAACCTGCCTGTCACTAAAAAAGCCTTCATAAAGTAAGATTCATCGACAATCAGATGACAAATATTAGGGAAAAACTAGTAGTAGTGGTCTAGGATGATACCTGAGTTGGTAGAATGTGTTGTCCCCATGTACAGTCCCTGTAGCTACTTCTACCCATGTTAATATTCTTGTCCTAATCTCAATGCTTATACCTAACGATTTTACTCCAATTAGATTTAATCCATATAAAAGAATATTTTATTTTTAATATACTGCATCCCAAAGTTATTGTGTATTTCTCTCAACGATACTATGTTAAACACTGAACATTTCCTTTCCTTTCATTTTAATAACTTCTCAAGTATCCCAAGGTATCCTCTGAGACTAAAGCATCTAAATACATGGCTAAATATTTATGTCAATTCATCTTTTAAAATAAATCAATCCCTCTAATTCTTCAATCTATTTCATTGTTCCTAAAATCTCTCCCTCAAATCCTGGAAATTAGATAATCTGCCCCCTTGCTTGCTTCCCACAATTCAATAAATTATTCTTTGGACTTAAAAGCATCCAGGAGTATCTGTAGAACCACAATTCATGTCACATAAAACACAATCAATAAATATTTATTGCCCTAAGTTGTTGATATGGAATGCAAACATATCTGGTTAATTCAGACTGCAATAATTTGAATTTTGCAATGACTCATCTTGCAAACCCTTTTAATGAGTACCATAAATTAAATAGTCATAAATTCTCACAAAAATCTTAAATGTTTAAGGCAACAAACTTCAAATAACTCAGTAGAATGCAGTTATATTCAACTGATGCATGTACTTTTTTTTTTTTTTTTTTTTTTTTTTTCTTTTCTTTTTGCGGTATGCGGGCCTCTCACTGTTGTGGCCTCTCCCGTTGCGGAGCACAGGCTCCGGATGCGCAGGCTCAGCGGCCATGGCTCACGGGCCCAGCCGCTCCGCGGCATATGGGATCCTCCCAGACCGGGGCACGAACCCGTATCCCCTGCATCGGCAGGCGGACTCTCAACCACTGCGCCACCAGGGAGGCCCTGATGCATGTACTTTTGAAACTAAGGAAAGGTTTCATCTTAGGACATTTAGAAGACAATCCTGTGTTAGCCTAATTTGAGTTCCTTTAATTTTTCTATAAACATATTATTTCACTGAAAGAAAACTGAATTATATATTAATAGGGTTTTAGGTAAAACATCACTAATTCAGACTGTTCTCTCTGATTCCCTGAGTACTATTTTTTAGACTATATACAAACATATATAGGACTTTATAAAGCACTGTAGCCAGAAATGTCAAAACCTTTTCCATGATAATGCTTCAGAAAAACCCATCCTATTATGACTTCAACATTGCAAATCCATTACAAAGAACGTTCAGAACACAAAGTGCACAGCTATGACATGTTTACTTTTCAAAAGCAGTTATATGAATATAGTAGTGTGTTTTTGACAATCCTTCATCAAGGTTATAGTTTTTAAATACATAACTAATACAGTTGAATTCAGTCTATATAGCTCTCAATAAATTCAGCAGATGTTTTCAAACTGTTACGCTTTTAAAAGGAGAGATAAATTTTCATTACCCTCTATGGATAAGAAATTGCTTTAAGAAATATCAACACAATTAGCAGTGCTGAGAATACATCTTATTAAAAATTTCCATGACCTCAAAATCCCACCTTCAACATACAGTCAACCTTAAGGTAATCTTTCCCACTTTAAAAATTAAAAGATAAAATTTTATATGGAATTTTCCTGTATCAACTAAGTCTTCATTTTGCTACTCACGGAAGAAGGGTCAGGTCACTCAACCACCAGCCATCCATAAATACATTATTCATGAACTTTATCACAGGCAAAACTATTGCTGCACAAGACATATGGTCAGTAGTATCTCTATCTGGTTATGTGATCTTGTGAGGGTCACTTAAAAATCTTATCTCAGATTTCTATATGTGAAATTAGATAGGGCGTACTCACAGAAGCTTTTAGAATACATCTAATTCATAATGATGAGGGCATTTTACATGTTCAAAAGCAGTTTAAGCTTTTTCAAATTTTAACGTGCAGCGTTTTCTAATAATTTCTTAACACACTTGATAGGAGAGGCAGGTACTTGTCTCCATTTTCCTCACTGCATATGGAATCATTTGAATATATCTCATATTAACATTCCAAAACTAAGACATTATGGGTAATCTCACCAAGGAATGTTACTTCAAATTCTAATAAGTTTTCTATTAAAAAAAAAGATGTGTACCTTTAACTATGGCAAAGTAATTAAACACTCTACAATGACTGCAAATTGAGCATGCAGGGATTTTTTACTAAGTTTGTAACATTGGTAAAATCATTATAACAAATACACACATACCTACATGCACACACCTTCATCTTGTCCCACAAATAAATGCTACCACAGGATGTCCTGGACTTCAAAATCTATAAAAGTCAATCAAGGTATAGTCCTCTAATAAATTTTAATAGTTTGTTCAATGATAAGTGTTAAATCATATTTAGAAACTGAGAAAGTAGGGCTGTAAGTGAAGCTGATGACTGAAATAACAGAAGCCATTACAAGACCCATTTAATAATAAAACACTCTAAATAGGAATCTTTAAAATGTACTTTTCCATGTTTACCTCCAAGTAAATACACCTAAAAATCCAGTAAAGTTTTAAGACCTTGGACATGTAATAAGTGTTTAAGAAAAAACTGTGTTGGGGCAATAGAAGCAGAAGTGTGATAAATATAATTTTGGGGGGTGTCAAGTTTTTCCTCAAATTCTGTTTGAAGAGAGCAAAAAGTTAAATGCATATTTATTTGTAATTTTTATTACATTTTAAAATCTAACTTATGGCAAAAACATTTCACAAAAACCTAGATATACATTATACAGAAGTTGTTTTCTTGCAAATAAGAAACTATGCTTTATTTTGAAATTGGTAACTTAAAGTGATTCTAAAGACAGAATTTTGAACCATCTTTTCCTTGCCAAAATAATAAATTTAAGAAAAATACAAATATAATTTAACTTGTTAAAATACTGAAACAAGGATTTTCAGGATTTTTTTTTTTTTGCGGTACGCGGGCCTCTCACTGTTGTGGCCTCTCCCGTTGCGGAGCACAGGCTCCGGACGCGCAGGCTCAGTGGCCATGGCCCACGGGCCCAGCCGCTCCGCGGCATGCGGGATCCTCCCGGACCGGGGCACGAACCCGTGTCCCCTGAATCGGCAGAAGGACTCCCAACCACTGCGCCACCAGGGAAGCCCTTTCAGGATTTTTTTAACCTGCTTCTTCACAAATTATATTTTGACCTTAGCAAAATCTATCATTTATAATATCAATTTTACCAATTTACTATTTTTAATTATAAAACTCCTGGAAGAGTAAATAGAATAATAACTGTGAAGAGGCTATTTATTATTATAAAATGTACAATCTAATACCTATTTTAAACTTCAAACTCTATTAGAAACATAAGTAAATGTTTTAAAACTGTATTTTACACAGAGTAAGTACACGAACACTTGCTTGTGTCAGGCATAACCTCAGACAAATGCACTGGTCATCTCTTGCTACAGTCTGCACTGCATTCAAAGATACATTTTGAATTTTAAAGAACAGGCTATATAACTTTGTACTTGATTTGTTGTGTGTGGGCCATCCACCTAAAATAATGCCACCACTTTGAATTTATAAAGTATATCTGGGCACTTTTCAGTGAACTCAGTAAGTTAATGACCCTTAAGACATGCTCTCTGCACACATAATAAACAATAATTTATGGAAAGGTGACATTTCAAAGTGAAAGACCCTCATTGTACTGAGACCTGAAATAATTTTTTCATAGTGCCTTGACAGTCCCAGCTTGACTGTGTAGGGACAAGAAAACTCCCCTGCCCAAACTGGAGGAGGAGCTGATGATGAAAGTGTGATATCTACTCAAGAATGAGGAAGGTGATCTTTTCCCCCTCCCCACTTTTCCTTTGATTATAAAAATGTAACCCACTAAGAAAACATAAAATTAAGTAGAAAACAGTAAAATTGGAGTCAAATTTCTAAAGTCAAAGATAAATGATTTCTCTTGCATAAAGGAGCATTTGGAGAAATTTTAGAATTTAAGCAAATATTTCCATTCAATAAATTCTACCATAATGCACTATGTTTCTTGATATTTATCACCAACATATTTTAAAAATTTACAATCTCCAAAACTAATCTGGTGGTCCCATTTACTATAGTGAAGATACTGATATCACATATGCCTTTCTGCTATCAGACATAACAGATTCCTGCTGAATTTATTACTGATTTTCTTCACCTTCATAGGGAATCATATATAAAAATAGAATAAAAGTTGCCATTAAAAAGTTATAGATATGATCTTTGGGGACAGGGGATTGAAAGCAGAATCTTGCCTATCTGTGAAATGCAGTTAACACACCAGCGGGACCCTATTTCCCTAATGCAAGGTCATCCTTCTGTTATTTAAAGATGTGAAAAATGCTAAAAAGTGCCATCAAGGGTGCATTAAAAAAATGGTGCAGTAGAAAAGTGGTAGGTGATTGAGATCCCTTTCAGATTCAGCAAATAACACTTCAAACTGATTGTGCTGAAGCAAAATTACGTCAAGGACATCTAATATCATAAGCAGAAGGGCATCAAACTTCTCTAAAAATTTTACATGAAATAACAAATGTTACACAAGTCAGAAACTACATAAACTGTCTTCAAAAGAATATAGTATTGAGACAAAATTGGATAATGTTCCTTGTAGAATCAACAAAACTTTTGTGAAACATCAAAATATTTTTTAAACAGTCAGCCTTCTTTTTAACAAAACAATTTTCCCATTATAACATAAGTAAACGCTCACTGTAAAAAACTTTTAAACAGATTAATAAAGAAGAAAAACCTAATCACATCACTTTAAATATTTTAAAAGACAATAACTTACACTATTAAATAAAGTTAAAATATTTTAAATTATAGAGCAAAACTAGCCCTGGATAAAACTTTCATACATAAGAAACACTGAAAAGGGTATTTATATTTTTTTCTTTTCAAGTCATTTTGTTTTCCTCAGTGTCTATATATTTGGTTGATGATTATGCAACTTTCTACATATCCTTCTAATCTTAAAGTTTTACTCAGGGAAAAGAGTAACTTTTGGAACCTATACATCAGAATAGAGCATCAACTCAGTAACATAATCTCCTGTGCATTGTGATGGTCCTACCTGGACACAAATGATGCTACGCTCAGCATGTTATACAAGCAAATTCCCCACATCTTAATCTTCTTTGTTTATCGCATATTTATAACTTTTTCACATCTAATGATTAGCTTCCAGGGTAGGGAGAGACAGAGGAAAGTCATTTAATTTAAGGCAGCAACATCATTTCTAATCTTCATTATAGAAGATACATGTAGAGCGAATCTATTTATTAATCTTTGTTTCTTCGCGGTAACATGTACATGACAAAATACCTTAAATTCCATTTTAGTAAATGAGGAAAACTAAAATGTGAAGACAAATGGCAAGATATTCTTGAACAATGCTTTCCTTCTATTGCCAACCTGATGAAAGAAAAATATTTAAGCATATTTAATACAATAAAGTAAGGAGGTAGGTTAATCTCAGAATCATTCCTGTCTCATCCCATCGTCTGCTTGCTGGATGTCTTTAATCTCAAATGATGTCTTCATGAATAACTATTCCTGGAAAATGAGCTTTCAGAGATTATGGAAGTTTTCTACATTTAAAAATATCTGAGTTTAGGCCAAAATCTGAGTTTAGACAGATTTGGGAAAAAACGCTGTTTTAGAAAACTCTAATTGTTATAAAACACAACTTTCTTAAATTGCAATTAGTGATCTTTAAGTTGTGATAGCAATAAATCTGGCATCCACAAAGATGATAAAACAGGAGCTATCACATTCCAAATACTTTCTATGTGTCAGGAGCCATGCTGAACACAGAGATTACTTTATCTCATTTAGTCCTCAAATCCAGCCTAGTAGGAAGGTACAAGTCTCTGGATCTTCCTGATGAGAAAACTGGAGACGTGGAACATTCAGTATTTTTCCTAGGGCTAAACAGCTTATGAGGGCCAGGGTTTCAGTGCAGGTTTCACAAACTAGTAGCTTATAAAGCCTTCCAACACTATGTAACTTTAGAAACAACGCCACAGATAACAGAACCTTTAGTAATAGACTACATCATTATTGTTTGGTTGTCATTTATAACCAAATTGGATAATTACCATAGAATACAATATAATAAGAATAATGGTTAAGCTTTCTATTTTTAAAACATATTCATCTAAAAGACAGAATAATTTCAAAATAAGTATTATTATCTAAACACAAATTAAAATATGTCAAAAGCAAGTTAAGTGGCTTGCCCTAGAGTTGCACATGAAACATTAAAATAAATGAAGAATCTAAACCGAGAACTTGCCTTCTAGAGGCTCTCCTTTCAGCCTAAAACACAGATTTCCTTCTCCACTCTTACCCTTCAAAAAACATTTTTTTCAATAAGAAATTTATAGAGACTTGAAAAAGATATTCAATGAAAACTTAACAAAAATGAACAAAAGTAATATCAAGGGAATGTCATGCCCCAGGGTTTCAGTTTGATTGAAGACTAAACTGGTAAGTGTGGGCTTACCAGATTGCTACTTTAATAAAAGAGATTTTTAAGATCAAGGAAAAAGATATCACAAGGAAAGACCTGAAGCAAAAGATTTAAGTGAGAAAAAAAGAAAACTCAAACAAGTTCTGTCGGGGAAAGGTATAGACAGAGGTACAAAGGTCTGGAGGCTTTGGCGGGGAAAGGCAGCATATCATAATGGTTAATTGAGTGTGAATGAACCTCTACCACTGATTAATTGAGTGACTGACCTTGGATAAATCACTTTTCTTTGGTTTCCCCATCTTTAGGATGGGGATAAAAACAGTACCTATCTCCATGGGTTGTAGTGAGGATTAAATGTTTTCATATATGTAAAACTTCACGCAGTGCCTGGCATATAATTATTGTTATTAACTACCATGAGGAAAAGCCAGAAGAGGAAAATGCAATAAACACAGCCTCAGGTTTTCTGCACAGAGGATCTATGGAGTCTTTTCTAATTATACTTACACACCAAACTAAAGGATCAAAATCTGATTCCCAAATAATACATATAATGTTGAAAGTTCTATTTATGCCACCTGAAAAGTCAGCAGCATTATGTTTCCTTGAAGTTTGTTTTCCTTAAACAGGTCTGAACTCAAAAGGCACATTTCAACTTATCCAAGATGTCAATGGCAAACGGGATGAGAATTAATGTAAACAACCCAAACCACAAAAATGTGAAACAAATTTTGATTCCCCAACAGTAAACTCTTATTCTAAGTGTTTTATTAAACTGAAGCAAAGTCTGATTTTGAATATGTAGAATACTGTTTTATTCTTTATTTTAAACCTTCCTTACATGTTTAAAAATATACATGGGTTCAGAACAACCTCAATAAAATGATGACTTTTCTTTTACTAAAAGACCTCTGAAGTCAAACCACCAGTGTGCAAACATGGTTGGCTTCCAATTTGAAGAGTCATAGGCACATTTCACTAAATGCATTTCATAAAATAAAGAAATAAAAAATGCTGAGAAGAAAAATACTCAGTAGTTTGATATAAATTTTAAAATATCTGTCAGGCAGGAAACTTATGGTAAAAAAAGTAAGATTTAGATGTTTTAGCACTTACACCTGCTTCACTACTAATCTCCCAAATGGTGTTTTGCTACATCTAAACCCCTGATAATTTACTACACAATTCCATGTAGCACACTAAAAAATAAGTTAATTTGATCTCTGAATATGAAAACAGATCATTACAAAAGAAAATACTGACAGTTCTTACCTGTATTTGATAATTAAGTATATTTTATTCTCAGCATCACTAAGAATGCAGCTTGGTCTAATAGAAATATCTAAATAACAACTACACAAAAGTATTTTTCTCTTAAAAGAAGTTTTTGTATATTTTTGTCCAGTGTTGATGACTTAAGCAACACTGATCTATATAGTGTGCTAAGAAGACATTAGGCACAGATCACATAATGTAATTTACATTTTCTTTGTTGTAAAAAATATAGTATGTGCAAATGCATTATCACACAAATAATTAGCAGACACAACAATAAGCTTTGTAAATCTAACACAAAAAGGTTAATATTTTACTCTTTAAAAAAAAAAAGGATACAAGTAGCTTTAAGAGCAATACCTCACTTCTGAGTGAGTACTCTGCATCTGCATTAGAATTATCTGTGAATTATCTTAAAGAAAAACAAAGCTTAACTATAGCCCCCGCAAAAAACAAAAAGACACCACTTTGGGCACATGAAATAATTCAAAAGAAAACAAATAAAAATATTTCCCAAAGCCATTAAAAATACTTAACACAATATCACAAACAACCTATAGAATGCTATTTTGGAAGGAATAAATCATTCAACATTATGACTTTTATATAGTAGATTCTTTCATTAGCTAAGACACTTCTGGATTAAGGTACCAAAGGATGCAGATCAAGAAAAATGGAGACAAAAAAATAGGCTGTTAGGAAGGAGGAGGGAGCATAATTTTACCCAGAAGAAACAAAAATACTGTTTCTTTTTGTTCATAGCAGAAATTTTGTGCTACGGATATTATAAAAACACAAGCAAAATGGTTGTGTGGCAGGTAATAAAATACAATGCTTACTATGCATCCTCCATGGAGAGACCGTTTAGGGATTGTAGATAAGTGAGCTTAAACAAGTACACTTTGATGCAAAAAATTATACTTTACCACATATATAATATGTAGCATTTTTTTGTAAAGGGCAATTTATGTAAGTAATTTCCACAAACACAAAGAGAGTGAGAGAGACAGAGACAGAGAGAGTCCAGTCAGAGAGAGAGACAGACGCCAGGGGCTTTGCTCATGCTCTGTGGAAGATCTGAGGTACTTTTCCATCCTCAGTGCTTGATTTTGCCTACTACTGCACATTCATACTTACACACTACAATTATCTCACGAGATTACCCTCTATACATCCTTTTCTTCAGGTTTTTTTTTTCCATGAAAAAAAACCCTTTAGTCCCTTCCTCTCATAGTCAACTATTCAAGTAAATATTTCTCTAGTGGCAAATTTCCAGATGAAGCAAGAATACAATTCCAAACTACTGTCAGATTACATTTGATTTACTGTGTGGTTTTCTTCAAATAGAGCAGGAATTAGCCCGTTTCCTAGGTTGGGGGTCTCGTGCTTCCTGATCCTTCACACACATACAAGACGTGCACATTGTCTCGGACAGTCTTCGGAGGCCTAGCCGGAAAACACTGTTGGAGAGGCTGTATATTACACAGTTACAAAAACTATTACTTATAGCAAGCCAGGTTGTTAGGAAGGACAGTGTTGGATTGTCCAAGACCCGGGAGCTTTCTAGAAGAAAGTATATGATATACGGGAGCCAGAGCATGTAAAACACACTGGTTATCCGAAACAAAACCATGGCGTAGCGACGGTCAGGGCTATGCCCAGTCTCTCCAGAGGCAGCGACTTCATGGCTAGGGAATCGGGCCCTCCGGTCATTTATCTCTTTGGTGTGCTGCCGGCAAATTGTGAAAATGTGGAAGTAAGTGAAGCAGACAACAAAGGCAGCAGGAGCATAAAGTAAACAAACAATAAAGCCAGTAAAATAGACACTGGTGAGCCAAGAGGTGGCACACCATTCAAAAATGTCACCGTGGTAACCAGGTTTCCCCCAGCCAAAAAAGGAAGGCAAGAAAATTAGGCAAGAGTAGATCCAGATTAAAACAATGCAAATTCTCAGGCGACAAGGGGTGACCAGTTGATTGTAGGAAAGAGGCTTGGTAATTGCAAGATAGCGGTCCACACTTATGCAAGCAAGACATGCCATAGAAACACTTTTTAGAACTGAGATGATATATCCAAAAACCTGGCAAGTCAGTGACTCGTGGATACCTGTGGAGTAGTGGAGAAGTGAGAGAGTAGGAACCAAGCAGCTAACTCCAACGAAAAGATCAGCATATGCCATTGTCTGAATGAAATAGCTGGTCGTATAATGGTGTAAGAGTGGAGCACAGTGAAAGACAAAGATGACCGTTAAATTCCCAGCAATGATTAGAAATGTCAGCAAGACAATAACAACTGTCTCGAAGATGCAGACATCCACCGCACTGTAGTGGCCAAATCCAAGTGGGCAAGAGTGACGTTCGGACACATTCAAAATGCCACTGCTCATGTTCAGGATCCTCCATTCAGTCCACCTGGATTCATTCATGGCTTGGAATTAAAAGAACCTGCAGCTCTGGCTACAGCAAGCAGGTGCCCTGCCTAGCATCTGCTAAACTCTGCCCATGAGTGTCTCAGAATCAGCTTCAGTAGACAGTGGCAGCGCTTCTGTCACAGCTGAGCATCCCAGGGAGTACTCAAGTCTCTTCATCAGCCTCAGTGCAGCAGTAACACACCTCAGCTTTGGGAGGGGGGAGGAAGGGGTATAAGCTAGAAAGGAGGTGAAAAAAAGGTCACCGATTAGCTTCCCTCCGGTGCTTTCAAACAACTTTTTGCAGACACAAAAAGGCACTTCTAGAGAAAACGGACTTTGTAATAATATCTTGCACTATGAAAAATTAAATCTGTAAAAGAAAAAAAAAGCAATTGCCAAAGGAAGAAAAGCTCTTGTGGGCCGTTTGTTCTCCTCAGAAAGGTAGTTTCTTAGGGATCAACTCGAAAGAGTGAGAAAAAAACCTTAAATAGGCTCAGGCTTTCTGTTTCATCTGTCAGGAGAAATGGATTCATATTTTAGAATTTAAATAATTAAGATCTCAGATTTGGTTGGAAAGCTAAGAAAAAGTTCATTGTGGCAAAGTGTGTCTTTGGCTCAGTTCAAGATTTGATGCTGGTGGGTCAACTTTATGATCCATTTCTCTCTCTTTTCTCTCAAAAGCTAAGAACCCCCTTCTCCAACAAGATTAATTCTAAAAGACTCGTCTCTACTGGGGCACAAAGGAGCAGAACAGCGGTAATGGACTCCAGATTGCCTTGTAACTCTCATAAGAGAAAAAAAGCATACTTCCAGTAGAGAAGATAATACACAGTGGGTCAACACTGACAAAATATGAAAAACTTCTGAAGTTTTAATTCTGCATGCATTTTTTTAAGCATTCAGATGAAAAGAGTTTTAGTCCATTACAGTTACTGGTGCTACCACCAGCATCGTAATTTATACTCCTTCCTTTTCAAAAGGAAAATAAAATCATTTTTGCTATTAATTTCAGCATCAATAACTGAAAACCACCTTCATTATCTGATACACCACCTTCCTTATAATGGAGCATGATCATAAAATATACAGCTCAAAGTTATTTCTCACCTTTGCAACCACACCTATATCTCACAAATATATGTAAATATATATGAAATTTAGAAAATAGAAACTTTCCTATATGCTCTGAGCTTCTGACTAGAAATGCTGTCATTATTTATTACTTAGGTATTTCTAGTAGGCTTTCTAATCTATATTGCTATATCTTTTCTGTTTTCATTAAATGATTAACACATTAAATCATTACTTCAACTAAACCTTTTCAAAGTGGAAAATTACCTTGTTTGTTATATTTGCAGTTATATAGCAGCCATATGTTAAGAAAATGCCTCTTCTAGTTCTGTATTCTATTTTGAGCAAGTGCTCAATTAATACAGGGGCCATTGGATAGGTTATAAGATGTTCTTGTTTTAAAATACTTCTAAAGCATCAAGATGAGTTTAAATCCTAGAGTTTGAAATGCTGAAAGACTGGCAGGATAGAATCCATCCAAAATGCTTCCAAGGTCATTCTGATATGAGGTTAACATTTGTCAAAAGTCTTTTTTAAAGTACAGGCATTTCAGAGAGTCTCTTGTCAGTCTTTGCTGTCATACCTTTTGTAGAAAGAACATGCATTAGAAATAGAAACATTTCCTTCAGGAACAATGCAGGAGCTTAACAGAAAGCATTCTTCTTAAAGTTATTTTCTTGTGCACCACCAAGTCATTCAGGGAAGTCCTTCTTCTTTTATAATAATAGCCACAGGATATTCCTCCTTGCACATTCCTAGTTTCACTTATCACAAAATAGTTCTTGTTACAGGAATAAAACAATGCTTCTCACCTACATTCACTCTTATCAGCTGCTAGGCTGGGCTGCTTGATTCAGAAGTCCGATTTACTGTGATGCAGTTACCGAGATGCTGTCGGTGTATTCTTCACAGTCTCTCAGTATCACTGCCTCCACCTGAGCCGAAGCCCTGCTCCTCCTCCTCATCCTGAGCTGATGCAGAAGAACTCACCATCAGAAAGGTGACTCGGTCCTCCTGCCCCAATCAACAGCACAGCCAATGGCTACTGCAGCTGAAACTGTCACTAGGTAACAGTTGCCAGGCACATGCAGGCTTATAGACTTACTCGGCAAGCTCCGATCAAGATTGACAAAAGAACACAATGGAACTGACCAATCCTTATAACATATTAATGACATGTATGAATTTCTAGAGGTATTTTCCTTATAGCATGTGTAAAGATTATTTCCTATGAGCAGGACAGAAAAACAAAAACAAAAAAACCCTGAGATACACCTTTAAACCCTGTAGAGAAACTACCACAAGGTACTATGACACTAAAAAGTCAGCAGTAATCTAATGCTCATTGGCAGAAAAAACCTATTAATTATTAAAAATCGTCTAAGTCTTCATGAACTCAAGTGATAGAGCTACTATTTTTACTCTTTAAAATATATTATATTTTGATTAATAGAAGTTATTTCATAATCTCTCCAATCCCTGCCACACCCACACTAAATTGCTGAATCTGATGTATTTAACTGTACAAACAAAGCATTGGAACTAATACCTCTATACTAAAATCTACTTGCTGGAATATTTAAGGTCAAATATGACCTCAGAAGAGAAGACATTAGAAATAAATAGAATGACTGCTTAGTCCACTTTTTATCCTAATAGAAAAAGAGTCAAAGAGTCAAAGAACTTTGTCATACAGTGCTTGAGCTACTCATACCCAAGTCAGAAGAAAGTAATTAAGCTCATTTATATAATGGAGGTTAAAAATATTTCCATTTGGGGCTTCCCTGGTGGCACAGTGGTTGAGAGTCCGCCTGCTGATGCAGGGGACACGATTCGTGCCCTGGTCCGGGAAGATCCCACATGCCGCGGAGTGGCTGGGCCCGTGAGCCATGGCCACTGAGCCTGCGCGTCCGGAGCCTGTGCTCTGCAACAGGAGAGGCCACAACAGTGAGAGGCCCGCGTACCGCAAAAAAAAAAGAAAGAAAAAAAATATTTCCATTTATTTTGACTTACTATAGACAAACATCCAGTATTTTAAAAATATTGCTTATGGGGTCAGCAATTTTCTTAAAAGTGATTTGGAATTACCTTACACATTATTTCAGAATTGAATCAGGAAATTTGAGATGAAAATGGATAACCAACACTTAGAGCACATTCTATGTGCCAAGCATTATGTTATATACTTTACATTTTTGTCTCAATAAAAATATTAAATCTCTATGAAGTAGATACCCATCATTATTATTTTCCAAAGGAAGAAAGTGGGTACCTAGAGAAAGTAAGTATAACTTGCCCACTATTACAGAGCCATGAAACTAGGAATGAAACAGATCAAAACTGTCATTCTTAACACCATTTTGATGAACCCCTCCCTCATTCCCTCTCTTTTCCACTAGAGCAGCTAGTCAGGAAATGTCTAAGAAGAATTATTTTGGATTTCAAAAAATGATTTCTAAATAATAGAAGATCTATTCTTTCCCCCATGTTGAACTGCCTTTCAGGAAGATCATATTACTGTTAAAATCTTCAGGGGGTTAGGTGGAATATAGAATGGAAGCACATTGCTCATTACCAGAAAAGTGTATGAAATAAGTTAGAATAACAATCTTAGAATGAGTACCATATTGAGATTTGAAAGTAAATATTTAAATTTAATATAAAAATGCTAGAAAGTCCTATTTTACAGGAAAGCATTTTGACTTTTAGGGTTACATAAAAGCATGGAAATCAAACAAGATTCTATTTAACTAAAACTCTCTTTCACAATAATAATAAATATTCAAAATAAAAATTAAAGGTGATAAATATTCATGAATGTAGACAGTTAAATACGAAGCTTTACTATAAAACCACTGAAAAATAAAATGCTATTAATAATTAAAGCTACCTCATCACCAAAATTCAAAAACAAATCCTTCTCAAAGTATAGACTGTGCATTATTTTTCAAGTTTTGAATCATATTTTTTAAATCAGAGAAATGGCAAAAAATATCATTTAGGGAAATTCAAATACTAGATCACTTTTTTTTTTTTTGGCTACATTGGGTCTTTGTTGCTGCACGTGGGCTTTCTCTAGTTGCAGCGAGTGGGGGCTACTCTTCCTTGCGGTGCACAGGCTTCTCATTGTGGTGGCTTCTCTTGTTGTGGAGCACGGGCTCTAGGCACATGGGCTTCAGTAGTTGTGGCATGCAGGCTCAATAGTTGTGGCTCGCGGGCTCTAGAGCGCAGGCTCAGTAGTTGTGGCGCACAGGCTTAGTTGCTCCGCGGCATGTGGGATCTTCCCGGACCAGGGCTCGAACCCATGTCCCCTGCATTGGCAGGCAGATTCTTAACCACGGCGCCACCAGGGAAGTCCCTAGATCACTTTAGTTTGACACATTTATTTCCAACAAATAATCACTGGTAGGGATTTGAGTCTAAGAATACTGTAAATAATCCCTAGTTGTATATGCTGCCAAAGGTATATGATAATATGAGAGGGAGAGTTTAAGAAGCAATAGCTTTGACCCACCAAGCTTCCTTCTTTTCTTCTACCAACTTCAAAAAAACAGTTTCAGGAGTTCAAACAAGATAATTTTCTTCTTTTCTGAGACTGACTGTTTTTACTAGCCCCTCACTTTTCTTCCTTTCCATCCTTTTTTCTTATCTGATTATAATAGAAACTAATTTATAATGTGAAGCTCCAATAACAAGAGCATTAATATCATATTTACACAGCTCATTACATAAAGCAATCTTTGTTTTTATACTATTCATAATTCTATTCATTTTAGGGGTCATTAGGTGTTTTATTATTGTCATTCTTATTAGTCATTATCAACCACCCCCCTTCTCCTTTCAACTGATGAACACTAGCTGAAATATCTAAGAGGAACCATTATTTGGAATTACTTCAGAATTACTTCTAATAGCTAAAACTGTATAACTTCTTGAGATGATACATCACAGATGTTTAATTTTTCATTTATACCTTAAATATGTTTTATATGTCCTTTTATATGTATCAATATTTCATTATTAGACATCTAAGCAACTCAAGCAACTACTCAATAGGATCTAAACAGCAATTAGCCACCGATGGTAAACAGGATAAACAGTAGGCAGTGATTATCAAGGAGAAATGAGCAACCAATATTGTAAAAAACAAATATAGGGTAAAGTAAAAGGTTTTTTTAAGGTACAAAAAGGTGTATGGATTCAGAATTTATTTCTTCAACTATTCCTCCCATCTGTTAACTTTTCTCCACTTCCACTACCCTAAACAAACTAGCACCATCTTGTGTGTGAACCACTATAGTGGCTTCCAATCTGGTCTTCCTGAGTGGTCTGTGGCCTCTCTTCAATCCATTATGTGCAAAACAGGCAGAATAACCTTTCCAAAATGCAAATGAGATGATATCACTCCCATTTAAAATACTTCAGTGGTTTTATACTGCCCTTAGGATAAAATACTAACAGGTCCTATAAAATCTGGTCTCCATATATCTATTCAATCTAACTTCTCTTCTACATTGTTTAGGATTAGCTAAACTGGCTCTACCTCCCTCCACTCCACCCTTCCCCCATCCCACACATATCTGCTATGCTCCTTACTGCCTCAGGGTATTTGAACCTGCTGCTTAATATGCCATCATATTTCTTTTAGTTAATTCAGATACAGTCTTCAGGCTTCAGTGCAAATACCACTTCCTCAGAGGAAGCGTCCTTGAATTCCCAGATTAGACCAGATTCCACACATCCATAGTTTATAGTATATTTTCGTTCAGTTTTGTCTTCCTGACTGGATTGCAAGCTCCATGAGGGGAAGAACATCTGTTTTGTTCCTCATTATATCTCCAGTGCCTACACTACAGTGTTGGGCAAAGAATAGGAGTTGAACAAATAAGTGTTTAGTATAAGGTTAATATAAAGCATATCAAATAGCTTGACGAGTCTATAAAAAGACAGAAAAACACTAATAACCAGTTTTGTGAAGGTCAAACATGCAAAGTTCCTTGCAATCCCTTGTATGAAATACAAGATTCACAAGAAGGTTATAAAATATATGACCAGATTGAAGGGGGAAAATAATTAACCTCTTAATATATTCAAAGTAAGCACAATGTTATTCATCTATACCTCTACCTAAACCCAATTCAATATGAATATTTGACTACTGATTTGTAAAATCATATCTAGCAAGAGATAATGATTATTTACCTATCATTTTAAGAATGTCAAATGCTGCAAAATGCAGTGTCAATGTATTTTAAATGTACTATCAAATGTAGTATTAAAGCAACTTGGTCTAAGTGCTAAGGAAAAAATAAACTCTCTAAAGTGGGACATGTTAGAATCCACTGATTTCGTGACCCCTCAAGAGCAGAAAACAAGTTTGTAAGTTAAATTCATTTTATTATGAGGCAAGTTATTAACAATTAAAAATATTTAACAAATGTTAAGATAATGGCACTACAGAAGAAAACTTCCTCAGCCTGACAAAGATACTATATGGGAAAGCCTACAGCTAACATGATATTTAATGGTGAAAGAGTAAATGCTTTCCCTTTAAAACTGGAAACAAGGCAAAGATGTCTGCTTGCACCACTTCTATGCACAATGTTCTGGAGGTCCCAACCAGTATATAAGCAAGATAAAAAAATAGTTAAGCAATACAAGAAAAGGAAGACATGATTGTATACATAAGAAATATGCCCCCCCAAAATCTACCCAAAATCCCATTAGAACTAATGAGTAAATTTTGTCATAATACAAGGTCAATATACAAAAATCACTGCATTTCTATATACTTGCAATAGACAATAGTAAATGAAATTTTTAAACAATAAACTATTTACAACAGCCTCAAAACACAGAAAATATGAATAAATTTAACAAAAGACATATAAGACCTCTATCTTAAAAACTATAAAATGTCATTGAGAAAAATTAAAAGGTCCTAATGGAGAGATACGTCATCTTTATGGATTAGAAGACTCAATATTGTTACGAATATTTGTTTTTCTCAAATTGATCTACAGATTTATTGCTATTCCAATTAAAATCCAAGTAGGCTTTTGGTAGAACTAAGAAGCTGATTCTAAAATTTACATATAAACACAAAGGACCTAAGATAGCTAAAACAATCTTGGGAAAGGATTAGAAAAAAGTTGGAGGACTGGTACAACCTGATTTCAAGACTTGCTATAAAGCCACAATAATCAAGATTGGCATAAGGACAGGCAAACAGATAACTTAAAAGAATAGAGAGTCCAAAAATAAACCCATAATTGCCAAATGAATTTCAACAGACTCTAAAACAAGTCAAGGTGAAAAGAAAATTTTTTCAGTAAAGGGTACTAGAAAATTTTGAATATCTGGAGGAAGATAAACTTAGACCCCTTTCTCATACCATACACAAAAAGTTATTTGAAATGATCACAGATCTAAACACAAAAAATAAATTATACTTAAAATTAAAATTCTGCTTTTCAAAAGATGTAATTAAGAAAATCAGTAAGCAAGTCAAAAGACTGAGAGAAAATACTAGTAAAACATATATCCTACAAAGAACTTGTATCCAAAATACATAACTGACTCCTACAACTTGTTAATACAAATACAAATAACTCAATCAAAATGGAAAAATACAGACACAGACACTTCACATAGGAAGATATACAGATGGTCATTCAAGAAAACGAAAAAGTGCTCAGCATCAATAGTCATCAAGAAAAGACCAAGTAAAATCACAATGAGATACCACTATATACCCATTTGAATGGATACAATTAAGCCACTGATAAACACTAAATGTTGGTAAGGATGTAGAACAACTGAAACTCTCATAAATTGCTAGTGGTAATGAAAAATGGCCCAACTTGGAAATTTTTGAAATAGTTTGGGAGTTGCTTATAACATTAAACAAATCTGCCCTATGACCCATCAATCCCATCCAATAGAAACAGAAACATATATCTGTAAAAGACTTGTATAAAAATGTACATAGCAGCTTCATTTTTAATAGCCCAAACCTAGAAACAACCCATACATCCATCAACAGGGGAATGGATAAACGGGAATGTGATATGTCCATACAATGAAGTTCTGGAACAGGCAAAACTAATTTTTGATGAAAGAAATCAGAACATACTTGTTTCAGGAGTGTGTGTGTGTGTGTGTGTCTGTGTGTGCGTCTGTGTGTGCGTGTGTTTACTGGCAAGAGGTATAAGGAAACTTTCAGGGACAATGGAAAGATTTTCTATCTTAATAGCTGTGGGTTATATGCATGCATATGTGTTGAACTCACCAAAATATTCACACTTAAGATCTGTGCATTTCACCCATATGTAAGTGATAGCTGAAGATAATGATAAAGATGATTGCATTTGCTTTTTTCAAGTGCCCCCATTTCAGTGCAACACCATCAAATTAGAGACCTAAATTACTCGAGCATTTTAAGGCATTGCCAGGAAATCATAAATATTGATGTTGAAAAAGAAAAATATCAGAATCCTCAGAAGCAAAGTCCCACCAAGAATAAGGGCTACTGAAATGTCTAAAAGAACAGATACTGGGCCTCCCTGGTGGCGCAGTGGTTAAGAGTCCGCCTGCCGATGCAGGGGATACGGGTTCGTGCCCCGGTATGGGAGGATCCCATATGCCGCGGAGCGGCTGGGCCCGTGAGCCATGGCCGCTGAGCCTGCGCATCCGGAGCCTGTGCTCCGCAACGGGAGAGGCCACAACAGTGAGAGGCCCGCATACAGCAAAAAGAAAAAAAAAAAAAAAAAAAAAAGAACAGATACTGCTGGACAGAATAAGTACATTTAGCCCATGTCTACTTTCACAGTCTCTCAATCATTATACCTGACTCATGGCTCACTGTTTGTACTCACAGACACAACAGCCCAGATGCAAGTGAGACACTGAGTGAGAAAAGACTTCTTATTAAATGCCAGTTATACAATACTCTGAGACTGCCTTAGCTAGCTGGGACTTAAGACAACTGTCTGAGAAAGCAAAACCTTTGAGAGAATCCATTATTTTTAGTCAATCACAAAGGAAGATGGACAAAGAAAATACTAATTTATGGGGATGTTTAACTCTTAGTGGGGGAAACCCTCAAATATAAAATATATACTTAAAATCAAATTAATTGGTCAAAAATAGTATGCAGAACAATAAAACCATGTACTGTATGATCTTTCCTTCCATTTTCCCCAAGTTATGTTATTACCTTTAAAAAACATTTATTTAGTTTGAAGACTAGGAAAGACTGTGACTTAGAGAAGAAAATGTAGGCTTTAGAATGAGCCAGATTTGGGTTGGCACTGGCTGTAGCACTTATTAACTGTGAGGCCTTGGGTACGTCATTCTCTCCACATGTCTCAGTTTCCATCTGTAAAATTGAGATAATACTACTTAACTTTTAAAGTTGGTTATGAAGTGATTAAAAATAAACCAGAAAAAGCGTATAGCAGTTGTTCACTCAAAGCTCACAGATAATGAAATTAAACATATTCTTTACTATCAACAGGCTTTTTGTTTAGTCATTTTTCCTTAAGAAACCACACCCACAGTAACCTGTTGAGATTAGGAAATTTAACTTTCACTTTTCTCTTGAGTTGCCAAATCCCTCAACATTCCTTTTAAAAAGTACATTCTTAAAAGAAACACATTATCTGAACCTGACCACACATCTTAGGAAATTTATGTGATTAGCAACACAGTAATATAAGAATTACCAAACCTTGGTCCATAAAAATCTCAGTTACATGGATCCTGCAATTCCCAGATAATTGAAGGTTTCTCTTTTTTAATTTTTTAAATTTTGCTTTACTTTATCCAATTTTACATTTAAATCTTTATAAGATGTATCATCCACTCCTCTGCCTTCTTAAATTGAGAATTCTGAACATAATTTAATGTTTGCCTGGTAGGCTGGGATCATCATTGTTAATGTCAGTTAGAATACTCTCTTATAACACAATCATACCTTGGATTCAATATATATGTATATTGAATCAAGAGAGACTTTAATTTCTACAAGTAACTAGGTACCTAGATAAGAATATATAGCTCCCTATATTTTCTGACTCTATTTGCATAGAAAAGAATACATAGCTCCCTATATTTTTGACTCTATATAAATATAGCAGTACTCTTCGTTCCTCTTCTAATTTGCTATCTTTAATTTTCTAGAGGATTAAAAATCAGAAACTAAGCTTATGAGAAGTTTTTATCCAAGAGTAAACAGAAGTACTGCTCTATGAGTAAAGTGTCATAGCTCAGGTCTGAACTGTCAGTTATTTCTAGGTAGGTGAGGTGGTAACTATTTTAGTAAGGCAATAGACATAATAAATACACCTAAAAATAACACAGGAAAAAAGGAAATTCCAAGCTTTCTTACATCTTTCATGTAAGAGCTATCAATCATTCATGTTCTTTTCTTACTTTATACAAGAGCAAATCTGGAAATTAAATTGTTTAAGAGGATTTTTGTATCAATGAAATCCCATCAAGTATTAATATTATCTCACAGAATGGGTTCAATATAGTTACCTCTCTTTAATTTTTGTACAATAAAAACATAGAGGGAAAAGTTAAACCTTAAAACTTTTCCTGGCAAAGTCTGTTAAAATTATATGAAAACAGAACAGCACAAGTACATTTTAAATAATGGGTTCATACTATAGGAAAGAAATGTTGATTCAAATTCATTTTTAATTGAAAGAGATTTTTCCCTTATAAAAGAAAATTGCTATTTTTTAAGATATCTTATTGTTATGGCAACTGAAGTGCTAAAAATAATAAAGAAATATCAAAGTTGTTATAGCAACTGGAATTTTAAAAAGCCATGAAGTATAAAATAATCAAACCTTTACTTGGCTTGAAATGCAACATCTATGACTCAGTTTTTGAAAGAAAATTTGAAGTACTCATGCTCTTGTCTTTACAAGTTGTCTCTGGAGTCCAAATTAAAAAACAATAAATGCATGTTGAATTAAACTCAACTATTCAGAGTTGGCACAAAATCTGGATTTTCTGATTTTCTAACTTGCTTCTTACCTCCAGTCTTCACTGCTCTGATCTAGAAAACACTAAAAGTGAGAAAAAAATTTATTCACTGCCAAAGTGCTTTGCCCAGATTCATCCAATTAGAGTTCAATTGTTTAAAAATTTATTGAAGTCCTACTGCATGCTAGGTATTGTGCAAGGTTCTGGGACGTTTTTTTTCACAGAGTTCACAGTCTAGTAGAGAAGAACTAAAACAGTTCACCATCACTGAAATGTAAAGTGCAATGAAGGAATATAATGAGATTATCAAGGGAAAATTCATAAAGGTCCTTCCTATAAGCAGTGGTAAGATCTTTGAAGGATTTAAACCACGAGGTAACATAAATTTATTGTTTTCTCAGAGATGCCCAGATTAAGAAATTAAAACTTCAGATATACGTGCTTTACATTAGAAAATCAAGATAAGTCTTCACTTTCACAGTTTCATTTGTTCCTTTCTACTAACTAGCGACCAAGATTCAGGTAACAAATGTAGTAACATATGGTGCTAACATAGCACATCTCTCCAGCATTTATGTACTGAAGAGAACTGGCCGGGAATAGACTCCGTGATACCCCTGTTTTATTTGTATCCATCTGCTTTTCAGCATTTGCCCACTAAAACCATCGGCTTATTTTTAAACTAGCAGTGATTTATCTTGTGAGCTAGTGATGACGACTTGAGAAGTTCAGACTGGACTCAGTGGGAAAGAGAGCCATTATTTGCCTTAGACCTAGAAAGGGAGAGTTGGTGTACCTGTTGGTTAGTAAAGCCTCCTGTTACATATAATATATATAGTCTGATAACTCTATAGAAAGAATGATTACAAAAGCACAAACTCTTCCCTTACCTACCTTACCCAGTAAAGAAAATGACTACTGATGACCACTACTGTTTTGATCCTGAGGTCAATACAATTCTATTGCTTTTTATTAAAAATAAATGTTATGGGCTTCCCTGGTGGCGCAGTGGTTGAGAGTCCGCCTGCCGATGCAGGGGACACGGGCTCGTGCCCCGGTCCAGGAGGATCCCACATGCCGCGGAGCAGCTAGGCCCGTGAGCCATGGCTGCTGGACCTGCGCGTCCGGAGCCTGTGCTCCGCAGCCGGAGGGACCACGGCAGTGAGAGGCCCACGTACCGCAAAAAAATAAAAATAAAAATAAAAATAATAATAATAATAAATGTTATGATCCTTTACATGAATGATCTGTAATATCTTGTTTTACTCTTAATCCATGCTCATTAGCATTTTTTAATTTTCAATTTTTTTTCCACAACAATCTAAAAGCATTACTAGAAGTAGATTCTGATAATCTGACTGCTATCTCATAATGAAGTATTGTTATGCTAACAATGAGATAAATCAACCTCTGGTCTTTTTTTTTCATATATATATGTTTATCATATATTTTTTCTTTTATCATATATTTCCTGTGCTATGCTATTTGAATAATATCAAAACCTTGAAGTCTTTTTTAAAAAAACAACGTACACTATTTTTTTTTCAACTGCGTTGGGTCTTCGTTGCTGCGTGCAAGGTTTCTCTAGTTGCAGAGAGCAGGGTCTACTCTCGTTGCGGTGTGCGTGCTTCTCATGGTGGTGGCTTCTCTTGTTCCAGAGCGTGGGCTCTAAGCGTGCAGGCTTCAGTAGTTGTGGCATTCAGGCTCAGTAGTTGTGGCTTGCGGGCCCTAGAGTGCAGGCTCAGTAGTTGTGGCGCACTGGGCTTAGTTGCTCTGCGGCATGTGGGATCTTTCCGGACCAGGGATCAAACCTGTGTCCCCTGCATTGGCAGGCGGATTCTTAACCACTGCGCCACCAAGGAAGTCCCAAAACCTTGGAGTCTTAATACTCCGTTTTTCAGCAGTCTTGAAAGGGAGAAGACATGTATTTGTGATAAAAAAGTTTTGGAAAATTTTAGGAAACCACTTATCCAACATCCCTAGTATGTCTTTATACTTGTAAATTTAAGAGTCCTGTTTAAATGTTTTACATATGCAAGTATTACCAAATTTTTGTACCAAAAGATGGCTGCAGAACTGTGAAGGATTCTAGTTACAGTAATAGGTTAGAATGACATTTTCTTTAATAACTCCTTTTATAAATGTACCACCCAAGCTGAATGTCATTATGGGACTATTTATAATTTAGACCTTTCTGTCAAGATGATTTTATGCCCTGACATGACACTGAGTAGGCTGGAAACAGCTGTATGCCCCAAAGGGAAATGAAATTATTGGTATTATTCAAGAGCAAAGGTATTAAATACGAAAAATTTATTAAATAACTTCATGAGAATGATGGTGGCCAATAGACTGTAACATACAGTAAAATTATGCCTTTTGAGCAATAACAATTACAATAGTTAAGTGTTATTCCACCAATAAAGCTTCTTCCCTCTGAGTAGATGAAAGTTAATTATAAATATAACTCTAATCCTTTGAGCTTCCTAATAAACTAGATGTATGGCACTACTACAATTAAGGTTTTTGCACACAAAATGGGTGTTAGAAAAACTTTGGAAATTTTCAGACAAACCATTTACCCAATATCCATGGAATGTCTTTACATTTATCAATTTTAACATTGCATAAAATGAGTTTAACCAAAATGAACAGCATCAAGAGAAAAATGTCAATTACTAGGTAACATGAGGATTAACTGTATTTATGGAAAACATTGGTCTAAACCCCACCATTAATATAAGACAATAGACAGGACAATCAGACTAAGGTGTTTGTTTCTGTTTTGTTTTATTTACTTTTTTAATCTATTAAAATTTAAAATATTAAGTTATATCTAATTTGCTCCTTATATTTGGGGGGCTTTACACAAGAATTCAAGTTTGTGGAGATTTCTGAATACAATAGTTAAAACTGCTATTCATGTCTTAGCCAAACACTACTGGAAATGAGAGAAGAAAGCTCTGGTTCACTTATTCATTGCATGATATGGAGGAAGTCCCTTGACTTCTCCCAGTCCCAAATGCCTCGCCTCATTTATAAAATGAGATGCTTAACATATGAAGCATGCACTAGATCCTTTTTTAGAGTTCTTGAGAGCCCTGAAATTTTTGCATCCAAAACAGTGCCTATTAAGAACATAATAAATGTGAGCTCAAACACAAAGACTGTAGACATGAAAGTTACAGAAAACTACTAATAAAGAGTAACATACTACAGTATCTGTTGGTTTTACAGGTCTAATCCTATTTACAGCAAATGCCATAACAAATTCCAGTGAAAAAACTCAGCATGACAAAAAGATTCCCAATGCTGTGGCTGATGACCTAAACATCTCAAATAATATTACACATGTAACAGTGTTCCTTACCAACTGAAACAGAAAAAAAGAAAAAGGGAAGAAAAGCTAGAAAGTCCCCTATTATTTGCTTACATTGACCAACAAGGATGATCTAATAATTCTGTTCTAAATGTTAAATCATAATCCTATTGTTGGCTTATTTTAATTCCACAAAAGCTTGCATTCCATTGTATACTATAATTTTATAACAATAATAATGCCAATAAAGTGTTAATCATGGGCATAAATGGAACATAAAGGTGTACCATAACTGATGCTATATACAGGTCAATAAAATGCAATAAAGGCTGGAATTTATTCCTCTTTTTATTTCATATTAGCAATAAGACACTTCAGAAAGAATGTGATTTCAAGGAGATTACTATATTGAATGTGGTTTAAATTACGCAGCACCTTTTTCCAGCAATTTTGATTTAAAATAGTTATTATTTGTTTATTTAAAATATGGCTGCATACACGTGACTAAGATGTCTTACATTAAAGTCTGAAAAATAGATGATAAAACATTTCTAAAAGTCAATAAAATATGTATTTTACCACTATCAAAAACATTTAATAACTAAAGAAATACAGAAATGACATGGACTTGAGGAAATAAATGAAGGTTAAATCTGCAGTTTACTAATTTAAAATGCCAAGTTAAGAATGGAAAAGTAGCAGAAATTAAACTAGGAGCCAGTATCTCTACCTACCCTAAGGGCATGAAGTCTGAGAGTAAGACACATAAAGGTTATTACTTTCACACCATAAGCACATCTTGTTCTAGGCCAATACTACTGAACACAGCAATTTTACAATCTTTCTTTGGTAGTGGGTCAGAAAGAAAAAAGATATATCCTACATTGTAGGTAGGCCATAAAAATGTAGACCCACACTTTTCTTCATTCATCATTCAGTAAACTTCTTGAAAGACTACTATATACCATGCTTTCTTTTTGAAATCCTTTGGTTTTGGTCAAATAATCTTTTCTTATAAACTGAAGTGACTTTTCCTTTAGGAACAAGGATGCTTACTTCTCAGATCATTTGCCTTTGGCCTACATGTCCCCAAATAATTTTTTTCCTATTTCTGAAAAGAGAGAAAGTCGAGTTATAAACAGATGTCATATACAAGTCAAAAGTAAAATGAGCACTTAGTCTGCCTTCTGTACTTAAATTACCTACAGAAGTTGTTCCAAAATTAGATTTGAGGGCTTGGCAGAATATAGACTATAGCTTTTACAGAAATGTACTCTATACTAAGAAGGGAAAGAGGGAGGAAAGAAAGGAAGGAGGGAGGAGGGAAAAGAGGAAAGAAAGGCGCAAACAAAAAAGAAACGTTCAAAAGACTTCCAAAAAAGGAATTTTAGAAAAATTATTAAACATAAATATTTATAATACATTTTCATCCCAAAGCATATTACATAGCATTTAAATAGCCCCTCTGGCCCAGAAGTCTTTTAAATTTTTTTATTAGTTGACTCAAAATTCAAAGTACAGGTACAAAGCATTTTGGAAACACTATGTGGTTCATTTTGAGATAAAGAAAAAGCAGTTTTACTCAGAGTACATTTTCCAGAAGAGAATGAAGAAAAGTCCAAAAGACATCAGGAGACAGTGCTAAAATATTTATCTGTATTCGTTACCTGTCAATTCAATAAAGTGTTAAGTGCTTCCCACAATGTCAGGTGCAGTCTAAAGATACTATGGAAAAATGTTGGTGAGATAAGGGTATATTCTATACTGGCATAGTTACCTATAAGCAAAAGAAGATAGTGTGCTATAGAAGAATGGACCCAGAACTTAGTGTTGGAGATCTAGGCTATAGCTTCAGATGTTATAATTATCACTATGTACTACGTATCCCATACAAATAAGTTCTTGTATCTTTGATTTCTCATCTGAAAATAGGGTAATACACCAATTGTTTTGTGTAACCATCTTATCTTAGGTGGTTACTTGGAATATTAATTGACAAAATATTTATAAAACATTTTGAGAAAAATATTAAGTATGTTTAAAATGTCATTATTTTTACTAATAATACTTAAAGGAAAATATTTTAAAGCAGATTTAAGTTAAAGAAGAATGGACCTAATCAACATAAGACTATTTCATATAACTTCCACTGGGCCTCTATTTCCACATCAATAAAGGGGGTAGAATTATTACTGGCCTAACTCAGTATTATATGAGGCTTTCATAAGGATAAAACTAGAAACTAGATATAAAATATATTATAAACTATGAAGGGCTATTTCTATGAACTTAACGTTTATGTCCCAACAAAATTCATATCTTGAAATTTGAATTTTAAAATATTAGGAAATGGGGTCTTTTGGAAGTGATTATAAATGCAGTCCAAGAAAGCGTGCCCCTTCCACCATGAGAGGACAAAGCAAGAAGGTACTGTCTATGAACCAGGAAGAGGGCCTTCATCAGACACTGAATCTGCCAATGCCATGATCTTGGAATTCCTAGCCTCCAAAACTGTGAGAAGTAAATTTCTGTTGTTTGTAAGCCACCTACTTTATGGTATTTTGTTATAATAGCCCAAAAGGACTTAGACAACTATGAAATAAATACTATGGATTTAAGTTTCTATTCCTAAAACTTTTTTTGGAAGTTGTTCAAATGTTAAAAAAAAAATTACTTAAATCTTGATGATCCTTATTAATCAGGCACAGGAGCCTAGACACAAGGCGATTCTTACCCAACAGGCAAAGAAGAGATTCTCCTCTGTTACATTTACAAGTCTCCAAACTGAAAGAAACCACAGAAAGCTCTTTTTCCCTTATGAAAAGTAATCTAAAGCATGTGCTCTTAAACCAGACATCTCTACTGTTTATTATAACTTTGCGCAAGTTATATAAAATCTTTGTGCTTCAATAGCAACCTCATAGGGTAAGATTAAATGAGTTAATGCATTCAATAGTAAATACTCAAAATTATTAACTATCATTATTATATATAATTAATATTTATATTTAAATATAATTTAATACTATAATTATAAAAATTATAAAATTTCTACCTTCTTAGCACCATATGCTAATAAGCCTCAGAAGAATCACTCTTGCTTCCCTTCAAAAGTACTAAAGCTTGATACATACAGGAGCTATACTTCTAGTATGATAGGGTAAGCCTTAACAGACCAAGTATAAGCTCTAGACTAAATACAAAAAAACAACTCACTGAGGACTCTAGAGAGAGAAAAAGAGCAGGCATACTTTGGAGAGGTAGTCAAAACTTGGAGAAAGGAAATTGCTGAGATAAGTTCACGTTTTTGCAGCTTTGACCTGAGGGCAGGTCACACTAACAGTGTGATGCAGGGTGGCTGAAGTTCCAAAAGAAAGCCCACTACTGTATCTTTTTCTTTTCTTTTTTTTTTGCGGTACACGGGCCTCTCACTGTTGTGGCCTCTCCCGTTGCAGAGCACAGGCTCCGGATGCACAGGCTCAGCGGCCATGGCTCAAGGTCCTAGCCGCTCTGCGGCATGTGGGATCTTCCCGGACCGGGTCACGAACTCATGTCCCCTGCATCGGCAGGCAGACTCTCAACCACTGCGCCACCAGGGAAGCCCTACTGTATCTTTTTTGACTGAGGAACCAAGGACAATACCCAGGGTAATTACAACTGCCACAGTGAGGAGGGAAATAATGGGGAAACGGAGCTAGAAAATGAGAACTCTAAATTCTGTGTATAATATCTGCCCAAGTCGCTGGTAACCCCCAAATCAAGCATACACATGACAGATTACAAACTGGTAGGCTCAGGATAAATGGACTGAACTGAGAATTGGGCTGCTGACCACCACAGGCAAGACAGAGTTTATAGTTTAAGTAAAACAAAATTAAACACTTGCTAAAACAAAAAATCAATACTCTCATAACATTCACACTTTCCAGAAGAGAATTCCAAAATTATTTCACAAACAAATACCAGGAAACTGTAACCCATTTGCAAAGGAAAAGGCAATCAAAAGAAGCCAAATTTAAGATGATCCAAATGTTGAAATTATCAGACAAGGACTTTTAAGAGGCTATTATACAGGTATAAATAATGCAAAATAAGTAAATGGCTTCACTTCCTGAATGCTTTTATTCATAGAAACTGTTGCCTATATGAAATAGTTATTTTGTTTATATCACAAGGTGATACTGGGCCTCATTCATGCATGAGATTTTGTGAATAAATTCTTTTACCTCATTAAAAAAAATAAAAATAACATTTAAAATGTATTCCGTGAATAAGCATGGGCTGTACATGGAGCTATCAGCAAAGTAGCCCCAGCATTAGTTAAAAATATGTTCAGAGGGCTTCCCTGGTGGCGCAGTGGTTGAGAGTCTGCCTGCCGATGCAGGGGACACGGGTTTGCGCCCCGGTCCGGGAAGATCCCGCATGCCGCGGAGCGGCTGGGCCCGTGAGCCATGGCCGCTGAGCCTGCGCGTCCAGAGCCTGTGCTCTGCAACGGGAGAGGCCACAACAGTGAGAGGCCCGCGTACAGTAAAAAAAAAAAAAAAAAAAAAAAAGTTCAGAAAATTAAATTATTATTAAAAAGTCAAAAACATTTCTATATAACAATTATACCCTGATTAAATATGTTATTATGCTTTCTTCTCTTCATTCCAGTGTCATCATCACCTCATTTTTAGTCTGTTTTATTAAACATATCTTTGCAAGGGAAAAAAAGAGGCTATTATAACTATGCTCAGTGATGGAAAGAAAATTATAGTTTCAATGACTAAAAAGAGAAGAAATTTCAATAGAGAAACTGAAATATAAAAAAGATCCAAATGAAAATTCTAGAATATAAACATGCAATGAAAATTCACTAGATGGACTAAGAATTGAGATAAAAAATAAAAGGTAAGTAAACTTGAAGAAAAATCAACAAAAGTTATCCTATCTAAAGAAGAAAAAAAAAACAACTGACAAAAAATAAAGAACTCCAGGGATGTGAGGGCACAATACCAATACTGAGAATTCCAGTAGTAGAGGAAAGAATTGGTGTGTAAGAGATATTTTAAAAAATAATGCCCCCAATTTTTCCTAATCTGGTGAAAGACGTAAATTTATAGATTTACGGCCCCAAGCAGGATTAACAATGAAGAAAACCATGCCTAGGCATATCATAGTCAAATTGTTGAAAACTAAAGTGAAAGAGAACATCTTGAAAGCAGCCAAAGAAAGACAACGTATTACATACTGGAGATATGAAGGATGATTATATGAATGATGCAGGACCAGCTATATAATTTGTGAGTGTCAGTGCAAAATGAATATACGGAGCCCATTGTTCAAAACTATTAAGAATTTCAAGACAGCAACTGCAGAAACTGTAACCAATCACAGATCCTTTCTAAGTATGGGACTCTACGCACCCGCACAGGTCACATGCCCATGAAATCGACTCTGAAATGATCATTTACTTTCATCAGGAATTATGGAAGCCAAAGGAAGTAAACAACATCCTTAAAATGCTGAAAGAAAAAACTGTCAACCCAACAGTCTACACCCAGGGAAAATACCCTTGAAGAATAAAGGCAAAATAAAGACATTTTCAGATAATAGAAAACTATGTTGTTACCAACAGACCTGCACCACAAGAAATGCTAAAGAAAGGCTCAAGGATAATGACAGCAGAGAGAAAACATGGATCTTCAGGAATGAATGAAGAACACTGAAAATAGTAATAAATATCTGGATTTTGTTCTTTATCCTAAATGCATCAATGAAAGTTTTTTAAAAAGTGTTTTCTAGCCATAATATGGAAAATAGGCTGTAGGAAGGGGGCAGGGTATGAAAAAAATGGAATTGGGAAGACCATTGAGAAAGTTACTGTTGTCGTCTTGGAAAAAGATGTACCTAGGGCTCTAGCAATAGCAAAGATGGAGAAAGCCCATGTTCGAATCCTAACTATGCTCTTTCCAACTATACTGGGCTACACTTCGACAGGAAAAAAAGTACAAAGTATTTTCTCAGTTTGAGATACTGGCAAAAGATAAAGCTTAGCTTAAGCTTCATTCTTTTCTGGAAGGGTCCCAGAAATATGTTCATATTATTATGTGCTTTGGTAAAATTTGCAAAGAAAAAAAAGATTATTTTCCTTAAAAAGCTTCCCCTGCCCCCCCCCCAAAATTATATATGCTTCAGGTCCAAAATCTGAATCCACATTGGCTACTCAGACAAAACTAAGGAGCATAAAAGGGAGAGATTAAAGGTATATTAGAAATGAAAATTAAAAGCTAGTTTATAAATCCTCTTGGGTATTTAGCATAATACCAAACATGACTTGAACGACGAGTATCAGTTAAAAAGCACTCCCACAAATTAAATTAGTAACATTCAACCTAATGGTCTCTAAATCAATAATCTAGATTAATATGTAGTATGTTCAAGATTCATACAATTATATCTATGTCAGTGATCAAATATGTCATGAAGAATATCTAAACTCATTTTCTTCCTGGGAGTGATTTCTAAAAGGTAATATAAATAAAGAGGCTTTGGGGGTTAACGCATTTTATATGCATCACTTCACTTCCACAGCAAAGGCAGTGGCCGGGTTTCCCCAGAGGGCTGTTTGTCGCAGTATTTTTCTGGCTACATATTCACCCATTTCCAAAAAGAAAAAAAAAGCCCTCCAATAACCTTAAACTCTGTGTTAAGCTACTATCTCCAAGACAGAACATTTCAAATTAATGTGGTTGGCTCTTTCACTAAAGGACTCCTTCTTCTCCAGTATAACCCAACAGAAGGAATGGGAAACAGGACTTAGCTTCCTGGGAAGTAAAATGTATTACGGTTTTAAATGTGATGGGTCGAGTAGTACAGGAATGCAGATTAATGGAAGTAAAATTTAATTCTTGTTCTTTAGGCTCAAGTGGAAAACCTAAAAGGCTCCACACATTTTGAGAATTAAAGAAGAAGCCTGAATCAAAAATGAAAGTAGACAGCCAAAGCCCAGGAGAGAAAAATTGTTCAGAAGAATCATCTTCTACTTCTCTGATTCTCTGACCTTCATTCCTTCTTTTGCATCAAGTAAAAGCCAAATATCACATGATTTGTTTGTTACATAAAGCATAAATTAACGAAAAAACCTTAAACCTTATAAGGCAACTATATTTAATCCATTTTATATTTATTTACATAGTATTCTTTTGATAAGGAACTACTGTATAACTATTTTACTTTTTAAACTATATTGTCTCATCTGTCTGTAAACTCTCTATTAATGAAGCCTATCCATGATTATAAAAAAAATTTAACTATTTTACAGTAAATAGTAAACTATGTTATGACTTTTTAGCATTTTTATCTCTCTTAATTAAAATAAGCCAGGACTAATTACACCCATTCACTGAGCTAATAATCATTCAAAAAATACTTCAGAAACATTTTAGAGTTTAAGGTCTAGGACCCAGACCTTTGCTACTCAAAGTGTGGTTCATGGACTAGTAGTAGTGTTGGCATCACCTGATGGGTTGTTAGAAATGAGAATCGCAATCCTCATCCCAGACCTATTGAATCAGAATCTGCGTTTTAACAAGATCCACAGGTATTCTGAATGCCCATTAAATGTAGAGGTCTGTCCTAGATAATGTTTCTGGCAAGAACAAAAAAAAGGTGACAGTGAACTTAGAACTGAATGCAAACAAACCAAAAACAGATTCTCAAGAATTGACTCAGTGTTTAATGATTAAATCAAAACTTGCAGAGGGATATGGAATCAGCATCTTAGACTGTATTCTAAGTTTATACTCTACATAGGATCAAAGTGACGTAATGCTGGCATTTAGTTTTACTGACATATTTTCATTGGACTAAACACTCTTTAAAGACTCTTTGGAGTGCCCCTGAAGTACATACGATTCTTAAATAACCTTTAAGATTACCGCGATAAGACATGGGTTTCTCTTGTTTTTCAAGGATGCTTCACTGCTGCAGGCATTGTTAAAGAACATCTCTGTCTCCAGAATAAAAAGACACAGTCATGATTTAATTGTAACCATTCTCTCAAAGTATTAATATGTCACCAGAGGACCCTATATTCAAGAATTGTCAGTGACTTAAGACACCAACGAATTTGGTACAAACTGGACAGAATTTAATACCAAGAGAATCTCTCTTATATGGTAATAAAATCATTCTATGCAGAGTTCCACAAACAATATAAGTGGAAATAATATCTACTACCTTGCTAAATCTGAGTATGACCTGTTACCTAAGAAAATTAAGTGACTTGAGTGCCTAATTTGGAACAGTTCCACATCATTTTGGGGTAAGGCACAGTTTTCATCCACTGCCATGTGTATACCTTGGAGGGTAGGTATCAACATTGGTGAGCAACCCAGATAACAAACAAAACAAGTTCTACACATGTGCTGTCATGCCTCAGCATTCAAAAGGCCAGCTCTAGAAAGCCAGCAAGTTGCTTCTTAGTGTTTAGTCTCAGGAGGTAGTATTTATTAATGAAAACTTTAATAAGCCTGCAGTTTTATCACAATATAAAGAAGAAATATTCTCTATGACCGTATGCTCCAAGCAAGGTTCAATGAAAAACATTAAAAAGAGAGTTAGAAACCACAGATAAATTAAGGTAAGTCCAGTTTTTATTTCTACTTCTGACACACATTTGACCTTGGGCTGAATATTTAAACCTTTAGACTTCTGCATTAACTTGTAATACTATTACTTGAAATCAATCTATTCCATAGATAAGTCACAAAGATAAATTAATAAATGTTTCTAAATCAATTCTTAAAATTAATGTATTTAATAAACATATGAGAATACTTCAAATAAGGTGAACATTTGAGTAACTGAGTTATTCAAATTAACACAAATCCATACACCTAAAGTTCAAAGAAAACCCAAAACAAAAATAAGACCAGATATAAAACCTGAATAAAAGCTATGGTTCCCGGCTTTAATACTTTTCTTGTTCAAGACACTGTCTTGCTCCCATCAGACCCATCACATATTATATAGGTTAGTGGCATTTTGGGGTTAATAACTTTTCTTCCTTTGTTTAAACAAACTACAAGTCTAATAGAAATTCATCTACCTTTAAAAAGCAATTGCTCCTTCTTTCATAAAACTATGTTTGCCCTGGCTAAGCATGCCATGAGGTTTGTAAATATTAGATTGTGTTGTACCAGCAATCATTTGTACAAGATTTACCACCTTAAACTACAACTGATTTGAAATAATGGTACAGAATAAATTGATCCCCAAAAGGCCACAATTCAAATCAGCTTCATATGCTCTGACTCTACCATGTGCCAATGGTTGGGAATGGGAGGGTGGTAAGGATACACAGAAGAGTAAGTTACAATTCCCGCCCTTGCTGAGGGTAGCTTTCCAGCTCTTACCTCCCTAATTTTTCCAACTACCTGCCCATTTTAGAAATTAATAAACCTCTGTGTATTAGGACAAATATCAAAAGATTGGAAGTAAAATTAACAAAAGCAACACCAGGAAAAATTATAAAGTTTTTATTGTAGTTCATAATCAATTACCATTTGGTAAATTAAGAAATATCTGATATGCTGGATATAATAATCATCATACAAACATAAACAGGCCTGGGAAACAAGACATATAATACATACATAAAGCACACACCCTTGTGAAGTAACTTCTCTTATACAGTAATCCTCTAAGACGACTTCAGGTAAGCCAAATAGATTGTTAAGCTAACAGAAATGCCATTGTGATTTAAATAGGTAAATTCACTAATCATTGTTAGATATTTATGTTTATTTTGATCTTGTATGTCATATATATGTTTGTTTGTATTTATATGTATCTACATACAAACCCAAATGTTATCTACTAATATTCTTTCTATATAGCATGGCTTGTTCCAGGATTTAAAAAACATAAGATTACAAGTTAAAAAGCCTTGCAGATCAACCAAAATATTCTAACTCCAGTATTGATTGCTATTATGTAAATTTATATCTGAAAACAAGTCCATTAAATATCAAAGTTTATTACTACAAAATAATCTGCTAGAAATCCCTAAATTACCCCTTTCACCTGGGACATAAGCAGTTACAGAACGTTGCTAGAAGCTAGAGAGCAAGTAGCTAAGTCTACAGTTTCTTTCTGTAAAATATCCTGAGAAGGCAGCTGATGAGCAGTTTCCTTTTTAATTAGAGTCATTTCCTGATTAATTAGTCTCAGAACACTTAATGCAAGACTACACTGCGCCACTGGGACGAACAACAATTCTCCTCATGGTACAACTAAGTATCACCTTTTCTCTAGGATCAAGCTCAATCTAATTTCTGTTCCAATGGGAAAGGATCTTTTCTCAGAAGGAGTGAGCTGGAAAACTATAGCTCAACATGGAGAGGTATGTCATCAGCCCCAACAGGAAAAAAGAACATGTAGATTTTCTAGGGGAATTCCTTTACCTCCTTAATTTAAGATTCTGGTATAGTTTTTTTTTTTTCTTTCTTTTTTTTTTCTGGTATAGTTTTATTTACTTAGAAAATCTTGATTTTAAATAGTATGTAATAAAGATCAATTTCCCTTTTGACTGCATGATCAACCCTATAGGACTGAATGAGACAAATTTTGTAAACATACCCAAATCATCTTTGCATATACCTGAGCTTTAAAACCCTTCAAAGTAAAGATCTGAGGTCCCTAGAAAGTTAAGTAAGAGAGCCTCAGAGACTTTGATTAAATAATCTGTATGAAAAGAAAGAACCTTACTTAGAGTACCTAAGTACCAACTAGACAGATGGGTAGAAAAATTAAGATAAGCATTGAATTAAAAATTACCATTATACTTTTTCAAACAAGAACTGAAGGTTTAAAGAGTTTAATGGAATTGCTCCTTTTCACATCGTCTTTGCAGGTATCAAGGTAAAAGCTTCATGATGCTGTCTTCAAAAAATTAGTCATCTATTAAAAGATTAAGTAGCTTTTATAAACATGTCAGAGATCATCCTCTTAAAGGGTAGAAGTGATTGAGTTATTCTGACAGTAATAACAAGTAAAGCTCTCTCTTGTAGAAGAAAGTGTGCATACCCATAATATTCCAATCCAGATATTAAAAAGTTTTGAGCAACTTTTACCTAGACTATTCATTCTTCATTAGGAATAAAAATGTTTGTATATAAAAAATTAAAGTCTATTGTGTGCTTAATAGAAGTATAACTGACAAAATAAATTGTGACATTGGAAAAAGTAAAGATTTAATACAGAGAAAAAAAGGAATCAAATGAGAATCATAATAAGGTGTTATGGTATAACTATTCTTTTAAAATTGCAACATGTTGAATTAATTACGATACTTAGTTTCAAACACTCTATGGAATGAATATATTAATTAAACCAAAAGCCAGTTTATAAAATAAAGCTTTAAAGTCTGAAAAAATTTTGCAGTATCAATAGTATCCCCAACATGGTATTTTTACCTAGTATCTTTTGAAGAAGCTCAAGAAATTTCACAAAGAAACTGAATTTTTCTAAGGCCTACAACAATCTTAAATTTATTCATTGATTCTTTTGGTCTCTTCCATTTGTTTATTTTTTTTCTATTTGATGGAAAAAGGAAGTAGGAACTAGGATGAGTTTGCAATAGGAGACATTCTCCATGTCATATTTTGGGGTCTTTGTGTGTGTATATTAACAATTACATATCAACTCCATAGCTCAAAAGAAGTAATTATTTATCTTATAACAAAAAAGAATAAATTAAAAAGACAACTTTTCAAGGACTAGTCTTGTGTCTGGTCCCTAAGAGCTACTCATTAAATGTGATGAAAAAAGTGAAACTTCAATTAATCATCTCTGGTCTATAACTTGAAATGGTCTATTAAAAAAAAACAACATTCATAAATTCTAATCAAATTCTTCACCACAATGCCATAGCCATTAACCCCTACTTTTTCTATTCCAATCATGGAGCACTGACCTATAGAATTTAATTCATACAGTCATTCAACAAATATTTATTAAGGACTAATGCCAGGCTCTGGGGATACAAAGTACAACAAAATGACAGTTTCTCTACTCTATGATGACACAGTCTACTGTCTTGTTAGTTTAAAAATCAACAAAAAGCCATGCAAGTAAAAAGCAGCCTAATCTGAGAAATTCACAGGGAACATGAAACCCAGCAAATATAAAACAACAAATAATAAAAAATCACTTTTCAGAGCTACATTATGACAATTAAGAAATGAAGGCAGGTAAAAAAAAGAATGAAAGATATGATGGAGAGACAAAGAAATATAAACTATAAAGAGACACAAAAAGAGAGAAGGAAGATACTGAGAAATTCATGAAGTAATCAAGCAAGAAGCTGCAAATAGAACTGTCACCAAAATACAAGCAGAAACGTGTGATATGTTGGGGAGGGAGTTTTGGTGCCTGCCTCATAGTATCCGCTGTCTCTTCCTTTTTTAACTTTGGCACTAATTAACGGTAAACATATCTAAACATAAATTTGAATGGAAAAGTAAATCAAAGCCAAAGCAAAACCCTGGAGAAAACTCATCACACTATGTTACCCAATAAAATATAAATATGCTCTAGAAATACATGCAGATAAGTCCATAAAGTTATCATGAAACTGTGGTCCAGGAATCACATTATAATCTCAGGCTCTTGAAAATTGTGAGATTTAAGAAAAATATCCATGTTTTCCTCTTATCCTTAATTCTATAGCTATAAATATAGCTTTTATGCCACTGATCCATGCTCAGCAATAGCCCAGTCTTCCCTCAAAACAGTGTACTCCTACTCTAATTCATTACAAAATCTTTTCCTTAATTAACCTCAAAACTATGTATTATATTTAAAGAATAACAAAAACAACACTTACCACTAGAAGCAGAACATTATCACTTAAATACATGAAAACAATTAAGAATATATTTTTAAATTTTTACAGAAACGTATCAATGCTGGCGGGAAAACTCTGAGTTCTCAGATTCACATATATAATCATAGTTTTACACATGTATGTGTCAGTATTGATATCATAGAAAATGAAAGACCTCAGGTAATAAGAACAAAGAAAATTTAATAAAAATTATGCTGTGAAAAAAATAATAAGCAAAGGTATAATTATGTAGTAAGAAACCATTGCCCTGATTATGCAAGAAAAGAGGAAATAAAAGGTACATTTTCTTAAAGAATCTCAATAATTCTTAGTTTCCTTTAATAAAGACCTTCTACTATGTACAAGCTCAAGTCATTTACATTACAACACAGTGAGTATTCTTTAGTATCCTTGCCCCCTTTATTTTTTTGGTTAATAAATTTTAAAGAACTATGAATTTTCTGGAGAAATTTTTAAATTTTATGGCTACATCTCCAACATACCAGTACAAGAGTCTGTGATTTTTATAATACCAATGGTACAGACTCAGCAGGAGTAACCCCATTCTATCAAAAAGCTCATTTCCTACAACTAGACAAGGTGATGACAGAGAACAGAGCAGCCATGTAATTAAGCAATGCCCTGCCTCTCAACAAAACTAGTGTTGAGTGTTATTTGACTAACATACAGCATTGAATTTTTAAAAAAGAAACCACGTAAAGAAAAAGCAAATATCTACCTGGCTAAATGATGTACAAAGTTTAATTTAGTTGTGGAAACTTAATTAAAAAATACATAACTGATACCATAATTTGACTTTTCAATTAAATATTCACTAAATGTTATTTGATCATAAGAAAAATACCAATTTAAACATTTCCTCTTGAGACTGTCCAGTATTTATAATTATAGTACGTTCCACTAAAATAGGGTAAAATTTTTTCTTTAGCTACATGTTTTATTAAAAACCATCTGCTACAATAATGCACTGGAGAACAGAGAGAAGACAGGCTTTACTCTGAGCGGTACCAATAATCTGACAAGAATAAACATAGTGAAGCTTCATCTGTCTATACAATGCTCAAGAAAGCAGAGAACTTGCAGAATCTTAAAACAGGCCACTCTTATCATTGTTTTTTATTTATATTCCAAAAAAGATTTTTGGCAGCAACTACCAAAGTAATACTTGCAACTTTGCCCTTTTTACTCTCTGATAGAGGTTTAAACACATGCTCTCTGTACTTTATCAAACTAGACTTTGTCTTTGCAAGTTTATACTGTTTTGTATTTAGCCAATAGATGGTACTGAAAAGTACCATTGATTTTAAAAATTAATATGCATTACCATCCTAGCACAGTACCTGGCACACAATAGGTACTCAAACATTTATTAAATAGATACTGTAAAATTACTTGTTAAAATTCTATTATGTCGACCCTAGGTAATCAACTGAATATATCATTTTAATATATTTCCTGAGGTTTTTCACTTCGCATATTTATTATAACAAGAATAAACTTGTATTATGTTCTTCCCATTTTACCAGGGGACAAGCACTGACCCATAAATAGTGGATGTGGTTGGCCAATTGAGGTGGAAGTGAGGGAAGGAAGGAGCACATTGAATTCACTTCCTGAGGCTTCCAGGATAATCCAAGCTAAGTCACGAAATGGCAGCTGAATCATTACATAAGCCACTCCTATACTGTACTCCCTCTCCTATCTTGCTCAGACATATTTAATTCCCACCTCAGACATTAACTTCCCCATGAAGTCTTCCCTGACTTACCAAAGCAGAGTTGTCACTGCCTGTTTTGTATTCCACACACTTGATTAAGATACCTGTTATAACCTGTATCATCATATATTTGATCTATCTGTGTACTGGCCTGGCTTTCCCTAGGCCATGCTCCTCAAGGTTGAGAGCCCGTTTCGTCTACATAGGCCTAGAAACCACACAGAGCCTGGCCCATAAAAGATGCTCAATAACGAGTTACTAAATGAGTGAATTAATAAGTGAATGAGATTGATATCTGCTTTGCAGTCTTGATGAGATCATACAGGCGTCAGGAGTGATTTTTAGAGAATATCATTTGACTTTATGATATACTAGAATGTGCATAATCACTGAAATAATAATTCACATAATCATTACAAAGTCAAGCCTAAGGATGCAAACATTCCAAGATATTCACTAGTCAGAAAAAAAAATTAGAAAAAGACAAATCTGACTTTTCATACTTCTAAAAAGATCACTTCTCAGTTCTATCAGCTGTTGTTCACATCATATGCTCTCATGAAAATTATGTGACTAGAAGTTGTCAAACACATATTAAAGTAGAAATATACACTGACACCAGTATCCATTATTACTAATACCATGCATTCATATCTTGAATACTTACTATGTACCAAGCACTTTATCATTTTATTTAATTCCCACAACAATCACAGTAGGTACTATTATTATCCCTGCTTTACAGATGATGAAACTGAGGCTTAGAAAGTTGGGATAACTTCTCAAGATCACAAGTTAATACATGGGAGGTGTAAGACTCAAATCCAGGTCAATCTAACACTAGAACTTAAATCCTTTAAAAAGAAAATGTATGTGTGTGTGCACACATACTTCAAGAAGTATACATATACTTCTTGAAGAGAAGATTCATTTGGAAAAAAACAAATTCAAGTGAGAGAAGGAAATGAGTTATGATGATATTTCTGAAAGCTTATCAATTAAAAGCTTGTTCTGATTTTAACGAAGTATAAAGTATGAATGATATCAATTAGATCACTTCTACAAAAAAGCACAGAATTATAGTCTAATATTTCCTATGCTATATAAGGAGTATCAGCAGACTGGATAAACTATACCATACATGCCATGTAATTACTAAAATTACACATACAGTTCTGTAAAGCTACATAAAATTCAGGTTTCCTTAAAACACACACAATCTTCCCTATGTCAAATGGCTCATACTGTGTGAAAATGTGATCATTACTCAGTGGCTCCTAAAGCCAGCAATTAAGATTTAATCCTAAATTTAGAAGCTTTAAATTCTGTTTGTTTCTATAAGGGGCAGCAAGGTCACAATCCTTCCATCGTCCTTTCAGATCACCTCGATATTAAGAAGAATGCTAATTTAACAGAAATAACAAGAAATCTCAATGATAAGCAATAAAGAACTTACACTTTCAGAAATATGCGGTACAAGTCTGCCACTGATTCATCAACGTGTTGGTGCCCTCAGCCTCTGGCAGAAATCATGTAGCAGCAGACAGTGGTTAAAGCCGCCAAGTCCACTTTAGGACAGATAGTGTGAAGACCCACTTTAAAAGGGACGGCTTGAAGTTAGGTGATTTCGACTTTTCTATTACTAATTCTAGAAAGTACTGTTTAGAACGTTTCCATCATTTAGAAGGTTTACACGTTTCTTGATATAAACAGAATAATTCCTCAAGTGAATTATAAATTTCATTTCCATACAATGAATAGCAAAAGTAGAGAAAAGGGATAGTACTGCTTTTATTTCTTTAAACTTTTATTACCCTTAAGGATTAAATGATGGGAAAAATACAGAGAAAGAGTTTTTCCTTCCAAAGGATCTTTAAAAGACAAAATGTAAGAATGCCCTCTTTCATTTCTATTTTAGAGTTTTCTACTTTGTGGATTCAAATACTGACTCTGCTATTTAGTAACTGTGCGTCTCTTAAACTCTCTGAACCTCCTATCTCACTGATGGTAAAAATGGGAGTTATATCACTGAAGCTGTCAGGTTTACATGGAAAGGGCGTATGAAAGCACTAGACATAATGCCCATCACACACTCCACTACTTCTCTCAGCAAGTGTTTTCTAGCATCTGCTAGAGGGCAGTCCTAGCATTGAGTGGTAAGATCACAGTGGTGAGAGCAAAATCCACACACAATCCTTGCTGACTTAGAGAGTTTACGGTGTAGAGTGTCCCCATGTGTCATACTGAACTTCCCACAGGCTCTGACCATGGCAGGACCTTTCACAACTCTGTGTCTTTGGGAATGGCATTGCCTCAGACTAAACATCCCCTCCTGTTCTTTGCTCCTGGGCAGAGCTGGCTGCTCCAGTCTCTGTGCTCCCTTATCACCTTGTTCATATCTCTGTCACAGCACTTAACCATGTCATCACCATTTCTCTGCTTTCTGGACTGCCTCCTACACTGGACTGTACGTTCCTACAAGGTAGGATATCAGTGTTACTCTTAACACAGAAGACACCTTAATGTTTAATAAATGAAAGAATGAATTAGTGGCACAAGTACATAACAGAGTGTTACACATATCTTGTTTTCCTTCTTTCTCTTTATTTCTCAGATGGAAGTCCCGAAACCTGCACAGACATCAAGAACCCATAGTAATCTCCATATTTCCTAAAGTTCTTTTCTGTGCCACTCATTTAGCATTGAAGCATATACTGCTTTATAATTTTCCCCATCCCCTGTCACTAATGAGTGCTTACCATATATTAGGCATGCTCTGAGTGCTTTACATGAATTATCTTATTCAATCCTCACAACAATTCTGTACGATATGTATTATTCAGCCCATTTTACAAATGAGGGAATTGAGACTAAGGATAATTAAGGGACTTGCCCAAGGTCACAAGCTACTAACCAGCAGAGCTTGAAATCTGAACCCACGGTCTCATTCCAGAGTGAGCACCAACATTTCCTCCCAAAGTGGAGCTGCAGCCTTCAGCAAGGCAAGTTGTGCCTAAAAGCTCCTTGATGCTGCCAGTGGGATCAACATAATTTCTCCATTATTTAGATGGATCAGCTCTTTTGGCTGGTCCTGCTTGGTCCTCGGCTCCAGATTAAGATTACCAGTTAGCTTGCAGCTCCTGTCCTGCTTCATCTTAAATCTAGTCTAGAGCGTTTCGTCCTTTTTTAAACCTTTGGTCCCTAGAGTCTTTTCCTATTGGTCAAAAAGATTTGCGAAGTTTTATTTTCCATAGATTACACTACAAAAACAACAAGGCCAGAGAGAATGACTGTTCCACACTGTAACCCTAGCCCTCTTCCCTGTTCAATACTACTCTCTAGCCTTGACCTACTAAGATTCAGGGTGGCTCAATCTACATGCCCCACTGGCCATTGCAAAACTCTCTATGCCAGTAATTCTGAGTGGCTCCTACCTACTCTCTGGCAAAAACAACATAGGCTAGCACACCAGGACCTGCTGCTCAAATTAACCCATTGCTGTGCTCTCCCCAACTAGATGATAAAATTCCTGGGAAAAGACACTGTGCTTCACACTTTACCAGCTTTATCCACAACACAATGTAATGCTTACAGTTTAGGGGAAGAAAATAAAAAAGAATAAATGACTCTATGAATAAGTCAACAAATGACCTTGGGTCCCTCGTGAGAGGGACAAAAACAAATTTTACTGCTCGTCCAGTACATGCCAGGCCCTATACCAGACACAGTGTATCCACAAAGAGTAAAACAGCTGTGGTCTTTGCTCCCCCGGAGTTTAGAGTCTACTGGTGAAGTAGACCTTAAACAACTAAAAGCACACTGTGACAGCTCCCTCCCCTGAGGCAATGGTTGATATGCTAATATGATGGAGTCACAGAATCAAATATATTTGAGGGCTTGTCAGGTATTACAACATATGAAGAACAGAGAGTAAGTAATAAAGAGTAGTATGTCTATGGCAAAACAGAAAGTACAAGCTTGAGCCAGAAATGTATATTATTCTTTAATGTATTGTATTTATGATTACACAAAGCATATGATAGGCTGGATCCAGCCTGCTATATGCCATCTAACCTGAAAAGGATGCTTCAGAATGTGATTTGTTTTTTCAAATTGTGGACTAGTGCACTATACTATAGGATTTAATGATAAACAGACTACTTTTTCATAGAAGCCAAATCTTAGTAGGTTTTCTATAAATACTTCATATTCCTTCTTCCTTATATAAGCTGATGTCTTTGGGAGGTCTTTAGCAAGTTTATATGCTCAAGCTGAACTATTTTATTAACTGACCTTGAAATCTTGCCATTCTCTTAATAAGAGAGGAAAAATTAACTGGACCAAAAGAAAATACTACCAGCTTTGGACCAGAAAGTGCCAAATATGCAGGCACTTCTTACTGAAAATCCTCTGGGTGTTTATGTTCTTTCTCCTGAGCAGCTCCTAAGCTCATATGCATTCACCACCAAAGTGCATTCTTAATGCTCTTGGCTACAAGCACTTGCTGTCTTATTTCTACCCGTAAGCATAGAGAAAGAACAAAATTATTTTTTAAATACTGACATTATTCATCTTATTTTTATTACGTTTGGCTATGAAGCAAGGAAGACAATGAAATTAAATATACCACTGTACTTTCTCTCACAGAAATGTTATGACTTGAGAGCCTGAATAAAGGCACAAGATCAGAGCCACACATTTCTACATTGTTTGTAAGAAAATGTTTTTGATAAACTGCACTGTTAATGATAGAAGTAACATTAAAAATTTTATGTGGTCATTGACTTATAAAGCAAAGTTGGAAATATTTATTACACTATCTTAAATTGTACATTATTAGTCAATCTCAAGTGGCGATTAGTAAACATTTGCTGTCCTAAAATAAATAAACTACTAGGCTTACATGCTTTTCATGATAAATTATTGCACAACAGATCTCAACTTCTGTCTCTACTAACAAGGCAGCTGTGGCAGAGAAAGGTAGCTGTCTACCTAGTATCTATTCTCTTTCTTCCTTATTAATAAACTCTTATTTCAGTGGATGAAGAGGGGCAGCAATGTACCACCTTAAAAAAATATTTCCCATCTTTCTATGGAGATAGCCATGTAACAGAATCCTGATCAAGGAGATTAAGTGGAAGCTGCTGTTTGGGGCTTAAGGAAAATAATCTTTAAAAGGGTGACAGACCTGGTTCTGTCAAAAGAGATATGCCAAAAAGGGGTCTAGGCTCATGGAAGGTTCAGGCTCATGGAAGGTCCAGGCTCATGGGACGTAACCTCTAAAAGCTTGGAATTTCCCAAATGACAGGGACATCTTTGTTATTCATGGTGGGCCCCTCCAACTACATCTGACAGTTTATGCTTACATTTTGGGTGACTCATGGAAGGGCCCTAGACAGTTTATGCTAATAAGAGGACTAAGCATGGGAGCTGGCCAACCCAGAAAGACCAACCATGTAATTAGAGGATAGGGGTGTTGAGCCAGGTGATATCAATCCAGTCTCAGGGGAAGGAACAAGAGAAGGCTAAAGACTGAGTTCAACCAAGTGGGTGATGATACAATCAATCATATATACATATGATGAAACCCCAGTAAAAACTCTGGACACCAAAGCTTGATGAAATGCCTGGGATGGTGACAGGTACTACTACAGATTGATGCTGGGAAGGTAATATGTCCCTGAGGACAATGCAAGCTTCCTGTTTGGAACCCTCTCAGTCCCAGATTCTGCCCAATGTATTTCTTCCTTTGGCTGGTTCTTATTTATATCTGATTTGCATCCTTTTGCTATTAAAAAAAAAGAACTGTAATTGTAAGTATAACACTTTGCTACATGCCTGAGGAAGTCTATGGGGACCCCCCAATTTGTTGCCAACTGGTATGAAGTGAGAATGGTCCTGGGGACCCCCAAACTTGCAGCTGGTGTCAGAATCTTGGGCAGACTTGGCAGTCTGGAGGACAGTTCCCTTAGCCTCAAGTCTGGCTGCCTTTGTCTTTTCTCTTCTCTTTTCTGGACACAACACTTGATGTAGAGCAGCCATCTTGTGACAACAAGGTGGCAAGCATACGCCAGGTATATCAGACAGGGTTCAGTCAGGGACACAGAACCCACTCTAAGTATTTCAAAAAGGATTTAATGCAAGGACTTAGGCACTTACACATTGGAAGACCAAAAGATTAGGAACATCACTGCTAGCTTTCAGGTATTCCACCACAACTACAGTCCCTTTGGAATCAGGAGGTTGCTATTGCTACTCAGGATAGGAAACTGCAGGAAAAAGAAACTACAGAATGAAGGCATGTGATTCAGAATGGAATGCCCAGAGCAGATGCAAAATCTCACAACTGGCAAGGCCCAGGCATCTGCCCACCACTGCCAGAGGAAAATAATGTGGTTTTTTTTCCTTCCTCCAGTCTTCACAGGCAGAAAGTAAATCACAGCCAGAACCCCACAGTGAAGGCTGTCCAGGAATATTTTATTCAATTAAAACATTTATGTCATTCTGTCTCTTGATCTTAAACTTTTTCCTAAAAATTGTATATTCAAAACTACCATGTTGCTTGGTATATATAGCAAAGCTTTTATACATATATGAACATATATATTGTCAGGAGCTTATAAATAATATTTTGGGAAACTATTTTCATTTTTCTCCCAAAGTTTGAAATCTTAAAAGGTATGAATTAACAAAGCCTCTTAGTGGAGGAAGGAATATGACAGTCGCTGCTATGCCATGAGCAGCCACTAAAGGTATACAGCTTGTTAATTATGTGCAAAAGTGATTTGACGCCAAGAGTTATGGTCTCTGGACATTTCTGCTCAGATATCCTCATCAATAAAAATGTCTGAGCATAAACTTCCAATATATGTATATTTATTATTTATTTTTATTAAAAGTGCTACTGTACTAAGATAAATACTATAGAGCATAGAAATGTAGAGAAAAATTAAAAAATAAAAAACGTTTGCTTAAATAAAATACTACAAAAATACTATTCAATATTGAACATGGGCCATTTAAATTTTTTTTATTTTGTGTAATTTTTCTATTGTGATAAACTTCACATGACAAAAAATTCACCATTTTAAAGTGTACAATTCAGTGGTTTTTAGTATATTCACAATGTTGGGCAACCATCACCTCTAATTCCAGAATATTTCCATCACCCCAAAAAGTAACCCCACACCTGTTAGCAGTCACTGCCAATTCCTCCCTTCCCCATCCCCTGGCAAACATTAGTCTACTTTCTGTCTCTCTATATTTGTCTATTCCAAACATCTCATATAAATAGAATCATACAATATGACTCCTCATCTTTTGATATGTTTGTTTAGCAGTTTATGAAATGACAATTTGAAAACTTTCCAAAATCAGTTTTTTGGTTCATGGTTTTAATTGTGATCATATCTGGAAAATAATAACAAAGAGCAGTAGATCCAAGCATCATTTGTTTCAGTCCCACCCATCAACCATTCTGTTGAAATCTGGCTAGGAGAGTACTCATTTTCTCAAAGTATTCTTACAAATAAACCAGAAGGTGTTGTATTTTCATATTTTTAACAATCAGTCTCAAATTCTCTGCAACCATTTGCACAAGTTTTAAACATACCTGAAATTTCTGATTCCAGATTTTAAAGTAAGAAAATGGTAAGAGTTTTGTAATAACACAGGCATGTAGTTTTCAGTCACAAAATCACATAGTAATGTTTAAATTGCTAAATGTTTCAAACATCCTTCTCTATAACATGAATTTATTTCCCAAAGTAGTTGCTTTGTCATCCATTATCATAACATTAATTTTTGCTTGAAGGACAGATTAGTGTGTTTATTTTTTTTAATATCTTGATATGTAACATCCTGTGACAGCAGTCTTTATGAACCACCCATCTATCCTATGAAGATTTAAAACTAGATAACCTGTAAAGCCACTTAATCTAACACAAGCAAACTGCAAGAAAACTGAGTATTCTAAAAGCGAATATATGAGCATGAGCACCACTGTTATTCCATTCCAAGGTGTGCAAATCCCTTCTTCCCCCAGGTCACTCCTGAACCACAAGGGACAAGTGGCCATCAGACCCAAGGACCTAGCATGGCACAACAAATATCAGTATAGCTGAATAACATTTTGCATTTGTAACTTAAAAAATGCAAATGGAACTTTAGACATCTCTGCCCCCAACACCAATGGATCATCTTGCACATCCCACTATAGAAAATACTAATCACAAAAAATGGTATAAACGTTTTTTTTTTTAAAAGTGCATGAATTTAGCAGTGACTGAATATACTAGGCACTCAGAAAATATTTGTGAGAGGGAGGGCAGCAAAGAGGTAAGGAAGGGAAGAAGGAATCAGAGGGGCTAAAGAATTTTAAAAGTTGATATAGCCTGAGGAATAAAGTCTTACTTATCAAGAAAATTTATGAATAGAGATTTTCTAAAAAACAAACAAAATGTTACCATTATTTTAAAATCCATGATTTATTAAAGTAGATTAAGAAATTAGGAGGTAAGACTTAAGAAGAGAGCCTAGGATCAAGGATTACTTTTACCTGTGCTCTAAAATCAATTTTTTGGGCATAAGCAAAGGAATTTACATTGGAACCAGAGGCTCCTGACAGGATAAGGATATGGGCAAGTATCCACATCATTTAAGTGTAAGGTTACATAAGCATAGAAGGCCTTATAATTTCATTTTAAGTTAATTTGACTTTAAAATTATACTAGAGTACAGTTATACTGTGTACAACTGTACATAAATCTCATACAGTAAGAAAGGTTGAGAGTACTTGAAGTATAAGTGTATTCCAACTTAGTAAATAGTTATAAAGTTACTCTAACAAAAAAATGAAAGCCAAGGCATTAAGTGTTCATAGATCACTACAGTGCATTGTTTATCACTGTCCAACAAGTGTTTAGAATAAAAGGCAACTATTCACTGAACAACAATAGAGTTTTTAAAGAAGTTCAAATCATTTATGACTTACTGGAGCTACGAAAACAGGATTTACTTAACATACTGTTGCATGAGAATAATATGAAAAGATCTCCTACCTTTGTGATAAGAAGTCGGTACCTATCCAGCATTGCCTGGTTGTCATGGCAGCCTGCTAATAATTGCCATACCTCTGCCCTCAATGCTTCAGGAACACCACTCTTCACCAGAGTAGATAGCCCTTTTGGTCGCGCACCAAGATTATTGTGCCTGAGAAAACAAGAAAATAAACCATTCATACTCCCTTCACCACTGCTGACCTGCTGTTGTTATGAAAAGTATATTGATGAGTTTATATAAAACTGCAAGAGTGGATCAGGAGAAAAATGGCAGGGAGGGGCATGAAATAATAATAGTAGTGTTTAAGTTTAGCAATGTCTTCAACTTTTTTTCTTGATTGCATCTTCTTTATTAGTGGACCATGTTATTCCACCCACAAGGAAAGTTCTTTCTTCTCCTCATTTACTTTTTAACCATCCTATGAGCCTACTCATAATAATGAATGTGTTAACTATATATTTCTAGGCAGCATTCCAAGGCATAAAAAGAGCCATTTGAATCCCCTGAGATGAATGTATGACAAGTTGGCTAATGACATGTGTATGGTAAGGGCTGGGGGCAAGGGATGCTGAAAGTAGATCAGGGGCCTATCACACCTTGACTATATACCTCTACATCCTGACCCAAAGTGCTTCCTAAAGGAAGAACCTAGACCTTTCCTACAAAACATATACAACCTATCCAACTCCCCAGCAACATACACTTATCAGCCTTACCCATTTCCAAGGGTGTTTAGAATTGGAACAATGACAAATACATTGTCATGAAGTCAATGATCACATAGCAGGTATGCTACTACGATAATCTGCCCAACTGAACAAGAAACTGAACTGTAGTTCCCAGTCTATGCCTAGCTTGAACCTGGAGCTATGTTCTACGCCTTTTTGTTCAGACTTTATCTCTACTTTGCTGCTCACCTTTGATCTCTTAGAGCTGATCCTAGTGTAACCATCTGGACTCCAAACCTTAATGATGTACTCTGGTTTGGTCTAACATCCCAGGTTCTGGTTTCAAGTTTTAAGCCTGAAAAGTCATAGAAACCATATGTCTATTTTCTAAAATTGGCCTCCCATCTACTTTACCTCCTTCTCTATCTTTACACTCTTCCAGCTCCAGGCCAGACCTCAGTTTTGGCATGCCCTTCATCTGAAAATATGTTCCATGCTTTCCCCATCCTCTCATAGTCCAGCTATCTTGGAAGAACTGTAATAAGTTCCATAACTCGAAAGTTCAAGTAAACTTATCTCATTAATATCTTTAATAAACCATCAAATTTATGACCATTCTGCTTTCTTTCAGCCTCATAAAGGAGAATGTTTATATTGTTGAGTTAGGGAACCTAAGCTGATAATACTGACAGGCTTGAAGCAAAACAAGTAAAGTAAAGTAAAAAGAGGTAGCGCTTACATGATTTAACATGCTATGACACCATTAAAGAACATAATTATGCTGCTAAGTGAAAAAAGCAGGTTTCAAAATAGTATATATGGTATTATTTAAAATACACATTTTCTCTCTCACACTCTCTCCCTAACACATACTATTTTGAAACCTGCTTTTGACATGCATAGGGAAAGAATATGGAAGAATAAACTCCAAAATATCTATGTAATGGAATTAAGAGAGAAAGTACTCCTTTTATTTTCCTATACTGTTTGAAATATTTACAATGGTCTTGAATGTTTTTATAATAATACACCAAAAAAACGATTTCAGGTCTTTAAATTTCTCTCATGGGCTTCAATTAAAATATAAATTTAGTTAATTTGGAAAAACACCATAGCTAAATATGTTCCATAAAATATGTCAAGTAGATAGAGTATTAATTTTTCTTGAGAAGACTTATACCTGAGTAAACTTTATGACACATGGATTTCCTTCCTACTGCCTCTTCTTCACTATCCAACTGAATTTAAGATTAGCAAAAGAATACTGCACCACAAGAGAGCCAGGATCAGTCATAAAAGGATATTTTTTGTAATTTATTATTTGATTCTGATTACACTTTTGAATAGGAAAAACGTATGTGGTTTGAGGGCTAGGAAAGTTTCTGTACTCTTAATTAAAAAAAAATAAGTTAACTAAAAACAACAGTGTGCAAAGGGCTAAGCTCATTTCCTATGAAATTAAATGCAAAATATGCTGAATTATGAGTCCCATAATGTACAATATCATATAAGAGTTCAAATTAATTAAATATATTACATGTTATACAGAAATCAAGGTCATCACTGTGTATCTACAGCTATTAAAATTCCAATAAATATCTCCTATAAAAGAAACCTTTATTCCACCCCACATCACACTCTAGATATCATACTGTCTCCTACCTTGCACATCAAATTTCTCTAAAGGATCGCTGTGTACTCAATCTCTATTTCTTCCCCTCACACTCATTCCTCAGCTCAACTCAACATGGCTTCTCTCTCCTAGAAACAGTTTTCATTTAAGCAATATGTGACGTCTCTCTATGTCACTAAATTCAAAAGACATTTTTCACTCCTTTCACTGTTGACCACTTTGTTTCCCTTGGCTTCAATAACAAAGCACTCTCTTTCCCTCCCACCCACAAACCCCACTGATGATTGCTTCTCCTCTATTAACCTCTTCTTAAGTGTTCTGAGCTTTTTAATCTCTCCAGTTTCCCTCAGTGATCTAATTATCGTCAGTCTCTTGTCTCTGGGCATTGTCATCCATGCCCATGTATTCTGAGCTCCAGAAATCAACATGCTCAAATCTAAACTCATATTCTTTCTCCCTAAACCTCATCATTTTCCAGGGTATCCTACCTCAGTGATTGTCACTACAATCCAACCAAATTAGAAACCTAGGAGTTATGGTTGACATTACTCTCTGTCCCATAATCCATTACTAATCCATCAAGAAGTCTAATGTATTTTATTTTCCCAACCTGTCCAAAATCCATGCACTTCTACTTCCACTGCCACCAACTGTAGTCACTCTACCACCTCTACAATGACCTCCTAACATCCACTCATCCTACTACGATATGCTTCCAATACGGCAGACAAAATGAAGAGGACAAACAGCTTGATTAAGTGTTATGTTGGCTCAAATTACTTTGTATAATGATTTATATAAGATTTTGAATCTGGAATATCTCTTCCTACTCATGCATACACACACCTTAAGGTTAATAGTCAAAAGTCCCTAATACACATTTTACCATAATATGATTCAACTCAACCAACATTCAGCTTCTAGCTGACCCTCAGCCATCTGTTTGGCTGGGTATAATAGAAAAGTCTTTTCTCCTCTCTTAAAAACCCAGGCACTATTTATCTTTACAGACTGACATTTAAAAAGAACTATGTCATTCATAACACAACATGATTAACAGCTTTAATTTACTGATTATTCTTGTAATGACACAGTAATTATATTGCATATAGCACCCTAGTACTTAAGAGATATTAGTGGATACTAAGCCAAATGCTACTAGTATACATCTATGACCAGAGAAGACCCAAACAAAAGAACAATCTACAGAAATAATCATTGTTTCAATATTTCTAATAAAAATATAACTATATATGGCCATTGCTTTAATAGTGTACAACATTAACTGCAGCTATCAAGAGACTTGGAAATAGGCTAGTTATGACAGGTGCTGAACTCTGCACTAGAAGCAAGATAGTTATCAAATTATTCAAAAAGTCACACATAGGGGGTTTCCCTGGTGGCGCAGTGGTTGAGAGTCCGCCTGCCGATGCAGGGGACACAGGTTCGTGCCCCAGTCCGGGAAGATCCCACATGCCGCGGAGCGGCTGGGCCCGTGAGCCATGGCCACTGAGCCTGTGCATCCGGAGCCTGTGCTCCGCAATGGGAGAGGCCACAACAGTGAGAGGCCCGCGTACCGCAAAAAAAAAAAAAAAAAAAAAAAAGTCACACATAAACCAGACATATACTAAACAAGTAGTAATCAGGCAGTTTTTAATGCATGAATATAAACTCCACAAGGGCAGGAATCTCTGTCTTCTTTAGTTATGTATCCCAAGCACCTAGAACAGTGCCTGGCATATAAAAGGTCTTCAATACATTCTAGGTAAATGAATAGATTTATGAAACTAAATTAATACGATCAACTACTAAGGCTAAGCTAAAGAATGCGTTTTTAAAAGCGAACATTCTCATTGATTCTAATAGCATCATAAAGCTGTTTTATATTCATCTAGTTACCTTCAAAGAGGCATCTTTTCTCGAAACTATCTGGGCATGTAAGAACTTTCTCTATTGTTAAAGCTATCCAGAAGAGAATTTCAAAGGGAAGGTATCATTTCTAACAAAAACAGCAGAGAAATCAAGAGATGAGAAGAAAAGCCATTGAATGAAACTGAGTGGTCACTGATGGAATTAGGGCAGATTTGATAGAGGGGAGGTAGAAGTAAGTGGTTAGAAGATATGAGAATGTGAGGGTAGCAACCTGACCCATTTTAAAAGGTTTTCTCAGAAAAGGGAATAGCTAGAACTGAAACTAAAAGATGGAGAACATCAAGTAAAGTTAGGCATTTGTCCTTCCCCCATTAATGATAAGACCTAGATATGTCAACCTAGGTCTTACTTTAAGTTAAACAAGCTACATGAAGAAAAGTTTCAAGAAAAGAGACACATTAAAGGTCACTGGGACAATCAAGAACACATATTTTATTCTGATTTGTATATGTTTTTGCCGGGTTTTTTCATTAGTCAAAAAAGTGAAACATTATACTGATCTGAAATGGAAGGAAGCTATGGATGTTCATGCTTAGTGATTCAAATCCTTCATGTTTCCCAAATTTAGATTTTTTTCCCCCCTGTCAGTTTGCTGATGCTCAGCTAGGTTGAGAAACCATGGATTAAGAACACATTTTCCCACTGTGGTAATAAGTATAGCTATGAAAAATATAATCAAAGTGCCTATTAAATGCATACTGACTTTCTGAAAGTCTAATAAAAGAGAATGAATAGTTTGAAGATGGTTTTATTTATATATAATAAACTAATACTCAATTTTTACCTCAGAGGTTCACTTCATTTTTTTGGTTAGAAAATCTTCCTGCCACAAAAGCTGACTTACACCTAAGGGTTCAGCATCAGCACTCTGCTTTCTTAAGCTATCCAGAAATAATTCTGCCCCAATTCCTTAAATTCTTTAAATAATTTAATGTATAAGTCATCAGCATTACCACTCTGAATATATTCAGGAAAAAGAAATCTTGCTACCACTTCAGTTTGTTTCCAAGTCCTCCCTTCACAAACATCTCCTCATTTCCTCTCTCCCTGACCCTCTCCCTCTACTCTCTCAATCCTTGTTTCCTCATTTTTTTAAAATTTAGTTCATTTATCAAGACGCCTTAAATCCAGTCTTGTACAAAGACCTCCATTACTCAACATTTTACAGTCTGTTTTCCGTTTTCTTTTCCATAGTATCCTTATTTTTTTCTGATAATTTCAAATTAGTATTAAATAGTCTTCCTTTATATCTTTCTAATAGTATATTTCATTATCTGAATTCTGATTGTAACCATAAAAGCTTCACTTAATTTTATTTTATTTTATTTTTTTTTTTTTTGCTGTACGCGGGCCTCTCACTGCTGTGGCCTCTCCCGCTGCGGAGCACAGGCTCCGGACACACAGGCTCCGCGGCCATGGCTCGCGGGCCCAGCCGCTCCGCGGCATGTGGGATCTTCCAGGATCAGGGCACGAACCCGTGTCCCCTGCATCGGCAGGCGGACTCTCAACCACTGCGCCACCAGGGAAGCCCTTCACTTAATTTTAATAGAGTGATCTAGTTGTTTTATAATAAGTTGAAAATACTTTCAACTATGTTTTATTTAAAAGTTCCTTGAGAACACAGGCTGTCTCCTCATAAAAATCTCCCCAAAGCACAAAATGTAGTGTTTTCCCCAAAAGGTGCTTTACCTAAATAAATCACAAAAATATCTTCATGTAAGTCCCTAAGCTAGTATTCCTAAGACTCACTGAAAAGCTCTAAATCTAAAAAAGATGAATGTTTAAAAAAGATATTCCAAGAGCAATTTAAAATTTTTTTAATTTTTAAAAATTTAAAATCAATTCTGTGTAATAGATATAAACTCAGGCAAATTTTATCATTTTCATATGAATTGTCATGACACAACTGCAATAATAAGCCAAATAAAATAAAAATACATACTTGAATGGTAAAAGATCCAGCAAGTTTTATAAAGGTCTAAAAATCAGTTATCTTAGTCCTTTAAAATAGTTCCCTCAGATTCTTTCAATAAGTTTCTTGAAGTCCACTACTAAAAATATAATGTAGAAAGATGGTATTTTATTTCTGCAAAAAATGTACACTGAATGATAGCTGAGAAATCCCATCAACTCTATTTCAGAATTCTTTCTCTGTTTGGAACTCCTCTCCATACAAAAGACCCATGAGTTTGGTATAGACCTCATCAATCCATGCAATTACATCCTAACCAGCTTCTCTATTAACAGTTTCTTCCTACTCCAAAATTACCTTTCTAAATAATAAAAAGCATCATAGCAATTTCACCTTTAAAATATTTGTTGGGGATTTTCTTTATCACATTTATTGTATTTTTTTTTCTACTTTTGTGTTCATTCTAAAATTTCCATTGGGTCCTCAGTGCTAACAGAAGCATTTATCCATTATGTCACAATTATCTGTTTAAATGTCTATATGCCTCTATAAAATGGTAAACTCTTTGCGGGTAGGAATTATCTCCTATTCATCTTTAAATCAGCATACAATTCCTAAGAGAGAATAGATGAATTTTTTAAGTTGGGTAAAAAATCAAGTGATTGTCATTTTATAAAAGAGAGATTTCTTAACCATTTTCTTAACAAAATGGTTAAGAAATGTGAAACAACCTCAGTGTTTCAGTTATTTTGTTACAACGGTCTGTTATGAGTGTATATTCCCACCCTTCTTGATTATGAACCTCAAAGGTAGGAACTGTGTATTTATCTATGTATCTCCTAGAACCTAAGAGGATGCTGTATATTGAACAAAGTTATAAATCTTGCTTTTTATAAATAAAGATCTCATCTGGCTGTTTAATTAGTCATAAAAGTATTTTGTTTTCCTGTCCACCATACTGCCATTCTCATGATCTCTCTTTAAACTCATATGAGAAGTCTGGGAAGGGTATCAATTTTCCTAGTTTATTCTCTCTTGTACTAAAACTTCTACATGCTCCTATAAAAAGTAATCCAGAAACCTATGTACATTATAGAAATAGCAGCCTGCCAACTGGTTAAAAAGTTCTGGCTCTGGAGCCAGACTGCCTAGATTCAAATCCTGTCATTTACTTGCTGCATGATCACGGGCAAATTATTTATTGACCATGGGATCTTGAGCAAGTACCCATTTGCTGCCATTACTTGTTGTGTATTTTTATACTAGCTACCTGACATAGCTACGCCTCCATTTTCTCATCTGTAAAATGAAGATAATAATAATCCCTAAGTCAGAGGGTTGTCATGATGATAATTAACTAAGGTATCTAAAGTGCTTAAAACAGCACCCGACACACAGTAAGTCAGCTATTACTTTTGTAGCCATGCCCCACCTTTCCTTCTGCTACCATGAATGTTCTGCGCTTCTAAATACAACTCCTCCACTAGTCAACAAGTCCATCTCTTCTTGCCTATTCATTGACTTCTCTTGCAACTGTGTCCTCTTCCTCTGGCATTATCAAATTTTCTCTTCCTACTAGATCATTTCCAACAACATACAATGTACAGGCTATATTGGCCATCTTAATTTTCAGAATAATCTCTCAACCCACATCCACTCCCTAATTATGTCCCTATTTCTTATCCTCTCCTTCTAGCAAAACTTCTCTGAAGACCTATCTATCTATAACTGCTGATTACCTTTCCTCTTAGACATAGTCCAATCAGGCTTTCATTCCTACCTCTCTACAGAGGGGTTCTTGTCCAAGTAACCAGTGACATTCAAATCGCTGGACCCAATGAAATTCCCAGGCTTCCTCTGACTTGACCTATGAGCAGTTGATCACTTCCTCCTTCTTGATAGCCTTAATTCACTTGATTTCTACCTTGGTTCTCCTCCTCCAAAGGAGCTTTCTTGGACTCCTTTGCACGATCTTTCCTACTCATCTTTCTAACTGCCAAACACTGGAGTGGTTGAGGGCTCAACCCCTAGATGACTATCTATATTGACTGCCTAAGTAATCTCAAGATTAAGATATACAAACACATAGATTTTAATTAATAAAGCAAATTAACATCAATTATGTAAATATAAAATTTTCAATAAAAAAAATTTTACCATCTTCCTAGCAATTCTCCCCAAGAATATAGGATCTTCTCAGGACAATCCTTAGACACATCACCTGTTCCACTCGAGAGTTCATTATCACTCTCTGCAGAAGAAATACAAAAAGAACAAACATTATATTACATACTATATTAGATATTAATGTATTTTAAAACAAGAAACATGATTGTGCGTCTAATAAACAATCAAATAATACTTTTGCTTAATTATTATACCCATTGCAAAAATAACAGTATTTCATTAATACGTTTTATCTTTAGTGCCTAAATAAATATTTTCAAATCACAAGTTTTTATGAAAATTCTTGTCTACAGTTTACACAGTATGAAATTGAAAATACCTATAAATAAATATCTTTACCCAAAGAGAGAAAATTTAAAAGCTAATGGTATGGGCCTCCCTGGTGGCGCAGTGGTTGAGAGTCCGCCTGCCGATGCAGGGGATACGGGTTCGTGCCCCGGTCTGGGAGGATCCCATATGCCGCGGAGCGGCTGGGCCCGTGAGCCATGGCTGCTGGGCCTGCGCGTCCGGAGCCTGCGCGTCCGGAGCCTGTGCTCCGCAATGGGAGAGGCCACAACAGTGAGAGGCCCGCATACCGAAAAAAAAAAAAAAAAAAAGCTAATGGTAACACGATTAGAAATTCTTACATAGTGCTTTACTCATCAGTTGAACATTCTCAGATATTAATATTTTATTTAAATTATTTATATTATTTTATTACTATAGTTATTAATATTAATATTTAGTGAGACAAATAAATACTAAAAACAAGTCAGACATATATATCAATATATAACACCAAGAAACATGTATAATATGATACAAACACACAACCAGAAATCTAAAAAAATTTTTTAAGGTTTTTTAAAGATATACTGATAAGTACAAGGTATTTTTGACTAAGGAAAGATGAAACTATTTGGCCTTTTAAAATGACAACTGTATAAAACATCCCAAGATATAAAGTAATGGTTTCAGAAAGAATAAGATAGGTTGAATTACAGTTTACAATCAGTGGTGAAAATGAGTAATTCTAAGGTCTATAAATCTTTTGAGTGGTAACAGAGTTGGTAGAGAAAGGAGATGTAATGGGCACAATTCACCTACATTATAACAAAGGCTTTGACACAGTACTACCTAAGAAAAGGCTGGAGAAGTATTGTCTGAATGATGAAATAAGCTAGATAAAAATCTGTCTGGCTGATGGCAAGTACTAAGGTTTAATCAATGCTGTTACAGTATAGTAGGGATTGGAATTAAGTGAATCACATTGGGATCTGTGTTAAGAACAGTTTTACTTAGCATGCTACAAATCCCATGATCCAATCATAAACTCATTCATGTATCAGTGTTGAATAAAAATTCAACACCAAAAATTAATGTGATAAATAAAGGTTTATATGGCCAGGTTAAAAAATTTGGTATTCATCTGAAAAGATTTTATCACATATTTAGTAAAATATAAACAAACTATATGCACACGCACAGACAAATGCTTCACCATCTTTAGGATGATACCGGATAAACAAGAATCATGAGGGACATTTTATTCAAAAAGTTAAGTATTGGGACTTTCCTGGTAGTGCAGTGGTTAAGAATCCACCTGCCAATGCAGGGGACATGGATTCGAGCCCTGGTCCGGGAAGATTCCACACGCCATGGAGCAACTAAGCCCATGTGCCATAACTACTGAGCTCACGCTCTAGAGCCTGTGAGCCACAACTACTGAGCCCACATGCAACAACTACTGAAGCCCGCACACCTAGAGCCCGTGCTCCGTAACAAGAGAAGCTACTGCAATGAGAAGCCTGCTCACTGCAACAAAAAGTAGCCCCCGCTCACCGCAACTAGAGAAAGCCCGCACGCAGCAACGAAGACCCAATGCAGCCAAAAATAAGTAAATAAATTTATTAAAAAACAAAACAAAACAAAAAAAAACTAATGAAAGCCAAAATTTCAAAAAAAGTAAGCATTATTCTGGATGGTGGGATGAAGGTTAAAAGGATATACACTAACATCACTGCTCTAGAAATACCTCACATAAGCAACTCTATGAACTTTGCAACAAGTTCATCATGAAAATAATAGAAATGAGAGATTTTTTTAAAGCTAAAGCACATGAAGTATTACTAAGTACTGGAGGAATAATGTAAACAGAAACAACCGAAGCCTTAATATTAAAATATCCTAATGTGAACTACTACCCCTTATAATCCTTATAATTTTTTAAACTGAACTGAGACACTTCTGAGAGTAATATGAAATGAATAAAGGAAACCTCATTTAAAGTGAAGTCAGGAAGCCATGAAGGGGCAGTTCTCACACATGTATCATTCACCTCAGCTTACAGACCCCAGCAGGAAGAAAGATTTCCTCCTGATCCAGCAAGGACAAGCTGCCTGCCATCTGCAGCCGATGAAGAACCCCCGCAGCCCTCCCCAATTTCCTCCTTTCCTCTATAAAAGCAAGGCGCTCTCATCGTTCTCCAGATATGCCTATAGCTCACCATTTTTTGCTTGTCCCAAACTGCACGTCTCTGCTATTCCAAAATAAACTTATTTTGCTGGTAAAATAATTGGCTGGTTTTGTTTGTTTAAAATCAGCAGGGAAAAGGGACACTATTAAAAGTTACACTGGAAAACAGGTTAAACTTAGATTATCTCAGGCAAACAGACTGCTGGTCACCCCTCTTATTAATTAGTACCAAGCATAATATAAGTACTTATAAATTGATATTCAGTTAAGCAGGGTCCAAGACGATCTTACTTTATACTCTAATTTGCTACACAGTAAATCATAATACTGCAAGGTGCCAAATTATTTGATGAAGTTGTACATGCTAAACTGGAGACCAAAATCTAAGAACACAATGAAAAGGAAAAAGAAAAAAGGAAACAAACACTGATGGACATCATTAATCTTGATTATGATAAAACTCAAAAAGTACTATTGATATAGAGAATCTTTCAGATTCTTATTATTCTTGCTTGGAAAGGAATCCTTAAGCATGAAACAAAACCAAGATGCTATAAGAAAGAATAAGAAATATAACCACCTATAAATTAAAAATTTCTATGAAGTAAAGCTACAATATATATTAAAAAACAAGCAAAAAAATTTTTCCAACATATGACAGGGCTATTTTACCTAATATACCAAGATCTTACTAAGCAATAAAATAAAGAACAATCCAACAGAAAATTGGGCCAACGACATGAACATAGTACAGGTCAAAACATATAAAATACAACTAGCCAATAAAGATATTAAAGAAAGCCCTATCTCAATAATTTTTCAACACAAATTAAAACAATGAAACATATTCACCAATTAGACTGGCAGACAGTATAAAGAATAATAATACCTAATGTTGATAAAAGTATGGGGAAACAGACAAGAAGGCTGACGTTTAAACAAGCAATGTTTTTTAATTTATTAAGATTCTAAATTAATATATCATTTGATCCAGCAACTCCATTTCTAGAAATTTATTATCCAGAAATACATATGCCAAAAATATATATGTAAGAGGATTTTCACTGCATCACTGCTTATAATAATAAGGAATTGAAAACTATCAGGAATCCATCAATAGGAGTTTTATTAACTAAATTATAGTATATCCATTCAAAAGAATACTATCAGGTAGTTTAAAAGAATTGGTGACTCTTTATATGCTAACATGAAAATCACCTAAAATATATTATTTGGTGATGAAAAGAAACAAAAGAGTAATTTTAAGTATGGTTTTATTTTAGTAAATATTATTACTTATATGATTACAAAGACCTTTAAAAATAGCTGTAAGAATATACACCAAACTATTAACAGCAATTATGTTCCAGCACCTAACAGTATCTTATCACATAGTAGGCACTCAATAAATATTTAGGGAATGCATCTTTCACTTTTAAGTTTTATATTTCTGTAATATTTTTATCTTTTAAAATAAGTACGCATAACTGTAATAAGAATGGGGAAATGATTTTAATCTTTTAATGAACCCTGTTGCTATATGAAACAAAAATCTATTTTATTATTATAAACCCCTACTAATATGTCATGAAACATGAATGATAACAATGCCTCATCTTCCTGACAACCTCCCAAGTTACCGTCCACCACAAAAAGGAAATCAGAACTGTAAGCACCTAGACTAGCAAAGGAGAACCCCAAGGAGAAGGAAAGAAAATGGGCACACTGAAGTAAAACCAGATCCCTGATGAACAATTAAGGCAGAAACAACAGCAAGTCAGGGGCCAAATATTTGGACAAAAATAGGACTTAGCCAAGGAAGATAGGAGTCCCAAGCTTTTACTGACTGTCTGCCTTTTTTATTTATACTCTAGGCACTCTTCTAAGTTTTACAGGCATTAACTCATTTTATCCCTAAACAATCTAACGATGTAGTCACTACTAGTGTGCCCAGTTTAAAGGTGAGGAAACTGTGGCACAGAGAGGTTAAATACTACTGACCATGAGTCATATATTTACTGGCCATCTTGCTAGACAGGAAGAAAGGGGGCTAAAGAAAAGTAAATTTAAGTCTCTACTATATTAGATAAGACAGAGTTTCTAGGGAGGACTAAAGAAATAAACTAAGAAAGAAATAAGAAAGAAAAAAGACACAAAATATGGTGGAAAACATAGTGAGGAGGTTGGCAAGTAAAATGTGACAAAGAAGAGAGAAGGAACAATGGAATCATGCAGATACATAAAAGGATAACTCTGAAGGTTCTGAAAAAACAACTGCACTCCATTCTACATAGGGAGAAAAAAAAGAGAGATAGTGAGGACAAATGAAAGAAGGCTGGGATTCCTATCCTTGGCTAAATCCTACTCCATCAAAATTCAGGTCAGGAGTTACCCTCTGCTGGCCAGGCTAAGTACGCTCCCTCTAGGCATCTTCAATCACAGCACTTACCACATCCTATTATAATTGTCTGTTATCCTCTACATCTTCTCCCATGAGACTCAGTTTCTTGGCAGTGGAGACTAACTTTTATTTCTATATTGCCAGTGCCTAGATTAGTCTTTGGCCATAAGACCGATAAAAGTTTCCTAAGTGGATAATCAGAGGGGAGGTGAAGAAGGAAAATCCATTACAACTAGAAAAAAAAATTAAAAAGTAATGCCTTGAAAATTAGTGACATTTAGTATATGAGCATCTGTGTGCAGATGTGGGTAAATGGGAACCAGGTTCATTCAATCATTCATAACTGGTCCTGGAGCCAAACTGCCTGCATTTGAAACTCAGTTCCACCACTTACTAGCTGTGATCCTGGTCAAATTACTTAACCTCTCTATACTTCAGCAGCCTATTTCTAAAATGAGAATAATAACAGTAACTATCTTATAGAGTAGTTGTAGGAATTAGGCAAGTTACTATATGCAAAACACATATTACAGTGGCTGGCAAAAGGCAAGAGCTATATAAATGTTAGCTATTAAAGCTATCTTGAGATGTAAACCTGGGGTCCACACGCAAACCCCCCAGATGTAAACCCCCCAAAGTGGTAAACCAGACCCAGATGTAAAACTGGGATCTGGAAGTAAACCCTCAGACATAAACACCCCAAGTCGTAAACATGGAGCCCAGATGTAAACCTGTGGGCTAGATGTAAACCTGGGTGGAAGCCGTAACCTGGGCCTCAGACATCAGCCGAACCCCCTGATGCTGCACTCAGGAGCAGAGAAGGCGAGCGCCCTGCATGACTCAGACCCAACACCCGGCCCCTCAGGTGACTGCACCTGACTGGGAAGCCCCTGACAGGAGGCCACCCACAGGCGTCTCCAGGATCCGAGGAGAGGAGCCCCCGAGAGGATGCCTGGCCCTCAGATGACTCTGTGACAGGACAGCTGACAAAGCCGTGGGGCTGATACAGTCTTGGTGCTCCGGCCAGGTGTCAGATCTGTGCTTCTGAGGTGGGAGAGCCGAGTTCAGGACACTGGTCCACCAGAGACCTCCCAGCTCCACGTAATATCAAATGGTGAAAGCTCTCCCAGAGATTTCCGTCTCAAAGCTATGACCCAGCTCCACTCAATGACCAGCAAGCTCCAGTGCTGGACACCCCATGCCAAACAACCAGCAAGAGAGAAACACAACCCCATCCATTAGCAGAGAGGCTGCCTAAAATCATAATAAGGTAACAGAAATCGCAAAACACAACCGGATGCAGTCCTGCCCACCAGAAAGACAAGACCCAGCATCATCCACCAGAACACAGGCACTAGTCCCCTCCACCAAGAAGCCTACACAACCCAATGAACCAACCTTAGCCACTGGGGGCAGGTCCCAAAAACAACGGGACCTACAAACCTGCAGCCTGCGAAAAGGAGACGCCAAACACAGTAAGTTAAGCAAAATAAGAAGACACGGAAACACACAGCAGATGAAGGAGCAAGGTAAAAACCCACCAGACCAAACAAATCAAGAGGAAATAGGCAGTCTACCTGAAAAATAATTCAGAGTAATGATAGTAAAAATGATCCAAAATCTTGGAAATACAATAGAGAAAATACAAGAAATGTTTAACAACAACTTAGAAGAACTAAAGAGCAAACAAACAATGATGAACAACACAATAAATTGATACTTAAAATTCTCTAGAAGGAATCAAAAGCAGAATAACAGAGGCAGAAGAACGGATAAGTGAACTGGAAGATAGAATAGTAGAAATAACTACTGCAGAACAGAATAAAGAAAAAAGAATGAAATGAATTGAGGACAGTCTCAGAGACCTCTGGGACAAGATTAAACGCACCAATTTCGAACTATAGGGGTCCCAGAAGAAGAAGAGAAAAAGAAAGGGACTGAGAAATATTTGAAGAGATTATAGTTGAAACTTCCCTAATATGGGAAAGGAAATAGTCAATCAACTCCAGGAAGTGCAGACAGTCCCATATAGGATAAATCCAAGGAGAAACACACCAAGACACCTATTATTCAAACTATCAAAAATTAAATACAAAGAAAAAATACTAAAAGCACCAAGGGAAAAGCAACAAATAATATACAAGGGAATCCCCATAAGGTTAACAGCTGATCTTTCGGCAGAAACTCTGCAAGCCAGAAGGGAGTGGCAAGACATCTTTAAAGTGATGAAAGGGAAAAACCTACAACCAATATTACTCTACCCAGCAAGGATCTAATTCAGATTCGACGGAGAAATCAAAGGTTTATAGGCAAACAAAAGTTAAGAGAATTCAGCACCACCAAACCAGCTTTACAACAAATGCTAAGGGAACTTCTCTAGACAGGAAATACAAGCAAAGGAAAAGACCTACAAAATAAACACAAAACAATTAAGAAAATGGTAATAGCAACATACATATCAATAATTACCTTAAATGTAAATGGATTAAATACTCCGACCAAAAGACATAGACTGGCTGAATAGATACCAAACCAAGACCCGTATACATGCTGTCTACAAGAGACCCACTTCAGACCTAGGGACACATACAGATTGAAAGTGAAGGGATGGAAAAAGATATTCCATGCAAATGGAAATAAAAAGAAAGCTGGAGTAGCAATTCTTATATCAGACAAAATAGACTTTAAAATAAAGACTATTACAAGAATCAAAGAAGGACAACTACATAATGATCAAGGGATCAATCCAAGAAGAAAACAGACCACTTGTAAATATTTAGGCACACAACATAGGAGCACCTCAATACACAAGGCAAACGCTAAAGCCATAAAAGGGAAAATCGACAGTAACACAACCATAGTAGGGGACTTTTAACACCCCACTTTCACCAATGGACAGATCATCCAAAATGAAAATAAATAAGGAAACACAAGCTTTAAACAACACATTAAACAAGATGGACTTAATTGATATGTATAGGACATTCCATCCAAAATTAACAGAATACACGTTCTTCTCAAGTGCTCATGGAACTATCTGCAGGATAGATCATATCTTGGGTCACAAATTAAGCCTTGGTAAATTTCAGAAAATTGAAATCGTATCAAGCATCTTTTCCAACCACAACACTATGAGACTAGATATCAATTACAGGAAAAAAATCTGTAAAAAATACAAACACATGGAGGATAAACAATACACTACTTAATAACCAAGAGATCACTGAAGAAATGAAAGAGGAAATCAAAAAATACCTAGAAACAAATGAAATGAAAACACGATGACCCAAAACCTATGGGATGCAGCAAAAGCATTTCTAAGAAGGAAGTTGTTAGCAATATAATCCTACCTCAAGAAACAAGAAACATCTCAAATAAACAACCAAACCTTACCTAAAGCAATTAGAGAAAGAAGAACAAAAAAACCCCAGAGTCAGCAGAAGGAAAGAAATCATAAAGATCAGATCAGAAATAAATGAAAAAGAAATGAAGGAACAATAGCAAAGATCAATAAAACTAAAAGCTGGTTCTTTGAGAAGATAAACAAAATTGATAAACCATTAGCCAGACTCATCAAGAAAAAAAGGGAGAAGACTCAAACCAATAGAATTAGAAATGAAAAAGGAGAAGTAACAAATGACACTGCAAAGGATCATGAGAGATTACTACAAACAACTATATGCCAATAAAATGGACAACCTGGAAGAAATGGACAAATTCTTAGAAAAGCACAACCTTCCGAGACCGAACCAGGAAGAAACAGAAAATATAAACAGGCCTATCACAAGCATTAAGGGGAGACTGTGAATAAAAATTTTCCAACAAACAAAAGCCCAGGACCAGACAGCTTCACCAGCAAATTCTATCAAACATTTAGAGAAGAGCTAACACCTAGTCCTTCTCAAACTCTTCCAAAATATAGCACAGGGAGGAACACTCCCAAACTCATTCTATGAGGCCAAGATCACCCTGATACCAAAACCAGACAAAGATGTCACAAAGAAAGAAAACTATAGGCCAATATCACTGATGAACATAGATGCAAAAATCCTCAACAAAATACTAGCAAACAGAGTCCAACAGCACATTAAAAGGATCATCCACCATGATCAAGTGGGGTTTACCCCAGGAATGCAAGGATTCTTCAATACACACAAATCAATCAATGTGATAAACCATATTAACAAAGTGAAGGAGAAAAACTATATGATCATCTCAATAGAGGCAAAAAAGCTTATGACACAATTCAACACCATTTACGATAAAAACCCTCCAGAAAGTAGGCATAGAGGGAACTTACCTCAACATAATAAAGGCCATATATGACAAAACCACAGCCAACATCGTTCTCAATGGTGAAAAACTGAAACCATTTCCCCTAAGATCAGGAACAAGACAAGGTTGTCCACTCTCACCACTATTATTCAACATAGTTTTGGAAGTTTTAGTCACAGCAATCAGAGAAGAAAAAGAAATAAAAGGAATCCAAATCAGAAAAGAAGAAGTAAAGCTGTCACTGTTTGCAGATGACATGATACTATACATAGAGGATCCTAAAGATGCTACCAGAAAACTGCTAGAGCTAATCAATGAATTTGGTAAAGTAGCAAGATACAAAATTAATGCACAGAAATCTATTGCATTCCTTTACACTAATGATGAAAAATCTGAAAGAGAAATTAAGGCAACACTCCCATTTACCATTGCAACAAAAAGAATAAGATATCTAGGAATAAACCTACCTAAGGAGACAAAAGACCTGTATGCAGAAAACTATAAGACACTGATGAAAGAAATTAAAGATGATACAAAGAGATGGAGAGATCTACCATGTTCTTGGAAGAATCAAAACTGTGAAAATGACTATACTACCCAACATAATCCACAGATTCAATGCAATCCCTATCAAACTACCAATGGCATTTTTCACAGAACTAGAACAAAAAATTTCACAATTTGTATGGAAACACAAAAGACCCCGAATCGCCAAAGCAATCTTGAGAAAGAAAAACTGAGCTGGAGGAATATGGCTCCCTGACTTCAGACTATACTACAAAGCTACAGTAATCAAGACAATATGGTACTGGCACAAAAACAGAAATATAGATCAATGGAACCGGATAGAAAGCCCAGAGATAAACCTATGCACATATGGTCACATTATTTTTGATAAAGGAGGCAAGAATATCCAATGGAGAAAAGACGGCCTCTTCAAAAAGTGGTGCTGGGAAAACTGGACAGCTACATGTAAAAGAATGAAATTTAGAACACTTCCTAACACCATACACAAAAATAAACTCAAAATGGATTAAAGACCTAAATGTAAGGCCAGACACTATAAAACTCTTACAGGAAAAGGTAGGCAGAACACTCTATGACATAAATCACAGCAAGATCCTTTTTGACCCACCTCCTAGAGAAATGGAAATAAAAATAAACAAATGGGACCTAATGAAACTTAAAAGCTTCGGCACAGCAAAGGAAACCATAAACAAGCTGAAAAGACAACTCTCAGAATGGGAGAAAATATTTTCAAATGAAGCAGCTGACAAAGGATTAATCTCCAAAATTTACAAGCAGGTCATGCTGCTCAATATGAAAGAAAACAAAACAACCCAATCCAAAAAAGGACAGAAGAGCTAAACAGACATTTCTCCAAAGAAGATATACAGATTGCCAACAAACACATGAAAGAATGCTCAACATCACTTATCATTAGAGAAATGCAAATCAAAACTACAATGAGGTATCACCTCACACCAGTCAGAATGGCCATCATCAAAAAATCTACAAACAATAAATGCTGGAGAGGGTGTGGAGAAAAGGGAACCCTCTTGCTCTGTTGGTGGGAATGTAAATTGATACAGCCACTATGGAGAACAATATGGAAGTTCCTTAAAAAACTAAAAATAGAACTACCATACAGCCCAGCAATCCCACTACTGGGCACATACCCTGAGAAAACCGTAATTCAAGAAGAGTCATGTACCGCAATGTTCACTGCAGCTCTATTTACAATAGCCAGGACATGGAAGCAACCTAAGTGTCCACTGATGGATGAATGGATAAAGAAGATGTGGCACATATATACAATGGAATATTACTCAGCCATAAAAAGAAATGAAATTGAGTTATTTGTAGTGAGGTGGATGGACCTAGAGTCTGTCATACAGAGTAAAGTCAGAAAGAGAAAAACAAATACCATATGCTAACACATATATATGGAATCTAAAAAAAAAAAGGTTCTGAAGAACCTAGGGGCAGGACAGGAATAAAGACACAGACGTAGAGAGTGGACTTGAGGCCACAGTGAGGGGGAAGGGAAGCTGGGACGAAGTGAAATAGTGGCATAGACTTATATATACTACCAAATGTAAAACTGATAGCTAGTGGGAAGCAGCTGCATAGCACAGGGAGATCAGCTCGTGCTTTGTGACCACCTAGAGGGTGGGATAGGGAGGGTGGGAGGGAGACACATGAGGCAGGAGATATGGGGATGTGTGTATATGTATAGCTAATTCATTTTGTTATAAAGCAGAAATTGACACACCATTGTAGAGCAATTATACTCCAATAAAGATGTTTTAAAAAAATGCTATCTTCACCCAAACAGTATGAATGCCCATGATGTAGAGTGCTGGGGTAGAATCTGGAGTGCAAGTTTTGAGGAATGAATGAGTGGGAAGTAAAGATACTAAATGTAGATTTTTCTTTATGCAAACTCATGAAATATGGGAGTTAAGAGTAATAGAGCTAAAGGGAACTGCAGGGTCAATTCAAGCATTACATTTCCCTTATCAACTCCGATTCCCCACCAAATTGGCCACTTCTTCCTTTTTGGCCTTACACAGACTCCTACAATAATATCTAGAAGACTTCCATGAAAACATGCCTGTTTACATTATCTAGTCATGTATTTAATATCTATAACATTCATGTCACACTCTTAAAACCCAAGCTCTGTGAGGGCTGGGATTATGTCTTATTTGCCTTTATATAGTAGCCTTTAGCACATAGTAACACTCAATTGTGGAATGAATGGAAGGATTAGTTCATTGCTACTTTATTTTTAGAATATGTTCATACACTTAAGGTAATTGGGATGGAAAACACTGGAGAGAGGAAAATGAGAAATCAGGCAAATTATCTCTAAAGACATGAAATTGCCCAGGTTTGTGAGTACTGACTGACGAGGAGGACATTTCCTATTCCGACTAGATATGAGGCTTTGATGAAGTTTGACAATGTTAAGAGAGTTAGTTGAGGAAATTTGTAGCTAACAGTTTCAACTTCCTGTATAAAGTTTAACTTTAGGAGAGGTCTCTGACAGACTCTCCTTAACTTAGAGAGTAGGATTTGGTAGAGACTCTTCTAATATGAGTAATTTCAACTTCTTCTCATGAATGTTTTCCTCATGGATTTCAATTTCCCTGCAGCTACTGGTCTCCTTCAGAAAGCAGGACCATACAGAGCATTTCAGATGTCATTGGACTCATACTGTAGGACTATTACTTTCTTTAATCTAAACATCAGTGAAATAGAGAATCAATTAGGTAGTGTTGTAAAAATTAAATGAAAATGCACGTGAGGTACTACACACGGTGCCTGGCACATAGTAGTACTCAAGTGTTAGCTATCATTTTTATTCTTAATGTTAGTGAGTCCTCAGTAGCCTGCCCAGCAGCACTTCAAAGTAACTAAAAAAGCATTCCAGGTTTGCTCTGTCTTATCCACTGATTTCTAGCATGCAGAGAGCAGAAACCAATTGTGCAACACCAAAAGAAGATACAATAGATGTAATTTTTTAGATCAAACAAAATAAATATGTATGATACTGCAATCAAAATAATTTAAAGGGTCTCAACTTTGGCCACTCCCTGCTTTGAAAAAAATCATGTTTCTGTTAGCAATGTTTTTCATCCTAATCATAAAAGAAAAATTTCAGAACTAGTATCAACAAACATCATAAAAGGAAAAAAAAATACAGACACACACATACACAATGCTTTTTTTTACAAACAAAGTTAAAAATAAATTACAAAATTAGGGACAAATAAGCACAAAATCTCATTTTCTTTTCTTTTCAACTAAAGAATTACTCATAAAATAAAAGGCTGAAAAGTAAGCGCAGACAACATGTGACTACTGAGGGTTTTCAGAGGTTTTTCCCCTTAATTTTGGTCTTTCTTAATAAGTAATAAATGTTTGTTGAAGATCATATAGGCAACCACAGGTTGGTATAAACTCTCTTCTAAACACACTGGGGAGAAAAAACCCAAAACCTTACTGATTGTGCAAAGTCTGCAGGAACACAGGTCTGTATAATGATACCTGCCAACCTGGAATAGTACAAAAGTGATTCATTTTGATTAATTAGTTGTAAATAATGTCATTTTTGACAGCCAAACAATAAGGCTACATTTTAATGACTTAATATAATATAATCTCTAACTCTTTCTCACATCACAGAGCCAGAATATATTTGTTCTACATAGAAGCTTATATACAAATGTAAATCATTAATGTAAAACAAAAGATATTCCTTAATTTCTGAAATGTTCTAACATTTCCCACTGTCAAAAGCAAGCTGATTTATCATAGAGAGAACATCCATGGTACAGGAGACCACAACTTGCATGTTTCTTTCCAACTAAATCATCATCACTGTCATTCTGAATCTAATTGCAAGTTTCTAATTAATAATTCCTGTAGTTGCTAAGTGTAAGTGATTAATAAAAATGTATCATTAATTGTTGAAACCTGTCAACCATACTCAAGAGAACTAGGGCAGCCAATACACCTTACCTGAAGGACAATTAACAACATTAAGCAAACTGCTTTCTTAATCATGACACTAGGATATTCCTTTGTATGTGTATATGTGTGTTTCATATTACATTTTTCTGGGATGTTAATGAGTTAGAATTTATTTAGTTATTTACATTTTGAATTTCAGTTTTTTGCAAATGCATTTTAATTTTCCTTCCATTTTCCTTTTTTTAAAGTGTATTATGTATGACTGACATACAAAAAACTGTAGATATTTAATGTATAAAACTTGATGTGTTTGGAAAGGCTAGTATAGTCTTAGAATAAGAAATATGAGCAATGTCTATTATCTATGCCTCTTCAAAATAAACTGAGGTGGTGAAAGAGGAAAATAGTATCTGGTAGATTAAAAAAAGAACATATATGAATAGTTATACTAAAGGTTAAAACGTATTATTCAAAGAATGACTTTTTTAACATCTTTATTGGAGTATAATTGCTTTATAGTTGTGTGTTAGTTTCTGCTTTGTAACAAAGTGAATCAGCCATACACATACATATATCCCCATATATCCTCCCTCTTGCGTCTCCCTCCCACCCTCCCTATCCCACCCCCTAGGTGGTCACAAAGCACCAAGCTCATCTCCCTGTGCTATGCAGCTGCTTCCCACTAGCTATCTATTTTACATTTGGTAGCGTATATATGTCCATGCCACTCCTTCGCTTTGAAGAATGACTTTTTTAAAGGCAGCTAATCAATTAGAGAAAAAAAATTAAGCAAGGGTTAGAGATAACTACAAACAAGGAGGAGCAAGAGAAAAAAGAACTCATTAGAATAGGTCACATCTAACTAACAGGTGGAAAGGGAAGTCACTGATATCTACCACGTGGTGCACAACATACTCAAGAGTCCTCTGCGCAGATCACCCTCTTCAACCAGGAGTGTAACTATGAAAGGGAAAATATTCACAAATAAATAAGAAAGGAAGGGGGAATGACTACAAAACTTGCCAAAGCAGCCACATGAAATCAGGCAGTCAAGGAAGTAACAGTAAGATCAGGTTCATGTCTGCATTTGGGGTTTTTTTTTATATTCCCCTGAGAGTCTATACTTCTGAATATGAACCCAGTTGAGTTACTGAAAAAAATCAGAAAACTAGACATGATAAATGAGTAACTATCTATCTGTATGTATGTATATATAACACATATATGGGCACACATATGAACACACACACACACACACATGTATATGGAGAGGAAGAGAAGGAGGGAGGGAAAAAGAGATGGAATACATGTTTCCAAAATTAGGGAGGTGGGGGATGTAAACTCTGGAGGAAGTGGATCCCTTTAAGGGAAAGCATATTAAGTGATGAACGGATGGCCAAGTATAGAACACAATGGGGGGAAAAGCAGAAACTGCCAAAATAGACTTACGTTAGTCTTTAATACAGACTATCTCTTACACATAGGATCTTAAAATTCAAACGTGGCAACAAAAGTATTTGTGAAAACAACAGTAAATAATGGATTTTTGAGAAAAACTCAAGGTTTTGGAATGTAAGTTCCATTTTGTTGAGCCTGCTAAGCATTTTTTGCATGGCCCTAGGATAATACGTCTCCCTATAATGGCCTGAATACTTGTCTGTTGAGACTAGTCACTTATGTAAGTAGTCATCACTGTATTCTTCCCTATCAAAGCACTTAGCGATTTGGCTGGCAAGATGGCAGAGTAGAAGGACATGAGCTCACCCTTTCATACAAAAACACTGAAATCACAGCTAACTGCTGAACAACCATCAAAAAAACAAATGCTAGAATCTACCAAAAAGATATCCTACATCCAAAGACAAAGAAGAAGCCACAACAAGATGATAGGAGTCATCACAATCACTATAAAATCAAATCCATTCCCACCAGGTGGGCAACCCACAAACTGGAAAAGAATTATATCACACAAGTTCTCTCACAGGAGTGAAAGTCCTGAGCCCCACGTCAGGTTTCCCAGCCTGGGGGTCTGGCAATGGGAGGAGGAGCCCCTAGAGAATCTGGCTTTGAAGGCCAGCAGGGTTTGATCACAGGATTTCCACAGGACTGGGGGAAACAGAAAACTCCACTCTTGGAGGGCACATACAAGGCCCTATGTGCACAAGGACCCAGGGAAAAAAGCAGTGACCTCATAAGAGACTGGGCCAGACCTACCTGCTAGTATTAGAGGATCTCCTGCAGAGGAGGGGGCCAGCTGTGGCTCACTATGGGGACAAAGACACTGGCAGCAGCAGTTCTGGCAAGTACTCATTGGCATGAGCCTTCCTAGAGGCCATCATTTTCTCCACAAGACCTAGTCCCACCCAACAGCCTGTAGGCTCCAGTGCTGGGATGCCTCAGGCCAAACAATCAACAGGGCGGGAATACAGCCCCACCCATCAGCAGACAGGTGGCTTAAAGTCTTCCTGAGCACAGCCCTGCCAACCAGAGGGACAAGTCCCAGCTCCACCCACCAGGGGAAAGGAACGAGAACCCTTCCACCAGGAAGCCTGCACAAGCCTCTTAGACAGCCTCATCCACCAGAGGGCAAACAGCAGAAATGAGAAGAACTACAATCCTGCAGCCTGTGGAACTAAAACCTCAATCACACAAACCTAGAGAAGATGAGAACGGGAGAGAAATATGTCCCAGATGAAGAAACAAGATAAAACCCCAGAAGAACAACTAAGTAAAGTGGAGGTGGGCAATCTACCAGAAAAAGAATTCAGAGTAATGATAGTGAAGATGACCCAAGATCTTGGAAAAAGAATGGAGGCACAGATTGACAAGATATAAGAAATGTTTAACAGAAGAACTAAAGAACAAATAAGCAGAAGTGAACAATACAATAACTGAAATGAAAAAATACACTAGAAGGAATCAATAGCAGAGTAACTGAGGCAGAAGAATGGATAACTGAGCTGGAAGACAGAATGGTGGAAATTTTCTGACACAGAACAGAATAAACAAAAAAGAATTTTTAAAAAATGCAGACAGCCTAAGAGATCTCTTGGACAACATTAAACGCACCAACATTCACATTATAGGGGTCCCAGAAGGGGAAGAGAGAAGAAAGGACCTGAGAAAATACAGTAAGTCCCCTACATACTAACCTTCAACTAACTCACGTGATTGGACATGCAAATGCGTGTCCAATCACATAAGTTAGTTCACATCTCTGGCATACATTGTGCATGCATCCTCTACAAGTGGTTGTGCTTTTATGTACTTTACTGTACAGTACTGTATAGAGTTCAGTCATACAGTATCTTTATTTCAAGCCCAGGATGTCCAGAAGCAAGTGTAAAAGCAGCAGTGATATAGCTCGTACTGCTAAGAAGGAGGCACTGTTAGTTTTTGAAACACAGGACTTGAATGTAGAATGCTACACAAAGGTTGCAGCAGTCATTCAGAATGCAATCCAGTGCTACCGTGTCATCTATGACAAACAAAAAAAGAGCTTCTACCCAGACATCACTGGATCATTTTTTCAAGAGGATAGATAGAATTGAATCCAGCAAGGAACCAGAACCTATGCCATCAACGTCAGGAGTAAGTGAAATTGCAGCTTGCCCTCTGTCTCCTATTGCTGATGATCCTTCAGCTCTACTATCTCCCACCTCCTCTCCTACCTCCAGTCAGTAACTCTTCTTCCCTGTTCACTCGATGCCAGCCCCTGTATGCCAGCTGCTGTACTGTACTACTATATTTTTCAAGATACTGTAAGATTAAAAATGTTTTCTTTACTTTTTGTGTTTGCTTTTTATGTATTATCTGTGTGGAAAGTATTATAAACCTATTACAGTACAGTACTGTATTGTGTTAGTTGGGTACCTAGGCTAACTTTGCTGGACTTATGAACAAAATGGACTTATGAATGTGCTCCCAGAATGGAACTCGTTTGTATGTAGGGGACTTACTGTATTTGAAGGGACAATAGCTGAAAACTTTCCTAATATGGGAAAGGAAACAGTCACCAAAGTCCAGGAAGCACAGAGAGTCCCAGGCAGGATAAATGCAAGGAGGAACGCACCGAGGCACACAGTAATCAAATTGATGAAAATTAAAGGCAAAGAAAAAAATATTAAAAGCAACAAGGGAAACGCAACAAATAACATACAAGGGAACTCCCATAAAGTGATCAGCTGATTTCTCAGCAGAAACTCTGCAGGCCAGAAGGCAGTGGCATGATATATTTAAAGTGACGAAAGGGAAGAAACTACAATGAAGAATACTCTACCCAGCAAGGCTCTCATTCAGGTTTGATGGAGAAATTAAAAGCTTTTCAGACAAGCAAAAGCTAAGAGAATTCAGCACCACCAGACCAGTTTTGCAACAAATGCTAAAGGAACTTCTCTAAGCAGAAAAGAAAAGGCCACAACTAGAAACAAGAAAATTACAAATGGAAAAGCTCACCAGTAAAGGCAAACATAAAGTAAAGGTAGGAAAGCATCCACACACAAATATGATATCAAAACCAGCAACTGTAAGAAGAGGAGAGCACAAATGCAGGATATTAGAAAGGCATTTGAAATTAAAAGACCAGCAACTTAGGGGACTTCCCTGGCAGTCCAGGGGTTAAGACTTTGCCTTCCAGTGCAGGGGGTGCAGGTTCGATCTCTGGACAGGGAACTAAGATCCCACATGCCTTACAGCCAAAAAAAATGTAAAACAGAAGCAATATTGTAACAAATTCAAGTAAGACTTTAAAAATGGGCCATGTCAAAAAAAATCTTAAAAAAAAGCAACTTAAAACAATCTTGTTTATATACAGACTTCTAAGAAAATGGCAATAGGAACACACATATTGATAACTGCCTTAAATGTAAATGAATTAAATGCTCCAACCAAAAGACACAGACTGGCTGAATGGATACGAAAACAAGACCCATATATATACTGTCTACAAGAAACGACTTGAGATCTAGGGACACATACAGACTGAAAGTGAGAGGATGGAAGAAGGTATTCCATGCAAATGGAAATCAAAATAAGGCTGGAGTAGCAATACTCATATCAGATAAAATAGACTTTAAAATAAAGACTGTTACAAGAGACAAAGAAGGACACTACATAATGATCACAGGATCAATCCAGGAAGAAGATATAACAATTATAAATATATATGTACCCAACATAGAAGCACTCCAGTATATAAGGCAAATACTAACAGCCGTAAAAGGAGAAATCAACAGTAATACAATAATAGTGCAGGACTTTAACACGCCACTTTCATCAATGGACAAATCATCCAAACAGAAGATCAATAAGGAAACACAGGCCTTAAATGACACATTAGATCAGGTGGACTTAGTTGATATTTACAGAGCATTCTATCCAAAAGCAGCAGAATACACATTCTTTTCAAGTGAACATGGAATATTCTCCAGGATTGATCATATGTTGGGCCACAAAGCAAGCCTCGGTAAATTTAAGAAAACTGAAATCATATCAAGCATCTTTTCCAACCACAACACTATGAGGATACAAATCAACTACAAGAAAAAAACTGTAAAAAACACAAACATGTAGAGGCTAAACAGCATGCTACTGAACAACCTATGGATCACTGAAAAAAATCAAAGAGGAAATCAAAAAATACCTAGAGTCAAATGAAAATGAAAGCATGACTATCTAAAACCCATGGGATGTAGCTAAGAGGGAAGTTTACAGAAATACAATCTTACCTTAGGAAACAAGAAAAATCACAAATAAACAACCTAATCTTACACCTAAAGCAACTAGAGAAAGAACAAACAAAACCCAAAGTTAGTAGAAGGAGAGAAATCATAAAGATCAGAGCAGAAATAAATGAAACAGAAACAAAGAAAACAATAGAAAAGATCAATGAAACTAAAAGCTGGTTCTTTGAGAAGATAAACAAAATTGATAAACCTTTAGCCAGACTCATCACAAAAAAAGGGAGAAGGCTCAAATCAGTAAAATTAGAAATGAAAAAGGAGAAGTTACAATGGACATGACAGAAATACACCACAGAAAGGATCATAAGAGACTACTACAAGAACTACATGCCAAAAAAAATGGACAACCTGGAAGAAATGGATAAATTCTTAGAAAGGTACAATCTCCCAAGACTGAAACAAGAAGAAATAGAAGATATGAACAGACCAATCAGAAGTACTGCAATTGAAACGTGACTGAAAAACTCCCAACAAACAAAAGTCCAGGACCAGCTGGCTCGACAGGTGAATCCTATCAAACATTTAGAGAAGAGTTAACACCTATACTTCTCAAACTCCTCCAAAAAAACTGTAGAGGAAGGAACACTCCCATGCTCATTCTTTGAGGCCACCAACACCCTGAAACCAAAACCAAAGATATCACAAAAAAGAGAAAATTACAGGCCAGTTATCACTGATGAACACAGACACAAAAATCCTCAACAAAATACTAGCAATCCGAATCCAACAGTACATTAAAAGGATCATACAGCATGATCAAGTGGGATTTATCCCAGGGATGCAAGGATTTTTCAAATATCTGCAAATCAATCAGTGTGATATACCACATCAACAAATTGAAGAATAAAAACCATATGTTCGGGCTCCCCTGGTGGCGCAGTGGTTGAGAGTCCGCCTGCCGATGCAGGGGACACGGGTTCGTGCCCGGATACGGGAAGATCCCACATGCCGCAGAGCGGCTGGGCCCGTGAGCCATGGCCGCTGAGGCTGCACGTCCAGAGCCTGTGCTCCGCAGTGGGAGAGGCCACAACAGTGAGAGGCCCGCGTTCCCCAAAAAAAACAAACAAACAAACAAAAAAAAAACACAACCAGGGCTTCCCTGGTGGCGCAGTGGTTGAGAGTCCGCCTGTCGATGCAGGGGACGCGGGTTTGTGCCCCGGTTCGGGAAGATCCCACATGCCGCGGAGCTGCTGGGCCCGTGAGCCATGGCCGCTGAGCCTGCGCATCCGGAGCCTGTGCACCGCAACGGGAGAGGCCACAACAGTGAGGGGCCCGCATACTGCAAAAAAAAAAAAAAAAACACAACCATATGTTCATCTCAACAGATGCAGAAGAAGCTTTTCACAAAATTCAACACTTATTTATGATAAAAACTCTCCAGAAAGTGGGCATAGAGGGAACATATTTGAACATAATAAAGCTCATATATGACAAACACACAGCAAACATCATACTCAATGGTGAAAATCTGAAAACATTTCCTCCAAGGTCAGGAACAAGACAAGGATATCCACTCTCATCACTTTTATTCAACATAGTTTTGAAAGTCCTAGCCATGGCAATCAGAGAAGAAAAAGAAATAAAAGGAACCAAATTGGAAAAGAAGTAAAACTGTCACTGTTTGCAGATGACATGATACTATACACAGAAAATCCTAAAGATGCTACCAAAAAACTACTAGAGCTCATCAATGAATTTGGTAAAGTTGCAGGATACAAAATTAATGCACAGAAATCTGTTTCATTTCTACACACTAACAACAAGAGATCATAAAGAAAAATTAAAGAAACAATCCCATTTACCATCACATCAAAAAGAACAAAATACCTAGGAATAAACCCACATAAGAAGACAAAAGACCGGTACTCGGAAAACTGTAAAATGCTGATGAAAGAAATCAAAGATGGCACAAACAGATGGAGAGATATACCATGTTCTTGGACTGGCAGAATCAATACTGTCAAAATGACTATATTACCCAAGGCAATCTACAGATTCAATGCAGTCCCTATCAAATTACCAATGGTATTTTTCACAGAGCAAGAGCAAAAAAATCTTAAAATTTGTATGGAGACACAAAAGACCCCAAATAGCCAAAGCAATCTTTAGAAAGAAAAACGGAGATGGAGGAATCAGGCTACCTGGCTTCAGACTATACTGCAAAGCTACAGTATACATATAAAACAGTATGGTACTGGCACAAAAACAGAAATATAAATCAATGGAACAAGATAGAAAGCCCAGAAATAAACCCACACACCTATGGTCACCTAATCTATGATAAAGCAGGCAAGAATATACAATGGAGAAAAGACAGCCTCTTCAATAAGTGGTGCTGGGAAAACTGGACAGCTACATGTAAAAGAATGAAATTAGAACACTCTCTAACACCATACACAAAAATATACTCCAAATGGATTAAAGACTTAAATGTAAGACTGGATACTATAAAACTCTTAGGGGAAAACATAGGCAGAACACTCTACGACATAAAATGCAGCAAGATCTTTTCCGAGCCACCTCCTAGAATAATGGAAATAAAAACAAAAATAAACAAATGGGACCTAGTTAAACTCAAATGCTTTTGCAAAGCAAAGGAAACCATAAACAAAATGAAAAGACAACCCAAAGAATGGGAGAAATTTGCAAACAATGCAACTAATGACAGATTAGTCTCCAAAATTTACAAACAGCTCATGCAGCTCAATATCAAAAAAATAAAAAACCCAATCAAAAAATAGGCAGAAGACCTAAATAGACATTTCTCCAAAGGAGACATAGAGATGGCCAAGAGGCACATGAAAAGATGCTCAACATCCCTAATTATCAGAGAAATGCAAATCAAAACTACAATGAGGGGCTTCCCTGATGGCGCAGTGGTTGAGAGTCTGCCTACCGATGCAGGGGACATGGGTTCATGCCCCGGTCTGGGAGGATCCCACATGCTGCGGAGCGGCTGGGCCCGTGAGCCATGGCCACTAAGCCTGCGCATCCGGAGCCTGTGCTCCGCAATGGGAGAGACCACAACAGTGAGAGGCCCACATACCGCAAAAAATAAAACAAAAAAAACACTACAACAAGGTATCACCTCTCACCAGTCAGAATGGCCATCACCAAAAAATCTACAAACAACAAATGCTGGAGAGGGTGTGGAGAAAAGGGAACCCTCCTACACTGTTGGTGGGAATGTAGATTGATACAGCCACTATGCAGAACAGTATGGAGGTTCCTTAAGAAACTAAAAATAGAGCTACCATATGATCCAGCAATCCCACTCCTTGGCATATATCTGGAGAAAAACATGGTTTGAAAGGATACATGCACCCCAATGTTCGCTGCAGTGCTGTTTACAATAGCCAAGACATGGAAGCAACCTAAATGTCCATCAACAGATGAATGGATAAAGATTGGTAATATATACAATGGAAAATTACTCAGCCATTAAAAAGAATGAAATAATGTTACTTGCAGCAACACAGATAGACCTGGAGATTATCATACTAAGTGAACTAAGACAGAAAAAGACAAATATCATATGATATCGCTTATATATGGAATCTTTTTTTTTAAATGATACAAATGAACTCATTTACAAAACAGAAACACACTCACAGACATAGAGAACGAACTTATGGTTACCTGGGGGGTAAGGGGGGGATAGATTGGGAGTTTGGAATTGCCATGTACACATCGCTATATTTAAAATAGATAACCAACAAGGATCTACTGTATAGCACAGTGAATGCTGCTCAGTAGACTTTAATAACCTAAATGGGGGAAGAATTTGAAAAAGAATAGATACATGTATATGTATAACTAAATCACTTTGCTGTACACCTGAAATTGACATAACATTGTTTTTTTTTCCTTTGATTGTAATTTTTATTATATATACTCAGCACAGTATTCAATGCTTATTTAATATGGCTGTGTCTGTTCATAATTATAAAGCAATTTGAGCAACACTGATTGTGCATTATTATACTTCAACTGAAAAACCATTACAAGCTGAATAAATATCTTTGAAAATTTCAGATAAAGAATTTTCTTTGGGGAGGCACAGAATTATAGGTACTCAATTTTTGTCAATTTTAGGACATAATAATGCTTAAGGAGGATAAACATACATAGCATATAATTACATTTCAGTTTATCATTTATTTCAGTGCTATTTCAACCACTTATCCTCTATATCTTGACATTCACATGAAAGAATAGCAATCAATGATCCAAATGCAAATCACAGTGAAGCTCTAGGCCTTAGTTAAATATTGTAGTATTTTAAAAGTTTTTATGATTAAAAACTGAAGACAAAATAAGTTGTTAAGTGATAAATAGCTTACTCAGTTTTAGCATAATTTTAATGTCAAAACAATACTGACATTAAAAAAACCGTATGAGGCAGATAAACAATATGCCTTTAGAAATATTAAAGAATTTACTACAAATGTGCTTACAGATTTTACTTTTTGGTTAATACAGGTAACATGCTTCTTAAATAATCTCTTCACTTTATCTATAAAAATAAAACTGTCCTCAATATTCTTAAATTCTTTGTTTTCCAAATAAGGCCATTATTATATAGTAAGTTACTGAATCAATGGTTTAAAATCAGTGATACAAATCATATGTAGAAGGTGATGTAACAAATTTATTGTTAGGTAAAGAATCAGTACAGTACAGTAACCAGCTATACATAAGAGGTAGAATTCTTAATCACAGTTTAATAGAAAAGATGCAGTAGTTTATATCTGTACTGTTTTATTAACTATAGTACTAAGTTTGCTTCTTATTATGAGTGTATCAGAAGGGGAAAAGGGAGGGCTCTTCATAGGCAAAAATCTTATTGGCCCTTGTTTTGCATGTGTTATAGGGGCTACTCCTGGACACTTAGGAGCATTTTCTTGACCAATTAAGGTAATAATACCTTATCTCATCTTTAAAAAGTTTCAGAGTTGGGAAATCTAAACTTCTTTTCTGAAGAACAGAGGGAAATATATAAGAAGGAGGGAAATATCTCTCTTTTTGTACCACTCTTGAGTGTAAATTATAGATGAAAGCATTCTCTCTGGATATCATTGCTTATTAAGAATCCCAGCAGTATTAACCCACAGAGGTTGTTCTATACTCAAGTTTATAAGTTGATTGTTTCTAACTTGTATATGTCATAAACAATATTACAAATGGGTATAACCTAAAAATTCTATTTAATTCATTAAATTATTAGTACTTGAGTAAGACAGGATGGCAGAGACTATAGGGTTATTCACATATTGAGTGTTTAAACTTCTGTGGGTTTCCAATCCTTAATTGAATGTCAGATAAAGTGATCAGAAAGGTCACTTTATGAAAGTTGTAATAAAAACTGTAATATTTATACCCACTAGGGCTTATGTTTTGTAAAATGTACCTGAATACTTATAAATGATTATTCAAAACAGAATAAAACAATTGTAAAAAAATAAAACCCAGTTTCTTCCAGTTAACTGGAAATTATCTCATAATTTATATTAGGATTGAGTCATTATGAGCCAATCAGATTGTAAATACTTTATTTATAGTTTAAGTGAACTTTATTTTGATAGGATATTCTCTAAATTCTTTTATATTGAGTTTATTCTTTTCTTACTGATTTTGAGAACACAAAAGTGATATTTACTTACATTAGGTCCAGATCCTTTTAGCAATATTTCCTTCACAACTGCTGGTATTAATGTATTATCCAAGTCAGTAAACATGTTAAAACTAACATAACACTGTTGATAATATAAAAATAAAATGATTTTCCCTCACATTTAATTTTAAAATCTATATTTTGGTTAAGGATTAGACAGAATGTATTCTTATAGAGACTGGGAGCAATCTTTATTCTTCAAAGAGAAAATCTGTCCTAATTTTAATAAGTATGACTTAGCATTTTTAAGAATTATTCAAAATGTCAGCTTTTGGGAATGTGAGCTAGGTATATAAAACTATTTGCTATTAAAATGAAATATATTTCGTTATAAAAATCCCACATATCTGTTTTTCACAGCTATGCTTCTATTTACATTTAGGAGATACATATGTAAAAAGAGAAAAGTTGAGTCTTTGTCTTCTAAAGATATCCATGATTAGGTAATTCTCAGATGATTTATAACTTAATATATTGAAAAACTTCTACAGTTAATTTGTAATTGCCACATTTACAAAGAAACTTCTGGGTAACAATCTTTTAAAAACATAGTTCAGTGTTACATTTAGGCCCAAAGTTCATTTATTTAAATCACCTATGACATTTGCAAAATTTTTTCAAACGTAGGAAACTGCCATTATTAATATGGCTTCATTCATTTATACCTGCAAAATACTTGTTATACACTTAAGTACAACTGGAACAATAAGATTACTTGCACAGATGAAAGTGAAGACTTTCCTTTCATGTTAAAATTAATATTTATTTCACACTTATGGTAATGCCTGAAAACGTTTTGCAAACAACTATTAATGGTCTTGACCGTAACAGTTTATTGCATTTTTCTGTCCCTTTTTTTCTGAATGTTAAGTACTCTACTTTGGAGTTTTACGTTCTACTTTTCCTCTTATCTTCAAATAGACTCTTCAGCATATATACTTGAATGGCTGACACTACCACCATTACCACTAAATTAACCATAGACCAGAAATTTACTCTATCAAAGTTGCTTTCTTGTATGTTTCGATCACGAGCTTCAAATGCTCTAAGCAGAGTTTGGATATGACCACTTTTGCTTAGTCTGGACTTGATACTGTTGATGGACTCCAGAATGTCTTCCAGTTTCATATCCAACATATCTGTGCCAGTAATATATTTCTTCCAGTCCTCTTGTTCTTGCTCCTGTTCTCCCATATTATCCAGGATTAATTCAAAGAAAATCACCTTCTCAGAAATGGTGCTGAATGTATTATCAAAGCAGAACATGTAGTCACCGCCCTCAGTCTCTATCGTGTGAACTCCATCTGATTTTCTTTGTTCAAAAACTAAGGTTCTTCCTTTTGGAGAGGCAAGACGGAAATCAATATCTAATCCTGCTCCATCTAAAACCGGAATTGAGTGAGGGTGGTGGGGCTGATTAAAGCCAAGTGTCATCATCTCGTCCAATGATTAAGGAGAACGTGTATTAGGCCTGCATTGTGAAATTCCCAGTATTGAAGCGTGTACTGGTTGGTACTCGATCTCCAGCGAGGCCTTCAGGGGCATGGGCTGGTAGAAACACTCCTTCTGGCCGGCCGGAAGAGTGAACGTGAAGTCGCTGTCTAAGGAGTGCGTGAAGCCGGCCGCCCCAGGCAGCAGCAGAGAGGCCAAGAAGACCAACAGGAAGGGCAGCCAGATCTTGTCGCCCATCCCTGCCTGGGCGATCTCGGGCTGGAAAAGGCGTGGGAAGCGTGGGTTATAGGCGCCTATGCTCCACTTTTCCTCCCTGGACTCCTCGTGGTTGGCAGGGAAACCGGGAGCCTGAAGAAACTCCAGGTGAAGGCCAGGGCGGAGGGGCGTTTCTCAGAGGGGAAAACGCCGGCCTACAAACGGTAGGGACTGAGGGCGGAGCCAGCAGTCCTTTTCCACACCCTCCCGGGTCTTGGCTCCGACATAACATTGTTAATCAACTATGCTCCAATATAAAATAAATTTTTAAAGTACTTGGCAACTGGTAAGCACTCAATAAACGTTTGATGAATAAAATAAGGAATGCAATACTTTCAGAACCTATATCAACTGCCTACATAATATTTCCATTTGCATATCTAATAAGATTTCAAAATAAAATGCTTAATTTTCTTCCCATACCTGTATTTGCCTGATTTCCCACCCTTCCTCACCATTTTCATAAATGACAGCACTATTTATTCAGTTGTTTACATTGAAAATCTACAAGTTATTCTTGAAACCTTGTACCCTCATTACATAAATACATTTAATTACTCAACCCTGTGGACTCCACCTCCAAAACGTTAACTCGAATCTACCTACTTTTCTCCCTTTCCAAATACAACTCTAACCCCAGCTTCCAACATTTTGACAGAGATTACTATGAGAGTCTCCCAAAAGGTCTCCCTGATTCCTTCCATGCTCTGCTGAACTCTATTCTCCATGTATACAGCTGATGTGGTGTTCTGAAATCATGAATCAAATTTTTGTCCTTTCCAGCTTAGAACCCTTCAAAGGCTTCAAAAAGGAAAAAAGGAAAAACTCCTCCCTTTGGCTTACAGGAATTCCATGATGTCCCCTGGCTCCCTGTCCACATCTGCTTGTACTACTCCCTTGCTTGTCCCCTACCCTTCAGGCATCTGTCTTTCCTTCCTCCTCTTCAAACAAACCAGGCACACTTCCACCTTTGAGCCTCTGTACCAACTGTCCCCCCTCCTGAAATGCCCTTTCCCCATCTTCCAATGGCTGGCCTTCCCTTGTCACTCAGATCTCAATTTAAATGCCACCTCCTCAGAGAAATTTTTTGCTGACCACCTAATCTAAAGGTGGTCCAGACCTATCAAGCATCATTAGTTCTTGATATTTTTCTTATTTATTTATTACCTGTCATCTCTCTCCCAATCAGAAGTAGAGAAAATTTATCTATCTTATTATGTCAGAGGTCTTCAATATCACCACCAGGTTCAATGATTCACTAGGAGGACTCACAGGACTCAGCTTATAGTTGTACTTAACACTTATGATTTTCTTTTCTTTTTTTAAAAAAAATTTATTTATTTATTTATTTATTTATTTAGGCTGTGTTGGGTCTTCATTTCTGTGCGAGGGCTTTCTCCAGCTGTGGCGAGCAGGGACCACTCTTCATCGCGGTGTGCGGGCCTCTCACTGTCGCAGCCTCTCATTGCGGACCACAGGCTCCAGACGCGCAGGCTCAGTAGTTGTGGCTCAAGGGCCCAGTTGCTCCGCGGCATGTGGGATCCTCCCAGACCAGGGCTTGAACCCATGTCCCCTGCATTGGCAGGCAGACTCTCAACCACTGCACCACCAGGGAAGCCCAACACTTATGACTTATTACAGTGAATGGACACAAAGAAAAAAATAAGCAAAGGGAAAAGGCACATTGGATGAAGTCTGGAGGAAAGAAGGTACAAACTTCCGAGAGTCCTCTCCCAGTGGAATCCTCTCCCAGAGGACACACTTAATTCCTCCAGCAATGAGTTGTGACAGCATGTGTGAAATGTTGTTTACCAGGAAAGCTCATGAGAGACTCTGTGCCTGAAGTTTTTCTAGGGGCTGGTCATGTAAGTGCCCTATGCCTAGCATGTACCAAAATTTCAGAAGCCAGAAGGAAAGCAGGTGTTCAGCATAAACCATACTGTTAGTACAAACAGTTTAGGCACAGTGAGCCACTCTTCTCAGTTAGGGAACGTGGGAACCCTCCTGAAATCTAAGCTTACCAATACCAGCCAAGGGCCAACCTTCCAAGCAGTCTGAAGCCTGCTAACGTTAACTCATTTCTGCACATTTATTAACCCGTGTATCACCTATTCTAACTTCCATTAACAGATTTTTAAAACAAAAATGTTTCTCTTCTCTGAATCTAACATTTCAAAGAGATTTCCACTCATTAAACAAATATTTACTTAACACTTGCCACATGCTAGGCATAGGGAACTCAAAAAATAATAAAATACCATGTGCCCCTTAGGAACTCTAGAATGTGAGAGAAATGAATTTAAAAGACCATTTTCATAATCAAGTATTTTAAGAATTATTAAGTGGTGTATCCAAAGTACCATTAGAACATAATGGCAGAAAGACTAACACTGCCTCAGTGTGTAAGAAAAAAACTTCCAGAAAAAATTAAGAGAGAGAAGACAGGGCCTACTTTAGCTAGAAATGGTCAAACAAGATTATCTGAAGGGTAACACTTGAGCCTTGAGCTGAGATCTGAATGATAAGGAAAAGGCAGCCAATAGAAGTTCTGATCAAAGTACCTTCCAAACAAACAATAACATATGCAATGGCACTGAGAAAGGTCCATTAAAGGGAAAGCTCTAAATACCTAAAATACAGTAAACATTTGATAAACGGTACCTATTAGTACACTATCATGTCCTCTCCATTTTTAAGAAACTGATGATTTTAGAGATTAGATACATGAAGCCCATACCACTAGAACATTTGTATATTATTTATGTCTACCCTATTCATTTACCAAAAAAAAAAATTTTTTTTAGGTAGAAGTTAAAAATAGTACAAGTAAAATGAAGCAAAAATCAATTAATTACTCATTGATTCAAATATTTACTAAGTACTCACTATACGGCCAAACTTAAAAAGGTGAAACAGACATGCCTCCTAACTTTGAGGACTTTATGTTATACTAGGAAAAAAAAGGAAATGGATGTAGACACATGAGAGCAAAGCAGAACACGTGCTATAACAGAAATAGGAACAGAAAAGTCAATGGCTGGAGTGGGGTAGGAAACATGCCTTAGATCAGAACACCTAAACTAAAGCAACATACAACAGGTAAATGAAAAACTAAGCCTTAACCTGATCAAAAAAAAGGCAAATAAGGAAAAAAAAATGAAAGGTTATATACACAACTCTTACCGATAAAAGATTTTTTAAAACTTCATTAAGAGAGATACCTTTTCCTAAGCTGTGTAAGAAATTTATCTGCTAAATCTTTTACACTGAATAAAATAAATCATGTCTAAGAAGACATTTTTAACTCAACTGTAGAAATATCTATTATACCAACCTTTGATTAAAGTAGAAAATACAAAATTAGTATGACATAAAAGGCCCTCCATTATCCAACCTCTGTATCCGCTCTAACCTCATTTCCCACCCTTACAGGTGAACTATGTATATTTTACTGCAGTCATAATGCTATTTCCCATCACCCGAAATTTTCCTCCACCTGGAAAGGCTCCCTTACTATAGCATCCAAATATTTCTAGCTAAATAATATGCATTAATCAAGACTGAACTCAGAGGCATAATTTTCAAGACAGCTTCCCTGAATTTTCAAGCTAAACTAAGTTCCTTTTAGTCACTTCACATTATACCCTGTTTTCATCTTATTAAAGTTGGCCCTCCTCATCCATAGGGTCTGCATTCGTGGATTCAAACAATCGTGGATCATCTGTAACGAACTTGGGAATCCAAGGATTTTGGTATCTGCAGGGAGTCCTGTAACCAATCCCCTGCAAATACACAGGGATGACTGTACTGCATTTACTATATTTTACTAAAATTATCTGTCTATGGGTCTTCTTCTTCATCCAGACTATAAGCTCCTCAAGGACAAGTCACATCTTATTTTTGTGTCCACAGCACTTAGCAGACAAATGGGTGCCCCCTAAAAGTTTATTAAACTTTTACAATTTTGATAAAACCTACTGAATAACAAATTTGAGCTACAGATGGCTTTCTAGTGATCAGAACTGATCCAGGAATAACATTTGAAAAACTTAGAAGAATAAATCATTAATTTTCTTTAGAGGGAACATCCTGAATATCAATAGTCTACATTTTTCACAGTCTATAGTACAGACTCTTCAAAACGGAGATCATTAGCAAGTGCCAAAGTACCTGTGGTCTGTACTGTGAAAGAGAGAAGATCCAGTTGCTCTGTGCACTTCTTAGGTGAATGAGTGGTAAAATGAAATTGTACTGCAGAAGTCAGAGCCTTCCATATATACCCACTTGGATTGAGGGCCACTGAATCTCAGAACAGGTGACTTTCTATAATCAATGGTTCTCAATTCTTTCTGCCTCTATATCATTCACATATGTAGCCCATTCTCATGAATTATATTTTCCAACATACACAGTGAATTCTCAACTTAGAACACACACTTCTGAAGTAACAAGGCACTTCTATATATTGAGAATTACTGATGTATATATATTATTTCAATTTCAAAACATTATATAGGATTTGATATGTTGATCTTTTTATGAGTATATTTATAACTTATAATACATTTATTTTTTTTTAAATGTGATAAAGGCCAACATACAAAATGTGACATGTGAAGGTCAAACACTCTATTAAATTCAAACTACAATCTGCTCCTTTGCCCTAAAATCTGGTTGCTAGTCATAGTGAAAGAAATGGAAATCTACTGCATCATTCTATGATTAAGGTGTATTATTCTACTATGCAAAATATCATCCTCTTTTCAAGAAAATTGTGAGAATGAAACTCAAGATTTCTTTTTTAACATCTTTATTGGAGTATAATTGCTTTACAATGGTGTGTTAGTTTCTGCTGTATAACAAAGTGAATCAGCTATATGTATACATATACCCCCATATCACCTCCCTCTTGCCTCTCCCTCCCACCCTCCCTATCCCACCTCTCTAGGTGGTCACAAAGCACTGAGCTGATCTCCCTGTGCTATGTGGCTGCTTCCCACTAGCTATTTTACATTTGGTAGTGTATATATGTCAATGCCACTCTCTCACTTCTTCCCAGCTTACCCTTCCCTCTTCCCGTGTTCTCAAGTCCATTCTCTACATCTGCGTCTTTATTCCTGTCCTGCCCCTAGGTTCTTCAGAACCTTTTTTTTTTTTTCAGATTCCATATATATGTGTTAGCATATGGTATTTGTTTTCCTCTTTCTGACTTACTTCACTCTGTATGACAGACTCTAGGTCCAACCACCTCACTACAAATAACTCAATTTCACTTCTTTTCATGGCTGAGTAATATTCTATTGTATATATGTGTCACATCTTCTTTATACATTCATCTTTCAATGGACAATTAGGTTGCCTCCATGTCCTGGCTATTGTAAATAGTGCTGCAATGAACACTGTGGTACATGCTCTTTTTGAATTATGGTTTTCTCAGGGTATATGCCCAGTAGTGGAATTGCTGGGTCACATGGTAGTTCTATTTTTAGTTTTTTAAGGACCTCCATACTGTTCTCCATAGTGGCTGTATCAATTTACATTCCCACCAACAGTGCAAGAGGGTTCCCTTTTCTCCACACCCTCTCCAGCATTTATTGCTTGTAGACCTTTTGAGGATGGCCATTCTGACCAATGTGAGGTGATACCTCATTGTAGTTTTGATTTGCATTTCTCTAATGATTAGTGACATTGAGCATCCTTTCATGTGTTTGCTGGCAATCTGTATATCTTCTTTGGAGAAATGTCTATTTAGGTCTTCTGCTCATTTTTGGATTGGGCTGTTTTTTTTTTTTTTTTTTTGATATTGAGCTGCATGAGCTGCTTGTATATTTTGGAGATTAATCCTTTGTCAGTTGCTTCATTTGCAAATATTTTATCCCATTCTTTGGGTTGTCTTTTGGTCTTGTTTATGGTTTCCTTTTCTGTGCAAAAGCTTTTAAGTTTCGTTAGGTCCCATTTGTTTATTTTTGTTTTTATTTCCATTTCTCTAGGAGGTGGGTCAAAAAGGATCTTGCTGTGATTTATGTCATAGAGTGTTCTGCCTATCTTTTCCTGTAAGAGTTTTATAGTGTCTGGCCTTACATTTAGGTCTTTAATCCATTTTGAAACTCAAGATTTCTTAAATTATGGAGTTTTAATCCCTTAACTGGATTAACATGATGTTATAAATATTCAACAGAAATCTTACTTTGGAAATGATCATAAGTACAAAGACTTCAAGAGGTATCCAAATTCTAACTATTGGAATTCAACTCATCTTTCTCTAAGTGTCTGTACCTCTAATATCTTGCATTTATTTTACACGTCTCTTTCCATCTTTAGACTGTAAGCTCCTTGAAGACAGGAACTGATTTTAAGCATTTAATACAGCATTTAATATATGCCTTGCATAGAGCAGGCTCTAAATATAATTGAATGTAGGATGAAAGAACAGAATGTGAAAAGGAAAGGTAAGTAGAACAGAGCAAAGCTTGGGAATGATGGAAGCAAGGAAAAGAAAACTAATACTAGAGAGCCATAAAGGTATGGGGAGAAAGACGAGTGAAAAAGCTATTAAGCAGGTTATAGCCGGGCAATTCTGAAGAGACATAAAAAATCTAATACCCTTATTTCTCTGATGTAAAACTTGTTTGTGGTTTTTGTACAAAGAAAAAAGACAAATTAAAGCTCTAATTATCTAAAGCCGAACTTCTGTTTTATTTTTTAAATACCACTCAAAAATATTTAATGTGCTCAAATGGGTATCACTTAGAATTTTTATTGAATAATTTGTCTGTCTCTACTTACAGTATAATGGAAACACTAACAGTACTGTATTATGTAGACCTTCTGCTGACATACACTTTACAAATATTTACTCCAGCCCAAATACTAAAGCCAGTGTGATATTTTTAGCACTAAGTTTTGAGAAAGCTCAGCTTTCCTCCTGTAGTTATAAGAGATCCGAGTCACTCAACTCCCAGAGCCATATTCAAATCATTAGAACACCATATCCCCCTGGTGTAACAAGAGCCATAATTTCTCCAACTGAAAAATTAAGCCCTTTCCTTTTAGGAAAAGAGAGAACGGCACATGAATTAGTTCCGAAAGAGAGAATGCTAAAGAGAATGGCATATGAATTAGTTCCATAATATTTCTGCAAATTGTTAAATAAACTCTCAGTCTTGCTTCAGCTAAAGGAGTTAACTGTTTAAAAATGCAATTATAAAGTAATCGGGAGACTAGATTCTGGTCCGGACACTATCACTTAATCTCAGTCTCAGTTTCCAGAACTTTAAATGAGATAGTTCAGTATAATTAAATTCAAATAACATTTATTGAGTACATTCTGTGTGCAAATATATAATGCCTAAATTGTTGCCAGGCTCCAACATTTAAATATTTTAATGATTTGGGGTTATCAAAATTGTCCTTGTTGAAATAGACTGTATAAAGAGAACCCAACAACTAGCACCCTCCTCCTCAGTGATTTTCCTCAGACACCTACCTCCCCAAGCTCTGCCCTTGGGAGTCATAGTTGCTCTCAGCAATTTCTGGCTTCAACCCAAACCCCAGCACGAGGCTGATAAAGAATGGCAGTCTGACATACTCAACTCCCACCTGAAATGGGGGCAGTGCCTGAGGAGGAAAAGGGAGATTCAAATAAGGTGCTAGTCTGAAAAACAAAGAAAAGGTTTTAGCATGAAAACCACTCATAAACCGTGTGACCTTGGGCAAGCGTCTTAACCTTCCTAAGCATTTTTTTCTATACTAAAAAAAAAAATGGATAAAATACCACCTCACAGGACTGATGTGAGAAATAAATGGATAATTCACATAGTTTTCCATACATATTTTTCATTATTATTAATAACTAGAAAGTTGAATTAACTTGTTGAATCAGTTGCTCAACCTGTTTCCAGGGACCAGTCTACCTACCAAGTATTAAGGACATTCTACCTCAGGAGAGGGCAAGCAGTAGATGACTCTAAGATCTCTTCTAATTCAAAGGCTCACTGAAAATATGCAGCTGTATCACCATCGCCGTCACCAGGGTGTGTGAATGATCACACCAAGGTAGTCACTACAATCTTACAGTCTGTATCTTAATCACTAAGTTAGCAGCAAAAGGGGGTAAGGTGGCCATGCAAACACCAGACACAAGGTCTCTGAAATGGGCATCGCATAACTACCATCTGCTATTACTTATGGGAATAAAAGTCCAGAGGCTAGAGAGGGCTCACTTCACAATATGGAGAACAGCAATAAAATGCTGATAATAGTCCCAGGCATATGGATATGTTCAATAAAGTTAGCTTCTACTATTGTTATTATCATGTCATAGAAGCAGTCTCTGGGGACTATCACAAAAATAAGTTTCAAGTACTATAGGCTTTCAGGCACCCTATATACCTTAACACTGCTGGCAAACTGTAGGGTCTCCAGATTTCACCAGAGATCATTCTCCAGAACATTTAAATTTCTTCAGTCAGTTGAAACATGATTAAGATGTCTTAATCTAACACAAATACATTTTGTTATGGTTTATTACCACCACACCAAGTAAAGCAGGTGCTGGTCAAAGATGAAGCAAGCTTAAGTAACCACAGTGCTAACAGAGTAGGCACTCAATAAACATCTGGGAGGGAGAGAGAGAATCCAAGGGAAAGCAAAAGTCCCTTCCCCTCAAATACAATGGGTATTTCTGGGTTCCTAGTACTTTTGATCTGTATATCCATGGTTTGATGGGATCCCAAAACAATATATACCTCTTAACAGATAAAAATCCAAAAGGAGTGGGTGTGAGTAGAGAGAAGCAATGGTTTTTCATGACTCTTCCCCCACATTACCACAATAAAAATGCTCACTCTCTTCCTGATTTCCCTTTAGACTAATATTCAGGCAGATATATCAACCAAATGAGATTTTTAGAATTTGACTATAGGTATTGTGAAATACTAAATCTCTGACAGGAAGAGCAGTTTATATGATGTTTAACAACCAAATAGGTACTTATAAATTAAAATCTATTCGCCTAATGAACATATAAAACATGTTCAATCTCATTTATAATCAAGGAAATGTAAACAAAATGAGATGCTATTTATCACCAATGAGAATGGTAAATATTTAAAGACTGATAATATCTCCTGTTGTTGAAGGTAGGAGGTAAAGGGTGCTCAGATAAACTACTGGAAGGGACATACATCGGCAGTCTTTCTAGAGAGCAATTTAGTAGTACCTATCAAAAGCCAGATTACGCTTCAGAGTATATATACAAAGAAGACTATTCTTTACGACATCTGTAATAGCAAAAAAGAAGAATGGAAATTGCTGTTAGAACCTTCAAAAGAGAAATGGAAAAGTAAGTTATGCTATAAACATGCCACAGAATACTATGCAATTTGAAAAAGTGAGAAATAGTTTAATGTAGTGTTCATAATAGATTGTTAAATGAGAAAATCAAGTTGCCAAACATGATATACATGATATACACAATGTTCCTTTTGGAAACCAATACATAAACTGTTAAATGATTTCTCTTGAGAATTAGTATTGGTGGACAATAGGAGTCCATTTTATATTTATTTTAAAAATTTAAGCAGTGAAAAAGAGAAAGAAAACTCCATGTATTTTTGTGTTTGTTTTTTAAGTAATACAAAGATGATTATTCTTCTCAAATCATAAATCAGTGACTGGCTTTACACAGTTGATTTTTCAGTAGTACTGTTAATATATTTAAATGTCTTAAAGATTTGATTAAGTAAATGATTTTCTCAGTCAAAACCCATTTTAGTTGATTCACATGCTTGGTTAAATTGAAATGACAAACATATCAATAATATTTGCAAGGGAAAAATAGAACATGCTATTATAAGTATACCTCAGAGAAAATCCACTTGGGGTTTTTTACATTTGGTTCATCATTTGTCAACAGCAACAATTATTTTAAGAACTCTAGCCTGTTTCTAACCAATCTCCTCTCTTTATTAGGCTACCAGTTAAAATGTTATTGTTATCATATTAAGCTGAAGCCACTGTGAATAAATATTCATCTCTCTCTTAGCATGCTGGATCTAAACAACATTTTCAAACACATGAACCACTTTTTGGTTCACTTTTACTGAACCACTCAGGAAAATATAGTTACACCAAAAACGTTAATAGAAAGATGAATAAAATCAAGTCAAATTTCTATAAAAACTGTGTGGAATTTAGCCAGTTGCACTGACCCTTCAAGTACAAGGTTCATTTAAAAGTCGGCCCTACTATCAACAATGACATTTATAGGATTAAATTAAGCCTTCCAATTTTCAAAAAAGTGAATATGATTTATGTGCACATAAGTGTGTGAGATTTCTGTACTTTGAACACATTTCATTAAAACAAGAATCCTCAGGTTATGAGATGATTACTTTCCTTTAAAAAGAAACGACAAGGGCTTCCCTGGTGGCGCAGTGGTTGTGAGTCCGCCTGCCAATGCAGGGGACACAGGTTCGTGCCCCGGTCCAGGAAGATCCCACATGCCGCGGAGCGGCTGGGTCCGTAAGCCATGGCCGCTGAGCCTGTGCTCCACAACGGGAGAGGCCACAACAGTGAGAGGCCCGCGTACCGCAAAAAAAAAAAAAAAAAAGAAAGAAACGACAACAAAGAAATTTTGTATTAACCTAAAACTTTAGATATCAAAGATTTTCCCTCAATTCCCTTAAATTAAGTAGGAAAAAGGGGTTTTCATGAAGGAGGAGAATCCCATATCAGTTAAATTTCTGGGATTTCAAATAAAAACACCTTTGTATGTAATGTGAATTCTGAATAATATGATAAGAAACATGAGTAAGTGGTCAAGTTTTCATCCATACTTGATGTAGCACTAGCCTTGGTGCTACATCCAACAATTTGCACAACCAAATTTTATAGAATTCAATCTCCCTCTTATCTTCTAATATTCTTTCCTCTCCAATCTCATCCTACTCTGTAACATTTATAGAAAGTATTGATAGGGAAATTACAAAGGCAACATTGTGACAATGTCCATAAGTAAATTATAAATTAATTTTAACCTCCATCTATCAAGAAGTTTAAGACATGAAATCAGGCAATGGAGTATCACATTAGTTGGCATTCAGGAGAATTTGGCGGATTGGGAAACATGAAGAATTCATCACACTGAAGTTAGAAAAATGAAGGAAAGCTGCATGCATATTGGAATGACATGAAAATAGTACTAATTAGAAAGACTAGGGATAAGTTTCTACAGGAGTACTGGTTAATTCAAAACTAATTTTCTAACTTGTGAAATAAATATTTTAAACAAATTAGGAAAAAATAAAGAAAAGTGAACATGATCAATTAATGCTCGAAAGCGTATCTTTACATTAATAATGTTCCAGATAATGTAAATAGTATATCTACAAAGTACTAAATGAACCAAATTTGACACCAGCATGAAAACAAAAATACCAAAAGAAAAAAAAAAGGAACACCAAAAGAAAATCAAACCTATAAAAGTTTAAAAACCAAATAGGAGCATTTTAAAATAAACATTTATTTAATTAACTCTTTTCTAAAAGCATACAATACAAAAAGAAACAATAAATAAAAACATACAATATAAAAACCCACAACTCATATTTACTATAGTCACAATCTTATACTTACTATAAGGTTACAGTTTAAGTTTCATGCAATATATTTATATTTTAAAATCTTTTGGATAAAATGTCTTAAAGTCTGATTTTCTTACCAAAGATTCTGCACTGCACTAACCTTGAAGAGCAATCTTCCCTGGATCAATATGAAAAAATATTTTTATGATCTTAAGGTGTACTTTTTCATTAGATTATCCATTTATGACAGTTTGAATTAAATAAAACATTTTGGACTTGCCAAAACAATCAACAGCACAATTGTACCTTGAATATTAACAAACTGTTCAGGCACACTTAAGTAACTAAATGAGAGGAAGGGTGCTTGCCATCACACCCATGTGATAAAACACTAACTCTAGCATGCTTTTCTTTTTCTTCTTGCTACTTCTCGTATTCCCTTTCAAATATATTTTCTATTAAGAACAAAATCAATTCATGAAATTTGAGTTGCTCTACCTAAGGTCATTTCAAAATGGAAAAGAAAAATTATTTTTTAGATACTTTCCACTAGAAATACACTAAAACTTTACTGTAACACACTATACGTAGTAAAAGTTTTATAAGAACAGTTTATTTTCAAGCACTAATAAAAAGGGCATTTATTATGTAATAAAATGTAACCAGCAAAAAGTAACATCAACTATAATGTGGCCCCATGTTTTGTACCCAAAGGACAGTACAGTTATAACAGAACATTCCATAGTTTCAAAAATTACATAAAGCATACTTAAAGCTATTCATAAATATGCTGTGACTGTCAGGGATGGCCAATTTTTCTGTAAAGGGCCAAATTGTAAATATTTTCGACTCTCACATGTTCTTATCTTTCTTATTTCTTTTATTTGTGGGAGAGGAGGGCTGGGGAAGACTGTATAAAAATATAAAAACCATTCTTGGCACAGAAGCCATACAAGAAAGAACAAGTTGTGGGCCAGATTTGCCAGTAGGCTATAGTCTGCCAACCCTAGGACCCTTCCCTTTCAAAGTAGCTATTCATTCCTATTTGCTTCAAAATATTAAAGATGAAAGAATTTTTAAATGCCCAAACTACATTTTCCAAAGGAATTAATTTCATTAAAAGTAAGGGTATACCTATAGTAATATAAAAGACTAGACTATCTATTTTACAATTTAAATGTAAATCATTCCCATACACGTTGAACATGTTAGAATCAGAGTTCCATCTGCCAAATTCAAGAATCTTATCACTTAAAAAAATAAAACTCTAGATCCCAGTGAATTTTCCACAAGTTAAAGACAGTATAATAAACTTTCCAGGCAAAAAAAAATACTGTGGGAAATGAATTAAAATATATTCTTTGTCAACTGAAAGGTCAATTACTCTTTAAAACTGCATGAGAACTTTTGTCGTTTTGGGGGAGGGCGGGTGAGGGGTAAAAGACATGCAACCTAGAAACATGAGAATGTAGTTTACTTTCCACTGAATGCTTACAGATATTCATCCTTGGAGGTACTGTATTTTAAAATATAAATATTACTACATGATTGAGGTGGAATAAGATTAGACTTTAACAGACTGTACTCATGAATTAAACACTACAATTTTGTATTTTAGATTTCTAAATGAAATACAAATCACAGGGGAGGAAATTAAATGCTTGAGTTCAGCTGATACGGGACCCAATCATACTCAATCATCCATTGGTTAGATCTCAGTGTTTTCTGAAACACCACCGGTTATTTGCAGGGGAAAAGGTCAAAAGCCCAAACAATACTCCTAATCTCACAGCACTTAGGATCTAAGCCACATATTTGGCACTTGATTATACTTAGGTCAAATGCAATACACACTGTGATGTGGCATACTATTACTTAATTCCTGCAATGATTTAAAATGCTTATTCCCACCTAAAATGTAAGTAACCTTAAAGGAATTTTTGTCACTCTCAGTACCAAGCATAATGCTAAAATATGTAGGTACACAAATATTTCTTAAATAAATGAATGAAATTAATTAATATACAAATATGCTCTCTTCCAGGATGAACTAACCCAGCACTAAGCCTTTAAATATGGTAATTAAAGACAGGTATGACTCAGTCACCTTTTCCCGTCAATTATTTCTCTAAAATCGGTTATTTTTTATTTCCAGGACCAGCACCCTAGTTCAAGCTTTATCTCCTCAAAGTAGACGTATATATCATGGATTCTTCACTATTCTAAACTGCATTTTACATAATATACTGCCAGCTTAATCTCCCTAACACAAACCTTTGCTCATGTCATGCCTGAGCTCAAAATCCCTCTAAGATTCTCCACTGCTTTACACAAAGTCTGTGCTGTTCAGTGTTTCTAGGGAGTTTCTCCAAGGCCTGCTCTCAACCTGCCTCTCCAACCTTACATTCACTGTCTCCTAGGCATACTGAAGATTCTGTTCATGTCTGTTCTTTTTGTTTTCACATATATCAAAATGCTATGCTTCTTACTTTCTACTCTTGCAAATCCCACTAACTCTTTCAAACTTTCCCAGACTTGGTCATTTGAAAATGAATTGAAACTAGCATTTACCGGAGACCCACTGCATGGAACTCTCTGACAGACCCACAAAGATGAGTAAGAATTGAGCTTCTCAGAGGAATTTACAGTTGCTAGGAGAGAGAAGACACATGTAACTATAATTTAATATGGAATATCATAAATGACACTAAAAACGTGTAAGTAGAATTACAGTGGAATTCTGTAGTCAGGGAACAAGAGATTACTTCTGACTGGGGATAAGTAGAGGTATCATGAGAAAAACATCATTTAAACTGATAGCTGAAACTTGGCTTCAAAAGGCAGAGATGGGAAGGACTTCACAAGTAATGGAAATAGCTCAATAAAAGACACTCGAAACCTACAACAATCAATGCTCTTATAATTCATTTGGAAATTCATCACGTACTGTTTTGAAGTTGTCTAGGTCATTTTTTGGTCTTTTTTATTTTTAGAATTTAATTTTTTTTCCAGTTGTATTGAGATATAAATGACATACAGTACTGTATAAGTTTAGGTGTCCAGTATCTAGGTCATTTTTTGTTTAGCTAATACTGCATATATTTATACCCTTGGTAGGGCCTGGTCTAATAGGACAGATGAGATATAAACTTGTAAAATAAGGGGAGTAACAGTAGTTATCTTGCATGGTTATAGTAATAAGTGAGGTAACATGTATGCAAAGGTGGCTACTACATAACAGATGCTTGAAAAAGGATAGTTTCCTTCATCTCTGGTACCTAACTCTTTGTTACAGGCAGTTCTAAAATGACCCCTAAGATTCCTGCCTCCTGGTATAAACACCCTATAAAGTCCCTACACTTGAGTGTGGGTGGGACATATGAATATGATAGAGGTCATGGCTGTGATCACATTGTGTTACATGGCAAAGGTGAAGGGATGCTGCAGATATAAAGTCCTTAACCACTTTGGCTTTAAGTTAATCAAAGGGAGTCTATTCCAGATGAGCCTGACCTAATCAGGTAAACCCTTAAAAGAGGCCTGAGCCTTCCCTTAGAGAGATTCTCCTGCTGGCCTTGAAGCAAGTCCCCATGAGTGCTACAACTGCAAAGAAATGAATTCTGTGAGCTATGAAGGGAACCCCAAGTCTTAGATGAGACTGAAGCCCCAACCGAAACTTTGATTGCAGCTTCATGAGACCATGAACAGAGGACCCAGCTAAGCCATGCCCAGACTCTCGATCCATGGAAACTGTGAGATAATAAATGTGTGTTACTTTAAGGTGCTAAATTTTTTTGTAACTTGTTATGGAGCAATATAAAGCTAATTAATACACTCTCTCCCTCTACTTTCTCTCAAACACCTTCCTTTATCAAATGTATTTTTTAATCATTTTAATTTGTTGAAACAGATAATGTAAAAATGCAAGAATGAAACAACAATATTATAAAGTCCTTTCTTCCCTCTTACTCTCTCTCTTACACATGTGTGCGTGTGCACACACACACACCTTTTTTATAAATATAGAAAGTATCTGATTGGAAAAGAAACAGTATCTAGCCTACGAATATTATTTTATTGGAACATATTTCCTCATCTGTAAAATGATATAATAATAGTATTGACATTATAGGGTTGATAAGAGGATTAAATGAATTAAAGTTGGTAGGCAATTTAAATCCTTGTTACTCAAAGTCTGGTGTGACCAAGAGCAATGGCATCTGGTAGAAGATTTTTTTTTTTTTAATAAGACTTCATTTTAACAAGATCTCCAGGTAATACATGTGCACATTTAAAGTTTAAGAAGCACTTCATTAATGAGCACTTATCACTCATGTAAGTGCAATATGATCATTATATTTCTTAAAAAACTCATTTCTTTTCTATACTCTCTATCTTCTTTTCATTTGAATATAAAGAAATTTTATTTGCAAACTGATTTCTATAGTAAAAGCTGTTTGTGATTATCTTTTCTCTAATCAGACTATGAATTAAGAAATTAAAAAAAATAAACCTCTAGTTGAGTTTGAGACTATTTTGCTCTCTATTCACAATGAGTTAGAAGTAGTATTAGACAGCTAACGGTCACTCAGATCAAGGGGAAAAATTTTTTTTTCTAGATAGCATTTAACCAATCCAAATACAAAATCAAAACTGCAGATTACACAAAACATAAAAAGTACAACCAAGTGTGAAGCTTGCCTAATATTACTGTGAATCTGGTCTTTTACAATTACTTGGGCATGTGTCTTAAAGGAAATCACACTGTATTTGCCAACCACTGCCTTCTTGTAACTTTATCCATTTTACAAGTAACTAAATACAATTCTGAGGTCAACAAACAGAAAGCCAGTTTGAAATCCAAAGGAAGCAATACCAAGTGCACTTCAAGTTTCAAAAGCAGGAGCAATTCAGAACTTGTGGGAGTATATAAACGTGACAAGGTAGTTTAAAGGCAATCCCTATAGGGCTTCCCTGGTAGCACAGTGGTTACGAATCTGCCTGCCAAGGCAGGGGACACAGGTTTGAGCCCTGGTCCGGGAGGATCCCACATGCTGCAGAGCAGCTAAGTCCGTGGGCCACAACTACTGAGCCTGTGCTCTAGAGCCTGTGAGCCACAACTACTGAGCCTGCTTGCCTATAGCTCGTGCTCCTCAACAAGAGAAGCCACCACAGTGAGAAGCCACCGCAATGAGAAGCCCCTGCTCGCTGCAACTAAAGAAAGCCTGCACACACCAACAAATACCCAACGCAGCCAAAAATAAAATAAATTTAAAAATAATAATAATAGTCCCTATAATGTTGCATTGGTGGACTTAACTTTCTGCTAAGATTCCTTGCATTCAAATTAATACCCTTTAACACACTTCACTTTTTGAACAGCATTTGAAAAATATGCAAAGGTACCTTAATTCATTTTATTTTAGATCTTTCCCAGGAAATTAAGAGCAACTTTAGTCCTTTTAAATCTGCATCCCTTCTTAGTTAAATTACAGGCTAAGGTAAGACAATTTAGAGTGACTTGAACTTCCACTTTTGCTTTGACAGGCAAATTGCTGAAAATAATTAAATAAAAGAATACTCCAATTCCCCCCAGCAGGAACACATTTCTATGCCACCTCCAGTTCTAACTTTTGATATTTGCGTTGACAGAAATGTCAATTACAGAACTAATAATAAAGTGTATTGAAAATGTATGAAGTGTCTGATCTATAAAAGAAGAGAAACTATTACTTCCTACTCTGTGATTTTTGTAGCTTTTTTAATACAGGTGATGGCTAATAGATTTTCAAAAGACAAGGTGACATCTCAAACAGTGAAAAACTGTTAAGAACAGAAGTGAAAAATTTTTAGGGAAAAACAGAAATCTGATGACTTGTTCTTATTCAGACCATATATAAGAATGAGAAATTGAAATTTTTATGGATGTTTTTCATATTTTCAATTGCAATTCCATAAATGTTACCTCTTTTTTTCTAGTCTTTCTCAGTATGAAATCATATGAAACAATGTAAAAGGAAAAATATTTATTCATTTATTACTATAATTTTATTATAATAAATATATTTATTATTTATTCCTTCATTTATTATTTTTCATATTGTTTACTGAATCTCATTGAGAAGGTGGCATTTGAGGAAAGATTAGAAAGAGAGGAAGGAGAGACCCATGTGGCAATCTAGGAAACAAGGAGTTCCAGCCAGAGGGTACAGCAAGTCCAACAGCTCAGAGGCAGAGTACACCTGGTGTGTTTGAAGAATAGCAAAGGACAAGGGTGGAATTTGTGGGGCAGAAAGTAACAGGAAATGAGGTCAGAAAGGTTAAAAGCAGAGAGCAAAATCACAGACAGGGGCCTCCCTGGTGGCGCAAGTAGTTGAGAGTCCGCCTGCCGATGCAGGGGATACGGGTTCGTGCCCCGGTCTGGGAGGATCCCATATGCCGCGGAGCGGCTGGGCCCGTGAGCCATGGCCGCTGAGCCTGCGCATCCGGAGCCTGCGCGTCCGGAGCCTGTGCTCCGCGACGGGGGAGGCCACAACAGTGAGAGGCCCGCATACCACAAAAAAAAAAAAAAAAATCACAGACAGCCTTGTAAACTATGGTAAAGAACTTTGGCAAGTGAAATGAAAAGCCAACCGAGGATTTTTAGAATAGAAGAAATGTGATCTGAGAGATTTCAAAAGGATGACTATGGTGATATGGAATACAGACTAAGGGGTTGTGGACTAGGGTGGAAGGCAGCAGACCCGTTAGGAGGTACTGCAATAATCCAGTCAAGAAATGATAGGGACTGAGAGGTCAGATTCTGGATTCTAAGACTTGGAGCCTAGGAGTTGCCACTTGCTGACAGGGGAAGACTAAAGGCTTGGTTGTGGGAGAATCAGGCTTCACCCATATACTCCACCTGGAACACATCCTCTCCGTAGAAAGCAAAACCATCGTACGCGTGCAAGGCCTCACGTCCAGCATGGATCTGTGACTAGCTAGGAACCCCTCTGGTCTGAGTGTGTGCACAGCCTTGCATGTGTACACAGCCTCCCAGACCACCAGTGATATGTAGAATCTAATGAGGCCCATTCACCCCTTAAATCTCCTTATTAAAATTCTGGTCAATCTGTGGTTTTCCCCAACCAGAATTACAACCTCATGCTACTTAAAACATTGGTCTTCCCATTCTTTTGCCATAAAAAAATCACTATCGTTTCCAACAACGTTCTAGAAATATAGGGGTTTTCTATATTTGCTCCAAATCGAGTGAGTCCCTTCCACGGGTGAAAACAAAGCCACTAGTTTCACAGCTTGCCCCACCCTAGCAAAACCACTACGATAATAAGCCAGTGGTGGGAATGAGCAGAATGGGAGCAGCCTCAAGCACTAAAACACCAGACTGTTCTCACCCAAGGTTCAGTGGTTTTTCTTAAATAATGCTTCTCAATTTTTTATATAATTTGATCACTTTCTCAAGACCTTAACTGGCTGTTTTCTGACAATTTTATTGACATTTATGATTGCTTTTTGATGAGCAGATTTGCCAAGGTCCTCACCCAAGCCATTCTGCACTAAACACATTTTAACTGTAATTTGCCTGAGCAACCTACTAAAAAATGTCATAGAAAATATTTTTAAACATTTCTAAGTACGGAAATTGCCAGTATGCTAAAATCACTATTTTCTTTTGACTGTTAACATGCCTTTGTTGAAGAGCTTACTCAGGTGACCTTAAGTAGAAAAAGCCTCTAAGCAGAGTAAATAGCATTTGCAAAGACACAGAAGCACGTCAGGGAACTGCATGCATTTTGTTAAGTGTTACGTTAAGTGTTGGGTGGGAAACTATTTTTAGCTCTCCCTTTCCTACTACAGATGAGCTCAAATCTCTTACACCCTAAAAATGCCCTTTGTTGGCCAGATGCAACACAATGTTTTTACTCCAATCTCTTTTCTCGTCTTCTCCATCAACCTTCTTGAAAGAACAGTTTGAACACTATTCAAACTTCTCCCCTTCCTCACCTCTAGCCAATCCTCAATCCACTACAATAAGGCTTTCTTCCCAACTTTACTAAAATTACCCTCAGAGGGGTTCAGTAATCTCTCAGATTTACCAAATCCAATTAACAATTTTTGGTCCTTATCATACTGAAACTCTTGTTCCATTTGTCAATACTGCACATCACTCCTTCCTTCTGAATCTCCACTCCTTAGTCTATTACTACATTGTCTTAGCTCCCCTCATATTGTTCTGATCATTTTTCTGCAGATAAGTCCTTTAGCTGCACTTATAGGATCTCTTAAACTCTACTTCTAACCCCCCCCAACATTTCTCCCAAGGAAATTTCAGCCATTATCACTGCTTCACACTGATGACTCTCAAACCTTTATCTCCAGTTGTAAAACTTCTCTCACAATTTAAGACTATTTCTAATAACTGAAAAGTAGTTCCACTTTAATGTTCCACAGTGAGTTCAAATTCATCAGCGTCTGGAACGGAATGAATCTTACCCTCACCACCAAACCGACTCTTCCCAGGTGTTCCCTATCTCATTTGTTGGTATCCACATCATCCAGTCACCTCAGCTACAAACCTAGATTGAATTTATGATTCTTTCTCCTCCCTTGTCTTCTGCTGCCCATGACATCCAATTAAGTTACAAGCCCCACTGCTTTAACCTCAGATATATTCTCAAATCTTTTACCCCTCATTCCTTACATTTTGAGGTAGTCATTTTGACACTGTGTCAAAAGAACTTTGTCAAAATGGCTATGTCAGAAATGAAGGTTGACAGCATAGCACAGGGAGATGGGCTTGGTGCTTTGTGACCACCTAGAGGGGTGGGAGAGGGAGGGTGGGAGAAACTAACACGGTATTGTGAAGCAATTATACTCCAATAAAGATCTATTAAAAAAAAAAGAAATGAAGCTTGAGCCCAATTTAGCTCTCTGCCAAGACTGGAAAATGATGGCCTATCCAATACGTCCTACATGATTTTAAGATCCTGGCAGTGAATGTTTCTAAATATTTTGCTGATCAATAACAAACACTGGGACCATTTGGTTTGCCATTTACTTCTAAATGTATCCGTTTTCTAGTAATGTTACTTTCCATAAGTAAATGGTTCTTCCCTTAAAGTACACATCTATACAACTTTCAGATCTCATCAACCCTAAAGTAATTTTCACTGGATCAAAAAATAGCTTTCCAAGACTTGAATGGCACTGAGTAATATGTCGGACAAAATGCATGGTAAATAAACTAATGGTGTGCTTCTGTGTCTGAAAGACTTCTTTTGAAGAGAATATTTTGGCTTCCAGTAGATTTTGTACAACCTGTCATTTAAAGAAGTATGTGTGGCTTCTAGCTGACATATTTAAAATTTTCTATATCTAAAGTTCTTTTTCTTTTTAATGCACCAGTTTGTCTGCATGCTTTAAATCACTCTTCAAAATGCTTTCACATAAAACAATGCTATTTGGAAAATAGGTCTCATGTTATATTTTCATATTATATTGCATTACATCCTTCTATCCAAAGTTCATGATTATAGACAGATGTAAAATATGATCTAGAAAATGTAAGATCTACAATATCTTGTCTGTAAAGGGAATACTAAAAACACTACCTTTTAAGCAATTAGAAGCAGAGTTACAATTCAGTGGTTTAAAGAAGAATACAGGCATGCCTCATTTTATTGGTCTTTGCTTTACTGCTCTTGGCACATATTGTGAACTTCACAAATTGAAGGTTAGTAGCAATCCTGGGTCCAGCAAGTCTATCAGCAGCATTTTTCCAATAACATTTGCTCACTTCAAGTCTCTGTGTCACATTTTGGTAATTCTCACAATATTTCAAACTTTTTCATTATTATTACATTTGTTATGGTGATCTGTGAACAATGATTTGATGTTACTATTGCAAAAAGATTACAACTTGCTGAAGGCTCAGATGATGGTTAGCATTTTTTAGCAAAAAAGTATTTTTTAATTAAGGTATGTATACTGTTTTTAGCTATAATGCTATTGCACACTTAATAGACTACAGTGTAGTATAAACATAACTTTTATATGCACTGGGAAACCAAAAAATTCATGTGGCTCACTTTATTATGATATTTGCTTTATTGCAGTGGTCTGGAACACAACCCACAATACCTCCAAGGTATGCCTGTACTTTGATTTTGTGTGTCATGAAAATTCATGCGCTTTAGGATAAGACTGCCATAGGTTTGAATTCTGTAGATTATACGTTTTTAGCCCTATGACCTCGAATAATTTATTTAAAAATTTTTAGTCTATATCCTCACATGTAATATAAAGATGATAATAGTCATTTCTCAGGACTGATGTGAGTAAAATATGAAACTAGGTCTATTAAATATCAAATACATTATATACACAAAGCAGATATTTAATCCATTTTAGTTAGTTATCCTTCTTTTAAGTTAGTGGATAGAAGTGGGGAATTTTTATTGACTAAACTAGAATAAAAGGCATAATTATGTGATACTAAATTGTATAATATATTTTTACTGAGTAGGGCTGAGTCATTCTATTATTTTTCTTCTTTCCCAATTCTAGCTCCATATGTTTTTTCATTTCTAAAGAAAATGGCATTTTTGCAAGACATTACCTGAAATCTTGTGTTCAAGTAACTTTCTGGTACATACTTGTCACACCTATTTATTCTTCTTCCTGAGCACACAGCTCAATTATATTCCCCAACCACCCCTGTGGTTCTTGTTTAGCAGAAAAGAATGTGCACAGCTTCCACATCTGGCCCAAAATTCTCCTTCATGTGATCTCTGGTCTTTTCCTCTTCATGTTGGCTGGGATAGAGATGACAACAGTGTTCCCGGAAGTCATATAAAATATAATGGAGTGGGCTCCCCTGGTGGCACAGTGGTTGAGAGTCCGCCTGCTGATGCAGGGGACACGGGTTCATGCCCCGGTCCGGGAAGATCCCACATGCCGTGGAGCGGCTGGGCCCGTGAGCCATGGCCACTGAGCCTGCGCTCCACGGCAGGAGAGGCCACAACAGTGAGAGGCCCACGTACGGCAAAAAAATTAATAATAATAATAATGGAGTCACACAATGGAAGTAAGGGCTGAACTCTGGGATCACTAGAATACTAAGAGAGTGAATGTTCTGTGACTCCACATAAAAGGACATAAAAGGCATTGTAACTTCCACCTTGGTTTCGGGGATTGCCATCTGGGGAAAGCTAACCATTATACCATAAGGACACCCAACCAGAACCATGGGGAGGCCTATGTGGAGAGGAAGTGAATTTTCTTGCCAACCGCCAGCATCATTTTGGCAGCTATGTGAATCAGCCCCTTGGAAGCTCCTCCAAGCTTTCAGCCCCACCCAATGAAGTCTTCAGATAACTATATCCCCCAGATAATATCTGACTCTTCCTAAGAAACTCTTAGCCAGAATTGACCAGAGAAGCCTAATTCCTGACCCACAGAAACCATGAGATAATGAACGTTTTTTAAGTAAAAAAAAAAATTACTTCCAACCACATGTAAAAATTTAAATAGATCACAGACAAATCATTAAGGAAAAAAACTGACAAGGAATTCCCTGGCGGTCCAGTGGTTAGGACTCCATGCTTCCACTGCAGGGGGCCCATGTTCGATCCCAGGTCAGGGAACTAAGATACCTCAAGCTGCACGGCACAGCCAAAAAAAAAAAAAAAAAAGCCAAATTAAACTTCACAAAAATTAAACTTTTGTTTCTCAAAAGACAATGTTCATTTCTTTTTATGGCTGAGTAATATTCCATTGTATATATGTGCCACATCTTCTTTATCCATTCATCTGTCGATGGACACTTAGGTTGCTTCCATGTCCTGGCTATTGTAAATAGAGCTGCAGTGAACATCGCAGTACATGACTCTTTTTGAGTTACGGTTTTCTCAGGGTATATGCCCAGTAGTGGGATTGCTGGGAGTGAGGTGGATGAACCTAGAGTCTGTCATACAGAGTGAAGTAAGTCAGAATGAGAAAAACAAATACCATATGCTAACACATATATATGGAACCCCCCCACCAAAAAAAAGTGGTTATGAAGAACCTAGGGGCAGGACGGGAATAAAGACGCAGACATAGAGAATGGACTTGAGGACACAGGGAGTGGGGAAGGGTAAGCTGGGATGAAGTGAGAGAGTGGCATGGACTTATACATACTACCAAATGTAAAACAGATAGCTAGTGGGAAGCAGCCGCACAGCATAGGGAGATCAGCTCGGTGCTTTGTGACCACCTAGAGGGGTGGGATCAGGAGGATGGGAGGGAGGCACAAGAGGGAGGGGATATGGGGATATATGTATACGTATAGCTGATTCACTTTGTTATAAAGCAGAAATAACACACCATTGTAAAGCAAGTATATTCCAATAAAGATGTTAAAAAAAAGATATTGTTCAGAAAATGAAAAGGCAAACTACAGAGAGGGGGAAAATATTTGCAAAACATATCCGATAAAGGACATTTGCCAACATATATAAAGAAATCTTAAAAATCAACAAGGAGACAAATAACCCAATTTTAAAATGGGCAACAGATTTGAATAGAGTCTTGACCAAGAAGATAAACAGATGGCAAATACCATAGAAAAAGATGCACGACAGCATTAGTCATTAGAGAAATTCAACTTAATATCACAAGATATGATTATACACCCTCTAGAATGGCTAAAATTTTAAAAACTGACAATGCTGAATGTTGATAAGGATACAAAGCAACTGACTCATCAGGAAGGAAAATGGCACAGCTACTTTGAAAAACAGCTCAGTTGTTTCCTACAAAGTTATCAACATACACTTACTGTAAGACATAGCCATTCCACTCCTAGGTGTTTACCCAAGAGAAATGAAAGCACATATTCACTAAAGACTCATACTCAAATGTTCATAGCAGCTCTATTCCTAATAGCCAATAGCTAAAAACAACTAAAAGGTGCATTAACTGGTGAAGAGATAGATAAACAAATCGTGGCATATCTTTACAACAGATTACTAGTAATAATAAAAAGGAACCACCTATTGATACAACATATATAAATCTCAAAAGTATTACGCTATGTGAAAGATGCTATATATCAATACAAAAGTCTGTACTATATGATTCATTTTATATGAAATTGTAGAAAAGGCAAAACATGGTGACAGAACACAGAGCAGTGATTGACAAAGACCACAAGTGAGGGGGAAAGATGGACTGTAAAGGGGCATGAGGGAAATTTGGCTGGGGGGAGGGTGGAGTGAGGGGTGGTTAATGGAAATGTTTTATATCATGATTCTTGCGGTAGTTATACAGATGTATATCCATTTGCCAAAATTTGATGAACCATACACTTAAAACATGTACATTCTACTGTATGTAATTTATACCTTCATAAATTTTTTAAATGAAACAGAATAATGTCTAGCATACTAAGCACTCAACAAATATTAACTAAAAATAACTTATTTTTATGGCAATCAAAGAAAGGAATGGTTTCATAGAGAGAAAGACTAAATTCTAAAATGCCCTTTTCAAAGATAACATAAATTAAGAAATTTTCTTTTAATAAACCCTACCCTGTAAGCAGATAATATAAAGGTTAAAAGTAAAGATCTGTCATTTAGTTCTAATTTCTATAAAAAGAACTGAGCACAGAGCCAAATGAAGTGTGACTCTCGTGAGGTTGGTTAGCATCTCTCAGCAGCATTCAAGTAGTAAACAGAGCAGATACCAGCTAGTATTTCAAAAAAGTGAATGGTAAGTGAAAAGGCAACAACAAAAAACAAGTCAGAACTGAATAATGTCAAATGAGGAGTAGGACATGACATATCACTGAAATTCTAAAAACACTTGAGGGAATTTGAAATTTCTCATTAAACACTTCAAAAATACTTAAAATAGGGAGCAAGACAACAAAGTTAGGCTGTCAAATTTAAATAGTTGCATAAGTGGGACTGGGGAGTATTCAACCAAGGAACCAAATAGACCAAATTCTCTTCTGCATCTAGTAGAATCTAGTCTAAGAGTAGCAGAGACTACAGAGAATCACCACTCCTCCCTTTATCCCTCCCATAGGCATGCGCGCACACATACACACACAAACACACACACACACACCACACATCGTTGAGGATTATAAGTAAAGCAGCTATGTAAAGAAAGGGAACTGAATAAATTTCACTTCTTACCCTCTTCTGCTTCATCCTCCTGGGGTGACAACGGGCCCCCTCCACTAGTAGGAGTGATTGGTTCCTCCTTCTCAGACTCTCGCTGTAGACTCACCACCTCATATATTGCATCTCCAGCATTGGTATGGCCTTTTCCCTCAGACTGAGAAAGATATAAACACGTTTCAACATTAGAAATTTGAAAGAGGGACTTCCCTGGTGGTCCAGTGGTTAAGACTCCACGCTCCCAATGCAAGGGGCCCAGGTTCAATCCCTGGTTAGGGAACAAGATCCCATATGCTGCAAGTAAGACCCAGCGCAGCCAAATAAACAAATTTTTTTTTAAAAAAAAGGGAATTTGAAGAAAACATTGAAAGATAGTATATTTCAGTGGTCCTTAAAAAGAGCTAAAATGAGGAGCAGCATGTCATGTTTGATCTACAGCATGTGTGAAGTTGAAAAAATTTTTTAAAGTATATTGTTCTTCACATAATATTCTAAATGTATGGTTATTTTAGTATTATTTTAACCAATACAATGAAACCTACTAACCACTTTGAGAAAACCCGATTTCTTTTATCAGAAAAACCTGAGACAGCACAGATTCCAGGGCAGACAGATAAGCAAGTGATGCTGGATTCTCAGGACTGACTACCTTGCTCTGAGGTAAAGAGATACCAGCTATATCCATCAGCTAATTCATGGAAGTAGATACTTATCACCTTATAAATGGTTTATATTCTAAATGGCCTTTGATTAAGGAGGAAAAATTAAGGCAGCAGGCAATTAACCAACCTAGCACAGCCTACAAAGCCCTAGATAAATTGGACCTTGCCTCTCTCTTAAGCCTCATCTCACACCCAAAGACTGTTACTACATTTCAGCCACTCTGGCCTTGTTTCAGCTCCGGGAACTTTAAATTCTTTCCCCACTCAAGGTCTTGGGACATCCTTTTCTCTCTGCCAATACAGCTCTTCCTCCTACTCTTTGTTAACTCCCATCAATCCTGGATACTTACCTCCTAATGTCACTTTACAAAGAAGCTAAACGAAGTTTCCATGTTTTTGATTCCCAGCATACCTTGTCCTTCTCCTTCACTGCACTTACTACAATATAACTACACATATTTCTTATTATTATATTTATTTCTTTAATGGCTATCTCATCCAGAAGAGAGGAAGCATTATATGCGCAAGGATTATGTTGACTTCCAATCAGAAGTAATACGGTACCTGACACATGGAAGGTACTCAACAAGTATCAGTGGAATGAATGACTAGACTAATGGTAAAACATGAATTTTAGAGTCAAATAGATCTGAGTCTGAACTCAAATTTCACTACTAATAAGAGTGTGCTCTTGGACAAAATAATTAACTTTGCTGAGTCACAGTATCTATATCAATAAAATGGAAATAAACCACCTTAAAATTATTAAGAAGATTAAATATAACAATACTTTGAACATAAACCAAAGTGCCTGGAACAAATTTATACTACTATTATTATTATTTCAATGTTTGTACCACCATACTAGACTCTAAAGAAAACAAAATAAGAATAATATAAATCTAACTTTACACCTAAAGGAACTAGAGAAAGAAGAACAAACAAAACTCAAAGTTAGTAGAAGGAAAGAAATCATAAAGAACAGAGCAGAAATAAATGAAATAGAAACAAAGAAAATAATAGCAAAGATCAATAAAACTAAAAGCTGGTTCTTTGAGAAGATAAACAAAATTGATAAACCATTAGCTAGACTCATCAAGAAAAAGAGGGAGAGGACTCAAATCAATAAAATTAGAAATGATAAAGGAGAAGTTACAACAGACAGTGCAGAAATACAAAGCATCCTAAGAAACTACTACAAGAAACTCTATGCCAATAAAATGGACAACCTGGAAGAAATGGACAAATTCTTAGAAAGGTATAACCTTCCAAGACTGAACCAGGAAGAAATAGAAAATGTGAACAGACCAGTCACAAGTAATGAAATTGAAATTGTGATTAAAAATCTTCAAACAAACAAAAGTCCAGGACCAGATGGCTTCACAGGTGAATTCTATCAAACATTAGAAGAAGAGCTAACACCCACCCTTCTCAAACTCTTCCAAACAATTGCAAAGAAAGGAACACTCCCAAACTCATTCTGTGAGGTCACCATTACCCTGATACCAAAACCAGACAAAGATACTACAAAAAAAGAAAATTACAGACCAATATCACTCATGAATATAGATGCAAAAATTCTCAAAACAATATTAGTAAACAGAATCCAACAATACATTAAAAGGATGATCAAGTGGGATTTATCCCAGGGATGCAAGGATTCCTCAATATATGCAAATCAATCAATGTGATACAAAATATTAACAAACTGAAGAAGAAAAACCATATGATCATCTCAATAGATGCAGAAAAAGCTCTTGACAAAATTCAACACCCATTTATGATAAAAACTCTCCAGAAAGCAGGCATAGAAGGAACCTACCTCAACATAATAAAGGCCATATATGACAAACCCACAGCAAACATCATTCTCAATGGTGAAAGACTGAAAGCATTACCTCTAAGATCAGGAACAAGACAAGGATGTCCACTCTCACCACTATTATTCAACATAGTTTTGGAAGTCCTAGACATGGCAATCCAAGAAGAAAAAGAAATAAAAGGAATACAAATTGGAAATGAAGAAGTAAAACTGTCACTGCAGATGACATTACTATACATAGAGAATCCTAAAGATGCTACCAGAAAACTACTAGAGCTAATCAATGAATTTGGTAAAGTTGCAGGATACAATATTAATGCACAGGAATCTCTTGTATTCCTATACACTAATGATGAAAAATCTGAAAGAGAAATTAAGGAAACACTCCCATTTACCATTGCAACAAAAAGAATAAAATACCTAGGAATAAACCTACCTAGGGAGACAAAAGACCTGTATGCAGAAAACTATAAGACACTGATGAAAGAAATTAAAAATGATACAAAGAGATGGAGAGATACACCATGTTCTTGGATTGGAAGAATCAATATTGTGAAAATGACTATACTACCCAAAGCAGTCTACAGATTCAATGCAATTCCTATCAAGATACCAATGGCATTTTTTACAGAACTAGACCATAAAATCTTAAAATTTGTAGGAAGACACAAAAGAGCCTGAACAGTCAAAGCAGTCTTGAGGGGAAAAAAAACGGAGCGGGAGGAATCAGACCCTCTGACTTCAGACTATACTACAAAGCTACAGTAATCAAGACAATATGGTACTGGCACAAAAACAGAAATATAGATCAATGGAACAGGATAGAAAGCCCAGAGATAAACCCACGCACCTATGGTTAACTAATCTATGACTAGGAGGCCTGGATATACAATGGAGAAAAGACAGCCTCTTCAATAAGTGGTGCTGGGAATACTGGACAGCTACATGTGAAAGAATGAAATTAGAACACTCCCTAACACCATACACAAAAATAAACTCAAAATGGATTAGAGACTGGACATTATAAAACTCTTAGAGGAAAACATAGGAAGAACACTCTTTGACGTAAATCACAGCAAGATCATTTTTGATCCACCTCCTAGAGTAATGGAAACAATAAATGGATTAATCTCCAAAATATATAAACAGCTCATGCAGCTCAATGTTAAAAAAAAACAAACAACCCAATCCAAAAATGGGCAGAAGACCTAAATAGACATTTCTCAAAAGAAGACATACAGATGGCCAAGAAGCACATGAAAAGCTGCTCAACATCACTAATTATTAGAGAAATGCAAATCAAAACTACAATGAGGTATCACCTCACACCAGTTAGAATGGGCATCATCAGAAAATCTACGAACAACAAATGCTGGAGAGGGTGTGGAGAAAAGGGAACCCTCTTGCACTGTTGGCGGGAATGTAAATTGATTGATACAGTCACTATGGAGAGCAGTATGGAGGTTCCTGAAAAACTAAAAATAGAACTACCATACGACCCAGCAATCCCACTACTGGGCACATACCCAGAGAAAACCATGATTCAGAAAGACACATGCACCCCAATGTTCACTGCAGCACTATTTACAATAGCCAGGTCATGGAAGCAACCTAAATGCCCATCGACAGACGAATGGATAAAGAAGATGTGGTACATATGCACAATGGAATATTACTCAGCCATAAAATGGAACGAAATTGGGTCATTTGTAGAGACATGGATGGATCTAGAGACTGTCATACAGAGTGAAGTAAGTCAGAAAGAGAAAAACAAATATTGTATATGAATGCATATATGTGGAATCTAGAAAAATGGTACAGATGAACCAGTCTGCAGGGCAGAAATAGAGACACAGATGTAGAGAACAAAGGTATGGACACCAAGGGGGGAAAGTGGTGGGGGTGAGGGGGTGGTGGTGGTGGTGGGATGAATTGGGAGATTGGGATTGACATGTGTACACTAATATGCATAAAACGGATAACTAATGAGAACCTGCTGTATAAAAAAAATAAATAAAATTCCAAAAATCAAAATATATATATATATAGGCATAGATAGAGAAATAATACCTCTAATATCTACCTGTACTATAATCCTTTTAAATTATAAAAATAAAACTACTTTAATTATTCACTGTTTTCAAGAATTACTTTTGAACCATAAATCAAATTTTGGGTGCATTTTGAAATCATTCAGCAAATAATAAAATGTAAAACTGTCTACTACATTAAACATAAAAAAAAAAGAAGAAGAAGACAGCCATGAAAAGTTAAGTGGTTAGGTTTAAACTAACCAAATTTTTATTGCATTTCTGCTATATTTAAGAAACAAAGACCTCAATCCCTAGAGCAACCATTAAAATAATTATGTAAAGAAATATAATAAAAATGAAATACTAACTGTTCAAATAATCCAAAAGATGACAGCAAAGGAGAAATAAAGAAATGTAAAATAAGAAACAAGTAGGAAATGAATAATAAAATGGTAAACTTAAATTTAAACATATCAATATTTATGTTAAATATAAACTGCCTAAACAATTAAAAAACAAAATTCTCAGATTATGTTTAAAAAAAGACAACTATTTTCTGTCTACAAAAAAACCCACTTTAAATATAGTGACATAGGCAAGTTGAAGGTAAAATGAGCTTAGAAGACATACCATGAAAACACTAATCAAAAGAAAGCTGAAGAGACTATATTAATAAAAGACAAAGCAGACTACCAAGTAAGAAAAAAAAATCACTGCGTATAAAGAAGGACACTGCACCATGTTAAAAGGATCAATTCAACAAGAACACATAAGAATCTTGTAAGTGTATGCACCTAACAACAGGCTTTCAAATATATGAAGCAAAAAATTCATAGAAATGAAAGGAGATGGACCAATTCACATTTATAATTGGAGACGTCAACATTCCTCTCACAGTAATGAAGTTTACAAAAATTCAGCAATGTTATAGAAAAACTGAACACCATCAACAGCAGGATCTAATATTTATATACCACTCCACCAAGTAACAGCAGAGTACACATTCTTTTCAAGTGCACATGGAACATTCACCAAAACAAGCCATTTCCTGGATTATAAAACAAACTTTAAGAAAATTTTTAAATGTGAAATAATATGTTTAGTGACCGTGATACAAGTAAACTGGAAATCAACAACAGAAATACATCTGAAAAATCCCCAAATACTTGGGAATAAAATAACACACTTCTAAATACTCCATGGATCTAAGCCAAAGAGGAAGGCTCAAATTAGAAAATATTTTGAACTGAACAAAAATGAAAATACAATAAATCAAAATTAGTGGGATACATCTAAACAGTGTACATAGGGAGATTTAGAGCTATAAATGCTTATAAGTATTTCAAGTGAGGCATCCAAAAATCAATAACCTAAACTTCCACCTTAAGAAACTAGGAAAAGAAGTGCAAAATAATCTAAAACTAGCAGAAGTGAGAAAATAAAGATAACAGCACAAATCAATAAAACTGGGGGCAGAAAAAATTAAAAATAAATGGAACCAAAAGGTAGTTCTTTACAAAGACCAATAAATTGATAAACCTCTAGCTAAATTCACAAAGCAAAAAAGAAAGAAGATACAAATTACCAATACCAGGAACAAAAGAGTGGATATCACTACAGACCCCATGACATCAAGTGGATAATAAATAAATACTGCAAATGGCCCTATGCATATTAATTGGACAACTTAGAAAAAATGCACCAAGTTTAAGGTATACAGCATAATGATCTGATACACTATATCAATATATATTGCAAAATAACTACCACAATAACATCCTTCACCTCACATAGTTACTCTTGGTAATTTACTGATTATACTTTTTTTTTCAACTGTATAGTTGATTTACAATGTTTCAGGTATACAGCAAAGTGATTCAGTTTTATATGCATATATGTGTGTGTGTGTGTGTATGTATACATATATATTCTTTTCCAGATTTCTTTCCATTATACGTTATTACAAGATATTGAATATAGTTCCCTGTGCTATACAGTAGGTCCTTGTTTTTATCTAATTTATACAGTAGTGTGTATCTGCTAATCCCAAATTCCCAATTTATCCATCCCAACTGATTATACTTTGATTTAAATAGGTTCAAATCAACATGCATCTTCAAAAGGGAATTTTCCTTTTATGCTTTTTAACTCTAATAACTGATAAAAGACTTTGCCTCCAACTGAAAGGAATGTTAAGGCACCTGAAAGCAAAGAAGAGATTTGGGAGGAGGACAAAAAAAAAAAGTTATTTTAACATTAAACCTATATTTAGCCCAGAGCCCATAAAAAGCCTAAATGGGGACTGTGCTAGGAAAAAGATCTAAGAAAGGGCCGCTACTTCTACTTCCAGGCCTGGCTCATGCTCTCCTAGAGAGGAAAGAAGAGGTGGCTCACTTTCCCCTATTAAGGGCCAAGCCACAGGAGCTTCTGAGAGCAGATAAGACTGTGATGACCTTTTGTCATTCCCTAAAACCTACCCTTTTCTTCAGACAAGCCTCCTCCCTCTAAACTATCTCTTGACTGAAAACACAAAACAGGATGATGGCCTTTGGAGAACAGACCTGTCAAGAGAGAAGCTTTTCCTCCCCCTTAACACTTGACCTCCAGTCTTATTTTAGGTCTCTTGGACATTATGACTCTGCCTCTCATTTCTCTATAACTTCCCCTTGTAGGGGAGCAAAATTTGCCATGCCGAAATGTCTCTTTGGCATGCAAATTATTTAGAGATGGAACAAACCAAGGCCAAAAAGACTCAGGAAAAATCTTTGACCTTCCCCCTAACTGCCTAAATTTAGATAGAGGGCCTGTTCCTGGAACAGAGCTGCAATAAGAGATGTCTGCAAAGGATATGGGCTAGGTGTGATGGGGGAAACTCAGCAGGGCCTAGAGATCACAGTCCATTCTGTGTCCCATTGTCTCTGCATGGCCCAGCAAACATCTATTTACCAAATATTTGCTTTTCCATCTCCATGTGAACTGCCTTTTTTCCCTTTGAAGTTCCAAAACACTACCCCCAACATCCTCTTTTGTCTTCAACTGAAGATGGTATTGAAGGAAGGGCTTCAGCCATTTTGGAGAATTACTCAGTTTTCCTGGGTCTCTACCATGTATACATGTTACTAAACTTTTGTTTGATTTTCTCCTGTTAATCTAGCTCATGTCAATGTAATTCTTAGGCCAGCCAAAGAACCTAAAAGAGTAGAGGAAAATTTCTTCCTAACACCCTTCTCGACTGTTTCATGAGACTTCTCTTTTCTGAAGGTAAATTTTATTCCTAGCAGATGCAAAAAAAAAAAACCCAAAAACAGGTAAAGTACTTGAAACAGTGCTCAGCACATAGTAAGTGCTATGGAAGTGTTACTTCTGGTACTGTTTTGTGCTGTTAAATGATATAACACTTTGAGGCATGAGATAGTCTAACCTGTGGTACAATATGCAGAATAACTAAGAAACAATAGTGGCTTCCACATCCTATTCTAGTGCTCTTCCAGAAATCTTTCTGGGCAAATAATTATGTTAATAACAATAAGGATAGCAAGCATTCAATCCTGGCAACAACCCAAGCTCATCCCTTGAAAGGTCTTTTTCCCCAGATCTTCATTTGGTAAGTCCCCTCCTGTCACACAGACCTTAGACATTTAAATGTCACTTTCTTACAGAGGCCTTCCTTGACCACCCAATGTCCACCAAGCCATCATAGCACTCTGTTACTATCTGCTATCTTGCCATTTGTTTGCCTGCCCTTCTGTCCCCTCCATGTATCCCCCATACATAGAATGTAAGCTTCATGAAGCAGGGACTTCATCTGCAGCATTTACCACTATATCCCCAATGTCTACAATAGTAATCTGTCAGAGCAGGCACTTAATAAATGTTTATTTAATTAATAAGTAAATGAGCAAACAACGCTACATGGTGGGTATTATTTTTACCTCCATTTTACATATGAAGAAGCTGAAGCTCATGGATACAACTACCAAACGACAGAATGGTGAACTAGCCTCATACCTACTAACAGAATCAAATCATTAATATTTGGGGTTACCCTTTTGTGTCACTTTACAGTCTACAAAGTGATAGCACAGACAGTATCTTACATGCTAAAATATACTGCAGGGGAGCAGAATTTGTCACCCCAAAATATGCCACATTAGCATGAAACCAAGCAGGACCCTGTGAGGCCCTCTAGGGCAGGGGTCTGCAATCCCCGTACTAGTCCGCAGCCTGTCAGGAGCCGGGCTGCACAGCAGAAGGTGAGCAGTGGGCGAGTGAGCAAAACTTCCTCTGCTGCTCCCCATCACTCCCCATCGTTTTCATCACCACCTGAACCATCCCCCACCCCCACCCGGGTCCGTGGAAAAACTGTCTTCCATGAAAACGGTCCTGGGTGCCAAAAAGGTTGGGGACCACTGCTCCAGGGTACAAATCCTTTCCGTGTTCCCCATTTCTTGTTTGTACGAAATAAGCTTCATTCAGCCTCCCAGATCTTCCCTGAGTACCAAAGGGAAGATCCAAACAGTTACTAATTAGGGAAGGGTGGGAATGCAGAAACAAATGAGGAACAGTCAAGAAACACCAGTGCAGCATGGGACAGAGACGTGGTTCCTCCTCAAGGAATATACATAACAACATATCTTTGAGTTCTTCAGCAGGAACTATGGCCCCCCACCCAGGTAGAGCACTAGATTCCTGGAACACCACCCTGTTACCTCACCACCAACCAATCAGAAGAAAGTCTGGACACAGTGGAAGATAACACAGACTCTGATCCCCTCCCCAAATGATTAAATGCGATTAACTTCCCCTTTCTCCCTTTAAAAAACTTTCATGGTCAAGCAGAATCTTAGGAGTTGGTTCTTGGACAGGAGTCTGCCTTCTCCCCAGGTTGCCGGCCTCCTGAATAAAGCAACCTTTCCTTTCTAAACAACGTGTATTGGCTTTCAAGCGAGTATTGGCTTTTGAGCGGCGAGCCGCCAAACATGAGTTCAGTGACAAGCATAAGGATTACTATTTTGAGCTAAAGACAATCAAAACCTAGCAGATTCAGGAAAGTTCTTTTACCTCTCCCTCAATTGCCTAAATTTACAGAGCAAAGGAAGAGAGCTATTACCAGAGATACCTTTTTACCTAAGAAATTTACCTATATAACAGGGCAACCTTTGTTTTCCAAACATCTCCTCTCCCTTCCTGTGAAAGGCCTTCCTCCCCTTGTATCCATAGATCCCTCCCCTTTCTTTGGCTCAGGATGGCATGTAAGTTTCAATTACCAGCAACCTTTTGTGTCTTCATATCTTTATGGTGCTCCCATATGTACATAATTAAATTTTCCTCCTGTTAATCTGTCTTATATTTATTTAAATATTAGACAAGCCAAAGAATCTAAAAGGGAAGAAGGGAAATGTTTTCCACCCCTACAATATTCCCTCTCTGCTGTGATCACAGAAAACAACTCACATATACCCTCAAAGGAACTCCTTTTAACCACCACTTTGTGTCATTCTACTACTATTGTCCCTCCTTTTTCTAAACTCCACAGCATTCTGTACATTATTTTCACCTAGTATTTATCATAACCCTCCTTGTAAAATGGTAATTTTTATATATTTCCTTATTAATAGGAGGTGACACAAAGTTCCTTTGGGGATAAGGTTGTATTTTAAACATCTTATCCTTGCTGTGCCACTACAATAGATAATATAAATTAACTTTGAATTAACTTGACTACAACAGTCATGGAATTATTTGTGCTAAAAACTGTTTTTATAATTCACTAATTCAAATGGCATAGAATTTTAGAGACGAAAAAAGAATTCAGGAATACCATTAACCCACATACACTACGTATCTACACTGGAATAGGTGATTCCTTCTCAATCAAATGTAAATTTCACTATGTCTTTTTAGGCCAGATGCTCCAATAACTAAACATAACTTAATTTGTTATTATTATTAGTTTAAAAATCTCCATAATAAGCAGCAGCACATTTTTTTCAGAAAATTTGTTCATTGTGATAATCAGATATGCTAATAGAAATTATTTAAATTACTTAAACCTTACTAATTCCACAACATGTGCTTTGTATCTGAAGAAATGTCAATCTACACTAAAACATGTTGTGCTGGCCTCAAAATGTTCTGGATTTCCTAAACTAATCTAATGTAAACAACATTTCTTTTTTTTTTTTTTTTTTTTTTGCGGTATGCGGGCCTCTCACTGTTGTGGCCTCTCCCGTTGCGGAGCACAGGCTCCGGACGCGCAGGCTCAGCGGCCATGGCTCACGGGCCCAGCCGCTCCGCGGCACATGGGATCCTCCCAGACCGGGGCACGAACCCGTATCCCCTGCATCGGCAGGCGGACTCGCAACCACTTGCGCCACCAGGGAGGCCCAACAACATTTCTTAAGAGTATCTTTAAAATGAATATTATATAAGCATTTCTTTTTTCATAACAATGTTTTTTCTCTATAATTGTCTCAAATTGTTCTTTGTAGTTTATCACACATCCCCAAATTAAGCAAGAATTCAAGAACCACCCCCTACATGTTTTCAATGCTGCTGACTCAGCTGACCCCTTGACAACTGAACTCTATTTTACCCTAACTTCATCTAAGCAGCTAAATCTGCTCCTATTTTTCTTGAAACTCTATAGTATTCATAAATGCCTAATTTATAAAATAAGAGGTCACTGAGCTCAATGAAGTTAAGTGCTGCATTTTCCAAGCTCCCATCTCCATATGCTTCTACTCTTTTATGCCTAACATAACTGCTGTTATCAATTTTTACTACATTTTGGCACAAGCAAAAAGTAGAAAATATTTTTATGAAGAACAACACAGCTAAAAATGTTGTACACCACTACTGTGAACAAAAGCAGGTACCTCTGTCCATAGAAAATAATTTCATTTCAAAATTTCAAACAAGTAGTATTTTAAGAGTAAGACCATAGTCTTAAGTACAAGAATATTATCTGGACCTAAAGTAAGTAGTATATCTGACTATGAAATAAGCAAAATTTCATTATTAAATATCAGTTAGGTTGCTACTTCCCCATCATACCCAAGGAGCTCTTCCTTGTCACATTTTTCTCCAGGTGATAAGCCTTTTGTTTTATTTATTAAATCTTCAACACACTAAAAGTCTTTAGATACGAGGATCATTTATTCCTCACTAATAGGCCACTTAGTAATGTGGCCTTGGTAATGTAGTAATGTGCAATTCCTTAAACTCCACAAATGAAAGACAAGGGAAAGGAATGCTAATACTTAATGAAAGGATCCCAAGTCACTGTGCTTGCCATCTTGTTTTTCTTAACAACTGGCATATTACTTTTTAAATGCATTGCAAAAGAGTATATGTACATACAGATTCTCTCTTTTCTGCCTTACAATTTCAAATCTTTAAATACTAATTTTTCAGAATAAATCCTTTTCAATTAACTAATAACTCCTCAAGTTTTCAATGAAGGCCTATAATAACTGGCCTATTCTCATTTCAGTACCCAGAATGAAATACTGCTTTATTCAATTTTATTTCCTTTGATGTAGTCTCATAGTAAGATACACTCTATAGTACAATACAAAGCAAATCTGAAAGTAAGTGGTAACACATAAATGTCTTATCGTTCTTTAGGCAAAATACAACCAGAAGAATATAAAATTATTCTATGATTTTAAAAATTATAAAACAAAACAAAAACACTACTACAAAGGTTATAACATTCCTATCAAAGAATCCTGCCAATAAACATCTTATGATGGGACTCACAGCCTTTATTTTCAGTAATAGGAAAAGGAAGAAATAATAATTCATCAAATTACTTCCTAGGCAATTTATTAGTGTAGCAACAGGTGATGTCACTATAGTTTAAAGTTATGAGTATCTTCAATATGAATTCTATTTTGGGGTACTTCAAAACTGTCATTTAAAAAATCACTTTGAGGGCTTCCCTGGTGGCACAGTGGTTGAGAGTCTGCCTGCCGATGCAGGGGACATGGGTTCGTGCCCTGGTCTGGGAGGATCCCACACGCCGCGGAGCGGCTAGGCCCGTGAGCCATGGCCGCTGAGCCTGCGCGTCCGGAGCCTGTGCTCCGCAACGGGAGAGGCCACAGCAGTGAGAGGCCCACGTACCGCAAAAAAAAATAAATAAAAATAAATAAATAAATAATAAAAAATTAAAAATCACTTTGAAATGACAGAATAATAAGCACATAAAATTTGAAGCAGCAGAACCTTCCAAAATTCTAATTTTGCTTTCAGCTGTTTTGAAAGTCCTCCCATGAATTAATAGATTTTTTTAAAAAAGAAAATATCAAGTGATGCATAATTTCTTTTTTGTTGAGATATAACTGACATATAACATTATGTAAAGTGTACAACGTGTTGATACATTTATATACTGCAATACGATTACCACTGTAGCATTAGCTAACACCACTATCACGTCACATCATTATCATTGCTTTTTTGTGGTGAGAACAATTATGACCTAGTCTATTAGCAACTTTTAAATTTATGGGGCTTCCCTGGTGGCACAGTGGTTGAGAGTCTGCCTCCCAATTCAGGGGACACGGGTTTGAGCCCTGGTCCGGGAAGATCCCACATGCCGTGGAGCAACTGGGCCCGTGAGCCACAGCTACTGAGCCTGCGCGTCTGGAGCCTGTGCTCCGCAACAAGAGAGGCCGCGACAGTGAGAGGCCCGTGCACCACGATGAAGAGTGGCCCCCGCTTGCCACAACTAGAGAAAGCCCTCACACAGAAACGAAGACCCAACACAGCCATAAATAAATAAAGCAAAAACTGTCAACAAGTAAAAATAAATAAAAACACCGTTAAAAAAATTATAATATAGTACATTCATTCCCTGGTATCTATGGAAAGATTGGATTCAGGACCCCTCCATGGACACAAAAATCTACGGATGCTTGTGTCCCTTATATAAAATGTTGGCCCTATGTATCTGCAGGTTCTGCATCCACAGATTCAACCAACCAAGAACTGATCCATGGACTGATCCACAGACTGATTAATGGTTGACTGAATCAACCCTTGAGAAACCCGTGGAAAAAGGGCACACTAGACTGCTGACTACAGTCACTAAGCTGTGCATTAGACCTCCAGAACTTTTTTATCTACTAGTGGCCAGTCTGTACATAATTTCTTAACTATACTATTTCTGAAGAAAGAAATTAGTTCACTTTCAAAATATCTGCCATGCCATTCCTCTAAATGTTGGCAACAATAGGTTTTCAGCACTTGACTCCATATTTTGATGGGTATTCATTCAGCAAAATCACTAGCAGAGGGTTTGACTTCCAAACCCAGGAAAAATAGAAAGAGAGAATGAATTTTCTAAAATTCTAACTTTGTATATAAAAGTTGTATATAAAATAAAGTGTACCCTAATACTTTGGATTTGTACCCAGCTTCTCTTTTGTTCCCAGTTGTAGAGGTGAATTATGACATTTTGTCTCCCATTCAAGCCTCAATCAACTGCAGTCTAACTTCTGCCCCACTACTCCTCTGAAATTGTCCAAGTTTTACAGTCTAAGATCTTTGTCTCTTATTTACCAATCAAATCCTTAGCTAACCTTCCTGAAGTACCTGATGCTGAAGGCATTCTCTCCTGCTGGAAACAATTTCCTCCCTCGCCTTTCCTGGCCTCGTGCTCTTGTGATTTTACCCCTAGATCTGTGCTTATCCTTCTACATTCACTTGGCTCAATCCTCTTCCTATACCAATCTTTTCAAGGTCTCCCCATTCAACACTTGGACACAGGGTAATTTACCTACTCCTAGTCACAATTCTCAAGCTTTAACCACTTCTAAAATCTTTATTTCCCAAGCTTAGGATACAAATACCAACTGCTCACTAAACCTAAAAGTTCCACAGAAATGTGAAATTCAGCATATCTGAAACTCCACTAGCTTTCCTCATGAGCCTCGAAACACTTCTCCTTGAAAGTCTATTTCTGTGACAGGGAAAAGCTAAATCGGACTCCAGGTTCGATCTGTTTCTTTGACTTTAACCTTTGCTTTTTGTTGCTTTTATTATAATCATACGTAATGTCCTGCCTCAGGGAACCCTGCTCCTCTGCCTGAATGTTAAACTAAATGCCTCTGTTCAGTTCACAGGGAGACAACCTCACCCCACCCACCTGTGGATGTCTCAAGAAAGAAGAAGAAATTAACACATCCCCTCACTGAGGCTGGCCATTCCACCGGGTATTTGCAAAACTTATGACCTTTTGACTTTACTTACTCATCTCCTCCCCGTCTCTGTGCTATAAAAGAAGCTGGCATCCAAACCCCGATAAGATGGTTTATCAGAGACACTAGCCTGGCATCTCTTCCGTCTGCCGGCTTTCTGAATAAAGTCGTATTCCTTGCCTCAACACCTCGTCCCCGATTCACTGCAGCGAGCAGAGCAAGCTTGGACTTTGTAACATCTCAGTCAAAAGGATCAACAACCACCCAGTCACCTGAAAGTAATCCTAGACCCCTTGTTTTCCCTCAACCTCGCGTCACATCAAACACCAGATCTTGATTCTTACTTCCCTAAGGCCTCTCAAATTCATCTTTTCTACTATCCCCACTGCCACCGCCTTTCTTCACGCCATCATTTCTCATCTTGGCCACAATAGCCTTCTTTCTTCATATTTATTGCCTCCAATATCAGTATCTTTTTCACTGCTGTCAGAGTGACCTTTCCCAATTATAAATATAGTGTCATTCACAGCTTAAAATTCTCCCAACCTGAGGATAAAGGACTAAGCATGGTAATGACCTACCTATTCGGAATAATTACCCACCATGCCCACTGATGCTTCGGCAATATCTAATTTCCTACAGATCTTGAACATATCATGTTACATCAGAGTTCTATGACCTGACTCAACTCTTGTCTCTGACTGAAATGCCCTCCTCTGCCTTACCACACTCCAAAATCCTGACCTTTCTACCAGAGTTAGTTATTCATTTATTGGTTCATTTATTCATTCATTTATTTTAGGCTTAAGAAACAAAGGATTCTGCCCAAAAAGAATAGAGACTCGATAGAAGACAAACAAGTATTAATTAACATTAATAAAAACAATAATAGCTAACATTTACTGAACATGTACCAGGTGACAAGCACTGTCCTAAAGGGCCTTACATGAATTCATATTTATTCATCATGACAACTGTGATACTGTGATATAATAAGAAATATATATTTTGGTATTCATCCTGGCTCCTGAAACAGTGCCATAGCAATAAAGGCAAAAGAAACATCTTTTGTTATAATATTCGGTTTTTATCCCATCCATTTCTGAAATAGTTCCAGAGCAATAAAGGTATAAGGAGCATCTTTTGTTATTCCTAATGAGCTTCTTTCAACCACACTTGAATTTTGTTAATGAGGTGACTTTTGGAAAGCCCCTGAGGATATGGGGTGGGGGGAAGATGGATGCTAGAGGAATCGATCACATGATAGAGGGCAGGAACTTTCAGCCCCACTCCCCCAACCTCCAGGGAAGGGAAAGGAGCTGGTACTTGAGTTAATCACTAATAGCCAATGATTTACTCAATTGTGCCTACAGAATGAAGCATCCATAAAAAACCCTAACTTAGGTGTTCAGAGAACTTCTGGGTTGGTGAACACATGGAGGTACTGAGAGGGTGGCAAGCCTGTAAAGGGCATGGAAACCCCATACACCCTCCCCCATACCTTGCCCTGTGCATCTCTTCTAGCTGGCTGTTCTAGAGCTGTATCCTTTTATAATAAACTGGTAATCTACTAAGTAAACTGTTTTCCTGAGTTCTGTGAGTCATTCTAGCAAATTATCAAACCTGAGGTGCAAGTTGTGGGAACCTCCAAGTTATAGCTGGTTGGTCAGAAACACAGATCACAACCTGGACCTGCAACTGGTGTCTGAAGTAAGGAGGAGGGGCACAGTCTTGTGTAACTGAGCCCTTAACCTGTGGGGTCTGTGCCTACTCCAGGTAGTTAGTGTCATAATTGTATTGTAGGCCATCCAATTGGTGTCCAATTGGAGAATTAATTGCTATAGGAAAAACACTCACCCATCTGGTGTCAGAAATGAAGTGGTGTGAAGAGTAGTAAAGGAAACAGAGTTTTCTTTTAACAACTCTGAGAAGTTAGAGGGAAAGTTATAACCTTAAAAATTAAAAGGTATTAGGAAAAAAAGTTTAAAAAATAATCCGTGATATAATCTTCATATGAAGAAACTAGAAAAACAAGTTAAATCCAAAGCAGAAATAAAAAAGAAAGCAAAAGGAATCAACAGAAGATAAAACAGAAAACAATAGGGAAATCAATGAACCCAAAATCTGTTTCTTTGGGGGGGAATAAAATCAGTAAAATTAATAGACCTCTAGCTAGGCTGATAAAACAAAAAACAAGAGAGAATATATAAATTACCAATATCAGAAATAAAAGCAGATCCTACAGATCCTAAAAATATTAAAAATAAAAAGGTAATATTTTAAGCAATAAATTAAATATCCTTGATTAAATTGAAGATTCCTTGAAAGACACAAATCACCAAAAATGACTCAAGAAGAAATAAAAAAAATAATAAACAGAATAACACAATATCTACTAAAGAAATTAAATTATACCACTAAAGTTAGAAACCATGTTCTTATTTGATATTCATTTAAATCAGTCTCACATTTATTGGAGCTGAATGTAATTTAATCTTTTTATGTCACAAGAAATGGCCTCAAATAGTATTTTTAATGTTTTAGTACTAAGAAATTCTTAACTCATGGTACTTACCACTCAGTCACTCAACATCAGTAGTTTTAAAAATACGAAAATAACATTTAATAATAAAAATCCACTCTAATATATATATTCTTGAAATTTATATAAATATATAAATTCCAGTACTCTTCTTTATCTTGCCATATATATTAGATATATATGTGTGTGTGTGTGTGTGTGTGTGTGTATATATATATATATATATATATATATATATATATATAAAGCTAATTTGGGGGGGCAGGGTGGGAGGGGGGAAGCTAACTTTTTATCAAGTCTCTAGGAAGAAAAATTCACAGCATAATAATTTATTAATTTTCACTAGAATGATGACAACCACTTTGTATACAGCTCCTTTATTCCTTTATTTATTCTTATGCAACCCTGAATAATCCTTTGGCTCAAAATGACAAACGAATTCTTTGATAGTCATTAACAATTAAGCTACCAAAAAAAAAAAAAGAAAAGAAAGAAAGAAGGAAGGGAGAAAAATATCTCAGAATAAAACATGAAAATATGCTCAGGACACTAAAATTTTAAATATTGTTCATATTATCTTCATCAGAATATGCTACAAAAACTAAAAGAAAAAAAACAGTATACACAGTAATAAAAGCTGTGTCAAGACGAAAACCACAACAATTTCAAAGCATCTAATATATGAAGCCTAACTGAGCAATAACAAGTTTTTTTTAATATGCAAATGGTTAAGCGGCTTCTATATTTGTTCACTGAACTGATGCTTGCTTTTACCACATTACATTTTGCATATTATAGTATATGAAGCAACAAGCATTTTTTAAACTTGGAAGAGAGGGAGCACTAAACAGGATGAAAAGGATTTTCCATCACTCAAACAGAATATTCTACTCTGATTTCATAAAATGGACACTACTAGAATTCAAGTTATTTTTCACTGTTACCTTCTTCCTTCATTACATAACAAAAAGTGTATTTTACCTACTAATACTGCCTAATTTAAGAACTTCACAGAAACCCTAATTTTGTTCATTTAATATTAAAATAATTTTATAACCTTACTAATAAGTCAGACAACACCTTCACATAATATTATATAGGTAGAAATAACTATAACAATTAGTCATGTATTACTTTTTTCACTATTCATATTTTTTTCACTATTACTTTATAGTAGGGTGAGAGATTTTACTTTATAAAGATATGATGTTTCTGTGCCCTTTCTTTTTGGTTTTATGTAATTGTATATAAAAGAAAGAAAGAAAAGCTGTTTTAGATATAGATTCGTTATTTCTATTAAGTATGTTGATACTTTACAGGTTTCTAAAACAAATTCCTACATAATTATTACTAGTTGTTTTTTTTCAACTGACATTACCTACATATGGATTTTTCAAATACTCTGTTGGTTGACTCTAAATATCATTTGATTATCTGAGGAATTCTATCACTTTTTATTGCTATTTAAGAAATTATTTAAAATTTAAAATTATTTAAAATTTAAAATTAAAACTTTTAAAAATTAAAAATATGCTATTTAAGAAATTATTTTATTGCTATTTAAGAAATTATGTTGGCATTAAAGAAAAAATGATGGAAAAAATGTATTATGTGAAAAGAACAAAAAGGTCCTACCTGTTTCAACCTCATGAAGAAAGTCTCCGTGAAAGTCTTTCTGCTGAAATACCAAAATCGCTCGTTTGCAGGGTACACACGTACTACTGTCTCCAGGAGAAAGCGGACAGGCTCCACCACCTCCGTGACTACCATATCCACCGCCACGGTCATGTACACTCGTTTATCTGCAGTAGAAATTTTCTGTGTTTTATGCCAGCTTTATTATTACTTATTTAAGAAAACAAAGTTAAAGGATTAAGGTTCTTTATACTCCTGTTACCTGCTATGTTTAATTTTAAATGTTTTATTGTCACTTAGATTAAATAGGTAACCAAGTTTCCCAAGTATGTTTCTCAACACTCCTGATCCCACCTTAATCAAATGTTCAAATATCCTCTGACAACTTTAATTTTTCCTTCTCAAAATCAGGCCCTTAATATAAAAAAATAAATAAAATAGAAATTTCAGAATGTCTTTTACACTAAAACTATCTTTCAGGTTTAAAAACAAAACCTGGAAAATCACAAAGATCTGCCCTTTCATTTTATAAAAAGAGATACTAGAAATTATTAGGTCTGTTTGATGAGTTGCATGGGAAGGACTGTCAAATCAGAAGAGATGCTCAACCTTCATTATGTTAAATTTGTTTGGGAAAATGTTATTAATATTTCAATGTTGTATGCTTTAAGGGAAGTCCCCAGAGATTTATCAGTACCCTCACTGTCCATAATACATATTAACCATCAGGAAAATCATTGACCAAAGCTCTAATGTGCAATTTTCATATATATACTCTCTATATAACTTATAAAATATGCTATATATACTCTCTCCATATATATAACATACAGAGTACACATACACATATATACTCTCTCTACATATATAGAGTATATATACACACTACATATTTATAGTATGTATATATATTTTATATACATAAAATATATATCAGAGACCTGGCAAGTGCTTTTAGAGAACAGTATACTGTTATCAGTCAAAATTTCAGTTACTATTTAAAATGTTTTCTTCACCATAGCCTTCCTCTAATTTGAATCTAGACTTTCTAGACCAGTGTCTATTGGTTTTCTTCAGTTTCGCTATGGTAGGTTGAAATGTGGATTTCATTTTATTCTATTTACCCTGCTTGAAATTCATTGGGATTTTTGAAACTGTGGTTTGTTTATTCCGTATCATTTTGTCATTTCTTCATTATTCTAAAAATATTCTTAAAATTTATATTGTCTACCATTTTCAGTTCTCAGTTAAAGGAAAGTTCAAATAACCAAGCCTACCATTAGAAGAAACCTTCAATAGTGTCTTTTTAGCCATTACACAACATTTATACTCATCAACTACACTTCCATTAATATCATTAAACTCAACAAAAAATGTATTACATTCATACTAAATACAAGCATTCTATCTGCCAATTCAAGAGGAACTAGGATTCTCTAGACATTGTACTTGACCTAAGGACCTTATAAGGTCTCAGGGGAATAAAGTAGAGGGGTTAGGGAAAATAACAAAACACAGAATACAATATACAACTTGACGTAGCAAAAAGATCCCAGACATTTCATCTCTCAGGGCTTCAACTTTTGTAGTTTTGATTCATGACTCCTCTGAGTAATTTATAATTTCAAGAACACCATTTAAAAATTTAAGAAATTAGGTCAACATTTTTGTGTGGCATATGAAATGATTTTAAATTTAAAACACATTATCTTTTGCATTAGAATATTATTGTAATATAGTACTATGTAGTTTCTTTTAATTGAACAAATAAATTTTTAAAAATATATTTTTAAAAAATATATAATTCTTTATTTTTTTACTATTATTATTATTTTTGGGCCACACTGCACGACATGTGGGATCTTAGTTCCCCAACCAGGGATCGAACATGCAACCCCTGCATTGGAAGGTGGAGCCTTAACCACTGGACCGCCAGGGAAGTCCCTAAAATATATTATTTTTAATTGAGGACCAAATACGTATTAAAATACAAAATGAAACTGAACTATGTGTTACATTAAGAACAGGTAAAAAGTGCTTTTATAAGTTATTATTTGAAATTTCTATATTTTACTTCAAAATTACCAACTGGCTTATTTTTTCCATTTTCACATTGATTTTCTGAATGATTATAAGGAAGAAGTTTACAGACTGGTATTCACAAGCCTGTATCCAGAAATAACAAACTGTGGTGTAAAAATTATTTATTCCTAATATGAAAAGCTAAATTTTACATTATCATCATTATTTTTCTCTCTTTTAGCCCTCAGTTTGAAATAGCTTGATGTGTGATCAAATGCATGCAATTTATGGAACTGGTAAATACTTTTATCAAGGAAATTCAAAAATAATTATCATTTAATGTTCTTCATTAATATATTATATTTCCATATCAGTATTCACTAATGCTCCTGTCTTTAACCAAAAGCCTATTGTGGGTATAAAGTAAATAATATAAAACTAAAAATCAAACAAGCTGATCCATTATTTTCTCAATATAAATTATTGGTTGAATCATAGTAAAGCATTTAGTAGAAGATTATAACTCATGAGATAAAACTAAATTTTAGTTTAAAGGCAGACAGTGGAGGGGGAAAAAAAAACACATGGGCAATTAACAGATATCTAGATAAAGTAGGAATAAAAATAAATACAATGGGAAAAATGACAAATGAGCCTACTTACCATCTATAAATTCTGTTCAACACTAACATATTAAACAAAATGAAAAGGTAAACAACTTGGAAAAAAGTATTTGCCACAAATGAAATCCTAAATATACATTACTAAGTTCCCAAAGGTCAAAAGACTGGAATGAATAATAGTAAATGAAAAGATATAAGTAATCTGTAATATAGCGAAAAAAAGTTAAAATAGTTATCAGATATGAAAAAATTCCAGAATTTGCTTCATCATTTCTTTCATACTCTTCCATCATTTCCCCCTTAAATAAAACAACTCTATAATGACATATGAAACACAAAGCCCAAATACTTTCTTAACATAATGTAATAAAATTAATCCACATATCATCAGGGGGCTTTCTTTTGAATAGTGGAGATTTTCCCCATAAATGTGTAAAGCATGAAAACAAGAATAATTCCATTTAAAATGAGCACCAGAATTTTTTTAAACATGGCAAAACAATATTGTCCATAATGTAAACTTTAAAGTAAATAATAAGGAATTTTTAAAGAAAATTCACCTTTTGGGGTTTCTTCATTAAGTGCCAGAAATATTGGTGCATTGGGGTTCCACATGCCGGTGATAACATAAGCTCTCCCATCATAGCTCTTTCCCATGGATTCCTATAAAAGTTCAAACAGGAATCACTGAGAATATATACATCAAAAAATCATCATTTTAAATTATAAGTAAATCTTACTTTAAGCAATCCAATTTATTAAAATTTGAATTTACAGTCAAACAGGGGACTTATTTTCTATGTAAACTTTTTTCATCCCACAGAAGCATTTCTTTAAATATTAAATTCTCCTACAGCTTTCTCCAGAGTTTCTATTTAGAGACACATACTCTTGGATAAAAGAATGCATACCCTTACATGCTGACTCACAAAAACATAATACTGGTATGAAGTTATATTTAACTTTATCTTAGGCTGGTTGTCAAAGTCTCACATACCTACACACACAGGATATAGGAAGTTTCTATTAAAACTGTATTACGGATCTCACTGAAGATAGTTAAACTGAATTAATAGCTAATCACAGGAAAATACGTTAGGATTTTTCCTCTAATTTCTAATATATTCTTAAAATATTAATGTACTTTATCACAATGAATACCTTTAAAGTTAATACTTTTTATTGCCTATATGCCAGATATAGGTACACTTTCTAACAATTATAAATCAATATTAGGAGACTAATACTGGTTTGTAATCAGCACTCAAGGTAATTAACTATCTCCCTTTACCCTCATACTTATTCTCCTTTTGTTCTCTCCTTCTCTTCTTCCTCTTCATTTCCTCCACTCCTTAAGACTTTTACCAAGCCAGCTCTTGACTCTCGCTAAAGCAGCAACTCCACAACTATATGTGGCCTTGAAAGCAAGGCCACACGTAGTGTGTGTGTGTGTGTGTGTGTGTGTGTGTGTGTGTGTGTGTGTGTGTGTAGTGTGGGGGAGCTTAGAGGTTGTCCCGTGGGAGAACAGCATACGCATATAAATATGTGCACGTGCAAAAGAGTATTATCCACAGTACTTTCAATTTTCTGTACCGATTTCCTTATATTATAAATGGAGAGTGCAAAAAGGGTCAGACTAAAAGAGAAAAAACTTTTTTTTCAATATTTCCCCCACAGAAATGCTTCTCTGAATCCCTATGAAATTATTGTAGTCATTTGGCAAAATGACTATGTACATTTTTCTAGTGTACTCGTGATATTTCACTAATCAGATTGTATAGCTTAAGTGCAGGGACCCTGAATTCCAGAGGTGAAATACACTCAAGGCCATGTAAAGGAAACCCACTCAGTGCCTGCAACACACTTATATATTCATATCTTTCTCTCTCTCTCTCCCTCACTCCCTTCCATGTGCCTATCCTCTCTCTCTTCTGTCTAATTAGACGTTCAGAACAAGAATGAGCACCTGACCCAAAAAAGTCCAGTCCATTTCTGGACAAGAGCTCGTGCTATGCTTGAGTCCAAAAAAATGAGCTAGACCAGTCAAATTCTTTCTTTCAATTAACAAATACCAAGGAAAGTGGGCAGTTAGCAGTGGGAATGAAAGGTTTTGATAAGAAGTCAGGTGATGGCAGGCCACATACAAAACGAAGTTATAACAGAATTTAATGTAGGGAAAAAATATATAAAGAACAGCAGAGTACTAGGAAACTGCTAAGTGGTAAGAGAGAAATGGAGAAAACAAACACCGAAAAAATCCTTTAAAATAATTAATCCTGTAGTCAAAAAACAAAGGCAGATACAAAGGAGGCAGATACAAGTTGAAGGGGAGGAAAGAGAAGGGCAGAGAAGAGGCAGGGAGGGAGAGAAAAGGGCAAGGAGGGAGAAGGGGAGGAGAGGGAGAAAGAGGGAAGAGAAGGAAAGAAGGGGGGAATGGAGGGAGGAAGGGAGGCAGGGAGGGGGAGAGAGGAGAAGGTGCAGACAGGCAGAAGGGGGGCGGAGCACCAGAGGTTGAGAGAACAGGGGCAGCAATAAAGAGTCTCACAGAAAGAGTAAGCCCATGGCAGGAGAGGCAGACAGGAAGAGACCAGATAGAGACCACTTTGCAGGTTTAGGTACAATTACATGAAGATCAATAACCTCTTTTGCCTTTAAGGTGCTCTAAGTGAATCTTTGTTTCTTGTAACCAAAACAGCCTAACCAAATTAAGCATATTTTTATTTCTTTTTAGTCTTCACAACATACAACCACAATAATACTGTCTTACACATCAAAAGCCCTCAATAAAAGTTTCTCTTTATCAAGTCATTTTTGATATTGAACTAGACATTTCTATTACATAGCCTGGCTTGCTCCCATCCCCTTATGAAGATAGTGTCACAATCTTTGCTCTAGAGTTCTTTCCTGACTCCTCTGCATGCCCTGGCTCCCCCAGGAAGGCTGACAAGATCAGGGACACCAGGTAAAGGACATCTGGACAACAAAAGCCTCTGCCCAAACTAGGCCAGGCTGGAACCACCAGATGCCCTCTTCTTAAGAAAATAAACTGGGAAATATAATGAGAATATGGCACTTTGCAATGGAAACATAAGCTGAAGAATCATGCTAATTCATACTAAGCCATGAATGAACTACTGTCAGGTTATGAGTAAGCTGAAGCTATGAGGTCAAGTAGGCAGACAGCAGGGTAAAGCACACAGATGGCATCAGAAGGAGGAGGTAACACAAAAAAATAAAAATAAAAAATGTAAGTTCATGCTAATCTATCCATTCATTAAACAAATATGAGCCTACTGTGAGTCATGCTCTATATCTGTGAGTATCCAGCAAGGAAAACAAACAAAATGGTCCTGACTTTATGGAGCTGACAGGCTAATGATTTCCAAACAGCAGTTTGTGACCCATTTGTGGATCATAAAATCAATTTAGTGGATTATGACCAGACTTTTTACTCAAGTAGAGGAAAAAAATTGCAGATTTCATCATACATGTAAGGGTTAAGAATTGTCTCATAAAAATTTTACTTTAGCTTTTTTATACATAAAGATTACAAGTATATTGGATTACAATGTAAATTTTATTTCTGTGAGTCCAGCTACTAGCCTAATGTCAATAAATAGTTAATTGTGAAGGTCCACAAGCTTTCTGTGGCGTCTCTAGGACTTTTTTTTAATATTATTTTATTTTACCTGCTTCTGAGTTTTTATAAAAATGGTATTACATTGTTTTTAGTCTTCTGTGACTTGATTTTTTTTTTTAACATCTTTACTGAAGTATAATTGCTTTACAATGTTGTGTTAGTTTCTGCTGTATAGGACTTTAAGTTGTGCTCCAGTTCCATGAAATCTGACTCTACCTAGTTTTCAGCTTTTTGGTACATTCTTGTTAGGCTTTTCCTAGGTATCAATGGCTATGAATTAAAAATTCTCATTTCCTTATTCCTACTACAAGTATATTCACCAAACTATTCTTACTCACTACTGGGAGAAAATTGAGAGTCTGTTATCTGTATCCACAAAAAAACCTAACTAATTTATTTATATATGATTTTATTTACATACTATGTATAATATATATATATATATAAGTAATATGGCTATTTGACTAAAAAATATATTTCATTTATAAGTATAACTTTCTCTTTCATGTAGATTTTATATTAAACAAAATTTATAAATTTATAGAAAAGTCTCAGTTCATCTTGCTTATTTAGCATTCAGGGAAGAAAGTCAGCATTGCTTAAAATTTATTCACGTCAAATAGAATAGTCTCACAAATTCTGAAATTAAATATAATTAAACACTTTTAAAGTTTGTCAGAATAAAGTGCAAGGTGAAATTTGTTTTCAAAGTGTACACGTATTTGGATGTCATAGAAGAAAATGTATTAACATCTGGCTCTAGCGGGCAGAACTAAGACTAATTAGGCAAAGTTACAAGGAATATGATTTCAGGTGATTACAAAGTTATAACCTGTAATAACCAGAACTGTCCCATAGTCTTCATTATAAGGTAACAAGTTCCTTTTTATTAGATGTAATCTAGGGGCTTCCCTGGTGGCGCAGTGGTTGAGAGTCTGCCTGCCGATGCAGGGGACACGGGTTCGTGCCCCGGTCCGGGAGGATCCCACATGCCGTGGAGCGGCTGGGCCCGTGAGCCAAGGCTGCTGAGCCTGCACGTCTGGAGCCTGTGCTCTGCAACGGGAGAGGCCACAACAGTGAGAGGCCCACGTACCGCAAAAAAAAAAAAGATGTAATCTATCTAAAGCTCAATAACCGTGTATTAAAGATAGCATGGGGCTTCCCTGGTGGCGCAGTGGTTGAGAGTCCGCCTGCTGATGCAGGGGACATGGGTTCGTGCCCCGGTCCGGGAGGATCCCACATGCCACGGAGCAGCTGGGCCCGTGAGCCATGGCCGCTGGGCCTGCGCGTCCGGAGCCTGTGCTCCGCAACGTGAGAGGCCGCAGCAGTGAAAGGCCCGCACACCGCAAAAAAAAAAAAAAAAAAAAAAAAAGATAGCATGAAGATTAATAGCATTGGTAATAACAAATCACAATTGCTGATAACTATACATATAAACCCTCCAACTTGACCAACTATTTGTGGCACAAGTAAGCCCACTGCTCTTTCCAGGAGCTTCAGTGCTGACAAGTCCTTTGATATCAATATGGACTCTTAAAGGTGGAGGGCTGCACCACAAGCAAGACACTAAGACTATGGGGGATCAGAAGTTCATGCCAGGTCTGTAACTCTATAATCTAAACTTAGGTTTAATAGAAAAATCTTTGCCAGTGATTCATCTTAATCTTTTAAACTCTGAAAAATCATTACTAATTAGGATCTAGGAGCTTATAAGTGTTTAATGTCCCTGAAACTACCTCCTCACGGAATTTTCAGGGCTCCAAAATGCTATGTCCTGCCTTAAGTAAAACCACTTGCATTACTGATATGCTGTAAAGAGCGAGGGAAGAGAGATGAACCAATACCTAGTTCATTTTCGCATTTAAAGTTAACTGGTTGTCCTTACCTTACCTACCCATGCAGTGCTTCCTCTGTATTTCTGTGGCTCATTGTACCAACTCTCTGAGAGCACTTAACCCACTGCTGTCATTACATACTTAAAAGATCTATTTCCATCACAAGATTATGAACCCACAGATGGTAAGATCTGTTTTACCATGTCTATAACACCAGCACTTCACACAATACTTGGCACAAAATTAGGTCCTCAAAAAGGCTGAATAAACTATTCTACTATCAGTAGAAAATCCATGTGATGTTACCATGAAATAACTCAAAGAAAAAGTTGATATAATTTGTGGTATTTAACTGACATTTGCAAAATACAGGTGCAAGGAAGAAAACATGTAGTGCTACCTAAAAAAATCTCAGTTAAGTAAAAAACTTTATACTTACACTAAGATAACTATTTCCTGTAACATTTCCAAACCACAAAGTAAATGTTTTCATTAACTGCAATATTAGCAGGTATTTCTGTTTAAAAGTTAAGATGGCTTGCTATTTTTACATCAAATACCAACTCTTAAATATATATTAACCTTCAAGGGCATTCCTTAAATAAGTGCCACTCCTACAGTAAATATACTTTGCTAATGAAAGGTAATCAAGAAGGAAAAATTCAGAAAGGGAAACGCTTTAAAGAAAACAAAAGCATCCATCACAGTACTCGAATTAATAATACTGCATTAAAAAAAATGAAAGGCACCATATTCATTTATAACATTGTGCCTGTTATAATCATGTATTTGTTACTTTGGCTCAAAGAAGAGACACATTCCTAAGAAGCCAAACAGATGAATAGATGGATATTTTCATTACACTATCCTTTTATTTGCTTCCCACTTGCATATGGTTTTTTTATGAAAGTTTTCCTAAATCTCTCCCTCATAAGTAATTTTAAGTTTGGGGTTCCAAATTAAATTACTACTATCACAGTAATTGATAGCTGAAAGTTAGAAACAATTTTGACAAAATGACAAAATTTCAAAATAGAAAATACTTTAAAAATATAAAATAACTATCATCTATACTTTGTTAAGGTGCTTAAGATTTTCATTACCATATCCAGTAAATGCATGTCACTGTTCTTCACGTTTCGACCTGGGCTTAATAACATTCCAAAACATCTGAAAATATTGGGGGGGAAAAAAAGGAGAAATAAGGTATCAAGAATATATAGAAGCCCAGTGAGCAAAAGCCTCAATAGTAATGATACAATCTGAGCTCTGTACTGACAAATAGCTTTCATTTTTTAGAGAAACATCATAAATAAGAATTCATTAAGATACATAATAAAATCACATAGAAATAAGTTACCTAAACTCCCAGATCTTTATTTTTGCATGTAAAAGATTACCAATGATCAGAAACTGTGATAAAAATAGCCATAAATTGTTAACTGAAACAAAATACAGTAGTGACATATAAATTAGTTTCTGGGTAAAAATGAGATTGTATTTGCTTTAGAGTTACTCCAAACATATTGGTCAAGATCAACTAACCTAGTTAAATTAAAAGAAAGAAAGTTCTTTTTTAAATTAGAATAAGACTCTGTACTCTCTCTTTGCATCAAGCCAGATTAATAGAAACAGTCACCCTGGCCCTCAACAGTCATGTTCACTGAGTAGCCTAAATCCTCAGTTTGAAATACTATATCCTCAGTTTGAAAAAAAAAAAAAAAAAAAAAAGTTATATGAAACTCATTACTAAAAATGTTATTATATTAGTGAAGATATTACCCAACATACTGTATACTATTAACTACTTTATTCTGTGCTTCCTAATGCTAGGGAAGCTTTAGGAATCCCATCAACACTACCAATTTGTTTGTAAAGGATTTTCATAAACTCTAAAATTTAGCTAATTCGAACATTTTTTAATATTTGTTAGGATATTATTGTTATTTCTTCTTTATAGGTAAGAAACATAAAGTCCAGAAAAGTTATTTTACTCAAATTTATGTGGCTATTAAGTAGGTATTGTACTCGAGAGACAATGTGATCTGTCCACAGTGTGCCTCTCTCTGCCAACAATGCATACCCACACTTACTAGAATAGAGTGTTTTTATTGTAGCTTTCCAAAATTTTAAAGTATGCTATGGAGCATTTTATACAAGACTATAAGCAAATTAAATATACCATTTTTTAAGTTTCAAAATAGCGGCAGCTGAGCAGTCAATACTTAATCTGATCCTCGTTTTCCAAAGGTTTAGTTTTCTAGTAGCATGGCTTTTTTTCCATAAACAAGACAAGAGATTAGTCCTGTACAAATATGAGCTTAGTAAGTAGTAAAATATATATATATAATACTTCCTGCGAATATTTGAGGATACCTTGCACAAGGCATCCAAAAAGATCAAGTATATAACAAAGATAAAGTCAGTAAGTTCTGAGGAAATTCCAAACATATAATTGTACCAGTGAACAAAATATAACTTACTAAAATAGAAATTATTATAATCTAATATTCATAATTTTAATACGATTCCTTTAAACTGCTATGAACTCTCTATGAACTCCTATAATAAACACTGTCTATACAAATTAAATGCTAATTAATCATGTACTTTATTGTACTATTTCTTCTAAGTTTGCCTTAAATTCCTTATAAGAATAAAAGAGTTAATTCTTTTTCAGATATAAAATTTAGTTCCCTCAACTTAAAAGTCAGTCAGTGAGGACAGAAGACTTCTCTCACATTCCCTACATACTTTGCTTCAGCTTGCACCTCTCATGGGTTTTAAAATACTGTTTTCTATATTATGGTTTTTAAGTTACAAAACTATTATATATACTCATTGTAAAAAGCTAATTAATACCAAAGTGTATAGGGAAAAAATAATTTCTCCTCTCTCTCTCTAATCTCAGACCCTTTGGAACCAATACTAAGAGTTTAGTATGCACCCTCCCTACCTTTCGTTTGTTCTTTTTGAAAATTTAAAGTTTTATTGTTTGTCAAGCAGTCACAGGTAAGTGGCAAAATGGGTACAATTTTCCTAATATAATGTCCTATCTTAAACTCCACTGCAAAAGGAAATTTAGGTTTTCCTTAAATGGGAACACACATCACCTTATTTTGATGATCTTTGATCCACTGCTTTTTTCCTGGGTTATAAATTAAAAATCCTGCCACCAACCAACAGTGCGACCCTAGACAAAGCACCTAACCCCCTTGGGCCTCTGCTTCCTCTTCTAGAAAATGGGAGAGGTAACAATACATGAACTCTAAGGATCCTTCCAGCACTAAAACTGAGTAATTTTTTTCTATCAAGCTGTATTAGTTATTTCCAAAATTATATTTCATTAAAGCACATAAGGTTTCCTATAGAGACAAGCAAGGTCTATTACGAATAACATGTCAGAAATTAGATAGATATTATTAGCACCACAAGCACCTAATGCGATTATTAAGTGTTTCATTGTGGAGTTCAAAGCGTTCAATCTTCTCTTACTACCTCCATAAATAATGTAGAAAGAAAACTGCTATTACACCTATTTTCTCAAGGATGTCACAGTCTAGTAGGGGAGGAAAATAAGTAAACGGACAATTACAACCTGTATGGTAAGTTCTACAATAGCCTTAAGTACAGAATGTTAACAAAGCAGAGAGAAGACACACCCAACATTATTTATAATATAGCAAATAGCTAACTTGACCCAAAATTTGAAATCAAACCTCCTAAGAATGGGATGATGGTGTTATCATATTAATAATAATTATTATGTTAATTATAGCAGCTGTTTATTGAATGCTTTGTCAGACATTACTATATTGCTGCATTTACATTTCAAAACAACCTCCATATAACAAATAATAAAACTGGTTTCCGGAAAGTAGAACTGATTTGTCCAAACCACAAAACTATTAAGCCCGTGACTATGACTCCAAAACTGCAGAGTCTTTTACACATTATACTCTGTCATCTCCCTAGCCTATCAGTAGAAAAGATTATAAATTCCCTGTGTGATCCTGGGCAAGTCACACACTTCAAAGTCTCACTTTCCACATTTCTGGAACACAAATATTACTTGTTTACAGGTTGACTATGTTAATGTAAAGCTGAAATGAAAAAACTCACAGGGAAAGTACACTGTAAATTCTAGAGCTGTTGCCGATTATAAATTATTATTACAACTGCCACTATTATTTAGAAGAGAAGTTTGACCTTCCATACTGCCCAGTGAGTCTTTACTCAAAACAGAGCTTTAAACAGCTTTTAACACCAAGTTAGCATCCATACAGACACCAGAAATTCTGCATATCTTGCATGGCTTTAGGCTTAATTGATGGAAAAATAAAGATGAAATGTCACATGTCACATATGCAACACGCTTATAGAGACTCGGTTCTTCTCAGGGCTGGTCACATAGGCATCCTCTGCCTAGCATGTACCAAAAATCCAGACTCCAGAAGGAAAGCTGGTGTTCAGCACAAACCACATTGCTTGTGCTAAAAGGCACGGTGAGCCACTATTCTCAGTTCTGGGAATGGTGGAAACCCTCCCGAAAGCCAAGTTTCGAAATGCCAGTCAAGAACAACCTTATAAGCAGACCTTTTAGGATAGTAGTGTCAGTACTCCTATGTTAACTCTTTTCTGTACAGCCCTATTTTGGTATTTATATTTTAAGTAAAAAAAAAAAAAAAAAAATTAATACAAAACAATATCATCTGTGTGTAAAATAATATGGATTCCTCAGAAGCTCGATTCCATTTAAAGCAGTTGAATCAAGCCATATAAAGTTTTGATCAATTATCAAAAGCATAACAATTTTCTACGGTACAATGAAATAATGGAAAAATTTACCTAAATATATAAACCTTAAAGAAAACAGGTAAAGAATAATTTTTAAATAATATGAGAATAAAGAGGATGGATAAACTTATTAAAATATATTAAAAATAGAAAAAATCAAACTAATATTTAAAGCACAAATACAATATTCACACATAAGACTTATTTAACTTTTGTTGACTTGCTTTTTTTTTTTTTTTGCTTGCACAGCATGTGGGATCTTAGTTCCCGCACCAGGGATCGAACCTGCACCCCCTGTTATTTCACTTTTGTTAATTAACTGCCTGAAGTCCTACTAAATAAAAATAACATTTTATGTAGTCATTCCTCCCACTTTCCTTCAAATCAGCCAAGATCTTTAAAAAAAAAAACTATGCTGCCATTATAAATAAGAACAAAATATTAGTAACTAAGCAGTGTTTACTAGTGATATAAAATAATTATATCATATCTATAGATACTTAATACCTCCCCTCGTCCCTCCCCCAAAAAAAGTCATACAAAAGAGACAAATACAAAGACTTTAGGAAGACTAGCAAAAAGCCCTGGATTCAAATCCTCATGTTGCCTCTTCTTAGCTGTTTCTTAGCAGGCAAAATAACATGCTTTAGTTTCCTCCCTCTGCCAAAAAAAAAAAAAAGTAAATAAAAAGATAATTTACTTTATAGGATTCCTTGCTTTAGTATGAAAAATACTATGCAATAAACACTTGGGATGGATGTCAACATATGGTAGAAATCATTAAATAGTGGTTATTATCCTTGCCATTATTATGACAATTATAAGACTATCAGTTAAGAAGACTATCTAAAATAAACACTTTTTCCCCCCAGAAATGTATCAGAAACTTTATCTGTGGGACTGGTTAATTTCATTAGATACTAGTTCAATTAGATACTGTCAGTATAGGTCCAAATAGGAGAGAGAGCAAAGAAATAATTTGAACAGGAAAAGTTTATTATAAAAAAATTATTCTCGGTAACAGGAGAGTGACTATAAAGAGAATTCTAAAGAACAACCTAAGGCTGAGGAAGAGTACCCCAAAGAAGAGCAAACTTGGAAAGAAGATCCTCCCCCTAAAGCTGGTACTCTGATCTCACTGTAGAAGATATGACTGCAGCCCAGTGGATGACAAAGAAGTTTTCTGGACTGCCCAGGCAAAGCTGGACCACAAGCAAACAGGAAACAACCCTCTAGGGTGCAGGTAGCCAAGGGTGGCCGGCAGGTGAACAAAGGAAATCAGGACTCCCCGAGGCAGCTCAGAGGCAGAGTGGTACAAAGCCTGAGGCCCACAGTGTCTGTATCTGGGGGACTGCAGGAAGATCTCGCTGAGCCAGGACCAGGACTATGAGTTCACAGGGGGAATGCATGCACTGTGTGCACAGCTGGAGCACAGCAGCACTGGATGTCCCAGAATCTTGTAGCAAGAGCAAGAACAATCACAGCACACCAGAACCAAGAAAAGTCCCTCCCTCCTGCGGTATCTCTCCAGCACCCTCTACTGGCACAATTTAATATTGTGCTTGCTGCAAAGAAGATGCATAAAGTTGCACTAACGCAGATCGAGTAAGAGGGTAGATTTGGAACCAAGAGGCAATAAATTGATAATTGGCATAGGATACAGTTAAAATACCTCATCTCTTCTAATAACTTAACAGCCGGGTTAGAAATCAAAATTTCTTAAACCTATAAATTAAGAAGTTATTTTCTTAATCAAGAATGTAAATTGTTATAGCCACTATGGAAAACAATATGAAGATTGCTCAAAAAGTTAAAAATAGATCTACCATATGATCCAGCAATTCCACTTCTGGGTATATAACCAAAGGAAATGAAAACAGGATATCAAAGAGATAAATGCACTCTCATGTTTATCGCAGCATTACTTGCAACAGCCATGATATGGAAACACCCTAAGGGCCCAGCAGTAGATGAATACATAAAGAGGATGTGGTATATACAGTGGAATATTATTCAACCATGAGAAAAAAGAACATCCCACCATTTGCAACAACAAAAGTGGATCTTGAGGACATTATGCTAAGTGAGATAAGCCAGACAGAGACATAAAACTGTATGATATTACTTATATGTGGAATCTAAAAACATCAAACTTGTAAAAACAAAGAGTAAACTGGTGTTTACTGGGGAGTGGAGGAACAGGAGAGATGTTGTTTAAGAGTACAGACTTTCAACTAGTAGTAAATAAGTCCTAGAGATCTAACACACAGTATAGTGAATATAGACAACAACACTGTATATAATCAAACTTTCTAAGAGACTAGATCTTAATTACTCCAACCACAAAGAAGAAATAATTGATAATTATATGATGTGACAGAGGTGTTAACTACTGCTACAATGGCAGTCATATTACAATATATAAATGTATCAAATCAACATGTTGTATACCTTAAGTTTACACAATGTGATATGTCAAATATATTTCAGTTTAAAAAAAACAAACTACTACATTTGAACAACCTGGAACTCTCTCCTCTGCTAGAACCTGGTAGCCCCTTTGTCCATAACTATCTTGATTAGTCACCTTAAGTTAAATAAAGCTAAGTAAAGATCTTTTGCCACTGGAAAAACAATTAATTAATTAAGAAATTATATTATAGAAGCATACTATGATTTACAAAAGGATTCAAAAAGAGCTCCAGTAGAGGTCTATCAATTGTACCAATGTCAATTTCCTAGTTTGTACATTATACTATAGTTATGTAAGATGTTACTATTGGGGGAAGCTGGGTGAAGTGTACATGGGGCCTCTCTATACTATTATTTTAACTTCCTGTGAGTCTGTAATTATTTCACATTTATAAGTTCATTTAAGGGCTTCCCTGGTGGCGCAGTGGTTGAGAGTCCGCCTGCCGATGCAGGGGACACGGGTTCGTGCCCCGGTCTGGGAAGATCCCACGTGCCACGGAGCGGCTGGGCCCGTGAGCCATGGCCGCTGAGCCTGCGCGTCCGGAGCCTGTGCTCCGCAACGGGAGAGGCCACAACAGTGAGAGGCCCGCGTACCGCACAAAAAAAAAAAAAAAGAGCCGCAAGACATCTAGAATAAACTTAGAAAAACTTTTGACAGAAAGCAATGTACGTTTTCATTGCTAATATGAAAAAAGTAGTTCTTAAGATATGATGCTAAAAAGTTAATAGTATTATATACATACCTCTGGAGTGCCAACCCCCCCACCACTGGGTGCCAGTGAAAGCTAGCAATGGAAGACACTGAAAATTCTGTCCTAATTACAAGTTCCAGTCCAAAAGCTGAGAGAAGATAGAAGCTTCCAATTTCTCATTCTCCAAAGCACCTGATGATGCCGATAACTCTTTATCAATTGTCACTTGAAATAACTATCAGAGAACAATGAAAGTATTTTGTATAAATATATCCTGTTTTTCTAAGGTAAAAGAGAGTTACCTTTCTACCGCCTTATATGAAAACTCAAAGAGGACAAATGAGTAAGTTCAAAAAGAGCTTGTAAAATATTATGCAGGGGCTTCCCTTGTGGTGCAGTGGTTAAGAATCCGCCTGCCAATGCAGCCAGCCAACACGGGTTCAAGCCCTGGTCCAGGAAGATGCCGCGGAGCAACTAAGCCCGAGCACCACAACTACTGAGCCTGCACTCTAGAGCCCGTGAGCCATAACTACTGAGCCCACATGCCACAACTACTGAAGCCCATGCACCTAGAGCCCGTGCTCCTCAACAAGAGAAGCCACCGCAATGAGAAGCCTGCGCACCAGAATGAAGGGTAGCCCCCACTCACCACAACTAGAGAAAGCCATGTGCAACAACAAAGACCCAATGCAGCCAAAAATAAACAATTAATTAATTAATTAATTTAAGAAATATATATTATTCTGACTTTGGGTCACCCCGCTAACTTTTTCTCATTTTCAGGATGGAGAAAAATGATGTCCATTAAGAAAAATTATTAAGACATCTAAAACTCTTGATTTTACATCTAGGCAACTTAAAGTCAGTGACTTGAGCTCCTTTCTAAATAAAACTATTTAACAACTTGCTAGGGTGAAGGCAAAAATAAGTGCTACATAAATTCAGCAAAAGATCCTCAGAATGGTCTAACATCCAATTATATCAGCCCCCAAATAATTAACAGTTCAGGTTCTACTATCTCTCTACTTTAGCGATAACAAATCATATTAGAAAATTGCTTATTCTGTGAGAAGAAAAGAGCCCTAGGTGATTTTTTTTTCAGTACTCCATGGCATGGAAATCTTTTCCTCAAGAAAATAACACAAGGAAAGGTACCTATCAATCACTCATGCTATGAGGTATGGTACTTAACACTTCAACTTCTCACTATGTAGTTTTTGCTGCAAGCCAGAAAGCACAAATTAAGAACTGAAGCAGAATTTATTATCAAAACAGGCACATCTCTGAATCACTCTACAAATGATCAAACTGCTTTCTAGTAATGATGTGTTTTATATTTTATATATATATATATATATATATATATATATATATACTTTAATGTATATGTAATGATTGTACTCCCCAAAATTAGAATCAGATAAAAGTGATTCATGGAAATTCTTTCTTCCTAGCAGTAATGGCCCATGTTACTCAGTACAAACAAAGCTGTATACTTAAAACAAATCTAGTAATTATACTCTGCTTGCTGTATCAATACTTCATTCTGGTTCACACATCAAGCATCAGGGAAGATCCCTGGGAACAAAGTGATCTGACAGACATAAAACCCTGAAGCCAAAATTCTCTTCCCAACTAACCCTCCAAAAGGTCTGGAATTACCATCATTAGAACTCCACTTCTTGTTAGGGAACTGTAAAGAGACCCATTTTCCAAATGTACATGGTATTATTTTCCCTGAATTATTTTATGACAAATTAAGAAGTAATACTTGGCAAAAATCAACTAGTCAGAAAATTAATACAGCAAAAAATGAAAAATTTCCCCCTCGCTTTTCGGGTATCTAGCAAAACTAGCAATCTATTCAAAACATTGATGTGGGTGCTATATAATAGTGTTAGGGTATTTTAAATACTAAATAAGCTTTAAAAATCCGTATAAATTTAGTAGTATGTAAGAAAATCTTTTGAAGTATTTCTACACATGATGAGACCAAAACCCATGAAAATGCCAGCTGGAGAGGGACAGAGAAGATTGCTATCTCCACTTTGGAAACACCAGAAAGAGACTGACCTGATCAGATCTGCTTTAACATTTTAACTGGAGCCTCTCAATAATTAGACTTAGGCTGCTCTTCTCACACATTTCAGATTACAATCATCTTGCTTTCTCCTCTCAGCTCTTATTGTTGGTCTTCTCGTCTACAAATCTATCAGCTTTTCTCCCAGGGCATGGTGCCCCTGGGTTTGAAGTCACTGAACAATCACTTGGATGCCCATCTATACTCTCACTTTCAAATTCTGCTGGAAATACACCAAAGAATGCCAATCCATTTATTTTCTAACTGGTTTGATTAATTTTAAACTTAGCACATAATCAAAATTTAATTGGGTACAGTCTCTAAAAGTATACACTCAGAAGTCAGATGGCCTTGGTTTAAACCCTGTCTCTACCAGTTCCTGGCCAAGTGACCAAGTTACTTAATCTCATTAAGCCTCTGTCTCATCTTCTGCAAAAAAAAAATAGGGTAATAATTAAAATGTTTTCCTCACATGTTGTTATGACAATTAAATTTTACAATGGCCATCAGACAAAAATGTTAATATTATTTTCTTTCTTATGTCCAGTTCCTAAATAAAGCTTAACTTGTAAAATCTAACACAGGTAACTGAGAAAAGCAAAAGAACATTAGAAAGTTTCAAAATATGAGAACAGTTTTCACATACCCTCTAAACAGGTTAGGATTCTATTAGGTGCAATGTTCTATTACTCTCTGCACATTACAGTGAATGTAGCCAATACTCTTAACTTTATAAAATTTCTATATACTTTTTATTCATTTACTCAACAAGTTTTTAAAACGAAGTAGAGAGTAAGAATATTTATTCTAGACCAGATAGACTTGGTATTTAATTGTATGACCTTGAGAAAGCTATTTAACCTCTCTGTGCCTCAGTTTCCCTGACTGTACAATGAAGATAATAGTACCTATACCTCATAAGTAGCACCTAGAATAGTGCTCAGCACAGAGAAAGTGCTAAGTAAGGACTAAGTAACTACAAAGCTCTGGTTCCTAGCACAGGGCTAGATATTGGAGATCCTGAGATAAACGACACAGTACTTGCCTTCAAAGGGGTTGAGACCAATAATCACAGTATAATTTGTCAAATATCTATGCATGAGGAATGCTTGAACTCTTGAATGCACAGAGAAATAGATTTTTCATGATAAAAACTAATATTTTTAAAAACCAAAATACTGAAAATTAGCATTCAGAATGGCTGATGGGTACACTGCCGTTCAATATATTATTCTTTCTACTTGTGTGTATGTTGGAAATTTCACATAATGGGAAGTTGTTTTTAAAAATCATTTTCTCAGGGCTTCCCTGGTGGCGCAGTGGTTGAGAGTCCGCCTGCCGATGCAGGGGACACGGGTTCGTGCCCCTATCCCGGAAGATCCCACATGCCGCGGAGCGGCTGGGCCCGCGAGCCATGGCCGCGGAGCCTGTGTGTCCGGAGCCTGTGCTCCGCAACGGGAGAGGCCACAGCAGTGAGAGGCCCGCGTACAGCAAAAAAAAAAAAAAAAAAAAAAATCATTTTCTCAGAAAGTAAGCCAAAATTATGTAATTTGAAGGATTTACTTTCACACCGATGTCTTTATACTATAAATGAACTTTGTCAGCAGCAATGCTTTAAAAAAAAAAAAAAAAGAGGTTAAGAATTCTTTTGACAAGACTGCCACCTACTGGATTACCTTAAATTCCACTACTTACATTTTGTGATTTAAACACATTAAGTACCACATATAATCCAATAAAAAGCAAGTTTCTTTTTTGAAAAAACAAAGATAAATCGAAGTATTTAAAAAATACCCCATATCACAGGAAATTCTGTCTGTTATGTTGAACAAAGTATACTTTGGGGAAGACCCATTAGCCTGAAGCAATCTCAAGTTAATTTTAGTTTGGATGTTTAGAGGTCATCTGACAGAATGTGTGAAAAAGGAGGCAAAAACACTTAACAGATTTGGTAATTACTGCTGAGCATATGAACCCATAGTTGTTAAATATTATCATCGACATTAATTATATTAAAATAAAAGCAATATGTTAAGTGGTTATATATGGAATGAATTTTTTAAGCTATCTTAATGTTATAAAAATGGTAGGTAAAATTCTGGCTTAGGTAGAATTTCTAATGATAATGATATATACTGATTCAAAAAGTGCTTTAACTCAACAACTTAAGTTGAGATAATGTGCTCTGGAAAAATGCCTTAAAATTATTCAAAAAGTAGCTTAAGTGATGATGGAGACACTGATGTTGAAGATTATTGTGGAGAGTCTGAATAAATTGGTCTTATGAACATGAAAGTGGGCAAAAAGCAACATTTCTAAGTTATTATGTATAATATATTTTAAATGTATGCGTAAATGTTTACCTAAGTTAACAAAGAAAACATAATTAGGTATCTGACTATTTCACCTATATTCACCAAGGTTTCTATATTTAAGTTAATGCAAGACTGGATCAGACAAGAATTATGAATGAAAGCTAAACCAAGGAGGAAATTTTGATGAGAAGCAAGATATTTTCATGGGTCTCCCCACAAACTGCCTACTAGCTGCAAGGGAGGGGGAAAAAAAAGGAATTACAATGGAGAAACCAGACATCTTGACTGGTAATCAAATTTAACATCACCAGAAAGGGACAGAGGGTTATCAAGTGCCTCCAAATGTGATACACTGTGAAGGAGAGAACATCACCTATGCAGCAATAAACTATCTGAATCTAATCACGAGGAAATATTAGATAAACCCAAACTGAGCAATGTTATATTAAAAAGAGGGGAAAGGAGGAGTAGGAGGACGTGGAGTTCATCTCTCTCCACGGATGCATCAGGAATGCATCTATATATGCAACAACTCTCATAGAACACCAGCTGAACACTAGCAGAAGACCTTGGACACCGGAAAGGACTGTAAAGATCCCTGCATAACTGGTATGAACAACTTGTGGGGTCTTGGTTCCTTGACTGGAAGTTGGGCCTCAGGCTCTGAGGTGGGAGCACCAAGTCCAGGACACTGAACCACTAGAGAATTCCTGGCCACAGGGAAGATTAACCACCAAGACCTCTCACAGAGGCCTCTATCTGAATCCAAGACCCAGCTCCACCGAACTGCCAGCAGCCTCCAAGCACTAGATGCCTCACATAAAACAACAAACGAAGACAGGAACACAAACCCACCCATCAGTACACAGACTACCTAAAGTCATACTAAGCTCACAGACACCCCAAAACACACCACCTGACACGGCCCTGTTCAACAGGGGGAAAAGACTCAACTCCACCCACCAGAATGCAGGCACAAGTCCCTCCCAACACGAAGCCTACGCAAGCCACTGGACCAACCTCACCACCGGGAGCAGAGCTAACAGAAGCAAGAGGAACTATGACCCTGCAGCCTAGGGAAAGGAAACCTCAAATACTGTAAATGAGACAAAATGAGAAGACAGAGAAATATCTTTCAGGCAAAGGAGCAAGATAAAAACACACAAGACTGAATAAATGAAGAGGAAATAGCCAAACTACCTGAAAAAAGAATTCAGAGTAATGACAGTAAAGATGACACAAAATCTCAGAAATAGAATAGAGAAAATACAAGAAATGTTTAACAAGGACCTAGAAGAACTAAAGAGCAAACAAACAATAATGGACAATACAATAACTGAAATTAAAAATACTCCAAAAGGAATCAATAGCAGAACAACTGAGGCAGAAGAACAGATAAGTGAGCATGAAGATAGAATGGTGGAAATAACTGCCGCAAAGCAGAGTAAAGAAAAAGAAAGAAAATAATGGAAGACAGTCTTAGAGACCTCTGGGACAACATTAAGCGCACCAACATTTGAATTATAGACGTCCCAGAAGAAGAAGAAAAAAAGAAAGGGTCTGAGGAAATATTTGAAGAGATTATAGTCAAAAACTTCCCCAAAATGGGAAAGGAAATAGTCAATCAAGTCCAGGAAGTGCAGAGAGTACCATACAGGATAAACCCAAGGAGAAACACGCCAAGACACATATTAATCAAACTAACAAAAATTAAACACAAAGAAAAAATATTAAGAGCAGCAAGGGAAAAGCAACAAATAACATACAAGGGAATCCCCATAAGGTAAACAGCTGATCTTTCAGCAGAAGCTCTACAGCCCAGAAGGGAGGGGCAAGATATATTTAAAGTGATGAAAGGGAAAAACCTACAACCAAGATTACTCTACCCAGCAAGAATCTCATTCAGATTCGACAGAGAAATCAAAGGTTTACAGACAAGCAAAAGTTAAGAGAACTCAGCACCAGCAAACCAGCTTTACAACAAATGCTAAAGGAACTTCTCTAGACAAGAAACACAAGCGAAGGAAAAAACCTACAAAAATAAACCCAGGGGCTTCCCTGGTGGCGCAGTGGTTGGGGGTCTGCCTGTTGATGCAGGGGACACGGGTTCGTGCCCTGGTCCGGGAGGATCCCACATGCCGCGGAATGGCTGGGCCCGTGAGCCATGGCCACTGAGCCTGCGCGTCCAGAGCCTGTGCTCCACAGCGGGAGAGGCCACAGCAGTGAGAGGCCCGTGTACCACACACACACAAAAAAAAACAATTAAGAAGGGCTTCCCTGGTGGCGCAGTGGTTGAGAGTTCGCCTGCCGATGCAGGGGACACGGGTTCGTGCCCTGGTCCAGGAAGATCCCACATGCCGCGGAGCGGCTGGGCCCGTGAGCCATGGCCGCTGAGCCTGCACGTCCAGAGCCTGTGCTCTGCAATGGGAGAGGCCACGACAGTGAGAGGCCCACGTACAGCAAAAAAAAAAACAAAAAACAAACAAACAAAAAAACAATTAAGGAAAATGGTAATAGGAACATACATATCAATAATTACTTTAAATGTAAATGGATTAAATGCTCCAACCGAAAGACACAGACTGGCTAAATGGATACAAAAACAAGACCTATACATATGCTGTCTACAAGAGACCCACTTCAGACCTAGGGACACATACATACTGAAAGTGAGGGGATGGAAAAAGATAGTCCATAAAAATGGAAATCAAAATAAAGCTGGAGTAGCAATATTCATATCAAACAAAATAGTCTTTAAGATAAAGACTATTACAAGAGACAAAGAAGGACACTACATAATGATCAAGGGATCAATCCAAGAAGAAGACATAACAACTGTAAATATCTATGCACCCAACATAGGAGCACCTCAATACATAAGACAATGCTATAAGAGGGGAAATCGACAGTAACACAATAATAGTAGGGGATTTTAACACCCCACTTACACCAATGGATAGATCACCCAAGCAGAAAATAAATAAGGAAACACAAGCTTTAAATGACATATTAGACCAGGTAGATTTAATTGATATTTATAGGACATTCCATCCAAAACCAACAGAATAGGACTTCCCTGGTGGCACACTGGTTAAGAATCTGCCTGCCAATGCAGGAGACATGGGTTCGAGCCCTGGTCTGGGAAGATCCCATATGCCGTGGAGCAAGTAAACCCATGCACTGCAACTACTGGGCCTGCATTCTACAGCCCACTTGCCACAACTACTGAGCCCACATGCCACAACTACTGAAGCCCGCAAGCCTAGAGCCCATGCTCCACAACAAGGAGAAGCCCCCACAGTGAGAAAACCATGCACCACAAGGAAGAGTAGCCACTGCTTGCCACAACTACAAAAGCCCAAGCGCAGTAACGAAGACCCAATGCAGCCAAAAAATAATAAATAAATTTATTTTAAAAAAAACAGAATACACTTTCTTCTCAAGTGCACATGGAACATTCTCCACGACAGATCGCATTATGGGTCACAAATCAAGCCTTGGTAAATTTAAGAAAACTGAAATCATATCAAGCATCTTTTCCAACCACAACACTATGAGACTAGATATCAATTACAGGAAAAAAAAGTGTAAAAAAATACAAACACATGGAGGTTAAACAATATGCTGTTAAACGACCAAGAGACCACTGAAGAAATCAGAGAGGAAATAAAAAATACCTAGAAACAAATAACAATGAAAACATGATGACACAAAACATATGGGATGCAGCAAAAGCAGTTTTAAGAGGGCAGTTTACAGCAATACAATCCTACCTCAGAAAACAAGAAACACCTCAAGTAAACAACCTAACTTTAAACCTAAACCAATTAGAGAAAGAAGAACAAAAAACGCCAAAGTTAGTAGAAGGAAAGAAATCATAAAGATCAGACCAGAAATAAATGAAAAAAGAAATAACAGAAACAACAGCAAAGATCAATAAAACTAAAAGCTGGTTCTTTGAAAAAATAAACAAAATTGATAAACCATTAGCCAGACTCATCAGGAAAGAAAAGAAGACTCAAATCAACAAAATTAGAAATGAAAAAGAAGTAACAACTGACACCACAGTAATACAAAGGATCATGACAGACTACTACAAGCAACTATATGCCAATAAAATGGACAACCTGGAAGAAATGGACAAATTCTTAGAAAAGTAAAACCTCCCGAGACTGAACCAGGAAGAAAAAGAAAATACAAACACACCAATCACAAGCACTGAAATTGAAACTGTAATTAAAAATCTTCCAACAAACAAAAGTCCAGGACCAAATGGCTTCACAGGCAAATTCTATCAAGCATTTAGAGAAGAGCTAACACCTATCCTTCTCAAACTCTTCCAAAATATAGCACAGGGAGGAACACTCCCAAACTCATTCTATGAGGCCACCATCACCTTGATACCAAAACCAAAGATGTCACAAAAAAAAGAAAACTATAGGCCAATATCACTGATGAACATAGATGCAAAAATCCTCAACAAAATACTAGCAAACAGAATCCAACAGCATATTAAAAGGATCATACAACATGATCAACTGGGGTTTATCCCAGGAATGCAAGGATTCTTCAATATACACAAATCAATCAATGTGATACACAATATTAACAAACTGAAGGGTAAAAACCATATGATCATCTCAATAGATGTAGAAAAAGCTTTCGACAAAATTCAACACACATTTATGATTAAAACTCTACAGAAAGTGGGCACAGAGGGAACCTACATGACATAATAAAAGCCATATATGACAAACCCACAGTGAACATCATTCTCAATGCTGAAAAACTGAAACCATTTCCTCTAAGATCAGGAACAAGACAAGGTTGCCCACTCTCACCACTATTATTCAACATAGTTTTGGAAGTTTTAGCCACAGCAATCAGAGAAGAAAAAGAAATAAAAGGAATCCAAATTAGAAAAGAAGAAATAAAACTCTCACTGTTTGCAGATGACATGATACTATACATAGAAAATCCTAAAGATGACACCAGAAAACTACCAGAGCTAATCAGTGAATTTGGTAAAGTAGCAGGATACAAAATTAATGCACAAAATTAAGGCTCCCGGACTTCAGACTATACTACAAAGCTACAGTAATCAAGACAGCATGGTACTGGCACAAAAACAGAAACACAGATCAATGGAACAGGATAGAAAGCCCAGAGATAAACCCATGCAACTTTGGTCACATTATTTTTGACAAAGGAGGCAAGAATATACAATGGAGAAAAGACAGTGTCTTCAATAAGTGGTGCTGGGAAAACTGGATAGCTACATGTAAAAGAATGAAATTAGAACACTTCCTAACACCATACACAAAAATAAACTCAAAATGGATTGCAGACCTAAACGTAAGACCGGGCACTATAAAACTCTTAGAGGAAAACATAGGAAGAACATTCTTTGACATAAATCACAGCAAAATCTTTTTTGATCCACCTGCTAGAGAAATGGAAATAAAAACAAAAATAAACATATGGGACCTAATGAAACTTAAAAGCTTTTGCACAGCAAAGGAAACCATAAACAAGACGAAGAGACAGCCCTCAGAATGGGAGAAAATATTTGCGAATGAAGAGACAACACTCAGAATGGGAGAAAATATTTGCAAATGAAGCGGCTGACAAAGGATTAATCTCCAAAATCCACAAGCAGCTCGTGCAGCTCAATTTCAAAAAAATAAACAACCCAATCCGAAAATGGATGCAAGACCTAAACAGACATTTCTCCAAAGAAGACATACACATTGCCAACAAACACATGAAAAGATGCTCAACATCACTAATCGTTAGAGAAATGCAAGTCAAAACCACAATGAGGTATCACCTCACACCGGTCAGAATGGTCATCATCAAAAAATCTACAAACAATAAATGCTGGAGAGGGTGTGGAGAAAAGAGAACCCTCCTGCACTGTTGGTGGGAATGTAAATTGATACAGCCACTATGGAGAAAAGTATGGAGGTTCCTTAAAAAACTAAAAATAGAACTACCATATGACCCAGCAATCCCACTACTGGGCATATACCCTGAGAAAACCATAATTCAAAAAGATACATGTACCACAATGTTCACTGCAGCACTATTTACAACAGCCAGGACGTGGAAGCAATCTAAATGTCTACTGACAGATGAATGGATAAAGAAGATGTGGCACATGTATACAATGGAATACTACTCAGCCATTAAAAGGAACGAACTTGGGTCATTTGTAGAGACATGAATGGACTTGGATACTGTCATAAGAGTGAAGTAAGTCAGAAAAACAAATACCATATGCTAACGCATATATATGGAATCTAAGAAAACGGTACTGATGAACCTAGTGGCAGGGCAGGAATAAAGATGCAGATGTATAGGACACACTTGAGGACACAGTGGGGGAAGGGGAAGCTGGGACTAAGTGAAAGAGTAGCATTGACATATATACACTACCAAATGTAAAAGGGATGGCTAGTTGGAAGCTGCTGCATAGCACAGGGAGATCAGCTCGACGCTTTGTGACAGCCTAGAGGGGTGGGATAGGGAGGATGGGAGGGAGGCTCCAGAGGAAGGGGATATGGGGATATATGTATACATATATATATATAGCTAATTCATTTTGTTGTACAGCAGAAACTAACACAACATTGTAAAGCAATTATACTCCAATAAAGATGCAAAAAATAAACAAAAATATAGTTAAAAAATAAATAAGAAAAATTTAAAAAGGGAAAGGGATGTATTCTTCAAAAATGTCCATGTTGATGGGACTTCCCTGGTGGCACAGTGGTCAAGAATCTGCCTGCCAATGCAGGGGACACAGGTTCAATCTGTGGTCTGGGAAGACCCCACGTGCCGTGGAGCAACTAAGCCCATGCGCCACAACTACTAAGCCTGCGCTCTAGAGCCCACAAGCCACAACTACTGAAGCCTGCGCACCTAGAGCCCATGCTCCACAACTAGAGAAGCCACCACAATGAGAATCCCGCACACCACAACAAAGAGTAGTCCCTGCTCACCACAACTAGATAAAGCCCGCATGCAGCAACAAAGACCCAATGCAGCCAAAAATAATAAATAAATTATTTATTTATTTATTTTTTAAAAATGTCCATGTTTTAAAAGAGAGAGAAAGACTGTGGAAATCTTTCCAAATTAAAGAAACCTAAAGACATATGGCAGCTAAATGCAATATCTGACCCTAATGTAAATCCCAAATTGGATGGGGGGAAAGGATGGTATTGGGTTAACTGACAAAATTAGAGACGAATAGTAGGTTAGATAAAAAGTATTGTATGAAAGCTAAATTTACTGAGGTTGATACAAATAATGTGGTTAAATAAGAGATATTCGTATCCCTATTTTTAGGAAATATAGATTTCCTAAGGAAGTAGATAGGGATAAAACACGATGATGTATGTAACTTACTCTTAAATTGTTTAGATAAACAATCACGTGTGTGTGCGTGTGTCGGGGGGGAGAAAGAGAAAGACTGAGAGACAGAGAGAGAGAGAGAGATTAAGAAAGTGGGTGCAAAGCAAATGGGGTAAAATGTTATTAATAAGTGATTCTGAGTAAAGAGCATTCAGGTGTTCTCTGTACTAGGTTTCTTTTTCTTTCTTTTTTTTAAGTCTTCTGTAAGTTTGAAATTACCTCTAAATAAAAAGATTAAAATATTGCTATGTCTACTGCTAACAAAAAAATTAAAATATAGACATAAATATATAAACGCATGCAGACACACGTGTGTGTATATATGTGCATGTGTATTTATATATTTTAAAGAAGTATCTCTTAAAGATTCTGATATCTCAGTAACTAAATAGACTTTTTAACAATCAAAATGATTGAGAAATTAAGGTATTTGTCCTATATGTAAATAAGGGAGAGATGGAAAAAGCCCAAATAGGGTAGAAGCAGTTATTACTGATAAAACAAAGCCATTTCATGTTTATTTCCCCCATCAATTGACATTTTCAATGAACCAGTTATATCTAACTTATTTAAGTGGGGAAAGCATTAGGTTTCTCATTCTCATTTTTAAATGGAGAAACTGAAGCATGGTGAAAAGCCACAGTAAGTAATACAGCTGAGATTCAATAGTATGTCTGTTGAAACACAGTAACAATGTCAATACAAGTTTTGGTAGCATTTAGGAGCAAGCTGCTTACCTTTCAATAGCTAATTCTTTGTTAGAAAGTTGCTGCACTGTAATCACAACCTTCTTCTCTATTCCTTGTTTTAATTTGAAATAAAATTTATCTCTATCCTTAGGCACAGGACTGAAATATGCAAAAAGAACAGGAATTAACAATAATTAAAAACAATAAAAGAGATCCCTCTTTCAAGGTTAGAATGAGCCAACAAACTATTTAAACAACAGCACCCTTATTCTTAAGATATCCTAACTCTCATCTTGCCACAGAGTAACTACAAACTTTACAGTCAGCAAAACAGAGTTGTTATTAATTTTTAAACTGGGTTTACAAGAGCCTTATAATTTATCCCTAACGAGATTAAAAACAAAACTTTTTAAATGACATCATTTCAAATTTTAGTTTTTAAATTTTAACAAATTTAGGAACATGGTTTATTTAATTACTTTTAAGACTGTCAAATTTCTGGTTTAGCTGGTTGCATGAATGCCTTTAACACAGTGAAACCCAAGGCAAAAACTGAGAAGAAGAGCTTACTTTTAAATATCTAGAATTTGAGATGACTGTGACAAATCCAAGTAAATATAAATAAAAGATGAACAAAGAGGTACAGATCAGAGCAAGTTAAATTCTAGCCTAGGCCAGACTGACAATTCTCAAGAATTAGTTCCTTAAAACAATAAGTGTCTAAAAGAAACAAAACAAAAACAGTTAAGTGTCTAAAACATAGGTTGCCTTATCTGAAAAGGAAAAATACCTTTAGCAACTTATTTGACCTAAGAGTCAATTTCTGTATCTGTAAAAAACAGGTAAAATACCTACCTAACAGTTATGGTTAGAAACAAAGGCAAAGTAAAGGCCCATAACTGATCATTAAAGAGTATAACTGTTTCCCATTATCTGCCTATTTTTGAACTAAAGAAAAACATTCCAAATACACAGCAGAAGGAAATGGTTAATTAAATGATGGTCAAACCATACGATATACTACCAGTAACCATTAAAAATGATTTTAAGAATATTTTAATTGAAAAATTCTTATATCATGAAGTTAAAAGACTATATATATATACAACTGTATAAAAATACACCCTAGGGCCTCCCTGGTGGCGCAGTGGTTAAGAGTCCGCCTGCCGATGCAGGGGATATGGGTTCGTGCCCCGGTCTGGGAGGATCCCATATGCCGCGGAGCGGCTGGGCCCGTGAGCCATGGCCGCTGGGCCTGCGCATCCAGAGCCTGTGCTCCGCAACGGGAGAGGCCACAACAGTGAGAGGCCCGCATACCGCAAAAAAAGAAAAAAAGAAAAAAAAAAATACACCCTAGAAATCAAATATTAAAAGTGATTGTGGGGCTTCCCTGGTGGCGCAGTGGTTGAGAGTCCGCCTGCCAATGCAGGGGACACGGGTTCGTGCCCCAGTCCGGGAAGATCCCACATGTCGCGAAGTGGCTAGGCCCGTGAGCCATGGCCGCTGAGCCTGCGCATCCGGAGCCTGTGCTCCGCAACAGGAGAGGCCACAACAGTGAGAGGCCCGCATACCACAAAAAAAAAAAAAAAAAGTGATTGTGGCGGACAAAACCATAGCTTTTTATTCTAATTTTATTATTTTACTAAATTTTCTACAGTAAATATCAGTATTTTAAAATATTAAGAAAATAATTTACATAAAATATCTGAAAAGCATGACAAAAGTGAACCATGCATTCATCAGTGAAATATTTATCATCCTAAAGCTTTATACCAACATTGTATATTCTGGAAACTTTAAATTAGCCAATATTATATTTCAGACACAATACCAATTTTTAATCTTTCCAATCAACCTCACCTAAAGTTTCCTTTTCCATCATCTTCTTTTACCTCCAAGGAGACACTGAAGGTAAATACATCACTGTCAGGGGTAGGAATAACTGAGTCTTTAACATCAGATACTTGTCTAGAAGACCGTTTGAAAGCTGTACAGAAACTATACAAAATTCTGCTTACCTAAAAGAATAAAAATGGAAACAAGATTAGACAAAGATTTAACTGCATTTTGATAAACTTCTTCCCTAATTCCTGAATCTATAATTTCCCATGGTCACAATGCTCTTTTAGCAGATAAAGCAGATATAGTCTAAGCACATACACACACACATACACAATTTGTAATATACAGTGTGTATATATACATAGTATAAGCATATATACACACACACAGTTGACCCCTAAACAACATGGGTTTGAACTGCATAGGTCCCCTTATACGCAGATTTTTTTCAATAGTAAATACTACAGTAGTATACAAGCCATGGTTGGTTGAAGTGGCAGATGCGGAACAGTGAATAAGGAGGAACCACTCATATGGAGAGCCAACTATAAATTATACATGAATTTTTGACTGGGCAGAGGGTCAGCACCCCTACCACATGCCACCCCCCAGCCCCAGCGCACTGTTCAAGGGTTAACCGTAGTTTGCTTCTTTCAATCTGGCATTTAAACACCAAAATAAAGGCGTTTAATTTAAAGTCAGAAAAGAAGCTGTATGTATGTCTAGATGTTTCTATGACCCCTAAGATACTATATTACAATGAATGAATCCTAAGATAATTACTAGAAAGATACTGGCATCTAAACCTTCCCAATGAACACAAACAAACAAGGTTTTAGCCCAAGGTATCAATTTCTCTTTTCACTTCTCTCAGCTTCAAAGGGGTAGATCCTGAGGCATAGAATAAATACTGGTTTTTGCAAAAAGAAAACATGGTAGCATGATTTAAAGAGCTTCCAGTGTTGTTACTCAATGTTGTTCTTGTATAAATGTGTCATAGAATGAATGAATCCTGAAATGTTCTTATCTAATGTATTAGTACTAAGCCACCCTGGTGACTTTATATACACACACATACATAAATATATGTATGTGTGTGTATATATATGGATGGCTTTTACTCCTCCCCTGAAGTGGAGGAGTACTCTACATCCCATACTCTTCCAGACAGTATTATCTTCCTTGGTTCCAAAAGAAGCATCATACCATCTCAAACTTGTCCGCTTCAAACACAAAAGAACTTCCAAATCTCTCAGGTCCCTCATGGGTTGAACAAATAAAAACAAGATGAAATAAGAAGGGTTTGAACAAAGGTCATATTTTCAAAATCTCACACTGGGAGGTACTAGTAAAGAAACTTCTCTGAATATTAAATCCTTCACTTTAGATAAAGTGAATTCAAATTATTCTTTGTATTAATCTAGGATTATATTTTATAATTTGCTTGAAATAAGAGCACTCTCATTAACAGTAGAATTTCTTCAAGTATGGGGGTCTTTCCTCAATATTCTATTTTTATTATATTTATACATTCTACCTTTTCTCACACATACATACTCTAACACATTCAATGGTCCTCAAACTTCCAATGGCCACACTTACATCTCGTAATCAATGATTACCCTAAACTGCCTTTCCAGTGCCAAATCAATAGTTTTCTAAATTAACTGACTTACACAGGTTAACTGTATAAGAATGCTGCCTGCCAGCCTAAAGTTCAACTTCAATCAATAGCATCATATTTGTTTCACAGCATTCGTAAAATTTTTTAATATGTTAAAGCTATCTCATTATAATTTTATATAAATGAGTAACAACAAAGCAGCAATGGATTCATATCAATAATAACTGTAGACCTCAAATCTTATTTAATTAAGACAATGATAAGTTCACTCATTCATTCAACCAATAATTTTTGAGTGCCTTCTGTGTACTAAGTATTATTCTAGGAGAGAGGGATACAGCTGTGTACATGGAGCTTTCATTTCAGCACATGTAAGTTGAATGTGCTTGGGGTGAATGGGAGGAATCATTAGGTAAGGCAAAAACAGATATGTTCAGCCTCAACTGGACCCTTATTGGGCTTAGCTCAATAATTTAAATGTTATAGAGGAAAACAGAATCAAAGAACATGCTAGAAATAAGTCACTGAAGATTATGCCTACAAGGTAAGGTGTAAACAGGGACTTTAAACTATTTTTAGTACTTTGAGTACTCCCCACTTCCTAACTCCAAATAAAATGTGACATCTCTTATTTACATTTTATGTGTATTTAAGAAAACATTTTTAAGCATATTTTTAAGAAAACATTATATGTGAAAACAGAATACCTGTACTTAGTTTTTGATACATTAGTAAAGTTAAACCCCAACCCTATTTATTATTTTTTCTTCTCTCCTATATTCTTCTATTTCATTTTCTTTGTATCAGAGCTGTCCACAAGCCTACACATCACGCCACACCAAAAAAAAACGTCAAAGAACTTGGCGAATTCTAAAGTAGATGGGCAAGGCTCAGGAATTCTTTTTTAAAAGGCTAAGCATATGGGGCTGAGCCAGAGTGGTAGAGAATGATGGGGGGAAAATCAGACTACACCTTTCTCTCTTCTTGGAGGAAGGACACAACAGTACCTTAACAGCAATCAAACTGCATTTAATCCTGACCATGTCTTAGAAGTTGCTATTTCTAACAACAAGGTTAAAATCATTTGTGACTTCTAGAGTCTGTGAATAAGCTGGAATGATGATCCAAGAATTGGTAAGGTAGAGTAGCTTCAAAAACAATGATTATCAATGTCCATAGTTACTGAAACAAATTGGGTAACCAATTTCATCATGAAAAAATTTAAAACATAATACCATGGAAAACATTTCTATACATGTCACACTATTAAATACACACACACAAACACACATGCACACAGGATAATCTAGAACAGGCATTTTTCTCTGCAGAAGTCATAAGGTTTATTGACAAATAATACAGTACAATTTTTCCCCAGAGGCAGTACCTACCTACAGAAAGCATTAGTTAAACACAAAACTATCTCTTCGAGTTGTTGTTGTTTTTGAAGAGGTGGGCAGGAGGACACATGTAGATATGTGGAAAGGAGACAAACCAAAATCTTAATTCTGATGGAATTCTGAGTAACTTTTATTTTCTTTTGTATTTCAGTATTTTCCAAATTCTCAATTATGTATTTCACATTAACAGTCCAAGAAATGCTATTAAATGAAATATTTATTTAAAATAAGTAGTAGTACAGGGGCTTCCCTGGTGGCGCAGTGGTTGAGAGTCCGCCTGCCAATGCAGGGGACACGGGTTCGTGCCCCAGTCTGGGAAGATCCCACATGCCGTGGAGCAGCTGGGCCCGTGAGCCATGGCCGCTGAGCCTGCGTGTCCGGAGCCTGTGCTCTGCAAAGGGAGAGGCCACAACAGTGAGAGGCCTGCGTACCGTGAAAAAAAAAAAAAAATAAATAAAATAAAATAAAATAAAATAAGTAGTACAGGGGGACTTCCCTGGTGGTCCAGTGGTTAAGAATCCGCCTTCCAATGCAGGGGACGCAGGTTCGACCCCTAGTGAGGGAACTAAGATCCCACATGCAGAGGGGCAACTAAGCCCATGCACTCTAGAGCCTGCACCACAACTAGACAGCCTGCATGCCGCAACTACTGAGCTCACGTGTCGCAACTAGAGAGAAGCCCGCGCGCCACAACAAACAACCCGCACGCCACAACAAAAGATCCCATGTGCCGCAACTAAGACCCGACGCAGCCAAATAAATAAAATATTAAAAAATAAATAAATTAAAAATAAAATAACAGGGCTTCCCTGGTGGCGCAGTGGTTGAGAGTCCGCCTGCCGATGCAGGGGACGCGGGTTCGTGCCCCAGTCTGGGAAGATCCCGCATGCCATGGAGCGGCTGGGCCTGTGAGCCATGGCCGCTGAGCCTGCGCATCCAGAGCCTGTGCCCCGCAACAGGAGAGGCCACAACAGTGAGAGGCCCGTGTACCGCAAAAAAAATAAATAAATAAAATAACAGCAAATTCTTCTAAGATAAAGCCTTTTCACTAATATTGGTGAAAAAGGAGCAACCCTTTTAAACACATTTATCAAGAAAATGTTCACCCAAAAAAGTAAATGTAGAAAAGCTATCCTATAAAAGATACCCAGAAAAATATGTGTTAAAATTTTAAAAACAACTTGCTCAAATATATTACTAATTGAAAGGAGCTAAAACAAGAGGCAATCATACAAGAATTTTTTAAATTACAAAAATCGATTTATTTGAGAAAAACAATATAACTTCCAAATTAATTTCCAAAATAAGGTATTTTGCTAAAATACCATCTCAATAAATATGTTTAGCAATAATATTTTCTCATACAAGGAATTAGGTTTTCTTTTATATAGTAGTGTACCAGCAACCCTAAGAAAAACCAATGCATTAAGAGTAAAGATGTTCCTAATGATACCCTTGGTATTATGAAATACCTCTGAATGCCTGTAAACCAGCTGATAAAAACCTGCTTCTAAAACACAACACTGAGAATTGCTAGTAATGGTAAGTATGTCATAACATACAAACAAACAGCAAAATCTGTTTTGAAGAAAATGGTTACACTGAGTAGTAGAAATAAATTCTTAAACAGAGTCAACTAATTATCTTTAAAAACAGTTTTGTGTAAGATATTCATTAAGATGCAACAAGAATAGGTGCCTCGCTGGCTTTTTGCACTGTGCTTTCTGATACTCTGCTCTGTCTGTAATTCTTCAGCAGAACTCTAGTACATCATTCTCCCTGTACAAAGATCATCAGCATCAAGATACTTCTGGCTGGATTCCCCAACTTTTTGCCATAGATAACTGAGATCCACTCCAGCAGAGTCCCACAGAAGAACAGCCAGGGCATTAAGTCAAATGTGTCCTAACCCTTCTGTGGGAACCCCTAATCCTTGTGTCACAGGTCCAACAAAGCCATCACCCTCACTGGGCTTCCCCTCTACCACTGTTGGTGTCTGCTGCTTGTGGGATATTATGGTGAAATAAGAGCACATCACAGTGATAACTGGTAGTGGCAGCCATGCTGCTACTCCCTCTTGAGAAGATGTCTTCTTGCCTTTAACTGACAAACTTCTTCAAATCTTGTCCAGGGACTCTGCAAACAGTGGAAAACAAATCAGTGCCACTGCTGCATGGTACATATTTAAGCAATAAGAATGTCTGTCATCTGTTCCTGAGCTATCTTTGCCAACTCTCTGTGTCCATTAAGAGGGACCCAAATACTAAGGACTAATGTTGTCCCTTCACCACACAACAAGAAACTTCCAGGAACCAGATAACTAGACAACCAGTAAATGCAACAAAAAGACAAGTAATTATTTTTTGAGGGGAGAGAGGAAGATGTCAGACATTCTATAAAAGGCATGAATAAAACCCAAATGTTGCTGGAATGCAAGCTATATGACCGAGAAACCCCTTTATAAAGCATAATTGAAAGGTAAAAATCTATATTTACTTTTTATAATAAAGCAACAGGAAAGCTGTGACTGAAAATTAAATGGGTCTTCAGAATCATAAACTTCCTTAGGAAACCAGCTTTATCATCTGTTCTCTCAGCCTTTGGATAAGGAAAGGGTAACCATAAAATTTGTCAGCCACACCAGAGCACTTTTGAGAATAAAATGAAGTGCTTTAATAATATGCTTGGACAACAGGCATAAACTAGGACTGCTCCAGGCAAAGAGGAGCATAAGGTCACTAGTCTAAATAAATACCATCTATGTTATGGAAATGTCATGAGTATCAAGTAAATGCTTAGCACAGTGCCAGGCATAAGCCCTATATTTATACTGGGTTGTTATAGAAATGATCTCTCATAATAAAGTTCAATGAAAACCGTCATTTATTTCTCCTTCAAACATGAATTTTACCACCAATGTCCCAGAATGTAACACTTTGAAAAATTTACTCAAAAAAATTAAATAATAAATGGACATCACTTTATCACAACCCACAATGTACCAAATATCCTCTCCAGAAATACAATTAATCCTATTTAATACTATATCCAAAATGGTCAGGCCGAGAATTCCCCCCCAGTTTTATCCACTGCTTACCACTGTTAAAGCTCTCAAAATTGACAAATATCCCCCCCATAAACAAGTGGATGCTATAATCCAAAAAGAGAGTTTCATACCATCACAGTTATGAAAAATGCTTGCAACCAGGTGCCTTTCAATTTCCTTCTACAGCAGTGTTTCTGCCTCTCCAAGCAGCAGGTTCTCCAATTCTTCAAACTTCTCTTTCTTACTGTTGAGCACCAGTTATCCAGAATCCACACAGGTATGTTAAATGATGGTTGCCAACATGAAATGCCAGGACTCTACCATCTGCTTCCCCACCTCTGTAGTGGAGTTGTAAGGATCAGAAATAGACCCCCCAATTTACAAACGCACACACACACACACACACACACATTCTTTCAACATATTTATATCCACTGCCTCCTATGTGGCAGGCATACTTGTACTCATTCACTCTACCTATCACACACTTGGCCAAGTAGTCAGTATAGGTATATGTATAGGTATTATGCATGTGTGTATAGGTATATATACATACACACATTGGGATGAAATAGATTCAGAACTATATAAAAAACAAACAAAAAGAAACAAATTTGAACTTCTTACACAGGCATGGTTCTGACAGAGAACTTCTATGTCTGTACATGTTCATTTTAGTGTAAAAAAATTAATCACCAGGGCATAATAACAACTGACATACCCGTCACACTTAGTATCAGACACACAGAAATCTACATTTCTATGAGTTCCCATCTTGTGGCCAGAAATAAACTCCCAGAACTCCTGTTAATACAATGGTTTATTTATGTTTCACAGTAAAGAGAAAATAGAACAACTGCTACTTTCAGCATTTTCTGCTGACAATTTATATTTCCAAAAGCAAACACACCTGAGACCTTGCCCATCCAAATCCATTTAATAATGCCTTTGAAATGGTTGTATAAGTACTCAAGTTCTAAAAGTGCAAATTATTTTTACTTTGGGGAGAAATCAATAGATACAGAAAAGAAGGCAATTTCTCCATGTATGTAACAGCCATTTGATTCTGAGTCTAAGAATAAACTACCATTTAATAATTGGTAAGAGGAACTCACTGGCATCTTCAAAGGACTACAAGTTGACAACCCTGCTGTATGGGAGCATTTCTATTTATAATTAATACCAGTTCTATAGAGCAAAAGCCAGCCTCTGAATGAATGCACATAATAAATGATCACCAGTGAAAACCACAGACATCTCTGAAACAATCTTACTGCAGTATCTAAGTGAAAGGCCCAGCAGAGAAACAGGTATTGTTACAGACATTTTTTAAAGTCACATAGACCAACCAACTTAGGCAAAACAATAAAAGAGGGGCAAAAATATTCTTCCTTTCTAAGTCTGAGCAATTACTACCATGGTGGGGTGGGAGGAAAGCTTATCAAGGGGGACTTTTCTGTTACATATGTTAAACTGAGAGAACCACTTTAGTGCACAGAGTTAGCAGATTTAGCTTTCCATATACGGCTCTATGCCATTATAAATATTAACTTTCTCTTCAGAAAGATACTCCAAATTTATGTAATATGGTATATGGTCATACATACTAAATTATATGACAGTGAAATTAGAGTTTGAAAATATTACCCTTATTCATCTCAATAGCGAATTGCTACAACATATTATACTTACTGCCTCTTTAATTTCACAGGAGAAAACATGTATCTGGAATTCTTCTGAACCATGGGAACTCTCTGTAAATGCAAAGCAATTGCTCTCTACTGTCCCATCATGTCCACGTGCACAGAATAACACCTTATAAATTGGAAAAGATGCTATCTCCATGTTGTTGGATTGGTCTATGATTCTGCAGAACAGTGATGAAAAATGAGATAAAATATTAACTATCAAAGAACAAAGGCAAACACTTTTACTATGTCAATAACATACAAAATAATTATCTTAAAATCACAAAAATAAACTGGTACTAATAAAGCAAGAAAACAATTATCTTCATATTTTTGCTATACACACACACAAACACAAATTCTTCAACTTCTTTTGACAATTACTTCATTTTTGTGTCCTATGATTGAATTCATTTACTTTCAAAGCCAAGTATACACTGCCTGGTAAAATCGATGTCACGCATCCCTAAATGCTAGTCTTGTTCTGTTATGGCAAGAGGAATGCCAGTAAAAAATAGCACAGACCATCTCTGGAGAGTTAATTTCTATTTAAAGCAGCACCTGTAAGTTTATCCAAGTCCAGGTCATTCATCGTTCAACAAAGACTTCTCTTACCCTAAAAAAGGTCAGAGTGGTTCCAAAGATAAACTTAACAATGGAATTTAAGAGGTAAAAGGAGTTTGTGGGACTTAGTAGCAAATATTTCTCTGACTTTCCCTATACAAATCCTAAGCCCTAGTTTGATCCAAAACCTCAAGACCACCTCAGGATCTCAAATTGTAGAACTGAGGGGGACCTACTAGGAATAGAGATGCAAATCAAAACACTAAGTCTTTGTTAAGGTATGTTTGGCACTTTGAAACTCAATAGATACAAATATCAAAATGCCTTTTCCTGTTAAGAGATATCATACAAACTATATACCTACAAAACGCTTTCCTGAAAAAGTCAAAGCATTTTTACCAAAACCTTGTAAATTTATATTGCTATTATTTTGGTACTCAGAACTTTTCTCACATTCTAAACTTCAGAGAATGAGGCAAATCAGAAAGGGTTTGGAAAAGATTAAATCAGTCTTCAGAGAATAGTATAGGTTCAAGACACGTTCAACCTAATTTCCCAGACCTGGTTCATTTATTTGTTCATTCAGCAAATATTTACTAAAAACCTGCTATGGACTGATACTGCTCTAGACAGTACTATCAGACAGAAGCTGTAGTAGGAAAAAATACCAATAAACTGCCCCCATGGAACTTATATTCTAGTGAGGAAGACAGATAATAAACAAATAGGCAAATAAATATATAATATCAAGTCAAAGAGAAGTTCTGTGAAGGAAAAAAGGCCCAGTAAGAGGAAAAAGGGATAGTTATGATATGATCAAAGGAGGATTCTTTCAACAATTTGGCAGTTTCTTACAAAACTAAATATACCCATACTATAGGATCTAGCAATTACACTCCTTGGTGTTTATTCAAATGAGTTAAAAACTTACGTCTACACAAAATCCCGCACACAGATGTTTACAGAAGCTTTATTCATAATCACCAAAACTTGGATGCAATCAGAATGGCCTTCCATAGGCAAATGGAAAAATAAACTGTGGTACACCCAGACAATAGCATATTATTCAGCACTAAAAAGAAATGAGCTATCAAGCCACAAAAAGACATGTAGGAACCTTAAATGCCTATTATTAAGTAAAAGAAGCCAATCTGAAAGGGCTACTTATTACATGATTCCAACTATATAATTTACTGGAAAAGGCAAAACTATGGAGACAGTAAAAAAGATCAGTGGTTGACAGCAGCTGCAGGGAGGGACAGATGATCAGGCAGAAGGCAGGAATTTTCAAACAGTGAAAGTACTCTGTATGATACTCTACTGGTAGATACATGTCATTATATATTTGTCCAAACCCATAGAATATACAACACCAAGAGTGAACCCTAAGGTAAACTATGGACTTTGGAAAATTATGTCAATGTAGGTTCATCAACTGTAACAAATGTGGGGACTTCTCTGGTGGTCCAGTGGTTAAGAATCCACCTTCCAATGCAGGGGACGTGGGTTCGATCCCTGGTCCAGGAACTAAGATCCCACATGCCATGGGGCAACTAAGCCAGCGCGCCACAACTACAAAGCCCATGTGTGCACTCTGGAGTTCACGCACCACAACTACAGAGCCCACACACTCTGGAGTCCGTGCACCACAACTAGAGAGCCTGCGCGCTGCAACAAAGAGCCCACGTGCTGCAACGAAAGATCCCATGTGCTGCAACTAAGACCCAACGCAGCCAAAAATAAATAAATAAATAAATAATTTAAAAATAAATAAAAAATTTGTAACAAATGTACCACGTCGAAGAGGATGTTGATGGTGAGAGGTGTGTTTGGGGGAGGTGGGGGGATGCACATCTGGGATATGGGAAATCTCTGTACTTTGTGCTCAATTTTGCTGTGAACCTAAAAGTGATCTAAAAAATAAACCCTATTAAGAAAAACAGGGAGGAAGAAAAAGAAGCCTTCTTTTGATAAAAAGGTTTCTTGAAGTGAAACCAGAGAGAAGTGAAAAAGCCACTGGAAAGCCAAGGAAAGCTTGTTTAGGCAGAGTAAAGAGACTACACAAAAGCCCTGAGGTAGGAATCCTGACTGATATGCCCTGAGGCAGGATTCATGACTGCGTTTGAGAAAGAGCAAAGAGGCTACTATGACTGGAATGTAGCAAATGAATGAAGTAAACGAATGAATGAAGTAAATGTAGTGAAAGAAATGAGAGAGCAAAGGAGGGAGGGAAGAGAGGGGAGAAGGGCAGAAGATCAGGTCAAAGCAGATCATCAGGGCCAGACATGGTAAGAATTTCAAATATAATCACAAGTGTGATTGGAGGCTACTGGAAGGCTGAATGTAGGAAAATAACAGTTATCTGATTTACATTTAAAGAAATTCAAGGTTCAGATGACATTAAATATTATTCCTAGTGAAGCATGTGAGAAAAAGCCATTTTGCTTCTTTCCAATCTGACGTAAAGAGCTTGAAATCTAGGGATCACTAGTTTTTTGAACCACGGCTACATGACAAGGTGAAACACAAATCATAGGTATTTTTACAGTTATAGTTGCATTTATAGTATTCTAAGCAAATTTTACAAATGCCCCTTGCAAATAAGGAATACAGTCTAAATATGAACATGTTTACTTTGCATGGCTACAGAGTAAAAGAGAATTCAGAGTAAGTCCAAGGCCTCACTTATCATAAAATATCATCACCACTACCCAAAAAACTTCACACATGTCTAAGCGGGTAATAAAGGATTAGAGCTTACCTCACAGAACCTTCCGGAACATTTGGCACATACAGAGTAACAGGAAAGGGGTGCTGACTGGAAGATTTCATAGTTGCCATTGCCCGTAAAGCCTCCACTTCATTACGTGGGGAAGAAACCTTCATACATCCTAAATAGGTCAGTTTGTTAAATAAAACACTATCTTCTTCAGGTATTCCACTTGGAGAAGATGGTCTGGGTGTAGAAATTTCTGAAGAAAAAAAATAAGAAACACTCAAAAGTTAATATAAAACTTCACAGTATAATTTCACCTATTGCCCAAAAACAAATGAAAAATTGCAAATAAAATTTAGGTCTCTCTGTGTTTTCATTTCTTTTAATGTTTATCCTACATCTTAACTTAGAGTTCTGGAACTGGCGATTTTGTACTTCAGATCTCTCAAAGTATTACCTTACTTAGCTATGACTTCTTTAGAGGAAAAGAAAAAAAGTTTCTAAGCTTTGTATTTTAAAAAATCAAAAATATGGAGTTCAAATGATATAAAACAATAAGGAGAAAAGACTACACTAAAGACAGTGTGAATTATCCTAAAACTAATGAGAAGTAAACAAAACTAAAATCAGTTAAAAGTGTCTCTGGTAAAGATCCTGCATAGCACCAAATTTATTAATCAGCCTAAATTCCTCAGCAAAAGTCAACAATGTTAAAATGTTCCATCTCATACTAATACCAACAAAGTCAACTCCTTATTTTTCTCCTTCCTAGCTTGCTGGCTTCTATAAAATATGTAAGTATTTCAATGAAAATTTTTTCCTCAAAATAATTATTTTGATGAATTATCCTATGATTGCTTCCCCCAATTCCTTAAAAAAAAAAAAAATCCACTTTAATTCTAAGCACAGCATGCATGTAGCAAAGTCCCAACTGTGGTTAGAGAGTATTTATCTGCATATATCAGGTAGCATAAAGCTTCCCCTCTGCCACTCTCCCCATCCCCACCTAAAAACCCACATTCAGCTACTCTCCAACTCTTCCTGCTACCCACATCCACGCTGTACAAAATTAAGTCTCACCCAAACTAGATCACCCAAACTAGATCACCCAAACTAGATCCTTGTGACATGCTCTAATTCTCATTACCAGGATTACACTTACAGGATATTAATAAATAATTCACAAAAGCCATTCCCAACCTCCCCACTCCAGCTCCCAAATATTATACTAAATCATGTACCCTTCACCACTTTTCTTCTATTGAAAAACTAAAGCTATTCAAATGAAGTACTTCATCTACCATGTTCGTCAATCAATGAAACATGTTTTTCCCCCTTTTGAATCAGTTCAATGTATATATTTCAAAAGGGACATATAAAAAACTACAAATACATTTTAAGGCCAAATACAAACATGTTTAGAATATACATATATACATATATGTATTTTTGTTAATTTAGCAAGTACTTATGTAAAAACAATTATTTGCAAGATCGTATGGTAAAACTATGCTTTGGTGACTGATGAACACGGTAGATCAAGCAGTTCAAATGGTCTAACGTATGTGTAATTGGAATCCTACAAAAGAGGAAAAGGTGGGGAAAAAGCTTTCTGAAGAAATAAATGTTTTACAAAATCTGTGTAGCTCACAGATTCATGAAACTCTGTATACCCCAAATACAAAAACAATACATATATGGATCCAAAAAAGACAGATGACAAAATTGTAGACAAGACCATTAAAGTAACTATTATAAATATGATAGAGAATTAAAGAAAAACACCTAACAAAAGAAGGAGAAACATGGTAGACAGAAAAAAGAACCAAAAGAAATTCTAGAGCTAAAACATGCAAGATCTGAAATGAAATATTCCCTGGGTGGACATAAAAACTAATTCTAATTTGCATAAGAAAACAAGAATATTAAAGAAGATCCCTGGGATAAAGAAAAATGATACTAGAGGGAAACTGAAGAGCACCAAAAGTTATAAATATGAGGGAACGACTTTTTCCTTGCCGTTTAATTTCTTTAAAATACAGCAGACTGCTGGTCATCCCCATTTGGAAATCTTATTAATCAGTATGTCCAAAATTGAATTCATTAGATGTCCACTCAACTATTCATGCCTTGAATAACTCTTGAATCCATCCCACTTTTCTTTGGCCCCATAGTCATTACCCAAATTACTACAGCAGTAACCTCCAGTCTTTCTTTCCTCCAATTTATTCTCCACACTGCAGCCACCAAAATCTTCCATAAAGATGAAAGAAAGAGGGACTTCCCTGGTGCCACAGTAGTTAAGAATCTGCCTGCCAATGCAGGGGACATGGGCTCAAGCCCTGGTCTGGGAACATCTCACATGCCGTGGAGCAACTAAGCCCGTGCACCACAACTACTGAGCCTGCGCTCTGGAGTCCACAAGCCATAACTACTGAGCCTGCATGCCACAACTACTGAACCCCGTGGGCCTAGAGGCTGTGCTCCGCAACAGGAGAAGCCACCGCCATGAGAAGCCAGGGCACCACAACGAAGAGTAGCCCCCGCTCACTGCAACTAGAGAAAGCCTCCGTGCAGCAACGAAGACCCAACACAGCCAAAATATTGATTTATTTGTTTATAAAAATAAATAACTAAATAAAATAAAATGCCAAAAAAAGAAAGATGAAAGAAAGGGAGGGAGGGAGGGAGGAAGGGATGGAGGGAGGAAATAAATAGATATACCACACAAACACTAATTATAAGAAAACCAGAATGGCTATATTAATATCAGAAAAATCAGACTTCAAAACAACAAATAGTAACAGGAGAAAAAGAGACATCTCACAATTATAAAAGGGTCAATTTGGGCTTCCCTGGTGGCGCAGTGGTTGAGAGTCCGCCTGCCAATGCAGGGGACATGGGTTTGAGCCCTGGTCCGGGAAGATCCCACATGCCACAGAGCAACTGGGCCCGTGAGCCACGGCTACTGAGCCTGCGTGTCTGGAGCCTGTGCTCCGCAACAAGACAGGCCACGACAGTTAGAGGCCCGCGCACCGCGATGAAGAGTGGCCCCCACTTGCCACAACTAGAGAAAGCCCTCGCACAGAAACGAAGACCCAACACAGCCATAAATAAATAAATAAATAATGCAAAACTGTCAAAAAAAAAAAAAAGAGTAAATGCACTTCAAAAAAATAAATAAATAAAAAATAAAAGGGTCAATTTATAAGGAAAACATAATTTAAAAAGTGGCTATGTCCCTAATACCAGAGCTTCAAAATACTTGAAGCAAAAACTAGCAGAACTGAAGATCCTCAAAGTGAACCAGTCAAATTGAAGTAACAAGTCTGCTATAGCTTCTATGTATTAACTGAAAACACTTGGCAGAATATAAAAAGTAACTACCTTAGGATTGTTTTTGTTGTTGTTGTTTTTATTTTTTTAATTTATTTTATTTATTTTTGGCTGCATTGGGTCTTTGTTGCTGTGCGCAGGTTTTCTCTAGCTGCAGCGAGCAGGGGCTACTCTTCATTGTGGTGCACTGGCTTTTCATGGAGGTGGCTTCTCTTGCTGCGGAGCACAGGTTCTAGGCGTGTGGGCTTCAGTAGTTGTGGCTCACAGGCTCAGTAGTTGTGGCTCACGGGCTCTAGAGTGCAGGCTCAGTAGTTGTGGTGCCCGGGCTTAGTCGCTCCGTGGCATGTGGGATCTTCCAGGACCAGGGCTCAAACCCGTGTCCCCTGCATTGGCAGGCGGATTCTTAACCACTGCGCCACCAGGTAAGCCCAGGATTGTTTTTTTTTTTTTTTTTGGCGGTATGCGGGCCTCTCACTGTTGGGGCCTCTCCCGTTGTGGAACACAGGCTCCGGACGCGCAGGCTCAGCGGCCATGACTCACGGGCCAAGCCACTCCGCGGCGTGTGGGATCTTCCCGGACCGGGGCACGAACCCGTGTCCCCTGCATCGGCAGGCGGACGTTCAACCACTGCGCCATCAGGGAAGCCCGGATTGTTTTTTTTTTTTAATGCAAGTAACAGCAGACAGATTGAAGAGAGGTCAAAACTTGAAGAACTACCAGTATAGTACTGAATTCCCTTTTACATTTTTTCATCCTTTATATCCCACATTTGACCTAAGGGCAGCCCAAGTTGCAGAACTGTGCAGTGAGCAACAAAACTGTGAGAGAAATCCAATTTTTCTGGCCAAAGGACAGAAAAAAAGAGTCCCTGTAAACCAGAGAACGTTTGGGGAATTATAACTTTTTTTTTTCTCTCTCTCTTTTTTCTCTCCCAGTTCTATCACAAGGCCAGCCCCAGTGTTGGAGCTGCACCACTATGTGGGAAGTAGGGCTGGGAGGAAAGGATGGAGTGCTGTAGCATATGCAACTCGAAGAAAAGGAACCTCTCAGTGGTTAGAACACGCAAACAAAGGGGCTTGGCTCTTGTGGTTCAAAAAGGAAAAGGAAACCTCTGCTATTTTCTTTCTTTTCTCTCACCACTCTGTCCTGAAGTGAGAAACCTGTCTTTCTACGCAAGAGAAGAAGGAAAATGGGCCCCAAGAAGCCAGAGAGTATGGGGGAAATCCTGAGGAGGAGAGTTGGAGAAGGTAATCCCCTAATTTTGTGTATGTACTAACACAAGTCTTGGTTTCACCACCATGCTATACATGTGTGGAACAGACCAAAGAAGCATAGCAAAGGTTTTGGAATTGACTGACTTTGGAACCAGAAAGCAAGAGAGAACTTGCAGTCTGGATGTAACCAAGTGGACTGCCTGCTAAAATAAAACAAAATCAACATTCTTCAGAGGATTGTATCTGGAAACAGAATCTCAAAACGTAAGTTTCAGAAAGTCTGGAAAACAATTCAGTTACTCAACTAACAAAAAAAACAAAAACAAAAAACAAAAATAGAAAAAGGTGACCAATTGTCAAGGGAAAAGCAATCAACAGATACCAGTCCCAAAATGATGCAGTTGCGGGAATTATCAAAGACTTTACAATTGGTATTATAACCATGCTCTATGACATAAAGGTGAACAAACCTGGAATGAGTGAAAATATTAAAATCCGTGGCAGAGGAATAGAAAATGTAAAAAGGTGAATTTAAGACCAGAAAAATAGAATATCTAAAATTAAAAATTCACTGGATGGGCTCAAAAGAAAGGAGATAACAGAACAGTGAGCCAGTAAACTGGAATACAGATCAACAGAAATTTTCTAAACTAAAGAAGGGAGAAAAGAAAAAGATTGGAAAACAATGAAAAGAGCCTTAGAAATTGCAGGACAATATGAAAATATCTAATAGTTTTGTTGTCTGAGTCATGGGAAAAGAAAAAGACTATGCACAAAAAAATTTTCTAAAAAATGTCTGAAAACTTCCTAAATTTCATAAAAGATATAAATTTACAGATTCAAGAATCTCAGTGAACACCAAGAAAGATAAATTCAAAGAAAACCACACCCATATAATCAAACTGCTGGAAAACAAAAATATTGAAAAAAATATTGAAAGTAGACAAACAGCATGTTACAAATAAGGGAACAATAAGTGATTCAAATGACTGCAGATTTCTCATCAGAAATGATAGAGAAGGGTTAGGTATGTCAATGGAGGTAAAGGGCCTACACCCTGCCCCATGCCCTTTGTTTTTGTTTTTTTTTTTGTTTTTTTTTTGGCCAAGCCACACGCTATGCCGGATCTTGGTTCCCTGACCAGGGATCAAACCGTGCCCCCTGCAGTGGAAGCATGGAGTCTTAACCACTGGACTACCAGGGAAGTCCCCCCATGCCCATTTAAAGTGATATGTTATAATTACTGGGCTTTGACCTAAAACTGTATGTGATTTTACTCTGAGGTTCAAGATTTCCAAAACTATTGATGATGAAAAACATTTTATTTGGTACTTACTTTGTGCCAGGCATTTTACAAAATACTTTATATGGATGGTATCATTTAAACTTCTAAATCCCTATGAAACGGGTTCTATTTTATCTCTATTTTACAGATGAGATAACTGATCATTAGAGAAGTTGAATAACTTGGCAGAGCCTGGATTCAAATCTAGGTCTGAACTACAGATATCATGTCTTAGCCTCTATGAAAGGTCTAAAATAGAATGAATTAAAATCAAAATGAAGTTTATTCTGCCCTTAATTATAGAGTACCAGCTCTTCAAGGGAAGGAACTGTTCTATCCTATTTTTATTCCCAGCACTTATAACAAGTGTCTAAAAGACTAGACACTCAATATATGCCAAATGAATTAATCAGTAAATAAATGAAATTTTTTAGAGCTAGTGGTCCTTTTAGCAACCAATTAATGGCAAACACACATCATCTCTGGGTACCACTTAGATCCTATCTCATCCACAACTAAATGTATCATAACTGCAGCTTTCATGTAGACAAAACTCATGACTAGTGGAAATCTTAAGTTAAGCAGGCAAATAGCAAAATATTTTTAGCAAGGCAACACTTTTAGATCTCGTAAAATCACACATCGATGTAAGAAATTCATATCCTCCTAAATATAAATTCAGTCCTATTCAAGTCATACTTTTGAATTCCATCATCCCTTCCTTAGCAGAAAGATGCAAAGAATAACAAAGAGCATGAGAGAGAAGATTCATCTACGTATCCACACAGTATTTTAGTACATTACAGTAAATTAGTAGATTCCCTGTAGAGGTGAATCCAAGTAGCCAGGATATACGATCACCAAATGACAAAAACCAACAAGTTATCATGATGTTTAAACAAAAGCCCTTATCTATCTAATTTTATCACTGGCAAATTATATATCTTTAATATTCACTTTAGCCCATTTAAATCTAGATACTTTCCAGACAGTCCCTTACCTTTGAAGTTATGTGTCATTTTAATCGACCACGACAATTCTGTTAACAAAAACTGCAACTACGAAGAGCCAGCTGAAATGTCTTCTCATAGTTCTTTCAGGCTGCTATATAACAAAATACCACATGGGTGGCTTATAAACAACAGACATTTATTTCTCACAGCTCTGGATGCTAGGAAGTCCAAGACTGAGGCTCTGGAAGATTTGGTGCCTCATGAGAGCTCACTTTCTAGACAGCATCTTTTCACTGTGTCCTCACACGGCAGAAGGCACAAGCTAGCTCTCTGGAGTCTGTTTTAGAAGGACATAATCCTAATTATGAGGGCTTTGCCCTCATGACCTAATCACCTCCCAAAGGCCCGACGTCCTAATACCATCACCTTGGGGGCTAGGATTTCAATATATTAATTTTGGGGAGAACACAAAACATATGTCTTTTCATTGAAAATGAAAAGAAACAATATATAACAAGAAAAGAATGCTTTTTAAAAACTTACTTGTAAAGCAAAGTGGAAATTCTTATCCACTGAGATCTTCAGGGAAAGATACATTTTTTTAATGTATTTAATATAATGGGTGTTGAAAACACAAAAGTACATTATACATGGTCCCTATCAAATATGCTCAGAAATAAGAATATTATCTAGGCCATTGCAAAGGACAACTGATTCCAGTAACCCATCAGAGCTATCAATACATGAGAAGATAAAGGTATTTCTTCCTTTTGATTAATCTATTAACCAAAAAAATAACTATAGGAATGTTGATATCAGTATGCTTTGGGTTTGGGGGGAAGGCTAGGGATTTAAGAAATTCAAAAGATAAAGAAAAGCACAATGAAAAATATAATCTCTCATGTTCCCTCAATCAAAAACTACAAAAATTAATATTTTGTAAGGCTTATTTCCAATCTTGTGTACACACACACACAAACACACACATATAAAGTCCCCGTGAACTTAAATCTAGCCATGAATATGAATATACACTGAAACCTACGAGTCTTTATAATGAATCATTAAACTAGGGGCACTTTTGGGGACCCCCAACACATGGCAAATATCTTCTCTGAGCCTCATTTAGCCATATTTATTATGGTACTTTTCTCATTCAGATTTAAGCTTTTATGTATTAAAATGCAAGTAGCTTTTCCTTTATGATTTGGTTTTTCCTACACTGACAATCACAAAAATATTCTCATTGTTTTCTTCTTAAAGGTTCATTTTTCCCATTTAAATATTTGATTCACTAGGAATAAATTTGGGGTACAGTGTAAGGTAGGGCCACCGTGTTTCCACGGTGTAGCACTTTGGCCTATATCTACACTTACCCTACATGAACATTCAGAAATGGATCATGAGTGCCTTAAATCAATCAGAATGATCTCATCTCCTCTGTCAGAATGACTCACTGAGGAGTCTGAATATAACCAAGGCCTACACCTATTGGTTCATATCATTCCCCTGACTACTAGAAAATGATTCAGTTGGTCCAATCAGAGTAAAACTCACAACTTTTGTTCAATGGGTAAAAGATCAGAGCCTTTCTCTCGGTCACCAGACATGAACAAATCACCTAGCCTTACTTATCAATTTCTGCAGCTACCTATTTTGTGACCACAAAGGAAGCCAGTTAAGGAGAAAGATGGCATGGAGAAGATCAAAGCTGAGTAGTTTACAAAGAAATACTACCAGAGCCCAGATCAAACCACACCTCCAGTGTTTAAACCAGCTGAAGTAGGAGTTGGGTTGGGTTTGGTTTGGCTTTTCCTTCATCCAAAATCATTTTGACTTACAAGCTGGTATTCCTACTATAAATCCTACTCATTCATGCATGTACATATTATTTATTACACTGTAATAAATACTTTTACAGTATTATTACACTGATGGAGTTGATATGTTATTTTACTTAGAATTTTCACAAATTGTAATTTGAAATAACTGTAGTCAAACTGAGTAAGAAGTCACATTATATGAAAGAATGTGTCCATTACACTGTTCTTTGATACCCAAGAATTTATTCATTTGTTCAATAAGTATTTTTTGACGGCCTACTATATGCCAAGTACTAGGGGTAAAATGAATACCCAGACATACAGCCAGTTCTCAAAGAACACTGAGACTGATTTTACAGGTAGAGATACAAACAGAAACATAAGAACCAAAGTGGGAACTGAAAAGCTGCTGGTCTTGATCTTAGAAAATGAAGCTAATAAAATTTTCTAATATTCATCTTAAAATTTTCATTATCACTTTATCCCATTTCTATTATAGTTTCTAAGAGTTCAATACAGTACCTGTATGTGACGGATCCAAAATTAATTGAAGAGATGGCTTATTTATTTGGCTGGCCGAAACATCTCCAAATGAATGGTCTGAAGTCTCACTGGAACTCAGACAATCAACAAGAAGGCTGCTGTGCCCTTTCTCAGAATCTCTCAAAATCTCTTCCATGGCTTTTTCCAGTTGTTCATCACCATTAGAAACTATCTACAGACAAAGCAAGACAATTTGTTTCAATCATAACATGGTTCTGGAACTTAATGAAAATATTTCATTTCTAGAAGAAATTTAAACAATCTAAATATTTAAATTTAACTATAGTTACTGAATACCATGAATTTATACAGCTGTACCTAATTTCATTAGATATATACAAAATCCTGAGTTATAAACTCAACTAAATTAGAGGATTATTAGTATCAGAAAAGGATTCTTCAGAAACATACCAGGCAGTTTCCAACTATATCTGATGTAATATCTCATTTACAGATATTTTCTTTTCTTATTTTTTTCTTTTTCTCTTTTAGAAACGTATTCTAAAAACTGGGTAATCCTAAATTTATGTGTTTTAAAGAGGAAAATGGATACATTTAAATAGATAATATGTAGCAATGATATCATTAAAAAGATCATATTTTTTGCTATCATTGAATAAATATATTTCTGACTCCTTTACAAATTTTGCTTGAGCTGTCAAGGAGTATTGCTAATTACCTTACACGTAAGTTGACTCATCTTCTTCTTAAAAGCAAGTGAGACACAAAGCCTAAGTAAATAAATGCCTTAAACACATTAATATGAAAATACAGAGTTAAATGAATTTAAATAACTGTTTATTTAAATACAGATATTTGAATAAATTTAAAGAAATCCATTGATTAATAAAATTGTAAAAATATATATCCTCAACATAATGTAAAATGAGTACTTAATAATCTAATTTTTATAAAATTTCCTTAGATTGATTTTATTAGATTAACATACTAACATACCTTTGATATAATTAATATTAAATAAAACTCATAAATAATATACAGCATTTTTGGCTAATTTCTCTCTTCCTATTTCTAGAGGGTAGTTATACAATTCCCATACATGTATACCTGGGTTTGTTTGGTTCTTTTTTTTTTTTTTTCAAGTTAGGAAAGGCAACATAAAAATGAAAAAGAAAAAGGACCACATCCAAATAAAAACTCAACTGCTAAAATTATAAAACATATACTTCAAAAGTATTCGGACAAGTGTTAAATCACATACTTGAATGTTACCAGCTGATTTAAAACATAAAAATCATAAAGAAAATTCTCTCAAGTGAAAATAATACATAACTACATACATATATAATTAATTTTTAAAACCCAGCAGCAGTAAGAGAGACAAAAATATCCAGATAAATTAAATTTATGTAAGATTTAACCATTAAGTCTAACTTGCCAATTATCCTTTCTCTTCTTTTTTCCCTCCTATTCCATCTTTCTGAATTCTAAAGTAAAAGATAAAAAACCGAAAGCAAAAACTTTAAAAATACACAAACCAAATAATTAGCATCTGGATAAATCAAACACTGATTCTAGTCTCGAGGTCAGTATTCAAGAAAAACCTTTGGATTTTATAGATCTCCTGAGATAAGTTTCACCTAGTTAAAAATAATAATAATAATTTAAAATAATATCATTTGTAGAAAAGGGAAAAATACCTTCAGTTCAGGTTTTTCATCATCTTTTGTAGAAGTATCATCTGCATGCTGAGGAACCAAAACAAATTCTTCACTGTTCAGTGTAGTCACAGAATCCGATGACCCACTAATCTTCTGTAATGAAGCTCTGACCTCCATTTCAGTGCTGCAAACCTCTCTTCCCACATCCACCTGGTCAAAATCACAAGGAGTAAGAACAAAAATTAGTGAATAAAAAACATGAACTATTAAGTACCTGATCAATCTCTGGCCTTTAAAATTGGTTCATGCAAGGAAGAATTCCGCTGGCTAGATAATTATCTCAAAACTAGGGAGGCTATCTTCTTGGGCTGGGCCACATAATGGAAATGTACCCTGAGTTTCCACGCTAAAAGAATCATATTATTCCCTGAAAAACAACACAAACCTGACCATATCTCAACTAAAAGGATTTACTACTATTTGGCTCAATACATATTTCTCCTAGAAATACTTTTTGTTCTTTTTAATAAATAGAAAACTAAATAATAAATAAATAAGCTAGAAGTATCTACAAATTCATACACAAACAAAGATACATTCACTGAAATTACTTTATAACTAAACCTAAATGTCTGCAAAAACTTATCTCCTCAAGACTAAGTATTGTACCTTAAAATATTTTTTCTGTGTCACTTAAGTTTACTGATTAACACAAAATTCAACACCCTAAGCCATGTATCTTTTCTTTTCCAGACATGTAACCACTTATCTACAGGAGGCAAAAAAAGTAGGGGAGGTGAGGGGAGCAAAGCTTTCACATTGCATTCATGCAGCAGTAATCAAATACAGTGTGATTCTGTTTTCTGGATAGATCTCTACTTTACACCATAGAAACTCAACATTCTCTATCACTTCCAGAAATTCAAATATTCACACAACTAATTTTAACTGAACATGTACACTATATAACAGTCAGTATACTCACAACTGCGGTTACATGAGCGAATAAGGCAAACAAGTTGCCTCCTCTCGTGGAGCTTATGTCTAGTGAGGAAACAAGCAAGTAAGGTAATCCCAAATCATTATCAGGCTATGAAGAAAATACAACAGCCTAATGTAACAAAGAGTAGCTGTATGGAATACACGGACAACTTTAAGTAAGGTGGTAGGAAAGGACTCTCTGAAAGGGAAATATTTGAGCTGAAACCTGGAAGATAAAAAAGAACTGTATATTAACCAATCTGCTCAGTGACCAAAGGGGTAATGTGACAGAGAGGTAGGACAAGTAGACCAGTGCTAAAGAACGAAGGACCTTGTAACCATGGTCAGTCTGCTCCATGCCAAAAATTCCCCCAGAAATGTTCCTTTTCTCTTTCTAATTAGGTTATTTTGTTCACTGCCTCATATAAATATGGCTGCAATATCTCATTTTGCCATTAGGTGACACTAACACCATTACTCTCAGAAAAAAAAAAATTAATAATAACTTCCCCCTTCAAGTTACACTTTAAAAAATTACCTCCTAACGTTATCAAAAATCAAAGTTTCTAATAATATCAAAACAAAGAATAATTACTGCAAACTCCAAGGCCGGTGTAATTAGCTAGGCTTCATTTATTTGTTAGGCATATAAACATCCTTCCTTTTTAAAACCCTTCAAGCACATTCATCTGTCCTCTAAAGGTTTTTCTCATTTTGCATATTATATGTTTCTGAAAATGCAGTACGTGTTAGAAGCCATGTTTTTACCCTTCAGGCTGCCCCATGAATCCTTGATTGCCAAGACATCACACATGCCAGGTGTTCTTTCTGTGGCCAATCCTTCTCCAAATCTTTTTCAGTTGCCACTCCTCTACTTGACCTCTAAATGTTGGAAATTCCCCGAGTTCAAGTCCCGAGCTTTTTTTTCTGATTCCTTGCCACACACTCTAAGTAAGATCTCTCATTGCCATGGATTTAAATAGCATCTATATGCTGAAAGTCTCCCAAATTTCTATCCTAACCCAAATGTCTCCTCTAAACTCCTGATTTGGAATCCAACTCTTTATTTGATATTTCCATGTGGAATTCTTATCAGTATCTTAAAATGTGACCCACATGGATTTCCTAATGTCCCATCCAAAGCTGTTCCTTATTCAGATTTCCCATTTCAGTAAAGAACACCACCTTCCACCAAGTTGCTCAAACAAAAAATCTGGTTATCATCCTTGATGCATCTCTACTTCTTCATTCCTCTTATTACCAAGTCATGTCAGCCCCACTTCCAAAACAAATCCCATATCTATCCCCATCTTTCTCCACATCCATTTTACCAACCTAATCCAAGCTATGATCTCATCTACTATAAAAGTCTCCTAACCCATCTCCTACCTCCAGTCTTCTCCCTAATCTACTCTTCAGAGAACAGCCAAAGAAATCTTTTGGAAAGTAAGTTGGATTACATTAAAACTCCAGACTAAAATCTTTTCATTAAAATTCAAATAAAATCCAAACTCCTTGCCAGGACTTAAAGGCCTGACACACCCTTGCCTCTGTCACTTTATCATTATGGCTCTTCAGTCATAGAAAGTTTTTCCCACTTTAGGGTCTTAGCTCTTATCTCCTACCTTCATATGGCTGACTCCTACAAGTATCAGCTTTGTTTCGTCCACTCAACAAATATTTAATGAGTCCCTACTATGTGACAGAAACTGTAATGGGAACTGGAGACTAAACGATTAGTGAGATGAACGTAGGCCCAGTCTTCTTAGAATTAACATGCTTATGGATGTGATAAATAATACAGAAGAAAATTAAATAGGATCACATACTGGAATAAGTACTGGAAAAGATGATGAGAAGGGGCAGGGAGCAATATGGATTCAGTTGACATTTGGATTTAATAAGAATAAGCAAACCATGGAAAGAACTAGGGAGAAAGAACTTCAAGTAGAAGAAATAGCAAATACAAAAGCCATGATGTAAGAAAAGGCTTACTGAGGAACAGAAAGGAGGCCACAATAGCTTCATAATAGTGAGTATGGGGGTAAGAATACAGTTGTCCCTCAGTATCCATGGAGAATTGGTTCTAGGAACTACCACAGACACCAAAATCCACAGATGCTCAAGTACCATAGCTGGCCCTCTATATCCTTGATTCCTCATCTGTGGCTTCAACCAACCACAGATTGTGTAGTATTGTAGTATTTATTGAAAAAAATCTGTGTATAAGCAGACCCAGACAGTTCAAACCCATGTTGTTCAAAGGTCAACTATAGTTAGTATGAGATGAAATATAGACAGGAAAGGCAGAGAAGCCTGAGGCCACCCCTGATGTTAAGGCTATCTAAATATACTCCCCCCGCAATCCCAACTCTGTTTTGTTCACCAGGGAATATTCCATTCCTACTTTAGTGTCTAGTACATAGTAGATATTTAATAAATGTGTTGAAATAAATGTTAAAAGCCCCAATCAGGCTAAAGTTCTCACAACTACCAAACGTGGAGCCAGTATTCGAACTAGGTAGTCTGACTTCAGAGTACATGCTCTAAAGCACTACATTATACTGTCTCTTAAAGTCTCCTCATCTATTCTTGAGATCCAGGGTTGGTATCAATAGAACATCACTATGCGTACTGAACTTTCCCCACACCTCTCCTCCTTCAAAACTTATCTGTCTCTTCCTCCAAAGCATTCTTCTTAGATAAGTGATATTTACACTAATAGTTAATTCTGAATTAGCATGTGAATGAATACTAATGGTTGCTCAATTCAAATAAGATGTCCATTTATAATAGAGGTTTTCTTTAGCCCAAGAGAATGTCAGATATTCTGCCATGCTAACAAGAAAACTATTAGTTTACCATATGTAATTTTGTGACCTCTCCAGAACACAGCTCACCACTTCTCATTCTACTCAAAATTAAGACAGCTCTCATTACAACCATAAAAACTCTGCCTTGAAGGGCCTTATGGATACTTTTAGAAGTTTACCTAATGCTACTTTATTGGACTGAAGATTGCTTTGAACCTCAATATAGAGATGACATGCTTATCAAATTTGCACACAAACAAAAAATCTGAGAATGCAAAGTCAATACTTTAAAATATTTCCACAGGCAAGTAATAAGATTTAAATATGGAAAGAATAGTCTTTTCAATAAATGGTGTTGGGACAATTAGATATCCACATGCAGAAGAATGAAGTTGGACCCCAACCTCACACCATACACAAAACTTAATTCAAAATGGATCATAGACCTAAATATAAGAACTAAAACTATAAAACTGCTAGAAGAAAACATAGGAGTAAATCTTCATGTCCTTGGGTTAAGAATGGTTTCTGACATGACATCAAAAGCACAAGTGGCAAAAGAAAAAAACAGTTAAACTGGAATACGTCAAAATTTAAAATGTGCTGAAAGTGATACCATGAAGAAAGTAAAAATAATATCCACAGGATGAGAAAATATTTGCAAGTCATATATCTGATAAGGGTCTAGTATCCAGATTATATGAGGAACTCTTACAAGTCAGTAATAAAAAGACAAATAATTCAACTTCTGGTATCAGCTAAAGAGCCTGGAAGTCATCACTCCCTTCCCTGTAACAAGAAAAGGTTGGACAAACTGAAAATCAATAGCTTTTCTTGGATCCATCAGAGAACTGAGGTCACAGGACCAACTGCCATTCCAAATCAGGGGGCAAGCAAAAGAGAGACAGCAACTGAGATCTGTTTACCTGCAGCAGAAGCTGCTGGAGCCATAAACTGGAAGAAACACTTAAATGATAATTTTGACAAATTGCTGGAAGCTAAGTGTGGAATTTGGGTGTGAGAGGGGAGAGTGGGTTGTGGAAGGGTGGCTTCAAATTTTTTGCATATTTAGTTGGTACTTAATAATAAGTAATAATAAAGAAATTTCTAACATACAAAAAAAAGAGAAAGCTGGAATAACTATATTGATTTTAGACAAAGCAGACTTCAGAACTAGAAAGATTATCAGAGATAAAGAGGGGTATTATATAATAATAAGAAGGTCAATTATCCAAGAAAACACAAGAAACTGAAATGAGTATGCACCTAAGAACAGAGAATTAAAGTACGTGAGGCAAAAACTGATAGAACTGAAAGGAGAAACAGACAAATCCACTATTATACTTGGAGACTTCAACACCCCTATCTGAGACTGACAGATCAAGCAGGCAGAAAATTAACAAAGATATAGATGACCTGAATAGCACTATCAGTCATCTTGATCTAATTGACGTTTACAAAATACTAATCTAACAAGAAAAGAATATACTTTCTCACAGAGAACAGTCACCAAGGGAGACCATATTCTGGGCCACAGAACATACCTTGGCAAATTTTAAAAAATTAAAACCATATAAATATTGTCAAACCATAATAGAATTAAGTTAGAAATCTGTAACAGATAGCTTGGAAATTCCCAAATATTTGGAAATTAAAGAACACACTTCTAAATAATCATGAGTCAAAGCAGATGACTCAAGAGAAATTTTAAAATACTTTGAACTAAACAAAAATGAAAATACAGTTTATCAAAGGTTGTGGGATGCAGTGAAAGCAGTACTTAGAAATATGTTGCATTGAATGCATATACTAGGAAAGAAAAAAAACCCTAAAATTATAAAAAACTTATGCTTCCTTAGGAACCTTAGGAAACTAAAAAAAAAAAAGAGAGCAGATTAAAAGAAATAAAAAATATAACAGAAATCAATGAAATTGAAACAAGAAAACAATACAAAAAAATTTAAAAATCAAAACCAAAAGATAGTTCTTTAAAAGGGTAAAAAAATTGATAAATAGTCTAGCCAGGCTAAACAAGAAAAAGAGAATACACAAATTACCAATATAAAAAATGAAAGAAGGTCATCACTACCAATCCCCTGGACATTAACAGGATAATAAAGGAATACTACAAGCAATTCTATGCCCACAAATTTGGTGACTTAGATGAACGGGACCAGTCCCTTGAAAGACATAAAGTACCAAACTTCACACCAGGAAAAATAGATAACCTGAATAGCTCTATACTTTTAAATAAATTTAACCAACAATAATTAATAAGCTTCCAAAAAAGAAAGTACCAGACACCGATGGCTTCACTGGTTAATTCCACCAAACATTTAAGGAAGAAATAGTATCAATTCTCCATAATCTCTTCCAGAAAACAGGAGAGGAAATACTTCCTAACTCATTCTATGAGGCCAGCATTACCCTAATATCAAAACCAGATTACAAGAAAACTATAGACAAAATATTACAAAATCATCTCCAACAATGTATAAAAAGAAATATACCCCAGTGATGCAAGACTGACTCAAAAATCAATGTAATCAAATATCAATAAGCTAAAGTGAAATCATGGTCATGTCAATTGATGCAGAAAATGCATTTGACAAAATGCAACACCCATTCATTATAAAAACCCTCAGTAAACTAGCAATGGATGGAACTTCCTCAACTTGGTAAAGAGTATCTATAAAAAAACCTATAGCTAACATTATACTTAATTGTGAGAGACTGAAGAGATTGGACACTTTCCCTAAAGACTGGGAACCACGCAATGATGCCCCTCTCTCACCTGTGATTCAATATCGTAAGAAATAAAAGTTATAAAGATTGAAAAGGAAAAAATAAAACTGTCTTTATTCACAGATTACATAATTATCTATGCAGAAAATCCCAAAGAATCTACCAAAAAATAACCTTAGAATGAGTGAGTACAGAAAAGTCACAGGATACAAGGGCAATACACAAAAGCCAATCTCTTCCCCACATACACACAATAAACAATGGGAAATTTTAGTTTTTTAAAAAGCAACAGCATTTACAATAGCACCAAAAAATTAAATACTTATGTAAAAATCTAACAAAATACCTACAGGATCTATTTGTAAGTAGAAATCTACAAAACACTAATGAAAGAAATTAAAGAAGATCTAAATAGATGGAGAGATACTCAACATTCACAGATTGGAAAACTCAATACTGCTAAGAATGTCGATTCTTTCCAATTTAAGTACTTAGATTCAAAAAATAACTTGCTGAGACTGAATAAACAGACTGAGCACTCAACTACAAGCTAAACTATCTACACAAGAACAGAGACCATGTCTATTTTTATTTTATTCACCAACACATCCCCAGCACAGTGCCTAAACACAGTATGGGCTCAATAAATAATCTGTTTAATTATTTTGGACATAGCAGGCTGGACTCCTGCATCAGGTAGGAAGTTGTACTGAATGGATTCTAAAGGCACTTAATCTTAAGATTCTCATTCTATGTGATGTGTAGAAGAATTCCATTCCAACAAGTCAATTCAAAATATAACCTAAGTCTACGATTATGCAGCAGAATGCTAAGCAAAATGTTACTTTCTCTTTATATACGGGGATCTGCTATTACATCAAATCAAAAGAAATAGCAGTTGGAAAATTTTCAGGAGTCTTTTAAATAATATGGAGCTCACTGTTCTGTGAACTCAAGACTAATACATCCATTTCAACTCAGCATGTAAAACAGAGCAGTGCACAAAAGCAAAGCTGCTTTTAAAAGCATTTTGTTCAATGTCTGTCTTATTATAACCCAAAAATTATAATGTAAAATCTGACAAAAGATTTTTATGTTTCTTCAGGCACAGAAGAAGAAAAAAAGACACCAATACTGGGAACTATAGTCTAGGCATAAACATTTTTATTTTTACAGCATTTTAACAGTATATGAGAATAAGGAAACTAAGCAGTGCTACAGAAAATCTGATAAATGTTTCTTCTATCCATCTTCCTTCTCCCCAGCTCCAAACCCAAAGGAACTCAATAAATTAACTGACTTAAATCACTTAAACACACACTTATCTCTCACACCTATAGTAATTGTACTAATTCTATTAAAATAGCTTTTACTTCTTAATTCAATGCCATGTCATTTTTGTCAAATTAACAATATGGTATCTAAATTAACACCTAACTTGGAGGCCTAAAACTACAATTTTCACATGTACAAGAAACAGTATAACAACATTCAGCAAAGTCTAACTGGAAGCTATCTTCTTCCCAAAATAACCAAACACATTCAGAACTATAAAATCGTTGTATACATGGTCAAATTTCTTTCTGTGCCGAATGTGGTTAGCCTACTCCTTGCTTTTAGATTATGTGCTTGTACCTATTCATTTTCAAGTGACTCAAATTGAAATAGAAAACTGAAAATATGAGTGTGAGTCAAAATTGGATAAGCTGGGAGGATAACCAGGGCATGGAAATTAGAATGACTATAGTAGGCCCATTACAAAAGTGGAAACAGGAAATATGCTTAATTTACAAAAAGAAAACAGACATGAATAATTTAAAACATCATTTACCAACCATAATTCTTCTGTGCTTTGAAGAATCAAGTCAGTCCTAGAAAAAACTACCACGACCTCTTTTTACTAAACAGTCCATCCACTATTCTAGTTCTCAGGCAAGAGCCACACCAATATGTATGTATATATGCAATCGTGTCCCTGCCCCGATTCAAGGCACAGAAGGACCTTATTAGTTCACTTTACTTTGGTGGATACCTGTTTCTATTTGTCCAGCAATGCTCTCCAAACCTTTTTTTCTGAGAATATGCTTTCACTCTACTCAGATCACATGGCTTTTATAGAAACCTCAACCCTTTGGCTAAACAGATCCAAAGGTGGGCACTGAATCCAAACTAGACCAATTAACCCATTTCCTTTCCTATAAATTCTTTTTGAATAAGCATGCTTAAATTGCGTTTCTGTCAGGTGAAGTCTAGTAAGTCCTAACATAATTATATGCTAGCAAAAAGATGTACAAGATATATTTTAATAGGTTGCAGATGGCCATATGGTTTCATATAGTATTTGCAAAAACAGAAATCTAGGTGAAGAAGACAAGAGAATCTGAAAAGCTGACAATAATTTCCCAGATCAACAGTACAGTGAATGTGATGAAAGAAAGAAAAAAAAGTAGATAAAACACTTACTTGAAATAATTATAGAAAAAAAAAGGATAATACAAGTACTTACAGTCAAAGCATGGTTTAAAAGGCAATAGAAAAATGTTTTATAACCAAAATAGGAAGCCATGATAGGACAAAGAAGAATTTTAAATGGTAGGCACATTATGATTATTGCTACATAATATTACTGTCATAAAAACAGACTGCAATACAGGAACAAATTTTTATTTAAGAATTTATATTAGGAAGGTGAGATGTGTGGGTGTCTGTGGTAGATCAGATTACTGTTAACAATTTTTTGCTTCCTCCCTATTACAGAATTGTACATTTATGCCTCTTGCCATGTTTACTTGGTACTATCTCCAGTTAGAGTAAGTGAAGCAAAATATTTCCCTGCCCAAATAAGTTTGGGCTTAGCCAGGTAATCTGCTTTGGTAAATGAATATCAATAAACAAAATTTGAGCAGGACTTCAAACGTACTTGAGTTTTTGGCTTGGTCCCCTGAGTTTCTTCCATCTATCATGAGAAGAACATGTACCAGGAAGCCAATGACGCCAAAATGCAACATGAGAAAAAGACCTGGATCCAATCTACAGCTGGAAGAGTCTCCCTCCCAGACCCACAGAACCATGAGTTAAAAACTAAATGTTTGTTTCTGTAAGCCATCAAACATTCCAGCATTGTTCCATAGCATCGTAATAGCTAATTCAGTGACCTACTATTTTTAAATTTCTTCGGCATTATTATACTATTTTCAAATAAAAATCAGAAAAAGCTAACACTACAACTAACAAATCAATCTCCAAGGAGAGATTAATATACTTCTTCAACTATTACCTAAAAAATCTAGTTGTTTCTATAATTATCATTTATATTCCACTGAATTGAAATGTACTTCAAGAGGCTACCCTTCTAATACTAATATTCAACTCTAGGTATACTCAGCTGTGTAAAACTTTGACCCATACATTCTATTGTAGTTTAGAAAAGCCTACTCAGCAAAATCTCCTAGGCAATAATATAAATGAAAAATATTTTGAAAATAAATAAAATCAAAAATTCTAATGAAGATTGACTTTAACTCTAGATTTTTCTCTTGGTTTTTCTGCCATAACTACATATGTAATTTATTCAAGAGTCAGGCTGATAGGGCTTCCCTGGTGGTGCAGTGGTTGAGAGTCCGCCTGCCGATGCAGGGGACACAGGTTCATGCCCCGATCCGGGAAGATACCACATGCCGTGGAGCAGCTGGGCCCGTGAGCCATGACCACTGAGCCTGCGCGTCCGGAGCCTGTGCTCCGCAACGGGAGAGGCCACAACAGTGAGAGGCCCGCGTACCACAAAAAAAAAAAAAAAGAGTAAGGCTGATAAAATTATATACATTATATAGTCACTTTTTGCCTGGAAAACCAAGGATTATCAGCTAAGCAGTTCAGTGTTCCATAAACTTGGCTTAAGACTAATAAACAGCTTTATGCCCAGCAGGTACAGACATATGGTCAAGAGGAAAAAAATCCATCACATGATAAAACTACACTGAAGAGTCCACTTAACTACAGCCCCCCTTCTTCTGCTGGTCTAGTAAAACCACCTAATACTTCATATGTTGTGTGCTGCTGCACAAAGCACATAACAGTCAAAAATCTTGAGCTCTTTCTTGCCATGGGAAAGGCATCTCAATTCTATGAACACACTGGTTTCTTCATCTGAAAAATAAGGGGTTTGACTAGTTGATCTCCAAAATCTCTTAAGCTCTAAAAAATTTACACATAATTTATTTTCCTTTTTTTAAAGATTTTTTTGATGTGGACCATTTTAAACTCTTTATTGAATTTGTTACAATATTGCTTCTGCTTTGTTTTGTTTTTTGGCCACAGACATGTGGGATCTTAGCTCCCCAACCAGGGATCGAACCGGTACCCCCTGCATTGGAAGGCGAAGTCTTAACCACTGTGCCACAAGGGAAGTCTCCCAGTTAATTTTTTAACAAACTTTCATTGTTGTCGCTGATGTTGAACACTTATTATTTGATAGGCATAGTTATAAGATGGTCTTCTCCAACTGTATATCCAAGAGACATTTCAAACTCAACATATTCAAAAATCATACTTCCAATCTTTCCCCCACCAACCTACCAGTCAATCCACACCACCCTCCTGTAGACTTTCTCATCTTGATTGATGGCAACTCCATCCTTCTAGTTACTCCAGCCAAAAATATTAGAGTCATGCTACTCCTTTCTCTTTCTCTCCTTCATCAATCTTTCTCTCTTCCTCCCTCCCTCTGATTTCACAGCTATACTGTCAGCAAATTCCTTTGGCTCTACATTTAAATCACATCCAGAATCGTCATCACTTCCCCCGCCACTACCCAGTTTTAGCCACCATCATCTCTTACCTAGATTATTCTAAAAGCCTCCTAACTAATCTCCCTGCTTCTTTACTTGCTCCTCTATGGTCTATTTTCAAAAGCAGCCAGAATGATCCTTTTAATTTAGTTCTTACCAGTCCTCTGAACCCTCCAATCACTCCCCCATTTCATTCATATAAAAGCCAAACGACCTTCAAAGTCATTACCCACCTGTACTACAAACTTACCCCTTCTCATTACTTCCCTCACCCCACCTTACCTTACCTTTGTGACTTATTCCCTACAATTCTCCACCTTGTTGACTCAACTCTACCTAAAATGATCTCCTTACTTTCTCTCAAACAACCCTGGCACACATGCTCTGGTTGTTTAAAAACAGAACACTCTTCTCCCAGATGTCTGCTTGGCTAACACTTTCAGTCCCCTGTTCATATCTTCACTCAAATCTCATCTTCCTGACTTACCCTGATTACTTTATTTAACACTGCTTCCCCACCACCAACTTCCAATCCCCCTTTATCCTGCTCCACTTACTCTCTTTTTCCAGAACACTTATTTTCTAACATACAATCTACTTCACTTTTGTATTACATTTACCGTTTATTGTCTTTCTCTCCCACTAGAATGCAGCATTTTCAAAGGCAAGGATCTTTGTTTTATTCTTTGATGTAACCCAAGCACCTAGAAGAATATCTGGCACGTAGCAAAGAGGTAAATATTTGCTGAATGAATGACTGTCCAAGATGAATAAACATAAAGTTCCTAAAACCCAAAGAGCCATCTAGTACCCTCCAGCCTGATCAGGACTTTGTCTCTAAAGGGACATGATGAGAACATTGATGGTTTCTTTCATTGGGTAACTACCCAGCATACATTCTGACATTATATAGAACTTCCAGGGGTTTATAATATAATGAGGTAAGGAGAAGCAGAGTAAGTTAAAATGTTAGAGACCTCCTCACCGAATTTCCCACTTATGCAACAATAATGAGAACACTGACTAGAGAGTCAGTCATATTAAGACGTTGTTGTATTTTTGAGAGTGTGAGTATAGTGGTATTGTTCCGAGGGAGTCCCTGTCTTTTAGCAATACATAGTGAAATATTTACAAATTAAATGATATGATATCTGAGATTTGTTTCATATAATCTGGGGTAAGCACAGGGGAAACTAGATTGCCATCATTTGAAAATTGCTAAGTTGGTAAAAGTCATAGGAACACATATCATTTGCCCTGATTTTGCATATGTTTGGAAATTGCCAAAATAAAAGGAACAAAAAAGCAAAGTAATAATAATATGGAAAGTAAGTTTAAAAAAAATAAAAACACAAAAACAAAAGCCTATATTTCGGGGGCTTCCCTGGTGGCGCAGTGGTTGAGAGTCCGCCTGCCAATGCAGGGGATGCGGGTTCGTGCCCCAGTCTGGGAAGATCCCACGTGCCACGCAGCGGCTGGGCCTGTGAGCCATGGCTGCTGAGCCTGCGCGTCCGGAGCCTGTGCTCCGCAACAGGAGAGGCCACAACAGTGAGAGGCCCGTGTACCGAAAAAAGAAAAGAAAAAAAAAAAAAGGCCTATATTTCCTTTAGCATCTAGCACATTACATGACACCTAAATAATAAATAAATAATGAAATACTAAAGTACAGGTCAAAACTAAACAATAGTTTCTATAAACTACCATAAGGACGAGCAGATTAAAACAAAAATTAGTGACCAAACTGAGGCCCTCCTTCAGAGTCAAAAAAAAATGACATTCACTGTGATGGTCACAGTGACTTCGGATTTGTATGGATGACTGGGACAGAATGGGGAACGCAATGAAAAGATTTTTCATCTTTTTTCAAGATAAAAGGCATTGCACTATATTCCAAAAAGGTCATTTATATACATGCAAAATATAATCAACAAGGACAAGAGAACATGGCTGAAATTTTATGTACCAAATAACACTGCAGCATAGTTATTAGAAATACAAGGATCAGGGCCTCCCTGGTGGCGCAAGTGGTTGAGAGTCCGCCTGCCGATGCAGGGGATACGGGTTCGTGCCCCGGTCTGGGAGGATCCCATGTGCCGCGGAGCGGCTGGGCCCGTGAGCCATGGCCGCTGAGCCTGCGCGTCCGGAGCCTGTGCGTCCGGAGCCTGTGCTCCGCAGCGGGGGAGGCCACAACAGTGAGAGGCCCGCATACCGCAAAAAAAAAAAAAAAGAAATACAAGGATCAGGACTTCCCTGGCGGTCCAGTGGTTAAGACTCTGTGCTTCCACTGCAGGGGGCATGGGTTCAATCCCTGGTCTGGGGAACCAAGAACCCACATGCCATGAAGTGCAGCAAAAAAAAAAAAGAATACAAGGATTAAATTGAGTAGAAAACAAATATAGTGGGAAACAAACACTATCTCAATCCCAGAAAGATCAAGTAAACAAAAAAATTTTTAAGACATAGAAAATATAAATCTTTGAACTATTAAGGTGATATAAACTAGATATAATAAAATTTTTATTCTTCAAAACATAACTTGTACCACTGGAAGCAGTTTCAACAATCTCCCCAGCTGATTAAATCTACTCTAGTAAAATGATATTAGCCTAATTGAGAGCTACCCATTAGCTCATGTACAGATAATGTTTGCTGTTTTTTTAATTCACATTCAAGTAACTGGAGATAAAAATTTAATGGACTAAGTACAAAAAGGTATAAAACTTTCCCATCAGGAAGAGAAACTGTTATTTATGCTAACTTACTCTGCTAATTTGCCAAAGAGTAAGATGTGATATATGTGTTTCACATTCTAGGAATACCAGATTGTTAGCTACCGCCTACATAAGAGCTTATATAAAAACATCTCAAGTACCTGAGTGTCTGCCACATGGTAAACACCAAATACGTACTGAATTAACAAAAATTACTGAACACTTGGGGCAATAAACACATCAGAGCTACAATCACAGATTATTTAAAATGCAAAAATGAGAATACTACATATCAAAGTCTTACTGGTTTTGTTCCATAATACCTTTACAGTAATATTATTGTGCAAACGGCCACAATCTGAAAGTGTCAACTGAAAAACCATTAAAACTAATAATAGATTTCCCTGGTGGCGCAGTGGATAAGAATCCGCCTGCCAATGCAGGTGACACGGGTTGGAACCCTGGTCTGGGAAGATCCCAGATGCCTTGGAGCAACTAAGCCCACGTGCCACAACTACTGAACCTGCACTCTAGAGCCCGCGTGCCACAACTACTGAAGCCCGCGCGCCTAGAACCCGTGCTCCTCAACAAGAGAAGCCACTGCAATGAGACGTCCACGCACCGCAACAAAGAGTAGCCCCTGCTCACCGCAACTAGAGAGAGCCCACACACAGCAACGAACACCCAACGCAGCCAAAAATAAATAAAATTTAAAATAATAAAAAATTAAAATTTCTGAGGCAAATAAATATATGATGGGAGGACAACCAGATAACCATTCCAAAAAAGATCAAATTGGATTATACCTCAAATCATACACAAGACTAACTTCCAAATGCATCAGAAGTTCTAAATGTAAAAAATAAAATTATAAAAATTTTAAAAAAATTAAAAAACTAATAATAGATTTCAAAAAAATAACATCTTTTAGGACACTAAGTACACAAAATAGTGCTCATCATTATTATGATATTTCTCTACTTTCACACATTTCGTAATTTTTTACTTTATATATTGACATTCTCAGCCTACCTTTTTATAATAAGTGCCAAATGCAGTAATTTATATCCACAGAGCAAAGATTATTTCCTATTCTTCTATGGTGACATCATCTGCCCCAGAGGGAAAAGGTCAGATTTCCTCTGCAGCAGTGCCCATCAAGTAAAATCCCTACCCTCACCACTAACAAGGACAGGTGTATGGTCCCATCCAAAGGCTTCCTTGGCCGACCAGGTAGTGGGAAAGTGAGTGGGTCTCCCTCGCCAGGGACCCTGAGTCTCTGGAAAGAATTTCAAACAGCCTCAGGATTTTCCTCAGCCTAAAAGCAGTATCTGGCTGTTATCTAGAGATTTCACACTTTCTTAGCTATGTATAAACAGAATATACTCACCCCACTTGCACACATAAATCAATCATGTTACTATTAGACATTTAATCTTTAAACTTTTTCTGAAGTATATTCTCTGTGAAGATAGGAGATAATCAGTATTGTTTTTATTATTAAGCAAGCCTGCCAGAAATAAAATATATTAATTCAATAGCTTTCTTTTAGGCCAGCTGTATCTCATTACCCTACATCCAAAAGGAGGTGGGAGGAACCCATTCATGAAAGTCAATAAAATAAGTGTCTAAGAATAAACTTCTTAAATATACAGACTTAACAAAAAATACTAGTAAACTCTACTGAAGCCAAAAAACTGACAAATAGAGACAATGGTGCAGGATAGTAAAATTCAGAAAACAAACCATTAGGTAACTACATAGTGTAAAGATGTCAGTTTCTCCAAGTTGATTTACAGGTTCAGTCGAATTACATCAAAATTTTAAAAAGAAGTTATTGTGAAACTTAACAAAATAAACTAAACTTTAGGATGGTGGTTAAGGGTATGAGCTCTAAAGCCAGAAGACTGCCTGGGTTTGAATTCTGGTCCCTCAGCTTAATGGGATCTCAGACTAAGTATTAAACCTTTCAGCATCTCAATTTTTGTGTCTCTAAAATCGTGGTATAACACCAACGTCACTGGGTTGTTACAAAGACTGAATGTGCCAATACATGCATTAAAAAACAAACAAACAAACAAAACTTGGCCCACATTATGCACTCAGTAAATATAAAGTGGAATCAACTGATTCACTTTGCTGTACAGCAGAATCTAACACAACATTGTAAATCAACTATACTCCAATAAAAATTAATTTTCAAAAAATATTTGGAAGGAAATATGGGGGGAAATAATCAAGAAAATGTGGGTAAGCAGGGAAGGTATATTACCACATAGTAGAAGATAGATAAATTAAAATTATGTAATACTGGTATAAGAAATCACAGGTAAATCAAAGAAACAGAACAGAGAATTCAAGAGCCTACCAGTATAAGAATCTGGTATAGGATTAAAAGTGGCATGTTACAAACCACTGGTGAAAGGACAAGTTTATTCAAAACATTAGTGGAAAGAGGAATTATTCAATAAAAGGTGATGGGACAACTACTAGGGAAAAAATTAAATTTGATCCCTACCTAAAACCAAACTCCAAATAAATGTTAAAAAGATTTTGGTTCAACAAATTAACATGACTAGGAAAAAAAAAAAAACTATGACTATTTCTGATATCAGGGTGGGAAAGACTAAGCACAATACAAAGGAAGAAGTCATAAAGAAAAAGACTGATAAACTTAAGTTCATAAAAATTTAAGACTTCTACATATCAAATAATCTGAGCAAAATTTAAAGGCAAAAGTTTGCAACATGACAAAATGGTATTATCCTAAGTATATAGCAAGCTATTAGAAATAAATAAGAAAAAGATGAATACTCCAATAAAAAATGAAATAAAGGACATAAAAAGACAAATGACCAATGAATATATTATTAAATGTTTTTTAGCATCCATTCTATCACTTCCCCAACTGTATAGCAGCTGTATCCCTAGCCTCTGGAGGAGGGAGGTAAGCATGCAGAGTGGGGGTGGAGGTGGCAGTCTCTAATGAACTCTAGGCCAATTAACTTAATACCTTTTCTTGAATACTTTGTTCCAAGAGGGGTGCTAAGTCTTTAGTCAATTAACAGGGCATTTTCCTGACAATGGTTCAGGAAATAATACAAGAACTTAACTGTCTCACCACATTGAATCCATAAGAGAATGTACTAGAGAAGAAAAAGAAGTTGCCCTCCCTCTGGACAGTATGGCCATACAGACATGAGGCTTATCAGAGATCTCAGGTGTCAGGGAAAGGGTAAGGAACGGTTCTAGAAGAAGTGAAAAAGTTTTTACTCCACTAGAAGCTAAAGAACCTGAAGAGACATGCTTTGCAGTTAATGAGATAATTCCATTTTAGTTTGGATCAAAAATAACAGTAAACTGGAAAACAACACAAAATATTGTTCAAAGAACCAGTTACTAAGACATATAATAGGCTAGACAAATATAGTAGACAAAGCTAAATTCTATACCTATTGTTGACCTCTATCTACTTGTATTAAAAAGTTACATAAACACATATTTTCATTGTCTAGGTAAAGTAAATGTGCTAGAAAATTATATTGCCCTATACAAATCTTACTGAAATTGTTCAGTTAGAGAGGTAAAGCTTCTCTAGGAAGAAAAATGATCATCTTTAGCTGGTCTATAAAAAATAATGTTTATATTAAAACTTAACTACTCATGCAGGAGGAAGGAGTGAATAATTAAGTTATGAAACAAATGCTCCATGTCAAAAAATAACAATCATTCAGCTTTGTGGCAAAGTCATCCAAAATGACATTGTTTTCATCTTCTCTTATTCTGAAATAGAATAAAAATGAAATTAATACAGGAATAAATGTTTGAGGACTTCTTGAAACTGATAAAAGTTTTCCCTCAAGAAGATCCAGCTATTAGAATTTACTGACTACCAGTGACTACTGTGAAAAAAACAGATGATCAACCACTCTAAACTGAAACAAAGCACAACTCCAAAGAACTTAACAGTCAGAGATAAGCCCAAAGACAAAACAGGTTTTCCTTAAGGTAGAAAAGAAAATCAAAGGTAAGTTCATCAAAATATGATAAAAGATATCTTTCTTTAAAATGTATACTCTACCTGGAATTAGATAATGGTGCACAACCTTGTAAATATACTAAAAACCACTCAACTGTACACTTTCAAATGGTGAACTATATCTCAAAAACAAAAAATCAGTGTCTAACTGATATTTATATGCAAAACCTTTCAACAAGATATGGAAAATATATGTAAATGATGTTACTCATCAGAAATTTTGTGTTTAGCAAGAATCTACTATTAAGCTGTAGCTTCTATATGTTCCAAGATTTCTCTTCTAAAAAAAAGGGGGGGGGAAGGTCACAAGTACATATTTTGTCTCCCTAATAAGCTACAAGATTTGAGTATCTGAATGGACGTGTAAATCCTTCGTTAACATTCTCCATAAACAGTCTCTATGTGAGAGAACCTTGTCAGAGCTTGCTAGAGTTTCAGTTTAGAGTGGTTGGTCACTAGTTTTTTTTTTTCACATTAGTCACTGACGCTCAGTAAATTCTAATAGCTGGATCCTCTATTGTGGGAAAAATGCTCATGTCTTTGGAGACCTAAGCTGGGAGTTGGGCTGCCTGATCCCACTGACAGCTACAGCTATGTTCATACAATAAAGAATGTGACACCTGCCACTTCTGATTAGGAGCTCTATGTTCTAAGCAAGACAAGTTCTAGGTTGTCTACCTCAGACAGATAACTGTCACTTCTCTAAAGCCTCTAGACCCTAGAACCCCACATGCATAGGATTTCTCTTTTCCAGGACACAAAGGGCAGAAGGCAGCTAGGGGAAGTCAGAATGGCATCTCTTTATCCTGAGTCCAAAGTGATGCTGCTTTTACCTCTGTTCTACAAAAATAAATAAGAGAATCCCCCAAAAGTATAATCTAATATACCTAATTTGTATTTCATATGAAAATATTATAAATAAGTAAATATTAAACTGCTCATTATAAAGGTTTATTTTTCTATTTTTATAGAAAAGTATAATTGAGTTTACTGTAGACTAAGTACTCAATTCAGACAGCCATCAGTGTCAGGGAAAAATCTAGCCAGCTGGCTCACGTTTCCAACCCAAGAAAATACAACTGACCTGAATTACAGGCATCACGCCTATGATAATTACCATTTACTGAGTATCTGTGTATTTATAATACTTCCAAAAACTCTACAAGGTAGCTATTATCCTCACTTTATAGATATGAAAACAGGAAAAGAATAGCTGTTAAGTAATTTGCCCGAGGACACAGTGTTAGTATACAGCTGGGCAAAAATGAAAACCAACTCAACCCGACCCCAAAGATTCTGTGTTTTCCACTATGAAATGACACCTCTCAAAAGAAATAGATATCTTCCCCCCACTCCCCAGAGCCGTGCTGGTTCTGCAGCTTGGTGGAGGCTAGAGCTTCTGTTCTACAGGATGGGGTTTGTTAAAGTTGTCAAGAATAAGGCCTACTTCAAGAGATACCAAGTGAAATTTAGAAGACGGCGAGAGGGCAAAACTGACTACTATGCTCGGAAACGATTGGTAATTGAAGATAAAAATAAGTACAACACACTCAAATACAGAATGATAGTTTGTGTAACTAACAGAGATATCATTTGTCAGATTGCTTATGCCCATACAGAAGGAGATATGATAGTTTGTGCAGCTTATGCTCATGAACTCCCGAAGTATGGTGTGAAGGTTGGCCTGACAAATTATGCTGCAGCATATTGTACTGGCCTGCTGCTGGCATGCAGGCTTCTTAATAGGTTTGGTATGGACAAAATTTATGAAGGCCAAGTTGAGGTGACTGGAGATGAATACAATGTTGAAAGCATTGATGGTCAACCTGGTGCCTTCACCTGTTACTTGGATGCAGGACTTGCCAGGACTACTACTGGGAATAAAGTTTTTGGGGCCCTGAAGGGAGCTGTCGATGGAGGCTTGTCTATCCCTCACAGTACCAAACGGTTCCCTGGTTATGATTCAGAAAGCAAAGAATTCAATGCTGAGGTACACCAAAAGCACATCATGGGGCAGAATGTTGCAGATTATATGCATTACCTGATTGAAGAAGATGAAGATGCTTACAAAAAACAATTCTCTCAATACATAAAGAACAATGTAACTCCAGACGTGATGGAGGAGATGTATAAGAAAGCTCATGCTGCAATACAAGAGAATCCAGTGTATGAGAAGAAGCCTAAGAAAGAAGTTAAAAAGAAGAGGTGGAACCGTCCCAAAATGTCACTTGCCCAGAAGAAAGATCGGGTAGCTCAGAAGAAGGCAAGCTTCCTTAGAGCTCAGGAACGGGCTGCTGAGAGTTAATAAACCAAACCACAATTTCTATGAAGATTTTTCAGATAAAGACAGTAATAAACTTATTGAACAAGTTAAAAAAAAAGAAAAAAGAAATAGATACAATAATAACATCTAACATTTACTGAGTGCTTATTTTGTACTATGCACTTTACATTCCATTTCATGTAACTCTCACAATATAAGATAGAGCTAACATTAATCCATTTTTATAAATGAAGAAGCAACAGAATGCTAAATGATTTACCCAAGGTCACAAGACTAGTATGGCAGTTGAACAGAGAGACCACATTCTTAACCACTACACACACACACACACACACACACAGAGGCATGCGCACACTGCCACTCATTAAGCTCATTACCTAGCAGGCACTGTGCTATATACTTTTCTTTCTCTTTCTCACATAATCCCTCCAAGAACAACTAAACAAACTCTAGATTTTGAAAAGTTCAGCAACTATTATTCCTCAACTAAAACAGCCTTTTACTTTGCCATTTCAGTGAATTTTAAGTGGTAAATTTAAGAGAAAAAGTAGCCTAAATCCAGAAGACAAATTTAGAAAGTCCTCAATACATTAAAAATAAATTTTTACTATGCTGCCACAATTTTATCAATTGTACAGTCTTCCTTCATCCTCAACTACAAACATTCTAAATCTGCATGATTAACTCTGCTTTTTCTTTAGTTAACATACAGTCAGAAGCTGATAGTTATTATTAGCATTTACCATTTTACTATTTGTCAGTTGCTTTGCCAGGAGCTTTATATTTGTTAATTAACTTAATTGTTAATTGGGATTAAAAAGGAATTAAGTAACTCACCCAGGAACTACACAACCAGTTAGCAATGGAAATGAGATGTAAACTCAGGTCTACTCCAAAATACCACTCTCAAATTATGCCATACCTAGGGAATTTATTGAAAGAGATGTATCTAGGTTGAAGTAAGTGGGGAGCAGGGCAGAGCGATCCTATATTTTACAGTAGGAATAACCTTGGAAATCAGAAACTAGTCACTCCATCTTTGATTTATTTAAGAAACATTTAAATGATCAATTGGTTAACAACAACGAAAAAGTACAAGAACATGCAACACTGGATAAAAACTAAAAATTTCTATAAATGATCATGTCTATCCAACTTTGAGAAAATGAAACAACCAGAATGTGTCATAATTTCCAAAAACAACCCCTAAAAATGGAAGAAAAATAATTAAGTACTTGCCTAAAAGATGCCAAAGAATCTTTTTTTAATGTGCATGACATGGATTTATTAATTCAAACATTTACTGGAAGTCCATTATATACTTAATACTATAAGCTGGAGAATGAATCAAATCTGTGGGCTCTTTTAGGCCCTAATACCTATAACAGCACAGAGGGTCCCTGAAGCTTCTCCAATTGCCACATATGCTTTGGGGATTATTTGATCTCTTTAAAAATAAAGGAAAACAGGGGGCTTCCCTAGTGGCACAGTGGTTAGGAATCTGCCTGCCAATGCAGGGGACACGAGTTCAAGCCCTGGGCCGGGAAGATCCCACATGCCACGGAGCAACTGAGCCCGTGTGCCACAACTACTGAGGCCCTCGCGCCTAGAGCCCGTGCTCCACAACGAGAGAAGCTACCGCAATGAGAAGCCCGCGCACCGCAATGAAGACCCAATACAGCCAAAATATAAATAAATAAAAACAAATAAATAAATCAATTTAAAAATAAATAAATAAAGGAAAACAAAAATTTCAGCACTTCCAAACAATTCTCCCCTACTTTCCCAAAATATTATTTAGACTCTTAGAGCAAACTATTTATCTAAGCCAGTATTGAACTTGACACAAAATCAAAATGAGAATATTTCAAAGCATAAGAATTAAAGGGACAGCACTAGTCCCATGTAACAGGTTCACAAATGGAAGCATTCATCTAGAGGAGTTTAAACAGCCCCTCTTAATACTGGCTCCTTAAATCACATTGCAAGTCACAAAGCCCGCAGCTTCTATGTAAACTTAACATAAACAAAACAAAAATCAGTCTTATCTGAATTCAAATACTCCAGGCTTTCACAACTTCAATCATCAGGATAACAATTTTTAACTCTGTACTGATTTTTACAAACATAAGATGGAACAAAGACATAAAAGAAAGTTCTAGTTAATTATACTGAGCTATATTTCTATGCCAAAACCAAATCCCACTAAGAAGTTATAAAATACTTTAGGTTATAGGTTAAAGCTGGTGAGTAAAGTGAGCTAACTGGTTCCCAAAGTCTGACTATTGTTACATTTTAAAGCCATGGTCAAAACTTCAAATATAAAAAAGCACTCCAGGACTTCCCTGGTGGCACAGTGGTTAAGAATCCGCCTGCCATGTATGACTGATTCACTTTGTTATAAAGCAGAAACTAAAAAAAAAAAAAAAAAAAAAAAGAATCCGCCTGACAATGCAGGGGACAGGGGTTCGAGCCCTGGTCCAGGAAGATCCCACATGCCTCGGAGCAACTAAGCCTGTGTGCCACAACTACTGAGCCTGTGTGCCACAACTACTGAGCCCGTGTGCTGCATCTACTGAAGCCCGCCACCACAATGAGAAGCCCGTGCACTGCAACGAAGAGTAGCCTCCGCTTAACGCAACTAGAGAAAACCTGCGCCCAGCACCGGAGACCCAATAAATGCAGCCAATAAATAAATAAATAAATAAATAAATTTTTAAAAGCATTCATTCTAAAAGCTTGGAGCAAATACAAATGTACAAAATGTTCAACCTAATTCTATCAATTAATAAGTTAAAAGCTGGTACAGATCCTCCAACATGACAGTCTCACTTAGTAAAGACGGAAAGATAAACTCTGGCTGTCCCAAGGATTTTTATTTTACTACACTGTTGGGAAATTTGAGCTCAGTTTAACCAAAGGTATCTTCTTTTAACCTAGTTAAGTCACAGCTGAGATAACAGTGAAATAAACAAGTATTTCTACCATAAAAAACATAGCCTAGGTTATAAATACAAAATAAAAATTGACTATTCCTAAAGGGTATGAATAGGCCCATACAGTAAATATATAGTCATAAACACAGTAATGCTACTTTATACAAGCAATCCCTTCTTGATTCCCAGAGTTTACACTTGGGAATTTAACAACTGTAAACCAATACCCAAGCACAAAGTAAGAAGTCAAAGGTCCCCTCATCCCCACTTATATTCTCCAGCTTATCTTTTTAACATACAGCTAAATGTTATTTGTTGTACTTTTTCCCTAAAGGTAAAAAAAAAAAATGAGGCAGGAATTCTCTCCTGCTTCTGAACAAAGGAATTCCAATAAAAACTCATATATATGATAACAAAATTACCACCTCTAAACCAAGTTCTACAAATGGGAAATTGTTTCCAAGAAAAAGCACCAAAGACTTTAAAAAAAAAAAAAAAGCACCAAAGAAACCAGAGTAGTTAGCTTGACATCTGAACTTCACTTCCCCCTCTCCCCCAAATATCAGCAAATAACTTTCCTCCCACTAGTCAAAGCCCGCCTCAGGGCCTTAAATTCTCTGTCCCTGACTTTATTTTTTATTTATATATGTCATTTAAGTAATATGTTCTTAATATGCTAAATATCACTAGTCTTTCATAATAGCCCTAGCACACAACTTCAATAACACTTGATATTATGACAAACCAGAAGATGAAAGTTTAAAAAATGAAAGGATGGGACCTTTTACAACTTGTCATAGTCTTGTCAAAATACATCAAACTTCTGTAAGCCAAGAACATATTTCAATGTGTTCTATCAAGAGAATGATGAAAATAAACAGTTGGAGAAACACAGAGATGAAACTCATATTTGATACATCCAGAAATAAAACTCAAATACTACATCTGAAGTAAATTCTCATCTATTTATTATATTTTAGATATAGCTACCTAATAACAGTACACTGTGCTTTGGGAGAAAAAAATTCTCAATATCCTCCTTGCTTCACAAAAGTACAATAGTATTCCAAACCCCAGGTCACAAAGAGATGTATTTACACATGTTGTACAAAGTTCATGTGTGCCCTAACAATAAGAAAAGGAGTGGCCAGAGAGCAAGGCTATCTGTGCAGTGACAATATGCACGAGCATCACAGTAGACCAAGGCTGGCTTCTATGAAAATATCTTCATCTAAATGCAGTTAAAGGCATGTTCCCACAGCCTAAATACTGACTTCTGGTACCTATCTCTTCACGTTCTGGCTTCTAAGAAGTAAGGCTTAGAAATCCCCTGGGGGAACTGCTGTCCTTTCAGTTCAGTTCCATTATGAAGTATTTTCTACCTTTCAAATGCCAAAATTTTAGATTAGCATACTTCATAATGCAGAGTAACTTCTGCAAAATAAATTCTTTAAATAAAATGTCTTAACCAGTGAAAGAAATAGAGAAAGAGAGAGAGAGAAAAGGAGGGAGGGAGAGAAGGAAGAAGGGAGGAAGGGGGGAAGGGAAAGGTTTAATGCAGACAATTTAGGAAACTCAGCAAAGCCATGTCTTAAATGGCTTTCTTCATATACATTTTTTAAACCAAATCAGTAAACAGTAACTGGTCTCAGAAGAGCTCCAGACTTCTTTATCCAAAGAACAACATAATTTAGTACCTGGAACCCCAACCCTTGTTACAGTTTCTACCTATGTTTTAACCTTATTTCATTCCATAGATAAAGGGAGTATTTACCCTGTTACACATATTCAAATCTTAATGAAGTACTTTAGGATCTCCCTTAATCTGAGTATCTGAGTAAACAAATATACAGCAAGAGACCAGTCAAGAAATATTTAGTAAACAATAATTATGTGCAAGGCATTCACATAAAGTTTAAAGCAGGTCAGTGCTTCTGGGGTGTGTTGCCACACGCTGATATAAATAATACCTTTCTTTCAAAATATCAACATGTTGGCTCAAACAAATTAAAGCTCCTATTTCAAATGACACAAGACAGTTAAGATAAACATATGTTCACTAATGCATGGTTGACCCATATGCTCCCTTCCCCCAAAATGTGGAGCATACTATTGAGATTTCATTCTGACAAGAAAATGAAAACTTATACCTGGCAGTCTGTATAATATTCATACAGTCAAGTTTGCAATATAAGGGCACATCAGCATAAAAGCAACTGTAGCCTTTGCTTTCATGAAATGAATAGGTCAAAGAAGCAATATTAATTTGAAGGTATACATGTTTTCTATTAATAATACAATTTGGAATGTAACAAGTATCACATACTATGTGTTTAATGTGGCAGTTGTCATTTTTAAAGATTTAAACATTCAAGGTCTATTTTGTTGAGAATAAATAAGTTATCATTTTATTACTATTATTTACTAAATGCTTACTATGAACCAAACAGTATTGGGTATTTTAGTTATCTTTTTGTTATTTACGTTCACAACAATCACTGAACTAACTGTATTCCCACCTTACAAATGAAGGAATACATTCAAAAGATTAAATAATTTGTTTTAGTTAATACAGCTAATTAAATACAGAGTCCAGATTCAGAGCAACCAAATCAATCTCACTTTACAGCAGTCTGTTTCCTACAAGAACTGCCCACTGGTTGGGTGCCTGGAGGTGATCAGGGAAGGGACCAGGTTAAATGGCTGAAAACACAACTGCCTAGTTCCCTGACCAAAGTTTCCATCTGAATGAACTCCGGCTGTGGCAGGTTGTTTTTTTGGGTGTTTTTTTTTTTTTTTTTTTTTTTTTTGCCGTACGTGGGCCTCTCACTGTTGTGGCCTCTCCCGTTGCAGAGCACAGGCTCTGGACGCGCAGGCTCAGCGGCCATGGCGCACGGGCCCAGCCGCTCCGTGGCATGTGGGATCCTCTTGGACCGGGGCACGAACCCGCACCCCCTGCATCGGCAGGCAGACTCTCAACCACTGTGCCACCAGGGAAGCCCTGTGGCAGGTTTTCACTGCACTGAAAAAACAAAAACAAAGAACCCTACTCTTCTGTTCTCTTACTTCTGTGGGGGTGCTTTCCCTTCTTGCTAGGAAGAATGCAATGCTGGAATCCTTACTACATTTCCCAACCCATCCTTACTAGTACTAAAGCTCAACACTTGTATTTTGTCCCACATTTGGCTCCTTTTTTCTGTTCTCAATGAGTTAAGAACCTGGAAAGGTGGAGAAGTGACTTCATCAGACCCTCCTGAAACTCCAACAGACATGTACAGCAGAGTTAGAGAAACAGAGGAGGTTAGAGATCAAGCAGCTGTCATTAATGAAACACACTAACAACATCAAGAGATCCACAGGGAGGAGTATTATCATCTACAAAATAAGCCAGTAACATAATTCCTTTTGATGTTTAACTACAAAGTTTCAAAGATAATCTGGTTTTGAATATGCACTACTCAATCTATGAAATCTTCAGACCATTTGGTCTAATACCCTGACCACTTTGGAAAAAGGTAAGTCGACACCACTAGCTTTGTTGCTGCTATGAAATTGGACTTTTATCAATGCACTCAGTCTTACACTCTAAACCCAAACTTTATAGTCTGTCCCGTCTTCTTTCCCTTTATTAATATACTCGCCTTCCTAGACTTTTGCTAACTTTGATGTGCCAAATCTGATCCTTTCCTTTCCATTAGTTTAGCTTTAATGCTCCTGAATTGGCTTTTCTCTGCTATTCCAGGAACATCCCTGCTTATGCCCCAAACATCTTGTAGTATTGTTCACTATTCACTGGCTCATAAAGAGCTGCAGGGCAGTAAGCAAAATGATCATAGCATACCAAGCAATTACAAGACCAGAGTAAAGAAAAGGAGAAAGAAAGCAACAGGAATGTGGGAGGGAAAGGAGGAAGAAGAATGCAATGTTCCATGATTAGACTGATCAATCTGTTTTTTCTCAACCAGTATACATATACCCCCAGGCACAAACTGAGACATGTTGGGGATACATCAAGACAAAGAAGGTGTCTCAAACGCAGTGTCAGCTCTCTTCATTCACCCCAGTTTTCCAAAATTAACAGACCAGCAGGAATTGGTTTTTTCTTTTCTGGTAGTAAAATATTACTATATTTACATAATCAGTATGCAATAGAATGCAACATTCACATGAATTCTTAAGATAAAACAGAGAATTTAAGAAATTTTCAAGCTGCTCAGAGGCATATTCTAAGCTTCCAACTTACTCTCCTCTGCCTTTGACGTTCTTTGCAGGTAGCTTAAGAAGCCCTATTTTATACAAATTTGGGAGGGTAAAATCCCAACAGTTGGATTTTTCTGGCTAACAAATCTGAAAATTTTCTGCAACCCTTCCAGAAAGAGTAGATGACTCCCTCTACAGTGCTTCTACAACATTCTACATTAATTTATATTCCTACTTTAGCATTTATCATACCACATAATTATTTATGTGCCTATCTCATCAGCTACAACTAATTCCTCCCAGACAGCAACTATACATCTATTCATCTTTTATTTCCAGCTCCTAGGAAAATGTCAAGCACATAGTACACCACCTGACAATATCACACTTGTTGAATGAATGAACGAATAGGTTAAACTTACACATTTCAAAGATGAAAATAATTTCTCTCTAGCTAGATCACGTCAACACAGAAGAAATGTTAATATGTTAATTACATTAGACAACCCATACAAATACCAAACCCAAATCCACTTTACAACTATAATGGGATTTGAAAGGCTAATTCACTACCCACAGTCAAGAAACCACATTCCATAAACTTAATATAAAGACAAAAGCTGAACACTTACTGCACACAGTTCTCTTATATGAAGCATACCCTTTCAAATCTGAGAATTTCTGGTCATTCAAAAACAAAACTATGATTAAAAACCTTTACAAATGATGCCTGCCATTCTGTTTATCCCAGTACATCTTATTAAGGACAACAGATCTTAAGATACAACAAATCAGAATTGCAGTGTATTAGTTTAGCTTTAATTATCCATGCTCTACTTCTAGTACTATACTTTAAACCTATTTGGTTCTCCAGAGGGCAAGTATAACTACATTATGCAGAGTCACAAAGAAAATCTTAATTACTTCAGGGGGAGAAAAGGCTACAATGTTTATGATCTTCCCAGCTTTTCAAAGCTTTCCACAAGATGATCAGAATTCTCAAGACAGTGTCAATAAAAAATGACTACTTTTCAAAGGATTGGCAACATTTTCTCCCATGTTTTAAAAAGGGTTCTGTTTACTTCAGTATAAAATTTGCATATTCTCTCTAATATTATCATCTGAAAAATTTTAAGGTCCTATATTTTATTAAATATGATGCATACTTGAATGTACACATTTCCATTTAAAAATATACTATAGGCTACCAATAAGGTGACTAAGTGGCATTTTATTAATTAATGCCCCCACAGTACCTGACACATATGCAATTAATAAACATTTGATTAATTAAGTCAACAAATATTTAAGTTTATTTTATGCAGGCACTGCTCTAAGCACAGGCTATTATAACATGATAAACCTAACAGATATGACCCTTGCCTTCATACCACCTTCAGTCTTATGAAAAGGCAGAAATTCAACAAACATACTAATATATACTTATCAAATGTGGCAAGCAGAATGAAGGAAAACAATAAGGTGATATTAGTAGGTGGGGGGAGGGGGGTAATCCTGCTTTAAACTGGAATATTAAGGGAATATTAAGGACGCCTCTCTAAGAATAGGGCATTTAAGATAAGATTCTCCATTCAAAGACTTGAAGAAAAGATCATTTCGGGTTCTGGGAATAGCATGTGGAAAAGCCCTAAGGCAAGTTTCAGAAATTGAAAAGTCAGCATAACTTGATCACAGAAAACCAGAGGAAGAGTAGATTCCTTAGAAACTGGCAAGGGGCAAGACTGTATACAGTTCTGTACCACATTTAAAGATTTAAGGTGTTGGGAGACCTTCAAGATGACGAAGGAGTAAAACATGGAGATCACCTTCCTCCCCACAAATACATCATAAATACATCTACATGTGGAACAACTCCTACAGAACACCGCTGGCAGAAGACCTCAGACCTCCCAAGAGACAAGAAACTCCCCCACGTACCTGGGTAGGGCAAAAGAAAAAAGGAAAAACAGAGACAAAAGAATAGGGACGGGACATGCACATCTGGGAGGGAGCTGTGAAGGAGGAAAAGTTTCACACACTAGAAGCCCCATGGCGAGCGGAGACTGCGAGTGGCGGGTGGGGGGGGGGGCGCTTCGGAGCCAGGGAAGAGAGCGCAGCAGCAAGGGTGCAAAGGGCAAAGTGGAGAGATTCCCGCACAGAGGATCGGTGCCGACCAGCGCTCACCAGCCCAACAGGCTTGTCTGCTCACCCACCAGGGCAGGGCAGGGCTGGGAGCTGAGGCCTGGGCTTTGGAGGTCAGATCCCAGGGAGAGGACCGGGGTTGGCAGCGTGAACACAGCCTGAAAGGGGCTAGTGCGCCACAGCTAGCCGGGAGGGAGTCCGGGAGAAAGTCTGGACCTGCCTAAGAGGCAACAGACCATTGTTTCCTGGTGAACGAGGAGAGGGGATTCAGAGCACCACCTAAACGAGCTCCAGAGACAGGCGCAAGCCGAGGCTATCAGCACAAACATCACAGATGGGCATGAAACGCTAAGGCTGCTGCTGCAGCCACCAAGAAGCCTGTGTGCAAGCACACGTCACTATCCACACCTGCCCCCCTGGGAGCCTGTGAAGCCCACCACTGCCAGGGTCCCGTGATCCAGGGACAAGTTCCACGGGACAAGACACAGCACACCTCAGGCTGTTGCAACATCACGCTGGCCTCTGCCGCTGCAGGCTCGCCCCACATCCGTATCCATCCCTCCCTGCCCCCGGCCTGAGTGAGCCAGAGCCCCCTGATCAGCTGCTGCTTTAACCCCGTCCTGTCACAGCAAAGAACAGACACCCCAAGGCGACCTACACACAGAGGCGGGGCCAATCCAAATCTGAACCCCAGGAGCTGTGCAAACAAAGAGAAAGGGAAATCTCTCCCAGCAACCTCAGGAGCAGCAGATTAAATCTCCACAATCAACTTGATGTACCCTGCATCTGTGGAATACCTGAATAGACAACGAATCATCCCAAAATTGAGGCGGTGCACCTTGGGAGCAACTGTAGACTTGGGGTTTGCTTTCTGATCTAATTTGTTTCTGGTTTTATGTTTAACATAGTTTAGTATTTAGCTTATTAGCATTGGTAGATTTGTTTATTGATTTGGTTGCTCTCTTCCTTTTTTTTATATATATAGATATAATTTTTTATACTTTTTCTCTTTTTGTGACTGTGTATGTGTATGCTTCTTTGGTGATTTTGTCTGTATAGCTTTGCTTTTACCATTTGTCCTAGGGTTCTGTCTGTCCATTTTTTGTTGGTTCTTTTTTTCTTCTTTAGTATAGTTTTTAGGGCTTGTTATCATTGGTGAATTTGTTTTTTGGTTTGTTTGCTCTCCTTTTTCTTTCTTTCTTATTACTTTTAAACTTTTTTCATTTTTAATAATTTTTTTAATTTTTTATTTTAATAACTTTACTTTTCTTTCTTTCTTTTTTTCTCCCTTTTCTTCTGAGCTGTGTGGTTGACAGGGTCTTGGTGCTCCAGCTGGGTGTCAGGACTGCGCCTCTAAGGTGGGAGAGCCAAGTTCAGGACACTGGTCCACCAGAGACCTCCCAGCTCCACGTAATATCAAATGGTGAAAGCTCTCCCAGAGATCTCCATCTCAACGCTAAGTACCAGCTCCACCCAATGGCCAGCAAGCTCCAGTGGTGGACGCCCCATGCCAAACAACTAGCAAGACAGGAACACAACCCCACCTATTAGCAGAGAGGCTGCCTAAAATCATAATAAGGTCACAGACACCCCAAAAAACACCACCGGACGTGGTCCTGACCACCAGAAAGACAAGATCCAGCCTCATCCACCAGAACACAGGCACCAGTCCCCTCGACCAGGAAGCCTACACAACACACTGAAACAACCTTACCCACTGGGGGCAGACACCAAAAAAAATGGGAACGATGAAAATGCAGCCTGCGAAAGAGACCCCAAAACAGTAAGCTAAGCAAAATGAGAAGACAGAGAAACACACAGCAGGTGAAGGAGCAAGGCGAAAACCCACCAGCCCAGGCTTCCCTGGTGGCGCAGTGGTTGAGAGTCCGCCTGCCGATACAGGGGATACAGGTTCGTGCCCCGGTCTGGGAACATCCCACATGCCGTGGAGCGGCTGGGCCCGTGAGCCATGGCCACTGAGGCTGCGCGTCTGGAGCCTGTGCTCCACAGCGGGAGAGGCCACAACAGTGAGAGGCCCGCGTATCGCAGGAGAAAAAAAAAAAAAAAAAACCCCACCAGCCCAAACAAATGAAGAGGAAATAGGCGGTCTACCCGAAAAAGAATTCAGAGTAATGATAGTAAAGATGATCCAAAATCTTGGAAATAGAATGGAGAAAATACAAGAAACATTTAACAAGGACCTAGAAGAACTAAAGAGCAAACAAACAATGATGAACAACACAATAAATGAAAGTAAAAATTCTCTAGAAGGAATCAATAGCAGAATAACTGAGGCAGAAGAATGGATAAGTGACCTGAAAGATAAAATAGTGGAAAGAACTACTGCAGAGCAGAATAAACAAAAAAGAATTGAGGACAGTCTCAGAGACCTCTGGGACAACATTAAACACACCAACATTTGAATTACAGGGGTCCCAGAAGAAGAAGAGAAAAAGAAACAGACTGAGAAAATATTTGAAGAGATTATAGTTGAAAACTTCCCGAATATGGGAAAGGAAATAGTCAATCAAGCCTAGGAAGCACAGAAAGTCCCATACAGGATAAATCTAAGGAGAAATACGCCAAGACACATATTAATAAAACTAACAAAAATTAAATACAAAGAAAAAATATTAAAAGCAGCAAGGGAAAAACAACAAATAACATACAAGGGAATTCCCATAATCTTCCCATAATCTCCCATGATCTTTCAGCAGAAACTCTGAAAGCCAGAAAAGAGTGGCAGGACATACTTAAAGTGATGAAAGGGAAAAACCTACAACCAAGATTACTCTACCCAGCAAGGATCTCATTCAGATTCGACTAAGAAATTAAAACCCTCACAGACAAGAAAAAGCTAAAAGAATTTACAACACCAAACCAGCTTTACAACAAATACTAAAGGAACTTCTCTAGGCAGGAAACCCAAGAGAAGGAGAAGAGCTACAATAACAAACCCAAAACAATTAAGAAAATGGTAACAGGAACATACATTATCAATAACTACCTTTAATGTAAATGGATTAAATGCTCCAACCAAAAGACATAGACTGGCTGAATGAATACAAAAACAAGACCCATATATATGCTGTCTACAAGAGACCCATTTCAGACCTAGGGACACATACAGACTGGAAGTGAGGGGATAGAAAAAGATATTCCATGCAAATAGAAATCAAAAGAAAGCTGGAGTAGCAATTCCTATATAAGACAAAATAGACTTTATAATAAAGACTATTGCAAGAGACAAAGAAGGACACTACATAATAATCAACAGATCAATCCAAGAAGATATAACAATTGTAAATATTTACGCACCCAACATAGGAGCACCTCAATACATAAGGCAAGTGCTAACAGCCATAAAAGGGGAAATCAACAGTAACACAATCATAGTAGGGGATTTTAACACCCCACTGTACCGATGGCCAGATCACCCAAAATGAAAATAAATAAGGAAACATAAGCTTTAAATGATACATTAAACAAGGTGAACTTAATTGATATTTATAGGACATTCCATCCAAAAACAACAGAGTACACTTTCTTCTCAAGTGCTCATGGAACACTCTCCAGGATAGATCATATCTTCAGTCACAAATCAAGCCTTGGTAAATTTAAGAAAATTGAAATCGTATCAAGTACCTTTTCCTACCACAGTGCTATGTGACTAGATATCAATTACAGGAAAAAAGTGTGTAAAACATACTAACACATGGAGGCTAAACAATACACTACTAAATAACCAAGAGATCACTGAGGAAATCAAAAAATACCTAGAAACAAATGACAATGAAAATACGACCCAAAACCTATGGGATGCAGCAAAAGCAGTCTTAAGAGGGAAGTTTATAGCAATACATTGCTACCTCAAGAAACAAGAAACATCTCAAGTCAACAACCTAACCTTCCACCTAAAGCAATTAGAGAAAGAAGAACAAAAAAACCCCAAAGTTAGCAGAACGAAAGAAATCATAAAGATCAGATCAGAGGGCTTCCCTGGTGGCGCAGGGGTTGAGAGCCCGCCTGCCGATGCAGGGGATGCGGGTTCGTGCCCCGGTCTGGGAAGATTCCCGCATGCCGCGGAGTGGCTAGGCCCGTGAGCTATGGCCGCTGAGCCTGCGTGTCCGGAGCCTGTGCTCCGCAACGGGAGAGGCCACAACAATGAGAGGGCTGCGTACCACAAAAAAAAAAAAAAAAAGAAAAAGAAAAAGATCAGATCAGAAATAAATGAAAAGGAAATGAAGGAAACAATAGTAAAGATCAATAAAAAAAGCTGGTTCTTTGAGGAGATAAACAAAATTGATAAACCATTAGCCAGACTCATCAAGATAAAGAGGGAGAAGACTCAAATCAATAGAACTAGAAATGAAAAAGGAGAAGTAACAACTGACACTGCAGAAATACAAAGGATCATGAGAGATTACTACAAGCAACTATATGCTAATAAAATGGACAACCTGGAAGAAATGGACAAATTCTTAGAAAAGCACAACCTTCCGAGACTGAACCAGGAAGAAAGAGAAAATATAAACACACCAATCACAAGCACTAAGGGGCGACTGTGATTAAAAATCTTGAAAAAACAAAAGCCCAGGACCAGATGGCTTCACAGACGAATTCTATCAAACATTTATGGACGAGCTTACATCTATCCTTCTCAAACTCTTCTAAAATATAGCAAAGGGAGTAACACTCCCAAACTCATTCTACAAGGCCACCATCACCTTGATACCAAAACCAGACAAAGATGTCACAAAAAAAGAAAATTACAGGCCAATATCTCTGATGAACATAGATGCAAAAATCCTCAATAAAATACTAGCAAACAGAATCCAACAGCACATTAAAAGGATCATACACCATGATCAACTGGGGTTTATCCCAGGAATGCAAGGATTGTTCAATATACGCAAATCAATGTGATAAAACATATTAACAAATTGAAGGAGAAAAAACACATGATCATCTCAATAGATGCAGAAAAAGCTTTTGACAAAATTCAACACGCATTTATGATAAAAACCCTCCAGAAAGTGGGCAGAGAGGGAACTTACCTCAACATAATAAAGGCCATATGTGACAAACCCACAGCCAACATCATTCTCAGTGGTGAAAAACTGAAATCATTTCCTCTAAGATCAGGAACAAGACAAGGTTGTCCACTCTCACCACTATTATTCAACATAGTTTTGCAAGTTTTAGCCAGAGCAATCAGAGAAGAAAAAGAAATAAAAGGAATCCAAATTGGAAAAGAAGTAAAACTGTCACTGTTTGTAGATGACATGATACTATAAGTAGGGAATCCTAAAGAGGCCACCAGAAAACTTCTAGAGCTAATCAATGAATTTGGTAAGGTTGCAAGATACAAAATTAATGCACAGAAATCTCTTGCATTCCTATACACTAATGATGACAAATCTGAAAGAGAAATGAAGGAAACACTCCAATTTACCATTGCAACAAAAAGAATAAAATACCTAGGAATAAATCTACCTAAGGAGACAAAAGACCTGTATGCAGAAAACTATAAGACACTGATGAAACAAATTATAGATGAAACAAAGAGATGGAGAGATACACCACGTTCTTGGATTGGAAGAATCAACTTTGTGAAAATGACTATACTACCCAAAGCAATTTACAGATTCAATGCAATCCCTAGCAAACTACCAACGGCATTTTTCACAGAACTAGAACAAAAAATTTCACAATTTGTATGGAAACACAAAAGATCCCAAGTAGCCCAAGCAATCTTGAGAAAGAAACATGGAGCTGGAGGAATGAGGCTCCCTGACTTCAGACTATACTACAAAGCTAGAGTAATCAAAACAGTATGGTACTGACACAGAAAGAGAAATATAGATCAATGGAACTGGATAGAAAGCCCAGAGATAAACCCATGCACATATGGTCACCTTATTTTTGATAAAGGAGGCAAGAATATACAATGGAGAAAAGACAGCCTCTTAAATAAGTGGTGCTGGGAAAACTGGACAGCTACGTGTAAAAGAATGAAATTAGAACACTCCCTCACACCATTCACAAAAATAAACTCCAAATGGATTAAAGACTGAAATGTGTGGCCAGACACTATAAATCTCTTAGAGGAAAACATAGGCAGAACTCTATAACATAAATCACAGCAAGATCCTTTTTGACCCACCTCCTAGAGAAATGGAAATAAAAACAAAAAGAAACAAATGGAACCTAATGAAACTTAAAAGCTTCTGCACAGCAAAGGAAACCATAAACAAGATGAAAAGACAACCCTCAGAATGGGAGAAAATATTTGCGAATGAAGCAACTGACAAAGGATTAATCTCCAAAATTTTCAAGCAGCTCATGCAGCTCAATATCAAAAAAAAAAAACAACTTAATCCAAAAATGGTCAAAAGACCTAAATAGACATTTCTCCAAAGAAGATAATACAGATTGCCAACAAACACATGAAAGGATGCTCAACATCACTAATCATTAGAGAAATAAGTCAAAACCAAAATGAGTTATCACCTCACACCAGTTAGAATGGCCATCATCAAAAAATCTACAAACTATAAATGCTGGAGAGGGTGTGGAGAAAAGGGAATCCTGCTACACTGTTAGTGGGAATGTAAATTGATACAGCCACTATGGAGAACAGTATGGAAGTTCCTTAAAAAACTAAAAATAGAACTACCATGCGACCTAGCAATCCCACTACTGGGCATATACCCTGAGAAAACCATAATTCAAAAAGAGTCATGGAAGCAACCTAAGTGTCCACTAACTGATGAATGGATAAAGAAAATGTGGCACATATATGCAATGGAATATTTCTCAGCCGTAAAAAGAAACGAAATTGAGTTATTTGTAGGGAGATGGATGGACCTAGAGACTGTCATACAGAGTGAAGTAAGTCAGAAAGAGAAAAACAAATACCATATACTAACACATATATATGGAATCTTAAAAAAAAATAAAATGGTTCTGAAGAAACTAGGAGCAGGACAGGAATAAAGATGCAGACGTAGACAATGTACTTGACATGGGGAGGGCGAAGGGTAAGCTGGGACGAAGTGAGAGAGTGGCATGGACATATATACACTACCAAATGTAAAACAGATAGCTAGTGGGAAACAGCCACATAGCACAGAGAGGTCAGCTCAGTGCTCTGTGACCATCAGAGGGGTGGGACAGGGAGGGTGGGAGGGAGAGGCAAGAGAGAGGAGATATGGGGATATATATGTATGTATAGCTGATTCACTTTGTTATAAAGCAGAAACTAATACACCATTGTAAAGCAATTATACTCCAATAAAGATGTTAAAAAACAAAAGATTTAAGGTGTTATTCTAAGTGCACTGAAAAATCTAAAATGAAGCATTATAGGTGAGGTGTATGCAAGAAAGACCAATATATAGAACGCCAGAAGGCCTTGGCCCCACATCAAAAGCTTGGTAAATAAAGGTACACATAGATTTCAAGTTAACATGTTAAAAGGTGTATTTGTGTTATGTTTTCATGATTCCCTACTTTAAACAACTTTTTCAGTTAACTCATCATCTACCAGACATGATCACAATCTTCTCTTTCCCTTTATATGTTCACATTAGCAGAGATACAAGTGAGCAGTAAAATGGTTAAATACAAGAAGAATAAAAGTACATGGATATGCAAAAAGACCATAAATAACAAATCTTAGTGAGATGCCGAGAAAAGGGAACCCTCCTTCGCTGTTGGTGGGAATGTAAATTGGTACAGCCACTGTGGAAAAGAATATGGAGGTTCCTCAAAAAACTAAAAATAGAGCTACCATATGACCCAGAAATTCCATTCCTGGGCATACATCCGAAAAAAAAAAAAAAAAAAAACCACTGGGACGATGTGAGAGAGTGGCATGGACATATATACACTACCAAATGTGAAACCGATAGCTAGTGGGAAGCAGCCGCATAGCATGGGAGATTGGCTCGGTGCTTTGTGACCACCTAGAGGGGTGGGATAGGGAGGGTGGGAGGGAGAGAGCCGCAAGAGGGAAGAGATATGGGGATATATGTATATGTATAGCTGATTCACTTCGTTATAATGCGGAAACTAACACCCCATTGTAAAGCAATTATACTCCAATAAAGATGTTAAAAAAAAAAACAACACTAATTCGAAAAGACACCTGCACCCCTATGTTCACAGCAGCATCATTTACAATTGCCATGATATGGATACAACCTAAGGGTCCATGAACAGATGAATGGATAAAGATGTGGTAACTACTACTCAGCCATGAAAAAGAACGAAATTTTACCATTTGCAGCAACGTGGATGGACTTGGAGAGCATTGTGCTAAGTGAAATAAGTCAGACAGAGAAAGACAAACACTGTATGATACCACTTATAAGTGGAATCTAAAGAATAAAACAAATTAGTGAATATACAAAAAAAATAAAAAACAGACTCAGATACAGAGAACAAACCAGTGTTTACCAATAGTGGAAGGGAAGAGGAGAGAGGCAAGATAGGGGTAGGGGATTAAGAAGTACAAACTACTATGTATAAAATAAATAAGGTACAAGGATATATTGCACAGCACAGGAAATATAGCCAATATTTTATAATAACTATAAATGGAGTAGAACCTTTAAAAATTGTGAATCACTATGTTGTACATCTGATTTTAATATCGTAAATCAACTATACCTCAAGAAAAAAGAGGGGCTTTCCTGGTGGCACAGTTGTTGGGAATCGCCTGAGAATGCAGGAGACATGGATTTGAGCCCTGGTCCAGGAAGATCTCACATGCTGCAGAGCAACTAAGCCCGTGCACCACAACTACTGAGCCTGCGTTCTAGAGCCCGTAAGCCACATCTACTGAGCCCACATGCCACAACTACTGAAGCCTGCACGCCTAGAGCCCACGCACCACAACAAAGAGTAGTTCCCACTCGCCGCAACTAGAGAAAGCCTGCGTGCAGCAACGAAGACCCAATGCAGCCAAAAATAAAAATAAATTTTAAAAAAAGAAAAAAATAGTACATGGATATGTGATGACAAATTGGGAAACCACCCTCTGAATAACTAAGCTGAGTAGTTCTTCTGCAGGCTGGGGTGGAATGGGAGCAGGGTTCTATGCAGAAGATACAGACATTATGAAACTGTGTAAATTTTAACCATGTGCATTCACTATTTTTAAAATCAGAACATTAACTATATTACATTTCTCACTAGGAAGCAGCTTAAAATGATGTAGCTGCTTACCAAAACATCACCAAGTCTTTCAGAAATTATTTCCACTTAGTTTTTTTTTATTAGTTTCTGCTTTATAACAAATTGAATCAGTTATACATATACATCTGTTCCCATATCCCTTCCCTCTTGCGTCTCCCTCCCTCCCACCCTCCCTATCCCACCCCTCCAGTCGGTCACAAAGCACCGAGCTGATCTCCCTGTGCTATGCGGCTACTTCCCACTAACTATCTACCTTACGTTTGGTAGTGTATATATGTCCATGCCTCTCTCTCGCTTTTTCCACTTAATTTTTAATTAAAATGAAAACGTAAGTATTAGCCATTATTTTGTGAGATTAACTATCCTTACATCTTCATCTACCTGAAACTCAACTATGTAGAAATTCCTTGGGAGTTTCTACCTACAATATTCTATTTGATAAACATCTTTCATTGTTCAATGAAACATTTTTCATCTCTAACAAAACAAGTTTGAGCATTAGTGACCCCCCAAAAAATCTAGAAGTTGACATTTAACTCTACTAGAACTTTAAAATTTTTAACCAAATTTTAAAGTAAAGGTACACAATGATCCAGTGATCCACCTGCAAAAATGTGTCCCAGATAAATACCCACCAATATATGAAAATACAATAACAAGAACACACACATTAGATTTGCTTTCAGGGGAGGGGGGAATCCAAACATCTAACAATAAGGAAAAAGTTCAATAAATTATGTGGTATTATGCTGCCACAGAATTGTCACAGAAAGATATCCAAAATATACTAAGTCTATTGTAAGCTCATTTCTTTTTTTTAAATGTGTGAATTAGTAAACAATGTATGAGGAGAAGATTTCACTTTTTACCTGTACTTTTCTTTTGAATATGTTACAATGATTATTATATACTACCCAGGATTTTAATATAAAGGTGGAAATGTTCAAGAAATAATTATTTGAATGTATGATTTTACATTTCTTTAAATAAAATTAAAAAATAATTTCAATTATAAGTAAAACCTAAGAGAAATAAAATTTTAAATTACCCTTCAAAGTACTTTAGCTCTATCGTTCTCAAAGCAAGCTGCATACAATTTTTTTTGCATCTCAACTGGGATCCTTACTTACTGAACAGTACCTAGCCAGTAGGCTCTGAGTTAGAGCTCAAAGGTTGTAAGGCATCTCCAGGTCTCCTTACATTTCCCAGATCCTGTTATCAGAAACAGGAGGATGGCAGAGAGCACTGATAGATCCCTTCTATCCCTACAATCATGTTTCAGTGGAGCCCACAAACCCTAAGAGGTCAAGAATCAATGCCCTATACAGAAAACGTCAATATGGGCAGGTTAGGGTTGCCACCACAACTCCACCCCAACCTTGAGTGACCTATGGGATCTCCTTCCACACCACTTAAGCTGAGCACCTTCTTAAATAAGGTGGACATTCTTAGCATACAAGTGCTAAAATCCAAAACTAAATACCTTGACTACCACAAACTGAAGAAGTAGTTAAAGAGCAGTAGGTCTTAGTCTGGGAATCTGACCGATAAAGAAGTCCTGAGGAGAGTACAAGAGATTAACACTGCAGAGCTTCATGAAACTTCTCTACTAAAAGAGACTCTAGATGAGAACAGCTGCCAGGAGATTTCAGATTTTAAAATAGTTTTGATATGGAACATCTCAGGCCTATCTGCTCAGTCTCAACCTACTATTAACTGTTAACAGTATTTAACATCTGTGAAGAGAAGAGGAAGTAGGGGGAGGGGGTGTTACATGCAGGGGAACTTTCATTTTTAACTAGATATACTTGTGTATTTATTGAACATTTTACCAAGAGAATATGCTCATGTGGTACCAATGTGATTTTTAAAATTCAATAAAGACTGAAAATATAAATATCCCTAAAAACCATACACAAATTAGTGTGACTAAGTTTAGCAGAAGCTTTCTAGAGGGAATTCAGTAAAAAGCAGTGATTGATGATGACTATATGAAATGATGGAATAATAAATACCATGTACTAACATTTATTAAGTACTTACTACAGGTCAGGCCTTACTCCAAGCCCTTTATATGTATCAATTCATTTAACCACCACACATTATTAACCCTTCCTTTACCAAGAAGGAACCTGAGGCACAAAGAGCTTATTTAACTTTCACAAAGTCACAGTTATTAAATGATGGAGACAGGATTCTAACAGTCAATCTGATTCTAAGGGACTTAGAAAAAGGTATCAAAATAATATCATGATAGGGAAATGAACAACCCAATTTTAAAAATGGGCAAAAGACCTAAACACATACCTCAACAAAGAAGATATAGAGATAGCAAATAAGTATATGAAAAGATGTTCCACATCATAAATCACCAGGGAAATGCAAATTAAAACAACAATAGATACCACTACACACCTAGTAGAATGACTAAAATCCAGAGTACTGACAACACCAACTGCTGACAAAAACGTGGAGCAACAGGAATTCTCAGTCACTTCTGGAGGAATGCAAAATGATATGGCCACTTTGGAAGACAATTTGGTGGTTTCTCACAAAACTAAACATTCTCTTAACCATATGATCTGGTGATCACACTTCTTGTTATTTACTCAAAGGAGATGAAAAATTATGTCCACACAAAACCTGCACCATGTATGTTTACAACAGCTTTATTCATAATTACAGAAATGTGGAAGCAACCAAGATATCCTTCAGTAGGTGAATGGATAAATAATAAATATATGTATACATATAGCTGATTCACTTCTTTGTACAACAGAAACTATCACAACATTGTAAAGCAATTATACACCAATTAAAACAAACAAATAAATAAATAAGTAATCCAGACAGTGGACTATTTTTCAGTGCTAAAAAGAAATGAGCTATCAAGAAATGAAAACACATGGAAGTACTTCAAATTCATAATACTAAGTGAAGGAAGCCAATCTGAAAAGGCTACATACTATATGACTCCAACTACGTCAATATTCTAGAAAATGCAAAATTATGGAGGCAGAAGAAAGATCAGTGGTTGTCAGGTGTCCGGGGGAAGGGAAGGATGAAAAGGCAGAGCATGTAGGATTCTTAGGGCAGTTAAACTATTTTGTATAATACTACAGTGGTGGATACATGTTGTTATACATCCACACTCATAAAAGGTACAAAACTAAGAGTGGATTCCAGTACACACTATGGACTTTGGTGATTACTATGTATCAATGTAAGTTCATCAATTGTAACAAATGTACCACTTTGATGTCTGATGTTGATAGTGCGGGAGGCTGTGAACCTAAAACTATGAACCTAAAACTTCTCTGGAAAATTGTCTATTCAAAAATTTAAAAGAAATAAAAATAATAGCATCATGGGGTTAAAAGCAAGAAGATAAAAGAGGGCTGCTTGTGTAACATGAAAGCCATGTTGCCACCTTCCTCCCAAGCTTCGCTTATATTTCAAATAGATAATCATGGCCCTTTCTGGCCAATCAACTTTAGGAGTTTGAAATTCCTGAGAATGCCAGGTTGGGAGTGGGGGGTGTTGGGTGCTCCAGGATCAACAGATTCACATTCACCAACTGAGCACTACTAATCTAAAAAACAGCTTTCCACACATCTTTGGTATTCTTACTGCCCCCACCAAATTTTAATTCCTATGACAGTTTCTCCTTCATCTGCCATTGAAGCGGCTTCTACGTAATCCTTTATAAGAATTTCCATTCAAAAAGATTCTATTCTCTTCCTTTTAACACCTTTCCCTTTGGCATTTCACAGCTTGTAAGACTGAGGAAAGGACCAAATCAAAAGAGAAAAGAAAAAAAAAGAGAGAGAACAAAGGTTATATACCACCTATCACTTAAGCCCAGTTCCAACAAGTCACTACAACGATTCTTCTACTTACATCCCAAGGGCCTGAACTCAGTTATACAGCCACTCCAGCTTTCAGGAAGGGCTGGGAGATGTAGTCTTTATTAGATGAACATGAGCCCAGCCTAAAATGCTATTACGTCAGAAGAAAGGACAGGCAGCTGTGGAGGGACAACCTGCAGGCTCTGCCACACTCGTCCTTATATCCTCACTGCAATGGCTGACACATACATAACTGGCATGCAATAAACATTTTTGCAATAAATATTTCAAATCAATTCAACTTAAAAAAATCAAACATTTATTGAGAGTCTCCTGTATCAAGTTCAAATTCCTCTGTTTTAAGATTCCTTCATAAGCTAGTACCATCCTCCTTATATAATCTTATTTCTTAATATTTAAGAGGCAATTTAGTATGCTCCATAAAAGCACAGGCCTTGGAATCCAGCTGCCTGAGTTTAAATCCCAATTCTGCAACTTACTGAGAGTGTGATCTCAGGTGAGTAACATAATTTCTCTGTGCCTCAAGTTTCTCATGTGTAAAATGATGATGATGATAATAATAATAATACCAACTTTCTAGGGTTATTTGCAGATTAAATGAATGAATACATGTAGTATACTTAGAGCAGTAACTGACACACTGAAAGCACTCAATAAATGGCAAGCAACTATTACTTCCCATCATTACCAGCCAACTAATTGTACAATGGCCTTTAAATTATCCTCTAGACTTTATCACAGATCCCAGTATGTGGCAATCATTTTTACTTTTGTTCTACCTCTTGAACTCAAGGTAACTGTTTCAATCTTTTGATCTTGAGACATTTAATTTTCCATAACTTTGTTTATACTATTTTGCCCCAACGATAAAGCCTTTCTATTTCCTCCTGTTTATCTAATGCCTACAAGCCTCATCTCAAATCTCACCTCCTCCACAAAATCTTCACTGTTTATCTTATTAATTCTGGTTAAATAGTATGCAAAGGAGACCTTCAAATACCTACACTCTCAGCTCCCCTCTCCTCGCACCAAGATGAGTGGTGGTTAAAGGTAAAGGAAAATGGCCAGATTCCCTTCATATACTTCAACACAAACAACATACTACAATAGGGTGAATGCAGCAGCAGATATGAGAATCTGTCTTCTACTAAGGCAGACATTAAAGGGATTTGCAAAATGTAAAACGATGCTGTCTTCTCACTGAATTGTTTGTTTTAGAAATAGTTACTTTTTGTTTTAAAATATGTCATTTATGTTAACATGCAATGGATTTATTACCATTACTGTTTGTTTGGTTTTTTTTGCTGTACGCGGGCCTCTCACTGCTGTGGCCTCTCCCGTTGCGGAGCACAGGCTCAGGACACACAGGCTCCGCGGCCACGGCTCGCGGGCCCAGCCGCTCCGCGGCATGTGGGATCTTCCGGGATAGGGGCACGAACCCGTGTCCCCTGCATCGGCAGGCGGACTCTCAACCACTGCGCCACCAGGGAAGCCCACCATTACTGTTAATGAATAAATAAGCATTCTAAATTATCAATTTTATTTTCTAATAGAGCAAATAACCCCATATACATATTCAACATCTTACCTTTGGTCATACTACTCCCTTTACTTAAAGCCCCTTTCCTCTCTCATCTGGCTATAACTAGACACTACCAAGCCTTCAAAACTCAGCTCAAATTGTACCTCTTTCATCATCTCCTACTCCTCCTACTGCAAATGATTTCTTCCTCCTTGAGTTGCCAGTGTACTTTATCTGAACCTCTCTCAAGATTAACATCTCTATGTGATTTATCTTCCTCGAGGGCAGATTATTATTCATATTGTATCTCCAGCTCAGCTCACAGTGGGCATAAAATGAATGCTTTTGCAATGAATACTTCTAAAACTTAACAACAGATGACAAATTATATCTCAAAGAACAAGAAACAAGAATATAAATATAAATATAAAATGACTTTTAAAAACTAAGAATGGGTAGACAAATATAATTACAGATTTAAAGAGGACCTAAGATGACACTGGGTCCAACTTCTGATCTAAATTTTCCCTTCAGTGTTTCTCCCAGTAAGAGTTCTTAGTTATTAAGAAGAAAAATAAATTATAGCTACCTAAGCCAAATGGAATTTATTAAAAAGATATCTCCAGAAAAGCAAGGAACTGGACTTATAAAAGGCCACACAGCCAAGACTATGCCCAAAAGCATGCCTCAACCTTTCCTGTGATGCCACCACTGCTGCTGGCACAGACGTCAGAGCTTGCACCGCCCGCACTACTAACAGTCTAGACACTGGGTGGATGAGACACTTAGAACCACTGACACTGCTGCTTCCTAAACTAAATGAGATTGTGGCTACTGCTACCAACTCTCAGTGGAATGGATTTTTTCCAGTGTCATCTTTTTTTTTTTTTTTTTTTTTTTCTTTTTGCGGTATGAGGGCCTCTCACTGTTGTGGCCTCCCCCGTTGCGGAGCACAGGCTCCGGACGCGCAGGCTCCGGACGCGCAGGCTCAGCGGCCATGGCTCACGGGCCCAGCCGCTCCGCGGCATATGGGATCCTCCCAGACCGGGGCACGAACCCGTATCCCCTGCATCGGCAGGCGGACTCTCAACCACTTGCGCCACCAGGGAGGCCCCAGTGTCATCTTTATAATACTAACTTCCAACCCAAAATTGGAGATAGGTATTTGACTGATGGAACCCAGGCATGTATCCATGCTCTAGATGAAAAGGGGGCTGGGAATAAAGCATCGAACATTTTCAGCTTTTCTAGTGAAAAGAAGGCTCTGCCTCATAAATTGGGGAAATTTGCCAAATACAGGAAAGGGGTTCAAGTGCTGAAAAGCCAAAAATGAGAAATGTTCACTATTCGTAACAACCCTTATTGACAGCATTCAGGCAACCACATTACCCTAAATAGCAATTATCAAAACTATATGACACTTAAAGCACTGTGCCACAGATAACTTGTTGGTAATAAGGGAAAAAATAAACTTTATAATAGAACAATTAGATTTTGTCACCACTTTACCCAGTGATCAGTATCAGCATCACTAAGAGTAGGACAATGAAATATGTGCCTCTAGATACAATGCATTATGATACACACAGCACAAACTATAAATACTGGTGCCCAAAATGCTTTAAACCTTTAGATCTAGCTTTCAGCTTATAGGAAATAGAAAACAATGAATTAAATCAGACAAATTCAAAACGTGAAACATTTTACAGGACAACTGGCTAGGTATCTGAACAGTCATGAGAAGAAAAAGGAAAAAGTGGGGAGATGCATGTGGATTAAAATGTACATAAGAAATCTACAACTAAATGCAATTGCACAGTCCTTAAGTAAATCTTGCTTTGAACAAACCGGCAGTATAAAAGACATTGCTGTGGGCTGAATTGTGCCCTGCCCCCAAAAAAATCATATGTCGAAGCCCTAATCCCCAGTACCTCAGATTTGGAGTTAGGGCTTTTAAAAAGGTAAATTAAAATGAGGCCATTAGGGTGGACCTTAATCCAATCTGACTGGTGCCCTTATAAGAAGAAAATCTGGACACATAGAAATGCCAAGGATGTGCACACACAGAGGAAAGATCATGTGAGGACACAAAAAGAAGACAGCCATCTGCAAGCCAGGGAGACCCTCAGGAGAAATAAAACCTTCCAACTCCTTGATCTTGGACTTAACAGTCTCCAGAACTGTGAGAAAATTAATTTCTGTCGTTAAAGCCACCCAGTGTGTGGTATTTTGTTATAGCAGTCCTAGTAAACTAACACAGTCATTTTGGGTATAAAGGGCAAAATTTTAATATGGGCTGGGTTTCTGATGATATTAAGAAATTGTTAATTTAGTTAGGTGTGATAATGTGAGAATGTGATTATGCTTATGTAAGAAAATGTTCTTACTTTTGAGAGATACATTCAAGTATTTAGGGATAAAAATAAAACAATTTCTGTAATTTGCAGTGCTACACCGAAAAAAGAGATGAAGCAAAAATGAGAAACATAAGAACTGTTCAATTTAGATTGTTATGTGGATATTAAGTAAACAGTTTTCTCTTCTTATAAATTTGAAATTTTCCACAATGAAAAGTGAAAAGAAAACATACCCATATGATACTGATTTTAAGAGGAAAAACTGATCATACAATAGAACAGAGATTCCTGAAATAAATGACAGGAATGACACAACTAAAAGACTCAAATGATGAACAAAAATAATAGAGAAAACTGTCACTATTCATTTCACAAATATCTCTCGAGTGTACCCTATGTGCCAGTACTGTGCATACAGAGGTGAACAAAGGAGACATGGTCCTGCTCTTAAGGGGCTTATAATCTAATAGAGGAGAGACATGTAACAAAACAAAGTAAACACAATAAACACAAATAAACAAGAAAAATATACAAATATGTAAGATTTCTGAAACAACCATTGTTTTTTAAATAAGTTCCTCTTCCATCTCTAAAAGGGAGTTCCTCAGGGTTCTATTCTGGGTCTCTTCTACTCTACCCACTTAATCTCAATTAGCATATTTCAAACCCAGACATCTTTCTCATGTTTTATAACCATTCTTCAAGTTGCCTACAGACATCTACAGTGTTTACCTCACAGACATCAAACCTTGAACTCATATTTTCTTCCCCCAAAACTCTGTTCCTCCTTTAATCCCTCTTGGTAAAGCTGCCCAAGAATTATGACTCCTTCTCTTTCACCCCTAAATCAAACATATCACAAAGTCCTAATGATTTCATCTCATGAAAACTCTCCTAGTTCACTTACCTGGATTATTGCAGTAGTTTTCTAAATTGTCTTCCCGACTCCAGCCTTACTTCTCTCCAAATTCACTCTACACAGGCCAAAATAATCTCTCTAGAACAAAATCTGGTGCTGTACTATTCTTAGAATAAAGCCCAGACTTCTTAAGTGACCTGTAGGACCCAGCATCACCAGGCCCCTGCTTACCTTTACAGCCTCATTTGTAAGGCTCTCCCCCTTCCTTCATACACACTGCTGTCCAATCCATACTGACCTTCCTTTTTTCACTCTTCAAATTTGCTATGTTCTTCCCTGCCTCTGGGCCTTCATATCTACTCTCAATCTCCAGTACTCCCACATCTATTTCCCTGGCTAACTCCTACTCCTTCTCATCTTAGAATCTCTCTTCTGAGTAAGGTGCCCCTCCTCTGAGCTACCACTGCAGCTCATATGGCCTATCACTGTACTTATCACAGAGCAAAGTAACTGCCTACATCCTCATTAAACTATAAATTCCTCGAGGGCAGGGTCTCTATATGTTCACTTAGTGCCTGCTATATCAAAGGCCTTGACTGAATACATTAACTCTGTCAATGACGATTACTAAATTGATCTTCATCTTCATATTATTTATCTTCAGTTGGGCCCGAAAATTTCATGATATTTTTTTAATCCCCAAAGTCCTGACATGTTATCCTGTGGGAAGATTATCTATTTTAAGATTTAGAAAATTGTTAGAACTTCTTACAAGTGTCATTTTATTTTCACTTCAAATATGAAACTTGCAAACAAAAAGTTCCAGTTTGCAAAGCAGAGTAGTTACAACACTATTTCCCCTTTCCCCCTTATTCTAATTTCCTTGACCTCTCAAACATTATATTAATAAGTTTGCTATAGGGAAAGCACCTTCCCAGATATATGTATAAAGATATTTCACTGCAGAAATGACTTTTTTTTTTTTTGACTGTGCCAAGCGGCTTATAGGATTCCTCTCAGTGAAAGGGTGGAGTCCTAACCACTGGACCACCAGAGAATTCCAGAAATGCCATTATTTTTAAGACTAAAAAATTGTTAGCTTAACAAATCATCCTTCTATCTAAGGTAAACAGGCAGCATCCAATATTATGTTTTTGTTAAATAACAAGAGTTTTTAATTACTCTTGCCAAACACTGAAGCATATTTCCTTCAAGCATCACTCAAAAACAAGTCTAGAAAAAAAAAATTAGACCATAAGAGTAATTTTCCTAGCTAAATAATCTTAGTTGTTTTATTTTAAAAAGTCAACTGAATTTAAAACAATATTTAGAATTATTTGGGCTATTGAGTGTCCCAACATTTCTCAACAACATTCAACTATAACCAAAATGTGTTATACTTGGGGTTGTCAGATAAAACATAAGACACTCAGTTTAACCTTGAATTTCAGAAATACAATTAATTTTTAGTCTAAGTACATCCCAAATATTGCATGTATTTTTATTTGCTAAATCTGGCAACCCTAGTTATATTAATAAAATTATCACACCTAGTGAAATCTGACTTTAATTATACCTTTTTCATTATAAAAGTTATACAAATTTAGAAACAAACAAAAATGTCCATAATCCTACTAAGCTAACACAATTGGCATTTTAGTGCATTCCTGATCTTTTTCTTATGTATTTTAAATGGTTATATTCACCCTTCCCTAAAATGACAGTCTTTGTAATTATTTTCATGCTACATAATGGTTCTTGGAATAGATGTATCATAACTTAGTCTCCTATTGTTGAAAATTTAAGTTGCTTCCGATATGCTGCTACTATAAATAACATTGCTCTGAATATTCTCCTGCATACACCTGTTTCTTATCTTTTTCTTTCTTTTTCCTGTAGTTATTTCTTTAGGATACTCTCAAAAGTGAAATTACTGAATCAAAGGTTTATGAAAAGATTATGAATAGTCTAACAATTCTAGATACATCCTGCCAAATTACAATCCACCAGCAATATTTGAATATGCTTGCTTTACTAAAATCTAACATTACATATTATTATTTTCAAAAAATCTGGGGGCTTTCCTGGTGGCACAGTGGTTGAGAATCTACCTGCTAATGCAGGGGACACGGGTTCGAGCCCTGGTCTGGGAGGATCCCACATGCTGCAGACCAACTTGGCCCGTGAGCCACAACTACTGAGCCTGCGCATCTGGAGCCTGTGCTCCGCAACAAGAGAGGCCACGATAGTGAGAGGCCCGCTCACCACGATGAAGAGTGGCCCCCTCTTGCCACAACTAGAGAAAGCCCTCGCACAGAAACGAAGACCCAACTCAGCAAAAATAAATAAATTAATTAATAAACTCCTAGCCCCAACATCTTAAAAAAAAAAAAAAAAGAAGTCTCCAAGGGAGGTTTACAAAAAATCTGAAATAAGTATAAAATAGTATTCCATTTTGTTTTAATAAGCATTTCTTTGATTACTGAGAAGATCTAACATTCTTCTGACAATTGCTTATAGGTTGTATTTCCTCTGCTATCAACTGTCTGCTCATTTCCTTTACCCATTTCAAAAAATGTTTTTGTTCATTATAATAATAAAGCTTTCCCAAGCGAAGACTAAAACAGCCAACTGTCTAAAATTCTAGTCACATGGACCAAATGAAAAACTAGTTTATATCTACAATTCCCAGTGCCTTCCAGAAATTACTACAAAAATACTTTTAATGTAAACTTTCATTTTATTTATATGTATATTATCTCAAGGTTCATTTCATGGAAATCATAACTCTCATAATTAAAATTAATTAAAAAGTTGAAATGACTGAAATTTCCTGATATTTAGAATAAATACCAGAAAGATCAGATCAACCTAGTACTTGGATATGCCACAGAACTAAACTTGATCATCAAAACAGAAATCATGTTGCAGATCTAATCTCTTTAATAATCTACAGACACCAAAAAACTCTGATTCTGCAAACAGAGTTAACTCTCCAATGCTGTCAGTAATCTTACAAACATAAATATGCACTACTGGTTTCAAGAGAAGACAGAGTAAGAAAGTAAGTAGCTCAGCAAAACTTCATCAACACCATTAGAGCAGAACTCAAAGCTCACATCAAGTTAATAGCAAGCCTTTAAATGGCAGAGATTTTAGAAGTAACCTAATTCAATCTCTTTCCTCTCCCATCCCCCACTCATTTTGCAGGGGAAGAAACCAAGGCATAATGAAGTGAAATAAACTTTAAGATAGTCATAAGCTACTTCGGGGAAAGAATATCTGCTTCATCCTGTAATAACAAATTTTTATTGAGTGCATTATTTGAAGCTCTAGAGATAAGAGAAGTGAAAAAACCGTTTAAGTCCTTGCTCTCAAGGAGCTTACATGTTACTGGGGAACGGAAGAAAAGAAGGAGGGAGTGAAGGAAGGAACAAAGGAGGAAGGGAGGGAGGAGGAAAGAGAAAGGAGGAAAGGAAGGAAGAAAGGAAGTTTCTGATAGGGATAAGTATTCTGAATTAAAATACATAGGGCAACATGGCAGAGCAAGCCTAGAGCATCAAGGACCACTTCAGATGGGGTGGTGTGGGAAAGACTCAGAGAAAATTTTTTTAAAAGCTGAGATGTGAATGACAACAAGAAGTCACCAACAGGAAAATCAAAGGAGAGAGCATTCTGATTAGAGATTCTCTTATATCCAAATGTTAGTCAAGGTACAGCAGGGGGTGAAAGGGAGGGTGGCAATGCTTCTTTTGAACAAAATGTGTACCATTTAAGTATAAAAGATACTACAGATTCAATAATAAATATGGCACTAACATGATGATTTTTTTCAAATGATACACAAACTAAGATAAAATACTGTGAAAGGAAAATATCTAAATCATGATGATTTAACTTAATCTACTTTGAAAAGATACATAGAATAATTAACCAACTTTTCAATGATCGCATTTGAAGGTGACAAAGTAAAGACACTTTAAGATTTACAGATAATTTTTTAAATTCTTAGAAGATATCAGAAGGAATCAGGACAAGATAATGCTAATAAAGATTTTCAAATAAGATGGAAAATTAACATTAGTCAGAAACTTCAGTTTCTAACTTTTCTAATCCATTTTTGACACCTGCATATACAACAGCCTAAGACTTTCTTCCAGGAAAACTATTTATATTAAATGACACTAGGAATATTGGGCTAAGAGAATAAGATGTTTCAGTCAATAATTCTGCTTTTTTAAAAGATCAGGGGTTTTTTGTTTTTTTGTTTTTTGTGGTATGCGGGCCTCTCACTGTTGTGGCCTCTCCCGTTGCGGAGCACAGGCTCCGGACGCGCAGGCTCAGCGGCCATGGCTCACGGGCCCAGCAGCTCCGCGGCATGTGGGATCTTCCCGGACCGGGGCACGAACCCGTGTCCCCTGCATCGGCAGGCGGACTCTCAACCACTGCGCCACCAGGGAAGCCCAGATCAGTTATTTTTAATACATGTATATTTCACTTTCCCCACTGCAGTCACTGAAATACATGGTTTATGCTTATACTTCTTTACATTCCTCCACAGCACCTAACGGTAGAGATGTAATGAAAGGGCAGATCCCAATAGGATCCCAATAGATCTCAACAGCTTGTGCACTAAAGGGGAAAAGAGAGGGGGAAAAATACTTCATTCCTAGAAATGTCTTAACACATTATCACAAAGGAACAATTCTACAGCTCATAAACCTTGAATAAGTGGTACCCAGCTCACTGAAAAATCATTCTGTAATCAAATAAGTAGTTTAGCACTGTCAGCATTTTAATAACTAAAAAATAAATAAAACTTTTTAAATTTAATTAAAAACCACCCAACCAGTTTATGAGGTTTTAAGCCAGACTACAGATGTTATGCCATATCTGATCCAATCTGGTTCCACCCGTCCTCCTTCACATAAAGCTACAAGCCCTCCGCACCTGTGTCTCCCATCTGAGGTCACGAGTGCTGGTGCAAAATCTCTGCCACCATTCCCCAGGTCATCCAGTTCTCCCTCACCCCATTTTTTGGTTTGCTGCTGTCAAATAAAGTTACTAATACAGAAGGAATACTGAGGATTCTGGCTTGGTAAAAGTCCTAAGAATACCTACTATCTATGGAGCACCTTCTATAACCAGGCACCTATTTCTTAACTTTTACAGAGTCTTGAGGTATTATTACTTTCATTATACAGATATATAAACCCAGAAGTAAGGTTACTTACCCAAGGTCACACAGTTAATTAGTCTGTCAGGTTCAGGGTTCTTTCCTTCCCAAGAAACAGATCAATGACCATCCCAACCTAAAAAGGCCAAAATGATGGCAATAAGAGGCAGAGCCACCAATACAAGTGAACAAGGTCAGAAAGCAGCAAATCCAGAAAAAGGAACTCCACAATCTTTTCCACCTACTTTAAACCCACTGCCTCACAACAATTATAAGCTTCAGAAGGCCTGGAGAATGTTTTTTCGCGCTGATAATCTAATTTGGAGACTACATGATTTGCTGACATCTAGCGCAAAGACTGCATTTTTATATACTCATTATTATTCATTTTAAGAAATATTCATTTATAAGGTTAATGATACATAGATAGATCCAATTCAGCTCTAGCACAGTTTATGAAACCATTTTGAAAGTATTATTGAAAGTCCTACTAAGTGCCAGACACAACAAGAAAGAAAGGAAGGAGGAGGAAACATTTATGAGAACTAAACAATGTGCCAGGAACTGTGTTATGTCTCCTCTACATTCATTAACTTATTTAAGATAAATAACCCTCTGCAGTAAGATTATCCCCACTTTACAGATATCATCCCCAATGCCACACAAAGCCAAGATTCAAACCAAGGAGAGACCAACTCCAGAGCCCTAAACAAAGTAGTTTTTGGTTTTTTGCATTTCTCGAAAAGCCTATAGTCTAAAGCAGAAAGAGACAAGCTACAATGCAATGTTTATTAGTATCACAACAGGGAGGAAAATAGAATGCTCCAAAAGCACAGATGAGAGATTACTAACAGAGTCTATAGTCTCAGTGAAGGTTTTCAAGATGATGACATATAGGCTGAGAGAGACCACAACTATAAGCCATCCAGAACAGAAAGACAATCTGGTCCACACTCTCTAAAAATACCTGATACCCAAATGGTCAAGAACCCTAATTTTGATATTTTATATAAGCAAATAATTTCTAGCCAATGTTATATAGCAAAGACTGTGCTGAAATATGTCTAGTATCCCATAAAATACACAGGTCTATGTATCATATATATGAAGAAAATTAAATCTAAGCTTATTCAACGCCCTTTGGAAATCAATCATTCAGGATAAACAATTTGATAACTGAACTAAGAGTTTACTCTCTGGCTTTCATACTATTTCATATTAAAAAATCTTTTTAAGAAAAAACGTTAATGCCCCTGTAAATGTATATAGACCATATATTTAACCTTTTCTTGTAAGAGAGAACATGACAAACTTTCATTATTATTCTAATACTATTAGAAACACAATTGATACCCAAAGATAAGTAGGTGCGCAAGGCTGTTTTCCTTTACTATCTACGGTTTTTAGTTTTTCCTATTTCTTTCCTGCTATCATGTCAGCAATCTTGCTGTTATTATCAATATGTATATTTATGACATTTCAATTCTAAATTATTCCTTTTAATCTATTACCTTAGAAACCACAAGCATCATGTATAAAATAAAAATAAGTTCTCAGTGAGAGCTTTATTTATAAGTAACTACTTATAAAAATGATATATACTTTGGGGTTTTTGCATGTTTCAGAGAGATGAGGAGCTGCCACTGGGTCTACATAAGTTAAGAGTTATAACTTCAAATTTTCATAGCTCTATCTAAGATGTCTCTCTTGCCTTCTTTAAACTCAACTCAGATATTCCAAGCAATCTTACCTGAAACCCCAGACCAGGTTACATAACCTTCTGAAGCTTTCTGTAAGACATATCCTAAGCTGCCCCATCCTTGCTACACACCACTGCATTTGCAGGTTTCTCCAGTATGACTGTCAGCTCCTTAACAGTCTCTTATCTCTCCTTCTCTAGCACTGAACCCATTCTCTGCCTTATAAATGCTTGCTGAATAAAACAATGTCAGAGAATGAAACCAACGGTATAAAGAGCCATAAAACCATAACACTCCATACAATAAAAACGAACTTTCATACTCTTAATATTAACTTTCTTCTGAAAATACACACTTAGGAAATATAAACTTGAGGGAAAATCACAAGAAAAGTATTAAGCACAAGCATGTGACAACATACTATTAAGCTGTTTTACCCACTGCACCCTCAAAAAAAATCTGTTTATCTTGGGGGGAAGAAAGCAAAATACATAACTATATTTTTCCCAGGCAACCATATACTTTTTTTCCACCCTAAGTTCAAAAAAAACCTGACATTTAAGGAATGGTGATTGTTAATTATCCAAGCTAAAATAAAAGTTTTTGGGTGTATCTAGCTATTTTGAGGTGTTAAAATAAAATAAAAGTCACTCATTACAAACAGCCATAGATCTTGACGTTGGAAGGCTCTCAGAGGTCATCTAATGTCACTTATATACTCCTCCTCATTGCAGAAAGAGTTCAGGTTGGTAGAGAGCATCCAATCCACTTTTCATTCAATACACCCTACATTTCTGCCTCCCTTTGTCTTTCCCTCACGGATCCTCTGGACCCACGCAAAACATGTCTTCTGCCTTGCAGATAGCAGTCTTTCAAAATCCATTTTATTTTGCTCTACTTATTTTATTTTATGGTTTTACTTATTTTAGTGATTAAAAGTAATATACATGCTTATCTATTTCAATGACTTCTTTGGCTTCTCAAAAATTATCAAGGGGCCTCCCTGGTGGCGCAAGTGGTTGAGAGTCCGCCTGCCGATGCAGGGGATACGGGTTCGTGCCCCGGTTTGGGAGGATCCCATATGCCGCGGAGCGGCTGGGCCCGTGAGCCATGGCCGCTGGGCCTGCGCGTCCAGAGCCTGCGTGTCCGGAGCCTGTGCTCCGCAACGGGGGAGGCCACAACAGTGAGAGGCCCGCGTGCAGCAAAAAAAAAAAAAAAAAAAAAAATTATCCAGTAAAATGAAAACACCAGGCACGTTTATAGGTGTTCCTTTGTAAACCTTACCTTTTTGGTCCTCATAACCACCCTATGAAATAGGCAAGGCAAGTATCATCAAGCCCATTTAATGAATCAGCAATACAGAGTAGTAGTTGAGAGTCACTATGAGGCAACTTTAGAAGCAAGAGACCTGCCTCTTACGAGCTGTGTGATCATAAGTTACTTTCTCTAAGCCTGTTCCCTCATCTGCAAACTGGGAATGACATTATAATAGTTCCCACCTTAGACAGTTTTTGCAAAAATTAACTAGATAATGCATATTATCTTATATAATAACTAACACATTAAACACTCAATAATGTTAGTTTATTATTATTATTATTATTATTATGCAAAGAGGAAAAAACTGTGGCAAGTCACTTACTCTCTCAGGATCTCATAGCAGCACTAGATCAAGAACTAAGGTCTTAAGTTCTATCCACCTGTCTTCCACAAAACCAAAAAATGTTTTTAGTTATATTTGCAGCTTAAAGTTGATTTTTTTTCCATTCCCTCTGGCCAATCAAAGTTTCTAAAATCTACTATTATCATGCTCCTCCTCCAAATGAAATTCTCACAAATACAAAAATTACTAGAGTTCTCTATCTAGAAATGTAAATTCTCAGTGGAGCATAATAAAGTTCTACTACGTCTAGCATGCAAACATAATGAAATTTACAAGCAAAATGAGAAGTATCATATTAATTGCTAAACGAACTGGTTTCTCTAACCTACTATTGTTAGATTATCTTTTAAAACTTTTATCTGGTATTTTCAAATGGTAGAGATTGCTATTTTATTGTTTGTGAAACCAAGTGCAACAGGAGAAACCTGTTTCATCTATCAAAACTATTGACAAGGGCTTCCCTGGTGGCTCATTGGTTGAGAGTCCGCCTGCCAATGCAGGAGACACGGGTTCGTGCCCCGGTCCAGGAAGATCCTACATGCCGCGGAGCGGCTGGGCCCGTGAGCCATGGCCGCTGAGCCTGCGCGTCCGGAGCCTGTGCCTCGCAACGGGGGAGGCCACAACAGTGAGAGGCCCGCATACCACACACACACAAAAAAACTATTGACAAAATTGACAAGAAATATAAAACACATGTCAGAATTTTTTAAAATTAGAACACCCCATTGTTCATAGCCGCACTATTTACAATAGCCAAGACATGAAAGTAAACTAAATGTCCACTGACAGATGAATGGATAAAGAAAATGAGGTATATATACACAATGGAATATTACTCAGCCATAAAAAAGAATGAAATAATGCCATTTGCACCAACATGGATGGACCTAAAGATTATCATACTAAGTGAAGTAAACCAGACAGAGAAAGACAAATATCATATGATATCACTAATATGTGGAATCTAAAAAGTGATAAAAATGAACTTATTTACAAAACAGAAATAGACTCACAGACATGGAAAACAAACTTATGGTTACCAAGCGGAAAAGGGAAGGGGGGAGGAGGGATAAATTGGGAGTTTGGGATTAACATATACACACTACTATATATAAAATAGATAAACAACAAGGACCTACTATACAGCACAGGGAACTATATTCAATATCTTGTAATAATCTATAATGAAAAAAATCTGAAAAAGAATATATATATATATGCATATATATATACATATGTATAACTGAATCACTTTGCTGTATACCTGAAACTAACACTTTTTAAATCAACTATACTTTAATTTGAAAATTAAATAAAATAGGGGACTTCCCTGGTGGTCCAAGGGTTAAGAATCCACTTTCTAATGCAGGGGTCGCAGGTTCAATCCCTGGTTGGGGAACTAAGACCCCACGTGCCGCAGGGCAACTAAGCCTGTGTGCCACAACTACTGAGCCCACGCACCACGACGAAAGATCCCACATGCCACAATGAAGATCCCACGTGCCGCAACTAAGACCCAATGAAGCCAAATAAAATAAAATAAATACATAATTAGAGGCCTAGACTCGTTAGTGAAAAATTAAGCTGCCTAACTCATGCATAAAAATTTTATAGGTTCACTACTATTGGCAAACAGGTGGTCCTAGGATTTAAGTAATAACATCTAATCTCATTTTTCCCATTAATGTTAACCAGGAAGCTCAGGTTAGTGTTAGAATCAATTCTAGAATATTGAGAGGAAAAAATGGATGGAGGAAAGAAGACATTAACTGAATTACAATTTAGTACCAACTTGATAGGCAGTAATACATCTTTGCATAGGAAGACTAGGACAAAGTCAAATCAAAATATTGTTCCAAATTTGACCACTAACAGCAGGGCAAAATATGAGACAAAGATTTTAAATGAAAGAATACAGTCCATGAGAGAAGATCTTTGTGGAAATAAAATAATAAATGAATACGGTCTGATGGCTATTAGCTGCTGAGACAACAAAATTACTATAAAACAACCTAAGAAACCATACTGTCTGCCAGTATATATATAGGCTCACGTCAATGGTTGACTTTTCACTAAACTAAAATATAATTTATTCAGTGTCATACCAAGATAAATTTACTAAAGAGAAACTATTCAAGGAAATACCTAATATCCACTCTAACAACCATTTGCATTTATACAATGCTCCTAGCAAGGGGACTCAAAAATGACAAAGTACATCTTGAAGCACAGAATAAATACTCTACATTGTTTATCAAAAACTAGTGTTACATGTCTCTTAAACCTTCAAAACTGAAAACCACAAGTTTGTATTTTTACTAAAAATAGTGTTTGTTATTTGCATCCCCTCTGGTGAAGTTTGATTTTTAAAGTCCTGTAATTTTGCCTACTGCTGATAATGAGGGAAGAATATGGGTGTACATAATACACAGGGTAAGGGAGAGGTTGAGAGATCCTTCACTGGTACATGAATGAATTCTACACTTGCCTTTTAAAATGTGCTACTTTTCTGGAAATGCGGCATCAAAAAATCCCTTTGGGTTTGCATTATTTTCATATTTGTGACTTGAAAGATAGTCTTCAAAGAGCCAGACCACTTATATTTAGTCATTTACCAGGTAGACTGTGTTTTCGCCATAAATTCCAACAGCTAGTGGGTGGGGTGTGTGTTATACATACATATAAACACACACATCCATGTGCATGTGTATATCTTTAGAAAAATGTTTGCATAGTTTAAATTAAGGACATCAACATCACACTTTGTATCACAAAAAAATGATGGTAGAAAATTTGGAAGAATTTTAATAAACTCTATTTGTAAAACCTAACACGTCTTTAAAAAAAAAAAAAAAACCCGGGCCTCCCTGGTGGCGCAAGTGGTTGAGAGTCCGCCTGCCGATGCAGGGGATACGGGTTCGTGCCCCGGTCTGGGAGGATCCCATATGCCGCGGAGCGGCTGGGCCCGTGAGCCATGGCCGCTGAGCCTGCGCGTCCGGAGCCTGCGCGTCCGGAGCCTGTGCTCCGCAACGGGGGAGGCCACAACAGTGAGAGGCCCGCATACCGCAAAAAAAAAAAAAAAAAAAAACCACCTCTGTGCTGACATGATTAGCTACACCATTCAAATGGTGCGAGGTATCTGAAGCATGCTGCATCTAAACTCTTATCATGCTATTTGCGGTGTGCTATTTTGTGGAGAGGTTCATATGAAACTGCTAAAACCTAAAGTAACAGGACAATATACTTTACATATCAGAAGCTCAGATAAATGAGGAAAACAGTATGGCAAAGACATAATTCACATTTATCTTGGAACCAAAGCTCATCCCAAAAATTCCTTGTCAACCATCCAAAAGTAGCCCAGCTTTTTACCAACCAAGAAGCTTTTTACTATAGCAACTTAATTACCAAGATTACCGAAATTTTCCACACACTTCTAACAGTCTGTATGTGTTGTTACCTGGGCAACATTCAAAAAGGGCTTTTAGCTTTATAAAACTGGTAGGTCAAAGAGAAGTAAAGCTTCTTCAAATTGACTGTGCATTATTTTAATTAGAAGCAGTGAGTATGAAATCATCAACAGACAGAAAACCTGGAGAACTACCACCAGAGCTTCAATTTGATTAACAGACACAACTTACTGTCATTTGTCTTCATTTCTAGCCACCTAATTCCCCTGTGGAACAAAGCAAGCTCCACCCAAGACTTCAAAACATCTCCAGTCATACAGGCTGTCAAAGACATAAATGCTGAAATCAAAGGAACTTCTTTGAGTAAAGAATCGATCCTTCACAACTGGCTATAGTATGAAATACCCTGCTTTGCTGCCCTAAATCCTGCAAAGCAGTCAGCTCAGCTGTGGATCTGTATAAACTGCCTTTCTGCCTAAACCAAACCTGCCTCCAAAAATTAAGATCCAGTCATTTAGAAAGCACATTTTTAAAGACGCTTTGAAAAGACTTTCACAACTGCTTCCTGTACTGCTACAGCCAATTTGATGCTGTCTATTTGGCCAAACAAAAAATAATGGCATCTCCTTACAAAGAAAATATTTTCCCTTTCTTTCCAACAGTTTTAGGATTGATAAACTCAAGGTTGTTTCTCTTACACTAATAATTTTTCCCTCAGCTTTTACTCTAAGGATACTTAAGTGTTCTCTGGGTCATAGTCTAATCAGGAGCACAGCATACAAAGCTTATTTAACATTAAGAAGTACTAGATGACTCCAGAGACAAAAATGAAAGACGAGTTGAAAAGCAGAAAGGAAAACTGGCCTTCAAGGCTCTTCACCATCTGGTACTGACTCTTTCTTGCCTAGCTCTTTCCCTCCATACCTTTGATCGCCCTGGCCTCTGGCCCAGAAAGGCCTTTCTCTATATACTATTTGTCCTATTTCCACATGTCCAAATCCTACCCATTCTTCGAAGCATGGTTTAAATGTCACCTCTTCCCATATCCTTACAACTAAAAGTAATCTCTCCCTCCTCTCTCTAACTTGTACTGCCTTATCTTTATCTCTTTAGCACACATTACTTTCTGCCTTACATTATCTTTGTTTCCATATTTAATCCCCCACGTAAGCATAATGCCTCACGGTCAAGGTTCATGCCTTATTCATCTCTATTCAAACTGCTTAACACAATGTCTTACATATATTAAACACTCTAATTGAGCTACATGAATGGTTTGGGTTAGGAAAAGAGATAAGTCCACTAGAAACAACTCCAGATTAGGAGTCCCCAGACCTGGCTTTGCTAATGACTTAGCTATGTGACCTTGAACTTCAATCTTTTAGTGTGTTCATCCACCAAGTGAAGAGGGTGAACTAAACCAGTTTTTAACTATAAACTGTTATCCATTATCTGGCTGTAAAATCAATTGGGGTGTCAAAACCCAGCATTTTTTAATAAAATGAAATAGAATAGAAAATACCAAAGTGTGTTGTAGGCAGTGCTGTGGTATGCTGTAAATGTTTAACTGGCTATCCAAAGGAGAGAGAAAAGCTCTGAACTGTAACATTTGCAGGTGTCCCTGGTGTAAATACTCCCACCAGGGCCAATTTCAAGCTACACATGGAGTTCCGTGGGAAGAGAGGCAGGATTGCTCTTACAAGCCAACTGATGAGACAGCTCCAGCAAGGTCCTAAAAAGATAAGTATTGTTTCACCAAACTTTTCTTTCAATTGTGTGTGTGTGTGTGTGTGTGCGTGTGTGTTTTGAATCAGGGTATAAGATGTATTTCTTACTGTGAGCCACAGTCAAAACAGTTCATAAATGTTCAGCTAAGCAATCTCCTAGTCTCTCTTCCATGTATGCTACACAATGCAATAAATCTCACTCTTAGTTACATATGTAATCTCTTCACCACCAAAATTGATATGTCTCTTCAAAAATGAGAGTAACAGAGGTGCCTATTGATACCGCCAGAAGGCAAATTACAGGGAGTGGAAATTTGGCTTAGGAAGTACTAGCAAAAGGCCAAGGTTCTCAGCCTTTGTTCAGTTACAACCGAGGGCTACAACACCCTACTAGTAGCAATGGCTCATTTAGCAAAGGGTTAGGAGAAAGAGAAGGAGAGGAAAAGGAAATACAGTATGAAAAAAGGGCCATGTAATTGTGATATGTGCCCATTCCCCCACTCCACTAAGAACCTGGGTACAGAGAAAACCAGTGCTGTAAAAAAAAAAGTAAATTTCCATACCTGGTGTTTCCCTGTCAAATTCTCCAGCACAAGCCTGCACTGAGAATCCCCTACTACTAAAATTAAGTTTTTGCCATGGACTAGAGACATGTAGTACTTGTTGAACTTAGAAGAGGCAAGGGGGAAAATAGTACAGCAAACAGTTGTTAGACTTGATATTCTGGGAAAACCAGGCTTTTATTGAAAAAATATACTTTATTTTCTTCTTATTTAAGCTTACTAAACTGGGTGAGAAGGGAAGTTTCTTGAATATATTTTTGGCTGTACTATGTCTATCACAACAACACAGTCTGTAGCCAGATTTTTCATGAGTGTTTATAAAGAATTGTGTTTTCTATTTTTAAGGTTATTTAGAAAACAAGAAGGCTCAGAATTTCAAGTGGGCTAATAATCTTAGCCCAAATCTAACTCCAAATCAACTGAATATATGCCTATAAGTTTCCCAGGAAAATCCCAAAAATTACACCAAAAAACACCAAAAGATGACAAAAAGAAGTTAGCAAGAGCACAAACTTGGAATACTCAAGTATGGCATCCTATCTGTTGAATGAGTGCAGTATGGAAAGTAAATGAAGTATGAAAAAGAGAATGTTGAGATACAAGTTCTGCTTAATTCCATTAACTATTCCTTATTAGGATCCACTGATAGTCAGGTACTTATACCTAATTTCAAATATTGACCATAAAGTGAAAATTATTAACCACTCTGAAAAGCCAAGAGTCAGGTCAAGCAATGTCTTTCTCCATGCTCACAATATTAAACCTCTCCTTAAAACCTGAGTATGTTTTGGGACTTCCCTGGTGGTCCAGTGGGTAAGACTCTGCACTCCCAATGCAGGGGGCCCAGGTTCCATCCCTGGCCAGGGAACTAGATCCCACATGCATGCCGCAACTAAGAGTTCACATGCCACAACTAAGGAGCCCGTAAGCCGCAACTAAGGATCCCGCAAGCCGCAACTAAGACCCGGCACAACCAAATAAATAAATAAATAAATATTTAAAAAAAGAAAAAACCTGAGTATGTTTTACCGTACCTCAGGCTCAAGGCTCGATTTTCTTCACCTCCACTATCTGTGGTGCCAAATGCTCATAAGACTATCTCTGTAAGAAATTCCAGAGCTGTCCTTGCAGTACCAGAGGCTGGAATAGCCTTGGGCTGCTGGTCATGCTCAGACCCACCGGCTGACCTATTTATATAAAGCAAGAGCTATACACATGTAGCAACTCATTAAAACTTGTGAGACATAGCAAAAAACCTCTGTGCCTGGCAATCCCATAGCCTACAGTATCTATGTCATTCTCCAAGCACCCTCTATCCATCCATAATCATCCCTACACCACTTCAAGACAATAGTAGGATAGAATGCAGACCCAGTTCTACACCCTCAATACAAGAAAGTTTTGCTACTTATCTACTACTCTCTTCAAAGCTAATCTCTAGAAACCTGGCTATCTCCAACTCATAATATTTTTACTTGGCACAAGAGAATCCCTTCTTTTGACTACTCCAAAAGAATGGATAAAAGGACTATCAGTTGTAATGCTGTATCATCTGAGTTCAATATACGGTAATTGAACGAGTTCAACTTTGGGTTAAGGCAAAGAAAATTTTAATTATAAGTTTTTAGAAGTCACAAATTTAGAATTGGTGAGCTGATAAACATAGAAACTTCTGTTTCACATACTCAATAAAATTCTGTTATTCAAATTTAAAAACACCATAAAAACTACTAGAGTGAAAAGAAAATGGTCTGAATCATGAAACAATTAGCAAAAGAACAAAAATTCTCAGAACATCACAATTGTAATGTATAAAAATTCCCATAAAATAACTCAGGCCAAAAAAAAAAGTTATACACTTACAGTTATACCTTTTTATGTTGGTTGGTATATTCACTACATGTCCCAGTGTACTGGGACCTACTACCTTGTTTCCAGCTTTCTAGAATACAATGTAGGCTATATAGTACATTCACCTATAAAGACTACATCCACTTCTCTCCAGATGACTTGTTAATACATAATACCAGGGCACATTTTGACCTGATTTAATAGAGACATCAGTCTAACTCAGTCTCAACTAACTCCCCTACCAAGCGAGCACTTAATACAATTTGAAGATAATGCATACATTAAATTCATCTGGTCTTTCTCCTTTGTAATTTCGTTGTCAGTTTCACATGGAACTTTGTTGAGATAACGAATCACAGGCCAGTTTTCCAGTAGGAGCAACTTGTGGACCAATATTTTCCATGCACAAAATCCACTTCCAATTTGACCACAAGCAAACTTCATGTTTGTATCTTCTGACATCATACTACTGGATATTCTACAGAAGTGCAGCAGAAGCCACATATAAACACTATTATGAGAAAAGTCAGAAGGTTTTCACGATATTGTGTTGTCAGAATCGTTAAGAAGCAACTACTAACCTCCCACCATGTACAAGATAATTTAAATGTATTTTTAAAAATCCCTAAACCTTCCTGTACCAAAAATGCAGACCCTGAAATCAGTTTCCAGTCAGCGCTGAAACCTGTCAGGCAAGCGAAAGTTCTCCTTACCGTTAGCATAATGAGGTTGACAATTCTTATCACTTACATGAAACCCTCAGTTCTGCAAGTGACCAGGTGAACTTTGGTACATTTTCTATTATGATCCTGAGAAGTATAAGGAGAATACACAAGCACCTGGACACACTGCCCTGGGATCAGAAACAAACCCTGTCGGTCCAGTCCCCTAGCACCCGGACACCTCCCGCTGGCCAGTGGCCCCTTTCCACATGCTGACGCACTGCCCAGTCCTGCACCGTTGGCGACCAGTGTAAACTACTAGCCTAGTCTCAGAAACTTTGACTCAGTTATCAGGACACTGAGCACCCACAACCTGGACGGGGGTTGTTTGGCATGGCCAGGCGTCAACTTTGAAGGGGGGCATTTCTTGAAAGTAGAGATCTGCCCAGGACGCAGCCTATCCCATCCAGCAAAACCACAAGCATCAACAGCAGCAGAGGAGCAAAGACCCGGGCGGAGACAGGGGGAGCGCGAGGGCAAGACGCGGTCACGAACAGATGCCTGAATGTGGGTAAGAAAATAACCTAACCACACGCCCCCCGGACGTGGGGCTGCTGGGACTGAGAACCCGGCAGCAGGCACGGCGTAGCAGCGGGCGGCAGCGGCGGAGGCGGCGGCGATGTCTGGAGGGCACAGCTGGAAACGAACTCCCAAGTCACCAACCCCGCCCCCAGGTGAGGGGCGCCGACCCCGACAGCCCGCCCGCCCGGGCCGCGAAGAGCCGCCGCCCGGGAGAACCGCGATGTCCGGGAAGCCACCGACAGTCCCGAACCCTCCCCGAGCCTTCCTCCCGAGGTCCTCTCGCATCCCGTCCCGGGCCTGGCCCCCACCGCTACCCTCCCCGGCTCGTCCCGAAGCCAGCACCCCCAGCCCGGCTCCGGGTCTCTTGTCTGCCCGCCGGCCCCTAGGAGGCCGCCCTCGCCTCACCTCCTCACGTCTCCGCGGGCAGGGCCGGAACAACTCTGCCAGGCGCCCGGGTCCCACCCGCCGCCCCGCGCTCTGCGACCGGGCCCGTCCCGTTCACTCCGCCGCCGCCAGAGCCCTGGGAGGGCGGAGGGAGCAGGGCGGAGGGAGCGGAGAGCTGAGGGGAGGAGGACCGCCCGGCAGGAAGAGGCGAGGGAGGGGGCGGGCCGGGGAGGAGGAGGAGGCGGTGGCGAGTCGGGAGCGCGCGCGTCTGGGCCCCTCGGCGCGGCGTGCGCGCTCCTGAGGGCGGAGGCGCCTTCTCTGCCCTGGGCGGCGGGCGCGCACGCGCGTACACGTCCCCACCTGGCCGTGGTTGGGTTAGGGCTCGCGAGTGGAGACCCGGCCGACCTGGCTTGTTACGAGTAGGGAGCCGCGAAGGGGCTAGAGGCGTTCGGGGCGCTTCAGAACCTCCCGGAGGGTAACCGCGCCGTGAGCCAGCCAGCGCGGGCTAGCTGAGGCCGTCCCCGAGCCCCGAGCGAGTCGGGCTGAAGCCCTGCCCGGCGGTTACCGAGCTCTTAGATAATTCTGAGTTTGGGGCGATTGTGTTCTTGCTCATAAACCTGGTTTACATATATTTTCATTCTTAATAATGCCCAGTAATCCTCAGGGAAGTCACCTTTTAAAGAATACTAATTTTTCTCGCCAGTTACTCTTTTCTGTGCCTCTTTCAAGGTGTCTTGTGTACTTACGAAGTGCTCCCTTGCCGGTTCGTTCTGTGCGACTCAGGGGACATTGAAGAGGAAAATAACCTGCGCGGAATGAACAGGAAGCACTCTTATGTATTTATGAAGAAAACGTACCCTCATTTGCACCTTTTTATCCTTTGGGGTCATAAATTTGGGGGAACAAACTAGTAGAGAGAAAATAAGCTAACTCTTTTTCATCTACTAATATTGTACTGATCCGTCAACTGTGGATATCCTCCTTCTCAGATACTGCAGGCAAAAATGACCAGGAAATTTTCTGAATTTCCTTAGCACGTTGTTTCTATAGGTTTGTGGCGCCGAATATATTCACCCTTACCTGGGTAAATCTGTGCAATACTTTATCCCACTAGAGAATCTTTGAGGCCCTGCTTCATTCATTTTTATCTTCCACCATGCCTAGCATAGTGTCTGACTCATAGAAAGTACTCCATAAATGTTATTGTATGAATAAGTGAATATATTGCAGCAAGAGTTAAGTGTATGTCCATTGATTTCTGATCTAGAGTGACTTCTTTAGTTTAAAATTCTCCCTCTGTCCTACCTCAATTCCCCTGCACTCATTTCCCCACCTAGATCCAAAAGCTACCTGAGAAATATGACATTTGTCCAAAGAGCCCTCTCAAGTTCTCCACACACACACACACACACACACACACACACACACACACACACACACTGCGCCCTCCACTGCGCCTTTTTCCTAATTTAAATGTTTGTGGATGTTGGGACATATTAAGAGTGTTGCAACTGTTTTGTGTTTCCCCTACCTGCTGGGCTTCTTTAAGCTCTGTAACCCAAGAGACTACCTAGCTCTGGGCCTGACCCAATAAATGCTGGTCTTTTGATGTTTAATAAAGTTAAATATAACTCAAAACATCTATATCTATTAATAAATAAGCCAACAACTATGTACTTAGCCTCTACTAAACGAAATACTAGTAAAGTTACACTGGACACCATAAGAAAGTCAATAGATGAAAAAGAGTTTCTGCCTTCTGATATCTGCGAACCAGAAAAAAGCTTTCTGACAAAAATGGCAACACTGTGAAAATTAGCTGCATTCAATAAGAAACAGGCCCCGAAGAAGGAAATAAAATTTTTAAATCACAAGTCCAAAATAAGTTTAGTGTTCCCAAATTCATTACCATATGCCTTCGGCAGCAATAACAGTGTCCACCATTGGCTGTTGCCAGTTAATTCTCCTATTAAAGTGGAGCATAACAGCCAAGTCACTATTATAGGATCACTGATGTGCCAGCTTGCTACAAGGAAAAGAACTCTGTCCCATGGCCACATGTTACACCTCTAATCACCAGGGGTCATTCTGTAAAACCAAGCTGTTCCTCACAATAGAACTTGGATAAGAGATGTCACAAGAGAACCTAGATAAGAGACAAGTCACAAGAGAACCTAGATAAGAGAGAGTGAAGGTGATTTGGTACAAACTCATCCTCACTACCAGAAAAACAGTTCTAAGTACATGCCAAAGAACTAATAACAAAGCATTCTTTCTATAATGTGTGATGCTCACTTCTCTCCCCACTATGGCTTTCTTAGTATTAAGCATACACTAGCAGCCCTGGTCCATGAAAGGATTGAAGCTCTTACTTTGAGGGGAGGTGTTATAAAATGTTCTAACATGATTCATAACATGACAGAAACTGGTGGCCTAGGTCTAGATCTAACCCACAAATGCATTTTGTTTGGCCTGCATGGTGCTTAAAAAATTAGCCAAAGTTAAAAGCCAGAAGACTTCACATGCTTTTCGGGGTTCTTTTTAAAAAGTGGAAGATTTGGAAACAGTGGGCTTACATTTTCACATGAGGACAGTAGGCTACAGGACATGCTTTGTCTCTTTTCCAAAGTCTTTACATTCCTTATTGTACCTTACACTGCTCTGTTTCCTTCACGTGGGTCTGCAATTCCCAATTTAAAATATAATACTGTATCAAAAACTGGAAACAAGTTCAACGGTGAACAAAAACATTAGAATTTAAACTATGGTATTTAATGGAGTGGAATATTATTATATTGCATTTATAATGTGCACTATTGGTTGACTCCCACCCAAGTGTGCATTTCCACCCCTCTGCAATTGTAAGTTAGCTAATGATTTGAATGGGAACAGGCCCAGCTCCAGCTCCAAGTGTAGACCCTAAGTGAGGTACATAATCAGCCTAATCAGGTCCTCATCTGACTCTGTCAGTGATAGACACTAACACAAGTCTAAATTGGTCCAGTCATAAGGAAGGCCAGATCTTGTGTTTGTTGGGAGAAGAAAAGTCCTCTCTCTCTCTATCTCTCTGTCTCTCTCTGTCTCTGTCTCTCTGTCTCTCTGTCTGTCTCTCTCTGTCTCTCTCTGTCTCTCTCTCTCTCTCTCTGTCTCTCTCTGCCTGGTGTGATGGATGCATGTGAGTCCCATAGTTATTGTAGCCACTTTGCTACCATGAGGGCAGCCAGCCTGCGGATAAAGCTGACACATGGTGTAAGAGCTCGAACCCAGATTGAAACCTACCACCTTCTTCTGGATTTAGTAACTTCCCTGAGCCAATAAATTTTCTTAGCTACTTAAGAAAGTTCGAATTTGGCTTTTTATTACTTGCAGCCAAAGCTAAATTTTCCATGCATGTTACAGAAGAAAAGGCTGTAGTTGCATTATTTGACTCTTCTAAGGATACACTTCCAATGGAATGAATAGGTAACAACCTACATGATAAAATTTTACAGGGTCTTGAAAGGAACTTCACCACCATCACCCCCAAATCCTTCCCTGACTCGGTTACCTTATACCTTAGAATCCTTCACTATACTTTTTTTAAAACTTTGACTTCAGTCCTATGCCCTATTTAAATCAACTTACCCTGAGAAGAGCACTTCATGACTCTAATCAGTAATCTTGTATAAATGAGTTTATCATATGGTTTTTGAGTGGTTTTTTTACTAGTAGGAAGATAGAAAAAGAGACATGGGAACCTGAGGAAGGAAGGAATCACAGAGAGAGCAAAGATGTAATAGAAGAAACTACAGATATAGAAGATAAATTCTTATATTTCACAGTTCTATGCAGGGCTGAAATACAGAGTAATTCAGGCAAATCATACTAAGCCTATATGATAAATCAAACCAATATTATAATCACCCTTTTAAGAGTGAATAAGAACAAAATCAAACAATATGTATATAAAGATCAGAAAATTTCCTCAGCAGTAGAAGAGGCAAGCAGAGCCATAAGTATCTCTCTGAAGAAGAAGCGCTGATGTACTACTTTTGTGATTCGATAAGAAATGAAAAGGACACCTACCAAAAACTATTCCCATACCTTGTGGCAGGAGTCTGAAATTCACTTCACTATCAGAGTCCTTTTCTTGGTCTGGGGCAGTGATCCTCATTAATGTATAACAAAATCACCTTGGGAGTTTTTTTTTTTTTTTTTTTTTTTGCTGTACACAGGCCTCTCACTGTTGTGGCCTCTCCCGTTGCGGAGCACAGGCTCCGGAAGCACAGGCTCAGCGGCCATGGCTCACCGGCCCAGCCGCTCCACAGCATGTGGGATCTTCGCGGACCAGGGCACGAACCCGTGTCCCCTGCATCGGCAGGCGGACTCTCAACCACTGCGCCACCAGGGAAGCCCGGGAGTTTATTTTTTAAATGCAGACTTCTATACTTAACCCCGAAGAGATTCAGTAACTCTGGGATGAGACTTGGGACTTATTTTATTTTTAACTTTTTATTACAAAAAGTGTTTAAGCGCACAAAAAGTAGAGAGAATAGTATAATGTCTTCATGTGCCAATCATTCAGCTTGAACAATTATCACCATATGGCCAATCTCCTCTTCCCTACCCCTCACATGGATTTCACCTATAAAAAAAGATAAACATATATTTCATTATATAGTTCTAAAAGGTAAGGATTATTTTTTTTTGCAATCAATAAAATCCAGAATGTGGGAAACTCTATGGGACAAACCACCAAGTTCCTTCAACAAATATATTGCATAAATAAAAATAGGAAGGAGGATATGCTTCAATTCCTTGAATCTTCATTTTGTTTGTTTTTTAACAGCTTCATGCAGTATAACTGCCATACAATGAACTCTACATATGTAAAGTAAACAATTTGACAAGTTTTGACATATGTATACACCTGTGAAACCATCACAACAGTTAGAACAACAAACGTATTTATCTCCCAAAAAAGTTTCCTTGTGCCTCTTTGTAAGTTCTCTCTCTGATTCCCCCATCCTCAGGCAACCACTGATCTGCTGTCATTCTAGATTCGTTTGCATGTTCTAGAGTTTTCTATAAATAGAATCACACAGTAGGTATTCTATTCGGTGTTGCTTCTTTCGCTCAGTGGAATTATTCTGAGATTCATCCTCGCTGTTCATGTATCAATAGCCGTTGCTTTTTAGTCTTCCAGTCTCACGACATGCTTCCAGTTCCAGTATCCATGTGAGCCATTGGGCTTCAGCATGTACTTGGCTTCAGCTCCCTCTAATACTCCATTTTTTTGTTTTCCTTTTTCTAGAACCTGGCAATTTCCCCTTTCTTGATTTCAAAATATTGAAATTGTCAACGTATATTTTTTTCAATTTTTTACATTATTATCTAGCATGTTTATATTTTTGGAAAGGTAGAGAGTCTTCGTCAGCCAACTTTTGACTTTGCCATTTTATTCTGAATTTGATTAATTTTTTAACAATTTTTTTTATAAACTCCTTTTTAACAATATAAAGAAACTATTGAAAAGGAACTCTATTTTTTAACAGTGTAAAGAAACAATACAAAGAGGGGAGCCTGCCTCTGTGTTGATGTGATCTCAGACATTTTAGCAGAGTTCTTGCACCCTGATGAACTCCTGACCCGAGGCATGCAAACATAGCTTTGGCAGTGACCCCAAGTTCCCTTGAAGTACTTGCCAGAGGACTAGAATTTAGATTTTGGACATATAAGAAATATTCCTTTTTTTTTTTTTTTTTGGCCATGTGGCACGTGGGATCCTAGTTCCCCAACCAGGGGTTGAACCCGTGCCCCCTGCAGTGGAAGCATGGAGTCCTAACCACTGGACTACCAGGGAAGTCCCAGAAATATTCCTTAAATACATGTATTTTGTATTTATTCCTTAAATACATATGTTCTAAGCAACTTCAAAAATTACAAATACTTTCATGGGAAATCCACCCTCTCCACCACCTCCCACCCCTCCCCCAAGACATTCTTTTAGTCCCTTTTCCCTTTGCCACGTTAAAAAATAAGCTGCAAATTTGAAAAAAAAAAGATTTATGTCAAAGTTCTATGAGAGTCTAACATTAAATTAATTGAGAATTATCAAATGACACTGTTGCTTTAGAATATATTAAAAGATTCCCAACACTTTCTCTAATACTTCTTCAATTTCAGGAAGATTCTCACTACTCTTTATACTTTGATTTGATGACAATAACAACCTCTAGTGGAAGATCATTTGTTTATGATATTTATACCTATATACATCATTGCTAATAATTTCAAACTTCATACCAAAGTTGAGGAATATTTTTCATAAAAAGTATATCCTGCGATTATATTCATAATATCTTATTTCATAAGATAAATGGAGAGTGAGTGATGTTCATTATGTTATTCTCTATGCCATTTGGTATATTTAAAATTGAATAATAATTTTAAATTTAATTTCACTGTCACTTTGTACTTTACTTTGGATACATACCCTTCAATCTCTTTTGTAGAACTAATATCTCTCTCTTCTGTATCCCCACAACACCTGGTACATACTTCCTAACAGCACCTATAACACTTTCTTACCTTTAAATTTTTTCATGACTATCTATCTCCACTAGATTTTATCTCTTTGAAGACAAAAATCATGTCTTTCTTTTCCCTAGTACCCAAACATTTAGTAGATGTTTATTGTATGAAAAACTGAAAATGCATTCATACATTTGTCTTGGAAATGCTTCTCTTCTCAATGAAAGAGAGAACTTAAGTAATATAACAAATTACTGAGTTTGCTGATAATTTATCATAAATTACTTTCTTTGGTTGCGACAGAAATGTTCTCTGCATAGAGAAAGCAAGCATTTTTTAAAAATTGTATCAACAATACAATTAAGGATCTCTATCAATAATGCTAATTTATCAGCAATCAATGCTTGACCTAGCTACTTTATTAGAAGAAATATATTTGTCTCTATGCCAGTGACTCCTAACTTCTTGCTTCAACATTCATTTTCTCTCTCCACCTTAATAACAAAATCCCAAATTTATTCAAGATTAGAATGTGCATAGTTAAAAGATTACAATTCCTGGACTCCCTTGCAGCTATGTACTCTGGCAAAAAAGAAGTAACTGAGAAATTATCTTCAAAGAAAAGGAATGGGCTCCTCTCCTTTCATTCCTCCTGCTCCCTTGAACATAGATGTGGTGGTTGAATCTAGCAATCGTCTTGAACGAGAGTACAAATGCACACCATAGGAATGGTGAAGTAATGAACTGGGAGCAGTTTAGATGAACTGGAAGGAGTGATGAACTGATGACTTTGTAGAACCCCCAACCCACCTGGAACACCAACTTCCAAACTTCATTTATACAGAATGAAACCTTGTATTTTTAATCCATTATTATTTTTTTATTTTTGATTTTACTCACTGCAGCTGATCCTAAATCTAACCACTGCTACAATATTTAAACCTTATCTTAAGGTCATACTCCTTCATTGATTCACATGATTTTAGAATAGTTAAAATATTTTCATAATACTGTAATTCCTTTAAAATTGAAATTCTTTATTTAGACCCATTATACCTAGGATAGCTGATACAGGAAGGTTGGATGAGAATTTCAGTAATTATTTTGTCTTAATAACCATGGCTAAAATGCATGTTTTATGTTGATTTGAGTTTGATATTCTTTTTACTGAAGGTACACTGAATTTTCTCTCTGCCTTAGGGAAGTTGAATTTTCTCATTCAAATTTTACATTTATTTTTCCATAAGGTTTGAATATTCTATATTCATTTTCTTCAGGATTCTACTGTAGTGACTGGTGAATAAAATTAATAAAGGAATTGTAAATTTTTTATTTTATAAATTTGGGTTTGCAGTGCTTATTTCCTCCTAAAACCTGAACCTGCGAGTTCTGAAAGGTTTCCACTAACCGTACAGTGGAAAATCTGTGTACTCATTACATTGAGCTAGTGTGACTTGTGAGATATAGTCAAAACAGAACTGTTCTCTTGAAATTAATTCAGAGGGCTGATTTTTACCCTCTGCCACTAAGAAGAAAATTCCAGCAAGTCTCATGACTTTTCTGCTCACTTATCTTACAATCACTTTAAATCACAAAATTCAGCCTCAATTTGACATTTAGAAAGGAAAGCCTTAGAGAAACGGAATGTGGTCAGCTGCTTCTCTCTTTCCTACTTGCTTTCTTCCCTACTCAGTAGCTGCTGTTACTGACTCTCTGGGTTGGAGTAGAGGGAACGAATAGGGAAAAGGGAGCAGAAATGTCTTAATTGGCTGGCATTATAGTAAGATGACTGTATTCTTTGGGACTCGCAGATGTTTAAAACTGATTATTTGTCTTCAGGGGTTCACATGCTTGACCAATCAAGCCACAGCTCCTCCAATAACTCCTGACACTGGGATATATTCTATTCCTCTTGCTGCCACTTTTCCCTTATCCTCAGGTTTCTTGGACATCCACACCATTCTGTTCTTTCTGTTAGAGCCCAACTGACGTTTTAGTCAGTTCTTCTTGGACAGTAGTCAAAAAGATCTCTGGGGCCTCCCTGGTGGCGCAGTGGTTGAGAGTCCCCTGCAGGGGATACGGGTTCGTGCCCCGGTCTGGGAGGATCCCATATGCCGCGGAGCGGCTGGGCCCGTGAGCCATGGCCGCTGGGCCTGCGCATCCGGAGCCTGTGCTCCGCAACGGGAGAGGCCACAACAGTGAGAGGCCCACATAACGCAAAAAGGAAAAAAAAAAAAAAAAAAAGATCTCTGGACTGATTCTTTCTCCCTTGCGTGGCCCACATCTGCTCTGTGGCCCACATCCTTTGTCCTGACAAACTCTAAGAGAGCTTACTGGTCCCAGTACTATTGGGTATAGCTTCTCCAATAATAAAGAGCCTGCCAGGCCATCTCTTTCTGGCCATCTAGATTTTCCCGGGGCGGGGTGGGGGGGAGTCAGACCTCAGTCCTTTATTCTCCTTCCTTCCCACCATGGTTCTCTGAATAATCCTGTAAGATTCCACACTCACTAGGCTGGAGGTGAAAGGGCAAGCACCCTCTCCTCCTTTACCTTTGTGAGAGGGCTTAGGGTGCACAGCATGGCTTTCTCTAAAGAACGCCTCTTCGCAAATGCAGTCTCACTATACAGCTGTCTGACTCTTGTGGTTTTTAAGAACCATCTAATCAGTGGAAATTTGTTTGAAATTTCTGCTTGGTGGTCTGGTACTTCACTCTGAAAAATCACACCTGTTGCATTGGAGTGCTTCAGTCACAATTTCCTATGCAACTTCCTGTTACATTTGTTACAGCTTCAGGATTCAAAGAGCCAGGTTTTTCAGATACTTGTTTAACCAAGAGAAAACTAGCATATTTTCCAAAAAATTATGTTTTAAAAAATAAAATCCTTTATTAGAACAACAGGAATATAAGCTGGTGATAATAATCACAAAGTGGTCACTTATATTCAAAGTAAAATTTGGTATTTTTCTCTCTGATCAGTAACTTATCAGTAGTTTCTTTGAATTCCTACATCCTCTTCCCCACTCCACCATGAATACTTTCAGAACTAAGAAACCTTCCTCTAACAAATCCTAAATTCTTCCTCTCAGAGTAAAAAAAATCTTTCACAATACATATTTGGCTGCCCTCTTTAAAATCAAATACCTCTTTAAGAATCAAAAGCCCTTCTTGATATATGTGTTGCTGCTTCTACATATTTTAACTTTCTCTTATCTAAAGACTTTCCTTTTTTTCTAAGTGGATAAGCAGAAAGAAGAAAAGAAAACATGCAGGCATATAATAGACTTGTATCTCTGGCATGATTACCTTATTACTTTTTTCTCTAACCAGCATAAAATATAACCACCTTTACTCACCCCTAAAACTCTGCCTTTTGAGGGATATTACTTCAAAGTCCTCCTCTTCTTTCTTAGTCAAAGCTTTCCATATATTGACTCGTGATTTCTTATTTTATGTAATGGGTTGTAATCTATTTCCATCAATATTTAATTTAATGCTCAAAATGGACCAGATTTGCCCATGGAGACCTTTCAGGCTGGATTCTGTGATATACACCCCACCACCACCATCATTCCTGGAGCACTTTGCTTTCTGGCTCAGCAAGATGTTCCAAGCTTATCTTGCACTTTTGCTGCCCCAGTACTGGAATCAGCCAATTCTCCAAGAAGCCTGGTTACAGTTGTGGAGAATGGTATTTAGAAGCCAAAATCTGGGGAATAGATGTGCTCAATTGTATTGGGGTGTTGTTACTCCCAGGCCCTTTCAGTGGACAGAGCTAGGAAATATAGAGGTACAAAAACACATATACACTTTTAGATCTATATTTATTTTATATCTATTTATATCTGTCTATCTATCTATCTGTCTATCATCTATCTGAATATATAATCATGAATTCACACAAATACCTCCAATAATAATCCAACACCACAATGTTTATTCTAGTTTTCTCTTTTTCTATCTGATAGTGGGAAACCTGGTTCCAACTTTTTAATGTATTTATTTATGTAATCAACTCCCTGTTAAGTAACAGGTCTTCCAGAGTCACCACCACTCCCTTTTCCACATAGATATCCTCTTCACCCATTCAGGCTCTGAAAACAACTCCTGTCTTCCCCTACAATATGAATGTCCTCCTCATACTGCTGAGGCTTTGACTCCTCATGCATGGCCAGTTTTCTGTGTGGATCCCTAATAGCCCATGTCAGGCTGCCCCTCTGCATGGATGCCCTCCTCACTTCAATCAGTCTGTGACTATCCATACTAGACAGTCCTCCTATATAGGCACCTCCTTTCACATATGGCCCCCAAACCCCTCTCTGAGCTCTCTGATTCTTCCGAACTCAGACCCAGTGCCAGCCTTGCTCTATCCTACCTAATGGCCTTGGGAAGGAAAAGGAAGTAAAAGAAAGAGGAAAAGTCATATATATAGTTTGAAAAGCCACAAAACTGGTTAGATCTCCTAGGAAATGAGGATAGAGGAGAACTGAGCCTTGGGGGAGCTCCAACTTTGACATTTACTTGTCAAAATAATGAGGAGGAACAAAAAAAGTACACTGTGATGAAGGATCTAGAGATGGGGTAAAACCAGGAGAGAGAAGTTTCTTGGAAGCCAAAGTAGAATGTGTTCCAAAAAGGTCAACTGCATTGAATACTACTAAAAGGTGAAGCATAATGAAGATTTTATCATTGGGTTTAGTAATATGGAGAGCAAAGGTATATTTGATGAGAGTATTACCAGTGAAATGGTGAGGGGAAAAAATGTAATTGGAGTAAATTCAAGATAGAATGAGAGTTAATGATATGGGACAGCACATATGAAAATTTTTTCTGAGTTTTTCTGTAAAGAGAAGTAAAGAAATGGGGGAGTGGCTAAAGAGAGTTGTGAGATCGAGAGGGTTTCTTTTATTAATTAAGAGATATTAAATATAGTTGTATGTTAGTGTTAATGATCCCACAGGGAGGGAAAAATTGATACAGGAAAGAGATGGGATAATTTTAAGAGCAAAGTTCTTGAATGGGCAAAAGGAGGTAGGACCCAGAGCACAAGAGGAGAGTTTGGATTCAAACAGAAACAGGAACAGTTCAGCCTTCATAATAGGAGGGAAGGTGAAATGCAAGTAGGTGGGTGGAATTAGTGGTGAGAAGCTGTGAAAGTTGCCTTTCGACTGCTGCTTTTTTCTCAGAAATAAAAAGCAAGGTCATCAGCTGAGAGGGAGAAGGGAGGAAGATTCTTGAGGGGAATGGCATCATCTGGAAGAATGGGAGAGACAAATGACTAAGGAAATGTAAAGAATGGCTGTGTAACACTGAGAATCCACTGGAAACTTGAGGCCATAATTTTAAAGTGAGTCCAGTCAGCACGATGACTTTTTTTCTCTAGCTGATTAGGTGCAGGCACTGAGGAGGTGGGAAGTTGTATTACAGCAGAGAAGAGAGAGAAGGGCAAGCGTGTTGAGGGTGTGAGCTATGACTGCTCACAGTACAAACCATCTCATGAAAGAGTTTAAAAAATATTAGCCATATAATGTTTAAAAATGCATTTTAGGGACTTCCCTGGCAGTCCAATGGTTAAGACTCCACAATTCCAATGCAGGGAAGCAGGTTCAATCCCTGGTGGGGGAACTGAGATCCTGCATGCTGTGTGGCAAGACCAAAAAATAAAAAATAAAAAAATTTTTAAAATTAAAAATGCATTGGGCTTCCCTGGTGGTGCAGTAGTTGAGAGTCCTCCTGCCGATGCAGGGGACACGGGTTCATACCCCAGTCCGGGAAGATCCCACATGCCATGGAGCAGCTGGGCCCGTGAGCCATGGCCGCTGAGCCTGCGCGTCCGGAGCCTGTGCTCCACAATGGGAGAGGCCACAGCAGTGAAAGGCCCGTGTACCGCAAAAAAAAAAAAAAAAAAAGCATTGTAATAAAAATTTAATAATTCTAAAGTAGTTTCACCATAGTGACATATGTATATGTGTAGTGATAGATAAAATATTATTCTTCTTAACCATAATTGCCAGTCACATTTGGAGTTAATATTGTTTCTGTGTGCAAGAATTATTGATACAAATACTAAATAAATTCAGAAATCAATATTACTGTCATCATCAATATTTTCACTATACAACCATAAGCTCTATAATAAATGGCTATTGTTTCTTATCTCAGAACTGAAAGCAGTTTAGGAAATTCTGGGCTAAATTTTTCCCTTTGCATCTAGGAGGCTATTAACCATTTTGACTCATCTCACCTCTGTTCTGTCTTGAGGCACCAACAGTTTAAGTAGCTATTAGGTCAGTAATTTTATTATCTCACTCCAAACATAGTATATGCCAATAGGAAAATTCATTGGTACTGACTCTGTGATAATAGTTAGGTGTATATCACAGATGGCTCCACTTTTGACATCCAGATGTGCCTTAGGCCTCAGTCCCTTTTAGAACTGTGTGGGTCAAGGTCTTTGTATATTCATTCATTGTATATCCTCTTACAAATACTTGAATAACTGCCTTGTGTTGGCTCAGTGGGGGGGACAAAAAAATTAATATGCTGTGCTTTCTACACTCAAGAGGTTTCCTCAACAGTAGGCCAGATGAGACATACACACAAATAATTCTATAAAGCAGTTTATGATGAGTATTATACTGTTGATATAAATTGAATCTATAGTTACACAGAGTGTGTGGAACCAGGAACCAGAAAATTAAGAACCAAGGTTATTCTTTCCTTCATTCCTATTTTTCTTGTCTATTTCTTTTCTCTTTCTCTCCACCCTGGTGTGTCAGTTTGGATCCTCCGAGAAGTAAACGCCAGAACATGCACATAGGAAAAAGCCCACCCTAGCTCCTAGCACTAGTTCCCGATAACTTATCAGAGGCTCTGTAAACCATTTCCAATTTCCTGGTATGGAGAATTAGAATGATTCAGTTTGGGTCAAATAAAAAAGCGTCTCTATTTTTAAAAATGCTCAAGTTGGAACAAGGAGATCTGGGAGTATGTGTACAATGCAGGGAATATAGCCAATATTTTATAATAACTATAAATGAAGTATAACCTTTAAAAATTGTGAATCATTATATAATACACCTGTAACTTATAAGATATTGTACATCAACTATAATTTACAAAAAGATCTGGGTTTGAATTGCGGGTCCGATATACATTGCCCATGTGATTTTCTTAACTAATAGTTACTCTCTACATGTGTTGCTGCCTTGTCTGTTAAAGGAGCATTAATAATACTTTACAATAATACTTTAAGAATTAAGCAATATAATAAATATGAAAACTCCTTGAAAATTGTAAAGTCTTATACAAAGCAAAAGCGAAAGGATTAAAGGAAGAAAAAGTAGTCCAGATTCGATAATCGGGGTTTGTTTCCTTTAATAGAGAAATGCATAATGAATCAGAGCAAAGAATAGGGAGTCAGATAATCTGTTAGGAAGCTATACAAATAATCGGTTTGGAAGGTTGTGGTCCCAGCTCATGGCAGGGATGAAAGGCAGTGGTGGTAACTATACAATAGTAATAATAATAATACAATTGGGATAAAATAGTACTAGAATTAGGATAGTAATGGAATTAGATAAGAAAGTGGATGGAAAAAATTTTGAAATTTTATGCAATGTAAGCCAACCCATGCAGATTAACCCCTCTTTTGAGTAATCTTCCAGACTCTAGATAAATCTATGAAAAAGGGAAGAGACTACATTTCATTCAGGAATACTCTTCCAGAAAAAGAATTAGGCTCCTTGCATATGAAACTCTTTAGAAGGAAAGAAGATAGAATAATGTTAAAATGATACTTTTGAGCCAGAACTAGCCTCCATGGAGAGGGGGAATTTGTTTATGAGAAATATAAATAGATGGCCAAGTACGATATTTTTGACTGGTACCAAAAACTATCTTGCCCGATAATATATTCTCAACTGGTCATGCTATGGTGGCTAATGTTTATGCTTTGAATTAAAGACACTGAAGGTTTCTGTTAATATGTACATATTATCTTGGAATAATTCAGCAAGGAAAAGTGGCTTGTTATAAGATACCAGCAGGGAAACCCACTAATAAAGAGGAAGATTTTTAAGGACACAAACCTTGTGGAAAAATATCACTTTAAAACTAATCAGTTTATCATAGTATCTGTCCTGACACCTAGAATGACCAGAAGGAAAAGCAAAGTAGGACTGGGGAATTTTTGCTGCAGAGGCAGAGGATCACAAATGGGCTCAAGCTGAGATTGACAACTTCTGAGAATTGTTGTAACTATCACAATTCATCTCCCCTTCTTCACCCCTGGCTGCTATGTGTAATATGAAGAAGAACATTGGGAAATATCCCAGGAGAATTGCATTTTAGGTTCTTCTAACAGTAGAGAAGACTAGAAAGATGGAGTTGTTGCATACTGAGATAGGGAAAGTTTTAGGAGGAAATAGAAGGGGACAGAATCAGGAGCTAATTTTTGGATGCATAAAGTTCCAGGTGCCTATTAAATAACCAAATACAGATGTCAAGTAGGCACTTAGATATACAAAGTTGGATTTATGAGACTGAAGTTCAGGAGAGAAGCCTGAAAGACATATATAAATTTGGGATTGCCAGTATATAGGGACAATATTTAAAGCCATAGGCTAAAAGAGATCATCACAAGAGGGAATAGAAATGGAGAAGAGAAAAGAACCAAGGACTGATCCCTAGAGCAGTTCAACATTTAGAGGCTGAAGAGATAAGGACGAACTCTCAAAGGAAACTGCAGATGAGTGGCTGGTGAAGTAGAAGGGAAATCAGATTAAGTGTGGGAGCCAAATGAAGATAGTGTTTCAAGGAGAAAGCAATTATCAGCTGGTACTGAATGCTGCTGATAGGGTCAAGAGGATAAAAAGTGAGCAATTCAGTATCAATCCTGAGTTTCAAGGAAATGAAGACAACTAAGATTTTTTTTGGTTGTCTGTTTGCTTTTAAAATCACAGTGATATGGGCTTCCCTGGTGGCGCAGTGGTTGGGAGTCCACCTGCCGATGCAGGGGACATGGGTTCGTGCCCTGGTCCGGGAAGATCCCACATGCTGAGGAGCGGCTGGGCCGTGAGCCATGGCCGCTGAGCCTGCGTGTCCAGAGCCTGTGCTCTGCAATGGGAGAGGCCACAACAGTGAGAGGCCCGCATACTGCAAATAAAAAAAAATAAAATAAAAAAAAAAATCACAGTGATAGAGGTGATGATTTCTTACTGCCTTTTAGGTAAATACATGGTACTATCGTAAGAAGATTATAGTCAGAATACTCATTGAATTTACTATAGTTCCCCCAAATAGTCACATTTACTGAGTTCCTTTTATGAAGAAGACCCTGAGATGAGTAAGATATGGGTCCTGACTTGGAAAATCATTGCCAAAAAAAAAAAAAAGGAAAAAAATCATTACCACCATATTCTGAATATATACTATGTGCCCAGCACTAGGTAAGGCACTTTATAAATGCTATCTCATTTAATAACAACAACAACCCTATGAGCCAGGTATGTTTTATAGTCATTTTTAAAATGAGGAAACGGAGGTGCAATCAGGTTAAATAATTTGACTAAGTCACTCAAGCACTAACAGTAAGAATAGGAAGTGTGTGTGTGTGTGTGTGTGTGTGTGTGTGTGTGTGTGTGTGTGTGTAAGACTTAAAACAACCATTTCTTTAACTCACTGTTTTATGGGTCAGCAATCTGGGCTGGGATTACATGTGTAGCTCTTCTGGTTCAGTTTGACTCATTCACGCGTCTGCAGTCAAGAGCCTGGCAGCTAAAAGGTCCTGCTTCTGGGGCTTAGCAAGCTGTCAGCTGGGCGGGTGGGGGGCTGAGCCATATGTCTCTCATCCTCTGGCAGACTAGCCTGGGCTCAGCCCATGGACTGTCAAGGTTGTAAGAATGAAAGTAGAGGCATACAAGGGCTCTTAAGGCCTAGGCTAAGAACTGGCACACAATATTACTTCTACCACGTTGTATTGGTCACAGTAAATCACAAGGCCCACATTCAAGGTGTGGGGAACTTGCTCAATAAATATGTCCACAACATCTTGCATTTAGTGAGTGCTCAGTAAATGCTTATCAAACAAATGAAAATAACAATTTCAATCTTAAAGTATACGGACTCCATTCAGTGTAATCAATTGACAAATTTTTTTCCTCATCTGCACGGGGCCAGAAGCCTCAACCCATCCATTCTTATCTTTGCTTTCAGAATAGCAAATGAGGATCTAGGAAGGAGAAGTAAGAGGGAGCTCCACTTAAAGTCACAGTGAAGAATCTCAGCTGACCCCAAAAAAGTTCCTCTAAAGAGATCCAGGGCATCATCAGAAGGCTAGGCCAGGTACCTGGCCCAAGCCTGGCTACCTGAATTGAAAGCCACATGCCTTACCCTTCACCTATGGGGAAGAAAGACTTTTAGGCCTTTGTGAGGGCATGGAGACAGCCTCCTTTAACTCTTTTTCCTCCAAAATTTAATAACTTTATTAAGATTGAAATGATGTAGAATGAATTGTATATATTTAAAGTGTACAATTTGATACCTCTTGACATATGTATATATAAAACTATTACCTGTTAAACTATTACCATGATCAAAATAATGAACATATCCATCACCCCAAATTTTCTTTTTTTAATATATATATATTTTAATAAATTTATTTATTTTATTTATTTATTTTTGGCTGTGTCGGGTCTTCGTTGCTGTGTGCAGGCTTTCTCTAGTTGTGGCGAGCAGGGGCTAAGCTACCCTTTTTTTTTTTTTTGCGGTACACGGGCCTCTCACTGTTGAGGCCTCTCCCATTGTGGAGCACAGGCTCTGGACACGCAGGCCCAGCATCCATCACTCACGGGCCCAGCCGCTCCGTGGCATGTGGGATCTTCCCAGACCGGGGCACGAACCCGTGTCCCCTGCATCGGCAGGCAGACTCTCAACCACTGCGCCACCAGGGAAACCCTAAGCTACCCTTTTTTGAGGTGCATGGGCTTCTCATTGCGGTGGCTTCTCTTGTTGCGGAGCACAGGCTCTAGGTGAGCAGCCTTCAGTAGTTGTGGCATGCGGTCTCTAGAGTGCAGGCTCAGTAGTTGTGATGCACAGGCTTGGTTGCTCCGCGGCATGTGGGATCTTCCTGGACCAGGGCTCGAACCCGTGTCCCCTGCACTGGCAGGCGGATTCTAAACCACTGCACCACCAGGGAAGCCCCACCCTAAGTTTTCTCATTGCCGCTTTTTAAGCCCTCCCTCCTGCCTCTCCCTGTCCAGCTCTGCCCTAATCAACCTCTAATTTGCTTTCGGTCATATGGGATTAGTTTGCATTTTCTAGAATTTTATTTAACTCTGCTCTGGAAATTGACGTTTGTCCTTGGGAGATCAATGTGTGTATGTGTGCCTTAACTGATGATTATCTCCTAAATCCTTAGAATACCAAAGTTCTTTCTAGATCCTAGACTATGCAGCTGGACTTAGAGTAGAAAGTGCACCTGAAACCCCCATGCCTTTTCCATGGTATTATTCTAGATTAAAACATGCAAGGTGGGGAAATTTGCTGCTAGGAGATGCTCAGATCCACAGACTATCAGGAGGGGAAAGGAGGCTGTGGGCTCTAATCTATGATTCAAACAATCCATTAGCAGCAGAAAAATGAAGAGTGTTTTCTAATAGGACAGAGAATGCCTTTCTGAGCAGCAGAGAGTATGTGGGTAAAACACCTCTTACCCTTCATTTTCCCAAATATACCAAAGAAGGCAATTCTAATGAGTAGGTGAGGGAAATCTGAGGTTTGGGGTGTGCCCTACAGAGGGAAGACTAGAGAGCTCTGGGAGCACATATGAGCGACATCTAAGGAAGGAAGGCTCTAAAGGAATGCTTCCCATAGGAGAAGACATCTGAGCTGCATTTTGGATTAATAACATTTTCCATAAACTGTCTGGCAAAACCAATAGAAATCCTGATGAGCAGAGTTTTTAGGGAACTGATGCATAGATAGGTGAATATATTTCCCCAAAGAAAATACGAAGCATATGGTCTGACATCTGATTTGGCAACACAACAGAATATTTGAAATTGGGACTCTCCAGAAAAAGAGAGCATATGGTCACTCTAAGCGTAGGGTGTAGTTTGGGCGAAGGCTCTAGGTGTGAGAGGAATAAGCCAAAGAAAGGGTGACTGACAGCACTGAGATTAAGCAAATGTCTAATGTCATCAACATTGATTGCAGAGAGTTAAAAATAGAGCTAACATATAGAAGCCAACTAAGGTCCCCTGAGGAGTTTCTCGCCCATTCTCCTCTCTGGTGTGACAGATATTAACAGCAGCCGGCAACGCCTACCAGGTAGGCTTTAGAAGTGGGTGATGATAGATTTTGAGGCAATAGTGGACGTGAGGGTCAGCAAAATCAGTGAAGTAGTTGGGAAACAGCCAGCAAATACTGCTGCAAAGATACTGATTATACTTCCTCTAAACTCCCACCTTATGACAAATACCAGCATTGTAACTATTTAATAGTTTATATGGTCCTCAAATAGAAGAAAAAGACAAAAGATGTTCTTTTTGAAAGGGAGACAATACTTTTAACCTAAAGAGAAAATGGATTAGGTTAATTGCATTTTGGTACTACCTGCTTGACTTCTTCCTATACAAGGTATAAACTCCTAAGTGCCTGTACTTAAAATAGTGTACTTCATAGGATAAGAGAAAATAAATTTTAAAAATCTAAGGACTTGAGAAGGGAATCAAAGAGTGAAAGTCAACTAGAAACCTATTTCAGGGAGGAAGCAATTTGTGCGAATCAAATAACTGGGTGATGGTGACAAAAGAAATAATGGCAGTTCTTGGAGGGGATGATACATTTTCAGAATTTTAGTTTACTTCTTTGCATTTCATGACAGAATGAAGTGATTAATATCATACATTCACGTTGAGGAAAATGGGCATCTTGATAGGAGCAGATAGTTTTAAAAAGAAGAAATGAGATAATCTCTTTGTTTATCAAATTAACAAAAATTTTTTTAAATGATAGTGCTCAGGGACATCCCTGGTGATGCAGTGGTTAAGAATCAGCCTGTTAATGCAGGGGACACAGGTTCGAGCCCTAGTCTGGGAAGATCCCATGTGCCGGCGGAGCAACTAAGCCCGTGCACTACAACTACTGAGCCCGTGAGCCTAGAGCCTGTGCTCTGCAGCAAGAGAAGGCACCACAATGAGAAGCCCGCACACTGCAAGAGTAGCCCCCACTCACCGCAACTAGAGAAAGCCTGCGCGCAGCAATGAAGACCCAACACAGCCAAAAATAAATAAATAAAAATTTCTAAAAATGATAATGCTCAGTGTTGTTGAGGGTAGAAGTATGTAGTCTCACAGATGACTAGTGGGAGCATAAAAGCCATGACTTTTCTGGGAAGCACTTTGGAAAAATATAAGAAAAATCTCAAAAGTGAGCAGAGCATCTGATGTAAAAATTCTACTTCTAATATTTATTTTTGGGAAATAATCAGAAAAATGTTCAAGGATAGATATATAATTTTAATAGTATTGTTTACAAAGCTGAAAATGTCCAAGAGTTAATTAATGAATGTGATGATACTTCTATACATTGTAAAATGTGCAGTCATTTAAAATATATGCATATACATGGGAAGAAATTCATAATACTAATAATAAAGTAGGTTCTGAAATAGTATGTATAGTTTGACCTCTCAAATTTTTAAAAATTCTATAGCTGTAGACATGAATGCTTACCAAAAAAAAAAACCAAAATGTTCTCAGTGACAGAATTATGGAGGCCTATTCTATTTGTCTTCTTGTATCTTCTATTTTTCTTTAATAAAGATGTACTGTTTATGTAATAACATTTTAATTGAAGTATAATTGATATACAATATCATATTACTTTCAGGTGTACAAAATAGTAATTATATATATTCATATATATTGAAATGGTCACTATGATAAGTCTAAAGAATATGGAATGCTTCACAAATTTGCATGTCATCCTCACACAGGGGCCATGCTAATCTTCTCTGTATCATTCCAATTTTAGTATATATGCTGTCAAAGTAAGCACTATAATAACATTTTAATGACCATTTTATGAACAGAAGTATCCTCACTGAAGGTTTTCTCTCCAAAGGATGAAAAAGCAGAGTGAAGGAGTATGAAGATGTCCTGAAGGTGAAGCTGAATGAGAAGTGCATATGTTCAGGAGGGATGTCTATCAGGAGAAACGACAAAGAACTTTTATATATGCTCCAAAAATGAATAAATGAGCAGAGATATTTTTAGGTCACCATTTGCTTCTATTTTGGGGGGCTTTAAAAATTCTTCATCTGGAGGAATAAGCATTCATAAATTTGGGGGTATGGGATGAGATGGAGTAGGGAAATTCAAATATTTTCTGGCAGCAACTTTACTTCGGTCAATGTTTGTTTATCTCATCACCAAGGGAAAATGGTTCGCAATAGTCTCGACCATCAGAAACATCTCAGGATTTCAAAAATATAGTAAGAATAATCATTATTGATGCTTTTGCAGCACTTTTCAAAATGTTAAAAAAAATTTCACTAACATCAAATAGTGTCTGTAATAACCCTATGAGCCAAATCAAATCAATATGATTCATAGGGTCATCATGAAATGCAGGTTTCCAAACTGCTGACACACAAAAGTGTCTGTTTCGGTCAAGGATCTTGGTAGCAGTAATAGAGACCAGCTCTCACCGATTTAAGCAGATCAATAGTGGATTAAAAGGACATTGGGTTATACTTCCATAATCTTTAAAAATGATACTGGGTGGCTTACAGAATTGCTGGAGGGCTTGAAAAACTAGGCTTGAAGCTAAGCAGGAGGAATAAACCACCCACAGAACTGATCTGATGAGGAAGTTGGCTAGAATAACCAACCGTCCTGGTTTTCCTGGGGCTGAATGGTTTCCAGAGATTCAGAGTTTTCCATGCTAAAACTGGGTAAGTGCTAGGCAAACTGTGAGAAGGTGGTATGCCCCTACCCAACCCCCCCAACCCCCCACCGCAGCCAGCGCCATGGACATCAGGCACTAGACCACACAGTCTGCCCTTTGGCTACCTCTACATTGGAAACTGTAAATTGCAGAAATGTTTCCTGTCAGTAGGTTAAGAGAGAGAGAGAGAGAGACTGTTGCTTGTATCTTCAGGGCTGAGTCAAAAGTCCAGTAGATGTCTGATTGAAAAGCCTAGGTCACATGCCTTCACCTTAGCTGCAAGGGAGGGAGAGAAAGTGATTATCTGACATCTTCCACTTCCATTATGGGAGGTATCTTTGCTCACCACCAAGATTTACACGGTGAGGAATTCTCTAAATATAGGAAAGCAGTTCAGGTGGCCCAAATGATGACCAGTTTCCACTATAGAATCCAAATTATTTTTAATTCTCTAATATTATTTATTTAAGAACACTAAGGCAACCGTTTTTCTGGTATATAGTAGTTTCTTTGATTTAAAATTAAGTTTTAAAAGTCAGATTAACAGCATGTTACTGTAATACCATCTTAATTACTTGGCCACAAAATAGCTTATGCCTGTTATAACTTTTACAACTATGTGACAAACATAATCCTATATTTAGGTTGTAAAAAATTTAATCCTTCTGACTTTTGTCCACCACAATGGACTGTTCCCTTTCCATTATTTACCCAGGAAAATTTTTTTCTCTCTTTTGTTTTTAATATTTCTAGAGGAGACAAGTGTATGCCAAGAAGAAATGGATTTGAATGGAAACATTTTATCGAGGACAAACCTTAAGAAGAGTAATGGACAATGAGTTCTGTATAACCCTTTGGCCTTCACTCTTGTTTATTGTGATCAAGTGATTTGAGCAAAGGATTTCAAGTCAGTGCGCATATATTTTTTGCAGCTTTTCATTTCTCTTACAGAATGACCTGGAACAAACCCATTGAGATTTTTTGTCTTGTCTTCATATACTGAACTATAAAATGGGAATGCCTGTAGTTAATCAAAGATACAGTTTTTACTGATAGTAAACAACTAAACAATGGACCAAGAATTCTGGTCCTGCCTTTCATGGTGTAATTGTGCAGTCTTGAGGGTATCACTTAAATTCTGTCAGTTTCCCCAATCTATAAATGATAATAATATCTGCACTATCCATTTGAAAATATATATGAGAAAAAGCATTTTTTAAAGTATAGAACAGTGTTAAGTATAGCAAAGTGTTATTACTGAATTACTCTTGCAGCATTTAGTGCTAAAAATGCAGAGTGCTTCCTTTGATTTTATCTAGGAGATATATCTCTGAAAATCAATTTAAAATTATAGAAGCTAATAGATGAGTCCTTTTTAGTTTGTGGTTATCTTCTGCATGGCAGATTTTTTTTTAATAAATGTATTTATTTTATTTATTTATTTTTGGCTGCATTGGGTCTTCGTCGCTGCTCGTGGGCTTTCTCTAGTTGCAGCGAGCGGGGTCTACTCTTCACGGCGGTGCGCGGGCTTCTCATTGCAGTGGCTTCTTTTGTTGCAGAGCACGGGCTCTAGGCGCGCGGGCTTCAGTAGTTGTGGCGCATGGGTTTAGTTGCTCCGTGGCATGTGGGATCTTCCCGGACCAGGGCTCGAACTCGTGTCCCCCGCATTGGCAGGCGGATTCTCAACCACTGTTGAGAAGCCCTGCATGGCAGATTTTTTTTTTTTTTTTTTTTTTTTTTTGCGGTATGCGGGTCTCTCCCGTTGCGGAGCACAGGCTCCGGATGCGAAGGCTCAGCGGCCATGGCTCACGGGCCCAGCTGCTCCGCGGCATGTGGGATCTTCCGGGACCGGGGCACGAACCCGTGTCTCCTGCATCAGCAGGCGGACTGTCAACCACTGCGCCACCAGGGAAGCCCACTGCATGGCAGATTTTTAAGTGGTAATTATTAATGCAGTTTTCTTACACTTACTCTTTCCTAAATGCCATTTTTTCAAAAGTTTTCTGAATTATATTTATAGTCCCTGAAGTCCTGGGGATGCTCTTCTGTGGGGTTTTTTGGGTTTTTTTTAACCTAAGATGTCCAAGGTATAAGATTGTATACAGGAAACAACCATTAATACAGGAAACAGAAAGTAGTAGAATTGTTCTACTTAAAATAACTGCCCCCTAATGGAGGTATAGAATATAAGCTCCATTTATAATGAGAGGGAACAAATGGAGAGGAGGAGAATCTGTTGAAAGAGATTTGCTTGACAAATATACCATATCTACTTTGTGAAATTACCAAGCACCTAAGGACTAGAAAAGTACTCACATACCCCCTATGAAGAGGCTCCTTTGTTTCCTTGATCTCCGGCCCTTTAAATAGTGTCTGGATAATCTCATATTAACTCTCTGGAGCTGTTAATTTATAGATTAAAAACTGCTGATGTAGGACAGCCATGTGATTAATCAAGATACCAGAAATACAAGCAAGCAGGCAAGATACTTATTCTGGCAGCTTCATAATTGGGACTCTTCAGTAGGAAAAAATATCTCAATCCCACTCCTTTATGAAAGTTCTTTCTATATCTCAGTCTTCACTGTCTAAACCTAAATAGAATTCCTTTCTATTTTTAATCCCCTTTCAACAAAATGAAAGCTGAATTTACACACCAGTTTTTGTCTTTTATCCATCAACACTTTAGTTGAAGAGAAACTACACTGCCTGTTAATCTCAAGTGGGATAAACCCTTCTGACTTTTCCCTCACACCTACTCTAAGTGTGTTTATCACAAAAGTTTGGCTTAGGCAAATAGTTTGATTTGCAGAGATGGTACTGCCTATTTCTCTGGGTGACCTTGAGCAACCTCTCAGATTCTTTTCCCAGAGAATGTGATATTGTTAATAAAGAACTATGTGATCTGTCTTGCCCATAATAATTTTTTTGTTGCTTGATTTCTTGATTGCAATGCAGAGCTTAGATTCACAGTACTGAAAATAATAGATCTATTTGTAAAGTTAAACGTTCAACTCAGAATTGTTCATAACTAAGAATATGAAGGAATTTGACTTAGTTCTTCATGAGACTAAAACATGCAAAATCCTACACATTAATACAAGTAAAATGCAAATGATCCCACACTATGTCCTGGGGGAACTATAAAAATGTATAAGAAATAATCCCTGATCTCAAGGATATTACAGCCTAGTAATGACTTGCTACAACAACTTCTGACACATTTTAAAAGATTCAGTACAATTGAGAGTACTCACTATGTACAAGGCATGGTAAAAAAAATAATAATTACTATTACAGTGTCCTAAATAATATCTCTGAAATGCTGTGATTATCAATTAATTTTTTGTCCTTGTTTTTAAAAAAATCAACAAGTTTTACAAGATATTTAAAACAAAGAAGAGTCCTCAGTCCTTCCACTGTTTCCAAAGAAAACGACTTTCATCTGTAGGTGATTTTCTTCATATGTACCTCCATACTTAAAATAACATGCTTGTATTGCTATATCATGTTCTTTCAGTTGTAGGTATTCTCTGTTGTCTTCCCTCACTCCATCACAATTAAACACATACACACACAGTCAGTTCCCATTCCTCATCATCACAATATATTGACTAGATAAGTGTATAGTGTTTATATTATTATGAGTATATATGTTTTCAGAACAGTAGTCAACTATGATCATTTTTGAAAAATGTTTTGCTTTCTCTGTAGTTAATAATTTCCATTTAAGTTTAGTTAATTTTCTAATCCTTAATTCAGTCAAACTGTCAGGTGTTTAAATTTATTTATTTATTTATTTATTTTTCCGGTACGCAGGCCTCTCACTGTTGTGGCCTCTCCCATTGCGGAGTACAGGCTCCGGGCGCACAGGCTCAGCGGCCATGGCTCACGGGCCCAGCTGCTCCGCAGCATGTGGGATCTTCCCGGACCAGGGTATGAACCCGTGTCCCCTGCATTGGCAGGCGGACTCTCAACCACTGTGCCACCAGGGAAGCCCTAAATTTATTAATGTATACTATTAATTTCATTTTCCTAAATATTTCTGTCTGAGGGCCTCTGACCTACTCCAGCTTGGACTTGTTGCATAACTATCATCCTAGGGTCTCCCTTGACAAACATCTTGGAGATTTCTTTCACTTCTCTCCTACAAAAGATGTCCCATTTTGATGGAACACAGCCTTCATTAAGTTCATGAGAAAGGATATATATAAGGGAAACAAAGTTTTTGAGACCTTGCATGTCTGAAAACGTCTTTTTTTTCCCCCTCTACATGCATACTGAGTATAGAATTCTAGGTTGGAAATAATTTTCCTTCATGATTGTGAGGCCATTTCACCATTGCTTTCTGCCTTCCAGTATTGCTTCTGAAAAAGCAAAAGACATTCTGATTCTTGATCGTTTGTATGAGACCTCCCTTTTTTTTTTTTTTTTTTTTTTTTTGGAAGTGTATAGGATCTTCTCTTTGTCTCCAGTGTAAATTCATGGTCATGTGCCTGGGTATGATCTTTTTTCATCCCTGGTCATATATACTCAGTGAGATCTTTCAATCTGAAAACTCATGAGCTTCAGTTCTGGGAAATTTTTGTAAATCATCTTTTTAATTCCTTCTCAATTGTTTTCTTATTTCCCTCTGTCTGGAACTCCTATTATTCAGTTGTTGGACCTCTTGGACTTGTTCTCTGGATTTTTTTTTTTCCTTCTCTCTAATTTCCTAGCTCTTGCTCTTTTTGCTCTACTGTCTGAAAGATTTCCTCAACTGGATCTTCCAAGCTTTCTGTTGAGATTTTCATTTATGCTACCACGATTTTCATTACAAAGAATAATTTTTGCTATCTGAATATTATTTTTATGTAGCATCTTGTTTCATAAATGTAATATCTTCTCTTGTATTTTTTTTTCTCCTTGCCTAGTTGCTATCTCCTCAAACTTTCTTTCTTGTATTTATTCATTTTGGTTTTTATCTTTCTATTATATGATTTCTTCAACTTTCTGGTACTCAATTGCTTTTTTGCTCATATTTAAGAGTAGGACACTAAAAGCTGGTTGAAAGCTTTGAGCATGTCAACTCTGAGTTCTAGTGTGAAATGATATGGCTGATTTGTTTGTTAAGGAATCCCTGAATTGTTATCTTTAGCTTTATTTATGGACTGGTCTGATCCCCAGAGAAGGATCTTCCAATCTCCTGCCTAGAAGGTCTAGGCCTGACTGCCAGTATTTTGGAGTCAACTGTGGTAAGAGGACTTAGGCCTCACACACTCACATTCTCCCATGTTTGGTACAGTACTCCACATTCAACTGTGACTGATGAACCTCAGATCAGAGACCCTCTGTTTTACCCTCTACAAAGAAAAAGTCTCTAGTCTTTTGTGGGAGGCAGGGAGTAGATAATCAATCAGCAGCATAGAGTGAGAGATAAAATTTAGCTGTTTCTTCATTATCTTTCAACTAATATTCCTTTTTTAACATTCCCCCTACTTTTATTTCTATTTCCAGAGGAACGTGGTCCTGCTAATTCCTGGCTTTTTAAGCATTTCTGCAATGCAAATCAGTTTAGTTCTTGGCTTTCCCCCTGCTAGTTTAGGAGTCCGTTTTCACTGGACTCCTCTCAGTAACCACCAATCTATCTGCTTCATAGCATACAAAATGTTATTAATTTTGTTTATTCTCCTGTTTTCTAGCTTGTCAGTTTATGGCCTTAAATTTTTTTAAAACTAAGTTTTAGTGAAGTTTCATGAGGGAGCAAAATTAGATGCATATGCAAAAGGGTTCTCCCTTTTACTGAGAACCCCCCATTTATTTTTTTGCTGGGAGACTAGTGAATCAAAGGAATTTAATCCAAACCAAAATCATGAGAGAGACACCATCAAAGGCTAACATAGCTCTCCTCTTGTTCCAGTAGGCCATTATGAAGAGAAAAAAATGGCATGTTGCTCCACACAAAAAAATGAAAGCCCATTAAAATATGGGTAGGGTGAAGCATTACTAATCAATGACATATTTCCTCCCACAATATTGATTTAGACTGTACTATTAGTAAAAATTAATGCCTGCTTTTTTATTAAAATACTTTATTTTTAGAAAAGTTTTAAGTTTACAGAAAAATTGTATAGAAAATACAGAGAGTTCCCAAATACCCCTCTCTCCACCCCCATACAGTTTCTCCTATTATTAACATCTTGCATTAATGGAGTACATTGTTACAATTGATGAACCAATATTGATGCACTATTAAAGTCCATGGTTTCCTTTAGGGTTCATTCTTTGTGTTGTACAGTTGTTTTTTTGTTTTGTTTTGTTTTGTTTTTGGTTTTGAAAAATGCATAGTCTCATATATCCAGCACTACAGCATCATACCAAATAGTTTCATCACCATAAAAATCCCCTTTGCACCAACTATTCAATCCTTCCTTTTTTCTCCTCTCCAAATCACTGGCAACCGCTGATCTTTTTACTATCTCTACAGTTTTGCCTTTTCTAGAATGTCATATTGTTGATATTATAGAGTATGCAGCCTTTCACACTGGCTTCTTTCACTTAAAAATGCACATTTAAGGTTTTTCATATCTTTTTGTGGACTGATAGCTTATTTTTTTTTTATCGCTGCATAACAACCCACTGTATGGATGTACCACAGTTTGTTTATCTACTCACCTATCAAAGAACATCTTGGTTGCTTCCAAGTTTTAGCAATTATGAATAAAACTGCTGTAAACATTTGTGTATATGTTCTTGTGTGGGCATGAATTTTCAGGTTATCTGGGTAAATACCTAGGGCACTATTGCTGGATTAGATGGTAAGATTATGTTTAGCTTTTTAACAAACTGAGGAACTGTCTTCCAAAGTCGCTGTACCATTTTGCATTCCCATCAGAAGTAAATGAGAATTCCTGCTGTTCCTCATCCTTGTTAGCATTTGGTGTTGTCAGTGTTTGGAACTTTAGCCATTCCAATAGATATGTAGTAGGACCTCATTGTTGTTTTAATTTGCAATTCCCTAGTGACATATGATGTTGAGAATCTCTTCACACATGCTTCTCATATGTATATCTTCTTTGGTGAGGTGTCTGTTCAGATCTTTTGCCCATATTTAAATTAGGTTGTTTGTTTTCTTATTGTTGAATCCTAAGTGTTCTTTGTGTGGGTACAAGTTCTTTATCAGGTATGTGTTTTGAAAATATTTTCTCCCAACAGATGGCTTGTCTTTTTATTCTCTTAACAGTGTCTTTCACAGAACAGTCTTGAATTGTAGTGAAGTCCAACTTATCAGTTTTTTCTTTCATGGATCCTGCTTTAGGTGTTATATCTAAAAAGTCATCACCAAGCCCAAGGTCATCTAGATTTTCTCCTATGTTATCTTCTAGAAGTTTTATAGTTTTACATTTTAAATTTAAGCCTGTGATCCATTTTGAGTTAATTTTTGTCAATGGTGTAATGTCTGTGTCTAGATTCATATTTTTACATGTAAATGTCCAGTTTTTCCTGTACCATTTATTGAAAAGACTATCTTTTTTCTTTTGGATTGCCTCCGCTCCTTTATCAAAGATCGGCTATATGTGGGTCTATTTCTGGGACCTCTACACTTTTCTGTTGATCTACTTGTCTATTCTTTCATCAGTACCACACTGTCTTGATTACTGTAGCTTTATAGTAAGTCTTAAAGTCAGGTAGTGTCAGTCCTCAAACTTTTTTCTTCTTCAGTATTGGGTTGGCTATTGAGTCTTCTGCCTCCCCATATAAATGTTAGAGGAAGTTTGTCAATATCCACAGAGCAACTTTCTGGGATTTTGATTGGGAGTGCACTAAATCTATAGATAAAGTTGAGAAGAAGTAACATCTTAATGATATTGATTGTTCCTATTCTTGAACATGTAGCTTTCCTCTTATAGATCTTACACATATTTTGTTAGATTACACCTAAGTAATTCCCTCTCTCTCTATCCACCCCCTCCCTCAATTTGTGCCCAAATAAATGATGTTTTGCTTTTAAGTTCAAAATCCAATTATTCCTTGATAATATGTAGGAAAACAATTGGCTTTTGTATATTAACCCTGTATCCTGCAACCTTGCTATAGCTGCTTACTAGTTTCAGAAGCATTTTTTGGTTGTTGATTCTTTGGGATTTTGTACATAAACAATCATGTCATCTGTGAACAAAGATGGTTTTATTTTCCTTCCCAATCTGTATACCTTTTCTTTTTCTTGTCTTATTACACTTGTTAGGATTTCTATTATGATGTCGAATAAGAACGGGGAGAGGAATTCTGATCTGGGGAGAGGTTCCATGAGTAATTTAATCAGTCCCTGAACTAATGAAACCAGCATGCCTACAACTCATACTGTGGAAATATAAAAAAGGCAATCTGAACTGTAGACTGCACATGCACTATTGGCATGGAAGCAAAAGACTCTCACTCCCTTTCACCACTACTCCCAAACTTCCCAGCATGATTTATGTGGCATCAAGCAACATTCAATACCTAGGTGAGGCCTCAAGCATGCTACTACAAAATAAATGGCTCAAGCTTGGGGCATTTTATCAGGGTGGGGGGAGGGGTTATGGAAGATTTATCCAGTAACTTAAATCTCTGTGAGTAGGAGGTTTTTCCACATAGAGACAAGTAAACAACATCCCATTTAGTGGACTGTGCCTTAGAATAGCATGAAACTGGCAGGAGATGACATAGATAATGTGACCATACAAACCAGTTTGCCTGAGGTAGTTTTCGCCTGTTGTCTGAGTGTAATTATTAACAGTGTCCCCTTCACTATCAAAATTGTCTCAATTTGGGAGATAAACTATATGGTCACTCTACTTACAGGGGAAGTGAAAATAGTAAAGAAAGACCCCATATGCTCAGAGAGTTCTCCAGAAAACCCTATGCTTACTCATGTAGGCTACAAGAGTCCCCATTCTTAAAAAGAAGAGAGAGATGTCATACAGTTTGGTTAAACATTCATACATGCATTAATAACAGGGCTTCCTGAAATCAGAGATGCTATAGCCATTGTTGCTCAAGTAGCTGTCAGAGGCATTTTAAGCTATCAAATGGCTTTTAAACTAGATTATCTCATATCTCCCTGCTCACTTTCACCCTGCCTGGAAAGTCCCTCTGAATTTAGAAGTCCTTTACTGGTCTTTGAGAAAATTTCTATGCTCTGAGGAGCCAAATGTAGCAATAACCTGCTTCAGACCACAGGAAGACCCCTAGATATTTAGATGATCTAATAGTTTATGTTTAGAACTAGGTCACAACATTTCTTTCCCATTCAGGGCCTCCTTCCTGTTACCATTTTGAATATTAAATAGAGTCCTCAAAAAATAAATAAATAAATAGAGTCCTCAGTGGGAGGAACTACCTAGTGGATGGCAGAAAAAGTCAATCAACAAATAATTTTTGAGCAACCTCTATGTAGGTCCTTGAGTATATTGTCCTTGGGTACAAAAGCTGGCAATATAGTCAATCAATCAATATATTAAACAATTGCTTTAAAAGACCATATTACCCAAATAGTACTGTGGAAGTACAAAATAACCTGATAATTTATGCAGTTTAGAAATTAAGCACAAGAGGAATTAGAAAAAGGGAGCTGAATTTTTAAATAAGTATTGGAAGAGATTTGGTTTAATAAGAGGACAGATTGTGTGTGTGTGTGTGCGTGTGTGTGTGTGTGTGTGTGTGTCTTGGTAGTGGAGTAATGAGAATATCTTTGAAGTACTCAAATTAAAATAGCACCTCTCAAGTTAAATTGGAGCTATCATGTTGACATTTTGAAGAAAAGTAGTGATGTAGAGTTGTACTATTCATAAACTCTAGATACCATAAATCTAGCGCTATTTAAAGAAATGCAGGAAGGAACTATAGTAGGAAAGGGCCATAAGATATTATTTTTTAAGGCAGATTAAGAAAACCAACTAGATCTTTTAGAAACTAAAAAATACCTTAATTGAAATGAAAAACCCAAGGGAAAATTACTTAATCTAGCTGATACTCATTTATAAAAAGAGCTTCATGACTGTGTCAAAGGATTATTTGGTAAATGTAGAAAGAATGTATTTTAATCTGAGTTATTAGTTCTAAGCAATAGAAATCAACTCTGGCTGATTCAAATAGAAAAGGAGTTTATTGAAAAGATGTTGGATAACTTACAGAATCTACTGGAGAACTGGAGAACCAGACACTGGTATACCTAGCCTTAAGTGATGCTCATAACAACAATTCGGATTGGTACAGTGAGGGCACTATTCCTGCTTACACAAAGCAATATTTGCAACAACCTGCACCACCAATACCATTAACACCAGACACTGTGTCACCAAAAGACAATTCTACCACTCTGCTCCAGGGAGTTGACCTTTCAGCAATTTCCCCTGAGTTTCTCATAGTCTCATTACCACTAGCACCTGCTAAATGTTCTAGGAGAGTGCCTCTGATTGGTGCCATAAATGCAAAGGGTGCTGGAAGAGCAAGTATCTGGAATAGTCAGCTTCTCTAATACAAGATGGAAGCCCTGTATATATACAAAAGAGCTTCAAATACTAGGCAGCCAAAAAGAAAAAGGCAAGTGTCACTGCAATTCACTCTTGTAACTGCCCAACAGACGCAAACATACTTCTTCCTGTTCTTATACCACTAACTACTTCTGCTCAATATACTGCAACATACCCTTCAACAACTGAAAACATGTTCTCCATCTCCCCAAAATGGGGACATCATCAGTTGGTGCAGGGGGTGGTAAACAATTTTTTGTAAGTTGTTCTTGTAAGTAAAGTTGTATTGGAACACAGCCATTCCCATTTGTTACACATAATCTATGGCTGCTTATGTTCTGCAATGTCAAAGTTGAACAGTGGCAAGAGACTGTATGTTCACAAAGCCAAAAATATTTCCTATCTGACCATTTACAGAAAAAGTTTACCAACCATTGAATTAGTTCATTCAACTTCAAGTCCACAGTTCCTGAGCAATGTCTATTGTTCCTTTAATCCTTTCATTATCCCATCACAATATTCTGTAACCTCTAGACTAATTTATAAAGACAGACACCAACTACACATCCAATATAAAATAGTGGGGAAATAGAGAGAAAATATTTTTAAATAATTTTAAAAGATAAATATATACTTTATTACTTAACTCAACAATTGTTCATTTAAAAAAAATTTTTTTGATGTGGACCATTTTTTAAGTCTTTATTGAATTTGTTACAATATTGCTTCTGTTTTATGTTTTGGTGTTTTGGTCCCGAGGCATGTGGGATCTTAGCTCCCGAACCAGGGATCAAACCTGCACCCCCTGCATTGGAAGGTGAAGTCTTAACCACTGGACCACCAGAGAAGTCCCAACAATTGTTTATTGAATACTTACCATGTGCACTCCTCTATACACTGGAGTTACAGCTGTGAACAAACTTTCTATTAGGAGTGACAGGCAATAAATATCGTTTAGATAGTGATGAGAAGAAAAATAAAATGGGTGGGGGAAGGAAATATATGGAAGAGCAATAGAGTTGCAGATTTAGACAGGGTAACCAAAGATGGCCTTGTTGAGAAGTTGACATTGAATAAAGACCTAAAAGAGATGATGAGATGAGATAAGATATGAGTTATGCAGGTATGTGGGGAAGAAAAATTGAGACAAGGGGAACAGCAAGCACTGAAGCCCTGAGGAAGAAAACCGGTGATGGTGAGAGTAATAGAAGATGAGATCAGGAGCTAGATGATGTAGAGTCAAAAAATCATTATGAAGGACTTCCCTGGGGCGCAGTGGTTAAGAATCCACCTGCCAACGCAGGAGACTCGGGTTCGATCCCTGGTCTGGGAAGACCCCACATGCCGTGGAGCAACTAAGCCCATGCACCAGAACTATTGAGCCTGCGCTCTAGAGCCCGTGAGCCACAACTACCGAAGCTTGCGCACCTGGAGCCCGTGCTCTGCAACAAGAGGAGCCACGGCAGTGAGAAACCCTTGCACCACAACGAAGAGTAGCCCCCCACTCGCCGCAACTAGAGAAAGCCTGTGCACAGCAACGAAGACCCAACACAGGCAAAAATAAATTAATTAATTTTAAAAAAAGTCATTATGAAACCTTTGACTCTTTCTCTGATGTGACACAGCAGGGGAGAAAATACAGATCTATGCTACAGTTCTTCCTGAAAATGGTCATGAGAACATAGGAGATATTTATGAACTTCCTTCTTAAAGGAAGACTGCACATTCTCATTGCCTTTAGCCAGATATTCACCAGATACTCACCCTTCATACCTGAAAGATCTAAACCTTTGGTGGTCCTGCCTGTATAATTTGCTGTAGTCTTCCATTACCTTATACCTCTGAATATGTCAATAAGAGCAGGAGCTCCAAATGATCACCTGGTCTCCATCTATACTACTCCTTCCCCCATTTTGGAGTAGCAATCCTTTTTTCCCCGATATCCCAAATCAATTACCTCAATAAACCATCATAATTCCCCCCCCCTTTTTTTTGTCAATTGGACCAGTGTTAAAAGTGACCTGAGGGCTTCCCTGGTGGCGCAGTGGTTGAGAGTCCGCCTGCCGATGCAGGGGACACAGGTTCGTGCCCCGGTCCGGGAGGATCCCACATGCCGCGGAGTGGCTGGGCCCGTGAGCCATGGCTGCTGAGCCTGCGCGTCCGGAGCCTGTGCTCCGCAACGGGAGAGGCCACAACAGTGAGAGGCCCGCGTACTGCCAAAAAAAAAAAAAAAAAAAAGTGACCTGAAATGACCAGATAAGCATCTGAGTTTCAAATTTGATTAATTTACTGTTGTATGCCCTGGGAGAAGCATTCTTCTCTTGCTTTCTCAGACTAATAAATAATCAGAGCTCAGAGCTGTAGGTACAGGAAGCAAAAACATTTTGAGGAGACTATTATGCATTCATTTAGAAGATATTTATCAACAACTGGCATGGACTCTTTAAAACTATCAATGCTATAAAGTAAAAACAAAGAAGCTGGGGAACTGTTCTAGACCTCAAAATGTTAAGAGACATGACTACTAAGTGTGATGCAAATTCCTAGATTGGCTGCTGTTTCAAATTTTTTAAAACAGCTATAAAAACATTATTGGGACAATTGAGGAAATTTAAAAATAGACTGGATATATACACCAATGTGAATTATCCTGAGTGTGAAAATTGCATTGTGGTTACATAGTATATGTATCATAACTGATGCATGTTGAATTATTTAGGAAGGAAGTGTTCTGATGTCTCCAACTAACCCTCAAAGGAACAGCAAAAAAAAAAAAAAAGTGTGTGTATGTGTATATGAATAGTGAAACTGAAAGAGAAATAAAGCATATGTAACACAATGTTGACAATTACTGAATCTAGGTGTTTATGAGCTCACTCAGCAAATACTTGGTTGAATGGGAAAAGAGGCTGAGTTTCATCTATAGTATTGGACATTTTGTCTACCTGATTATTGAGATCTTCCTCTGAAGTGGGCTTCTTCAGTGAGCATTCTCATGGGACATAAATATTCTAACATTCCGGGCCCATTCTGAGAAATGTGCCCTCATACTGCTTTTCTAACTCTTTGTAAGCCACTCTTCAATTATTTTACTTCCAAGTCTCTGACCGTTCATCACAACTATTAGTTATTGTCCATGAATCAGTGTACATATTTACCTTGTCACCTCTTTTTCTAAGCAAAGTGAACAATGCAATGACCTGCTTAAAATTTAATTGATGGGGGTAGGAGGGGTTCTCTCTTCCACTGCCTTTCAGGATCACCTCTAAATGGAGCTGTAGCCTGATCCTACTCCCTAAAATCCAGTCATGATTCCAACTGAAGACATCACCACTTGGATGAATAATACATGTCTCAAACTCAATTTGTTCAAAATTAAGCCTCTGATCTGTTCTTCTGGCTGAATAGAACTGTAAGCCTTCTGGTTGTAAAACCTGAATATATGTAAACCAGGATGGGATTTTTTTTTCTCCTCAGTGAATGATCATAGAGAATTCCACACGAAGCCCTAGGTATGGGCTAAGGAAAAAGCAGCAGAAAATGCTGTAAATGTCACTTACTTTGCTTGTTCATGGCCATAAAAAAAGCACTTTCTCTTGATGATGGAATGCTGCTGGGAACATCAGACTTTATGGCTTGGTTTATGGAGGGCTCCTCAGAATTCATGGCCCCCTGGTATCTTATGGTCAGATATTCAGTCTCTATAAGAGACCAGTATCAAAACAAGAGTTGCTTATCAAAAATAGAGTAGCTACTTGCCAAAAAGAGAGTAGTTTTTCTCCCAAAATATAGGATGCCTCCATTTTGATTCCCCTATTAGAACTTTCCATCATCTCCATACAGCTCCTGGACCTGCCTTGATCAGCTAGAGAAACTCCTCTTGCTTTGAAGCCCTCTCAAAGCTGAGAACCTTTTGCGTTAACCTGAAAATGGTCAGAGCAGCATACTCACGTGGCATATGTTGCCTCTAAAATCCAAGGGGGCTCACCAAGCATTGTGTCTCTTTCTTAGTGGTAGGTAGAGTAGCAACCTGATGTTCATTTTAGAGAAAATATCCCAACTTATTGACGCTAAAGTGCAAGTAGTTCTGTGCCAGTGGTGTTCGAAATGCATTTGATTATGTTATATAGGGAATGTGCCAAAGTTTGTTAGGAGAATCATACCGGGACTTTAAAGCAAAACAAATCTATGCTCTCTTATTAAAAATTATATAATATATTATATAAGATATAATATATTGTATAAAATATAATAAAAATATATATGTATATACATATATATGTCACTTTTTAAAGAAACAGCCTGTGGCTTGCTATACTGAGCCTTAGTAGATATTGATCCCTGGTGGGTACTGAATGCATGCCCATGAGATACTTGTATTCATCATAAACTTAATATTATCTAACTAGACATAAAGTCAAGCATCAGCACACCATCATCAAGGGGAAACGATGTAAACAGAACTATACCCAAGCAGGTCCCAAAGTCACAAGCAAGTCATACAAATAGGTGGTTCACACTCCCAGCATGATGTTTCTGACTTCACTGACATACCTCCCACAACCCACTTCTGTGGCTTCATGGTTATTTGCTTCTGATCACTTGCCTGCAGAGGGGGAAAAAAAAATCTCACGAAGTTTATAGAAAGCTCTGTACGATATGGTAGCTCTTGCCCTAAAAGGACTTCTGTGACATTCAGCTCCATTTAGGTGAACGCTGAAGAGCAGTGTGAAAGAAGTATCTCCCTGTGAGAAAAACTTCAAGAACTATAACTTAGTGGATACTCTGTTTCGTGCAACTGAAAACATTTTATATGATGTGAATTTTCCATAACACTGCTGCAGACAAAAAAGAGCTCTGTAAGTCAATAGTATGATATCCATTGGATTTACAGGTCTTATCTTGCATCCCATCACTCAGAAGCAGTTGGTACTGATCTTATAGAACAGTGACATGGCTATTAAAAACTCAGTTACCTTGCCAACTGGGGGATCATGGTATATTGAGATGTGAAGACGGTGTGGTCCTGCAGGATGAAATAAGTTCTCTAAACCTTTGATTAATATATGATGCCCTGGGAATTTCCTGGTAGTCCAATGGTTAGGATGTTGTGCATTCACTGCTAAGGGCTTGGATTTGAACCCTGGTTGGGGAACTAAGATCCCACAAGCCGCGCAGTGTGGCAAAAAAAAAAAAAAAAAAAATATATATATATATACACACACACACGTGTGTGTGTGTGTGCGTGTGTGTGTGTGTGTATAATGTCCTTTCTCCTCTCCAGGAACCAAAATAGTAGAAATGGTGGTTATGCCGCCCACAGTTTAACCAATGACCCTTTCACAAAGTGTTTCTTTCCTGTCGCCATGACTTTGGGTTCTGCTAGTTTAGCAGTTTTAATAATTAGGGTAGAAGTACATCTTTCAGGGACATAAGAATTTTGTGAAGTGGACAAGTAGAAATGTCTTTTAATCAGAAAATAAAGAATCACAATTTAGGTGAGAAGACAGGACTAGAGGCAGCAGTTTGAGAGTCATCAGGTATCAGATGTAAAGGTGTAAGAGATGATTAATCCTCTGAAGGAGAATGCAGACTGAACAGCCAGCCAAAGACTGTGCCCTGGGAAATACCGCAATCAGAGGCTCGATGGAATGAGAACAGACTGATGCAACTGTAATAAAAATCAATGAGACATTTCTAGTTTTAAGTGTTATTTGGCAGCCCCTGACTCAGCCTCTCCCAACTGCTGCCTACATTAAAAGACAAAGAAAAATGATAAAATGTATACCAGTGCAGAACATGAAGACTGACAGGTTGCTGACTGCCAAGAGGAATTATTCTGATTTATGAGGCCAATGGAGTTGAATTCAGAAAAACATTTGGTGGCTCACCCATAGTCTGCTTCATGAGTCAGAGCAGATCCAACCCTCTGAAAAAAGGTAGGATGTCTGGGCGTCCTTCCCCCATTGTTGGCTTGGTGACTCAGAAAGCCAGGATCCATACAGAGCTGCAAACTGAGCAATCAGCCCTCTTTTGCCTACAAAATCTCAAATCATGCTTTTTGGTTATAGCACTGTTAGAGGCTAGCATCTTTCTGTGTATTTCTGAAGACTGCGACTTCCAAAGTTCATCGGGAAAGGATGGAGTGGGAATGGAGAAGCAGGTAGTGGTCCATTGTGGTCTGGCAGATTTGTCCCTATGAACAAAGTCTACAGACAGGGCTTCCCTTGTGGCACAGTGGTTAAGAATCTGCCTGCCAATGCAGGGGACACGGGTTTGAGCCCTGGTCCGGGAAGATCCCACATGCTGCGGAACAAATAAGCCCGTGTGCCACAACTACTGAGCCTGCACTCTAGAGCCCACAAGCCACAACTACTGAGCCCACGTGCCACAACGACTGAAGCCTGCGTGCCTAGAGCCCGTGCTCCACAACAAGAGAAGCCACGACAATGAGAAGCCCACGCACAGCAACAACAACCCAACACAGCCATAAAATAAATTAAATAAATAAATAAATTTATTTTTTTTAAAAAGTCTACAGACAGAGTGCTGGTCACAGTGTTTTCTGAGCTGATAGCAGATCATGAATTCCACTGGTTTGTTTTGTCAGAGAATCAGTTAGTTCCTATCCCTCAGGCAGTAACATTAGGACCACAATGTCCCATCGAAGTATAGCAGAGCAAGGTAAGAAGAAACACTGGGGCTACCCTGGACATGGGCATACTAATCTGGCCTCTAGCTAAAGATCTAAGAGTAGAGCCAAAGGAAATCCATACTTCCTCCTGGGCGTATGAAGAGTATACTGCCTGTAGATGAGAAAAAAAAGAGCAGAGAAAACTGTCCAAACTGACTTAAGGTCTTAATAATTTCCACCAAATCTAGCACTATGAAAAGCTATCACATGTTCATGTGTTTTATTTCCACAGGTTAGCGTTCCTGGCTTTGTCTCCAGCACCTACTAACTAAGGTCAATCTTGCCTGACAATCTTTTTTTTTTTTTTTTTTTTTTTTTTTTGCGGTACGCGGGCCTCTCACTGCTGTGGCCTCTCACATAGTGGAGCACAGGCTCCGGACGTGCAGGCTCAGTGGCCATGGCTCACGGGTCCAGCCACTTCGCAGCATGTGGGATCTTCCCAGACCAGGGCACAAACCCGTGTCCCCTGCATTGGCAGGCGGACTCTCAAACACTGTGCCACCAGGGAGGCCCATTGCCTGACAATCTTTGAAAAAGATCCAGTTCTTGGTTCACCTTATCCCACAGATTTCATGTTTCAGATTATCGTCTGCTTCTCAAGACTGCAAAGCTCTTAGAGTTGGGTTACCTTTTGCTCCCTACCCACAGCTAGTGACCAGCCCTGCCTACTGGCATACAACTTGCCTCAAATCCTGGGAACCCTGGTCCATATCGGATACCCAAGCCCTTTTCTCACCCAAGAGAAATATAAAAAATAATATAGAAAAAGGAAAATGAACATAATCCAGAAGATTCAGAGTTTTACTTATTTCTGAAAGTGATTTTCACTTTGTTTGACACCCTCAATAAGAAAGCAAGAAGTTATGGCCTGTCCAAAGCATATTCAGAAGGACAAAAGAAGAGAAGATGAGATAAAACCCAAACTGAGAATTATGAGTATGTCTGAAGAGTAACCCAAAAGAATTTGGACAGAAGTAATAGTAAATCAAAGACAAATTGAATAAAAATGTCCAGACCTTACAGAAAACTTAAAAATAAATTAATGAAATTAATGGAAGAAGACTCACATCTAGACATACCTTGGGGAAAAAATTAGATAACAAGGATTTTATAGGCATTAGGCACACTAAAACAGATTACTTATAAATGACCAAAAATCTGGTAGTCCTCATTTAGAGCTTCCACTATAACAGACTTTGTAACAAATTTGCAGGGATACAATTTGAAATCCAAGCTATTGTGTAAGTATGAACAAAGTGTGAGCCAATGTGTTCATGTGTAACAGCAAGAGAAAAATAAGAGACTTCAGAATAAGCATACCATTCATGTTCGCTTCTTTAAGGAAATCTTAAGTACGTATTCAGCTAATTAAGAAAGAAATCAAAAAAAGAGTTCCAAATGAAGAAGTTGTGCTATAAAATATGGGCAGTGGACATTAAAGCCTATTAAACATCATTCATTCATTCATTCATTTAACAAGTATTTATTGAGCCATTACTATGTGATAAGTGTTGGAAATGCAACAGTGAACAAAACTGTTGTCCAGGAGTTAGTGGGAAACAAAGAAAATTCAACAAGTAATTATAATCATCAATGTGTGCTATGAAGCATATAGTAGAGGGAACTAGCTTATTTTAGGGGTCAAAGAGGATAAGCCAGAAATTAAATTCTTAACTGAGACCTAAAAGGTTGCTAAGAATTAGCCAGGCAAACAAAAGGAGGGGAGAGAGTGTTCTAGACAAACTGAAGAGCTCTTATAAGCCTCAGAAGCAATATAGGACATTTGAAGAATAGAAATATGTTTGGGAATTCCCTGGCGGTCCAGTGCTTAAGACGCTGCACTTTCACTGCCAAGGCCGTGGGTTCAATCCCTGGTCAGGGAACTAAGATCCCACAAGCCATGCAGCATGACCTAAAAAGAAAAAAAAAAAAGTTCACTGTAGCTGGAACTTGGAGACCAGGCTAGAAAGATAGTCTGGGCCTGGATAATGACTGTAAACCATGCTAAGGGGGTTGGCTTTTATCCTAAAGGTAAGTCAGAATATTATAGAAAAGTTTAACAGGAAATAGATGATCAGATTTGAGAAAATCTGATTTGAAAAAATTCAGGAAAAAATTTCTTGTATGTAGATAATGGATTGTACTGTAGCGTAGGTAAGTGGGTAGATTCAAAATATTTACAAAAAAAAAGACATTTAGGAGACAATCAATAGGATATGGTGGGACTTCCCTGGTGGCGCAGTGGTTAAAAATCCACTGGCCAATTCAGGGGACATGGGTTCGAGCCCTGGTCCAGGAAGATCCCACATGCCGCAGAGCAACTAAGCCCATGCTCCACAACTAATGAGCCTGCTCTCGAGAGCCCACGAGCCACAAATACTGAGCCCGTGTGCAACAACTACTGAAGCCTGCGCACCTAGAGCCTGTGCTCTGCAACAAGAAAAGCCACCGCAATGAGAAGCCAGTGCACCGCAACGAAGAGTAGCCCCCCAACGCAGCCATAAATAAATAAATAAATAATTGATTTTTAAAAAATAGGACATGATGAATGATTAGACACTGCAGAAAAGGGAGAGGAGGAGTTAAGACTGACTAGTAGTTTCTAGCAGGGGCTATTGGGTGGATAGTCATGCTGCTGCTGAGAGGGGAGATATTGGAGAAGGATCAGGTTAGGGGGATAGGTCAGTTGGGGACATTTTGATTTGAGGAACCTAGAAATCATTCAAGTAGGCAACTGGGTATATGAATCTGCCACTCAGGGAAAAGATCTGTCCCAATGTATAGATTTTTGAGTTAAAAAGCAGTTGTCAAAAAGATTGACAGACATCAGGAGAGGCAGGCGGGAGGGGCCCTCCAGGAGGAGTGGGAGAGGAGCAGAGGGCGATTGCTCCACCCACTCAGGCCCGGGTAGCCTGCTGAGCTCCCAGGTGAGGTACCCTGCCGTCTGAGACCAGGGGTGGGGGGCACACCTGGGCCCCTTCTGTTCCTTGAGCCTAAGGCCCACCTGCCACAGCCCCCAGGGCCTTTTCCAGCCCTGTGGGTCCTAAGCAGAGGCCCCATCCACTGCCCAAACCTCACCCTTGCTTAGGCCCCACTCTCCACAGCCAAGGCCTTCCCCCTCTCTCTTCTTTTTTTTCTTTTCCCTCTTCCAAATTTTTACTATTGTGGTACTGATGTACCTTCCAGTTGTTGATTCATCTATATTTTTATTTTTACATTCTTTCTAACATATCTGTTAGTTTCCTGGTCTAATTTTATTTTTTATTTTGTTACTCTTCTCTCTCCTCTTTTTTTTTTTTGCCACCCCATGCAGCTTGTGGGATCTTGGTTCACAAGCCTGGGGTCAGGCCAAAACTCCTGTGGTGGGAGTTCTGAGTCTGAACCACTGGATGAACAGAGAACCTCAGATGCCAGGAAACATTAATCAGACTGAGGTCTCACAGAGTTCCTCTTCTCAGCACCAAGACCCAGCTCTACACAATAGCCTACAAACTCCAGCGTTGGAAGCCTCAGGCCAAACAACCAGTAAAACAGGAAAACAATCCCACTCAAAAAAAAAAAAGGGACAGCAAAAAAAAAGTCACAGATGAGAAGCAAGGTAAAAACCTACAAGACCAAATAAATGAAGAGGAAATAGGCATTCTACCTGAAAAAGTATTCAGAGTAATGATAGTAAAGATAATCCAGAATCTCGGAAATAGAATGGAGGCATGGATTGAGAAAATACAAGAAATGTTTAACAAGATCTAGAAGAACAAAGAAACAAACAAACAGAGATGAAGAACACAATAACTGAAATGAAAAATACACTAGAAGGAATCAATAACAGAATAACTGAGGCAGAAGAATGAATAAGTGAGCTGGAAGACAAAATGGTGCAAATAACTGCCAAGGAGCAGAATAAAGAAAAAAGAATGAAAAGAATTGAAGACAATCTCAGAGACTTCTGGGACAATACTAAATGCACCAACATTCAAATTATAGGGGTCCTAGAAGAAGAAGAGGAAAATGAAAGGGTCTGAGAAAATATTCAAAGAGATTATAGTTGAAAACTTCCCTCACATGGGAAAGGAAATAGTCACCCAAATCCAGGAAGCACAGAGAGTCCCATACAGGATAAACCCTAGGAAAAACACACCAAGACACATATTAATCAAGCTAACAAAAATTAAATTCAAAGAAAAAATATTAAAAGCAGCAAAGGAAAAACAAAAAATAACATACAAAGGAATCCCCATAAGATTATCAGCTGATTTCTCAGCAGAAACTCTGCAGACCAGAAAGGAGTTGCAGGATATACTTAAAGTGATGAAAGGGAAAACCCTACAACCAAGATTACTCTACCCAGCAAGGATCTCACTCAGATTCAATGGAGAAATCAAAACCTTTTCAGACAACCAAAGATAAGAGAATTCAGCACCACCAAACAAGCTTTACAACAAATGCTAAAGAAACTTCTCTAAGTGGGAAACACAAGAGAAGAAAAAGACCCACAAAAGCAAACCCAAACGATTAAGAAAATGGTAACAGGAACATACATATCGATGATAACCTTGAATGGAAATCAATTAAATGCCCCAAACAAAAGACACAGACTGGCTGAATGGATACAAAAACAAGACCCGTATATACGCTGTCTACAAGAGACCCACTTCAGACCTAGGGACACATACAGACTAAAAGTGAAGGGGTGGAAAAAGATATTCCATGCAAATTGAAATCAAAAGAAAGCTGGGGTAGCAATACTCGTATCAGATAAAATAGACTTTAAAATAAAGACTGTTACAAGAGATAAGCAGGGACACTGCATAATGATCAAAGGATCAATCCAAGAAGAAGATATAACAGTTATAAATGTTTATGCACCCAGCATAGGAGCACCTCAATACATAAGGCCAATGCTAACAACCAGAAAAGGAGAAATCGACAGTAACACAATAATAGTAGGGGAATTTAACACCCCACTTACACCAATGGACAGATCATCCAAACAGAAAATAAATCAGGAAACACAAGCTTTAAATGACACAATAGACCAGATAAATCTAATTGATATTTGTAAAACACTCCACCCAAAAGTGGCAGAATACACTTTCTTCTCAAGTGCACATGGAACATTCTCCAGGATAGATCATATCTTGGGTCACAAATCAAGACTTGAAAAATTTGAGAAAATTGAAATTGTATCAAGTATCTTTTCTGACCACAACACTATGGGATTGGAAATCAATTACAGAAAAAAAAATTATAAAAAACACAAATACATGGAAGCTAAACAGTGCACTAGTAAATAAGCAAGAGATCACTGAAGAAATCAAGGAAAGATACATAGAAACAAATGACAATGAAAACACTATGACCCAAAACTTATGGGACACAGCAAAAGCAGTTCTAAGAGGGAAGTCTATAGCAATTCAATCTCACCTCAAGAAACAAAAAAAATCTCAAATAAACAATCTAACACTGCACTTAAAACAACTAGAGAAAGAATAACAAAGAAAACCTCAAGTCAGGAGAAGGAAAGAAATCATAAAGATCAGAGCAGAAATAAATGAAATAGAAACTAAGAAAACAGTAGCAAAGCTCAATAAAACTAAAAGCTGGTTCTTTGAGAAGATAAACAAAATTGACAAACCCTTAACCAGACTCATCAAGAAAAAAAAAAGAGAGGACGCAAATCAATAAAATTAGAAATGAAAAAGGAGAAAGCACAACTTACACTGCAGAAATACAAAGGATTATAAGAGACTACTACAAACACCTATATGCCAATAAAATGGACAACCATGAAGAAATGAATGAATTATTGGAAAGCTACAATTTTCTAATACTGAAGCAGGAAGAATTAGAAAATATAAACAGACCTATAACAAGTAATGAAATTGAAACCGTAATTTAAAATCTTCCAACCAACAAAAGTCTAGAACCAGATGGCTTCACAGGTGAATTCTATCAAACATTTAGAGACGAGCTAACCCCATCCTTCTCAAACTCTTCCAAAAAATTTCAGAGGGAGAAACTCCCAAATTCATTCTACAAAGCCACCATCACCCTGACACCAAAACCAGAAAAAGATATCACAAAAACAGAAAATTATACACCAATATCACTGATGAGCATAGATGGGAAAATCCTAAAGAAAATACTAGCAACAGAATACAACAGCACATTAAAAGGATCATACACCATGATCAAGTGGGATTTATCCCAGGGATGCAAGGATTCTTCAATATACGCAAACCAATCAATGTGATACACCACATCAACAAATTAAGGAATAAGAACTATATGATCATCTCAATACATGCAGGAAAAGTTTTGCCAAAACTCAACACTGCTTTTTGTTAAAAATTCTCCCAAAAATGGGCATAGAGGGAACCTCCTCAACATAATAAAAGCCATATATGACAAACCCACAACAAGCATCATACTCAGTGGTGAAAAACTGAAAGCATTTCCACTAGGATCAGGAACAAGACAAGGATGTCCACTCTCGCCACACATTTTTTTGTTTTTAGTGAATTTATTTATTTATTTATTTTTATTTTTGGCTGCACTAGGTCTTTGTTGCTGTGTGCAGGCTTTCTCTAGTTGCAGTGAGCAGGGGCTACTGTTTGTTGCGGTGCACAGGCTTCTCATTGCGGTGGCTTATCTTATTGCAGAGCACAGGCTCTAGGGGCATGGGCTTTGGTAGTTGTGGCATGTGGGCTCAGTAGTTGTGGCTCAAGAGCACAGGCTCAGTAGTTGTGGCACAAGGGCTTAGTTGTCCCTGGCATACGGGATCTTCCCAGACCAGGGTTTGAACCCATGTCCCCTGCATTGGCAGGCGGATTCTTAACCACTGTGCCACCAGGGAAGTCCCCACTCTTGCCACTCTTATTCAACATAGTTTTGGAGGTCCTAGCCACAGCAATCAGAGAAGAAAAAGAAATAAAAGGAATACAAATTGAAAAAGAAGAAGTAAAGCTGTCACTATTTGCCGATGACATGATACTGTACACAGAAATTCCTAAAGATGCCACCAAAAAATGACTAGAACTAATCAATGAATTTGGCAAGGTTGCAGGATACAAAATTAATGCACAGAAATCCCTGGCATTCCTATGCACAAACAATGAAAAATCAGAAAGAGAAATTAAGGAAACACTCTCATTTACCACTGAAACAAAAGGAATGAAATACCTAGGAATAAACCTACCTAAGGAGGTGAAAGACTTGTACTCAGAAAACTATAAAACACTTATGAAAGAAATCAAAGAGGACTTCTCTGGTGGCGCAGTGGTTAAGAATCCGCCTGTCAATGCAGGGGACACAGGTTCGAGCTCTGGTCTGGGAAGATCCCACATGTTACGGAGCAACTAAGTCTGTGCGCCACAATTACTGAGCTTGAGCTCTAGAGCCCATGAGCCAAAACTACTGAGCCCGCACCTAGAGCCTGTGTGCAACTACTGAAGCCCATGCGCCTAGAGCCTGTGCTCCGCAACAAGAGAAGCCACCGCAATGAGAAGCCCACGCACCACAACAAATAGTAGCCCTTGCTCGCTGCAACTAGAGAAAGCCCGCATGCAGCAACGAAGACCCAACACAGCCAAAAATAAATAAATAAATAAATAAATATTTTACAAAAGAAATAAAAGATGACATAAACAGATGGAGAAATATACCATGTTCTCAGATTGGAAGAATCTATTTTGTGAAAATAATTATACTACCCAAAGCAATCTACAGATTCAGTGCAATCCCTATCAAACTACCAATGGCATTATTCACAGATTTAGGACAAAATAATCCTATAATTCGTATGGAAACACAAAAGACCCCGAATAGCCAAAGCAAAATTGAGAAAGAAAAACGAAGTTGGAAGAATCAGGCTCCCTGACTTCAAACTATACCACAAAGCTACAGTAATCAAGACAGTATGGTACTGGCACAAAAACAGAAATACAGATCAATCGTACAGGATAGAATGCCCAGAGATAAACCCATGGACATATGGGCACCCAATTTATGACAAAGGAGGCAAGAATATACAATGGAGAAAAGACAGCCTCTTCAGTAAGTGATGCTGGGAAAACTGGACAGCTACATGTAAAAGAATGAAATTAGAACACGACCCAACACCATACACAAAAATAAACTCCAAATGGATTAAAGACTTAAATGTAAGACCACACACTATAAAACTTTTAGAAGAAAACATAGGAAAAACACACTTTGACATAAGCCACAGCAAGATATTTTTTGACCCACCTCCTAGAGTAACAGAAATAAAAACAAAAATAAACAAATGGGCCTTAATGAAACTTAAAAGCTTTTGCACAGCAAAGGAAACCATAAACAAGATGAAAAGATAACCCTCAGAATGGGAGGATATATTTTCAACTGAAACAACAGACAAAGGATTAATCTCCAAAATATACAAACAGCTCATGGAGCTCAACATCAAAAAAACAAACAATCCAGGTAAAAATGCGCAGAAGACCTAAATAGGCATTTCACCAAGCAAGACATGCAGATGGCCAAGAGGCACATAAAAAGATGTTCAACATCACTAATTATTAGAGAAATGTAAATCAAAACTACAATGAGGTATCACCTCACACCTGTCAGAATGGCCATTATCAAAAAAAGCTAGAAACAATAAATGCTGGAAAGGGTGTGGTGAAAAGGGAACCCTCCTACACTGTTGGTGGGAAAGTAAATTGATACAACCACTATGGAAAACAGAATGGAGGTTCCTTAAAAAACTAAAAATAGAACTACCATATGACCCAGCAATCCCACTACTGGGCATATACCCAGAGAAAACCATAATTCAAAAAGAGAAACGCAGGACCTTTGTATGGAACTATTATGGCAGCACCATAGCACTGGTGGAGGATGAGGAACAGGTGAAAATTACTGCAGTTCTCTCAGGATCTCTGGGGAGCTCCGCTGCCCCCCTGCCAACCCATTGGACTACAGCACTGCTTCTTCAAAGTGTTTAGAGGAGAATCCTTGAGCCTGTTGGAGAGGCAGCAATGGTGAGCTGACCCATTCAATCTCCTGACTGGAGCATCAAACTCTGGCAGCTGACATTCTGGAGTTGTTGGTGAGGAGAAGATTAGTGGTCTTGACATTCACCATGTAAATGACAGGGTCTAGGGGCTCCAGCTGGGTGTCAGGCCTGTGCCTCTAAGGTGGGAGAGCTGAGTTCAGGACATTGGACCACCAGAGAGCTCCTGGCCCCACATAATATCAATTGGCAAGAGCTCTCCCTGAGGTCTCCATCTCAGTGCTAAGACCCAGCTCCACTCAATGACTAGCAAGCTCCAGTGCTGGACACCCCATGCCAAATAACTAGCAAGACAGGAACACAATCCCACCCATTAGCAGAGAGGCTGGCTAAAATCATAATAAGTTCACAGACACCCCAAAACACACGACTGAACGTGGTCTTGCCCACCAGAAAGACAAGATCCAGCCTCATGCACTAGTCCCCTCCACCAGGAAGCCTACACAACACACTGAACCAACCTTACCCACTGGGGGCAGACATCAAAAACAATGGGAACTATGAATGTGCAAACTGCGAAAAGGAGACCCCAAACACAGTAAGTTAAGCAAAATGAGAAGACAAAGAAATACGCAGCAGATGAAGGAACAAAGTAAAAACCCACCAGCCCAAACAAATAAAGAGGAAATAGGCAGTCTACCTGAAAAAGAATTCAGAGTAATGATAGTAAAGATGATCCAAAATGTTGGAAATAGAATGGAGAAAATACAAGAAACGTTTAAGAAGGACCTAGGAGAACTAAAGAGCAAACAAGATGAACAACACAATAAAAGAAATTAAAAATTCTCTAGAAGGAATCAATAGCAGAATAACTGAGGCAGAAGAACAGATAAGTGACCTGGAAGATAAAATAGTGGAAATAACTACCAAAGAGCACAATAAAGAAAAAGAATGAAAAGAATTGAGGAGAGCCTCAGAGACCTCTGGGACAACATTAAACGCACCAACATTTGAATTATAGGGTTCCCAGAAGAAGAGAAAAAGAAAGGGACTGAAAAATATTTGAAGAGATTATAGTTGAAAACTTCCCTAATATGGGAAAGGAAATAGTCAATCAAGTCCAGAAAGCACAGAGGGTCCCATACAGAATAACTCCAGGGAGAAACACGCCAAGACACATATTAATCAAACTATCAACAATAAAATACAAAGAAAAAATATTAAAAGCAGCAAGGGAAAAGCAACAAATAACATACAAGGGAATGCCATTAAGGTTGTCAGCTGATTTTTCAGCAGAAACACTGCAGGCCAGGTGGGAGTGGCAGGACAAATTTAGGTGATGAAAGGGAAAAATCTACAACCAAGATTACTCTACCCAGTAAGGATCTCATTCAGATGAGAAATTAAAACCCTTACAGACAAGCAAAGCTAAGAGAATTCAGCACCACCAAACCAGCTTTACAACAAATGCTAAAGGAACTTCTCTAGGCAGGAAACAAAAGAGAAGGAAAAGAACTACAAAAACAAACCCAAAACAATTAAGAAAATGGTAATAGGAACATACATATCGATAACTACCTTAAATGTAAATGGATTAAATGCTCCAACCAAAAGACATAGACTGGCTGAATGGATACAAAAACAAGACCTGTATATAAGCTGTCTACAAGAGACCTAATTCAGACCTATGGACACATACAGACAGAAAGTGAAGGGATGGAAAAAGATATTCCATACAAATGGAAATCAAAAGAAAGCTGGAGTAGCAATTCTCATATCAGACAAAATAGACTTTAAATTAAAGACTATTAGAAGAGACAAAGAAGGTCACTACATAATGATCAAGGGATCAATCCAAGAAGAAGATATAACAATGGTAAATATTTATGCACCCAGCATAGGAGCACTTCAATACATTAGGCAAATGCTAACAGCCATAAAAGGGGAAATCAACAGTAACACAATCATAGTAGGGGACTTTAACACCCCACTTTCACCAATGGACAGATCATCCAAAGTGAAAATAACTAAGAACACACAAGCTTTAAATAACACATTAAACAAGATGGACTTAATTGATTTTTTTTTTCAGTTTTTAAAAGGAAGACTTATTCGACAAGTTTCACTTAGCACAATACACCTAAAAGGAAAATCACAATACAATGAAAAGATTTAATCAAGGCCTCAGAATTTCGTACAAACACCAAGACCAAAATCCTAAACTACTGGTATTGCGTCTCAAATTTTCCCCATTAACTTAAAAAAAAGCTTAAACTTACATGCCATAGAGGTTATTAAATGAAACTAGAATTAATAAACATGCCAAATGTTTCACTTTTAATTGTAGGCACAGCTCCTATATTGAGTTTTACAAAAAAGCATGTCTTTCAACAATGCATCCAAACAGTGTTCAATGTAATGTGGTGTAAGCAACATTTAACATAATTCAACTGCTTTAACCTAAATAAACCTACTGCTTAAATACATCCTACAATATAACTAACTTGAGAAAAGCTGAAAATTATTTAACAGTAATAGATTACTCAACCTAGTTACATCCTAAATGAATGTTTGTGTTCAAAAATACTGAAACTTAAGTCTTTAAAACAATCCTGATTTCCACTTAGAGTAAGCATAAATCACAATCTTGTATTGCAAAACTGTTAAAACTTAAGTTTTATTTTTCTTTTAAAAAATGTTCAGGAATAAAGACACAGACCTACTAGAGCATGGACTTGAGGATATGGGGAGGGGGAAGGGTAAGCTGTGACAAAGTGAAAGAGCGGCATGGACATATATACACTACCAAACGTAAGGTAGATAGCTAGTGGGAAGCAGCCGCATAGCACAGGGAGATTAGCTCGGTTCTTTGTGACCGCCTGGAGGGGTGGGATAGGGAGGGTGGGAGGGAGACGCAAAAGGGAGGGGATATGGGAACATATGTATATGTATAACTGATTAAATTTGTAAAATAAAAAATATATATATATTAAAAAAAAAAAAAAAATGTTGACCAAGAGTCAGTGATCAGAATCAATTACAGTTCCCATCCACCACTCATACTGGACATGCTAGACATCCCTCCCATTCCATTCACTCCCATAGACGCTCGGCTTCCGCTACTGTAGTAGCTTCTGTGCACTGCTCCTTGGCTGCCTATGCAGTGTTTGATTGAAAATCACTGGAGTTTTCCTGTAAAACTTGGTCATATCCACTCATGCTGCTCTGGCCACCATAGCCACCTCCATTACGACCACTCAGCTGCTGGCTGGCTGGGCCGCCATAACTGGACTGGTTTGACAAGCCCATGCCTCCCATCATTTGGCTACCATAAGCACCACCGCTTGCTCCTGCTGTAGAATTCAAGAAGAGCTCTACATATCTGTGTTGCATATTTGCTTTGTCTTTTGCCATAGCTGTCACAGCATCTTCATGAGTTGAAAACTTGACATCTGCTTCACCCTTTGCTCTGCCATCAGGACCAATTTCAATATGTACTCTCACAGGGTTGAGTGGTGAAAAAAAATTATAAATGTCATTCTCAGTAGTTCTGTAAGGTAATCCCTGCATGTGTACACAGTGTCCTGTTGTGCTCTGGAAAGTAGAGCCACCATCCCCATATCTGTGATCTGACATTCCTGAAAAACAGTAATTGAGGTCTTTTCCAAATCTATCTGACCCAAATCCATAGCCATCACTATAGACATTATAATCATCATAGCCTCCATAACCTCCACCATAAGCACCATGCCTCATCCTTTCAAAGCCAGCTCCTCTTCCAATGCTGTTATAACCTCTGCCAGCCCCAGGTCTGTCATAGGGACCTGGCCACTGCATGGGCATCAGTTTTCATGGTGGATCATAGTGAGTTCTAACTTCAACTCGACTGCTCTTTAAGATTTCAATATACCTGTGCCCTATTCTTTCCTTGTGTTTCTTTAGAGCCTATTTAGCTATTTCCTGTGAAGCAAACTGCACGAAGGCCTCCCCCATACTGCTCCCCTGGAAGTCCACCAGCAATGTTATCCCATTTGGCACAATTTCCAACCCTGAGAAGAACTGAACAATTTCTTCCTTGCTACATCCAAAGGAGAGTCCTCTAAGCCACACAAAACCATCACTGGCCGTGTCAGGACTATTTGGACGAGTATGCTTCAACACCCAATCCATTTCAACATTGTTTGACTTGAACACTTCAACATATCTGTGTCCCATAGTTTCTCTGTCTTTTTTCAGGGCCAATTTGACTTCATCTTCTGATTCAAGTTCAACTAAATCCTCGCCACTCGGTCTGCCTTCTCTGGTGTAGATGAAATGAATACCTTGAGCCCCATTTTGAATTTTGCAGTCAGAAAATAACCGCTGCACTTCGTCGGCCAAGCAAGACCAAGACAAGCCCCAGACCTTCACCACGAATCCCTCGCCACCTTCGGTGCCCAACATCAACGTCTCTTAGGGGGTCCTGGCGTCAAAACAGACTCCACACACAACTTCAGCATGGCTGAGAAGAAAATCAATTGATATTTATAAGACATTCCATCCAAAAACAACAGAATACACTTCCTTCTCAAGTGCTCATGGAACATTCTCCAGGATAGATCATATCTTGGGTCACAAATCAAGCCTCGGTAAATTTAAGAAAATTGAAATCCTATCAAGTACCTTTTCTGACCACAATGCTATGAAACTAGATATCAATTACAGGAAAAAAAATGTAAAAAAATACAAACACATGGAGGCTAAACAATATGCTACTAAATAACCAAGAGATCACTGAAGAAATCAAAGAGGAAATCAAAAAATACCTAGAAACAAATGACAATGAAAACACCATGACCCAAAATCCATGGGATGCAGCAAAAGCAGTTCTAAGGGGAAGATTACAACAATACAATCCTATCTCAAGAAACAAGAAAAATCTCAAATAAACAACCTAACCTTACAACTAAAGCAATTAGAGAACAAAGAACAAAAAAAATTCAGAGTTAGCAGAAGGAAAGAAATCATAAAGATCAGATCAGAAATAAATGAAAAAGAAATGAAGGAAATGATAGCAAAGATCAATAAAACAAAAAGCTGGTTCTTTGAGATGATAAACAAAATTGATAAACCATTAGCCAGAATCATCAAGAAAAAAATGGAGAAGACTCAAATCAACAAATTAAAAATGTAAAAGGAGAAGTAACAACTGACACTGCAGAAATACAAAGGATCATGAGAGATTACTACAAGCAACTGTATGCCAATACAATAGACAACGTGGAAGAAATGGACAAATTCTTAGAAAAGCACAACCTTCTGAGACTGAACCAGAAAGAAATAGAAAATTTAAACAGACCAATCACAAGCACTGAAATTGAAACTGTGATTGAAAATCTTCCAACAAACAAAAGCCCAGGACCAGATGGCTTCACAGGCAAATTCTATCAAACATTTAGAGAAGAGCTAACACCTATCCTTCTCAAACTCTTACAAAATATAGCAGAGGGAGGAACACTCCCAAACTCATTCTAAGATGTCACCATCACCCTGATACAAAAACCAGACAAAGATGTCACAAAGAAAGGAAACTACAGGCCAGTATCACTGATAAACATAGGTGCAAAAATCCTCAACAAAATACTAGCAAACAGAATCCAACAGCACATTAAAAGGATCATACACCATGATCAACTGAGGTTTACCCCAGGAATGCAAGGATTCTTCAATATATGCAAATCAATCAATGTGATAAAACATATTAACAAATTGAAGAATAAAAACCATATGGTCATCTCAACAGATACACAGAAAGCTCTTGACAAAATTCAGCACCCATTTACGATAAAAACCCTCCAGAAAGTAGGCATAGAGGGAACTTACCTCAACATAATAAAGGCCATATATGACAAACACACAGCCAACATCATTCTCAGTGGTGAAAAACTGAAACCATTTCCACTAAGATCAGGAACAAGACAAGGTTGCCCACTCTCACCGTTATTATTCAACATGGCTTTGGAAGTTTTAGCAGCAGCAATCAGAGAAAAAGAAGAAATAAAAGGAATCCAAATCAGAAAAGAAGAAGTAAAACTGTCCCTGTTTACAGATGACATGATACTATATAAAGAGAATCCTAAAGACGCTTCCAGAAAACTACTAGAGCTAATCAATGAATTTGGTAAAGTAGCAGGATACAAAATTAATGCACAGAAATCTCTTGCATTCCTATACACTAATGATGAAGAATCTGAAAGACAAATTACAAAAACACTTCCCATTTACCACTGCAACAAAAAGAATAAAATACCTAGGAATAAACCTATCTAAGGAGACAAAAGACCTGTATGCAGAAAACTATAAGACACTGATGAAAGAAATTAAAGATGATACAAACAGATGAAGAGATATACCATGTTCTTGGATTGGAAGAATCAACCTTGTGAAAAGAATTATACTACCCAAAGCAATCTACAGATTCAACGCAATCCCTATCAAACTACCACTGGCAATTTTCACAGAACTAGAACAAAAAATTTCACAATTTGTATGGAAACACAAAAGACCCCAAATAGCCAAAGCAATCTTCAGAAAGAAGAAAGGGGGCCTCCCTGGTGGCGCAAGTGGTTGAGAGTCCGCCTGCCGATGCAGGGGATACGGGTTCGTGCCCCGGTCTGGGAGGATCCCATATGCCGCGGAGCGCCTGGGCCCGTGAGCCATGGCCGCTGAGCCTGCGCGTCCGGAGCCTGTGCTCTGCAACGGGGGAGGCCACAACAGTGAGAGGCCCGCATACTGCAAAAAAAAAAAAAAAAAAGAAAGAAAGAAGAAAGGAGCTGCAGGAATCAGCCTTCCTGACTTCGGACTATACTACAAAGCTACAGTAATTAAGACAGTATGGTACTGGCACAAAAACAGAAATATGGATCAATGGAACAGGACAGAAAGTCCAGAGATAAACCCACAGATATATGTTCCCCTTATCTTTGATAAAGGAGGTAAGAACATACACTGGAGAAAAGACAGCCTCTTCAATAAGTAGTGCTGGGAAAACTGGACAGCTACATGTAAAAGAATGAAATTAGAACACTCCCTAACACCATATACAAAAATAAACTCCAAATGGATTAAAGACTGAAATGTGTGGCCAGACACTATAAATCTCTTAGAGGAAAACATAAGCAGAACACTCTATGACATAAATCACAGCAAGTTCCTTTTTGACCCACCTCCTAGAGAAATGGAAATAAAAACAAAAATAAATAAATGGGACCTAATGAAACTTAAAAGCTTCTGCACAGCAAAGTAAACCATAAAGAAGACGAAAAGACAACCCTCAGAATGGGAGAATATATTTGCAAACAAAGCAACTGACAAAGGATTAATCCCCAAAATATACAAACAGTTCATGGAGCTCAATATAAAAACACAAACAACCCAATCCAAAAATGGGCAGAAGACTTAAATAGACATTTCTCCAAAGAAGATACACAGATTGCCAGCAAACACATAAAGGGGTGCTCAACATCACTAATTATTAGAGAAATGCAAATCAAAACTACAATGAGGTATCACCTCACACCTGTCAGAATGGTCATTATTGAAAAATCTACAAACAATAAATGCTGGAGATGGTGTGGAGCAAAGGGAACCCTCTTGCACTGTTGGTGAGAATGTAAATTGATACAGCCACTATGGAAAACAGTATGATGGTTCCTTAAAAAACTAAAAATAGAACTACCATATGACCCAGCAATCCCACTACTGGACATACACCCTGAGAAAACCATAATTCAAAAAGAGTCATGTACCACAATATTCACTGAAGCACTATTTACAATAGCCATGACATGGAAGCAACCTAAGTGTCCATCGACAGATGAATGGATAAAGGAGATGTGGCACATATGTACAATGGAATATTACTCAGCCATAAAAAGAAATGAAATTGAGTTATCTGTCGTGAGGTGGATGTTCCTAGAGACTGTCATACAGAGTGAAGTAAGTCAGAAAGAGAAAAACAAATACCATATGCTAACACATATATATGGAATCTAAAAAAAAAATGTTACTGATGAACCTAGTTGCAGGGCAGAAATAAAGAGGTAAACATAGAGAATGGACTTGATGACATGGGGTGGCAGGGCGAAGCTGGCGTGAAGTGAGAGTAGCATTGACATATATATACTACAGAATGTAAAACAGTTGGCTGGTGGGAAGCAGCAGCATAGCACAGGGAGATCGGCTCGGTGCTTTGCAATGACCTAGAGGAGTGGGATAGGGAGGGTGGGAGGGACTCTCAAGAGGAAGGGAATATGGGGACATGTCTATGCATACGGTTGATTCACTTTGTTGTGAAACAGAAAGTAACATGGTATTGTGAAGCAATTATACTCCAGTAATGATCTATTAAAGGGACTCTCCTCGTGGCACAGTGGTTAAGAATCCACCTGCCAATGCAGGGGACACAGGTTCAAGCCCTTGTCCACAAAGATCCCACATGCCGCAGAGCAACTAAGCCCATGAGCCACAGCTACTGAGCCTGCGTGCCACAACTACTGATGGCCTAGAGCCCGTTCTCCACAAGAGAAGCCCGCACACCACAACGAAGAGTAACCACCGCTCACCGCAACTAGAGAAAGCCTGCACACAGCAACGAAGACCCAATGCAGCCAAAAATATAAATAAATAAATTTATTTTTTTAAGAAAAAGATCTATTTAAAAAAAAAGATTAGCACAAGAATGTTCATAGCAGCTTATTCATTGTAGCCGCAAACCCAAAACAACCCAAATGTTCATCAATAGGGGAATAAATACACATTGTGGTATATTCATGCAATGGAATACTACTGAGCAATAACAAATAATGAACTATTGATACACATAATAAAATAGATGATTTCAGAAACATTGAGAAAAAAAGCTAGACACAAAACACTGCCTACTTTGTTATTCCATCTATATGAAGATTTAAAAGATGAAAAATGCATCTATACTGATAAAAATTAGAACAGTTGTTGCCTGGCATTGCTGGGCAGCAGGAGGTGGAAGGGAGAGACTTGAGGGACTTGAATAGAAAGTGGCTGGAGGCACCTTGCTGTGCTGATGGAAACGTCCTGTGTTTGTCTTGACTGGGGTGTTTATTACATGAGGGTGTACAATTGTCTTAAATGATCAAACTATACACATAAGGTCTGCACATTTTACTGTATGTCAATTATACCTCAATAAAATTAATTAATGAAAACTAGGTTTGTAAAATTTTAGTGAATTTTTCAAAATTATTGTTTCCAAATTGACCTTACTTACTAATGCACTGAGAAATTAAAAGTACTCAAAAGAGAATTTCCACACATTCCTACTATTATCACATCTACCCAATGTATATATGTGCCCAGATACTGCCTTTCTTCCTGTTTGTAAAAATGAATTATCTGTGCTCCTAAAGCCAACCCCTCCATTTGAGCACTAGATCCCATTCTTTCTCATCTCAACTCATCAAGGACATAACTCTAGTAATTCTCCCCATGCCCTCCTGCACATTAACTCTTCTGTCTCTACTGGATCATTCACACAAGCATAGAAACATGCTCTAAAACATCCCATCCTAAAACAGAGAGAGAGGAGTTGTCCCTTGAGTTGACACTTTGCTCCAGCTCCCACTCTAGTTCTCCACTCTTTTTATAAAAAAAACTCTTCAAAAATGTTGACTGTATGCTCTGTTTTATAAGTTCTTTCCATGTATTCTCTTAAACCTACTCCAATCAGTTTTGCCACCAATACTCAACTCAAACTGCCTGCCAACATGAACAATAGGCTTTATGTGGCCAAATCCAATGGTCAATTCTCAGTTCATTGATCTCTCTTTCCTCCCTGAATATACTCTTCATTTGCTTTTAGGAATCAGTTTTCCTTTTACCTCATTGGCCGTTCCTCCTTTGTTGGTTCATCTTCCTCAATCTGATCTCTTAATGTTGGGTTTGGCCCTTCCACCTCTTTTCTTCATGTCTAAACTCACTTTCTTGGTGAGTAAGTGGCCACAACAAATCTTATGGCTTAAATATAATTTATATGCTGATAATACCCAAATTAAAAATATATATATCTCCTCAAGACCCACATCAAGGATCCCACCAAGCCCACAACAATAACTAGTTCCCAGTAGAGCTCAGAAGGAAAGTTGCACGATATACTGAAGAGGAGGAATTACCATATACACAGAAAACACAGCAGTTAAAGGACAATTTGCATTGTCAGAAATCTGGGAAGCATGTTTAGAGTACATTCTACAGGGGTCAGTCCAAGGAAAAAAGTAAGGAAGGATCTGTATGGAAACAACCTAAGTGTCCATTACATATGAATGTATAAAGAAGATGTGGGATACTACTCAGCCATAAAAAAGAATGAAATTTTGCCATTTGCAGCAACATGGATGGACTTGGAAGGTATTATGCTAAGTGAAATAAGTCAGACAGAGAAAGACAAATACTGTATGATATCACTTATATGTGGAATCTAAACACGTACAACAAACAGTGAATAAAAGAAAAAAGAAACAGAATCATCGATATAAGAGAACAAATTAGGGGTTACCAGTGGAGAGAGGGAAGAAGGGAGGGGCAATATAGGGGTAGGGGAAAAGAAAAAAGAGATTATTATGGGATTATATGAAATCATGTGTATGAAACTTTTGAAAATTGTAAAGCACTATAGAATTTAAAGAATCTTTCATTCAATTAAAAATTAGAAAAAAATAAGATAGGATCTGGCCAAATTTATTAACATAGGTGCTCTTACCTAGGATTGGAGATTTAACATGTTTGTTGAGTCTCTGTGTATGAATGTAACAATTTGCTTGGTTGCTAGTGGGCCTGGCTTCAATGATGGCCTATAGCAAATAAAACTGAGATGCAAAAACCTCTTTGGGATTCTGTAAGAATGAAACCTAAGGCCTAGGGAAATGGATATGTTGGAGCAGATATTCCCAGCCACACACTAACCATATCTACTTGGGGCCTAGATGGTATTCCATTCACCAAGATATGAATAAATTAATAAGTAAGAAAGAATTTATCAGTCATTAAAATGTATGCATTTACAAACATAAAACTTGATATTTAATTATGTGCAATATTAGGTATTTTACGGGTTTTACATTTTTAATTTTGAATTTGTTCTTCAAAAATATTTTTAAATATTTGAAGATGACAAGAATATACCATTATTGAAAAAAGTAAAACATAGAAGAGTATAAGCGATATGATAAAGAGCCTATTAAATACACATATGTGTGTATGTGTGTGATGTATGTATGTATGTGTGTGTGTGTTATTTTAAAAAAAGACTAGAAGGGACTTCTGATTTCAGCCAAGCCTGATTCACCTTCCCACCTAAAACAGCTGAACAATTAAAGAAAATATATAAAACAACATTTTTTAGACATTGGCCATCAAGCTATACAGAACAGTGATTCCTTAGAAAGAGGAAACAAACAATTGCCTCTGCCTACTGTCTGGACAGAATTTTCAGGCCAGAGCACAGGAAAAGAGAACTTAGGTGGAGCCCAGTGATATGCCTTAGTTGAGAAGACAGAGCAGGATGTCCAGATAAGCCAAGGCAGGTATGATATGCTGGGCACAGTACTGGAGAGGAGAGAGATACATAGTAGAAAGTTCTGGAGATCTGCAGAATGTCACCCTTTGAGTTTTTAGTTAAGTACTGATCAGAGCATGTTTATGAAGAAACTACTTAAGGCTAGGGAAATAACCAACTGAAAAGAGCAGAAGGTACAAGCCCTGGGACTCAGAGCTGGGGATAGTAAAAATTATAAGGATAGAAAATAGTGGAGGGAATTCCCTGGTGGCCCAGTGGTTAGGACTCTGTGCTTCCAACTCAGGAGCATGGGTTCAATCCCTGGTTGGGGAACTAAGATCTTGCATGCCGCATGGCATGGCTGAAAAAAAAAAAAAAAGAAGAAAATAGTGAAATTAAAAGGTGGAAAATTGTACTTCATAGGCATTGCCTCAGCAGTGGAAAAAAAATTAGCTCTGGATTAAAGTTTACTCTGGTCACACCTAATGAAGTTAAAAGCAAGCTTCAAAGGATCTAAGTATTTCTAATTAACTATGTCCAAAACAAAGCTCAGGAATAATTATAGGAGGGCAAAAATATACAGCACCTAACAAGGTAAAACAACAATGTCTAGCATCTAATAAAAAGTTACCAGAAATAAAGAAAGCAGGAAAATACAACCCATTATAAGTAGAAAAAAATTAATAAATAGAAACATACTGAGAAATGAGACAGGTGATATAATTACTAGACAAGAATATTAAAAGTTATTATAACTATATTCCATATGTTCTACAGGGTAGAGAAAAGACTGAATAATAAATAGAAACATGGAAAATAGTAAAAAGGCACAAATTGAACTTCTAATGAGGATAGAAATAACAGCAGTTTAGACGTTGCAGAAGAAAATTTTTGTGAATTTGTAGGGATAATAATAGAAACTATCCAATATAATTTTTCTATGTATATGTCCAGATTAAAAACAAAACAAAAGATAGGAAAAAATGAATAGAAAGTCAGTTGTGAGACAATTTTAAGCAACTTAAGATATATGTAATTGGAATTCCTGAAGGAGATTTAACTTTAAATGTGAATGAACATCAAGAATCATCAGACACTTGAGGATAGTCTCTAACATGGGAGAGACCAATAGAAATAGTCAAAAGGAACTTGAAGAAAAGTAGGTAACAGGAAAAAAAAATCCTATTAAAAAAAACAACAATATAAAGTATCCTCAAAGAGAAAAAAGAAGAGATAGCATCCATGAAATAAGATGATAAATCTATTTTTAAAAAGGATGACACTTAGAGAACGACAAAAACAACAAAATACTTTTGGAAATGGAAAATATAACAATAATTATAATAAAAATTAAGTATTAGTTTGGCCAAAAGGTTAGTTCGGTTTTTTCCGTAAGATGGCTCTAGTAGTGTTTAGTCGTCTTTAACTTCATTCCAAACAATTTTGTCAGATTGTATTGTGACAGCTGTCATATCAGCCTGCATTAAAAAAAAAAACTTACTGGGACTTCCCTGGTGGTCCAGTGGTTAAGAATCCGCCATCCAATGCAGGAGACCCAGGTTCAAACCCTGGTTGGGGAAATAAGATCCCACATGCTGCAGGGCAACTAAGCCCCTGGGTCACAACTAGAGCCCACGTGCTCTGGAGCCCACACACCACAACTAAAGAGAAGCCCACATGCCACAACAAAGATCCTGCCTGCCGCAGCTAAGACCCCATGCAGCCAAAAATATAAATAAATAAATAATTATTTTTTAAAAATCAAAATTGGTGAATTTTTTTAAAGAAAGTTTTGTTTGTTTATTTATTTATGTATTTTGGCTGTGTCGGGTCTTAGTTGTGGCACACGGGATCTTCATTGCAGCATACAGAATCTTCAATTGCAACATGCAGGATATTTTTTAGTTGCAGCATGCATGCGGGATCTAGTTCCCCGACTAGGGATCAAACCCGAGCCCCCTGCATTGGGAGTGTGGAGTCTTACCCACTGGACTACCAGGGAAGTCCTGAACATTGGTGAATTTTTGTGCAGCCATTTTAATATTAAAGATGGGAGAAAAAAAGCAACATTTTTAGCATATTATGCTTTATTATTTCAAGAAAGGTAAAAACGCAACTGAAATGCACAAAAAGATTTGTGCAGTGTATGGAGAAGGTGCTGTGACTGATCAAACGTTGTCAAGAGTGGTTTACTTGTCAAAAGAGTTTCGTGCTACAGATTTCTCACTGGACGACGCTCCACAGTCAGGTAGACCAGTTGAAGTTGATAGTGATCAAATTGAGACATTAATTGAGAACAATCAACCTTATACCACGTGGGAGGTAGCTGACATACTCAAAATATCCAAATCATCAAACGATGAAGATCATTTGCACTAGCTTAGTTATGTTAATCACTTTGGTGTTTGGGTTCCACGTAAGATAAGCGGAAAAAAACCTCTTGACCATATTTCCGCATGCAATTCTTTACTTAAACGTAACAAAAACGTTCTGTTTTTAAAATAAATTGTGACAGGAGATGAAAAGTGGATACTGTACAATAATGTGGAACAGAAGAGATCATCGTGGGGCAAGGGAAATGAACCACCACCAACCACACCAAAGGCCGGTCTTCATCCAAAGAAGGTGATGTTGTGTATATGGTGGGATTGGAAGGGAGTCCTCTATTAAGAGCTCCTTCCAGAAAACCAATTAATTCCAACAAGTACTGCTCCCAGTTAGACCAGCTGAAAGCAGCACTCGATGAAAAGCGTCTGGAACTAGTCAACAGAAAACGCATTATCTTCAATCAGGACAATGCAAGACCACGTGTTTCTTTGATGACCAGGCAAAAACTGTTACAGCTTGGCTGAGAAGTTCTGATTCATCCACCATATTCACCAAACATTGCGCCTTCAGATTTCCATTTATTTCGATCTTTACAAAATTCTCTTAATGGAAAAAATTTCAATTCCCTGGAAGACTGTAAAAGGCACCTGGAACAGTTCTTGGTTCATAGAGATAAAAAATTGGGGGAAGATGGAATTATGAAGTTGCCTGAAAAGTGGCAGAATGTAATGGAACAAAAGGGTGAATACACTGTTCAACAAAGTCCTTGGCGAAAATGAAAAATAAGTCTTTTCCTTAAAAACCTAAGGAACTTTTTGGCCCACCCAATAGAAGAGTTCAAAGATAAAACTGAGGAAACCTCCCAAAAAATAAAACAAAACCATAAACTGAAGGAAAATGAGTGATGAAAAAAAAGAAAGAAAGAAAATTTAAGGGTCAATTGAGCTCCAACATCCAAATTTGGAAAGAAATGAAAAAGAAAAAAGCATATAGGATATCACTGAAGAAATAACACAAGAATATTTCCTATAATTGAAGGACAAGTTTTAGGACTGAATGAAACTCATTGAGTATCCAGCACAACAAACGAAAAAGACCCACATCAAGGCACATCATTGTTGAATTTCAGGTCTGGGATTAGGAAAAGATTGTAAGAGCTGTTAGAGAAAAAATAAGTCACATGCAAAGAGTTAAAAACCAGAATATCTTCACACTTTTCAACAGCAACAGTTGAAGCTAGAAAGCAATGAAGCAAGAACAGCATGAGGGAATATTATTTCTAACCTAGATATCCATCCCTGCCAAACTACTGGTCATCTGTAAGGATAGAATTAAGATATTTTTGGATTTTTTTTAAACAACTTACTTCCCACATACCCTTTCTCAGGAAGCTGCTGGAGAACCTATCACCAAAAAGAAGGAACAAACCAGATGACAGATGACACACTCAAACTGGGTAACTGAAGAGAGTTTAATAAAGGGACTGTTCAGAAGGGTGTGGACAGGGCTTAGGAAAAGCAGTAAGGAGTAGTACAGCACTCTGGGCCTAGTTAACAGCCCTAGGCCTGAAGGGGCAAGGGGAGAGAGTGGTTACTGGAAGCCAGAGACAATGCTATCTGAAGAGGACTACCAGGCAGGAGCTGTGGCTTCAGACAGAGGGAAGAAGTCAGGAGAATAAATACCCCATCCTCATTTCTCTCCCTAACATCGAATGCTGAGTCTCCCATTGGCCAAACCCAATCAAAAGCCAAAAAGAATGGCATATCTCAGAGTTATTGAGGATTCGGTTCCAGACCACCACAATAAAGCAAACATCGCAACAAGTCACACATATTTTTTGGTTTCCCCGTGCATATAAATGTTATGTTTAAACTATACTGTAGTCTATTAAGTGAGCAGTAGCATTATGTCTTACACAACAACAAAACAAAACAAACAAAAAATGTATGTACCTTAACTTAAAAATACTTTATTGTTAAAAATGCTGACCATCACCTGAGCCTTCAGTGAGTAATAATCTTTTTGCTGGAGGAGGGTTTGAAATAGTGCAAGAATTACCAAAATGTAACATCAAGCTACAAAGTGAGCAAATGCTGTTGGAAAAATGGTGCTGAAAGACTTGCTCAATGCAGGGTTGCCGCAAACGTTTAATTTGTAAAAAATGCGTTATCTACAAAGTGCAATAAAACAACGTATGCCTGTACATAGCCGAGTGGCAAAGGGAGCAGAGGAGCTGAGGGAAGAGAGTGAGGCAACTGGAATATCGGAACATATCTAGTACAGAGGGAGATCCGGGATCCAATACAGCACCATGGCAAAAGGATTTCTCAACTTGAAGATGAAGCAAATACCTGGATGACTCCTATGTACCATAATCCAGATTGGAACAAGACATTGGAGAATTACAGGATGAGTACCTTAAATTTTAAATAAAGAAAGAAAGTGAAAAAGAAAACAGTAGATTACCTGATATGTTTAATATTATGAAAGGATATTTACAATTCTTCCTAAAAGTTGGGAGAGTAATTTGTCATAGTTGTACAGCAAACTAAGCAAAGGAACCAGGCAACTATTAACTGAAGAAAAATAAAAAGTAGTACCAGGGAGGAAAAATAAGAGTCTGCATAATTAACTCAACCATGAGTACAATGTGTATATAAAGGTCATAATAACAAATATTGAGTATTCATCTAACAATATGATCTGAGGAGGGGATGAAAAGAGGGAAATATATTTGTGTCTATGAATGTGGGGGTGATAAACAGCAACAAATAGTTAATATTTAAAACTGAAATATTAAGAAATAGCAGTATAGGCATGTTATTTAGAAATATGAGTGTAAATACCAGAACAGCCAGTTAAAAGACTTGAAAGCAGTGACTCGTGGGAAATGGAGGTAGAGGGGGTAGTCTTGGGGGAGAGATGGGTCCAGAGATTGCATTCTTCATTACAAGCCTTATAGTACAATTTGGCTCTTTAGACTATGTACATGCATTAATGTGACAAAAATTTAAATTAAATAAAAACCCTAACAAACTGAAGATTTTTCTTTTATTAAAGCAAAATTAAAATGTGGCCAACTCCTTTACACCAGTATAGTAAAATACACATAATCTTTTTTGTCCTATCTTCTTCCATGGTTTCCAGGTTTCCTCTTCTCTGTGCTCTAGACCCTCACGTTTTAGTAAATGAAGATTATTTAGCACCTTCACAAAGAATGGGGAAGAATTAATAAAAAATGTTTGATGATAGGAATCTGGGGCAAGTTTTTCTGGCTAAAAATTGTTATAACATGAGATATGAAAAAGAATGATAGAATGTGGGGATCTTCTTCAGAAGTTTCCTCCCTTGAGAGAGATTTTGATTAAACAAATACATTCTGCAAATACTGTCAAGTATAGCAAAAACTAGTCCTTCAGTGCATTCACTCAGCCAGTGAATTCAACATTTAAGACAAACCTAATGCTTAAGCTAAAATATAACAAAAAATAATTAAATAATAGTAAAAGCTAACAGTAACTGAGCAGTTGCTAAGTGATAAGCACTGCGCTGAGCACTTCATTGCATTATGTCATTTGAAACCTCACAATAATCCTAGGAGCTAGATTTGACTATTTCCCCATTCTACATATGGGAAAATCTTTTAAAGGATGAGTAACTTATTCAAGGAAGTGGCAGTCTGGATTTAAACTCAGATCTTACTTAAAAGCCCAAGCTCTTATAAACTTCCAGTGTATTTTGAATGAAACCAAAACTGACAATCAGGGGGCTGGGGGTGGGAATGGGGAAAGATAAGAAATCACTCTGGCTGTCAAGCCTCAAGGCAGGACTATAGGAGTAGAAGAGAAAGTTACTGAGGACCAATGAACACTGCAAAAGAATGATATGACTTTACAAAAGAATGCCACTGCAGACTGTCACATGAGCACTACTAGAATAAACCAAAACACATGTTAACTAATTCACCAAACACTTATTGAGTGACCTCTGAACTGGTCACTGAGCTGGGTACTGGCAATACCATTTCTTCACGTATATAATATAATATACTTAGAAATGAAGAATTTGTTGAAGAGCCACTACAAAATTGGAGGCCCTTTGCTATCCTGAGAACAAACGATAATCAGTTTCTTAGAAATTAATTGTTATACTATGGCTCTTTCAGTAGAGGGCACTAGGCGATCAAGATAGTTTTGAACATCAGGTGGCAAAATAGTTAATAGAAGCACCTTTTTAGAACTGCGTAGTCACTATTTTAAAAAGCGTTATCAAGGGTTCCGAAACTGGAGTAAGTCACGAACCAAAGAAAAGAGGTTTAATATATGAATATTGGTGAGATCACTAAGGTTAATATTCTAGATGCTTGCATAATTATAGGTTTCTTTTGAGTGATTCTATTTATAAAATGATTTTCATGACTTATTTGCAAGTCTCTATTAGGGCCACCAGGAAATGTCAGTTTAGCACCTAGCACTTGTGAGAGAGATAGCCTAGGGTAGTGGAATGAACTACAGGTCAAAAGTCAAAAGGCTAGAGTTTGAGAGCACTCACCCACCTCCATCCTCCTCCCCTAACCCCTCCCCTTTGGCATTTACTAATTATGTGGCCTGAGGGCAAATTATGTAATTTCAGGTTCCATACCTCTAAAATATTGATAATTTCTCCCCTGTTTATGAATGTAAAAATGTATTTCAAAATGTTGTAAATATGTAAGGTACTATAAAGTGTGAAAATTCAAGCTGTTAGAAAAAGAAATTCCAGAAACTAAATGCAATATACCCTTTTGATTCCAGGCCTATGGAGATTGGCTTTAGAACCTTCTGACAATAGTGTACATCTTGCTAGTGTAGACAGAGATAAAAGGCAGAAATCTACTGTCACAACTTCAGGATACTTTCTCCCCTCTTAAGGTTTTGCAAGTCTCTTTTCTACCCCCCGTATTGAAGAAGTACAAATTAATGAAAATTTGCTAAAACATCTTTTTATGATGTAATCATCTCTATCAACAAACTTTCATTAATTTGCATAGACAAATTCTCCAGTTTTCAGGAAGAAAGCACATCCAGCTGTACACTTTCATGAAACACATACGCACACACATACACAACCCGTTTGCATGCCTAATTAGCAGTATGATCACTCAACATCACTTCCAAATGCCTTGATGAGTAATGTTTCCATTAACAAATTAATAGGGTATGATTATAGTTTACTTATGCACGGGAAAACTGAGGAACAGAAAGATGAAATGATTTACTTAAAATGACATAGTATCAATCATGGACTTTTGCATTCTAACCATCTTAGAACCACTGGAAACTACTGGGATCACATAAGACTATTGGAAAATTAGCATTCTAAGTTCCATTCTATTTATCTTATTATTCATTTGGTTATGAAGTTAACAAATATATTTCAAATGGCTACTATATGCTAGGCCCTGCGGAAGGTGCTAGAGCTACAATAAGGAGGGGGGAAAAAACTAGCACAGTCCCTACACACTCATGAAGTTTATAATCTGGAGGGGGAAACAGACCAAAACAAAATGTGAGGAGAAAAATAAAATAGCTGTGAGTTGTGAACATTCTATGAAGAAAAGAAATAAACATGAATTCATCATGTTAAAATAGAAACAAACAGAGGAATGTGATCTTAGAGAGAGTGCTGAGGAAGAGTCAGGTCAGGAAAAGATGGTGACATTTAAGCTGAGACCTGAAAGAGCAGTAACGTTGTGAGGGTTGCAGCTCTCTTGACAGAGGCAATAAATAGCATGTGCAAAGACCCTGAGGAGAGAAAGATATTGATGTGCCTGAGGAGCTGAAAGAAAACTGGATAGAGCATGGCGAGCAAGGGGAGAGTGACTTGAAAAATGAGATTTAAGACATATGGTGGCGGGACTTCCCTGGTGGTCCAGTGGTAAAGAATCCACCTTCCAATGCAGGGGATGCGGGTTCGATCCCTGGTTAGAGAATTAAGATCCCGCATGCCGGGGAAACTACGCCCGTGCACCACAACTACCGAACTCGCGCCCCTCAACTGGAGAGCCTGTGTACCGCAAACTACAGAGCCCACCCGTCCTGGAGCCTGCAAGCCACAACTAGAGAAGAGCAAATCCACATGTCACAGCTAGAGAGAAGCCAGTGTACCGCAATGAAAGATCCTGCGTGCCTCAGCAAATATCCTGTCCGCCAAAACTAAGACCCAACTCAGCAAAAAAAAAAAAAGACTTATGGTGGGGTCAGATCACACTGAATTTTACAGGCCATGGAAAAGTTTGAATTTTATTCTAAGTACAATATGAAGTCTCTGAAGGATTTTAAGGAGAGGAATGACATGACTGGAGTTGTATTTTTAAGAAGATTCTTTCTGCTACTGTGAGAAGAATGGGTTGGAAAGGAGCAAGAGGGGCAACAGGGAGATGGAATGAGAGTGAAGTGCAATAATAGCCTCTCAGATAGATGACAAAGAACTCAGTGAAGGTGGTGACGGAGATGAAAAGTTGTTCACGAACTTGAGGTGTATCATAGATACTCATAGTTCTACTGGTTATTAGTGAAGTGTTTCTATGCATAGTACACAAGATACAAACTTTTCACTTGACAGAATGAGTTCTTTTAACTCTTTCAAAGAAATCAAGGCTGTTATCAAGCACTGTAATCAATTCACCAAATATTAATTGAACACCTTCTAACTGTGTAGAAATTAAATTTGAGAAATTTTGCTCCCCTTCAAAACATGTACCAGTTTGGAAATTGGAAACTCCCTGAATTAAACAATTAGAAAATAACCTATTGTTTAACATAATACTAAATACCAAGGGTAGAAAGTAAGTTCTCAAGACGGACAGAAATTTTAAAAATAATAATAATTTGTATCTTTATGGTCTAAAACAGGAGATTCCTTCTGGAATTTTAAGGATACATAAAGTTTAGGTAAACCAACAAATTCAGACAAGGAAAGGATTTGCGTAAGACCATTGTGGCAGATATTTTGGGCAATTTCTTCTCAACTCAAAATAATTCTCCCCTTTTCTCTCAGAACTGACCCTCCCTTCACAGGAATGAGTACCTGACCCATGTTTTACTATATGATTCCTACTCTTATGGCAAGACTGACTAGACTGCACTGGATGCTGGACCCAAACCAAGTCAGGCCAATCAATTTTCTATCTCAGAAATTCTGAATTGGGACACAAAGTAGGTAGGTTAGTCTTTAAGCATGGCTGGAACTGTGACATGTAACATCAGGAGCTGTAGAAGGCAGGGAAGTGGGAAAAACTGATCTGTAAAAAGAAGGAGCAAGAGAAAAATCCTGATTTTTTTGGTTCAAGAGCCTACTACACCCTTCCAGAGTCTCTCACTGCATTATCCTTGAATTCTGTAAGAAAACTCCATATCCTTAAAATAATTACCCTGTTTGCTTAAATCACCTTGTTAGTTGCTTAGAACGAATATGCCTTATCTGAGCCCAGCACAGCCATGAAAATGGGAATGATCATGATGAACAGGACTGACTAAAGCAGAAGATCATTCTATACACAGAACATTTAGTAGGACAGAAAAAGGATAAGGCTAGGCACCCTCTTTAACAGGCATACAGCTAGTGGAGTATGATAAACAGCATACCAAAAGAGCAATCTCTCATGGATGCTATCAAAGATATGTAACTATCAAAGAATGTAAACTACATTGTCTGACAAGAAAGGGAGGCATGAGTCAGGCACTCACACACTCAGGAGGAAGTGTTAATTTATGGAGATTAATTTGGCAAGATTCTTAAACTGGACATACTGTTTTCAACAAACAGTATGACAAACCATATTTATCAAGTCCTTACTATGTCTCAGGAACTCTTCCAGATACTAGAAATTAAGTACTAAACAAGAAAGACAGATTTTCTGCCCTCCTGGAACATACTCTTACAGGGGCAGGGAGTCGAGGAAGAAATAACAAATAATAAATGAATTAATATGGCTCATAATTTCTAAGAACTTAACAAAGTAAATAATTAGATAAATGGACATAGATCTGAGCACAAGGATACAGACACATTACAATGTTAAAATATTAAAAAATTAGAAACAACCTGAATGTCCAATAATAAGGGATTGATTATATAAATTATAGTATATCCAAATTATGCAGTATTATTTTACATTTCAAAAATATTTTAAAATAGTAATAGCTAATGTTCATTTAGTGCTTATTTGCAAGGTATTCTTCTAGTGTTTTATATATAGTAATTTGTTTAATAAACACAGAAATCCTGAAGTAGGTATTTCATTACCATCTCCATTTTATGGGATAAGAAAACTGGCACAGAGAGGTTAAGTAACTTACCCAAAGTCATACAGCAAGTAAGTGGGAGATGAGAGATTTAAACCCAGAGACGAATTTGACTGTAGAGCCTGTGCTCTTAACCATACCATCTCCAGAAAAGCATTGCAATGTGGGAAAATACCCATACTATAATTTTTAAGCTAAAAAATGCAAGATATTGATATAACTTTATATATAATTTTTAATTAAATTATGTAGATAGTATATTTGTGCTCTAAAAAAAGCATTAGAAGATATTCCAAAATATTAATAAACTATTTCCTCTGAATGGTACGATTACACATTTTTATTCTCCTCTCTGTTTTATATTTCCAAAACTGTTTTTCAGTTAAGAGAGATTACTTATTAAAGGTGGTAAAAATTGTGCTGAGGCTTGACAAATGAAAGGAAATTAAGTAAAAATTGGCAGAAAAGTAAGTGGGAGGAGGTTTTATGTTTGCTACCATAATCCCTGTAGTGAATCAGAAAGCAGGGGAATCATTTATATGTTGAATCTGAAATATGACACAAATGAACTTATCTATGAAACAGATTCACAGATATAGAGAACAGACTTGTGGTTGCCCGGCGGGGCGGGGGGGGTGTTGGGGGGGATGGATTGGGAGTTTCAGATTAGAAGATGCAAACGATTATATATAGAATTGATAAACAACAAGGCACTACTATATAGCACAGGGAACTGTATTCAATATCCTGTGATAAATCATAATGGAAAAGAATATGAGAAAGAATATATGTAACTGAATCACTTTGCTGTACAGCAGAAATTAATACAACATTGTAAATCAACTATACTTCAATAAAACAAATGTAAAAAAAAACAAAGAAAAGAAAGCAGAGGAAAATTGAGTTTCTGTGAGTTGCTTCCTCCAAGATATTTTTTAAAAAGAGATTTGGTGATTGACATTTAGGGCATTTTATTTGTCATTTTTACAAAATGAAACTAAGCCCAAGAGAAGGAAGGTTACATGTCCACAAAAATTAATGATGGAGCTAGGGGAAAAAAAAAAAGCTCTTCTGATACTCCAGGCACTTGTCTACATTGCTAAAATATTGGGGGAAATGTTTTTCTAGGATTAAAAATGAAATTTTGGAGCATCTCTGTTGGAGAATAGCATTAGGATGATCAAATTGAATTGTATTTGAACAGAGCTTTATAAATGTAGAATGAATGAGAATGACTAGACATCTTATCATAAGCATTGTCAACCATTCATAAAATAGCTAATGTTGGTAGTTGGTTTCAAATTATTTAAGAATTGGTAGTACCTGCTGCCATGGAAGTCTCTGACAATAATTTGGCAGCAGTTCAGAAAAGGAAATGGAAAAAGAGTTTTATCTTAATATTTATATATTTGACACTTACTGTTCCACGTGGGAGTTACCTGATATAAGAAGATGGTGGGCCATTACATCTCTATTCCTGTTACATTTCCAACCACACAATGCACTTTTCTGAATGATGTCTCTATAACCAAATGAATAAAATCAAAACTGTCTCTCCAGAAAGCCCTAAAGAATCAGTAGAGATATATCTTGGAGAATATTAATGTAATTTTGTGATCACTGGTCATTCTACAGGTATTTGTTAAAAGCCTATAAAGGGCAGGATAACTATGATACAAACCTCCATTGTATAGACACAGTCACTGCCCTCAAAGAGTTTGTCTCTTGTAAAGAGATAAGTGAACAATTATTATATATGATTCAAAGCAAGCATGCTTAATGTGCTGAGTGGTATGAACCATATTTTAAATCATCACAAAAATGGGAAGTATTGTTTCGAGGCAAGTCAATTGAACTGATCTCTGAAGAATGGTGGAAATTCAATAGACAAAGATGAGGGGCAAAGAGTGCATTCTAAGCACTCTACCAGGTGTGAATATAGAAAACCATGGCATATGTTAATGTTGATACCACACCCAGAGAATTTTGAATTCCAGACACATTGCCAGGAATATACTCCTTCAGTTCTTTTCCCCTATTCAGCTCCAAGAAGCTGAAAACTAGGCCAACAGCCTCCAGGCAGGAGATTTTAAAAGTTTTGAGATATATTTCCAGGACTATTTGAGGTGTCCAAGAGGAAAGATGTAAAGATGCTAGCATTGGGGGTTCTTTAACATAGTGGCCAAAGCAGCTCACTCTACAGTAAACTTCACAATAGGCGAGACTTCCTCATGGGCTCAAGCTTACAATCAGCTCTTCAGTGGTTTAAAACAGATGAGTAAAGATCACAGTTATCTCAGAAAAGCCTCTAACAAATATGTAAAAGTAACTGGAGGGGAAAAAGACCATGTGGAGAGAAGAATACTCTTTTTAAAAAAATCCTCATTAGTCTCAGAGAAATGAGAGAAAACACTGCATCCACAAAACAAGAACATGATGCCAAATAAAAAGGACATTCATAATACAAACAAACAAAACAAAACAAAATCAGCCCTTGTAAATTAAGACTTAAACAACCCAAATAAAAATTCAGTATCTGGAAGATGGTGCTGCAGAAAAACAAGTACAGCAAAGAGTAAAAAAACAGAGATAGAAAATGGGAAGGGGAGTGGGAAAAAGAATAAGAAGACTCATCCAGATGGACCAATATTCAAATAATTAGGGTACCAGAAAACAAGAACAGAGAAAATGAAGGGGAGGAAATAATCAATGAACATCTTCAAATTGGATTGAAAGATGTGTCTTTCCAGATTGTAAAGACATATAGTGTGCAACACAATAGATAAAAATAAACCCATATGAAGGCACATCATGAAATTTCAGAAACCTGAAGACAATGAAAAATTCTACAAGCTTCCACAGGTAAAAATAGGACATATAATATAGATCATGAATTAGAATAAATCTGGACTTCTGTGGTAGGCAGAATTCTAACCTCAAGATTCCCCATCTCTTGTGTACATGTGTACTATGAAAATATTTACTATGAATATGATGGATATCACTCCCATAACTAGGTTGTGTTATATAGCACAGCTGACTTTAAGAAAGGCTTGACCTAATCAGCATGAAAAGGATGCCTAAAAGTGATGGGGCTCTTCCTGACAAAGGAGATTCTCCATAGCTGGCTTTGAAGACAAGGAGGTCACATGCCAAGAAACAGCTGTAGTAGCTGAGAGGGGTCCCTGGCTGCCAGCCAGCAAGGAAATAGGGGTCTCAGTCTTATGACCACAAAGAGCTGAATTCTGCCAACCTCCTGAATGAGCCCAGAGGTGATTTCAGCCTTGTGATATCCTAAGCAGAGAATCCAGTCGCGCTGTGCTCAGATTTCTGAACTATGGAATTATGAGCTAATAAATGGGTATTGCTTAAGTCTCTAGATTCATGGTGATTTGTTAACAGCAAGAGAAAATGAATACAGCTTCTCAGCAACAATGGAAGCTATACAACAATGGAGACAAACTCAATATTCTGAAGTAAAGTTATTTCTAACCTAGAATTATATACCTCACCAAAACTGCCAATTAGCTGTTAGAGTAAATTAAGGATATTTTCAGACATACAAGATCTCAACAATTTACCTCCCATGTATCCTGTCTTAGCAAGCTACTGGTGGGTGCTTCATTAAAATTGGGGGGGGAAATAAAACAAGAAAGAGGAATATGTGGTATACAGGAAGAGGTGTGAAAATTCCCAGGATATTGGTGAAGGGAGATCCCAGGATGACATGCACCACACAGCTAGTCCATGTTGGAGCAGTTTAGAATGCTCTGGAGACATTTTTGCCATGAAGATTAAGTTAAAAGAATACCTAATATAGCTGAAGGAATAGAGAGGAGATTTAGATATTTGGTGAAGAGTTGGGGTTGAATTATTGATAAGTATACAGAAAGCTAACTGCATAACAACAGCCTCAAAAAAGACACTTACTAATTCTAGGGGAAACAAAAAGTTGTACAGGAATTGTTGTCATAGTTTATTACTTGACTTAACTGTTAACAGTTTTTATGTGGTCATAATAGAACATTTCACCACAGTGAAATTGCAGGAAGACCTAAAGCTCAAAATTAAGAAGTAGTCGTGGAATCTAACAAGCAAAACAAACCAATGATATAACAAAACAGAAACAGACTTAACAGACATAGAGATTACCAGCAAGGAGAGGGAAGTGGGGAGGGGAAGCAAGATAGAGGTAGAGGATTTAGAGGTAAAAACTACTATGTATAAAATAAATAAGGGGGGGAGAGTCAAGATGCCAGTGTGGGAAGACACAGAGTTCGAATCTCCCCACAACTAGGGCACCTGCCAGACACTGGTGGGGCACCCTGATGCCCAAGGAGACAGGAAGAACCCCCAAACGGGTAGGATGTGGGGGGACTGAGGGAGGAAGAGAAGTGGAAGCTGGACAGGACTGGCACCCCTGAGGGGTGGCTGAGAGGAGGGAGGGGTTCCCACACCTGAAGGGACCCTCAGGGGCTCAGAGCAGGGGATTTGGCCCAGCGTTTCCCTTGTCCAATCGGCTGGGGAAGTCTGCTTGGCTCTCAGACTGGGTCCTATGCCCTCAGAGGTCCCCTCCGGGCCAGGTTGGTCCTGGGGACGTAGGAGGGAGGCCAGGGAGATCAGGAGAGGCAGGCAGGAGGGGCCCTCCAGAACGGGAGGAGCAGAAGAGCCTGCTCGAACCCAGGAAGGCTGCTGGGCTCCCAGGTGGGGTTCCCCGCTCTCTGAGAACAGGCCTGGGTGTCTTCTGTTCTGCTGAGCCTAAGCTTCACCTCCCCACACACCACCCACGGCCTTTTCCGGCCCTGTGGGTCCTAAGCATAGGCCCCGCCCACCACTCAAATCTCACCCCTGCCTAGGTCCTGCCCTCCACAGCCAAGGCCTTTTCCAAAAAAAATTTTTTTCCCCCTCTTTTTTACTACTGTGGTTCTATTTACCTTCTGGTTGTTGTTTCATCTGTATTTTTATTTTTATTTTTTTTCTAACATATCTGTTAGTTTCCCTGTCTAATTTTATTTTTACTTTGTTATTGTTCTCCTTTTTTATTTTTATTTTTTCCTTCCCTGCACAGCTTGCAGGATCTTGGTTCATGAGCCAGGTGTTGGGCTGAAGCTCCTTCAGTGGGAACTCCGAGTCCAAACCACTGGACTAACAGAGAACCTCAGACCCCAGGGAATATTCATCGGAGTGAGGTCCCCAAGAGGTCGTCATCTCAGCACCAAGATCCAGCTCTACCCAATAGCCTACAAACTTTAGTGGTGGAGCCTCGGGCTAAACAACCAGTAAGACAGGAACACAATCCCACTCATAAAAAAGGTAAAAAAAAGGGCCTCCCTGGTGGCGCAGTGGTTAAGAGTCCGCCTGCCGATGCAGGGGATACGGGTTCGTGCCCCGGTCTGGGAGGATCCCATATGCCGCGGAGCGGCTGGGCCCGTGAGCCATGGCCGCTGGGCCTGCGCATCCGGAGCCTGTGCTCCGCAACGGGAGAGGCCACAACAGTGAGAGGCCCACATACCGGAAAAAGAAAAAAAAAAAAAAAAAGGTAAAAAAAAAAAGTGAGATGGCAAAAAAATATGTCACAGATGAAGGAGCAAGGTAAAAACCTACAAGACGAAATAAAAGAGGAAATAGGCAATCTACCTGAAAAAGAATTCAGAGTAATGATAATAAAGATGATCCAGAAACTCAGGTATAGAATGGAGGCACTGATTGAGAAAATACAAGAAATGTTTAAAAAAGATCTAGAAGAACTAAAGAACAAACAAACAGAGATGAACAACACAATAAATGAAATGAAAAGTACACTAGAAGGAATCAATAACAGAATAACTGAGGCAGAAGAACAAATAAGTGAGCTGGAAGATGAAATGGTGGAAATAACTGCTGAGGAGCAGAGTAAAGAAAAAAGAATGAAAAGAATTGAAGACAATCTCAGAGACTTCTGGGACAACACTAAACACACCAACATATGAATTATAGGGGTCCCAGAAGAAAAAGAGGAAAAGAAAGGGTCTGAGAAAATATTGGAAGAGATTATAGTGGAAAACTACAGTGGAAATAGTCACCCAAGTCCAGGAAGCACAGAGAGTCCCATACAGGATAAACCCTAGGAAAAACACACCAAGACACATATTAATCAAGCTAACAAAAATTAAATTCAAAGAAAAAATATTAAGAGAAGCAAGGGAAACACAAAAAATAACATACAAAGAAATCCCCATGAGGTTATCAGCTGATTTTTCAGCAGAAATTCTACAGGCCAGAAGGGAGTGGAGGGACATACTTAAAGCGATGAAAGGGAAAAACCTACAACCTAGATTACTCTACCCAGCAAGGATCTCATTCAGATTCAATGGAGAAATCAAAAGCTTTTCAGACAAGCAAAAGCTAAGAGAATTCTGCACCACCAAACAAGCTTTACAACAAATGCTAAAGAAACTTCCCTAGGAAGGAAACACAAGAGAAGAAAAAGACCCACAAAAACAAACCCAAAACAATTAGGAAAATGGTAACAGGAACACAGTTATTGATAATAGCCTTGAATGTAAATGGATTAAATGCCCCAACCAAAAGACACAGACTGGCTGAATGGATACAAAAATAAGACCCATATATAAGCTGTTTACAAGAGACGCACTTCAGACCTAGGGACACATACAGACTGAAAGTGAAGGGATGGAAAAAATATTCCATGCAAATGGAAATCAAAAGAAAGCTGGGGTAGCAATACTCATATCAGATAAAATAGACTTTAAAATAAAGACTGTTACAAGAGATAAGAAACGACACTACATAATGATCAAGGGGCCAATCCAAGAAGATGACAAAACAGTTATAAATATTTATTCACCCAAAATAGGAGCACCTCAATACATGAGGCAAATGCTAATAACCATGAAAGGAGAAATCAACAGTAACACAATAATAGTAGGGGACTTTAACACCCCACTTACACCAATGGACAGATAATCCAAACAGAAAATAAATAAGGAAACACAAGCTTTAAATGACACAATAGACCAGATAGATTTAAGTGATATTTACAGAACATTCCACCCCAAAGTGGCAGAATACATTTTCTTCTCAAGTGCACACAGAACATTCTCCAGGACAGATTACATCTTGGGTCACAAATCAGGCCTTGGAAAATTTAAGAAAATTGAAATCGTATCAAGCATCTTTTCTGACCACAACACTATAAGGCTAGAAATCAATTACAAGAAAAAAACTGTAAAAAACACAAATACATGGAGGCTAAACAGTGCGCTACTAAATAACCAAGAGATCACTGAAGAAATCAAAGAAAAATACATAGAAACAAATGACAATGAAAACACAATGATCCAAAAGCTATGGGACGCAGCAAAAGCAGTTCTAAGAGGGACGTGTATAGCAATTCAATCTCACCTCAAGAAACAAGAAAAATCTCAAATAAACAATATAACCCTACACCTAAAGCAACTAGAGAAAGAAGAAAAAAAAAACCTAAAGTCAGTAGAAGGGAAGAAATCATAAAGTTCAGAGCAGAAATAAATGAAATAGAAACTAAGAAAACAGCAGCAAAGCTCAATAAAACTAAAAGTTGGTGTTTGAGAAGATAAACAAAATTGATAAACCCCTAGCCAGACTCATCAAGAAAAAAAGGGAGAGGATGCAAATCAATAAAATTAGAAATGAAAAAGGAGAAGTCACAAATGACATCGCAGAAATACAAAGGATTGTAAGAGACAACTACAAACAACTATATGCCAATCAAATGGACGATCACGAAGAAATGGACAAATTCTTGCAAATGAAAAATTTTCCAAGACTGAACCAGGAAGAATTAGAAAATATAAACAGACCTGTCACAAGTAATGAAATTGAAACTGTAATCAAAAATATTCCAGTAAACAAAAGTCCGGGACCAAATGGCTTCACAGGCAAATTCTATCAAACCTTTAGAGAAGAGCTAACCCCGATCCTTCTCGAACTCTTCCAAAAATTGCAGAGGGATGAACACTCCCAAATTCACTCTACAAAGCCACCATCACCCTGATACCAAAACCAGAAAAAGATATTACAAAAAAGAAAACTACAGACCAATATCATTGATGAATATAGATGCAAAAATCCTGAACAATATACTAGCAAACAGAATCCAACAACATATTAAAAGGATCATACACCATGATCAAGTGAGATTTATCCTAGGGATGCAAGGATTCTTCAATATATGCAAATGAATCAATGTGATACACCGTATTAACAAACTGAAGAATAAAAGCCATATGGTCATCTCCACCAATGCAGAGAAAGCTTCTGACAAAATTCAACTTTTATAAATTCCATTTATGATAAAAACTCTCCAGAAAGTGGGCATAGAGGGAACCTACCTCAACATAATAAAGGCCATATATGACAAACCCACAGCAAACATCATACTCAATGGTGAAATACTGAAAGCATTTCCACTAAGATCAGGAACATGACAAGGATGTCCACTCTCGCCACTCTTATTCAACATAGTTTTGGAAGTCCTAGCCGTGGCAGTCAGAGAAGAAAAAGAAATAAAAGGAATCCAAATTGGAAAAGAAGAAGTAAAACAGTCACTGTTTGCAGATGACATGATACTATACATAGAAAATCCTAAAGATGCCACCAGGATTTCCCTCATGGCACAGTGGTTAAGAATCCGCCTGCCAATACAGGGAACACGGGTTCTATCCCTGGTCCGGGAAGATCCCACATGCTGCAGAGCAACAAAGCTCGTGCGCCACAACTACTATGCCTGTGCTCTAGAGCCCACGAGCCACAACTACTGAAGCCTGTGTGCCTAGAGCCCGTGATCTGCAACAAGAGAAGCCACTGTAATAAGAAGCCCGCGCACAGTAACAAAGAGTAGCCCCCGCTCGATGCAACTAGAGAAAGCCCGCGCACAGCAAGAAAGACCCAATGCAGCCCAAAATAATTAATTAATTAATTAATTTCAAAAAAAGAAAAAAATAAGATGCCACCAGAAAACTACTAGAACTAATCAATGAATTTGGTAAGGTTACAGGATACAAAATTAACGCACAGAAATCTCTGACATTCCTACACTAACAACAAAAAATCAGAAAGATGAAGCAAACAATCCCATTTACCATCGCAACAAAAAGAATAAAATACCTAGGAATAAACCTACCTAAGGAGGTAAAAGACTTGTACTCAGAAAACTATAAAACACTGATGAAAGAAATCAAAGATGACAGATGGAGAAATACAACATGTTCTTGGATTGGAAGAATCAATATTGTAAAAATGACTATACTACCCAAAGCAATCTACAGATTCAATGCAATCCCTATCAAACTACCAATGGCATTCCTCACAGAATTAGAACAAAAAATTTTACAATTCGTATGGAAACACAAAAGACTCCGAATAGCCAAAGCAATCTTGAGAAAGAAAAATGGAGCTGGAGGAATCAGGCTCCCTGATTTCAGACTATACTACAAAACTACAGTAATCAAGGTAGTATGGTACTGGCACAAAAACAGAAATATAGATCAATGAAACAGGATAGAAAGCCCAAAGATAAACCCATGCACAAATGGTCACCTTATCTTTCACAAAGGAGGCAAGAATATACAATGGAGAAAACACAGCCTCTTCAATAGGTGGTGCTGGGAAAACTAGACAGCTACATGTTAAAGAATGAAAGTAGAACACTACCTAACACCATATACAAAAATAAACTCCAGGGCTTCCCTGGTGGCGCAATGGTTGAGAGTCCGCCTGCCAATGCAGGGGACACGGGTTCGTGCCCCGGTCCGGGAAGATCCCAGGTGCCGCAGAGCGGCTGGGCCCGTGAGCCATGGCCACTGGGCCTGCGCGTCGGGAGCCTGTGCTCTGCAACGGTAGAGGCCACAACAGTGAGAGGCCTGTGTACCGCAAAAAAAAAAAAAAAACCTCCAAATGGATTAAAGACCTAAATCACTACATAGACCAGACACTACAAAACTCTTAGAGGACAACATAGGAAAAACACTCTTTGAGATAAACTACAGCAAGATCTTTTTTTTTTTTTTTTTTTTTTTGCGGTACGCAGGCCTCTCACTGTTGTGGCCTCTCCCATTGCGGAACACAGGCTCCGAATGCGCAGGATCAGCGGCCATGGCTCATGGGCCCAGCCGCTCCGCGGCACATGGGATCCTCCCGGACGGGGGCACAAACCCGGGTCCCCTGCATTAGCAGGCGGACTCTTAACCACTGCGCCACCAAAGAAGCCCCCAGCAAGATCTTATTTGACCCACCTAATAGAGTGATGGAAATAAAAACAAAAATAAACAAATGGGACCTAATGTAACTTAAAAGCTTTTGCACAGCAAAGGAAACCATAAACAAGACAAAAAGACAACCCTCAGAATGCGAGAAGATATTTGCAAATGAAACAATGGACAAAGGATTAATCTCCAAAATATACAAACAGCTCATGAAGCTCAATATTACAAAAACAAACAATTCAATTAAAAAATGGGTGGAAGACCTAAATAGACATTTCACCAAAGAAGACATACAGATGGCGAAGAGGCACATGAAAAGATGCTCAACATCACTAATTATTAGAGAAATGCAAATCAAAACTACATGAGGTATCACCTCATGCCAGTCAGAATGGCCATTATCAAAAAATCTAGAAACAATAAATGCTGGAAAGGGTGTGGTGAAAAAGGAGCCCTCCTGCATTGTTGGTGGGAATGTAAATTGATACAGCCACTATGGAAAATAGTACGGAGTTTCCTTAAAAAACTAAAAATAGAACTACCATATGACCCAGCAATCCCACTATTGGGCATATACCCTGTGAAAACCATAATTCAAAAAGAGTCATGTACCACAATGTTCATTGCAGCATTATTTGCAATAGCCAGGACATGGAACTAAACTAAATGTCCATCGACAGATGAATGGATAAAGAAGATGTGGCATATATATAGAATGGAATATTACTTGGCCATAAAAAGAAACAAAATTATTTGTAGTGAGGTGGATGGACCTAGAGTCTGTCATACAGAGTGAAGTAAGTCAGAAAGAGAAAACAAATACCATATGCTAACACATATATAAGGAATCTAAAAAAAAAAAAAAAAAGGGGGGGTTTCCCTGGTGGCACAGTGGTTGAGAATCTGCCTGCCAATGCAGGGGACACGGGTTTGAGCCCTGGTCTGGGAGAGTCCCACGCGCCACGGAGCAACTGGGCCCGTGAGCCACAACTACTAAGCCTGTGCGTCTGGAGCCTGTGCTCCGCAACAAGAGAGGCCGCGATAGTGAGGGGCCCACGCACCGCGATGAAGAGTGGCCCCCACTCGCCGCAACTAGAGAAAGCCCTCGCACAGAAACAAAGACACAACACAGCAAAAATAAATAAATTAATTAATAAACTCTTTAAAAAAATGGTACTGATGAACCTAGTGGCAGGGCAGGAATAAAGACATAGACATAGAAAATGTACTTGAGGACATGGAGGGTGGAGGGGGAAGCTGGGGCGAAGGGAGAGTTGCATCAACATATATACACTACTGAATGTAAAATAATTAGCTAGTGGGAAGCAGCAGCATAGCACAGGGAGATCAGCTTGCTGCTTTGTGACGAATTAGAGAGGTGGGATAGGGAGGGTGGGAGGGAGGCTCAAGAGGGAGGGGATATGAGGATATATGTATGCATACGGCTGATTCACTTTGCTGCACAACAGAACTAACACAGTAATGTGAAGCAATTATACTCCAATAAAGATCTATTAAAAATAATAAATAAAATCAAATAAATAAGCTACAAGGATATATTTTATAACACAGGGAATATAGCCAACATTTTATAATAACTTTTTTTTTTTTTTTTGCAGTACACGGGCCTCTCACTGTTGTGACCTCTCCCATTGAGGAGCACAGGCTCTGGACGCGCAGGCTCAGCGGCCATGGCTCACGGGCCCAGCCGTTCCATGGCATGGGGGATCCTCCTGGACCGGGGCACAAACCCGTGTCCCCTGCATCGGCAGGCGGACTCTCAACCCCTGCACCACCAGGGAAGCCTTATAATAACTTTAAATGGAGTATAATCTATAAAAAACTTGTATCACTATGTTATACACCTGAAACTAATATAATATGGTAAACCAACTATACCTCAATAAAAAAAAACATTCAGAAGTAGAAAGATAGCACACTTACAGATCTAGAATACCAAATGAATTAATTAAAGAGTTGAAAAGTGCTGCTTCTACAGAGAAAGAATGGGTGAGATGTGAGGGGACTGCTCATTTTAGTTTCAAACCTTACAAAATTATTTTTCTCTTTAGAGGCGTATATATCTTTCATGAAGATAAACACTAAAAAGAGAAGGAGGTAGTGAAAGGGATCTTTACAAATTAATGTGTAAATGGCTTTCTTGAGAGGGAAACTCCTGACAACCCTCTGATCATAATAAAGTGTTTTCATGTTAATATCGATTTTAAAAAGCAAAGAAGTTTTTATTTTATTTGTGAAACAATGAGCACTGTTGTACATTTTTCAGCAGAAGCAACCCATTCATTATGGCTAGTGAGGATGGAAAGAAGTAGATTAAAAAATCTTGGGAAATAGACTCAACAGAACCTGGTAATTGACTGCTAAATGGATGGGAGCAGTGATAACACAGAAGGTATGAGAAAGGAGGGAAGACTCAAGGATGGTTCCCAGGTTTCTGCCGTGGAGTACCTGGGTAGATGGTGGTATCATTTTCTGAAATAGAAAATATAGAAGAGAAATAGAATTGGAAAGACAGGGAGAATGCAAGTTTGATCTTGTCGTGATCAAATAAAGTACCTACAGGATATTCAGGCAGAGAAGACAGGTGGCAACTAGATATAGAGAACAGGAGTTCGCAGGAGAGATTTGGCCTCAAAAAAGAGAACTGGAAATGTAACAAGATAAATAAGATGACTGGGGGGAAGGGAGCAGGAGAATCCTTCCCCAGGGTCAGACCTACTTTGCAAAACCAATTTAGAGAAGGCTAGGCTTCAAAAGTCTATGGGGGGCTTCCCTGGTGGCGCAGTGGTTGAGAGTCCGCCTGCCGATGCAGGGGACACGGGCTCGTGCCCCGGTCCGGGAAGATCCCACATGCCGCGGAGCGGCTGGGCCCGTGAGCCATGGCCGCTGAGCCTGCGCGTCCGGAGCCTGTGCTCCACAGCGGGAGAGGCCACAACAGTGGGAGGCCCGTGTACCGCAAAAAAAAAAAAAGTCTATGGGAAGGTTGAGTGATATCACATATTAGGAATCTAAAAAAAAAGATGCAAATGAACTTACTTACAAAACAGAAACAGACTCACAGACATAGAAAACAAATTTATGGTTACCAAAGAGGAAAGGCCGGGAGACAGATAAATTAGGAGTTTGGGATTAACAGATGCACACTACTGTATATAAAATAAACACCAAGGTCCTACTGTATAGCACAGGGAACTATATTCAACACCTTGTAATAACATATAATGGAAAAGAATCTGAAAAAGAATATATATATATGTATATACATATATATATAAATATCACTGAATCACTTCGCTGTACACCAGAAACTAACACAACACTATAAATCAACTATACTTCAACAAAAACATTAAAAAAATAAAAGTCTATGGGAAGGTTGAAAATTATAACTTGGAGAAGTTGAAAAGTGCTAAATTAGTCCAAGGGGAGGGTATACAAAGGGTTAGAAGACAGTGAGAGACCCTGTGGCTGGCAGTATTTGGGGAAAGGGACAAAAATGCCCAACTGGGAATTGAAAGTTATATGTTGTGTGATATGCCTTGCAACTCTACACCTTCTTCTTCCCAGGAAATCATTAGTAAAAACTGGCTTTCCTTCTCAATATTTTGTGGAGCATATTTGTTTTCAGAATGTGACAAAAAACTGAATTATGTCTCAAGGTTTGTACATGAAGGCAGACACGGTCTGTGGAAGGATGGCTACATGACTATAGGTATCACCAGTAAAGTGTCAGGGGAAGCATTTGCAAACAACTCCGGTGAAGACTAAAACCAAGAGGGAATCAGGGAAGTCACTGTGGTTACACAGGAAGGTCTCTGATAATCTCAATTCTTTTTTTTAACGGCTTGTTGTTGTTGTTCCATTACTGCCTTTTTTTTTTTTTTTTTTTTTTTGGCTGCGTTGGGTCTTCATTGCTGCGTGCGGGCTTTCTCTATTTGCTGCGAGCAGGGGCCTCTCTTCGTTGCCGCGCACCGGCTTCTCATCGCGGTGGCTTCTCTTGTTGCCGAGCACGGGCTTTAGGCGCGCGGGCTTCAGTAGTTGTGGCTCGCGGGCTTAGTTGCTCCGAGGCATGTGGGATCTTCCTGGACCAGGGCTCGAACCCATGTCCCCTGCATTGGCAGGTGGATTCTTAACCACTGTGCCACCAGGGAAGCCCGCCTTTTTGTATTTTTTTAAACAGATATAATTGACATATAGCATATTAGTTTCAAGTATGCAACGTATTGTAATCTCAATTCTTAACAAAAAATACAAAAGACAGAAAGTAGGGCCCATAGCCAAGAACAAATATAAGAGGTTGGCTCCAACATAAAGTTATCAGGAAGGCTGAAACCAGATGAACTAAGCCTTGTGAATAAATGCTAAGAAGGGTGTGAAGAAAAACGGACTAACCTACTTCTTGAGTCCAATGGCAATGTTAATTCATTGGTTCCTGCCTCTGTGTCAACAAGGAGCCCATCAATTATGATTCACCAATATTTTAGTCCCTTTCTGCCCCCACCACCTTCACACCCTAGGCTCTTAACTCTACTTTACTTTATATCCTAGCACCTATCAGTACCTGAAACTGTATTATATATTGTTAATTTGTTTGCTGTCTGTCTCCCTCACTCTAAGGTAAGTTGCATGAGAAGAGGAGTTTTGTCTTTAATACTCTGTCTGGAATCGTACCTGTCATGTAAAAGATATTCAATAAATATTTATTATCGAATGAATCAATTCCTGTCTTGTTTCTGTCTTTTGTCAGAAATGACCTCTGGATTAAAACAAGTAGGAAACAATTGGTTAAGAGAGAATTTAAGGGATTTCCCTGGTGGTGCAGTGGTTAAGAATCTGCCTGCCAATGCAGGGGACACGGGTTCAAGCCCTGGTCTGCGACGATCCCACATGCCACAGAGCAACTAAGCCCGTGCGCCACAACTACTGAGCCTGCCTTCTAGAGACCGCGAGCCACAACTACTGAGCCTGTGTGCTGTAACTACTGAAGCCTGCGCGCCTAGAGCCCATGCTCTGCAACAAGAGAAGCCACCGCAATGAGAAGCCCGAGCACCACAACGAAGAGCAGCTCCAGCTCGCCACAACTAGAGAAAAGCCAGCGCACAGCAACAACGTGCCAATGCAGCCAAAAAAATAATTAATTAATTATTTTAAAAAATTTTTTTAAAAACCTTTAAAAAAAAGAGGGAATTCAAGGCTAAAGCAGCATAAGCTTGTACCAAGGTCTTCAAAGTACTGTAATGATAACTGAAATCACTTACTGATCACCAAGTAGGTGCCAGGCACCGTGCTAAGCCTTTAACTTGCGTTATCTAATACAATCTTCAAAGCAAAGGGATTGTTATCCCCTTTTGTAGGTAAAGAAGGTAAGTTCCCAAAGGCTTAAGGAATTTGCCCCATCTGGCCAATGTCCAAGCCAAAGTTCAAACTCAAGTCTCTCTGACTTCAGAGCCTGTGTCCTTAAGCATGCTGTGATTCTGCCTAATGAAAGTAAGACATTTCCATACCATATTTAAATCCCTTGGGACCCAACCAAATTATCTATCAGGATCCTAAAATTATTAAATTGCTTTTTGTAATTATGAATTAGGAAAAACGGACTAAGTGCTAGAAGACTGGTGGTGGGTAAGTATGTTTATGATTTTTAAGAAGAGTAAATTGTACAATAAAGGACCACAAAACTAGATAGTTTAGTAGTACTATGTATATAACAGTCTTGGTATTTAAAATACCTTTAGACTGGGCACTTCAGTTTGTACCCTGCCCTCCACTTCCTGCTGTCTTCTCCCAGCCATTTTACATATTTTGATTTCCTGTCTGGCCCTCAAAGAAATTTCAATATGTAACCAGAAACCATAGAAATCTGTCCCAGCAGAAGTTCAAGGACACACACACATTGTTTAGGATCACTTTTAGAAATAGTAATTGAGGGCTTCCCTGGTGGCGCAGTGGTTGAAAGCCCGCCTGCCGATGCAGGGGACACGGGTTCGTGCCCCAGTCCAGGAGGATTCCACATGCCGCGGAGCGGCTGGGCCCGTGAGCCATGGCCGTTGAGCCTGCGCATCCGGAGCCTGTGCTCTGCAACGGGAGAGGCCCCAGCAGTGAGAGGCCCGCGTACCGCAAAAAAAAAAAGAAATAGTAATTGATCATTAAGAGCCAACAGAGGTTTACTATAAAATCATAAGACAAAATTATTACATTGATCCTAAGTGACAAGGAGATAGTGGCAGCAAAAATAGAAAGTGTGGCTTTTTAAAACCTACATTTTAGAATATCTTAGGGGCAAATACACAATGGAATGGAATGGAAACAATGCTTGCCTCTGGCAAGGGAATGAGAAGGCTGGAGAACAGAGGAGGGAGGAAGACTTATATTTCACAGTCTATCTAAAGTACCTTTTGAATTTTACAGCTCTAACATTTCATGGGTGATGGAGCTCTTGCTGACACAAAGGCAGGAGCCATTGAGCATATGGAACAAAATCCAACCAAATGAGCCTAACTCCAGAGTTTCCTGAAGATTCTCTGAGACGATGCTGAAACCATCTTCCCAGCCTTTATTGTGACACAGAGAAACCAACTTAAGTTGTTCTCAATTACCACATGACGCTGAATTCAGCTGCCCGTTGAAGCTCAGTTGTTCCCTACACATGACTCAGCCACCGCTTCTCTTCACATGCATCTTGTCATGTTGAACCCATTAAGTCACCACCTAACAAAAATTTGCTCCCTCCCTCTTTTAAAGTTTCAGGTTAGTTGACTAATGTTCTTCAGTTTCCCAGCAACAATAAGAAATAGGCTCTTAAGCTGTGAAGTTCCCTTTTTTTTTTTCTTTTTTTTGCGGTACGTGGGCCTCTCACTGTTGTGGCCTCTCCCATTGTGGGGCACAGGCTCCAGATGCGCAGGCTCAGCGGCCATGGCTCACGGGCCCAGCCGCTCCGCGGCATGTGGGATCTTCCTGGACCGGGGCACGAACCCGTGTTCCCTGCATCAGCAGGCGGACTCTCAACCACTGCGCCACCAGGGAAGCCCTCCCTTATTATTCTTTACCTTTGGTTTTCCACAGACTTGAAGCTTGAGAAAACAGAATTAAAGTTTCAAACCATTGTTTTATTTAGCTATGTTTTGAATGATTTTGATATATATTTGCTTAGAAAATACTGAATTTCTGACTTTTTAGCAACAACAAAATGTGTCAAAAGATGTTATTAAAATTCTCTACCTTTTCCAAGGAGTAAAATGTAATTATTAGAGGTAAAATAGCATACATAAACCCTAGTCCAGGAGAGGGGAAGAGTGATTGAGATGGACTTAGTGGTAGGGCAGGAAGGCTGGAAATGGAAGTACTCTAACTGATATCCTATTTTCCTCGATCATTTTTTTCTAAAGCATTAAAAATATTTTTACTGACAACAGCAAAACACAATTTTAGAGCATACAGTATAGGCAGTATTTTTTTAAATTAATTATTTATTTATTTTTGGCTGTGTTGGGTCTTTGTTGTGGCGCGTGGGCTTATTGCGGTGGCTTCTCTTGTTGCGGAGCATGGGCTCTAGGCACACGGGCTTCAGTAGATGTAGCACGCAGGCTCAGTGGTTGTGGCACATGGGCTTAGTCGCTCCATAGCATGTGGGATCTTCCCGGACCAGGGATCAAACCCATGTCCACTGCATTGGCAGGTGGATTCTTTTTTTTTTTTAACATCTTTATTGGAGTATAATTGCTTTACAATGGTGTGTTAGTTCCTGCTGTATAACAAAGTGAATCAGCTATACATATACATACATCCCCATATCTCCTCCCTCTTGCATCTCCCTCCCACCCTCCCTATCCCACCCCTCTAGGTGGACACAAAGCACCGAGCTGATCTCCCTGTGCTATGCGGCTGCTTCCCACTATCTATTTTACATTTGGTAGGGTATATATGTCCATGCCACTCTTTCACTTCATCCCAGCCTACCCTTCCCGCTGCCCGTGTCCTCAAGTCCATTCTCTATGTCTGCGTCTTTATTCCTGTCCTGTGCCCAGGTTCTTCAGAACCATTTTCTTTTTTTTAGATTCCATATATATGGGTTAGCATATGGTATTTGTTTTTCTCTTTCTGACTTACTTCACTCTGTATGACAGTCTCTATGTCCATCCACCTCGCTACAAATAACTCAATTTTGTTTCTTTTCATGGCTGAGTAATATTCCATTGTATATATGCCACATCTTCTTTATCCATTCATCTGTCGATGGACATTTAGGTTACTTCCAGGTCCTGGCTGTTGTAAATAGAGCTGCAATGAACATTGTGGTACATGACTCTTTTTGAATTATGGTTTTCTCAGAGTATATGCCCAGTAGTGGGATTGCTGGGTTGTATGATAGTTCTATTTTTAGTTTTTTGAGTAACCTCCATACTGTTCTCCATAGTGGCTGTATCAATTTACATTCTCACCAACAGTGCAAGAGGGTTCCCTTTGCTCCACACCCTCTCCAGCATTTATTGTTTGTAGATTTTTTGATGATGGCCATTCTGACTGGTGTGAGGGGATACCTCATTGTAGTTTTGATTTGCATTTCTCTAATGACTAGTGATGTTGAGGATCCTTTCATGTGTTTGTTGGCAATCTGTATATCTTCTTTGGAGAAATGTCTATTTAGGTCTTCTGCCTATTTTTGGATTGGGTTGTTTTTCTGATATTGAGCTGCATGAGCTACTTGTATATTTTGGAGATTAATCCTTTGTCAGTTGCTTTGTTTGCAAATATTTTCCCCATCCTGAGGGTTGTCTTTTTGTCTTCTTTATGGTTTCCTTTGCTGTGCAAAAGCTTTTAAGTTTCATTTGTTTACTTTTGTTTGTATTTCCATTTCTCTAGGAGGTGGGTCAAAAGCTGGCCTTACATTTAGGTCTTTAATCCATTTTGAGTTTATTTTTATGTATGGTGTTAGGGAGTGTTCTAATTTCATTCTTTTACATGTAGCTGTCCAGTTTTCCCAGCACCACTTATTGAAGAGGCTGTCTTTTGTCCATTGTATATTCTTGTGGCAGGCAGATTCTTAACCACTGCGCCACCAGGGAAGTCCCTATAGGCAGTATTATATATCACTGCTATAAACATGAAAATAATGTACTAATAAAATGCTTTTTTGTATATATGCTTAAAGACAGCTATTTTACTAATGAGTCACTAGTTTACGCTTTCTCCATAAATAAAGAGTGAAAAATTAGTGCAAATTTTTTTTTTTTTTTTGCGGTATGCGGGCCTCTCACTGTTGTGGCCTCTCCCATTGCGGAGCACAGGCTCCGGACGCGCAGGCTCAGTGGCCATGGCTCACGGGCCTAGCCGCTCTGCGGCATGTGGGATCTTCCCAGACCGGGGCACAAACCCACATCCCCTGCATCTGCAGGCGGACTCTCAACCACTGCGCCACCAGGGAAGCCCTAGTGCGAATTTTTGACTATTATTTTTCTGTGCTCTGTTAACTGAAGTTGAAATACATTGAGTGTTTTATTTCTCCTGAAGGTATTGTCTTTGAACTTATCCCAAATTTAACACCATAAACATAACAACTTTGGCTTCATGTTTAAAACCTAAGAATGGGGAATTCCCTGGCTGTCCAGTGGTTAGGACTCCATGCTTCCACTGCAGGGGACACAGGTTTGATCCCTGGTTGGGGAACTAAGATCCTGTGAGCTGCGGGGCATGGCCAAAAAAATAAATAAAATTAAAACCTAAGAATGATTGTTGACCAAAGTAAGTACACTCAAAATGCACAGATGAAAGAAGTAAAGTGGAATAAAAATTCTCAAGCCCCTGGAGAGTTTATTCCATTCATTTTGTTTCTTGGAGGCTAATTACCTGGTTTACGGACTGAACAGATCCTTTGTTCCTTCTCACTCCAAATATAGTTACACTTCTGCCGTTTAACCATTCATTTTCTCCTCCCCATAAGAATCTAGAAGTGAAAGGAAGAACGAATATTTTCACTCTTAAACTTTCAAGAGGTCAGTACTTTATATAGTACAGACGATACTATGGTCTGTTACCCCAACTTACTGGTGACCAAAACTTCAAAACACTCTGGAAATTGCCATCAGTTAATGAAAGCCACTTCCCCAGGAGTTTATGCTTCTTTCCTAAGGATAGTTCTCATCCAACAACTGGTCAATGTGAGGTTATAAATGTCTGATCTCTTGTCTCAAGGTAGAACATCTCTGAAGGGACTCCCAGATCCAAAACTTCTTGTGGGATCAGCTGAGGCCTCTGTTGTGACTGCATCAAAGGTCAATTTTTCCCATTGCCCTCACTCTTTACAGGTGTTGTCCCTAGATTACTTCTCAATAAACCTTTCTCCACAAATCACCCTCTAAGGGTCTGCTTCTGGGGAGACAATCTAAGGCATATTTGATTTTCCACCAGCAGAAAACTTTTGTTCCCTTTAAGTTCTTGTAGCAGCATAGGACACAGAATCTTAACAACAGCAGTAAAATGAAAGCTGTGTTATTTCTTACCTATTTTATAGCTACCCAAAACAACATTCTTTTTTTTAAATTAACTTTTATTGGAGTATAGTCGCTTTACAATGTTGTATTAGTTTCTACCGTACAGCAAAGTGAATCAGCTATATGTATACATGTATTCCCCTCTTTTTTGGATTTCTTTCCCATAAAACAACATTCTTGACTTTCTCTGTGAGTTGAGGGAGAAGATGGAGCCTGCGAAATTAAGTAAGGCTATTGACCTTCATGAAGATCAAACTCATGACCTTGGCATTATTTTACCATGCTCTGCTCAGCTAAGCTAATAGGTTCAGACAGAAAGCTTAAAAGTGAGATTTAAAGACACTTCTATAAATCTTGCTACCTCCGTTAATGACAGCCAGCAAGAGTAATCCAAAAGTTGTCTTTCTGAGAGCTTTTACACTTCTCCAATAGATTCTAGTTGAAGATGACAGATTGATCATATGAATTTCTCTTCTCCTGCCTAAGAACTCCCTAAAATTAAGACAATGAGAGAAGAAACAGCAGCAGATAAAAGATGTCAACAGTTTTTGAAAACTGAAATCAGATGAAGTAGCAGTTCAGTGATTTCTGCAGAGCAGAAACTGAATAGCTCCAGAAAAAAAATACATTCTCTAACCCTCCAGTGAAACGGCTGGCTCCTGCCTAATCATCCTAAACTAAGTAAATAGAACAAAGGGGCCCAGAGACCACAGAGCCAACCTAAGAAGAAGAAAACTCTTTTTAAAACTCTAAAACCTTCAAGGAAGTAAGAGATTATATGACAACCAATTAAAAAACCCAAATGGACTTCTATAAAAAAATAAACAGGAAATGTAAAAGCTATCTTAGAAATTAAAAATATAATAGCCAAAATAACAATGTGATTAGGAGGGTTGGAAGAGAAAGTTAATTAATCTCCCAGAAAGCAGAGAAGGATAGAAAAGAGAAAATAAAAGAGATATAGAGGATGAATCCATCAAGGCCAAAAACCAAGTATAAAATTTCTGCAAAAAGAGAAAATAGAGATGAGTAAATTATCAAAGAAATAATACTAGAAAATTCCCCAGACCCAAATGACAGGAGTCTATGAATTGAAAAAGCCCAGATACTCGGAGCAGTGGCTGAAGAAACACTCATACAGAAGTCTGACATTGTGAAATTTTTAAATACCAGAGATAAAGATTCTAAAAGCTTCCAGAGAGGAAAAACAGGTCATATGCAAAGGAGCAAGAAAGAGAATGGTTTCAGAATTCTGTTATCAATAAGAATGCTAGAAGATAATGAAGCAATGCTTTCAGAATTCTGAGGGAAAAGTACCATTCAAGCCCTAAGATATTTTCATTGCCTCAAGGACCTAGAATTTTTTTTTTTTTTTTTTTTTTTTTGCCTGCACAGCAGGATCTTAGTTCCCCAACCAGGGATCACCCTTGAGCCCTGCGGTGAAAGCGCAGAGCCCTAACCACTGGGTCATCAGGGAATTCCCAAGCTTTTTTTGTTGTTGTTGTTTTGGGGGGTTTTTTGGGGGGCGGGTTTCATAAAATTTATTGTCTGTCCATCCTTCTCTGGATTTTACTAAAGTTGCACTCCAACAAAAGAGAGATATAGATCAAGACAGGGAAAGACATGGAATCTGGGAAACATTGCAATGCAACATGGAAGAAGCAGTCCCAGAGAGCAATCAGTACAGATTGAAACAAGACAGAGGCTTCCACATCTAGGAATATAGAGATATGTTTATACACACACGAAGAAACAGCTAATACAATTTTTTTAACTAATAATTTCTGGGAATTCCCTGGTGGTCCAGTAGTTAAGACTCCATGCTTTCACTGATGAGGGCCCGGGTTCAATCCCTGAACTAAGATTTCATAAGCCAAGCGGTGTGGCCCAAAAAAAAAAAAAAAGTAATAGTTTCTGAGGCAATCATTAGGAGGTAATATGAAGGGAGTGGGGCAAGAAACTACTGTTTGTCTTTATAACTTATTTGGTGCAATTTGATTTTTTAAAAATTATGTGCATAAACACTTTGATTAAAAATTTTAATGAAGTAAAATTGATTTAAAAACATTAAAATAAAACAATTTTCTCATAAAATATTTTTTTAAAGGAAAGTACTGAACAATAGAAGCTGAACACAAAATGATCACTGGTCCTTAATTACAAAAAATATGCCAAACAAACTCCCACTTGCTCTTTTGGCCCTTGACAATCAATTTGCTACAAAAGGCAAGGATGACTGAGCCAGTAAAATTCAAGGTTTAATGCACTGCCCTTGAATGGCATGAGTTTATAATGGATTTTGAGCATGCATTGACGGTGACTTATTTTGCACGGCTTCTGATTTAACTTAGCATTATGTCCGCAGGAAGGTTAAATTACGCTTTATTATGTAATTATGGCTAATTATTGTATTGCTGAACAAATGATATATGTATTCATTTGGTTATGTTACAAAATCTAGGGTTCTTTCAAATGGAGCAAATGCCAGGTAGACTTGACTAATTCCCTTGCCTTAACTTTGGTGTTAAACTTTAACAGTTCTTATGGGTTTCTTTTCGCACCCTCCCACCAAATCAGAATGTTTACCACCTTCCCCTTTCAACGTTAGTGACATGTCTTTTGAATTGAGCTTTAGTAGATCCTTTCACTATAGTTGGTAAAACAAAGTGTGTGAAAATTGCTAGTTAAGTGATGGGTGCCTAGAGTCTTGATTATAACATTCTATCTACTTTTGTTTGTATTTGAAATTTTCTGTACTAAAAAGCTAAAATAAAGGTGGGCTCCCCAAAATGGAAAGCATTTGTTGGTATCTAGCCTTGATTGTTCAGTGAGTCAACTTAGAAAGGCAAGAGTCCATTTTCTTTTCAATTTTTTCCATTATAGATTCTATTTTTGTTTTTATTTTTAGTATAAAGAGTAGCCCACATAACAATAATGAAGCTTTCATCCTCTTCAGCGAAATAGGCCTTGGCCTGCTACACACCTGAAGGAGAGACCCTCCAGGGAAATCTCAGTAGGAAACTGTGTTGATGAGTCAGCCTGTGGCACACTTTCTCTGCCTTGATACTAAATCAAAGCTTCAGTTAATGAGTAGGGCTGCTTTGTTGCTGCAGCACTGGTCCCCGGAGGGACAGTAACACTGAGGGTGTAGCTATTAATAGACTCTAACACTCCCCTTTTTTTTTTTTTTTGGCACCGTTTGTTGCAAAAGCCCAAGTGTTGCTTGTGGAAACCTAGACAAGTTGTTACCTGGATAATTAGTCTCTCACTGAAACTCCATTAGTGGTTTTAGTTAAATAAAAAATGATGTTGCCTTTCTTGCTCTGAACGATTTGACTGGGTTGTTTATACATCAAGTTGTGCCAGGCCTGGTCTTCCCTACAAAGCCTGTGTCCTGCTGATCCTTCAGGTGATTCATCTACTATACACACATAAAAATTACAGTTCACAAGGTTGCTGTTAGAATTAGTTAATGTTTGCCGTGTGCTTTATGATCCTCAGATGAAAGGCACTAAGGAAGTGCAGTGTGTCTACATAAAGTAATAATATCAGTACACATTGTAAAGAATAGTGGGATCTTTCTGAATGTAAGGTGGAATATTAACTTCAGGTTATTTTTATTAGTGTTTGCAGAAGAACACAATGAAACTGAAGAGGTTTTCAGGTGAACACGTAACTGACAAAAGCAGACACAATTCTGTTGTAGACTAAGGAAATACAGACTAAGGATACCTAAATATCAAAAGAAAGAAACGAAGAAAGAAAAGAAAAGAAAAAGGTACATACCCAATGTTCAAAGAAGGCAGACTAAAAATAATAATGAAGATTCTTGATTCTCAAGATTCTTTTCCCATTGAGATAAAACAACTATAAACTGGCCCCAAAAGAGTTTACCAGAAATATTTGATCTTATTTTACTCTGTATAGTTTTACATGTAGTTGATGGAAGACAGTTCAAAGAAAAAGGAGGAGGGAGGAAAAACTGGCTAAGCATAAACATCAGTGAACACAGGAGAAGCCTGAGAGTTATTTTGAACCTGCCCTTTATTTCCCTCCTCTTGATAATGAAGGCCTAATAATATTGCCTTCCAAATATCAGTTCCTCCTCCTGTCCCATTCCCACCTGCCTCACCCCAGTTGGATCCCACAGCACCTCAGATCCGGATTGCCACAGTAGGCACCTGGCTGACATTCCTGAACACTCTCACCCTGTGTGCCAAACTCATCCTATCCAAACTCCTTTCGTGCCTTTGAAGGCCTGTTATTATCAGGCCCCACTCTACCTACCCTGCATAACTCTCTATTCAGCTATATTGTTCTTCTTGGAAGTTATTCCCTCCTTCATAATCTTTAAACCACTGAGATGTATTATCCTTCCCCTCCACCAAGCTAAACCAAAACCATTCTCAAAGTTTCTGGTCAATTTTAAAGCCTTCCCTAACAATGCCAGCTCTCAATAATACTTTCTTTTCTGACTTTTTAAAAAATATAACCTTTTTTATTTTTGGCTGCATTGGGTCTTCGTTGCTGTGTGTGGGCTTTCTCTAGTTACGGCGAGCGGGGGCTACTCTTCGTTGCAGTGTGCGGGCTTCTCATTGCGGTGGCTTCTCATTGCGGTGGCTTCTCTTTGCAGAGCACGGGCTCTAGGCGCTTGGGCTTCAGTAGTTGTGGCACGTGGGCTCAGTAGTTGTGGCACGTGGGATCTAGAGCGCAGGCTCAGTAGTTGTGGCACACGGGCTTAGCTGCTCCGTGGCATGTGGGGTCTTCCCAGACCAGGGATCGAACCCGTGTCCCCTGCATTGGCAGGTGGATTCTTAACCCCTGCGCCACAGGGAAGCCCTTTTCTGAACTTTTTGACATCTAGGCATCTAGAGTTTGTGCCACAGACTTCCGTGTTTGTTGCTCTTAACTACAGGATGAGACTGTAACCTCCTTGAGGGCAAAGACTTTTTTTTTCTTTTTTTTTTAGTGATTCCATTCAATTTAATTTCACACTTAAGTAAACCTGCCTCTTTATTTTGCCAATTTCAAAGACTGTTCTTGATATATGTTTTGCAGGTCACAGAGTGAGGTGCTTCAGAGGAAATGAGTAAACATTTGTCTGACTGGCTGATCCTAACTGTGGTCTATTGTTGTCTCCCTTTTAAAACAGGATTGGCGGGGGTGGGGGCTGGGGGTGCTGTGAAAAACACTGGCTTTGGAGTCAGAGCTGAATGATAATTCCACAGTTGCCATTCCATCTCTGTTGCATGAACGTGGGGAAGATTTTTCTTTTCTAACATCCAGAGAGCTACCAAGACATGTTCATCCAGCCCCTGACCCATGTAGAAGGACATCAGATCTGGCAACAAGAGCCATCAGCTTGTGTCCTCTGGCATGGGGGAAGGAGTATTTCACTAGCCATGTCCAGAGCCTAGAGGAAATTTTTTTTACTTCCCTTGCTACAATTCTACTCTCACTAATAAACTTTCTGGTTTTCCAGGTTCCGTGATACCAGAAGAGGGACTCTCAGATAGAGGGTCAGAGTTTCCAGACACTAGAAAGGAATATATCACTTGACATTATGGCTGTTAACATTAGTGTCCTACGACTTTGGTCAGTGTGAATTGTCATCAAGACACTCATCATCTTTGGGAAATTGAGAAATTCCAGTTTATGAAAAGGGCTGAAAAACAGTCACTGGGCATTGATGATCCACCAGGTCCTCTACCAAGGAAGGCCTGCCAGAGCAGCTAGCTCCTAAGCCATACTTCCACTCGGTCCCCACACTGTTACACACTTCTGCTTGTCAAATCACCTGTCCCAATTTTGGTTACACCAGAGTAGCCATATACTGTGGTGGCCTCAGTTTGAAACATGACCCTATTAGGTACTAAATCACCCTGAGCAAATAGCCAAGGCTTATGTGCCTATTTCTTCATATGAAGTAAGATGCTAACTGCATCTGCCTCACAAGGATGTCATGAGACACTAACATAGATAAAATACTTCAAACAGTGCCCAGCATCTAATTGCTCAATAAATGATTATGAAAAAAGCAAGTTCTACATAGGACTATGATAAAATTAGTTTAGTCCCATTCTCCTGACTCATTTTGGTAAAATATGAGGAATAATTTAAAGAATTTGTCAAGATTTTGTAAATATTTCTTATGTCTCCATTTTTGTCAGTTTCTTTTGGCCACAAATTTGTTTCCACATAGCAATTAACGGTCATTCCGTGCAAACAAAAAGGGCTTCTGGGCTTTATTTCCTGAGGTCATTAAGCATGGTTAAAGAAAGCTGAAAAGGTAGTTTCTCAGATAGCTTTGTAAGGAGAAAAATAGATGGGGTAGTGGCAACTGTGAAGAAGAAAGGAATATAGGAGGAATCCCATAAACCTGAGGGAAGAAAGGTGTTCAGAGGTGTTACTGGATCTCAAGATCTCCTTATGAACCAGAGCTTCTGACTTAACTGAAGGTCGGCTTGATGCTTGCTCTCAGCTCTGCAAAGAGACAGTCTTCAATCCTTCAGTAGCTAAAGTTGTTTGTAATACAAAAAGCTCTTAGTTAATACTCAAGAATGTGCAAGATATGCTTTTTCATGGACATTCTCTTAGGAGATTGAAATACATTGTATCTGATATATTCTTTGGATGATTTAGAACACTGATAGAATTTTTGAAAATTCACTCCAAACTCCAACAAACATTTCTGGGTCTTCAGCATCTTATGAAGGTTCAAAACCAAATTTATCTCTTGCTTTGATTCCAAAATCTCCACTAAGCATACTTGAAAAGATGTTTTCTCTTATCCAACTATATTGGGTGGGTTTTTTTCCTTCTACTCTTTGGCAACAGCCTGAGAGTCCAGATTTTGGGTTGGACTGTCAGGGCTCAGTTCCCAGATCTACCGCTTTTTGATGAGTGACCTTTGAGCAAGCAACTTAATATTTTTCTTTCTTCCATTTCCTCATTTGTATAATGGAGATAATAATAATAATACCGATTTATAAGCCTCTTATAAGAATTCGAAACCAGTATATTTGGAACAATGCCTGACATATAGTAAGCACTCAATTAGGATTAGTTGCTGTTGTAAGTTTTACTGTTGTCATTTACTGAATTATCTAAAAATGAGTTTTCATACAGCTTACTTAAAAGGCAAAGTATGGTGAGCATGCAATTTTATTTTACTATTTTTAAAATTAATTAATTAATTTTTATTTTTTTGGCCATGCCATATGGCATGTGGGATCTTAGTTCCCCAACCAGGGATCGAACCTGTGCCCCCTGCAGTGGAAGTGCGGAGTCCTAACCACTGGACTGCCAGGGAATTCCCAGCATGTGATTTTTAAAGATATTGAATATTATAACATAGATTTATCTGCCTAGCTCCCTTCTTCTGGTTCCATGTGGTCTTGGAGTTATTAATTTATTATTATTATTAATATATTATTAATCAAGGTCCCCATTTTCCCAACCACAAGGGTGGGTACATGCCGCAGGCTGGGCCAGACCCTTCCTCTCCTGGACTTTCCTGCATATTGTGCTGAGAATGGGATTGAGAGGGGGGGAGCCTCTCTTGCTTTTGCATTATGGACTATCGGAATGTAGCCCTGGACTACTAACCACATCCTCCCTCCCCTTTCTGCTACAGAAGAGAATGATGCCATGAGACAAAAAGTAACAGTCCCAAGAGATGCAGAGAGAACAAATCTCTCCCTGCCTAAATAATCCAACACAGTTACATGAGCCAATAAAGTCACCCTTTTAGTGAAACTAGTTTGATTTGGACTTCTACCAGCCACACGTGCACACAAAAATCCTAGATTTTCCAGCATAATTTCAATTTCAAACATTCTGTTTTATTGTTCCCACAAATACTACCACTACTACTAAACAGCTACAATGTATACTGCTTTGTATGTCCTAAGCACTGTTCTAAGCATTTCATATGTTGCAACTCATTTAAACCTCCCAACTATGCTATGAAGTGGTATTATTATTATCCTTACCTTACAGATAAGGAAAGTGAGAAACAAAGAGATTAAGTAATTTGCACAAGACCACATAGATAGAAAGTGGAGATAGGATTCAGATCAAGGTAGTATGAATCCCAAGTTCATGCTTTCTGTGCCTCATGGTGTGTCAAATGGCCACTGATCATAGATGTTGGTAGGAATTAAACTCTCTGTAGAGTACCCTAAGAAGAAGATAGGAAGTGGCCCATATGATACATGTGTACTAATTTGAGAATGAGGAAGAGGGAAGGACACACAGGCCAATTATACTTCTATAGCTACTAAATGGAAAGCATGCCAGAAGATTAGTTATCAGTGATTTTCCAAATAGATAAGTTCCTTAGATATTCTTCTCCCATATTCCATTCATTCCTCATGCCATTTTATGTTCTCTAACCCTTTTCCAATTTTAGAGAAGTCTGGCACAATTTTCATTCATTTCTGGGATTCTTGAAACACTTGATACCTCTACTATTTTACCTCCCTTTTACTCTGAAACCCACTGCATTTTGGCTTAATTGCCATACCCTCTTCCTTATGAAACAGCCCTGGAAAAGGGTGCCAAGAGCTTCCTGCTCACCAGGTCCATTCAGCACGTCTTAGTAGATATGATGCTTGATCGATACTTCTGGTTTTTTAACCCGTTTCTCTAGCCTTCCTTGGCATCCTCTCCCTTGGTGTTTGGGCCACCACCTCTCCTCATTCTCTTCTTCCATGCTGGCTGTTCTTTTCAATCTCTTCGTAACATCCTTTTCCTTTTTACCATTAAATATTGATAATCCTGTTCAACTTTTTAAATTCAGGTCAATGTTATTTCCTCCAGAGAAGCTTCCCTGTCACCTACACCCATAGAGTTCACCAAACCTTCATTTGGTATGTATCCGTTGCCCCTCTTGTGCTGTATTGTTATTTTACTTGCTACTTATATCTCTCCTGCTTTGGGTTGAAAATTCCTACAAGGGATGATGTTTTATTCATCTCTGTACCCCAGCACTTAGCAAATTTTCACCATGGAGTGGATTCCCAGTAAATGTTTCTGAATGAATGAATGGGCTTGTCTGGTTTTCAATTGTGGAATATCTGCCTATTATGACTCAACTTGGCCTTTTTTTCTGTAAAACAGGAGAGACATTACATTATCATAAAGATGCCTGGAGATATAAATTACCTAGTAAGTCAAAGGACACTTGGATACCCAGTAGTGAGCATCTCATACCTAGTAAGTCTGAATATCTGTTTTCCTGCTAAATAAATTACTGGTGATGTGTGTGTACTTGTGTGTTTACAGGAAATTAGAGAAAAGTAGGCTTTTAGTACCTGACACAAAAATCAAAACACCTGATTGCTAGTCTTGGCTCTATGACTTAGCCCAGTGACCTTGGGCAAGTTATTTAGATATTCTGAAGCTTGAATTTTTAAAATGATAATGAAAATCTCTAGCCTGCCTACCTCACAGAGCTGAGGTGTAGATAAGATGGAAGAAATAGGAAAATACTTTAAAAACTGTTTTAGGTTGTTACATTGGTTGCAGAAAATATAAACACACTCGGATTATGTCAGGTAGTAAATGGTTTATTGAAAGGATACCTGGGGAAATTTTTAAAAACAAAATAAAGCAGAAATCTCAGCCACTAGTTTCAGCCAACCAGGGAAGTGGAAAGCGGCACAATCGTGGGGTCGCACAAGAGTAATGGGAACCTGAGTACAGCTGAAGTGGACAGAGACTGTAATGTGGTTTCTGAACTGGAAGTTTCTTCAGGCTCTGGCACAGATAAAGCAAGAGCTTGCTCATCTCTCCTGAGTGCTCTGCAATTGACACGATGTTTCTGTCTGTCTCTTTTTCTTTCCAGGTGACTTTCTGCCTTTGATCCTACCAACTAACTGACCCCCTTAGTCTATAAAGCAAACAACAGATACATTGTTGCTAAGGTCCTAATGGCAAAGCTCTCTGCTCCAGGTTCTCTCATAGGAAGCCAGCCAGCCAATAGTTGGCTGTTCTTGGGTCAGAGGCACTCCCCTGGTCCAGTGAGTGGTGGCCATGGGTGATAGAGCCAAGAAGAACAAACACACTCATTTATGTACCCAAGGCTCTTGCTTTAGATTAGCCACAGTAGGATGTCACTAGGCTAAAGGGTCGAAGGGAGAAAGGAGTGTTAAAGGAGCCCAAGGACTAGGGGTTACCTGGTGGAAGCCTGCCCAGAAAGCAGCTGGAACCATGAAAGAAATGGCTGATGCCCAAGATGCCACCTGAAGCAGTTAGAAGGGGGTTCGATGAGAAGTAACCTCGCTTCTTTTCCTTCCTGCTCTCCAAACTCCTCCCTTTAGGCAAACATACCAGGAATCCAGCTGACACAGGAAAGTAAGTCTTACCTGCGATACAGAGAAAATCAGAGAAGGGCAAGAAATGGATCTGAGGGCAGAGAGGTTCAGGACCAGCTCTGTATCTTATCATTAACTGAGTCAAATCTTCAGTTTACTTGGGGATGGCCAAGAGAGTCAACACTGTTATAGTGTAGACCTAGTACGTTGGAATGAGCAGAGCTGGCTTTGAATCTTAGCTCTGCTATTTATTCTCTTTTATTTGGGTTGAGTTACTTAACCCTTCCAAACCTGTGTCTCATTCTGTAAAATGGTGATAACAATACTCATCTTCCAGGATTATAAAGATTCAACATAATGAACATAAAACTTTCAGCACAACATCTAGACATGGGGAATGCTTTATTGTTACAATGATGATAGTGACGGTGGTAGTGGTGGTGATGGTGATAGTGGTTGTCCCTGCCACTAGGATATGTTTAATTTTTGCATCTCCAATAGCATGTCTTAGAGGTTTTTAAGCTGGTTAAAAATATAGGCAACACTGGGCCTCTGAGTAACTTTATCAATATCAAGGTTACCTGCGGTTAAAGAGTCTAAATTGGAAAAATGCCATGGAGGTTTCTGCATCTCATCAAAAAAAAAAAAAGAAAAAGAAATTATGAGGTGCTTTACACATATAAAATGCTTGCCTATGTACATGGTAACAGTCATACCACAATATTAACCATTTAAGAAAAAGTACAGGGGCTTCCCTGGTGGCGCAGTGGTTAAGAATCTGCCTGCTAATGCAAGGGACACAGGTTCAAGCCCTGGCCCGGGAAGATCCCACATGCCAAGGAACAACTAAACCCATACACCACAACTACTGATCCTGAGCTCTAGAGCCCGCGAGCCACAACTGCTGAGCCCACGTGCCACAACTACCAAAGCCTGTGCACCTAGAGCCCATGCTCCACAACAAGAGAAGCCACGACAATGAGAAGCCCGCGCACCACAACAAAGAGGGGCCCCTGCTCACAGCAACTAGAGAAAGCCTGCGCACAGCAACGAAGACCCAACACAGCCAAAAGTAAATAAATAAATAAAATTTTAAAAAAGAAAAAGTACAAAGCATATGTTGCTAAGGGACTGTATCTTTGAAAATGCAAATATATTTGAGTAGACCAAGCAAGCAATTTCAGGGGAATTATGTGACTGTGAGTGTGAACAAGTGATTGATTCATCCATTGTGATGGATAGGAAGTTAGTGGATAGTCTAATAGTGTTTTGGTGATTTAACCAAATTTTGGGAAAGTACTCACACTAATTTCTTTGTCATTATCTGGAATGTCAAGTTCAAAATATCATAAGGTTTATTTATTTATTTTAAGTTACACCTCCTTTTGTTTTATTAGCAAATTCCCTGAGAGGAGAAGACAGTGCTTTCAGCTCTCTGTTCTGATGTTTCTATGACTTTTAAATTTTTCAAATTTTAAAAATTGTATAATATATAATGTACATAAGATAATGAATGAAATTGTACAGTTAAAGAATAATGATACAATGACATGTGTGTATTCACTACCCACGGCAAGAAACAGAATATTTCCACCCAGGAACTCCCTTATTACTACCAAAGTGAACACTGTCCTCAATTTTAATTAATGTATTAATAGTTCTTGTTTTCTTTATATTCTTAATCACTTGTGTATATATCCTTAAATATCATATTATTTAGTTTTGAATGTTTTTGAACTTTAAGTGGAATCATAGTGATTACATTCTTCTAAGACTTGCCCCTTTCACTCGACATTGTGAGTCATTCATGTGAACACAGCTCTAGTTCAATTTTGTATCTATATCGTAAGTTGACCTACAGTGTTCTTTTATTGTATTGTCTTTATTGTGTTTTGAAATCAAGACTATAGCTTTCTTTTAAAATGAGCTGGGAATCTTTTGTTCTTTCTCGGTTTCTGGAATAAACTTCTATGAAGCAAGAATTAGTTGCTCCTCAAATGTTTAGTAAACTCACCCATAAGAACATTTTGACCCGTTTTGTTTTTATTTTTGTTGGGGGGGAGGTCTTAACTACCATTTTAATTTCTTTAAACTTAATGTTTATTCAAGTTCTCATGTCAATTTTGAAATTTTATAGTTTTAGATGTTTTTGTATTTAATTTAGATTTTCAAATTTATTACATATGGCTGTTGTAATTCTTCACTGTCTTGTAAGTGCTCTCATGTCTTCAAGATTTCAAAAATATTTTCACCAGCTTTTCTAGTTCTCAAAAGAGGGTTGATTTGAGCTCCCTAGTCCATCAGTATCAGAAATAGATGTTTGATTCTTTTTTGAATCTGCCTACTCTTGATTCATGCTTTAAAGTTTTATTTCTCCCCAGAAACATTAAAATTACTTACTGATTTTCTGTGTTGAATAATTCAACAACTGAAAATTCCATGGATCTGACTCTGCCATTTCTGTTCATGATGCCTTATTATCTTGGGTGATTACTGCTTATTGACATTATTATTATTTTTCTTGTTTTTACTGTGAATTGTGCTTTTTTATTTGAACTCTCAATGAAATTCTTGAGGCCTGGGATGCAGGTAGATTCCTCCAGAAAAAAAATTGCCTATACTTCTGTCAGGTGTCTGGAGCAAACTAGTCAAGAGCCACTTTAAATGAAATGATTGGCTTGAGATATTTTTGGCTTATTCAAGAAGTGAGAATTCAAACTGTAAACCTGCAAAAGGGTTGGCTGGTGATAATGAATTTTCAGAGGAAGATTTTTCCCCTCCATTCATCACCAAAGTTTAAAATAGGTAATTTTTTGCAGTCCCAAGGAGGGAAGAAGCATTCATTTATAGTTCATCCTAATACTGAGGGTACAGCCCTCTGGATCCTGGCTTTAGGAGGGAAAACTCTCATGTTAGACTTTATATTTTGACTCTTGCTTTGTCTTTTGTGCCCCTAGTCCTTCTGGGCCATGGAAACTGAGCTTACCAAGAGAGGAAAATTCAGCAAATGTTCTCAAGGAGAAAACTCTCAGAGCTTCTTGTAAAGCTCAGAGCTCCTGACTTTATTCAGAACTTGGTCTGAATATTCTTCACTTTCTTGCCAGCTCATGTATATATACAAGATCATTTTTAAGAGAATATTTTAACCAACATTTTTTGTTGCTTTCAGCAGGAGGGTCTAAGTCACTAACAGTATTGTTCTCTGTTTATATGATTAAAAAGAATCATATTATATACAGGGTTTCATAACCCGCTTTTTAATATTCATAATGTAAAAAGAACACTTACCTAACTTAAGGAATATGCGTCTGCAATCATTATTTAATTATTTATTCGTTCAACAAATATTTCCCAAGGCCCTAATATAGAGACATTTTTTGTCCCCAACGATACAACAATGAATAAGACACACAGTTGCTACACGTACGAAACTTAAATTCTAGGGGAAGGGAAATATTAAACCTATTATTGCACAATAAGCTATATAGTTACAAATTTTTCTTATCAAGAAAAATTAGAGGATACTTTGAGAGAGCCACTCAGTTTAGACTGAGAAGTCAGGAAAGGCCACTGTGAGCAAGAGACATTAGAAACTAAAGGATGAACAGGAATTAGTCAGATGAAGAGTGAGGGGAAGAATTTCCAGGCAGAAGGAACAGCAGGTATGAAGGCCCTGAGACAAGAGGGAGCATGCCATATATTGGAGATGAAATAAAGCAAGAGAAGCTGTAGTAGAGATCAAAGGGGAAAAGAGTGAGACATGAGCCGGAGAAATTGGCTGGGGCCAGAGCATACATGGCCTTCTACTCTGTATTCGTCAGCTCTGGATGCCACAAAAGCCTGGGTGGCTTAAGCAAGAGAAACTTATTTTCTCCCAGTTCTGGAGGATGCAAGTCCAAGATCCAAGTTCCAGCATGGGCAGGTTCTGGTGTGACTTCTCTTACTGGTTTGCACACAGCTGCCTTCTTGCTGTGTCCCTACATGGTAGGGAGAGAGCTCTGGTATCTCTTCCTCTTCTTATTAGGGCACCAGTTCTGTCAGATCAGGGGTCCACCTTTAATCCTAATTACCTCCTTAAAGGCACTATCTCCAATACAATCCATGGGAGGTTAGAGCTTCAGCATATGAATTTGGGGCGGGGGGGGGGGATACACAATTCAGCCCATAGCATATGCCATGGATGTTTATTTCAAGTGTGATGAGAAGCCATTGAAGAGTTTTGTGCCAGGAAATGACATGATCAGTTTATGTTTTGAGAGAATCAATGTGCTTCTTGAATTGAAGACAGAAGAGGAAAGACCCGTTAGGAGACAATTGTAATAGCCGAGATAAAATATGGCAGCTGGGACCTCTTTGGTGTGAGGAGTAGAGAGGATTCAATGCATTCTAATACAAATTTAGGAATAATAATTTAGGAATTTAGGAATAATAATTGTCATCATTTAGTGATTTAGGAATTTAGGAATTTAGGAATAATAATTGTCACCATTTAGTGATTGTTTGGATGTAAGGAAGACCTAAATATTGAGGAGGTGTCTAGATTTGTGGCATGGGCACATGGCTGGATGGTGGCATAATTTACTGAGGTGAGAAACACTAGAATTGCAGGTTTGGAGCAGGAAGAAGATAAATGTAAGTAAGTTTGTTTTGAAATGCTGAGTTTGAGATGTCTACTACACGTCTAAGTGAGACGTCAAGTAGCAGATAGATCTGGGATAATGATACAAATGTGCAAGCTGGTATTTGAAGTCATAGGAGTGGATGAGATTGGACAGGAAGAGAGAACAGAATAGAGAAGGACAGGGGGCCTAAAACTAAGCTTTGAAGAACATAATTTCCTCACAACACTCTATGATGAAAATTTTTAAACATAAGGAGTCACACTGTGAGCATCCATATACCCACCACCAAGATTCTACAATTAGCATTTTACTATATTTGCTTTATCCCATATCTATTTATCTGTCTATTCTTCTATCCATCTATCAAGGCATCTTATTTTTTGATGCTTTTTTTTTTTTTTTTTTTTTTTTTTGCGGTATGCGGGCCTCTCACTGTTGTGGCCTCCCCCGTCGCGGAGCACAGGCTCCGGACGCGCAGGCTCCGGACGCGCAGGCTCAGCGGCCATGGCTCACGGGCCCAGCTGCTCCGCGGCATATGGGATCCTCCCAGACCGGGGCACGAACCCGTATCCCCTGCATCGGCAGGCGGACTCTCAACCACTTGCGCCACCAGGGAGGCCCTTTTGATGCATTTTGAAGTAAGCTGTAGATATTTGTACATCTCACCCCTAAACACTTCAGCATGCACATCAACTAGAGTTCAAAATTTATGGTTCTTTTTTATTTTTATTTTTTATTTTTTTAACATCTTTATTGGAGTATAATTGCTTTACAATGTTGTTAGTTTCTGCTGTATAACAAAGTGAATCAGCTATATGCATACATATATTCCCATATCCCCTCCCTCTTGCATCTCCCTCCCGCCTCCTTATCCCACCCCTCTAGGTGGTCGCAAAGCACAGGGCTGATCTCCCTGTGCTATGCAGCTGCTTCCCACTAGCTATCTATTTCACATTTGGTAATGTATATATGACAATGCTACTCTCTCACTTCATCCCAGCTTACCCTTCCCCGCCCCCGTGTCCTCAAGTCCATTCTCTACATCTGTGTCTTTATTCCTGTCCTGCCCCTACGTTCTTCAGAACCATTTTTTTTTTAGATTACACATATATGTTAGCATACAGTATTTGTTTTTCTCTTTCTGACTTACTTCATTCTGTATTACAGACTCTAGGTCCCTCCACCTCACTACAAATAACTCAATTTCGTTTCTTTTTATGGCTGAGTAAGATTCCACTGTATATATGTGCCACATCCTCTTTATCCATTCATCTTTTGATGGACACTTAGGTTGCTTCCATGACCTGGCTATTGTAAATAGTGCTGCAATGAATATTGTGGTACATGACTCTTTTTGAATTATGGTTTTCTCGGGGTATATGCCCAGTAGTGGGATTACTGGGTCATATGGTAGTTCTATTTTTAGTTTTTTAAGGATATGGTTCTTTTTTTTTTTTTTTTTTGCGGTACGCGGGCCTCTCACTGTTGTGGCCTCTCCCGTTGTGGAGCACAGGCTCCGGACGCGCAGGCTCAGCGGCCACGGCTCACGGGCCCAGCCGCTCCACGGCACGTGGGATCCTCCCAGACCGGGGCACGAACCCGCGCCCCCTGCATCGGCAGGCGGACTCCCAACCACTGCACCACCAGGGAAGCCCGATATGGTTCTTTTTTAAGTTGAAATTTACATATAATGAAATGTGCCAACCCTAAATGCGCTATTTGCTGAATTTCAACAAATGCATACTTGCCTACTTAATGCAAATTCCTATCAATATTTAGACATTATGATTACCCTAGAAAATTCCCTCAAGTCCCTTTCCAGTCAGTCTCTATCCCTTCTCCCATAGAAGCAACCATAGTTCTGATATTTTTCCACCAAAGATTGCCTTCTGGAACTTCATATAAATGGAATCATACAGTATATACTCTTTCTTGTATGTAAGGCTTCTTTTATTCAGCATATTATTTTTGAGATTCATTCCTGTTGTTGCATGTATGATTAGTTTGTTCCTTTTTCTTGATGAGTCTTATTTTATTGTATGGCTACACCATGGTTTGTTTAGCTTTTCTTCTATTGATGGACACTTAAATGTTATTTCCAGTGTGAGACCACCACGAATGAAGCTGCTATGAGCATTTCTGTATAAATCTTTGTGGACGTATGTTTTCACTTCTCTTGAGTAAATATCTAGAAGTGGAATTGCTCATGAGGTCAGAAGGTCGATAGATGGTTGCTCTGGTTTTGTTTTGTTTTGTTTTTGTTCTTTTGTGATAGAATCTTTATTTCACATGTTAGCATCATAGCACAAGAATCCATCCCAGGCATTGTCCTGATCTGAACCCCCACCCATTATGTTTACACAAGTACTGTTCCATGATCATTTGTGTTAAATATATATAAATATAGAAAACTCCTTCTGCATATCCAGCTAATCTAGAAGCAAAATGATGTTTATAGACTTGCAATCCTTCCCCTAAAAGAAATTTGTTTCTGGATTAAATATGTCTGAATTCTTTTGAGGTCACATGATGAGGAAAATCCAATTTACAGTCTGCAAAAGCTACTCAAGGAGTCAAGAAACTCCCTTGCATGGACAGGATTTTTGGATCCTTCTATAATATTATTTTTGAAATTAATTTTTAAAATTGTGAGAAAAAACACAAATTAATTTACCCCCTTAACCATTTTTAAGTGTTCAGTTAAGTGGTGTTAACTATACTCACATTGTTGTGTAACAGATCTCTAGAACTTTTTCATCTTGCAAAACTGAAACTCTATACCCGTTAAACAACTCCCAAATTTCCCTCTCCCCTCCCCAGCAAACACTGTTCCAGTCTATGTTTCCATGAATTTGACCTAATCTAGATACCATGGAACCATACGGCATTTGTCTTTTCGTGACTGGTTTATTTCACTTCACATAATATCCTCAAGGTCCATCCATGTTGCAGCATGTGACAGGATTTCCTTCTTTTTTTTTTTTTTAATTTTATTTACTTTTGGCTGCATTTGGTCTTCGTTGCTGCACACAGGCTTTCTTAGTTGCGGCGAGTGGGGGCTACTCTTCATTGCGGTGCACGGGCTTCTCATTGCGGTGGCTTCTCTTGTTGCAGAGCACAGGCTCTAGGCGCGGGCTTCAGTAGCTGTGGCATGCAGGCTCAGAAGTTGTGGCTCGCAGGCTCTAGAGCTCAGGCTCAGGCGCATGGGCTTAGTTGCTCCGCGGCATGTGGGATCTTCCCCGACCAGGGATCAAACCCGTGTCCCCTGCATTGGCAGGCGGATTCTTAACCACTGTGCCACCAGGGAAGCCATCCTTCTTTCTTAAGGCTAAATAATATTCCATCTGTGTATATACCACACTTCCTTTATCCAGTCATCAGTAGATGAACATTGGATTAGTTACACACCTTGTCTAATGTGAATCAGACTGCAATGATAAATAATTTTTTTTAAAAAGACTGCACTGAACATGGGTGTGCAAATATCTCTTTGAGATCCTGCTTTCAATTCTTTTGAATATATACCCACAAGTGGGATGGCTAGATCGTAGATGTTTTGTTTTTAAAAGAAACTGCCAAACCTTTTTCCAAAGCATTTCACACTCTTACTAACAACACATGAAAAAACTAGTTGCTCCATATCCTTGCAAACTCTGTGGTCAGTCTTAGAATACCAACATTTAAATGTCTAATAAAATAGGTGGACCGATTAAAGGAGACTATGGAGTAGTAGAGAGATGGGAGAGAAACCAGGTGTGATTACATAAGAAGGCAAAGGAAGAGAAGGTTTAAGAAAGAGGGACTGATCAAGATCTTCTCATGTACTTTTGCTCTGCCTCTAATACAGCTTCCACTCTATAATTAGTAATTTTTCAACAAGCAAATTTTATCATTTCCCTCCTTTACCTTTCAGACCTCACATTGCTATTAAAATGGAGTTGCCAGGTTTAGTAAGCAGGATGTCCAGTTAAATTTAAATTTCATATAAATAACAGATAATTTTTTCAGTGTAAAGTATGTTCAGTGTAATATTTGGGACTTACTTATGCTAAAATATTGTTTATCTGAAATATAAATTTCAGGTATATATCTGAAATATAAATTTAATTCAACATCCTGTATTTTATCTAGCAAATCTATGACACTAAAGTTCAAAAACTCCTACTTTGGCTTCCAATGCCTACCTGCTTACCTCTGCAGCATCTTCTTTGCTAGACTTTTTCTGAATCTCTATACTTTCTCGTAGTCAAACAAGAAAATTCTACAAACTTTCTCACAGGCTTCTTCTGCCTCAGTGCACTTGCATATGCTGTTTTCTCTGGCAGAAACATTTTGCTTTCTCTCTTTGCCTAGCTAAATTCTATTCACCCCGTAGCTTTCAACTTAACTGTCACTTTTGTTTTTCCCCTTGGCCACGAAGCTGCATGAAGGATCTTAGTTCCCCGACCAGAAAATGAACCCATGCCCCCTGCAGTGGAAAGGCAGCGTCCTAATCACTGGACCAACAGGGAATTCCCTGTCACTAGGACTTCTCTATTCATCTCAGGCTAGGTCAGTTCTCATTATTATATATGCCCTTTGGCCTTCCAACTTGTGGTTATTTAATTATTTATATGTATTTTATCTTCCCTGCTAGGCTATAGGCCTCCAAGGAAGAGACTGCCTGTCTTGTTCATTGTTGTATCACCATAGCATAGTGACTGGCATAAAACAGGTTATCAAATATTTGTTGTGATTGCTTGTGATAAAGTGGATGCAAATTAATTTTGTTCTGTTACTTTTATATCATCAGTTGAGAACATTTGATGCTCAATTAGATGTTGCAGAAATGAGGTTACAAATCTCTGCAGAAAAGAACCACAAATGAACACTTCAAGTATAGGAGTTGAAATACTTTTGAAAAAAATTTAAAAATAATTCTTTTTCCATGTAATTTTACCAAAGAGGAAATGCTTGATTAGGAAGATGCCTGTTAGCAAAAGGAATTCAAGAAAAAACAAAAAGCACTTCGCATTTGTCATAATTTTTTGCTAAGAGAGATATTTATATGGAGGCTTTCCCTTCAGAAATCTGTGAAATATTAGTTTTTAATGTAGACACTAAACATTCTTGGCAGGGCTTCCCTGGTGGAGCAGTGGTTGAGAGTCCGCCTGCCGATGCAGGGGACATGGGTTCGTGCCCTGGTCCGGGAAGATCCCACATGCCGCAGAGCGGCTAGGTCCGTGAGCCATGGCCGCTGAGCCTGTGCGTCCGGAGCCTGTGCTCCGCAACGGGAGAGGCCATAACAGTGAGAGGCCCGCGTACCGCAAAAAAAAAAAAAAAAAAAAATTCTTGGCAGAATGAGAAAAAAAAATCAAATTGAAAGCTTGAGAGGAGTGCTTATTATTTGACTATAATCAATGAACTGAGTAACAGAAGGAAACGTAATTTAACATACCTCCACTTCAGTTTAAGTGAAATGGATACAGATGTACTCTTAAGTTTTGAGACTGTAATGACTAGAGTCATGAAATCAGGGCCCAAAGAAAAAAAAACATGGATAACTCCATTAAACTAAGTAAAGGTCGACTATATGAGAAATGAGAAAATCGATTATTTCTGCAAACCCTTGATTTCTGTACCCTTCCTCTTGTATGTTAAACTATCTCAGTGGCTAACTTAAGCAGAAAGGGAAGTTTCTGGAAGAACAATGAGTGGCTCATAGTTTTGATTGTAAGGAAGGGAATTGAGGGAAGCTAGATGGCCAGAACCAGAGCTAAAGTCAATCCTGAAATGGCCTGGTAAGGGTACTACTGCCATGACCAGTAGATGCTGGACATAACCTCAGGGATTGCTGCCATTGTCCCATCAGATTCTGGGTATCACAGGTATGAGTGGGATGAATTCTACTTACTTCTGTGTAACTCAGTCCAGATTCAAAGTTCCAAGTAAGAGCATCCAGTCTACCAAGCTTAGATCATTTTCCCTCACCCTAGGATTGCTGTGGGGCAGAGGTGGGACGAGGTGGTGGGTGGAGGGCAGAAGGCAAATATCTGGACTTTCTGGCCTGTAGTGGGAGAAAAGATTCTGCCACCCACAAAAATTCCCAAATGGAAAATTCCCTAACAGTGTAAGGAGGGGAGGGTAAGATGATGAGCAGCCACAAAATTATAAATATCCATTATATATGTCTATCTTTCAGGGGTATGAGGAGATATAAGAGAATCTTGCTCTATCTGACAGCTACTATTGTGTCATTTCTACAATTGTAGGCAGTAGGTTACTAAATCACCAATAACTTGATTTAAACATATCCATATATACATGTACACACAAGCATACAAATTGATCCACTGACTTTTTTTCTAAGTTTACTATTCCTATCGAGAAAGGGAAAGCTTTTTCTTTTTTCCAGGTCAAATAAAGGGAATGGTCACAGGTGTCATTAAACTACAGCTATATCATAGCCCCTAACCTCAGAGGATAAATTTGACAATAATGCATTTTGATGAAATTACATTGAGAGAAGGCAAATTCAGCCATGTGGAGAGTCATGAGGTCCCATTTAAAGGACTCCTTTAAAAGATGCTCCCTGATCAGCTCAGTGCTTTGTGACCACCTAGAGGGGTGGGATAGGGAGGGTGGGAGGGAGGGAGACACAAGAGGGAAGAGATATGGGGACATATGTATATGTATAACTGATTCACTTTGTTATAAAGCAGAAACAGACCATTGTAAAGCAATTATACTCCAATAAAGATGTTAAAAAAAATGTGTTAAAAGGGTAGACATATGAAATGTCCTTAACACAAAAACAAAAATCAAAAAAACAAAAGAGCCTAAGGAAATATGTGGTGGTATGTCTATTACCTTGATTGTGGTGATAGCCTCATGGGTGTACACATATGTGCAACCTCATCAAATTGTATACATTAAATATGTGTAGTTTTTTAATATACCAATGATACCTCAATTAAGCTGTTTATAATTCATTCATTCATTCATTCATTAAAGTTATGCTTAAAACTATTCCAAGATTTCTGGAGGACAATTAGGCACTATTATAAAATCTTCAAATATCTGCATAACTATTATCTAACAATTCCAATTATACAAATTTATCCTAAAAATGAAAGATATGTTGAAAGATTTAGCAAACTTTTAGTTGTGAATAATTTCAATGGTGTGAATAATTTCAATGGTGTGATATATCTCAAATAAAAATGGAAATAAAGTCTCAACAACAGTGGAAAAAAAAAGATGCTCCCTTATACAGCTTCTTGCTGAAAAGGAAGATCTAATCTGGGGCATTGCTCTCCTCTTCACATTGGTTCCTGAATGAGCCCTTGTGCTCCTTTGATTTTATCTGATATTTGTAGATCAAAAGCATTAGGAAAATCTGCCCACCTCTGAACTCAGTTTCCCATTTAGTCTTGTAGAGTCATCTGTATACATGACAATTACTCACACGGGATTACTTATAAATATTATGTCAGTGCTGTTGTTGTTTTAGATTACTAATTCCTTGGAAAGGCAGGAGCTCTGTCTGTTTAATTAAGTGCATTTAACACCAAACATTGGTCATTACATGTAAAGTTTTTAAAGCTGCTGTTGGACATTATAATAATAAAAGACTTTTCGCTGGCTACAGCAAATCAAATCTCTCTTCACGTAAGACAGGTCTGACAAACAACAGTGTGGGGGCCAAAGCGAGCCCACCACCATCTCTTTATCTCTGTTCCTGTAAATAAAGTTGTATTGGAACACAGTCATGCTCGTTAGTTTACATACTGTCTATATCTGATCTCGTGCTATAATGACAGAGTTGAGTAGTTGTGACAGAGACCGAAAAGACACTAAAGCCTAAAATATTTACTATCTGGCCATTTACCCAAAAACCTTGCTGACCATGGATCTACTTCAGTGGTTCTCACCTCATATAACAGGATGGGATCCTCTGTAAAATTCCAAAAAAGAAAAAAATCCCTGGCCCCACACCAACACCCCAAATCAAAAGGTCTGTGGTGGGACTTCCTTGGTGGCGCAGTGGTTAAGAATTCGCCTGCCAATGCAGGGGACACGGGTTCGATCTCTGGTTCGGGAAGATCCCACATGCCGCGGAGCAACTAAGCCCGTGTGCCACAACTACTGAGCCTGCGCTCTAGAGCCCGCGAGCTACAAGCACTGAAGTCTGCACACCTAGAGACTGCGCTCCGCAACAAGAGAAGCCACCGCGATGAATAGCCCCCGCTCGCCGCAACTAGAGAAAGCCCGTGTGCAGCAACGAAGACCCAACGCAGCCAAAAATAAATAAATAAATAAATTTCTTTAAAAAACCAAAATGTCTATGGTCAGAGCTGGAGATATTCAGCTTTTAAAAGTTCAGACAAAATTGAGAATCATCAATGCAATACAAAGTACCTGGTATAATTTTAATAATTTTCATTCATTGTCTACTAGACGTCAGGCATTGCCCTAGACGCTCTACATGTATTTTCTCATTTATCTCCATAAAAACCATCTTAGATACATTTTACAATCCTTATTTTATAGTAAAGGAAATGGAAGTATTCTAAGGTTAACTTGTACAAGCTAACACAGCCAGTAAGTGGAACAAGAGTTTGCACTAGGTCTTTCTACCTATCCAAGATTGACAACAGAAGACAAATATCCAGGTGGAAAGAGACTCTGACTCTTATCCCCTGAGACGTGCTTTTCCCTGGGAGAGCTGTAGGTATTTCCCATTACTGATGCTACACTGACCTGCATAAGAATGACTGGCCAGGGACTTCCCTGGTGGTCCAGTGGTTAAGACTTCGCCTTCCAATGCAGGGGGTGAGGGTTCAGTCCCTGGTCGGGGAGCTAAGATCCCGCATGCCTGGTGGCCAAAAAGCCAAAACATAAAATAGAAGCAATACTGTAACAAATTCAATAAAGACTTTAAAAATGGTCCACATTAAAAAAAAAAAAAAGAATGATTGGCCTACGTAAGGCTGCAGAACTCTCCTGTTGATAGAAGGTAGCACAGCTGAGAAAAGACTGGAACATTCAAATAAGATGTTATTCAAACCTAAAGGATAACAAAAGGGAAATAAACTCATGGAGTAACATGAAGCTAAGTATTCATCTTCAATGAGGAGCGCACCATAGGAACATCTTTCTGGTTCGTGACCTGCCTCCAATTTGTAGAGCTCATCTTTAATCCCTAACCTCTTGGAACATCATAAAGAACTCTAAAGACTCCCCCACGTCCAGATCCTAGAAATTAGGGCATAGAGCAAAAGGAAGTTTCCTTTCCATCTTGCCTAAAGCACAACTTTCAAATTCTGGTCTTCTGAATGATTTATACACTAATGTTCAACTTTTTCTTAACTGGTTACTCATGACATGACAAATCTAATAATGTCTAAGAAATATTGAACATCCATTTTTGCTAGATGGTATCATTTGGTTACAATATGTATTTGACCTCAGTGTATCTATAATTGCTTATTTAGGCACAGCTCTAAATGATCTTCAAATCATTAACCCTATAAACAAAGTTTAATCCTTTCATACTAATCTTGGGTCTGTTCAAGTTCTAGTACTTGTTTTCTGCTAATTCTCACTGTGATGTGACTCAGATAATTTTGATAATCAGTTTTTAAAAAAAATTCTAGTATCCTATTTATTGTTGCTAATTTATACCCCCAAAAGCATTGATATTTTATGATGCAAGGAGTAATCAGAAAAAGAAAAACTTCAGATTTCATTGGGTAGATTTAAAATTGTACCCTCATAAGGGTGCCTTTTATTCATAAGTATGATACTCTAAAAATGAGCATTTATTATTGTTATGGGCTGAATTGTGTCCATTCATCCCACCCGCTCCCACCACCAAAGTCATATGTTATAGTCCTAACCCCCAGTACCTCGGAATGTGACTGGATTTGGAGATAGAGCCTTTAAAGGAGATAATTAAGGTAAAGTAAGGTCATATGGGTAGGCCTTAATCCAACATGCCTGGTGTCCCTATAAGAAGAGATTAGTACACAGACACAGTGAAGACCATGTGAAGACAGAGGGAGAAGATGGCCATCGATGAGCCAAAAAGAGAGGCCTTGGAAGAAACCAAGCCTGCCTACTCTTTGATTTTGGACTTCTAGCCTCCAGAATTTTGAGAAAATTTCTGATGTTTAAGCTATCCAGTCTGTGGTATTTGTTACAACAGCCCTAACAAACTAATACAATAATGAAAACCAACAATATTCCAGTGAGTTTTGCCCAAGTGAAAAGTGGAGCTGCTTTCTCCTATGACACTGTTTAAAGTAATACCTAGAATGCCACTCTCTGCTGAAAGTTGTCTGATGTCTCATAAAGGGGTGCTGTTTACCATCACCCTGGAATACGTCTCAGGAGATCAGTTAAAATTCAGATATTCTCAATTCATAGAAGGTAGGCCAGTTCAAAAGCAATTTCAGGCAGGACTCGGAAACATCATTTTCTTTAGCTCTTTTAGAATCAAGTCTACAGGGACCTAGTTCCGGAAATCCCAGAACTAACTTGGGCTACATCTGCCATGATCACTTTGGATTGTTTCCCTGAATCTGAGGCAATCCCTTAGGTTTAGTGACTTGGGCCTGTTTTGGGACTGGACTCTAAAGATTAAGGGTAGGTCAGAAACTATTGACTTCCTCATATTTCCTTGGGACATCTTTATTTCTTACTCTACAGATTTATCTTAATGAACACTGGTAATAGGAGTGTAGACTGGGGGAGAAAGTAGGTTATGGAGAATCTATGTATAGGAAAAGAGGAGGGTGGGAAGAGGAGGACTAAATTGGCCTCCCACACTTACTTTACCTAAAGCAATTCAGAAAATCCAAATGACTCAGCTCCAGTACCCCCTATTTTGTGTATGTGTTCCTGTTTGAGGATGTCATTCCTTCCCCATACATAAATGATTTACACTGGAGAAGTCTCAGGTCCTAGCTGTACTTTAATAGAGTTAATCCAAACTCTATTCTCACACCCTCCAATTAGCCCTGTATTGAAAGCTGATTGTACTTGTATGCCTCTGGGTACAGATCTAATACATTGTATTGACATCTGTTAAAAGGTAGGTTCTATGACATTAGAGTGAAGATTCCTTCTAGTTTTTCCTTTTAACTTTCATAGAATTTTATACTTTTTAATGCAATAATCACCAAGCTATTTTATACTCTAGTTGTTGACATGTACTTCTCATTGTATTCCTCGTACTACATTGTTACATTTCTTCAAGGCAGGGACACATGACTCATTCATTTTTCAATTTTTTCCTCCTATTCCACTCCTTCCCACTCTCTGACCCCCTCCTCAATAACATGGCGTTTATCTATAACAAAGAGTTGTGTAGATACATGATCTAACTTTTCTTAGTCTCTGTTTCAGCTGTTGCAGTAAGTGGGTTGGTATCTTAGGTCTTTTCTAGTCCTATACGACAACCAATGCTTTAGGTTGATAATTACACATTCCAGAGCAATTTTAAAGCATGTGGTAACTTAAAAAGTAGTTTAGCATAAATGAAAAAGCATAGGCTATTCTAAATAAATAAATAATCAAAGGAAGAACATTATTGTACAGGTATATCAGAAAATACATTTAAAAGATTCATAAGGCCTTATTAGCATTAATTTTTTTTAGGGTTCATGCTAAGAGCAAAACTGTATTTGGTTACTTGTCATCCTTATTTGACTGATCAAGAAACTAAAGACTATAATGACGTACCTAAAATGGATTTTTAAAAAACATTTGAGTACTTACTGTGTGCCATGTGCTGTTCTAAATCCTTTACATGAAATGATGCATTTAATTTTCATAGTATATCAGTGGTGGAGGCCGAGGCAGAGTCTAAATTTCTAGAACTAGATAATAAAATATAAAATAAAACCAAATTGTTTAAATTGTGTTAAAGCTACAAAATAGTGATTTTTAAGCACAAATAACTATGAGACATTTAAGCTGTTTGTCTTTAGTAATTCATTCTTAATCAGTTAGCTTAGCTTAAGGTACTTCTCAGGCACTATTTTGCTGTATTAATACAAATTTCACTGGATGAAAACAAATTATACAATTTTAAGAGTTTAGAAGCTAAATATAATTTAAATTTTAACATAATTACTTAATCCTATTCATATTAACTCTCAAAGCCCTAAAAAAAGTCACTATTATTTAACAATAACATAGCAAAAATTTTAAACAGCAAAATCAGGAAAAAAGAGCTTAATTCACCACCTAAAATTCTTACAGAGTTAATTTGGGAATAAAACCCAGAATATCTTTTTTTTTTTTTCACTGAATAACCATATTATCTTTCTTCTAAATAGACTCAGTCTCAAGGGACAAAATATTCACTGTATCTTATATGTCTGCCTTAACTGGGGAGTTCAAAGCATATAAATGACTTTTTGTAGATTAGTTTTTATTGCAAACACTTAAGTGTTTTCTTCAGAGCTGCTCTTCTCCTTTTTCTGCCAAATTTTTGTTTAATTATATCATTAAAATGAATTTTGGGAAGCCCCTCCATTTTAAACTTATTTTTAACTGAAATATTTATGAAATAAAAACAAATTTAACTTAAAAATCATATTATTTTAAGGGAACGTTGAAGGGGGTCTACCTGTTGAGGTGTAACTATTAATAGTTCAAAGAAATTATATTATCTAGGTTGATTCTATTGAAAGTTGCCTCACCTAAACAGGGAAGTTGGCATGTTTGCCTAGCAACAGCCGCTAAAACCTTCTGTTGTGGAAGGTTCCCTAGGAGTGAGAAGGGAGGAGGAGGAAAAACTGGAGGAACAGATTAATCTGTTTTTTTCCCAGCAGGGGACTGAGGCCTGGCTGAGGGATAGCCTTTAGATTAGCACACACTAACCTAATCCCTCCATGGTAGCTAGAAATTTGTTCTTTGTAGGACTGGGGTTACTATTTAGTGGGTTGAAGAGATGGTTACAGATTTAGCCCACTTCAAAGAGAGTAAATTCCAATCAGCAGAAAGACATCAATAGGTCTTCTAAAAGAAGCTGAAATCTGAGTAGCAGGAGGGTGTTAGCAACTAAAAAGAACTCTTCCCTGCTTAGAGTTTAGGAAGGTGTGTGATATATTATTTACAAATAATATAAGAACACTAGCTGTTACAGTAATTGAATTTATCACCTTAAAAGCAGAAGCTTCTCTAAATATAGTACTTCTCTTGGTATTGGGGACGTATGCAATGAAGAAAGGACAGGAAAGCAAAATCTCTGCTCACTTGGCCAGACCTGAAGCAAAAAAAAAAAAAAAGCGGGGGGAGGGTGATAATGAACAAGAGTATTAGCTGGGTGCTTACTTGAGGACCATCTCTCTCCTCTATTATAAACGATTTATTTTGAAATTAGGACTGTATGGTATGAAAAGAATTCCATTTCTCTCCTTTCTTAAAAGCAAGGGTTTGGCTAAACCGAATTATCTTGAAGGGGACTCCCATTTTACCCAAAATGAAAATGGCTTCTTTTCCATAATGGAGAAGAAACTTCCAATAATCATAAGGTTAGCTTTAGATCCAATAGCTCTTCTAAGGGCCGAATCTTTATCTGTCCTGCCCCAGACAGCTCTTAATTGGTCACAGGCCTGGAGAGACGTTTTGGGGCAGTGAGTGTCCAGGCCTTTGGGCTGTTTACCCCTGCTGGGAGGCTGAACTCTTTGGGGGACTCTGTGAAGGAAATGAGTAGGGCAAAGCTGGTGTGATCAAGAACCAGGATAAAACGGGATAAGAACAAATTCTTCTGGGGTGGAGGAGGAGAGATGTGAAAAAGAAGCAAGAGCAGAGGGACGAGGCTAAGAGAAAGCCAAGGGGGAGAGGTAAGCGCGGGATTGGATGGAAACGTCAGAAATTTTCCAATTCACCATCTGGCCACTTGCCCGCTGGGCGCCGAGGCGCTGGTGGACCAGTTCTTCAGCTCAGGGGGTGGTGCGCTCCGGGTCCAGGCGGTAAGCGACACCACCCTGCCTCCCAGGCGTTGGTGGCCGGTGACTCAGAGCTTTGCTCCCGCGCCCGCTCCGCCCGTCTTCTTGCCCCGCCCCCGGAAGGAGGGGCCTCATTCTGGTCTCCGCCCCAGTATCTGGGGCGGGCCGGAGCCCGAGGAAGAGGAAGGGGACGAGGACAACGAGCGACGGGGCGGTGGAGGAGGAGGAGGAGGAGGAGGAAGAGGAGGCCGACCAACAAGATGGCTCCTGCTGCAGGAGCAGCCTCAGCAGCAGGTGGGAGGCCGGAGGCGGCGCTGGCGGTGGCAGCGGCGGCCTTGGTCCGGCGGCCTGGGACAGAGTCAGAGTCGACGGTGGCATTGGCGGCGGCGGTGGCTGCCGCGGCGGTGGCGACGGCCGCGGGGACTCGGAGCTGAGAGGAGCTGCTGCTCGGACCAGCGCGGTGAGCGAGCGGCAGGCGGCGGCGGCGGCGGCGGCGGCGGCAGCGGCAGCGGCAGCGGCGTGGGGAGCCGGGCGGCTGCGGCCAGGCCTCCGTCGGGAACAATAGGCAGCCGCGGCGGGGCAGGGGCTGTCCTCGGCCGCCCTCGGCTCCTCGGCCGTAGCGTCCGCCCGCCCGGCCTCAGGCCCCGCCGGCGGCCGAGGGGCTTGTCAGTGCCCGGCGTCCTTTAGGCCTCAGGCCTCCGCGTGCCGCCTGGAGGGCCTGCCGGGGTGGGTAGGCCGTGGGGAGGTGCAGACGCCGCCCTGGTCGAGGGGAGGGCGAGGGAGGCTTCGGCCAGAGGGAGGGGGCCACAGGGCTGCCCAGCCCCGCTGTTCGTCCGAGGACCTTGGCGGGAGAAGAGTGCGCTCGGGAAATGCTTTTTGGACCCCCAGTCTGTGGGGGTGGGGGAAGTGAGGGCGTCTGTAAACAGGCGCCGCCTGCACCTCAAGGCTGCTCCCTCCTCCTCCCCCTTAAGCACTCCCGTTCCTCGGCCAAGTGGGTTTTACGATGTCTGTTTCCCTGGAGCTACTGCAGATCGAGCCCGATAGTCTTTTTTTCTTCCTGGCGGCGCTAGGGAGGTTATGTTTGCAGGTGTTTTTCAAAAAAATTTAAGTGCAGCAACACCAACAATTCTGCCTGGCAAAATGTGATTATCAAGGGATGGAGAGAGATAGAGGGCTGAAGGATGTTCCTCTTTAAACATTTCTAGGCATCAGTTCTCTCTAAACATCAGTTTTGCCCACGTCCCAGTGAGAGTGGAACTAGGGCTCTTTTGGAACAGTAGATAATGTAACTCTTGACATCCCAGAATAGTCCCTGAAACTGGAAACAAAGCCGCTTGCTGGCAACGCGAAGACAAATTGTAATGTTTGAATAGAACTTTTTTCTTCAGAGGAACCGTTGTGAATTATTAATGTGCCGCATAAGAAACAATGTTAACTAGCATAAAATGGACCTAATGAAGCATTTTTTCAGGAGACAGAAGAGCTTCGTCTCCAGGCTAGAACTTCTTGTCCTTTTTTATAATTTTCAAAAACTAGGAACAACTGTTCTGTATTGAATGTTTAGGCTGAAAAAGAGACAGCTCCTCATTATAGTTGCTCTGCATAGTTATTTCTGAAACTTCAACAGTTAACTATTTCTCCTAAACTTAATTTTTCAAGACATCTACCATGTACCTTTCCAAGTGAAGGGGGAAATTATCCAAGTTATTTCTATGTCCGTTTCTATACGTATGGAGAATTTATATTAAAATTGTTTGGATGTCTCCAAAAGACTGCTTTCCACTGTTTAATATTAAATTGCGTGGTCCATCTAGTTTAAAAGGACCTGTGCTGGGCAGAGAAAATGCCAGTTAATATCTTTCACCCATTTTTAAGGTGAATTTCTAATTAGAATTGTGTGTATCTGTTGTAATTCAGAGCATTTTAAGGTTATATGAAGTTTAATGAGAGGCACTGGGCCTTGGTTCTTCCACAGAAGTTGACAGCAAGTAGACTAGAAATTGAATAAACGTGGAGGTTGGACTGTTTTATTGTTGTTTAGGATTGAAGTATAATGGATGAATATGAATGACTTTCATTTTAAGCCTAGTATAAATAATGTGGATGTTTTGACTTTTTAGGTAGTGGGGAAAGAACAACTTTCACATGGCTTCTACTGATGTGAATTTTCTGGGAATAAATTTCAAAAGGGACTTTTTTTTAAGTGTTCAAAGTCGTGATTTAATCAATGATTTTTTTTTGCTGAATTTTGTTAGTTGGTACAGAATGCAAGTAAACTATCTCATAATGATACTTAATCTGTGACTATAAACCTATTAGAATAATTGTAGTAACGTATGAATTTGTAAATTGTAAGTGGTCAGTGTGCTTTGTTGTGAAAACAAATCTTATGTTGTGTCAAGGACTAATTTGCCTCATCATTTTCCTAAAAACAAAGTTTTTTTTTTTTTTTGCGTTACGCGGGCCTCTCACTGTTGTGGCCTCTCCCCTTGCAGAGCGCAGGCTCCGGACGCACAGGCTCAGCGGCCATGGCTCACGGGCCTAGCCGCTCCGCGGCATGTGGGATCCTCCCGGACCGGGGCACGAACCCGTGTCCCCTGTATCGGCAGGCAGACTCTCAACCACTGCGCCACCAGGGAAGCCCCCCAAAACAACGATTTTTAAGTGTTAAGGTTTTGTGTTTGAAATTAGATGCTGACCCAGCAGTCATTGAGTCTGGGTCCCAATTTATGCTTGATATTGAATTCTGTTTTTATTTGTGTCAGACTGTTTTAAGATGTGATCCCTCAATTGTTATGTCTTCAATATCAGTGTTTATTCCAAATATGTCAGTTCAGATTTTCTCAAGTAATATCTAAGAATTTCCTTCCAAGAAGTTTTGGGACCATAGCTTAAAAATTAGATTTGTATTTTCTCGGTAATATTAAAAGTTAATATATGTTTGTTTCGTTTGGAGAAATTTGAAAGGGTTTTTTTTGTACATAAAAAGTTTAAAATAACAATTTTTCAAAGCACATTTGTTAAATGAGTAAATGAGTAAAAATATTCTCATTTATTCGTCCTAATTAGTCTGTAATATCGGAAGAATCTGAGGCTTAGGAGAAGCTAAGTAGCTATAACTAGCAAAAAGGCCGCTTAATTAATAGGCAAAAAAGCTTACTCAAACCGAAGTCTTGTGACACAAATTAGATGCTTTACTATTGCTACTGCTGCCATATGTCCCAAGGTTAAACTTTGAAGCATCTCCTGTATTGACGGATTCCTTTTTTTTTTAAAACCATGAACTGTGTTCTGTAATACTGTGCTTGCCTTCAGCTCTAATATCTTTTCTATTATCATTATTTGTGCACTGCCAGATTATTCACTTATAAGTTTGAGAACGTATTTACTCGTGTGAATTAACAAAAGAAGCACTTATATTTGCTTTTAGGAGATCTGAATGCCGTAAATATAGAAACTCATACGGTTTACATAGGACAGATTTGTGGTATTGCTGTAATTGTTTCATGGCTTTAATCTGTTATATAAGCAGTTAACTAAGTTGTACCTTTGAAATAAATACTTATGAAAGTTTTATTTTATTTTTAAAATAAATTTATTTATTTATTTTTGGCTGCGTTTGGTCTTCATTGCTGCACGCAGCCTTTCTCTAGTTGCGGCGAGCGGGGGCTACTCTTCGTTGCAGTGCGTGGGCTTCTCATTGCGGTGGCTTCTCTTGTTGTGGAGCATGGGCTCCAGTAGTTGTGGCATGCGGGCTCAGTAGTTGTGGCTCTCAAGCTCTAGAGCGCAGGCTCAGTAGTTGTGGCGCATGGGCTTAGTTGCTCCACGACATGTAGGATCTTCCTGGACCAGGGCTCGAACCCGCGTCCCCTACATTGGCAAGCAGATTTTTAACCACTGTGCCACCAGGGAGGTCCCTTAGGGAAGTTTTAAAATGACTTTAGTAACATTCGGTAGTGTTAAAGTCAGGTCAGCTAACATTTGGAATTCTTCATTTATAATTTTTTAAAGCCATAGACCATTTAGAATTATGCAGTATTTTTTATCTCCAGATATTAGAGCTTGAAATGGAGTTTGGTGGAGTCTAATCAGTCCACTCTTACATATATCTTGCCAATGGTTGGCACCCACTAAAGTGAAGAATAAACTGATAAGTGATCCTTGTTTGGTGGACACTTCGGAGCAGGATGTTCCTTGGCAGGGTATACTGACCTGGTTTAGCTTTGGCTATGTCCATGCTCAGGAGTTGAGGTATTCTTTGGGATTGGATTCAAGTGGATTTAAATTCTCAGACTGACCTGCATCAGAACAGTCACAGATTTCAAAATCAGCCTGTTCATTAGGATCTTCTTTAATCCTGGAGTCTAGACTGGATTTGGACTAGCCTTGGAGGTTATAGCATAATATTAATTTTTTCAGCCATTTATATAAAGGAATTTTTCTTACTCCAAAGTTTTTTAATGTTGATTCTGTACATTTTCTCTTTTTTAAAGTATTTATTTATTTATTTATTTTTATTTGGTTGCACCAGGTCTTAGTTGTGGCATGAGAACTCTTAGTTGCGGCATGCATGTGGGATCTAGTTCCCTCAGCAGGGATCGAACCCTGGCCCCCTGCATTGGGAGCATGGAGTCTTAACCACTGCACCACCAGGGAAGTCCCGATTCTATACATTTTCAAGTGTGAAGTATACTTAATCTGAAGTGATGTTGCGCTACATCCCCAAGACAATTAGCTTTAGTATATTTATTTATATCCATTATTGGTCAGATTTGTGTCTGTTTACTTCTTATATTCTTATTTATTCTTTATGTAATGTTAGACATTTCTTATCAGTTCACAATATTTTCTTGATTGAGGTTTGAGAAAAGAATTCTAATAAAAAATTTGAGTTCATCTTACATGCACAGTTGAACTGACTCAAATTATGTTCTGCCCTAGAGGAATAAATGTTTTAAGGTTCATTCATATTTATTTGAGATTGTTTATAAATGTATGTTTGATGTTTATCAAGCATTTCAGCACTGATATCAGTACACACCCATTACTGTGCATTTAGGGTAATAATTTAGTTTTTTTTCTAAATATCTAAATATTTTTTTTCTAAATATCTCCAAGATCTAAATAGCATTTGAATGTGGTAGCAATGTTTTTGAAGAACAGTTCTACAGTGGTCTATATATCTTAACATAAATTTTTTTTTAAATGGAGGTTTAAATCGCATAACAAAATGACAACATACGTTTAAGGTTCTTCCATGTCTCTTGTGACTTGATAGCTCATTTCTTTTTATTGCTAAATAGTACTCTGTTGTATGGATAAATTTAAGTTTTAATTAATTAAAATCAAAATTTTAAATTCCTCAGTTGTATAAGCCACATTTCAGGGGCTCAATAGCCACATGTGGCTACTGGCTACCATATTGGAAAATGCAGATATAGCACATTGCCATCATCTCAGGAAGTTCTATTGAAGAATGCTGATATAAACCAAAGTCCGGTTCTCCATTTATATTCACTCTCACAGAGAACTTACCATTTGCATGGCTTCAATTTGTCCTAAGCCTACCTTTTCAATGTTTTTGCTTGTGCTGCCAGCAATCCTAAACTTGACATAATTTAAAATCCTTTACTCTCCCCAAAGAATCAGCCTTTCCAGATGCTGTCTATTATAATATGGTTTCTTATTAGGGCATCATCTTTTACTCCACTCTTCTTTTTTTTTTTTTTTTTGCGGTATGCGGGCCTCTCACTGTTGTGGCCTCCCCCGTTGCGGAGCACAGGCTCCGGACGCGCAGGCTCCGGACGCGCAGGCTCAGCGGCCATGGCTCACGGGCCCAGCCGCTCCGCGGCATATGGGATCCTCCCAGACCGGGGCACGAACCCGTATCCCCTGCATCGGCAGGCGGACTCTCAACCACTTGCGCCACCAGGGAGGCCCTACTCCACTCTTCTTGTCCCTAAAATCTGGAGTCATCTTTTTCTTTCTTATTTTTTCTCTAAACCTTTTGAATATTTATCAGAGCTAAACAGGTCTCAGAGCTAATAACTGGCAGAGTTGAGATTAGAATCTAGAACTCCTTTTTCTAGTTCTCTCTTGGGATCTCCACTAGTTGGGGTTGCTTTTACAATTAATTTTAAAGTTGCGGTCACTTTTGAAGAGATTATTGGGGACTGTTTGATTATGTACTATGTAATTTAAAATACTATAAATCAAAACTATAGAGGCTATAGCTATAGATTTAATAAATACTAATGTACTCATTCTTTAAAAAATTAGAACTTGAAATGAAGAAGTTTATCTTATTTCTTATCTTAAATAAGAAAATTATCTTTCTCTATAATTCAGTTATTATGGAAAAATATTTTTTCTTCTGTGTGTGACCCACTTTACATAATAAAAATTAATTACCTGTACTAATATGAATTGCCTGGTAAGGGTGAATAGAATTTAACTGAACATTGTTGCCATCCAAAATTCTCTATTGGTACTGATTTACATTTGTACTCTATTCAAATACTTTGTAAAATCCAATTTGGTTACCACATGAACTTGTACCTTCTTGGGCTTCTCACTGCTGTGGCCTCTCCCGTTCCGGAGCACAGGCTCAGCGGCCATGGCTTACGGGCCTAGCCGCTCCGCGGCACGTGGGATCTTCGCAGACCGGGGCACGAACCCGTGTCCCCTGCATCGGCAGGCGGACTCTCAACCACTGCGCCACCAGGGAAGCCCTCTTGTACCTTCTTAAACATTATTTAAATTATCATGTTAAAGTTTCCAGAGTTCTTTTGCCTTTTTTGGGGGGTAAGCTTTACCTCTACTTTTGCTGAAAATAGCTATACTGTGTAAGGTCTTCATTTGATCTTCTCTGTATACTGGTTATGCTTGCTCAAAAGTTCATTTTTGTGGAGACATTCTGTTAAAGAGTAGTAGTCTTCCATGTTTAAGTACTGTATTAAAAAAAAAAAAAAAGCCTGAATTTTAAACTTCATTTTGAAATGCTTTCCCTATAATTACTGCTCTTAAAACCCATGTTTTATATGTCAGCTTTTACATTAATTACTGTTTTGATTAAAACTGTCACTCTGCTCAAATCTGTCCTCTCTTTAAATTAAAAACTTTTTTAAAACATAAGGCTCTCCATATATTTAGAAAAGTTGAGTTATGAGTTATCTGAGTCAATTTTTTCAGAAATGTCATTTTATTATGTAGGTTTGCAGTTGACAAAATCTGCTCATAAGGGCACAAAATATATTTTCTTTCTACTGCGTTAGAAAAAATGAGGGCAGGAGAGAGAGGGTTTTTTGAAATAAGAAAATCCTTAGAATAGAAAATGTAATATTTAAAACTCTTTAAAAGCATGTAAGAGTAACTTAGAATATCACAAAGCTTAGAACAGATAATGTCATGAAAGCATCTTTGAATATTGAAGTTGTAGTACCTATTCCCATAGTGATTGACGTGCAGTATTTAATTCATTGTTCTCAGAGTGTTAAAACTTTAAGCGTCTTAAGTGTATCATGACAAAATGGTGAGGGGCAGAGAGGAAAGAATGGGTGGGGAGCAAAATCCTGTCAATAGAATCTCCATTTTTGAGAGAGATTTCAGGTTCACTTGTTGATTTTTTTTTTTTTAAGTATTCTTTTTCGTTTTTAAAAGACTTGGTTGGTTGGTTGGTTGATTTGTTTGTTTTAGAGCAGTCTTAGGTTACAGTAAAATTGAGAAGAAGGTACAAAAATTTACCGCATACTCAGCTGCCTCCACACATGCATAGCCACCCTTATCAACATCCACTGTCAGAGTGGTACGTTAATTACAATTGATAAACGTACATTGATGCTTAAAGTCCATAGTTTATATTAGGGTTCACTCTCGGTGTTATACATTCTTTGGATTTGCACAAATGTGTAATGACAGGTATCCATTGTTATAGTACCATACAGAATATTTTCATTGGTTTAAAAATCCTCTTTGCTCTGCGTATTCATCCTTCCTCACCCCAGCTTCTAGCATCCACTGATCTTTTTATTGTCTCCATAGTTTTGCCTTTTCCAAAGTGTCCTATAGTTGGAATCATACAATATGCATTTAAGTTTCTTCCATGTCTTTTTGTGACTTGATAGCTCATTTCTTTTTTAGTACTGAATAATATTCCATTGTCTGGTTGTACCACAGTTGTACCACTGGTGGACATCTTGGTTGGTTGCTTCCAAGTTTTACAATTATGAATAAAGCTGCTATAAATATCCATGTGCAGGTTTTTGTGTAGATACAAGTTTTCAGCTCCTTTGAGTAAATATCAAGGAGAGTGATTGCTGGATCGTATGGTAAGAGTATGTTTAGTTTTGTAAGACAATGTCAAACTATTTTTCAAAGTGGTTGCCCAATTTTGCATTCCTATCTGCAATGAATGAGAGTTCCTGTTGGCGCCACATCTTGGTCAACATTTGGTGTTGTCCGTGTTCCAAATTTTGGCCATTCTAATAGTGTGTAGTGGTATCACATTGTTTTAATTTGCATGTCCCTGATAACATGATGTAGAGCATCTTTTTATATGTTTATGTGGAATATATAATATTGTATAGTTGGACTCGTGCAATATGTAGCCTTTTCAGATTAGTTTCTTTATCCTTATCTTTTTAATCTGTCACTTCACTTCTAGCTTTACCTCACTTATAGGTAGTTTTAAGAATGTGGTTAATTTTGGAGGCATACTATCTTCTAAAGATTAAGTACCAGCATTAAAAAAATTGAACTCATCTTGTGATGATAGATTCAGCTCTCTTATCTTTTATATGAATTGTCCAACACTATCTTTAGAGATATGAAACTTGCCACAATCAAGTAGTGATATTTTTCAGTCATTTAACAATTGTTGAGCAAATATATGCCATACAACAGCATACAACAGTATGGACTTCCTCTTATAGAAAGAGTTTAGAATGTATTGGGAACATCAGAGGGGCAACCTAATATACACTGGGCTATAAAAAGATTTCTTGAAAGAGCTTCCTGAGTTGAATGCGACTTAAAGGATGAATAGGGGTTTAACATCCCAGATTTAGGGGAATACATGAGCCAAACAAGACCTAGAGTGAAAAAGAATATGTTGTATACAGAGAAACCTTCATACTTTTGTTGCTAGAGTATAAAACATGAGGCAGATGGTGATGAAAAATAAAGCTGGAGAAGTAGGTGGGGGCCACATCCCAGGAATCTTGTATGGCATGTTCAAGCACTTGGGATTGATTCTGCTAAGACAACATCTAAGAGGTTTTTTAAAATTTTATTTATTTATTTATTTACTTACTTACTTACTTACTTACTTATGGCTGCGTTGGATCTTCATTGCCACACACGGGCTTTCTCTAGTTGTGGCGAGCACGGGCTACTCTGTTGTGGTGCATAGGCCTCTCATTGCGGTGGCTTCTCTTGTTGCGGAGCACGGGCTCTAGGTGTGTGGGCTTCAGTAGTTGTGGCATGTGAGCTCAGTGGTTGTGGCTTGCAGACTCTAGAGTGCAGCCTCAGTAGTTTAGTGCACGGGCTTAGTTGCTCCACGGCATTTGGGATCTTCCCAGACCAGGGCTCGAACCTGTGTCCCCTGCATTGGCAGGTGGATTCTTAATCACTGCACCACCAGGGAAGTCCCTAAGAGTCTTTGTTGATGTTGTTTGTTTTTTAACTTGAGATACAAAGTACATGCACTAAAGGGCAAAAATCATAGTGGTAGATCTCGATTACTTTTTACATATATACACTTGTGTAACCACCACCCAGATCAAGATATGCAGTGTTTCTAACACCCAAGAATTCTTTCTACTCTTTCCCAGACAGTACACTCTCTACTGCCTCCCAACTTTCCTAAGAGTTAATTCTGACTTCTAGCACTGTAGTCTATTTTGCCTCTTCTTAAATGAAATCATGCATCATGTCTTCTTTATGCTTCCTCTATAAATTAAATTCTACAGTAGGTGCTATTTTGTATCTGGCTTTGTTCATTGTAATATTTGTGAAATGTGTCCATGTTATATGTAACAGTGGATCAATTGTTTTATTTTTATCATTGCTGTATAGTATTCCATTGTATGAACTTATCACAGTTTATCCATTTTGTTGATGGACATTTGGGTTGTTTACAGTTTATTTTTGGCTTTTTATGAATAAAGCTGTTATGAACATTACTGCATATGATTTTTGGTGGACATACTTAGTCATTCCTCTCATATAAATACCTAGCAGTGCAATTTGTGGGTCATTAGTAGACTTTGGTTTAGCCTAAGGAGATACTCCCAGTTTTCCAAAGTGAATGTACCAATTCACACTGCTGTCAGCATTGTATGAGAATTTCGTATGCTCATATCATCTTTCATACTTGGTATGGTCAGTAAAATTTTTTTTAGCCATTCTGGTAGGCATGTAGTAGATTCCCATTGTCATCGTAATTTAAATTTCCCTTGTGAGTAATGACATCTTATGACTCTTAAATAAACATATTATACACTTATTGGCCATTTTGATACCCTCTTTTGCGAAAGAGGATCTTTCAAGTCTATTGTCCTTTTTTAAAAAATTTATTTATTTTATTTTAATTTTATTTTTGGCTGCATTGGGTCTTCGTTGCTGTGTGCAGGCTTTCTCTAGTTGCAGTGGGTAGAGGCTACTCTTCCTTGTGGTATGCGGGCTTCTCATCGTGGTGGCTCCTCTTGTTGTGGAGCACGAGCTCTAGGCACGTGGACTTCAGTAGTTGTGGCGCATGGGCTCAGTAGTTGTGACTTATGGGCTTAGTTGCTCCATGGCATGTGGGATCTTTCCGGACCAGGGCTCGAACTCATGTCCCCTGCATCGACAGGTGGATTCTTAACCACTGCGCCACCAGAGAAGCCCTATTGTCCTTTTTTTTTATTGAGTTTTTTTGTCATAGAAGAAAACCATAAGTAAATGACCAGCAGCTGTGAGGACTGTGGATGAAGGCAAGAACAAAGCTAGAGACAGAGATCAGTTAAAAGGTTACTGTGTCATCCAGGTGAGAGAGACTGTATGCTGTATGAGAGCAGGGACTTTGTTTCATTCAGGGCTACATCTTTAGATCCTAAGACACTGTCTGGCACATGGTAGGTGTTCAGTAAGTAATTTTTGAATGAATGAACACAAACTTCAATCAGGGAAGTAGAGATGGAAAGGAAGATATAGATTTAAGAGATAATAGAAAATTTTAATAGAGGTAGATGAGGACAGAATCTAGGATGATTACCAGATTACCAGGTGTGTACATTGAGTGTCAAGTTGTATAGTGATGTAACTAAAGAAACGAAGGCTACAGAAGGAATTACAAGTTTAAAAAAATAGGGACAAGTTAATTACCATGTGACCTTGCACATATTACCTGAAGTTTGTGCTCAGTTTCTTCAACTCTAAAATTAAGATATAATGATATGTAATATCTAATAATAGGGTCATTGTGAGGACTGAGATAATGCATGCAAAATTTAGAATAGTGCCTGGCATATAAAATATACTCAAAAAAGATTAGAGATAGAAACAGTCGAAAATCCCTGTCTTCATGGAGCTTACATTTTAGTAGTGGTGGGTCCACACTGTAACAAAATAACTAAAATAAAGCATATTGGATGGTGAGAAGTATTGTGGAGAAAAATTAATCAGGAAAGAGATGGGAAGCACAGATTGTGGTGGTAGTGTGATTAGGGTTGAGAGATCAATTTTAAATAAGGTGATCAAGTAAGGCCTTCCCTAAGGGAATTCACATAGTAATATGTGTAGGGAAATGGGAAAAAGGTTCAGGGTTAGGAGAAGAGAGGGACAAATTGTTCATAATTTAAGATAAGAAAGCAGGGCTCCCTATTTTACCAAAGAATAGAGTGTAATAATAGTAGATTTATTTGTTTATTGTGCAAACCCACAGCAGTTAGGCTTGTCCCATTCTTTTATCCTCTCTTCCCTGTAATACACTACATAAACCTAAGGACGAATTTATACCCTAAAAGATCTTCATTACATATGTCGGAGGAAGTGTTTTATGTTTAATTCTGACATAGTCACAACAAATCAGTGGGTTCTCTAGCAGTAGCTGCTACTTGGGAACAGCAAAATATCTTCTTACAATTTATATAACTGTTTCAAACCACTTGATATGTGTAAATGACATACATTATAACTATAGGCTTCTGTGTTTGGACTCCATGTAGCAATTCGTTCATTCTTTTAAAATCAAAATGAAATATTGTCTGGGATGACAGTCTAGAAATAGTTCTAAAATGGAAAATGAATCTATCCTTTTTTTTTCTTTTTAAGCATTATTTTTCAAGTATGCGCAATTGAAAATCATTGGAAATAGTTGGAATTCTTTCAGGCATATTCCATAAAAATAAACAGTGATTAAAAAATGTCCTTGAGAAAAAAAGAGAAAAAAAGAAGAAAAAAAAAGAAGAAAAAAAAAAATTGTCCTTAAGCCTTGGCCAGTAGATTATGGGGACAGTTTAATAATACTAACATTATTGTTATTTTACTATTATTAAATATGTTAGATTATATCTTTAACACAAAAATTCCCTAGGTCATAGTATACACTACATATCACCCAACCATTGCAAAAGAAGTATGCTGCATATGCAGCTTGCCTATTCTGAATAATCTTCATGTTTTCTCTTTGCTGTCCAGTTCTAGAATCAGTCGGAGCCCTATGGTATCTACCAAGTGCCACAAGGAAGTCTAGGACACAAGCTCCCTCAGAAAAAAAAACAGAAACAAGTAAAAGTAAAGCAGTAGGGGCTATTAGTGTGACACATGTGCTGCTTTGTTTTCTTGAGTAAAGAGGGAATTCTTTGTTCCCAGTTTTTGTTATTGATACTTGTTTTTTTTCTTCCAGTTCAGCACCAGAAATCTGCTACATTCCAAATCCAAATGTCGTCACTACTCCAAAATGGAGTTCATGAAGGGTAGCTTTCTAACTGTGGTAGATTTAACTGGAGTGTTTTGTAACAGCTTAGTAATGTAAATGTAGAACAATCTAACAAATATGTTGAGTGAAAGAAGCCAAAATACAAAACACATACTGATGATTCATTACATAGAATTTTAAAACAGGTAAAAGTAATCTATAGCATTAGAAGTTAGGATAGTAGTGGCCTTTGAGGAAGAAAAAAGAGATAATGATTGGGAGGGATGGTGAGGGGGCTTTCCGGGGTGCTGGTAATGTTCTGTATCTTGGGTATACAAGTACGCTCACTTTGCTTACTATGTTCATTGAGCTGAACACTCTTGATCTGTATACTTTTTAGGTGTGTATGTTATATTTCAATACATTAAGTATCTTAAAATATTTATAAGATTAAGATTAATTTTGTGTTTTAGTCCCCTGATTATTTCTCAGTGAAATATTCTGATAAAGTATTCTTTGTGATTCTCTTCAAAAGAAATAATAGAAGTTGCTGTAACCTGATTTAAAAAAAAAAAAGCCTAGTAGGCTTAAATAGTTCCAGTATTCCTGTACTAAATCTACTTAATTTAAAACTAATCATGTTCAGATTAAACCTAAAACAGGCACCATTTAGTTTAATTTAGACATATTTATTTATGGTTGACTAATAACATAATTATTAAGAAGTATAAAAAATGACAGGTGCTGGGACTTTCCTGGTGGCGCAGTGGTTAAGAATCCGCCTGCCAATGCAGGGGACACGGATTCAAGCCCTGGCCTGGGAAGATCCCACATGCCGCAGAGCAACTAAGCCCATGTGCCACAACTACTGAGCCCGCATGCTGCAACTACTGAAGCCTACGTCCCTAGGGCCTGTGCTCCGCAACAAGAGAAGTCACCGCAATGAGAAGCCCACGCACCGCAACTAGAGAAAGCCCGTGGGCAGCAATGAAGACCCAATGCAGCCAAAAATAAATAAATAAATTTATTTTTAAAAATTACAGCTGCTGGGCTTCCCTGGTGGCGCAGTGGTTGAGAGTCCGCCTGCCGATGCAGGGGACACGCGTTCGTGCCCTGGTCCGGGAGGATCCCACATGCCGCGGAGTGTCTGGGCCCGTGAGCCATGGCCGCTGAGCCTGCACATCTGGAGCCTGTGCTCCGCAGCGGGAGAGGCCACAACAGTGAGGCCCGTGTACCGCAAAAAAAAAAAAAAAAAAATTACAGCTGCTGAAAGTTGGAAGACAGTGGGAAAAGTACAGGATTTGGAGTTGGACAAGTGTAGGTTCAAATTATGACTAGGTCACTAAATTATCCAAGTAACTGTTTTCAGTTTTCTTTCCTTCCTTCATTGATAAAGTAGAGGAGATATTTCAGAAGATTGTTGGAGGATTAAATGAGATGATTTGTAAGTGCTTAGCACTCAAATCCCACTCCCCCCTCCCACAGTTTTGGGATAGAGGGGGAAAGATTTGAGGAGTATATAAAGAAGTTGTAGGTAGGTGTAAACAATTATAACTTGCTGAAGATGACTAAGGTGATGCTGGTAAGGAAGGTTAAGTCTTTATATTGTAACCAGTAAAGACTAACAACTTGGGAGTACTTGAATCACTTTCAATATTAAGAGTTAATAGTGCTGCCCTGGCATGTTGACATGGAGGACTGTTATCCAGATGACAATTTATATTCGGTTAGAATGTAATACGAAGTTCAGATAGATTTAAATTGAGCCTAAGTAGTACGTTTGTTTGTTTGTTTTTTGCGGTACGCAGGCCTCTCACTGTTGTGGCCTCTCCTGTTGCGGAGCACAGGCTCCGGACACGCAGGCTCAGCGGCCATGGCTCACGGGCCCAGCCGCTCAGTGGCATGTGGGATCCTCCCAGACCGGGACACGAACCCGTGTCCCCTGCATCCGCAGGAGGACTCTCAACCACTGCGCCACCAGGGAAGCCCAGTAGTACGTATTTTTAAGTCTAAAGGATTTGTTATCCATGCTGTGCTTTGAAAATGTTACCGTTTTGGTACACTTGAATGCTCTTCCTTGTAGTTACTTATAATTTATGCTGCAAGAATAAGGAGCTAAATTTAGGCATGTTGTGTTTGTGAAGGTACTTAAATATATTAGTAACTTTTAGGCCTTAAAAAAAGAGGATAGATTCATTCTATGAAAAATTTGTAATTCAACTGAGGGAACCTTTCACATTCCAGTGTCAGTATTACATTCAGTATTACTCTTTTCTCAAAAGGCTATGATGAAATTTATAAATGTAAAATTGTGTCTTGATTATATAAACAATCAGATATCTATTATTGAGTAACAAACCACCCCAAAACTTAGTGGCTTAAAACAACAACTATTTTATTTGCTTACAATTCTGAGTTAGTGCGTGGGACTAAGTTAGCCACAGGTGGTTCTGCTGCTGGTCTCCATGGAGGTCACTCATGCAGCTTCAGTCATCTGGCAGCTAAAATTGGGGCTGATTGTTCTAGGGGTCTGAGCTGGGACAATTTTTCTCTGTTCTGTTGGTCTCAGCTCAGGTCTAGCTCAAGCCTTCTCACATAGTGGCACCATGTTCCAAGAGTGGAAGTTGCAAGGTTTCTTGAGGCCTATGCTGTGGAGCTCTCCAAACATCGCTAATGCTATATTCAACTACAGTATTCAAAATAAGTCAAGGCCACCCAGATTCAAAGCGTGGGGGAAAAGATTCTATCTCTTGATAGAAAGAGCAGCAAAGTCAAATTACAAAGGGGCATAGCTACAGGGATGGGAGGAATTGTGGCCATCTTTGCAGACTACCACAACAAATGATTAAGAAACCTAAAGAGAAAGTCTTATAATAGTAAAGTTAGACAAACCTGGGTTGGAATCTCAACTCTACCCCTTACTGGCTGTGAGACCTTAAGAACATTGCTTAACTTTTCTGGGCCCTGATTTTCTCAAGGGTGTGATAATATTTTGCAAGGTTATTATGAGTATTAAAAGATAATGCAAAAAAAAATAATGCACTTTAAGTTTTTAGAATGTTTTGACCCATAGTAAATTCTATTGTTATTTTAGAACTTGCCATTCGTTTAAATCTCCATTTGCTTGTATTGCTCACTTATTACCTGAACCTGTGATCATCTCCTTCAAAGATAGGAATGCCAGCATAGCTTGCTACTAATAAGTGGTGTCCCAGAGGCCCTCTGAAAGATAACGAAAATTGAGAGTTTTTTCCTCTGTTTGCCAGCTTTGGTATATTAAGACTCATTTGCTCGTATTAGAAGTTGTCTGCTTAAAATATAAAACAAAAACCTAGGTTTTATATTTGGGTACATAAGCCTTGAGTTATCTCCCCACCTCCCTCTTCCAAAGTGGAAATGTGTGTGTTCATTGTAAAAAGGAACTGTCAAGATTTTTAAAAATTGCATTTACACCTCATAAACTAATTAATATTAAACTGTTTGGGATATAAGAATACTTGGGTTTTTAAGCTTTTAATGTCTTTTGTTTATAAGTTTCTGTTTTGTAGTGTTTAGGGAAGAAATCATCTAAAATTGGCATCACTTGCTAATAATATTAAATTCAGAGTTTATATTTTGGCCACAGAGAATTTGTCATCATGTTGCTGATGTTAGATACCTTTTTTCCCCAGTGCTTAAGGTGGAAAGTAAGATTACTGATTTGAGACTTTCTTCTTTTTTAATATAGACAGTTAAAGCTATAAATATCCATCTAAACCTTGCTTTAGTTGCATCCCATGAGTTTTGGTATGGTGTGTCTTCATTTTTTCATTCATTTCAAAAGATTTTCTGATTTCCCTTTTGATTTCTTCTTTGACTTACTGGTTATTTAGCAGTATGTTGTTTAATTTCCCTGTATTTGTGAGTTAAAGTTTTTTTCTGTTTGTAATTTCATTTCATTGTATGCAGAGACTATAATGTTTATGATTTCAATCCTTTTAAATTTATTGAGACTTGTTTTATGGTCTAGCATATGGTCTATCTTGGAGAATGTTCTGTAAGCACTTGAAAAGAATTCTGCTGTTGTTGTACTGAGCGTTCTGTGGATGTCTTTTAAGTCTAGTTGGTTTATAGTGTTATCCTTGTGTTATATATTCTTGTTTATCCGTGCATGTTACTTTTGGAAAGGCCCTAGGTTCCTTCCCTAGCAGCTTTCTGTTAGCCCAGTTGACTTTCTATTGGCAAAAACATAAATATTCCAGCTTGATAGGTTTGCTAATGTATATTGTCTGGCTTCTTCTGTATTAAAGCCATAGAGAAAATAACGAGAGGAAGAAAACCCAAGACATTCTCTGATTTTAAGGAGCTTACAGTCTAGCAAGTAGTGGCTTTCTCTGTTGAGGATACCTTTAACATGGATACCACATAAGAAATTGTCACAGTAATCCAGGTAAGAGACGTTGGCAGCCTAACGTAAGGATTTAGGAATGGATGGGAAGGTTTCAAGAAACATTAAAGAAATAAGATGAATGGGACATGATGACTGATTAGTTGAGGAGAGGAGCAGGTTTGAGGAAAAGTGAATAGTGAAGGATGATTCCCTATGCTTCTGTCAACAGGAATGATTTAGAATCAACAGAATGATTCTGTCACTCAATCATTAACATAGGGAACAAAAGGTTTTGTAAGGTTGAGATGGTTTGAGACCCCAGTTGGACATGGATGACTAGTAGCCAACTGGTTATGTGACCCTGGCACTCAGAAGAGAGGCTTGAACTTTTGGAAGTCATCAGCATCTAGTTGGTAGTCAAAAGCTGAAGATAGTTGAAGTCACTGAGGGAAATTTTGTAGAGAAGAGAATTGAGGAAGGAATTCTGAAGAGCCACATATATTCCAAGGATGGGCAGAGAAGAAGCCTTCAATAGGGACATGTAAGGAGTGGCCTGTTAATTAGTGGAATACCTGGACAGTGCCGTTATAGAAGTGCCGTTATAGAAGCCCCAGAGGGACAGCATTTGCAGGAGTAACTGGTCAGCATTATTAAATGCTGTATAGAAAGAAAGGCGATAAGGACTGAGATGTGACTGTTGTATTTCATAAGAAGGTTGTTGATATACTTGTTAAGAATAGTTTCAAAATCGTGGTTGGAATAAAGTGACAGTTTGCGAACTGAAAGGTGTGGGAGAAGAGTATAGAGACTAGAAGAAGACAGGAACAGGGACAGGGCTTGAGTGACTTTTTTTTTTTTTTGATTAAATATGACAGGGTGGAGATAGAAATGTGGTGTGTTTTTGGTTTTGTTTTTAGTTTTGGGTTTTTTATAGCTCCTCTGCAGAAAGATTTAAGCATGCTGGTGAGGAAAGAACTAGTAAATTGGGATACATTGAAGAAACAGAATATTAGTGCTGTCCCTTAAAACAGCAGTCCCCAACCTTTTTGGCACCAGGGACCAGTTTCGTGGAAGACAATTTTTCCACAAACTGGGTGGGGGGGTGGGTTTGGGATGGTTCAAGCACATTACATTTACTGTGCACTTTATTTCTATTATCATTATATTGTAATATATAATGAAATAATTTTACAACTCACCATAATGCAGAATCAGTGGGAGCCCCGAGCTTGTTTTCACTTGCCACTCACTGATAGGGTTTTTTTTTTTTTTTAATTTATTTATTTTTATTTTTTGGCTGCGTTGGGTCTTCGATGTTGCATGTGGGCTTTCTCTAGTTGCAGCAAGCGGGGGCCACTCTTCATTGTGGTGTGCGGGCTTCTCATTGTGGTGGCTTCTCTTGTTGTGGAGCACAGGCCCTAGAGTGCCTGGGCTTCAATAGTTGTGGCACTTGGGCTTAGTAGTTGTGGCTCACAGGCTCTAGAGTGCAGGATCAGTAGTTGTGGCACACTGGCTTACTTGTTCCGTGGGATGTGGGATCTTCCTGGACCAGGGCTCAAACCCATGTCCCCTGCATTGGCAGGCAGATTCTTAACCACTGCGCCACCAGGGAAGTCCCTGATAGGGTTTTGATATGAATCTGAAAGCAATTGATTTATTATGGTCTCTGTACAGTCAGACCTCTCTGCTAATGATAATCTGTATTTGCAGCCGCTCCCTGGCGCTAGCATCACCATCTCAACTCCACCTCAGATCATAAGGCATTAGATTCTCATATAAGGAGCACGCAACCTAGATCTCTCGCATGTGCAGTTCACAGTAGGGTTTGTGCTCCTATGCGAATCTAATGTTGCCGCTGATCTGACGAGGTGGAGCTCAGGTGGTAATGCAAGCAATGGGGAGCGGCTGTAAATACAGATGAAGCTTCGCTGGCTTGCTTGCCGCTCACCTCCTGCTGTGCGGCCCAGGACCTCTGTCTTAAAATGTCTCAGTTTCACTGGATTTCTCAGGAGCTTTATAGATTAGTATTTAACAATCTAAAATATAAATTTATGAGACAAGTTAAATTTTCTTTTCATTGTGACCATTTTCCCCTACATTCAAGATTACTGAGGACTTGCCAATCAGACTTGTCATTGTGTTTCAAAATAACTTCTGGGGATAGGTGGAGCAAACTTCCTCTTTAAAAAGGAGCCGTTATTCTAGCAGGAGGATGGATTTCAAAACGTGACCTGAGAAACTATTTAAAGTCTTGTTAAAATATTTAGCCTAGCCTTCAGATTTTATTCATGTATCTTTTGTTTTGGGACTGAGTTATCTTTATGGTTTAGAAAAGAGCCTTAATTAAGCGGGCATTAGTTTTCTTTTTTTTTAAGCTTATTTTCTTATTTTTCTTTTTTTTAGGATATTTAATTTTTAGAGTAAAATGAATTAATACATAGAAAGGGCTCAAAACAGTTCCTATGCATTGTTATTGGTGTTGGTTTTGTTATTGTTTTTTAGCAAGTGTTATTATTAAGAAGAGATCAATTTTCACAAAGAAAACAATTTTCAGACACTTGCATTTAATTTGAAAGCAGTTGACATAATAACAGATCAACTAAAATGCTTAGCGTATTCCAAAATATGTCTGATTTTGGTTATTAGTTCTCATTATGTCCTTGATGTTTGGACTCCCACTAAATGGTGAGGACATATTTACATACAGTGTATGTAATATTCAGCAGAATATTAATGCAAAAACTGAAAAAATAACCTTTTGATGTTTTGCTATAACAGGTCACTTTCCCTGCTTACTGCCTCACAGTTCCTTTGAAGATGATGCTTTTGAGTCTGGCCTTTTCATTCTACTACCTCTTTAATAACTCTGATGTCCTATTCAGTGGAGTACGTTTTACACACAGTGTAGAACTTTGCTATGTAGAAGAGAAACCTGGAGCTTCAAACTATGTACACGAAGTTAGAAACTGTCCTTCACTTGCAGTGTTTCAACTTCAGATCAGGCATTTTCTCTGTGAATGGTTTTATTCTTCCTTACTGTCTCTTCTTCTAAATTTGGTGTTAGGTTGGAGGTAGACGTGTTTCTTTTTGTCCCTCTGAACCCTAGGAAGGTAAGCCACCTAAATTAGCCCTTTGTAGCTTTCTCAACCCTTCTTTATCAAGTTCTATTTTCCAGGTGTTTCCTCCTCTAAATCAGAAGCCCTTCTCTTTATACCTGTCCCAAGTATTTGTAAATATTTGTACTGACATTAGCGTATTAAGTTATTTATATCTAGGATGATGTGTACAATATAGGGTTACAATTCAATCCGTTTATTTTGGGAAGAAGTATTTTTACAATCAAAATTGAGTTTTCACAGGGTATTATTGCTGGAAAAACCTTGAACCTCCAAAAATCACACACTGTTTCATCTGTAAATTAATTAATACTCTGCAGAGAATTATAACACTGAGTAGTGTTATAATAAGCCTTCATTTATTTTTATTCTTTTTGTTTTTATTTTCTGCTTTTAGCTTTATTTTTCAAGATAGTTAAAATTTTTCTCTTCTCTGATATTTCCCTGCTTGTTGGTTGCTATGGAAATGTCCCAGAGAAATGGCAAATTAAGTTAAGGCCAAAAATAATAGTTAAACTCATCTCATGGGGTAGGATGACGTCAAAGGAGATCCAAGATTTTCTTCTTAGAGACAATAAGGTTTTGTTTGTTTGATGTAATATCTTACTCAGGGCAACTTACACTTTAAATTCACGTAAGAACTGAGTTTTAGTCTCAGCTCAAAGATTTATTAGCTTTGGGCAAGTTATTTAATGCTGCTGAAGCTCAAAATGGGTATAAAATTGGTATAAAAATGCCTCAGAGGAGTGACTAGGCCAGAGTAGATATTTTATGAATTTCAATTTTCGTATTTCTTCCTCTAAATCAGAGACACATAAAATGAACCTTAATAGAGGAGATGGTAATAACTTTTTAACAATTTTAAAAATGTCAGTTTGTAACGTTTAAATGAAATCTTCAAAGCAGTATAATTTAGCTATTTAGTAGGGTTATTGCTGTGCTCATAGAACAATCTGAAAGGTGCCTTTATATTTTTAAATTATTACATTAAAAATTTGAAAACTAAGAGTTTATAAAAAGCCTTTAATGACTATTTAACAGTTTTATTAAAGTATAATTTACATATTGTAAAATTTACTTATTTTAAGTGCACCATTCAATGAGTTTTAGAAAATTTGCAGAATTGTGCAACCATCAACACAATTCAATTTTAGAACATTTCCATCACCCCTAAAAGCTCCCTTGCCTTAATGAGTATTAACTTTCACCTGTAAGTGGCACAAATTACAGAATTTAAAAGTACCAGCTTGTGAGTTAGGCTGGACTGAGTTTGAATCATAGTCCTGCCACTTACTAGCTTTATGTCTTTGGGTAATTCTCTGTATTTTGGATTCTTTATCTTTAAAATGGAGATAATAATTATATTACAGTATTGCGGTGAACATTTACTTAATTAGATACAGTATATAGAGCACTAAAAGTGCTGACACCTAGTTGGTGCTTAACAAATACTGGTTACTGGTGGTGATTTGTATTGTGGTTTAGATTTGTGGTAGACATTTAAATGAGAGAAGCACCTGAAAACACCTAGCATAAGGCCTGACACATGATTTACTTTCAGAAACCCAAGCTCTGTTATGCATCGTGTCATCATAATTTTGTCTGTAGTAGCTCTTTGGGAATTGGTTTAATCACGCTTAAACCTTAAGGCTCACGACATGTAGTTGTTTGTTATTTTGCAGAGGCATGGATTTGAATTGAGTAACTACAAGGCAGCTACAAGACTTAGAGTTTGATGTCTGCAAACTAGTCACTTAGCTGGTGGAATGAGTCCCTGGTCTTACTGTTTACTGTTCGTCGAAATAATTTTCTTACTCTGATAAGATCTTATTTCTTTGTAAAAAAGAAATAAGCTCTGAAAAAAGTCCAATGATAATATTGATGATTAATTTTATTAACATAAAAGTATAGAGATTTTTCTTTTTGAGTTTTAATCAGAACTTAGAAGTTGGGATGACTTAGTAAAATGTCAAATGTCAGATACTGTATTGTAGCTCCTATCAATGACATGAAGAAGGCAAATAAAACAACCTTTTAAATGCTGTCTACGCACCCACCTAGTGGTGTAAAAATGTGTATTTTATTGGGAAAGTTATATTTTTTAAATTTGGGCTTTCTTCAAGGTTGGACTGATTGCTATTTAATTTGTGTGTATTCTGAATTATCTATTATGAATTATCAACAGTAAGATCACTAATTGTTGCCATTTACATAGGAGAGTAGGCCTTATGGTAAACTGATGGGCAAGTTAACCATTGCTCTCAACACTGAGCAGCAGAGTCACTCCTGGATTTTTTAAGAGATAAAGAGGATTCATCATTCATGGTCTGTTTCTGATTAGGAAGGTTCCAGTAGAATTACTCCTAATGAGCTAGATTTGGGCTGACCCCTAACACATAACTATTTATCTGCAGACTTTGAGCACATGTGCATTAATTAATAGAATTTTTTTTTCTGACAAAACCTTGCTCTGAAGAAGTTTAAAGAATCTGAATGTTGGTATTTAGTAATTTTATCTCATATGTTTACTCTTGACTGAAAGAATGTTTGTTTATTACATCCACAAAACCATATGTCCTGTGTGGTTTAGATATGTTTTGTGGTTGAACAACTGTCTTTGAGAAGCTTGGAGAATGTTTGGAAAGATGACTTTGGAGAAAGATGTTTAAAGAATGAGGAAGTGGAAATTCTTCCTAGACCTAATAACTACAATTGATGACACTTTGTAGTCTTTAAAAAATCTTTGGCTTATGACTTTGATGATTGAAATAGAAGCATCAAAGAGCGACCTACTGTTCTTAACCATCAACTTTCCTAGGCAATCAAACTTTTAAAATACTATTTTCCCCTTAGTCTCTCAAACCTATCTTTATGGTCAAACAAATGCTTGTATTTTTAGTGACGATATGGGTGCTGATTCTGAATGTTAACTCTATGAAGTTTGTTATATATCTCTAAGAACTATTTTACTGGAAAATTTAAGAGGTTAGAACTCTATACTTCATTTTACTAGGTTAATACAGATGGAAATGATACATAAAAGTAATAAATTATACTAGTTCTTTGAAACAAATTCTAGAAAAGTTATTAAAAGGGTTTTTAGTGAATTTTAAAAAGAAATAAGTTTTGATGATTTGGCTATCCAAATTTGTAAAAGGTCAATTTTATAAGGAAAAAATGTTTTGAATAGCCTTATAGTAATTTATCTTAGAGCCTAAATTGTGTTCTAAATGTGCCCTTATCTTCTCTTGTTTTCATTCTTTCAAATTTTTTGCACTTATATAAGTAATTCGTGATTATATACATTTTCTAAGTTGCCCAACTGTGTAACTGCTGTTAAGTTTGTTAGGTATCTTTCCAGACCTTTTTCTTCTATCCATTTATATTCATTAATACCAAGACTAATACGTAGGATTTTTTTCCCCAACACAAATAACATCGTACTTATTGGTCAGAAAGTTTTGCTTTTACTTAACGTTTCTACATGCTTAACTAATTCTCTTTTTAATTATTCCATATGTTTTCATAGTATAGGCATACCCTATGTTAGAAACAGTGAAGTGGGTCATCTCCTGCCTCTTCAGTGCCTTCACATTACTCTTCACATTATTACCAAATACCATACTATGAGTTAAAAGATCTTGTAGTTTTTGGTTCCTTCTAATTCTTTAGTCTCATCTCATGTCTTTCTCTTTTGCTCTCTGTTTATTTTTTGTTTTGTTTTGTTTCTGGCTTCCCTGTTGCTTTGGTTTTTTTCAAGCTCCCCAACTGTATTATATTCTGTCTAGTCTCAGAACCTGTGGTTATGCTTTTCCTTTACCTAAAATCTGCATACACATATTACGTATTATTCTTTCCATAAGTTTTATTCAGCCTTAGTCTTCAAATCTTAACATAAATATCACTTCTGCAGGGAAGCAATGCCCTACACACAACCTCACCCCCGTTTGGTTAGATTATCTCAGTTATATGTGCTTATATCTTCCTGTCGCTTACCTGCATATCATTTACCATAACTTGCAGTCATGTTATTTAGTTGTATCATTATTGTTTGTGTAGCTAATGAAGGAAATAATGTTAGCCCCATGCAGACTTGGAATGATTTGCTCACTATTTTTTATCTCCAACACTGGGCATGTAATAAAGACCAATAAAAATTTTTTTGCAAGTAGCTAATGTTTAATTTTTACTGGGAATGGAAAAAAGGTTTCTGGGTATAATTTCTCAGAAAAACTGGTTTAATGAAGAAAGAGAAGAGTTGTAAATAGTAGCATTAAAATACTTTTTACCCACATCATATATATTTGTAAATCAACCAATTTGGATAAAGAAACTAAAAGGAAAGTATAATGGCTTATCTGTGGAGGTTGGGTGGGAATGAGGACTAGAGAGGTGGGAGACAGCCCTGGGAGGGAGATATTTCGCTGTAATTATTAAAATTCTTTTTGACCCACATGATCATATATTACTTAACTTTTTTTTAAGAGTCTGATGAGATTGTGGTGTAAATACAGAGAAAATATATGTTCTTATAAATTATTGCTTTTATTTTTTCTATATTCTTAAGTTTTCAACAGTTATTTTATTTCAATATGCCTGGATCAGTGATTCTTATCTTCCCTTTCCCTCCCTCTCCAAACAAAACACATCTTTAAGAATCTGATAAGTCATGGATCTTATTCCTAGAAGAATGAGCATGTTGTATATAAACAGCTTTATGTGGCATTTCCAAGGTTGATGGATACCTTAATCTGTGCCAGATATTGTTAACTGTAGTTTTAATATGCAAGGATATTTTTTAAATCTTTCAGATATTCAGTGATGGCTTTATGTGCAACGTAATCCACTGGGGGAGCAGGGGATACTAAAAGTAGGATTCAGGAAACTTGGTTTCTGATTCTGGCTCTGCCATTATTAAGCTGTATGACTTTGAGTGAAACTCTTTTACTTGTCTTTGGTATCCTCCATGTCAAGTTGGTATAGTGGAAAGTGCATAGACTTGATTGTCAAGTACTGGCCTGAAGTTGATGTGTTTTGACTTTGCCACTTACTACCTGTATGACCGTGGACAAATTCTCTGAATGTTATTTTATTTCTCTGTGAGAAGAAGGAAAATGATACCAGCTTCTTTGGGTTTTAAAGATTAAATGAAAAGAGGTGTTTGAAAAAGCTTAATAACACTTATTACTGATAGAGATGTAAATAAGTGTTACTTACCTCATCTTGAAAAATTAGGCTAGATAGAACTAGATGTTCTCTAAGGTATCTTATCAATGATTTCTCTTAGGATTCTATTTTAAATAGTTCTTATTATGACAGAATAATTTGGAAAATTTGTTACAACAGCACTGATCTGAAATCACGTGGGAGAGCAGTGAGGTATTTTAAGTCTGTAAAACTGATGTTGACCATATTTTCTGCCTGTTTTCTGTATTCTACTGTGCTGGTTATGTAGTAAATCTCCAAATACTTGCTGTAATTCTAAGATTCATGAAACACTAATGTAGGTTAGACTTTCTTAACCTGGAGTCTTTAAATACCCAAGAGATCTATGAATAGATTTTTCACAGGTCTCTGAACTCTTTGAAATGAAATGCAAAATTTTTACTGTGCCTAAATTGTAGTGAGAAACAAGCTATAGCTTTAATAGTGAACAAGGCAGATTAGGTCTCTGTCCTCATGAAGTCTACATTCTAATATAAGATAGACATTGAGTAAACAAATAAAAATGTAAGAAAGTATAACTTATAGATGGTAGAACTATTTTGTAGAGAATTTAAGTACAGTGATGGATAGAGACTGACTTAAGAGATTATTTTAGCGTTTTAAGTGGTCAGGGAGTTCTGAGGAGTTGACATTTTTGGTGACATCTAAATGATAAAGAGTGGCCTTCAATTCAAAGATTAGAGAGACTAGCTAGTACTAATATCCTAAGATAGGAACAAGCTTCACTTGAGTAGCTGAAGGATAGTGGAGTGATGGAAACAAGTGTTAGAAACTGAAGTTGGAGAGAGAATTACAGGTCTTATCATTTAGGGCTTTGTAAACCAGAATATAATATCCAGATTTTATTCTCAATGTAATAGGAAGCCATTTCAAGATTTTTAACTGGAGAATGATGAGAAAAGGAAACTCAAGATAGAACCCTGATAACTCACTTCAGCATTTAGGAGTTTAAGAGATCAAAAACAATAAGCCAGTGAGTTGGCAAGGATGAGGGGAGTGTGGTTCATTGACACTTTCAAGAAGGAGGGAATAGTCATGTTTCATATCTTGTTGAGAAGACAAGTAAGATTAGAATAATGACCTAATCATTAGATTTGTCAACAATGTTGTCTGCCAGAAGAATGAAATTACTGTGAAGTCAATAAATAGCTATTAGGGGACTTCCTTGGTGGTCCAGTGGTTAAGAAGCCACCTTCCAATGCAGGAGATGCAGGTTCAATCCCTGGTTCGGGAACTAAGATCCCGCATGCTGCAGGGCAGTTAAACCCACATACCACATCTTAGGAGCCCACGTGCCACAACTACTGAGCTTGCACACTCTGTAGCCCGTGTACCACTCCGAAAGATCCTGCATGCCACAACGAAGATCCCGCATGCTGCAACTAAGATCCAACACAGCCAAATAAATAAATAAATAAGTATTTTTAAAAAATAGCTATTAGCAGCTTTGTGTCATTGGCCTTTTCCTTTTTAACTTTAAAAAATTTTTAAATTTTTTTAAATTTCATTTTTGTGACATTGGTTTTTGAATGAACCTGCAAGTAATTCTTCCTTTTTTAACCTTTAATCTGTGGGTGGTGATATGGTTAAGAGTTAGGGTTTTGAGCCAGACTGTCTGGGTTAATATTGCATCTCTATTTGTTTTTAGCTTATTCAGCCTCACTAAACCTCCATTTCTCATGGTGTTGACAGTTGAACACGGTGGTTAGGGGTGCTGACCCTCCACTCAGTTGAAAATCTGTGTATAATTTATAATCGGTTCTCCGTATATGCGGTTCCTCATCTGCGGTTCCGCATCCAAGGATTCAGCCGACTGCAGATCATGTAGTACTGTAGTATTTACTATTGAAAAAAAAAATCCATGTATAAGTGGACCCTTGCTATTAAAACCCATGTTGTTCAGGGGTCGACTGTATCTGTAAAACAGGATAACAGTAGTTACCTACCTTTTATAATTTTGTTCTGTGTAAAGCAGTTAGCTGTATAAATAGTAAAAATTATAATGATTGTGCAATAAAACGTTTGTATTTTGTGCTTTTTGGGGTTTCTGTAGTTTTATAGTGTTTAAGTGTTTAATAAAGTGCTGTGTTTTAACTTTGTTTTATGATTAATTAACAAATGTTAAGTGCTCTACAAGGCCATACTGGTAAAAAGGAAAGAACCATTAACTCAACTCAAGTAAAGATTAACTTAAGATCAGATTCTTTGTAGGCATTATTTTAAACTGCCATGCTAATCTATAGAAAAGTTCGTATGGATGATACTTTATCAACTTAAATCAACTTCAGCAAACACTTCTGACTAATATTCAGTCCTCGTTCTGAATATTATATCTTTCAAACACTTTTTTTTCCTTTAGTTTGGAGCATTCTGCAACCCCATGTACAATTGTAATTGTAGCACTTGACTGTGCAGTTGAGTGATTAGATACTGTATTTTCTTTTTTAGCACTCTGGATGATAGTCTCATTTTATTAAGTAATAATTTAATATAAACATACTTGTAGCTACTCATTCTGTTTGCAGATGCATTTTATTTAAATTATTTATAATTAAAACATTATAGAAATCAAAATGTGGGTGATTTCTTTATCACTTTCTTATTATTGCAAGGGCAATTTGGACATATACTCAGATAACTTTAATTTTAGATCCTAAACGTGAAATTAACTTGGTAACTGTTTAGGTTCTTAAATTTTTTTTCCACTGTCCATTTATCTGATAGCACACTTCGCAGAAACCCAGACAAAGCTGAGGTTACTCAGAAGGCAGATACTATGAGTATGCTGTTTCACTATTTCCCTGACAATTCAGAGTCTGGCACACAGTAGCAGTAGTGCTTAGTAAATGTGTGTTGAATGAATGGATAAAATTTTTAGCATACCTAATAGAAATTGTTCTCTCAACAATGGGCTTGCATTTAAGGTTGAGTTACTTCAATAAAACATTAATTAAATGTAATGCTCGAAGAGTAAAATGTGTAGATAATTTACTTTTCTAATAATTACAGCTTAAATGACATGTTTGTTTCCATCTTTGTAAGCAGTCTCTGTTGAGCATAATCAAATCGTTAAGAACTTGTAACACTACGTTACTTTATTGTTCTGTGCACCAGTTCTCACTTTTAGAAACTACAGTTAGAGTAAGAACTGAAGGTATTAAGATGTGTGCTAGAAACTTCAGATTAGATTTTGTATGTAAAGAAAATTTCTATTAGATGCAGGTGATAAGTTTTGTGATTTGGTTTTTATCCCCTACCAAAAGGAGAGGGTAGACAGTGAAATTTGACTGTATATGTGTTCTGCTTAACTGTATTGACCTATCATTCTTAAATTTGAGAATTTAAAAAATCTTTTGAAGTAAATACTTTTCACTATGTTCTAACACAACATACTGTGGCAACAAGTATAAGCTGTAACAGAGGCTTAAAAGATCTTTACCAGTAAATAAAACTCTTAAAAATAAACCTTAGGGCTTCCCTGGTGGCGCAGTGGTTGAGAGTCCGCCTGCCGATGCAGGGGACATGGGTTCGTGCCCCGGTCCGGGAAGATCCCACATGCCGCGGAGCGGCCGGGCCCCGTGAGCCATGGCCGCTGAGCCTGCGTGTCCATAGCCTGTGCTCCGCAACGGGAGAGGCCACAACAGTGAGAGGCCCGCGTACCGCAAATAAATAAATAAACCTTAAAAAGAACCCCACGGTTTCTTTTTATCTCATTACCCACACTCAATTTGATGATAAAGTATTTTAAGGTAGATTTTATTTTAGGCCAATTTTTTTAAGACTCTTTATTAGGGTGTAACATACACCGAAATGCCTACGCCGTAAGTGTAAAGCTTGATAAAATTTCACAGCTGAACATATTAATGTGTTCAGATCAGAATATTATTAGCTATCTTAAAAAGACTAATTTTAAAATATAAAACAATCATAGACTTAGATAAACTTGAGAGACTTATATCTTGGATCTAACTTTATTACTAACTTGTCACCTTCAGCAAGTTATTTCCTCTTTTTGGAGTCTACTCCCCATCTCCAAAATGAGGGGAAAAGACTAGATGTTTTATTATGGCTCTCGCTTTGTAAAAATGCAAAGAGGTGGACTATGTTGATATAAATGTGGTATAAAATCTTACAGGTAGTAGGGTGAGAATATACAGTTTAATTGAAAAGGAAGATGCTCATTTTTTTTTCTTTGTTTTTCAGGTAATATTTCACACTATGTGCTGACTGTATTTACAGAAGATATTTAAAAAAAAAGATAAACTTTTTTCAAAGATTTTGATTCCAGTGGAATCTTTGCTTTAGATTTTGTTTGTGTGTGTGAGTGAATTGTAACTCCAGAAACAATGCCTGTACAAGCTCCACAGTGGACGGATTTCCTCTCCTGCCCAATTTGCACTCAGACTTTCGACGAAACAATTCGAAAGCCCATCAGTTTGGGTTGTGGCCATACTGTCTGCAAGATGTGCCTGAACAAACTCCACCGCAAGGCTTGCCCATTTGACCAGACCACTATCAATACAGACATTGAACTCCTCCCAGTAAACTCAGCATTGCTGCAGCTAGTGGGTGCTCAGGTAAGTTGAGTAACTTGTTATCCTTTTAAATTTCTGTATGTGTCTTTTTTCCTCCCGAGGGAAACTTGTTAAGATCTGGTAATATTGCATTCTATTTTTTCTTAACATCTTTATTGGAGTATAATTGCTTTACAACGGTGTGTTAGTTTCAGCTTTATAACAAAGTGAATCAGCTATACATATACATATATCAACATATCTCTTCCCTCTTGCATTTCCCTCCCTCCCACCCTCCCTATCCATCCCCCCCCACCCAGGTGGTCACAGAGCACTGAGCTGATCTCCCTGTGCTATGCGGCTGCTTCCCACTAGCTATTGGTTTTACATTTGGTAGTGTATATATGTCCATGCCACTCTCTCACTTTGTCCCAGCTTACCCTTCCCCCTCCCCCTCAAGTCCATTCTCTAGTAGGTCTGCGTCTTTATTCCTGTCCTGCCCCTAGGTTCTTCATGACAATTTTTTTTTAAAAAATTTCTTACATTCCATATATATGTGCATATGGTATTTGTTTTTCTCTTTCTGACTTATTTCACTCTGTATGACAAACTCTAGGTCCATCCACCTCACTACAGATAACTCAGTTTCGTTTCTTTTTATGGCTGAGTAATATTCCATTGTATATATGTGCCACATCTTCTTTATCCATTCATCTGTCGAAGGACACTTAGGTTGGTTCCATGTCCTGGCTATTGTAAATAACGCTGCAGTGAACATTGTGGTAATTGTATCTTTTTGAATTATGGTTTTCTCAGGGTATATGCCCAGTAGTGGAATTGCTAGGTCGTATGGTAGTTCTATTTTTAGTTTTTTAAGGACCTCCATACTGTTCTCCATAGTGACTGTATCAATTTACATTCCCACCAACAGTGCAAGAGGGTTCCCTTTTCTCCACACCCTCTCCAGCATTTACTGTTTGTAGATTTTTTGATCATGGCTACTCTGACTGGTGTGAGATGATATCTCATGGAAGTTTTGATTTGCATTTCTCTAATGATTAATGATGTTGAGCATTCTTTCATGTGTTTGTTGGCAATCTGTATATCTTCTTTGGAGAAGTGTCTATTTAGGTCTTCTGCCCATTTTTGGATTGGGTTGGGTTTTTTTTTTTTTTTCCTTTGCAGTACACAGGCCTCTCACTGTTGTGGCCTCTCCCATTGCGGAGCACAGGCTCTGGATGCGCAGGCTCAGCGGCCATGGCTCATGGGCCCAGCCGCTCTGCGGCATGTGGGATCTTCCCGGACCGGGGCACGAACCCGAGTCCCCTGCATCTGCAGGCGGACTCTCAACCACTGTGCCACCAGGGAAGCCCCAGCTTTCTTTTGATTTCCATTTGCATGGAATATCTTTTTCCATCCCCTCACTTTCAGTCTGTATGTGTCCCTAGGTCTGAAGTGGGTCTCTTGTAGACAGCATATATATGGGTCTTGTTTTTGTATCCATTCAGCCAGTCTATGTCTTTTGGTTGGAGCATTTAATCCATTTACATTGAAGGTAATTATCAATATGTGTGTTCCCATTACCATTTTCTTAATTGTTTTGGGTTTGTTTTTGTGGGTCTTTTCCTTTTCTTGTGTTTCTTGCCTAGAGAAGTTCCTTTAGCATTTGTTGGAAAGCTGGTTTGGTGGTGCTGAACTCGCTTAGCTTTTGCTTGTCTGTAAAGGTTTTAATTTCTCTGTCGAATCTGAACAAGGACCTTGCTGGGTAGAGTAATCTTGGTTGTAGGTTTTTCCCTTTCATCACTTTAAATATGTCCTGCCACTCCCTCTGGCTTGCAGAGTTTCTGCTGAAATATTAGCTAACTTTATCGGGATTCCATTGTATGTTATTTGTTGTTTTTCCCTTCCTGCTTTTAATATTTTTTCTTTGTATTTAATTTTTGGTAGTTTGATTAATGTGTGTCTTGGCCTGTTTCTCCTTGGATTTATCCTGTATGGGACTCTCTGTGCCTCCTGGACTTGATTAACTATTTCCTTTCCCATATTAGGGAAATTTTCAACTGTAATCTCTTCAAATATTTTCTCAGTCCTTTTCTTTTTCTCTTCTTCTTCTGGGACCCCTAGAATTTGAATTTCGGTGCCTTTAATGTTGTCGCAGAGGTCTCTGAGACTGTCCTCAATCATTTTCATTCTTTTTTCTTTATTCTGCTCTGCAGTAGTTATTTCTACTATTTTCTCTTCCAGGTCAGTTATCTATTCTTCTGCCTCAGTTATTCTATTGATTCCTTCTAGAGAATTTTTAATTTCATTTATTGTGTTGTTCATCATTGTTTATTTGCTCCTTAGTTCTTCTAGGTTCTTGTTAAACGTTTCGTGTATTTTCTCCATTCTATTTCCAAGATTTTGGATCATCTTTACTATCATTACTCTGAATTCTTTTTCAGGTAGACTGCCTATTTCCTCTTATTTGTTTGGTCTGGTCGGTTTTTACCTTGCTCCTTCATCTGCTGTGTGTTTCTCTGTCTTCTCCTATTGCTTCACTTACTGTGTTTGGGGTCTCCTTTTCACAGGCCCCAGGTTCATAGTTCCTGTTGTTTTTGGTGTCTGCCCCCAGTGGCTATGATTCGTTCAGTGGGTTGTGTAGGCTTCCTGGTGGAGGGGTCTAGTGCCTGTGTTCTTGTGGATGAGGCTGGATCTTGTCTTTCTGGTGGTCAGGTCTGCGTCTGGTGGTGTGTTTTGGGGTGTCTATGACCTTATTATGATTTTAGGCAGCCTCTTTGCTGATAGGTGGGGTTGTATTCCTGTCTTGCTAGTTTTTGACATAGGGTGTTCAGCACTGTAGCTTGCTGGTCATTGAGTGGAGCTGAGTCTTGGCATTGAGTTGGAGATCTCTGGGAGATTTTCGCCATTTGATATTACGTGGAGCTGGGAGGTCTCTGGTGGACCAATGTCCTGAACTCAGCTCTCCCACCTCAGAGGTACAGGCCTGATGCCTGGCCGGAGCACCAAGACCCTGTCATCCACACGACTCAGAATAAAAGGGAGAAAGAAAGGGAGGGATGGAGGAAAATAAAGTTATTAAAATAGAAAATAGAAAATAATTATAAAAAATAAAAAAATATTTTAAAGTAATAAAAAAAAAAAGAAAGAGGGCCTCCCTGGTGGCGCAAGTGGTTGAGAGTCCGCCTGCCGATGCAGGGGATACGGGTTCGTGCCCCGGTCTGGGAGGATCCCATACGCCGCGGAGCGGCTGGGCCCGTGAGCCATGGCCGCTGAGCCTGCGCGCCCGGAGCCTGCGCGTCCGGAGCCTGTGCTCCGCAACGGGGGAGGCCACAACAGTGAGAGGCCCGCATACCGCAAAAAAAAAAAAAAAAAAGAAAGAGAGCAACCAAACCAAAAACAAATCCACCAATGATAACAATCACTAAAAGCTATACTTTAAAAAAAAAAAAAAAATGGAGAGACGGAACCCTAGGACAAATGGTAAAAGCAAAGTTATACAGACAGAATCACACACAGAAGCATACACATACACATTCACAAAAAGAGAAAAAGGGAAAAATATACATATATCGTTGCTCCCAAAGTCCACCGCCTCACGTTGGTATGATTTGTTGTTCATTCAGGTATTCCACAGATGCAGGGTACATCAAGTTGATTGTGGAGATTTAATCCACTGCTCCTGAGAATGCTGGGAGAGGTTTCCCTTTCTCTTCTTTGTTCTCACAGCTCCTGGGATTCAGCTTTGGATGTGGCTCCACCTCTGCGTGTAGGTCGCCTGAGGGCATCTGATCCCCGCCCAGACAGGACGGGGTTAAAGTAGCAGCTGATTAGGGGGCTCTGGCTCACTGCAGGGGCAGGATTACGGAATGCTGGGTGAGCCTTCGGTGACAGAGGCTGGCGTGATGTTGCACTAGCCTGAGGCGCACCATGTATTCTCCGGGGGAAGTTGTCCCTGGCAGTGGCCGGCTGCACAGGCTCCAGGGAGGGGAGGTGTGGATATTGACCTGTGCTTGCACACAGGCTTCTTGGTGGCTGCAGTAGCAGCCTTAGCGTCTCATTCCCATCTCTGGGGTCCACGCTGATAGCCGTGGCTTGCGCCCATCTCTGGAGCTCGTTTAGGCAGCACTCTTAATCCCCTCTCCTGGCACACCAGGAAACAAATAGTCAAGAAGACGTCTCTTGCCTCTTCAGCAGCTCCAGACCTTTTCCCAGACACACTCTCGGCTAGCTGTGGTGCCCTAGTCCCCTTCAGGCTGTGTTCACGCAGCCAACCCCAGTCCTCTCCCTGGGATCCGCCTTCCAAAGCCGGAGCCTCAGCCCCCAGCCCCTGCCCATCCCGGCGGGTGAGCAGACAAGCCTCTTGGGCTGGTGAGTGCTGGTGAGTGCTGGTTGGCACTGATTCTCTGTGCTGGGATCTCTCCGCTTTGCCCTCCGCATCCCTGTTGCTGCGCTCTCCTCCGCGGCTCCGAAGCTCCCCCCTCTGCCTCCCGCAGTCTCTGCCCGCGAAGGGCCTTCCTAGTGTGTAGAAACCTTTCCTCCTTCACGGCTCCCTCCCACTGGTGCAGGTCCCGTCCCTATTCTTTTGTCTCTGTTTTTTCTTTTTTCTTTTGCCCTACCCAGGTACGTGGGGAGTTTATTGCCTTTTGAGAGGTCTGAGTTCTTCTGCCATTGTTCAGTAGGTATTCTGTAGGAGTTGTTCCACATGTAGATGCTATTTCTGATGTATTTGTGGGGAGGAAGGTGATCTCCACGTCTTACTCTTCCACCATCTTGAAGCTCCTCCTGTCTTCTATTTAAATAGATAACATTTTGTTCATACTGAGCTGATCCTTTATTTCAGTACGTGAGGGGATTTGTTATGGTGGTGCAGTGTTTCTCAGTCACTGTACAGTAACATTCATTCAGTCTGGTGGGCAGACTTTCTCAACAGCCTTAGCTATCAGATCATTAGAGAAACCTAAGAGGTAAGTCACAAGAACTTCTTAATATTGAAGAAAATATTATTCACAAAATAATTGCATTTTACTTAGTAGGAAAAGTGAAGCTGCTTCAGACTATTTTACTTAGTAGACACTAACTGAAATGAAAGATCGAGAAAGTGATGAAAACTATAGAACACAGCCTTTAGGAACCATTTGTCTAGAGTAGGAGCAAATACCCCTAGGTACCTAAATATAAAAGTTACTCTAGTAATTGTGAAGGTAATACTCTGAAAGTTTTGTGTCAGTATTCTCAAGGTAGAGATCAATAGTATCTTCAGAAGGTTTCACAAAGCCAAGGGAAGGAAGCAGGCTTTTCAAAGTTAGGTATGATTCACTTAAACAACCTCTCACTGTTAATTTGCATAGTGTGAGTCTAAAGTATCATATGTTTACCATAAATCATTTTCCAAATAAATATACAGGAACTTTGGACATTAATATTTATATTAATATTAGTACCACTAATATTTGCTAGATCAGTCTTCCTATAAGTTGATAAAAAGTAGGGAAGGTTGGTATTATGTATGTAGGAGATAAAGAGAGCAGTTTTAGAACAGCTTATTCAAAAGGAAAACTTGCTGGGACTTCCCTGGTGGTCCCGTGGTTGGGACTCCGTGCTTCTACTGCGGGGGGAGTAGTTCAGTCCCTGGTTGGGGAACTAGGATCCTGCATGCCACCTGGTGCAGCCAAAAAAAAAGGAAAACTTACTTTATTTACAAATCTATCTTGATGATGTCGCCAACACTACAAAATATTAATATTTGACAGAGGGAAATTGCATTTGATTGTTTTTCTTCTCTTCCTTACTTAATTTTTCATTTCATAATCATTTCTCTTTTTGTTTTGAAAATTCCATTATGACATTTTGGAAACGTTTTAAAAATAGACTTATTGGGGATAACAATTTTAGTAATATAATATTTTAATAACAAATAACCAAGACTTACTTTTTTTCATAAAGTTGTCTAAGGATGAACTAATTCTTTTTCTACAAAATGAGTAAGACCTTGTCATGTCTTAACTGTAACAACTAATGTTTATGAAATTGAGGATAGGACATTTTAATCCATAATAGCCATTATTTTAACCCCACAGATTTCCATTAAAAAACAGTTAGAAGTAATAAATGAATTAAGCAGAGTTGCAGGATACAAAGTTAACATGCAAAAATCGGTTTCATTTCTGTACACTAACAATGAACAATCCAAAAGGAAATTAACAAAATAATTTCACTTACAGTAGCATCAAAAAGAATGAAATACTTAGGAATAAATTTAGCGAAGGAGGTGAAAGACTTGTACATTGTAAATAAAACATTGCTTAAAGAAATTAAAGAAGACATAAATAAATGGAAAGACATCACCTGTTCACAGACTTAATATTGCTAAGATGACAGTACTACCCAAAGCAATCAACAGATTCAATGCAAGCTTTTTCAAAATCCCAATGATGTTTTTGAAGAAATAGAAAAACCCATCCTAAAATTTATATGGACTCACAAGGGACCCTAAATAGCCAAAACAGTCTTAAAAGAAGAACAAATTTGAAGGAGTCACACTTCCTGATTTTGAAACTGCAAAACTCTAGTGATCAAGACAGTGTGGTGCTGGCATAAAGATTGGCATTTAGATCAATGGAATAGAGAGTCCAGAAATAAACCCATATATATGGTCAAATGACTTTTTACAAGATTGCCGAAACCATTCAATGGGGAAAGGACAGTCTTTCCAACTAATGGTGCTGAGCAAACTGGATATCCAAATGCAAAAGGATGAATTTGGACCCTTACCTCACATCATATACAAAAATTAAATCAAAATAGATCAAAGACTAAAAGTAAGAGCTAAAACTGCAGAACTCTTAAAACAAAATATTTGCATAAATCTTTGTGACCTTGGAGTAGGCAGTGGTTTTTTTGTTTATTTTATTTATTTATTTGGTTGTGCCAGGTCTTAGTTGCGGCAAGCGGGTTCCTTTAGTTGCAGCTCGAGGGCTCCTTAGTTGCAGCTCGAGGGCTTCCTTGTTGCGGCACACAGGCTCCTTAGTTGTGGCATGTGGGCTCCTTAGTTGTGGCATGCATGTAGGATGTAGTTCCCTGGCCAGGGGTCGAACCCGGGACCCCTACATTGGGAGCATGGAGTCTTAACCACTGCACCACCAGGGAAGTCCCTAGGCAGTATTTTTTTACCTATGACACTAGAAGCACAAGGAACAAAAGATAAATCAAACTAAATCAAAATTTAAAACTTAGTGCTTCAGGGATTCCCTGGCAGTCCATTGGTTAGGACTCTGCGCTTTCATTGCTGAGGGCCTGGGTTCAATTTCTGGTTGGGGAACTAAGATCCCACAAGCCACGTGGTACAGCCAAAACAAAACAAAAAACTTAGTGCTTCAAAAGACACTGTCAAGAGAGTGAGAGAACAACCCACAGAATGGGACAAAATAATTGTAAATCATATATCTGTAAGAAACTTGTATCTAAGAACCCTTACAACTCAATTATAAAAAGAACATGGTTTTTAAATGGGCAAAGATCTGGACACTTCACCAAAGAAGATATGCAGGTGGCAAATGAGCAAATAAAAGCTTGCTCAGCATTGTTTGTCATTAAAGAATTGCAAATTAAAACAACAATCAGAGGTAAAAACTATGTGTAAAATAAATAAGCTACAAGGATATTTTGTACAACAAGGGGAATATAGCCAACATTTTACAGTAACTATAAATAGAATATAATCTTTAAAAATTGTGAAAACAACAGCAACAGTGAGCTACCACTACACATAAATTAGAATAGCTAAAATTCAAAACATTGACAGCACGAAGTACTGGCGAGGATGTGAAGCAAGAGAGACTCTCATTTATTGCTGGTGGGAATGCAAAATGGTACAGCTACTTTGGAAGTTATCATATAATTCTGTTTATATGAAATGTCCAAAATAGGCAAATCCGTAGAGACAGAAAATAGATTAGTTTTTTCCTATGGCTGGAGGGTGTTTGGGAGGAAATATGGCAGGAGTGACTATGGGGTTTTTTTGGGGGGCCATGAAAATGTTCTAAAATTGTGATGGTTATATAACTGAGAATATACTTAAAGTCATTGAATTATATACCTTAAATGGGTCAGTTATGTGATATGCAAGTTATATCTCAATAAAGCTGTTACAGAAACAAAACAAAAATTTTTAAATGCAATGATTTTGTGTGTATGTATATAAAAGATCTTTTGAAAGAATTCAGTAAATTTAATGGGAGTTGTGATGTTACCAGTGTTAGGAGTGCATAAAACATACTCAATAAAACATTTGATTATAATTAATTAGTGATCACTCAAACACACCTTTTTTTCTTTTTTACCTCTAGGTTCCTGAACAGCAGCCCATTACTTTGTGTAGTGGGGTTGAAGATACAAAGCATTATGAGGAAGCCAAGAAGTGTGTAGAAGAATTAGCATTGTACCTGAAACCACTCAGCAGTGCTAGAGGTAAATCAGATGAAATTATCCATACTGAGCACGTGTTCATTAAAGATGCTTTTGTTACCATAAAAATTGTGAGCTATAAGTGAATGTTAACGAAATTCATTTATTTATTGTAAGCCAAACCCAGGGGTGCTAAATAATATTATAAACCACATCAAATAAAGTAGTGAGTTTAAAGTTTATGTACTATTTATTGGAAACATTTTTTGAATGAGTTGCAAAAGTAAGTATAAGCACACTAGTGGTTTCAGAAGGGCTCTCTATCATTTGACAACTCTAAATTGTCAGCCTTCTATCCAGTTTTGTGTGGTATGCTATTGGGGATACAATAAAATTGGAAGTTGCCATTACTGTCTTGCCATTATGGCTTGTTTTCATTAGGAAGGTGAGCTTAACCACTAGGAAATATACCAGACCTGTTAGGACCTTAAGATTTGGGTTTTTTTTTTTTTTAACATCTTTATTGGAGTATAATTGCTTTACAATTGTGTGTTAGTTTCTGCTTTATAACAAAGTGAATCAGCTATACACATATATATATATCCCCATATCTCTTCCCTCTTGCGTCTCCCTCCCACCCTCCCTATCCCACCCCTCTAGATAGTCACAAAGCACTGCGCTAATCTCCCTGTGCTATGTAGCTGCTTCCCACTAGCCATCTATTTTACATTTGGTAGTATATATTAAGTCCATGCCCCTCTCTCACTTCGTCAAGATTTGGGTTTTTAATTATTAATATTGACTGGCCTTTTTTTCTTTATTTCTCCATGATTAAAATGAATAATGATATATTTAATGTATGAGTGTTACATTTGCATGCCATAACAACTTTTGTATACTTTTAAAATGCAAACTAGGCTTCACTTGTGTAATTTGTATTGTTTATTTTAAATATTCTGATAGAACCCAGAACTATTCCACATAGCCATAAGTCAATCAGCCCATCAGAGGAAGTTTTTCTGGACTCTAAAATTACATTGGAAACCTAGAAATAACTTTATTTTCTGTTTTAAAGGAGTGGGTCTGAATAGCACTACTCAGAGTGTTCTGAGTCGCCCAATGCAGAGGAAGCTGGTGACTCTGGTCCACTGCCAACTAGTAGAAGAAGAAGGCAGGATTCGTGCTATGAGGGCAGCTCGATCTTTAGGCGAACGAACAGTTACAGAGCTCATTCTCCAGCACCAGAATCCTCAGCAACTCTCTTCTAATCTTTGGGCAGCAGTCAGAGCTAGAGGTTGCCAGTTCCTTGGACCAGGTATATAATTAAAGTTTGATATTTACTATACTAGTAATTCTAAAAGTATTTATAGTGTAGGAACTATAAGTGATGTACAAAGGCTAGTTCTTTGCAATATTCTGTTGTTATCAAGTAATATCCCACTTGGTATCCCACAGTCATGGCTTGGGTAATTCCATGTCAGTTTTTCAGGATACTTAAAACTTTTAATGCCAAAAGTTTATTCATTTTCATAGAGGTTTTCCCTAACTGTATTAATCTTTTATCTGCTTTTTAAAATAAAGTATATAGAATGTAATAAAAAATTGCCCCCAAATGGTTCAAAAGTATAACTGAATATCGGTTGTTGTTGTGTTGCCCATTAATGAAGGGGTACCTGTAGAAATTATTAAATGTTTCCCTTCTAAGAAATGGATTTATCTTATCTCTGTACATGATAAATTTTGGTTTTGCTCAACTTTTCCTAGCAATGCAGGAGGAAGCTCTAAAGCTGGTTCTCCTGGCCTTAGAAGATGGTTCTGCTTTGTCAAGAAAAGTATTGGTTCTCTTTGTGGTGCAAAGGTTGGAGCCACGGTTTCCTCAAGCCTCTAAAACTAGCATTGGGCACGTTGTCCAGCTCCTTTATAGAGCCTCCTGCTTCAAGGTATGAACCTATGGTAACTTTCAGCTTAAAAGGAAATGTCCTTTCCCCAAACTTAGGTAGTAAGACTTTGAGTTTTATAAAGTTGCCTGTATCTTTCCATAAAATTTTAGCAGTTTTTCTTTTCTCTTTTAAAGAATAGAGATGGGGAAGGGAGAGGGGCTAGAAATGGAGTTACTAATTAATCATGCCTATGTAAGTAAGTCTCCATAAAATCCCAGTAGTAGGTATTTTGGAGAGCTTCTACATGGGTGAACACATTCAGGTATGGGGAGAGTAACACACCGCAGCACAGGGACAGAAGCTCCTGTGCTTGGGACCCTCCCACACCTCGCCCTATTTTTGTCTTCATTTGGCTGTTCATCTGTATCCTTTATCGTATCCTTTAATAAACTGATAAATGCAAAAAAAAAAAAAAAAGAGATGGTGTCCTGTTAAAGTTAAATCTTGTATTGAATTTTGTATGTTAGATATTGTGCAACATAGATTAAATCAAGGCTTATAGATTTTTGTATTTGAAGAGACTAAAAAGCCATGGCAGTTTTCCACCAAGACTGCAAACAGAATTGGTCTAAAGAGAGAGAGTCATTGAAGCAGGAGTACATTTTATTTGGCTATTTGCTCCTGATAAAATTCCACATATACAGTACTGGAGCTCCATTTGCCATTTTGGTTTTAGTATATATAGTAATGCTGGACATGTCCTTTGTATGCCAAGTTGAATCAGAACTACTTCAGACACTGGTGCCCACTATGTATCACTTATTGTTCATCCTGTTTTCTTAACTTCTTAATGTCAGGGCTTCTTGCTTTTGACACAACACATAACAAGTACTTCATGGGCCAGGGAAGCATGTCTCTAAAACATTGTTAATTCATACAAGCTATAAGGAGGTCACCACATTCCCTCATCTGACACTGAAACTAAAAAACTCCCACATTAGCCATCCTGCTATATTCTAATCTCGTCATTTTTTGAGAAGGATAAAATGGTTCACAAAATCAACAGAGCATATAGATTTAACTTAAAAAAATTTTTTTAAGTTCTAGCTAAATGCCAATATTATTCTGTTTCTTTCTAGACTCAGATTATATACTGAAAATGGGGTGTAGATTCCACGTCTCTACCCACCCCTCTTGTTTTCCCTACGTCCCTCTGGAGCTCTCAGAACCTCAACTGGTCCAGATTGTCCCTGAATAACTCACATTTGTTGTAATGGTTGTAATAACCTGACTGTACAGTGTAATCCGGAATACATTTCAGAATGTCAGTCTGCTTCCAGTGTTACTTCTCCATAAACAGCGCCAGATAGATACAGTATAGGAAGCTTAAGAAATAAAGGGAAAGAAATCCAGCCTTCCTCTGTGAAGAAGAATAAGGGGCTCAAAAACGCCAGAATACCCCAAGTGAACCCTTCTCAATCCTAATTAAAAGCGTTAATAGTAATTTTAAAAAGATTGGAATATGTAAAAATCCAATTATTTTTCACTTGGGTCATGATTATGTCCCTTTATTTCATTGTCCACCTGCTTTCTTCTTTTGGTGGCAGTTTGTACTGTACTCTCAATCATGAAAAGATTCATCTTCTCTCATCACAATAGGTCCATACCCTAAACTGTATTCACTATCACAGAGTTTCTATTAAGTGTCTGCCAATACCCATTTCATCTTCTTCATGGAACTCAAATCAGCATTTTCCTTTCTTTGCAGTTGTTTGTGTCCGTATAGCAGTATTCTAGCTGGGTCTTTTTAGCATCTCTTTTATTTCCATTGGAAAAGCCTTTCAAGCTTCAGTATAATTCTAGGCATTTAGTACAGTACAGTTCCAGGACTTCAGACATTGCATTTCTTGGAAATCTTTGAGTGTTTTTAGTTAAAGAGAGTCTTGAGAGCCAAGTCCACAGAACCAGTACATCATATAGAAAGCATATACTACATTTTAATGAGATTTAATGTATATTGAGAGGGTGTTTCATACATATACATATACATTTGGTCTTTTGACTTGCCTTTGAATAGGGGCAAAATATATTTAGTTTTTGTGACTATAGTTCTTGATTTTTTTATCTGTTTGGTCTCTCTATGGACTTACCTAACAAATTTAAGTTAGACCTTCTTATAATAAGAATAGAATACAAGTAAAAATATATCAGTATGACCTGTAAGTCCTGACTAAGATAGTCTATTGTTTCTTTGATGGGAGGGAAAAAAAATGGGAATTTTCTATAGAGGAATTTGAATCCTTATGGGAATAAAAGATTAGCAAGGCAAAAAATGTTGTAAAATATGTTAGGATATAGGTGGTCCTAGACTAGAATTAATTCTTTTACTTTGATTTATTAGGCCTTTGGCCTGAATCCAGCTTGACTTAAAATGTGAATTATTAGGGGTGATACCACTAGTACCTACCTCAACAAGTTTAAAGAATTAAATGAGTTAATATGTCACTATAACAGTTAATAAGGTAATTTAACACACTGGCACATACTATGTGCTCAATAAATGTTAGTTATTTTTATTGCTAAAAAATATCATCATCATTGTCGTACAGCATCTTAGAATTTGCACTTTCAGGTGGTGACCTAACCTACAAAACTGCAGGGAGAATTAAACCAAGTACAAATTAGTCATCTTTAGAATCACACCAGCATCTGAAGCTCTTTCAGTTATTGAGTACTGGCTATCTCAATACCAGGCAAGCCCAAGAGTAATAATCCATAGATATGAAGAAGCAGCATGGTGTTTTTCAGAATACTTGTATGAGTATTTTCTTTTTTTTTTCACATCTTTACTGGAGTATAAATGCTTTACAATGTTGTGTTAGTTCCTGCTGTACAACAAAGTTAATCAGCTGTTTGTATATATATATCCCCATATCCCCTCCCTTTTGAGCTTCCCTCCCACCCTCCCTATCCCATCCCTCTAGGTCATCACAAAGCATCGAGTTGATCTCCTTGTGCTATGCAGTAGCTTCCCACTAGCCATCCATTTTACATTTGGTAGTGTATATATGTCATTGCTACTCTCTCACTTCATCCCAGCTTCCTCTTCCCCCACTGTGCCCTCAAATCTGTTCTCTATGTCTGTGTCTTTATTCCTGCCCTACCACTAGGTTCATCAGTACCACTTTTTAAAATCCCATATATATGTGTTAGCATACGGTATTTGTTTTTCTTTTTCTGACTTAACTTCACACTGTATGACAGATTCTAGGTCCATCCACCTCAATACAAACAACTCAATTTTGTTCCTTTTTATGGCTGAGTAATATTCCATTGTATATATGTGCCACATTTTTTTTATCCATTCATCTGTCGATGGACACTTAGGTTGCTTCCATGTCCTGGCTATTGTGAATAGTGCTGCAATGAACATTGTGGTACATGTATCTTTTTTTTTTTTAATCTTAAGGAATTTATTGATTGATAACAGGAGTCTAGAAGTAGGGAGGTTCCCATCTGGCTAATTCACCAGATCATCCACATCCTCAAAAACCCAGGCCTCTCCCATCAGTCTTTTCTGCATCTCAGGTGGATCAGCTGCTCTTCACATGGCTGCCCAATGGTGGAAGAAATTCCCAGCTCGCATGCTCAGACACTAAGAAGCAGAGGAAGAAAGTTTGACTTCCTTGTGTCTCCTCTTAAGAAACCTTTCCCTGGGCTTCCTTGGTGACGCAGTGGTTGAGAGTCCGCCTGCCGATGCAGGAGACACGGGTTCGTGCCCCAGTCCAGGAAGATCCCACATGCCGTGGAGAGGCTGGGCCAGTGAGCCATGGCCGCTGAGCCTGCGCGTCCGGAGCCTGTGCTCCACAACGGGAGAGGCCACAACAGTGAGAGGCCCGCTTACCGCAAAAAAAAAAAAAAAAAAAGAAACCTTTCCCAAGAGGGACTCCACTCTCCCTCCAACAGATGTCCCATTGCATCTCATTGTGAATGTGATACACTAGGTCACATGACACTTCCTAAGTAGTCTCCAACTCGGATGATGGAATTGCCAGCATTGGCTTAGACCAGGGTTTATTCATCTTTTCTGTGCCATGGGCCCCTTTGACAGTCTGGTGAAACCTAGGGACCCCTTCCCAGAATACTCTATTTAATTGCATAGAATAAAATGACTGGATTACAAAAGAAACCAACTATATCAAAAAATATATTTTTTAAGTGATACAGGAATAAACTTGCTTCTTTATTAGTGCACTAAATAACAAAATCTAGTGGCAGATCTAATAACAACCATGATTTTTAAGTAGTGATGAAGGTAAACAATATTTTGAGATACCTGTAATAACTGTTTTGTGATATGAAAACATTTGTGTTTTCCATTGGTCATAAAGTCACAAGTTACTGCTAATGATACTGTGGTTTGTTGCTTACATTCATGATAGAAGGAAATGTTAAATTTCAGTTGGAGTTTAATGAAAAGAAAGACAGTTTTTTTTTCTTTTTTCCCAATGCAAGATTGTGAATCCCATGCATTCCATCCATGGACCCTTGGTAGGGGTGGTCTGTGGACTACATTAAAAGCCCCTAGCTTAGATTAATTAAGATTCACATATTGAGTCTGGGAAGTGGGCATGTCTTTACTGAGACAAGTGGCTTCAAAGGAGTGTGGATAACTAAATCAGGACTAACTCAAGCAAAAAAAGAAGTAAGAGGGTGGGAGAGTAGGGTAGAGGAGGAGTGGGGTGATCTTGACTCCAGGGTCTGCTCCGTGTAGGGTCAGCAAGGGCTTCCTTCAGAGGGAGAACACTTCTCATCACTGGAGGAAGAGACCTTGTCAAGGGGACTCAGACATACTAGGATTCCTGCCAACCTTGGCATCTTACATACCCCCCGCCCCGTTTTATTTACTTTTGTTTCTTGGTTGGTTTTCTTTAAACATCTGTATGTATTTCAAGGTACAGATATAAAACTTGCCCTTTACAAATATTCAGCCTACTGGAATATATCCCTTCTATGCCACTCCTTAGAAGTGACCACGGCTCTCAGCTTAATGGGTGTCTTTTCAGACTACTTGCTATGCACATGTGATATCCCACCAGCTTACAAACTTTCTTGTGTTAGCAATGCAGGGTACCAGTCCCTGCCCTCCCCCATGCTGGTGAATGAGAACAGCCTCAGTGTGCTAGATGCTAAAGTCACAGCATCCCCTTCGATTCCCCAAAGACACTTGAAGTTCAGGCAGGGGAGGTGGCCCTCACACCACATACCTCAGAAGTGGCAGAGCTGAGATTTGAACCCATGTCTATCAGACCCCAAAGTCCATTCTCGAAATGCCATATGTGTTGGTTTGCAGAGCTGTACCTGATGGTCCAGTCATTTTTTCCCTTTTTTTTTTTTTAAGGAGTGGGGTGGGCATATTCCTGGAACCTGGCTTGGATGGTGCCAACTTGAAATGGACGTTCATATTGAAATGTTCGGGTGTCTCGTCACTAAGACTTGAGTCTCCTAAATCATTCACAGGAGACTCCAGACGTATATTCAAAAGGCAGCATTGGAAGTATGAGAAGAATTTACAGTAAAGCTAAAAAGCAAGGCAAAGATGTCCTCTATGAGTTCCATAATTTAACATTATCTTGGAGGTACTGCCCAATGCAGTTAAGACAAGAGAAAAAAAAAAGCTTATATAGATCGGAAAGAAATGAGAAAGGTAATCTTACTTGGGGAGATCATTAATCAGATGAAAAACTATTATAAGCAAAAAAAAATTCAATAAGGTGGCTGGATACAAAAGTTAAAATACAGAAACCAATAGCACTCACGTTTATGCAAGCTGCATCTCGTTAGAAGACATACAGAAGAAAAGATTACATCACAATAGCAGCAACACAGGTGTTTTGGAATTAATTTTTTTAAATGCGAAGTCTATAGGAAGGAAACATCTAAATGCTCTCTTCTCCTCAACATCTTATAAAATTTTTAGGGCTTCCCTGGTGGCACAGTTGTTGAGAGTCCGCCTGCTGATGCAGGGGACATGGGTTCGTGCCCCGGTCTGGGAAGATTCCGCCTGCCACGGAGCCGCTGGGCCCATGAGCCATGGCCGCGGAGCCTGCGCGTCCAGAGCCTGTGCTCCACAACGGGAGAGGCCACAACAGTGAGAGGCCCACGTACTGCAAAAAAAAAAAAAAAAAAAAAAAAATTAAAACATACATAAAAGTTTAAATAATTATATGGAGAACACCCATATACCCACCACCTAGATTCTCCAGTTAACATTTTTTGTATTTCACATGTATTACACATATCAGTCCATATATAATCCTTCTATTCATTCAAAAATCCGTTATTTTTGTTTCTTTTAATTAATTTATTTTTTTCTTATTAGTCATCCATTTTATACACATCAGTGTATACATGTCAATTCCAATCGTCCAATTCATCACACCACCACCACCACCCCTTGCTGCTTTTCCCCCTTGGTGTCCATAAGTTTTTTGTCTCCTTCTGTGTCTCAATTTCTGCTCTGCAAACCGGTTCATCTGTACCATTTTCTAGGTTCTACATATATGCGTTAATATACGATATTTTTTTTTCTCTTTCTGACTTACTTCACTCTGTATGACAGTCTCTGGATGCATCCATGTCTCTACAAATGATCCAATTTTGTTCCTTTTTATGGCTGAGTAATATTCCATTGTATATATGTACCACATCTTCTTTATCCATTCGTCTGTCAGTGGGCATTTAGGTTGCTTCCATGACCTGGCTGTTGTAAATAGTGCTGCAGTGAACATTCGGGTGTGTATGTCTTTTTGAATTATGGTTTTCTCAGGGTATATGCCCAGTAGTGGGATTGCTGTTCTCCATAGTGGCTGTATCAATTTATATTCCCACCAACAGTGCAAGAGGGGTCCCTTTTCTCCACACCCTCTCCAGCATTTGTTGTTTGTAGATTTTCTGATGATGCCCATTCTAACTGGTGTGAGGTGATTCCTCATTGTAGTTTTGATTTGCATTTTTTTAATAATTAGTGACGTTGAGCAGCTTTTCATGTGCTTCCTGGCCATCTGCATGTCTTCTTTGGAGAAATGTCTATTTAGGTCTTCTGCCCACTTTTCAATTGGGTTGTTTGTTTTTTTTTAATATTGAGCTGCACGAGCTGTTTATATATTTTGGAGATTAATCCTTTGATGATTCATTTGCAAGTATTTTCTCCCATTCTGAGGGTTGTCTTTTCGTCTTGTTTATGGTTTCCTTTGCTGTGCAAAAGCTTTGAAGTTTCATTAGGTCCCATTTGTTTATTTATTTATTTATTTATTTATTTTTTTTTTTTGCGGTATGCGGGCCTCTCACCGTTGTGGCCTCTCCCGTTGCGGAGCACAGGCTCCGGACGCGCAGGCCCAGCGGCCATGGCTCACGGGCCCAGCCGCTCCGCGGCATATGGGATCCTCCCAGACCGGGGCACGAACCCGTATCCCCTGCATCGGCAGGCGGACTCTCAACCACTGCGCCACCAGGGAGGCCCCCATTTGTTTATTTTTGTTTTTATTTCCATTATTCTAGGAGGTGGATCAAAAAAGATCTTGCTGTGATTTATGTCAAAGAGTGTTCTTCCTATGTTTTCCTCTAAGAGTTTTATAGTGTCTGGTCGTACATTTAGGTCTCTAATCCATTTTGAGTTTATTTTTGTGTATGGTGTTAGTGAGTGTTCTAATTTCATTCTTTTACATGTAGCTGTCCAGTTTTCCCAGCACCACTTATTGAAGGGGCTGTCTTTTCTCCATTGTATATCCTTGCCTCCTTTGTCATAGATTAGTTGACCATGTGTGCGTGGGTTTATCTCTGGGCTTTCTATCCTGTTCCATTGATCTATATTTCTGTTTTTCTGCCAGTACCATATTGTCTTGATTACTGTAGCTTTGTAATATAGTCTGAAGTCAGGGAGTCTGATTCCTCCAGCTCCATTTTTTTCCCTCAAGACTGCTTTGGCTATTCACGGTCTTTTGTGTCTCCATACAAATTTTTAAGATTTTTTGTTCTAGTTCTGTAAAAATTGCCATTGGTAATTTGATAGGGATTGCATTGAATCTGTAGATTGCTTTGGGTAGTATAGTCATTTTCACAATATTGATTCTTCCAATCCAAGAACATGGTATATCTCTCCATCTGTTTGTATCATCTTTAATTTTTTTCATCAGTGTCTTATAATTTTCTGCATACTGGTCTTTTGTCTCCTTAGGTAGGTTTATTCCTGGGTATTTTATTCTTTTTGTTGCAATGGTAAATGGGAGTGTTTCCTTAATTTCACATTCAGATTTTTCATCATTAGTGTATAGGAATGCAAGAGATTTCTGTGCAGTAATTTTGTATCCTGCAACTTTACCAAATACATTGATTAGCTCTAGTAGTTTTCTGGTGGCATCTTTAGGATTCTCTATGTATAGTATCATGTCATCTGCAAACAGTGACAGTTTTACTTCTTCATTTCCAATTTGTATTCCTTTTATTTCGTTTCCTTCTCTGATTGTCGTGGCTAGGACTTCCAAAACTATGTTGAATAATAGTGGTGAGAGTGGACATCCTTGTTCCTGATCCTAGAGGAAATGCTTTCAGTTTTTCACCATTGAGAATGATGTTTGCTGTGGGTTTGTCGTATGTGGCCTTTATTATGTTGAAGTAGGTTCCCTCTGTGCCCACTTTCTGGAGAGTTTTTATCATAAATGAGTGTTGAATTGTGTCAAAAGCTTTTTCTGCATCTATTGAGATGATCATATGTTTGTTTGGTTTTTTCCCTTTCATTAACATCTTGGATTAGTGTGATACATTTGGTCATATGGTTTTTATTCTTCAATTTGTTAACATGATGTATCACATTGATTGATTTGCGTATATTGAAGAATCCTCACATCCTTGGGATAAATCCCACTTGATCATGGTGTATGGTTCTTTTAATGTGCTGTTGGGTTCTGTTTGCTAGTATTTTGCTGATGATTTTTGCATCTATGTTCATCAGTGATATTGGCCTGTAGTTTCCCTTTTTTGTAACATCTTTGTCTTGTTTTTGTATCAGGGTGATGGTGGCCTTGTAGAATGAGTTTGGGAGTGTTCCTCCCTCTGCAATTTTTTGGAAGAGTTTGGGAAGGATAAGTGTTAACTCTTCTCTAAATGTTTGATAGAATTCACCTGTGAAGCCATCTGGTCCTGGACTTTTGCTTGTTGGAAAATTTTTAATTACAGTTTCAATTTCATTACTTGTGACAGGTCTGTTTATATTTTCTAATTCCTCCTGGTTTAATCTTGGAAAGTTGTACTTTTCCAAGAATTTGTCCATTTCTTCCAGGTCATCCATGTTACTGGCATATAGCTGCTTGTCGTAGTCTCTTACGATCTTTTGTATTTCTGCGGTGTCAGTTGTAATCTCTCCTTTTTCATTTCTAATTTTATTGATTTCATTCCTCTCCCTTTTTTTCTTGATGATTCTGGCTAAAGGTTTATCAATTTTGTTTATCTTCTCAAAGAACCAACTTTTAGTTTTATTGATCTTTGCTATAGTTTTCTTCATTTCCATTTCATTTATCTCTGCTCTTACCTTTATGATTTCTTCTTTCTACCAACTTTGCATTTTCTTTGTTCTTCTTTTTCTAGTTGCTTTAGGTGTAAGGTTAAATTGTTTATTGAAGATTTTTCTTGTTTCTTGAGGTGAGCTTGAATTGCTATGAACTTCCCTCTTAGAACTGCTTTTGCTTTGTCCCATAGGTTTTGGATCATTGTTTGCATTGTCAGTTGTTTCTAGGTATTTTTTTAATTTCTTCTTTGATTTCTTCAGTGATCTCTTGGTTATTTAGCAGCACACTGTTTAGCCTCCATGTGTTTGTGTTTTTTATTGTTTTTTTCCTGCAGTTCATTTCTAATCTCATAGTGTTGTGGTCAGAAAAAATGCTTGATACGATTTCAGTTTTCTTAAATTTTCCAAGGCTTGATTTGTGACCCAAGATGTGATCTATTCTGGAGAATGTTCTGTGTGCACTTGAGTAAAAAGTGTAGTCTTCCTCTTTCGGGTAGAATGTCCTGAAAATACCAATTAAGTCTATCTGGTCTGTGTCATTTAAAGCTTCTGTTTCCTTATTTATTTTCTGTCTGGGTGATCTGTGTATTGGTGTAAGTAGGGTGTTAAAGTCCCCCACTTTTATTGTGTTACTGTCGATTTCTCCTTTTGTGGCTGTTAGTATTTGCCTTATGTATTGAGGTGCTCCTATGTTGGGTGCATAAATATTTATAATTGTTATGTGTTCTTCTTCGATTGATCCCTTGATCATTATGTAGTATCCCTTCTTATAACAGTCTTTATTTTAAAGTCTGTTTTATCTGATATGAGTATTCCTACTCCATCTTTCTTGTGATCTCCGTTTGCATGAAATATCTTTTTCCATCCCCTCACTTTCAGTCTGTATGTGTCCCTAGGTCTGAAGTGGGTTTCTTGTAGACACCATATATAAGGGTCTTGTTTTTGTATCCTTTCAGCCAATCTGTGTCTTTTGGTTGGAGCTTTAATCCATTTACATTGAAGGTGATTATTGATATGTATGTTCCTACTACCATTTTCTTAATTGGTTTGGGTTTGTTTTTGTGGGTCTTTGTCTTCTCTTGTGTTTCCTGCTTAGAGAAGTTCCTTTAGCATTTGTTGTAAACCTGGTTGGTGGTGCCGAATTCTCGCAGCTTTTGCTTGTCAGTAAAGCTTTTTATTTCTATGTCAAATCTGAAGGAGACCCTTGCTGGGTAGAGTAATTTTGGTTGTAGGTTTTTCCCTTTCATCACTTTAAATATGTCCTGCCACTCCTTTCTGGCTTGCAGAGTTTCTGCTGAAAGATCAGCTGTTAACCTTATTGGGATTCCCTTGTATGTTATTTGTTGCTTTTCCCTTGCTGCTTTTAATATTTTTTCTTTGTATTTAATTTTTGATAGTTTGATTAATATGTGTCTCTGTGTGTTTCTCTTTGGGTTTATCCTATATGGGATTCTCTGCGCTTCCTAGACCTGATTGACTATTTCCTTTCCCATGTTACAGAAGTTTTTGACTATAATCTCTTCAAATATTTTTTCAGACCTTTCCTTTTTCTCTTCTCCTTCTGGGACCCCTATAATTCGAATCTTGGTGTGTGTAATGTTGTCCCATAGGTCTCTGATACTGTCCTCAATTCTTTTCATTCTCTTTTCTTTATTCTGGTCCCTGGCAGTTATTTCCCCCATTTTATCTTCCAGCACACTTATTCGTTTTTCTGCCATTGATTCCTTCTAGAGTATTTTTAATTTCAGTTATTGTGTTGTTCATCATCTTTTGTTTGCTCTTTAGTTCTTCTAGATCCTTGTTAAACATTTCGTGTATTTTCTCCATTCTATTTCTGAGATTTTGGATCATCTTTACTGTCACTACTCTGAATTCTTTTTCAGGGGTTGCCTATTTCGTCTTCATTTATTTGGTCTTGTAGGTTTTTACCGTGCTCCTTCGTCTGTAACATATTTTTTTGTCGTTTCAGTTTTTTTTTTCATGGCTAGGGCTGTATTCCTGTCTTACGGGTTGTTTTGCCTGAGGGTCCAGCACTGGTGTTTGCAGGCCATTGGGTAGAGTGGGTCTTGGTGCCTAGATGAGGACCTCCAGGAGGCCTCACCCCAATTAATATTCCCTGGGGTCTGAGGTTCTCTTGTTAGTCCAGTGGTTTGGACTCGGTGCTGCCACCACAGGAGCTCAGGCCCGACCTCCGGCCCAGTCGCTGGGGGTTACTCCTGTCCCCTCAGGGGACTGGTGCCTGGTAGGTGCCCTAGTTGTACCAAGACGCGAATTCCACATCCTTCTAGTCCGCCATCTTGACTCCCTTTCTTCTCTTCAAAGTATTTTCATATCTCTCTGTAGTCATATAAAGTATAAGCCCAGTTTGTTTCTTACCTGACTCATTATGAGATTACGTGTGTCTTCCTAGGTCACCAAACGTGATGAAGACTCTTCTTTGATGCAGCTGAAAGAAGAATTTAGAACCTATGAAGCTCTGCGGCGAGAACATGACTCCCAGATAGTGCAGATTGCTATGGAAGCAGGCTTACGAATTGCACCAGACCAGTGGTCCTCATTGCTTTATGGAGACCAGTCTCACAAATCTCATATGCAGTCCATTATTGACAAGGTAGACCCTTTTTTGTTCCTTATTTCTTGGACTAATCATGGAGTTTTTTAAATTCATTTATTTAACAAGTGTATATTTAAGTGAATCCTGTATGTCAGGCTCTTATAAATTATATTCTCTGTAGTTGAGTGTCATGTCATAACTAGTCACATCATAATAGCAGTTTGTTCATGTAAAGGTTTTTTAAATTGAGGTATAATTGACATTGTTCATGTAAGATTTGATTTAATTAGTTTTAATGCTTTATCCAGTGCTGACTCACATTCCTGTGACAGTCTCCTATCTCTATTTTTTCATTGCCTTTCTTCCTTCTTTTATTGTTTTCTGAGTTTTGATCACTGTATTAGTTGAATTCATTTTCTAAACGCCTTTATTGTCTTCCTGGAACAGCCATTTAATGGCCTGGAAGATGTATACATTGAGGTTTCTTGTGATTCTTAGCCAGAAAAATTTCACATTGTAAGTTACCAACCATTCTATATTTGATCAAATTTTCAGTAAACTTATTTCTACTTTATTTGTTGTTTGTTATGATGAAAAGATCACTTGAGTACACATGAATTTTAGGTCAGGCCCCACTATTTTTGACTCTAAGAGTTATATTTAATTCTTTTAAAACTATAGAATAATACTTAAACTGGTTTTGTTGCAGTTCAACATGAAATATGTGAAAGTGCTGTATAAAAATCTTAAAAGTGCCATGTAAATATATTATGTTCAATACTTTTTTAAAATTTTTACTAATTACCTTAATTTTTACTATTTTATCTTAAATCCTTATAAACATAGAGATGATTAAACATTAGAGTCCACCTTACATTTAGTTTAAAGAAATAATGTCAGGACTTCCCTGGTGGCACAGTGGTTGGGAGTCCACCTGCCAATGCAGGGGACACAGGTTTGGGCCCTGGTCTGGGAAGATCCCACATGCCGCGGAGCAGCTGGGCCCGTGTGCCACAACTGCTGGGGCCTGTGCACCTAGAGCCCATGCTCCACAGTGGGGGAGGCCACCACAGTGAGAAGTCCACACACCACGGTGAAGAGTATCCCCCACTCGCTGCAACTGGAGAGGGCCCGCGCGCAGCTGCGAAGACCCAGCGCAGCCAAAAATAAATACATTAAACAAATAAATTTTTTAAAAAAAGAAATAATGTTAGTATGTAAGAGCAGCCTAAATAAAATAATATTTAACACTTACTGTGAGAGCTTAGTGTGTGTCTGGTAGTTTTATTTTATTTTTTGATTTTAGTGCGTTAATACTTTGCTCAGAATATTTTAGTTTAATTTAGTTTACGTTAGTTTAGTTTAGTTTCGTTCAGTTCAGTTTTTGGCCGCACCACGTGGCTTGCAGAATCTTAGTTCCCTGACCAGGGATTGAATCCTGGCCACAGCAGTGAAAGTGCCAAGTCCTATCCACTGGACTGCCAGGGAAAGCTTCCTATCTGGTGGTTTTAAATAATTCATTTAATCTTCTCAACAGCCCTGTATTATTCCTTTTATACAGAGACAGAGGGAGATTAAATACATTTCTCCAGGATCACTTAGGTAATAAGTGACAAAGCTGGATTTGAACTTGGACATTCTGACTCTAGAATCCCTGCTCTTAACTACTAAACCTCTTTCCAGACTATTCTCCCCCCACCCCACCCCACCCCTTTTTTTTTTTTTTTTTTTTTTTTGCTATTCCTAAAGGTAGAATTCTTGAAATAAGTAGAAGGTTGATGTCAAAGGAGAATTAGGAAATGTTTTATAACTGCATGGTGTGTAATTGTCAGTATAATGTGTATTATTTGTTCTGTCCTATAGATACCTTTATCAAAACTTCACCTGCAACTCCTAGGCCTGAAATTATGCAGTGGACTGATTATAACCTTAATCATGATCTTTTAAAGGAGTGGCTTTCTACCTCTGAAGAGAAACTTGACTTGCTTTTATGAAAATTCTACAAGGAGGTTAAATTAACCTTCTTGTCTGAACTGGACTATATAACTAGATGTATATCCTGAAATAATTTTCTCACACCATGAGCAGTAATTTGAATTTAATATCCTAAATCTTCTTACAACAATCTGGTAAATGAAGTTAGCAGTGTGACATCTTATTATTATATAGAGCAATAGAACTTCGTGTGATAATGAAATTGTTCTGTATACATGCATTGTCCAGTATGGTGATCACGAGCCACACTTGGCTATTAAACACTTGATGTGTAACTTCTGTAACTGATGAACTAAAATTTTTATTTTACATACTTAAAATTTTTAATAGCCATATGTTGCTAATGGATACTGTATTGGACAGTGCAAATGGAGAATTTATTAAAAGTGATAGGGTGCTTCCCTGGTGGCGCAGTGGTTGAGAGTCCGCCTGCCGATGCAGGGGACGCGGATTCGTGCCCCGGTCCGGGAAGATCCCACATGCCGCGGAGTGGCTGGGCCCGTGAGCCATGGCCACTGAGCCTGCGCATCCGGAGCCTGTGCACCGCAACGGGAGAGGCCACAACAGTGAGGGGCCCGCGTACCGCAAAAAAAAAAAAAAAAAAAAAGGTGATAGGAAAAGCAATAACCCTAGTAAGTTAATAGGCAAAGAAACATGAAATAACAGTTCACAAACAGGAAGTATATCTAATTGATGGGCTAGTATATCTAATTGATGGGCTAGAATTCGGTGCCAATAATAAATATATTTAAAGCAGTGACATGCCAAATATTGCCTATTAAACTATAAAGAAACATATACTCTCACTCATTGCTGATGGTTTGTAAAATGTATTACAGGTTTTTTTTTTTTTTTTTGCGGTACGAGGGCCTCTCACCGCTGTGGCCTCTCCCGTTGCGGCGCACAGGCTCCGGACGCGCAGGCTCAGCGGCCATGGCTCACGGGCCCAGCCGCTCCACGGCATGTGGGATCTTCCCGGACCGGGGCACGAACCCATGTCCCCTGCATCGGCAGGCAGACTCTCAACCACTGCGCCACTAGGGAAGCCCTACAGGTCTTTTGAGAAACAATTTGTCAGTGAAGCCTCAAAATATTTGTGTACTTTACCAAACCTCCTATTTCCGGGAATTAATTTTAACGGAATAATCCAAACTTTCAAAAAGGTTATGAATGCAAAGGTGTTAATTGCTAAATTATTTACAAAGGATAAAATAAAGGGATGGTTAAAGAAGTTAAGATATATCTGCTCAGAACACTGTTACATGGCCATTAAAATTGTGTCAGGACAGATACTTTCTTCAGTTATTAAGTAGCATTTGATTTCCTTTAAAAAAATGTTAGTGAAATATTTTTGTTAAGTCTCAGTGGTAGATATATGGGTATTATTTTTTTTTAATTTATTTTTTATTTTTTATTTTTTGCTTTATAACAAATTTGATCAGTTATACATATATATATGTTCCCATATCCCCTCCCTATGGGTATTATTATATTAGACAGTTACTTTGAAGTATTTCATAATAAAAATGGTTAGGTATCTTAAAAATACCTTTGTTATAATATTAATGGTAGGCAAATCCATAAGTTTATAAATAGCTGATTATAAGTATATGAAAAAGATGCAAAGATGAAAAAAATTGAATAAAGACATGCCAGCATTTTAATGATTAGTTGTGTTATTCAATGTTTTTTAAAATGTATGCTTTTTAAAAATTTACCTTTTAGAATGACCTTTGGGGGAGAAAAAGTTCCACATGTATATATATATATATTTTTTGAGTGAAAGTGAGTTTATTTAGAGAGATATACATTCCATAGGCAGAATGCAGTCAGTCTCAGAAATGAGAGCAGCCCTCATCTATATTAATAAACTACATAGAGAGCTAAACGTTTCCAAGTAAGAACCCTTAGTTAGTATCACATAACCAGTTTTTTTACTTTACAGGTCATATGTATTGACCAGCTTAGGGGAGCTAGTGCAAGTATGTGTGTCATTAAGCCTTAGGAAAATACACAACCTGATAGCTTCCAAGAATCCCAAACCAATATAGGATTTTTTGAACTGGAATGAACTTCTCAAATTATTTAGTCCATACAACAGATGGAGTTCAGATAGAGTCTGTAAAGTTTATATCTGATGTCATAATCTTTGGTCCATAACAGAACTTGAATTCAAACACAGTTTGAGTACAGTTTCATTGTTCGTGCTGTTGTATAGCATTATCTCTAGACTGTATTTCCAAATTTCAATTATTTGGAAAGACCTCAAGAGCCAAACTAACACAGTACTGTAAGAACTGGAGATGTAAGAGTATTTCCAAATTGAGGAGGTGAGAAAGATCTCACATTTGAGGAATGTGATGGCAGAGGGAAGAGAGAGTATACAATATACCAACCTGTGGATGCAGAGAAGTGCAGGGTTTGTTCAAGTAACAAGTGATCCAGTCTGGCCAGCGCATGGGATGTGTGGGAGGATAAAAATTAAATATAATTAATTGCAAAAATGGTTGTGATATTGTAAATAATCTTCATTTTAAAAGGATTATCTGGTCTTTGGGGGAAGTTAATATTTACCTTTTTTTAAGTTGCAGACCCCAGCCTCTTTTGCACAAAGTGTTCAGGAACTAACAATTGCTCTCCAGAGGACTGGAGATCCAGCAAACTTGAATCGACTAAGACCCCATTTGGAGCTATTAGCAAACATTGACCCTAGTCCAGGTAAGCCCAGGGGAAATTAACGGACTATCTTATATGTGCCTTAGTGCTATTCAGTGAGTCTTTTAATTATCTTTTGTTACATTTCTCTAGAATTTCCCGGTGTAGTAATTCCAGATCTTTTCTATAGTATTTAAGTTTCTGGCCCTGGTCTTGTCTGTCTCTTTATTACTTCAACTAATATTTATTTAATACTTTTTACTGTGCTGCTCACTTTACCAGCAAAATAGGTTCCCTCTGGGATCCTTTATGTTTCCTCCCTCTCTCATCACAAATGGTGCTCTATTTTTACCATTTTCATCTCTTTTGACAAAACTCAAGTTTTCTAATTTTTTCTGTATCATATGTCCTTAGTTGCATATTTTTGGTCCCAACTTGACTTTCTCTACGATAATCTTGTTCCATCGCATATCCTCGTGTGTCTACTTTGTCCAGCCATTTCCTGTTCCTTCTCCTTGACCTGAAAATCACCCAACCTTCATTTTTCACTTAATACTTACATCTAGGGTGTGTTAGCTTATATCCTATTGCTGTCCCTGTGTTTATTCCTACTACTGAACTAAAATTCTTTTTTTTTTTTTTTTTGCGGTACACGGGCCTCTCACTGTTGTGGCCTCTCCCATTGCGGAGCACAGGCTCCGGACACGCAGGCTCAGCGGCCCTGGCTCACGGGCCCAGCTGCTCCGCGGCATGTGGGATCTTCCCGGACCGGGGCACGAACCCGTGTCCCCTGCATCGGCAGGCGAACTCTCAACCACTGCGCCACCAGGGAAGCCCTGAACTAAAATTCTTAACATTCACTAGTAATTTCCTAGTTTCTAATTCCAAAGATTTCTTCTCAGTCCTTAAATAACTTGATTTGTCTTCAGCATTTGATAATGTTGTTGACCACTTCCTTGATATAGAAACTCTCCTGATACCTTATCTTTCTGTAGTCTTAGGATTCTCTTCTGGCCTGTCTGAATGCTGGTTTTGTCGTATTTTGACCACTCTTTCCTCTTCTGCCTCCTATGGAGTAAGCTGGTTGTGTTCTTGGAATTTTGTTTTTTCTGCACTCTTCTGTTGATGATGATGGTCATTCATTCTCAGCATCAGGTATTATTCCTTTATAGATAATAGACTCCCAAATATCTCTATCACTATTATCTCTTCATCACTCCGGACCTACTTTCCCAAATGCTTTCTGAGATTCTGTATCCTCTCCTCTCCTCAGTGTGTTTCAAATCAAACTCATCTTCCCTTGATACCTGCTCTTCCTCCTGTCTTCCCTTTCTCTGTAAATGACCTCATTCTCTGAGGTATGTAAGCTTAAAACTTGAGTCTTTTGTCTTGCTTCATATCTTTTCCTTTCACTTGCTCTACATACCATTTCAGACAGCAGGATTTTTTTCTTTTTTTTTTTTAGTTGCATTGGGTCTTCGTTGCTACGCACAGGCTTTCTCTAGTTGTGGTGAGTGGGAGCTACTCTTCGTTGCAGTGCGTGGGCTTTTCATTGCGGTGGCTTCTCTTGTTGCGGAGCATGGGCTCTAGGCACATGGGCTTCAGTAGCTGTGGCACGTGGGCTCAGTAGTTGTGTCACACAGGCCCTAGAGTGCAGGCTCAGTAGTTGTGGTGCTTGGGCTTAGTTGCTCCGCGGCATGTGGAATCTCCCTGGACCAGGGCTCGAACCCTTGTCCCCTGCATTGGCAGATGGATTCTTAACCACTGCGCCACCAGGGAAGCCCGAGACAACAGGATTTATCTGTTCTTTCACAATATCCCTCTATCCAATGCCTATTAATACTGCCTCAGTTGAGGGCCTCATTCCTTTTCCTGAGACTAAACTTAGCCTTTCATTTTTCTCTACTCTTTTAATTCTTCCTTCTAGTGTAACTGCTGCAAAATGAATCACATCTCAGATCTTATTTTACACTTATAAACTTTTAGTGACACCCCTTTGCTTATAGAATAAGGTTTGGAACTCTTGACCATGACATTCAGAGTAGTAAATTTATTACCAAAATCGCTTAATCAAACCAGGTAAGATCTTTTTTTATGTTTTTATTTTATTACTTTAAAAAAAATTTTTTTTTTTTTGGCTGTGCCACATGGCATATGGGATCTTAGTTCACCGACCAGGGGTCAAACCCAGGCCCAGGGCAGTGGAAGGGCAGAGTCTTAACCACTGGACTGCCAGCGAATTTCCCTAATATCTATTTTTAGAACACAATGATTTTTTTCCCCCACTTCTGTGCTTTGATCATTCTGAGCAATCAAAAGAGCACTTCACAAGCTCACTACCTCATCAACACCGATCTATCTACCTACTTCTGTGCCAATATATTCTACTCTCCTTGTGTAATAGTGGATAAACCATGTAACAGTGGATAAACTTCTAGCTAAGGCCACCCTCTCTCCTCATGTACCAATATCATCTTGTCAAATATATCCTTCCAGTATCATCTGTTTCTTAATGTCATCACTTTTCTTTCTCTACTAGAGTAGCTCTATCAACATACAAACATTTTATTGTTCCTGTCATCAAAACCCATTTTTTTAAAAATTAATTTATTTAATTTATGTATTATTTTTGGCTGTGTTGGATCTTCGTTGCTGTGCGTGGGCTTTCTCTAGTTGCAGCAAGCGGGGCTTCTCTTGTTGCGGAGCACGGGGTCTAGGCATGCAGGCTTCAGTAGTTGTGGCACACAGGCTTAGTTGCTGCGAGGCATGTGGGATCTTCCCGGACCAGGGCTCGAACCCATGTGCCCTGCATTGGCAGGCTGATTCTTAACCACTGCGCCACCAGGGAAGCCCAAAACCCACTTTTGACACCATTTGTCATCTACCTACGATTCCAATTCTCTCCTTTTTGTAGCACTCTCTTGAATGCAGTCCAATCAGGCATTTATCTCTACCACTCAATCAAAATTGCTTTTGTCAAAGGCACAAGTGACTTCCATGCAGCTAATTCCAAATGTCAATTCTTGGTTCTCTTTGTGTTTGACCTGTTAGCAACATTTAACATTGTTGTTTACTCTCTACTCCTTGTACCACTCTTTTAACTTCCAGGCCACCACACTCTCCTAGTTTTCTTCTTACTTTATTGAACCCTCCTTCTCAGCCTCTTTTGCTGATTTCTTCTCATCTCCATAGCCTCTAAACTTTTTTTTGTTTTTTTCCCATAGCATATCACCTTTTTTTCCCCATAGCCTCTAACCCTTGAAGTGCTTCCAGAATTTAATCCTTGTGTCTCTTTTCTGTTTATACTCATTCCCCAGGTAATCTCATGTAGTGTCTTCAAAGTCTCATGGCTTTAAATATTATTTATATGACTCACACATTTACTATATTTTGTCAATTCTGAAGCTCACATTTTTTTTTCAGATTTTAGCATTTCCGAACTTGGGCTGCATTTGTATAATCAATGACACGTGATAATTAGCAATCTTTTCCATTTTGGTAGCACATAAAATAATGGTATGTGTTACAGTTCATGGTGTTTTAGAATCTGTGTAACATAGTGTATACAGCCTAGACCTTCTTTCTGAATTCTTTTGTATATCCACCTGCCTGCTCAATATCCAGTAGTTCTACTTGAATATCTAATAAGAATTTCAAAAGTAGTCTGTCCAAAAGTGAGTTCCATCCCCTGTCCCCCACCCACCCACCATTCCTGTTAGTGGCAACTCCATCCTTCCATTTCCTCAGTCCAAACACCTTGGAGATACCATCAACTCATCTTTCTCTCATAAGGTACATCTGATCTATCAGTATATCTTGTAGGCCTTACCTTTAAAATCCATTTGGAATCCATCTACTTATCACCTTCACTGCTACCCCCCTCATCCCTCTTCATAGATTATGGAATAGCCTTCTGTTGTCTGTCTGGTTCTAACATAGGAGCCAGAGTGATCCTATTACCCCTCTGCTCAAAAACTCTCCAGTGCTTTCCATCACTCAGTAAAAGCCAGTCTTTTCTATGACCTACCAGGCCTCACATGATCTGGTCTTCCTTTACCTCTCTCCAACTTCTTTTACTCTTTTCCCACCTCATTCATTCCAGATTTCACCTCCGTGAACATGTCAGGCATACTCCCATATTAGGGCCTTTGCACTTATTCTTTCATTTTCCTAGAATGTTTTTCTCCTCATATATCCTAATATATCTACAAGGCACACTCAAACCCTACTTTCAGGTCTTTAATCAAATGTAACCTTCTCAAAGCGGCCTTTTCAGGCTACCCTGTCTAAAATTTTACACATACCTGTCCCACTCCCTTTCCTTGCTCTATTTATTCAACTCAGTATCTAAATACTTTGTATTTTGGTTATTTATCTTATTGATTATCTGGCTTTTCTCCTTGAATAGAATGAGATTCTTGTTTTGATTGCTACTGCTTCCCTCCCAACTAGAATAATACCTGGAATTTAGTAGGTGTTCATTAAAATACTTTGTTGTATGACTGATCTCTTTACTTTCTCTGCATCTTTATCCTTTTTTCCTGTTGAAATTCCACCTGTCTTTCAAAGCCTAGTTCAAATGCCATCACCCAGAAGTTTTTTAGAGTGTTCCAACAGGAAGTCATTTCTACATATGTGTTCTCGCTTCATTTTATATTTCTTTTAGAGAACATTTCATATTTAGCCCTACAGTTAATTTTTCCTTTATAAAGTCACAGTACTTAACTAAACGAAGAGTGTGTATAACCTAGCTGCTTTATATGATAGCTCTTCTACTAAATTTTTTAAGCATTCTGTTTAGCAATACTTGCTTTACAAAGAATTTCAAAATAGACATTACAAATTGGCTGACTGTAGGCAGTCCACAGTCAAGTTTGTTTGATCCACAAAGTGTTGGTCTGCACTATAAAGTTTTTAGGTGCAAACACTCAAAAACTAGAAATTTTTACATAAAAATCTCAAATTTCAGTTTTCCCTAGGAAACAGTGGTGTATCTGCCAGTGTCAGCCTTGCATCTTCACATAACGACAGTCAGCTAAAGTTGAATAGTAACGATAATCTTAGATGTGAGACATACTCTTTTTTTTTCTTTTTTTTTTTTTTGCTGTACACGGGCCTCTCACTGTTGTGGCCTCTCCCGTTGCGGAGCACAGGCTCCGGATGCGCAGGCTCAGCGGCCATGGCTCACGGGCCCAGCCGCTTCGCGGCATGTGGGATCTTCCCAGACCGGGGCACGAACCCGTGTCCCCTGCATCGGCAGACGGATTCTCAACCACTGCACCACCAGGGAAGCCCGAGACATACTCTTTAACACAATCCCTGTCACTCTTTATTGCTATTTCCAACACTAAGGGTCTGATGACGGTTGCCATTTATTATCTGTCATATTTAATTCCTTTATGTTACCTTCACTGTCCCTGAAGCTATTTTAGATTGTAACCCCTGCTTTAAAAGGATATATTTTTTCCTTTAAGATGATGTTTAGGTGAATAAGCTATTTCATGAATAGCTGTATGAAGCTTAACTTGATTTCACTGAAATGCTGACACTCCTTTACTAATTTAATATTGGGCAGAACATTGAATAACATAGTCTGAAAATTTTTTAAATTTGTTGTGTAGATGCTCCTCCTCCTACTTGGGAACAGCTAGAAAATGGGCTGGTTGCTGTGCGTACAGTGGTACACGGGTTGGTTGATTATATCCAGAATCACAGCAAAAAAGGAGCAGATCAACAGCAGGTAAAGGAGATGTTTGAAACTTAGAAGTAAGCCACTGTGTCTGTCCTTACAGATAAAAACAAAACAGAGCCAACAGGATGACATGAATATTTTTAGACTCCGTAAAAACTAGAAATTAAAATAAAAACCTATTTTTAACTCCCTGTTCCATTAGACATCATGAAGAATGTAACAAAAATTATAAGATTTATAGTTCAGAATGGTTAGCAGCCAGTTTATTGGATTACCCTAGTAATTTTATCTGACAACATTGAAATTAAATAATCCTTGTTGGTCTAATGTGCTGGAGTCAGTGTTCACATTGGATATAGCAGCATTTGATTCTTGCTAAAGGTTATTCCATTTATATAAAATTATTCTCTTTGGTTACTATTGCACTTTAGTTTGACAATAGATGTCACTTTTTAGTGCTAATGCTGTATCTCTCCAGCACTGTTCACATATTTTGTAAACGCTTTTTCTGCATTAGCATTCAGATATTTTTCATTCATAATGTCTCTTATGACAGTGGGCCAAATTTTCCTCAAGTATTTTTAGATGAAATATATGGCAGTAAAATATAATAGCCTGTGTTATGGCTAGAGTTTTTAATTTTACTCCCAATAATTTCATTTTGCCATCAGAATTTATGTTAGGTTCAGTACATCTTTTATTTTGTAGTAGTAAGCTTGAGAAATTAAAACTTTGTTATTAATTTATCTGGTTCAGTAAATATTAACAATAGATTATTCAGTATTCCTTTTTTCTTTAAAAGTAAGAAATATTAAAAGTGTTCTAGTAGAATAATATGGATATGCTTTTCCCAATCTAAGCACAGATCAGGGCTTTATTTTATGATTAAGAAATTTAGAAAATTAAAAACTTACTTTTAACTCCCTGTTCCATTAGACATCATGAAGAATGCTACAAAAATAATATTAACTTTTAAGTTCTGCCTCTTGTAGATTTGTAGTGTGTTATAAGGAAACATAATTGTAAGTATAGCTATATTGAACATTGTCCACAACAAATATTAGTAGACAGTTTAAATATTTGAAAGTCCTAATCTCCAGTGGTGTGCTTGTCCACTGTAAAACGTTGGAAAGAAGATCATAGAGCTCTCATGAGATTGAATCAAGAATTTATGTGATGTTACGTTTGATAGTTAATATCAGCATATCAGAAAAATCAGGACTCTTTTTTTTTAAAGTAATTTATTTTGCACACTTTCCAGGACTTTTGTCTGGGCAGTCTAGATAAGTGTATGAGTTAGTCTGAATTATTCATATAGATTATTAAGATCCTAAAATGGCAATGCAAGATTTACATTTTTTTAAATGGCTAATGTTTTAATTTTGATCGTAGCCTCCACAGCATAGCAAATATAAAACATACATGTGTCGAGACATGAAGCAGAGAGGAGGATGCCCTCGTGGGGCCAGCTGTACATTTGCACACTCACAGGAGGAACTGGAAAAGTAAGTGTGAAAGTCATCAGACTCAACCTCCAGTAATTTGTTAGAGAATAAGATAGAATTGTTAAGTAGAATAATTTGCTGCCATTGAGAAATATGTAGATGTAGTTGCATTCCCTTTGATGAATAGGAAATGTTTAGAAAGTAATACAGAATTTAAAAAAAGAAAACCAAAGCAGTTTCTTCACCTTTCATTACATTGTGCCTACAAGTAGGAAGCTACTTGTGGTTAACTGAATCTAAAAGTGATTCATTTTCACTATCTCCTCCCCACCCCCCCAATTAAAAGTCTAAGGATTTTCATCAACTTTAGCTGATTGATTTTAATAATTGAATAATGCATTTCCAATGGAAAAATTTTCCCTTTGCTCTATTCAAGAAATTATTTATTGCCTGGCTCATTTTCACAGATTATTTCAAATTTCAAGGACCAGATAATTTCAATGATGTTAAATTACCAGCACATAGTAGAAAGAAAGGAAAAGCTTCTTAATTGTTTTATAAAACCAGTATAACGCTGACAGTAAATTTGACAAAGCACAATTAAAGAAAGCTACAAATTCATCTCACACATTAATATTTTTAAAATCCCAAATATTAAAACTTAGAATTCAGTAATACATTAAAATAGACACCATTACTAAGTGCAAAGGTAGCATAATATAATTACTCTGGGTTAGAGAAGAATGGGTATGATAACCACGTGATCATATCCAAAGATGCCAAAAGGCATTTGAATAATATCCGATGTCCGTGATAGATCAAGATCCCTTAGTAGAACAAAAACATCATAGATGTTTTCCCAACATGATAATTATATCTCAAATCAAAAGCCAGCATGATAGCATGATGCTTAATTGGTATTAGTTTATTAGATTCAGTCTTGTTACAGACAAGAGTAAGGGAAAATTTTCTACTAGTAAAAAATGTTATTTAACATTCTGGAAGTTGTAGCTAATGTATGTAAACAAGAGAATAAAATAGCCAAGATCATTAAATGGGAAAACTCAAGAGAAATACTAGAAACAAAAGAAACAAGAATTGGGCCTCCCTGGTGGTGCAAGTGGTTGAGAGTCCGCCTGCCGATGCAGGGGATACGGGTTCGTGCCCCGGTCTGGGAGGATCCCATATGCCGCGGAGCGGCTGGGCCCGTGAGCCATGGCCGCTGAGCCTGCGCGTCCGGAGCCTGCGCGTCCGGAGCCTGTGCTCCGCAACGGGGGAGGCCACAACAGTGAGAGGCCCGCACACCGCAAAAAAAAAAAAAAAAAAAAAGAAACAAGAATTTAGTAAGGTAGCAAATCAAAAAATTAGTTTACAAAAATGAAGTACTCTCATATAAACTAGAAAGGGAAACATAACCAGTTAAAAAGTAAGGTGACATTAAAATCCCTTTTGCGTTAACAACAAAAACAAAAAAGATAAACACCAAATAATAAGCTAATAAGAAATATCCAGGATCTCTTGAATTGAATTAGTAAACTACATAGGAACATAAGAGAAGGGTTAAATAAATAAAGAAGCATACTGTGTTCTTGGATAAGACGTGGCATTATAAAAGTTTTATTTCCTCTTAAACAGTAAGTTCAGTGAAATCCCAGTTAGAATCTTAACGTGATGATTTTGGGAACCTAACAAAATCATTCATTTGGAGAAAAAATATGCCAATAGCCAGGAAAATTTTGGGAAAAAAAGTTCTTCAGCAGGGACTAGTCTAATAACTATTAACCTGTTTTATGAGCTAAAGTAAGTATAAAGACTGTGGTATTAGCATAGGAATAGATAGACCAATGAAATACAATAGAAAATCTAGAAGGAGTTCCAGATACATATAGGAACTCAGCATATGTGCAAAAGGTGGCATTTCACATCAATAACAAAAAACATGATGATGAAACAACTCTATCCATTTGAAAAATAGGGCTGGATTATTACCTTTACACCAAAACAAATTATAAATTTATCAGATATTTAAATATTTAAAAAGGAAACTATAAAGTACTTAGAAATTTTTGTGGTTGTTATATAATCTTACAGTCGGAAGGATTTTTTATGAATGACACCTAGCATCTATAAAGGAGATCAATAAATTTGATTACGTGAAAATTAAAAACTAAGATAATGGCCCAAACACCACAAACTTAAAAAAAAAAAAAAAGTGGGGAAATGACATAGAAAAGGCTGATATCTGCAACATAAAATGAGCTCCTACAAATCTGTAAGAAAGAGGAGAACCAGTAGATATGGATCATGTAAATAAGCAATTCACAGAAAAAACACTAATGACCAGCAAACATGTGAAAACTGTGTTCAATATCATGAATTGTTAAAGAAATATAAAGTAAAATAAAACTTGATATTTTTGAACTGTCAAATTGTCAAAGACTGAGGCTAGCCAGTGTTTAATGAGGTATTGAAAAAAGCCTTTTTTTGTTAATCAGTAGTAGTTATAATAGCTTTGGAGCATTATTAGAGTTTCTAACGTGCATACATTAGACTTAATAATTCTGCTTTTGGTTATTCACACAAGTGCAAAGTACATGTACATAATTTTCTGTTATTGCATTGTTTTAATAGCAAAAAATGAGGGACAACCTAAAATGTACTGACATAAAGAAATATTTAAGATTATGAAGTAGAGGAAAATATTTACTATGCAGCCATATATGACCCTATTTCTGTAACTTATAATCTTACAAATGTAAGAATATTAAGCCAGTGTATGGAGTGGAAAAATCTGTGTTATATACCAAGCTATTAACAGTAGTTACACCTGATGGGTGGTCCACCCCCTGCCCCCTACCCCCTACCCCAAAGTGTGTGTGTTTGTGTGTGTGTGTGTGTGTGTGTGTGTGTGTGTATACACATACACAAGTTTTCAAGTTGATAGCTAGAGCCAGTGTTTCAAGAGAATTTCTAGAAAATGATGTGCTTGGAATCCTTTCCTTTTTTATCCGTTTCTTAAATACATTTTAGTTCTTAATTTTTAAAAGCTTTTACAGTTTTGGTTTTTGGTGTGTGCCTTGTGCTTTTTATATAGGTTTCGTAAAATGAACAAACGCCTGGTTCCCAGAAGACCCCTGAGTGCCTCTTTGGGTCAACTTAATGAGGTGGGCCTGCCTTCAACAGCTATCCTTCCGGATGAAGGTGCAGTGGATCTGCCTAGCAGAAAAACCCCTGCTCTGCCAAATGGAATTGTATCAGCAGGGAGTACAGTAACACAGCTGATTCCACGAGGGACAGACCCCAGCTACGATTCTAGTCTGAAACCAGGAAAGATAGATCACCTGAGCAGTAGTGCCCCTGGATCCCCTCCTGACCTGTACGTTGTTTTTCCTAACTTTTATTTAAAGTTTCTTTATAGACATAAAGTAGAAGGAAGAAAGAATAATCAGTGCTTTGTTTGGGGGGCTTATTTTGTTGTTTTTTATTTCTATTTCCTGTGCCAGTGATTTTTGAGAAACAATTAACATAGGTGACATAAGATTACAGTTTGCAAATTTTGTAGAAGAAATGGCTATTGGAAGAAACCAGTTTCCCAAATTGTGGCAATTTTTTTTACATTTAACAATTTGTGTACATTAGAAGTATTTTCAAGACCTTAAACTTGACTTGCAGAATCTTGCTCCCATAGGCTAGAATCTGTCCCTAAGAGTATTTCAGCCTTGCCTGTTAATCCACATCCTGTACCTCCAAGAGGGCCAACAGACCTGCCCCCTATGCCTGTCACCAAATCACTTCAGATGGTACCACGAGGTTCTCAGTTATATCCAGCACAACAGGCAGATGTTTATTACCAGGATCCTCGAGGAGCTGCTCCACCATTTGAACCGGCACCTTATCAGCAGGGTAATGATCTTTCATTTATGTCATTCACTTTTCTTAGAAGTTATGAGAATGATTTCAAGAGTGATCATATTTTCAGTAATCTCAAAATAAATAAATGCTTTTTTTAACACTTGGAAAAAACCGAGGTTATATGATCAACTAAATAGTATGAAATAAATGAAGTAGCAAAGCTATGAAAAGTAATTTGCCCTGACTACTAAAAGCAGTTGTATATTAAATATGTTTACATATTTATAGAGGTAAGTCATCCAAGTAGACAATGGAAATTTGCTGAGGCCGTATATATTTTCCTGACGAAAATTTTCTTCAAGTACAAAAAAAAAATTTAATATTACAGTGGATATAAATTAAACACACAGTACATTTTTTTGCTTTCGGTTGTCACCTAATATTTTTTCTAGGCCCTGTAATATATATGAAAAAATGCAAATACATACTTTTAGAGAGTTTATAGTATAGAATCAGTATTAGTAAAGAATAGAAAACTGGGCTTCCCTGGTGGCGCAGTGGTTGGGAGTCCGCCTGTTGATGCAGGGGACACGCGTTCAAGCCCCGGTCTGGGAGGATCCCACGTGCCGCGGAGCGGCTGGGCCCGTGAGCCATGGCCGCTGAGCCTGCGCGTTCGGAGCCTGTGCTCTGCAACGGGAGAGGCCACAACAGTGAGAGACCTGCGTACTGCAAAAAAAAAAAGAATAGAAAACTATATGTGTGAGAGTATATATATCTATATATGTGTTTAAAATGAAGTGTTCAGTTGTGGTAGTTAATATTTGTGTGGTAGGAATTAACTACAAGACTCAAGGAAGATCATTGAGAACTTGAGGGATCAAAAGACTTTGTGGAAGGATGCCCTAAGTAGAGGTATTGGGAATAGAAAGGAAAATTTACAAATGGATTGTAAAGATGAGAGTCTAGAGTCAAGGAGGAGTAAGGAGACTTGTTGTTAATCCAGGTGTGACTGTTGAGGTCTGGATTAGTGTGATGGGAAAAAAGAAGGTATTTGAGAAAATAGACAAATGTGGAAAATTAGCCAGTTTTAATGATAATATACCAGGTATGGAGAACGCAGGAGAGGACTTGATTGAGGTTTCACATAATGTAATTCATGTGAAAAAATAAGCAATGATTTGTAAACTAAAGTGTTGACTCTCTTTGTCAGAAACAGTATAGTGCTATTGTTTTTTCTTTTTTTTCTTTTTTTTTTTTTTTTTTTGCGGTACGTGGGGCTCTCACTGTTGTGGCCTCTCCCGTTGCGGAGCACAGGCTCCGGACGCGCAGGCTCAGCAGCCATGGCTCACGGGCCCAGCCACTCCGCGGCATGTGGGATCTTCCCGGATCAGGGCACGAACCCGTGTCCCCTGCATCGGCAGGCGGACTCTCAACCACTGTGCCACCAGGGAAGCCCCTCTATTGTTTTTTAAACTGGGATAGATTCAAGGTGTTCTCCATTTCCTTTTATTAATTTCCTACATTAATTTTGAATCAGCAGTGTCTTTTCTGATTTCAAAAAAAGTAGTTTTAAGTTGGCATGGTGGCATTAATACATAAAAGAATATGATAAAAGTTGATCTGTGTCTTCCTTTTGACCATTCGTTGCAGGAAAAACCCAACTGCTTTTGTTGAGTTAACCTTAAATATGCTGAATCAGTAAGGGTTCAATTGCAGATATTAGAAATCATTCTGACTATGTTAGCAGTAAGAGGTTTAATGCAGAGAGTCCTACAAAATCAGTAGAAGCATTGGAAAAGCAGACTTAAGCTAGGCCTCCAGGAATGAGTCCCAGAGCTAGTTGCTGAAAGAACCTGTTACAATGAAGCTGTAGAAATAGGAAACTTCTGCCCTAATCGCCAACTTGAGGAGCTCATCAATTGAGGCAAACGTCTTGAAATTGGGAAGCTACTGCCACGACTGTTGTCTCAAGAACTCTATGGGACTTCCCTGGCGGACCAGTGGTTAAGACTCTGCACTTCCACCGCAGAGGGCATGGGTTCAATCCCTGGTGGGGAACTAAGATCCCACATACCACACGGCACAGCCAAAAAACAAAGAACTCTAGAGCTATGCAGTTAGCTACTAGATCTGTACCAACAGAATGGATCTCTTTCCAGTTAACTCAATTTCACATTCAAAACTTATGCAAATGAGTGATCTGTAGAACCTAAGCTCCACAGAAATATAGTTTTTTTGCTTTTTCAGTATTTGCAGTATGTTAAGGCACACCAGAAAGATGATCAAATAATTGAGAGAGCCAATTTACTGTTGTAGACTATAAGTAGATTGGTGTTTTCAGTAACTTTTAAGGATAATTTTTGCTTGTTATTTTTCGCAAAGCTAGCCTGACTACATAAGCAGAGGGAAAAACATCTAAAGAAAGGAGTGGATTTTTAATTCTTTAGTGTTGAAATATTTTAAAAGGAAAAGTCTTAAATAGAAAAATAGATTGGCTCATTGTTGCTTTTGGTTCCTCTTTTGTACTGTACAGGTATGTACTATCCTCCACCACCACAATGTGTGTCCCGCTTTGTCCGACCTCCACCATCTGCTCCTGAACCTGGTCCTCCCTACTTGGATCATTATCCACCGTACCTCCAAGATCGTGTAGTAAACTCTCAATATGGCACACAGCCACAACAGTACCCACCTATGTACCCACCACACTATGATGGCCGTCGAGTATACCCTGCTCAGTCTTATACAAGAGAGGAGATTTTCCGAGAAAGTCCTATACCCATTGAGATTCCACCTGCAGCAGTACCATCCTATGTACCAGAATCCAGAGAAAGATACCAACAGATGGAGGGTTACTATCCAGTGGCTCCCCACCCAACTCAGATCAGACCTTCGTACAACAGAGTATGCTGGGTTTTGGGGTTTTTTTATTATTATATAGATTTACTTGATTATTGCTAGCAGTGATTTTTTTTTTAACCTTTTGCCATGGTAATAACTCTTTGATCAATCAGTTCTTTTTTAAAAGAAAACATCTTCTCTTTTTTCACCTTTTCATAATCTGCATAGGTTGTTTTTTTTTTAACTTTTAAAGGGGAAAAAAATTAATACCCTACCCCCGCTAACCCATCTTAGTTTCTGAACATTAGATGATTTTATTAACATTTCTTCATTTATTTAGAAATTATGGTCTCTGACCAAGAGAAAGAAACTTAAGTTTAGCTCTTTGGGAAATCCTGAGAGCTTTTGGGGGTTTTGTTTGGTTTGTTTTGCTTTGTTTTATTAAGTCTTGCTATTTCGGATGTTAAGATGAGTATACAAGCTGCTTATTTAAAATATGTGCTAAGTGAATCAGTGTGTCCTGAAATTCTTTTTCAATTTTTACTCATCTTTGCATTTTCAGGAGCCTCCTTACAGCCGGCTTCCTCCCCCTCCCCAGCCCCATCCTAGTCTAGATGAGCTACATCGAAGACGAAAGGAAATCATGGCACAACTAGAGGAAAGGAAGGTTATCTCTCCACCTCCTTTTGCACCTTCACCAACATTGCCTCCTGCCTTCCAACAAGAGGAAGTAAGCACATCTTTTTTAGTCTCTTTATCAGTTTTTCCTTAATCAGTGATTTATTGTATCCTATTTAAGTCATCTTCACCTATTCCCAAGGTCATGAGGATATTTTCCTCTAAAAGGTTTATTATTTCACATTTAGATCTACAGTCCATCTAGAATTGATTTTTGTATATAGTGTCTTAGGAGTTAAGATCCATTTTTTCCCCAAAGGATATCTCATTGATCAAGCATCATTTAATGAAAAGACCATCCTTTCCCCAGTACCCTGCAGTCACCTTTATCATAATCTGGTCACCTTTGTCATAGGTGACTATATGTTTCTGAACTCTATTCTATTTCATTGATCTATTTCTCTATCCTTGTAGCAACACCACATTGTCTTAATGTAGTAGTATTGTTCATCTTAATGTGGTGGTATATGTTTTCCAGTTTTGGTTTTCAGGATTACCTTTGCTGTTCCTGGTCCTTGGAAATTCCAGACACATTTTAGAATCAGCATGTGGATGTCCACAGAAATATCTGCTGCAGTTTTGATTAGAATTACATTGAATCTCTGGATCTGGGCAGCCCAGTATGGTAACCACTAGCCACATGTGGATAATGATGCTTAAAATGTGGCTAGTTCGAATTCATGTGTGCTGTAAGCATAAAACACATATTGGATCTGAAGGTTTAGTACCCCACCCAAAATATCAATATATTTATATTAATTACATGTTAAAATACTACTTTGGGTGTATTAGATTAAATAAAATATATTGTTAAAGTTAATTTTACCTGTTTCTTTTTATTTTTTAATATGGCTACTAAAATGTTTTAGATTACATATGTGGGTCAATTATATTTTCATTGGACAGTGTTGCTTTAGATCCATTTGAGAAGTGACATCTTTCCAATATTGAGTCTCCAAGAACATAGTATACCCTCCACTTCCTTGGATCTTCTTTAATTTTTGTCAATAATGTCATATCTCATATAGTTTTCAGTGTCTTGCACATCTTTCATTAAACTTATTCCTAGGAAACTAATGTTTTGAAGCTATTTTAAATGGAATCCTTTTTGAAATTTCATTTTCTCTTTGTTATTATTAAAGAGAAATTAAGTAGATTTTTGTGTATTTTGACACCTGTGTTCAGCAGCCCTGGTAAATTTCCCTATTAATTCTAGTATTTGTTAGTGGATTCTTTTGGATTTTCTGTGCACACAGTCATGTCCTTTGTGAATAATGACCATTTTACCTTCTCCTTTTCAATTCTTAAGTCTTTTCTTTTTTTTATCTTGGTTGGGTGAGCTAGATCCTCCAGTATAAAATAAAAGTGATGATAGGTTTTCTTATTTCCAGTCTTTGAGCAAATGGAGCTTCTAATAATTTACCATTATGATGTTTGCTGTCAGCCTTTTTGTAGGTAATATTTATCAGATGAATGAAATTTCCCTATATTCCTAGTTTTTATAATTGAGACTGTCAAAGTTTTATTTAACTCAGTAGTGAGAAAAACAGCAGGATGATAAAGTTGATTCAAAGAGTAGGAGAGACAGGCTAATATAGGTAGTGAAAGGCAGGAAAAAAACACTGAAATAGAGTTGCTAGAATAAACTGGTTAATGTACTAGAGGATAATAAACCATAATTTGAGGGTCATCAGTATTTCCACAAGGCAGTACTAACAGTTACCATGAATGAGTGTTGTCTTATTATCTTTTTAATGTCTTCAGGGTCTATAGTGGTGACCCCGTAGACATTTTTCCACTTCTGATAATTTTTTTCCTTGGTCAGTCTTGCTAGGGATTTATCATCAGTTTTATCTTTTCAGAAAGCCAGTTTTTTGCTTTGTTGATCTTATTTATTTAATTATTTTGGTTTGTTGATTTTACATAACTGCCTCAGCTCAATGTGTGTGTATGTGTGTGTGTGTATATATATATACATATATGTGTATATATATATATATATATATATATATATATATATATATATATATATACAAAAAATATATATATATTTTTTATGTCAAGTAGGTTTTCTCAGTAGGGTTGCAGTTGATATTATGTAAGGAAAATGTCTTACACCCTTTATGTGTAGAATTATGATTCTAAACAGTATTTCTAGCTGACAAATTATGAATAATAAGCAATGAAAATTGAAATATATCACATTGCATATAATAAACAGTAAACTTTGGGGTCTACAAAAGTAATCTACTAAATAAAGATTGTTCATAGTATCTGGCTTTCCTCTCTAAACACTTTGGATGAATTTTCCACAATAATGTAGGTTAATTAGTAAAGCTATAACATCTTCTATTAATATAATTTTACGTGTAAAGTATCAACATTACATGATATTTTTTCAAAAACTTACTATTAGAGACATCCCAGAGCCTTGTTATGCCATACCATTTTTTGAGAAATATGGAAAGCAGTATGACACTGTGAAAAGTGAGCTAATTTTGGAATGAAATATACTTATCTGTGAGGTTCAGCTTTGTGGTTCAGTGTGTGATCTTTTGTAAGTTATTTAGCCTTCATTAACCCTGAGGCTCAGGTTTCTCTATTTGTAAATCAAGCATAATAAAACCTACCTCACAGTGGTGTGGTGAAGATTAAATGAGACATAAGGCATCTAGCACAAAGCAGGCATTCAGTAAATAATAACTGTGTGTATTTATTACTCTTTTACTTGTAATAAAAATTATAATAATGCCTGGCTGTTACGGAACTTTATCTATTGACAGAATTATTTTAGTTACTGACATACAAAGCTATATAATTAAACTTCAGTTCTGATTATAAACAACCTACATATAATTATACTAAATTCATACCTTATAAAAATATATAATATAGAAAGAAATTTCTCCAAAATCTCATTTTCTATATCACTGTCAGTTTATTATATATTTTAACTTTTTATATATATTTCAACTTTTCTGTGCATGAACTAACACATCATTATAATTTTTAATCAGATCATTTAGTAATATATTCAGATTTTACGTTTTGCATTTTTTTTGTTTTTGTTTTTACTTAACCAGTTATCCTGGATGTCTTTCTGTATCAGTATATAAATTTATCTCATTCTATTTTTTCTTAATAAATTTATTTATGTATTTATATTTTACTTTTGGCTACATTGGGTCTTCGTTGCTGCACAGGGGGTTTCTCTAGTTGCAGCGAGTGGGGGCTACTCTTCATTGCGGGACATGGGCTTCTCATCGCAGTGGCTTCTCTTGTTGCGGAGCACGGGCTCTAGGCGCGTGGACTTCAGTAGTTGTAGCTCGCAGGCTTAGTTGCTCTGTGGCGTGTGGGATCTTCCCGGACCAGGGCTTGAACCCATGTCCCCTGTATTGGCAGTCTGATTCTTAACCACTGCACCACCAGGGAAGTCCTATCTCATTCTTTTTAATTGCTGTATAATACATTGATTGCAGGGGAAAAAGCACTCTTGTTAGTAGGTCATGTCTTTAAAAAGCTAGCTGTTCTACACAAAATTTGTAAGCGGAGGAGAAATGTAAAAATGAGCTGGAATTTTTAAACTAGAAGTAGGACAAAAAAAAAGGAAAGCGGTTATAAACAATGGAAACAGGAGTTGTGGTTGAAAATGAGTGGTACTGTGAACAGCATATCCCTCTGCCAGTGCAGAAGACCAAAGTGATGACTCAGAAAATAGAAGGGTTTTTTTTAGTATAGGGGGAAGCATAGAGCCATTTAAATGTACCAGTACCCCTGGATTATTAGTATGTCAGTATATACATCTGTGATAAAGTGAGAGCAATTTATTAGTGTTCTAGCACTCCCTATACCGGTATAACCTTGGTCTGATCACCCACATTGTTTCTCATGGACTTGAAGAACATATGAGATAGTGTATACATAAAAGTACTTAGAAAACTGTAAAACATTACACAAATGTGAATGTAAGTAAAAATGCATTAGACCTAGAATGCCTATTTAGTTATTACATAATTTCAGAGCTCATCCTGAGAAAAGAAAATTAGGAATCTTATCCTTTTCACTTCATTGACTCAACCCTAAGGACCAGAATTTATTCAAGATACGAATTATTGCTATTAAAGAGATATAGGTAAAAAAGTTATTATGTCATCATGTACTATATAGAACATTTAAGATTGCATTTTAGGACCAGAATTTATTCAAGATATGAATTATTGCTATTAAAGAGATTTAGGTAAAAAAACTATTGTGTCGTCACGTACTATATAGAACATTTAAGTTTACAATTTAAAGAATTTCTAATGCTCTTGTTTACCTGGAATGGTATTGAAAGAAGCGTTAAGGAGGGTCTAGCAAAACTAGGGCCTAGTAACATACTTGCTTAAGTGCTAACTGAATCTGATGAGAAAGAGGATGGGCAAATCTCTTCAAAAATCCTAATTTGAGGGCCTCCCTGGTGGCGCAGTGGTTGAGAGTCCGCCTGCCGATGCAGGGGATACGGGTTCGTGCCCCGGTCTGGGAGGATCCCATATGCCGCGGAGCGGCTGGGCCCGTGAGCCATGGCCGCTGGGCCTGCGCGTCCGGAGCCTGTGCTCCGCAACGGGAGAGGCCACAACGGTGAGAGGCCCGCATACCGCAAAAAAAAAAAAAAAAAAAGAAAAGAAAAATCCTAATTTGATTCTTTGAAAGATATTGAGATACTTCTTTTTGACCCTCTGTTAACAAAGTGTAAAGGCTGAATATCATTTTTCATTTGTTTTATGTTTTTCATAGTCTACAAAAATCTTCTAGTGACACAAATCAAATAACGGTTACTATGTTGCTTCAGCATGATATTCTAAAGAAATTCCTGCTTTCTCTGTGCTGTTACTCATAGACCCATTTCCTATTTTGTTTCTTTTTTCCTTTTTCCATCTGTAGTTTTTGGATGAAGACTTGAAGGTAGCTGGGAAATACAAAGGAAATGATTACAGCCAGTACTCACCCTGGTCATGTGACACCATCGGCTCCTACATTGGAACCAAAGATGCAAAACCCAAAGATGTTGTGGCAGCGGGGAGTGTGGAAATGATGGTATGTGTAATAACTAAGCCATAATTAATACAAATCAAGATAAACCAAATAAAGTATCCCCAGTTATAGTGCAGACACAAGTAACTGAGCTTTGCTTAAGTTTCAGACCATATTCTGTACTATGTGATTGAATTATATTTAAACTATATGTTTTTTTCTTTCAGATATATATAAAAATCTTTTCAAACTTGTCTAGACAAAGGAGAGCGTTTCTTGTGTTTCTGTGAAGCTAGCAATTAACCCAACAGCTGTTTAGAATTGAAAGTAAATTATTTTGCATAATTAAGATCTTGAATTTCTTGTCCAAATAAATTATAACTCTTTTACAACTCTTAAGTTTAAACAGTAAAGTTGAATCTAGTGAACAATACTAGTGTTTGAGTCAGAATTATAGTTACTTAGCTTCAGATGAGCTGTGGTGTACTGAAATGTATTACACTTATGCCATTTTATTTTTTAACAAAAAATAATGTAACTCCTGTGTATCTAATACTCAAGCTTAAAATATATCACTATTTTATCTTAATTGCTTCTTTATCCTTTAAAGAAATAAAACTTTACATAAGTAATTAAATCCTCCTCTCTTTACCTCCCTAATCTCATTTTCTCCCTCCCTCCTTCCCTGGAGATAACCCCTATCCTGAATTGAGAGTTTATCATTTCATGGATAATTTTATGCTACTTCTAAATAATTTTGTTTTGAATGTTTATAGACCTTATACATATTATAAACTTCAACTTGCATTTTCGTTCAGCATTGTTTTTGAGATGTATCCAAATTTATACCTATAGTTCAAATTCATTCATTTTCACTGCTTTTATCAGATACCATTGTATGATAACTGATATCATACAATAAATAAATATATATATAATTGTTTATTAATTTTCATGTTGATGAACATTTAGGCTGTTTTTAAGTTTTTTATTATTATGTACAGTGCTACAGTAAAGATTCTTGCATATGTTTCCTTGTGCACATTGCATGAAAGTTATGCTTAAGAATAGTATTGGTGGGTAAAAGGTATGCCTTGACTATTATTCTTTTTTTTTTTTTTTTTGACTATTATTCATTTGCCCTTGTTAATTCTAACAAAGGTTCCCTAGGTTGTTATATAGATTTTCAAAGACAAAGATTTGCCCAGCTGGTTGAGAGAAGGCCAATTCTTGGTAATAGAAAAGGAAGACTTAGATGAGTGAAGTGATATCTATAGCATAAATATGATTAGATGCCAGACAATTAAAAAAAGAAGAAAGAGAAAAAAAGGAATATAGAAGAGAAAAAAGTGAAAATGAACCTTTTGTTTTTCTGTGGTAGGATTAAGGAAACATTGTTTTTAGGCCATAAAAAATAATCTTTCTAAGAATAGGAGTGAGATGAGGAGGTAGAGGTAGATAGGAACCTTTGCTTTGTACCTGACTTTCAGAAAGAGTTATTATAGTAAAGTAACATAAACATTAGCAAAATAAAACTCATTTACTTAAATTAACAAAGAATAAAAGTGTTTTCCAGCCTAACCTAGATGTAATTGAACATTTCCCAAATGGATAAAAGTCTACCCCAGTGTTTCTCAAACATGAATGTGCATGTAAATTACCTGGGGAATCTGTTAAAATTCAAGTTCTAATTCAGTAAGGCTGGGATGAGACCTGAAATTCTGTATTTCTAATGAGTTCTCTAGTGATGCTGATGATGCTGCTGGTCTGTGGACTATTCTTTGAGTAGCAAGGGTCTAGCAATTAGATTTCCATTTATCTTTCTGACTGGAATGCCTTTTAAAAGCCTATGTTGGCACTTATATAAGTGCGGTACGCTGGCCTCTCACTGTTGTGGCCTCTCCCGTTGCGGAGCACAGGCTCCGGACGCGCAGGCTCAGCGGCCATGGCTCACAGGCCCAGCCGCTCCGCGGCATGTGGAATCTTCCTGGACCGGGGCACGAACCCGTGTCCCCTGCATCAGCAGGCAGACTCTCAACCACTGCGCCACCAGGGAAGCCCGGCACTTATATTTTTAAACAGTATTTTTCTAACTATTGATTGTTGAAAATTAATTTATTGGTCATGATGGGCCTTTTTTTAAAGAAATGAATTAGAATAACTAAATACAAGAATACATTACATATAGTAAGGATAAATGTTTGTCATGAAAATATATATGTATACATATATACATTCAAACATATATATATTTGAATGTATATATGTACTGGGTCATGATGTAAAAAATATTACAGGAAGTGGTCAGAGGTTTGAAAAGCAATGTTTTATATGACAGCTAAAGGCAACTAATGATTTTAGTCTTATCAGTAAGTACATTGAACTAGAGGAAATTATGTTAGAGATCTAAGTGTGGGGTGGATTTCTCATTTTACTTTTTACCTTCTCATTTTACTTTTTACCAGAATGTGGAGAGTAAAGGAATGAGAGACCAGCGATTGGACCTTCAGAGAAGAGCAGCAGAAACCAGTGATGATGACCTCATCCCATTTGGAGACCGACCAACAGTATCTCGATTTGGTGCCATTTCTCGAACTTCCAAAACAATATATCAGGGTGCTGGCCCAATGCAAGCTATGGCACCTCAGGGAGCTCCCTCAAAATCTATTAACATTTCAGGTAAGAATCTCAGAGGTAAGCTGATTTGGAGTGTTCATAGTCACAACTCCCAGCACTCCCCATTTACTATCAGTGCTTTTCATAATCTTGCAGGGCAGTAGTCTTCAAACTTTTCTGTGGAATTATCCCTGTAGAAAGGTAATTGTAACCCAGGGAATTGTAGGGGTACAAACTAAAATTAAATATCTGTATATGAAGGTAACCTATGTGTTATTTTTAATAGTTTCATTGCTTTTGTTAAAATAATCTCATTTTTTAAAAAAAAATCAAACAAAAGAAAAAATTACAAAGATTGACATTTTAGTAGGGGAAAAACAAATATCAATACCCCTCCATCTTTCAAGATAACTGTGTACATAATATGCCTACGCCTTTTAGATTGTGGCTACCTAAAAAGAAGAATCAAATCTATGAATTGCATCATTCCACTGTAGGTTACTCTCTTACAGATTATGGTCCGTATGGAACCCACAGTGGCTGGGGAGGTTCTCCATATTCACCTCATCAAAACATACCTTCTCAGGGACACTTCAGTGAGAGGTATAAGTCATTCTTTTTACTTTTACAAGCCTTTAAAATTACTCAACTTACTTTGTTTTTCTGGTCATAACATTTTTTAAAAATAAAATTTTAAATTTATTCCGTAATTTCTTTCCCACAAAAGGGAGAGAATATCTATGTCAGAAGTGGCCAGTCATGGAAAACCCCTTCCATCTGCTGAGAGGGAACAGCTACGACTAGAATTGCAGCAATTAAACCAACAAATTAGCCAACAGACCCAGCTACGTGGACTAGAGGTACCAGCCTAGAGATATTTTTTCATTCCAGTTTTTGAAGAGTTTTAAAAGGAGGAACTTTTGAGGTCAAATGAACAAAAAACTTTAAGGTTTGTTTCCTAAGAGTTAGTATAGTTGTCCATTTTTCAAAGAATTTAAGTACTTCTAAGTTCTGAGACAATAGGAAATTTAGAATTTCTATTACCTGAGAATAGAAAACATATTTTATATGTTTTATATATTATACATTATATATGTATATATATATAAGCTCCTTTTATATTTTTATACTGTATAATATTTTAGATAATCTAAAATTTGTAGATTATCTAAAATATATAAAATAAAAAATATAAAAGGAGCTTATATTCCTTGATGGCACGTTTAAGTTGAAGGTATATAGTATATAGTTTTTTGTTTGTTTGTTTGTTTTTTGCCGTACACGGGCCTCTCACTGCTGTGGCATCTCCCGTTGCAGAGCACAGGCTCCGCAGCCATGGCTCACGGGTCCAGCCGCTCTGCGGCATGTGGGATCTTCCCAGACCAGGGTATGAACCCGTGTCCCCTGCATCGGCAGGCGGACTCTCAACCACTGCGCCACCAGGGAAGCCCCTAGTATATAGTTTTTTGATCAACAGATGCTTTTAGCTTAAGATTTTTTCTAATTTCTTACATTTTCTTTAATTTTTAAAAATTTCTCTCACTTCTTTTACTCATCATCATCTTTAGTAGAAGCTTAGAACTTTGACCTAAAAAATATAGCCTCTGTATAATAATACCACCTTTCATTAATATAGTTCTTTCAGTTTATAAATTACTATCACATACCTTATTTGACCCATACATGTCCCTGACAATTAGATTAGGCAGGTGGTATTGTCCGCCCCCCTTTTTGGTTGAAGGTTATTAGTTTCACAGAGGTTGAAACATGAACCCAGCTCTTCATACTCCAAATTCAGTGTTCTTTCCACCATGCTACCTGATACTTAAGAGAAACAAAATGTCAGAAGGCAAAGAATTTAAAGTTCTTTAAGTGCCACATCAGGAAGACTAGGTTTTGTTTATATTATCCTTTGCATTGGAACATAGACTTTGAATATGGAAAGCTAAAGACATTCTAGTGATAAATGCATTGCTCCCTTCTGGAGAAAAAGATGCTCTTAGAACGTTTCTTTCTAGATCTATATCTTGCTTCCAAGATCTGTAATAATAAGTAAGCTATTGCTTTGGAAATAAATTTCTAACTGATTAGATCTTAGACTTTTTTTTTTTTTTTTTTTAAGTTTCTGCTTTATAACAAAGTGAATCAGTCATACATATACATCTGTTCCCATATCCCTTCCCTCTTGCGTCTCCCTCCCTCCCACCCTCCATAGACTTTCTTATTAGCAAGACCAGTAGGAGGGATTTTTGTGTGTGTGTGTGTTTGTTCTTGAACATGTGTCTAGCTTGTTCTCTTATGAAATAAGAAATAAAAACCTGTATAGTATTCATGTTTGTCTCCTTTTTCCCATTGCTTTATTAACATTGGTCCAAAACTTCTTGCTGATTCCTATCGCAAGAAAAAAGAACACTGTGTTTATTATGTTCCCCTTTAGTTTATTAACTTGTTGAAGATTTGGACCTTTAACTCCATAAAGCATTATTCCTTACCTTGCTATTTCATGGCTTTTTGTCTTAGTTGAAATTTCTAGACTGATTTTCTGTTCCAAAAGAATTTCAGCACTATTTAACTCACTGTGGTTAAAAGTCCCTGCCATTACTGAAGTTTCATGAAAGAAATTATAGAATTTACATCAGAGAAAATTCAATTAAAAAACAGAAGGAAAAAAAACAGAAAAGGAAAGAAGCACATTTATAGTTGACTTCTCTTTCCACTAAGAAAATAAAAAGAGCAACTTACACCAAAGATTAAATTACTATTCACTAAGTTTAAATGCCCCATCTTTTCCCTTTTGTATTCAAATGGTACTCAGAGAAAGAACCAGTGCCTTACGTTTGCATCATTTTTATTGCCAATCCATGAGTAGTAAGTTGCTTGGGCAGGTCTGGCTTCGGGCCTGGTCACTCTGTGCGCGGCGTGACGTGTGTTGAGCTGTGCGCTTGGCTTTTGCACTAGGCTGTCGGTAGCAGGCTGGCGCTGCAGAGGGAGGCGAGCGCCTTGGCAGGCCAATCACAGCCCCCACCGCCGCCGCCGCCACCGCAAAAATGGCCTGGAGCGCCCTCAAGTGAGCAGCTGAGCTTGGAACTGCACCAGGTGGAAAGGGAAATCGGGAAGAGAACCCGGGAACTGAGCATGGTAAGTGCTATGGTGGGAAAAGAGAGGAAAGCTGAAAGGAAAGCCTCTGTGTAGTTGTGTCGCTGAACTCGTGGCTCTGGAGTTCTAGAATCATCTAGAGCTGTAGAATCATCACTCCAAGGCACTGCACTGAGTGATTAATACTGACAATGAGTGTCCTGAAGATGGTCTGCCTCCCTGTTTTATCATTCTTCTCCTCATTCTCTTTTGGTTTGAGTGTGTTCTTTGTCTTAGTTTTCTGCATTACAAAAAACTTTCCGGGAAAACAAGGTGGTTATCTGGAAGTTACTAAATTTCTGTTAAACGTATTGATGAAGGAAGCAGAGGGGATGGTGTTTTTTGCAGTGCCCTCATGTTAAACAAAGATGTATTACCAAATAACATTTCTAGGTTTCACAGCCCTTATGTTATTGATGATCTATTTTTTTGTCATGAGTGAGATGCCATCTACATATTATTTCTTGTGGAATTATATCCATAGATATGCTTAGGGTTTGTTTCATAGTGCATGAACACTCATTTCAGTAAATTTTTAGTCTTAGGAGACTGAACCATTCCCTCAGATTGCATGGTAATTGTTTTTTTTATTGTTGCATAGTTTTCACATTCTTTTTAAGCAAATAGATGGGATATTTCATTTTTCTGTGTTCAATAAGTGTATTATAGATACTTATTATATTTTGACTTGCTTTTTCTGAGTCATCAGTTTTTCTGTGAGATTTTTCCATGTTAACTTGAGGCATTTGTCCCCTTGCTATCCAGCTTGGATAGTGAGCAAGTGGGCCATACTCCATTATGTTTTTGTGTATGTATCTCTCTCTCTCTTTTTTTTGGCTGCATTGGGTTTTTGTTGCTGTGTGCGCGGGCTTTCTCTAGTTGCTTCACGCAGGGGCTACTCTTCATTGCTGCGCAGGCTTCTCATTGTGGTAGCTTCTCTTGTTGTGGAGCATGGGCTCTAGATGCACAGGCTTCAGTAGTTGCAGCACACGGGCTCAGTAGTTGCGGCACGCAGGCCCTAGAGCACGCGGTCTTCAGTAGTTGCAGTGCATGGGCTCAGTAGTTGCAGCGCATGGGCTCTTCGGGCACGTGGGCTCAGTGGCGCACTGGCTTAGTGGCTCTGCGGCATGTGGGATCTTCCTGGACCAGGGATCGAACCCGTGTCCCCTGCATTGGCAGGCAGATTCTTAACCACTGTGCCACCAGGGAAGTCCCTATGTCTCTCTTTTAATCTGCCTGTTTCTTTGGTCATTTTACAGAACTAAATATGATTTCTGATCATCATTTTGTATTATATATATCTGTTCTCTCTTCCATTAGCACCATTAAATAAAAGATAATTGAATTTATTTCCTTTTCTTTCAAAGGAGAACCAGTGTTCTCTGGACATGAAAAGCAAATTGAATACAAGTAAGCAAGCAGAAAATGGACAACCAGAACCACAAAATAAGGTTCCAGCTGAGGACCTTACATTGACATTCAGGTAAAGAAAGGGACATTTTCATAGTCTTATACAGTCATGACAGAAGTACCCTCATACATATAATTTGATTTTTAAAATATTATTTTGTATACACTGAGAAAAGAATATTTTTGCATAAGTTTAGGAGTTAAAACTTATTTTAGATCAGACCCAAGGTTGAATTATCTGTTAATACCTAAGAAATAAAATTTTCTGCTTCCATCTCCTTTTTCCCCTTGTTTTTTAATTTATTTAAAACCAGTGTTGGGCTTCCCTGGTGGCACAGTGGTTGAGAGTCTGCCTGCCGATGCAGGGGACATGGGCTCGTGCCCCGGTCCGGGAAGATCCCACATACCGCGGAGCAGCTGGGCCCATGAGCCATGGCCGCTGAGCCTGTGCATCCGGAGCCTGTGCTCCGCAACGGGAGAGGCCACAACAGTGAGAGGCCCGCGTACCGCAAAAAAAACAAAAAAACAAAAAAAAAACAGTGTTAACATTTTGATGTATACCCTTCTGGTCTTTTTTTTTTTTTTTTGAGGTACGCGGGCCTCTCCCGTTGTGGAGCACAGGCTCCAGACGTGCAGGCTCAGCGGCCATGGCTCATGGGCCCAGCCGCTCTGCGGCATGTGGGATCTTCCCGGACCAGGGCACGAACCCGTGTCCCCTGCATCGACAGGCGGACTCTCAACCACTGCGCCACCAAGGAAGCCCTCTTCTGGTTTTTTGAAGTGTGTAGGCATTTAGCCTCTTCCACCCACCTACCTGCCCCCCCCTCGCCCATCCTCCTTGTTTTTAATTTGGTCTATCCCATGTCATCCATTATTCTTCTACAGGTAGGGAAGGATACATATCAGCTATTATGAACAACCCTGCAATAAACAATATTAAAGTTAATTCTTTGTTTGCATATCTTGCATCTTAGAGTATTTTGCACCTTAGGGTATTTTGAGGCTTTTGATGCATAGTCCCGAGTTGCCCTCCTGATGACATACAACAATATCTAATGCCCTGTTGCTTTCAGGCTTAGGTTTTTGGCTGTTTAAATCCATGCATTATCCTGGGTTCAAAGCAATTTCTTGTACTAGTAAACCTGCTAAAAGCAGGGGTCAGCACTTTTTCTTAAAGGCCAGATAGTGAATATTTAAAATTATGAGTTTTACTATTTCTGTCAAAACTCTCAATTCTGCCATTGTAATGTGAAAGCAGCCATAGACAATATGCAAGCAAATGGACAGGCTGTGTTCCAATAAAAATTTGTTTACAAAAACAGGCAGCTAAGAAAAACAAAATTTAAAGAAAAGAAAAAAAGGCGGCTAGCTAGCCTTAGTTTGCCAACCCCTATGCTAAAATAAAGCATGGATATAGAGCTGTAAATTAAAGTTTGAATGCCATTCATGCATGCCATTCCATACTGCTAAAAAGAAAGGCCCTGTTGATTTTATTCTACTAAATAATCATTTTTATCTCTCTCCTTTTTTAAAATCCAAACTCCTTTTTTTTAAAAAAAAAAAAAAAAAAAAAACCATTAACAGTGATGTGCCGAATGGATCAGCCTTGACAGAAGAGAACATCAGCCTCCTATCAAACAAGACCAACTCTCTGAACCTGTCAGAGGACCCTGAGGGAGGAGGGGACAATAATGACTCCCAGAGATCAGGAGTTACATCCAGTTCTGCTCCCTGAAACATGAGGAGTCCTACTTTTATCTTCTGTTCCTAACCAATTTGTGGGGCGTAGGGGTAGGAGAACAGATAGCTTCTAAACCTTTTCTCTGAGAGTGGTCAGAGAAATCCAGGAAAAGCACCAGAGGCAATGTGCACAAACACCACTAGTAAAAACAAACCCTGCACATAGTTCACAATAATGCATTTTTTAATTTAAAAAAAAAAAGAAAAAGAAAAAGAAAATTAGCAGTATCTGCAAGCAATTCAGATTAAATTTGTTTTTGTTCTGTGAATGAACTTTATTTTAATAACTTTGGACGCCTTGGATCCAGGGCTTTAAAAAAAAAAGAAGATATTATATATACACTCTGTTTGATTAATTGTATGATCTTAATGAAGTAGGTTTTTCTTGTATTTTGGTATTATTACATACCCAGTGTATAATTCCTTACCCCCAATCCTTTCTAACTCTCACAACCCAACCCCATAAATTACAGCAGACAAAAAGCACTGGCCTTTCTGAGAATTCTGTGGTGCTTGAGAAATAGACAGTAATAGACTAGTTATTAGAAAATGTGCAGCACACCAACTTTCCAAGAGCTGTTATTTAGAAGCCATAATCTGCTTTCTCTTTCTGGGTCACTAGCTTCATGTGTAGGTAGGTTTTTCATATGGCATTAAAACTTTTTGTAGTTATTGTTCAGGAGGGCTTTATTTCTTGTTTTTGTGTTTATTTCAGCTTTTCAGAGAGATAATTACCAATTAATTTTTGAAGCCCTCATTTCTGATATTATGGACGGACCCCTTTCATTCTCTTAATGTAATCAGAAACCTGAGCCAATTTTAGATTGCTTGAGGAGATTCAAATGGAGATTACTTTCAGGATAAACTAATTTAGTAGCACTGAAAATACATGCTTGGTTTATTACCTATATTGAGGTGATGGTTGGAAATTTAGAGCTGTGCTTTTTCAAATTGAACCTCTGCTGAAATCGTAGAATGTTCAAAAACCAGGATAATCAACCATGTTGTAAAACTGCAACACTTGATTTGAACTTAAAATGAACAGAGCCACATTAGTTCAATGGATGTGTATGTTTTACTCTCAAAAACCAAAAATATAAAATTCCCGTATACCGGAGCCCTTGGCTGTCAGAGATTGGCAAATACAAACTGCCTGAATCTTAAGGATAGTTCATGAATTAATCAGTTGCTGCTTTTCAGAATCACTAGCGCAAGTAGATAGTACCTAGAAGTCAATTTTTGTAGTCTTGGCTTTACAATATTGAAAAGATTCTTCATGAAAATGTTGAAAAGAATAAGGAAGAATTTTTATTACTTAGTTCTGCTGCACATATTCTGATGCCACATGTCTGTACTGAACTAAGACCATATAAAACATGTTTAGTGGGGGTTATTTGATACAGCACCCACCCTATCCCTATGTTTGCCTGAATTTCTAAAAATTTCCCTTTCTGGATTATACTACTAAAACAGAAAGCACTGGTTATGTAATAAGTTACTGCATTGCTTTGGTTGGGTAAAAGCAAGAGTTTGTATTTTTCTTGTTTCTTATTTTCTTAACCCTTAACTCCTGCTGAGGTCATAACAACCTCAGTCTAAGCTCTGTGTCCATCATATTGTTAAATGAAACAAATGGGGGGTGAGGGTGGGGGGAGGGTAATACAGTCCTGCCATTGCCTACCAGTAGGAGAGTCCAAACAGAACACTCTTTTGAGTAGCAATTATTTAATTTGCCCAGTCAAGGCACCGTGTTTATATACTATTTCACATTGAATTTGATTATGCCCTACAGACCTGGCTGGTCAAGGATTTGATATACACATATTGGCTTGGGATTCGAGCTTTCTTTTTTATTTAAATAAAAATTTATATATATATTATATATATACATATATACATAGCTATATCTGTATATATATTGGGTATGTTTTATGGATTTTTTCGCATGAGCGCAGCTGTTGCGATAAAATGACTGATTGGGAGGTAGAAGCACTGAATGAAGATGAGGCATTTTATCAGTTGATATCCATATTTTCCTTTTTTTTTTTTAAATACACTTGCTTTTTTGCCTTTTTTATTTGTTTTATTTTGCTTAAAACCCTCTTACATTTACTCTTTAAGTACTTACTGTTTTTTTGGGAGAAGGAGAGAAACTTTTATGTCTGACAGTCCCGAGATTTTTCATTTCTCTCTATAGCTGTAAAAGACAACATTCTTGGCCTCTAACCTTCTGTAGGCAGATTTGGGCAGATGTTATTTCTCCTTTGTACATGTTTAATTCCTAAATTTTAGGAGCAGTTGGTTCAATTTGGAACTCAAAATGATTCTGGTACTGAAGAGGAATTTATGGGTATTGATTTTGTTGAAATTCGGAGTAAAAGTAAAATTCCATTTTGGGTATCTGTTGAAACCCCTAATAACTCAACTTCTGTTGTTCTTGTTTATTTTCTTCAAATATACTCATTCTTCCTTTCACCATTTTGATTTTGTAAGCTAGGCAGAAACAGGGATTAATATACACAGTATTCCTATTATGAATAAAACCAGAGAAGCCACTGTTTTGAACTGACTTAAAATACTCTCTCTCTTTTTAAGGTATTTTCATGGAGTGAAGATGGGGGGAATCTCTCAAATTGTAGCCTTAACCTAGCTGTACCTCTCTAAGGCCTAACACTCTAGAGGAAATCTGAGTGGGTAGAACAGCAAGAGAAAGGTATACTGTCCCATTGTGCCTGTAATTTACCTATTTTAAATTGGTTACTCTGCCTTACCTCATAGAAATTCTTACAACTTTTGCAGTGCTCACAAGCAGTTTTAGGAATTCAATAAAACCTCCAATTTTTTTTTCTCTTTTCCTTTTCTCTGTTGTATACCTTGTGATATGATGAGCCTATAAGGGTCAATGGCCTGTTCAGGCAAAACTGCTTGACTTTCTAACTGCTTTTTTGTTAAAATCTATGAAAAATAATTGACTTTTCTAGCTTTTTAAATTTATCCCTTTAGAGACAGGTAGAAGATGAAACCAGTCAGATAGGAAATACAGTTTTTATACTTTCTACTTATTCAAATGTTAATTTCTTCTGAAGATGACTGTTTGCTTTTCACTGAATTAAAAGGCAAGACTCAGACATCTCTGATGAAAATGAACAGTTCTGAGAGGGTTAAGGTAGGAGTAATAAGCATTGTGTTCAGTCTGGATAACAACACCAGAATTTTATTACAGCTAGGAATATAAAAGTACTTGGACTTTTTCTTTCTTCAGTGAGTCTCTGGAAGAGGGTAGAAGAACCGAGAATAAGCTATCTAGACTCAATTTTCTGACTTATATGTAGTTCTTTTGCCTTACTTATAGATATTGTCATAAGTTCAGTAGGTGCCATGACTTGGGTAATTTACAGAGGCTGACGTGACCAAAGATCCATTCCTTGTTACTTTTCTAATAAAAAGAAAAGTTAGTTATAACATAGGTTTCTAGTAATATTCAAATAATAAGACACTATTTCTAATGCCAGCTACAAAATACTCAACTACTCAGAATGTATAAAAATTTATTTCATACAGCATTAATGTGGTTGATTCCCTTCTCCCATTTTATTTCCCTTCCCTTCTCCTAGTCTTTCCCATGTATTTATTTATTTATATATATATATTTTTTGCCTAAAAGACATAAAATTGGTATGATTCTCATTTGCTGCCTTGAATATGTAACTCCATCAGACTTCCCATTGGTCTTCAGGGTTGGAGCTCAAAGTTTTTGTTTTTCTTTTTTTCCTCTGTCCCTTCTGTATCTTGCAAATTCCCCTTGATTTACCCACTGCCCTCCCCAATCTGCAACAGTGACAGTTTGCTGCCTCAAAACAGAGCATTCAAATGAATTCGCTTAGCCAATAACTTCTGTGAAGTTGCCTTTTCTAATGGTGTTATTACTCAGTGATGCACAAATGTGGTATTTGCCCTACTGGTAGGCAAACAAAGGTCTGGTTAGGAACGGTAACCTGCTGTTTTCTTTAAAGGAGAGCCAAAGACTTGTGCTTTACTCTGTTTTGGTTTGGGAGGAAATAGTAGCCATTTCGATTGTGAAACCTCTTAGTAGTTGTGAGTTGATTATACTGTGTAGGGAGATGTATCTAAAGTTAACTGTTAAAGTTAGCTGGCCTTATAAAATGTAAAAGTAATGAAAATTCTTCAGTTTTTCTAAACCATGAATGTCATCTTTTACAATATTGTGTGTAAGCAGTTCCTCCTCCCTTTTGCTGAGATTATCCTGTCATGATAGCATGTTGTAATTTTGTTATTTTACTTGTGCCTAAAGGACAATCTACTATCACTATGGTCAAGTAACTATAGTCAGTACATGCTAGATTATATTCAGATTCAGAGAAAAATAGATTCTTTTCACTAAAGAGTACTCGGTTGTTATTGCTTATGTACAAATGGTTATAGATGGAGATCTAACCATCTTTTTCTACTTTTTTTTTTTTTTTGCTCATTTTAAAGAATTGAGTAAAGGTTTCATGTATAAAATCTATCTGTAAAAAGCACTTGTAATGTCTTATATATCATTAAAAGGAAAGGCTCAGTTACTTTTTAGGGGAAATTAATAACCTGTCTGGAAATCAACTGCAGTGTTTACTTAGATTTTTACCCTAAAAGAGTCCAATTATGTTTATTTTTTATTGACGATACATGGTTATAGTGTTTGCAAGGTGATCTCTTCCCTGAAAAGTCTGCCTATCCTTTTAGATAAAAATTAGACAGAGCTACTAAACTAAGCAGATTTTACGTTCAATGTTAGGGATTGAACAGGCAAGCAGTCTACTACTGTCATCATTTTACCTGACTGCCCATTTTGCTGGCCCACATTCATACCTTTCTACCTTGGACAACTGTGATTTTTATATTTATTTGTTGCTTCAGCTCAGCCTTATGAAACTTTCCTGCTGAAATTACTTATTGGGAATTGTAGGTGGATTGCAGTTAATATTTTTTAAAATTCTTATTTCAACTTTCCTGAGCCACTTAGAAAAAGAAAGTTGTTTTTGTTGAAAGATACTGTTAATTGTAGTAAATGCCAGCTTACCATTTGGTTCTTAAGATTTTATTTCTTTGACTGCTAAAGGTGTTTTCACTTGCATTAGATTGTAACGCTAGCTATAATGTTAATGAAGAATAGGAAACTGCCACCACCAAGAAGAAGTAACACCTTTTAATAATAAATATGTTCCCAGTGGGTAGATTCTCAATACTGCACTGAACAAAGTGGGTAAAGAGCCCTTTGAAATCCTGTTGTGATAAAGGGACTAACCTCACCACTGGAATCCTTGTTTTCAGAGCTTCTGAATTTTCAGCCAAACACTGAACTTCCCCTAAACTTTATTCCTGAGCAGAACATCCCTAGAGTAATAACCATTATTTTCAAAAGAAAATAAGGCACAGTAACCCAAGAGAGAGAACTTAAGCCTCACAACAATATTGTGTCCAAAAATATGTATTTAGAAAAATAAAATCCTGTGGAGTTTGTTATCCTAATATATGTTGTATACTAGATAAGGTGACTTATTTTCTTGTATTGAGGTCTCATTATTTCTAGTTGGGTTTTTTTGTGTGTTGTTTTGTTTTTAATTTAAACTCTAAGTAGACAGAGCTCACAGGTCTTTGGCATCCATTCTAGGTTGTGCACTCAGAGTCATCTTATAACTGGAAACTGTCAGGTGGGTCCCTACCCCAACTCCAGATGGTGTATGAAAGGGTCAAGAAAAGAATGGAAACAACTATTGGGTGGATTAATTGGTAGCCTTTTTTTTTTTTACCTGATTTTTTTAAATCACCATTTATTAGTGTAATCTCTCTCCACTGATAGGCTGCCATTCTCACAATAATATCTGAACCACCCTGTAAAATACTCCTCTGATTTCAAGGCATTTTAAGCTTTTGCTTATCATGTTTACATCCTCTGTTCAACTAAGACACTGTTCTGAGAGCTACTTTTTCCAGGTGTATTGTTGCCTAAATTTCCTTTATTCCCCCTTTCATCCTTTCTCTTCTTCCCACCTTCTGGGAATGAAAGGAACTTGGGGGAAAGAAGTTTTTCTTTTTTTAAAAAAATTTTATTCATTGATCCATAGGCTTCATTATCTTACTTGACGATGAATCTGTGAGTTTTTAGAACAACAGAAATGGAAAAAGTGAATCAAGATAATGAACAAATCCTTTCACCCACTTAAAACATTTTCCAGTTGTGAGATTCTTCTCCTTGTGTGTGGTCTCTTCCCCTTGTTACCCTTCTTACCCTTTTTCCCTGACTGTGGTCAATTTGGCTCATACCAGTCTCCCCGAGACATTCTGCAGTCATTATCACCTTTTTGGGTGGATTTTATTTTGTTTTATTTTGTTTCTGTTTTTTTAAGTAACTTTTTAACATTGATGCATATTTGCTTGGGATAGAGCTTGTGTAATTTACCAATCGTATTGATTGTATGTGATTGTGCCCTGCGGAGGTATATTTAACAAGTCAAAAATAATCTAGGATAATAAAGGAGCCCATGAGATTTGAGTCAGGTTATAAATGACTTCATGAAATCATTTACAGTTTGAATAGTGAGAATTTATATCTCCTGTTCTTAAATTAGTGCTAGACAAAATACCATTTTTTTGAAGTTCTTGCATTCCTATTTTTCTCCCTTGCCTTTAGCTCCCTGTTCTTTCTTGCCTGCCTCCTGTTCAGAAATAAAAATATTGAGCGTTAAAGAGACAGCTCATGTTTAAATTGCTGAAGTTTGTGAAATTTTACTTTTTCCAAGTGTTTCCAACTTTTCTTTAAAAAGTGAAGACATAATGAGTTGGAATTTCACAAGCTGTGAAATTAGCACTTGGCAAACTGTGAAATCTTATTTGAAGACTTTATCTCCTGGAAGTTCTTTTGGAATAGGAAAAAAGAAACCTGTTTTTGAAATAGACCATTTCCCTCTCTTTTTTAAAATCTGTTTATATTTTGAATTTTTAAACAGACTTCAGAAAAGTGAAGTGGAAGAAAAATAGTAGTAGGAAGATGTTTAGGACAGCAAAATGCTGGGTCTGAATAAGTACATACTCTCCTTGTTGCAGAGTTTTGAGAGGATGAGGGCCATCTTTTTAATTTGTGTTATCTGTGTGCATGTTGTCTACATCAAAGATGCCACATTTTGTTAAAATGCTGTTCCTTTCTTTATTATCTTGGAAACTGACTCAGCCTCATGTTGCTCCAAATTAGTGTTTAAGGCTCCCACAAGTTGCAGATAAAAGGACTATCTTAACAAGTAGAAGGAGGTGATTCGCCTTTTGGTTTGTAAATATATGAAAGTGTCTACAAGGTCTTTATCTGCTTTCTGTCAGCATTTATATTAAATGATAAATTGATGAGGAGAAACGCGTAGTCTTTTTTTGTAAATGAGCCTGTGCCCTCTTATTCTAACCTTGGGATTGTTTTCTTACACCTTTTTTATGGAGTTATGTTTGTTTGTTCGTTTTTTAGGTGAAAAATAGAGAAGTAGGTAATGTATACAAACACACATACTTGTAGTGTCAATTTTATATATATCACAGGAATTAGTCCAACACCACAGTTCAGAATACTTCATTTGTTATACAGTGATTGCACATTAGGAGTAAAAGTAATGGTTCTGAAATCCTAGGGTCAGTGTTCAGTGAGACTCCATGGTTAACATCCAAAGTTCTGGGTTTTATTCCTTAAAATCAGAACCTTTTTATGCTTAAGCAATATGGCCTTGCTCTGAATACCTTCCTGATGCAAATATTTTTTGTCTTTCCGTTCTTACTCACTTTTCCTAATTGTCCTGAAATCCCCACCAATTAGTCACTCCTGACATTTAGAGGATTTTCTCTTAGAGACCACTGTAAAATATACCCTATTCAAGAACTCAATGTTATGAAGAAGAAAAAAGGGGAGGAGAGGGGAATACTCTAGATTAAAAGGAACTTTGGAGATATAAAAATCACATGCAACGTGTGGACTTTGGATCCTAATTCCAACAAACCAAACATTCAAAGACTTTTATATAATATAGTTAGGGGAATTTGACTTAAGTATTGAGTATTAGATAAAACCAAGGAATGACACTTTTGTTCAGTGTGATAATAGCAACATTGTTATATAATAAAATGTCCATATTTTTAAAAGACAATAACTGACAATGGCTAGAGTTTCCTTTAAAATAACTGAATATTTTTAAAAGAAAAATAATATACGTTACCAGTGAACAAACATCACTCCTTGTACCATCAGTTAGCAATTAGTTGTCCGTTAGTACCATATCTGACCTCAGGAGAAGGGGCCACAGTAAGAAAAAGTTCAGAGGGTATGAAGGATGGTAACTATTGCAACCATTCTTGAATGTCATAAAATCTAGAATGGGAATTCCAAAACCAGACTTGCTGGCTTTACCACTTACCTAGGCCTACCCTGCTTACAAGCAACAGGGTACTTTGTGATCCCTTACACTGAGACTCATTGATTAATATGAGTTTGAGGGCTTCCCTGGTGATGCAGTGGTTAAGAATCCAACTGCCAATGCAGGGGACACAGGTTCGAGCCCTGGTCTGGGAAGATACCACATGCCACAGAGCAACTAAGCCCGTGTGCCACAACTACTGAGCCTGTGCTGTAGAGCCTGCAAGCCACAACTACTGAAGCCCCCGCGCCACAACTACTGAAGCTCGTGTGCCTAGAGCCTGTGCTCCAAAACAAAAGAAGCCGCTGCAATGAGAAGCCCGCACACCGCAACGAAGAGTAGCACCTGCTCACCACAACTAGAGAAAGCCCGTGTGCAGCAACAAAGACCCAATGCGGCCAAAAATAAATTTATTTTTTTAAAAACATGAGTTTGATTTTTTTGTGTATATTAGCATCTCAATCCCAGTAATCAGCTAATCTGCAATGATCAATTTGTAAATCCCTCTGCTTTCCAACATGGTGGCTCATTTAGTTAATGGCTGCCACCCTTATTTGGAACACCTAGCACATCAAAAGTAAACTTTCAACTACTCACTGAACACTTAGTACAGTATTTACTAAAGTAATTTGCTGAGTACTCCCTATATGGCACAACACTGTAGGGGATAAAGAGGAAATACTCTCTACCCTTAAGGAGCTCAGACTCCACTTACGAACTTGACATGTATACAGTTTAAGGATACATAACATAAGTCATCTACAGAGCACTGGACAGAATTACCAAAGGATTATGCAACCACAGCTATCCTCAGAAGAGCGGACTTTCCTGGTGGCACAGTGGTTGGGAATCCACCTGCCGGCGCGGGGGACACAGGTTCGGGCCCTGGTCCAGGGGGGTCCCGCATGCCGCGGAGCAGCTGGGCCCGTGGGTCACGGCTGCTGGGCCTGCGCTCTGGAGCCCGTGGGCCAGAGCTGCTGAGGTCTGCACGCCTAGACCTCATGCACCGCAGCGAAGAGTGGCCCCTGCTTGCCGCAACTGGGGAGAGTCCATACACAGCAAAGAAGAACCAACGCAGCCAAAAATAAATGGGATAAATTTCTTTAAAAAAAGAAGAGCCAAGGAGCTGTGAGGCTATACACAAGGAAGATTTAACCTTGCTTGGCTAGCCAGCAAAGGCTTTCTTGAGGAAGTGGCATTGAAGGTAAGAAACAGCTTGGTGGGGAGTGCACACGGGCGGGGCAGGAGACTCCTAGTCAGAGAAAAAAAGATGGGTGAACTCTGAAAGAAGAAAGACTTATGGAAACGAAGAAGGTCATTGAAGTTAGAGTAGAGAGAGTGAGAGATAGTGGCTTTGGATGCAGAGCCAGATCACAAAGTTGCGTTTTATTCATAAAAGGAGTCCAAGGAAGGGTTGTAAGCAGGGGAATTAAAGGGATCAGATTTGTGCCTCTTTATTCACGTTCATTGAGAAGCTTCTGTGTCGGTGCTTCTCAAACCTAACATGAATGCAGTCACCTGGGGCTCTTGTTAAAGTGCAGTTACTGTTTCAGCGGGTCTGGAGTGGGGCCAGAGATTATCTAACAGGCTCCCAAGTGATACCAGTGCTGTTTGTCCGAAGACCACACTTTCGAATAGTAGGGTTCTTTCTACGTGATAGGCAATTTTAGAAGCAGAAGGATCCAGTTTCTGCCTATCAGACTTAAACTTTTAGTGAAATGAGTGAGATGTAAGGCGTAATTGGAGACCACTTAAAGGCAAGTGTGTAAGGCTGGGAGAAACAAGGTAATTCAGGAAAGTTTTTGCATTTGAGGTGTTGATCCTGAAAGGTATAAAGAAGGGTTTATACAATGAACAAAGTGGGAAGTGGAGACTGCAAGCCTGGGAGCACATATATAATCATGAAAGAATACGGCCTGGAATAGAACTTCAAGGAGTTGGGGATAACTAGAAAAGTTAAGTTGAGGCCAGGTCTTGAAAAGCTTTATGTACCCTTCTGAGTTGTGATTTTATCCCTTAGCAATTAAAAACCAGTAAAGATTTTAAGCCTGAGAGTAATGTGATGATTGTAATTTGAAGTGGAATAGGGCCTAAAGCAGAGAGCTCATTATAAATCTGTTGCAGTAGACTTACAAGAAATGATGAGGGCTTGCACCAGGACAATGGGAATGAAGAGGAGGAGAGGAATTTCTGAGAACAGCACGAGCATAACTGGCATTTCTAAACACCCAAATGGGCGCCATCAAACAGATGCCACAAAAATCAGGTGCTTCCCATAATTCCCTTGACCAAGCGCAAGACCTGATCCCATATTATCAAGTTAAAGGGAAAAAATTACCTTTGCAGTGTTAAAGCCCTTAAAAAATACAGTTTTATGGAAAACCTACAGTAACCTTAGTTTATCATCACCTTTCTATCCTCCCAAGTCCGAAAGTGTTCAGGTTATTATGAACTAAAACATACTCTCTAATTTTCCTCAGTCCCTATGCTTACCATTGTCATCATCTAACTGGGCATTTTGTTATCCTGACAGCAAGCCAGGCAACCTGATGAAATCCTGGCCTTAGGGCATGACGCAGGCTGCCTCTCCAGAGTGGGCTGGCCCGTTTCTCTCTGAGCATCTCGAGGGTTTTGTCTCCAGCAGCATTCCCTGGTTAGCTGAACCTCTGTAGCCATACCAAGATGTGTTTCCTGAAACTTGTTTCTGTTCAAAGTTAGAACAGCCTGTGCCCAAGCAGTATCTGTTGGTTTACAGCACTGGCCATTTGGGAAGGGCCTGAAACCAGCTATGTCCTGATGGTATAAAAGCTGCCAAGCTACATTCATTTCTAGCCCCTCATTTCCTCCTCAACCCTCAAATGGATTTGGTCAAATTTGCTAGAGCAGCCCTTGGCAGAGGTAGGTAAGAGACACCAGTCACACAATTGACCTGTACTTATCAAAACACACACCCTTGGCCTTAGCTTTACTGTGAGTTTCTTCCCATTGCTTCTTGGTCTGTCCAACCCAACCCCTATCTCTCCAGGGAACTTTCTCCCACTACCTCTACCTCTGCCTCTGCTGTCTTCCCAGTTTCTCTTTTACCACCTACAACTTCCTGAACTAACATAGAAGCAATGAGCTTTGACCCCATGCAACTCTCTCTTGCTCAACCTCCCAAGAATACCCTTGTCTGGTGTTTCTGTTCATACAGGTGTCAATTCCCCTGGATAAGTAAGCATTTTTACTTTACTTGATAATCTTAACTTTCCATATGGGAGGAATTTACAGTTATTTTCCTGTTAATAAGCCAGCAAAACTACTCTGAACCTGGGTTTCTTCAAACACAAATATTTATTGAGTACCTGGTACATTCAAGACCCAGTGGCATGTGCACTGGACATGTTCAATAAATATTTGTTGTTTTGATTTGGTTTCCATTTGGTTTCCCTGAAACCAAAACTGAACTTTCTAACAGTTGTGAGAATTTGGACAAATTCCAATGAGATGCTTTGAGAATCTCACCTGAAAGCTGCCAAATGATAATGCAGGATTTACTTCGATAAAATTTATTTCACCTTAATTAAAATGTCATAACCACCAAGTAAACTAGAAACCTAAGAGAGCTGAAGACAACTCTGTTTTTTGTGCTAGATGTTTTGCTGAATTTCTGTGGAAGAGTTAAGCTTTGAGTTACTCAGTAACCACAGCAGGGGCTCAGCTCTACTGTTTGTTCTCTGCCAAGGTCTTACTCTTGGACCCAAAGAAAAGAACAGAACAGCCCAGGAAATGAGGCAGTGGTGAGGATCAGCTCAATTACCTGCTCACAGGAGTTACTAGTGAGACCAGAGGCAAGGCTAGGGAAAGAGGAATTTTTTATTTTGTTACTGATCTTGAAGGAAGTATTAAATAGAAAAGAGAGGGTGATTGAATGCTACATTCTTTCCTCTCCATGGCTCCTCAAATCTACCCCTAACACAGCAAAGCACAGAGGCCTCTGAGATCCTTCCAACCTTGTTTTTGCTCAGAATAGAGAGAAGTAGTGCTAATTTTTACCTGATAAAAGTTCTTAAGTCTGCCTCCAGTTCCAGAAATGGTTAGAAGTTTCCATGAAGAATTTGATTTTAAAATATACAATTATTAAAACACTTTACAGAATACCAGTGACAGTGGAGGGGAGGGGAGAGATAGAGACCCAGATTCGTTTGCCCAGTGTACAAGCTGATTTTTCCTTTCCTCATCAAATCAGTCTAAGATGAACCAAGAGGAAAGGGATTTGGGGTCATCAAAATCTAGACAATGAAAGCCAAGGGGAGCTGTGTGCAAGAGAACCAAAGACTGGGCTGGTATTAAAGACTCCAAAAGACCAACTGAAGGTCTCATTTGGAATGTGCGTCAGAGACAAATGCTTTCTAATTAAATATGGGCAACCAAAGGAAAAGGTGGCAGTCCCTGAGTTTGCTTCTGGACCCTGAATTTTGAAGGACACCTGGGCAAACTTGATAGAGACTACCCAGAGCAGACGAACCAGATGGTGACATATCATAAACACTACCCCAAGAAAAACAATTGGACACTGTAAGTTTTAACCTGGGAAGGCATGGACATTTTCTTGATAGCTATCCAGACAAGGCTTTGAATCTCACCTTTGCCAGCTTTGTGATTTGGGGCAAGTTCCTAACCCTTGTAAATAGCAGTTGTTTCGTCTGTAGACTGGGCATATTATTATCTTCCTGGTAGAGCTGACAAGAGAATTATATAAGTTAATGCCTGTAAAGCACTTAGCATAGATCCTGGAATGTAGTAAATGGAACCTAGCATTATCATATTCAAAGATTTAAAGATTTTGGAATTCCCTGGCGGTGACAGTGGTTAAGACTCTGCACTTTCACTGCAGGGGGCACGGGTTCGATCCCTAGTCAGGGATCGCATGCTGCGAGGTGCGACCATAAAAAACAAAAACAAGAAAACAAAGATTTAAAGATTTTGACCTAAGCTAATGTGAAGTAATGGTTAAATTCTAGGCAATGAAATATTATACTGTCATTAGAAATAATTTTGCCGGTCAGGGCACACCTAAACACCTCTGTTCCATCAGTTCCACCTGAACTGGGCTTCTCTCAGTCTCCTTTCCTCCTTTGTCACCAGCCAGGGGCTCAGGCTGTTTCTAGTCCCTCTTTGGTGCTGCTACCACCTTTGTGTCATGCCCTGGTACTCCTCTCTCCCCAAGCCTCTGTGGGACACAACCCTGATGCCCTGTTGCTCACAAAGTCCAGACCTTCTTGACTAGGTGATATATTGACATGTTCAAAAATAGAAAAATAAGAAGGTTCATATTGACAAATCTCACTTCCACCCCTGTCTGTCTGCACCTGTCCCATCATCCCCACTTTGTGATACAAAAGTTAGCATACTATAAGCACTGCTTTGCAGCTTGCTTTTTTCTACTTAGTTAGCCTAGAGATCCTTCCATATCAGTACAAAGAGAACAGCCTCATTCTTTTTGACAGTGGCATAGTTTTCCATTGTGGGGATGTACCTTGGTTTAACTAGTCTTCTATAGATGGAAGTTATTTCTAATCTTTTGCCATTGCAAACCAAGTTACAATTGGTAACCTAATTTATACCCATGCAGATATATCTGTAGGATACACTTTCTGAAGTGGGATTTCCAGCTCAAAGGGTAAACTCATTTGTAATGCTGGTATTGCCAGATTTCCTTCAAAGGGTTATAGCATTCTGCACTCCCACCAGCAATGAGTGAAAGGGCATTTTCCTCACACCCTAGCAAGAGAGTGTGTTGTCTAACTTAGTTGATGTCTTTGAATTCTCATGGTTTCAGTGATAATCCTTTTTAGGGAATCAGGTGGGAACTAGGAAAAGAACAGTGCTTAAAAAGTCTGCAAAGAACCACCGAGGAATGCTAAAATTAGCAGGTGAAAGTCTGATGAAAAATGATGTATCTTATATTCTCAAAGTATCTTCTTACAGGATATTTGTTTAATAAAAAGGGAAATATTGTAATTTTACAGCAGAGAAAGAAACTCAGCAGTCCTGATCTTAACCAAGTGATCAAAATTAACATCACCAGTAATGGGGCAAATTGATATCATGTGCCTCCTGATACGATGCACTAAGAAGGATACAATATTATTTCTTTAGTATTCCTACAAAAAAAGTATAACTTGAATCTAATCCTGAGGAAACCTCAGATATACTCAAATTGAGAGACATTCTTCAAAAATAACTGGACTGGGGACTTCCCTGGTGGTGCAGTGGTTAAGAATCCACCTGCCAATACGGGGGACACAGGTTCGAGCCCTGGTCCAGGAAGATCCCACATGCTGTGGAGCAACTAAGCCCGCGCACCACAACTACTGAGCCTGTGCTCTAGAGCCCAGAACCACAACTACCGAGTCCATGTGCCACAACTACTGAAGCCCACGTGCCTAGAGCCAGTGCTCTGTAACAAAGAGAAGCCACCGCAATGAGAAGCCCGCACACCACATTGAAGAGTAGCCAGCGCTCACCGCAACTATAGAAAGCCTGCACGTAGCAACGAAGACCCAGCGGAGCCATAAATAAATAAATAAATAAATTTATTTTAAGAATAAAAATAAAAATAACTGGCCCGTACTCTTAAAATATTCCACAGTCATGAAAGACAAAAGAGAGCAACTATTCCAAACTAGAGGAGACCAAAGAGACATGACAATTAAATGCAATGTGACCCTGGACCAGGAAATGGGGGGTTGGGGGGAGTGGAGTTTTGGGGGCTATGAAATGTTTCCCAATGTGTGATCCAGGGATCCAAGGAGGTCTGCAAAACCTTTCAGTGTATTCATGAAGTCAAAACTATTTTATATAAACTATTTAAATAATTATATTTAGATGTAATTTAGCAAGACTATAAAGAGATCCTGAGACCAAAAATTTTGAGGACAACTGCTATAAAGAACATTAGTGGAACACTCGGCAAATTTAGAATAAGATTTATGGATTAGAAAAGGGTACTATATTACTGTCAATTTCCTATCTTTGATCTTATACTGTGGTCATATAAGGGAATATCCTTGTTTTTAGGAACCTCAGTCTTCATAAGGGTAAAAGGGCATTATATCTGCAAATTATTCTCAAACAGTACAGAAAAATAATAGGGAGAGGGAGTCAGAGAGAGAGAAACAGAGAGAGGGAGAGGGAGAGAGAAAGAAGAATACCAAAAGCAAAGCAAAAAGCAAATGTGGTAAAATGTTAACAATGTGAACATTTGGGGAATCTGGGTGAAGGGTATATAAGAATATTTTGTACTATTTTTGCAACTTTTCTATTACTTTAAAGTTATTTTAAAATAAAAAGACTTTGTGTCTTGCAAATTAAGAAATTTTTACATTATCACCTCCTGATCTTTCCCTCTCCTGACCCCAGTTCCATGGACACCCACCTGTCTGCCCTTCCCCTTCCCCTATACACACTTTAGTCAGATGGCCCGTAGCATTGATTGGGATGTTTATCTTCATGTCTGGGGTCTGCTGTGAAGCACGGTGCTCCTTGAGGACAAAGTCATCTTTATAACCCCGGGCCCAGCACCAACCATGCCTGGTATGTATTGGCATTTATTAAACATTTGTTAATTAAATGATCATTTGACTCAATGAATGGATGAAGAAATTAAACACAACCCCTGATGTATGGTTCTTCACTACCTGGCCAGGTGGTATCTGCACCCTTATCTCTTTTCCCACAGATGTTCACCAGACCCCCTTCACCCCTTGGGCAGGGTCCCCTCATCTGCCTTCCTCCAAGGACCTTCTTTACAAGGCACAAGTCTCACAACTCCTACAAGCTGGAACAATAGGTCTGAACAGCATATTCCCACCTCAGGATCTTTGTATCTCCTGTTTCTTCTGTGTGAAAAGCTCTTCCCAAAGATATTTGGCTCCCTCCCTCATTTTACTCTGGTCCTTTAGTGTCAGTTTATTAGGGAGGCCTTTCCCACCTCCTTTCTACAACAGTAGACTCCTTACCTCCTCCCATCACTTTCTATCCCCTTGCCCTGTTGTATTTTCCTCTGTAACCCTTATTAACACCTGACTGACATGTTATAGATTTATTTTTTATATACTGATTCATTATGTGATCACTGCATGTCTTCCTGTCTGGAACTCCCAACCCCTAGAACAGTGCCTGCTGACTCAGGTAGTGCTCCTGTGTTTGCTGAACACAAGTGGTTGAATAGGAGACTTTCCACTTGTCTTTAATCTGGAGTGACAAGGAGCCTCTGACCATTCTGGGGCTTTTTAGGCCAGTTCCTTGTAACTTCATACTGTACACAGGGGCCCTCGAGATGTCCAGGGTCTAAATCAGTCAAGAACTTAGATGCAGCTTCAGTCTAGGTAGAAGTTTCCTGTCTAATGAATAAAGAACTCTTTAGAATGCCTATGACTATACCAACTTCAAGAAGTCTTCAGTCACACAGAAGGTGGCATACTTGTATCCTGTGAATACAGTTGCAGCAATCCTTATGATACTGTTTTAGGCTATTTAGGAAGAGGGAAGTAAACATAAATCTGCCCTTTATCTCCATTAGTTTGACTTCATCTCCCCAATAACTAAAATAAGTAAAAATAACAATATGCATATATAAAAATAATTCGTTCTGTTTGCTTCTTAGAAGTATGTCAGTAGTTGCATGTATGTTTTTCACCTGCCCCACCCTGTCTCCTGATCCCCCAAGAGAATTTTTCGAAGTATTTCCCACCCAGCTCATCCACCCTAGAAATGTCCTTGGCAGCACCCTGAGGCCCCTGCTCCTGTGCCCCCTCCCACCACTTCAACGCTGAATGGGGAATGAGTCCACTGTACACACAGGAGTAACCATTGTGTGTCCTTGACTGGGTCACTGACACATCAGCTCTTAGAGGCCTGAAAGTGGCACCTGTTTCAGAATATTTCTCTTCTCTCCCCTATGATTAGATAACATGGGCTCTTTTTCTCTCTCTTTCCCTAAAAACCTGTGAGAAAGAGGATATTGCACTGAGAGGTAGAAGACTACCCCTCATTCTGGACATTCAACTTGGTTAGTTATATACTATTTTATTTATGTAGAAAATAGACTATCTTTTACCTCCTGGTTTGGTTAACCAGGAAAAAAGAAAAAAAATTCCTGCAAAGTTCTCATCAGCTAGGTATTTTCTGACTAAATGAATTTGTGAACATGTTCTCCTTTTCCTTTTCTATAAAGATGAAGAAGAAAGTGAGGGAGTATGGGTAGGAAAGGTGGTATTTTCTGACTAAGTTTAAATTTGTGAATATGTTCTCCTTTTCCTTTTCTATAACGATGAAGAAGAAAGTGAGGGAGTATGGGTAGGAAAGGTGGGCCTTCTTTCTCTGGACCTGACTGAACTTTAAAACTTCTCTACTAATTAACCAGTACTGGGCTCTACACTTTGCTTAACCCTGGGAGCAGGTCATCAGCCTTTGACCTCAGGCCTCCCCTCCTCACCAGCTCCATCCCCCATCCTAGCCTCTGGAACCTCATCCAGATTTAGAGAAAAGAACCAGTTCAGAGGGATTGCCTCAGACCACACTATCTCCACTCGCCCAGACCTGTGGAAGATTAGCAACCATGCTTTCCAATGGGATAGGAACTGTAGCTGCTGGAAAAAGGTAAGAGGGGTGAGCTTTCCCTCTGCATGCCCTCCTGGGTTTTCTGACCTCTGAGGGACTCACCAGGATGACCTCGACACCTTCGAGAAGACCAGGCCCTCTCCCTGATAGTTTTAATCAGACTTGTTCGGAAGACGTCATTCCAAGTGCCCTCCCTCCCACTCCCTTCTAGGGGTAAGGCCTTTCCCTAAGCCACACCTTGGATTCTTAATCCAAGAAACAAAGGGGATATCTTCCCTTGTACAGAGATGCTGCATCTGTGTCAGCCTTCACAGCAGTCCAGGAGATACTCCAAGGGGAATTGCTGGGCCTGCCATACATCTGAAAAGAGGACAAATTTAATCTGTGAGGACCTCCTAACTCCCTTTTTGCTCCTCCTTCCACTCAATTCCCCCCTGCCCCACCCCTGTCACATCCCCCATCCCCCCACCCAAGGTCTCAGTGACCTTTGACAAAGGACTGCAGCCCTCAACATCACACACATTCCCTTCTTGATCTGGTTTTTTACAGGAAGCTAGAAGTGAGGCTGTGGCTTGACCACCTTGGTTTTTCTTCGTGCTTAACAGAGCTCCTAGGGCCCCCTCAGCCTCCACTTGTATTTCCAAATGTAGCTGAGGGACAAAATGGGAAACAGAGGCAAGCAAGCTGAGGAGAAGAATGGCAAGATTCTCTCTGCTTCCTCACCCTGCCTTCCATGGCTCCCTCAGTGCCTCTGCTCTCCCATTCTGTGCCTCTGTTCTTAAAAGGACTGCAGGGTTCACTTCAGATCATGCAAGAAGCCAAGTACCCCTCAGCTGCCCCCAGCTTCCAGCCAGCCCCACGCTTGCCCAGCAGACCACTTTGGTGAGTCCTTTCTTCGCTGCGTGCATAACCTGCTTTTCTGCTGGGGGAAGACTGAGAAGACTCAGTACCCTCATACAGACTCCCCTCTCTAGACCTAAGGGCCCCAAGTCAGCCACAGGAAGTTCCTGGCCCCTCATGTCTCATCTACAAAAACATTACAAGAGAGTTTATCTCTTGGTTTACTTAATTTGGTGTCCCAATTCTCCTAATTTGTCAATTTCATGATCTCATTTTTTTAAAAAGTGAAATTAGTTTTATTTACTTTAGCGAATACACGTTGGCAGTTACTAAAACTTCTAGGAATCAGAAAATGCTGAGGGCCTGAACTAAGGCAGCGAGAGAACAAGGAAACAGAATGCATAGAATCTAGGGTGTGACTAATGAGAAGGGTAAGAGGGAGAAATCCAGGATGGCTCTCAGGTACCTGTGGGTCCCATTTGCTGAGTTGAAGGACACAGAAGGAGAAACATGTGTGTGGGTGAGAGTTATGAGTTCAGTTTGCTCCCATTTCACTAAGGAATCTGCAGGACATCCAGGTGGAATTGTCCAGCAAACAACTGGTCTGGAACTCAGTGGAAGGATTAGGCTGGAGCTAGAGACTTCTGGTGTTTTCAGCACATTGATTGTGGCTAAAGTAAATAAAACTAATTTCACTTAAAAAAAAAAAAAAAGAGATCATGAAATTGACAAATTAGGAGAATTCATTCCTTCTTAACCCTCTCATGTTGCTGAAATCCCTCTGCTGAATCAATCAAAATCCTCCCAATCCTTTAACATCCAGGTTAAAAATCCATCTATTTCTGAGGCCTTCCCTAATCAGCTTCTGTTAATGTCTCCCCCAACTGACCTAAGTTTTCATTGGGCACTAAAGTTCTCTGCCATTTTTCTTGTGTGCATGTCCCATCTCACCAATTGGAAACTTTGCATTCTTTATATCTTCCAGCATGAGGCCTTGGGCACACAATACTTCTAATAACCTCAGTTGCTTCAATAGTTGATTCTAATTTCAACATGACTATGGCCAGGCAATTGAAACTATCCACTTGTAAGGAGTCCAGGACTGGACTTGTCCTGGACCCTTGTACTTTTCCAAGATTTTGGCCCTCCTCCTGGCCACAGCAGGTGGGATGGTAATCTATGCTTTACTGGGGCAAATCTGTGGTGGGCAGTGGGACAGGTGATTTCTCAGCCTAGCTTAACTTGGCTTTCTGTCCCCCTATAGGAGTGTATGTCTTCTCTCCTTGCTGCTTATTGGCCTCTGGAGCTGTGTGACCTGTCAGCGGAGCCCTGGGGAGGACATCTGCACAGCCAAGCCTCGGGACATTCCCATGAATCCTATGTGCATTTACCGTGCCCCAGAGAAGAAAGCAACCGAGGTCGAGGGCTCAGAGCAGAAGATCCCCGGGGCCACCAACCGGCGGGTCTGGGAACTGTCCAAGGCCAATTTCCACTTTGCCACCACCTTCTATCAGCATCTGGCAGACTCCAAGAATGACAAGGACAACATTTTCCTGTCACCCCTGAGTATCTCCACAGCTTTTGCTATGACCAAGCTGGGTGCCTGTGACAACACCCTCAAGCAGTTGATGGAGGTACAACCCAAAGCCCTTCTGCCTAACCTCCTTGCTGGAACACCCAGGAGAACATCTATGTGTTGGTCTAGAGCCCTTTAGAGACTTTAGGTGGTATCCCATTCTCTTTGTGTTTCTTTATCTCTTTCTCCTTCCTACTCTTTATCCTTCTTTTATCCATTTATTCATCTAGAAAACATGAGCTGAGCATTTATGCTGTGCCAGGCACTGTGTTTGAAGGGACTCACAACTATTGGTCAGGGGCTGACTGGCACTGTACTCACCACCCATGTTAGCCAGACCCACTGCTATTTTCTTTTGGCTTCTACAGGTTTTTAAGTTTGATACCATCTCTGAGAAGACATCTGATCAGATCCACTTTTTCTTTGCCAAACTGAACTGCCGACTCTATCGAAAAGCCAATAAATCCTCTGAGTTGGTATCAGCCAACCGTCTTTTTGGAGACAAATCCCTTACCTTCAATGAGACCTACCAGGACATCAGTGAGATGGTATATGGAGCCAAGCTCCAGCCCCTGGACTTCAAGGTGAGTTGCAGATGTCACCCCTGACCTCAGAGTTCTTCTCCACTCAGAAATTAAAGAGATAGAGAAGCAGGATCCAAATTAACACTGCTATGGTAGTTGAAAGCAGGTGGAGGTGTTATAATACTGTAAGTCAGAGCCCCTGGGATATGTATTCTTGCTTGAAACCTGAGAAATCACTGTAATCTCTGGATTGTAGAGGCTGCTCTGAAAAAGTTATATAAAAGTCCTGCAACAAAGAAATCTACTGACTTTATTCAATCAGTATTTCTCAAACTTTTTGGACCACATGTGCATCTCTCCTGCCCACCCCCCCACTCCTGCATCACTCATTAGCTTCCCATAGAACATATCTCATGAATACTAATAAGAGTTCAAATTTCCAGAGTCAGAGAAGATAATATTTTGTTTTCTTTTCTCAGACTATCTTTCTCCTCTTCTGTTTCTTTATTTCTTCCTCTTTTTCTTTCCTTTCTTTCTCTTTCTTCTGTTACCATTTATTAACGATATGGAAGATTCACGACATTATACTAGATATGTGAGGTTTCCCCAATCTGGGTTAGAGAGATGGCTTAAACCAAATGGTGGGAAAGAGCAGAGGGATGATGGACAAAATAAAGTGCTTCACAGGGAAATGGAGAAGCCAATTGAATAGCACAGTTGCGTAGGTTTGTTTCCTGTTCTCCTCAGGGAAATGCAGAGCAGTCCAGAGTGACCATCAACCAATGGATATCCAATAAGACTGATGGGCGTATCACTGACGTCATTCCCCCAGAAGCCATCAATGAGTTCACTGTCCTGGTGCTGGTCAACACCATTTACTTCAAGGTACTCAAAATGTCCCTGGAGAGACCTCAGGAATGACTTGTTTTCCCTCCAGCTTACCCTCTTTCATACCATTGGGCATGTGTCAGTAGATCTTTTTGAGAAATGGTACATGCATGGTCTGGGTAAAATACAAATTTGCTGAGTCTAGAGTCATGTCTAGGGCTGTGGCTACTGGGCTGAGGTCCAAAGGGGGCCTGTTAGTGTCTCTGGGCCCAAGGCAAAGTGTACACACTCACAGACCCAGCATGCTCAGCAGCAAGGTGTGCGTGGTAATAAATTCTCATATATATGTGACGATTTCTCCTGTCCTTAATTAACTCCATTTTGAAATCTGGAACAAAATGACAGTCTATAGACAATCCTCAGTGATGAGATTTTCTCCATCATCTAGAGCAGCTTCTGCAGTGACTCAAAATTCCTGTTGCCTGAAGCTTTTGAACCTCCTGATGCCAGACTAACCTCAAACTTTGCAGAAGCCTTGTTACATGATCATGCAGACGGCTTTGTCTTTCTCAGAGAGTCAAGAGTTCTAAAGACTGTTCCAACTTTATTACATTTAGGAAGGATGACGGAGAAGGTCCTGGGAATAAACAGACCATTGATACTCAGGAGGGCCTCCAGCTTAATGCAGGTTGAATTGTGCCCTTCCCGGGTCATGCTCCAGATACACTCTTCTCCCCGACTGGGCCCAGGGGGTTAGCCAGTCACTGCTGTTGTCAATTACTCTGTTGCTTGGGGGGTCCCTCACCCTAAGAATGGAGTAGGTTGCATTTCTACAATGTGTACTGCCCTTTACAATTTATGGAACACTTTGCCTTTTATTAGTCCTCCTGATCTTCATAACATCACAAATGTGAACTTGGGCTGCTCAGACCGATTACTTAATTTAAATTCTGACTCTTCCATTTCTGACTGTAAACTTGAGCAAGTTACTTGGGACTTTTCTATGCCCCAACTTCTACATCTATAAAATGGTAATAATGATACATCTACCTTACACGGTTACTGAAGGGATTAAGTTAATGCACACAAAATGCTTGGAGCAGTGCCTGGCACACAGTAAGCATCCTACAAATATTAGTGACAACCAGCTCCTAATCTTTCAGATGAAGAACCACCACTCAAAGAGTTAAATGACTTGTCCCAAAATCAAAGAGCCAGAAGATGACAAGGAATGATACTTACAACTCAGAAATGTCAAAGGAGTGTCTTGTATCCCCTCCTTCTTTGAACAGAAAGTTGGCCAGGCCTCACTCTCTGCCCGGCAGGACTCCCAGATGACCCCCCTGGGGTTATTACCTCTGTCCGGCTTTATTCATCAGGAACAGAGCCCAGCATTTTGGAGGATGGCCTTTCAGAAAGAGGCTGGTGGGAGGCAGAAAGCAAAAGGCAATTAGATTTAAACTCCAGAAGAGACTTGCAAAGAGGCCAGTAGGTTGTTCTTGTTTTTATTTTTCTTGTTATAAAAGCAAATAGTCACTGCTGAAAATCTAGGAAATACAGAAAAGTTCACAGAAAAAAAAACGACTCATGATTCTATCACTCTGACATAGTCAGTGTTAAGACCTTTGCATGCATATCCCTCTAGCCTTTGTTCTTAACAATTACACTTACATATTAATGTAATAAAATATTGTGACTACTTCCCATGTCAATATTCTCCTACGGATGTTTTTGGTCTTCTTGCTTTGTGATTCTCCCACCTGGCATCTTCTTCCAGGGCCTGTGGAAGTCAAAGTTCAGCCCTGAGAACACAAGGAAAGAACTTTTCTACAAGGCCAATGGGGAGTCGTGTTCAGTATTCATGATGTACCAGGAAGGCAAGTTCCGCTATCGGCGCGTGGCAGAGGGCACCCAGGTGCTTGAGTTGCCCTTCAAGGGTGATGACATCACCATGGTGCTCATCCTGCCCAAGCTTGAGAAGAGCCTGACCAAGGTGGAACAGGAACTCACCCCAGAGGTGCTGCAGGAGTGGCTAGATGAGCTGGCAGAGACACTGCTGGTGGTCCACATGCCCCACTTCCGCATCGAGGACAGCTTCAGCGTGAAGGAGCGGCTGCAAGACATGGGCCTTGAGGACCTCTTCAGCCCTGAGAAGTCCAAGCTCCCAGGTGAGTGCAGGAAGGACTTTCCTCCTCTCTCTGTCCCCAAAGAAGTCTGACCAAAGGTGGAAGAGATGGGGAAAGAGTAGAAAAGGGCGAATCAGGACACCTGGATTCTAATCCCAGTTCTACTGCTAACTCAGGGAAATCCCTTCCCTCTCAAGGTGTCAGTTTTCTCTTCTGTAAAATGGGACGTTGGCTCTTGGATCTCTTGTATCTAGGCCCATATGGCACTGGAACCTTTTGAGTCTGTAACTGATAGAAGAGATGGGACCAGGTAGAAAAGAACTTGAAAAGCATCAGAAAATTCAGAGCAAGGAGACATATGATTAAGAGCCAGGGACATCCGGGTCCCACAAAATAGGCATAGCTGACATGTAATAGCCCTTCTTCACCTGATATTCCAAAGGACTCATGTGATTTCTAAGGTCACATGGACAGATACAGTCACCCCCTTCCCAGTTTTGATACTCTGATAACGGTGTTAAGTTGGTTTGGTTCTTCCAACCCACCATCCTTTAAAAATATGCATTACAATCTCTCTCTCTCTTTTTTTTTTTTTTGGCTGCACTGTGTGGCTTGTGGGACCTTAGTTTCCAACCAGGGATTGAACCCTTGGCAGTGAGAGCACGGAGTCCTAACCACCGGACCGCCAGGGAATTCCCTAAAATATCTCTTTTTTTAAAAAGGAATTTACAACATTAGTTAATTGGATTTACCTTTAATGGTCTATCTTTAAACTAAGTCTGAAAACCACTCCCAAAGTGTTGCCACACTGGAAGGGAAGACATTCCTACCAGATGGAGTGAGTTTTTCTTTAAGAACAGAGTCCTCACCTCCCCCCACCCCAACCCCCCATGAGCTGAAGCAGGAGATTAAATTCACAGGAGCCAGGCTGAATAAACCCAAAGTACTTTATTATTTTTAACATGTATTTATTTTTCAGGGTATCATTAAGTGAGGGTCCAGAATTTCTTTCTATTTTTCAAAAAAGCCCCAAAGGACCTCTTAATTTAAACTGAATTCCTTTCTGTGGGTTGAAGCTAACCTTCTCCCATTTCACAAAGCTTTCTCTGGTCTTCCTTCTAGGTATTGTTGCAGAAGGCCGGAACGACCTCTATGTCTCAGATGCATTCCACAAGGCATTTCTTGAGGTGAGTACACCTCTCTTCGCTCTCTATTCTTCTGCTGCTTTTTTATTCAATACGTCAATATCTCATGTGATTAGTAACTTTGGAGTTGTTCCTCCACTGGCTCTTACAGTGTAGACAGCAGATGTGTGAACACTAGGAGACGGCTGTGGAAAAAGGCATGATTCCAGTGTCCCTCAAACCCCAAATCTGTAGCGCCCTCCTCCACGAGGACTGCTACAATATAGCCCTGACTTGAAGCCCTCATGGTCTAATTGTTCCACCCTCCATCCTCTACCTCTCCTGGGAACATAGACATTAAGGGGAAGGTGACACAGGAAAAACAGCCAGCAAAGGCATTCAGATGAGGAGAACCAGGAGAGGATGAGCTAATGGAAACCCAGGAAGGAGTGTTAAGACAATGGAAAGCATCTAGTAAGAAGATTTTTTGAAAAGTGACCAAGGTGACTTTTCCCTGAGGAATTTGGACAGCGCAGTAGGGGCACATGCCTAGTTGTAATGGCTGAAGAGCAAGTGGAAAGTAAGGAAGGGGAGCTGGTGAGTGTAGATCAGGTCCTAAAGTGTGTTCCAGAAAACTAGAGCTCTAGACTATACTGCAGGTAACAGAAAGTTAGATGGTCAAATAAATGTACATCCTCTTCTTGAGAAATTAACAAGAATTAATGCACATTGGAGTGCCGACGTCTGAGCAGTTCCACAGTGAAGAAAATGGTTCAGTATTGCTTAACCTAGTGTTGCCCCAACTAAGATGCCCATGGAAACCTTTACTAGAGTTAGAGCTGTATAAAGCCTTTAGAACTTCTGGTTCTCAAACAAATACTGAGCTATATAGATCAATGGCATTAGCTTTCTGGGGAGCTTGACTCAGGATGGGGTCTGAGAATCTGTATATTTACAAAGCTCCTCAAGGAATTCTGATGCACAACCCGGTTTGGGAACCATTTACACAGATTATTCTTTGGGGGAACCAGGCTATGAGGGAAATGTGATGGGGCAATGTTAGAGAAGGTCACAGGATTGAGGAAATTGCAAAGAAAGAAGATTGTGGTCAGAGAGAAAGGTTTCAGGGCATCATGCTAGTAAATATAGTTGCAGAGTCCAAGCTCAGTGGGAAATATGTAGTTAGGAGGAAAGTGGAGGGATCAAGGGACAGGAGGAGGTCAGAGTAATTGTAATGGGAGTGAGGAAGTGTGATAGCTTAAAAAAACCGAAGGTTATATAGTCTGAGAGAAGGATAATGTAATTATAATCTCAAAAGTCTAGATGTTCTGAGAGATGGCAAGTTCAAGGTGTAGCCAGGGACTGGTTTCCTTAAGTGAAGGTAATGCTCATTGGGTTTGATGAGATGAAAGACATGGGAGGTTAGAGTATTGAATGGGTCTCCTACCACGATATTTTAATTGTCTAGGTCCCATGGTATCAGGAGTTAGGATAGACAGAAAGGCTACGGGCTAGGCAACAAAATCCTCAATGTGGGAGTATAATCCATAGGACAATAGATGTTAGTGACCTGTAGGACAACAGCAAGAGCAGAGGGATATATCTTAAAGATACTGAGGTCAGAACAGGGGATTTTACATGAGTACTGGATTCATGGTTTTGGAAGTAAAAACAACACCGATACCATATGGATTATGGAAGAAAGAGCACTTAGAAAGGCTGCAAGGGAAGATGAGTCCTCAGGGTTTTAACTATGATTGAGAATCTTCTTCCAAGGACCCCAAATCGAAGTGGTCAGCTCAGACCTCCTTGAGGGCCTTGAGTAACTATTAAGAAGAAGCAGAAGTTTACATTCATTTTGTCTACTTGAGCCAACTAAACAATGATGCAAGGCTCCTCCATGGCTCTTGGGAACCCAATACACACACCCCAACTGATTGTAGATCTCCTGAGAAGCCATTAAAAACCAGAATCTGATTTGAATAAAAGGATCCTGGTCTTACAAAAGCTCCAGTCTGCTCATAAATTTAGTACTAGAATGATCATGAAATAGACAGTATGGCCAGAAGGAAGGTGGTAAGGAAGGAGGGAGGGAGAGAACAGCATCAACCAGCTCCTCAAGACTCAGGGATCTGAAGTGCTTTCATTAGAGGCAGGGACAGAGTTTTAGTGACATTCTGGGTCCCCAAACAAAGTTTTCTAAAGATATCTCCCTCCAGACCTGTGCAGTTCTACTTATCAGCAAGTTCAAATACCATCACTTCAGTCTACTGCTCCAAGAAGTACTCATCTCATCCAGCCAGAGGACCCTCCTCTTTTCATAGGCCCTAGTTCCTGAGTGGCTGCTTACAGTAGTTGTATCTGGGATCTTGATGCTCCAGGAGTGAAACTATCTCAACTATAGTGCTCTAATCTGGAGTCAAAATGTCTTTTAGTATCTAGTACAATACCATATACAATGGTGCCAGCCAGAAATGTGACAACCTCGTATACATCCAGATTTCTGGTTTACAGATTATCTGAATGGACCCTGGCACTTATTATTCAGCACAAGGCTTGGATGAATACAAGTGCTTACATCAATATTCAGTGGACGAAAGAAAGACTAAAAGTAGGGTTCCAGAGGGAACCCAACCTGACCCAAGTGTACTTTCACCTGGAAAACAAATGGCATTTTGAGGAATTGCTGTGTCGATGGATGATTTACCTGCCTGTAATGAGCTGCAGAGTAGCTAATGTAGCAGTTTGTTTCCTATTTGACCTGCAGGTAAACGAGGAAGGCAGTGAAGCAGCAGCAAGTACCGTCATTGGCATTGCTGGCCGTTCGCTGAACCCCAGCAGAGTGACCTTCAAGGCCAACAGGCCCTTCCTGGTTCTTATCAGGGAAGTTGCTCTGAACACTATTATCTTCATGGGCAGAGTAGCCAACCCTTGTGTTAACTAAAATGTTATCCTTTATAGTTCTTCCTATTTTGGTTTTTGAATAGAAGTAAAAATAAATACAACTACTCCCATATCTCACAATTACGAATGGACTTTGCCACCTGAAACGAAGACAAGGAAAGGAGAAATGGATAGAGATGCTGTTGGGCATTTGGTAAAATGAGGCTTTCAATTGTTCTCTACCAGTGAACACATCTGGGTAAAGAAAGTGAAGAAGGGAGATATGTCACTGCTTCATCTTGAAAGATGGTTAGGCATCCTGAGAGGGCAGGGGGAGCTTGAAATCTAGGTAATCCCCTCATACTAAAAAAAATCCAAAAATTTAAAACGAATTAATCTCTATACAGAAAAGACAGAGATTCAAATCTGAATATTAAATCATTTAATTCTCAAACCACTCACATGCATAATGTTCTTTTACACAGTGTTAAAATAAAGAGGAAAATGTATTTTTATACAAACAGAATTTCAAGTATACATTAATAGACTTTTCAAATGACTAACCAAGTTGCTAATATTTCATTCACATTGTTCTTAAAGCTGTTCAACGAGAAAGCTTTTGCTAAACTGCTTTAAATATGTTTATATAAACCCATATATTTTCACTTTCTCTGAATCTCCCTCCCCCAACCCCAGTCTCTGCCCACCCTCCTGCCCTCCCCCCTCCCCCGACACAACAGGGCTCCTAGGGCTCTAGGAGGCATGCAACCCCACCAAGAACTATTGGCTTGTCATCAGGGGAAGGACAGAATCTACAGGAGGAGAGACTGAGAATGCCTGTCAAATTAAGGGGGAGAACAAATCTCATACTTAGAAACGACACAAATCAGGATCATATTTTGTAGCCTGTGATTCACTTGCCTTTTATTAAAAAAAAAAAAGTCTCAGACTCCCACGAAACCACCCACAAGTTTCTGATAATTTGGTAGCTGAGAAAATAATTTAACATTGGGTATTTTCCCCAGTGAAACTTCCAAAATCAAGGTAGGCATTTTGAACTTTTTCATTCGGTTGTTTCTTTTTCCCTTTGGCTGGGGGTGGGGGGCAGCTTAAAAATGGTTGATTTCTGTGTTTACATTATGGAATTTAGTTAATTTCACGAGGTCTACCAAGAGTTCTCCCTCCTCAACTCTCCTCCTGAAGTAATCTGGCTTCAGGGTGAGGAACAGCCACTCTCCTTAGGAATTAAAGTGCATTTTTTCAGTAAAAGTGGGGTGGGGGGAGGTGTGGTTTACACTTAAGTGATAATGATTAAAAGAGGGTGGGGTGAGAGAAAATCCTATTCCTATATATAGGTATTTATAGTTAAGGTCATAATAAAAACAGATATTCTCTAAGGAAATAAGATGTACAAACCCAGTCCAGCACCCTCAGAGGTGCAAGAGTGCTAGCCTGGCTCACCGACTTTTCTGAGGCATCTTTATTAATGGAGTAATCGCTTCAGATGAAAGACACAAACCTCAAATGTTAGTTTTTTCAAAGGGAAAAAACAGACCGGTAGGTTCTTCTAGTTAAAGACTCTATCTCATTCCCTTTCAGGGATAACATTTTAGAAATTGATTGTCTGTTTTAATATGAATCCTTGATTAACAAGTTGTGAAAAAATGTTAGATAAGTTTGTTGCTTAGAAATATTATGGTAGCCTTTAGAAACTCAGGATGAGAAGGCATAGTTGGTCCTTGCTATCAATAAATATCAGCTGAGGGGAAGTTAAATTTTTCCTGTAATCTCTTAATTTGATAGCTACCACCAGAATCTTACTTTCTGTTTTCCTATAAATGCTTTACTATTTCTTGGGGGACAAACCCAAGAATTTGCCAAAGAGAAGTAAATGCTACATTATTAGCTGTATGAAGTGATGAGAAGGGGGAAATTGTCCTGGATTCTGGCCTCTGAGTCCAGTGTGATCTGCTTTTCACAGTGACCAGTGGGAAGGCACAGTGCCAGGGACAGGTAGATGGGAGACAGCTGTCACCCACCATATAAGCACCATTGAGAACAGGTGGACAGATTTCTTTCCGACTATATCCATCTGAAGGAAACCATATTTCGGATACATTGACCTTTCTATCTTAGAACCCTCTGTCTTGTCTTTTCTTCTCAGAGACAGAGCATAAGTGGGTCCCACCTGAAATTATGAGAAGCCAGGATATCTAAGGGAAATCTAAGTGGCTTGAGGGATCTTATTAGTTCTCTGACCAGGGATTGAACTCAGGTCTTTGGCAAAGAAAGCGCCAAGGACCCACTAACCACTGGACCGCCAGGGAATTCCCTAAGTGCTCTTTCAACCTACTTCTCCCTTTACTCACTTATGCTGACGTGCCAAAAATTGAGAGTTCGGATTTTAAGATTTCTTAAAGGAGAAGCCATTGGTTCCTGACTGATCTGGCAGATCTATTTAAGTTCTGCCATTAGATCACAAAATAATTCAACAGGCTAAAATAGTGAACATAGACCATAGAGGATGAAAAGTTAATGGACTGAGACATTTCTTTTGCCTATAGTTTGGGAATGTTTTTCTTTTGTTGTGAATATGGGGATGGGACAGGGTGGTGAAACTGCAGTCAGACCAGCTTTTGTTTAGCTCTTTCAGAAAGGATTTCTTAGAGGTTTAAGAGGAATCAGCAAGCCAATCAGTAGGACAGAAGAACTTGGCAGAGCTTCACAGTCCTGATAGAGAATTCCTGATAGGGAATTTGTTTCATTACTGGTGTAAAATATAGTACAAGTTTCTCTATATATATTTTTACCATTACTTCCCCCTCCTCCTCCTCCTCTACTCTTCTTCCCCAAATCTTAAAATCCAGTGCGGTGTGATTTGCATAAAGTTCAACAGTGTTTCACAGTACTCTACCATGTTCCTCAGTATGAAAACCCTAATGGGCTACTACTCTCTGGATGCAAACAAGTCTCAAAGGCTATTGCTCTTCTATTCCACCCAATATAAGGAAGCCTTCACAAATCTTCTAAGGCATAGGAGGCATTTTTCTCTGACATTGCAGCATACACATGCTAAGCAAACAGCCAGGCCTTAATGTTATTTTAATGAAATTTCATAGCCTGATGCTAATTCAGTCCTCTGCAGTAGCAATTTTTCCTTCCACCCACTTTTTCTTCTCAAACACACCACCTATTTGAAATTTAACTTATCAATTATTTGTAGGCAATATATGAATGAAAATTTCTACAGTGCCGGTAGTCTCTCAGATGAGAGACTGCTATATTTGAACTTGTTCTTAAACACAAATTTCTTTCATGAATTAGAAATCACTTGGTAGCTAATTAGTTTGAATGGTGGTTCTCACTTTTTTAAGGATAATCAAACAGTTCTCCCCTCCCCATTATCACGTGTGAGGTTGCCATGGGCAGGTATCTTTATACCTGGGGGGAGAATGAAAGATATGAAAACTCGTTTGGGAATTACTGGGTTAAGTCTTTGATATCCTGGAACAAAGATGCTGAAATGACTCACTTCACATTTCATGTAAAACTCAGAAATATTTACACCTTAGCTAGTGCATTTAATTCACAAAGAAACATGGAAAAGTGAAAGTCACTTTACATTGAAATCCCACTTAGAAGACAGGCTAAGAAACAATCAAATACATCACCATCACCCCAGAAAGGGCCCTCCTTTTTTTCTTCATTAACTTTAACAATGCCACCTGCTTACTTTACAAATAAAAATCACCCTAGGTGGCTTGGGCTTGGCTCTCTTAAAAAGTTCAAGCATTCCATTTCACCTAGCAGAGTTAAAAAAATCTCCACTTAAATCACATATGCAAGGGAAAGAGGATTCTAGGGAGCAGACTTTGAAAATCTGTTTTGCTGACTTATGCATACTTTGGTATAGAGAGGAAACTGGGTGGATGGCAACATCTCTCTACTGAATTACTCCGAGGACAAATAAATGATCCGTTTTACCACTTGAGCCTTGGCCCACTCTGAGTTTTAAACTCAGAGCCATGCCTGGGATACCAATAAAGGTATCTTATGACAAAAGAGAACCAGGTAGAGGTTATCCTGCCAAAGACCATTCAGGACTACCTAGAAAATGATTCTCAACCTTTGCTGCCCATTAAAATCATCTGAGGAGCTTTTAAAGCCCAGGTTGCACAGCAGGCCACTTAAACGTGAATGTCTAGAGGGGGCCCCAGGCATCAGTACTTTTTAAAATGCCCCTGGTGATTCTAATGTGCAGCCAAGATGGAGAACTACTTGCCTAAGTCAACTGGCTCTGTAACAGAAAGCATTAAGGTCACTGTTCACCCAAGCCAGACAGAAGAAAGATAAGACTCTATGCTTCCTCCCAGATTCATAGATTTAACATGCCTCAAACAAATTATCTAAGCATTTCTTACTTTTTTGTTTGTTTTGTATTTCAATAAATCACTGTGGCTGTAAAACAGGCTACACTGCCGACAGTACATCATTGACTTAGTAAGACTGCACCTTAAGTATGTGTTTGTAGCAAAACAGCTCGGGACAGGCCTAGGCCAAAACTCTGGGCACAAACAAAAGGTAAGCCAGCAGGAGTTAATTCCTGAGTCTAGGATATTAGGAGCATGGCTTATAGGCTGACAATGATTCTATAGTTAGAAAAAAAATAGCTGTGGTGAATAGATTCACATGATTTTACTGCCTCATCTCCCTATAGCATTCATACTGTATTCGGGCAAACTTACTACATCAGTTTTCACCAATGAGTACTGCTTGTCTCATTTGGAATTTCACACTGTATTGTCACTTGCCCTACCCAGTCACCAGGAAAGTAAATACTTATCAGCTAGTACCTAAAACACAGATGCCAACCTCTAAAAATCTGAAAATAGATCACTCTCTCATTTTCACTCCTAATCAGAGAATCCCTGTTTGGAATTACAACCAGCCAGTGCATTAGAAATGAAAAGGTGGAAAGCATTCTGGGATATTTCTGAAAAGGCCAGTAGTCCTTCCTCAGCTGTAACAAATGTTCAAGCGGTAGGTAACCTGACTTGGCTCAGTGTACTTGTGCCCCAAACAGCAAATCAGTTGAGTGCTACAACTGCATTTAAAGATTACGTGGCCTGCCTAGTGGCATTTTACTTCAGAAACTGAATTTCCTGACACCCACAACAGGCCATCCTGACTATTTTAACAGTATTGGCATTAAAACCAGAAAAATCTCTCTTCGGAGTGTCTAAAAGCAAAACAGGTCACCCAAAAAACTGCATGCAAAACTGCAAGTTAAGATATTGGCAGAAGGCTCATTATCAGGAAAATATGGTTGATATTCCAGTCCCGCAAAAGGGACTGCAAATGGCAATTTAAAAATAAAATTAAAAAAACCCCTCAGGATTCAAACAAAATTTTCACATCATTAAAAGGAGTTGAGTGCACCTTTACAAACAACAGAAAGACTCCACTTCCACGGGCTACTCTTGCCAAATAGAAGCCAGTGGTTAAAAGCACTAAACCCAAGTGTTCTGACACTGTTTGATTTGGGCAACGAAACCAAACATTGACATCTGAACATGACAAGAAGTGAGATACTGCAGTCTCTGTATTTTGGGTCTGGCTTTCCTTTGCTTGCTACAGAAAGCTACACTCTATCTTCAGCCAAGTGCTCAGAGGTAGAGGAGCTGAAGTGAGTACAAGAGAATGGGGTGGATGGTGGCTGAGGAATCCAGCCTCCTGCCTAAGGGGCTACAGGGCAATCTTGGAATATTCTCAGTCTTTAATGGGAGGTAGAATTTTCTACACTGACTTATCTGCCTTCATCAGACACCTTTTTCTCACATACATACATAAAAGCACATACACATAGCTGGCAACTCACAATGATAATGCAACTTGCAGCAACTGTACACCTAGCCCAACAGATACTTTCAATCTAAATTTTATATTATCCCCCAGCTTTGCTCAGGTAGATGCAAGCCAAATTTGTTCTTTTGAGATCCCTCCTTTTGCCAGGCTTCTAAACATACATTTCACTTTAATGCCTACATCTTTTGTCGCTGAAGAACAGCTGCACTAAGTGGGTGCAAAGTGTTATAACATCTTTATAAATAGAAAGTGCAAGAAACAATTTTCTTAGCCAAAATACAAACAAAGCAACTAAAAGCTCTCATAGCCTACTATGCCAAGAATTTGATTTTTATAATCAATGATACAGCTAACAAAATGCTTCTAAAGCTACCAAGGTCATAGTGGATGAGTAAATATATTTATAAACATACATTTATGAAAAAAGATATTAAGAAAATAGCCAAACTTCCCACAAAAATTATTTGCATGAACTATCTTTAGTATACCACTCTGTGTTCAATGCACATGCATATACAATTGAATTATATTAGTGTTATTTTTATTGGCCCACTTTTCCAAAAAGAAAACAGGCTCATTTTTTAAAACTTCAAGTTACATGATTCAAAATCATTTTTGTAAAAATATCAAATACCATATAAATTCTAAATATCTTTGCTATCTGGCTGATAGCCATTCTAGAGGTGGATTCCAGTCACACGTAGTGACTCCTGATTTAGCATCTTGGCTTCCAGAGGAAACACATTTTAAGCTTTGTTCCCTGTGTTGTAATTCTGTTTTTGCAGTGGTTCTTTAAGAACCACTGTAGTTAGGATTCTATTTATAGGAAACTCAGTAGATCATCTTCAAAAATGTCAAAACATCTGCTACAAGGTATGCTAAAAGCAGAAATCTAAACCTTAAGGAATTTCTCAGGATGTGGTTATTAAATGGTTTAGACTTGTGATGCTGAAAAGAAAGAATAAGTATTTTGTCAATCTGCAGGTTCCCTTTCTCTTGACTTTGTTCTCTTTTTCAATTTGAGACCACAGTACAGTTGACCCTTGACCGACATGGGTTTGAACTGCATGGGTCCATTTATAGCCAGGTTTTTTTTCAATAGTAAATACTACAGTACTACACCATCAGTGGTTGGTTGAATCCCTGGATGCAGAGGAACCACAGAAACGGAGGCCAACTATAAGTTATAGGGGGATTTTCCACGTGCAGAGGTCGGCACCCTAACTCCCACATTGTTCAAGAAACAGCTATACTTAGTTTTCGTGCAACCACCAGGTGATTTCAAATTTAAGAGTCACAGAGAATCTAGAGGAGGGCCCAAAGAGCTGTAAGAAACCGAATGAGAGGCATCTTCATAGATTATCAAATATTTTTCAAGTGTCCAGTATTTTCATTATAAGCATCTTTGCTGCAAACATTTTCACAGCATAACTAATTGGTCATAAGACAATTTTTACCACAAAAGATAAAATAAATGGATGAATTTTTGGTTTGATTGGTTTCGACTGGCATTTCTCCCAGTTAGCAACATTACTGATGCCTTTATTGAGCTGACAGATAATGATGATTTGCCCCAAGAGTTGGTTTCTTATTTTGAAACACTACATTGGAGGATAAAGAGGCCAAAAGCCTCAAAGGTGCAGAGTTGAACTCACATTTCCCACAGAACTTTGGAAGGTCTATGAATGGACATATGACAAAATGCCCAGAACAAACAACAGTGCAGAGGCTTTCACAATGCAATACAAAGCTTGGCTACAAATATGCATCCTGGTATTTGGAAACTGATACCTCTCTTAATGAAGGAAGAAATTTAAGCAAAAAGAAAAAGCACAATGCTGAATGAGGAGATGAATCAACAAGCAAAAAAAAAAAAAAAAAGTATAAAATACTAAGAATGAAAGACCTGGAAAACAAGTGCTTAGGTACAACACACAAAATCAGTTATTTGTGCAGGATTGCCATGAATCTACACACATTTTAGAGGTATTCAAGTATTTTGTATTTTGCAATAAAGTTTTTTAAATTTTGTTATTCATTTTTCATGCTTCATTATGTCCTTTTTAATGTCCCTCTTTTATTTTTTATCTTTTATGGCAAAATTGCCTTACAGCAAATTAGTTATAAGGTGAAAATGCTTGCGGCAAAGTTGACTATGGCAAAGATGGTTCTAGCAAAAGTACCTAGAACCAATTTTTCATTACCTGGGAGTATATTTTCAAAGGCTTCTCTGTCACAAAGAGCAGACTTTGAGGTACAGCAGAGTGGAAATATGGATAAAAAAGAAAATGTTAAGGCTATTTTATTTTTATTCATCAAAATTTGCCCCAATCATTATATGATAAAATCTAATTAATCCTGATGCCTAAATGACTCAAACATTCCAACCCTGGTTATTCAACCACAAATGCCGAAATCTTTCTTTTCTCTTCCCAGCATTTTCTAGAGTCCTAAATTAAGTCTTCAGCCCTGAGTACCCCTTTTATATCCTGTATTTGTAATTTCTGAGGCCTGACCAGGGAACAGAGATCTCTTCACTATATGATAATTGGGGATGACCAGCAAGAAGCCCTCACAACTAATTCTCTAGGAAACCACTATACATGGAATGGATAGAAAATACCAAACCTTTCTTTTCTTAGAAAGTGTATTCATTTGGGGATGACCATTTTTAGAGCAGAATCCATTCTCTGCCAGTATACCTTCTGAAGGCAATAAAAGTCCATTTATAAGCCAGCAGGAATTTAAATAAAGCATCCTAAATTTGACAAGTCTAACCAAAAATTGTAAAAATTCAATGATTTGTTATTCTATATAACAGAAGCTGATAGCAACTGATAATTTTAAAAGATTAACAACTATAAAATTGGGCAACAGATTTACCCATATGGAAGGTAATATAAATGGAATGAATCTATTCTCCTAGCATAAATTTGTGCCAGAGGTGGTATGGTGGCAGTAAAGATGTGTAGGATATGAAGGCAAAACTTGCAATCATCTCAAGAATACAATCCATCTAGCCACTAATAGAAACTCCTGTTGAAACAGATTTAGCAGCCATATAAATTTTCCATACCACAGGAGTTCTTGCCTATTTGTAAATTAAATACAGCTGACATCTCTAATAAATCAAGGTCTGTAACAGCAAGCTTTTTAATCCCTCTAGAGTATTTCTGGTTTAGCATAGACAGTTACTGTGGCTTCACAGGAAAAAAAAAAAAAAACGGCAAATGCTCACAGTTTGGAACTTGGAACAAAAGAAAACGTGGAAATTTTGCTATAATATAAATGAAACTCAGGAGGTGGGAAGCTAAAGAAATCTGTTCCAGGTATTTGTCTCATTCTCCTTCTAGCTCCTTTACTGACCCATGGTAGATATAAGAAGTGGTTTCTATGGCACAAACAACTGACCTAAATGAACACACAAGAGTTAAGACAAATCACAAAAATCTAATGCTACCTATAACAGATTAAAGTTGGCCCCAAATCCTTGACACATCTTCCATCAAGTGGTAAGGTATTTCCTCTCCCCTTAAATCTGGGCTGACCAGTGACTTCTTTGACCAGTAGTGTATGGTGATGACTCTATGATAGCTCTGGGCCTGGCCTTGAAGGGGACTGGCATCCTCTGCCCAGCCTCTTGGAGGCCTGAGCTGCCATTTCATAACTCTGACTACTATGATGGAGAGATCAGATAGAGAGTCCCTGAGACTCCAGAGAGGGAGAGGAGGCCTGCTGGGCCTAGTCTTCTAGCCCTCCCAACCAAGGTGTCAGGAATGTGAGATCATCTTGGACACTCCTGACCAGTCCAACCACCTGCTGAATACTACCAGGTGACCTGAGTTATCACCACAGGGAGTAAGAAATTGCCTAGACAAGCCTTTCCTGAATTTCTGACTCACAACATCATGTGATATATAAAGTAGTTGCTGTTTTAAGTCACTAAGGTTTAGGATAGTTCATTACACAGCAATAGATAACTGGAATGCTATCTATCTTTCAATTTTTGCCTTGGTAGTAACTCAATCACTCATTCACAGTTAGAACTACCAAATGGGTGACTCCTCTAAATTGGTGGGCAATATCCCCAGAAAATATTCATCATTCAACATCTGCTCAGAGGTCAACTGCTTTATCTCGTGAAGAAATCTTCCACTTATTCCTGAATTAAAAGTTCACTAAAAGCAGTGCTGTTACTGGCTATTGTATATTCTAGTTCACTCCAACTCTTATAAGTAAACAGAGTTAACACGATGTACTGGAGATAGCCTGGGCTTTGGAATCAGATAGGTAAATATTGGCTCTGCAATTTATCCATTGTGTAATCTTGGGCTCAACAGTTTCCTCATCTATAAAATGTAGTATAATTACAACTATTAAAGGCAACATAGTCTACTAAGAATGTCAAGTGTAGTGAAAGACTGCCTAGGTCAACCTCTCTGTGTCTCCGTTTCTTTCTCTCTAAAGTGAGGACAATAACAGTATCTACCCTAATGGGATTGTCATAAGGATTAGATGAGTTAACACACAGAACTGTGCCTAACACATAGGAAACACTTAAAAGTCAGCTATTTTTAGTTACTACCATTACTACCTCATAGGATTATTTTGAGAATTTACTGCAATTATGTCTCTAAAGCACTTAGTATGGCTAATTCTGTCCCCTTCTTTTTGATCTTTTATCTCTGTAGTGAAAAGTGCAGGCTTTTAAAAGTATACACCAGCCTCTAACCAAGTGGGTTTAGGACTCTCAAGTATAGGAAACCACATCTAAACTATGTCTAAAATCAATTTTGTTATACAAATTCCAAGCAGATTGTCTGGTACCAAAAATTACTTAATGGAACAAAAATTTACTTAATGGAACAGATTCTCCTGTATGCTACCAACCATTTAAGATAAGTGATTTCATAGAATAGGGAACATTTTCCTATGAGATACATACTTTGACTTCTGGCATTATGGATTGAGATTCTAAAATTCACAGTATATTAAATTGTGTTGTTGGTCATATGAGATACTGAACAAATATCTCTCTTAACTGGGTGGTGAATTCTAGCTTCCTTAACAGGACTTACTGAGTAGACATGAAAAAAAGCAAGCATTAGAAAAGTGTTTTTTTGGGTTTTTTCCCCTAAACTGTTCTGCCTTTGTAACTAAGCTTTGTGTTTAAAACTTCCACTATTTGAGCTAATGGACCTTTCTTAATTATGTTACTATGGGAGGTATTTATTATACAGATAATGGGGAAGATGATAAGAAATTTATTTATCTTATATATGCACGCTCTGTGAACATAATGTATATTTCACGTAATATTTGCCTTCTAAGTCATTGCTGTTCCTTACAATTGAGGGAAAAGATAGTCTGCCTACACAACAAAACTGGATAGTCTGTACAGATATCTTGCAGGTTTTGATATCACTGTTCCTATCAACAATTACATCCTTTGGAATGTAATTAAGTCAGGTTTGAAAGTACTCAAAATATCCAACTTTGGCTTGTCCTGAGCAAGAAAACATACTTAATGCAAAGTAAAAAGACTAGCCCTGGGAAAAGCACCACTTAAGAATAAGAGTGAACACAGACACTAAAAAGCAAAGGAGGCAAAGCAACATAAGACTGGTAATTATCAAAGAAGTCATAATGCTTGGCAAACTCCATTGTTTTCAACAGATTCGTATTTAAATGACATCTATTACCAAGACCTCAAATGGTGGCGGATGCAGATGATTCACTGGGCTACCTAAGTACAATTTCTTTCACAAGTCCTCTACCCCAGATTAATCAGAATCCCAAATTAACCAGAAAAGCAGCACTGCAAAATCTCAAGAACTCACTATTACTATAAGTGCAAGGCAGATATCACCTATGCAAATACTCTGGAACCTTCTAGATGAAGATTATCTATTACTTGAAGGGTGTAACATATAAAACCTACCAATATCCAACTTAGAAAAAAGGCAACTTTAAGAATAAAATGCCTACTGAAGAGGTGCCGTATATGCGGCTAGGTCACTCATCTAAACTTCGTATGTCTTGGTAGAGCTTACAACAAAGTAAGAATCAAATCCACTGTATTGTATCAGCATGGCCTAGAACAGTTTGCCCAGATAAATGTACCTCAGAAGTCCATGTATTGTTTCCAAATGGGGAGCAATTATATTCTCCTCTTGCAAGGAATTCTGTTTATTATCATCCTAACATTTTCCATTTTTTCCACATCTGGCATAAATAAGCTATTTGAACAGTAAGAATGAACATTCACAAATCAAATACATAATGGCTCATTACAGATTTAGAAGAATTACAAACAATAACAGAAATTGGAAGGTAGGTCTAAAAAGAACTTTAAATCTTCAGATGTTTCATTATGTTTTAAAACACTGACTTAAAAAAAAAAAAGGACGATTTTGGCTTTTTACTATTCCACATGGAACAGAGTGAGTTTACTTGAGGAAATGAAGATTCATAGTAAAGGAAATGGGTAGAGGTTTCTAATCTAGAAAAACAGTACTTTGGATAAGAATCAAACCACTTATTCATAAAAGAAATTAATTTTTAATACTAGTGGGAATAAATTCATTCTTGCCATCATCATCATTATGTTAACTTAGAGAAATGGCAAAACACTTATAAAAACATTACTTTTCTTACAGTACTTTATGTAAACATGGTATTCATTTAACCCTACATTATTATGCATGGGAATTATTTTAAAAAATTACTTTCTTAAATCTGTAATTACCATCCTAAACTTTAATGCACCTTTAAGGCACGGACAAATCATAAGGCCTACTCTAAATGCTTTAAAGCAATGGGATTCAAGAAGGAGCCCAAATGAGACAAGGATCTAGAAAAAGATGGCAACCTCTTTCAAGAAACTGATGCATATATGGCAGTATGAATTCAAAACCTCAACCAAACTATTATTATAAAGGCAAAATGGCAAGAGTGACAACTTGAGAGGCAGTGGTGTAATCGTTTCAAATCTGATTCTGGACTTGGAAAACTTTTGTTTTCAAGCTTTGCAGGCCATGTGGTCTCTGTCAAAGTACTCAACTTTGCCACTATTGCAGAAAGTAGCCATAAACAATACCAAAACGAATAGGTGTGGATCTATTCCACTATCACTTTCTTAGGCAGAAGAAAGTGATTTGGCCTGGGGGCTATGGTTTGCTCAGGATTTGGCCTGGGGGCTATGGTTTGCTGAAACTTGATCTAATTACTAAATCCTAGAGATATACTTTGCTAAGGGGCCTCCTCTCAAATTAAGGGATTTACCTGGTTTAATTGCTAGTTGTCCCTTCTCTAAATCTTAGTAACCAAAATACTGAATGAGTAAGCATACAGATAAGGAGAACATTTGAGGAAGAGAAAAAAAAAAAAAAACACATCTGTTGCAGCTGAAAAAATAAAAACTTCCAAGATTCCAACTCCTTCCTGATTAAATGCCTTTTCACTATGACTAAGAAGACTTTTATCTTTGTTCAATTTAATTTCCTTTCCATTACCCATTGCTTTCATTTCTTTAAATTAGATCTTCCAGTCAAATAAAGTGTCGTTTTTACCAGTTAAAACAAAATTAGTGTTAAGTAACAGCTAAAACTTTTCAAAAGTTATTTCTTGACTAAAGGCTATTCAGCTATTAAGGATGAAGTTCACTATTTCACTCTTCCGTAAAACCACTTCCAACCAAGGCCTGATTTCAACTATGAAGTTAGTAGGAAAATGGTTTATTTCTATTGTCATGCCATCTTTGGAAAACCCTGTTTCAATGATGTAGAGGGAACTGGAAACATTAAAAAAAAAACCCAAAAAATAACAACAAGAAAACTTCCCTTAACTGCTAACTCCCTTCTTTTCCAATTTTTATCCTTCAGGAACGAATTTATTTTTACACATTCAAGATTAGATTTGACCCTCTAGTATAACGGATAGCTTGGGGGTAGTTTGCATCTCACATAAAGTAAAATTCAACTCAGTTCAGAGGTAAATATGGTTCTGAGTAAAGAGAGAACAAGTCATTAGAAAGAGCCTTCTGCCTAAGTACAGTATTACTGTTCATGCCAATGCCATATTTTAAACTGGTATCAGAGTTCTGAGAGAGAATAAAAGGTACCTCTTAGAATGAAAGCAGATTAATATATTGTCATCTCTCTTCTTTTGCTGAGAATATTGGGTAGCTCCTTTGCTACTAAGTGCTACTCAATAAATGAAAACAGTCCCAGTGTTTGCTATTTCATGGCATTAAAGTACTTAATGATGATTTAGCTCTCACTGCTAATGCTGTTCCCTTCACAAGGTGACACGTGCAAGTTAAAATTTGGTGATGAGTTTTCAGCATTAGCTAAAGTCCATTTAGTACATCCTTAAGAGAGGTATCCTCTGTGCACACACCTATATAGCTATTCATTAAGGTAGATAGAACACTACTAACTCCTATGACCCTACAGTGATGTTAGCTAAGAACTAGGACAATGTCACAGTGAACCTGGATAAGAATCTTGGATAGTTATTTAGAATAATATCTCTTCTAACTAAAATGGGGAAACTGCTTTCAGAAACTTAAATTTGTTTAAAAGTTAGGCTGGCTTGAATTTTCATGAATTTCATGGCTCTGCCCTAGGCCAGTTAAGAAGAGAGAACCAGCAAACATGATTGTGCTGATGTGGTCCTAGATGACCGAGAAGCACTCTATTCACAGTACAGATACAGCAAAAACCTATTAGCAGTGAATGAAAAGGGAGGGGGAACCCATCAAACACTCATAGCATTTCCACATCTATCAGACAGTCCCTACTTCATTTAAAATATCTGTTGCTAACCCTGGATGGAGTACTGACAAATGCTGCAAAGTTTCTCTTTACAGAAATTACTGCACCTCACTTTTACAATTTGGTAATAGTTTAAATAGCTCTATTTTCTCAAATAACATCTAAGAAACTAACAAAGCAATAAAGAACTTTCCAGCATAATACTTCTGAAAAGTAGGATGGACTTCATTTTTTGGTAGGCTTAAAAGCTCCATCTAAAGCAGCATATTCTCTACCTCTCACCTCCCTGCCTATTTAGTAATGGCAAAATCTGTCCACTGAAAGCCTTGATTACCAGCTGAAATGTTTCCTTAAAGATTTCAGTCTAATTTCAACTCTACTTTTTCTATGCCACAGAGCATAGTTGGTCCCTAAGACGGCGCTAGGCAACAGTTTTCACCCTATCATGCTGTTGCCCATCTAAAGAGGAGAATGCCATAGTCTATGTCTTCTGAAGACAAAATACGGCTTCAACATAATGTTTAAGGGTAGGCTCTAATCAAATGGTAGCATTATTACATTCCTATTAAAAGATGCATTGTTTTTCCAGAAGAAAAAATAACCGTTCATTAGTGATATGGTGCAGCTGTATATATATGTACAGGTCTCAGATTGCTTAAGAATTACCCTTTGCATTCTAACTTCCTATCATCAAAGCAACGCCATTCTTTCCTACCCACTTTTTCACATACCCAAAGCAGTCTCAGGAAGGGAGCACACTACTAACGTTCTCACAAATGGCTCACCACCAGTTCAGGCATGATCAGCCCCTCTCCCAAATCTCTTTTACAATCATCTATGCCCCTGCACCAAAACAATTTCTTAAACCACTACATATTTAAATACTCTTTAAAAAATTAATGATCAATTAAGAGAAGCTAAAGATTTTTCTCTTTTCTATTTGCACTGTAACTTGTAAGCATCTACTTGCCTGCATCCCTTAATAATCCTCCTTCATTCTCTGCATGCAAGACAGGGCATCTAAAGCTCTACATGTTTGGTAAATTCTTTCTGACTCTCAGTGCTGGATTAAGAATCTCAGAAATAACCAGAATTACCAAAAAGGTCCCTTGAAGTTTTAAAAATCTTAGGAATGATTAAGTAACCAAACCTGACCAAAATCGATCCCTTGATCAATTTATTGCAACATGATTGTGCATGATGTTTTCTGGTAAATGCCCTGCAGTGTATTATTAAAAAGCAAAGCTCTTGGAGTCACCAGCAATTTGCTGATGGTTGGTTTATGAATTACTAAGTTTGCAGACGCAAGACATGGATTTAGTGAGGTTCTTCTATTGGACTGAAAATATAAACTATCACATATGTAGAAGGAAATGGAACTGTAGTTGCAGTAAGAAGCATAATGTTGAATTTCTACAACCACAATATTGCGAAAAAAATGTGTTTAAAATGTCATATAAAAGTTATCAAATATGGAGACCTGTGGATTTAAAAATACAATCCAGGCTCATTTCACTGTAAAGTGACATTTTTGATGCATAATATTGCTGTTATGTGAAGCTAAGAGCCGAAGAGACTGGATGAAACTTTGGTAGTCAGCCTTACGCGTTAATTCATCTGGACTAGAGCCATTTCCTAACACCTGAAGATATATAAGCACTATGGCTTACAAATACCAATCAGGAAGTTGCAGTACGGCTGGCTCTGTGCTGTTCGATAATTGCAGAACAAAAACACTTCCTTCCCTGCTCCCCCTTTCCTCAACACAACACCCAGGCCCCCAAATGCAGAACTACCTATTGCAAACACTTCGCTGTTCATTTCACTTCCAGGTGCCGAAAGTGCTTCAGGTGATGCTGCCCATTAGAATACTGCTCCAAGATGGCGGCATACATGAAACAATCAGGCAAAGTATCAGATGCCTTGTCAGGGCAAAGATTAATCTAACCTTTCAAAACAAAAAGAACCACTGGGATTCTTTTTTTTTTTTTTTTTTTCTTCTTGAGATAAGAAACTGCATGTTCTGGCAGGGAAGGAAGAAGAGAAATTCCCCCTCATCATCATCATCATGATAACTTCATTCTCTCTTGTGGCTGGCTGGTTCAGATGACCAAGGCTCCTGCTTCATTTTTCAGATCTGGGCAATTACAGCCACCAGGGTGATATGGACCAAAGTACAGTGTTCAAACATGACTGGTAGATAAACGATCATTTATCATTGTCTTGTTAAAAAAAAATTTTTTTTATAAAGTTAACAAACCAAGGCTGTTGATCCCTGAATTAGAAAGTTGATTTGCTTGATTATTTTCCAAAGTGTGAGGTGGGAAGAAAGAGGGGAAGAGCCTCTAGTGCTTTTGTGTATGTTGCTGATACAACATCTTGCTAACATCTTCTGATCTGGTGTTGTGGCATTTTGTGAATCTAAGTACCAGCCCATGGCCGTGATGCTGGTTACTTACGGCCCAAAGGGGAAGAGGGTCTGTCCCACCTCCTCACTGTTTCAATCTGGCCCAGTAGTGGACACAGAGCCCTGGGCAGTTTCCCCAGAAGCAACTGTCTCTTCTTGTGAGGGTGACTCTTCCTCGGCTTGTCCCCGAGATGTGACAGTTGTTTCAGGGGAGATGCTATGAGGCCCCTCCAGGGGTATACAGCCAGGGTGGTTTTTGCGAAAGTGCTGATTCAAGATGGCCTGGAAGGGGAAACTTTTGCCACAAACATGACAGTGAAAGGGCTTGTTGCCTGTGTGCTTGCGGATGTGATACTCCAGCTGATCTTTCCGGGTATATTTCTTGCCACACATGCGGCAGACAAATGGTGTAATCCCCATGTGCAGGCGCATGTGGCGGTCCAGGCTCCCCTTCTGGTTGAAAGATTTGGCGCAGTAGATACAGGTGAGACGGGGGTTGTACCGGAACCACCGCTCAGATACTTCCTGCTCTCGGAGATACTCCACATAGCCACTTACTCCCATCATTGCTGACTCTTCTACCTGTACCAGGTGAGGCCAATAAGAAAGAATATATATTATTACGTATATATAGTAAAAGATATCAAATTTATTTTTACCTCTGTTACTAAGCTAATGCTTATTTTTTGTAGTGATCCAAATAGGAAATTAATTACTACGAAAAAGTAAAGATGTTAAGATAGAAATTAAAAAAAAAATCGAGGCCACTCTATTCCATTACCATAAAAGAACAGGACAGCTGAGTTACTTTCTTGCTGAAAAACTGCATGCTTATTAAACCCCTGCTGAATGTTTAATTTATGGTGATAGGAGAATCTAAGCCCACTAATACCATCCATTTGGACTCTAAATTGCAATTATAGTCTAGACAATCAGGTAGGTACTTAGGCAATGTTGGTCCAACAGAACTTTCTGTGATGATGGAAATACTTGATAATTCGCACCACCTAATACAGTTGCCACCAGGCACATGTGGCTATTAAGCATGTGTAATATGCTAGTGTGACTGAGGAACTGAATTTTTCATTTTAATTGCTTTCAGTTAACTAAAATTTAAATTTAAATAGCCACATGTGACATGGCTAATGGCTACTATATCTGACAGTACAGAATACATTATGGCAAGCACATTATAAATCATATTTATGGTATTATCATTAATACCAAAATTTAACCCAATAGTAACTAGCTTTTTTTTTTTTTTTTTTTTTTTTTTTTTGCGGTACGCGGGCCTCTCACTGTTGTGGCCTCTCCCGTTGCAGAGCACAGGCTCTGGACGCGCAGGCTCAGCGGCCATGGCTCACAGGCCCAGCCGCTCCGCGGCATGTGGGATCTTCCCGGACCGGGGCACGAACCCGTGTCCCCTGCATCAGCAGGCGGACCCTCAACCACTGCACCACCAGGGAAGCCCAATAACTAGCTTTATAAAAATGTATATAATTTGTAGGTGACAGTATTCCTCTTTACCCAAAAATATTTTAGTACCACACCAACATATTTTCTTCATTCTAAAGACTAATAAAAGTTTAACTGACCTCAGAGAAAACTGGCAAAAGAGCTGGGAAAGGAAACTAGGCTGAGATATGAATTTACTAACTTGGTTATTCCCTCCTATAACCTCTTCACAATTTGATACTCAGTAAGTATTTACTGAGTGACTACTGTCCACCAAATACAATGACAGGTGCCACAGAGAAAGAAGTACAAGACTTGGTTTCTGGGACCTCCCTGCTGGCGCCGTGGATAAGACTCCGCGCTCCCAATGCAGGGGGCCTGGGTTCAATCCCTGCTCAGGGAAATAGATCCAACACACATGCTGCAACTAAGAGTTTGCATGCCACAGCTAAGGAGCCAGACTTCTGCAACTAAGGAGCCGCCAAGCCACAGCTAAGGAGCTCTGGAGCTGAAACGAAGACCTGGCACAACCAAAATAAATAAATAAGTATTTTTAAAAAGTCACCAAAAATAAATAAATAAAAGAATTGGTTTCTGATTTTGCCCTCTGAACAAAAAGATGAAACTTCTGAACAAAAAGCAGACAAAACAAAGAGAAGTAGGAGAAACACATATTCCTAATGATGTTGCTAATTCACTGTTTATAGTAAAGGTAAATGTCCTTAAAATACACTGCACAGAAGTATTATCATCTAATTTTACATACCTATTATTTGTAGTGGTTTGATTTAAACAGATTATTAAAAGTAAAGAGAGGGCTTCCCTGGTGGCACAGTGGTTAAGAATCTGCCTGCCAATGCAGGGGACACAGGTTTGAGCCCTGGTCCGGGAAGATCCCACATGCCGCGGAGCAACTAAGCCTGTGCGCAACTACTGTGCTCTAGAGCCCGCACACCGCAACCATTGAAGCCTGCGCGCCTAGAGCCCGTGCTCACAACAAGAGAAGCCAACGCAATGAGAAGCTCGCGCATCGCAACGTAGAGTAGCCCCCACCTGACGCAAGTAAAGAAAGCCCGCATGCGGCAACGAAGACCCAATGCAGCCAAAAATAAATAGAATAATCTGTGAGTTATATATTATTTCTCCAATTTCTCTTAGTTTATAAAGTATCTCCCCACTAAGTTAAATTTCTTGCATTGAAATAAAATTACTCAAGACATAAAAAAGCAATTATTATAAAAACATTAAAACTCTGCTATTGTTACTTAGATTACTAACCCTTTACATTATTGCAAAATAAATGCTTTCTTTTTCTGATTTCTTTTTTAATGAAGGGAAAATGATATACAGTTTAAAACTTTTTATTAAGTTTTAGACACAACAGTGTGTTGACTCCTCATCACCCAACAATTATCAACACATGAGCAATTTTGTTTTTTCTTTACCCTCACTTATTTCTCTCCTTTTTCATATTATTTTTGAAGAAAATCCCAGACATAATTTCATACATAAATATTCTAGTATGCATTTCTAAGAGACAAGGATTCTTTTTTCTTAATGTAATCAAAATACCACTATCGCACCTAAAAAAACCACAATAATTCCTTAATATAAATTAGCTAAGACCTTAATTTTGTTTTACTTAATCTGAACATGAACAATCTAAATAGTCAAAATATTTAACATATGAAATAAACATGGTTTCCTCCTATCTGAAAGCTGGGAGGGAGAGGGAACAATATATTCGTTTGAATGAATAATTTAAAAATCTTGCATTTATAAATCCTTTGCTTTCAAAATTCTATATTAAAATATCACCATTCATAAATTTCTGATTTATTTAGCCTGCTGACTTCTGAAGTCCTTGTGTACGTGGGTGTATATAGCACATATATGTTTTATGTATAATGTTTTGAGTAAAAAGCTTATATATACATACACACACACAAATATATATATAGGGGCTTCCCTGGTGGTCCAGTGGTTAAGATTCTGCACTTCCACTGCAGGGGGCATGGGTTCAAGCCCTGGTAAGGGGACTAAGATCCTACATGATGTGCAGCGCGGCCAAAAAAAAAAAACAACCCCCCCCCACACATATATATGAGCATTTTGTTTATTTATTTTTTGGCCGCACAGCATGTGGCATCTTAGTTCCCTGACCAGGGATGGAACCCGTGCCCCCTGCATTGGAAGCACAAAGCCTTAACCACTGGACCTCTAGGGAAGTCCCTATATAAGCATTTTAAATATACAGGAGAAAATTCCATACGTGTAGCACAGGTAAAGTACAATGCAAAGAGGAGAATATGTAAAAGTTGACTCTGGATTAACTGGAGAAAAATGAATCTAATTAGTAAATAATCTTATACCCTTTTCTTGAATATCTAAAAATGTGTATTGTCTCCTTTCACATGTTAGCTAACAATGCTCTTCAGTATTTCCAACAGAATAGAGGTGGTTCTCAGCAGGTTTGGGAAGTAGTATGAGTTCAAGCATTGAATGGTAAGGCTTTAGATGATTTCTGATTTATTTCATATAACATTTCTTTCTGCTCCAATTCCCTGGATAATCAAAACTGAACTCACATAAAGAATGAGGGATTGGGACCTCCCTGGTGGCGCAGTGGTTAAGAATCCACCAGCTAATACAGGGGACATGGGTTCGATCCCTGGTCTGGGAAGATCCCACATGCTGTGGAGCAACTAAGCCCTTGCACCACAACTACTGAGCCTGCGCTCTAGAGGCCGCAAACCACAACTACTGAGCCTGTGTGCTGCAACTCCTGAAGCCCGTGCGCCCAGAGCCTGTGTTCTGCAACAAGAGAAGCCACCGAAATGAGAAGCCTGTACACCACAAGGAAGAGTAGCCGCCACTCGCCACAGCTAGAGAGAGCCTGCACGCAGCAACGATGACCCAACACAGCCAAAAAAAAAAAAAAAAGAATGAGGGATTATCCCACTAAAAGGTCCTGGGTGACCATGGGCAGAGCATAGAATAACTTCTCTGAGGTTTAGTTTCCCCATCCATAAAATAAAAATGTTAGAATATGTTTTGCCAATTCCATTGGATTCTCATGGGAATCAAATATGATAATAATACCTTGAGATATCCCTGAATGCCTGATGTTATACTTTACAGCAATTAAGGGTGCTGGAACCTGGGTTCAAACCTGCATCCTACTTATTGTTCGACTTTAAGCAAGTTATTTAACTACTCTGTGCGTCAGTTTCTTCATCTGTAAAATGAATATAATAATAGCATCTACCTTATAGGTTGCTATGAGCATTGAATGAAAGTGCTTAATGTAGCTCAATAAATGTTAGCTATTATTAAACATTACAAAAATTCACAATATTATTCATAATCTTGAGGATACCTATTCCCTAAAAAAACCTGCCTAACTTTAAGGAAAACAATGTCATAGCAGTATTATCCACAAACAGAAAGTAAATGTATTTTAGTTATCTGTCATGAACCATAATCAGAAAACTCACACATTATGATCAATTTCACCTAAAAAGTATTGCAATAAAATTGCAATAAAAGAGCAAATAAATGAGCATAAAATGTAGATTAGGTCCTTGTCAAAGATAACAATGTATCTTTGGTAGTTTTATTCCTTTATACTCTAAAAAAGAAGCAAGGACAAAAATGGCTGCCTCCTGGTTCTCTCTGTCACGAAGAAGTGGATCATTTCACTTCTCCCAGTTGGCAATTCCCTACTAGATTGTAAACTCTGTAAGCACAGGGATAATTCTATATTGCCGAATATGCCAGGACTTGACAGTGCTTGATATGTAGCTGGTGTTCAAAAACTATTTTTTAAATGAATTATTCCATACAATGAGTAAATTCCATATAAATGAATGTTTCCCATATTTTCTAAAACAAATACCAGTCTAGATTCTTGACATGGCCTTCACTGCTGTCCACAATCCTAATCTTCAGTTACTAATCAGAGACTAAAAGAACTGAAGGGACTTATCTGATTGGTTCACTAATTTTATTTAAATATCTCCCAAACTGAGGACTTCACAGGGAACTAAATAATTCCTTATTTAGTAGTTGTCTCTTTATTGGGCACCTACTCAGTAATCTTAGCTACTCAGAACTACTTAGAGGTAAAACAACTCCCATTTAGTGGGCACCTGATAAGACAATGTCAGATACTAAGATCAGAAAATGTGGGCTCTGCTCTCAAGGAGATTTCAATCTAGAAGGAGACAAATTAATATAAATAAGAAAATAATAATTTATATGAGTCAGTAGAGAATTAGGAAAAAAATTATATGGTACCATGTATAAATGCTACAGCGGTTTAAGAAGGGGAGATCAAAGAGGACTAGGCTAGCTGGGACAGATGGAACTAGGAGTCAGGCCTTGCGTGGACTCAGACACCTGGGAAGAACAGAGTATTCCAGACTCAAGGTGCATAGACAGAAGTCTGATGGAGTTCTGAGGCACAAAGTCTGCCTGTTTGGGACAGTTAATGCTGATGAATGGTGGGAAAAGCTGGGTTAGAAAGATTATAAATTACTTGGAAAATTAGACCAAGTATTTTAACCTTCATGTGGTAGAAAAAGGAAAAAGCCATAGAATATTTCGAATAAAGGAGTGACCTTAAGTATTCTGTTCCAGTTAAATCACCCTTATATAATCAAGAAGCTCTTCAAGCCTACCAAAATTTGTTTTTACTACAACATAAGTCCATGTCCTGTTTTGGTTCTATGTGGTGGGAAAAACATAACTGGTGAGTAGACTCGTCATAATAAACTTTCCATGTTAAGGCAGCGGTCCCCAACCTTTTTGGCACCAGGGACCGGTTTCACGGAAGACAATTTTTCCACTGACAACGGGGAGCCGCAGATGAAGCTTTGCTTGCTCGCCGCTCACCTCCTGCTGTGCAGCCTGGCTCCTAACAGGCCACAGACCGCTACTGGTCCGAGGCCTGGGGGCTGGGGACCCCTGTGTTAAGGCATATATTAACTCATCTCTTAATAGCAATTCCAGACAATACTACTTATCTCCTATTTCTTTACAGCCTGTACCTTCTGCTTCAGTCAGGTAAACAACCTTGTAGAATTCCAATTTTTGTCCCTATCCTAACTATGTGTGGAATAAGTCATCTCTTTCTAACTACTTTAAAAACCACACTTAAACTCTCCTGAGTAACACTTTCCTTAAGTGGATATTGATTCCTGTAACTGCCTTTTAAGCACTCCTACTCCCACAACACAGTTATTTAAGTCTATATAGTCTTATCTATATGTGCTTTGTGTATGTGTTAGTCTGTCTTATGCCCACATTAAGTTGTAAGGTCTGTCTCATTGCTGTATTTATTTTCACAATAGTTACCATCACATAGGTCACAGAGTCATCACATTTTATTTGAGAGATGCAGAGAAGGGCTCTAATAATATGAGTAAACTTACTTTTCCTCCAAGCTCCTAATACTTTCTCTCACACCTTATTAAAACTAAAAAATTCTCCTATAATGGTTGCAGTTCCTTTTCTGATACCAAATAGCATGATAATATACAAGTAAATACAGTTTATAACAATGTCTTACTGCTGTTACTATACTATATACACAATAAACATCTAGTGGTTTAGATAAAGATTAAACAAGATTCTATCAGTATAGTGCAGAAGATAAAAAATTAGCTACGCAATCTTAATCCACCAGTGTTTCCTTTTAAAGGGCCACAGTGTTTACAATTTATTGTGTTCTACTTGGTGAGCTCACCAACTTTTTAAAAATCAATCTTCAATGATAGACACCTGTGAGAAAAAATAAACAAAAATATCAACCAACTACATACTTACACTACTTGCTAAAAAGAGTTGCAAATAAAATAGAAGACATCATTCCTAACCTTTCTAGAACATTTTAGTCTAACAGGATATTTAGGAAGAAAATAAATGAAAGGATACAAGCATACTAAAAAGCAAACAGGACACAAAAATGCATAAGCAATTCATTTACAAATCTACAATACTATATAAACTAATAATTATGTAGTCTTATATCCACACATGTACAAAATCAAACTCTCTCCATCCCAGGTCCTACATTAGCTGCATGTGGTTTTCAGAGGTTATTTTTATTACTCTTAGGACTATAGACTGGCTCCTATAATCAGGAAAGAGTTTCACAATCTTATCCTTTTCTACTTCCCAAAATCTGCTGACACCAAAAGTGTATTTCCTGCATGCTTGCAAGCTAGAATAAAGAGAAAAGTAATCATATACAGTATTTATTAAACAAGGCCAATGTTACCTCTCCTACATCTTTCCTTTCTTATTCATAATACTATGTTCACACACAGCGGCAATGTCTTCAACCACTGCAGCAATTCTAAATCCACAACTACATACCTGGGAGCTGGGTTGCTTAGGCTCATCCATTCTCCCAGGAGACTCACTTCTGGCTCTGTGTCTCTCCGTCAAGGGAACAACACTGCCGGAGGGGCTAAATCTGTTGGAAGAGGAGCACAAAGGGGACTAACAGAAAAGTAGTCAAGGAACTTAAAAAATGGTGATGTCTGCCTCCTGTATCCCATAGTCTAGGAAGGGGGAACAAAGTGAACAACAGATTTCTAAGAAGTCCTTTCATGGAGCCAATACAGAATCATACATGAAAGAAGAAAAGCTTGCCCTAGTAAATTTAAGAAATACAAAGTGATGCAGCCAATATGACCTGGTGAAGCTAAGGCTAAATATAAACTTCTATCCTTATATAAGTACCAGAAGACCAAGAAAGAATAAATTAAAACCGGGTCTGTTGGGCTTCCCTGGTGGCACAGTGGTTGAGAGTCTGCCTGCTGATGCAGGGGACACGGGTTTGTGCCCCGGTCCGGGAAGATCCCACATGCCGCCAAGCGGCTAGGCCCGTGAGCCATGGCTAATGAGCCTGCGCGTCCGGAGCCTGTGCTCCGCAACGGGAGAGGCCACAACAGTGAGAGGCCCGTGTACCGCAAAAACAAAAAAACAAAAAAATCCCCTAGGTCTGTAATTTTGTTTCTTCTATATAACTTTTAGGTTCTTGGTTGATCCTTTCCCCAAGCCCCATGATAATTTTTTAGATATTTCAGACTGTTGACGTAGATCATGAAGATCAAAAATCTTTGCATTTAAGCTATTATTTCTGATACAGTTCTAAGATGGGGGGGGACAACAGTGCTAACATAGGGTGACAGTAAGTATTATGCTCAAGAATATTTTAACTATTAAGGACACAAGAAGGAAAATACTCTAATCAAGACCAACTTAAATGGACATAGTATATACTCTCTGAATTTCTGTGACACACTTGTCTCTCAAGACCAGATGCGAACCAAAATCATAGCTTGTTTAGTTATCACTGTTCATACAGTCAATTTTAAATTTTTAAGAAAGGAAAAGAATATTACCCATCTTAGTTGGTAATATTTCTTTCAATTGAGACTTTCTTTCAATTTACTTAGATTAAAATTATTGTTATTTCCCCCCAAAGAAATGTTCTAACAACTGCCATACATTAGAAAGAGAAAAGTGGGGCATGGGGCATAGGGCATAGTAGCACTGGTGAAAAAAAGAAACTGTCAGGTTTGTGGTAGCAGCTGTCCTCAATGACAAAACAGAAAAAATATCATCAAATGACAAGTGAAAAAAAAGGAATGAAAAACACCCAAAAAGCTTTTCTTTGGAATTACTGTGATTACACTAAAAAGAACAATCACTGCTGGTACCATATTTCGTCTAATTTGGTAGATGGGGGCAAAGAAAAGTAAACAGTGCTACAAAGGAATGTGAAACTTCCAGAGGTCACCTACCTGTGTGAGAACATACCAAGGAAGGGCAATGCTGTCAGATTCCCAGCTGATGAGCAGCTCTCTTCCTGGAATTCCGAAGAAACCCTGGCAATTACTGATCCTAGTGTGACTGCAGATGCTATTCTGATTCATGAAGTGTCTAACTTTACCATAATTCTCACAACACTGTGAATACTTCAGGACTAGGAGCTTCCTGCTTTAAAAAAATTAGAATACAAGTCTTTTGGCACACTTCCAGTTTCCCCAACATAAACTTAGACTAAGAACATCAAGTAAGGAAGATACTCTTTGTATCACACCGAGGGCCTGCTTTAATTATGTCTGTACAACAGCCATTAGATGGGCAAACAAAACTTACCTGTCAATTTCACTGCTTGTTGGCCTAGCGACCTTGGCTCCTGAAGATCCTAACATGTAATTTTCCTGTCCTACAGAACCATGGCCTGTGGTGTCAATCACCATGGCTGTGACTTCCTCTGCACTACTCCCATCTTCTCCGGAAGGCTGATTCTCAGGCCCAAGCCACTCTTCTAGGTTTTCAGTTTTGATGTGTACTGCTCCAAGAACTCTAACTTCATCATCACTCCGGGCCCCTCGGTCTGCTACTCCTGTCTCCACGTACCACTGTCCTGCTCGGTTGATCCGAAGAATGGGCTCCCGGCTCTCTACATCAGAACTCTGTTCAATTATCTGAGGGCTGGTGGACTCCTCAGGAGGACTGAGCTCCCTGATATCCAGCACAGCACTAACCTGACCTCGCCGGTTTCCCTTTGGGGTATTATGTCGGGGGCTAAGCGAGCGGTTCAGACTTGGTGTAACTCTGTGAGACTCTGGAGGTCCCTCTGGGTGCTTTGTCCTTGTTTGACTTAATTCAGCTTCAACCTCAGCCACATTGATTTTGAAATGAATGCCCTCCAGGATCTGTGTACATTTGTCTATAATATGCTGCATCTGCAGAAAACTGGCAGCTGTCAGGTAGCTGATGATATCTGCCAGTTGCAGGCATATCCGCCCCGTATAACAGAAAGAAAGGAGCTGTTCAAAAACAGTAGGGTTCTTTATGACTGAAATGGAGACAGTACTCATCTCATTCAAGGACATGTGATCTCGGAAATAGGGGGAGCTGGCAGCCAGTACCACTTTGTGAGCCCGAAAAGCTTGTCCTTGCACGTTGACCACGATGTCACAGAGACGGCCCTGCATGCGCAGCTGGTTTAGATGGCTCAGGACAGAGTTGCTGAAGTCAGGGATCTCCAGTTGTATGTTCCCACTCTTCTCCATGGTCGTGCCTGAGGGTGTAGGCAGGCATTCAACCCTGCTGAAAGAGGAAACGAACTGTTGTTAGTAATTATAACCAGTCCCCTCAGGCTTTCTAATTCACACCTATTTAAAAATATTATCTAGTAAAATTTCAAAATCTCCAAATAAATAGAGATACTTTCCTTATGTTTAAACATGGAAAAGAAATACCAACAGGTTTAGTAGTTTAGGTTTCACAGCAAGGCACCATTAAAACCAAAAAGTGATTGTTAGACTTCTAAAAATTCAAGGTATGCCATATTTTCCTTATTAACAAGCTATATAACATCAAAACTAAAGTTCAACAGAATAGAGGGGGTAAAAAAAAGCAGTATGACAATTTTTATTTACTAAGTGTTAATCATAAGGTATTTGCACACAATATAAAATGCGGTGACAAGTTTTCTTTGGAGAAGAAAGAAGCTTTTTGAATAAATGTAAATATACACAGGTGGGCTGACTAGATACCCTTAATATTTTACTACTTGATGCATGAGTTATGTTCATTATTTTATAAAGTGACTAATATCCCTCCTGAGTATAAGCCATTATTTCTAAGCTGAAGGTTCAGAGCTCCCCACAGAAAGGCTTTGGGTTTAGGACTTGGAGGTAAACTCTAGGTTACGAAAAACTCCAAGTTGTGTCAGGACGCAAATGCAGAGAACTTGAAGTTCACTCTCAGGATTAGGTAAAGGTAGATAAGTCTGCCTCTATCTAAATTCAAAGCTGGAAATTTCAGGGTGGTAATGATGCTTTGATTCTGAAATTTAGTTCCCCAAAGCTGGTGAAAAACAGAGCATTTACCAAATATGGCCAATATTTTTACATTAAAAGATTTTTGAAAAGTTGCTGAAGCACTAAGCCTGTAACTGCATCCAACAGTCTTCACTGGTTGAGAGTAGTTTGTATAAATCCCATTAGAAAGACACTGACTTGAGCATACACAGTTACCTAAGACCTGAAACTTCAGGAACTTATCCTGGCAAGCTCACAGTATTGCCCTGCATTTACCACACACTTATCAGTAAATAGGGAAGTGTATACACTGCTTTCAAGAATCAACTTTAGCCAATCTGACCTTTTTCCAAAGCGTTTTTGTTTGTTTTGAAACTTTTAATCCAATAAGAGCCTCTGTCGATGCCATCATGAATTCAGATGTTTATTTTGGAGCCTACACCAACGCCTTTTTTGTTTGCTCTTCCCGGCAATTCCCCAGTGAGGAGGAAGCCCCTGGAGTAAGGTCTTTCTCTACCGTCGGCACTGGAGGGGTGAGAGCTGTAAGAGGGAGAATCGGGAACTGCATGGGGTTGGCCACTCCGGTACTTGAGTGGTTTTCGTCCGCGTTAGGAAGCATGGGGAACGGGGAAAAAGCAGAGGGGCGAAATGTCACCGAGGAGCGGGGGCGGAGAGGGGAGCAAGGCGTGCGGCCGGGGAGCGAGCAATCAGGTGAGGGTAGAGGACCGGGAAGGGGGCGGCGCCCCGGGATCCGGTCCAGGCGGTAGGCGTAAGCGGGCGGGGAGCTGCCTAGAGGTGGGTGTGTGTATCTGGGTGTGTCCGGGCTGCCGTTGGGGAGGGGGCTGCCCATCCCGGGGTCCTGAGGGAGGGGCCCACGAGGGGGCGGGTCCGGCAGCTCAGCCCGGCCAGGGGCCAAGCGGGTGGAAGGTCTCCTGGTGCCTTGAGGCGGGGTGGAGGGAGGTGGCTGAGCGCCCCAGGAGCAGGCTGCGGCGGAGACCGGGCGAGGCGGCCCCAGTGCAGGGCAGCGGGACTGCTGTGCGGGGCCCGAGCCCAGTCAAGGAGCAGCACCTACCTCCGGGGGTGGAAATGGGCCGGAATGGGCCGGAACACCGTCCCGGAAGTGAAACCCCCCACCCCCTCCCCCGGAGCGGGCGACGTGCCGGAAGGAAATCGCTCACCCTTACACCGCCCCCCTTACCCCTCCCCAGCGCTTTCCGTCCCTCGCGCCCCCTCCCCTCTCTTCCCCTCCTCCTCAGTCCGTAGGAGGGCGGGAGCCCTGCATCACGTGGGAGGTCCTGTCCCCGCCCCGGGGCGAGGCCAGGGGGCGGGGCCGAGGGGGCGGGCTTAGAGGACTGGACGAAGGTGATGCTGAAGGAGGACGAGAATGAGAGGGGGAGGAGTTGAAGCGGACGCTGGCGGAGAGTCTGCGTCATGACGTCATGGAATAGAATCCTTATATACAGGCGTCTGGACGCCATCTCGGTCTTTAGAAGGTACGAGACGGCTCTTGGTATGTACGTGTTTTGTGTGCTGTTAAGTAAGTTCTTAGCCTGAGAGGCCTCCAGCTCTTGGCAGTTAGGATCGCCTTAAGCCGGCTGGCATTTCTAGTCCAGTCGCAGGCCTTCGCACGGTTCACAAAATGAAGATGGTGGAGGATTGCGAGTTGGGTGCGGGCGCGACCTAATTATACACCTCGGGTTGTTGGGCCGAACTGCGGAAAAACCCCGGCTCGCGGGCTCTGCCTCTGATGAAGCCTGTGTTGGTAGGGACATCTGAGACTGTTGATGAATGCCAACGGCTCTGATGGCGGCGTGTGCCGAGTCACCGAGTGGGTCTTTGTTAAAGACCTCGGCCCGAGTCTTCCTTCAGCCACTTGCTCTCAGGAAGGCCACGTGGTTCTCTAAAGGCTGCACTCTGCACTGCACCATTATTTCCGTCAGTGGTTCTTAATCTTAATTATGTGGAATGCTCTCACGCAATTATGGGTGGTGTAAACGACGTGCTTACATGGTATGGAAATGACGTAAGGTTTAAACTTAGGTTTAGAATAAAATGAATTTTTTAAATCCCTAATCTTTCCTAGGAACGGTGCCAGGCATGGGTGCCAGGCATGAATGCAATGTGGCTTTTGATGGCTTCTGGTGGACAGGTAAGTAACGGCTAATTACAGTGGGAAGAATGAAATCTGCTTAGATGTGGTCTTTATGCTAAGCCTGTGATGGTTTAAGAGTAGTGGGCAGAAGGGATTTCTGAAAAATTATATTCTGAGGCTTAACTACGTAACGATATTAGTGATTAACTTAGCAGCACAGCATGTTTTATTGGATTATTCTTTGTCTATTTTCTAGTTGTGTACCAAAGGGATGAGAACCGCTGCTGGGGTGAGTTACTGAAATTCCCTGACAAAGGGAAGTTAGGTTGAAAGTCCACTGAATGTGCCACAATGATGACAGTTTATTTGCTACTCTTGACTGTGAGGGTGACGAGAATTATTACCACCATTATGCTAACTGAGGCACACAAAATGGTGGTTTAGAGAACATAGAGATTGCACCCAAGTTTATATGAAGCTTTCTTCCCAGGTCTTAAGGCACAATCTTAATGCTGTATCTATGGGCAAACAGGTGAGAAACCTTTTTTATAGTCCATATTTATCTAGTACTTTCAATTCTTTTTTTTATAAGGGGTTACAGATTGTCAAGTCAATGTTGGTGTTTATATTAGGGTTTTCCTCCCCCTTTTTTCAAACGTAAATTGCCGCACTCTAGTTTTATATTTAGTATGAGGGGGAATCTGAAGAAACATACTATGATGGTTGCATAGTTCAGCAGATTGAATCATGAAAAAGATAATACCATTTGATGTATCTGAGTTAGTAAAACTTTTGCTGATAGGGTAAGTAAAATACCACTACTAACTAGTTTCTCTTTTTGTAGGCACTATGCAGGAAGTTAAGCACTATGTAGGCACTAAGCTGAAAGTTGAAGGGGTAAGTAAAATTGTAACTGAACTAAACATTGGTGACAGGGCAAACATGACAAAGAATGCCACTAATGGCTTTTTAGGGTTGCCTTCTAATGCACAGGAGGCAGTCTTCCCATAAAGTGCTTGAACAGTGTGCTGAATACATTAAATAAAAGCCAGATCCTTGTCCTGTCTTAATTTGTGAGAGCAGCCTGTGTGATGATAAGCAAATACTGACTGAACATGAAGGTCTTAATTAGCTCTATCTGATTTCAGGTACTTTTTAGATTTGTGGGGAGAAAATTGATTTTTGGCTGTTATAAAACCACTCTCATTTCTTAGGTGGACTTGAATCCTTGACCTGTCCGGGCCAACTTTTTGGTAAGCATTAATGTTAAAAACAATTCAGTAACCTCAACTGTTAACTGAGAATGCTGATAAAGTGGAATGCTTAACTACCAAGCTAGTTTCCTATGTCTGGTTTGCAAGTGCATGTTGAGCATGCTCTGAACAGGGTTTTTGTAATGATGTTGAGCAAATGTCTGACCTGAAATGAGCATGTAGACAAATCTAACACTGAAGAACCCTGTGGCAAATATAAGTGAGAAGAATTTAACAATAAGATTGACATTTTAATCAAAGGTGTCTCATTCCTCTTACAGATCCTGGGCACACGTTTTTATCCATGGATGGCTTGGGGTAAGACATGAAAACAGTTCTTTGGCTCCTGGCATTTGGGTTTATATTCTGAAAATGTGCTGGTCTTAGTAGTTGTTGACCTGTTAGTGTTTTCTGGTGTTGGACCGTTGAGAAATAAACAGGCTTTTAGTATTAAGCTGTTATGAAGTGTGTCTAAAGAAATACTTCTTTGCAGGTACAAATTTTTGAGACCTTTTATATAAAGGTATGTATATGTGTTTTATCAGTCTTACCTAGTTACTGAGCAAGTTGCTGTTAGTGATGATTTAAAAAAAATTAAAAACAGATGGGAATCTCTCTGAAAAAGAATGAAGATTTTTAAATACTGAAACAGTATCTGGAAAGTTTTTGAAATCTACCTATTACTACCTATTCAGTATGATTGAATTTCATTAAATTTTTGCAGGTGTCAAGAGGTACTGGCTACAACGCAGGGAGCAAGAAGTTTTAAGCAAAGGTAAAGAAGTCTCAACTTTGGTTTCTGTGTTTTGTTTAAAGCCGATACAATGATGATAACATAGTTCAGCAGACTAACAGTGATGAGCAAATACTGTCTTTCGCTCCTATCTGATGTATCTGGCTGCAACAATTCTGTTTATATACCTTTGAAAGTGGAAACCAGCCACTGTCTCACAGAAATATTCAGGGATTTGGATAAGTGTAACAGCTCATGCAGATGTTCTGTACTGTTAATTTCAGGATTAGGAATTTACATTTTGGATAAGAACAGGCTAACGTGAGGCAATTTTTATGGCATATAGTGTGGATTACACCAGAATGAATAATTTAGCTGATTATTTTTGATAGTCATTTCTCAGAGCAGTTTTAGATTCATAGCAAAATTGAACAGTGGGTTCCCATATAGCATCCTCCCCATCAACATCTACCACCAGAGTGGGACTTAAAAGTTTGAACCTATGTTGACACATCTTTTCACCCAGAGTCCAGTAGTACATTGGGATTCACTCATAGTGTTGTACGTTCTCTGGGTTTGGACAAATGTATCGTGACAAAGATCCACCTTGCACAGAATAGGTTCACTGCCCTAGAATTCTTTGAAAAATTTAAAAATCGGCTACTAAAAATGGGAGAAAGGGCAAATTTTAAACAAAAGGCCTTTATTTTTTATTTTCAAACAGGCAAACGTGTTACCCTGAAGATTTCAAGGTCAGTCAGTCTCTGGTATATATGGTGAATTAGAATGTAACCAGTGATGTGATGATTCTGCCAAATGAATAGAATGATATCACCTGTAAAACCGTTCCATTTTGATTCTGAGGTTACTTCATCAACAAGTATCACAAGTTTTTTCCCTTCTGTGATTTGACATGTATGGTCTTTACTTTCCAGGGCATTTATGACAGCAGTCATGCATCTTAACAGTTGACAGGTGAGGCTTGAAAATATCAGTACTGTTGTCTTGTTCAAGAATACATGATGATCTCACCCCAACTTGAACTCTCTCACTGATTGCTTGATGATGTTCAAAGATCTGATAATTCTGTGTATCCCAAATGCAATTAGAATTGGCATGGAAATGGGACTTAAAATGGTTTCTCTGTTCTTGCAGGCAGCTGGATGGATGCTCATGGGATAGGAGAGGAAACAACTTTCAATTTTTTTTAAAGCCTACTTTATTTATTGGCCATGCTGCACAGCATGTAGGATCTTAGTTGCCCCACCAGGGATTGAACCCATGCCCCCTGCAGTGGAAGTGCAGAGCCCTAACCACTGGACCACCAGGGAATTCTCCAACTTTGAATTTTAATAAATATTTATGAACTATCTGAAGTGTGCTCATTTCAATTTAATGAGATGAACGAAGGGAAATAGGACATTTTTGTAATTGAGACCCAACGGCATATTTTTTGCAGAAATTTTCTGTGATTTAATGTGAAGTGCCTGGGTCAATTTGTCACAGTTGGAAACCAACCATTGGAGTTGTAGCCTGAGGCTGGAAAAGCAAAAGATGAGCGTGAACCACCTTTGTGCTGTGCAAGGAATGAAAATGAAAGAACACAGGAACTTCAGTGATCCTTAATTTCCAAAATGGGCAATTAAATCATTAAAATACATTGTTGAAAATTGCAGAGAAAAGCAGAAGCTCTTAATGTTAAGTAGTGGTAGGAGTGCAGAAATGGGGAAAAATCTCCATTTGCTGTAGTAAGCACCGGGGTGATTGGGTCTGGCAAGTGTTGATGCGGAAATTGGTGTAGGAATTGGTTTCAGTGTTATCTAGAAGACTTTTAAAAAAACCTAGAACAGTGAGATCTTTTAAGAATGAGATCAGTAATACTGTGGTTATAAGGTCCATTAGAAAATGGGTACTGGTTTTGCAAATTTCTGGGGGGGAATGTGGTTTGTTCAAGTTAATGAGAAAACTAATGAACCAGTGAGTTGCTGGTTAATTCCTAAATACCAAGGAAACCATTAGTTCTGGGAACACCTAAAAAGTAAATACCTGCCAATCAAATTTAAGCTTGCTTTCTACTTTGGCATTTGAGGTGTGTAGGAACATTAAATTTGGGGTTTTAAGTCTTAGGTACATGCCATAACATTTACTTAAACTCCCACTGACTGAAACACTATTCTGAAAACTAGTCCAAAAACCAGTTTATCAAAAAGCAAGTTGACAGAATTTTTTTGTCTGTGCTGTGAAACTTGTGGGATCTCTCTTCTCCCTGAGATTGAATCTGGGCCACAGCAGTGAATACACCTAATCCTAACCACCAGACCACCAGGAAACTCCCTGCAAATTGACAGATTATATAAAGTGTTAGTTACCCCTTGGTATCTGGGGGGTTGGTTCCAGGACCCCCCTGTGGATACTGAAATCCATGGATGCTCAGGTCTCTTAGAGGTAGGTATAGTACTATAGTGGGCCCCACATGGATTTTGGAACTTGCATTTTGAACATAATATCCAATGTTAAATACTGATCTCCCATGCCTGGTTGGATTATTTCATATTTTAGAAAACTTGTGTCAACATTTATTGTATGTGCTATTACTCATCAAAATCTTCATGAAATCTACAAGACAAAAGAGCTATTTCTTGAATATTCTAAAACATGACTGGATTAGCCTTCAGATTTTCAGGGCATAAAAGATAAAAAGTATCCAAGAATATGTTTTTAAACAAGGGTAAGGTAATATAACAAAAATACCTTCAACTTTTAAGATACTGGGAAAGAACCCTAAGCAAACGGTATGTTGGGCCAAGTTAGTAAAAATGCAGCATGTTGATCAGTTTTAAACCAAATCCTTAAAAGTATTAAAATTTTAAGTAGTGTAAGAAGATAAAACTTATAAACAAAAAACCTCTATTCCAACTTCTAAGCAATAAGATTTCAAATTACCTCCATTGCTTGGAAAATATGCTTTTATCTCAAATTCACTTTAAATGCTTGACATACAATTAAATACCCAAGAAGACTCCTAAATTTGATAATATATGGTGAGACTTCTCTGGGATGACATTTCACACAATGGTTTTCAATTAATGCTGAAAAAAAATCACTTGATAACTTTCATCACAACGACTGGCTGATTAGTGGATTTACACTTAATAGGCACACCTTGGAAATAATTGTGAGTTCAGTTCCAGACCACCACAATAAAGCCAATATCACAATAAAGCAAGTCAGGATTGCTTTCCCAGTACATGTAAGAGTTATGTGTACACTATATTAAGTGTTCAATAGCATTATGTCTTTAAAAAAGATGTACATTTAAAAAATATAAGTATAGTAGATTTTAATACTGTGTTAAACATACTTTAAAAATACTTGACTGCTGGGAATTCCCTGGCAGTCCAGTGGTTAGGATTTGACACTTTCACTGCCGTGGCCCCCGTTCAATCCCTTATCGGAGGAACTAAGATCCCGTGAGCCACAAGGCGCAGCCAAAATAAAACAACAAAACTTGATTGCTAAAAGATGCTAACCATCTGAGCCTTCAGTGAGTCATAGTAGTAACATCAAAGATCACTGATCACAGATCACCATGACAAATAATGAAAAACTTTAAATATTGCAAGAATTACCAAAATGTGACACTGAGACATGAAGTGAGCAAATGCTATTGGAAAAATGGAGTGGATAGACTTGCTAGACTCAGGGTTGCCATAAAAAAACAAAAAATGCATTATCTGTAAAGCACAATTAAAAAAAAAAAAGCTAAGTGCAATAAAAGAAGGTGTGCCTGTACTCAGTAACTTACATGGCATAAGGTCCAACAAAGGGAAGAATGTGATAATTGCTCAATGTGTAATTCTGCCTATTTGTACTACTAAGCCAAGACTTTGATAGATAATCCACTCATTTGGATTACATGTTTTTATGTATGTGATTTGATCAACCAAAAAATTAGGTACAAAATGTCAAGCTTTTTCCTTTTTTTCTTTAAAGGGCAGCTCAATAGTTTGGGGTTGGTTAGTACAAAGAATACAGAGGTTACTTATAAAATGTCTCTAACACCAATGCCAGTAATCATAAGTAAGGATATTATTAATTTTTGTGTTATTCACTTTTCTTTAGAACATAAAGTCATTAACTTGAACTTGCTGTATACACACAATACATATACAACCTTATGCAAAATACTTTTCATAAGTAACATTACATTTTAAAATATTGGAAACCGAATATCTGTGATCTGCATTTTGACTTAGTGGGAAAAGAAAACATTCAACTAGGGAGGATTATACTGATAATAAGACTCAAAAGTGTCTTCCTCTCCCCCCTCCCTTTGTACTTAACACAGCTTATACAATGTCCTGAGAGATTCATTATGAGAAAAGTGTCCATCACAGCTTTAAAACCTTGCTTTGGAAGGAACTAATGAGAAAGCAGATTGGAAGGTGAGACTTCATCTTTGTTTTCAAAGAAGTGGTCTTAATTTTTCTTCTTATAGAAAAAGTTTAAATCGGTTCATTGTAAATATATCTAAACTATTAATTTTTGCAGTTTTCAATTATACCAAAGTACGAGAAGAGGGCAGTAGAGATCATCTAATCTTATTTTTTTATTTTTTTTTTATTTTTTTTTTTTGCGGTATGCGGGCCTCTCACTGTTGTGGCCTCCCCCGTCGCGGAGCACAGGCTCCGGACGCGCAGGCTCAGCGGCCATGGCTCACGGGCCCAGCCGCTCCGCGGCACATGGGATCCTCCCAGACCGGGGCACGAACCCGTAATCCCCTGCATCGGCAGGCGGACTCTCAACCACTTGCGCCACCAGGGAGGCCCGAGATCATCTAATCTTAAATCATGATGTCATCCATTCAAGTCCTTGGCATAATCCCTGGCAGTAAGAGCACAGAATACCTGCATATGCCACAAATGATCTTTAATATATATCAGAAATTATTTTCAAAAACTGGGAGATTTCTACTATAGCCATGCATTCTTTAACATCTTGTTCATTAGCAAAAATCAGCAATGCAGCTTTCCTTAGGTCTTCATGGGCTAACATTTTATAGAGTTCCTCAGTTACAGCAATCCTTTCTCTGTCTGTACTGTCCACAACAGTTATTACAAACTCTGTTAGTGTAATAAGTGTTCCAGGAAGAACGAAGAGACTCTTGGCCACCAGTATCCCACATTATGAAATGTGTATTATTAATCACTATTTCTTCTACACTGCTTCCTGTTCTAAGGGATGCATGTACAACTTCATTCACAGAAAACTGGTAAAGGATGGTAGTTCTCTCTGCATTACGCAGTCCAACAATGATAAGTATGTGCTCCTGGTGGTTGAACAGTCTCCCTATCCTGGTGAAGAGAATACACGTTCTTAGGCAGCAGGCCCCCTCCAGCCACCAGGGCCACCTGGCCTCTCCCACTCAGGCAGAAGGGAAGGCAGAGATGCGCCAGAGCCTCAGCCTCTTCCTTGGAACTGGAGAGAGACCAAGGCCCAGGCCACAGATATTGGCAGATATTTTCTCAAAAACAAATGAGTTTGGGAAAAAATCTGATGGTATTAGTTGCCAAAGATAAAAATTCAAGCTTTCAAATGAAAATTACAATTTTGGAAAGCTTGTATCTGTCACTGTGCACTTACACCTTCTCTATACTTAAAGACTTATGATGGGATCAGTTATCATGTTAATGTGATTTTTTAGATATTGTTTAATGAAATTTGTCAACACCTGGACGATCTGCGTAATTCAGTGATCCAGTATTTTTCAAATGATCAATGTGCAGTGTTACAAAACCATGAGTAACACAGTTGTATTCAAAATATAAGACAGACCAATGGATTTTAGAAAAATTTACCAATATGATTTCAGATTACACATTGCAACTAACCTTTAAGAACTTGTCAAGTTTTGGTGTAGTATCAAAGAAGAATATCCATAATTTTCAGAGAAGGCTATTAAAATACTCCTCGCTCTTCTAACTTCATATTTATGTGAGACCAAATTTTCTTCAGCTATTTCAACCAAAACAACATATCACAAAAGATGGAATGCAGAATCAGATATGAGAATCCAGTATCTTTTGTTAAACCAGAAATCAAAAAGATCTGCAGAAACAATGTCACTCTTCTCACTAATTTTTGTTTGGGAAAATAATTAATTTAAAAATAAAAATGTACTATTTTTGCTAGTATGTAATGGGTTAAATCTTAATCTTAAATCTTAATTCCTGCTACAATAAAAGAGCTATATAGAACTCTTTGGGATCCTCAATAGTTTTGAGAGTGTAAGCAGTCCTGAGACCAAAATGTTTGAGAACTGCTATCCTAAAGATACAGGAGCCTAAAGAGGTTAAATGACTGGGCCAAGGTTGCATAACTACAGAGTGTTAAAGCCAGGAATTAAATCCAGTTATGTCCAACTCAAGTTCTTTCTACTAAGTCCATCGTCTTAAACACAGAAGACTGACTTAGAAGTGCATTTAATGTATGCCTTACATATGCAATTATTATACAGGTATCCCATCTAATATTTTTATTGTGTACTGGTTATTTCTCATGTCATGAAATAACTCACTTTCCATGAAACAAGAAAAAAGTAACCTTAAGGCAGCATCTTTAGGATGAGTTAGGCTTAACAAAAAATCAGTAGCAAGTAATGTGATCAGTGTCACAGTTCTGGTTCTTCAGAGGGGGGAACTCTGGGAAAAGACAGTGCAGCTGTATAGATGCATTGTTTTATTCCGCCAAAGCCCATGAGCATAAAATGACATAAAAGCCAAAGCCCACAAGCATAAAATGTCACACTCATCACGTAACACATCTCTTCCCAACAAGGAGAAACTGCTCATAAGACAAAGCTCTCTTGAAGCCAGTAATAACTATCGATATTGTAGCTGGCAGTTGCTTACCTTGTTTTTAAAACTTGCAACATAGAATAAATCTAAATTCCCTAGGAGGCTGGGGAGATTGGACTTGGAAATGAAACCTGGCTTACAGTTTACAATTAGTTTGTGTGTTCCAAAACCCTGGTTGTGTTGTTTCCAACTTTATCAGTAACTAGATTCTTTATTTTTGAGAAAATATTTAATTAATGGGAATTCCCTGGCAGTCCAGTGGTTAGGACTCCACGCTTTTACTTCTGAGGGCCTGGGTTCAATCCTTGGTCAGGGAACTAAGATCCTGCAAGCTGCGTGGTGTGGCCAAAAAAAAACAGTGACATTTCCCTGGATTTCAGGATAAGCGTTTTTTTTTTGTTTTTTTTTTCCTGACAGGCAGGACTGAAGAAAAGCTGAGTGATGCTCAAAGTAACTAGGTCTCTGTGATGCTAACATGAGATTGTATGACATCTGGGGACTTGGGGCCTTTGGTGTCTGTAGCCTAGAAAATAGTCTCTGGATTTTGAGTATCTTCTGTAACTCTCATTTCCAGGAAAGAAGGACAATATTTTGGTCAGAATTAGGTTCTAAACAGTGAATAGTAAATTTATTATATTTAGAAACTAAGTAATGCAGATGTGGGGTAAATGAATGTAAAGTTGCATTTTCTTACCTAATAAAGGGCATCTCTAGAAATTCCCTCCACTGAGAAAGGGTAGGCAGAGTTGGATGCCTTCCTCACCATAAGAACTCTGCCAGCAAGAATTTTCTGGCTCCAGAGTACATCCACAAATGGGGAGAGACTGGGTTAAAGGACAAACTTTAGGGAAAAGCTCCACCTAATGGCATCAGTGAAGGTCACACTCTTCACAGTCTTTTGAGCATCACAAATTAGACCTGGAAGCAAAGCTGATTTTATTTTCAAACAGAAAGATCATAGTATCGAACTGCTTACAGCACTCAGAAAAATAGGCTGGAATATAAGACTGATATTTGGTGTTTATAAATTGTAAATCAAAAGAATGTCAACGCAAAAGTGAAGATAAAGTAGAAAAGAACAATGTCATTAATCAAGGCCTTATTCCCATTTTATAATTACTAATTAATTGTAAGCCTTTATGTGTGTCAACAGAACGTATAAGAAAATCACAATGAGTTTCAGTGTTCACTTTTCTACATTTGAGGTTGGTTTAAGGTCAATTAATATTTTCAATTACTTATAATGGAGGGAAAGTGTTATTTAGGGATTAATGATTATTTTAAAAAATAGAAATATAAGCAGAATACTGATTAATGAAATTACTGTTTTCCTTTTACCACAGATGTCAGTTTTGTTTAACCTTAAACTATAAAATACATATATCTGTATACTGTTTACAGATGGATAATATCATTATCTTACATTTAAGTAATGCTTTAAAGTTTTTCAAAGCATTTTCACTCACACTGTCTTCCACATATATTATCTCCTAGGATTCTGGCAAGAAGAGGCCAGTGAGGGAGCCAGGGCAAGTACTGTTTACATTTCACACATGCAGGAAGGGACGCTAAGAGAGGTTTATACAACTTGCAAGGTAAAGCACTGATTAAGATTTTGTGACTTTTATTTCAGTGATTTTTTACTTTATATCATGTTGCTTCTCACTATATTATGTTAATAGCTGAAATGTCATTATCCAGCTTACTTTATAGGATTCTTTTGATGAGGCTGGTTGAACTGACCCCTCCATCAATGGACCAGTCTAAAGGGGCAAGAATCTTCCCACATTTCACATATGGTTTGATTACCTCTGTCCTAAGAGAACAATCTACTATCTGGGTATGAAAAACATGATTAGAAAACACTATGCCATTATGTTATTCTGTCAAAGAGCCATGTTTCACACCTCTCCAAGTTACTCTGTCAAAGAGCCATGTTTCACACCTCTCCAAGTTTTTTTTAATCTAAAGCCTGGAGCAGGTGGGAGAGCAATTTCACGTCTTCCTGAAATTCAAAAGATAATTCAATTTAAATACACACTGAGGGTCCACTAGGTGCCACACAATACAAGAAGTTGCTAAAGGGAAAATAAAAGTTGAGTTTAAAAAGTACCTTAAGAGGTTTACAGTTTAGCAAGGGAATATGACTCAAAAAAGTCCCAAATAAAATAATCCTAATAATGCATGCTCTCGTTAAAATTGGATACCTTTTATCTGTTTCTTCATTGAGGTGAAGAATGTTGCCTGGATTCCTTCCATTTAAAAACTTGAAGTCAGATCTGTGGCTGAACTCCAGATCTGATTTTAGCCTTGGGGAAGCAAAGAGGACAAAACTCAAAAGCTCAGCTTTCTGGATGGCATGGATGATTCAATGAACTCTTTTCTGTTTCTGAGTCTGTTGGCCAGGAGACCTGGATATGATAGGGCTTCAGTTCCTCAGGCGGGATAGAATCTGGGGCATTGCTCATAAGGTCGTGCCCCTGGAAAGATTTGGGGAAGGCTATGACATCTCTGATGCTTGGCGCTCCAGTGACAAGGCACACCAGTCTGTCTAACCCTGTAAAATACAAAGTTAATAGATGAGAATGTAACCTAAGGTTGGGGGTGACTTAATTTTTCTATGAAGGTTGTAGAAAACTTTTAAGTAAGAACCTTTAATAAGTTGCAGCTAAGCATAGTTCCCTGCCTTTTTAGAGAACTTTTGTTTGTTTGAGAGGTTTCTTTTATCTCATTCCAGAAAAGTGCTCAGGACTAATATTCACACGCTACTGGGATTAATAGTCACAGCAATTAATGAGTCCTGAGCAAGGGCTTACTGAAGGTTGAACAAAATTAGGTGCTGTGCAGGGGACTCCAAAAACACAGAAGGAAGTCCCTATTGTTGAGAGCCTACAACCTAGAACTTCTCACACTCTTCTTTGTTTGATAAAACAAGCAGTGTGAGCAACCAAGGCCATCAGAAAGGCACTGGCTCTCATTAGTTATCTATTTTATACATAGTAGTGTATATATGTCAATCCCAGTCTCCCAATTCATCCCGCCCTCCCCTTCCCCCCTTGGTATCCATATGTTTGTTCTGTACGTCTGTGTCTCTATTTCTGCCTTGCAAATAAGTTCATCTGTATCATTTTTCTAGTTTCCACATATAAGAACCTACTGTACAGCACAGGGAACTCTACTCAATACTCTGTGGTAATCTAAATAGAAAGGAAATCCAAAAAAGAGGAGATATATGTATATACATAGCTGATTCACTTTGCTGTATAGCAGAAACAAACACAACATTGTAAAGCAACTATACTCCAATAAAAGTTAATTAAAAAAAAAAAAGAAAGGCACTGGCATATTCCTACTTTCACACAAGCTGAATACTGTGGAGCAGTACTTTTCACACTCTTATGAATTTGTCTGTGAGCCTCCAGGGATTTGAGCAATATTGACTTAAGACTCTGTAGTTTCATTCTATTAAAAAATCTTTCAAATGCAAATTATCAGTTAAGTTTTATCTTTATAAATGGTTAAATATATTTTTAAAGTATATCATCAGGGAATTCCCTGGTGGTCCAGTGGTTAGGACTTGGTGCTTTCACTGCTGAGGGCCTGGGTTCAATCGCTGGTTGGGGAACTAAGATCCTACAAGGCACATGGTGCGGCCAAAAAAAAAGTCATCAAAATGAAAAACACCAAATTAAATTCTTTAGAACCCTTGGGCTCACCCCCTACCCTCTTTACTCCTCCATTCCCCCTAACCCCACCCTCTTCCCCATAAGCTGAGCATCCAAATTTGACACTTAGAGCTACAGAATTAAATTTAGCTTGTAAAAGGACAGATTGTTTACCTATGGCAATTCCTCCATGAGGGGGCGCCCCATAATCTAAAGCCTGGAGCAGGTGGGAGAGCAATTTCACGTCTTCCTGAAATTCAAAAGATAATTCAATTTAAATACACACTGAGGGTCCACTAGGTGCCACACAATACAAGAAGTTGCTAAAGGGAAAATAAAAGTTGAGTTAAAAAAGTACCTTAAGAGGTTTACAGTTTAGCAAGGGAATATGACAAGTCACCGATACTACAACATGCAGGGAAATGCCTGGGGCTCAGTAAATGCAGCTATTATTATGCTGGTAATGCAGACAGGGTAAGACCAATTAAGGACATGGAGATGTGGCCTCAGAAAGGTAGGATGAAAGAAGGAACCGGATCTGTCAGGATCTGTCAGAGGGACCAAGAGGAGAGAATGTTATTAGAAGGGCAACAATGCAGATGCTGCCAGAAGGTAGGATGGCTTGTGGGCCAACAACAGCCCACTGGATTTGGTGGCCATGCAAGTTACTTTTGTGAGGCAATGCCTGTAGAAATGTTGAAAATCTGTCTGAATGGTTCCCTAACCAGTCTACAGATCACAATCAAGTGGCAAACTTTTAAGGAACAAATGCCCAAGCCTCACGTCTAGAGCTTTTTATTTAATTGGTCTGGTAAGGAGCAGTGAGTGTTTTGTTTGTTTGTTTGTTTTTAGTGCTTTCCAGGTGATTCTGTTCTAATGTGCAGAAGGGCTGAGAAACACTGGTTGGTAGGGAAGAAGTGGAAGCAATGTATTCTCACTGACATTTTGAGAAGCTTGAAAGGAATGAAAAAAATACGCTGGGAAACATTAGGGGCTTTGGCTTAAGAGGAGAAAAGTTAAGGGAGTTTGCAGTGTTTTTAAAGCTAAAGGGGGAGTTTGGTGTTGAGTTCTCCAATCCTATTCTTAGAAATAAAGTTCCCGGGACTTACCTGGTGGCGCAGTGGTTAAGAATCCGCCTGCCAATGCAGGGGACATGGGTTTGAGCCCTGGTCCGGGAAGATCCCACATGCCGAGGAGCAACTAAGCCCGTGCGCCACAACTACTGAGCCTGCGCTCTAGAGCCTGCGAGTCACAAATACTGAGCCCGTGAGCCACAACTACTGAGCCCATGAGCCACAACTACTGAAGCCTGCGCGCCTAGAGTTGTGCTCCGCAACAAGAGAAGCCACCGCAATGAGAAGCCCGTGCACAGCAACGAAGACCCAACGCAGCCAAAAATAAATAAATAAAATAAATAAATTTATTTTAAAAAAAAGAAATAAAGTTCCTCTATCCCACCTCACCCCTGGTAGTTAATCCCACAAAATGATCTTTTAGGATCAGACTCTTGGACATTTGCCTTCCTAAAATCTATCCTAGCCTCTTAAAGAGTCATCAACAAACTGCAGATTCTTAGGCTTGCATCTATAGCGACTCTTCTTTTGAAAATTCTGAGTAACCCACTCTCTGTCATTAAAATCTACCCCCACCTCAAATACTAAGTGACATAAAATCCTTTCAAACCTTTCTCTCTTTCTCTAGCATTATCAACATTTTCAGTCATTTCAGACTACATCCTTTTTTGAGCAGTGCAGTGGTTAGGAGTTTAGGAGCTTGGGTTCAAGAACCAACCTGCCTGGATTCGAATCCTGCCTCTGCTTGCTTCTGTGCTGTGTGACTTTGGGCAAATTAATTCATCTGCCTCAGTTTCTTATCTTTAAAATGAGTAGAATAAAGGTCTTAATTTAAAAAGTAACTGTGAGGGACTTCCCTGGTGGCGCAGTGGTTAAGAATCCACCTGCCAATGCAGGGGACATGGGTTTGAACCCTGGTCTGGGAAGATCCCACATGCTGTGGAGCAACTAAGCCTGTGCGCCACAACTACTGAGCCTGTGCTCTAGAGCCCATGAGCCACAACTACTGAGCCCATGTGCCACAACTACTGAAGCCCATGTGCCTAGAGCCCATGCTCTGCAACAAGAGAAGCCACCGCAATGAGAAGTCCGTGCACTGCAGCGAAAAGTAGCCCCTGCTCACCACAACTAGAGAAAGCCCACGCGCAGCAACGAAGACCCAATGCAGCCAAAAAAAAAAAAAAAAGTAACTGTGAGGATTAAATGTGTCCATGTGTATAAGGTACCTAGTGCCTGGCATATAGTAGTCACTAAAAAATACATATTGTTATTTATTTTTCAAAGTCTAAAGGTAGAGAAATAAGCTGATACTATTTTATATCTAGTGAATCCTCCATTCATAACAAATTTTAACAAAACGGACAAATATTACAGTTTTTTAAAAAGGCCAAGTTAGAAGATGATGTTACCTTTAGTACTGTTGCCAGGATGTAATGCTGTAGCTCTGCATCATGAATTCGGATAGAACCACCTCCTATCTCACTGCCGTTTAAAACCAAGTCATAGTGTTGGCTACGGACCTAGAAGATTCAAAGAGCCTTTATGTTAGAGAAAATCTCTGGTTTTCTGTTCTGTACGTTGAAGACCCTGTAGCTACTTAGAGACAATGGCTCAAACTCAGCAATTTCTTCTGGGGCTTCCAGAACTGGGTCAGACTATGAAACCTGACGTTCTTTGCCTTGTTTCCGTATTTCCTTTTAATTTGGAAGTATAGATACGTTACCTTTTGGGGCTCAGTGTAAAGGAGGTGGATGTCACTGGGGTGGGGAGCAGTAAATGGGTGATGGGCTGTCTCCAGCTCTTTGGGATTTTCCTCCTTGGGAAAGAAGAGGGGGAAATCCACAACCCAAAGGAAAGAGAACAGAGCTGGGTCACGAAGCACCACTCCTCTTGCTTCTAGAAGGTCAGCACACTCCAGTCGTAATTTTCCCAACAAAGAGCACTGCAAACAGAAGACACAAACGTTGAGCTAACTGCTGTGACAGAGTAGGCAGAAAATGACACAACATGGATTCTAAAGCCAGGCCTTTCTCTGAGAAAGGATTAGCCAATTTACAGATGAGATGCTCTTAGCCTCTCAGGAGAGAAAGATCTGAGGATGATCTGACTGCGACATGGTTGAGAATCATCAGACTCAGCCAACTTGGTGAGTATCTGCCAACACAGTGACTGAGAACACAGGTATCAGAGCTTGATTAACCTGGGTCTATATATCACTTTGGCTACTGACTAACTTCTCTGCACCTTTTTCCATAGTAAAATGGAGAAAGAAATATCTACTCCAAAGACTGTTGTGAAGATCAAGTCAGATAAGCTCTATAATACGAACCAGCTATTATGATTATTATTTCCTTATTGTTCCTGAAAGGTTGTGGTGAGGAACTGATGGGAGCCTGGAACACACTTAATGTTCAATAGTGTTGGCTGTTATTAGACAGACAGTATGGATTAGAGGTTACATTAAGAATGTGACTTCTGGAACTGGACTTTGTGGGTTAGAAACCTGGCTCCTCTCCTCTACCTCCTAGCTATGTGACTGTGAACAAATTCTCAACCTCTGTGCCTCAGTTTTCTTATCTTTTAAAATGGTAACAGTATCAATACTTCTCTCAATAGGGTTGGCATGAGGATTAAGTTAGTTAATATACACCAAGTACTTGAAACAGTTGTGGGCAAACAGAGAGTGCTAACTGTGATAAGTGCTAACGATGACAGGCAGGGCATCCCTGAGAAAGGGCAATTAGTCAGAACAGGAGACATGCCTGGAGACATGCACAGGGTGTCACTCTGTAGCCTCTTCTATCTGACACTTAGATATCCACAAAGGGCACCTTCACTGTGACATATTCAGAATGCTAATGTTATTCCTCATAAATCTGCTTTCTAGCATTCTCTCAAGGAAGTCCCAATAGGAATTAGAGTGATGCCTTTCTGGGAAGAGAACAGGAGCAGTTTTAGTTCATGCCAGGGGAAAGTTTAATAGCCAAATGAATTTGCAGCAGGATTTTTAATACAAAATCCCAAATTCTTTTTTAAGAAATGCATTGACAATAAAATTTGTAAGTAACTGGTGCATCCCCCAGCAAACTTAACAGTACTGGCTCATGGCTGGTATTAAAAACTAATGTTGAGGGCTTCCCTGGTGGCACAGTGGTTGAGAGTCTGCCTGCCGATGCAGGGGACACGCGTTCGTGCCCCGGTCCGGGAAGATCCCACATGCGTGGAGCAGCTGGGCCCGTAAGCCATGGCCGCTGAGCCTGCGCGTCCGGAGCCTGTGCTCCGCAACGGGAGAGGCCACAACAGTGAGAGGCCCACGTACCACAAAAAACCCCCCCAAAAACAAACTAATGTTGATAAATGAATTAATTAAAAAAAAAAAGACTGTAGGGAATTCCCTGGCAGTCCATTGGTTAGGACTCCACGCTTCACTTCTGAGGGCCCAGGTTCGATCCCTGGTCGGGGAACTAAAATCCCACAAGCTGTGTGCCATGGCCAAAAGAAAAAAAGAAGGCTGTAATATCAAGAAGAGTTGTAATTACATAGCTTTCCTCACTCTACTATTGCAGGGAAAGGTAAGGACAGTGGATTATATTTAGCTTTGTAGCTGAACTCTGAAACTTTTCCTTTGGAAGATATAATGATAAATAAGCACAGTGCAAATATAAATTAGAAGAATGAACTTGATAAAGTACTAATCAGATACTATAAGGATATCATATTATACTATAGTGTAAGGATGAATTTTTATTTATTTATTTATTTTTGGCTGCGCCCCATGGCTTGCGGGATCTTAGTTCCCCAACCAGGAACTGAACCCGGGCTCCGGCAGTGAAAGTGCCGAGTCCTAACCACTGGACTGCCAGGGAATTCCCAAGGATGAATTTTTATCATGTCTGATCTTTACAGTATATTTTCAATATTCATGTTTGAGTTTTATACCACACTTTGTATATTTTATAATGATCTCTAAAGTTAAATCCATTGTTCCATACGTCTCCTGAAGAATGGTGATTTAGCCAGTGCATGGCAGCCTGCACCACCTCCCAGCTGCTGCTCCTGAGGAAAAAGGGTACTCCCTCAACCAAGTAGGGCCAGGGGTGTCTGCCAGCCCAGCAGCCCTCCAGCAGTCTGATCTGTCCCTCCATATTTTCGGGAATGCATTATGTACAAAAGTTTGGGACAACCAACTTTTCTTAATCAGTAAAACTTCAAAAATGAAAATATTTTTTCACAGTTGTAAAATGAATACCAATAGCTCTCTACCTAAGTGGCTTTCCTAGACCCAGATCTAATCACTGTGAGCAATGCCAATGTAGGCTGTTAGCTGATGAAAAAAACTCTAGTTTTTATACAGTGCATTTTATTACAGTGCCAAAAGACAAAAAAACTCATGCAGAGCAGCTCCAATTTATGAAATTAACAGTCAATTTCAAATATGTACTATACACACAGCAGAAGAGAGGCATCATTCAGCATCAACAGCACAGATGCCAGGAGGTAATGTTGCTTACTGCTTTCTTATGCTCTCCGGCAGTTAGCAGGACCACATCCTCCTCTTGGGTCTCCAACAGTCTGATTAGTCCCAAGCCTTGCTCCTCCATTATGAACTTAGCAACTGGAGAATTCCAGTTATTGGTTTTCAAGAATATAGGTAAGACTTCCTGTGACAAAGAAAAAGACTTATACATTTTTCAAAAAGCGGGGTTGATTTATTTTTCCTGGAGTACAAAGATTTCTTGTTTCCAAAAGAAAATGAACCTATATGAGATTATCTCTATTCCCTCCCTGAAGCCCTTCAAAACGATACTAAAGGAATCTAAAAATTAATCTCACCAAAATGAAAAAAAAAAAAAAAAAAAGGAATGAAGGGTGGGAAGGGATATCAGAGCGAAGAGATTTCAGAAAATTTTTGGCAGGTTGCAGGTGAATGGAATAGGAATGACCAAAGAAGCAAGATGCAGGAAGCTCTGGCCTAGAGAACAATGGAGCAGCTTCAGCACAGGAAGGAACTGATCTTACCCTGCAAAATCCTAGAGGTGCAGGGCTCTTAAGAAGAGCCCTGGGGTGATAGCCAACTGTCTTGTTGCTCACCCAAAACTAAACCTAATCATTTACAAAACCTAACCATTTACAAAACCATTTACAAAACCTAACCATTTCTAAACCTAACCATTTACAAAAGCCCCTTTAAACAGCTTTTTAAATGGCTCATATTCTTACATATGTACAATTAACAATCACATCACCACACACTGAAGAAGCTAGAGCATTAAAAAAAAAAAGAAAAAAAAGACCCAGATAAACAGAAAAAAAAATGACCCTAGAGAAAAGAGATAATTTAGGGACCAAAAAACTTGAATCCTCAAAGATATTAAAAAAGGTATTTTATCAATAAGACCAGAATAAAATGCAATGAAAAGAAGTAAGAAAGAGCTAGTGGGAAATAAAAATATGATTGCTTAAAAAAAAATTCAACAGAAGAGTTGAAGAAATCTCCCAGAAAGAATAAAAAAGACAAATTTTGCACAGATGAAAGACATGAGCCTTCATATTCAAAGGACCCTTCAAGTGTGCAACACACTGAATGAAAAATGACTCAAAGTTATACAGACTGAAATTTCAGAGCATCAGGAATCAGGAGGCTGAAAGCTTCCAAAGGGAGAAAAAAATTAGGTTTACTATAAAAGAGTAAATTCATACAAACATCAGACTTCTTATTAGTAACAGTAGGTATAAAAAAATAAAGCAATGCCTCCAATGATCTAAGGCTCATTGTCACATGCAGCTATTTAAATTTAAAGTAAAATGAAATAAAATAAAAAATTCAGTTCCTCAGGTATACATTTGCCACATATCAAGCATTCAATAGCCACACTGGCTGGTGGCTACCATAGTGGACAATGCAGATATGAAACAGTTCCATCATTGCAGAAGGTCTACTGGACAGCACTGTTCTAAAGGGATATGACTACCAATTCAAAATTTTATACCAAGCCAAATTATTAATCAAGTGTGAGGTTTTGAACACAAAGACATTTTTAGACATATAAGGATTCAGAAAGTTTCTCTTTCACATGCTGTCTTAGGAAGTTACTTGAGGATATAATCCAGCACGAGTAAGAAAGAGGAAGATCTGGGATCCAGGAAAAGAGTAGCTTCAACTCAGAAGAGGAATGAAGAAAATGTCCAGAAAGACAGCTCTGAAGAGGTACAGAGTAACTAGGTAAGGTCTGTGTATGTGAGCCTTACCTCTCATTGCAGGAGGCACGATGAAAGGTTTAAAATGGATAAGTAGGGGCTTCCCTGGTGGCACAGTGGTTAAGAATCTGCCTGCTCGTGCAGGGGACACGGGTTTGAGCCCTGGTCCAGGAAGATCCCACATGCCTCAGAGCAACTAAGCCCGTGCGCCACAACTACTGAGCCTGTGCTCTAGAGCCTGCGAGCCACAACTACTGAGCCTGTGCTCTAGAGCCCGTGAGCCACAACTACTGAACCCGCGAGCCACAACTCCTGAGGCCCGCAGGCCTAGAGCCCATGCTCCACAACAAGAGAAGCCACTGCAATGAGAAGCCCGCGGACCGCAAAGAAGAGTAGCCCCCACTTGCCGCAACTAGAGAAAGCCTATGTGCAGCAACAAAGACCCAACACAGCCAAAAATTTTTTTTAAAAAGGCATTCTGATAAAACCAGAGGTACTCTGGTATGGGACTAGAATAGAGTGAGCTAGAGTAAACACTTATTGTATTGAACTATTAATCCTTCTTTACAATTTGTTTTTTTTTAAACCATGTACATGCAGCATATTGCTAAAAATAAACATTAAAAACAATTCAAGCCAAATCAAGTTAAAACATATTAACACATTTTAAAAATATAAAAACTCAGGAAATTAGGAAAGTAAAAAAGAAAAGAGAAGAAAGAGAAGAAGAAGAAAATGTAATGATAGTCCCATCAACTAAAGGCCGCCAAAGTTAACTCTCAGGCCTATTTCATGTTCCTGTGGTTCCTAAATACAGGTTTCAAACACTAGTAAAATAAAAACAAAGAAAATTGGGAGATATAGGGTTGACAATTTTCAGTTTTATCAAAGGCATAAAACTAACCCCAAATATCTACTATTAGCATCATTTCATAAAAGAAAACATATTTCTATAGCAAAAAATGAGAAGTATAGTCCTTTAAATTCATTTAACTTTATGAAAAGCTTTTTATACCCCTGGCTTTTCTTATTTTGCCTTGACCCATTTTGGAAACCATTATCCTTTCTGTTTTCTTGAAAAATCCCTTTGAACTTGATGTATGAGACTAGTGATGTGTGGTAGTAGAGGTGGGTAGTCCATTTTCTTTTTTTTTTTCCTCTTTTTAAAAAAAAATTGAAGTATAGTTGATTTACAATATTGTGTTAGTTTCAGGTGTACAGCAAAGTGATTCGGTTATTCATATATATTTATTTTTTGATTCTTTTCTGTTATAGGTTATTACAAGATACTGACTATAGTTCCCTGGGCTATACAGTAAATCACTGTTGCTTATCTATTTTATATATGGTAGTGTGCATTTATTAATGCCAAACTCCTAATTTATTCCTTCCTCACTTCTCCTTGGTAACCATGTTTGTTTTCTATGTCTGTGAGTTTGTTTTTTGGTAAATAAGTTCATTTGTATTGTTTATTAGATTCCACATATAAGTGATATATTTGTCTTTCTCTGACTTACTTCACTTAGTATGATAATCTCTATCTCCACCCATGTTGCTGCAAATGGCATTATTTTGTTGTTCTTTTATGGCTGAGTAATATTCCATTGTGTGTGTGTACACACACACACACCCCACATCTTTATCCATTCATCTGTTGATGGATACTTAGGTTGCTTCCATAACTTGGTTATTGTAAATAGTGCTGCTATGAACACTGCGGTGCATGTAACTTTTCAAACTAGAGGTTTGCTCTTTTCTGGATATATACCAGGAGTGTGATTGCTGGATCATATGGTAACTTTATTTTTAGTTTTTTAAGGAACCTCCATACTGTTCTCCATAGTGGCTGCATCAATTTACATTCCCACCAACAGTGTAGGAGGGTTCCCTTTTCTCCACACCCTCTCCAGCATTTATCATTTGTAGACTTTTTGATGATGGCATTGTAGTTTTGGTTTGCATCTCTCTAATAATTAACGATGTTGAGCATCTTTTCATGTGCCTATTGGCCATCTGTGTGTCTTCCTTGGAGAAATGTCTATTTAGGTCTTCTGCCCATTTTTTGACTGGGTTGTTTGGCTTTTTGATATTGAGTTGTATGTGCTGTTTGTAATTTTGGAAATAAAGCCCTTGTTGGTCACATTTGCAAATATTTTCTCCCAGTCCGTAGGTTGTCTTCTTGTCTTGTTTATGGTTTCCTTTGCTGTGCAAAAGCTTATAAGTTTGATTAGGTCCCATTTGTTTATTTTTACTTTTATTTCTTTTGCCTTGCGAGACTGATCTAACAAAGTATTACTACGACTTATGTCAGAGAATGTTTTGCCTATGTTCTCTTCTAGGAGTTATATGGTGTCATGTCTTTTTTTTTTTTTTTTTTTTTTTTCAGTATGCGGGCCTCTCACTGTTGTGGCCTCTCCCGTTGCGGAGCACAGGCTCCGGACGCGCAGGCTCAGCGGCCATGGCTCAGGGGCCCAGCCGCTCCGCAGCATGTGGGATCTTCCCAGACCAGGGCACGAACGCGTGTCCCCTGCATCGGCAGGCGGACTCTCAACCACCGCGCCATCAGGGAAGCCCCTGGTGTCATGTCTTATATTTTAAATCTTTAAGCCATTTGGAGATTATTTTTGTGTATGGTGTGAGGGTGTGTTCTAACTTCATTGATTTACATGTGGCTGTCCAGCTTTCCCAACACCACTTGCTGAAAAGACTGTCTGAGTAGTCCATTTTCAATCCACAAATACAGTGTTTATACATGGTTATGATCAGTGAATATATAGTTCTGTATTCTCCTTTTCCTACAAATCATTATAACCTGAATATTTTTCCTACATTACAAACTTTTAGTTAAGAGACAAAATTTTTAAAAGGAACTTTAATATTTACTCCTTTAATTCTACCTTAATTTATTTAATCACTCCCATATGGTTTCATTGTATTCCTGTAAATGATACTGTGCATAAGTGTCCTCATATCTAAGATCCTTTCTTTAAAGTATAGAAAATTATTGACTCAAGGAGTCATATTTTAAAATATGACTATTTTTAAAGTTAGTGATTGCAAAATGGCTGAGGTAATTTATACTTCCAGTGACCGTGTAAGAATGCCCATTCCCTGCGCCTCCTCTGTATTTTAGTGCTGCTGTTCACCAAGCCAAGAACACAAAGTGTATCTGTCAGAGGAAAGGTATATTCATAATTCTAAAAAGGGTATGGGAAGAACAATGAATACTGGCTTTCTTTCATATCTGCCATGCTTTCATTTAAACCTTGGGCACATGGGGTTCTATTTAATTTTCCCAACTGCATTAAAGTACCACTGTTTATTTTTAAAGGCTATGGTTACACTTTCACACTCTGATTAATGGTGAATTCAACTAAGTTGAAGTTTTGGAGTTATACCCAGGGGTAAGATTAACTTTAAAAATAAAAAGAAGAAAAGTAGAATGATCTGAAATAACAAGCCCCTCAAAACTAATGATAGCATAAGAGCTCAAGCAATTAACAGTTAAAAATATAGAATCCCTAAAAGAAAGGAAAAAACCTGCTCCTTACCTGATTAAAATGGTCAGCTGCAAATTTTCTAATGGACTCAATGTCTTTCCTTTTTAAGTATTTCTGATGAAAGAAAATCAAAGTAAACTCATCAATATGACACTTAGCTTCACAAACATGTTTATGAAATGAAATGGGAAACAAATATATTTTGTGTTTTTCCATCACAATAATAAGATTCAATAAAGATTTAATTTCTGTTGTCAAATGACAAAATTTTAAGCCTTGTTACAGGGTGTCTTTTTTTCTAATTATGCAGGTCTTATTGGAAATAGCTGTGAATGTATTCCACAGAAGACTGTGTAGCTATAATATGTTCAAAATGAATCTTTGCAACTGAATTGTGAAGGATCAGTAAAATCAATAAGAGGATTCAGAATTTGATTATTTCAAGTCTCTTAAAATTCTTTATATCTTACTTTTCTAAATTATCTCAATGTGTTTCTAAGTGAGACATTATGGCTATCATCATCACTAATCATGGAGCACTTAATTAGGTATGGGAGATATAAAAAAGGTGAAAACATGGTTCATGACCCTGCAGTCCTTATAATCTACTTGGGAAAGAATTGGACATACTCCAATTGGGGTAAATAATAATAACAAGCAATATATGTTATACCGAGCTTACCCAAACACATTCAATATGTCTGGACTAGAATACAGACACCAAATTACTTTCCACTGAACATATGAAGTGAAAAAAAAAGTAATGAGACTGAATTCTTATCCCCATTTTAAATATACTAATATGCTTATGTATCCAACTGAATAGCCTTTCAAAATAGTAATCTTATTCAAAATACTTTTAGAACTCTTCTTAAATTATTTTCAAAGCAGGTGTACTAACTACAGAAAATAGACATGCCCCATTACTTAAGAGTCCATGCTTACCCAACCCAACCCAACCATTCTTTCTCTCTCCTACCCTCATTTCCCTTCCTTTTGCTTTTCATAGCTCCACCTCCTTTCTCTTCCCATTATTAATGCAATAGACCCCAGAGCGTCAGAAGACCAAGAACCAACACACAAGGGCTATGCTGGAGCTGGTATGGGGCTGGGAGCTGTTGGACAAACTGAGGCTGGAGACAGAATAGGAATACTATTTTATACTCATCACTGGTGGAAGTAAACCCAAATGAAGTACAGGAGAACTTTACAGCATTATTTAAAAGGAAAAATAAAAGCTCTAGATCTCGAGAGTGTAAACTCATATTCATAAAGTTTTATCATTTTCTACATATAGTTTGAGACACTCTTAGACTTTATATGAAAAAATGCATTTTTATTTAAAGAATTTTTCTTTCTAAAGTTTAAATGTACCAATGTTGAACATATTTAATTCCCAAATATATATTTTAGAGAAAATATAGAATTGTGCTCTACTTACTTCTCCTTCAGGGATACATATGGCTTTGATGGTTCCTTGGGGTTTACTAAGCACATCTTGAAGAAATCCAACCTCTGTGTTTCTGAACATATCACTGATATCTACAATCTGGAAAATGGATAACAGGAAAAGGTAATTAAACATGAAGTAATGTTTACCTCAAAATCTTTTTAAAACAAACAAATTTATTTATTTATTTATTTATTTATGGCCGCATTTGGCTCTTCATTGCTGCACGCGGGCTTTCTCTAGTTGCGGCGAGCAGGGGCTACTCTCCATTGTGGTGCATGGGCTTCTCACTGCGGTGGCTTCTCTTGTTGTGGCTTGCGGGCTCTAGAGCACTGGCTCAGTAGTTGTGGCTCACGTGCTCTTGAGTGCAGGCTCAGTAGCTGTGGTGCACAGGCTTAGTTGCTCCATGGCATGTGGGATCTTCCCAGACAAGGGATCGAACCCGTGTCCCCTGCATTGGCAGGTGGATTCCCAAGCACTGTGCCACCAGGGAAGTCCCTCAAAACCTTTTACAAACAATATTTTAAAGAGGAAAGTACGTCTTGTTAATGTTTATAGAGCACATTCATAGAGTGTTTACCATGGGCTGGGCACCATGACAAGTGTTAATGTACTAATTATTCATTAGTAATAATTCATTTCATCTGCACAACAAGAGTATGAGGTAGGCCCTCTTATTATCCCCATTTAATAGATGAGAAAACCAAGGCACAGAGAAAGAAATGACTTGCCCAAGATAACACAGCTAGTAAGTGGCAGAGCCAGAATTTAACTTAAGCAGTCTGACTTAAGAACCACCATTTCATATTACAAAAGAAGAAACAAGGAGTAGTCAAGCTGGCTGCTGTAAATAGGCAGAACTTTTTTGTGTGCTGTTTTTTTCATTCTGAGAATTGAGCACTGCCTATTCATGGACCGAGCAGAACTCAGTTCCTAAGGAATCTGCACTGAGAACTGAGATATAGAAATGTCACCAGCATTACAGTGATGAAGGGCTGTTGCTGTCTAAGAGCAACAGAGGCCTGCTAAGGAAAACTGCTCTGTGTAAGTTCTACTGTTACCCTTAGTTAAATATGTGTAGATCTTAACAATGTGAATAAACGTTTCCATATGTTTGAGCTCTTTATAGACCAGGGAAAAAGAATAAATAACTCTTAATCATCTGTCTTCCAAGTGCCATTTTAGCTTAAGAAAAATTCAAGAGGAAAGAACAGTTTTTTTTTTCCTTTCAAGTTACCATTCATATCCATGTAACTAATAACTTGTCAGTAATAAAAACGTTATAGCAAGAACCTTGCTCTTGGAAATGAATCTCGGAACACAGTAGGTAGAGAAAAGGTACTGTAAGGCTAACAAGCTATTATTCTCTCCTGCTGTAGCTGGGTAACAACAAAAAATATGATATAACAGTGTGTGTAACTGGTTGTAAACATCAAAGTGGTTCAAAAGACTATAGGACTATTTGGGGTCAGAGTCTTGGAAAAGTGAAGAAAAGTACCTTCATCCCAAAGCGAATGTCAGGTTTATCAGTTCCATAGCTGGCCAATGCCTCAGCAAAAGTCATAGAAGGAAAAGGAACCACCACAGGATCTTTGTCACTGGGCCATGAATACTGGAGCAAACCCTCAATTAGACTCTGGATGCCAGTCTGTTCTACAAAGGACATCTCTATGTCAATCTAAAACCAAAGCAACATATGGAAACTAACTTGAAGAGCCACAATATTAGTATATACATACATATTTATATATTTCTCTTGTTTCAAATTACCATTGGATTCTGTTCTTAATACATGGGGGAGCAGGTTAAACATTACTGTACATCTAATGCTTTACATACATCAAACTGTTAGTTCCCACAACTATCTCATGGCTTAAGGCTCAGAGAGGCTAAGTGACTTGCCTGAGTATGTTTACATTACATTTGATCTTAGGTCTGTCCAACTCCAAATCTCATGGTTTTTGTGCTGGTTACTGATTTCTGTGCCATACTAATTAATATGATATCATACAGAAACTAAATCCTAATAGCTTTGATGACGTTGACCAGATAAATAGATTAAATATCAACATACAGAATTGTCTGTTTTAGTGCACAAGAGATTTTTTTAAAGAACTTTGTCATATCATGACCATTAAAACACTGTAGGAATCTGTCATTCCTTAGTTTATGACCATATTCTTTATAAACGGATCAAAAATTAAATAACTAATGCCTCAACTGCAGGTTAGTTTAATTAAATATCTGATAGATAAAATGTAATGGGGGCTTCCCTGGTGGCGCAGTGGTTGAGGGTCCGCCTGCCGATGCAGGGGACACGGGTTCGTGCCCCGGTCCGGGAGGATCCCACATGCCATGAAGCGGCTGGGCCCGTGAGCCATGGCCGCTGAGCCTGCGCGTCCGGAGCCTGTGCTCCACAACAGGAGAGGCCACAACAGTGAGAGGCCCACATACCGCAAAAAAAAAAAAAAAAAAAAAAGTAATGAGAAGTATATATAATTCCTGTCCTGGTTTTGACATTCTTGGCTGTAGCAAGGCTGAATCAGTAAGAGATGAGTGAATATAACTTAGTACCTGAGTAAATTCGGGCTGTCTGTCTGGTCTTGATCCTTCATCTCGATAACATCGGGCAACCTGAAAATATCTACAATTGGAAAATAGTGTTAATTGAGTCAGGATTCTAGAAACACACACACACTTTCCCCAAAAGTTCCTGGCAATGCAGGGTATAAAATAATAATGATACTAAAAGGTCATAAGAAATTTAAAAATTCTTTATGATGCTCTAATCTAATCAGATACATAGTTGACCCATGAGAAATTAACTGCTCAATATATTGTCTTACAAATATACAATGGCACCTTTGGATATTCATATATTAGACTGACATGCAAGGCAGTCCATGCTTCTTTATATACACTCTTTTGCTTCAGCCAAATTGAAATACTCACTGCTCCATGAATACACTTGAGCTTTCCTGTGCTATGCCATTCCAACTCTCATCTTCATCTGCTGAAATGCAGCTCTGTCCCAGAAGGCCTAGTTCCCAAAGTTTTTAATATTTCCCAAAATAATATAATTTCAAACCTCTTAATACAACTAATTTGCAATGCTCAACATACTTATTTTTGATTTACATCACAGTTGATTTTAATATACTATTTTGTCTTACTAGATTCATTAGCTCCTTGAGAGCAAAACCTATTCTTTTTTAACCCCCTACCCCATCTACTAGCATAGAGCTTTGTACACGATGGTCACCCAATAAATCTTTACATAAAGACTACACATTTTTAGGGTATTTTACAAGTATTTTCCAAACTCTCATATATTTTCAAACCTTCTTTTAAGAGATTAGACAATTTTGTGTTTCCTTTTCCCCTTTCTTCCCCCTCTTTTCCTTTTCTGACCAGTACTATCATAAAGAAAGCTCACCGGTCTAAACCACCAATCATCAGAAGCTGCTTAAACTGCTGAGGACTCTGAGGGAGAGAATAAAACTTTCCAGGTTCCCTGGATGGTACTACAAACTCTTTTGCACCCTTTGAATGAGAGAGAGGGAGAGCAGAGATATTATTAAAAAGCAAATTCAAGAACTGGTAGAAGTCAATACTTCAGTTCATCAATGAAATCAACAAAAGAGCAAAGTTCCCACAATGACAGATCATTTCTTGCTCATCCTTTAGTCCCCAAAAGGCTTGCACATAGTAGGCTTTAAATATTTGTATACAAAGTATTAAATGTATGCTTGTTGAAATGAATGCCCAATTCTGTTACTAGCTAAAAAGGATTTTGTGCATCAATTCCTATTCAAGTAATTCCTAACTGCTATTCTAAATTTAAACTATAATTTTATAAGTCCATAGACTGTATAAATATCAGTGTTTGAAAATGTCAGTTCTTTTGTTTGTTTTTTTTACATCTTTATTGGAGTATAATTGCTTTACAATGGTGTGTTAGTTTCTGCTTTATAACAAAGTGAATCAGTTATATATATACATATGTTCCCACATCTCTTCCCTCTTGCATCTCCCTCCCTCCCACCCTCCCTATCCCACCCCTCTAGGTGGTCACAAAGCACCGAGCTGATCTCCCTGTGCTATGCGGCTGCTTCCCACTAGCTATCTATTTTACGTTTGGTAGTGTATATATGTCCTGTCTCACTTCGTCACAGCTTACCCTTCCCCCTCACCATATCCTCAAGTCCATTCTCTAGTAGGTCTGTGTCTTTATTCCTGTCTTACCCCTAGGTTCTTCATGACAGAAAATGTCAGTTCTTAATGAACAATGGATTTATTTTTAATGAACCAATTCATTATTGATTTGTAGCTATAAACCTCAATGGAAAGAAAATGATGTAGGATTAAAGGATTCTGACTAAAAGTACTGACCCATATAATTTGCTCAACTCTTAAAATACCTAGTTAGTGTGAACATCCTAAGGCAGTAAAATAAATAAAAGAAATAGAACTAAGGGAATATAAAAGCAAAGTGGTCCAGTTTCATAATTAACAGGACATTTTCAGTAGGCTGATTTAAGGAATATACATACCCCTGGAGTCCTTTTAAATAATGTTGGTGTTTCTATATCCACAAACCCTAAAAAGAGAGAAATATCAGAATTTAATAGATGGGAATTTACCAAATATGATGTCTACAATACAGTCCAACAAATCTGAGGCTACCCTTTAATTAGGAATTTTGACTGAAATAAGCTACGAAGCATATTGATTCTGGTTTCTACAAACCCAAGAGGGAAGCTGAAGATTTTCATAAAATCCTATTCTGTTCATAAAGTTGGTAATTTTGTAATGAAATAATTCTGTTTGATAGATTCTTGTGTACTGAACTGTTATGGTTTTCCTTGTGTTCTGCTAGTGTAGCAAAAATAACACAAATATAGTAGAAAAAAACCTAGGACTGACTGAAGAGTCTAGTTTCATTCACATGACATTTCTGAGCTCCCAGCAAATGATGTACAAGCATGATAAAGAATTAAGACAATTTACAGATAACAACCAAAGGGCTGGTCCACCTTCAACAGTGATGGTAAATACTTAGACAACATTAACAGGCACTATCACCTCTAAAAGGCTGTATTTATGACCCAGTAGGGAACTAAATTATGTTTTATGTTACTAAATTATGTTCTAGGATAAAACACATGGAAATTACTGTTTCTTCCCTTACCATGTAGATTACAGAGATATTCCCGCATTTTCATGACCATCTGGGACCTCAGTCGCAGGTTATACTGCATTTGGACACCACGCAAATCTAAGTAGCGATACCGCAAACGAAGAGCCTCTGTTTTCTAAACAAATTTAAAGATTTTTGTTTAAATATTTTTCAAATATTAAAAAGATATTAACTTTAGATACAGATTGTGAATTTTCAAGAACTTTAGCTCTACCTTTAGCTTCCACCATTCGTGCACACACACCACCATCCTTAATTCCTATGACCTCTAGGCTTGTTACTAGCATAGATTTTACATTTTTCAGTGAACCACACTTCACTGACTGAAATTTGCCTACCTTACTAAACATTTATTCATTCTTTTTTTTCTGCCTTTTTTCTTTTTGACCACGTGGCTTGCAGGGTCTCAGTTCCCCGACCAGGGACTGAACCCGGGCCATGGCCATGAAAGCCCGGAATCCTAACCATTAGGCCACCAGGCCACCAGGGAACTCCCTACCCATTCAATTTTAAGCCTGGAGTTTTATCCTGAAAAAAAAAAAAAGATTTCAAAGATCATTAGAAAATATATACCAGGGCCAAAAACAGCCACAACTTTATGACCTGGATGGGACGACAAGTTTAAGAAATGCAAGCGAACAGCAGACGAATCTCTACAGCTGTACTAGTAGGAACACAGTGATAAGGTCTGCTTATTTTCAAGGCTGGAATTCTCTGCACCCCTCCTGTGCTGACAACCTTTTTTAAAAAGTCCTTTTCCCTGGAACAGCTTATTTCTTTGATACTAGAAATAGAAATAAAAGAACTACCTGTCATTTCTCTTTCTAAAAGCTTAGAGCTGGTGGAAAACTGCATATTTCCTTTTCTTCCCCACAACAAGGTCAACTCTGTAATTATACTGCTTTTTCTAATTAAAATATTAAGGACTGGGAACTCAACTGTAAGACTAAGTGGCCATGCAATTAAAAAAATCCTTTATAGATTAGTTTATAAATTAGGTATATATAAGTCTACAACTGTAGACAATTGTGACAAAGCTGAAAATTAGCTGGGCTTACATATCCAGTGCTGTCTAGCTTCCTCAAAGAACATCCTAAATTACAGTAATCATATTTATATGCCTTATAAACATTTTATCACTGTTAGAGGCTTAAACTTAATATATACAGGATCTCCCATGCCATGTGGCCATTTCTAAGGTAAACATAAATTTCCTCTCAAAATGTAAAACCATAGCAACAAAAAAAATGGAACAAAATAACACCTAAGTCTTAAAGACAACCTTGTTTCCAGCTGTCTGAAAAAACATTCTAGGTGTTCAGGAGCTGCAATAGCTTAAAGAACTGTTGATATTTAAGAACAGTTCACCAGGAAATTGTAAAACTAACAGAATAATTCATAATATAGCTATAACATGCTTAATTTTGTAGAAGTTAAACTTTTTCTTTAAAAAACTCTGAAAACACTTTACTGGTTATCAACATTTTCTAGATACTCTATTTTATTAGTAACAGAGGATGGCACCTTCACAAAGTCCTTAATTTCAAAGGGCAGCTTCTTGCAGGAATTCAGAAGTTTAGCTGTTTTAACTTTGATTTCAATCTCACCTGTTGGCATTTTCTTAAAGAGAGAAAGAGAGAAAAGACCTATTTTAAAAATCACTCATCAGGACATGTACACAATGAATATTTATAAAACACAAGCATTTATTTACATATGTAAAACACGGGGTGCTTATAGTGTATAGTTTAAAACATAAATGTCTGTGTACGACTTTGACATTCTTATGTATATCTGTGGCTGATGAGCTCATTACCAAATGACTTAACATGCATATTTACATAGGTGTTTATGTTTGCAGTGAAGATTTTAAAATCTGTAGGTTCATTTGTAGAACCTGCAGAGCTTTAGTGCTGGATATCTAATAGATACTCAGTCGCTGTTGCCTGAATGTGTTGACAGACAGTGCACATGTACACAGGTAAAATTTAAATAGACAGTTTCTAAATTACTAACTGGATTCTCTTGTCCTGGAGGTCGGGAAATTACTGTCCCGGACACTTGCACCACAGATTCCATGGGGGCTTCACATAAAATCTTCTTCACAGAAGCAGCCGACTACAGAATAAGAGGGGGAAATAGTTCCAACAAATAAATGAACTTAAAGGACTCTGCAGCAACTGTAGATTATGGCTTAGAAAAATGTTAATACTCATAGCTTAATTGCAATAAATACTGGGGCTTCTCTTAATGACTTTATTAAAGAATTTGGTAAACTGCATCCCCATTTTGACTCCGTATAATACAGCAAGTAAAACTATTAGTTAAGAATTAAAAATTTTTTTCCTTAAAGGAAAATAAGGAGAAGAATGATTAATGCAAACAATTCCCACATACTTTAAAGGCAACTGTCTCCAGGGTTAGCCTTAGAGGCAGTTAAATCCAAGAGCAATAATGGAGTCCAAAGTGAAGGAGTTCTCCTGGGTTAGCTATGCTCATCTCTGCATCCTGATCCCTGAAAGATAACCCATGGCTCTTTACTTACTTCAAACATTAAAAGCTGAGTAAATCTTATTTTTCTCAGGTGTACAAACATTTGTAAATATTACCAAAATAGAAACCAATGATGTTCAGCAAGCATGATGAGAGCTCTTAATTTTATCTAAATTTAATGGTAATTATTTTTTGAGTAGGTAGTACCTTCACATAGCTCAAATTCAAAGGGTATAAACAGATCTACAGTGAAAAGTCTCTCTCCAGCTCCTTAATTCCCCTCCCCAGAGATACCCAATGTTATGTGTACTTCCAGGGACAGTTCATAACATACACACACATACACATGCCCTTTATAGTACAGATAATATCACTCTACATGCTCTTCTGTGTCCCGTTTTTATATCTAACAATATACCTTGGATTTTTTCCCTATTAGTACATAATAAGCTTCTTTAGTCTTTTCCATAGCTGTAAGGATGTACATTATTTTTTACACCAGTCTTTTATTGGGGAACATCTAGATTGTTCTTTCTTTTATTTTTAAATTTTATTTATTTATTTATTTATGGCTGTGTTGGGTCTTTGTTGCTGCAAGCGGGCTTTCTCTAGTTGCGGCGAGCGGGGGCTACTCTTCATTGCAATGTGCGGGCTTCTCATTGCAGTGGCTTCTCTCATTGTGGAGCACGGGCTCTAGGCACGCAGGCTTCAGTAGTTGCAGCATGTGGGCTCAGTAGTTGTGGCTCACGGGCTCTAGAGCACAGGCTCAATAGTTGTGGCACACAAGCTTAGTTGCTCCGCGGCATGTGGGATCTTCCCGGACCAGGGATCGAACCCGTGTCCCCTGCATCGGCAGGCGGACCCTCAACCACTGCGCCACCAGGGAAGCCCCCATTACATTTTATCTATCAGATATTTAATTAAACTAACCTGCAGTTGAGGCATTAGTTATTTAATTTATAACATTAATTAATTAATAAATAACAATTCTGTGTAGCTTTAATTCATATTTCTCTGCCTATGAGTGAAGTTGGGCATATTTTCATATGTCTACAGACATATAGAAAAATAGCCACTTATATATTTTTTCTATAAATTTTATGTTCATAATCTGCACTCATCATTCTAGTGGGTCACTGGTATTTTTTTAAAAAAAATTTAATTGATTTGTAGTAGCCTTTAGGATATTAGAGAAATTAGCCCTTTGTCTGTGACATGAATTGCACATATTTTTTCGCAGTTTGTCATTTGTCTTAATGTGGCTTATGGTAGTTTTAATTTTCATTAACAGTAAACTTCTTAATTTGAAACCTTAAACATACTTATCCAACATGCTTCATTTATTCTAACCACAGCATCAAAGAGGCTTGGAGATAACAGGAGGAACCTTCTATTACCTCATCCTGAGGAATGATAACTTGAACAAGCCCATGGAAATCTCTTAGGACCAGGAAGATGTTTTGCCTGATTAATGAAGAAAGTGAACATATTAGGATAAAATCTTTGAGACCAAAATTTAAGCAGGCAAAACAAATTAAACAAATAAAAAACCCATGCAATTTCACATGTTGCTTTTTTATAATAAATAATATGCATTCATAGTTATATTTGTGTAATTATCTTGTAGCTTATTAATGAAAAAACTTTTTCGTTTACAATTTCAACTTTTAGTAGCTATACGTACAGCTTACTAATGCTATCCAGATGGCTTATTAATGAAAAGGCAGATTTTAAAACTTAAAAAATGTTATTGGCTTAAGTCTTTATAAGAAATTTGAATTAAAATTGGAAACTTTCCATATATTAAAATCCAAAGGTAATATTTTAGCATATTAGAGACATCTGATTCGTCATTTTTTAAAATACGGCAATATAAAATCTTTTATTTTCCTAAAAATAAGATGTAATCTAAAATTTTCTAAAAGAGGTCCAGTACTAACTTAATACCTCTATAAGCCATCAAAAGGTCCCCCAAATCCCAATATTTTAGCATTCAACCAACATTTCTCATACAGTTCTTAGTACCATGAAGAGGTACAGAAAGCCTCCTCAGATTTTCCTTCAGGAGATAAAAGTCACCAAATGTATGGGTCAAATATCCACCCATTTGGGACATATTCTTTAGGAAAATCACTCAATCTATGTATTTTGGATCTCTTCATTGTGAATTTATGTTCCATTCAAGTATGTTCTGGAATATAGAGATGAACAACAATAATAATATGTCCTCTAACATTAAGGAATCATTGTTCATGTTTTTAGGCTTTTTCTGTACCTAAATTTAGCAAAAACTATGCTTTTTTATGCTATGGAAGCTTACCAGCTTACCCAATTACTGGTCCTAGGAACTCTTCAATCTTAGTAAACCTAGGGACATTTCTGTCCCTTGGTAGATCACACTTATTATACCCTTCAACAGATGTTACTGGTACTTACTGAGAGTGACACTGTTTGAGTCTTTGAAAACAAAAACAAAACTGAAAATTCAATGACTTCTGAGACTCCTACAGGAGTTGCAAAGCTTTTATTCTTCTGACTCGTTAAAAATTAATAGCAGTTTGAAATTGCCTTAGGAAAACCACCATCGTGCATACTTAAACCACCTGCCTCTATCTACCTTCGGTACTGAATCCATCCACACAAGGTGACTTCTTGGCCTAAGTGAGAAGGACGCAACTCTCCACACGTGTTGGTCCGGGCAACAAAACTACTGAGTTCTTAAAGAAACGAAAAAAAAGTAAGATTAAAAAACATATCATTTGCACATTGTTTGAGAATAGACTCTCAAATCATACCATCTTTTTTCATGTCAATGGATGAAATTTATAAAGTTGAAGAATGTAATCACTCACTATTAAATTTACCTGCAAATGTGTCAAAAGCCATGTGAATAGCTGTCTTAATGTAAATTTTTGCCTTGTGTTAAGAATATAAATATTTTTGGGCCTCCCTGGTGGCGCAGTGGTTGGGAGTCCGCCTGCCGATGCAGGGGACACGGGTTCGTGCCCCGATCCCGGAGGATCCCACGTGCCGCGGAGCGGCTGGGCCCGCGAGCCATGGCCGCGGAGCCTGTGTGTCCGGAGCCTGTGCTCCGCGACGGGAGGGGCCACAGCGGTGAGAGGCCCGCGTACAGCAAAAAAAAAAAAAAAAAAAAAAAAAAAAAAGAATATAAATATTTTTGATCACCCAGCATCTGCATTAACCTAAAACGCACTCTTCGTACGTAATAGTGCACATTTCTTCCCCAAATGAAATAGGATCTTGGGAATTTCATAAATTTGATGATGCAGTAACTGGTTTTAGTATGAATCTAGAGTGAAATAGTCACTTGTACATTTGAAAACCCTATTTAAAGTATTCTCAAGTATGAAAGAATTTTTTAGGCTTCTTATTCACAGCATGAGCTTAATGAATAGCCTATTCATGTGGTTACTTTTCTGCTCTTTTTAAATTCCAGGGAGAAAACTACATTATAAGAAATGAAGAGGGTGAATGATGTGCTTCTACCCATAAAGCTATCCAGTCGAGACTAGGGGAAAAATGGAATAAGCACTCTTGCTGCAGAGAAAAGGAGGAAGGGCTGGGCTGTTCAGAGGACAAACCTCTTCACTACATTCACCTGGAATTCTCCTCTGTGAACTCAGTACCAGACTTCGGGAGAAAGAACCCCAGATCAGCTGTGTGGTCCTTCTAGTGGGTCTGGATAAACCCCCGTACAGCCGACTTAACCAACAGAACATGTTAGAGCCGCAGGATGGCGAGACGCTCAGGAATCTCACGCTGCAGGTGTTGGATGGCGGTCAAAAGTCAGTTTTGGAAATACACACAAATCCCTTAAAATGTTAGGAGTTCCCACTCTCTTATATTTAAGCCCTTGTCCGCTGAACATTCAAGAGCTCGTGTCGGCAAACTAGATAAATCTGTAATCTGTCTTTGGGGTCTTTGGGGAAGTTGGGTAGGGGAAAGACCTTTTAAAATCTTTGTCCCCTCTCAACGCATCCGTTTCACTTCTATTAACAAACAAAGCTTCGGCCTGAAGTGACAAGCGTACGATTCCATACAGCAGCCAGCCAAGGTGGGACACCGCGGCCACGCAGAGGCAGCATGGGGCCGGTCAGCAGGCGCACGCCCTTCCCATCCTTCCACGCTTCCCCGAAGGTTCCTGCGGGTAGAACCGGAAAACAGGGAGGAAAACCAGCCCCGCGTTTCAAATCTCCCAAACCTGGTGGCCGACCTCGGTTCTTCAGAAGGAGGAATGCAAGCAAATCCAAAATGTTTCTAGGGCCCGAAACCACACACAGATCGCCGCTGGGAGCCAAGCACTCCTTAACCCACCCCACGAACAACCAAGATTACGGTGGAGGGAGTCAACCAGTCAGAACACAGGGAATGCCGCCATCTTTACTACGGGCGGAAATTTGAAGGACCGCTTAGCACCGGTAGAAAAGCGCGGAAGATTAACACCCCGCGATTAGGAAAGTAGACGATAATGGTTAGAGCGCTCCCGTGCCCTCAGTTAAAATGGCAACCACAGTTGCTTCACTGACTTGGAATCGGCGCCATGGAGGCGTCCAGCGTCCTGCCGCAGAGCGAGTCGGGAAACGATTTTAAACTGAGGAGGCGGCTGAACGCGTAGTTGCTGCTTCTCAACGGCGGGATTTTGGAGCTGGCGTTCGCCCCAGAGGGCTCAGGTGGAGAGGGGCGAGTTGGGACACACTGTCCCTTGCCCTTTCCCTCCGTGGGCTGAAGCAGACTCTGCAGGAGCGAGGGTCGCGGAGCTGGCTGGCCGAGTAAGCGGAAATGTCCCTCACGGCGTGAAGTGTCGGGCTCGGCTGGCGCCTGCGGGAGCGGAGGTCTCCTTACTGGGCCCGTTTGCGTCCGTCGTGAACCCACCTGTGGTGGAGCGAGAGGGAATTTGGGAGCGCCAGGGGTTCCTCCGGACTTACTCTTCGCTGTCATTTTGGCGGCTGTTTTACTTCAGGGGATTTCAGTTTCGACGTAGTTTTGGATCCAGACTTGAAGAATGATTCGTGAAGGGAATGGTTGACAGCGTCATCACGGCATTTTATTGGTAAGATGCTTTGTTATTGGTCCGGGCGTGGCAGTAAACTTTGTGTTTTGCCCTGTTGTGTGGTCGTTATCTTTACAATACTTGGGGGTTCAGATGTGTTTCACACGACCTGCTTAGCATTGGCGTTAGGTGACGATGTACAAAAGTGATTTAAGTCAGGGTCCCTTCCTTCACGGACTTAGCACAAGAAAAACAACTGAGTTGTAATTGTGTGTTCTGAACTGCAAGTGCAAGAGGAATTGGCCGGAGAGCTAGTTCTGTGGATACTTGGAAGCTTCTCCTGAGGAGATGAAACTTGAAGGATAGATTGGATTTGGTCAGACAAATGGGTGTAGAGAAGTAGTCTTAATTGGCAATAGGTTGAATAAAAAAGTCCGGGAGCAGAGGCAAACATGACAGGCATGAAGAGCAGGAGGGTGATGAGCAGCCTAGGGGAAGGGGTGCACGTTTGGGTGTAGGGCAGTGGCTCTTAACCGCTTAAAGAATCATCTCCTGGACCTTTCTTCACCTCCTTCTCCCACCAAATACACACGCATACACCATTCTGCATCCAACCTTAGAGGGCTTTTAGATTTTGGAAAGACCCTTTGTCCATGGATCTTGGGGTAAGAACTGAAGTAGTAGAAAATGAACCTGGATAGGATCAGACAATATGATCAGGTGCCTTGAAACCCAGGCAGAGAAGTTTTGGCTTCATTTATTTAGAAGATGTGTGGGAATTGTTATGGGATCTCAAGCAAGGTAATGACAAGATAAAAGTGGTGTCTATGGAGAAACTAGTCATGGATTGGGGAAAGGGGTTAAGACTGGGAATAAGATAAGTGGCTGTAATTAAGAATGCAAGTGAAGGCCAAACCTGGGAGGGCTAGTATGTATGCTTTTAAGAAATATGTCAGAATTTGATGCTAATTCGGATGTAAACATGAAGTTGAGGGAAGAGTAAAAGATGACTAAGGAGTATTTTAAGGGGCAGGGAGGAAAATGAGAAGGAAGAGTGGAATTATTACTGAGAAACAGGGTAGTTGGAAAGGAAAGATTGGTTGTGAAATAATGTTTAGCTTTGAACTTAATGAGTTTGAGGACAAAAAAGTTTAATGTTTTACAGGAAATTGGAAATGCAGGTGCAAAGGTCTGAAAATAGAGATTTAGGAGTCATGTGTAGAATGAATGTTATATGGAGAATGAGTGATTTCAGAGTCTGGGGAGACACGCACTGTTGGGACTGGAGGAAGGATAAGAATCAGCAAATGAATCAGAAGGAACCAGAAGAAACAAGGAGGAGAAATGATTGAGTGAAAAAAACAAGGTAACAGAAAGTTTAGAGGAGTAAGGATGAGCAAACTTGATGAACCAAGTATTTGGCCATGGTTTTCACAAAAATATTATTGGTAATCTTCAAAAGTGCCGTGTCTTTATAGTGATGGATTCATAAGAGAGGTTGCTGAAGATTTCCAAAAAAAAATTTATTAGTAAGTGGAGGCAATAGTTGTATACCATATTTCCAGGAAATTGGTCTCAAAACGAATGGGACAAATAGGATTTAAACAAAAAATTTTTAGTGTTAGGAATACAAGAATATGCTTGGCAGTGGAAGAAAAGTATCCTGTGAAGTAGAGATTAGAGATGATAGAGGTTTGAAATAAACATGGGAGATGGTGCCCAAGGGAAATGTGAAGGGACATGGAGATCTAGAATATTGGTTGATGGATTGGCTTTAGAAAGGAAGTATGAGGACCTCTTTCCTTACAGTTGGAAGGAAGAATATTGGGGCAGTAGAATATTAAGTCAAGCTATATTTTTAACCTCTTAATTATCTGGCAGGGCAAAATTGCACGTTATTGAGTATGGAGTGAGAAAGTAAAATAGGTATAAACCATTTTCTAATCTTTAATGCATGGATTGGGCTATTTCACATTACTGCGGTATTAAATTACTCAAGGGAAATGTTTTCTCAGTACCAGCCCTTTCAGAGCTAGTAGTCTTTCTCTCACCTAGATAGACTTTAAAATCCTTTTGGAATTCATGGAATTTCCCTTTTAAGGAGTCAAACTTAGTAGGGCTTATTTTGCCTTGAAATTGATCCCTATTGAAAGGCAGTGTGCAAGAAGGAGGTAAGAGCACCCACTCTGGTGTTAGACTGTCTTGGTTCAAATTCTGGCTCTGGGATTTTTAGCTGTATGAGTTTGGCAAGTTATTTAATTTCTTTATCTTCCTATCTGTCAACTGGGAATATAATAACCCACCTCATACAGTTGTTTGAGGATTAAATGAGACAATATTTGTTAAAGGGCTTAGAAAGTTACCTGGCACATGATGAGTACTCAATAAATGTTAGCAGTTATTCCAAATAACAGATTTGAAAGAAACATTCAATGTAGATGGGACTGATTAAAATTCCATTTTGAATAGGCAATTCTGTACGCATTTAAAGCCAGACTGCTTTAGAGTAGCTGCTATTTAAGTTGTATGGTATATGATCTTTCTCTGGGCATTATCTGAATTTTGAGAACTATATATTTAACTTATGGAGTTTTGTGCAAGATATAGAGTGTGTCATACTTTGACATGATGAAATTTAAATATAATGATAAATAAAGCTCTTCATTTGTGAAAAAAAAATTTGAAAGGGTAACTGTGCCACTACTTGGGAGTAATTTTTATAACTTTTAAATCATAATTCCTTTCAATTTTGGAGTTCCATGAGATACTTCTGTTCAATTAAACCAATACGTGCTTAACAATTAAACAGCATTCAGCATTATACCAGGGTAATTATACAAGAGAAATACAAAGAGCATGATTTCAGTCAAAGTAGTTTAGTCTTGCTGGGAAGAGAAGAAATGCACACCAAAAAAATAGTACAAGTAGATGAATTCGGGCCACAGTGAGTGGTAGAGACTAGGTGATTGAAGAGAGCTGTGTGGGCTGGTGTATTATTAATCTCCAAAGATTTTGTAGAATACTCTTGAGGGATTTTGTTAGACTCATTTAGAGGGCTTTTGGGCTTCTTCAGAATATTTACCCCTGAGGATCTCATTCTGTACACACACACACATACACACACACACTGCTTCCCAGAATGAGCCACTGATACAGACACAGACAGAAGTGTGTAACATAGGTATTCTGGGGGGGAAAAGGTTAACAAAACCCTGCTATTTGAAAGGGGATCAAATTCACACATGGTTTCAATGGAGGTGGAATGGAAAAAGAACACTTGAGGTAGGGAATACAGTTGATAAGCAAACACATGAAGACAAGAATGTGTTTATGTCTAGGAGAAGTAGGATAAGGACAAGCTGATTTATGAGTTGTGAATACCCAGCAGAAGAGTAGAATTTATCTCATCACTGTAAAGTTTTTTGCACAGGTGACTAATAATAAAGTACCATTTCTGAAAAATGGATTACCCTCAGATATGGAACATTTAGTTGTAATAAGACCTGGCTAAGGAAATAGCTTTGGGAATGGATGGAGAGACTGAGGAAGGAAAAATTCAAAAGAATGTGCTTAATGATTGTATGTTAAAAACTGAAAGTGGGAGACTACTTAAATAAATTTAAATTAACTTAGAAAATTGACAGGAATTTGAAAATGGACCAGCTAGCTTTTGGAAAGAGGACAGAAGGAGTTGAATTTAGTTTTGAACATAACTGTGTTTGAGCTATCTGTAAGATGTTCATAAAAATAGCCTATAGCCAATGAGAAATACAGGATTTGATTAAAAAGTCAAAATGGGGCAGGGAGTAGGAGGGAGAGAGAAAGAATTCCTCTATAGTAGATGAATCAGTGAAACTATGAGCATGAATTAACTTTTTAGTGTTCAGAATTCTGGTTTTATTTCTTTTTATGTAGACCATGGATTCTTACGATGCACCAGAATCGACTCCTAGACAGTGTGCATCCTCAAGGCTTAAAGATTACTTTATAGGTGCCACCCCTCTGCAAAAACGATTAGAATCAGTCAGGAAGCAGACTTCATTTATCCCGACTCCACCTCGAAGGAAAATTCCCCAGTGTTCACAACTGCAGGTATGCTCTTTGTGTTCCTTTGTGTTACTAATAATTGAGAATGCCTGTGAATGAAACATTTCAATTATTGTTACTATTTATAGTATTTTTAGTATATTCTTACTCCCTGTGGTAATAAACTAAATGAGAAACAGCTATAACATTATTCACACTATCAGTACCATATGTTTTTTAACCTCTTTTTTTTTTTTTAATTCTTCTCTTTATTTACTAGCTTTCAAAATACTGCTAGGGGTTGGTTTCCTAGCATTCTCCAATGGTGACAAAGTTTTTGTTTTTTTGGTTGATTTTTTTAAAAACTTTTTATTTTATATTGGAGTATAGCCGATTAACAATGTTGTGATTGTTTCAGGTGCACAGCAAAGGGACTCAGCCATACATATACATGTATCCATTCTCCCCCAAACTCCCCTCCCATTCAGGCTGCCACATAACATTGAGCAGAGTTCCCTGTGCTATACAGTAGGTCCTTGTTGGTTATCCATTTTAAATATAGCAGTGTGTACATGTTGATCCCAAACTCCCTAACTATCCCTTCCCCCCTGGTAACCATAAGTTCCTTCTCTTAAGTCTGTGAGTCTGTTTCTGTTTTGTAAATAAGTTCATTTGTATCATTTCTTTTTAGATTCCGCCTATAAGGGATATTGTATTTCTCTTTCTCTGTCTGACTTCATTTAGTATGACATCCTCTAGTTCCGTCCTTAACCTCCTTTAATTTGGGACGTTTCCACAATATTTCTTTGTCTTTTTTAACATTGACATTTTTGAAGAATATGTTTCCTCCTCTTCCCTTTTTAAATAGCATATTCCTCATTTTGTATTTGTCTGATGTTTTCTCAAGATTAGATTGAAATTATGTATTGCTGGCTGGAATACTGTATAGGTCTTGTATCCTTTTGGGAAATAACATCTGGTAGCACATAGGTGATGTTAATTTTGATCATCTTGTCGATGTGTTGCCCAATAATTACTGCTTTATTCCCCCCTGCAACTAATAAGCAGTCTGTGGGGAGACACTTTAAGGTAATACAAATATCCTGTGCCTCATCAAAATTTTGCCTCACACTTAACATCCTTCATCCATTGATACTTTTTGCCTAATCCCATCTTTATGGTGATGGTTGAAAAATAATAATTTTCCATCTCTATTTGCTCCATATTTACCAACCAGCCTTTGGCATGCTATTTTAGGCCCTTCTTATTTCTATTCCATTTATTTATCTATTTATCAGTACAGATTCATGAATTCCTGTTTTTAAAATTTTTCTAATTACTTACTAAATTATTTTCGTGTTTATATTGTTCCAGATTTGTCTGGTGGCAACATGCTCTGTTTTGATCATTCATAAAAAAACCCTGTGTATAACATTAGTAATTTGTAATTTTACTGAACTATGAAATAAAGCCCCAGTCAATACAAGTTTTTTTGTTGTTTTATAAATTTATTTAATTATTTATTTATGGCAGCGTTGGGTCTTCGTTGTTGTGCGAGGGCTTTCTCTAGTTGCAGAGAGCGGGGACTATTCTTCCTTGTTGCCAAGCACGGACTCTAGGCACGTGGGCTTCAGTAGTTGTGGCTCCAGGGCTCTAGGCACTCAGGCTTCAGTAGTTGTGGCTCGAGGGCTCTAGAGCGCAGGCTCAGTAGTTGTGGTGCATGGGATTAGTTGCTCCGCGGCATGTGGGATCTTCCCAGACCAGGGCTCGAACCTGTGTCCCCTGCGTTGGCAGGTGGATTCTTAACCACTGCACCACCAGGGAAGTGCTGTCAATACAAGTTTGATGGATGCTTTTGAGTCACTTAGCAAGGAACCTGGCTGGTAAGTCACCCACACCTTCCTTTTAACATTTTCTTATCTGTGTTGTGGGTCTAGTATCTTTTGGCATATGAGAAAATTTTTGCTTTTTTGTGAAAACTTCTTTAAAGAAAAATTATAGGGCTTCCCTGGTGGTGCAGTGGTTAAGAATCCGCCTGCCAGTGCAGGGGACACGGGTTTGAGCCCTGGTCCGGGAAGATCCCACATGCCGCGGAGCAACTAAGCCCGTGCGCCACAACTACGAAGCCTGCGCTCTAGAGCCTGCGAGCCACAACTACTGAAGCCCATTCGCCTAGAGCCCACGCTCGGCAACAAGAGAAGCCACCGCAATGGGAAGCCCGCGCACCACAGCGAAGAGTAGCCCCCACTTGCCCCAACTAGAGAAAGCCCGCGTGCAGCAACAAAGACCCAACACAGCTGAAAATAAAATGTAAATCAAATAAATAAATTTAAAAAAAAAAGAAAAATTACTAGTCCTGGTAATGAAAGTTATGGTTCTTAACCAGAAAACAGAGGTTTATATAAATTAAAGACTGGAAAAATAAAAAAACAAACATTGCAACAGTAAAAGAAAAAGACTGGAATGTCCAGTTCAGTGTTTCCTTTTCTCTATGATACAAATAATTTTGCCAGATCTTTTTTGTTTTTGGCCGCACCACACATCCTAAGGGATCTTAGTTCCCAACCAGGGACTGAACCCGGGCACTGGCAGTGAAAGCGCCAAGTCCTAAACATTGGACCCCCCTTTTTTTTCCCCCAAATCTTTTGATAGTAATAAAAAAAGTTTACAACTTTTCCATGAGTACTCTAGTCAGAACAAATATTTTTGTCAAGTGGACAACTGTGGTGAAAGTTCCAAAAGATATTTGGGACTGTGGAAGTATGGATTCTATAGAAAAGTTCAATTCAAGATAAAACTAGGAGCTTATGTGGGGGTGTATGTGAAGACCCTCAGTACTGCCATAGTGCCAATACAAATGAAGTGTTTTGTTTTTAGTGGTCCCTGTGATTCTAATAGAGCCTGGCCAAAATACTCCCATGTATCTTTTTATTTAATCTACTGAATTAGAGTGATGGAGTGAATTTACTGCCAAACAATTTTAGAAATTACTTAATTAAAACCAATCAAATTAGATGCTCCAGGAATACAGTGGTGACTATTTTTAAACTCTATAATTTGAAGTTTCTAAAAGTATTTAACTGTTCATCCAATAAATATTTATTAAACAGCTGTTCTAGATGACATTGTTCTAGGTGCTAGAGATATAGTAGTGAATAAAATAGGCAAAATTCCTGTTCTCATCAAACTCATACTCTAGTAGCGAAGACAGTAAGAATCAGACAAGTACATAATGTCAGGTAGTAATAAGTGCTGTGAAAAAAATAAAGCATGTTAAGGAGATATAGAGTGACAAAGCTGGAATGGGTGCAGGTGCTATTTTAGATAGGGTGGCCTCTTGAGTGACATTTGGGCAGAGACCTGAATGAAGGAAAAGAACATGCCATGTGAACATCCTGGGAAGGACATTCCAAAGGGAAAGTACAGCAGATGCAAAGATCAGGTACCCAGTAATGGCTTTGTTTTAAATATTTAAGATACTGTGATTAAGTTCTTAGTTATTCATGTTTCCTAATTCTTAAACTTCCTTTGTCTTGATTTTTTTAGGAAGATGTTGATCCTCAAAAGTTTGCATTCCTTCTGCATAAACAATGGACTTTATATAGTTTAACTCCCTTATATAAATTCTCCTATACTAATTTCAAAGAGTATTCTAAACTTCTGAATGCATTTATTGCTGCTGAAAAGCAAAAAGGACTTGCTGTGGAAGTGGGAGACGACTTCAACATCAAAGTGATTTTCTCTACTCTCCTGGGAATGAAAGGAACACAGAGAGACCCTGAAGCATTTCTTGTCCAGGTATATCATATAAGCAGTACTTGCTTCCTAGGAGAAAAGAATATGCGTTGTCTTGGTTTAGAAATTGTGATATTTTCTTCCTGTTTTTAAAATTCTTAAGCTTATGATTTATAACCTATTTTATGTCTTGTTTGACCAAATTATAGTAATTAGATATGACCAACTTAAAAAAAAGTTTTTTTCCTTTTACAATATAATTATGTTTATTTTAGAAAACTTAGAAAATACATAAAAGTACAAAGAAAGGGAGAAGTTTGAGCTGCAAACAAGTTGGGATTCTTCTCCTGAAGCTGAGTAAAACCTACCCCTAGCTAGGGCTCCTTCCTTCTTTCCTCCCTTCCTTCCTTCCTTCCTTCTTTCCTTCCTTCCTTCTTTCCTTTTGAGGTTCTTGGCAGGCGAACCTCTGCTCTTTGTGGGCCCACAGATCTTCTACTTACACAACCCCAAAGACTTGTAGGCTTGAGGAAGTGAGGCTCCATCTGTTTGTGGAAATTTCTCTCAGTAAACTAGAGCATGGTGATGACTACAGAGTTTCATCCATAGTCAATATAATGGAAAATTCTACGACTTATGACTCTTTCCAACATGAACTTCAGGATTATATTAGAAAGCAAAGAGCCAGAGGCTTACAACCAGAGGTTTGCTTTAGAAAGGGGACAGAAGACTCTGTGTACAGAGAAAAGGACCACACTGCACCCAGACCTCCAATGCTGGAGCAGAGATTCCCCTTCAGGAGGCCCCACAAGTCCCCCAGTTCCTACAAAAGGCCGAAAACAGTGGAAAGCCACTTAACCCACACTGTCCAATATTCATCACTTCCGGCAAAGACTGGAACCTGTAAATCACTGTTAGAAAAACCACGACCATTTCTTCAGTAACCGGTGGTTTCCAAGCCCACCTGTGCAAGGAATGGCCACCGGCCCCCACACAGCACAACACGGAGAAGAGGCCAGCTGCTTCTCAGAGGATCACACCAGTGTCCATCAGGCAGGAGATCAGGACGGAGGCTGGACGGGAAGGTCCAGGGAGGAGGAGGACATGGCGATGAGGAGCAGGTATCGTGGAAGAGGAAGCACCACAGGGATGAAGAGGATGAAGATTCCCACAAAGAGAACAGGAGGAAGGCCAAAGTGGCGCCAGGAAGCACAGAGAAGTCCAAGTACAGAAAGAAGAGCACCCATGATTGGGACACCATGAAGGAGGGAAGGAGGTCCAGTAGAGAGAAGAAGCATCCTGGCAAACATAGCACCCAGGAGTGGGACTTGTGGGATGAAACTGTCCTCGGTGGTTGTTACTGATGCTGGAGATTTGGGACCTGGATATTAAATGATTTGGATCCATTGGAAAGGCTGGATTAAATGGTATTGAAGCAATTCAATAGCCATACTTCAAAGAAAATAAAATTAGATCCCCACCTATATCAGACTCTGTTCAAATATAAAAACCCAGTTGGTTTAAGGATGTCAATTTAAAACCAAAATAGAAAAGTATTAGAAGTAAATATAAGAAAATTGTTTTCAATCTTGGAATATGAATGGCTTTCCTGCACAAGACGTGTTAGCCAGGGGCCATAAAAGAAGAAAAAATAATACATGTATTTGCGAAAACACTTAATCTCTGCATGTAACAGAAGATTTTGTTGTACATTTTCTTAAAAACAAATTAAAAGCTATGCATTGTGCATATGTATTGAGCAGCTCCAGAAAGATACACGAAACACTGGTAACTGGGCTCTGGGGGCAAGAACTGAGTTGGGGGAGGCGGGTAGACAGAGGTAGCTGGTAGACTAACTTTTCAAAGTGTACATTTCTATTTGAATTTTGTACTATATGAGACTACTACCTTTCCAATAAATAAATATTTTAAAGGTAAAAAAAAAACCCCAAAAACCAAAGAAAGTTAAAAACCACAGTTTAACCTTTTGGTATACATCTGTCAGTAGACCATCTGAATAGGCCTAGTCCTATTAGAGAAATTGAATCAATAATTAATAACCTTCCAAAACAGAAAGCAACAGGTCCAGATGGGTTCACTAGTGAATTCCACCAAACGTTTAGGGAAGGAATGATACCAGTTCTCTACAATTTCTTTCAGAGATAGAAGCAGAGGGAATACTTCCTAATTCATCCTATGAGCCCAGTATTACCCTAATACCAAAACTAGACAAAGACATTACAAGAAAATTACAGACTCCATCATGAACCTAGATATATCTATTTGGCTGTCTGTATCTATTAAAATTGTGATCATATTGCCCATACTTCTGCATTATGGCTTTTTTTTTTTTTACTAATAATCAGTGCTGTAGATAGTTACTTATGTCATTTTGAGTAACTAAATGTAAATGTAAATTTTACGTTTTTGTAAATTTATCTGTATAATTCTATGGTTTTTAGTGGGAGTAAAATCCTAGAAGTAGAATTTTAGCAAAAAAGTAACATTGTTACATATTGTGATATATCATACCAGGTTACTCTCAGAAATGTAACATTTTTCTTTCCTTCCTATATGTAGTATATAAAAGTAATATGACTGTCCTTTGATTTATTAAGAAACCAGATTTATTATTTATGCCTGCTCCTTCTGTTTCTGCTAAATTAATTCATTTTAGTCATTGGTAAATTCTGAAACAGTTGAAATTTTGTTTATTTGTATAGACCAGGGGTTAACAAACTATGGCCTGCTGCTTGGCTTTGTAAATAACGTTTTATTGGAATAGAGCCCCTTTCATTTGTTTACATATCGTCTATGGCTGTTTTTGTATTACAACAGCAGAGGTGTAGTTGCTACAGAGACCACATGGCTTGCAAAGCCTAAAATATTTACTATGTGGCCCTCTGCAGAAAAGGTTTGCTGACCCCTGGTATAGATCATCGTATTGGCAAGGATCTCAGGATTACTGGGATTAGGTTCAGCTGCATATAACAGAAAGTCTAAATAACAGTGACTTAAAGACAATAGAGGTTTACTTGTCTTCCCAAAAAGTGTCCAGAGGTAAGCTTTTCCAGGCTGGTAAATGCTTCATGAAATTATTAATAATCTAAGCTCCTTCTGTCCTTTCTATCATCCTTGGTGCATGGCTTCCCTCCTATAGTCACACTATAATCTAAATTGGCTCCTGGAGCTCTAAATACTATATGTAAATTCAAGGCAAGTAGTAGGAGGAAGATGGGAAAGTCAGACAGGATGCCTGGCACTAAGTAAACCTGTAACGAGACTTGCTGACACCCAACAGATACTTCTCTTTATATCCCAGATGGAAGGGAGACTAGAAAAAAAATTTTAGTGGGTACTTTGCAACCTCAAGTGAAAGCACTGTTTTACTGTGGAAGGAAAAATAGATACTGGGTAGATAATTAGCAGTCTCTGTAAGTTGAAGCAGTTGATGCCCAAAGAAGTTACATGGCTTGCATGTCATCAGGCAAGCAAATATTCTTGTGAGGAATAGAAATAACCTCTTGAATTCCTAGTATAGTGTCCTAATAGTTTTCTAATTAAATCTCATTTCTTGCCAGGGTTACAGGACTTATAGGTTATAAAAACGTGATAGACATAATACATCTGGTTTTAAGGTATTTGAAAGTCTCATAACTTCTTGAACAAGGAGAAAAATGGCAAAAATAATTGTTCAAATGATCATCTCTAAAGGGATATAATATAGGGCTGTGATCTTCACCTTGTCCTGGTCAAACTTTAATTAAAACTTCTATTAATACCTGGAAGGTATGTTTGTTATATAATTTACAAATTTAAAGTTTGAGGGGTTAGTCAATCTGCTGGAAAATATAATCAAGATTCTAAAAGATCTGAATGGATTGACACAGTGGGCCAAATTGAAAGAGATTAAAATTTTAATAGGAATAAGTTTACTGCCTCAATGTAAGTTGGGGGGGATTTACCTATTAATAGCAAAAATGAGAATGTAGGGCTAATTTATGTAAAGCTGTCAACTAAAAACCAGAAAACTACTATTAAGATTATATTAGTAGGAGTATAATCTAGGTTAAAGGTGGTGACAGTCCTGAAATCAGACCTTTTTGAAGTAATTATGTTCACTTATGAATGACTTCTTTGCCAAAGAATTTCAGAGAAGAGGGTCCAGATAGTGTGAGCACTTGAATATATGTCATAGAAGGAATGGTTGAAGAAACTGGAGATGTTGACCATAGTAGTATATATGATAAGGGTCATCAAATATTTGAAGGGCTTTTTCTGTAGAAGAGAGATTAGATTAGATTTCATCTACATGCACGTAAGGAAGAAAGTAGGACCAGTGGTTGGGAACTATAGGGCCTAACATATGAAAGAACATTTTAAGTGGATAGACAGAGCTCCCTTAGGAAATAGTGACGTCTTCCTCAGTGGAATAATTCAAGCACATTGGATTCGGTGACCTTTTATAGTCCCTTCTAAAGGTTTTTTAAAAAAATTATTTATTTATTTTTGGCTGCGTTGGGTCTTTGTTGCTGCGCGTGGGCTTTCTCTAGTTGCAGTGAGTGGAGTCTACCCTTCGTTGCAGTGCACAGGCTTCGCATTGCAGTGGCTTCTCTTGTTGCAGAGCTCTGGCTCTAGGCGCGCTGGCTTCAGTAGTTGTGGCTCGCGGGCTCTAGAGCGCAGGCTCAGTAGTTTTGGCGCATGGGCTTAGTTGCTCTATAGCATGTGGGATCTTCCCGGATCAGTGCTCGAACCCATGTTCCCTGCATTGGCAGGCAGATTCTTAACCACTGCGCCACCAGGGAAGTCCCCTTCTAAAGTTGAGATTTTTGTTTTCCATTTTTTTAAAGTCTTTATTGAATTTGTTTTATGTTTTGGGTTTTTTTGGCCAGGAGGCATGTGGGATCTTAGCTCCCTGACCAAGGATCGAACCTGTACCCCCTGCATTGGAAGACAAAGTTAAAGTTGAGATTTTGAGACTTTTTTTTTCAGGGTACTGTACCTGGTTATACCATATTGGCACCCCTTTTTGGATTTTGGTTGCACCAAGATCTTGCCATATACCATGTCTGTCCTAATAAAGAGTATTAGGAGAAAGGTCAGTTAACTTGATACACCCTAATAATGATCAGGGAGACTATTACCTCTGTGGTTTTTGGCAGGTAATACTACATATCTTCTTCTTTTTAAATGTACTAATTAATGCTGAGAAGATGCACTTTAGGAGTAGATGTACTTTTGAATTTAATGAACCTGTTTGATTTTTCTTCATAGATTCTGTCAAAATCTCAATTGCCATCTGAGCACAGAGAAGGTAAAGTGTTGTGGACTGGTTGGTTCTGCTGTATATTTGGAGACAGTCTTCTGGAGACTGTTTCAGAAGATTTCACCTGTCTACCTTTATTCCTTGCAAATGGTGCAGAGACTAATACAGCCATAATTGGAACCTGGTTTCAGAAAACTTTTGACTGTTATTTCCGTCCCTTAGCAATCAATGCGTTTAACCTTTCCTGGATGGCTGCTATGTGGACTGCATGCAAAATGGACCATTATATGGCTACTACTGAATTTCTTTGGTCTGTACCCTGTAGCCCTCAAAGTCTGGATATTTCTTATGCCATACATCCAGAAGATGCAAAAGCTTTGTGGGACAGTGTTCACAAAACACCTGGGGAAGTTACCCAGGAGGAAGTTGACTTATTCATGGACTGCTTGTATTCACATTTCCATAGGCATTTCAAAATTCATTTATCAGCCACAAGATTGGTTCGTGTTTCAACATCTGTAGCTTCAGCACATACTGATGGAAGAATAAAGGTTAGTTTGAGCAAATCTAGTTAAGTAATTTTCCCTTATTGTTGCATAGTTTTCAAAATGTATGGCAATTGTATTTCCCACATTGAAGAAACACTTTGGAATGTCTGCCAATTGACGACAGTAGAGAGATTTTATTTTATGCTTTATAAATGGTTTACTAAAAAGTCTTAAGCCTTCTATATGCAGCTTTATAGTGGAAGGATACTATACACTGTGTGCCCATAGACTTTGGTAATAATATGACTTATTCTGTAGTAACTTTGAAATTTTCAGAATTTTCTTGTCAACTTTGAAATAATTATCAGAGTAACGGAGGATTTTGTGTGTTAGATAAGAAAATTATAGTAGAAACACAGAACTAAAATATCATCTTTATATTTTAGGCTTTTCTATCCCTACTGGGAAAGAAATAATAGAGACATTGTTTTAGTGTCTATGAAGGCCTTATTAGAGAAAGTATCAGAAATAAACTGAGAAAGAAAAAAAAGAAATAAACTGAGAGTAGGCACCTAAATATATTTAAGTGTATTATATTAATATATTTAAAATATATTAATATACAGCCACAATAAACACTCGTGAATATTGGTCTTGTCACTGTGCTAGGAGTTTAACATACTTTAACTCTAATCTTTAGAGCAATGCTATAGTTAGGTGTTTCTATCTACATTTATTTTATTTTTAAAACAAGGAAGCTGAAGCCAAGATAGGTTTAAGTGACACATGCAAGATAGCTTAGTAAGAGGAAGAGTCAAGATTTAAACACTTAATCTCTTAGGTTCCACGAAGTTCATACTCTATCTTATAAGCACTATTTTAAAGCTTTTCAGACTGGAGGTCACAATGCAGCAGTAGGTTAGGAAGTAATTTGATGGGAAGAAACCAGCTTTAAAAAACAAAAGAAAAATAGAGTGGAAAATATAAAAATGAGAATATATAACATATAGTAAGGATATACATTTGCTTGTACTGGGTCATGATGTTAAATTTATTTCTTACTATGGTTCACAGTAATAAATTTGAAATATTATATACTATTCCATCTTACTTTGACATTATAAAGAAATAAATTTACATTTTAGCACCTCAGAATTCAATTTCATGAAGTCCTTATATTTTAAAATGTTATTTCCATATTCTCACATTCTATTAATAAACTACATTTTAAAACTATTTTATATAATTGTTCTTAACCATCTATGAATATAAGGGTGGCCCTGTTTTATCTGGTCTATTCTAAGGGCCTCTTGTAAGGATCTAAGACAGTAACTGTAGCTCCTAGGTTCAAATAATGCCATGATGAAGCTAACATTTATCAAGCACTAACTGTGCCAAGCATTATTAAGCATTTACACATATTGTCCCATTTAGTTTTCACAACAACCTATTTGCATAGGTTGTAAAGAGGAAATTGTGGCACAGAGGATAAGTAGGCTCCTTCGAGATCACACAGCTAATAAGTGGAGTTGGACTTTAAACCCAGTCATCTGACTCAAAAGCTTATGCTTTTAACTGCAACACTGTACTGCCTCTCAAAAGTTTGAAATTAATGTATTAACCAGGTTTCTGCCTCTGCTTAGTTTCTACAAGACACTTTGGCATCATATATCCCTTTGAGAAGAAGGAAGCTATGGAACTCTTTCTAGAAGATGTAGACACTCAATTTGCATATAAGTCTAAGGGGTTCATAGATACTCCTTCTTCCCCCTTCTCTTTAGGCAGATAGTTAGCTTATCCATGGAAGCCAGGATAAATAAGAACCCTAGTCTAATTCCATCTAAGCACCATTGACTAATAGCTGTAAATTTATTAAAGTCAGTCATCTTTATTAAGTAAAGTCTATTTGACTTAGAACAGCAATGGTTTGGGTTTATATTCATAGCTTAGCTTGTAGATATGGAATTTAAAATAAGCCTGGAATATTTATCAAATATCAAACTGCTTTGCTATATAAGTAATTGTATTTTAATTTTAAATATCTTTTTTTTTTCCAGATTTTGTGTCATAAATACCTTATTGGAGTGTTGGCATATTTGACAGAACTGGCAGTTTTTCAAATTGAGTGAGGCCTTGTGGGGACTATAAGTTATGGATTATATACCTTTTTCTCATTGACTATCTGCCTAATTGCTATGCTGAGGGGGACTGCAGGAGAAATGGGCACCTGTGCATCTGTTTTCCTCACAGTGCCTTGGAGTTACCCAGATGAAAGCCAAGAAGGATCTAGAAGAACAAAGAAGGTGGTAGTGGATGAACCACAGCCAGGTGCTCGTGTAATATAGTCCTGGTCATCTGGGATGCCAGTCTCTAGAATATGACGAGTTATTAATTTGTTGGCCATCTTTCTAAAATATATATAATGTTTTATTACGTCAAAATTTTTAGGATTCAAATGACATACCTCTAATATTGAATATTTCTGATTTGCATCTTTAAAACCTTTAATCCCTAATTTTAAGCATTTTAGACTTGTATTCAGAGAAAATTTCTATGTTCTTTAGACATTTTCCTAGCATCATTTTGCTGTAGAGAACCAGCAATCAAAATCCTCCCCAAACGAAACTAAAGTTACTATACATTTTTTAAGCCACTAATATGCTTCTGTTTTTAATGCTGTTTAATTCTTATTGCAGTGTTGAATTAAATATTTGCTTTTAAAAGGAAGCCTTGTGTTTATCAGTGTCTTGGTGACAGATCTTTAATAAATATCTCAGGAATGGGAAGTCATAGGCTTTTTCTCTAGCACAAAGGTTACACAACAATATATGGAGTCATACAAACCATAGAGTTGAAAGGCAGCTGTGAATCTCTTTTTTTTTTTTTTTTTTTTTTTTTTTGCGGTATGCGGGCCTCTCACTGTTGTGGCCTCCCCCGTTGCGGAGCACAGGCTCCGGACGCGCAGGCTCAGCGGCCATGGCTCACGGGCCCAGCCGCTCCGCGGCATATGGGATCCTCCCAGACCGGGGCACGAACCCGTATCCCCTGCATCGGCAGGCGGACTCTCAACCACTTGCGCCACCAGGGAGGCCCTGTGAATCTCTTTTGAGGGCAGGGATTATATTATGTAATTTTCATGTCCCTAAGTTTTTTTTTTTTTTTTCTTCTTCTTTTTGCGGTATGCGGGCCTCTCACTGTTGTGGCCTCTCCCGTTGCGGAGCACAGGCTCCGGATGCGCAGGCCCAGCGGCCATGGCTCACGGGCCCAGCCGCTCCGCGGCATATGGGATCCTCCCAGACCGGGGCACGAACCCGTATCCCCTGCATCGGCAGGCGGACTCTTAACCACTGCGCCACCAGGGAGGCCCCCTAAGTTTGTTTTAGCACAGTGCTTGCTAAATACCTGTAGATTAAGTGAATTAATTTTAACCAACTCTTACATTTTGCAGATGAAAACTAAAAAATTGCACAACTTAGATGTGCACAAGATGTTATATCTAAAACTCTTCTTTTTGCTTACCGAGCAGAGGAAGATTTTGTTTTACTTTAGAAACAGTGTTTTTTAAAATCTCTTTGAAAGAAAATAACTATAATAGGCTGTGATTCAAAAACAAGGACTAACTTCTGGAATGGGGTATTATTTCACATATACTAGGCACAGCAGAAGTAGTGAATAAAGCATGGGCTTTGGAATCAGACATTCATTCATTCAACTAAAATTAAGTTCCCACTGTCTACTCAGAATTGTATTGCATAAAAAGAGATATAGTAGTGAAGATAAAAAAGATCCCTGTCTTATGGAAATTATATTCTAGTAGAGGAAGGCAAAAGATAAATAATTTCAGATGGAGATAAATGCTATAAATAAGGCAGTGCAGTATGAAAAAGGGTGACTAGGATAGTGCTTACTTTATATACAGTTGTCAAAGAAGGTCTCTTTGAGGAAGTGACATTTGAGCTGAGTCCTGAATGATGTGAGGGAACCAGCTGTTTGAAGATCTGAGGAAGCATGTGCTAGGCAGGTGAAACTGCAAGAGCAAAGGCCTTGAGATAGGTAAGAGCTTGGCTTATTTGAAGAGTAAAGGAAGTCTGTGTGGCTGGAGCATGGTAAGGGTGGAGTAGTATGAGACGAAACTAAAGAGATTGTGCAGGGACTTCCCTTGCGGTCCAGTGGCTGAGACTCTGTGCTTCCACTGCAGGGTCGTGGGTTCGATCCCTGGTGAGGGAACTAAGATCCCACATGCCATGTGGCCAAAATAATAGTAATTAAATAAATAAAATTTTATAAAAGACTGTGCAGCAGAGACTTCTTTCATCGTGTTAAGTCTCCTAATTTTTGGCTGGGCGTGTGCTTGCCCATAATAAAGATGACATTTTCTAGCATTTCTCATAGGTAAGTACAGTCATTTGACTAAGTTCTGACCCATGGCATAAAAATGCAAGTGTCATGTAGAGCTTCTAGGAATCTTGTTAATAAACAGTAGGCCTGTACCCCTTGCCCTTATTCTTCTTCCAATTTTGCTGTTTGGATCACATAAAATGACTGGTACTCTAGCTGCTCTTTTAGGTCACTGGGATAAGGGTCAGGTCCTATGGACAGCAGAGCATGGCCTGGAAGGAGTTTGTGCCCTGAGGACTTCTTGAAGCTGAACTCTTGTGCCAACCGAGATGTTCTTCCTCCAGACTTAAGTATCAGAGATGTAAACTTCTATTTTGTTTAAGCTATTGTTACTTTGGTTCTCTTGCTCATAGTCAAACCTAATGCTAACTGATACAGAGAGGAAGGATCCACATCATCTAAGTTTTTACAGGTACTATGAAGAGACTGGATTTTATTCTAAATGCAATGGGGAACCACTGAAGTTTTATGCAGAAGAGTTATATGATCCGATTTGTATCTTACAGGATTTTATAAGATATGATGGAGAATGAGTTGTAGGTGGACAAGAGTGGAAAAGGGAAAACAGGTAAAATGTTGTTAGAAATGGTATAATCTCATGGAGAAGTTAGCAATATCTAACAAAATTATGTGTGATTTACCCTTTGACTAGTAATCCCATTTCTGGGATTCTGTCCCCAAAATTCACTAGCAAAAATATAAAATGAAGCAGGAACGAGTCTATTTATTCCAACAGTATTTGTAATAGCAAGACTAAAAACAATCCAAATGCTCATCAGAGAGGGATTGGTTGAATAAATTATGGTATAGCTGCACAATGAACTACTACTGTGTAATTATAAAAGGGTTTGAGGAAGATAGCTAATATTGCCATGGAGTTCTCTCTAGGATATATTGTTATGTGAAAGAGCAAGATGAGGATAGAGTGTATAGTATGCTATCTTTTATGGAAGGAATGGGGGTGGAATATGAGTATGTGTGTATATTTCCCTACAAAAACATTGGAAGGAAAAACCAAAAACTAGTAAAAGTGATTGCTAATGGGATGATGGAAACCAACTGCATAGAGGGGACAGGAATGAAAGGATTCATCTGAATGTTCCTTGTTTATAGTTTGGAACCATATAAGTGTTTTATGTAATTATGAAACAAAATTAGATCAAAAAGAAAGAAAAGCAATCCTTAAAAATTGAAAACAAATGAACCTAACTATATTATGTTCAGACCATAATCACACAAAGAATCATTTTTAGTATCTCTAAATCCTTGTAATTTGACTGTATATCATCAGTGGGCTATATCCTAGAAAAAGAAGAGCAGCAAACGAATCTTAAATTGCATTGAGTTATCTTATTTTTAATAATATTGGTATTGTTATTTTACCACTTTTCATAACAGGATAAAATATATGTAATTATACCAATGTTAGAAACCAAGATTTCTAACATTGTAAGAGAAAAAATATACAATTATAAAATCAAGTAAGTTAAGTAGAAACTCTGTAATATTAACTTTGAATTGGAAATATCAGAATGAACTCATTTATTTTTGAAATGCAAATTTTAATTTTGATGAAGCCCAATCTGTCAAATTTTTCCTTTTGTTTCTTGTACTTTGGGTGTTGTATCTAAGAAATCATTGCTTAGTTCAAGGTCCCAAAGATTTACTCCTATGTTTTCTTCTAAGCATTTTATAATTTTAACTCTTAAATTTAGATCTGTAATCCATTTTGAGTTAATTTTTATGTATGGTGTGAGGTAAGCATTCAGATTCATCATTTTACATACAGATATTCATTTGTTCCAGCATCAGTTACTGAAAAGGCTATCTTTTTTCCATTGAATTGTCTGTTACCTTTCTTAAAAATCAGTGGCCATAGATGTTTGGGTGTATTTCTGGACCCAGTTCTATTTCACTGATCTAAATGTTAGTCCTTATACCAGTACCACACTGTCTTGATTACTGTAGCTTTGTACTGTGTTTTGAAATCAGGAAGGTGAGTCTTTCAGCTTTGTCCTTTTTTCAAGATTGTTTTGACTCTTCTTGGTTTTTTGCATTTTCATAAGAATTTTAGGATCAGTTGGTCAATCTTTGTAAAAAAGCTGGGATTTTGATAGTAATTGCCTTGAATCTGTAGATCAGTTTGGGGAGCATTGCCCTCATAATGATAATAGTCTTCCAATCTATGAATGCGTGATATCTTTCCATTTATTTAAATCTTTCAAACTTTTCTTCAACAATGTTTTATTGTTTTCAGTGTCCAAGTTTTGCACTTTCTTTTGTTAAATTTATTGCTAAATTGTTTTTTATGCTATTGAGAATGGAATTGTTTCCTTAATTTCATTTTTGGATTGTTTGTTGCTAGTGTATAGAAATATAATTGATTTTGTATATTGCTCTTGTATCCTATGATCTTGCTGAACTTGTTTATTCTAGTAGCTTTTTCAGTGAACTCCTTCAGATTTTCTATATATAAGATTCATGCCATTGAAAAAAGACAGTTTTACTTCTTAATTTCAATCTGGATGCCTTTTAGTTCTTTTTCTTGCCAAATTGCCATGGCTAGAATTGCCAATTCAATGGCAGGTAGAGGTAGTGAGAATGTACAGTCTTATCTTGCACTTGATCTTAGTGGGAAAGTATATTTCACCATTAAATATGCTGTTAGCTGTAGGATTTTCATAGATGTCCTTTATAAGGTTAAAAATGTTCTTTTCTGGGCTTCCCTGGTGGGGCGGTAGTTGAGAGTCCGCCTGCCGATGCAGGGGACACAGGTTTGATCCCTGGTCCAGGAAGATCCCACATGCCGCAGAGCAACTAAGCCCATGCACCACAACTACTGAGCCTGTGCACCCTAGAGCCCGTGCTCAGCAATAAGAGAAGCCACCGCAATGAGAGGCCCATGCACGGCAAAGAAGAGTAGCCCCTGCTCGCTGCAACTAGAGAAAACCTGCACACAGCAACAAAGACACAACATAGCCAAAAAAAAAGAATGCCTTTGGCAGGCTTATTAGTAGATGACACACCTGAGGAAAGAATCTCTGAGCTAGAGAATATATCAATAGAATTCTTGAAAAGCAAAGAGAGCAAAGATTGAAGAAAGAAACCCAAACAAACCAATAGCCAAGGTCTGTGGGACAACTGCAAAAGGTATAACATACAGTTGACTCTGAACAACATGGGTTTGAACTATGCTGGTTCACTTATACACAGATTTTTTTCAATAGTAAATACTATAGTACTATGTGATCCAAGTTTGGTTGAATCTGTAGATGTGGAACTGCAGATACAGAGGAACCATGGATATGGAGGAATTGTGTGTATGGAGGGCCAACTATAATTATATATGGATTTTTGACTGTGTGGAGGGTTGGTGCCCCTAACCTGTGTTCAAGATTCAACTGTTAACACACAATGAGAATACCAGGAGAGAGAAGGAAACAGAAGAAATATTGGAAACAATAATGACTGAGAATTTCTTCAAATTAATGCCAGACACCAAACCACAGATCAAGGGAACTCAGAGAACTCCAAGCAGGATAAAAAAACAAAAAACCAAAAAACAAATAAACTATTGAGGCATATAATATTCAAACTACAGAAAGTCAAAGATGAGGAAAAAATCCTGAAAGAAGCTAGAGGGAAGAAAACACCTTACCTATAAAGTAACAAAGATAAGAATTACATCTGACTTCTCCTCAGAAACTGTGCAAGCAAGAAGACTGTGTGTGGAGTGTTAAAAAAAAAAAACAACCCAGCAACCTAGAATTCTGTGAAATTATCTTTCAAAAGTGAAGGAAACACAAATATTTTCCTGGACAAGTGAAAGTTGAAATTTGTCATCAGTAGAACTTCCTTGCAAGAAATGTTAAAAGAAGTTCTTCAGAGAGAAGGAAAATAATATATGTCAGAAACTTGGATCTGTATGAAGTAATGAAGAACATCAAAGAAGGAATAAGTGAAGGTAAAGTAAAAAATTTTATTTTTCTTATTCTTAATTGATATAACATGACAGTTTGTTCAAAATAATAATACAACAATATTTGATTATGCTTATATATAATATACATAAGTATGTGTTTATATAAATATATTACATAATATAAATTATATACATATAAACATGTATTTATATATGTCTATATATAAGTGAAATGTATGCCAACAATGACACAAGGGACATAATGGGCTGTCCAGGTATTACATATGTCCTTAAGAAGTATTTCTAAATATTATTTAATTTCAATATCTTTATAGAGAAATGTAAGTTTGACTGCTTCTTTTACAATGGGGTGATACACACATATACATAGAGACTACAGAGGCTATAGAAGAATTTCCAAAAATGATTGAGCAAAGGAACAAAAAAGCAATTTAACCAAATGAGCAAATGGAAGGACAGGAAAAAAGCAAACTCCAAGGTATAATTGTAAACATAAATAAAATGATAATTAGGGAAATTTTAATATGGACTGGGTATTAGGTGATGTTAAAGAATTGTTAATTTTATCAGATGTGATAGTGTTATTGTTAGTAGACCTTATATGTAAAAATTAAATATTCACGTGTGAGTGAAATAACATGATGCCTGGGATTTGCTTTAAAATATTCCATTGATGGTGGGAGAAGTGAGAGTGGGAAGGAATAGATAAAACAAGATTAGCAAAGTATTAACAAAAATTGAAGCTGGATGGTGGGTACATGGGCATTCGTGGATTTGTTATATTCTTTTTTTTCATGTATTTGCTTCTCCCAGAGTGAGAGATGAGAGGGAAAGACACCCAATATGAAAGCAGGGTCTCTTATAACCTAATCTGGAAGTGACATACCATCACTTTTGTAGCATACAATTAGACTCACAGACCAGACCAACCTTAGCGCAGTGCAGTAGGGGATTACACAGAGATCAGAAGTCAGGGATCACTAGGGGCATCTTGGAACCTAGCCACCACACCCACACAGAAAAAAAGACTTGGGGAATAAACATCAGAAAAGAAAGCTAAGAGAGGAAACTATTGGCAATGAGGTCCTTTATGATGGTACCTGCCGGCTGCCTGCTCCTCCTGTCTTATTTCTGGACACTTGCCTTTTTTCATTTGATTCTCCTGATAAACCAAACTGCTTTGATTTCCCCAAACAGTCCATTTTGTCTCATTGACTTTATTCTGTATATCTTGCACATGCTACTCTGTCTGGAATGCCCTTTCCACTCTTGCTACTTAGCAAAACTACCCTGTCTTTCAAACCTTTTTCAGCTATAACTTGCTTTCTGATCACTCTTCCAGTCTACACCCTGCCAGACTATTTATTTATTTATTTGTTTATTTGGCTGCACCAGGTCTTACTTGCAGCGTGCGGATTCTTATTTGTGGCATGCGGGATCTAGTTCCCTGACCAGGGATCTATATCTATCATCTATCTATCTATCTATCTATCTATCTATCTATCTATCTATCTATCTATCTATGTATCTATCATCTATCTATCTATCTCTCATCATCTGTCATCAAGCTAGCTAGCTAGCTAGCTAATTTTTTAAATATTTATTTATTTATTTATTTGGCTGTGCTGGGTCTCCGTTGCCACGTGTAGGATCTTTAGTTGCAGCATGTGGGACCTAGTTCCCTGACCAGGAATCGAACCCGGGCCCCCTGCATTGGGAGCACAGAGTCTTAACACTGGACCACCAGGGAAGTCCCTATCTATCTATTTATTATAGGAACTGTTGCATGCAGTTCTGGAAGCTGAGCAGTCCCACAGTCTGCCTCTGCAAGCTGGAGAACGAGGAAAGACAGCAGTATAATGCAGTCCAAGTCTGAAGGCCTGAGAACTAGGAGCTCTGATGTTCGAGGGCAGGAAAAGATGGACATCCCAGCTCAAGAAGAGAGAGAATTCTGCCATCTTTTCCTCTTGTTCCATATGGCCCCAAACAGATTGGATGATGTCTGCCCATATTGGTGAGTGTGGAAATCTACTCAGTCTACTGAATCAAATGCTAATCTCTTCTAGAAACGTCTTCACAGACACACCAAGAAAAAATGTTTTACCAGCTATCTGGGCATCCTTTAGGCAAGTCAACTTGACACATAAAATTAACTACCACAGTGGTCCATACAACTTTCACAAAATTCTAATTTTCTCTTGAAAGCTAGAATTTTATCGTTGACGATAAAATGCAGTCAGTTGTTTTCCTTGAAGTGACAGCCTCACTGCGTTCATTTTCCACAAAATGTCCACCAACACCCAAGTCTGAATAACTTTGTCTGTCAGTCATTCTTGCAAAAAGAAGTGGCTTGTTCAGCTTGCAACTGAAAACAATCACACAAAGATTTTTCTTGTGACAATCACTCTTTTGGTATGCAGCAGCAATATTTCATATATCTAAGGGTTGAGATATCTTAGGTGAAATTGACTTTTTTTTTTTGAACTGTAAGTGTGGATAGTGGTGAATATTATAACTAGTAGTACAGTTTGGTGCCATTGCCTTGAACTGTGCGAACACCTCAGCAACTTTATCTACCATTGTTTTTGCATCATCAGTGCAAATGTCATCACAGTAAAGACAAAAAAAAAGGCAAAAAACTTCCTAGGATTACTAAGGAAAAAGCTTTGACTCATGGATACTCTGAAAGAATCTTGAGGACTTCAGGGTTCACTTTGAGAACCACTAATCAAACTCAAAGTTTGAAACTGTAAGCTTTTTTTCTTTTTTAACATCTTTATTGGAGTATAATTGCTTTACAATGGTGTGTTAGTTTCTGCTTTATAACAAAGTGAATCAGCTATACGTATACATATATCCCCATATCTCCTCCCTCTTGCATCTCCCTCCCTCCACCCTCCCTATCCCACCCCTCCAGGTGGTCACAAAGCACTGAGCTGATCTCCCTGTGCTATGCAACTGCTTCCCACTAGCTATTTTATATTTGGTAGTATATATATGTCCATGCCACTCTCTCACTTCGTCCCAGCTATCTCTTCCCCCTCCCCATGTCCTCCAGTCTATTTCCTACATCTGCATCTTTATTCCTGTCCTGCCCCTAGGTTCTTCAGAACCTTTTTTTTTTCTTTTTTTAGATTCCATATATATGTGTTAGCATACGGTATTTTTCTCTTTCTAACTTACTTTACTCTGTATGACAGTCTCTAGGTCCATCCACCTCACTACAAATAACTCAATTTCGTTTATTTTTATGGCTGAGTAATAATCCATTGTATATATGTGCCACATCTTCTCTATCCATTCATCTGTCAATGTATACTTAGGTTGCTTCCATGCCCTGGCTATTGTAAATAGAGCTGCAATAAACATTGTGGTACATGACTCTTTGAATTATGCTTTTCTCAGGGTATATGCCCAGTAGTGGGATTGCTGGGTCGTACGGTACTTCTATTTTTAGTTTTTTTTTTTTTTTTTTCGGTATGCGGGCCTCTCACCGCTGTGGCCTCCCCCGTTGCGGAGCACAGGCTCCGGACGCGCAGGCTCCGGACGCGCAGGCTCAGCGGCCATGGCTCACGGGCCCAGCCGCTCCGCGGCATATGGGATCCTCCCAGACCGGGGCGCGAACCCGTATCCCCTGCATCGGCAGGCGGACTCTCAACCACTGCGCCACCAGGGAGGCCCTATTTTTAGTTTTTTAAGGAACCTTCATACTGTTCTCCATAGTGACTGTATCAATTTACATTCCCACTAACAGTGCAAGAGGGTTCCCTTTTCTCCACACCCTCTCCAGGATTTATTGTTTGTAGATTTTGTGGTGATGGCCATTCTGACTGGTGTGAGGTGATACCTCATTGTAGTTTTGATTTGCATTTCTCTAATGATTAGTGATGTTGAGCATCCTTTCATGTGTTTGTTGGCAATCTGTATATCTTCTTTGGAGAAATGTCTATTTAGGTCTTCTGCCCATTTTTGGATTAGGTTGTTTGTTTTTTTGATATTCAGCTGCAAGAGCTGCTTGTAAATTTTGGAGATTAATCCTTTGTCAGTGCATCATTTGCAAATATTTTCTCCCATTCTGAGGGTTGTCTTTTGGTCTTGTTTATGGTTTCCTTTTCTGTGCAAAAGCTTTTAAGTTTCATAAGGTCCCTTTTGTTTATTTTTGTTTTTATTTCCATTTCTCTAGGAGGTGGTTCAAAAAGGATCTTGCTGTGATTTATGTCATAGAGTGTTCTGCCTATGTTTTCCTCTAAGAGATTGATAGTGTCTGGCCTTACATTTAGGTCTTTAATCCATTTTGAGTTTATTTTTGTGTATGGTGTAAGGGAATGGTCTAATTTCATTCTTTTACATGTCCCTGTCCAGTTTTCCCAGCACCATTTATTGAAGAGGCTGTCTTTTCTCCATTGTATATTCTTGACTCCTTTATCAAAAACAAGGTGACCATATGTGCGTGGGTTTATTTCTGGGCTTTCTATGCTGTTCCATTGATCTATATTTCTGTTTTTGTGCTAGTACCATACTATCTTGATTACTGTAACTTTGTAGTATAGTCTGAAGTCAGGGAGTCTGATTCCTCCAGCTCCGTTTTTCTGTCTCAAGATTGCTTTGGCTATTCATATCTTTTGTGTTTCCTTACAAATTGTGAAATTTTTTGTTCTAGTTCTGTGAAAAATTCCATTGGTAGTTTGATAGGTATTGCACTGAATATGTAGATTGCTTTGGGTAGTCATTTTCACAATGTTGATTCTTCCAATCCAAGAACATGGTATATCTCTCCATCTGTTTGTGTCATCTTTAATTTCTTTCATCAGTCTTATAGTTTTCTGCATATAGGTCTTTTGTCTCCTTAGGTAGGTTTTTTCCTTGGTATTTTTTTTAACATCTTTATTAGAGTATAATTGTTTTACAAATGGTGTGCCAGTTTCTGCTTTATAACAAAGTGAATCAGTTATACATATACATATGTCCCCATATCTCTTCCCTCTTGCATCTCCATCCCTCCCACCCTCCCTATCCTATCCCTCTAGGTGGTTACAAAGCACCGGGCTGATCTCCCTGTGCTATGCGGCTGCTTCCCACTAGCTATCTATTTTACATTTGGTAGTGTATATATGTCCATGCCACTCTCTCACTTTGTCCCAGCTTACCCTTCCCCCTCCCCATATGCTCAAGTCCATTCTCAAATAGGTCTGTGTCTTTCTTCCTGTCTTACCCCTAGGTTCTTCATGACCTTTTTTTTTTCTTAGATTCCATATATATGTGTTAGCATACGGTATTTGTCTTTCTCTTTCTGAGTTACTTCATCCTGTATGACAGACTCTAGGTCCATCCACCTCACCACAAATAACTCAATTTCATTTCTTTTTATGGCTGAGTAATATTCCATTTTATATATGTGCCACATCTTCTTTCTTTTATTTTATTTTATTTTATTTTATTAGTTTCTGCTTTATAACAAAGTGAATCAGTCATACATATACATCTGTTCCCACATCCCTTCCCTCATGCATCTCCCTCCCTCCCACCCTCCCCATCCCACCCCTCCAGGCGGTCACAAAGCACCGAGCTGATCTCCCTGTGCTCTGCGGCTGCTTCCCACTATCTATCTACCTTACGTTTGGTAGTGTATATATGTCCATGCCTCTCTTTCGCTTTGTCACAGCTTACCCTTCCCCCTCCCCATATCCTCAAGTCCATTCTCTAGTAGGTCTGTGTCTTTATTCCCGTTTTACCCCTAGGTTCTTCATGACATTTTTTTTTTAATTCCATGTATATGTGTTAGCATACGGTATTTGTCTTTCTCTTTCTGACTTATTTCACTCTGTATGACAGACTCTAGGTCTATCCACCTCATTACAAATAGCTCAATTTCGTTTCTTTTTATGGCTGAGTAATATTCCATTGTATATATGTGCCACATCTTCTTTATCCACTCATCCGATGATGGACACTTAGGTTGCTTCCATCTCTTGGCTATTATAAATAGAGCTGCAGTGAACATTTTGGTACATGACTATTTTTTTTTTTTTTTTTTTTTTTTTTTTTTTTTTTCCGGTATGCGGGCCTCTCACTGTTGTGGCCTCCCCCGTCGCGGAGCACAGGCTCCGGACGCGCAGGCTCCGGATGCGCAGGCTCAGCGGCCATGGCTCACGGGCCCAGCCGCTCCGCGGCATATGGGATCCTCCCAGACCGGGGCACGAACCCGTATCCCCTGCATCGGCAGGCGGACTCTCAACCACTTGCGCCACCAGGGAGGCCCTACATGACTATTTTTGAATTACGGTTTTCTCAGGGTATATGCCCAGTAGTGGGATTGCTGGGTCACATGGTAGTTCTATTTGTAGTTTTGTTTTTTTTTTTGTGGTATGCGGGCCTCTCACTGTTGTGGCCTCCCCCGTTGCGGAGCACAGGCTCCGGACGCGCAGGCTCCGGACGCGCAGGCTCAGCGGCCATGGCTCACGGGCCCAGCCGCTCCGCGGCATATGGGATCCTCCCAGACCGGGGCACGAACCCGTATCCCCTGCATCGGCAGGCGGACTCTCAACCACTTGCGCCACCAGGGAGGCCCCTATTTGTAGTTTTTTAAGGAACCTCCATACTGTTCTCCATAGTGGCTGTGCCAATTCACATTCCCACCAGCAGTGCAAGAGTGTTCCCTTTTTTCTACACCCTCTCCAGCAGATCTGCATCTTTATTCCCGTCTTGCCCCTATATTCCTTGGTATTTTATCCTTTTTGTTGCAATGGTAAATGGGAGTGTTTCTTGAATTTCTCTTTCAGATTTTTCATCATTAGTGTATAGGAATGGAAGAGGTTTCTAAGAGTTAATTTTGTATCCTGTACTTTACCAAATTCATTGATTAGCTCTAGTAGTTTTCTAGTAGCATCTTTAGGATTCTCTATGTATAGTGTCATGTCATCTGCAAACAGTGACAGCTTTACTTCTTTTTTCCCAATTTGGCTTCCTTTTTTATTTCTTTTTCTTCTCTGACTGCTGTGGCTAAAACTTCCAAAACTATGTTGAATAACAGTGGTGAGTGTGGACATCCTTGTCTTGTTCCTGATCTTGGAGGAAATGGTTTCAGTTTTTCACTATTGAGGATGATGTTGGCTGTGGGTTTGTCACATATGGCCTTTATTATGTTTAGGTAAGTTCCCGCTATGCCTACTTTCTGGAGGGTTTTTATCATAAATGGGTGTTGAATTTTGTTGAAAGCTTTTTCTGCATCTGCTGAGATAATCATATGGTTTTTCTCCTTCAATTTGTTAATATGTTTTATCACATTGATTGATTTGCGTATATCAAAGAATCCTTGCATTCCTGGGGTAAACCCCACTTGATCATGGTGTATGATCCTTTTAAGGTGCTGTTGGATTCTGTTTGCTAGTATTTTGTTGAGGAGTTTTGCATCTATGTTCATCAGTGATATTGGCCTGTATTTTTCTTTCTTTGTAACATCTTTGTCTAGTTTTGGTATCAGGGTGATGGTGGCCTTGTAGAATGAGTTTGGGAGTGTTCCTCCCTCTGCTGTATTTTGGAAGAGTTTGAGAAGGTTAGGTGTTAGTTCTTCTGTAAATGTTTGATAGAATTCACCTGTGAAGCCATCTGGCCCTGGGCTTTTGTTTGTTGGAAGATTTTTTATCACAGTTTCAATTTCAGTGCTTGTGATTGGTCTGTTTATATTTTCTATTTCTTCCTGGTTCAGTCTTGGAAGCTTGTGCTTTTCTAAGAATTTGTCCATTTCTTCCAGCTTGTGCATTGTATTGCAGTATAGTTGCTTGTAGTAATCTCTTATTCTTTGTATTTCTGCAGTGTTAGTTGTTCTTCTTTTTCATTTCTTTCTTTTTTTTTAAACATTTTTAGCCCCTTTCACTAAACACATGAATGAATTAATGTTTCTCCCCCCCCCATTTAAAAACAAATTTTATTTTATTCATTTTTCTGGCTGCGTTGGGTCCTCGTTGCTGGGCACGGGTTTTTCTCTAGTTGCGGAGAGCGGGGGCTACTCTTCGTTGGGTTGCATGGGTTTCTCATTGCGGTGGCTTCTCTTGTTGCGGAGCACAGGCTCTAGGCGCACAGGCTTCAGTAGTTGTGGCACGTGGGCTCAATAGTTGTTGCTCACAGGCTCTAGAGCGCAGGCTCAGTAGTTGTGGTGCACGGGCTTAGTTGCTCCACGGCATGTGGGATCTTCCCAGACCGGGGCTCAAACCTGTGTTCCCTGCATTGGCAGGTGGATTCTTAACCACTGTGCCACCAGGGAAGCCCTCCTTTTTCATTTCTAATTCTATTGATTTGAGTCTTCTCCCTTTTTTTCTTGATGAGTCTGGCTAATGGTTTATCAATTTTGTTTATCTTCTCAAAGAACCAGCTTTTAGTTTCATTGATCTTTGCTATTGTTTTCTTCATTTCTTTTTCATTTATTTCTGATCTCATCTTTATGATTTCTTTCCTTCTGCTAAATTTGGGCTTTTTTGTTCTTTCTCTAATTGCTTTAGGTGTAAGTTTAGGTTGTTTATTTGAGATGTTTGTAGTTTCTTGAGGTAGGGTTGTATTGGTATCAACTTCCCTCTTAGAACTGCTTTTGCTGCATCCCATAGGTTTTGGGTTGTCATGTTTTCATTGTCATTTCTTTCTAGGTATTTTTTGATTTCCTCTTTGATTTCTTCAGTGATCTCTTGGTTATTTAGTAGTGTATTCTTTAGGCTCCATGTATTTGTATTTTTTACAGACTTTTTCCTGTAATTGATATCTAGTCTCATAGCGTTGTTGTCGGAAAAGATACTTGATACGATTTCAATTTTCCTAAATATTCCAAGGCCTGATTTGTGCCCCAAGATATGATCTATCCTGGAGAATGTTCCATGAGCACTTGAGAAGAAAGTGTATTCTGTTGTTTTTGGATGGAATGTCCTAGAAATGTCAATTAAGTCCATCTTGTTTAATGTCTCATTTAAAGCTTGTGTTTCCTTATTTATTTTCATTTTGGATGATCTGTCCATTGCTGAAAGTGGGGTGTTAAAGTCCCCTACTATGATTGTGTTACCGTCGATTTCCCCTTTTATGGCTCTTAGCGTTTGCCTTATGTATTGAGGTGCTCCTGTGTTAGGTGCGTAAAGATTTACAATTGTTCTATCTTCTTGGATTGATCCCTTGATCATTATGTAGTGTCCTTCTTTGTCTCTTGTAATAATCTTTATTTTAAAGTCTATTTTATCTGATATGAGAATTGCTACTCCAGCTTTCTTTTGATTTCCATTTGCATGGAGTATCTTTTTCCATCCCCTCACTTTCAGTCTGTATGTGTCCCTAGGTCTGAAGTGGGTCTCTTGTAGACAGCATATGTATGGGTCTTGTTTTTGTATCCATTCAGCCATTCTATGTCTTTTGATCGGAGCATTTAATCCATTTACATTTAAGGTAGTTATCAATATGTATGTTCCTCTTACCATTTTCTTAATTGTTTTGGGTTTTTTATTGTAGGTCTTTTCCTTTTCTTGTGTTTCCTGCCTAGAGAAGTTCCTTTAGCATTTGTGGTACAGCTGGTTTGGTGGTGCTGAATTCTCCGAGCTTTTGCTTGTCTGTAAACGTTTTAATTTCTCCATCAAATCTGAATGAGATCCTTGCTGGATAGAATATGTTGGTTGTAGGTTTTTCCCTTTCATCACTTTAAATATGTCCTGCCACTCCCTCCTGCCTTGCAGAGTTTCTGCTGAAAGGTCATCTGTTAACCTCATGGGGATTCCCTTGTATGTTATTTGTTGTTTTTCCTTTGCTGCTTTTAATATTTTTTCTTTGTATTTAATTTTTGATAGTTTGATTAATACGTGTCTTGGGATGTTTCTCCTTGGATTTATCCTGTATGCGACTCTGCACTTCCTGGACTTGATTGACTATTTCTTTTCCCATATTAGGGAAGTTTTCAACTATAATCTCTTCAAATACTTTCTCAGTCCCTTTCTTTTTCCCTTCTTCTGGGACGCCTATAATTCGAATGTTGGTGCATTTAATGTTATCCCAGAGGTCTCTGTCATTCTTTTTTCTTTATTCTGCTCTGCGGTAGTTATTTTCACTATTTTATCTTCCAGGTCACTATCCGTTCTTCTGCCTCAGTTATTTTGCTATTGATTCCTTTTAGATAATTTTTAATTTCATTTATTGTGTTGTTCATCATTGTTTATTTGCTCTTTAGTTCTTCTAGGTCCTTGTTAAATGTTTCTTGTATTTTCTCCATTCTATTTCCACAATTTTGGATCATCTTTACTATCATTACTCTTAATTCTTTTTCAGGTAGACTGCCTATTTCCTCTTCATTTGTTTGGTTGGGTGGGTTTTTTACCTTGCTCCTTCTTCTGTTGTGTGTTTCTCTGTCTTCTCATTTTACTTAACTTACTGTGTTTGGAGTCTCCTTTTCACAGGCTGCAGGTTCATAGTTCCCCTTGTTTCTGGTGTCTGCCCCCAGTGGCTGAGGTTGGTTCAGTGGGTTGTGTAAGCTTCCAGGTGGAGGGGACTGCTGCCTGTGTTCTTGTGGATGAGGCTGGATCTTGTCTTTCTGGTGGGCAGGACTGCGTCCGGTGGTGTGTTTTGGGGTGTCTGTGACCTTATTATGATTTTAAGCAGCCTCTCTGCTAATGGATGGGGTTGTATTCCTTTCTTGCTAGTTGTTTGGCATTGGGTGTCCAGCACTGTAGCTTGCCGGTCATTGAGTGGAGCTGGGTCTTAGCGTTGAGTTGGAGATCTCTGGGAGAGCTTTTGCCATTTGATATTACATGTAGCCTGGTGGACTCTGGTAGACCAATGTCCTGAATTGGGCTCCCCCACCCAGAGGCTCAGGCCTGACACCCTGCCAGAGCATGAAGACCTTGTCTGTCACACGGCTCAGAGGAAAAGGGAGAAAAAAATAATAAAATAAAATAAAATAAAATGTAGTTATTAAAATAAAAAGTAAGAAAAATTATTAAAAATAAAAATAATTAAAAAGTAATAAAAGAAAGGAAAGAAGAGAGCATCCTAACCAAAAAATAAATCCACCATGATAACAAGCACTAAAATCTATATTAAAAAACAAACAAACAAAAAAACGGACAGACAGAACCCCAGGACAAATGGTAAAAGCAAAGCTATACAGACAGAATCACACAAAGAAGCATACACATATACACTCACAAAAAGAGGAGGAAAAAAAAATCTATATATATATATGTGTATATATATATATATATATGTATATATATATATATATATGTATATATATATATATATATATATATAAGGAAGAGAGCAACCAAATCAATAAACAAATCTATCACTGATAATAAACTCTAAATACTAAACTAAGATAAACATAAAACCAGAAACAAATTAGATGCAGAAAGCAAACCCCAAGTCTACAGTTGCTTCTAAGGCCCACCGCCTCAATTTTGGGATGATTCGTTGTCTATTCAGGTATTCCAGAGATGCAGGGTACATCAAGTTGATTGTGGAGATTTAATCTGCTGCTCCTGAGGCTGCTGGGCGAGATTTCCCTTTCTCTTCTTTGTTTGCACAGCTCCTGGGGTTCAGCTTTGGATTATAGCACCGCCTCTGCATGTATGTTGCCTGAGGGCGTCTGTTCTTCACTCAGACAGGACGGGGTTAAAGTAGTAGCTGATTCGGGGGCTCTGGCTCACTCAGGCCAAGGGGAGAGAGGGGTACGGAATGCAGATTGAGCCTGCAGTGGCAGTTGCAACAGCCTGAGGTGTGCTGTGTGTTCTCCTGGGAAGTTGTCCCTGGATCACGGGACCCTGGCAGTGGCCGGCTGCACAGGCTCCCAGGAGGGTAGATGTGGATAGTGACTTGTGCTTGCACACAGGCTTCTTGGTGGGTGCAGCAGTAGCCTTAGCATTTCATGCCCATCTCTGGTGTCTGTTCTGATAGCCGTGGCTTGTGCTCATCTCTGGATCTCATTTAGGTAGTGCTCTGAATCTCCTCTCCTCATGCACCCCAAAACAATGGTCTCTTGCCTCTTACGCAGTTCCAGACTTTTTCCCGGACTCCCTCCAAGCTAGCTGTGGCACACTAGCTCCCTTCAGGCTGTGTTCACACAGCCAACCCCAGTCTTCTCCCTGGGATCTGACCTCCGAAGCCCGAGCCTCAGCTCCCAGCCCCTGCCCTCCCCGGTGGGTGAGCAGACAAGCCTCTCGGGCTGGTGAGTGCTGGTCGGTACCGATCCTCTGTGTGGGAATCTCTCTGCTTTGCCCTCCACATCCCTGTTGCTGCGCTCTCCTCCGTGGCTCCGAAGCTTTCCCCCTCCGCCACCCGCAGTCTCTGCCTGCGAAGGGGCTTCCTAGCATGTGGAAACGTTTCCTCCTTCACAGCTCCCTCCCAAGGTGCAGGTCCCATCCCTATTGTCTCTGTTTTTTCTTTTTTCTTTTGCCCTACCCAGGTACATGGGGAGTTTCTTGCCTTTTGGGAAGCCTCAGGTCTTCTGCTAGCATTCAGTAGGTGTTCTGTAGGAGTTGTTCTACATGTAGATGTTATTTCTGATGTATTTGTGGGGAGGAAGGTGATCTCCATGTCTTACTCCTCTGCCATCTTGAAGGTCTACTCGAAATTGTAAGCTTTTTGAAGGCAGGGACTGTTTCTGTTCAGTAGGAGTCCAAATGTATATTGATCTAAATTCACACTGAAGATACATGTCCTCTTTTCCTAGGAATTCAGAATCCCTTTAGTAAATATTCTAACTTTCTAGGATAGGGATATTAATAGGTTACTGACAGTTATTGGAACACCCTGAATATTTAATGTTAGTATAATACAATCCGTCTTCTACATGTACAAGTTCCTAACCATGACTAAATAACTTAAATGTTACTATTGTTAAGGACCCTTAAGACAACTCTAGTTGAAGAGTTTTGTCATTTCTAGGAACTATTCTTATCAGTCACTTCCAGTACAGAGACCTCAAAGCAATTTACAGAGCCAGTGTCACAAACTACTTAGACAACCAGCCAGTGATATTTGGGTTTACTGGTCTGTTTTTGCCTCTTCCTTCTTCTCTCCTCTCTTTGCTTATCCCATTTTTTTTTCTTTTCCCATCTGTTTCCTAAGGTAATATAAAGTTTGAAATGCTTTTTCCCTACTTTCACTCAGATATTGTTCAGGAGGGACCTTTTCTACTTCACAGTTGTCAAGAACTAGTCTCTGCAGTGTAGATATTTGCAGGTAAAATATTGGAGATCAGAACTGAGGAACAGTGACATTAGAAATGGGAATGTGGAGAGTACTGTAGAGAAGAATGGGTTTGGAATCAGGGGATGTGCATCTGAGGTTCAGTGTCTACCATGTCATTTTAACTTTTCTAACCTTCAATTTACTTATTTATAAAATGAAGATAACCACCAACCCAACCCAAGTTTACTTCATAGTGTTGTGGAAATCACTATGGAAATAACTTAATAAATATTCTATTTTACACCAATGTCTTTTATAGAATAAGTACACTTAACTCAATAAAACTGGAGCACCTTCAGTGTAAGGAAAAAAAAGACCCTTTAGACTCCGATGGTTACTTTGGCCAGTGGTATAGTTTCTGGGTCTCTACTCTTGAATCACTGCCATGTGAATTGCTCTCACTGGGGACTTCCCTGCTTATGGAAATTCTAATCCGTAGAATTTTGTTGCTGTTACTATTCCCCTCCTTTTCTTCAAATATATGAAATAGTAGAGTCTTTGGAAATATGTGATTTTGTCTTGAAGACTGACTGTTAGTGATGCAGTACCATAATGATCTCGTAAAAATTTTTATACTTTTTCAATGTTGCATACCAGACCTTAAAATTAAGGTCTATTAGTATATTTAGTTTCAGGCCATGTTTCAGGTAGGTCTGTAGTGGCTGTGTGGCATAGAAAGAGAAATGAAGTAGTTGTTTAGGGGAACTGATTTAAAATGTTGGTTCTATCATTGACTATTTACGCTTAGGCAGGGCTTACTTGGTTTTCAGTCTTAAAGCAGAGCAATAAATGGGTTTAGACCAGATGATGATGATGATTTTATTTAGCCATTAAAAAAATTTTATTTACTTACTTTTCGCTGTGTTGGGTCTTTGTTGCTGTGCGCGGGCTTTCTCTAGTTGCGGCGAGTGGGGGTTACTCTTCATTGTGGTGCATGGGCTTCTCATTGCATTGGCTTCTCTTGTTGTGGAGCACAGGCTCTAGGCACAGTGGGCTTCAGTAGTTATGGCACGTGAACTCAGTAGTTGTGGCTCGAGGGCTCTAGAGCACAGGCTCAGTAGTTGTGGCACATGGGCTTAATTGCTCTGTGGCATGTGGGATCTTCTCAGACCAGGGCTTGAACCCAGGTACCCTGCATTGGCAGGAGGATTCTTAACCATTGCGCCACCAGGGAAGCTTGATGATGATGATAATTTTTTAATTAATTTATTTTTGTCTGCATTGGGTCTTCATTGCTGCACATGGGCTTTCTCTAGTTGCGGCATGCAGGCTTCTCGTTGGCAGTGGCTTCTCTTGTTGTGGAGCACAGGCTCTAAGCGTGCGGGCTTCCATAGTTGAGGCACGTGGGCTCAGCAGTTGGGGCTCACAGGCTCTGGAGCGCAGGCTCAATAGTTGTGGTGCACAGGCTTTGTTGCTCCGCGGCATGCAGGATCTTCCCAGACCAGGGCTCGAACCCGTGTCCCCTGTGTTGGCAGGTGGGTTCTTAACCACTGTGCCACCAGGGAAGTCCCTGGACCAGATGATTGTTAAAAGCCCTTCTAGCTCAAAATCGTTTGATTCCCAGTCCCACACCAGAAAATAAGTTTAGAGGTTAGGTAATATACTACTATTATATAAAATATATAATAAAAATTCATAATTCTAGCTGGCAATCCCTTTATTCCTTCAGGTTGTAAGTACTTATAACTTTATAATACGAAGTGTAAATGGTATAGAAACAGAAAATCTAAATTAAGTAGCAAAGATACAAGCATTAAAAAGCATTAACCAAAATTTTTTTATGGTAAGTACTACCTTTATTTTAAAAAGTTATACATGCTAGAAAAAAGCATAAATGATGCATGTAAACAATTGTTTACCAAATACTTATTTTTTTTCCTTATAAAGGTGCAAATGATCTTTAAATGTAAACACAAATGTTGCCAAACATTTCTGTATTGAGGGGAGGGAGAAGGTTATTCCGTATGGTTGTGGTTAAAGTCTTTTTCAAAGCTTTTCCTGCAAGACACACTGAAAAAAATTGGTGTATGATCACAATAACAAAAACACTTTAACCACTGAAATCTGTATTCTTTTTTTTCCTTAAAAATGTTAACTTTTTACCAGAAAGTGCAATTTCAGAGTAGTGGTAATAGTGGCTTTATAGAATGAGGATAATGATATATAGTTTTTATAAAAGAACCAAGATTTTATTAATTAAATGCCTCAACTGATTTTATACTCGTTAGCATACTATTACATGAACTGAAGAATTCATTCCCTTGGAGGCTGTGATTACAGGTAAGCCTCAGCTTCAGCAGGCCTGAGCATCAAGTGTAAATTGCCTAACAGTATTCACTGCTGGGGAGAGGACATTTCTCCCTGCTGGTCCTTAGTAGCAATAGGAAATAGAAAGGAAAGTTGCTTCAGTCAGTAACATTTTTGAGCAAAAACTTGCAGAGTTACACGTGATTCTACTGGGGGATTCTCAAGACAGTATATGAGAATGATATACTGTTTTTGTAGAGGCACTGAGCAGAGCTCTAGATCTAGCAGGAACTCTATGGAAATATTTGCAAAAAAGACTTTATAGTGGCAAACAAGTCCATAAGGAAGGAAACAAGATGTGAGCTTCCACTGATGAAAACTTTGGCATCTGAGTCCTGGTCTTATTGATTTAATATTCTTTTGAATTGTTCTAGTTAAATGAGATGTTTCCTTTGTTTTTTAGATTTTCAAGTCTTCTGGTGCTTAGTGCAAGAATGATGGCTAACTAATACACCTTGCATACCTATCTTTGTCACTGGTAAGTTCCTGTAAGTAGTGGAGTCTTGTGGATGGAGTGCTTAGAACTGACAACTAGATCCCATATAGACCTCTTCCCTTATTAGTAGTTTCAAACTTAATCAGTATCTTAAAAATAAGGTTTTACTGCTTGAAATGTTTGGTTGTTTTTTTTTTTTTTTTTTGTCTTTCCTTTTTTTCTCTTTTGGTGGGAGGAAGGCTAAATCCCAAAACAAAAACAAAAAACAAAAAACCCAGCAACAAAAATCCCATGATAAATTAAAACCAAAAATAAATATTCTTCTGCACAGAACTGAAAATTATTGTGCAAAGGTGGCGTCTTGCAGGTGAAGTACTTTCAATGTATTTGTATTTTCCACATGTTGAGGCACCGGCAAAGAATAAAATTTGTTTAGTGTATTCTAGAGCTGTACAAAGCTCCAAAGTCAAAGCTCTCCACAGTACAGAGGAGCATATGCATGACTGTCTTCTATATGTTCACCATATATGGGATTCACAATGTGTCATTTTTATAACTCCTACACCACCTCCAAGCCGACGGTAATTCATCCCGCCATATAACCTGTAAAGAAAGAAACACAATCAGATTTCTAAATAGAAAAAGCACTATTTCTTCCATAATGTAGATGTTAATAAAACAAAATTCTTTGTTTTATATCACAACTAATATTTTTAGCTTCATACATCTCTTCCAAAGAGTAGGAGCTGGAATTGAGCACTGGCAAGTAGCAGAATTATTTCAGACATTGACTGAAATTCTCTTATAGGACACTGTTTTAAGAGAGCACCATATCCGTTTTGCCTTGTAACTTTATAACTCTACATCTAGACTGACTCATAACAATTACACAGAATCACATATTCTACATTTTTGTGTCTAATTTTGACCCTGGCTATAATATTTTCCCACCCACATTTTGCTTTTGCCTAAACTTTAATTATTTATTTCTATCCTTTTGTATGTACTCTTAGAAGTCTTCTCAAACCCTTTATGGAACGAAGCTGGATATGATTAAATAAAGTCTGCATCTAGTTTTTGATATGTGAACAAGATCACCTTCAAAATTAAGGATTTCCATGGAAAAGAATATTAGATCCTCTGTCAACTGTAAGTATTGATTTTAAATTGGCTTTAAATTTGGGATATGTAACTACAAAAATTTATATAGTAATCCCTCAACAGATGGTCCTTAAGAATTTCATGAATATTACTTGGTCAAATATTACTAACATATATTAGTAACAGTTACTGAGAAACAAGTCCTTACATAGGATCATAGTCATTAAGTGTCAGGAATAAACTTGGCTGTCTTCCCAAATTATGCTTACCCAGATTCCCACTAAAAATAGAAAGCTGTATATGGAAGAAAATACACCACAAGTGAGAGGCTCCTATTCATGAAAACCTGCCATTCTCTTTCCCTTAACCTCTATTAGGTTTTGCTGAAATGTTACCTTTTCAGTGGGGCCTCCCTGGGCCACCTTTTAAAGTGGATAATCCTCCCTGGACTCCCTGCCTCTCTGCTATTTGCTATAGCACTTCCACTCCTGGTATGGCACTGTCTCCCTCGTTGTAATGTCAGCTCCAGGTGGGCAGGGAATTTTGTTCTGTTCACTTCTGTATCCCCAGGGTCTAGAGCACTCAGTAAATCTTTACTTCATGAACAAGGTTGTGAAAATGTGATGTATAAGCAAAAAGTGCTACAGTGTTATTAGTCTGACTTTAGTATTGTGACCACTGAGCCATACAGAGCATGAGAGAGATGCAGAATCCAAAGAATGTCATTCAGATATCTGTCAAAGTTGTGGCTTTCCCAGAGATGAAGACTATAAAAAGAACCCAGTAAATTCATTAGTTGAATCTTATATACTAATGAAAAAAATCTGAGTGGATAGTTACAGGCTCAAAATTAGAAAATGTATACTCAGAATGCAGCAGGAATGGACTACAAGACTGCCCCTTCTGGAATATAAAAGTGACCATAAAAGACGTCAACTTATCTTTCATCGTCATGAGAAAAATCTTTCAGAATGTCTTCTGCCTCAGATATCATATCCAGACTGACATCTGTGGTTTATGTGCAACCTCAGCCGCTGAGATGGTTACCCCAGACGTGTTTAGGCAAATAAGCCCAATTCTCTGAGAAAGAACTGCTTAGAAGATAAAACTGTTTTTTTTTTAAAGCTAGTATTTAAAATAGATATTAGTATAGATATAAAGTACCTCAATCCATACTATTAATATTTTATATTAAAAAATGAGAATTAACTATATATTTGACCTTTTAAACTTGTATTGTTTAAGAGACTTTGGCATATTAGAGCATCTATCAGATTAGTTTTATGAATCAAGTTTAAAATGTGTGATTGAGCAAAGATTTAGACTTAGGATTTTAAGCTGAAAGGTTTAAGAGAATTTTGCTACATTTGTAAAAGTTTTTGAATATTTAAAATAAATGCAAGAGTCACCCAATTTATGTGAATTTATAAGAACTACTTAAGTATTTAGGAAGGATTTGTTAGACAATTAAGGATTTAAAAGCAAAGTAAAATTAAGCCTATAAATACAGCTTAACTTGAACTCTTAAGTAAGATGTAGCCTCCTTGCTAAAAGTGACTATTACAATTTACTAGACTTTAAAATAGAGTAATAACATATTTAAATATTTTTAAAACTCAAGAGAAAAAATCAGTTTTAAAATGAAATAAAGTATTATTTTTAAAATGGTAACTGCAATTTGTTTTTCCTGGGCATAAAAATTGCAATGACAGATTGACAGCCAAAGGTCTAGGTTCTAATTCTAACTCTGTCACTAACTTGCTTAGGCAGGTCTCTTTATTTCTCAGTGCTTTAGTTTCCTCAGCTGAACATGACGGAGCTAGAGGGGAGATTGTTTTTTCTGTTTTTGCTACCTCTAATTATAAAACTGGACAGTTACCAAAGAGAGGAATTTTGTAAGATGTCAGCCACTTTAGAGCAATGAAGTCAAAATAAGCCATCGAATATGGGTAACTTTGAGCCCTTTTCAAAGTACTGCAAGAGGTAATTCAGTGTACTGACCATCTTGATTTTGATGGTCATGTTTTATCTCAAGCCCATGATTTTCAAGTCAGCAGTGAGGTGATTTGCAACATAGCTTAAAGGTTACCTCCATGTATTGGCATCAGGATCAAAAACTTCAATGGTCTTCAAGTACGTTGTGCCATCAAAACCTCCTACAGCCATGAGCTGTCCATTCACTACTGCCAGGCCAACCTATGGGACCAAAACACAGTGGCTGCTGAAGAAACTGCTCCCTATTAGATATGGATGAATCCATATATCCAATAGATATCAATGAATTCGAGTGAAGTTAGATAAGGTAGTAGATAAGACAGGGAGATGCCTTTCAAAGAAGCAACTGATTACAAGATAAATCATAAGATGCAAACTACTGTATATAGAATGGATAAACCACAAGGTCCTACTGTATAACAGAGGGAACTATATTCAGTATCCTGTGATAAACCATAATGGAAAAGAATATTAAAAGAGAATGTATATATGTATAACTGAATCACTTTGCTGTACAGCAGAAATTAACATAATATTATACATTAACTATACTTCAATAAAAGTAAATAAATCATAAAAATAATTCTCTAATTAAAGATATGATTGGATGTAAGATATTTAACTTCTTGAGATAATAGTAATCAAAAAATTAACTTTTTTTTCCAGTACAAAAGTGACAGGGGTTGTTTTGCCTATACAGTGCATCTCCTCACTGTCCCATTGTATTATACTTTACAGATCAGACTTCTCCTTCTGCACAGCCCTCTCTTGGTGCTTTTGCTTTTCGAAGTTTTCAGTAGCCGGGCACTTACTCCACTACGGCGGGACGTCATAGCCACCACTGGAGACCACTGGTTGGTTCTGGGGTTGTATCTCTCAGCACTGCTAAGCTCTGTAGTGTCATCTCTACCTCCTACAGCATAGATCATATCCTGATACACTGCACAGCCTAGGTGTTTCCTCCGGGTCCCCATAGGGGCTATGGTGTGCCATCTGTTTTCCTGAGGATTATAACGCTCCACTGCAGGGAAAAGAAAAACCAGTAAGTGACCATGCAATCATTTCCTTTCACCTCTAGTTTTCTTCATAGCTACTTTGCTTTGTGATAACATATATTTTCAATAAGCACTCTGATTTTTGCTTCTGAGAAGGAATCATCTACCTTTGGACAATATTACTATATTCTCATCAGGGACTGATTTCTTTTAGGTATGGTTGGTGGAAAGGGCATGTGTTGGAGTCAAGGTACCTAGTTCTAGTTCTGGCTATACGACTTATTAGCTAGGTGACTCGCGGCATCTCTCCTTATCTTTAAATGACAGGATTAGACTATAAACCAGTTTATGACTATAAGTTTTTATTTATTTTTAGATTATAATACAGAGGATTTTATTTGTTTTTTAAGGAAAGATGGTTGGGGGGAGGGAAATAATATTAAGAAAATAGTTGTTTTATTCATTATAAATTCCTAGCAACTTGTGAAATGAAGGGAGAAAGAAATACTTTGGGAATATACTAGTAGACTATGACTGCAGAAGGAGCTGAGGAAGAGCTAACAGTTGAACTCTCCTAGAGGGAAAATAATTTTCTTAATAAATGATAGGATAACATGGACTTTTTGTACTTTTTGTAAGGGGACTCTCCTAAGAAAAATGTATTGCTTTGGGGAAACCAGACTGACTTTGGAAGGGACTAACCTGTGTTGAGTGGAGATGTCCCATCAGAGCCACCTACAGCGTATAAGAACCCTCCTAACACAGCCACAGCCACGCCTAGTCTCCTGGTACTCATAGAAGCCACCCGAGTCCACTTGTTCTCCTTCGGATCATACCTGCGGTAAGAGAAACCAAAGACTGCACGCATGTTTTTATTAAGTGAAGCCTTTTCCATAAGGTATGAAATTATGCTAAAGATATGTTAGATACATAGATTTGCTAAGGGCAAATGTACAGAGAGAATCTAATATATTTTACATAGTTATCAGTACTCTGACTTAGGACACTGGGGCTAGAACTCTGAAAACTACATTTCTCCTTTGCCAAGCTGGCTCTCTACTAGATTCTGCCAAAAGGAAGGACTAGACACTTTCTGTTTGCTTGCGAACCCTGCCAATATTGTCTCAACATCGGCCTTTCACTCTGACAGTAGCAGTTAATTTCAGTTTCTAGACTTTTTCTGGCACTTCCAAAGCTAGCCTTGTTGGACGTTTCGGTCACAGCTCTGTGAGGCAGCTCCTCTGAGCTCCTGAGATAACAGTACCAGTGTTCCGGTTATCTACTGCTGTGTAACAAGCCACCCCAAACTCAGTGACTTTCCACAATAATTATTTTACTAATTCTTATGTTTCCATGGATCAGGAATTTAGGAAGGGCTTCACAGGGAAGTTCTGGCTCAGGTGTCCCATGTGGTTGCTGTCAAATTGTGGCTGGAGCTGGAACAGCCAGGTGCTGAAGCAGCTGGGTGCTGGCTGGGCATGTCTCCATGTAGCCTCAGGGTCTCTCCATGTAGACTACTTGGGCTTCCTCTCAGCATGGTGACCTCCGACAGCTCAAGGCTTCAAAGGTGAGTGCCCCAAGAGATACAAGTGAAAGATGTATCACCTTTTATGACCTAGCCTCGCAAGTCACATAGAGCTACTACCATACTGATAAGCCAGCCCAAACTCGAGGGAGCAAACACAGACCTCAGCTCTCAATGAAGAGTTTCAAAGTCAAATTGTATGAAGAGCATGTGAGATGTCAGGTATTGTAACCATCTTTGGCAAATACAGCCTTCCAGAACCAGCCAGGCAGATAACCCTCCATGGAGATGTGAGTCACAGCTGTTCAGGGCACCCTCTCCTCAGGTGCTGATGGTCCTAGTTCTGTGGGACCTCTCCTCCAAGCTTCTAGGCTCTAATAACTCTAATCTCTTTCCTTGTCTTCCCAGACCTAGGGTTCCTACAGTTACTTCAGTGTCCTTTTTTCTTTTTTTTTTTTTCAGCCCTTCAATATGTGCTAGCCAATTTTTTAATGTTAAATTCTCTTTACTAAAATAGCTGATATGGTTTCCATTTTTTTAAACTGAGCCCTGACTGATAAATTATTGGTGTTCAGAAATAAATATGACAAAAATCACTTGGAATTGTGCTGGGCATTTTATTACATAGGTGAAAAATTCTGTTAGTATATTAAGTATTGTATAGCAAACTATATCAATATTACAGGATATAAAAAATAATACTAAAAATAGCCCTTGTTCTTAAGCAAGCTGGGGAGACAGAGCACATTCTTAAGGAAAAACCTCCAAACATATTCTGAGAATATAGTAACTCACAGAGATGAAAGAAGCAGAGATATAAGTGCTGCAGAATGGAGGCCCTGGAGAAAGGTTATGGTTAGTCAGTAAAGGTATCTTGAGGTTCATGCACTTTGAATAAAGTTTATTTTTCATCACTTTTAGAAAATTCTCAGCCAAATATTCTGTCTTCAAATATTGCTTCTGCTCTTATTGCTATTTTCCTTCTGGAACTCCAATTACATTTGTGTTTGTCTATTTGTGTTCCCTGAGTTGCTTATGGTCTCTTCTTTACATTCTGTTCTTGTTTGGATATTTTCTATTAACCTGGCTTTGAGTTTACTAACTCTGTCTTCTGCTGTGTGTCCAGTCTACTTCTACTCTGTCTATTTAATCTCATTCAATGAGTTCTTCATTTTAGATACTATATTTTCCAATTGTAGAAATCTACATCTTATTTTTAGATTCCAACCCTATATTAAAATTCTCCAACTTTTTACCCATTGATCTTTTCCTCTATTTTATTCAATGTATTTATTATACTTATTTTAAAGTCTTTTTCTGTCAACTCCAAATATGGATTATCTATAAGTCGGCTTCTGTTGTCTACTTTTTCTCTCAATTATTGGCCACATTTTTCTGTTTCTTTATGTGTCTCATATATTTTTTAATTGTATGCTGGGCATTATCGTAAAATAATGGAATCCTAGAAACTGAAATTGATATTATACCCCCCATTGACAACACCTATGCCCCAAACAATGGATTCACTCTTTCTTTTTTTTTTTTTTTGCGGTGTGTGGGCCTCTCACTGTTGTGGCCTCTCCCGTTGTGGAGCACAGGCCCCGGACGTGCAGGCCCAGCGGCCATGGCTCACGGGCCCAGCTGCGCTGCGGCACGTGGGATCCTCCCGGACCGGGGCACAAACCCGCGCCCCCTGCACTGGCAGGCAGACTCTCAACCACTGCGCCACCAGGAAAGCCCCACTCTTTCTTATATTAGGCAGACACGGTGAAATGTTGAACACCTCAATCCAATCAGGAATTAAGCTTTACAATCCACAGATTTAATGCAATCCCTATCAAATTACCAATGGCATTTTTCACAGAAATAGAACAAAAAATTTTACAATTTGTGTGGAAACACAAAAGACCACGAATAGCCAAAGCAATCTTGAGAAAGAAAAACGGAGCTGGAGGAATCAGACTCCCTGACTTCAAACTATACTACAAAGCTACAGTAATCAAAATAATATGGTACTGGCACAAAAACAGAAATACAGATCAATGGTTCAGGATAGAAAGTCCAGAGATAAACCCATGCATCTGTGGTCACCTAATCTATGACAAAGGAGGCAAGAATATATAATGGAGAAAAGGCAGTCTCTTCAATAAGTGGTGATGGAAAAACTGGACAGCTGCATGTAAAAGAATGAAATTAGAACATACCCTAACAACAAACACAAAAATAAACTCAAAACGGATTAAAGAACTAAATGTAAGGCCAGATACTATAAAACTCTTAGAGGAAAACCTAGGCACAACACTCTCTGACACAAATCGCAGCAAGATCTTTTTCAATCCACCTCCTAGAGTAATGAAAATAAAAACACAAATAAACAAATGGGACCTAATTAAACTTAAAAGCTTTTGCACAGGAAACTATAAACAAAACGAAAAGACAACCCTCAGAATGGGAGAAAATATCCAAAATACACAAACAGCTCATGCAGCTCAACATCAAATAAACGAACAACCCAAACAAAAAATGGGCGAAAGATCTAAATCTACAACAATAAATGCTGGAGAGGGTGTGGAGAAAAGGGAACCCTCCTACACTGTTGGTGGGAATGTAAACTGGTACAGCTACTATGGAGAAAGTATAGAGGTTCCTTGAAAAACTAAAAATAGAGCTACCATATGATCCAGCAATCCTAGTCCTGGGCATATATCTGGAGAAAAACATAATTCAAAATGGTACATGCACCCCAGTGTTCATTGCAGCTATTTACAATAGCTGGGACATGGAAACAACCTAAATGTCCAACGATAGATGAATGGATAAAGCAGATGTGGTACATATATACAATGGAATATTACTCAGCCATAAAAAACAAAATAATGCCATTTGTAGCAACATGGATGGACCTGGAGATTGTCATACTGATGGAAGTCAGACAAAGACAAATATCATGATATCGCCTATATGTGGAATCTAAAAAAAGGCTACATATGGAATTATCTACAAAACAGAGATAGAGTTACAGATGTAGAAAATAAACTTATGGGGCAGAGTCAACATGGTGGCAGGGGAGGATGCGGAGTTCGCGTCTCCCTACAACTTGGGCACTGGCCGGGCACTGGCCGGACCCTGGTGGGGGACCTCGATGCCCAAAGAGATGGGAGGAACCCCTGAGAGACCGGGTAGGATGTGGGGGGAGTAAGGGGGGATAAGAAGTGGAGGCCAGACAGGACTGGCGTCCCTGAAGGGTGGCTGGGAGGGGGAAGGGGTTCCCACACCTGGAGGAACCCTTGGGGGGCTTGGAGATCGGGGGAAGCAAGTCTAGCATTTCCCCTGCCCAATCGGGCCCTGGGAAGCCTGCAGGGCTCCCGGGCCAGGTCCTCTGCCCACTGAGGCTCCCTCCGGGCCATGCTGGTCCTAGGGGCGTAGGAGGGAGGCAGGGGGAGAAGAGGAGAGGAGGACGGGGAGGAGCCCTCTTTTTTTATAAATTAATTTATTTTTGGCTGCATTGGGTCTTCGTTGTTGCACGCAGGCTTTCTCTAGTTGCGGCGAGCTGCAGCTATTCTTCGTTGCAGTGCATGGGCTTCTCATTGCAGTGGCTTCTCTTGTTGCGGAGCATGGGCTCTAGGCTCACGGGCTTCAGTAGTTGTGGCACACAAGCTCAGTAGTTGTGGCTCGCAGGCACTAGAGTGCAGACTCAGTAGTTGTGGTGCACGGGCTTAGTTGCTCCACGGCATGTGGGATCTTCCCGTACCAGGACTTGAACCCGTGTCCCCTGCATTGGCAGGCGGATTCTTAACCACTGCACCACCAGGGAAGCCCCGAAGCCCTCTTTGATTGGAGAATCGGGGAGGCACAGAGGGCGTTTCCCCTGCCCACTTGCTCCCGGAAAGCCTGTTGGGATTTCTGATCTGGTCCCCTGCCTTCTGGGGCCCCCTCTGGATCTGTGGGTCCTAGGGGCATAGGAGGGAGGAGGGGGAAGAAGAAGAGAGGCCAACGGGGTGGGGCCCTCCAGGGATTGGAGGATCGGGGGGAACTCGCCTAGCATTTCCCCTGCCCTCTTGGGCCCAGGGAGCCTGCTGGGGTCCTGGACCTGGTCCTCCACCCTCCAAAGCCAGAGGCACTCCTGGGCCCCTGCTGCTGCACTGAGCCTAAGCCCCCACCCTGCCAGGGCCTTATCTGGCCCTGTGGGTCCTAAGCATAGGCCCCACCCACCACCTAAACCCCGCCCCCCCGAGCCAAGGCCTTTTCTGCTTTTTTTTTTCCTCTTTTTTACTATTCTGGTTCTGTTTTACCTTCTGGTTGTTGTTTCATCTATATCTTTATTTTTTATTCTTTCTAAGAGAAATAAATGAAATAGAAACAAGTAAAATAGCAAAGATCAATAAAACTAAAAGTTTGTTCTTTGAGAAGATAAAAAAAAAATCAATAAACCTTTAGCCAGGCTCATCAAGAAAAAAAAAGAGAGGACTCAAATCAATAAAATGAGAAATGAAAAAGGAGAAATCACAACTGACACCACAGAAATACAAAGGATTATAAGAGACTACTACAAATGACTATATGCCAATAAAATGGATAACCACGAAGAAATGGACAAATTCTTGGAAAAGTACAATTTTCTAAGACTGAACCAGGAAGAACTAGAAAATATAAACAGACCTATCACAAGTAATGAAATTGAAACTGTAATTTAAAAGTTTCCAACAAACAAAAGTCCAGGACCATATGGCTTCACAGGCACATTCTATCCAACATTTAGAGAAGAGATAACACTGATCCTTCTCAAAGTCTTCCGAAAAATTGCAGAGGGGGTAGTACTCCCAAATTCGTTCTATGAAGCAACCATCTCCCTGATACCAAACCAGAGAAAGATATTACAAAAAAAGAAAATAACAGACCAATATCACTGATGAACATAGATGCAAAAATCCTGAACAAAATACTAACAAAGAGAATCCAACAACACATTAAAAGGATCATACACCATGATCAAGTGGGATTTATCCCAGGAATGCAAGGATTCTTCAATATATGCAAATCAATCAATGTGATACACCATATTAACAAATTAAGGAATAAAAACCATATGATCACCTCAATAGACGCAGAAAAAGCTTTTGACAAAATTCAACACACATTTATGATAAAAACTCTCCAGAAAATGGGATTAGAGGGAACCTACCTCAACATAAAGGCCGTATATGACAAACGCACAGCAAACATCATACTCAATGGTGAAAAACTGAAAGCATTTCCACTAAGATCAGGAACAAGTCAAGGATGTCCACTCTCGCCACTCTTTTTTTTTTTTTTCTTTTTGCGGTATGCGGGCCTCTCACTGTTGTGGCCTCTCCCGTTGCGGAGCACAGGCTCCGGACGCGCAGGCCCAGCGGCCATGGCTCACGGGCCCAGCCGCTCCGCGGCACATGGGATCCTCCCAGACCGGGGCACGAACCCGTATCCCCTGCATCGGCAGGCGGACTCTCAACCACTGCGCCACCAGGGAGGCCCCTCGCCACTCTTATTCAACATAGTTTTACAAGTCCTAGCCATGGCAATCAGAGAAGAAAAAGAAATAAAAAGAATATAAATTGCAAAAGAAGAAGTAAGACTGTCACTGTTTGCAGATGACATGGTACTATACATAGAAAATCCTAAAGATGTCACCAGAAAACTACTGGAGTTCAATGAATTTGGTGAGGTTGCAGGATATAAAATTAATGCACAGAAATCTCTGGCATTCCTATACACCAACAATGAAAAATCAGAAAGAGAAATTAAGGAAACACTCCCATTTACCACCGCAACAAAAAGAATAAAATACCTAGGAATAAACCTGCCTAAGGAGGCGAAAGACTTGTACTCGGAAAACTATAAAACACTGATGAAAGAAATCAAAGATGACATAAACAGATGGAGAAATATACCATGTTCTTGGATGGAAGAACCAATATTGTGAAAACGACTATACTACCCAAAGCAATCTCCAGATTCAGTGCAATCCCTATCAAACTACCAATGGCATTCTTCACAGAACTAGAACAAAAAATTTTATAATGTGTACAGAAACACAAAAGATCCTGAATAGCCAAAGCAATCTTGATAAAGAAAAATGGAGCTGGAGGAATCAGGCTCCCCAACTTCAAACTATACTACAAATCTACAGTAATCAAGACAGTATAGTACTGGCACAAAAACAGAAATATAGATCAATGGTTCGGGATAGAAAGCCCAGAGATAAACCCATGCACATATGGTCACCGAACTTATGACAAAGGAGGCAAGAACGTACAATGGAGAAAAGACAGCCTCTTCAATAAGTGGTGCTGGGAAAACTGGACAGCTACATGTAAAAGAATGAAGTTAGAACACTCCTTAACACCATACACAAAAATAAACTCAAAATGGATTACAGTTATAAATGTAAGATTGGACACTATAAAGCTCTTAGAGGAAAACATAGGAAGAACACTCTTTGACATAAATCACAGCAAGATCTTTTTTGATCCACCTCCTAGAGTAATGGAAATAAAAACAAAAATAAACAAATGGGGGCTTCCCTGGTGGCGCAGTGGTTGAGAGTCCGCCTGCCGATGCAGGGGACACGGGTTCGTGCCGCGGTCCGGGAGGATCCCACATGCCGCGGAGTGGCTGGGCCCATGAGCCATGGCCACTGAGCCTGCGCGTCCGGATCCTGTGCTGCACAATGGGAGGGGCCACAACAGTGAGAGGCCCGCGTACCGCAGCAAAAAATAAATAAATAAATAAATAAACGAATGGGACCTAATGAAAATTAAAAGCTTTTGCAAAGCAAAGGAAACTACAAATGGGACGAAAAGACAACCCTCTGAATGGGAGAAAATTCTTGCAAACGAATCAGTGGTCAAAGGATTAATCTCCAAAATGTATAAACAGCTCATGCAGCTCACTATTAAAAAAAACAAACAACCCAATCAAAACATGGGCAGAAGGGGCTTCCCTGGTGGCGCAGTGGTTGAGAGTCTGCCTGCCGATGCAGGGGACACGGGTTCGTGCTCTAGTCCAGGAAGATCCCACATGCCGCGGAGTGGCTAGGCCCGTGAGCCATGGCTGCTGAGCCTGCGCGTCCGGAGCCTGTGCTCCGCGGCGGGAGAGGCCACAATGGTGAGAGGCCTGCATACCACACACGCACACACAAAAAAGGGCAGAAGACATAAATAGACATTTCTCCAAAGAAGACATACAGATGGCCAAGAGGCACATGAAAAGATGCTCAACATCACTAATTATTAGAGAAATGCAAATGGAAACTACAATGAGGTATCACCTCACAGCATCAGAATGGCCACCATCAAAAAATCTACACACAATAAATGCTGGAGAGTATGTAGAGAAAAGGGAACTCTTCTGCACTGTTGGTGGGAATGTAAATTGATACAGCCACTATGGATAACACAGTATGGAGGTTCCTTAAAAAAACTAAAAATTGAACTACTATATGACCCAGCAATCCTGCTACTGGGCATATACCCTGAGAAAACCATAATTCAGAAGGACACATGTACCCCAGTTTTCACTGCAGCACTGTTTACAATAGCCAGGATACGGAAACAATCTAAATGTCCAATGATAGATGAATGGGTAATGAAGATGTGGTACATATATACAATGGAATATTACTCAGCCACAAAAAGGAATGAAACTGGGTCATTTTTAGAAATGTGGATGGACCTAGAGTTTGTCATACAGAGTGAAGTAAGTCAGAAAGAGAAAAACAAGTATCGTATATAGATGCATATATGTGGAATCTAGAAAAATGGTACAGACGAACCTATTTGTAGGGCAGGAATAGAGATGTAGACATAGAGAACGGACATGTGGACACAGCAAGGGAAGGGGAGGGTGGGACGAATTGGGAGATTAGGTTTCATATAAATACATTACCATGTGTAAAATAGATAGCTAGTGGGAACCTGCTGTATAGCACAGGGAGCTCAGCTGGGTGCTCTGTGACGACCTAGATGGGTGGGATGCGGGGAAGGAGTGGGAGGGAGATCAAAGAGGGAGGGGATATAGGTATACACATAGCTGATTCACTTCATTGTACAGCAGAAACTAACACAACATTGTAAAGCAATTTTACACCAATAAGAAAAAATAAACCTATGGTTACCAGGGGGAGGTTGGGGGGAGGGATAAATTGGGAGATTGGGATTGACATATACACACTACTATATATAAAACAGGTAACTAATAAGGACCTACTGTATAGTACAGGGAACTCTATTCAATACTCTGTAATGGCCTATATGGGAAAAGAATCTAAAAAAGAGTGGATAGATGTATATGTATAGATTCACTTTGCTGTACATCTGAAACTAACACAACATTGTAAATCAACTATACTCCAATAAAAATATTTTTTAAAAAAGGAATTGAGCTTTAGTTAGACTCAGTCCACCTTTGTTTTTAAATGTCTCAAGGATGAGATGTCTTGTATTTGTTGCAGGCCCCTCCCTATAGTAGGACTTCATCTTCTAAGCACTGTTAAGATTGCAAGAGATTTCACTTACCCTGGTCCACTACTTTCCTGTGCTATCCCAGCACTCAGCAAACATCCCACTGGGAAAAACAAAAGTATATTCCAGAATCCAATCTGTCATGCCAGCCTACATGATTGTCAAAAGTTCCACTGATTTATACTCCTCCAGGAGAACCCCTCTGCCTAGACCAAGTCCAGTATTCAGCCCATGTGAAAACTTGGCAAATGTTTTTGGGAAGAAAATAGCTGATGATCTCAGCTCACATAAGATGGGCTCTTTTTTCAGTGGACTCTTAGCTCATCTAGTCCTTGTAACTTCTACATGTCTCTGATGATTTTAAAAATATGATATTTGTACTTTGTCATTTTTTCCTAGTTGTTGCAGTGGGAATGATGGCTGTCACTACCTATTGCATTCTACTTAGAAGCAAAAGCCTTTGCATACTTTTTAAACCCTTTTATTGTAAAATTAAATATTGATACAGAAAGCCACACAAGAACGTATGTATAGTTTAATAAGTTATTATAAGGAAAGTGTACTTATAACCACCATCCAGGCCAAGAAAAATAACTTTGCCTTCCACACTGGAAGCCCTTCCACGTGTCCCTTTCCAATCTCAAAACCTTCCCCCAAGCAGGGTAACCATTATCCTGACTTTTACAGTAATTACTTCCTTGCGTTTCTTTATAGTTTTATCAGCTGCGTGTGCATCCCTAGACACTTACTCTTATTAAATTTTTTTTTGAATTTTTATTTACTTATTTTGTATTTTTTTATTTTTTGGTCATGCCACGCAGCACGCAGGATCTCAGTTCCCTGACCAGGGATCTAACACATGCACCCTGCCATGGAAGCGTGGGGTCTTAACAACTGGACCACTTTTTCATATTTTTAAAAAGTCTCCTTTTTTCTACAGGTTTTTCCTCTATTCTCTTTCTCCCTCCCCCACTCCCAGAATTCATGTTTTAGAACCTGGACTTGAACCCGTGTCCCCTGCACTGGCAGGCAGATTCCTAACCACTGTGCCACCAGGGAAGTCCCTGCCTGTAATTTTATAGCTTTTCTGTTTATTGCTCTGTTTTTATGTGTGAATTTGGAGAGATTAAAAAATTATGCTGTTGGTGCTATTATTTTCCCAGAATCCTCTTGCATAGAAGTTTGAAAGTGAAGAAATAAGTTTCTTGACAGACAGATAAAAAGGAACTGGCACTGCTTTCAAGACTTACCTGCAACTTTACCTCGAAGACAGAGTTAAATTCTACTTAAATATGGTAACCCAACTAGTAAATGTTATTTCAAAAATTTATCTCTTTTTAAGAAGTGAGAATGAAGTATAGTATGTTGTTGCCAGTAATCATAGCGCATGAGACTCCAAAACCTAATCTCTAAGATAGAATGATAAAAAAATGACAGGGCAAGAAATTAAAAACAATCTATTTCACCAAAATTAACTAATTTGTAAAAATATAGGGGCTTCCCTGGTGGCGCAGTGGTTAAGAATCCGCCTGCCAATGCAGGGGACACAGGTTCGAGCCCTGGTCTGGGAAGATCCCACATGCCGTGGAGCAGCTAAGCCCATGCACCACTACTGACCCTGCGCTCTAGAGCCTGCGAGCCACAACTACCAAAGCCCGTGCGCCTAGAGCCCGTGCTCTGCAACAAGAGCAGCCACTGCAATGAGAAGCCTGCACACGGCAAGGAAGAGTAGCTCCCAGTCTCCGCAACTAGAGAAAAGCCCACGTGTAGCAACGAAGACCCAATGCAGACCAAAAAAAAAAAAAAAAAAAAAAGTATACAGTAAATCATGGCAACCCACCAAGATTTCCCCAAGTATACTTCAAGAATTAATCAGAGGGGCCAGGGACTTCCCTGGTGGTCCAGTGGGTAAGACTCCATGCTCCCAATGCAGGGGGCCTGGGTTTGATCCCTGGTTGGGGAACTAAGATCCCACATAACACAACTAGAGAGCCGGCATGCCTCAACTACAGAGCCTGCGCGCCGCAACTAGAGAAGCCCTGCTACAAAGATCCTGCACACCACAACAAAGACCCAGCGCAACCAAAATAAACAAATAAAAACTTAAAGAATTAATGAGAATCCACATACAAAATACTTTGGAGTTTTGATAAGGTATGCTACACAAAGAATTATTGCTTTAATCATTTTTTTCTGGGGGAAGTCTGAGCTAAGTCATTCCAATTACTGGGGGAAAACAATCAGAACAGATTTCAGAAGTGGTATTCTTGATATCATATATAAAATGAAATTTAAAATATGATTCCGGGCCTCCATGGTGGCGCAGTGGTTAAGAGTCCGCCTGCCGATTCAGGGGACACGGGTTCGTGCCCCGGTCCGGGAAAATCCCACATGCCGCGGAGCAGCTGGGCCCGTGAGCCATGGCCGCTGAGCCTGCGCATCCGGAGCCTGTGCTCCGCAACGGAAGAGGCCACAACAGTGAGAGGCCCGCGTACCGCAAAAAAAATAAATAAATAAATAAAATAAAATAAAATATGATTCCAACACTTCAATGTTAGGCTCAGTCAGTGTAACACATAATTTTAAAAATTGGGTTATATCTTTCATCTTCCTAGACTTTAAAGTTAACTGAAAACTTTTTCCTTAAAGCCCATGGTAAATCTACTGAATAGTGAATCCCTAGTGTCCTAAATTGTTTCTTTAAAAAAACTGAAAATGACTTTAAAAAATCACCTCTCAACGATGTTGAGGCAAGACACTCCATCCTGGCCACCCACAGCATAGAGAAAGCCTCCAAGCACAGCCACACCAACACTTGTCCTGCAGGTGCTTGTAGGAGCAACATCACTGCTCCATTGGTTTGTTTTGGGGTCATACCTGCAGAGAACACGTCAAGAACACAGTTTGTATTACACAAAGAGGGCTATGTCTATATATGCAATGATATATAATATGATATATATATTCTTTCCCCAAATATGGGCTAATAACTAAATATGTGATAGTCTAATTTATATATAGTTTTTGAAATTCAGTTTTACTTAAAAAGTTACACATAAATATATTTTCTTTAAAATTTTTTTTCAGAATGTTATAGATAAAGCTAAAGTTCTCTTTGAGTTCCACCCAATTTCTGTTCTTTTCCCATTTTGATTTGGTATACATCCTTCAAGATTTTTCGGTAAAATTCTTTTAAATAGGTATATATCTATCCACATATATATATTTCTTTATGTGCAAGCATGTTTTCTGTACATAAGTAATGCCACATATTACGTGTTGCTTTTTCACTCAATATATTTCTGAGATCTATTCATAATAGATATAGCTCTAGATTTCTCTTTTGAACTATTTAATTATATTGTGTGTGCCACATATTATTTAAATCATATTTCTATTGATGTATCCTTACACTGTCTATGACATTTTGTTATTAAAAACAGTGATCACCCTTGTATATTTCTCCCTGTGCAATGGATAATGAGAAGCAGAATCATGGAGCATAGAGTATATTCATTTTTTTTAAACATCTTTATTGGAGTATAGTTGCTTTACAATGGTGTGTTAGTTTCTGCTTTATAACAAAGTGAATCAGCTATGTGTACGTATGTACACATATATCCCATATCCCCTCCCTCTTACATCTCCCTTCCAACCTCCCTATATAACCCCTCTAGGTGGTCACAAAGCACGGAGCTGATCTCCCTGTGCTATGCAGCTGCTTCCCACTAGCGATCTCTTTTACATTTGGTAATGTATATATGTCCATGCCACTCTCTCACTTCGTCCCAGCTTACCCTTCCCCCTCCCCGTGTCCTAAAGTGCATTCTCTATACCTGCGTCTTTATTCCTGTCCCGCCCCTAGGTTCATCAGAACCTTTTTTTTTTTTTAGATTCCATATATATGTGTTAGCATACAGTATTTGTTTTTCTCTTTCTGGCTTACTTCACTCTGTATGACAGACTCTAGGTCCATCCACCTCACTATAAATAACTCAATTTTGTTTCTTTTTATGGCTGAGTAATAACCCATTGTGTATATGTGCCACATCTTCATTATTCAATCATCTGTCGATGGACACTTAGGTTGGTTCCATGATCTGGCTATTGTAAATAGAGCTGCAACGAACATTGCAGTACATGACTCATTTTGAATTATGGTTTTCTCAGGGTATATGCCCAGTAGTGGGATTGCTAGGTCATATGGTAGTTCTATTTTTAGTTTTTTAAGGAACCTCCATACTGTTCTCCATAGTGACTGTATCAATTTACATTCCCACCAACAGTGCAAGAAGCTTCCCTTTTCTCCACACCCTCTCCAGCATTTATTACTTGCAGATTTTTTGATGATGGCCATTCTGACCAGTGTGAGGTGATACCTCATTGTAGTTTTGACTTGTATTTTTCTAATGATTAGCGATGTTGAGCATCCTTTCATGTGTTTGTTGGCAATCTGTATATCTTCTTAGGAGAAATGTCTATTTAGGTCTTCTGCCCATTTTTGGGTTGGGTTGTTCTTTTGATACTGAGCTGCATGAGCTGCTTGTATATTTTGGAGATTAATCCTTTGTCAGTTGCTTCATTTGCAAATATTTTCTCCCATTGTGAGGGTTGTCTTTTTGTCTTGCTTATGATTTCCTTTGTTGTGCAAAAGCTTTTAGGTTTCCTTAGGTCCCATTTGTTTATTTTTGTTTTTATTTCCATTTGTCTAGGAGGTGGGTCAAAAAGGATCTTGCTGAGATTTATGTCATAGAGTGTTCTGCCTGTTTTCCTCTAAGAGATTTATAGTGTCTGGCCTTACATTTAGGTCTTTAATCCATTTTGAGTTTACTTCTGTGTATGGTGTAAGGAAGGGGTCTAATTTCATTCTTTTACATGTAGCTGTCCAGTTTTCCCAGCACCACTTATTGAAGAGGTGTCTTTTCTCCATTGTATATTCCTGCCTCCTTTATCAAAGATAAGGGGACCATATGTGCGTGGGTTTATCTCTGGGCTTTCTATCCAGTTCCATTGATCTATATTTCTGTTTTTGTGCCAGTACTATACTGTCTTGATTACTGTAGCTTTGTAGTATAGTCTGAAGTCAGGGAGTATGATTCTTCCAGCTCCATTTTTCTTTCTCAAGATTGCTTTGGCTATTCAGGCCTTTTGTGTTTCAATAGAAATTGTGACATTTTTTGTTCTAGTTCTGTGAAAAATGCCATTGGTAGTATGATAGGGATTGCACTGAATCTGTAGATCTCTTTGGGTAGTACAGTCATTTTCAAAATGTTGATTCTTCCAATCCAAGAACATGATACATCTCTCCATCTCTTTGTATCATCTTTCATTTCTTTCACCAGTGTCTTATAGTTTTCTGCATACAGGTCTTTTGTCTCCTTAGATAGGTTTATTCCTAGGTATTTTATTCTTTTTGTTGCAGTGGTAAATGGGAAGTGTTTCCATAATTTGTCTTTCAGATTTTTCATCATTAGTGTACAGGAATGCAAGATATTTCTGTGCATTAATTTTGTATCCTGCTACTTTACCAAATTCATTGATTAGCTCTAGTAGTTTTCTGGTAGCATCTTTAGGATTCTCTATGTATAGTATCATGTTATCTGCACACAGTGACAGTTTTATTTCTTCTTTTCTGATTTGGATTCCTTTTATTTCTTTTTCTTCTCTGACTGCTGTGGCTAAAGCTTCCAAAACTATGTTGAATAATAGTGGTGAGAGTGGGCAACCTTGTCTTGTTCCTGATCTTAGAGGAAATGGTTTCAGTTTTTCACCATTGAGAATGATGTTGGCTGTGGGTTTGTCATATATGGCCTTGATTATGTTGAGGTAGGTTCTATGCCTTTCTGGAGAGTTTTTATCATAAATGGGTGTTGAATTTTGTCAAAAGCTTTTTCTGCGTCTATTGAGATTATCCCATGGTTTTTATTCTTCAATTTAATATGGTGTATCACATTGATTGATTTGCGTATATTGAAGAATCCTTGCATCCCTGGGATAAACCCCACTTGATCATGGTGTATGATCCTTTTAAGGTGCTGTTGGATTCTGTTTGCTGGTATTTTGTTGAGGATTTTTGCATCTATGTTCATCAGTGATATTGGCCTGTAGTTTTCTTTTTTTGTGATATCTTTGTCTGGTTTTGGCATCAGGATGATTGATGGTGGCCTCATAGAATGAGTTTGGGAGTGTTCCTCCCTCTGCTATATTTTGAAAGAGTTTGAGAAGGATAGATGTTAGCTCTTTTCTAAATGTTTGATAAAATTCACCTGTGAAGCCATCTGGTCCTGGGCTTTTGTTTGTTGGAAGATTTTTAATCACACTTTCAATTTCAGTGCTTGTGATTGGTCTGTTTATATTTTCTATTTATTCCTGTTTCAGTCTCAGAAGGTTGTGCTTTTCTAAGAATTTGTCTATTTCTTTCAGGTTGTCCAACTTATTGGCATATAGTTGCTTGTAGTAATCTCTCATGATCCTTTGTATTTCTGCAGTGTCAGTTGTTACTTCTCCATTTTCATTTCTAATTCTGTTGATTTGAGTCTTCTCCCTTTTTTTCTTGATGAGTTTGGCTAATGGTTTATCAATTTTGTTTTATTTCTGATCTGATCTTTATGATTTCTTTCCTTCTGCTAACTTTGCGGTTCTTTTGTTCTTCTTTCTCCAATTGCTTTAGGTTATTTGAGATTTTTCTTGTTTCTTGAGGTGGGATTGTATTGCTATAGACTTCCCTCTTAGAACTGCTTTTGCTGCATCCCATAGGTTTTGGGTTGCCATGTTTTCATTGTCATTTGTTTCTAGGTATTTTTTGATTTCCTCTCTGATTTCTTCAGTGATCTCTTGGTTATTTAGTAGCACACTGTTTAGCCTCCATGTGTTTGGATTTTTTACAGTTTTTTCCCTGTAATTTATATCTAGTCTCATAGCATTGTGGTCGGAAAAGACAGTTGATATGATTTCAATTTTCTTAAATTTACCAAGGCTTGATTTGTGCCCCAAGATGTGATCTATCCTAGAGAATGTTCCATGAGCACATAAAGTGTATTCCGTTGTTTTTGGACGGAATGTCCTATAAATAAAAATTATGTCCATCTTGTCTTGTGTGTCAGTTAAAGCTTGTTTCATTATTTATTTTCATTTTGGATGATCTGTCCATTGGTGAAAGTGGGACATTAAAGTCCTCTACTATTATTGTGTTGCTGTTGATTTCCCCTTTTATTACTGTTAGCATTTGCCTTATGTATTGAGATGCTCCTATTTTGGGTACATAAATATTTACAATTGTCATATCTTCTTCTTGGATTGATCCCTTGATCATTATGGTAGTGTCCTTCTTTGTCTCTTGTAATAGTCTTTATTTTAAAGTCTTTTTTTTCTGATATGTGAATTGCTACTCCAGGTTTCTTTCGATTTCCATTTCCATGGAATATCTTTTTCCATCCCCTCACTTTCAGTCTGTATGTGTCCCTAGGTCTGAAGTGGGTCTCTTGTAGACAGCATATATACAGGTCTTATTTTTGTATCCATTCAGCCAGTCTATGACTTTTGGTTGGAGCATTTAATCCATTTATATTTAAGGTAGTTATTGATATGTATATTCCTCTTACCATTTTCTTAATTGTTTTGGGTTTGTTTTTGTAGGTCTATTCCTTCTCTTGTGTTCCTGCCTAGAGAAGTTCCTTTAACATTTGTTGTAAAGCTGGTTTGGTGGTGCTGAATTCTCAGTTTTTGCTTGTCTGTAAAGGTTTTAATTTCTCTCTTGAATCTGAAAGACATCCTTGCTGGGTAGAGTAATCTTGGTTGTAGGATTTTCCCTTTCATCACTTTAAATATGCCCTGCCACTCCCTTCTGGCTTGCAGAATTTCTGCTGAAAGATCAGTTGTTAACCTTTTGGGGGATTTCCTCGAATGTTATTTGTTGCTTTTCCCTTGCTGCTTTTAATATTTTTTCTTTGAATTTAATTTTCGATAGTTTGATTAATATGTGTCTTGGTGTGTTTCTCCTTGAATTTATCCTGTATGGGACTCGCAGTGCTTCCTGGACTTGATTGACTTTCCTTTCCCGTGTTAGGAAAGTTTTCAACTATAATCTCTTCAAATATTTTCTCAGACCCTTTCTTTTTCTCTCCTTTTTCTGGGACCCCTATAATTCGAATGTTGGTGCGTTTAATGTTGTCCCAGAGGTCTCTGAGACTGTCCTCAATTCTTTTCATTCTTTTTTCTTTATTCTGCTCTGAGTAGTTATTTCCAGTATTTTGTTTTCCAGGTCACTTATCCATTCTTCTGCCTCAGTTATTCTACTCTTGATTCCTTCTGGAGAATTTTAAATTTAATTTATTGTGTTGCTCATCATTGTTTGTTTGCTCTTTAGTTCTTCTAGGTCCTTGTTAAACGTTTCTTGTATTTTCTCCATTCCATTTCTAAGATTTTGGATCATCTTTACTATCATTACTATGAATTCTTTTTCAGGTAGACTTCCTATTTCCTCTTCATTTGTTTGGTCTGGTGGGTTTTTACCTTGCTGCTTCATCAGCTACATAGTTCTCTGTCTTTTCATTTTGTTTAACTTTAGTGGAGCTGGGTCTTAGCGTTGATTGATATTACGTGGGGCCAGGAGGTCTCTGGTGGTCCAGTGTCTTGAACTTGGCTCTCCCACCTCAGAGGCTCAGGCCTGACACCAGGCCGGAGCACCAACACCCTGTCATCCACACGGCTCAGAAGAAAAGGGAGGAAAAAAGAAAGAAAAAAATAAAGTAAAATAAAATAAAGTACATAAAAAAATTATTAACAACAAAATAATAATTAAAAAAATGAGAGCAACCAAACCAATAAACAAATCCACCAATGATAACAAGTGTGAAAAACTAAACTAAGATAAACATAAATGTCAAAAACAAATCAGCTGCAGACAGCAAACCCTAAGTCTACAGTTGCTCCTAAAGTCCACCACCTCAATTTTGAGACGATTTGTTGTCTATTCAGGTATTCCCCAGATGCAGGGTACATCAAGTTGATTGTCGGGATTTAATCCACTGCTCCTGAGGCTGCATGGAGAAATTTCTCTTCCTCTTCTTTGTTCGCACAGCTCCTGGGGTTCAGCTTTGGTTTTGGTCCCACCTCTGTGTGTAGGTCACCCTCAGGAATCTGTTCCCTGCCAAGACCTGAGGCACCTTTTCCCCATCCAGACAGGAGGGGGTTAAAGCAGCACCTGATTAGGGGGCTCTGGCTCACTCAGGCTGGGTGGAGGGCGGGGTACGGTAGTCATAATGGGAATGCGGGGCGAGCCTGTGGCCGCCGAGGCCAGTGTGACATTGCAACAGCCTGAGGCATGCCATGTGTTCTCCTGGGGAAGTTGTCCCTGGATCATGGGACCCTGACAGTGGCAGGCTGCATAGGCTCCCATGGGGGGTGGTGGATAGTGTCCTGTGCTTGCACACAGGATTTTTAGTGGATGGTGGCAGCAACCTTAGCATTTCATGCCCATCTCTGGGGTCCAAGCTGATAGCCGTAGCTTGCGTCTATCTCTGGAGCTCGCTTAGGCAGTGCTCTGCCTTCTGTGGGCACAGAGGGAAGGAATCACCTCTCTTTGTGCACCCCAAACAATGGTCTCTTGCCTCTTTGGCAGGTCCAGGCTTTTTCCCATACTCTCTCCTGGCTAGCTGTGGCACACTAGCCCCCTTCAGGCTGTGTTCATGCAGCCAACCCCAGTCCTCTCCCTGGGATCTGATCTTTGAAGCCCAAGCCTCAGCTCCCAGCCCCCACCCTCCCCAGTGGGTGAGCAGACAAGCCTCTCAGGCTGGTGAGTACTGGTCAGCACTGATCCTCTGTGCAGGAATCTATCTGCTTTGCCCTCTGCACCCCGTTGCTGTGCTCTCCTCCATGGCTCTGAAGCTCCCCCCAACCCCGTCTCCGCCAGTGAAGGGGCTTCCTAGTGTGTGGAAACTTTTCCTCCTTCACAGCTCCCTCCCAGAGGTGCAGGTCCCATCCCTATTCTTTTGTCTGTGTTTTTCCTCTTTTCTTTTGCCTTACCCAGTGGGGATTTTCTTCCCTTTTGGGAAGTCTGAGGTCTTCTGCCAGCATTCAGTAGATGTTCTGTAGGAGTTGTTCCACTTGTAGATATATCTTTGATGTATTTGTGGGGAGCGAGGTGATCTCCACGTCTTACTCCTCCACCATCTTGAAGGTCTTCCTCTTCATTTTTAATTAAAAAAAATACTATCAAATTGCTCTTTTTGTAGCTATATATTTGTTTTTAATTTCATTAATTTTTCTTTCCAGTTAATTTCTTCCTTCTATTTTCTTGGGTTTTGTTGCTCTTTTTATAACTTTTTTATTTAAAAGCGTGATTTATTTTCCCATCTTTCTTATTTTCAAATGAATGCACATAAGTTATAATGTATATAAATTTGCCTCTGAATATTACTTTAGTTGCAGACCACACATTTTGATATTTATGGGCTTCACTGTTATTAAGTTGTAAATATGTAATCATTTTCATCCTTATTTAGTTAACTCAATTTGTTTTTAAGTGTGCTTTCTTTTTAAAACTTCTATGGAGCTGATCGCTCTGTTGTTTTTTTTCTTTTCAACTATACAATCTGTATCTCTAGATCTTGATATGCTGCAGGGTTTCATAAATATGTTTGGTAAGTATCAAGAACACAGCTGAATGAAAAAGGGTTGTATGAGAACAAGAAGCTAGAAGTTATTAAAAAATAAATTATTGTAGGTTTCCAATGTGCCAGGCATTGTCACAGATGTGGGAAAAGACATTTCAATAAACAATTACAGCCAATGTGATATGTACAAGTATGTTCAAAATACTTGTGAAAGATCAGAGGACTGAGTAACTAACTTGTCTGTATGGTACCAGAGAAGGCTTTATATGAGAAGTAACATTTGAATCTTGAAAAGATATTCCAGGGAAGAACAAACAGCATGCATATATGTAGGCAAAGAGGCACGAAAGAGGACAGTATGTCTAAGGAACTGCAAATAATTTGGTGGGTCTGCACTAGCGTGTTTAGGGAACAGTGGTGTGCCAGGGGAGACAGAATGGAAAAACAGGTGGAGGTCAGATCGTAAAGGACTTATATGTCACAGTAAGTGGTCTAGGCTGTGAGCTAGTGCCACAGACACAAAACTAAAGCAACATGTTACATCTGTTTCTAATTAACATCTCAAACAAAATAATATGAATAGGAGAGAAAAAAATTTCAAATTGACCCTACTTACCTTTCAACACTATTGAGATAAGAGGACCCATCATGGCCTCCTACTGCATATAACAGGTCATCAAGAACACTGACCCCAACTCCACATCGCCTTTTGCTCATTGAAGCTACCATTCGCCATTCATTGGTCTGTGGATCATATCGTTCAACACTGGAAATGGCATCTCCACTGCACCAACCACCAACTGGGGAAGTAACAGAAATGGTCAGGAGAATACCTGTCCTAAAGCATAGAATGTATCACTCACTGCTAACTTTTATTTGGTTAAGTCCTAATGCTTGGACTTACCAAAAGCCTCTAGAAGCAGGTTAAAACATAAGTTATGATTTTTACTTATTCCACTGGGATTTTCTAAATTCCACTGGGAATTTTCTAAATAAGTTAGTATTAGGTCCATTTTACAGAGGAGGGCAAGGACACCAATTCAAATTGCATTGGGAAGTAATGTGGCATTTAATGGCTAGAACATTGAATTTAGTTAGAAAACTAGGGCTTGACTGTTGCCTCTACATAAATGTAAGGTATTATCAAAAACCAAAAGAACCATACCTCAGAAGCCTGTTTTAAAAAAAAAGTCTTTTGTCCGGGAAGATCCCACATGCTGCGGAGCGGCTAGGCCCGTGAGCCATGGCCACTGAGCCTGCGTGTCTGGAGCCTGTGCTCCGCAACGAGACAGGCCACAACAGTGAGAGACACGCGTACCGCAAAAAAAAAAAAAAAAAAAAAAAAAAGTCTTTTATTCTATTAGGGGAGAGGGATTTTGGCTCATCTACTCATGACCTCATCTTGTGACTAAAAATAATACAAAAATTCTTATGACTTATAAAATGTTTTGCCTTCTGTTTAATCTGCAGTCTGTACTGAATTCTACAATATCCAACATGACATTCAGGATCAGAAAACAGTTTGAAGAAATTACATTTTTCATAAGTAAGTAATACTCAAAATAACAGGGTCAAACTGAGTTCAATAAAGCTTCTCTGAGTGTTCCCTGAAAAAAAGTGTAATTATAGCAGATAAATTTAATTTGTTATTCTTTAAAATCATCTCTATTTCAATCTAAAATAAGAGCTAGATTCTGGAGCTTAAAAAGTGAAGTCTAAGGATAACTTAACCTCAAAACATTTGAAAACTAATGGTTTCTTGGAGGTCTCAATAACTTCCTGAGCCAGAATAAAATGGGAATGTTTTTAACCTTCTTCTGGTGGATTTGAAAACTCATTCCTTATTTCAAATCTCAATATGCTGTATACATTTTATTTTATTATGATTTCATTTAAATTAGGATATTCAACTAATACTAAATCACAGTAAGTTTTGTCTATATTAATTTGCTTAAATTTGAATTCTGTTCTGGGATATATGCCTGGAGTTTCAATATCAGAGAAAACACCTTAACTTCCAACATAAAATTTGGCTGCAAATGTGAGGGTTATAAGCACTTGAGACAAATCAAACAGCCTAATCATTAAACCTCAGGCACAATTTATAATGAAAGCTATTAAAACCAGCTTTTTATTGGATTACACGGCTCCAAATCAAGTTAATATCACTTCATAATCTGTGTTCTTTGATACTAAAGAAAAAAAATAGGCCGTTAGGAAATGAAATTTAAACCTTTTTTATGACCTGGGGAAACAAGCAAAGGAAAAAGTTGTTCAATTCCACTGCCTCATGGCAATTTTATGTGCATTATGATTTCCAAGGCAGCAGGTGATGGCATAACGGGGACAGAACTAGTTAAGTTATTATTATAAACCAATACACTGTACTTAGCAAGATAAAGTGTGTGCGTAGTTTCTGCTGTGAGAACTCTCAATTTGTGTTAAGTGATGTACTTAAGACAAAATATTGCTGAAAAGGTGACATATAGTTTTATATGCGTGAGATGTTGACTGTGAAAAGAATTATTTCACAGACAGATTTGATCAAAAAGTATTACCTTAAAGTAGGCAACTTTCACAAAGTGTCTGGAATAAGGATCAGTGAACTGAATACTAAAAAAAAAAAAATCCCCAACAAAACAGAAGCACAGAATTGAGAAGCATCAAGAAACCTAATGGAAAACAAGAGGACAAGCCAGAAGACATCAGTAGGAGTAAAATGCTGAGTAATAAAACTACTGAGATTATAGATTTGATCTTAGGCTTCCAGAATGAAGAAATGAAGACTCAATTTTCCAAAGTTAAGTGAGAACTGGTAATTTGGCATTCCAAAGATAATGAAAAAATTGCAATAAAAACCAAAGCAAATTAAGGATTAAGTTTTAAGTAGAGACAGGTGGGTCAAGATCTAAAATAATGTCAGTGGAACAGTATCACTCAAGAATAGAGGTCAGATCTGGATAGCATAAAAAGACTGAGAAAGCAGGGAAAACCAATACAGTTGTAAAGAAAAAGACCTAATGGTTTTTCTCTACAAATGAAAAAGGAAACTTTAATAGTGTAAAAGAGGTGACAGATGATTTAACTTTTCTTCTTTATGTTTTTCTATGTTAACAAATATTTCTATATTTCATGTGTATTCACTTCTATAATCAGAAAAAAATTTTAAATTGTTATTTACAAATAGGTTATTGTGGGACTTCCCTGGTGGTCCAGTGGTAAAGAATCCACCTTCCAGTGAAGGGGACACGGGTTCAATCCCTGGTCGGGGAACTAAGATCCCACATGCTGCGGGGCAACTAAGCCCGCGCCACAACTACTGAGCCCATGTGCCTCAACCAGAGAGCCCGTGTGCTGCAAACTACAGAGCCCATATGCTCTGGAGCCTGTGCACCACAACTACAGAGCCCATGTGCTCTGGAGCCCACGCCACAACTAGAGAGAAAACCTGCACCCCCCCCCCAACTAGAGAGAAGGCTGTGCGCTGCAACAAAGAGCCCGTGCCGCAATGAAAGATCCCCTATACTGCAACGAAGATCCTGCAGGCTGCAACTAAGACCCGACGCAGCCAAAAATAATAAATAAATAAAATATTAAAAAAAATAAAAAATAGGTTATCTTTCATGCACAAAGTGACATTAGCAATCCATTTTTGTTTTCCAATTTTCCTTTTCCATTAATCATGATGGGTCAATGCTAATTTCTCACTAGTGTTCCTCAGGATCAACAGCATGCAATTAATCTTTATTGATGCCTGCTCTGACAAGATTGCTATACAATGTAGAAACTACAAAAATAAATCAGAAATGGTCCTTGCTCTGAAGTAGTTAAAAATATAGTAGAGGAATCAGATACCCAATCAGCAGTATGAAATTATGAGATTACTAGCAAGAGTTTGCGATCATGGGGCTTCCCTGGTGGCACAGTGGTTGAGAGTCCGCCTGCTGATGCAGGGGACACGGGTTCGTGCCCCGGTCCGGGAAGATCCCACATGCCGCGGAGCAGCTGGGCCCGTGAGCCATGGCCGCTGAGCCTGCACATCCGGAGCCTGTGCTCTGCAACGGGAGAGGCCACAACAGTGAGAGGCCCACATACCGCAAAAAAAAAAAAAAAAGTTTGAGATCATGAAATTGATCCAATTTAACTGGCTTCTAAGGAAGGCAAAGTGTGATTTCATTAATACCATGATTTAATCAACAGAGGCAAATGAGAGTTTAGTGAAGATGGTTACACATTGAAAACATGGCACCTGACAATTTATAATCATGTTATATTGGAATATGGTGGGAACCAGCAGGATAAAGATGGCAGCTGTTGAGTAATTCAAGTCAAGTTTAAATTTCTATTTAATGGAGCTACATTATTGTCTCTCAGCAGCCCCAAAGGTGTACCTTGTCTAGTTTCACTGGATTGGTAACCCCCACTGAATCCATAAAGAACTCCGGACCTGAAATGTATTGTACTTTCCATAAACCTATTTGGCTTAGTTTCTAGCTTTTGATCATAGGAAGGTTCTCTTCTGTTCCATTTTCTCCTGAGTTCACATTATCTTCCCCTCTTCCTTAATCTAGTTCTTAATTCACTGCCAGAATATTCTGAGGCTGATGAAACAGTAGTATACTGTCCTCCCTTCTCCAGGTACCATACAGCCAAATAAAATAGTTAATAGATCTTGATAACAATGGATATACCTCCACAAAGATGGCCCTACTAGTACTAGAATTCCTGAAACCAACATGACATCATGAAAATAAACCTTAGGTACCAAATAATTAGATCTTGCATCCTTCTAATTAAAAAAAAATAGATAACTGACTTGCATAATTGGGGAAACAGAAACTCTGATGTAATTTATAGCATTCTTGTATGTATAGGGAGCTGGCACATAAACTACTTTTATAAATAAAAGACCTTTAACAATATAATTTATCTAGTTTAACCAACAAAGCGAAACAAATGTTATAAAGACCTCCCTGGGAACTTAACCAGATCTGGCAATGAATTTATTCACCGATTTATGGCAACTATAGATGGTATGTGGGAGTGAGGAGGCAGATGTACATAGGTGTGAGCATGCAAGCAAGTAAACCCACATGAGTATGTGAATATGTACCTGTGCATGCATATATAGGAATGAAAGTCATAGGAATAAATAAGAATGATAATAGAAATAAATCTATTAATAACAATAAACAGAGACATAGGATACTGGGAGTATGGAGAATTCAGTACATGATGAATTAATAATCAAGTTTGAAATCTAAAACAGGAATGAAGGAATCTTTCAAAAGAGAAGGAAAAAGCCCGATGAGGATTAGACAGAAAAAGAAAATGTGGCATCAATTTTCTTGTTGAAGAAATGCTACAGTCCTCTATGTGAAGAAATTTAGATGAAAAAATTTAAAAAGGAGATCTCAAACATAAATTATCAAATTTTTCTTCTAAAAATGTAAGGGAAAATACATTCCCACATGCCAAGAGAAGATAAAACTGAAGGGGAAAATATAGGCAAGTGGTTAGGCTGAAGGGAAAGGATACTGTGCCCCAGTGATTACATAGAATTCCCTGATGAAAAGGAATAGAACACTTAACATATCAAAGAGAATCCGAGGAAGCCTACATTTAATAGCCATGGAATTACTGAAATGTGGGAGCATAAATACAAAGAATACAATAGGTTCCAGCTAGTTCCATGAATCAAGATTTGAAAAAAATTTTGAAGAGAAAGAACTTGCTATAGACTGAATGTGTCCCTCTGAAATTCATATATTGAAACCTATTCCTCAATGTGATGGTATCAGGAGGTGAGGCCTTAGGGAGGTGCTCTGCCCTCATGAATGGAATTAGTACTCTTATAAGAGACTTCAGAGAGATCCCATGCCCCTTCCTCCACATGAGGACATAGCAAAAGATGAAAAGATGGAGTCTACAAAGAAGGACAAAGTGGGCCCTCACCAGACACCAAAATCTGCTGGCACCTTGATCTTGTACTTGCCAGCCTCCAGAACTATAAGAAATAAATTTCTGTTGTTTATAAGCCACCCAGTATATGGTTTTCTGTTATAGCGGTCTGAACGGACTAAGACAGAACTAGTGAGAAGTTTTACCAAACAGTGAGAAAGTTGTTATTCAAGTGACTAAGAGAGGTGAATTTATGTGCACAGAAGTGATTGAAAGTTCTCAGATATTAGGGGCAGACAGTGGGAGCAGAATGATACAGCAGGATGTCTTGGGCTCAATCTAGCTCAGGAGAGCTAGGAAAGAGTGTAACTGTTTAATGTAAGATAATGTTTCTTGACAGTTCCATGTAATTATGAGGTGACTGGCACACTGGAATATAAATTCATGCATATGATTTATTATAACAAAACATCCACTGCATGACATTTTTAGATTTATATAAAAATGCAGCACTCTTTTGGAGAGCACCAGTGTTGGATCATGAGTTAAGAGTCAAGATACATCATGTTATTTTTTGTTTGTTTTTAAAAGGTGTGAACATTTTTTTTTTTACAATTTAAAAAAAATATTTTATTTTTTTGGCCATGTGCTGCACAGCATGCTGGTTCTTAATTCCCCAACGAGGGACTGAACCTGTGCCCCTGGCAGTGGAAGCATGGAGTCTTGACCACTGGACCGCCAGGGAAGTCCACATCATAAATTATTATGCATTTCTTACAGATATCACAACCGACCAAAGGACTACTCAAATGACAGTCTCTCAAGTAGGAAAATATTCGGTTTAGTCACAGTATATTAAGATCCAAACCTGCAAAGAGTACTTCTCCACATCGAATAGGTTTCCGTGGTCTTGTCCTTGGTCCTTGCATTAGTGGTCGTTCTTGAGGCAATAGAAGATAGTTTTTCGCCTCATCTACCAAGTCTCTGTGGAAAAATTCTGCCGTTATTCCAAATGTCTAAATAATATTGTTAGTCAAATCCCAATATGGTTAAGGAATATGTAAGATGGCAAAGGGGAGCAAGCATAAATCAAACCAAATCATGAATGCCAGCCAACATTAAAAAGAGCAATGATGCCAGTCACACTGTGAGCTATGAATTGATTGGTATTTCCATCATGACTTCATATCTTACCACAAATTTAGCCTAAAGCTCAACATGCTTGAGGCTAACAATAACTTATGGGAAACTAAAAATTACAACTTAATTATCAGCCTGCATAGTTACTACTGCTTTCTAATGAATTTTACTAGATTTTGCAGGATACTGGCAAAGTAGCACATTAGCCATGACACTAGATATTTGCTAGATTAAAGTAATAAAACTAGGTCAAAAATTGGATTGCTAAAAAGAAACACTCTACTGTCATTTAATATTAATTTTCTATCTGGTACTGTATGAATAGTTTATTCTCAACAAGTCTACTGAGGATGAACAGTTTTGTTTTTTTTTTTCTATTAAGGTACTTTATGAGAAGAACCTAGTAATTACACTTGTTAAATACAATATCCTAACTTATACTATTTATGTACTTATTTCACTTGAGTCCTTTGAACGATTCAGTGTGTGACTAGTGCAAATTCAATCTGTCACTGTTCTTTCTCAACTCTGAAAGTGTTTCCTAAATTACACTATATTTTCATTTCTCTTTTTACTTTATATTACATCGAGTAATTCATTCCTGCTGGACCAGTTCCAGGCATGACCCAGTAATGTACTTCCAGTATATGGCTTTGCTAAGGCCTCATCTGAGTTTATTTATGTTAAAAACAAAAACAAACAACCCCCCCCCAAAATCCCAAGCTGATGGCCAAGAACTTTTTCTAGCTTCCTTAGCTAAAAACAAAGACTGTGATCTCCTAATTACTGGTTTTTAATTAAGTTGTTCAAGGGTTCCTAGAAAGAGTACTATAGAGCTAATACTTAGTGGCCAACATAAAATTAATAGTAACAACAATAATAAGGGCTTAATACATATTAACTCATTTAACCTCCACCACAGCCCTGTGGAATAGGTACTGTTATTATCCCTATTTTATAGATAAAGGAACTGTACCAGAAAGAGGTTTAAGTAACTTGAATAAGGTCACACAGCTAGTAAATAATAAGGTCAGGATATCAGGAACAGGCTTCTTTTAAAAGTGACTTTATAAGTATCTTTAATTTCTGTACTGGAATCAGTACAATCCAATTTATATTTTATGGGAGAGGGGCACCTTTGTATTGTTTCTTCAGATTTCAGCAGCCATAGTTCATGTGGTTTTCCTTCTGCTGTTATAAATATTTTGGGGGAATTAATTGCCACTTGTCTTTAAGTTTAAAAGGTAAACACCTAAAACCCCCTCTAACATCTCCTGTTAAAGGAACACACTTCAGATTATAGAAGAAATGCAAATGAATCTATATGTCCTACCTCTGTTCTAGAGATTCCTGATTCTAGAACAAGTTTCTTTAGTCACGAAGGGAGATCCAAAGGTTGGTATAGTTTAAAGAGAGTTCTGACTCACTCTTTCATTGTTATATATGGAACATGCTGGGAAACAATAGTTAAAAACACCGTATGGGGCTTCCCTGGTGGCGCAGTGGTTGAGAGTCCGCCTGCCGATGCGGGGGACGCAGGTTTGTGCCCCGGTACGGGAGGATCCCACGAGCCGCGGAGTGGCTGGGCCCGTGGGCCGTGGCCCGAGCCTGCGCATCTGTAGCCTGTGCTCCGCAAGGGGAGAGGCCACAGCAGTGGGAGGCCCGCGTATCGCAAAAACAAAAAACAAAAAACAAAACACCGTATGGTTTAGGATTTGAAACTGAACTTTAAAATGTGTCAAGTGGAAAAGTAGTTTATTAAATTTTGTATATAGTACAGAGATAGCCCAATAAAGTAGGTGTTCTGTTTGTTTGTCATGTAAAAGCATTTAGAGTTTCTTTCAGTCAAAAAAACATCATGAAACAGCTTCATCAAGCTCTAGTGGAAATCTTTCCATAGCTACTTTAGGGGTGTAGTAGACCTTTAACTCTGTCCACGATCTCAGAAAGCAAGGCTGATCCTATTACCTAACTAGGCATATGTGATGGAATGAAAAAGTGCTCCTTATACACTTTTTTTTTTTTTTTTTGCAGTACACGGGCCTCTCACTGTTGTGGCCTCTCCCGTTGCGGAGCACAGGCTCCGGATGCACAGGCTCAGCAGCCATGGCTCACGGGCCCAGCTGCTCCGTGGCATATGGGATCTTCCCGGACCGGGGCACGAACCCATGTCCCCTGCATCGGCAGGCGGGCTCTCAACCACTGCACCACCAGGGAAGCCCTCCTCATACACTTTTTTGATGGAGTCAAGAGCATTATTTATCTCAAGAAAAGATGTATTAGCAGAGAACTGCCTCTTCAAACTCAAGCTTGCATTAAATCTTAGAAATCTACCTCTTTATTGCCACTTCTACACCAATAAATACCACACATAAAAAAAACTAATGGAATGGAATGCTGTAAGTTGTCATCTCTTTTTCCATCTCCTTTTGACCCTAGCCCAGAAGAAAAACCAGTTAAATACTGCCTTGATTTCAGCACTAAAAAATACAATATTTAGGAAGCAATACAAATAAGGAAATTAGGAGAGGACAGGAATGTTTGGTTGTTGATTTTTCCCATCCAAGGTCATTCATACCTGCATTCTTCATCACTTTTGATGAGGGGATCAGAGCCTACAGTACCCACCAGAAACTTGGGACTAAGCAAAGGCAAACGAACATGCTGCAGCACCTATGAGATAATAAACACTATTAAAGATGATGCACAGATGATTCCAGAAAATGATGTCAAGAGCAGTTTGTCAGACAGCTCATTGTGGTACCCCATTTAGGAAGGTCTAATGCAATTATCTCAATTTATTTTTCCAGCCAATACTGAGCACCTACCATGTTCCTAAATGTGCCAGGCTCAGAGGATGCAGAGATAAATTAACACAGCCACACCTGACGTCAGGAAGGCTGCAATCTGGTTTACTTATGTCCCATACAAAACTTCAAAACAGAAAAAATCACTGTGTGTTTGGCTGGTTGGGAGTGCAGTTTGATGGATGAGAGTATCTATAATTTGGAGATAATAGGTTTGGGTAAATACAAATTCAGTGCATGTAAACTGGTTTTGAGATGACTCTGAAGGCCAGTGAGGGTTTTGAAAGGAGACACAGGAGTTGATGTTCCGGGGAAAGGACCAGAGAGAGGAAAACACAGAGTTTTCAAATTAAAGACATGAGTTTAAGATGAACCCATTGTGCTAAAAAAATAAATAAATAAAAATAAATAAATAAATAAACACTATTAAAGGCACAAACTCCCATCTGCAAGATATTTAAGAGAATACATAACCCATGCTCCCTACTGTGTTTCCAACTATTTTGAGATCTAATTGGATTAATTAATTGATCTAACTAATAAACAGTGAAGATGGAGGGAAGGCATAAATACTAAATTTATTCTAACCACCAATTCAGTAATTAGAATAATCAGAAAATTGAAAGCACACTAATATCACTTTAGAATGCTATTTTACGCTTTCAGCAGTATGTTGTTATAAGCTCTTCTATAATTAGCTCACATGGCTGTACTCTAATTAACAATCTAGAAGAATATCCCATTAAATTGCTAAGGACTATCATCATAATAACAAGAACATTAAATATTTCATTTAGTGACCACTTATGACCCATATAATTCTTTACTCTTCAAACTGTGGTGGGATTTCCAAGCCATAGGGAAGTGAAACATGATAATTGCTATCCTTACTTTCTTTTGTTCATTTTGTATCATTTAAGTTCTGATTTGTGCTATGGCCCAAACCTAGAGTTGATGCAAAACAGAAGAAGCAAAGGAGCAAAAAGTTCATAATGATAAATGCTTAAAATGCTTCTTAACACTTATCTCCTTGATTATTTGGAAAGAGATGGTCTTTTTTACAGTCTAATATGAAGGCTAGTGAAGATTGTTTCTTTTTTGCAAGTCAAATACATATTATTTCATCCAGTACAAAACAGTTACTTAAAGAAGCATTTCCATCATACCTGGGGTAACTGAGGACGTCTTTCTTGAATACTGTATTTAACCCAGGCCATCACTGCATTGAACACCTGTTCTTCGCTGCGAACATTTAGTTCATCACTAGATATTATATCAATGAGTTGATTGGCTGGAAGCAACATGAACTCTTCACTTTCCATCACCTGTTTGAAGTTCGGTAAGAAAAAAAAAAAAAAAGAACTCTGTGATCAGATTTGATTGTTTTAATATTTTTCTTCAGGGTTGTAGGGAAAAACTCTATTACACAATGGAGCTGAATTTCAAAATAGTACCAGAGAATAAGAAAAGTTTAAAAAGAAAACAGAGATAGGTGGAGCACAGAGGATTTTTAGGACAATGAAACTATCCTGTATGACACTACAGTGGTGGATACATATCATTATACATGCGTCAGAACTCATAAAATGTACACAAAGAGTGAACCCAAATGTAAATTATGGACTTTGGGTGATAATAATATGTCAAGGTAGGTTCTTTAGTTGTAACAAATGTACTTCTGTGGTGCAAGATGTTGATACTGGGAGAGGTTATGTGTGTGTGGAGACAGGGTACATGGGAACTGTACTTTCTGCTCAATTTTGCTTGGAACCTAAAACTCTAAAAACATAAAGTTTATTAATTTTTAAAAAGGGAACATAGGAGAATACAGAGGGCACAATTAAAACTTAGGAAAAATAATAATTTGTGATTTAAGCAATTTAAGAAAAATAATACTTTTTTTCCAAAATGAAGTATGAAGATAAAAATTTATATTCAAAATAAACTAAACTAACTATACCAAATTAGAACTCCCAGGGTGAGGCATATAAAAAAATCAGGAAAAGCTTCCAGAGGAAGGTTAGTTGCTGAAAGGGCAATGTCTGGGGCAGAAACACCAAGGGGCCAGTTTGAAAAAAGAATGAGCATGTCAGCATTTCTACAAGCAAGAATGAACATAATGATGAGAGCATTAGACCCAGGAAAACCACTCTGAGGACCAAACCACTCTGATATGTTCATATTCTCATATCTATATATCTATATATGAAACTACAAACACACCAATTATTTATCTGTACCCAAGGCTTTAGGGCATTGTCAGAATGCAGATGAAATGGCAACATTGCTGTGCAGTCCAGCCACAAATCCCAAAATCTTGTAAAGCTTGTCATCAGTATGTAGAGTAAAAGGGACAAGGCGCAATGCAGAGAAGGGAAATGGTCACTGCTATACTCCATGTGGTTTGTTCCCCCCTTCAGAAGAGTGTGCTACATGTGATGTCTGTTAGTGAAGGAAGAATATGGTTTAAGAGCTCAAATTCCCACCATGCAACCTCTGATGCTGACAATGTACCCTCTCGGGACAGGGTTATTTTCATGCTCGTCAAAAAGTCAGAATATTTAGCAGGAAACGAGATAAGCCATAACAATTTGAATATGTGATTAAGAATTATTCCCTAAGTACATTAGAAAAAATGCAAATCTCAAAATAAAAGTTAAGGGCCATAAAGTCATCTGTACTTATAGTAGAAAACATTAATAAGCACTTCGAGTTTTATGGCACAAGTCTTCATATCATCTGAGTGAGAGACCTTCTGGGGTTCAGGAATGAAATAGGAAACCTTTAAATTTTAGGTGAGGTTGCCTAGCCAGGTCACTTAGTTAGAATGACTGCATTGTACTCTCTGTGGCAGGGTTGTTGGATTTAGCAAATAAGAGTACAGGGCGTATTTATACTAAAAACTATTTGTTGTTCATCTGAAACAAATTCAACTGGCCATCCTGCATTTTATCTGGCAGCCTTATGTTGGGGGCTATAAAGTCAAGAGCCAGATTTGGGGCCTAGCTCCAAATGAAGTATGCTGGCCTTCACGGCATACAAAATTTTAGCCATAGTTGTATCTTTCTTTCCTCTTATTTTCTTTTTACTCTGATTTCTTTACTTAAGACAAGTGGTATTGTATATCTTTGTGAAGTGCGTTAACACTCTTTTAGGATCTTGTCAGAGTATAAATTTTTTCCCCAATTTAGTGATTATAAAACAAATATAAAAATATCAAGGAACACCAAGTTTAAAGTTTATGAATAAACCGCTATGATATTAACAAGTCACTTACTGGAAATCTTAGATGGCAAGAAGACACAAACATCTGTGTGAGAAAATGTTTTTTGGCACTAAGAGCAAAGAGTAAAAATAATATTTTTGATGAACAAAGTCTGGTTAAAACGTCACTTCTCTTTTTTCCATCAACAAGAAAAAGACGTTCATGATCTACCATTAGGGCAAATCTAGCACTGAAGTCTATCCTTGAACCAAACAACCAGGTTAAGAAAATAATGCTTTAAAATACCCGCTTTTTAAATAAGAGTTTGCAGGAGATCTAATTTTAAGTCCCACACTATTATGGCAATGCGCTTACTTTTAGTTTCTTCAGATAAATGTAGATACAATCTGAAGAATGAATAAAGCTGAAAACAATAAGAATGAATAAGGAAAGTAAGTATTCTAGAGTTGTAACAGAAATGAATGGTGAATTCAGTGATGTTGAGTTGAAAGAAAAAATTTAACTTTATGTTTAGGAGCAAGCGTAACACTGTATGAATTAAGTTATGCCTAATAAAATAGAAGGAAATTAAATATAGATTTAAGTTTGAAAATAACTTAAATGAATCACAAGTTTTCAGCCCCAAATGGTAACTTTCTTTGCATCTACACAGAACCATTCTAGTCCATGATCAAGGGTAAGGTTTCCTCACTGGGATTTCAATATATCAGTTGACTTTGGAGGCAGGGTTAGAACTGCAGGGATTTCTTAATCTGGGGTCCAATGACTTTGGCAAATTATTTTGGAAATCCTAAATGATGGCAAATCTTTATTTTTTGGAGAGTGGATTTGATATTTAAAAATAGTGGAATGAAGTTAAGAGTCAAATCTGTTAAAGAAGTTGTGTGAAGGAGTTACTTTGAATGAGAAATTAAGTGTGACTATAAAATACGGACTCAATTAATTTTAATGAAGTATAAACTCCATTCAGTTATGGTGTATTCCTCTTTTTATATTTTGTTGGAATCAATTTACTAATATTGTATTAAGGACTTTCTCATCTAAATTCATGAGAGATATTGATCTGTAGTTTTATTTTAGTGTCTGTGGTTTTGAAATCAGGGTGATTTTGACCTTGTTTGGCAACCTCCACCACTTTTTTCTGAAAGATTTGGTATAGGATTAGTATTATTTCTTTCTTAAAGGTTCAATAGAATTCACCTTCTGGGACTGGTGTTTTTTTTTGGGGGGGAAGGTTTTTAAATCATTGGTTTAAAATTTCTTTCACAGATATAGGGTTATTCTGGTTTTCTGTTTCTTCTTAAGTTTTTGTAATTTGTGTTTTTCAAACAATTTGTCAATTTCATGTTGTTGAATTTATTGGCAAAACATTGCTCATGATATTCCCTTATTATCCTTTTTAATGTCTGAGGGATTTGAAGTGATGTCCTCTCTTTTATTTCTGATACTGGTAATTTGTATCTTCTCTCCATTTTTTCTTTATCAGTACAGATAGAGGTTCATCAATTTTTTTCAAAGTACCATTGATTTTTGCTTCATCCTTTATACTTTGTTCCTTCTACTTTGGGTTTAATTTGCTCTTTTTTTTCCTAGTTCACAAAAGTAACCACTGGAATGAAAATACAAACCTTCCTATATACTAAAAGATATTAAAATGAAAAGCAAAGAAGACACTATACAGAGAAACAGAGTAAAAACAACTAAATCAGATACTATTTACAAAAATATAATATAACAGAGTTGAGAACAAACATATCAGTCATAGCAATAGATACAAGTGGGTTTTAACTGCCTATTTAAAGAAAAAGATTTTCAAACTGGCTCATAAAGCAAAACCCAATTCAAGAAAAATACCTAAAACATCATGATGCAAAAAGACTAAAAGTAAAGGGATGGGCCAAGATACATCAAGCAACTGAAAACAATAAGAAAACAGGAACAGAAAGCCAGATATCAGACAAAATAGAATTCAGAGAACAAAATAATTAAATCTGACAAAGGAGAACACTTTACAAAGCTAAAAGTTACGATTTATAAGAAAGAAACAAAAGGATTATATATTCATCAAGCAACATAGTGACAACAAATATAAACTACAGATAATGCAAGGGGTAATAGATAGAAACACATTAATAAGAGACTAACATATGTGGACAAAAAATAAGAATATAAAAGAGCTAAGAGGGGAGAGTAGCCAAGATGGCAAAGCAGAAAGACCCCGAGCTCACCTCCTCTCATGAGCACACCAAAATTACAATATCTGCAGAAGAACCATTGATGAAAAAGACTGGAACCTACTAGGAAAAGATCTTCTACAACTAAAGGTATAAAGAAGGAACCACAACAAGACTGACAGGAGGGGCAGACTCATGATATAATCAAATCCCATAGCCCAGGGAATTCCCTGGTGGTCCAGTGGTTAGGACTCTGCACTTTCACTGCCGAGGGCTCGGGTCCAATCCCTCGTTAGGGAACTAAGATCCCACAAGGCGTGCAGTGCAGAAAAAAAAAAGGAAAAAAAAATCCCATAGCTCTAGGAGGGCAACCAACAAACTAGAGAATAATATTGCAGAGGTTCTCCCAAAGGAGTGAGAGTTCTGAGCTCCACGTCAGACTCCCTAGGCCAGGAGTAAGGCACTGGGAAGAAGAGCCCCCAGAGCATTTGGTTTTGAAGGCCAGTGGGGCTTAATTGCAGGAGCCCCACAGGACTGGGGGAAATAGAGACTTCACTCTTAAAGTGTGCACACAAAAATCTCACGTGCACCGGGACCCAGGGAAAAAGCAGTAATTTGATAGGAGCCTCTGCCAGACCTACCTGCTGGTCTTGGACAGTCTCCTAGAGAGGTGGGGGGTGACAGCGGCTCACCCTGGGGACATAGACACTGGTGGCAGACCTACTGGGGAACATTCAAATGTGTGAACAATGCTACTGGCAGTTGCTATCTTGGCTCATTAGCAACAAGACCTGGCCCTACCCAGTAGCCTGTAAATGCCAGTGCTGGGATGCCTTGGGCCAAACAACTAAGTGGGCAGGGACACAGCCCTATCCATCAGCAGACTGGCTGCCTAAAGACTTCCTGAGCCCATGGCTCTCTCTAAACACGACCCTGGACACAGCTCTGCCCACCAGAGGGCCAAGGCCCAGCTCCACCCACCACTGGGCAGGCACCAGCCCTTCCCACCAACAAGCCTGCACTAGCCTCTAGACCAGCCTCACCCATCAGGAGGCGGGCACCAGAAACAAGAAAACTATGATCCTGTAGCCTGTGGATCAAGTACACCAACAGCAGGCCAGACCATACCCTGGAATCAGCTGGGACCTGGCCCTGCCCACTAGCAGGCTAATGCAAGGTTTGGGACACAGTGGACCCCATACCCAACTGTGTCAGGAAATGCCCCCATATTCCCCAATAATCTGAAATGAGCTCAGGGATCCCTGGGCCCTGCAGCAGACTCCAGGAGCCAGCTCTGTCTTCTGGTAGTCTGGCACTAGCCCCAGAATCTGGCTTTACCCACCACTGGGTGGGCAATGGCCCCAGGGTCTTTGGGACCCTGACTCCACCTACCAGTGAACCATAACTAACCCTGGAGCCCCCTAGGTTCTGCAATCATCCTCCTTGTGACCATGCCCCACTAAACAGCAGCCAGCAGCATCAACACAAGGCAGAGCTTGGCAACCAACTGGACTAGGGGCTAACCAAGCCTAACAGTTCACACACAGTCAGCCCTCCACAACAGAAGGACCCACACAGCCCTCTTACAGGGAACCCCTAGAGCATACAGCTTGGGTGACAAGAGGGGAGTGTACTGCTGGGATGCAAAGGACGTCTCCTAGAGTAGGGCACTTCTTCAAGGTTGAGAAATGTAACTAACACACCACATCATAAAAATAAAATACCAACTTAGACAAAATGAGGTGGCAGAGGAATATATTGCAGATGGAAGAACAAGATAAAACCCCAGAAGAACTATGTGAAGTGGAGAAAAGCAATCTACCTGAGAAAGAGTTCAGAGTAATGATCATAAAGATCAAAGAACGCAGGAGAAGAATGGATGCACAGAATGAGAAGTCAGAAGTTTTTTAAAAAAAAAAACAAAAAGCAAAAGACAACTTTATTTATGAGACTTCCCTGGTGCTCCAGTGGTTAAGATTGAAAATATAAAGAAAAATATAAAGAAGAACAAAACAGAGATGAAGAATACAATAAATAAAATGAAAAATACTCTAGAAGGAATCAGTAGCAGACTAAATGATACAAAGGAACGGATCAGTGAGCTGGAAGATAGAGTAGTGGAAATCACTGCTGTTGAACAGAAAAAAGAACAAAGAATGAAAAGAAATGAGGACAATTTAAGAGATCTCTGGAACAACATCAAATGCAATAATATTCGCATTATAGAGGTCCCTGAAGAAGGAGAGAGAAAGAAAGGGCCTGAGAACATATTTGAAGACATGCTAGCTGAAAACTTCCCTAACCTGGGAAAGGAAACCATCACCCAAATTCAGTAAGCTCAGAGAGTCCCACACCGGATAAACCCAAAGGGGAACACACCAAGATACACTGTAATCAAAGTGACGAAAATTAAAGATAAAGAGAGAATATTAAAAGCAACAAGGGAAAAGCAACAAATAACATACAAGGGAACTCCCATAAGGCTATCAGCTGATTTTTCAGCAGAAACTCTGCAGGCCAGGAGGGAGTGGCACAATATATTTAAAGTGATGAAAAGGAAAAACCTACAACCAAGAATACTCTACCAGCAAGGCTTTCATTCAGATTTGATGGAGAAATCAAAAGCGTTAAAGACAAGCAAAATCTAAGAGTTCAGCACCACCAAATTAGCTTTATGACAAATGTTGACACATTATTGACCGGGGGATTTTTGCAGAAACTAACACCTGTGGCCAGTGATTTGCTATATAAGTAAATATTGAAACACCCGCATTTGAGTAAATATCGACAACTTTTTTTGCACTTAATGTATTTATTTGGAACTTTGTACATGTCTTACTAAAGCATTCTAATATCTCATTAGAGTGTGACGGGCAATATAGCAGGAACCTCTGTGCAGGGGAAAAGAACATCTATTACAAATATACTGTGTTTCACTGTGCTTTCCCCTGGAAGAGCAGACTTACACTTTCTGGCAGCATTTTTATTTATTTTTTAGTCCTGTTGGTATTATTATCTCTAGAATATGTTCTTTTATTTTACCTGATAGTTGACAAGGTGGATCTTTGCAGGCAGCTTTTAGAAATGCCACAAGAAGGACCAGGTGTGGGACTACCACTACATTCATCAGAATGCTCAGTTACCCATTCTCTAGCTACTGCTGACAAAAATTGCTTGTAAGTCATTTTATTCTGTGCATTAAGGCTACAATAAACTTTAAACGCATTGAATAAACTGTAATTACTCAAATGGAAACCCACTTTCTTATACCATTTTCGAGTTTTCCAGAGGATACTGAAGTTTGCCAGATATAGATCAATCAACTCCTTTCATATATTTATTATACTCTAGTATACAAGTGGGCTTGGTTATCTGATGGCCAGTCCTCCTGTCTTCCTTTCCTGTAGATGCTGTGGAGGCCTCATGAATAGCTGTCACCATGTGGACTAGCCTCTTGTCTTTCCATGTAAGAAGAATCACTTCTCCCTTCCATAAGAATGTCATTTCTCCCCTCTGTAGACTTTTAAAATTTCTCCTTTAATTGATTTGGTAGACCACGATTCTCTCTTATAGTCCCACAAACTCTGGTTTTATTTTTCAACAATATTTCAGATGTGGACACACTGTTGTAATAATTGTCTTGGTAAATATGGTGCCGTGAACCAAGATAAAGTTGTATGACTGATAACTTTGTTTCTTGCAGTTTCTTTCCTTCACCTGTGTAAATTTCAAGTTTGCATGTATACCCAGTTTCACTTTAGCTAACCATCCTGACCAAAACTCCATATTTTGTAAGTTTTCTGGAATTATAGGTTTTGAATCTGAGTCATCCTCTCCACTTTATCATTGCCTCATCAAGTGATAGCTCTTGTCTGGGTATAAAGATCGACTGAAATTTTGGTAGAAAATAATCCAAGAGAGGTTTAACTTTTGAAATTCTGTCTGCAGGAAGTGGAGTTTCTGATTTATCGTTAAAGTGAAGAAATGTCCTCATTTGTTTGAACCTTCTTCTCATCATAACCTTTGGAAAGATATGTACTTCATGTAAGGGATCAGTCGATCAATATTCTTTCCAGTGTGACTTTCTTATTTGTCCCATCAAAATTATTAATCCAAGAATCTTCTTCGTGTCACTATTGATTACATCAGTCCATTTTAAAGCCTTCTCATACTTTTTATGTGATTTTTCATTCTGTTGGTGATACAAGTTTGAGAAGTGACCAACTCGAAAAAGTTGTTAACAAAAATTAGTTCTGTTATTTCACTAACACTTTGTGGGATATTACATTCAACAGTTACACCTGACACACCTGTAAAGTCTTCTAATTTCATGAAATGCTGTTTTCAATACATTGTTCTGTAGAAGCAAAGGAGCATTTTCCAGAACCATGAGTTTCATTTTCACTTTCCGTATCAGAATCAACCACTAAGGTTTTTTTTTTGTCTTTTTGTTGGTCTAATATTCACATCGTCTGAATCAGAACTATATTCTGAGGAACTATCATTTTCTAACACACTAGCATATATGTCATTTGGACAGTCAGAGAAAGTATCTGCATAAAATACACTGAAAAATTCTTCTTCATTCAAAATTTTGTGACGAGTCATTAAAAAATTTTTATGGTAATGAACTAGTGTGTATAACATACACAAGGTTGGAACAAAAACCTAACGGAGCAAAATGTGAATAACAACAATCTTAAGTTGTAAAATGAACCCTTGATCAATTTTAAGCTCTAACAACTTCGCATGGTGATGTTAATTATATTACTCTCTAAAAACATATTGATATGCCTCTGGTCAATATGTTCAGGTAATAAAAGATGCATTAATAGGTCTCCAGTCAATAAGTTGTTAAAGGAACTTCATTAGGTGAAAAAGAAAAGGCCACAAATAGAAACAAGAAAATTATGAAATGAAAAAGCTCACCGGTAAAGGCAAACATACAGTAAAGTTAGGAAATCATCCACACACAAAGCAAGTAGGGAGGTTAAAAAACAAAAGCAGGAACTTCCCTGATGGTGCAATGGTTAAGAATCCGCCTGCCAATGCAGCGGACACAGGTTCGATCCCTGCTCTGGGAAGATCCCACATGCCATGGATCAACTAAGCCTGTGTACCACAACTACTGAGCCTGTACTCTAGAGCCCGTGAGCCAATGTGCCACAACTATTGAAGCCCGCCGCCCTAGAGCCCATGCACCCCAACAAGAGAAGTCACCACAACGAGAAGCCTGCGCACCTCAACAAAGAGTAGTGCCCGCTGGCTGCAACTAGAGAAAGCCTGCATGCAGCAACAAAGACCCAATGCAGCCAAAAATAAATAAATAAATTTATTTAAAAAAAAAAGACCAAAGCAATAAAATCATCTGTATCCACAATAAGCAGTTAAGGGATACACAAAACAATTAGATGTAAAATATGACATCAAAAATAGTAACTGTGAGGGGAGGATAGTACAAATACAGGGTATTTAGAATACATCTGAAATTAAGAGATCAGCAAGTTAAAACAACCATGTTTATATATAGACTGCTATACAAAAACATGGTAACTGCAAACCAAAATTCTACAATAGATATACACACAAAAACGAAAAAGGAATCCACGATAGAAGAGAACAAAAGAATAAGAAAGGGGAAGAAAAGACCTACAAAAACAAATCCAAAACAATTAACAAAATGGCAATCGCAACATACACACCAATAATAATCTTAAATGTAAATGGGCTAAAGGCTCAACCAAAAGACATAGACTGGCTGAATGGATACAAAAACAAAACCTGCGTATGTGCTGCCTACAAGAGACTCACTTCAGATCTAGAGACACATACAGAATCAAAGAGAGGGGATGGAAAAAAATATTCCATGCAAATGGAAATAAAAGAAAGATGGAGTAGCAATACTTATATCAGACAAAACAGACTTTAAAATAAAGACTATTACAAGAGACAAAGACAGATGCTATATAATGATCAAAGGATCAATCCAAGAAGACATAACAATTGTAAATATATATATACCCAAATATATAAGTCAAATATTAACAAACATAAAAGGAGAAATCGACAGTAACACAATAATAGTAGGGGACTTTAACACCCCACTTAAAACAATGGGCAAACGATCCAGATAGAAAATCAACAAAGAAACATAGGCCTTAAATAACACATTAGACCAAATGGATTTCACTGATATATACAGAGCATTCTATCTGAAAGCAGCAAAAACCACATTCTTTTCAAGTGCACATGGAACATTTTCCAGGGTAGATCACATGCTAGGCCACAAAACAAGCTTCAGTAAATTTAAGAAAACTGAAATCATGTCATGCATCTTTTGTGACCACAACACTATGAGACTAGAAATCAATTACAAGAAAAAAAACTGCAAAAAACACAAACACATGGAGGCTAAACAATATGCTACTAAACAACCAATGGATCACTGAAGAAATAAATCATAGGGGAAATTAATATATACCTAGAGACAAATGAAAACAGAAAGATCCAAAATCTATGGGACGCAGCATGAACAGTTCTAAGAGGGAAATTTACAGAGATACAAGCTTACCTCAGGAAACAAGAAAAATCTCAAATAAACAACCTAACCTCACACCTAAAGGAACTAGAGAAAGAAGAACAAACAAAACCCAAAGTTAGTAGAAGGAAAGAAATCATAAATCAGAGCACAAATAAATGAATTAGAGAGTAAAAAAAAAATAGAAAAGAACAATGAAACTAAAATCTGGTTCTTTGAAAAGATAAACAAAACTGATAAACTTTTAGCCAGACTCATCAAGAAAAAAAGGGAGGGGAGATCAAGATCATGGAATAGAAGGACATGCAGCACATCTCTTCCCACAAATTAATCAAAATACATTACATGTGGAACAGTTATTACAGAATACCTACTGAACACTAGCAGAAGATCTCATACAACCAAAGCTGCAAGAAAAGATCAACATGTAAATAGGTAGGAGGAAAGGAAAAAAAAATAAAAGGAATTGAGATGGGACCTGTGCCCCTGGGAGGGAGCTGTGAAAGGGGAAACGTTCGCTCACCATGGAACCTCCTTTACCTACTGGGAGATCAGCTGGGACAGAAAGGAAGCTTCAGAGGCTCAGAGGAGAGTTCAGCAGCTGGCTTGTGGCAGGTAGGCTAGAGAGAGACCAGCACAGAGAGTCCTGGACACCTTGGTATACTTCTCAGCCCAAGACACACTCCTGCTGGTGTGTACAGTGGCTGGGTGCTGAAACTTGGGCTTCAACAGAAAGATCTGAGAAAAGGACTTGGTTTGGCTGTGTGGAGACAGCCTGAAGGTCATGTAGTGTGGTGTGGGCCACAACTTGGGGTGAGGGCAGGACAGAGCCTGGGTCTGTCACAGGAGCTCCATTATCAACTTGCACACAAAGGGAGGGGCATGGCCTCATTATAGCATCCTCATTCTCAGCGTGCTCATGACGGACACAACTCTGCTATAAGCAAGCATTGGTGGGTTGCCCACACACAGGCGGGGCTCAAATCTGATCCAATTGCTGGCAGGGGCGTGACTCTGGTGAATTTATGCAGCTGGCAGTTTTGTGAGCAAAGTGCCTGTGGGACATGCAAGTGGGTTACTGTTGCTCCTCTGGGGCAGGTCAGGCACTAGAAGCAGTGGACTTTGTGGGCGTGCACATGTGGAGGCAGGGCTGGGATATGGGCTGATTCCCAGCACTCCTAGACAGGTCAAGGTGTTCAACTACGGCAGGTCTGGGTGTTGCAATTTCAGCGGATTTGCACTGGCGGCTTTGTGAACGCAGCGCCTGAGGGACTTGATTGCCCATGTTCCCACAGCTAAGGTGGGGCTGAGGGCAGTGCCAACAGCACTGTACTTTGTGAATGTGCACAAGGGGTGACAGGCAATGTCAAAGAGTAAATGTCTTGGTGAACAGCTCCTGCAGAGGAATACTCAGTAGCTCCTTTCCCAGTGACAGTGCTCCAGTCCAGCTTATCTCACACCACAGCTTAGAACCGATTCTAGGGGCTTCTACTCCAACAACTGGGGAGCCGACCCTGCTGCCAACAGGGATGTGACATCCAGCGCAGGCTCTGGTCACCACACCACCAATCACACCCCCAATCAAGGGGATAACAGCCAGCACTCCCTGAGGAAAGACATGGTAGGCATCCATATCAAAAACAGCCCTCACATCAAAACTATTAGACTCATGCAGGCTACACAGGGATGTTCCCTGTGTACAAAAACAGCTTTTCAAGACCACAGTAGATAACTGTTTCTCCTAAATTCATAGAGAAATAAGTAAAATGAAGAGGTAGGAACTACTCCCAACTAAAAGAACAAGAGAAAATGCCCGAAAGAACAATGAAACAGATCTCTCCAGTCTATTAGACCCTGAGTTCAAAAAGGAGGTAATAAAAATGCAGAAGGAATTAAGAAAGGCTATTGATAGAAATGAAGATCACTGTAACAGGAAACTATGAAGAGGAGCCAATCAAAATTAGACAACTTAAATGCTGAGATGAAAACTGAGCTAAAGGCAATAAGAAATAGCAAACTAAATAATACAGAAGAACGAATGAATGATCTGGGAGATAGAATAATAGAAATCACTGAATAAGAATAGCAGACAGAAAGACAAATGAAAAAAAAATGAAAACAACATATGAGACCTATGGGATAATATAAAGTGTGCCAACTAGGCATAACAGGGATCCCAGAAGGAGAAGAAAGAGAAAAGGGGATAAAAAAAATCTGTCTGGAGAAATTATGGCTGAAAGCTTCCCAAACCTAAAGAAAGAAATAGATATCCAGGTACAGGAAGCAGAGGGTCCCAAACAAGAGGAACCCAAACAGACCTACACCAAGACATATTATAACTAAAATGGCAAAAAGTTACAGATACAGAAAAACAAAAAGTCAGTTACAAGGGAATCCCCATAAGGCTATCAGCTGAATTCTCTACAGAAATGCTGCACGGTGGAAGGGAGTGGCAAGATATATTCTAAGTCATGAAAGGGAAAAACCTTCAACCTAGGAAAATCTACCCAGAAAGATTATCATTTAGAATAGAAGGAGAGATAAAGAATTTCTCAGACAAGCAAAAACTAAAAGGATACAGCAATACTAAACCTTTCCTAAAAGACATATTGAAAGGTCTTCTCCAAATAGAAAAGAAATAAGAATCTATAGGAAAGAAAAAGTCACAATAGGAAAAGCAAATATATAAAAGGATTGTAGATCACTTACCAGTACAGAGGCTTTTTAAAAAAATTTGTGAAAGCAATTATAATTACAATAAACAGCAAAAGGATAAACATGAAGATGTAAAATAGGACATCAAAATGATAAAATGTAGGGGAAGGAAGTAAGAAAGTGTAGATTTTTTTTTAGACTGTGTTTGAGATTATGTGATTACCTGTCTAAAGCAAGTAGATCTAGTAATGGGTTGGCATACTTGAAAACCAGGGTAACCACAAATCAAAAACATACAATAGATTCCAAAAAAGGAAAAAGAAGAGAACTCAAGCATAATAGAAAAGAAAACCATCAAACATAAAAGGAAAAACAAAAGAAAAAGAAAGGAATAGAGAAGAAATACAAAATCAACTGGAAAATAAGCTTTAAAATGGCAATAAATACATATATATCAGTAATTACCCAAAATGCCATGGACTAAATGCTCCAAACAAAAGACAAAGAGTGGCAGACTGGATAATAACATGAGAGCCTACAATATGCTGCCTATAAGAGTCTCACTTTAGGGTGAAGGACACACACATGGAAAAACATACTTCAGGCAAATGGAAATGACAAGAAAGCAGGGGTAGCAATACTCATATCAGACAAAATAGACTTTAAAACAAAGGCCACAAAGAAAGATAAAGAAGAACATCATATAATGATAAAAGGATCAATACAAGAAGAGGACATTATACTCATTAATATATGTCCCCAATATATGAGCACCTAAATATATAAAACAAATACTAACAGACATAAAGGGAGAAATTGATGGGAATACAAAAGTAGGAGACTTTAACATCTCACTGACATCAATGGACAGATCTTCCAGACAGAAAATCAGTAAGGCAGCAGAGACCCTACATGACACAATAGAACAGTTAGATTTAATTAATATCTTCAAGACATTACATCCAAAAAACCCCAGAATACACATTCTTTTCAAGCGCACATGGGACATTCTCTAGGAAAGACCACATACTAGGAAACAAAACAATTCTCAACAAATTTAAGAGTATAGAAATTATTTCAAGGCTCTTTTCTGACCACACAGTATGAAGCTAGAAATCAACCACAGAACAAGAAATGAAAAAAAAAAGATTATATGGAGACTAAAAAACATGCTACTAAAAAAACCAATGAGTCAACAATGAAATAAAAAAGGAAATTAAAAAATATCTCGACACAAATGACAATGAAAACACAACCATACAAAATCTATGGAGGCAGCATAAGCAGTCCTAAGAGAGAAGTTCATAGCAATACAGGCCTTCCTCAAAAATAAGAAAAATCTCAAATAAACAACCTAACCTACCACCTAAAAGAATTAGAAAAGAAGAACAAGCAAAACCTAAAGTCAGCTGAAGGAAGGAAACAATAAAGATCAGAGAGGAAATAAATAAAAGAGATTTAAAAAAAACAGAAAAAAACGAATAAAACCAAGAGCTGGTTTTTTGAAAGGATAAACAAAATCAATAAACCTCTGGCCAGGCTCACCAAGAAGAAAAGAAAGAGGTCCTAAATGAACAAAATAAGAAATGAAAGGGAAAAATAACAACTGACGTTGCAGAAATACAAAAAATCATAAGAAAAAATATGAACAGTTATATGCCAAGAAGTTGGACAACCTAGAGGAAATGGACAAGCTTCTACAAACGTACAGCCCACCAAAACTGAATCAAAAAGAAATAGATGGGGCTTCCCTGGTAGTGCAGTGGTTAAGAATCAGCCTGCCAATGCAGGGGACATGGGTTCGAGCCCTGGTCCGGAAAGATCCCACATGCCGTGGAGCAACTAAGCCTGTACACCACAACTACTGAGCCTGCGCTCTAGAGCCCACAAGCCACAACTACTGAGCCCATGTGCCACAACTACTGAAGCCCACGTGCCTAGAGCTCGTGCTCTGCAACAAGAGAAGCCACCGCAATGAGACGCCCGTGTGCAGCAACAAAGACCCAATGCAGCCAAAAGGAAATTAATTAATTTAAAAAAAGAAATAGATGATTTGAACAGACCAATCACTGGAATTTAAATAGAATCTGTAATTAAAAAAAAAAAAGCCCCAAACCAAAAATTCCCTGCAGACAAAAGTCCAGGACTGGATGGCTTCTCTGGGGAATTCTACCAAACATAAAAAGAACTTATAACAATCCTTCTTAAACTCTTCCAGAAGATTAAGGGGGACAGAACACTCCCAAAGTCATTCTATGAAGCTATCATCACCTTGATACCAAAACTAGACAAAGACACTACCAAAGAAGAAAATTACAGGCCAATATCTTTGACGAATATAGATGCCAAAATCTTCAACAAAACATTAGCAAACCAAATCCAACAACACATAAAAAGGGTCATACATCATGATGAAGTTAGATTCATCCCAGGGTCATAAGAGTGGTTTAGCAAATCAATCAATGTGATACACTACATCAACAAAAGACGAAAACCACATGATCATCTCAGTAGATGCAGAAAAACTATTTGACAAAATTCAATGCCCATTCATGATAAAAACTCTCACCAAAGTGAGTGCAGAGGGAACATATCTCAGCATAATAAAAGCTATTTATGACAAACTCACAGCCAACATAATTCTCAACACTGAAAAGCTGAAAGCCTTCCTGCTAAAATCTAGAACAAGATAAGGATGCCCACTCTTGCCACTTTTATTCAACATAGTATTGGAAGTCCTAGCCACAGCAATCAGACAAGAAAAAGAAATAAAAGGTATCCAAATCAGAAGGGAAGAGGTAAAATTGTCATTATATGCAGATGACATGATACTATATATACAAAACCCTAAAGACTCCACACAAAAACTACTAGAACTGATAAACGAATTCAGCAAGGTAGCAGGATACAGGATTAACATACAGAAATCTTGCATTTCTTTACACTAACAATGAAATATCAGGGAAAAAAAGTTTTAAAAAATCCCTTTGAAAATAACATCAAAAAAATAATAAAATATTTAGAAATAAACCTGACCAACGAGGTGAAAGACTTACATGCTGAGAAGTATAAAACATTAATAAAGGAAACTGAAGAGATTCAAAGAAATGGAAAGATATCCCATGCTCTTGGAAGAATTAATATTGTTAAAATGGCCATACTACCCAATGGAAACTACAGATTTAATGTGATCCCTATCAAAATACCAATGACATTTTCCATAGAAAAAATAATCATAAAATATATAAATATAAGGAACTACAGAGGATCTAGAACTGCCAAAGCAATCCTGAGGAAAAAGAGCAACGTTGGAGGCATAACCCTCCCAGACTTCAGAAAAACTATATTGGTATATATACCAATATACCAAAACTATATTGGTATTGGCACAAAAACAGACATATGGATCAATGGAACAGAACAGAGGGTCTAGAAATAAACCCACACAGCTATGGTCAATTAAACTTCGACATAGGAGGCAAAAATATACAATGGTAAAAAGACAGTCTCTTCCGCAAGTGGTTTTGGAAAAGTTGGACACCCACAAGTAAATCAGTGAAGTTAGAACACACCCTCACACAATACACAAAAATAAATTCAAAATGGCTTAAAGACTTAAACATAAGACATGACACCATAAAACTCCTAGAAGAGATAATAGGCAAAACATTCTCTGATATAAATCGTACAAATATTTTTTTAGGTCAGTCTCCCAAGGCAATAGAAATAAAAACAAAAATAAACAAATTTGACCTAATCAAACTTCCAAGCTTTTGCACAGCAAAGGAGACCATAAACAAAACAGAAAGACAACCTACAGAATGGGAGAAAATATTTGCAAATGATGCAACTGGCAAGGGCTTAATTTCCAAAATATACAAATGGCTCATACAGGTCAATATCAAAAAAAAAAAAAAAACAACAACAAACAACCCAATCAAAAAGTAGGCAGAAGACCTAAATAAATATTTCTCCAACAAAGACATACACATGGCCAACAGGCACATGAAAAGATATCCACACTGCTAATGAGAAATGCAAACCAAAACTACAATGAGGTATCATAACAATGGTCAGAATGGCCATCATTAAAAGGTCTACAAATAATAAATGCTGGAGAGAATGCGGAGAAAAGGGAATCCTCCTACACTGTTGATGCAGCCACTATGGAGAGTATGGAGGTTCCTTAATAAACTAAAATAGAGTTACCATACAATCCAGCAATCCTACTCCCGGGCATATATCCAGAAAAGACAGAAACTCTAATTCAAAAAGACACATGCACCCCTATGTTCAGAGCTGCACTATTTACAATAGCCAAGACATAGAAGCAACCTAAGTGTCCATCAACAGATGAATGGATAAAGAAGATGTGGTGTATATATATATAATATGTATGTATACCCTATATTATATATATTCCATTATCTATAATGGAATATTACTCAGCCATAAAAAAGAATGAAATAATGCCATTTGCAGTAACATGGGTGGATCTAGAGATTATCATACTAAGTGAAGTAAGCCAGACAAAGACAAATATTATATGATATCACTTATATGTGGAATCTAAAAAAAATGATACAAATGAACTTATTTACAAAACAGAAACAGACTCACAGACATAGGAAACAAATTTATGGTTACCAAAGTAGAAAAGATGGGGAAGGGATAAATTAGGAGTTTGGGATTAACAGATATACCCTACTATATATAAACTAGATAAACAACAAGGTGTTACAGTATAGCACAGGGAACTATATTCAGTATCTTGTAATAACCAAAATGAAAGAGAATCTCATAAAGAACTGAATATATAGATGTATAAAATTGATATATATATAGACTGAATCACTTTGCTGTACACCAGAAACTAATACAACATTGTTAATCAACTACTCTTCAATTAAAAAAGAGAGAGAGAAAAAGAAAAAAAAGGAAAGGGCCCAAGTCAATAAAATCAGAAATGAAAAAGGAGAAGTTACAGCTGACACCACAGAAATACAAAGGATCATGGAGACTACTATGAATGACTCTATGCCAATAAAATGCACAACCTAGAAGAAATGGACAAATTCTTAGAAAGGTACAATCTCCCAAGACTGAACCAGGAAGAAACAGAAATTGAAACAGTACTGAAATTGAATCAGTAATTTTAAAACTCCCAACAAACAAAAGTCCAGGACCAAAGAGCTTCACAGGCGAATTCTACCAAACATTTAGAGATGACTTAACACCTATTCTATTCCAAAAAATTGCAGAGGAAAGAACACTTCTAAACTCTTCTATGAAGCCATCATACCTTATGGATGATGCCTGACACCAAAACCAGACTAGAACACACACAAGATATCACACACAAAAAGAAAATTACAGGCCAATATCACTGATGAACACAGATGCAAAAATCCTCAACAAAATAATACTAGCGAACTGAATCCAACAGTACATTAAAAGGATCATACACCATGATCAAGTGAGATTTATCCTAGGGATGCAAGGATTTTTAAATATCTGCAAATTAATGTGATACACCATGTTAACAAAAGTGAAGAATAAAAACCATACGATCATCTCAAAAGATGCAGAAAAAGCTTTTGATAAAATTCAACATCGATCTATGATAAAATAAAAACTCTCCAGAAAGTGGGCATAGAGGGAACATACTTCAGTATAATAAAGGCTACATATATGAGAAACCCACAGCTAACGATACCCTCAATGGTGAAAAGCTGAAAGCATTTCCTCTAAAATCAGGAACAAGATAAGGATGCCCTCTCTCACCACTTTTTATTTTTTAATTTTTTTTTTTTTTTTTGGCTGCGTTGGGTCTTCATTGATGCATGGGCTTTTCTCTAGCTGTGGTGAGCGGCGGCTACTCTTCATTGCGGTGCAGGGGCTTCTCATCGCGGTGGCTTCTCTTGTTGCGGAGCACGGGCTCTAGGCACTTGGGCTTCAGTATTGTGGCACGTGGGCTCTAGAGCACAGGCTCAGTAGTTGTGGTGCAACTTAGTTGCTTACTAGTGGGCTTAGTTGCTCTGTGGCATGTGGGATCTTCCTGGACCAGGGATCGAACCGTGTCCCCTGCAGTGGCAGGCAGATTCTTAACCACTGTGCCACCAAGTCTCTCACCACTTTTATTCAACATAGTTTGGAAGTCCTTGCCACAGCAATCGGAGAAGAAAAAGATATAAATGGAACCCAAATTGGAAAGAAGTGAAACTGTCATTGTTTGCAGATGACATGATACTATCCATAGAAAATCCTAAAGATGCCTCCAGAAAACTACTAGAACTCATCAAAGAATTTGGTAAAGTTAGAGGTACAAAATTAATATACAAAAATCTGTTGCATTTCTGTCCACTAATATGAAGTATCAGAAGGAGGAATTAAGGAAACAATCCCATTTATCATCACATTGAAAAGAATAAAATACCTAGTAATAAACCTACCTGAGAAGGCAAAAGACCTGTACTCTGAAAACTGTAAGATGCTGATGAAAGAAACTGAACACAACACAAACAGCTGGAAAGATATACTGTGATCTTGGATTGGAAGAATCAATATTGTTAAAATTACCACACTACCCAAGGTAATCTACAGAGTCAATGCAACCCCTATCAAATGACCAATGGCATTTTTCACAGAACTAGAACAAATAATTTAAAAATTTGTATGGGAACACAAAAGACCCTGAATAGCCAAAACAATCTGGAGAAAAAAGAACAGAGCAGGAGGAATCATGCTCCCTAACTTCGGATTCTCCTACAGAGCTACAGTAATCAAAACACTATGATACTTGCACAAAAACAGACACATATATCAATGCGACAGGACAGAAAGGCCAGATATAAACCCACGCCCTTATAGTCAATTAACCTATAACAAAGGAGGCAAGAATATACAATGGAGAAAAGACAGTCTCTTCAATAAGTGGTGCTGGGAAGACTGGACAGCTACATAAAAGAGAATTAGAACATTCTCTAACACCATATAGAAAAATAAACTCAAAATGAATTAGGAGTTTGGGATTCAAATATACATACTACTATATATAAAATAGATAACCAACAAGGACCTACTGTCTAGCACAGGAAACTATACTCAATATCTTGTAATAATTTACAATGGAAGAGAATGTAAAAAAGAATAATAACTGAATCATTGTACTGTGCATCTGAAACTAACACAACATTGTAAGTCAACTATATTTCAATAAAAATTTAAAAAATACCCCCCCCACAAAAGTTCTATGAATACTACTATGAATTAAACTGGCTGCTTTTGAAAAAAAATTTTAAAAACCCCTCAAAATGGATTAAAGACCTAAATGTAAGACCAGATACTATGAAACTCCTAGAGGAAAACACAGGCAGAACACTCTTTGACACAAATCGCAGCAATATTTTTTTGGATGCGTTTCCTAAAGTAAAGGAGATAAAAGCAAAAATAAACACATGGGACCTAATTACACTTAAAAGCCTTTGCATGGCAAAGGAAATCATCGACAAAACAAAAAGACAACCTACTGAATGGGAGAAAATATTTGCAAATGATATGACCAATAAGGGATTATACACATTGAAGCATTCAGGAGTAAAGGAATATGATGTATGCAGTATACTCTCAAATTGTTGAAAGAAAAATATTTATATAATAAGGACAAAATGATAAAGAAAATGTGGCAAAATGTTAACAACTGGTGAATATTGGTAAAGGGTACATGAAAGTTTTCTTTTTCCTACAATTTTTTATACATTTGAATTTTTTTCAAATAAAGTTTAAAAATTATTTTTCCAATCTGATAGGTTAAGAAATGTTTTGATGTATGTTTCTTTAGTTATGTGTATGGTGAGTATCCTTTCGTATGTTTATTTTATACCTGAATATCTTTTTTACACATTGCTTATTCATATCCTTTGCCTATTTTTCTAATGTATTTTTTATGTTTTTTCTCATTGAATTTGTATGAGTCTTATGGGAATTAGTGTTTTTTCTGACACATATGCGCAAAATAGGTTTTCTGAGTTTGGCATTACTTAATTTAGTTTATGGTGCTTTTTTGGTTGTTACTGTTGCTATGAACAATATTTAATTTTTATGCAATCAAATTTATCAATCTTTCTATATGGCTTCTGGGTTATATCCTGCTTAGAAAGGCCGTTTTTACCCCCCGTCTACTAATGCTTTCTTCTAGTACTTTTAGAATTTAATTTTTTAGGTTTAATTTATTTATCAGTTGGGAATTCCGTTTAAAGAGTTTATTTTTTCCCCAAATCACCAGTTTTACTAAAGACACATATTAAACAATTTTACTTTCCTCCACTGACTTGAAACATCTACTTCTGGACCCTTCTCAGTGCCACTGATCTGTTCCTTCTTTAGTTCCAAACTGTTTGTATTGTTTTAGTATTTCTTTTTTTTTTTTTTTTTTGCCATACGCGGGCCTCTCACTGTTGTGGCCTCTCCCATTGCGGAGCACAGGCTCCGGACGCGCAGGCTCAGCGGCCATGGCTCACGGGCCCAGCCGCCCCGCAGCATACGGGATCTTCCCAGACCGGGGCACGAACCCGCGTCCCCTGCATCGGCAGGCGGACTCTCAACCACTGCGCCACCAGGGAAGCCCTGTTTTAGTATTTCTTAAAGCCAATGATTCTAATATTAAATTTTGGAAACTACCTGGCTGTTCCAGCATAAATGGTTATCCGTTGGTATCTGAGAAGGATTGGTTCCAGGATTGCCCTCTACCCCACTCCCCTGTGCCCCCAGGATACCAAAATTCATGGATGCTCAAGACTCATATAAAATGGCACAGTATTTGCATAATCTACACAATCCTCCCATATACAATGTTATGTAAATAGTTGCCAGCACCTGACAAATTCAAACATTATCTTTGGGAACTTTATGGAATTTTTTTTCATATTTTTGATCCACAGTTGGTTGAATCTGTGAATGCAGAACCAGCAAATATGGAAGGCCAACTATATGTGTGTGTGTGTGTGTGTGTGTGTGTGTGTGTGTGTGTGTATCCTCCTTAACCAATCCCTTCCTTTACATTTCATGACCCCCACGTTGCTGGTTTTCCTCCTTTCTCTACGCTAGTTATTCCCAGCTTCCTTTGTCAGTTGCTTTTTCGCTAATCATCCTTCAATATTTGGAAAAATTTTAGGGCTTTTCTCTTCTCTCTTCCTACTAGGTGATCTCATTGGCATTGATTTTTTAAACCTCGTTTATGGTGCTTTTTGTAAAAAAGTTTTATATTTATATAAAATATAAAAAAGTTTTAAATTTGTATACAATCAAATGTATCAATTTTCTTTTATGGCTTCAGGGTTATATCCTGCCTAAAAAGGGTTAAGCCATAGTTTAATTATTATGACTTCATTACTATGTTGATGACTCCTAAATTTTAATCTCACCCTAACTTCTTTTCTAAGATACAGATGCATATAAACAGTGAGCTGCTCAGTATCTCTAGTTAGCTATCTCACAGGCATCTCAAACTGAATATATCTAAAATGGAACCCATGATTTTACCTCCTCAAACTGTTCTCCTCTCCATTTCATTTCTAGTACAGATTCCCAGAAATGAGATTGCTGAGTCAAAGAGTGTGAACAAAAAGTGTGTAATTTTGATATACTGCCCAATTTCCTTCCAGAGGGGTTATATCAATTTGTACTTACACTAGCAGTGTAGCTATTTCCCCATGGTCTTGTCAACAGGGTGTGTAATCAAACTTCTGGATACTTGCAATCTGATAGATTACAAATTTGTAATCTGATAGATAAAAAATAGTATTTTGGTATAGTTTTAATTCGTTTTTCAGTTATTATGAACAAACTTGAGCAGATTTTCGTATGTTTAAGGGCAATCTGAACTTCTTGTTTACTGCCCATTTTTCTGTTAGGTCATTGGTCTAGGTTATTGACCAATAGGAGCTCTTGATGTATTAAGGATATATCATTTGTAATATGAATTGAAAATATTTTCCCGTTTGTCTTTGATTTTTGTCTTGATATTGTTTTGTTTTACCATGCAGAAATTTTTAATTTTTATATAGTCAAATCTATCAATATTTTCTTCTATGCTTTCTGGGTTAGAAAGGCCTTCTTCATTTCAAGATTATAAAGGAATTGCTTCATGTCATCTGCTACTATTTTCATGGTTTCACTGTGTATTTTTTATATCTTTGATCCATTGGAAGTTATACTGTTGGACAGAAGAGTGGTACTAAAGAATAAAATGAACCATGTCTTTCCTTTGCTTAAAACCCTTTAATGGTTTTCTTTTCTTTTTTAAAATAAATTTATTTATTTATTTATTTTTGGCTGTGTTGGGTCTTCGTTGCTGTGCGTGGGCTTTCTCTAGTTGTGGCGAGCAGGGGTTACTCTTCACGTGGTGTTCAGGTTTCTCACTGCTGTGGCTTCTCTTGTTTCAGAGCGTGGGTTCTAGGCATGAGGGCTTCAGTAGTTGTGGCTCAGGGCTCTAGAGCACAGGCTCAGTAGTTGTGGCGCACAGGCTTAGTTGCTCCACAGCATGTGGGATCTTCCCAGACCAGGGCTCAAACCCATGTCTCCTGCATTGGCAGGTGGATTCTTAACCACTGCACCACCACAGAAGCCCTTTTAATGGTTTCTATTGGTCTTAAGATTAAATTTCAAATTCTTAACATGGTCTATTAACTCCATTGTGATCTGGCTCTATTCTTTCTATAAAATCATTATGTTACATCCTCCCTCTTGCCCTCTGGATCTCACTGGGTTTCTTTCAGTTCCTTGAACTTGGTACACTTCTTCATGTTTCAGAATTTTGTATGAACTGTTCCAGAACCAAAGTTAAATCTCTCTGTAATACACTGTTAAATCATCCAGGGCTTCTTCTCTGTAGCACCCATTAACTGTAATTATTTATTTATTTAATTATGAATTCAGTGGCTATCTTCCCTGCTAGATTATAATTTCCACTAGAACAGACACTCTAGGCATCTTGTTCATTACTGTAGCCTCTGTTCCCAAGCACAGTGGCTGAAGTATAGTAGTTTTACAAATACTTGTTAAATGAATAAATGAAAAATAACAGGTTTAATAAAAAAATCCTTCTAGTAACATCCAATTTCATTTTTCTGATTATTAGTTCAAATAATCTCTGATCTACAGTTTATTCTGCTGAACAATCATATAATCAGGAAGGAAGTGCTTTATAAAAACGACCAATACCAAGTATCCTATCAGTAATAAACTGTACTCTGGCTTATAAATTAGCCTTTTATGAATATGTCTAGGGAAATCAATCCCTGAAAACTTTAGTTTTTGCTAAAAGAACACAAAATTGTCCTATAAAATAAAAACCAGGCTTAGAATTTATAACATTTCTTTGATATTATGAGTTAGAATTAGCAGTAAATACCTAAACAGGTATGTGTTAGCAGAATAGTGAACCCATATTGTTCTCCTGACAAATACATTGTGAATGCATCAAACCACCAAGTACAACTCACCTCTTGAAAGTTATGTTGAGTGAACTTGTCTGCTATCCTTAGCAACTCACGACATGAATGTGTGTCAGCAAAAGCCCGAATGCCCAGGCAGTTAGAAGGATCTAATTGTCTCTTTAAGAATTCACAACAGGCTTCCTGTATTTCTGCCAGCTGAAGGAGGCAAGCAGCTGGCAGAAGGGTCTGAACATTGCCCTCTTCCACAGTTATCTGGGAGGTATATGCAAAGTCTATCAGTAGTTCCATAGCCCTCTCATCTATGTCTCGGATCACAACTTCCGTCTGACGGCTCTCTGCCAATTCTCCTGTAAACATAGCTCGGAAGTAGGGACTACAGGCTGACAAAATGACTCGATGGGCATATATCTTCTTAGCGCCCACAACTAGCACCACATCACACAGCTCCCGGTGCTTTCTCAGAAGGTTAATCACTTCCAAGGTTTGTCGAGGGTGCTTGTCTGAGATATAGGGCATGCGGGCAGGTTGGGGAACCCCTTCTGGCAGTTTGTTGGGGTCTCCAAGGGTGCAGCGGCTTGTTACATCCATTCCAGTCTCTCCTGGTCGAATGTTGGTACTCCTACAGAGATGGGGGTGGGAGAGAGAAGAGAAGATGGCAATATTTTTAGAAGCTAATTCCTGCATTTCACATGTATATTGTATGTAGAAATTCAGGTGCTAACTTACTAGGTAAATGCCACCAACTTAAATTATTGACACATAATTAGAACTAAGATATTTGGATTTTCATAATCATCACACTGTATCTATCAACATGGAGAAAAAAGAGAATCTATGCCCCTCAATTAAGATGATAACTATGCTTTTAACAAATATTTACTAGTTCTTATATTTTACAAAGCATTTTGCTATGGACTGAGGAAAATTCAAAGAAATATAAAGAGGCAATCGGGGAACCTAATTATCTAGAAGGAAAGATACATGAATAGCCAGAAAGGGGGCAACCAGGATAAAAAATGTAGTTCAGAAAGGCAAAATCTATAGTTATTTGTTTATTCTGGAACATAGACCTGACTGGCATAAGCTATCAGGTTATTACAAGGGTATGTATTTTTTTGTGTGTGAAGTAGGAATATTACATTGCAGTTTTCCAGAGCTTAGGTGAAATATCCTACACACATGCTTCAGATCGTTATACTTCTGCTTCTGATTCTCTGCTTATTAAGCAGTCTTCTGACTCATGTGAGTCTTAGAAACTAATCATCTATGACTGTACTGAGATAGTCTTAATACTGGCCTGCAAGAGACAGTATCAGTTTACTACCCCTAAAGCTGTAGCACTGACAAGACCTACAGTATAATAAAACACTAGAGTGTTGACAGAATACCCTGGGAAGGAGAGGAGAATGTAAAAGGACATTTTAGGAAGAAGAAACTACACTTAGCTCTTCCTTTCTTCAGCAGTAACCTGTTTTTCCCAAGTACTTATAAATTCAATATTTCTACGCTTGGCCTCAGCCTACAGGTAACTGTATTATTCTATAGTACCAACTGTTCATTATCCCTGACATCTGGTAGAAACAAGCACTGTTTATGCTTGACAATTTTAAACTGAAACATAAAACTGAGCAGTTAAAGGATAATTGTTACCACCCATGTAAACAAGCAAAAAAGCTTTTAGCCACAGTACTTAATGGTCTCTTGTTTGTAGTAGATGCTGAAATAATAAATCACGTGGTTAACAGTGGTACACTCAAGCTTTAAAAAAGAACCACCATTAAAGACAAGACCATTTAAAATTTTTCCATTATAATACTGACATTGTATGTTGAAATTAAAGAGTTTTTGTTGTGACCTTAATTATGTACACAAAGATGGTACTGTTGAACTCAGACATAAACAATTTTTTTTTTTTTTTTTTTTTTTTTTTGCGGTACACGGGCCTCTCACCGCTGTGGCCCCTGCCGTTGCGGAGCACAGGCTCCAGACGCGCAGGCTCAGCAGCCATGGCCCACGGGCCCAGCCTCTCCGCGGCATGTGGGATCTTCCCGGACCAGGGCACGAACCTGCGTCCCCTGCATCGGCAGGCGGACTCTCAACCACTGCGCCACCAGGGAAGCCCGCCATAAACAATTTTTTATTTCACCTAAGTACAATATGGAAGCTAATTTCTACATATCTACTTTTTTAAAAAAAAAAACAGTATGCAAATAAAAACACTTATGATTGTATTAGATTGTATAGATTCTGACTTTCAATAATCGGTAATTTCTCTATTCTTATCAACTGTCTGGTTTGCAAACTTGGAAGGAATTCTCTTAAATGTGGTCATTCTCAAAAGTTGTTTTCTCTGCTCTCTAAACACTTTCTTGGGGAAGTGCATTTAATCTCATGGTTCCCATCACCCATATGTGAATGGCTAAAGGATTCTTAACCCCTACCTGGATAAATTCCGAATTTGGATCCATATGAATGTCCCACCAACACTCAAACTCAATATATCTTAATGATATATCTAAAACTGATTCCTTGACTCTCTACTTTTGTCCAAGTATATGTGTCTCCTCTAGTCTTCCCCAGATCAGTAAAAGGCAGTTTCATTGTTCCAGCTGCTCAGGCCAAAAATCTTTTTTTTAAAATTTATTTATTTATTTATTTATTTTTGGCTGCATTGGGTCTTCGTTGCTGAACATAGGCTTTCACTAGTTGTGTCGAGTGGGGGCTACTCTTTGTTGTGGAGCACAGGCACTAGGCACGCGGGCCTCAGTAGTTGTGGCACGCAGTCTCAGTAGTTGTGGTTTGCAGGCTTAGTTGCTCCGCGGCATGTGGGATCTTCCTGGACCGGGGCTCGAACCTGTGTCCCCTGCATTGGCAGGCAGATTCTTAACCACTGCGCCACTAGGGAAGTCCCAGGCCAAAAATCTTGGAGCCCCTTCCCTTCCACATACCCTCAAACCCAATCCATCAGCAAATTCTGTCATTCTACCTCCAAATAATACCTAGAATCCAACCATTTTTCTACCTTTCCACTAGTCCCACCCTAATTCAGGCTATCCTCACACTTCTTTACATGATAATAGCCTCATAATTGGTCTGCTTGCTTCCACCTTTGCTGATTTATATTCTCTTCTCTAAACAACCAAAATGATCCTTTAGAAAAGTCAGACTATACCATTCCTCTGTTCAAAATCCTTTAAACACTCATATCAGTAGCAAAAAACAAAGCCTATAGAGTTTACGAACTTCTATATGACTCCTCCCCTGGCTAACTCTCTGAATTCATCTCCCACTTTCCCCTTACTCATGGTTCACAGACTTCCTTGCTATTTCTGGGACACGCCAAGGCCTCTCTTGCTTCAGAGTCTTAATCCTCCTTCCTGAAAGGTTCTTCCTCAAATATCTGCAGAGCTCATTCCCTTATTTCTTTCAGATCTCTGTTCAAATGTCAACTTATCAGACCACCTTATACGAAACAGCATCTCCTACTTCTACTACCCTAATACCCTTTACTGTGCTTAATTTTTTCTTCTTAAATAATTACCTCCTGATATAACGTATTGGCTTTCTCTCCCAACCAAAACATAAGCTCCATGAAAACAAGGCCTCTGTTCTCTTTTACTCAATGCTATCCTTCAACACATGGATCCAGTGCTCATTAAATAGCTGTCAAATAAATTCAGCTTTTCTTCCTGCCAAAATAAACTATACCCTCCAAACTTTGTCTGGTTCTCTTGAAAGAATGCCCAGTTTGTAGCCAGGCAAACATAGATTCAAACCTTAGCTGCATCATTTATTAGGTATAATCTTGGGCAAATTACTTAACTTCTCTGATCCTCAAGTTCATCATTTGTAATTGTGGAGATAATTACACTTACCTCACAAGGAAAATGACAGTGTTGGGATTTGTCTGAATGTAGGTCCTCTGACTCCAAAGTCAGTGCTTTATCCTGAACTGTTTTGGTCAACTAGATGGAGCATTTGAAACGGAAATGATCCTGGCAATCTGGTTTACTTGGTTGTTGTTCTTAGAAGGGAGAAAAGGCAAGCACGCTGCCACATGGCTGGACTATGCTGCTCTTTTAGGAGAATGAGAAGGAGCAAGAACAAGGATCACCGAGACGATAAGGGGTGCCTCATTTTAAATCTTCTGAGAAGTTGTATTTATTTCTAGCAATTTAATTCTAGACACTATATTTAATTCGATACATTAAGTTATTTCTTCTGTGGTTCTGCTATTTGTTTTTGTAAATGTTTACTTTCAAAAAATCTAAGCCCACATCCTCCAACAGTCTCATCACATCCAAAGGGTTCTACTGGCAGAAATGGTTCATTTTTCCTACCCCCCCCACCCTGCCCCATACATCCCTGTACATTCTTCTGGGCATCTTTGAGGGGAGGTTATAATAAGTGTCCCAGAAATAGGTTGTGTTCATACCTTGTCACATCTATATTCACAACTTCTTTGTTTGGAGTCCGATGGATTAAGTACTCTAATGATTTGAGGGGTGGGGTGGTAAACTAAAGTGGAAACTGCTCCCCAGCAAGAGGAAAGAACCCTAGGAAAGCTATTTTTTTAACCACTTTTTAAAAATTGAAGTATGGTTAATTTACAATGTTGTTAGTTTCAGGTGCAGAGCAAAGTAATTCAGTTATACATACATATATGTATACATATATATATATATATATATATGTTCTTTTTCAGATTATTTCCCATTATAGGTTATTACAAGATATTGAATATATTTCCCTCTGCTATACAGTATGTCCTTATTGTTCATCTATTTTATATTGTGTATATGTTAATCTTTTTTTTTTTTTTTTTTTTTTTTTTTTGCGGTATGCGGGCCTCTCACTGTTGTGGCCTCCCCCGTTGCGGAGCACAGGCTCCGGACGCGCAGGCTCCGGACGCGCAGGCTCAGCGGCCATGGCTCACGGGCCCAGCCGCTCCGCGGCATATGGGATCCTCCCAGACCGGGGCACGAACCCGTATCCCCTGCATCGGCAGGCGGACTCTCAACCACTTGCGCCACCAGGGAGGCCCTATATTGTGTATATGTTAATCTTAAACTCCTAATTTATACCCCCCCCCACTATCTGCTTTGGTAACTGTAAGTTTGTTTTCTATGTTTGTGAGTCAATTTCTATTTTGTAAATAAGTTCATTTGCTTTCTTGTTTTTTTTTTTTTTTTTTTTTTTGATTAGGAAAGCTTTTAATTAAAGGCTTGGGGGAGCAAGCCTGATTGTCCAAGTGAAAATTCATCTGGAGAAACCAGAGGATCTCAAATTATTTGCTTTTCTATCTCAATAGTGAACTAATGACATTACAAATATATATATATATATATATATATTATATAATATATACATAAAGAAATTGAACTCAAATAACATTTTTATTAACTTAATTTTCAAGACTAATTTACATATGTTTTAAGGCTGAAGGAGCTAAGTGGAAGGATTATTCTGGAATCTATCCACAGTTAACAAACTAAGAAGACCAAATAGAGCTTTTGCCTTCTCCCACAAAAGGACTGCCAAATGCTTCATTTGCAAATATTTTCTCCCATTCTGAGGGTTGTCTTTTCATCTTGTTTATGTTTTCCTTTGCTGTGCAAAAGCTTTTAAGTTTCATTAGGTCCGATTTATTTTTGTTTTTATTTCCATTTCTCTAGGAGGTGAGTCAAAAAGGATCTTGCTGTGATTTATGTCATAGAGTGTTCTTTCTCTGCTTTCCTCTAAGAGTTTTATAGTGTCTGGCCTTACATTTAGGTCTTTAATCCATTTGGTGTTTACTTTTGTGTATGGTGTTAGGGAGTGTTCTAATTTCATTCTTTTACATTTAGCTGTCCAGTTTTCCCAGCACCAAGAGGGAGGAGATATGGGGATATATGTATATGTATAGCTGATTCACTTTGTTATAAAGCAGAAACTAACACACCATTGTAAAGCAATTATACTCCAATAAAGATGTTTAAAAAAGGGGGGGGGAAGGACTGCCAACTCTAGGAAAGAATCAATCTTTCTAAAACCAAAAGGGTATAAAATCTGCCAATCAGTTTAGCAGATTTTGTATTCATTAAGTGCTTATGAAAAACATAACTTCAAGATAAAGTCTATTAATGGCATATTTTACCATCAACTCTCTCAAACCTTAACAAAATCTTATTTCGTTCTACCAGCCATGTACTTCAGGGGAAGCTGACCATGTCCCCAGCTTTAAGGATGAATGCCAAATTCTCTTGCAATTTTAGGTCAGGATGAAGCTGACAGTGAAGAGGCTACACTGGAGACGCAGAGAGAACTTGGGTCCAAGAAGGTACTATTAGGCCGTGCATCAACCAGCCCTGGAGCTCATACTATCTATGGCCTTCTTGTTATGTAAATAAAAGATGTCCATATCGATTAAGCCAGTTTGAGTCAAGAAACTTTGTTACTTTCAGCCCCAAACTTTCTGATACCAAAAACACAGTAGTTAAAATGTGAAACAGGGCTTCCCTAGTGGCACAGTGGTTGATAGTCTGCCTGCCGATGCAGGGGACGCGGGTTCGTGCCCCGGTCCGGGAAGATCCCACATGCTGCGGAGCGGCTAGGCCCGTGAGCCATGGCCGCTGAGCCTGCGCGTCCGGAGCCTGTGCTCCGCAACGGGAGAGGCCACAACAGTGAGAGGCCTGCGTACCACCAAAAACAAAAAAAAAAAGTGAAACAGTAAAATTAGCCACATGTTCTAAATTTACTAACCAACTTTAATACAGAAAATTGCCCTTGCTTTGACTGGCCAACTACTCCTGTATATAGAGGTTCTTGCTCCATTATTATCAGATTTTCTGAATATGGTTCAGATAGATTTAGAAGTATGGTTTGAATTTGTGCCTTTTCTTTCAAATGAAGTAAAAATGTTGTTAGGAGACTAGATACTCTTTCTTCATGGCTGATTGCCCAATTCCTGTTAGGCTGTTACATTAAGTTTTAAAATACTGTTTCTCTAACACCAGCTATGCGGGGGTGCTTGGTAAAAGCACAGATTCTTAAGGGAGGTTAGAGAATCAATATTCTGGATGTGTAGTTCCAGAGTCTGCATTTAGAAAGCAGGTTATTTTAACACAAATTAAAGTTTGACTAATAACTGGCTAATAAATTTGACTAATAAATAAAATTTCTTTATTAGCGGAAACTGTTGGTTTTTACAAAGAGACTATGTTGACCTAAGTTGAAAGGAAATAACAACATGGAGAAAGTAATGATTCAAAATGTAGCTATAAAGGAAAGAAAAAAAGTAAGAGCAAAGTCTTGTCAAACATACAAAATGAAATAAAACAAGAAGGATTCAGATTTACCAAAATGTCAATAAATCTAAAAAAATCAGACATTATGTATGAAATCATTTTAAGAAACTGTAGAGACTTCCCTGGTGGTCCAGTGGTAAAGAATCTGCCTTCCAATGCAGAGGACCCGGGTTCCATCCCTGGTCGGGGAAAAAAGATTCCACATGCCGCGGCGCAACTAAGCCCGCGTGCCACAACTACTGAGCTCTCACGCCTCAACAAGAGAGCCCGGGGGCTGCAACCTACAGAGCCCACATGCCCTGGAGCACGCACACCACAAGTAGAGAGAAAACCTGCATGCCACAACTAGAGAGAAGCCAGCGTGCCACAACGAAGACCCAACATAGCCAAAAAACAAAAACAAAAAAACCCCTAATTACTACATTTGAATTTCTACATATAATTGGATGGAAAAAGCTGCTATTAAAATTTTTTCAATTATTCTTTCACATTCTGTGGGAAAGGGCAATGTTTATTTCAGAGACAGATGGTGCTTTTAAGAAACATCTATTTGGGCCTTTTAATTATAAAATGCAAGGTGAGGGCCCCTTGGGATGATAAAGACCATTAGATGTACTTCGTCTGCAGTATTTTTTGGTTTGTTTTGAAATTTAAATTGAATTTGAATATCATTAGGAGGGCTTGGAATCTTAGTTCACCACAGACCCCACCACTCTCTCTTATGTGAAACTATGCCATGCACTTATATGAACTACCTATAAGATATATGAGGATTTTGTTTTTTAACCTCTGTTCTAGAGGTGGCAAGATTGTAACAAAGAGAACTAAACTACTCAGTATAATAAAGTAACAGTAATTTCAAAGGGAGAAAGTTTTAGGGGGAGAAAGAGAATTAGAAAAGAAAAGAAACAGAGACTGATTAAAACTGGTGGCAGGTTGTGATTTAAGGAGAGAAACAGCCAGTGAGAAAATAATGAATGGCCAAACCTTTATGGCCTCCTTCATTATCCCTAAACTTTCAGTAAAAACCTGAGGTATTCAATGGCAGTGGTCAATGAAGGTGAAGAGAGAGGCAGTGAGTATGCAGTATTTCTAGAAAGAAGCTTGGCTGCGGAAAGAGACATAAACTACTATGTCTGTTTAAAGAGAGTAATAACTGGAAAATGATTACATATTGATGCAAAGAACGAGAAGGAGGGAGTTTTAAAATATATGTAAAGAGGGAGAGAATAAATGATGGAGCAAAATTCTTGAAAAGTGGGAGTATTTAGAAACAAAATACAGAAGAATGGATCTTAGACAAAAGGAAGAGGGCTCACCATAAGAGGTCAGAGTAAGGGAGTGGGAGGAAACATAGTGTGGAAACAGATACATTTATTTTTGGGTAAGGAGGTGTCAGGAGCTTGAGGAAGTTCATACCTGATGGCCTCTTTTTTCTGTGAAGCTGGGAGTTGGGGGAGCAGGTCACTTGCTGCCATTGAAAGGAGTGTTAAGAGGATTATGAGAAGAATGGGTAAGGATGTGAAATAGCTACTGTGGGGAATGAGTAAGCATTGATTAGGGACTCATAGAAATACTGTTGGATGACACTGTTGGCCCAAATGATATTAAAGACTCTGAATACAGTAGCATGAATTCCCTGTGGCTGGTTTTATCCAGCAGTAATCAACAGCCCAAATTACAGAATATAAATGCCTGCCTTAATCTAGAATGGGTAAATGCCATGGACAAACTCGGGAGTTCAGTGAGTGGTGGCTAGAAAATGGTTAAAGTGGTTGCAGGAGTAAACTGTGTAAAAACACAAGAGACAAAAGTGTGTTGATTATGATTAGGTCAAAGAACAGCTGGAATGGGCATTCAAGAGGTTATGGTCAGAAAACAAGTTATTATGACTTAAAACGATTTCAGAGAGAGATTTTCTGAGTGATAGTAGGAATGAATTTTTGAAGTGAGTGAAGGTAAAAGTCCCAAGAATTTAGGAGGTCAAGGAAATGCAGGCTAGATAAATGGATGGGTCATTCCCATGAATACTGATATCTCAAATGATAGAAGAATCAAGTCATGTGCATGTAGGAAACATAAACCAAAGAACAAATACAATATCTTAAATATTCTTCATGTTTACTAAAGGAAAGCTACAACTTTAGTACCTCCCTAAGTACATTTAATAACAGCATTTCCACATACCCAAAATATTTGAGCCAACTTAAATTTCATAGCTATCATGGCACTCGTTCCTCAGATCTACTTCAAAGGTAATAGTCTTAATTGAGGAAAGAGTCATGTTCTGTAAGTGGCTATGATAATTTGAAATCAAGCACAATAAAAAGTTTAGAAAAACATAGCCTTCTAAAGCATTTATAATCAAGTTTTATCTCTTAGTCCAAAGACCTGCTGAATCTTTCCTTAGCTTGGAATTGTGCTCCTTATCTACCAAATGAGCATCTCTCCCTTTATGCTTCAAACATTTGTTTTCATTTGGAAATTAACAGCCTGCTCTTAAAAGATTCAGCTGAGTTGACCCTCATTTAAAGTCCTAAGCACACACAAATAGGGAGAGCTAGAGATATGAGCATACAAATCCTTAAAACAGAAATAACATCTCAAGGTGCCAGTGAGGCTTATTAGAAGAGCATCCACTAGGCAGTACATTCCCTACCACACCAGAAAGCCAGGCAGTTAACTCCTTAATCTGAAAGTAGGTCATGAATACTTTAGCCTTAAGGCATCACTGCTTATTGGATGAAATGAGGGTCAGCATTGGGTGCCTTGGCCCAGCAATCAAGGTAAGATGGAGAAAGGGCAATTGGCCATGCAAACAAGCTGGTCTCCATTTATGTCAGGAAAGCAAGTCTTCCTAGGATACCTCTCAGCAACTTCCACTGACATTTCATTGGCAGCACTGTGTTACATAGCCAACCCCAAATGCAAAGAATATTAAACATATCAAGTATAATATTTTTTTCTTGTGTCTATATAGTAGAAGGAGGAAAGAAAGGAGAGGTGTTGAGTAAGCCAACTTGGCATGGCACACCAAGAAAGAGCCAAATCAAGCAGGTGTATCTTATATTTCTATTTTTTTAAATTAATTAATTTATTTTTTGGCTGAGTTGGGTCTTCGTTGCTGTGCACGGGCTTTCTCTAGTTGGGGCGAGCGGGAGCTACTCTTTGTTGCGGTGTGTGGGCTTCCCATTGCGGTGGCTTCTCTTGTTGCAGAGCACGGGCTCTAGGCACACGGGCTTCAGTAGTTGCAGCATGCAGGCTCAGCAGTCGTGGCACACAGGCTTAGCTGCTCCGCGGCATGTGAGATCTTCCCAGACCAGGGATTGAACCCGTGTCCCCTGCATTGGCACGTGGATCCTGAACCACTGCGCCACTAGGGAAGTCCCCTTATACTACTATTTTAAAGCATACATTTTAGACTAACTAGAATAAACTGGAAATTCTAAAGACAAGAGATCTGAATGGGATTTGTCTTTTGATGTTGAACTCAAGGAGCTCATCTGTGATCTTCACCGTGAGTGAACGTTATCAATAAAATCTCTAGATACAATTAAATAAAACAATACCCAAAGAACCTAAAGCTTCTTACCCATTTATGAATCTTCAGTGGGTTTTCATCTTAGGCCCCACCTTAAACACCGCTGGTACTCCCTAGGATTTTGCTTTTGGCATCTTCCTTTCCTGTTCTACCCTCATTCACACCAACAACAACTTCAAGAATCTTCTGCATACTGATGACTCACAATTTTTTTTCTCTCTCCAGCCCAAACCGTTCTTCTGCCCCAGATCCATATTCCAATTACATGCTGGCTATCTCTACCTGGCTGTTTCCTAGACATAATAATCTTAAAGAATACAAAAGAGAATCTATTCTTGGCTTAGTAAAACCTGTTGCCCTTCCTGTTTTTTTGTTTGTTTGTTTGTTTTTTGTTTTTTTGCGGTACGCGGGCCTCTCACTGTTGCGGCCTCTCCCGTTGCAAAGCACAGGCTCCGGATGCGCAGGCTCAGCGGCCATGGCTAACGGGCCCAGCCACTCCGCGGCATGTGGGATCCTCCCAAACCGGGGCATGAACCCGTGTCCCCTGCATCGGCAGGCAGACCCTCAACCACTGTGCCACCAGGGAAGCCCCTCTTCCTGTATTTTTTATCTCATTATGGCAGCACCTCGTTTCCCAAGCTAAGATATTTGGAGTCATTTATATCGTTACCTTTTCCTCACTCTATATTCACCAAATCCTTTTGATTTTACTATTAAACATATTAAACAAACTCTTAATTCCATCCTCTTCTCTCAATCCCCACTGCCATAGATCTACTTCAGGGCCTCATCAGCTTTCATCTAAACTACTACAACTCCTTTAAATTAGTATTTTTTGCCACTATTTTTTCCCTCTTTCTGGTCTACATCCTATCTTCTTAAACATCAGCCCAAAAACCAAATCTGATTTGTATAACAACATCCATGGCTCTTAAATACCTAAAGGGTAAAGCTGAACTCTTTCCCATGGTTATAGCCTCATTTTCCATGATTTTTCCCCCTTGTTTCCCCTTCTTCCTCCCTCATATACTCTACACTCCAGATATACTTACCATTCCATACATGTTATACACTTCCAGGTCTTGGTGTCTTTTTGTGTTTTCGTTTTTGTTTTTGGCACAGCTGTTCCTTCTGTTTATGGTGTCTTTATTATCTCCCTTCTTTAATTCTTATCCTTTAAAGTACATTCTTTAAAGCAAATTCTTATCCTTTCTAAAAGATCCAGCTCAAATATCACCACCTCTGTGAAGGTGAGCTTTCCTCGTCTCCACAGAGCACAGGTTTACATCTCTATTAAAATGCCGTTCATGGGACGTCCCTGGTGGCGCAGTGGTTAAGAATCCACCTGCCAATGCAGGGGACACAGTTTCGATCTCCTGGTCTGGGAAGATCCCACATGCTGCGGAGCAACTAAGCCCGTGTGCCACACTAGTGAGCCTGTGCTCTAGAGCCCGTGCACCACAACTACTGAAGCCCACTCGCCTGGAGCCTGTGCTCCGCAACAAGAGAAGCCACCGCAATAAGAAGCCCGCGCACCACAATGAAGAGTAGCCCCCGCTTGCCGCAACTAGAGAAAGCCCATGTGCAGCAACAAAGACCCAACACAGCCAAAAAAAAAAAAAAAAGTCCTGTTCATGTTGTATCATGGTACCTGTTTACATGTCTTTCCATCACTTCATCTGTATATGTACAGTAAACAGGCATAGAACAAGTACTGTATAAATGTTTGGTGAGTGAATAAACCAATTCCTAATAAAATCAGGCTCAGTTTCCTATTTGTATATTTAAGAAAAGATGGAAGATTACATTGCAAAATGTTTTAGTATCTCTAAATTAAATCAATGATTAAAAAATAGTATCTTGGGAGACGGGCACACTGTTGGTGAGACTTCAGACTGGTATAATCTCTAAGGAGAGGAATATGTTAATATTAACCAAAATCTTAAAATGCACATACTCTTTGGGCAATTTTACATCTAAGAATTTATCCTATACTTACACAACTGGGCAAAAACCACATACAAGGATATTCACTGCAGAACTTGTTGTAACAGCAAACCGTTTGAAATAAATGTCTCTCAAAGGGACTGGTTAAGTATGGTACCTACAGATAATAAAATACTATGTAACTATTAAAAAGAATAAGGTGGGTCTATGTATTTGTCATATCTACAAGATAATGTGTGAAGTGAAAAAAGAAAGATACAGAAGACTGTACATGATGTATGAACATTAGTGTTTTTTAAAAAGGGGAGATATTCTAGATATGCTTGTATATGCATTACAATACAGAAAAATGCGTAAGAAACTGCTTTCAAGTGGTTCCTCTGGAGAAGAAAATTGAGAGCTAGGGTCAGCATTGGGAGACTTACTTTTCACTGAATATCTTATCTTTTAAATTTTGTAGCATTTACCCGTAATAGGTGGTTAAATAAATGAATGCAATGAAGCTTTACTAATAAAATGCCAATCAGTTTCATAAAACTTTATGATTAAACATTGGAATACCCTAACAGCAATTTTCAATCTTTTCTTGTTCATAGTTTTTTCCCCCCTCATGGGAAAAGTCTGTAGATACTGTTCAGCTGTTCAGTCATTCAAACAATTATTCAGTGATCATTAGGTGCCAGGGATACAAAGATACAGAAGACATATGACACTCAAAGAGCTCACACTCTAGGGCTTCCCTGGTGGCGCAGTGGTTGAGAGCCCGCCTGCCGATGCAGGGGACACGGGTTTGTGCCCTGGTCCGGGAAAGATCCCACATGCCGCGGAGCGGCTGGGCCCGTGAGCCATGGCCGTTGAGCCTGCGCGTCCAGAGCCTGTGCTCCGCAACGGGAGAGGCCACAACAGCGCGAGGCCCAAAGAGCTCACACTCTAGTAGTGAGAACAAACATGTATTCAAATAATCTCAATATAAACAGTTATTTCTCATTTAAAGCTTCTCCAATAGCTGGTAAGTATAAACCCAACATTACTTTCCAGAGACTGCTTCCTGGGTTGCAGCAGCAAGAATGACAGCCCAATAAGGAAAGGGTAGGGAAGTGTGACCATGACTTAACATATGTAGCAGGTAAAAGTAAAACCAGAGAACAGTGGTAGGCCAGGCTCTGGCCAAGTGATGGTGATGAAAAAAGAACTGTAACTTAACAATTAATGGCATCAGGATTCTCCAATATGTTTAAACTGGCAATATTATATTAAAAAAAGCAAGAAAAAAATAGAGTAGGTATGAGTGATTAAGCAAATATTTTATACAGAAATTACTGATAAACCAAAAACATTCTCATGCTGTGCCTTCTCTTTTTAAAAAATAATAAGCTCATATTAAACAATTACATAAGATATGCCATTTATGGCAGCTGAGGATGAGAAGCAATCAGTGGTTCTTTCAATCATGTTAGAAGTTGAAGTGATGAAGCATTTAAAATATGTGTTGTTAATTTCTTCATGTACTTTCAGTCAAATATTATTCCTACTTTAGAGTCAGACACAAATAAGATAATGGTATTTGTTATATCCATAACATCTTTTCATCTGGCGATATCAAAGCACTTGCAAGCATTCATTAATTCCCAATATTCTGGTCAGATACATTACAGAAGTAAACTGGGGCACAAAGAAGGTGAACAGGTCAAGGGCAATCAAAAAAATCAATAACTGATTTGGTAAAAACATTTATATTCTGGTTCTTGCTCCTGGTTCTAAGTCATACCCCCATCACAAAATGCTTCTTCTCTTAAAAGGGTCTACCAGAGCTATTTATCTTTGATGTTAAACAAAAATGATTAAATACAGTTCAATAAATGTAAAATGAGTTTTACAAATGAAAAAATAAAAGTGGGCTGATTTTCAATAAGGATTTCAGTCCTATTTGTTGGAACAGATTGAGAAAAAGCATTACTAAAATTCTAGGGTTAGGAGAATTGTCTATGTTTTCCCACACACTGTTCTATTTTTCTATGGACTAAGTTATGTCCAATAACTTTTTTAGTCCTCGACCAAACTTCCCTGCAATGCAGCTATTTTAATTAACAGAACAAATGTATTAATGAACATCAATGAAATAATCAAAACCATAATTAGACATTCAGTACAGTGTATTATAAGCAATCATTAGTCTTATATGGCAACAGAACCCTCTACATTCTATGGTTGAAGACTATAATAAACCCATACAGTATCACAGTACACTTAGTGATTACCACAAAAAATTACCATGCAAAAAGGAAAACTGAAGTGTTAACTACATAAAACTCACAGCACTCTTTAGAAATTTAAGTTTTATATCTTACTCTATTTAAAAAGCTATTAATTCCTGATACTACTTTTGACTTATTTTAGAACAAGAATCATTAGTTACAAGCAGAATTTGGTAAGATTTGAAAACGTTTAAAAATTTTTTAAATGAAGCCCTGGATTATTATGTGAATTGCATTTAGTGAAACCGAAGGTTTTCTTCCTAAATGCCTACCTGCGCATTGGCTTTCCTTCCATGCAACATGAAAAGTACCCTTCACCACACTCTAAAGCCGAACCTAAGACAATAGAAAAGCAGTACTTAAAAACTATTTCTGATCTTTCCGATAACAATCTCTATACAATAATTTCGTTCAGTGATAAAGAACTTTATATCCTATTATACGACAGGCCTTTTGCAGATGCACAATCATAACCCTTACCTAGTACCTTTAAGATGACCATCTTTACTCTGAATGCTAAAAAGATTCTATGTGAATGTGAGGGTAAGTGCGCTAAATAGTCCCGACTGCTAGGTTAGTCTTGTCTCTCTTCAAAAAGTGCTTTGGAGACATTTAACTTTGAGCAATCAAGTATATCTACAGAGTATTCACCAGATACCCATAGCAGTACTAACATGATAGATCAGATAGGGAACACGCTGGTTTAACAACGGATCTGAAAGCTGTTAAGTTGTCCCGAAGGGACAGGAGTAGGAGCAGACACTTGCCTTTAAAAACAAACAACTCCACTTTCGATAGCCCGGGCAGATAGAACAGGGTAGAGAAACTATGGCTCCAGACTAACATTCTCTTTACAAGCCCTTCCCTCAATTCCCGAAACAATGTCCACCACCCACTTGGCAAGATTTCGCTAGGTCCCGAGGGTTAAGTGGGACTCACGATATCCACTTCCTTCCTCGCAAATTCCAACCCCTGTCTAGGGAAGTTGTCCAGGGTGCGGAATCCCACGCCCTCAGGCAGAACGGCCCAGCGCCTCCCCTGGCTCCGGGGTAGGGCTGTCAGCCAGCTCCAGCGCAGTCTGGTGCCCCGCAAGGCCCAGCCCCAGTCCCCCAACAGTCCCTTCCTGTTGCCGACTGACAGGCGGCGGGAGACGCACGGCCCCTACCCAATGGGCAGCACGGCAACTTGGGACCACTGATTTGCAAAGCGAGTCCTGGGTGCTGTCCACTGTCCCCTGCTCTAAGGCTGCTAACCTACCGGCTCCGACACTTTCTTCTCTGCAGTAGGCTCCTCTACCTCCTCCGCCCGCCGCCTCCTCTCTGGCCTCTTCTCTGCCTCGGGTAGCGCAAGGAGGATGCCGCTCCTCAAGCTTATTTCCTCCACACCCCCCGCCCCACTTCAGCAGCAGGAAGTAGTCCTGTTTCTAAATCGTTCCCTCTGGAACCCACGTACTCTGCCAAGAGGTTCCGGCGTGGATAAGGAAGTAGATGCGCCCTTTGTTGGGGGCTTAGGTCCCTTCAAAGACTGCCAGTCCTCGTTACCAGTTCCTTGTATCCCGACGGTGACCACTGTGCTAGTTCACCGCTGAACTGGCAGTATTTAAATACTGAAGACTTCTTTCTTCTCCCCATCAGAAGCCAATAGAAAGATGGGAGGAGTCACAGAAAGCCAGGAATTTTGATTTATTTGTAGCTGGCGCGTTTCCTGTTGGCACAATCCTTTCCCTTATTGTGGATTGAATGATTGACACATGCGTACATGCAGTTGACATATATCTGTTAGGCCCCATATATCTAATAGGCTCCAGATTTCCCAGTTTAGCTTTCAAGACACCAGGGTTTTACTCAGGCTTTTAAGGCTATGTCAGCTTCCCTTTCACTTAGTATTCTACAAGAGGCACTTCACCAAACATTTCTCTGAACTCACTTTAGTATTACTGAGGAAAAAAAAAATCTTTGTCAGTTTGTCCTTTGCCTGATTTTCCCATAGCACACAGCACCCTAATTTTCACTATATGTTTAGAAAACAAACAAGTGATAGGGTGGGGGATACAATTTCAGGAATATCAGTGAAAGACTGTTGCTGGTTTCCTGATAACTATTATAGGCTGACCATGAACGTAACCAGATTTTCTTTAGCTGTTCTTCACATGGAATCTACACAGATTTTTGCAGTTGTGTCTGAAAGGGAAAGAATGCATTTTGTTAATTAGCTTGTAGTGGGAAATGCATGGTCTTTAGATCCAGACACTGATAGTTTCAAATCCTAGTCCTGTGATTCACCAGATTTGTGATCTTGGTCAAATTTCTTAATCTCTTAGGCATTAGTTTCTTTCGTGTAAAAGGGAAATAATACTCTTTATACAATGGTTGAGAGAAGTAAATTATAATGAAGATCATGTGTGTCTGGCACTTAGTAGGCACTCAACAAATGTCAGTTTTCTCTCCTCTTTCTTTAAATGGACTCAACTGAGCACTTATTGCATGCCAAGTACCATGCTAGGCTTTGGAAATACAGTCGTGAACAAGACAGACACCATCCTGAAGCTCTAGTGATCATTTATGTGGTTATGATGGTTGACTTTCAAACAACTTTTTCATTATGAGTAATTGGTCTAAACCATCTCCATGCAAATGACCAATACCGACTAATGAGAAATCAGAGGAAATCTAATGGGGACTGTGGGGTAGGATTTCCTAGCATTTTTAGAAGAGATTCAGGAAGAAATAGCATCTTTTCCCTTTGGCCATTGTTGTGCCTGGATGAGACACCTGGAAGACCACAACCGTTTTGCAACTATGAGGGAAGGCAGAGGAGAATGAAGCTAGACAATAAGGATGGTAGAACAGAGAGACTGAAAGAATTGGGGTTCTTGAATGTAATTTTTAAACTACTCATTCTCCCTTGCCCAGACACTTCCCTATTGCTGGACTTGTAGTTATGTGAGATAATAAATTTCCAATAAGCAAGTTGGGGGTTTCTATTAATTGCAGCCAAAAGCATACTAGTTTGTGTAAAAGGATATAGACAAAATAAAAAAGTAAACAAATAAGTAAAATAATTTCAGTCAGTGGCAAATGCTATCTAGGAAGGAGCTAAACAGGTGATGTTATGGAGAGTGACTATTTGGAGAAAGGAGAGGCTGCTTTAAGTAACATGATCAGGTAAGTGCTCTCTGAAAAGGTGGGTTGAGATCTGAAAGGTGAGGGAGAAACAATCCAGGTGGAAAGCTGGGAGACGAGTGTTTCAAGTAGAGTGAATAGCAAAGGGAAATGACCTGAGACATAAATAAGCTCATCCTGTTCAAGGAACTTAAAAAAAGCCACTGTGACTAGAAATAATATTAGATATGAGGTAAGAAAGATAGGCAAGAACAAGATCATATATTGTCTTGTAGGATATTGTAAGAAGTTCAGTTTTATTTTAAATTCTACGGAAGATATTTGGAGATATTTCAGCTCAGTTTAGGTTTAACAGTTGATCCTAAATTCAAAACCTTGAAAATTAGAGGAGGAAAATGTGGAAGTTCCATATTAACTATAGGGACAGTCACATGTGGGAAAGAATACAGATCAATATTTCCAGAACTGTTCTTGCTATGGCTGATGGAAAATAAAGGCAGATTTTATTTGATTAAATTGGGGACTTTAATAAAGAAATTTTTCCTTGGTAGAATTCAATCATACAATAATTAACGGCTATAATCCAAAATAACTGTCATCCATAGCTAATCATTAGTCCCAGAGTGTGTTAATGACTTATAAAAGGAACCAAATGTAGGCACTAAGATAGCTCTCAGTTTACTTTTTCATCTGGGAATTTAAGGTTGACTTCAGGTGTAAAATAATAAGACTAAGCCAGAAAGCAGTGAGTTTTGAGTTGGGGATAGGAAATCCTAGGGAGTTTTAGGATATCAGGAGGGGTATGTGGCTGGTTTTAGGTAGATTTAATTTTTTTTTTTTTTTTTTTTTTGCGGTACGTGGCCCTCTCACTGTTGTGGCCTCTCCCGTTGCGGAGCACAGGCTCTGGACGCGCAGGCCCAGCGGCCATGGCTCACGGGCCCAGCCGCTCTGCGGCATGTGGGATCTTCCCAGACCAGGGCACGAACCCGTGTCCCCTGCATTGGCAGGCGGACTCTCAACCACGGCGCCACCAGGGAAGCCCTAGGCAGATTTAATTTAAATCTATGATTTAACATCCATGAACTTGAACTTGGATATCTTGTGTAAGCAACCCAAATTGTGCTTATATAAATTCCTCTGTAAAGTGGAAAACAATTTTACAATATTCGTAGTGCTATAGGAAGTATTAGATAATATTCACCACAAATTCTACAAAAATAGCCTTAAAAACAAAACACTAGGAGAGAGAGATTATCCCCACTCTATAGATGAGGACATTGAGGCACATATGTGTTAAATGACTGACTTAAGATTCTGCAGCTAGTTAGCATTAAACTAGTAAGTGATAAAGTATAGAGTTAAATAAAATCAATCTAATGCCACTCCCCCTCATCTTATAATTAAAAAATTTGTCATATGAATTGTAAGAAACTCTTCTACACAAAATGAAAAGGCACCCTACTAAATGGGAGAAAATATCTGCAACACATATATCTGATAAGGGGTTAATATCCAAATATATATAAAGAACTCATACAACTTAATGGCAAAAAACAAACAAAAAAATCAATCTAATTTTAAAATGGGCAGATGACCTGGATACACATTTTTCCAAAGAAGACATACAGATGGCCAATGGGCACATGAAAAGTTGCTCAGCATCACTAATCATCGGGGAAATGCAAATCAAGACCATAATGAGATATCACCTCACATCTTTTAGAATGGCTATTCTCAAAAAGACAAGAAATAAGTGTTGGTGAAGATGTGGAGAAAAGGGAATTTTGTGTACTGTTGGGGGGAATGTAAACTAGTGCAACCACTATGGAAAACAGTATGGAGGTTCCTTAAAAAATTAAAAATAGAACTACCATATGATCCAAAAATTCTACTTCTGAGTATTTATCTGAAGAAAATGAAAACACTAACTCAAAAAGATATATATACCCCCAAGTTCATTGGACCATTATTTACAATAACCAAAATATGGAAACAACCTAAGTGTCTATCAATGGATGAATGGATAAAGAAAATGTTATATATATAATGGAATATTATTCAGCCATAAAAAATAATGAAATTTTATCCATTTGTGACAACATGGATGGACCTTGAGGGCATTATGCTATGTGAAATAAGTCAGACAGAGAAAAACAAATACCATATGATTTCATTTATACAAGCAAACAAAAAACAAGCTCATAGATACAGAGAACAGAATGATGGTTGCAAAGGCAGGAGGTGGGTGAAATGGGTGAAGTAGGTCAAAAGGTACAAGCTTCCATTATAAAATAAGTAAGTCATGGGGATGTAATGTACAACATGGTGACTATAGTTTATAATGCTGTACTGCATATTTGAAAGTTGTTAAGAGAGTAGATCTTAAAAGTTCACATCTCAGGCTTCCCTGGTGGTGCAGTGGTTGAGAGTCCGCCTGCCGATGCAGGGGACATGGGTTTGTGCCCTGGTCTGGGAGGATCCCACATGCCGCAGAGTGGCTGGGCCCGTGGGCCATGGCCACTGGGCCTGCACGTCCGGAGCCTGTGCTCCGCAGCGGGAGGGGCTGCAACGGTGAGAGGCCCGCATACTGCAAAAAAAAAAAAAAAAAAAACAACTATAAGACTAGTCAGCACCTAATTCAGAGGTTCTAAATCTGAGTGCTGTGTATGCCTTCAGTATACTGTGAACCCTCTGCATTTCTTCTTTTTCTTTTTTTAAAGTTTTTAATGGAGTATAGTTCTTTACAATGTTGTATTAGTTTTTACTGTACAACAAAGTGAATCAGCTATACATATACATATATCCCCTCTTTTTTGGATTTCCTTCCCATTTAGGTCACCAGAGAGAACTGAGTAGAGTGAAGGCATGTGATGTGATTGCCTCCAGAGTCCCATTGCTTTCATTAAGCAGAAAGTGACCTAACTTAGTTTAGAATTTCAGATCTGTTCCCTGTCTCCTACTAACCCTCCAGTCATATGATGAATAAGTCATTAGCTAAGGAAAAGCAAAGTTATTTCACAAAATGGGTTTATTTTGTGGTAGAGAAGCAATGTAACATTTAAGCAACACTAACCACTTACAAATGGGTACCATTTAAACTAATTATTAATGGCTTATAAGGTAAACAGAAACTGAGGTCCATAGAAATGGAGGCAGACTTTAGAGCTATTCCCAGATGTGAAGAAATAGAAGATTTTAAAAAAAGTAGAACTCTAAGCATGCTGTGAGCATATTTCTGAGGAAGAACATAGTAAATCCCCTTAGATGAGTTTTAGTCAGATACCAGTTTCTCAAAACTGCATATACAGAGTAAGAGTGAGAAATTCTTTGCCAAGGACAGCTAAAAATCTGAGTTTTTCATGACATCATGATACATCTGATTATAGCCCTGGGTTAGAGCCACAGGGATTTGTATAATCCTGAGTAGCTGATCGTGATCTGAGACATTAAATTTAGAGAACTTACTTACTTGGATATGTCAGATTCCCCCAAGGCTCAAGGAGGAGCCACCCATGCAGAATTTTGAAAGCAAAATTTTGAAAGCAAAAATGTCTTTCAAGAAACAAAGGCAAAATCAAGATTTTTTTTGACACATAAAAAATCTGAAAAAACACTAGGATTAGAAGGAACAATCTGTGGAGTGTACATAGGGGTGGGATTATTCTCACCAGTCAGAGTGAAAAATCCCATAATTCACAGGACATAGGGTAAAGTACTTAGAAGAGTGTAGCCTCAGTAGTGGGACAAAATTATCCCTAGATTAAAGATTGCTCTGATATTGTGTAACAAAACTTGAGCGTAAGTCTTGAGAGAACAAATTGTTTTCAAGTAGTTTAACTGCATTCCAGAACAGAGTTTAGGAATATTTATAAAAATACCAAAATAAACAACACTGAACAAAGTAAAAATCACTATATTTGGTATCAAATAAAAAATTACAAGGCATTCAAAGAAGCAGGAAAATATGACTCATAATGAAGAGAAAAGTTAGTCAGTGGAAACAGACACAGAAATGGCACAAGTGATAAAATTAGTAGACAAAGATAATAAGAGTTATTAAAACTATATTCCATACTTTCAAGGAGGTAGAGGAAAGATTGAACATATTAAGAAGAGACACAGAAGATATTAGAGAAAGACTCCAGCTTCTAGATATGGAAGCAAAAATGTGTGAGATGAAAGATTCACTGGATAAGATTAAAAACAAATTAGACAATGCAGGAGAAAAGATTACTAATCTTGAAGACATAGCAATAGAAACTATCAAAAATGTAACAGAGAAAGAGACTGAACAAAATGAACAAAGCATCATTGAGCTGGGGAACAACTTCAAGTGGCCTAATATATGTGTAATTGGAGCTCCTGAAGAAGAGACAGGGGTGGGTTAGCATAAAAAATATTTTAAGAGATATTGGTTGAGAGGTTTCAAAATTTCATGAAAACTGTAATTCCACAGATGCAGGAAGCTCAATAAACTCTGAGCACAAGACATGTGAAGCAAACTACATCAATGGATACCTTAATCAAATCAATTAAAACCAGCAATAAACAGGAAATCTTAAAAGTAGAAAAAAGACACATTATATGCAAAGGAACAAAAAAGAATGACAATAGATTTTTTTAATAGAAAACAGTGCAAGTCAGAAGACTGGTGCAGTACCTTTAAAGCATTGAAAGAAAAAACCTGTCAACTTAGAATTCTATACCCAGCAAAAATGTCTTTCAAGAAACAAAGGCAAAATCAAGATTTTTTTTGACACATAAAAAAGGTGAAAGAACTCATCACTAGCAGATTTGCAGTACAAGAAATGTTAAAGGAAATCTTTCATGCAGAAGGGAAATGATATGCAGTAGAAATCTGGACCTACATAAAGGAACAAAAACTACCAGAAATGGTAAATATGTGGGTAAATGTGAAAGAATATTTTCTTATATTTAATCTCTTTAAAAGATTAATGACTGTTTATAGCAAAAATAATAACAATGTATACTTTGGTTTATAATATATGTAGTAGTGAAATGAATGACAACCATAACATAAAGACGAGGAGGGGGGAAATGGAAGTATATCATTGTAAGGCTCTTATATATTTACATACATGAAAGCCTTATAATTTATTTCACAGTAGACTTTAGTAGTTAAAGATGTATACTATAAACCCTAAAGCAGCCACAAAAAACTCCAACAAAACAGTTACAGCTAATAAGCCCACAAAGGAGACAAAATGGAATAATAAAATATATCAAATTTATCTAAAAGAAGGTCAAAAAAAGGAAAAAGGGAATGAAGAGTGAATGGCACAATTACAAAACAAATAGCAAGATGGTGAATATAAAAGCCTACCATATCAGTAATTTCACAGTAAATATAAATTGACTAAACACTCCAATTAAAAGGTAGAGATGATCAGATTGGATAAGAAAAAGCAAGACAACTATATATTGTCTGTAAGAAATTCACTTTAAATTAAAATGTATAAAGCATATTATAATAAACATTCTATATCCACTGCTTAGCTTAAGAAACAAAATGTCACAAATACAACTGAAGCCCCTTATATAAGCTTCTCAATTCTTTATCCTCCTTGCATCACAAGGTAAACATCATTCCAAAGTTAAAGTTATTGCTTTAACGTTACTATGCATTTTCTTTGTATTTATTTTTACTACATATGTATATGTAGTGTGTATGTGTGTGCATACGTTTTTAAGATTTATATAAATGATTCCAAAGTGTATGTATTCTCCTGCAACTTGCTTTTATCCCTCAACATTATTTGTTAAGATTTATCCCTGTTGATCAATGAAGGTTCCATTGTAGTGGTTTATAAATGTGGTGCTGGACCAACAGCATCGGCATCACTTGGCAATGGAAATTCTTAAGCCCCACCACTGACCTCCTGAATCAGAAACTCTGGAGGTGAGGGCTGGTAATCTGTGTTTTAATAAGACCTCCAGGTGATTATAATGTATGTTAAAGTTTGAAAACCACTACTCTAATTTATTTATTTTCACTGCTGTATAGTATTCTATTGTGTGAATATATCACAGACTTAAAAAAACTATTATCCTACAGATGGATATTTTGGCTGTTTCCAGTTTTCCCTATTATAACTCTACAGTGTAAATTCTTGTATATGTCTCTTGTGTACACCTGTAAGAGTTTCTTTGGGATATGAAGTAGGAATAAAACTGTTAGGTTGTATGCAATGCATTTCTTCAACTTTACACTAGCCAAATTGCTCTGCAATGTGGTTATATGACAACAACAGCAAGTCCTACTACCACTGCTACTACTGCTGCTGCTGTTCCTGGCAAATACTTACATAGCATGCACTGCATGCCAGACATTTTTCTAACTGCTTTTCTTAGATTAACTCATCAATACACTAGTCCTCTTGAGATAGAGACTATTATAACTGTCATTTCAATCATACAGGTGGCACCAAGACATTAACTAACTTGCCCAAAGTCAAGTTAAGCCAAAGAGGCAGAGCCGGGACTTGAAACCATGCAAAATGGCTCTAGAGGCTATGCTTTCAGCCATAGTGCTATGCTGCCTCTCCCACTAGCGGTGTCTGAGAGGTCTTGTTGGTCTATATTATCATTTGGCTTGGTGTTTCCCAACTTTAAATTTGTTTTGCCAATATGATGTGTATAAAATGGTAATTCACTATAGTTTAGATGTACATTTCTCTGATTATTTAGTGCAGTCAAGGCATATTTTCATGTGTAGCCCCCATTCAGATTTCTCTTCTATAAATTGCCTGTTGTGAAAAATGTCTTCAAAGTGACCCTTAGCTTCTTCTACAACGTGAGGAAATTATAATGAGGAGGGTATAAAAATGTTAAGGACTGCTGCTAACCAATGACTGAGTTTTTAAATACTTGGCCAGGATAAGAGTAGTCTCTCCTATTTTTATAAAGCTACGATTCATTCTCCACCCCACTGCAATCCGATTTGTGCTTCTGCTAACTTTTTCTTTTTAAACTGGAGCGTTAAATGTAAACCAACCCCTTCTATTTATGTCAAAGTCTAAAAACATCCATTTAGAAATATGAATACAATAAACCTGACATTTGCAACAACCAAAGGATTTTTGTCACCCCTAGTAAGACTACGCCCCTGGGAAACCTGCATTTCTAGTTGAAAATATCCCTGAAATAGATTTTACCTGGATTGGGTGTGAGGCAGTAATAACAGCCAAACAAGTCATCAGGGGCTGCTGAGGTTACCTTATAATCTTTCAATTAGAAATTACACCTTTTTTTTTTAGAATAGAGGTTATCAGGTGCTGGAAGGAGGGTGATGGGAAGTTATTGTTTAATGGGTATAGAGTTTCTATTCGGGATGATAAGTTCTGGAGGTGAACAGTGGTGATGGTTGTACAACACTGTAACTTACTTAATGCCACTGAATTGTACACTTAAAAATGGTTAAGATGGTAAATTCTATGTATATTTTACCACAAAAAAATCACTAAGTAGAAAAAAAGAAATTACATCTTTTCTGCTGTGTATAAAATATTATGCTTGGACCCAAGGTGTAGCAGTAAATAAGACTCACAAGGTTCCTTGTTTTATGGAATTTCATTCTTGAGGAGACAGGGGTTCTAAAATGAAACCATGAATTACACAACTAATTGTTTAATCACTATTGGGATAATTGTCTGAAAGAGACCTCTAGCATGCTAAAGAAGATATATAGTAGGGAGCCCAGATCTGGTCTGGAGGATCAGGGGCAGTGAGATGGACAGTCTCTAAGATGGCTCCTGTCTTGGTTCAGGCTGCCATGACAAAATACCACAGACTGGGTGGCTTAAACAACAGTTCCGGAAGCTGGGAGGTCCAAGATCAAGGTGCCAGCTGATTTGGTTTCTGGGTCCCACATCCTTATAGGCCTTATCTTCAAATGCAGTCACATTGAGACTTAGAGCTTCAACATGTGAATTGGGTGGTGGTGGGGCACAAATTAGTTCATAATAGGCCCCAATGTTCTCTGCCTCATGGTATTCATGCCCTTGTGCAATTTCCTTCTTTGACTGTGAGCTGTATCTAGTAATTAACAAATAGAATATACTAAAAGTGATGGAATGTTACTTCCAGGATTAGTTAACAAAAGGACTGTGGCTTCTGTTGTGGATGTCTTCTCTCACTTGCTTGTTCTGACGGAAGTCAGCTGCCATATTGTGAGATGCCCTATGGAGAGGTCCTCATGGCAATGAAGAGAGAGAGACCTCTGGCCAACAGTCAGTGAGGAACTGAAGCCCTCAATCCAATAGCCCATGAGGAACTGAATCCTGCCATCAGCAACGTGAGATTGGAAGCAAATCTTTTCCCAGATGAGATTTCAGACTTTGTCGATAGCCTGACTGCAACTTCATGAGAGACCTTGAGGCAGAAGCATCCAGCTAAGCCATGCCTGGATTCCTGATACACAAAAATTGTGAGATAATAAATGTTTGTGTTTTCAGTTACTAAATTTTGGGTAACTTGTTATGCAGCAATAGGTAAGTAGCACAAAAGATTTCCTTGAGGGAGTGACTCTTACATAGGAATATGAAGGATGATGGGAGTTACTAGGTGACAGAGTTTGAAGGGAGGGAGGAGTGTTCTAGACAAAGACACAAAAGCCAGAGAGGCAAGGACATCTTGGCAAGAGTTCACTGGAGAGAGCAGTATGAGACAAAGCTGGTGAAATGGGAAAGTGCTTTGGAAAGTTCAGGAAAATAACAGGAGGAATGAGCACAAATCAGACAATGAAAGAGCATTTTCCTAGTTGCCTAGATGCATCCATAGAATTATAGGGTGGAGAGCACCATGATGAGAGCCAGGAGACCTGAGTCCTAGTGCTAACTCTGTGACCTCAATCAATCACTTGGTCATTCTGGTCCTCAGTTTTCTCATCTGTAAGATGGAATCTGAATTCTTCACAACTCTCATTCAAGAGTCATTATAGTTATATGAAACCTATATGAGGAAAGCCATAAGACACCCCTGAAAGAAACACAAGTAGGCTTGAGCAAAGAGAAAGACATCCTATGTTACTGGAGAAGAAGACTCAGTTTCATAGAGATGACAGTGTTCTATAAATTAATTTATAAATTTAATGCAATCCAAGTAAATCAATATCAGAGTTTTGACAGAGCTAGATAAGTTGATTATAAAGTTCATATGGAAGAATAGACAAATGAGAATACCCAGAAATAGCCTAAAAGTAGAAACAGCAAAGGGGAGGGCTAGCCCTAACATATTATTACAACATGTTCTGAACCTCTATAATTAAAACTGTGATTTTGGTGTATGAACAGACAGATGAATAAAGCAGGGTAGAAAATCCAGAAATAGACCTAGGAACACATGGACATTTAGCATGTGATAAAGGTGATATCTCAAATCAGTGGGGGAATATATGGACTGTTGCATAAATGATACTATACAACTATGGAAAAAGATAAAATTGAATGCATTCCATATAAGGAGTTGAACCCCAGTGCAGTCTCAACAAAGGCCTCTGAAGACACTATGGGAAGCTCAGAAGCAGGGATGGCCCCTCAGAGTTTTCACAAGTTGGAATACAGGATCTGGGTCTTTCTATCCCACAACAACCAAATGTATCAGAAGTTTAAATGCAAATAATGAAAGTATAAAAATAGTACAGGAAAACACAGATGAATTTTTTTTATTAAGTGTGGAGGAAAACTTCCCTGTGATTCAAAATCTAGAGGCAAAAAGATAAATTTGACTGCATAAAAATTTCCATGGAAAAAATACTACAAATGAAGTAAGAAAATGACAATTAGGAAAAACATATTTGCAATATAGAATTCATAATGTATTACATCCATGGCTCTAAAAAATGGAGAAAAAAAACAAATAATATAGATACTTGGGCAATATATGGACAGGCAGTTCACAGAAATAGAAATGGCCCTTAAACACTTGAAATTATATTCAGTCTTATTCATAATAAGATAAATGCAAATTATAGCTGTACTAAGACATATCAGGTAGGCAAAAATCCAGAATTGGACAACATGCTTTGTTGGCATGACTGTGGGGAAAAAGGCATTCTCATTCATGGCTAGTGTGTGTGCAAAATGATTGAACTTCTATGGAGAGGGATTTGGCAAGATTTAGCAAAATTGTATTTGCATTTACCTCTGACCCAGCAAACTCACTACCCCAAGGGAACACTTGCAAAAATTAAAAGAATTTATGCACCAGGCTATTAACTGCAGGATTCTTTGTGGGAGCAAAAGAATTGAAACAACTCCAAGGCTTCTCAATAGGGGACTGATTGAATAAGCAATGGGATATCCACATAATGAGGATTATGCAGCTAAAAAAAGAAGTGAGGACACTCTCTGTATACTTACGCAGCATGATCTTCAGGGTATATTGTTAAGTAACAAAACCTAAGTGAACAGTGTTTACAATATGCTAAGTTTGATTTAAAAAGGAGAAGAAATATGTGCAAGTGTATATATGTGTATTTACTTATTTTTTAAAAAACAAAGGAAAGATAAACTGAGAATTAATAAAAATGGTTAGCTAGAGGGGAAAGGAGGGAACAGGATAGAGGAATTAGAGACGGAAGCCAGATTTCTCTGAAAGTATTCAATTCTATATTTTTATTTATTAAATGTTCTTAATAACTAAAAATTAATTTAAGCAAGTTACATTTTTATTTAAATAAAATTTTATTTTATTATTTATTATTATATATTATTAAATAACATTTATTTTTTATTTCAATAAAATTAAAGGCATTTTATTTAAATGTCTTTCACAATTTTAAAACAAAATTTAATCAGAAGAGAAAAAAGCAATACCTGAATATTGAAAAACAAATGGGCCAAACTGTATGACAAATTGGTGGCATATGGTGAATCCTGTAATGCACCAGTCAGACATCTTTCTGGGAATGAGGGACATGATCCACCAGCCACTAGAAGTGCTAGTGGCAGAGAGATCTCAGCTGGCAGCCCTTTCATGGAAGCATCTTGGTGGAAGAGAGGGGCTTCCTGCCCAAGGTCTCACTCCCTTCCTGGGGCAGCCTGCAGCCAGTAACTGGTTGATGCAGGGGTACAAGGTACAGCTCCTTTGCCCCATCTTGGGACAGCTCTGAAGGGCCACCCAACTTCAGAGCTCCCCAGGTGGTCTGCATCGACCTTTGTTGAGACTATATTGCAGCCCAGATTCTACTTGTGCCCTGTTTCCTTACCTTTCTTTCTAGGTGTTGCTCTCAGGAGCACTCCCTAATAAATTTCCTGCATGCAAACTCCATCTCAGCATATGCTTCCTGGGTCACCCAATTATGACAGTTGGTGCCAGGAATGCCAGGAGTGGGTCAAGAAGCAGTCACTAAGATGGTGGTGTTGGATCACCTGCTGCCAGGCTGGCAGAAGATATCATCACTTCTAGTAGAAAGTGTATAAATAGTCCCTGACGCAATTGCAGTGCATACGTTAAAAACTTTGACTATTAGCAAACTGGTGGGGAGGAAATATTCTAGTGGGTACAGTGTATCAGGTGTTAGAGATATATAGAAGAAATATGGGTGGATGTTGCTAAGCTTATTTGATGCTATGTAATGAAATACTGAGAGTGATTAATTGGTTATTAAAAACTAAACATGAAAGCTAAAGGATTTCCCTGGTAACAAATATAGAAGCTCTCATCTTCTGCAACTGGAGAGCAGGAATAGCTGAGGACCAGGTCCAGGGCTTAATCATTAATGTAGCAGAGCCTCAAAGCAGTTTAAACTCTCAATATTGGCAAGTCTGGTATGCCAAGGACGTGGTGCTAATTAGGAAAAAGTGGGACCTTGACATATGGAAGGGGATATCTGGGTTCATGCACCTAAAATATTTAATTCCCAAAGGTCCATGAACACTTTGAGCCAAGGAAATGACTCCCACCTCCCCAGGGCTAGTGCTCCTCCTTTCTGCAGGACAACTTGAGCCCTTTCGGGGTCAGCTCTACCTTCCAGGCCAATACAGTAACTAGAGTTAAGTCACTAACTGGGGATGTGATGGACCTGATGATGAAGGAAAGGGACTCTACATTAAGGTGTTCAAGATCCAGGAGGGTACACATGATGATGGAGTAAAAGGGACTATATCCTAGGAGTTTAGGATGTGGGTGAATACACATGGGACTGAATTCTGAGAGTGCTGGATCAAGAGGGATAGAATACAGAGTTGAGTAAGGGAGTTTAATTAATTTGGAAGCACTCTCCTGGGATACAGGATTTAACAACCTGGCAAGGATCTCAGGAGATGGTGTAAATATGCTGTCAGAATGGTTTCATACATATGGATAGTGATGGCCCATGCTAAATGAGGTAAAGATGCCTGAATTGCCATGGAAGGCAGTAGAACAAGGGATTAAAAAGTTCAAAGAAGTGAGCATGCTAAAATGGATATACGTACTAAATATATAAGCCTGGAAAACTCACCAGGCAATAATATTCCATGGGACAGACCAGAGGATACACCATTTACCAAAGTAATAAGGAAGGTGCTAGAGAGAAGGGAACCCAGAATCACTAATAAGTTCAGTAGTGGCTCTCCTCTGTAGACCAGATTGATGGTAGGAGATGCCAATACAAAACTGGGCTCACTGATTGCATTGGGGATGTTAGAGATGGCTCGAGAGGCTGAGCTGATGCTGCATGACCCATGGCCCCACCATAAAGCACATTATTAGCACAGACTATGCACCATGGTCCAAGGCCTCCAGGTAAACAAAGACAGGCAGGACATACCAAGGGTTTAGAGGTTACCTCCAAGAAGCTGGGGGGAAAGGGCCAACTTTTCTTTGGACAAGGTTAATCCTTTTACTGTTCATTTTCTCACCAGAACTTTTTATCCTCATGCACCTTTATCCTTCCGTCACACCCACTTCAGATCAAGCTGGATGTCTGAGCATTGCTGGAGAAAAGCACTTGACTCTGCAGGTTGGGGGTCACTTAAATTCAGGGTCTTCAACTTCATTCACCTCTTCAATGTCATCAACATTTTTAAACTTTATTTTGCCAAATCTTCAAGCCCCTCACTCATCTCTTCCTCCCTCAGTTTAAGCATACTTTGTTCAAGGCCATCAGGCTTGGTTTCTTTAACTTCCAATACCACAGTCCAGAAAAATTATCTGTATCCACACCACTGCTACCTTTTCCATTTCAGAATTAGAGGACCAAGCCACGTTCCTCCTCTCTGAGGCCAACCTGCCCATCTATACCTTAACCCTTTTCCCTCTAATTTCCTTTAGGATCTTACTTCACCTGTCATCTCCTTTCTTAATCTTCTCTTTCTATTAGTTCCTTGCTATCATCCTATAGATGCACTCAGGCTTCTGTGATCCTCCCGCTGCCAAGACATCTACCTTAATACCTTGTTTTCCTTTAACTTCTGGGCAATCTCCTCCCTCCACATCTTAGTCAAACTTCTCAAAAGAGTAGTGTATATTTACAGTCAGCACTTCCTCATTTCCAATTATAGTTGTTAAATTGATGACCCTGATGTTATATCTGACAAATGCCAAAATTATCTTACATTAAAAATAAAGATATTTCTTGCATTTAGAGAGTCAAAAAAAAAGAAGCCTTTAAAAAAAGAAAAAAACTTAGTGGTTCTACTTCCTGACCTCTCTCATTCCTTCCTCAGTCCACTGAAATCTTGATTTTGCCTACCACCCTTCACTAAAACTGATCCCACAAAGGTTACTCCTAAGTGCCAAATTCCATTGTCATTTTTTAAGTCTTTTTTGAAACTATTTCCTTGGCTTCTATTCTATGTTGCCACACTCATCTGGGTCTGTTCATTCTTAGATCATTCTTTCCCTATCTTCCTCTGCTTACTTCTTATGTAATTGCTCCCCAGGGCTCTGTCCTCAGCCCTCTGTTCTTTTATTCACTCATCTTGGATGACTTCATCTTCTTTTTTGGTCTTTTTTTTTTTTTTTTTTTTCGGTACGCGGGCCTCTCACTGCTGTGGCCTCTCCCGTTGCGGCGCACAGGCTCCGGATGCGCAGGCTCAGCGGCCATGGCTCACGGGCCCAGCTGCTCCGCAGCATGTGGGATCTTCCTGGACCAGGGCACGAACCCGTGTCCCCTGCATCGGCAGGCGGACTCTCAACCGCTGCGCCACCAGGGAAGCCCCTTCTTTTTAGGTTTTTGATAACATTTATACTCCAATGACTCCCAAATCTATATTTATATCCTGGTCTTGTCTACTAAGCTTTGGATTCAAATATACAGTAACTTATATCAGGCACACTGATATTTCTTTTTTTTTTTTTTTTTTTTTTTTTTTTGCGGTATGCGGGCCTCTCACTGTTGTGGCCTCTCCCGTTGCGGAGCACAGGCTCCGGACGCGCAGGCCCAGCGGCCATGGCTCACGGGCCCAGCCGCTCCGCGGCATATGGGATCCTCCCAGACCGGGGCACGAACCCGTATCCCCTGCATCGGCAGGCGGACTCTCAACCACTGCGCCACCAGGGAGGCCCCACACTGATATTTCTAAGACTGAACTCATCGTCCTGATTCTGACCCAGCCCTTCCTCAAAATCTCTCTTATTTAGGAAACCACAAGCCACAAACCACCTGGTCACACAAGATAGAAACCTGGGAGTCAGCCTTGACTCCTCTTTGCGCCTGCAGTCTTACCCTCTCCAAACCATTCTCCCCATTGCTGTCTTGATCTCGTCTAATCCCCCTAACTACATCTCTTGCCTCTCTCCCAACCACATATTCTCCTGCTATTTCAACCTACTTAGGTATTCACTAATGCACTTTGCTGTTTATTTTGTGCCTCGTGAATTTTTACATTTCTTTTGGGTTGCCTTTTTCTACTCCTTTGCCTGTTGAATTTCTAGTTATCTTTTTTTTTTTTTTTTTTTTTTTTTTTTTTTTTTTTTTTTTTTCTGTACGCGGGCCTCTCACTGCCGTGGCCTCTCCCGTTGCGGAGCACAGGCTCCGGACACACAGGCTCCGCGGCCATGGCTCGCGGGCCCAGCCGCTCCGCGGCACGTGGGATCCTCCGGGATCGGGGCACGAACCCGTGTCCCCTGCATCGGCAGGCGGACTCTCAACCACTGCGCCACCAGGGAAGCCCTCTAGTTATCTTTTGAGTTTGGATCTTCACTCTGCCATCCTCTCTCATATTATTTATTATTCCAAGCCTTGGGTCATCTGATAAGTATGCCTTACATAGTTATATTTAAGTCACTAACTCAGAGATGGTGAAATGGAGAGGGTGACAGAACATTAGGGCATTTTACTAGAAACCTGCCTCCAGGTTAACATTGATCAACTAACCAATAATATTCAAGCACGGTTGTTCATCCATAAGTGAAACTCGTAACTGCAATAATATCCATCCCAAATTTCAGGTATTTACCCCTAGGGATAGCATGTTTCTAAAATAAAGCCATCCTATATATACACCCCCTCCATATTATGGGACATTGATGTTACAAGTAACAAAAATCCAATCTTTTTTTTGAATTAGAAAAAAGTAATTTATTGACTTACACAATTGAAAAAGGGGGATAAAAAATGGGTATTTCTAGCTCCAGGGCTCAAGGAATGGACTCAGGATTCATTTCTTGGCTCTTTCGTTGCTCTGTCAAGCTCTCTCCACATAGTGGCAAGATGATTACTGGCAACTCAGGCTGACCGTCTCTCATCAACCCCTGCTGAAAAAAGAATGCCTATTTACCTACTGCTCTGGCAAAAATTCAGGATTAGCTTTGATTACACTGACCCGTGTTCCATGCTTTTTCCTGACCTAATCACTGTGACCAGGGGTGTAGAAAACACTGCTTGGCCGGGACTTGATCTGGAGTGGGACTGGCCCCACCCAAACGACCTGGGCTGAGAGTGTGTGAAAGGGGTTCCTTACTAGAAAACTGTGCTGTAACCAGAAGAGGAAGGATGGGCAGGCAGAAACAATGGATGTTCAGTACATTCTCCTTCAGGTTTCAGCTGTGAAGATTAGCTATATGCAGAAACAGTCCTTTAGTCATACAGCAGGAGTGGCATTGATATTTTCTAATTACTGCCAAAACAATGGCTCAAGATAGATTATTTTAAAAATTATCAGTTTGGACGGGCATCCTCTAATACACAATTAGTTTATAGCTAACCAGTGGCAAACCTGTGGTAATTTAAACCACACTGACCTAGGTTCAAACCCTGGTTCAGCTCTTTTCTAGCTGTGTGGTCTTAGGTAGGTACCCAACTTTGCTGAGTGTCAGTTTGAAGAATAATACTACTACCTTCACAGAGTTGCTCTGAGGATTAGGGATTATTTTTAAGAATCACTTACATAGTACTCAGCATATGGCAGGCCTTTAGTTAATGAAATATAAATATTAATATAGTACATTAAGTTACCTTGGAGTAACTTTAACTTTCTCAACTAATTTATCCTGTTATTTCACCAGAAATTAACTTGTATAAAGAACATGATTCTCAGTCTATGAACTATGGAATTTAAGAAATATAATAATAATTAAAATAATTTAAATTCTTTTTTAAAAATAAATTTATTTATTATTATTTTTGGCTGCGTTGGGTCTTCATTGCTGCGCGCGGGCTTTCTCTAGTTGTGAGCAGGGGCTACGCTTCATTGTGGTGCGCAGGCTTCTCATTGAGGTGGCTTCTCTTGTTGCAGCGCACGGGCTCTAGGTGCGTGGACTTCAGTAGTTGTGGCACACGGGCTCAGTAGTTGTGGTTCGCGGGCTCTAGAGTGCAGGCTCAGTAGTTGTGGTGCATGGGCTTAGCTGCTCTGTGGCTTGTGGGAACTTCCCGCACCAGGGCTCGAACCTGTGTCCCCTGCATTGGCAGGTGGATTCTTAACCACTGTGCCACCAGGGAAGACCAATAATTTAAATTCTAATCAGAGGACCCATTCTCCTAGAGTGGAAAAAATGAATTTCAATCAATTTGGAAACCTCTCTACCATAATTTTTTGGAGCTGACCTGACTTTAGGGGGGCTTGAAGAGTGCTTACCTCATCTGCTCCTTAAGTAATTTGTACATCAGGGCTTCACTGTCTTATCTGGACCCCCATCGTTAGTACCCACAGGTTGTTGTCGACATGTCTCTCGTACATCCATTTGCCCCCTTCAGATCCAATGGCTCTTTATCCCAAGCTTTGGATGGCGGGCATGGGAGTTAGAGGTGATTGTAGGAGTCTATCTGCTGCATCTGGGCCACACTGGAGGCGGGAATATCCTTTGTAAGGCTGTTTCTAACCTAGTCTGCCCCAATGAATCATGCAGCTGTTTCTGACATGGAATTAAGAAGAGAACAAGGTCCCTTTGCTTTTAGGTTTCTCAGACCTATTTAGTGTATTCCCACACTTTCTAGCATTCAGAGTACTAAAAGTAATCTTTAAGAACTCTATTTAATTTTTAGTTACTTAATTCAATTTAAGACTTTCAAGAAACAATTGTATTTGGGACTCCTTCACAACCAATGAAGATTAATTAAAAACATAATCATGCACAGTTATGCATCATAAGTCATCTTGCATTCAGACATTAAAAGACTCTCCCCAAACCAAAGACTATGAAAAAGAACATATAAAAAGTGAAATGCCTAAAATGTCTTGCTCCTCCACCAACTTCAGTAGGAAATGAGTGTTTAGTAGAGCAAATACGCCGTATCGGTGATTGCCGGAGCAAGCTAGCAGTTGACAAAGCTTCTAGACTACTTGTCTCTGTCTACAAAGTCATCTCTACAGTTCTGATTACCACAACTTATCTGAATAAGAAATTTTAATACTACAGTTTAAAATTCTTTCAAAATTCCTCTTGTATTTCAGAAGTTCAGATCTATGATAGTGATATTTTGCTTGGGCCTTTGGCCAAATATTCACTTTAAAACTAGGCTATTCAGCCTTCAGCTAAAATGTTTGGAGTTTCTCTAAAATGGTACCTCTTCCTTAATGATTTCCTTGTAGAAATAGATGATGAAAGAAATGAAGGTTTTTTTTCCTTTTCAGTACAAAAACTTCCCGGTCTTCCCTTCGTGATCGATATGAACATTTACATAATTTCTGGGTAAGCTTACCTCTTCTCTACTGGTTTCTTTCGATGCTCCTATCCCACCTCCACTCTTTTCCCCCTTTTTAAAAGCCGACTGTTTTGGATCTTAAATTCCTGAATCAAAAGAGACACAGGTTCCAAACTGCTTCCGCTCCTGCCATAGTGGGCGCTTGTGAGGTCTCAAGAAACGCCTGTTGTTGGCGACAATGACTGTAAACCATAGGAGAAAGATCCTCAGTAGACTAGAAAATTAAGCAAGTTGTCCGTTTTATATTTACAATCTTCCGTGGTTCTAGAATGCATCCTCATATTTCCTGAAAATTCTTTCGTTTCAAGGCCAAACGTCTAAGACTGGCCGGCAACCAATATACACACCTTATTTTTAGATTTTATTTTTTAAATTTGTAAATAAATATGGACCATATTACTGAAAACTTACAAAACAAAGAAAAAACCAGCACGCCACTGTCCAAACACAGCAATTTAAATCATTTTGACGAACTCCTCCCCGCCTTTGCCCTCTCGCTTCCTGCACCTTGTACCCTTGACGCTTGCGCGCAGCCGGAGCCGCCGCGCGCCGGTGCGCCGTCGCCATGGTAACCGTAAAAGCCCGGGCCTACGGAGCGGTGAGTCCGGGTCGGAGGGTCGCGGGTCCGGGGTCCGAGGGGCCTGGAGTGGGCGTTCCGCATGGGTGTGGAAGAGAATAGGCGTCTCCCCTCCACGCTGCTCGGCAGGGGCTGGAGGGGAGTGGGCTTCAACCGCGGCGTCCTTAGTCTTTGTCTTTGCCCCGAGCTTTGCGTAGCCGGTCACGCTCCGCGCGCGGTCCCTCGGGCTTCAGGAGGAAAGGCGAACTATGGTGCCCAGAAATGACCGGTACCCCTCCGCCCCACCTCCGTGTTCTCGCCCTGGGTCTGCCACTGTCTGTATCCTCGGGTCTAACCTTTGTTTAATTCTGGGAGCCCAGGGCTGCCCTTTGAGGCCTTTCCCTTGAGCTGGGACTTAAAATCCTTAAGGGACTACATTTTTTGAAGAAAAAATTCAATTGGCTTAAAAGGCCCTTAAGATCTATTCCTCTACCACAACTTCATAGTGTCTTGTCTGCCTTCCTTGCCCTTTGTTTATGCTAATCCCATTACTTAGATTGTCCTTTTCTCCTCCTTTTAAGACTCCTGCTCTTCCATACTGAAGTGTCACCTCTTCTGCGAAGCCTTTCTGGGACCTCCCCATTCGGGAGTCTAATTTAGAGGTCCAGCCTCTTTACTCTCCAAGCACCCTTTGCTTATGTCCATTATGCCCCTTATCTCACTCTGTCATTGCTGATTTACTTGTGTCTTTCCCACCAGACTGGGATGCCTGTGGAGTAGGGACCTATGTGATTTTCTATTATTATTATTGACTTAGCAGCCTCAAAAGAATTCACACTTAATAGTTAAAATTCACACTAATTCAGTAAGGCAGAACTAGTCTTAATTCACAATCGAGGAGAGTAAGTTCAGAAAACTCACATAATTAATAAAATAAATACAAGAATCAGGACTAAAGCATGGGTCTTCTGACGCACAGTCATTCTGCCTTCAGAGTTCCAGCCTTCCCTCTCCCCTCTCCACGCTCATTTTCTATGTGAACGGTTGGTTATATGTAGTGGGGTTGCAATTTTGATTCATGTTATAACTATTCTGGGCAAAGAAAGTATCTATCCATACAGTAAATATTATAGGTATAGTAAGAATTAGAACTTAAAACTGAGAATTAAAAAAAGTTTATTGTTTTAACAATAACACAAATAAACCCACTATATATTAAACATAAGTTACATATTTCTCATGGGAAAAACTGTTTTCTAAAACAAAAATGTTAGTGAGTTAAGTTTTTTCAATATCTAGAATGTTGATAAAAGGAGGAAAGGAAAAGCTATGTTAATATGATCACCCTGTTACAACTTATATTCACAGTAAAAATACTTTAAAATATTCTAAATCTTCTATGTTATAAGAAGAAAAAACCCATAGAAAATAGAATTCTTTGCTCTGTCTTCAAAGGACAATATGATGAAAGGCATAGTCAGCAATAGACCACCAAACACATGAGAGTTTACTTTTATTCTCCTAATTAGATATTGTCTTTCAAAAGTTAGGCCTAAGGATAAATGGCCTACAAGACTTCACTTTGTCCTTTTATTACAGAAAGGCTGATCCTAGTTCAGTCTAGATTTGGATTAGAGCAGTCTTGGGAGCTTGACTATAGAGTGGAGTGGCTTGAGGGTTAGTCTTAGTGCAGTGGTTCTCAGAGTATGGTCTGAGAATCCCTGGAGATCACTAAGACATTTTCAGGGAGTCTGCCAGTCAAACTATCTTCATATTAATTCTTCGATGTTTTTTGCCGTTGCACTCTCATTCTCTCACATGTCACAGTGGTTTGCTAGAGTCCACATGATATCACACATCATTGCAGAGAATGCAGAAACAGATATGAGAATCCATCTGTCTTCTATTAAGCCAGACATTAAAGAGATGTGCAAAAATGTAAAATAATGCCACTCATCAATTTTTTGTCTTTATATAGTTATTTTTTATAAGCTGTACTTTTGTGTTAACATGTAATTGTTTTAAGATGAATTAATAAATATTTTAAAGATTTCTCAGTTTTAATTTCTAATATGGTAAATACAGATAGATATAACCCTCATAAACAAAAACTTTTGGTGTTCTCAATTTCTAAGAGCGTGAAGAGCCCTGAGATCATAGAATTTGAGAACTGCTGCCCTAATCATATTACTTCTGGATTGATATGGAAATTAAGCTCTATTCAAGGGTGTACCAAGGGTAGCTTTTAGTATTCTGGCCTGAATCGTATTCCTAGATTTGATCTAATTTATCTCTACATCTCTGAATTAACCTGTGATTAGATTGATCTCTAGATGCAGAATAATCAGTCTGTAATCAAGTGTTCGGTGGTCGTAGAGTAGAAAGTCATTTACTCAAACCCTATGTAGGAAAACTGTGTATTAAAAAAAGAAAAGAACTCATAGAATTACCATCTTGTCTTTTGCTTCATGGATGCTTTTGCTCTAGGAATGACAGTACAATGATGATGATAAGGTCTGCATACCAAGTGCTCACCATGTGCTTAGCACATGCATCATGTGATTTATTTTAAGTCTCAGAATAATCATATAAACTAGGTTCTAGTGTTATTCCTAGCAGAGATTAGGTAAATTTCCCAGTATTATGTAGCTAATAAGTTACAGGGTTGCATTGTGTACTCAAGTCTTTCTAACTCCAAAATCCATTGCTCTTGGATGTAAAGAAAAGCAGGGGGAATTGCAAGCCTGATGTTAAGAGTTATTGAATGCATACGACAAGCCAGGAATTGTGGTAAGTCTGAAAGTGACACAAGAGAAACATAAAGCTTGATACTTGCTCCTATCCAGTTTGCAGTCAAATTGAGTTGGTGTTTTAAGTACTTGAAACAAATAGAAAATAATACAATACATATTTGGTAGATTGTATGGTACAGAATATATATAATGACCTTTGAAGTTCAGAGGAGGGAGAGGCCTGGGTACATTCTGGAGAGTAGTGAAGAAACGTTTTAGGAAGAAGGTAGGTTTATAGCTTGGCCTACGTAGGATTTGGCTAGTAGGAGTGGAGGAGAAAAAAAAGCTATTCTAGGCCTAGCAGGAATACATCTGAAATACAGATAGAATTTTCTCAATATCTTCAAGGTCTCATGTCTGGGCCCCTGATGGGCCAGTGAGGAAAGGCATTTCAAACACATCCTGCCTCTATTCTCTAAGGTTTGAATATGGATATCTTTAGTACAATGTTCCAGAATATCACGTTATTAGTAAGGTGACAAAATAATTTATTGTGTAGTAGTAATGGACGTTTTGAGAGTGAAAGAGGATGCTATTAAAAATCACACCAGGGCTGGGGTTTCCCTGGTGGGGCAGTGGTTAAGAATCCGCCTGCCGATGCAGGGGACACAGGTTGGAGCAGTGGTCTGGGAAGATCCCACATACTGTGGAGCAGCTAAGCCTGTGCGCCGCAACTGCTGAGCCTGCGCTCTAGAGCCCGTGCTCTGCAACAAGAGAAGCCACCACAATGAGAAGTCCACCCACTGCAACGAAGAGTAGCCCCCACTCACAGCAACTAGAGAAAGCCTGTGTGCAGCAACGAAGACCCAATGCAGCTAAAAATAAATTAAAAAAAAAATCACACCAGGGAAGAGATGTCACTGGAACTGTCCTGGGTGCATGAGGACATATGTCCACAAGCACATGTTGTCTAACTTCTGTTAGAGCCTCTCTTGTTGATTTCGTAGTAGAGTTTCCATAGTGGTTATTCAAGGCTAATATATTTTCACACTGTGGGTTGCAACCCATTAGTGGGTCATGAAATCAATTTAGTGAGTGGCACCCAGCCTTAAAAAATAGATGGGATTAAAAACATCAGTATGTTACATGTAGTAAGGATAAATGATATTTTGTTTAATTATATGTATGCAAATATACCCCTAAATGCAATGTGCCCAAGATAAAAATGTCCATTACTACTGAACAATTAATTCTTTGGTTACCCTATTAATGGATGTTATATATGTTTACATGTATAATTAAAACAAGATATGACTAACTACTCTATGCTATGTATTATAATTGAAGTAATATATATGTATTTGGATGGGACATCTATCTTATGGTCTAAATGAGCAGTGCAAGCTCTAGGTATCAGGCTTGCAATCCAGTGAGAAGGAATTGCACTTTTCTAGAAGTTACATACTATCAATACAGATTTACTTACATCTTATTGTTTACTACTTGGACATATAGCCACACCATATTACAAGAGTGCCTGGGAAATAGTTTTATTCCAATATAAATATTGGTTAAAACAAGTATGGTTAAAAGAAAAGAGGGAGGGAGATTAGATTTTGAGAAAGAACTAATTATCTGAGTACTCTACGTACCAGGGGCCCACATGATTAGGGAGGCTGGATGAGCAGGAACCAAGGGAGCTCTGGGGGGCTCACACCACAAGAACCACAGCATGTTCTCATAGCAGGAAGTTCGATCAGTACACTGTTGCTGTCATTTGTGTTGAACGTCCTTCAAGTAGCCTCATGTCCTTGTGGCCCATGTTCAAGAGTCAAGATCCTGTTTTTTTATGTGTAGAAGCTAAAAAACCCCAAACTCATAGATGCAGAGAACAGATTGGTAGTTGCCAGAGGCAGGTGTAGGGGGTGGGTAAAATAATTGAAGGTGGTCAAAAGGACTTCAGTTGCAAGATAAATACCTTCTAGGGAAGTACTGTACAGCATAGTGACTATAGTTAACAATATTGTATTGAATTGAATAAATATTGTATTTGAAAGTTGCTAAGAGATTAGATCTTAAATGGTTTCGTCACAGGAAAAAACTTTTTTGTAACTATGAGAGGTGATGGATATTAACTAAATGTATTGTGGTTATCATTTTGCAATATATACATAGATCAAATCATTATGTTGTACACGTTAAACTAATACAGTGTTATATGTCAACAACAACAAAAATAATACAATGATTAACAACAACAACAAAAAGTCAAGATCCTGGGACTTAGTAGCTGATTGGCTGAACCTAACTTATGTGCCTGCTCCCAAGCTTGTGCTGAGATGGAGAGAAGGAGGATCGTGCCTCTCTGGCTTCTGTAGTGGGAAGTTAGCTTTATCTTCCATTAAAAGAATTTTTTAAAATGGAGATTGGGATTCTTTAAGGAAGTGAGTGTGTGTGTGTTTATGTGTACAGGGATGTGTGTTGGCAGGGTGGATAGTGGATGTCAGGCACTCAAAGGATTATAAGTTTCCTCTATATTCATTCTGTAAAATGAAGGAATTGACTAAAACAGTCTCAAAGATAAGATTTGGACCAAATTTTATGGTGGAGTCATGATTGATTGGTTAACGCAACTCCCATCCCCAATCCCATCTACCTTGCTTGCTTCTGCTATTGAGGCAGGAAAATCAAGAAACTTTTTTTTTTTCCTTCTCTTAAATATAAGGAAACAATCTGGCCTTTGAGACATAACTGGAAGTTTGTTTGGTCTTGTTAGGAAAGATTTTTTTTTCCACTTTTCCTCTCAAAAGGGATGAATGCCACTAGTGTCCTCAGGGGGATTCCCCCTTTTTACTGCCATAAATGCAGACATGATGCCAGGAATTATGACAGTCATCTTGTCACCATTAGGCAACAGCCATGATGATGAAAGTCTTATGAACTGTGATAGAATAGAAAAATAGAGCTTAGATCTATATTTTTGAGCTGCTGAGCCATCTCCACCTTTAAACTTCCTGCTATGTGAGAAAATCATCTCCTACTTTTAAAAGTCAGTCCTAGGGCTTCCCTGGTGGCGCAGTGGTTGAGAGTCCACCTGCCGATGCAGGGGACACGGGTTCGTGCCCCGGTCCGGGAAGATCCCACATGCCGCGGAGCGGCTGGGCCCGTGAGCCATGGCTGCTGAGCCTGCGCGTCCGGAGCCTGTGCTCCACAACGGGAGAGGCCACAACAGTGAGAGTCCCGCATACCACACACACACACAAAAAGTCAGTCCTATTATTTTTCTATTATTTGCAATCAGAGAATTCCTAACTTCAACAGATTACAAGTATTATACACATTTAGTGACGGTAGGGATTAATATAGGGCTATGGTATAAAGAGATATTATTCTGTCTAACTAGATTTCCCTTCCTTCTGAATTGTGAATGACCAAATCTTGCCAATTCTTTATGGTGCAGCTTAAATGCCATATTCTTTACTAGAAATGTGATTCCCTTTATCCCATTTCCTGCATCTTTACTCACCCCCTCAACACTATCCTGAATCTTGTGTTCAATCTTGCTTTTCTTCTTCTTTTTAAAATAGTGTTATTGTGCCTACTTATAGTCCTAAAAAGTCTATTTTAACTTAATTTAATTTTTATTATTTTAATTTTTCCTTGTTGGTTATTTATTTTAAATATAGCAGTGTGTACATGTCAATCCCAAACTCCCTAACTGTCCCTCCCCCCATCCTTCCCCCTTGGTAACCATAATTTTAATTGCTTTGAACTTTACAAAAATATATCTTGGTATATTTAATCTTTTGGATTTACTTTTTTCAGCTAATACTGTATTGCTAATATTCATTCATATCGTTGTGTGCCTTAGTTATTTATAGCTGTATAACAAACTGTCCTCAAAGTTGGTAGCTTAAAATAGCACATTCAGTATCTCACAGTTTCTCTGGGTTAAGAATCAGGGCACAGCTTAGCTGGATCTTTTACTTCAGGGTCTCTCACGAGTCTGCAGTCAAGGCATTGCCTGGGCCCACAGTCATCTCAAAGTTCAACTGGAGCAGATCCACTTCCAAACTCATTCAGTGGTTGGTGGCAGAATTAAATTCCTCACTGGCTATTGTACCGAGGGCCTCGGTTCCCTCTGGCTGTTGGCTGGAGGTTACCAGGAGGTGGGGTAGGGTTATGGGAGCCATATCAGAAGCTGCCTTCCACATAGTATATTACTGTAATTTCTTCATTTTAACTACCATATACAATTTTGTGTGAATATGCCACACTTTATTCTCCTGTTCATAGGCATTGGTTTATTTTTCCTGCCCAGGATTTTTGCTTTTATGAACAGTGATGCTACAAACATTTTTGTACACATGAGGGAACCATGCTACTCTTCTCTGAATCATCCCCAATTTAATATGTGTTCTGACAGAGTGAGTACTATTAAGACTTACTTGATTAACTTTACCAGGACTTAATCTGGTCCCTTCTAAACTCCCATAGCACTTCATCTTTTATGATTCTTAGCACTTGTCACCATTTATTACACTTATTTTGTACATGTCATATTTTCTCCTTTGAAATAGTAAGTTGTTAAAGGCAGGAAATAAATTTGATTCTTCTTTATAATTTACATAGTGCCTATACAGCACTTAGTATATTAGTAGGCTTTCAGTAAGTATTACTGAGTGAATGAATTCTGTCTAAATGTCAGTGCCTGATTTTTAAGTTCTTAATAATCTGGCTTCAGTGATCCAGCTGTATTTCTCACTTCTCCCCACCATGGACCCTTGTTTAGGCAGGTGAGCCTCTTTAACATTCTCTTTCAATCTTTTCCTAATGAATCTCACCCACGTTGATATTTCTTCTCCTGTTCCTACTGAATTTACTGTTTACATCACACATTCAGCATTTTATTATATATTCAGGCAGTGTGTTGGTGCACAATAAACTTTATTGATTGGATGGATGCAGTATCTTATTTTATAACTGGTTTATTTTGAACCAGTTAAGTACTTTCATTTCATTCAGTTGACTGAATGTCAGTTGAGTGATCAAACAAATAAATAAACAAATACTGATTTGTTTGAGTAGATTTCTATTACTTTTCTTGGTCTCAGGTATTTTTGGAGTTAATGGAGTCAGAAGGACCCCCAGAGTCAGAGAGTTCAGAAAAATCAATATTTTTCTCACAGCAAGAAGAAGAGGAAGAAGATGATAATGAAGAAGAAGAAGAATCCAAAGAAGCGGAGGAAACTGCCACCATTAATCCCCTCATACCCCCTGCTCTCACAGGGGATGTAGAAGGTTTGCAGAAGATTTTTGAGGATCCTGAGAACCCTCACCATGAACAGGCCATGCAGCTACTCTTGGAAGAAGACATCGTTGGGAGAAATTTGTTGTATGCAGCTTGCATGGCTGGGCAAAGTGATGTGATTAGAGCTTTAGCCAAATATGGTGTGAATCTGAATGAAAAAACCACCAGAGGTATTTTGTCTTTTTTCTCTTATCAGTATTACTTATGACTACCTAAAGATGCTATGTATTATCTTTAAATTTGGATAAATTTGATGTGCCTGCTTTATATTTTGCATATGTTATGTGTGTGTGTTTATATATATATACACACACACATATGAATGTGTGTATATGCATGTTGATGTATTTAGTATAGCATAGTAGTTAAGAACACAGAATTCACTATTAGCTGTGTGACTAGGGCAAGTTACTTAATCTTTTTGTGTCTCTATTTCATCTACAAAATGGGGATGATTGTATTTTCTTTATAGGGTTTTCCTTATAGGTTATGAGGATTAAATATAAAGTTGGTATACAGTAAATGCTCAATAATATTATTATCTCTTTCCTTTGAAGATTTATTCATTTTTGTAGTCATTATCCAATTAACTCTTTAAATTCAGTCACTTGTTTTTTCAGATTGCAAATATAAAACATGGTCATTGTAGAAAATAAAACAGTGATCTTTAGCAAATAGGGACTGTACATATTCTTCATGCTCACATGGAACAATTTAAAAAATTGATATGTTAGGCCATAAAGGAAGTGTCTACAAATATCAAAGAATCTTTAGCATGCAGTCTGTGGTCTCTGACAACAATAAAATAAAATTAGAAAATAGTAACAAAAAGATAACTGAAAATCCCTGTAATTTCAGAAACAAAAACACTTTAAATTATCTGTTGGTGACAAAAGATATAATAGAAATTATGAAATATTTAAGTGGCAACAGGATCTAGTTATGTCAGAACCTGTGGAATAAAACTAAAATAAAAATTCTAATATAATGCATATATTAGAATATAAGAAATATTGAAAATTAGAAAGCAGTGCATTTAACTCAAGGAGTTAGAAAAAGAACAACTGAAAATCCAAAGAAAGAAGAAGAGAAAATAATAGAGTAAAATAATGACATTGAAAATAAAGAAACAATAGAGAGGGAATTCCCTGGTGGTCCAGTGGTTAGTACTCCACTCTTCCACTGCAGGTGCCCCAGGTTCAGTCTGATCCCTTGTTGGCTAAGATCCCTGATCCTGCAAGCTGTACAGTGCAGCCAAAAAAAACCCACCAAAAAACAAACAAACAAAAAACACAATAGAATCAACAAAACGAAAATCTGGTTTAGTGAAAAAGAGTTGAAAAACCTTTGATAATATTGATAGTTTTTGATATGTGATAGAAGAAAGAGAGAGCATAAACAACATTTGGAATTTTAAAAATTAAGCATTCACACAGGAAAAACTAAGATTTAAAAGATTACTAGAAAGTATCATAAACAACTTCATGACAGTACATTTGAAAACTTGGATGAAATGGACAATTTTCCAATAAAATATAAATTACCAAAATTGATTCAAGAAAAAACTAGGAACTTGACTAGAACAATAGTTATTTAAAAAAATTGAATAAATAATCAAAATCTGCCTCTGTCCCACCCCCACCTAATTCCAAACTCAAATGTTTTAAAAGGTAAGGTTTACTACACTTGTAGGGAAAAAGTAATCTCTAGCTGATACAAAGGTTCCAGAGAATGTAAAGAGAGTTGGAAAACTGCTTAACTTATTTTATGAGAGATACCTTTTATAGCAAAACTAGTTAAGGACAGCACTAGAAAGGAAAATTATAGGCCAGTCATTTAATAACACAGATGTAAACATCTTAAATAAAATATTAACAAATTGAATCTAAGATTGTGTGTTAAAACATTTATTGGACTAGGTTGGGTTTATCCCATTAATGCAGGATGGTTTTAACATTAGAAAAAAATGTTATTATAATTCACTACATTAAAAGATTAAATAAACAAAACCACATGATCATATCAATAGATGTAGAAAAGTCTTTTGAAAGAAAATGCAGCACTCGTTCATGATGAAAGCTTTTAGGGAAATAGGAACAGAAGAAACCTTCCTTAAGGCTATTGAAAACCTGAAGCAAACTTACCTAGTATTGAATCTTAGCTATGACTTGGGCAAATTATATAACCTTTCCATGCTACAGTTTCTTTACCCAAAAAATGGGACTAATAGTCATATCTAAAATCATACTACATAAAAGAAAATGAGAGCCCCAAATCAATATCTGACAGTGTGCCTCTAATACTATTCAAGGAAGGTGGTGTTCTGACTAATCAGACTATTGCCATCCTCTTGTTAGGTATTTTCCAGTGTGTGGATATAGGTGTACAGTCTTTCCAGTTTGATGATGTGCTCTAAGATAATCCATTTCTTCATTCTGGTATCATGCTTGCCATGAAATCTTGCTTAGCAGAGGTTGAAGGTGCATCCTGCTTGCTTTGTTCTGCTTATAGTAAAATAGAGAGGAGAGAAATGGAGAGAACTGGTAAATTAAAAGGAACCAGGACTTGATGATTTGGGAAATTCTAAGCTTATTTGGCATTCCATGAAGATGATTTTATAATGGAAAGTATGCATGAACTGGCCAACCTAATTGTACCAATTTGGCAATTATTATTTTAATCATTACAAAACAATGAATTACATTACAGTTTACCAGTAAATTTCTTGTTTGGTTAGTATTGACTCAGTTCCCATGAGCTTGTTCATGTGGGAGAGCAGATCAATTCAGGGTTTAAAAAAATTTTTTTTGTGAGAACATTTACATTCTACTCTCAGCAAATTTCAGTTATACAATATAGTTATTAACTATAGTCATCATGTTATACATTAGGTCCTCAGACCTTTTTCATCTTATAACTGAAAGTTTGTACCCTTTTACCAACCCCTCCCTGTTTACCCCACCCCTCAAGCCCCTGGTAACCACTTTTCTACTCTGTTTCCATGGGTTTAACTTTTAATTTTTATTTTAGATTCCACATATAAGTGATACCATGCAGTATTTGGCTTTTTCTATCTGGCTTATTTCACTTAGTATAATGCCCTTGTGGTTCATCCACGTTGTCACAAATGACAGAATTTTCTTTTTTTTTTAAAGGATGAATAATTGTGTGCGTATATGTGAACACTATTAATTTTAAGAAGCCATTGGCCTAAAATTAAGGGACTTCTGGGTGAAGAACTGCAGGTAGATATCTCTAAAGTAAGAAGATGTATGCCATTTATTTGTGGATGATACTCAGATGGATAGGAAGGAAAATGATTTTCCAGGTGATTGATGGATCACATTTGCTTTCAGGATTTCTTTTCCTTTTAAATACTGAAGAATTGGACACTTTTTATCCAAAGGGAGGAGAATGAAACAGTTCTTACAGTCTCAGCTCTCTGTACTACTGACTTCTGGTGTATTGGGAAGTGCCTTTTTTTCTGTTTGAGCCAAGGACAGGTGTGTGCAGGTTGCAGTTTATTGATGGTGGAACCTCCTCTGGTTCTGGCAAGGCTTTGGTCTCTAAACCTGGCCATACTCAAACAGGCATGATCGGAACTAATTACTGTTTTAAACTCTGTCTTTCCATACAATACGCAAACATTTGTTAAGGATGGAGGACTAGACAGGTCTTGTGCTGGGAACTGGGGAAAGATGAATGAATTCAACAAACTTGGACAAGTTCACAGTTTAGCAGAAAACAGATGTGTAAATAGATAATTAATATACAGTGGGACAGGATACAGTGATAGCTCAGAGGAGAGATTAGTCAACTTTACGTGGAAGTGTTGGACATGGTCAAGGAAGGCTTCACAGAGGAGGCGATATATTGAATCTTTTTTTTTTTTTTTTGGCTGCACCGCACAGCATGCGGGATCTTAGTTGCCTGACCAGGGATTGAACCCGCGCCCCCTGCAGTGGAAGCGTGGAATCTTAACCACTGGACTGCCACGGAAGTCCAATATATTGAATCTTGAAGAATGACCAAGAGTTTACCAGACAAAGGAGGTTTAAGGATTGGTCATGGCAGGCAGTATAGTAACTGTGGTATCAGATTTTAGTGTTACAATATTGTTGTTATTCTGGTATACTTACCCACTATTTTAGGTAATGAAATGCTGGCCTTTTTATGGGTATAATAGTTTTATTTGGTATTTAAAAAATATGATATCAGAGTCATTTATGGGTTGAGAACAATTTCAATGATTTAATTGCTCAGTGTATATAAAAAGACAAACTGAAGATTACAAACTTAAACGGTCCATATTGTGGTATTACAAAATTTCTATTGTAAGAATAATTCTTAAGTTCACAAACTTCCCAAACAAGTAGAATGTGAATCTCATAGTTTTGAAATTGATCAGGAAACTGAAATGGAATCTCTCTCTGTATATGTGGAAACTAAAAAAGACAAATATGAACCAGCAATGTTTTCTTTGGCTATAAAGATTACAACTTACTCTCAATAAAAAGATTGCCATTCTATCAAAAAAGCAAAAAGCTGTTCGGAGATATCTCTCTCTTTTAAAATTAGAGTTGAGGTAATTCGAAGGAAAATATTTGGTATTGGTTTATAACTACTTCCAACTAATATTGAGTGAGAAAAACTTCAGTAGCTGAAAAAACTTGTACAGAAATATCCTGTTGATACCATTGACACACTTAAAAAATCAAATAATGTTTTATTTGCAATTTTCATGATTATACTTTCTTCATTTTTATAGTATTTGTGTTTTTAAAAATTAATTAATTAATTAATTAATTAATTTTTGGCTGCATTGGGTCTTCGTTGCCGTGTGGGCTTTCTCTAGTTGTGGTGAGTGGGGGCTACTCTTCGTTTTGGTGCGTGGGCTTCACATTGCGGTGGCTTCTCTTGTTGCAGGGCACAGGCTCTAGGCACGCGGGCTTCAGTAGTTGTGGCATGCGGGCTCAGTAGTTGTGGCGCACAGGCTTAGTTGCTCCGCGGCATGTGGGATCTTCCCAGACCAGGGCTCGAACCCGTGTCCCCTGCATTGGCAGGCGGATTCTTAACCACGGTACCACCAGGGAAGTCCCTAGTATTTGTTTTTTAATCTTTAATTTTGATTTGTTTTATCTGACAATTTATATTGCTAATAGAATGACAATATATACTTAATATTCCTGTTTGATAGTTGTGCTTTTATCTGATATTTTATGCTTATACATTTTCGTATTTAAAGTGTATTAGTGGGCTTCCCTGGTGGTGCCACAGTTAAGAATCCACCTGCCAATGCAGGGAGCACGGGTTTGAGCCCTGGTCCGGGAAGATCCCACATGCCATGGAGCAACTAAGCCTGTGTGCCACAACTACTGAGCCCGCGTGCCACAACTAGTGAAGCCCGCGTGCCTAGAGCCCATGCTCTGCAACAAGAGAAGCTACCGCAATGAGAAGCCTGTGCACTGCAACAAAGAGTAGCCCCCGCTCGCCACAACTAGAGAAAGCCTGCGTGCAGCAATAAAGACCCAATGCAGCCAAAAAATAAATAAATAAAAAGTAAATAAATAAATAAAAAATAAAGTGTATTAGTTACACTAATTAAAAAAATGAATTCTGAACTCAGTTTTACAAAATACCAGTATTAATGCTAAGTAAATATAAAATTTATACTTCTATTTTTAATTTTGCTACTCTAATTACTGTATCAGAAAAAAGCAGCATATGCAGAGTTATAGAGGCATGAAACAACATGATTTGGGGAATTCAAAGAGTCTGGTACTGCTGGTGGTATGCAGATTGTGAAAAATATTCTAGGTAGGTGAGTATTTTGCTCCATGGCCTATTACTTGTTTGTGACTATCATCATTGGAGTTTTTGACCTTATTAATGACCTTCATCAATTTATAGCAACCTTGAGAAAAGTACTTATCCTCTCCATGCTTTTGTTTCCTCATCAATAAATGAGAAAAATACTCGTGCCTACATCATAGGATTGTAGTGAGGATTAAATGAGTTGATACTTGTGAAGCACACAGAACAGTGCCTGCATAGAGGAAAAAGATTACTTTTCTTCTTATCTGATCTTTTGCCTTACTGTGAACTACCTACTCAGTTGACTCTCTCTATTTAGTAACCAGTAGTCTTCCACAAAGAAATTATTTTTCTCTTAGAACCAATCCCAATTTTTCAGAATTCCATTTATGGTCCCTTTCTTCGTGCTGGGATTTCTAAATGTAACCTTCTGTATCTCCCTTCTGGGATCAAATACTCATTGCCAATATTATGGGAGAACTTTAGGAAAATCCCCTTCTTGTCTGGATGCTTTTGAAATCATCTTATTTAAATGTCCTTCTTTTCCTGGGAAGGCTATGGGGTTCATATAGTACAAAGATCTGTGTGTTTTCTTCTAGAAAACACACCATCTCTCACAAGGGGAAAAAGAAAACATACAATGTTTTTTTTAAACCCATGGTTTAAACCCATAGGTTTTAAATTCCTTGGTCAAAGCCTGTGTCTGTTTAGAAATCATGTTTTCTTGTTTTTAAACTATGTATATTAAAAAATACAAAAAAAATTTAGATGTTACTGCTGGCCTGGCCTGTAACTTCAGCCTTGAGAAAAGCAGTATCAGGACCCAGAATGTCTCATTTGGAATGGCCTCCTGCTCCTGCTATTGCAGTGTCTTTTCCATAGATAGCGTCCCCCTCTCCCAGCAAACCAGGGGCCCTGGGCCGTTTGGCTGAAGAAATGCATCTTTGGAAGGCAGGAACAATGAAGGTTGGTATCTGGGTAATTCTTGGCCCCCCATTTTGTAGGGGCTAAAGCCATGATTACATTCTTGGGCCAGTCTTTATCTCTTGGTGTTCTGAAATGTCTCACTGTTGTAACATTAAAAAAAAGAGTTGGGGGCTTCCCTGGTGGCACAGTGGTTGAGAGTCCGCCTGCTGATGCAGGGGACACGGGTTCGTGCCCCAGTCTGGGAAGATCCCACATGCCGCAGAGTGGCTGGGCCCGTGAGCCATGGCCGCTGAGCCTGTGCGTCCAGAGCCTGTGCTCCGCAGCGGGAGAGGCCACAGCAGTGAGAGGCCTGCGTACCGCAAAAAAAAAAAAAAAAAAAAAGAGTTGGGCCAAAGAGGGGAGGTAATTCCACTTTTGGCTGATCCTGGAGTAGCTTACTTCATGCTCCTTTTGATTCCTTATTAATTCTTTATTATCCCTTCTGGTTATGATAGCCTCAAGACAAAGATCCTTTACAACTTGGTCTGAGACCCAGGACTGTGGGAATGTGGTAAATAGGGAGCCAAGGGAGAGGTTTCTGAAAGGAAGTGGAGGAGTCCTTGTTCTTTCTTTCCCTACTCTAACCAGTGGCAGACATTTGAGTGCTATTTCCTTTTCCTTATAAACCTTTTATTTGGCAACAGATCTGGGTTTGATTTTGCTTTGGCTGCTTACTACCAGTGTGGCCTTGGGCAAGGTATAGTCTTTCTGATCTGCACTTTCCTCTGTATCCTTTAATGGGGCTGATAATACCTACCTCATAGTGTTAGTGGAAGGATTAAATGAAGTAGTAACCCATAAAGTACCTAGTACTTAATACATTTAATACATGCTAGTTCATTCTTTTGCTCAACGCTTCTTGTAGTGCTACATGCCTCTTTGGCCAGTTAAGTGAATCACAAATGTATCCTCGTGGCTAAGTTAAAACAATCAGTTTTGACTTGATTTTTTTAAACCAGTCTGAAAAAATTTTAAAGATGCCGCCCATGTTTTTCACCTTTACAATTATACCTCATGGTAGTTGCCTCAGTAAATCTAAGAAATAGCTTTCTAATTGGATAGGTCATAATTTCCATTTTAATTCAAATGATTAATTTCCAAACCAAAGGCATACCAGTTGTAGTAATTTGTATGATTGTGTTAGCAATAATAGAATAATTAGAGTTGATGCAGATTCCTTAGACTAAAGTCATAGGTCTAATTGTGTTCCAGTAGATGACTGTTAGGGAGATTGCCATCTTCCTTAGAAGATGTTGAAGAGCTCAGAGTTGAGATTGCCTGTGTTGGTGCCTTGTGTTCATCACTTACTGGCTGTGTTCCTTGGGGAAGTTTAGCTTCTCTGGACCTCTGTTTCCTTATCTGTAAAATAGGGATTATAATAGTTCTGACCTCATAGGGGTTTTTATGAACTAAATGAATTTACTGTATGTAAAGCACTTAGAATAGTGCCTAGCCTGTAGTAATTGTTCAATACCTGATTGCCATTGTGATCTTCTAGTCCATAAAATACCCTAAAACAGCACAGTCTTCTTGACCTGACCATCCTCATTCTGTTTGTTAGGTTACACACTCCTACACTGTGCTGCAGCCTGGGGTCGTTTGGAAACTTTGAAAGCACTGGTGGAATTGGATGTTGATATAGAATCTCTGAACTTCCAGGAAGAGCGAGCTCGAGATGTTGCTGCTCGGTATTCCCAGACTGAGTGTGTTGAGTTCCTGGACTGGGCAGGTAAGGAAACTCACAAGGTAGTAGAAAACTGACTCAAGTTACAGGGTTCTAGGCTATGTATTTAACAAAGCAAAGAGGTGATTAACATTTTCACCTTCTATCAAGATGTTTTATTTGTAGGCCTAACCATAGTCACTGGTGGTGATAATACGTGAAATCTGCCTTTTTTGTTGTTGTTGCTATTTTGCTATTGGCCTAAAACATTGTACTTAACAGAAACTATATTGGTTGGAAGCTGGTTGATTTATCACCTTCTAACAATTTCACCAATAATTTTCTATAAGAATATATGTATAAAATATGTTCAAGGCCATTTTCTGAGAGACCTAGGCGGAGTGGACCATTCCTTAAATGTTTTAAAAAAATGGCATACTTGAGGAATATATTTGATTCCCCAGGTAGAAACAGTTGTAATAATTTAAAATGGTTTGCTAGGCAAAATTAATCTGTGGTGGTAGAAGTCAGAATAGCATGTATCATTGTGGCATGAGGGGCACTTCTGGGGCATAATATTTTTTTCTTAATTTGGTTGCTGTTTACAAGGTGTGCTCATTTGTGAAAATTCATTGAGCTGTACACTTATAAATTTTGCACATTTCTATATGTATGTTATGCTTTAATCAAAGGTCAAAAAACTATGTACTGTTGTTTTTTTTTGTTTTTTTTTTTTTTTTGCGGTACGCGGGCCTCTCACCGCTGCAGCCTCTTCCGCCGCGGAGCACAGGCTCCGACGCGCAGGCCCGGCGTCCATGGCTCATGGGTCCAGCCGCTCCGCGGCACGTGGGACCCTCCCGGACTGGGGCACGAACCCGTGTCCCCTGCATCGGCAGGGGGACTCTCAACCACTGCGCCACCAGGGAAGCCCACTATGTACTGTTTTGAGTTTCACTAATATTTTTCTTGCATCATTTCCGTAATGCTGTAGAATAGAGCTTAGAGATTTCACGAAGATATACCTGTGTAATTATGTATGCATACAAACATTGGTTAAAAAACTAGTACTAAGGAAGTTCATGGCATTCATTTTACGTAGTTATCTGCATTTGTGTTTTTGTAGCAAGCATTTATTAAATGCCCACTATGAGCATAGCACCGTTGTGGTACAATTAATTGTTCCTGCCCTCTGGACATTTGTTAGGTGAGGGATGATAACCTACAGACACACTCTAGAGTTAAATAACAATATCAGAAAGACTATAATTAAGGGTTAAAAGAGGCAGAGCAGGTGGTACATGCTATGGGGTGGTCAGAGAACATGAAGTCAGAGCATGGTGGAGTTGAGGTGGGCCTTGAAGAAAGGGTGGGATTTGCATACACAGTGTAAGGGGAAAGGGTGTGAGCAAAATCTTATGAATGAAAGTGACATGTTGGGGAAAAAGTGATGAGATTGCCTTACTAGAATAGCAAGTCATAATTTACACATCTAGGCTACAGCACAGGCAGAAGTACATGGGCTTTTGAATCAGATTGCTTGAGTTTAAATACTGGTGTCTCTACTTGAAACCTATGTGACCTTGGACAAGATACTTAAATTCTTTATACTTCAGTCTTAATTTCCAGAAAAGGGAGCCACTAATAGCTCTTACCTCTTGCGGGCGTTGTTGTGAGAATGAGATGAGATGATATAAAGAACTTAGCACAACGCCTGGTGTGTGATCACACTCGAAGAATGATGCTACTATTATTACAGTCAGATTATACTCCCAAATGTCAGGCTAAGGTGATTTCATTTCTGTAGCTGTTGGAAGCCATTGAAAGATTTTACGTAGACGAGGAAGGGGATTAGAGTGATATTTAGGAAGATTCATAGGGCAGCCATAAGGAGCTTGCTTATTAGTAAAATGAGAAGGGTACTGGGAGAATTAATAGAAGTAAGGAAATTGAGGGAAGGTAGCATATTTGGGAAGAAAAAGATGAGTTATACTTTGTAGATTATTTTATACATAATTGTCCACTTGTATTGAGTATTTTCTAGGAGCATTATTTCTGTCAATACCTTCGATTTTGTGATTATATATATATATATATATATATATGCAAAAAGAAAATAGTGAAGAATTTAATTCATCCCTTCATGAATAGTTATTGTAGGTGAAATTCACATTATATAATTTAAAATCCTTTTATTTTTTAAAGATCTTTATTGGAGTATAATTGCTTTACAGTGGTGTGTTAGTTTCTGCTTTATAACAAAGTGAATCAGTCATACATATACATATGTTCCCATATCTCTTCTCTCTTGCGTCTCCCTCCCTCCCACCCTCCCTATCCCACCCCTCTAGGTGGTCACAAAGCACAGAGCTGATCTCCCTGTGCTATGCAGCTGCTTCCCGCTAGCTATCTATTTTACGTTTGGTAGTGTATATATGTCCATGCCACTCTCTCACTTGTCATAGCTTACCCTTCCCCCTCCCCATATCCTCAAGTCCATTCTCTAGTAGGTCTGTGTCTTTATTCCTGTCTTACTCCTAGGTTCTTCATGACTTTTTTTCTTCCTTAGATTCCATATATATGTGTTAGCATACAGTATTTATTTTTCTCTTTCTGACTTACTTCACTCTGTATGACAGACTCTAGGTCCATCCACCTCACTACAAATAACTCAATTTCGTTTCCTTTTATGGCTGAGTAATATTCCATTCTATATATGTGCCACATCTTCTTTATCCATTCATCCGATGATGGACACTTAGGTTGCTTCCATGTCCTGGCTATTGTAAATAGAGCTGCAATGAACATTTTGGTACATGACTGTTTTTGAATTATGGTTTTCTCAGGGTATATGCCCAGTAGTGGGATTGCTGGGTCATATGTTTGCTCTATTTGTAGTTTTTTAAGGAATCTCCATACTGTTCTCCATAGTGGCTGTATCAATTTACATTCCCACCAACAGTGCAAGAGTGTTCCCTTTTCTCCACACCCTCTCCAGCATTTATTTATTTATTTATTTATTTTTTGTGGTACGCGGGCCTCTCACTGTTGTGGCCTCTCCCGTTGCGGAGCACAGGCTCCGGACGCGCAGGCTTAGCGGCCATGGCTCACGGGCCCAGCCGCTCCGCGGCATGTGGGATCTTCCCAGACTGGGGCACGAACCCGTGTCCCCTGCATCGGCAGGCGGACTCTCAACCACTGCTCCACCAGGGAAACCCATCCAGCATTTATTATTTCTAGATTTTTTGATGATGGCCATTCTGACTGGTGTGAGAAGATATCTCATTGTAGTTTTGATTTGCATTTCTCTACATAAACAAACTTTTAATAATCCACAGTAACCCAAGGCAGGCACTGTTCTCTTCTGTTATTTATAAAGACTGTAGCATTATCTATTACTGTACAAAGGATTGTTTTTTAAAAAGTTTTTTTCCCCTTATATTGATGGGAGGTATATTATAGATCTGGTATATTTCTCTGGGATTCTTCAACATGTTGTTAAGAAAATCTGTCCTAGTCTCTGGCCAGTCTCTCAGCTTTTGTTTGGAAAATATGGAAACCATTCATTAAAAAAAAAATTGAGATGACTGATCAACAAAAGTGTGGAATATTTTAAAAAACTGAGGCATCTTATCAACAAAAGTTTGAAATTAAAAAAGTGGTGATACTTAATTCCTCATTTATTTTACTGAAAATGGAAACATTTATACTTTAAAAAATTAATCTGGGGGCTTCCCTGGTGGTGCAGTGGTTGAGAGTCCGCCTGCCGATGCAGGGGACACGGGTTCGTGCCCTGGTCTGGGAAGATCCCACATGCCGCCGAGCGGCAAGGCCCGTGAGCCATGGCCGCTGAGCCTGCATGTCCGGAGCCTGTGCTCCGCAACGGGAGAGGCCACAACAGTGAGAGGCCCGCGTACCGCAAAAAAAAAAATTAATCTGTTCCTTAGTATTTCCATACCATTTTAACAATATGAGATGGGAAATTAAACATCTCAGTGTGGCCATAAAATTTGCTCAGGAAACTGAGAAAAATCACAAATATTATTTAAATCAGAGATTTACTGAAACACTAAATGAAGATTCTGTTCTACAGATTGCTTAATGATTAGTAATCTAATGCACTGAAAAGGACAAAGCATTTAAACATGAAGCAGTGATCGTATACAGTCTTTCCCCAGTGCTTTTAATGAGTATGGAGCCATTTTAGCTGAATAGAAATCACTGTTCAATCCAGACTTTGTTGGAAAGTTTCAGTAAAGAATGTGGCAAAAAATTTACAAAGGATCCCAAAGAACCATTTTTGTCCTTACATGAGTTCTCACAATAGATTTCTTGTGTAGTCTTCATAATGGACTGAGCTACATTTGCATATGGATATGTCTAGTATCTTCTGGCTCCTTCTCCTTCACTCTTCTTCCCCTTTAGTTTTTGGTGCTTGACTTTCTTAGCTGGAGGATGATGGGACACTTGATTCAGGTACTTGGTGATAATGCATTGATGTTGTGGCCGCCAGTCTGCAGTTATAGATGGGCTGGCTTTCTAGATCATTACCAGCTGTATCTAAGGAGGCTTGTTTCTTCAGCTAAAAGGAGAAAAAAAAATATTAGAGATTTTTTTATTACTGTAGTTCAAATTAAATTTGTTTTCTGGATATATACACTTAAACTCCAAATACCACATGTTACTTGTTTATGCAAAGAAAAAGTTACTGTAGATGAAAGGTATAAATGCAGAAGAAATGCTCTTTTTTATATGCCCTTGGGTAAGGTTATAGCGATCATTATCACCATTGGCAAACATTTCATAAGTACTTTCTGTGATTAGAGCATTCTGCTGGGAGAAATTATTTGAATATTAGTAAAATATTTTCCTTTAGTAAACAACCTTAAGGTATAATGTGATAAATCGTAGTCATTTTATAAATATCTAATTGTTGTGAAGGTCATTGAGCTTTTAAGATTGCCTCAAAATATGGTGTCACTGGCAAAGTGGGAAATTAGTTTGAGTGCTATTTTCCAGAAAGTTATACTGAAATTAGAAATTAGTTTACAGTCTATTAAAAAAATACATGCCGACTTTTGTATCCTTAGCTTTCTTAGATCGGGAAGGGATCTAACAAGGTGTCGTTCCATATCCTTAATTTTATGGATGAGGCAGCTGAGAAAGATACAGTGACTTACCTAAGGGCTCAGACAGATACCTTCACTTCCTATGCATTCTACTCATTGTAGCTCACTACTTTCTTGGTGTGTTTCATAACTTGAAATAATCTATCTAAAATTAATAGGTTATTTTAAGGACCTTCTAACTGAGTACACCTTTGCTGAACACCCGACATATGCAAGAAACTACATGCTGGGGATGAATGGTGGAAATTGGGGAGATTATGAAGAAGAATAAGACATGGTTCTTTCTCTCAAAGAAGATGATAATCTTTCTTTTAAACTCTTTGATATTCTATAACTATTATTATTTGCATCACTAATTCACCTTTTTTTGGTGTTTCTTCCATTTCACCCACAGGTAATGAGCAGAGAAAACAGACAGGATTAAAAAGAGAGCTTGTACTAAAATATAAATAAGATGTAAACAACTCTGAAATATATCCATACTAGCAAAATTGTAGCATAGTTTGTCCAGAGGGTAAGGTAGACAGTGAGATGGAGAGGGCTTAACTTTCAAATAATGCATTTCTTCTGGAAAAATTTCCCATCCAACCTTTCTCCAGGTAGTACCATCACAAATGCAGAAGATCTCCCTGAAGAAGCAGAGAAACAACAGAGGAAAAATCAGGAATAGTCCTTGAGAAGGCATCTTTCTTTCTCAAATGGAAAAAGCATTTATTGTCAAAAATTGGTTAGAGACAGAGAAGAAATGCCCTGAGTATTAGTTAACATGGTGTTCCAGTCAAAGCACTGAAGATACTTTTCCTATTCAGCCAAATATACACTGATGATCACTGTAACATCATCAGTCATAGTCATTCAGGGATAAATTCAGTGATGTCATAAAGAACCACACTGGGGGCTTCCCTGGTTGAGAGTCCGCCTGCCAGGGGACAGCGGACATGGGTTTCTGCCTTGGTCCGGGAAGATCCCACATGCTGTGGAGCGGCTGGGCCCGTGAGCCATGGCCGCTGAGCCTGCGCATCCGGAGCCTGTGCTTAGCAACGGGAGAGGCCACAACAGTGAGAGGCTCGCATACCGCAAAAAAAAAAAAAAAAAAAAAAAAGAACCACACTGGACTGAAAAGGTGTTGCCTAGCCAATCACCTTGGATTTCTTAGGAACACTTTTTCTTGTTTTTCTCCAGAATAGTTTGAGCCTCTTCAGTTTTCTGAAAAACAAATGCTTTACTAACATTTTGCTAGCTAATAAATTTAAATTGTAATTATATTAATAGAATTTCATGGAAACAACTTACCTATATCCTTTCCAACCCCCCCTTTTTTTTACATCTTTATTGGAGTATAATTGCTTTACAATGGTGTGTTAGTTTCTGCTGTATAACAAAGTGAATCAGCTATATGTATACATATATCCTCCCAAATCCCCTCCCTCTGCGTCTCCCTCCCACCCTCCCTATCCCCACTCCTCTAGGTGGTCACAAAGCATGGAGCTGATCTCCCTGTGCTATGTGGCTGCTTCCCACTAGCTATCTGTTTTACATTTGGTAATGTATATATGTCCATGCCACTCTCTCACTTCGTCCCAGCTTACCTTTCCCCTCCCAGTGTCCTCAAGTTCATTCTCTATGTCTGTGTCTTTATTCCTGTCCTACTCCTAGGTTCTTCAGCACCATTTTTTTTTTAAGATTCCATATATATGTGTTAGCATACAGTATTTGTTTTTCTCTTTCTGACTTACTTCACTCTGCATGATAGACTCTAGGTCCATCCACCTCACCACAGATAACTCAATTTCGCTTCTTTTTATGGCTGAGCAAAATTCCATTGTGTATATGTGCCACATCTTCCTTATCCATTCATCTGTTGATGGACACTTAGGTTGCTTCCATGTCCTGGCTATTGTAAATAGCTCTGCAATGAACATTGTGGTGCATGACTCTTTGAATTGTGATTTTCTCAGGGTATATGCCCAATAGTGGGATTGCTGGGTCATATGGTAGTTCCATTTTTAGTTTTTTAAGGAACCTCCATACTGTTCTCCATAGTGGCTGTATCAATTTACATTCCCACCAACAGTGCAAGAGGGTTCCCTTTTATCCACACCCTCTCCAGCATTTATTGTTTGTAGATTTTTTTTTCTTTTGCGGTACGCAGGCCTCTCACTGTTGTCTCTCCCGTTGAGGAGCACAGGCTCCAGACGTGCAGGCTCAGTGGCCATGGCTCACAGGCGTAGCCGTTCCGCAGCATGTGGGATCTTCCCAGACTGGGGCATGAACCTGTGTCCCCTGCATTGGCAGGCAGACTCTCAACCACTGTGCCACCAGGGAAGCCCAATTGTTTGTAAATTTTTTGATGATGGCCATTGTGACTGGTATGAGATGATACCTCATTGTAGGTTTGATTTGCATTTCTCTAATGATTACTGATGTTGAGCATCTTTTCATGTGTTTGTTAGCAATCTGTATATCTTCTTTGGAGAAATGTCTATTTAGGTCTTATGCCCATTTTTGGATTGGGTTGTTTGTTTTTTGATATTGAGCTGCATGAGCTGCTTGTATATTTTGGAGACTAATCCTTTGTCAGTTGCTTCGTTTGCAAATATTTTCTCCCATTCTGAGGGTTGTCTTTTCATCTTGTTTATGGTTTCCTTTGCTGTGCAAAAGCTTTTAAGTTTCATTAGGTCCATTTGTTTATTTTTGTTTTTATTTCCATTTCTCTAGGAGGTAGGCCAAAAAAGATCTGTGATTTTTGTCATAGAGTGTTCTGCCTATGTTTTCCTCTAAGAGTTTTATAGTCTTGTGGCCTTACATTTAGGTCTTTAATCCATGTTTAGTTTATTTTTGTGTATGGTGTTAGGGAGTGTTCTAATTTCATTCCTTTACATGTAGCTGTCCAGTTTTCCCAGCACCACTTATTGAAGAGGCTGTCTTTTCTCCATTGTGTATTCTTGCCTCCTTTACAAGATAAGGTGACCATATGTGCGTAGGTTTATCTCTGGGCTTTCTATGCTGTTCCATTGATCTATATTTCTGTTTTTGTGCCAGTACTATACTGTCTTGATTACTGTTGCTTTGTAGTATAGTCTGAAGTCAAGGAGCCTGATTCCTCCAGCTCCGTTTTTCTTTATCAAGATTGCTTGGACTATTCAGGATCTTTTGTGTTTCCTTACAAATTGTGAAATTTTTGGTTCTAGTTCTGTGAAAAATGCCACTGGTAGTTTGATAGGGATTGCATTGAATCTGTAGATTGCTTTGGGTAGTATAGTCATCTTCCCATCCAAGAACATGGTATATCTCTCCACCTGTTTGTATCATCTTTAATTTCTTTCATCAGTGTCTTATAGTTTTCTGCATACAGGTCTTTTGTCTCCTTGGGTAGGTTTATTCCTAGGTATTTTATTCTTTTTGTTGCAATGGTAAATGGGAGTGTTACCTTAATTTCTCTTTCAGATTTTTCATCATTAGTGTATAGGACTACAAGAGATTTCTGTGCATTAATTTTGTATCCTGCTACTTTACCAAATTCATTGATTAGCCCTAGTAGTTTTCTGGTAGCATCTTTAGGATTCTCTATGTATAGTATCATGTTATCTGAAAACAGTGACAGTTTTATTTCTTTTTTTCTGATTTGGATTCCTTTTATTTCTTTTTCTTTTCTGATTGCTGTGGCTAAAACTTCCAAAACTGTGTTGAATAATAGTGGTGAGAGTGGGCAACCTTGTCTTGTTCCTGAACTTAGTGGAAATGCTTTCAGTTTTTTACCATTGAGAACAATGTTGGCTGTGGGTGTGTCATATATGGCCTTTATTATGTTTAGGTAAGTTCCCTCTATGCCTACTGGAGGGTTTTTATCATAAATGGGTATTGAATTTCGTCAAAAGCTTTTTCTGCATCTATTGAGATTATCATATGGTTTTTCTCCTTCCATTTGTTAATGTGGTGTATCACATTGATTGATTTGCATATGTTAAAGAATCCTTGCATTCCTGGGATAAACCCCACTTGATCATGGTGTCTGATCCTTTTAATGTTCTTTTGGACTCTGTTTGCTAGTATTTTGTTGAGGATTTTTGCATCTATGTTCATCAGTGAAATTGGCCTATATTTTTCTTTCTTTGTAACATCTTTGTCTGGTTTTGGTATCAGGGTGATGGTGGCCTCATAGAATGAGTTTGGGAGTGTTCCTCCCTTTGCTATATTTTGGAAGAGTTTGAGAAGGATAGGTGTTAGCTCTTCTCTAAATTTTTGATAGAATTCGCCTGTGAAGCCATCTGGTCCTGGGCTTTTGTTTGTTGGAAGATATTTAATCACAGTTTCAATTTCATTACTTGTGATCAGTCTGTTTTTATTTTCTTTTTCTTCCTGGTTAAGTTTCAGAAGGTTATGCTTTTCTAAGAATGTGTCCATTTCTTCCAGGTGTCCATTTTATTGGCATATAGCTGCTGGTAGTAATCTCTCATGATCCTTTGTATTTCTGCAGGGTTAGTTTTTACTTCTTATTTTAAAAAATTTATTTATTGTATTTATTTTATTTTTGGCTGCATTGGGTCTTCATTGGTGCTCACAGGCTTTTCTCTGGTTGCGGCGAGTGGGGGCTACTCTTCGTTGTGGTGCGCAGGCTTCTCATTGTGGTGGCTTCTCTTGTTGGGAGCACGGGCTCTAGGTGCGTGGGCTCAGTAGTTGTGGCTCACGGCCTCTAGAGTGTAGGCTCCGCGGCATGTGGGATCTTCCCGGAGCAGGGCTCGAACCCGTGTGTCCTGCATTAGCAGGGGGATTCTTAACCACTGTGCCGCCAGGGAAGCCCCTGTTACTTGTTTTTCATTTCTAATTCTATTGATTTGTGTCTTTTCCCTTTTCTTCTTGATGAGTCTGGCTACCAGTTTATCAATTTTGTTTATCTTCTCAAAGAACCAGCTTTTAGTTTTATTGATCTTTGCTATTGTGTCCTTCACTTATTTTTTTATTTATTTCTGATCTGATTTTTATCATTATTTTCCTTCTGCTAACTTTGGGTTTTTTTTATTCTTCTTTCTGTAATTGCTTTAGGTGTAAGTTTAGGTTGTTTATTTGAGATTTTTCTTGTTTCTTGAGATAGGATTGTATTGCTATAAACTCCCCTCTTAGAACTGCTTTTGCTGTATCCCATAGGTTTTGGGTGGTCATGTTTTCATTGTCGTTTGTTTCTAGGTATTTTTTGATTTCCTCTTTGATTTCTTCAGTGATCTCTTGGTTATTTAGTAGTGTGTATTGGGGTGTCTGTGAACTTATTATGCTTTTAGGCAGCCTCTCTGCTAATGGGTGGGGTTGTGTTCCTGTTTTGCTAGTTGTTTGGCATGGGGTGTCCAGCAGTGGAGCTTGCTGGTCGCTGAGCGGAGCTGGGTCTTAGCGTTGAGACAGAGATCTCTGGGAGAGCTCTCACCGATTGATAGTATGTGAGGCCGGGAGGTCTGTGGTGGCCCAATGTCCTGAACTTGGCTCTCCCATCTCAGAGGCTCAGGCATGACACCCGGCCAGAGCACCAAGACCCTGTTAGCCACATGCTCAGAAGAAAAGGGAGAAAAAAAAGAAAGAAAAATAAAATAAAATAAAGTTATTAAAATTAAGAAATTAAAAAACTAATAAAAAAAAAGGAAGAGAGCAACCAAACCAGTAAACAAATCCACCAATGATAACAAGTGCTGAAAACTATACTAAGATAAACATAAAAATCAGAAACTAGTCTGTTGCATACAGCAAACCCCAAGTCTACAGTTGCTCCCAAAGTTCACGGCTTCAATTTTGGGACAATTTGTTGTATATTCAGGTAATCCACAGATGCAGGGTACATCAAGTTGATTGTGGAGATTTAATGCACTGCTCCTGAGGCTGCTGGGAGAGATTTCCCTTTCTCTTCTTTGTTCACACAGCTCCTGGGGTTCACCTTTGGATTTGGCCCCGCCTCTGTGTGTAGGTCGCCTGAGGGCGTCTGTTCATTGCCCAGACAGGAGGGGGTTAAAGGAGCAGCCGATTAGGGGGCTCTGGCTCACTCAGGCTGGGGAGAGCGAGGGGTACAGTAGTTATAATTCGAATGCGGGGTGAGCCTGTGGCAGAGGCTGGCGTGACGTTGCACCAGCCTGAGGCGTGCCGTGCATTCTCCCGGGGAAGTTGTCCCTGATCCCAGGACCCTGGCAGTGGTGGGCTGCAAGGCTCTTGGGAGCGCAGGTGGGGATAGTGACCTGTGCTTGCACACGGGATTCTTGGTGGCTGCAGTAGCATCTTTAGCATTTCATGCACATCTCAGGTGTCTGCACTGATAGCCGCAGCTTGCGCCCATCTCTGGAGCTCGTTTAGGTAGTGTTCTGAATCTCCTCTCCTCGTGCACCCTGAAGCAATGGTCTCTTGACTCTTAGGCAGGTCCAGACTTTCTCACGGACTCCCTCTCGGCTAGTCGTGGTGCACTAGCCTCCTTCAGGCTGTGTTCACGCAACCAACCCCAGTCCTCTCCCTGGGATCCGACCTCCGAAGCCTGAGCCTCAGCTCCCAGCACCCACCAGTCCCAGCCGGCAGGTGAGCAGACAAGCCTCTCAGGCTGGTGAGTGCTAGTTGGCAGCGATCCTTTGTGCGGGAATCTCTCCGCTTTGCCCTCTGCACCCCTGTTGCTGTGCTCTTCTCCGTGGCTCCGAAGCTTACCACACACCCACCCCCCGTCTCCACCAGTGAAGGGGCTTCCTAGTGTGTGGAAACCTTTCCTCCTTCACAGCTCCCTCCCAGAGGTGCAGGTCCCGTCCCTATTCTTTTGTCTCTGTTTCTTCTTTTTTCTTTTGCCCTACCCAGGTACGTGGGGAGTTTCTTGCCTTTTGGGAGGTCTGAGGTCTTCTGCCAGCGTTCAGTAGGTGTTCTGTAGGAGCTGTTCCACTTCTAGATGTATTTTTGATGTATTTGTGGGGAGGAAGGTGATCTCCATGTCTTACTCCTCTGCCATCTTGAAGATCCTCCCCAACCCTTTTGAAGTATGGTACTTTCACATCTACTTACAAAGTAGCTATAGCTGTATCATTTCATACAACCTAGGATCTGCTTCTGTTTTTTTCATTCTGGAATATCCTTCCCTTCAAATAGTCAAGCAAATACTCAGTCCCTCCCCCTTTTGACCTGTGTCTTTTTGGTGGCAGTGTGGTACTATCAGGTAGTGGGTGAGGGGAGGGGAATTTGGTGTGGTAAGTGAAAAAGAGATGGTGAGGTTGCATGGTATATGATAAGAAGGTGACACAGACTCTGCCTTTAAGGAACCTACAGTCTAGAGGTAGAAGCAAAAAACAGGATAACAAAAAATTACAAGACAGATTAAACTCAGAGCTAAATCAGATTATAATCATGTCACAGTTGATAGAACCATGAGATCTACCTGAGGGAATTAGGAGTTTAGCAAAAGTGCATTTTAAAGTAAGCTTTGAAGAATGAGTAGAATTTTGGTGGGTGGCAATGCAGAGAGGGCATTTTAGGTTGAGGAAACATAATAAGCAAAGAAATTCTGTGTAAACCTTTAGACAACCATTTATAAATATTTATTGAGCACCTCCTATGTGCTAAATACTGCTCTAGGAGCTGAGAATACATACACAACTAGGCATAAAACAATCTTTATGTTTATGGAGTTTACTTTGTAGTAGGGAGACAGAAAATAAAATTATCTAAATCTATGTATCTATGCAGTGTTATGGAGAAAAATAGAGTGGTAACGGGGTTTTGAAGTTGCCAGGAAGTGAATGAGTGAGAGTGTGTTATTTTATAGAGGGCAATCAGGAGAGGCTTCTCTGTTAAGGTGATGCTCGAGCAGAGACCTGAGGAACTGAAGGAGTGAGCCTGGGAGCAGAGGGAACAGTGGGTAAATAATGGACAGGGTCTCTGGATGAATGTTGCAAGGGATGAAGCTGGAAAGATAGTTTGTGGCTAGATAGATCTTGGAAGGCCCCGCATTTTATTCAGTAGTCAATAGGGAGTCATTTACAGAGTTTTGAGGAGAGGAGTGACATAATAATAAACTTATTGAGTGCTTTACTGTGTGACAGGCACTGTGTCAAGACATCTGCATGCATTATACTATAATACATTGTGTTTAATTCTTACAACAACCCTATGAGGATGGTACTATAATACTTCCATTTTCTAGATGGAGAAACTGAAGTTAGTGGGGTTAAGATATTGCTATGGTCTGAAAGTTTGTGTTCCCCCAAATTCATATGTTGAAATCCTAATACCCAATGTGATGGTATTAGGAAGTGGGGCCTTTGGGAGATGCTTAGGACATGAAGGTGGAGCCCTCATGAATGGGATTAGTGTTCTTAATAAAAGAGTCCCCACAGAGTCCCCTAGCCCCATCCACTATGTGAGGGCACAGTGAGAAGGTGCTGGCAATAAAGGAAGAGGGTTTTCACTAGACTGCAACCATGTTGACAGCTTGATCTTGGACTTCCCAGCCTCCAGAACTGTGAAAAATAGGTTTCTGTTGTTTATAAACGACATAGTCTGTGGTATTTTGCAGCCTGGATGCAGTAAGACAGGTATGGTGGCATTAAGAGGATGCTTGCAGTAAGCTCCTTTCTCTACCAAGCCACCCAAAATAAATATATGCTGTTAGTAAAATCAGTGTGCTTACTATATAAATGCAGTTCTATGACAAGTCCCTTAGTCCCCTCTTCCAGCTAATTCCTCTGCTAAACTTCATCCTGTATTGAAATTCTGGAGCCACTACTGACTCCAGGTCACCCAGCTAGTGGAGCCAAAACCTAAACCTTGGATTCCAGTTTAGGGAATTAATTCTGCTTGCAACATGAATTGTGGGTTTGAAGCTGTGACTGACAAAACTGTTCAGCTGCAAAAACATTCTGTCTTTCATGAAAAAGGAAGGATGACTCAGGCTGGAGATGCAGGCCAAGAGGATGGAGCCTTACACCACAGATGATTATCCCCAGGCTTTGATACCTAATAGAATTTGCCCTGTGGGATTTCAAAATGACTTGGGAGTGTGGTGACTCCTTTTTTCCTCTAATTTCTCACTTTTTGAATGGCATTATCTATAACTGTTGCTCTGTGCCTGTCCCACCATTGTATTTTGGGAGCAGAGAACTTTGTTTTCTAGTTTCACAGGTCTACAGATGGAGAGGAATTTTACCCCAGGATAGATGGATCATACTAATGTCTCATGCATACCTTGTTTAGATGATGAGATGAGACTTTTGAGCTGATGATATTTTAGATGAGCATTTAGACATGAGTTGATGTTGTAATGGGTTGAAACTTTTGGATGTTGGCATGGGGTAAATGTATTTTGCATGTGGGATAGGTAGGAGTTTGGGGAGGTCAGAGGGCCGAATGTGGTAGGCTGAAAAATGTCTGCCAAAGATATCTAGGTTCTAATCCCTGGAACCTGTGAATGTTACCTCATATGGGATTTTGCAGATCCTTAAATTAAGGATCTTCAGATGGGGAGATTATCCTGGATTATCCAGGTGGGACCTAAATGTAATTACAAGTGTCCTTATTATAAGTGAGAGGCAGGAGATTTGACACAGAAGAGGAGAAGGTGATTTTTTTTTTTTTTTTTTTTTGCTGTACGCGGGCCTCTCACCGTCGTGGCCTCTTCCACTGCGGAGCACAGGCTCCAGACGTGCAGGGTCAGCGGCCATGGCTCACGGGCCTAGCCGCTCCGTGGCATGTGGGATCCTCCCGGACTGGGGCACGAACCCGTGTCCCCTGCATCGGCAGGTGGACTCAACCACTGCATCACCAAGGAAGCCCAGGAGAAGGTGATTTGATGATGGAACTAGACATTGGAGTGGTGTAGTTTGATTGAAGATGGAGGAAGGAGCCACAGCCAAGGGGTACAGTCTGCCACTAGAGGTTGAAAACAGCAAGAAAATAGATTCTCCCTTCAGAGCCCCCAGAAAGAATCTCCCCTGCCAACACAATCAGCTAAACTGATTTCAGGCTTTTCGCCTCTAGAATTGTAAGAGGATAAACTATAAACTTGTGTTGCTTTAAGCCACCAAATTTATGACAATTTGTTATAGCAGCCACAGGAAACGAATACACCAATTGTTAAATTAATTTGAAGCTAATCTACCATTTACTATATTCAGTTCTGTCTAGAAATATGGTAAATCTTCCCATTTATTTGAGTCTTTTATTTCTCTCAAAGTGTTGTAATTTTGTTTAAACAGGTCTTGCAAATTTTGCGACGGGTGCTATAGAGAATGGAATTATTTTAAACACTTTTTTTTTTTTTTAAAGAGGGAAGCTATTTGAATTTATTTTGAAGGATAAAGAAGGGTAAAGCAAGGGACAGTTTTTCTCTTGGAAATGTTTTTTGTTCCTTTCCCCAGAGTAGATATTTTGATAGACTATAGTCTCTTTGGTATTGGGTATCACATTTTATATTTATTTGCTCTTTAAAAATTTTAGTGCGATTCTAGGAATACAGTGAGTGCCCCAAAGTACTGTGCTAGTTGAATGTTATCCTTTTGAAGTTCCCCAAGGAAAACAACTGCAACAAATCTCCTATACAATCTTTATAAAGCTCTGGAGATATAAATGTACATTACAAGCATGTAATGTTTGTAATGCATATTTTTTGGTCTTTGTCTTATTATTATGCATTTTACTGTTCTATTCTTTCAGATGCAAGGCTGGCGCTGAAAAAATATATTGCAAAGGTCTCTGCAATTGTTACAGATACAACAAAGGGACCAGGGAAGCTTTTTAAGGAAGACAAGGTACTGCATTGTGATTATAGTTTGCTCTGAAGTCTTCTGAGATTTTTGCCTTGTATCTTTAATTTCTACACTAATGCACTAGAGGTAGGTAGCGGTCCTCACTGCTCACTTCTCCCTCCCTTCCTTCATTTTTTCCTTTCTTTTTTTTTTTTTTTTTTTTTTTTGCGGTACACGGGCCTCTCACTGTTGTGGCCTCTCCCGTTGCGGAGCACAGGCTCCGGACACGCAGGCTCAGCGGCCATGGCTCACGGACCTAGCCGCTCCGCGGCATGTGGGATCTTCCCAGACCGGGGCACAAACACGTGTCCCCTGCATCGGCAGGCGGACTCTCAACCACTGCGCCACCAGGGAAGCCCTTTTTTTTTTTTTTTTTTTTTGCGTATACATTTATTCATGTCTCTTTATTATTATAAACCATAGACTAATGAACATCTTAAATCAGATATCAGCAGTTTGCTGCTCATGTGCAAAGAGATGGTTTTGCAGTGCAAATTGAGAGGTTTTCAGTGAGGTGGAGCTCTTTTTGCACTTCTTGCACTTTCTTCTCCTGTGAACCACCTGAGAAGGAATAAAATATCCTCGGCATTGTCCGTTGAGTTGCATGCAGCTCGTACCATCCACCCATTTTTTTCCAACCTTTGCAAACACTTTTCTTTATCACAGTCTCATTGAAAATGAAGAATTAGGGAGGAGGTGTAGACGGGCCCAAGGCTCCATGACTCTAGATTTTGAGTTTCTTTATACGCACTTTCCACTAACGTTAGAGCTGCACTGTCAGATATAGTAGCCCCTAGCCATATGAGATTATTTAAATTAGAATTAATTAAAATTAAATAAAATTTAAAATTCAGTTCCTCAGCCACTTTTCTAGTGCTCATTGGCTATGTATGTCTAATGGTGACTGTATTGGACAACGCAGATACAGAACATTTCCATCATCACAAAAAGTTCTGGTGCACAGTGCTGGTTTAGAGATACTATATAGAGTTTTATTTTTAAATAAACAAGTGGAAAGTAAATTCTTTGTTTCTGTCTCTAGAATACCATCCTCAATGCATGCCGTATAAAAAATGAATGGCTGGAAACACATTTAGAAGCTTCCATTAATGAGCTTTTTGAGCAGAAACAGCAATTGGAAGATATTGTGACTCCTATCTTCACAAAAATGGCTACACCACGTAAGTTTTGGATAAAAATTGTTTGAATGTCAGAAAAGATGAAAATTAGGTTCAATGTTGTTATTTCTGAGATAATCTGATTTCAACAATCTTCATTAAGTAGCCATTAACCTTGTTACAGGCACTAATCTGTAACTCAGTTTCATTGAGTTACAATATTAATAATAATTAAAAATAATGACTGTTATTTCTACAGAGAATGTCTAGTACTAATCTTATTACCATCATTAATCATTTAATTTTATGTAATTTACTATAGTTTTGACCAGTGATTTTCAACCAGGAAGACATGTCCTTCAAGGAGATAGAGCGGCAGAATTTGAAAAAAACATTTTCAGTAATGTAACTCTATAGTTTGAAAAACCTATTGTGGGAATACTGTCCTGTCAGTGGAGAAGGTGCACTGTCATAATCTTGGTGGCAGGTGTACCTAAGATTTTAAAAATATCAGCTTTATTGAGATAGAATTCTCATACCATGAAATTCACCATTTAAAAAATGAAAAATTCAGCGGTTTTCAGTATATTTTCAGAGTTATGTAATCATCACCACTGTCTAATTTTAGAACATTTTACCAGCCCGAAGAGACACACCATATCTATTAGTAGTCACTGCCCATTCCTCCCTTCCACAAGTCCCTGGCAACTACTAATCTACTTTTTATCTCTATGGATTGCCTGTTCTGAACATTTCAGAGATAGATCATATAGTCTGTTGCCTTTTGTATCTGGCTTCTTTCGCTTTGCATAATGTTTTTAAGGTTTATCCATGTTGTAATATGTGTCAGTATTCCTTTTTATCACGGAACAATTGTCCATTGTATGGATTCAAATTTATCCATTCATTAACTGATGGACACTTGAGTTTCTACTCATTTGACTATGATTTGCATTTCTCTGATGATTAGTGATGTTGAGTGTCTATTTGTATGCCTGTTGGCCATCTGTATGTCTTCTTTGGAAAAATGTCTGAATTTTGAAAAATTCAGATCTTCTGCCCATTTTTTAATCGGACTTTTTGGTTTTTTGATATTGAGTTGTATGAGCTGTTTGTATATTTTGCATAAAAACCCCTTGTTGGTTGCAGATATTCTGTAGGTTGTCTTTCCGTTTTGACCATGGTTTCCTTTGCTGTGCAAAAGCTTTTAAGTTTAATTAGGTCCCCTTTATTTATCTTTGCTTTTGTTTCTTTTGCCTTTGGAGACAGATCCCAAAAATTATTGCTATGATTTATGCCAAACATTGTTCTGCCTATGCTGTGTTCTAGGAGTTTTATCATTTCAGGTCTTACATTTAGATCTTTAATCCATTTTGATTTTATTTTTATATATGGTGTGAGAAAATGTTCTAATTTCATTCTTTTACATGTAGCTGTCCAGTTTTCCCAGCACCACTTATTGAAGAGACCATCTTTTCTCAATTGTATAGTCTTGCCTCCTTTGTCATAGATTAATTGACCATAAGTGTGTGGGTTTATTTCTGGGCTCTTTGTTCTGTTCCGTTGATCTAATTTTCTGTTTTTGTGCCAGCACCATGCTGTTTTGATTACTGTAGTTTTGTAGTATACTCTGAAGTCAGGGCATGTGATACCTCCAGCTTTGTTCTTTTTTCTCAAGATTGCATTGGCAAATTGGGGTTTTTTGTGGTTACATATAAATTTTAGTATGATTTGTTCTAGTTCTGTGGAAAATGCCATTGGTATTTTGAAAGAGATTGCATTAAATCTGTAGATTGCTTTGTGTAGTGTGGACATTTTAACAATATTAATTCTTCTAATCAAGGAACATGGGATGTCTTTCCATTTTCATTTATCATCTTCAAATTCTTTCATTCATGTTTTATAATTTTCAGAGTATAGGTTTTTCACCTCTGAGGTTACAGTTATTCCTAGGTTTTTTTAATGCGATTTTGAATAGGATTTTAAACAGGCTTGTTTTCTTGCTTTCACTTTCTGATAGTTCATTATTAATGTATGGAAAAGCAACAGATTTTTGTATATTAATCTTGTATCCTGCAACTTTACTGAATTCATTTATTAGTTCTAAAAGTTTTTTGGTGGAGAATTTAGGGTTTTCTATATAAAGTATCTTGTCATATGCACATAGTGACAGTTTTACTTCTTCCCTTCCAATTTAGATGCCATTTGTTTCTTTTTCTTCTCTGACTGCTGTGGCTAGGACTTCCAAAACTGTGTTGAATAAAAGGGGCGTGAGTGGTCATCCTTGTCTTGTTCCTGATCTTAGAGGAAATGCTTTAAACTTTTCACTGTTGAGTATGATGTCAGCTGTGGGTTTGTTGTAAACGACCTTTATTATGTTGAGATATGTTCCTCATTACCAACTTTGATGAGAGTTTTTATCATGAATGCATGTTGAATTTTATCAGATGCTTTTTCTGTGTCTTTTGAGATGATCATGTGATTTTTATTCATGTTTTATGAATGTGGTAGATCACATTGATTGATTTGCAGGTATTGAACCATCCTTGCATCTCTGGGATAAGTCCCACTTGATCATGGTATATGATCCTTTTAATGTATTTTTGAATTCGGTTTGCTAAAATTTTGTTGAGAATTTTTGCATCTATAGTCATCAGAGTTATTGGCCTGTAATTTTCTCTTTTTGTAGTGTCTTTGACTCTTTTTTTTTTTTGCTTTTCAAAAAAATTTTAATAGATATTTATTGGAGTATAATTGCTTCACAATACTGTGTTAGTTTCTTTTGTACACCAAAGTGAATCAGCCATATGCATACATATGTCCCCATATCCCCACCCTCGTGAGCCTCCCTCCCATCCTCCCTATCCCACCCCTCTAGGTTATCACAAAGCACCGAGCCGATCTCCCTGTGCTATGCTGCTGCTTCCCACTAGCTAGCTGTTTTATATTTGGTAATGTATATATGTCGATGCTACTTCGCCCAGCTTCCCCCTCCTACCCCGTGTCCTCAAGTCTGTTCTCTACGTCTACCTCTTTATTTCTGCCCTGCAACTAGGTTCATCAGTCTCATTTTTTTTTAGATTCCATATATATGTGTTAGCATGAGGTATTTGTCTCTTTCTTCACTCTGTATGACAGACTCTAGGTCCATCCACCTCAGTACAGATAACTCAATTTCATTTCTTTTTATGGCTAATATTTCACTGTATATATGTGCCACCTCTTCTTTATCCATTCATCTTTCGATGGACATTTAGGCTGGTTCCATGTCATGGCTATTGTAAAGAGTGCTGCAATGACATTGTGGTACTTGTCCCTTTTTGAAGTATGGTTTTCTCAGGGTATATGCCCAGTAGTGGGATTGTTGGGTCATATGGTAGTTCTATTTTTAGTTTTTTAAGGAACCTCCATACTGTTTTCCATAGTGGTTGTATCAATTTACATTCCCACCAACAGTGCGAGAGGGTTCTGTTTCACCACACCCTTTCCAGCATTTATTGTTTCTACATTTTTTGATAGTGGCCATTCTGACCTGTGTGAGGTGATACCTCATTATAGTTTTGATTTGCATTTCTGTAATGATTAGTGATGTTGAGCATCTTTTCATGTGCCTCTTGGCCATCTGTATGTCTTCCTTGGTGAAATGTCTATTTAGGTCTTCTGCCCATTTTTTTAATTGGATTGTTTGCTTTTTTGATATTGAGCTCCATGAGCTGTTTGTATGATTTTGAGATTAATCCTTTGTCTGATTTGCAAATATTTTTCCCATTCTGAGGGTTGTCTTTTTGTCTTGTTTATGGTTTCCTTTACTGTGCAAAAGCTTTGAAGTTTAATTAAATACCGTTTGTTTATTTTTGTTTTTATTTCCATTGCTCTAGGAGGTGGATCAAAAAAGATCTTGCTGTGGTTTATGTCAAAGAGTGTTTTTCTTATGTTTTCCTCCAAGAGTTTTATAGTGTCTGGTCTTACATTCAGGTCTTTAATCCATTTGAAGTTTATTTTTGTGTATGGTGTTAGAGAGTGTTCTAATTTCATTCTTTTACATGTAGCTGTCCAGTTTTCCCAGCACCACTTATTGAAGAGGCTGTCTTTTCTCCACTGTATGTTCTTGCCTCCATTGTCGTAAATTAGGTGCCCATATGTGCGTGGGTTTATCTCTGGGCATTCTATCCTGTACCATTGATCTATACTGTTTTTGTGCCAGTACCATACTGTCGTGATTACTGTAGCTTTATGGTATAGTTTGAAGTGGGTGAGCCTGATTCCTCCAACTGCATTTTTCTTTCTCAAGATTGCTTTGGCTATTTGGGGTCTTTTGTGTTTCCATATGAATTGTAAAATTTTGTGTTCTAATTCTCTGAAGAATGCCATTGGTAGCTTGATAGGGATTACATTGATACTGTAGATTGCTTTGGGTACATAGTCATTTTCACAATATTGATTCTTCCAATCCCAGAACACGGTATATTTTTCCATCTGTTTATGTCATCTTGATTTCTTTCAACAGTGTTTTAGTTTTCTGAGTACAGGTCTTTTGCCTCCTAGGGCAGGTTTATTCCTAGGTATTTTATTCTTTTTGTTGCGATGGTAAGTGGGATTGTTTCCTTAATTTCTCTTTCTGATTTTATGTTGTTGGTGTATAGGAATGCCAGAGATTTCTGTGCATTAATTTTGTATCCTGCAACCTTACCAAATTCATTGATTAGTTCTAGTAGTTTTCTGGTGGCATCTTTAGGATTTTCTATGTATAGTATCATGTCATCTGCAGACAGTTGACAGTTTTACTACTTCTTTTCCAATTTGGATTCCTTTTATTTCTTTGTCTTCTCTGATTGCCATGGCTAGGACTTCCAAAACTATGTTGAATAATAGTGGCAAGAGTGGACATCCTTGTCTTGTTCCTGATCTGAGTGGAAATGCTTTAGTTTTTCACCATTGAGGATGATGCTTGCTGTGGGTTTGTCATATATGGCCTTTATTATGTTGAGGTAGTTTCCCTCTATTCCCATTTTCTGGAGAGTTTTTATCATAAATGGGTGTTGAATTTTGTCAAAAGCTTTTTCTGCATCTATTGAGGTGGTCATATGTTTTTTATTCCTTAATTTGTTAATATGGTGTATCTCATTGATTGATTTGCGTATATTGAAGAATCCTTGCATCCCTGGGATAAATCTCACTTGATCATGGTGTATGATCCTTTAATGTATTGTTGGATTCTGTTTGCTAGTATTTTGTTGAGGATTTTTGCATCTATGTTCATCAGTGATAATTGGCCTATAATTTTCTTTTTTTGTGATATCTTTTCTGGTTTTGGTATCAGGGTGATGGTGGCTTTGTAGAATGAATTTGTGAGTGTTTCTCCCTCTGCAATTTTTTGGAAGAGTTTGAGAAGGATGGGTGTTAGTGCTTCTCTAAATGTTTCATAGAATTCATCTTTGAAGCCATCTGGTCCTGGAGTTTTGTTGGTTGGAAGATTTTTAATTATAGTTTGAATTTCATTACTTGTGATATGTCTGTTTATATTTTCTAATTCTTCCTAGTTCAGTCTTGGAAAATTGTACCTTTCCAAGAATTTGTCCATTTCTTTGTGGTTGTCCATTTGATTGGCATATAGTTGTTTGTAGTAGTCTCCTATAATCCTTTGTATTTCTGCAGTGTCATTTGTGATTTCTCCTTTTTCATTTCTAATTTTATTGATTTGAGTCCTCTCTGCTTTTTCTTGAGGAGTCTGGCTAATGGTTTATCAATATTGTTTATCTTCTCAAAGAATTAGCTTTTAGTTTTATTGATCTTTGCTATTGTTTTCTTTGTTTCTGTTTCATTTATTTCTGCTCTGATCTTTATGATTTCTTTCCTTCTAGTGACTTTGGGTTTTCTTTGTTCTTCTTTCTCTACTTGTTTTAAGTGTAGGGTTAGATTGTTTATTTGAGATGTTTCTTGTTTCTTGAGGTAGGCTTGTATTGCTATAAACTTCATTCTTAGAACTGCTTTCGGTGCATCCCATAGGTTTTGGATCATCGTATTTTCGTTGTAATTTGTCTGTAGGTATTTTTTGATTTCCCCTTTGATTTCTTCAGTGATTTCTTGGTTATTTAGTAACGTATTGTTTAGCCTCCATGTGTTTGTGTTTTTTATGTTTTTTCCCCTGTAATTGATTTCTAATCTCATAGCATTGTGGTCAGAAAAGATGCTTCATATAATTTCAATGTTCTTAAATTTACTGAGGCTTAATTTGTGACCCAAGATGTGATCTATCCTGGAGAATGTTCAGTGTGCACTTGAGAAGAAAGTGTAATCTTTTGTTTTTGGATAGAATGTCCTGTAAATATCAATTAAATCTATCTGGTCTATTGTGTTATTTAAACCTTGTGTTTCCTTATTAATTTTCTGTCTGGATGATCTGTCCATTGGTGTAAGTGAGGTGTTAAAGTCCCCCACTATTATTGTGTTACTGTCGATTTCCTCTTTTATAGCTGTTAGCAGTTGCCTTATGTACTGAGGTGCTTGTGTGTTGGGTGTATAAATATATATAATCGTTGATCCTTTGATCAGTATGTGGTGTCCCTCCTTATCTCTTGTAACAGTCTTTATTTTAAAGTCTATTTTGTCTGATACGAGTATTGCTGCTCCAGCTTTCTTTTGATTTCCATTTGCTTGGAATATCTTTTTCCATCCCTTCACTTTCAGTCTGTGTGTGTCCCTAGGTCTGAAGTGGGTCTCTTGTAGACAACATAAATATGGGTCTTGTTTTTGTATCCATTCAGCCAGTCTGTGTCTTTTGGTTGGGGCATTTAATCCATTTTACATTCAAGGTGATTATTGATATGTATGTTCCTATTACCATTTTCTTAATTGTTCTGGGTTCGTTTTTGTGGGTCTTTTTCTTCTCTTGTGTTTCCCACCTAGAGAAGTTTCTTTAGCATTTGTTGTAAAGCTGGTTTGGTGGTGCTGAATTCTCTTAGCTTTTGCTTGTCTGAAAAGCTTTTGATTTCTCTGTTGAATCTCAATTAGATCCTTGCTGGGTAGCATAATGTTGGTTGTAGGTTTTTCTGTTTCATCACTTTAAGTATATCCTGCCACTCCCTTCTGGCCTGCAGAGTTTCTGCTGAAAAATCAACTGATAACTGTATGGGGATTACTTTGTATGTTATTTTTTGTTTTTCTCTTGCTGCTTTTAATATTTTATCTTCGAATTTAATTTTTGTTAGTTTGATTAATATGTGTCTTAGTGTGTTTTTCTTAGGGCTTATCCTGTATGGGACTCTCTGCACTTCCTGGACTTGGTTGACTATTTCCTTTCCCATGTTAGGGAAGTTTTCACCTATAATCTCTTCAGATATTTTCTCATACCTTTCTTTTTCTCTTCTTCTTCTGGGACCCCTATAATTCAAATGTTGGTGCGTTTAGTGTTGTCCTAGAGATCTCTGAGATTGTCTTCAATTGTTTTCATTCTTTTTTCTTTATTCTGCTCATTGGCAGTTATTTGCACCATTTTGTTTTCCAGCTCACTTATTAGTTCTTCTGCCTCAGGTATTCTGTTATTGATTCCGTCTTGTTTATTTTTCATTTCAGTTATTTGTTTGTTCTTTAGTTCTTCTAGATCTTTGTTAAACATTTTTTAAATTTTCTCAGTCCATGCCTCCATTCTATTTCTGAGATTCTGGATCATCTTTACTATCATTACAGTGAATTCTCTTTCAGGTAGATTGCCTATTTCCTCTTCATTTGTTTGGTTTTGTAGGTTTTTACCTTGTTCCTTCATCTGTGACATATTTTTTTGCTGTCTCATTTTTTTCTTTTTTTTTAATGAGTGGGATTGTGTTCCTGTCTTGGTGATTGTTTGGCCTGAGGCTTTCAGCACTGGAATTTATAGGCTGTTGGGTAGAGGTGGGTCTTGGTGCTGAGATGAGGACCTCCATGAGACCTCACTCCAATGAATATTCCCTGGGGACTGAGGTTCTATGTTAGTCCAGTGTTTCGGACTTGGAGCTCCCTCTGCAGGAGCTTTGGCCTGACCCCTGGCTCGTGAACCAAGATACTGCAAGCCGCATGGGGTGGCAAAAAAAAAAAAAAAAAAGAATCATAACAAAGTAAAAAATAGAATTAAACTAGTAAACTAACAGATATGTGAGAAAGAATATAAAAATAAAAATGTAGATAACTAAACAACCAGAATTTACAACTGTACCACAATTGTGAAAAAGAGGAGGGAAAAGAAAAGAAAAAAGAAAAAAGTGGGGGAGGCCTTAGCTGTGGAGGGTGGGGCCTAAGCAAGGGCAAGGTTTGGGTGGTGGGCGTGGCCTATGCTCAGGACCCACAGGGCTGGAAAAGGCCCTGGGGGCTTTGGGGGGCGGGGTTTAGCGTCAATGCAAAAGAAGGGGCTCAGGCTTGCCCACCACCCCTGGTCTCAGAGGGTGGGGGACCTCACCTGGGAGCCCAGGAGGCTTCCTGGGCTCGAATGGGTGGGGCAAATGCCCTCTGCTCTTCTCTCGCTCCTCTCAGAGGACCCCTCCTGCCTGCCTGTCCTGATCTCCCTGGTGTCCCCCCCATGCCCCCAGTACCAATGTGGCCGTGGGGAAGGGGAGCCCTGTAGGGCAGGAGACCACCCTGGGAGCTCAGCAGGCTCCCTGGGCCCGAGTGGGTGGGGCAGTTGCCCTCTGCTGCTTTCCCACTCCTCCTGGAAGGCTCTTCCCACCTGCCTCTCCCGATCTTCCGGCCTCAGGGTTGCTGATCCTGTCTGGCCTCCACTTCTCCTCCCCCCTCAGTCCCACCATTTCACTTGGGGGTTCCTCCCATCTCCTTGGGTGTCAGGGTTTCCCACCAGCGGCTGGCAGTTGCCCTAGTTGTGGGGAGACGCTAACTTGGAGTCTTCCCACACCTCCATCCTGACTCATTTTGGTATTAGGGTAATGGTGGCATCATAGAATGCATTTGGGAGTGTTCTCCCATCTCAAAAATTTTTTGGAATAGTTTGAGAAGGTTAGGTATTAACTCTTCTTTGTATGTTTGGTACAATTCTTCTGTGAAGCCATTTAGTCATGTTTTTTGCTTTCTGGAAGTTTTTTAAATTTCAGTTTCAATTTCACAGGTAGTGATTGGTCTGTTCAGATTGTCTATTTATTCTTGATTTAGTCTTTGAAAGTTGTGTTTTTCTAGAAATTTGACCATTTCTTCTAGGTTGTTCAATTTGTTGGCATGTAACTGTTCATAATAATCTCTTATGATTTTTTTGTATCTGTGATAGCAGTTGTTATTTCTCCTCTTTTATTTCTTATTTTGTTTATTTGGGTCTTCTCTCTTTTTTTTCTTGATGAGCCTGGCTAAAGGTTTATTAATTTTATTTACCTTTTCAAAAAACAGTTCTTGGTTTCATTGATCTTTTCTATTGTTTTTTGATCTCTATTATATTTGTTTTTGCTCTGATATTTATGTTTTTCTTTCCATCTGCTAACTTTGGGCTTTGTTTGTTTTTCTTTTTCTAATGCCTTTTTTAAAAATGACAGTACTTTAAATTTATTATTTATTTTATTTATTTATTTTGGCTGTGCTGGGTCTTAGTTGCGGCTTGCGGGATCTTCATTGTGGTATGTGGGATCTTTAGTTCCGGCATGCGGACATCTTATTTGCGGCATGCAGACTTCTTAGTTGTGGCATGTGAACTCTTAGTTGCGGCATGCAGGCTTCTTAGTAGCAGCATGTGGGCTTCTTAGTTGTGGCACACGGGCTTCTTAGTTGCAGCATGTAAACTCTTAGTTGTGGCATGCACATGGGATCTAGTTCCCCGATGGGGACCAAACCCCGGCCCCCTGCATTGGGAGCATGGATTCTTACCCACTGGGCCACCAGGGAAGTTCCTCTAATTCCTTTACATGGAAGGTTATGTTGTTTATTTGAGATATTTTTGTTTCTTGAGGTATACCTATATTGCTATAAACTTTCCTCTTAGAACTGCCTTTTCTACATCCTCTATAGATCTTGGAAAGTTGTGTTTCCATTTTCATTTGTCTTGAGGTATTTTCTGTTTTTCTCTTTGATTTATTTATTGGCTCATTGGTTTTTTAGTAGCATGTTGTTTAGTCTCCACATATATGTATTTTTCTTCTTATTGTTGAATTGTAAATGTTTTTATGTATCTTGGGTATAAGTCTCTTATCAGATATATGACCTGCAAATATTTTCTCCCATTATGTGGATTATCTTTTCATTTTCTTAATTGTGTTCTTTGAAGCACAAAAGGCTTTAAGTTTGATGAAGTCTAATTTATCTACTTTTCCTTTTGTTGATTGTGCTTTGTGTCATATCTAAGAAACATTGCCTTATCTAAGGTCACCAATATTTACTTTTATGTTTTTTTGTAAGAGTTTTGTAGTTTTTTTAGCCCTTATGTCTAAACATGTCTGTGATCCATTTTAAGTTAATTTTTGTATATGGTGTGAGGTAGTGGGTCCAGCTTCATTCTTTTGTATATGGATACCCAGTACTTAAGATTTTTATGTTTATCAAAAGGAACCATGGTTTTTTAAAGGTTAAGGCACTGAATCTGTTCTAGGTGGTATGACAAACTGTCCCTTGCCAACTGTACCTAACGTCAAATGAGCATACACATAGCACTCTCGTAGGTCCCCTGAAGGGAAATAGATGCCTTTGCACCATCCTTGTCTTTAAGGAGTCCACTAACCACTTTGTGAGTAAACATGCCTACTTGAAAAGATAAACTAAGAGCTGTGTATATTCAGGGAAGCCTAAGCATAAAGAGAAGGCATCATGAAGAAAGAGGAATTGCCTGAAAGGATAGGTAACCAACGTGGAATATGTAGGGAATTCTGGAATGAAACACAACATAATGATGAAAAGTTGAAATATGGGACTAGAGAAGTGGTCAGTATCCATCTGGCTGATTGTAGTTGAGTACACATTAAGGAAGAGTAGAAAATAAGGTTGGAAAGTTAGCTTGTGATCATTTCATTAAAAGTACTGAATTAAGGACTTCCCTGGTGGTGCAGTGGTTAAGAATCCATCTGCCAATGCAGGGGACACAGGTTCGATCCCTTGTCCGGGAGGATCCCACATGCCATGGAGCAGCTAAGCCCGTGTGCCACAACTACTGAGCCTGCACTCTAGAGCCCGCGAGCCACAGCTGCTGAGCCCATGTGATGCAACTACTGAAGCCCGCGTGCCTAGAGCCTGTGCTCTGCAACAAGAGATGCCTTCGCAGTGAGAAGCCCATGCACCACAATGAAGAGTAGCCCCCACTCGTTGCAACTAGAGAAAGCCCGTGCATAGCAACGAAGACCTAACACAGCCAAAAATAAAATAAATAAATTTTTAAAAAGTATTGAATTATAAGCTTCAAAGTTTGGACTTTGCTTTCAGTGCAGCGGGTTGCCATTAAAGGCTTTGTTTGGGGTAGGAGAGATGAGGAATCAAGTAGTGGAGAATAATCTGGCTGTCCTTGCAAAATGGATTGGAGGGAGAAGAGACCAGAGGGAGTGAGACCAGTATAGTCCAGGAATGAGATGGTTAAGACGAGTTGTTGGTTATACAGTTCACTTCCCACCTTTCCCCACCAAGCCACCACTATTGTTAGTCTGGCCCAACAACCCTCCCTCCTTCCCTTCTCATCTCTGAGGAGGAATTTCAGCGGCTCCAATCAAGATGGTGGAATAGAACGATGTGGAGCTCACCTTTTCCCACAAATACATAATGAATACATCTACATGTGGAACAGTTATCACAGAATACCTATTGAATGCTGGCAGAAAATCCCAGAAACTCAGAAGAACGAGGAAGATCTCCATGTAACCGGGTAGGATGAAAGAAAAAAAAAAAAAAAAAGGAAGCAAACAGGATAGGACCTGTGCCACTGGGAGAGAGCTAGGAAAGAGGAAAGGTTCTCGTACCCTGGGAAGCCCCCACACTGGTGGGGAGATCACCTGGGACAGAAAGGGAGCTTCAGAGGCTTAGAGGAGAGTGTAGAAGCCGGTTTGCAGCAGGCAGAACAGAGAGAGACCAGCACAGAGGATCCGTGCTGCCTTGCTGAAGTCCCCAGTCCGAGATGTGGACCTGCTAGTAATACATGCGAGGGCTGGTTGCTAAAACTTGGGCTTCAGAGGACAGACCTGGGGAGAGGACTGGGGTTAGCCCTGCGGAGACAGCCTGAAGGGCCTGGAATGTGGTAAGGGCTGCAACCAGGAGTGTATGTGGAAGAAGCCTGGCCCACCATAGAAGTGAAGGGCTATTGTTAAAAGGCACTCGAAGAGAAGGGGAGGACCCGCCATTGCAACGTCACTTTTGGCATGTTTACGGCCAGTGTGTGCCGCCATTGAAACCCCATTGTTAATGCATAAGTGAAGTGGGGGTGGGGCTTGCCATAGCAGCCTCTTTCTCATTGCCACCTCTATGAGCTCTGGGAGCATGCAAGCACCAGCAGGTTGCCCACATGCGGAGGCGGGGCTGAAAGCAGAGCCTTCCCCCCATGGCATGTGATCCACAACACCGCTGCTTGCTTTGTAAACTCAGTGCCTGTGGGACATCCGAGTGGACAATGGGTGCTCCTGTGGCTGGGATGGGTCTGGCCTTAGCAGCTGTGGGCTTTGTGGGTGCATGCACGTGGAGGTGGGGCCAGAGTCTGGGCTACTTCCCTAGCTCCCATGGCAGGTCCAGGTGTGCAACTGCTGTGGTCCTGGTACCTGACTTCAGTGGATTGACACCTATGGATCTGTGATGGTGGCTTTGTGATCACAGTGCCTGAGGGGCACAGGGCTGATAGCCTGCATTCCCACAGTGGAGGCGGGCCGAGGGTAGTGTGCACAACAGTGTACTTTGTGAGCTCATGCAGTAGGTGACAGGTGACATGACAGAGTGCTCTCCCCGATGGACAGCTCCGATGGAGGAATACTCAGCGGCTTCTCTTCCATTGGGAGCGCTCCGATCCTGCCTACATCACACTGCAGCTTAGAAATGGATCTAGGGCTTCTATGCCAACAACTAGGGAGCAGACCCTGCCCCCAGTAGGGCTGTAACAATCACAGAGCAAAGAGGAGGCCCCGTTCAACATCCAACACCTATTCCATTCACCACAACATCAGTCATATCCCCATCAATGGGATAACAGCCAGCAGACACTGAGGAAAGATGCGGCAGCCATCCATACTAAAAAACAGCCTTGCACCAAAAATATTAAACCCACACAAGCTACACAGGGACACTTCTACATAAAAATAGCCCTCCAAGACCACAGTAGATAATTGTTTCTACTAAACTCATAGAGTAAGAGAAATAAAAGTAAAATGAAGAATGAGAGGAACCACTCCCAATTAAAAGATCAAGAGAATTCCCCTGAAAGAACAAATAATGAAACAGACCTCTTCAGTCTAATAGACACCGAGTTTAAAAAGGAGATACTGAAAATACTGAAGGAATTAAGAAGGGCTATTGATAGAAATGCAAATTACTGTAAAAAGGACCAGGAACTATAAAGAGGAACCAAGACAAATTAAAAGACTTATTTGCTGAGACGAAAGCTGAGTTTAAGGCAATAGGTAGCAGACTGAATAATGTAGAAGAACGAATAAGTGATCTGCAGATTAGAATAATGGAAATCACCCAATCAGAACAGCAGACAGAAAGCCAAATGAAAAAAAAATGAAAGCAATATAAGAGACCTATGGGATAATATAAAGCACGCCAGTCTACACATAATAAGGATCCCAGAAGGAGAAGAAAGAGAAAAGGGAATCAAAAATGTATTTGAAGAAATTATGGCTGAAAACTCCCCAAACCTAAAGAAGGAAACATATCCAGGTACAGGAAGCATGGAGGGTCCCAAACATGATGAGCCCAAACAGACCTACACCAAGATATACTATAATTAAAATGGCAAAAGTGAAAGATAAAGAGAGGATTCTAAAGGCAGCAAGAGGAAAACAAGGAGTTACTTATAAGGGAAGCCCCATAAGTCTATCAGCTGATTTCTCTACAGAAATGTTGCAAGCCAGAAGGGAGTGGCAAGATATATTCAAAGTCCTGAAGGGAAAAATCTGCAGTATAGGGTACTCTACCTGGAAAGATTATCATTTAAAATAGGAGAGATAAAGAATTTCTCAGACAAGCATAAAGCTAAAAGAATACAGCAGTATTAAACCTCTTCTAAAGGAAATATTGAAAGGTCTTCTCTAAATAGAAAAGAAGCAAGAATCTATAGGAAAGAGAAAATCACAATTGGAAAGTAAATTACTTAAATAAATCAGTACACAGATTTTTTTTTTTGCCAAGTTTCATGGTTTTATTAACACAAACACGATGTGCCCACGAGCAATCTATTCATTTTCTTTGCTGCATAGCCTGATGTTGGGATTGGTGACTGTGATAGCCAGCTGGGCTACTCTTTCCACAATGGCTTTGTGGTTCTTGGAGGAGATGTTGTGAGCAATCTCAGCACAGTAAGATTTGTTGCACAACAGCGGCACTTCAAGCTCCTTGACATCGTGGACCAGGAACTTCCAGATGCTGCTGGGCATCATGTGCTTTGTTTTCTTGTTGCTCCCATAACCAATGTTGGGCATCAAGATCTGGCCCTTGAACCTCCTGTGCATCCTGTTGTCAGTGCTTCTGGATTTCTGTCAGTTCTGCTTAATTTGACATATTGATCTGACTGGTGCTTGATGACCTTTTTGGTCCTCTTTTTGACAACCTTGGGCTTTACGAGGAGTCTGAGGGCAGCCATGATGCTGACTGGGAGATGGCTGCCACTTCCATAGACCGTGCTGAAAAGAGAGCAATACACAGGTTTCAAAAAATAAAATAAAAAAGATTTTTCTGTGAAAGTGATGATAACCACAATGAACAGCAAAAGAATAAACATGAAGATGTAAAATAGGACATCAAAATCATACAGTGTTGGGGAGGAGAGTAAGAAAATGTTGATTTTTTTTTTTCAGAATGTGTTTGAGCCTATTTGACTATCAGTCTAAAGAAAGTAGGTATAGAAGGGGTTAACATACTTCAAAAACAGAGTACTTTAAACAAGGTTTAAAGTGGCAATAAATACATATCTATCAATAATTACCTTAAATGTCCGTGGACTAAATGCTCCAATCAAAAGTCATCAAGTGGCAGATTGAATAAAAAAACAAGAGCCTACAATATGCTGCCTACAAGAGACCCACTTTAGGACAAAGGACACATATAGATTGAAAGTGAGGGTGTGGAAAAAGATATTTCACGCAAACGGAAATGACAAGAAAGCAGTTGTAGCAATACTCATGTCAGACAAAATAGACTATAAAAAAAAGGCCATGAAGAAAGATAAAGGAGGACACTATATAATGATAAAAGGATCAATACAAGAAGATGATATTACACTCATCAACATATATGCACCTCAGTACATAAAACAAATACTAACAGACAAAAAGGGAGAAATTGATGGGAATACATCAATGGTAGGAGACTTTAACATCCCACTCATGCCAATGGACAGATCTTCCAGACAAAAAAATTACTAAGGCAACAGGGATCCTAAATGATACAGTATAACAGTTAGACCTAATTGATATTTTCAGGACATTACATCCAAAAACCACCCCCAGAATACACATTCTTTTCAAGTGCACATGGAATATTCTCTAGAATTGACCACACTCTAGGGTACAAAACAAGCCTCAACAAATTTAAGAGTACAGAAATTATTCCAAGCATCTTTTCTGACCACAATTGCATGAAACTAGAAATCAACCACAGAAAAAGAAAAGAGAAAAAAAAGTCAATTATAATTTTTTTCTCTTTTCAGTCAAAAAGAAAAGAGAAAAAAAATCAATTACTAAAAAACCAATGGGTCAACAATGAAATCAAAGAGAAAATTAAAAATATACCTTGAGACAAATGACAGTGAAATTCTATGGGATGCAGCAAAAACAGTTCTCAGAGGGAAGTTCGCAGTGATACAGGCCTTCTTCAAGAAACAAGAAAAATCTCAAATAAACAAACTAACCCACCACCTAAAAGAATTAGAAAAAGAAGAACAAACAAAACCTAAAGTCAGCAGAAGAAAGGAAATAATAAAGATCAGAGAGGAAACAAATAAAATAGAGATTAAAAAAACAATAGAAAAAATCAATAAAATCAAGAGCTGTTTCTTTGAAAGGGTAAACAAAATTGCCAAACCTCTGGCCAGGCTCACCAAGAAGAAAAGAGAGAGGACCCAAATAAATAAAATCAGAAATGAAAGAGGAGAAAGCACAACTGATACTGCAGAAACACACAAAAAAATAAGAGAATACTATAAACAATTATATGCCAACAAATTGCACAACTTAGAAGAAATGGACACATTTCTAGAAACACACAGCCTACCAAAACTGAATCAAGAAGATATAGATAATTTGAATAGACTGATCTCTAGAAGTGAAATAGAATCTGTTATAAAAAAAATTCCCTACAAACAGAAGTCCAGGACCAGATGGCTTCACAGGAGAATTCTACCAAACATCCAAAGAAGAACTTATACCGATCCTTCTCAAACTCTTCCAAAAGATTGAAGAGGAGGGAACACTCCCACCATCACCCTGATACCAAAACCAGACAAAGACACAACCAGAAAAGAAAATTACAGACCAATGTCTCTGATGAATATAGATGCAAAAATTCTCAACAAAATACTAGCAAAATGAATCCAACAACATATAGAAAAGATCATACAACATGACCAAGTTGGATTTATCCCAGTGTCACAAGGATGGTTCAACATATGCAAGTCAGTCAGTGTGATACACCACATCAATAACAGACAAAAACCACATATTCCTCTCATTAGATGCAGAAAAAACGTTTGATAAAATTCAACATCCATTCATGATAAAAACTCTTATGAAAGTGGGTATAGAGGGAATATTATCTCAACATAATAAAAGCTATTTATGACAAACCCACAGCCAATACAGTACTCAACAGTGAAAAGCTGAAAGCCTTCTGCTAAAATCTGGAACAAGACAGGATGCCCACTCTCACCACCTCTATTCAACATAGTTTTGGACGTCCTAGCCACAGCAGACAGACAAGAAAAAGAAATAAAAGATATCCATATTGGTAGGGAAGAGATAAAATTGTCATTATATGCAGATGACATGATACTATATATTGAAAACCATAATGACTCCACAGAAAAAACTATCAGAACTGATAACTGCATTCAGGAAGGTAACAGGATACAAGATTAACATACAGAAATTGGTTGCATTTCTTTACATGAACAAAGAAATGGCAGAAAGGGAATGTAAAAAGAAAATCCCTTTTAAAATTGCATCAAAAAATACTTAAGAATAAACCTGACCAAGGAGATGAAAGACTTACATGCTGAGAACTATAAAACATGAATAAAGGAAATTGAAGATTATTCAAAGAAATGGAAAGATAACCCATGCTCTTGGATTGGAAGGATTAATATTGTTAAGATGGCCATACTGCTCAAAGCAATCTACAGATTTAATGTGATCCTTATCAAATTGCCCATGACATTTTTCACAGAACTAGAACAAATAAGCCTAAAGTTTATATGGAACCATAAAAGACCCAGAATTGCCAAAGCAATCCTGAGGAAAAAGAACAAAGCAGGAGACATAACCCTCCCAGACTTCAGACAATACTGCAAAACTACAGTAATCAAAACAGTGTGGTATTGGCACAAAAACAGACATATGGATCAGTGGAACAGAATAGAGGGCCCCAAAATAAACCCACACACCTGTGGTCGATTAATCTTTGACAGAGGAGGCAAGAATACACAATGGGGAAGAGACAGTCTCTTCAGCAAGTGGTGCTGGGAGTTGGACAGCCACATGTAAATCCATGAAGTTAGAACACACCCTCACACCATACACAAAAATAAACTCAAAATGGCTTAAAGACTTAAATATAAGACATGACACCATAAAACTCCTAGAAGAGAACATAGGAATAACATTCTCAGACATAAATCGTAGCAATGTTTTCTTAGGTCAGTCTCCCAAGGCAGTAGAAATAAAAGCAAAAATAAACCAATGGGACCTAATCAAACTTACAAGCTTTGAGAAAATATTTGCAAATGATGCCACCGACAAGGGCTTAATTTCCAAAATATACAAATGGCTCATACAACTCAATAACAAAAAAAACAACCCAATCAAAATATGGGCAGAAGACCTAAATAGACATTTCTCCAAGGAAGACATACAGATGGCCAATAAACACGTGAGAAGATGTGTATCATCATTAATTATTAGAGAAATGCAAATCAAAACTACAGTGAGGTGCAACCTCACATCAGTCAGAATGGCCATCATTAATAAGTCTACAAGAAACAAATGCTGGAGAGGGTGTGGAGAAAAGGGAACCCTTCCTGTGCTGTTGGTAGGAATGTAAATTGCTGCAGCCACTGTGGAAAACAGTATGTAAGTTCCTCAAAAAACTAAAAATAGAGTTGCCATGTGATCCAGCAATCCCACTCCTGGGCATATATCCAGAAACAATTGTAATTCGAAAAGATACATGCACCCTTATGTTCATAGTAGCACTATTAACAATAGCCAAGACATGGAGACAACCTAGATGTCCCTCAACAGATGAATGGATAAAGGTGTGGTACATATATACAACAGAATGCTACTCAGCCATAAAAAAGAATGAAATAATGCCATTTTCAGCAATATGGATGGACCTAGAGAAAGAGAAAGGCAAATACGATGATATCACGTATATGTGGAATCTAAAATATGACACAAATGAACTTATCTACGAAACAGAAACAGACTCACAGACATAGAGAACAGGCTTGTGTTTGCCAAGGGGGGGTGGGGGTGGGGGAGGGATGGATTGGGAGTTTGTAATTAGCAGATGCAAACTATTATATATAGAATGGATAAACAACAAGGTTCTACTGTATAGCAGAGGGAACTATAGTCAATATTCTGTAATAAACCATAATGGAAAAGAATATGTAAAAGAATATATATGTGTATATAAACATATATATGTATAACTGAATCACTTTCTGTACAGCAGAAATTAACACAGCATTGTAAATATAATATACTTCAATTAAGAAAAATTGGCTCTTTACCCAAGTCCTCTCTGTCCCCTCCAAGCACCCCAGTATCTTGCATGTTCATATTATAGAAATGTTAGATCTTGATGGAACCTCTGAAATGACCCCCTTGTTTTACAATGAAGAAAGTGCAGACACATGAGGTTAAGCAGTTTATTCACATGGCTGAATTAGGAACAGTAATACTGATTATGTAAGTGTGATCTCACAGCTTTAAATATTAAAAAAAAAGGTGGGAATACTTGAATTGACATACAAACATCAAGGTTTCATTAATGACTGGTTCAGCCTTGGACATTATGATTTATTTCATGCCCATTGTTTTTAAAAACTGGCTTCATTTTTGTTTTCTATAGCAAGCTAATTAAATGTAATTAAAAAATCTGCTTCCTTTCAGGTCAAGTGAAAAGTGCCAAATCTGTATTCTAAGCCATGGTCAGAAAAGAAGTCTTATAAAAGGCCGCATCTTCTTCTATATCTATAAAGGCAAACCTATTCATGCTGACTGAAGTTAAATAGATGTGGGGTTTTATAAAAATGTTTAACTATGAAATTAAATCACCCTCGTTTCGTTTTACCCCGTTCAGCACGCTTATGTCCAGACTCTCTGGCCTTGCCTCTGCCTCCGCAAGTCAGTTTCATGTGAGCTCCACGTGCTCCTTCTAGAGGGCACTTGGCTTTGAGTCACTCACAAAGACCATATGGAAGCTTTAAAAGCTACTTAGAGAATCTAACAATTTTCTGTGTAACTGAGGCAGGAAATTTCTGTTCAAGTGAGAAATTCTGTTAAAAAAAAAAAGACATGTTGGCCATTTCCAGAAGAAAAATTTGTTCTCCCTCTCTCAAAAGGGAAGCTATGGGATGACATTCTGGAGCAAGGAAATATTAAGGATGGTTTGGATCAGGTTCCTCTGCTTATACAACTATTACTTTTTTATGTCCAAATTAAAATTCACCTTTAAGGTGGGATATAGTCTCTTAGTAAATCTTCCTGTTTCTTTATCTTTAACACCCTTGTCTTTAAATTAATAAATACAAATCTGTTTAGTTTTATATTTAGATTTCCCCTACTCAGTAGGTTTAGCAATATCGTTATTTTATCTGTACTACATGCCATTTTCCTTTTGTTTTATATTACCTACATTTTAGATATCATTGTTGGTTTCATATTAGTGATTTGGAATGTCCTTTTTTCTACTTTGTCTAAGAGTCCCTGAACCTTCTACTACTCTGTGACTTTCTGGAAAAGTTTTATAGAAAGAAAATTATTCTCTTCTTTGTCCCATCCTGAAAGCTAGTTTTTCGTTGTCGAGGGGAAGGAAAAGAAATGAGCAATTCAGTAATTCCTTGTCAGTTGGCATTTTCTCAACCATGATTTTGAGGTAACACTGTCTCACAAATTTAAAAGTTTTGAGATTTTTTTTTATGTATGAGCAATTCAGTTTCAGTTGCCTTAAGCAGAAGAAAAGGGTAGTGACTCTCACTCCCCTCTCTGGTAGATCCAGTGGGTGTTTATGGAGTAGTGCAAAGAAGACCTTTGTTTGCTCCATTCTCTTACTATTGTAGATTGTGAGAAATCTATTATCTTTAAGCACCGCAATAATTTGGGGAAAGGCCAGGTGCCGTTTTTGTCATTTCTACTCTAATTCTACATTTTCTGAGCCTTGATCTCGAATATGACAATATTCAATTATATTGTCAATTATACCTCAATAAAGCTGAAAAATAGTCAATCCTGACCCTTGGCGAGGCAATCTGTAATTCTCCATTCCATGACCTCTATCCCCAATGTTAGGAAGAATTAATCCCTCCTTCTTTGGGGCACCCATGGCATTAATAGCTTCATACTGTATTCTATTTAGTTGTTCACATGTGAACTATGAGCTTTTTGAGGGTAGGGGCTTTGCCTTGTTTTTCTTCATTCCTAAAGAACCTGTAACATAGTAAGTTAGTAAATAATAGTTGAATGAATTCTCTTTCGGTGCCACGTTTTTCATAGAACTCAGTAGTCTTCATTCATCTATAAAGCTTGTTCACCTTTATAGAAATGAATCCTGAATCCTTTTCTCCATATTTTGCTAGTCAGTGCCCCATTTCCACTCCTGCTCCTCCAGAAGACAAGCCACACACACGTCTAGCATTATGACTGTATATCTAGTTTCTTCTCTAATTGTCTATTTTTAAACTTTCTTCTTGAATGCCATGTTACTTTTTAGGCATATGAACCTGGTGATTACCAAGGAATTCCTGGATCTCATTTCAAAGATTTCATTGTTGTGACAGTCTGAATATACATTTATATCTATAGATCTGTTACTTTAGTATGTTTTGAGAGATACGATATGTCTTGTGACCTATTGTTGCATTGAATTATAAGTATATTCACAGGAGTGTGAAAGGTCCTTATACTTTGAGTTTTAGCTATTACTCGAGTAGCTGCATGACTTTTTCCACACACCCACAGAATAATTAATTACTATTTCAAGGTGCATACTAGTAAATTAAATCACATTATTTGAGAGGTAGTAAAGCAAAGGCTACATTAAGTGTTCTGACAACTTCTAGGTAGTGGTTCCTTAGGCTTTTGTATTTTTTTCATTGATTGGAAAACTGTTAAAAAAATAAAGGGAGGAGTTTGGTATGACATCATTAAGAAAACAGCTATTATCTGTTATCGCTATCATTTGATAAAAGAAAAGACATATTAACACCAAAAAAGGGGAAGATATGATCTCAGTATAAGGCTCTACTCTTTAAGTTGAATAAATTAAGTTTTATTATAGACTTTTATGTTTTCATTTTGCTATATATGATGGAATTTTGTCATGAATCACAACTGGCATATGGTCTACCCTTTGAGAACTACTGCTCTAGACTGAGCTAAAGCAGTCAGACTGCTACTTAGGCTACCATGATGCCCCAAATTATAAAGGGCTGATAATCCATCCCAATGTTTCATCTAATTTGTGATAGATTGTATTTTCCAAGATGGTCGCAGCTCCCATCTCACGGTCACGACATTCCTGACATAGGGAGGTGGGTCTCTGTTCTCTCATCATGAACCTGGGCAGGCCTGTGATTACAGTAGAAGTAATACTATGTGATTTCCATAGATCATAAAAGATAAAAGGTGATACAGTTTCTACCTAGTTCTCTTGAGATGCTGGCTTGGAGAGACCCATATGGACAGGCACTGAGGCCCTGGCTGAGCTCCAGCCAGCAGTCATCAGTGATACGGGTGAGTCATCTTGGAAGTGGATCCTCCAGTGGAGCCACCACAGCCAATGCTGTATGGAGCAGAACAAGCCTCTGTTGAGCCCTGCCAAAATTGTTGATCTCAGCCAAATAAATGATTGTTGTTCTAAACTACTAAGGTTTGTGTCTGTTTGTTATGCAGCAATGTATGGCATAAAAATTTTGGAACCAGGAAGTGAGAAATTGACATAACAAACCCTAAAATGTGGTGTTGCTATTTTGGGACTGGGTAGTAGGCAGATGCTGGAAGGGGCCAGAGGAGAGTGTTAGTGAAAGCCTGCAGGGCCTTAGATTATTAGCAGAATCTTTAAGGCTGTCTAGGAGGCTATTAGTGGGAATTTACAGGAAAGAGAGGAAAATGTTATTAGAAGCTGGAGAAAAGGGGCCCTTGTTATGCGATGGTGGTAAGTTTGGCCACACTTTTGTCTAAGTAATGAACTCAGTGATCCTGCTAAGGACTTTTCCAGTGTTCAACTGCCACCTGGATTCTCCTACTAAAATAGGAGAGAGATGAGCTGAAAAGGAACAGTTAAGTTTTCAAATAAAATTTAAAAGAAATATAAAGGATTCAGTACTTGCTAGGTTTGAAAATAAAATTAGTTCTCATTTCTAGCCTTTCTAGATGGCAGAAAATTCTCAAACTTTGAAATGGCTTCTGAGGAAAGATAAAATCTCAGGTAGGATTGTGACGTCATTTTTTAAGACCTCAGAGATATCCAGGTGGTATGTCATGGAAACTTTCAGACTCAGAAAGGCTTTTCTCAGCATCAGACTTGAGGTGGGCTTTCTCAGTGCAGCTGGGAAGGTGGCCTCTAGCCGTTCTAGGCAGTCATCACCACAACTAAACTCAAATGGAAAGAGAGCAGCTCTCTCCCAATAATGGTATTGATCTGCCTGATTGATCTTGCCTGAGTCCCATGCTCTGAACCAATCACAGTGTTAGGGGGTTGGGGAACTAGGACTAATCAACCTGTCATGTGCCTGTCTCAGTCAGACAGTATAGTCTATCATCAAAAAATGGAGTTTGAGGGAAACACACTGGAAAGCCTCTCACCTCTCAATATTCAAAGCCACCAAAGTCTGTTCAACTGTCTCTACCAAAAATGGTGAAATATACATTTATTATTGCTTTCTTTTTTACTCTATGGGAAATACTGTTATGTGGAGAAATGTGATCATCTCTGTGTATTTTAGTTATGTGCTATCTGTAGCTCTCAGAACTATACGTAATCTAGAGCCGACTCTATGAATTTTGTTCAAGTTTTCTTGAGGTATGAGTATTTTTCCAAAAGCCATGGAGAATCTGACTTTTGAAATGTAAAACTGTATGAATCTTACCTGGAGGGTCTAGGTGACCCAGGTGAGCCTGAGAGGACAGCAGTGGGATAGGAACCAGATAGAACTGGAAGGACATGACTCAAAGTGACCTGAGGCATTGCAGTGGAGAAGAGAAATCAAGGTGACAAGCAATGTAGATAAAGTTAAGATGAAAATGGGAGAAAGGGTAGTGAACTTGGTAACCAGAAGAGTTCAGTAAGGGCAGGATGGGAATGAGTAAGGAATGGGTCTCTCAGGAGACAGCCTGAGAATAAGACAAATTGTTTTTTCAACATGGTCCTTGGGATTTATGGTAGGGATGGACCCAGTGGCTTAAAAGAACCATACCAGATGACAGCAACAAAATGCTGTCAAGCATCTATTTTAGGGGAGTGGCATGTGAGTACCAGTTGTGGTTGCTGCAGTCAGAGGGAGACATAGAGCTGTTGACTGATACTACTTAGTCTCAAGTAGCAATTGGGACTTCTGTTTGTTCATGTTTCCTTGATACAGTGATGGAGAAGATCGACGATAGAGTTAGTAATCTCTGCTGTGGTATTATCCTTGGTGCCCAGGGGAAGAGGATTTGATTAGTGTGGCACAGGGCTGAGAGGGTAGAATTTCATTGTCACAAAATAACTTTCTTGAAAGTAAACTACAAATTAATAGCTTGTTCATTTGTTTAAATTTATGCTGTATTTGTTTTTAATGATTAGATTTGAGGTAAAGATATCATGTTAGGCATCACAGAATTTGGGATGCATTTGTCCTGTGAAGAATGGGTGATACTGTTTCTTCAAGGACCAAAAGCCAATGACAAATAGGATTTAAGGAGGAAAAGGTGAAACTCCACTGAAAAGAAAAGAGAGATGGAAAAAGAGAAAACAGAAAAGGATGAATGAAAAAGTCAGAGGGGAGACAAAGCAGTGTTGAAAAGGGTTAGGGTTGAAGAAAGAAAAACAGTATATATTAAAAAACCGTATAGGAGGAGGTTCCATCTACATGGTCCATGACCATTTCAGACATTACATCAGGCAGAGAAAATCAGTTAAAACCGTTGTATATACAGACACAGCTTGAGCATTAAGAAATGCAAATTTCCCTGGAACTGGGACCACTTAGCTTCTTCTGGATTGGGGGTGGGGATAATGTGTGTAACCAATCAGAATGAAAGTAAGTTGGCAAGAAACCAATAGGAATTAGGCGTGGAAATGGCTTTCATGTGAAATCAGTTGGCAGTACTGTCTGTGACAAACAGACACAGAGCTGAGCATTTTTTGTGATTTTCGAGTGCCTTCATCTTGATTTCAACTCTGAACCTGCTTAGCTTTGGCAGAAGGTATTGCTGGTCTTAACAGTTTAGAGAACTTGATTTGAGAGTGATGCTGTAATGATGAGTGGGCTCTGAAGGTGCCAAGGATGTGAAGTGCTACTTGAGGGACAGGTTTGAAGATACAGCTTTTGAATCCCATCTCTGGCCCACCCTCTGCTTCACACCAGAATCATTGTGGCTTGCAGACCAAACAAATGCAAAATAAATATCCAAACGTGAGCTCCACATATTGTTGGGGATACTTCAGGAGCCTTCAGGAATTTTAGGTTAAGTCTAGCTGCAAGGAAAAGAAAAAGAGAATGAGCTCTTCTCAGGACCCCACATAGATTTGTGCAAGCCATGTCCTACACAAAGGGGCAACTGTGGTGTGGGTGGGTATTGGGGCTGAAGTCCAGCCTGTTATTCATGTGCCAAGCCATGTGCCCTGTTGTTAGCAAGGGAGACTTTTTCTAATTCACTCAAAGCTACCATATGAGCAAACCTCAACTTTTGTCTCTTCCTTTGTTTTGAGGTTATTCACATCCTTCCCCATCCCTGACCTTAACTGACGTGACTCAGCTTTGACCTTGTTTCTCATTTGCCATTTTGGATTTGGAGGGGCCTGAGAGAGGAAAAAAGGGACAAGGGATTGCAGTAGTAAAAGAAAATTCTAGAATGATTTGTACCCGTGGAGAAGGAGTTCCCCCTCAAAGAGTTCAGTTCATCAAATATTTATGGAGAGCCTATTGTGTGCCACATACTGTGTGCACAGCCTTAAGGAAAATCAAGTCAGCCCTGACCCTCAAGGAACTCACTGTCCAATGGGGAAGGCAAACATTACCATATCATACAATAAATGGTACGTGCAAAAATCAATACAATCCCTCCCCCATACACACGGAGCAGTATGAGGAAGAAACACTAACACTGCTGTTAATGTTCTTAGAGCGAAGGTGGAACAGGCAGTATTAACATGTACCTTGTGGCAAGAATAAATGTGCTTATATCTGAGTATGGTATTATCTTAGGTAGAAAGAATGTGGATGGATTAGGTCCTGGCAAGTCTCATTTTCTTCTTTTTTGTGTATCATAACGGATTAGTCTGTACTAGTGAAAGTGTCAACAGTAACTCTCATCCAGGTTCATCAGTTGGGACTGAAAAAGCAATGGCAAAAGCAAACGTGTCTTTCTGGGTGCACAAAGAAGGCAACCAGCCTGATTTACTCTGTGGACGGTCAGCTGACTACATGCCAACAAAGGGACATTTCCCAATTCTTGTATGTTCCACTGTTGTTTTGGGAGGTAGGTGGTTGTTTTGTTTTGATTTCTCCCTGTAATAACATAATTTTATTTTATTTTTTTTATTAGTCTCTGCTTTACCACAAAGTGAATCAGTCATACATATACATCTGTTCCCACATCCCCTCCCTCCTGCGTCTCCCTCCCTCCTACCCTCCCCATCCCACCCCTCCAGGCGGCCACAAAGCACGGAGCCGATCCCCCCGCGCAACGTGGCCACGCCCCACCATCCATCCACCCCACGCCCGGCAGTGTATACACGTCCATGCCTCTCCCCCGCCCCGTCACAGCCCCCCCCCCCATATCCCCAAACCCACCCCCAGTAGGTCTGTGTCTCTATTCCTGTTTTACCCCTAAGTTCTTCATGACATTTTTTCCTTAAATTCCATATATATGTGTTAGCATACGATATTTGTCTTTCTCTTTCTGACTTACTTCACTCTGTATGACAGACTCTAGGTCTATCCTAGGTGGTTGTTTTTATTTATTTATTTATTTTTTGCGGTATGCGGGCCTCTCACTGTTGTGGCCTCTCCCGCTGCGGAGCACAGGCTCCGGACGCGCAGGCTCAGCGGCCATGGCTCACGGGCCCAGCTGCTCCGCGGTATGTGGGATCTTCCCGGACTGGGGCATGAACCCGTGTCCCCTGCATCGGCAGGCGGACTCTCAACCACTGCGCCACCAGGAAAGCCTCAAGGTGGTTGTTTTTATACCTCATCTCTCCTCTGCCCTCTGAACCTTTCTTAGTGCAGAATGTAATCACAACTATAACAAAAGAAGGGGGCCAATGAAATTATAAGATGTTAGTGAATGCTACTAGTCTTGTTTCATTTATTTGTAAGTATCACCTATACTGTGCTCCTTCATTCGGTGACATTTGCTGAGCACAGCAGTGTGGAGAATAAGATAGTCCTTAAGCTCAAGGAGACCTGTCGTGGGGGAGACAGGCAGACAGATAATTACAATGCAGTGTCGTTAGTATAACTATAAAGGTGTGGTCCAGAATCTCTGGTAACAAGGGAGAGGGAGAGCCTTACACTGCTTGGCTGCCTGATTGCCTGCCAGGCCTAACGTGACCAAAATATCTGGGATGAGGGGAGGGCAAATGGGGCAAATAGAACTCAGATATATGGATTACAATTTGCTTAGTTAACATCATCAATTTTGTCCATTCTAGTATAGCTTTTATGTGATTTTTCTTTAGGGAAGATGCACCACCCACCCACCCCCTAGTGGGGAATTAGGAAAAGCTTCACCTGTAAGGTCTCTTAAACAATGATTAAGAATTCAATAGGTATGGTAAATGATACTCATGCAGATAAAATAACGTATTAAAAAACACAGATGCGTTATTCCATAATTCAATGCTAGCGACTAGAGAAAATTTTCTAGTCCCCTTAAAAATTTTTTTATTTGGGAAAAATGTCAGTTGCTTTAAAATCCTTTCTGGAACTAGGAAGACTATAAAGAAATGAGGGAAGAGATATGGGAACATACGTGTATGTATAGCTGATTCACTTTGTTATAAAGTAGAAACTAACACACCATTGTAAAGCAATTATACTCCAATAAAGATGTTAAAAAAAGGAAAAAAGAAAAGGGTTAGGTATGCTATGTTAAATGTACACACACACACACACACACACACACAAAGAACGAAGCAAACACGCATGAAGAACTTCAATTTAACTCATTTCAGGGAATGAAATTGCTTTCTCTGGGGTCTTTAAAACACTCATTAGTGACCTTGGTCCCTTTTGGTACTAGGAGGTGCTGTTGACCATGAATTTCGCTAGCTTTGGATCCTTTATGATTATATAGAGACAAGTGCTCCAGCAGTAAAGGGCATTGCAGAAATAGTTTGAGAAACATTTCTTTGGCTAGCCTTATGCATAAGAAGTATTCAAAAAATATTTACTGATTTGTCATGACCTCTGGCTGGAAGGAAGGAAATGCAGACTCTGAGATACCAATGAGTCTTGCCTTAGGCATAAATTAATTGGAATATAGTCGATATATTGCCTCAGGAGGTAATGAGCTGAATAATCTTAGAGTAGGGAGTTTTAAGTCAAGAAAATGCATATAAATAGGATAGCTAGTGTCTTTTCACACTTGCTGGTGAAGGCAGTTTTCCCTATGGTTAGATCTCAGTTAAAAGTATTTCTGGCTTTTAAGAAAACTATAGAATATATGTTACTGTAGCTTAGGAGGAGTAATGATTAATATAAGGCATACTTGATAGGCATGAAATTTGGTTTTTCATAATTTCTCATCATCAGATCCATAGGCAAGATACCCATACAGTGATCCTAATGTGCCACTGGGTGGGCAAATGGGAGGTTGTTGGAGCTTCAGTATTTTCCAAATTCACCTATGAGTGATGCCTCATTATGTGTGTCTTATACTAAGAGCATTTCTAACAGCTGTCATTTTTTCATGATGATATGACATTCAGAGGAAGTTTAAAATCAAATACCTAGAGAGAGGTAATATTAAATTGTTTTTAAACCATACCTTATGTCCAAATAACACATACATGTATTTTTTTTTTAGGACTTCTGAGGGCATTTTTAAAGAATTCTGAAGTCATTGTCTTGACAATTCTTTCTCTTGTTGGATTTTTGATAGGACAACTGGCCTACAATTTTGTTGAGGTGATGTACATATGAAAACTTAGAGGATACATTAAAGAACAAAGACCAAAAACAAGGTCAACTCCCATCCCCATCCCTGAATGAGTGGAATTATTATTTTTTTTATGTGATGAGCTACTGAGAAAAATTTATCTGGTGTTAAATTTTTGAAAATGAAAAACCATCCAAGAAAGGAAACAAATTAGAAAGGCTTAAAATAAAGCAGTAATTTGGAAGTGAGTAAAATGTGATTGCATTCTTGGGTTCTTCGTCACCTGCCTTTGGTCCTTACTCTTGTTTCCTTCCCCTGTACATACGCTGGACTTTCCCCTGCTATTGTCTTCAGCACCCTCGGAGACTCTAGTTACAAAAGGCAGCAGTTACTGTCATGATGAAGCAAGGTTACTATTTTCTAACTGCCAGATTAAATGCAAAGCGTGCATCATATGAAACAGAATATAGATCGAAGAAAAACTTCATTAATTTACTTTATTGACATGATTTCAAATGTATAGCTGTGTGATCAACAACAATTTGTCTCCACTCATTCTTTTATTTAAAAAAAAGTGGAGACAATGCTTGTACATATTTAGGATTGTAAAAGCCTCTTGTTATTCTTCTGAAATACCACACAACTAACATCTTTTGAGTGTTAACTATGTGCCAGGCTCCCTTTTAAGTTCTTTGTTTTCTTTTTAATAAATTTATTAACTTATTATTAACTCTTGAGTTAATTCATTCATCCTCACAACAACCCAATGGAAGTAGGTACTCTGTTCCCATTTTACTGATGAGGAAACTGAGGCACAGAGATGTTAAGCAATGAAGATTAAACTATTAATTGGGCCAAAGACTTTTTAGGAGGGAATATTTACAGCACTTCAATCATTGTTGTTGTTAGTGTTTTCCATTCATCTGTGTATAACCTTCATGATTTACGTCCTATATACACGATCTGTACTATTATCTAGGTATTATTTTTCTCTACTTGACTCACTGAAAGATTTTAAAATCCTAAGCAAATATCTGTGAAATCACAAGTATCCATGCAAAGTTCTTTTTTTCCTCTTATGCAAATTAAAATAATTATCTAACAGTCAAATAAAAAATACCTATCTGAACCACCTAAAATCACCTCAGGGATCACTGATGGTGAAGTACGACTTTTGAAAATACTGATTACTTACCACAAGCAATGTTTGTGTAGCCTAAACTCACACACGTTTCTGGTGAGTAGAGGACTATGCATGTAACTCATGTGGATGGTTAGTTATATCGAGAAATCTACAAGACCCCCAGGACTGGCCTTGTAGATAATCTCTCATTAGTTGCAAATTGGAATATTATAAAATTTATATTGATTGACAGAACATCAACTTAATTTCTAATACTTCAGATGGTAGCAAACTAATTTCTTGTTTGCCTTTGTTACTTTAGATGCATCAAGTCGTCTACCCTCTTCTAAGAACACCAAGTTTTTCACTTTATTGTTATTTTTCACCTTTAATTATATTTATGGCTGCTTTGGATGTGGACTTCTATGTACTCAAGAATGTGTTTTGGCAGGTAAGAACACATTTTAAGACAAATTATGGTCCATTCTTGCTTATTCATGTTTACAGAGAATCTGACTGTCTACAAAGAAGATTAATAATTCATAAATCTCACATTTTTAGTTGTTTTATCCTCTTCATTCTGCAAAACCACTAATTAAAGAGAGTTGAGGGGAGAGAGAAGGAATTAATATTTGCTGAGTGACCACTGTGACTAGGCACTGAGTTATTATCTCCATTTCACATGTAAGCAGAGTGTAGTTCAGAGGTCACAAGGCTGATAAACGGCAGAACCTAGATCCTAATCCCACCTCTGACTTCATCTCAGCCGTCTATCTGTAGGTTTGTCCATTTTCACGGCTCTGGTTGTTTTATTTATGCATTCTCTCTCTCTTTCTTCTCTTAATCATGCTTGCCAGATTATTTTATTTTTCTTTTCAAAATGTTTTATTTTCTTTGATTTTATTCTGTACTTTTTCTAACATCTTAAGCTAGGTATTAGTTGATTGACTTTTAGCTTTTTTATTTTTGCATTCTGTACATTTAAGGTTTTAAGTTTTCTTGTAACAACTCTTATATTCACCTCAAATATTTAGATTTTAGTGTTTTCATTTTTATCCCTCCTACCTAAATTTTATTATACTTTTTTCTTTGACCTGTTAATTATTTAAAAGTCATTTTTAAATGTCCAAATACGGCTTCTAAATTATCATTTCTCTTGTCACATTGTGATCAGAGAATGTGCTTTGTGTATCAACTCTTTGATTTTTGTTGGAGTATTGTTATTTTCCTAATTTTTTCCTCATTATTACCCTTTTGTCCCAAATAATGCCTTTGCCTTAAGTCAATTTCATCTGGTATTATTATAGTTACACTAGCTTTCTTTTGGTTAGTATTTGCCTGCTAAAAATTTTCCATTCTTTTACTTTCAAGATTTTGATGTCCTTATGCTTAGATGTCTTTTTGATAATATACAGTTGGATTTTGTTATTTTATCCAGGTTGAGAATCTCTGCTGGGCTTTTTTTTGGATTTTGGGGGTAATATTTGTTGTAATTAAAAATAGATTTAGGGGGCTTCCCTGGTGGCGCAGTGGTTGAGAGTCCGCCTGCTGATGCAGGGGACGCGGGTTCGTGCCCCGGTCTGGGAAGATCCCACATGCCGCGGAGCGGCTGGGCCCGTGAGCCATGGCCGCTGGGCCTGCACGTCCGGAGCCTGTGCTCCACAATGGGAGAGGCCGCAGCGGTGAGAGGCCCGCATACAGCAAAAAAAAAAAAAAAAAAAAAAATAGATTTAGAAGAGAAAAAGATTTTAGCACATTTGAAACACCAAGGAAGATATGTAGATGCTCAACATCTTAAATGTTATTAGGGAAATATAAATTAAAACCATACTGAGATACCACTGACATTCCTATTAGAATGACAACAGCAGCAATAACAAACCTGATTAATACCAAGTGGGGGTAAGAATGCAGAGAACCTAGAACTCTCATACATTGCTGGTGAGATTGCACAATGGTACAGTCACTTTGGGAAACAGTCTGGGAGTTTCTTATAAAGTTAAATATACACTTGCCTTATGACCCAGCAATTCCACTCTTACGTATTTATCCAAGAGAAATAAAAACTTAATTTACACTAAACCTCTGTGTGAATCTTTATGGCAGCTTTATTCATAATCTCAAAAGTCTGGGGAATTCCCTGGTGGTCCAGTGGTTAGGGCTCCGCGCTTCCACTGCAGAGGGCGTGGATTTGATTGCTGGTTGGGAAACTAAGATCCTGCAAGCTATGCAGTGCAGCCAAAAAAGAAAAAGAAAAAAAAATCACAAAAGTCTGGAAACAGCTCAAATATTATTCAGCCAGTGATGAATAAAGAAATTGTGGCACATCTTACAATGGAATACTATTGATAGGCACAATATGGAAGAATTCCAAATGCATTATGCTAAGAGAAAGCAACCAGACTCGAAAGGGTACATATTGTATAATTCCATTTATCCATTCATAGACCTTCCTTCTAGCAAAGGCAAAACTGTAGCTTTGGAAAACAGATCATTGGTTGCCAGGGAGTGGGAATGAGGGAAGAAATTGACTACAAAGGGACAGCATGAAGAAATTTTTTGGGGTGATGGATCTGCTTTGTTTTTTCATTGTGGCCATGTTTACATGACTGTATGCATTTGTCAAAACTCATGTAACTATACATCAGAAGAGTGAATTTTACTGTATGTAAATTAAAGATAAATTTTTAAAAATCAATTGATTCAGTTTTCTTTATCCTTTTTGTTCCTTCTGCTTGTTTAAAAGTTTTGCATTCTGTTGCTGTTTTTAAGGCAGGCATTGCTGATTGCCTATTCCTTTCTTTCTCACTAACAGAGTGACTTACTGTATTTTGTATAGAATGGTAGTGGGCCCAGTGTAAAATAGTGCTACATTTCCCAGCATCCCTGACAGATGTGGTAGTGTTAGAAAACCATTGGGCAATGAAATGTATACAAAAGTTTGCTGACCATGGCTTCTTCCAGAAAGCACTTAATAAGGGAGCCAAATCAGCTGGCATGTGCTTTTTGCCCACTGTTTTACCTTTTTTTCTGCCTGGAGCCCTGCAGGTCATCACTTCAGAAACACCAGGAAATGTTTTACACAGAAGCAAGAAAAATTTGCATTACATTTTAGAACATTTTGATGTGGAGAACTGTTAAGCTGGAATAACAACAAGACAGATGGGTGAATTGGTCTTTTCATAGTCAGGTAGAATTTCATTTGTTTGGAAGGGATGGTTTCTTTGAGGCAGGTAAACTAGAATACCTTTTACTTTTATCTTCCCGAGTAATTGTATAAAATATATAACGAGATCTGATTCTTACAAGAGTAAATGCAGTCATACCATGTTTAGGTGTTAAATCTAATAACGTGTTATGAATTCGTTTCACAGGTTGTGTTAACCGGATTAATTAGCTTCTCTACGGCATTCATCATAATTGGATATGTGGTTCTGAAATTCAATAAAGATTCATGGGATTTGCAATCTTGCCTCCTCTTTAGCATGACCCTTGGCATTACAGATCCTGTTCATTCTGTGAATTCACTGAAAACTATTGGTATGTCAGATTTATTTCTCTCTCTTATTTTGAAGATATGAGGATAAATTATTTCCTTTTGATAATATTTTTCTTGCATGAATTGTGCATCCAGCAGAGTAGATATCTGTGCTTTTTTCCCTTGAGGATGAGCATTGATTGAAGTATGCAAAGTGGATAAAGCAACCCGGGATCTGGGATAAATACTCTCAAATAATTTTTTTCAAGAGAAAATGTTATCTTTCTAGAAGGTGATAAAAGTAAGCATTCTTCCATTCCATTGAGTTTTAAGCCGCAAGGTAGAGACTCAGCTCTACCTCTAATGGCACTTTTCCGAGGCCTAGGTACCTCTTGTTAGAACTGCCTTTATTTTGGAGCAGCTAACCTTGGGCATGTGGGAGAGGGAGTTGTAGTTTATTTTTAAAAAATGGGGTGAAAGTATAGTCTGGCAAATATGATATTCAATAAAAGCTTATTCCCAAGAGGGTTAGGTGTTCTCACTACTGCCCATCTTATTTGGTAAAAGGTAATTGCACTCTGAAATATCCTGTTCTTTAACACAGCAGTAATTTCACTGTGAAATATCCTGTTTTATTAACACAGCAGTAAAAACATAAAATGGTTAGATGGTATGATTTCTGTTTTTGACTCAGAAATATTTAACCAACTTTAAGGTTTCAGTTATATTTAGTGGAAAAATGTTGCCTTACAACTGGGGTGGGACAACCCACCAGACAGGTGATAGTCCCATTTTTACACCCATTTATACTTACAGTTGAGAAAACATAAGAGGTATTGACACTTTTGCTGGTGATATTCTAAATTGTGCCAGATATTTCTCAGAGAGTCTGATCCTGTCCTATTTCTCTCTTTTTTCCCCATAGGTACAGTTTTTTCTATCTTTTCTTCATCTCTTTTTCTCTTTTAGCCATTTGTATTTGCCACTTGTTTTATTCACCTCGTTATTTTCCTGCTCCCTTTTCTGCAATCCCTTGAGTGTAAGAGGCTCTAATAAACTATAAACTTTATTTATTGCAGTTTCCATATTCAAAAAATTTTTCAGGGCTTCCCTGGTGGCGCAGTGGTTGAGAGTCCGCCTGCCGATGCAGGGGACACGGGTTCCTGCCCCGGTCCGGGAAGATCCCACATGCCGCGGAGTGGCTAGGCCCGTGAGCCATGGCCGCTGAGCCTGCGCGTCCGGAGCCTGAGCTCCGCAGTGGGAGAGGCCACAACAGTGAGAGGCCCATGTACCGCAAAAAAAAAAAAAAAAAAAAAAAATTTCAGAAAAGGAGTAGAAGTCTTCTATTTAAAAGAAAACTAGTAAAGGTATTTGACTTGGTTGATATTTTTTTAATGTCAATAATACTAAGGTGGTGCATGGTTCTGGATTCAGTGACATCCTTACCTAGTGACATCTTTACCTTTGTGTGAATTAGATAAAAAATCCTTTCTATCTAATTGTCCTAATACATTACTTTTTTAAGGAAAAATATGTTTTGCCATATGCCTAAAATTACCATAATAATATACAAAACTGAAGTTCCTACAGTGTGACGGGAGTTTCATTTGATGTGGCACCCTTGTGCACTATAAAACCTGCACAAACTTAAGTCTGAGGTGGCCTGACCCACTGAAAAAAGTAGTGGATGTTCACATGCAAGTTAAAAGGAACTTGTCTATTCATTACCTATTTTAAAAGAATGCACAGGGCTCAAACAATTTTTACTTTAAAACAAATCTGGAATGGAGCTTGTAAAGGAATAAAATACAAAGTTTTAGTATGACCTCAATTAAGTAAAAGGAATTATATGCTTTAAAAAAGACTTCAACATTCAAATGGTTTTGTCTGAGTCATGGAATTACAGATGATTTTTGTTTCATTCTTTCCTTTTCCAAATTTTACAGTGAATTAGTGAATATAAGTTAGTTCACATTAAGCCAATAAAAAATGTTGGGAGTAATTCTTATGGTGTTTTACTATTAAAAATAACTATACATCAAATTCAAAACTTCATACAACAAACGTTATGCTTTACTTGCTCCTGGTTGACTCACTGAATCTGAGGGAAGAATTAAAGTGTTTCTTGACTAGCTAAATCAGATGTGCTAATAATAATCTTCAAACCTGTGTAACCAGTATTTTGTGTCTTCTGTCTGAGTCAAAGTTAGTAACAAGTAGTAATATAAGATGATTATAACTTACCTTGCCTTTTATTTTCTTTGCTTTCTTTATTGGCTACAATAATGAAGCACAAAGAACAGAAATAAACAGCCTGAATATTGATCCACAATCAGGCACTGAGTTACCAGAAATTCTGTATTATCCTGGTATTTATCCTATCATTCAGGAGAGTTTTTGTAAAGATAAATAGAATCTGAATATTCTGATATTTCATATACTCAGATCAAACACTGGAAAGCAGAGATTTACTTTCTTTTCAACTACATAGAGTATCTTAAGAATAGTAATAATGAGAACCCCCAGCTATACATTTTTAAGTGTTATGTGTTTCAAAGACACCAAAGGAGAAAAAGTAGAATCTTAATCAGATTCAGTTCTGCTTGGATTAAAAAAAATAGTGTCATTTAATGTGATCAGTTTGGATTTTGATGCAACGGAATATATTAAACAGCTGCTTTAAAAAAACATGTAGTTGGGCCTCCCTGGTGGCGCAGTGGTTAAGAGTCCGCCTGCCGATGCAGGGGATACGGGTTCGTGCCCCGGTCTGGGAGGATCCCATATGCCGCGGAGCGGCTGGGCCCGTGAGCCATGGCCGCTGGGCCTGCGCATCCGGAGCCTGTGCTCCGCAACGGGAGAGGCCACAACAGTGAGAGGCCCGCATACCGTGAAAAAAAAAAAAAAAAAAAAAAAAAAACCAAAAAACATGTAGTTGTATAATTCTTTCTATATCAATTTGTGGTTAAATTAGTGTGTCACATGTTCTTAAATTTGGGTTTATGCTCTTAAGTAAAAGAAGTCCAGGGCTTCCTTGGTGGCGCAGTGGTTGAGAGTCCGCCTGCCAATGCAGGGGACACGGGTTCGTGCCCCGGTCCAGGAAGATCCCACATGCCGCAGAGCGGCTAGGCCCGTGAGCCATGGCCGCTGAGCCTGCGCATCTGGAGCCTGTGCTCCGCAACGGGAGAGGCCACAACAGTGAGAGGCCCGCGTACCGCAAAAAAAAAAAAAAAAAAAGAAGTCCAGGGCTGGCCCACAGCTCCATGAACTCATCAGGGACACTGGGTCCCTCTATATAACTCCTGGAGTTAAGATGGAGTAGCAAGGACTAGATTTACCTTTCTGCCTGAACCAACTAAAAAACTAGACAAAATATATGAAAATGAAAAACAGTTCTCAGATAGTGTACATCAGGCCGTGCAGGACAGTGATCCCCAAGAAAGGAAAAAAAGAGGTGCATTCTTGATTGCCCTTGCCGCAGCTTGTTACCTGGAGAGAGTTTCCAGGTCTTCATGTAGGGAAAGGTAACCTAGGTAGAGCCTGGTGGTTTCTTTGAGTAGGGGAGATCCAGAGTTGGGTGTCCAAGAAGGCCAAAGCAGTTAAGAGTTCATGGGGCAAATTACTGCAGAAATTAAAGCTGTACTGAAGAAGGAATTCTGAGAGCTGCAGAGACGCCCACTTGAGTCTTTGGGTGACTACTCATTAGTGCATGCACATGAAGAAACTTCCCAAGGCTGGGAAGAAAAATACTAAAAGGAGCAGAGGGAAAAATCCCTTATGTTTACCACAGCCAGCGTGGAAAACCATCATAATTCATAGGACATCAGGTAGAGGACTCAGAATGTTATTGCCTCAGTAGCATGGAAAATGAACCTTCGACTAAAGGCTGCTCTGGCACTACCTAACAAATCTAAAAAGCAAGCCTCAAAAGGGTCAAATTGTTCCCAAGTAACAACTGCATTCCAGAAAAAAGTTCAAGAATATTTATAAGAATACAAAAAAATACAGAACTTAATTAGGTAAAACATACAGCACGTAATTAGGTAAAACATACAGTTCTGTCATCTGTAATAAAAATTTGGGAGGCATGCAAAGAAGCCAGAAAATATGACCCATAGAGAGTATAAAAATAATAAGTAGAAACAGACCTAGCAACGCTGCAGATGATAGAATCATTAGACAAATATATTAAAACAGTTGTTGTGGGCTTCCCTGGTGGCGCAGTGGTTGAGAGTCCGCCTGCTGATGCAGGGGACACGGGTTTGTCCCCCGGTCCGGGAAGATCCCACATGCCGCGGAGCGGCTGGGCCTGTGAGCCATGGCCGCTGAGCCTGTGCATCCGGAGCCTGTGCTCCACAACGGGAGAGACCACAACAGTGAGAGGCCCACGTACCGCAAGAAAACAATAACAACAACAAAACAAACAAAAAAACAGTTGTTGTAACTATATTCCATTGGTTCAGAAAGTTAGAAGAAAGATTGAGTATAGGGTATAATTGCTCCTATCAGCTTATGAGAGCCAGTTGTTAAATAATTAGGAATTTTGCATGCTAGTGGTTAAACGTTTGGTAGCTCTGAATTAGTTACTGTGGGAGTGTTTGCACATGAAGTTGGCAAATGCTACAAATCAGGCCTTTTTTAATTTTGAAAAGCTGGTTTATCAGCACACCACTGGGCATAGTAGATATAAAAGAGACCTAAATCAGACTTCTAGAGATGAAACCCACAATGTCTGAGATGAAAAATACACGGGATGGAATTAACATCAGATTAGACATAGCATAAGAAAGGATTAGTAAACTTGAAGATGTAGCAATAGAAACTCCAAGATGAAGCACAGACAGAACAAGACTAAAAAAAAAAAAAACCTAAATAAATAAATAGAACATTAGTGAGCTGTGGGACAACTTCAGTGCCTTAATATACAAGTTTATAAAAGAGAGGGGAGAGAGAGAGAGGGAGGAACAAAAAATATTTGAAGAAATAATGGGTGAAAAATTTCTAAATTTGATGAAAACTATAAAGCCACAGATTCAGGAAGCTCAACAAACCTCAAGCCAAAGAAACACAAAACTACACCATGGCACATAAAAATCAAATTCCTAAAAACCAGTGGTAAAGAGAAAATTTTAAAGGCAGCCAGAGAAAAAAGATACATTATATACAGAGAAACAAAAATAATAATCATAACAGACTTCTCTTCAGAAATATTGCAAGCCAAAAGATGGTGGGCAATATTTTTAAAGTCCTAAAAGAAAAATACTGCCAGCTTAGAATTCTCAGTGAAAATATCTTTCAAAAGTAAAGGAGAAAAAAAGACTTAAACATATAAAAGCTGAAAGAATATATCACCAACAGACCTACACTACAAAAAATGTTAAAGGAAGTCCTTCAGGCTGAATGAAAATGGAATCAGATGGAAAATTTCATCTACACAAAAGAATGAAAAGTACCATAATTGTAAACCGGTGGGAAAATATGACTTTTTCTTATTTTTAATCTCTTTAAGAGATAATGAATATTTAAAGCAAAATGATAGCAGTCTATTGTGGGGTTTATTTATCTGCTCCTCCCCTTTGTGTATGGCTTCCATCCTCAGGTTCACAAGTTGGCTACTAAAGTTCTAGCCATCACCCCATATTTCAGGCAGGAAAAGGAAGAAGAGCAAGGGTCAGAAAGATGCTCCTTTCAGCCAAGTCTCCTCTCCCTCCAAGAAATTTCCCAAAAGTTCCACTCAGTAACTTCCACTTACATCTCAGTGGCCACTCTTAGAAGCCCAGGAGTTGGGGAAAAATTGTCATTTATCTGAACACATTGCCACCCTGAATAAAACCAGTTTTGTTACCAAGAACAGAAGGTAGATACTGGATGGGCAGTTACCAATCACTATCACCCTACTTATAAATTGTATAACACTAGGCAATTAATTTGATTATATTTTCCATTAAACTAAACTGTTAATGAATGTTAAGTGCCAATAAGATTTTGTGCTTAATTTTTAAATACCAGCTTAATTGAGATGTAACTCACATATCATAAAATTCACCCTTTTAAATTGTACAATTCAGTGATCTTTAATATATTTACAGAGTTATGGAACCATCATCACTGTCTAATTTTCGAACATTTTCATCAACCTCAAAAGAAATCTCATACCTATTGGCAGTCATTCATCCCTATTCCCACACTCCCAAGTTCCTGGCAACAAGTAATCGTATTTTTTGTCTATGGATTTGCCTATTCTGGACATTTCATATAAATCAAACCATACAATATGTGATTTTTGTGTCTCACTTCTTTCACTTTGTATGATGTTTTCAAGGTTCATCCGTGTTGTAACATGTATCAGTCAGTACTCCATTCCTTTTTGTGGCTGAGTAATATTCCATTGTAGGGATAGATTACATATGTTTATCCATTTATCAGCTAAAGGACTATGTGTTGTTTCCACTTTTTGACTATTATGAAAATGCTGTGAACATTCATGTACAAATTTTTGTGTGGACATATATTTTCAGTTCTCTTGGGTATATGTCTAGGAGTAGAATTACTAGCTCATATTTTGTACTTATTTCTAAAATGTGATTCTTTTGGAGTCCAATGATTCATATTTATTCAAGCTAAATGTAGTGACCTGAGAAGTGTTTTGTCTCATTGCAAAGCTCTATCATGCTTTGAGGCAATGGACACTTCAAGAAGTGCTATTGCCATGTTCCTTTGCCATTGGAGATATAGAAGGCATAATGGAAAAATTTTTTAAATGATCGTGATTGTCATATGGACCCATCCCATTATGATCTCCTTTTATTCTAGCATATTCATTCTCTTCTATTTTTGTGTTTCCTGTGGAAGAGCGTCATTTTCATGCATTATATTAAATTATATTTTATATTTCCCTTTCCAGGCATTTCTAAAATGTATACTGATATCATTAGAGGAGAATCAATGATTATCTGTGGCTTCACATCCATTGTTTTTGGAGTTTTTCGGAGCAACATACTTAGCATTTCCAATTTTAGGGGTAAGAACATTATTTTCTCTGTATATTTTCTAAAATCATTCTTATATCAATTCATACTGAAATTAAAATATATTCAAGATGTCTTAACTTTACTGCTTTCCCTATACTTTACTCATGGACCAATTAAAATAGTATATCAGGTAACAAGAAAATAATTACCATCTATGTGTTTTCTCAGAGATTATGGGGGAAAAATTGTTAAAGAAATGATTTCATCTCCCCCAGTATGCATGCACATACACACACACACACACACACACACACAATTGTGTCATCTAGCTTAGATTTACTTCTTTCCTAGACCAATCTGGATCTCAACGAGTGCATGTTAAGAGCTGGCTTGGTCCTGGATTTGAGTCTGAGGGTGAAAGCAGAATGGTTCAAGCAATTCTGGAGAATCAGGTCCTAGAAGTGATAATAGTCAGACTCATGTGGTTAAAGTTTGCTAGGATATGGACTAGGTTGATATCCTGGATTTCCAGATGTGGTACTAAAGAGAGAAAAAAGGAGGGAAAATCACAGCATGAAGAGGGAAAATGTGTCTTCCTGATACATATATGAAATACTAGTAGGAGGAGAGAGGTGCTACAGGGAGAAAGAAATTTTGATAATAGAGGTTTGCAGTGCTTCTCATGGGGGAGCTAAAGGCATTTGGGGTGGAACAATCTTTGTTATTTAGGACTACCCTCAGCTATGTCTGGTATCTGCTCACTAACTGCCTCTATTGCCCCCAGTTACTGTGACAATGGAAAAATTTCCTTCTCCATTTCCCAAATATCCCCTGGGATGGGGGCAGGAGTCACAAATAGACTGTAGGTTGGTAGGGATCCTGGACATGGTGTGCTTGACCCTGCCACTGTTTGTAAAAAAAAATTGAATTTGAATGTCTTTTGGTTGATCATTCACTGTCCAGCTTGTCATAGCTTTTTCACATTTATGCTGTTTGCCTGACTCCTGAGGGCGTTTGAGTCTGCTGTCCCCAGATAAGCAAACCTCAAGCTGCAGACTGTAAGGGAAATATACCCCCAGAAAGACTCTTTTGCCAGGCTTTCATAGGAAACTCCCATCTGCTGAAGAGCAAGGTCCCCACTCAATATCTCAAGAGCAAACCAAAGTGCATAGACCCAAATGCCATTAATGAAAGAAAAAATATTATACTCAACTTTTTTTTTCTTATTTTCTTTTTCTAGAGTTACATATAATCTTGGGCCTCAGCTTGGACATTTTGGGAAGCATTATATGTGGATATTGGTGTGCAAGGATCATTCAGTTTATATTGACTGACCTGTTTAGCAATACACTGACCAATATCGTTCTTTGTATCTCAATGGTGTACTTGACTTTCTACATTGGTAAGGCAGAAACAGATATAAAAAATGCCATCCTTAAAGTGAACTTTATGCACTTAAGTTTTTCCTTCTTCTTGAATCCAGTTGCTTCTCCCCAACCGCTTTCCCCTTGATGTGGCTCCTCTGTGCGTCTTGTCCTATTATCTTGCTGCCACCTCAAGCTCTTTCCTGGTCTCTCTTAACATCCCCTCAATTTCAACTCCATGTCCCTTGCCTTTGCATTCCTCCTCCATGTGGTAACTCTCTTACTCTTTTTTAACTCCACCCTTTGATCTTACGTTTATTCACTGGCAGTCCCCTGGAAGAGGAATCAGACCTGAGCTGATTTCTGCTCTGACCCTTAGCAACCCATCTCTAAAATGAGAAAGGTGGGAGACATGCTCCTGAGGTCTTTTTCCAGCTCAGCAGTACCCATTCAATCGGTACCAAACTGAGGGGACTGTAGAAATGGCGGCCCTTGCCTGAGGCTAGGAGGCAGGAAACAGAGAAATCAGGTATGTCTACATCTGGAAGAGAAGCAGGAGAGTGGAATGATCGCAGAAGTCAGAGTGCCTAGCACTGGTAGACCTTTAACAATCATTTCCTAGTTTAGTCCAGTGAGATTGGGAGCTAAAGTTTTTACCCCCCTGACTGAGGTAACCAGTCCCCCAAAGCCATAGTAACCGTGGTAAAAATATGTCCAAATTCTGCTTCTGCTCTTACCTCACACAGTGGAGCAACTTCCATCCATGAAAGTCCTCAGGTATCAAGAGGTTAATTACTCCTCTTTTCACCTCCAGTAACCAAACAGAGCTGCTTCCTGTACAGATAAATTGCTCCCTATTGTTGCTCACTACCCCAAATCAGTAAAATACAGAAAACATTCACTGAAGAGTCATTTCTTTCAACTTTCTTCATTTTTTCCCTCCCTAATGTACCTATTATGAATGCCTTAAGTGTCTGAAGAAAAAAATTAATTTAATATTTCCTTTTTTCCCCCATTAGATCCTAAGTTCCTGGAGGTGGAGGCTGTCTCTTATTCATTTGTATATTTATTCTCTTTTCTCTGTTCCCCCCAGCCAAGCCCAATGCTTGCCATATGCCCTACAGTAATTTAACACATGCTGGTTGAATAAACTGTTAGTCCTTAGAGAGCTCTGATGTTAGGCAAAGCTAACTTGAAATCCAATCTTTATAATTTATTAACTTGGTAACCTTGGACTATTACTTAACCTCTCTAAGCTTTAGTTAGTTTCCTCATCTATAAAAGTGATATAACCTAATTTAGAGGGGCGTTACAGGCATTAGTGAGGCAATTTGTGTTGGGTGACTCCCTCATGCTGGTGTCCTGGAGGTAGCTCTTGCTGGCTCATGAGAGCTGAATGTCCACATCTCTTCCCAATGCTCTATTTAAGTGACATAATGTTGGTAGCTTGAAATTGGCCTTAATGGGACCATGGAAATTGGCAGACACTACCAACTGGGGCTTTTTTTTTTTTTTTTTTTTTTACCCCCCAGATTGCCACTTTTAAACATTTACCAGCATACCACTGGGCTCAAGGTAGGGCAGCCAATAAATGTTGGTTCCTTTCCCCTTTCCTCCTAATTCATGGAGGTGCTCCCAGTCAGTGCTTGAGAGGTCTGGAATAGATTCTCCCTCACAGCTCTCAGAAGGAATCACTGCTGCAAAGCCTTGGTCTTGGAAATCTAGCCTCCAGACTATGAGACAATGAATTCCTGTTGTTTATGACACTTAGTTTGTGGCCCTCTGTTACAACAGCCCCAGGAAATGAATACCCCTCCATCATCCATTACACTTTCCTATGCTTCAGGAACTAAAAACAATTTCGGGCAGTTCTTTCCTCTTATACTTAATCAGATCCTGACAACAAAAGTCAGCAATAGACAGTTATAAGGAGGAGTTCCATTGCCAGAAAGCTAAACATAGGTAAACTTCTCATTTACACATTCTCTAATGTTACATTTCTGTCATGTTATCTAATTTTATTTTTTTCCTTCATTAATGAACACACTGTTAACTGGCTTAAATCCAGGGAGTGTCTGATTGAGGTTAGAGAGTCAACTCTTTGAGCACATTTTTGTCTCTATTGTATTAAATTCACAATACTTGGGCTTTTAGAAATCACTTGTATCAACACATTCATTCTTTTTCTTAAAATAAAATAGTCAAGATATTGCACAGACATTGCCGCACAGAAAAAAGACATATTGAAGCATTGTTGGTTGACAGGTAGTGCAGCTAGAAATATTAATATATCAGCCCACGGAAGAAAATATGAATTTAGTGTATAAAAGGCAGTGTATAATTCATGAAAGATAGTGGGTTATATAAAAGTCTAGCCCAGAGGTACAGCAAGAGAGGTGGTAGGAGAGGTCTGTCCTATCAGAAGGAATATTTTATCCAGTGACATTGGTCAGAATTTCTGGCGAATGGAGATAATAAAAAGTAGACAGCTTTTAGTCAGTTTTATTGATTTAAAACTCTCTACAAACAATGCATTCCTTTCTTACCCGTGCCAGGGCTGATTGCTGTCACTCTTTTTTGTTATGTCATTGGTCTAGGCTATAAATGTCAAAGGACTTCAGTCATCACCCTAATATTTTCTAGTTAGGAAATGTCCATTCCTGAATCCTGTTGTTTTTTGGAGACAGAGTCCCTTTGATTCTCCTAGTAGGAGGACGTTCACTTTTTCTCAGCCAGAGAAGGAAAGAGAGAGACAGAGTTTGATGGAGAGAGCCACTTTCCTGTGGCATCAGTTTTCTGTGGTGGTTTCTTCCTGTTGAATCAGGAAAATTTTACAACTCTATTTTTAACTACTTGGGTTTATGCTGATGAAAATTACTCCCTTTATTACATGTTCTATGACTTTTTTCCCCCTTCTTGAACATTTAAAACACCATTTAATGTAATAGCGTTTGTAATTTTTAGAAGACTTTGTTTTTCTAATTATAAAAGTAATACATGTTCATGTAGAGTTTTGGAAAAATTCTGAAAAGTCAAAGAAGAAATCACCTATAAACCTATGTCATAAAGTTAACCACTGATACCTTCTGTTAAATGTACTCAATCTTTAAAAAATACATATAACTGTACATACATGTATTAATGAATGCATTCACACCATATGTTCTTGTAACATTGGGATTATACTAAATAATATCAGTTTTAAAATAAAGTTACTTAGTGGTTTCCTCATAGCAAGTGTGACTAAGTAGTGACTGTTACTAAAAAAGACTGTAAGCTTTAAAATCCCATACTACGAGTCGTAGGGAATTGGAAATAAGACTTTGAGAAACAGCTTCCCTATTGTCACAGTTCCCAGTACCACTGGTTTTATTGTCATTTGTTATTTATATTAAATTCAGTTAAATAAGTAGGTTAAAAGAAATCTAAAATGGATTTAAGTGATTAGATAAAATAAAAGAATAATAAAATCCTCTTCAAATGAATAAACAGTATAAATTTACTAAGCAGTAAGGTGAACATAGAAAAATAATTAATAGCGTAATAATAATGATGATCATTTATTCCTTGTTCTAAAAGTGTGCCAAGCACTTTTCATGTTATCTAATTTTATCCTCACAACACCTCTGTGAGGCATTATTCTTTTACACCCGTTTTACAGATTCAGGGACACTAATGGAGAAAGGGGAGCTCCCATTCCCAGGGCAACTAGCTCTGCCTTGCTCCAAAGGGCTTCCACACCTACCTTGCACATACTTTCCCTTCCATCTGACATTTATAATGTGCTATTTGAAGGTTCTGCAGCTAGGACTGTTGGTATTTATGGTGTTCAAACATTCTTTGTAGTTGGTTTACCTGCCTCAGACTACATTTACACATTTGTTTAGAGCCCAGAGAATTATAGTTTTAGGGGAACCTGTATCATGTAAAAGAACCATAGGCTTCAGGACCTGCAGTCACCAAGGAAGCACTGAGCTTGGACCACAACCCCTAGGACATGCAGCACAGTGTCCTTGAGATGCTGGGTAGAGGTTGTTAAACTTACTTTTCATTAGCTCTATCCTCAAGGACGGTCTATGGTAGGGGTTGGCAAACTATAGCCTGTGGGCCAAATATGCCTATTTTTTGTATAGCCCATGAGCTAAGAATGGTTTTTACATTTTAAAATGGTCTCAAAAAACCCCAAAAGAAGAATATTTTGCAGCATGCAAAAATTATGTGCAATTCAAATTTCAGTGTCTATTATTTATTGGGCACTCATTAGTTACGTATTATCTACGGCTGCTTATGCACTAGAACAGCTGAGTTGAGTAGTTGTGACTGGGACCATATGGTCCACAAAGACTAAATATTTACCATATGATCCTTAACAGAAAAAGTTTGTCAACCCCTGATCCTAAGGATTAGGCCAATCCCTTTAAGCAACTTTCCAAGAAATACTACTACCCTTTTAAGTTTCCCAACAATTCTTCACTCAAGATAAAGTAGCTCAGTGTACAGATTTGAATGCAACTAATTTTATTCATTTTTTTTTCTCCCCAGTGGAACTTTTGGGAATGTCAGGTATCGTTGCTTTAGTCACTGTAGGACTAAATTTAGATTCCTTAAGCTTTAAACCGAGGATGGAGTTAATAATTACTAAGTAAGTCTATTGTGTACTTGATATAGATCTCATAGAAATTTAGTGCTTAAGTGGTCCTGCCTTAATGAACACTAATATAATTTTTTATAACTTTTTTCTATGTTTTAATTTTTAATTTTACTGCCAGTTATATTTGAAAAGAACTTAAGCTACCAACAATTATTGACATTAATTGGTATTCCTATTATGAATAATGTGTCAGTGGCTCAGAGATCATAGTACTTTCTATATGTAACTCTTTGATAAAAATTTACTTTGAATTGTGGGAAGCTTAAAAAATGCTTTATTCCTTTGTTTCCTTCATAACGTACCTGAATGACAGTATCCAAGTATGGGAAGAGCTGGAAAAGAAAGGTAGCAGAAAGATGCAACACCAGCAAACTCTTACCTAGCCTTTACATCTGGTGTTATATGGACATCTGTGGACAAAGGGAAAGCCATTTGTCTTTTCAGACAAATGAGTTAGCCATTCTCTGGGTGACTACGCTAAATTATAGAATGTTTCAGAATTATCTCACACCAAATCATAGTCTAGTGTAGAAATTCTCACACTGGATGAAAGCAAATGTTGAAATGAGAAAAATAAGCATTATCCTCAGTTTTCCCATGAAGATTCATTGCTTTAATATAAAGGACTATTCTTTGTTCTGAAATTACGTTCTTCCTACTTTTTTGGTGTTTAATATGTAATTTCATGAAATTCCACTCATAGAAGACGGTACTTTTTTTTTATAACTCTACTTGACAAAATTTAAAAAAAAATGGCACCTGTAACTTATTCTAGTTTTGTGTATATGTGAATGATACTTTACTGGTTTTTAAAAGCCAGAAGCTTAGGAATAACTAGTTCTTGGAACACATACTTTTTGTCTGTATTTGGACAGTTTTCTGAGCTCAGTCATGCTGTCTGTCAGCATCATTATAAATTACTCATTCTATTCATTCAATTGTTTATTCTTTTAGCTATTCAACCAATCCTCTCTTAATATCTCCTGTGGCCTGGATATTGTATCCTAGGTTTGGGGCTATGAAAATAAGTCCCTTCTCAGAAGACACTCATGTTAAGTGATGGACATGTTTATGTAAGAAACTAATAATAAGTGTAAATAATTATATGTTTATTGGGATCTTACTACATGTAAGGCATTTTTTAAGGTCCTGTGGAGACATTTTAAAAAGTATTCTACTCAGTCAGTTATTCGATCATTTCTGAATTTTTATAAAACTAAGCTTTGGGGTTTGAGGTCCTGCTCATACCCTTTTCTTCTAGGAGTTTTGAATCAATTGAATCAAGAGACAGGAATCGGATAGAGAATTGGACTATCTGCTTGATTGGAGTAATGCTGTATCAGAGAACATGGTTTATACCTGCAGCTAAAATGAGGCTTCCTAATGCTTCTTTCCCAGTGTAGATCTTGAGACCTACCTATAGGGAGACTGGTTTGTGGGACAGACACAGTCACCCAGTCCTCTGAAAGGGAAGGTCTGAATAGAGGGGACCAAGAAGAGGCAGAACTTGAGATCTGCTCATGGAAGTCAGACCTGGCCCAGACCCAGGTGTGTTACCACATGGAACCAGAACAGCTCCATGCCCTAAGCACTGTGCTCTGGTCTCGCAGTAGGAATCTCTGGGGGTAAAGCTAGACGTGTAGATTTAAAAAACACATCCCTTAAAATGTGATTTCCTTTCCATTTATCCTAGGTTTCTAATAATGTTTTCATGTGTATACCAACATTTAATATACACTTTCTTTGGCATTGTCATTGGATGTGGAGAAATCAAGTATTTTCAGTTTCACACTTTAGTTTTCATGTTCATCTTATTTGCAACAGTGAATTTTGTAAGGTAAGAATTATAATTTAAAGTTTGCTTACTAGACTTGGGTTCTCAAGCCCAGAATTAGAATTGAGAAGAAGTGGGTTATAGCAAAAAGAGCTGTGGACATGCAGTCAGGAAACCTGTATTGTTGTCAAGGTCCTGACAATAGCTTGCTGCACAACTGAGGGAAAGTCTATTTACTCTTCAAGCTTTCATTGTAAAATGAGAAGGCACAGAACAACAGCATCAGCATAACCCATGAGCTTGACAGAAATGCAGATTCATGGGCCCATCCCATTTTACTGAATTGAATCTCTGAAGTTGAGATCCAGGAAACTGTTTCAACATGCTTGTTATAGTTTGAGCACCACTGGATCAGATTAATAGCTCCTAACATTTTGTTGACTTTCATCATCATTTATTATCATCATAACTATGATAAAGCCATTTGTTAAACATTAACCATGTACATTATGCCATTAGTATTAATGCAACACTATGTGGTAGGTGTTACTGCATCATTTCACAGATGAAGCCCCAGAGAGGTTAAAAACTTGCCTGGAGTCACCCAGATTGTGAGGACAGAGTTGGGATTTAAACTTGACTCCCAAGAGCATGCTATTTCTAGAGTGACATTGCCCACACGTGGCAGTTGTGTCTTCCATAAGAATTCGTGACAGTGTCTCTGAAAGTATTGTCATTTCCACTCAGGTTAGGCCTGGCTGAGTGAGCTTACTTTATAAGATGTTCTCATGAAACATTGCTTCTGCTGACTCTGAAGGCACTGCAGGCAACTCAGATAGGCACTGTCACACAGAAGGGTGGGTGTACAATTTATGTTTCCTTCCACCACGGGAGCACAAGTGCAAGGTGAGGTTGGTCTCAGTGTATGCAGAAAGATACACGGCTTTTTGCACGCATCCATTATCTCATTTCATCTGCATAATGACACTGGGAGATAAGAATTATTATCTCCATTTTATAGATTAAAAAACTGTCCAAGGGATTTCGCTGGTGGTCCAGTGGGTAAGACTCTGCACTCCCAATGCAGGAGGCCGGGGTTCCATCCCTGGTCGGGGAACTAGATCCCGCATGCATGCTGCAACTAAGACCCTGTGCAACCAAAAAAAAAACAAAACAAAAACAACTGTCCAAGAAAGGTAAGGTGCCTTGCCCAAGGTCAAATGGCTACTGAGTGCCAGAGATCTTGTGTGAACTTATGGTTCCACCTCACTAGAGGAGAGACTTTAGTGGAGGGAGTTATCCTAAGGGGCCCTGAAAGTATGGGTAGACTTTCCGTAAGAGACTTGTTGAGAAAAATGTTTCAGAGACGATGAGCCAAACAAAGGCCTGGACGTCATAATCATTGCTAATGTGTGTTAAGTGCTGACCACATTCTAAACATCATGCTAAGCCCTGTGAATGTTGCCTCATTTTATTGAATCTTCATAAGAGTCCTTTGAGGCAAGTTCAATGACTATTATTTCTCCATTTTGCAGATGAAGAAATTGAGGCTTGGAGAGGTTAAATAACTTGCCTAAGGTTACATAGTAAAAGACATCTAAATTTGAACCCAGGTAGACTGACTCCAGAGCCTTTGCTATACTGCCTCCCTGTTTTTGATATCAGGAAATGGCATAAATTGTTCTATTTTGGCTGGAGTCAGTGGTATTTTAGAGAAAGATCATTTAGTAAGGCTGAAAAGGTTGATAAGAATTACTTTGCAAAAAGCTTTAAATGCAAGGCGGAGGAGTTTGCCCAAATTAATTATATATATTATAGATGGCAGGTTGTAGATTTTCTGTTTCTCAATGACAGGAATTCTCTAAATTGTCTTATGAAATTCCCGGTTAAGCGACTGATACACAGTATCTTTTTTGAGGCTGAGAACATGTCAATTATATTTCTGCTGAAATTTCACTTGAAGGACAGTACTGATATTTTTTTGGTGCAAGTCTGCTATAGATAGAATCTAGATTTTGGCATAGGGTCCTATAACAAAATGATCTGTAGAGAAAGGAGGCACAAATTGAAATTATTTACATGGTGTTTAGTGTATGATTCTTGTGGAAGTTCAAGAAAAATTTGGTTGAGCTAAATTTATTAAAGTGTCTACAATAATTTTACTTTTTCGTCATGATCTACAAGGTCCTTGTGGTCTAATTTCTGCATCTAGTTGTGGCCTTCCAGGGAGCTTGTTAATGTCATTTGAAGAAGTTTCCCTGCAGGAATTTACTACCAAGATCCTAAACACTACACCCTAGTGTTAATGATAATTTCTTATATTTGTATAGAATTTCTAGCATTATTTTTCAAGATTTGAGTATTATATGCAAAATTTAGATCGTAGGTTTGGTTAGTCTCAGAAAGTTTGAACAACCTATGAATAAACTGGATCATCTTCTTTTTTCTGAAATATTTTACATGGAATTTAGTATTTACTAGCTAGTATCATCCATAAATAACATTAATACATAAGATGTGATATAAAAATAAATGTTTTTCTCTCCACAGGTTACTTACTGTTGTATTAGTGAGCCCTATTCTGAGGCATTCAAATTATAAGTATAATTGGAGATGGGGAATTGTTATAGCGTGGTCTGGAATTAAAGGAGTTTTTAGCTTACTCTTGGCTCCTGATATTCATAATCTGGCTGAACAAAAAGTAGAGTCACCACAGCTGGTAAGAAAAATCATATCCCATGATTATTCATATTTACTCATTTTTGTTTTGTAGCACTTGTCATAGTACCCAAAAATAAAGCTAACCATTTAAAAAATTAGGTTTGAAGAATGCAATCTTCTAAGTAGGAAGGAACTTTTGGGGGAAAGTTTATTTATGTTGACAGTGTGAAAGGGACCAAAAATCAAATAACAGTTCCAGATGTGGGAGTTGGTTGCACTTGGGATCGAACCCTGGCTGCACCATTCACAGGCTGAGTGGCCTTGGGTAAGTTCCCCAGACTTGTGGCACTTCAGTTTCCAGTGGAGGATCGAAATGATGCTTAGCAAAGTACCTGACACTCAGTAAATGTTCAACATATGTTGTTGAACGTATAAATGCTGTTTTTCAAGAGTTGTCAGAAGGTATGAAAAAAAATAATTCCTTATCTAGAGCATTCCAATTCCTATAGCTATTAGAGCAAAAACTGAAATGCTCATTAAATATGCTAAGGAAAGAAAGATTTTGTAAATTTTTGAATTCAGGATCTAGTCATATTTATGTCTTTTAGGGCTAAATAAAAAATTAATTTCTTGGGCTTCCCTGGTGGCGCAGTGGTTGAGAGTGTGCCTGCCGATGCAGGGGACACGGGTTCGTGCCCTGGTCCGGGAAGATCCCACATGCCGTGGAGCGGCTGGGCCCATGAGCCATGGCTGCTGAGCCTGCACGTCCAGAGCCTGTGCTCCGCCATGGGAGTGGCCACAACAGTGAGAGGCCTATGTACCAAAAAAAAAAAAAAAAAAAAAAAAATTAAAATTAATTTCTTGACAAAATTTGGCTGAAGACTATATTATACATAGTGAAAGACAAATCTCGGTTTCCTTTCTACTCTCTCTCAAAGCCTTTTCCCACGGGCCAGCCAGTGGATTTCTGGGCAGTCTGGTGGTGGCAGCGTTGGTGAGACTCCAGGGAAGGTCCAGAGAGCTCAGAGCATCTGTGGACAGCATGAGGGTACCTCGTCATTCGTGACAGTACTCTGTGAGCTAGCTCTAGAAGTTGTGAGAAGTTTCTAGAAATCCCCAGGACACCCCCACCACTTCCCAGTCAGATGAACCCCATACCTGCTCCTGGGAGGGAGAACACTTGAATAACGTAAATTAAGAACATTACCCACCTCCCAAGGAACTTTAATCTGGAGGTAGATATACAGAGTTTCTTGACAGTATCCAACTTCAAGTTCAGAATTTTCTCTTCTTTGCTATTTTACTCCTGTCCTAGAAGACTCTAAGAGCCCAGTATTTTTCAAATATCTTTGTTGGGTGGAGCAACTATCACCCTCTTTATCTTGTATGTAGGGAAACCAAAATAAAGAGAATAGCATGTTAATGAAAGAACTCAGGCACCCTAACTCCCCAAAGAGAAAGAGTTTATTTTTAATGTTGCTTTTTAAAAAATGGAGTATCATAGTCCTCACCGTCTTTCCTGAGGATTTACACTTCATATCTGTGGGCATGGTCTGGGAATTAATTTGGAGTTCAAACACACCTGTGGTTTTGCAGGGACTTTGGGTCTTTCCATGTTCCAGAGGAGAAGAATAATGAGCTCCTTCAGTTTTCTTTTGTGCAAGGAATTGGCCTAAAACCAAGTCAAAGAAATGTTAACTAACATTTGAGTATCATTTTTCAGTTTCCCAAATCTGTTTGATGTTAAGAATCCCTTTGATGCCACCTGAGACCTACAGAATCAGAATCTGCAGGGAATAAGCCTGGGAGTCAGTGTCTTTAAGAAGCATTTCAGGTGCTTATTGTGATCAGTCATTTGGGAAATACTCTCTGAAGACATACTGCTATTAACTCCATTTTTCAGTAAAGGACATTGAGACTCAGAGTGGTAAACTGGCCTCAAATTACATGGCTAGTAAATGGCAGAGCCAAGACCTACAAATGTGGTTCTGCTTCTGCTTCTGCATGGTGCCTCTCCTGACCCCAGCGCAGTTCCTGTCTGCTTCTTCAGAGCTTCTCGTATGGCTGTAGTAAATGCTTGTGGCAGGTGCACTTCCCTATCACCACTGCCTGCCATTGCCGGGGTTGCTCCCCAGCCCGGCAGGTTCCACAGCAATGTCTGAGAATCAACCGCCCTGCTGGCTTTTCAGGTTTTGCATGGCCACTGTTGACGGCAGCAACCATGGAGAGCTCCTCTCTCAGTGTCCTTATCCCTCCCAGAAACTACAAAATCTATTTTTCTCCTCACTCTGATTGAAAACTGATTTCTATCCCAGGGGATTATATTCAAGCAGTGTCCACAAAATAACCCTTTTGCCTCTTCTTATCAGAGGCGGTATTTTAAAATGTGGTATTTTAGAATTTTGTTAGTGGTTAATTGAACAATGATTCCCTTTGGAGAACTTATTAATGTTTTGACTCTGTGTGTTTTGTTTTTCAGTTTATATTGTATATACAAGTAATATCATTAATGACTATGGGAATAAATTCATACATGATGACTTATTCAGCCAGGACATTAGGTAAAGTCTAATTAATTGGGGAGAGTAATGCAAAGAGATTATTGTTGGGGGGTGGTGGAGACATTTCTTATGGGGCTCAAGGAATTGATTATGAAATCACTCATTTTCATTCACTCCCTATTTATAGATAATGTATGAATTGGGATATTGATTCAGCCCGTTTAACAGAAACCACATTAACAGTGGCTTAAACAAGACAAAGTTTTTTTGTTTGTTTTTTTCCCCTCCACCAGAAAGTCCAGAAAAGTGGGATGGTTCTGTTCCACAAGGTTGTCCAGAGATCTCAGATCCTTCTCTTTTGTTGCTCCTCGGCTTCCCGGGGTGTTGCTTTTGTCTGCAGGGTAGATGCTGGCTCACTGCCACTGTATCTTCAGTCCAATCAACTAGAAAGGGAGGATAGGGTGGGTGTGATGGTGGTGGTGATGGTGTTAATGGAGCGTAAGCAGCTTCCTTATTAAGGGCACAATCCGGAAGTTGTACATATCATTACCACTCACAGTCCATTGGCCAGAACTTAGTCACATGGGTACACATGGCCAAAGGAAGCTGGGGAATATTATCTTAACTGACTGGCCATGTGCTTAGCCAAAACTCAGAGATTCTATTGTTAAAGGAAGAAGGGGAGAATGAATATTGGGAGCAGTCAGCAGGCTCTGCCACAGTTGCCTATTTCTAGAAAAAATTGAAGCTGTTGATATTAAAATACATAAATATAATAAAATCACAAATAGACCGATGATCAGTAGAGAAATCAGGGTAAGATAATCAGTGGCAGTGGAGTCAAGGGGGAGAGAAAGGGCAGGGTGGGATTACACAAAGTTTTAGAGTAGGGCCTTAGTATCCTCCAGTGTCCTGTGGCCTGGTCCTCAGCTTTGCTGGTGCAGAGACATGATTTTGTCAGGGTATCTAGAATTAATCAAAAGGCTGGAAATTTACATATATTGCACTCACAGGAGAATACAGATGCAGCGGAAAATCAATTTATTAATTTATAATGAGGATGATTTCTTTCTATGTCAGAAATAATTGTGATCATTATTCAGGGTATTCACCTCTAAATACCAATTTCCTTGATAAATCTCATTAGTAATCAGAAGGTTTCTTGGAAAGCGTGGAACTGGTGAGAGGTAAAGGAAGGGTAATGTTGAAGGAGAGTTCTTATAAACAGGGAAGTAGCCTGGTGAATTTAGCCCCTCTGCTTGTGTCTTTTCACAGTTCTGCCCACTCCTGAAACCGTGCCCCATCCACACTATTGCAGAACTTCCTGTGGAAGCTTACCTCCAAGTCCATGGCCCCAATATGCGAATAGGACTAGTAAATGGGGCAGATTTTTGGCAGCTCTCCTTCTCCCCACGTTATGTGTTTGCTCTTGTTTGCAGTGGAAAGTAGAGCTTGAATCAGCAAAAGCCTACACTGGAGCATGAGTAAAGTTAACTCGATCCGTGAAGGTTTGCTCACACCTCCCTTCCCACCAGTTTTCTTTGGCTTTCAGGGATCCAGACCCACTCTGCTCTCTTTGCTTGTGATAAAACAGCTGTATTTCTCCCATGCTTGCTTTCTTGAGATTGCTCTTACTCTGATAGTTAAAGACAAGAGCAAGAGGTTTTACTATCATGGAAATATTTTTTCTTCTCCTTTTCTTCCCGTACAATTTTTTTTTATTGTATTAACTGAACCTCAGAATTTTCACTGTGAAACAAACACGTATGGCAAGTACTTTATCCTCAGAATCAATGCTCATCCTTTCTAGAAACACTCGCATGTTAACGGGTAATTGACAAAATTGAGTTTTATCAGGAAGAGTTTCAGACCAACTTCTTCCATCTGGTCTAATGCTTTTAAGAGATTCATCCTCTGGACCTAGAGATTATCATACTAAGCGAAGTAAGTCAGAAGGAGAAAGACAAATTCCATATGATATCACTTATATGTGGAACCTAAAATATGACACAAATGGACATATCTACAAAACAAAAACAGATTGACAGATACAGAGAACAGACTTGTGTTTGCCAAGGGGGAAGGGAGTAGGGGAGAGAACTGGGAGTTTGGGATTAGCAGATGCAATCCATTACATATAGGATGGATAAACAACAAGGTCCTACTGTATAGCACAGGGAGCTATATTCAGTATCCTGTGATAAACCATAATGGAAAAGAATATGAAGAATATATATATATATATATATATATATATATATATATATATATATGTGTGTGTGTGTGTGTGTGTGTGTGTGTGTGTGTGTATATATACACACACATATATATATATATACACACACATATATATCTATATATATAGATATATATATATCACTGATTCACTTTGGTGTACTGCAGAAATTAAACACAACATTGGAAATGAACACTACTTCAATAATATTTAAAAAAAAGAGAGAGAGAGAGAGAGAGATCCATCCTCATATTCTTCCAGGATCATCTTAAACACAGGAGTTTGTTCAAATGTACTGGTGCCATCAAGTGGTCCACTTATACCCATGTTTCCCCAGAGCAACTGGAAAGTGGCCGTTGCTCCATCCTAATGGGTGGGATGTAATTAGGCAAATGAATAAACTTTCTCCTTGTGTGCTCTCAGCCATGGAAATTTTAAATCCAAAGCTGACACGTTCTAACTCTTTAGCATGGCAGTCAGATGCATCTTTGCTCTGGACCATAGAGAACTGAGAGGGATATGATTACAAACCTTTTTGAATCCCTGAAAATTGAAATACAGCCACCACAGTGTCCTGTAGAGAATGCAATAAAGTTAAACTGAAACATTTAGAACATTTAAAACTCTTTATGAGACATCTCATATGCAATTATGAAGAGAGAACAGTTTTATTATTTATTTATTTATCTATTTAATTGACGTGTAGTTGATTTACAATGTTTTGTTAGTTTCTGCTGTACAGCAGTGATTCATTATACATATGTATACATTCTTTTTTTATCTTCTATTCCATTATGGTTTATCACAGGATATTGAATATATTTCCCTGTGCTATACAGTAGAACCTTGTTGTTTATTGAGAACAGTTTTATTGAGATGGAATTCTGAATGAGTAGGCTAAGCTCACTCACTAATTAAATTCTTTTTGGTAAGCAAGCCTCATATCTAAAACTTCAAATTGATACTTCAAGATGATACAAACTGCTACAAGTTTTGGACATGTAGATTTGCTGGCCAGGAAACAGAGATGTTAAATTTGAGGGATCTCTATTGCAGTGGCCATTAAATTTTATTATGTATAAGAATCAGTTGGAGAAGTTGTTAAAATGCAAATTCCCAGGCCACTCTGATTCTCCAGACATGGAGTAAAGCTCAGGAATTTGCATAATTTAATAGGCAGCTCCTTTACCTGTAGACACAGGTAGCTTTCCATACTTGGAGAAATACTGATTGGATGCCTTTAAATAGTCATGTTTCTAGCTATAGGGAAAAAAAAGAAACTAAGAAGACATTCTTTAGCACTTGAGTCAGAAAAAGTTGAGCTGTACAGCCAGAAGGAAATGGATAGTTGGGTAATTTTCTGGAAAATTTTGGACTAATAGTTGTCCTTGCTCTAAGCACTCTGGTTTGGCTATGCAAGTGATGCCAAGATTTCACTACATTATGCAACATTTCGCTTCCCTGTGCAATCTTCACTGTATTTTATTAAGGCCCTTCCTTTTCTTTGTCACAGGTTTGTGTGCCATCTCCCTTCCAAGACAAATGGCCATGCAAAATGCCATTAAGCACATCCAGGAGATAATACAGAACAGAATAACTTTATTTAAAACAGAAAAAGTTTTGACAAATGTTAACTGGACCTTAGTAGAAGAAAAAACAAAGATTGAATACATCATTCCTGTGAGTTGATACCTGGCAAAAAATAGTCCTTTCCCTTTCTGGCCTGCCTTTTTCTTTAGTTTATTATAAAAAAAACTTGATTCTGCTAGTTATATGTCAGGATACTGAAGGGAGATACATTTACTAGCTTTGCTATATTGGCAAAAATAGTTTGAATTCTGTCTCTAAAGAGAAGGTGTTGGTGATCTAGCCTTATTTGCCAAATACAGGAGAACTGGTGTTTTTACAAACTGGCTGATTGAGTAACTATGAATGGCTTCTGCCAGGGTGATGTTTCCAACTGGTTGAGGAAGTGAGAGATCTCTCCCTGTATAAGTACTATCAAAAGCAGAAAACATAGGCTGCTCCAGAGAGCAGTCAAGCATACAACTAGCTTGGGGAAGAATTTGGCTTCTAAATCTCCCCAAATGAATAGTTACTTCGCCACAATTGAAAGCAACATTTCTAATATGGAGAACATTTTTCACTTATACACCCCTTCATTTTAGCGATTCTGATTTGATTTATTGGAATCTTGGTTGAGCGAAGTATTTGACAGCTCCTAATCATTTTTACTTATTTGTAACTTTATCTCTGTGTTTTTAAACTTAGTCTGATACTGTTCAGTTTCCTCATGTTTCATGTGATAAAAAAGTGAAGGAGGAGTCCCCAACAGATGAAGTTTTAATAGAAGAGGCCAGATTGCATGTAGCTATAATACAAATGGTTGGTACCCTTCACATAATCTGCTTTTTATTTATTTATTATTCTTGCGATGCTTTTAATTCTTACATATGGTTTTCAGGTGACTAGAAGATTTTTTTTCATCTTTTGATTGGTTGTTAAAATTTATGTTTGATTTATGAAAGTTAAAAAATAAAAGAAGAAATCTCTTAGGATTTAAATTCAAGTCACAAATGTTATTATTATGTTATTAATATTATTATTATGTTATTATTTCTAGGTTTAGCTAATTTTTAGCAGTTCACTTTTGGGGAGTCTTTGAATAATGTTTGGTGCCATTTACGTACTAATTAACATCTTCAAATATTTGAAACTGCTTTTATAAATTTAACATATTTGAGTTCCTCTTATACAATATTCTCTCAAGTGCTTATTTAACTCTTGTAAATCTAATGAGTTAAAATAAATCTAATGAAGCAAAATTCTCTTAAAATATTTACAATTTAATATTTAAATGTTATAAATGTAGGAAGATTACTAGGTAAAATCAAGTTTAAATCAACTTATCAAATTGCACATTTAAAATTGGGGTTTTATTTTAATAATACAAATTTTATTCAATTTTACAAGTATATAAAATACCCGTTATGTCCAGAATCCTTCTTTTTTACTTTCATTTTAGAACTTATTATGAAGAATTTCTAAAATATACAAAGGTAGATAAAATAGTGTAATGAACTCCCAAGTACCGATCACTCAGCCTTAAAAACCATCCACACATGACCAACTGTGCCCCATCTGCACCCTCATTCACTCCTCCATCTTCCATATTATTTAGAAACAAATCCCAGACATTATATAATTTCATCTGCAAATATTTCAGTATGCATCTCTAAATTTTTAAAATTTAGTCTTTTAAAAATTTTTAAATTTGGTCTTTTTAAAAACATAGTAAAATACTAATATTGCACCTAAAAATTAATAATTCCTTAATAACATCAAATATTGGGTCAATGATCAAATTTCCAATTATCTCATAAATGTGATCAATGCGTATTTTCACAGTTTATATTTTTAAATTGCATTTCTGTAAAATCACATATTGCAATGAATGAATATGTACTTTGTCTCTTTTAATCTATAAATTCCTCCTTTTATTTTTTCTGTTGAAGAACATATTTCTTCTTAATACAAAAATATTAACACTGTATTTTCATTTAAAAAACATTTCTATACTTAATTTAAAATGTTCTCAGAATTTGAAAGACTCTTACCCAGAGAGGTAAAATATGGTCACAAATTCTTTGTAAGACCTCCTATTAAGAGGTGGTGCCTATATCCCTCCCCACCATTAAATTTGGACATTCTTGTGACTTGTTTTGACCAGTACAATGTAGCAAAAGGACTTTGGGCATGTACTGGAGCCTAGGCCTTGAGGAGATTTGCAATTTCCCCCTTCTCCCACTTTGAATACCACCCTGAGATTGTCATGTGAGGAAGCTGGCCTAGCCTCTGAAGAATGAGAGGCCACATAGAAGTAACCTGAGGCATACAGCCGAGAGTCAGTACCCTACTACTAGACCTGGGAATGGAGCCACTTTAATTTGAGGCTTGGGACAGTAGATTCAACCTTGTGATGGTAAGAGATTCAAAGAATTTGTGACCATATTTAATGTACCACGTTCCACTCACTGGGCACAAATATTGTTACCCCTCCTATGAAGCAAAACACACTCATCTTTTTCTAAGACACTGCACGCCCGCCCCGAACCCTGGCAAGACTTCATCCTATTATGGTATCAGATTCAAAGTCCAGTATCTCATGATGTGCATTTAGTCTAGGTCTGCTGAGGCTTCTTGGTTGTATCTCCTTAAGTATGATTCCTCTTGATCCAGAGACCTGTGGACTAAAAAGAGAAGTTATCTGTCTCCCCCACCTCCACCCACAACATTTAGTGGTGATCAATAGACACCTCTGTTCAAGAAGGGGAAGAACAGGAAGCACTGATTAATCACTGGTCCTTGGCAATTCTGAAATCCAGATGGGCATATGTCCCAGTTCTCCCCATTTTCTATATTTTCATAGGAAATAATCCATGTTTGTGTCTGAGTAACCTTCTCAGACTGATTTCTGCCAGTAGAAATGGAAATTCTTACTTATTTAGAACTCTTACTGTCTTTTTTAGTCCAATCTGATACAGTTTCCTTAAAAACTCATGTGTTTTCAATGAGCCTCATTGTAGTCCACTCTACTCTGTAATTCCTTTTCATACAGGCCACATGTCAGACAATATGAGTCTGAGAAAGCCTTTAGTCTGCTTGAGAGGGTAGACTAAGGACCACCTTTAACCTTTCAGTGGTCTTATCCAAGGGTTTTGAGCCACACCCTTGATTTGATCTTGAGCCTGAGGCCATATTTTACTGGCAGAACTCTAGATTTGATTTTTACTCCCAGATCTTTTGCCACCTGGAGAGACTTGCAGATGAGAAGTAGGTTTGGTTTTCAACCTGGCAAATCCTGGCCTCTTTCTATTTTCTGTAATACCTGCTTGCAGATTGAACTGTTGCCCTTCGGTTTATCTCTCTCTTCCCACGCCTTATCATATGCAGCTAAAAAGGTTGACACTTTAATATTTCTAGAATATTAGGAGCCAGATTCATAAATTCGTTAGGTACACCCTCTACTTTCCAAGTGTGCCTTAGGTGACAGTATTGCCAATTGTGCTGTCTCTTCATAGCACAGCTGCCTCCCTCCAGCCTTCTACATCAGTTTTCTCACTGCTCTTCCAGCTTCCACTAACAGCCTCCTCATTGCCCTTCTAGCCTCTGCTCACCACCTAGTCACAAAGCTAATGATACATTCTTTAGCTTTTTGTTATGGAAGCTCTGCACAATTGGCACTGATTTCTGTTTTGGTTAGCCTTTGCTGTATTACAAACCTTAGTGGCTGAAAACAACAATGATTTGGTATTTCTCACAGTTCTGTGGGTTGGCAGCCTGGATGATTCTGTTGTCGGTCTTGCCTGGGACCACTCATATGTCTGCCACCATCTTAGCTCAACTGGGATTGGAGGGTCCAGCATGTCCTCACTCACAGATTTGGCAGTTGACTCTGGTTGTCTTTCAGGGCACTTTGGTTCTCCTCCACATGGCTTCCTATCTTCCAGTAGAGTGAACTGGGCTTCTTTACTACATGGTGGTCTCTGAGTTCCAACAGGGTGAGAGGACAAGCTACAAAGCCCGCTGTATCTCCTAGGCTCTGGAAGTTGAATAACATCACTTTTACCCCCGTTCTATTAGTTAAAGTAAATCACAAAGCTAGCCCAGATTCAATGAGTGAGGAAGACCCCACCTTTGAAGGAAGGAGCAGCAGTATTAGTTACAAAGAGGCATGGGAAAGGCATGCTACATTGGGACCATTGTTATAATGACCTACCACATTTACTTTTTAAACCAACAATCCCATGTAATGACCCACTTCATGTTATCTTTTCTAAAAAAATTGAAATATATTTGATTTACAGAATTGTGTTAGTTTCAGGCATACAGCATAGTTATTCAGTTTTTTTTTTCAGGTTATATTCCATTGTAGGTTATTATAAGATATTAACTATAATTCCCTTTGCTATACAGTAAATCCTTATTGCATATATTTTATGTATAGTAGTTTGTATCTGTTAATCCCATACCCCTAATTTGTCCTCCCCACCTTTCCTTTTTGGTAACCATAAGTTTGTTTTCTGTGTCTGTGAGTCTGTTTCCATTTTGTGTATAGAATCATTTGTATTATTTTTTAGATTCCACATATAAGTGATATAATATTTGTCTTTGTCTGACTTACTTCACTTAGTATGGTAATCTCTAGGTCCATTCATGTTGCTGCAAATGGCATATTTCATTCTTTTTTATGGCTGAGTAATATTCATATATATATATATATATATATATATATATATATATGCCACATCTTCTTAAGCCAATTTTCTGTTATGTGCACTTGGGTTGTTTCTATGTCTTGGCTATTGTAAATGGTGCTGCTATGAACGTTGAGGTGCATGTATCTTTTTGAATTAGAGTTTTAGGGTTTTTTTTTTTTTTTTGGATATATACCCAGAAGTAGGATTGCTAGATCATATGGTAGCTCTATTTTTAGTTTTTTAAGGAACCTCATACTGTTCTCCCTAGTGGATGCACCAGTTTACATTTCCTACCAACAGTGTACAAGGGTTCTGTTTTCTCCACACTCTTTCCAGCATTTATTATTTGTAGCCTTTTTGATGATAGCCATTCTGACCAGTATGAGGGGATGCTTCATTGTGGTTTAGATTTGCATTTCTCTAATAATTAGTGATGTTGAACATCTGAAGTAAACTCTTTGAGTTGTATAGATTTCGAGTTTCCTGAAGCCAGAAGTCTTTGTATCTTTTATAACATCCAAGAGAGTACTTTGCAAAAATGCAATATTCTGTAAATATTTAAATTGAATGAAATTTATTTCTTGCTCTAGAAGTTTTTGAATAGTATATTTTCATATATTGAGTTCAATAATAATAGTGAGGGGTATGTAAAGGTCAAACAGAGTACATTACAATAATGTTTTGGTCCTTTGTAATTTTTATTTAAAATTGTATGTTTAGAGTAGCTTTGAAAAACAGTGTAATGACGGAGTCCTCAGTGTAGAGGCAGCCCGGACATTAATTGGTGCAACCAAAAGCTATTGCCACATCCAAGGAAAGTAAGTATAATACTTCTTTAATTGATATTTCCAAAATTGAATGGGTATGTGATAGAGAATGAACAAACTGAGAGTTCAGTGTCCAGATTGATCAATCTTTTTATCTTATCTATCTGTCCATTCATCCATCCATCCATCCATCTACTTCCTATTTTACTTTACTTTACTTTTCTATTTTACTTCCTATTTTCCTTGTTTATACTTTTCTCCCTGAAAATTCATAACTTTGATGACACTGGGAATTTCTGGAGGAAGATTTGACTACAGAGCAATTATATGAGAGACAAGGGGAGCCATGAAAAAGAACCCATATAGTTTTAATTATGATGATAATTATTTTGTCTTTATATCATATTTACTAAATTACTGCATAGAGGAAGTAAGGAGGCCTGGAGCCTGCCATTAAACTGCTTTCTGGGGTGGAATAGGATCATAGGATCTGGAGGAATTGATCCAACCCATGGAACTGATAGATACAATTAAATATGATGGGAAAGGCTCAGTATCTTAGAGATATATTGATATCTGATTACAGTCCTGAAACATTAGATAATGGATGATCTAAGACAAACCTGTGGGGCAGGATAGGAGATTCTGTCTGGATGATAGATAACATTTCAGCAGCCTGGTAATATATCTGGGAGATGTAGCATCAATTCCTAAATAAAGTTTAGGAAGGACAGGGACTTCAGGGCCTTGGAGAATCTTGGGCTAGGCAAGACATGACAAAAGGAAGCTTGATTCTGAACCCCAAAGAGTTGGATTCTTAAGTTTTAATTATGTTCTACCTCAGGTCACGGATAGTTCCAGGAACATGGGCAGCAGGAGTCTCCCACTAAAAATGTTTCTGTTCCGTGACCATGGGTGGGTAGGTGGATGAATACAGAGGCATATTTAATAAACCCATATTACATTTATGTTTAGTATAGCTTTCTGTTTTATATTACCCAAAGGTATAGCACTTGCTTTTCATTATAACATGTATGTATATTTTTCTCTTTTAGATTCATGAGTATTTATGATGTTTCAACTTATGTAAGAGCTAGAAGTTGGCTTATGAAGTTTAAAAACTTATTAACTTTCTTGGAATATCATAAAGATAAGGCACCTCTTTTTCTATATGGGTAAGTATTGTGAACCTTTAATAGCAATGTACTTGAAAATATGACCTTTTCTACATTGTCAGAATAGATTACTTTGATTTTCCCTAAAAGAAAAAAAGAAAAAAAACAACCCAACTAATATTATAGTCAAGTCTTATTGATTAAGTGCGGAAGGAACAAAGTGCTTGCTTCTCTTTCTCCGTTCTGTTTTACCAATTTCATTGGCACCTCTATTAGAGAGTGTGTAGAAAAAAGATGAAAAGGATGGTCATATTTGGATTCTTCAAGTTTTAATTACCATGTCTTAGGGTCACATTACATGTTGGACTTCTTGTGTATTCTTCTGATATTCTTCTGGGATGAGCAGGGGTGAGAAATAGCAAACTCAAAGACTAAATCTAGCTCTAAACTTAATTTCATCTGTGCCATGGGATGGTTCTGTTGATGTCTATAATTAGGAAAAACACAACATGGCCTTAATAATACTTATAACCAATGTCCAAAATATCGCAAAATACAGATTTTTCTTATCTGTGTAGACTCTTTGTTTTGTTATATAACATAAGTTGTGAGCTTATATACTTTTTAGAGCAGAAAGACAAAAGTTTTTCTACTAACAAACGATGTCAAATGAGAAAATACTGGGACCATTAATGCTAATAAATTTTAAGTGGGTGTTAACATGCTTTTCATAACAAATTATGATAATTTTTTACTTTCTTCCATTTATTAAGTTTACAGAAAAATATAAAAATTTAAAACCCTAGGATCTTGACATATATCCAAGTAACCTCTTTTTGTCAGCTTCTACTTTAGGTGAATAGAAAAAATTTTTTAAATGTCATAGTAATATTGAATAGAATATTTCATTCTGTTCCTAATTTTAAGCATTGTTGATGTTTTTCTCTAAATTAATTTGTTTCTTGCTTTTGATGTATGAATTTTTGCATTGTTCCTATGTGCGATTAGCCTTGATTTTAAAAAATGCTCTCCAGACAAATCTCAAACAAACAATCCAACCTTACACCTAAAGGAGCTAGAAAAAAAAGAACAAACAAAACCTTTAGTTAATAGAAAGGAAGAAATCATAAATATCAGAGCAGAAATAAGTGAAAGAGAGACTAAAAAACAATAGAATAGATAAATGAAACTAAGAGCTGGTTCTTTGAAAAAATAAACAAAATTGATAAACCTTCAGCCCAACTCACCAAGAAAAAGAGAGGGCCCAAATCAATAAAATCAGATGAAAAAGAAGTTACAACTGAAATCACCAAAATACAGAGGATCACAAGAGAGCACTACAAACAGTTATATGCCAATAAGATGGAAATCTAGAAGAAATGGACAAATTCTTAGAAAGGTACAATCTCCCAAGACTGTAGCAGGAAGAAGTAGAAAATATGAACAGACCAATTACCAGTACTGAAATTGAATCAATAATTTAAAAACTCCCAACAAACAAAATTCCAGGACCAGATGGCTTCACAGATGAATTCTACCAAACATTTAGAGAAGAGTTAACACATATACTTATCAAATTATTCCAAAAAATTGCAGAGGAAGGAATGCTTCTGAAATCATTCTCTAAAGCCAGCATTACCCTGATACCAAAATCAGACAAAAATATCACAAAAAAAGGAAATTACAGGCCAATATCACTGATGAGCATGTCAATAGATGCAAAAATCCTCAACAAAATATTAGCAAACCAAATTCAGCAATACATTGAAAGGATCATACACCATGATCAAGTGGGATTTGTCCCAAGGATGCAAGGATGGTTCAATATGTATGTATATATTCCATATATATAATGGAATATTACTCAGAAAAGAATGATATTTGCCATGTGGCTGGATTTACTTAGGTGGTATTATGCTAAGTGAAGTAAGTCAGACAGAGAAAGTCAAATACTGTATGATTTCACTTATATGTGGATTCTAAAAAAACAAATGAATAAACTTAACAAAAGAGAAACAGAGTCATAGATACAGAGAACAAACAGGTGGTTTCCAGAAGGGAGGGGTCAGGGGAGGAAAGAAATAGTGAGGGAAATTAAAATGTACAAACTTCCAGTTGCAAAATAAATGAGTAACCAGTATGAAATGTACAGTGTGGGGAATATAGTTAGTAACTATGTAGTATCTTTGTATGGTGACATATCATAACTAGACTTACTGTGGTTATCATTTTAAAAGGTCTAGAAATATTGAATCAGTGTGTTGTGTAACAGGACCTAACATAGCATTCTAGGTCAATCATACTTCAAAAACAAACCAACAAACAAATCCATAGAAAAAAAAGATCAGATTTGTGGTTACCAGAGGTGGGGGGTGGGAGAGGGGAAAGTGGATGAAAACAGTTACCAGGTACAATTTCCATTTATCTGATAAATAAGTACTAGGGAGGTAATGTATTACACCATGATGAATATAGTTAACACTGCTGCATGTTACATATGAAAGCTGTTAAGGGAGTAAGTCCTATGGGTTCTCATCACAAGGAGAAATTTTCTATCTGTTTAATGTTGCATCTATATGAGATAATGGATGTTCACTGCACTTACCGTGATGATCAGTTTGTGATGTACGTAAGCCAAACCATTATGTTGTATACCTTAAAACATATACAGTGCTGTATGTCAATTATATCTTAAGAAAACTGGAAGAAAAAAACACCCCCCCAAAAGCCACCCTCCCAAATGCATATGTATTTACAGTACCTAATGTTTTGGCAAAGGTTAATGAAAATGTTTCTTCTACCTGGGTGAATAATAAGCATAAGACATTAACTTTAAAAAAAAGCTCCTCAGCCCTGATCTAGATTACCAAGAGCCATATTTTTATCTTTTTCCCTTATGATTTGTATGTCTAGAAAGTATGGTTTAGATTTTTGCTTAGCTATTGTTACATATTATTTGTATCTTTCTTCAAATTAATGTTAATATTTATTTAAACAAATGAACTTCAGATTTTAAGTGTTATACCTTTAAAGTGATCTGACATTTTATTTGATCTCTTTTTTTTCAGGAATAATAAATTTCTGAGTTTTATATATCGCATTGTATTTTCAGAAGAATTTGAATATGCAGGACATATTATAAGAATAATGTACATTTATCCTATGATAATGCATCTATGGCCAATGGCAAGAGAATTAAATGTGTCAGCACTGATATTAGTAAACTACTATTTTGTATTTTTATATCTGTTAGAATCAGCATTGAAGGTACTGCTTAAAATAGAAATGTATCCTATAAAAAGAACAGTTTAGATAATTTGAATCTATTTTTGTCATTTTTTTGAAATAATTGATACTAGAAGCCTTTTGCTGTAACAGTTGATATGATCCTGGAATTTTGGTAATCTTTTTGAATTTTCTGAGTTTAATAATGAAATCCGTAAAACAGTTAGTCTTGGATATCAGACAAGAGAAGTATCATAAAAGTGGAGAGAATCTCAAAGATCAGGCAAAAGAGAATTGAAAATCTAGACATTTGCTGTTTCCCTCAAATACTCCCTGTAATGATGCAAAGAATAAATAAGTGAATAAAACCAAAATGGTTTGCTAGTTACTTGTAATAATATAAGATGAGAACTACTTTTTAGGATAAATGCTTCAAAGATGATTTATCAGCATTATTGTTTTCATACTTTATTTATAATTAATAGTATTACAATGAATCTGTTTAGTATTTTTCATTGCTTTTCTTTGGCATTACAGCTTCATAATAGATTATGTATATTTGGAATCAAATTATAATTTTTTTTTTTTTTTTGGTGGTACGCGGGCCTCTCACTGTTGTGGCCTCTCCCGTTGCGGAGCACAGGCTCCGGACGCGCAGGCTCAGCGGCCATGGCTCACGGGCCCAGCCGCTCTGCGGCATGTGGGATCTTCCCAGGCCGGGGCACGAACCCGTGTCCCCTGCATCGGCAGGCGGACTCTCAACCACTGCGCCACCAGGGAAGCCCCAAATTATAATTTTTGATGTAGGATTTTTTTGAATTTCAAATGAATGACTTAAAACCCAACTTTTGGAATATAACTCATTTGTAGTTAAGGATTTAACTGTTAATTTTTAAGAATCCCCTCCCCATATCATTGTATAGTGCTATGAAATGATGTACATTCTGTATGTTTTCTAAACAGATAACAATTTTGAAAAGCAGATATTTTCATCAACGTTGGAATACTTTGGAATTTTTTATCGTGCTTATTGGAATCGTTGATATATTTTGTATATACTTTGTCAGATTGAGACCAGACCACTTGGTTCTTATTCAGTTTACAGTAATAATAGGTTATTTCAGAATAATTAGATTTATTCCTCTTATCAAGGTAAAACTTCACATTTTAAAATACTGTTTTTTTTCTATACTATTTGTCGAATGAATTAAGAAACCTCACTATTTTGAAAGAAATGAGGGAGGGAGCTGTCTTTTCTCCTGGAACCCTCTCTTTATAGGTATCTGTATGGTTCACTCTCTCACTCCCTTCAAGTCATTGCTCACATCTCACCTCATGGAGAATGTCTTCCTTGATCTTCTTCTACGCTACGTAGATGGGTGTTCCACCCATCTCTCTGATCCCCCTCCACTTGCTTAAATTTTAATTTTTCTGCATAGCACTTATCACTTTTTTACTGTATGTTATATGTGCTTTCCACGAGGTAGGGATCTTTGTTTTGCTCACTGATGTAACCTATGGCTCCAGAATGGTACCTAGTATATAGTAAGTACTTAATAAATTATGTATTGAATGAATAAATGAAAACAGTGGTGCCCCTTGCAGCAGGATAACCCAGAAACAAGTTCTCCAAGTTTTAGTAAAATTTGCTCATAAAGCCCTAACTGTGCAGAAGCATAAAAATATTTACCCTAGAGCCCACACTACTTACATAGCCCACTGCCTATGAAGTTCAGTTTTACTGTGGCCTTCAGTCTCCTTAACAATGACCATTTCTTCTTTTCACGGCTCTGGTTTTGATTCTGAAGGTAGATCTTCAGATTTTCAGTCTCTGTTCTTAAGCCTCCTTTCTCTTTCTAATGCAGTTGCATTATATAAGCTTTTAACTTGGGTGCTTTAGATGATTTCACTTGCCACTCCATATTTTTGAGTTGCTTAATTCTTATTACATCAAATAAGTTTGTTAGTATGTATTGAAGTTATAGAGGCTTAATATGAAAAAACATTGCTGTAAACCCTGATGGCAAAAGGCATACATTAGAATCCTCCATCCAGTCCCCATTCTCCAAGCAATTTTATAGTAATCTTAAAGGCAAAATCGTCTGAATGCCCAGACTTGTGCTTGTTGACTTCCTTTTTTTGTTCCTTCCTTGATTCTATATTAATGTTACCAAACTTTAGTGTTCATAAGAATGACTCTACAGAGTTGTATGCACAATTTATTTATGATTTTTTCCCTGTGAGCTGAGTTTAGAGCAAAGTGTCGACATAAGGTATAACCCACCATAATACAAACGACTCTAGAAATGAGGATATGTAGAATGAGGCTAAGTCTTAATGCAGAAGGTAGAGGCGTCCTTAGATAATCAGTTTTTATACAGGGATCTTTTTTTTTTTTTTTTTTTTGCGGTACACGGGCCTCTCACTGTTGTGGCCTCTCCCGTTGCGGAGCACAGACTCCGGAAGCGCAGGCTCAGCGGCCATGGCTCACAGGCCCAGCCGCTCCGCGGCATGTGGGATCTTCCCAGACCGGGGCATGAACCCGTGTCCCCTGCATCGGCAGGCGGACTCCCAACCACTGCGCCACCAGGGAAGCCCTATACAGGGATCTTATGCAGATGAATGTAAAATAATTATTTTAGAAGGAATACTTTGTGAAAAGTCTCTCTGAGTGAAATAAAGATTTAAAGATGTGTTATTGTGGAAGTCAACCCTATTTAAGGTGTGAACTAGTTGCTATTTCTGTTTAACATGCTCTGACAAGTCCCAGTGGAGTGTATTTAAGTAAATATAGTCATGATTAGCTTTTGTTTACTGAGCAGTTACTATGTTTCAGGAACTGTGCAGACCACTTTACTTACATTATCTAGTTAAATTGTTATGAGAGCCCTGTGAAGTAGGTGTCACCACTTTATCAAGTTAGGTGTCCTAATAGCCAGTCTCAGCAAAGTGTGGCTTTCAAAAGAAACAAATCTTTCTTGGAAAACTTTGAAGAATATTGGAGACCTTTACTTCAGATCGGCCCAGGGGGTGCCAGTGCATCATGGAATAAAACTTCATAAAAATCCTCTTTAATATCTCTCCCTCTGCCCAAAGTTTCACAACCAGAATAACAGTTTAAAAAAAAATCTGTTCCTTCTCTGCTCTTGTGACTCCTTCTCTGTGATGTTCTTTTCCTGGTCACATCTTCCTCTTGCCCCTCACCATCCTCCCTGTGCTCTGATGTGCATCTGTCTCTGTGATTCACTGCATTGCTCGTGAGGGCCACTCCACTGGAATTCTGGTCCTTAGGTATTATTATCATCATTGAACAGATGAGGACACTGAGTCCTTGGAGTCACTAAGTAACTTGCTCAAGGTCACAGAGCTGGTGAGTAGCAGAGCTGGTATTTGAACCCAGGGAGGTTTATATTTAAAAATCCCACTCTCCTCAGTCACTGCACTCTCCTCAGCTTATGATTTGAGAAATTTAGAGCTAAGGAGTATCTTAGATACCCTAAGGTCCTTATCTTACAAGTGGAGAAACTGAGGTGTAGAGAGAAGATTTATTCGGTTGGTTACTATCACCCAGGTTATTGGGGTGACCTCTCTTGTCTCCTGAAAACTGGTGATATGGAGAATGAGGGAAAGTGCAGATAGGGATTTCCCCTTAAAGCTACAGAACAGTTCTTTGAGCTTTCATTTCTTTAGAGTGGCTCTCAAACTTGAGTGTGCATAGAATCACCTGGAGGACTTGTTAAAGCACCGATTTTGGGACCCATCCCCAGAGTTTCTGATTCAGCAGGTCTGGAGTGGGGCCTGAGAATTTGTGTTTCAGCAATGGCGTCACATTTGTGTTTCTAACAAGCTTGTTAGAAATGACACTTTGAGAACATCTGCCTTAGAGGGTGCTTTTCCTCATTAAATTTTCAGTTTTTTTCTCTCTGTTATTCCAGGTACTAATACCACTGCTGATGAATATTGTAGATGTGCAGATCAAAAAGCATCTCAGCTTGATGTATAGTATTACAAAAGGCTATGTCAAAAGTCAAGAGGATACCAAGTTTTTAATAAAACAAATTTCTAGCCAAGAATCAATAAATCAGGTGAGAGACAAGCACTGGTCATTTGGGGAAAACATCACTTAGGTGTCTTGATTTCTTTTAAGACCATTTCTGCATGTATTTGACCCAATAGATAAATTATATCAAGTGAAAGGGATTCAGTTGTTTATTATGTGATACGAGGTGCTGCAGAGAACAGTCTCTGCTCTTTAAATTTCAGCTATGATTATCAAACTCATTTATGATCTTCAGAGAAGAAAATCTATTCGTTTTCATTTTCTGAGTGCAGAGGAGAGATTCTGTCTGTCTTTGTAACACTCTCGAAGGGTAGGACACTTGAAATAGGCTTCATGTAGGAAATGAGACATGAACAAGGCTTTAAGGAAAGGGTAGGTCTGAAGTGGCGGGAGAGAGAGGGAAAGAGAACAAAGATTTGACAGTGAAAGCTTCAAATGCTGGTACTGAGGAGTGCATAAGTGGTAGTATTTATTATTATTTATCATTCAAGATCCTCATTTCCAGGCAGTTTAAGGTAAGTACCAAATGGGAGATGAGGATGTAAGCACATTACGAACTCACAGGTGGAATGAATCACCTCCTAACCAGCTTCCCTCACACCAGTCTGTCCACTACAGGCCCCTCTGCAATTTAGCAGAGTTATGTTCCTAAAAGGGCTATTTTAACTTTCATATATGATTTTCTGCTTCAGAGTATTCAATTCTATGGCCTAAGAGGTAAGGTCTTTGAATATACACACACAGAACACTTACGGTAAAAAATATTCATGCATAATTTTGCAACTTGGAAATAATATAATAAAAGAAATAAAATTATCCCTCTCAGCCCTCTACTCTACCATCTCCCAGAGACAGCCCCAAAGCTACCACTCCTGGGTTAAATTCCTCTACTATTAGCCAATAATAATTTTAATAATATGCATATTATTTAATTCTTTTTTTATGGAATTTTATTTTATTTATTTTTTATACACCAGGTTCTTATTAGTCATCAGTTTTATACACATCAGTGTATAGATGTCAGTCCCAATCGCCCAATTCATCACACCCTCACCCCCGCCCCCCACCACTTTCCCCCCTTGGTGTCCATACGTTTGTTCTCTACATCTGTGGCTCAATTTCAGGCCTCCAAACTGGTTCATCTGTACCATTTTTCTAGGTTCCACATACATGCGTTAATATACGATATTTGTTTTTCTCTTTCTAACTTTCTGACTGTATGACAGTCCCTAGATGCATCCATGTCTCTACAAATGACCCAATTTCGTTCCTTTTTATGGCTGAGTAATATTCCACTGTATATATGTACCACATCTTCTTTTTTTTTTTTTTTTTCTTTTTGCGGTATGCGGGCCTCTCACTGTTGTGGCCTCTCCCGTTGCGGAGCACAGGCTCCGGATGCGCAGGCCCAGCGGCCATGGCTCACGGGCCCAGCCGCTCCGCGGCATATGGGATCCTCCCAGACCGGGGCACGAACCTGTATCCCCTGCATCGGCAGGCGGACTCTCAACCACTGCGCCACCAGGGAGGCCCCCACATCTTCTTTATCCATTCATCTATCATTGGACATTTAGGTTGTTTCTGTGTCCTGGCTATTGTAAATACTGCTGCAATGAACATTGGGGCACGTGTGTCTTTTTGAATTATGGTTGTCTCTGGGCACATGCGCAGTAGTGGGATTGCTGGCTCATATGGTAATTCTATTTTTAGTTCTTTAAGGAACCTCCATACTGTTCTCCATAGTGGCTGTATCAATTCACATTCCCACCAACAGTGCAAGAGGATGCCCTTTTCCCCACACCCTCTCCAGCATTTGTTGTTTGTAGATTTTCTGATGATGCCCCTTCTAACTGGTGTGAGGTGATACCTCATTGTAGTTTTGATTTGCATTTCTCTAATAATTAGTGATGTTGCTCAGCTTTTCTTGTTCTTCTTGGACATCTGTATGTTTTCTTTGGAGAAATGTCTATTTAGGTCTTCTGCCCATTTTTGGATTGGGTTGTTTGTTTTTTTACTATTGAGCTGCATGAGCTGTTTATATATTTTGGAGATTAATCCTTCGTCCGTTGATTGGTTTGCAAATATTTTCTCCCATTCTGAGGGTTGTCTTTTTGTCTTGTTTGTGGTTTGCTTTGCTGTGCAAAAGCTTTGAAGTTTCATTAGGTCCCATTTGTATATTTTTGTTTTTATTTCCATTACTCTAGGAGGTGGATCAAAAAAGATATTTCTGTGATTTATGTCAAAGAGTGTTCTTCCTATGTTTTCCTCTAAGAGTTTTATAGTGTCTGGTCTTACATTTAGGTCTCTAATCCATTTTTTTTTCTTTTTTTTTGCGGTACACGGGCCTCTCACTGTCGTGGCCTCTCCCATTGTGCAGCACAGACTCTGGATGCACAGGCTCAGTGGCCATGGCTCACGGGCCCAGCTGCTCCGCGGCATGTGGGATCTTCCCGGACCGGGGCACGAACCCATGTCCCCTGCATCGGCAGGCGGACTCTCAACCACTGCACCACCAGGGAAGGCCTCTAATCCATTTTGAGTTTATTTTTGTGTATGGTGTTAGGGAGTGTTCTAATTTCATTCTTTTACATGTAGCTGTCCAGTTTTCCCAGCACCACTTATTGAAGAGACTGTCTTTTCTCCGTTGTATATTCTTGCCTCCTTTGTCATAGATTAGTTGGCCATAGGTGCATGAGATTATATCTGGGCTTTCTCTCTTGTTCCGTTGATCTATGTTTCTCTTTTTGTGCCAGTACCATATTGTCTTGGTTCCTGTAGCTTTGTAGTATAGTCTGAAGTCAGAGAGTTGATTCCTCCAGTTCCTTTTTTTCCCCTCAAGACTGCTTTGGCTATTCGGGGTCTTTTGTGTCTCCATACAAATTTTAAGATTTTTTCTTCTAGTTCTGTAAAAAATGCCATTGGTAATTTGATAGGGATTGCATTGAATCTGTAGATTGCTTTGGGTAGTATAGTCATTTTCAAAATACTGATTCTTCTAATCCAAGAACATGGTGTATCTCTCCATTTGTTGGTATCATCTTTAATTTCTTTCATTAGTGTCTTACAGATTTCTGCATACAGGTCCTTTGTCTCCTTAGGTAGGTTTATTCCCAGGTATTTTATTCTTTTTGTTGCAGTGGTAAATGGGAGTGTTTCCTTAATTTATCTTTCATATATTTCATCATTAGTGTATAGGAATGCAACAGATTTCTGTGCATTAATTTTGTATCCTGCAACATTACCAGATTCATTGATTAGCTCTAGTAGTTTTCTGGTGGCATCTTTAGGATTCTCTGTGTATAGTATCATGTCATCTGCAAACAGTGATGGTTTAACTTCTTCTTTTCCAATTTATATTCCTTTCATTTCTTTTTCTTCTCTGATTGCCTTGGCTAGGACTTCCAAAACTCTGTTGAATAATAGTGGTGAGAGTGGACATCCTTGTCTTGTTCCTAATCTTAGAGGAAATGCTTTCAGATTTTCACCATTGAGAATGATGTTTGCTGTGGGTTTGTCGTATATGGCCTTTATTATGTTGTGGTAGATTCCCTCTATGCCCACTTTCTGGAGAGTTTTTTTTTTATCATAAATGGGTGTTGAATTTTGTCAAAAGCTTTTTCTGCATCTACCGAGATGATCATATAGTTTTTATTCTTCAATTTGTTAATATGGTGTATCACATTGATTGATTTGCATATATTGAAGAATCCTTGCATCCCTGGGATAAATCCCACTTGATCATGGTGTATGATCCTTTTAATGTGTTGCTGGATTCTGTTTGCTAGTATTTTGTTGAGGATTTTTGCATCTATATTCGTCAGTGATATTGGTCTGTAATTTTCTTTTTTTGTAGTATCTTTGTCTGGTTTTGGTATCAGGGTGATGGTGGCCTCATAGAATGAGTTTGGGAGTGTTCCTTATTCCACATTTTTTTGGTAGAGTTTGAGAAGGATGGATGTTAGCTCTTCTCTAAATGTTTGATAGAATTCACCTTTGAAGCTATCTGGTCCTGGACTTTTGTTTGTTGGAAGATTTTTAATCACAGTTTCCATTGCATTAGTTGTGATTGGTCTGTTCATATTTTCTATTTCTTCCTGGTTCAGTCTTGGAAGGTTGTACCTTTCTAAGAATTTGTCCATTTCTTCCAGGTTGTCCATTATATAGGCATAGAGTTGCTTGTAGTAGTCTCTTAGGATGCTTTGTATTTCTGTGTTGTCTGTTGTAACTTCTCCTTTTTCATTTCTAATTTTATTGATTTGAGTCCTCTCCCTCTTTTTCTTGGTGAGTCTGGCTAATGGTTTATCAATTTTGCTTATCTTCTCAAAGAACCAGTTTTTAATTTTATTCATCTTTGCTGTTGTTTTCTTTGTTTCTATTTCATTTATTTCTGCTCTGATCTTGATGATTTCTTTCCTTCTGCTAACTTTGGGTTTTGTTTGTTCTTCTTTCTCTACTTCCTTTAGGTGTAAGGTTAGATTGTTTATTTGAGATTTTTCTTGTTTCTTGAGGTGGGCTTGTATAGCTATAAGCTTCCCTCTTAGAACTGCTTTTGCTGCATCCCGCAGGGTTTGGATCGTCGTGTTTTCATTGTCATTTGTCTCTAGGTATTTTTTGATTTCCTCTTTGATTTCCTCAGTGATCTCTTGGTTATTTAGTAACGTATTATTTAGCCTCTATGTGTTTGTGTTTTTTAACGTTTTTTCCCCTGTAATTGATTTCTAATCTCATAGATTTGTGGTCAGAAAAGATGCTTGATATGATTTCAATTTTCTTAAATTTACTAAGGCTTGATTTGTGACCCAAGATGTGATCTATCCTGGAAAATGTTCCATGTGCACTTGAGAAGAAAGTGTAATCTGCTGTTTTTGGATGGAATGTCCTATAACTATCAATTAAATCTATGTGGTCTATTGTGTCATTTAAAAATTCTGTTTCTTATTTATTTTCATTTTGGGTGATCTTTCCATTGGTTTAAGTGAGGTGTTAAAGTCCCCCACTATTATTGTGTTACTGTCGATTTCCTCTTTTATAGCTGTTAGCAGTTGCCTTATGTATTGAGCTGCTCCTATGTTGGGTGCATATATATTTATAATTGTTATATCTTCTTCTTGCATTGATCCCTTGATCATTATGTAGTGCCCTTCCTTGTCTCTTGTAACATTCTTTATTTTAAAGTCTATTTTGTCTGATACGAGTATTGCTACTTCAGCTTTCTTTTGATTTCCATTTGCATGGAATATCTTTTCCTATCCCCTCACTTTCAGTCTGTTTGTGTCCGTAGGTATGAAGTGGGTCTCTTGTAGACAGCATATATATGGGTCTTGTTTTTGTATCCATTCAGCAAGCCTGAGTCTTTTGGTTGGAACGTTTAATCCATTCATTTTTAAGGTAATTATCGATATGTATGTTCCTATGACCATTTTCTTAGTTGTTTTGGGTTTCTTTTTGTAGGTCCTTTTCTTCTCTTGTGTTTCCCACTTAGAGAAGTTCCTTTAGCATTTGTTGTAGAGCTGGTTTGGTGGTGCTGAATTCTCTTAGCTTTTCCTTCTCTGTAAAGCTTTTGATTTCTCCATCAAATCTGAATGAGATCCTTGCTGGGTAGAGTAATCCTGGTTGTAGTTTCTTCCCTTTTGTCACTTTAAGTATATCATGCCACTCCCTTCTGGCTTGTAGAGTTTCTGCTGACAAATCAGCTGTTAACCTTATGGGAGTTCGCTTGTATGTTATTTGTCATTTGTCCCTTGTTGCTTTCAATAATTTTTCTTTGTCTTTAATTTTTGCCAATTTGATTACTATGTGTCTCAGTGTGTTTCTCCTTGGGTTTATCCTGTATGGGACTTGCTGTGCTTCCTGGACTTGGGTGGCTATTTCCTTTCCCATGTTAGGGAAGTTTTCGACTATAATCTCTTCAAATATTTTCTCGGGCCCTTTCTCTCTCTCTTCTCCTTCTGGGACCCTTATAATGGGAATGTTGTTGTGTTTATTGTTGTCCCAGAGGTCTCTTAGGCTGACTTCATTTCTTTTCATTCTTTTTTCTTAATTCTGTTCCACAGCAGTGAATTCCACCATTCTGTCTTCCAGGTCATTTATCCATTCTTCTGCCTCAGTTATTCTGCTATTGATTCCTTCTAGTGTAGTTTTCATTTCAGTTATTGTATTGTTCATCTCTGTTTGTTTGTTCTTTAATTCTTCTAGGTCTTTGTTAAACATTTCTTGCATCTTCTCGAGCTTTGCCTCTATTCTTTTTCCGAGGCCCTGGATCATCTTCACTATCATTATTCTGAATTCTTTTTTTGGAAGGTTGCCTATCTCCACATCATTTAGTTGTTTTTCTATGGTTTTATCTTGTTCCTTCATCTGGTACATAGCCCTCTGCCTTTTCACCTTGTCTCTCTTTCTGTGAATGTGTTTTTTGTTGCACAGGCTGCAGGATTGTTGTTCTTCTTGCTTCTGCTGTCTGCCCTCTGGTGGATCTAATTATTGATTTATTATTTCTAAACAGCCTTTATTTACTCTTTGCCATGCAATATAAGGAGATTAAACATTCATCTCCTTTAACCTTTTCTTTTTCTCTCAAATTTTTGGAGCTATTACTTTTACAGGGAAACAGTTTATAACATTTACCTTCTATGCTGTACGTATAATTGTCTTCATTCTTTTCAGTAAATGACTCTATAGATGGAAAACCAAAAAACAACCTCTACTTTATGATTATATAAATATTATGATCATATAAATGTTATTCACTCTAGAACCTATCATTTGATTGAATCCATAACAAAGGAAATATGATCCTATGTCATTAAACCTTTCGTACTTGAAGGAGACTCTTCTCTATGAAACAACAAATGAATTAATTTTTTTAACAATACCTTCCTTCTCTTCCTTTAAGTTATATTCCTCAGCCACTCTTTCTGGAGTCTCATGTGAGCTCCCTTTTTACTTTCCTTTCTATTATGCTGGATTATGTCCTTAAGAAATTTTTTCCATACGTCCAAAAATTTTCTGTAAGTCCAAAATTCTTTTTGTTTTGATTTTAATTGTTTGACTCTTCAAAACCATTTTCCTGAAGTCATTGCCCCTCTGTTTTCAGCATTGCTGATACATGACCGATTTTACTTTTGCTTTTGTAGGTGACTTTTTCCCTCACTCTTTAAAGTCTTTGGGATTTTCTTTTTATCCTTGGAGTTCTGAAATTTCACCAAGATGTGTCTACGTGTGATTTTTTAAAAAAATTTGTTCCATTCAGCACATGATGAAGCCTTTATAATCGGAAGATTACCATCTTCCTTCCATTACTTCTTTGATTATTTTCTCCCCTCTGTGGTTTCTATTTTCTTCTTTCGGCACTCTTTTAAAGAGAGTTTTGAATATCTGTGTTTAGTCCCTCTTTCAACTTTCCTCATAACTTTCAACTCTTTCCTCTTTGCATTGAGAACCCCCAGTTTGATTTTCCAGGTTCCTAAGTCAGTCTTTAGCTTTGTCTATTCTGTTATTCAGCCCATTTGTTAACTTTTTTTTTTGACAAATACTATTTGTCAAGCAATCAGGAACTTTGATTGCTTCTTTTTTATAGTAACTGTTTCTTTTTTCTTTTTAAAAGAATGTGATATTCTCTTGAACGTCTTTATTTTAAGTATTTCTGTTTCCTGTATCAGTTCTGCTTCTTTGAGGTTCATTCTTCTATTTGTTGTGTTTGGTTCTTATCTTTCATTCAGTTTTTCCACCCAGTGTTTGGTGATTTGGGGTTATATTTTCATATATGTAGATGAAAATCTAAATTGAGTAGTAGCAATAGCTAAAGGGTGTTTTCTCAGCCCAAGTGAGACTCCTGAGTTTTAATCCAAGAATGAATTTAAATCCTAATTACTGAAGCCCTAGATCTTATAATTGTGTGCATAAAAACAAAATCAGGATGGGCTGGGGGTTATGTCTTCCGGTTGTTGTGCCCATTTTTTGTGATGACTGTTGGTTGCCTCAGGTTCTCAGCCAAGAAAGAGAGCCTGTTTCTTTATCAAATTCAGGAGAGGGAGAGGCTGTGAAGACACCTAATTTAATGTTTTAATTTTTAATTTCTAAAATACATAAAAGATATATTGTTAAATATCTTTAGCATTTAAGATTTCTTTTTTATAATCAGATACCACTATAGGAAGAGTATACCTGAATTTTAGGAAAGCATCTGACATCTTTTATGAAATCCTTACAGACTGGATAGAGAAATATTATCTAGATTTATCACAGGAGTATTGATTATTGGATCCAATATTAATGTGCAACAGAATTCTATCCTGTTGATTTACTTAGAATATTGGAGAAGAAAATTAAAAGAACTACTGAAAGTTTAGGTTGATCTATATTAGGAAGAACATAAAGCTATTCATAGGAGAAAATATTTCAGAAACAGGAAGAGGAGAGAAGAAAAACAAGAGCCAGTGGGGGAAGTTAAGAATGTGTTTTGAGGAGTTTGGGTGAAGGCGTAGCGATTTGGGGGCAGAGATTTGCCTGGAAGTGTAAGACATGAAAAGAATTCCCCTTTAGCATTTTTAAAGGAGACTTCAGTAAACATTTAAATGTCTTATTGAGATGTGTTTAGATATCAAACTGGTGTTTATTTTGAAAGTGACACGGTTCAAGAAACTGGCCAGTGGCAGCTCACCTTTAGAGAAGTCACATGTATGTCCAGGCTTTCATGGTTATTTTCTCTTTGTGGGCAGGAGTCGGTTCCTAATGGTGTCTTATGCAACGTCATTCTGTGGCAATTTTACAGAGCTGGTAGTATGAAGGGGGCTTAGCTGCTGTCTATGAACTGTTGCAAGCAGGGATGGAGCACAGTATGTAGGTGTCACGTGCAGGCTAATAATTTGGTACCTTCCCATTGCTGATTCAGTGTTATCAAGTGAGAAGAAACAATTTAATAAAAATTGTATACTCAGGGAATTCCCTAATGGTCCAGTAGTTAGGACTCTGTGCTTTCACTGCCAAGGGCACGGGTTCCATCCCTGGTCTGGGAACTAAGATCCCGCAAGATGTTCGGTGGCAAAAAAAAAAAAAAAAAAAAAAATTGTATACTTCATTCTTATATCCAAAATGAGTGATTAATGTGACTTCTCTAAACAAAACAACACACAGTTAACTTTAACTGCTTAAATTTTAGATAACAAACCAGTTGTTCCTTGTAAATAGGAAGGTACCATGCATGATTTGGGTGCAGAATTTCAGCCATCTGTACCTGACTGTCCTAGAGAACTGTCAGTTGTTTAGTCCCAGGGCTGTTGATGTGGCCAAGTGGAAGCTCCAGAAGGACTCAAACCTAGAGGGCAAGCTCCATGTAGAGCCATGCCTGGGACATGGTGGGAATTGGACAAATACCTATTGCATGAATGAACAGATTGGTTAGCCCAGAGTGGACCTCTTTCTTCAGTTATGTCAGGAGTTATCTGTAGGAAACATGACCTACTTGACACCATATTTTCTCATTATTCCACTCATTTTTGCATTCCCGATAGACTGGCTCCCCAAACACCTTCTCTGTTGGCCACCCTCTCGTGGCACGCTATCTATGAGAATTCTCCTTGATGCACAGTGGAGTGTACACTTGTCTTTTCTAAGAAATATTAGGCACAGTAGTTATGTAAGCTACTATACAACATCCATTGCACTATGAGTGTGAGCCTGGGGAAATCAGCAGAATTGACAGAGAGGGAAGATTTGAGCTAAATATCTCACCCAAACGCTAATCTAAGTGAGACTTCTTCTACCGTACTTCTTTAAAAAATTTTTTTATTTATTTAATTAATTTATTTTTGGCTGCGTTGGGTCTTCGTTGCTGCACGCGGGCTTTCTCTAGTTGCGGCGAGCGGGGGCTACTCTTTGTTGTGGTGCGCAGGCTTCTCATTGCGGTGGCTTCTCTTGTCGTGGAGCACGGGCTCTAGGCACGTGGGCTTCAGTAGTTGTGGCACGCGGGCTCTGTACCACAGGCTCAGTAGTTGTAGTGCATGGGCTTACTTGCTCCGTGGCATGTGGGATCTTCCTGGACCAGGGCCCGAGCCTGTGTCCCCTGCATTGGCAGGCAGATTCTTAACCACTGTGCCACCAGGGAAGCCCCTACCATACTTCTTTTTCTCAGATTTTAAAGCCAGTAATGCACTTGGTGTAATTAGAAATTAATGTGTTTCTTAACTTCTCACAGAAATTATATGAAATTTTGGAAACCAACAAGCGAGATGCTGTCAAAGAACTAGGTAAGTAGTTGGAATACCTTATTTCCTGAAATCACACCTTATCATCCCATAATTTAACCAAAGGAAGACAAGTTCATGCTTTCATTCAGTCATTCACTCATTCATTTATTCATTCAATAAGCATTTATTGAACCCATTTAATGGGCCAGGTGTACATAAAGTGTAGATCCTGGTGGGAAGTGTGAGCATGTCAATAGATAATTGCAGAAAGTTAGAGGAGTTCTATTATTTGCTATGGAAGCATAAAAGAAAAAATGAAGAGTGCAGAAAGTGTATTAAGGTGGCAAGATCAGATTCCTTAAGGCAGTGGTCCCCAACCTTTTTGGCACCAGGGACCAGTTTCTTGGAAAACAATTTTTCCACAGACGGGGGGTGGGGAGATGGTTTGGGGATGATTCAAGCGCATTACATTTATTGTGCACTTTATTATTATTACATTGTGTTGCTTATGTCCAGTCTACTCCGTCATCTCATTTTGGTGGCTGTCACTGCAGAAAATCCTGCTTCACAAAGATAGGATGTTGGAAATGGAAGCCGCCTTCTCAGTGCTTTTGTGGCAATCTCAGGGTATTCTGCCTTGACTTTAATCCATAACGTATGGAGATTTGAAGTTGTCTCAAGCATACTTTTAAGACCGCTGTCATTTGCGACCTCAAGCAGTTGATCCTCTTCTAGCATGGACAAAGTTGATTCACCTGGCTTATTTACAAATGGGTCCCAGATCCATTCCTTCCCAGTTCGGGGGTCTTTTGTGGTTGGGAAGTAATGCTCAAACTCTTCTGAAAGCTGAGGTAGGTGATCATGCACCAGGTGCGAGAGAGAAGGCCCTGGCTCAGTCTCTTTCAAAATCTCTGCTAATGTTTAAAACATGTCAGCGATCCCAATGTTTCCTCATCTCCCCCATAATTCCAGTTTGGCTTTGAACGCAGCCACTTTATCTGCCGACTAGAACACAGTTGTCGTTCTACCCTGAAGTGACAGATTGAGTTCGTTGAGCAGGTTGAATATGTCACACAAGTAAGCAAGTTTTGTGACCCAGTCTGTGTCACTGAAATGTGCTGCCAGTGGTGACTGTTTTTCTAAAAGAAATCTCTGGAGTGGCTCTTGTAATTCAAAAACTCTGGCCAGTGATCTACCTTTAGAAAGCCATCTCACTTCTGTGTGTGCCCTACGTCCATCTCCTCACAGAGCTGCATGAACAGACATGAGTTAAGGACATGTACTTTAATGTAGTTGATAATTTTAATCATATCCTTCAAAATGTTGTTAAGTTCAGGTGACATTTTTCGGCTAGCCAGCATTTCTCTGTGGATGACACAGTGCGTAGACTCACATTCAGAAGCGACCTCTTTGACCCGAGTAGTGAAACCAGAAAGCCGTCCAGTCGTGGCAGCTGCTCCATCCATGCATATACTGACACAAAATGACCAATTCAGTTTTCCTGATACGTAATCATTCAGCGACTTGAATAGTTCTGCAGCTGTGGTGTTGGTTGGCAACAAAAGTGCACATAACATATCCTCATGCACATCCTCCTGAAATATATATTGCACAAAAACACGCATTGTTGCCTTGATGTCAACATCAGTAGACTCATCAACCTGGATTGCGTACCATGGTGACTCATTAATCCTCTCTAACAATTGTGCCTCACTAACCTCTGCTGTTTCACCAGTTCATCTAGTTATGGTGCTAGCTGAAAGAGGAACACATGTCACCTTTTGAACTGCAGCCTCTCCTAAAAGTTCATGACAAATGTCCTTAGCAGCAGCAGGATCAACTCTTCACCAATAGTAAAGGGCTTCTTAGCTTTAGCAATGTGGTTGGCCACTAAGAATGATGCTCTCAGTGCAGACACATTTGATGAAGTGGTGGCCTTCAATAATTGCTTCTGTTCTTCGTGTTCACACTTTTTTCTTTTGAAAACTCCAAAGGCTTATCTTTTAATGCAGCATGCTTGGTCTCTATGTGGCAAAGCAGCTTTGAAGGTTTCATAGTTTCATTGGATAGCAGGTCACCACATATACAAAGTGGGCTTGGAGAATGTGAATCACCTGTTGCAATGAACCTATAATTTAAGTAAGACTTGTATTTTCTTTTCTTTCTTTTTTTTAATTTTTAAATTTTTATTGGAGTATAATCGCTTTACAATGTTGTGTTAGTTTCTGTTGTACAATGAAGTGAATCAGCTATATGTATACCTGTATCCCCTCCCTCTTGGTCCCCCTCCCACTGCCCCCATTCCACCCATCTAGGTCGTCACAGAGCACCAAGCTGAGCTCCCTGTACTATACAGCAGGTTCCCACTAGCAATCTACTTTACACATGGTAGTGTATTTATGTCAAACCTAATCTCCCAATTCGTCCCACCCTCTGCTTCCCCCCCCCGCCATGTCCATATGTCTGTTTTTTACGTCTACATCTATATTCCTGCCCTGCAAATAGGTTCATCTGTACCATTTTTCTAGAATCCACATATATGCGTTACTATACAATATTTGTTTTTCTCTTTCTGGCTTACTTCACTCTGTATGACAGACTCTAGATCCATCCACATCTCTACAAATGACCCAATTTTGTTCCTTTTTATGGCTGAGTAATATTCCATTGTATATATGTACCGCATCTTCTTTATTCATTCATTTGTTGTTGGACATTTAGGTTGTTTCCATGTCCTGGCTATTATAAATAGTGCAATGAACATTGGGGTACATGTGTCCTTTTTTTTCAATTTTATTTAAATTTATTTATCTTTGGCTGTGTTGGGTCTTTGTTGCTGCATGCAGTCTTTTCTGTAGTTGCGGAGAGTGGGGGCTACTTTTCGTTGCGGTGCGCGGGTTTCTCATTGTGGTGACTTCTCTTGTTGCGGAGCATGGGCTCTAGGCGCGTGGGCTTCAGTAGTCGTGGCATGCGGGATTCACTAGTTGTGGCACATGGGATTCAGTAGTTGTGGCACACGGGCTCCAGAGCGCAGGCTCAGGAGTTATGGCGCACAGGCTTAGTTGCTCTGTGGCATGTTGGATTTTCCGGGACCAGGACTTGAACCCTTGTCCCCTGCATTGGCGGGCGGATTCTTAACCACTGTGCCACCAAGGAAGCCCCCATGTGTCATTTTGAATTATGGTGTTCTCAGGATATATGCCCAGTAGTGGGATTGCTGGGTCATATGGTAGTTATATTTATAGTTTTTAAGGAACCTGCATACTGCTCTCCACAGTGGCTGTATCAATTTACATTCCCACCAACAGTGCAAAAGGGTTCCCCTTTCTCCACACCCTCTGCAGCATTTATTGTGTGTAGATTTTTTGATGATGGCCATTCTGTCCAGTGTGAGGTGATACTTCATTGTAGTTTGTTTTTTTTTTTCTTTTGTGGTACGCGGGCCTCTCACTGTTGTGGCCTTTCCCGTTGCGGAGCACAGGCTCCGGACGCTCAGGCTCAGTGGCCATGGCTCACGGGTGCAGCTGCTCCGTGGCATGTGGGACCTTCCCAGACTGGGGCACGAACCCATGTCCCCTGCATTGGCAGGCGGACTATCAACCACTGTGCCACCAGGGAAACCCTCATTGTTGTTTTGGTTTGCATTTCTCTAATAATTAGTGATGTTGAGCACCTTTTCATGTGCCTCTTGGCCATCTGTTTCTTTGGAGAAATGTCTATTTGGTCTTCCACCCAGTTTTTAGTTTAATTGTTTGTTTTTTTTGATATTGAGCTCCATGAGCTCTTTGTATATTTTGGAGATGAATCCTTTGTCCGTTGCTTCGTTTGCAAATATTTTCTCCCATTCTGAGGGTTGTCTTTTCATCTTGTTTATGGCTTCCTTTGCTGTGCAAAAGCTTTTAAGTTTAATTAGGTCCCATTTGTTTATTTTTGTTTTTATTTTCATTACTCTAGGAGGTGGATCCAAAAAGATCTTGCTGTGGTTTATCTCAAAGAGTGTTTTTCCTATGTTTTCCTCTAAGAGTTTTATAGTGTCCAGTCTTACATTTAGTTCTTTAATCGATTTTGAGTTTATTTTTGTGTATGGTGGTGGGGAGTGTTCTAATTTCATTCTTTTACATGTAGCTGTCCAGTTTTCCCAGCATCACTTATTGAAGAGGCTGTGTTTTCTCCATTTTATGTTCTTGCCTCCTTTGTCATAAATTAGGTGACTATAGATGTGTGGGTTTATCTCTGGACTTTCTGTCCTGTACCACTGATATATATTTCTGTTTTTGTGCCAGTACCATACTGTCTTGATTGCTGTAGCTTTGTAGTATAGTCTGAAGTTGGGGAACCTGATTCCTCCAGCTGCATTTTTCCTTCTCAAGATTACTTTGGCTATTCGGGGTCTTTTGTGTTTCCATATAAACTGTAAAATTTTTTGTTCTAATTCTGTGAAGAATGCCATTGATAGTTTGATAGGAATTGCATGGAATCTGTAGATTTCTTTCAGTAGTATAGTCGTCTTCACAATATTGATTCTTCCAATCCAGGGACATGGTATATTTCTCCATCTGTTTATGTCATCATTGTTTTCTTTCATCAGTGTTTTATAGTTTTCTGAGTACAAGTCTTTTGCCTGCCTAGGTAGGTTTATTCCTAGGTATTTTATTCTTTGTGTTGCAATGGTAAATGGGATTGTTTCCTTAATTTCTCTTTCAGATTTTTTGTTGTTAGTGTATAGGAATGCCAGAGATTTCTGTGCATTAATTTTGTATCCTGCAACCTTACCAAATTCATTGATTAGTTCTAGTAGTTTTCTGGTGGCATCTTTAGGATTATCTATGTGTAGTATCTTGTCATCTGCAAACAGTGACAGTTTTACTACTTCTTTTCCAATTTGGATTCCTTTTATTTCTTTTTCTTCTCTGATTGCTGTGGCTAGGACTTCCAAAACTATGTTGAATAATAGTGGCAAGAGTGGACATCCTTGTCTTGTTCCTGATCTTAGAGGAAATGCTTTCAGTTTTTCACCATTGAGAATGATGTTTGCTGTGGGTTTGTTGTATATGGCCTTTATTATGTTGAGGTCAGTTCCCTCTATGCCCATTTTCTAGAGATTTTTATCATAAATGTGTGTTGAATTTTGGCAAAAGCTTTTTCTGCCTCTATTGAGATGATCATATGGTTTTTATTCCTTAACTTGTTAATATGATGTATCGCATTGATTGATTTGCATATATTGAAGAATCCTCGCATCCCTGGGATAAATCCCACTTGATCATGGTGTATGATCCTTTTAGTGTGTTGTTGGATTCTGTTTGCTAGTATTTTGTTGAGGATTTTTGCAACTATGTTCATCAGTGATACTGGTCTCTAATTTTCTTTTTTTGTGATATCTTTGTCTGATTTTGGTTTTCAGGGTGATGGTGGCCTTGTAGAACGAATTTGAGAGTGTTCCTCCCTCTGCTATATTTTGGAAGAGTTTGGGAAGGATAGGTGTTAGCTCTTCTCTAAATGTTTGATAGAATTCGCCTGTGAAGCCATCTAGTCCTGGACTTTTGTTTGTTGGAAGATTTTTAATTACAGTTTCAATTTCTTTACTTGTGATAAGTCTGTTTATATTTTCTAATTCTTCTTGGTTCAGTCTTGGAAAATTGTACCTTTCCACGAATTTGTCCATTTCTTCGTGGTTGTCCATTTGATTGGCATATAGTTGTTTGTAGTAGTCTCTTATAATCCTTTGTATTTCTGCAGTGTCAGTTGTGATTTTTCCTTTTTCATTTCTAATTTTATTGATTTGCGTCCACTCCCTTTTTTTCTTGATGAGTCTGGCTAAAGGTTTATCAGTTTTGTTTATCTTCTCAAAGATCCAACTTTCAGTTTTATTGATCTTTGCTATTGTTTTCTTCATTTCTATTTCATTTATTTCTGCTCTGATATTTATGATTTCTTTCCATCTACTAACTTTGGGTTTTGTTTGTTCTTCTTTCTCTAGTTCCTTGAGGTGTAAGGTTAGATTGTTTATTTGAGATTTTTCTTGTTTCTTGAGGTGAGATTGAGTTGCTGTAAACTTCCCTCTTAGAACTGCTTTTGCTGCATCCCATAGGTTTTGGGTGGTCCTGTTTTCATTGTCGTTTGTTTCTGTGTATTTTTTAATTTCTTCTGTGATCTCTTGGTTATGTAGTAGTGCATGTTTAGCCTCCATATATTTGTGTTTTTTACAGTTTTTATTTCCTGTAATTGATTTCTAATCTCATAGAGTTGTGGTAAGAAAAGGTGCTTCATATCGACATATATACACTACCGAGTGTAAAATAATTAGCTAGTGGGAAGCAGCATAGTATAGGGAGATCAGCTCAGTGCTTTCCGATGACCTAGAGAGGTAGCGTAGGGAGGGTGAGAGGGAGGCGCAAGAGGGAGAGGTTATGGGGATATATGTATGCATATGGCTGATTCACTTTGTTGTACAACAGTAACTAACACAGTATTGTGAAGCAATTATACTCCAATAAAGATCTATTAAAAAAAAAGAAAGAAACAATGCTTGATACACTTTCAATTTTCTTAAATTTTCCGAGGCTTTATTTGTGACCCAAGACATGATCTGTCCTGGAGAATCTTCCTTGTGCACTTGAGAAGAAAGTGTATTCTGCCACTTTCAGGTGGAATGTCATATAAATATCAGTTAAATCTTTCTGGTCTGTTGTGTCATTTAAAGTTTGTGTTTCCTTATTTATTTTCTGTTTGGATGGTCTGTCCATTTGTGTAAGTGTGGTGTTAAAGTCCCCTACTATTATTGTGTTACCGTCAATTTCCCCTTTTATGGCTGTTAGCATTTGCCTTATGTATTGAGGTGCTCCTTTGTTGGGTGCATAAATATTTATAATTGTTATATCTTCGTCTTGGATTGATCCTTGATCATTATGTAGTGTCCTTCCTTATCTCTTGTAACAGTCTTTATTTTAAAGTCTATTTTATCTGACATGACTATTGCTACTCCAGCTGTTTTTTGATTTCCATTTGCATGGGATATCTTTTTCCATCCCTTCACTTTGAGTCGGTATGTGTCCCTAGGTTTGAAGTGGGTTTCTTATAGAGAGCATATATATGGGTCTTGTTTTTGTATCCATTTAGTGAGCCTGTGTCTTTTGGTTGGAGTATTTAATCCATTTACATTCAAGGTTATTACCGATATCTATTTTCCTATCACCATTTTCTTAATTGTTTTGGGTTTGTTTTTGTGGGTCATTTTCTTCTCTTGTGTTTCCCACCTACTGAAGTTTCTTTAGCATTTGTTGTAAAGCTGGTTTGGTGGTGCTGAATTCTCTTAGCTTTTGCTTGTCTGTAAAGCTTTTGATTTCTCCATCGAATCTGAATGAGATCCTTGCTGGGTAGAGTAATATTGGTTGTAGGTTTTTCTCTTTCATCGCTTTTAGTATATCCTGCCACTCCCTTCTGGCCTGCAGAGTGTCTACTGAAAAATCAGCTGATAACCTTATGGGGATTCTTTTGTATATTATTTTTGGTTTTTCTCTTGCTGCTCTTAATATTTTTTCTTTGAATTTAATTTTTGTTAGTTTGATTAATATGTGTCTTGGTGTGTTTTTCTTAGGGTTTATCCTAAGAAACCTCTGCACTTCCTGGATTTGGGTGACTATTTCCTTTCCCAAGTTTGGGAAGTTTTCACCTATAATCTCTTCAAATATTTTCTCAGACTCTTTCTTTTTCTCTTCTTCTTCTGGGACCCCTATAATTTGAATTTTGGTGAGTTTAGTGTTGTCCCAGAGCTCTCTAAGATTGTCTTCAATTCTTTTCATTGTTTTTTCTTTATTCTGCTCCTTGGCAGTTACTTCCACCATTCTGTCTTCCAGCTCACTTATTCATTCTTCTGCCTAATTTATTCTGCTCTTGATTCCCTCTAGTGTATTTTTCATTTCAATTATTGTGTTGTTCATCTCTGTTTGTTCTTTAGTTCTTCTAGATCTTTGTTAAACATTTCTCTTATTTTCTCGATCTGTGCCTCCATTCTATTTCCAAGATTTTGGATCATCTTTACTATCATTACTCTGAATTCTTTTTCAGGTAGATTGCCTATTTCCTCTTCATTTATTTGGTCTTGTAAGTTTTTACCTTGGTCCTTCATCTGTGACATATATTTTTGTCACCTCATTGTTTTTTTTTTTCCTGATGGGTGGGATTTTGTTCCTGTCTTACTGGTTGTTTGGCCTCAGGCTTCCAGCACTGGAGTTTGTAGGCTGTTAGGTAGAGCTGGGTCTTGTTGCCAAGATGAGAACCTCCGGGAGATCTTACTCTGATGAATATTCCCTGGGGTCTGAGGTTCTCTGTTAGTCCCATGGTTTGGACTCAGAGTTCCCACTGCAGGAGCTCAGGCCGGACCCCTGGCTCATGAATCAAGATCCTGCAAACCTTGCAGGGCAGAAAAAGAAAAAAAAAAAAAAGGAGCAGAACAATATCAAAGAGTAAAACAGAAAATAAGATCAGAAAACTAACAGATATGTTAGAAAAAATGAAAAAATAGATGAAACAACAACTGGAAGGTGAAACAGAATCACAATAGTGAAAAAGAGGAGAAAAAAAAGGGGAAAAGGCCTTGGCTGTTGGGTGTGAGGCTTAGGCTGGGGCGGGGTTTAGGCAGTTGTTGGGGCTATGCTTAGGTCCCACAGGGCCTGAAAAGGCCCTAGGTGGGTGGGGGGTGAGGGTTAGGCTCAATGTGGCAGGAGGGGCCCAGGAGTGCCTCTGGCCTCGGAGGGCAGAGGACCAGGTCCAGGACCCCAGCAGGCTCCCTTGGCACCAGTGGGTGGGGGAAACGCTAGGCATGTTCCCCCCACCTCTGATCCCAGAGGGTCCCTTCCCATTGGCCTCTCTTCTTCTACCCCCCCATCCCATGCCCCTAGGACCCCCGCAGCTGGAGGGAGCCTTGGAGGCGGAGGATCAGGCCCAGGAGCAGGCTTCCCAGGGCCCGAGTGTGTGAGGAAAACACTCACAGTACTTCCCCTGATCCTCCCATCCCGGAGGGTCCCTCCCTGTCTGCTCCTTTTTGTCCCGCCGCCCCCCGCCCAGGACCAGCGTCATTCAGAGGGGGCCTTGGAGGGTGAAGGACTCAGTCTGGAAGCCCAGCAGGCTTCTTGCGGGCCGATTGGGCAGGAAAAATACTAGATGTGGTTCCCTCTGATCTTCTGCATCCCTGAGGGTCCCTGCAGGCATGGGAACCCCTCCCCTCTCCCAGCACCCTCAGTGGTGCTGGTCCTGTTCGGCCTCCACTTCTCCTTCCCCCTCACTCCCCCGATGTCCTATCTGGTCACTCAGGGGTTCCTCCCACCTCCTTGGGCATTGAGTTCGGCCACCAGTGTCCAGCAGGTGCCCTAGTTGTGGGGCGACGTGAACTCTGTGTCCTCCCATGCTGCCATCTTGACTCTGCCCCCACCCCACCCCCAGTATTTTCTTTTAAATGCAGCTTTCTTTTTGTTGGCAGTCTTAGAGTCTTCTGCTGTATCATCATTGGGTCTTTACCCCTTTTCAAAGAAGCTCTCCAGTGATGCTTGTGTTTTACTCATTTTGGCTAGGGTTAGCTTGTGGGCTTACCAAAACTGTGATTGAGACAAGTGCAGAGTGTGGGAAAGAGGTGCGGATGGAGGTGGAGAATAAAATAATGGGCAAAAAATAAAATAAAATAAAATAATGGGCGGGCCATGCACGGCCTAAAATAACTGTTGGATTCTGACTTAAAGCCTGCCCCCAGATGCAGCTGTACAATTGAAGTACCTCAACCCACTTGCCACTATATAGCCTGCCACCAGATGCAGCTTAATTGTCACTTGCCACTCACTGATAGGGTTTTTTATTTTTTTATTTTTTTTTGCGGTATGCGGGCCTCTCACTGTTGTGGCCTCTCCCGTTGCAGAGCACAGGCTCCGGATGCACAAGCTCAGCGGCCATGGCTCACGGGCTTTGTTGCTCCGCGGCATGTGGGATCTTCCCGGACCAGGGCATGAACCCATGTCCCCTGTATCGGCAGGCAGACTCTCAACCACTGCACCACCAGGGAAGCCCACTGATAAGGTTTTGATTTGAGTCTGCAAGCAATTGATTTATTATGGTTTCTGTGCAGTCAAACCTCTCTGCTAATGATAATCTGTATTTGCAGCCGCTCCCCAGCACTAGCATCACCGCCTCAGCTCTACCTCAGATCATCAGGCATTGGATTCTCATAAGAAGCATGCAACCTAGATCCGTTGCATGCGTTGTTCACAGTAGGGTTCACACTTGCATGAGAATCTAATGCCGCTACTGATCTGACAGGAGATGGAGCTCAAGCGGTAATGCAAGTGATGGGGAATGGCTGTAAATGTAGATGAAGCTTTGCTCGCTTGCCTGCCACTCACCTCCTGCTGTGTAGCCTGGTTCCTAACAGGCCATGGGTTGGTACTGTTCCATGGCCCGGGGGTTGGGGACCCCTGCCTTAAGGTTGTAAGAAAAAGACACATGAAGATTACCTTTGACAGAGGGGTGTTGTTTTTGTTTTGCTTTACTTTGCAAAGGAACGTGGAGTTGCAAGGGATGTCATTTCTTGAGCATCGAGAGTCACTCTGCTGGAGTTGAAAGGTACAGGGGAGTCCTAGGATTTTATACAAAACTTCTTGGGTCTGTTTTTCTCATATGGGGGCTGTGGGCCAAGCTCTCAGTGTGTGCAAAAGTATCTAGTAGAGAGCCTGGCATATGGTAACGTTCTAACAAATGGACGTTAATGTAAAATAAATAAAGCAAAACCACTTTGTATTCATAACCACATTGTAAGATGCCATATGGATTTATGAGGATCGTACTTTCCACATCAAAACTGAAAGAACATGGTCTAATGAACGAAATTGTAAGTTTGGAGACAATAGGTCAGAATATTTTGGCAGTGTCTCAGAAAATCCAGGACTCATTGTTTCCATTTATGTATTAAGCAGATTTTTATTTCCGTGCTTTTAAAGATTAGGGGCCTAGGAGTTGCTATCTGATGTTTTAGATCACTATGGAATATTACAAAGTTTTCTTGATTCAGTCATGTGAAAGGGAGTGCCTGTTCCTGTGTGGTTACTGCAACCTATTACTGAATGCTAATTATATCAGGAATTGTGTTAATGGCTTTATATGCATTATTTCATTTAATCCATATAATTGCTCCATGAGGCAAATACTATTATCATCTTCATTTTATAGATAATGAAACTGAGGCTTAGAAAGGTTAACTCCCCTGAGGTCCTATGGCTGGTAAGTGGTGAGCTAGATTTCAAGCCCAGGTGTATCAGACACTAAAACCTATGTTCTCCACCATGCTGTCCTTCATTTCACTGCTCAGCTCATTTCAGTTAAAAAATGATTGAGTACCTTCCAGATGTCAGGTGTTGTGCTCAAGGTTAGGATTACAAGGATGAAACAGATGCAGTTTAAGCCTTGACTCCCAGTCAATCGCTTGACTTCTCATGCTTGTTAAAGAGGAAAAATATGAGATTTGAGCTCAGAAAGACCCACCAGTGAAAGTCCAGGGGCACTTTTATTCAGTCATTTGTTCATCCACCCACCAAAAATTATATAATATGGAGGATGAGACAAATAAGGAAAAATAATAATATTACAATGTAATGAGTTCAGGGCTTCCCTGGTGGTGCAGTGGTTGAGAGCCCGCCTGCCGATGCAGGGGACACGGGTTTGTGCCCCAGTCTGGGAGGATCCCACATGCCGCGGAGCTGCTGGGCCCGTGAGCCATGGCCGCTGAGCCTGCGCATCCGGAGCCTGTGCTCCGCCACGGGAGAGGCCGCAACAGAGAGGCCCGCGTACCGCAAAAAACAAAAAACAAAAAACAATGTAATGAGTTCATAATGTAGATATGTAGGAGATGCCATGGGAATAAGATGGAGTGATTTTCTCTTAGCTGGTGAAGGAAGCCTTTTTTCAATTCTCTCATCTGTAAAATAAAGATGAAAATAACTTTAGTCCTACTGGTCTCACAAGTTCTATATGAGACAGGAATGAAAGGATATTGTGTAAATACTTTGGAAATTATAAACAGTTATGCAAATCTTTGTTATTATTGTGGTTATTGAATTGTTTGCTTACTGATAATTTTATTTGCTTCAGGACTCATAGAGCATGAGGGTCGTGATGTTGTCATTGCTTTGAAGACTAAGCAGGCAATCCGGAACGTGATTGCTAAAGCTCTGAAAAGCCTCACCTTCCTTTGGTCAAGAGGCATTATTGATAAACATGAGGGCATTGAGATGAATAAGGTAAGAAAGCAATTTTCCATATTGCTGGATTCCATAAGCCGAACACTCAAGCCTGCAGTGCTACTCTAGCAGAGTGTAATTAGTGAGGGAGATTGGGAAAAGGGTGAGTCATGACAGTTGTAAACTTTGTAATTGCCTAAGTCTTTGTTAATGCCAATGGCAACTAGTGCCAGCACTACCTGGTTCACTCCATGTCAAAACCACTTGGTTGCAAGTAACAGAACCAATCTGAGCTAGGTTTAGCAAATAAATGGAGTTGGAGGATTTATTATAAGGACACAGAGCACTTTACAGATCCCATGGTAACCAGACCACATGGCCAGGCCTCAGGAAGGGACTTGAACAATGACCTAGAAAGCTTTCAGATTTTCCATTTCTTATTCGGGTTGCCCCTCTGTGGAATCTTCTTTTGGCTCCCTCTACAAAGTCATTAGATTTTTCTGCCTGTCTGTCCATTGGTGGAATATGTAGTGCCCAGGCCCACCAGCTGTGGCAAGGGAGGTGGTAATTTCCTAATGTTAACATAGACAGGAGGGGACCATCGTGTGTGTGTGTGTGTGTGTGTGTGTGTGTGCGTGCGCGTGTGTGTGTGTGTGTGTGTGTGTGTGTGTGTTGGTGAAGATCAGGGAGGGAACAGTTCTGAGAGGAACAGGGAAGACACCCTAAGTGGTTAGCTGATAAATGGACTTTTGAAAAGTTATAAATTTGCAAAAAAAATTAGGAACATAAGACAGAGGAAAAATGTTTAATGTTTAATCCTACCACTCTATCACTTCTACCATCTAGACTGCAAATTGTGAAAATAGGAAAGTTTTTTTCTATTCTGTACAAGGGTCTATCGGCTTCCTAGCATAAAGAAGAAAAATGGAAGTTCTGGTCCCACATTCTGCCTGTGTATTCCCAAGGATAAGCTGCTCCTTGGTGTCCCATGCTTTTCCTTGTCACTGGTCCCTTTCAGCCACAGGCCACATGGACTGTGCTTCTGGATATTTCCTGCACATAGTCCCTCTCCATGGCCCCAGAAGGGAGGTGGGTGTGGGACAGGCCAGCTTTCCCTGTTATAGCTCTACGTCATTAGTCTCTATAAGGTCATGGCACAGGACTAAATGGGTAATATGATTTCTCCTTAGTGTCTGTCAAAGGGGCGAAAAAGACTGCTTTACAGTATTCTTCAGGTTACACCTCTGTGCACATTGTGTTTTGTATTTTTGTATATTGTTCCCTTCTTTGGATATTGTATAAGATTCAATTGAATGCTTGATACCCATTAGTTAAAATAAATAAAGAATAGCCCTTATGAAGAGAGAGTCTTATTTTTTCCTATAGGTTTATTTAGAAAGGTAATGGGTAAATCAATCATTCAACAGTTATTTATTGAATGCCTACTAACTGCCTAATTGTCAGCTAAAGAGATATAATTATCAATCCCAGGTCATAAAGAGCTAGGTAAATCTAGCCAGTTTAGCTGAGTAAATATTTGTTGAACACCTACTACATGCCATGGGGTCTTGAAAAGTCCATGGGCTCTTCCTCTTTTTTTCATTTAGTCACTTATTCAGCCAATCAACAAAGGTTACATGTAACAGATAAGTAAAAATAATAATACTACAATGTAATGAGTTCCATAAGGGAGATTTGTTAGAGATACCATGGGAATAAGGCAGATAAGTGATTATCTCTTACCCGATGGGGGGAGTCAGAGAAGGTTTCTAAGAGTCTACAAAGCTAGAAATATATCCTCCAAAATTAGAAGAACTTAGAGAAGGAAATTATTCACATGAAAGAAAATTTGAGAGAAAGTGGCATTAAATCATATGGTAATCAACTGTGAATTTTAGATAATTTGAGTTTAAGATAGGGTAGACTACAACTGTTAATTGGATTATAAAAATGATAAATTCAATATGAGTTAATATACCAGTGGAAATAGTAATAAAGATAGTAATAAGGGGGAGAATAGGGCCAAAAAAAATGGTTAGAGGACAATTTAAATAGGATGGGAGAAGCTCTGAGTCAAAGTCATGGTTAGATTTGCATAACAGTATTTTATTTAGATTTCCTTCATTTTTACCTAATGTCCCTTTTCTGTTACAGGATCTGATCACCATTATTTTGATTGTTTCTTTTAGGTGCTTCTTGCAAAAATAAAATCACTGAATAACTTTCCAATGGCAATTCCGCCCCCTACTCCTGACAAATATCTTCATAATATCATTTGGCTAGAAAATAAAGATGTTCTCATTGAGTTCTTCAAGGTAAAGATTCTATCTTCTATTCTAGCTCAGGTTCAATAATTGTTTTTCATTTTTTCCACTCCCTAATGCAAGATTAACAAAAAAACTTATCCAAAGCAAGAATCCTTTAATGGCCAGTGAAGGGTAAGTCAAAACGGAGGCCTAGCAAAACCCAGAAGAGTAGATTTCATTTTGAGCCTAAAGAGCAAAGATATTTTTTATAATTGCTTATCTGCTTAGGATGAGTTATCTATGTTACCTGATTATTACCAATTCCATCTTAGCCTCTGTGCCAGAGACTGTTCTAGGTTTGGGGATATGGCAGTGAGCAAAATAAATAAGTCCTTGCTTTCATGGACTTTGTATTATATGGATAGAAATTGGCAATAAACACACCCATGAGTAAATGTATAGTCTGTCAGATGGTGACAAATGCTATATGGAGAAAAGGTGAAAAAAGGGAATATAGTTAGGCAGCTGTTTTATATGGGTGGTTAGGGAAGACTGCTCTAATAAGTTTCCTTTGGAAATAGATCTGAAATAAGTGTGGGAGCATGTCATATAGATACCCAGGAGAAGGCAAGTGCAATGCCCTGAGGTGTGTTGTGTTCAAGGAACATCACAAAGGCCCCTGTGGCCGGACCAATGATGGAGGGAGGAGATGAAGCCTGAGCAGTTGTGGAGAGCCTGAGTTTGCAGAACTTTGTAGGTCATTGTAAGGACTTTGGCTTCTACTCTGAATTAGATGGAAACAGATTGAAAGGTTTTGAAGAGAGAAGAGACATGATCTAACTTATACTTGGAAACGATCATCTGTTGATGTGTTGAGAACAGGCTGTAAGGGGTCAAGAGCAAGCCAGGGAATCCAGTTAGGAGGGGATTACAATAATGTAGGCAAGAGATGACAGTGGCTTGGATGAGTGAAAGTGGTGAGAAATGGTCAGACTCTTGATAGGTTTTGAAGAGAGAGCATATAGATGTTGATGGAGTGAGTGTTAGAGAGAAGGAATGACTTCTAGGATTTTAGTCTGAAATTAGAAAATAGTCTGAAAATAGAGTAACCATTTACTTGGATGGGGAAGAGAAGATTTATATGGGGAGGGACAAGAATTTGCTTCTGAAGAGGTTAAATTTGAGCAAGCTATTAGACTTCCAAGTGGAACTGCTAAGTAGGCAGTTAGATACATGACCGGAAGGCAGGTGGGAGGCCAAACTGGAGAAAGACATTTCAGAGTTGTCAGCATAGAGCTGATATTTAAGGTGTTGAAACTTGATAATTTAAGGAATTATTGCAGACATCCAAGGATCGAGTCTTGAGCTCTCCAACATTTAGAGGTGGGGAGATGAGGAAGAATTAGCAAAAAGAATTGAGGATAGAAAAAGTGATCAGATTGATGGTTACCAGAGGTGGGGAGAGGAAGCTGGGTGAATTGAAGAAGTGGGTCAAAGGGTACAAACTTCCAAGTTATAAGATAAATACTGGGTATACAACATGATGACTATAGTTATATAGTCATATATTTATAGTATGTTTGAAAGCTGCTAAGAGAGTAGATTCTAAAAGTGCTTATCACAAGGAAAAAAATTTTTTTATAACTATATGAGGTGACGTATGTTAACTAAACTTATTGTGGTAATCATTTTGCAATATGTGTACGTCAAGTCATTATGCTGTACACCTTAAACTTATATAGTGCTGTACGTCAATTATATCTCAATAAAACTTGGAAAAAAAGAATTGAGCTATCTATCACATAGGAGGAAAATAAAGAATGGTGTCCCAGAGCCAAGTGAAGAAAATATTTCAAGAAGGAGAAAGTGATCAACTATATCAAATGAGGCTGAGAGATCAAATAAGATGAAGACTGAAAATTGACTATTAGATTTAATAATGTAGAGGTCAGTTTTTTTAAAAAGAGGATCCATAGATCTGAATTTTTAGGTGAAAATTCAAAAATTTTAAAACTTGGTAACAAGTTCAGAATTTTAAAAATACAGTGCAAGACAAACAAAATATATCTGTGGATTGGGTGTGACTCACGGACCACCAGTTTGTGGCTTTACTTTTAAATGGCTATTATGTGAATTATAGGGATAATAACTTTTTTGTCAACTTGTTAAAACCTGTTAGATTTTTGGAATCAGGAAAACTCTGTGACGAAGAACAGTACTTGCTTTACTACAAATTTGGTTGTACTGTACCTTGTTGTCTAGTCATGGAGATATATGTCATCTGTTTATTCATAATGAGGGGACATTTTGCTTGTTTTCTAGAAAGACAGCAATCATAGTGGAGCTTCTATTGAGCTTTGAATATCTGATTTCATTTAGGCCATACTAATGTTTTCTTCATGCCAGAAATATTTGAATTTTTCTTTTGAAATTGATTTCATATTTAGTTAAATTAAGACTTCTTTGGTTGAAAGTAACAAAACCCTACTTGAACTAGTTTAAGCAAAAGGGGAGCTTACTGAAAATATATCGTGGTGGTATACAGAAGCTAAGAAACAGTTGACAAACTAACCTTGAGCAGGGTGGGAATCAGGCCAGCTCTGAGATGTCAGTGGTAGGAATTTGTGGACCCTTCCTGTAGTACTTGGCTATGATGACTCAGTTCTCAACTCCCAGGCTCTTTGTCCCTCAGTTCAAATTCTTAAGGGAGAAATCCAACTGGCTTAGCTTGAACCAGATCTCCAGCTTTGAGAAGTACAGGTTTGGCTGTGAGGGGGAGGAAACCTGACGGGCAGGGGTCACTGGGGGTAGTTTGGAAAACAGACCTCAAATAAACAAGGGTGGTAGGTGAGGGATGGGCCTGGACTGGAAAGAAGGTATCTAAAGGGTGTTTATTACAATCTGAATCCTGTTCAGTTTTTTAAAATATCCAACTTGAAAATAAAATTTGAATTTGGGGTTCTTTATAGGTAATACTTTCACAAGTATAATTAATGGACCATCCTGCAGTGAATGGGGGAGGGATGGGAAAAACAATGAGAGAGAACTCCAGAAATTAATGGTTTCCATACACCCGAGGTGACTCTATATCCAGGGCACAACCTTCTTCTCCTCCTTAACCTGCCATGCCAATGCAAAGCTGCTGGACTCTCTCCACCCACTTATAGATATAGCTCACTCTTTAAGTGGCCCTTTTCCTTAATATGTTGGTTCTTTTTTTTTTGTTTGTTTTGTTTTTTTGCGGTACCCGGCCTCTCACTGTTGTGGCCTCTCCCGTTGCGGAGCACAGGCTCCGGACGCGCAGGCTCAGCGGCCATGGCTCACGGGCCCAGCCGCTCCGCAGCATGTGGGATCTTCCCGGACCGGGGCACGAACCCGCGTCCCCTGCATCGGCAGGCGGACTCTCAACCACTGCACCACCAGGGAAGCCCAATATGTTGGTTCTTGATAGCCATTTAAATCAGATTTCACTAGGATAAAGAAAAATGAAATGGGAGCACATGGGCATTATTCTCATTAGGAACAGCCCAGGGATTACATGGATAACTAAAATTCTTGTAATAAATAAAACAAACACCCCTCATTGTAGGCATTGATTTCAGTCTTGGTCTCCATCACAGCAACAATAGTTAATTTTCACTACTCCTCCCTTCTTTCACCCTCCAACTGGTGTGGTTAATTAAAATGGTAATAGTGTATGAAGATAAGCCTGAAGACAAGAGTTGAGAAAAAAAGGTCCGAAAGAGCTAGAGGGAGGATTTCAGAATGGCACCTGGGAGATTGGTTCAAGATGGCAGAGTAGAAGGATGTGCACTCCCTCCCTCCTGCAAGAGCATCGGAATCACAACTAACTGCTGAACAATCATTGACAAGAAGACACTGGAACTCACCAAAAAAGATGCCCCACATCAAAGACAAAGGAGAAGCTGCAATGAGATGGTAGGAGGGGCGCAATCACAATAAAATCAAATCCCATAACTGCTGGGTGGGTGACTCACAAACTGGAGAACAATTATAACACAGAAGTCCACCCACTGGAGTGAAGGTTCTGAGCCCCACGTCAGGCTTCCCAACCTGAGGGTCCAGCAACAGGAGGAGGAATTCCCAGAGAATCAGACTTTGAAGGCTAGTGGGATTGGATTGCAGGACTTTGACGGGACTGGGGGAAACAGAGACTCCACTCTTGAAGGGCACACACAAAGTAGTGTGCACATCAGGACCCAGGGGGAAGGAGCAGTGACCCCATAAGAGACTAAACAAGACCTACCTGCTAGTGTTGGAGGGTCTCCTGCAGAGGCGGGGGGTGGTTGTGGCACACCGCTGGGTACAAGGACACTGACAGCAGAAGTTCTGGGATGTACTCCTTGGCGTGAGCCCTCCCAGAGTCTGACATTAGCCCCAACAAAGAGCCTGTAGGCTCCAGTGTTGGGTTGCCTCAGGGCAAACAACCAACAGGGAGGGAACTCAGCCCCACCCATCATCAGACAAGCAGATTAAAGTTTTACGGAGCTCTGCCCACCAGAACAACACCCAGCTCTACCCACCACCAGTCCCTCCCATCAGGAAGCTTGCACAAGCCTCTTAGGTAGTCTCATCCACCAACGGGCAGACAGCAGAGGCAAGAAGAACTACAATCCTGCAGCCTGTGGAATAAAAACCACATTCACAGTAAGATAGACAAAATGAAAAGGCAGAGGACTATGTACCAGATGAAGGAACAAGATAAAACCCCAGAAAAACAACTAAATGAAATGGAGATAGGCGACCTTCCAGAAAAAGAATTCAGAATAATGATAGTGAAGATGGTCCAGGAGCTCGGAAAAAGAATGGAGGCAAAGATCGAGAAGATGCAAGAAATGTTTAACAAAGACCTAGAAGAATTAGAGAACAAACACCTATAAGAATTAAAGAACAAACAAACAGAGATTAATGATACAATAACTGAAATGAAAACTACACTAGAAGGAATCAACAGCAGAATAACTGAGGCAGAAGGACGGATAACTGACCTGGAAGACAGAATGGTAGAATTCACTGCTGTGGAACAGAATAAAGAAAAAAGAATGAAAAGAAATGAAGACAGCCTAAGAGACCTCTGGCACAACATTAAACGCACCAACATTTGCATTATAGGGGTCCCAGAAGTAGTAAAGAGAAAGGACCCGAGAAAATATTTGAAGAGATTATGGTCGAAAACTTCCCGAACATGGGAAAGGAAATAGGCACCCAAGTACAGGAAGTGCAGAGAGTCCCAGGCAGGATAAACCCAAGGAGAAACATGCTGAGACACATAGTAATCAAATTGACAAAAATTAAAGACAAAGCAAAATTACTAAAAGTCACAAGGGAAGAATGACAAATAACATACAAGGGAACTCCCATAAGGTTAACAGCTGATTTCTCAGCAGAAACTCTACAAGTGAGAAGGGAGTGGCACAATATATTTAAAGTGATGAAAGGGAAGACCCTACAACCAAGATTACTCTACCCAGCAAGGATCTCATTCAGATTCAATGGAGAAATCAAAAGCTTTGCAGGCAAGCAAAAGCTAAGAGAATTCAGCACCACCAAACCAATTCTACAACAAATGCTAAAGGAACTTCTTAGTGGGAAACACAGGAGAAGAAAAGGACCTATAAAAACAAACCCAAAACAATGAAGAAAATGGTCATAGGAACATACATATTGATAATTACCTTAAGTGTGAATGGATTAAATGCTCCAACCAAAAGACACAGGCTTGCTGAATGGATACAAAAACAAGATCCATATATATGCCATCTACATGAAACCCACTTCAGACCTAGGGACACATAGAGACTGAAAGTGAAGGGATGGAAAAAGATATTCCATGCAAATGGAAATCAAAAGAAAGCTGGAGTAGCAATAGTCATATCAGATAAAATAGACTTTAAAATAAAGACTGTTACAAGAGAAAAAGAAGGACACTACATAATGATCAAGGAATCAATCCATGAAGAAGTTATAACAATTGTAAATATTTATGCAACCAACATAGCATCTCAATACATAAGGCAAATGCTAACAGCCATAAAAGGGGAAATCAACAGTAACACAATAATAGTAGGGGACTTTCACACCCCACTTTCACCAATGGACAGATCATCCAAAATGAAAATAAATAAGGAAACACAAGCTTTAAATGAGACATTAAACAAGATGGACTTAATTGATATTTATAGGACATTCCATTGGAAAACAACAGAATACACTTTCTTCTCAAATGCTCATGGAACATTCTCCAGGATAGACCATATCTTGGGTCACAAATCAAGCCTTGGTAAATTTAAGAAAATTGAAATCGTATCAAGTATCTTTTCCGACAATGCTATGGGACTAGATGTCAGTTACAGGAAAAAAACTGTAAAAAATACAAACACATGGAGGCTAAATAATATGCTACTAAATAAAGAAGAGATCACTGAGGAAATCAAAGAAGAAATTAAAAAATACCTAGAAACATATGACAATGAAAACACGATGACCCAAAACCTATGGGAGGCAGCAAAAGCAGTTCTAAGAGAGAAGTTTATAGCAATACAAGTCTACCTCAAGAAACAAGAAACATCTCAAATAAACAACCTAACCTTACACGTAAAGCAATTAGAGAAAGAAGAAAAAAAACCCCAAAGTTAGCAGAAGGAAAGAAATCATAAAGATCAGATCAGATATAAATGAAAAAGAAATGAAGGAAACAGTAGAAAAGATAAACAAAACTAAAAGCTGGTTCTATGAGAAGATAAACAAAATTGATAAACCATTAGACAGACTCATCAAGAAAAAAGGGAGAAGACTCAAATCAACAGAATTAGAAATGAAAAAGGAGAAGTAACAACTGCCCTGCAGAAATACAAAGGGCCATGAGAGATTGCTACAAGCAACAATATGCCAATAAAATGGACAACCGGAAAGAAATAGACAAATTCTTAGAAAAGGACAATGTTCCAAGACTGAGCCAGGAAGAAATAGGAAATATAAACAGACCAGTCACACTGAAATTGAAACCGTGATTAAAAATCTTCCAACAAACAAAAGCCCAGGACCAGATGGCTTCGCAGGCGAATTCTATCAAACATTTAGAGAAGAGCTAACACCTATCCTTCTAAAACTATTCCAAAGTATAGCAGAGGGATGAACACTCGCAAACTCATTCTATGAGGCCACCATCACCCTGATACCAAAACCAGACAGAGATGTCACAAAAAAAGAAAACTACAGACCAATGTCACTGATAAACATAGATCCAAAGATCCTCAACAAAATACTAGCAAACAGAATCCAACAGCACATTAAAAGGATCATACACCATGATCGAGTGGGTTTTATCCCAGGGATGCAAGGATTCTTTAATATATGCAAATCAATCAATGTGATACACCATATTAACAAATTGAATAAAAACCATATGATAATCTCAATAGATGCAGAAAAAGCTGTCAACAAAATTCAGCACCCATTTATGATAAAAACTCTACAGAAAGTAGGCATAGAGGGAACCTACCTGAACATAATAAAGGCATATGACAAACCCACAGCCAACATCACTCTCAATGGTAAAAAACAGAAGCCATTTCCTCTAAGATCAGGAGCAAGACAAGGTTGCCCACTCTCACGACTATTATTCAACATAGTTTGGAAGTTTTAGCTATGGCAATCAGAGAAGAAAAAGAAATAAAAGGAATCCAAATAAGAAAGGAAGAAGTAAAACTGTCACTGTTTGCAGATGACATGATACTGCACATAGAGAATCCTAAAGATGCTACCAGAAAACTACTAGAGCTAATCAATGAATTTGGTAGAGTAGCAGGTACAAAATTAATGCGCTGAAATCTCTTGCATTCCTAAACACTAACGATGAAAAATATGAAAGAGAAATTAAGGAAACACTCCCATTTACCATTGCAACAAAAAGAATAAAATACCTAGGAATAACCTACCTAAGGAGACAAAAGACCTATATGCAGAAAACTATAAGATACTGATGAAGGAAATTAAAGACGATGCAAACAGATGGATATAGTATGTTCTTGGATTCTAAGAATCAACATTGTGAAAATGACTGTACTACCCAAAGCAATCTACAGATTCAGTGCAATCCCTATCAAACTACCAATGGCATTTTTCACAGAACTAGAGCAAAAAATTGCACAATTTGTATGGAAATGCAAAGGACCCAGAATAGCCAAAGCAATCTTGAGAAAGAAAAACGGACCTGGAGCAATCAGGCTCCCTGACTTCAGACTATACTACAAAGCGACAGTAACCAAGACAGTATGGTACTGGCACAAAAACAGAAATATAGATCAATGGAACAGGATAGAAGCCCAGAGATAAACCCACGCTTATATGGTCACCATATCTTTGATAAAGGAGGCAAGAGTATACAATGGAGAAAAGAAATCCTGTTCAGTAAGGTGTGCTGGGAAAACTGGACAGCTACATGTAAAAGAATGAAATTAGAACACTTCCTAACACCATACACAAAAATAAACTCAAAATGGATTAAAGACCTAAAGGAAAGGCCAGACACTATAAAACTCTTAGAGGAAACATAGGCAGAACACTTTATGACATAAATTACAGTAAGATTCTTTTTGACCCACCTCCTAGAGAAATGGAAATAAAAACAAAAATAAACAAATGGAGCCTAATGAAACTTCAAAGCTTTTGCACAGCAAACAAACCATAAACAAGATGAAAAGACAACCCTCAGAATGGGAGAAAATATTTGCAAATGAAGCAACTGACAAAGGATTAATCTCTGAAATACACAAGCAGCTCATGCAGCTCAATATCAAAAAAACTAACAACATCCAAAAATGGTCAGAAGACCTAAATAGACATTTCTCCAAAGAAGATATACAGATTGCCAACAAACAGATGAAAAGATGCTCGACATCGGTAATCATTAGAGAAATGCAAATCAGAACTACAGTGAGGTATCACCTCCCACCGGTCAGATTGGCCATCATCAAAAAATCTACAAACAGTAAATTCTGAAGAGGGCGTGGAGAAAAGGGAGCCCTCTTGCACTGTTGGTGGGAATGTAAATTGATACAGCCACTGTGGAAAACAGTATGGAGGTTCCTTAAAAAACTAAAAATAGAACTACCATATGACCCAGCAATCCCACTGCTGGGCATATACCCTGAGAAAACCATAATTATAAAGGGTCATGCCACCTAGAGGGGTGGGATAGGGAAGGTAGGAAGAAGACGCACGAGCGAGGAGATGTGGGGATATATGTGTATGTATAGGTGATTCACTTTGTTATAACAGCAGAAACTAACACACCATTGTAAAGCAATTTTAGTCCAATAAATATGTTAATAAACAAATTTTTAAAAATGGGTTATGTACCACAGTGTTCATTGCAGCACTATTTACATTAGCCAGGACATGGAAGGAACCTAAGTGTCCATCAACAGATGAATGGATAAAGAAGATGTGGCACATACATACAATGGAATATTACTCAGCCATAAAAAGAAATGAAATTGAGTTATTTGTAGTGAGGTGGATGCACCTAGAGTCGGTCATACAGAGTGAAGTAAGTCAGAAAGAGAAAAACAAATACCATATGCTAACACATATATATGGAATCTAAAAAAAAAAAAAAATGGTTCTCATGAACCTAGGGGCAAGACAGGAATAAAGACACAGACGTAAATAATGGACCTGAGGGGCTTCCCTGGTGGCGCAGTGGTTGAGAGTCCGCCTGCCAATGCAGGGGACACGGGTTCGTGCCCCGGTCCGGGAGGATCCCACATGCTGCGGAGCGGCTGGGCCTGTGAGCCGTGGCCACTGAGCCTGCGCGTCCGGAGCCTGTGCTCCACAGTGGGAGAGGCCACAACAGTGAGAGGCCCGCGTACCAGAAAAAAAAAAAATAATAATAATAATGGACCTGAAGACGGGGAGGGGATAGGGTAAGCTGGGATGAAGTGAGAGAGTAGCACTGACATATATACACTAACAAACATAAAATAGATAGCTAGTGGGAAGCAGCCGCATAGCACAGGGAGATCAGCTCGGTGCTTTGTGACCACCTAGAGGGGTGGGATAAGGCGGGTGGGAGGGAGATGCAAGAGGGAGGGGATATGGGGATATATGTATGCATATTACTGATTCCCTTTTTTATACAGCAGAAACTAACACAACACTGTAAAGCAATTATACTCCAATAAAGATTTGTAAAAAAAAAAGATAACTAATAAAAACTTGCTGTATTTAAAAAAAAAAAAGAATAGCACCTGCCCAAAAAAACAAAAAAAAAATAATGTCTGAATAATACATAAGGGGGATAATTGGCTTTAGGAGAGCTTTTAAAAAAAATATTGTGAAGTCATGCATGTTTATTTCTACACTGTAAAATAAATCAGAAGTGAAAAGTGGAAACCTTTCACTCCCCACCCCACACTTCGAGATAACTACTATGCATGACTTAAAAGTATGTTTCCCACACATCTTTGTAAAATGCAAATCTGTCACCATAATTCTCCTGTTACAAACCTTTTAGTGGCTACCCCCTGGTTTTGGGAAAAGCCCAGACTTTTTACCAGGCCTGTGAGCCCCTTGGAGACCTGGCTTCGGCTCACCTCTCCAGTCCTGCCTCCACCTGGGCTGCAATATGACTTTCCTGGGCCCGAGGCACTTCTGCCTTTTCCTCTGTAAAAAAGCACCAAAAAATTATACTTTATGATCGTGTTAGTATAAAGATGAATATATTAGTATTAGATGTTTTAGTATTAAGACATTTTACTCTACCTAAAAGTTCTTTTATTTTCTTCTGATTTTAAAAGAAACTAAAACATTGTTGTAAATCCCGAAAAGTATTGTGAACCCTCGACACTGTGCCTACTGATGCCTAATGGATAACTCAGCCCTGGTCTCCACCCTTCCGTGCCTGCCTGAGGTGTATTGAATCTTCTGTGGTTACCCCCAGTGCAGTTATTCTGTTTGCTTCTGGGTCTTTGCATAAACTGAATCCTCTGCCAAAGAATATAGTTTGTTTTTATGCTTTAAAATCTTATTTCTATTTAGAGAAGTAGACTGTAAAGATTTGTGTTAATTCCCTTTTTCTTTCCTTTTCTTTTCTTCTTTTTTTTTCTTTCAGGAAAGAGCCAAACTTGCCTATTTTGACTATGGAGATGTCATTTGTAAAGAAGGTGAAATGCCACAAGGAATCTACTTAATTATTTCAGGAATGGCAATTGTAAGGGACTATTTATTATTTACTGAAAATGTATTTTGAAATATGTAATTATCACATAAGGAGAAATTTAGGAACTAAGATATTTTGAAATTTTTAACATAATTTGTTTTCCAGATGAAACCATTTCTGTTCAGAATGAACACTACAGCTGAGAGATAATTATAATACCCACCATCCGAAAGGTGCTTCCCATCTTACAAAATGCTTTCATAATTATTACTTATTCCTCACAACAGTCCTGGGAGGAACAGTCTTTTCGATGTTCAGATAAGGAACCCAATACTTGGAGTGGTTGGGTTACTCACCTAAAGGAAATGAGTGTCAAGAATGAGGAAATAGACCACAACATCAGATTCTCCCAGAGGTCAGATAGGATGAAAATCATACAATTTTTAACCAGTAGGAGGCTTTTGGTGTCAGTAGAATGACAGGGACAAGAATCCTTTAGAAACTGAATACTAGTAGCTGAATCCATGGGTGAGCCCCAGCTATGACCAACATAATTCCTAGATCCTAGATGACAGTTACAAGTGACAAACCATTATTATAGTGCAAATAATATATTTGGCTTTCTATTTTTGGAATGGGTGTTTCAGACCTTAAAAATACCAAAATTAATCATGGAAATAAACTATTATAATAAATACTAACTAACACATGTATAGAGTTTATTAAGTGTCAGGCACTTTCCATTCATCCATTCACTCATTCATTCAACAAATATTTACTTCATTACTATCATGCAGCAGGCACTGCTCATTCTAGGCATAGAATCGGCAACAACAGAAGTCGCTGTCTTCTTAGAGTTTAATTTCTAGTAGAGGCATAGAAGGAGATGGGACAATGGACAAAATACATAAGTTAAATATATAGTATGTTAGCAGTGATGGAGAGATGAAGATGGCTAATTGTGACATTTAAAAGGATGGTAGAGAATGGCAATATGTTATGACATTGAATCCTTACATCAGCCTCATGTAAGGTGGAAAACTGATGGACAGAGAAATCAATTCATTTGTCCCCCCCACCACCAATCTTTGACAGCTATTTCCTCTTCTACTTTTGAGGGCTCATGTGATTACATTGGGCCCAACAGGATAATCCAGAATCATCTCTTTAAGTTTAACTGATTAGCAGTAACCTGAATTCTATCTGCAGAATCCCTTCACAGCAGTTCATAGATTAATGTTTGATTGAATAGCAGAGACAGGAATCTTGGAAGGATTTCTTTAGAATTCTGCTTACCACGGATGTTATCCCCTTTCCTTGGTTTGCAAAAAAGCAGAGACATTCTTGATTACTCAAAAGGCCTTTGAACTGCATTCAAAATTAAATTAAAAAATATCAAGTCCTTTGGAAGCATGAATGCCTCTAAAAGTTTGAATGATAATCACTAGGAGAGGATACAGTTTTCATAGCAACTCCTTCAGTGACCTTTTTTCCGTTTCCTGTGTCTTGAACAATAGCTTTCCTCTTTGATATTTACAGCTAAACTTTCTGGAAAGTTGTGTAATCCTTCTGGTTGATTCCTGCATCCTCCTCCTGAAATCTGATACCTTTCTTTACCCCCACCCACACCTACCAGTTCTTTTCCTGAAGTAACGCAACCATCCTGTGTTCATCCTAAAACCTTTTCCTGTTAATGTCTCATGGTAATTATTCTTAAGCATCTTAAGGGAAGCAAGGCTTCTACTGAAATCAGGGCTTGGTTTGGAGGCATATTAATTCATGATATCCGATTTATGCATCCATGCAACCAGAAGTTTTTTCCACCTGAGACACTAGCCTGTTATGCTAAGAATATCTAATAGAGTGGGTGCTTGCATTAGTGGCAGACTGCTATGACTACTTTGGTGGAATTTTTATACAAGGAAGGTAAATAGGGGTCATCTGTAAAGCTAAAGATTAGAAACAGTCTTGCCTTGGAGAGTTGAAATGTGAAAGAAACCATGATTCTTGTGAAGCCTAATTCCTCCTTTACACCTGAAAGTATTCATAAAGAATCTTTTCCTTCCATTGTAATAATTGCAAGAAAAACTGGGAGCTCCTGGGGTTTGGTCAAGGGCTTTTAATTTTATATTTCCCTTGGCACAATTTTTTCCCCTCTGCAGTTGCAGAGTTCACCTCCTACCTTTGGAATAGACAGGAGCCTAAGCGCTAATAGAGAGTCCATGACCAGGTTTACAGAGTACTGTACTAGTGGAGACATAATTGGAGAGTTGAGCTGTCTGCTTAAGCGTGAAATTGAATATACTACCATCTGTGAAACTATTTTACAGGTAAGAAACTGGTTCCGTCTATATTGTGGGTTGTTAGTTAATTCTTCCTCAAGTCAGTAAGGAGTGCCAGCATCTTTGCTTCCTCTGGGTTCTGATATCTTATTTAGTCACCCAACCAGCTACTGTGAAGCAGCTGTAGACTAGCTGAGAGAGGCCAATTTAGTGTCCCACATCTGCTGTGGGATCTGGAGGGTGATATTTTAACCAAGGAGACTATGCCAGTTTTTTAATTAAAAGAGAAAATATCTAACTTTTGATGTTATGAAGATAAGGAAAATATATATTTAAAGTGCCTGGCACGTTTAGGTGCTCAATAAATGGCCACCGTAATGAGAATGGTGTTTTTAAAGTATACTTGTGTTTCAACCCTCTTTCTTCCATTTTTCACTTGCTAAGTAAGAAGTTTATTTAACAAATAAATGGCCTGATATTGCACTAGCTGTGTGCGATTCAAACTGAAATTAGTGAAAGTTCCCACTTGCAAAGAATTTTCAAGCTTTTGGGACGGTTAGATGCAACAGAGCAGTGTCCAGAGTCTTAGGAGTATGACAAACAGAAAGGAATGTCGCCTTATCAGTTTATACCATTTCATTTTTGGAAGAGGAGAGAAGGCATGAATGTATTCACAAGGCTGAATTGAATTCACTGAATTTCAGGTAATTGAACTTCAGTGAATTCTGAAAGAGTTGTCTTCCTTATTTGGATTGGCACTTTGCTGGAAACAAATACTATGAATGAGCCAACGTGACCTACTGTGACAATAAAAATAGATAAGTTTATGTGACTTAGTTCCTTAATCATGGGCTCATGATTAGCCTACCTATTGATTGGTATAAAATTTCCTGGCCTGTTTTTATTTTATTATTATTATTTTTTCGGTACACGGGCCTCTCACTGTTGTGGCCTCTCCTGTTGCGGAGCACAGGCTCCGGACGTGCAGGCTCAGCGGCCATGGCTCACGGGCCCAGCCGCTCCGTGGCATGTGGGATCCTCCCGGACCGGGGCACGAACCCGTGTCCCCTGCATCGGTAGGCGGACTCTCAACCACTGTGCCACCAGGAAGCCCCTGGCCTGTTTTTAAGTCTATAGCTTTAATTGGACTGTACATTTTATCATCTTATGCTTAAATGGCAGAGTATCTTAATTACTATACTAGAGTTAGTTGATAGTTTTTTCTAGGAGGTTAGGCGAAGATGAAATCTACAGGCATTTTTTTTTTCTGATGGTCTTGTAATTTAGTTTCAAATCAAGCATACTGTTTGATACCTTGTCATTTCAGGCTTGCTTTATCTCCCTGGAGGATTTATATGAAGGCTTTGATGCCTTCTGGCCATCCCTGGAATATAAAATATGGCTGAAGCTTGCTCTCAGTATTGCCTATCAGTATTTTGAATCAAGTCTCGTTGATGAGGTAAGTTGCATGATTAAAATATGAATGAAATTTTATTTACTGTATTTTTTACAAAATGTATTTCATATTTTGGAGACAAAGAAAGGAAGGTGTGTCTGATCTTTCAAAGTAATATTTCAGAGTCCTGATCACTCACGTATCCTGACTTCCTATAGGTCATCAGTCCCCTTGTGACAGCTGATTTTCCCAGGCTACCTGCAGTCATCCCTTAAAAATAATAAAGTCAGCAAATCTTAAATAGGTAGATCCCCAAGAATCAAGCATAGCATTAAATAGAATGAGTTAATGAACATTCAGTCTGGTGTTTATTATAGTCTACTCTATCTACCTATGTTACTATAAATCTCCTGCCTTTTCAAATTTTTACTGAGTTTACTAAGCCTCATCTATGAACTTTCTCCCCAAAAAGTAGTGGTTCAAGTCTGTTCTTGGACTGGCACAATTTACAACCCCATATTTACATCCCATTTGGTAATTTTTGAGCCCCTATCATGAGTCAGCAACTGGAGAAGTGACAGACCTGAAGTTCAACAATATTCATTGAATTGTGAGATATATATATATCTGAATATAAATATTGGGTTAAAAAATTAGCATGTCTCAGGAGAATGAGAAGAGAAGCTACAGACTGGGAGAAAATATTTGCAAAAGACACGTCAGATAAAAAACTATTATCCAGAATATACAAAGAGCTTTTAAAACTCAACAGTAGGAAAAAAAACCAGCCTGATTAAAAAATGGGCCAAAGACCATAACAGACACCTTATCAAAGAAGATATACGAATGGCAAATAAACATAGGAAAAGATGCTCCACATCCTATGTCATCAGGGAAATGCAAATTAAAACAACAATGTGATACAACTACAAACCTGTTAATTGGCCAATATTTGGAACACTGACAACACCACATGCTGGCAAGGGTATGGAGCAACAGGAACTCTCATTCATTGCTGGTGAGAATGCGAAATGGTACATAGCCACTTTGGAAGACAGTTTGGCAATTTCTTACAAAACTAACATACTCTTGCCATATGACCCAGCAATCACTCTCTTTGATATTTACCCAAAGGAGTTCAAAACTTATGTCCACACAAAAACCTACACATGGATTTTTTTAAAAAATTGAAGTATATTTGATTTACAGTGTTCTGTTAGTTTCAGGTGTACAGCAAAGTGATTTATATATATATATATACACACACACACTTTTTCCTTATATATTATTACAAATATTGAGTATAGTTCCCTGTGCTATACAGAAGGTCCTTGTTGGCTGTCTATTTTATATATAGTAGTGTGTATTATATATATATTAGTGTGTATATGTTTATTCCTCCCCTCTCTTTCTCCTTTGGTAACCATAAGTTTGTTTTCTGTGTCTGTGGGTCTATTTCTGTTTTGTATGTAAGTTTATTTGTATCATCTTTTTTTTAGATTCCACATCTAAGTGATGTCATATGATATTTGTCTTTCTCTGTCTGGCTTACTTCACTTAGTATGATAATCTCTAGGTCAATCCATGTTGCTGCAAATGGCATTATTTCATTCTTTTTTATGGCTGAATAATATTCCATTGAGTATATGTACCACATCTTCTTTATCCATTCATCTGTCAATGGACATTTAGGTTGCTTCCATGTTTTGGCTATTGTAAATAGTGCTGCAGAGAACATTGGGGTGCATATATCTTTTCAAATTATGGTATTCTCTGGACATATGCCCAAGAATGGGATTGCAGGATCACATGGTAGCTCATTTTTAGTTTTTTAAGGAACCTCCATACTGTTCTCCACAGTGGCTGCACCAATTTACATTCCCACCAACAGCATAGGAGGGTTCCCTTTTCTCCACACCCTCTCCAGCATTTATTATTTGTAGACTTTTTGATGATGGCCATTCTGACCAGTGTGAGGTGATACCTCATTGTAGTTTTGATTTGCACCTCTCTAATAATTAGCGATGTTGAGCATCTTTTCATGTGCCTTTTGGCCATCTGCATGTTTTCTTTGCAGAAATGTCTGTTTAGATCTTCTGCCCATTTTTTGATTTGTTTGTTTGTTTTTTTGATATTGAGCTGTATGAGCTGTTTGTATATTTTGGAGATGAATTCCTTGTCGGTTGCATCATTTGCAAATATTTTCTCCCATTCTGTAGGTTTTCTGTTTGTTTTGTTTATGAAAAACCTACACACAAATGTTTATAATACCTTATTCATAATTGCCAAAACTTGGAAGCAATCAACCAAGATGTTTTTCAGTAGATGAATGGATAAACTGTGGTACTTCCAGACAGTGGAATATTATTCAGTGCTAAAAAGAAATGAGTTATTAAGCCATGAAAAAGACATGGAAGAAATTTAAATGCATACTACTAAGTGAAAGAAGCCATCTGAAAAGGCTACATACTCTATGGTTCCAACAATAGGACTTTCTGGAAAAGTCAAAACTATGAAGACAATAAAAAGATCAATGGTTGCTAGGAGTTGGGGTGAGGAGGCATGAACAGGTAGAGCACAGAGGATTTTTAAGGCAGTGAAAATACTCTACGATACATGTATGATGGATACCTGTCTTTATACATTTGTCCAAACCCATAGAATGTACAACATCAACAGTGAAACCTAATGTAAACTATGGACTTTGGGTGATTATGTGTATCAGTGTAGATTCAGTGGTTGTAATAAATGTACCACTCTGGTGGAGAATGTTGATAATAGGGGAGGCTATGCATGTATAAGGGCAGGGGGTTATGAGAAATCTCTGTACCTTCCTCTCAGTTTTGCTGTGAATCTAAAACTACTCTTAAAAATTGTCTTAAAAAATTAGCACATCATGCTAAGGCAGTCAATCTTTTACTATGTGGCAGTAATAATTTTCAGAAAAATTTTAACAGAAGGGTAAGGAGATTTAGATTCTTTTCCTTTTGCTTTGCCTCTTCATGAGCAGTAGGACAAGTTTAGAGTCTACTATGAAACTCCAGAGGAGAGAATTGGGACCCAAAAGTTGAAACTCTATGGAGTGAGACTTAACTCAATAATAAGTTGAATGTCCTTTCATTTTTTAAAAATTCACAAGCAACACATATTCATTATATAAATTTTAAAAACACAATTACAAAACATAAGAAGATAATAATAATTTTCTACCCCAATTTACTCCCCAGAAAATCTCTGTTTAACAATTTGGCTTATTTCCTTCTAGTCTTTTTCTATTAAAGAACTAACCAATTAAGACTTTTTAGAACCCCCAAGGACTAATAAGATTATGCTGAACCCCCTCCTCTAGACCACATAACTCAAAATTTATATGCATTTAAAAACCAAAATAGCTTTTTTTTTTTTTGCGGTACACGGGCCTCTCTCACTGCTGCGGCCTCTCCCATTGCGGAGCACAGGCTCCGGACGCGCAGGCTCAGCGGCCATGGCTCACGGGCCCAGCCACTCCGTGGGATCCTCCCAGACCGGGGCACGAACCAGCGTCCCCTGCATCGGCAGGCGGACTCCCAACCACTGTGCCACCAAGGAAGCCCCCCAAAATAGCTTTTTAAGAGATTTTTCTGGTTGTAAAATTCTAGATAAGTTTGCTAATTTTCTTATGTTTTTGGTGCCCCAACTATGCCGGTGCCCTCAGCAATTAAGTGTTTGATTTGCATGTCAGGGACCAAGATCTGAGGGCTGAATCATGTAGCTGTGTACTTCCTGTGGCTGGAAATGTTCAGAATGAGTTAATGGCTGCTGTCAGGGCACCGTCCAGGAGATTACTACTGTTGGACTGGCCTCTAAGCTCCTATATGAGTTTGCTGGGGCTTCTGTCACAAGGTACTGCAAACTGGGTGACTTAAACGACAGACATTTATTGTCTCACAGTTCTCAAGCCTAGAAATCTGAAATCAAGGTCCTGGCAGTACTGGTTTCTACTGAGGGCTATGGGGGAGAATCTAGTCCAGGCCTCCCTCCTTGGCCTGTAGATGGCTGTCTTCATCTTCACATGGAGTTCCCCTTGTATGTATGTCTGTGTCCAAATTTCCCCTTTTCATAAGGACACCAGTCATATTGGATTAGGTGTCCGCCCTGTTCCAGTTTGACCTCATCTTTTCTTAAACAATTACATCTGCAATGACCCTATTTCCAAATAAGGAAACTTTCTGAGGTACTGGGGTTTAAGACTTCAGTATATGAATTTTGGAGGGACACAATTCAATCCATAACAACTCTCTTCTAGCTCTAAAATCTATGATTCTGAACCTTGGCATATGCTTAAGTTTTGTTTTGTTTTGTTTGTTCCCTTGTCAAGTGGGACGTTTGCTTACTGCAAGGTAAAACCTGTGCATATTTAGGACTCTGGTTCTTGTGCGAATAGAAATCCAAGAGGCATAGCTGACTGCCCTGCTGTGGCTGATTATAAATAAATCAGGGCTGGGCAACCACATTCAGGGCCACTAAACAGTAGCAATATAAAAGCTCTGAATTCAGAATCTTGTCAATATAAAAGTTCTGAATTCAGAATCTTGTCAGAAGTCATTCTGAACTCCAAATAAATTCTGTCTGTTGGCCCCAGGGTCTGTTTGCCCTTTGGCACCCTCAAAGAACTCAGCTAAATCAGTGAATTTGCTTTCTTCTTCTTTTTTTAAACTTTTGATCTTTCCTTTATTTTAGTCATTATTTTTTTTTTTTTTTTTTTTTTTTTTTTGCTGTACGCGGGCCTCTCACTGCTGTGGCCTCTCCCGTTGCGGAGCACAGGCTCCGGACACACAGGCTCCGCGGCCATGGCTCGCGGGCCCAGCCGCTCCGCGGCATGTGGGATCTTCCGGGATCGGGGCACGAACCCGTGTCCCCTGCATCGGCAGGCGGACTCTCAACCACTGCGCCACCAGGGAAGCCCAGTCATTATTTTTTAAATTGAAGTATAGTTGACGTACAATGTTATCTTAGTTTCAGGTATACAACATAATGATTTGACATTTGCATACATAATGAAATGATCACCATGATAAGTCTAGTAACCACCCACTCCAAAGTTATTACAGTGTTATTGACCATATTTCTTATGCTGTATATTACATTCCCGTGACTTATTTATGGTGTAACTGGAGGTTACTACCTCTTAATCCTCTTCACCTATTTTATCCAGCCTCCCACCTCCCCTTCCCTCTGGCAACCACCATTTTGCTCTCTGTATCTGTAAGTCTCTTTCTGTTTTGTTTTGTTTGTTCATTTGTTTTGTTTTTTAGATTGCACATGTAAGTGAGATCATATGGTATTTGTCTTTCTCTATCTGACTTATTTCACTTAGCATAATACTCTCTAGGTTCATCCATGTTGTCGCAAATGGCAAGATTTCATTCTTTTTTATGACCGAGTAGTATTTCATTCCATATATATATATATACTGACTTAGAGGTCAGTCCAACAGTCCAACAGTATATATATATATATATACCACATCTTCTTTATCCATTCATCTATCAATGACATTTAGGTTGCTTCCATATCTTGGCTACTGTAAATCATGTTGCAGTGAGCAAAGGGGTGCATATATCTTTTCAAATTAGTGTTTTTCTTTTCTTTTTTTTTTATTTTTTATTTTTTTCTTTTTGCGGTATGTGGGCCTCTCACTGTTGTGGCCTCTCCCGTTGCGGAGCACAGGCTCCGGATGCGCAGGCCCAGCGGCCATGGCTCACGGGCCCAGCCGCTCCGTGGCATATGGGATCCTCCCAGACCGGGGCACGAACCCGTATCCCCTGCATCGGCAGGCGGACTCTTAACCACTGCGCCACCAGGGAGGCCCTGTTTTTATTTTCTTTGGGTAAATACCCAGAAGTGGGATTGCTGGATCATATGGTAGTTTTATTAATTTTTTGAGGAACCTCCTACTATTTCCCATAGTGGCTGCACCAGTTTACAATCCCAGCAACAGTGCACGAAGGTTCCCTTTTCTCCACATCCTTGCCAACACTTATTTGTTGTCTTTTTGATGATGGCCATTCTGATAAGTGTGGGCTGGTTTCCATTTCCTTGATGATTAATGATGTCGAGCATCTTTTCATGTGGAATATGCTTTCTTCTTGATACCATGTGTCATTTTGTATGATTTATAGGACAAAATCACATTTTATTTTAGGACTTAAAGTTTCAGAAGTGCGTGGCCCTCAATCATGCGTATGTGGAGACTTTATCAAGCTATAATGAAATGACTATTGACAATGTGAACATGAAATTCGTTATTCTTGTATACGGCAGTGTTATTGATACTAAGACAGAGGTACCATATCTTGCACCTTGCATTTTACCTAAAACCTGTGAACAGGTAAGGAGGATCATTTCTAAAGAGTCATTTGCTTTTCATGGTGCCCCATAAGTGACTTTAAAACTCAACCAACCACCTTAAAGAGAAATTTAACCTAGAAAGACCCTACAGTTCTCCCCTGCCCTTAACAAAACAGTTAAAATGTACCCAGGGCTTCTGTGTACTGTTGTACAAGTTGTGCCCTGCACAAGAGTGTCACTGAGGGACAAGGGGGGCAGGAATCTGCCTGCTCTCTGCTTGCCAAGCTGTTTGCCCTGGCATAGGCTGTGCGTCCACGGAGGAAGGACGGGGTACATTTTTCTTAGTTCACGCCAAGGCAATGACACTGCTTGCTAGCATGGCTCTGGAAGTTATCTGCACTGGCTAGTAAGAAGGGAGATGCACTGGGGCCATGTCACTTTGCTGACACATTAGGGGCTAGGGGCACAACTTGATAGAGGGCCCTGGCCCTCATCATTCCACGCCTCTGTAAGGAAAGGGGAAGTGTGAACACCTAGGACAAAACGGGATGGGAAGAGTAGAAGCCAGGTCCCTACTAGGCCAAGCCATCTGCCGTCAGACCACAGGAGTGATGTGAGGACAGAGCCCAAGAATGAGGAGGACCAAGAGGCCACAAGAAGAGCTGACATCTCTTTAATCTGGTAACAAGTTTGGGAGAAACCCTTTCTGCTTGTTCAGGCTGGGAAGATTCACTAATTTAATGAAATTTTATGTCCTGGAAAAGTTGGTAAACCTCCTAAAAAGTGCATTTACCACTTTCCTAACTAACGTTCTTATTTTGTCAGCCCCTCAACAATTCAGAGGTGAAGGTAATTTAAATGTTTTTTTAAACAGAAAATGAAAATTTAGCTTTGAAACAAGCGGGGGTGGACAGTGGGAGCAATCCCACAGTTTAGTTTGTTAAGACACCAGAGTTTGGAGTCAGGCATACTTGGATTTAAAACCTGACACCTGTGCCCACTAGGTGTGTGAGCGGAGGAAAGGTGCCTTCTGACCCTCAGTTTCCTCTTAGTAAGATGAGGATAATAGCAGCAGTCGTCTCATAAGGTTCTTGTGGGGATTAAATGAGATAATACGTGATAATATCTAGAAATGATAGTTATAATTGTTACTTATGTATGCTCCTTGCATTCTGGGAGGGCAGATTCTGTGGCACATGGGGCAGAAGCTTGAGGAAGAGAGCTCTTTTTCCTATCTGGGAAGGCTGGGGCCTGAGCCCTTGAATGTCAGTGTCAGAATAAAAGTAACTCAGTGGATGCTGGGGATTCCATTTTCCAAATTCGTTCCAAGTAAGGTGTAGAAATTTCCTTTCTGATGTTTATAAATATCCAAAAGATAACCTCCTGGTCCAAGACTTTTTGAAACAAGGTTAAAGAGGATTTGAAATGAAAAAGATAGAGCTTAGGTTGGAGGCCAGGTTCTAGGTTTTGGCTTATTTCTTATATTCTTTGGAAAGGTTAGGAAGCAGCCATCTTAGACATCAAAGAATGCTCTTTTGACTCATTTTGACTTTTCTCCTTTAGGTGCAGGGAACTTCAGATTTAAGCAAGCTGCTGGTTATCCAAGCACCTGCGCCTGCCAAAAATAATAATAATGCCAAGGTCATGGGTAAGGGGTAGCCCTTTAGTGGTAAGAAAACCACTGAGAAGGAATTTTGTTACATGCAAGATTCATTTTATTCTAAGAAAATGGTTTGAGGGCGTTGTGTGGGTTTATCATCCATCTCCATTCTTGGGCCCTCCCTGGCTGCCACATTGCTTCTGGGAGGTCACATATCAGAGACTTCCAGACACTGAAATCCAGGTGGCTCTTAACTCTCTCTCGTGCCTTTCCCTCCACAACCTTGTGGGAGAACAGCAGCTTCTACCTTGTACTCTGATCCTGTAGGCTGGAGCCCCGTAGTGCTGTTGGGGGCAGAGCAGGAATGGGGAGGGGATCAACTCACACAGCAGGCCCAGGTGTGGGAGCCGGTTTTCTCTCAACGACCAAAGGGAGTATAGAATCTGACCCATGTTCATTGAAAGCCACGGTCATAGCCACAATTCAGGTGACTTGCTTTGAGGTGCACTTTGATAGTCACTAAATAATTATTGTCACTAAATGCATATTAGTACCCAATTGCTTATATCATGGTGCTAAGCATACTATAAAGACTAGATAGGAAGGCCTTGCTGTAGGGAAAATACATTCAAGATCTTTCACTCAGTGCTCAGCATCCTGCCTTACCAAGCCTAGTGTCACCATTTTCCCAGCTACCCCAGCTTGAAAACACGGTCAACCTTGATTTGCTTCTCTAATTAGCACCATCCCAGTGCTTACGATTCATGTAACCTGCTAGCTCAGTCATTCTTAATGAATTGTTAATTTGTGGGGGAGGCGGTTACATGATTTCAAATTGTGTGCATAAAGGGCACATTTTATCAATAGTTTACATCTCAGTGTTCCTCATTTGCATAATTCTTATAAAATGCAACCCCACAGTATGCTGGGCACTGTGCAAAGCACTAGTTGGTGAGTGAGCGAACAAGGCCTCTGCCCTTGTCAGGAGGAGAGATATTCAAGAAGTAATTTCACTTCTCCCCTAGAAGCAAATTCAACCTCAGACATTCTTACAGCTCACTTTGCATGCCCTGTTCTGGGGTCATATGCAGCACCATGATATTGGGAGCTCCCTCTGCTCCTGGGTCTCCTGTCCAAGTTGGCTAGCACTGAGATGACCCTCACCCCAGCCTTCACAGTGTCTTTAGGTCTGCCACTCTGCTACTTCCCCAGCACTCTTGGGGCACAGGAGTGTATGGCAAGGCTGGGAGCTCAGGGTCTAATGTCAGCCCCCTTGGGGCACCCTGAGGGCTATTTTAGAGTGAGGGAAATATATATCACTCTGCATTCCCTGATGTGTTTGGGAGGAAAGTCACAAATGGTAGGCCCGTGGACTTGATCCAGCCAGTACACTGGATTTGGCCCACATACATGTGTTCTTTTAAAATTTTTAAATTGTCAAATATGTAAACATCCAGAAATTTCACATTTTAAAACATCCAGATTTTGAGCTTCTCTTGAAAAAAAAATTCAGAAAGTCTGCCAACCCTCAGTCCTCATATCTATGTGAGGCAACAATCAGAGCTGAGCATCTCTGGCTCCTACAGGGGAAGCAGATGCTCTACGATTTGCCTCAGTCCACTCCCTCTTGTGTTATGTCCAAACCATTTTGTTTGTGTGACCTGCCTCTTCTCATTTGGGTTTGCCAGCCTTTGTATTGGACTTTTGGGAGCCTAGTAACAAGTATCCTTAAGGGAAAAAAGTAAAAAGCCTATTTGAAAGGGGAGAAGAGAAAGGCAACACTTACAGGGAGGAAGTAAGTTGAAATTTCAAAATATCCTCTTGCTACCTATACTCTTAAATTCCTAATTTAGTTTTTCTGTTTCATGCATTTATTTGGATTGGCTCAGTCAACACCGGTCTTGGAATGACCAAGAGAGACTATCACTGGAAGAGAAAAAATGAGGTAATAAACGACACTTTGATTAGATTTTTCTTACTGTGAATATTAAACTACACAGCGAAAATAAATTGTAAAGTCAAGTAGCAACATGTAGGTGGTGAGAAAAATGGCAGCTCGTTAATATGGGAAAATTGGGATTAAAGTTCACCTGAATTACTTAACAATTAAAATTATAGAATATTTTTGAAAACTGTAATTTTGCCCTAGCCCCCCTCTCCCAATTTCCCCCCTCCTAACTCCCTCCCCCCCGATATTTAGTTCAAAAGTAGGGCTATCTGGGATTAAGGATGGGGAGGGCCATTCACCATACACACAGTTAGACATTAGTATGTAAATATGGATGATTCTCTCTTTGGAGTGCTCATTCCCATGGATGTGTGGGTCTCTCTGATGGGGGTGTGTGTGGCGCACAGGTAGATCACGGGCATCTTCCTAGGGTATCAATTTTATTTGACAGTCTTTCAAAGGGAGAAGTTAACTCATTTTGCTGTTAGGTTACTTAAAATATTTTGTCTTGAAACAAACACACTATGGAGTAGGATGACAAATTTGCATGAATTTAAGATGAAACAAGAGACCTCAAAACATTTTATTATGGAGAGTCACTTACGCGTTGCCCTGACATTATTTCCTTGTTTCCTCAGCAATCAGAGCTAATTTAGAAAAGTTTCAGAAGTGCTGGAAGCCAGGCCTAGCGTTGGAGAGGGAGAGGGCTGGTCGAGGCAAATCTGGTGGGGAGAAGGGTAGCCTGCAAGGCGGGGGAGAGGTCTCTGTGAGGGGCCCCGACAGAGTTCCCTTGGGCCAGAGCCCACTGCTGAGTGGGGTGGAGGAGAAGACAGGTCTGACAGAGCAATAGGCGATAGACAAATGCAGAAGTGGGCCAGGTAGCAGGAACGGTGCCAAGAATGGGCTTCAGGGGCCTTCAGCACCCTTCCTCCCCCAGTTGCCAAGTCACTCCAAATACACGTCTTCTAAGGAAAAATGATGTGCTGTGTAAAGGCAGCTTCACGAGAAGTCCCTTGGCCCATCACATCCCCAACCAGATAGCCACCCTAAGACCCTCCTAATAGAAATTCTGGTCCTGCCACTATTATTGATGACAATCACGGTGGTTTGCAGTGTGTTTGTTGGGGGAACGACAGCGGCCTTGACCAAACTGACAGTTCCTTGTTCCTTTAAACAAAGCAATTTAAATCTTTTTAGGCCATCTTCCTCGGTCATCCTCTCCTTTTTTAAAGGGACCCTATTTCACAAATGGGGAATCTCACTGGGAGTCTAGTGATTTGGCTCCTCACTTGCCACTGTCTTTTCCAGGCCCCATTATTAAAAAAAAATGCTCATTCCAATTTAGGAAAAAAGTTTCCAGCTTCCCTTGCACTCAGTCACAAAGTTAACTGGAATTCAGCTCTCCTAACATTGCTCTTTAAGTGCGCCTCTGATACACTACTCTAATTGAATTAATGTATCTCTCTTCACAAGATGATATTTGATGGTACAGAGATGCACATGTACTCACTCAAAGTCCTTAATATGTAAGATGTTTTAAAGGGAGTGTTCCAGATAATGGGACCTTTTCAGTAAGTTTTCTGATTGCACTTGTTTTTTTCTGAAATGCTCATAGTCAAATATTTTACTTTTGACTTTCTTTTATAGCTGGAAACTGGATCCCATTTTAGAAAAGGACATTAATGGCACTTATGTGATATGTGGAGTCAGGTTAAAGACCGAGCTGCTAATATCCTGACTCAAGTACCGAAAGGTTGTCTGGCAAGGAGTTTACTTAGAAGTTGCTAAAACAATTTACTGCTGCATTTCTTTTACAAGCAATTGAGGGACTGCTGCAAAAGCTCTAATTTTAAGGAGTTGCATTATACTTAAGATGTTCAAAATTCCTCAGGATAATATAAGATATCCTAAAGCTTATGGCCTAGCAAATGAAATCCTGCATCGAGCTGAGAGCAAGTTATAATACAGCAGGAGTTATCAAAAGCACTGTACAATTAACATACTACTATCTAAAGCATAGGACCTATAATTTTGATTTGTGATATTGCTACAATTAGTGCCTCCCTAATGTTTTTCAGAGTAAAATTATTTCCCCCATCCCCAATTTACTAAATATTGAAAAACAGAATAGGTTCCATAACTTTAGTTATTGAAAGCACAGTTTAGAAGTTAACAATCTTACATTGCATAGTACTGTTTGATACCACTTTTCATTTCATTTTAAAAAGTCAAATAAAATAGAATTTTATGATCTGTTTATTATTTAGAATCTATTATTCCTTTTCATTTCAACAAGATTTTAAAAGAATCAACTATACTCCAGTATAAAATAAAAAGTTACAAAAAAATAATAATGATTCTCTACTCCAGGGAAAACCATAATAGAAGTAAGAATAGAAGGAAACACAAGAGAAAAAGTCAAGCCTTTTACAAGCCTTCTGGATACCTAGAATAGGGCAGTATTTCTGAGTGGCCTTCGGAGCACCTGTGTGTCAACAAATGTCAGGTGTGGCTGCACATTACAGACCCACAGGACTGCCTGGCTGTTTAAGGAGGTTATCACAGACCCAGTCTCCTTGTAGCCTCCTTCTCCTTCATCCTTGGCCTGTAACTTTTATCCTCAGGGTGGCAAAATGACATCTGTAACTTGGGCATCCCATTTGCTTTCCAGTGAGGCAAGGTGCTTTCTCTTTATTAGGCTTTGCCTTTTAGTCAGGAAGGGACCCCATCCCAGGCCAGCACTATCACATGACCACACTGATCTGTCATCTTTAGATGAATTTTAACTGGCACCTCAACTTGCCACCATTAATAAATCTGGGTATTTTTCATAAATAAGGGGAAATGGATATTGGGTGAACTGCAGTGTCTGCTGTACTCTGCATCACAATCCCATACCTGTTATAGGGTTGTTACAGATGAAGAACTTCTGGCCATCTGTAGAATCCATCTGTGGGGGTAGGCCCCTGTCCTGCACATTTTAACCCATTCCTCATGTGATTTAATGCATACTGAAGCTTGAGATGCCTAAGGTAGGGGATAAAGAAGTAGCAGAAAACAGATGTCTGCTCTACAATCTTGCTTACGAGGCACACTGCCATGTATTTGAAACAGCTAGAGGATACTTCATTCCATGCATATCAGTTAGGATGCTTTTGGCCTCAGGTACCAGAAAACCCAACTCAAAAAGGCTTAAACACTAAGGTTATTTATTATTTTATGTAATAGAAGTCCAGAGATAGGACAGGTTCAGTCGGCAGATTCAGTGAAGATCATAAAGAATCAGATGTTTTTCTTTCTCTCCACTTGGCTGTTGACCTTTACAGCCTCATTCTATGGCTGGATCCCTGCTCCCAGGCTGTAGGCTTGGCTGCCAGCAGCAGTTTAATGTTTTGTTGTTCATATTCAGTGTGAGAGCGAAAAATGCCTCCCAGTTGCTCTTGTGTGAGAAAGAATTATTGTAGAAACTCTGATGGTCTTCTATTTGTGTCTCAATGCCCATTTCTGAACCAATCACTGGGAAGAAGGTGGCAATGACCTTTTAACTAGTTAATGCACCCTTTAAGCTTGAATCAAAGCTGTACTTCCTCAATTTGCTTTGCCCCAAAGTGGAGGGGTCAAATGGAGTAAATCACTGTGCCAGTTCACTGCATCCAATTGGCATCTTGACTTGGCCCTTTAGACACAGCCATTCTGGCTCCTTACCCTTTCCTGAGCTTCTTAATGCATATTCCTACCCTTAGGGTAGAGGTTGGAGGGGAGATCAGACTTCTGGCAAGACCACACAGGAGCCTCAAGTTGATCACTTTGCTAATCTTTGATGACTATCTCTTCTAGCCAGAGCATTTGCTGATTGTCTGAGAAGGCATATGGTGGACTGCCTCTCAAATTCCTATGCTTCTCTCATAGCCACAGTGGCCGTATAATTCACTTACAGTTTATAAACCTTTGGATTTATTAAATCTGTTCTCCCTATGAAAACTGAGAGCAACAATCCTGGAAAGGGGAACTCTCCTCTCCAAGCCCCATAGTACATTAAAAAGTGTACTTAGGATCACTTCTACCCTGGCAATGCATATTCATTATGTAACATTTTATATTTGGCGAAGAATACTTTCACAGTCTCATGGCTTCATGGCTACTTCATGATAGAACCAGAAATCATTTTGCGGGTACATGACCTCCCTTTTCCTTGAGCTTTTCAGCGTTTTCACACTGGCAGCATCTATGTGGGTCGAGTAGATATAGCCCACCAAAGTTTGGGTGCCTGAGTGAGTGATCAAAGGGGCAACAGATTTATTGGGGGAAGAGCTGATAATTTGATTTTGAATTTATAAATTCAATGGCCAGTGTTCCATCGACCAGTAAAGATAAGCCTCAAGTTTGAATAATTAATGTTGGAGATTTAGACTTTGAATTGTCACCATAAAAGAAAGTTGAAGCGAGACTCTCCGAGAGACAAGGACTGAAGAAGGCAAATAGCCAAGGGAAGACAGCAGTGCGGAACCTCACAGTTAGGGAGGTGACAAAATGCGAGGATTCAGGGATTAGTTCAGAAGAGGTGTGCTAAGGAGGACCAGACAGTCTTAGTTCTTTAAGGCCAAAACATATAGTGACTTGGATAAGAGGTGACAGTAAGATGCCAGTCCTCTTAAGTCTCTTTCAGACCAGCATTCCCCAGGATATAATTTAACTTGGAATTTTCACCTTCCTTCTCAACCTTCTTAGTGTCACCCAAATTTTACATGTGGAGAAATCAAGGAAACTAAAAGCTTACTGACTTCTCTAAAACATGGCACCAGGGATCAGCTTTTACATTATTATACTCAATGAAAGTATAGAGGGCTACATGCAAGAGACTATACCAGGTATGGGATACTTCCTTCTAAACCTAGGACTTATTTAGCACAGCATAATAAGTCTGAGAGACTAAGAGTTCAGAATACTTAGTACTCTTTCCAGAAAAGCAAAAGATGTCCCATTATCCTCAAGATTCATATTATTAAATCTAGGAATCCCATTAAGGTATCAGGTTAGGAGAGTTCTTTGTAGCGGGGGTCACAAATTCCACAGGACCCAGGCAAGTAACATGAAGGAGCAAAGTAGGCCAAGAGATGTGGTGGAATACATTTTCTTTTCTATTTTTTTCAAAGCAAAGGAAACACATTTTATTTTATTTTATTTTTGGCCACACTGGGCAGCACATGAGCTCTTAGTTCCCCGACCCGGGATCAAACCCATGCCCCCTGCAGTGGAAGCGTGGAGTCTTAACCACTGGACCACCAGGGAAGTCCCTGGCATCACACCTTCATCAGCCGCTCCTCCATTTGCATTATATGAAATTTTATGTATCTGTCTTCGGAGAAAAGCATCAGTGTCAAATCTAGCAAGGAAACATTTGCCCTCAGGACATGAGTCTGAACTAGTACTTGAAAATGTGACAACAGAATTTTCTGATCACGTTTTAACAAAGGATTTACTTGCTGATCACTAAGAAGTAAAATTCAGAAAATAGTTCCCCTCCCCCACTGCAAGAATAAATCTATAATAAAACATTTTCAGTCACCCTCTCCCCTCTTCCCAAGGTGTGCCCTTTCATGTGCACTTCATTGTAGAGCCAACTGACATCCAGAAATACTCTGAAAGGCACCTGGCACTGTCGTGTTGCTCATGCCTCTGGTACACCTCCCTGGCAGGCAAGTGGAACCTTTTCTGTAGCTTCCCACTTTCAATAGAAATTTATTGAAAATTTTTCTTGATAGCAAAATACTTAAAGATTCCTCCCCGCTGCACATCCTTCAGTTATCTACTGGAAAATTACAGAATTGAAAAGGTTTTGCCCCCCATTGTGACCAAAACATGGAATAGTTCTTAGGTTACATACGTAGGTATATACAGAGGAAGTTGAACCCCAAGTTCTATTCCTTCCCAAAATGGGTAACAGAAGAGAGGATTTGATTAGAACAGCTGAAAACACCTGATACTCATTCTATGATGGAGCAAAGCAGGCTTTTTCAACCATAAACTGATACCACCTTGTTGGTCATAAACCCTGCAGAGATCCAACAAGATGAGCCTCAAATTTCAAAGAGAGTCAGCAGAGAATGCTAAGATATATGAACAGAAGAGAATGCTGCTAAAGGCACAGAGCAAAGAATCCCAAGGAATTTTTAGTGCCATTTTCATTTAATAAGCCAGTAGTATAGCAACCTAAAGACCTTGGCTGTGATCACACCAGGATGTTTTTATGGTACTGCTGCAGGAAAACATGATGGGCAGCTGGCATCCTCTGGCTCACGGTGCTCAGTGAGCAGCTCCAGCACCAACTCTGTGGAGAGCCTACGGCTGGGGGGTGTAACGGAGGTATTTCTTGCCAGATGGGAGCTCTTTGGTGAAGACTCCTTTAGGGAAAAGTTTTTTGGCTTCCTCTTCAGGGATGGTTGGAATGACCATCACGCTGTCTCCATTCTATTGAAAAGACATTGTGAATGGTGAAATTCAATCTTACAGTGAAGGCTAAAGGCAATAATTAACTTTAGAAAGTAGCTACAGTTGCTGATGAGAATAATCAAATCTCCTTTGCTCTATCCCCTCTGAGGAATTTTGTTTTCGCAAGTTGACCTTTGACACTTTTCGGAAGGGAAGTATTTCCCCACCTTAACAAGAAATAGTCCTGTTTTAAATCTAGTAATGGCTTGCCACCTAAGTCCTTATCATTGCCCTGCGTGACTGAATCCGGCTTCCTCTCCCATCCCCGGCCTCTCCCCCCACCTCCTGCTGCTGCTTTTCCAGCACGGTGGCTCTCCTATTCCTTGAACATGCCAAGCTCACTATTAGAAAAGCTTCTTAGCTGTTCCTTCAAGCCTGCCGTGCTCTTCCCTCCTAAATATGCGCGACTTGGTCTCTCACTTTCTTCATGTCCTTCCCAAAGGTCCCTTCAGAGAAGGGCCTTTCTTCACAGCCAAGTATAAAACCAACCCTCCCACCTGTGCTCCCCTTCTCCCCACCTCTGCTTGATTACTCTCTGTCGCACTTACCGTTACCTAATATACTATAAACTTGTTTATTGCTTGTCTCTACCAACTGGAATTTAAGTTCTATGAGGGCAGGGACTTTATACTGATTGTTCATTGCTGCATCCCAGTGTCTACTATCTGGGCTCAATAAACATATGATCAAAGAATGGATACAGAATATAAATGGTTTGCCTGTCAGAAGAAACAAAATAACAAAACCAGGTGTTCAGGTTAGCATATTTAAAAAATGTAGCAATGTTAAGACACTCTTGTGGTATTATCCATGTCCTACATATGGCAGGAATCTTAGAGATTAAAAGTTCATGAACAGGTTTCAGAGAATTCTACATAGGTTTAAAAGACTGAAGCTTAAGAGAAATGAAATGTTTCAAGACATTAATACACCACATAGGTTTATACCTATGACTTAAGTGGCCAGTCTAAGTTCTGCTATAAATATTTTGCCATCAGGGAAGAGTTAAAGGTTTTTTAAAAAATCCTTTTATTAGGAAAAGGAATCATTCTGACCAATTAATTTGTCCAAATAATCTAAAAGTTAGAAATACAGGGAGTTTGTATAAAAGGGGTTAAAGACCCTGAAAATGGCCTCTCAGCAAATCTTAAACTCAGCCAGGAGGAAAAGCCCTCCCAGTGTACCTGCATGCCAGAAACAAGAGCCCCACGTAACACTGACCCTGGAGGTAGCCACTGAGAGACTGGCCCCACAGGCCTTCCAGGCAAGTTGGGTATCTTCCCTTTTAACATCTTTACCTTCCAATCAACTGGGGTGGCAACCCTCTTTTCTGCTGTCAGCTGCAGAGAGATAATTACTCGGAGAATCTCATCAAAGTTCCTGCCAGTGGTAGCTGGGTAGAGGATGGACAGTTTTAGCTTCTTATCAGGACCAAAAATAAATACCTGCAAAGCACACAGATGCATAAACAGGAAGAACTCTTTGAATGTTTTTGGTGCTAAAGCCTCTTAGAAGGCTCTTAAGTCATTAAAAATGTTCAAGGGTATAACAAAACAAAACAACAACAAAAATCTGCAAATATCTAGAAGGATACACCAAACAAACTGGGTGGCTGGAGTAGATGTGATTTTTCTTCTCCATGTTATATTTCTAAACTTGAAGGAAATTATATTTGGCTCTGGCTGTCTCAGTAAGAAAAACTGATTTGCGAACTGAATCCAGGAAAGGCCTCAGGAAGGTACTATGTTAACTACGGAAGATTATCATAAAAATAATACTAACGGGAGTTGATCCCGGTCCTCAAATTGTTGTATATTTTTGCAGATGTGGGACTAAGTTTGTTCTCTAGTGGGTAAGGACAGAACAAATAAGAATTCAAAACCGGGGATGCCTCACGAAGAAGGCTATGACCCACCGCCTTAAAGACTGGGCTGTCAGGAGGACTACAGAAGAAGATTTCTGAATTTTAGGTGACATCCTAGGATAACTGTGAGAGTTAGCTGTGAATTAAGCTTAATTAAAAGTCAGGCTGAAAAATTTTACTTTGTACCAGCATTTAGATAAAAAGTGAGAGTGCCACCAGGACACTTATATCCTAATTGGACATAGTCCCCCATTTCCTTTAGTTGGTCCAAGCATTTACTTGGACATACGTAGCCTGGTCAGTCACAATGACTATGTAATGGATGTACACAACTCACCACACGAGCTGTTACAGGCATGCCCTTTTCGTCCTTCTCTGCTGGGTCCAGCATGCCCAACTGGATGGCAAGGTCCCGATTCTTATCATCAATGATGGGAAAAGGTAACTTTTCTGTGGGCTCATCACCATTGTAAGCATTGATATCCTGAAATGCAGGGGAGAGAGAAAAGAGAAATCTAAACCAGGCATATCCTCTGAATTCAATCAGTTAACAGTCATCATCTTGTAAGACAGGGAAGAGAAGACCATAATCATCATAATTTCTCTAAGCAATTTTAATAAAATGAATGAATGAACACTCCTCATCCCAACTGTTCATTGACAGGAATAATGGTAGGGTGTAGTACTTAGGTTATAACCTAGAGCCTTCTCATGCCCAAGTCTCTTAAAATTCAGCAAGCGTTTACTGCTCTGAGCATTAAACTCTTTAAAAGTTGAATAATATAGAGTTAGACTTCAATCCAGGGTACCTCTGCGTACCCAAATACTATAAAAACCATCAGTAACATTGAGTTCACATCCAGAAATTAAAGCACATGCAAAGATAATTTTATAGATCTGGCCCCTGCCTCAAAAGCACCCTGACTCAGACATTAAGCTACTGTAACAAAGATATTAAGACATGAAAAGAAAACACAAAACTTAAAGCAAACACAAGAATGGAGAGTTGAATATTCACTTCAAGGACAAGTCAAAGGTAAAAATGGGTGAAAAGGCAGAGGTGAATTTACACTAGGGTGAAATCCACATAAAAACAAAGCATTTCAAATCTGAACTAAAGGACAATAATGTATTTGCTTCCACTCTCTATCCCTTCCTCCCCTAGTTAAAAAGTTCGTTCATTTTTCTATTCTGGGAAGTTTTGGGGAAAAAAAAAAAATCTAGCTTCGTTATTTGATCTGGTATTGACATTGCACTTAAGGTGGGCTAAGCATTATGGTAAGTACGTGTGAGATACAGATGAGGAAGACACGGTTCCTGCCTTTAAAGGAACTTCTGATTTAGTTGGATGATTTCTGTAAGAAGTAGCAACAAACGCAAGACGGTAATATGTAATGGCAAATGCTGAAGTACACCAGCATCCCCATTTGTAAGACTGCTGGAGTTAGGAGAGACTTCAAGAAAGGCGTATCACTTTTACCTGGGCCTTCGAAGGGTGGATAAGATTTTCACAGGGCAAAAGAAGGCATTCTAGGGAGGGGGAGCAATATTAATGAAACATGTAGGCAAGTCTGAGCATAAACTATTGACTGGCGAAAGAGGAATTTATCTGGGTAGAGGAAGTAGTGAAAAAGAGGCGTTAAAACTGGAATAAGGTCTATTTATTATGTGGAACCTTGAAAGTAAAACAGGAGTTGATGGCATAGCAGATATAGAACCTTTGTGGATTTCTCAACAGAGATGCTATAGGATAAAAGTGGCATTCATGAACTTTGAAATGGATAACAACAATTTTTAACATGTTTCTTAATTTTATTAGCTTAACTTCCCTTCTGCTGTCACTGGCGGCCTATCAGGTCACCACAGCTAAAATAACAATCAATATGGTTTCATGCTAGAGGCACCTTGAGGTTTCCTACGTAACCAGTTGTGTGTCAAAGTTTGGACACTGCTTCTGAAAGGTGGGACTTATTTCCTATGTAATGCAATCACAATTCTGAAAACTCTAAGGCACAAGCTCACCAGCGAAAATGAACCTGGGTGTGTTCCTATACTTTAAAGGGTATTATATAACTGGCTATAAACTCTTCCTTCAGCCACCTGTACTTTCAATGATTGCTCTGCAGTAATTCTCAACCCTGCCATTTGCATGATAGGCGTTACATTATACCCATGAAAAGCAAAGAACAATATGCTTTGGCTTTATCCTAAAATCAAGCAAATTCCTACTCTCTATCATCTAGTATCAAAGACAGTATTGGTTTGGGGTTCAAATCCCACTGCCACCATTTTCTTGCAGGGAGATCTTTAGTGTGTCCTTCCCACTGCCTGGGTGAAAAAAGTATTCTCATCTGAAAAGCTGGGAGCAGGAACCATATACCTCCCCTACAGGGCTGCTCCCAGAAACTAACGAGAAACTGCCGGTGAGATACTGTGGAAATGCCAGTGACCATTCACAGCCAAGTGTAAGGAATGAAAACAATCCACCTCAAGAAGGAGAAAGCATTTGCCTTCCCTTTTCTCCTATACTTGATTCTTCTAATCTCAGACACTTAGAATTAACTGGTATAAAGTGGCCATGGGATGCAGCCCCAGGTGGCCAGCTCACAAGTCAGTAGTACATCATATATTCAGTTGCATGTGAAGTGCCTGACATAGTGCCTAGTGCACAGTAAGCATCCTTTGAAAGCTCCCTATCATTATTTAGTAGACACTGTAGCAAAGTCATTAAAATGTTCTCAAGTTAAATCTAGACCACCACATTTATTATCCAAGTAAATCCTTTTGCTGGGAGTAGACAGGTCCTTCAGTTCATTCATTTGACAAATACAGACTGCCTGCCTGCCTAGGAGGTCCTGAGTACTGAGCACTGTTCCAGCAGTGCACGAAACAGGAATCTGCCCTGCTGAGCCTCTACTCTGGTGGGGAGAAACAAACAAACGAAATCAGCAATGTGCAGAGTATTTTAGACGGTGACAGGTGCTAAGGAGACAAATCAGGGGAGGATGGGGAGGACAGCGGGGAGTTATAATTTTAGATAAGGAGGCCAAGGGTGGCCTTAATGGGTATCATTTGAGTTGAGACCTGAAAGACATGAGGGCAAGCCACAAAGATACCTGGGGAAAGAGTCTTCCAAACAGGATTCTGGATGTATTTTGAAGGTAGAGCAGGCAAGTTAGCTGATGAATCAGAAGTGAAAAAACCAGAGGAATTAAGGATGACTCCTGGATTTTTGGCCTGAGCAACTACAAAAATGCAGATGCCATTAGCTGAGATGAGTAAGACCCTGGGATTAAGAACAGGAGCCCCGTTTTAGACATGCTGGATTTGAGGTGATAGGACATCCCAGGGGAGATGCTGTAGGCGGTGGTTTCACCAATCTGGAAGCCAGAAGAGTCTGGCCTAGAGATGGAAATTTGGGAATCATAGCATATAGATGTGGATGAGTTTACCAAGGTGAAGAATGTAGATAAAAAGAGAAGAGGTCCAAGAAGTGAGTCCAGGGCAACTCCAGCATATATTCAGTATTAGGGGTTGGGAGATGAGGAAGCTCATGCCGCACATGAGCAGGAACAGCTAGAGAAGTGGTGTCCTGGAAGCCAAGAAAGAAGGGGGCTGAGAACTGACCACTGGATTTAGCAAGGTGGAGGTCACTGTGCAGTCCAAGTCAGATTTTCAAATCATCAGTGAAGTCTGAATCTGAGCCTTACTTGTACCTTCACCTCAAAAAACCAAGCTACTCTATAAAATTTATAGCTTAATCTGTAACCTCAAAGCATATGCCAATGGGTACTGTACCTTGCTCCAGGCAAGATGGTCTTCAACACTGTCTATTGAAAGGGCAATCATCTTAACGTTCCTCTTGGCAAATTCTGGTGCCAGCTTTGCTGCTCTGCCAAGCTCTGTGGTACACACTGGGGTAAAGTCCCGAGGGTGGGAGAAGAGAATTCCCCATCTGAATGAAGGAAAAGGTCACAGCTGAATGAAGAGATTATCACCAGCATCATGTACAATGAAAAATCACAAATCCTAGATCAAAAATGACTTCTTTTTTCAAATGAATGCTTATGAAGACAATCACTTTTAAACTTTTCTGTTGAGGAATGCTTTTTGATCTTCTTATCTCCAGAAAAGCCTATGTTTAAAGCCCAATTCAATCAAAGATATGAAATTCAACATGATAAACATTTAAAAAGACTGTAAGGATGTTGCCACCTTTAATAACTCTAGAGCCACCTTGAGTCCTTTTCAGCTAATAAAATCTGTGCTACTCAAACCAAGTACTTATTGAAATAATTTTTTTTTCTTTTTAACCTTCCTACATTTTTTTCTAAGCACAGATATGCTGACATTCACCTCCAATAATGGATGTTCCAATATGCCCTGAATCTAGACCAATGCCTGACTACAATAATAAACAGATTATGTAATCTGAAATAAACAGGCTTCTATCCTCTATTTATCCGTAAAATTAAAGCTGACACTTGGTTCTTTGAAAGTGAACAGATATAAAAACTTCTGTAAAACTAGTTTACTGAGCTAACCTGCTAAACAGGACACCCAATATTTGTACCCTGACCAAACAACAGCATTTTAAGAGTTTTACCTATCTCTTCATTTGCAGTTTATTCTTCTTTTTGCATTAGACCAAGTGGGTAGAAAATGATAGCCTCCAATGTCGATTTCTACAACTACAGATTCTTAGGGAAATACTAATATCTAAATCATCATTGCCTAAGGTTAAACTGGTGTAAGTTTTAAGCCATTTCAAGCTAAAAGTCACCAAGAACTTTGGAGTACTGTTTCCTTCTCCTGGTCAACGGAAACTACTCTTTCAACTGAAAAGGAAAACCTAACACGCAGTTTCCACACTCCTGTTGACTTAACAACATTAAAGCAGGATCCTAAACTAGTAGATGACTAACTCTAGCCTAGATGCCAAGCTGACCTCCCTAAAGTTTGCCAAGTTTCCTGAAGCACAAAGAAGAAAGCAGAGACAAGGTACCTAATTCCCAGCTACATCTGCCACTCAACTCCCAAGGTTTCAGAAAAGGAAAAGACCTTCTTACAAAAAGGATGGATGGCCCTATGGCAAGACTGGGAAGAGAGGTAATATTTTTAAGATTGTGGAGGGGTGTGGTATGTTTACTTTTGATAAAGGGCAATAAGACATACATATGTTTTGAAATAAGCTAGCTATGAGTAAAATTTAGGCCTTAGAGTCTGTGGTAAAGGATCTGTTTAAGGGTCAGATGAGACTTAAGGAAAGTCTCCAGAACTTGAGAAAAAATGAGCAGGGCACTTCTTCCTGTATTGTTAAAGAGGTGATTAATTAGAAAAATCAGGCATTCTCTTTCCATCGTGAGTCAAGAGACTATTGCTGAATCATGTTAAGGAACTCGTTTGAGGCCACTTCACATCCTCCCCTCTCCCAGAAGCCAAAACTCTAGTTTGCCACATGGCTAGGAACAGGATAAACTCTGGGAATGTCTTACTATGGCCTGCCTCCCCTCTAAGTCTCCCTACTGCTGCTCTTCAGAGGAATACAATTACATTATCCCCTTTCCTTTTTCCTCATTTTCAAAAGACAAAAGGTTTCTTCATTTAAGGGAGGGGTCCCCACTCACTAACCCCCAGAAAACCCATGTTTTGTTTGGTGAAGATGTACTGTGAAGAAGCTGCTTATACCACACACATACAGAAACAGTGACTGGGCTCAATAAACACTAAACACTAAATGCAGCACCCAAACTCCTTAGTTGTTTCCAGTTGTCAGGGGAAGGGTAGAATCTGTAACGTTTGAAATTATTTTAATTTTCTCCAAAACACACCTGGATCAAAAATTGATAGTATGAATTGAAATCACATTAAGAATGGAGTTTGGAAAAATTATATTAGGCAAAAATCCATGTATTACAATGATATAAAGGGCTCAAACTTATTTTCGGGGGAGGGCAGGAAATAGTACTATCCCATGCCTGACCCAAGGCAGACTTGTATATTTTTGTTTATAGATGCAGATAGTTTTCTCATCTTCCTACTTATGGCTCCCTGAGAAGATACCACTTTTAATCAAATTAAGATAGATCGAGGACAATAAATGACAACAAAAAAATCCCAAACAAATAGGGTTAGCTTAAATAGTGACATCATTTATAACTATTGCTACAGTAAATATGCTTTATATTAATATTTATTTACAACCTAAGAGTTCTGGGAAAATTCTGTTTTATGAGGGTGAGGGCTGTAGGTAGGAATGGGAAGGAACATTATCTGAAAATCCCATGGAGTTTTGGAGAAATACTAATACCTAAATTCCAAGTATGAAACTGGACATAGTCTGTATTTCTGAAGTCTTTCCCTGCTTTTATTGGCTGAATGTTCCATTTCTCATCCTTTCTCTAGCCTAGTCCTCTCTTGCAAAAAACTTAGCTCTTCCCTTAATCAGTAGCTGGAAAATGGATTTAAGGGACTGTAAGGGGTTGGTTAGGCCTATGGTATAAGAATCTCTCCCAGGTGCTCTGCACAGGCCTGTCCAATCATTGATTAATCTCATAAACTGCACCCTCTGTCTGTAATATATGTACCTGGACACTGTATATAAAAGGGATACAAAGCAAGAAGGAATTCTAACACCTCAGACCACAGTGTAGTGGGGCCACTGGAACTCCAGAACCATAATATAACTAGACACATTAGTGTCTAGTTTCCCTAGACACTAGTGAAATGTTTCACATTAAATCTAATCCACTTAAAGTTTGTTGATTCAGGAGCTGTAAAACCACAGTAACGCCAATATACTCCTAGTCATAAAGGTATGATTGCCAGGCTAGATCATGGATCACCAATTTGGCAAGTCTACCTGCGGCTGGAAGCAAGGCAGAGGGGGAGGGGGCAGTGAGAGGCACTCTGCAGTGAAACAAAAGGGTCTCAAAGGGGGAGGTACGGGTGTCCAGGTGCTTGGCTATCCATGGCCACTGCAACTGAACAACCTCAGAAAGTCCTTCCCTCAAGGTGTTGCAAGTTCTGGAATGAAGGACACACACACAGTGTTCTGGGTTCCTCCCAAAGCTGTTATCAAATCACATTCTAGCAGCTGGGGGAGGTTCTGGACAAAGTCAGCCACTATCTGGCACCTGGTGGTTTCAAATTGTTTTTGTGCTGAGAAGCCTGCAAATACCACTGCAGCAAGTAGAACCCTCACATAACACGCTGGGCCCTTCCTGAACCTTCAGCCAGTAGCAGTGTCCTCTGACTCTGGCCTTGGACACCAACCTTCCCCAGGGAGCAAATTCCAGAACGGAGGGAGGGAGGGAGGAGGTGCGACCCTGGGCACGAGTACCGGGGAATTGACCGCCGATGCTGCCCGCCCCTGCTCCCTCCGGCCCTCGGCTGGACCATACTACTTGCACAGTTTACCAAACAGAGGCAAACAGACAACGAGCTCTCCTCAGCACCGGCCTCCCGAACCCGGGACCTGCGCGATCCCAATTTTGTTCCCCTCCCCCTTCCTCACCCCGGAGCCGGCCCAGCCACGCGGGGGACGGAAGGCGAGAGAGGATCCAATGGCCGGCGGAGGGCGGGCCGGAGGGTTGCTGCCAGCCAGCAGCGCTCGGCCGCCGCGGGGCAGGGGCCACACGACGAGAGGCACGTGCAGGAACCGGTGCGGGGAGGAGGCGGGCGGCGAGCAGGGGGCTGAGCGGTGAGGAGGACGGAAGGAAGAAACAAGGGAAGGCACCTCTGAGTCCGGGCGTAACCCGAGGTCAGGATAGGGTGAAGAGGTGGCCACTTACGAGTCTCCCAGATAGTCGTGGAAACGGATGCGGCCGATGGTAGTATTGGCCTCGAAGTTGGGAGCCTCGTCCCCGAGAAGGAGCCCTCCGGGCATGGCGGCAGCGGTGACACGGAAGGAGGACTAGGCACAACGGCTACAACCACCACCTGGCTGGTTCTGGCGTGTGTGCTGGGGAGCGGAATAAATGGGGCTTCCAGGGGCGGGACGGGAGGGGGCGGGGTGGGCGGGACCAAAGCAAAGCCTAGATAGACGGAGTCGCTGCGGGAGCGATGGGAGGGACAAGGGGCGGGGCCAGGCTGTGGGTGGGGCCGCGGCTGGCGTGGGCGGGAGCGAGAGTCCGGAACCGGCGGGAGCCTGGGGCTGGGCTAGGGGAGGACAGTCCTGGGCCGGGTCCGGCACCCCGCCAGGCCTCTGCCCTGCCGGGAGCCTGTGGACACTATCATGCTCTCCTCATGTGACAGGGGGCTCAGTGACGTCGCTCTTTGGAGGCTTGGGGGTGCGTTCTGGGCTTTGGAAGTAAAGGAAGCGGAACGCAGTAGGAATGGGAGCCCCAAGGCGGACAGCCGCCCTGAGGAGACGCACGAAACCGCTGCTACCCTCCTGCACACCCACTCACGGCCGACTCCTGGCAGAGGGTTCTGGCGACCCCTGCACTCCCCGCTCTGTTAGTGTGAGCGTCTGGCATCCTGAGCGCCCCAGCCAGCCTAGCCATCCTGATTTCTGTATCAGAGGATGTGGCAAGACCCAAGCATGTGGGGCACCTTGCGTCAGAGGAAGTGGCTTTCTTGTTGCAGCAAAAATTCCAGCACCCATATCAGTAAGTGCTTGGGGGAATGTGACCAAACTTTTATTTTTATTCCACTCCCAGAGTTCATTATGAACCATAAGATATTCAACACAATTATCCTGAAGTTTAAATATAAATTTTAAAACATACTTATTGTGATCTATTGTGTGCACGTCAACTCTGCCACCCAAGGAAGTGGGAAGTTTAGATTCATTTATTTACTTTCTATGTGCCAAACACAAGGTAGCCAAGATGACTGTTCTCTTGGAGCTTTCATTATAGTGAGGGATACATATTTAACCAAGAATATATTAGACAGTAGTAAATCATATTCAGAGAAAATAAGATTATGTGCTAGAGGGTAACTGAGGTGCTGCTTCGATTGGGTGGTCTGGTCTGGGAAAGCCTCCAGGGTAATATAGGTAAACTATAAGTAGTTACTGCCGCCATTGTGCCTGGAGTGTTCCTTTTTGGGGATGAGCTTCCAACTTCGAGGCCATAACAACCAGTTACCAGCTGCATCTGTTTCCACAACTATTTTAGTTTACATAGTAAGTGCTCTGGAAATGGTAGCTATTATTTGGATGATGATAGTAGGTTATGCAATAACCCTTGCTTTGCCAACTGTTTGCTAGGTACTGTACCAGACCTGGTGATACAGAGAAGAGATACAGTCTCTGCTCATACAGGGAAAGCAGATGATGTACATACAGTTACGATAAAAACGTAAATGCTGATGGAGGGTTGGGGGGAGGGGAGGGTCCCAGATTGTTAGAGTCCAGAAGTATGAAAAATTCTCTGGGTGGGGCTCCTCAGGCTTAAAAAAGGCACAGGGCAGTGTTAAGAGAAGTGACTCACATACTATGATTTGTTTTCATCATAGTGATGTTTTTGTGTGTGGGCATGCTAATCATACTTTCTCATTTCTCCTCTAAACAAGGACTTGTAGTAAGATTACTGGAAAAATTTCTTAGCCACTCTGGAAAACTCTGTGAAGCTACTATACTTTAATCTGTAAACTAATTTGACTCCAAACTTTGGTTTTAAAAGTGCTATGTTTTAACTCCTTTTGTAGGGGAGAAAGAGAACAAGAGGAAAAGGAGGGTAATTTGAACTTAAGGCACTATTAATAATGTTGTGGAGATAGGCTGGAAAACACAGATATACCACAAATATGGAGAATGAACACAGAAACAGATTACAGATCTCTAGAAAAGGCATAATTATAAAACTGTCTGTTGTACAATAAATTAAGCAACTGTGATAAAATAAATGTGTGTTCCAGAGACTGCACACTGGCAATCCTCTTGTCGACTGCAGACTTGTTTGCTTTAGCCTTTCTAGCATTTTTAATTCTTTTGAGTTAGCCGTCAACATCTAAAAAATGCGATTTTCCACAAAAATATCTGAATTTCTATCTCCTCAAAAGTCAGAAGAACTGGCCACACTGGGCTTATGTTCCACTTGGCGAACAGTGACTGGAGAGTAGCCTTCTAAGAGCACATATATTTCCTATTTATTCAGAAGACGCCCCACCACTTACTGACATTGTCTATTGGCAGTTTAACCACACTCTTTCCCTGTTATTTTTCTTAGGTTAGAATTAGGAGGAAAATGAGTCCCATCCTAATGTAACCCTATCTCTGGCAAAAATTGTAAAAGTGAAAGGTTGACTAAGGGCCATATGTTTCAAGGTGGAACAAGGTAGAGCATATTTCTTTGTAAAAGTAGAGAATGTTCCCATATACTTAATATGCAGACAAAGTCAAAAGAACACCAGCTGTCCTGCCTGACTCTTGTAGGTAGTTGAGTTTAACTTCTGTACTACATTGAAGGAAGATGTGGTAGCCAGGAGAAGAGTGGAGAGTGGCAGGAACTCTAGAAGCAGAGCAGCAGATGACTGATGCTGAAGGGTGCAAGATAACCTATCTAGTCATTAAAGGATACTTTACACAGGATACTAATAGCCTGCTAGCTTCCAACCTTAAACTACAGTGGGCTAAGCCCCTCTGTAGAGGGAAAAGCAAGAAGTGCCATGAGAAAGGAGGAGGGGCCAGGGAGGCATCCCAGGGAGAGACCAGAATGTGGAAAAGGGAGAGTTAGGCTAAGGGGAAGGATTTACTTTGCAGACAGGGTGGAGGCAAATGTCTTCTGACAGCTGGCAGGGTTGGGGAGAACTTGAAGTCCTTAGAATTAACTCCTGATTGACAGGAAGGAAGGGTTTGCAGGGGTTTTCAGAGGGCTCTGACTCTTGGCTGATTGACAGTCTCTTCTGTCCTTACTGCTTTGGACAGACTGAAGGAAAAGGTGAAGGGATTGGCAATGGCCATTTGGAAGAAGAGCAGTACATTAGGATGTCTCCTCTCTCACTAGGTTGTGAGCTCCTAAAGGTTAGACCATATGTTATTGATAAATATTTGTGACCTGTTAGACATAGTGGTGTGGAGCTAGATTGCACGAAGTATTGAAGAAGCGTTTGGGCACCTTCCTACAGCCATACAGCAAAGCTTCTTGTCCACCTTCTGCTGGAAATAAAAGAGCAATGTGTCCCTAGTTATAATTGTATCTAGGTAAAAATTCTTATGCATGTGGGAGGAGATATATAAAAATTGAAATTAATGTTAGGAAGGTGGGATGATGTTTTTAAAAACAATTCTTATAAAGCTTTCTTGTTAAATTTGATTTTCTTTTCAGAAAAAAAAAATAGAAAGAGGGCTGGAGTACAGGAAACTCTGCTGATCAGGGCAGTGCTATCAACCTGCTGTGTGAGTGAGACTGATAATCTCTCCACTGCTCTTCTTTATCATGTTTAATGTGGGTACTCCTCCCTATCATATCCTACAATCTGGAAAGAAAGCAAAGTATTGGGCTGGCCAAAAAGTTCATTCAGGTTTTCCCATAAGATCGTACGAAAAACCTGAACGAATTTTTTGACCAACCCAATAGGATACATGGGAGTAAAAATGAAAACAAAACAGCTTTTTAAATGCTAAAACGATGAATAGTTCTCAGAGGGACTTTGGAGCAATAAGTTCTGACACTTCTTTTCTCAAATAAAGCACTCTTCCTGAAAGTTTACTGCTTACACTGAAAGAGACTGTTTAGTAAGTTTCACAAATTATGATTGTTTTGGGGAAAAATTTACTCATAAATGGTTAAAGGATTAGATTTTAAAGCATGATATAATAAAGACCAAAAGCCAATTTGGAATTGCTTAAAGGATGTTGAGTTAAGTTAACCAATTTTTTTTCTGCTTTTAGTTAAACATAAAAGGCCTGATGCTCTAAAGGAAAAAAAATTAAGATTTTTACAGAGTGGGCAGTGAATATCAATTCGTGAAGCTTCATATCTGTGTGTGTGTGTGTGTGTGTGTGTGTGTGTATATATATATATAGCATATATATATAGACAACACAGAATAAACCGTTACATATATTGTCAAATAATCTTTGACAAGGGTGCCAAGGCCGCTTGATGAGGAAAGATAGTCTCTTCAACAAGTGGTGTAGGGAAAATTGGACATCCACATGCAAAAGGATGAAGTTGGACTCTTACCTTAGACTATATACAAAAAAAAGTAAAAAGGAAAAAGAAGCTTTTTTAAAAAATGAACTGCTATGAAAGCTTCCTTGACCAAAATCTAGCCCATAACCTCCATAAGATTACCTATCAAGGGCAAATGCAAATGCTAAAAGTCTTTTCCACAAATATTAGTAAAAAATCTTTAGTGATCTGAGTGGGTAACGTTAACTTGTTCCATCTGCCGGAAACACAATTTGGATCCAACTGTTCTTTTATAAACTAGTGAGTTTTGTGTTCTCGTACATGTCTTATGGCCAAAATTTGCAAATGAAAACGGTAAGATTTCTCTTTGTGTCTGTATCTTTATGTATGTCTGTGTATGTATGCTATGTATATTTGATACTTTTCTACCTTCAGATGGTATTGCCAAAAGTAACTTGTAAAAGAGCTCTATTTAATTTGCTTTAAAAAAGTGCTTATATAAATTAAGACTAGTCAAATGGGCTTATGTTGTCTCTATTACATATTTAGTTATAAAATTATGAATTCATAATCTAAGAACAAAAATATAAAAAAAAGAAATTGCTTAATGTTTGTAAAGCACAGAAGTAAACAGAGAGAGAAAAGCCACATGTTTAACTTTTTAGATACTTTGTTTCCATGTTTGTGGTTTTTTATATATATATTCATTTTATATATGTGATTCATTTTCAACAATGATTGTTTTATAAAATATGTCTGCTGTTTTATAAAATATGTCTGCTTAAACGTAGTTTCCAAAATATTTTTGGTAACTTGAATCCTTAAAGTTACAATAAATTAAATTAAATGATGATATTCATTGAATATCTAGGTCATTTCCAAGTAAGATAAAACACTGAAACATTAAATGCTAAACATAAATGTATCTAATTTTAGCTTCTTATTACAGAGAGAGAAGAGATAGTTAGGTCTGTTAATAACATATTCTTCTAGCCACACTGAAAAAAAAGTCTATTAAAAAAGTCATATGCGTCTAGAAATTATGAAATGTATTTATAAATTTGCCAATCTACTACAGAAGTTAGTATGTGACAAACAGTTCACAATTGCCTGATTCTTAGTTTTCACTGAAAATTAACATTACTAAGAGTTAAAAATTTAGATCAGTACATGTAACTAAAAGTACTAGAAATAATAAGAACAAAAACTATGCATGCAAGTATACAAGTAAAGTAGGATATGATTTTGGTAAAAAAAAAAAAGATATGAGGTATAAAGTTGTGTTTTTGTTAAGGAAAATGGAAAGAAATTTTGTCCTAGTTTAGAGGTTATTTGAAGTTGCTTCAGAATTTTTTTAAAAAGAGGAGAATAAAGGACAAAAACTTAAATGGATATGGAAAGTTGGGAAGAAGAGAAAGAAGGAGGGAGAAATTTTTTTTTTTTTCAGTACGCGGGCCTCTCACTGTTGTGGCCTCTCCCGTTGCAGAGCACAGGCTCCGGACATGCAGGCTCAGCGGCCATGGCTTACAGGCCCCACCGCTCTGCGGCATGTGGGATCTTCCCGGACCGGGGCACGAACCCGTGTCCCCTGCATCGGCAGGCGGACTCTCAACCACTGCGCCACCAGGGAAGCCCAGAAAATTTTATCTTATGTAATCAAGCTGGCTAAAAATTAAATGAAATTATTATAAGGATTTAAAAAATAAGCTTTACAATCAATAGTGTCCCTATGGAAAACTAAAATTTAATTTTATTTCTCTGTTAAAATGACAAAGTTTTCTTGAATTATTGGTCTGCTCTTAATAAGAGACTACAAAAGGTTTCTTTACCTTTTAAGTAATCCTACCTAGGATACCATGTTTTGTTTTTTTGATTTTTTTGGTCTTATCTAATTATTTTCTGTGCTTTATTGTTGTTTTTAACAGGGCTTTGATTACTTAACAAAAACTGAATTTTCTCAATATTAAAAGAGCTAAGGGGCTTCCCTGGTGGCGCAGTGGTTGAGAGTCCACCTGCCGATGCAGGGGACATGGGTTCGTGCCCCGGTCCGGGAAGATCCCACATGCCGCGGAGTGGCTGGATCCGTGAGCCATGGCCACTGAGCCTGCGCGTCCGGAGCCTGTGCTCCGCAACGGGAGAGGCCACAACAGTGAGAGGCTTGCGTACCGAAAAAAAAAAAAAAAGAGCTAAGGATTTTTGTTCATTTGTTTTTAACAGCTATGTAATGTTCTGTATTTGCCTTCAAAATCTTTAGTTGTCACTTTGGTTAATCATGTCACAATTACCTGTGATCCTATTTATTCCTGTGTTTTAAACCTTTGACATTTTTGACAAAATCAAGTTCTAAATGAAGTCTGTTGACCTTGAACTAACTTTGGGAATTTTTTGGAGAGCCCCAGAATATCTCAAGAGATTTGTTCTCTCTCCTTATAAAAAGAGAAATATTAAACTACTTAGGCTTATTTGATATGTCAAATTACATGGGAAGCATAGTCAAGTAAGAAGTGATGTTTGGCCTTTTTGGGTTATATTTGTGTGGATATATATTATTAATGTAAGTGTTCCAGAAACTGTATGGAATTCTTAGAAATCTGCACGTACAGAGGCCAAATTTAGGTGGAAGCCCACCTGCAACACTGACTCCTTAAATGAAACACAACTGTTTAACTGGACTGACCTATTCCCAAGACTAAAAGACTGATTAATTAAGATATGGGACAATATAATTAGATTTGTTCTTTTCTGCTTGTTCCAATTTATGGTTTTCACCTCCTTGGCTTGATCTCTTATCTCACAACATCTAACTCAAGTCTTTCTGCAGTGACTAACTCAGCCTTTAATATATGAAACTTTCCAGGACTTCCCTGGTGGTGCAGTGGTTAAGAATCCACCTGCTAACGCAGGAAATGTGGGTTCGATCCCTGGTCCGGGAAGATCCCACATGCCGCGGAGCAACTAAGCCCGTGCACCACAACTACTGAGTCTGCACTCTAGAACACGTGAGCCACAACTACTGAGCCTGCGTGCCACAACCACTGAAGCCCGTACGCCTAGAGCCCATGCTCTGCAACAAGAGAAGCCACTGCAGTGAGAAGCCTGCGCACTGCAATGAAGAGTAGCCCCTGTTCACCGCAACTAGAGAAAGCCCGTGTGCAGCAATGAAGACCCAACGCAGCCAAAAACAAATATAAAATAAATTTATTTAAAAAAATATATGTATGAAATTTTCCGAAGATAAAGTTTCAAATGGGAAACTGAAGGAAACCAGAATGTCACCTCAAAATATGCCTCTTTCTTTGACATAAAAATTATTTTGAGCTGAAGGCAATTAAGAAGCATCAAAGTCAGAAAAACCTGCCTCTTTCTTCCTAAAGGCAGTATATAAATTCTTCTTTTGCTGGAGACAGACTCTTAGCTCAGAGGTGGCATCAGAGAAATATGCAAGCAAACTTTACTCCATTAGTTTCCTCACATATATTTACCTTCCCACAGCTCGCCACTCTTGGAAAGCTAAAACAACTTTCCTCTGTCCTGCCATTTCTGTACTAATTTATTTCTCCTTGTTGAAGATGCTATGTAAGCCACAGTTCTAAGTGGGTATCTATCCATCTTCCATCCAGCCAGGTGCCTCGGGGAAGCTGACCTTACCTCCAGCTCCAGAGATAGTCCTAATTGGTCCAAGATAATCCAGCATTACCTGGGAACTTATTAGAAATGCAGATTATCAGGCCCCACGCCAGACCTACTGAATCAGAAACTGGGGATTGGACCCTGCGATAATGTGTTTTAATAAGTCTTCCAGGGGATTCTGATGCTACAGACTAAAACAAAAGCATGCCATTAATCGGGATTGGTTCAGGGACAGGCATTTGATCTAACTCTTTCTAATGAGACGTGACATCCACTAGGGCAACTTCTGGGAAAAGTGTCCTTGCTCCTAAGTGAAAACCAAAGGGAGTCATTTTTTCATCTTCCTCTGAGAATTGTGCCTGGCTGCTTGGAAATATTGCAGTCATGTTTATAAAAGACCAGGAATGACAACACCAAGAGTGGCAGAGCAGAAGGATGGAAAAAAAATCTGGATACTTAATAACATGATTGAACTACAACCCATCCTGAAACTTATTCTATCTCTAGACTTCCTGCTGAGTCAAGAAATACCCATATTGTTAAAGATAATTTGAATCAGGGTTTCTGTTACTTGCTGTCAAAAGTATCCTATAGTCTGATAAATTAGACTTATTAATATTTTACTTTGGATTTAAAAATTTTTATTCATTAGTGAAAATGACCCAAGATTTATTTTATTTTATTTTTGCTAGCATTGATAGTCAGGATAAACTTCTTAGTAAAGTAAATTGGGAAGCTTGTCCTAATTTTTATTATCTGAATAATTTAAATAGCTCAGGAATTATCTGTTCTTTAAGATATGTTGGACCTTCTGGTAAAACAATCTGGAACTAGTGCTTGTTTTGAAGTTAGAACTTTTGGTACATTTTCAATTTCTTCTCTGATTATTGGGCTAATTTTCTCTCTTCAAGAGTCAATATTAGTAATTTATATCTTCCAAAATGTGTCTATTGCATGTAGATTTTCTAAGTTATTGGTGTATGTTGGAAATTTTATAATTTAAATCTATTTTTGGTTATATTCCCTTTCTCATTGTATGTGTTTTTATTTCCTCTCCCTTTTTCTTGGTTCTAGTTACTAATGGTTTTTATGTTGTAGTATTCAAAGACAAAACAAGAACAAAACTATTGTTTTATTTATCAGGTCTATGCAGTTTTGCTATGCTTTCTAGTTCATTAATTTCTACTTTTATTTTACTTAGTTTCTTTCTCCTATTCTCTGTTGGTTTATTTTGATGTTCTCTTTTTAGTTTCTTGAATTGAATGCTTAAATCATTTACTTGTCTTCTATGTGTTAATCAGATCTCTAAAAATTCTGAATTTTTCTTTCAGTTAAGCTTTGGTGGTATCCCATAATTTCTGAAATGTAGTGTGTTTTTAAATTTCTAAACATTCTGTATTTTAGCACTGATTTCTACTTTAACCCAAGAGTTATTAGAAAACTGTTTTATAATGTTCATGGGATTAGATTGGGTTTGCTACCTTTTTCTTATTAATTTCTTGTTTTCTTGCAATATGATCTGTACCTTTGGAAGCATATTGAGATTTTATTTGCAACCTAGACCTTGATAAGTGTTTATCAATGCTCCATGGCCAGAGAATAGTCTCTGTTTAAAGACTATGACAAATATTTGCCTGTGTACACCTGTCTTTCTGTTTGTCCATCAATCTATTATTGTTTCCCCATTCCTCCCTATCTACTAAAGCTTATTAATGTCTTCCTTCTTTTCCTTACTCTTTCTCTTTCTACAGCATCAATCTCTGCTTCTCCACTGCTCATTCTATTAGTATACAAACATGCCCTTGTACAGTTCTGTCTAATAGGGATGTAAGATGAGCCACATAGGTAATTTAAAATTTTATGAAAGACACCTTAAAAAAGTGAAAAGAAATAAGTAAAGCTAATTGTAATATATTTTATTTAACCCAACATATATAAAATATTATCATTTTAACATGCAATCAATATAAAAATTATTAACAAGGTATTTTATACTTTTTTGTACTAAGTTTTAAAAATCTGATACATTATTTACACCTATAGCACATCTCAGTTTGCAATAGTCACATTTCAAGTGTTCAATAACTACCCGTGACTAGTGGCTCCCTTATTAGACAGTTCAGTTTAAAAGGCCTACCTTGACCCAACGTTTCCTCCTGCTACAACTCACTTCTCTGTTCCTTTCTCTTTTTCTTCCTCTACCCATTAAAACTCATCTCGTTAAGTCCAATGGAATTAGTGTGTGACAGAACTGACTACTTTTTGGGGAAACGCTTCTTACTCTGCTTCCATAACACCAAACTCTCCTGATTTTTTTCACCTCTCTCACTGGTTAATCTGTCTCCTTTACTGACTCCTCATCTTTTCCCTGATTTCTAAGTGTTGGAGCTTCACAGGCCCATTCCTTGACCCTTTTATCTAACTACAGTTTCTCTGTAAGTGATCTCATCTAGTCCTGTGACCTTAAATAGCAACCACAGGCTGATACCCATTTTTATCTTCAGCCAACCTCAAGATTTGCATTGCCATCTATCTGCCATTTGGCATTTTGACCTCTGTCACAAACATATGAAATATGTCCAAGATGTAATTCTTAATTCCCCACCTCCCCCACCAAACAAACCCATTTGATACAAGACTGAATATCCCCAGTTTTCCTCTTCTCTCTTAAGAGAAAGTCATCCTGAGTCCTCCTTTAACACACCACCAAAAGGACTCGACATCAAGTACAAGTGATTCTGCCTCCCAAGTATATCTTGCAATTGTTTATCTCTCTCCATCTTTACTCCTAATCTCTGTATTCAGGTGTTCCAGTTATTAATTTATTTTCCTTTAGCTCCAAATCTACCTTTCTTTGTCCTACTTTATGACCCTCGAGCTATACTCTGCAAACTACATGTTTTTCTCTGCCAGATGTTGGGTTTGGCCAGTTGGGGGTGAAGAGTGTGCGGAAGGGATTCTCAAAGCTGGAGGAGGCACTTATCTTGATATTTTTTCTCCACATGACAGTGAATGAATCAGCGTACAGCTGGCCCTGGCGGTATTCCTTGTGGTGGTGAACTGCTCCCATGGTTCCAGCTAGTAAATGTCCTCCAGAAGCTTTCTTCTTCATCCTAGCAGTGGGTGACATGTTTCTGAGCCATCCCCCTTAGAGGCCTGAATCTTAGCCTGGTACAGCCTTTCTCTACATTTTGAAGTTTCCTTCTTGTTTACCTTTCCCTTGGCCTTAAGAGTGATAGCTGTAGTCTGTGTTTGCCGCCTCTATTCCCATAAAATTCTCTTCTGCTCTTTTAGTAGCTAACCACCTTTTCACCAAGTGAACAATTCTTTATATTATGCTTCCTCTGTTTGAATTGCTGTGTGGTTTCTGTGTCTTGACTGGACCCTAACTGAAATAGAAATTGGTACTAGGAGTATTCCTAGGAGAAAAACTCTCAAAGATTGCTTTCTGTTGTTGGTTTGGTCTGAGCCCCTTGCCAAGGGGAGATGCAGTGCTAGTTATACACGACATTCAGTGGCATCACAATCAAATAATAACACGTTTTGACTGTGATGAAATGCATGTGCTTTGGGGGCTCAAGTGCCTGCTGCACCTGACTCAAGTGGCAGTAGTGATCACTGTAAGGACCTCGCTGCAGGTTAGATATTTCTGAGTACAGTGAGTCCTTACAGAAAGAAAATGAAAATCTCAGGACCTTAAACTCTTGGTTCAATTCTTGGTCTGAGAACCAGAGAGCTTCCACAGCAGCCCTAAAATGATCTTTTTTTTTATAGTCACAGGGCTGATATTATTGAAAATCAAATGCAAAATTTAATTGTGCAGATTGCAGACTTATATCAGTTGAATTCACAGCCTTGCAAAGTGTTCCATGTGAAAGTTAGGTCATTAGTCAGAAAGGCATGACCTCCTAAAACTTGAAATGAGGAGTTTTGGTTGGACTCAAATAAAACTGAGAATATTGAGTCACTCATAGTCCCCCATGCCTGTACCTCTGTATCTGAGGAGTCTCTTTCTCCCTCAAAAACCTACAATTACCTCACCTGGAGCAGATACCTCACAAAAGAGGATGCCCATCCTGCTTAAACCTACCCCAAACACTCCTATTGTCATTAGACCCATGACTAGGGTTAAGTTTCAGCATGTTCTGGTGGCCTGGAAGTGGAAGCAGGTCCCTGAGTATAACTGGTGCTGAGTCCAGGTTCCCAGATTTGCCCCTTCTTCCAGGAATCACTATTTGCTCTGTAGAGTGAGTATAGACTAAGATAAGCTCAACAAACACTTGGCTCCAGATTCTCATCCAATGTCTTTCAACACCATGGCTTCAAAAACTATTTGAGAGGTAATTTTCAGGCCCTTCAATAGAAGAATTCTCCTTAAACATATATGGTAATTATTGTTCGATTCTGGACCTGTCAGCATTGTTTCTCTTTGATAGCTTTCAGGCCACATGGGTGATACTTAGGTGGCATATAGGTATTGGTGGGAGAAATGAGGCATCGGCAGAGGCAGTTTCTCTCTGAGACTTTTTCTCCTGAACTTCCTGGGCACTGAGTCATCTTTAGCAAATGGCTGGGATTTAGCGGTTGAAATAAAAGATCTCTATGTTCCAAGGAGAAGGAAAGCAGTCCTTAGATACTGAGCTCAAGTGTCTCTGAACTAAATTCCTTCATTTTTCAGGAAGCCAGACAACTAAGGTTATATAAACAAAGTATTTACATGTATTATGCAGTCAGTGACACTCTTTCCCTAGGGTCCTCGTGGGCAGATAGGTTTATTTTGCAATTAACAATCAAAACCTTTTGTGAAATTTAGATTTGTGGATTGGAAGCACAGAATTTCATCTTATACCTCTGGTTTATTTTTTGTGTACCCACTAAGGTATGTAGTCAGTTATTGTCAATAAGTATTCAGCCTTCATTTCCATCTTGTGTTGGCTGAGAGTACAGTTCCACCGAAAACCAAACCGTGGGTTTGGGCCTAATGGACATCTGTTAATCTTGCTCTGTTCCATGGACCTATCTCTGGGATCAACATCCTGGTCATAAAGGGAGCTGGGTAGGCTATATGACTGATTCATATTAATAGAGGATAAACAATAGAAAGTACACATTTCTGATTGGAGGACCTGGGAAAGAGTATCATTGGTGTTGTCTTTTTATATAAAAACAGATTTGCTTAACATTTAAAGAGCTAAAGCTATTTACAAGTTAAAACTTATTCATATATCTCATTTCTCTCCCCTTTTTCCTGTTCATTCATTCATTCGTTCATCCACAAGGCACTGTGCGAGATATTGGTATATGGCCTCAATGAGCTTATAGTGTAATGTTCTCTTTCCTAATCTCTTCTCTACTTTTTCATCCCTTTGTCCTCCTCTTTCCCCTAAACATTTCTTCTTTCCCATCCCCTTTTTCTTTTATACATTATTATTCAAGCATATGATATATATATATATTTTTTTGCTTAAAGAAACAACTAACTCAAATCAGGAAAGTCTGAGTAGTTCTTACAGCAATGATGGACTGCAATCCTGCATTTTACCTTTGTCACCAACAATACCTGCTAGTGGGACAGTTGGAGACTTGGGGTAGTACAAGCAATGAGACCCTTACCTTACTGAGATCAGTTCCATGATGATGGACTCTAAGCTCTAACCATGTGCTATTTCAAAGTCTATCTTTGTCCTCCTCCAGCATAAGTACAACCCCTACTTCCCTTAGAAATAATTTCAGTTTTAGGGGATTCTCTCTGCCTAGCTACCTTGCCCATATGGAGCCTAGAAAATTTAGTCACACAGAGGCATGTCGCCCAATGAAGAGAGTTTGGAATTGCTCCATAAACACAATCTGTGAAAACATAAAGGTGTATGTTTACTCTTCATCTAGAATGGACTGTGTAGGGTTGGGGACTCTGGTTTTGTGTCTTCTCATGGTTGCATAGCACATGACCTGCTTTACTTGCCCAATAAATCTGTTGTAATTACTTAATAAATATTTACTGATAGCAATGAATAAAAATTAAGAATCTAGGCTGGTTATTTCAGTGGTCAAGGGGACAAATTCTGTGAGAACAAACTTTTCCACCTTCCCTTCCAAGCTGGAGTTTGTTTTTGTACCTCAGCTTTGGGTCCTCAGCTGGAGTCAGAAACTGTGGATCAAAGGATTATATAACCACTGATAATAAACAAGGCCAGAGATGGGAACTATGCATACCCCAGCCTGTTTTATAATAGGTGTTTAGTGAAGACATAATATATAGATTATCTTGGTCCATACTCACTCTGAAGAGCAAATAGTGTTTCCCTGGAAGAAGGGGCAAATCTAGGAACCTGGACTTAGCACCAGTTATATGCAGAGAACTGCTACCACTTCCAGGCCACCAGAACATGCTGAAAGTTAACCCTCGTTATGGGTCTAATGGCAATAGCGGGTGTTTGGGGTATGTTTTAAGGAGGATGGGCATCCTCTCTTTTGTGAGGTATCTGATCCAGGTAAGGTAATTGTAAGGTTTTTGTGTATTGGGGAAGGCTCCTCAGATCCTCAGATACAGAAGAGCAAGCTCCTTTTTTTAAAAAAAAAAAAAATTGAGGTATAATTGACACACAACATTATATTAGTTTCAGGTGTACAGTGTAATTATTTGATAATTGTATGTATTGCAAAATTGTCACCACAATGAGTCTAGTAAACATTGTCACTGGACATAGAGAATTTTTTTCTTGTGATGAGACTGCAAGCTACTTTTTTTTCTAGAATCTTATTAGTTTTAGATTTTACATTTAGGTCTGTGAGTTGATTTTGTATAAGGTGTGGGGTATTGGTCAAGATCTATATTTCTTATGTATGTGTATACATATACATGTATATATAAAATACATATATTATTTGCTTCTAAATGTCCAAATGTTCCAGCACCATTTGTTAAAAGTACCATAATTTCTCGGCTGAACTCTTTTGTAGCTTTGTCAATAATCCACTGACCATAAATACAAGGATTTATTTCTAGACTCTCAATGCTATTTCATTGATCTATATTCCTATCTTTTTGACATTATCATACTGTCTATAAGTCTTGAAATTAGGTGGTTTGAGATCTCCAACTCTGTTCTTTTTCTATTTGTGTGTGTGTGTGTGTGTGTGTGTGTGTTTTTAAACTATTCTGGTTCCTTTGGCTTTCCATATAAAATTTTAAATTAGCTTGTCTGTATCTATAAAAAAAAGTCCTGCTGGAATTTTGATGGGGATGGCCTTGACTATACGTTGGTTTGGGGAGAAACAATTTCTTAATAATATTGAATCTTCCAATTCATGAATACTGTATGTCTCTGCATTTTTTTTTTTTTTGCGGTACGCGGGCCTCTCACTGTTGTGGCCTCTCCTGTTGCGGAGCACAGGCTCCGGACGCGCAGGCTCAGCGGCCATGGCTCACGGGCCCAGCCGCTCCGTGGCACGTGGGATCTTCCCGGACCGGGGCACGAACCCGTGTCCCCTGCATTGACAGGCGGACTCTCAACCACTGTGCCACCAGGGAAGCCCGTCTCTGCATTTTTTAAGATCTTCTTTTGTTTCTCTCATCAGTCTTTTGTAGTTTTTAGCATATAGATTCTGCACATATTTTGTTAGGTTTATACCTAAGTACTTCACTTATTTTTGGTACTATTGTAGATGGTATTTTTAAAATTTCAAATTTCAGTTGTTGTATATAGCAATAAGATTGATTTGTATATTGATATGTATCCTGCTACCTTGCTAACTGATTTATTAGTTTTAGGATTTTTTTGGTAGATTCTTTGAAATTTTTGACATTGGCAATTTTGTTATCTATAAATAAAGATATTTTTGTTTCATACCTTCTAATCTATTGGGTGGGGCAAAAAGCGCCTTCAGTTTTTTTTTTCTTTTTTTTGCGGTACGCGGGCCTCTCACTGTTGTGGCCTCTCCCGTTGTGGAGCACAGGCTCCGGACGCGCAGGCTCAGGGGTCATGGCTCACGGGCCCAGCCGCTCTGCGGCATGTGGGATCTTCCCAGACCGGGGCACGAACCCGCGTCCCCTGCATCGGCAGGCGGACTCTCAACCACTGCGCCACCAGGGAAGGCCCCCTTCAGTTTTTAAGTAAAAATAAAAGACACATTTTTCATTTTCACCAAGAACTTTACTGAACAACATATTCACCCTTTTGTTCTACTACCTTCTGCCATTTTCCAGGCAACTTCATAATTCCATCTTCCCAAAACTTTTTATCTTTTTGAGCAAAGAACCGTTCAGGTGCCTTTAACAGTCGTCCAGGGAACTGAAATTTTTTCCATTAAGAGAATTTTGTAAAGACCTAAATAAGTGGCAATCCGAAAGTGCGATGTCTGGTGATTACGAAGGATGAATCAGAACTTCCCAGCCAAGCTGTAACAGTTTTTGCCTGGTCATCAAAGAAACATGCGGTGTTGCCGTTATCCTGATAGAAGATTATGTGTTTTCTGTTGACTAATTCTGGATGCTTTTTATCGAGTGCTGCTTTCAGTTGGTCTAATTGGGAGCAATACTTGTTGGAATTAATCATTTGGTTTTCTGGAAGGAGCTCATAATAGAGGACTCCCTTCCAATCCCACCATATACACAACATCACATTCTTTGGATGAAGACCGGCCTTTGGTGTGGTTGGTGGTGGTTCATTTCACTTGCCCCACAATCTCTTCTGTTCCACATTACTGTACAGTATCCACTTTTTATCGTCCATCACAATTTGTTTTAAAAAAACGTTTTCATTATGTTTCAGTAGAAAATCGAATGTGGAAATATGGTCAGGGTTTTTTTCACTTAACTTATGTGGAACCCAAACGTCAAAGCAATTCACGTAACCAAGCTGGTGCAAATGATTTTCAAAGCTTGATTTGGATATTTTGGGAATGTCGGCTACCTCCCGCGTGGTATGACGTTGATTGTTCTCAATTATTGTTTCAATTTGATCGCTATCCACTTCAACTGGTCTACCTGACTATGGAGCATCATCCAGCAAGAAATCTCCAGCAAGAAACTTTGCAAACCACTTTTGACATATTTGATCAGTCACAGCACCTTCACCATACATTGCACAAATCTTGTGCCTTTCAGTTGCATTTTTACCCTTCTTGAAGTAATAAAGCATAATATCCTGAAAATGTTGCTTTTTTCCTTCCATCTTCAATATTAAAGTAGCTATACAGGGCTTCCCTGGTGGCGCAGTGGTTAAGAATCCGCCTGCCAATGCAGGGGACAGGGGTTTGAACCCTGGTCCAGGAAGATCCCACATGCTGTGGAGCAACTAAGCCCGTGTGCCACAACTACTGAGCCTGCGAGCCACAACTACTGAGGCCATGTGCCACAACTACTGAGCCCATGTGCCACAACTACTGAAACCCGTGCACCTAGAGCCTGTGCTCCGCAACAAGAGAAGCCACCACAGTGAGAAGCCCGTGCACTGCAACAAAGAGTAGCCCCCGCTCGCCACAACTAGAGAAAGCCCATGCACAGCAACGAAGACCCAATGCAGCCAAAAATAAATAAAATAAATTTTTTTAAAATGGCTATACAAAAATTCACCAATTCTGATGTCTTTTTTTAAATGCACGCTGGTATGACAGCTGTTACATACAATCTAATAAAATTGTTTCGAATGAAGTTAAAGACAACTAAGTGCTACTAGAACCATCTTACAGAAAAAAACAAACGAACATTTTGGCCCACCCAGTATATGTCTTTTACCTCTTTTTATTGCATTATTATACTGGCTAGGACTTTCAGTACCATTTGACTAAGAGTAGTAAGAGAGGGCATTCCTTCCCTGTTCTCAATTTTAGGGGAAAGCATTTAGTCTCATCATTAAGTATGAATTTCCCTGTAGGTTTTTCATAGATACCTCCTTTTAGATTAAGGAAGTTCCTTCTATTCCTCGTCTGCTGAGATTTTTTATTATAAATGGATATTGAATTTATTCTAATGCTTTTTCTGCATCCAGTAAGATGTTTATGTGATTATTCTTCTTTAGACTGTTGATATGGTAAATTACATCGATTGCTTTTCAAATGTTGAACACACCTTGCGTTCCTTGGAGCAACCCCACTTGGTTGTGACATATCCCTCTTATATACTGCTGGATTCAATTTGTTAATATTTTGTAATATTTTTGTATCTATTTCATGAGGGATATTGGTTTGAAATTTTCTTAATTGTAATGTCTTTATCTGGTTTTATCATTTAATGCCAACCTCATAAAATGAGTTGAGAAGTATTGCCTCCCCTTCTTTTTGGGGAAGAGATTGTGTAGAATTGTTATTTCTTCTATCAGTGTTTGATAGACTTCACCATCTGGCCTGGAGTATCCTTTATGGAAGGCTTAAAACTACAAATTCAATTTCTTTAATAGATACAATATATAAAAAAATAAATAGATTTCTTTAATAGAAATATATCTATTTCTTCCTGTGTGGGTTTGATAGGTTTGTTCATCAAAGAATTGGTTCATTTCATCTACATTATCAAATTTATAGACATAGAGTTTTCCCTAGAATTCTGTTATTATCTTTTCAGTGTCTGTGGGATCAGTAGTGATGTCCCTTCTTTCATTCCTGATGTTAGTAACTCATGTTCTTTCTATTACTCTTGTTCAGTTTGACTAGAGGTTTATCAATTTTACTGAACATTTCAAAGCACCAGCTTTTGGTTTCATTAATTTTCTCTATTATTTGTTTTCTTTCTGTGAAAAATGCCATTGGAATTTTGATAGGAATTGAATTGAATCTGTATATTGCTTTGAGTAGTATGGACATTTTAACTATATTAATTCTTCTGATTAATTCCATGATCATGCAATATCTTTCCATTTATTTGTGTCTTCTTCAGTTTTTTTCATCAGTGTCTTGTAGTTTTCCGTATACAGGTCTTTCACCTCCTTGGTTAAATTTATTACTAGGTAGTTTATTCTTTTTGATGTAATTGTAAATGGAATTGTTTTCTTAATTTCTCTTTCTGATAGTTCATTATTAGTGTATAGAAACACAACAGATTTTTATGCATTGATTTTGTATACTGCAACTTGACTGAATTTGAGTAATATCATGTCATTTGCAAATAGTGACGGTTTTACTTCTTCCTTTCCAATTTGGATGCATTTATTTCTTTTTTCTTGTTTAATTGCTCTGGGTAGGACTTCCAATATTACGTGGAATAAAAGTGGTGAGAATGAGCACCCTTGCCTTGCTCCTGATTTAGAGGGAAAGCTTTTAGCTTTTCACTCTTGAGATGATTTTTTTTTTTAGTCTCAATTTTAATTGATTTCTGCTCTTACCTTAATAATTTCTTTCCTTCTACTTGCTTTGGGTTTATTTTTCTCTTCTTTTTCTAGTTTTTAAAGGTGTACAATTATATTATTGATTTGAGACATTTTTCTTTTCCAGTATAATCATTTAATCGTATAAATTCCATTTGAACCACTGTTTTAATTGCCTGCCACAAAATCTGGTATGTTGTAGTTTTATTTCATTTCATTTCCCCCTAGTTTCCTTTGTGGCTTTTTCTTTGATGCATGGGTAATTTAGAACTGTGTTGTTTGATTTCCAAATATTTGTAGATTTACTAGATACCTTTCTTGTATTAACTTCTAATTTAATTCCATTATGATCTAACAAGATATTTTATGTGATTTCAATTATTATAAATTTGTTAAGATTTGTTTAATGGCCCAGAATTTGGTGTATCATGGTGAATATCCCATGTGCACGTAAAAAAAATTGTTTTCTACTGTTGTTAGGTAGAGTGTTCTGTAAAGGTGAATTATGTCAACTGGTTTATAATGGTGTTTAGGTTTTCTGTATTGGTACTGATTTTTTGTCTACTTCTATCAATTACTGTGAGAGAAATGTTGAACTCTCTAAGTATAATCGTGGATTTATCTACTTCTCATTTCAGTTCTATCTGTGTTTAAGTTTTTGGAAGTTGTCTTGTTAGGTGCATGCACATTTAAGATTTTTTTTTTTTTTTTGGTGAATTCACTCTTTTTTAATTATATAATATCTTTTTGTCCCCCACCCCTGGTAATAGTCCTTGAAGTCTATTCTGTCTGATATTAATATAGCCACTCCATTTTTCTTTTGATTAGTGTTTGCATACTATTTTTCCATCCTTTAACTTTTGACCCATTTATGTTTCTATTTTAAAAGAGATAGCATATGTTGAATTGTTTGATTGTTTTAACAGATAATCCACTCGGTTTGCTTCAGACTGTCTATGTTATGTGAGTGATAGTTCCAATAGCACCTCAGTTTTTGGAACCTTTGCTACGCTGCTTTGAATATGTTGTGTGCTTGTGCAGTTAGGGTTAAGCATCTTCTTTATCCATTCATCTGCTGATGGAAGCGTTTATTCTTTTTTTGTTGCTGCTAATTGGCATATAGTTGTTTTACACTGTTGTGTTAGTTTCTACTGTACAGTGAAGTGGAGTTCCCTGTGCTATACAGCAGGTTCTTATTAGTTATCTATTTTATACAGATTAATGTATATATGTGAATCCCAATCTCCCAATTCATCCCACTCCCCAGAAGCTTCTATTCTTATTTTCCATTTTATTTTTTATTTTTGACAATGAGAGTATTTTCTCATGGAATTTTGAACATCTTTACCTTGTGGCAAAATTATTTAGAATTTAAGATTTTAGTAGTTTATATTAGATCATATAAATATAACCTGTATTTTGCTTTGATGGCTTTTAAACTTGACAGATTGTATTATTTTAAGAGAGATTTAAAATGCCTCATCTCACAGTGTGTATAGAATATACCTGTAAACAATGTTTATTTAAAAATAAATCTGTTTTTGGTCTATTTAGGACTTGGTATGAAGAACATACAATGCAAAAAAATATAAATGAGAAAAGATATTTCAACAGGAGGCTTCACTGATTTATTGTTTATTTAACTGCTTTGAGCAAAATGCTTGGTTCTTACTTGAATGAGAAAGTGAATGAGGCCCAGTCATCTACAAGGATGAAAATTAGATTCTGATTGAAGCTTCTTCTGTAAGACAACACTGTCTCCTCTAGCATGGGAAAACAGTATCATCTTCAAGCTCTTGGGATTAAGAATGTACAGAACTGGGTTTCCCACCTGTGAGGAGGGTATATTTGAGAGATTATTTACAAGTTGTGTATTTGATGGTGGTGGTAGGGGCAGGGGTCATGCTTGCCTCTTGGTCACAAGCGAGTCTGAAGAATCATTAAGCAGCTTTTCTGGCAGACTTAGCCTGTGTCCCAGTGTCACTGACTGTCACCTAAAGCAGGGGTCTCCAACCCCTGGACCGCAGACTGGTACCCGTCTGCGGCCTGGTAGGAACGAGGCTGCACAGCAGGAGGTAAGTGGCAGGCAAGCGAAGCTTCACCTGCTGCTCCCCATCGCTCGCATTACCGCCTGAACCATCCCCCCGCCCCCATCCATGGAAAAATTGTCTTCCGCGAAGCCAGTCCCTAGTGCCAAAAAGGTTGGGGACTGCTGACCTAAAGCAATAATTGGTGGCCCTTAACTTCTCATCATATACAACTCTCCTCTCCTACTCCTCTCTTCTCTTGATCCTTCTTTCCTTGACTTCTGTGAGGGATAGTGGGATTGTGGCCACTGGCTGCCACTCAGGGTGCATGAAAGTGATGCCCAGGGGTGGCATGGCATCCACTCTTTGAGGAGATCGGGTAGATGGAGGCCACTGGTACCCCTATTTTCACATGCTGTAGACAGTCGGAGATTGAAAGGAAGGCAGCTGTGATCAGAAATGGTGGGGTCTCACTATAGAGATGGTAGAGGATTCTGGAGAAGAAAAATGTTGTCTGGTGCTGAGTCAGTAGGAATTGAATGTTGTAGGTAGAAACTGGCAGAGGAGAAAACAGAAACAGGAGGATGTGAGACTGATCAGGGAATAACTGGAGTGAGAAGAGTCCTAGTGGCTGTAACATTGTCAGATATTTGCATGTACAGCATGTTGTTGATTAGAAAAGAGGCTCTTTGCTCTGAAATGTCTTCATCAGTGAAAGTCAAGGAAATGAGCTCAGCAGGGGCACAGTGAACTCAAGTCTTCTCCTCTGCATTAACAGGGCATTAGGACTGGTCTGCAGAACTCAAACTTACCTTCTGTAACAGCTTCTCCTGGCTCTCAGCCTACACACTCTCCTCTGTCTCCGAGTTCCTACAGCCTGTCAGCTCAGCATGCATTGTTGATTGATGGTGGGAGCAGTCTCAAATTGTTTTGCAAGTTTTTTAACTCTGTTAGGTCAAGGATTATCCTTTATATTTCCCTTATACCCCCCTTTTTTTGTCACATAGTAGGTGCACAAAAATACATTCTAAATGGAAATAGAGAATGCAAAGAGTTCTGAACTTGGAGGCAGATGACCTCAACTTTAATTCGGTTTTGTACTTGTCAGCTTTCTCATTTCTACTCAGGGAAGAGCGATTTCTGCTCTGCCTGCTTCACTGGGTTAATGTAAGAATTCATGAAAAATGCTGTTGGTTCACAAACTCCTCCCTGTACATGAAGGACAAGGAGAGACTGAAGAAAGAGTCAGACCACTCCAGATGGGCAGGTGATGGTTTTAATAAGCAAGGGAACTTACTTGCAAGGCTTGCCTGTGGGGAGGGCACAAGATAACTAGATCTCAGTACCTGCTCACCAAAATCTTAAAAGTTTATATATAGCTGGGTTCAATCACGTGAATTGTCCAGATGGTCTCAACAACACCTTACTCCTTCAAGGCTATGTCTTTGAAAATGGTTCCCAAGTGGGAGTGGTGCAGGGAACGTACATTCTAAGGACAGGGGGTGCTAATGAGGCACCTCTGATTGCCTGGATCCAGCTCTAGGGTCAACCTGTGGTCACACCTTCCGAACAACTTTTATCCAACAAATGTGAATCTCCTTTTGTGAGCTTGGAACTACTATAGAAATGTAATACACCCATCCTTTAGGTCTTTATTCAGCTGTCACCTTCACTGTGAGAACTTCCCAGTTCTTTAGCCAGATCTAGACTTGGGAAAGTCCCAAGCCTGGACTTGCCCTTGCCTGTCACACCCTGCCCTGTGGATGGGTTACTTGCAGAGTCTCAACTGTTTTTCTAAATACAGATTTTTATTGCGGGTGCTTAGAGGTCTATGCTGCAGAGGTGGTACAACATTGGTCTCTTGTCTATAGGCTGCTGGCAGGCTATTTTTCTTGCTTACTTATTTATTTGGCAAATTGTGTTAGATGCTGAAGAATCAGAGCTCAATTTAAAAAAAAAGCTTACAGTCCAGTGAAGGAGACAGAACACAAACAAATAGTCATAAAAATATATGATTATAAATTGTGATAAGTGCCAGGAAGGAAACTAACAGGGAGGGTATGGTTGGAGGGAGAAGGTGTCCTCTATTAGCAGGGACCTGAGGAAGAAAAGAAGCCAGCCATGCAGAGAGCTGTGATAAGAACATTCTGGGCCGAGGGAACAGTATGAAGGAAGGCCCAGAGGCTAAACAAATTTTCTAAATGAAGAACTGAAAGGTGGCTGGTGGGGCTGGAGTCTAGGGCAGAGAGGAAGAGAATAATGCCCAGGATGAGTTGGGAGGGTGGACTGGGGCCAGGTCATGAGTGACTGAAAACTGTGGAGTGTGTAGTTCTAAAATCACCTCAGTGTCTTGAGTCCAGAACATTCTCTGTCTCAAAGCCAAACTCAAAACACTGCCTTTGATGCTCACACTTACATACTCACTAAAGCCTGGGAGTTATTCTTATCTCTCCCCTCTCCCTGACCACCCCATCCCATATCCAGTCCGTCAGCACATTCTGCTCATTCCATCTGCAAATAGCTTTCCACATCCATCCACTTCCCTCACCTCCACTGTCACCACCCTAGACCAAACTGCCCTTCTTGCCTGGTCTCCTGTAGAAACCTTCTAGGCAATGCTGTGCTGGTAAGCTGGCTCTTAAGGGCAGGAAGGTAGGAAAGCCCTGATCTGTAGCATTTGCAAGTTTCCTTGGTATAAGGAAACGTATACCATGGCCTAGTTCAGTCTACTAACCTGATGGCCCTAGATGTGGCCTTGGGAAGATATGGACACAGTCAAGTTTCTTGAGCCAGAGCAAGCCAGCAGCTGTACACCATGGCTTAGGGGTTCCTGCTCCCTTCTTGCAGTGTTCCCCTCTGTTGTTTCTACAGCAACCAGAGTGTTCTTTTTTTTTTTTTTTTTTAAATGGAAGTAGAGTTGATTTACCATGTTGTGTTAGTTTCAGGTATAGAGCAAAGTGATTCAGTTATATATAATTTTTTTTTCAGATTATTTTCCATTATAGGTTGTTACAAGATATTGAATATAGTTCCCTGTGCTATACAGTAGGTCCTTGTTGTTTATCTATTTTTTTTTCTCTTTCTTGTGGTATGCGGGCCTCTCACTGCTGTGGCCTTCTCCCGTTGAGGAGCACAGGCTCCGGACGCGCAGGCTCAGCGGCCATGGCTCACGGGCCCAGCCGCCCCGCGGCACGTGGCATCCTCCTGGACTGGGGCACGAACCCGTGTCCTCTGCATCGGCAGGCGGACTCCCAACCACTGCGCCACCAGGGAAGCCCTGTTTATCTATTTTATACATAGTATTGTGTGCCTGTTAATTCCAAACTCTTAATTTGTCCCTTCCCCCCCCCCACTTTCCCCTTTGGTAACCATAAGTTTTTTTCTATGTTTGTGAGTCTGTTTCTGTTTTGTAAATAAGTTCATCAGTATCATTTTTTTTTTTAGATTCTACATATAAGTGATTTCATATAATATTTGTCCTTCTCTGTCTGACTTACTTCACTTAGTATGGTAATCTCTTGGTCCATCCATGTTGCTGCAAATGGCATTATTTCATTCTTTTTTGTGGCTAAGCAATATTCTATTGTATATATATATACCATATCTTCTTTATCCATTCCTCTGTCAATGGACATTTAGGTTGCTTCCATGTCTTGGCTAAATAGTGCTGCTATGATCATTAGGGTGCATGATCTTTTCGAATTAGGGTTTTGTCTGGAAATATGCCCAGGAGTAGGATTGCTGGATCATATGATAACTCTATTTTTAGTTTTTTGAGGAACCTCCATGCTGTTCTCCATAGTGGCTACACCAGTTTACATTCCCACCAACAGTGTAAGAGGGGTCCCTTTTCTCCATACCCTCTCCAGCATTTGTTATTTGCAGACTTTTTGATAATGGCCATTCTGATCGGTATGAAGTGATAACTCATAACCAGAGTACTCTTTTTAAAGCACAGATCTGATCATGCCCCTCCCCTCCTCAATGCCTTCCCATTATGTTTTAACTTTATCATGACTTGGGCAGTTTTCTTGAAAGAAGAGCCCAGACTTGGTCCTGGTCCATGTCAAGAATTTTAGACCTAATTCTTATAGATGCACAAAAACATCTTTGAGCTAGCTAAACTTTTAAATCATTTTACAAGTATTCCATTGACTCCACCCAACTTGCATGTAAATTTCTCTCTCTTTCCCAATCCTAATACTGCCCAAGGGTGGAAATGTAGTTCATACTTGCAAACACCCTCTGGCCTGTGATATATGTTGGATCATTATGGACCTCATGAGTCTGGTACAGCTGAAAATTAAAGCAAAAAGTGACAGGACTGTACTCACTCATCTCTATTTTGCTGGCATATCTTTCAGGGCTCCATACATGGTAGGTGTTCAGTAAATGTTATTCCTCTTTTTCCTGCCTAGATGCAGTGCTTACTTTCTTGAAGGCCCTGGGCTTAAACTAATCTACATGTCTGTCCTGGGAAGTGCTGCTGGCAGAAAGCATGCATGGTTCAGAAGTGGGGCATGATTGGAGGAATGATAGCGGGCGTCCAGATAGCGTTTCCCCAGGACAGGATGAAAAGGCTACGGACAGCAGGTGCTACCTTCTCCTCTTCAGTTAGAGAAGTAGAATAAGTTCAATTACAGGCTAATTAATAACTACAAATGTTTTGACCAGTGCTTTACAGTTTACACAATACATTCATATAAATTTTCTCATTTAGTTTTTGCTACAGTCCTATGAGGTCAACGATTTCATAAGAGAGGAAATTGACACCCATTAAAGTGACTTACGAAGATCAAATCTTTGGTGTTGGAACAAGGACTTCAGGTTTTCAGACATTCAGTATAATATTCTTGTACTGTACCGTATTTGATTTTGGGAGAGGTTTCTGCTGCTCCTTAGCTTTGCTGTGTAGATAGTACGTTGCTGGAAATCTTGGATCAGGTCTGCCAAACACATCTGATTTCTCAGAGGGTTATGTTTCCTGTTGTTTGAGCAGCTTTCTTTTAAGAATGCCAAACTTGTGACTGTAAATTAATTCTTTATACCCTTGGGGGATTGAGCCTTCCAAGTGAATTGTAACAACACATTTTTATAGACGGTGCTGGTAAAATAACCTCTTTAACTCTTTGCAGCCTTTCAGAGGACTCACAAAAGCCCCAGTGGAATGGCAGCTGGCAGTTGAATGATATTCCACATTCTTTAAGCTAAAAGGTACCTTGTTAGATACACTAGTAAGAAGGCTTCAGATGTAATTGCTTAAATTCCTTTCATAATGAGAACATTTTATTACTCCACCGAAGAGTGTGTGCCAAGAAATTCTGTACTTTAAAATTACTAAGTAAACCAAATAACTTTGACACAGAATAACTTCTGAAAAGAAAATGACCATGGTTCAATACACAGACTCAAACAAACCAACCCTTAAAACTCAAAATGAAACCCAATCTTTATTTCATTTATATTATAAACTGATATGAATCCAATGTGGATATGGGAATTAAAATTTAAACAAATAGAAGAACATATAAATGACTAGAAGAAAATTTACACAAATATTATATGATCTTTAAATTGGAGGACTTCTAAATATAAATGAAGAAACCATAAAGAATAGATTTGCATAGATGGAAAATTTTAAAATTCTATATATCAGAAAATGTAATAAACAAAATTAAGAGGCAAATGATGCACTGGGAAAAATATTTCCACCTTGTAAGTCAAAGTGTTATTATTCTTAATATAGAAAATAGGCAAAAGTTCACAAAGAAAGAAATACAACTAATCAATAAATACATTCAGAATCATTCAACCTCATGAAAAGTCAAAGAAGTGCACATTAAATCTATAGTGAGATACTTTTTTTACCTGCTCAGACTGGCAAGGGGACATTTTTAATCTTATATTTTGTGAAAATTTTCTAGAGATAATATAACAATGTGCATTAAGAGCCATAAAAATTCTTATTTCCTTGAGGTTAACAAGAAACCTGCTGGACCTGTGTAAAGAACATCAACTTAAACATTTTTTTAATGTATTTATTTTTACTGTGGGACATATATTTCTGCATGGAAAGAGTTAACCTTATAAATACATATATCAATTTTCCCCCAATTTTTAAGTTTAATGCAATTCCAGTGAAAAACTCTATTAATATTTTATTTTGGGAGGTTGATGGGAATTGACAAAGTGCTTTTAATTTTTCTTTTATGTTCTGAGTAAAGCATTTTCTTGGGGCACAGAAAAATTTATTAGGGAAGAATAAATAGGAAAGTAAGCCAAGAAAATTTTAAATAGGAACAATATAAATAGGAAAGATGCCTGCAGTGGGATATTAATATGTGTGTAAATCTAAGAAAACTAAAGGCAGGGTAGTGCAAGAAAAGACAGCCATGTAGATCCAACAGAATAGAGTGACCACCTATAAACCCTAGTATATGTGAGAATTTAGCATGTGATAACAATGTAGAAAAATATGATCATTCAAAAGATAGTGCTGGGTCAACTGAGAAACTATTTGGAAAAAAGTAACAATAGATTTTTACCTAGTAGCATATAACGAAACAAATTCCAAATGGAATTAGTTAAATAAAGAGAAATGACACTGTAGAAAACTAGAAAATAAAGATGAATGCCTATATCATTTTCTAGTGAGAAAGGCCTTTTTAAGTAAACAAAAACTATAAAGGGAAAGATTGATAGAGCTGATTACACAATAATTTAAAACTACCACAAGTTAAATTAATAGGTAAATAACTATTTATAACAAAAAACAACACAAAGTTAAAATCCTTGATAAAAGAAAAAGCCTAAAGAGCTTGTCCTTGTCCCTCAGGTTTGATAATTCACTAGAATGACTACAGAGCTCAGGAAAGCACTATATTTATAATTAAAGTTTTATTGTAGTCAAAGGAAATAGACAGTCTAAGGCCATGGAAGGCCATGGAAGGCCATGGCCTTGGCTCAAAGGCCATGGAAGACAGTGATTTATGATAATAAATCACGTCATTAGACTGTCTCCCAGGAAAACAAAGATACTTTCATCAGTCAGGGCCTTCCGACGGCCTAGAGATCACCTACCAGCAGCCAAGCACAAGATCAAGGTGCCAGTGGAGTCCATTCCTGGTGAGGGGTCTCTTCCTGGCTTGCAGATGTCTGCCTTCTTGCTGTGTCCTCTTTTGGGGAGAGAGAGTGAGCTCCCTGGTGTCTCTGTTAAAAAGAACACCAATCTTACTGGATCAAGACTGTACCCTTATGACCTCATTTGACCTTAATTACTTCTTTACTCCAAATACAGCCACACTGGGGGTGAGGGCTTCAAGATATGGATTTTGAGAGGACACAATTCAGTCCACAGCATATATTGATAAATAACTCAGTTATTTAGTGAGTTCTAGAACTTTCTTATTTGCTTTGCCTTGGCCATTTCCAGCTTCCTGGGTTATATCTTTTAATGAGTATCTGTAGTAGGCACAGCCCTGTCTCCTATCACTTTCTGGATCCATCAGAATAGGGGCATTTGATGTCATTACCCAAAAGATTCAGCCTTGCTTCCTATCATGTGGCATCAGAGTGCCAGAGATGACCATGAGTACCCATGAAGCTTGGAGTCTCAGCAGTCCCCACAAACTTCCATTTGCTGTCCGCCTCACCCCCTGTCCCCTGTCCTGTTTTGCTGGCCCAGCCTGTAGGTGAAACCTCAGTATTATTCATGCCCAGCATTCCAGTCTTCAACCTAGGGATGAACCCTAGGCCAGTTGATGAGGATCCTGTTTATTTAGTGTTTCACCTTCTCCTGCAGGGGCATTGGATGCTCTCCCAGCCACGAGCATACCTGTCAGCAGAATTTCTCTGGATTTCCTTCTTTTGTCTGCCAGATTAGATCACCTGAAATAAAAGCCCATGTGATCCATGCCTATATTCACCATTATCTTCGGACACTGTGTATCAGTAACTCAGATGGCATTATGGGTGCTAGCTTCTGCAGAGGAGAGTCTTTGCGATCATCTCCCACTTGGTCCCTGTGGCATTGAATGCCTGCACATTTTAACATCTACCCCATTTCATGACCCTAAAATCTCCCAAACATTAAATGATAACTTTCAGAAAACTACTAAGTAGTGTGAAGACCTGCCCCCCATCCCTCCCAGCACATCCGTGGTCTCTCACCCTGTCTCTGCTCACACCCCATCTTTCACTCCTACTCCCATGCTGAGCCTCACTGCCATCTTCTACTGATTCAGCACTTGGTGATAAAAAAGGTGAAAGGTTAATGATCAAATTGGCTACATCAAAATATCCTATTTTGTTGCAGCACACCCATTGTTTGCTTATTCACCAATTTTTCTGCCAGGTCTCCTAAGTGATCTTTTGTACAAAAAGAAGAGAAAATGCCACAAGGTAATTTATGAGACTTAACAGGGACTAAAAAGCAACTAGATCATAATAATAACAGTTACCATGCACATGTAATATCATAATTAAATATAAGGCAAGAAAATATAAGGAAAGGTAAAGTCATTAAAATTTTTTGTATATTAATTTTTTAGGGCTGCCATAACTGAACACTGCAAACTGGGTAGCTAAAACAACAGGTATTATTGTCTCAGAGTTCTGGAGGCTGGAAGTCTGAGGTCAAGATGTCAGCAGAGTTGGTTTCTGGTGAGCCTCTCTTCCTGGTTTGCAGATGGCCACCTTCTCACTATCTCCTCACGTGGCCTGTCCTTTGTGTGCAGAGAGAGCTGTCTGGTATCTCTTCCTTTTCTTGTAGGACACCAGTCCTATAGGATTAGGTTCTCACCCTTGTGACCACCTTTAACCCTAATTACCTCATTAGAGGCCCCATCTCCAAATACAGTCACACTGTGGGTTAGGGCTTCAACATATGAATTTCGGGAGGGACACAATTCAGTCCATAAAACTCTGGTTCTAACTGCAATTTTCTAATAAGGATCCAGCTGCCTTGGGCTCGGTGGGGCATTTCAGAGAGAGCTAGTCTCTGGGTCTGGATTGGGTCCTTTCCTGGGGAACAACCCCTATGACCTTTTTACAGAATATTCCTGAAAAGGGATGTGTCTTCTTTCACATTGATTATGCACCAAGTGCTCATTGTGGAGGCCTCGTCTTCCTTCACCTTGTTAGATGATAGCTATTAGGTATTAGTAATCAATCCTCATGGCTTCCTTCCCCCCACTTCTGGCAGGCTCTCCCAGGGCATTGCCATACCCTGCTTATTTCTCTTTGCAGCTCTCATCACATACATCTGCTGATCCCAGGGCTCCACACTGAGCTTAATGCTAACCTTATGTTCACGAGACATCTTTGGTCATAAGTGTAGCTCGAGAAGAATAAGTTGGCCAAGGAAATGAACACACGGTGATGATTCATCTTGACATTCCCTTCCTCCAAGAAGGCCTCTCCTTGGCCAGCACAGAGAGGGGGCCAGGCTCTTTCCACTTCCCTTTCATGTGTCTCTATGACCTGAATCACAGGCCACAGGGGGCTGGGGAGAGATTCCTTACCTTTTACCTGGCTTCCCTTTTCAAATTTGCCTCCCACGGAAAGTTTCCCAGGTTTTCTAGTTCTTAGTGTTGTATGTCCTCACCAGGAGGCCCTTGTATGCAAGGAAGCTAACATCTTTTGAGCAACCAGCCCTTGGTGGGTGTTTTTATACATTACCTTACTTATTCCTCATAGAGCCCATTCTACTATGAGGGTCAGAGATACTCAAAGGCTAGGTCATGTCCTTAGGTCACCTGCAAGTAAGTGCTTGGCCAGGATCTAAACTCAACTCCAAACTTCATCAAACATCAAAATCGGGTTAAGGTCCTGACTGCTCCTCTTATGTCATGCATACTGAGACCATGGTCTACTGTCAGTAGAGGACAGCATGCAAGGTAGTGCATTTGAAAGCAATCTGTTAACTGCGAAAGACTTTATTCAGAAAGCAAGTACTGGCAAAAAGAATCTTTTTAGCAGCCAACCTTCCTCCTGGGGAGAAAGCTCAGCTGAGGTTGGTTCACAAAAGATAGATGAATTGGTACTTTGCCGCTGAGGGCCAATGAAGGCACAAGAAAGCAGTGTCTCTGTTCTGGTAGGAGGCCCCAGCAGGGCCCAAAGCCCAGGGGACAGCGCAAGGCTCCTCTTCTGTTGCGCTTCTAACAATCGCGGCCCCAGTATGCTGAAAGCACCCTCTGCTGCCCAGCATCTCACTCAAGAAAGAAGGTAAAGACCTTTAAGAACCTTAATCTGGAAGGCACCCACAGTATTTCTGAATTTCAAACCCAATTTGAAGATTGCTATTTAAGGAACCCAATGTTTTCTTTAAAAAATACTGTATTGGAAGATATTCAGAATGTAAAACTATTCTCTCAAGAAAGTTGAGACAACTACGGTAACTCATTCACTTTAAGTCTGTACATAAGAAATATTTATTTAACAATGTAAATAACATGCTTTATAGCTCTTTGGAGGATGGCGGCGGGGAAAACTTAAAAATAATTACTGGCTAAATAACATTTTAAGAAATCTTACTAAGATGAAAGGTGAAAATTGAAACATATCCCTTCGGAGGCTGGTATTCACATTATAAACGGATTCTTTGTTTTACAGAAGACTTCGGCATAGTTCTAGGCTTAACTGCCAATTATCCTCACCCCAGCAGAGCTCTGAGAATCTGAGAAGGTAGGGGTTTGTGGGATCTTTGGGCACTAGGGTTAGAGTTCCTTGTCTTGAGAATTTTTTTTTTTTTTTAGGATTAAGTACACAGCTTGAGTCACATCTGACCTCAGTGACAAATTACATAAATGTTGGGATTGCATATGTTTTATACTATAATTATTTGTTCATACAGAGTATGAAGTTAGTTCCTGCTGTGAACACCTTCGTAGTCTCTTCACCATAAGAATGGAATCCTATTTACTATGCGCACACTTTTAAAAAGAATCTGTTGGGGAATGTGAATGCCAAGATAATTATTCTTATAACAAGCAACATGAAGAAAGCAATGAAACCCCTGTTCTATCCTCTTCCCAATGATACTTTCCCCTCTCTTTGCTAAAGCCTCTCCTCTGGCATTCTCTCCCCTAACCCATTTGGCCATCAAATGTTTGTTTTTGAGAAAGTTTCATAACACCTGCTCTTGACACAGAGAAAGTGGAAGACTTTTAAAAAGTTACTTACATTAAACATAAAAATGTGGAAAAAGATTGGTGACCAGCAGGAGTGTGCTAATAAAGCAGCTGTGAATTCTGCACCCTCAGTATGAAAGGGAATATATTTGTGTCCAATAGGTAGATAGCTGGCTGGGTAAGTAAAGACCATTCTAATCGGCAGGCTGTTCTTTCTCAGTGCTGCCTGAGTATTGGATTCCCCCGAAACCTTCTGTGTTCTTTGACCCCATGTTTCTTTGAATAGCAAGCTCAGCAACATTTCTTTATTGAGGTATGATTGATAGGCAAAAAACTGTACCTATAGTTGACTCTTGAACAACTCAGGGGCTGGGAACCTTATCCTCCGGGAAGCTGAAAACCCGAGTATGACATATAGTTGGTGTGATGAATTGGGAGATTGGGATTGACATATATACACTAATATGTATATAATGGGTAACTAATAAGAAACTGATATATAAAAAAATAAATAAAATTCTAAAATTAAAAAGCAAAACAAAACAAAAAACAGATAGTTGGCCCTCTGTATCAGTGGTTCCTCTGTATCCTTGGTTCCTCCTTATCTGTAGTTCTACATTGGCGGATTCAACCAACCACTGACCGTGCAGTACTGTAGTATGTATTCTTGAAAAAAAGATCTCGGGCTTTACTGGTGGCGCAGTGGTTGAGAGTCCGCCTGCCGATGCAGGGGACACGGGTTCGTGCCCCGGTCCAGGAAGATCCCACATGCCGCAGAGCGGCTAGGCCCGTGAGCTATGGCTGCTGAGCCTGTGCGTCCGGAGCCTGTGCTCCGCAACGGGAGAGGCCACAACAGTGAGAGGCCCGCGTACCGCAAAAAAAAAAAAAAAAAAAGAAAAAGAAAAAAGATCTGTATGTAAGTGGAACCAGGCAGTTCAAACCTGGGTTCTTCAAGGGTCAACTGCATCTAATGTATACAACTTAATGAGTTTGGAGATAACTATACACCCGTGAAACCATCACAATATATTCCGTAAACATATCCTTCTCCCAAAAGTTTCCTCCCACCCTACTTATTTATGTATTTATGTAATATGTTTATTTACTTATTTTGTGATAAGAACACTTACATAACATCTACCCTCTTAACGAGTTTTTAAGTATATCATGCAGTATTGTTACCTCTACTCTACAGCATGCCTGCTGTACAGTAGCTCTCTAGCCCGAGAGCAGGACAGGTAGAGTGAGCTTAGGTGTGACTCAACAGCTGTGGGCGAGACACTCCACACTCTACCTTGAGGACTGTGCTAAAGGTTGAAAATAAAGTGCAGCACATGAGTGGACTTGTGAAGAGTAGCTATTTAAATATGGGATATATTTGACAAAGCAGTGGCTGAAAACTTCAGCCTAGCACCTCCCTGAAAATTCTTCGCTAGCACAGGTAGCCCTACATTTGCAGTGGTGAGGTCGATTTACTGTCATGGTGGTTCTAAAACGCAGACATCTGTGGAGGATTGGAGGATATTGCTGATGTGCCAACCTCCCACTCCATCCTTCCCCCAGCCCCTCCCCCTTGGCAACCACACGTCTGTTTTCTGTGTCTGTGAGTCTGTTTGTGTTTTGTAGATAAGTTCATTTGTGTCATGTTTTAGATTCTACATAAGTGATAATCATATGGTATTTGTCTTTCTCTTTCTGACTTACTTCACTTAGTATGATAATCTCTAGGTCCATCCATGTTGCTGCAAATGGCATTATTTTGTTCTTTTTTAATGGCTGAGTAGTATTCCATTGTGTATATGTACCACATCTTCTTTATCCATTCATCTGACATTTAGGTTCTTTCCATGTCTTGGCTATTGTGAATAATGCTGCTATGAACACAGGGGTGCATGTATTTTTTTTTAACACCTTTATTGGAGTATAGTTGCTTTACAATGGTGTGTTAGTTTCTGCTGTATAACAAAGTGAATCAGCTATATGTATATATATATCCCCATATCCCCTCCCTCTTGCATCTCCCTCCCACCCTCCCTATCCCACACCTCTAGGGGGACACAAAGCACTGAGCTGATCTCCCTGTGCTATGCAGCTGCTTCCTACTAGCTATCTGTTTTACATTTGGTAGTGTATATATGTCCATGCCACTCTCTCACTTCATCCCAGCTTATCCTTCCCCCTCCCTGTGTCCTCAAGTCCATTCTCCACGTCTGCGTCTTTATTCCTGTCCTGCCCCTAGGTTCTTCAGTACCATTTTTTTTTTAAGATTCCATATATATGTGTTAGCAAACGGTATTTGTTTTTCTCTTTCTGACTTCACTCTGTATGACAGTCTCTAGGTCCATCCACCTCCCTACAAATAACTTAATTTCTTCTGCCTGTTTTTCTGGGTTGTTGTTTTTTAATTGTTGAGTTGTATGAGCTGTTTGTGTATTTTGGAAATTAAGCCCTTGACTGTTGCATCGTTTGCAAATATATTCTTTCATTCTGTAGGTTTTCTTTTCATTTTGTTTATGGTTTCCTTTGCTGTGCAAAAGTTTCTAAGTTTGATTAGGTCCCATTTGTTCATTTTTGTTTTTATTTCTCTTGCTTTGGGAGACTGACTTAAGAAAACATTCATATGATTTATGTCACAGAATGTTTTGCCTATGATCTCTCCTAGGAGATTTATGGTGTCATGTCTTATGTTTAAGTCTTTAAACCATTTTGAGCTTATTTTTGTGTATTGTGTGAGGGTGTGTTCTAACTTCATTGATTTATATGCATCTGTCCAACTTTTGCAATGCCACTTGCCAAAGAGACTGTCTTTTTTCCATTGTATATTCTTGCCTCCTTTGTTGAAGACTAACTGACTGTAGGTATGTGGGTTTATTCTGTTCCATTGATCCATATGTCAGTTTTTGTGCCAATACCATGCCATTTTGATTACTGTAGCTTTGTAGTACTGTCTGAAGTCAGGGAGGGTTACTCCTCCTACTTTGTTCTTTTTCTTCAGAATTGCTTTCATGATTCTGGGTCTTTTATGGTTACACATAAATTTTAGAATTATTTGTTCTACCTCTCTGAAAAATGTCATGGGCAATTTGATAGGGATCACATTAAATCTGTAGATTGCTTTGAGCAGTATGGCCATCTTAACAATATTAATTCTTTGAGTCCAAGAGCATGGGATATCTTTCCATTTCTTTGAATCATCTTCAATTTCCTTTATTAATGTTCTATAGTTCTTAGCATGTAAGTCTTTCACCTCCTTGGTTAGGTTTATTTCTAAGTATTTTATTTTTGGGGGTGTGATTTTAAAAGGTATTGTTTTTTTACATTCCCGTTCTGATATTTCATTGTTAGTGTAAAGAAATGCAACAGGTTTCTGTATGTTAATCTTGTATCCTGCTACCTTGCTGAATTCGTTTAAAAGTTCTAGCAGTTTTTGTGTGGAGTCTTTAGGGTTTTCTATATATAGCATTATGTCATCTGCATATATTGACAGTTTTACCTCTTCCTTTCCAATTTGGATATATTTTATTTCTTTTTCTTGTCTGATTGCTGTGGATAGGACTTCCAATACTATGTTGAACAGAGAGGTGAGAGTGTTCATCCTTGTCTTGTTCCAGATTTTAGTGGGAAGGCTTTCAGCTTTTCACCATTGAGTATTATATTGGCTGTGGGTTTGTCATAAAGAGCTTTTATTATGTTGAGATATGTTCCCTCTATACCCACTTTGGTAAGAGTTCTTATCATGAATGGATGTTGAATTTTGTCAAATGCTTTTTTCTGCATCTATTGAGATGATCATGTGGTTTTTGTTTTTTCTTTTGTTGATGTGGTGTATCACCTTGATTGATTTGCATATATTGAACCATCCTTGTGAACTTTGGATGAATCCTACTTGGTCATGGTGCATGATCTTTTTTATGTTTTGTTGGATTTGATTTGCTAATATTTTGTTGAGAATTTTTGCATCTATATTCGTCAAAGATATTGGCCTGTAATTTTCCTTTTTTGGTGGTGTCTTTGTTTGGTTTTGGTATCAGGATGACGGTGCCTTCATTGAATGTTTTGGGGAGTGTTCCCTCCTCTTTAGTGTTTTGGAAGAGTTTGAGAAGGATTGGTTTAAGTTCTTCTTTGTATGTTTGGTAGAATTCTCCTGTGAAGCCATCTGGTCCTGGACTTTTCTTTGTAGGGAGTTTTTTTGTTGTTGTTATAGATTCTATTTCACTTCTATTGATCAGTCTGTTCAAATTATCTATATCTTTGTGATTCAGTTTTGGTGGGCTGTATGTTTCTAGAAAAAAAACATGTCCGTTTCTTGGCATATAATTGTCCATAGGTTGTCCAGTTTTTTGGCATGTAATTGTTCATAGTATTCTAGTAGTTTTTTGTATTTCTGTGGTATCAGTTGTGATTTCTCCTCTTTCATTTCTTATTTTGTTTATTTAGGCCCTTGCTGTTTTCTTCTTGGTGAGCCTGGCCAGAGGTTTGTCAATTTTGTTTACCCTTTCAAAGAACCAGCTCTAGACTTCATTGATTTTTTCTACTGTTTTTTAATCTCTATTTATGTCCTCCCTGATCTTTATTACTTCCTTCCTTCTGCTGAATTTAAGTTTTGTTTGTTCTTCTTTATCTAATTCTTTTAGGTGGTAAGTTAGATTTTTTATTTGAGATTTTTCTCATTTCTTGAAGAAGGCCTATATTGCTTTGAACTTCCCTCTAAGAAATGCTTTTGCTGCATCCCATAGATATTGTATGGTTTTGTTTTCATTGTCATTTGTCTCAAGGTATTTTTAAAAATTTCTCTTTGATTTCATTGTTGACCCATTGTTTTTTTTTGTTTTTTTTTTTATTTAAATTTTTTCTATAACATCTTTATTGGAGTATAATTGCTTTACAATGTGTTAGTGTCTGCAGTGTAACAAAGTGAATCAGCTTTATGTATACATATATCCCTATATCCCCTCCCTCTAGACCCATTGGTTTTTTAGTAGCATGTTGTTTACTCTCCATGTGATTTATTTTTTCTCTTTTCTTTTTCTGTGGTTGATTTCTAGTTTCATGCAGTTGTGGTCAGAAGAGATGCTTGAAATAATTTCTATACTCTTAAATTTGTTGGGGCTTGTTTTGTATGTGGTCAATCCTAGAGAATATTCCACATGCACTTGAAAGGAATGTGTATTCTGGTATTTTTGGATGTAATGTCCTGAAAATATCAATTAAATCTAACTGTTATATTGTGTTATTTTAGGATCTCTGTTGCCTTATTGATTTTCTGTCTGGAAGATCTGCCATTGATGTGGGTGGGGTGTTAAAGTCTCCAACTATTGTTGGTTTCCTATCAATTTCTCCCTTTATGTCTGTTAGTAGTTGTTTTATGTATTTGGGTGCTCTTATATTGGATACATATATGTTGACGAGTGTAATATCCTCTTCTTGTATTGATCCTTTTATCATTATACGGTGTCCTTTATCTTTCTTTATGACCTTTGTTTTAAAATCTATTTTGTCTTATATGAGTATTGCTGCAACTGCTTTCTTGTCATTTCTGTTTGCATGAAATGTCTTTTTCTATCCCCTCGCTTTCAGTCTGTGTTTGTACTTTGCCCTAAAGAGGGTCTCTTGGAGGCAGCATATTGTAACCTCTTATTTTTTTAATCCAATCTGCCATTCAATGTCTTTTGATTGGAGCATTTACTCCATTGACATTTAAGGTAATTATTGATAGATATGTATTTATTGCATTTTAAATCTTGTTTTCCTGTTTTGTATTTCTTCTTGTTCCTTTCTTTTTCTTTTTGTTTTTCCTTTTGTGGTTTGATGATTTTCTTTTGTATTATACTTGTGTTCTCTTCCTTTTTGGTTTTTGTGAAGCTGTTGTACATTTTTGATTTGTGGTTACCCTGTTTTTGAAGTATGTTAACCCCTTCCTATATCTACTTGCTTTAGACTGGTAGTCAAATAGGCTCAAACACATTATGAAAAAAAAATCAACATTTCCTACTCTCCTCCCCCACATTTTATGATTTTGATGTCCTGATTTACATCTTCATGTTTATCCTGTTGCTGTGCTTTGTGGTTATTGCTGTCACGAAAATGTCTTGATCTTTAAAAAAATCTTGTACTGGCTTATTTAAATGATTTGCTTTCCAAATGTGATTTCCTCTTTCCTATAGATTCTTGCATTTTTTCTGTTTAGCAAAGAACTTTCAATATTTCTTTTAGGATAGATTTAGTATTGCTGTATTTTGCTTGTCTGAGAAATTATTTTTCTTTCCTTATATTCTAAATGATAATCTTGCTGGGTAGAGTATTCTAAGCTGCATATTTTTCCCTTTTAGAATTTTGAATATATCTTGTCACTCCCTCCTGGCATGCAATGTTTCTGTAGAGAAATCAGCTGATAGCCTTATGGGGGGTTCCCTTGTAACTAACTCTTTGTTTTTCTCTTGCTGCCTTTAGAATCCTCTCTTTATCTTTAACTTTTGCACATGGCATTCTTTATAATGTCACTGTGGTTTCTGAACTTGGTTGAGGCCTTTAAGACAGGGTTTCTTAATCTTGACACTATTGAAATTTTGGACTGGATAATTCTTAGTTGTGGGGGGCTCTCCTGTGCATTACAGGATGTTGAGTAGTGTCCTGGCCTCTACTCACTAGACGACAGTAACATCCACCCTGTGGTTGGGACCATCAAAAATATCTCCAAACTTTTCCAATGTCCCCTAGGGAGGGTAGGGCCAAATCACTCTTGTTGAGAATCACAGTAGACCAACCATCAGTTCTTAAATGTTATGTGTCCACAATCTTTCATTCCTCAAGGGCTAATCAATTGAATAGCCTAGGCCATTCACCACACCTATTATATTAGTTTCCAGTTGCTACTATGACAAATTACTGCTGAAGAAGTGGTTTAAAACAATACAGATTTATTGTCTTATAATTCCAAAGGCCAGAAGTCTGAACTGGGTTTCACTAGCCTAAAATCAAGGTGTCAACCATGCTGTATTTCTTCTGGAGCGTCTAGGACAGAATCTGTTCCCTTGTCTTTTCCAGCTTCTAGAGGCTATCTGAATTCATTAGCTCATGCCCCTTTCTCCATCTTCAAAGCTAGCTGGCTAGTAGCATCCTCCAACCTCTCTCTCTCTCTCTCTCTGACTCTCTTGTATCCCTTTTATAAGAGCCCTTGGGATTACATTGGGCCCTGGAATAATCCAGAATAAGCCCCCATTTTAAAAAATTTCAACTTAATCAAGGTTGCAAAGTCCCTTTTGTCCCATAAGGTAATATATTCACAGGTTCCAAAGATTAGAACATGGACATCTTTTGGGAGCCGTTATTCTGCCTATCACACTCGTATAACTGAGAGTCAGAAAGAGTAGAAAATTCATCAGGAGATTTACAAAGAATGATTTTAACAGAAAAGAGACCATAAGTGTGTAGAATGTAGGAACAGTCCATGATTTAGTTACAGTGCTCTGGCTCAGCCTCCCTGCTGCTGGTTTGGACACACAGAAGACTGTATGTGTGTTAACCCTCTACCATCTCTCATTTCTCCCCTTGAACAGGCTGAATTCTTAACTACTGTCAAGAAAAACCAGAGCTGGACATAAAATGGTAAAAGTAGATTTTATTTAGAAAAACTATTGCAGTAGGATAAAAGAGATCTCACTATAAACTGGGCTCATTTCCAAATAGAAGGACAAGTAGGGAGGAGCAGGGTGGGGGGTCAGTGGATGGAAAATTACTAAGAGGAAACATCAAGGATAAGGGGGGTCCTGGCTAAACTGACCTGACAAGATTCTTGCCAGAGGCAGAACAGGGTGATCAGACATCACCTGGGCGATGGTGGAGGATGAAGAACCTGATTAGGTATTGAGGGTGATCACATATGGAGCATGGGGGATTCCAGCTAACCTGACTTAGAAGAATTCTTGCTAAAATGCAGAGATGGACATGGAAGCTTAAAAATCAGGGCCTAGTTGAGAAGAGAGTTCTGGGGAGCCCGAGTAGAGTTTGGTCAAGGAGAGCATCTACAAAGATTTCTGTCTCTCACGTTTTTTCCCCGATTGCACTATTACTGGCCCCTAACTGAGCGTGTCCCAAACAGATTCAATGACTTCTCTTCCAAATCTGCTTCTTTTTCCTCTTCACTAGTTGTGTTAATGACCCTAACGTCCTCGTAGAGCCCAGATTTCAATCACTTCCTTTACTTCATCTCACCCATCAATTACTTGCTAAGTCCTAGAGATTCCATTTCCATGAGAGTTTTAAAATTTATCCTTTCTTCCCTATGCCCACCACCGTTCTCTTATTTCAAGCCTTCAGATTCTTTTCTTGGATTATGTAATAGTCATCCTCAATGACCGCCTAACCAGTTCCCATGACTTCAGTTTCTCCTCCTTCAGTTTATCCCTCAGTGGTAACAATAGCGATTCTTACACAGCACTCTAGTTGTGTAATCTCATTAATCCTTATAACCATTCTTTGAGCAGAGTTGATCCAAGGGGCAGGCCAGAAGGGCAGAAGTTCAAAGTTGCCTATAAGGGATATCAAATTCACCGGGAACTCCTATTGAAGGTTCTGAACACAGTTCAAAGAGAGAAGACTCTTATTAACTACAGGGTGTTGTTTGGCTGGCTGGAACATTGAAATTGCTTGGGACAGTAGAGGAAAGGCAGGGGTCTCTACCTGACTCAGTGCTCAGCCTCTCCTTTAAAAAAAGTTGAATCAATATTTAAAGAATATTAGATAGAAGGGATATCACATTATTGCACACCTGAGGGCCCACCTGTCTGGGCCCATTTTACAGATGAGGCAACTGAGGTTCAGGAGATTTAAATAATTTTCCCAAGATCACATAAGCAGGAGATGGCAGAATGGGAACTTTATCTTAGGACTCCAAAGTTTCATGTTCTTTTTACTCTGTGACATGGCTTCACCTGTGTTGCAACTTAATTTCTCACTCTTTTCTCTCTGTCTCCAGTGTTGCAGTAAAACCAAACTCCTCAGTCTTCTTTGCTGGGCTTTGAACTTTCCTACCTTTATGTCTCTTTGTATGTGGTTTCCTCTGCCTCCTGGAACAGCCTAGAACCCATCTTCATCTTTGCAAATCCTATCCTCCTTGCAAAGCGAGCAGCAACACCATTGTTTCTAGGAAGCCATCAGAAAGATCTCCACCTGGAAGTGACAGTTTCCTCTAATGAACTAGAGCCATCCATACCTTGTTTATCATTGTTTCCACTTTTACGTTTTATTACAGACATTTATAAGTAAGTCTTCCTCTCCCAGCAAACACATTATCTGTGAGGGCAGGTCTGTGACTAATTCATCTTGGTACCTCCCTCAGAGCCTCGCCCATAGAAGGCACCCAAAATATGTATAGCATAAAGGAGCAAGTGTAAAGATGCTTCAATCAGAATTGTCTATTCCTCTCTAATTATCAAAGATTTGGCAAAATATAATGGTAAAGCCAGAGACCTGAAAGGTGGATGTAATTTTTTTTACTTTGATTCTGTGCCTTTGTACAAATTATTTCTTCTCCATCATGTATGGGATACTCCCCTTCCTATCCCATGTGCTTTTGCTAATTCATAGCTTCCACTTTCTTCAAGACCTGGGTCAAAGCCTAGCCATTCCTATGACACTTCTCTCCTGAGTCCAGGCCACTGTGGTTGCTCTTTTCCCAGTGGCTACGAGGCACCCGCAATCAACCATCGCTAAACAATCATCCAGTCATTGATTATCATCTTCAATCATCAAACTGTTAATGAGTACTTGGCATATGAAAGGCTGTGCAGTGTGCTGTGATGGAGGTCAGAGAAGGCTTTGCAGAGGGGTGGGATTCAAACAGGGCCTTGAAGGCTGTGTTTTAATTAAAGAGGTGGAAAGGAAGGGGAAATAAAATTATGCATACTATTGAAGTTCGGTTCCTATTCTTTCTGTTACTCGCTGTGATCTTGAGAAAAATAATTTAATCTCTTTAAGAAACAGTTTCCTCATCTGTAAGATGGGATAATAAAATCTGTGTAAGGATGGTTAATGTGGAAGATCCATGCATTGGTTAGATCTCTTTTGGTTGCAAGTGATATTAATTAAGATACCGTATGTAACAACATCTTCAATTGTCAGTATATGAAGCAGACAAAACTCCTTTTTCCGTCACCAAATCTCTCATCTTGTGATGTCCACCCTCTTGCTCAGGTTGGCTAAAGATGGGAGAAGTCTCCTCTTTGGTCTTCCTTCTGTAGGGGACCATGTTTAGGTGTATATAGTTCTAGTAACTACATATTGCTCAGTAATTGGCTGGTTTCCCAAGGCAGAGGGGAACGGAATTGTTCCCACCTCCCCTGCACACACTTTGCTGCTTTAAGTCTATGTCTGCTTAGTGTTCCTCTTTTATGTGGAATGGGCCATCTTCCCAGCCCTTAGCCTGGGCAGCTCTCACTGCCCCAGTAAGAGGCAGCTGTGATGTCACTCTAGGCCATTTCCTTGATCCCTGTTTGACCCCCTTAACTGGCTTTGGCTGCCTTTGTCTGAGCTTCTATGCTGCACTGGGCATCACTCTCTCATTGCAGTTATCACATTGTACTGTAAAGACCTGCCTCCCTTACCAAACTTCTCAGCCTGTCAAGACTGGCACATAGCACTCGTTTACTAAATGACTGTTGAATGAATGAGTGGGCTTTCTCCATTCTCTCTCAATCTTACCTTTTTGCCTCTGCACCACCATTCCTTCTGTCTCTTTCTGCATTTTATGACTGTTTATGACTTATTAGTTATCAAGCCACTTCCTGATCTGACCATCAATATTGTCCCCAGGTATTAAAAATGATGACACTAGTTCACATCTACTGAGCACTTACTCTTTGGCACTGTTTCAAGCACTTTACAGGTATAAACTTCTTTAAATGTTCCTTTGTTGCCAAACTTTTCCACTAGAAAAGTTAACTAGAGGTTAACCTTGACCTTGTGAAGGTGTTCTGTCCTGTTATAGTCTCACCATAGCACAACAAATCCTGCAGTAAGACACAAGCTGGTTAGACCTATTAGCATTAAGTATTGAAAGATATGACTAGAAAAAACAACAACAAAAAGAAGTACTGAACATATGGTATCCTTATAGTGCAGAGACCCTACAGTTTTTCTCTTTAGATTTAGGTCTAAATTACTGTATTATGTTTCAGGTAATTTAAGCCAGAAGCACAAGTTGGGATGGGCTGTTGTATTTAAATTTGTTTCCCAGAGACAGAAAGAGTTACAGAAACATAAATATCAGCGTGAGAAAAATGAGGGAGATTTTCATTGCTTTTCCAAAAAAGGTGAATTAGCAAGGAATGTAGATTTGGGAAAATTAGTCATGGGAATTCACCTCTCATTGAGTCCTTCTTGGCTGGGAAGGAAAGTTTTCTTCTAGTTAGCTGGGAACGGTGACAAGGGTTATTTTACCAGAAGGTGGGAGAAGCTGGCAGATGAGGAGAACTTCCTGGACAGACAAGGAGGGGACAGTATAATACGGAGGGAATGGGGTTCAGTGAGCCTGGGGTTCAGAGCTTGGTGACACTGCTAACCAGGTGTCAGCTTTGGTCAAGTTACTTATCTTCCTGGAGGCTCAGTTTTCTTGTCGATATAAAAATAGAGGTTAGGTTGCCAGTTTTACCAAATAAAAATACAGGATGCCTAGTTAAATTTGAATTTCAGATAAACAATTTTTTAGTACAAATATGCCCCATAAAATATTTGTGTTCCATGTAGTAAGTATGTCTCTAGCATTGCATGTGACATATGTGCACTAAAATATTGTTTATTTCTGGGGTCTCTATTTTGTTCTATTGATCTCTGTGTCTGCTTTAATGCCAGTACCATACTGTTTTGAATACCATAGCTTTGTAATAATAGTTTGAAATCAGGAAGCCTGATGCCTCAGCTTTGTTCTTTCTCAAGATTGCTTTGGCTGTTTGAGGTCTTTGTGCTTCATACACAGCTTGGGATTGTTTTTTCTAATTCCATGAAAAATACCATTGCAATTTTGGTAGGGATTGTATTGAATCTGTAGATCACTTTGGGCAATATGGACATTTTGACAATATTAATTTTTCCAATCCATGAGCATAGAATACCTTTCCATTTAATTGTGTCTTCTTCAGTTTCTTTTATCAGTGTCTTATAATTTTCAGGGTAGAGGTCTTTCACTTACTTGGTTAAGTGTATTCATAGGTGTTTTATTATTTTTGATAGTTATAAATGGGATTATTTCCATAATTTCTCTTTCTGATAGTTTGTTAATAGTGTATAGAAACACAACTGATTTTTGTATATTGACTTTGTATCCTGCAACTTCACTGAATTTGTTTATTATTCTCACAGTTTTTTGTTGGAGTCTGTAGGGTTTTCTCTATATAATATCATGTCATCTGGAAAGAGTGACAGTTTTACTTCTTCCTTTCCAATTTGGATACCCTTTATTTCCTATTTTTGTTTGATTGCTCTGACTACAACTTCCAGTGCTATGTTGAATAAAAGTGACAAGAGTGGGCATTCTTGTCTTGTTTCTGATCTTAGAGAAAAAGCTTTCAGCTTTCACCATTGAATAAATATGATGTTAGCTATGGCTTGTCATATATGACCTTTATTATGTTGAGGTATATATCCACTTTGTTGATAGTTGTTATCATGAAAGGATGTCGAATTTGTCAAATGCTTTTTCTGCATCTTTTGAGATGATCTTATGATTTTTATTCTTCATTTTATGAATGGGTTGTATCATATTGATTGACTTGTGAATGTTGAACCACCCTTGCATCTCTGGAATAAATCCCATTTCATCATGGTGTATGATCCTTTTAATGTAGTGTTGAATTTGGTTTGTTAAAATATTAATATCCTTGATCAACACAGATGCAAAAATCCTCAACAATATTTTGAATTTCACTATATATTTAACTTTACCTGTAAGATTTATACTTTCATGTATTTTCCTGTTACTAATTAGCATCCTTTTGGTTCAGCCTGAAGAAGTCCTTTTAACATTTCTTGTAAGAGTGATCTAGTGGTGATGAAAACTTTTAGATTTTACTTGTCTGGAAAACTCTCTCTCCCTCAACTCTGAAAGACAGCTTTACTGGGTAGTTTCTTCTTGGTTGGCAGTTTTTTTTTCTTTCATCACATCCCATCTGGCCTGCAAAGTTTCTGCTGAAAAATATCCTGATAGTCTAATGGGAGTTTCCATGTACTTAACAAGTTGTTTTTCTCTTGCTGCTTTTAAGATTCTCTCCTTATCTTTAACTTTTGACAATTATAATATGTCCTGATATGGGTCTCTTTGGATCTCTTTTGGAATTGTCTGGGCTTTCTAGATCTGGGTTTCTTTCCCCAGATTAGAAAAGTTTTCAGCCATTATTTCTTTAAATATGTTTTCTGCCCCTCCCTCCCCTTTTTACTTTTGGGACCTCTATGATGCATAGTTGGTCGGCTTCATGGTGTCCCATAAGTCCCTTAAGCTATCTTTACTTTTTTCATTCTTATTTCTTCTTCTTTGGATGAATTCCACTGCCTTGTTTTTGAGTTTGGTAATCCTTTCTTCTGCCTGATGTAGTCTGATGTTGAATCCCTCTATTGAATATTTCAGTTCAGTTATTCAGTATTTTTCAACTCTGTGATTTCTGTTTGGGACTTTTTAATACATTCTATCTCTTTGTCTAAATTCTCACTTTGTTCATGCACTGTTCTCTTGGCCATGGTAAGCATCTATATGACATTTATTGAACTCTCTATCCAGTAAATCACTTATCTCCATTTCAATAGGTCTGTTGCTGGAGCTTTGTTCATTTGTTTGATACATAATCCTCATTTTCCTTGACTCTCTGTCTTTATGTCTGTGCATTAGATAAAACAACTACCTCCCCCCAGGTCTTGTGTAGGGGATGAACTTATTGTTCAGGCTGGTCTGAGCTCTTGGCTCTTTCTCAAACCAAGCTGCTTTTTTCGGTCTTAGTGGCTCCCAGTGGTTGGGGATATGCCAAGCCCCACTTAGATGTGGGTATTTTGTTGTTCACCCAGTGTGTAGGAGTCACTCAGCTAGTTTCTTGTTTTCTGTCAGAGGGAATTGCCCCACGTGTGTCTATAGGTTTGGTGTGTCCATGGGACGAGTGGGTTCTGGAGTCTGCTATGTGCCATCTTCTACCAGAACCCTTTCAAGGTCCTGCTCTCATTCCAGCTCCTGCATGAAAACGTTCTCTGAATGCTCCAGCCCACAGCGGCAAAGTCTCAGTGCATCACTATGTCTTTAGTTTTATTCCATTGTTCTGAGCATACTGCTTTCAGAATGAGGTACTTAAGCAATATTTTCCCCTCAGCAGAGGCACAGCCCGGCAAGGGGCTCCCATGAAGGCCTTTAAATGACAATATGCCTTACAGGGAGCCCTTGGTGAAAGTTCCTGACTCTAATTTAGGGGAAGGTAAATTATAAGCAAAGTCTGGGAACAAGATTTAGCCTTACATGATGTTAATTGGGAGGGGGGGGAGAATTAATAAATTATATCATTATTCAATTACTTGGGAGATTTTCTTTAAAAGTTTGTTCCCCAGGGTATTATTAAAGGAAAAAGTATTCCGTGACACTTGTTAAAGATGGTAAGGCAGACTTTATTAAGGACGATTGTGATAGGTATAGGGAACCACTGCAATGGGATGTTACAGTGGGTGAGAGACGTTGGGCTCAACTCCAAATACAGCATGGGCAAGTGGTATTTATAGCCAAGAAGCAGATGGGGGTCAGTGGATAGAAAATTACTGAGAGGAAACACCAGGGGTAAGGAGGAATCTGGCTAAATTGACCAATAGGAGTCTAGTTGAGGGCAGGCCAGGGTGATCAGACATTACCTCAGAATGTTGGAGGATGAGGACCCTGATCAGCTATTGATGGTGATCAGATGTCCAGGGTGAGGGTTTCTGGTTAAACCTACTTAGCAGGGTTCTTGCTAAAATGAGATTTTACAAGGACATGTACAGATGTTCCTAGAAGAAAGTTCAGTAGCCTGACTAAACTTTTGAATGTTTGTCAGTATCATTTAAAAAATATATTTAGTGTATGCTAGTCAGATTGATATGTTTGTAGTTTCAAGTATTTTTTGTTTGTTTCATTTTTAAATGGACGGAAAGCATATTTAGCTTTCTTAAGGAAATTTAGCATCTTATGGAAATTCCATGGTCATATTAAACCTGATAGTAGGCTCTTCTGACGAGGAAAAAAAGGACTTTACCGCCACCTGCTGGCCATATCCTCTTACTGCGACATACCTAAGAGCAGCCCTAGGGGAAAGTCAGTGTTTGAACTTTGCCAAATCCAGAGGACACTAAGGCTGTGTCATGACAGTAAGAACCATGAACAACTGTGTCTTTTACCCCAGTTCCCTCTCTCCCAAGACTTGAGGTTGAGAATTAGCAGCTGACTAAGGGAGGTGGAGAAGCAAAATAGGGAAAATGGTGATGTCCATGCCCTCCTCTGTACAGTGGGTTTCCGACTGAAGGGAAAAGCCAGAGAGGGAAGCTTTGCATCGATTGGGATGCTGATTGTTCCATTGGACTGGTCTTTTAAAGGTCAAGACAAAGGGCCTCTTTGTGTTATGCCTAAGAGTGGCTAGAAAATCCATGGTATTGTTCAGCTTTTATCCAAACGGCAGGGAAAACACAAATCCAGATAGTGGAGCTGAAAGGACAGAGGAAAAAGGAAAAGAAAAAAGCTTTTTACTTGCATTGTGTTGCATGCAGCTCATTCAATAAACACATTTCCAATGCATAGATGTATCATGAGGGAAAAACCAGTGGGAAAGGAATCATAAGGATGCTGCCAATGAACAGGCCAACTGAATTGTTTGGATCCAGCTTTTCATCGTAAATATGAACAAACTGAAGTTAAAATCAAGGGAGGCTTGAGTCCAGGGTAATGTTATCAGTGGAGTCAGAAATCTATTTTTTTTAAAATTAATTTGTTTTATTTATTTATTTTTGGCTGCATTGGGTCTTCGTTGCTGTGCGTGGGCTTTCTCTAGCTGCGGTGAGCGGGGGCTACTCTTTGTTGCGGTGCACAGGCTTCTCATTGCGGTGGCTTCTCTTGTTGCAGAGCACGGGCTCTAGGCGCACAGGCTTCAGTAGTTGTGGCACGTGGGCTCAGTAGTTGTGGCTCGCGGGCTCCAGAGTGCAGGCTCAGTAGTTGTGGTGCACGGGCTTAGTTGCTCTGCAGCATGTGGGATCTTCCCAGACCAGGGCTGGAACCCGTGTCCCTTGTATTGGCAGGTGGATTCTTAACCACTGCGCCACCAGGGAAGCCCCAGAAATCTATTTTTAAAAAACCTTTAAAAATCCTTCAGTCCATTATAGCAGAGATGTGAGCGGAGTCTACTCCTGGCCTGACCCTGACCTGACCCTGACCTGGAGCTGTTTCCTTTTGTTCTCTCTTCCTGTCTCTCTTCCTGGGTCTTTTGCAGGCACTGCAGGGAGGTGTGGAAGCTAGTTCAATCAGTGTCTCTTCCCCAGCATTCATCCTCCTCTCTTTTCTATGAACTTTCTGTCTTCTGCCTCTATAGCTGCAAATAATGCCTAGTCTTTGAATACTGCCTGGCAGTTGGCCCAGGCTTTCACACACACTAACTCAGTGACCCTTTCCCACTTCCTAGGGAGGCATTAATATCTCTGTTCACATGGGAGGGCCCTGAGAGCAGGGGCTGACTTGCCTTATGGCACACCTGGAAGTGGCAGGGCCAAGTGGAAACCTGGGTCTTTGGTTTATGTTCAGGCCTCTCTCCATTATATTTGCTGCCCTAGCCTCTCTGCCTTCAATTTCTGGCTTCCCGTTTTGGACTATGACGATTTTCTTGACTCTTTTCTTTCCTTTTTGTCGAGTGTGAAAGTTTTCAAGACGCCCACGAGTGGAAAATGCACTCCCCTCAGCCAAATTAAACTTTGCCAGATTCCTAACAGCTGTGTGCATTGAAATGACTAATGAAAGAGCCCTCTGCTAGCCTGTGGAACTTTCACACAGGGCATTGTCGCTGCCGCTCACCAGGACCCAACCCTGAGTATTTACATACTGGATGTCACCCTAAAAGCCCCCGACCAGGGGATTTCCGGGATGTAATAAGTAAGAACGCTGCTCTGGGCTTTGGAAGGTGCACTCTCTGAGCACCCATCGTGTAGGGATGGGGGTAGCATTTCAGACCCTACCCCTGCCCCCTTGCCAAGGGTCCTTCTCCTGGGGAGATGTCCAGATTCAGTCATAGATCCATTGGTGCCAAGGTACTGCCTGCCACTATGGATTGAGATGCTGGGAATACCTAGATGAGGAAGTCAGGGCCCCTGCACCCCTGGAGCTTGATACCTGGTTAAGGCAATGGACATGAACACTTGGATAATTTCACCTGGTAGCATAGGTATAGAGGGGGTGTTCTGGGAGCTCAGAAGAGGGGCACCTAACTTGGGGGTCATCAGGGAAGGCTTTCTGTAGCTCGTACTGACTGAGCAGAGTCTTTAACATTTTTGTAAAGAAGTTTTTCTTTTTTAATCTAGTTACAACGGTAATACATCTCATTGCAAATAACAAACCTTACAGAAATAGGTTCCTTTTGAAAAAATTCAGGGTGTGAAGAGGAAGAAAGAAAACTAGATTAGTAGGATTTCTACTCAGAGCATGTGGCTTTCTTCCTGAAAAGGAATTGTGCGTGAGTAAAGGGGTGGAGTAGGGAGTAGTGCCCAAAAGAGGGAGGTGAAGACTCTAGGGGAGACCTTGTCCCTGTGGCCCCAAGCTCTTTGCGATGATGCCAGCCTGGGTGAGAAATCAGTAGGCCCCTTACTGGGGACCCACCCACTATGGGACTCTGGTTTTTCCAACCTCATTTTCCAAGTTTTGGTCTTAGCTATTGCTATCTTATAACTTCAGAGTCTCATCTCTGCCTGCTCCTCCAAGTGGTTTATCAAGGTGTTTTCCTAAATGAAATCGACCTCCTCCTCCGAAGAACTATAGGACCATGTTTAAGATGTTAACTGTATTTAACCAGCTACAATGCCAGTAAGAGCTCACATTTATTGAGGATTTTCTTTGCGCCAGCTCTGTGCTTCACAACAAACTTATGAACCTGGTGTTTTATTATTCCCATTTTACAGATGAGGCAATCAAAGTTATTACTTCCTCAATCTCCATAGCTAATAGTTGGCAGAGCCTGGACTCAAAGCCAGGTCTCTGTGACTCCTGAGTCCATGTTCATGAACATGATACTCTGCTGCCTCATTTCTCAAACACGTTTGGCTACAGAAGTGTTTTTTAACTGTCTGCCCCTCATCTCTCAGCACTATTATTACCATCCCATGGATCACCATTTGGGAAATGCTAACCCAGGAAACTACTTTGCCTTGTCTGTAAAATAGAGATAACAATGCAATCTCAGTGTTGTGATGATTAAAGAGGTTTCAGGAAATGGCTGCTGGGAATACTCACCTTCCACCAGGAATGTGTGTGTTTTAAAAATAGCAGTCATAATGTCCTGGACGAAATGACACAGTGTTTTGGCTGGGATGACAATGAAGATGTTGGTTACTAGGCCTGGAGACCCTCGGGCCCTGGAGGACAGGCTCTTGCATGCTGCCCCCGTCCTCCAAGGTCCCTATGGTCTCCTTCCCTCCCCTGCCCTCAGGTTCTCTCCCCCATCCCCCTGCGCTGCTTGTCTTTGTTCCACAAATAGTGATTCAGTTACCTGCCACTGGGGCTGAGGCCTCTCTCTGAAGCGCACTGCTGCCCCGGAACCCCTCTTCTGCAAAGTTTGCTGTGTCCTGAGCCCCAGCTGCAGGCCAGGCCCCTGTCACAAACTGGTCAGACCACCCACAGCATGGCCTCTGCCACCTGCCCGACGGCCAGGCCTATGTCTGCCCAGAGAGCTATGCTGCCACTTCCCCATCACCCACCACGTCCCGGAGAGAGCTCACCACGTTTGGAGATAAGGACCAACCTAGAAGATGCCTGAGTTGGCTACACCCCCTGGATGTTGATTTGGGCAGCTGACTAACCCCCAGAGGGGCCACTCTTTCAGCCTGGTTAGTTCTCTACCTGCTCCCAGGGTCCCCTCCCCCCCATCAGACTGCTCTGGGTACGTTTGCCTGGCATCAAATCCTGACATTCCTTCTCTCCTATGCGTCTGTTTTACACAGGGCACTTTTCTTTCAAATTTTCATCAGGCCTGCAGATGTGCACATTTGGAAAAAGCCTACTGAAAACTAAGTAAACAAAAACACGCACTCTGCCCAGCTCCCTAATTCTACCTGGAAAAAGCATTTGCATTCTTTTCAATAAATATCAAGCATTACTAAAAAAGACAAAAGATCCTTTTACATAGTTCTCTCCTTACACCTGTGAAGGAACTGTTACTCTCATTTCACACATAGAGAGGATCAGAGAGGTTCAATGTCATACAACTAAAAGTAGCCAAGCCAGGGCCAGAGCAATCACCCAGTGTTTGTCCATCTGCTAAATGCTGCCTCTTAGGCCTGGGGCTCTCAGGCCCAGCCCAGGGCCCTGGGGGCCATCAAGGTTGGGGCCCTTTGCTTCTGGAGTGGCCCAAAGCAGCAGTGTAAGGTGGTTCCCCTTGATTTTGACATGTGTGCGAGGCTCCCCTGTTTCACCCCCTTTGTCCTCCACTTTTCGGTTCCAAGTTGATCCTACCTGCTGCTCTTCATAGGCATCAAGGTGCTTTTGACTTTTCTCTGTAGCTGGTCCCCCGGGGTTCTTTGCTGTCACTCAACTACCCACCCCATCACTCACCTCTTGACAAAGCACCAGTTGGGCCACATGCTAAGTGCTGTGGTGATATGTAAAGAGAAATGTGAAATGTGAGTCTTGCCCCTAACAAACTGTTGAAGAAAAATTATTCTGAGACTTAAGACGGCAAGGAAGACTTTATTTAAGTTTATTGCAGTAGTGAGAGAGATTGAACTCGACTTTTAATACAACAGTGGGGACTCACTGCCAAAGGGCAGGTGAGGGAACCGGATGGAAAATTATTAAGAGAAACTTGGTTAACTGCCAAGGGTGGAAGAGCTTGATTGGATATCAAAGGTGAGCCGATTCTTGATTGACTGGCTTACTGGGTTCTTTGCTAAAACTGGGCTCAGCAGGCCAAGGGAGGCCTGGTGAAGTGGGTGTGAAGGAGGCTGGCTAAAGTTGGCTCAGGGAGAGAGTTTTTGTCAGCGTTCACCAAGTAGTGTGAGTCAGGCCTGAACATTGGACCCAGAATGATGAGATTCAGGGATGAACAGTGTGCCAGCCGTGGACACAGCTGGAGCTCGGAGAGGCGGCTGTGGGTGAGTTTGGGCTATTCCAGTCACTGACTTCAGGGCTGATGATTGGACAGTCACACTGACTTCATCCCACGTTCGTTCATTTCTTACTACTCTGTGACAACCACATACTCTTTGTCTGGTGCTTTGCAAGCTTGTGTTTCTAGGGTTTGATACTTTCTACCACGAGTGAGGGTGGAAAGTACAAAGGCTTTATTTAGACCTTGGACAAGGATTTTAACCTCATGTTTCTCTTCTGCAGTATTGAGACAGTACCTGTAATAGACTGAGTCGTGTCTCCCAAAATTCATATATTGAAACCCTAAGCCCCAACGTGACTCTGTTTGGAGATACGGCCTGTAAGAGGTAATAGGTTAAATGAGGTCCTAAGGGTGGAACCCTAATCCAATAGAACTGGCGTCCTTCTAGGAAGAAGAAGGGACACCACAGATCTCTCTCCTTCCTCTCTCTCTCTCTCCATGCATGCAACAGAGGAAAGACCATGTGAGGATACAGTGGGAAGGTGGCTGGCTATAAGCCAGGAAGAGAGATTTCACTAGAAACTGAATTGTCCAGCACCTTGATCTTGGACTTCTTGCCTCTGGAACGGTGAGAAAATAAATTTCTTTTGTCTAAGCCACCTAGTATCTGGTATTTTATGGCAGCCCTAGCCATAAAATACCATCTCATGGGTCTATTACGAGAACCAAACATAATGCAAGTGGAGGCCCTAACAGCCATCTACACTTATTAGTTAGCTTGTTCCCTTTCCTCCTGTCATGTGATTTGCGGGCTGGTAAAAGGCCTGTTTGCCACCAAACATCTTCCTTGTGACCGAATGATGGCCCGGGTAACTCATACAGTAGAATCACTTCTTTGGATTCAGGCTTTGTTTCTCCATGTTGCAAGTAACAGAACCTTCCAACAGAACCTTAGTATAAATTAAGGGGAGAATTTTCTGGAACTATACTGTTATCAATTACGGTTCCTGGTTTTAAACAGCATAAACTAACTCTGGTTGATTTAGGCCACAAAGGAACTATTAAAAGGATGCTGAATCAGGTATAGGATTGCCAGGAAGGCTGGAGACCCAAGTGTGGGCCCTCAGTGGGCAAAGGGCCCAATATCACACTGTAGAATGGTGTGTGAGGACCGCAGGGCTGCACGGCTGAGCACCGGCCACTGTCGCTCGCTCCTCTGACACCCCGAGCACCGGACTGGACTGCATCAACACTGGTGGACCATGCTCCAGAATGAATGTGTCGTGTGGTCCCTGCAGTTCAGGAGCACTGCTCTCCTTGGCAGAGCCTACATCAACCACCTGCATTTTAGCTGCAAGAAAGGCTGGGAATGTGAGCATTTGGCACTTCCTGCATTGACAATGGGAGGTGGCCCTGCCTCCCACCAAGATTCATAATGTGGGGAACTTCCCCAAACAATAAAAGGAGGTTCAAAGTGCCAGATGGCCAAAAAGAATGAAAAGTTCCCCACAGACACAGGGGAATCTTACAGAGCCCCAAATAAGAAGTGCAGCTTCACTTGCAGGACCAAGAACCAGGAATTGGAAAGTTAGGAGCCAGGTTACTCTGGGTGTATCTCTCTGTACTCTTTCTGTCTCTCTCCCTCTCCTTGAAGACTGGGTTTCTCCAATCCACTTGCTCATGGTGAGGGCAACCTCCATCCTGACTGTTGGAAATTAGTTGCCTCTCTCCCTTAGAAGATCTGTTTCCTTATCTTCCAGAAACACCTCCAAATTTCCTCCTTTGTCCATTCTTGGTCTGGGTGGGCTCCACCCACAGCCCTAGGGATGAACCATATTGACCCAGGCCCAAGCCAGTCATTATACTCTATGGCCACAGTGATTGATCTAGGAGTAAGCATGTGATCTAAGACAGCCTGGCACTTCTATAAAAATTGAACTATAACCTACATGCTGTAAGTGTGCAAATCTTAAGTGTATAGCTCAATGAATTTTATATATTTATACATACATGGAACCATTACCAAGATGGAGCTGTAGAATATTTCCAGCAGCCCAGAATGCTCCCTTACAGCCACTGTCTGTCAGTGCACCATCCAAAGATAATCACTATTCTGACTTCTATTACCATAGATAGAAGTTTTACTTTTTTTGAACTCAACTTACGTGGAATCATATAGTGTTTAATCTTTGGTATCTGGCTTCTTTGACCAAGATTACATGTGTGAAATTCGTCCTTGTTTTTTATATAGTATTTGTTCATTCTTTTTCACACCTGTAGGGTATTCTATTAGATGAATCATACCACAATTTATTTATCCATTCTACCATTGATGGACATTTGGGTTGTTTCTGGTTTGGAGCTATTAAATAATGTTGCTATGTACTTTATTGTATGTACCTTGGTGGATATAAGCACTCATTTCTTTGGGTATGTATCAGGAGTAGAATTTCTGGGTCATAAAAAAAATGCATATCTTTAGTAGGTATTACCAAATAGTTTTCCCAGGTGATTGTACCAATTTATACATCTACCAATAGTATATGAGACGTACAGTTGCTCTACCTACTTGCCTACTTATTATTTTCAGCCTTATAAATTGTAGCTATTTTGAATGGGTATCACAATATCACACTGTAGTTTTTTTTTTTTTTTTTTGCGGTATGTGGGCCTCTCACTGTTGTGGCCTCTCACGTTGCGGAGCACAGGCTCCGGACGCGCAGGCTTAGCGGCCATAGCTCACAGGCCCAGCTGCTCTGCGGCATGTGGGATCCTCCCAGACCAGGGCATGAACCCATGTCCCCTGCATCAGCAGGCAGACTCTCAACCACTGCACTACCAGGGAAGCCCCCACAACTGTAGTTTTAATTTGTATTTTTGTGTGACTAATAGTGCTGAACACTTTCATATACTCATTGGCCTTTGGATAGCCTGTTTTGACAAATGGCTGTTTAAGCTTTTGCCCATTTCTAAAAAACACTGAGTTGTTGGTTCTTTTCTTTATCATTGATTTCCAGCAATTCTTTATATATTCTGGATATGAGTCCAGATACAAGTGTTTGCTTCATACATACATTGCAAATACATTCACCTAGCCCATGGTTAACATTTTTACTTCTTTAATGATGTCTTTTTAGAAACGTAAGTTCAACTTATTAATCTTTTCTATGGTTAATGTTTGTTAATATTTGCTCACTCAGGGACCATGAACCAGTTAGCAACTTTTGAGGGAGTTAGAGATAAATGGTTCCTTCTTTTTGTTGAATTTGAGGTTGTGAGGAGCTGAGGCTGAGTCAGAAATGGAGGCAGGAAGCAGAAAGACTTGCAGGGCTGGCCTTGAGCGGGGGCAGTGTCAGAACTAGGCCAGTCTGAGTCTCCCAGGAACTGTCCACTGTGGTTGTGGCTGAAATCAAGAAGCAGGCTGAGAGGATGTGGCAGGGCAATTGATCTCTGAAAAGGTTCATTTAACTATTCTTCAATAAAGTATGTACCGAATGTATATTCTGCAATGTGACACTCTCATGGGGCTTATATTCTGGAGGATTTTAGAAATTATATAAAACATTTTCTTATGGTACAGATTAGAGAACCCAGGTGAGGACGTGATAAATTATTTGTCATCATAGCTAGGGTACAACCACCGCTAAACCAGAGCCACAGCTGAAACCCAGGTCTCCTGGATTAAACCCTCCCCCAGCTCCTCCCCCAACACCTGTCTGGCAAATATATATTGCCTGAGAGGTGATGATAATGAATGGCATGCCCTTTGTCTCAGACTTAACGTAGACTAAGCCTATCTCAAGTGGGTGGAGGTTTTCCTCTCTTCCTTTTACCCTGGGCAAATGGAAAGTGAGATCTCCTCTGGTCTGCAGTGGCGGAGACTTCAGGAAGCCCACACAAGTCAAGGGGCCAAAGCAAACCAGTGTCAGCAGGGGGAAATCAGAGGGACTTCCCCCAAGTCCTTCCTGTCAAAGAAAGAAGCGTTAGAGACTTTCATGATGGAAAAAACGACATCTCAAGGACTATTCCAGACTGGGTAAGTGTCACCTTAGTGGGGCTGCTACCCCTTGGGTTTTACTCCAGGACAATGGGGTTCATCCTTCAGCTCCAGGAATCTGGGATTTAAAGCAGGATTTCACAGCTTCAAGCAATCTGAGGCTAATGCTCGCTTCCAAGGAGCATGAGGGTCTTCTCATTGGCAGCAGGTGGGAAGTGATGGGCATTTGGATGCCTTGGTATTCATGGATGAATTGGAGGCCAGTGACATGGTGAGCCAGTGACTCTATGAGGTGTCTTCTGACATTTTCTGCCCCTGCCTCTAACTTTCCCCACACGGACTGGAAGAACCAGCACTACAAGGACTCACTTAGACATGCTCATAACTGTGAAAGCATCACTAGGGTCTTTACGCTGACCATGTCCCTTCACAACAAACATCTTTTGAATGTTCCTTCACATTACTAGAGGACGGCAGCACATTTTGGCAGTGGTTCCTAAATTCAGCTGTGTGGACTGGTGTCAGGCTGTGTAAGAATCTCCCTTGTAGGCCTTGGCTTGGGCCCAGGAGTTTGTGATTTTTAACAAGCCCTCCAAGTGATTATGATAAATAGATGATTCTGAAACTCATTTTGCTATTTGGAGTTTGGGCTCTGACGGACCTGCATTTCGATTCTGCCTCTGTTTTACCACTTAAGAATTGAATTTTCTTGCACACAAATAGCCTCTTGAGCCCTTAGTTTTCTTGTCTGTAAAGTGGGGGATAATAGTAACACCTACCTCGACAGTGTTGTTATGGAGTGAGTGAGATAATGTGGAGCTCCAGCATGTAAAGTTGAAGTACAAGACTGGCCACTCAGTAAGTCATAATAATATTCCCTGCTATTGTTATTTATTATTATTATCATTATTATTCTGCCTGTGTATCTCTTTCACCTCTTCTCTCCATTCTTGTGGCTTCTTTTTATGTCCTCACTACCTATGAACATTGCTTAGTTATATAAAATCACTCAGACTAAATTTTACTTAATACAAGAAGAACAAAGTACATGTAATTATTTTGATTTATAGATGAGGAAAGAGGTACAAAGAAGTTAAGTAACTCGTCCCAAATCACATAACTTGTTGGTGCCAGAGCCTAGGTCTAATGCAGGACTGTGGGATTCTATACACATGAAGGGCAAAGTTGAGAGAAATACAGTCATCCCTTCGTATCTGCTGGGCATTTAATCCTTGGATGCTCACGTCCTTTACAGTCGGCCCTCTGGTTCTGTGGATTCTGTTGATCCATCTGTGGATTCAGTCAACTGAGGATGGAGTATTTTTACCGCAGTGGGAGGAGACACCATCTATTCACACCGTTCTCGAAGGCTTCATTATTATATGTTTTGAGTATTTGTGTAATTGTGAAGTAGCTCAATGGATTTATCGGTGTACTTAAAGTTTTACCAGCTGACCCCTTCCCCACAAAGGCGAAGCAAATGGATGAAATAAATGAGGGCTGGTCTCCAACACCTGGCTGACCAGGTGAGGCTGCTGACCAGCAGCACTGGCCCAACCACGTTAGAAAGCTAAATTGTCCTCAAACCCATTCGGAACCTGTGTTTCAATAAGGTTCCCAGGTAAAATCTGAGAAGTCCTAAGAGGAGGCAAAACTGTTTGTTGTGTGTGGTAAAGAGCCTGATCTAGGCAGCAGGGGTCCACTGTGCTTGCACAGTTGTGGTATTTTCCTGACTGAGGGAGTTGGAATTCTAGGTGAAAATTACTCACCCTCGGTGAGGGGGTAAGGGCTGCTACACTTCCCCCTCAGGGTGTGCACTGGAAGTTCATCCCTGCTACATCCATCATCCAAGAGTAGATGGGCTCCTGTATTTATTTATTTATTTTTAGTTTTATTTTTTTTTGCGGTACGCGGGCCCCTCACTGCTGCGGCCTCTCCCGTTGCGGAGCACAGGCTCCGGACGCGCAGGCTCAGCAGCCAGGGCTCACGGGCCCAGCCGCTCCGTGGCATTTGGGATCCTCCTGGACCGGGGCACGAACCCGTGTCCCCTGCATTGGCAGGCGGACTCCCAGTGCGCCACCAGGGAAGCCCCCTGTATTTATTTTTACGCACATCCTTTGGAGTCCTGCCACCGTCATTGCTTAGATACCAGCACCACGTGGGCTCCCTTAGGCTCATAACTGTCACAGCATAATGGGGGTCTCCCCATTGACCAAGTCCCTCTCCAATAAACATGTTTGAATGTTGCCTCACATTGTTGGAGGAAAGCAGTAACAGTGGGTAGTAAAATTGGATCTTGATATCCATCTTCCACTTTTGCATGAGAAGATGACATGGACAACTGGTGAGTGTATTTTTTGACTATTCTTGGCCCCAGCGGCCTTCTCCCTTGAATTTTTGTTTAACCACCAATTTAGAGCTTCTTAGGTTAGTTTTATGGTTCATTGTTGATTTGTGAGTGTTAGATATGCAACTCTGACAAAACTGTCATCATCTGGAGTATATGATGGATTATGGATTTTTTAAAAATTAAGGATTATATCTTTTTTCATTTAAATTAAAATTTATTGAAGTATAACACACATAAAGAAAAGAGCAGAAATCTTAAGTGTACAGGGTGAGGGGATACATAAAGGATATACAACCAGCACCCAGATCAGGAAACAATACTAGAACTGCAGAAACTCCTCACCACTTTCTTCTATCACTATTTCCCCATTATCCTCCCACCAGGGTAACCAAAGTCCTCACTTCTCATACTGTAGATTAGTTTTGCATGTGGGAGCCATATTTTTATATCAGAAAAAAATACTTGATTTAAAATATTATAAATCAGTAAAAGCAAATGTTGTTCAGGGAATACACAATAGTTCAGTTACAAATTCTGTAGTCCTTGGCTTTACCTGTAAATGTTGGAAGATTTTTAATTTAATTTTGTCTTCTTATTTTGAAATAATTTCAGACTCAAAGAAAAGTTGCAAGAATAGTGTAATAACCTTTGTTCCCAAACCACTGCAGGGGACGTTGCTGGCATCATTACCCTGTCACCCACCCCCTGCCAGTATTTTAGTGTGTCCCTCACAGGTACATCCTACTACGTAACAGTAGTACAACCATCAAAATCAGGAAAATAACACTGACACATTATTACCATATAATCTGCAGACACAGTAGGTTTCACCCACAAGTCCAGGATTGCATATTGCATTTAGTTGTCACCTCTCTTTAGTCTTCTTCAAAGTAGGGGAGTTTCTCAATCTTCCCTTAATTTTCAGGGCCCTCACAGTTTATTATATTGCAGGGCGGATATTTCTGTGGAATGTATCTCAATTTGAATTTGTCTGATATTTCCTCATAATTAGATTTAGGTCACACTTTAAAAAATTTTATTTTTGGCAAGAGCATCACAGCAGTGATTGTCTTCTCACTGCCTCCAATAGGTGGTGCACGATTCTAATTTGTTTTATCAGTGGTGATGTTCACTTTGATCAGGTTTCCTCATTGTAAAAGTATTCTTTTCCCCTTTATAATTATTATTTTGTGGGAGGTACTTTCTTACTATTTGAATATCTCATTCTGCATCAAATGTTCACCCATCCATTTTAGAATCCATTGATTATTCTTGTCTGAATCAATATTATGATGATGATTGCCAGATCGTGATTTTCTTCTTTTTTTAAATGTATTTATTGATCCATCTATTTATTTATTTATGGCTGTGTTGGGTCTTCGTTGCTGCACACGGGCTTTCTCTAGTTGCGGCAAGCAGGGGCTACTCTTCATTGCGTTGCGTGGGCTTCTCATTGCGGTGGCTTCTCTTGTTGTGGCCCTCGGGCTCTAGAGGGCAGGCTCAGTAGTCATGGCACACGGGCTTAGTTGCTCCGCGGCATGTGGGATCTTACTGGACCAGGGATCAATCCCGTGTTCCTTGAACTGGCAGGCGGATTCTTAACCACTGAGCCACCAGGGAAGCCCAGATCGTGATTTTCTAATTTAACTTCTACATTGATTCATTAATTCATTCTTAATTCATTCTACATTTATCAATTGGCATTCTGCTGTAAGGAAAAGCTTTCTCTTCTTATTAATCAATTAATGAATTTATTCATTTATATCAGTATGGACTCATGGATTCCTATTTTATTTATTGGGTTCTAATCTGTTATCGTCATTATTTATCAAATCTGTTATCACATTGTCCCAAGTTGGCAGTGCTTCCCTTGATACACCCTGCTCAGGCTCTGACATTCCATACCGGACTGTGCTAATATCCTCTGCATCCTGCTTGGCCCCCACCCCAGGCTGTTGCTTCTGCTTCCCTATCCTTCCCAGAGGCCCTCCTCACTCCCAGTGGCTTCTTAATGGGCCACCACCACCACCTTTGCTGCCTTGTGTAGACATCTGCCTTACTCCAGTCGGGCTTGGACAGCCTTCACTGAGCAGTGAGGCTACCCTCCTCGTGCACTCCTGCTCGGCTATCCTGCCTTGCCATCGTTATGGTAACGCCAACCCACAACTGGATTCCCTCCTCGCTCTTCTCAGATCCTAATACCTCTCACTGCTGTCACAGTCCCTTCACACGGATGCCTTCCTCACCCCATCACCACAGGCCCCCCACGTGGAAGCTCTCCAGAAGTACCCTTCAAGACTCCCACACCCTGGAATCCCACCCACCTATCGTGCTCAGCCCTTTCGAATAATTTTCAGGAGAGAAGGCAGGAAAGCAGAGGCTGTAGTGTGGCTGACTTCTCTATAAGGCACAGTAGACACGGTACTTTCGGGGGCCCACCACAATGTTGTAGTTTTAATTTCTTTTAAATTCAGAAGAAATAATGAATATAATAATGATGAATATAATAATGAATCCAGCCTGAGTATGTATGTGTTTATATTAATGCAAAATAAAACTTTTATTATTTTTTTAATGGAGGAAGGGACCCATGAAGGCAAAAGTGCCTAGAGCCCATGAAAAGTGCCTAGGATTCAGCCCTTCTGTGTCTTGGTTAGCTTTGTAGGCCCAGTTCTTGGAAGAGTTTCTGAACATAGCATGTATTCAGTAAATGGTTGTGAAGTTAGTGAATGAGTAAGTGGCTGAACATTGCAGCTTATATTTCTTTTTTTAAAATTAATTTTTATTGGAGTATAGTTGCTTTATAATGTGTTAGTTTCTACTGTACAGCAAAGTGAATCAGCTATACATATATATATATATATACCCTCTTTTTTGGATTTCCTTCCCATTTAGGTCATTGAGTAGAGTTCTCTGAGCTATACAGTAGGTTCTCATTAGTTATCTATTTATACATAATATCAATAGTGTATATATGTCAATTTCAATTTCCCAATTCACCCCACACCCCTCCTTTCCCCCCCTGGGTGTCCATACGTTTGTTCTCTACGTCTGTGTCTCTATTTCTGCTTTGCCAATAAGATCATCTATACCATTTTTCTAGATTCCACATATATGCATTAATATCTGATATTTGTTTTTCTCTCTGACTTACTTCACTCCGTATGACAGTCTCTAGGTCCATCCACAACTCTACAAACAACCCAATTTCATTCATTTTTATGGCTGAGTAATATTCCATTGTATATATGTACCACATCTTCTTTATCCATTCCTCTGTTGATGGATGGACATTTAGGTTGCTTCCATGTCCTGGCTATTGTAAATAGTGCTGCAATGAACATTGGGTTGCATGTGTTTTTTTGAATTATGTTTTTCTCTAGGTATATGCCCTGTAGTGGGATTGGTGGGTCATATCGTACTTCTATTTTTAGTTTTTTAAGGAACCTCCATACTGTTCTCCATAGTTGCTGTATCAGTTTACATTCCCACCAACAGTGCAAGAGGGTTCCCTTTTCTCCACACCCTCTCCAGCATTTGTTATTTGTAGATTTTCTGTTGATGCCCATTCTAACTGGTGTGAGGTGATACCTCATTGTAATTTTGATTTGCATTTCTCTAATAATTGGTGATGCTGAGCAGCTTTTCATATGTTTGTTGGCCATCTGTATGTTTTCTTTGGAGAAATGTCTGTTTAGGTCTCCTGCTCATTTTTTGATTGGGTTGTTTGTTTTTTGATATTGAGTTCCATGAGCTGTTTATATATTCTGGAGATTAATCCTTTCTCCATTGATTTGTTTGCAAATATTTTCTCCCATTCTGAGAGTTGTCTTTTTGTCTTATTTATGGTTTCCTTTGCTGTGCAAAAGCTTTTAAGTTTAATTAGGTCCCATTTGTTTATTTTTGTTTTTATTTTCATTACTCTAGAAGATGGATCAAAGAAGATCTTGCTGCAATTTATGTCAAAGACTGTTTTTCCTATGTTTTCCTCTAAGAGCTTTATAGTATCTGGCCTTACCTTTAGGTCTTTAATCCATTTTCAGTTTATTTCTGTGTATGGTGTTAGGGAGTATTCTAATTTCATTCTTTTACATGTAGCTGTCCAGTTTTCCCAGCACCACTTATTAAAGAGGCTGTCTTTACTCCATCATATATTCTTGCCTCCTTTGTCATAGATTAGGTGACCATAGGTGTGTGGGTTTATCTCTGGGCTTTCTATCCTGTTCCATTGATCTATATTTCTGTTTTTGTGCCAGTACCATACTCTCTTGATTACCATAGCTTTGTATGATAGCCTGAAGTCAGGGAGTCTGATTCCTGCAGCTCCATTTTTCTTTCTCAAGATTGCTTTAGCTATTCAGGGTCCTTTGTGTGTCCATACACACTGTAAAATTTTCTGTACTCGTTCTGTGAAAAATGTCATTTGTACTTTGATAGGGATTGCATTGAATCTGTAGATTGCTTTGTGTAGAACAGTCATCTTGACAATATTAATTCTTCCAATCCAAGAATATTATATATCTCTCCATCTGTTTGTGTTGTCTTTGATTTCTTTCATCAGTGTCTTATGGTTTTCTGCATGCAGGTCTTTTGCCTCCTTAGGTAGGTTTATTCCTAGGTATTTTGTTCTTTTTGTTGCAGTGGTAAATGGGATTGTTTCCTTAATTTCTCTTTCTGATCTTTCATTGTTACTGTATAGGAATGCAAGAGATTTCTGTGTATTAATTTTGTGTCCTGTGACTTTACTAAATTCATTGATTAGCTGTAGTAGTTTTCTGGTGGCATCTTTAGGATTTTCTATGTATAGTATTATGTGATCTGAAAACAGTGACAGTTTTACTTCTTTTCCAATTTGGATTCCTTTTATTTCTTTTTCTTCTCTGATTGCTGTGGTGAGGACTTCCAAGACTATGTTGAATAATAATGGCAATAGTGGACACCCTTGTCTTGTTCCTGATCTTAGAGGAAATGCTTTCAGTTTTTCCCCATTGAGAATGATGTTAGCTGTGAGTTTGTCACATATGGCCTTTATTATGTTGAGGTAGGTTCCCTCTATGCCCACTTTCTGGAGAGTTTTTATCATAAATGGGTGTTGAATTTTGTTGAAAGCTTTTTCTGCATCAATTGAGATGATCATATGGTTTTTATTCTTCTATTTGTTAATATGGTATATCACATTGATTGATTTGTGTATGTCGAAGAATCCTTGCATCCCTGGGAGTGGCTAATATTTCTTATTTTTCCCATGGCAGACAAGACTAGAACAGAGTAAATAATATTTGTTGATGGCCTGTTTACTAGAAAGTGTGTTTTTTTCCCCTAATATTTCAAAGCTATCCATATATTCATCCATTCATTCAAATATTTCCTGAGTATCTATTATATGCCAAGGCCCTGCTTCCTTTTTGTGTGCCAGGCAGGATTGAGAAATGTCTACTTTAGTCTTAAGAGGGCAAGATGTATCTATAAGCCCTGAACTAACCAGCCAGTGTGAGAATTGAACTGGCCCCACCTCTTTAGCAAAGCTCTCTAATTCATGGGGACCACAGGTCAAAAATACATTAAGTTAATCCTCTAGGTGCAATAATATACATCTTTGCTCCATGAAGCCTTTTCTACACCATTGAGATTAGCTAACTCTATCTATTCTCACTATGAGTCAGTCAAAAATGCATATGTCATCATAACCGGTTTAGTTTCTAATACTGTCAGTTGCTTTTTTTTTTTTAAGTTTTTAATTTAAACTTTTTTTTTTTTTTTTTTTTTTTTGGCCATGCTATGTGGCTTACAAGATTGTAGTTCCCCAACCAGGGATTGAACCTGGGCCCACAGCAGTGAAAGCACTGAGTCCTAACCACTGGACCACCAGGGAAGTCCCTGCTTTTTAAACAGTAGAACTTGGTTTTATTGATAAGGTACAATGTGAGATGGATGAGATGTTTGGGGCCAGAATTGTTTACCATCTACTGTTTTTATGGAGAATGACCTTATTCCAGTCTCACTAATTTATACATATCACAGTTCATGGTGGATAAAGTTAAATTTTCCTCTGCATTGACTATGACAAGGCACTTGGCAAACACAATAACAACATAAACATGGTTGTATAAGTAATGCTTAATATACATAATATAGCACTTTAAAATACCCTTTAAAATACCCTTGAGTATTTTGGCATAAGTGTAGAACACTTACAATGTTCTAGGTCAGTGGTTTTCAAACTGACCCATGGCCAAATCCAGCCTACTGCCTGTTTTTGTATGGCCTGTGAACTAAGAATGCTTTTTATGTATTTAAGTGGTTGAAAAAAAATAAAAAGAAGAAGAATATTCTGTATGTGAAGATTATATTAAATTCAAGTTTCAATATCCAAAAATAAAGTTTTATTGGTCCCAGCCACACCTGTTTGCTTATGTATTATCTGTAGCTGATTTCGAATTATGAGGGCAGAGTTAAATAGTTGCAACAGAGACCATATGGTCCACAAAGCCAAGATGTTTGCTCTCTGATACTTTACAGAAGAGTTTGCCTCTTTCTGTTTTGGATACTTGTGATACATCAGTGAACAAAACAAAGATCCTTGTATAGGAGGAGGTTGTTGAGAGGACATCACTGCCAGTTGACCCTAGAGCTAGACCTGGGCAATTGAAGGCTCCATACCTGCTGCCCTGTCCTTGGAATGTATATTCCACCCACACCATCCCATAGCTGGAGCTGTTTCAAAGATGCAACCTTAAAAATGTAAGGTGTAGGGGCCTCCCTGGTGGCGCAGTGGTTGAGAGTCCGCCTGCCGATGCAGGGGATACGGGTTCGTGCCCCGATCTGGGAGGATCCCATATGCCGCGGAGCGGCTGGGCCCGTGAGCCATGGCCGCTGGGCCTGCGCATCCGGAGCCTGTACTCCGCAACGGGAGAGGCCACAACAGTGAGAGGCCCGCATACTGCAAAAAAAAAAAAGAAAAAAAAAATGTAAGGTGTTGTTAAGACCATCTGGACTGTGTATGTGGCTTAACCCCATTAAAGCATCTATATAAACTTTTAAGGTTCTGGCAGGCAGGTGTGGAAATCTATAAGACAAGACTTGTATATAAGTTCCCTTAGTAAATCTGCCACCTACATTTAATAGGGGAAGATAGTAAATGATAAATGTAAGTAAATTATATATAGTATGTTAGAATGTGATAAATGTGCTGGAAAAAAAGTAGAGGAGGGTAAAGTGGATAGTGATTTTTTTGGTGGGGAAGATGATGTTACATTTGAAAGAGAGCAATTAAGGTAGACCTCCCAAAAGGAGGAATATTTGAGCAAAGACTTGAAAGAGTTGAGGAAGTGAGCCATGTGGGTGTCTGGGGGAAAGCATTCTAGGCCAGAAGGATAATGGTAGCTCCTCATGGGGTTGTTACATAGATTAAATGAATTAATACATTTAACTGAAAATAGTGCCAGGCACATGGTAGGTAAATTCTCAGAAACTCATTCTTCTTCAGTACCAGCTGGTTGTAGTTGCTACTTTCCTCTCTGCAGTCGGCTGCTGCGCTGGGTTACTCTCGGTAGTCAGTCACTGTAGCAGAGGGGCTCTATACACGTGTAAAAGTACACGGGGTCCTGATATCTTAGTTTTATCTGTCCCAGGATTAGCTCCCATCCCTGCGGATTAGCTCTTAGGGACAGAACTGTTCCTAGAGAATCATGGTCCCAGGAGGTATCATTTCTGTGGTTTGCATAATCACAAAACACAGATCTGAGAGTCTGTTATCACACACAGTCAAAGGGTTTTGCCCCACCATCACACAAAAAGTCAGTAGTGAGGCTTCAATAGACAACGGGGTCTCTTGCTTCCAAGTCTAGTGCTCTCTGTTCTTGGTCTTTACTTCACTCCTTGCAATAACCTACTCTTATACATCTTATTTCTTCCGGTAAATTTTCAGGTCTCTTTGTGCAAAGGACCACGTCTTATTCATTTCTGTTTTCCCCTGCAGAATCGGGTGCTAAACAAACAAACAAAAACTTAAAACTGGTGAAAGAATACTCAGTGCTTTTACATGTTTGATGATACCATTTCAAATCTTAGTTGCTATGTGTGTAAATCTGTCAGAAGATGTCATTGTGGAACTGATTGTCCTTCGTTCCCTGTGCTTATATAAAGCACGGGGAGATAGATTGTCCTACAAACTAGGGAGTTCCCAGACATTTGCCATTTTCAAATTTATGTTGCTAAATATCATATGAAGATCCTGGAGCATAAAAATACATTAATGAGGGCTTCCCTGGTGGCGCAGTGGTTGAGAGTCTGCCTGCCGATGCAGGGGACACGGGTTCGTGCCCCGGTCCGGGAAGATCCCACATGCCACAGAGTGGCTGGGCCCGTGAGCCATGGCCACTGAGCCTGCGCGTCCGGAGCCTGTGCGTCTGGAGCCTGTGCTCCGCAACGGGAGAGGCCACAACAGTGAGAGGCCCGCATACCGCAAAAAAAAAAAGAAAAAAAAAGTACATTCATGAGCTTTGGGCTTTGATGATCTCCACAAGGCTGTTAGATAAGAGATGGCATTTCCAGGACAAAATAATTAGGCAGATGATGCAAGACAAATACCCGGTTATCCTTTATCTTAGTCCAGGGTGGCTCTCAAAATATGGTCTACAGACCAGCAGCATCAGCATCACCTAAAAACTTGTTAAAAATGCAAATTATCAGGCCTCACCTCAGACTCACTGAAACTGAAATTCTGGGCTTGGGACCCAGCAATCTGTGTTGGAACAAGCTGTCCAGATGATTTTGAGGCACACTAAAGTTTGAAAGTCACTAACCACTCATTTTTCTTTATAGATTTCCAGCCAGGACTTGCCCTGCCCTGCCAAGTGCCTAAGCTATGTGTTGGATGAGCAAGGAGCTTCTTTTGTAGACCTTGGTAATGACCTTGAGGCAGGAAAAGCCCTCTGGGGAAAGTTGAGATTGTACCACTTTTCCAATTGTCTTAACATATTCTCTCAGTCTAATGAAGGTAGGATACATACACATTGGAATGAAGAAAAGCCCAGGGCATTGCATAATTAGGTCAGATGTTGAAATAAAGGGAGCTTTAAAATCTTAAAATATTACCTCTGTCTGGGCTTTGGTTGTGGCTGGATGTGTACACCAGCCTGGGCTGTGTCAGGAAGTGTGGAGTTCCAAAAGCTCTGCTCTAGTTTGGGTGGGCTATTTGAAACCTCCTCTTGCAAAGTGCAGGAGGACAATTAACAGTAGATAAAGTGCCTTTCCAGGTTCTTATGACAAATCAGCCTGTAGGAAGTACAGGTATTAATCATTTCAATCTTGCGGGATTGCAAATGTAGTGTACCTTTGGCTGAGGTATGAGAAGAATAACCTAGGAATGCATCTTTGACCTAGGATAAAAGACACTGACAAATTTTACCCCTCAATATAAAATTTCTGAGCACAGGAAATGAGGCTTAGAATTTGAGACAAATGATAAAAAATATTGTTGTAAAGAAGCCATGATTTTTCAAGGCAATATTAACAAAACAAGTACAAGTGGACAGTAAGAAAAGGAGAGAGTCTAGCACCACAAGCTTTACATTGGCCACATTACAAGGCAAAAATAATGATGATCTAATCAGTTCTGACAGACAGTTGGCCATATGATATGACATCATCAACAATTTTTGAAAAATGGATTTATTATTAATAATGAGCTTTGCCCAAATATATAGTGTACCTTGAAATATAAACAATAGAACGAGGCCAGCTTGATTAGCAAGAACTTTGAAAACAGAAACATGAAGCAACCATTTCAATGATGTTTAAAGTCATGCAAACCTCAGGCCATTATAACATTTCACCAAACTCACTGATACAACTTTAGAAGTCATTTAAAAGTTTCTTGCTTGTAATGTCGAAAGACAAAAAGCTACATTCCGTGAGGGAAAAGCATATGCTTCCTGCTGAAATATAAATATATGAAATAATTCAAAGGAAAAATGGCCTGAAATTAAATTTCATTCTTTGTCAGGAAATAGTATGGGAAAACGTATGGAAAATACTGCTGCGTATCATATGAAGAAAGAATTATTATGACAAATTACTCAGTATGGGATGCTTGTTATACAAATTGGATGAAAGTAAAGATGTTTCTCATATCTCAGCTAATGGTAAGTGCTAGATTTTGTTTCAGGAGTGGAATTCAGGAAGAACTACATACTTGAAAGAATTACTAAAGGAAAGATATACAGATATTAATTGTATATGATTTACTTAAAAACATCTTTCTCTAGGAAAACTGTATCTCTACTTTTAAACTGTCTTCTTTGGATGAGTCTCAGAAACACCACTCTCACCATTTCATCAGTTAAACTATCAATTTTTCACCACAGGGTAGAAGAATCTCCCGGTGGCAGCTGTGAGCCCTCAGGGCCAAAGAGTGGGATTTTGTGCTCTGCTAAGGGGCGTGAACATTATACTAGCGGTACATGGATCAGATTTATTTTGGATTGTCATAAGCTGGAGGTGACAAAGGGCCCAGAAGGGGCAAGTCAGAGGCAGGGACAGGTGGGAAACAGTGAAAATGATCGGAGGACAGATGAAGGCTCCCTGAGCTAGGGACGTGGCGGATGACACAGGACGTTGAGTGAGGGTGAGAGAAAGTCAGGAATGGCTCTCAGGCTCCTGGCAGTGAGTTAGGGAGAGAGGACTTCTGGAATAGAATTCTGGGACTAGATACAGGACGCAGGCTGAGCTTTCAGCAGAATCTTAGTTGTGGAGCACCCTTCCTTCATTTAGGGCTCACCTCCCTACTGCATGCAGGTATCCTCCCATATTCGGGTGTCCTCCCGCATAGGGCCAGTGGGACATTAGGAGGTACGTTAGGTGCATTAGGAGATCGGTGCCTCATGTCCATCTCTGGCTATCCAGACCTTCCTTCCCCACCCAGTCTCTAACTGTGGTACTCCAGTAGGGCCTCAGCTCCTCCAGTGTTCCCGTCTGTCTCATAACCTTTTCTTCCTCACTATACCCACCAAACATGCATTCCTTCCCAGCTCTGGGTTAGGAAAATAAAATGGCCTGACTACAGGATGGAAACTCCAAAATTTAGGGCCTTGTGATTAAATTTCAACTTTGGGGTGAAATCCCTTTCTTTAAGTAGTGTTAATGGTGACCATAAGTGGTTTTGTGAAATGTTTATTTATAGTTAAGAATTGTGGATGGTATGGTTATAATTTTTAAATATTAAACTAAATATAAGGCTTTTTCTTCTATTATTGCCCAAACTATTTTCCATCCAAACTGCCTGATTTAGCAGTTATGGGTGGGCTTTCTTATATTGCTTGTCCAACCTGAGGAAAGTCTGATTTTTTGCCTCCTATTTTTTTTTTTTTTGCCTAAGAATAAGTTTCTTGAGAAAGATTTTTTCTGTCTAATTTCAGTATCACCTCTGAATAAATATATGTTCAATGAGCGACAATGAATGAATGAATAGGCTCTTGGGACTTAAGCTAATAATAACACGAATAATAATTACCAGTTGGTGAATGTCAAGCAATGTACTATAATTTAAAACTATTATTTCTAATCTTAAAAAAGTACTGTAATGCAGACAGTTGCTTGGAGGGTGGAGATGGGGTTTACAAGTAGTTTTTTCTTTTCCCTTTGTAGGTTTCTCTCTTCCAGTTGATCGTGGTAAAACTTAGTTTGGTTGTACAACAATAGTCCTGTGTTTATTAACATTTATTTAAGTTTGGAAATGTTTTCTTTCTTTTTTTATTGAAGTAGAGTTGATTTACAATATTATATTAGTTTCAGGTGTACAACATAGTGATTCAATATTTTTATAGATTATACTCCACTTAAAGTTATTATAAAATATTGGCTATATTCTCTGTGCTGTAATCACATCGTTGTATCTTATTTGTTTTATACCTAGTAGTTTGTACCTCTTTAATCCCTACCCCTATCTTGTCCCTCCCCATTTCCCTCTCCCCACTGGTAACTACTAGTTTGTTCTACATATCTGTGAGTCAGTTTCTTATATTCATTTGTTTGTTTTATTTTTTAATTCTACATATAAGTGATAACATACAGTATTTGTCTTTCTGACTTTTTTCACTAAGCATAATATTCTCTAGGTCTATCCATGTTGATGCAAATGACAAAATTTCATTCTTTGTGGCTGAATAATATTCCATTGCGTGTGTGTGTGTCTGTATGTATACACCACATCTTCTTTATCAGTTTATCTGTTGAGGATCACTTAGATTGCCTCCATATCCTGGCTATTTTAAATACTGCTATGATGAACATCGGGGTGCATGTATCTTTTTGAATTATCATTTTCATTTTTTTAGGATATATACCCAGGAATGGAATTGCTGGATCATATGGTAGTTCAATTTTTAATTTTTTGAAGAACCTCCATACCGTTTTCTGTAGTGGCTGCATCAATTTACATTCCCACCAACAGTGTACAAAGATTGCCTTTTCTCCACATTCACACCAGTGTTTGTTATTTGTGGTCTTTTTGATGATAGCCATTCTAACAAGAGTGAGATGATATCTCATTGTGGTTTTGATTTGCATTTTTCTGATGATTAGCGATGTTGAGCATCTTTTCATTTTCCGTTGATCACCTGTATGTCTTCTTTAGAAAAATGTCTATTCAGTTCTTCTGTCCATCTCTTAATTGGGTTGTTTGCTTTTTTTGATATTGAGTTGTATGTGCTGTTTATATATTTTGGATATTAACCCCTTATCAGTCATATCCTTTGCAAATATTTTCTGTCATTCATTGTCTTTTTGTTTTGTCAGTGGTTTCCTTTGCTGCGTGAAAGCTTTTAAGTTTAATTAGCTCCCATTTGTTTATCTTTGCTTTTGTTTCCTTTGCCTGAGGAGACAGATCCAAGAAAATATTGCCATGATTTATGTCAAAGAGTGTTTGCCTGTGTTTTGTTTTAGGACTTTTATGGACTCCAGTCTTCAGTTAAGTCTTTAATTCATTTTGACTTTATTTTTGTATATTGAGTGAGAAGATGTTCTAATTTCATTCTTTTACATGAACTGTCAGTATTCTCAGCAAAACTTTTTTTTTTTTTTTTTTTTGCGGTATGCGGGCCTCTCACTGTTGTGGCCTCCCCCGTTGCGGAGCACAGGCTCCGGACGCGCAGGCTCCGAACGCGCAGGCTCAGCGGCCATGGCTCACGGGCCCAGCCGCTCCGCGGCATATGGGATCCTCCCAGACCGGGGCACGAACCCGTATCCCCTGCATCGGCAGGCGGACTCTCAACCACTTGCGCCACCAGGGAGGCCCAGCAAAACTTATTGAAGAGACTGTCTTTTCCATATTGTATATTTTTGCCTCCTTTGTCATAGATTAATTGATCATAAGTGTGTGAGTTTATTTCTGGGCTTTTTATTGTTCCACTGATCTATGTGTCTGTTTTTGTGCCAGTACCATACTGTTTTGGGTACTATAGCTTTGTAGTATAGTCTGAAGTCAGGGAGCATGATACCTCCAGCTTTGCTCTTTTCTCTCAAGGTTGCTTTGACTAATTGGGGGTCTTATGTGGTTCCATATAAATTTTAAGATTATTTGTTTCAGTTCTATGAAACATGTCATGGGTATTTTGATAGAGATTGCATTCAGTCTGTAGATTGCTTTGGGTAGTATGGACATTTTAACAATATTATTTCTTCTAATCCATGAGCACAGGATATATTTCCAGTTCTTTGTATCATCTTCAGTTTCCTTCATCAGTGTTTTATAGTTTTCAGAGTAAATGTCTTTCAATTCCTTGATGAATTTTATTCCTAAGTATTTTCTTTTTGATACAATTTTAAATGCAATTGTTTTCTTGCTTTCTCTTTCTGATAGTTTACTATTAGTGTATAGAAAAGCAACAGATTTCTGTGTATTAATCTTTTATCCTGTAACTTGATTGAATTCATTTATTAGTTCTAATAGTTTTTTGGTGGAAACTTGAGGTTTTTCTATAAATACTATCATGTCATCTGCAAATAGTGACAGTTTTACTTCTTCCCTTCCAATTTGGATGCCCTTTATTCTTTAACTTGTCTGATTTCTCTGGCTAGGACTTCCAATACTGTGTTAAATAGAAGTAGTGAGAGTGGACATTCTTCTTTTGTTCCTGATTTTAGAGGAAAAGCTTTCTGCTTTTGACCATGGACTATGATGTTAGCTGTGGGTTTGTCATAAAGGGCCTTTATTATTATGAGATATGTTACCTTTATACCCACTTTAGTGAGACTTTTTTTTTTTTTGGCTGTACTGCACAGCTTGTGGGATCTTAGTTCCCCAACCAGGGATTGAACCCATACCCCTGGCAGTGAAAGTACAGAGTCCTAACTGCTGGACTGCCAGGGTATTCTCTGGTGAGAGTTTTTATCATGAATGGATGTTGAATTTTGTCAAATGCTTTTTCTGCATCTATTGAAATGATCATGTGATTTTTAATCCTTTCATTTATTAATATGGTATATCATATTGATTGATTTGAGGGTATTGAACTATCCTTGCATCCTTGGAATAAATCCCACTTGATCATGGTGTATGATCCTTTTTATATATTGTTGAATTCAGTTTGCTAATATTTCATTAAGAATTTTTGCATCTATATTTACCAGAGATATTGGCCTGTAATTGTTTTTTTTTTTTTTGGTGGTGTCTTTGTCTACTTTTGGTGTCAGCGTAATGGTGGCCTCATAGAATGACTTGGGAGTGGTCCCTTGTCTTCAGTTTTTTGGAATAATTTGAGAAGGATAGCTCTTCTTTGCATGTGTGGTAGAATTCCCCTGTGAAGCCATCTGGTCCTGGACTTCTATTTGCTGGGAGTTTTTAATTAGTAATTTAATTTCACTATTAGTGATTTGTCTGTTCAGATTATCTGTTTATTCCTGATTCAGTATTGGAAGAGTATATGTTTCTAGAAATTTATCCAGTTCTTCTAAGTTGTCCAATTCGTTGGCATATTCATTGGCATACTGTTCATAGTATGCTCTTATGATTTTTTTGTATCTGTCATATCATTTGTAATTTCTCCTCTCTCACTTCTTAATTTGTTTACTTGGGTCTTCTGTCTTTTTTTTTTTCTTAATGAGCCTGACTAAATGCTTATCAATTTTGTTTATCTTTTCAAAAATTTAGCTCTTGGTTTCATTGATCTTTTCTATTATTTCTGTCTCTATTTTATTTATTTCCTTCTTGATCTTTTTTATATCCTTCCTTCTGCTGACTGGGCTTTGTTTGTTCTTCTTTTTCTAATTCTTTTAGGTGATAGGTTAGATTGTTTCAGATTTTTTTTCTTGTTTCTTGAGGTAGGCCTGTATCGCCATCCCTCTTAAAACTGCTTTTTCTGCATCCCATAGATTTTGGAAAGTTGCATTTCCATTTTCAGTTGTCTTGTGGTATATTCTGATTTCTTCTTTGATTTCTTCATTGCCTCATTGGTTTTATAGTAGCATATTGTTTAGTCTCCATGTGTTTCTGCTTTTCCCATTTTTGTTCGTGTAATTGACTTCTAGTTTCATACTGCTGTGGTTGGAAAAATGCTTGATAAAATTTCTGTCCTCTTAAGTTTGTTGAGACTTGTTTTGTGATCAGCATGTGACCTATTCTGGAAAACATTGCATGTGCACTTGAAAAGAATGCATATTCTGCTTTTTTTAAAAATGGAATTTCCTATAGATATCTGTTAAGTCCCAACTGGTCTAATGTGTCATTTAAGACCACTGTTTCCTTATTGACTTTCTGTCTGGATGATTAGTCCATTCATGTAAGTGGGTTGTTAAAGTCTCCTACTATTATTGTGTTACTGTCAATTTCTTCCTTTTTTGTCTGTTAATATTTGCTTCATATATTTAGGTGCTCCTATATTAGGTTCACATATGTTAATGAATGTTATATTCTCTTCTTGTATCGATCCCTTTATCATTATATAATACCCTTCTTTGTCTTTGGTTATAGACATTGTTTAATGACTACTTTTTGATATGAGTATTGCTACCACAGTTTTCTTTCCATTTCCATTTGCAGGAAATATCTTTTTTCCATCCACTCACTTTCAGTTTCTGTGTGTCTTTTAGCTCTGAAGTGGTTTTCTTGTAGGCAGCATATTGATGGGTCTCTTTTTATTCAATCATTCACCTATGTCTTTTGACTGAAGCATTTAGTCCATTGACATTTAAAGTGATCATTGATAGGTGTGTACTTATTGCCACTTTGTTACTTGTTTTCTAGTTCTTTTGTAGTTCTTCTCTGTTTTTTTCTTCCTTTTATAGTTCCTTCCCTTGTGGTTTGATGATTTTCCTTATTGGTTTGCTTGTTTTCCTTTCTCTCTAGTTTTTGTGTATCTATTGTAGGTTTTTGATTTGTGGTTATCATGGGGTTCATGTATGAAGACCTATATCTACTTGTTTTAAACTGATAGTCATTTAAGTTCAAACACTTTATAAAAGATCTACATTTTTACTCCTCTCCACCACATTTTGTGGGGTTTTGTTGTTTTTATTTTATTTTATTTTTTTATTGGAGTATAATTGCTTTACAGTGTTGGGTTAGTTTCTGCTGTACAGTGAAGTGAATCAGCTATATGTATACATATATCCCCTCCCTCTTGGACCTCCCCGCCCATTCCACCCATCTAGCTCATCAAAGAGCACCAAGCTGAGCTCCCTGTGCTATACAGCAGGTTCCCACTAGCTATCTATTTTATACATGGTAATGTATTTATATCAAACCTAGTCTCCCAATTCATCCCACCCTCCCCTTCCCCACCTGTGTTCACACATCCGTTCTCTACATCTGTGTTTCTACTCATGCCCTGCAAATATGTTCACCTGTACCATTTTTCTAGATTCCACATACATGCATTTATATATGATATTTGTTTTTCTGACTTACTTCAATCTGTATGACAGACTCTAGGTCCATTCACAAGACTACAAACAACCCAGTTTCATTCCTTTTTATGGCTGAGTAATATTCCATTATATACATGTACTACATCTTCTTTATCCATTCATCTGTCAGTGGACATTTAGGTTGCTTCCATGTCCTGACTAGTATAAATAGTGCTGCAATGAACATTGGGGTACATGTGACTTTTAAAAAAAAATAAATTTATTCATTTATTTATTTTTATTTCTGGGTGTGTTGGGTCTTTGTTGCTGCATGTGGGCTTTCCCTAGTTGTGGCTAGTGGGGGCTACTCTTCGTTGTAGTGCACAGGCTTCTCATTGCTATGGCTTCTCTTGTTGTAGAGCACAGGCTCTAAGCACAAGGGCTTTAGTAGTTGCAGCATGTGGGCTCAGTAGTTGTGGCTCATGGGCTCTAGAGCACAGGCTCTGTAGTTGTGGCACACAGGCTTAGTTGCTTCCCGGCATGTGGGATCTTCCTGGACCAGGGATATGTGACTTTTTGAATTATAGTTTTCTCAGGGTATATTCCCAGTAGTGGGATTGCTGGGTCATGTGGTAGTTCTATTTTTAGTATTTTAAGGAACATCCATACTATTCTCCACAGTGGCTGTATCAATTTACATTCCCACCAACAGTGCAAGAGGGTTCCCTTTTCTCCACACCCTCTCCAGCATTTACTGTTTGTAGATTTTTTTGAGGATGGCCATTCTGATCAGTGTGAGGTGATACCTCATTGTAGTTTTTTTTTTTTTTTTTTTTTTTTTTTTTTTTTTTTTGCTGTACGCGGGCCTCTCACTGCTGTGGCCTCTCCCGTTGCGGAGCACAGGCTCCGGACACACAGGCTCCGCGGCCATGGCTCGCGGGCCCAGCCGCTCCGCGGCATGCGGGATCCTCCGGGATCGGGGCACGAACCCGTGTCCCCTGCATCGGCGGCGGACTCTCAACCACTGCGCCACCAGGGAGGCCCCTCATTGTAGTTTTGATTTGCATTTCTCTAATGATTACTGATGTTGAGCATCTGTTCATATGTTTGTTGGCAATCTGTATATCTTCTTTGGAGAAATGTCTATTTAGGTCTTCTGCCCATTTTTGGATTGGGTTGTTTGTTTCTTTGATATTGAGCTGCATGAGCTGCTTGTATATTTTGGAGATTAATCCCTTGTCTGTTGCTTGGTTTGCAAAGATTTTCTCCCATTCTGAGAGTTGTCTTTTCGTCTTGTTTATAGTTTCCTTTGCTGTGCAAAAGTTTTTAAGTTTACTTAGGTCCCATTTGCTTATTTTTGTTTTTATTTCCATTACTCCAGGAGATGGGTCAAAAAAGATCTTGCTGTGATTTATGTCAAAGAGTGTTCTTCCTATGTTTTCCTCTAAGAGTTTTATAGTGTCCTGTCTTCCATTTAGTTCTTTAATCCATTTTGAGTTTATTTTTGTATATGGTGTTAGGTCGTGTTCTAATTTCATTCTTTTACATGTACCTGTCCAGTTTTCCCAGCACCACTTATTGAAGAGACTGTCTTCTCTCCATCGTATATTCTTGCCTCCTTTGTCATAGATTAGGTGATTATAGGTGCATGGGTTTCTCTCTGAACTTTCTATCCTGTACCATTGATCTATATTTCTGTTTTTGTGCCAGTACCATACTGTCTTGATTACTGTAGCTTTGTAGTATAGTCTGAAGACAGGGAACCTGATTCCTCCAGCTCCAGTTTTCTTTCTCAAGATTGATTTGGCTATTTGGGGTCTTTTGTGTTTCCACCGAAATTGTAAAATTTTTTTGTTTTAATTCTGTGAAAAGTGCCATTGGTAATTTGATCAGGATTGCATTGAACCTGTAGATTGCTTTGGGTAGTATAGTCATTTTCACAATATTGATTCTTCCAGTCAGGAACATAGTATATCTCTCTATCTGTTTGTGTCAGCTTTGATCTGTTTCATCAGGGTCTTATAGTTTTCTGAGTACAGGTCTTTTGCCTCTTTAGGTAGGTTTATTCCTAAGTATTTTATTCTTTTTGTTGCAGTTGTGAATGGGATTGTTTCCTTGATTTCTCTTTCTGATCTTTCATTGTTAGAGTATAGGAATGCAAGAGATTTCTGTGCATTAAAATTGTATCCTGCAACCTTGCCAAATTCATTGATTAGTTCTAGTAGTTTTCTGGTAGCATCTTTAGGATTTTCTGTGTATAGTATCATGTTATCTGCAAACAGTGACAGTTTTACTTCTTCTTTTCCAATTTATAGTTATTCTTTCTTTTTCTTCTCTGATTGCCATGACTAGGACTTCCAAAACTATGTTGAATAATGGTGAGAGTGGACATCCTTGTCTTGTTCCTGATCTTAGAGGGAATGCTTTCAGTTTTTCACCATTGAGAATGACGTTTGCTGTGGGTTTGTCATATATGGCCTTTATTATGTTGAGGTAGGTTCCCTCTATGCTCACTTTCTGGAAAGTTTTTATCATAAATGGGTGTTGAATTTTGTCAAAAGCTTTTTCTGCATCTATCGAGATGATCATATGGTTTTTATTCTTTAATTTGCTAATATGATGTATCACATTGATTGATTTGCATATATTGAAGAATCCTTGCATCCCAGGGATAAATCCCACTTGATCATGGCGTATGATCCTTTTAACGTGTTGTTGGATTCTCTTTGCTAGTATTTTGTTCAGGATTTTTGCATCTATGTTCATCAGTGATATTGGTCTGTAGCTTTCTTTTTTTGTGATTTCTGTGTCTGGTTTTAGTATCATGTTGATATTAGCCTTGTATAACGAGTTTGGGAGTGTTCCTCCCTCTGCAAATTTTTGCAAGAGTTTGAGAAGGATAAGTGTTATCTCTTCTCTAAATGTTTGATAGAATTTACCTGTGAAGCCATCTAGTCCTGGACTTTTGCTTGTTGGAAGATTTTTAATTACCCTTTCAATTTCATTTCTTGTGATTGGTCTGTTTATATTTTCTAATTCTTCCTGGTTCAGTCTTGGAAAGTTGTATCTTTCCGAGAATTTGTCCATTTCTTCCAGGTTGTCCATTTTATTTCGTAGAGTTGCTTTTAACAGTCTCTTATGATCCTTTGTATTTCTGCGGTGTCAGTTGTAATTTCTCCTTTTTCATTTCTAATGTTATTGATTTGTGTCCTCTCTCCCTTTTTTTCTTGATGAGTCTGGCTAAAGGTTTATCAATTTTGTTTATCTTCTCAAAGAACTAGGTTTTAGTTTCATTGATTTTTGCTGTGGTTTTTTCATATCTATTTCATTTATTTCTGCTCTGAGTTTTATGATTTCTTTCCTTCTACTAACTTAAGGTTTTCTTTGTTCTTCTTTTTCTAGTTGCTTTAGGTATGAGGTTAGATTGTTTATTTGAGATTTTTCTTGTTTCTTGAGGTGAGATTGAATTGTTATAAACTTCTCTCTTAGCACTGTTTTTGCTGTGTCCCATAGGTTTGGGGTCATTGTGTTTCCATTGTCATTTGTTGCTAGGCATTTTTTAATTTCCTCTTTGACTTCTTCAGTGATCTCTTGGTTATTTAGCAGTGCACTGTTTAGCCACCATGTGCTTGTGTTTTTTACAGTTTTTATTTCCCTGTAATTGATTCCTAATCTCATAGTGTTGTGGTTAGAAAGATGCTTGATATGATTTCAGTTTTCTTAAATTTTCTGAGGCTTGATTTGTGACCCATGATGTGATCTATCCTGGACAGTGTTCCATGTGCACTTGAGAAGACAGTGTATTTTTCCACTTTTGGGTGGAATGTCCTATAAATATCAGTTAAATCTTTCTGGTCTATTGTGTCATTTAAAGCTTTGTTTCCTTATTTTCTGTCTGGATGACCTGTCCATTGGTGTAAGTGAGGTGTTAATGTCCCCACTATTATCGTGTTACTGTCAATTTCCCCTTTCATGGCTATTAACATTTGCCTTATGTATTATGGTGCTTCTATATTAGGTGCATAAGTATTTATAATTGATATGACTACTTCTTGGATTGATCCCTTGATCATTATGTAGTGTCCTTTCTTATCTCTTATAATAACAGACTTTATTTTAAAGTCTATTTTATCTGATATGAGTATTGCTACTCCAGCTTTCTTGTGATTTCCATTTCCACTCACTTTCAGTCTGTATGTGTCCCTAGGTCTGAAGTGGGTATCTTGCAGACAGCATACGTATGGGTCTTGTTTTCATGTCTATTCAGCCAGTCTGTGTCTTTTGGTTGGAGCATTTAATCCATTTACATTCAAGGTGATTATCGATATGTATGTTCCTGCTACCATTTTCTTAATTGTTTTGGATTTGTTTTTGTGGGTCTTTTTCTTCTCTAGTGTTTCCCACCTAGAGAAGTTCCTTTAGCATTTGTTGTAAAGCTGTTTTGTGGTGCAGAATTCTCTTAGCTTTTGCTTGTCTGTAAAACTTTCGATTTCTTCATCAAATCTGAATGAGAGCCTTGCTGGGTAGAATATTCTTGGTTGTAGGTTTTCCCTTTTCATCACATTAAATATATCCTGCTACTCCCTTCTGACCTGCAGAGTTTCTGCTGAAAAATCAGCTGATAACCTCATGGGGATTCTGTTGTATCTTATTTGTTGACTTTCCCTTGCTGCTTTCAATATTTTTTTCTTTGAATTTAATTTTTGTTAGTATGATTAGTATGTGTCTTGTTGTGTTTTTCCTAGGGTTTATCCTGTATGGGGCTCTCTGCACTTTCTGGACCTAGGTGACTATTTCCTTTCCCATGTTAAGGAAGTTTTCGACTATAATCTCTTCAGATATTTTCTCAGACCCTATCTCTTTCTCTTTTTCTGGGACCCCTGTAATTTGAATGTTTGTGTGTTTAATGTTGTCCCAGGAGTCTCTTAAACTGTCCTCAGTTCTTTTCATTCTTTTTTCTTTATTCTGCTCCTTGGCAGTTATTTCCACCATTCTATCTTCCAGCTCATTTATTGACTCTTTGCCCCAGTTATTCTGCTATTGATTCCTTCTAGCAAATTTTTCATTTCAGTTATTGTGTTGTTCATCACTGTTTGTTGGTTCTTTAGTTCTTCTAGATCTTTGTTAAACATTTCTTGTATTTTCTCGATCTGTGCCTCTATTCTCTTTCCGAGATTTTGGATCATCTTTACTGTCATTACTCTGAATTCTTTTTCAGGTAGGTTGCCTATTTCCTCTTCATTTATTTGGTCTTGTAAGTTTTTACCTTGTTCCTTCATCTGAAACATATTTTTTTGTCATCTAATTTTTTTTTGATGGGTAGGGCTGTGTTCCTGTCTTACTGATTGTTTTGCTTGAGGCATCCAGCACTGGAGTTTGCAAGCAGTTGGGTAGAGCCAGGTCTTGGTGCTGAGATGAGGATCTCTGGGAGACCTCACTCTGATTAATATTCCCTGGGGTCTGTGGTTCTCTGTTAGTCCAGCAGTTTGGACTCCCACTGCAGTAGCTGAGGCCTGACCCCTGGCCTGGGAACCAAGATCCCACACAGCAAATGAAAAGAAAAAAAAAGGAGCAGTACAATAACAAAGAATAAAAAATAAAAGGAAATTGGAAAAATAAAAATATATTAGAAAAAATAAAAATATAATTGAAACAAGAACTAGGTAAAACAGAACCACAATAAAAAAAAAGGGGGGGGGGAACCAAAAGGAGCAGAACAATAACAAAGAATAAAGAATAAAATAAAATTAGAAAAAATAAAAATATAAATGAAACAACAACAAGAAGGTAAAACAGAACCACAACCTCAAAAAAAAAAAAAAAAAAGAAAAGGCTAGTAAATGCCTTGGCTGTGGGGGGCGGAGCTTAGGTGGGGTGGGGCTTATGCAGACGGAGTTAGAACGGGGGTGGGGCCTAAGCTCAGGACCCGCACATCCAGTAAAGGGAGCATGGCTGGAGGGGGCCTCAGAGTGCAGAGTTCGGAGGTAAGGCCCTGGGTGAAGGTGTTGGGGCAGGGCTTAGGCTCAGCACAGCTGGAGGGACCCTCAGAAGGTGAAGGATTAGACCTGGGACCTCAGCAGGCTCCCCAGGGCCCAATGCAGTAGGGGAAATGCTGGCCGCATTCCCTTCTGATCCCCTGATCTCCCAAGGGTCTCTGCCTGTCTTTGTTTATCCCCTCACTGTGGGTGGGCCCCTCAGAGCATGGGAACCCCTCCCCTCTCCCAGCCGCTGCTCAGGGGTGCTGGTCCCATCCCGCCTCCACTTCTCCTTCCCGCCTGCCTCCCCCCCACATCCTACCCAGTCACCTGGGGGTTCCTCCCATCCCCTTAGGTGTCTGTGGTCTCCCACCAGTGCATGGTGGGTGCCCTAGTTGTGAGGAGACATGAACTCCATGTCTTCCTAGTCCACCATCTTGACTCTGCCCCCACATTTTGTGTTTTTGATGTCATAGTTTACATCTTTATGTCTATCCCTTAACTGTTTATTGTAGTTATATTGATTTTACTATTTTTGTCTTTTAATCTTTGTACTAGCTTTTTAAAAATGGTTGATGGTACTGCCTTTACTATATATTTGTCTTTACTAGTGGGATTTTTTTCCCCTTCCTATATATTCTTACTTCTTTTTGTAGCCATTTCTTTTCCACTTAGAGAAGACCCTTAACACTTCTTGTATGGTTGGCTTGGTATTGGTGAACTCTTCTAGTTTTGCTTGTCTGAGAAATTCTTTATCTCTCCTTCAATTCTGAATAATAACCTTGTTGGGTAGAGTATCCTAGGTTATAGGTTTTTCCCTTTTAGCACTTTTAATATATGATGCCACCCTATGCTGGCCTGCAAAGTTTCTGTGGAAAAAATATATCTGATAACCTTATGGGGCTTCCCTTGTATGGGACTATTTGTTTTTCTCTGCTGCCTTTAATATTCTCACTTTAACTTTTGACATTTTAATTGTATGTCTTGGTGTGAGGCTGTTTGGTTTCATTTATTTTGGGATTCTCTGTGCTTCCTGTACCTGGAAATCTGTTTCTTTCTTCAGCTCTGGGAAGTTTTTGGCCATAATTTAATCAAATAATTTTCTACTGTTTCTCTTTCTCTTCTCCTTCTGGGACCCCAGTAATGCAAATGCTAGTATGCTTGATGTCATCCCAGAGGTCCCTTAAACTGTCTTCATTTTTTAAAGTTTGTTTTTCTTTTTGCTGTTCCAATTGAGTGATTTCCATTATTCTAAATTCCATATCACTTATGCATTCTTCTGTATCACCTAGTCTACTGTTAATTCCTTCTAGTGTGTTTTTCATTTCAGTTATTATATTCTTCAGCTTTGACTGGTTCTTTTTAAAAAACATTTTCTAGTTCCTTGTTAAAATTCTCACTGTGTTCATCTATTTTTCCCCCAAGTTCAGTTAGCTTTTTTATTACTAATGCTTTTAACTCTTTACATGGTAAATAATTTCTCTCTCTTTCATTAGTTGTTTTTCCAGGGGTTTTTCTTGTTCTTTTGTTGGAAACAAATTCTTCTGTCTTCTCATTTTGTTTAACTTTCTCTATCCCTATGAATTAGGTGAAACAGTTACCTATCCCAGTCTTGAAGTGGTATTCTTGTGTGGATGTGTCCCTATGCAGTTTGTGTGTGCCCAGTGGCTTTGGTGGAAGAAATGGGTCTGAAGTGAGCATGGGTCACATCTCCCCTCAGGGTTTGCTGGCAGCTATCACCTTGGTGGGAGGTGGAGCTGGAGATGGAGGGGCTTGAGCCAGAGCCAAGTATTGGCTGGCGCTTCTCCTCTGCTCAGTGGCCATCGCTGCCCTATCAGGTGTCGGGGGCAGGTCCCAATGTGCTGGAGCAGAAGCCCTGAGGGTCAGATCCAAGCTGGTTCTATTCCCTCTGTGTGTTTACTATCCCTCCTTCCAGCAATGGCACCTTCACCCCTGTAGGGAGCAGCACTGGAGCAAGAGGGGCTGAAACGGGTGCCCAGTGTGGTCAGGGCATGCACTGGGATGGCCCCAGCATGCCAGTCAGAGCTCCAGACATCTTCTGACCTGCTGCCTCTGCGAGCACCAGCACTAGCTGCCCTTGCCCTGTTCAGATGCAATGGTGGGTCCATACTGGCTTTATCTCTCCCATGTGCACACTCTCCTTGGCAACAGCAGCCTTTGCCCTACTGGGGAGTTGTACTGGAGCAAGAGGGGCTGGAGCAGATGCCCAGTGAAGGCAGGGGCATGCACAGGGGTGAGTACTGGAAACCACCCAGTGCCCCAGGGAAGTTTCAGTCTGCTTCTTCTTCCTTGTTCCTGGGAGTAAGCATGTATGTGAGCACATTCTTCTTGAGTAGAGTCCTGTTTCTTATAGCCCTCTAGTAAGTCCCACTGGTTTTCAAACCAGCTAAGGTGACTCATCTTCCTAGTATCAGACCCCAGGGCTGGGGTGTCCAAAATGTGACTCAAACTCCTCATGCCCTGGCAGGAGCCCATGATATCCCCTTCTTCTGTGTCCCTTGGTAGGGGTGTGGAGCCCTGATCTGATCACTTCTCTCCCCTTCCTACCCAACTCAGTGTGGATATTTCTTTACAGTCTTGGCTGTAGAAGAGCCTTTCTGCCAGTCTCCAGTCTATTTTCAGTGAGAGTTGTAGATGTATTTTTGATGTATTCATCGAGGGATGTAAACTCAACATCCTTCTACTCCACCATCTTGATCTCCTCCTGGAAGTGTTTTCATGTAAAATATTTATTAATTAAGACAATCCTATGAGATATTAATCGTCATTTGATAGATGAGGAAATTGAGACCCTCATGGTAAACAAATTAGCCACAGAGCTGATACAAGAGACCAGGCCTTCTGATTCCAAGACTGGCTCTTTTTCCACTTCACCGTGTTTGTATATATGCTGGATTAATCATTTATTTTAATACTAAGCAGTGCTTAGGCATGCTAGTTGCTCAGGGTTCATTACCTATTCCTCTTACCATGACATCTTAGTAAAGCATTTAAGATGTTTGATGCATCCTGCATCCTGTCCTCTAGGATCTGTCAGTATAGACAGGAATAAAGAAAAAAAACCTACTAACCAAATCAACAGGGGTATACAGAATTTCAGGGGCTTTATGAATCTTGTCTATTAAGGAAGTCATGGCTATAATATCAGCTGTAGTGGGTTACAGTTATGGAAATCCATTCTTATTCTCTGGGTCCCCTTGGTCTCTGGCATTGGCTAACATGGGGGAGTAAAATGGGGAGACAATAGGCATTATTTCTCATGCAAGTTAATTTTGCCTGAGGTGCTGCTCTTGTTTCTGTTGTTTGGCTTGGGAGGAATTGCTGCCCCAAGGTGTTCTTAGGGGTCTTCCTATAATGATAGCTCTTATCTATAGGTCAGGGCCAATGAGGGAATTCTGCTATTTTATTCTTTTAAACTGAAGAAACAATTACAGAATATGTGGACTCCCTGGGGAATACTGTGAGTTGCCATTGGGTTAGAACTCCATTTATCACCTGACTCCCATAAGCCCCTGCTCAGACTGGTATATTATAGAGTGGTATTACAGGTCATAAGGAATTAGTGTTAGCTGAGAGTTTGTGGCCAACATTCCCCAAAGATTTGGGAGTATTTTTCAGGTAAATGGCTAGAGGCCCATTTGGGCAAAGTCATGAAATTTAAAGGTCTTGATACTTGAGCATTCTGTCTTTCTATAAAGTATTTGTAAAGTTCTTTTTATTTCTATTTTTGTAATAAAAGTCACTCAAAACTCTAAATGTTATCCTTGGAAGCTCCATGGTCTATAAGTCAGAGTTAGGCATCTCGGAGCATCAGGCCACTGATTACTATATGTATTTCATGGTAATTGATAATCATCCTCACTTCATTTAGGGGTTGGTTTACACATTCCATCTGGGTCACCAGGATGGGGGTGGGTTAGACTGAGGTAGACAGAGGAGGAGAAGCTATCTGAATTGTAGGGAGAGGGAGATAAATTGTGGCTCTCTGGGGTGGTGGGAAGGGAGGGAGATGAACTACTAGTTCAAGTTCAAGAATGAACAAGGTCACAGTAGATTTAATCTTGGTCTAAAGCCCCCTAAGAGATTTAAGAGGATGGGAAGCAATTCTGGGAATATAGAGCTGAGATGGTATAGGAGCATTTTTTTTTTTTTTTGCTTTCTAAGGAAGATGGACTATGCCAGTGGGGAAGCCTTAGATATGTCAGACATCTAGATGAATTTTTATGTGTTCATTTGGAAAGGAACCAGAAAGAGACCTAATCTGGAGTGCACTGGAGGGAGGGAGGAGGGGAGGGAAGGAGTGAGTAAGAGAGAGAGAGAGAGAGAGAGAGAGAGAGAGGATTGATTTGAAGCCGAGGCTGTCAGTGTATAAACAGGGAGGGAGAAAAAGAGGCCTGTGAGACCAGGTGTTGCACAGGGGAGGGCCAGAGCAAGAATCCTCTGATGGCAAGACTGCCTGGAAGGCTGAGAATAGAAATGATGAATATAGATTTTTTTTTTTTTGCCCGCGTTGGGTCTTCGTTGCTGTGTGCGGGCTTTCTCTAGTTGCGGCGAGTGGGGGCTACTCTTCATTGCAGTGCACAGGCTTCTCATTGCGGTGGCTTCTCTTGTTGCAGAGCATGGGCTCTAGGCACGTGGGCTTCAGTAGTTGTGGCACGTGGGCTCAGTAGCTATGACTTGCGGGCTCTAGAGTGCAGGCTCAGTAGTTGTGACACACGGGCTTAGTTGCTCCGCGGCATGTGGGATCTTCCCAGACCAGGGCTCGAACCCTTGTCCCCTGTATTGGCAGGCGGATTCTTAACCACTGCGCCACCAGAGAAGCCCTAGATTTTTAATATTTGCTGTGGTTGTGTACTCTTTAGTAGTCAAAGCAAGAGGAAAACATGACCAGTTCTGTAATTTACAGTTTTTCATAAAAGAAGAATGTGGAAATTAGGTTGATAATAATAACATTGACAATGGATTCTGCCTTTCCACTGTCTTACAAAGGTGGGGAAGTATGGTGATTTAGATTTTAGAAGAGAAATAATTTGGAGGATAAATTTGGTTTTGTCTTTAGGTGACCTAAACTTGAGCAATAAAGAACGATGAAGACTTCTGTTTCTGGCAATATAGTGGACTAGAGTATCTGGTACCTTTTCCAATGCAAAACATCTAGAAATGCTGGACAAAGTACAACAGGCATTCTTTTCAATGCATATTTACAAGAATTTACAAGAAAGGAGGGGAAATTCCCATGGCCAAAACTCGAGAGTAAAATGAAAACTTGGAAGGGTTTGTAGGTCTTAATAACCAATGTGATTGGGTTTTAATGGCTTCACAAGGACAGGAGACAAGGCCTTATGTCTACTGGAGCTGACATTGAGATCTTTGTGTGCGAAGCAGAGACCTACAGTGGCAACCACAGTGAACAGGGTGGAATGGAACATAACTTCTTTTGTCTGGGCACTGACTGAAAAAAAGTGTTTCATGATAAATGGTAACTACAGGACTATTCTCACATGGTTTAGGAGTTCAAATTTATATTGTCCACATACTCTGGTAACAACGAAACCAATAAATTACCAAAAAAGTGAATCCTTTGACACCTGGTAGAAGCAAGTGCAAAATCTGTCTGGAAGGACATACCCTCAATCCAGACCTTGCAAAACAAATCACAGAGTTAATTCCCAGAAACTTCAGATATTGGAATTATTCAAATTTTAAAATAAGCATATGCAAGTGAGTAAATAAATCAATGAAAGAATAAAAATATAAAAGGAAATAAAACCTTACAAACAGAAGAGATTAGGTATTTGAAAAAAGAATTAAACAGAATTTTTGGAAAATATAGAGTAATTGATAATAGAAACTCAGTGGAGAGAAATCAGCTTATAGCCCTATGGGAGTTCCCTTGTAATAGCACAGGGAACTATATTCAATATCCTGTAATAAACCATAATGGAAAAGAATATAAAAAAGGATGTGTATATTTGTATAAGCAAATCACTTTGCTATACAGCAGAAATTAACACAACATTGTAAATCAACTATATTTCAATAAAAAACCTCAACGGAAGGGTTAAATTGCAGACTATATGCAACTAAAGAGAGAATCCAGAATATTTAAGTTAGAAATTCAGAAATAATCAAGAATGTACCAGAGATAGTTAAAGAAGGATATTTTCTTTGGCTAGATTCCATACATCTCTTTAGGTTACATTCTGGTTATTTTGGCATAGGAGCATTTACTACATCCCTAAAGAGTAGAAAATGAGTTAGTGCTCTAATTACTTAGAACTATCTTATTGGCTCAAAGATAAGGTGATGTTAAAAAATATTAAAAATGGAAATTTTCTTATAGCATAAACATGATATAGATTTTTCTCACCCTGTCATTGGCAGATGGGCATCCAAAGAGAAATATGTGCCCTTGAATGCCTCAATAATTTCTGGAAGAGAAAACATACAGTGTGTTTCCAAAGACATGGAGAAGGAAGAGTTGGAAAGTGTGATGAAATGATGGTAACTACTTTTTCTTATTCCAAAATTTTCAGGCAGTGTGCATAATATACTACCATTTATAAAAAGAAAAAAATATGTGATGCATTTACTTACATATGCATGTAATACATAGAAAACTGGCAAGAGGGGTTACCTCTGGTGAGGGAAACTGGGTGCCTTTGGGAATAAATAGGTAAGGGAGAGAGACTAATCTCTCTTTGTATATCAGTAATTCCCAAACTTTTTAGTCTGAGGACTCCTTTAATTTTTTAAAATTATTGAAGTTACCAAAGAGTTTTGTTTATTTGCGTAATACATTTATTGAAGAGACTATCCTTCCCCCATTGTATATTCTTGGTTCTTGGCTATATATGGATCAGTTTATAGCTGGGGTCTCTGCTCTGTTCCACTGATCAGTGTGTCTGCTTTTATGCCAGTACCATACTGTTTTGATTACTATAGACAGAAAATCAGTAAAGGAACATTGATCTTAAATGACATATTAGAAAGGATAGACTTAACAAACATACAAAACATTCTGTCCAAAAGCAACTGAATACACATTCTTCTTAAGCATACATGGAATGTTTTCCAGGATAGATCATATGTTAAGCTACAAAACAAGCTTTAATAAATTTAATAAATTTAAGATGATAGAATCATATCAAGTATCTTTTTTGACCACAGTGGTATGAAACCAGAAAACAATTACAAGAAGAAAACTGGAAAATTCACAAATATGTAGAGATTAAACAACATACTACTGAATAATCAATGAGTCAAAGAAGAAATCCAAAGAGAAATAAAGTACCTTGAGAAAATGAAAATGGAAATACAACATACCAAAAATTATGGAATGCAGCAAAGCCAATTCTAAAGGGAAATTCAGAGTGATAAATACCTACATTAAGAAATAAGAATGGTATCAAATAAAGGACCAAATTTTACACCTCAAGGAACTAGAAAAAGAAAAACAAATGAAGGCCAAAGTTGGTAGAAGGAAGGAAATTGCAAAGATCAAGGCAGAAATAAATGAAATAAAGAGTAGAAAAGAACAATGAAATGAAGAGCTGGGGTGTTTTTTTGTTTGTTTATTTGAAAAGATAAACAAAATATACAAACCTTTAGCTAAGAAAGCCTTTAGGTAAGCAAACAAAATATACAAACCTTCACCAAGAAACAGAGAGGACTCAAATAAATAAAATTGGAAATGAAAGAGGAGATGTTACAACAGATACCACAGAAATACAAAACATTATAAGAGACTACTATGAACAATTATTTGCTAGTAAATTAGACAACCTAGAATAAATGGATGAATTCCTAGAAACATACAATCTTCCAAGACTGAACCATGAAGAAATAGAAAATTTGAACAGACTAATAATGAGTAGGAAATTGACTCAGTAATCACAAACCTCTCAACAAAGACAAGACCAGGACTAGATGCCTTCAGTGGTGAATTCTACCAAACATTTAAACAAGAATTAATATCAATTCTCCTCAACATCTTCTGAAAAGTTGAAGAAGATGGAATACTTTCAAACTCATCCAGGATTACCCTGTTACCAAAACCAGACAAGAATACCACCAGAAGAGAAAATTACAGCTCAGTATCTCTGATGAACATAGATTCAATATCCTCAATAAAATATTTAGCAAATAAAATTCAACAATACATTAAAAGGATCATATACCATGATCAAATGGAATTTATTCCAGGGATACAAGGATAACTTAACAACTGTGAATCAATCAATATGATAAACAGCATTAACAAAATAAAGGAAAAAATATCATCTCAATAGATGCAGAAAAAGCATTTGACAAAGTCAACATCCAGTTATGATAAAACTCTCAACAACATGGGTATAGAGGGAACATACCTCAAGATAATAAAGCCATATATGACAAGTCCACAGTTCCTTTAAAACCAGAAACAAGACAAAGAAGACAAGGTTGCTCACTCTTACGACTTTTATTTAACATAGTATTGGTAGTCCTAGCAATGGCAATTAGGCAAGAAAAAGAAAAAAAAAGTCATCAGAAATCAGAAAGGAAGAAGTAAAACTGTCAATATTTGCAAATGACATGATATTATGTATAGAAAACCCTAAAGACTTCACCAAAAAAACTATTAGAACTAATAATAAATTCAGTAAAATGGCAGGATACAAAATCAATATACAAAAATCTGTTGCATTTCTATTCAGTAAAAATGAACTATCAGAAAGAGAAATGAAGAAAGCAATTCCATTTACAATTGCCTCAAAAAGAGTAAAAAACTTAGGAATAGATTAACCAAGGTGAAAGATCTGTACATTGGAAAATATAAGACATTGATGAAGGAAATAAAAAAACACAAATAAATGGAAAGATATTTCATGCTCCTGGATTAGAAGAGTTAATATTGTTAAAATATCCACAATACTCAAAGCAACCTATAGATTAAATTCAATCCCTATAAAAATTCCGATAGCATTTTCCACAGAAATAGAATTAACAACCCTAAAATTTGTATGGAACCACAAAAGACCCCAGATAGCCAAAGCAAGCTTGAGAAAGAAGAACAAAGCAGGAGACAACAAGCTTCCTAATTTCAAACTATATTACAAAGCTATGGTAATCCAAACAGTATGGTATTGGCATAAAGACAGACATTGGCATAAAGACAGATCATTGGAGCAAATAGAAAGCCCAGAAATAAATCCAGGCATACATGTCAATTAATTTATGACAAAGGAGCCAAGAACATACAATGAGGAAAGGATAGTCTCTTCAATAAATAAACAAACAAATATATATAATGGAATATTACTCAGCCATAACAAGGAAGGAAGTCTTGCCATTTGTGATGACATGGATGGACCTTGAGGGCATTATTCTAAGTGAAGTAAATCAGAGAAAGACAAATATTGTATGGTCTCACTTATATGTGGAATAAAAAAAAACAACCCCCCCAACACCCCTCAAACTCATAGATACAGAGAACAGATTGGTGGTTCCCAGATATGGGGTGGGTGGTGGGTAAAATGGGTGAAGGTGGTCAAAAGGTACAAACTTCTATTTATAAAATGAATAAGTTCTGGAGATGTTGTAGGGTAGGAGAGAGGAAAGAATGTCTTATACTCTTTTATCATACTTTATGGTGATATAATTAGTCTAATTTTGATGCAATCCTGATTGATACCAACATAAAAGTAATATCATTTTAACTTCCTTAAAAAGTGTCTTTACTGGTTTTTAAAATTACAAAAGTAACTAATAGTTTTAAAAATTCCAATAATACAGAGGTAATATAACAAGGATAAATAAATAAAAGTCATTTTCCCCCCCATTCCAGTCCCCTAGAGGTAATCACCATTCATTTAGTGTGAGATTTTTTCATGGTTTTTCTATGTATGTATATGCAAATAATATGTATACATATGTATGTGTATGCAAATATATATGTGTGTGTATACATTTATATACACACACACACCCAGGATATATGCATTTATAAATCTACTTAAAAATTTAAAAATGTAACAAAAAGGAGATGATAAAATACATGCTTTTTCATATATTTCATTTCTCTGAACAATGTGGTATGAACATCTTTCCATATCAGTACATATGTATCTACTTTATTCTTCTTAGGTATAAAATATGGATCTAACATAATTAATCCCCTATATATGGACATAAAGGTTATTTTTATTATTATAAACAATGCTGCACTAAAATACAAGTATCTTTGTACACATTTGTGCTTGTTTCTGGAGTCAGATTTCTAGAAGTTAGATTTCTGGATTAAAGGCTATGGGCTTGAATATTTCTGTTATTTATTATCAAATTGTCCTTCCAGAGTGGTTGGCTTCCACATGGTTACAAACTCTTGCTGTGAATAGGACCAGACTGCGATATGTGATGGTTTTCAACAGGCTGGGAATGTGGTGCCTCAGCATTCCTTAAGCCTTTAGTCTTACTCAGGTAAGGGAGGCTCAGTGATGTGTGGTCAAGGGCAGAGAGGCAGGGCTCATGCAGCAGAACTCTGCTTCTTCTCTACTATCCTGAGCAATTCTGTTCTGGCCCAAATTTGCAGATCCACTCAGCATATCAAAAACTGCAGTTGACCAGACCCACCTATCTTAACAGTTTAACACTAGTTTTATTCAGGCATACTTTTGAGGGGATTTTACCTCCCATTTCCTCCTTTGCAAGAAATAAGTTATCAGTTATTCAGTAATCCCTGAGATGAATTCTAATACACATAATTTCCTGCATCTCCTTATATTTCCAGGATTGTTGTCCTGCAGTCATCCTGGCTAGCCCGTTTGTCTTCTTTGTCCATTGACCATCACAGCAACCTGTGTGAAAAGCTTCCTCTGTCCTATCAGCAATGTCAAGTGTTGGCACGTGTTGTCTCTCAGTTTTCCTTGCAGCCTCGTTCTTGTTCATGTGATGACTTTAATAATTTTTGTAGTATTACTTCCCCCTCACCCCCTAATTTCTCACAACTGGGTTTGTGGCCCACCCAGTGATTCCTGCTCTGAAGTTTCTTTTCTACAAGACGTGCCTCAGTCTTCTTGTTTAAATTCTTTCCTAGTTCTTTGGATCTCTTCCTGTTTCTGTCACCTGCAGTACCATAGCTAGATCTGCTATCCATCTTTAGGAATCCAACAATAAAAAACAAAGAAACAGGCTAGTTGGACCTTCACTGCTGGGCTCAGGATTTCTACCTCTCTTTCGTAAATATAGATCAAACATGGTAGGTAGAAGTAACCATATTCTTTTTGAAGGTAATCTTTGATCTTCAAAATTGCTGTATTTTATCACTGTGTTGAGCCATTGCAGCCCACATATAGTGGGAGGAAATGTTTAAGTTTTAAGCACTTGAAAGGCTTTTCTGCCAGAGTCAGCAGCGACTTGTCAGGCAAACAACTTCTGAGGAGCAGATTTGATCTTGACAACCCTCATGTGATAGGGCATAGGCTTTGAAATGAGAAACCAGGAAAGACTTTAGAGAGAAGGTGTCTATTTCATGGCCTTATGGGTCTTTACCTGTCAATAGGTAATTTTTAAAAAAGCCTCCAAACAAAGGAGATAGACATATAGATCTTCCCAAGGGTGGTGGAATCAGAACTGAATCTGTATTATCAGCCAGGCTAGTCAGACTAGGGAGAGGCCAAGGTTAGTGGCTGGTAGTATGGCTGCTACCTGTGTTATCATCATAGCCAGGGTGCATGATATAAGTGAATCACTGACCCTGTGGTTAATGGTCTGACCAATGTCCTTAGATCAATAAGCTTCCCACCCAGTGTGCTATGGATAATGGTGTGCAGAGAATGAGTTATAAGAATGCCAAGATGTTGACCTGATAGGACCTGGAGCATCAGGAGCACCTGGGCTGCTCACCTCTGGCTTCAAGTAATTTCTCTCATTTAAGTGTATGTTACAAATAGCATAATTTTCTCTGTGTTTCCTGAAGTGGAAAGATTGGAAACATTACCATGGCCTTGGTAAACCTGTCCTTGAAGTCTAGAGGTTAATGAAAGTGTGGGATTGAGGATGGATAGAAATGCAGAATAAGAAAACATGAAGGAAAATGAGCCCAGAGTAGTGCACTACACTAATGTGAAAAGAGTGAGGAGAGAAAGAGGAATGCCATTGGATGGTTGGATGAGAGCAGATACAGTGATTTGTTGTTGTTGTTCTGGCAACAGAGAAAAAGAAAGTCCTTGAATTTTCCTTAAAAAAAAAAAAACTCCTAGACTCTGAATGGCATTTGTGTTTGCATCCATTCCAGTAGACTGTGGACTTCTTGAGAACAGGTTCTGTGTTTTAAGTCTTTTTATCCCAAGCACCTAACACAGTGCCTAATAAATAAATATTTGTTGAGACTCCGGGAAGGCTCATGCCAAGGAGTACTTCCCAGAACTTCTGCTGCCAGTGTCCTTGTCCTCACAGTGAGGCACAGCCACCCCACACCTCTGCAGGAGACCCTCCAACACTAGTAGACATTTTACAGGTCCTGGAACACAGGATTGCAGCACTTGAAGGTTCTGATCTTCTCGTCCTACCAGAGAAGAGACCAAGGCACAGCAGGGATGGAGGCATGGCACAAGGGACCTTATGAAAATGATGCCCAATATTGAGAGGGCAGACAGCAGAAGCAAGAAGAACTACAGTCCTGCAGCCTGTGGAACAAAAACCACATTCATAGAAAGATAGACAAGATGAAAAGGCAGAGGGCTATGTACCAGATGAAGGAACAAGATAAAACCCCAGGAAAACAACTAAATGAAGTGGAGATAGGCAACCTTCCAGAAAAAGAATTCAGAATAATGATAGTGAAGATGATCCAGGACCGCAGAAAAAGAATGGAGGCAAAGATCAAGAAGATGCAAGAAATATTTAACAAACCTAGAAGAATTAAAGAACAAACACCTAGAAGAATTAAAGGACAAACAAACAGAGGTGAATGATACAATAACTGAAATGAAAAATACACTAGAAGGAATCAATAGCAGAATAACTGAGGCAGAAGAACGGATAAGTGACCTAGAAGACAGAATGGTGGAATTCACTGCTGCGGAACAGAATAAAGAAAAAAGAATAAAAAGAAATGAAGACAGCATAAGAGACTTCTGGGACAACATTAAATGCAACGACATTTGCATTATAGGGGTCCCAGAAGGAGAAGAGAGAGAGAAAGGACCCGAGAAAATATTTGAAGAGATTATAGTCGAAAATTCGCCAACATGGGAAAGGATATATCCACCCAAGTTCAGGAAGTGCAGCAAGTCCCATACAGGATAAACCCAAGGAGAAATACACCGAGACACATAATAATCAAGTTGGCAAAAATTAAAGACAAAGAAAAATTATTGAAAGCAGCAAGGGAAAAACAACAAATAACATACAAGGGAACTCGCATAAGGTTAACAGCTGATTTCTCAGCAGAAACTCTACAAGCCAGAAGGGAGTGGCATGATATACTTAAAGTGATGATAGGGAAAAACCTGCAACTAAGATTACTCTACCTGGCAAGGATCTCATTCAGATTCAATGGAGAAATCAAAAGCTTTACAGACAAGCAAAAGCTAAGAGAATTCAGCACCACCAAACCAGCTCTACAACAAATGCTGAAAGAACTTCTCTAAGTGGGAAACACAAGAGAAGAAAAGGACCTACAAAAACAAAGTCAAAGCGATTAAGAAAATGGTCATAGGACCATACATATCGATAATTACCTTAAACATGAATGGATTAAATGCTCCAACAAAAAGACACAGGCTTGCTGAATGGATACAAAAACAAGACCCATATATATGCTGTCTACAAGAGACCCACTTCAGACCTAGGGATACATACAGACTGAAATTGAGGGGATGGAAAAAGATATTCCATGCAAATGGAAATCAAAAGGAAGCTGGAGTAGCAATACTCATATCAGACAAAATAGACATTAAAATAAAGAATGTTATAAGAGACCAGGAAGGACACTACATAATGATCAAGGGATCAATCCAAGAAGATATAACAATTATAAATATATATGCACCCAACATAGGAGCACCTCAATACATAAGGCAACTGCTAACAGTTGTAAAAGATGAAATTGACAGTGACACAATAATAGTGGGGGACTTTAACATCTCACTTACACCAATGGACAGATCATCCAAACAGAAAATTAATAAGGAAACAGAAGCTTTAAATAAATGACACAATAGACCAGATAGATATAATTGATATTTATAGGACATTCCATCCAAAAAACAGCAAATTACACTTTCTTCTCAAGTGCGCATGGAACATTCTCCAGGATAGATCACATCTTGGGTCACAAATCAAGCCTCAGTAAATTTAAGAAAATTGAAATCATATCAAGCATCTTTTCTGACCACAACGCTATGAGATTAGAAATGAATTACAGGGAAAAAAACATAAAAAACACAAACACATGGAGGCTAAACAATACATTACTAAATAACCAAGTGATCACTGAAGAAATCAAAGAGGAAATCAAAAAATACCTAGAGACAAATGACAATGAAAACACGATGATCCAAAACCTATGGGATGCAGCAAAAGCAGTTCTAAGAGGGAAGTTTATAGCAATACAAGCCCACCTCCAGAAACAAGAAAAATCTCAAATAAACAATCTAACCTTACACCTAAAGGAAGTAGAGAAAGAAGAACAAACAAAACCCAAAGTTAGCAGAAGGAAAGAAATCATCAAGATCAGAGTAGAAATAAATGAAATAGAAACAAGGAAAACAATAGCAAAGATCAATAAAACTAAAAGCTGGTTCTTTGAGAAGATAAACAAAATTGAAAAACCATTAGCCAGCCTCATCAAGAAAAAGAGGGAGAGGACTCAAATCAATAAAATTAGAAATGAAAAAGGAGAAGTTACAACAGACATACAGAAATACAAAGCATCCTAAGAGACTACTACAAGCAACTCTAGGCCAATAAAATGGACAACCTGGAAGAAATGGACAAATTCTTAGAAAGGTATAACCTTCCAAGACTGAACCAGGAAGAAATAGAAAATATGAACAGACCAATCACAAGCAATGAAATTGAAACTGTGATTAAAAATCTTCAAACAAACAAAAGTCCAGCACCAGATGGCTTCACAGGTGAATTCTATCAAACATTTAGAGAAGAGCTAACACCCATCCTTCTCAAACTGTTCCAAAAAATTGTGGAGGAAGGAACACTTCCAAACTCATTCTATGAGGCCACCATCACCCTGATACCAAAACCAGAAAAAGGTACTACAAAAAAAGAAAATTACAGACCAATATCACTGATGAAAATAGATGCAAAAATCCTGAACAAAATACTAGCAAACAGAATCGAACAACACATTGAAAGGATTATACACCATGACCAAGTGGGATTTATCCCAGAGATGCAAGGATTCTTCAATATATGCATATCAAGCAATGTGATACACCATATTAACAAATTGAAGAATAAAAACCATATGATCATCTCAATAGATGTAGAAAAAGCTTTTGACAAAATTCAGCACCCAATTATGATAAAAACTCTCCAGAAAGTGGGCATAGAGGGAACCTACCTCAACATAATAAAGGCCATATATGACAAACTCACAGCAAACATCATTCTCAATGGTGAAAAACTGAAAGCATGTCCTCTAAGATCAGGAACAAGACGAGGATGTCCACTCTCACCACTGTTATTCAACATAGCTTTGGAAGTCCTAGCCACGGCAATCAGAGAAGAAAAATAAATAAAAGGAATCCAAATTGGAAAAGAAGAAGTAAAACTGTCACTGTTTGCAGATGATATGATACTATACGTAGAGAATCCTAAAGATGCCACCAGAAAACTACTAGAGCTAATCAATGAATTTGGTAAAGTAGCAGGATACAAAATTAATGCACAGACATCTGTTGCATTCCTATATGCTAATGATGAAAAATCTGAAAGAGAAATTAAGGAAACACTCCCATTTATCATTGCAACAAAAAGAATAAAATACCTAGGAATAAACCTACCTAGGGAGACAAAAGACCTGATGCAGAAAACTATAAGACACTGATGAAAGAAATTAAAGATGATACCAACAGATGGCGAGATATACCATGTTCTTGGATTGGAAGAATCAATATTGTGAAAATGACTATACTACCCAAAGCAATCTACAGATTTAATGCAATCCCTATCAAATTACCAATGACATTTTTTATGGAGCTAGAACAAAAAATCTTAAAATTTGTATGGAGACACAAAAGACCCTGAACAGCCAAAGCAGTCTTGAGGGAAAAAAACAGAGCTGGAGGAATCAGACTCTGTGACTTTAGACTATACTACAAAGCTACAGTAATCAAGACAATATGGTACTGGCACAAAAACAGAAACATAGATCAATGGAACAAGATAGAAAGCCCAGAGATAAACCCACGCACCTATGGCCAACTAATCTATGACAAAGGAGGCAAGGATATACAATGGAGAAAAGACAGTCTCTTCAATAAGTGGTGCTGGGAAAACTGGACAGCTACATGTTAAAGAATGAAATTAGAACACTCCCTAACACCATACACAAAAATAAACTCAAAGTGGATGAGAGACCTAAATTTAAGAGCAGACACTATAGAACTCTTAGAGGAAAACATAGGAAGAACACTCTTTGACATAAATCACAGCAAGATCTTTTTTGATCCACCTCCTAGAGTAATGGAAATAAAAACAAAAATAAATGGGACCTAATGAAACTTCAAAGCTTTTACAGCAAAGGAAACAATAAACAAGACGAAAAGACAACCATCAAAATGGGAGAAAATATGTGCAAATGAATCAATGGACAAATGATTAATCTCCAAAATATATAAACAGCTCATGCAGCTCAATATTTAAAAAACAAACAACCCAATCCAAAAATGGGCAAAAGACCTAAATAAACATTTCTCCAAAGAAGACATACAGATGGCCAAGAAGCACATGAAAAGCTGCTCAACATCACTAATTATTAGAGAAATGCAAATCAAAACTACAATGAGGTATCACTTCACACCAGTTAGAATGGGCATCATCAGAAAATCTACAGGCAACAAATGCTGGAGAGGGTGTGGAGAAAAGGGAACCCTCTTGCACTGTTGGTGGGAATGTAAATTGATACAGCCACTATGGAGAACAGTATGGAGGTTCCTTAAAAAACTAAAAATAGAATTACCATATGAGCCAGCAATCCCACTATGGGGCATATACCCAGAGAAAACTATATTTCAATAAGACACATGCACTCCAATGTTTATTGCAGCACTATTTACAATAGCCAGGTCATGGAAGCAACCTAAATGCCCATTGACAGATGAATGGATAAAGAAGATGTGGTACATATATACAATGGAATATTACTCAGCCATAAAAAGGAATGAAACTGGGTCATTTGTAGAGACGTGGATGGATCTAGAGACAGTCATACAGAGTGAAGTAAGTCAGAAAGAGAAAAACAAATATTGTATATTAACACATATATGTGGAACCTAGAAAATGGTACAGATGAACCAGTTTGCAGAGCAGAAGTTGAGACACAGATGTAGAGAACAAACGTATGGACACCAAGGGGGGAAAGCAGTGGGGAGTGGGGGTGGTGGTGTGATGAATTGGGAGATTGGGATTGACATGTATACACTGATGTGTATAAGATGGATGACTAATAAGAACCTGCTGTATAAAAAAATAAATAAAAGTAAATTAAAGAAATATTTGTCAAAATGATCAGGCAGTAACTAATTGTAAAAGAAGAAATTAATTTAACTCAGCAGACATTTTGGAGCCAGTTATTATTACATACTAGGCTCTGGGCATTCAGATGAGTTAGAAATGCCGTAGTCTTTAAGGAGTTCACAGTTTAGAAGAGGAGACAGACAGATACTACATTGTTACAGATGGCTTACAGAGACTAAAAAAGAGAAAATTAAATACCAAAAAGGCAATGATCAATTTTATCCTGGGGAGTGGTTAGGGAACCAGGGGTGTTGCTTTAATTGGGTTTATTTTTTAAAATTCATTGAAATATAAAATATATATATATATATATATATATATATATATATATATATAGTATACATGTATATAAATGTACAGCTTAATGAGTTTTGGCAAATTGAAAACACCATGTAAGCCAGTATCCCAGAAACATCCCTCATTTTCCCTCCTAGCCACTAAGCCCTCAAATTAACACCTATTTGACTTCAAACAGCTTAGAGTATTTATGCCTACACTAGTGCTTTAAGTAACAGGAATCATACATGTGCTCTTTTGTGTGTCTGGTTTCTTTAACCGAATATTATATCTGTGAGATTCATCTGTATTTTGGGATATAGGTGAGGATCATTCAGTCTCCTTGTTGTATAATATCCCATGATGAATATTAATTATTTATCAATATATTCAACCTTAGTACATCCTTCAAGCAGATTTCCAAAGTGGTGTACTAATTTATACTCCCAACAGTAGATGAGAGTTTTGGTTGCCCTACTTCCTTGCAAACATTTGATATTTTTTGTCTTTTCATTTCAGCCATTCTGGTGGCCAATCACGTGGTAGTTTAGCAGATTTTGAAAGATGTACTGTGTGTCATCAGGCAAATTGGCTGGTGGAGGGGGTCCCTGGGGAGGGTCAGAAAGGGTGCTCATAAAAGGACCAGTGGGAGTCCTCAGATGTGAATTCTGTGAGCCTGCTGAGTTGCAGATAAATCATATACACAAAAAAATATGTCTCCAAAGTATTATTTTTAGTAGAAATTTGTAGTAAAGTATGGAGTTAAAATGGACTTTATATCAATACAATTTGCTATCAGCTGATGAGTCAAGCACAGTTATAAGCTTGCAACTCTGAAAGGAATAAACAAATGGCATCTCAAATCAGACACTCTGTAACATTAGTGGCTTGTATATAAGTACAGGTTAAAAAAATTATGAAAATAATAATAAAGTGATGCTCCAATAGGTACTCACCTACAGAATGTCTTTGCCTAGGGAAATAAGGAATGCATGTCCTACACAGTACCTCCAGAGTGCACCTGGCATCTACCACACTGCTTGGTAATTTGGCTGTGTTTTCCAGTTGCCAATCATGTGAATAATTGTTTCTATCATTTTTAGTAACAGAACACCCAGTTTTATTTTGGGGGGAGGTGTTGTCAATATGCCTGGTTAAAGACTATATTTCCCAGTTCCCCTGCAACTAAGTTCTGGCCTAATGAAATTTAAGTGTAAATATTGTATGCCACTGGGGGGTACTATCCTTGCCAGGGAGAAGATATACCCTTCTTTGCCCATCCTTTTTCCTTTTGGCTTGCATAGGAATGTGATAACAAGAGCTTGAGCAGCCATTTTGGATCAAAAAGTGGAAGCCACATGCTGAGGATGGCAAAATGAACCCAAATGCCTTACTTGATAAAGCCACCATACCAGCTCTGGACTGCCTACCTCTGGATTTCTTTTTCTATGAGAGAGAAGTAAACCTCCATCTTGTTAAAGCAGTGTTATTTTGTGCCCTCTCTCTCTTTCTCTCTCTCCCCCTTTCTCTCCCTCTCTTTGGTTATATGTAGCCCAGTATAATATTAACTAATAACTGTGTATTAGGAAGAGGAAAGCTCTGCTGGGAAACCAGTGTTTCCAAGTGAAAAAGAAAGGACATGAGCTTTTAAGTAAATGCACTGCCTGTAGTTCTCTATAATACTATAGGTGTGGGGTTTGTGTGGGATCTGATACACTGCAAATAAGCCCTTGTAGAACTGAACTGAATTGTTGCCCAAACCAATATAAAAAGATCATTGTATTAGTTTCCTATTGCTGCTGTAACAAATTACCACAAATTTAGTGGCTTAAGACAACTTATTATCTTACGGGCATAAGTCTAAAATCAGTTTGGGCTAAAATCAAGGTGTTAGCAGGCTTGTGTTTCTTCTGGGGGGAGAATGTATATCCTTGTCTTTTTATAGCTTCAAGAAGCTGCCCACATTCTTTGGCTCATGGCCACACATCACTCCAACCTTGGCTTCGATCATCACACAGCCATCTACCTCCCTTTTATAAAGACCCTTGTGATTATGTTGAGCCCACCCGGATAATCCAGGATAATCTTCTCATTTCAAGATCCTTAACTTAATCACCTGCTAAGTAACATATTCACAGATTCTAGGGATTAGGACATGCCCATCTTTTGGGGGGCCGTTATTCGGCCTACCGTAGTCATGTTATAGCCTCACCTTATCTATAGTGTGAGTTCTTCTCATTTATAGGGGTCAGGTGCTAGGAGGAATGGTGTGATGGAAGGAATATGGTTTGGAGTTAGCACACCTAAGAGTCCCAGAGCTGCTTCTAAGTAGCTGTGAAGCCTTGGACAAGTCATTTAAACTCTCTTGGCTCTCATTTTTTAGTGAAATGAGGGTATTGGACTGGATCAGGGAGGCAAATACCTGGTAGGTATACTGTCAACCCTTCCTCCTATACCCATAACAGAGATAACTACTTGTTCAAGGGCCTTTCTCTTGTGAGCTTGTTCCCAGCTTTCTACACAGCTACTACCAGGTGGCCAAAACTGTGAAAAAATCTATTTTCTCTCCCTGAACAAGATCATCTCTAAGGCCTGTGACCTAAACTGTTAAAACACATACACAGCTAAAACTTAACTAGCCTCGTCATGGATCATTGAATCTCAAAGTCCGCTGATTCCCTTTCTTTTCAAAATATTTTCTCCCCCAGATTTTCCCTAGATCAATTAACTTGGCTAGTCAGTATTTCTTACCTCCCTACTTTTCCTCTGAAGAGAGCAGTTACGAACCAAAAGAGAAATAAAGGTTTGAAAGGTCTCCTACCTATCTTATCAATCAGGTATAAATGAGAGTTGCCCATACAGAAACCCTGCCCTGCCATCACACCTAAGACCCCATGTGCTACCAGGCTGTGCTTTAGCTTGAACTTGTAATTTATACTTCCACTTCCACTTAACACCTATACCTATACCTACATTTACACTTATATGTAAAAGCTCATGTCATTTCTAGATGGAGCTTGTGTCTCTCTTATATACAGAGAACACAACAACAAATTATACTTTTATTGCCAGACCCCAAAGCTAGAAAGAACTCATTCAAAAAGCAGTTTTGACCAGACATGACCAGACATGTGAAGCATCTCACTGAGGGTAGGTGCAAAACATTAAAGTCATATAGCTTAGATCATGGAAAAAACTGTGAGACAGGATGTAAACTCACTTCTATTGGAAGGAGTGTAATGTAAAAAAAGAAAAGCAACACACAGCTAGAGTTAAGTTGCTCACAAGGAGCAAAGTCAGGTCCCAGACAAACCTCAGAAGTGTCAAATGATCAAACTGTCTATAATATGTGGTTTCTGGCATGCATTATGAAAAATGAAAGGGTAATTTTCTGTTCAGACGATTGTCTCCTATCAGATTCTGCACAGACTTACTGAAGACTGACTCTTTCAACTCTTTTTAGTTTGTAAGGTTTTCCAAAGAAAAGACAGTCTTTCTGTTTATTCTAAAAGCCCTCCTCATCAAAGTAGAACCTTAGATTACTTCATTTTGTAACCACAGGTCAGAGAAGATGCCTCTTCTGAGATGTGAGTTCTGCACTGGAAATTCTTGGTAGAGGTGCAGAGGTGTGCTCTGGAGTGGGGTGCCTTCCCTGAAAGCTAAAGCATCCCTCTCTGTAATTAGGTATTTGCCATCACATAAGCTTGTTTAATTATCCTCACAAAACTTATTGGTATCTGAAATTATTTTGTTTACCTCGGGAGTGGCAACCCATGTGTGATGAGTGGGAGTGCTGATCTAAGTTGCAGGCTTGTTTTCTTTGGCCAGCATAGTGATATATATCAATTTTGAATCTGAAAGTCTTCAGGCATGCAGAAACTCTCCAGCTCAATATAATAATCACCACTCCCTATAGTCTCAAACTTAGCTTCTTCACATATTTTTGTTCTCTACCTGGTGCAGTAAGGCATTGGAATGTGGGAACTGTGGCTTCCATATAGCAGGTCTGCTGAGACACCTATAATATCATGGAGTGGGGACCTCATCTGTACCCCAGTGTGTATAATGGTAAGCATTCACTGGGGTACAAACTGAGAGGTTTTATTTCTGGCTCCTTCTAACTTGCTGTGGGTCAAAGAGAGGACATTTCACCCTTTTCACTATTTTCACTTTCTCATCTGTAGGAAGGTTAGTGGTGCAACAGGAGTTGAAAGGAAAATGGGTAGAGGCCCTGTTAAGATTTTTTTTTTTCGAGAATCAGTATGCTCCAGATGATGAGGAATGCCTTCTAGGCAGGCTTTTTCAGAGAACTGAACTGCCTCCTTAGATGGGGAACAAAAGTTTACAAGTCTTATTGTTGTAATGCCCCTCTCTGTGAGAGATGAGGTAATGAAGAGCCAGTCAGCATGGTAGGAAGAATAATGCTCCCTCCCGCCTTCAAAGATGTCCATGTCCTAATCCCTAAAACCTGAGAAATTGTTACCTTATGTGGCAATAGAAACTTTGCTGATGTTATTAAGTTAGGGTTTTTGACATAGGGGAGATTATCCTGCATTATCCATCCAAGAGGGCCCAATATGGTCACAAGTCTTGTTATAAGGAAAAGGGGGAGGTAGGAGAGTCAGAGTCAGAAAAGGCTATGTGATGATAAAAGCAGAGGTCACAGTAATGCCATTGCTGAAACAAGGCCATGAGCCAAGGAAGGTGGGAGGCTGTTAGAAGTTGGAAAAGGCAAGGAACATGCTCTCCTCTAGAGCATCTGGAAGGAATGCAACCCTCCCTCCCGGTGAATTTTTGCCCAGTGAGACCCATGTCACCCTTCCGACCTTCAGAACTGTAAGACAATAAATTCGTGCTGCTCTAAGAAACTAAGTTTGTGGTAATTTTTATAGCAGCTTAGGAAATGAATACAGTGAATCAATATTTCTTGAGCATCTATTGTGAGCCAGGAACTGCTATGTTCTCAAAATGAAAGATAGACATGGTCTTTAAACATACTTTATTAGGGAAGGAAAACATTAAACAAATGCTTATAAATAATAGTTGAACAGTTAGAAGTGTGAGAAATGCTGCAACAGAGAAATTCAGTGCTGTGAGACCATAAAACAAAGACAAACATGACCTTGACTGGGGTGAGTCAAAAGGGATACTTAGGCTAAGATTCAAATGCTGAATAGTAATTAGCTATGAGAAGAGATCAAGCAAGAGTCCAGGCAGAGGGGCCAGAATGGTGAAGTCCCAGAGTGAACATGGTGTGTTCAAGGAGAAGGAAAACCCAGTGTAACTGGCATGCTCAGGATGTGGGGAAGAGAGGTAGGAGATGAGGCTGGGAAGGTAGGCAGGTCCAGATAACACAGGGCTTTGAGGAGCACATTAAGCTCATGTTGAGATTTTGGACTTTGTTTTTCAAAACCATAGGAAGTGCCTAGATTGTGTGTTTTTCCAACGGGCTAACTGGACATCAGAACTGGATTTTCTAGGTTGACACATTTAATTGCCAGCGTGAGACCCTCCAGCATATTTTTTCTCTGTTGTGTCTACCAGGGTGGCTGCAAGTGTTAAATGTTGCAGCTAGAGGATAGTGAAGGCATCAAGAATCTGAATTGCTGAACTGCTGGACGGAGGAGTTTCTTCGAAGTCCCCTGGATCTGCAGCAAACTTTGAGTTAGAAATAAGCCTCTGTTGTGTTAAGCTCTTGATGTTTTGGTGTTGTTACTGCACAGCCTAGTGTTTCTTGATTAATTCAGTCATTTAACACAGTGACTCCTTGATCATCAGAGTGAACATGGGGAACAGGTGAAACAGAGACTTCTGGATACTCACCCACCCTGTTCTGATGTAGGCCTTAGATAGAGCCAGGAAATTTATTGGTATGTTTCATAGTAGAAACTACTGATTCTGCTAGTCTGTCTTTAGCTAGGATTACCAGAACTGGGCATGTGGGTTGAATTGTGCTGGCCTGCCTTGTGGGCAGCAAACATTATTCAAAATAAGAAAGAAAACATTTTAATGTCAGTTGTTATCTTGGGGATCCTGGGACATCTTTTGAGATAACAGTATATTGAGGAATGTCAGAGAAACCAGATGTATTAGTTTGCTACAGCTGCTATAACAAAGTACCACAGACTGGGTGGCTTACACAACAGAAGTTTATTTTCTCATTGTTCTGGAGGCCGGTTGTCTGAGATCAAGGTGTTAATTTCCTCTAGACCTCTCCTTGGCTTATGGATGGCATTTTCTCCTTATGTCTTCACATGATCTTCCTGTGTGTATCTGTGTCCTAATCTCTTCTTATACAGATGACAGTCATATTGGATTAGAACCCATCCTAATAACCTCATTTTACCTCTTTAAAGACCCTACCTCCAAATAGAGTTAAATTCCAAGGTACTGGGGGTTAGGACTTCAACATGTGAATTTGGGGAGACATAATTCAACCCCTAACACTAGACTTTAAGGAAATGCCCTTATTTTATGCAGCCTGCAAAGAGAGTAACTTAACTCAGAGATGGAGGTAGTTCTAATTAAGAGAGGAGCTACATGATTTACGTGGTGATGAGTCTGATTCACACAATTCACTTACAGCTTAAGTAAACAGATGCCATTTTCTACAATAAATATATTTTGCATAGTGAATGTACTATACATGCTTCTAGGTTGAAGATTACATTCCAAGGAAAGTTCCAGGAACTTTGAAATTCAGTGTTGAATGCATATCCCAGAAGGAGTGGAAGTCTCTTGAAAATCTTGGTAAGTATCTTGCTTTTTCTTAGCAAGTATAGCAATAGGTATAGCTGTTTTACATTTAAATGCTTACATGCATGCATATATTTATATTTTTAATTTAAATTTTAAGAAGAGCTTTTGCCCATTTGTCTGTTCTCATAGTTTCTTATGCTCCTGAGGATCTTGAATATAAATATTTTTCCTTGAAACTCTCACTTATCTTACTGAGGAGGGAATAACCAGTCCAGTCTTGAAAGATTTTAAGCACTATTCCCAAAGTTTACAACTGTGACCTATAGTGTCTTTCAAGTTTAACCAGGGTATCTTCAGAATATGAGAAAAGTGAGACTGGGGAAATTAGGTGACTGGTGAAGCCCACTTTGTCACCTAGAGGCAGAGCCAATATTACAGGTCCTATACTTTAAGGCTTATTGTAGAGCTGTTGGCTCCACATGCATCATGGCAGAAGAGATTTATGGCATGTTTACAGTATATGTATGGTACATTTATAATGTAGTTCAAAAAGTTTATTTAATACCTTGAATACATTTTGGGGCTTCACTAGCTTTCCAGTTAAATACCAGGTAGAGTTCTATTGTAAAACACCAAACAACCAAGCAAAAACAAATGAGGGAAGCTTAGAGTATAGAGTTGGAAACATTTTTCATTGCTCACCTTTTTTCAGATCCCTACTGAGAAGAATACTTTGTCAGTTGAGATAGGCTAGGTTGTGTTACAATAACAAACAATTCTAAATCTCAGTGGCTTGACACAGCACAGGTTTATTTATCACTCACAAAGTGAGTGTCCAAAGTGGGTCAGCAGAGGGCTTACTCTGCTCCAAACAGATCTGGGTACCTGGGCCAGTAGGGGCTCTTCCCTCTTGTAATGGCGTCATCTGGAAAACATGGCCTTTGTGGCCACCTTAACAGTGAAGAAAGTACACAAGGGTCTCACTGGCAGCTAAACACTCTGGTCTGGAAGTGATACATGCCATTTCCCGTCACAAACCATTAGCCAGAAATGGACATATGCCCTGTCTAACAGCAAGAGGGTGGAGAACTATAATCTTCTGGATTTCAGATAGGAGAAGGGGACTGAATAGAGGTGAGCACTAGAAATCTCCACCCTAAATGCTTTTCCTCTATGGGACCCCATTTCTTCATTTATTAATTTATTCAACCAAGATGTGCTCGATATGGAGTTATGTACATAGCTGAATAAGACAGACGTTATCTCAGCCTTTTTGGGGCTTACAGTTTTGAGGCAGACAAATAAAAAATAATGCTGTTATAAATTTTAATAAGTGCTCTGAAGAAAAGGAAAGAGCAATGATAGATAATAATGGTTATTAGAAGAGACCTACACAAGTAGGTGGAAAAAAGAATTAAATCACTAAATGGTTTCATGAGTGAGGCCAATTAAAAAGAAAGGCAGGGCCTCCCTGGTGGCGCAGTGATTAAGAGTCCGCCTGCCGATGCAGGGGATACGGGTTTGTGCCCCGGTCTGGGAGGATCCCACATGCCGCGGAGCGGCTGGGCCCGTGAGCCATGGCCGCTGGGCCTGCGCATCCGGAGCCTGTGCTCCGCAACGGGAGAGGCCACAACAGTGAGAGGCCCGCATACCGCAAAAAGAAAAAAAAATTAAAAAATAAAAAAAAAATAAATAAAAAGAAAGGCAACTACAGCTGACTCTTAAATAACATGGGTTTGAACTGTGAGGGTCCACTTATATGTGGATTTTTTTCAATAATATGTACTATAGTATGACATTATCTGCAGTTGGTTGAATCCAAGTCTGCAGAACCAGGGGTATAGAGGGCTGACTGTAAAGTTATAGTCACGGATTTCAACTGTGTGAGGGGCGGACACCCCTAACCCCCATGTTGTTCAAGGGTCAACTGTATATGCAAGTGATTTCCAGATTCTCTCCTTAGTTAGTAAATCACCATAAACATTAGAATTATTTGTGGTTTGGGTTCCATCACAAGCAGATCCTGAGATAGAGATTTAAGTGTAAGTGTGTAGTTTATTTTGGTAGGAGAGGTGAAAGGAAGCATTGATAGAGGAGTGAGGAAGCAAGAAGGAAGGGACGGCAGCTTATGAAGGGGGCATTATAAAGCCAGCTACCACTGTAGGTGACTGTAGCTTAATCTCACTGGGAAAACTCTGGGTGTCAGTGTAAAATACATGTTAATATACCATTTCCTGTTAGTCACTGGTTGAGGGCTGCTCTCTTGGAATGTACTGCCAGTGTGTACTGCACATTTTGATTCCTCTAGAGTTTTCTTTAGATGGAGCATCTATATGCTACCATTTGTCTGTCACTCCTTCATTCATAAAAGTTTTATAGGGTCTGTAGTGATGTCTTCTCTTTCATTCCTAATTTTAGTAATTTGTGTCTTCTCCATTTTTTTTCTTTTTAGTCTCTTCTAAGTTCTAAAGATTGTTGATCTTTTCAAATAAGACACTATTGCTGTATTGATTTTCTCTATTATTTCTTTTTAAAATTTTATTGATTTCCACTATGACCTGTATTATTTCTTTCCTTCTATTTACTTTGTATTAATTTGTTCTTTTTTCTCTAACATAAGCATTTAAAGGTATAGATTTTCCTTTAAGCACTGCTTTAGATGTATCCTATAACATTTTATTTATTTATTTATCTATTTATGACTGTGTTGGGTCTTTGTTGCTGCACGCAGGCTTTCTCTAGTTGTGGCGAGCAGGGGCTTCTCTTTGTTGCACTGCGTGGATGTCTCATTATGGTGGCTTCTCTTGTTGCAGAGCACGAGCTCTAGGAGCGTGGGCTTCAGTAGTTGTGGCACGTGGGCTCATTAGTTGTGGCTCTTGGGCTCTAGAGCACAGGCTCAGTAATTGTGGCTCTTGGGCTCTAGAGCACAGGCTCAGTAGCTGTGGTGCACAGGCTTAGTTGCTCCATGGCATGTGGGATCTTCCCGGACAAGGGATCAAACCTGTGTCCCCTGCATTGACAGGCGATTCTTAACCACCGCACCACCAGGGAAGTCCCTATCCTGTAAATTTTGATATGTTGTATTTTATTGTCACACAGGTTAATTAGAAATGCATTTTTAAATTTCCAAATATTTGGGCATGTTCTTTCTATTATTGATTTCTAATTTAATTTCATTGTTGTTGAAGAAGATATCTGGTATTATTTCAATCTTTTAAAATTTATTGAGACTTGTTTTATGGCCTAGCATATGGGCTGTCCTGGAAAATGAGCCATGTGCACTTAAAAAAATGTACATTCCACTCTTTTGGGTAGGGTATTCTATATAGGTCAGTTTGGTTAAGTTAGCTGGTAATGTTGTTCAAATATTCTTTATCCTTACTGATTTTTCTGTCTGGTTGTTCTATTAATTAGTGAGAAAAGAGTATTGAGATTCCAATTATAATTGTTGAAAAGTCTATTTCTCCTTTCTATTTTGTCAGTTTTTGCTTAACATATTTTGGGGCTCTCTTGTTAGATACATAAACATTTTTACTTTTATATCTCCCTGCTCTATTGACTCTTATCATTGTGAAATGCTCCCCTTATTCACAATATTTCTAGCCTGATGTCATGTTGTCTGATAATAATTTAGCCATTCCAGCTCTTTTATGGTTACTGTTTGCATAGTGTATCTTTTTCATCAGTTTACTTTACATCTATTTATGTTTAAAGTGTGTTTCTTGTTGATTGAATATAGTTTGATCTTGCTTTTTATTTCAGTTTAACAGTCTCTGCCTTTTGATTAGGATAGTCAATTTACATGTAATGTTATTATTGATATGGTTGGATTTATGTCTGACGTGTTGCTTTTTGTTTTCCATTTTCATCTCTTTTTTTGGGTCCTATATTCCTCTTTTACTGCCTTCTTTTGTGCTAGTGCACTATTTTAATTCCTTTGTTAATTTTTTTAAAGCTGCTTTGAATTATTTCCCTAGTGGTCACCCTAGAGATTATAATGTGCATATTTAAGTTTTCACAATCTACTTCAAGTTAGTACTGACTTAAATCTCATAAATTATAGCAACTTTGTTCCATTATAGCTCCATTCTCTTCTCTCTCCTTTGTGTTATTACTGTCAAATATACTTTATCTGTTGGGTTAGATGTAAAAACTTAACAATACATCTTTACAATTATTGTTTTAACCAATCTGTTTTTTAATGATTTTTTTAAATTAAGAGAAATACAAGAAAAAAGAAAGAAAAAGAAAAAAATATAGGCAGTCTTTTATATTTACCCACATATTTATAATATCTGATACTTTTCCTTCCTTCCTTCATTTTCATTGCCATCTACTGTCATTTTCTTTCAGCTTGAAGGACTACTCCTATTATTTCTTGTAGGTTAGGTCTACTAACAATGAATTCTCTGTTTCTGTTTATCCATGAATGTCTTTATTTTCTGTTTATTTTTGATGAGTAGTTTGCTGGATATAAAAGTCTTTTTTGGACAGTTTTCTTTTCTTAACACTTTAAACAATTCATTCCATTGCTGGCCTCCATAATTTCTGATGAGAAATCAGCCATTAACCATTTTGTTGCTGAGTTGTTTTCCTCTTAATATTTTTGGGATTTTCTCTTTTTCTTTGTCTTCCAGAAGTCTGACTATAATAGGTCTTGGTGTGGATCTCTGTATTCATCCTACTTATGGTTTTTTGAGCTCCTTGGACCTGTGGATTGACATTTTTCATATAATTTTGGAAGTTTTTGCTCATTTCTTCAAATATATTTTCTGCTCCCTTCTCTTTCTTTCAGACTTTTCATTATACAAAAGTCAATCTACTTGGTCTTGTTCAACAGATCTCTGGTCTTTTTTCTCAGTTTTTTTTTTCCCCCTTTCTTCTATGGATTACAAACGTTTTATCAACCTATCTTCAAATTCAGTGGTTCTGGGACTTCCTTGGTGGCACAGTGGTTAAGAATCTGCCTGCCAATGCAGGGGACATGGGTTTGATCCCTGCTCTGGGAAGATCCCACATACCACGGAGCAACTAAGCCCGTGTACCACAACTACTGAGCCTGCGCTCTAGAGCCTGTGAGCCACAACTACTGAGCCCTTGTGCTACAACCACTGAAGCCTGCACACCTAGAGCCCGTGCTCTGCAGCAAGAGAAGCCACTGCAATGAGAAGCACGCCCACCACAACAAAGAGTAGCCCTGCTCTCCACAACTAGAGAAAGCCAGTATGCGGCAACAAAGACCCAATGCTGCCAAAAAAAAAAAAAAAAAAAAAATTCACTGATTCTTTGCCTTTTTAAATGTGATGTTAAATACATCTAGTAAATTTTTCATTTTGGATGTTGTGCTTTTCATCTCTAAAATGATCATTTGTTTTATTTGATATTTTTACTTTCTCTATTGACATTTTGTACTTGTTGAGTAATTTTCAAAATAATTTCTTTTAATTTACTGAATGTAGTTTTCTTTAACTCTGAGCATATTTATTAGATCTGCTTTGAAATTTATATTTGGTGAATCTAACATCTGTGCCCAGTCAGAATCAGTTTCTGTTGGCTTTCTCTCTTTCTCCCTCCCTCCTTCCTCTCTCCCTCCCTCCCTTCCTTCCTTCCTTCCTTTCTTTCTATCTCTCTTCCTTTCTTTCTTCCTTTCTTTATCATCTATCTATCTATCTGAGTCTGGATCACATATTTCTGTTTCTTTGCATGTCATATAATGTTTGATTAAAAGACTGGACATTCTCATACTATCAATATATTATAGGAACCCTGGATTTTGTTTTATAACCTTTTATATAGCCAAACAGATGCAACCCATTTCATACATGTTCTCAAGATAAACAATCAGTACTTCTCAAATAAGAGCACTTGATTAGCACATATAGTTCATCCTAAATTTGCCTGGTAATTGAGGTAGCAAACATGTTTACTAATTGCCTTTATCCAAAGGGAAAATAAAATAGAATAAAATTCTCATTTATTTATGACAGGAGGATGATATATCTCTTTACCAGATTACACATGACATACATCACATTTTGGTTTAATGCATATTCAACCATAAAACTGTTTTTTCCTCTTCTACTATTGTGGACAGGTTTTCCAAGTTGGCAGATTTTCTTTTTTAATTTTGTTTTCCCAAAAGTAGTTGCTGGCCATGCCAGGGAGGCGCTATACTGCATGTTTTTCTTGTTGAAACTAACAGCCTTCTCCTTATTTTTCTTTCTCTCTTTCTTTTTTTTTTTTTTTTTCTTTTTTTTGCGGTATGCGGGCCTCTCACTGTTGTGGCCTCTCCCGTCGCGGAGCACAGGCTCCGGATGCGCAGGCCCAGCGGCCATGGCTCACGGGCCCAGCTGCTCCGCGGCATATGGGATCCTCCCAGACCGGGGCACGAACCCGTATCCCCTGCATCGGCAGGCGGACTCTTAACCACTGCGCCACCAGGGAGGCCCTTTCTCTCTTTCTTGGTAGCTGTTTTAGGAGCATCAATGCTTCTGAATCTTAGGGAGACTCTAGATTTCATCAGTTCCTTTCTCCCATATCACCTAGGTATGCTTTCACAATTGTATGTAAAGTGCTAAGCAAACTCAACTGTAAGGTAGGAAATAAGTAACAATTAATACACAAATGGACTCTCCTTTTGATCCTTCAGTGGGTATGTTTTAGATAAATCCTTTGTAAGAGTAAGCACAGAAATCAGAGGGATTTTTATTTTTTTAGCCAATAGGGTTATCATGGATTGGTACTCTGGTCTAGCAATTCAGTAGGGTGTGCAGATATTTTTCCTACAATCTCATCCTTTCTGAAGACATGTCTTTTTTCTGATTTAAGATTTTAAGGAACTCTTGTACTGAGGGGCTTGAGTAAATGTCCTACAGCCATGTAGTGTTGGGATGAAGATGAGAGGATCATCAGTTGTGCTTTTGTTTGACCTACATATTCACAGAGAGGTGAGGGAGTTGGGAGCCATGAAGGGTGGATAAGGCCTCATCTCAGGTCCTCAAGAAGGTGAACCACACATATGCTTCCTCACTCCTCTACTCTCTTTTTCTTCTAGTACCACCCATGTCCTCTCTTCAGTCCTCTCTACCCAAAGTCCCTGCCCTCACCCTCACTTCATCACTCTTGCACTACTAGTGAAACAGTAGGCTCAGACCCATTCTAGACCCAGTTGTGCCTTCCCCTGACTTCCCTGTTGGTCACAGGGAACAGTAATTCCTTTAGCTTCAGTTCCATCTCTCTCTGCTGGCAAAGCTAAAGCCAGTTTTTCTCCTAAAATACTTGATGACAAATGCGCTTCTCCACTGGATTAATTTAATTTTTTCCAGAAAACATTTTGGTCCGTTCTATATGAAGCATGTATATTCCTCTTATCCTTTGACCCTACTATTTACAAAAAAACCAAAAACAAAAACAGACCCTGGTTTTGTTATGCTGTAGGCACATTTTCCTTTGTTCTCACCTAATTTTCATTACAAAGGGTCACTGGATTAACTGAGACTGCCTCTATAGAACTTTTTGGATCAAAGGGCTCCATATTCAAATAGTTTCTCTCACTCTGACCCCCAAATTTCTCCTGTGACAGATGGGGTTGAAATTTCAGTACTTCCACCATGTATATATTCAGTATTGAAAAATGTACTTGCATCTATAAATGGCAGAAGTGTTCCAATGAGAGAGATTGCACCAACTCTTTGAAGAGCTATCTTTATTTCTGTATGTGGTTTTGCCAATGATTCAGTGGAAACATAATAGTGACTTTGATGAGTCCTAAGTGTACGTTATGAGTTTGTACAAAACTTTCAAAATTATTTTTAGTTTTTGTGAGTTAGCTGAATATAAAAAGTAATTTCGTATCTACTCTCTTCCTTCGCATCTTCTCATAATACATTTGGTCTCCAGATGTTGAAGTAAGAAATATTTTCTCTGGAAAATAAAGCTATCAGTGTGCATTATAACATGGACAATACTGATGCATGTCTAAAAATGAGGCTGATACAAATTTTAAATCCCTGCCATATGCTGAACTTTGGGCTAAAAGAGAAGGAAACCAAATGATATTGTTGAAGCTCCTAGTATTCCAAGGTATCATTGCAGATGTTTTCCCATACATTATCACATTACGTTTTTTTAAACAACATTACAAAGTAGGTTTTATTCTCTCTTGATTTGCAGAGGGAGAGAGAAAGTCAAGTTTAGAGACTTGAGATAGTTTTCTCAGTGTCCCAGATATTTAGGTGCAAAGTTGGAATTCAGGACCCTTTGACTTAGAAGCCCTTGCACTTTTCCCCATGCCATTGTGCCAACTGAAGAGTTGAAAGTCCTTCATATTCAGCTATACAATAGTACCCTCAAATGTTACTTCAGTACAAGTATAGCCTTGCTTTGTATAGTCTTATGCCTCTATGCCTTAAAATGCAGAGATCATGATTTATCTAGTTTTTTCTTACCAGCACTTAGCACAGGAAGTGAAATTTAGAAGAAGCTTAGTAAAAGGCCGTTAAAATCTATGAATGAATTAGACTTGGTCATCATAAAAAGCTTTTTCAAAGAAGCTCCTCCTTTAAGAATTTCTCTTTCTCTTAAGCTTTCCATTTACTAGAACCCATGAGATCATTCAAAGGACTTTTTCTCCATGACAGCTTTAACATTCATAAAATTATCAGACATGTCATTTTACTTTTATAATGTCTCTAACACCTGGCTCTTCCTTTTTATTTCCATTGTCACTACTTCTATTCTATCTATCCTCAGGGACTGTTTTCTCTCTCCAATTCACTCTCTTTTATTCATCCATCCATCCATCCATCCATCCATCCATCCATCCATTCTTTCATTTCTTCAACAAATATTTTGGCAGCATTTATTAAAAACACAATAAGCATTCATTAAAAACACAATACAGTGTGATAAGTGCTGTAAGAAAAGATTGTTTACAGTGCTGTGAGATCACAGAAAAGGATAACTCTTACCCAATTTGGGGAGGGAGATTCAGTGACAACTTCTTGGAGGAGCTGTTATCTGAGCTGAGCTTCAAAGAATCAGTTGAGTTAGAAAGGCAAAAAATGGAAAAAGGTAAAAGGACAATAGTGTTCCTCCTCTGTTGCATCACCATTTATTATTATTTTTTATTAAAATTTTTAAAATTGACGTAGAGTTTACCTACAAATGTATCATACTAGTTTCAGGTGTACAACATAGTAATTCAATATGTTTGTAGGTTATGAACAATACAAAGTTATAATATTATTGACTATAGTCCCTGTGCTGTACATTACATCCCTGTGACTTATTTATTTTTTAACTGGTAGTTTGTACCTCTCAACCCCTTCATCTATTTCGTTCATCCCCCTCTGGCCTCCCGTTTGGCAACCAGTAATTTGTTCTCTGTATCTGTGAGTCTGATTCTGTTTTGTTATATTTGTTCATTTGTTTTGTTTTTTAGATTCCACATATGAATGAAAAATACAGTATTTGTCTTCCTCTGACTTATTTCACTTAACATAACACCCTCTAGGTCCATCCATGTTGTCGTAAATGGCAAGATTTCATTCTTTTTTATGGCTGAGTAATATTCCATTGTATACATACACCACATCTTCTTTATCCACTCATCTGTTGATAGACACTTATATTGCTTCCATATCTTGACTATTGTAAATAATGCTACAATGAACATTGGGGTGCATACAAATTAGTGTTTTCATTTTCTTTGGGTGAATACCCAGGAGTGGAATTGCCGGATTGTATGGTAGTTCTATTCTTAATTTTTTGAGGAATCTCCATATTGTTTTCCACAGTAACTGCACCAATTTATATTCCCACCAACAGTGCACAAGGATTCCCTTTTCTCCACATCATTTTCAACACTTGTTATTTCTTGTCTTTTTTATGATAGCCATTCTGACAGATATGAGGTGATATTATTGTGGGTTTCCTTTGCATTTTCTAATGGTTAGTGATGTTGAAAATCTTTTCATGTGCTTGTTGGCCATCTGTATGTCTTCTTTGGAAAAATGCCTATTCAGGTACTCTGCCCATTTTAAACTCAGGTTTTGTTTTGTTTTGTTTTGTTTTTGATATTGAATTTTATGAGTTCTTTATAAATTTTGGATATTAACCCCTTATTGGATATATCATTTGCATATATCTTCTCCCATTCAGTGGGTTGCCTTTTTATTTTGTTGATGGTTCTCTTCACTGTGCAGAAACTGTTTAGTTTGATGTAGTCCTATTTGTTTAATTTTGTTTTTGTTTCTCTTGCCTGAGGAGACCGATCCAAAAATATATTGCTAAGGCCCATGTCAAAGAAGGTACTGCCTATGTTTTCTTCTAGGAGCTTTATGGTTTCAGGTCTTACATTTAAGTCTTTAATCCATTTTGTTTATTTTTGTATATGGTGTGAGAAAATATTCTATTTTCATTCTTTTATGTATAGCTGTCCAGTTTTCCTAGCACCAATTATTGAAGAGACACTTTTCCCCATTGTATATTCTTGCCTCCTTTGTCATAGATTAGTTGACCATATGTGTGTGGTTTATTTCTGGACTTTCTATTCTGTTCCATTGATCCATGTGTTTGTTTTTATGCTAGTACTATACTGTTTTGGTTACTACAGCTTTGTAGTATAATTTGAAGTCAGGGAGGGTAATACCTCCTGCTTCTTCTTTCTCAAGATTGCTTTGGTTATTCAGGGTCTTTTGTGGTTCCATATACATTTTATGATTATCTGTTCTAGTTTGTGAAAAATGCCATAGGTATTTTGATAGAGATTGCATTGAATGTGTAGATTGCTTTGGTAGTATGAACATTTTAACAATATTAATTCTTCCAATCCATGAGCATGGTATATCTTTCTATTTATTTGTGTTGTCTTCAATTTCTTTCATCAGTGTCTTGTAGTTCATGAATAGAGGTCTTTCACCTCCTTGGTTAAATTTATTCCTAGGTATTTTATTCTTTTTAATGTGATTGTTTTCTCCTTCTGGTAGTTCATTTTTGGTGTACAGATATGCAACAGATTTCTGCATTTTAATTTTGTATCCTGCAACTTTACTGAATTCATTTATTAGTTCTAATAGTTTTTTTTTTTAAGTCTTTAGCTTTTCCCATAGTATCATGTCATCTGTAAATAGTGACAGTTTTACTTCTTCCTTTCTAATTTGGATGCCTTTTATTTCTTTGTCTTCACTGACTGCTGTGGCTAGGACTTCCAATACTATGTTGAATAAAAGTGGTGAAAATGCGTATCCTTGTCATGTTCCTGATCTTAGAGAAAATGCTTTCAGATTTTCACTGTTGAGTGTGATGTTAGCTGTGGGTTTGCCATAAATGGCTTTTATTATGTTAAGGTATGTTCCCTCTATACCCACTCTGCTGAGAGTTTTTTTCATGAATGGATGTTGAATTTTGGTCAGATGTCTTTTCTGTATCTATTAAGATGATCACGTAATTTTTTTTTTTTTTTTTTTTTTTTGCGGAACGCGGGCCTCTCACTGTTGTGGCACGTGGGCCTCTCACTGTTGTGGCCTCTCCGGTTGCGGAGCACAGGCTCCGGACGCGCAGGCTCAGCGGCCATGGCTCACAGGCCTAGACGCTCCGTGGCATGTGGGATCTTCCCAGACTGGGGCACGAACCCGTGTCCCCTGCATCGGCAGGCGGACTCTCAACCACTGCGCCACTAGGGAAGCCACCAATCACGTAATTTTTATTAATGTTATGTGGTGTATCATGTTGATTTATGTACAAATATTGAACCACCCTTGGATCCCTGGAATAAAATCACACTCAACCCTGATGTATGATCCTTTTAACGTATTGTTGAATTTGGTTTGCTAATATTTTACTGAGGATTTTTGCATCTAGCTTATCAGGTATATTGGCCTGTAATTTTCTTGTAGTGTCTTTGGTTTTGGTATCAGGGTAATGGTGGCCTCATAGAATGAGTTTGGAAGCATTCCCTCCTCTTTAACACTTTGGAATTGTTTGAGAAGGATAGGTATTAACTCTTCTTTAAATATTTGGTAGAATTCCCCTGTGAAACTGTCTGGTCCTGGACGTTTGTTTATTGGTAGTATTAAAAAAATTACTGATTCAATTTTATTACTAGTGATCAGCTTGTTCAGATTTCCTATTTCTTCCTGATTCAGTCTTGGAAAATGGTATGTTTCTAAGAATTTATCATTTTCTCTAGGTGGTCCAATTTGTTGTTGTATAACTGTTCTTAGTATTCTCTTATGATTGTTTGTATTTCTGTGATACTGGTTGTAACTTCTCCTCTCTATTTCTAATTTTATCCATTTGGGCCCTCTCTCAATTTTTCTGGTGCATCACCATTTCTTTTCCATTGTTTCTATTTTTCTCCATAGCAGTTCTCAACATCTGGCATACTGCATATTTCTACATATTCACCTGCCATGTCTCATATCAAAATTATCCAGTGACTTCCCTCCTCACCCCTAATAAAAGCCAAACTATTCACAGTGGCTGAAAAAACTACCATGAGTGGCTTCTGTCAGCCCTCCAACCTCTTTTTTTCCTATTTATTTCCTCAGTCACTCTGCTTCAGCCACACTGGGCTCCTTGTTGTTCCTTGAAGGCACCAGGCTGCCTCCTACCTTAGGGCCTTTGCACTTGCTTTTCCCTCTGTTCCTAATGTTCTTCTCACAGATATCTGCATGGCTTACACCCTCATTTCTTTCAGGATTTATTCTTATGATCAGACAGGTCTTCCATGACTATCCTATTTGTAATTACATCAACCCCCTCCCCACCAGAACTCCCCATTCCCCTTTTACTGCCTAGCAAATATCACCTTTTATCATACCATGCATTTATTTATTTATTTCATTTACTCCATGAAGACTTTCATTTTCATGAAAATGGATTTTTTTTAAACACCTTTATTGGAGTATAATTGCTTTACAATGGTGTGTTAGTTTCTGCTTTATAACAAAGTGAATCAGTTATACATATTCATATGTTCCCATATCTCTTCCTTCTTGCGTCTCCCTCCCTCCCACCCTCCCTATCTCACCCCTCTAGGTGGTCACAAAGCACCAAGCTGATCTCCCTGTGCTATGCGGCCACCCCCCACTAGCTATTTTACGTTTGGTAGTGTATATATGTCCATGCCACTCTCTCACTCTGTCACAGCTTACCCTTCCCCCTCCCTATATCCTCAAATCCATTCTCTAGTAGGTCTGTGTCTTTATTCCTGTCTTACCCCTAGGTTCTTCATGACCTTTTTTTTTTTTTAGATTCCATATATATGTGTTAGCATATGGTATTTGTTTTTCTCTTTCTGACTTACTTCATGACAGACTCTAGGTCCATCCACCTCACCACAAATAACTCAATTTTGTTTCTTTTTATGGTTGAGTAATATTCCATTGTATATATGTGCCACATCTTCTTTATCCGTTCATCTGATGATGGACACTTAGGTTGCTTCCATCTCCTGGCTATTGTAAATAGAGCTGCAATGAACATTTTGGTACATGAGTCTTTTTGAATTATGGTTTTCTCAGGGTATATGCCCAGTAGTGGGATTGCTGGGTCATATGGTAGTTCTATTTGTAGTTTTTTAAGGAACCTCCATACTGTTCTCCATAGTGGCTGTATCAATTTACATTCCCACCAGCAGTGCAAGAGTGTTCCCTTTTCTCCACACCCTCTCCAGCATTTACTGTTTCTAGATTTTTTTGATGATGGCCATTCTGACTGGTGTGAGATGATATCTCATTGTAGTTTTGATTTGCATTTCTCTAATTAATGATGTTGAGCATTCTTTCATGTGTTTGTTCGCAATCGAAAACAGGGATTTTTGACTCTCGTAAAATCATTTAGAAAGTCTCAATCATTAGTGGTCAAATGAATGAATGAAAGGCTGGAAAACAGGAAATGCAAAGGCAAAGATGTAAGGAATTTTAAGAAAATGCTAAAATTCTAATTTGACCTGATTACTCTGAGATCCCAGATTGCATATAATACAGCAGTGTGGCACCTCCTTCCTTAGACACTTGCTGAGTACTGACTTTGCTACAGGGAAGGAAACATTTCATTTTGCTTGGTGGTAATGACTAACTTTCCCTCTCTCCCCCAGATAATGTTGTTTTGAGCTTTCACCACCACCAAAGGATCCAGACTTCTCTTTCTTCCAGATTTCTCTCTAGGGCTTTTCCCTTTGACCAACACATGGGATTCTAGTCCTACAGAGCTATGAATTTGCTGGTTACTGTTCGTCGTCACATAACAGACATTAGGAGGTGGAGGAAAGGGAAGTTGGAGTTTTTGGTTAATGGCCTCTGTAGCCTTGGTGTGTAGGAGGCAGATCATCTGCTGTGAAAGGGTGGAAGTGGGGTAGAGGTGATGAAATATTAACCGTCACTGATGAGATTGGAAAAGGTGGCTGATGAGAGAAAACAGAGTGGTTGAGCAGAACGAAGTGTTTGGGAAATACATAGTATGTAAGATGTTTGATGTTGGTTTTTGTATAATGCATCATTTGTGCTGTTGTTTTGTTCAGAAGATGAACGAATTGGACCCCAATTCCTACTGTTAGGAAACTGCCAAGCAAGAAGTAGCAATGTATTGTGATTTGCCTGTAGGGATCCTTGCTGTTCTCAAATTATAGGAACTGCTAAATGTGGAGAATCTCATAAGACCAGGTAATCATTAGTACTTATGAAATGACCAGACATCCAGTAAGTATATGAGGAAGCGGCGTAGGGACCCTGGGCCTTCCAGAAGGCAGGCCTTGGGGTTATTTCCTAGTGCTAGAGAAAGTAACACTGAGACTGTGATTTACCAAGGGTTCCTTGTAGGAGCTATGCGTATTACCAGGCAAAACCTCTGGGAGGAACAGCCACACTCACAGCATCACACAGGTCCCTTCCCTCTGGAGGTAGGATAGACTGTTGGAGATCAAATGTCCTGGTTCCTACCTTCATCAGACTCCTGTAAATGTCAACAGTGAGAGCTGTTTTTCAGAACAGAAATGTGGATTAGCAGAATGTCCACGGGTGTGCTGTGATCATACTCTAGATAAGCAGAATAGGGATAGAAGGAAGCAGGGCAGGGGAGGAGCAGGAATTTTAGGGGTAAGCCTAGAGCCATTAAGACTTCCAGAAGGGGTGAGGAGACATCTACAAGATCTAGGACCTGGAGTTCAGGACAGGAACTTGGGGGCAGGGAATGGTTATGGAACATCTACAATGGAATATGAAAAAAAATTTATGCCACAAGGGACAAATTGGAGCCCATACCAAAAGTGAAGGAAGGAAAATAACATTTATAGGGTACTTATTGTACACCTGGAATTTGTCCAGTACTTGTCACATAACACTATTTATATCTCATAACAATTCTGTAAAATTACTGTAATGTCTTGATTCTGCAAATGACAAAACTGAGACCTAGAAAAGCAACGTAAGTTGTTCAGGGGTATGTGCTAACAAGCAGCCAAGTTGAGATTAATCCTCAGTCTCCTGACTCCACATTCAGAGCTCTCATTAGCTCATCCCACTTGGGCAGGAGATTGTAGCAGCCGGGCCACTGGGTGACAAGATTTTAGTCATATTCTGGCAAGGGGCCTGTGTTATACACACTTGTTAAATGTCTATTGATGAATAGATACAAAGCTTACTGCTTGTTTTTCGGTTTCTGGAATCTACTCATTGCTTGGAGTCTCCTTGTGTCTTCTTTCATAGCACATTGGCCCATGGTTGATCTTCTCCAGTGCTGTGGGCCCTATTTGCCACATATGGCTAAGAAGGAAGGGTCTTTCTCCTGTTTTTCAGGTCGTGCAGCACTAACAGACATAATATCTCTCTGCTAGCAAAGCTGGGGGGATGGAGAAGGAAGAGGGAAGATGAAGAGGGAAGAGAAAGAATGTCTATCTATCTATTTCATCTCTTTCCCCACTCCCCACTCCATAGCTGTCTTTGCCACTCTCAGGCCAGGCTGAAGTGAAAGCTTTCTCCTGTGTCTGCTTCCTCATTTGTTTTCTGAAGAATATAGATTTCTTGAACTCTGCCCCATATCTCAGCCCATTTTCCCCGCGCTCCAGAGATCTGCTGAGGGCTATAGGCCTCTGAAAACAAACTCCCTCCCTCATTAAATTGTCTAAACTGTTTTTGAAGGGTCAGTCTCACCATTTCAAATGGTCTACCCCCTTAGTGCAGCTTAGCGCGGCATGTTGTTTCCGCTCTGCTTTTCTCCTTCCCTACTGTATTAAGCAGGGTACTCTGGAGAAAGAGAACCAACATGATATATATATCATGTTGGTTTATATATATAAATAAATAAGTAAGTAAATATATATATATAAATATATATATATGTGTGTGTGTATATATATAAGGATTGGCTCACATGATTTTGGAGACTGAGAAGTCCCAAGATCCGCAGCTGGCAAGCTAGAGAGTGAGAAGAACCAGTGGGGTAGTTTCAGCCCCAAAGCTGACAGGCTTGGGACCCAGGAAGAGCAGATGTTTCCGTTTGAATCTGAAGGGAAGAAAACCTATGTCCCAACTCAAAGGTGGTCAGACAGAGGGAGTTCCTCTTATTCATGGGAGGGTTAGCCTTTTTGTTGTATTCAGGCCTTCAACTGATTGAATGGGGCCCGTGCAGATTGTGGAGGGCAATCTGCTTTACTCAGTCTACCAATTCAAATGTTAATCTCATCCAAAACACACCCTCCCGGAAACACCCAAAGTAATGTTTGATCAACTGTCTGGGCACCCCGTGGCCCAGTCAAGTTGACATATAAAATTATCCATCACACCTCCTCTTGCCATTCCTACTATGTTACCCTGTGTGTCCTGAAGACCTTTCTATTCCTTCTGATCCATGTCCATATCCTACTTATTCCATGGTATCACATGTAGATTTGAAAGGACAAAATTGTCTGTGATTCTTCCCTGGATATTTGTATCATCTCATCTACTAGATTCTATACTTCTAGGTGGTGACAGCAAGGATTTTATTTGTTAAACAAAAGATGTATAAATCTATTATATTATCTGTATTCTTCTTAATGGCAAGCAGGTGGATGCTTACTATTTAGTGTTATACATTCCGTCTAATTGGAGAGCATGTTTTCTGACCGCTTAGCTTCCCAGGAAAGCAGCTAGGGAAGGTGAGTGTTAGGAAGCTTGAGACCGACAAGGATTTCTCAGCCCTTCCCTCAGCCTTGTGCAGGTCCTCACCCTGGGGCTCTGCCCTAGGGCAGAAAGGGAAGGACTGCTTTGCTTCTTTACTCTTGCTGGGTGCGAAGAACTGGATCTGAGAAGCTCCGTTTCAGGGTCACAGTCATTCTGGCACACCTAGAAGATTTCCTGGGTCCGACACATTGGTTGGGGAAGCTCTGGGTAGTTGACATTTGTCTAGAGCAGGGATTTGCAACCTTGTCACTACTGACATTTGGGCTGAATAATTCTTTGATGTGAGGGGTTGTCCTGTACATTGTCAGATGTTTAGCAATATACTTGGTCTTGACCTGCTAGATGCCATGTAGCACCTGCACCCCAGTTGTGACAATCAAAAATGTCTCCAGATATTGGCAAATGTACCCTGGGGAGAAAAGCATTTAAGAACCACTTATCTTGGGCTTTGTTCTTTACAAAGGAGTTCCACCTATGTTACTGCATCTGAGAGTCACTATAGCTCAGAATCAGGAAGGAACCTGTTCTTTTCTCTATTTTATGCAGCTGGTCAAGTGGCAGGAAAAGAAATAGAACTCACAGCTGACTTTAAACTTAGAGCTCTTTTTTCTATATATCTCTGAGGTCAGGGTAAGAAAGCTCCCTCAGGATGACTGATTAGAAGGATAGTAACTTGACCCCATCCCGGTGGAGATGTCAGTACTGAGTTGAAGAATAAAATCTTATTAAATTACAAATTTTAACAAAGGAATACTATTTAAACACTTTGCTATTTTCAGACTTTTCTTCTTAATTTTAGTTTGATGACCTTTCATTTCACTGCTTTGAAAGGGAAGGAGTTTAGATTTCCTTTCTTAAGTGGCTAGTTTTATTTTTGACCTCTAGGGTTTTCAAACCTTTCAAACCTTTTCAGAGGAGGAGGAAGGTCCTAATAAAACTTGTTCACTTCCTCTTGGGGATGTGTCATTGTGATAACAGTGTATCCAGTGGTGTTTTCCAAGAAAACCAAAATACAATACTGCACCCAAAAACAGAAGTTTGCAGTAACTGTTATTAAAACTAGATCAGAAAACTGGAAGTACTGAAATGTGTCTGAAAGACACAAAATTTCTGAGACTATAAATAATTATTTTATTTTCTGTGTTTTGCAAAGAGAAAAGGTAGTGTGTTTTTTTAAAGTGGTGTCTAAAGGTAAAGAACTAAAGTTGGCTAAGTAGGGTTAAAATATAGTTAAACTTGAGATTTAATTAAAACACATTTATTTTTGTCAGGACATATTTCTTCACCTTTGAAATACAATTCAACTATGCTTAGGTATCAGACTTTAAATTCATCATTTTCGAAGTACATGGTAATTAATGATAATTAGTAATCTTAAATGAGGGTCTACTTTGTGCCACTGCTGTTCCAGGAGCTTCGGTCTGAGGAGGCAGCATGCTGAAGCACAGGGCATGGCTAGAGAGTTGCCAAGATCTGCCTTTTCTACATGTTTAAAAATGCTTTAGCCTTTTCTAGACATTTGACCTTATTTAAATTATGTAGCCTCTTTGAACCTCAGCTTCCTCATTTCTAAAATGCAGTAATAATATCAACCTATGTTGTGAAGACTAAATAAAAAAATCATGTGAAATCTTAATTAAGATTAAATTAGTATCTAATATCAATAATTCATTGATAACATCACAGACAATTGTGTATTAATAATATATTAATGATTAATTAATAGAAGTATTAATAGTAAGTGATATAAAATGAAAATTATGTGAACAATAAATATCAGTATAAATTAATTAATAGTAATATTAATCATTATTTTTGGGTATGTTGAATTGGTTTTGAATAATTATGAACATTTCTGATCAACAATGTGGGTTGGTATTTGAGGTTTTCCATATTTTTCTCCAAACTGGGTGTATTTATTTTTTATATTTTTATTTTTCTGGTTTTATTTTTGAACGTGCTTGTGTTACTTTCCTATAGCTTAAACAATCATGTGGATGGAAACCTATCTGTAGATATGAAACAAATATCATTGGAGAAATGGTGACTAGAACTTGTGTATCACTGATTACATTTATTTGGGGAAAGATGTCAGGACTGCAGGTGAAGATGGCATTTTAAAAATTAATTAAAATAAAAAAATAGATTTATTTTTTATTGAGGTAACATTGGTTTATATAACATTATATAAGTTTCATGTGTTCAGCAGTATATTTCTACTTCTGTATACAGTATAGCATGCTCACCACCCAAAATTTAGTTTCCATCTCTCACCATACAGTTGACCTCTTTACCCATTTCACCCTCCCCATCCTCCCTTTCCCTCTGGTAACCACTACTCTTTTCTCTGTATGTATGTGTTTCTTTTTGTATGGTTTGGTTTGTCCATTTATTTTTATTATTTTTGTTTGTTTTTTATATTACACATATGAATGACATTATATGTCTTTGCCAGTCTGATTTATTTCACTTAGCATAATGCTCTCAAGGTCCATCCATGTTTTGCAAATGGTAAGATTTCATTGTTTTTATGTCTGGGTAGTATTCCATTGAGTGTATATGTGTGTGTGTGTGTGTGTGTGTGTGTGTGTGTGTGTGTGTGTGTATATATATATATATATATATATATATGTATACCACTTCTTCTTTATCTGGTCATTCACTGATGGGAACTTAGGTTATTTTCATATATTGGCTATCATAAATAATGCTGTGATAAACATAGGGGTGCCTATATCTTTTCAAATTGGTGTTTTCATATTCTTGGATAAATACCCAGTTTTGGGATAGCTGGATCATATGGTAGTTCTAGTCTTAAGTTTTTGAGGAACCTCCATACTGTTTCCCATAGTGGCTGTATCAATTTAAATTCCCACCAACAGTGTACAAGGGTTCCCTTATCTCCACATCATCACCAATACTTGTTATTTCTTGTCTTTTTGATAACAGCCATTCTAACAGGTGTGAGGTGGTATCTCATTGTGGTTTTGATTTGCATTTCCCTGATAATTAGTGGTGTTGAGTATCTTTTCTTGTGCTTTTTGGCCATCTGTATGTCTTCTTTGGAAAAATGCCTATTCAGGTCCTCACCCATCTTTTACTTGGATTGTTTGCTCTTTTGTTTTTGAGTTCTATGAGTTCTTTATGTATTTTTGTTATTAATCCTTTATTAGGTATATAATTGGTGAATATATTCTTCCATTTGGTAGGTTATCTTTTCGTTTCATTGTGCAGAAGCTTTTTAGTTTGGTGCAGCCCCATTTATTTAATTTTGCTTTTGTTTCCCTTGCTTGAGGAGACATATTTAGAAACGTATTGCTAAGACCTACATCAAAGAGCATGCAGTCTATGTGTTCTTCTAGGAGTTTTATAGTTTCAAGTCTTACATTCAAGTGTTTAATCTGTTTTGAGTTGATTTCTATGTATGGTGTGAGATAGTGATCTAGTTTCTTTTGTTTTTTGCATGTGGTTGTTTAGTTTTCTCAAAACCATTTATTTGAAGAGGCTATCCTATCTCCACTGTATGTTCTTTGCTCCTTTGGATGGTGGCATTTTTGAGGAAGTGCAGGACTGTATTGTAACTCTGGGATAGCTCAGTAAAATATTTCTACTTTCCACCTTTCCTTTTTCCTTCCCTCCCTCCCTCCCTTCCCCCACCCTCCTTCCTTCCTTCCTTCCTTGTCAAGACTCAAATGTTTCATGGTTGAAACACATGTTTTCCTTTTGAAATTTTTTAGTAGTAGCACAGAATGCCATTTAAAGATAATAGAACCTAGGGTACTGCCTGGCATTTGTTAAGTCTCAATACTTGCTTATTGAACTGAACAAATTGCCCAAATTACATTAAATTTGTTACAGCTGTGAAGTTTGTTTTCCACTTGTCATATGAAGAGGAAAAAATCCACCCAAAGCTCTGCTCTAATACATAACTATATCTAATCTTGTACTGTTTTCTCTTTTTTTGGCTTATTATACATTGTTATGATTGTATTTTAGAATAGTGTATTTTATCTCTGCTTTTATTCTTTCATATTACAGCATAAGCATTTCTGTAATTCTTTCAGGTATAAATTTAAAAAGATGCACAATAGTTCCCATACTTTATAATTGTTTACCTGTTACTGGGTACTTATGTTATTTTCCAATATTTTAATGCTATAAAAAATGCTACAGTGATCATCTTAACATATAAGGCAATTTTCTTTGGTATTTTGCAATATTTCCTTAATATAGTTTTTAATATGTGTAATTACTGGGCCAAAGGGCATGAAGCATATTTAATTAATATTAATATTTAAGGTATAAAACATTTTTAAGTCTTGTGATACATATAGTCATATTGCTTTCTGAAAGTTTTAACAGCTATATGTACAGATTCTTGCTTCCTTACCTTTGCCAGGATTGGGTATTCCCATTAAAGTTTTTTTAAATGTAAAAATATATATCAATATTTAATATGCATTTTTAAGGATTTTGATGAGGCTGAAATTTCAAAATATACTCTGTTAATCATTTAAATTTAAATCACAAATGATGCATTATGCAAAAACTTACTCAAACATCTTACATACTACGTATTTCCCAAACACTTCGTTCTGTTCAACCACTCTGTCTTCTCTCATCAGCCACCTTTTCAATCTCATCAGTGACGGTTCATATTTCATCATCTCTACCCTACCTCAACCCTCTCTCAACAGATGATCTTACCTCCTATACACCAAGGCAACAGAGGCAATTAACCAAAACTTCAACTTCCCTTTCCTCCACCGCCAAATGTCTGTTATGTGACGATGAACAGTAACCAGCAAATTCATAGCTCTGTAGTAATAGAATCCCATGTGTTGGTCAAAGGGGAAAGCCCTAGAGAGAAATCTGGAAGAAAGAGAAGTCTGGATCCTTTGGTGGTGGTGAAAGCTCAAAACAACATTATCTGGGGGAGAGAGGGAAAGTTAGTCATTACCACCAAGCAAAATGAATGTTTCCTTCCCTTCAGCAAAGTCAGTACTCAGCAAGTGTCTAAGGAAGGAGGTGCCACACTGCTGTATTATACGCAATCTGGGATCTAAGAGTAATCAGGTCAAATTAGAGTTTTAGCATTTTCTTAAAATTCCTTACATCTTTGCCTTTGCATTTCCTGTTTTCCAGCCTTTCATTCATTCATTTGACCACTATTGACTGAGACTTTCCAAATGATTTTATGAGAGTCAAAAATCCCTGTTTTGGGCTTCCCTGGTGGCACAGTGGTTGAGAGTCCACCTGCCGATGCAGGGGACGCGGGTTCATGCCCCGGTCCAGGAGGATCCCACATGCCGCGGAGCGGCTGGGCCCGTGAGCCATGGCCGCTGAGCCTGCGCGTCCGGAGCCTGTGCTCTGCAACGGGAGAGGCCACAACAGTGAGAGGCCCGCGTAACGCAAAAAAAAAAAAAAAAAAAAGAAATCCCCGTTTTCATGAAAATGAAAGTCTTCATGGAGTAAATGAAATAAATAAATAAATGCATGGTATGATAAAAGGTGATATTTGCTAGGCAGTAAAAGGGAAATGGGGAGTTCTGGTGGGGAGGGAGGTTGATGTAATTACAAATAGGATAGTCATGGAAGACCTGTCTGATCATAAGAATAAATCCTGAAAGAAATGAGGGTGTAAGCCATGCAGATATCTGTGAGAAGAACATTAGGAACAGAGGGAAAAGCAAGTGCAAAGGCTCTAAGGCAGGAAGTAGCCTGGTGCCTTCAAGGAATAACAAGGAGCCCAGTGTGGCTGAAGCAGAGTGACTGAGGAGATAAATAGGAAAAAAAGAGGTCGGAGGGCTGACAGAAGCCACTCATGGTAGTTTTTTCAGCCACTGTGAATAGTTTGGCTTTTATTAGGGGTGAGGAGGGAAGTCACTGGATAATTTTGATATGAGACATGGCAGGTGAATATGTAGAAATATGCAGTATGCCAGATGTTGAGAACTGCTATGGAGAAAAATAGAAACAATGGAAAAGAAATGGTGATGCACCAGAAAAATTGAGAGAGGGCCCAAATGGATAAAATTAGAAATAGAGAGGAGAAGTTACAAGCAATATCACAGAAATACAAACAATCATAAGAGAATACTAAGAACAGTTATACAACAACAAATGGATTACCTAGGTGAAACATACCATTTTCCAAGACTGAATCAGGAAAAATAGAAAATCTGAACAGACCAGTTAATAGTAATGAAATTGAATGAGTAATTTTAAAACTACCAATAAACAAAAGTCTGGGACCATACAGCTTCACAGGCGAACTCTACCAATATTTAGAGAAGAATTATCATCAAGGGAATGCTTCCAAACTCATTCTATGAGGCCAACATTACCTGATACCAAAATCAGACAAAGACACACACAAAAAATTATAGGCCAATATCCCTGCTGAACATAGATGCAAAACTCCTCAACAAAATATCAAATTGAATTCAACAATACACTAAAAGAATCATATATTAGGATCCAGTGGGATTTATTCCAGGGATACGAGGATGGTTCAATATTTGCAAATCAATCAGTGTGACACACACCACATAACATTAATAAAAACCACATGAACATCTCAATAGATATAGAAAAAGCATTTGACATAATTCAACATTCATTCATGATAAAAACTCTCAATAAAGTGGGTATAGAGGGAACATACCTTAACATAATAAAGCCCATTTATGGCAGACCCACAGCTAACATCATACTCCACAGTGAAAAGTAGAAAGCATTTCTCTAAGATCACGTTTTTTAGTAGCATATGGTTTAGTCTCCACATGTTTGTGCTTTCCACATTTTCTTCCTGTATTTGATTTCCAGTTTCATACTGTTGTGGTCAGAAAAATACTTGATGTAATTTCTATCCTCTTAAGTTTGCTGAGACTTGTTTTTTTTCCCTAGCATGTGATCTATCCTAGAAAATATTCTATGTGCACTTGAAAAGAATGTGTGTTTTCTGGTTTTTGGTTGGAATGTCCTGTAGACATTCATTTCAACTGGTCTAATGTGTCACTGTTTCCTTATTGACCTTCTGTCTGGATGATCTATCCATTGATGTAAGTTGGCTGTTAAAGTGCCCTAATATTATAGTATTATTGTCAATTTCTTCCTTTATGTCTGTTAATATTTCCCTGATTGTTAGGTACATATATGTTAATGAATGTTATTCCTCTCTTTGTATTGATCCCCTTATCATTATATAATGCCCCATTTTGTCTTTTGTTATAGACCCTGTTTAAAGTCTACTTTCTTTGACGAGAGTATTGCTACCACAGTTTTCTTTCCATTTCCATTTTCATGAAACATCTTTTTCCATCCTCTCACTTTCACTCTCTGTGTGTCTTTAGCTCTGAAGTGGGTCTCTTGTAGGCAGCATATAGATGGGTCATTTTTAAAAATCTAATCAGCCACCTTATGTTTTTTTTTTTTTTTTTTTTTTTTTTTTTTTTTGCTGTACGCGGGCCTCTCACTGCTGTGGCCTCTCCCGTTGCGGAGCACAGGCTCCGGACACACAGGCTCCGCGGCCATGGCTCGCGGGCCCAGCCGCTCCGCGGCATGTGGGATCTTCCGGGATCGGGGCACGAACCCGTGTCCCCTGCATCGGCAGGCGGACTCTCAACCACTGCGCCACCAGGGAAGCCCCACCTTATGTTTTTTGATTGAAGCATTTAGTTCATTGACATTTAAAGTTATTATTGATAGGCATGTACTTATTGTCATTTTGTTACTTGTTTTCTGGTTGTGTTTGTAGTTCTCTCTTCTTTTAGTTTCTTCCCTTGTGGTTTAATGATTTTCTTTAGTGGTATACTTGTTTTCCTTTCTCTCTAGTTTTTGTATATCTATTGTAGATTTTTGTTTTGTGGGTATCATGGGGTTTATGTATAAGGACCTATAGCTGTATCTACTTGTTTTAAACTAATAGTCATTTAAGTTCAAAATCATTTTAAAAGATCTACTTCTTTTTTTTTTTTTTTTTTTTACTTCTCTTTCCCATGTTTTGTGGTTTTGGTGTCATATTTTACATCTTCATCTCTATCCCTTAACTGTTTATTGTAGTTGTAGTTGATTTTGTAGTTTTTGTCCTTTAATCTTCATATGGGTTTATTTAAATTGTTAATCCACAGCCTTTACTATATATTTGCCTTTATTAGTGGGATTTTCCCTTTCCTATAAATTCTTACTCTTGTTATAGCTTTTTCTTTTCCACTTAGAGAAGATCCTTTAACACTGCTTGTATGGTCAGTTTAGTATTGATGAACTCTTCAGTTTTTGCTTGTCTGAGAAGTTCTTTTTCTCTCCTTCAATTCTGAATGATAATCTTGTTGGTTAGAGTATCCTAAATTATAGGTTTTTCCCTTTCAGCACTTTAAACATATAATGCCACTTCCTTCCTATCTGCAAAATTTCTGCAGAGAAATCAGCTAATAGCCTCATGGGACTTCCCTTGTATATGACTCTTTGTTTTTTTCTTGCTGCCTTTAGAATTATCTTTTTATACTTAAAATTTGACATTTTAATTATGGTATGTCTTGGCGTGAGTCTGTTTGTGTTCAACTTGTTTGGGACACTCTGTGCTTTCTGTACCTGGATATATTTCCATCTTCAGGTTTGGGAAGTTTTCAACCATAATTTCATCACATATATTTTCAATCCCCTTCTCTCTCTCTTCTGTTTTTGGGACACCTATAATGCAAGTGTTGGTATGCTTGATGTTATCCCAAAGAACCCTTAAATTATTTAATTTTTTAATTAAAAAAATTAAAAAAAAATTTGGCCATGCAGCATGCCTTGTGGAATCTTAGTTCCCTGACCAGGGATTGAACCTGCATCCTTGGCAGTGAAATCATGGAGTCCTAACCACTGGACTGCCAGGGAATTCCCTTAAATTTGTTTTTATTTTTGCTGTTCTGATTGGGTGTTTTCCATTATTCTATCTTCCAGATTACTTACGCCTTCTTCTATATAAGCTAGTATGCTGTTCATTTCCTCTAGTATGTTTTTCATTTCAGTTATTGTATTCTTCAGCTCTGACAGGTTCTTTTTTTTTTTGCCATTGTACATGTATTTTATTTTTTGATTGGGGCATATTTTCTTTACAATGTTGTGTTCGTTTCTGCTGTACAATTAAGTGAATCAGCTATATGTATACATATATCCCCTCCCTCTTGGGCCTCCCTCCCATCCCCCTCCATCCCACCCATCTAGGTCACCACGGAACACTGAGCTGAGCTCCCTTTGTTATATGGCAGGTGCCCACTAGCTATCTGTTTTACACATGGCAGTGCACATACATCAATTCCAATCTCCCAGTTCATCCCACCCCACCCATGTCCACACATCTGTTCTCTACGTCTGTGTCTCTATTCCTGCCCTGCAAATAGGTTCATCTGTACCATTTTTCTAGATTCCACATATATGTGTTAATATATGATACTTGTTTTTCTCTTTCTGACTTACTTCCCTCTGTATGACAGACTCTAGGTCCATCCATATCTCTGTAAATGACCCAATTTATTTCTTTTTTATGGCTGAGTAATATTCCATTGTATATATGTACCACATCTTATTTATCTATTCATCTGTTGATGGGCTTTAGGTTGCTTCCATGCCCTAGCTATTGTAAATAGTGCTGCAATGAACATTTGGGTGCAGGTCTCTTTTTGAATTATGTTTTTCTCAGGGTATATGCCCAGAAATTGGATTGCTGGGTCATATGGTAGTCCTATTTTTACTTTTTTAAGGAATGTCCACACTGTTCTCCATAGTGGCTGTATCAATTTACATTCCCACCAACAGTGCAAGAGAGTTCCCTTTTTTCCACACCCTCTCCAGCATTTATTGTGTGTAGATTTTTTGATGATGACCATTCTGACTGGTGTGAGGTGATACCTCATTGTAGTTTTGATTTGCTTTTCTCTAATAATTAGTGATGTTGAGCGTCTTTTCACATGCCTAATGGCCACCTGTATGTCTTCTTTGGAGAAATGTCTATTTAGGTCTTCCGCCCATTTTTGATTCTGCCCATTTTGTTTTTTTTTTGATATTGAGCTGCATGAGCTGTTTGTATATTTTGGAGATTAATCCTTTGTCCATTTATTTGTTTGCAAATATTTTCTCCCATTCTGAGTGCTGTCTTTTCGTCTTGTTTATGGTTTCCTTTGCTGTACAAAATCTTTTAAGTTTTATTAGGTCCCATTTGTTAATTTTTATTTTAATTCCATTACTCTAGGAGGTGGGTCAAAAAAGATCTTGCTGCGATTTATGTCAATGTGTATTCTTCCTATGTTTTCCTCTAAGAGTTTTATAGTGTCTGGTCTTACATTCAGGTCTTTAATCCATTTTGAGTTTATTTTTGTGTATAGTGTTAGGGAGTGTTCTAATTTCATTCTTTTACATCTAGCTGTCCACTCTTCCTAGTGCCATTTATTGAAAAGACTGTCTTTTCTCCATTGTATATCCTTACCTCCTTTGTCATAGATTAGGTGACCATAGGTGTGTGGGTTTATTTCTGGGCTTTCTATCCTGTTCCATCAATCTATATTTCTTTTTTTTGCTAGTACCATACTGTCTTGATTACTGTTGCTTTGTAGTATAGTCTGAAGTCAGGAAGTCTGATTTCTCCAGCTCTGTTTTTTTTTTTTTTTGCAAGATCACTTTGGCTATTCAGGGTCTTTTGTGTCTCCATACAAATTTTTAGATGTTTGTTCTAGTTCTGTGAAAAATACCATTGATACTTTGATAGGGATTACATTGAATTTGTAGATTGCTTTGTGTAGTATAGTCATTTTCACAATATTGATTCTTCCAATCCAAGAATATGGTATATCTCTCCATCTGTTTGTGTCATCTTTGATTTCTTTCATCAGTATCTTATAGTTTTCTGGGTACAGGTCTTTTACCTCCTTAGGTAGGTTTATTCCTAGGTATTTTATTCTTTTGTTGCAATGGTAAATGGGATTGTCTCCTCAATTTCTCTTTCTGATTTTTTGTTGTTAGTGTATAGGAATGCAAGAGACTTCTGTGCATTAATTCTGTATCCTCCAACTTTACCAAATTCATTGATTAGCTCTAGTAGTTTTCTCGTGGCATCTTTAGGATTTTCTATGTACAGTATCATGTTATCTGCAAGCAGTGAAAGTTTTGCTTCTTCTTTTCAAATTTGGATTCCTGATATTTCTTTTTCTTCTCTGATTGCCATGGCTAGGACTTCCAAAACTATGTTGAATAATAGTGGTGAGAGTGGACATCCTTGTCTTGTTCCTGATCTTAGAGGAAATGCTTTCAGTGTTTCACCATTGAGAATGACGTTTGCTGTGGATGTGTCATATATGGCCTTTATTATGTTGAGGTAGGTTCCCTCTATGCCCACTTTTTGAAGAGTTTTTATCATACACTGGTGTTGAACTTTGTCAAAAGCTTTTTCTGCATCTATTGAGATGATCACATGGTTTTTATTCTTTAATTTGTTAATAAGGTGTATCACATTGATTGATTTGTATATATTGAAGAATCCTTGCATCCTGGGGATAAATCCCACTTGATCATGGTGTATGATCCTTTTAATGTGTTTTTGGATTCTTTTGCTAGTATTTTGTTGAGAATTTTTGTGTCTATGTTCATCAGAGATATTGGTCTGTTATTTTCTTTTGTGTGATATCATTGTCTGGTTTTGGTATCAGGGTGATGTTGGCCTTGTAGAATGAGCTTGGGAGTATTCCTTCCTCTGCAGTTTTCTGGAACAGTTTGAGAAGGATGGGTATTAGCTCTTTTCTAAATGTTTAATAGAATTCACCTGTGAAGCCATCTGGTCCTGGACTTTTCTTTGTTGGAAGATTTTAAATTACCCTTTCAATTTCATTACTTGTGATTGGTCTATTTATATTTTCTAATTCTTCGTGGTTCATTTTTTTTCCTATACAATTTTTTTTGTGGTTCATTCTTGAAGGTTGAACCTTTCTAAGAATTTGTCCATTTCTTCCAGGTTGTCCATTTTATTTGTGTATAGTTGCTTGTATTAGTCTCTTATGATCCTTTGTATTTCTGCAGTGTCAGTTGTAATGTCTCCTTTTTCTTTGCTAATTTTATTGATTTGAGTCCTCTCCTTTTTTTCCTTGATGAGTCTGGATAAAGTTTTATCAATTTTGTTTATCTTTGCAAAGAACCAGCTTTTAGTTTCATTGATTTTTCCTATTGTTTTCTTCATTTCTATTTCACTTATTTCTGCTCTGATTTTGTAGTTTTTTTTCTTCTGCTTACTCGGGTTTTGTTTGTTCTTCATTCTCTAGTTGCTTTAGGTATAAGGTTAGGTTGTTTGAGATTTTTCTTGTTTCTTGTTGTAGGAATACATTGCCATAAATTTCCCTCTTAGGATTGCTTTTGCTGCATCCCATAGGTTTTGGGTTGTTGTGTTTTTGTTGTCATTTATTTCTATGTATTTTTTGCCATCCTCTTTGATTTCTTCAGTGATCTCTTGGTTATTTAGTAGCATATTGTTTAGCCTCCACGTGTTTGTGTTTTTTACTTTTTTCCTGTAATTGATTTCTAATCTGATAGCATTGTGGGCAGAAAAGAGGCTTGATATGATTCCAATTTTCTTAAATTGACCGAGGCTTGATTTGTGACCCAAGATGTGATCTATCCTGGAGAATGTTCCGTGTACACTTGAGAAGAAAGTATATTCTGTTGCTTTCAGATGGAATGTCTTATAAATATCAGTTAAGTCTATCTGGTCTAATGTATCATTTATAGCTTGTGTTTCCTTATTTATTTTCTGTCTGGATGATCTGTCCATTGGTGTAAGTGTGGTGTTAATATCCTCCACTATTATTGTGTTACTGTCAATTTTCCCTTTTATGGCTGTTAGCATTTACCTATGTATTGAGGTGCTCCTATGTCAGATGCATAAATATTTATAATTGTTATGTCTTCTTCTTGGATCGATCCCTTGATCATTATGTAGTATCCTTCCTTGTCTCTTGTAACAGTCTTTATTTTAAAGTCTAATTTATCTGATATGAGTATTGCTATGCTAGCCATTTGCATGGAATACCTTTTTCCATCCCCTCCCTTTCAGTCTGTATGTGTCTCTGGATTTGAAGTGGGTCTCTTGTAGACAGCATATATACAGGTCTTGTTTTTGTATCCATCCAGCCAGGATGTGTCTTTTGGTTGGAGCATTTACATTTAAGGTACTTATTGATATGTTTGTCCCTATTACCATTTTCTTTATTGTTTTGGGTTTGTTTTGTAGGTATTTTTCTTCTTCTTCTCCTGTGTCTCCTGCCTAGAGAAGTTCCTTTAGCATTTGTTGTAAAGCTCGTTTGGTGGTGCTGAATTCTCTTAGCTTTTACTTGTCTGTAAAGCTTTTGATTTCTCCATCGAAGGTGAATGAGATCCTTTCTGAGTAGCGTAATCTTAGTTGTAGGTTTTTCCCTTTCATTACTTTAAATATATCCTGCCACTCCCTTCTGGCCTGCAGAGTTTCTGCTGAAAAATCAGCTGATAACCTTATGGGAATTCCCTTGTATATTATTTTTTTGCTTTTCCCTTGCTGTTTTTAATATTTTTTCTTTGAATTTAATTTTTGTTAGTTTGATTAATATGTATCTCATTATGTTTCTTCTTGGGTTTACCCTCTATGGGACTCTTTGTGCTTCCTGGACTTGGGTGGCTATTTCCTTTCCCATGTTAGGGAAGTTTTCAACTATAATCTCTTCAAATATTTTCTCAGACCCTTTCTCTTTCTCTTCTTCTGGAACCCCTATAATTTGAATGTTGGTGCATTTAATGTTGTCCCAGAAGTCTCTGAGACTGTCCTCATTTCTTTTCATTCTTTTTTCTTTATTCTGTTCCTTGGCAGTTATTTCCACCATTCTGTCTTCCAGCTTACTCATTGATTCTTCTGTCTTAGTTATTCTGTTATTGATTCCTTTTATTGTATTTTTCATTTGTTATTTTGATGTTCATCACTGTTTGTTTGTTCTTTAGTTCTTCTAGATCCTTGTTAAACATTTCTTGTATTTTCTTGATCTGTGCCTCCATTCTATTTCCAAGATTTTGGATCATCTTTACTGTCATTACTCTGTATTCTTTTTCAGGTAGCTTGCCTATTTCTTCTTCATTAATTTTGTCTTTTAGGTTTTTACCTTGTTCCTTCATCTTTAACATTATTTTTTTGTCATCTCTTTTTTATTTGATGGGTTGGGCTGTGTTCCTGTCTTGCTGGTTGTTTGGCCTGAGGCAGCCAGCACTGGAGTTTTCAGGTGGTTGGGTGGAGCTGGTTGTTGGTGCCAAGAGGAGGACCTCTGGGGGACCTCACACCAATTAATATTCTCTGGGAGCTGAAGTTCTCTGTTAATTCAGTGGCTTGGACTTGGTGCTCCCACCACAGGAGCTCAGTCCTGACCCCTGGCCTGGGAACCAAGACCCTGCAAGCTGCATGGTGTGGCAAAAACAAAAACAAAAATAAAAGTGAAAAAAGCAACAGACAGAAAAGAGTAAAACAAAAACAAGAATAAAAAATTAAATTTAAAAATATAAAATATGTTAGAAAAAAAATAAAAATGAAACAACAAACAGCAAAACAAAATGGAACCCTGACAACAACAAAAAAGTAAAAAATAAAATAAATAAAAATTAAAAAACAATGAAATAAAAAAATCCCTTGTGCCTCCTCTATCAGTGTCCTTGTGTCCACGGTGAGCTGCAGGCTACCACCACCTCCCCAGTAGGGCTCCAAGACTTCTAGGTAGGTCTCTGGATCTGCTATGTCAGCCCCATCTCTGTGTGTGTTCCTCTCACCAGTGTCTGTTCCTGGAGCTGGCCCAGAGCACATGTGCTCTTGCAGGCCAGCTGGGGTGCAGCACCCCACAAGTGTGCCTGCAGGGGCTGGTGCAGCTGAAGGAGGCCTTGGAGGGTGCTGTGCTTGGCCCATGTGGACCCGTATGGCCAGAGGAGGCCCTCTCAGGGATAGCACATGGGCTGCCAGAACCTGTGCTGCCAGAGGAGGATTGGCAGAGGTGGAGCTTGGGCCTGGGACCCACGCAGCTGGAAGAGGCCTTTGTGGGGGTGGGGCTCAGGCCCAGGACCTGCTTGGCTGGAGGGGGCCCCAGGGGGGTGGGGTTTCAGGCCCGGGGCTGCAGCAGGCTTGCCGGGGCCCCAGTGGGCAAGGGAGACGGTGACCATGTTCCCCTCTGATCCCCTGATCCCCTGATCCCCTGAAGATCCCTCTCCATCCTTGCTGGTCCCCTTGCCATGAGGGTGCCCCAGGGGTTGGGGGTTCAGACCCAGGACCCCAGCAGACTTGCTAGGGCCTGTGTAGGTGGGGGAGACACTGGCTGCACTGCCCTCTGATCCCCCAACTCCCTGAAAGTCTCTCCCCATCCCCACTGATCCCTGTACTGTAGGTGGGACCCTCTGAGTGCGGGAACCTCTCCCTCCCCAGCCCCAATTAAGGGGCGCCAGTCCCACCCCGCCTCCACTTTTCTTCCCTCCCTCCTTCCCTCCCACATCCTACCTGGTCATGCGGGGATTCCTCCCGCCCCCTTACGTGTCCGAGGACCCCCACCAGTGCCTAGTAGGTGCCCTAGTTGTGAGGAGACGTGAACTTTGCATCTTCCTACTCTGCCATCTTGACTCTGCCCCCTCTTAGACTGTTTCTTTTTAAATTTTCTAGTTTGTTATTAAAACTCTCACCGTGTTCATCCATTCTTTTCCCTAATTTAGTTAGCATTCTTATTACTAATGCTTTGAATTCTTTATCTAGTAAATTATTTATTTCTGTTTCATTAGTTGTTGTTCAGGGGTTTTCTCATGCTCTCTCAGCTGAGACAAATTCTTCTGTCTCCTCATTTTGCTTAGGTAAAACAGTTACCTATAGCTGTCTTGAAACAGTGTCCTTACGTTGGAGTGTCTCTATACAATCTGTGTGGTCCTGGTGGCTTTGTTGAGAAAGCTAGATTTGATGTGAACACAAGTCACATCTTTCCTCATGATGTGCTGGCAGCTATCCACTCAATAGGAGGTGGGGCTGGAGAAGGAGGGGCTAGGGCTGGGGTCAGGTGTGAGGTAGGGATTTCCCTGTGCTAAGTGGCTGTCACTGCTCTGTTAGGGCTGGGGTCAGGTTCCAAGTTGCTGGAACAGAAGCTTGAGGGTTGGGTCCAAGCGTGTGTTCTTCCCCCTTCCAACACTGGCATCTTCTGCCCCAGTGGGGAGCAGGGCTGAAGCATGAGGGGCTGGTGTGGGTATTCAGCAAGGGTTGGGGCATGAAGTGTGGTGGTCTGGCCACCATCAGAGACCTGCTCTGCCTCTTATAGGCCATCTGTACAATTGCCAATAATGGCTGTTTCCCTCCCTGTTCAGATACTGCTTAGGGTTTGAGCCACGACAAGGAACACTCTGCTTTTGGTAGTGGAGGAAACCTGTATAGCTACTAAATGACAAGACAGATGAATATTATAGGCATAATGTTGAGCAAAAGAAGCCAGGAACAAAAAAGTACCTACTTTATGATTCCATTTATATTAAGCTCAATAAAGGAAAAATTAATCAATGGTGATAGAAGTCAGAATAGTGATTACCTTTGGGGGTATACTGACTGGGAGGGAGCCATCTGAAGTGGTGCAACTATTGTATGTTATGATCTGTTGGTGAATATTCATGTTATGCAATTAAAATTTGTACTCTTTACTATATATACCTTAATAAAAAAGAGAAAAGTAAATTCAAGTAAAGAAAGAAAGAAAAAAGAAAGAGAAAGCAAGCAAGCAATAAAGCACTATGTAAATGCTCAAAGACACAGGATATTTCTAGGCAGTCTATATGTCTGTTCATAACTGCTGCAGTCTGAATTGAACGTTTGTACCCCCCCAACCACAAATTCCTATGTTGAAAACCTAATGCCCAAGATGATAGTATTAGAAGATGGGGGCCTTTGGGAATTGATTAAGTCATGAGGGCCCAGCCCTCATAAATGGGTTTAGTGCCCTTATAAAAGAGGACTTGGAGAGCTGGCTTGCTCCTTCCACCATGTGAGGATACAACGGTATGTCTGCAACCTGGAAGTGGGCCCTCATCTGACCATGCTGGCACCCTGATCTCAGGCTTTGAGTCTCCAGCCCTATAAGCAATAAAATTCTGTTGTTTGTAAGCTGCCCAGTCTATGGTATTTTGTTATAGCAGCCTAAATGAACTAAGATGGTAACCATACCTGGATAGGCCCATTAACCTTGTATATTACAGAAGTAAAAAAGGATTTGTTTGAAAAAATTAGATTCACAATATGAAATTTAAAAATTATGTATAGGGCCTCCCTGGTGGCGCAGTGGTTGAGAGTCCGCCTGCCAATGCAGGGGATACGGGTTCGTGCCCCGGTATGGGAGGATCCCATATGCCGCGGAGCGGCTGGGCCCGTGAGCCATGGCCGCTGGGCCTGCGCATCCGGAGCCTGTGCTCCGCAACGGGAGAGGCCACAACAGTGAGAGGCCCGCATACCGCAAAAAGAAAATAAATAAATAAATAAATAAATAAAAATTATGTATATTTAGTAGTACCTTAATAAGTAAATGTAACAACAATGAAAATTATTCATGAAAGTTGATATAAACTCCCAATTTTCTCTCTCTGAATGTCTGGGAAGAACTGTCTTCAGTGTGGTTAGGGAAATAATCTCCAGCCTGGTCTGATTTAATCTACAGTCCTTTTTTTCTTTGCCTCATTTGGTGTCTACTGATTCTGTTTTCCTGCCATGTTTTAACTGTTTCCTACCATGGATGTTGCAGATGTCTGATCTTGTGTTCTAGCCTTATATCCATTCTCTGCTTATAAATGTTGCTCTCTGCAACAAGCCCTGTACAATGCAAGTGTCCTGTTGCTTCTCCTCTAGTCTTTCCAAAGTGTGCCTTCTAAATTTATTCATTCATTTAACAAAAAGTCAATGTGTTTATACTTTGTGGACAGGGTTTTTAAAAAGATTTTTCAGGTTCCATGTCATTTCAGATTTATTAAGATGTCTTCATAAACCATATAAACTTTTTTTGGCTATAAAATTTTTGAAAGGATTTATTTTTCTTTTTAAATAACTTAGCTGCAAATAACTCCCTTAAAATATCACTAGCTATGATTTCTTTCTGATATTGGAAAGTGATTAAAAAGGGGTTTCAAATATAATGATATTTTATGAACACTAAATTTAAAAATTACTAATAATAAATTAATTGATAATCATTAATTTAATAATCAATGCTATATTTTTAAGATTTTAACATTTATTAATTTTACTCTCTGTGTTTATTTTTTGGAGTCAGTTAATATATTTTAGCTCTCAAAAATTTTTATAAGTCCTGGAAGTGCCTGAAAATTTTTTCACTGATCCTGTGATGATTATAGTGCATAAAAGAAGCCTGATTGTGTACTCTTTCTACACAAGTTTTCTTTCTATGTGTTTGTTTTCTTCCGTAATTGGTGTACTCTTGGTTATGCCAATGGGAGGAGTATTTTTGAATTTCTTTTGACTGTAAGAATGAAAGCCTCCATTGAGTTGAGACACAAAATGCCTGTGTTGGTTAAAGCACTAAACATATTCTCACCATACCCCCAGCCCTGCCTAAGGAACAGGATAGGGGGTGTGGCAAACAGATAAGAACAGTAATTGAGAGTAAATATTTAGAACATTATAAAGGTAATTTGAGAATATAATTTTATTCTGTGGAATTTAATAATAAAAAGTTGGGCTTCCTTTTCTGATGTTATTTTGTTTAGTAATTTATTCTTATTACATTTTTGAAAAATCATGATGGATTGGGGAAAAAATGGTCCTCTACCATAGATGGTTTGAGAAACAGTGATGTACACTACACTTTAATATAGTAAGTTCTTGATACATGTTTGTTTCAACAAATATATAAACTAATAATCATGTAGTTTTGGCAGTAAGCTACATTATGCTTCCATCTAGATCTGGAGTTTTCTCACTTGAAAAAGGTCTTTGTTTAGAAACATCTAGTGTAATCTGTGATAGTGAAGAACTTCTGAGTACAAAGTATTTTAGAGAAAAGCTACTCAGTGATAAAACAGTAAGTTTAAATATATCTCACTGTAGAAAGTCATAAGTACCTTCTTGCCCTTGAAAATTTGCCAAAGAATCAGTTTTTGCACCAAGAGTAGACTCTCTTTCATCATGTGCCTCTACAATTTAGGATATACTCGAGTGATATACATATATATATATATATATATATATATATATATATATATATGTGTGTGTGTGTGTGTGTGTGTATTTTGCCTCCACATATGGCTACAATGTGGTTTATTTCATGAGGTTTTCTAAATCCCCATTAGTCTTTTTCTGAAGTGGCTGTGGTTAAACACAAATAGGTGAAGAACTCCCCCATGATATTTATCTGGTATTCTTTTTTCCTTGATGACTAGACTGTTTACTCTTAAAGATAAGAATTTTACCCTATAAGAAATTTGAATTTATTTATTTAATCTTTTAAAGCAACTTTTAGGGGATTGAGATAGAGAGGGATTGAAATGCCAGATTCATTTAAAAAATCCTTTTACCATGCATGTGACTATAACTGAATTTTCAAATATGCTATTTGACTTATCTCAGCAAGTACCTAGACTGGTTAGAGCTTTTATTTATCTAAGTATTCATAGTTTTAAATCACAACTGATAAGCACAGAGAAGACAACCATGTAAAAAAAATGTGGGAAACAAGATCATCAACTTCTAATGACCTTGCTTCTGGTCTCATCCTTCATCCTTCCTATATCTCTTCAGTATTAGTTACTGTTGACCACTTTTGCCATCTTTGACTCTCTCCCACTTAAGTTTCCACAGCATTGATTCACCCTGCTGCCTACTTTTCCTCTTCTTCACTCCATTCTCCTCCCATTTAAGTGTGGGCATAGCACATGTTTGGTGCTCAGCCTTCTTCTTGATTATACCTCACTTGGAGAGTGTGGCTTTGACTATCAAATGAATGGCTCCTTGAAGGGGTTGGTATCTCCAACTGTGATGTCATTCAGCCTTTTTTCCTCTATGTTTCTGTCTACAAATTCAGCATTACAGCACAATACACAGAAGTACTACAGTGTTCTCAGTGATCAAATATTAAATAATCCAGCTAATGATTTGCTTCTTTCAACGGTGACTGAGTCTCTATTTCGTACCTTCCAGGCTCTTTGCAACACACTGGAAAGAAAGTAGAGATGACAGAGAAAGAAATTGCTCTTAAGGAGCTTACATTCCAGTAATGCATGCACAGAATGAAATAAGTTCCATAACAGAAGTATGCACAATGGATGTGTTTTGAGAATACAGAATAGGAAGTTGGCTATCATCAAATGGAGGGCATTGAAGGCTGAGAAAATAATGTGAGTAGAGTCAATAACATATTATCAGCAAGGAGGGAATTTTCCCAGTTACTCCTCTTGAATTCTTGTGGTTGGAATAATACTAAAATTGACAGAAGAAAGATTAATAGAAGAAAAAGAAACAAATATTAAATTGTGTGCACAAAGGTCTCATAGAAATGGGACCTAAAAAGTGTCCAAGCAGGCAGTTTTATATGTATGTATATATATATATTTTTTTTTTGACAAAGAAACAGTAAATTTGAGAGAAATTAACAGGGCAAAGAAACGTAGATTTGGTAAGTAAGAAATTTAAGCAGTGTTTGGGTGTGAATAGTAAATTAGTAAAGAGGTAACAGGTATTTTATAGAGCCTTCTTTGCCCTGAATTCCCTACCTCTGGTGATAAGGATGTCATTCTACCTCTTGGTACAGGGAGGGCACCTCTCACATGAGAGATTTATTTCCTGCTCTCAGGAAGACAGAGGGGAGGATCAGATTGTCCCTCCTGTATTGGCTATTTCTATCTATCTTTCTTTTTTTTTAATTAAGGTGTTCAGTGATGATCTGACTTTTTATTTAAAAAGAAAGAAATGTGTAACCTTTAGTATGTGACAGTTTCAACTGGGAATGACATTAGCATATTTGGAGCACAAACAAAATCTTCTGTAGTCAATGTTGGTTTATATATACAAATGAACTAGTTTTCAAAAATATGAAGGTATTCTATTTGGAAGTTAAGGTGATTATTATTATTATTTTTAATATTTATTGGAGTATGGTTGCCTTACAATGTTGTGTTAGTTTCTACTGTACAGCAAAGTGAATCAGCTATACATATACATATATCCCATCCTTTTTGGATTTCCTTCCCATTTAGGTCACCACAGAGCATTGAGTAGAGTTCCCTGTGCTATACAATATTTTCTCATTAGTTATGCATTTTATACATAGTATCAATAGTGTATATATATCAATCTTAATCTCCCAATTCATCCCAGGCCCCCTTTCCCCCTTGGTATCCATACATTTGTTCTCTATGTCTATGTCTCTATTCTGCTTTGTAAATAAGATCGTCTATACCAATTTTTTCAGATTCCACATGTATGTGTTAATATACGATACTTGTTTTTCTCTTTCTGACTTACTTCACTCTGTATGACAGACTCTAGGTCCATCCATGTCTCTATAAATGACCCAATTTCGTTCCTTTTTATGGCTGAGTAATATTCCACCGTATATATGTACCACATCTTCTTTATCCATTCCTCTGTTGATGGACATTTAGGTTGTTTCCATGTCCCAGCTATTGTAAATAGTGCTGCAATGAACATTGGGGTGCATGTCTCTTTTTGAGGCTATTTCTTAAGTAACTTTAATTCAAAATAATCATTATGGCATTAAGGCATATTTTGGGGATGCCTGCCCTGGGTTCCAACAAATACATCCTGAATTAGCAAGTATTCTTTTGGTTTAGTAGGCTGAGAAGTGAATCAAAATTAAGAGCTCAAGAAAGGGAAGAATTGTGTAAAATGAAAATCGGTAAGCAGAGAGGCCAGTAAGTTTTAGAGTTGTTACTAAGTTTATAAAACAATAAAAATGAAAATATTATTTCTTAGAAGATATACTAAGAACCCAAGTTAAGAAGAAATAGAATAATTTGCATTAAAAAGCTCAGTTAAAGGTTATAAGATAGGCAGAGGGGAGGTTGTCATATTTCACAGATGGAAATCAATATTGATTTTGATCTAGAAATAAGGGCTCAAATATATTTATTATAATAATTATTATGTAAAGATGACAATAGGATAAATAGGATGTATGACTAGTAAATCACTAGAAAAGAAGAAAAAGCTAATAAAAGTCAATGCAGCAAAAGATAGAATTATAAAGAAGGGAAATAGCAAAGTGAATAAAAATAGAAAGCATATAAAATGATAGTAGTCATATCAGACATATCACTTAGAGTAATTAATATGAATGCTGCAAATATTCCTGTTATAAGACAGAATTCCTGGGCTGGGCCCTAATTACAAAATCTAAATATTGTTATCTACATACAACAGATATGCCTAAACCCAAATGACTAGACAGTTCAGAATAAGAAGAAAAAAATAAACTGTATCATGGGAGATAAATTGATATCTTTAATGTATCAACATCCCTTACATAGAGGGGACCATTTTCTCTTCTTCCCGGAATCCCTACATAGGCCACTGAAATAGAATTTTCAACCATATATTAGAAAATGGAAGGGAATTTCCTCCCTACATTCTGTCCTTCTCAAACTTTCAGTGAGATTGAGAGAAAGACTTAGGCATGCAGGGCTGCCACCTGCACAGGGTTGCCCATCTGTGCCAGTGGTGAGTAGGGCACTGAAACTCAGCTGCACTTTCAGGCCTTGTGCCCTGGAAGAGTGTTAGGTTTACCTGAAGGAAGGATTAATTCCAACAAGGATTTTGTGGACTCTAAACCCTGTGCAGTAGGGTCTGGATCCACCTACAGAAGGTATCTCTATCTCCAAAGTTGCCATTTGTGCTATCTGGGTACTGTGTGGACATGTGTATGTCAGCTGCTTCTGGGTTCTTTTCTCTTTTCAATCTGCCTACCCCAGAGCCAGGGTATTCTAGTCTCCTTCCTCCGTTTGATAAGCTTAATGGGGTAGACATTGTTTCCTGAATTAAGAGGCCTATGGTTTATGCATGTACTGAGGAGAGGGACTGGTGTTAAATCTGACTAATTCAGGAGCCAAGTTTTAGGAAGTATTAGCATTTGGCCTCTGCATTCTGCAAATTATCTTTGTCAGTAAGAAAGCTGATAGTTCGTTTTGATTTCTATATTCTGAGTCTTTGTCTGCTATTCCTCATGATTAAATTTGGGTTATGCATTCTTGGCAGGCATACTACATTAGTGATGTTTTGTCCTTCTCAATATATCAACAGTAACATAAAAGACCCAGCATAAAGTAGATAGTCACTGTATCTCACCCTACTGTTATATCTTTTATTGTGAGCAGTTTCTCAGCATTTTTTGGGAAAAAGTAGAGAATTAATTGATTTAATAAATAAAATTATATATATATATATATATAACTGAATCACCTTGCTGTCCACTTGAAATTAACACAATATTGTAAATTAACTATAATTCAACAAAAAATAAAACTAGCTATGCACACTATAAAGATAATGGTAAAATTCATGCTAAAAATTTAAATTTTTGTATATGTAAAGTGACATTAAATAGAAAATGAAAAGCACTATGACACGTAGAAAAAAATAAATAAACCTTTTTTCTTTTTTAGCACTTTATATGTGAGTGTGTTTGTCTTAAAGTTGATGATGAAACCTGAAACAGAAGTGAAGTTGCCTAAGACTGACCATTCCAAGAGGCAATTAATGAGATACTGTTCTCAGACCCAGTGATGATGCTTCTAGAGAACCATTTGGAGAGTTTTTCACATGTTCCATGCAAGGACTGGCATCTGACTCACAACTACAAAGTTTAAAGGTGAGAGTCAGTGGCCTGAGCTCTGTTGACTAGGAGCACAGTGAGGGAAAAGGGCTCTGTTGGAATCCACCACAACTTCTAGCATCTGGTGTGACAAAGGATGTTTGAATTTCCCATGAACCCATGAGGCCCCCGAGGTAGGAATGTATTGGGTTGTTATGAACAGGACTCCACGCAAGAGGAGTAAATCCAATGGAGGAGTGGGCCACAAAAACCAGTGGCTAAAGGGGAAGTTGTAAGAGGAGGCATAGTGTACGTCAAATGAACTGTAGGTGAGAGATCCCCAATGATGGAAGTTGTCTCTGAAAAAGCCACAAAACCACTCCAAGAAGAATTGACATTTAGAACATCCCTCACAGAGAGAATACCTATACCAGAGTATAACTGTACTGTGAAATAATACTATATTTACTTTTACTTCTTTTCAATCTCCTCACTCCAATCCCTGAAAGGTCCCAAAGCATCAGCTACAGAGTCAAGGAGAAGGTAGAATAAGAGCTGAAGATGATTCTAACCATCCCCATCTTCTTTCATTATAGGCTTCCAAGCCTGAAGTAGGCTAGAGATCAGAGAAGAGAGAAGTTTTAAATTTGATGAGAATAGGATTTTGATTATTATAACTGACTAGATTTTTTAATACTTGGAAAAAGAGATTATTAAATTTCATTGAGTCTAAGATGCTATTGCTTATAGGATGTTCCATTATTTTATATAACACTTGGGGAAAACAATCCCTTCCAATTATGACTACAAGATGACTTTGAGATTCAGAGATGAGATATTAAAATGGAAAAATATGTTTATCTTAGACTAGACAAAATAGAGTAATATTTTATTATCTGAGGGTGATTGGAAAAGCTATGAGATCTGATTGAGATTTCATTGAAGGGAGGGTACATGAATTAATAATAGAGCATTTAAAGGGGGGCAGTGGTGATAAAAAGTAAAATTTATTCCTGCCTTTACCCTACAGTGTCCAACTGGTACAATAAACTGGTTAAACGATGTAATTTCTCAGTCTAATTTCAAGCAAACACACACATACCCACACACATGAGCTAAACCTGCCTTTGACAAAAGCCTGAAGAGAAAAGGGGATCCAGGCACTCAAAGGCTCATTTTAAAGGTTCACCTTCTCCAACTAACATATGTCTAATCCTTCCCAGAAAGAGCAGAACACCCCCTGAGTGCTAACATAGTTGCCAATTTCAGTTGGAATTAAAAATTGGGATATGTGGAAATAATGAAATACTTTGGATGTTTTCATAATTTTGAGTATTAACAGGAAAGAATTAGATCTCATGCTCTCAGTAACACATTTGATAACATGGGGAGGTTAATAGTATAACTGAAGTATCATTTGGCCTCCCTGCCTCTCAGATGTCCAGATAAACTAAACTGAATCCTCCCAGTTCTATGGACTGTGAAAGTCTAAAGAACTCCCATTTGCTTTTGTGAATTCCTGGAGAATTACGTCTCACAGTCCCCTAAGCCTCTGACTCTCATGTGTATCAATCTGGATTTGAAACTAGACTCCTCTGGGGGTTTTAAAATATGTCCAAAAATTCTTTGACATTCCTCTCTTCTAGAGATGGCACTTAACTCCTCTTCCATTGAGCGTAGGATGGACTAACTGACTTACTTCCAATGAAATGAATAAGGTATGTATGACATTGTGTGACTTCTGACACCAGGATGTAAAGCACATGGCTTTCTTCTTGCCTTCTCTCTTGGATTGCTTGCTCTGGAGGAAGCTAGCTTCCATGGCATGAGGACACTCAAGCAGCCCTGTGGAGAGAGAGGTTCATGTGGTGAGAAACAGGCTTCCAGCCTACAGCCATGTAATTAAGCCCTCTTGGAAGTGGAGGTTGGTATCTTTGGCAATTTACTGAGGGCAAGGGACATTTTAGAAGGAGAGGCCAGAGTTTGTATTTATACTGTTGGGGTGGAAGAAATTTTCCACTACCCTTCTAGGTTCTTCTGGCTGGTCTAAGAATTAAATTGACATGAGACAGATTAACAGGAGAATATCACACAAAAGTTTAAAAACATGTATACATGGGAGAGACCCAGAAAAATTAAATAACTTGCTAAAAAGGTTGAAACCCTCACCTTAAATATCATCTTCAGCTAAAGACAAAAGAAGATGTTGGGGGTAGGAGTTCAGGACTTCACAGGGGAGGAAGGCCATTGAGTGGAGACGGAAAAGCAAATGTTTGGTAAACAAATGTTTGCTGGGCCATGAAGAGACAATGGGAAACAGAGGAAGTTTAACAAACAGACTTTGCTAGGTTCATCCCTGTTTACAAACCTAGTTCATACTATAATCATTTACTCTGACAGCTCCCTTCCTAGAACAAGGCTTCTATCTACTATCTTCAGGCAGTTTGAAGTGGGAAGGTCAAAGTTTCTTCCTGAATCTTTTGGGCCTTGATTGTTTTCAGTTTGAAATAATCCACATACCAGAGAGACATTTTGGGGTGTCAAGTTTTGCTTGCCTACAATATTTCTGTCAGCAGTAATTATATCAAGGCTCAGAATCAACTTGCCTCAACAATACTTAATATCTTAATAAAGTAAGTAAAGTAGTATTTTAAAAAAGTAAAATAAAGGTAAAGTATGAATAAGGTATAATACTTAATACTGTTACTAAGCATAGGGCTCTCTGCCCAATGCACATAGAAGCCAATACTATGGCACTGACTTCTGAGAAAAGAAAACTCTTTAGTGAGAAGGCGACCGGCAAGAAGACAGGAGGCAAGGCTCTCAGCCTGTTTCCCTGATATGGGGTTCAGTCAAATTTTTATGAGTTAAGGTAGAATGGGTTGGTATGTGGAAGCACTGGTTGGAATGGGGCAGGGTTCAACTGGAGGGCTTCAGGACTTGGCCGTGTATGGTAAGATATGGTAAAGAGGCTTCAGCACGGGATCTTCCTGGACAAAAAACCCTTCGCTTCTGAAAGGATTCTGGCATTCGGGTTCTAGCCATGTTCTGGTCTTTTGGTTCCATGGTGGGGGAGAAACTTTAGTTCCTGGTGTTATTTAAAGGCAAAATTTTCTCCTCTGTGCGTTTGTTGGCTGCATGATTTAGTTTTGCTCTGTTGTCTCTGAAAAACAACTTAGTTCTGGTTAGGAACAGGACAGGGTCAGTTCAGGCTGGTTTTTCGGTTACAATATCTTAATAAAGACTTGTCATTTGTGAGTAACTGGGTCTCCTTGCCCCTGGATTTTCACCATTCTAAACCATTATCTTTAGCTAGTGAGATCTTCCTTGTATCAATTATCTGACTATGCTCTCCCCCAGTTAAAAATACATTCATGCCCCACTAATTCCCATTGCCTTCAGAATAAAATCTCAACTCCTTTACTTGGTTTATAAGAACTTTTAAGTACTGCTGTGATGTGAGATTGTGGTCACTTCTCTGGTCATGGGATATTAATTTTGAATCCCATGCATTAAAGATTTTATTTTTCACAAGTTCTATGTGAAGCAGAAAATACCATAACCTTTACCTGGAGAATTTTTTGTTCTAGAAATGAATACTTATTTCATGTCAATATTTCTTACATACACAGAATTAGTGGGCCAAGTGACCAAAGCTTCTGGGGAAGAAAGAAATGACTGTTTTCACACCTATAAAGTGGGAACAACTAAAACTCTGTGGGTGGTTGAAACTGGACAGGAGAATGAAAAGAAATTGGTGAAATGATCTGTCTTTCTTCTGAAAATATTACTGTATTAAATTCTTCAATAAAAAGAAAATAATAATTATGGTATGTCCACTATTGAAAATAAAAAGGTAGATTTACCTTTTCACCTGGAACATTGTCTATCATATGGAGTGGAAAAAAATGGTTAGAGAACAGTATGTAGAGAATGATCACATTTAGGTAAAATAAATACAGTGTAGAAGGCACAATATCAAATTGTTAACAATGATTGTCTCTTGGAAAGGGGCTTCTGAGTGGAGTTTGTGGAGTACTTCCTATGTTATTCACTTCTGAATTAAAAAAAATGTGTAAAAACAAATCTTTTACAGTTTAAAAAGATAGTTCCATTTTATAAAGATCAAGGCTGACAGCTAGGAACTTTAAATTAACATCCGTCCCTTTGTCTTCACACAGATTCTCATTCAACTTTTCCTGGAATGATGGAAGGTTCGATGTTAGGGTTTAATTGCATCTTAAAGCTATATTCCAAGGGTATCCCTCATAACCTCATTAGTGGCTAAATCACTGTCTCTGTTATTAAATTCTTCCTCATAGCTAATCCTCATGTTACTCCATATACATTCCCCACCCAGAGTTCAGTTAAATCTGGGAAAAGAAAAAAGAGTTGATAATCCTCCTTTGTTTAAAAATGATTGGTGATTTTAATTTTCTTTTCATAGCATATTTCTCTTTTGCCAAATATCTTGCCCTTGATCATTTCTTGGAAGCAACGTGGTGAAAATGAAATGTGTGGGGTTTGAAATTGGAGGAACTGGCTTCGCAACCTGTCATCTTTGTTTACCAGTAGGCTACTTGTGGGTAAACCATTACCTTAATTCTCTGCACTTTAGTTTCCCCATCTATAAAATCAGATGAGAGTGACTGAAAGGATCACAGGAGATAACGAAAGTGGGAGTGTGATGAACAATAGCATCTTGCAAAGATGCTGCTTGACCTTTCTCTCCCCACTTGACCCCAGTCACTTCTCTCTCTCTAATTTTTCGTTTTTTGAAAAAAGACTTTATTTTTTCAGAGAAGTTTTAGGTTCATGGTAAAATTGAGAGGAAGATACAGAGGTTTCCCATATACCTCCTGCCCACACACATGCCATTATCACATACGCCATTATCAAAATCCCTCACCAGAGTGGAATATTTGTTACAACTGATTAACCGACACTGACACATGATTATCACCCAAAGTCCATAGTTTTCATTGTGGTCCACTCTTGGTGTTGTACATTCTATGGGATTGGACAAAGGTATAGTGACATGTATCTACCATTATAATACACTTCTCTTTTCCTTGCTTCTTTTCTTACCAGACTCAAAAGAACTCTCTAATATTAGTATCTTCTTCTGTAAAACAGAATGAAAATAGCCCCTCCCTTCTGTACTTCAAAGGGTCACTTTTGTAAGACTCATCTGGGCAAATGCATGTTAAACCATGTTGTAAAGGCTAGGGTCCTAATGCCAGCTATGTATCTTGCCACATGACAGACAGCCCTACGAGTGGGTTTGTCAGAGTAGACATGATCCTTTCCATTTTACAGACAAGGACGTGGTTGGAGAGGCTGTGACTTCCACATGGTCTCACAGCACTAGAACCCAGGCTTCTAGACTATCAAAGGCCATTTTTAAAGTTTATTTCTCTCCTGTAAGTTAAATGACCTTGACTCTTCTAGCTTTTCTTTATAAATTCCACACATCAACCTAATCTGCAAAGAAAAACAAATGAATTGCTCAAATGATTTTCTTCTCTGGAATTTTGCTATTAAAGTTGGGTAGAATTATGGGAGCACTGAGTGAGTAATAGCCAGCACTGTGCAGGGAACACAGTGGTAAATGAGAAGTCATGGTTCCCGCCTTTATGGAGTGTATGTTCTGTGGGGGTTGGGGTGGAGCGAGCGGAGGTTAAACAGGAAAGAAGTGAGTAAGCAAATAAATGAACAAGAGAGTTTGGGGTAGTCATAAGCATTTTTGAATCAAATAAAGCCTAGTGACCTGCAGGGGTGACAGTGTGGTGGTGGTGGTGGATGGGGAGGTGTGACCTAGATTGAGTGATGGAGGAGGGCTCTGGAAGGAGATGACAGTAGAAATGAGACTTCAAATAGAGCAGAGACTTTGCCTTCACCATTGTGTCTGCATTCCCAGTGACTGGACCAGTGCCCAGCAAACAACATGTTCAGTAGATATTGGGTGAATGAATTAATCAATGAACGAAGGAGCCATTCATACAAAGATCAGGGAGTGTTTGGAAATGCTTTTGCTATAATAGCTAATACTAATAGCTACTATTCATTTTGCTCATATCACATGCCAGGTACTTAGGCTTAATGATTTACATTTATTTAAAAGTGGAGGGACTACCTTGATGGTCCAGTGGTTAAGACTCTGTGCTTCCACTGCAGGGGGCGCCGGTTCAATCCCTGGTCAGGGAACGAAGACCCCGCATGCCATGCAGTGTGGCCAAAAAATAATAAAAATTTTAAAACTAAAAAAATAAAAGTGGAATCCTCACAACAACCCAAACAATTAATTACATTATTACCCCATGTTTCAGATAAGGGCTATAATGACATTTGTGATAAAGGGATATTTTGTGATATTGTAAAATCTTTAATTTTCTTGTTACTCCTTTTAGTTTCAAACACTTTAAGACCAATGTTTGGTCACATTTGTATTAGTCAAAATGCTGGGAAATGTGGTATTCTGATTCACCTAATTTTCTATCAAAGCATATTTGTTAAAGCTCTATATAAAAATAATAGTTTCTCTATCTGCTTTGTTCATATGCTAGTTAAAACTCAATCATAGAAAGCCTGAGTTGAAAGTAACTGTAGAATTCAACTCATCCTATAGTACTGTTTCATATATAAAGGGATTTAGGCATCAAGAAACTTTTCAAATTTTTTTCTTTAATGACTGAATTTTTTGCATTGAGTATTTGGAGTGAGCAAAACTACAATAACAAGATGGGCTGTCATCTATTAAGCACATGAATCAACGTGTTTCAAAACCAGTTCATTTGCTCTTCAAAAGAACTGCAATGATATAGACATTAGAATCCCCACCTTGCTGATAAAAGTACCTGAGGCTCAGTGGCCTGTGTAACTTGCTCAAGGTCACATTGACCATAAATGGCATAAGTGGAAGGTTCCATAAGTGGAAGGTTCAGTCAGATTTTAATACACCATGCTGCTTCTTCCAAAGTAGGATCACTTCATAGTAAAAATTTAGAAATTGATCACAAAAATTATAGCAGTTTGGATTGACTGTTTACTCATCCCAGCACACTAGAAATTATGTTGATTTTGTTTTTCTCTTTTTTGGGGGGGTGGGAGAAGTTTTTCTCCACCTGAAAGTAAAGGGTAGAAAAAAATTCCGCTGACTTATTTGAATTAATGCCTGTAGCTTCACACATCCAACAATCAACAAAATACAATTCACTTGTGCATTAAGATGGTTGGCTTTTGGCAACTACAGAGAGGGAAACTTGACAGAGACTCTTGGGGAAGTCCCTACCCTAAGAAAATCCCTCCATGACAACAGAGTGCCCCAGGGACCTTTGAGTTCTCTAAGGGCTAATAAAGTGCAATCAACACCAGTGGGAGATACTCTCTTTCATGTCTTCTCTGAATGACTAAGGATTTCTGCCTTTGATATTCTTCTCCCCTCCTCTTTCTCATAGGAAGTTCCTGGCTGGAGAAACCCCCAATATGGTTGGGCTAAAGATAAAGGACTCTGGGGTTGCTTGGTCTTCTCCAGAGATGTTAAAGATCAATGTCAGCTTTTATTTTATCTATCTGTCTACCTATCTAACTATCTATCTATGTATCTATCTATCTATCATCATCATCAACATCACTTATTTTGGAGGAGGTAAGGGATTATATTGAGCAGCCATAAAAAAATTAATAGAGCCTAGTGATTTATTGAGCTCATAAAACAAATCAGTAAAACATGTTTTCCAGACATTGGGAGAAAAAACCAGCCTAAATGTAAGTTCAGCCTTTTGAGGCTTTTGGAGGATGGGTTTAAAAATCACTTAGTCTTTATAGTTGAGGAGCCCCTCAGCACCAACTCTGTACTCCCCTATCCCTCACATTCCTTCACCCCTACATACTTCGGGGGCATGCTGGAATCCCAATTTATCTAGTCATCACAGTCTGAGAAACAGATAAACTCTGCATTCATGATTACAAATTTAGATTATTTCTGCAAAATCATTGTTATGCATTGCCCCCCAAAAAGCCTTTATTCCGGTATCATAATCCAACAGTCAATACAGAAAGTACTTATGAGTTACCTGCTGTGAATCTTTTGATAAAACGTGGTAGAATTTAAGAGTTAGGCTGTTCTAAACCAGTAGAAAGACATTTCAAGGAAATAGCAAAAACCCTCAGTTCCCTGAAATCAAGTAAATGTCAAGCCTTGATCTTGTCAAGCTAGTCCTTTGGCATTTTCTCCTCATATCTGCATGACATTACTCTCCCAAATGGATTACCATAGCCTTCTCGGCCATCAAAGCCAGTATAATGAGACAAGAACAAAGACATCTATATTTTATAACTAAAAATATGAGGAAATATGCTATTTTCTGTGCCTAAAATTTATTACCCCCCCACCCCAATTCTATCCACAGGATATATTGTTTCATTGTAGACTTACCACCCTATACTGTAATTACCCCTTTGCTTCTTTGTCTCCCTCACTATGCCAAGTCCTTTAAAGGCAGCTCACAGTGGCTGTCTCACTGTGCTTATCTCAGATAGGCTTCCACTGGAAAACTTCTACAGGTGACTGGAATTTGTGTACAGGGGTCTTCTCAAAAGCAACGTTTGTGGGGGGATGAAGGAAGTAGGATTGGGCAGAGGGAAGAGTTGAAATGTGGAACCATCACAACGAAGGCCTCACAAGATCCTTGGGTAACTCTAAAGCTGGGATGATCCCTTCAGAATCTTCTCACCTTGAGGCAAGGGAACTGGGCCTTTATTGCTCATTTGCTAGTCAATGGATGCAGGTTGGCTCTCCCAGTGGGGCATGACCAGGAGCAAGGCAACTTTCATGCATTTAGTGAGGGCGTTTCCCAGAGAATGAGTCAGCTAAGTGCTGTCAGCTACTGCCAATACTCACAGAAGCTGGGGGAATAATGAATGTGCTTCAATTCTGAATGCAGGGATCTGGGTGGCATATAGCAGCATCCACTACAGTCCTCCAAAACTATTATTAAGTAAGTGACATTATATAGTTCATTCATTTATCCAAGTGACTCGTGTTTTTGATTTCACATATGTAAGAGGAATATTTTAACCAGCTGGGGATGTATCTTGCATAGTTGTTAGTATAGAAGCATTACTTTTAGGTACTAGTTATATAGCTACTAGGTTTCAGCACGTTTTTTTGGACATAAAATTCATTTTATTTATCCAGTGTGATCTGCTTGAAGAAACTCTGAGGCTTGAGTTAAAAGACCTGGGTTCTTATTAGAACTCTGCCACTTACTATATGAGTCATGTTACTTCTTTGTTTTCAGTTGTCTCATTTGTAAAATGGCAAAAATGATATCTTGGGTGACTTTTTCACAGGGTTGTAGTACAAATAACGGAAAGGATGCTTGCCAAAGCCCTTTGTAAATGACTGGTGGAGAAGGGATTGAAGAGGCTGTGGGAGCTCTCCATTAGCATGAGGAATAGGGAAGGAGACTGCAAAGGGGAGGGATGAGGAAAAGAGGTGGAATTTTCCTGAGGTGCCAAAAACCATCTCTTTACTTCGCCATTGCAACTCAGGCCTGCTCGAGTGAAGTAAATTCAAAACAAAACAGAACAAAGGAGACAGACAAATCAGTCGACTGAACTATATACATTAAGTAAATCTTTACGTGGTTTAGAACGTTTTTCTCACCCCCTCCCCACCAGGTAGAGGCTGCAACAATCATACTGTTGGCAGGAAAGGAAAACCACTGTATTTGTTTAGTTCTGGGGGTTCTTGGCTACAATATAGGATCTATCACCTCAACACCACTTTGACTCAACTTGTTTATATGAAAACAAGTGGGTGTTCATTTCTAAGTGTCTCTTTATCTCTCTCTTTTTGTTGCGGTCGTGGTTGCTTTGGTCTCATTTTTGATCTTTCCCCATGAAAGACCTTTCTTAGTCCCTGTCCTGAAAGTAGGTGATCATCCTTCAGGTCAGGGTAGAGTTAGCATGGACTTCCCCAGAGCAGTGGAAATGTTTGCTTTGAATTTTAGGCTTTTTCAACCCTGATGGCATGATCTTGGTTTTGGTTGAAAACTGGAGATAAATGTCATGTGGTCAACTCCAGGGAGGTGTACTTGGCTTATTTCTAACCAGAGACATTTCCCAACCCTTTGCCCACACAAGGCTAGTTTTCCCTTCTACCTCAGAGGTTTTCTGTTACACATGCTGTTCTTCTCCCTCTGCTCTTCTTTCTATTAATTCATCCATTCATTCATCTCCCTCCATTCCTTCTGGTTAAGAAGCCAGCTTAGGTTTACATTGCACATTTCATATTCCCTTCTTCAGCCTCCTTGCTTGGGTCAGATGTGGACAAACTCTGCCTTTAATTTCAATGCTGTGCTCCTGGGACCCATAATTTTGGCTTGGGCTGCATCTCTGGGAGCTGATGGTTGGCCAGGAAAATTTCAACAAAGCAGAAGGGCAGATCAGGGCCTGGCTGACCTTGTGCTTCTTGGTTTTTCAAGATTTATGGGTTGGATGAATCTTGCACTCAACCCTGGCCTTGTCAACAATATGTTTGTTTTTATCACTAAGGCACCCTGGTAGGAGACTGCATCACTGCCTGGGAAACCTAACTTTACTTGGACTGTGACAGATTTGACCTCCACACCAATGCTTCTTTTCCTATGTAGGCAGGTAATTCTCCCCTTACCAGGTTTCTTAAAGGAAATAAGGTATCACATATCATTAGATGGTGTATGGATATAATGGAAGCATTTTTCTCATGGAAGCCTGCCCTGACCTCCCAAGGGTAGACTGGGCACCCTTTTTGTGGCACCATATACTTTCCCTTGTATTTTCTGAAGTCAGAAAGAATCTCTTGTTCATCATTATATCTCCATAGTCTGGAACACAGAAGTGTCAATACATATTTGTTCACTAATTAACTGAATTTTGGAAAGTGTGAACCATCTTCCGGTTTCCTGAGAAGGAAGAGAAGTAACAATATCTGCTTTTCTGACTCCCATCTACCCAGGGCTCCATAGCCCATTGAGAGGTAGTGCTGAGGGTAAGTGGATGTTTCATTCTTACATGTGATTTTGTCTTTTCATCACTCTTGTCCATCCAGACCATCCTCCTTGCTATACCTAGAACTTGTCAAGCACAGTCATCTCCATGGGAGAAGCATGGTTGGCAATGGGTACAGGTGGTCAGGAGGAAATAGCAAGCTTTTGATAAACACATCATTATCTTTCTGCCTACTCCTGTTCATTAACATGGTAAGGAGATGTGGTTTTAGCAGTGTATCCATTCTGTCAAGATCCTTTCCAAGCCTCTATTTTTCCCTTTAAATATCAAATCAATGTTTGTTGGGTAGAATTGAAATTTAGGTGGTTAGACATCCAGTTTGGGATGGGCAGATGTGCTTGGTACCATCACCTTTTGTCTCCAAAGGGTTAGGGCTTCTAGCCAAGCATGTTCTCTTTGTAGCTCTTTTTCTGGCTAACTCATACTTATCTTAAAAATACCTTCCTCTAAGAAGACCTCTAGGGTGATGCAAGTTTGGGCTTCCTGATATGTGGTTCCCTATATCATTGGAGTGTATTATAATTTTATCATATTATAAATTCTTGTGTAATTTGTCTTTTTCACTCATAAGAACAAACATTTCTTGAGGGCAGAGACCTTGTACGTGTTTTCTCTTTTCTGTGATCAGACTTGTTTGAATAGTGCTGTCCAAAAGAACTTTTAGCAATGATGGAAATGCTCTATTCTGCTCTGTCCGGTGAGGTTGCCACTAGCCAGATGTGGCTATTGAACACTTGAAATGTAGCTAGTGTGACTGAGGAACTACATTAATGGTATTTAATTTTAATTAAAAAGTATTTACATTTAAATAGCCACATATGACTAATGGTTACGGTATTGAGCTGCATAGTTAGAAGTTTGTCAATTTCTACTATTCTTTTCAAAGAACAAACTTTTGGCTTTGTTGATTCTCAATTTTGTTTCTTTCTTTGCTATTTCAATAAATTCTGCTCTTTATCATTTCCTTCTCCCTCCCTCCCTCCCTTCCTTCCTTATGCTTTTTCTAACTTCTTAACTTGGAAGCTTATATCATTAATCTTATCATTTCTTCTTTCTAATGTAAGCATTCAAAGATGTATATTTTCAAACCATAATGGAAAGGAATATGAAAAAGAATATATATGTATAACTGAATCACTTTGCTGCACACAAGAAACTAACCCAACATTGTAAATCAACTATACTTCAATTTAAAAAAAGATGTAAATTTTCCTCAACGCATTGCTTTATTATAGTCCACAAATTTAATCTATGGTATTTTAAATCAACTTTATTGAGATTTAATTTACATATGTTAAAGTGCACCATTTTTTTTTTTTTTTTGCGGTACGCGGGCCTCTCACTGTTGTGGCCTCTCCGTTGCGGAGCACAGTCTCCGGACGCGCAGGCTCAGAGGCCATGGCTCACAGGCCCAGCCGCTCCGTGGCATGTGGGATCTTCCCGGACCGGGACACGAACCCGTGTCCCCTGCATTGGCAGGCGGACTCCCAACCACTGCACCACCAGGGAAGCCCTAAAGTGTACCATTTTAAAGAATACACTTAGTTTCAGTAATTGTACACACCACCTGTTTTACCACCACAATTAAAATATGGACTTTTTCCATCATCCCAAAATGTACCTTTATGCCCCTTTGCCATTATTCCCTATCACATTAATCTACTGTCACTATAGTTTTGCCTTTTGTAGAATTTCATATAAATGGAAACAAATAGCATGCGTTCTTTGCTCTGTTTCTTTAGTTCAACAGAATATTTTTGAAAGTTATCCATGTTGTTGTCTGTAACAGTAATTACTTCCTTTTCATTGTGGATTAGTATTCCATGGGATGGATAGATCACAGTTTGCTTATCCATTTATTTGGATATTTGAATGTTTGGGTTGTTTTCAGTTTTTGGCTATTATGGATAAAGCTTCTTTGAACATACATGCACAGGTTTTTATGTAGAGATATATTTTCATTTTTCTTGGGTAATTACCTAGGTGTGGAATTGTTGGGTCATATGATAACTGTAAGATTAACTTTATAAGAAATGTCCCAAGTGTTTTAAAAACACTGTTGTATCATTTTCAATTTCTACCAGTAATATATGAGACTTTCAGTTGCTCCATATCCTCATCGATACTCGTTATTGTAAGTCTTTTAAATCTTAGCTGTTCTAGTGGGTGTGTAGTGGTATCTAACTGTGGTTTTATGTTGCAGTTCCCTGATGACTGATGATGTTGAGCATCTTTTCATGTGCTCATCAGACATTTGTGTAATTTTTGTGATATGCCTATTAAAATATTTTGCCCATTTAAAAAATTGGGTTGTCTTCTTAGTATTCAGTTGTAAGAATTGTTTATATATTCTGGATACAAATTTTTTGTCCATTTATGTACTGCAAATATTTTCTCCTTGTCTGTGGCTTTCCTCCCCAGTCTGCTCTTTTAAGAGCAAAAGATTTTAATTTTAATTAAGTTCATTTTAACAGCTTTGTCTTTTATGGTTCATGTTTTCTGTGTTCTATGTAAGAAAACATTGCCTACCCTAAGGTCACAAACATATTTTCTTTCATGTTTTCCTTTAGAAGTTTTATAGTTTTAGCTTTTATGTTTAGGTTTATGATCCATTTTGAGTTATTTTTGGTGTAAGGTATGAAAGAAAGGGTCAAAGTTTATTTTTTTCCAAACATATATCAGTTGTTCCAGCACCATTTGTTGGATTTCCTTTCCCCAATGAATTATCATGGCACCTTTGTTGAAAATAAATTGGCAACGTGGGTAACATAATGGTTCTATCTCTTTATTGCCTATTCTGTTCCATTAATCTATATGTGTACTTTATGCCAATACCATACTCTCTTGGTTACTGTAGTTTTGAATTATCTTGAAAGCATAGAGTGGAAGTACTCCAGTGCTGTTCTTTTACAAAATTTGGCTATTCTAGATCTTTTACATTTCTATATACATTTTAGAATTAGTTTTGTTAATTTCCAATTTTGTTTGTAATTGTATTGACTCTACAGATGAGTTTGGGGGGAATGACATTTCAATAATATTGAGAATTCTAATCCCTGAACATGGAATGTTTCTTCATTTACTTAGACATTTAAAAATTTCTCTCAATAAAGTTTTATAGTTTTTAGTGTACAGGTCTTGCACATATTTTGTTAAATTTATCCCTAAATATTTCATTTTATTTCATTCTATCATAAATATTTTTTCTTAATTTTGGTTTTAAATTGTTATTTAAACATAAAATTGATTTTTGTATATCGTCTTTTGTATCCTGTAATATTGCTAAATTCACTTATCATTTCTAGTAGCCTTTTTTAAAAAAATAGAGTGCTTAAGATAGTCTATATTCACTAACAGTTTGTCTAAGAATAAAGAAAATTTTACTACTTCATTTCCAATATGGATAATTTTATTGTTTTTCTTGTACTGTTGCATGGGCTAGGAACCTCTAACACAATATTGAATAGAAATTGTGGGAACCCACAACATTGCCTTCTTAGTCTGGGGGAAACATTTTATATTTCAATATCAATTGTGGTACTAGCTGTAGGTTTCTTAAAGATGCTCATTATCAGATTGATGGAATTAGTTCATTCCTAGTTTGCTGAGAGGTTTTATCGTGAATGAGTGTCTAATCTTAAGTGCTTTTTCTGCATCTATTGAGATGATCAGATGTTTTTCTTCATGTGTGAATATGGCTGATTACATTGATGTTTGAATGTTAAAACAACCTTTCATTTCTGAGATAAACTCCACTTTGGTGTTTATTAGGGTGTATTGTCCTTTTTATATATGGCTGATATGTTAACATTTTGTTAAGTATTTTTGCATCTATGTTCACGAGGAAAATTTATTTCTATTTATTTATTTTATTTTTGTGGAAAGTTTATTTAGTTTTGGTATTAGGTTAATGCTGGCCTTGTGAAAGGAGTTGGGAATTGTTCCCTTCTCTGTTTTTGGAAAGGATTTGTGTAAAATGTGTATTTTTTTCCTTTCTTAAGTATTTAATATAATTCACCAGTGAAGCCATGTGGACTTGGAGTTTTCTTTGTGGAAAGGTTTTTTTTTGAAAAAAAATAAATGTAATTCATTGACTGTATAGGGTTATTAAGGTTTTCTCTCTTTTTTCTTATTTTTGTTGGTTTGCTAATTTTTGACTTTTAAGAAATTTGTCCTTTCTATGTAATATGGTATAAAGTTGCTCATACTCTTATCATCTTTTTAATGTCTGTTGGCTCTTCTGAATCTCCTCATTTCTCATATTGATAATTTTTGCCTTTTCTCTCTCTTTCTTTTTTTTCTTACTCACCTAGTTAGAGTTTTATCAATTGTATTGCCTTTGCAAAGAACCAACTTTTGGTTTCCTTGAATTTTCTGTATTGTTTGTTCAATTTCTATGTTATTGACTTCCGTACATATATTTATTATTTTGCTCTTTTATATACCTTGGACTCAGTCTACCTTCTTTTTTAGCTTTTTATGGTTGAAGCTTAGATGACTGATTTTAGAACTTTTTTTTTTTTTTTTAAAGGAAAGTCCTTATAGGTCTCTCATGTTATAACTGATCCAAGGCCAAAACTCATCACAGAGAATCTAGTCAAGAGATGAGGAGGCCTGCATAATCCAGCAAGAGCCAGTCTGAGGAGGAAATATCTTGGTTAAAGCCAGACAGGCTGTGGGGTTGCCATCCATTGACAGCTTTCTTCTTAAAATTAAATTGATCAGTCACCATGTTTTAGCTGATTTCTTAGCCATCCTCCAGAAACATGAGGCAAGCTTTATCCATTAGGCACAATAGGTGAGGTGCCTAAACCCCATGATCTCACCAAAATGGTTTAATTTCTTTCATAAAATGCTCAATCTGGCCTGGATCTCTTTTATTTGATAATTAATACAATTTAACTTTTTTCTGAGCAGGAGATCAGGATGCTATTTTTAGAAAAAGGGAGGGGGAGGGGGAAAGGTGGAAACTCACCTGGGTTCACAGCAGGAGCCCAGCAGAGGACCACCTAAGCTTGTGTGGAAGACCTACAACCAGAGACGCTGGGGTGGAGCAGAGCAGAGGATGCAGACTCCACTGTGATGTCCCGAGTCTGTGCAACGCAAGAGTTTTTGGATGAACTAAGCCCTGGGCGGCGGTCTACACATGCACTCTGTTGTGAATTCATTACTAAAAATCTGGAGTGCTTGAACTTTCTGAAGGGGTGGATTGAGTTTCTTACAGAGTTTTTCTGACCCAGAATGCTTTGCAAATCCAGCCCCAGATTCCGCTGGGGAATTCCGCTGCTCCAGAGAGCATGGTGGGCTCTGCAGAAACTGAAAGCAAGCAGCACCATAGTTCATCATTTCAGCTTAATTATTAGCCTGTGGCCTGTACCGGCTGCCAAATACGAAAGGTTGGAGCATGTGATCGTCTCCAAACATTTCCACAAGGGCTCCTGTGGTTACTGCGAGGTCTTCGGCTCTCCCTCCCCTCTCAAATTCAGCTTGCATAACCCAGTACAGCCCCTTCCTCAGGTCAGCTATTGTATTCGAGTAGGGAGTAGTAAGCTGAACTGTAAACCAGAGCCGCCATTCCGCCAGCACCCTCCCTGCTTTCCCAGAGTGCACCTATTTTTTAGTCACGCCCTGGAGCCTGCGCGCCTAAGCAAGCCCGCCCCCCACCCCGCTGCCCACGACTAGCGGTAAAAGGAAAGCCAATAGCAATCGTCCAAGGCAGAGCACGTAGGCGTGGAACCCTGCGGAGACGTTGTAACCCATACCAGGCACCAGAAAGAGCGACAGACTAGACCTCCGCCCAGTTCTCTGTTCGTAACTAGCAGAGCTCCTGGAGGCACAGGGCTTCCGCTGCCTGCCATTCCCGCAGCCTCCGCCCACAGGCCACTACTATGATCCCGGCTATTACTGCCTGGGCGTGTACAAAGTGGAGATAAGATCTGAATCTGTGCAGAGCCCGGCGCGGGAAGCCGAAGAATGCTACGTTGAGGAAGGAGATCCGGGCCTCCTGGGCTGCATGAACCAGGAGGCTACGGCAAGCACGAGGGCGGTGATGGCGGCCAGGAACCCATGGAGCAGCCACCTGAGGAGCCAAGCTATGTGGAGGCTGCCGTGGAGGCCCCACACCCTGGAAACCGGCTTCTCATCTATTTTAATGTAAGTATATAAAACCATAAATGCCCTTTAGGTATTTAATTATATATAATTTTTAATATATAATACATATACTCTGCAAATTTTGTTATGGTGTGTTTTAATTTTTCTTTAATTATTTCTAATTTCTCGTGATTTTTAAATTTTTGATCCATGGGTTGTTTAGAAGTGCATCTTATAATTTCCAAATATGCGTTCTTTTACAGATTTCTTTTAGGTATTGATTTATATTCCTTGTTTCTTTTTAACTTTAATTTCTGTTGTTTCAATTCTTCTAAACGTAAGAAGACTTGTTTTGTGGAAGAGCATAGAGTCTATTTTGCTCACTGTTACATGTGTACCTGAAAAGAATGTGTGTTCTGATGTTGTTAGTTGTAATGTTCTCTAAATGCCAGTTAGATTAAGTTGTTAGATAGCGTTGTTAAAGTCTTCTATATCCATATTGATTTTCTACTTGTTCTATCATTTATTAAGAGAACAGTATCGAAATTTCCAATTGCATTTGTGGGCTTTTATATTTCTCCTTGAAGTTCTGTCAGTTTTGCTTCATGTATTTTGAAGCTGTTATTGAGTCTTTATAGGCTTAAGATTGTTATCTTCCTAATCATTTGACCCCTTATCATTATGAAGTGCCAGTCTTTGTCCCTGATAACTTCCCTTATTTTCCTGTCTAGTTTGCATGATATTAATAAAATCATTTTAGTTTTTTTATGGTTAGAGTTTTTAATGTTATCTTTCTATCCTTTTGCTTTTTAATTTTTAAACCTTTTAAAAAAATTGAAGTATAGTTAATTTACAATGTTGTGTTAGTTTCAGGTGTACAGCAGAGTGATTCAGTTTTATATATATTCTTTTTCAGATTGTTTTCCATTATAGGTTATTATAAGATACGGAATATAGTTCCCTGTGCTATATAGTAGGTCCTTGTTGTTTATCTGTTTTATTTATATGTATAAAATATATACATATAGTGTGTGTATGTTAATCCCAAACTCCTAATTTATGTCCCCCTCCCCACTCCCTTTCATAACCCTAAGGTTGTTTTCTATGTCTGTGAGTCTACTTCTGTTTTATAAATAAGTTCATTTGTATCATTTTTTAGATTCCACATGTAAGTGAAATATGATATTTGTCTGACTTACTTCACTTAATATGATAATCTCTGGGTTCATCCATGTTGCTGCAAATGGCATTATTTCATTCTTTTTTTATGGCTGAGTAATATTCCATTGTGTATATATACCACATCTTTATCCTTTAATCTGTTGATGGGCACTTAGGTTGCTTCCATGTCTTGGCTATTGTAAATAGTGCTGCTGTGAACATTGGGGTGCATGTATCTTTTTGAATTAGAGTTGTCTCTGGATATATGCTCCATCCTTTTGCTTTTAACTTGTCTGTATCTTTATAGTCAAACTTTCTCATAGGCAGCATAAGGTAGGCCTTCCTTTTTATCTAATCTGACAGTCTCTGCCTTTTAAGTGGAGTGTTAACAAATGTTTACATTCTTTATGATAAACAATTTGATTAGGTATAAATTTACCATTTTGCTATTTGTTTTCTATTTGTCCAATCTGTTCTTTCTACCTTTTTTCTGCTTTCCTACCATGCATTAGATTAATTAAGCATTTTTTAGTATTCTTATTTATTTCCACTACTGACCTCTTAGCTCTGTCTCCTTTAAATGGTTGCTGTACGGTTTCAGTTGCATCTTTAACTTACTGCAATATATTGATACCTTCAAATAACATTATACCTGTTTATATATCACATAAAAATCTTTCAACAGTATACATTCATTTACCCTTTTGTAGTTTGTTGTATTGTTGTCACACATTTGACTTCTCTCTATAAAAACCACACTACTTTCATATTATTTTTGCTGTAACACTCAGTTATCTTTAAAAAATGAGGAAGCAAGAGAATTTTTGTACTTACCACGTACTTAGCATTTCTAAGTCTCTTCACTCCTTTGTGTAGATCCATCTTTCCATCTGGTATAATTTTTTTTCAATCTGAAGAACTTCTTATAATATTTCTTCTAGTGTAGATCTGCCAGTGACAGAGTCCCTCAGCTCTTGTCTGCAGAGGTCTTTATTTCCTTTCATTTGAAGGATATTCTTTATGGATATACTTAACGTTGACAGATTTTTTTCAACACTTTAAAAGATATCATTCCTTTGTAGTCTGGTGTACATTATTCTGACAGTCTTCGGTCATTCTTTTTTTTTTTTTTGCGGTACACGGGCCTCTCACCGTTGTGGCCTCTCCAGTTGCGGAGCACAGGCTCCGGACGTGCAGGCTCAGCAGCCATGGCTTACGGGCCCAGCCACTCTGTGGCATGTGGGATCTTCCCGGACCGGGGCACGAACCCATGTCCCCTGCATCGGCAGGCAGACTCTCAACCACTGCACCACCAGGGAAGCCCTCTTCAGTCATTCTTATTTGTAATGTCATGTCATATCATGTCATATGTTGTAACATGTATTTTTTTCTGGGCACTTTTAAGATTTTCTCTTCATGAAAATTTTTAAAAAGCAATTTAATTATAACGTGCCTTGTAAGTTTTGTTTTTTTTTTTTTTTTTTGCTTTCACCCTGCTTGTGGTTCATTGAGGTTCTTGGGTCTGTGGGCTCTTAATTTTCATCAAATGTAGAAAATGTTGAACCATTATTTCTTCATATTTTTTTTTCAACCTCACATCTTTCTCCTTTCTTTCTGGGACTCCAATTACACTTCTGTTAGATTGCTTAATATTGTCCTACAGATTCTTAAGGGTTTGTTAATGTTTTCCATTCTTTTTCTCTCTCTGCTTTAGTTTGGATGGTTTCTATTACATATGTTCGTGCTCACTGACTCTTCTGCAGTGTCTAATTTGCTGTAATTACATTCAATGAACTTTGCAATTTAGATATTGCTTTTTCAGTTCTTGAAGTTCCAGTTGGTTCTTTTGTAAATCTTGCCATTTCTACTCTCATTATGTTTTAATGTGCTTGGTTGCTAATTTTTCATTACTGTTGTTTTTTGGCTGTTTTTACTGACTTATTTTTCTACTTACTGTGAGTCATATTTTCCTGCTTTTTGCCTGTCTAGTAATTTTTAAAGAGTAATTTTTGTTAGATGCTGGTTATTATGATTGGTACATTGTTGAGAGTTTGGATTTGATTACATTTTTTTAAAGAACATTGAAAAAGTTCTGGCAAGCAGTCGTTACATGTGGATAAGCTTCTTCATTTTGAAGTTGTTTTAAACTTTATTTGGAAAAGTTTAAAGTAGCCTTCATTAACTCAAACATCCCTCCACCTTATAAGAGCTCTGAGAATTTTTCATTTTGGAGCTCTCCTGTAATTCTTTGCCCAGCCTTACAACATTTCACCATATGTGTACATGGCTTACGGTTTAGCAGTGGACTAAAGGGGACTATTATGAATATTTCTAGAGCCTTTTCTCTGTATCTCTTCCTTTTTTCTAGTACACTTCTTTGAAAAATATGTTCTCCTTAGCACCCTCACCCACTGCCAGAGCTCCTTTCTCTGCCTCTTCAACTCACTGAGGGATGTGGTTTCTGATTGTGTTCTCCCTCTCTGTGCTAGAGTCTGGAAATTCCTCCAACAGAAAGCCAGGGTGAGCATAGGGTTGTCCTAGTTCATTCCTCTCTGTTAGGGATCACAGTTCTGCGGTACCTGTTGTACAATTTCTTAAAACATTATTTCATATTTTTGTCCAGTTTTACAAAGGTCTATAGTAGGAGAAAAAGTTTTGTTCTATTTATTCCAACATGGCAGAAATGGAAGTCCTGATCTGTGTTATTTTTATTATTGCTTAGTTTTAAACATTTAAAAATTTCTATTATAATTTCTTTTAATCCATGAATTATTCACAACTGTGTTTTAAAGTTTCCAAAATGTATGAGAGTTTTAAATTTTTTGTATTGATTTCAAACTTAATTGCATTATGCCCTAAGAATGTATTCTATACAACAAGACATATCTGAAATTTCTTGGAATTTGACGTATGACTTATTATCTTATAAATATTTCATATGTATGTGAGAAGAAAGGGTATTTTCTAATTGTTAGGGACTGGTTCTACATATCTCCATTAAATCAATCTTGTTAATTGTGTTCAATCTTTTATATTCTTACTAATTTTTTGGTCTGCTTGGCTATTTATTAAGGAGAGAGGTTTATTGAAGTCTAATACTGGGATGGTTGAGTTATCCATTTCTCTTTATAGCTCTATCAATTTTTGCTTTATGTATTTTGACACTTTAAAAATTGAGGTAAATTATACACAGTAAAATACACAAATCTTTAATATATAGTACAAAGAATTTTTATACACACATACCCACCCATATAACTATCACTTAGCTCAAGATGTGGAACATCTCCTGAACCACAGAAGACTCTCATGTCTGCTTCCTGGCAATAACCACTTAAACCACTCTTTGAACCTTTAGCAACATTGTTAAGTTTTATATATTTTTAAGCTTCATATAAATAGAAATATACAATATGTATTTTTTGTGTCTTTTTTTTGCTAGTATGATTTTGAGATTTATTTATATTTTTTCTGTATTAGTGGATTTTTAAAATTGTTCTGAATAATTTTTCTGAATATCATGTGAATATTTCTCCATTCTATTATTGACAGTCATTTAGGTTGTTTCTAATTTGGTACTGTAATGAATAACACTTCTATGAACATTCTTGTCTGTGTCTTTGGTGGAGGGAATAAATATATATTGGTAAATGCCCAGGATTAGAATTGCTAAATCTTAAATAGAATTTTAAGTATGTGTTTCACCTTAGTAGATACACCCAAACAGTTTTGTAAAATAATTGTACCAATTTACTCTCCTACCAGTACTGTATGAGAATTCCAGTTGCTCTACATCCTTGCAAACACTTAGTATTGTCTGTATTTTAGTTTTGGTAATTCTGGTGGTGTGTAGCATATCTCACTGTGGTTTTATTTTTATTAAAAAAAATTGTTTTAACATCTTTATTGGAGTATAATTACTTTACAATGGTGTGTTCATTTCTACTTTATAACAAAGTGAATCAGCTATACATATACATATACCCCATATCTCTTCCCTCTTGTGTCTCCCTCCCTCCCACCCTCCCTATCCCACCCTTCTAGGTGGTTACAAAGCACCGAGCTGATCTCCCTGTGCTATGGGGCTGCTTCCCACTAGCTATCTGTTTTACATTTGGTAGTGTATATATGTCCGTGCTGCTCTCTCACTTTGTCCCAGGTTACCATTCCCCCTCCCCATGTCCTCAAGTCCGTTCTCTAGTAGGTCTGTGTCTTTATTCCTGTCCTGCCCCGAGATTCTTTATTACCATTTTTTTTTTAGTATAGTTTTTAGCGCTTGTTATCATTGGTGGATTTGTTTTTTGGTTTAGTTACTCTCTTCCTTCTTTCTTTCTTTCTTTTTTTTTATTACTTAAAAATTTTTTGTTATTTTTAATAATTATTTTTTATTTTAATAACTTTATTTCATTTTATTTTACTTTTTTTCTTTCTTTCTTTCTTTCTTTTTTTCTCCCTTTTATTCTGAGCTGTGTGGATGACAGGGTCTTGGTGCTCCGGCTGGGCATCAGGCCTGTGCCTTTGAGGTGGGAGAGCCGAGTTCAGGACACTGTTCCACCAGAGACCTCCCAGCTCCACATAATATCAAACAGTGAAAATCTCCCAGAGATCTCCATCTCAATGCCAAGACCCAGGTCCACTCAATGACCAGCAGGCTACAGTGCTGGACACCCTATGCCAAACAACTAGCAAGACAGGAATACAACCCCACCCATTAGCAGAGAGGCTGCCTAAAATCATAATAAGGCCACACGCACCCCAAAACACACCACCAGATGCGGACCTGCCCACCAGAAAGACAAGATCCAGCCTCATCCACCAGAACACAGGCACTAGTCCCCTCCACCAGGAAGCCTGCACAACCCACTGAACCAACCTTAACCACTGGGGGCAGACACCCAAAACAATGGAAACTACAAACCTACAGCCTGCAAAAAGGAGACCCCAAACACAGTAAGTTAAGCAAAATGAGAAGACAGAGGAACACACAGCAGATGAAGGAGCAAGGTAAAAACCTACCAGGCCAAACAAATGAAGAGGAAAAAGGCAGTCTACCTGAGAAAGAATTCAGAGTGATGATAGTAAAGATCATCCAAAATTTTGGAAATAGAATGGAGAAAATACAAGAAACGTTTAACAAGGACCTAGAGGAACAAAAGAGCAAATAAAAAATGATGAACAACACAATAAATGAAATTAAAAATTCTCTAGAAGTAATCAATAGCAGAAAAACTGAGACAGAAAAATGGATATGTGACCTGGGAGATAAAATAGTGGAAATAACTACTGCAGAGCAGAATAAAGAATAAAGAATGAAAAGAATTGAGGACAGTCTCAGAGACCTCTGGGACAACATTAAACGCGTCAACGTTCAAATTATAGGGGTCCCAGAAGAAGAAGAGAAAAAGAAAGGGACTGAGAAAATATTTGAAGAGATTATAGTTGGAAACGTCCCTAATATGGGATTAAATAGTTAATCAAGTCTAGGAAGCTCAGAGAGTCCAATACAGGATAAATCCAAGGAGAAACACACCAAGACACATATTAATCAAACTATCAAAAATTAAATACAAAGAAAAAATATTAAAAGCAGCAAGGGAAAAACAACAAATAACATACAAGGGAATCCCCATAAAGTTAACAGCTGATCTTTCAGCAGAAACTCTGCAAGCCGGAAGGGAGTGGCAGGACATATTTAAAGTGATGAAAGGGAAAAACGTACAACCAAGATTACTCTACCCAGCAAGGATCTCATTCAGATTCGATGGAGAAATTAAAACCTTTACAGACAAGCAAAAGCTAAGAGAATTCATTGTGGTTTTAAATGTGCATTTCTCTGATGAACAGTGATGTTGAGCTCAATTTCATATGTTTATGCACCATTTGGATGTCTTTTTTTTTTTCTTATTAAGTGACTGGATTTTGGCTCATTTCCCCCCCGTTGGGTCATCTGTCTTTTCCTTATTGATGTATGTAATTAAACAAATATACTGGATAATAATTCTTTGTCAGTTACACGCATTAAAAAATATCTCTGTGATTTGCGTTTTCATTATCTTAGTAGTGTCTTTTGGTGAACAGAAGTTCTTGATTTTAAGGAAGTCTAAAATATCACTTTTTTTCTTTTATGGTTAGTGCTTTTTGTGTCCTATTTAAGAAACCTTTGTCTTCTGCAAGTTCAAGAAGATATACATCTAATTTTTCTATTAGAATCTTTATTGATATAGCTTTCATATTTAAGTCTGATCCATTTGGAATAGATTTTTGCACGTATCATAAGGTTGGAGTTAAGGTTAACTTTTAAAAATGGATATCTGATTGATTCATCATTATTTATTGAATTGATTATCCTTTCCCCATTGAATTGGCATCTCTGATACAAATCAGGTTACTGTATGTGTGTATGTTTCTGTATCTCTGTTCTGTACCATTGCTCTATTCTTGTACCAATGTAATAGTGTCTTAATTTCTTCAGTTTCATAATGTCATCATGTTAGATAGTGTAATTCTTCCACTTTTATTCTAATACAAGATTGCCTTGATTATTCTAGGTCTTTTATGTTTCCATATAAATTTTAGAATTAGCTTGTTTAAACCAAACAAAACAAAACCTCTGTTTGGAGTTTAGAGTGGGATTGAACTGAATTTATAGAACATTTTGAGGTGAAATGACAACAATTTTGAGTCTTGTAATCCATGAGCATAGTATATACTTCTATTTAGTTATGTCTTCTTTAATTTCTCTGGGCAGTGTTTCGTTATTTTCTGAGGCTACTTTACTGTTACAAACAGTTTATTTTTAAAATATTTTCTAGATTAACTGAATCTTTTAACCTTTCCATGTCTTTTTATTTTAGGTCAGACGTCAGCAAACATTTTCCCATAAAGTGCCAGGTTTGCAGGCCCTACAGTCTCATTGCAATTACTTGACTTTGCTTCTGAAGAGTGAAAGCAGCCATAGAGAACATGTAAATAAATGTGTATGTCTGTGATCCAACAAAGCTTTATTTATAAAAACAGACACAATAATTTGGCCTATGAGCCATAGTTTGCTAATAGACAGTTCTCTTGGAAATAGCCTATAACTGGCTCTCTTGTAAATAAGATACAACTGAATTTTGAAAAATCTAAGTGAACAATCTATATCTTTTAATTGTTAACTTTAGTTCATTATATTTAAAGATGATTATTTTTCTCATATATATTGGCTGTTTTCCTCTATCATGTTACTTTTTCTTTGTTCTGCTTTTTCATGCTTTTTTTCTTGTGTTTTTATTAATTGAATTTTTGTTTGTTTTCTTCCAGTGTCCCCTCTTTATTTCTGTTACCTTTAGAAATATGCTTTAAATTTTACCATCATATTTATCAAAGTCTGCCTTTTATGAGCAGTAGAAAATCTAGAATGTTTTGATTCCATTTACTTTTCTGTTAACTTACATACTATTATTGTCGTCCATTTACTTAGGTCCTTATTTTTATTAGGTCCATCTATTAGCCTTTGTTATTAAGGTTTCCCTATAAATAAAATGTATGTTCAGGTTCACCTATATGTAGATCATTTTCCTTGCTCATAATTTTTTCCAGCATCTTAGACTTACTCTTAGGAAGATTTTTCTTATTGCCTGAAATATATTCTTGGTAGTCTTTTTAATGATGGTCTCTTGTTGGTGACTGCTAGTTTTTATGTATCTGGAAATGTCTTTATTTCACCTTCATTTTTGAAAGGTAGTTCTGATAGTATACAATTCTTGGTTGACAGTAATTGCCTCTCAACACCTTAAAAACACCAGTGTGGCTTTCATTGTTATAGTTGAAAAGTCAGCTGTCAGTTTAATCTAATTTTCATTCCTTTGTTGGTGATCTGCATTTTCTCTCTAATTTAAAAAATTCCTCTTCAACAATTATACTTTCTGCTTCTAAGAGTTCAGTTTTTCATATCTCACTGCCCATTTTTAAAACTTTTGATTATTGCTCATTTTTGAGACTCTATGTCTAGAAGCATTTCATACATAGTTATTCTATATTATGTGTCAGCGAATTCAACTGTTTTAAGTAGTTTGCCCTCTAAATTTGCTGGGTTTTTTTTTTCCCCTCAGTCATGGTGCATTTTGGTGACTGGGACATTAACGCAGTTTCCCATGGAGTTCGTGGTTGAAATTCATCCATGAGGATCCTGAGGCCATACATTGGGACTACTTTTGTCTAGAGAGGATTTCCAGTTGTTTTTACTAGCAGTCAGAAGACACTACCAAATTGGGACAATTTTTACCTCTTTCTAGGTTTCTGACTTTCTGTAGGAATCTTTGATTTAGATTGCCTACTTTGAGGCTTAGTTTCTCTCACTTAACTGCAGTACTGATCAAAACAACCTGCAGAAAAATCTTGTCTTTTTTTCTTGCTTTTTACTCATTGATTCCCACTCTGGTTTCAGCTCATTTTTTTTTTTTTAATTTCGTGGGGGTGTTGTTGGTTGGAGCCTTCAAAGATATTCCAGAAATGCATTCAAAGGTGTTTTCAGCCAGGATCTAGTTATTTTATAGCAGAAGCGTCCTTTAGATTATGTAGTTTGCCATAAAGACAAAAGTGGAGGTCTTCAAGAACTATGTTCAGTTGAAGCCAGTGCCTGTTACAACTAATTGTTGAATGAATAACTTACCTTTGACATAAATTAAGAAGGTGGTCATCGGGCTTCCCTGGTGGCGCAGTGGTTAAGAGTCCGCCTGCCGATGCAGGGGACATGGGTTCGTGCCCCGGTCTGGGAAGATCCCACATGCCGCGGAGTGGCTGGGCCCGTGAGCCATGGCTGCTGAGCCTGCGCGTCCGGAGCCTGTGCTCCGCAACGGGAGAGGCCACAACAGTGAGAGGCCCGCATACCGGAAAAAAAAAAAAAAAAAAAAAAAAGGTGGTCATCAGTATGGTATGTGTTGATAGATCTGGGACAGATTTGTAGCTGAAAGATGTTTCTGCATTTGCTTGTAATTGATGCCTGCAATTCTCTTTCAAAATAAGCTTACTTTCTTTTAAATAAAGCAGTTATTACTTAATAATGGCAAGTGTCTGCTCGACTGGTCACTGCAGGTGACATATCAAGTTTTTTATCTGTCATCACTTATGCATTACACCTTAGGAAGAATTTATTATATGCATAAAAATCAAAGATTATATGTTCAAGCTAAAAGGAATCTTAGACTTTATGGGATTTAGTAATTTTATTTTACGTATTCATATACATATTATTATTAACCGGAGAGTTTAAGTGTCGGGCCTAAGATCCTAAAATTGACTCTAGAATCACAAAGGAAAAGCAGATTTTTCATAAGAAGATTGAGGTGGAGAGTGGGCATGAGAAGACTTGGAGTCAAACACATTTGGTTCTGCCACTTAGTGATACGTGACTGGCAAATTCTCATTCTTTCTGTGCCTTAGTTTACTTTTCTCTGAAACAGGAATAATTTTAGTAACTCCATCATAGGATTGTTGAATGAGATATATCATTTAGCAAATAATTTAGCAAATATCTCATGCATAATAAATTCAATAAATTCAAAAGCTGTAGATGTTATGATCACCCCATTCCTCTACTTGCAGTACCAAACCAACACAGAATAGAACCATTGATGTGAATAATTGATCACCTTGAGCCACCAGAAAATCTCTAACTGAAAATAGTCATAAAGAGTCATCTTAGCTTTGTCATGTAAACTGATTTTTAAAAATAAATTTATTTATTTATTTATTTATTTATTTATTTTAGGCTGCATTGGGTCTTCGTTGCTGTGTTCAGGCTTCCTCTAGTTGCGGTGAGCGGGGGCTACTCTTCGTTGTGGTAAGCGTGCTTCTCATTGCGGTGGCTTCTCTTGTTGTGGAGCACAGGCTCTAGGTGTGCGGGCTTCAGTAGTTGTGGCACACGGGCTCAGTAGTTGTGGTGCACGGGCTTAGTTGCTCCGTGGCATGTGGGATCTTCCCGGACCAGGGCCCGAACCTGTGTCCCCTGCATTCTCAGGGGGTATTCTTAACCACTGTGCCACCAGGGAAGTCCTGGAAACTGATTTTAATCATCATAATAATAGTAATATTGATGAAATTTTGCAGTTTAAATTTTGCCTGAGAAGTGCAGTCATGCATAAGTGCTTATTCAATTTCTGGTGAGGACATATAAAGAAGATGTGATGTGTACATACCACTCTGCCAAATTCCTGTGTTCTTGCTGTCATTTTGAGGGCAAGGATATTCAGGCTTAGGCCCACAGGGTAACTTGCCTAAGGTCATAGAGTAAAAAACCCAGGATTTTATACTAAAGCATTCAGGATGTTAAGCATGAGATTCTTTCATGTAGAGTATAATATATCCCTCTGTATCTTGATTCTTACATACTGAAAACAAGAAACAGAGGGCCTTAGGAACTAGAAGAAAAGCCACGAAAAAGTACAGCCTCAAACTATGAGGAGAGCATTTTGTAAAGGAAGAGTGACCAACAGCAGTGAATGTCACTGAGAGATGAAAAGAAAGATGAAAAACATAGATATACATTTGATTCTGAAATATAGTGTTCCCTTAGTCACCTTAAGTGACTTTTTTTAAAAAAACAAGAAGTTGTGATTTTGACCTAGAACTTGATGTAGGAAACTAGCTGGCTAACTTTTGAGAGTCACCAAGTGATAACTAAGTCAGTAGGCAGGAAAAAAGAGAATTTCTGACAATAACAATTTATGTTCATTTGGCAAATAAGGCAGCTACTATGTTTCTTGTATGCTAGGAAGAATTTCTCTTGAAATACAGAGTTAATTTTACATGTATGGGTTACAAATATGATTTTCCTTAAGATATTTTTTGTTGACAGTGGGTAGCCACTGTGGCTGGTCTTACATTCTTACAAGGCTTCTAATGCTTTTAGTGGGAGTTCTGGTCTTATCTTTCTTGATGAATTGGCCAAATTATATCATCACATCAATTTATTTCAAGAATGCTTCTGGTAGCTGGGACATGTATCTTGGAAATCTCCCCTTGCTGTGCTTCCCGTTTCCTCAGTTAGAATTGAAACACACTTGCATGGAAAGACGGTTTCTCCATATTTATACAATCACTTATATATTAGCTGTGCTCTGGGGTCATATTGATTTGTTAAGATGTTAAGTGCAATGTTTTTCATGCCTTTATATTGTGGGGATGACGTAAATGATGGTGGTAGAGTTACTTAATAGAGACAAAGACAAGTGTTATTGAAGTCTTCCATCCCAGCTGGAACTTGAAATAAATGGGTGTAAAAGAAGAATAAAAAATATTTTTTGCCAATGTCAGGGAGGCTAGAGATAACCAGAAATGCATCATTTTGAAAGATCAAGAAGAAGCGTATAGGAGATATATAAAGGTGTTTATTCATTCAATCATTAAATAACTAAGTGAACATCTATACCAAGCATTGTGCAAGGTGCTGGTAATATAGTTGTTAACAAGATAGTCAAAATCTCTGGACACATGTAATGGGAGAACATAGGAACACATTCTTAACTTCAGGTTGTCTGGGAAGGCTAGGGAAAATAAGAAAGAGACTTGGAGTCTCCCACTTAAGTTATCTGAGAGGATTTGGATGACAATTTTCTTAGATGGGCAAATCTCATTGGGTACAGAATTTAGGTCTGATACAAGAAGGATTCAGACCTACATTCTCATTTATATGCTTGCTGGGACTTTTGGTGGTATCATTCTTCCCCTAGTATAATTGTCCCTCTTACACTCACCGTGCTCTTTCTGCCAAGAACCTTTTCTTAGAGCTTGGTCATATAATAAAATGGTTAAGAACATGAGTTTTGGAATCAGACTGACTGGGGCTCCAGTTCCAGTTTAGTCATTGATGAGCTGTTACCATTAGTCAAGGTACTTAATGTCTCTGAGTTCCAGTTTCCTGTCTGGTAAGTGGGGCAATAACAATACTTATTTCATAGGACTGTTGTGAAGATTAAATTAAATGAACATTCAAAGCTTTTAGCTTAATGTCTGGTTCATAGTTAGTGTCTTTCATTGCTGGAATTGACCTGGATTCATTTATTATATAGTTAATAAGTCTCAGCTTTATGCTAAGTAGCTTACTCATGAGTTGACAGTATCTCTTCCACCTTACCACCTTTCACCCCTCATTTTTTTGTTCCTACTGTTGAAATTCCCAGGAGGCCTAGAAATAGAGCGTTCTTTAAACATTGGAATCAATAGGTTAGAAGGGCTACCCAGGTCATGTCAGGACTCCAGTCTCTGACCCACCCACTCCTGGTTTAAGACTCACTTTTCCTCTGTATTTAGGCCTCTTTCTGGTTATTGTCATGGTTGAGACATCAGAAGTTGGTTGGACAGAAGAGATCTGGATCAGTTACATCTATGCCAGATAGTAGCTGCTACAAATTCCCCAATGTTCTTCACCCCAAACAGGTTTCTGTCTCATCACTGTGGAAGGTGGTAGGTTGAATATCATGAAACCATGTACTGCTTTTTTTTTTTACCACAGCCAGAGTTTCACTCTGGTTGAATGCATTCAAAGAGAAGGTTTCATTCTAACTGATGGACTTACAAACACCTGGAGCGTTTGAAGTATTATTATTATTATAGCTGATTTGTTCTGAGGAACTAGGGCTCTTTTTATTTTAGGGACTGTAATTGTGTATCCTTGTATGAAAGGGAGAGAAATGCTGCCTTCAGAAATCAATATTCTGGGGACTTCCCTGGTGGTTCAGTGGTTAAGAATCTGCCTGCCAGTGCAGGGGACACAGCTTTGAGCCCTGGTCCAGGAAGATCCCACATGCCGTGGAGCAACTAAGCCCGTGCATCACAACTACTGAGCCTGCGAGCCACAACTACTGAGTCCACGTGCCACAACTATGGAAGCCCGCATGCCTAGAGCCCGTGCTCTGCAACAAGAGAAGCCACCGCAATGAGAAGCCCGTGCACCGCAACGAGGAGTAGCACCCGCTCGCCGCAACTAGAGAAAGCCCGCGTGCAGCAACGAAGACCCAACGCAGCCAAAAATAAATAAATAAGTTAAAAAAAAAAAAGGAAATCACTGTTCTGGGCTTCCCTGGTGGCTCAGCGGTTAAGAATCCACCTGCCAATGCAGGGGACACGGGTTCGAGCCCTGCTCCAGGAAGATCCCACATGCGGTGGAGCACCTAAGCCCGTGTGCCACAACTACTGATCCTGCACTCTAGAGCTCCTGAGCCACAACTACTGAGCCCACATGCCACAACTACTGAAGAACACGTGCCTGGAGCCCATGTTCAGCAACAAGAGAAGCCATCACAATGACAAGCCTGTGCACCGCAAGGAAAAGTAGCCCCCTCTCGCCACAACTAGAGAAAGCCTGTACGCAGCAACAAAGACCCAATGCAGCCAAGAAAGAAAAAAGAAATCAATGTTCTATGCCAGCATCACAATTAGATGTCCAATTTAGCATCAAGCTGCAGACAATCTAGCAGCAGTACTGAGTGCCCTTTGGAGGCTGAGGGACTCCGGAGCTGGTTCTTGGGTTGAAATGGTCAGAGATGAGCAAGTTCTCCCTCTGGTTCTGCTTTTGCTTCACCCAATGGCCTGTTTTAATCTCCCTTTCTAAAATGCAGGTAAATGCCAATTTTCTTGTCAATAATAGTCAATTTTTTTTTGCAAAATTGTAATGTAAAAGAGGAAATCTCTGCCAAGTTGAGTTTAATAAATTTTAATGATGGTCACAGGAGCTAATCAGGAATGCAGCTGGATTGGATGTCAGCTCCTTTCCTGTGATCTGGAGGCTCTGACTCAGTGACTCTCTGCTCATACTCTCTGCTGCTTCATTTGCTTCCAGCTTTAATGTATTTTTCCCTTGGGCAAGATTACAGGGAGTTGACTGCTGTCATGGTGTTTGAGAGTCTTTCCCAAACGTGCAAAGTTGGGAACAACTGGTTATACTCTGAGGATGTTAGCAGTAGGGGTGTTAAGGAGAGGAGGAGGAAGAGGACAGTTGGGAGAAAGTCTGGAGCCTGTAGCTTAGAGGGTGTCTTTCTAGGGAAAAGTTTTATTCCCTGGACAGCAGAATTATAGAGACAGGGTAGATTTGGATTAATCTTTTTCTAAACCTGTATTGAGATTTTTTTTTCATGAAACAGTTGTCACTGGCCTTTTGTTTCTCTCTCTTTGGCATAGATTTAACACAGTTATCTTTAGTTTTTCATTGTTAGGTATGAAGTTGATTGTTGGTTGGAAATCCATAATTCTTTATAATGTTAAGGAAACATCTATTATAAATTTTTAATGGGTTCTTTTAAATCAAGATGTAGTGTTCATTTTATCAAATTTCTTTTTTAAAATAACCAAGTAAAATGCTTTTATTGTTTTTCTTATTTAATAAAATGACATTATTATTAGCCAGACTGTTTTAAGATTTGAATGGGTCAATGAATGTATGTAAAGATCTTAGAAACATGTCAGCTGCTAATAATAACAGTGTTAGCTGTTACTATTGTAATTGATCTTAATAAGTTACATATATTAATCTATCCTTACATTCCTGGAGATAAACCCAGGAGACACTGTTAACCTGTTCCCCATGACTGATGTCTGTCCCACTGGTGGGGGGAGTCCCCAACAATTTAAAACACTTTTTTCTGACAATTGAAACCACTTTTTCCAGGGGTACAGTTTGTGCTCTTGGGATTGTAATTCTTGTGTATAATTATTGTCTCTCTCCTAGAAAACACTGGTCATAAGAGATTTGCAGGTGTTTACAATTGAATGAATTTGGTCTCATCCCATCAGTCACATTACTTAGAGGGCCATCAGAGTGGTGTACTCATAAAGGTGTGGAATGAGAGCTGGATTTGTTCAGGGGCAATTCTCCGTGGTGTTTTTACATATCTGTGTCAATTAAAAAATATATATAGTTAACTTTTGATGCTGGTGAGACAATGAGGAAAATAGGTACCTGGTACATTGCTGTTGGGAGGGTGAATCTTACTGTATTATTTTCTGTTGTTTTATAACATTACCACACATTTAGTGGCTCAAAGCAACCAAAGTGTATTATCTCACAGTGTCTGTAGGTTAGAAGTCCAGGGACAGTGTGGCTGGATTATCTGCTCAGGATCACAGTGTTTGCCAGGGCCACGGTTCTTATCTGGGTTTTTTCTAAACTCACTGGTGGCAGAATTTGTTTCCTTGCAGTCACAGGACTGAGGTCCCCATTTCCTTGCTGGCTGTCAGCCATAGGCCACTCTCAGCAGCCATAGGTGTCCAGATTCCTTACCATGTGGCCCTCTCCATCTTCAGGTCAGTAATGGCAAGTCAGATTCTTCTTGTGCTTCACATCTCTGACTTCCTGTTTCATATTAAGCTGGAGAAAATTCTCTGCTTTTAAAAGGCTCATGTGATTAGGTCAGGCCCACATGGAAAAATCTCTCTCTTAAGGTCATAAAACTAACATGATCTGGGAATCTACAATATTCGTAGTACTGAGAGTTATTACAAGGTGTGTACCTGGCGGGGAGCAGGAGGTCATATTAAAATTCTGCCTACTGTAGTTACTATAATTTGAAAAGGTATTCTGGCAGTATCTTTTGCAACTAAGCATACATATACCTTTTACTTCTGTATTCCTACTTTTAGAACTCCATTTTATAGAAACAAGTACATCAGCACATAAGAATAAAAGTCCAAAGATGTTTATTGCATTGTTTGTAATAACTCCTGAGTGGAAACTCATTCTTCATCAAAAGGAGACTGCTTGAATAAACTACAGTTTATCCAAAGCGTTCTTAATATCTTAGATCGTTATCCATTGATTTGGCTAGGAATGGAAAGAGTTAGATGGGGTGGAGGATAGGGTGAAGTTTAGTAACTTTATACATCTCTGCCTTATTTCACTTGTTATAAATATATATCACTTCTTTAGTTAAAAATAATAAATATAAAAACTAAACAAAAGTAATACGTGTTCCTTGCAGAAAATTTGCAAAATACATTAAAGCTTATAGAAGCAAATACAATTATTCACAATCCAAACATCCAGACATATTTCTTATTAACAGTTTTCTATATTCTATGCACTTATATCCAAAAATTCATAATATAAATATTACTTTGAAACTTGATCTTTTTCACATACATATGTCGTACATGGAAGTCCATCCTTATCCTACATTATATACATGTTCATGAATATTTTCTTCTGCGGCTTTTATGATCTAATTCTTAAATACTTAAATCTTTAATTCCTCTGGAATTTATTTTGGTGTACAGTGCTTAATGAGAATTAATCAATATCTATATTTTTCTAATTGGTTAACTATTATCTCTGTACCATTTATCCAATAGCTATCCCTAATGATTAGAAATGCCACTTTTATTGTATACTAAATTCTTATACGTATTTCTGAAAATTCATCTTTGCTCCATTCGTGACTCTGTAATCTGACATTGTCACCACATTTAAAAAATATATTATAGGTTTATAATATGCTTTAATATCTGGTATGGAAATCTTTCTGCTACTTTGCATTTCTAACAGTTTTTGTTTTATACTTCCTTTTATACAGCCTCAACTTCCTTGCTGTTTTCTCATTTGCTTGGTTTAATTCCAATCCTATCTAATCTGTGCCTGCCCCTACACAGCCCAGTGTAGTTGGAAAAAATAATGTACAGCCACGTTCAGTCATTTTAAATTTATGATCATTCAACTTAAGCATCGTGCCGCCCAACAATATATTTCCCTAGACTATTCACTCTCCCACTCTCCTGCGTGGTTATTTTGTACTATCTCTTCTCTCTTCAAATCTTCTCTACCCTCATGCTCAGTTGCAGACCCTATTTCCTCCTCAAGTTCCTGACTTTTAAGCATTTGAGAACCCCAGGGCTCAGTCTTTGGACCTCTTTACCACTGTACTTATAGTCATTCCCTGGGTGAGTTTACCTAGTCTCACGACTCAGGATAAGCTGTGACAAAGTGAGGGAGTGGCATGGACATATATACACTACCAAACGTAAAATAGATAGCTAGTGGGAAGCAGCCGCATAGCACACGGAGATCAGCTCGGTGCTTTGTGACCGCCACCTGGAGGGGTGGAATAGGGAGGGTGGGAGGGAGGGAGACGCAAGAGGGAAGAGATATGGGAACATATGTATATGTATAACTGATTCACTTTGTTATACAGCAGAAACTAACACACCATTGTAAAGCAATTATACTCTAATAAAGATGTTAAAAAAAAAAACAACTCTCCAAATTATAACCTTACTCTGAACTTCAGAGTCTAGCATCTAGATGGTACTTTACTTTGAAGTATAGCGGACATCTCAAACTTAATGAGCCCAAAATTGAACTCCTAAATATTCCCCCCTCAGCTGGCTCTGCTCATAGTCTTCCCCATTTTAGTACAGGACAACTCTGATTTTCCAGTGACTTAAGTCAAAACAACCTTGGAAGCATTCTTGACTTCTCTTTCTTGCATACCACACATCTGTTCTGTCCGTAAATCCTGCCACATTTACTTTCAGAGTATATCTAGAGTCTGACTGCTTCTCAGCACTTCTGCTGCCATCAGGTTTGACGCACCATTGTTCTTAACTGGATTACTGGATTATTGCAATAGCCTCCTGGCCAGTCCCTCTGCTGCTTCCCTTGACAGCCCCTTCAGTCTATCCTCAGCAGGCAGCCACTGTGATCCTGTTAAAGCATAAGTCAGATCATGTCATCCTTTTACTCAACCACAACATTCTGCCATTCTTTTTTTTTTTTTTTTTTTTTTTTTTTTTTTTTCTTATATTTTTTAATTTTATTTTACAAATTTAATCAGTTATACATATACATATGTTCCCATATCCCCTCCCTTTTGCACCTCCCTCCATTCTTATTTCATCTACCCCTATACCTACTCCCCAGACCCCTTTTGGAATAATATGTTTTTGGAAATTACTTTTTTAGACTAGAAATGGTAAATATAAATATTTATTCCACCTAGTGAGCTGCATGCATATAATGTATTTTGATATATAAAAATGAATTTTATAATCACGAGAGTAAACATTCTGTTCTATCTGAGCTGGAGGCCATATCATCAGTGACATGAAAAATGACTTAACACATATTTTGAGGTTATGTATTTATAACTGCAGCCTTTATTACTACCACTCAAGATTTCAAATACAGTAACTGCATAATGTCATGATGTTATGTCTCTTTTGGTCCTCGATACTTTTCTTTGCTCTCAAGTCTACCTTATCTAGTATTAGATAGCCATTTCTGCTTTTCTTTTTGATTTTTACATGATATATCTTTCCCCATTTACTTACTTACAACCTATCTATATTATTCTGTGTGAAATTAATTTCTTGTAGAGAGTATATAGCTGGATTGTGTTTTTAAAATCTCTGCCAATTTCTTTCTTTTCACTGGTGTATGTCTGCCATTTTATTTGTTTTCTGCTTGTTCCCTCTGTTTCTTGTTCCTTATCATTGTTTGCCATCCGGTGGGTAATTTGAACATCTTTTAAGAGTTTCATTTTGAATTCTTTATGGCATTTTAAAATTATATCACTTTGTATATATTTTAGTGGTTGCTCTAGACATTTCCATATGCATATGTAACTCTCAGCCTACTGGTGTTGGTGTTTTCGCTTCTAGTGAAGTTTAGAAACCATACTTTATTTGAAGTCTCTTTAACCTCTTCATCTTTTAAGTATAATCATCTTAAATACTTTTTCTACATACGTTGAGCACCACATCAGATGGTATTATAACTTTTGTATCAACCATAAAATATGATTAAAGAACTTTATGAAGTGAAAGACAGTTTATTATATTTTCCACTATTTTTGCTCATTCAACTGATCTTCTTTGCTGTCAGGAAGACCCATCCTTCTCCTGTTACCATTTTCTTTCTGTGAGGATTTTTTTTTTTTTGCGGTACGCGGGCCTCTCACTGCTGTGGCCTCTCCCGTTGCGGGGCACAGGCTCCGGACACGCAGGCTCAGCGGCCCTGGCTCACGGGCGCAGCCGCTCAGCGGCATGAGGGATCTTCCCAGACCGGGGCACGAACCCATGTCCCCTTCATTGGCAGGTGGACTCTCAACCACTGCGCCACCAGGGAAGCCCCTGTGTGGATTTTTTTAGCCATTCTTTAAGAGTAAATCTGCTAGCAACACATTTTCTCAGTTTCCTTTAGTTTAATGAGCATGTCTTTGTTTCTCCTTTGTTTCTGGAGAAAAGCTTTGTCAGATACAGGATTCAGGGTTAACAGTTCTTTAATTAAGCATTTGAAAAATGCTGTCACTTTTTTTTTTTTGACCTCATTGGTTTTAGATGAGAAACCTGGTGTTCAAATTAGTGTTCCTTTATAGGAACACCTTCTCTTCCTTCTTCTTTCCCTCCTTGTTCTCCTCTGCCTCCTCTGAAAAATAGATTCTGTAGTTCTGGCAATCTGGGGAACTGACTGAACCAAGCCTACGGATGACTGTAACTGCAACCTCATATGAGACTGTCAGCCAGAACCATTTGGGTAATTCCTGACCCACAGAAACTGAACTAATAAATGCTTGTTGTTTTAAGTCACTAAGTTTTGTGGTAATTTGTTATGCAACAATAGATGACCAATACAAAATCCCACTAATTAATGTCCCACAATGTGCATGAACAATCACTATTACATGTACAATCTAGCACACGTTTTGTTTTCATAGTTTGATGGACCTACTGGTATGCAGAGTAGGAATCAGCATTTGTCATATGTGCTGTTCACATTTGAGGGAAAAGTGCACAATGACTTCTTTTATTCATCACTGAAATCCCATGTTATACAGAAGATATGTTTTTGTTCATTACTGGTGATTTCATAAACCATAATGTAGCCTCGTAAAGGTGCATCAGGATACATAATTCCAAGATACCCACTATGTTTGCATCAAGAATGTGTGTTGCCCTGCTAATAAAGGAGATTGAGTTCTTTTCCAAACCTTATTTATTTATTGCAGAGAATAGTTGATCAATAATACGTCTCTTGATCTTAGTTTATGTTAAAGGAAATAGTGAAAATAGTGTGTACAATAGATAACAGTCACTGACTGTATCTTTTCAGTGCTGTGTAAAGAAATGGATAACATATGAACATAAAAATGTTCTTTTCCATACTGGGAACTCTAGATATCAAGAGTAAAGGTGCTCACTTGAGTTTTTAAAATAGCAGTTGAATTTAAAATATTTCTTAATGTCATGTGGTAATAAGAGTGACAGTAATGAGCATTTCTCTGATTCCGTATGGTTTGAACTCCCATTAAGTAGTTCCTGGATTCTAAAAATTTGAGAAACACTCATTGGACATATGGTAGACAATAAATGGCAGTTATAATTATATTATTTTTTGAGAGCTCTCCAAATGTTTTACACGTGATAGATGCTAGGAATATAAAAATAAATGTGACTGTCGCAGAGACTCAAGTCTAGAAAAGGGAGTAAAGCACATAAACTAATCATATGAATGCCAAGGCATTGGTCTGCTGGAGGAATTCACAGGCAACACAAAGAAGGGCACACAGTTCAGTTTGGATGGGGGCTGAGAAAGCTTTCCTGTAGGAAAGATATTTGAGCAGAATCTTAAGTGTGATAATAGAGCCTGTTATTGGTTGAGGGTTGACTCATGTACCCTCTATACTTTAGAAACCAGCCAAGCAGGTGCCCATCCTATTTTGAGGTAACCAATGAAGACTCTCACCTGGTGGGAGGTCATCCCATTTCTGTACAAAGTTGGGCTGTATTTTCCTGCTGAAATATATATACCCTACTTACAGTAATTTGCCCTGTTTTCTCAAACTGTATTTTCTATCTTCAAAACCTTTTACTATATCACCCATTGAACTAATTCACACCCATCTTTCAAATACTCACCCTGTGTCCCTCCTCTTAGAAGAATTTCCCATTATCCTAGGTTGGATTGGATATTATCCTTCCATGCTCTTCCTACTCCTGCATACTCTTTATATTCATTAATGATTTTTTTTTTGGTGTGTGTTCTAGTATAGTTTTAGCTTTTGAGAGTGTGTTTATGTCCTATTAGGATGGCTTTATTATTATTATATTTTATTAATCCAACAAACAATCATTAAGACCTACTATATGCCAGGCACTGCTGGCCACTAAGAATAAAAGAGTGATTAAGTAAGTGATTAAGGTCTTTGCTATCAAATGTCCACTGTTTAGCAAAACAAATATACAATATATTCTAGGGGCTTCCCTGGTGGCGCAGTGGTTGAGAGTCCGCCTGCCGATGCAGGGGACACGGGTTCGTGCCCCGGTCCGGGAAGATCCCACATGCCTCAGAGCGGCTGGGCCCGTGAGCCATGGCCACTGAGCCTGCGCATCCGGAGCCTGTGCTCCACAACGGGAGAGACCACAACAGTGAGAGGCCTGCGTACTGCCAATATATATATATATATATATATATATATATATATATATATATATATATATATATATATATATATATATTCTAGTAAGAGATGCAAGAATTAAGAGATACAAGAATTATGACAGAGTTTTGTAGTAGCACAAGGAAAAACCTAATCAATACTGTGGGGCTCATAGAAGGCTATAAGTGGGAGGTAACACTTGAATTGGTTCCTGAAGGATAATTAAGAGTTTGCTCAAGGGAAAAAGCAGGTTCAGTTGAAATAAACATTATGTTCAAAGGTGTGCATAGCCATTTGGGCATTTGGGGAAGCAATGCTATTTCAGTATATCAGTGGAGATTGTGAAAGAAGAGGAACATCCATGAGAGATGGAGCTAAAGTGATTGGCAGGGGAGGGCTTTGTATGCCAGCTTAAACACTTATATTATCCCCAAAGCACTGAAGAGTTAAGGTTTATAAGAAGGGCATTTTATGACTGATTTTGCCATCTGGAAAGATGACTTTTGCAATAGGATGGAGTAGAAAAGGAGGTATTAGAGTCAGAAAGGCCATAATTAAATTCATTACTTTAATTTGCTCTTGTGGCAACAGACTCCTGTCTGTTGCCACAAGAGCAAATTAAAGTAATGAATGAGAATTTTTTTTGAAAAGCTAGAAAATGTAGTGGAAAAGGATTTCATTCCCAATTGAAATGAAAAGTATCAAATACCTAGTAAAACAATCCAAAGAAAACAACATTAAGAAAGACTTTGTCTTTCTTAACATACTATATTTAGTATAGTACATATAGTATAGTATAGTACATACTATATTAACATAACTATATTTCTGTTTAGATGATCTGGTAGTTAGGATGTCAGATTCTCTGTAAATTACTCTATTAAGATGATATCACAATAAAAATCACAATAAAATTTTTGAACTTGACAGTATGGATTCAGATTTGGAGGAATAAATAGTCAAGGATAATCAAGAAATGCTTACAAATAAGGAACAATAAAAAATAAGGAGCATAGACTTGAACTACTAGATATTAAAAACTAAAATGAAAACAAATATAGATACTGGCATATAGAACTAAATAGGAAACTTAGATCCAAACATATGTAAGAACATAGTATGCAGTTCTAAAGGTTGACAGTTCCAACCAATGGAAATTATTTAGACAACTAATTAACCATTGGAGGGAAAATATATTTTAACCCCAATTCACTCCATTTGTAAAATATTCTAGAAGAATTAAAGATACACATGCAAAAAAATGATATCATGGAAGTACTAGAAGAAAATGATACCAAATATTTACAAGATCTTGGAATGGTGAAGACTTTTCTAAGCATAACACTAAATGCAGAACTCATAAAGGAAAATATTCTGACTGCAGTTTAGAGTGCTTATTTATTATTTTGGGATAAAATCTAAGTATAACTTCCTTTCCCTTCTCAGAAAAAATAGCATGGTGGCTATTGCTATAAGAACATGAGGAGAAGGAGTCCAGGTAGAACTTGAGTTCAGAATTTAAAACTTCCTCAACTGTAGAAAAATTGAATTCTGAAGTTTTTAATGTTTTGAAAGATTTTTGCAATGTTAGGAAGCAGAAAGCATTTTTCCAGAAGCATCTAGACATACATAATTAAAGTAATGAAAATAAATTGAAAATTTAGAAACAAACCCAAGCATATTAAGAACCTAGTATGAATAAAGGTGACATTGGTTTTATGTCATGTCATGAATCATTTACAGTCATATTCACCCTCGTTTTATGAAATACTAATGGTAGAGTGAGACTTTAAAATGCACTGCATATTCTTTGATAGTCTCACCAATTAAGGGCAATGCAACTAAATTTTTAAAAGTGTTCATTAAAGGAAGTATGGTATAACAGAAGGAGCCTGGCTTTGGAATCAAATTTTGGTTTCACCACCTCCTGTGTGACTTTGGGTAAATTAATCATTGAATCTTCACATTTGCGAAATAGACATAATACTCTCTACCCTGGAAGTCTGTGATAAAGATGAAAAGTAATGTGTCTAAAGTTTCTCTTGCTGTGCCTTAAAACATAGTATTCCTTTCAAAAGCACCTATTATTCATCCAGGATCTGCTTAGCATTCATCTAAGCTAGGCGGAAGTCTCACATTAATCATTGAACAAATATTTCCTGAGCGCCTAGCCCTTGTGCTGAGGATTACAAACTCTAGAGCCAAAGTCTTTCCCTTTTAGGCCATCACAAGGCTTGGGAGTGAAGCAGGCAAATGAATAGTCAAATAGGACAATACAGAAGAATTATAAGAAATGATGCTTTCCCTCAGGTTGTTCCTACTCTAGTTATAGTAACCAGGAGTGTACACAGACAAGAAGGAAACACTATAGCCCCAAACAACAAGTACTGTACTAAGTTCTGTGACACAACTGGTAGCCAGGGAGTTTTGAGGAGATGGAGATTACGATATTGTGAATTGTAAGAAGAAATGTGTATTTGGTCTTTGTCCCTGTTTCTGGCACAGAGACCCTAAAGCCCTTGAAATTGTGAAGAGAGTGACAAAGGAGTCTTTTGTTATGTTAATGAGGTGACTTTTGGACCACACCTAAGAATGGGGATGAGGGCTGGTTGCCAGGAGAACCAACTATGTGATTATGTAATAGAGTGCTGCAGTGAGCAGCCCTTAGCACTGGGCCATTGCTCAGCACTGTTACCCAACCCCTTCCCCCATTACCAGGCAACAGTTACTGGAAGACCATTAATGTGGGATGGTTACAGCTGCATTAGAGGTCCTGCTCAGCCATTGGTCGGCGCCACAGTGGGCCCCATCCAGCCATTGGTTGGTGCCACAGTGGACCCTTCTCCCAAGCAAGCCACTGTCAGTGGCGACCATTAGAGGGCACATTCCATCACTGGTCGGCGCTTCAGTGGGCCCTGCCCCTAAGCAAACAACTGTCAAGGAGCTACTGTTAGAGGGGCCTTGAGCCAACGTGGCGGAGTGGTGGTCTTCAGGTGGAAAGTGAGGTAAGAGGCAGATCCCAGCCTTCTCCCCAGAGCCCTCCAGCTCACCTGGCCTTGGGTTGGCGGGTGAGTTGGGGGCCCCAGGGAACAGGCTGGGGGTGTGTCCTGCAGGGCTCTAGAGCCCTCGTCAGGACTGCCCACTGGTCATGCCCAGGCCCTGAGGCAGTGGTGAACCTCTCCCCCATCCTTGCCTCTGCGACCTAATGGCGGCAGCAGTCTGCATGGGACACAGTCTGGGGGACCTGACCCCCACCATTTGGGCAGCCTGAGGAGCCTGAGGGCCAGCTGGGTCCTGGGCGCCTGGCTCCCTCAGCAATGACAGCTGGGCTTGGTCTGGAGACCTGGCCCTGAGGGAGCCACCAACTGAGATCTGCCCCTTCAGCCAGGCCTGGGCACTGGTGGGAGGACCCAGACTGGGTGATGGATGAACATTCCTGGACAGGGTAACCCCTCCCCCTGCCCCTGCAGGGAAGCCCTTCTCTTAGCCAGGCCTGGACCGCAAAGGGTGAAAGTTGAGCCTTGGGACCTTCCCCTTTCTTGTCAGAACAGAGAGTAACATTTGTTTGGTAGAGATTTATAGGAACATGTTACCTGACCTTGAGCTGACCTCAAGAACAAAGGATCTGACAAGAAGTTTGTAACAACTAACCATGCCCTTCCCTCACCTTTCCTATAAAAGGGCTTTGCTGAAAGCTTTCATGGAGTTTGGGAGTTTTTTAAGGCATGAGCCACCCATCTCCTTGCATGGCCCTGCAATAAACCTTTCTGTGTTCCAGATGCCAGCGTTTTAGTATTGTTTGGCTTCACTATGCGTCAGGCTCAGGGACTTGCATTTTGGTAACAATTAGAAGGTTGGAACTTTCAGCCCCCCCTCCCCCAACCTTTGGGAAGTGGGGAAGGGGCTGGAGTTTGAATAGATTGCCAATATCCGATGTTTTGATTAATCATGACTATGTAATGAAGCCACCGTAAAAACTCAAAAGAACAGGATTCAGAGAACTTCTGTGTTGGTGAACACATGGAGATTCAGGGAGAGTGTTGCTTGGAAAGTGCCTGGAAGCTCCTCGCCCTTTCCCCATACTTTGCCATATGCGTATCTTCAATCTGGCTATTCTTGAGTTATATCCTTTTATAATAAACAGGTAATCCAGTAAGTAAAATGTTTCTCTGAGTTCTTTGAACTGCTCTAGCAAATTAAACTCAAGGAAGGAGTTGTTATAGATTGGAGGCAATCTATAACAGCTGGTCAGAAGCACAGGTTGTGACAACCTGATCTTGCAATTGGCATCTGAATGGAGCAGGGTTCAGTCTTGTAGACCTGAGCCCTTAACCTAGGGGATCTGATACTGTCTCGAGGTAGTGTCAGAATTGAGTTGAATTGTAGGACACCCAGCTGGTGTTTGAGAACTACTTGGTGGTGTGGGGAAAACCCCTCAGTCCCACACATTGGAGTTGGTTCCAGAACCTTCAGAGATGAAGGAGGAAGTTATGCGGTGGGATATGAGCTGTCCTTTGGAGAGTGAAAAGGATTTGGATGGACAGAATGGGTAGGCAGTCATTCAGGTAGGAAGAAGAAAATATGAGCACATGCTTGTGTGTGGGAATGATGACTGATGGGAATAAAAGAGTAACTTCTATCTAAAAGTTCCTGCTCACATATATAGCCGCTGATACAGCATGCTTCTTGAAGGCACTCCATTTCCTGTTTCTTATCTTAAAAAGTAGCCTGTCAGGACTTCCCCTATGTCTGTGTGCCTGGCTAATTCCTACTTATTCTGTAGATCGCAGCTAACCTTCTTATTGGATCAGCAGTCTATAAAGAGGGTATGTGTACCCCAGAGGATAAGTAAAGACTTACTTAGGGGTATATGGTCACAGATAGTTTTGAGGAAACACATTTCTAGACCCTCAACTTCCAAATATATTCTTCCTTAAAATGAACCCGTGACAGTCCACCACCTGGGTAAGAGAATATTCTGGACTCCTTTCACAGCTCCTTTTCACAATTGGCCTTTCCCTCTCACAAAAGAAAGTCCTACCTCTCACTCATCCTGAATTTTATTATGCTACATTGCCCTGGGGGTAAGAATTGGGGACCATTTGAAATATTGGTATTGGAGAAGTAGCCTTTGGGTTAGGTACCATAAAGTTTTTTTAGTTTTTTAGTTTGTTTTATTTTCTTTGCTTTACACATATTTCCATGAAAAGCAAAGCATGCCATAGAAATAAGATATTTTGCCTTGTGTTGTGGTGTTCTGAATTCAAATTTGCTGTAGAGTGGGGCAGTGAAACTATGACAATTTTCACTCAGCAATTTGTTCCTCTTTCCTCCCCCGAAGCCACTGAATGCAGTAACCCTGAAGTACCCCAACGGAGTGTCATAAGCGAACAGCAGATTCTTAAAAAGAACCAGGGAGGGAGGTCAGCCTTACTGCATTCATTAACAAACTTAGGGTAGGTTTCAGTCCCTCCTCTCTCTTTCTTTTTCTCAGAATTATAATTCAGAAGGGAGCTGGTTGTTACAGAGATGGTTATTACTATGCTTTATTTTAATTGAAAAAAATGTCAGAACCTATGTCTGATTTGACTGATTGGTTTGGCAATTAAGTCCTGCTTTTTTTTTTTTTTTTTTTTTTTGCGGTATGCGGGCCTCTCACTGTTGTGGCCTCCCCCGTTGCGGAGCACAGGCTCCGGACGCGCAGGCTCCGGACGCGCAGGCTCAGCGGCCATGGCTCACGGGCCCAGCCGCTCCGCGGCATATGGGATCCTCCCAGACCGGGGCACGAACCCGTATCCCCTGCATCGGCAGGCGGACTCTCAACCACTTGCGCCACCAGGGAGGCCCTTAAGTCCTGCTTTGTTCATTAGATTATACAGCAGATATTTCGCATAAATAGCTTCTGCTAAATCTGCAGCTTCAAGATTTGATAGAAAGTATATTTAAATATAGAGTTAATTTGAATATTTACAAAAAATCAAATGTTTATATTTAAATGTAATGACATGAAAAAATTGTATGTTGTGTATTAATTGAGGTTCTCCAGAGAAACAGAACCAATGGGAGGGGCATATTTATTAACTTATATTTTTATTTATTATGAGGAATTGGCTTATGAGATGATGGAGGCTGGGAAGTTCCATCAGCTGTGGTCTACAAGCCTGGTGACCCAGGAAAGCCAGTGGTGTTATTCGGTCTAGTCTGAAGGCCTGAGATCCAGGGAGCTGATTGTGTAAATCCTAGTCCCGGGGAAGAGAAGATGAGATGAGATGTCCTAGTTCAACAGTGAGGCAGGAATAAAAGGGGTGAATTTCCCCTTCCTCCACCTTACTTATTTCATGTCAACAAAGTAATAATCATTTGCTAAGCATTGGTAAAAGCCTTTTTCTAGTTTACGTCCCAGAAATTGAGAAAGTGAATAACTTATTTGCTGGGTAACAAATTCTTTAGCGAGGTAGGTGGTTTCCAATTATTTGCTTTCAACAAAATTGCAGTAGGATCAAATCGGGTTGTCACATGATGCATGTTAAATATAATTTCTGATGATGGCTTATTATCTGATTTCTGAATGTAACTTGAAAGAAGTCCAAAGAATTGAGGAAATTGCTACAGTAAATCTCCTCCAATTCCTATGTGTTTATATGAACAAGGTTTCTCAGTTTAGTTTATAAAAACTAAAATAAAGTTGATGCTGGATCTTGCCTCATTTAGCATGAAGTATTATTTCCCCCAAGGATAAACCATGTTTTCTTAAAACTCCATTCATGTCACTAAGGAATACGCTTCCAATAAAAACTTCTTACTACATACTACTTGATCAATTGTATAATGCTAATAATTTCTGTTATAATTTAATCCAGAAGAAATTTTTAATAATTAGTCTTATAGTTCCAAGAAGTAAAATAAAAAAAGAAATCTTAACCAATGTATGTATTTTATTGAGGGAAAGTATGATAGGATAATAAAGTGTTTTAAATATAAAAAAATTTAGATAAAATTCTGTGGAGAGATAGAATGGAAATGTGATTTCAAGAAGAAAAAGAGATGATACAAAATTTCTGACCATTGAGGAAGTACTTTTGTATTTTAAACAATGGATAATGGCAGGTATCAAGTTTCTACTCTTCCCTTTGGGCAAACATGAAAGCCTTTCAGTGTTACTTTAAAATGTTAATATTTACAATATAGTAGGGATTATATAATTTTTAACTAAACGTTACAAAAATTTTGGATGTCAATTTAAATATGTGTGAGGAGAGAACATAATTTTTAAAACTTCTTTTAGAAGAGCCTTCTATGTTGCCTGATAAAGAACAGCTCAATCATATGTATCCCTAAGCATCAAAGTGTTCTTCAAAGCAGAAGAAAGCTGAAAACAAATTAAATAGCCATCAGTAGGGGAATGGTTAAGTGTATTGTGGTACATCCATATGTTGGAAACTATGGATATACTAAAAAATCATGTTATCAAAGGATACTTAATATCAAGGAGCCAGGTCAGAGTGTCAATCTTGATTCTGGTTTGATCTGCTTTGGAGTTTTCCTGAATGAAAAAAAAAAGTATATAATCACATGTTTGGCAGAAGCCTCTCTCACAGGTATATGCTGATGTAATAAATAATTTGGCTGGCCTTTGCCCTTATTCCTGGGAGATAGCCTCTAAACCCTTGGAATAAAAATTTGGCTGGCTTTTATCCCTGGTTACTGGAAGTAACGTTTAAATCCTTGGAATTTCTCAAATAATAAGAATATCTTTGTTATTCATGGTGGACCCTGATAGTTTGTGCTAGTGAGATGACTCAGGATGAGAAGCTGGCCATGTCAGAAAGACAAACCAGGTGAATAGAGGTTGGGACTTTGAGCCACAGTGATATCAGCCTGACATCCGGGGAGGGAATGTTAGGCTGGAGATTGAATTCAGCTACATAGATGGTAATTTGATCAATCATGCCCATGTAATGAAATCTCAGTTAAAAACCCTAGGCACTGAAGCTCGGCTTAGCTTCCCTGGTTGGCAAATACTCTATGTATTGTCGTAGATGATGTGCTGGGAAGGTAATGCTGCAGTTGGTGTCAAGGGTATATCATCTCGCCAGCACTATGTCATAATTTAGTTGACAGAGGTCTAGATAGCTTTTCCCTCTGACTAGGTTTTACACTGGTCCATTACATTGATGACTTTTGCTAATTGGACCAAGTGAGCAAGAAATAGCAACTACTCTAGACTTATTGGTAAAACATTTGCAGGTCAGACTGTGGGAAATAAATCCAATAAAAGTTCATGGACAGTTGGCCTCAGTGAAAATCGTAGGGGCCCAGTGGTGTGGGCCATGTCAAAATGTTCTTTCTAAGGTGAAACATAAGTTGTTGCATCTGGCTCATCCTAAAATCAAAAAGAGGCACAATGCTTAGTGAGTCTCTTTGGATTTTGAAGGCAGTATACTCATTTGGGTGTGCTACTCTGACCCATTTACTGAGTGACTCAAAAGGCTTCTAGTTTTTAGTGGAGCCCAGAATAAGAGAATGCTCTGCAACAAGTCCAGGCTGCTATGCAAGCTGCTTTACCACTTGGGCCATTTGATCCAGCAGATTCAGTGATGCTTGAAGTGTCAGTGGCAGATACGGATCCAGATTAGAGCCTTTGGCAGGCTCTTATTGGTAAATCACAGCTAGTTCCTTAGTTTCTTAGGATTTTATAGCAAAGCTGTGCCATCCTCTGTGGATAACTTCTCTCCTTTTGAGAAATAGTTCTTGGCCTGCCACTGGGCCTTAGTAGAGACTGAACATTTAACCATGAGCCATCAAGTTACCATGTGATCTGAGCTGTCCACCATGCATCTTCCCACCAAGCCCAAAAGTGGGGTATGCACATCAGCACTGGATCATTGAGTGGAAGTGGTATATATGTCATTGGGCCTGAGGAGGCCCTGAAGGCACAAGTTATATGAAGAAGTGGCCCAAATGCCCATGGTCTCCACTCCTGCTACACTGCCTCTCTCTCCCAGCCTGCACATATAATCTCATGGGGAGTTCCCTGTGATCAGTTGACAGAATAAGAAGAGCCTTAGGCCTGGTTTACAGATGGTTCTGTATGATATACAGGCAGCATCTGAAAGTGGACACCTGTAGTATACAGCTGCTTTCTAGGACATCCCTGAAGGACAGTGGTAAAGAGAAATCCTCCCAGTTGGCAGAACTTTGAGTAGTGCGTCTGGTTGTTCACTTTACTTAGGAGGTATAGCCAGATGTGCAATTATATACTGATTCATGGACTGTGGCCAGTGGTTTGGCTGAATGGTTAGGGACTTGGAATGAACATATTAAAAAATTGGTGACAAGGAAATTTGGGGAAAGGTATGTGGATAGACCTCTCTGAATGGGCAAAAGATATGAAGATATTTGTGTCCAAGGGAATGCTCATCAAAGGGTGAACTCAGCAGAGGAGTTTTTTTTAGTAATCAAGTGGTTAGGATGACCCATTCTGCGGATAACCATCAGCCTCTTCCCCTAGCCACTCTTGTCATCACCCAATTGACTCATGAACAAAGTGGCCTTTTTTTTTTTTTTTTTTTTTTTTTTTTTTTTTTTTTTTGCGGTACACGGGCCTCTCACTGTTGTGGCCCCTCCTGTTGTGGAGCACAGGCTCCGGACGCGCAGGCTTAGCGGCCATGGCTCATGGGCCCAGCCGCTACGCGGCATGTGGGATCTTCCCGGACTGGGGCACGAACCCGCGTCCCCTGCATTGGCAGGCGGACTCTCAACCACTGCACCACCAGGGAAGCCCCAAAGTGGCCATTTTTGAGACAGGGTTGGAGGTGATGCTAGCTCAGCAACATAGGCTTTCACTCACCAAAGCTGACCTGGCTATGGCCACAACTGAATGCAGTGGCTAAGTCCCAATATGGCGCAGTTCCCCAAGGTGATAGGATAACTATCTGGTGACAGGTTGATTATATTGGACCACTCCCATCATGTAAAGGGCAATGTTTTGTTCTTATTTAAATGGGCACTTACTCTGGATATGGATATGGATTTGGCTTCCTTGCCTAAGTTGTCATCCATGGAGTTACAGAATGCCTATCCATTGTCATGGTATTCCACACAGTATTACTTCTGTTCAGGGAACTCATTCCACAGAAAATGAAGTGTGGCAATGGGCCCATGTTCATGGCATTCAGTACTCTTAACATGTTCCACATTATCCTGAAGTAGCTGGCTTGAGAGAATGGTGGAATGGACTTTTGAAGAACTAGTTATATAGTACTAGCTAGGTGATAATACCTTGCTAGGCTGGGGCAGGGTTCTCCAGAAGATTATATATGCTCTGAATCAGTGTCCAATATATGGTGCTGTTTCTTCCACAGCCAGATTTCACAGTCCAGGAATCAAGGGGTGGATATGGGAGTGGCGCTACTCACCATTACCACAGAACAGTCCTTATTGACATTTTGTTCCTCATAGAGTGTAAGAGGGATATGTCTACATTCAGACCATATATGCATTGTTGTAGTCCCCCAAGGCCCACTCATCTAATGGACCCAGGTGGCTGCCCCAAGTGAGTGCACCCGGAAACCTCACTCATTCCAAATACCTTCCCGTCCTAGAATGTAATTCTTCTGATGGGTATTGACATATCCTACTTTAATCACCATAGTAATTTAAAATCACCATAGTAATTTCCAGAAGGGCCCTGCCCCATGTGAGCATCCCTTAATAGCCAAGTTTTCCATTGCTCTTCTGCCTGACCATATAGTCAGGCCATTGGTCACAACTGATGGGGTTCAGGGTAGGCTGCCCCAAGATGTGCCTCTTGGCACGTGGATTATTTTGAGCTGAAAACAGGCAAGGCCCAAAAGACTCAGGAAGAATCTTTGAGCTTCTTCCCCATTACTGCCTAAAAGAGTTTAAGATAGGAGGACTATCCCAGGAAGGAGCTATTACAGTAAATAACTATAGAAAAGTATGAACTAGGTGTGGTAGACAGGGAGGAACCTAGCAAGGCCTGTTTGATCTAAGTTCTCTCTGTGGCCCATTGTCTGCCTCGGCCCAGCAAATATTTGTTTACCCAACATTAACTCTTTTAATCTTCCTATGAATTACCTTACTTCCCTTTGAAGTCCCAGACCCCTACCTCCTTTGCCTTAGTCCAGAATAGTATATGTACCTCATCTCGCCTTGCTGTCTTTGGAATTCTTCATGCTTATTTGGATTCCCTTATATATATAATAGATTTGATTTTCTCTTGTTAATCTGCCTTATGTCATTTTAATTGCCAGCCAAAAGAACTAAGAGGGGAAATGGGAAATTCCCCTCCCCCACAATTGGTGGAGTCAACAGAATACGTCACTGGCTGGCAGCATCTGGCTGATAAACTGCTTCCTCCTGAAGACTGCTACAGATTAAGAGATCCTGGGATGTCTGGCAAGGGCTGGCAGAAGGTAAAATTTCTTACCACATCAGCCTCCCAGAATCTCAGTCTGCAGGGTCTGTTGGAGCGAAAGTGGTGAGAATCTTTTTTCTCTCTCTAAATTTAGATTAGCAGTTGAAAATATTTGGGGAGCTAGTTCCTTGGACTCAGCGACTCTTTGGAAATATGGTGGAGCACTCTTGGTTGGTTGATCCTTTTCCTCACTATCTTTCTTTGTCTCTGTCTATTGTGTTATTTGTCATAAGAAGGAAATTCCATAGGGTAAGATGCAGGCACAGGCCCTATAAGCCTGTTGTCTGGACTTGCCCTGGAGTCTGGTGAGTTTGTGGATCTCACCAGACTGGCGTCTATTTAGACAAACTTTGCTGAGGATTAATATGCACATGAGGTAAAAGCTATGCTCAGGGATATCTTGGAAGCCGCAGCCACACCATTGGTGGGCACGAATCGAGCATTTGACAGCTATTAGGGTATTCACCACCTCAAGAAGGCACCCATGAAAGGATAAGTTGGTCAAGGAATGGGTTAGATGGACACTAGGTCACCTGCCAAGTTCAAGAAAATTTCCATGCAGTGAGATACTCTGTAAAACATCACATACTCCCCAACCTTGTGACTCATTCCTCTTAGGCATTAGTGTGGCTCCAAGAAACCCAGGACTTAGCTAAAGCTGTTAATCTGCATATAAGAAAAAAACAAAACAGATAAGGTTTTTCCTTCTGTCTTATTATATGTCCCGAAGAGCTTTGTGTTTTAACCAATGAGAAAACTCTCTTGGGTCTCTGCCATCTGGAAGGTGAACTTACTGGGGTGCATCTGGTGGCCAGTTGAATAGACTGGGGTTCTGAGACATGAAGTTACAAACAGCACTCTCTTTGTCCAGCTGTACTAACTCTCAGGGAGTTTGTCATAAGGGGACTTAGTCAATACGGGGCCTCTGTTGTCTCTACCTTTGTTGCTTATTAGTGCTGGAATAGTCCATTCCAGTAGAACCTTCCTGGTGCCATAAATTAGTGGGTTTGTGGCTAGAGGTGCCGCACATTTTTGTGGGAGACCAGAGATGCCATTTTCAGGACACCATACTTAATGCCTGTGCAACAAAGGCCTTTACTTTCTTAGAGTATTGTGTGGAGTGAACCTTTGGATCATGGGGGCTACATCATCTGTGTTCCCGCCAGGGATAGCTCCTGTGTCCATAGTAAGATTTATTCTAAGCCTGGAAGATACTTCTGGGTCTTTCCATAAATAGGCTTATTGGATTGAGTCACTATTGGGATAAGTACACTAATGAAGATCTTGCTCATCAATGGCCAGATGACAGATCTTTTGAATTGGAAAAACTTCTATATTTGAAAAGTTTTTTAGAGAGCTCTCATTCCATGCAGCTGCCTTATTGGTATTTATGGGAAGATCAAATTGAAAAGAAAACCCAAAGAAGTATAATGGCTAGCCTCAGGGAATCCCTTAATAAAATGAAAGAACAAAAGTCAGAATAAAAATTAAAAGCCAAATATGACATAAATTCCCCTTTTCCTCCCTCCTATATTCCCCTGTATCCCCAACTCCCTGTTCCTGACCCTCAAGAAGATCTGGATCTCTGGCTCCCTGGTTTAAAATGCCTCACCTCAAAATCCTCAGCCATTTCCCTTAGATCCTAAGACTCTGGCTTCTCCAGAAGACATCCAGCTGCCTATTTCAACTTCCTTTTCCTTAAAAATTAGAGAGGGTACTCAGGCCTGACCTCCAAGCTAAGGGCATACAGGTCACTTGTGTAAATGCTGATAGCCAGGAAGTCAGTTTAGTAGATACAGCCAGGAAGGCTCATTTTGCTGTGCCTTATGACTCTTCCTACTTCCCGGGGCTCTATAATCAGGCCCTGCCAGCTTCAGAAATTTATGTGCAATGTCCCTTGCTGATGTATCCAAGACTCCAAGACCGCTACCACAGAGAATTCATGTCCCTTGAACAGAAGCTGATCTTTTAAATTATAAAATGGTCTTACCTCCACTGTCAGAAGAGCCTACAAAATTCAGAGAGGAATTAGAAAGATTAATGGCTATTCTTAAGCCCACTCACAGAGACCTTGACTGATTACTGTCGACTGAAAAAAAAAAAAAAAGCACAACTTAAAAGTTGAAAATTATGCTTTATTCACGGACCTTACTGAGGACTATAGCTTGGAATGGCAGCCTCTCAGATAGCTCTGAGGTACTGTTCCAAAGAGGTAGGGGAGGAACCAGGATATATAGGAGTTTTTGCTGAAAAAAAAAAAAAACCCCAAAACGTGTAAGTTGGACATCCAAAGATTACTGCTAATCACGAAAAACAGACATCTCAAGTTAATAATTTCAGTGCTTTTCTGTGTACAGGAAGATGCAAGAGTCTGGGCTTAGTGAAATTATTCCTTTGATATGCACCTCAACTGTCTAGGACCAGTATCCTGTCTTTCTCCATCTTGAATCCCCTCCAGGTGCACCATGGTGAGGGCCACTTCAGTGGCTGATGGCTTTATGGCTGCACATCCTTTGCTTGCTGAAATGGCAAGTGAAGTTCTTTGTCCACACTGCCTCCTTTTGGTCATAAATTCAACTAACGTTTGGGAGGCAGTTCATGACCAATTTTCTCCCACAGTGCTAAGGTTCATTCCCAGATCAGGTGAAGATTCTCTTGAAAGGTCACTCATGTGCTAATTTTTGAATTAGGCCCTGTTGATAATCTAAAATTCTCTGGATTGCCTTTTTTACTAGTCTCTTGTAATCCAGAAAATGTTTTCCACTGTTGCTTTTCCCCATATTTAGAGTTGTACTATTACCATTATTCTATGTAGAGTTATATACATATGGTCAACTGCCTCAAAATGTTTAGCCATAATTAATTTTGTCAGAGGCCTGGTTATACATTGGGTAATGCAGGAAACAATAATCTTATGAAACGGGATATAAGTAATACAGCTAGTAACATTAATAAAGTCATAAGTAGGGGTTTAAGCCATGAGCTTCCAGAATCAAACCAGCTCCCTAAAAGATCACTAAGACTAGGAAGTGGATCACTTAAGGTAGAAATCTGATTTTTCATGTAGGTCATTAAATGCATTATATTGGAGGATTTGTCTGGTGTGAAAACACAGCATTTGGTTTGAATTACAGTAAGTCCCCTACATACGAACCTTCAAGTTGTGAACTTTCAAAGATGTGAACATGCATTCACATGTCCAATCACGTAAGTTAGTTCATATGTCTGGTGTTAGGTGCAACCCAGTATATTTCTGGTTTCCTGATCCAATCTGTTCCATGCTAATTGCTATCTTTAAGGGAAGTGATGTATTGGCATTTTTCATAAGACACCCAGCCTTATTTTCTAGTCTTACTAGGCTGATCATCTTTAGTATGATTTAATTTTAATGGGTGATGCAGAATGTACTTTGCCTATGTCAGTTGGATCAAGTGCTCATAATTCTTCAGGTACTAAGCCTAGCAAGTTTTCTTGTTCTGCATCAGTCACATCATGGATCACAAACATTATATGATGAAGGAAATATGATTGATCCTACAGATCTCAAAACATTTCCCACTTAGGAGTAAAAGAAATATGGGCTTTTTAAGTTTCTAATAAATCTCTACCTATCAGGTGAATACGGATACTTTCTACTAGGAAAAAGGAGTGCCTTCCTTTAAGTTCTCTTAAGCAAAATTCTGAAGGTAATGATTTAAGAACCTTAATAGGCATGTTAGAAACCCCCATCATTTGCTTTGAAGTATTACTGCAAGAGAGGGAGCCCTTGATTTTGATAGAGTTTGAAACTGAAAAGGTGGCCCCAATTAAGGATTTAATTGTTTCTCCTTGTATTTTCATTTCCACTTCTCCCAGGGTGTTAGAAAAGGAAAGATTCCCATTGTTCCCTTGGAGCAGCCTTATTCTTGTTTAGCTTGGATTTTCTGGTCTGAAATCCAGTTTTGCCCTCACAATCTTTTTTCATTTTTCTACGGTCCCTTCTCTGATGACCTGGTTTTTTACAGTAAAAGCAAATGCTAGGTTCCTTTGTCAGTCTTGGATAGAACCGAGATTTGTTAACCATCGACCGACCTTGATTACTTAATTGGTGCAATTAAAGGTTCATAATTTCTATAGATGTATTTCTCTCTTTCCTTTTAATGGTTTTGGAAAGTTGGTCGGTGTAATGGGGCCCATCGTAAATTGTGTCTTTTAATAGAGTAGCTAATTCCTCATCCATGCCTTCTAAAAAGGTGGAGGTGAGCAAAGGATCATTTTGGTGTTTAGAGAATGATTCAGGTGTCATGCCAGAATATTGTTTAAACGTTTTCTTGAACCTCTCATAATACTCTGGAATTGATTCATCTGGTTTTTGTTTACACTGCTCAGTCTTTATCCAGTCTATACAGATTTTGGAAAAAACTCTGGGAGGTCTGAGTAATTTATGAGCTAATTTCTTGCATTCAGCGTGAGCTGGTGGGCTATGTAAATCGAAATCATTAAGGGGTTTCTCCATCGTGCTTTCTCTATCCATTCCTTTGCTTTACTTTCAGAAACTAATAGCTGTATTAATTGATATCAATTGGAAAACCTGGGCTCATAGTTTCAGGTGGTTAATGAGAATTCCTTCGCAAATCCCAGTGAATCTTGACTAGTATTGGGAATTTTCTTTTCTTTTCTTTTCTTTTTAAGATTGTTTTTGATGTGGACCATTTAAAAATTTTTATTTATTTACTTATTGGCTCTGTGGGTCTTCGTTGCTGCACGCAGGCTTTCTGTAGTTGCGGTGAGTGGGGGCTACTCTTTGTTGCGGTGCGCGGGCTTCTCATTGCGGTGGCTTCTCTTGTTGCAGAGCACGGGCTCTAGGCGCACGGGCTTCAGTAGTTGCGGCACATGGGCTCAGTAGTTGTGGCTCATGGGCTTTAGAGTGCAGGCTCGGTAGTTGTGATGCATGGGCTTAGTTGCTCCACGGCATGTAGGATCTTCCCGGACCAGGACTCGAACCCGTGTCTCCTGCATTGGCAGGCGGATTCTTAACCACTGTGCCACCAGGGAAGTCCCTGATGTGGACCATTTTTAAAGTCTTTATTGAATTTGTTACAGTATTGCTTCTGTTTTGTGTTTTGGTTTTTTGGCCTCAAGGCATGTGAGATCTTAGCTCCCCAATCAGGGATCAAACCCGCATTGGAAGGCAAAGTCTTAACCACTGGACCACCAGGGAAGTCCCAGGATTGGGAATTTTCTTAGCTTAAGTTCTGCTTGGGTCCAGGATGTATATGTAAGCATCAATGATGGTTCTCCTCTTCCGGTAGTAGGTTTCTTCTTAAAGGGAGCTATGCTTATTTCTGATTTTGCGTCCTCCTTTGCTGGGGGAGAGGAAGGAGCAGGAGGTGGGGGTGATGGAAGAGAGAAAGAGCATCTGGGTTAGGCAGTTCAGATAAAAGAGAATATAAAGGAGGAGAAGAGGGAGATACAGTGTTAATGTTAGTGGCTTTTAAAAAATTCCAATATTGTTTCAAGCAATTTTTTGTTGATTTCCTGCAGAAAAGTTATTTTATCATTTCCCCTTTTAGAAGCTTCTAAATACCTACTGAACTAAGCATTCCATTCAGTCTGTTTGATTTTATGGCCAACTTTCTCTAGCTGTGTATGAAAAAAAATTAGTTTTGGAATGTCAAAAGAGCCCCAATTTGGCCATTTTACGTTGCGATCTCCTTTAGTATGGTTTTCCCAATAAAGTAAGTATTTGCAAGTAAGAATTCCAAACGTACGGTATAGGAACCTGGCTGGGGTGTTAGCTGGAGGCTGACAATCTGTCGTTCCTTTTTCTTTTGTTTTGAAAGTTTTGTTCCCCATCCTGAGGTAGGTTTGTCCCACTAGATAAAATCACTAGTGATGATTGTGTGGTGGGCCAATGTGCTGTTTGTGAGTTTAACTCTTCTAGGTGTCACCCTAGAGTCATTTCAGCTCTCTTACTTACATGTCTCCGTTTCTCCCTTCTGTAGTCCATCGTGGGTGTTGAGATTACTGAGTGGCCAGCTCTTACGCATGTTCCTGGCAGATCAAGTTTTTTGTTTTGTTTTGTTTTGTTTTTTGCGGTACGCGGGCCTCTCACTGTTGTGGCCTCTCCCGCTGCGGAGCACAGGCTCCAGACACGCAGGCTCAGTGGCCATGGCTCACAGGCCTAGCTGCTCTGCAGCATGTGGGATCTTCCCAGACTGGGGCACGAACCCATGTCCCCTGCATCAGCAGGCGGACTCTCAACCACTGAGCCACCAGGGAAGCCCCTGGAACATATGTATTGATAATTACTTTGAATGTAAATGGTTTGAATGCCCCAATCAAAAGACAGACTGGCTGAATGGATACAAAAGCAAGACCCATAAATATGCTGTCTGCAAGAGTCCCACTTCAGACCTAGGAACACAAACAGACTGAAAGTGAGGGGATGGAAAAAGATACTCCATGCAAATGGAAATCAAAAGGAAACTGGAGTAGCAGTACTTAGATAAAGTAGACTTTAAACAAGCCATTTTTAAAAATTTTATATTTTTAGGTGTGTTGGGTCTTCATTGCTGCATGTGGGCTTTCTCTAGTTGAGGCAAGCGGGGGTTACTCTTTGTTGCGGTGCTTGGGCTTCTCACTGTGGTGGCTTCTCATTGAGGAGCATGGGCTCTACTCTAGGCCTGTGGGCTCAGTAGTTGTGGCTCATGGGCTGTAGAGTGTAGGCTCGGTAGTTGCAGCTCATGGGCTTAGTTGCTCTGCAGCAGGTGGGATCTTCCCAGACCAGAGATCAAACCCATGTCCCCTTCATTGGCAGGAGGATTCTTAACCACTGTGCCACCAGGGAAGTCCCTAAAATAGACTTTAAAATAAAGACTGTTACAAGAGATAAGGAAGGATATGACATAATGATCAAGGGAACAATCCGAGAAGAAGATACAACAATTATAAATATTTATGCAGCCAATGTAGGAGCACCTCAATACATAAGGCAAATGCTAACAGCCATAAAAGGGAGGGAAGATTGACAGTAACACAGTAATAGTAGGGGATGTTAACACCCCACTTACACCAATGGACAGATCATCCAGACAGAAAATAAATAAGGAAACACAAGCTTTGAATGACACAATAGAGCAGATAGGTTTAATTGATATTTATAGGACATTCCACCTGAAAGCAGCAGAATACACTTTCTTCTCAAGTACACATGGAACATTCTTCAGGATAGATCACATCTTCGGTCATAAATCAAGCCTCAGAAAATTGAAATTGTATCAAGCATCTTTTCTAGCCACAATGCTATGATGTTACAAATCAATCACAGGGAAAAAACTGTAAAAAACACAAACACACGGAGGCTAAATGGGGCACTGCTGAGTAATCAAGAGGTCACTGAAGAAATCAAAGAGGAACTAAACAAATACACAGAAACAACTGACAATGAAAACACACTGGCCCCAAACCTATGGGATGCAGCAAAAGCAGTTCTAAGGGAAGTTTATAGCAATTTGGTCTCACCTCAAGAAGCAAGAAAATCTCAAATACACAATCTAATCTTACACCTAAAGCAACTAGAGAAAGGAGACCAACAACAACAACAAAAACCCCAAAGATATTAGAAGAAAAGAAATCATAAAGATCAGAGCAGAAATAAATGAAATAGAAATGAAAAAACAATAGCAAAAATCAAGGAAACTAAAAGCTATTTCTTTGAGAAGATGAACAAAATTGATAAATCTTTAGCCAGACTCATCCAGACAAAAAGGGAGAGGACTCAGATCAATAAAATTAGAAATGAAAAAGGAGAAATTACAACTTAGACCTCAGAAATACAAAGGATCATAAGAGACTACTAAAAGCAACTATGTGACAATACAATGGACAACCTGGAAGAAATGGACCAATTCTTGGAAAGGTACAACTTTCCAAGACTGAACCAGGAAGAAATAAAAAATATAAATAGGCCAATCACAAGTAATGAAATTGAAACTGTAATTTAAAATCTTCCAACAAAAAGAAGTTTAGGACCAGATGGCTTCACAGGAGACTTCTATCAAACATTTAGAGAAGAGCTAACACCCATCCTCCTCAAACTCTTCCAAAAAATTGCAGAGGGAGGAACACTCCCAAAGTCCTTCTACAAGGCCACCATCACTCTGATACCAAAACCAGACAAAGATGTCACCAAAAAAATTACAGACAAATGTCACTGATGAACACAGATGCAAAAATCCTCAACAATATACTAGCAAACTGAATCCAACAATACATTAAAAGGATGATACACCATGATCAAGTGGGATTTATCCCAGGGATGCAAGGATTCTTCAATATACTCAAATCAGTGTGATACACCATAGTAACAAATTAAAGAATAAAAATCATACGATCATCTCAATAGATGCAAAAAAGCTTTTGACAAAATTCAACACCCATTTATGATAAAAACTCTCCAGAAAGTGGGCATAGTGGGAACCTACCTCAACATAATAAAGGCCATATATGACAAACCCACAGCAAACATCATTCTCAATGGTGAAAAACTGAAAGCATTTTCTGTAAGATCAGGAACAAGACAAGGATGTCTACTCTCACCACTATTATTCAACGTAGTTTTGGAAGTCCTACCCATGGCAGTCAGAGAAGAAAAAGAAATAAAAGGAATACAAATTGGAAAAGAAGAAGCAAAACTGTCACTGTTTGCAGATGACATGGTACTATACATAGAGAATCCTAAAGATGCCACCAGAAAACTACTGGAACTAATCAATAAATTTGGCAAGGTTACAAGATACAAAATTAATGCACAGAAATCTCTTGCATTCCTATACACTAACAATGAAAAATCAGAAAGAGAAATTAAGGAAACAATCCCATTTACTGTTGCAAGAAAAAGAATGAAATGCCTAGGAATAAACCTACCTAAGGAGGTAAAAGACCTGTACTCAGAAAACTATGAAACACTGATGAAAGAAATCAAAGATAAGACAAACAAATGGAGAGATATACCATGTTCTTGGATTGGAAGAATCAACATTGTGAAAATGACTATACTACCCAATGCAATCTGTAGATTCAGTGCAATCCCTATCTAGCTGCCAATGGCATTTTTCACAGAATTAGAGCAAAAGATTGTACAGTTTGTATGGAAACACAAAAGACCCTGAATAGCCAAAGTAATCTTGAGAAGGAGAAACAGAGGTGGAGGAATCAGCCTCCCCTACCTCCAACTATTTGACAAAGCTTCAGTAATCAAGACAGTATGGTACTGGCACAAAAACAGAAATACAGATCAATGGTACCAGATAGAAAGCCCAGAGATAAACCCACACACCTATGGTCACTTAATCTGTGACAAAGGAGGCAAGAACATACAATGGAGAAAAGACAGTCTCTTCAAGAAGCGGTGCTGGGAAACTGCACAACTACATGTAAAAGAATGAAATTGGAACACTCCCTAACACCATACAAAAATAAACTCAAAATGGATTAGAGACCTAAATGTAAGACCGGACACTATAAAACTCTTAGTGGAAAACACAGGAAGAATGCTTTTGACATAAATCGCAGCAAGATCTTTTTTGACCCACCTCCTAGAGTAATGGAAATAAATACAAAGATAAACAAATGGGACCTAACTAAACTTAAAAGCTTTTGCACATCAACGGAAACCATAAACAAGATGAAAAGACAATGCTCAGAATGGGAGAAAATATTTGCAAATGAAGGAATGGACAAAGGATTAATCTCCAAAATACACAAGCAGCTCATGCAGCTCAGTATAAAAAAAACACAAAAACAACCCAATCACAAAATGAGTAGAAGACCTAAATAGACCTTTCTCCAAAGAAGACATACAGATGGCCAACAAACACATGAAAACATGCTGAACATCACTAATTATTAGAGAAATGCGGATCAAAACTATAATGAGGTATCATCTCACACTTGTCAGAATGGCCATCATCAAAAAATCTATAAGCAATAAATGCTGGAGAGGGTAAGAAAAGAAAATCCTCTTGCACTGTTGGTGGGAATGTAAATTGATACAGCCACTATGGAGAACAATATGGAGGTTATTCAAAAAACTAAAAATAGAAGTACCATATGATCCAGCAATCCCACTATTGGGCATATACCCAGAGAAAACCATAATTCAAAAAACACATGTACCCCAGTGTTCACTGCGACACTATTTACAATAGCCAGGACATGGAAGCAACCTACATGTCCATCAACAGATAAATGGATAAAGAAGATGTGGCACATATACACAATGGAATATTACTCAGCCATAAAAAAGAAATAAATTGGGTCATTTATAGAGATATGGATGGACCTAGAGTTTGTCATACAGAGTGAAGTAAGTCAGAAAAATAAAAACAAGTATCATATATTAATGCATATATGTGGAATCTAGAAAAATGTACAGATGAACCTAGTTCCAGGGCATGAATAGAGACGTAGACATAGAGAACGGACGTGTGGACACAGGGTGGTGAGCAAGGGGAGGGTGGGATGAACTGGGAGATTAGGTTTGACATAAATACACTACCATGTGTAAAATAGTAGTGGGAAGCTGCGGTATAGCACAGGGAGCTCAGTTTGTGCTCTCTGATAACCTAGATGGGTGGGATGGGGGGTGAGTGGGAGGGAGGTCCAAGAGGGAGGGGATATATGTATACATATAGCTGATTCACTTCATTGTACAGCAGAAACTAACAGAACATTGTAAAGCAATTTTCCTCCAATAAAAAAATCAGCTGTGGTCTCTTTAGTCAGACTGGTGGCTTCCCATTTTGGCAATCCATTTACAAATACTTTTGTGGATCCTCCCTGGCTTTAAGAAATTCTTTACCTATGGCCCTCAGTTCCTTTGATCTAGAGAGACTCACTTACAGCCTCAGGGGGTCACAGTTCTAAAAGTAGCCATTTAATAGTGTCTTCGGGGTAGAAAGGCAATTCAGAAGATTACTAGAATGAGTACTCAAAATAAGGAAGAAAGAGGGGAGCAGTAAAGTTTTAGGTACCTTTTATATCATTAATCTTTCATTAGCCTTTTACAACCGATCTTTTTTTTTTAATTAAAAATTATTTTATTTTTGGCTGCGTTGGATTTTTGTCGCTGCATGTGGGCTTTCTCTAGTTGCAGCAAGCAGGGGCTACTCTTTGCGACACACAGGCTTCTCATTGCGGTGGCTTCTTGTTGGGGAGCATTGGCTCTAGGTGTGCAGGCTCAGTTGCTCCGCGGCATGTGGGATCTTCCTGGACCAGGGCTCAAACCCGTGTCCCCTGCAGTGGCAGGCAGATTCTTAACCACTGCACCACCAGGGAAGTCCCTACAACAGATCTTTAAATGAGGCTCTTTGGGAATTTTGAAGCCTTTGGGGACTTCCGCATACCAATTAAAATAGATACAATAGTTTAAGATGAGAGCTTTCTAAAATTTTAATGATTTAGATGTTTCTCCAATTCAAAGGATCCAAGGAGCTAGACTTAACAAATATTTTTCCCTGCTAATCTAAGACAAAAACACTTAGCACTGTTGTTTCCAGTAGACTCTGCAAGGCACAGATCCAAAAGACTGCCAGCTTTAACTGCATGCTCAAAATTGTTTTGGAGTGCCAGAAGAACCCCATCTTGGCCATTTTAGGGCCTGATTTCCTTTAATTCTCAATTAAGTGCTTGCAAGCATACATAAACCCAGCTGGTATTCCTGTAGGTGGCTGTTTGCATGGGAGTTGTTTGACTTTTGAGGCACAATTTCCCAGTATTAATTTCATAGCCCAATTCAGATATGAGATATGAGATATAATCTGAACAATTTTCTGAGGAGAGCATGGTGGATCACATGTGTGCTGCTTCTGAGTCAAATTCCTCAAGGAGTTATACTTGGGTCAATTCAACATCTTTTACACGGCTTGGTTTCTCCCTGTGACAGTTTAAAACCATCATGGGTGGCTAGAGCACTAGGTTATTCCTGTCTGTGGTGCTGCCGGGAGGAACTGTATTTACTTATTCTTCGGAGCTGAATAATTTAAGTCTCTCATTTCACTAGCAAAAGTTTTGTTCAGACCATGTATCAACTCATTTTTTTTGGATTAAGGCAAATTTAACAAAAATCCAGCCCCCTATGTTTCCCTGGGCCTCTTGCCCAGACCCCTTAAGGGTCCTGGCCTAGGAAATGCACCAGTGCCCCTTAAGACTCCACATCTTAAGCAAAATAGCTTGAATAACATTTTCAGGATCATCACTCAAACAATGAGTACCTGAGGAGTACGGAGAAACTGGTGAGGCTCAGTGGGCCCATGCTAGTACCAACTGCCAGTTCCGGGTAGATGCCAGGTGCCTTCTGGTGGATATCTTTGATATCCTGCCAACTGCACCATGCATGTTGACAAAAAATCAGTAGATGTGAGAAAGAAATGGGAAATTTTATTTGAGCCAAATTGAGGATTATAACTTGGGAACAGCATCTCAGAAAACTCTGAGAGCTATATTGCCCGTTAGAAGTCAAGGGACAGTTATATAGTTTTTTTGAGACAGAGGGCTGTACATTAAATGACGTATTATTGATAGTTTACAAAATCAGATCTAAGGGTCATTGTAGCCTGTATAAGATCAAGAAGGAATGTTATCTTTTAAGTTGTCGTCTTGTTGATGCTAGGACAATGTTACTCTTTAGGGTTAAGGAGGTCTATTTCTGCCAATGGGCGAGGTTTGGTCAATGTCTAATGCAGATACACAATGCACAGTGGAGGGTAGAGAAGAGGCCAGAGGGCAGAGAAATTTTTTTATGTTTAAATTTTTCTCGTCTTGCCATAAAATATGAATTTTATTTCACAAAACCTTCCCAGACCTTGCCCTGTTCATCTCTCCCTTTGGCTGGTTCCAGTTTGTATCCTTTTGCTATAATAATACTTTAATCATAAATATAGTAGTGTTCTGAGTTTTGTGAATTGTTCTAGTGAATTATCAAACCTGAGGGGGTAGTGGGAATCCCCAAATTTGTAGACACTTGGTCAGAAGTGAAGGTGGCCTGGAGACCTCTGCACTTACAGCTGGTATCTGAAATGAGGGCAGTCCTGTGAAGGACTGTGCCCTTCACCTGTGAAGTTTGGTTCAACTCCAGGTGGTTGACGTCAGAAGTCATTGCAATCCTCCCCGCCCCTTAATTAATTCTGGTTAAAAATACTAATAAAGTACTATGTAAATATGTTACTCTCAATGTAGATGCTATATGTCTAAAGCCACAGTTATGCTGAAAATGGGTGTCAATCAAGAGGGACTAGATTAATATCAGAATCCTTACCATACAATATTTGGACTTTTGTGAAGTTAGTTATGCTGAAGTTAAAGTGGAGCCATCAGTGCATAGGTGTTATTTAAAGCATAGACTGGATTAATACCCATGGGAGACAGAGAAGAAATTCTCAGTGTCTAAAGTAGAAGGGATAGATGGTGTTTTCTCCCAGGGGAGAGGAAAATCTGGCCTCATCTAATCACACCGCCACATGGGCAATGAGTTCAAAAGTGGAGAAATGATCTAAAGAAGAACAGGCATCCAAGAAGATGATTGTAATCTCTTTGCCTCATCTACCAAAAGCTTCCGTGTAACCCAGTATTGTCTTTGGCGTCTATTTATATTTGAACAATATCAGAACTCTTCTTGGAATGGCTATGAATTCAAGAGTAGGAGCTATGTTTAAACAGTTGAGTGTTCTTTAGAGGTATGTGGTTAAAAGTAAAGCAGGAGGAATGGCCTGACCATCCACCTCAAAGGGTCTTCCCCAAAAGATAAGGGAAGTATCTGTTTTTCAGTTGTTGCAAGTCACGCTTCTAAGGAAAAGTGTAGTGCAGTAAGAGATGGGTGGAAGCCTCAGTCTGTCTTCATTCTATACAGATGTACTCTTGTTTCCAAGGTTAGAATTTAGATCAGGCTATAAAAGTTTCTCAAATTGACCCTCTCTCTTCTATGGTTGCTATGGATTGTGCTCCCCTCAAATTTATGTGTTGAAGCCCCAACCCCCAATATGATGGTATTTCAAAACAAGACCTTTGGGAGACAATTAGGTTTAGATAGGGTCATGAGGGTGGGACCCTCATGATGGAATCAGTGTCCTTAATAGGGAGAGACACACAGCACTCTCTCTCTGTCATGGTGAGGACACAGTGTGAAGGACGCTGTATGCAAGCCAGAAGGAGGGCTCTCACCAGGAACCCAATTGGCCAGCACCTTGATCGTGAGCTCCCCAGCCTCCAGAACAAATTTTTATTGTTTAAGCCACTTAGTCTATTGTATTTTGCTATAGCAGCCCAAGCAGACTAAGACAAGCATTTGTGGTAATTTTGCTCAGAATCTGGTAAATCTTTTATTACATATTTTATGTTAGTATTTTTCTGTTTGTGTGCTTGTTTCAGTCTTCATAGATATGTTGATGGACAGTTGAGACAAAGTCAGGCACTATTATCTTTCTATTATTTAAACTTAGAAGTTCAGCCTTGATGCTTTTGACTTGATTCCCTTTACCTTTGCAAGGCTGAATTGCAAGAACTAGACTCTCTTACCAGTTCCTTTTATCCCTCTTTTAACAACACCTGAATAAAAATGATGATGTTATTAAAATGATATTTTGTTAGGATACTATCTGAATCATGACCTACACTAACCCTCCCCTCATTGTGAGTTTCTTTGGCCGAGGGTTGGGGAGAGTGGGAAGGTGAGGGGAGAGTTAGAAGCTGACAGATGATGAAGGTGAAGCCAGATGAGGCAAAATAATCTTAGGTTAGCTCTTAAGCCTAAAGCAAGACATTTCAGTGGACCCCTTGAAGGACTCCTTTTTGCTCTGCTAATATGCACCTAATTAGCATATTATGAACTACTTCTGTCTGCCAAACAAAAACCCAAGTGCACTTACCCTCATTCTCCTCAGTTTCCAAAGAAGAAGGTAATCCAAAATAAGCCACACCCACATTATAAAATAGTTAACTTGGCCATGTGGTACCGTCCAATATCAAATAGCCAGTAAAATCCTAAACTTTCACCTAAGCAATGTTTCTCCATGGGGATTGGAAAGGAGGTGGGGAGAAGGAACCTTGAGCTCCCTCTAGAGGTTGGCAATAATAGTCCTGTAAATTAGGCTTTATATTATAAATTGACCTTTGCTTTCTTATATAATTAAATGTTCTGACATCAATCATCATGCCAAAGTCTGTTCATGACTTTGAGGAGATTAAAGTAATGAACAAACTGAAAAGAAAGCACAAATAAAGCACATAGGCTAAAAAAAAAAGCAGGAAGGCATGCCGTCCTTGTATGTCAGTTCTTTTTGACCTTTGTTTCGAGCATCCTAGTATGGACATGAGTGTTGAGGTCCAGCTGATCTTGATTAGCAGCTTCAGTCAGACGTGACTGCATAGGCTGCTTGAGAAAGAGAAAGAGTTGTCTTACCTCCTTTCCCAAGCTGCTTCCTCAGACCAATTAATCAGAATCTCTGGAGGCAGGACCCAGGAATTAATATTTGAAAAAAAAAATTCTTAGGTGACTAATGTGCAGCCAAGTTTGAGAACCAGTACACGAGGGCAAAGATGTGCTCTTCAAACCTTGTTTCTTCCTTCTGAGCCCCAGGCTTTTTTCTTCTTTTATATTTTATGATTCCATTTTCTATGGTTCCATTTTGTTTCAGGCAGTTCCTTTTTTAATCTCCTTTATATTTTAATTTTGTCAACCTTATTCAAAAGATGCTTCTAAACAGCATTTAATAAACCCAAGGCATTCTAGGTTTGCCCCATCATTCTTGATCCAATAATTCCTATTGCTCCAGGACCTTAGACCTTTTTAATGAGATATAAGCTAGAGAGGTCTGTATTCAGGCAAAGGACCTTATGTAAAGAATTTGAATGTTAATGATTTTCCTGCATTAACCATAGTTTGTCTCGGGGTTGCCTTTGCATTACATCCATTCTTTAAAATTGCTCCATTTAGAACTTGGTTCTTCAATAGAACATAAGAGTTTAAGGTCTCATGCAGAAGTCAACCAACCATAACCCTAAACTCAGTACTAGACCTAATGCCTTCATGTCCTTAGTTCTGTATCTCTCATTCTGCGATGCCTTTCAGAAGAGCTGGGGAGATAGGACCGATGATTGCATATTGACCTGTTGGCTACTGCACCCACCTTCTTCTTACAGCTATTGTTTAGCCATGACTAAAGAGACTTAGAGTAACTTGGAAGCTTTGGAGGAAAAACTCAGCTCACTTTAATTTATATGTTTGGTTCAGCTTAAGCAGGAAAACCCCATAACGTCAGAGGAGTTTGTTCAGCTGTCTTACCAGCATTTTACAGTGGTCTCCCAGAATCTGCAGAGGTTGGTTCCAGGAGCCCCCTCATGTATCAGAATCCTCTGGATGCTTAAGTCCCTTATGGCATAGTATAGCGGGCCCTCCATATTTGTTGGTTTCGAATCCATAGATTCAGTCAACTGCTGATGGAAATTTACATTCGAGGTTGGTTGAATCTGCTCATTCAAAACACCTGAATATGGAGGGCCAACTCTATTTACTGAAGAAAAAAATCTGTGTGTAAATGGACCTGTGCAGTTCAAACCCATATTGTTCAAGGGTCAACTGTATAGTGCTGTCTGACCATAAGTTCTCCACACTAGGCAGAGCCTAGAAATGATGCATCTTAGCTTCATCCCTTGTACCTATAGCTTAGTTCTCTTTCTTACTAGACAAGAGTCAGATGGGAAGCAATTGCAAGGTCCTGACATTTTTTGCCTAAATTTATGTTTGTGTTATCAAGGCAGAATTGCAAGGCCTACATCTTCCTCATTACTTCCCTTGTCCAACCCTCAACTTTAATTTTTTGAATACTCATACTCCTAAGTATCCTATGAGAACTCTTTGCCACCATGGCAAAGAGCAGTCACTGGTCTGCTACTGATTCCTATTCTCCAGGCTTCTACTGACCTTCTTCTTACGCCCTTTATACTCCATTCTTTTTAAGTGAGTTCGTTCACTCTTGTTTCAAAATCCTTGCTCTTGACCTTCTTCTTGGACAAGTGGAGATCCCAGAGCTAAGCTCTTGTGTTTGGAATGGATATGACTGGTAGACAGGTGTAGGACTTAAAAAAAATGCCTGGTAGCTGAACACAGGAAGATTTGGCTGTGAGGAGAGATCTGAAATATCAGGTTCAAATGAGCAGGGGAGTAGCAGGATGTTGATCAAAGTTGAAGGGTTGGTAAAAAAGAACTGACAAAGCAGAGTGAGTGGTGCAGGAGAAAAATACCTGAAAATATTCCCCATTGCAAGGAAATACAGGGGATTGGGAAACTTTTATAGTTGTCCAGGCCATGTTAAGGCTGTGGAAGGGAGGCATGGAAGATTCCAAGGAAGTTCTGAAAATTATCCTGCTGCAGGTAAGCTGATAATCATTTCATCTGCAACTTCTAAAACACATTGTAAGTAGAACTTCTATTGAAAATTTCAGTGGAGGTTTACTACCTCCAAAGTGTCCTATGAAATACTTGCTGCAGTAACTTGTCAACCTGGGGGAATCTCTTGGTCTTACTTGGATCATTGATCCCTCTGGTTCCTGATCTGCTGCTTTCTCTCTGTGTTCAGCACTGGTCTGCTCAGAGTGATGGAGCACACATCCTACTCTGATGGGAAAAGCTGCTTCCTGGTTGGAGACCAAGTCATCCTGCAGTAGATAGAAGTATAGATGTCAAGATCCTCTTGGGCAAGGCAAATAACCATTCCTCCAACTTGGACTCAGGGCAGGAGCGCAGGGTGTATTTAACCATTTAATGTCTAGTATTATATAGATAATTAACCCAAAGGAAGAGAAAAATGGGAAGTTCCATGCTGGAGGGACTTCTTAAGTAATTCCATATATTTATTTTCAATGAATAATTTTGAATTTCAACAACTTCAACAGAGCTTCAAATCTCAGATTAGTATTGTATAAAGACTGTATGAAGATATATCAAGAGATCTATAATTAAGCTGTTAAAATCTTAGATCAGCATTCCTCCAACGTAATTATTAACAATTGAACTTGTCCTTTAAGATAGAATTTCAGGAAAATTTTTATTTCTTCCCTCTCTCCATCCCTCCCCACCCTTCCTTCTTTCTTTTCTATTTTCCTTTTCTATCATGAGAACTAAGGACTGGAAATATCACAAAAGTGGACGAATCTATAGTTTGGCAGAGATTCTTCTGTAAACATAAAACATTTGACCTTGTTAGCCAACTGAAACCTGCTTAAAACTCAAGAGCCACACAATAATAGGGCATTTACCTTACTCTCTGATTGTAACTTCTCTGCCTTCTAGAAAGGACTTCAATAAAGGACAAGTCCCTATGTTTCTTTTCAGGGAAAACATGTTGCCATATGGGGTAGGCTTAAAACCTTATAATGTAAATTGAATAAGATAGAGGCCTTACTCCTAAGCCTTGACTCATCCAAAGTAGTACTGCTGTAATAACAGATATTAAAAAAAACTCTAAGAACCAACATTAATTGACAGTTTCCTATCTCCCAGGCCCTCTTCTATGTCCTTAACATGTATTTTCTCTTTTAATTCGCAGAATAACTCTAGAGGATAGAAACTTACCATCTCTGTTGTACATATAAGGAAAATAAAGCTATGGGAGATTAAGCAACTAGTGAAAGGTTGTACAGATGCTAGGGCTGAAACTGGGACTCAAGCCTAGGTCTTTATCATCACCCTCCCATTTATACCATCTTGAGGGACCGCCTGGGTCAGCCCTTCCCACATGCAGAATGTCTCCATTCATTCAACAAACAGATTTTGAGTACCTTCTATCTGCTAGGCATTCTCACAGACAATGGGAGTCCAATAATTTGGAACAACATTTGTCTCAGTCCTCAAGGAGTTCCTAGATTAATTCAGTTTCTTCCCACTTCATTCTATAACAAAATTCCTCTTCAGATCTTTCTGTTGGGCAATTAACCAGAAGTGGAAACTCAGATGCTTCTATGGAATCTGCAGTTAATTTAAATGGTGTGAAGTATGCCAGGTGAATGTAGAATTCTGGGAGCAAAGCTGCTTGAATTTGACTGAGATCTACACGTCTGCCTAGTATTTGCCATTTTAAACACTCAGAAACCCTTTAAAGTCCATGGACCCAGTTTGTGCCTTGCTCTTCAGTATTTCCAAACCTGAGTGTGCGTCAGAATCACCTGGAGAGCTTGTTAAAACAGATTGCTCAGCTCCACTCCTAGAGATTCTGATTCAGTGAGTTTTAGGTGGAGCGTTAGAATTTGCATATCTAAAAAGTTCCCTGGTGATGTGCATGTTCTGGAGTAGGGATCACACTTTGGAAACCTTTGTTAGATCATCTATGCAAAATTTCAGTCTTCCTAGTTATGTTATGAAGTAATTCTTTCTGGTGGGATCCCTAATGAGTTTAGTCTCTCCACAGATTTGATCTTGAACGCCTCAGATCTCACTCTACTTCTCTCCCTTCCATCTCTCAAAAAATATTTATTGAGATCTATGTTGAGAAACTGAAAATACTGAAGTGAATAAGACCCTATGACTGGAAGTTTTATATAAATAAGTTTTATATAAAAAATTTCTATCTTTTTAACCTCTATCTCTGTATTAACTTTCAGTGTAATCCATTAATTTTTAAAAATGGGCATATTCTCTCTAATGTTGAAAGTTTGTTTCAAGATGATCAGCTAAATCAAAAATTACAGTTCATCCAAGTTTTATTCATGTGCTAAAATGATCAAAATTAAAGTGTTCATAAAACAAACCAATCAGGCAAATCAAAATAAAGATCTCAAGTTAGCCACTGGATGCCATCTAGATAGAATAGTTAGATATGGAATAGCTTATGAACTGTATTGATGAACAGGGAGTTGCCATGTATGGATTATCAATTTTTGAATGTTCAGAATTAAGGATACTCTGCATCGTATTCTTTGAAAAATACATGAAAATTAGTAGGTTTGATGATTTAGGAGTTTCAAGACCTGTTATGCTTCTGATCATCAGTATGACCTCCACCACCACCCAATATTTATTGAGTGCTTACTGTGTGTCAAGCACTATGTTTAGCGCTAATTATGCATTATTTACTCCTCACAAAATCTGTGAGGTACTCTTACTGTCTCTATTTAACTGAGGCTTAGAAAGATTTAGCACTATGTGTTGGTACCAAGTGTTGGTGTTATTGCTTAGGGCAGGAAGCTTTGGTGTTCAAGTGCACAAGCTTTGACTTGGGGGGAGGGCATGTATTGTGAAATGAGTAGGTAGACTCAGGCTACTTCCCTGCAGTCACATGTGCTCTGCCCAAGTCCTCCCACTGACTATAAAACCCAGCTTTGCCCTTTTCTTGTGTCCTCCCACCCTTGGTGTGCAGGATGTGGCATTGTTATAAGAGTGACGTCACAAGGAACAGGAGGACATGTAGTCCATCCAGAGACACCGAGAGGATAGCTCCTTATTGGTAGGCCATTTTGGAGAAATTAAATGGGCAATTTTATCTTTGGATTATCTTTCTCAACCTTGCATTTTGATAACGTGAGAAGGGTCCTCAGATGCTAACAAACACCTTTTTCTTGACATCTAGATCAACTTTTCAGTACTCACAAGTCTTGCTGCTTCAAAATGTATCTCAATTTCGATATGTCCAAAACAACTATCCTCCATTCCCTGCAAACGTGCGCCAGGCCCCTCTAGTGTTCCTCACCTTGAAGAATGGCCCTGTCACACACACAATCGTCCAAGCCAGAAACCCATACTTCACTCTGGTTTCCTCCCTACCCTCACCCCAACTAATTAATTGTCTTGTCAACTCTAATTCCTAAAAGATTATCCATTCTTTTCCCAACCCGCTGCATTTACCCTTCTTGCTTTCTTTCCTTCTTATTTGCTAATTCTTTCATCTTTTATTCATGTTGTCATCAAAGTGATCCTTCTAAAACTTAAATTATTATGTCACATTCTTACTTAAACACCCTCTAACAGCTTTCCATTGCTATTAGCATAAGCTTTAAATCTCATACTGTGGCTTACAGGGTGTTCCATGACTGGCCTCTGCCTCCCTCTCCTGTCTGTCTCTGACCACTTCTACTGCTATCATGATGAATGTGTTTTGGCTTCTTGAAGTGGCCACACATTCTCTCTCATCTGGGCCGTTTGTTTATATGCTGTTCCCATCTGAAACACTCTCCCCTCAATTCCTACTTATACCTCTGACATCAGCTTAATTATTCCTTTCTCTAGGAAACTTTCTATTCTTCTGCATGAAGGAAGGTGTGATGCTAAAGTGTCTCGAACTTCTCTAACATATACTTTATTATAAATTTTTGTTTAATAATCTATCTTGTCTGCTAGCCTATAAGCTCAGAGATGGCAGAGACCATATCCTGTTGTTCATAAATATATCACATGGCTTGGCACATAGCAGAGGCAAAATAAAGCTAACTAATTAATTAGTTAATTAAATAAAAGTCTTAAGTAGGGGCAAGTATTGTATAATCTTGTACCTTCCAGAGTCACTGAAAATATGTATACAGCATTTTCATCTCTACTAGCCTTTGCTTTTCTTATTGGCTTTAAAAAACAAAAATTAAAAAATCCCTAACTCTGTCAGAGGTGTCTGTAACCTTGGTTCATCTCTACATGAAACTGTGAAATGGAGAAAAGATGAATTCAGTGATCCATGTTGTCAGGTGGCTGAGGTTAAGATTAGATCCTTGAGTCAGCAGATTTGTGTTCTGGGACACATGAGGGCTGGCTTGGCTCCTGAGCAGTTCAGACATATTGGGTGCCAGGAGTGGATCACTGAAAGGAGGAAGGAAAAGGAAGTTGCATTTCTTGGATGTCAAAAATTGATACTGGGGCTTCCCTGGTGGCGCAGTGGTTGAGAGTCCACCTGCCGATGCAGGGGAAACGGGTTCGTGCCCCGGTCTGGGAGGATCCCACATGCCGCGGAGCGGCTGGGCCTGTGAGCCATGGCCGCTGGGCCTGTGCGTCCGGAGCCTGTGCTCCGCAACGGGAGAGGCCACAACAGTGAGAGGCCCACATACCGAAAAAAAAAAAAAAAAATTGATACTGGAGACATCATTTACTTCTACTATAGTCCAGTGAGGTACGGATCATGGTCCTCATCTTAAGAGACAAGTAACAGGATCGGGGAAGCTTAAAATGTGTTCAGTGACACACAGTATCACACACAAAGTGACAGAATTGGAGTTTGCAGCTGATTGATGCCAAAGCCCATTATTTTGTTCTGTACCCCCATGGGGCCTTAGAAATCAGTTGGTACCCTTCTCCTCCTCCAACACCCCTCCCTGCATTTTCAGATGTGAAAAAAAGAGGTCCTCAGAGGTGCCTTGTGTTGTCCCATGTCATATGCTAGTTAACAGAAAAATTTGGGTTGGTACGTGGGTGCTCTGAATTGCACTACCTGCCACAGTTTTATGCTCCCATAGTTACAAAATTAGATTATACGTAATCTAGTTACGGTCATAAAAATCAATTGATACTTTCTTTGTTTAAAGACATTTCTTAATGCCTTTCTTTCCAGCTCTTCTACCCCCTGTTTCACCACCACAGCCTGCAGTGTGCCCTATTTTTGGAAGTATCTGTTGCTTCATAGACAGCCTCAAAATGCACTTGTGGCTGGGAACTTCTAGGCACTCCATCTAGTAATATGAAAGAACTAAGGATTTGAAGGCACTGCAAGGAAGGCATTTCTTACAGAGTAATCCACAGATAGAATTGATTCTCTAGGAAAGTGATAAGTCCTGACCATTGAGTTTGCTGAAGCTGAGACTGGGAAACTCTTGGTAGGAATACTCAAAGTTGACACAAAAATAAATAGGGACTGGAGGATGGATATTTGTCAGATGATTGATTACATGGCTTGTAGTTAGTTTCTAACCTGAGCATAAATGGCTCTTCAGCAGAAAAATACAGGTTCCAACAAGCCATTCTGCATTTTATATAAATCCTGTTTCCTTCAAAGGGGCTTGAAAGTGCCAACAGGCAGCAGATGATTGCTCTGTGCCTCTTGCCCCATGGCGGTAGACTGTGCTATATTAGAGGAGGTCTAAAGTTACCCATCTCATTGTCCCTTTTCCTCCTAATCCAGGCTCTTCTTTCAGGATTCTATGAGATTCTAGTTTGTATGTCAAAATCTACTAGCCTCCCTTATCTGGGGAAATGGATGAGATACAAGTTCCTGGGAGGTAGAAGTTGCTCTTGAGCAGAAGGGATTGTGAGGATGGTCTGGGAAAGAGAATGTGGGTATGAGACAAATCATACATTCTCAGGAAGGACAGATAACGTTATAGAACAAGGTAAATTGGGTGAAAGGGTTGCAGAAGTAGGATCAACATAGAAAGTTCTGTGGCTAGGCCCTGGTGGGGATGGGCATGGGTTGGGGACAGATGTATACATGCAGGAGGGGTGACTTACAGGGAGGGTGGTGATCAGTGTTCCATATCTGCATCAGGGAGCTGGCTAGCAGGCTCACAGACTTGCCATTGTTAAGTCAGTAATGCGCATCAGCGTTTAGCAGGTTGATTTTGAATAAAGTTGTGAGGCTGAGTGGTCCTTTGTGGAGGGGTGGTGGTATGGTTGATGTATGGTGGCTGGATTTCAATGGAATATATCATAAGAAAAAGTTATTTCTAAACCTGGAATGATGTGATTCTCTGATTCTGAAAGTAGAAGTTAAAAAACAATTAATAATACAAAGACCCTCTAATAGCTCTGTTCTGTAACATCTCATCCCTACTGATATATTCATTCTGCATCCTTTTCAATAGTACATTTTCTGGAAAAGATAGATTTTGCCACTAAATTATGAGTCTCAAAGCCTCAAGGGCTGGAGCACAGTCTCACACACCCACACCTTATATCAATTATACTTTGAGGGTCCTTTCAACAGAAGGTGCTTTTGCAGGCTTTCTCTCCAGCCCATTCTGGAAAAGTTTTCCTCACTTTTAACCAGAAGCCCTTGAAGCCACCTTTTTATAAATTGCTGTTTTCGATAAAGATGGAGTTTGTTTTTCTTAAGATATTTTGAGATTTTTATCCTCACAGCCTGTTCCACAGAAATCAATTAAATGCACCTTTGTTTGTTTGTTTTTTTAAATGACCTCATTTCAGGGTGTGAGTTTTTTAGTGCTTTTGCTTTTTATTTTTTAATTTTTTTTTGGCTGTGGGGCATGTGGGATCTTAGTTCCCCAACGAGGGGTTGAACCTGCAGTCGCTGCATTGGAAGCCTGGAGTCTTAGCCACTGGACCTCCAAGGAAGTCCCAGCACCTTTGTTTTTTGACATGATAGAAACACACTTTGCGTGTCAGATGGACCTGATTTTAAATTCTAGCTCCACTGCTTAGTGGCCATGTTTCCATCTCAGCGTTGTTATACTTGCTCTTTCTTCACTCCAAATCTTTGCCTGGATCTCTCCTTCATATCATGTATGTCTCTGTTCACTCCCTAGCTTCCTACCCTGTTTAGGTTTCTTCCTAGTTCTTATAATACTTGATACATTATTTGTCTTGTTGATTTTTTTTGAGTACTCTTTTATTGTCTATTCCTCCCCTAGAATGATACCTGCCATGGAGCACACGCTCACTAAATCCTTATTAAATGGATGAATAAAAGAGTGAATTAGTGACTTTGAGCAACTTAGTAACTTTCCCTGAGCCTCAGATTCTTTTTTCTCTTAATCAAGGGAAATTAAATATTCCTCAAAGGATCGCAGTATAGATGACATGCTTCAACACACCTAGCACAGTGCCTGTCACATCAGATGCATTCAGGACCATTTTTTCTTTCCCCAGCGATAGATGTTTCCTTTATAATGTTTATATAATGGATACTTGAGACTCTGTATCACTGAGATAGTTAAGCTGGTATCTGATGATAATAAAGGACCAAAATCATTGAAAAAAAACCCCAAAATCTCAATGCTTTCAGTGGGTCATCTGTCAGCAGAAAGAAAAATAACTCAATGAAAATTGACAAGAATAATTTGCAAGACATGGCTGCTGGGAGAAAACTTAGTGGTCTTTGGATTTTGGATTTCCTCCTGTTATGATTCAGGCAAGACTGGTACAAGGCTTCCCTGGTGGCGCAGTGGTTGAGAGTCCGCCTGCCGATGCAGGGGACAAGGGTTCGTGCCCCGTTCCGGGAAGATCCCACATGCTGCGGAGCGGCTGGGCCCGTGAGCCATGGCCGCTGAGCTTGTGTGTCTGGAGCCTGTGCTCCGCAACAGGAAGACTGGTACAGGGAAGTTAGGTCATTTGTCAGGTAATTAGTAGCAGAGTTGGGACTGGAACGTAGATGCTTGAGACTTGGTTTGTGCTCTTGCCTCCTACACGTCACTTGCCTCCAAACACGAATTGGTTCAAACTGGTTTCAGAATTTAGAGACTCTACAGATGGAAAATGTTAATCATTATAATTTCAGATTCTTGGCTGATTCCAGGTTTCTAACTCTTTAGTTATAAACGTGTCTTAACCTTTGTCATAATAGCCCCTTAATAAAAATAAAGATTTGGAAACATATTTTCTCTCTTACTAAATTAGGTGACCTCTTCAAAATGTTTGTAGGCCTAAAATTATTTTGTGGAAAACAGTTAATAAAGAAGACATATACACACATTGTAAATCAACTATACTTTAATTTAAAAAAATAAAGAAGACATATAAAAATGAGGGGAACACATGCAAGATGAAACTAACAGAACATAATGCTGGAAATGCTTTAAAATCAAACTTAGTATCAAATCAGAGACTTACAGTCTGAAAGTGCCAATACTAATCAGTAAATGTGAAAAAATGAGGTAAACCTATGAATAGGATCTGAAACTGTGGTAGAAAATAAGCTCAATAATAAAAAAGGTATAATTTAAAAATCTCACTTTCAATTTTTTAGACATGGATAATTTTCTATGAAATTTGATTTGTTGTATAATAAAAGCTTTACAAGTTTAAATTAATTAGACATGCTTTATGCTAAATCAGCTTTACAGAAAGATTAAAAATAAAATGTGTATTAGACAATCACATTTTCCATGCAGCTTATTCTGGGTAGAATCATAATAGACATCTTTTTTAAACCTAGTTCCTAAGAATGAGCTAATTTTTTTTTCTAATGGGCTTCTAATAACTTTTCTGCCTGAGGTTACATTTTGATAGGGTTTCCCTAAGAACAAGTTTAATTATTAATTTCCTCCTCACATCCCTTCCTCATCCCTTTAGTTTTCCCTTCTCTCTCACACCTGTCTCCTTCTCTCCCTCCCTCTCTTCCCTCCCTCCTCCTTCCTCTTTCTTCACATCCCCTCCCTTCCCCATGCCACTCTTCTTTCCCATTTCCATAATTATCTCATTGCCTTTCCTTGCCCCTCTTTCTTTTCTTTCATTGGCCCAAGTGAACTTGAAGAAATTATATAAATAAGAAAGAGTCTCAATCTCTTGAAAAACTACATAGGTAAGGCTTCTAATTTAAAATATGCTATAATTTTTATTAGAGATAGAAGTGATCTCAGGTAAAAATTGTAGTATGTTACATGAATAGCCTTGGTTCTTCAATGTAACTACATTCTTTGCCATGTGACTGTGAAGTTGTACTCCTTGAAAAGGTAAAGGTGTATTCCCCACCCTTTGACTTTGTTTTGGCCACGTGACTTGCTTTGGCCAATAGAATGAGGCTGAGGTGATGGTATGCCACTTCCAAGTTTGGGACCTAAGAGGCCTTACATGTTTCTGTTTTGCCTTCTTGTACCTCAATCATTACCAGAAGATAATGCCCAAACTCTTCTGTTGGTCCCAGAAAGAAAATGAGAGACATGTGGAGCAGAACCACCCAACAAATTCAAGCCTCAGTCAGGTGACCTGCAGCTGACACACAAATGCGTGAGCTAACTATATGCTTATTGTGATGTATCTCTGATGTTTGGTGGTTGTTTGTTATACAGCATTATTGTAGCAATAGGAAATTGATACACTATCCAACTCAATGTCTTCCATTTTAAATATGGGGAGACTGAGGCCCAGAGGAATCTAGGGTTACAAATTGGTTAATGACACATCTGGAACTAGGACTCAGAGCTCCAGGTAGCTGGATCAATGCTTGTCTAATAAATCGTGCCTTGCTGTGAAGTAAATTTGCAAACTCCTCAAGTTCTTAAAGTAATACCTTTTTACTAAACTTCTGTTATTGTCTCCTTATTATTTATTTATTTAACTAATTTGAATCTATCATTTCAGCAGTCAGTTAGGTTAACTGTCAATTTATTGTAAAGGACAGTAAGCAGAAAGCAGTACTGTATTGTTAAGGCTTCTCAATCTTGCTGTGATGTGTGTGTGTGTGTGTGTGTATGTGTGTGTGTGTGTGTTAGAGAGTTAAGAAAACTTGTCATAGCTGTCATTAGCTGAGTAATTACTGTAAATTATACTCCAGAAATTGTGGCAAGTATTTTTAATTCATTATCTCATTTAGTTTATACCATGGATTAACAAACTATGGCCTGGGGCCAACTCCTGTCCACTGCCTGTTTTTGTAAATAAAGTTTTATGGGAACATAGTCATGTTCATTTTTTAATGTATTGCCTATGTTTACTTTTACACTACAATGGCAGAGTTGAGTAGTTGTGGCAGAGACTATGTGGCCTGCAAGGTTGAAAATATTTCCTATCTGGCCATTTACAGAAAAAGTCTATTGATATCTGGTCTTACAGCAGTAATTTTCAAGTGTGATCTGTGAGCCCAGGGTTCCTTAAGAGGTCTGTGAGGTCAGAACTATTTTCATGACAATACTAAGACATTCTTGCCTTTGTCACTCTATTGACATTTGAACTGATCACAGATAATTGCTGTCACTTTCACATAAATTAAGGTACTGGTGCTACACTGTAATAGTCATTATATTCTTCAGGTACTCACAGTAAAAAAAAAAAAACCAATTTTATTTTAGATGTCCTGATGAAGCAGCAAAAATTAATTTTATTAAACTTTGACTCTTTGAGTGTAAGTCTTTTTATTATTCTAGGTGGTAAAATGGGACATTTGCATGAAGTGCTTATGTTGCACACTGAAATATGTTTGTCTCAAGGGAAAGCCCGGTGTGACTGAGTTGGGAGCTAAACTCGCTGTTTTTTTTTCATGGAACACAATTTTTACTTGAAAAAAAAAGACTAACAAAGAGTTGGTCTTTCTGATTTTTCAGGCTTGAGTATTTGGCAGACATTTTCTTAAAAGTGGAAGAAGTGTGTCTGTTGTTTCAAGAACCACTGACTGTATTTTTTGCCAATGATAAAATCAGGCATCCAAGTGAAAGTTAACTTTGGGAAAACTTGCATCTGCTACCTTGAGACTGACAGCTTTCTAATACTTGGAAGGCTTTTATGATGAACTTAGTGGTGATGTTAATGAATGTGATTTATTTATTTAGCCATAACATAAGGCAGTGGGTCCATGTTTGAAAAATCTGTGTAACTCAATGAACCAATATTTTTAAATGACCCATGACTAAATAATGCTGCAAATTTATGCATGGGAAAAGATCTTTTCAAAATGTAAGATATTCCCGTGGATCTTCATATAACAGTATAATATGTTCATTGATACGATTTTTGATTCTACATGACAACTAACCTTTAATAAACTATCACTTTTGCGTTTTGATGTGTAATCAAATGACAATATCCACAATTATCTGAAAAGAATATTAAGATACTCCTCTCTTTTCTAACTGCACATTTGTAGTTGGTTATGTTTTCTTCATATACATCAACCAAAGCAGCATGTCACAACAAATTGAGTGCAGCAGATATGTGAATCCACTTACTTTCCATTAAGCCAGACATTTAAAAAATTATAAGAATGTAAAGCTCTTCTCACTAATTTTTTTGAAAATAGAGTTTTTTCATAAAAATTTGTTGTTTATGTTAACATGTAATAGGGTTAATTTTAAAATGAATAAATAAATATTTTTAAAATTTTTCAATTTACATTTTTGTGGTGGTAAATATCAATAGATGTACGACACATAAATAAAAGCTCCTAAGAATTTTCAATAATTTTTAAGAGTATAAAGAGGTCCTGAGATTTAAAAAGTTTGAGAATTGCTATGATATATGTATAACTATTATCCCTATTTTATAGATGATGAAGCTGGCTTAGAGATATTAAGTAAGTTGCTCAAAGTCAAATAGCTTTCTGTAGAGCTGAGATTCAAACTCCAGCAGAATGACTCCGGAACTTACATTTATTGCCACTGAAAATGTCTTCTGGTATTTTTGGATTTAGAAAGCTGTCTGTACAGTTGTCTGTACCCACCCATCGACCCCGGATATGCATACACACACTTAGAACAGGATTTTCTGTGCTCATTTTTTATTCTTTTCTTCCTGGTTTCTTCTCAGTTCTGAAGACATGGGCCAGTTTATCTGCAAAGCTGCATTTAATAGAGTTAGGTAAAACAGTCCAGAGAAAGGAACTGTGGAGAGAGAATGACTTTAGACCTATCTGGGTAAGGTTTCCACTTGCTGCTAAAAAGGAAACAGAGAGAAAGCATAACTTGGGAGTCTAGGGAAGATTGGCTCAGTTAGCCAGGGTGGGTGGCAGGAAGATTGACCCAAGGACTGGATTTTGTCCTCATCCACATCTTAGGTCAGGAATAGCCCAGAGATGGCACTTCTGCATCCTGGTCCATGGAAGACATTGATAATTGGTCAAAACCCCCTTTCTCCTTGAGTTTAGAGACAGCCTCAGTTTCCTTCTCAAGGCCAGGTCCTACACAGTCACTCCATATAGAAGATGTGGCATATATGATGAAACCTTATCACAGTCCTAGCTTTATGTTATACCTGTGACTCCATCTCAAACACAGAGCCTACCAAGAGGTTTTGTATGACTCATTCCTAGTCCTAGAAAAAACAATTCCTGGCAAGTCTGTGAAGTTTTCACTGGCTGCGTTAATTAGGAAAGATTTGCATATTTTTCTTCCTATATGTATGAAATTGAACCCTCCTTTGTCATCTAAGCCTTGTAGACACAGAATGTGTAGTAGTTAATAGCATGGGCTCTGGCATCAGATTATCTGGGTTTGATCTTCTAGTGGTATTGTGAGGATTAGATGACTTAATAAAATAAAACACATTTAACAGTACTCAGCTTATAGTAATGCTTAGTGAATATTAGCTGTTATTATTACTACTGTTACACTGTGGCAGAGACCTTATTTAGGAAAATGTTAATTGTTTAAAATTAGGATTTGCAGACTTCCAGCTCTAGCAGCAAGAGGGTTAGGTATCCTGAATTATCCTTAGGTTGAAAACAACCGAAATAAATGAATGGAATATAAAGAATATTTTAAAAATACATCTCTGAGCAAGAAAGGAAGGAAGACATTCGCAGAGGTTGAAAACTAAGTGAAAGTGGGAACCTGGAGGGCAAATGAACATCAAAGCAGATTTCATTTGAGGTTATCTGACAAACCTACGTGACCTTGAGGTTTTATTTTGATGTATACACAGGACTTAGAAGGCAAGAGATAAAGCCTAAGATTGGCCTAACTTGGGGGATCTCATAAGAGACCCATACACAAAGCTCAGTTTAAGGTTAAACTCCAAATGAATCTGCCATGTGGAATGGAACAATAAGGAAACTTGTCTGGTTTGACCATGGTTTCAATGGAGGGAAAAAAATGTCTCCTAAGAATTTATAGCCACAAGCCGGTCCTCTCTGGGGTTTGAGCATGAATGAGAAGTCTGAGTTGCAAAAAGAAATGGTGAGCAAATATGTGATTAATATGTGGCTAAATAAAAACATTGTATAAAACAACAACAGTAATAATAATGTCTAATTGGTTAGACAAATCAAAACAGGATAGAACCAAAATACTAGATAGCCATAGAATCTAGATTCAGGGAGTGATGGCTGACTAGGGTTGAAACATTGTAGGATACATGCAGCGTTTAAGAGGTGGCTGAAAATTTATGAAATTTAGAGTTTGTTACGTGTGCATGTTAAAAAAATCTAGATTAACCACAAAAATATATATATACAACAAGCTGCCCCTTTCTTAAATACCTTTTGAGGGCTTCCCTGGTGGCGCAGTGGTTGGGAGTCCGCCTGCCGATGCAGGGGACATGGGTTCGTGCCCCGGTCCGGGAGGATCCCACGTGCCGCGGAGCGGCTGGGCCCGTGAGCCATGGCCGCTGAGCCTGCGCGTCCGGAGCCTGTGCTCTGCAACGGGAGAGGCCACAACAGTGAGAGGCCCGCGTACCACAAAAAAAAAAAAAAAAACTTTTGAAATTCTTCTCAGGTATGATACTTTGGCACTTAAGTAGCATTATCCAAGTCCCTGCAGTTAGATCGTAGGGAGAAGCAAAAGTTTTTACAACATAAAATATTCACCAGTGAATTGGCTAATAGTGAAATTAGTCCACACATAAATATCCTTCCCCATCTTATTCTAAGTCCATGGTTGTGAGCATTTGAATGCAAAGTAAAGTGAGTGATGAGTAAAAGTGCAAATCTTGCAAGAGAGTCAAGATACTAAGAAGTCTGTAAAAGCGCACTGGAGAATCACAAGGCTTTTGAAAAAGGAGGCTGTGGCAGATTCAGATCAGTTGACAATTGAAGAAGAGAAAATCAATAAAGATGATAACATGATTAGATGATTCAAAGAAGAATGATCTTGGTACACAAGGATTAAGAGAGCCCTTGAGAAGACAGATAAATCTCTCTCAAATTGTATTAAATATGGAAAAAGCTAAGATGTGGGAAAAAGGACTCCAAAATACAGTGACTTAAGGAAGATAGAAGTCATGTCTCTCTGTGAGGCCAATCAGGGATCCAGGCTCCTCCTTTCACCTTGTTGCTCTGCCTTCTAGGGAGTGATGCTCATTTGCATAGACAAAGCAAAATCATGTGATATATCCTGTGTTTCAGTTCAAAGGAGAACAGAGAGAGGAAGCCTAAGGCAGGCAATTTCCTTTTAAGCAAGTGATATAGAATATATATTATATTTATCACTTACTCTCACATTCCATTGGGGAGAATCAAATCACATGATCACAATTGCTAGTGAAGCTGGGAAATGTAGTCTCTACCTGTATGACCAAGGGTCTAAGAATAAGAGGAGGGGCAACTAGTAATCTGCCCCACGAATATTTGTGCAAAATTGACTCTGTGATCATGCGCTGAAAAAAAACATGATGTAAGGGGTGATGTACTTATAATTAGGTATGATGAATTATGCCCCACCCAGATCAATACCTGATTCATTTCTTTAACTTAAGAAAGGCCATACATATCATTATTACTCACATTTTGTACGTCAGGTAAAGTAAACTTATTTTGAGGATTTAGTAGATTACTAGGTGCTTATTAGTCTTTGTTTTGTTCTTTTATTTTCCAGTAAAATGACGAGAAAATTCTTATTCCTCCTCCACATCTGTAGTTGGTATGAGCCTTCATGCACAATCTCTGTGTTCAAGAATTGTAAGCAAAACTTCTATTTTTCTATTTTTAAAACCTCCACTTATTTTGGCCCAGGCATGACAACTTAATTTCAATTTGTAGTTCCTCTTTTTACTCAGATTGCACCTAAGTTCTAGGGGCTTACATAGCACACAGAAATTATTGGGGCTCTGTCTAACCTGGCATTTGCTGGGACAGCCATCATCCACCTGGGCCTCATTCATTCAAAAAACATGTAAAACACCTACATGTGCCAGGCACTGAGAAACTCTTTAGTCCCTCCTCTTATGGAACATATCATCTAGTGAATTTTGCTGCATTTTGAAAAAATCTGGCCCAAGAGCAAGGTCAAGCATGCACATGTGTTAGAGAAGTCAGTTTAACAGATTGGTTCAAAGCGAGGAGGAAGAAATTAATGAACAAATGAAATTCTGGGGATTATTTATATTTTTCATTCTTAATGCATTTGTCATTCCAGCACAGTCTATGAAAATTGAGAGTTGGTGATATTTAGAAGTCAGAAGAGACTTAGAGAGACGGAGATGTGTGTGTGTGTGTGTGTGTGTGTGTGTGTGAAAGAGTGGCTTCTGTGTCTCCTGGGGAATTCCTCTTTCGATGTTGGAGTCGGGGAGGAAAGTGCTACAAGCCTTCAGCCCTAATGCAGGAGGGTTTAACCACCTCTTACCACATGACCGTAGCCTTCTAGTCACTGTGGGATATTAAAGGGACTGAGAGCCTCAGTTCTGAAAGTTGCTTAGAGTCTCTATGCAGAGAAAAATTACAGCCAGGACGGGCAGGAAACAGAGCTGTATGAGTAAAACACTGTGACGGAAATAAAGTGTCACCATGACAAAGGCTAATTTATAGACTGGCAGAGAGGAAGGGGAGATGGTTATAAGACGGGAGAACAGTGTGGTCAATTAATTACAAAGGGGTGGCGAGGACCACGTGCGCAGGGGGTCTAGGCGGCAGGGAGGACAGGCCTGGCTGGAGCCGAGGACTGGGTGGGAAAGTTTGCTTCTGTGACCAACCTGTCTCTCCGTCTGCTTGTGCCATACAGCCCTGCGGGCCCACCCCACCTCACTCTCAGTTTAATCGCATCACTCTTTACAGCTTCGTGAGTGAGAGCCTTGGCTTTGCAGCCAGATGGACCTGAGTTTGAGTTTTAGCTTCACTACTTACCCCCGTGTGGCCCTTAACTTTTCTGAACCTCCCATTTCCTTATTGCCTTGCAGGTTTTTGATGATTGTAATGCACCACCATATACAAAGTATCCAGTAGAGTTTTCAAAGTACTCAGTAAGAGTAGCTACTATGGCCATTACAGCCTGCCAATGAGGTGATGAGTGCTGGAACCAGGGTGGTAGGATGGGGCAAAAAGGGATGAAGTGTTTTAACTTCAGACAGTCTTGAGTTCACATTCCAGCAACATCACTTCCTCTATAGTTCCCACTCTGCAAGGGATTACATGAGATCATGAATATAAAGTTACTCCACAAGGGCCTGGTACACCAGCAGTGCCTTTTAAAAATGTCTGTTTCCAGAATCTGAAAAAGAATACACACACACACGTATATGTACATATACATATATAAAAAACCGAATCACTTTGCTGTATGCCTGAAACTAACACAACATTGTAAATCAACTATACTTCAATAAAAAGTTGTTTGTTTTGGGAAAAAAATGAAAAAAAAAGTTTGTTTCCTTGCTCATCACTTATCCACTCTTTTCTTCTTTGTTCCCCAGCATGCAGCTTCTAGTCTTCTAGTTATATGTTTGTGCAAAGAGTAGGACAGTGGACATTGACTAGGGTCATGCCTTGGTCTTACCCTGGCGTTCTTGGTCTGAGCTGTTGACCAGCATTACTTTGAGTAGTCTTCCTTTTCACTCACAAAGAATCCTGGTTTGGCAATAAATTACCCTAGTACTACCTTCACCTTTCTGCCCACCAGTCTAGCATTCTAGCCATTATCCCAGGCTGCTTTTTCTGAGGAGGAAATCACCTGGGGGCTTTGGGCTGGGGCATATCCCTCCAGAGTTACTGTGGAGTTGACAGGCATCCCCCTGAGGCAACCACCTCATTTGTGTCTTCTTTACTGTCTGGGGGTCCCCAGGAGTAACTGGTTGGCTGTCTGCTTTTAGCCACCACATATTCTTTCCCCTGGGGTTTCTCTCCTCCTGGAGCTCTTACTGAAACAAGATACAGCCACACAATAGAGTTTCTACCCTCCCCTTTTATATTTGCTTCCAGTCGACACAGCTTTTATGGTTGCCTGGGTTTCTATGATATGTTTGGGAAAAGAAAGAAAAATAAAAACACACAAGAGGAAGTCACCACTCTTCATGACCCATTAGAAATGATCCTAACCTTCATAGGTATGCAGAAGTTGGCTTTTCTTACCCCTCCTCACGGATTCATCTCTTTCAGAGAACTTCTGAAATCCACCTTTGTCTAATCTTCCTGCCTCTCTTTTTTTATTCTTGAGACTTTAAGTAATGGTTCCCTGCTATTCTTTTAGCAATTTTGGGGGGCACTTAGTAAGTACTCAGTAAATATTCTTTTCTAGAGTAGTGGCAAGCCACAGAAGTAGACTGAAAAGGAACAAATTCCTGGCAGTTGTTTTTTTTAAGGCTCATTCCCACTGAGAAATCCTGGTCTAATCAGAATGAAACTACAGATAATGACATAATAATGTAAATGCTTATTAAAAGCTGTGTGCTAGGTACTTTACATGCATTATCTCACTGACATCTCACAGCAGCCCTGCAGAGTTAGATACTAGATACAGTTACTATACTCTTTCCCTCATTTAATAATGAGAAAAACAAAGTCTTTGAAAGGTTAAGTGATTTGCCCAGTTACTCCAATAATTCTTCCATTATGACTGAAACACTTGAGGTAAGCTGGAATTCAGACTTGGGCAGCCTGTCTCCAGAGCTCTTGCTTTTAACAGTTCTACTAGACTGACTCCCCAGACTGCAGGCACCAAAGACCCCACACCAGATGAGTAGCCAGGATCCAACCTGGAGGAAGCCTGCCTGGGGTGGGGTGGACCCTGTACTTCTGAAAAAGAAAAGGCATGACACGTTAGCCATTTTCACTTTTCTCTCTGTGGTCTTGCTTTTGCCCTGCTTCCTCTGATAGCTTTTCATACTAAAATTAATGATCGCGTCCTCATTTTACTTTTCAGAGTTATAGAAAGGGCACCATTTTGGTGACTGTTCAGTGGGTCATTCCCCTACCCTACCCCTGCCCTCAGTTGTCAGTGATTTTTCACTGCTGTTTATTTTGGCCATTGATGGAGAAGGGATGGTATCACCAAAGGCATTCTGAAGTTAGGGTGTCCATTGGGATGGTGGACGAGGCTGCTCTTCAGGGAAGGAATTTTCCAGGCATTTAAACTAAAACCTCTCAATCTTGCTAATTTTGGACCAGTTCTTCCTGTGAGGTGAGTGTGGGGGAAATGCTCTTGAATACTCCTCACCTTTGGTTTTCCAGTATCAAGATCTCTGCTGCCTGATTGTATCGTGTGTGTGGTTATTTTTTTTTTTCACTGATGAAACTAACTTTCCCTGATTAAGGTTGGGACTTTTCTCTTTGGTCATTTCAGACCCTTTCAGTGGAGTTTTTGTATCTTGTCTTTTGTCTCTGATGTTTCCTTTACTTAGTCAGGCTTTATTTCAGGTTTCACTTATTACATCTCCGCCCCCTTTCCTACCCACCCCACCTAATTTTTAGATGTCAGAATATATCCATCACAGACGACCAAGTTGTCATTCTGGTACATAGTCTTCATAATGACTCGTAGCTAGTCTTAATAACTAGTCTTCAACTAGTGCCAAAGCTAAAGGACAATTGGATGGAGAAAATATACCTCCTAGATGGGTCCTTTTAGTTGGAGTAAACCTAAGATCATAAGGCAACAATATTCCTAGCTTTGAAAGTGACCAACTATAATATTAGCTAACATTTACCCAGCATTTATTATATGCTATGTCATGTACATTGCCTATCTCGTCTCACCTAACCCTCACACAGATCCTGAGCAGGAAACTTTCCATTTTCAAAAGGACAAAATCACAGCTCAGAGAAATTAAATGCCTTGTCACAGGGTCACACAACTAGTAGATGGTGGTCCTGGGATTAGAATTCAGCAACCTTAACCTCTATACTGCTATGTAAAGGAAAACATCACCTGGAGTGAGTTAGGCAAATGATCTTGGCCAAGTCACATAACCTCTCTGTGATTTAGTTTCCTCATCTGTAAAATGGGGAAAATAAAATTACTCTTGGAGTCATTTTCAACACCTCTGTGGTGTTTAAATAAGGAGCTGTCCAAAGCAGAGCTCTTGACTTGCAAACTGCCTCCCCTATCTGCTCCTCCTCTGTCTTCCTCTAAGGCTCAGTTAACGACACCACTACACAGCTACTCAGCCAAATCGCCCAGAAGTCACCTTTGATTCCTTGATTTCCTTCACCTGTCACATCTAATCCAGTAAACCTTAGTGTTCTACCTCCAAAGTATAACCCACATCTGGTCATTTGTCACCATCTCTACTGCCATGACCTTAGCAGTCAAGCCACTTCACATCATACCTAGACTACTGAGTCTTACTGTATATATCAGTATTAATAAACAAGTTAAAAAAGAAACAAACAAGTAATAAACCTTTCTCCCTTTTATCTATCTAAGCAGTAACTAAAAGACCCATGAAAAACATGATTTTTTTTTGCTAACCTTGCAATAACAGAATCTCATATTTAACACATTATGAAGAAGCTTTAATATAATGTAAAAGTTAGAGGTGGGGGCACCTAGGAAACATCAAAGGCAGTTTTTTGTATATTAGGGTAATTTTGTCCCTCATAGAATTTTCTCCTCTCCCTGGGCCAGGAATAGAAGATGAGGTCTAAGTAACTGGAGAGAGAGTGTAAAAGAAGAAGGGACTTGTGTGTATAAGGAGTCTTAGGATTTTTTCATTGGTGGGCATTGAGTTGGCTCTTACCTTGTTGCCACCTGGAACTGCGATGAAGTGGATAAGGACCCTTGAAATAGAGATACTGGGTTCTTGGATGCTCTGAGTAGACATTTCTAATAGCTGTGGAAGGGATCTAACCCACAGCAAATCAAACAAGGATGTGGAGAGATCTGTCTGGAATGTCAAGGTGATTAGACCATGCAAGGATCCTGAAGACTCAGGAAGAACAATGGTTCAAAGAGAGAACTGCTGATTAAGGTGGCAAATATCAACTCAAACCATTTTTTGGAGCACCTGAGCTCCCTGGGATGCCCAGAAATACCTGGAGACCATACTGTGGGGTGTTGATGGGGTGATGCTACCATGTAGGTTAGGGTCTATCTTGCCCAGCGCCAGCCAAGAAGAATATCACAATGTAATCTAAAATTCTTTGCTAGCCATATCAAAAAAGTAAAAAGAAATAGGTGAAGTTAATTTTAATAGTGATTTATTTAACTTAATAGATAAAAAATATTATCATTTCATTATGCAGTACTAGCCTAGTGGTGTGCTGGAAAAGCAGCTGTCTAAAAAAAAGTCCCAATTTGTAGCATTTACTAATTTCAGTGGTGTAAATACTCTCACCATGGCCATTTTCAAGCTACAATAATGATACTAATAGTGACAAATAACAATTATTGAATGCTAACATATATCAGATACTCGTTCTCTCTCCCTCTCTTTCTCTCTCTCCTCTATAGTAGACGACTGAATGAAGGCTGGGAGGTTAAATAACTTGTCCAGTGGCAAGTAGCAAAGCTTTGATTTGCATACAGGTCTTCTGACTTTTGCCCAAAGTGTCAAGAATAAAAGCAGAGTGGGATCAAAGAAGGGTGGGGAACCATGGAGCTAGAAGGGTAGAAGAAAAGAATAAAAGCTCTGAAGAACTAGAATACAACTGTAGCCTCAATTCAGTCTAATTCATTTCCTGTCTTGAGCACAGCCATGGACTGTTGCTAGGGGAGCTGGGACATATGAGAATGAATGGGGCTTGGACTCTCTTCCATGTGGGGAGACAGGCACATACATGCAGAACTCTGAGACAGGGCAGACTGTGATCTGTGATAAAAGAAGAGCCTAATCCATCTTCCCCATGCTGAGCCTAGGGCAGAGGGAAGGTCACCAGTGTGGTGAAGAGCCCCACATTAGGGCAGAGGGATTTGGGGGACCTGGAGCTTGAGCAATGCCTAGCAGGGCATCCTCTGGGACTTCAGGGTCAGTGATGAAACAGGAAGTTGAGATCTAGATTCCAAGTTTAACCAAGATATGTTGGAAAGTTTGAGCTAATATAGGAAGGAAAATGGTAGGAACTGCAGAAAGCACCAAGGAACACAGCAGAAAGTAGGAAGGAGAAGCCTAGAGGAATTCCCTAAGCCAATTTGAATAAAGCTGTAGGGTTTCTGTGCGTGTGTGATTTTTGCAGAAAGGACTTCTCAGTACAGCTTAGGGTGGCAGAAATGAGTGAACAAACCATATACAATGGTATTGGGGGTAGGGACATAGAGAATACTACCTTCACAAAGAGAGAGACTGCTGATCGAGCCTGCCAAAAGCTTTAAGCGGTGGTTAATATAACATATGTCAGTGAAAGAATAAACACTGAAAAGCATTTACAGGTTTAAAAAACACAACACAATTACGTCTATGTAGAGCCTACTCTGCCTAGACACATTGCTTGGTGTATTGTATAGATTATTTTATTCTAGCTACAGTATAGGAAGACATTCAGAAAAAAGTTCCTTAGAAGGACGTTGAAGATAACAGGGTAAAAGCTCCTTATCTCAGAGTGGATATATCTGAGGGTAGAAACAAGAAAGAATTTAAGAAACAGTGTTCTTTTGGTACAGTTTTATAATTTCCAGCTGTCTTGGTCTGCTCAGGTTGCCATAACAGAATACCGTAGACTGGGTGCTTAAACAACAGAAATTCATTTTTTCACAGTTTGGAGGCTGGAAGGCCTTGATCAAGGAACCAGCACGGTCAGGTTCTGGTGAGAGTTCTCTTCCTGGATTGCAGATGGCTGCCTTCTCACTGTGTCCTCACTTGGCAGGTAGAGAGAAAGAGCAAACTGGTGCCTCTCATAAGAGCACTCACCCATCTGATCAGGGCCCTGCCCTCATGACCTGTTACCTCCCAAAGGCCCTATCTCAGAATACCATCATACCGGGTTAGCGCTTCAACATAGGAATTTAAGAGGGATGCAAACATTCGGTTTATAATAACAGTTACTGAGGGTTTGGTACAGTTAAATAAACAGACAAACCCAGATGATCTTGGTTTAAATCCCAACACTATTGTGGTTAATTTACTCTGAGATTCTGGTTCCTCATGTTAAAAAGATGTGGTTACTAATAACTATGCATAGTCTTCCCAGGAAGATTGAATGAAAGGAGGCTTTTGTGCTTGGTATAAATAAGACACCCAAGAACATAAGATATATTCCCATTCACCAATAATTTGGAAAAAAATAATATCTAATTGACAGAAAGAAGTTACTTTCTCTTATTGAATTAGTGACTGTGTACATTTGGCATGTTAGTATTTGCTTAGATATATTGACTGTTTACTAAGTGCCCAGGCCAGACATAGAGCTTGTATTTAGAAAAATCAGTAGTATCGCATAGAATATTAAGAACAGGCTCCAGAGTAAAAGGACCTGGATTCAGATCCCAGCCCTGCCACATACTAATTGTATGACCTTGGCCAAGTTAATTCACCTCTCTAAGCCTCAGTTTCTTTCAATTATAAAATGGGGAGAAAAATAGTACCCTCTTCATAGGTTTGTTGGTGAGCATTGGAGAGGCATTTCAGGCAGGACAATAAGCAAATGCGAAGACTTAGAAAGTGAATATTGTGTTGCCTCATTCAAGGTCAGTTATGGACATGGACATCTATACCAGGGTTTCTCAACCTCAGCACTACTGACATTTTAGGCCAATAGTCCTTTGTTGTAGTGGGGGCCATCCTGTGCATTGTAGGATGTTTAGCAGCATCCCTGGCCTCTAACCACTAGGTATCAGTAGCACCCACCCCAAATCCAGACAACCAAAACTGTCTCCAGATATTGCCAAATGACTCCTGGGGGGTAAAATCACCCCAGTTGAGAATCAGTGGTTTACACAATTTATACCCAATTAAATGTATTTTGGAAGGAGGAGGGAATCTCTTATGTACTCAGTTTAGGTTTGCTTTTGGAATGATTACTATTTAAAGAAAATTGTCTTTTGGGAATGAGTAAATGTTCTGTATGTGATGGTGGTTTCATGAGTGTATACAGCTGTCAAAACTCATCTAATTGTTAACTTGAAGTAGATATAGTTTATTGTCTGTAATTATATTTCAGTAAAGTTGATTTTTTTTAGAAAACTCGCCTATATTATTAGTTGAAAGATCTACTTACAAATTTTTATATGTTCTTGGCATTGCATACATATTTTAAATGCACAATTTAAAATGTAATTTTGTGAGCCAAAAAACTGTCTATATATTTGCTTTCCTTAATGGTGTAGTACTTCATGGGCATGTTTCCATAGAGAGAAAAAGATTCTGTAATAGTTTTGTGCCACTAAGTTTTAGAATCTATCATCATGCCCTCAAATAACTTCCAGTGGTCAATTCAAGATAAAGAAAAGGAGCAAACATGAAGAATGAGAGGCAAATCAGCATCGGAAGAAGAGGAGTTGACATATGAGGGGCTAATGAGTCTGAAACCCAACGGAATATTATTATACGAGTTCACATTTGCATTTGTACTAATGGTGTGCATCCGGTTTCAATGAAAAGTATACATTTCAGGTTTGCTAATCTTTCACACTAAGATCAAAATCCAGCTATCAGGAGACTTCTGTATTTAATAGTGCCATTTTCAGTTTTGTTTAGACTCTCATTCCTTTTTGGTCCTGAAAATAGCATAGTTCAAATCTACTGCAAGCAAATTCAATTTAATTTGGCAAATCTTTATAGAAAGACTATTCTGGCCTGTGAGTGAGTGCGATACAGGACTTTTGACCTCAATATCATGCAGTGTCATGGAGGTGACGGAAACAGATTTGAATAGTTGTAAGATAAGACAGAGTATGAAAAATGCTATCTACACAGGGGCAGAAACAACCGCATCCTTCTGGGAGGCCCAGGCAAGGCTTCGTGTTACAGAAATGTAACAGTGAAACAGACTTTAAGTAGTCATTTGGGGAGATTAACAATTTTGGCTCTTAAGGAAGCTTTTAGAAATACAGATTCACAGGCAGTATTCCAAACTTATCAAATCAGAGTTTCTAGAGTTAGAGATTAGGAATCTGAACCTTTCAAAATCTCTTCTTAGTGATTCTGATGATCAACTAGGCTTTGCGAACTACTGATCCTACAAATCCCCTACGCAATGCCAGAATTGTTTAGCCTCTTCTGGAGCACCGCAAGCTCACTACCTCACAAGACAGCTAGCCCTTCATGGGAAGTGTGTAGGGTGTAGGATTTTGATCATCAGAGATGGAGGATAAGGATATTTGAGGCAAAATGATCATCAGAAATAATCAGAAAATGGAGATGAATTTGGAGAGGAAACTTGGGGTTCCATTACAGTGTGACTTGAGTGTCATGCTAAAGAATTTCAACTTTATCCTCTATGAGATGGATACTCCTTGATAAGAACTTGGTCATCACTGGGTTTAAAGATCCTGCCAAAGCAGAATGGATTAGACATCAAAGAGAATGGAAAGAAGTAGGGAGAACAGCTGTAAGTTTAATTCAGAGGTTCAAGGGAGAAAGTAGTAAGGACTTGGAGCAGAAGCAGTCGAAATGGCAAAGTATGAGCTGTATTGCAGGGATAGTGGATAGTCCTACAAGTCTGACTGATTGAGGCAAGGAAGAGTCAAAGCTGATTCTAGGGTTTTGAGATTTTGGAGTGCCGAATACATTAACTAGAATGGGAACATTGAGATCAAGAGCAGGTTGAGAAGGCAAATGGAAAATCAGGTGTTTGATATTTGAAATGCGTTTGTTTCTATCACCTCCCATCTTACTCTGTCACCTGTCCCAGGTCAGCGCTAAGTTATGACTCCCTTTGTACACTTGGGGGTGGCACAAAGTAGGCCCTCAAAATGTTTGGTGAATGAATATCTACTGTGAATATCTTCTCTCTTTATCCTCTCTGTTTTAGATCTGGACCTTATTATTTCTCGCTTAAATAATTACAAGATTGAGGACCACCCAGCTCATACAGCTGTCTTTGTGTGAATTAGAACAAGGAGCCCTCTCTGAGTTTATGAATTAGAAAAATGTGCATTTATATGGGTGGTTGCAGCCCTTTGTTCAGGACTTGGGAAGCTGAGCACACCTTTGTAGGAAGGTATTAGCTCCCCTTCTCGTAGAATGAAACCTCCTGCTCTAAGATGGGGGGCTTGCAGAGCTGAGTGCAGAGGTGGGGTTTTAGACTTACTCATCTCCTCAACTGGCACAGAGCACCCTGGACAATCTCCCAGCTGATCTCCTTGATCCCACCCTGCCATTTCTATTTCACTCTGATTTTTTTCCTAAAATGTACTAATATCACACTCTGCTTTCCATATTTCCCCAGTGCCTTCAGGATATAGTTCAAAGTCCTTAACCCACTCCTGTGCACCCTTTCCTCCTGCATAGCCACCTCAGACCCAATACTTTACTGGCTGTGATTGTCCTCCCTACCTGTCTGTGACCTCCTTTTTAGTTCATTTCTTTCCCCCCAGCACCAGCATGTAGGCACCTGGCTCATGCTTGTTGAATGGACTAATGACTTAGAAACAAAGGAAAACTGCAGATTTTACCACCCAAACCCTCCAAATCAAAACAAATCTCCCCCAAAACAAAAGAACAAAAAAAGCAAATACCAACCCCCCAACCAAAGAAAAGTTTTGCTGCTTCCTGAACATGAGGTATTCTGTCAGTTGTCAAAGCTTTTTTTTTTTTAAAACCTCCCCTCCCCCCATACTTTTCTGTAGACTTGAAGTGGCTATTTATTTGGAGATTAAAGATCTATGGGAAGATAATTGCTTGGAATGAAGTCTGAGGCTTCCATTCCAAGGCTGATTTGCTCTGGTGTATCTAATCTTTGTGAGATACTTTAAAAAAAATTGCACATAGATTCAGGTGACATACTTGACCTCTTTAAAAACATGTCAACTTTGGAGATGGAGGACTCTGTCCATCTGCCCAAGATTGAAATGCCAACACTGATATCTCTGATGTTGGTTACATTTGTTCCAAATGCTAGACCAGCCCAATGATGAACCTTGAAATGCTTTCATAGTCTTATCAAAAGGTCTTGCCCAGAACTTACAGCCCAATTAATATTTATTTTTCCATGTGTATTCCCCCTCTTCCCACAAAGAATGGGAAGAAGCTGTGAGAATATATTCAATTTAAAAAGAAACAAATGTAAAACATCATTTAAATGTCAATAAAAAATTACAAGTAGGCAAAATACGGCAGTAGGAGATGGAGGCAGGGGAGATGACAGGCGTGCCTCAGATGTACAGGACCAAGTGTTGGTATAGCTAGTATAACCTTCCTGAGGCATCACCAAAATGGGAATTCATTCTGTTGCATAGTTCTCATTGTCTATAAAGACAGTAATTTATATCAGTAATTGTCAGTTTTTCTTTACAGAAGCCAGGCTGTTAACAGTGAGAAAAGATGCTGCTCAGGGCACAAGGATGCACTCTGTAAATGTTTTTATTTTTCATTTAAAAATATTTTCTTTGACTTTCAGCATTAATAGTTTTTACTCTTTCTTTTTCAGCTGGTCTCTACTGTTTCCAATAGTATTTTAGGCTTTTTTTTTTTTTTTTTTGCTGTGGCTCTTATAGTCAGTGTTTGGAAACAAATGAGTAAATAGTTACTGATTTTAATGTTTATTTTTAGCTATTAACTATTACTCAAGAATTAAGTTCTACACACTTGATTTTTCTTTCAATTTTTTTTAGTAGATCTTTATTGGAGTATAATTGCTTCACAATACTATGTTAGTTTCTGTTGCACAACAAAGTGAATCGGCTATATGCATACATCTATCCCCATATCCCTCTTGCATCTCCCTCCCACCCTCCCTATCCCACCCCTCTAGGTGGTCACAAAGCACCGAGCAGATCTCCCTGTGCTATGCTGCTGCTTCCCACCAGCCAACTGTTTTACATTCGGTAGTGTATATACGTCGATGCTACTCTCACTTCACCCCAGCTTCCCCCTCCCACCCCAAGTCCTCAAGTCCATTCTCTATGTCTACCTCTTTATTCCTGCGCTGAAATTATGTTCATCACTACCTTTTTTTTTTTTTAGATTCCATATATATGCGTTAGCATCTGGTATTTGTTTTTCTCTTTCTGACTTACTTCATTCTGTATGACAGACAGACTCTAGATCCATCCACCTCACTACAAATAACTCAATTTCATTTCTTTTTATGGCTGAGTAATATTCCATTGTATATATGTGCCACATCTTCTTTATCCATTCATCTGTCGTTGGACATTTAGGTTGCTTCCATGTCCTGGCTGTTGTAAATAGAGCTGCAGTGAACATTGTGGTACATGACTCTTTTTGAATTATGGTGTTTTTCAGGGTATATGCCCAGTAGTGGGATTGCTGGGTCATATGGTAGTTCTATTTATAGTCCTTAAAGGAACCTCCATACTGTTCTCCATAGTGGCTGTAACAATTTACATTCTCACCAACAGTGCAAGAGGGTTTCCTTTTCACCACGCCGTTTCCAGCATTTATTGTTTCTAGATTTTTTGATAATGGCCATTCTGACTGGTGTGAGGTGATACCTCATTGTAGTTTTGACTTGCATTTCTCTAATAATTAGTGACGTTGAGCATCTTTTCATGTGCCTCTTGGCCATCTATATGTCTTCCTTAGAGAAATGTTTATTTAGGTCTTCCACCCATTTTTCAACTGGATTGTTTGTTTTTTTGATATTGAGCTCCATGAGCTGTTTGTATATTTTGGAGATTAATCCTTTGTTGTTTCATTTGCAGACACTTTCTCCCATTCTGAGAGTTGTCTTTTCATCTTATTTATGGTTTCCTTTGCTGTGCAAGAGCTTTTAAGTTTAATTAAGTCCCATTTGTTTATTTTTGTTTTTATTTCCGTTACTCTAGGAGGTGGGTCAAAAAAGATCTTGCTGTGGTTTATGTCAGAGAATGTTTTTCCTATGTCTTCCTCTAAGAGTTTTATAGTGTCTGGTCTTACATTTAAGACTTTAATCCATTTGGAGTTTATTTTTGTGTATGGTATTAGGTAGTGTTCTAATTTCATTCTCTTACATGTAGCTGTCTAGTTTTCCCAGCACCACTTATTGAAGAGGCTGTCTTTTCTCCATTGTATGTTCTTGCCTCCTTTGTCATAAATGAGGTGCCCATATGTGCGTGGGTTTACCTCTGGACTTTCTATCCTGTACCATTGATCTGTATTTCTGTTTTTGTGCCAGTACCATACTGTCTTGATTACTGAAGCTTTGTGATGTAGTTTGAAGCCAGGGAGCCAGATTCTTCCAACTCTGTTTTTCTTTCTCAAGATTGCTTTGGCTATTTGGGATCTTTTGTGTTTCCATATGAATTGTAAAATTTTTTGTTCTAATTCTGTGAAGAATGCCATTGGTAGTTTGATAGGGATTGCATTGAATCTGTAGATTGATTTGGGTAGTATAGTCATTTTCACAATATTGATTTTTCCAATCCAAGAACATGGTATATTTCTCCATCTGTTTATGTCATCTTTGATTTCTTTCATCAGTAGTTTATAGTTTTCTGAGTACAAGTCTTTTGCCTCCTTGGGCAGATTTATTCCTAAGTATTTTATTCTTTTTGTTGCAGTGGTAACTGGGATTGTTTCCTTAATTTCTCTTCCTGATTTTTCATTGTTGGTGTGTAGGAATGCCAGAGATTTCTGTGCATTAATTTTGTAAACTGCAACCTTACCAAACTCATTGATTAGTTCTAGTAGTTTTCTGGTGGCATCTTTAGGATTTTCAATGTATAGAATCATGTCATCAGCAAACAGTGACAGTTTTGCTTCTTCTTTTCCAATTGGTATTCTTTTTATTTCTTTTTCTTCTCTGATTGCCATGGCTAGGACTTCCAAAACTATGTTGAGTAATAGTGGCGAGAGTGGACATCCTTGTCTTGTTCCTGATCTTAGAGGAAATGCTTTCAGTGTTTCACCATTGAGAATGATGTTTACTGTGAGTTGGTCATATATGGCCTTTATTATGTTGAGGTAGTTTCCCACTATGCCCACTTTCTGGAGAGTTTTTATCATAAATAGGTGTTGAATTTTGTCAGAAGCTTTTTCTGCATCTATTGAGGTGATCATATGGTTTTTATTCCTTAATTTGTTTATATGGTGTATCACTGATTGATTTGTGTATATTGAAGAACCCTTGCATCCCTGGGATAAATCCCACTTGGTCATGGTGTATGATCCTTTTAATGTGCTGTTGGATTCTGTTTGCTTGTATTTTGTTCAGGATTTTTGCATCTATATTCATCAGTGATATTGGTCTATAATTTTCTTTTTTTGTGATGTCTTTTTCTGGTTTTGGTATCAGGGTGATGGTGGCTTCATAGAATGAATTTGGGAGTGTTTCTCCCTCTGCAATTTTTTGGAAGAGTTTGAGAAGGATCGCTGTTAGCTCTTCTCTAAATGTTTTATAGAATTCGCCTGTGAAGCCATCTGGTCCTGAACTTTTGTTTGTTGGAAGATTTTTAATTATGGTTTCAATTTCATTACTTGTGATAGGTCTGATTATATTATCTAAATCTTCCTTGTTCAGTCTGGAAAAATTGTACCTTTCCAGGAATTTGTTCATTTCTTCATGGTTGTCCATTTTATTGGCATATAGTTGTTTGTAGTAGTCTCTTATAATCTTTTGTATTTCTGCAGTGTTAGTTGTGATTTCACCTTTTTCATTTCTAATTTTATTGATTTGTGTCCTCTCCCTTTTTTTTCTTGATTCTGGCTAAGGGTTTATCAATTTTGTTTATCTTCTCAAAGAAGCAGCTTTTAGTTTTATTGATCTTTGGTATTGTTTTCTTCATTTCTATTTCATTTATTTCTGCTCTCATCTTTATGATTTCTTTCCTTCTACTGACTGGGTTTTCTTTGTTCTTCTTTCTCTACTTGTTTTAAGCATAGGTTAGATTTCTTTTTGAGATTTTTCTTGTTTCTTGAGCTGAGATTGAATTGCTACAAACTTCCCTCTTAGAACTGCTTTTGCTGTATCCCATAGGTTTGGGTCGTCATGTTTTCATTGTCAGCCGTTTCTATGTATTTTTTAATTTCTTCTTTGATTTCTTTAGTAATCTCTTGGTTATTTAGTAGTGCACTGTTTAGCCCCCATGTATTTGTGTTTTTACAGGTTTTTTTTCCTGTAATTGATTTCTAATCTCATAGCATTGTGGTCAGAAAAGATGTTTGATAACATTTCAATTTTTTAAAATTTTCTAAGGCTTGATTTGTGATCCAAGATGTGATCTATCCTGGAGAATGTTCCATGTGCACTTGAGAAGAAAGTGTATTCTGCCACTTTGGGGTGGATTGGTCTATAAATATCAGTTAAATTTATGTGGTCTATTGTGTCATTTAAAGCTTGTGTTTCCTTATTTATTTTCTGTTTGGATGATCTGTCCATTGGTGTTAGTGGGGTGTTAAAGTCCCCTACTATTATTGTGTTACTGTCAATTTCTCTCTTCATGGTTGTTAGCAGTTGCTTTATGTATTGAGGTGCTCCTGTGTTGGGTGCATAAACATTTATAATTGTTATATCTCCTTCTTGGATTGATCCTTTGATCATTATGTAGTGTCCCTCCTTATCTCTTGTAACAGTCTTTATTTTAAAGTCTATTTTACCTGATATGAATATTGCTACTCCAGCTTTCTTTCGATTTCCATTTGCCTGGAATACCTTTTTCCATCCCTTCACTTTCAGTCTGTATGTGTCCCTAGGTCTGAAGTGGGTCTCTTGTAGACAGCATATATATGGGTCTTGTTTTTGTATCCATTCAGCCAGTCTGTGTCTTTTGGTTGGGGCATTTAATCCATTTTACATTCAAGGTGATTATTGATACGTATGTTCCTATTACCATTTTCTTAATTGTTTTGGGTTTGTTTTTGTGGGTCTTTTTCTTCTCATGTGTTTCCTGCCTAGAGAAGTTTCTTTAGCATTTGTTGTAAAGCTGGTTTGGTGGTGCTGAATTCTCTTAGCTTTTGCTTGTCTGAAAAGCTTTTGATTTCTCCATTGAATCTGAATGAGATCCTTGCTGGGTAGAGTGATCTTGGTTGTAGTTTTTTCTCTTTCATCACTTTAAGTATATCCTGCCACTCCCTTCTGGCCTGCAGAGTTTCTGCTGAAAAATCAGCTGATAATGTTATGGGGATTCCTTTGTATGTTATTTTTTGTTTCTCCCTTGCTGCTTTTAATATTTTTTCTTTGAATTTAATTTTTGTTAGTTTGATTAATATGTGTCTTGGTGTGTTTCTCCTAGGGTTTATCCTGTATGGGACTCTCTGCACTTCCTGGACTTGGGTGACTATTTCCTTTCCCATGTTAGGGAAGTTTTCACCTATAATCTCTTCAGATATTTTCTCAGACCCTTTCTTTTTGTCTTCTTCTTCTGGGACCCCTATAATTCGAATGTTGGTGCGTTTAGTGTTGTCCCGGAGGTCTCTGAGATTGTCTTCAATTCTTTTCATTCTTTTTTCTTTATTCTGCTCCTCAGCAGTTATTTCCACCATTTCATCTTCCAGCTCACTTATTCATTCTTCTGCCTCAATTATTCTGTTATTGATTCCTTCTAGTGTATTTCTCACTTCACTTATTGTGTTGTTCATCTCTGTTTGTTTGTTCTTTACTTCTTCTAGATCTTTGTTAAATGTTTCTTGTATTTTCTCAATCTGGGCCTCCATTCTATTTCTGAGATTCTGGATCATCTTTACTATGATTACTCTGAATTCTTTTTCAGGTAGATTGCCTATTTCCTCTTCATTTATTTGGTCTTGTAGGTTTTTACCTTGCTCCTTTATCTGTGACATAGTTTTTTGCAGCCTCTTTTTTTTTTTTTTTTTTTTTTTTTTAATGAGTGGGATTGTGTTCCTGTCTTACTGGTTGTTTGGCCTGAGGCTTCCACCACTGGAGTTTGTAGGCTGTTGGGTAAAGCTGGCTCTTGGTGCTGATATGAGGAACTCCGTGAGACCTCACTCCGATGAATATTCCCTGGGGTTTGAGGTTCTCTGTTTGTCTGGTGCTTTGGACTCAGAGCTCCTACCACAGGAGTTTTGACCTGACCCCTAGCTTGTGAACCAAGATCCTGCAAGCCGTTTGGGGTGGCACAAAAAATAAATAAATAAAGAGAACATTAACAAAGTAAAAAATAAAATTAGACTAGGAAACAGAAAGAATATAAAAATAAAAATATAGATAAAACAACAACCAGAAGGTACAACAGTACCACAATAGTAAAAAAGAGGAGGGAAAAGAAAAAAAAAAAAAAAGTGGGGGGTTGGGGAGGAGGCTTTGGCTGTAGGGGGCGGGGCCTAAGCAAGGGTGAGGTTTGGGTTGTGGGCGGGGCCAATGTTCAGGACCCATAGGGCTGGAAAAGTCCCTGGGGGCTGTGGGGGGGGGTGGGACCTAGGCTCAAGGAACCAAAGGGGCCCAGGCGTGCCCCCCACCCCTGGCCGCAGAGGGCATGGTACCTCCCCTGGGAGCCCAGCAGGCTTCTGGGGCTCCAGTGGGTGGGGAAAATGCCCTTCTCTCCTCTCTTGCTCCTCCAGTCTGGGAGGGTCCCTCCTGCCTGCCTCTCCTGATCTCCCCGGCCTCCCTCCTATGCCCACAAGGACCCATGCAGCCTGGAGGGGGCTTTGGAGGGCAGGGGACGGGCCTGGGAGCTCAGCAGGCTCCCGGCCTGAGTGGGCGGGCAGTCGCCCTCTGCTCCTCTCCCCCTCCTCCCGGAGGGTCCCTCCCACCTGTGTGTCCTGATCTCCCTGACCTCAGGGGCATAGATCTTGTCTGGCCTCCACTTCTCCTCCCCACCTCAGTCCCTCTGCATCCTACCGGTTCACTTTAGGGCTCCTTCCATCTCCTTGGGCATCAGAGTTCCCCACCAGCAGCCAGCAGGCACCCTAGCTGTGGGGAGACGCTAACTCCCCGTCTTCCCACACCGCCATCTTGACTCTGCCTTTCAATTTTTTTTAATCCATACCCTGTATGTTACACATACTTTTCTCATAGGAATACCTATTTAGAATTAAGTTTAGATGGAACTTGATTTCTAGTTTTGGCTTGGCGTGTATGGTGTAGTGTCTCAGTCACCTTATATTTCAGACAAAAACTTGAACTTCTGAAGACCAATATGTTCTGAAAACGCAAAGTATAATGATTATAATGAGGGTATCAATTCATATATTAATTGATTTAAACTGTATTACTGTATTAATAAATGTACTTTCCATTTCTCATAAGCTGTTTCCCTCTTGAATATGCCTCATATCAATTTTCTATAAAATTAAGTTGCATACAACAGCTCATTTATTTTGTTGATGTTATTTCTCTCTTCTTTCCTTCTTTAAATATCCATTGAGTGGCTGATAGGGAGCTCAGAGAGACATACTTGACCACAGAAGAGTTGTTCTCTCTTAAACAGCCCCTCCCAGTGTACCTATACTGTCCAACATAGTACTGGGCTCACTATGTATTCAGTAAATATTTATTAATATGACCTTGACATTATCAATAACTTTATCATTTATTTCATTTGATCATTTATTTCAATGGTGAAGGGTAAGTAGTGTCTACTGGTAGAATACTCTTACTTTCCAAGTTCTGTGTCTACCCTGACCTCAAAGAAAGGAACAACCTTCAGAGCTTATTTGAAGCTATTCATTTGTTCGTTCATGCAAACTTATGTATGGACAAAATGTATAGTGGAGGGAAGGGAAAAAGTCAGGATACTCTTCTGCTTCTTTCCTGCTATGCTTAAAATTAATCATGTAAGTCTTTACTAAATTTGCCTCAAAGATTAAATGAGAAAAAGATTTTAGGGCTGTCTAGCACAGTGCCTGACACATAGTAGATGCTCAGTATATGCTAGTTTATTATAATGCAATGGACTAAAACTAGAGGATCTTACTCCTTTATTCTACATGATTCACCATCCTATTTTAAACTTTTCTCTTTTTTTTTTCACTTGAAGAATGGTCTTCGTGTGCTTTTTTCCCCTGAATCTGTTGAATGGGTTCAGTGCTTAGTTACCCAATCAAGTGCAGCCAAGAACTTAAGGCTAGCATTTTCCTTCAATCTCTTCTATGATTTAAGACACCTCGGGGAAGGGATAGATGAGCTCCTACATCAGTGGATGATGATTTTTATCTTTATCAAGTGACCCACAATTTGGTTACTGGTGCAATGAGAAATTAAGAAAATAGCACACTTTTATGACTGTCATTTCACAGTCACTCAAATCAGAACTGGAATGCCACAAAAACAACTCCCTGTTAGCCCAGAGAAAAAAAAAGAAAGAAAGTAAAGGGGAAATTCAGATTAGTCACAAAGAAGTTCCCCCGCCTGCCTGCAAAGGCTGCAGCATTAAAACTGAGAGTCCGCTCTGCTCTTTCAATCGCCTCTTGTCTCTGGTCCTGGGACCTTTGTGTGTTTTCTGATCGATACACCTTGTTTTGGCTTCATCTCCTTCTTTGCGGGGAAGAGGTCAGTCCTCCCTCAGGTTCCCTTCTGTCACAGTTTTCATCTTCCCTGCATCCAGATTGTGAAGATGGAAGGGGTCCAACCCCTGAATGAGCATGTTGGAAACGCACCAGGACGGAGATTCTTGAGGAACAAGCTATTGCTGGTGTCCTCCGTAATTCAGGGGCTGGGGCTGCTCCTGTGTCTCACCTACATCTGTCTTCACTTCTCTGCTCAGGTAAGATGCACCACTGGCATGTCCTTTCCTCCAGCTCAGGCTGATGGCAGCTCCAACAGCTGCAAATGGTCACTTGGAAATAATCTGACACCAAAATTTTTTTTTTTCCCTTTTCCGCTCAGCGATCGTAAAGTGTGGTCAAACACCCTTTTGTCTCTGTTTTCCTTCCTTTTTTTTCAGCAGTGGCAGTGGTGGGGCACAGTGGAGATAGGGCAGGGGCACTGCTTCTGGATTATTCTTTTTCTTTGCAATGCAAGAATCCTGGTATTCCTTTATGAGCTGTCACTTAGAAGCTTTGAGTCACTGATATACCTACTTGGTTTACCTGTTCTGCTAGTAAGCATCTGATCAGGGAATTAATGTAAAAAGGAAATAAGAAAATCTCTTTACATTATTACACTTTCCTATCGTATTCATAAACCCCATAGACTCTCAAGGAAATACGCTTTTTGAAGAATGCTAAATGTATCAGTATTAAGTTCTTTTAACTAGCTAGCCTTTGTATTTTAAGGGCAGAGATGTATGTGTTCACTCCTGTATGTGTGCATGGCCAAGCATTTACCCCAGTAACTTGATCAGATATTGTTTCTCACAGCCTTTCTCTACCAATCACAACTTATAGACATCACTTTGTCCAATACATTATGTAGTGGAAGATCATCATTTTAGTATTTCCCCCACTTAATGAAGATATTCTTTCCATTTTTCCTTCTCCTTATTATGGTCCCTTTTACATTATTTTTTCTTATTTACTTATTCATATCTACAAACATTATTAGCTCTTTAAGGATGTTCTTGACTGCAGGAGATTCCACTGAAAAGAAAAAAAGAATAGTGTCCCTATGTTCCCTTGTTGGGGCTAGTCTGATAGTTCTTGTTCTCCTGGTGGATGCTCTGTGTTAGAAAAGTCTCTCCCTGGTAAAGGTCAGACAATAGGAACTTTTATTTCTGATGGCCAGGTCAGAGACTGGGTACCTCAAATTAGATCAGGATAAGATGAGCAGAGTCCTAGATGATGCCTGGGCTTGTCTTCGCCTGCAGGAAGTAGGGGTTTTCAGTGCCTACAGGCTAATGGGGGTGTGGTGGTGATCACTGTACTATAGAGTGCTCGTGTCCCCAAATTCCCGAAGTGCAGCTGGTGTCATACTCAAGCCTGCAGACCAGTGAGCACCACAACACACCCATCCTATCCTCATCATGCCAGACGTTTCCTTCTCTTCACAGAAGCCTTTGGGTGAAATTAGAGTAGGCGATCTGGGGAGAGGGTGTGGGGGGAGGAGCAAAGTGTCCATGGCAGGATGCCCAAGACAGAGACCGGAATTAGGCTCTTCCGAGAAGAAAACAAAGAGTAACCCAAAATAGAACAGCTGAGTTTATTCACCAGGTCTGGGAGCCCTGAGAGTACTTTTTCAAACAACCACAGCGTTACATATTTCCTTACACTGTGGGATGATAAAAAGACAGAACATACGGCCCCAGTCAAGGCTCAACAATTAATTGCACTAGGGCTCTGAGCAGGAGAGAGCAAAAGGTGAAACAGATACAGGTGTGTAGCCAGCTGGTGGCGGGGGCCGCCCCGAACTATCAGTACCCAAGGGATGCAGAGGAAAGGGGTCCTTTCTAGCAAGTCACCCAGCAGTTCTGTGCTAGAGCCTGGAAGGGAAGCTGAGGGCTGGCTTCCAGGATACTAGAATTCATGGAGCTGATCTTTGGGAGAGAATTAGCTTTCTCTGGTCCTGGCCCAGAAATGGAAGCAAAGATAGAGGAGGCATATTAGAGCTGTTTGTTCAACAAACGTGTTCTTGTATACTTTGGATACAGAACTTTTTGAGGCACAGATATTTGAAATTCTTAACTTGACATTAACTTCAACTTTTTTTCTTACTTCTAGCTAGACTGTTTTAGCTAACATCATTTCTTATACTGTTAATAAGACCCAGGGCAGCATGTTGTGTCCTTAAATTTAATCTCATAAGCTTTGTTAAGGGGAAGGACATTCGTGTGTGTTCTCCCCAGAACTTGATCAGTCATGGTGGCAGCAGTGTGTGTGTGTGTGTGTGTGTGTGTGTGTGTGCACGCATGCGTGTGTGTGGGGGGGAGAGAGAGATTGATTGAGAGAGAAGGGTGTAAAGTAACAGCTGAAGAAGGGACATAGACTGATAGCTTTTCTAAATTCCTAGATAAGATTGTTGGGAATTTTGGTTGAAGGATGGGGTAGGTGGTGATGCCAATCAATCTCTACTTTTATAAGACATAATATTAGAGTGATCTGTATAGGGGGTGAAATAAAGCTGAAATGCTCACCATTTGCCTAGTTAAATTGGATCTCTTTCATTGTAGGAGAGATATTTGGAGAATAATCATGATTTTTTTTCTTATTTCTTAGATTAAATTTTAAACTTCATAAAAAATTTCCTATATGGATGACTCTGTAAAAAAATACATATGAAACTGTTAAACTCCATTTGGCAGTCAACCTTCCCTTCAATCAAGTTTATTTAGTAACCTTTATTTTCTCACCACTTGGTTAAGTTTTATTATGTGAAAAGCAGAAGTTTTTGTTTTTGAATGTCAGAAAAAAAGATGGACCTTACCCACTCATTATATAATACACTTCCCTCTTTGGGTCCTGATTTTCTCATCTGAAACATGAGGCAGTTGGATCAAATGATCAAGAAATATCTCTTCCAGGTCAATATCCTGTGGGTATGTAGTTTATATATATATAGTCATAAAATGGGTATGAGGATCTGAGAAATACCAATTTAAGTGGACAGATTTTTGTGCCTAAGCTTCTGGATACCCTGGTTCTTAAGAAAGGACTGAGGGAAATCAAATTTGCACATATACTTGTAATCTGTATTTATTTATATACCATGTACCTATCTAAGTAACTTATTCTGGATTAGCAAAATACCTTATTTAGAAAAGGGAAAGAAGTGGATGCTGTAGAAGAATATCCATGATACAAGTTATAAAATTGAGTCACAAAAATCAATACATGCTGTTTGGATGTTTATTGGGACTGCCGTTTAAAGTATCAGCCTTGGGCTTTCCTGGTGGCGCAGTGGTTGAGAGTCCACCTGCCGATGCAGGGGACACGGGTTCGTGCCCCGGTCCGGGGAGATCCCACATGCTGCGGAGTGGCTGGGCCCGTGAGCCATGGCCGCTGGGCCTGCGCGTCCGGAGCCTGTGCTCCGCAATGGGAGAGGCCACAACAGTGAGAGGCCCGCGTACCGCAAAAAAAAAAAAAAAAAGTATCAGGCTTCCACTCTTCCCCATACCTTCACCTGGGAACAGTGGCAGAAAAAAGCTGATCTATAAGGTGAGAAGCTTTTGCAAATTATACACATGTGTCTCAGAGCTATTGAAGCTGGGCTCTTCCAAGATTTGTATCATCTTTATCAGAGTATTTTAAAGATGTGCTTTTAGTGATAATTCTTCAGCACATCCCACCCACAGTTAAAGGTTTATATTCTTATCAGTTTTACTCCTGGGAAAGACAGAAGTGAAGGCATTTGGAAAGTGAGCTGACCAATTCTGTATCAGTGATGGCCAGAATTAGAATTCAGTTTCTTGATGAAGTTTCAGACTATAACTTGGACTTTGTATCCTTTAGGAAGAAAAAGAGGCATTTTTGATTAAAAAATCTTGTCTCAGATTAGCTCAAATTAAATGTGTCCCCATGTAATTTAATAAGTTTTTAAAGACATTTTTTATGATAGACATGGAAATAATTTTCAATGTAATTGAATTTGCATTTTATAAGAAATTTTATGGGAGCTAAAAAGAAACATCTGAAGTATTAAACTGATTTGTCACTAAGTATTTTGAGGCTCTTAAAGGAGGTACTACTGAAAATGTATAGAATTGTTGGATTTTTGAGCAGACATTAGACATAGTCCACTTATGGATAGGAAAACAGAAACTCAGGGAGGGTACAAGCCGGAGGAGGAGGTAATGCTTCCCTGATATTAGAAGAAAGGTGGAAATTCTTTAAATAGACAAGAGGGATGATGGTGGGTGGGTAGGGGCAGAAGGCTTTCTAGGTAAAAGAGCAAGTTGTTCAGAATGGTTGGAGTTGAGAGTTCATTGGGGAAAGTGGAGGGAGATGAAGATGAAAATCTAGGTGGGGGCAGGACACAAAGGGTCTTGTGACTCATGCTAAGGGAACACACTTCATTCCATTCTATGCCAAAGAAAATACAGGAAAAATTACCCAACTTGTCGCTTCTCCAAATTTCGCTACTCTTATGCGGTCTGCATATTGACAAGTACAGAAAGTGAGTCTAACCTCACATAGCACTAGGGGGCGCCACAGTAAAACTAACAGTTCTTGGATATCTTTTAAAGAGAACCCACTCTTATTTCCTGAGGAGTTAAGAACACTTTTCTCAGGAAGACAAGCGCTCATCCATGTGTAAGAGGATGAACAATATCAAGCGGGCCTAATATTGTTCACTATTTACACAGTGATGATAGTTTCTACAAGAAAAATTTAGATATGGGTTGTGACCCAAGTACCCAAAATAGGACAGAATAGCTTGGACAGGAATCATGCTGGAAAATGTCACATATGTACACATGAATAGAAACAAATATACACACTCAGAGGAGAGATGGGAAGCAAGCAGAAGGGCTCTTGGTATAGACCTTGGAGTATAACCGGCCCTTTTCCTTTTCTCTGACCTCAACTCCTAGCTACTAGCCCTGAGTAGAGCTAGCCTTGCCTAGGGGCTGATCACCCTGCCCTTCCAATTCTGTTTCTTTTAATGGAAATTACTTCTGTGCCCTTCACTTTCAGAGAACCCACAGCTTCCCCACCCACTTCAGGGATTCGCCATTCATGGCTCATGAACATTAATCTTCTGGAATCACTTAGGTTGGAGGAGCCATATACAATGTTGTTATTCCTATTTAGGGAGTGAAAAGATACAACTGAATAACGAAGTAGAAGGGTTATTTCTCATAGTCACAGATAAAATATATGGCATATGTGGTAGTGTTAGGATGAAATTAGATTCCCCAGCATCCTATGGCTTGTGCATTTTGTTTGTAGCCAAATGAAGGCATTAAAACACTTCCTCATACAAAAATACAACATATCTTCTCAAAATTTTAGGGGAGTCATTGAGGTGTAGGAGAGAGAACACTGGACTAGGAACTAGAATATTCTGGTTCAGTCCAGTCTTTTAGCTTTGTGACTCTGGGTAAAGTCCCCAAAATTCCGAGTGTCAATTTAATCATTTTCAAAAATTGGAATTTGGTTATTGTGAGGAACAAATGTGTTACAGAGCTTTATAAATGTTGAGATGATTATTATTATTCATGAATATGCTTCCATAAGCATACCACCACTAAAATGTTTGCCTTATGGCGCACGCACACACACACACACACACACTCCATAACTCAAATCTCAGAAAGCATATTATAGGTAAAGTTAACCTTAACTTCATGGACTTTGACTTTCCTACTGTAATTTTTTTTTTTTTTTTTTTTTTTTTTTTTGCTGTACGCGGGCCTCTCACTGCTGTGGCCTCTCCCGTTGCGGAGCACAGGCTCCGGACACACAGGCTCCGCGGCCATGGCTCGCGGGCCCAGCCGCTCCGCGGCATGTGGGATCTTCCGGGATCGGGGCACGAACCCGTGTCCCCTGCATCGGCAGGCGGACTCTCAACCACTGCGCCACCAGGGAAGCCCCCTACTGTAATTTTTAAGGCTAAAAAAAACCCTCTTGGTATAATTCTAACATTTTTGAATATAGATGTCTAATTAAGACCTCATGGCTGTATTACTGAACAAAGGAAAAATGAAGGAGAGAATTTATGAGGGTATAAAATGTTATCAAGTTAGTGTCTGAAAGTGGTTCAGAGATCTAAAACGGCACACTTAGAACACATGGCCCAGGCTGATTCCATCTCCATTTACGTTGATGTAGTTCATCCAATTCTCCAGTGACTTGGTTGCCAAATAGGGCAGAAAATTGTATTTAGAAGAGTGGTCTGTTTCAAAATATTAGAAACGTTGGAGCTAAGATGGGCATAATTATGCATTACTTTCTTTTCAGCAAACCTTTCATCCTGAAATGCAAGTTTGATGTGTTATTAATTTGTATAAATTTGTCTAGCTTTGATAACATTGAAAATGCTCTTTAAGAACATACTTGGACAGAAAGATGGGCAAATAGACCCAAACTTTAATTCTTCCAGTACTAATTGAATAAGGGCTTATGGATAGAAAGCGACACTCCCAAAATGTTATATAGGTGGGCAGCTGCGGGGTTGTCCAGGGAGTGTAAATGATGTACCCTCAGGCTGGGCTGCCCTGTAGGTCGCCACAGCACAACCCTAGAGAACCAGTGAAACTGTCAAGCAAAGATCAGGATGAAAATGACAATTAACATTACAAAAAATTATAACCAAGCATCAGAATAGTCATCAAGGGAAATTATAAAAACATTGCTGGGGGGGCTTCCCTGGTGGTGCAGTGGTTAAGGGTCTGCCTGCCGATGCAGGGGACACAGGTTCGTGCCCTGGTCTGGGAAGATGCCACCTGCCGCGGAGCGGCTGGGCCCGTGAGCCATGGCCGCTGAGCCTGCACGTCCGGAGCCTGTGCTCCGCAACGGGAGAGGCCACAACAGTGAGAGGCCCGCGTACCACAAAACAAACAAGCAAACAAACAAACAAAAAAACATTGCTGGGTTATAAAAGAAGTTGTTAAACACATGTTTTACTGCTCAGTAATGTAAAATATATTTTGAGTTACCTGTGTGTTGGGTGCTTAACGTTTTTAACTTCCAAGGCCCATAAAGATCTTAATCTGGCCCTGTATGTGGTTTGATGAAGACTGGGAACTCAAAGCACTTTTTTTGTGGAGGTTGAGGGGCATCACTCCTGGTGCTACTTGCAATAACCATCTCTGGTTTTGTGATCTTTTCCCTACTTTTGTCCTCTCTTCTTCACTATGACCTCGGAGGAAGATAGACAGATATTTGTGTGCAGTTTTACAATGAGGAAGTTTGAGGCATAGAGACTTGTCTAGGTCAATATAGGAAGGTCTGGTTATAAATTACGACCAGGTTTAAATTCTAGTCCTGTTTCTTTCCGTTACACTTAGCCAAGACGCCATGGCTCTAAGCCGTAAGAATTTCGGCTGGCTGTTTTAAAATTTGTTTCCTTTTCTGACATTAATTGCTTTTGAAGAAAAATTGGGGGAAAGATTTATAACCTGGCATAAAGGGAAGTAAGATTCTTTTTAAAAAGGGATCTAAATCTACTTCCACAAATATAGATAACACAACCAATGAAGCTTTAACAAACGCATAATACAGCATAGGTTATTTTGATGAAACAAATCATTGCCATGTGTGATATATTCATAGAAGAGCAAGAGAACTTGGATTTGGGCACTAGCTCAGTCATTTATTCACTCCGAGCTGTACTTTTTTAAAAAAAAAACAATAAGGAGATTAGACTATATAATCTCCCTGGGCCTTTCTAGTTCTATCAGACTGATTCAAAGAATTATTTTAATGTTGTAAGTGTGATTTCACACTATATGCAAATATCTTTTCATCCATGTATCAGTTTCCTAGGGCTGCCTTTTAAGGTACCACAAATTGGGTACCTTAAAAGAAATGTAATCTTTTACTGTTTTGGAGGATAGACATTCAAAATCAAAGTATCAGCAGGGCCATGCTCCCTCTGAAGGCTGTAGGGAAGGATCCTTCAGGATCCTTCTTTGCCTCTTTCTAGCTTCTGGTGACTCCCAGCAATCCTTAGTGTTCCTTGGCTTGTAGTTGCATCACCCCAAGCTCTGCCTCCAAGTTCACGTGACCATCTTCCCTGTGCGAATCTGTGTGTCCTCTCCTCTTCTTTTAAGGACACCAGTCATATTAGACTTAGGACCCACCCTAATCTAGTTAACCTCATGTTAACTAATTACATCTGCAAAGACCCTATTTCCTAATCAAGTCACATACTGAGATTCTAGGTGGACATAAATTTGGAGGGACACTATTCAACTCACTACCAACCATTTATTAATTTACTTATTTAACAAGATCTATGGAAAATAAGTTACCTGTCAGACATTGAGGAAACAATGGTAAGCAAGACTTGGTCTTCCTTGCCCTCTCAGAGTTTGCAATCTAGTGGAGAAAGAAGATGGTGAAGCAATAACATAGTGTGTGATAAGCACTGGATAACCAAGTAGGGTACAGCTCTTCAGTAAGAAGTTTCACAGAGGGCTATCTACATGGATTCAATATCTAGTTTCTCAATTGGGATTATAAAGTGAGCATACTTTAATTTTTGCATTAGGTGCTTCGTTTCTCTTCCATTATTTAACAAGAAGGCTTTAGTTTAAAATGTCATTGTCATTATTGTTACCACCACCATCATCATTCCACTGCTGTTCGGTTATGATTTTTACCAGTCACCAGTCTTAGTTCACACCAGAATATAGGTTGAGGATTATTTAGCCTCATGCAAATGAGGCTAAGAGCTTCATTGCATAAACAACACAAAAGATATTCTTGATTGTTCATTAACCGTCATAGGGAGCCACTTGGGGGAAAAAACTGTTGCTTTTCTTACAGCTGAGGGGTTTATTGTGTTGCAAAGGTCTTCTATTCAAAAGGTCTTCTTATCTACCAATAATTTGGGATTTATCTTTTGAATGTTGTGATTTGCCTAATCTCTGGTATGGAAAAGTCCTTAGACACTCCTAATTCCACAGTGCTTATTCCACCATCTTAACTGAGGATGGACATAAACATAAGGATATTAGAAACTGAGAAAGGGAAAGGACTTGTTCTGGCCTAAGACCATACCTAAGTGTTCCTATTCCCAGCCCAATGCCTTGTCCATTCTACTAGGTTGCCTTTCCAAGGCAATAGTGCCTCCTTTTTTATATAGCAAATGAGATGGGGAATGAGTGACTTCAAGTAGAAAGATATTGATTGTAATAATTCTGCTACCCCCTTTGTACTTAAGGATGAATGGGGCAATGTAAAAAACCTTGAGCAATCACATATGATGTTGGCTTAAGCCAGTGTCGGATACTATGTGATTATGCAGCCACTAGCCAAGATCAGGGCATAGTCTAAAGGGCTAAGTTCTACCTTAGCTCAGCAAAGGTTTATTTATAAATAACATTATGTTTAAGGCATTGTAAGATTTATGATAATGCAGTGGGTACCTTGTAAACCAACCCTTCCATTTGCTTAGAGACTAGGGTGTTTTGCTGGAGATCACCAAGGTGGGGAAAGGAGTTATTTCTTTTTTCAGTTTAATCTTTTAAAATTTATTACAAGATTATACAAGTTATATAATGTACAAGATTATATAAGTTTCAGGTGTACAACATAGTGATTCACAATTTTAAAGATTATATTCCATTTATAATTATTATAAAATGTTGGCTATATTCCCTGTATTGTACAATATATCCTTATTTTATACATAGTAGTTTGTACCTTTCAATCCCCCCTTCCCTCTCCCCCACTGGTAACCAGTAGATTGTTCTCTGAATCTGTGAGTCTGTTTCTTTTTTGTCATAGTCACTAGTTTGTTGTATTTTTTAGATTCCACATATAACTGATATCATACAGTATTTGTCTTTCTCTGTCTGACAGGAAAGGAGTTCTTAGAAATGTCTTGGCAGACCCCTTTGTCAGTGTACTTTAAGGATTTCCCCAGTAAATGTGGAAAGGGAAACCCAGATGTAAGAAAATCTTCCCCCTGAGGATATAAAGAATTGGTTGCAAAATTTTGCAAATCACAAAATTTTGAAGGTGTGTTCATGTCACATGGGTGCTCTTGGTTCATTTGGTTGTTTATCTGAATACCTGATATTCCTCTTAGGAATCTGCTAATTTGCTAAGCATTTGAGACAGTGAAACCACAGTTCCTGTTCTCTGAGATAGAGGGGAGAGGGTCAGTTAGTGGAGACTTGCCATTACTAAGTAAATTTGACAAGAAAAGTGGAAGTGGTTAGAGAAAGGAGGCTGTATTAGGATATCACAGGGGCTGTGTAGTAGCGAGGTGAGTAAAAGTTAAGAGAGAGATTACAGCAAAAAGTGCTGGCAGCCATGGTGAAGGGTGGGGATAGAGAAAGAGAGAGTCTTGAATGACAGGTAAAATGGCTTTTCTTTGTATTCATTAAATCTCAGTAGACTCTTTATTCAGCAGGATTTTCAAAGTCACACATCTTCATCTCTAAGAAATGTAACTTTGGGGGTAAAGTTTTCTGTTTATGGAAGACTCTTTGGCCAAAGAATCAGTTTTTGCCCATTCTTCCTATTCCTTTCTCTGAGAGGGGTTCTGAACTTCCCTGATCCGAAGTGTGGGCCCTTCCCTTTGTAAGGGAGTTTCCGCTGAGTACACACTAAGTCCACCAGGGTGAGAGTCTACCTTCCCAGCCCAGTGTAATGGGTAAATATAGAAAATTCCATCTTCCTCTTCAGAGGCTTGTTGAGACACACCCTGAGAGCTTGTGAGGCTGTGCTTTCATGATCTCTCAGGTCTCCTCTGATTGACATGAAGCCCAGTGTTGGGGGAGGAGACATTCACATCCCAGTGGAGGTTGCAGGGTGAACCACAGAGTCCCCATCACAGATCGGTTTCCCCGCCATCCTCCACTGACTCACATCCCATCCCACTCCCACCTAGGATCTTGACTGATATCAAGTGAGGAAGGGCAAGGCCCACATAATGAATGCAGAGCCCACTTCCTGGTTTCATATTTGATGAGTATCATTCCCTCCTGCCACAGATACATCCCCCTCCAGGACAAATGCCACATGACTATAAGGTTGGCAGCCTCATGCCACATCCCAGTGAGTCAGAATTAGAAACTCACACATTCCAAAGATGAGCTCATGAAGCAAGCATCACCTTTTTGGGAACATGGTACAGGCTGCTGGGTACATGCTAGATATCAGACATTTTCCATCTGTGTTCTCAGACAGTTCAGTGCTCCAGGTGCTGAGAGAGGCCAGGAAAGGACATAATTCTGACTCTCCTTTGCATCGCCTGCTTGCTGCCTACTTTGTACTTGTCCTGCTGCCCCTTATCAGGACAATGGCATCTAATCAGAGCCCAGCTAATGGCTTTGCCAACCTGTACTACACAAACAACCTTGTAGGATTGACTGAGGAGCTCTTTCCTGGAGAATGTCTAGATATTTTGAGATATATCTGAATATTTTGACAACTATCTAAAACCTAATGTTTTAATCTTATTCAGTATTGACAATTAAAATAATTCAAATTAATTTTGAACCCTCAGACAAATGCTTTCATAGGGGTTTTTTTACTCTAAAATAGAGTAGGATAAAGGGAAAGGATGTTACCATGAACTTGGGGTTCAATCAAACTCAAGTTAATACCTGTTTCTTCCTGAGCAAGTTCTTAACAGCACTGATTCTCATTTTTCTATCTGTAAAACATGGGTAATTACTATTTCTACTTAACAGTGTTATTTTGGATAGCAAAAAAGGTAATGAAATTGAGAAAGAGTAACGCAGTGCATGGCATGTTATAAGTTCTCAATAAGTTTTTATTGTTTTTCTTGAATATACCAAGAATGATCTCATTGCTAGACCTTTCTTCCATATAATGTCTTTGGATTATCTGGATCCTCTTTCGCTTTCAAGGCCTTAAACCATGTCTTTCGTCCTTGAGTGGCCAAAGCCTGCAATGATTTTTCTGTTCTCTGGAACCTTGTGGCATACATTGCCTGTTGATGCTTACCAAAGGTTTTTTTTGTAGAGGAGCTGTTTCCCCAGTTGACATACAAGTTTGTCAAAAATAAGGTTTGTGTCTTCTTTCCCTTTGTGTTCTTAGAGTTGAATGTAATGCCTGCCATATAGCAGGTACTCAATAATTGTTGATGCTGTTTCAAATCAGCAATAACATGGCAATCATATAACTATTCAATCAACTATTGAATAATGCTTACAGTAGAGCAAACATCCTTTGAGCACCACCTTTGGAACAGGCATGCTTTTTGCCAAGGGCATGGTCGAAGATACATTTTCTGGATTTGGGCCTTCAGGAGTTCACAGTTGAGTGTGGTAATTCTCAAATCCTGAACCTTGGGTGCTTGTAAAAATGTAGATTACTGAATCCACCTACACCTTTTGAATCAGAATCTTTATGGATAGACTGGCCATATACACATTTTTACAAATTTTCCAGGTGAATCAGATGCACATTAGAGTTTGAGAACAGTGGGACAGCTGACCTTTTGTCGCATCTTTAGCTGCTCCTAGACAGGACATGTGCATTATTCAGTCAATTGGTCAAATAGCCCATATATCAGCTGCCTGCTGAGTACTCTGTTTTCTTGGCTCTACTTATGACAGCCCTCAAACCCAGGAGGGAAGCCTGAACTTTTGGCTCTCCCTACGCACTTTCATGATGAGGTCATCGTGAGACCACCACCCTGCCAATCTGCTGTGTGTGGCAACTTCTTCTTTCCTCCAACTTTGCACTGAAGTGGACACAAGAAATGGAATATTAATAAAGTCTTCAAAGAAATTTCTCCACACTTTAAATTTGCATGGGGAGAAAGAAAACTGTGTTTTGGTATAATGAAAGTTGTACTTTCATTGGAGGACAGGAGTTGAATCTCTTTAGTTCTGTAGGCCTCAGTTTCTTCATCTGTAAAATATAATGTTCATTTAGAAGATGACTTCTTTTATATTCATGCTTCTGAAACCATCTCATTCAAACTTCAGGACTGTGCTTTGATTCTGGTGTGTAGACTTATAGGAGTTTCCCTTCCCCTTTGAGGATGGTACTGGCTCTTCAGACTTTGCATATTGAAAAAGCCTTATTGTATAGCTTGTCCTTACATGAAAGCCCTCTGGGACCTTTGATATATTCCATTTTCTTTTAGTATCTGGAGAAGGTATGAGGATTTTGATTTTCTTGATATGAAAAAGACCATGTTTGTGCATGTGGGTAGAATTAATATTTTCGTATTGTTTTCTGGTAACCTTTCTTATGAAGCCAGGATTCTTTTGTATTGTTTCTCTGGGCTACAGAGAGCCAGAGGGATATTTTAGGAATTTTGTTGGACTTCGTTTTTCATTTTATTAATTCCTTCATTCTGTAGTCATATGTAAAGCTAAATTAGTGTTATATAGACTAAATTAAGAACATGACATGGATCTTATCTCTCATGGGCGTCCAAGAATAATAGCTGACATTTATCAACTCCTTACAATGTTCCAGGTCAGGTACTGAAAATTTAGATACATTATCTCATTCAATCTTCACAACAACACTCTGAGATATAGATTTTACTATTTCCATTTTACAGATGAAGAAACTAAAAATCAGCAAGGTAATGCCATTTTCCCAAGAGCACACAGCTAAGTAGTCTTGTAGAGGAGATGAGACATGTATCCAATGGTGGTAGAATGAAAGTCAATAGAGTGATTTAAAAAATTTTTTTACATCAGGGTTCACTCTTGGTATTGTACGTTTTATGGATTTTAACAAATGAACAACAAGATGTACCCACCATTAGAGTATCATGCAGAATAGTTTCAGTACTCAAAATCTTCTGCACTTCACCTGTTCATCTCTCCCTCCTCCCTCACCCCTGGCAATTGCTGATCTTAAACTGTGTCTATAGTTTGCCTTTTTCAGAATGTCACATAATTGGAATCATACAGTATATAGTCTTTTCAGATTGTCTTCTTTCACTTGGTAATATTCATTTAAGGTGCCACCATGTCTTTCCATGGCTTGAAAAGCTCATTTCCTTTTAGCACTGAATGATATTCCATTGTCTGGATGTATCACAGTTTATTTATCCATTCAGCCTACTGAAGGCTATCTTGATTGCTTTTGCTTGGCAAGTTTTAGCAATAATAAACAAAGCTATTATAAACATCCATGGGAATAGAGTGTTTTTTTTTTTTTTTTTTTTTTGCGGTATGCGGGCCTCTCACTGTTGTGGCCTCTCCCGTTGCGGAGCACAGGCTCCGGATGCGCAGGCTCAGCGGCCATGGCTCACAGGCCCAGCCTCTCCGTGGCATGTGGGATCTTCCCGGACCGGGGCACAAACCCGTGTCCCCTGCATTGGCAGGCAGACTCTCAACCACTGCGCCACCAGGGAAGCCCCAATAGAGTGGTTTTTAAGTACTTGCTATGAGAGACCAAAAATCAGGGATTTGATTTAGGCCTTGAAGGTGGTGATACTTTGATGGGTCGACATAGATGGAGGGCCATTCTTGGTGGAGAGAAAAAAGGAAGCAAGTATTTTTCAAATGCTTACCATGTGCCAGGCAAACTCCTCGGTACTTTCATATATGTTAACTTATTTAAGCTTTACAGTCATCTCCTGGAACATTCCAATAATAATATTATGCCTTATTTTCACAGACAGGAAAGCTAAAGCTCAGAAATGGTATACAACATTTCCAAATTCACAAAACTAGAGAAGTCACAATTTGAACTGAATCTGACTCCCAAGCCTATGCCCTCTGTTTTGTCCTACCAGGCTCTATTCAAGGGCAAAGAGCTTAGAGGAAATGGTTGGCTCCAGCATAAGACACAGAAAGGATATGTGTAGCCATGATGCTTGACAAGGAGGTTGGTGCCAGGTGATGGAAGGCCTTGAATTGGGCATTGTGAGGGTATTTCTGGGCAGTGGGGTAGTCAGCATGAGGTGATCAGGTATGGAGGATGAAGGGACAAGTTGTAGAAGGGCATGGAGCAAGAGGAAACACCGTCTTATTTCTCAGCATTGCCTAGGCTTGGTGGTGTTGATGCTAGGAAGAAACTTGTGAGAATATGCAAATTTGTAATACTGGGTGACCTTCAGGAGGAGTAAAGGAAGCCCGAATCTGGAGTTGCATTTGCATCTACCTGAAAGAGGAAGTCACGTGTGCTTTCCTTGCTGCCTCTCAGCATCTTGGTCTCAGAATGTCCTCTTGGTCATTACTGCCCCTACTTAGTCATCACAGTATTTTAGAACACTAGGAAATTTCTTTTATTTGCAGGAACCTTTTGGAGATTTTGCAAAGTCAGTCAAATAATCAAACCACGAGAACTTTTAGGTCAGAGAGCTTTATGCAAATTTGGGGTGAGGAAGCTTCCTATTTTTCTCTTTTATTAAAATTGACTTAGGGTTGCAACTTTTAAAATTTAAATCATGAACAGTTAGTGCTGAAAGGGATGTCTGTGATCTTTGAGGAAGTTGTTTTTTTTGTTTGTTTGGTTTTGCGGTACTTGGGCCTCTCACTGTTGTGGCCTCTCCCATTGCGGAGCACAGGCTCCGGACGCACAGGCTCAGCGGCCATGGCTCACGGGCCCAGCCGCTCTGCGGCATGTGGGATCCTCCCGGACCGGGGCACGAACCCGTGTCTCCTGCATCAGCAGGCGGACTCTCAACCACTGCGCCACCAGGGAAGCCCCGAGGAAGTTTTAAAGATGAGAAAACTGATGTCTAGAGAAGTTATAAAACTTTCCTAAGATGACACCATACTTGCCTGGCTGGCATTAGGAGCAGGTTGCTGCATGCTGAGTCCTGTGCTCTTTGTGCGACTGCGCAGGCTGCTTCTGACTTTAACAAGGTGGCCATTCAGGCTGGGACCAACCTGCCCAGAGAGCAGTGGGGGTATTCATTTACCCAGGGGATTATGGTGATCGTGATTGGGTAATATGCCTTTTGAGAGGCCTTCTTCCAGAACATTGCTTTAAGCATGAAGGACACCAATCCAGCCTCACAAACAGTCCGCAGAGGGGAGAGAGCTGAAGACTGTCAAGTCTTCCCAGGTCAACACCTCTCCACGTGCTCACTGCTGACTAATATCGCTCCAGGGGCCCAGGCACTGGCAGGGCTCAGAAAGGCTCTCCTTCTTCCTACACTGCCTGTTGGTTTAAGCTTGGTGAGGCTTATGATTTTATGTACAAGGGAAGTAGGGGATTCTTCATCTGCGTGGGCAGGCCCCAGTGGAATCTGTTTGACTGCTGGTATGAGTGTGCCAGGAAAGTGGGAAGCAGGGATTCCACACCCCAGAGTATGAAAACAAATTCCTCCCCACACCTTTGATCAGGACATCTTGCCAAAAATAGCCTGGTGGGAGGAGCTCTTGTCCTTGGCAGGTGCAGTAGGTGGTGGGTTTTTGTTGTTGTTTTCTATTTCCTTTTTTAGTAGGTAATAGAAAATTTATAAAATATAAAAAAGTAAACCATGGAAAGTAAGGGTCCCTCCCACTCCTGTCCTCAGGCTTCCAGTTCCTTTCCCCAGAGGCAACATTATATTCTGTCAGATAAATTCAGTGCCCACACAAACATTATCATTATTTTTTGACACAAGAGGTAATGTACTTTATACATGATTCTGCCCTTTGCTTTTGCTTTTCTCACTTAATATGTTAATATTTTGGAGTTTGCTCCATATTGAACTTCTTTGTTCTTTTAACCACCAAATTTCCACAGATGTTTTATTTATTAGCTTTCCTTTCTTCATTGTTTTACTTCTTTCTTGCTTTTGAGTACTCACTTGGTTCAAGTTAGACTTTTCACATGGTAAAAGAGTAGGGAAAGACCCAACATTAAAAAATGCTACATGCAGATCTACTCATCTCTGAAGGATTAGAACAGTTTTTATTGCCTGTATGCCCTGAAAATAGGACACTTACTCCTGTTTTCCAGTGAAAAAGCGAGCAGTCAGGAAGCATTCAGAATTCACTCCCAGTGCATTCTGGGAGCCTGTGGCCATGAAAGATTGATTGGTCGCAGCCTTGTCCATGAAGGATCTCTATGACTGAATGGGTTTCTTAAGAAGATGACTGTTATGTGCTCTGTTATCCAGAATGGGAAATTGGGGCTTAGTGAGCCAAAACAATACGCCAAGGAAGAGTTTGGCAAATGAGGACAGATCTTACTTAGATGCTTGCACGAAAGAGAAGAAGACTCCTACCTTACCTTAAGAGATGTTATAGAAAGGCAAGGGGGGCAGGCAGGAAGGCTGGGTCTAATCTACATAGAAAAAAACAAATCTCTTGTCAAGTCATTCCCTTTACAGGCTACTGCATTTCTGCTTCACAGGATATGAATTCCATTTGTTCATTTTTTTCTTAAAAATATATACTTTTTCCTCCTTTAGGTGCCATCTCAATACCCTCCAATCCAAAGTATCAGAGTACGGTTTACCAGTAAGTATTGTCAAAAGTTTAATTGATTCATATTTTTAAAAGAATCTTCTCTCCAGCCTCTTAATTTCTCCCAGAACGCAAGATCTCTCTCTTTTCTTAAGGAAACATTAAATCCTGAAATTGTTGGAGGCTGCATATTGTTTTCATTAGGGACAAAGAAGGTGTATAAAGAAGAAAAGGGGAGTAATTAGTTACCAAATATGTGCTTGTCACTGTATTACTTCATATTCCTCACTTAATCTTCCCAGGAACCCTTTGAGTAGGAATTATTCTCATTTTTTAGGTAAGAAAACTAAGGCTTTACTTCTTACAAGTTTGTCTGACTGTAAGACTTGTCATTCCCCAGTAATTCTATTATAGGATGGGATTTTACCTTAATGAGAGTTGGGGGACTTGAAGTCAAGGTGATACTTTACCTGGAGAGCAGTATTTGGATCCATGATTAATACTAGAACAACCACCAGTGGTTTCTGTATGGATATTCATTTGTTAAGTCCTCCTGAGCTAAAGGAAAGTATATCTTGCCTTCTATAAGTAATCCTTACTTTCAATTCAGAGTATTTCCCATGGACTTGATACAAAGCAAGAATTACTGAAATGTGCCCAGCAGTGCACATTTCAGTAAAGTACCTATTCTTTCCTATCTCTGAGGGACATGGGGCAGAGTGGGGAGTTTGAGATGTGGTTGCTTGACCACCCAGGATTATATTGAGGCTACCATAGAAATAAAAGAAATTTGGTTTTTTGATTTACACTTGAAATGGCCCCACACAAAGCTATGAAATCCATCATTCTGTGTCCTCCTACTCTTCCTTTTCTTTCTCCTGTGGCAACCACTATTCCCAAGACACCTTCCAGGAAAAACTAGCAATAAAAAGGTAGAAGGGAGAAGTAGGTCTATGTTCTTGAGCTCTTCTACATGCATCTTAATGAGCAGAATCTGAGCCCACGGACATTACTAAGCTTTACTTAGGATCACAGCATAACTAAGCTTAAGTGACTGTTGGCAAAGGCCAGTAACACATGCTGTTGGTAGGTCTAGTGCCCGGGGCATGTGAAAATTTTTCATTTCATGATCAAGTGGAGAGAGGACAGAGAAGAGTTAAAAGCAATTGCTTTGCATGGAGGGGGTGTTCAGGACCCGGGCAAGGGGCACTTCCACCACCCTTTGCCCTAGTCTGTCCATTGAGCAAGAAAGGAAGCACCGAATTGCCAATCCCTCCTGGTTTTGAAAAATCAGGGAAACCTTGAGGCTCCATTTCCTGCCACAGGTATGTTGTGATAACTGCCAGTTGCTATATTCTCTCTGCTCTTGAACTGCAGCCCCATCTGTAACTCTCTTGGCTACTAGTATTAGCTTTGCCTCATCTATTCCACAGGGAAAGCAGATTCCAACCCTCAAGGAGAAAAACCGTATTTTCTTCCTTTCATTCTTCTCAAAATCTCTCCCTGTCTCTTTCTCTTCATGTGTTTCTAGACATATTGTAAGGCTGTTGCCCAACGCTGAGCTAAGGAATCTTTTTTTTTTTTTACCCTACCCTCCTTAGAGTGTGAAAATGAGAATGGTTTCATCATCACATCCCCAAACAAGGATGGAACCATGAAGGTGCAAAACAACTCAATCATCATCAACTGTGATGGGTTTTATCTCATCTCCCTGAAGGGCTACTTCTCTCAGGAGCTCAGCCTCAGGCTTCAGTACCGGAAGGGTCGGGAACCCCTCTTCTCCCTGAGCAAGGTCACGTCTGTTGACTCTGTCACAGTGGCCAGTCTGGCTTTCAAGGACAAAGTCTACCTGAATGTGACCACTCACAATGCTTCCTGCGAAGACATTCAGGTGAATGGTGGGGAATTGATTCTCATTCATCAAAATCCTGGTGGATTCTGTGTCTACTGAGGACCCGATGGCTGCATCTAAGCCCGGCACCAACATGAATGCCAAACTGGGGGTGGACAGGACACAGATTCTTCCTTGGGAGCGGAGGAGTCATCCCAGCTCAGCCCTCATATATGGCCACTTGAGATGTGACCAGAAGATCACTCCCTCCCCCACTCAGGGATATTTAAATCTTTATTTTATGTACCAATTAACTTTATGTATTTATCCTTATATCTTCTAAATCACCTAGCCCTCATCCCTCAGGATTGCCTCAAGCCTGTTGGCACCTCCGAGAGAGTGAGAAAAATAGGTGCCTCTTCCTCAGGATGTTGTTTCTATTGATCAGGAAATTATTGTAATGCACTTTCATTATTGAAAAAGAAACTTGACTACCATTTGCTGGATATTTGACATCTGGCACTGTCAAAATGAAGAAGACCAGGGAGAGGGTTTATGAATCTGCCAAAGGTGATGGATTGACCCCTGGCAGCCAAAGGTGCCTCTTCAAGATGAAATTGGTTGAAGTTTGCATATTGCCTAAATACCTCTCTCATGTGGCGGAGTTCAAAAGGAAAATCAACTTGTAAACAGCTGTCAGGACTTGATGAGATAGCTGGCTAAGGAATACTCTGTGCTTTTTTCTTTCTTTTTTTCTCCATTTTGCTTTCCCAGCCTCCAAATGTTCTTGATAGAAATTTCCCTTCAAAGAACCATCTCGGGGATGTGATGCTGTGAAAAATCTTATCAGTGACTTAAGGAAAACTGAGAGAGATTTTTCTAAACTGGGAGAGTGAGATAATTTATTGTGAGCGTTATCTTTATCACTCAGGAGAGCAGTGAAACTGGACCTCTCAGGGCAACAGTCAGTGGGAATTTAAATTGTCTGGGAAGGAAATCACATTCTTTGCCACAGAGAGGCAAAGTAGCACATGCCCATCCTCCTGCTTGTGCTGAGCTACATACTCAGCCCCACACCTTGTACTCATGGACCACCTTGTTAGTCTCAGAAAAAAAAAATGAGGGCTTCCCTGGTGGCGCAGTGGTTGAGAGTCCGCCTGCCGATGCGGAGGACGCGGGTTCGTGCCCCGGTCCGGGAAGATCCCACATGCCGTGGAGCCTGTGCGTCTGGAGCCTGTGCTCCGCAACAGGAGAGGCCACAACAGTGAGAGGCCCGCGTACCGCAAAAAAAAAAAAAAAAAAAAGAAGCAATTCTATGATCAATTGCAACTTTATGTCAAAAGACATTGAGACGCTATTACATCTTATGAAAAATAATGATCTCTGTCTAGGAACACCATAATATCACATATGATCTCACATTGATAGTTGAGGCTAGAAGGACCAATAATCAGCCAATACCAAGGCTTTCAAGAGAATAAGATCACCTAATGTTTAGTTTAAATATCCCACTTAATGTATCTGGCTTATGGCATTGTGGACAAATGTGATTTTTCTTAATTTCCAGATGATTTGTAAGTTTTCTGTGTCAAAACTTTTACAAATTTGAATTTTTTTATAAAAACTTTTTAGAATGGTAGCAAGTGTTTCCCTGCAATTTTAAATAGAGTGTGTGACATATCATAGAATATTTCTGGATGATTTTGGGTCATCATAGTAGTTGTACTGTGATGCGCTACAGTGATATCTTCAGGGTCTCCAGAAAGGTGGAAGGCAGTTTGGCCCTACGCTAAATGGTCTCAATTACATTTGGATTTTTTTCTTGTCTGTTTGATACAATTATTTTCCATCTCCAATTAAGTGCCTGTCTGTCTCCAACTGTATTCCCACCACTCAGTTTTAATCTGTTATAGGCAGAAGCTAAATCAAAATTCTAAATAAAAAGAAGCTAAATAAAAGAAACTGTGCATAAGGTAAGAGTAACCAAACTCTGAGTGGCTGCCCAGGCACTCACATAATTGTTATAATCCTAGGTAAACATCTATGGAGGGCCTGCTGTAGACCAAGCGTTAGGCTAAATGCTTTACATGAACTGGTCCCCCCATTCCCTAAGCCGGCTTGCAGGATCTTAGTTCCTAGCCCAGGGCAGTGAAAGTGCCAAGTCCTAACCACTGGACCACCAGGGAACTCCCCTACGTGAACTGTTCTGAGCAAGATATTCTATGAGACCCGTCTTGACTACTCAGAGGATTTAAACGTGTGTGTGTGTGCGTGTGTACTTCTTTGTTATTGACTATGTTCTCAAAGTCAAAGTTATTCAGTATTACTTATTCTAAGTAAATGTTTATGAATATAGATAATATTTAAGAAAATGTATGTTTACTTTTTTAAGTTTGGAATTTCTGACTATATTTCTTCTGGATGTACACATTCCAAGCCAAAGCTTGTTTTGTGGGTTGGTTGTCTTTGGTGTTATGGCCCCTCCTCACAGGCGCCCACTCCCTGTGTGTACACATGGCCTGCTCTTCCCATGCTGGCCTCCTCCAGCCACACAGGGACATTTCTGCCATCCACTAGACTCACTCCCCCAGCTGCCAACCGTCAAAGTATGTGTGTCCCATGTAAATCATTCCTTCAAAGGGATAACTAACCTTTCTCCAAAAACAGTGGAGTTTTGTGGAAATGAAAAGTCAGGAGATTTGAATTCTAAGAGTCACTAACTAGCCAAGGGACCTTAGACAACTAATTCCCCATTTTTGGATCCTGCTTTTTTCCTCCCTTGTTGAATGATCATTTTAGAATCTTATGCTCATAATGCTAACTGTGAATGTACATAGTAAATACCTATGTACTGGTTGCTGTGAGTCAATATGTATAATCTTCTCTTTTACGTATGGAGTTTTTTTTTTTTCTCGTACAAACTAACATTTTCCCTCAGCCTTTTTGGTGATTCCTTTGAGGGCAGTTGCCAATTGTTACTTAGTGACTTTCTGTTTAGGGAATGGCTTAAGGGATTCCAATCTTGATTCAAATTGTAATTAGTTCTTAAGTATACAGGGCAGGTCCCCTATTTTAAACCATAGTTTTGTGTTTAGTGCTCTCCTGGCTCTCAGAGAGTATTAATATTAACATTAATAATATAGCTAATAATAATATTGATATCTACAGGGAAACAAATAAAAGATCTCAGAATTCACTACTGGTTAGAGTGTTGAGAGTTTTTATTTATCCTTCTCTTCCTTTCCGTGTTCTGATCAGCTAATTCCCCGATGAGGGGAGGACAGGGTAAACTTTCTGGTTTTCTATCTGCCTCCAATTCCCAATTGTGTCCAAGGGATGCTTGAGCTGCCAAAGTCCACCTTTGCTTTTGAAAAGACATTCACTGGAAGTCCGCAGGGCTCCTCTTCATGGTTCAAGAGACTGATACAAATAGAATTCTACTAGGTACTGTTGTCCTTTCCCTTGGGACTTCTTGTCTTGTCTCTAACTGTGGGATGGTCTCTTTGAGTATTATGTCCCCTCTCCTTAGTAGTAATTACATCTGCAGTTTTTTTTTTTTTTTTTTTAAAGCATTGGATAAACTTGCCTAACACACTTCCTTATATCTTACAAGACTAAATTGCAGAAATTTCTTCTTGGGTCTCAACACATTACCTCTTGTCTCTTCAAATATTCTTTCACTCTTTTTCAAGATACTTTTGTATATTCCCAAGTTTATTTTATGTTATAACCCCTCCCCTTTCTCCCATATTGATAGTTTTCTTTTCTTTCTTTTTTTTTTTTTTTAAGAAGATGTTGGGGGTAGGAGTTTATTTATTTTATTTATTTTTGCTGTGCTGGGTCTTCGTTTCTGTGCGAGGGCTTTCTCTAGTTGTGGCAAGTGGGGGCCACTCTTCATCACAGTGTGTGGGCCTCTCACTATCACGGCCTCTCTTGCTGCAGAGCACAGGCTCCAGACGCGCAGGCTCAGTAGTTGTGGCTCACGGGCCTAGTTGCTCCGCGGCATGTGGGATCCTCCCAGACCAGGGCTCGAACCCATGTCCCCTGCATTAGCAGGCAGATTCTCAACCACTGCGCCACCAGGGAAGCCCTACATCTGCAGTTTTAAGTAGAGGTCCTAACACTTAATGAGTTTGTGTGCACAAACTGGCCACAGTGATCCCTGTGCCACCTGTGATGGTGTTAACTCTCTCCTTCCTGAATGCTCCTCTTCCCTGACTTTTCTGAACTCAGCGCTTTCTGGTCCACTCTTTCCCTCTCTGTTTGCTGCCTTTACCCCTCCTCTTTCTCTACCCATCACTTTTACAATAATGCTCTATAGAGCTCCATCTTCAGCCCTCTTTCTCTACAATGGGGGTCACAGTCTGGCAGCCAAGAAGCCACCGTCTGGCTTATATATGTGTTCAATTTGCTTGTTAAGTTTGAATTTAGTTGCTTACACTTAAACATTGGGGAATTTTTGGCTTCTTTTGACAAAACGATATAAAACAGGAGACCTGGTGATGCTGGGCCCAGTTTTGACATGACAGGAATCATCTCAAGCAGGGTAGCAGGCTCCTTCTTTAGAGGGACTATGCACTCTCCATTTCTCCAGAGTTCCCCCCATTTCATACAATGTGCAAATGTGCTTATACCAGCTCACTTCACTCACTTACTGCCTGGCCATGGGGCATTTGAGTTGTGATCTCTGTTCCATACACTTGCCAATTTCATTGATTCTTATGCCTTCAACCTCTGCTCATATACTGATATCTAAAATCATTCTCCAGCTCAGATGTCTTGCACTCCAGAGTCAAACTTACTGTAATCATCTATATAATTAGTGATAAATGCCATTCATTGAGTACTTATAGGCCAGACATCATATTAGCCATTTTATATGAATTGTTTAATTCTGTCTTCTCAACAGCCCTTGGCGGTAGGTATTATTATTCCTGTTTTATGTATGAAAAACAAACTCTAAGGGGTAAAGTAATTTGCCCAAAGACATACAGCTTATAAGTGGTGGAGCTCAGAATCAAGACCAGGGATAGTTGACACCAAAAACCATGCTTTTAACCACTGCTGCCCTGCCTCTGGGAAACTCCATGTGGAAGTACTGGGCACTTTACTCAGGATGCTCACAAAAGAATGTCCTCCCCCTCACCAAGCCTGCCCCTCCTCCTGATTCATGATGTTGTTTAAAGACATCATAATCATTGCTGAAGCCAGAAGCCCCAGTGTCATCCTGTTTTCCTCCTTTTCCCAGTCCCCACCCATGAGCCTGTGGGCTATGGCTTCTCCTCAGTAACTCTTCTTTAGACTATAGAGATAACCTCTTACCAGGCCTACATGCCTCAGTGAGTTCTCATTGGATTAAGAAAATGATACACTCTAGTTCAATAAATGAATGAGATGAATGGACAAAATGAAGCAGAGTGCTATGGTGAAAAGCTCATGATGTTTGGAACCTAGTTTTAGGTCCTGACTCTGTCATTCTCTAGCTTGGTGACCTTGACAAATTTTTCTTTTTTTTAAACCTCTCTGAATCTTACTTTCTTTATCTGTAAAGAGGGGTTATTAACACATACCTTGTGGGTTATTGTGAGCATAAGAGTACCTAACATATTGCCTGGAACATAGTTGGTCTCAATACTCAATAATTATTATTTTTATTTATTTATTTTTTCTGTTGGTTTCTTTATCTTTTTTTGTATTTTTTTAACATCTTTATTGGAGTATAATTGCTTTACAATGGTGTGTTTCTGCTTTATAACAAAGTGAGTCAGTTATACATATACATATATTTCCATATCTCTTCCCTCTTGTGTCTCCCTCCCTCCCACCCTCCCTATCCCACCCCTCTAGGTGGTCACAAAGCACCAAGCTGATCTCCCTGTGCTATGTGGCTGCTTCCCACTAGCTATCTGTTTTACATTTGATAGTGTATATATGTCCATGTCACTCTCTCACTTCATCCCAGCTTACCCTTCCCCCTCCCCATGTCCTCAAGTCCATTCTCTAGTAGGTCTGAGTCTTTATTCCCATCCTGCCCCTAGGTTCTTCATGACCATTTTTTTTTTTTTAGATTCCATATATATGTGTTAGCATACGGTATTTGTTTTTCTCTTTCTGACTTACTTCACTCTGTGTGACAGACAACACCATACACAAAAATAAACTCAAAATGGATTAAAGACCTAAATGTAAGGCCAGAAACTATCAAACTCTTAGAGGAAAACACAGGCAGAACACTCTATAACGTAAATCACAGCAAGATCCTTTTTGACCCACCTCCTAGAGAAATGGAAATAAAAACAAAAATAAACAAATGTAACCCAGTGAAACTTAAAATCTTTTGCACAGCAAAGGAAACCATAAACAAGACGAAAAGACAACCCTCAGAATGGGAGAAAATGTTTGCAAATGAAGCAACTGACAAAGGATTAATCTCCAAAATTTACAAGCAGCTCATGCAGCTCAATATCAGAAAAACAAACAATCCAATCCAAAAATGGGCAGAAGACCTAAATAGATATTTCTCCAAAGATATACAGACTGCTAACAAACACATGAAAGAATGCTCAACATCATTAATCATTAGAGAAATGCAAATCAAAACCACAATGAGATATCATCTCACACCAGTCAGAATGGCTATCATCAAAAAATCTACAAACAATAAATGCTGGAGAAGGTGTGGAGAAAAGGGAACCCTCTTGCACTGTTAGTGGGAATGTAAATTGATACAGCAATTATGGAGAACAGTATGGAGGTTCCTTAAAAAACTATAAATAGAACTACCATACGACCCAGCAATCTCACTACTGGGCATATACCCTGAGAAAACCATAATTCCAAAAGGGTCATGTACCACAATGTTCATTGCAGCTCTATTTTCAATAGCCAGGACATGGAAGCAACCTAAGTGTCCATCAACAGATGAATGGATAAAGAAGATGTGGCACATATATACAATGGAATATTACTCAATAATTATTAATTTACAAAAGTCACTCCACAAGGCAGAAAGTGAGTGCCAAGTGAATAATGGAATTTATCTGCTTTAGTGATGGGGAAATCACTAAAGCAAATGGAAGAACCTTGCAGAATTTAGATTGGAGAAGAGGAAAGGAGAACATAGCAGGGGGAGAACAGTGTGTGCAAATGCCTAGAGGTGGAAATTCTCATGGTGTTTTCTGGGGACAAGGAACTTCCACTGTGGTTATGACACTCACTCCCTCATTCCTTTATTTGAGCATATTCTGTTTTCCAGGACAGAAATCTGTGTTTGGTCATGGTTGGAGGTAAGGATTAATGAGTAGTTTGAGGATAAAATATTGGAGGCATTAAAGACATAGCTAAGAATTTTAGATCATATCCTGCAAAGGGAGACAATCAACATTTTTGAATAGAGAGAATTTATCATGATTTGGGGGCAGAGCCTAAGTTCTTGTCAATATCACTTTTCATTTTGACCCAATTCATAAGAGTACTGTTCTCTGTCAGTTGAAGAAAAGCTTTTAATTACTTCTACTAGAAGAAAATAAGAAAAGGAAATGTCATAAAAGTTTTTAATACTTTTGGCAAAAGGTATACAGAGAGCTTCTTATTAAATTCAGAATTAATGTTTAATGAAGACCACAGTGAGTGGTTTTTAAAATATTAATTATATATTTTTTAAAAAGTAGTATTTTCAGATATCAACCTGAGAGATGTTATGAGCACTAAAGAATAATCCCTGAAGATTTCAATCACTGTGCACATTTATTTATTTGTTTGCGACTTAAATATATCCTGTTTCTAAAATTTAGTTTTTGGCAGTGCTTTGGAATTGCCTATCATCTGTCTATCTGCCTATCTATCTATCTATCTATCTATCATCATCTATCTTATCTATCACCTATCTATCATCTCTATCTATCACCCATCTATCTACCTATCATCATCATCATCTATCTATCATCTATCTATACTTTTCAGATAATTATTGAATTCCTACTTTGTGTTACTGTGTGCCTACTATGCTAGGTACTCAAAATATAAAGACAAACACAGAATCATTTCTTTCCACGAAGTATTGAGAATAGTGCACAGTATTAACTGGAGTGAGGAGAAGCTAGATACCAGATAAGATATCAGGATGTCAGTAAGAAACTGAGTGTTGATGACTATAAAGAAAGGAATGGATCTGAAAGATATCAGGAACAAAAAACGAATAGGACCTGTTGATTGGTAGGATGTGAGTGGTAGATTTAGTGGTGAGGAATTCATTTGCTCATTCATTAAAACTGTTGTTTTGAAAGTCATGAAAAAATAAGAATCAACAAACAAAAAACGAAGAGAAAATGAGAGTGCTGTGAGAAAAGAAAATAGTGGGGTTATTTACTTTAAATTGTAGAGAGACCTTGTTGAGGAGATGCCATTTAACTCAAGATCTGAAAATTTGAAGAAACCAGCTGTTTGAAGCAAAACATGTTAGCGGGGGCCAATGAGGTGGGGGTGAATAGTGGAAAAAGGAAGTTAAAAAATTAGTCACATCTATGACCATGTGACCAACTTTGGAAATGAGAACTATAATAGTTATGAGTATTTTTCCTTATTTTGATATGACCATATTTATGCACACATTAACCACTCTTTTCCTTCCACTTTCCCATTCCTCTGTCACATCTACTATTAACGTGTTCATGGTGTTAACTTTACATCTTAGTGTGACTCAGCTGGAAGAGGAACAGAACATCATCCAAAGATGGATAAGTGAACTTTGTATCTTATCTGTGGGAGAGAGTTAACATGTTTTTGGTTGCACAAGGGATAGCTGTATCATTGGTAGAAGCATCATTTTGCTATTGTCTTTATTTGGAAGTTAAGTATGATTAAAAGATACTATGTTGACAGGGGTGAACTGTGGTGGGTTCATATTAGTACAAGTTAGCTAAGGTTGAAGTATAATTCCTAGGATTCTTTTCCCTGTACAGGGAGAAGTTTGCATGAAACTTAGAAGGTGGAAATGAAGGAGCAGCCGTTTTTATACTCGAGAGGTTGGAGACATTGTGGCAACTGACAGCCATTGGTGCTGATCTGCCAGGTCCCCATGTTACTGTGAGGCAACACCCGAACTCACAGCTTATCCACCTCCTTCCAGATCTCCTTCCTTGGCTTCTCCAAGTCCTGGGCCATATACTTGTGCAGCTCTGTGGTAAAGGGATCTAATTTCTCCTGCAGATTACCAGTGTCCTTAAAGTTGGTGGTGTCCAGAGACAGATGTGGATTCTAGCTTGTCTTCCTGGGTCTAGTGTTCAAGAGAAAGTGACAGCATGGAGAAGAGGCAAGGAAGTACCAGTATATAAGATAACAGGAGTCCTTGAAGAAGAAAACCAATTAAAAAAAACAAACAGAAAAAGTGCTAGAAACTATAGTTTAAAAAACTGTTCTGAAATCAAAAATATTTGAAACCACATATTGCATACATGGGAATACTGACCCTCAATGACCAATACCAAGACATAGTAAAATTACTGAACTTAAAAAAAGGGAAATCATTTAATAGGCATCTTGACAAAAATGTTATCACCAGATTCTTTGAGACCAACACCCTATTAGTTTCCTATTTCTACTGTAAAAGATTACCAGAAACTAATGGGTTTAGAACAACAGAAACTTGTTCCCTTACAGTTCTAGAGACAGTCTGCAATGAATCTTACAGGGCTAAGATCAAGATGTCAGCAGGGCTGGCTCCTTCTGGAGGCTCTCAGGGAGAATCCGTTTCTTTGTGTTTTCCGGCTTCTAGAGACTGTTCTCATTCCTTGGTCAATAGCCCTGCCTCACCTCACATTTTCTCTCCTTGCTTCAATCAACACATTGCCTTCTTTCTTTTCTGTAGTTAAATCTGCCTCTGCTTCTCTCTCATAAGGATATTTGTGATTGCATTTAGGGTCCATCTGGATAATCCAGGGTAACCTCCCTATCTCAAGGCTCTTAATCATATCTGTAAAATTCCCTTTGCCATATAAGGTAACACACACAGTCTCCAGGTATTAGGATATGGGTATCTTTGATGGGGGCTGGGGGAGGCATTATGCAGCCTACCACAAACACACAAACAGCCAGAAGAAAATGGAAAACATTTAAAATACTCAAGGAAAGAAAGTACAAGATAAAAATTTTGTATCCAGCAAAAATAACATTCAAATATAATGGGCATAGATAAATTGCTTTCAACTTTTAAGAACTCAGGAAATATTGTTCCCATAAACCCTTCCTGAAGAATCTATCGGAAAATGAGCTATAATAAATAGATAGACATTGACCTAAGGACTTGCGGTGATCATGAAACACCTAGTTTTCATAAAGATAAGACTTGGAAGGAAGAGATTATAGTATATAATGGCTACATCCTCTGACAACATAACATAACTTTAAAGTATGTAAGGGAGAATGGGGAGGGTATATTAAAAATATGTTTTAAACTGTTCTTAGTAACTGTATAGATGGTAGTCATATTAGTACAGCTATTCTGAAACTGTTGTGTATAATGTGGAATAAAATAAATAGTACAATCATCATTTAAGGATTAGTTCAAAGAAAACTCCCCTTTAAGTCCTCCTTTAATTCCACTAGGAAGAAGAAATCTTTTCCTTTCTTTGAATTCCCATTATACTTTATATAATTATTTTATGATACATTTAAAAAATGTTTTTATTATGGTGATTTGAAGCAAGTTTTTTTCTCAGGCACTACAATGATGAGTTTCTATACCTGACACAGTGCTAAGCATATAAGGTCGGCCAGTGAATAATTTTTTGTGAATAAATAAATGATGTATCTCGAAGAAACTTAGCAGGTACAGAGATAAAACATTGGTATTACTAATAAAATTCTCATGATGGGTCCACATTTCTTTTTTCCCAAAGTGTTGTGAAGGATAGAGTATCTTCATTAATAATGTCTGCTCACTAAATAGTGAAATGTTCCTTCTATAAGCCCAGGTCCTGCCCCCTAGTTATTTGTTGTTGTTTAGATTGGTAGTGTGGAAATAGCTCCCTAAGAACCCATACTTTTATTGTTTTCTGAAGGTAGTTTGTTCCTGTGGGTATAATTTGTTAGACAAGCCTCATAAACCATAATTAACTACCCACAAAAAAGCAGTCCCACCTTTGTTAATCACCTGCCCACACCTTCTTTATAGCTGTAGAATTCATTCTGAGTCTGTAGCCTAGCCACGTGCTTACAAGCAGAAGATGCTTGTAAGAGGAGACTTCTGCCAGTTGCTCTTAGACCAGAAAAAATAGCATGACTTTCTTCTGGCTTGGCTGACTTCCCTGTTAATTTAGTAACTCATTTAGCATGCAACAGGAGTCTTGCTGGAAGAGGAATAAATATCTAGCTAAGGAGACTGGAGAAAAAAATAGTATCCCAAGCCTAAGTCTAGACGAGCAGACAGTTGAGTCTAGATCCACATTCCATTGAATTAATGTTCTTCCCATAAAGTTAAATAGACAGGAAACTCTCTCAAACTGCAATAAGTCATGCTCTTCATAAGACTTTTGCCAGAAATTCTCAAGTGGCTAAGTGGCAGGCAGCACAATGTGTGCTATAATTTCCTAAATAAAAGCTTCCTTCTTAGGAGGGCTGAGATGGCCCTTGGGACCATCAAGAAAGGGAAGGGAATGCAGTGGAGGAAAAGCAAAAATAAAGGCATGGAGAAGACAATCAAGGAAGGTACAATATAAATGTCCTTCAAAAACATAGATTTACAATAGAGGTTTATTAAACTTGAGGTTTACAATAGAGGTTTATTATTATTTCAATTCAATTTATTTGAACAAGTATCTATTCAGTTTCTTTCACCAGGTGCCTGACACTGTAGGTGTTCTGGAGAATCTGAGAGAGATAGAAAGGAAGTAGAATAATATGATTGGTATAAACCCAATATTTCGAATCAATGGAGGCTTGACTTCAAGTTGGGATTTTACCATCACTTATCAGCTGTGTCCTTTGGCTAATTACTTAATTGTAGGTTCCCTACTCATTGCCTTCCCTGCTCCACCACTGTACAAATAGGGATAATGAAACATATCTCACTGGATTGTTGTGAGGGTGAAATGGAGCACTAAGTACAGTTCAGCTCTTGACATTTTCAAGATATTTAATAATCTTTAGTCACTACCTGTAGAGTCTTATTTAACAGAAACCAAAGACATAAGAGCCTTTAAAAGAAGTAGAGAGAGAGAAAATTTTGTGGGTTTGCAAGAAAGATGAATAAGATAAATGGAATATTTTGCATCATTAGCAAATGGTGCAGACTTTTTGATTTGTATGAAGTAGTAGGCCTGAGAGGTTTTATTTTATTATTGAAACTTCTATGGGTTTAAGAAAGTTTTTTAAAAAAGGCAGACTTAGCATTTTACAGATGAGAAAACTAAGGTTTACAATAGCAGAGACTACTAGCTAATTGACAAAACTGCTTCCTTTTCTCTCTGCCTCCCTTGAAGTTAGAAGTGGCCAAGTGACTGAGTTCTAACCAATGGAATGTGAGTCATAGCCCATCCTACTTGCAATACTCTATGCTCTTCTCCTATATACTGGCTGGATATTGATCTCCAGGGAAACTTTGAAGCCTCCTTCAGCCTGGGTCTGTAACTGACTACATGAAATAGTCTCTTTCCTGTCTCTTGTTATCAATCAGAATCACCTTTTTGGCCTACATACACAAGAAATTTCCACTGCTTTAAGTTATTGAGAGTCTGGGATTTTTTTTTTTTTACAGTAACTAGGATTGCTCAGCTAAAACAGTTGGAGAGAATAAGAAATTGACTATATATAGAACAACTCACAGAGCTATATTTAAAATCTCAGAGCATCAAGGAATCAGATCATAAATCTACCTTTATCATTTTTTACACCTGTTGTACCTCTAGACATAGCTTGAAACTTGTGAAACTGTTGGTCTGTGTTCTAACTATGCTGGGATTAATGCATATTGGTGGGGAATAATTATGTTTATATTTGTATTAAAAATACAAGTGGTCAAATGTAAGCTTTACATCACTTCTGTAATTTGGTGACACTTGCTTTTGTATACTTTCTAATGTCGTTGTACAGGTTAAGTCAAGCAATATGGCAGTACTACAAACATTATTCTTCAGAAGTCTAAATATTTTGTACAACAATTAAAGTCTTGCATACAAAGAGCAGTAGGGTCTTCAAATCAATTATTTTCCAAGGGGCTTTTCCTACTTTAAAACCATAGAATCATGGTTATGATGTTAACAACTAATTTTCATGGAGCTTATATTTTGCCATGCACTGTTTTAGGTGCCTGGAGTATAACCTTATTCACCACTACCCCAAAGAGACCTGAGACTCCACATCTCTGCTCAAAAGAGATTTTAAATGACTCACTTGGAGTTTTTACAAACAAAAAAGTCTCTAGATTCCTTGCAGTAGTGATCAAGGAGAGAGATGAAAACTTCACCACTGACTTGTCTGGTTTAATTCATTACTTATGCTTTATTTGCAAGTCAACAGTTAAGGTATCCTTTGTAACCTAGCCAGTCTGGTGTACTAGAATAAGAGATGTACTTAAGGTAAGACCCTTGGGTTCCAGAATAAAGTCTGCCACACACGTCACAACCTTGGGCCTTAGATCTGTAATTTCTCGTCCTAATTCTTATTGTCAAGAAGTTCTAAATCTATGGGATGGATAAATCTGTCAGTATAATCTCTAAAACTTCTGAATCTAACATTCTACTAGAGGACCAGCCATATTTAAGGGGAAAAGGTACCACCAGCACTGCAACCAGCACCACCACCATCAGTGTTGTCATACATCTACAGGCAATGGGATAGTATGGTGGCTAGAAACAGATGCGAAAGCCAGATGACCTCTTTGAATCTTGGTTTTACCATTCATTAGCTGTGTGACCTTGGGAAAAATACTAGACTACTCCATGCCTCAGTTTGTTCATCTGTAAAATAAGGAGGAGAGTAATAGTTACTTAACAGAATCATTGAGGAGATTAAGTTATTCCATGTATGTAAAACATTTAGCAAAGTGCCTGGCATATAATAAGCACTGACTACATATTAGCTATTATTGTTATGGTTTTAGGGTACCTTATGGCACTGGGGAAAATATAAGGCCACTGAGGTCGCATATTGCTGTCACCTCTCTCTGTATATAAAGAGCATGGTCATAGGTGACCAAAAAGCATGGATATTTTGACTCTCTGTGGGTGAAGGCTTTTAAACATAAGGAAGTATTGCTAACATTCTGATTCTTAAGTTGGATGGGGATAATGAGTGTTTTATTACTGTGTTCCATAATGTACATATTATTTTGCATGCATCAAATATTTCATCAAAAACAATAGGATTTGTGAAGTCCTATTTATGAATTTATATAAAATTATATAAATGGATGTGCATATGTAATAAGAATGGTTTTATAACATTTAAAAAATCATGGGACAAGCACTCTGATTACCTCAGTTGTAGAGTGACATCCAAAGAGCTGAGTTAAATGCAACGTTGGCTTGCTTTGCCCAGAAAAATGAGACTGAGTGGGGATGAGCCATATCAAATGCATTGGTAAGTGGGTGAGATTTATCTTTGATGCCAACAAGATCCTTGTCTTTACTCTTTTATGCTCCTGGTTTTCCTTCTGGTCTCACATTCTATCCTTATCAAATCACACTTTTGGGCCACCATCACCTATTGCCTGGTTTTATTCAATATCCTCCTAATAGGTCCCCTTGCCACCAATCAAGTCTCCTCCAATCCTGTCTCTACCCCGCATGTAAGAGGTCCTTTTGAAAATACAACTTTCACCAGGTCACTTCTTGGCTTGAAACTCTTGGATGAGTCTCCATTGCCCTCAAGGTAGAATTAACATCGAATGACATAGCAAAGACTACTAGTTCCCTTTAATATTGTTTTCTCCTTCTTCCTTACTAACAGAACCTTGATTTTGTTAGGGAGAGCAATTGTGCTCAACTAAGAAACTACATTTCCAAGCACTCCTTACAGATAGGAATGGTTGTATGACTAAATTCTGGCCAGTGACATATAAGCCAAAATGTCAAGTATGGCATCTCAAAAAGCTCCACCAAAAGGAAACTAACTCAGGGGGACTGTAACCTGTTGCTTTTTCTCTCTCCTTCCATCTCCTTGACTGAAAGAAAAGTGGCTCAAGCTGAAGTGGCCATCGTGAGACCTTGAAATGGTCTTGTGGAGAGGGGTCCTGCCATAAAGATGGCAGAACTGAAAGTAAGAATGAGCTGAAATCTTTGATGGTTCCTCCATCATGGAAATAGTTTGGACTGTCTACTTCTGGATTTGTTTTACATGAGAGAAAAATAATCCACTATCTTATTTAAACGGTGTTTTGGTGACTGCCATTTCTCACATCCATACCTAATTTCTAAATGATATTCGTGGCTTAAGGTCTGGTATCTGTCTCTTCAGCCTCATATTCTACCCGCTTTTGTCCTCAACCCTCAAAGGCCTATATCTAAAGAATAACAAATTAGTTTCAGTTCCTTAAGCCTGTTTTCTAATCTCTCTGCCTAAAATGCTTTCTTCACTCCCTTTGACTAGGTTAATGTTTACTCTTCATTCTAGTGTTAATTATCACTTATTCCAGGAAAGCTTCCTTTTCATTCTAAGTCTAAACAGTTATCCTTCATACCCATTTCCATTAAATCCTATACCTTCTATCTTGTCTGGTATCAACTGTAATTGATAAATTGCTTACCTGCTTCCTTTACTAGGTCTTAGGGTCAATGATAGCAAGAACTGTGTCATGTCTACAGTTTTATCTCTAATATCTACTGCAATCCTGGTACCTTAGAGCCAGTCAGTAAATGTGTGGTGACTAGTGAATGAATGAATGAATGAATGAATTCATACCAAAATGAAAATTATGGATTTATCTGCATGAGCTTCTTCTAATAGGGCTATTTTCCTGTAAAAAGAGGTCAGAATGTAACTCCTATGAAAGGTGGGTGGTCCTTTTGGTTACCCTGATGTCACATGATATAGCCTTTTGTTCCACAGAAGCAAGAGAAAATAACAAATTTCCACTTTTGTCTATGATTTGCCTTTATCAATATGCACTCCTCTTCCTCCTTCTCCTCTTTTCCCACATACCATGGCTTAGAGGAAAATTCACTCAAGGATGATTATTTCTTCAGGGAAAATATCATCTCTAATTTAAACCAAACAAAACCCAAGGGATTGGGCTGGCTCTTTTGAGGTTGAGTAATGGGTTTAGAGGAGAATGTCACCATGTGCCAAATGTTGCACTGATACCGTCAACTTTGTGTAAATTTGACTTTTTGTCCCCAGTTTTTGTTACTCACACTTTCATGATCTTTTTTTCCTTTCTGAGTAGATAATAATTTGCCAAATGTTAACTTGCCTTGGGGTCTGTGTCTATGGAGAGACTGAAACCCGGCTGGAAGTATTTGTTTGCCAAGAGTGAATTACACTGCTTATGATTTTCTTGAATAATTTTGTGTTTAAAATAACTAACACAAAATTGTTACTTAAAACAAATCAAGTTCCCCAACACAAAGATGAAGAAAAACTTAAGGAAATCCCACAACATGAAACTTAGTATTGGCAAAAGCAGTCATTGTAAGTTGGAGCTAGCTCCCTGAGACGTCTTCATGGATGTGGTAAGCTGTAGCTGAATATTAAGATTTCTGATTGAGTAGCAGAAAAAATAAAAATGCTAGGCAGCTTGCCCTGCAACTTGCAATCTTTGTGGATCCTAACAGGCAGAAAACTTCTATTGCCAAGAAGAGTTACAAAATCTAGACATTCCTCAAGGCTTTGGAAAAAAAGTCAGGAATTACTCCACAGTGCAATAAACAGGATGAGAAGCCAGAATAAACCAGAATAAACACATCTGTCATTTGTGGCTGTCCAAAATCTTTTAAATAGACTCTATACTTTGTTATGATTCCCACCTTTGTTGAATAGGATGGTGCTGGCATGTAATCTAGATTCCACCAATCAGACATGTAACTTTGCAGTAAATAATGTAAGGAAAAGGGCTGGGTGCAGGTGGCAGTGGCTTGGTTCTGGGACCAGTGTTGAAAGTGCTGTTCTGTGGTGAAGTTCTGGAAGGAGTTTTTGGAAACTCAGCCATAAGTTTATTTCTCTGGACCTTTGAGCTACCTAATATCCCATAATAGATTCCTTTTCTGCTTAAACTAGCTATTGATAGTTTTTGCAACTAAAAGACCTAGCTGACATTCTGTTGCCTCTTGATAACATTTGTGGGTCTTGGCTTTAGAACTGCCCTTCATCCCTCACTGGTTATCGAGTGGATCACATGAAGTTGAAGCAGTAGAGTCACCATGTATAACTCATGATATAAGCAGAGTACGAGTTCATGGCCTCCCTCCATCCCTTTAATGTTTCTTCAGAGGAGGTACTCTTTCCTATTCTATGAAAACTCTAGTGGATCCCAAGGCTTTTACGTTCAGGAGGTAGGGTTGCTTCAAGTAACAAACACAGTCTGAAGTCGGTAATTAGAATATCCAGGAGAAGATATTAAACAGATATCAAAATGTGATTTAATGGCTTATCTCCTCCTACTCCTGGATCAGCCTGTTTCATCCTGGAAGCTTCTAGTAGGAAAGGGGAAAGTGGTTGGCTGCTTCTCCATCTCCCTATCCTCTCATCCTTCCCCAACTTGCTGGTCTGGGAGTGTAAAAGGGATAGAAAAAGCATCAGTTGAACCGACCAGATAGAGTCAGTTTATATATGGCAGCTGTTGAAAGCAGAGTCTTTCATGAAGCACTTTGGTGGCTCTTTGGAAGCCAAGATCAAGTCTCTCAGACTTCAAGTTCCCTTGTCCTGAGAAGACACTTCCCTAATCTAGATGGTTACTTGTGCCTCCTGTAGTTTCTGGTAATCTGGCTTTCATCTCCAACTTTTTGCTGGGGTTCTTCTGACTCTTTAGGAGGCTGTATAGGACAAGCACCCAAGATGAGCTCTCACACCTGGTTCCCATCAACATCGCTTGCCTTGACAAGCTCTAGTAGTGTTGGCTAATCTCAGTGTAACAGTACTTCCCCTGTCCTTGCCACCAGAGCAGTTGGCTCATATTTTGAGTTGATATTCTCTGGGTGGACATTAGACTGCACACCCTTATGACCTATAGAGGTCACATGTTAAGCTCTTTCAGTGGCCCCGTGGAAGCCCACACCCCTCTTATGAGGGAGATGAAGGGGCATGCATCTCTGTCTAACATCTTGTTATAGAAATAAAGGACAGGTAAATGTTTTGTTAAAGATAAAATTCTTTCAAAATCAAACTAAATTCAGCAAACATATGTGCAGTGAGTAGTGAGTTAGGCCCTGGGGATGCCGAAATAAATAAAATATGCTACTTCCTCCCCATGTAGAAGATTTATAATTGCAAACAAGAAATTGCAAAATGGCATGTGCCAGGGAGAAATGGTGGTATAAATCACTCTGCTGGAATGATTTGGTCAGCAGAGTAGATACTTAAGGAATGAGTAATGACATAAAGAGAGAGTATACCACACGAACTCAATGGGAAATGTCTGGATGTATGAGTGACATGGGAAACTGAAATTGAGAGAGAAGATTATGCTAGGAATTCGGCTCATTGAAGGGAGAGTTTCCCTTTCATTTGCTACAGAGTTTTAGATTTTACACTTCGAGTGACATCTAGGAGGCTCATGGCTTCAGATATCTGCATACTTTGTTCACCTTTAGGTGTCTACATAAGTTTGAGAACATATACTGAGAACATAAGTAAATACAAATAAGACTTTTGCTTCTTTGGAATTCTCTCAGGAAAAATAGAAAACAAGCACAAGGAATTTCTTAATGAGTAGAATTAGTTTCCTTGGATCTGAATAAATTAACAATAGAAGAAATTCTCCAGGTTATATTCTCTGGTCACAGTACAATAAGGTGAGAAATAGTTATTAGTAATACTTTATTGCTATTACTTTTATTGATGTAAGAATTCAAATGAATAACAGGAATACCATATGGAAAATGTTTAAAAATCTCCAATATAACCACTAAAATAAGACATAAGCCAATTACTTAATAACAGACCTTGGAGTAAAAAACAAAAATTAGAACTCTTTGTAATACAGAAAATCTTGGGGATGGAGTCACAGGAATATTCAGAGGTCAATTCATAGTTTTAAATGCTTTCACTCTTAAAAAAATAAAGAGAAAATAAACAAATAAAGCATTTACCTTGATTATATAGGGGGAAAAAACACATTAAAAGTCCTAAGAAAACTAGCAGAAGTGAAGTAAAACAAAAGCTGAAAAAATTAATTGTTAAGAAAAAAACGTTGGGACTTCCCTGGTGGTCCAGTGGTAAAGAATCCACCTTCCAATGCAGGGGATACGGGTTTGATCCCTGGTCAGGGAACTAAGATCCTACATGCCACAGGGGAACTAAGATCCTACATGCCACAGGGCAACTAAGCCTGTGTGCCACAACTACTGAGCTCACGTGCCTCAACTAGAGAGCCCATGTGCTGCAAACTACAGAGCCCACGTGCTCTGGAACCCGCACGCCAGAACTACAGAGCCCATGCGCCCTAGAGCCTGCACGCCACAAGTAGAGAAGAGAAAAAACCCACAGGTCACAACTGGAGACAAGCCTGCGTGCTGCAACAAAGAGCCCGCGTGCCACAAGGAGAGATCCTGCATACCTCAACGAAGATCCCACGTGCTGCAACTAAGACCCGACGCAGCCAAAAATAAATAAATAAATATTTAAAAAAGAAAAAAATGTTAAAAGCAGAACCAACAACCCCAAGAGCCATAATTACACTTAGAAGACTGCAGATTTTATCAAGGAAAAGAAAATGGAAGAAAAGGAAGAAGAAAAAGGAAGAAAAGCAGAAAAAACAGAGTAGAAGAGACTGTTAGCAAGGGTTCCCTGAACCAAGAGAGAGGAAACCTGTCCGAGGGGATGGTGGCAGAGTCTCAGCATTGCACAGCAGATGACACAGGTAATCAGAAGGCTGAAGCAGAGCTTCCAGCCTTTTTGCCAATTAGGGACCCTTCTTAGGCAGGCACCGAGAATAAGGAGCTCCACCTGAGACAAAGACAGAGAGAAGGAGTGGCAACGCCCCTCAGAGTGAACCCCACACATTGGGGAGTGATGATGTTCTGTTATCTTTTCCATTTCTTCTCTGGTAGTTGATGGTCTGGATCATGAGAGGCCCCTCCTGTGCTCCTCAGAGTTGGGAGTGAGGAGAGTGCGATTTAACACAGGGAACAGTTGAACACCATTTAACACGGTGGGAGGCGGGGGCTGTCCTCACTCCTGGGACTGGGACTCACAGCTGTAGCTGCAGTGAGAAGTCAGGAAACTCCACCAGGTGGGTGACCAAACAGGAATGCTGTGTCCATCATCCCAAACGCCTCAGTGCTTATATCCCCACAACGGTGGGGCCTGTCGGGTGCTGGATCACTGTGTCCAGTTGCCACCACTGTCTTGAAACACTCATGTCTCAGGACCATACTCGCCAGACAGAGCTGCCACAGGAAGATGGCCTTGCCTCCCTTCTGCCTTCCCAGTTTCACGGGAGAGCCCAGGCAGAAGCTCAGTCACATCCAGGACCTCAGCTGAGAAAGAGTCTAAGAAATGTAATCTCTAGTTTTTCAGATTACCAACCAATCCAAACCCAACCAAACCACAGAAGGGGGTTGGAAACCAATGTCAAGTGCTGATGATGGTATTCAGCACAATGTGTCTAGAAGTAGGTTTCCTTTCATTGACCTTGTTTGGGGCGTCAATCTGAGAGTAGATGTCGTTTATCTATTCTGGAAAATTCTCACCCATTATGAACTCAAATGTTGCCTGACTTCTCTGGGTTCCCACTTTCTCCTGGTTTTCGGCCTCTGAAGATTCATCATTACTTTCTCTCCATTGACTCACTGAAAAAAAAAAAAGTCTTCTTTGGGGGGAGTAGTTTACCCAAAATGTTAGGTTGTTTTCAACCTTTCATTTGGACTCTACTGAATAATATAAATAATAAAAATGTCCTGAGGTAAGATCTAATGTAGGTTTTATCACATGCTTAGTTTTCCCCCCTTCAACAATGTAAGTTTATTAAAGAAAAGCCAGGAGCTGAGGGACCATGGGGTTTATGGGGCTGTCTTTATGGTTTTTGTAGAGGCCAGGGCTGATCCATACTTGCTGGCTGAGGTTAACTATCAGGTCCAGCAAGGATGCCTTTGGACAGTGTTCAGTTAAAGCTAAGTTTCTTAGGTAAATTGGTCTATGGCATACATCAAAGCTTATTTCTCATTAAAGAGGAAAGCAGGTAATGGAACATCAGTTCTCAGTGACAGGGGAGAGAAGCAGCTTCTAACTCTCTTGGTGGTGTGGTTCAAGAGTGGCATGGACAATTCAGAGCCCTCGCCCTAGAGTTCCTAGACATGAACCATTAATTAGACATAACAGGTAATATTTCTGAGAAGGAAGCAATGAGCAAACTGACCTTCAGCAAATAAACAACATAAATAACAAGATTTTATGCCTCAAGAGGCCACATTAGGGAAGAGGTGTAAAACAGCTTCCAATAGAGGTTGCTTGATGGGGTTAAGAAAACATTACTCTGAAACATGGTGCCTTGGCATCATTGAATATTGGAAGCTAGAAGAAATAGAGAACTGACAGGTGCAGGGAGAATTCTGAATGTCCCCTTCTCTCCTGAAGCAGCCCTTTCTATACCTGCAGGGAAAAAAGATTCTTATTTCCAAAGATGGAGGGATGTCAAGAGGAATCCAGAGGAACGTGTCTTGCTAAGTTTCCCAGTTTACTACCTTTAGCTTATATCCCTTTGTTCTATCATGTTTTTCCATGACTTCCCACTCTTCATCAAACCTAGTATAGAAACACTCAGGCTTAACTATTTCTTCAGGTTTTTATTTCCCTATAAAGGCTCCAGAGTCATGTAAAACTTACATTAAATAAATATGTATGACTTTTCTTCTGTTAATCTGTCTTTGTCAGTTTAATTTTCAGGCCCACCCAAGGAACCTAATACTTCTTCCTCCCCTGCACTTAAGTGGAGACACTCCTGCAGCAGTTCATAAACATGCAATTAAAAATAATTTTTTCCCCTCACTTCAGGGCCATAATGACTCCAGGAAGAGAAAGGAAGTCTGTTCCCTAGTACCTGAACTCCTTACGTGCATTCTCTTACAGCTAGCAGGGGCACAGAGAACATGGTGACAAAGCCTCCTTGGGAGCAGAACCCACAGATACTTTCTACCTTTCCTCTGGGTCAGGGATATATGTGTTCCACTAGATTCTGCCCATCCAGTTAATGTGGCAAGGCATCCTAGCTGTTGATCTGGCTAAAGGCTAATGCTGGGGCCCAGGTCATGGCCGCTCTGGGCCTGAATCTTGTATGAGGCACAGATGTGTAGAAGGGAGAGGTAGAGCACTGATGCACAGCTGCATTCACTCAATCCCCTCCAAGCTTTCTCTGCCACATTACAGTGTGCTCATTAAAATATGCAGGTGTCCAGCCATTACCTTGTTTAAAATCCTTCAATGACTCCTTCATTACCTTCAAAGTAAAACCCAAATCTGTTATAGAAGATCGTTCATGATCTCAGCCAATGGTTACTTCCCCACTCCAACCATTCAAAACATTTTGGTTTCCTGTGACTATATTTCATGGTTCCCAGTGTCTGGTCAGAATAGACCATGCCCTGGGTCTCCCAAGCTGAATCAATGAATTCTCTGCCCAAGGACTTTTGGGCTTGAGGGGAGAGAGAGAGAGAGAGAGGAAGGGAGGGGGAGAGAAGGAGAGAGAGAGGGAAAGATCAGTTAGACCATCTCCGGTAGTAAAAGTTGCAAGAGGTCAAACTCAAGTGTTGGCTGGTGACCATGTTTTACCCCAATGTGGAGAAGACCACTCAGCAATGAGAGAGGATGAGATCCATGTGCAGAGAAATGTGGAAGAGACTGAAAGGGAGTCCTGGCAGCTATGAGTACCCAGCTCCAGTTGGGTTTTATTACATTGTTAACCTTGCTAACTCCTTATCCTTAAGAGTTGTGTGTGAGACATTTCACAGAAATAAGGACATGAGTTTCTGATCTCCAGTGAGGGTGCCATAAAAAACATGCCGTGTGGAGCACTTTCTTCAGTTAGGTCTGCTTGGAATAGCATTTGCCTGAAGGACTGAAGACATCCAGTTATTTCTAGATTGACCTTGCCTCAAAAAAGTGCCTGAAGAAAAATTTTTTTTTTTTTCTGTTTGTTACCCAGACCAGTGGGGGTGGAGCAGTCGGGGGAAGCTTTGCCAATGAGGTCAGCTACTGCCAGGCCTGGAAGCACAGTGGAGCGTAGGCAGGTGGAATAAAGCCGCAGGGAATCTCCAGGTGAGGTGAACAGTGAGAGCTAAGCGTGGTGGTGGGGCTGAGCTGGAAGGTCTGAACATCAGAACTACGGGTCAGTGGGAGGGCAGCAGATGAGTGTCCATGCTGGGTTGTAGTGGGGGTCCAGTGGACAGATGGGTGAAAGTGGTTGTAGCATGTTTTGAAAGCCAGACAGAAGAGTTTCAAAATTATGTTGAGGACACTGAAGAGCCATTGACCAAAGTAAATTTGGAGGAGGCTAATTTGAAGCTGTGGAGAAATGGTACCTGTTGAAGTTATCAGGCCCCTGGTACCTGCCAGAGCCCAGAGCCAGCATTTGTGATACTGACATTTAAGCCCAAGAGACCCATTAGTAGGACTGCTTTAAAATGGCTGCCCCTTGGGGAAACACCAGGGTTCCTGAAAAGCAGCCTTTTCAATTGTACAATATTTTCCTTCTAATCAAAGATCCGCTTTGAAAACTTTTAAATTGGGCTTAAAGTGAGGACTAAGGGACTAAGTGACATGGGGCCCCACTTTTGACTCCTTACCCTTAGTGGGGAGCCCTTATCAGCACTCTTGGCTTTGTGCAAAGAATGGGGAGGTCACCTTAGCCCCAGAACTGGCTTTTCTGTCTGTCTGGGAGAAGGAGATGGGTGACCCTCATCTGAAGAAAATTTTTAAACATTTTTTTTTATTTCTTGAGACATTTATTTACTTTGTAAAAAAAAAACATTTTGAGGCTAGTTCTTCTCAGCAACTAAGACAGGATCCTGAGCTTTGTGAAAATACCTGGTGACTTGAATTTGAAAAAGGTAACGTGTTGGAGCATTCAATGGAAAAAACCTGCCCCTTAGCGATGTTTGGAATGCAAAAAAGAATCTAAGGAATTAAATTAGAACTCATTATTATCTGCAGAGCATGTCTTTTAGGCTTTGGGATTGAGCCAGTTTGTGCTGTTTGAAGTTGAGATGTGGAAACATACACCCAAGAAATTTCCCTTTTGTTGTTAGCACAAGTCAATACCTGGGAAGCTGGTTGAGAAGAGGTGCAGTGAGGTGTGCCCTGTGATGATTCCTTCCTTTTCATTCACAAGAACCTGGCTCCGCTCTCCCCACCTCAGGGCAGGAGGTGACTGAAGAGTCTGTACAAGGCCAGCAAAGTCAGGCAGAAAGTCCATGATGTAGCTCCACAGACTGCAGCTGAGAAGGGAACCACTAGTTCAGTAAAACGAAACCTGAGAGACAAGTGGGCAAAGGGAGGGGAGAGGAGCGGGGCGCTGGATCAGTGTAATAGGATGTTCATAGCTGGGTCTTCAAACTGGAGTCCCCCCTCAACCTACAGGTACACCAGAGATTAAGGAGAACATGCTGGGTGGTCCTTTCTGGACTTTCTTTATTAAAAAGAAAAAAAAATCCGTCTCAGACTTTACATAACAAGGAACCCAAAAAAGGGAAGGGGGTAGGTTTGGTACTTGCAAAGCCTCCTTTAATTAGGCACAAGTCAGTGTTCCACTGGCATATTTTGCACGATTTCAAGAAGAATCATTATTCCAAGTCCTCAGGGTGGTAGAATTACCTTGGCACCAAACCCCAGGGGTCTACTCCAAGCCCCTCCATCTCTCCAGGAGCAGGGACCCAGCCTCGATCGCCTGGTGTTAGGGAGGCAGGACCTTATGGGACCACTAAAGAATCCGGCAGTTGGGGGAATAAAGTCAGGTCAACAAAGGTTTGAGGGTGGGACAGGGCTCTGATGCGTGAAAGGAGGAGTCTGGATACATTCCAGCGAGTAGCTGCAGCTCCTCAGGAGTGTGCCAAGTGAAGGAAGTAGATATTTGGTTTCACTTTTTAAAGTAATCACAACTTAGAGAAACTGGCAGAGATAAGGTCCCTCCAGGGCTTCTGCTTTGATGATGCAATTGGGGCTGGGAGGGAGCAGCTGTGATGCAAATAGCTTGGGCCAGCCCAGGAGGAATCTCTGGTGCGTGGAACAGTCTTTTGGTTAGGAAAAAAAGTGGCATCCTTGCCCAGTGGGAGGAACAGGCAGCTCAGACTTTTGCTTTCTTGAATCCACCCACTGAATGGAGACACAGCTGCAAGGGATGAAATCCACGTTCCTGATCAGTCTCCTCTGATTTTAAGGAGTAGATTTTTTCCCCCGCCTCTGTGGAAGGGTCTTTTAACAAAGATAAAATAACTTGTTTAGCAAAGGATAAAATAACTTGTTCTTCTCAGGACAGAAAATTGATCCTCCAGGTTTGTGCCAGCACCTTTATTTCACACAGCTGATTTGTGACCCACCTGGAAAATCAGGAAGCTGCAGCTCACAGGAGGCTCACAGTTGAAGAAAGTAGAAGGCAGCCCAGGCTAAACAAATGCCAGCCCTTAAACTGCTTGTGCAAGAACTGAAGAACAGACTTCCTCGGGGGGTTATTCTGTCCTTCTGTGTCAAAACAGAACTGCTGACTTCAGCGAAAAAGACACATGCTTTGCACGATCATTTCCAGTACTGATGACAGAGTTACGTTGGTTCACAGGGCCTCATACTTTCATTTACTTAATTTATAAATCACACCCTGCCTTCTCCTCACTCAAAAAAAAAAAAAAAAACTGTGGTAGCATATTACAAAACAAACAAAATGGGCATCCATGTGATCACAGTAGAAACAAGGTAAGACAGGTAGAGGGACATGTTTGGTTAGAAGATATGCCAAAAGGAAAATCAATATTATTTCGGTGAATTGTGCATTCAAGTAGCCAAAAGAAAGCAGTCAAAGAAAGAGCCAAGTAGCCGAAGAAAGAAGGAAGGAAGGTGTATGATCAAGCCACTCGAGATGGCTGTTTTCTTGCTCTCAGTACCAACCCCCCGGGACCAGTGCCTGCTTCACCTACACCCTACTTACAATGGCTGACCTTCCTACATACTTGCCCCAGACCCCAGCTGGTGATTGTTCTAATCAAAGGGGTGGGGCCTGCCCCTCTGCTAGTTTCCATGGTAACTGAAGAGCCAACCTGACTTAAATTCCCACTCTAACTGGCAATCTTCCCTTCCTTCCAGGAGGGAAGCCTGCCGCCATGTCCTGTCGGCCGCTCGCTGTGGGAAGTCGCTCCAGGACCTTGCTTCAAACGGGTAAGCTCCCCCATCCATGAAACCATTGATGTCTCTGTTGCTGACTCTGGGCTTTCTTCCGTCTTAAAGTTGGGCAAGTGCAGGCTTTGTAGGTGTGCCGACTGCAGCCCAACCGAAGGAAAGAGGGAAGGGAGGAAACAACACTTACTGAATACCTTGCTCTTCTATCCTTGTGCTGGGCACTTATCTTATTTCCTCCAGTTCTTAGCACAGCCCTAGGAGAGATACTGTTTCCTCTGTTTTACAAATGAGGACAGAGAGATTAAATACATCAGTTCAGGATTGCAGGACTACTAGATGGGATTAGGATACAGCTTTTTTTTTTTTTTTTCCATGCTCAGTGAGGATCCGGGAAGACAGTGAGGCCCAGTGCTTAAGAGTGTGTTCTAGGGCTTCCCTGGTGGCACAGTGGTTGAGAGTCCGCCTGCCGATGCAGGGGACGTGGGTTCGTGCCCCGGTCTGGGAAGATCCCACATGCCGCGGAGAGGCTGGGCCCGTGAGCCATGGCCGCTGGGCCTGCGCGTCCGGAGCCTGTACTCCGTAACGGGAGAGGCCATAGCAGTGAGAGGCCTGCGTACCGAGAAAAAAAAAAAAGAGTATGTTCTAAAGAACCAGCCATCTGGGTTCAAGTCCTGGCACCATCAAGTACTACCTGTGTGCCTTCCGACACATTCTTTAAACTCTTCCTGCCCCATCTCTGAAATGGGGATAAAGAGGATTGTATGAGGAAATCTGTAAAGCAAGTGCTAGTATTTGGAATATAGTTAACGCTCAAAAGCTGGTAGGAGTGGGTGCGGTACTGTGTTTTGTTTTGTTTTGTTTTTATTTATTAAAATTTTTTTTTTTTTTTTTTTTTTTTTTTTTTTTTTTTTTTTTTTTTGCGGTACGCGGGCCTCTCACTGTTGTGGCCTCTCCCGTTGCGGAGCACAGGCTCCGGACGCACAGGCCCAGCGGCCACGGCCCACGGGCCCAGCCGCTCCGCGGCACGTGGGATCCTCCCGGACCGGGGCACAAACCCGCACCCCCTGCATCGGCAGGCGGACTCCCAACCACTGCGCCACCAGGGAAGCCCTAAAAATTTTTTTATTATTTTTTTTAGTTCCTGGATCTCTGCCTTAGTCTATTCAGACTCCTCTAACAGAAAACCATAGACTGGGTGGCTTATAAACAACAGAAATTTATTTCTTACACTTTTGGAGGCTGGGAAGTTCAAGACTGAGGCACTGGCAGATTCCATGTTTGGTGTGGACTTCTGGTTCACAGACAGCTGTTTTCTCACTGTCTTCACATGGTAGAAGGGGTGAGGGAGCTCTTTGGGGGTCTCTTTTATTAGGTCACTAATTCCATTCATGAAGGTTCCACCTTCATGACCTAATCACCTCCCAAAGTCCTCACCTCCTAACACCATCACATTGAAGCTTAGGATTTAAACATGTGAATTTTAAGGGGACACAAATCAGTCTATAGCAATATCTCTTTAAAAATAAGTTTGAAACAGTGTCTGTCTTACATTCCTCTACCATGATTATCCCTACATTTATGACTGCATACTCTATCACCTCTTACTGATAAGTATTATTGGTAATACTCTCTATAGAGAGAATAGAAAGATAATTCAATCTTTTATGGCTGATCAAAAAAAATTTTTTTTGGTTTCTGTTTTGCCTAGATACTTTTTTAATATGGACGTTACTTTTTAGAGCAGTTTTATGTTCACGGCATGCTTGAAAGGAGACTTCTATATATTCCTATATTCTCTCTACCCCCACCTATGCGTAGCCTCCCCCATTATTAACAACACCCTCTAGAGTGATACATTGGTTATAATTGATGAATTTGCATTGAGACATCATAATCACCCCCATTCTCTTGACAGTATCTTTCACAGAGCAGAAAATTTTAATTTTAATGAAGTCCAGTTTATCAATTCTTTCCTGGATTGTCCCTTTGATGTGGTATCTAAAAAGTTATCACCAAACCTGAGGTCATTTCTGCTGTGTTTTCTCCTATGTTATCTTCTAGGCGTTTTATAGTTTTTCCTTTTGCATTTAGATCTGTGGTCCATTTTAAGTTAACTTTTGTGAAGGATGTAATGTATGTGTTTAGATTCTTTTGTTTTTTGACATGTGATGTCGAGATGTTCCAGCACCATTTGCTGAAAAGACTATCTTTGCTCCATTGTACTGCCTTTGCCTTTGTCAGAAATCAGTTGACTATATTATGTGGGTCTATTTCTGGGTTCTCTATTATGTTCCATTGATCTATTTATCTATTCTTTTACCAATACAAAATTTGTTTTTTAATAATAGAAGCTGGGAAATTTTCTTTCATCTTCACCACTTGCTATTAAATGCCACAGCTATAACTTCTTGCCCTAAGATAAAGCATAAGAGAACTCCAGCCCTGAGATCTCGAAGGACGTCTCCTCAATAGCTGACAGCTGCTGCCTCAGCAGGTGGTCTGAATTGGTCAAGTTTTTCAGCTCCCAGTTTCCTGTCCCGGCTGGATGAATTTTCAGGGTATGAGAAGGTCGTGAAGCCTGAATCATAGTGGCTCACAAAGCAACATCTCATTCAGATTCTTCTCCTTGGGGTCAATGATAGAGTTCAGATGCCTGACAAGGGCATAAGGGGCAGGTAGTTCCTGGGGCCAGGTGCATGTGTAGTAGTACTGGCAGCCCATGGGCCACATGCTAGCCTTTCCTTGGCTGCCCCCTTCCCTGGTAAGGAGCTGTCAGGTCCAAGTGGATATGCCTACATGGAGCCTGTGGACTATACCATATTTACCTGCTTCCAGGCTTACTTGCTTGGGCATTTCCCTGGGCCAGTCATCTAGTGAGTGAACCATGCTTGTGTTGTGCCCTTCTTTAGGCTTCCAAGTTATCAGGGCAGGAGTTTGCATCAAGAATGGAAAGGGTAGGGAGTGGGGAGTGCTGTGGACATACCTTGGATGTGTAAGTTAAGGTGTGAGATCCCTCAATGTGTAGGAAGGAGCCAAGGGCTGGAAGAGCAAGGGTAGGGGTGCAGCAATTTTCCATACCAAGTTTGAAGAGGCCAAGAATTCTGAATTTGTACCTGACCTTCCAGATCATTATGAAGGCATATTTGTCAGAGTAATAGGACAGGACATATTTTATTTAACAGTTTGATACTTGATTTTAACTTTCACATAGCTAGGTGTATGGTATGAGGAAGACCATTTGTACTCTTTCCCATGGCCCCACAAATTTGGGGGGTGGACCTGTTGGTGAGTGATAGACATGGGACCACAATTCAGTATTCTGGGTTCCTTGTTAAAGTCCTTTCAACTGTTTTAATGAGCTTGGCTTGTCCTTACTAAAAACAACTGGTTTGTTGTTTCCTAGATTTCCTCTGGTTTTATCCTGCTGGTCAAGTGTAAAATCTGATGCTGAATCAGAGAAAGTATAGTTACCCTAAATTAAGTTAAAATATAGTTTGCTTTGGGCACCCACTCTCCCCTGACTCTTCTCTTCCCAGGCACAGTACCTTGTGCTGTGGCCCATGAGCTCACCCTCTTTCTCCCTCTTTCTCTCTGTAAAATTCATCCAAGGGATGACCCAAGCCTAGGTCCGAGAGCTAGCCGCAGAATTGCTATTTGTAGGGATAGAGACAGAGCTTGGACAGGCAGGCTGGGGTACTCACATGTGTTCATGGCTCATCACATTACGGAACAGATCCAGAGGTGGAAAGGGGAAGCAGACTGTGGGCTGGGGGTCCAGGGACCAGCTCTGTCATGCTACCACATTCAAGAACAGAACTCTGAGCAGAATATGAAAATTCCGAATTTGAACTTGGTTTTCCAAACTATTATAATCCATGTAAGATGATACAAAATATTTAATTTAACAGCCTCTTACTTTGACTTAGAACTTTCAAATATGTAGAATGTGGTACATGAGTCTTGATTTATTTTTTCACACCTGGACTTGAAACTGTTATGAGTAGACGTCTGCTTAGAAGGATTTTCTCCCTGTAGGCTATGCTTCTCTTCTTTCTGGATAAAGGCCTGGTGATTTCCATCATAAAGTCTACTGTCAGAGGCAGATAGAGACTTTCAAACCTGACCACTGGCTGACCTTTACTTTCTTGCTGGTTTAAGGCAAAGAGGTCTTATATAGATTTTCAAATTGGACCTCAGCTTGTATCTGACCTTCCATGTTTTCTTAGGTCCCTCCTGAAGTTTTCCCCTATCCTGGGTGGGTTGAGAACTAGCAGAGGATAAAGTCCTCTGTACTCCACCCTCTCTTTTTTCCACTCCAACCTCAAAAACACATGCACACACATGCACAGAGCCACACAAGATTCTTGTAAAAACTGGGACTCCTGTTCTCATCACTGAGGTTTTCTGGAGCTTCCTTCCTCCTCTTACTGCTCTAGGGCATTTTCCACTCAAAACCATTGACTCAAAAGAAAAAAAAAAAAAAACACCCTTGATAAAAAAAGAAAAGGGAAGGGTTCTTGTCAGAACATGGGAAACAAAATTCTGAAAATAGCTCAGATTCTCCTACAGACATGATGCAAGTGTTATTAAGTTGAGGAACTGTTGACACCAATGACATGATTGCTGATCCTTTGCTCTTTTTCTCATTCTTTCCCATCAGTATTTCCTGAAATCTGGGTTCTGGGCAGTGACCCTTGAATGCAACCTTGTAAACAAGCACCCACAATGCTTACAAGAAAATCTTAGAGCTATGGCCCCCTTTAAACTTATATTTAAATATATTTGTAAATATAAATTTAAATATACCAAACATGTAAGTGTATATTTAAATATATTAATAAATATAAATATATATATATATATATATATATATATATATATATTTTTTTTTTTTTTTTTTTTTGGCGATACGCGGGCCTCTCACTGTTGTGACCTCTCCCGTTGTGGAGCACAGGCTCCGGATGCGCAGACTTAGCGGCCATGGCTCACGGGCCTAGCTGCTCCGTGGCATGTGGGATCTTCCCGGACCGGGGCACGAACCCGTGTCCCCTGCATTGGCAGGCAGACTCTCAACCACCGTGCCACCTGGGAAGCCCTAAATATATTTTTATAATATAAAATAATATAATTAAAATTATATTTTTATAGAGATATATACCAACTGGGGGCTTATTTACTATAAATACCTCTTTAAATTTTCCTGGTATGGGGCTTCCCCGGTGGCACAGTGGTTAAGAATCCGCCTGCCAGTGCAGGAGATATGGGTTCGAGCCCTGGTCTGGGAAGATCCCACATGCCATGGAGCAACTAAGCCTGTGCACCACAGCTACTGAGCCTGCGCTCTAGAGCCCTTGAGCCACAACTACTGAGCCCACGTGCCACAACTACTGGAGCCCACATGCCTAGAGCCTGTGCTCCGTAACAAAGTCACCACAATGAGAAGCCCTCTCGCCACAACTACTGGAGCCCACATGCCTAGAGCCTGTGCTCCGTAACAAAGTCACCACAATGAGAAGCCCTCTCACCACAACAAAGAGTAGCCCCCGCTCGCCACAGTTAGAGAAAGCCTGCACGCCGCCACAAATAATACATAAATAAATAAAATAAATTAAAAAAAATTTCCTGGTACGGTGAAAGGGATTTAAGGAGATAAAGATGGAATAAATGCAATCAGGAGAAAAATAAAAATTTAGGAACTGACCAGATGTTGCTGATAAAATTGGACACAACTCAATAAGTTTTAGGAGGCCAAAGACATTAAGATAATTCATTGGTCCATTCATTTATTCAACTCATATTTCTCTTTTCTTCTTTCTACTCTAACAAAATGGATTAAAGCAGCTAAATTGTATTTATTGTGACTGGCAAGGACTGTGTACACTATTCTGGAAAATATAAGATTGTGACACAGCTGTTTAGTTCAAAGCTGTTACGAAAAGAAAACGTGTATCTGAGAAAGTGAAAACAGTATAAGACTATCAGAGATACTGGCCCTGAGTTTTATCTCATTTCCCCATTCCATATGTTATGTTATGACCAGAGTTAGCTTTCTAAAATGAAAATCTCATCGCATAAATCTGCCTAAAACCGTTAGTGGGTTCTCGTTATTTATTGGAGAAAGTTGAAGTGCCTTAGCATTGTGTACAAAGTGTCCATGACCTTGTTCCTGGCTACCTTTCTGGACTCATCTCCAGTCACTGCCTCTTCTCCCTGTGTGTAGAATGGCAGCTTCCAGAGAGCCATGACTATATCTTACTCATCTTTGACCTCCCAGTATCATAGTGGAGGCTTCAGAAGCACTTTATTTTTAATTAATAGAGCCTTTTTCATCCATGAATCTTTTCTCTAAACTACTTTATGGTGGAATTTAACACATACAGAAAACTTCATAAAACAAATGAACACAAGTGTAATTACCACTTCATTCAAAAACTAGAACATTGCTGGCTCACCAGAAGTCCTCTTCATGCCCTTTCCTAATCACATCCCCTTTTCTCTCCCCAAAGATAACCACTCACCCCACCTATTCACCTGTTCTCAGCTCAAGCCCACAATCCCCACACACCACTTCACTTCTGGGATATCCTCCTGAGCTCATACAGACCTCTGATAACTTCCTTTGTCTCTGATCTTTAAAGCACCTATTTTCTTTAGCATTCATTTGGCACCTAGTCACCTATAGCATCTCTTTATAAAGTTACATTTATGGTATTCTTCTTGTATTGTTTATATTATTTTGCCTTCACTGTAGGTATCTTTATCTGTTCAAATACTTTTTGATGTTTATAGTCTATATTGCTATTGTCTATGTTTTACGTTTATAGTTAAATATTCATTAAGTATCTATAATGAGATCTTATTGACAGACATATCAAAGCATGTAAGAGACAGATTTACTCAACCCGATAAAGAGAAAGAGCCAAGTATAGTCTACACAACGACACACAGAGAAAGAGAGAGCAAGATATTGTTCTGATGTAGTGCACGTAAGTATTCAAGAGTTTCACACACTGAAAATCATAATTTCTCTCTCCCCTATTATTCATTTCCTCAAACCAGAGCAAGTGTTAGGAAATCCAGATATGCTTCAGATATAATCTTCAAACAGATTAAGGTTTTGAGGAAAGAAGACATTTAGGATCAAGCAGTACCTGTCCTCTTTAGCATTTTACTTCAGAGGAAACATTGCCAGAACATGGGCCACGCTATTGGTTGAACTCCTGACATGGATACTCCAGGAAGGATTCCACATTGTCAGGGAAACTGGAAGAGATGACACTGAAAATCCTTTCCTACCTTATGATGGCATAGATGAATGAAAGCCATTGCCAATCTAAATATAATGATTAAGTCTGTAGTTTTACTTAGAAACGAAGTTGGTGCTGAAAGCTCAGTTCTAAGACATGGGATTGTGATTCAACTAGCTCCCAGATTCCACCCACTAAATATGGTTAACACTTTTAGTCAACCTATATCCATCATTTCAACTCTTGGGTGGAATAATAAATGTTAAACATGTGAACGTGAATTATCTTTCCTTGTTTTTCACATACTGTTAGTGACCACCACCCCCGTGTCACCTATACTTTTCTTGCAGAATTTTACTCATTCTTTGAGATTCAAATAAAACATATCATCCCATATGAAATCTACCTTGATCTCTCATGAAAGTTAGGGCTTTGTCTATTCTGCTTAACAACACTTTTTTTCCTTAAAATACTCAACACATTGTATTTCAGTGTATTTATCTGCCCCACAGAATTATAAGCTCCTCAACTTTAAGGGCTGGGTTTTATTTAGTACTAGACCTGTGGTAGGTGCTCAATAATTTGAGTGAACAAAAAGTACAAAGTAGTAAAATTTGAGACACAGAATCAAAAGTAATAAACACCCAGTGCCAGAATTAATATCTTCTGTTTTCCAGTTACTAGATTAGGTACTGAGAAAAGGCAAATAAAACACAGAACAGGCATCCAGAAGCTCACAGTCCAGTAGGGAAAGAAGAGAAGTAAGTGAACACATGATATATTGTTGGAGGGAGGAAGATGGAGGTGGGTAGGGTGCTGTGGGAGCCCAGAGAACTGGTGTTTGACTCAGGAGGGGGAGTAGGAGATAGATGTGCAAGCTGATTACTAAGGACAGGCAGCCAGTCATATGGAGAAGGGGAAGAGGTAGGGGGCGTTCAAGGCAGGGGAACTTGAAGCATTGGAGTCCTCTATGACCTTACATGGAGATTCCTAGCAGTGAGAACAAGCACAGAAATTTGCTTCTGTCAGGTTGACCATAGCCCTAGCACTTCTGTGGGGTGTACCAGAGAGGAAAAGAGAAAGGAGAGGAGAGCATACTTCTGTCTGACTGGGAAAAAGTAAAAAGATGCAATTGGATCACATGTGAACTTGTACTATACTTAGATGTACAAAGAAAATTAGCTTCTTTATTTTCTAATACATGGCTGATCTTCTTGGCTGATCTTCTTTACAATCTCCTCACATCCCCTTGGGAGGGGAAAGCAGAGACTTTCAACTTCCTATTTCTTGCATCACAGGCTATACTAGTTGGAACAGTGTATTTTCAATGACTCAGTCTCTTTTGGATAAATGCTTTTCAGATTTCCTCTCCCCATCTCTACTCCTGCCTCCATCCCTTGCTTTTTTTCCAAGGGCAACCTCATGGCAACACAGAAGACAAATGATTGGAACTCATGTAGCATTCTCTAGAATCTTATTGGTCTCTTCTGGGCCCTGCCATGAGGCAGCTACTCAGCCTTTCAGGTACAGCTGGTTTTATTTGACGTTTTGGAGGATATGCAAGCATCTGTGACTAGAACTCACAGTCTAGGGCATTTATATGGTATTTTAAATGTGGCAACCACTTCATTCAGACCCTGGGTCTTAGCCAGTATGCTGCTCCAATCAGCACCTCAACATCTGGTCACATGTTTGAGTACCATGTACAGGCCTTGGGAAAGAAGGAGAGATACTTTAAGACAATCTTTCTGGGCACTCTCCTTCAGGATCTTCAGGCATGTGCATCTGGATCTTTCCCCTGGATCCCTTTCCTTGGGGTTCATCCTGAGTGGGGGGAAATGAAGAAATGAAAGATCTCTCCATAGTACTTAGTCAACTCTCTTTTCTTTCCCATAATCCACCAGGATAGAAGGGGCAATTGATCTACTTCTCCTTCCTGGCATAGACTTCACTTACATAATATTCTCCTGTTTCCTTCTTAATAGAAGAGAAGTATTTCCATATTGTGGGAGAAACTATAATTTGAAAAGAAACTCTAAACTCTGAGTTGGCCAGGTCTGGCTCTTGATGGAGTACAAGTGGACATTGGTTTAACACCCACACATATTATTCTAATTACACAGGCACAGCCAGGATAAAAAAGTAACACTTAAAGAAGTGTTGTGGAATGGCAGAGTGAGATGGTGAAACTCCTTTCTCACAAAAACAGAAAATACAGGCAAAACAACTAAAATCATTTCACGACTTTAGAAATTAACCAAAACCACGGAACAAATTGAAAATTGTCTATGCAAGAGAAACTAAACTTCTGTAAGGTAGCAGTATCTATGTCATTTAACTAACTCATTTTAACTATTCCCATCCCCCTTTCCTCTCCAGCCAGGTAGTGGGGTAATCATGACAAGCCAGCAGTCTTGCAGCCAATGGAGAGGGATGACCACTTCTGGAACTTGATTAAAATACACATCTGTATAGTACCATTGATATTTTGTCTGTATGTGCAGCTACCTGGAAAATTTTCATTCCCAGGGTGTTGGGGCTATTCGTTTTGACTCAGAGATAGCTCAACAACAACAAAAAGCTCTATCCCCAGGATGTTACCTGAAATAATAGTAATATGCTGGCAACATCATAGTGGTTGGTCTAAGGCTGTGATTTCAGTTGAGGCAAAAAAGAGTATGACCAAAAAATTTAAAGGAAGTCCTAGAGCTAGGTAACTAGAACTAAGGAACTTCAGAAAGCCCTGATTTCTGAGGATCTAGAAGGTAGTGTGTGTGTGCAGGACTTGACCTGAAAAGGAGAAGGCTTCAGCCATTCCAGTCCACATTTGGCTGACACTGACATTGTACAGCAGGAAGTGAAAGCTAAGACTGCTTCATACATTGCCTGAAATTTGAAGGCATGCCTTCACATACAGATCCCTTTGGCACAGGGTGAAAGACATGTAGACAAAGCATTTAAGGAAATCTTCCACTAGATCATTGGCTGGCTACAAGTAATACTGACTCAAGGATGACCCCTAGGAACTCAGATTAAAAATAAAAACAAGAACTTTAAAAAAAGCCTAGGAGAGAACTCATTGGTTACATATTTCAGAATACTTACAACGATAATAAACTTTGGAGAGGAGGGTGATCTGATACCATAGTTGTTATATTATTCAATATACTATGTAAAGTATCCAGTTTCAAAATAATTATGAGGCATGCAAAGGAAAATACAAATATGACACATACATGGAAAAAAAAAAAAGGGAGCCAAAGAAAATGTCCCTGAGGGAGAACTGATGGTGAACTTAGTAGCCAAAGAATTTAAACCAACTATTATAAATATGTTGAAATAACAAAAGAATTAAAGGAAAACATGACAATGATATCTTACCAATTAGACAATATAAATAAAAAGAAAAATAATAAAAAAAAAACTCAGTAGACCTTCTGGAGTTGAGAAGTACAGTCACAAAAATAAGAAAAGTTTAATAGAGGTGTTAAAAACAAATTTGAGCTTGCAGAAGAAAGAATGTCAACTTGAAGATAGGTGAATTGAAATTATCCAGTCCTAGGAATAGAAAAAAAAAAGAATGAAGAAAAATGAACAGCACCTCAGAGACCTGTGCATACAATCAAGCATATGAACATACACAAAATGAATGTCTCAGGAGGAGAGAAGAGATAAAGGGGCAGAAAGAATATTTGAAGAAATAATGGGCCCAAACTTCCAAAATTTGATGAAAAGCAGCATTCTACACATCCTAGAAGCTCAGTGAACTGTAAGATAAACTCTAAATGATCTACACAAAGACTCATCATAATGAAACTTTAGAAAGCCAAAGACAAGAAGACAATATTGAAAGCAGCAAGAGAGGTGACTCATCACATACAAAGGATCCTCATTAGAAACCATGGAGGTCAGAAGATGAGATGAGATGACATATTCAAAATACTGAAAGAAATGGACTGTCAACCAAGAATTCTATATCCAGCAAAACTATCCTTGAAAAATGAAGGAGAAATTAAGATATTCCCAGGTAAACAAACTCTGAGACAATTTGTCACTAGCAGAGTTATTTAATAAGAAGTACTAAAGGAAGCCCTTCAGGCTGAAATAAAAGGACACTAGATGGTAACTCAAACCCATACAAAGAAATAAAGAGCACTGGAAAAGGTAAATACATAGCTAAATATAAAAGACAATATAAACATATTTTTGTTTCTAACTGTTTTATTCTTTTATATGATATAAAGGCAACTACAGGGACTTCCCTGGTGGTGCAGTAGTTAAGAATCTGCCTGCCAATGCAGGGGACATGGGTTTGAGCCATGGTCTGGGAAGATCCCACATGCTGCAGAGCAACTAAGTCTGTGTGCCACAGAGCTGTGAGCCTGAGCTCTAGAGCCCGTGAGCCACAACTACTGAGCCTGTGTGCCACAACTGCTGAAGCCCATGCACCTAGAGCCTGTGCTCTGCAACAAGAGAAGCCACTGTAATGAGAAGCCCACGCACTGCAAAGAAGAGTAGCCCCCACTCGCCACAAATAGAGAAAGCCCACGTGACGCAACGAAGACCCGATGCAGGCAAAAATAAATAAATTTAAAAGACCAGGAATAAATTTAACAAAGGAAGTACAAGAAGTACAAGACTTGTACACAGAACACTACAAAACTGTCAAAAAGACGATTTAAGTAAATGGAAGGACATCCTATGTTCATGCATTGGCAGAGTTAATAGTGTTATAATGGCAATACTCCTTGTATTGTTCCACAGATTCATTACAATCCCTGTAAAAATTCCAGATTCCCCTTTGCAGAAATTGGCAAGCTGATACTAACATTTTATGGAAATAAAAGGGATATATTGCCAAAAGAACCTTGGAAGAAAAGAACAAAATTGGAAAACTCATACTTCCCTATTTCAAAACTTACTACAAAGTTACAGTAATCAAGATAGTGTAGTACTGGAATAAGAATAGAAATATAGGTCAATAGAATATAAGTGAGAGTCCAGATATTAACTCTTATATTTATGGTCAGTTGATTTTTAATAAGGGTGCCAAAATAATTCAATGGGAAAATATAATCTTATCAATAAATGGTACTGGGACATCTGAATATTCACATGGAAAAGTATGAAGTTTGACCCCTACCTCACATTGTATACAAAAATGAACTCAGAATGGATCATAGACTTAAATATGAGCTAAAACTATAAAGCTTACAGAAGAAAACTTAGGAGTAATTCTTTGACCTTGGGTTAGACAACAATTTCTTAGATATGACACCAAAAGTACAAGTGACAAAAGAACAAAGAGGGTAAATGGGATTTCATTAAAATTAAAACATTTACTTCAAAGGACACTATCAAGAGAATGAAGACAACCCACAGACTGAAAGAAAATATTTGTAAATTATATCTCTGCTAAAGGATTTGTATCCAGAAAAAAAAAATATATATATATATATATATATTTTTGCTGTACGCGGGACTCTCACTGTTGTGGCCTATCCCGTTGCGGAGCACAGGCTCCAGACGCACAGGCTCAGCGGCCATGGCTCACGGGCCCAGCTGCTCCACAGCATGTGGGATCTTCCCATACCGGGGCACGAACCCGTGTCCCCTGCATCAGCAGGCGGACTCTCAACCACTGTGCCACCAGGGAAGCCCCAGAATATATTTTTAATAAACCTTACAACTCAATAATAAAAAGACAAATAAGCCAATTAAAAAAGAGCACAGAATTTGGATAGACATTTCTTCAATAAAAATATACTAATAGCCAACAAGAATATGAAAAGATGCTTGACATTATTAGTCATTAGGTAAATGTCAATCAAAGCTGTAATCACTTCACACCCACTAGGATGGTGAAATTAAAAAAAAACAATAACAAGTATTAACAAGGATATAGAGAAATTAGAACCCTCATATATTGCTTACAGGAATGTAAAATGTTGCACCCACTTTGGAAAACAATTTGGTAGTTCCTCACATTATTAATCAGAGTTACAATAAAAGCCAGCAATTTTATTCTTAGGTATATACCCAAGAGAAATGAAGATGTATGTCCTCACAAAAATGCGTTCATGAATGCTCATAATAGCCAAAAAGTGGGAACAACTCAAATGTTCAACTGATGAATGGATAAACAAAGGTGGTATATCCATACAGTGTAATATATTCAGCCAGAAAAAGAAATGAAGTATTGATACATGTTATAAAGTAGATGAACCTTGAATAAACACTAAGTGAAAGAGGTAATCACAAAAGACCAGATATTGTATGATACCATTTTTGTGATGTCAACCTATAAAAAACAAGTATCCAGTTCAAGAGGTTAAGTGTTGATTTAGGATCAAAGAACTGCAGTTTGGGGTACACAGATTTAGGTAGAAATCCAAATAGTATCCTGATTACCGGAAAGGGGCTCAGGGTTTTTAAGGGGAAAAGAGAGGAAGATAAGTTGTTTTTAAAAAGGGTTAATTGGTGCGAGATGAGGTAATTGATCAAGTGAAGTCTTCATTGGTAAAAGATGAGGTAAAGCTAGATTTGTACTTTATTAGTTGGTCAGGTGAAGTAGGCATGAGGTAAAAGTTCACTTTTATCAGTCCTTTCAAGGATATACTTGTTCTTGCTGATTTCTTGGCACATTGGTGGTTTGGCCTAGTTCAGAGTTTCAGAAAATAGGATGCACAAGGCAGGTGTTCTGGAGTGTCTACTCTGGTGTGGTAGGATGAAAATGTTGTAAAACGAGATTTTGGAGGTGGTTGCAAAATTCTGTGAATATACTAAAAACCGCAGCGCTGCATACTTTAAGTAAGTGAATTTTATGGTGTGTGACTTATATATCAATAAAGTTATTTTTTTAAAAAGAGAGAGATAGGGGTGCCACAAAAAATGTGACAGGTTTTTTGGGGGGAGGCATGAAATCTCAAGCTCATCATCTCAGAGAGCATGGCTCTGTTAACCAGGTGTTTCGGGAAAGTCACTAATAGACTAGGTGAGTTCCCTTGCTAATATCTATTTAGAAGCCTAGATTTATTCAGATTTTTATATTTCCAAGCACTAATTTTAAACTTAAACTAAATCTTGTGGCCTACAGATGACATTTCATATGTCAAAGTACTTTTACACTTGTCATTTTATTGGGCCAGAAAGACAAATATTATTAATGGTTAAGAAATTTTTAATTTCTTCTCCATAAAAATATTTTATAAGAATTATAACAAAGAGGCACAAATAATTGATTTAGAAGGCCTTTCAATAGTATTTTTCTAAATATGTGCAGAGGAACACCAGCTTTGCTAAGTGTTTTGGGGAAAAAAAGAGATCAACAGCCAAAAATGTTTGGACATCTATGTACAACATTCTTTTCTTGGAAATTGAATGGGCATGAGGCAATTAAAGGCTCTGAAAAGTTATTCACACTCCCTCAACAAATATTCATTCAATGCCTCCTAAGTGTCAGGCACTGTTCTAGGCACTGGAGACACAACAGAGAAGAAAGACACAATTCTTCATCTGCTGGGGTTTGCATTTTAATGTTGTACAGAAAAAAATCTATTTTTATTTAGTATTTTTTTTTTAGATGTTGGGGGTAGGAGTTTATTAATTTATTTATTTACGTTTGCTGTGTTGGGTCTTCGTTTCTGTGCGAGGGCTTTCTCTAGTTGTGGCAAGTGGGGGCCACTCTTCATCGCAGTGCGCTGGCCTCTCTTGTTGCGGAGCACAGGCTCCAGACGTGCAGGCTCAGTAGTTGTGGCTCACGGGCCTAGTTGCTCCACGGCATGTGGGATCTTCCCAGACCAGGGCTCGAACCCGTGTCCCCTGCATTAGCAGGCAGATTCTCAACCACTGTGCCACCAGGGAAGCCCTAATTTAGTATTTTTAATTAAGTATTTCTCAACTCATTTGATCGCAGAATAATTTTTTTCAAGAAATATCCATTAACATTCTGTGGAATACGTTTTGTTAAATAGGGGTCTACATTCATATATACCAACCTTCTAATAGAAATGCTATAAGGCAGTCAAGGGGGAAAAGCAGCATATGCAAGCATCCTGAATTGTACACAAACTGTGGTTTTAGTTCTTGGTGTTATCAAAAGGTAATGGGAATTAAACCTTTATCCTTAAGGAGTATGACAGGATGGCCTGATTAAAAGTGAGGATGGGAAAGAAACAAAAGAGATGAGCAATTAAAATATTTGTAAACATATTTTAGGTGACCCAGTTTCCAGATCTTTTCAATTATGAACAAGTTGAGAAAACCAAATGCAATTAATTAGGGTACTATAGAGGAGGAGGGACATGTGTATGAAATTAAGATATCATCTGAGAAATCTGAGTGTAAGGAATTGTAAATTTCCTCTTTTAACTACTGGGAAATTATAAAGGAATTACAAATCCCCTCTTAAGAAATGTATTCAAGTGACAGTAAACTACTAGAAATTCAAGTACAACAGTAGGTTGGACTGGATAAAACTAAGGCTAGAGCAAATTTTGGAGATAAAAAAGTTATCCTCAAAGGCAATATTAAAAGTCATAACTTTACTATTAATTCCTATTTAAAAATCTTTACACTTACATTCTTTTCTCTAATAAAGTTCAGTTTCACATAAGTGGAATCAAACAATAAGTATGTAGCCTTTTGTGTCTTTATTTCAATGAGCATAATATTTTCAAGGTTCATCCATATTTTAGCACATATTGGAATTTCATCCTTTTTAAGGCTGAATAATATTCCATTGTGTGTATATACCCATCCATGCATCTGCTGATGGACATTTGAGTTGTTTCCATTTTCTGGCCATTGTGAATAATGCTGCCATGAAAATTGGTGTACAAGTATCTGTTTGAATACCTGCTTTCAATTCTTTGTGGTATATATCTAGAAGTAGAATTGTTGGATAATCTGGTAATACTATGGTTAACTTTGTGAGGAACTGCCAAACTGTTTTCCACAGCAGCTGTACCATTTTACATTCTCAAGGCACAAGGGTTCCAACTCCTCCACATTCTTGCTGTATGATCAGGCCATCCAAGATGGCTATTCTCTTGCTCTCTGTACATCCCCTGCTCAACAAGTGCCTACTTCATTTACACGCTACTCACCTGACTAACCTTCCTACATACTTGCCTCAGACCCCAGCTAATGATTGGTTTAACTTTAGCTACCAGGATAGCTTATCAAAGAGGTTTTGAGGGGCATGCCCCTCTGCTGGTTTCCCTGGTAACCAATGAACCAATCTGATGTCAATTCACCCTGTAACTGCCCCTGAGAGCAAAGACTGCTGCCATGTCCTGTCCCTGCCACCTGCCACACACAGTGGGGTGTTGCTCCAGGACCTTGCTTCAGACATGTAAGCTCCATCTATCCATTAAACCATTAATGTTTCTGTTGCTAACTCTGAGCTCTTTCTTCGGTCACAAGGATGGGCAAGTACAGGGCTTAAAGGGCTTGTGGGATGCATCCAAACACTTGCCAATACTTTTTATTCTTCTCCCCCCTTTGTTGGATAATAAGTATCCTAGTGGGTGTGTAGCATTACCTCATTGGTTTTGTTTGTTTGTTTGTTTGTTTTGTGGTACGCGGGCCTCTCACTGTTGTGGCCTCTCCCGTTGGGGAGCACAGGCTCCGGATGCACAGGCTCAGCGGCCATGGCTCACGGGCCCAGCCGCTGTGCAGCATGTGGGATCCTCCCAGACCGGGGCACGAACCCATGTCCCCTGCATCCGCAGGCGGACTCTCAACCACTGTGCCACCAGGGAAGCCCTACCTCATTGTTTTGATTTACATTTCCCTAATGGTTAGTGATGTTGAATGTCTTTTCATGTGCATTGGCCATTTGTATATCCTCTTTGGAGAAATGTCCATTTAAGTCCTTTGCCCATTTTGGGATTGGGTTGTTTGTTTTTGCTGTTAGACCATAGGAATTCTTTATATATTCTGAATATTGATCCTTTATCAGATATATACTCTGCAAATATTTTCTCCTATGCCATGGGTTACCTTTTCACTTCGTTGACAGCATCCTTTGAAACAGAACAGTTTATAATTTTGATAAAGACCAGTTTATCTTTTTTTTTTTTTTTTCTTGTCTGGGCTTTTGGTGTCATACCCAAGAAATCATTGCTAAATTCAGTGTCAAGAAGATTTTCCCCTATGTTTTTTTCTAAGGGTTTTATTTCTTATGTTTAGGTGTTTGATTCATTTGAGTTAATTTCTGCACATGTTCTAAGAATCCAACTTCCTTGTTTTGCATGTGGATATCTAACTTTCCTACCACCATTCATTGAAAATGCTGTCCTTTTCCCATTGAATGGTCTTGGCAACCTTAAAATTCAAAAGACTGCAAAGGTTTATTTTTGGACTCTCTATTTTGTTCCATTTGTCTACATTTCTGTCCTTATGCTAGTACCATACAATTTTGATGATTATTCTTTTGCAGTAAGTTTTGAAATCAGGGAATATGTGTTCTTCAACTTTGTTCTTTATTTTCAAAATTGTTTTGGTTATTCTGAGCCCCTTGAGATTCCATATGAATTTTAAGATGGGTTCTTCTCTTCCTGGAAAAACACCATTGGGATTTTGATAGGGATTGCATTGAATCTGTAGGTCATTTTGAGTAGTATTGTCATTAAGAAAGTAGTATTGTCATTAAGAAAATTAAGTCTTCTTGGCTTGGACATATATACACTACCAAACGTAAAATATATAGCTAGTGGGAAGCAGCCACATAGCACAGGGAGATCAGCTCGGTGCTTTGTGACCACCTAGAGGGGTGGGATAGGGAGGGTGGGAGGGAGGGAGACGCAAGAGGGAGGAGATATGGGAACATATGTATATGTATAACTGATTCACTTTGTTATAAAGCAGAAACTAACACACCATTGTAAAGCAATTATACTCCAATAAAGATGTAAAAAAAAAAAAAGAAAGAAAGTGATCTTCAAACTATCAATTTTAACTTTGTCTATTGGATATAAATTTATAGCTTGCAGTTGTAGCCATTTCAGTTGATTTTCATGACTCTTGGGCAATTTTTATTAGTTATAGTTAGTGATTTGATCTTTCTATTAGATGGCATAATAATTGTACATTTTGGAAAAGTAATTATGCATATTTCTACTTCTGACTGAGTATGAAGTAAAATACTATATCTCTGAAAGAACTAGATTGACTAATGGGGTTTTGAATACTTAATCAGTGTTCCAATTCTTTTAATGAAAAACCTGAACTAATAATAGCAAATGAAAAAATAAAATAAAAAAATAATAGCAATAAAAAAAGAAAATTAAGTCTTCTAATTCATAAACATGGGATGTCTTTCCATTTATTTGTGTATTCTTTAACTTCTTTCAGTAATGTTTTATAGTATTTAATGTACAAATCTTTTGCCTCCTTAGTTAAATTCATTTGTAGATTTTTAAAAAATTTTTGATGCTATTGTAAATGGAACTGTTAATTTCCTTTTTGGGTTATTCATTGTTAGTGTATAAAATTATAACTGATTTTTGTGTGTTGAATTTGTATCCTGGAGCTTTCCTGAATTTATTTATTAGCTCTAACAGTTGTGTGTGTGTGTGTGTGTCTTTAGAATTTTCTATGTGTAAGATAGTCTCATCTTTGAACAGAGATAATTTAACTTCTTCCTTTCCAATTTGGATGCCTTTTATTTCTTTTTCCTTGCCTAATTTTCTCATTGCCTTTAATCACTATCAAATACCTCCTTCATCCAAAGCCTTCTAAGGGTATTCTGGATTATATTTCTCTATCTCCTTTTTCTTCTTCACAGGCCTTTCCTTTGTTGCCTTTGCCTCAGATATAGCTGCTCAAAAATCTTTAACTTCAAAATTCTAAAATGCTTTAACAAAACGAAAAGGAGCTGCCTTATCTTCCCGGGAGGTGTTAAGACCACCTTCTGTGGGTCCAGATTGAAATCAGTCATTTTTATTCTGGAATGAGTCTCAGAGTAAATTTCCCTTATTCAAATATTCCCTCTTATCTCAGAGTGCCAAATGTGATGGCATGAGTCCTATATTTGAAATCAGTCCTATATTTGAAATTTGAAATCAGAATCTGGGTTTATGTCCCCATTCCTTCTCTTACTAGTTTTGGGTGAAGTGGAGAAGTCTCTTACTCTGAATGTTGGCAGCTGTAAAAGTTAGGTGCTAATAATATCTGCTTTACCTTATAATATTTTGAGAATCAAATAGAATATGTATCTAAATGTAATAGAATATGTAGCTCATTCTGTAAGCTCTTAAAGTGCCATCCAAATATCTATTATTATTGTAAGTAAAACTGTAAAGTACTATATCTAAATAAAACATTATCATTTGTTCCTTTATTTATTCTACAAAATTTACCAAACTTCTGTTACGTTCTATGAGGGAGAAGAGGGAAGTTTCTCAAAAGGAAATCAGACAAGTCTCTTTCTCTGGAGGTGCTCACACTTTAATAAGAGAGATAATGTGCATAGACAATTCCAGTTCAGCATGACAAATGGTATAGTAATGGTGTGAACAACTGGTACATTAGAATAACTGGTTGTTTTGGGAGGTGTTTGGGAAAGCTTCACAGGTTGTGCTTCGAGATGAGTCTGGGAAAATATTGGTGGGCTCACCATGGACAAAGGAGGGGACCCCTAGAGTTCTGTAGAAAACACAGCTATCTTAAAAATGAAGTGATAGTTGTTCCTTTGCTTGAGATTAGAGCTCCTGACACTCCAAGAAAGGAAGCACTGAGGAAGCAGCTGGGAAAGCAAACTTTCAACAGACTTGCTTTCAACCCCAAAAGCCTCTTTGGTGGTAACCCTTCAAATTCCTTTTTTAGCCTCTATGTGAGTTTAAGTTTCTCTCAAACAGTTTGTCATTTAATTAGATAAAGGTAATTTACACCTGTAGGGTGAAGCAACACCTTTACTGTCATGAAAAAGAAAAAAAACCCCAATAATAATGATGATAAAAGTAATCAGAAGGTCACAGGGTGGAGAAAAAATCATTTTCACAAATTCAGGCCATAACTCCATTTGAATGGTTTTGAACTTGCTCCTGAACCCCAGGTCTTGGAACTGTCAGCTAACAACATTGCACGGCCCTGTAGCACTTCCCCTGCCCAAAGAAAAGCATTCTCAACTGACAGACTATCTAATTCCACAGGGGTTAGAATGCAGTGATCCCAGCAGCTAGATCAGGGTTTCTTTGAAAAAAATTTCCCTATTACTAGGGACCTATTACATTGCGGAGCACTCCAAGAAAAACAAAACCAAGAAGTTTTAATCACCGACTCTCTTTAAGCAGGGAGTCCCTGATAGACAGTGGACTTCAAAAAGATGGGACCCCTAATATTTTGTTGTATCTCCAGTACCTAGCACATAAAAGGGTGACAATAAATATGTGTTGTGGTCAACCGAATGGTGCAGAGGATGCTCCTTCACCAAAAAACATCAAACTAGAAGTGAAATTCTGGGTCTGAATTGTTAATAGAAAAACTTCAGCTCTTGCCTCTTTCTCACACCCTTCAGAGAAAAATTTATGCCCTGGAAAGGAAAGATGGGAGCAAGTAGGGTTGCCCTTCCTTGGCCTGTCTTCTAGTTCCACAGCATTTTTGTTTCTTCTCCCAGACTGCGGTACACCCACATACTCTCCTGCTTGTAGAGTGACTAAAATTTCTTTCCGATGGCCTCTTTTCTGGTCTCAGCTTTTGGTTAGTGTTCCAGAGCTACCACCTGAAGAGTTAATAAAAAGCAGGGGAGGGTGCGTTTCTTAAGTCTTGACAAATCTCCATTCTTTTTCCGCAATAGGCTTTTCCTTAATCATATGCCAAGAAACACAGTCTCTGCAAAATATTGCATGAAAGGATTCCAAGTTATAATCAAAGATAGGTCACAATCATAGTCACACGACACAGCTAGTTTGGCTCTATCATGAGGAATCTTGTTTTCTTTCCTTCTCTGACTCTCCTGCTGGGTCAACAAGTAGCCTCTCCCCTCAGCCCTTACACTCAATTAACACATTCTTTTTTCCATACTTCCCCACAGTGTAGGAAACCCAATTCTGAAATGCCCTCCTATTTAGGCACAGCACTGCCTTGGAGTCATATTCTTGCCTGCTCCATCTGTTAGTCACATTTCTTTTCAGAAATTCTCAGTTACATTAGCATATTTGAAATATTTAAGACCCTACATTTCTGTTTTTTTAAATACATCTTTATGGAGTATAATTGCTTTACAATGTTGTGTTGTTTCTGCTGTATAACAAAGTGAATCAGCTATACGTATACATATATCCCCATATCCCCTCCCTCTTGAGCCTCCCTCCCACCCTCCCTATTCCACCCCTCTAGGTCGTCACAAAGCACCAAGCTGATTCCCTGTGCTACGCAGCAGCTTCCCAATAGCTACCTATTTTACATTTGGTAGTGTATATATGTCAGTGCTACTCTCTCACTACGTCCCAGCTTCCCTTCCCCACCCCCATGTCCTCAAGTCCATTCTCAACGTCTGCATCTTTATTCCTGCCCTACCACTAGGTTCATCAGTACCATTTTTCTAGATTCCATATATATGAGTTAACATACGGTATTTGTTTTTTTCTTTCTGACTTACTTCACTCTGTATGACAGACTCTAGGTCCATCCATCTCACTACAAATAACTCAGTTTCATTCCTTTTTATGGCTGAGTAATATTCCATTGTATATATGTGCCACATCTTTTTTTTTTTTTCTTTGCTGTACGCAGGCCTCTCACTGTGGTGACCTCTCCCGCAGGCCTCTCACTGTGGTGGCCTCTCCCGTTGTGGAGCACAGGCTCCGGATGCGCAGGCTCAGCGGCCATGGCTCACGGGCCCAGCCGCTCTGCTGCATGTGGGATCTTCCCAGACCAGGGCACTAACCCGTGTCCCCTGCATCGGCAGGTGGACTCTCAACCACTGCGCCACCAGGGAAGCCCTGTGCCACATCTTCTTTATCCATTCGTCTGTCGATGGACATTTAGGTTGTTTCCATGTCCTGACCATTGTGAACAGTGCTGCAATGAATATTGTGGTACATGTATCTTTGTGGATTATGGTTTTCTCACGGTATATGCCCAGTAGTGGGATTGCTGGGTCATATGGTAGTTCTATTTTTGGTTTTTAAAGGAATCTCCATACGTTCTCCATAGTGGCTGTAACAATTTACATTCCCACCAACAGAGCAGGAGGGTTCCCTTTTCTCCACACCCCCTCCAGCATTTATTGTTTGTAGGTTTTTTGATGATGCCCATTCTAACTGGTGTGAGGTGATACCTCACTGTGGATTTGATTTGCATTTCTCTAATGATGTAGAGCATCTTTTCATGTGTTTGTTGGCCATCTGTATGTCTTCGGAGAAATGTCTATTTAGGTTTTCCACCCATTTTTTTTAAAACACATTTTTAAAAATTAACAGACTTTATTTTTTAGAGAAGTTTTAGGTTTACCGGAAAATTGAGCAGAAAATATACAGAAGTCATATGCATTTTTAAAATCTCCTTCCATTGTTCTCAAAAGCAGTGCTGGTCTACTGCAAGATACTCTATCATACCAACAAGTGGATGTACATTGTAAGCAATACTTCTTGAAGGGATCAATATATTAAAGAAGAAACATTAACTTAATGTATATATACAAATTCTCCATGTTGCAAATAATATACTTATATATTTAAATAAAAGACTGGGAAAATATTTTCAGCAAATATAAAAAGGCTGACTGTATTATACAAAGAGCTCATAAGTTGATAACTGGCATAATACCTCAATAACTAGGTAAAGTTTATAAAAGTTTTAATGAGAAGCTAGATCTAATAGAGTAACATTTAATTTTAAACTGATTAATTTATCAAAATGAAAATGTAAAAATGTAGTTTTTGTCCATTAAATAAGTTCTGATAACTGGTACATATGACTTTGACTTCGTAGGTATTGGACCCTGAGCCTTAATGCTGTTAGCTGGATTTTGCTTTAAACTGGAAAATGCTGCACTCAAATCCTGGTGCTACCACTGGCCTGACTATAAGAATACCACCATCTGAAATCCCTGCTGCTCTGCTTCAGTCCACTAGCTTATACTTAGATATTATTGGCAGAACAAATCAAGTGAGTCGGCCATACCCCCTTCAACTATGATTTGGTTTGCTCAGTACTCTCCTAAGTGCCCACCCTGTAATCAAATGAATTCCCATACGCTCTCCCTCCCCATTTCTGACTTTCTTCCCTCTATACCAAAGTCCTATTATTCCTATGGTTAAAGTACATATGGGTTATAACAATATCCAACATTTATGAGGAAGTATTCTACCCATTTTTTGATTGGTTCTTTGTTTTTTTGATATTGAGTTGCATGAGCTGTTTGTATACTTTGGAGATTAATCCCTTGTCAGTTGATTCATTTGCAAAGATTTTGTCCCATTCTGAGGGTGGTCTTTTCATTTTGTTTTTGGTTTCCTTTGGTGTGCAAAAGGTTTTAAGTTTCATTAGGTCCCATTTGTTTATTTTTGGTTTTATTTCCATTTTTTTAGGAAGTGGATCAAAAAGTATCTTGCTGTGATTTATGTCATAGAGTGTTTTGCCTTGTTTTCCTCTAAGAGTTTTATAGAGTCTGGCCTTACATTTAGGTCTTTAATTCATTTTGAGTTTCTTTTTGTGTATGGTGTTAGGAAGAGTTCTAATTTCATTCTTTTACATGTAGCTGTCCAGTTCTCCCAGCACCACTTATTGAAGAGGCTGTCTTTTCTCCATTGTATATTCTTGCCTCCTTTATCAAAGATAAGGTGACCATATGTTCATGGGTTTATCTCTGGGCTTTCTATCCTGTTCCATTGATCTATATTTCTGTTTTTGTGCCAGTGCCATACTATCTTGATTACTGTAGTTTTGTAGTATAGTCTGAAGTCAGGGAGCCTGATTCTTCCAGCTCCGTTTTTCTTTCTCAAGATTGCTTTGGCTATTTGGGGTCTTTTGTGTTTCCATACAAATAGTAAAATTTTGTGTTCTAGTTCTGAGGAAAATACCATTTTTAATTTGATAGGGATTGCATTGAATCTGTAGATTGCTTTGGGTAGTATAGTCTTTTTCACAATACTGATTCTTCCAATCCAAGAACATGGTATATCTCTCCATCTGTTTGTGTCATCTTTGATTTGTTTTATCAGTGTCTTATAGTTTTCTGCATACAGGTCTTTTCTGTCCTTAGGTAGGTTTATTCCTAGGTATTTTATGCTTTTTGTTGCAATGGTACATGGGCATGGTTCCTTAATTTCTCCTTCAGATTTTTCATCATTAGTGTATAGGAATACAAGAGACTCTGTGCATTAATTTTGTATCCTGCTACTTTGCCAAATTCATTGATTAGCTCTAGTAGTTTTCTGGTGACATCTGTAGGATTTTTTATGTATAGTATCATGTCATTTGCAAACAGTGATGGTTTTACTTCTTCTTTTCTGATTTGGATTCCTTTTATTTCTTTTTCTTCTCTGATTGCTGTCACTAAAACTTCCAAAACTATGTTGAATAGTAGTGGTGAGAGTGGACAACCTTGTCTTGTTCATGATCTTAGTGGAAATGGTTTCAGTTTTTCACCATTGAGAATGATGTTTGCTGTGGGTTTGTCATATATGGCCTTTATTATGTTGAGGTAAGTTCCCTCTATGCCTACTTTCTGGAGAGTTTTATCATAAATGGGTGTTGAATTTTGTCGAAAGCTTTTTCTGCATCTATTGAGATTATCATATGGTTTTTATCCTTCAAATTGTTATTATGGCTTATCACATTGATTGATTGCGTATATTGAAGAATCCTTGTATTCCTGGAATAAATCCCACTTGATCATGGTGTATGATCCTTTTAATGTGCTGTTGGATTCTCTTTCCTAGTAATTTGTTGAGGATTTTTGCATCTATGTTCATCGGTGATATTGGCCTGTAGTTTTCTTTTTTTGTGACATCTTTGTCTGGTTTTGGTATCAGGGTGATGGTGGCCTCGTGGAATGAGTTTGGAAGTGTTCCTCCCTCTGCTTTATTATGGAAGAGTTTGAGAAGGATAGGTGTTAGCTTTCCTCTAAATATTTGACAGAATTCACCTGTGAAGCCATCTGGTCCTGGGCTTTTGTTTGCTGGAAGATTTTTAATCACAGTTTAAATTTCAGTGCTTGTGATTGGTCTGTTTATAATTTCTATTTCTTCCTGGTTCAGTCTTGGAAGGTTGTGCTTTTGTAAGAATTTGTCCATTTTTTCATTTTTGTCCATTTTATTGGCATATAGTTGCTTGTAGTAATCTCTCATGATTCTTTGTATTTCTGCAGTGTCAGTTGTTACTTCTGCTTTTCATTTCTAATTCTGTTGATCTGAGTGTTCTCACTTTTTTGTTGATGAGTCTGGCTAATGGTTTATCAATTTTGTTTATCTTCTCAAAGAACCAGCTTTTAGTTTTATTGATCTTTGCTCTTGTTTCCTTCATATCTGTTTCATTTATTTCTGATCTGATCTTTATGATTTCTTTCCTTCTGCTAACTTTGTGGGGGTTTTTTTTTGTTGTTGTTCTTTCTCTAATTACTTTAGGTGTAAGGTTAGGTTGTTTATTTGAGATTTCTCTTGTTTCTTGAGGTAGGATTTTATTGCTATAAATTTCCCTCTTAGAATTGCTTTTACTGCATCCCATAGGTTTTGGGTCATCATGTTTTCATTGCCATTTTTGTAAGGTATTTTTTTATTTCCTCTTTGATTTCTTCAGTGATGTCTTGGTTATTTAGGAGCGTGTTGTTTAGCCTCCATGTATTCATATTTTTTACAGTTTATTTTCCTGTAATTGCTATTTAGTCTTATTGCATTGTGGTTGGAAAAGATGCTTGATACAATTTAAGTTTTCTTAAATTTACTTAGGCTTAATTTTTGACCCAATATGTGATCTATTCTGGAGAATGTTCCATGTGCACTTGAGAATCAAGAGTATTCTGTGCATTTCCTTTTTTTTTTTAAACATATTTATTGGAGTATAATTGCTTAACAATGGTGTATTAGTTTCTGCTTTATAACAAAGTGAATCAGTTATACATATACAAATGTTCCCATATACCCTCCCTCTTGCATCTCCCTCCCACCCTCCCTATCCCACCCCTCCAGGCGGTCACAAAGCACCGAGCTGATCTCCCTGTTCTCTGCGGCTGCTTCCCACTAGCTATCTACCTTACGTTTGGTAGTGTATATAGGTCCATGCCTCTCTTTTGCTTTGTCACAGCTTACCCTACCCCCTCCGCATATCCTCAAGTCCATTCTCTAGTAGGTCTGTGTCTTTATTCCTGTCTTACCCCTAGGTTCTTCATGACATTTTTTTTCTTCTTAAATTCCATATATATGTGTTAGCATATGGTATTTGTCTTTCTCTTTCTGACTTACTTCACTCTGTATGACAGACTCTAGGTCTATCCACGTCATTACAAATAGCTCAATTTCATTTCTTTTTATGGCTGAGTAATATTCCATTGTATATATGTACCATATCTTCTTTATCCATTCATCTGATGATGGACACTTAGGTAGTTTGCATCTCTGGGCTATTGTAAATAGGGCTGCTATGAACATTTTGGTACATGACTATTTTTGAATTATGGTTTTCTCAGGGTATATGCCCAGTAGTGGGATTGCTGGGTCATATGGTAGTTCTATTTGTACTTTTTTAAGGAACCTCCATACTGTTCTCCATAGTGGCTGTATCAATTTATATTCCCAGCAACAGTGCAAGAGGGTTCCCTTTTTTCCACACCCTCTCCAACATTTATTGTTTCTAGATTTTTTGATGATGGCCATTCTGACTGGTGTGAGAGGATATCTCATTGTAGTTTGATTTGCATTTCTCTGATGATTAAAGATGTTGAACATTCTTTCATGTGTTTGTTGGCAGTCTGTATATCTTCCGTGGAGAAATGTCTATTTAGGTCTTCTGCCCATTATTGGATTGGGTTGTTTGTTTTTTTGTTCTTGAGCTGTATGAGCTGCTTATAAATCTTGGAGATTAATCCTTTGTCAGTTGCTTCATTTGCAAATATTTTCTCCCATTCTGAGGGTTGTGTTTTGGTCTTGTTTATGGTTTCCTTTGCTGTGCAAAAGCTTTGAAGTTTCATTAGGTCCCATTTATTTATTTTTGTTTTTATTTCCATTTCTCTAGGAGGTGGGTCCAAAAGGAACTTGCTGTGATTTATGTCATAGAGTGTTCTGCCTATGTTTTCCTCTAAGAGTTTGATAGTTTCTGGCCTTACATTTAGGTCTTTAATCCATTTTGAGCTTATTTTTGTGTATGGTGTTAGGGAGTGATCTAATCTCATACTTTTACATGTATCTGTCCAGTTTTCCCAGCACCACTTATTGAAGAGGCTGTCCTTTCTCCATTGTACACTCCTGCCTCCTTTATCAAAGATAAGGTGACCATATGTGTGTGGGTTTATCTCTGGGCTTTCTATCCTGTTCCATTGATCTATCTTTCTGTTTTTGTGCCAGTACCATACTGTCTTGATTACTGTAGCTTTGTAGAATAGTCTGAGGTCAGGGAGCCTGATTCCTCCAGCTCCATTTCTCGTTCTCAAGATTGCTTTGAGTATTTGGGGTCTTTTGTGTTTCCATACAAATTGTGAAATTTTTTGTTCTAGTTCTGTGAAAAGTGCCATGGTCGTTTCATAGGGATTGCATTGAATCTGTAGATTGCTTTGGGTAGTAGAGTCATTTTCACAATATTGATCCTTCCAATCCAGGAACATGGTATATCTCTCCATCTATTTGTATCATCTTTAAGTTCTTTCATCAGTGTCTTATAATTTTCTGCATACAGGTCTTTTGTGTCCATAGGTAGGTTTATTTCTAGGTATTTTATTTTTTTTGTTGCAATGGTAAATGGGAATGTTTTCTTGATTTCACTTTCAGATTTTTCATCATTAGTATATAGGAATGCCAGCGATTACTGTGCGTTAATTTTGTATCCGGCTCCTTTACCAAATTCATTGATTACCTCTAGTAGTTTTCTGGTAGCATCTTTAGGATTCTCTATGTACAGTATCATGTCGTCTGCAAACCGTGACAGCTTTACTTCTTCTTTTCCGATTTGGATTCCTTTTATTTCCTTTTCTTCTCTGATTGCTGTGGCTAAAACTTCCAAAACTATGTTGAATATGAGTGGTGCGAGTGGGCAACCCTGTCTTGTTCCTGATCTTAGTGGAAATGGTTTCAGTTTTTCACCATTGAGGACGATGTTGGCTGTGGGTTTGTCATATATGGCCTTTATTATATTCAGGAAAGTTCCCTCTATGCCTACTTTCTGCAGGGTTTTTTTCGTAAATGGGTGTTGAATTTTGTCGAAAGCTTTCTCTGCATCTATTGAGATGATCATATAGTTTTTCTCCTTCAATTTGTTAATATGGTGTATCACGTTGATTTGCATATATGAAGAATTCTTGCATTCCTGGAATAAACCCCACTTGATCATGGTGTATGATCCTTTTAATGTGCTGTTGGATTCTCTTTGCTAGTATTTTGTTGAGAATTTTTGCATCTATGTTCATCAGTGATATTGGCCTGTAGTTTTCTTTCTTTGTGACATCCTTATCTGGTTTTGGTATCAAGGTGATGGTGGCCTCGTAGAATGAGTTTGGGAGTGTTCCTCCCTCTGCTATATTTTGGAAGAGTTTGAGAAGGATAGGTGTTAGCTCTTCTCTAAATGTTTGAAAGAATTCGCCTGTGAAGCCATCTGGTCCTGGTCTTTTGTTTGTTGGAAAAGTTTTTGTCACACTTTAAATTTCAGTGCTTGTGATTAGTCTGTTCATATTTTCTATTTCTTCCTGATTCAGACTTGGCAGGCTGTGCATTTCAAAGAATTTGTCCATTTCTTCCAGGTTGTCCATTTTATTGGCATAGAGTTGCTTGTAGTAATCTCTCATGATCTTTTGTATTTCTGCAGTGTCACTTGTTACTTCTCCTTTTTCATTTCTAATTCTATTGATTTGAGTCTTCTCCCTTTTTTTATTGATGAGTCTAGCTAATGGTTTATCAATTTTGTTTATCTTCTCAAAGAACCAACTTTTAGTTTTATTGATCTTTGCTATCGTTTCCTTCATTTCCTTTTTATTTATTTCTGATCTGATTTTTATGATTTCTTTCCTTCTGCTAACTTTGGGGTGTTTTTGTTCTTCTTTCTGTAATTGCTTTAGGTGCAAGGTTAGGTTGTTTATTCGAGATGTCTCCTGTTTCTTAAGGTGGGATTGTATTGCTATAAACTTCCCTCTTAAAACTGCTTTTGCTGCATCCCATAGGTTTTGGGTCATCGTGTCTCCATTGTCATTTGTTTCTAGGTATTTTTTTATTTCGTCTTTGATTTTTTCAGTGATCACTTCGTTATTAAGTAGTGTATTTTTTAGCCTGCATGTGTTTGTATTTTTTACTGATCTTTTCCTGTAATTGATATCTAGTCTCATAGCATTGTGGTCAGAAGAGATACTTGATACAATTTCAATTTTCTTAAATTTACCAAGGCTTGATTTGTGACCCAAGATATGATCTATCCTGGAGAATGTTCCATAAGCACTTGAGAAAAATGTGTATTCTGTTATTTTTGGATGGAATGTCCTATAAATATCAATTTAGTCCATCTTGTTTAGTGTATCATTTAAAACTTGTGTTTGCTTATATAGTTGCATTTTGGATGATCTGTCCATTGGTGAAAGTGGGGTGTTAAAGTCCCCTACTATGAATGTGTTACTGTTGATTTCCCCTTTTATGGCTGTTAGTATTTGCCTTATGTATTGAGGTGCTCCTATGTTGGGTGCATAAATATTTACAATTGTTATATCTTCTTCTTGGATCGATCCCTTGATCATTATGTAGTGTCCTTCTTTGCCTCTTCTAGTAGTCTTTATTTTAAAGTCTATTTTGTCTGATATGAGAATTGCTACTCCAGCTTTCTTTTGGTTTCCATTTGCATGGAATATCTTTTTTCCATCCCCTTACTTCCATTTTGTATGTGTCTCTGGGTCTGAAGTGGGTCTGTTGTAGACAGCATATATATGGGTCTTGTTTTTGTATCCATTCAGCCAATCTGTGTCTTTCGGTGGGAGCATTTAGTCCATTTACATTTAAGGTAATTATCGATATGTATGTTCCTATTCCCATTTTCTTAATTGTTTTGGGTTCGTTATTGTAGGTCTTTTCCTTCTGTTGTGTTTGTTGCCTAGAGAAGTTCCTTTAGCATTTGTTGTAAAGCTGGTTTGGTGGTGCTGAACTCTCTCAGCTTTTGCTTGTCTGTAAAATTTTTAATTTCTGCATCAAATCTGAATGAGATCCTTGCTGTGTAGAGTATTCTTGGTTGCAGTTTTTTCTCCTTCATCACTTTAAATATGTCCTGCCAGTCCCTTCTGGCTTGCAGAGTTTCTGCTGAAAGATCAGCTGTTAACCTTATGGGGATTCCCTTGTGTGTTATTTGTTGTTTTTCCCTTGCTGCTTTTAATATGTTTTCTTTAATTTTTGACAGTTTGATTAATGTGTCTTGCCATATTTCTTCATGGATTTATACTGTATGGGACTCTCTGTGCTTCCTGGACTTGATTAACTATTTCCTTTCCAATATTAAGGAAGTTTTCAACTATAATCTCTTCAAATATTTTCTCAGTCCCTTTCTTTTTCTCTTCTTCTTCTGGAACCCCTATAATTCAAATGTTGGTGCATTTAATGTTGTCCCAGAGGTCTCTGAGACTGTCCTCAGTTCTTTTCATTCTTTTTTCTTTCTTCTGCTCTGCAGCTGTTATTTCCACTATTTTACCTTCCACGTCACTTATCCGTTCTTCTACCTCAGTTATTCTGCTATTGATCCCATCTAGAGTATTTTTCATTTCATTTATTGTGTTTCTAATCATTGCTTGATTCATCTTTAGTTCTTCTAGGTCCTTGTTAACTGTTTCTTGCATTTTGTCTATTCTATTTCCAAGATTTTGGATCATGTTTACTATCATTATTCTGAATTCTTTTTCAGGAAGACTGCCTATTTCCTCTTCATTTGTTAGTTCTGATGGGGTTTTATCTTGCTCCTTCTCCTGCTGTGTGTTTTTCTGTCTTCTCATTTTTCTTATCTTACTGTGTTTGGGGTCTCCTTTTTGCAGGCTGCAGGTTCATTCTTCCCGTTGTTTTTGGTGTCTGTCCCCAGTGGCTAAGGTTGTTTCAGTGGGTTGTGTAGGCTTCCTGGTGGAGGGTACTAGTGCCTGTGTTCTGGTGGATGAGACTCGATCTTGTCTTTCTGGTGGGCAGGTCCACGTCTGGTGGTGTGTTTTGGGGTGTCTGTGGACTTTTTATGATTTTAGGCAGCCTCTCTGCTAATGGGTGGCATTGTGTTCCTGTCTTGCTAGTTGTTTGGCATAGGGTGTCCAGCACTGTAGCTTGCTGGTCGTTGAGTGAAGCTGGGTGCTGGTGTTGAGATGGAGATCTCTGGAAGATTTTTGCCATTTGATATTATGTGGAGCTGGGAGGTCTCTTGTGGACCCGTGTCCTGAAGTTGGCTCTCCCACCTCAGAGGCACAACACAGACTCCTGGCTCCTCAATTTGGGATGATTCATTGTCTATTCATGTATTCTACAGATGTAGGGTACATCAAGTTGATTGTGGAGCTTTAATCCACTGCTTCTGAGGCTGCTGGGAGAGATTTCCCTTTCTCTTCTTTTTTCTCACAGCTCCCAGGTCTCAGCTTTGGATTTGGCCCCGCCTCTGCGTGTAGGTCGCCAGTGGGCATCTGTTCTTCGCTCAGACAGGACACAGTTAAAGGAGAAGCCGCTTCGGGGACTCTGGCTCACTCAGGCTGCGGGGGAGGGAGGGGTACGGAGGTCGGCTGTGCCTGCAGCGGCAGAGGCCAATGTGACGTTGCACCAGCCCAAGGTGCGCCGTGCACTCTCCCGGGGAAGCCGTCCCTGGATCCTGGGACCCCAGCAGTTATGGGCTGCACAGGCTCCCAGGAAGGGGGACGTGGACAGTGACCTGCGCTCGCACACAGGCCTCTTGGTGGTGGCATCAGCAGCCCCAGCGTCCCACGCCCGTGTCTGGGGTCCGCGCTTTCAGCCGCGGCTCGTGCCCATCTCTGGAGCTCCTTTAAGCAGCACTCTTTATCCCCTCTCCTCGCACACCAGGAAACAAAGAGGGAAGAAAAAGTCTCTTGCCTCTTTGGCAGGTCCAGACTTTTTCCCGGACTCCCCCTCGGCTAGCTGTGGCACATTAGCCCCTTCAGGCTGTGTTCACGCCACCAGCTCCAGTCCTCTCCCTGTGCTCCGAAGCCTGAGCCTCAGCTCCCAGCCCCGCCCGCCCTGGCGGATGAGCAGACAAGCCTCTCGGGCTGATGAGTGCCGGTCAGCACCAATCCTCTGTGCAGAAATCTCTCTGCTTTGCCCTAACCAGGTACGTGGGGAGTTTCTTGCCTTTTGGGAGGTCTGAGGTCTTCTGCCAGCGTTCAGTAGGTGTTCTGTAGGAATTGTTCCACATGTAGCTGTATTTCTGGTGTATCTGTGGGGAGGAAGGTGATCTCCGCGTCTTACTCTTCCGCCATCTTCCCCAGAAGTTGTGCATTTCCTTTTTAATGCATAAACTTCTGTCCATTTTCTGGGATTTCCCTCTATACATTTCTTGGGGAATTGGTTATTTTTCCAAAAGGCGAGAGCCCTGTAACATCATTAATTGGATTGTATCCTCAAATGCTGAGTAATGAATCTGAAAGAAATTCTTTATGAATCCCAAATTAGTGTCTGATAATTTTCTTAAGAGGAATTAATAAGATTGGATTTGATGATAATGCAGCCTTGGACAATGGGCCTATGGATTGGCCTTGAGGGCTTAGAGTCTGCCACTATTTGCTTGACTGGAAACTATACCATTGGCTTGAAACCTCAAAATTGATTCTGGATGGAAATCTTCAGCAGAGAGTTTGGTGTGCTTGTAGGAAAGGAAGGTAGGAAATAGGGCAATGTTCTATACTTGTTTGTATTTGTGGTCCAGCTCTTGGGCTATAAATGAACATCAGCCAATGAAAGAACACCCATACAACATCTTTATGAACTAATGTGGACATTCCAAAGAGGTATTTTGGTTGGCAACACTCTACTTCAAGATTAAATGGTCCTGGGCTTCCTTGATGGTGCAGTGGTTAAGAATTTGCCTGTCAATGCAAGGGACACGGGTTCGAGCCCTGGTCTGGGAAGATCCCACATGCCGCAGAGAAACTAAGCCCGTGCACAACTACTGAGCCTGTGCTCTATAGCCCACGTGCCACAACTGGTGAGCCCACGTGCCACAACTACTGAAACCCACATGCCTAGCACCTGTGCTCCGCAACAAGAGAAGCCACCACAATGAGAAGCCCGTGCACCACAACGGAGAGTAGCCCCTGCTCACCGCAACTAGAGAAAGCCCATGCGCAGCAATGAAGACCCAACACAGCCAAAAATAAATAAATAAAATAAATTTATTTATTTAAAAAAAATTAAGGATTAAAAAAAAAAGAATAAATGGTCCTTCAGATAGGCAAGCTCTTCCTGAGAAATAAAAACAGGAAGTACTTGAGTGGGGCCTCCAAGTCTTTGTTCCAAAGGAAGAAGCAATTTTACTGGTCTGGCTCTACTCCAGGTAGATTCTGTGCAATTTAAGTAATTCTGGATTCTGAGCCTGTAAAACCCTAAGCAAAAATAATGAGGGAATGTGCTACTCACAGCAGATCTGGGCAGGTGCTGGCCTGAGTCTTGCTGGCTCTCAGTGCAAGGCCTAGAGTCATGACATCTGTTTTCTCAGCAACACTTGCACTTTGTATTATTTAATTCCCTTTTGCAAGCATTGAATATTAGAGAACCTGAGAGCAATGTTTAATGCCTCCAGTAGAGCATTTTATGTCTAAGCATATATCCACACATATTTTTTAAAGCTTTAGGCCCCTTGGTTAGACGTCCCTTCATGTCCTACTCTTTCTTTCCAGCCTCCATTTCTCTCCATCACGTCCTTTGAACACCTTTGCCGAAAACCTCTTCTTGGCTTCCCAATTGGGAGTTTGACATTATGCCATAGCCTTACGAATTTATCCGTCTTGGGAGGTATTTTGCGTGCTTTCCCCTGAGTGTAGAAGAAAATTCATTCTGAGATTTATGTAAGTAAATTAAAAACACATACATACCCAAAGCAACACTATTTTTTCCAATATATATGTATATTAATATAAAATATTCATCACGTTTCTAATGTACATATAAAGTAACTATTTAAGTAGAAAAATTATATATATATAACTTTGAAAAATACACATAGACATATTTTGGATATATTAGAGTGAGTCCTTCTGGGGATAAAGGGAATGAGACTGCAGATTGGAGATGGAAAAAAAGAGTAAGATAGCTTTCCATGGACTAGTGATGTTATACCTGAGACCCAAAACAAAACAAAAGATGGGAAAGATTTTCTCACATGGAGAGAAGTGGGAGAATATATCAGGCAGAGAGACTGATAAATTAATATATTAATATATTAATGAGCTCTACCCATATTTACAGAGTATCTATTATGTGCCCAACACTGTACAAGACATTAAGGATATGACACAAGACCAATGTCAACCCTGAATTTGCCTGGCAAATCATATGCCGTATATAATAAATATAGCCCTTACAATAACCCTATGAGAGAGATGGGTGCTATTATTATCCCCACTTAGATAATGATAAAGTTAAGGTGTGGAGAGGTTAAATAACTTGCCAGGCCCCTACAACCAGTAAGTGGCAGAGCCAAGATTTGAATACCAGTGGTATGACTCTGGAGCCCACATCATGATGAACTAAATCACTCCCTGAACTTACTTATAAACAGAAAATAGTAGTATATGAGATAAGGGCTAATGCAATTCACATGTTCTAAGTTCTCCAGCTTTCTCCAGTCACCTTTTATTTCATTATTGAATGGACTAGTTCAATCTCCATCACAGAAACAGTAGGAAATCTGGTATAGTTCTCATGGTTAAAATGTCTTTGTGGGGTGAGGGGAAGTGACTAAATCTATATTCTCTTGATCATTCAGTACTGCAGCAAACCTCCCTACTCTAAACCTAATTCTGGACATGGCTATTTTTTCTGTCTGCCCATATCAATTTTGGCATGAAATATTATATATTTCCCTTTGCTCCTTGCAATCCCCCACTCCCCAGGGCTATTTATAAAATATTTGCAGCATTGGGACTTCCCTGGTGGTCCAGTAGTAAAGAACCCACCTTACAATGCAGGGGATGTGGGTTCGATCCCCAGCTGGGGAACTAAGATCCCATATGCCATGGGGCAAGTAAGCCTGCATGCCACAACTACTGAGCTCGTGCCTCAATGAGAGAGCCTGCAAACTATGGAGCCCATGTGCTCTGGAGCCCGCATGCCACAACTACAGAGCCCATGCACCCTGGAGCCATGTGCCACAACTAGAGAGAGAAAAAACCTGCATGCCACAACTAGAGAGAAGTCCACATGCCACAACTAGAGAGAAGCCTGCATGCTGCAACAAAGACCCAACACAGCTCCCCCCAAAAAAACTAAATAAATAAAATAAATATTAAAAAGAATTTGCAGCAGAGTTTTACTAAAAGTTTGGGAATTAATGAAAGGAGTCTGTATAACAGCTCAGTGCAGGTATCAACTTAAGCGAATGTTAGATGTGGTCTCAAAAGTCCATCAGTTGATTTTTGAAGGCCCAGAGAATGCTTAGCTCCAGTTCACAGCCAGATGCTCTAGTCTCTTGCTTTTTCAAAATATTTTGTGTAGAGTGGCAGTCTCTAAACCCTAAAATCCTGTTGGGTTTCCTATGAAGTGCAATTTGGCTCTCTGTGTTAGCTCTCTTCTCAAAGAGACCTAACAATTTGGGGTGGTAGATGGGTGGACAGAGAGCATGCTTCACAGCCGAGATTTCAAAACATTTTCTTTGACAAAAGCTACCTCACCTATTATGAATTGTACCACTGCCCTAGTGTATTAAGGTTGCTGCAGTCAATTCTTGTTTTATATAGGTGGTGCTTCTTTCCATATAGTTCCAGAGGAAGAATACAAAGTGCAGTTGGAACACATAGGATGGGCATCTAACCTAGATTATAGGGGTCTTGGAGGAGATGACCAGCAGAGGTGATAACTCTATACTGACATGTTGAGGATAAGTAAGAATGAGCCAGGTGAAGGGGATGGAAAGAATAGTAAAAGTGTTCCAAGCCAAACGGCCTAATCCAAGGCCCAGGGGTGAAAGAATACCATTAAAAAAAATCCAAAGTTAGTTTTGTGTTATTAGAAATTAAAGACTGTTAAAGAAAGTGGCAAGAGATGAGGAAAAGTGAGCAAAGTCTTGGCAGTCAGACTAAGAAGTCAGAATTTATCTGAAGGTAGTGAAGATACATAAAAAGTTTTATGGTAGGACTATCATAATTGAAGTTTCTTCCCTCCCTCTCTCTCCCTTCCTCCCTCATTCTCTTCCTCCTTCTCTCTTTTCTCTCCTTTTCTTCCTTCCCCTCTCTCTCTTTCTTTCATCTTTATGGGAGATCTTGGTGGCTGCAGTGTGGAGAATAAATTGCCAGGAAGAAAGACTGGAGGTTACTGCTGTAGTAATTTGAGTAATTGACTAAGGGGCCAAAGAAAAGTGGGATGGATTCAAGAATTATTCAAGATGTGAATGGAGAGGTGGGGAGGCAGTGAGGAAGAAAGAGGAATAAAGAGGCATAAAGAATTGGCTACTGAATGGATTGGGTGTGGAGTGATGAATTCACTAGGATAAAGAATCCAAAAGTAAGGAAATAGTTGAATGGACATCTAATGAATTCAATTTTGGACATACTGATTAATAAGATTTCCAAATGCAGATGACCAGCAGGAAGTTGGATATGTGTATTTGGAGCTCCAGTGATATCTGTCTTGAGACACAGAGTTGGGATTCATCATCAATTAGGTGGTAATTGATGCCCTTGGAGATAAGATAACCTACTTAGAGTGGCCACAAGAGAAGAGAAAAGGACCATAGACCAAATGTCAATGAATACCAATATTTTAGGGTTGGGCTAGGAAAGAGGAGCACACCATAAATACTAGAGAGGATGAAACAGAGAGATGGAAAGTAGGACAGAGAAGCCAGAGTAAGAGTGTTTAAAGAAGGAGAAAGTAGTCAGTCATGTCAAAGCTCAGAGACGTGCCTGGAAATGGTGCTCTTGTGAGTTGTTTCCCCAATTTGATTACAAATGTCTTATGCCATTGTTGAGTGTGAACTTTATGCTCAATAAATATTTCTTGACTGACAGCACACATCCCTTTCCCCCTCCCCAAATATTTCAAGTCTCTGCTTTTCTTGTCTTTTTCTGTTGAAGTATAGTTGACTTACAATATTTTATTAGTTTCAGCTATTCAATAGTTATTTGATTTCTTATAGAATATACTTCATACAAAGTTATTATAAAATATTGACTATATTTCCTGTGCTATACATTACATCTTGGTAACATTTATTTTATACTTCTTAATCCCATTCACCTATTTTGCTCTTCCCCCCCGCATTTTCCCCTCTGATGACCACTAGTTTGTTCTCTGTATCTGTTAGTCTGTTTTTGTTTTGTTATATTTGTTCATTTGTTTTATTTTTTAGATTCCACATATAAGTGAAAGCATACAGTATTTGTCTTTCTCTGCCTGACTTATTTCAGTAAGCATAATACCCTTCAGCTTCACCCATGTTGTTGCAAATGGCAAAATTTCATTCTTTTTTTATAGTTGATCAATATTATATTGTGTGTGTATACCACATCTTCTTTATCCATTGACTGTCAGTGGATACTTAGGTGTTTCCATATCTTGGCTACTGTAACTAATTTTGCTGTGAACATGGGAGTGTGTATATCTTTTTGAATTAGTATTTTCAGAGTACTAAATCAAGAACATTTTCTTAAATCAAGAAAATAATCCCTTTCACAATCAAATCAAAAAGAATAAAATACCTAGAAATAAATTTAATTGAGGGGGTGAAAGACCTGTACTCTGAAAATTATGACATTGATGAAGGAAATTGAAGACCGTACAAATAAATGGAAAGATATCCCACATTCATGGATTGGAAGAATTAATATTTTGTTGAAATGTCCATAGAACTAAAGCAATCTACAGAGATAATGCAATCCCTATCAAAATACCCATGATGTTTTTCACAGAACTAAAGGAAATAATCTTAAAATTTGTATGGAAGCACAGATGACCCCAAATAGCCAAAGCAATCTTGAGAAAAAAGAACAGAGCTGAAGGTATTGTAATCCCTTGCTTCAAACTATACTACAAAGCTACAGTAATCAAAACAGTATGTTAGTGGCACAAAAACAGACACATAGATCAATGGAACAGGATAGAATGCCCAGAAATAAACGCACACACTTATGGTCAATTAATCTACAAGAAAGGAGGCAAGAATATACAATGAGGAAAAGATAGTCTCTTCAATAAGTGGTGCTGGGAAAACTGAACAGCTACATGCAAAAGAATGAGATTAGAACACTTTCTCACACCATAGACAAAAATAAACTCCAAATGAATTAAAGACCTAAATTTAAGACTGAAAGCCATAAAACTCCTAGAAGAAAACACATGAGGAACATTCTTTGTCATAAATCATAGCAATATTTTTTTGGATCTGTTCTCCAAAGACAAAGAAAACAAAAGCAAAAATAAACAAATGGGATCCAGTGAAACTTAAAAGCTTTTGCACAGTGAAGGAAACCATCAGCAGAACAAAAAGACAGCTTACTGAATGGGAGAAGATATTTGGAAATGATTTGTCTGATAAGAGGTTAATATCCACAATATATAAAGAACTCATATAACTCAATATCAAAAAACCCAAACAATCTGATAAAAATATGGGCAGAGGACCCGAATAGGCTTTTCCAAAGAAGATATACAGATGGCCAACAATCACATGAAAAGATGCTCAACCTCACTAGTCTTGAGGGGAATGCAAATGAAAACCATGGGATATCACCTCACACCTGTCAGAATGATTATCGTCAAAAAGACAAGAAATGTATTGGTGAGGATGTGGAGAAAAGGGAACCCTCATGAACTTCTGGTAGGAAGGTAAATTGGTGCAGCCACTATGGAAAACAGTATGGGAGTGCCTCAAAAAATTAAAAATAGAACTACCATATGGTCCAGTAATTTCTCTCTTGGGTATTTATCCAAAGAAAATGAAAACACTAATTTGAACCAAACAGTTCATGCTTTACTGATAGTACATTGTTTTCCTTTGTAAAGAAAAACTGGTGACTCTCAATGAAAACTTTGGAAAATCTAGGGCTGAGTCCTTTGTATAGATAAATATGGCAGCAGTTAATTTCTTGGTGTGCCATCTCATCACATGGGAAATAATATGTGCTTTATTTAGAAGAGTGACTTTTCTCCTCACTTTCTCTTTTACTGCATTCTAGGGTGCCTGGTTGAACCTCTTATTCTCCAAGGCAATTAAACACTTAAATAATTCATTCCTTGTTAATAAATATAGGAAATGGGGCACTGGTATGTGATGTAAGGAGTAGATACTTTAGGGTGTATACTGCAAAGAGTGTCTGGTGTCACATAATTTGCTATAGCTGGTACTAAGGATTCATGAATGCTTAATTTTTGTGGTCCACAGAGCAGTTTCCACTTGCACTCAGTAGTACTGTGAATCAGCTGACTTTAACAAGTCTTGTCACAATTCTGGAAATTGGGTATCCCATCAACCACTCAGAAAGGAAAAATATTTCTTATAGTTAAAAACAGGAATAAAAAAAGCTTTCACTTCCTTCAATTAGTGTGAAATGTATTTGCTCAGGCTTGTGAGTGCTTGGAAATTGTCTACTTCTTTTTTTTTTTCCATTTAAGCTAGTTTTGATTCAGGCCAACACTTAAAAGCCAACAAGAAAGTCTGTGGCTTTTCAGTCATACTTAAGCTTCCCCACAAGAGGAAATAAATCCTATCTGGTTGGGTTTTCTAAAGGGTGATAGCTGTGATACAATATTAAATTAACTCAAAGTCTAGCTTGAAAAAGATACAGTCCATTTGCTTTCAAGATGTTCTGAGAAAACCAATCTTGGACAAAAGTTAGAAATGGTCACTAGACTACATTACAATATATTTGTTTGCTTACCTCATTGTCCTTCAGATGTAAGAAGATGAATAAAATACAATTCTCCCCTTTTTATATTTCTCACTCTCCACTGAGTCATATCTATATACAAAATGACTAATACAATTTGTCAGCAGAGAGTAGGCCTTCTAATTTTCTGGCTTTTATCAAAGTGTAGGTTCTTTCATTCTTTTCCTGAGAACTAACTCACCTGGATCCCATTATCAACTTCAACAGAATGACTTTCATCTGACATTTTATACATTATTTTTCTGCCTTTATAAAGAGCCATTTTGTACATTTGGACAGCATTTCTAAGTCTTATGTAAAACCATAGTAGAAGATATCACCAGGTATTATCTACATGTCACTCATAGAGATACATAGGTCCAGGAAATACTGCTTTTCTTTTTTGTGTTTTACATATGATTTGATGTATTAAATACAAGAAAATAAAAACTTCATCACTTACCACATTTTAAAAAAATAAATTTATTTATTTATTTAATTTTTGGCTGCATTGGGTCTTCGCTGCTGTACTCAGGCTTCCTCTAGTTGCTGAGAGCGGGGACTATTCTTCGTTGTGATGCGCGGGCCTCTCACTGTGGTGGCCTCTCTTGTTGCAGAGCATGGGCTCCAGGCATGTGGGCTTCAGTAGTTGCGGCTCACGGGCTCTAGAGCGCAGGCTCAGTAGTTGCGGCACACGGGCTTAGTTGTTCCACGGCATGTGGGATCTTCCTGGACCAGGGCTCAAACCCGTGTCCTCTGCATTGGCAGGAGGATTCTCAACCACTGCACCACCAGGGAAGCCCCATCGCTTACCACATTTGTTTCCTTTTTGCAATAGCTGTCAGAATTTAGAGCCAAGCGTATTTCTCAATATCGTAAGCTAATTGCTCCTCCATCTGATAACACCCATCCTTTCTGTTTGGTGTCCTAATGACTCCTGTACTGGAAATAGGATGGCCTGTCCACAGTCATACCAGGGTTCAAATTTCAGCTCTGCTTCTTGCTACTTATATGAAGCCACATTTGACTTCTATGTGCCTCAGTTTCCTTATGTGTAAAATAGATACACATATCTTTGTTTCATCAAGTTATTTGTGAGAATTAAATAAAAATCTGTGTTTTAGCCTTCAAGATTAGTTTATTTCTTTAAGATGGACTACCTTGAGTTTTTATTCTTAAATACTTTGCTAAGTTTAAATCTGTTCATGGTGGGGTGCTGACTTGAAAGGGCAAGAGCATCTTTGTAGCTAGAGCTTAAATGCCCTTCATACAGAGAAAGAAGAAAGACTGTGGTAAGCCAGAAAGTTGTTTACAGTTTCCTGAATAATTTGAAAATTGACCTTTCTTTATACTTATTTGTAGCAGAACATGGTTTTAGAACCTGTTCAACATACAGTTTCAAGAAGCCACTACCAACTGATTGGAGTTAGAATGAGAGAACTAAATTCACTTGGCATACCTATGCTGTCACTTAAAAACCTGGGCATGTCTTTATGAATTTTTCTTCTAGAATAAGACAGTAATTCATGTGGCTTCTTCGATACTTTATCATCTGATTTACACTATAATTATAGAAGTAATTTTCTTTTTTTGATATATTCATTATTTTTTATTGTTATTTACATGCAGAGACATTTTCATGAGATAAATAATAAATATTAGAAACTGAAGACTTTATGCATTTTCAGGACTTGGGACCACTCAGTTCAATGTATTTGTTTTAATACAGTCAAAAAATGTGTGAGGATACCAGTAATTAAATTTCAATACATTCTTCCATTTCACTAGGTTTTTAAAAATTATTTAAAATTTTTTTATACAGCAGGTTCTTATTAGTCATCAATTTTATACACATCATTGTATACATGGCAATCCCAATCTCCCAATTCATCCCACCACCACCCCCACCCCTGGCCACTTTCCCCGCTTGGTGTCCATACGTTTGTTCTCTACATCTGTGTCTCTATTCCTGCCCTGCAAACCGGTTCATCTGTACCATTTATCTAGGTTCCACATTTGTGCATTAATATACAATATTTGTTTTTCTCTTTCTGACTTACTTCCCTCTGTATGACAGTCTCCAGAACCATCCACATCTCTACAAATGAGCCAATTTCATTTCCATTTATGGCTGAGCAATATTCCATTTTATATATGTACCACATCTTCTTTATCCATTCGTCTGTTGATGGGCATTTAGGTTGCTTCCATGACCTGGCTATTGTAAATAGTGCTGCAATGAACATTGGGGTGCATGTGTCTTTTTGAATTATGGTTTTCTCTGGGTATATGCCTAGTAGTGGGATTGCTGGATTATATGGTAATTCTACTTTTAGTTTTTTAAGGAACCTCCATACTGTTCTCCATAGTGGCTGTATCAATTTACGTTCCCACCAAGAGTGCAAGAGGGTTCCGTTTTCTCCACACCCTCTCCAGCATTTGTTGTTTGTAGATTTTCTGATGATGCCCATTCTAACTGGTGTGAGGTAATACCTCATTGTAGTTTTGATTTACATTTCTCTAATAATTAGTGATGTTGAGCAGCTTTTCATGTGTTTGTTTGCCATCTGTATGTCTTCTTTGGAGAAATGTCTGTTTACATCTTCTGCCCATTTTTGGATTGGGTTGTTTGTTCTTTTAATATTCAGCTGCATGAGCTGTTTATATATTTTGGAGATTAATCCTTTGCCGTGGATTTGTTTGCAAATATTTTCTCCCATTCTGAGGGTTGTCTTTTCGTCTTGTTTATGGTTTCCTTTGCTGTGCAAAAGCTTTGAAGTTCCATTAGGTCCCATTTGTTTATTTTTGTTTTTATTTCCATTACTCTAGGAGGTGGATCAAAAAAGATCTTGCTGTGGTTTATGTCAAAGAGTGTTCTTCCTATGTTTTCCTCCAAGAGTTTTATAGTGTCCAGTCTTACATTTAGGTCTCTAATGTGTTTTGAGTATATTTTTGTGTATGGTGTTAGGGAGTGTTCTAATTTCATTCTTTTCCATGTAGCTGTCCAGTTTTCCCAGCACCACTTATTGAAGAGACTGTCTTTTCTCCATTGTATATCCTTGCATCCCTTGTCATAGATTAGTTGACCATGGGTGCGTGAGTTTATCTCTGGGCTTTCTATCTTGTTCCATTGATCTATGTTTCTGTTTTGTGCCAGTACCATAATGTCTTGATTACTGTAGCTTTATAGTATAGTCTGAAGTCAGGGAGTCTGATTCCTCCAGCTCCATTTTTTTCCCTCAAGACTGCTTTGGCTATTCGGGGTCTTTTGTGTCTCCATACAAATTTTAAGCTTTTTTATTCTAGTTCCGTAAAAAATGCCATTGGTAATTTGACAGGGATTGCATTGAATCTGTAGATTGCTTTGGGTAGTACAGTCATTTTCACAATACTGATTCTTCCAATCAAAGAACATGGTATATCTCTCCATCTGTTGGTATCATCTTTAATTTCTTTCATCAGTGTCTTATAGTTTTCTGCATACAGGTCTTTTGTTGCCTTAGGTAGGTTTATTCCTAGGTATTTTATTCTTTTTGTTGCAGTGGTAAACGCGAGTGTCTCCCTAATTTCTCTTTCAGATTTTTCATCATTAGTGTATAGGAATGCAAGAGAATTCTGTCCATTAATTTTGTATCCTGCTACTTTACCAAATTCATTGATTAGCTCTAGTAGTTTTCTGGTGGCATCTTTAGGATTCTCTATGTATAGTATCATGTCATCTGCAAACAGTGACAGTTTTGCTTCTTCTTTTCCAATTTGTATTCCTTTTATGTCTTTTTCTTCTCTGATTGCCATGGCTAGAACTTCCAAAACTGTTGAATAATAGTGGCGAGAGTGGACAACCTTGTCTTGTTTCTGATCTTAGAGGAAATGCTTTCAGTTTTTCACCATTGAGAATGATGTTTGCTGTGGGTTTGTCATATATGGCCTTTATTATGTTGAGGTAGGTTCCCTCTATGCCCACTTTCTGGAGAGTTTTTATCAGGAATGGGTGTTGACTTTTGTGAAAAGCTTTTTCTGCAGCTATTGAGATGATCATATGGTCTTTATTCTTCAATTTGTTAATATGGTGTATCACATTGATTGATTTGCATATATTGAAGAATCCTTGCATCCCTGAGGTACATCCCACTTGGTCATGGTGTATGATCCTTTTAATGTGTTGTTGGATTGTGTTTGCTCGTATTTTGTTGAGGATTTTTGCATCTATGTTCATCAGTGATATTGGTCTGTAGTTTTCTTTTTTTGTACTATCTTTGTCTGGTTTTGGTATCAGGGTGATGGTGGCTTCATAGAATGAGTTTGGGAATGTTCTTTCCTCTGCAATTTTTGGGAAGAGTTTGAGAAGGACAGCTGTTAGCTCTTCTCTAAATGTTTGATAGAATTCACCTGTGAAGCCATGTGGTCCTGGGCTTTTGTTTGTTGGAAGATTTTTAATCACAGTTTCAATTTCATTGCTTGTGATTGGTCTGTTCATATTTTCTATTTCTTCCTGGTTCAGTCTTGGAATATTATACCTTTCTAAGAATTTGTCCATTTCTTCCAGGTTGTCCATTTTATTGGCATAGAGTTGCTTGTAGTAGTCTCTTAGGGTGCTTTGTATTTCTGTGTTGTCTGTTGTAACTTCTCCTTTTTCATTTCTAATTTTATTGATTTGAGTCCTTTCCCTCTTTTTCTTGATGAGTCTGGCTAATGGTTTATCAATTTTGTTTATCTTCTCAAAGAACCAGCTTTTAGTTTTATTGATCTTTGCTATTGTTTTCTTTGTTTCTATTTCATTTGTTTCTGTTCTGATCTTTACAATTTCTTTCCTTCTGCTAACTTTGGGTTTTGTTTGTTTTTCTTTCTCTAGTTCCTTTAGGTGTAAGGTTAGATTGTTTATTTGAGATTTTTCTTGTTTCTTGAGGTAGGCTTGTATAGCTATAAACTTCCCTCTTAGAACTGCTTTTGCTGCATCCCACAGGTTTTGGATCATCGTGTGTTCATTGTCATTTATCTCTTGGTATTTTTTGATTTCCTCTTTGATTTCTTCAGTGATCTCTTGGTAATTGAGTAATGTATTGTTTAGCCTCCATGTGTTTGTGTTTTTTTACAGTTTTTCCCCTGTAATTCATTTCTAATCTCATAGCGTTGTGGTCAGAAAAGATGCTTGATATGATTCAAATTTTCTTAAATTTACTGAGGCTTGATTTGTGACCCAAGATGTGATCTATCCTGGAGAATGTTCCATGCGCACTTGAGAAGAAAGTGTAATCTGCTATTTTTGGATGGAATGTTCTATAAATATCAATTAAGTCTGTCTTATTTAATGTCTCATTTAAAGCTTGTGTTTCCTTATTTATTTTCATTTTGGTGACCTGTCCATTGGTGTAAGTGAGGTGTTAAAGTACCCCACTATTATTGTGTTACTGTCAATTTCCTCTTTTATAGCTGTTAGCAGTTGCCTTATGTATTGAGGTGCTACTATGTTGGGTGCGTATATATTTATAATTGTTATATCTTCTTCTTGGATTGATCCCCTGATCATTATGTAGTGTCTTTTTTTGTCTCTTGTAGTAGTCTTTATTTTAAAGTCTATTTTTTCTGATATGAGAATTGCTACTCCAGCTTTCTTTTGATTTCCATTTGCATGGAATATCTTTTTCCATCCCCTCACTTTCAGTCTGAATGTGTCCCTAGGTCTGAAGTGGGTGTCTTGTAGACAGCGTATATATGGGTCTTGTTTTTGTATCCATTCATCAAGCCTGTGTCTTTTGGTTGGAGCATTTAATCTATTCACATTTAGGGTAATTATCAATATGTACGTTCCTATTACCATTTTCTTAATTATTTTGTGTTTGTTTTTGTAGGTCCTTTTCTTGTGTTTCCCACTTAGAGAAATTTCTTTAGCAGTTGTTGTAGAACTGGTTTGGTGGTGCTGAATTCTCTTAGCTTTGGCTTGTCTGTAAAGCTTTTGATTATTCCATGGAATCTGAAGGAGATCCTTGCTGGGTAGAGTAATCTTGGTTGTAGGTTCTTCTCTTTCATCACTTTAAGTATATCATGCCACTCCCTTCTGGCTTGTAGAGTTTCTGCTGAGAAATCAGCTGTTAACCTTATGGGAGTTCCCTTGTATGTTATTTGTCTTTTTTCCCTTGCTGCTTTTAATAATTTTTCTTTGTCTTTAATTTTTGCCAATTTTATTACTATGTGTCTCAGCGTGTTTCTCCTTGGGTTTATCATGTATGCAACTCTCTGTGCTTCCTGGACTTGGGTGGCTATTTCCTTTCCCATGTTAGGGAAGTTTTCAACTGTAATCTCTTCAAATATTTTCTCTGGTCCTTTCTCTCGTCTCCTTCTGGGATCCCTATAATGCGAATGTTGTTACATTTAATGTTGTCTCAGAGGTCTCTTAGGGTGTCTTCATTTTGTTTCATTCTTTTTTCTTTATTCTGTTCTGCAGCAGTGAATTCCACCATTCTTTCTTCCAGGTCACTTATCCGTTCTTCTGCCTCAGTTATTCTGCTATTGATTCCTTCTAGCTTAGTTTTCATTTCAGTTATTGTATTGTTCGTCTCTGTTTGTTTGTTCTTTAATTCTTCTAGGTCTTTGTTAAACATTTCTTGCATCTTCTCGATCTTTGCCTCCATTCTTTTTCCGAGGTCCTGGATCATCTTCACTATCATTATTCTGATTTCTTTTTCTGGAAGGTTTCCTATCTCCACTTCATTTAGTTGTTTTTCTGGGGTTTTATCTTGTTCCTTCATCTGGTACATAGCCCTCTGCCTTTTCATCTTGTCTATCTTTCTATGAATGTGGTGTTTGTTCCACAGGCTGCAGGATTGTAGTTCTTCTTCTGCTGTCTGCCCTCTGGTGGATGAGGCTATCTAAAAGGCTTATGCAAGTTTCCTGGTGGGAGAGATGGGTGGTGGGTAGAGCTGACTGTTGCTCTGGTGGGCAGAGCTCAGTAAAACTTTAATCTGCTTGACTGCTTTTGGGTGGGGCTGGGTTCCGTCCCTGTTGGTTGTTTGGCCTGAGGCAACCCAACACTGAAGCCTACCTGGGCTCTTTGGTGAGGCAAATGGTGGACTCTGGGAGGGCTCACGCCAAGGAATACTTCCGAGAACATCTGCTGCCAGTGTCCTTGTCCCCACGGTGAGCCATAGCCACCCCTGCCTCTGCAGGAGACCCTCCAACACTATCAGGTATGTCTGGTTCAGTCTCCTATAGGGTCACTGCTCCTTCCCCTGCATCCTGATGTGCACACTACTTTGTATGTGCCCTCCAAGAGTGGAGTCTCTCTTTCCCCCATTTCTGTCATAGTCCTGCAATCAAATCCCAGTAGCCTTCAAAGTCTGATTCTCTAGGAATTCCTCCCCCCATTGCCGGACCCCCAGTTTGGGAAGCCTGACGTGGGGCTCAGAACCTTCACACCAGTGGGTGATATTCTGTGGTATAAGTGTTCTCCAGTCTGTGAGTCACCCACCTAGCAGTTATGGGATTTGATTTTACTGTGATTGTGCCCCTCCTACCATCTCGTTGTGGCTTCTCCTTTGTCTATGGATGTGGGGTATCTTTTTTGGTGAGTTCCAGTGCCTTCCTGTCGATGATTGTCCAGCAGCTGGTTGTGGTTCTGGTGTTCCCACAAGAGGGAGTGAAAGCATGTCCTTCTACTCCACCATCTTGGTTCCAATCCCCAGAAGTAATTTTCAAAATGGCAAAATCAAGATTATCTCTGACCATGGAACAAATTTTTAAAAGAAGATATAAAAAACTCAAGGCAAGAAGGACAATTAACCCTATGTTATAATCTCAACATTGTTATCAGTCTCTTGACAAGCAAGTAACAAGTATAATTTAGTTCCCCAATGGATTATTTTTTGAAACAAAAAATAGAGGTAGTTTAGTGTAGAGACTCAAAGCACAGACTCTAAATTCAGACTATTGGCATTTGGATCCTGCTTTGCCACTAACAGTCTGACTTTGGGAAAACTACTTAATTTCTTTATTTCAGTTTTCTCAACTGTAAAGTGAGAACTTAAATTCTCTATACTTCAGTTTCTTCACCTGTAAGATGTGAACAGTAGTGATACCTAACAATCAAATGATTTAATACTCACAGAGCACTTAGAAAAGTGTGTAGCATGCAGTAAGTTACTTATAAACATTTGTTAGCTAACTAAATATAAACAAGTGAACAATGAAGGAAGCATGGATGGTATGTCATCAGGTTGTTATGAAAGAGGGGCACAGTCTTTGGAGGTAGGCAGGTTAAAGTTTGACTCTACCACTTTCTGACTGTGGAGGCTTGGAGCAGTCAGCTTTTCCAGCTGAAGAATAAACTTAATAGGCTGTTCACAGAATTATTGTGAGGGTTTGAGCTAACCTGTGAGAATAACCTAGCTCAGTACCTAGGATATGTGAGGAGAGCATATTAGAAAAGTAACTATTTATCATTTCCCTTAAAGAATGAAAAGGTAGAAAAGAGATTACATGCACAGCAGGAAGGGTAGATTAGCCAACAGGAAGATTTTTCTGGCAATAAATCTTATAAAAGGCTGGAGCAGTTCACAGGGAGAATGTGTGGGCTCTCCCTTTAAGGCAAACCTTAATTCCATTATAATTAGGCATCTGAATCAGTTTGGTTTAGTAGGTATAGACTCTAGAGACATATTCCAGAAATTTTTTCCTTTCCTCCCTCTCCCCCTCCTCTTCTTTCCTCTCTCTCTTATTCACTTCTCTTCCTTTCTTCCACACTGATTGAGTGCCTATCATGTGCCAAACATTATCCTAGGTAACGGTGACACATATATGACTAGAATCCATTTCCTCTCCTTCAGAGGGTCACTATCTAATACTTGTGTTTTATAAAGGGAGAAACTTCGCTGGTGCTAAACAGGAACTGCAGATATTAAGTCAGCTAGCCCTGTTATAGTGTATAGTGACATAGCTCTGTATTTCTACAAGTCACTTTTCTTCTTCTCTTGGCTCTTCCAATCAATGAATTAAGATCTCTAAATACCTATTGTGTGTTAGGTATTATAATGAGCTCTGGGGATATATAGCTCATTAACACAGAATCCTGCTCTCCAGGTGTTCACAGTGTCATAAGAGAGATGGACATACATACAGAGAATTGCCAGGCATCACTGATGTGTTGGGATAGAGATAAGAGCAGAGAGTTGGAGTCTGGAGTAGAAAGTGTCAGTATATTCCTAGGAACAACAGGGAAGACTTCAAGATGAGAATTTTTTAAAATCTGGGCTTGAAGGAGGGAGAAGGGAGGTTTCCAGCAAAGAGAAGGACGTGAAGGCCTGAGTGTGCATAGCTTTGAGGGAAACAGAGATACTCAGCGACCAGTAGGCCCAAGGAGACTTGTAGACTAGTAGTATAGGATACAGGGTAAGGATCCAACTTCCTTATTTTGAATGTGAATGTCCAGTTTTCCCAACACCATTTGTTGAAGAGACTATCATTTCTCAATTGTGCAGCCTTAGCACCCTTATTAAAAATCATTTGATTACATATACTAAGGTTTATTTCTGGGTTCTCTAGTCTATTCCATTGGTCTATGTGTCTGTTTTTATGCCAGTACAACACAGTTTTGATAACCATAGATGTGTCATAAATTTTGAAATAGGAAGTGTCTGACCTCCAACTTTATTCTTTTTTGAGATTGTTCTGGCTATTCTGGGTCCCTTGAAGTTGCAAATCAATTTAAGATAGATTGTTCTATTTCTGCAAAAAACATCATTTGTATTTTGATAGAAATTGTATTGAATCTATGGATCTCTTTCAGTAGTTTTCACATCTGAACAATATTAAGTTTTCCAATTCATGAATATTGGGTGTCTTTCCATTCATTGGTGTCTTCTTTAATTTCTCTAAGCAATATTTTGTAGTTTTAAGTATACAAGTCTTTCATCTCCTTGGTTAAGTTTATTCTAATTATTTTATTCTTTTAGACGCCATTATAAATGGAATTGTTTTCCAATTTCCTTTTTGAAATGCAAATGATTTTTGTGTATTGATTTTTTTGTCCTGGAATTTTGCTTTATTAGTTCTCTATCAGAACCATTTGTTAAAATTTGTTTATTCTACAAGTTTGTGAGTCTCTGTGTGTGTTATCTTCACAATTTTCTATAAGATAAGATCATGTTGTCTGAGAACAGAGATAGCTTTTACCACTTTCTTTTCAATTTGAATTCCTTTTATTATTTTTCTTCCCTAATTGCTGTGGCTAGGACTTTCAGTATTTTATTGAATAGAAAGTGAGCAACCTTGTTTTTTTCCCGATCTTAGAGAAAAAGTTTTCATTCTTTCACCATTGAGTAAGATATTAGCCAGGGCTTTTCATATATAGCTTTTATTTTGTTGAATTTCCTTCTGTTTCTAGTTTGTTGAGTGTTTTTTATCATGAAAGTGTGTTGAATTTTGTCAAATGCTTTTTCTGTATCAGTTGAGATGGTCATGTGTTCTTTTCCCCTTCATTCTGTATTACACTGATTACTTTTCGTATGTTGAATCATCCTGGCATTCCAGGAAGAAACCACTTGATCATGGTATATAATCCTTGTAATGTACTATTGAATTCTGTTTGCTAGTGTTTTCTTGAGGACTTTTGCATTGATACTCATCAGGAATATTTATCTGTAGTTTTCTTGTATTGACTTTGCCTGGTTTTGATAGCAAGGCAATTTTCCCCTCTTTAAATGCATTTGGAAATGTTTCCTCTCCTTCAGTTTTTTGGAAGAGTTTGAGGAGGATGTTGTTCATTACTTAAATGTTTGATAGAATTCACCAGTGAAGTCATTTGTTCCTTAGCTTTTCTTTTGAAGAGAGTTTTGATTATTGATTCAATCTCTTTACTAGTTATGTCATTTTACATTTTCTATTTTCTCATGACTTAATTTTAGTAGACTGTGTGTTTCTAGACTTTTGTCCATTTCACCTGTTATTCAATTTATTTGAGTACAATTATTGACAGTACTCTCATAATCCCTTATATTTTAATAAAATTGATAGAAATGTCCTGTCTTGCATTTCTAATTTTAGTTGAGTCTTTCTTTTTTCTTAGTCAACTGAGATACAGGTTTGTCAATTTTGTTAATTTTTCAAAATGAGCCAACTCTTGGTTTCATTAATTTTTCTCTATCGCTTTTTTTTTGTTTTTTGTTTTGTTTTTGTTTTTTTTTTTTTGCAGTATGCAGACCTCTCACTGTTGTGGCCTCTCCCATTGCAGACCACAGGCTCCGGACACGCAGGCTTAGTGGCCATGGCTCATGGGCCTAGCTGCTCTGTGGCATGTGGGATCTTCCCAGACCGGGGCACGAACCCATGTCCCCTGCATCAGCAGACAGACTCTCAACCACTGCGCCACCAGGGAAGCCCTCTATTGCTTTTTTATTCTTTATTTTGTTTATCTCTGCTCTAATTTTTATTATTTCCTTCTTGCTGCTAACCTTGGGTTTAGTTTATTCTCTTTGTATTTCCTTAAGGTATAAATTTAGGTAGTTGATTTGGAAATCTTTTTTTTTTCTTTTTTAATTTTATCATTTACAGCCATAAGTTTTTCATTTAGGACTGTTTTTTCTTGATCACATAAGTTTTGGCAGGTTTTGTTTTCATTTTATTCTTTCTCAAGATTTTTCTAATTTCCCTTGGGATTTCTTCTTTAACTCATTGGTTATTTGACTGTGTTGTTTAATTTCCATAGGTTTGTGGATTTTCTAATTTTTCTTCTGCTACTGATTTCCAGTTTCATTCCATTGTGATTGAAAAAACATTTTGCATGACTTTAATCTTTTAAAATTTATTAAGACTTGTTTTGTGGCCTGATATATGATCTGTCCCATGTGTACTTGAGAAAACATGTTTTATGCTTTTTTATGAGTAGAGTTGTTCTCTATATGTCTGCTAGGTCCAATTGGCTTATTAGCATTGTTCAAATCCTCTGTTTCCTTATTATCTGGTTTTTCTACTCATTGTTGAAAGTGGGGTATAAAGTCCTCTACTCTTATTGTTGAGCTATCTAATTTCTCCCTTTAATTTTGTCAATGTTTACTTTATATATTTAGGAGCTCTGATGTTTGGTGCATATATGTTTATAATTGTTATATCTCCTTGGTGAATTGGCCCTTCTATCACTAAATGATATCCTTCTTTACCTCTTGTAACAGTTTTTAATTTAAAGTCTATTTTGTCTGATATTAGTATAGCCACCTCTACTATTTACATGGAATATATGTTACTATTTGCATGGAATATATGCTTTCATTCTTTCACTTTCAACTTACGTGTACTTAGATTTCATTTGAGTCTCTTGTATACAGTATATAGTTGAATCTTATTTTTATATCCATACTACCAATCTAAGTCTTTTGATTGGGGATCTTAAGCCATTAAAATTAAAATAATTACTGATAGGGAAGAACTTACTATTGCCATTTTGTTATTGTTTTCTGTATGTCTTATAGCTTTTTGTTCCTCATTTCCTCCCTTACTGCTTTCTTTTGTGTTTAGTTGACTTTTTGTAATGACATGTTTTTGTTCCCTTCTCATTTCCTTTTGTGTACATTTTATATATATTTCCTTTGTGGTTATCATAGGGGTTGCATAAAACATCCTAAAGTTATAACAACATATTTTAAACTGATAACTACTTAATATCATCACATATAAAAACACTACCCTTTTAGAGCTCCACTCCTCTCCACTTTATATTGTTAATGTCATAAATTACATTTATATATTGTTACTCATTAACATAGATTTAGAATTTTTTAATGCTTTATATTTTAAATTTTACAAAGGAATTAAAAGGGGAGTTAAGCAAAATTACAACAGCACAGTTATTTACATTTATGGGACAACTTTCTTGTTTTCATATGGTTTCAAGTTACTATCTAGCATCCTTTTGTTTCAACTTGAAGGACTCTTCAGTATTTCATGTAGGGAATGTGTAGTGGTAATGAACTCTCTATGCTTTCACTTATCTAGGAATGACTTTATTCCTCATTTTATTTTCTATTTTTTTATTTTTTAAAATTTTTATTGGAGTATAGTTGATTTTTACCATGTTGTGTTACTTCAGGTGTACAGCAAAGTGAATCAGTTGTACATATACACATATCTGCTCTTTTTAAAATTCTTTTCACATATAGGCCATTACAGAATATTGAGTAGAGTTCCCTATGCTATATAGTAGGTTCTTATTAGTTATCTATTTTATATATAGTAGTCTATATACCTCATTTTAAAGAACAGCTTTGCTGGATGTAGAATTCTCTGTTAAGAGTTTCTTTCATTACTTTAAATATATCATCCCACTGCCTTCTGGCATACAAGGTTTCTGCTGAGAAACCTACAGATAATCTTATCAAAGATTCATTGCAGACGATGAGTCATTTTTCTCTTGCAATATCCCGTATTCTTTGTGTCTTTTACTTTTGATAGTTTGATTATAATATGTCTTTGTTTTTGAGTTCATTCTACTGGGAATTTCTTGAGCATCTTTTATTTGTGTATTGATGTCTTCCTTGAATTTGGAAAGTTATGAACCATTATTTCTTCAAATAAACTCTAAGCCCCTTTCATGCTTCTTTTCTTGGACTTTCATAGTGCATATATTCATCTACTTGATGGTATCTCATAAGTAGCTTAGTTTCTGTTTTCTTTTCTTCATTCTTTTTTCTTTTTTTCTCCACAGACTAAATACCTTTAAATGACCTGTTCATTGATTCTTTCTTCTGCCTGTTTGAGTCCATTGTTGAACCCCTATATTGAATTTTTTGATTCAGTGATTGTATTCTTCAGCTTCAGAAATTCTGTTTGGTTCTTTTTTTTTTTTTTTTTTTTTTTACAATTCCTATCTTTTTGTTGATATTCTAATTTTGTTCATTTATCATTTTCTGATTTTCTTAGTTCTTGATGTTTTCCATTAGCTCTTTGAGAATATTTAAAACAGTTATTTTAAAGTCTTTGTCAGGTGATTCTGAAGGCAGTATTTCTTTTCTTTTTTTTTTATGGTCTACAAGAAACCCACTTTATTTATTTATTTATTTTATTTTTATTTTTTATTAGTTTCTGCTTTATAACAAAGTGAATCAGTCATACATATACATCTGTTCCCACATCCCTTCCCTCATGCATCTCCCTCCCTCCCACCCTCCCCATCCCACCCCTCCAGGCGGTCACAAAGCACCGAGCTGATCTCCATGTGCTCTGCGGCTGCTTCCCACTATCTATCTACCTTACGTTTGGTAGTGTATATATGTCCATGCCTCTCTTTCGCTTTGTCACAGCTTACCCTTCCCCCTCCCCATATCCTCAAGTCCATTCTCAAGTAGGTCTGTGTCTTTATTCCCGTTTTACCCCTAGGTTCTTCATGACTTTTTTTTTTTTAAATTCCATATATATGTGTTAGCATATGGTATTTGTCTTTCTCTTTCTGACTTATTTCACTCTGTATGACAGACTCTAAGTCCATCACCTCATTACAAATAACTCAAATTAATTTCTTTTTATGGCCGAATAATACTCCATTTTATATATGTGCCACATCTTCTTTGTCTACATTACTTTTAAATGTCTTAATTTCCCTAAGAGACTCGCTCTTGCTTCTTAGAGTCTTAAACATTCTGCTGTGTTCCTTTGCTCATAATCTCTTGACCTCAGCCATCTGTGGGTTTGAAGTCCCCCTACATCTCTCATGCACTAAGGTGCCTGCTACTGCTTTCAGTAGTCTTCAACCTAATATCCAAACTATGCTTCTGTTCTGTCTGAGATTTATGTTAGGTGAGATAGAAACCAGTCCCTCTGGAACTCTCAGAACATTGTAAACAAGTTCCACTTTTAAAATTCTGTCCAAAGAGAAGAAAGAGGGATTGGGTGACTTTCTTCTGAATGCACTGCTCTGTGATGGGGAGAGGATGGGACAAGAGAGTTAGCAAAATTTTTTATTTTGAGTGTGGATTTTTAAATTGTTTTATTGATTGCTGCAGATTCTTGACTAGTTTCTGGAGGTCCAACAAAACAATTATTATCAGTCTATAGTTGTCTACTTGGTGTTTCTGCAGAGAAATGAGGACTTGGAGCTTTCTAGTCTGCCATCTTGCTGGCATCACCTTCTTCCAAGTCATTTTGTGATCTGAAAAGAGAACTTAGGACTGAATCCCAATGAACCCTAGCTTTAAAGGGAAATCAAGAAAGAACCCATAAAGATGCATGAAGATGAGACAAAAAGGCAGAGAGAGAATGTACTTACCAAGACCAGAGAATATACTTAACTTATAATCCTAGCCTATCACCCCCTCAATGTATGTTTTTGGCCAATAAGGTATAAAGGACAAAATATGTAAAAGCTCATGGGAATGCTCATTCCTACTTGGGAAGATAATTCAATTATATGTAATATTTGACTCAAAGAGATTTAATATATTCTTTCACTTACTTATTCACTCACTCCTCCCATGCACATTTATTGAACAGCACACTATGCAAGACACTGTAGATATAGAGATAAACACAGTCCAAGGCGCTCAGAGGCTTGCAGTTTAAAACAGAGACATAAATACTACTATGGAGACAGGTAAAATGCACCAAAGTAAGTGAAAAGAAAGCATGAGCAATGCTACAATTACAAGCTGACAACAAATTCAACAGTTGTTTGGGAGGATTGGCAGCTGCTCCTTCCATTCTATAAGAGTTGATCACTGTCATCCCTCCTGGTAAGAATCTACTCTGGAGACTTTCAAGATGGAGGAGACCTAAGTGGCAAGAGACCATTGTTTCAAGGTGTGTGAGGAGAGGGGATTCAGAGCACTACCTAAATGAGCTCCAGAGACGGGTGTGAGGTGCTAAGGCTGCTGCTACAGCCACCAAGAACACTGTGTGCAAGCATAGGTCACTATCCACACCTCCCCTCCTGTGAGCCTGTGCAGCCAGCCACTGCCAGGGTCCCGTGATCTAGGGACAGCTTCCCCAGGAGAACACATGGCATGCCTCAGGATATTGCAATGTCACACCGGCCTCTGTCACCACAGGCTTGCCTGGCATTCCCTCCCGCTCCCTCCCCCACCAGCCTGAGTGAGCCAGATCCCCTAATCAGCTGCTCCTTTAACCCCGTTCTGTCTGGGCAGTGAAGAGATGCCCTCAGGTGACCTACAAACAGAGGCGGGGCCAAATCCAAAGCTGAACCCCAGGAGATGTGTGAACAAAGAAGAGAAAGGGAAATTCCTCCCAGCAAAATCAGGAGCAGTGCATTAAATCTCCACAATCAACTTGATGTACCTTGCATCTCTGGAATACCTGAATAGACAATGAACCATCCCAAAACTGAGGCGGTGGATTTGGGATGACTTGTTGACCTGGGGTTTGCTTTCTGCATCTAATTTGTTTCTGGTTTTATATTTATCTTAGTTTAGTATTTAGAGTTTATTATCATTGTTAGATTTGTTTACTGATTTTGTTGCTCTCTTCCTCTTCTTTTATATACAGATATATATATTTTTTCCTTTTTCTCTTTTCATGAGTTGTATATGTATGCTTCTTTGTGTGATTTTGTCTGTATAGCTTTGCTTTTACCATTTGTCCTAGGGTTCCATCTGTCCATTTTTTGTTTTGATTTCTTTTGTTTTTTTAGTATAGCTTTTAGCACTTGTTATCATTCATGGATTTGTTTCTTGGTTTGGTTACTCTCTTCTTTCTTTCTTTCTCTGCTTTTTAATAATTTTTTTATTTTTTATTTTAATAACTTTATTTTATTTTATTTTATTTTTCTTTCTTATTTTCCTTTTTTCTCCCTTTTCTTCTGAGCTGTGTGGCTGACAGGGTCATTGTGCTCCAGCTGGGTGTCAGGCATGTGCCTCTGAGGTGGGAGAGCAGAGTTTAGGACATTGGTCCACCAGAGACCTCCTGGCCCCACATAATATAAATCAGCAAAAGCTCTCCCAGAGATCTCCATCTCAACACTAAGACCCAGCTCCACTCAACAACCAGCAAACTACAGTACTGCACATGCTATGCCAAACAGCTAGCAAGAGAGGAGCACAACCCCACCCATTAGCAGAGAGGCTGTCTAAAATCATAATAAGGTCACAGACACCCCAAAACACACCACCAGATGCTGTCCTGCCCACCAGAAGGACAAGATCCAGCCTCATCCACCAGAACCCAGGCACCAGTCCCCTCCACCAGGAAGCCTACACAACCCACTGAAGCAACCTTAGCCACTGGGGGCAGACACCAAAAACAACGGGAACTATGAAAGTGCAGCCTGCGAAAAGGAGACCCCAAACACAGTAAGTTAAGCAAAATGAGAAGACACAGAAACACACAGCAGTTGAAGGAGCAAGGTAAAAACCCACCGGACCAAAAAAATGCAGAGGACATAGGCAGTCTACTGGAAAAAGAATTCAGAGTAATGATAGTAAACATGGTCCAAAATCTAGGAAATAGAAGAGAGAAAATACAGGAAACATTTAGGACCTAGAAGAACTAAAGAGCAAACAAACAAAGATGAACAACACAATAAATGAAACTAAAATTCTCTAGAAGAAATCAATAGCAGAATAACTGAGGCAGAAGAATGGATAAGTGACCTAGAAGATAAAATAGTGGAAATAGATACTGCTGAGCAGAATAAAGGAAAAAGAATAAAAAGAATGGAGGACAGTCTCAGAGACCTCTGGGACAACATTAAACACACCAACATTCGAATTATAGGGGTCCCAGAAGAAGAAGAAAAAAAGAAAGGGACTGAGAAAATATTTGAGAGATTATAGTTGAAAACTTCCCTAATATGGCAAAGGAAATAGTCAAGTCCAGGAAGTGCAGAGAGTATCATACAGGATAAATCCAAGGAGAAACACACCAAGACACATTTTATCAAACTATAAGAAATGAAATACAATGAAAAAATATTAAAAGCAACAAGAGAAAACAACAAATATCATACAAGGGAATCCCTATAAGGTTAACAGCTGATCTTTCAGCAGAAACTCTGCAAGCCAGAAGGGAGTGCCAGGACGTGTTTAAAGTGATGAAAGGGAAAAATTTACAAGCAAGATCACTCTACACAACAAGGATCTCATTAAGATTCAATGGAGAAATTAAAACCTTTACAGACAAGGAGAAGATAAGAGAATTCAGCACCAGCACACCAGCTTTACAACAAATGCTAAAGGAACTTCTCTAGGCAGGAACACAAGAGAAGGAAAAGACCTACAATAACAAACCCAAAACAATTAAGAAAATGGTAATAAGAATATACATATCAATAACTACCTTAAATGTAAATGGATTAAATGCTCCAACCAAAAGACATAGACTGGCTGAATGGATATAAACACAAGACCCATATATTTGCTGTCGACGTAGAGGCCCACTTCAGTCTTAGGGACACATACAGACTGAAAGTGAGGGGATGGAAAAAGATACTCCATGCAAATGGAAATCAAAAGAAAGCTAGAGTAGCAATTCTCATGTCAGACAAAATAGACTTTAAAATAAAGACTATTGGGCTTCCCTGGTGGTGCAGTGGTTGAGAGTCTGCCTGCTGATGCAGGGGACACAGGATCATGCCCCAGTCTGGGAAGATCCCACATGCCACGGAGCAGCTGGGCCCATGAGCCATGGCCGCTGAGCCTGCATGTCTGGAGCCTGTGCTCCACAACAGGAGAGGCCACAACAGTGAGAGGCGCGCGTACTGCAAAAATAATAAAAATAAAAATAAAGACTATTACAACAGACAAAGAAGGACACTACATAATGATGAAGGGATCAATCCAAGAAGAAGATATAACAATTGTAAATATTTATGCACCCAACATAGGAGCACCTCAATATATAAGGCAAATGCTAACAGCCATAAAAGGGGAAATTGACAATAACACAATCATAGTAGGAGACGTTAACACACCACTTTCACCAATGGACAGATCATCCAAAATGAAAATAAATAAGGAAACACAAGCTTTAAATGATACATTAAACAAGATGAACTTAATTGATATTTATAGGACATTCCATCCGAAAACAAAAGAATACACTTTCTTCTCAAGTGCTCATGGAACATTCTCCAGGATAGATCATATCTTGGGTCACAAATCAAGGCTTGATAAATTGAAGAAAATTGAAATTGTATCAAGTATCTTTTCCAACCACAATGCCATAAGACTTGATATCAATTACAGGGAAAAATCTGTAAAAAATACAAACAAATGGAGGCTAAACAACACACTAGTAAATAACCGAGAGATCACTGAAGAAATCAAAGAAGAAATAAAAAATACATAGAAACAAATGACAATGAAAACACAATGACCCAAAACCTATGGGATGCAGCAAAAGCAGTTTCTAAGAAGGAAGTTTATAGCAATACAATCCTATGTCAAGAAAGAAGAAACACCTCAATTAAACAACCTAACCTTACACCAAAAGCAATTAGAGAAAGAAGACAAAAATCCACAAAGTTAGCAGAAGGAAAGGAATCATAAATATCAGATGAGAAATAAATAAAAAACCAATGAAGGAAAAACTAGCTAAGATCAATAAAACTAAAAGCTGGTTCTTTAAGAAGATAAACAAACTTGATAAACCATTAGCCAGACTCATCAAGAAAAAAAGGGAGAAGACTCAAATCAACAGAATTAGAAATAAAAAAGAAGTAACAACTGACACTGCAGAAATACAAAGGATCATGAGAGATTACTACAAGTAACTATATGCCAATAAAATGGACAACCTGGAAGAAATGGACAAATTCTTAGAAATGCACAACCTGCCAAGACTGAATCAGGAAGAAATAGAAAATATAAACAGATCAATCACAAGCACTGAAATTCAAACTGTGATTAAAAATCTTCCAACAAAGAAAAGCCCAGGACCAGATGGCATCACAGGCGAATTCTAGCAAACATTTAGAGAAGAGCTAACACCTATCCTTCTCAAACTCTTTCAAAATAAAGCAGAAGGAGGAACACTCCCAAACTAATTCTATGATGCCACCATCACCGTGATACCAAAACCAGACAAAGATGTCACAAAGAAAGAAAACTACAGGCCAATATCACTGATGAACATAGATGCAAAAATACTTAACAAAATACTAGCAAAGACAATCCATACAAACATTAAAAGGATCATATACCATGATCAAGTGGGGTTTATTCCAGGAATCCAAGGATTTTTCAATATACACAAATCAATCAATGTGTAAATCATGTTAACAAATGGAAGGATAAAAACCATATGATAATCTCAATAGATGCAGAAAAAGCTTTCAACGAAATTCAGCACTCATTTATGATAAAAACCCTCCAGAAAGCAGACATAGAGGGAACTTACCTCAACATAATAAAGGCCATATATGACAAACCCACAGCCAAAATCGTTCTCAATGTGAAAAACTGAAACCATTTCCTCTAAGATCAGGAACAAGACAAGGCTGTCCACTCTCACCACTGTTATTCAATATAGTTTTGGAAGTTTTAGCCACAGCAATCAGAGAAGGAAAAGGAATCCAAATCAGAAAAGAAGATGTAAAGTTGTCACTGTTAGCAGATGACATGATACTATACATAGAGAATCCTAAAGATGCTACCAGAAAACTACTAGAGCTAATCAATGAATTTGGTAAAAGCAGGATACAAAATTAATGCACATAAATCTCTTGCATTCCTATACACTAAGGAAGAAAAATCTGAAAGAACAATTAAGGAAACACTCCCATTTACCACTGCAACAAAAAGAATAAAATACCTAGGAATAAACCTACCGAAAGAGGCAAAAGACCTGTATGCAGAAACTATAAGACACTCATGAAACAAATCAAAGATGACACAGACAGATGGAGAGATATACCATGTTCTTGGATTGGAAGAATCAACATTGTGAAAATGACTATACTACCCAAAGCAATCTGCAGATTCAATGCAATCCCTATCAAACTACCAAAAATTTTTCACAATTTGTATGGAAACACAAAGGACCCTGTATAGCCAAAGCAATTTTGAGAAAGCAAAATGGAGCTGGAGGAATCAGGCTCCCAGACTTCAGACTATACCACAAAGCTACAGTAATCAAGACAGTATGGTACTGGCACAAAAACAGAAAGATAGATCAATGGAACAGGATAGAAAGCCCAGAGATAAACCCATGCACATATGGTCACCTTATTTTTGATAAAGGAGGCAAGAATATACAATGGAGAAAAGACAGCATCTTCAATAAGTGGTGCTGGGAAAACTGGACAGCTACATGTAAAAGAATGAAATTAGAACACTCCCTAACACCATACACAAAAATAAACTCAAAATGGATTAAATACCTAAATGCAAGGCCAGACACTATAAAACTCTTTGAGGAAACCAGAGGCAGAACACTCTATGACATAAATCACAGCAAGATCTTTTTTGACCCACCTCCTAGAGAAATGGAAATAAAAACAAAAATAAACAAATGGGACCTAATGAAACTTAAAGCTTTTGTACAGCAAAGGAAACCATAAACAACACAAATAGACCACCCTCAGAATGGGAGAAAATATTTGCAAGTGAAGCAACTGACAAAGGATTTATGTCCAAAATTTACAAGCAGCTCATGCAGCTCAATATACAAAAAACAAACAACGTAATCCAAAAAAGGGCAGAAGACCTAAATAGACATTTCTCCAAAGAAGACATACAGATAGCCAACAAACACATGAAAGGATGCTTAACATCACTAATCATTAGAGAAATGTAACTCAAACCTACAATGAGGTATCACCTCACACCAGTCAGAATGGCCATCATCAAAAAATCTACAAACAATAAATGCTGGAGAGGGTGTGGAGAAAAGGGAACCCTCTTGCACTGTTGGTGGGAATGTAAATTGATACAGCCACTATGGAGAACAGTATGGAGATTCCTTAAAAAACTAAAAATAGAACTACCATATGATGCAGCAATCCCACTACTGGGCATATACCCTGAGAAAACCATAATTCCCAAAGAATCATGTACCACAATGTTCATTGCAGCTCTATTTACAATAACCAGGACATGGAACCAACCTATGTGTCCACTGACTGATGAATGGATAAAGAAGATGTGGCACATACATACATGGAATATTACTCAGCCATAAAAAGAAATGAAATTGAGTTATTTGTAGTGAGGTGGATGGATCTAGAGTCTGTCATACAGTGTGAAGTACATCAGAAAGAGAAAAACTAATACCATATGCTAACATATACGTATGGAATCTAAAAAAATTAAAAAAGAAATGGTTCTGAAGAACCTAGGGGCAGGACAGGTATAAAGACTCAGATGTAGAGAATGGACTTGAGGACACGGGGAGGGGGAAGTGTAAGCTGGGCCGAAGTGAGACAGTGGCATGGACATATATACACTACCAAATGCAAAATAGATAGCTAGTCGGAAGGAGTTGCATAGCAAGGGAGATCAGCTCAGTGCTTTGTGACCACCTAGAGGGGTGGGATAGAGCAGATGGGAGGGAGACACAAGAGGGAGGGGATATGGGGACATATGTATATGTATAGTGGATTCTCTTTGTTATACAGCAGAAACTAATGCAACATTGTAAAACAATTATGCTCCAATAAAGATGTTTTTAAAAATCTACTCTATTTACTTTTTTAATAAGGATGTGGTTTTGTGGCAGGGTTCACATTACAACATGGTTTGCTATACATCAGAAGACAGATGTACAGGGTAATCACTCAGTGTCTACAGGGTGTCTAATAACATCCTGATTATTATAAATCACAGGCAGCGTGTACAGTTTGGATAAGACCAATATGGTTCTTGCTGTTTATACAGCAGGGTTTAGGCAACATGACAAGCACAAACACTGCTCTGCTTCCTTTCCTTGGCAATCAGCATCTCATAGGAGAGAGAGGCTGGAGCATTACAGCTAGGCATAAGGCCACCAGGTCTTAGCTGTACAATAAAAATGTTATTGGTGTCACGATATTTAGGGGAAAAAATGATTAAGCAAAATGTGAAGCAAACATTTCAACATAGATTTAGCCCTGTTGATAGGTGATTGATTAGTGGGATGAATATGGTACTTATAAATTCAAGCCTTAGGAGCTGAATTTGTGCCAGTACCAGTAGCATGGCTGCTACTCTGTGATGATCTAATGTTAGTAAATCCATCCATTAATCCATCCAATGCTCACTAAGCATTATCTATGAACCTGGCCTTAGGTAGGCTTTGGATGTAAAGAGATTAAAAAAATCACCTCTAGAGTCCTACACCCCAATGGAGAAGATGTATAAGTAAGCAGATGATTATACTGTGGGATGGTAAATGCTAAAATATGGATAAATATGGTGAGGTTTGGGAACAAATGGAAGAGGCACTTAACTAAGATGAAAAAGTCAAGGGATGATTTCTCTAGGAAGTAGTGCTTGGTTGAATTTCAGAGGATGCTAAGAGTTGGCTAGCACAAGATTAAGAAGGGGAAAAACTGAAGGGTGATTTTTGTCTAATACTGGCCTCTCTGTTATTGGTACTTCTAGTAAGCAGATTCCTGCCATAAGCTAACACAGTTAATAGCCTATTTTGTAGTAAGAGCTTCCCCTGAGCAGGAAACCAGAAGATACTAAGAACCCCTTCTCAAATACAAAGAAGAAAAACTGTAACCTGTAATGACTAGACCCTTTCAGTGGCAGAACAGTACTGAGCCTTCTTACATAACCCTTTGGCAGTTTGTCTCTCAGCTGAAGAAACTTGTAGTGTATCAAAAGGAACACTAGTTAGAGCTTAGACATCTATTCTAAACAAGCCCTCACCTCACACTTGAATAACGATTATGTCCAGTTTGGAGCACAGGTAATAATATTGAGGATATAGACTATAATTCCTAATAACTCTTTTAGTGGTTAGGGTCACCTGAACACTTCCTGTTGATTTTTTTTACACTGTTTAGCACCAAAGAGAGGAAGAAACATCCATGTGAAAGCACTTGATTATATACTACTTTTTATATTCCTCAATATTTAAAAAATTATTTAAAAATAATTTCCAACAATAAGCTGTATCCACTCAATATGGATGCAATGCATCCATTAAATATTATTTTGTAGATTATTTAAAGGCAATGCCAGTTATACTAAGTATAAAAAGCAAGTTATGTAACTGTATGAAAAGTATGACTCTAAATTTCTATATATAAAAAATGCATCCATCCTTTCCCCTGCAATACCTTACCTGTTTGTGACTGGTACAGGGATTACTATAGAGATAGCTCATAGCCAAGAATACACAAGTGGATGTTCTGTTCTAACGTGAAACTTCTAAGTACAAAAGCTGCCTTTTGCAGATTTCACAAAGAGGTGCCTTCCACCCAATGTTATAGCAACATCCCTTTTCCTATATAGACAAAATGGCTAGAGTTGGGGAAAGGGGTCATTTGCAGTAAGGACAAATATTAGAAGAGCATCTGTGTGGACAAGTCTTTCAGAGGAATGACCTAGTGTGTCAGGGCATGGCTCCTCTTCATGTCCCACACCTGTCTCTCATCTCCACAGAATGAGACACATATAACATTGATCTAACATAAGCCTAGGCCATGTCATGGAGGGAGTAACAGGCAGGGAGTGGCTATTTACCCAAAAGACTCTTGGGGAGAAAGATGAACCTGCATTGGGAGACCCCTGGAAATAACCTATTGGGAGTGAAGGAAGGATGCAGCAGTGCTCTCCAAAGGACTCCCTGACGTCAGAAGGCAACAAAGGGCCAGCTGATCCTATGGTAGGTTGAAGGACCACGCACAGATGTCCACACACGAATCAGCAGAGCCTGTGAATACATTTCCTTATATGACCAAAGGGACTCTGCAGATGTAATGAAGGTTATGCACCTTAAAATACGGAGGTTATCCTGGATTATCCAGGTGAGCCCAGTGTAATCACAAAGGTCCTCAAAAACATAGAACTTTTGATGTTTGGAGCTAGAATAGAGGGAGTCAGAGAAATTTGAAGTACGAGAAGGATTTGACCCATCAGTGCTGGTTTGAAGATGGAGGGGAACTGAATTCTGCCAACTGCCTGAATGAGCCTAGAGCAGATTCTCCCCTAGAGCCTTCAGATAAGAAGGCTGAAGTGTTATTCCAGCCTTGTGAGATCCTAAGCAGAGTTCCCAGTTGAGTACCTCAGACTTCTGACCTACAGAACTATGAGATAATAAATGGTTGCTGTTTTGAGCTACTACATTTGTGATAATTAATAGTGGCAGCAATAGGAAACTAATACATATCCCAACCACTAATGGGTAACCCAAAGGGATCATGGCCCAACAAAGTAATACCACATCTCCACTAATGGCCTCCGCTGGCCTGAGCAGTCTCCCCTCCTCCCCTCCAACTCCGCATGTGTTCTCTCTGCCTCATGCTGAACTGGTGGGCCAAGGCACAGGGAATGTGAGATGTAGAGAAAGCATGTAACATCCATACCACCTCTTTCCCAACTGCCACAGCTTACATGTATAGGTGTGTGGGGTAGGGAGTGGTGGGTAAGTGGGTGAGATTGCAAAAACGGCAAACTTTGGCATTAGTTATTGGAAAAATAAATCCTTCTTTGTGTGTAAATTGATAAGTTTGGACTGTTGATCATATTTGTTTTGTAGATACAGAAAAAAGGGTAGGAAAGTAATAAAATCTACATGTTAACAGTGGTTATACCTAGGTTATGTGTGATTTTAACTATTGTATTTTTCTGGATTTTTGAAAATTTCTACTGTTATATAAAGTATATTTATCAAGGGAATTCAGTTATTGTTTCTTTTAAGGGTTTGTACATTTTTGTAAAGTCTATATCTTACGCCATTTAAAAAAAATTTCCAAAGTACCTACTGAAATACTTTCTTTGAAAATTTGAGGGAAATTAGCATTCAATATTTTGTATCAGTAAACCTTTTGTATATTAATACTTATCAATCACTAGGGTGATATTATTGCAATATTTACTTTCTTTTTTCCCTCAACTTTATTGAGATATATTTGCCATATAGCATTGTGTAAGTTTACAGTGTACAACATGTTGATTTGATACACATATATTGCAAAATTATTATTACCTTAGCATTAACACCCGAATCACATCACCTAATTACTATTTTGAGTGTGTGTGTGTGTGTGTGTGTGTGTGTGTGTGGTGAGAACATTTAAGATCTCTCTGAGCAACTTTCATGAATATAGTATAGTATTATTAACTATATTTGGTATGCTGTACATGAGACCCCCAGAACTTTTATACCTTATAACTGGCAGTTTGTACTTTTTGACCAATATCTTCCCTTTTCCTTTGCCATCCAGCCTCTGGTAACCACTGTTCTAGTCCCTTTGAGTTCAGCTTTTTTTTTAAGATTCCATACACAAGTAATATTTTGTGGCATTTGTCTTTTTCTGACTTAATTCACTTAGCATAATACCCTCAAGCTTCATCCATCTTGTCACAAGAGGTAGGATATCCTTCCTTATGGTGAATAATATGCCATTGTATATATATAGTGATTCTTTATTCATTCTTTTCTTGATGGATATTTAAGTTGTTTTCATATTTTAGCTGTGGTGAATAATGCTGCAAGGCACATGGGACTGCAGATATATTTTTGAAATTCTGTTTTCATTTCTTTGGATTTATACCCACAAGTAGAATGCTGGATCATATGATAGTTCTATTTTAAATTTTTTCAGGAAACTCCATATTATTTTTCATAGTGGCTGCAACAATTTACATTCCTACAAACAGTGCAAAAAGATTCCCTTTTCTCCCCATCCTTCTCAACACTTGTTATCTCTTGCCTTTTTGATAATAGCCATTCTAACAGGTGTAAGGTGATATCTCATTGTGGTTTTAATTTGCATTTTCTTGATGATTAATGATGTTGAGAATGAAGTTTATACACCTGTTGGACACTTGTATGTCTTCTTTGGAAAAATGTCTATTCAGTTCCTCTGTCCATTTTAAAATCAGATTTACTTTTGCTGTTAAATGAGTTCTTTATATATATTGGATATTAACCCCTTATCAGATATATGATTTAAATATTTTCTATTCTGTAGGTTTTATTTTCATTTTGTTGATGATTTCCTTTACTGTGGAAAAACTTTTAAATTTGATGTAGTCTCACTTGTTTATTTTTGCTTTTGTTGCACGTGCTATTGGTGTCAAATCCAAAAAATCATTGCTGAGACTGATGTCATGCAGGTTTCCCTCTATGTTTTCCTCTAGGATTTTTATGGTTTCAGGTCTTAACATTCAGTTCTTTAATCCACTTTCAGTTGATTTTTGTGTATGGCGTAATATAGGGATGCAGTTTCATCCTTTAGCATGTGGCTGCCTAGTTTTACCAACACCATTTAATGAAGAGACTATCCGTTTTCCACTGTATATTTGTGGCTCCTTAGTTATAAATTAATTGATCATATATGCATGAGTTTTTTTCTGGGTTCTCTGTTCTGTTCCATTGATCTATGGTCTGTTTTTATGCCAATACTGTACTGTTTTGATTACTATAACTTTATAATATAGTTTGAAGTCAGGAAGTGTAATGCCTCGAGCTTTGTTCTTTTTCAAGTTTGCTTTGGCTATTTGGGGTCTTTCATTCTGTACAAATTTTAGAATTAAAAAAGTTCTGTGAAAAATGCCATTGGAATTTTGATAGACATCAGTAAATCTGTAAATCGCTTTGGGTAGGATGGACATTTTAACAATATTAATACATCAAATCGATGAGCATGTAATATTTTTTTCATTGGTTTGTGTTTCCTTCAATTTCTTTCATTAATGTCTTATAGATTTCAGTATACAAAAGTTTCATGTTGCTTAAATTTATTCCTACGTATTTTATTCTTTTTGATGCAATTATAAATGGCACTGTTTTCTTAATTTGTCTTTCTGATAGTTTGTTGTTAGTGTATAGAAATGCAACCAATTTTTGTTTCTAGGTATTTTTTTACTTCCTCTTTGATTTCCTCAGTGATCACTTCGTTAATAAGTAGTGTACTGTTTAGCCTCCATGTGTTTGTATTTTTTACAGATCTTTTCCTGTAATTGATATCTAGTCTCATAGCATTGTGGTCGGAAAAGATGCTTGATACAATTTCAATTTTCTTAAATTTACCAAGGCTTGATTTGTGACCCAAGATATGATCTATCCTGGAGAATGTTCCATGAACACTTGAGAAAAATGTGTATTCTGTTGTTTTTGGATAGAATGTCCTATAAGTATCAATTAAGTCCATCTTGTTTAATGTATCATTTAAAGCTTGTGTTTCCTTATTGATATTCATTTTGGATGATCTGTCCATTGGTGAAAGTGGGGTGTTAAAGTCCCCTGCTATGAATGTGTTACTGTCGTTTCCCCTTTTATGGCTGTTAGTATTTGCCTTATGTATTGAGGTGCCCCTATGTTGGGTGCATAAATATTTACAATTGTTATATCTTCTTCTTGGATCGATCCCTTGATCCTTATGTAGTGTCCTTCTTTGTCTCTTCTAATAGTCTTTATTTTAAAGTCTATTTTGTCTGATATGAGAATTGCTACTCCAGCTTTCTTTTGGTTTCCATTTGCATGGAATATCTTTTTCCATCCCCTTACTTTCAGCCTGTATGTGTCTAGGTCTGAAGTGGTCTGTTGTAGACAGCATATATATATGGGTCTTGTTTTTGTATCCATTCAGCCAATCTGTGTCTTTTGGTGGGAGCATTTAGTCCATTTACATTTAAGGTAATTATCAATATGTATGTTCCTATTCCCATTTTCTTAATAGGTTTGGGTTCGTTATTGTAGGTCTTTTCCTTCTGTTGTGTTTGTTGCCTAAAGAAGTTCCTTTAGCATTTGTAAAGCTGGTTTGGTGGTGCTGAACTCTCTCAGCTTTTGTTTGTCTGTAAAATTTTTAATTTCTGCATCAAATCTGAATGAGATCCTTGCTGGGTAGAGTATTCTTGGTTGCAGTTTTTTCTCCTTCATCACTTTAAATATGTCCTGCCAGTCCCTTCTGGCTTGCAGAGTTTCTGCTGAAAGATCAGATGTTAACCTTATGGGGATTCCCTTGTGTGTTATTTGTTGTTTTTCCCTTGCTGCTTTTAATATGTTTTCTTTGTATTTAATTTTTGACAGTTTGATTAATATGTGTATTGTCATATTTCTCCTTGGATTTATCCTGTATGGGACTCTCTGTGCTTCCTGGACTTGATTAACTATTTCCTTTCCCATATTAGGGAAGTTTTCAACTATAATCTCTTCAAATATTTTCTCAGTCCCTTTCTTTTTCTCTTCTTCTTCTGGAACCCCTATAATTCGAATGTTGGTGCGTTTAATGTTGTCCCAGAGGTCTCTGAGACCGTCCTCAGTTCTTTTCATTCTTTTTTCTTTATTCTGCGTGGCAGTAGTTATTTCCACTATTTTATCTTCCACGTCACTTATCCATTCTTCTACCTCAGTTATTCTGCTATTGATCCCATCTAGAGTATTTTAAATTTCATTTATTGTGTTGTTCATCGCTGCTTGTTTCATCTTTAGTTCTTCTAGGTCCTTGTTAAATGTTTCTTGCATTTTATCTATTCTATTTCCAAGATTTTGGATCATCTTTACTCTCATTATTCTGAACTCTTTTTCAGGTAGACTGCCTATTTCCTCTTCATTTGTTAGGTCTGGTGGGTTTTTTTCTTGCTCCTTCACCTGCTGTGTGTTTTTCTGTCTTCTCATTTTGCTTCTCTTACTGTGTTTGGGGTCTCCTTTTTGCAGGCTGCAGGTTCGTAGTTCCTGTTGTTTTTGTTGTCTGTCCCAAGTGGCTAAAGTTGCTTCATTGGGTTGTGTAGGCTTCCTGGTGGAGGGGACTAGTGCCTGTGTTGTGGTGGATGAGGCTGGATCTTGTCTTTCTGGTGGGTGGGTCCACGTCTGGTGGTGTGTTTTGGGGTATCTGTGGACTTATTATGATTTTAGGCAGCCTTTCTGCTAATGGGTGGCGTTGTGTTCCTGTCTTGCTAGTTGTTTGGCATAGGGTCTCCAGCATTGTATCTTGCTGGTCGTTGAGTGATGCTGGGTGCTGGTGTTGAGATGGAGATCTCTGGGAGATTTTCGCCTTTTGATATTATGTGGAGCTGGGAGGTCTCTTGTGGACAAGTGTCCTGAAGTTGTCTCTCCCCCCTCAGAGGCACAGCACTGACTCCTGGCTGCAGCACCAAGAGCCTTTCATCCACACGGCTCAGAATAAAAGGGAGAAAAATTAGAAAGAAAGAATTCGTAGAAGTAGAAAGAAAACAAGAAAGCAAGAAAGAAAGAAGGGAGGGAGGAAGGAAGGAGAGAAGGAAGGAGAGAAGGAAGGAAAGAAAGAAAGAAGATAAAGTAACATAAAATAAAGGAAGATAAAATAAAGTTATTTAAAGAAAAAATAATAATTAAGAAAAAATAGAAAACGGATGTATAGAACCCTAGGACAAATGGTGGAAGCAAAGCTGTACAGATAAAATCTCACACAGAAGCATACACATACACACTCACAGAAAGAGGAAAAGGGGAAAAAATTATAAATCTTGCTCTCAAAGTCCACCTCCTCAATTTGGGATGATTCATTGTCTTATTCATGTATCCCACAGATGCAGGGTACATCAAGTTGATTGTGGAGATTTAATCCGCTGCTCCTGAGGCTGCTGGGAGAGATTTCCCTTTCTCTTCTTTGTTCTCACAGCTCCCGGGGCTCAGCTTTGGATTTGGCCCTGCCTCTGTTTGTAGGTCCCCAGAGGGTGTCTGTTCTTTGCTCAGACAGGATGGGGTTAAAGGAGCAGCTGGTTTGGGGACTCTGGCTCACTCAGGTCTTGGGGAGGGAGGGGTACGGAGTGCAGGGCGAGCCTGCGGTGGTAGAGGGCGGTGTGACGTTGCACCAGCCTGAGGCACGCCGTGTGTTCTCCCGGGGAAGTTGTCCCTGGATCCCGGGACCCTGGCAGTGGCGGGCTGCACAGGCTCCCCGGAAGCGGGGTGTGGATAGTGACCTGTGCTTGCACACAGGCTTCTTGGTGGTGGCAGCAGCATCCTTATCATCTTATGCCCGTCTCTGTGGTCTGCGCTTTTAGCCGTGGCTCGCGCCCGTCTCTGGAGCTCCTTTAAGTAGTGCTCTTAATCCCCTCTCCTCGCGCACCAGGAAACAAAGAAAAAGTCTCTTGCCTCTTCGGCAGGTCCACACTTTTCTCTGGACTCTCTCCTGGCTAGCCATGGTGCACTAACCCCCTGCAGGCTGTGTTCACGCCACCAACCCCAGTCCTCTCCCTGTGCTCCGACCGAAGCCCAGGCCTCAGCTCTGCAACCGATTTTTGTATATTAATTTTTTATCCTGAAGCTTTTCTGAATTCATATGTTCTAACAGTTTTGTTTTTTGATGGAGTCTTTAGGGTTTTCTATGTATAACATATGTCATCTGCAAATAGAGACAATTTTACTTCTTCCAATTTGGATGTGTTTTATTTCCTTTTTTTGTTTAATTGTTCTGACTAGGACTACAAGAACAATATTAATAAAAGTAGTGAGAGTGGGCAGACTTTTCTTATTCATGATCTTAGAGGAAAAAAAATTACAGCTTTTCACTGTTGAGTATAATGTTAGCTGTGGACTTCTCATATATGACCTTTATTGTGTTGAGGTACATTTCCTCTATACTCAGTTTGTTGAGAGGTTTTTTTTTTTTTTAACATGAAAGGATGTTGAATTTTGTTGAATGCTTGTACTTTTATCTATTGAGATGATCATTGATTTTTATCCCTTATTTCGTTAATGTGGTGTATCACATTCCTTAATTTGCAGATGCTGAACATTCCTTGCATCCCTGGAATAAGCCCCACTTGATCATGGTGTGTGATCCTTTAATGTACTGTTGAATTTGGTTTGCTAATATTTTTGGAGGATTTTTGCATCTATGTTCATCACGGATATTGGCCTGTAATATTCTTTTCTTGTAGGATTATTGTCTGGTTTTTGTATCAGGGTAATGCTGGCTTTGTAAAATGCGTTTGGAAGTGTTCTCCTCTCTTCCATTTTTTGAAGGAACTTGAGAATGATTGGTATTAATTCTTTTTTTAAATGTTTGGTAGAATGCAACAGTGAAGTCATATAGTCCTGAACTTTCCTTTGGGAGCTTTTTGAATCAATAATCAATCTCCTTACTAGTAATTGATCTGTTTAGAATTTCTATTTCTTCCTGATTCAGTCTTGGTAGGTTGCATAATTCTAGAAGTTTATTCATTTCTTCTAGGTTGTCCAAATTGTTGGTGTATAATTCTTCCTAGTTGTCTCTTTTGACTATTTGTATTTGTGTAATATCACTTGTAATATCTCCTTTTTCATTTATAATTTTATTTATTTGAGTCCTCTCTTTTTTTCGTTGTTAGTCTAGCTAAAGGTTTTCTATTTTGTTTATTTTTTTCTATTTCTGTTTCATTTATTTTCACTCTGATCTTTGTTATTTCTTCCTCCTGCCTAATTTGGGCTTAATTTGTTCTTCTCTTTCTGTTTCTTGAGGTGTAAAATTAGGTTGTTAATTGAGATCTTTGTTTTTTTCTTGATGTATGTGTTTATCACTATAAACTTACCTCTTAGAAATGCTTTTGCATCATCCCATGATATTGGTATGTTGTATGTCCATTTTCATTTATCTCAAGCTATTTTTTGATTTCTGTTTTGATTTCTTGTTTAGCCCATTGATCTTTTTTCAGGAGCATGTTGTTTAATTTTCACGTATTCATAAATTTTCCAGTTTTGTTCTTGTAATTAATTTCTAGTTTCTTACCATTGCTGTTGGAAAAGATACTTGATATGATGTCAGTCTTCTTAAATTTATTGGGACTTTTTTGTGGCCTACCATATGATCTATCCTTGAGAATGTTTCATGTGCGCTTGAGAAGAATGTATATTCTGCTGCTGCTGGATGAAATGCTCTATAAATGTCAAGTCTATTTGGTCTAAAATGTAGTTTAAGTCCATTTTTAAAAACTGATTTTCTGTCTGGATGATCTATCCATTGCTGAAAGTGGGTTATTAGAGTCCCCTACTATTATTCTGTCACTGTCTACTTCTTCCTTCAGGTCTATTAGTATTTGCTTTATGTATCTAGGTGTTCCTATAAATATTTACAAATCTTTATCTCTTCTTGATGAATTGAGCCCTTTATCATTATATAATAATGTCTTTTTGTCTCTTATTGCAGTCTTTGGCTTAAAGTTTATTTTGTCTGATGTAAGTATAGCTAGCCCTGCTTTAGTTTGGCTTCCATTTGCATGGACTATCTTTTTCTATCCTTTTATTTTCAGTCTGTGTCCTTAAAGCTGAAATGAGCCTCTTGTAGGCACCATATAGGTAGATCTTGTTTTTTAATCCATTTAGTCAGTTTATGTTTTTTTTTTTAATCAATTTATTTATGTATTTATTTTTGGCTGCATTGGGTCTTTGTTGCTGCATGTGGGCTTTCTCTAGTTGCAGCGAGTGGGGGATACTCCTCATTGTGGTGCGCGGGCTTCTCACTGCAGTGGCTTCCCTTGCTGTGGAGCACGGGCTCTAGGCATGTGGGCTTCAGTAGTTGTGGCATGCAGGCTCTAGAGTGCAGGCTCAGTAGTTATGGCACATGGGCTTAGTTGCTCCGTGGCATGTGGGATCTTCCCAGACAAGGGCTCGAACCCGTGTCCCCTGCATTGGCAGGCAGATTCTTAACCACTGTACCACCAAGAAAGTCCCCAGTTTATGTGTTTTGACTGGAGAATTTAGTACATTTGCATTTAAAGTAATTATTTTTAGATATGGATTTGCCCTTCCTATTTTGTTAATTTTTTTTCTGGTTGCTATATTCCTTTCTTGCTCTCTTCCTTTGTGGTTTGATGACTTTCTTAAGTGATATGCCTAGATTGCTTTCCTTTTCTCTTTTGTGTATCTACTGTAGGTTTTTACTTAGTGGTAACAATAGGGCTTACATAAAAGAGATAATTTTATAACAGTCTTTTTAAGGATAACAACAACTTTGAACATCTACAAAAATTCTACATTTATAAATTGCCTGGAACATTTTATGTTTTTGATGTCACAATTTACAACTATTACATTGTGTATTCCTTAACAAATTATTATAATTATTACTACTTTTGTCAACTTTCATACTAGAGTTGTAAGTGACATACCCACTATTATTACAACATCAGAGGACTTTGAATTTAACCATATATTTACATTTACCAACCAGTTTTTACTATAATATGTCCCTGTTATGAATCTGTATCTTTGCTTTACGTTAAAGAAATCTTTCTAACGCTTTCTATTTCTTATAAGACCAATCTAGTGACGATGAACTCTTTCAGCTTTACTTGTATAGAAAAATCATTATCTCTCCTTCAATTCTGAAGGGTTGCTTTGCCAGGTATAGTATACTTGGTTGGCTTTTTTTTTTTTTTGGTGGTATGCAGGCCTCTCACTGTTGTGGCCTATCACGTTGCAGAGCACAGGCTCCGGATGCACAGGCTCAGTGGCCATAGCTCACGGGCCCAGCTGCTCCGTGGCATGTGGAATCTTCTCAGGCCGGGGCACGAACCCATGTCCCCTGCATTGGCAGGCGAACCCTCAACCACTGCGCCACCAGAGGCCCTTGTTTGTCTTTTTTTTTTTTTTAATGTGTATATTTTTATTTTATTTATTTATTTATTTTGATTAGTTTCTGCTTTATAACAAAGTGAACCAGTTATACATATACAACTGTTCCCATAACCCTTCCCTCTTGCGTCTCCCTCCCTCCCATCCTCCCTATCCCAGCCCTCTAGGTGGTCACAAAAGAACGAGCTTATCTGCCTGTGCTATGTGGCTGCTTCCCACTAGCTATCTACCTTACGTTTGGTAGTGTATATATGTCCATGCCTCTCTCTCCCTTTGTCACGTCTTCCCCTTCCCCCTCCCCATATCCTCAAGTCCATTCTCAAGCAGGTCTGTGTCTTCATTCCTGTTTTAACCCTAGGTTCTTCATGACTTTTTTTCCCTTAAATTCTATATATATGTGTTAGCATACAGTATTTGTCTTTCTCTTTCTCAGTTACTTCACTCTGTATGACAGACTCTAGGTCTATCCACCTCATTACAAATAGTTCAATTTCCTTTCTTTTTATGGCTGAGTATTATTCCATTGTATACATGTGCCACATCTTCTTTATTCATTCATCCGATGATGGACACTTAGGTTGTTTCCATCTCTGAGCTATTGTAAATAGAGCTGCAATGAACATTTTGGTACATGTCTCTTTTTGAACTATGGTTTTCTCAGGGTATATGCCCAGTAGTGGGATTGCTGGGTCATATGGTAGTTCTATTTTTAGTTTTTTAAGGAACCTCCATACTGTTCTCCATAGTGGCTGTACCAATTCACATTCCCTCCAGCACTGCAAGAGGGTTCCCTTTTCTCCACACCCTCTCCAACATTTATTGTTTCTAGATTTCTTGATGATGGCCATTCTGACTGGTGTGAGATGATATCTCATTGTAGTTTTGATTCGCATTTCTCTGATGATTAATGATGTTGAGCATTCTTTCATGTATTTGTTGGCAGTCTGTATATCTTCTTTGCAGAAATGTCTATTTAGATCTTCTGCCCACTTTTGGATTGGGTTGTTTGTTTTTTTGCTATTGAGCTGCATGAGCTGCTTATAAATTTTGGAGATTAATCCTTTGTCATTTGCTTCATTAGCAAATATTTTTTCCCACTCTGAGGGTTTTCTTTTGGTCTTGTTTATGGTTTCCTTTGCTGTGCAAAAGCTTTGAAGTTTCATTAGGTCCCATTTGTTTATTTTTGTTTTTATTTCCATTTCTCTAGGGGGTGGGTCAAAAAGGATCTTGCTGTGATTTATGTCATAGAGTGTTCTGCCTATGTTTTCCTCTAAGAGTTTCATAGTTTCTGACCTTACATTTAGGTCTTTAATCCATTCTGAGCTTATGTTTGTGTATGGTGTTAGGGAGGGATCTAATCTCATACTTTTACATGTATCTGTCCAGTTTTCCCAGCACCACTTATTGAGGAGGCTGTCCTTCCTACACTGTACATTCCTGCCTCCTTTATCAAAGATAAGGTGACCATATGTGCGTGGTTTATCTCTGGGCTTTCTATCCTGTTCCATTGATCTGTATTTCTGTTTTTGTGCCAGTACCATACTATCTTGATTACTGTAGCTTTGTAGTATAGTCTGAAGTCAGGGAGCCTGATTCCTCCAGCTCCGTTTTTCGTTCTCAATATTGCTTTGGCTATTTGGGGTCTTTTGTGTTTCCATACAAATTGTGAATTTTTCGGTTCTAGTTGTGTGAAAAATGCCAGTGGTGGCTTGATAGGGATTGCTTTGAATCTGTAGATTGCTTTGGGTAGTAGAGTCATTTTCACAATGTTGATTCTTCCAACCCAGGAACATGGTATATCTCTTCATCTATTTGTATCATCTTTAATATCTTTCATCAGTGTCTTATAATTCTCTGCATACAGGTCTTTTGTCTCCTTAGGTAAGTTTATTCCTAGATATTTTATTCTTTTTGTTGCAGTGGTAAATGGGAGTGTTTTCTTGATTTCACTTTCAGATTTTTCATCATTAGTGTACAGGAATGCCAGAGATTTCTGTGCATTAATTTTGTATCCTGCTACTTTACCAAATTCATTGATTAACTCTAGTAGTTTTCTGGTAGCATCTTTAGGATTCTCTATGTATAGTATCATGTCATCTGCAAACAATGACAGCTTTACTTCTTCTTTTCCGATTTGGATTCCTTTTATTTCCTTTTTTTCTCTGATTGCTGTGGCTAAAACTTCCAAAACTATGTTGAATAAGAGTGGTGAGAGTGGACAACCTTGTCTTGTTCCTGATCTTAGTGGAAATGGTTTCAGTTTTTTCACCATTGAGGACGATGTTGGCTGTGGGTTTGTCATATATGGTCTTTATTATGTTGAGGAAAGTTCCCTCTATGCCTACTTTCTGCAGGGTTTTTATCATAAATGGGTGTTGAATTTTGTCCAAAGCTTTCTCTGCAGCTATTGAGATGATCATATGGTTTTTCTCCTTCAATTTGTTAATATGGTGTATCACGTTGATTGGTTTCCGTATATTGAAGAATTCTTGCATTCCTGGAATAAACCCCACTTGATCATGGTGTATGATCCTTTTAATGTGCTGTTGGATTCTGTTTGCTAGTATTTTGTTGAGGATTTTTGCATCTATGTTCATCAGTGATATTGGCCTGTAGTTTTCTTTCTTTGTGACATCCTTGTCTGGTTTTGGTATCAGGGTGATGGTGGCCTCGTAGAATGAGTTTGGGGGTGTTCCTCCCTCTGCTATATTTTGGAAGAGTTTGAGAAGGATAGGTGTTAGCTCTTCTCTAAATGTTTGATAGAATTTGCCTGTTAAGGCATCTGGTCTTGGGCTTTTGTTTGTTGGAAGATTTTTAATCTCAGTTTCAATTTAACTCCTTGTTATTGGTCTGTTCATATTTTCTATTTCTTCCTGATTCAGTCTTCGCAGGTTGTGCATTTCTAAGAATTTGTCCATTTCTTCCAGGTTGTCCATTTTTATTGGCATAGAGTTACTTGTAGTAATCTCTCATGATCTTTTGTATTTCTGCAGTGTCACTTGTTACTTCTCCTTTTTCATTTCTAATTCTATTGATTTGAGTCTTCTCCCTTTTTTTCTTGATGAGTCTGGCTAATGGTTTATCAATTTTGTTCATCTTCTCAAAGAACCAGCTTTTAGTTTTATTGATCTTTGCTATCGTTTCCTTCATTTCTTTTTCATTTATTTCTGATCTGATTTTTATGATTCCTTTCCTCTGCTAATTTTGGGGGGTTTTTGTTCTTCTTTCTCTAGTTGCTGTAGGTGCAAGGTCAGGTTGTTTACTCGAGATATTTCCTGTTTCTTAAGGTGGGATTGTATTGCTATAAACTTCCCTCTTAGAACTGCTTTTGCTGCATCCCGTAGGTTTTGGGTCATTGTGTCTCCATTGTCATTTGTTTCTAGTATTTTTTTCTTTCCTCTTTGATTTCTTCAGTGATCACTTCGTTGTTAAGTAGTGTATTTTTTAGCCTCCATGTGTTTGTATTTTTTACAGATCTTTTCCTGTAATTGATATCTTTTCTCATAGGGTTGTGGTCAGAAAAGATACTTGATACGATTTCAATTTTATTAAATTTACCAAGGCCTGATTTGTGACTGAGGATATGATCTATCCTGGAGGATGTTCCATGAGCACTTGAGAAAAATGTGTATTCTGTTGTTTTGGGATGGAATGTCCTATAAGTATCAATTAAGTCCATCTTGTTTAATGTATCATTTAAAGCTTGTGTTTCCTTATTTATTTTCATTTTTTGATGATCTGTCCATTGGTGAAAGCAGGGTGTTAAAGTACCCTACTATGAATGTGTTACTGTTGATTTCCCCTTTTATGGCTGTTAGTATTTTCCTTATGTATTGAGGTGCCCCTATGTTGGGTGCATAAATATTTACAATTGTTATATCTTCTTCTCGGATCGATCCCTTGATCATTATGTAGTGTCCTTCTTTGTCTCTTCTAATAGTCTTTATTTTAAAGTCTATTTTGTCTGATATGAGAATTGCTACTCCAGCTTTCTTTTGGTTTCCATTTGCATGGAATATCTTTTTCCATCCCCTTACTTTCAGTCTATATGTGTCTCTAGGTCTGAAGTGGGTCTGTTGTAGACAGCATATATATATGGGTCTTGTTTTTGTATCCATTCAGCCAATCTGTGTCTTTTGTTGGGAGCATTTAATCCATTTACATTTAAGGTAATTATCAATATGTATGTTCCTATTCCCATTTTCTTAATAGGTTTGGGTTCGTTATTGTAGGTCTTTTCCTTCTGTTGTGTTTGTTGCCTAGAGAAGTTCCTTTAGCGTTTGTTGTAAAGCTGGTTTGGTGGTGCTGAACTCTCTCAGCTTTTGCTTGTCTGTAAAGTTTTTAATTTCTGCATCAAATCTGAATGAGATCCTTGCTGGGTAGAGTATTCTTGGTTGCAGTTTTTTCTCCTTCATCACTTTAAATATGTCCTGCCAGTCCCTTCTGGCTTGCAGAGTTTCTGCTGAAAGATCAGATGTTAACCTTATGGGGATTCCCTTGTGTGTTATTTGTTGTTTTTCCCTGCTGCTTTTAATATATTTTGTTTGTGTTTATTTTTTGACAGTTTGATTAATATGTGTCTTGGCATATTTCTCCTTGGATTTATTCTGTATGGGACTCTCTGTGCCTCCTGGACTTGATTAACTATTTCCTTTCCCATATTAGGGAAGTTTTCAACTATAATCTCTTCAAATATTTTCTCAGTCCCTTTCTTTTTCTCTTCTTCTTTTGGAGCCCCTATAATTCGAATGTTGGTGCATTTAATGTTGTCCCAGAGGTCTCTGAGACTGTCCTCAGTTCTTTTCATTCTGCAGTAATTTCCACTATTGTATCTTCCAGGTCACTTATCCGTTTCTTCTGACTCAGTTATTCTGCTGTTGATCCCATCTAGAGTATTTTTAATTTCATTTATTATGTTGCTCATCATTGCTTGGTTCATCTTTAGTTCTTCTAGGTCCTTGTTAAATGTTTCTTGCATTTTGTCTATTCTCTTTCCAAGATTTTGGATCATCTTTACTATTAGTCTGAATTCTTTTTCAGGTAGACTGCCTATTTTCTCTTCATTTTTTTAGGTCTGGTGGGTTTTTAACTTGCTCCTTCACCTGCCGTGTGTTTCTCTGTCTTCTCATTTTGCTTCTCTTACTGTGTTTGCGGTCTCCTTTTTGCAGGCTGCAGGTTCGCAGTTCCCATTGTTTTTGTTGTCTGTCCCCAGTGGCTAAGGTTGGTTTAGTGGGTTGTGTAGGCTTCCTGGTGGAGGGAACTAGTGCCTGTGTTGTGGTGGATGAGGCTGGACCTTGTCTTTCTGGTGGGCAGGTCCACGTCTGGTGGTGTGTTTTGGGGTGTCTGTGGACTTATTATGATTTCAGGCAGCCTCTCTGCTAATGGGTGGCGTTGTGTTCCTGTCTTGCTAGTTGTTTGGCATAGGGTGTCCAGCACTGTTGCTTGCTGGTCGTTGAGTGAAGCTGGGTGCTGGTGTTGAGATGGAGATCTTTGGGAGATTTTCACCATTTGATATTATGTGGAGCTGGGAGGTCTCTTGTGGACAAGTGTCCTGAAGTTGTCTCTCCCCCCTCAGAGGCACAGCACTGACTCCTGGCTGGAGCACCAAGAGCCTTTCATCCACACGGCTCAGAATAAAAGGGAGAAAAAGTAGAAAGAGAGAATTCGTAGAAGTAGAAAGAAAGAAAGAAAGAAAGGAGGGAGGGAGGGAGGGGGGAAGGAGGTAAGGTAGGAAAAAAAGAAAGAGAAGATAAAGTAAAATAGAATAAAGTATGATAAAATATAATAAAGGTATTAAAATAAAAAATAATTATTAAAAAAATTAAAACAAAAAATGGATGGATAGAACCCTGGGGCAAATGGTGGAAGCAGGGCCTCCCTGGTGGCGCAGTGGTTAAGAGTCCGCCTGCTGATGCAGGGGATACGGGTTCGTGCCCCGGTCTGGGAGGATCCCATATGCCGCGGAGCGGCTGGGCCCGTGAGCCATGGCCGCTGGGCCTGCGCATCCGGAGCCTGTGCTCCGCAACGGGAGAGGCCACAACAGTGAGAGGCCTGTGCTCCGCAACGGGAGAGGCCACAACAGTGAGAGGCCCGCATACCGCAAAAAGAAAAAAAAAAAAAAATGGTGGAAGCAAAGCTATACAGACAAAATCTCACACAGAAGCATACACATACACATTCACTAAAAGAGGAAAAGGGGAACAATCATAAATCTTGTTCTCAAAGTCCACCTCCTCAATTTGGGTTGATTCATTGTCTATTCATGTATTCCACTGATGCAAGGTACATCAAGTTGATTGTGGAGCTTTAATCCGCTGCTTCTGAGGCTGCTGGGAGAGACTTCCCTTTCTCTTCTTTATCCTCACAGCTCCCGGGGCTCAGCTTTGGATTTGGCCCCGCCTCTGTGTGTAGATCGCTGGAGGGCATCTGTTATTTGCTCAGACAGGACGGGGTTAAAGGAGCAGCCGCTTTGGGGGCTCTGGCTCACTCAGGCCGGGGGACAGAGGAGTACAGTGTGCGGGGCGAGCCTGCGGCAGCAGAGGCCAGCGTGTTGTTACACCAGCCCAAGGCGTGGTCTGTGCTCTCCCGGGGAATCCGTCCCTGGATCCTGGGACCCTGGCAGTGGCGGGCTGCACCGGCTCCCCGGAAAGGGGGCGTGGACAGTTACCTGTGCTCACACACACACCTCTTGGTGGCGGCAGCAGCAGCCCCAACGTCCCACGCCCGTCTCTGGGGTCCGCGCTTTTAGCCGCGGCTCCTGCCTGTCTCTGGAGCTCCTTTAAGCAGCACTCTTAATCCCCTCTCCTGGCACCAGGAAACAAAGAACTGATAAGTTGTTTTTTTCTTGAACTTTGTCTTTGTCTTTTCTTTCCTTGTCTTTAACTTTTGATGATTTAAGTATAATGTGCTTAGTGTGGGTCCATTTGAATTCATCTTATTTAGAAGTCTCCTGGCCTTCTGCATCTTCATGTTTGTTTCTTTCCCCAGATTAGGGAAGTTTTTAGCTGTTATTGCTTTGAATAAGCTTTCTGCCCTTCCTTCCCTCATCTCCTTCTGGGGCCCCTATACTGTGTATATTGGTCTGTGTGGTGTTATATTATTAATCCCTTAAGCTATCTTCATTCTTTTTCATTTTGCTTCTCTGATTGGATGAATTCCACTGTGTCATCTTCATTTCACTAATCCTTTCTTCTACCTGAACTAGTCTACCCCTGTATTGAATTTTTCAGTTCAGCTATTTCATTCTTCAACTGTGTGATTTCTCTTTGATACTTTTTCATATTTTCTCTCTTTATTGAAATTTTCACTTTATTCATGGATTGTTCTCCTGGCTTTGGTTAGCTTCTTTATGACTGCTATTTTTGAACTCTCTATCATGTAAATCATGTATCTCTATTTCATTAAGATCTGTTTCTGGATTTTATCTTGTTACTTTTTGTAACATATTCCTCTGTTTCTTAATTTTCCTTGATTCTCTGTGTTGATTTCTGCACATTAGATAAAACAGCCACCTCTCCCAGTCTTGACAGAGTGGTCTCTTGTAAGATGAACCTTGTCAATCAGCCCAGCCTGAGCTCTTGCTTATCTCTCAATCTTTTTCTGATTGTCCAAGGCACGTTCTTTGTCTTTGGGCCTCCCTGTAATTGAGGGTGTGCTAAGACCTGTCAGTGTCCCAAAAGGAGGATTGCATCAGCACCTAGATTCAGGTTGGTTGAAAGCTGGACCTTCAGGCAGCTTCTTGGGAAGTATGTAGTTAGGCCCCTTCCAGGGATAAACTGGGAGATGGGAACTTTTGCCTGCTCCTTCTGCATTTGGCCCTGGTATATAGAATCAGGGGTGGGTGGGGCTCCTATACCCACTAAGGACTGCTTCTTTGATACAGTCCTGTGGGACTTGGGAATGCAATATCCATTGACTATGAGAGTCAGTGACCCAGAGCCTTATTTCTTGGGTGGCAGCTGCCAAAGCTGGGGCACCAGACATGTGTACAAGCTTCTTCCAGGGTGATACTAGTGGCTTAGTGTGAGCAAGAGGGAGAAGGCAGGGTATATGTCAATAGGTTTCCCTGGCCTCCAGGGAAAATCTATCAGTCCTTAGATGTGTGTTATTTAGAAGCTTGATCCTCAGGCAGCAGCTTTAAAAGTATTTAAACAGAGCCTTTTCAGGGGAAGCCTGGGGATGGGCATTTTTTTTTTTGCCTGCTCACTCTGTGCTGAGCCCTGTGAGCAGAACTGTTTCTTTGTTTGCTGCAGTCCTATGGGAATTTCACAGGCAAGACCCATTGGCTATCAGAGCCAGGTGATCTAGGGGCTTGTCTCTTATGTAGTAGCAGCTAAAACTAAAGATGTGTGTACAACCTCCTTTCTGGGAGATACTAACAACTTGGAGCAAGCTAGAAAGACAAGGTGGGCAAGTCCTCCGATGCTTCAATAGTCTCTGGGAGAATGACATTTAGCCCCTAGATGTGTGCTAAAAGAGAAGCCTGGTCCTCAGGCAGCAGCTTTTAATATATGTAAATAGGTCTTTTCCAAGGAAAGGCTAGAAGTTGGGCATTTCTTTGTCTGCTCTTGATAAACCCTGAGGAGATAGCCACTAGAGTCCTCTAGAACCTGTTAAAAACTGTTTCTTTGTTTGCTGTAGTCTTGTGGGTCTCGTGGGTGCAAGTCCCACTGGCTTTCAGAGCTAGAGGTTTTGGGGCCCCCCTCAGGTGGGAGTCTTAAAAGTTGGGGTGCTAGATATGGAGTCCAAATCCTTTGTTCCTCATGGAGAAACTGGGAGTTGGAGATTCTCTCCCAATGGTATGGTGCTATACTGGGGATGGGGTTTATGGTGAGACTGTGTCTCAGCCTTTCCTACCAGTTTCAATGTGGGTTTTTTTTCTCATTCATCCAATATGTAGGAGTTGCTTAGCTAGTTTTTGAATTTCTTTAAGAGGGAATTGTTTCATGGTAGTTGTGTATTTTGTGTGTCTGTGGGAAGAGGAGAGTTCAGGAGCCTCCTATATCAACATCTTGGACCAGAAATAGCACTTCAGTATTTTCTAACTAGGTATTTAAGTACTTTGAGAAATAGTAGTATTTCATCAAGAGTCTTAAGTAGGCTCTCTCTGTGTCCACAGTTCCCTCAATGGAAAATTGAGGGAGTTAAAGTAATCCTTTCCAGCTTTTACATTCTAGGATTACAAGATGACAAAAGAACATCCCAATGATACCATCTGAACACTCACATTTTGTTACCAAACTCAGGTCTGGTGCTTGCTGCTCAAAAATCAATACTTGCGAGACAAGTGCTGGTAGGAATGGAGAGGTTGTTTTAATCAGAAGGCCAGCAATCTGGGGAGAAGTTGGACTCATGTCCTAGGACCAACTCAGAAGATTCTGTTTGGCCATGAAAGTTCTTAAAGGGAAAAAGGGGAAGTAATCTCAGTTAATCATTGAGATAGAGGGTCAGATTCATCATCATCTCCCACTGGGTGCAGGCTTGTTGACTCCTTGTGATCTTTCTATAGATGCTATCTTGTTCACACAGTTTGTTCATGAGATTACTGAACGGAAAGCTGGAGAAAAGATCTCATCATCTGTTAATTACTTATTCTTCACTTGTGTTTCTTTGATCTAAGGAAAGAACCAACAGGTTAGGCAAGGCTTTGTGTGATCAAAAGATTTGAAAGATGTGCTTAGGTCAGAGGTTAGTTAAAATATAGCTTTGCTAAAGTGACAAGACAAAAGGGATCTCCTGCAGAGAGCTCTTGCCTGCAAAGAGCTCTTTCCTGCAAAAAGCTGCTTACAAATCCCCACTGTCAGACATCATTCCATTTCTATGGAATTATGGGCAAAGATCTGTCTTCTGTACCTTCTTCATGCTGACATAGGGCCTTGTATTCTTAGAGTGGAAGAAGTAGACATGTGTTTGTAGCATCTCTTTGTTGACAGTTTTAGTTGCCTGTTTACATATATGGGCAGAGCAAGCTACAATTATTTTGATGCCCACAAAGATATAGATTTTTTTTTTTTCTTTTTGCGGTATGCGGGCCTCTCACTGTTGTGGCCCCTCCCGTTGCGGAGCACAGGCTCCGGACGCGCAGGCCCAGTGGCCATGGCTCACGGGCCCAGCCGCTCCACGGCATATGGGATCCTCCCAGACCGGGGCACGAACCCGTATCCCCTGCATCGGCAGGCGGACTCTCAACCACTGCGCCACCAGGGAGGCCCAAGATATAGATTTTTATGAGCAATAGTGTTAATCCCATTCTCTTGAGGCCAGTTCTTGGAATTGTGCTAGCCATAGATTCAGTACTGCTCAAGATGGAGCAGTTTATGTCATGGTTACAGTCTGGTTAACATGCAGTTAGCTTTTTCCTCTGATGGCAGTTATAGTATCTGTAAAGCAACTCAGGAGTGTGCATCAGGCACTGAAAGAGTCTGTGACTCTGTTACTGAGTCCAAGCTCACTCTGCTCGCCTCACGACAGGCCAATAAATTGGCAGACGAGGTGTTGAGGCAAGAAATACAACTTTATTCAGAAAGCCGGCAGACCAAGAAGGTGGCGGATTAGGGTCCCCAAAAAACCATCTTATTGGGGTCAGTATTTTATAGAATCAGAGAAGGAAGTAAAAAAGGCAGAATAGAGAGGGGGAGGCAGGGAAGAAATAAAGTTAAAAAGGCCATCAGTCTTGAAAAACATCTCCTGGAATGACCATGCTCAAGGAGGAGGGGATGTGTTAATTTCTTCCTTCTTGCAATTACCCACAGGTGGGTAGGGTTCCCCAGAGGCAGGCCATTATGTATGATTATAATAACAAAAGCAACGAAAAGTGAAGGTTAAAGTCAAAGAAACAGATCCAACATGGAGTCAAATTGGCTCCTCCATGTTACAACTCTATTGTCCTAATCATTAACTGCTTGAGCCTGCTCATTTGTGACTCAGGGAGGCCTGGGAGATTTCAACTTTTCTACAAACAAGAGGCAGGGGACATGGGGTGGGGTTGTGTGTGTGCGCAGGGTTCTGCTTGGTTTCAACTTTAGATTCAGAAGTGTCCAAATATTCTGCCATTTTGTGTGTGAACATAGCAACTAAATAAATACTTAAGAAATCTGGCTACTTTATTATGTGGTTGGAAATGAATAGAACTATAATATGTGTGTGCATTTACTTTAAATTTTATCCTTCATATTAATTTAAGGATGAGAGTAATAATGGGAAAATTTAGGTGCTTTCCTAAAGGTCTTTCTCCTACCTCAAAACACTGCAGAGCAATATAAGCTGGGAAGTTCTTGCCTCCCCATGTCCACTAGCTTCAAGCCACTATATGAGACTGAGGTAGGCAAAGGCAGGATGGACTTGGAAAAGCCAGGAACCATTTCTCCCTTCCTTAGCTCATTCATTTCAGAAGTCCATACCATTAAGTTTTCTTATCCCTCCATTCACTTGCAAACCGCATACTTTATGTGTTCATATAAAGACAAATTGATGGTGAATTTGCATATTTCCTACTCTGAACTTAAAAAGGTCTTACAACTTGGTTGACTTCAGATCAGCATGGTCAAGTCTTTATTATGGGCTGATCAACTCCTACTTAAAAGACAGAAGGTGCTCAAACAAGGTTAGCTGTTGTTGATGCTGTGATTGCTGTCAACATTGTTACTATCAGAAGAATCTTCCCACCAGTCTTTGTGTTTTCAGCATATTCATGAATGACTAATGATTGTTGAAATCATCTGTCATCTTTACTACAGTTACTGTCCTATCTTCCCTTTAAGCCTTCTGGGACCTCTATTTTCTTCTACGTTTAAACAATCACAACTAACCCGTCCATTGGGTTCCCACAATTCTCTAAATTTCTCTTTTAATTAATATTCCCTCTGACTCTGTATTTGCCCACAAATTTTACTACTATTACTCTCTTCCTTAAATTAATATGGATAAAATTTAAAGTAAATGCTTGCTATATATACAGTATTAAAGTATAAAGGGTTTCTTTTTCTCTATTTGCTAAGAAAAATTGCTTAAAGAAATTTTTTGGCTAGAAATAGTTTTGGAACTGGAAATAGCAAGTACTATCTTTATCCTAGTTTAAAATTTGATTTCAACTCTGTCTCTGTCTGGAAACCTGAGTCATTTTGAGATTAAGAAGGAATAAAAGGAAGAATTTGAAATTGAAGACAAAGCAAAGAATTATGCCTGTTTGAAAAAGATAGTACTATTTAGTAAGAGCTTTTTCTTCAAAAGATATATTAGTAGATATCATATTCAGAAATGGAGCACATAAGGATCCTTAACATTGTAAATTGTTTCTCATTTTAAAATTCTTTGCCTACTAAAGCCAAGTTCAGGTACTTATTAATGCATCAAGACAGAATGGAAAAAATAGGGTTTAGAGTTAGACAGATTTGGATTTGAATTTTAGTAGTTTTGTGACTTTGGTTCTCAAACATCTCTTAACCTCAATTTTCTCATCTGTAAAATGGGACTAATAAGGGCTACTTTCTAATGTTGTGAAGATTAAATAAACCTAATGCATGTGAAAATTTAAACTTTAAACACAGTGACTGGGAGAGAATAGGCTTTTAATATATATTTTTCTTGTTTTTACTCTTTATAATTTTCTATCTTCTTTTTTTTTATGGTTTACATTTGAAATCAACACCCAGTGGTGTTGCCATCAGAGCAGCTGGTACATGACAAAATCTAGGAATTCATGAGATGAGGGACCAGGAGAGGATGTAAGAGGCCGTGTGTATGTGTTGGGTGGAGAATATCCTTACTTTCAGACAAAGAGATTTACCTTAGGCTTGCTGGGTGATGAAAGACCTGAAATACCTTAGGCCTTATCTTTCCATAATATTCATAGCTACCTCTTCAGGGTTGTTTATTCTTTATTTAGCTAATGGAAGTTGCTTGCTACCTTCAGCTGGCACCATTTCATCAAGCAGCATTCCACAGTGTTGTATGTGATTAAGCATTTTTTCCATTGGCATACCAGCCTGAGATTTCCTCTTTATAGTGAGACATCCATTCAGGGCTGGAGTCCTCAAACCAGATAGACAAGTATCTTGGCCTGAACAACTCCAGATGCCTTGGCAATTCGCACTTAGGAAATTGGGAAAGTTACATAAAATCATACAGAAAGAAAAAAAGAAAGGAGAAATAAGTGAAACTTGTCTTGAAATTGAAACATGTTTTCAATGCAAGTTTAGAAGACTCAAATATAAGAGAACTAGCAATTACCAGACAATGGATTCCTTAAGATCAGAGGTCCTGTCATACTCCTGATTTCTCCATTGCCAAGTAAAGTGCCTGAAACACTGTAAGACTACACACACACACACTATATATATATATATATATAAATATATAGCATAATATATGATATTATAGCATAATATATAAATATATATTATATATATTATATATATTATATTATTATATATTATATAATATATTAATATATTAATATTATTATATATTATATATTATATTATTATTATATTATATTATATTATTATATATTATTATATATATTATATTATATATATTATCAATATATATCATATTAGTAAATTTATACAAATTGATTAGCTTAGGGGAATGGGATATTATGAGGTTTCTTCACCTGGTAATGTCTCTTTAGATGTATATATCAGCCTAGTCATTGCCTCCTTTATAAAACTTCCCCTTAACCCAAGTGAGGTCAGGTATTTTGTTCTTGTCCTATTACACACTTCTCCTCATATTGCTTTGTATATTTGTCTCTTTCCTTAGTTACCTTTAAAAACCAAACCAAACCAAAAGTGATAAGCAATTTGAAGATATGGACTGGTCCTTTTCTATTAGTACTTAAGTTCTTTACATACTTGGTACATAGAAGGCAGTCAATAATATTTCCTAAATGAGCAAGGGGGATAACATTCTTTTGCTATATTTTGGAATCATTTCATATAGAAAAACCAAAACCTTTCTTTACTCATGTAGATTCTCGGTGCCCAAACCAACCAATCTAGCCATGAGCCAGAGTATCTAATTTGGATGGTGTAAGACCAGTACTAAAAATGGAAAACCAGAACAGAGTGTCTCCCAGATTTCTGTATGAACACATGTCACAGTTGGGTGTTGAATACAGTGAATGCGCTGATTGTTCTCCACTGGTGGAGCTCGTGTGTGGTAGTTTGTCAAATGAGGAAAACAAGTTGAATCATAAAAGGAAAAATACCTCTCCCATCCCCATCTGCCAGGGCTACCCAAGGAAATCCAGGAGATTTGGGAGATGCTTAGTTTCAGGAATATTAAGACCCTTTTATTTAATTTGGTTGATAGGTGAGATATAGCTCTCTGGCGATCCATTTGATATTGGGCAAGATATGCTTTCATAGCAAATCCCTTTCATTACGACTTCTAGGGTGATGTTTGATGGTTTTAATTAGGAAGTGTTATGCCATGTTGCATAACGGAACATCTATTTTCAGTCCAGATTCCAAGCAGGAAGTAATCCTTCCCAGCAAAATGTGTTTAAGATGCTCCTTCCATGGCCGGGATACTGACACAATACTGGTTAGGCCAGAGAGGACAGCCCCCCACACCTCCCCAAGACAATGAGAAGCCACTCCCAGAGAGAACTCAGGCTAGACAGGGACATACAACCCCACACAGCCTTTCTCAAAGATTAGTGGTAAGGCAGGTACCTGGAACAGGAAGGCTTCCATGGAAATTTGTCAATAGACTTGTTGCTTAAAGACTGTACTTGATTCAGTAAAACATAGACAAACAATGAAGAATTTGGGAAGGGCTCCAAAAAAAATGGACATGCAAAAACAACACAGAACAAGAGAATTTAGGGTATAGAAGAGGATCCCCAAGTCGTGGAAAAAAACCATAATTTTAATTCAAACTGTTTCCTAGACCACCCTGGTTAGAGTTGTTATTAGTTCCTTAGAGAGAATGATCTGGAGATTGATATGTCTCCATATACCTTTTAGAATTTATTGTACATATAATATGTATATGTATGTAAATATATATTTATATATGTATGTATATATCTATTTATGCATAGAGCTTACACAATTCTCTTTACAGAGTAGGTGTTTATTAATCTTAACAGAGACTGTTGTTGCCTTCATAAAAGTCCAAGTTTAAAACCATATTTATGTATTACGTCTGTCTATTTTCTCTTACCTATCTATCATCCATTTATGTATGTATCTTCAGGCCACCTGGGCCTTATTTGTTCCAGCAACGAATACTCTGATATCTAGAGTAGGCAAAATCAGCTGTGTAGTGCTCCTGACTGAGTTCTGACACACTGAATATTTTGCACTGAATATGCCATGCCATACACTATCACAAGCATAAAGTCATGGTAAATAGTATATAAGGGGAACGTGGCAGGGACTGCAGACCTGATTTTGGAGGAATCCAATGTCTATCTAATGCTTTCTCACAGTACAGTGATTCAGTTATACATATATATACAAATATTTATTTTCTTCTTTTAACATTCTCTTCCATTATGGGTTATTACAAGATATTGAATATAGTTCCTTGTGCTTGGAATGTATTCTTCTGGAGATAAGCATGTCATCTTTTTAAAGATACATTCAGAAGGTTAAAATAATTAAACAGGATATTCCAGATCCTAATCTTAGTTAAGGGCAGAAGAAGGAACTGGATTTTATTTGGAACAGTTCCTTATTTAAATAAATATTTACTGAATTGAGCAAGCAGAGGCACTTCCATCTAAAATTTGGAGAGGAATCAGAAGGAACAAATCAGAAACACAGAGGAAATAGTCTGACTTTTCAGTGGTCAGTTTTAAATTCTGTGCTGGTGCGTATGCATTTCAGACATGATACAAGGGAAAAGTTGTAGGTAGAATGCATCACTCTTCTGGAGTCATTTTGCTGTTAGCCTATGCATCATAGCATCTAGGAGAGAGCCACAAAACGTTGTATTAAAAAATTATTCCCGTGTGACTCAGTGACTCCTTTCTTCAGAGATACATTATTGATCAAGATAAAATAGAGCCAAGTTAAGTCTGACAACTCAGTGAGAAATATTGCTACAATTAGTGTGGTACTAAAATAAAAACAAAAAAAGATGATTGGGTTAAAAGACAGTATCCCTGGGCTCAAGTCCCCACTCCACTGTTACCCAGCCATTAGTGGTGTGATACACCTCTCAACTTCTATTATCCTTTGCGTCCTCTTTCAGAAATGTGGATGTTCAATCTCTAGGCTTTTTCCCTAATTTAAAACATCTTTGATTCTCTCTTAGATTAGAAATTTTTTCTTCAAAATACTTTCATTTTACCTCCTTTTATTTAAATGAACTTCAGTTGAGTTACAACCTGTGGCAAATATTTAAAAAATCATTCTTTTCTAGAATTTCATAATTGATTCAGTCTTAACATCTCTCAAAAGGGTGGAGAAGAGAGAAACACTTAAGGAACATTTCTTATGAGCCAAAACTTCACATCTATTTCATTCTTGAAAAAGCTTTATGAAGTGGAAATTTTCTCCATTTACAAGGAAGGAAACAAAGGAGTCAAGTAAACATGCTGCAGGCCACTGAGCAGATAAGGGCTGGGCAACACCAGTCCCCCCTCTCAGGTCTGTCTGATTTAAAAGTCCATGTTCTTTCTAGAACATGATCCTGGCACTGTGTAAACAAAACAGGTAGGCATTCCATTTAACAGATGGAAAGACTGAGGTACAGAGAACTAGGGAACTTCCTCAATTTTGTAGTAAATTGGTATTTTTGGTGCCAGGAAGAAAACTCAAGGTTTTTGGAATAGAGTGTAAGCTCAGACTGGAAGACAGGGTGCAAGAATATATCTTGCAGTTTTGTATGATAACTTTATTTCTATTTGATGCCAGCATTGAATTTTCAGAGTTTTTAAATGGTGAGACATAAAAGAATTAAGCTTCTCGTATTGACATATTTTAAAAATTAAATTCTAGTAATACACTTGTTTTCTAGAGACCATCTCAGAATGAACACACTTTTTTTTCACACACACTGTATTTTATTTTTACAAGAGATAAACTGACACCAAGCATTGTAAATGGATGACCACAACAAAAGCAACAATGATTGCTATTACCAAACGCGAAACACACTCAGAATGAACACATTTTATACACTAGAAATTGATGAAATTATTTTTTCCAAACCATGCATCCCAGTCTCCCCAGCTCCCTGATGTACTGCCTCATGCATATATGATATTTGGAGTATGATAGGGCTTAATCTTGAACTTTATTTTTCCTTACAAACAGTGATTTTCTTATCTGGAATAATTTGTAATACTGCACAGTTCCATAGTTCCTCTTGCTTCAGGAAATAATTTTTTTCCCCCCTCTTAACTTCTCTTGTTTTTTTTTTGTATTTTGTCCTCTGTGTTTGGGTTGGCTTTTAGCCCTCTGTTCCTTTCAGTGCATTTGGCCTGGTGCCAAATGAGAAACAGCACTTAGCCTAGCAGTATCATTTTCCAACACACAGAATCAGAAGGAAAACCCCGCCTCTTACACCCACTACTAATTACCATAATACTACAAAACTGACTGTGCTCATCACTTGTGAATGTTTGCTTTCCACAGCTTTCATTCCTGCAAAGAATGAGTTTGAGCCACGTGGAGAATATGCCTTTAGGCCATACAAGTCCTCACGGAGCACAGAGACCATCCTGGAAGAAATGGCTACTCTACTCAACAATGGTTATTTTGCTATTGCTTTGCTCCTTCAGTACACTAATCTTCACTTTTCTTCCACTCAAGGTAAGGAGACAACAGTACCTAAGGTTGCTATTTATTATACTCCTTGTTTCTTTTATAAGTCTAGTTATTATCATTGTCACTCAGTATTGTTAGAGCTAGTTAGAAGAAAGAGTCATGTGGGTACAGATAATGTAAATATAATTCCAATTTTGTCACGGCAATATGGCTTTTGAGGCTTATCTAAGTGTTTAAGAGGAAAGGTAGTAGAAAATACTAAATGTTAGCTGCAGAACCAAGTTAGATGGAATCAATTAAATCAGTCAATTGACAGATGCCTGTGGAGTGTTTTCTCCCTTTCTGGAACTCTGCTCTTGGTGGAATAAGAAGATGTAAAACACAATGCTTACCCTCAAGGAATGGGGTGCAAGCTACACTCTTACTGAGGAAAAAGACACAAAAAGATAATAAAAGACAATAAGGTAAGTTACACATGGTTAGAATATCTTTGAGGAGGGAAATGGCACTGAACTAGGAGTGAGAAGATATGGATTCTATGTCTCTCAATAACTAGCTGTATGCATCTGAAAGGCATCTAATCTTTCTGGTTCTCAGTTTCTTCATCTGAAAAATGGTGGTAGGCAAATGGATTTGTTTATTATAATGTCCCTTCTAGCTATAAAATACAGTGATTAATAATTTAGCTAAGGACAATATAGAACATAAATGCTTTAGGAGGTCAAGAGGGGGTCAATGACTTTGGGCTAGGTTGATCAGGGAAGGCTTCATGGAGAAGAGGAAATACTTTCTTATTTGGGAGGGCCCTGATGCTTATCAGGAATTTCCCACTGAGCTCCAGTCCAATCTGTGGGTCTAGTGAAGGGAAGGGAGGTACATGAGATTCTTAGTAGAAATGTGACTGTTGACTACATAGCATTGACCAAAAAGAAAATAAGAAATTCTTTATTTAATTTAGGATTTAGCCAATTCCTGGGTACATCTAAAGATTCTGAGCCTTGCAAAGAATAAAGTAGTACATGCCCATCTCAGAAAGGGCTGTGATATGAAATCAGTGACTGTAGAAACATTTTTCTAAGGGGGATTGGTTAGTTAAAATTTCAAAGATATGGTTTTACTACTTCAGATATTTGAAAGCAATTGAGAAAAGATACAGGAGGAAGCAGTACATTATAGTTGCTGATGTTAACTTAGGGCAAGTATAGCTTTGGCCAAGTTTTTACACAGTAGCCCATTAATTTGTACACAAGTGAGTACAACAGAGGAATTTGTAATCACATCCCCACTGTCTCAGGAATGTATCAAGCAGAACTCTGAACTTTCTGGAACAGTGAAGCTTTGAGCAGAAAAAGAATTGTCAGGCATTCTGAGTGTTTAGATTTCTGAAGAAGGGGAAGGATGAGAATAGCAACAATTTAAATCTGGAAGTGCCTTTTCCTTCTGCAAACCTCACATCCTATTAGCCAGATGACTGTGAAGAACACAGGATATGTTCTAGGTGTCATCATTTCCTGTGTGTGACTGGGGAACCAGTGCCTGGGAGAGAAGGAAAGTGCCTTTCTCAAAGGCACACAACTGCTCTTGCAAAGGGAAGGAGGAGGGCTCATACTAGGATACCTCTTTCCAGAACTGAATTTGATCAATCCCCTGTGTTTGAACTCTGATTCCAGATTCTCTCTCCTAGACAATATGCAGCTTCTCAAGGAAAGGTTCTGCCTCTAAAGAAATAGCCCAGAGTTTGTACCAAATTTGGGGAAGTTTGAAAGGTTTTCAGGATATTGTCCTGACAGGATGCCAGGGAGGCTTATTTCCCATGGGAAAAGCCAATACCTGGCTGACAGTGGAATGATATTAGCTCCTGTATTCCACTTTCCACTTGCCTGCACTTCTTTTTCCCTATTGGCCACAGATTAGTATTTTTGGAAAAGGGACTGAATGGCTGGTGGGTGATGAGTCATTATGAGGTGGCCACTTCCACCTCCTCATAATGCTCCACAACCTCGGAGTTTACATTATTTTAGTCTCCACTCTGGTTTTTATATACAAAATCCCACTTTCCAGCCTCTCTAGGCACTAATTCAAAAAGTGTTAGACAGGAAGGTTGGCTCCTTCAAAATCAATCAACAGAAATTTCCTTGGGAGAATTCTTTTTTTCTTTTCTCCCCCTCTTCATTCAGAAGATGTTTCACTGAAAGAATCGGTTATGAGCCCAAGGAGTTGGTCCATCCCTAGATGAAAATAATCTCACAGAAATTGTCTCTAAGAAACCAAATGTCAGGAGAGTCCCCTGCTTCAATGAAATGAAGGCTACTTTCAAAAGGGAAAGTTGTGCTTGTACTTAAAAGCGGAGTAGGTTCTATTTCCAAATGATGATCTGATTAGAGTTGGTTTGGAGAAATAATTATTACGTTTCTTTATTAACCCAAGTATGTAAATCTGGGCTTAAATCACAATGGGGTTACAAGAACAACTGCTCCTTCTAAGCAAAAATAAATTAACTAAACTAAACTGAAAGTCCTATATGCTTCTTTATAAGTGGATACCCACCCCTTCCAAACGTCACCAAAATTAGAAATACAAACTGCTCCACAGAGCGGCAGGAGTGAGACTTCTGACTCAGGCTCTGTTTGGATCTTAGCCTGGCCTCTCATCAGCTGCATGACCTTGGGCTAGTTACATAATCCTTCTCCTTGTTGCCTCATCTGAAAATGTGTGTGTTGGTTATTTCACAGAGTTGTGGTAAGAATGAATGAGATAGTACAGTGCCTGACCCACGGTAGGCTCTCAGTGGATGGTAGCGATTCATGTTTACACCATTATTATTACTATTTATATATATATATTTTATATCTTTATTGGAGTATAATTGTTTTACAATGGTGTGTTAGTTTCTGCTTTATAACAAAGTGAATCAGTTATACATATACATATGTCCCCATATCTCTTCCCTCTTGTGTCTCCCTCCCTCCCACCCTCCCTATCCCACCCATCCATGTGGTCACAAAGCACTGAGCTGATCTCCCTGTGCTATGCGGCTGCTTCCCACTAGCTATCTATTTTACGTTTGGTAGTGTATATATGTCCATGCCACTCTCTCACTTTGTCACAGCTTACCCTTCCCCCTCCCCATATCCTCAAGTCCATTCTCTAGTAGGTCTGTGTCTTTATTCCTGTCTTACCCCTAGGTTCTTCATGACATTTTTTTTCTTATATTCCATATATATGTGTTTTAGCATATGGTATTTGTCTTTCTCTTTCTGACTTACTGCGCTCTGTATGACAGACTCTAGGTCCATCCACCTCACTACAAATAACTCAATTTTGTTTCTTTTTATGGCTGAGTAATATCCCATTGTATATATATGCCACATTTTCTTTATCCATTCATCCAATGTACAACATTATTATTAATAATAGCAAAAGCAATTGTAGGAATCCAGTGATTTATCTCCTAGAACAGTGACTTCCCAACCTTTTTGATTGCGCCTCTCTATCAACAAAATGTTCTTGAGTACAATCCCAATATATATGCTAATTTATTATAAGTTTTATACAAGTTCTAATACTCTGTATATTAAAAGATACACAATAGAAATTTATAAGGATGAACCAGATAATATGCTTAATGTTGTTTATCCACAGTGCAAAACCATTTTGCTTTTACCAAAATGTTATATTTATATAATATGAAAATATATAATATAAAGATTTCTAAAATAATTGAAATAATATTTTAGTAAAGTAATTTGATAAATGTGTTTCTTTTATTTTCTTTTTATAATCTTTTCTTTTTATAGTTTCTTTTATAATCTTAGTTTAATACTTTTTAATATAATAATTTGAAAGTTATAGTCTAGGTTAATTTACCTTACCTTGATTCATGGTTTTGACCGTCATAACTGAAAAATTACCTCATGAAGAAATATAGATCAAAATGGAAGAATGCATTTTTGAGTGTGCTTATCATGTTATGACACTAAATTTTAAATCCATCATTCAATAGTGCAAAGTTCTTTTTTTTTAATTAAAATAATATTGTCCCAAGTGGGGGCAGGGTGGTGGGATGAATTGGGAGATTAGGATTGACATATATGCACTAATATATATAAAATAGATAACTAGTAAGAACCTGCTGTATAAAAAAAAATTAAAAAAAAATATTGTCCCATCACTCCATTCATGATTTTTCTTCCTTCCTTAGACAACTTAAATTCCACGGTCTATAATTAAAATCCTTACCAAGGTGGCCTTTCCTTCGTAGGCTCCTTTGCGGGTTCTTTCTTATTTCCTGACCTCTAAACAGTGCAGTGCCCCAGTACTCCTGTCTGTCTGTACCCACTGACTTGATGCTCTTATACAGTCTCATATCTTTAAGCACCATATAGAAGCTGAAGACTCTTATTATCAGAACTTAAATTCCATCCTTACAGATCTAACTACTTTCTTGACACTCCTACCTGGATATCTAATAAGCATCACAAACTTGACATGTTTAAAAATGAACTCATGACTCTTTCCCCCAAAATTTACTCCTCTTAAATCTTGCTCATTTCAGTGATTAACAGTTTTATCTTTCTAATTACTCATGCCCCAAATCTTGGTGTCATCTTTGTCTCTTCTCATTTTCTTATCCATATCCATGTCAGGAACTCCTGTTGGCTCAATTTCCAATCACTCATCACCATCTCCACAGCTAGCACCTTGGTCAGAGGCATCAGGCTTTCTTGCATAGATGATTACACTGATCTCTTAGCTTGTCTCACTGCTTTTGCTCTTGTCACCCTTTAATTTATTCCTAGCATAGCAGCCAGAGAAATCCTATAAAAGAAAAATTGATATCATGTTTAAGCCCGAAAAGTCTCTTAAGCACTTTGCCACAAGGAAACAAATGAACTTTACATGTTACAAAATGTGTGGGTATACCGTACCTTACTACAAGTATCTTAAAGCCTTTAGTATTTAAATATCTGTATTTATAAAATCAACCACACTGGTGACTTCCTGTAGCATGTAAACTGTGGTATGTTGCAACAGTTTGAAACTGAGATCTCCTCAGGGTATTTCGGTCACTGTATATGAGGCATGATTGTCTGAATATTAAATAGTGGAGACATTATCAATCTGAAATGTAAATATTTCTATAGCTTAATTTGTTATTTAAAATAGAAATAGAAATTCTATTATTTTCTTCTCACATGCCAGTGGACCATCTTGTGAAGTCACCGGGATTCAGAGACTATTATTTATAGAAAATTTCTATAGCCCAAGAGGAGGAGAGTCTAAGATCAAATAGTTGTACTGTGGGTAAAGATTAGGTGGATAAAAGGAGTTCTTAACTTTTTCCTAGAAGACCCAAAAGGTAGCTGGGTAATGAAAGGTAAAGGAAGGCGCCAGCCATCTGTAAAGGAAAGCTGAGAGATCCAAAACAAGGGGGAGGGAGGGATTTTTTTTTATGTGGCTAGGGAAAAGAAGTTGGCTTCAGGAATCAGAGGCTCTAAATAAATCAATCAAGAAAGTTGTGACACTGTCATCATCCTGACCAATTCTTCTTCTTCCCCTACAGACTGCCAATGGGCCCTGTATAGCAAAGTTTGGTGAGTAACATGTCTCATATACCTCCTTTTTTACTTTTCTTAGTATTTGATGCAAAAGGCAAGCTCCAGTATTAAGAAAGCATGCATTCTATTTTAGTCATCCTTCAGCTACTGTTTATAACTGCTTATCTTGTGCCAAGCAGTTGTCTAGGAGCTGAGGCTTCAGAGGTATACCAGATGGATGGACAAGCCCATGCCCTGATGAAGACTACATTCAAGGTCACATCTCTGGGCAGAAATGAATAGCACTCCCATAGGCCTGGGAATCTGAGATCCAGGAATCTACTTTTAATTCTGTGCTTTAATAAGCACAAGTTTCAGATTTCTACAACCTTTCCCGGTGACAAACTCCAAGTCATTCTCACATTTCACATACTGCTAGCATCCAGTAGAGTGAGTACAGGGTGCGATTTTTGTTTCTAAGTATATACATGAGAAATGAGAGTTAGGGGAATGGTCACTTCTCTGCTCGTTTCTCTTCTCCTCTTAGCTCCTGAGTCACTTTCCTTTATAGTGACCTGTTACTTGCTTAGAAAACACACTAAAGTTTACAGTCGTCCTAAGCCTTAGGGTATTTTTTAGAATACATACAAAATTGAAATGAATACATTTTGGGTTGTTTACTGGTTTAAGGTCAAACACCCATTTTCAGCTGACAGCAGAATATTTCTAGAGTTAACTTCAACTCCTGTTTTCCTATACAGTGCAAACAGCCAGGCTTCCTTGCTTTGTGGAAATTAGGGAGTCTCTTTTTACTTATCTCTGCCTTTGTGATTTGTTTTGTTTTTCTAGTGAATGGAGTGAAACTCCTCATGATATGTTGAAATTTTCTTTTGATGTGGTAAAAGTTGAGAACCTCAAGTGATGCTAAGATGGTCTTTAAGTGTCCCCCATCACAGAATTAAATATAAGAACCAGTGACACTTCTTCCTGGTGACTTGCCTATGGTCAATTACATGGTCAAGCAGGAAGAAATTTACTGGGCTCTGGGCTCATTGGAGATACAGGGAGACTTTGCTTCTTGCTTTAATGATCTTTCCTTCATTCTCCTTCAGAATCTACCCTCAGAGCCTTATATCTGACATTTATATACAAATAAGAATTTGTCAATATGTTATCTCTTCTAGGGTACTTTTTTTTTTAAAATCAAGGTTTCTAATTATGTGACAAAGGCTTTTCCTCCATAACAAAAATTATGGAGAATTAGAGAACAGGCCAGATAAATGTTTTGGGAGGTAAGAGCACATCCTGGGATTCTGAAGTCACACCTCTGTGTAAAACAATTAACATTAGGAAAATATGTAAATTCCATATATTCCTATGAAAATAAACAAGTCTTGACCCTTTCCCCATCCCCTTTGACAGCAATAAACCAGGGATACTTATATTTAAACAGTCAAATAATTTCCACTTATAAACTCATTAATTTACCAGTAGCTATTTTGGGAGGGTTTGGATAAAGATATCCCAAGTGTATCTTGAATGATATATACCCATAAAGTGCCATAATTTAGACACAGTGCACCTAATTCAGGAACACAGTTGTATCATTCAATCAAGATATATTTATTGAGCACATACTGGTACCAGGAATTCTTTTTGGTGCTGAAGATATAGCAATGGACAAAACAGAGAAGTACTTGTTCTCAAAGACATTATATTCAAGTGGGTATAAGACAGACAATAAACAAATGAACAATTTATAATAGGCTAGATGGTGACACCTTCTATGAAGAAAACTAAAGGTAAAGGGAGAGAGTGACAGGAGAGTGCTATATTTTATACAGATTGATGAGAAGATCTCATTGATAAAGTGATATATAGTAAATAGTATTTACACAGAGAAAGGCAAATATGCATCCTGCACTGCCAACTTTGGTCATCACCATCCTGGCGGGTGATCCCTCTCTTCCTTCCTCCTTTCTTCCCTTTCACAAATATTGATCGACAAGAGATGAAGTGCCACCCTAAAACTTAACCCATGTCCCTATTCTAAATGTTTTTCCTTAGAACTCCCCAAGCAAGAGATACACTTAGGAGCTGCAATTTCTCTAAAACAAGGAGTAGGTAGATACTTAAAATATTAAAATTGTGGTTGGAGAGAACTTGTATAGACCAGGTAAAGAAACATCCTGTAAGTAGGAAAGAACTACAATTAGGAAGAAGATGAAATAATTAAATAACTATGCTTTCCTTTTTTTTCTCTCTCTCTCCCCTGCCTTTCTTGTAAATATCTTATAGGACCATTACCTTCAAAATGGCAAATGCCCTCTCCTGAGCCTTCTTGTGTGAATAAGACAGCTGATTGGAGGCTGAAAATACTTCAGAATGGTTTGTATTTAATTTACGGCCAAGTGGCTCCCAATACAGCCTACAAGGGGCGAGCTCCTTTTGAGGTGCTGCTACGTAAGAATGAAGACCCCATACAAGCTCTAACGAACAACTCTACAATCCAGAACATAGGAGGGGCTTATGAATTCCATGCTGGAGATGTAATAGACTTGATATTCAACGCTGAACATCAGGTTCTAAAAAATAACACATACTGGGGGATCTATTTGCTAGCAAATCCCCAGTTCATCTCCTAGAGACTCGATTTGGTCTCCTCTGTCCTCTTCAGCACATGCAGAGATGCCAGTGGGTAGGATGGAGGAGGAAGATTCTCAGTGCCTACAGTTCATCTGGGCATACAGATCAACACAAACAGAACTCCTCTGCATGTGGATTTTCATTTCTTAGGCCTGTCTGGATAAGACTCAGAGGGAGGACCAAAGACACTTGGTTACCCTTGATGTTAGGTCAAAAAAGGCACTTTACTAGCTCATGATAAAATGAATACAGGTGGCTAGAGGACAGACTGACTCTTCTCAAAGTGTCTTTGTCTAACCCTTGAATCCCTGGGTGGAAAAATGAAGTCTTAGTCCCATGGGAGCCTTATCTGGTATGAAAAAAGATCCAGGGCAGTAGCCTGGCCTTGTTCTCATACTCTTGGACCGTGGATTTCTTGACTTCATTCTTCCCATATTCCTATCTTCTGAGACCCTCCTAATAAAAAGTAGTCAGACTTGGAGGGTGGCCACAGATAGGCCAGCAATACACCACTTTAGATTTGATGGCATTAGAGGATAAAGAACACTCTTGAGAACTGTTGGGACAGAGGCACAGGTGGCATTGGAATGGAACGCACTTTATTCGGGAACTTTCCTTGATTTTACCATACTCAGGACGCAGGGTGCTTTGTAAAACCAGCTGGTCAAAAGGGTCATTCTGAACCTTCACATAGGGCTTCAAGAGAACTTGTGTATGTGTCTAAACATTGTCAATAGTAAAGAAAGAGTAATCATTACTAATCATAAGATTTACCCCAGAAATGGATATTACCAGTACTGTATTTTGTCATGTAATGATTTCATATTTTTAGCTAGCTCTGCACAGTTTGCAAAGTGCTTTCATATATCACATGACAATTCTATGAAGTTAATGCAGCAGAAGTTAATGGAGCAGGTATTTTTGGCACAGTTTTAACAATGAGAATTTGGAGCCAGATGGAATATAGGTAACTTGTTTCAACCCAGAGAACTAGTGATTAACAAGGGGCCCTGGGCTTCCCACTGTATCACACTGTTTTATCTCTAGGGTTGGTATTTCTGCTATCATATTAGAAGTCTATAAAGTTTAGCAGATTTGATTTTTCAGGCGGTATATTCCCTTTCAGCCCAAGGTAGGTAGAGTGAAGCTACACCAATTCTTTCCTTTCTCAGCAAACTTCTTTTCCTTTCCTTGCCTGGAGCAGGGAGCACAGGGTGTTGTTCAGGACTGACTTCAACCAAATTCCCTTCCTCACTTTGAAGAGCCTGTCTTGGTCAAATGTGTTAACTTCCAAAAAGAATGAATAGCACTCAATTCAATGACAGTCTGCTAAAGTTTTGGACTCTGCGAAATTAACTAGCTGCTTATGGGTTCTTGTTGAAAGGTATGTAATGTGATTACATGATAATCCAATTTAAAATATTTATGCATATTTGTAAAAGTCTACATTGTTAATTAATAGTAATCACCGTATAAAGCTAATTTAAAAATATTTGTATTGTGTGCAAGAAAAACTGCCTGGGAGCAGACTAAGCCTGAGGCCACGGTGCTTCTTAGTAATTTTTTTTTAAAAGACATCTGCTGAGTAGCTTAGGGCCAAAGGCTTGGATGCCTGGTTCCTCTTGCATTTGTATATTTTCTCAGGAAATTAAAGTTATATGACATATATTTATGGAAACTTGGTGATATTGATTGTTGTTGAGTTATAAGCAGCAGTGTGCTGGACTGGGCCAGTACTAGTTCATAAGAAGTGATTGTTAAATTTTCACAAATTGCACAATCTGGTTGTTAAATACAGTCATCCTTGAAATTGGTCATGGTGGGACTATTTATACCATGGGAACTGGAAAATGCTACAAATCAGGGCTTTTCTTTTTGGAAAACCCATTCACCAGCACACCACTGCTTGTAAAACTCTCCTTCTTAATAACTCCTCTTGGCTTCTGCGTCATTCCTGGGACAATCAAGGCAGACAAGGGAGAAAGTGAAATTGTCATACTCCTAGCAAAAGCCCCACATATCAGTGATTTCTCAGGGCAAGCAGAGGTCTCTGCAGTTGCAACCAGAAAGACAGCTACCGACAGATGACCTTTAAATTTCCCTAGTGTTGTAATTTCAGGTTTCGCTTTCAATGTATACTGTTTCCTTGTTTCTTCAAATAGTTGTTTACATTTTAAACCTATAATAAAGTATATGTTGGTAAGTCATCTGTAGCTGATTTATCTGTGGGTTGTCAGACTAGAGTTTTTGATCCAGAGAATAGAGGGTGCATCAAAGAAATTCTGGCCCATATGAAACACTGCTTTTTAAATTTATTTTTAGAAGTTTTTAAATTGAGGTATAGTTGATTTACAATGTTATATTAGTTTTAGGTGTACAACATAGTGATTCAAAATTTTTATATACTCCATTTAAAGTTATTATAAAATATTGGTTATATTCCCTGTGCTGTACAATATATCCTTGTAGCTTATTTTATACATAGTAGTTTGTACCTTGTAGCTTATTTATTTTATACATAGTAGTTTGTACCTCTTAATCCCCTACCCCTATCTTGCTCCTCCACCTTCTCCCCACTGGTAACCAATAGTTTGTTCTCTGTATCTGTGAGTCTGCTTCTGTTTTATCTGTTTGCTTTATTTTTTAGATTTTACATGTGAGTGACAACATACAGTATTTGTCTTTCTCTGACTTATTTCATTAAGCATAATGGTCTATCTACATTGTTTCAAATGGCATTATTTCATCCTTTTTTATGTCAGTAATATTCCATTGTATATCTAAATTACATCTTTATCCACTTATCTGTTGATGGACACTTGAGTTGCTTCCATATCCTAGCTATTGTAAATAATGCTATGAACACTGGGGTGCATGTATGTTTTCAATTAGTGTTTTTGTTTCTTTGGATATATACCCAGGAGAGGGATTGCTGGATCATATGGTAGTTCTATTTTTAGTTTTTTGAGGAACACCTGTACTGTTCACTATAGTGGCTGCACCAATTTACGTTCCCACCAACAGTGTAGGAGGGTTCACTGTTCTGAAAAGTTAGGCTTAAGAAAATTGTTAGAAATGAATATAAAACATTTTTTTTCAATTTCTTGATAGTCAAGAAAAATTAAAGTAGCATGAAGGAACAAGTTCAATTTTTTTTTAAACACACAGTGCTGGGCTCTAAACAGACTCTGTCTACATATCCACAATGAATGTTCTAGATAGCAAAATGCAGACTCTTCCATTCACTTAATTTTAATCATCTACTGATTTCTTTTAGCAGTTAACAGCTTTAAGGAGTTCCACACAATTTGGTTGAGCTATCGCTCCAAGACACATAGCAGTATTGGTGAATCTCATTATATTGCTTGGGAAAGTAGACTACAGGGTTTATGTGACCTGCTCAAAGAACTCAGAAAGCGTTGGGCAATAGAAAAATGAAAATTCATTTTTTACAAACAGGGCCCATTAGATTAAACCAACTTTCTCATTGCTTCAATTGAATAATCATGGTGGGAATCTCTGTTTTCAGCGTTCAGGGTGATTGTTTCCACCCAGCTTAGGTGTTGTCCAGGGACACCATGTGGGGCAGGGTTGGGGGAGGGTGGAGCAGAGATGTTTTTCACACAGGGCCTCAATACAGAGTCTGAGTTGGACTGAGCTGTACTGGTGAATTTAAGTTTCTTAGAATGGAAGATGTAGAGAGCCTCTTCATTTTCCCTACCTGCTTTCAGGTTGAACCTCTTACCTAATGGGCTAGTCTCTGAGAGGAATCTGGTGGCCAGAGTCTAGGGTCTGACAGTGCCTGGACCTTGGTTCTTATTGTCTTTTGAATGAACAAACAAATGAATCACAAATTTGAGTGTTGGTGTGAATTTAACGTTATCATTTTTACTCTGCATGACAGAATCCAATGGGCAGCCTTCAAGCTCCTTATTTTTTTTTATTCCTAAGTTTTTAAACTGCCAGTTCTCAAGTTGACCTGTTAATTTAACATCTGTCTTATTCTCTTTCCTCCCCAAGAAAAGGTAAACCCCAAGATAAAAGCACTTTATTTATTCAATGCTGTATCACCAGCACCTAAAATAGTGCTTAGAATTGAAAGAACTCAACAAATATTGAAATGAATGAACAAAAAAGATGGGATGCTGGTTCTTGGTTAGAATGACCAGCAAGACATGAGATACATATGTTGCAAACAACCTCTCAAAATAGTCTAATGTCCATTCCTCTAGGTTTTTAAAAACTCTAAGTAAAACAATGAATGGAACATTCTAAGTATTTATGTATATAACAAGTGCTCCATAAAACTGGCTACCAGAGTAAGAAAGAGAAGCAAAATGACATGTGACTGGTCATCTCTGCTTGGTCCACAATGTGCAAAGAACCTGATTTATGTGGCTTGTGTAGCTCCCATGCCCCGAGGGATGCTTGGTGCCCAGATGGCAGTCATGGGTGATTACCTCCATGATTACCATGCTAACTGGAGAGCAAGGGCTGTGACTGCTGTGTCCCCAGCTCTATTGCTAGCCTGGCACATAATCAACCAACACAGATTGCTTGTTGAGTAAGTGCTTGCTGATGTGTCTTGTTATTAAGCAATTAGAGGGTCTGATGCCACCATACCTCCTCAGGTGTGTCCCCTTAGCTTCCTAAGAATCTAGGGGTAGGGGATTAAACTATTATCTATAATATAAAATAATCTATAAAATAATCTACAAGGATGTATTGTATAGCACAGGGAACATAGCCAATATTTTATAATAACTATACATGGAGCATAACTTTTAAAAATTGTGAATCACTGTACTGTATACCTATAACTTATTTAATATTGTATATCAACTATACTTCAATAAAAAATTAAAATAAAACTGGCTACCATATACCACCATCATCATCATGAAAGTCATTTCATTATCCTTGTTTTCCTAGGAAGCAGTATTCTAGAGCACATTAGCTTGCTTTACCATAGTAATGCTTTCACCAAATTTTAAGGTAAGCTTGTGCCTTTGGCCTTTATTAAATATATTTATTAGAGACAGCCATGTGTATCTTCTCAAAAAATGGCTCTTAGAACCATGTTTTTTATGTTACGTATCATCCTTTGTGGCAAACACGTTCAGGAAAACTGATCTCTCATGAACTTGAAGCCATATCTCTATGGGAATTTTTTTCTCACATATTTCTATTGAGCAATAAAGAGTTCAGTAATATGTGAGGTTTTAGAATGCACACATTTTTCCTCTGCAAAGGCATTATAAATCTCTAGAACCTTGATTTGTTATTAATTACTTCACATGAATATTTTTGGAAACATGAACTGTGGTTTCTGGGCACAGACATTGACAGATGCCACCTTAAGTGGTGAGTTGCTTCCTCAACAAGGCTTTACAGAGTGGTTATTTCAGAATGGTGAAATTACCATGTCTGAAGTCCAGGATCCAGGTTTTTAGGTCTAGAAACTGAATTTTAACAAAGTCTTAGAGTTTATACATCTCTCAGGGACTGCATAACCTAACTCATAAGAGAGTAAGATTTAAACTAAGGTAGAAGTTTATTGGTCAGCACGTTCTCTTCCTGAAGGAAGCATTGTATGGTAATTCAAATTATAACCAGAAGATTATTGGCAGGCATGGAATCCAAGTCAGGGTGGTTAGGTAGGGGATTCAAATGAATAATGGCCTAAGATACAAAATGCCTCTTTTACTTATTGAACAAATATTTCCTGAGGCCAAGTATACCTCAGAAATTATCCCAGAGGGGAAACTAAATGAAATGATATAATGCCTGTCCTCAAGCAGTTTAGGGTTTAGCTGAGAAACATGTATGTAAACAAATGATCAGAGGACTGTATATATGATAATTAAGGTGAGTAAATTAGTCCATGGAAGAGATGAAGGAGAACCTGAACAAGGACAATGGCATTGGTGATGAGACTGAGAGAAAAATTTATGACATAGACTCACCAGACTGTAGTGATTGTGCTAGGTACCACTGGGGTTTCTGCCAAAGTCATAATGGTTTCCTTATCAGACTTCCTTAACCACAGGGGTGGGTTTCAGCAGCCTCATTTTCACCATGTGAGCCCATTCTCTTAGCCAGTGTTGACTTATCTAGAATTAACTGCCCTGGCGTGATCTCTTGACTGGAGAAGATAAAAATTTGACAGCTATGTGATAGCCCATCTTCCTCCTATAAAGTGGACTGAGAAGCAGAGAGACCCAATCTGGCTGAGACAGAAGAATGAAAGGGGTACGTAGAGAGAAGCAGAAATGAAAAATGGAAAGAAACTCCACTGAACTGCTCTTGACCCATAAGGCCCAGCTATGTTCTTACCCCCGGATTCTGTAAGAATCACTGCAGCTCTGTGACAAATTCCCTTTTACTTTCCCCCACTCAGCTACCTTAAGTTTTCTTCACCTAATTGAAATTAGAGTCTTAACTAGTAAAGTGATCGATTTAAGGTGAGGGATAAAGAAGAAGGAAGGACCTTGCTCGACAAAGTGAGGAAGATGGTGATGCTTTCATGGTAGGGGATATGGAAGGAGGAACTAGAGAAAGTTTGGGGTGGATGAGATAATGAGTTCAGTTTTATAAATGTATGATTTGAGATGTCTATAGAATATCCCAGTGGGCATTACTAGTATATAGCTGGAACTCAGGAAGAGTCACATGAGATGGGATTAATATTTGAAAGTCAACAGCCTTTAGAGTAAAGTCAATGATGTGGATAAAATAACTATAGAGAGGGTTTAGAGAGGGAGCAAATGACTGAGACCCGGTGAGCACCAACAGTTGAGGACAGGCATAGCAAAGGAATCCTATAGAGTAACAGCCAGAGACAAAGGAGGTCAACTAGAAGAGAAGCAGGCCTAAAAGACTGAGAATGAGGGTGTGGTCAGTGATGTTAGAGGCTCCAAGAAGTCAAATACTATGAGGATTGATAATTGCTCATTAGACTCCACTGGTAAGTAGTTGCTGGTGTCATCAGCAAGGTCATTTTCAATGGTGTAATGGGAGAAGAATCCAGATTTCAAGGACTGAAGAACAAATGGGAAGAATAGCGCCAGATGAGGAGTTAATGGAACCTGAAACAATATGTTATACTACATTTTGTAGAAACTTGTTTGTGAAGAAAAAAGAGTTGTGGAATGGTAGAGGGTGGGTAATCTCAGGGCAAAGGGAAAGAAGGAGGCATCTATCTGGTAAGCAGACTACATGTTAATGTTGGTCAGTCAGGGTACCCTCTTCCCAGAAGAAGCAAGCTTTGTGCAATAAAATGAGCTGGGCAAATCCAATGCCCTTTCTTAGGAATTTGATCTAGAACATACAAGGAAAAAGTACCATTTAGCAGTGGAGAAGTTAAATGATGCCATGGAACTGTTGACAGGCAGGAAGAATAGAGCTAATGTAAAAGGAAAAGCAGGTGCTGCCATGAACAGGAGGGAGGGAGGGAGGGAAGGAGGGAGGGAGGGAGGGAGAGACCATGAAACTTGTTGGAAAGAAGAAGTTGAAAACAGTCAATGCCCAGAGATGCTCCAGTTTCTGATATAATTTCAGTTCCTGTTCTAGGCCTTGTAAATCATTTTAACCACTTTTTCTCCTTGAGTTAGTGTAAATGAATCTCTTTCCTTTCAACAAAGTAAGGTCCATCAACTCTCTAAGTTGTCTTTTCAAGATGTTTTAAAAAAACATCTGTTATTTTCTAGGCTGTATCATCTCAGGGGAGGCAAATGAGTACTGTGGTTCAGAGATAGGTTTAGATTTAGATAGACCTGAATTTAAATCCTCATTCTGCTACTTACACTTTGTGTGAGCTTGAGCACTTTGCATAACTTCTCTGGGTCCAGGTGTTCTCATCTGTAAAGAAATAATAATTATTTCTACTGCATAGTATAATTTAAGGATTAAAATAAAAGAATGCACACACACAAAAAACTCACCTCAGTGTCTGGCAATAGAAAGTTAAATAGATGCCAATTATTTTTGTGTTATTATCAGTTTATAATTAGTTTTGTTAGGCAGCCTTTCTCTATCTTAAATATCTATTTTCTTTTTTAGTTTCAGTGAGTTCCTTCTAGCAACTAAGTACATATTCAGCTTCTTCACACTTTATATATTTGCATATTGATATTTGAATGCTGCTTGGAATGATGAATATTGAAAAGCTTTAATCTCTGTGGCTTATTCTTACTAGCTGCCTTGTCTTAGATCTTCTCTAGAAACATAGTTAAATGGAGGATACACTTTATTTAAATACATTTTATTTAAATTGCAAACATAATAGTGATTTTATCTTATATTAAGATCTAATTATTCATTCACTAATTCATTCATTTATTCCACAAATATATGTCAAGGTTTTTCTATGTACAAAGTGCAGTTAGGTGCTAGAGACAATGTGAAGCTTTGTAAGACATTGTGATTTAAGAAGCTATATCTAGTAAGAGAGATAGATGGATTCACAGAATTATAGAGCTAAAAGGTGCCTTATACAAAGATAATCAATCCCCAATCTGTCATTTACAAATGGGGAAGCTGAGACACAGTGAGGTTAAGACGTAATTCAGGAATTCAAATCTGGATTGTCCGAATCCCAGCCCAGCTCTTTTTTTCAATTAGATCATCCAATACAATAACGAATGAAGCAAGTGCTATGATAAGCATAGGGCTATAATAAAGGATAACACATTCTAGCCAAATGAGAGAAGGGGGAAGAATTTTAATTCATGTGTGATGAAAGAGTAGGAGGTAGGCCTACAGGCAGGGGGTGAAGTGTGAGCAAAGGCACAGGGTGTGGAAGAGAGTGTGTGTGGTCTCCTGCTCGGTGAAGGTGACAGGTGGAGATAAGAGATGGGAGTTGACATTGAACAAAAAGGAAACCAAATCCCAAGCAGCTGTAGTGCTATTTCAAGGAATCTCTGCTTTACTATTTAAGGGCTTTTTGTTTTTTTATTTTAGAAGTTTATGGCTTGATGGGACCTTTTTCAGAGAAGGTAGCTAAGGTAGCTCAGGTAGCATGGTGAAAGGTGGGTGGGAGGGGTAGAGCAAGACCACCTAAAAGGCTAATGAGATAGCCACAGTGAGGCGTGATCTATAGTGGCAGAAGCAACAGAGAGGAGAGGAGCTCAGACAGAGAAGCAATAGTAAGAAAATATGAATCTTGAAGAAGAAGACATGGTTGTAACAACAATGATTTTAGTTATGACTGAAACAACTATCTCAGTATTTTAGATACTCCATTTTAGCAACAAATGGATAGAATTATTTTCACTAAAATAATCAGATGCACTTTGAAATTTTGATAGTTTAAATAATATAACAAAATATTTCTTCAAGCCTTCCTACCAAAACCTGGAATCAGACAAGGATGTCCACTCGCACCACTTCTATTCAGCATAGCATTGGTAGTCCTAGCTAGCAATCAGGCAAGAAAAAGAAATAAAAGTCATTCAAATTGGAAGGGAAGAGATAAAATGGTGATTATATGCAGATGACATGATACTGTATACAGAAAACCCTAAAGACTCCTCACAAAAACTGCTAGTACTGATAAATGAATTCAGCAAGGTAGCAGGATACAAGATTAACATACAGAAATCTGTTGCATTTCTTTACACTAACAATAAAAATATCAGAAAGGGAAAGCAAAAAAACAATTTCTTTTAAAATCACATTAAAAAATATCTAGGAATAATCCTGACCAAGGAGGTGAAAGAATTATATGCTGGGAACTATAAAACATGAAAAAAGGAAACTGAAGATGAGTCAAAGAAATGTAAAGATATCCCATGCTCTTGGATTGGAAGAATGATGCCATTCTGACCAGTGTGAGGTTGTACCTCTTTGTAGTTTTGATTTGCATTTCTCTAATAATTAGTGATGTTGAGCATCTTTTCATGTGCCAGTTGGCCATCTTTTTGAAGAAATGGCTATTTAAGTTTTCTGCCCGTTTTTTGATTGGGTTGTTTGGGGTTTTTTTGTTATTAAGTTGTAGAAGCTGTTTGTGTATTTTGGAAATTAAGTCCTTGTTGGTCACATCATTTGCAAATATTTTCTCCCAGTCCGTAGGTTGTCTTTTATTTTGTTTATGGTTTCCTTTGATGGGCAAAAACATAAGTTTGATTAGGTCCCATTTGTTTATTTTTGCTTTTATTTCTATTGCCTTGGGAGACTGCCCTAAGAAAACATTGGTATGATTTATGTCAGAGAATGTTTTGCCTATGTTCTCTTCTAGGGGTTTTATGGTGTCATGTCTTTTATTTAAGTCTTTAAGCCAGTTTGAGTTTATTTTTGTGTATAGTGTGAGGGTGTATAGTTCATTGATTTACATGTGGCTGTCCAGTTTTCCCAATACCAATTGAAGAGATTGTCTTTTCTCCATTGTATATTCTTGCCTTCTTTATTGAAGATTAATTGACTGTAGGTGTGTGGATTTACTCCTGGGCTGTCTATTCTGTTCCATTGATCCATATGTCTGTTTTTGTGCCAGTACCACACTGTTTTGACTACTGTAGGTTTGTAGTATTGTCTGAAGTCTGGGAGGGTTATGCTTCCAACTTTGTTCTTTTTCCATAGGATTACTTTGGCAAATCTTTTATAGTTCCCTAAAATTTATTAATTCCATAAATTTTATGCTTCTGTATACATTTTAGGAATATTTCTTCTAGTTCTATGAAAAATGTCATGGGTAATTTGGTAGAGATTGCATTAAATCTGTAGATTGCTTTGGGTAGTATGGCCATTTTAACAATATTAATTCTTCCAATCCAAGAGCATGGGATATCTTTACATTTCTTTGAATCATCTTCAGTTTCCTTTTTTCATGTTTTATAGTTCCCAGCATATAATTCTTTCACCTCCTTGGTCAGGATTATCCCTAGATATTTTTTAATGTGATTTTAAAAGAAATTGTTTTTTACTTTCCCTTTCTGATATTTTTATTGCTAGTGTAAAGAAATGCAACAGATTTCTGTATGTTTATCTTGTATCCTGCTACATTGCTGAATTCATTTATCAGTACTAGTAGTTTTTGTGAGGAGTCTTTAGGGTTTTCTGTATACAGTATCATGTCATCTGCATATAATCACCATATAGTTCACCAAAATCAACTATATTTCAATAAAAATTTTACAAAAGTATTTCTTCAAAATCATTTAACAAGCCTGACACCTGGCCGGAGCACCAAGACCCTGTGAGCAACACGGCAGAATTTACTGGATACAGTGAAAGCAGTGCTCATAGGGAAATTGGCAGCTGTAAACACCTTAGATGAGCTCAACCATAGGCTGGTCACAGCTGAGGAAAGAGTCAATGAGCTTGAATACAGGTCAGAATTTCCCAAACTGTAGAGGACCAGTGGTAACAACTATCCAAAAACCAGCAGACTACGCCCAGACACCAGCAAGCATTTATTTATTCCTTTACCGCGGGGTCGCCTGAAGGCATAGCAAAGATCAATAAAATTAAAAGCTGGTTCTTTGAGAAGATAAACAAAACTGATAAACCATTAGCCAGACTCATCAAGAAAAAAAAGGGAGAAGGCTCAAATCAACAGATTTAGAAATGAAAAATTAGAAGTAACAACTGACACTCCAGAAATACAAAGGATCATGAGAGATTACCACAAGAAACTACATGCCAATAAAATGGACAACCTGGAAGAAATGGACAAATTCTTAGAAAAGCACAACCTCCTGAGACTGAACCAGGAAGAAATAGAAAATATAAACAGATAAATCACAAGTACTGAAATTCAAACTGTGATTAAAAATCTTCCAATAAAGAAAAGCCCAGGACCAGATGGCATCACAGGCGAATTCTAGCAAACATTTAGAGAAGAGCTAACACCTATCCTTCGCAAACTCTTCCAAAATATAGCAGAGGGAGGAACACTCCCAAACTCATTCTTCAAGGCCACCATCACCCTGATACCAAAACCAGACAAAGATGTCAAAAAAAGAGAAAACTACAGGCCAATATCACTGATGAACATAGATGCAAAAATCCTCAAAAAAATACTAGCAAAGAGAATCCAACAGCACATTAAAAGGATCATACACCATGACCAAGAGGGCTTTATCCCAGGAATGCAAGGATTCTTCAATATATGCCAATCAATGTGATATACCATATTAACAAATTGAAGGATAAAAACCATATGATCATCTCAATAGCTGCAGAAAAAACTTTCAACAAAATTCAACACCCATTTATGATAAAAAACCTCCAGAAAGTAGGCATAGAGGGAAATTACCTCAACATAATAAAGGCCTATATGACAAACCCACAGCCAACATCGTTCCCAATGGTGAAAAACTGAAACCATTTCCACTAAGATCAGGAACAAGACAAGGTTGTCCACACTCACTACTGTTATTCAACATAGTTTTGGAAGTTTTAGCCAGAGCAATCAGAGAAGAAAAAGAAATAAAAGGAATCCAAATCAGAAAAGAAGTAAAACCATCATTGTTTGCAGATGACATGATACTATACATAGAGAATCCTAAAGATGCTACCAGAAAACTACTAGAGCTAAGCAATGAATTTCATAAAGTAGCAGGATACAAAATTAATGCACAGAAATCTCTTGCATTCCTATACACTAACGATGAAAAATATGAAAGAGAAATTAAGGAAACACTCCCATTTACCATTGCAACAAAAAGAATAAAATACCTAGGAATAAACCTACCTAAGGACACAAAAGACCTGTTTGAAGCAAACAATAAGACACTGGTGAAAGAAATTAATGATGATACAAACAGATGGAGAGATATGCCATGTTCTTGGATTGGAAGAATCAACACTGTGAAAATGACTATACTACCCAAAGCAATCTACAGATTCAGTGCAATCCCTATCAAACTACCAATGGCATTTTTCACAGAACTAGAACAAAAACTTTCACAATTTGTATGGAAGCACAAAAGACCCCGAATAGCCAAAGCAATCTTGAGAAAGAAAAATGGAGCTGGAGGAATCAGACCCCCTGACTTCAGACTATATGAAAAAGCTACAGTAATCAAGACAGTATGGTACTGGCACAAAAACAAAAATATTGATCAATGGAACAGGATAGAAAGCCCAGAGATAAACCCATGCACACATGGTCACCTTATCTTTGATAAAGGAGGCAAGAATATACAATGGAGAAAAGACAGCCTCTTCAATAAATGGTGCTGGGAAAACTGGACAGCTACATGTAAAAGAATGAAATTAGAACACTCCCTAACACATACACACAAATAAACTCAAAATGGATTAAAGACCTAAATGTAAGGCCAGACACTATAAAACTCTTTGAGGAAAACAGAGACATAACACTCTATGACATAAATCACAGCAATATCCCTTTTGACCCACCTTCTAGAAAAATGGAAATAAAAACAAAAATAAACAAATGGGACCTAAAAAAGCTACAAAGCTTCTTCACAGCAAAGGAAACCATAAACAAGATGAAAAGACAACCCTCAGAATGGGAGAAAATATTTGAGGATGAAGCAACTGACAAAGGATTAATCTCCAAAATTTACAAGCAGCTCATGCAGCTCAATATCATAAAAACAAACAACCCAATTCAAAAATAGGCAGAAGAACTAAATAGACATTTCTCCAAAGAAGATATACAGGTAGCCAACAAACACATGAAAGAATGCTTAACATCACTAATCATTAGAGAAATGCAAATCAAAACTACAGTGGGGTATCACCTCACACCAGTCAGAATGACCATCATCAAAAAATCTACAATCAATAAATGCTGGAGAGGGTGTGGAGAAAAGGGAACCCTCTTGCACTGTTGGTGGGAATGTAAATTGATAACAGTCACTATGGAGAACAGTATAGAGGTTCCTTAAGAAACTAAAAGTAGAACTACCGTACAACCCAGCAATCCCATGACTGGGCATATATCCTGAGAAAACCATAATTCAAAAAGAGTCATGTACCACAATGTTCATTGCAGCTCTATTTACAATAGCCAGAACATGGAAGCAACCTATGTGTCCATTGACAGACGAATGGATAAAGAAGATGTGGTACATATATACAATGGAATATTACTCAGCCATAAAAAGAAACAAAATTGAGTTATTTGTAGCAAGGTGGATGGACCTAGAGTCTGTCATACAGAGTGAAGTAAGTCAGAAAGGGAAAAACAAATACCATATGCTAACACATATATATGGAATCTAAAAAAAAAAAAAGGTTATAAAGAACGTAGGGGCAGGACAGGAATAAAGACACAGACGTAGAGAATGGACTTGAGGACATGGGGAGGGGGAAGGGTAAGCTGGGACAAACTGAGAGAGTGGCATGGACTAATAAATACTACCAAATGTAAAATAGATAGGCAGTGGGAAGTAGCCGCATAGCACAGGGAGATCAGGTTGGTGCTTTGTGACCACCTGGAGGGGTGGGATAAGGAAGGTGGGATGGAGGGAGATGGCAAGAGGGAAGAGATATGGCTATATATGTATATGTATAGCTGATTCTCTTTGTTATTAAGCAGAAACTAACACACCATTGTAAAGCATTTATACTCCAATAAGGATGTTTAAAAAAACAAAAAAATCATTTATCAAGGCCAAAAAACAGCCTTCAAAACTAGTTCAAGTATCTTTCTCACTGGGACCTCTTTGCCTTCCCGCAATCACCTAAGCAATATGATACTGGATATATATTTGTTATTATAGTATATATATATATATATATATATATATATATATATATATATATATGTATATATGTATATATATAGTTATTAAAGTATATATAGCATATATAGACACACCGTATATTATAGTATATTCAGCATATATATGCTATTATAATATTTGTATAAACATCTATTTTCCCTCATCTACTGTAACCTCCTTGAGAATGGGAATATGCTTTTCTTTGTTTTCCTAGTGTCTAGCATAGGTCCTCCTCCGTGTGTATATCAAAGCCTTCTGTGTGTATATTACTCTCTTGGTAATTGGTAAGATCCTTTAATAGACACTTAGTTATGGACATGCCTAATCCAATCATCAACCAGTATACCTGTCTGTATTTTTCCACCTGTTTTTCCAAGGATGGCAAAATTCCGTGGTAAATTCCATGTGTGCTAGGTCTACAAAATCCCTTTTCCATGTCAGCAAAACACATACGCCAAAGCAGGAAATGTGTGGGGGTAAAAAATGACGTTATTAGTGAACCGACTCTGGTCCCAAAATATCACCACTTCCTTTTCAATGCTGAGTTTTTTAAGCCTTCTATTTTGGAATCTTTTGTGTGACTGAGGCCAACCAGTTTGGTCTAGTGTGTAAAATTACAAAGCAGCTCATATTGAGAGCTTACCATATACCAGGTACTCTTCCAACCATTTTCTCTGTAATCCTCACTACAATTTCTTTGAATATATAGTCTTAGTCTCACTTTTTATAGATGAGGAAACTGAAGAACAGAGATGCTCAATAGCTTGGATAAGGTCACACAATCTTAACCAAGGTAAGGAGTAAAGCCAGAATTCTCTTGATTATCTTAGCAGTCTAAATTCAGAGCCTGTTCTTTCAAATAATCCACAACATTGTCTGTCATTGAATCCTCCCTCTTAAAACTGAAAATCTAAATAATATTTATCAATTTTTAGTCTTCTGGAATTTCTCTGGCTCTCTACTATCTCCAAAATTTGCTGGGCATTATAAAATCTTAGTAAATGTTTTTTAGCAAACTGAAAGAGTTCACCAGGGTCAATAGAGCTAAATTCATTTAAAATGACAGGAAGTTTGAGTATATTATTATCTTTTATCTGTGTTACCCTTTTCAGTTTGTACTGCATTTCATCTGAGATGTCTCTGTCTAAATGCTATTCTTTCTGTGAATCGTCCTTTAGAGCCTCCAGGCAGATTTGATTTTTTGTTTGTTTTTGGTTATATTTCCCCTGGGTTTTGAACTCACCTCTATTAATATAAATTAGTATATTTTATATTTTACATTTATTTATTTGCATGCCTATCTTCTTATTGGACTGTCAACATCTTGATAGAAGAGGCTATATCTCCTTATTATGAAAGGCTCAACATTTGGTACAAGAGCTGACACTTAGCAAGTGTTCAATAAATATTATTGACAGAAATTGGAGGAAAGCAAAACAGATCCTGAGAAACTCAGGTTTCTGTACCATAAAAGTTATCATGACACTATTATCCCCAAGAAATCAGGCTCTTATTCTTTCCTTCTTAGTCTTCTTTAAATAAACAAAAAACAAAAACACAAAGTAGTCTTTTTTCTTGCTTCAGAATTTTTTGTCACACACTTTAATTCATTCTGGGCTCTCACGACTCTATTCTGGGAGGTTTGTGCCACTGTTTTAAAATTGTCTTGGAAAACAGATGTGTACAAAAAAGGGAATTCCACTGGTTAGGATTCGGCGCTTTCACTGCTGTGGGCCCGGGTTTGATCCCTGGTTGGGGAACTAAGATCCTGCAAGCTGCGCAGTGCAGCTAAAAAATTTTAAAAAAAAAAGTAAAATTGTCTTGGTTATGTGCCCCGTCTCTCATCTTTTATTTATACGCTGTTAGGTCTGAGCCTACAGCGTATAAATATTAGAAAGGCTATTTGTGAGCCACATATATCCTTCTATATGCTCTTCTTTCCTTACTCAACTGAGTGATATGCTACTGCAGTGTCAGGAATGTCTTTTTGTTAGCTTCCATCTTTCTTGATCCACTCACTCTCTCTCTTCCAGTTGCACTTTACTGCATTCCACCTAACTTTGTTTGAAGCTTTTGAAATTTGCTTCCCCCAAAATATAGAGATTATGACCAGTGACCCCCTTCATTGGTAATTTATATAACTATATCACATGCATTTTCATTCTTGTAACTTTAGCATATGAAGGGACAAGTTAGAGGAACGTAGTAAAATGCTCAAGGTGAGACACTTCTAAGTGGCAGGAAATTGCTGAAAATCAGGTCTGTCTGATGCAAAATAAAGCATGTACTCTTAAACCATATTACACAGTATATGCTCATAAATTCTATATGAGGTGCCACAGGCTTCAATAGCCCCACTGGCCCAAGGCCAGTCAGGCAGTACCCAGCAGACCTGGAATTAGAAGCAAAGTTTCCGACTGCTAGTTCGGTATTTTTTTCTACTTTTTTTTTTTTTAATATCTTTATTGGAGTATAATTGCTTTACATTGTTGTGTTAGTTTCTGCTGTATAACAAAGTGAATCAGTTATATGTACACATATATCCCCATATCCCCTCCCTCTTGAGCCTCCCTCCCACCCTCCCTATCCCACCCCTCTAGGTCGTCACAAAGCACCAAGCTGATTCCCTGTGCTATGTAGCAGCTTCCCAATAGCTACCTATTTTACATTTGGTAGTGTATATATGTCCATGCCACTCTCTCACTTCTTCTTGACATCCTCCATTACTGGGGTTAGGTAAAGAGAGCAAACACCGACTTGGCATTTTATATGATATTTTGAAGGATTAGAATGAATTTGAAGAGTGTGGAAGGATATAGCACCATTAGATCCAAACATTATCTTGGGAAAGATTAGCCTCTCATCCTTTACTCCTTGTTGTTAATTCACACAGAGTGGGAATAATTGGCATGTTCCATAAAAGGCTTTGTAGATACGATACTAGTTTTAGGCAGATGGCACTATCAGTGGTTCCCTTTCCAGTGTCATTGTTAATGCATTCTCCCTCTCTTTTTTCCTCTGCTTTCATAATAAAAATAGAGGTTTATTTAAAAAAATAAGAGTAAAGGAAAAATTTGCATACTCTTGTTCAGGAATTTTCTCTGAAGCTTAAAAACTATCTAAGATTTATTAGGAACTTCAGTTTAGTCTACTGACTCCTTTTAGTTATATCAGCTCTGTCTTACATTCTCATTCTTCAGCTTTCTACTCCTTTAGTAACAGTCACCCAGCCTTTGCTGATACCTGGTTCTCTTCACATCTATCCGCTGTCTCATTTAAGAGTAAGTCTATATGAGTGGACCTAGAGATTATCACACTAAGTGAAGTAAGTCAGACAGAGAAAGATGAATATAATATATCTCTTAAATGTGGAATCTAGAAAAAATGATACAAATGAACTTATTTACAAAACAGAAACAGACTCACAGACTTCGAAAACAAACTTAGAGTTACCAAAGGAGAAAGCGGGTAGAGGAAGGATGGATTAAGAGTTTGGGATTAACATAGACACACTACAGTATATAAAATAGATAACTAGTAAGAACCTGCTGTATAGCACAGGGAATTCTACTCAGTGCTCTGTAGTGGCCTATGTGGGAAAAGATTCTAAAAAAAAAATAGAGTGGATCATATATATATAAATGATTCACTTTTCTGTGTACCTGAAACTAACAAAACATTGTAAATCAACTATACTTCAATAAAAATTTTTTAAAAAGATAACCCACAAGGACCTACTATATAGCACATGAAACTATGCTCAATATCTTATAATAACCTATAATGGAAAATAATCTAAAAAAGAATATATGTATATATATAAAACTAAATTACTTTGTTGTACACCTAAAACTAACACAACATTGTAAATCAACTATACTTCAATAAAATAAAATAAAAAAGTAAGTCTAATAGCTTTCTCATATGATGGTCCTTCCAATGTTTGAAGAGTGTAAACATGAACCACCAAATCTTGTCTCCCCTGGTCAAACATCCCAGTTGTTACAGGATGATACAGATGAAAGAATGAAGGTCTAAGAGTCAATGACCTGGCTCTGCCACTTATTAACCATGCTACTTTGATCAAGGCACTTAATGTCACTCAATTTCATCACTGCAATCTATTAAGACTGGTATAATAACATTTATCTCATAGGATGATTATGGGGATCAAAATCAGCATCAGAGTGTGTGTCAAAGACTTGCATACTGTAAATTTGTATGTAAATCTGATCATGGCTGCCCTGTGGTTGCACACAGTAGAGTTGTTACACTTAAACTGGAATAAAGCACTTCAGAATGGGGCTGATCTGTAAAGGATATGGGGAGATACTTTACTCTCTCAGTGAAAACACTTCTTTAATATGCCTAAAGTGGCATTAGAGGTTGTTATTAGCTATGCTGGCTCATCTTAAACTTGTGGTCAGCTAAAAAAACCCAGATCTTCACCTCTACTTTTTTCATATGCACTCATGATATTTAACCTAGATGCAAAAATTAATCTTTAAAAAAAAAGAACTTAAGTATAGTTAATTTACAATATTATATAAGTTTCAGGTGTACAACATAGTAATTCAAAATTCTTATAGATTAAACTCCATTTAGAGTTATTATAAAATATTGGCTATATTCCCTGTGCTGTACAATATATTCTTATAGCTTATTTATCTTATACATAGTAGTTTGTACCTCTTAATCCCCACCCCTAGGAATTAATCTTTGTGCCAGTTAAATTTCACACTATTGATCTTGGCCCAGTTCTTGAGTACGTTGAGGATATTTAAAGAATTTTTTAAAAATAAATTTATTTATTTTTGGCTGTGTTGGGTCTTCATTGCTGCTCGTGGGCTTTCTCTAGTTGCGGTGAGCGGTGGCTACTCTTCGTTGCGGTGCACAGGCTTCTCACTGTGGTGGCTCCTCTTGTTGTGGAGCACCAGCTCTAGGCTTGTGGGCTCAGTAGTTGTGGCTCATGGGCTCTAGAGCACAGGCTCAGTAGTTGTGGCAGACAGGCTTAGTTGCTCTGAGGCATGCAGGATCTTCCTGTACCAGGGCTCAAACCCGTGTCCCCTGCATTGCTTAAGGGGATTCTTAACCACTGTGCCACCAGGGAAGTCCCTATTTAGAGTACTGAATGAAGCTTCTGGATGAGTTCTACTGCCCAGCTTTGCAGCATCTGCAAATAAACCAATTTTCTTTCCAATAGCCTTTTTCTATGGCCTGTTAAAGGCATAGATTTATTGTCTACTTTTCCATAGCAGGACTAGAATAATCTGTACCTATAGGTGTAGGAGGTCCTGAAACACTTTGAGATGGGATATTCAGGGTATCTGGCTCAATAATCCCTTGAAATGTCTAAGAAAAGCCCATCACCCCATGTTTTGTCGGGTTGGTGGCATGGGGAAAAAGTATTAGGTGGCTTAATTTTCTTGCCAGTGCTTGTAAAAGGTCTCTACTTTTTGATGAAAGGTTGATGATGTCCTAATGGAAAATTATGATCTGAGAACTTTCCATTTTGGTTGCTGCAATGATGAAAGAAAATAGTCTGACTCATCTCACTTCAAATTCTGGAGACCTTTCCACACCCATTTATTACATATGAGCACCTTCCCTTTTTACAGGAATGGAGAAGAATATATTCATTAGCCAGAATTTATTTTCTATGTTGTCTTTCCGTATTGCAAGCATATGTGACTTAACAATTCTTAACATTATCTTAACATCATCTCAAAGATGAAGATAAGTGAATTGGGTCCAACAGGAAAGTGTCCCAATACAGATAGACCAAGTGATAAAAAGACAAAACTTTTCAGGAATGTTATTATTAGATTAAATAGCCAGGGAGAAGGCAATGAGTAGGATTGGCTTTGGTACTTGGGCTTTAAAAATATGCACATAGGGCTTCCCTGGTGGCTCAGTGGTTGAGAGTCTGCCTGCCGGTGCGGAGGACACAGGTTCGAGCCCTGGTCCGGGAAGATCCCACATGCCAGGGAGCAACTGGGCCCATGAGCCACAACTACTGAGCCTGCGTGTCTGAAGCCTGTGCTCTGCAACAAGAGAGGCCGCGATGGTGAGAGGCCCGCGCACTGCGATGAAGAGCGGCCCCCGCTTACCACAACTAGAGAAAGCCCTCGCACAGAAACGAAGACCCAACACAGCCAAAAATAAATAAAAAATTATTCTGCCTTCCTCATTAAGTTGCTTTAAAAAATGCACATAGGTCTTTTTCTGAGCCTTCTTGCTTACCAGAGCATTTCATTATAACTCTTCCTGTGTATCTCACTCCCTTAATCTTTTAAAATTGAGATATAATTGACATATAACACAAAATTTGTTTCAGGTCTACAGCATAATGATTTGATACTTGTATATAGTGCAAAATGATCACCACAATAAGTCTAGTTGACATCTGTCACTGTACATAGTTAGAAAAATTTTTTCCTATGATAAGAACTTCTAAGATCCACTCTTGGGAAGGACCTTCAAGATGGCAGAGGAGTAAGACATGGAGATCAACTTCCTCCCCACAAATACATCAAAAATACATCCACATGTGGAACAACTCCTACAGAACACCTACTGAACTATGGCAGAAGACCTCAGACTTTCCAAAAGGCAAGAAAATCCCCATGTACTGGGGTAGGGTAAAAGAAAAAAGAAAAAACAGAGACAAAAAATAGAGATGGGACCTGCACCACAGGGAGGGAGCTGCAAAAGAGGAAAAGTTTCCACACACTATGAAGCTCCTTCACTGGTGAAGATGGGGGGATGGGTGGGGGGGGAAGCTTCAGAGCCATGGAGGAGAGTGCAGCAACAGGGGTGCAGAGGGCAAAGGGGAGACATTCCTGCACAGAGGATCGGTGCTGACCAGCACTCACCAGCCTGAGAGACTTGTCTGCTCACCCGCCAGGGTGGGTGGAGGCTGGGAGCTGAGGCTCGGGCTTTGGAGGTCAGATCCCAGGGAGAGGACTGGGGTTGACTGCGTGAACACAGCCTGAAGGGGCTAGTGCACCACAGCTAGCTGGGAGGGAGTCCAGGAAAATGTCTGGACCTGCCTAAGAGGCAAGAGACCATTGTTTCAGGGTGCGTGAAGAGAGGAGACTCAGAGCACCATCTAAACGAGCTTCAGATATGGGCACAAGCCATGACTATCAGCGTGTACCCCAGAGATGGGCATGAGATGATAACATTGCTGCTGCAGCCACCAAGAAGCCTGTGTGCAAGAACAGGTCACTATCCACACCTCCCCTCCTGGGAGCCTGTGCAGCCCACCACTGCCAGGGTCCCGTGATCCAGGGACAGCTTCCCCAGGACACACTGAGCGCCTCAGGCTGTTGCAACGTCATTCTGGCCTCTGAAGCTGCAGGGTTGCCCTGCATTCTGTACCCCTCCCTCCCTCCAGGCCTGAGTGAGCCAGAGACCCCTAATAGCCGCTCCTTTAACCCCCTCCTGTCTGGGTGAAGAGCAGACGCCAGAGGGCGACCTATGTGCAGAGGTGGGGCCAAATCCAAAGCTGAACCCTGGGAGCTGTGCGACCAAAGAAGAGAAAGGGAAATTTTTCCGTGAAGCCTCATGAGCAGCGGATTAAATCTCCCCAATCAACTTGATGTACCCTGCATCTGTGGAATACCTGAATAGACAATGAATCATCCCAAATTGAGGCCATGAACTTTGGGAGCAACTGTAGACATGGGGTTTGCTGCATTCAACAGACTAGTTTCTGAATTTTATGTTTATCTTACTATAGTATTTTAGCGCTTGTTATCATTGGTGGATTTGTTTATTGGTTTGGTTGCTCCTTTTTTAAAATTTTTTTATTTTAATAATATTTTTTCATTTTTTATTTTAATATATTATTCTATTCTATTTTATATTGTATTATTTTATTTTTCTTTCTTTTTTTCCTCCCTTTTCTTCTGAGCCGAGTGGCTGAGACAGTCTTGGTGTCCTGGCTGGGTGTCAGGCCTGAGCTTCTGAGGTGGGAGAGCTGAGTTCAGGACATTGGGCCACCAGAGATCTCCCGGCCCCACATAATATCAATCGGCGAGAGCTCTCCCAGAGATCTCCATCTTAACGCTAAGACCCGGTTCCACTCAACAACCAGCAAGCTCCAGTGCTGGACACCCCATGCCAAACAACTAGCAAGACAGAAACACACCCCCACACATTAGTAGAGAGGCTGCCTAAAATCATAATAAGTTCACAGACACCCCAAAACACACCACCGGATGTGGTCCTGACCACCAGAAAGACAAGATCCAGCCTCATCCACCAGAACCGAGGCACCAGTCCCCTCCACCAGGAACCCTACACAACCCACTGAAACAACCTTAGCCACTGGGGGCAGATACCAAAAACAACGGGAACTACGAACCTGCAGCCTGCGAAAAGGAGACCCCAAACACAGTAAGTTAAGCAAAATGAGAAGACAGAGAAACACACAGCAGATGAAGGAATAAGGTAAAATCCCACCAGACCAAAAAAATGCAGAGGAAATAGTCAGTCTACCTGAAAAAGAATTCAGATTAATGATAGTAAAGATGATCTAAAACCTCAGAAACAGAATGGAGAAAATACAAGAAATGTTTAGCAAGGATCTAGAAGAACTAAAGAGCAAACAAACAATGATGAACAACACAATAAATGAAATTAACAATTCTCTAGAAGTATCAATAGCAGAATAACTGAGGCAGAAGAATGGATACATAACCTGGAAGATTATATGGTGGAAATTACTACTGCAGAACAGAATAAAGAAAAAAGAATGAAAAGAATTGAGGACAGTCTCAGAGACCTCTGGGACAACATTAAACACACCAACAATCGAATTATAGGGGGCCCCAGAAAAAGAAGACAAAAAGAAAGGGACTCAGAAAATATTTGACAAGATTATAGTTGAAAATTTCCTTAATATGGGAAGGGAAATAATCAAGTCCAGGAAGCACAGAGAGTCACATAAAGGATAAACCCAGGGAGATACACACCAAGACACATATTAATCAAAATATAAAAAATTAAATACAAAGAAAAATATTAAAAGCAGCAAGGGAAAATCAACAAATAACATGCAAGGGAATCCCCGTAAGGTTAACAGTGGCTCTTTCAGCAGAAACTCTGCAAGCCAGAAGGGACTGGCAGGACATACTTAAGGTGATGAAAGAGAAAAACCTACACCAAGATTACTCCACCCCACAAGGACCTCATTCATATTTGATGGAGAAATTAAAACCTTTACAGACAAGCAAAGCCTAAAAGAATTCATCACCACCAAACCAGCTTTACAGCAAATCCTAAAGGAAATTCCTTAGGCAGGAAACACAAGAGAAGGAAAATACCTACAATAACAAACCCAAAACAATTAAGAAAATGGTAATAGGAACACACATATCAATAACTAACTTAAATGTAAATGGATTAAATGCTCCAACCAAAAGACATTGACTGGCTGAATGGATACAAAAACACGATCTGTATATATGCTGTCTATAAGAGAACCACTTCAGACCTAGTGACACATACAGACTGAAAGTGAGGGTATAGAAAAAGACATTCCATGCAAAATGAAATCAAAAGAAAGATGGATTAGCAATTCTCATATCAGACAATATAGACTTTAAAATAAAGACTATTACAAGAGACAAAGACGGACACTTCATAATGATCAAGGGATCAATCCAAGAAGAAGATATAACAATTGTAAATATTTATGCACCCAACATAGGAGCACCTCAATACATAAGGCAAATGCTAACAGCCATAAAAGAGGAAATCGACAGTAGCACAATCATAATAGAGGACTTTAACACTGCACATTCACAAATGGACAGATTATCCAAAATGAAAATAAATAAATAAACACAAGCTTTAAATGATACAAAACCTATGGGATGCAGCAAAAGCAGTTCTAAGAGTGAAATTTATAGCAATACAATCCTACCTCAAGAAACAAGAAAAACCTCAAATAAACAACTTAACCTTACACCTACAGCAATTAACCCCCCCCCCACAGTTAGTGGAAGGAAACAGATCATAAAGATCAGATCAGAAATAAATGCAGGACTTCCCTGGTGGTGCAATGGTTAAGAAAATGCCTGCCAAAGCAGAGGACATGGGTTCGAGCACTGGTCAGAAAGATCCCACATGCCGCAAAGCAACTAAGCCCATGTGCCACAACTACTGAGCACGTGTGCAGCAACTACTGAAACCTGTGCTCCTAGAGGCCATGCTCTGCAAAAAGAGAAGCCACCACAATGAGAAGCCCATGCACCACTACAAACAGTAGCCCCCACTCACTGCAACTAGAGAGAGCCTACATGCAGCAATGAAGACCCAAAGCAGCCATAAATAAATAAATAAATTTAAAAGAAGAAAGAAATGAAGGACACAATAGCAAAGATCAATAAAACTAAAAGATGGTTCTTTGAGAAGATAAGGAAAATTGATAAACCATTAGCCAGACACATTAAGAAAAAAAGTGAGAAGACTCAAATCAATAGAATTAGAAATGAAAAAAGAGAAGTAATAACTGACACTGCAGATATACAAAGGATTATGAGAGATTACTACAAGCAACTATATGCCAATGAAATGGACAACCTGGAAGAAATGGATAAATTCTTAGAAAAGGACAACCTTCCAAGACTGAAACAGGAAGAAATAGAAAATATAAACAGACAAATCATAAGCACTGAAATTGAAACTGTGATTAAAAATCTTCCAACAAACAAAAGCCCAGTACTGGATGGCTTCACAGGCGAATTCTATCAAATATTTAGAGAAGAGCTAACACCTATCATTCTCAAACTCTCCCAAAATATAGCAGAGGGTGGAACACACCCAAACTCATTCTACGAGGCCACCATCACCCTGATACCAAAATCAGACAAAGAGGTCACAAAAAAAGAAAACTACAGGCCAATATCACTGATGAACATAGATGGAAAAATCCTCAACAAAATACTAGCAAAGAGAATCCAACAGCACATTAAAAGGATCATACACTGGAAAGGGTCTGGAGCTGCCGAAGAGGCAAGAGGCCTTTTCTTCCCTTTTGTTTCCTGGTGCGCGAGGAGAGGGCATTAGGAGGGCTGCTTTGGGAGGCGCCGGAGACGGGCTCCGAGCTGCGGCTAAAGGCGCGGGCCCCGGAGACGGGCGTGGGACGCTGGGGCTGCTGCTGCTGCTGCTGCCGCCGCCGCGGGGCCTGTGTGCGAGCGTGGGTCACTTTCCGCCCCGCCTCCCAGGGTGCCTGTGCACCCCACCACTGCCGGGGTCCCGGGACCCGGCGACGGCTTTCCTGGGAAAGCGCACGGAGCGCCTCGGTCTGGTGCAACGTCACGCCGGCCTCTGCCACCGCAGGCCCGCCCCACTCTGCGCGCCCCTCCCTCCCCTCTGCCTGAGTGAGCCAGAGACCCCGCATCAGCGGCTCCTTTAAACCCGTCCTGTCTGAGCGAAGAACGGACGCCCTCCGGCGACCTACGCGCAGAGGTGGGGCCGGTCCAAGGCTGAGACCCGGGAGCTGTGAGAGCAGAGAAGAGACAGGGAAATCTCTCTGTGCAGCCTCGGAGGCAGCGGATTAAAGCTCCACGGTCCACTTGATGTGCCCTGCGTCTGTGGAGTGCATGAATAGACAGCGAATCATCCCAAATTGAGGAAGTGGACTTTGAGGACAAGATTTAAGACTTTCCCCGCTTTTCCTCTTTTTACAACGAATTATCCCAAATTAAGGAGGTGGACTTAGCAAGATTTCAGACTTCTCGCCCTTTTCCTCTTTTTACAACGAAGTAACCCAAATTGAGGAGGTGGACTGGGAGAGCAAGATTTTTGATTTTCCCCCCTGCTCTCTTTTTGTGAATGTGTATGTGTATTCTTCTGTGTAAGATTCTCTCTGTATAGCTTTGCTTCCACCATATGTCCCAGGTTTCTATCGGTCCGTTTTTTTTTCAATAATTACTTTTAAATTTTAATAACGCTACTATATTTCATACTTTATTCTATTTTACTTTACCTGCTCTTTCTTTTTTTCCTACCTTCCCTTCCTCCCTGCCTCCCTCCGCCCCTCCTTTCCTTCTTTCTCTCCTTCTTTCCTCCCTCCCTCCCTCCCTTCTTCCTTTCACTCTTTCTTTTTCTTTCCTTCCTCCCTCCCTCCCTCCTGTCTTTCTTTCCTTCCTCCCTCCCTCCCACCCCTCTTCCTTTCACTTTCTTTTTCTTTCCTTCCTCCCTCCCTCCCTCCTGTCATTCTCTTTCTTTCCTCCCTCCCTCCCTCCCTTCTTCCATTCACTCTTCCTTTTTCTTTCATTCCTCCCTATCTCCCTCCTTTCTTTCCATCCTTCCTCCCTTCCTCCCTCCTTTCTTCCTTTCTTCCTTCCTTCCTTCCTTTCTTTCCTTCTTCCTTTCTTTCTCTCTCTCTTTCTTTCTTCTACTAATTCTTTCTTTCTACTTATTCTCCCTTTTATTCTGAGCCGGGTAGATGAAAGGCTCTTGGTGCTACAGCCAGGAATCAGTGCTGTGCCTCTGAAGTGGGAGAGCCAACTTCAGGACACGGGTCCACAAGAGACCTCCCAGCTCCACATAATATCAAGCAGTGAAAATCTCCCAGAGATCTCCATCTCAACACCAGCACCCAGCTTCACTCAACGACCAGCAAACTACAGTGCTGGTCACCCTATGCCAAGCAACTAGCAAGGCAGGAACACAACCCCACCCATTAACAGAGAGGCTGCCTAAAAACATAATAAGGCCACAGGCACCCCAAAACACACCACCAGACGTGGACCTGTCCACCAGAAAGAAAAGATCGAGCCTCAACCACCAGAACACAGGCTCTAGTCCCCCCCACCAGGAAGCCTACACAACCTACTGAAACAACCTTGGCCACTGGGGATAGACACCAAAAACAACAGGAACTACGAATCTGCAGCCTGCAAAAAGGAGACCCCAAACACAGTAACATAAGCAAAATGAGAAGACAGAAAAACACACAGCAGGTGAAGGAGCAAGATAAAAACCTACCAGACCTAACAAATGAAGAGGTAATAGGCAGTCTACCTGAAAAAGAATTCAGAATAATGATAGTAAAGATGATCCAAGATTCTATTTCCAAGATCCAAAATCTTGGAAATAGAATAGACAAAATGCAAGAAACAGTTAACAAGGACCTACAAGAACTAAAGATGAATCAAGCATCAGTTAAAAACACAATAAATGAAATGAAAAATACTCTAGATGGGATCAATAGCAGAATAACTGAGGCAGAAGAACGGATAAGTGAGGTGGAAGATAAAATAGTGGAAATAACTGATAAAGAGCAAAATAAAGAAAAAAGAATGAAAAGAAGAGAGGACAGCCTCAGAGACCTCTGGGACAACATTAAACGCACCAACATTCGAATTATAGGGGTTCCAGAAGAAGAAGAGAAAAAGAAAGGGACTGAGAAAATATTTGAAGAGATTATAGTTGAAAACTTCCCTAATATGGGAAAGGAAATAGTTAATCAAGTCCAGGAGGCACAGAGAGTCCCATACAGAATAAATCCAAGGAGAAATATGCCAAGACACATATTAATCAAACTGTCAAAAATTAAACACAAAGAAATCATATTAAAAGCAGCAAGGGAAAAACAATAAATAACACAAAAGGGAATCCCCATCAGGTTAACAGCTAATCTCTCAGCAGAAACTCTACAAGCCAGAAGGGAGTGGCAGGACATAATTAAAGTGATAAAGGAGAGAAACCTGAAACCAAGATTACTCTATCCAGCAAGGATCTCATTCAGATTTGATGGAGAAATTAAAACCTTTACAGACAAGCAAAAGCTGAGAGAGTTCAGCACCACCAAACCAGCTTTACAACAAATGCTAAAGGAACTTCTCTAGGCAAGAAACACAACAGAAGGAATATACGTTCAATAATGAACCCAAAGCAATTAAGGAAATGGGAATAGGAACATACATATCAATAATTACCTTAAATGTAAATGGACTAAATGCTCCCACCAAAAGACACAGATTGGCTGAATGGATACAAAAACAAGACCCATATATATGCTGTCAACAAGAGACCCACTTCAGACCTAGAGACACATACAGATTGAAAGTAAGGGGATGGAAAAAGATATTCCATGCAAAAGGAAATCAAAAGAAAGCTGGAGTAGCAATTCTTATATCAGACAAAATAGACTTTAAAATAAACACTATTAGAAGAGACAAAGAAGGACACTACATAATGATAAAGGGATCGATCCAAGAAGAAGATATAACAATTGTAAATATTTATGCACCCAACATAGGAGCACCTCAATACATAAGGCAAATACTAACAGCCATAAAAGGGGAAATCGACAGTAACACACTCATAGTAGGGGACTTTAACACCCCACTTTCACCAATGGACAGATCATCCAAAATGAAAATCAATAAGGAAACACAAGCTTTAAATGATACATTAAACAAGATGGACTTAATTGATATTTATAGGACATTCCATCCAAAAACAACAGAATACACATTTTTCTCAAGTGCTCATGGAACATTCTCCAGGATAGATCATATCTTGGGTCACAAATCAAGCCTTGGTAAATTTAAGAAAATAGAAATTGTATCAAGTATCTTTTCCGACCACAATGCTATGAGACTAGACATCAATTACAGGAAAAGATCTGTAAAAAATACAAACACATGGAGGCTAAACAATACACTACTCAATAACAAAGTGATCACTGAAGAAATCAAAGAGGAAATGAAAAAAATACCTAGAAACAAATGACAGTGGAGACACGATGACCCAAAACCTATGGGACGCAGCAAAAGCAGTTCTAAGGGGGAAGTTTATAGCAATACAATCCCACCTTAAGAAACAGGAAACATCTCGAGCAAACAACCTGACCCTGCACCTAAAGCAATTAGAGAAAGAAGCACAAAAAAACCCCAAAGCTAGCAGAAGGAAAGAAATCATAAAGATCAGATCAGAAATAAATGAAAAAGAAATGAAGGAAATGATAGCAAAGATCAATAAAACTAAAAGTTGGTTCTTTGAGAAGATAAACAAAATAGACCAACCATTAGCCAGACTCATCAAGAAAAAAAGGGAGAAGACTCAAATCAATAGAATAAGAAATGAAAAAGGAGAAGTAACAATTGACACTGCAGAAATACAAAAGATCATGAGAGATTACCACAAGAAACTACATGCCAATAAAATGGACAACCTGGAAGAAATGGACAAATTCTTAGAAATGCACAACCTGCCAAGACTGAATCAGGAGGAAATAGAAAATATGAATAGACCAATCACAAGCACTGAAATTGAAACTGTGATTAAAAATCTTCCAACAAACAAAAGCCCAGGACCAGATGGCTTCACAGGCGAATTCTATCAAACATTTAGAGAAGAGCTAACACCCATCCTTCTCAAACTGTTCCAAACAATTTCAGAGGAAGGAACACTCCCAAACTCATTCTATGAGGCCACCATCACCTTGATACCAATACCAGGCAAGGATGTAACAAAGAAAGAAAACTACAGGCCAATATCACTGATGAACATAGATGCAAAAATCCTCAACAAAATACTAGCAAACAGAATCCAACAGCACATTAAAAGGATCATACACCATGATCAAGTGGGGTTTATTCCAGGAATGCAAGGATTCTTCAATATACGCAAATCAATGTGATACACCATATTAAGAAGTTGAAGGAGAAAAACCATATGATCATCTCAATAGATACAGAGAAAGCTTTGGACAAAATTCAACACCCATTTATGATAAAAACCATGCAGAAAGTAGGCATAGAGGGAACTTTCCTCAACATAAAAAAGGCCATATATGACAAACCCACAGCCAACATTGTCCTCAATGGTGAAAAACTGAAACCATTTCCACTAAGATCAGGAACAAGACAAGGCTGCCCACTCTCACCACTCTTATTCAACTTAGTTTTGGAAGTTTTAGCCACAGCAATCAGAGAAGAAAAGGAAATAAAAGGAATCCAAATGGGAAAAGAAGAAGTAAAGCTGTCACTGTTTGCAGATGACATGATACTATACATAGAGAATCCTAAAGATGCTACCAGAAAACTACTAGAGCTAATCAAAGAATTTGGTAAAGTAGCAGGATACAAAATTAATGCACAGAAATCTCTGGCATTCCTGTACACTAATGATGAAAAATCTAAAAATGAAATCAAGAAAACACTCCCATTTACCATTGCAACCAAAAGAATAAAATATCTAGGATGAAACCTATCTAAGGAGACAAAAGACCTGTATGCAGAAAATTATAAGACACTGATGAAAGAAATTAAAGATGATACAAATAGATGGAGAGATATACCATGCTCCTGGATTGAAGAATCAATATTGTGAAAATGACTCTACTACCCAAAGCAATCTACAGATTCAATGCAATCCCTATCAAACTACCACTGGCGTTTTTCACAGAACTAGAACAAAAAATTTCAAAATTTGTTTGGAGAAACAAAAGACCCCGAATAGCCAAAGCAATCTTGAGAACGAAAAACGGAGCTGGAGGAATCAGGCTCCCTGACTTCAGACTATACTACAAAGCTACAGTAATCAAGACAGTGTGGTACTGGCACAAAAACAGAAAGATAGATCAAGGGAATAGGATAGAAAGCCCAGAGATAAACCCATGCACATATGGTCAACTTATCTTTGATAAAGGAGGCAGGAATGTACAGTGGAGAAAGAACAGCCTCTTCAATAAGTGGTGCTGGGAAAACTGGACAGGGACATGTAAAAGTATGAGATTAGATCATTCCCTAACACCATACAAAAAATAAGCTCAAAATGGATTAAAGACCTAAATGCAAGGCCAGAAACTATCAAACTCTTAGAGGAAAACATAGGCAGAACACTCTGACATAAATCACAGCAAGATCCTTTTGGACCCACCTCCTAGAGAAATGGAAATAAAAACAAAGATAAACAAATGGGACCTAATGAAACTTCAAAGCTTTTGCACAGCAAAGGAAACCATAAACAAGACCAAAAGACAACCCTCAGAATGGGAGAAAGTATTTGCAAATGAAGCAACTGACAAAGGATTAATCTCCAAAATTTATAAACAGCTCATGCAGCTCAATAGCAAAAAAACAAACAACCCAATCCAAAAATGGGCAGAAGACTTAAATAGGCATTTCTCCAAAGAAGATATACAGACTGCCAACAAACACATGAAAGAATGCTCAACGTCATTGATCATTAGAGAAATGCGAATCAAAACTACAATGAGATATCATCTCACACCAGTCAGAATGGCCATCATCAAGAAATCTAGAAACAATAAATGCTGGAGAGGGTGTGGAGAAAAGGGAACACTGTTGCACTGTTGGTGGGAATGTGAATTGGTACAGCCACTATGGAGAACAGTATGGAGGTTCCTTAAAAAACTACAAATAGAACTACCATATGATCCAGCAATCCCACTACTAGGCATATACCCTGAGAAAACCATAATTCAAAAAGAGACATGTACCAAAATGTTCATTGCAGCTCTATTCACAATAGCCTGGAGCTGGAAACAACCTAAGTGTCCATCAATAGATGAATGGATAAAGAAGATGTGGCACATATATACAATGGAATATTACTCAGCCATAAAAAGAAATGAAACTGAGCTATTTGTAATGAGGTGGATAGACCTAGAGTCTGTCATACAGAGTGAAGTAAGTCAGAAAGAGAAAGACAAATACCGTATGCTAACACATATATATGGAATTAAAAAAAAATGTCATGAAGAACCTAGGGGTAAAACGGGAATAAAGACACAGACCTACTTGAGATTGGACTTGAGGATATGGGGAGGGGGAAGGGTAAGCTGTGACAAAGCGAAAGAACAGCATGGACATATATACACTACCAAACGTAAGCTAGATAGATAGTGGGAAGCAGCCGCAGAGCACAGGGAGATCAGCTCGGTGCTCTGTGACAGCCTGGAGGGGTGGGATGGGGAGGGTGGGAGGGAGGGAGATGCATGAGGGAAGGGAGTGGGAACAGATGTATATGTATGACTGATTCACTTTGTTATAAAGCAGAAACTAATAAAAAAAAAGGATCATACACCATGATCAAGCGGGGTTTACCCCAGGGATGCAAGAATTCTTCAGTATATGCAAATCAGTCAGTGTGATACACCATATTAACAAATTGAAGGATAAAAAACATATGATCATCTCAATAACTGCAGAAACAGCTTTTGAGAAAATTCAACACCGATTTATTATAAAAACTCTCCAGAAGATAGGCATAGAGGTAAATTAGCTCAACATAATAAAGGCCATATATGACAAACCCACAGCCAACATCATTCTCAATGGTGAGAAACTGAAACCACTTCCACTAACATCCAGAACAAGACAAGGTTCCCCACTCTCACCACTACTATTCAACGTAGTTTTGGAAGTTTTAACCAGAGCAATCAGAGAAGATAAAGAAATAAAAGGAATCCAAATAGGAAAAGAAGAAGTAAAACCATCATTGTTTGCAGAAGACATCATACTATACATAGAGAAGTCTAAAGATGCTACCAGAAAACTACTAGAGCTAATCTATGAATTTGGTAAAGTAGCAGGATACAAAATTAATGCACAGGAATCTCTTGCATTCCTATACACTAATGATGAAAAACCTGAAAGAGAAATTAAGGAGACACTCGCGTTTACCACCACAACAAAAAGAATAAAATACCTAGGAATAAACCTACCTAAGGCAACAAAAGACCTTTATATAGAAAACTATAAGATACTGATGAAAGAAATTAAAGATGGTACAAATAGATGGAGAGATATACCATGTTCTTGGATTGGAACAATCAACATTTTGAAAATGACTATACTACCCAAAGCAATCTACAGATTCAATGCAATCCCTATAAAACTACCAATGGCATTTTTCACAGAACTAGAATAAAAATGTCACAATTTGTATGGAAACACAAAAGACCCTGAATAGCCAAAGCAATCTTGAGAAAGAAAAACTGAGCTGGAGGAATCATGCTCCCTGACTTCAGACTACACTACAAAACTACAGTAATCAAGACAGTATGGTACTGGCACAAAAACAGAAAGATAGATCAATGGAACAGGATAGAAAGCCCAGAGATAAACCCATGCACATATGGTCACCTTATCCTTCACAAAGGAGGCAAGAATATACAATGGAGAAAAGACAGTCTCTTCAATAAGTGGTGCTGGGAAAACTGGACAGCTACATGTAAAAGAATGAAATTAGAACACTCCCTAACACCATACACACAAGTAAACTCAAAATGGATTAAAGACCTAAATGCAAGGCCAGACACTATAAAACTCTTAGATGAAAACAGAGGCAGAACACTCTATGACATAAATCACAGCAATATCCCTTTTGACCCACCTCCTAGAGAAATGGAAATAAAAACAAAAATAAACAAATGGGACCTAATGAAACTTAAAAGCTTTTGCACAGCAAAGTTAACCATAAAGAAGATGAAAAGACAGCCCTCAGAATGGGAGAAAATGTTTGCAAATGAAGTAAGTGACAAAGGATTTATCTCCAAAATATACAAGTAGCTCATGTAGCTCAATATCATAAAAACAAAAAACCCAATCCAAAAATGAGCAGAAGACCTAAATCGACATTTTTCCAAAGAAGCTATACAGATTGCCAACAAACATATGAAAGAATGCTCAACATCACTAATCATTAGAGAAATGCAAATCAAAACTACAATGAGGTATCACCTCACACCAGTCAGAATGGCCATCAAAAAAAAAAATCTACAAGCAATAAATACTGGAGAGGGTGTGGAGAAAAGGGAACCCTCTTGCACTGTTGGTGGGAATGTAAATTGATACAGCCAGTATGGAGAACAGTATAGAGGTTCCTTAAAAAATAAAAATAGAACTACCATATGACCCAGCAATCCCACTACTTGGCATATACCCTGAGAAAACCATAATTCAAGAAGAGTCATGTAGTGGCATGGAATTACATATACTACCAAATGTAAAATAGACAGCTAGTGGGAAGCAGCCACATAGCACAGGGAGATCAGCTCAGTGCTTTGTGACCACCTAGAGGTGTGGGAATAGGGAGGGTGGGAGGGAGACGTAAGAGGGAGGAGATATGGGTATATATGTATATGTAGAGCTGATTCACTTTGTTATAAGGCAGAAACTAACAAACCATTGTGAAGCCATTTTACTCCAATAAATTTGTTTAAAAAAAAAAAGAGTCATGTACCACAGTGTTCATTGCAGCACTATTTACAATATCCAGGACATGGAAGCAACGTTAAGTGTCCATCAACAGATGAATGGATAAAGAAGATGTGGCACATATATACAATGTGCCAATTGAATATTACTCAGCCATAAAAAGAAAGGAAATTGAGTTATTTGTAGTGAGGTGGATGGACTGAGAGTCTGTCATACAGAATGAAGTAAGTCAGAAAGAGAAAAATACTGTATGCTAACAAATATATATGGAATCTAAAAAAAAAATGGTTCTGAAGAACCTAGATGTAGGACAGGAATAAAGTTGCAGATGTAGAGAATGGCCTGAGGACACGGGGAGGGGGAAGGGTAAACTGGGACTAAGTGAGAGAATGGGTTTGACATATATACACTATGAAATGTAAAATAGGTAGGTAGAGGGAAGCAGCCACCTAGCACAGGGAAATCAGACCGGTGCTATGTGACCACCTAGAGGGGTGGGATATGGAGGGTAGGAGGTAGACGCAAGAGCGAGGGGATATGGTGATATATGTATACGTATAGCTAATTCACTTTGTTGTACAGCAGAAACTAACCCAACATTCTAAAGCAATTATACTCCAATAAAGATGTTTAAAAAAAAAAGCAGATATGGGAAAAAAAAAGATCCACTCTCAGAGAAACTTTCAAATGTGCAATACAATATTATTAACTGTATTCACCATGCTTTATATTACTACTTTCTTAATCTTCAATGAGTTCATGACATCTTTAAGTCCTCCCTTTTTACCCAACCTTTCCCCTCTGCCTTCAAAGATATTTAAAAATTTCTACCTTGAAAAAACTTCCTTTGACCCTGCTACCAACGATAGCAATAGAGGAACTGAACTTTTTCAAACCATAGTCTACATGTACTTTGCCTCTATTTCCTTGTCTTTCAATCATACTTGGAGCTTGTGTTAAACCTCTAACATCAAACTGAAAGTGTTAACGTCATCCATGATGTCTCAAATGACCTACTGTCAGTTCTCTTATTCTTTAGCTCCTTTATAGGATTAGTGTGATTGACTATATTCCTAAAACTCTCCCTGGCCTTTGACCTTCAAAATATCTTACTATCCTAGATTTTCCATGCTGCCCTTGTTTTTGTCTTGTCTTTTATCTTAAAGTAAATTACAAGGTCCTATATGAGTTTGGTCCTTTGTCTAACTCTCTAGCCTCATCTCTTTTCCATCTTGCATTTTATACTCATCATGCCAAATTTTTTTTTTTTTTTTTTGGTTTCTTGATAAGTTCTATTTGTCTTTGCTCGGCTCTGTTCCTTGGGACATGATGTTCTATCCCACAGGAGTACTCAAACCACTTCCCCTTCATCTAGCTAACTCCTTACTCATCCCTTATACACCAGCTAAAATGTAAGTTCCTTCAGGAGGCCTTCTCCAAACTTTCAAGTAGGGCTCTCTGCTCTTTGATCTCAAAGATCCATATCACCACATTTATATTATTTTATTGTTATTATCTCAACTCTCAGTCACTTCCATTAAGCTATAGGTTTTGTAAAGATTTGGTCTATTGCTACATACTCCCAATGCTTGGAACATGTGATTATTCACTAGTAGTTGTTGAATGAATAGATGAATAAACGGAGGAGTGGATATTCTCCATCATCTCTACTGATTCCTCTTCTTCTTTTTCTCCTCTCATGTATAAAAATTGAGATAGTTATGTCTCCTATAACTATTTCACAATATTGTGAAGATTAAATGAGGTAAGGTATATAAAACAACTTATTTATAAATTACAAAGAGATATGCTAGGATGTCACTTGCTATTATTACTGTTCCCTTATTAACAAGACAGTCTATCATCTGTGGTGAAGAATGCCTTCAGAAATATTTATATTAGGACAGATGTTGTTTAAGGGTAAAAACCTGCAACAAGTAGTGAATAAGCCTTAGATGTCTAATGCACAGTATAGTGAATATAGACAACAATATTGTATAATAATCATCAAACTTGCTAAGAGACTAGAACTTAATTATTCCAATCACCAAAAAGAAAGGATAAATATGTAACATGATAGAGGTGTTAACTGTTGCTACAATGCTAATCATATTACAGTATATAAATGTATCAAATTGCAATGTTATATGTCAAGTATATTTCAATAAAAAATACTTGTATTGGAGTTCTTAGGGAGTTCTGAGATTGGACAAATTTGTGTTATTTTGATTAGCCAAAGATTCAAGAAGATTTGATTGAGAGTTATGAAATCACTGACATCCTTGTGGAGGGTTCTCAGGATAATTTGAGATTTGCACTCTGCAATCTTAATTTTAACAAAATAATTCCTACCTAAAGTTATCCTACCCTGAAAGTAAATCCCTATTAAACAATGTCATTCCTTGTACAATAGGATCATATTTCTGAATTTTGTTTTTGATTCCAGAAAGTCATCTAAGTTCTTTATTAATTAGTTTATCATGGAAACACAGAGAGATGGTTTTGAGAAGTTACCAAATTGGAAAGGGTTTTTATTTCCTTGCATTCACCTACTGTTTGGGGGCAACTCTTGTAGTGCTTTTAGATCTTCTCTAACAGTAGAGTAGCAAAGAGTACTATTTTTCAGAGATTATTATGGGGAAAGCCTAAATCCAAGAAGGAAGTAATTTGCCTAATGTTCTCCAGCCAGTGCAGCCTCAGAATTGGAAACAGAAATAAGATAACAATTTCTTGATACTCACTTCAATAAGTTCATCACGAAGCTGTTTTCATGGGTTACATTGATCACAACACATTGCAAAATACTATCCAATTCCAAGTATTGGTATTGAACTTTGATCTGATCAGATAACATTTAAGGAACGAATATTCTTTAATAACGTAAATGCAAAAAGAACTTGAAAAAGAATAGATACATGTACATGTAAAAAATAATCAACTATATGAAGCCCTAGAAAGTTCCTTGTTATACAGTGGTCTGGTTTGTACTAGTGTTTTACTGAAAAGGAAGCAGCAAAGAAAGAGGAAACAAATGCAAGCCACTGTCATGTTGTCATGGAATGTGTCTGGGCTCATTTGAACTCAGGCAAGTCAGCAACCCTGGCCCTCATGCACTGCTTCCTGCATGGCACACAGGATGTTCAGCATCCATCCACGTGTGGCCATGGATGAAAGAGCCATGTTGACTTTCCTGAGGTGGGGTAAGAGTCTCTGTTTCAGGGTGGAGGCTCCAAATTCAGCGTACAGAGAGAATGTGTCCAGAAGTCCAGGTGACCGACATACCCTCTGGAGCTAGACAAGAAGAATAACTAATAATAACTAATATCTACTGAACACTGAGTGTACCAGTAGCTCTTTTATGTACTTATGTGGATCATCTCATTTAATCTTCTTAACAAATCCATGCCAAATAAGGAAACTGAGATGTGGAAAAGATAAGATACTTGCCCAAGTTCACAGAAGAAATAAGTAGCAAAAGCAGGCTGCAAGCTCAGGTAGTTGACTTTGAGGCTGAACCCTCCGTCATTCTGCTGTATTAACTCACTCATCAATGAAGATCATAAGCCTTGGTTAAGGCACGGAATTCTTTCAAGATACCATGTTAGTGGGAAGAGAGTTATTGCCTAGACTGAGGGTAACCATTATGATGCCTGGTAAGAGAAACTGAAAAAGAATGGGAACTGGGCTTGGCCTGAAGGAGCTTGCAATCAGAAGGTGCTACAAGTGACATCAAAGAGGCAGAAATATCTTTTGGAAAACTGTCATTGAGAAGCATGTCTGTAATCACCAGGAAATGGAGTTCCCCCATTATTTCTTTTTTTAAATAAATTTATTTATTTTACTTATTTTATTTTTGTCTGCATTGGGTCTTCATTGCTGTGTGTGGGCTTTCTCTAGTTGCGGTGAGCGGAGGCTGCTCTTGTTGCCATGTCTGGGCTTCTCATCGTGGTAGCTTCTCTTGTTGCAGAGCATGGGCTCTAGGTGCATGGGCTTCAGTAGTTGTGTCTCATGGGCTCTAGAGTGCAGGCTCAGTAGTTGTGGCGCATGGGCTTAGTTGCTCCATGGCATGTGGGATCTTCCCGGACTAGGGCTCAAACCTGTGTCCTCTGCATTGGCAGGTGGATTCTTAACCACTGTGCCACCAGGGAAGCCCATTTCCCCATGAGTTCTGACTCTGAGGCTTCCCCTTATGGTGTTAACACCAGAGTTTTTGAGGAAGAACATCTGTTTTCTATTTTCTTTTTTTTTCTGAAATTCTAGCACAACTTCTTAGGCTTTTTGGGTCTCAATGACACAGTCATTCCATGACATGGAAGATATATTCTAGTGAGGGAAATAAAACCAGATGAGAAACCTCCCCATAACTCCCCTGTGTATAGTTTGTTTTGTCACTTTTTCTTTGGCTGCATTAGGCAAAGTGGTAATAAATTCTACTAGCTCTTTTCTCTTAGGGAATCCAGAAAACATTATGTTTGAGAAATTTTCATTTAAGATAAGGATGTGAAACAGACCTGCAGAATGAGAGGCTCCATCTAAAACAATCCACCAATCATTACTTTCAAGTGCTTAGGACAAGTTCAACACAATACAAGGACCAGGTAAAAATCCCAAGAGAAGTATTATATAAGCACAATCCCTGATCCCCGAGGACTTTGCAGTTTGGTTAGAGATAGAAAGTACTATATGACACTCTAGAAGACCCAGATAATAAAATGCAAAGTGGGAATTGTTATCCATAGGTGTTTACAGAAAGGAGAGGTGACTGAGAGCTGGGTAACCAGGGAAGGCTCCAAGAAGGAAGTAGAGATGAGGGTGTATGAGTGCACTGTGTGTGTGTGTGTGTGTGTGTGTGTGTGTAAGATGTGGATATTAAAGAGCATGAGACTCAGGGCTCTGCTGTGGTGTGACAGCCAAAGAAGACATCTGTGTTCTCCAACTTTGGGAATTTATTTTGCCACTGTGACTACACCATTCCACCTCTCTGCTCTTTTCTTGGCAGAATTTTCAGTTGACCTAAATACGCTGCCACTGGATGCTGTATCCTCTTAAACACTGGGGCAAGTTTAGACAAGATAAATTATTTTTAGCTAGCCCCTCAGTTGGTGATAAAAAGACTGAGTTCCAAAGAAAAATAAAGAAAAATAAGGCATATTTGAAAGTTGCTAGGAGAGTAGATCTTAAAAATTCTCATCACAAGAAAAAATTGTAACTATGTATGGTGATGGATGTTAACTAGACTTATTGTGCTGATCATTTTTCAATATATACAGATATCAAATCATTATATTATATACCTGAAACTAATACAATGTTATATGTCCATTATACCTCAATAAAAATTAATTTAAAAATAGATACCTTTAATATCTGTTGATCATAAAAATGACAAAAGGTGTCTTTTAAATGAGTTAATTATACACTATTTACCATGGCTTCTTTACATGTATTTGTGATACATCCTTTATTTAGTGTACAGACAATGCTTAGTGGGCCTCCTATAAGAGGGGCCCTTTATGAGATGAGAACCAGCACTTTAATTTAGAAAACACAGCAAGAATGATGCTTGGGAAAATTTTAAGAAATCAAAGTCTAGGTTTGTGAAAGAAAGGAAGGAAGGAAGGAAGGAAGGAAGGGAGGGAGGGGGGGGAGAGAAGGGGAGAGAGAGAGAGAGAGAAGGAAGGAAGGAAAGAGAGAAAGAAAGAAAGAAAAATAAAGAAAGGGAGGGAGGAAGGAGGATGAAAGGAAGGAAGGAAGGAAGAAAAAGAAGGGAATGGCCCTGTAGGAGAAAGTCATGCAAGCACCGCAGGATGTTTTCTCAACATTTATGCAGTAGGCCTCTAGAAAAGGCCACCAATCTATCAGCTTTATTCTGGCTACTTTTTAGGGACTTGGGGGAATTTCCCTTTAAGACAATACTGCAGTTTCTTGACAACTTATTTGTGACACATATTTTCTTAATAAACCCATGTAGTGTCTTGTTCTTTTGCTTCTCTGGCTCCCCATCTGGTTTTAGAGTGCTCATGGTTCTCTCGTCTCTATAGAAAGTGGGTTTGCTTTTTTTTTTTTTTTTTTTTGGAGTGCAGGGAGAGGCTTCAGCCTGATGTACACAAGAACTTCTGGGAAAATTGCTAAATTCTGTATTTAGAGGGAAGGCATGGTTTTCCAGGGATAAGAACAAGGTCTCTCTCTTGAACATGGCACAGTTGTGCAACTTGATGAATTACAGGTCATGAAGAGCAGTAATGTGATCTTTTGCACCCTTTCATCTCTCTCCTTAGCACACTTCCCTAGAACCTGGGCCCTTCACTCTATCACAAGAGACATATAAAGCCTTTCCTTGGGTAGCATCACCATCTTCTACTTTTCCAATAAATACCTGAAACTCTGTATCTTAAGCTCCACTCTCCTCTCTGGCAGAATTATCCTGTGTGGTCATAAGACCTTGCTTATGGCTAGCTGCTACTTTGGAAAAGACCTGATGATGTAATGGGGCCATTCAGTCTTTTTCAATTTGAAGGAAGCATTAACCTAAACTTAAAGAGTTTAATGGCACTGTGTTGGGTGGAGTAAGCAGGCATGCATGGATTCACTCATTCATTAACTGCTTTGTCCTAGAAAAAATTTTAGGACAATGTCGAAAAACTCTTTGGGGGTCTTTTCTTCTTTTCCAGTTGTTGAACACTACATAGGAATCAGCCATTGCTGTGAAGCACTGGGGTGAAAAGATGAATGGGGCTCGTGTGGCACCATGTCTTGTCCACGGAGAGATTACAGTCCAGCCAGGGAATATACATATATACCCAACTACTGACTTATATTAGGAATCAGAAGCAGGTGTGAACTTGTATTCTGATTGGTGAGAGAAAAAAGGCCTGTGTGCTTTTTTCTGAGAAGAGGGAATATTGAGAAAGAGAATTCTCTCCCTTACCTCTTTCACCAGGGAAGCATTGGAAGAGAGCTAAAGTTAAAGCCCAAAGGGGTGAATGCTAGTTTTACTATCTTGAAGCAGAAAAGCAATTGGTGAAAGCTTCCCTAGAAAGCAGCCTCCTTTTGGGGCCCAAGTCCAGTGTGGAAGAGGCTGTGCACTTAACACACAAGGGTGTCTGAGAGTCTGAGACTTTGTTCCTGGTTTACACCATGCTAGGTTTGCCCATGCCTGCTTTGGTGTGAACAGCTCTTCTTGATGATGCATGGTGGTGCTGGTATGAGTGGGTGAGAGAGAGGAATATGGGAAGATGGGAGCTCCATTTTCCCATACAATGCCCCTAACAACAAGAAGGAAAATGCAGTATCTAGCTCGCTCTGGTTCCCCTCTTACTGTATGCAGCTCCGCGAACAGTACCCTCAGTTTTCTCAGTTGCCGCTTTCAAAAGAGGTCCTGAGATTCACAAGTGAACTCCAGTGCATAAGGAAGGATGGCTAGAATCCAAGGAGGGCAACTTAACATCCTAGAACTTTCTGCTCCTGTCATTTTTGTCCTGCCCCTCTCTTGCTCACCTGCCCCAGTCCCCCACACCCACTCTGCACACTCTGGCCTTTGTGTTTTTAGCTCCCACTGTTTGGAACACACATCTCTGTCATCTCTGCCTTCCTTCTCTAAACGTGCTGATCCTCCAAGATTCAGCTGAATTCGTCTTCCTTAGGTCCTTCCCATCACATAACTATAGTTAACATTGAACTCCCTTGCTTTGGGACTCCCATCTTAGAGGTCTGCATTATTATTTAGATATTTTTTGGCTTTTTAATCGCTTTGGATGTGCTCACTTTGTCTTTCAAACTGCAGAGAAAGAAACTAAGTCACAGAATTCTTTTACATGCACAACAGAAGGTACTTAGTGCTTGGCCTGTCACTGGGCCCTAGAGATAGATGCTTGCTTGATAGACTCTGTGGCGGTCTGTAGCATCAGACAACTAGAATGGGTGGAGTAGTGGAGGCTCAAAACTGAGGGAAGACGCAAAGATAACCAGGATGACGGTCATGATGGGTAGGACTCCAGAGAATGTCCTGCTAGCTATGCGTACATATCACAGCTTGCTTACGCGTATCCTGTTGAAGTTTCTGTTTCATGAGACTGCTAAGGCAAATAAGTCCCCGCTCAGAAGAATGAGCATAAATGATCTTCAAAGTTCTCAGCCAGAGACAGGATGGATATCAAAACATGCTGTCAGCATGTCCCTGCTTAGCCCCTTGGCTGGCCCATTCCATCCTTTGCCTTAGGCAGCTCTGGGATCTATAATACTTTTCATGAAAGCACGAGGTCAGTATGTTTCATTCACATGGATCTTGGTGAAACTTGCAAAAGAATGGAGCATGTTTTGTAATCTTTCACATTCTACAACACATTTGTGAACTTACTGGAATGCTCTGGGCCCACTCAAGACAGGAAATGAGGTTAGTGTTGTTGGTGCATCATAGTGCTGTTTCTGAAAATGAGACTTTCTCTGGCTCCAAGGACCAGAGACATGCAGACAGTCACCCAAGAAGCTCACAGCTGGAGAAGTAAGAGCTGTTGCCATCATTTGTCTCGGATAATGTGATAAAGCTGAAGGTGTGGGCAAGTGGCAAAATATTTCCCTTTAGCAAACAATAAAACCATAAGCAACAAAAGGAGGGAGAAAATGCTATAAATCCTCTCTCATTTTCCTGATCACCCACAGGGAGCACAAAGGTCAAGATACTGAAAGCTACACTCACAAGAGCCTGGCCAGGCTGAGGAATTTTTGAGAATCTGTAGCTTAGTATGGGGCTTTCTATCACAGGACCTGCAAGCAGTTTCATTCAGCTGGACAAGAGAAAATAATCAGGACCCAGGAAAAAATTCCAAGAAAAAGTCCCTTTCCTTTTGATGACAATATTAATAATGATAATGATAAAAACAGTAGAAACTAACTGAGCAACTACTATGTGCTAGTAATCTGGTCTTGGTGCTTTACCCATTCTAGTTCATTTAATCTTCATGAAAGGTCCCTAAGGTAGTCACTAGCATTATCTCCATTCTATAGATAAGTAAACTGAGGCACAGAGTGGGCAAAGGACTTGTTTAAGATTCATGGAGTGAATTAAGTCAAGGAGGTAGACTCCAGTTTCCAGACTCTGCTCAAATAAGTGAAATATAAAGATAGTACTTGAGCTTCTAGAGGATGGAGTTTAAGCCTTCTTTATCCATGGGACATTGTGCAGTACTTGAGCTAAAGCAGAAGTTTAATAAATAGGTATCCTATAGCTGGCTAGATCAATGAGTCATTGGTAGAAAGGTCAGGGGCCTCATCCCTTCATCTGTTCTCCCTGCTGTGGTGATATTTGAACCCAGGGTAGTAGGGAGTTCAGGTTGCCTTGACATGAGTTCCCTAGATGGTTTTAAAGGACAGTGAGGTCATTTCTTTCCTTCTGTATACTCCCTTTGCTAGAAAAGTCCAGAGAGAATGGAAGCTGTGCAATCAGGTCATATTATAGCCAAGTTTTCTGCTGTTGTGAAGGCCTTGGTTTCAGGTGCTTTTTCACATGAGACCCTAAGAAGGTACTCTGATGGCAAAAATTGCCTTTATATCTGTTTTTGTCCTTTTCTTCTCTCCCTTTTCGTCTCTTCTATACTTTTATCTTTTACCTTCTTCTCTCATTTTCCTTTCTCTTCACTTTCCATTCATTTTATGTTAGAGCCAGAGTTATTTAAAGTGTCCTAAAAATATTGTCATGGGTTTACTGTCATTGATAATTAGACATGACTAGAAAGATATATACATATATATACATATATCTTTTTAGTCATCATCATCATGTCTAATTCTGTGGTTGTGTGACTTACACACACAAGATCTCTAAGAAGGGTATTAAGACACATAGCTATAAGCCCTAATCTAATTTAAGCAAAGTCAACCCAAGCAAACTTAGATTGAGCCAAAGACAGCAAATCATCATTCTAAACAATCTCTTTGACTTGTAAACTGTTATTATTTGATCAGAATTAAAGCACTTAGCCTGAATGAGAGCCACGAGGTACCTGAGGTGTCAGTCTAGACAGACACACATATAGTAACTGGATGATTCTGGAAGACATGTCTTTTGGGTTTCTGAGATCATCTATGACATATCCCTGTACCCCAGATATTGCCCATGTTAGAAATATAGAGCTCACAATAAAAGACTAGATGTTTTCTGTAAACTCCTGCTTGCTATGCCCTCCATATAGTATAACATGCAACAAAATTCTACATATAACCAGTATTGTATCTGAGAATACTAAAAAGGTTCAATTGGATGGACACACTCCCTCTTATTTACTCTGCTTACAAAGTTTTGTCTTCCCAGCTCCTATGCTCCCTTGAAACTGCTCAGGCTTCAGTCATAGGAGAACTCCAAATAGTCAAAAAAAGGACACTGTATAGTCTTTACCTTATTGACCTAACCCAAGGTACTTTACATCATTGACTATGGCTTGATATCTGGGACACCACTCACTCTTTCATAATTCCTCTTCCATCTCTCCAACATCTCCTTTCCAGTTCCCATTATAAGCCTACCTCTTAAATGTTGTCATTCTCCAAAGTTTAGTCCTTGGTCTTCTTCTCTTCTTACTCCTTATCATTTCCCCGAGCAATCCCTTCCACATCAAAAGTGTCTGGTATTATCTGTACAGTGATGACATTCAAATCTGGATCTCCTGCCCAGATCTTACTCAGAAGCATTAGAACTATATAACTGCCACTGGACATCACCATATAAATGTGCTGCAAAATCTTAAATTTAAAAGTTCCCTTGGGCTTCCCTGGTGGCACAGTGGTTGAGAATCTGCCTGCTAATGCAGGGGACATGGGTTCGACCCCTGGTCTGGGAAAATCCCACATGCCGCGGAGCAACTAGGCCTGTGAGCCACAATTACTGAGCCTGTGCGTCTGGAGCCTGTGCTCCGCAACAAGAGAGGCCGCGATAGTGAGAGGCCCGCACACCGCGATGAAGAGTGGTCCCCACTTGCCACAACTAGAGAAAGCCCTCACATAGAAACGAAGACCCAACACAGCCAAAAATAAATTAAAAAAAAAAAAGTTCCCTGAATGAACTTACTTCCTCCCATCCCCAATATTTATTTCCTCTTGGATTCCCTCTTTTGGTTAACCAGAAAACCAATCAACCTAAAAATCCAAGCAAGAACGTCAACAATTATCCCTGAATCCTTCCTCCCCCTCATACCTCTTACCCAGTTGATCACCTCTTAAATCTTGGTCAAAGTTGATTCTTTCCATTCATGCCCACTAGCATTGCCTTAGTTCAGACCTTTCTCTTCTCTTATCTAGATTATCATACTAGTTTTATAACTGGGCTCTGTGACAATCCCTTACTCTTACTTGTTCTCTACACTGTTGCCAGCATATGCTTTCTAAAACACACATCTAGTCACTGCTCCAGTCGTTTCAAAGACTCCCTCACTGCCCAGATAATAAAGTCCAATGTCCTTTACATGGTTTCATATTAGAACTTTTTTGGCCAGAAGTGATGGAAACTCAATTTAAAGTGGTCCAAGTAGAACCCAGGTAATGAGAATGTCCAGGAATTGAACAGAAGCTTCAGGCACAAGGCTCAAGTGATATCACTAGGGCTTCATCTTTCCATTTCTCTTGATCTCTCTCACTCTGTCCCTGGATTCTACCTTCCTTGGTGTGTTTGTCTCATTTGGCATACAACTTGCAGGCAGCAGGAGATGGTAGCTGCTTACACCTCCAGGCTTGCATGATCCATACAATTCAAGATTCCAAAGGAAGAAGACCCTTTATCCCAATTTTCATACATCAAATCTTAGGGAAAATTCTGATTGGCCTGGCTTGAGTCATGTGCTTTGTATTAGTCATCATAACCAAGGAAGACAGAATCGTAGACTGCGTAATTTTGAGTGATTTTCTGTCTCTAGGATGTTGCCATGAAAGATAGCCCAACCAAGATCACAAAGAGTAGGGAAGTGTGGTTCCCCAAAGAGAATCAGGGTGTTATTATCACTTGAAGGGGAAAGAGATGCTGATCAGATAAAATGACTTAAGTACACTCCCCATGACATACAGATCTCTCCATGATCTTGATCACTGTTAGTCTCTCCCATCACTACTCTTTCTTTCCATCACTGGACTACTTATAGACTCCTGAATGTGCCAGTTCGTTTCAGACCTTCTTGCCTTTGCAAGTGCTATTTTCTCTGCCTGGAACGTCTGGCAGGCTAAGTTTTATTCCTCTCTACAACTCCAGCTGAAATACCTTCTTCTCTGAGAGCCCTTTGCTGACTTCCAGCTCGTAAGGTGATTATTTCCTCTTTTGTGCCACTATTATACATAGTAATTACCAACATTATTATGCTTTTTTTCACCCTATGCTGCAATTATTCATGTTTTTGTCTGCCTAGCCCAACAACCTGGGAGAGTACTACTAGATCCCTGAAACAGAACAGATGCAGAGTAGGTGTTCAATAAATTATTGCATTGTGTTATGTGAATAAATATATGAATGGCTGAGTTTTTCAGTGGTAGAAATAACATATAAAGCTTACTATTTTTCCTGGATATCAGGAACATCCTTTGACTCATCCTTCTGCTCCTTCAACCTCCATCTTGATACATGCACACACAGATACACATGTGTAACAATTCCTCCAGAGGGATAAAGAGAACTACCTCCTTAGGACACACAGGGTATCCTACTAACTGTTCCTTTATGCCCTTTCTACAGCTGGAAAAATAGCACATTGATATTTGAAATACTTTTTTCTTTTTGGATAGATGGAGAAGTATGAAACAAGCAGGAGGCTAAAGGGTGTCTGAAGGGGAGAAGGAGAGGCCAGATGGAGAGGAAAGGATGAAGGAGAATGACAGAATCCCAAATGACAAACTTTCTGGACATTTCACTTTTGGTTACGATTGTCCAAGTTTGTTTCCATGATGAGAAAATTGTATATAAAACTATTTGTGCCTCATCACATGACTTTGTGTGTTTACATAAGCAAGTTTAGTTTTGCTAAATACAGCTAAATTCCTCTCAAAGGAGTGTTGTTCTCAGAAAATGCATTAGTAATATAAGACTTGGATTTGCCAAAGAGAATTTGTGTGATCTTAGATAATGTCACCAAACGTCCTACATCTATTTAATATCTGGAAAAATGGAAATCATTAATCCTGCTTTGACTTTCATGGCCAAAGGGTTATATGAAGTCCTCAAATGAGATATGTCAGAAAGTATTTTGTAATGTGTTAAATCAATGTGTACAAGAGTGAGTCATTAATATTAGAGAATGGTTAAAATTCCTCCATAGGACGATGTTAACGTAAATGCCATATCTTGAAGTTTATTTTTGTTTTACGTAATTTTCAACAACTGGATTTTAAAGGTACAGTAGTAAGATTGTGAGTACATTTATGAGACGTCTCTGCTGAGCTTATAAATTGGATAAATGAGGATTTTTCTTAATTTGGCTGACAGCATACAAATCTGTTTTACCTGAGAGAAAAAAAAAAAGAAAGGGATGGAGGAGAAAAGAAAAATCTGTAGCCAAATTTATTAAGGTGGATGCACTTGTTAGAAGAGCTAAAGGGTTTTGATGATCTAAGATCACAGTTAGCAGCAGCGTGACCTGGTCAAGAGAGGAGTCAAGGGGGCTGGTTCAAATTCCAAGTGTTTTCTGGAGTACTATGTGACTGTGGGAAAACATTTCTTAGTCTTCTATTTGCAAGTACTGAGGAAATTGCCAGTAGAGAAAGAAAATTTGAAAATATACCATGTATCCACAAGATCAGATTCAACTGAAAAATATTACACTATTTTTATGATATCAGTGCTTTGCACAGTATCAAGGTTCACTAATTATTTGCTGAGTGTATGTGAATGAGCATTGGAGTCAGAGAGAGGAAACAAGGAGAAATTCATTCCTTACTTGAGCTTCAATGTGTTATTAAGTTTAACTTTTCTCTCTTTGTTTTCCTTCCTATGGAGGAAGGACAATTTTTATACTGAGAATCAATGATAACACATGAGATGGAAAAGTAAACACAATATAAAAGTAATACCACCTTCCATATGTAGACTTAATATTTTTCTAAGTTCTTTTATGTGCAACCTCTTATTGAAACTCACTGACAAGAGAGTATGGGAATTTTATAGGCACAATGTTTAAGCATACATACTTGGTTGTTTTCCCTCTTGCTAATAAAACTGATCTCTTCTACCCCATCCTCTGTCTCTCTCATGCTCAAGGAACACTATGAGCTGTTTCAAGGAATGATGCCAGGTTCCATCCACAGATCTAGCCACCTGAGACAAGCGTGGGCAACTGGCATGATTAGGTCCCTTGGGGATTAAGAAACCTACCCTGACTTATTGCCTCAGCAGGGCTGGCAATGACTCTTTCTCCAGCTTCATCCCTCCCTTGCTTACTTCTGCTGTGGTGTAAATGGTATTACGTGAGGCATAGAAGTACAAAGAGGAAAGGGGTGGAGGTAAACCCAAGTAGAGAACATATCAAGAGATCACTTGGTAGACCTGAGCTGAAGCTAAGCACTCCCAAATTCACCTCAATATCCCTGTCAATCAGCATGCAGCCCTCATCTAGCTTCAGATTGCCACATGGGAAAGTGAACCCCAATTCACAAATGCTCATGGGAAAAAAGATTTTACTTCCTTTACTTCCTTTACTATTCTTCTTTTACTTCCTTTCACCATGTAAAGGGTACAGATTTGGGTGAGCATACACTTAACATGCTTTACCATGACCTGTTGAGCTTTATCTTTAGAACTGTTGAAATCTTAACTATCTTTGGGATTCTTTCCACAACCTCAGTATCACAAAGAGGAACCTGGAAATTCTTGCAAACTGGGTCCTGGATATTACCCAAAGAAGAAATCTAGAAGACAAGCATCTTTGGAAGTAGAGCACAGCACAATCTATCCATCTTCATCATTGATGGCATTTTGCCAGATACAACTGACCAAACTCCTTTTTCTTACATGCTCACCTCTACTCCTTACTTTCAGCCCATGGAGTGATTAATCTCAAGGGCAACAAAGAAGCAAAAATAATGGTCTTATCAAGAGATAGCTTTAGAATTCCTTTCAATGGGTTTGAACAACAATGGAAGCAAATTCCTCCTTTAGTAAGAGTCCTCTTGGTTTATGCAAAACAATGGCTAAAAACACTAGGCACCCTCCTACCAAGGTAGAAGATACTAAACAAGAACCAATGCTGATTTGAAAAAGATACATCTTTTCTAGTTGGAAATGTAATAAAGTCTATATCTTTCCAGAGAACCCAGACTGCCCCATATTGGAAGGAAACAATGATTTGCCATTTAATTTCTAACTTATATGTGTTTTTCCAGATAATAGGGAAGGAGTAATATTGCCCAACTTATTTTATGAGCCTAGTGTAGTCTTGATTCCAAAAGTAGATAAAGATGACTCAACACTTATTTATAATTAAAAGCAAAGTCTTAGAAAACTAGGAATAGCCAGGAAATCCTTAACTTGGTGATAGTTATATACCAAAAACCTAGAACAAACATTGTGGTCAGTGAAAAAGCCTATAATTCCTTTAAATACTGGAAATAAGACAAGTACACACTGTTACTATTTCACACAGTACTAGACATGCTGCTGAAAGTTACCTGGAAAGAAAAAGAAGTAAATTCAAGGATTGGAAGAAAAAAGATAAAACTCATGACTTGCAAATGATATGATTATCTACCTAGAAATACCAATGGAGGTACAGACCAACTCAGAACTATACTCAGAACTATTAAGAGTTCAATGTGTTTGCTGGATCCAAGATTACTGCATGATAATAAGAGCACATTCCTTTATCAGTAGTAATCAAATAGAAAATGCTATTTTTTAAAAAAGATGTCTCTCTCAATCACAAGAAAAAGTTATCAGAAGTTAACTTACCCAAGGTTACACAAGATTTCTAGAAGATGATCTGAACAAAGGGAGAGGCATTTTATTATCTTGGATATGACAACTTAAATGTTACAAGGAAACCAATTCACTCCACATTTATCTATAAGTTCAGTGTAAATCCAATAAAACTTTAATCTGGATCTTTGAAGAAACTAACAAAAAATTCTAACATCTCAGAAAAGAAAACTGCAGAGAGAAAACTTAACCTATCAGTTATTAAGAATACTAAAAAATCATAGTTATAAAAATAGTTTCAAGAACATGGAGCCTAGAGAGACAGACCTATGTATATACAGCAAAGGAAGTTCTGCAAACGAATGGACAAAGAGCAGATGGTTTAGTGGATGGTGTTAAGAAAACTGGCTTGCAACATGTGGAATTATGAAACTGGATTCCTTCTTCAATAGTAAATGCAAATGGTAGATTGCAGATGGATTCAGAACCAAATGTTAAAACAAAATTTATAAAAGTACATACAAGGTAATGCAAAAGAATAACCTTGTGACCTAGAAGTGGGGGAAACTATTCTTAAACAATGCTTCCCCATAAAATAATTCAACAAGTCATTAACAAAATAATTGATGAATTTGATTATATAATAATTAGGTCTTTCTGTTCAATGAAGGACATCATAGATAAAGTTTATAGATGTTACATATTTGGAGAAGATGTTTAAATGTCTAAAACCACAAAAGACTAATATTTAAGATAAGAAACACATGAAAATCAACAAGACAGGACTTTCCAGTCAACAGATGGGCTAAGGACATGATTGGGCCACTTATAGAAGAGGAAAGGCTAACAAGCATATGAAAAGCTGTCCAAACTCAGTAGTAATTAGAGAAATGCAAATTAATCAATGAGACATTACTTTACATTTGTTAAACTGGCAACAAAAAAAAAAAAAAAGAGAGAGAGAGAAAGATGGACATTGCCAAGCATTGATAGAGATATGGGGACATCTTTTCCAGAGAGTATAGACTGGTGCAGAGATCACTCTAACAGCCCTTGGTCCAAATAAATATTCCCGTACTTAATGACCAACCAACCGTCCTTCTGGATATCAACCCAAAGACATTCTCACACAGTTTCACAAGGGAACATTTTCAAGAAAGCTCATCACAGTGTTGTTTTTGGTGGTGGAAATTTGAGGCAATCTTGGTGTCTAATCCTGGGGGAAAGATAGGTTGAAAGTGAAGAATTACCATCATGAAGGACTATGCAGTGAAAGAAATAACAGACTACATATGCCCACAGCTCCATAAACAAATGCTAAAAAAGTTATGGCTGAGTTTTTAAAAAGAAAGAAAAGATAGAAACAGGAGTGGAATCTGTAAATAACCCATTTGCATCAATTTAAAATTCATGCAAATAAAATGCATATTTTTAAGAATAATACATACAAAAAAGATAATCATTAAATACTTTAGAACACTTTCCTATGATGTGAGGCATAGGGATGGAGAATTGGTGTGGGAAACGGAGGAAAGAATGAAAGAAATTAAGCAAGAGACTAGCATGGACCTATGACAATAATGTGCATTCTGAAGAGTATGATTAACTCAAATATATCTATTTCTATACAACTCTATGTTTATCTATCTATCTATCTATCTTATCTTATCTATCTATCTATCTATCTATCTATCTATCTAGGGACATGGAAATTTCTACCACCAGGTAGGAGCACAGAATGGAATCATAGAATGTCCTTGTAGGAAGGGGTTGGTCAAGACTGAATTTTATATATTCTCCCCCTCTAGAAGGGCCTTCTTCAGACTCTAGCTTCTTAAAGGAGAGTCCATGTCAGTTCCAAAGGAAAAGAAAAAAAGGAAGAAAGGAAAAAAATGCAGACAATTGTGTAAAAACACAGACAATGGTGTAAAAAAATGCAGGTTCCTGGAGTTAGACAACCTCAGGAAAGAAAAAATAAAAGCAAGTACAAGATTAAATAATATATTTGCCATACCCCCAAAACAACACAAGTTCCGGGCAAATCAATTAGCTTGGCCCAAGTAGTCATGCTTTTCGATAATCATTGTGGAGACCAAAAATTGCAAGACAGACTAAACTTCAACTGAATTAGTGAAATATTTTGTTGTCAGGCAGAAATGCCTTCAAAGTGCTGTGGTATGTTCCTGGTTCACAGTTCATGTGGAGGAGGTTTGAAAACTCCTAGCAGAATGTAATCTTATGCTTTGTTTAATGTAAATTGCACAGGTTTTCCCCTTTGGGGTACCCAAGTAAAGAAAGGTGATTTTTCAGGAGTTTAAAATCCTGGAGGAGGAAAATTATTGTTCACCTAATGAATTTTACAAGAGAACACCAGCTGCATCTGACATAAGTAGACAGACACCCATACTAAGCAGATGGGTTGGTTTCTTCGGGGAAATGTTATAAACAGGAAAAAACAAACACCCTTCCCACACAAATTTTTTAAGATTTTCCTTTGGTATTTGTTTAATATCTTGATTAAAAATGTGGGTCACATGAAACTCTATGCCCAAACTGGAGATACTGAGTGTAAAAGTATCAGACATTAGATGGGAGAGTAGGCCCCATTCACCATAAGGGGGCTAAGATCAGAGATCATCACAAGTGACTCCCCACTGTCAAGTGAAGCAACGAATGCTCCAAAGAAAAATTCTAGGGCTCTCATTCATTCACTCAAAATACATCAAAGAGTAACTCATTCTCTAGGCACTGTTCTCTGAACTGTGAACAAGACTAGCAAAACCCTTTATATTCTAATGGGATCAGACAGACAAGAAATGTGTAAACAAGTAATTAGTAAGATAATTTCACATTATGTTAAGCACTGGGAAGAAAAAAAGATGGAAAGTAGCAATGGGAGAAAGAGAGGAGAAAGAGTGAGGGTGAGAATATGGGAAGGTATATTTTGGCAGTGGTGGGCTCCTCTCACTAGAGTGGTTAGAGGAGGTCCATCTGAGGAGTTGGCATTTTAGGTGGAACTGAATGGTGAAAGAATAGGATGATGGATAGCAAAGAGTGTTGTAGGGAGAGGGAAATAAATAAACCAGGAAAGAGAATGGCATATATGGGCATAGAAACAAAACCAGCATGGTTGAAGCACAGTGAGCAAGCTGGGGAGTGATAAAAGGTAATAATCAAAAGGAAGACAGGGGTAAAATTATGCAAAACCTTATAGGCTATGTGAAAGAGTTTAGACTTTTATTACAAGTGCAGAGCATTGTAAGTGGGGAGAGGGGTAACAGGATCTAATTTATACTTTGAAAGATCATTCTGGCTTCTAGGGGAAGGGAAAAAGAATAGAAGCAAGAAGACAAATTAGGAGGCTCTTACGGCAGTCCTGGTAAATGATGATGGTGGCTTGGGTTGAGATTCTACCAGGGGCAATAGTTACTTGTGATCTGACTCAGGATATCCTTGGAGGACTGGCTGATCAACTGGAATTGGTGTGTAAGGGAAGGAAGAAAACCAAGTACAAGTTAATTCTGAGATTTAATGTGTTACGCAGTCAAGTGGTGATGTCAACTAGGCAGCTGGATATAAGAGACAGGAGGTCTTTGGTGAGGCAGGAGCTGGAAAAATAATTAGAACTTTAACAGGAATGATTAGGAAGTGGGGGAGCTCTGATGAACTATTTTTTTTGGAGGAATTGAGAGTTGACAATACATCTTTTCAGCTTTTAGAAAATCTTTCCAAAATATATCTCTGCTGACCTGTCTCACACTTTCATAATGCAATACAGTATGTATACAATGCACATAACATGTCCAATGAATGCTTACTGATTAAGTGATTAATTAGTAGTTTATTATACTGATATTCTTTACCTTTCAATGTTGATTGAGAAAATGGGCTTACTGGGGCAATTTCCTCATCTATAAAATGAGTATAACAATATGTTCTTGCAGAGTTATCATGACTATCAGGCACATAGTAGGTATTAATGTGTAATAACTATTTTTAAAGATTGCATTCTAGTCAATGTAGATCTAACAGTAAGGCAATCCAAAGAATTGTTTCCCTGAATTGAAAGGGCTCCAATTGAAACTGCCTCAGGAAAAGTATTATTTCAGGAAATAATATATAATAGACAAGCATTTCCTTTCAGAATCAAGGAAATGGCTTCTGAGTAACCTGCATTTATTCAATTTTTGACTTGCATTGAACACCTGTATTGTTGGCTCCAAGAAGCCCAGTGCTAACATTTTTGATATGTATTTTTATTAGTCACGGTTTTCCAAAGAAACAGAACTAATAAAATACGTGTGTGTATCTATATCTATACCTATACTGTTCTCTCTTTCTCTCTCTATCTACTTATCGATCTATAGAGAAATTTATTTTATGGAGTTGGCTCGTGTGATTGTGGGGACCTTAAGAGTCTGAATTCTGTAGGGTAGGCCAGCAAGCTGGAGACCCAGAGAAGGGTTGGCGTTGCAGCTCAAGTCCAAAGACAGTCTGGAGGCAGAATTCCTTCTTCCTTAGGAGAGGTCAGTTTTTTTCTCCTAAGGCCTTCAACTGATTAGATGAGGCCCACCCATTTTATGGGGGATAATCTGCTTTACTCAAAGTCTACTGACTTACAAGCCTCTTAGATAGCCTCATCCACAAGAGGGCAGACAGCAGAAGCAAGAAGAACCACAATCCTGCAGCCTGTGGAACAAAAACCATATTCACAGAAAGATAGACAAGATGAAAAGGCAGAGGGCTATGTACCAGATGAAGGAACAAGATAAAATGCCAGAAAACAACTAAATGAAGTGGAGATAGGAAACCTACCAGAAAAAGAATTCAGAATAATGATAGTGAAGATGATCCAGGACCTCAGAAAAAGAATGGAGCCAAAGATTGAGAAGATGCAAGAAATGTTTAACAAAGACCTAGAAGAATTAAAGAACAAACAAACAATGATGAACAATACAATAAATGAAGTGAAAACTACACTAGAAGGAATCAATAACAGAATAACTGAGGCAGAAGAACAGATAAAAGACCTGGAAGAGAGAATGGTGAAATTCACTGCTGCAGGCAGAATAAAGAAAAAAAAACGAGGACTTCCGGTGAAGATGGCAGAACAGTAAGACGCGGAGATTACCTTCCTCCCCACAGATACACCAGAAATACAGCTACACATGGAACAACTCCTACAGAACACCTACTGTACGATGGCAGAAGACCTCAGACCTCCCAAAAGGCAAGAAACTCCCCACGTACCTGGGTAGGGCAAAGCGGAGAGATTCCCGCACAGAGGATCAGTGGCAACCAGCACTCACCAGCCCAAGAGGCTTGTCTGCTCGCCCGCTGCGGCAGGCAGCGCTGGGAGCTGAGGCTCAGGCTTCAGTCGGAGCGCAGGGAGAGGACTGGGGTTGGCAGGGTGAACACAGCCTGAAGGGGCTAATGTGCCACAGCTAGCCGGGAGGGAGTCCGGGAAAAAGTTTGGACCTGCCAAAGAGGCAAGAGACTTTTTCTTCCCTCTTTGTTTCCTGTTGCGCGAGGAGAGGGGATTAAGAGCGCTGCTTGGAGGAGCTCCAGAGACGGGCACGAGCCGCGGCTGAAAGCGCGGACCCCAGACATGGGCGTGGGATGCTGGGGCTGCTGCCGCCGCCACGAGGCCTGTGTACAAGCGCAGGTCACTGTCCACGCCCCCCTTCTGGGGAGCCTGTGCAGCCCGTCACTGCGGGGGTCCCGGGACCCAGGGACGGCTTCCCTGGGAGGACGCACGGCGCGCCTCGGGCTGGTGCAATGTCACGCCGGCCTCTGCCACTGCAGGCTCCACCCACACTCCGTGCCCCTCCCTGCCCCCTGGCCTGAGTGAGCCAGAGTCCGCGAAGCAGCTGCTCCTTTAACCCTGTCCTGTCTGAGCGAAGAACAGATGCCCTCCGGCGACCTACATGGAGAGGTGGGGCCAAATCCAAAGCTGAGACCCGGGAGCTGTGAGAACAAAGAAGAGAAAGGGAAATCTCTCCCAGCAGCCTCAGAAGCAGGGGATTAAAGCTCCACAATCAACTTGATGTACCCTGCATGTGTGAAATACATGAATAGACAACGAATCATCCCAAATTGAGGAGCCAGGAGTCAGGCTGTGCCTCTGAGGTGGGAGAGACAACTTCAGGACACTGGTCTACAAGAGACCTCCCAGCTCCACATAATATCAAATGGCAAAAATCTTCCAGAGATCTCCATCTCAACACCAGCACCCAGCTTCACTCAACGACCAGCAAGCTACAGTGCTGGACACCCTATGCCAAACAACTAGCAAGACAGGAACACAACCCCATCCATTAGCAGAGAGGCTGCCTAAAATCATAAAAAGTCCATAGACACCCCAAAATACACCACCAGACGTGGACCTGTCCACCAGAAAGACAAGATCAAGCCTCATCCACCAGAACACAGGCACTAGTACCCTCCACCAGGAAGCCTACACAACCCAATGAACCAACCTTAGCCACTGGGGACAGACACCAAAAACAACGGGAACTACGAACCTACAGCCTGCAAAAAGGAGACCCCAAACACAGTAAGATAAGAAAAATGAGAAGACAGAAAAACACACAGCAGGAGAAGGAGCAAGATAAAAACCTACCAGACCTAACAAATGAAGAGGAAATAGGCAGTCTACCTGAAAAAGAATTCAGAATAATGATAGTAAAGATGACCCAAGATTCTATTTCCAAGATCCAAAATCTTGGAAATAGAATAGACAAAATGCAAGAAACAGTTAACAAGGACCTACAAGAACTAAAGATGAATCAAGCATCAGTTAAAAACACAATAAATGAAATAAAAAATACTCTAGATGGGATCAATAGCAGAATAACTGAGGCAGAAGAACGGATAAGTGAGGTGGAAGATAAAATAGTGGAAATAACTGCTGCAGAGCAAAATAAAGAAAAAAGAATGAAGAGAACAGAGGACAGTCTCAGAGACCTCTGGGACAACATTAAACGCACCAACATTCGAATTATAGGGGTTCCAGAAGAAGAAGAGAAAAAGAAAGGGACTGAGAAAATATTTGAAGAGATTATAGTTGAAAACTTCCCTAATATGGGAAAGGAAATAGTTAATCAAGTCCAGGAGGCACAGAGAGTCCCATACAGAATAAATCCAAGGAGAAATATGCCAAGACACATATTAATCAAACTGTCAAAAATTAAACACAAAGAAATCATATTAAAAGCAGCAAGGGAAAAACAACAAATAACACAAAAGGGAATCCCCATCAGGTTAACAGCTGATCTCTCAGCAGAAACTCTACAAGCCAGAAGGGAGTGGCAGGACATAATTAAAGTGATGAAGGAGAGAAACCTGAAACCAAGATTACTCTATCCAGCAAGGATCTCATTCAGATTTGATGGAGAAATTAAAACCTTTACAGACAAGCAAAAGCTGAGAGAGTTCAGCACCACCAAACCAGCTTTACAACAAATGCTAAAGGAACTTCTCTAGGCAAGAAACACAACAGAAGGAAAATACCTACAATAACGAACCCAAAACAATTAAGGAAATGGGAATAGGAACATACATATCAATAATTACCTTAAATGTAAACGGACTAAATGCTCCCACCAAAAGACACAGATTGGCTGAATGGATAGAAAAACAAGACCCATATATATGCTGTCAACAAGAGACCCACTTCAGACCTAGAGACACATACAGATTGAAAGTAAGGGGATGGAAAAAGATATTCCATGCGAATGGAAACCAAAAGAAAGCTGGAGTAGCAATTCTTATATCAGACAAAATAGACTTTAAAATAAACACTATTAGAAGAGACAAAGAAGGACACTACATAATGATAAAGGGATCGATCCAAGAAGAAGATATAACAATTGTAAATATTTATGCACCCAACATAGGAGCACCTCAATACATAAGGCAAATACTAACAGCCATAAAAGGGGAAATCGACAGTAACACACTCATAGTAGGGGACTTTAACACCCCACTTTCACCAATGGACAGATCATCCAAAATGAAAATCAATAAGGAAACACAAGCTTTAAATGATACATTAAACAAGATGGACTTAATTGATATTTATAGGACATTCCATCCAAAAACAACAGAATACACATTTTTCTCAAGTGCTCATGGAATATTCTCCAGGATAGATCATATCTTGGGTCACAAATCAAGCCTTGGTAAATTTAAGAAAATAGAAATTGTATCAAGTATCTTTTCCGACCACAATGCTATGAGACTAGACATCAATTACAGGAAAAGATCTGTAAAAAATACAAACACATGGAGGCTAAACAATACACTACTCAATAACAAAGTGATCACTGAAGAAATCAAAGAGGAAATGAAAAAAATACCTAGAAACAAATGACAATGGAGACACGACAAACCAAAACCTATGGGACACAGCAAAAGCAGTTCTAAGGGGCAAGTTTATAGCAATACAATCCCACCTTAAGAAACAGGAAACATCTTGAGTAAACAACCTGACCCTGCACCTAAAGCAATTAGAGAAAGAAGCACAAAAAAACCCCAAAGTTAGCAGAAGGAAAGAAATCCTAAAGATCAGATCAGAAATAAATGAAAAAGAAATGAAGGAAATGATTGCAAAGATCAATAAAACAAAAAGCTGGTTCTTTGAGAAGATAAACAAAATTGATAAACCATTAGCTAGACTCATCAAGAAAAAAAGGGAGAACACACAAATCAATAGAATTAGAAATGAAAAAGGAGAAGTAACAACTGACACTGCAGAAATACAAAAGATCATGAGAGATTACTATAAGAAACTCTATGCCAATAAAATGAACAACCTGGAAAAAACAGAGAAATTCTTAGAAATGCACAACCTGCCAGGACTGAATCAGGAAGAAATAGAAAATATGAATAGACCAATCACAAGCACTGAAATTGAAACTGTGATTAAAAATCTTCCAACAAACAAAAGCCCAGGACCAGATGGCTTCACAGGCAAATTCTAGCAAACATTTAGAGAAGAGCTAACACCTATCCTTCTCAAACTCTTCCAAAATATAGCAGAGGGAGGAACACTCCCAAACTCATTCTATGAGGCCACCATCACCTTGATACCAAAACCAGACAAGGATGTCACAAAGAAAGAAAACTACAGGCCAATATCACTGATGAACATAGATGCAAAAATCTTCAACACAATACTAGCAAACAGAATGCAACAGCACACTGAAAGGATCATACACCATGATCAAGTGGGGTTTATTCCAGGAATGCAAGGATTCTTCAATATATGCAAATCAATCAACATGATACACCATATTAACAAACTGAAGGAGAAAAACTATATGATCATCTCAATAGATGCAGAAAAAGCTTTCAACAAAATTCAACACCCATTTATGATAAAAACTCTCCAGAAAGTAGGCATAGAGGGAACCTACCTCAACATAATAAAGGCCATATATGATAAACCCACAGCCAACATCTTTCTCAGTGGTGAAAAACTGAAACCAGTTCCTCTAAGTTCAGGAACAAGAAGAGGTTGCCCACTCTCACCACTGTTACTCAACATAGTTTTGGAAGTTTTAGGCACAGTAATCAGAGAAGAAAAAGAAATAAAAGGAATCCAAATTGGAAAAGAAGAAGTGACACTGTCACTGTTTGCAGATGATATGATACTGTACATAGAGAATCCTAAAGATGCTACCAGAAAAATACTAGAGCTAATCAATGAATTTGGTAGAGTAGAAGGATACAAAATTCATGCACATAAATCTCTTGCATTCCTATACACTAATGATGAAAAATCTAAAAGAGAAATTAAGGAAACACTCCCATTTACCATTCCAACAAAATGAATAAAATACATAGGCATAAACCTACCTAGGGAGACAAAAGACCTCTATGCAGAAAACTGTAAGACAGTGATGAAAGAAATTAAAGATGATACAAACAGATGGAGAAATGTGCCATGTTCTTGGATTGGAAGAATCAATATTGTGAAAATGACTATACTATCCAAAGCAATCTACAGATTCAGTGCAATCCCTATCAAATTACCAATGGCATTTTTTACAGAACTAGAACAAAAAATCTTAAAATTTGTATGGACAAACAATAGACCCTGAATCGCCAAAGCAGTCTTGAGGGAAAAAAAATGGAGCCTGAGAAAGCAGACTCCCTGACTTCAGACTATACTACAAAGCTACAGTAATCAAGACAATATGGTACTGGCACAAAAACAGAAATATAGATCAATGAAACAGGATAGAAAGCCCAGAGGTAAACCCATGCACCTATGGTCAACTAATCTATGACAGAGGAGGCAAGGATATACAATGTAGAAAAAGTCTGTTCAATAAGTGGTGCTGGGAAAACTGGACAGCTACATGTAAAAGAATGAAATTAGAACACCCCCTAACACCATACAGAAAAATAAACTCAAAATGGATTAGAGAGCTACATGTAAGACTGGACACTGAAAACATAAGAAGAACACTCTTTGACATAAATCACAGCAAGATATTTTTTGATTCACCTACTAGAGTAATGGAAATAAAAATAAACAAATGGGACCTAATGAAACTTAAAAGCTTCTGCAAAGCAAAGGAAACTACAAACAAGACAAAAAGACAACCCCCAGAATGGGAGAAAATATTTGCAAATGTATCAATGGACAAAGGATTAATCTCCAAAATATATAAGCAGCTCATGCAGCTCAATATTAAAGAAACAAACAACCCAATCCAAAAATGGGCAGAAGACCTAAATAGACATTTCTCCAAAGAAGACATACAGATGGCCAAGAAGCACATGAAAAGCTGCTCAACATCACTAATTATTAGAGAAATGCAAATCAAAACTACAATGAGGTATCACCTTACACCAATTAGAATGGGCATCATCAGAAAATCTACAAACAACAAATGCTGGAGAGGGTGTGGAGAAAAGGGAACCCTCTTGCACTGTTGGTGGGAATGTAAATTGATACAGCCACTATGGAGAACACTATGGAGGTTCCTTAAAGAACTAAAAATACAATTATAATATGACCCAGCAATCCCACTACTGGGTATATACCCAGAGAAAACTATAATTCAAAGATACATGCACCCCAATGTTCACTGTAGCACTAGTTACAATAGACAGGTCACAGAAGCAACCTAAATGCCCTTCAACAGACAGATGAATGGATAAAGAAGATGTGGTACATATATAAAATGGAATATTACTCAGCCATAAAAAGGAACGAAATTGAGTAATTTGTAGAGATGTGGATTGACCTAGAGACTGTCATACAGAGTGAAGTAAGTCAGAAAGAGAAAAACAAATATTGTATATTAACACATGTATGTGGAACCTAGAAAAATGGTACAGATGAACTGGTTTGCAGGGCAGAAATAGAGACACAGATGTGGAGAACAAACATATGGACACCAAGGGGAGCACACAGCACCTGATACCACAAATACCTTTAGGAGATCCAGGCTGTAGATCCCAGAAGCCAAAATAAATATTAAATGCCATGATTATGTGTGCCTTCCACCTAGTTCTTGATTTGTCATGGGCCTGTATCTCTCACTTATTTTCTAGTCCCTTGGTCTTCCCTGGGCCAAAGTCCAGAGATCGTTGCTTTTTTTGAGAGAAACTACCAAACTCACTGACTTTGGCCTTTCCTTGTGCTAATTTTCAGTTTGAATGTTTGCTTTGGCCACAGAGATTTAGTCCAGTTTACCAACTACTTTTATGATACAACCTAGAGTTTAGTCCAGATTGGTAGCTGGCTCCAGCTACACCCTAGCTACTAACTCAACAGCTGTCAAGTTCCAAGGAAGCTTCCAGTAGAACTGGATAAAATGACTTAATGCTATGCTGTCAAACCACACCCTTCCTCAGTTTACACTGCAGTGTAAACTGATTACAAAGTTAGTTTTTGTGCTTTCCTTTGAGGCAGCTTGACACTTGCCACAAAAAACAAAGCCAGATGTTTTTAAGGATTTGATCCCTCTCCAGCCATCTGTGTGCCAGTTGTAAACTCAAAGGCATCTGCCTTTAAAACTTGAATTCTGGTGACGCAAGTCATATAAATTCGAGAGTGTGTAGGTCCAAATAGGCCTATGTCTGTAATAATCACTCATTAAATATTTCTTGGGAGAACATATTTTTATAATGCTTCTTACCATTTTCCCACTATTATTTCATTCACTCAATCACTCAATTATTGATCAAATATTTACTGAGTTCTTACTATGTGACAGGGACTGTTCTAGATATAGGGAATATATCAGGGAACAAAAGAGACAAAAATTCCTGCCCTCCTGGAGCTTTCACCCCTTATTATGGTAGGGGTGAAGCAATAAATACCTTGGCATATTATATATTATTATAAATGGGCATGATTGATATAAACAAAAATAAAGTAGGAAAGGAGATAAAGAGGTTGGGGTCAGAGGAGGGATAAAGTTGATTAGGGTACCTCTATGCTAAAATGCTGGGAGATTAGGAAGAACTGATGAAATAAGACTGAGAAAGAATAGCAAGTGAGGGAAGAGGAAAACAAGGGATGTGTGGTTTTGGTAGTCAAGAAGATAAGAACTGAGAACTGATTTACGGACATGGAGGCTATTTGTTACTTGACAAGAGCAGTTCCACTGGAGTGACAGAAGGAAAAGCCTGATTGGACTTATTTAAGAAATAATGGGAGAAGCATATGAAAAAGTTCAACAGCATCAGTCTGCAAGAAAATGCAAATTAATATCATAATGAGATACCAGTATCTCCCACCAGACTGTATTAAATTAAAAAGATAGTAATATCAGGTGTTGGTGAGAATATGGAGATTTACATTGTTGGTGGCCATGTAAATTGGCAAAGCCACTTTGGAAAATTAACTGGCAGTATCTTTTGAACTGAACGTGATCCTGACACAATTCCACTCCTGGCTATATACCCAATAGAAACGAGTGCTTGTGTGCAGCAAAATATGTATAAGAATGTTCAAAGTAGCTTTAACAATGATAACAAAAAGTTGGAAGCAATCCAAATATTCATCCATAGAATGGACAAACTGTGGTATATTCATACAACATCATATAAGAGATGAAAAAGAATGAACCACTGCCATCCTCAACAATACAGATGAATCTCACAGAAATAATTTTGCATGAAAAAAGCTAGACACAAAAGAAGGTATACTGTGTGGTTAATATAATATTCAGAAACAGGTAAAAATTAATCTATGGTGATAGAGTAGAAAATAGGTACTACCTTTGAGGAGGTAGTGACCAGAAAGGGGCATGAGGGAGCCTATCTTAAGGACTGGTATAATTCTAATTTTAACCAGAGTCATGCTTAAGTGCTATACACTTAAGATCTGTGCATTTTATTGTATGTAAGTCATACAACAATTAAAAAAAAGAGTTTAGAAGGAGAATTAAGAAAAGGGAGTAGGGGGCTTCCCTGTTGGCACAGTGGTTAAGAATCCGCCTGCCAGGGGACAGGGGACACGGGTTTGAGCCCTGGTCTGGGAAGATCCCACATGCCGCAGAGCAACTAAGCCCGTGCGCCATAACTACTGAGCCCACGTGCCACAACTACTGAAGCCCACATGCCTAGAGCCCATGCTCTGCAACAAGAGAAGTCACCGCAATGAGAAGCCTGTGCACCGCAATGGAGAGTAGCCCCTGCTCGCCACAACTAGAGAAAAGCCTGCGTGCAGCAACAAAGACCCAATGCAGCCAAAAATAAAAAATAAATTAATTTAAAAAAGAAAAGAAAAGGGAGTAGGGACGACTTTTTTGTTACTTCCCCAACACCGACATAAAGTCCTAAGCACATAGAATCTTAGAGTGGGAAAGGATTTACAGATCATCCTGTCCAAACTCCTTCCATAGTCGCCTGTGAGGCATACTGCTTTCCTGCAGATTTGTGTCTGGATATATGCCTTTGGGAATTGATCACTTTTCTACTTGTCTGCACATTATTTTGGTTGACTCATTTGATTATCATAGTATGGCAGCCAAGAGACAAAGTGCAGCAAAATAGATTTAGGGTAAACTTAAGGAATGACTCCCTTAAGAATCAAGGATACTAAAGCATGTGTTCCATGTGGAGATGGGTAACTGTGACCAACTCACACCTTATATTTAATGAAAAGAACCACCATCTCTGAGTTTAGAAGGCATATTTCAGGTGGAAGGAAAGGCACGTGCCAATACAAATCCCAAATTATTCCAAACTGGGAGTTTCTCCACATTTGAAAAACACACATAAATCTTTTGAGCTTCAATGGGATCGTTTAAATGCTTTTAGGTAAGCTGCTGGAAAGATAACATACACACGAATTGTCAAAGTAATGTCATACACCTAGCTGAACCACTCAACTTGTTCAGAGGCTGCATTTCAGCTTGTCCTAGTGAGGAGACTTTTACCCTTTGTATTGATTTGGAAATAGCTAATGACACAGCATAGACCAAGCCCGCTCTCCCTTGAAGCCCAGACAACTTCCAGAGCTATATCTTTCCTTGCCAAAGAGCACTCCCTGAGCCACGTGAAGCTTCCTGGCGAGGTCCTCAACAGTGCGATGTGGCAACAGCAGTAGTGACAGGAACCGATGAATTGGGAGAAGGAGTTTGCTGGGCTAGAGGGAATCTTCCTCCTGCTTTCTCCCCTGGGCACACCAAGACCATGTAGTAAGGGAAATCTACTCTTCCCTGCAGAAAATACAAATTCTAAGGGGGTGGAAACTGGTTGTGGAGCAGTTAGCATGGCAGAGGTAAAGCTGTTCATTTTGTGGGAAGAAGTTGGAGCAGGGAATGGAGAGCAGAGTCAGGGAAATCTGCCCTGCTGACTGCAATCCACGCTGTAGGAAATTACATAATTGAGATTTCATAAGCACCTAGGTTGCTGAAGCCAATGCTGTTCACCCCCTAGGACGTGAGTCATAACTTCACACACAGACACACACACACACCAATCTAGATGATAACATCCTTTGGGGATCATGAATTTCAGGCCCTCCTGATATTAGAAGATGGGATGATAGTAGAAATAATTACAAGATTAAACAGCCTTCAGAACCAACCAGTGCCACAAGAGATGCACATAAATGGTAATTTAGAGATCAAAATAATGCTCGCACGCAGCATACACTGTAAGTTTTCATTACCTGTGATGACTGAGAAATGAATAGATGTTGGCTAGTAGGCCTTTTAAAATTAAACTCAGATAAACTTTAAAAAAGTCTTAAAATAATATATTTTAAATTTTCAACTACTAAATTAGAAAGTAGATTTAATGATAATTAACAAAGTTTGGTTAAAGTGTGGGGAAATGGAGATTCCCAAGAGAATGTAAATTTGTATACATTTTTCTGTAGATCAGTTTGGCAATATGTACTAAAAATCTCAAAATATAAATTTCATTTACCAGTAATTGTAATTTTAGGAATTTTTAAGGATATCACTAGTACTGTTTTCAGAGACTGTGCTCTTCATACAATGAGATAATATATCAGCATTAAAAATAATGTTTTAAAGAGTACATTTGTTGACATGGAAATGTGGAAATTTGTTCAAGGTATACTGATGAGTGGGAAAAAATATATGTAAAAGCATTAAAATACAGTGTGAATAGTATGACCTTATTTTGTAAATAAATGTGTAAACAGTTGCACACACATAGAAAAAATCAGATAAACTTTTTATAAATAGTATGCATCTCAAAATTATTTCTGTTGATAAGCTCCAAATTTTTTTATGGGTATGACTTAAGGAGTTAGCTAGAAATAAAGCAAAAAGAGAGACAAAGTAATGTAACTTAAGGCTTATTATTAAATGTCTAAGGCACCAGATAAGTGTTTCTCAATCTAATGTATGGATATTAGAATTGCTAGGGATATTCTGATTTATTGGGTCTGGCCCCCATCTAAACTGGTATTGTTAAAGCTTCCCAGGTGATTTTAATGTGCAGCCACAGTTGGGATCTAACGCATTAGGTGCAGTGGTTCTCACAGTGTGGTTCCTGGACCAGCAACATCAACATCCCCTGAGAACTTGTTAAAAAGGCAAATTATTGGTTCCCACCCTAGGCTTACTGAATCAGAAACTCTGAGAGTGGCTGGGCCCAGCAGTTTATGGTTTAACAAGTCCTCCAGGTGATTTTGATGCAGCCTAAAGTATGAGAAACACTGCCTCAGGGGATCATCAGAAATAGTGCCATCAGTTTCAGGTGATCAACCACAGGAAACCTAACTTAAAGAGGCCTGCTCAGAGCTCTACATGATAGTAGATGGATCTATTCTAGGAGTCAGCATACATATAAATTTCCAAAATTCAAAAAATTAAGTTGGGAAAGGAAGTTTTCTTTGTGCTGATGCACATACATAGGCAGTGATTTTCCAAAGCAGGCTAAACTGACACACGTGAGAAAGCTTTGCTTTCACGGAACACATGGTTACATGTTTCCAGTGCCTGGAAGTGTTGTTCAGCTGCTGCTACTGAAGATCCTTTCCCACGGTAATACACCCTCCACGTTACAACCAAAGGAATATTTTCCACTTGCAACACTGATCATACCACCTCCATTTCCAGACTTAAAAACCTCAAGACTTGACCTTGCCCAGATGCCAAGATTCCCAACATGGCTTAGAAGGTCCCACACATTCTGATCCCCACCCACTGCCCCATCGTTTTTTCATAGGATGTTCCTTTGTGAGTTCAGAGTTTTGGCTACATTGGCCTTCTTTCTGTCCTATGGACTCCCACCCATCCCTCCGGCCACATTCTTTTCACATAATGTACCCCATGCTGAGAGCACTCTCTCCTCTTGTCTGTGTCTATTTAATTCCTGCTCATTCTTCAAATCTCAGTCATCACCTCTACAAGGCAACCTTCCCCAACCCCACTGACCAGGTCACTTCCCTCTTTGATATGTTTGAACAGCACATACTCTTTCCTTCAGAGGACTCCTCATAAGTGTGATCTTGCATTTAGCTGTGAGACTCCTTGACTCCTATTTCCCCCACCATTTGGTCAGCTCCACATGGGAAAGCTCTCTTTCATATCCCTGGCATACAGCCGGCACAGGGCTTGGCATATAGCAAGGGCACAAGAACACTTTTAATGAGTGGATGACTGGATGGATAGATAAATGAATAAATGAATAGTAGTTTGGCTATATTGATAGTATTTCCTACTGTTCAAGTTGTTGACAGTGGCCATTGACTTGCATTACACCATCCACATCCCTTATTCGAGGTCCATACAATCTCATAGGAAGGGAAAGAAGGACATTCTGAAATTATGCCTTTTGTGTATCGCCACAGTTTTGGGTCTTGAGATTGACTTGAGGGAGAAAACTGCACTAGAAGCCAAGTGTCTTTCTTAGCTATGACTCTGTCTCTATCAGCCTGTATGCACTAGCTTTGCCACAGTGAATTGTATGTGACCCATTTACTGCTTGCTGGCACCATACTAGCAGGCTCTGCCCATCAATTTCTCCTATCTGAACTTGTTTTGACAAGTTTAAACTTTACATACCAAGAGCCTAAAACATTACTGAAGTCAAAATAGGCATTTAACGTGTGGAGAAAGATTTGTGTGAGAGCAGAGCTTTGGCCTATGTAGCTATAAGGACGTCGATTGTACTGGCAGTCCAATCCAGTTGAGGGGACAAAGGGAGTTCCCCCCTGAGGTAGTGGTCAGACTAGTCAATAGCAATAGTGGATGCAAAGAGAGAATGAAATTCTATATTTAAAGCACTGAGGGAAAAGAAATTTGGACTAAGAATTTTATATCAAGTTACATTTTCATTCAAAAAATTGTCTTAATAAAAAAGAGGCATACACAGCCTCAGGTTTACCTCATAATGATATTACCTTGAATATACTTTTGGAGAAAGTTCTAAATAAGAGAAAATTCTAAATAAGAGAAACCAGGAACTGCTGTAAGAGAGGAGAAAATAAGGTGATCAAATATCTGGGTAAACCTTACTGTTCTCTTTTGGAAAACGTAGAACCGGAGAAAAGCAAAAAGGGAAGTATCTAATCCAGAACTAAAATTTAGACAACATGATAGATGAATATGGTGACAAAACAATACATTTTAATGCAAGATAAAAGTATTGAAACATGAAGCAACTAATGAAGATATATGAACATGTGTATGAATGTTATAAGAAAAATATACAGTATACAACATTTAAGATAGCAGAAGAAAACACAATCTATTCGCTGGGATGCAGGAAAGGAGAATAAAGAAATTAAAGGAAGCTATGAAAATGAATAAAGATGAATACTCTGGGCTGCTCAAGAATAGTGAATTGGGATTTGGCAGCAGCTTGGGGAAGAGGCAGAATTAAAAGACATTTTGTTTTGGAGGACAAACCCTCAGTGACCTCAACGTTATTATTCACCTTTTCCTTTCTGATCTGATCATCTGTTCTTACACAGCCATTGTGTAATCAAATGAAGCTATTTGGAAACTAGACATTTTGTTTCCCCTGGCCTGGGTCTCAGGGAATGTCTTGAAAGTCTGGCCAGCTCTTAAATCTCAAATCAGGGAGCTGGCTGTCAGAGACAAATGGCGGGCCAGGCTAATAAGCATCACAACAACTGGTGTAAGGTTGCCAGACACAAGGTCTCTCCATGGGGTCTGTTCCCTGTTCTAGCAACTAGATAAATGAGCTCTTTGAAATGTGCAGCAACCATACTTGTCAACTAGTCACAAAAATTGGGGCCAGAAGAGCCTTAAGAGGCAAAAGTCTCTGAGCACTGTAAGTTTATATATATTTGACTTTCAGTATAGAACCCCAAATATTTGACTTTGATGGTAAATTTGAAATTAGGGAGGATTAGCTTGCATGGCAAGGAATTCACTTCCTAGGTTGGATTAGTTTGTGTGAACATTAATCACTTTCCTCAAATATTCCAATTTCAAAGGGATAGATTGAGCTCCCACTTTCTCAAGATAGAATGGTAACAAGGTACACATGTGTTTTCAGTGTGAGAAAATCCTCTGTACTAATTTCCCTCATTGTTTTCCAAATGAAGTGCATCTTCCCTGGCTTAATGGAACATTAACTGAGCCTAAAATGCCTCCGTTCTGGAGGAAATGTCCAGTGAGCAGTGAATCTTGATGCTTTCATGAGGGGAAGGAGGCATTTTAATAAAGCCAGTTCCAGGGTCAGAGGGAGGAACATTTCAGAGTGGAACGCCTTCTAACATTCAACAGGGAGCAACGGGAAGTTCACATTCATGATTCTTCATTCCCAGGATAAGGAATCATGAGTGTACACACTCTCTGCCAGCATGCACAACTAGCCCTCTCCAGGGAAAAAAGAAACAAATGAAAGAATTTAGAAAGGGAATTTTAGGGCCAACCATTTAATTCCCATTAAACACAAGTTTTCTTAGGTTCTGGGAGCACAGATTAAATAGCATTCAAACACATTTCTCTAAGTTTTTCAAGGTCATAGTTTTCTCGAGAAAATTACTGACTGTCTTATCCTGCCTCCCTAATTTTTTAGGACTCCTAGGAATTTCTAAATTTTAGGATGAGTATGGCTTTTAGCATTCCCCACTTCAACCAGAAAAGTCTGACTCAATTTGAATTCCACTGAAACTGATTTCTCTTAACCTGCCACCTAGGCATGTACCCTCAAGTATTCAAAACCTTAAAGAATTTTAAAAACTTTTCTCTCTGATGGAGGCAAGTCAACTTTCCTAGCTTCACATTTTAGTTCTACCACATTCCTCAAATTCCATTCTGCTGATTGTTCATATCCAGAACTGTGCCCCTTGGTGTGCTCATTCTAATGCTCAGATGATCTGTGGGCTCAGCCTGTGTTTCCCCCGGCAGAAAATGATGGAATGAATCTCAGAGCTGGAAAAGACCTGGAAAGATATCTGTTTCTTGGTTCAGCCCTGTTACCAGACAAATTAACACCTAGCCCAATCTAGGCAAACGTGTGTTTAAAATGACGGACAGAAAATGATGCCAGTTGGACTGTTGCCCCAAGTACTTTGTTTACTATCAAAGTACATCTGACAGCACTTCTCTCATGCTGCTGCTTCTTCCTGCCCTTGCTCTCCATCAGATCACCAAGGTTATAACTGCCCCACCTGGGGCCTGAAATCACAAGCCACCAAGCCTTGTCCTCACATTCTTTCTTCCCTTCCTCTGAGCCTTGAAGGGTGGGCTCAGGATATCATCCTCCTTACAACTCTTCTAATACCCCTAGAGGACAAGGTCAAAAATCAAGTACTGCTTCCATGAGGTGGAAAATCCCATTTTCACCAGTTGATTTTTTGACCTAGTAATGGCTATAAGCAGCTACACATTAAGAGCAGCATATATCTACAATATTCCATAGTTTTACATTAGCTTTATGAAACTTAGCAGGAAGCATAAACTGATTTCAAATTAACATCCAGACTCTCAGATCCTCCTCTTTGTATTTCAATTTTCATCATTCATGCTTTTTTCCCCTGCTTTGTTTTGTTTTCATATGGAAATGTTTGAAAATAGATACCCTTGTATTTACGGCCTATGACACAATAAGTGGACAAAAAAATCTTATTGATGGCCTAAAATGGTTTTAAATAAGCTTCCTCATATATAAATTCAGGTCAAAGTCTCTGAATACCACGTGAGAAGGATGGAAACTGACATTTTAATTTATAAGATTTTTTAAAACCAGACTAGTGCTTTAATTAAACGTTTTCTTTAAGTTGATTAATCTTGAGTTGAAATTAATTAGCCTGACATTAATCAAAGGAATCTTCCATTAACAGGCCAACCCCTCTTTAAATGAATATGAAACTCTAGTTTTGTAAATTTGTAGCAAGACCTATGCTTCAGACTTAGCACAGACTAGGAATTCTATTAAAAAGTGTTTGTTGACTGGATGATTGTTTAAGGAATAAGTTTTGCCCTTCCAATTTCCATGAAAATGACTTGAGAAGTTTCCATAATGTTTTAGTTTCCATTTTTCTTCCTTCTCTTTATCTAACTTATTCTCAGAACTGAATAGAGGTTTATCCACTGGCATTAAAAAATCAGCCTCTTTACTAATAAGCTTGATCTTTTTTTAATAATAAGTATAACTTTTCTCTCTTTCCCATATGATAAACTCATGCTAATGTTTGTAAAAGCTCTTAATTCTGTAGAAAGAGGTAATGATTGAGTCAATATACTACCTTTTACTAAATTAATCATAATCCATTTTATTCAAATTGGACACCTATAAAATGATGACATTTGGCCTCTGAAATAGCTTGACAATGGATCTTGAATGGCAGCTGGGGGAGGGGAGGGGTTCCCACACTTGGAGGGGCCCACTCATGGTGAGGGAATCAGCAGAGATGGGGAGAGATCTTAGGAGGACTGGGGAATCAGAGAGGAATGAAGCCAGCATCTCCCCCACCCACTAGGGCCCTGAAAAGCCTTCTGGGGTCCTGGGCCTGAAACTCCACCCTCCAGGGCCACCTCCAGCTGCCCAGGTCCTGAGCCTAATCTCCGCTCCCCCACCCCCCACCCCCCAAGACCTTTTCTGGATGCATGGGCCCTGGGCCTAAGCCCCCCTCCCCTGCTAAGGCCTCTTCTGGCCTTTGTGTGTGTGTGTGTAGTTCTTTTTTGCTTTGTTTCATTCTTATTTTTATTTTTTCTAATATATTTTTTTATTTTTCTAATTTTACTTTATTTTTTATTCTTTGTTATTGTTCTCCTTTCTGTTTGTTGCTTTTTTTTTTTTTTTTTTTTTTTTTTTTTGCTGTGCTGAGTGGCTTGTATGGTCTTGGTTCCCAGGGCAGGGAATGGGCCTGAGTTCCTGTGGTGAGAGTGCCAAGTCCAAGCCACTGGACTAATAGAGAACTTCAGACCCCAGGGAATATTAATTGGTGTTAGCTCTCCCAGAGGTCCTCAGCTCAGCACAAAGACAGGACTCCAACAAACTGCCTGAAAACTCCAGTGCTGGATGCCTCAGGCCAAACAACCAACAAGAGAGGAACATAGCCCAACCCATCAAAAAAAAATGTTACAGATGAAGGAGCATGGTAAAAACCTACAAGACCAAATAAATGAAGAGGAAATAGGCAATCTACCTGAAAAAGAATTCAGAGTAATGATAGTAAAGATGATCCAACATCTTGGAAATAGAATGGAGGCATATATCAAGAATATAAAAGAAATGTTTAACAAGGACCTAGAAAAACTGAAGAACAAACAATGATGAACAACACAAAATTGAAATGAAAAATACACTAGAAGGAATCAATAGTAGAATAACTGAGGCAGAAGAACAAATAAGTGATCTGGAAGATGGAATGGTGAAAATGACTGCCAAGGAGCAGAATAAAGAAAAAAGGAATGAAAAGAAATGAGGACAGTCTCACAGACCACTGGGACAATATTAAATGCACCGACATTTGAATTATAGGGGTCCCGGAACAAGAAGAGAAAGAGAAAGAGTTTGAGAAAATATTTGAAGAGATTATAGATGAGAACTTCCGTAACATGGGAAAGGAAATAGTCACCCAAGTCCAGGAAGTGCAAAGAGTCCCATACAGGGTAAACCCAAGGAGAAACATGCCAAAACATATTAATCAAACTAAAAGAAAATTAAATTCAAAGAAAAAATATTAAAAGCAGTAAGAGAAAAGAAACAAATAACATACAAGGGAATGTCATTAAGGTTGTCAGCTGAGTTTTCAGCAGAAACTCTGCAAGCCAGGTGGGAGTAGCAAGATATATTTAAAGTGATGAAAGGGAAAAACCTACAACCAAGATTACGATACACAGAAAGGATCTCATTCAGATTTGACAGACAAATCAAAAGCTTTACACACAAGCAAAAGCTAAGAGAATTCAGCACCTCCAAACCAGCTTTACAACAAATACTAAGGAACTTCTCTAGATGGGAAACACAAGAAAAGAAAAAAACCACAAAAACAAACCCAAAATAATTAAGAAAATGGTAATAGGAACATACATATCGATAATTACCTTGAATGAAAATGGAATAAATGCTCCAACCAAAAGACACAGACTGGCTGAATGGATACAAAAATAAGACCTGTATATATGCTGCCTAAAAAAGACCCACTTCAGACCTAGGGACATGTACAGACTGAAAGTGAGGGGATGGAAAAAGATATTCCAGGCAAATGGAAATCAAAAGAAAGCTGGAGTAGCAATACTCATATCAGATAAAATAGATTTAAAATAAAGGATGTTACAAGAGACAAGGAAGGACACTACATAATGATCAAGGGATCAATCCAAGAAGAAGATATAACAATTGTAAATATTTATGCACCCAAAATAGGAGCACCTCAATACATAAGGCAAAAGCTAACAGCCATAAAAGGGGAAATCGACAGTAACACAATCATGGTAGGGGACTTTAATACCCCACTTACACCAATGGATAGATCATCCAGACATAAAACAAACAAGGAAATGCAAGCTTTAAATGACACTATAGACCAAAAGAGACGTAATTGATATTAATAGGACATTCCACTCAAAAGTGGCAGAATACACTTTCTTCTCAAGTGCACATGGAACATTCTCCAGGTTAGATCATATCTTGGGTCACAAATCAAGCACCGGTAAATTTAAGAAAATTGAAATCATATCAAGCATCTTTTCTGACTATATGCTATAAATTAGAAATAAATCAATTCAGAAAAAAACTGTAAAAAATACAAACACATGGAGGCTAAACAATATAATACTAAATAACCAAGAGATTGCTGAAGAAATCAAAGAGGAAATCCAAAAATGCCTAGAAACAAATGACAATGAAAACTTGATGATCCAAAATCTACAGGAGGGAGCAAAAGCAGTTCTAAGAGGGAAGTTTATAGCTATACAAGCCTATCTTAAGAAACAAGAAACATCTCAAATAAACAACCTAAACTTACACCTAAAGCAATTAGAGAAAGAACAACAGAACACCAAAGTTAGCAGAAGGAAAGAAATCATAAAGATAAGATCAGAAATAAATGAAAAAGAAATGAAAGAAATGATAGCAAAGATCAATAAAACGAAACGCTGGTTCTTTGAGAAGATAAACAAAATTGATAAACCTTTAGCTACACTCATCAAGAAAAAAGGGGAGAGGATTCAAATAAATAAAATTAGAAATGAAAACGGAGAAATTACAACTGATACCACAGAAATACAAAAGATCATAAGTGACTACTACAAGCAGCAATATGCCAAAAGATGGACAACCTGGAAGAAATGGACAAATTCTTAGAAAGGTACAACCTTCCAAGACTGAACCAGGAAGAAATATAAAGAGACAAATCACAAGTAATAAAATTGAAACTGTAATTAAAAATCTTCCAACAAACAAAAGTCCAGGACCAGATGGCTTCACATGGGAATTATATCAAATATTTAGAGAAGAGCTAACACCCACCCTTCTCAAACTCTTCCAAAAGTTGCAGAGGAAGGAACACTCCCAAGCTCAATCCACGAGGCCACCATCACCCTGATACCAAAACCAGACAAAGATATCACAGAAAAAGAAAATTACAGGCCAATATCACTGATGAACATAGATGCAAAAATCCTCAAAAAAATATTAGCAAACTGAATCCAACAACACATTAAAAGGATCATACACTATGATCAAGTGGGATTTATTACAGGGATGTAAGGTTTCTTCAATACATGCAAATAAATCAATGTGATACACCATATTAACAAATTAGAGAATAAAAACCATATGATCATCTCAATAGATGCAGAAAAAGCTTTTGACAAAATTCAACACCCATTTATGATAAAAAGCTCTCCAGAAAGTGGACAGAGTGGGAACCTACCTCAACATAATATAGGTCACATATGACAAACCCACAGCAAACATCATTCTCAAAGGTGAAAAACTGAAAGTATTTCCTCTAAGATCAGGAACAAAACAAGGATGTCCATTCTCACCACTATTATTCAACACAGTTTTGGAAGTCCTACCTACAGCAGTCAGAGAAGAAAAAGAAATAAAAAGAATACAAATTGGAAAAGAAGGAGCAAAACTGTCACTGTTTACAGATGACATGATACTATACATAGAGAATCCTAAAGATGCCATGAGAAAACTACTAGAGCTAAACAACGAATTTAGTAAAGTCACAGGATACAAAATTAATATATAGAAATCTCTTGCATTCCTATGCACTAACAATGAAAGATCAGAAAGAGAAATTAAGGAAACAATCCCATTTACTACTGCAACATAAAGAATAAAATACCCAGGAATTAACCTACCTAAGGAGACAAATGACCTGTATGCAGAAAACTATAAGATACTGATGAAAGAAATCAAAGATGACACAAACAGATGGAGAGATATACCATATTCTTGGATTGGAAGAATCAATATTACAGATTCAATGCAATCCCTAACAAATCACCAGTGGCATTTTTCACAGAACTAGGACAAAATATTTTACAATTTGTGTGGAAACACAAAAGACCCTGAATAGCCAAAGCAATCTTGAGAAAGGAAAATGGAGCTGGAGGAATCAGGCTCCTTGACTTCAGACTACACACAAATCTACAGTAATCAAAACAGTATGCGGGCCTCCCTGGTGGCGCAGTGGTTGAGAGTCCGCCTGCCGATGCAGGGGATACGGGTTCGTGCCCCGGTCTGGGAGGATCCCATATGCCGCGGAGCGGCTGGGCCCGTGAGCCATGGCCGCTGGGCCTGCGCATCCAGAGCCTGCGCATCCGGAGCCTGTGCTCCGCAACGGGGGAGGCCACAACAGTGAGAGGCCCGCATACCACAAAAAAAACAAACAAACAAACAAAAAAAAACAGTATGCTTCTGGCACGAAAACAGAAAAATAGATCAATGGAAAAGGATAGAAAGCCCAGAAATAAACCCACACACCTATGGACAACTAATCTATGATAAAGGAGGCAAGAATATACAATGGAGAAAAGACAGCATCTTCAATAAGTGGTGCTGGGAAAACTGGACAGCTACATGTAAAAGAATGAAATTAGAATACTCCCTAACACCATACACAAAAATAAACTCAAAATGGATTAAAAACCTAAAGGTAAGACTGGACACTATAAAACTCTTAGAGGAAAACATAGGAAAAATACTCTTTGACATATATTCTGACACCAGTCAGAATGGCCATCATCAGAAAATCTACAAACAATAAATGCTGGAGGGCTTCCCTGGTGGCACAGTGGTTGAGAGTCTGCTTGCCGATGCAGGGGACACAGGTTCGTGCCCTGGTCCGGGAAGATGCCACATGCAGCAGAGCGGCTGGGCCCATGAGCCATGGCCACTGAGCCTGCGCGTCTGGAGCATGTGCTCCTCAATGGGAGAGGCCACAACAGTGAGAGGCCCGTGTACCACAAAAATTAATTAATTAATTAATTAATTAATTAATTAATAATTTAATAATAAATGCTGGAGAGGGTGTGGAGAAAAGTGAACCCTCTTGCACTCTTTGTGGGAATGTAAATTGTTACAGCAAATCTGGAGAACAGTATGGAGGTTCCTTAAAAAATTAAAAATAGAATTACCATATGACCCAGCAATCCCACTACTGGGTATATACCCTGAGAAAACCATAATTCAAAAAGATACATGTACCTCAATGTTCATTGCAGCACTATTTACAATAGCCAGGTCATGGAAGCAACCTAAATGCCCACTGACAGACGAATGTATAAATAAGATGTGGTACATATATACAATGGGATATTACTCAGCCATAAAAAGGAATGAAATTGGGTCATTTGTAGAGACATGGATGGACCTAGAAACTGTCATACAGAGTGAAGTAAGTCAGAAAGAGAAAAACAAATATCATATATTAATGCATATATGTGGAATCTAGAAAAATGGTACAAATGAACTGGTTTGCAAGGCAGAAATAGACACAGATGTAGAGAACAAATGTACGGACACCAAGGGGGAAAGTTGGGGGCAGGGTGAGATGAACTGGGAGATTGGAATTTATATATATATATATATATATATATATATATATATATATATATATATATATACACACACACTAATATGTATAAAATAGATAACTAATTAAAAAATAATAGGGTAATCTATGTCCCTATAGTCCCTATGATTTACATCATGAATCTTACTTTTGTTTTTTTCGGTATAAGTCAATTTTATAATTTCCACTAAACTGGATATCTGTCACTCAAAATAGTCCCTGGTTCTTTATTCACTGATAAGTCAAACATAAATAATTGCTGCTTCCATTTCTAGAAAGTAAGAGGGGGGACATGAAGTCATCTCAAGGCACATCTTAAGAAAACAGGCAAGTCCGGGAGTTGGCCTCTGTCTTTTGCAACATTGGAAGGTGTCACAATCATTAGCATAGACTGCTAGGAGAATGGGTTTCCACAACATCATGTAGCCCTGGCTAAGATTCACCATGGTAGGTTCAAATTTTTTTGAGAAGAAAAATATTATCGATAGAGGTGAAGTTTTTTGTGCAGCCCACTCCAATGAAGATAGGTTGCTGAGATTTATCATTTCTGTGGAAATTGTTCTATATATCAGCAATAGCAGTAATAGTAATAATAACTAACACAAGCATTGCTTACAATGTGCCCAACACTATTCTAAGCACTTTCTATGTATTCAGTCATATGATCTCTCCATCCAAGAAGTTAAGTTTCGCTGTCATTTCCATTTTACTGATGAGGAAACTGAAACTCAGAAAACTTCTGTAATTTGCCGAAGGTCACATAAGTAGAAGAGCCAGAATCTCTAAAAACAAGAAATATATATATATGGTAATATTTTTTACGTTTTTAATGTTACATAAGTGGCATCATGTTGAATGCATCCTTTATAACTTCCTTTGTAACTATGATACCTTTTATGTTTATTCATGTTAATATGCATAGCTCTTATTCATTCATTTAATTGCCACACAATACTACATGTGGAATATATGGCTATTCCACATTATACTGATCTATTCTCCTATTCTTGGCCCTGTGGTGATTTATAAATTTTCCCTATTATAAAAAATATTGTATTAAATGTAAAATATATAAAAATTTTTATGGAAACACAAAATACCCCAAATAGCCAGAACAATCTTGAGAAAGAAGAATGGATGGAGCTGGAGGGATCAGGCTCCCTGGCTTCAGACTATACTACAGAGCTACGATAATCAAGACAGTATGGTACTGGCACAAAAACAAACACATAGATCAATGGAACAGAATAGAAAGCCCAGAAATAAACCTATGCACTTATGGTCAATTAATCTATGACAAAGGAAGCAAGAATATACAATGGAGAAAAGACAGTCTCTTCAATAAGTGGTGCTGGGAAAACTAGACAGCTACATGTAGAAGAATGAAATTAGAATATTCTCTAACATCATACACAAAAATGAACTCACAATGGATTAAAGACCTAAATGTAAGATGAGGTACTGCAAAACTCCTAGTGGAACACATACACAGAACACTCTTTGACATAAATTGCAGCAATATTTTTTTGGATTTGTCTCCTAGAGTAATAGATATAAAAGCAAAAATAAACAAATGGGACCTAATTAAACTTAAAAGCTGCTGTGGCTATTTCCAGTTCCAGGTCCTATGAAACTGGCAGCTTCCATTTTTTATCTCTTAGGCTTCTGAGTTTTGGAACCCAGCCACTATGCAACCCATAGCGCAGCCCAAGTGGGAAGGGAACAGAGATCCCCAGCCTTCCGTCCCTGCTGAGCTCCCAGCCAACAGCCAGCACTAACTGGCCAGCCATGAGAGTGAGCCACCTTACAAGTGGATCCTCAGCTCCCAGGAAGCCTCAGCTGATGCCACATGGAGCAGAGACAAGCCGTCCCCACAAAGGCCTGTCCAAATTGCAGATTCATGAGTTACATAATTGATTGTTGGTTGAAGCCATTGGGTTTGACACACCTAAGCTTCCTTTCCTCCAAAGTTCTTCTATGAATCTATACATTTTTTTATGGCTAACTTCCTGGTTTTAAGATGAGAGCCAATCCTTGTTAGTTGTATATACATCATGCCTGTTTTCTCCAACAGTTACCTCATCATAGTAAGAGCTTTCTGTAGATCTTCCAAAATTAGATAAGTGACTTAACATTGAATAAGACATTTCTTTCTTTTTAAGGTGGATTCAGCATGGGACTACATGTGTCCTTGGAATTTAGTTGAATGAACACAATACATCCCAGCTTCTTTATGTTTTCATTGACTACATTGAGTCCACACTGAACTAAGTAACATTTATACTTTACACTTTGTCTATTGCTTAGAAACCCCCAAAGTTCTTTTTTAGTAGGTTTCTAGGAAATAGAGAAGACCCATATATTCACCTCAACTAGAGAGAAACAGGCCTTGCGTGGAGGGGCGGTTAACATGTTTAAAAGAGAAGAATGTTTATTCTCCTTCTCTGCTTTTACTTACCTCTTCCAGTAAACGCACACAATCCCTTTCCTTTACCCCCATCTCTACATAAGAAAATGAGGAAAAGAAAATAAAAGAAGGTAAGAAGAGAGGGGGTAGAATATCCCAGAGACCATATTTACATTTTTACAGCACTTTAAACTTTTTAAAAGGTGAACTTCCTGTAAAGTAGATAGTAGAATCCTCATTTTTGGGCCTGTGAAAATTAGTGAATTGCACAATATCTTGTACTTTGTGACAGCATACATCCTGGTATCTGAGTAAACCCAGGGATTATTTCATTAATTCTAACATCATGCCCTTACAGTGGGGAGGATGATGCAGACCAGCCACCACCAGGGCCCTGAGGAAGATGTACAAGGATGCAGAGGCTGAACTTCCAAAGTCAACACTCAGCCCTGCCCTCTTGGAAGCTCCTAATCTCATACACTGATGTTTCCTGTTCTCCTCCAGACCACACTTCAATCTCCTGCCTTTATCCTTCTAGGGTTTAGGAATGGGGCTTAAAGAGGAGCACAGAGACTCCCCTGACTCTTTCATGGAGCTGGGGGTGAGGGAGACAGGATTGGTGCCTTGTCAGGAAACATATTGTAGTTTCTTTTTTTTTTTTTAAAGATCGGTTTTATTTATTTTTATTTATTTATTTTTTGCCATATCACAGGGCATATGTGATCTTAGCTCCCTGACCAGGGATTGAACCCATGCCCCCTGCATTAGAAGCATGAAGTCTTAACCACTGGACACCCAGGGATGTCCCTGTATCTTCTTTTGTTATGTTCATTTGTTTTGTTTTGCTGCTTAATGGAGGAGGAGAGAGAAGATCACTTGGAGGTACAGAACTCTCTTGTACTTCTCCTCTGTTCTCATACCCTCATGAAACCAGAAGGACAAAGACGAGCTACTTAAACCATGATGAGATAGGTTCAAGATGGTGGAGGAGTAAGTCGTGAAGATCACCTTCCTCCCCACAAATACATCAAAAATACATCTACATGTGGAACAACTCCTACAGAACACCTACTGAACTCTGGCAGAAGACCTCAGACTTCCCAAAAGGCAAGAAACTCCCCAGGTACCTGGGTAGGGCAAAAGAAAAAAGGAAAAACAGAGACAAAAGAATAGGGATGGGACCTGCACCTCTGGGACAGAGTTGTGAAGGAGGAAAAACTTCCACACACTAGGAAGCCCCTTCACTGGTGGAGACAGTGGGTGCGTTGGGGGGAAGCTTTGGAGCCATGGGGGAGAACACAGCAATAGGGGTGCAGAGGGCAAAGCAGAGAGATTCCTGCACGGAGGATGGGTGCTAACCAGCACTCACCAGCCTGAGAGGCTTGTCTGCTCACCCGCCAGGGTGGTTGGGGGCTGAAGCTGAGGCTCCAGCTTCGGAGGTCAGATCCCAGGGAGAGGACTGGGGTTTGCTGCGTGAACACAGGCTGAAGGAGGCTAGTGTGCCACAGCTAGCTGGAAGGGAGTCCGAGAAAAAGTCTAGACCTGCCTAAGAGTCAAGAGACCATTGATTCGGGGTGTGCAAGGAGAGGGGATTCAGAGCACTGCCTAAACGAGCTCCAGAGATGGGCATGAGATGCTAAGGCTGCTTCTGCAGCCACCAAGAATCTTATGTGAAAGCACAGGTCACTATCCACACCTCCCCTCCCGGGAGCCTGTGCAGCCTGTCACTGCCAGGGTCCTGTGATCCAGGGACAACTTCCCCAGGAGAATACATGGCATGCCTCAGGCTGTTGCAACAATCACGCCAGCCTCTGCCAACACAGGCTCACACTGCATTCCGTACCCCTGCCTCCCTCTGGCCTGAGTGAGCCAGAGCCCCCTAATCAGCCGTTCCTTTAACCCTGTCCTGTCTGGGCAGTGAAGAGATGATGCCCTCAGGCGACCTACATGCAGAGTCAGGGCCAAATCCAAAGCTGAACCTCAGGAGCTGTGCAAACAAAGAGAAACAGAAATCTCTCCATGCAGCCTCAGGAGCAGTGGATTAAATCTCCACAATCAAAATGGTGTACCCTGAATCTCTGGAATACCTGAATAGACAAAAAATCTTCCCAAAATTGAGGCGGTAGGCTTTGGGATCAACTGTAGACTTGGGATTTGCTTTCTGCATCTATTTTGTTTCTGGTTTTAGGTTTATCTTAGTCTAGTATTTAGAGCATATTATAATTGGTAGATTTATTTATTGATTTGGTTGCTCTCTTCCTTTTTTTTAAAAAAATATACTTTTCCTTTCCCTCTTTTTGAGTGTGTATATGTATGCTTCTTTGTGTGATTCTGTCTGCATAGCTTTGCTTTTACCATTTGTCCTAGGGTTCTGTCTGTCCTTTTTTTTTTTCTTTTAAGTATAGTTTTTAGCATTTGTTATCCTTGGTGGATTTGTTTTCTGGTTTGGTTGCTCTCTATTTCTTCTTTTTATTACTTTTTTATTTTTAATAATATTTTTTACATTTTACTTTAATAACTTTGCTTTCTTCCTCTCTTCCTTCCTTTTCTTTCTTTTTTTCTTTCTTTCTTCCTTCCTTTTTCTTTCTTTCTTCCTTCCTTCCTTCCTTTCTTTCTTCTTTCTCTCTCCCTCTCTCTCCCTTTTCTTCTTAACTGGGGGGCTAACAGAGTCATGGTGCTGCAGCTGGGGGGAAGGCCTGAGCTTTTGAGGTGGGAGAGCCGAGTTCAGGACACTGGTCCAGCAGAGACCTCCCCATCCCATGTAGTATAAAATGGCAAAAGCTCTCTCAGACATCTCCATCTCAACGATAAGACCCAGCTCCACTCAACGACCAGCAAGCTACAGTGCTGGACACCGTATGCCAAACAACTAGCAAGACAGGTACACCACCCCACCCATTAGCAGAGAGGCTGCCAAAAATCATAATAAGTTCCCAGACACCCCAAAACACACCACTAGACGTGGTCCTGCCCACCAGAAGGATCCAGCCTCATCCACCAACACAAGCACGAGTCTCCTGCACCAGGAAGCCTACACAATCCACTGAACCAAGCTTACCCACTGGGGGAAGACACAAAAACAATGAGAACTATGAAACTGGAGCCTGCGAAAAGGAGACCCCAAACACAGTAAGTTAAGCAAAATGAGAAGACAGAGAAACACACAGCAGATGAAGGAGCAAGGTAAAAACCCACCAGATCAAACAAATGAAGAGGAAATAGGCAGTCTACCTGAAAAAGAATTCAGATTAATGATAGTGAAGATGATCCAAAATCTTGGAAACAGAATGAAGAAAATACAAGAAACACTTAACAAGGACCTAGCACTAAAGAGCAAACAAACAATGATGAACAACAAAATAAATGATAACAAAATCTCTATAGAAGGAATCAATAGCAGAATAACTGAGGCAGAAGAATGGATAAGTGACCTGGAAGATAAAATAAAGGAAATAACTACTGCAGAGCAGAATAAAGAAAAAAGAATCAAAAGAATTGAGGACAGTCTCAGAGACTTCTGGGACAACATTAAATACAGCAACATTCGAATTATAGGGGTCCCAGAAGAAGAAGAGAAAAAGAATGTTACTGAGAAAATATTGGAAGAGATTATAGTTGAAAACATCCCTATTATGGGAAAGAAAATAGTCAATCAAGCCTAGAAAGCACAGAGAGTCCCATAGGACAAATCCAAGGAGAAACAGGCCAAGACACATATTAATCAAACTATCAAAAATTAAATACAAAGAACAAATATTAAAAGCAGCAAGGGAAAAGCAACAAACAACATGCAAGGGAATTCACATAAGGTTAAACGCGGATCTTTCAGCAGAAACTCTGCAAGCCAGAAGGGAGTGGCAGGACATATTTCAAGTGAGGAAAGGGAAAAACCTACACCAAGATTACTCTACCCTGCAAGGACCTCATTCAGATTTGATGGAGAAAGTAAAACCTTTACAGACAAGCAAAACCTAAGAGAATTCATCACCACCAAACCAGCTTTACAGCAAATCCTAAAGGAACTTCTCTAGGCAGGAAATACAAGAGAAGGAAAAGACCTACAATGACAAACATAAAACAATTAAGAAAATGGTAATAGGAACACACATATCAATAACTAATTTAAATGTAAATGGACTAAATGCTCCAACCAAAAGACATAGACTGGCTGAATGGATACAACAACATGATCCATATATATGCTGTCTATAAGAGACCCACTTCAGACACAGGGACACATACAGACTGAAAGTGAGGGGATGGAAAAAGGTATTCCATGCAAATGGAAATCAAAAGAAAGCTGGAGTAGCAATTCTCATATCAGAAAAAAATAGACTTTAAAATAAAGACTATTACAAGAGACAAGGAAGGACACTACATAATGATCAAGGGATCAATCCAAGAAGAAGATATAACAATTGTAAATATTTATGCACCCAACATAGGAGCACCTCAATACATAAGGCAAATACTAACAGCCATAAAAGGAGAAATCGACAGTAACACAATCATAGTAGGGGACTTTAACATCCCACTGTACCAATGGACAGATCATGCAAAATGAAAATAAATAAGGAAACACAAGCTTTAAATGATACATTAAACAGAATGGACTTAATTGATATTTATAGGACATTCCATCCAAAGACAACAGAATACAATTTCTTCTCAAGTGCTCATGGAACATGCTCTAGGATAGATCATACATTGGGTCACATCAAGCCTTGGTAAATTTAAGAAAATTGAGATCGTATCAAGTATCTTTTCTGACCACAATGCTATGATTCTAGATATCAATTACAGGAAAAAACGTGTAAAAAATACAAACACATGGAGGCTAAATAATACACTACTAAATAACAAAGAGATCACTGAAGAAATCAAAGAGGAAATAAAAAACTACCTAGAAACAAAATGAAAACAGGATGACACAAAACCTATTGGAGGCAACAAAAGCAGTTCTAAGAAGGAAGTTTATAGCAATATAATCCTACATCAAGAAACATGAAATATCTCAGATAAACAACCTAACCTTACACCTAAAGCAATTAGAGATAGAAGAACAAAAACCCCCCAAATTTAGCAGAAGGAAAGAAACCATAAAGATCAGATCAGAAATAAATAAAAAAGAAATGAAGGAAACAATAGCTAAGATCAATAAAACTAAAAGCTGGTTCTTTGAGAAGATAAACAAAACTGATAAAACACTAGCCAGACTCATCAAGGAAAAATAAGGGAGAAGACGCAAATCAGCAGAATTAGAAATGAAAAAAGGAGAAGTAACAACTGACACTGCAGAAATACAAAGGGTCATGAGCAATTACTACAATCAACTATATGCCAATAAAATGGACAACCTGGAAGAAATGGACAAATTCTTAGAAATGCACAACCTGCCAAGACTGAATCAGGAAGAAATAGAAAATATGAACAGACCAATCACAAGCACTGAAATTGAAACTGTGATTAAAAATCTTCCAACAAACAAAAGCCCAGGACCAGATGGCTTCACAGGCAAATTCTATCAAGCATTTAGAGAAGAGCTAACACCTATCCTTCTCAAACTCTTCCAAAATATAGCAGAGGGAGGAACACTCCCAAACTCATTCTACGAGGCCACCATCACCTTGATACCAAAACCAGACAAGGATGTCACAAAGAAAGAAAACTACAGGCCAATATCACTGATGAACATAGATGCAAAAATCCTCAACAAAATACTAGCAAACAGAATCCAACAGCACATTAAAAGGATCATACACCATGATCAAGTGGGGTTTATTCCAGGAATGCAAGGATTCTTCAATATACGCAAATCAATCAATGTGATACACCATATTAACAAACTGAAGGAGAAAAACCATATGATCATCTCAATAGATGCAGAGAAAGCTTTTGACAAAATTCAACACCCATTTATGATAAAAACCCTGCAGAAAGTAGGCATAGAGGGAACTTTCCTCAACATAATAAAGGCCATATATGACAAACCCACAGCCAGCATCGTCCTCAATGGTGAAAAACTGAAACCATTTCCACTAAGATCAGGAACAAGACAAGGTTGCCCACTCTCACCACTCTTATTCAACATAGTTTTGGAAGTTTTAGCCACAGAAATCAGAGAAGAAAAGGAAATAAAAGGAATCCAAATGGGAAAAGAAGAAGTAAAGCTGTCACTGTTTGCAGATGACATGATACTATACATAGAGAATCCTAAAGATGCTACCAGAAAACTACTAGAGCTAATCAATGAATTTGGTAAAGTTGCAGGATACAAAATTAATGCACAGAAATCTCTGGCATTCCTATATACTAATGATGAAAAATCTGAAAGTGAAATCAAGGAAACACTCCCATTTACCATTGCAACAAAAAGAATAAAATATCTAGGAATAAACCTACCTAAGGAGACAAAAGACCTGTATGCAGAAAATTATAAGACACTGATGAAAGAAATTAAAGATGATACAAATAGATGGAGAGATGTACCATGTTCTTGGATTGGAAGAATCAACATTGTGAAAATGACTCTACTACCCAAAGCAATCTACAGATTCAATGCAATCCCTATCAAACTACCAATGGCATTTTTCACAGAACTAGAACAAAAAATTTCACAATTTGTATGGAAACACAAAAGACCCCGAATAGCCAAAGCAATCTTGAGAACGAAAAACGGAGCTGGAGGAATCAGGCTCCCTGACTTCAGACTATACTACAAAGCTACAGTAATCAAGACAGTATGGTACTGGCACAAAAACAGAAAGATAGATCAATGGAACAGGATAGAAAGCCCAGAGATAAACCCACGGACATATGGTCACCTTATCTTTGATAAAGGAGGCAGGAATGTACAGTGGAGAAAGGACAGTCTCTTCAATAAGTGGTGCTGGGAAAACTGGACAGGGACATGTAAAAGTATGAGATTAGATCACTCCCTAACACCATACACAAAAATTAGCTCAAAATGGATTAAAGACCTAAATGTAAGGCCAGACACTATCAAACTCCTAGAGGAAAACATAGGCAGAACACTCTATGACATAAATCACAGCAAGATCCTTTTTGACCCACCTCCTAGAGAAATGGAAATAAAGACAAAAATAAACACATGGGACCTAATGAAACTTCAAAGCTTTTGCACAGCAAAGGAAACCATAAACAAGACCAAAAGACAACCCTCAGAATGGGAGAAAATATTTGCAAATGAAGCAACTGACAAAGGATTAATCTCCAAAATTTATAAGCAGCTCATGCAGCTCAATAGCAAAAAAACAAACAACCCAATCCAAAACTGGGCAGAAGACCTAAATAGACATTTCTCCACAAAAGATATACAGACAGCCAACAAACACATGAAAGGATGGTCAACATCTTTACTTATTAGAGAAATGCAAATCAAAACTACAATGAGATATCATCTCACACCAGTCAGAATGGCCATCATCAAAAAATCTAGAAACAATAAATGCTGGAGAGGGTGTGGAAAAAAGGGAACACTCTTGCACTGCTGGTGGGAATGTGAATTGGTACAGCCACTATGGAGAACGGTATGGAGGTTCCTTAAAAAACTACAAATAGAACTACCATATGACCCAGCAATCCCACTACTGGGCATATACCCTGAGAAAACCATAATTCAAAAAGAGACATGTACCAAAATGTTCATAGCAGCCCTATTTACAATAGCCCGGAGATGGAAACAACCTAAGTGTCCATCATCAGATGAATGGATAAAGAAGATGTGGCACATATATACAATGGAATATTACTCAGCCATAAAAATAAATGAAATTGAGCTATTTGTAATGAGGTGGATGGACGTAGAGTCTGTCATACAGAGTGAAGTAAGTCAGAAAGAGAAAGACAAATACTGTATGCTGACACATATATATGGAATTTAAGAAAAAAATGTCATCAAGAACATAGGGGTAAGACAGGAATAAAGACACAGACCTACTAGAGCATGGACTTGAGGATATGGGGAGGGGGAAGGGTAAGCTGTGACAAAGTGAAAGAGCGGCATGGACATATATACACTACCAAACGTAAGGTAGATAGCTAGTGGGAAGCAGCCGCATAGCACAGAGAGATCAGCTCGGTTCTTTGTGACCGCCTGGAGGGGTGGGATAGGGAGGGTGGGAGGGAGACGCAAAAGGGAGGGGATATGGGAACATATGTATATGTATAACTGATTAAATTTGTAAAAAAAAAAAATAATAATGCTCCCTCCCTCCAAAACAATACAGAGAAAACAAGTATTGTGTAGCACTTAACTGCATGGTGCATTTCCACTGGATTAAGAACACTCTTGTTTAGTTTGACAAGTTTTAGAATTTCACATAAATGGAATCACACAGTTTAAAAAAAAAAAAAAGAAAACAGGATGACACAAAACCTATTGGAGGCAACAAAAGCAGTTCTAAGAAGGAAGTTTATAGCAATATAATCCTACATCAAGAAACATGAAATATCTCAGATAAACAACCTAACCTTACACCTAAAGCAATTAGAGATAGAAGAACAAAAACCCCCCAAATTTAGCAGAAGGAAAGAAACCATAAAGATCAGATCAGAAATAAATAAAAAAGAAATGAAGGAAATAATAGCTAAGATCAATAAAACTAAAAGCTGGTTCTTTGAGAAGATAAACAAAACTGATAAAACACTAGCCAGACTCATCAAGGAAAAATAAGGGAGAAGACGCAAATCAGCAGAATTAGAAATGAAAAAAGGAGAAGTAACAACTGACACTGCAGAAATACAAAGGGTCATGAGCGATTACTACAATCAACTATATGCCAATAAAATGGACAACCTGGAAGAAATGGACAAATTCTTAGAAAAGGACAACCTCCTGAGACTGAACCAGGAAGAAATAGAAAATATAAACAGATCAATCACAAGCACTGAAATTCAAACTGTGATTAAAAATCTTCCAACAAACAAAAGCCCAAGACCAGATGCCTTAACAGGCAAATTCTAGCAAACATTTAGAGAAGAGCTAACACCTATCCTTCTCAAACTCTTACAAAATATAGCAGGGGGAGGAACACTCCCAAACTCTTTCTACGAGGCCACCATCACCTTGATACCAAAACCAGAGAAGGATGTCACAAAGAAAGAAAACGACAGGCCAATATCACTGATGAACATAGATGCAAAAATCCTCAATAAAAGACTAGCAAACAGAATCCAACAGCACATTAAAAGGATCATACACCATGATCAACTGTGGTTTATCCCAGGAATGCAAGAATTCTTCAATATACGTCAGTGAATCAATGTGATACACCATATTAACAAATTGAAGGATAAAAACCATATGATCATCTCAATAGATGCAAAAAAAGCTTTTGACAAAATTCAGCACTCATTTATGATAAAAACTCTCTGGAAAGTAGGCATAGAGGGAACTGACCTCAGCATAATAAAGGCCATATTGCCAAACCCACAGCCAACATCATTCCCAATGGTGAAAAACTGAAACCATTTCCTCTAAGACCAGGAAAAAGACAAGGTTGCCCACTCTCATCATTATTATTTAACAATGTTTTGGAAGTTTTAGGCACAGCAATCAGAGAAAAAAAGAAATAAAAGGAATCCAAATTGGAAATGAAGAAGTAAAGCTTTCACTGTTGACATGATACTATACATAGAGAATTCTAGAGATGCTACCAGAAAACTACTAGAGCTAACCAATTAATTTGGTAAAGTAGCAGGATACAAAATTAATGCACAGAAATCTCTTGCATTCCTATATGTTAATGATGAAAAATCTGAAAAAGAAATTAAGGAAAAAAATCCCATTTACCATTGCAACAAAAAGAATAAAATACCTACGAATTACCCTACATAAGGAGACAGAAGTCCTGTATGCAGAAAACTATAAGACACTGAGGAAAGAAATTAAAGATGATACAAACAGATGGAGAGATATACCATGTACTTAGGTTGGAAGAACCAACATTGTGAAAATGACTATACTACCCAAAGCAATCTACAGATTCAATGCAATCCTTATCAAACTACCAATAGCATTTTTCACAGAACTAGAACAAAAACTTTCACAATTTGTATGGAAACACAAAAGACCCCGAATAGCCAAAGCAATCTTGAGAAAACGGAGCTGGAGGAATCAGGCTCCCTGACTTCAGAGTATACTATAAAGCTACAGTAATCAAGACAGTATGGTACTGGCATAAAAACAGAAATATAGATCAATGGAATAGGATAGAAAGCCCAGACATAAACCCACACACATATGGTCACCTTGTCTTTGATAAAGGAGGCAAGAATATACAATGGAGAACAGACAGCCTCTTCAATAAGTGGTGCTGGGAAAACTGGACAGCTACATATTAAAGAATGAAATTAGAACAGTCCCTAACACCATACACAAAAATAAACTCAAAATGGATTAAAGACCTAATTGTAAGACCAGACACTACAAAACTCTTAGAGGAAAACACAGGCAAAACCCTCTATGACATACATCACAGCAAGATCCTTTTGACCCACCTCCTAGAGAGATGGAAATAAAAACAAAAATAAACAAATGGGACCTAATGAAACTTCAAAGCTTTTGCACAACAAAGGAAACCATAAACAAGACCAAAAGACAACCCTCAGAATGGGAGAAAATATTTTCAAATGAAGCAACTGACAAAGGATTAATCTCCAAAATTTACAAACATCTCAATATCAAAAAAAACCAAATAACCTAATCCAGAAATGGGCAGAAGAAGATATACAGATTTCCAAAGAAGATATACTGACTGCCAATAAACACATGAAAGGATGCTCAACATCACTAATCATTAGAGAAATGAAAATCAAAACTACAATGAGGTATCACCTCACACCATTCAGAATGGCCATCATCAAAAAATCTGCAAACAATAAATGCTGGAGAGGGTGTAGAGAAAAGGGAACCTTCTTGCACTGTTGGTGGGAATGTAAATTGATACAGTGACTATGGAACACAGTATGGAGGTTCCTTAAAAAACTACAAATAGAACTACCATATGAGCCAGAAATCCCACTACTGGGCATATACCCTGAACAAACCATAATTCAAAAAGAGTCATGTACCACAATGTTCACTGCAGCACTATTTACAATAGCCATCGACAGATGAATGGATAACGAAGATGTGGCACATATATACAATGGAATATTACTCAGCATAAAAAGAAACAAAATTGAGTTATCTGTCATGAGGTGGATGGACCTAGAGACTGTCATACAGAGTGAAGTATGTCAGAAAGAGAAAATCAAATACTGTATGCTAACACACATATATGGAATCTAAAAAACAACAACAAAATGGTTCTGAAGAACCCAGGGGCAGGACAGGAATAAAGACACAGACGTAGAGAATGGACTTGAGGACACAGGGAGGGGGAAGGGTAAGCTGGGACGAAGTGAGAGAGTGGCATGGACATATATACACTACCAAATATTAAATAGATAGCTAGCGGGAAGCAGCTGCATAGCACAGGGAGATCAGCTCAGTGCTTTGTGTCCACCTAGAGTGGTGGGATAGGGAGGGTGGGAGGGAGAAGCAAGAGGGAGGAGATATGGTGATATATGTATATGTATAGCTGGTTCACTTTGTTTTAAAGCAGAAACTAACACACCATTGTAAAGCAATTATACTCCAATACAGATATTAAAAAACAAAAACACATGACCTAGCTGTGTTCTATACTGCCTTTCCTTTTATTCATTTCAGAAAAGTAGAATAAAATATTTCCTTGTAAAAAAAAAAAAAAGAAAATTGGGAACATTTCTTCCTCATAGAATGTCAGAGCCAGAAGTCATTGTGGAGGTGTGGAGGTCAGCAGTTTCGGATTCTGTTATGCGGTGCCCTCAGGCTCTCTGCAGGGGAAGCTACATAGAGTTTGCTGCCCACTTCAATCAGCGTGGCTCTGCTTTGACTGTTTTATATACCATGGCTTTGTGTAAGATTTGATTGAAAAAAGGCTACCATTATTATTATTTTTAAAAATAAATTTATTTATTTAATTTATTTTTGGCTGTGTTGGGTCTTCGTTGCTGCACACGGGCTTTCTCTAGTTGCGGCGAGCGGGCTACTCTTCGTTGTGGTGCGCAGGCTTCTCATTGCGGTGGCTTCTCTTGTTGCGGAGCACGGGCTCTAGGCATGCGGGCTCAGTAGTTGTGGCTTACAGGCTCTACAGTGCAGGCTCCGTAGTTGTGACGCAGAGGCTCAGTTGCTCTGCAGTATATGGGATCTTCCCAGACCAGGGCTCGAACCCACGTCGTCTGCATTGGCAGGTGGATTCTTAACCACTGCGCCACCAGGGAAGCCCTACCATTATTTTTTTAAAGCATAAAACCACCCACCTGCTCTAGTCACCTTCTTTTGCACGTAGCAAAGCAAAAGTTGTTGTTTTTATTTTCTGACTTTGGAATGTTTATTCTTTAAAAAAATTAGTTGCTTTTTCTACAGCTATACAAAGGTCTTAATGTTTCTTTGGCAATGGAATATAATGGAACTTTTACAACTACATTTTACAAAAAGTTACCTTTTGACTCAGAAACAGTATTTACTGTGTGCACATAGTTGACTGACAAAATTCCCTACCATCCAGCACCCTAATTAATTGACAAAATAAACAGATTGCCCAGGAATCTTGGTGCATTGGAAGCAGAGTCAGAACGTAGGCATTTTAACCTCCTTTCTAGTGTTCTTTCAGTCCTCCCCAACTCAGGTGCTGCATGTTGTGTGATTTATTTGCCAAGAGGAAGTGGGGATGGGTTGTTGGAATAACAGAAGCTGACTGACCTTGAATTTCACCCTCCCAGTGAGTAAGCCAACTTAGTGGCTTTACCAGCTCTGTCATCACTTCTGCTTCGCACCAGGCTCACTGTGAGCTGGAAGCACATGACTCCCTATGGATTATGCTCCAGGCAGCCCCATGTGGGCCACGCTGAGCTCCACCAGCGAGCATCAAGCAGCCTACAGGCTTGCAGAAAGTAGACTCACCATGCTGAGAACATCCTCCTCCAGGCCCATCAAATCTCCCCAGTTCCAAAACAATATATCCCTTAAGATGTTAACAAGTTTATTACTTTAAAAATGTGAATGGGTAGAATATATGCTAAGGCCTTGACTTTGATATCACTTCAAAGTGAGATTTCCCTGCCTTCCCAACCCTAAATTACTCTGAAATGATATAATGCTCTTATCTGTATTGATCCGACTGACCCTTTTTATTTACAGTCTTCTGGTTTTTGTTTTGTGGTTCTGCCCTACAACCACAGAATGGAAGGTTCCTTGAAACCTGGGATCCTATTATACAAACCTGAGGTTTCCAAACCTCAAAATAGGACCTACAAAAATATGCACATAAAGATCAGGCAGAATACTAGAATCAGAGACTATCCTGGAAAATGCAGCATTGTAGCAGTTGGTAAATATACTGGGTTGGCTAAAAAGTACCTTCGGTTTTTAAGTAAAAATAAAAGACACATTTTTCATTTCACCAAGAACTTTATTGAACAATGATGTATTCACCCTTTTGTTCCACTGCCTTCTGCCATTTTTGAGGCAACTTCATAATTCCATCTTCCCAAGATTTTTTATATCTTTTTGAGCAAAGAGCTGTTCCAGGTGCCTTTTACAGTCTTCCAGGGAATTAAAATTTTTTCCATTAAGAGAATTTTGTAAAGATCTAAATAAATGGAAACCTGAAGGTGCAATGTCTGGTGAATACAGAGGATGAATCAGAACTTAACAGTTTTTGCTTGGTCACCAAAGAAACATGCGGTCTTGCGTTATCCTGATGCAACATTATGAATTTTCTGTTGACTAATTTTGGACGCTTTTAATTGAGTGCCGCTTTCAGTTGGTCTAACTGGGAGCAGTACTTGTTGGAATTAATCGTTTGGTTTTCCGGAAGGAGCTCACAGTAGAAGACTCCCTTCCAATCCTACCATAGACACAACATCATCTTCTTTGGATGAAGACAGGCCTTTGGTGTGGTTGGTGATGGTTCATTTTGCTTGCCCCCATGATCTCTTCTGTTCCACATTATTGTTCAGTATCCACTTTTAATCGCCTGTCACAATTTATTTTAAAAATGGAATGTTTTCATTACATTTCAGTAGAGAAACGCATGCGGAAATATGGTCAGGAAGGTTTTTTTCACTTAATTTATGTGGAACCCAAACATCAAAGCGATTAACATAACCAAGCTGGTGCAAATGATTTAATGCTTGATTTGGATATTTTGAGTATGTCGGCTATCTCCTGCATGGTATAACGTTGATTATTCTCAATTAATGTCTCAATTTGATTGCTATTAACTTCAACTGGTCTACGCAGGCCGTGGAGCATCATCCAGCAAGAAATCTCCAGCACGAAACTTTGCATATCACTTTTGACACATTTGATCAGTCACAGTACCTTCTCCATACACTGCACAAGTCTGTTTTTTTTGTGTTTCAGTTGATCTTTTACCTTTCTTGAAATAATAAAGCATAATATGCCAAAAATGTTGCTTTTTTTCTTCCATCTTCAATATTAAGATGGCTACACAAAAATCCACCAATTTTGATGTCTTTTTTTAAAGGCACGCTGATATGACAGCTATCACATACAATCTAACAAAACTGTTTCAAATGAAGTTAAAGATAACTAAGTGCTACTAGAGCCATCTTACAGAAAAACCCAACAGACCTTTTGGCCAACCCAGTACACAGCAGGATGCTGTATGTTCAACAGGTTCCTAAATTTTGGGGGAAGAAAAAAACTAGACCCAGGCTGCACAGACCCCATGATAAAAAATATAAATGACCTAGAGACATCATATGCTGGCTAAGTATTAAAATGAAATAAGTGATGATTTCATTGATGATAAGCAGAATAATAGATAACTATGAATTTGAAGGTAATGGAAATGATGACATCCTTTTCAGTGCAATCCAAAAAACATTGTAGAACATTATAAGTAAGGACTAGGCACTCTGGGGGATGCTGATTCAAAGAGAACACTCAATATTCCAAGCTAATGCTGCAACACAGTCCCAGATAGAAGTGGAGTAGGACCGAATGTGGAGCCAGAGTGAACAAGTTTTTGGTTGTCTGGTAAAGGGCTCTGAAATGGAGCAGAGCTTCTGGATGACCATTTAAAATCACTTCAGAGCCTGGTCAAAGTGTTGAGAGCAAGAAAACAGCTTTGGCTGCAGTGTCAGGAGTGATTTGGAGAAGGTTTTTACTCAAGGCAAGCAGAGGTAGAAAGACTTAAGTTTCAACTTGGGTCTTGTGTTAGCCAAATTTGTCTGTTTTGTCATTTGACAGCAGTGGCAATGCTGATCTCAGTTGTTAGGGGAAAAACTCGTAATTCTCCTGGTCCAGTGGGGGATAAGGGAAATGGCAAGGAAGAGTCAGAAGGCTCACACCCCTGGTGGAGCCGCAGTGTCTGATGGCATTTTTTATCTCTTTTTTTTTCTTTCAAACTAGAACTAGATGGATGACAGAGAATTTACAATGGAATACCTAAGAAGTTGTACCAGGGCAATCTATTTTACCACTGAAAGACCAAGACATGCTTCATGGAGACCTGAACCAGAAAATTGGTGAAAAAGCACTTTGAACTAGACCTACTTCTTGGGCTCTTTTCTTTCTCCTTGAGAATGTTTTACAAAGGTAGTGTGCTAAGTGCTAATTGAGTAGTACAAAGAGTATCTATTTACTAAAAAGAGTTCAAAGGAGGAGAGATCACAGTGGGCTGCAGCAACCGGGGAAATAGTGACTAGAACTTGAACTTCAAGGATGGGTGGGATTCAGATTAAGTGGAAAGGAGAGAGAAAGGAGGGGCTTGCTGGGCAGAGGGAGATGCCAAGTACAAAGCAAGCAGAAAGCACAAGACCACTATTACACAAGGCTTTAATGGATGAAAAAACTGAGGCTCAGATAGACTAAGGAACTTGACTAAGCATACACGGCTCCTGCATTACTATATAAGGAACTAAAGTAAAGCTACTTAATACCAAAGCCCATATTCCTTCCTCCAGACTCCAGGTTCACAAGGCTGACAGACATGTAAACAACTAACTATGATACGTGTTTGTGAGTTGAAAGCTGTTTCATTACTTTTTATTTTCATTTAGTTATACTTGTCACAACATGTCAAAAAAGGAAGCAGCATTGCTTTCTAGAGAAATATTTATTTCCTGTATTGATGTCAACACATTAACTCATCTGGAAGGGAGATTCCTCCAAGTAGAGGAATAATGGTGTAATGGTGACATGATGTGGTCCAAAGCATAAGCTGGCAACTTTTTGAGGGTGAAGTGATGACAAAATAGAGAGAGAGAGAGAGAGAGAGAGAGAGAGAGAGAGAGAGAGAGAGAGAGGATAGAAACGTCCAAAGAAAGGAGGGGTGGAACTGTTTAGCTCCAAAATGTTCTGAATTAAGCTGATAATCCTTTTCTGATTAGAAACACTTCAGGTTTTCAGAAATAAAAGTTTTTGTCAAAAGCAGTTTAACACTGGTGTTTGTGAAGTATGTGTTCTTTTCAAATGTTTCAAATCAAGGCAAATGGACAACCCAGGAAGGATTACTGTTGACCTTGGTGAGTGCAGGATCTACTCTCACCAGTCTCCTATCCTTTGTGGAGTAATGTGGTAAATCAACAAGTCGAGCAAGTAAGCAATGTACAGTAGGGGAGACTGACCTCATTTAAAACTGCTATTCCAAAGTCTGTGCACTCCTGCTAGCTTGCTGGGCTTAGCCTCCTCCTAAGTGTCCTGGTAGCTGACTGATGAACTGCTTAATGGTCCATGAACTAAAGGGAATTATTAACTCACTTCCCTGCATGTGGAGTTCAAAACTACCTAGATAAATAAATAAGAGATACTAGCTTTAGGATGGCTGCTATTGCCTAGGAAAGGGAGTATAGGAGCCCTAGTGGTAGCTAGAGACAGAATAACTGGCTATTTGACTCTTCTGATACCTTTGAGGTAGGGAAGGCAAAGTTAGGTACAGCTTCTCAAAGATCCCCTAAAACCCTTGGCCAGTTTCTATCAGAGCCCTTACCACATTGTATTGTAACTGTCTGTGTGTAGGTCTGCCATCCTCAATAGGCTGAATCCTTGGAGGCAGTGACTGTATTTTATCCGTACTTTTCCCACTTCCTTGCATATGTGTCCACCAAATGTTGAGTGGGTGAGTGAGTAAAATGGGTAGATGGCTGGAGACAAATCATCACACTCACCATGCATAAGCAACTCAAACCTGGCAGTGGAAGGTTTAACATTAACCTGGCAGTGGGAGAAAATTAACCCTGCAAAGGACTAATTTCCATGAGGTAACTCAGGAAAACTAAGGAATGTGCGTTGGCAATCAATGGGTAATCTATTGAAAAAGCACTTACTTTTCAGAGAAATTTGTTTTCAAGGAAGGCAAGTCACAAGTGAGGGTATTTACAGCCTTTTGCTTTTAGTTGTAATAACGCTGCAGAATACGTTGAGCTCTGGGATGCCAGTAACGCAGAAAAGGCTCATGAGGATCACCACCCAGATATTTGCAACATCTGCCCTTTGAGTAGTTAACTATTCAAACCATCTGGAGTGCTTTTTTTTTTTTTTTTTTCCAATACGCGGGCCTCTCACTGTTGTGGCCTCTTCCGCTGTGGAGCACAGGCTCTGGACACGCAGGCTCAGTGGCCATGGCTCACGGGTCCAGCCGCTCCGCGGCATGTGGGATCTTCCTGGACCGGGGCACGAACCCGTGTCCCCTGCATCGGCAGGCGGACTCTCAACCACTGCGCCACCAGGGAAGCCCTGGAGTGCTTTTTACTGTTGTATTCTGGAACAGTGATTCTCAACTTTCTCTTCTCTTATTCTCAACTTTCTCTTTTCTCTTATGTTCTACAAGTCTTCTTTCTGTCTTTCTCTCCTCCCTACTCCCCCACTGCATCCCTGTCTCCTCACATCTAAACTCCCTTTATAATAAGAACCTGCTATACAAAAATAAATAAATAAATAAAATTTAAAAAAAACCCTCCCTTTACTCAATTATTGTCTCTGTCTTTATAGCCTTGGAGGAGAAATGTGACAGGGTAGAAAGCCAAAAATATTCTGAGAGCTACTTCTTTGCTTTGGTTCTAAAATCCTCAGCTCTGTGAGGGAAAAAGAGAGTTCTGGGTTCATCTAAAATGTATGAGGAACAAGACAGGAGGAAAACATTCCCTCTATGCTAGAAAAAGTTTCTCCAGGCTGGGGAGATGTAGAGGAAGAACAGATATGATGAAAGTAGATAAATGAGTGGGCTCCAGAGTGAGGGGTCTGACATCGTGTTTTCTGAGAAGAGTCCCAGAGAGGTGGCAAGACCTCTGAGAGATTTAGGGGAGGCGAGAGAATCTGCACATTGCAGGAAACGGAGCAGAGCCAGAGAGGAGGGTTTACTATATGGTGGGTCATGGCAAGGGAATGCCACAGACAATTGGTAAGATCACTGATTCCCAGGATGATCTGGCAGCAGAAACATAGTCCCCATGATTCACAAGGGGGCCCAGAATCTGTAAGGAGATTTACCAGGCTTAACACAAAAGGAAGGGACAGTTCAACAGCGACTTGAATGGACTAATAACTGAGGACCAGACTGAACCATAGAGTCTCAGTAAAAACCGGTGAGGACAAATGATGTTTTCCTGCAACCCAATGTCTGGCTCTATGTAAGTTCTTCAGGACTGAGCCATGGGTCGGCAGAAAAGGGGAAGGAATCTTAAATTGACTAGCTTAAGTTTTCCTTTCTATGGTGTAATTGTGAGCTCAAAGTAGTAATTAAGTAAAGATATAAAAATATAAACAATGTGTAAATCCTGCACATCTAAGTGTGGATTGAAATCCATTTTTACCATTTATCTACCTGTCTCTCCACCCATCCATACAGCCATCCATCCATCCATCCATCCATCCATTTATCCATCCATCTTTTTCCAGAAAGAACCTAAGGCAGTTTATAAGTATCTATAACCAATCAAAGAATCTTGGTGCTACCATAACAGATACATGAGTTGAACTAGACATTACAACTCAGAAGCCAAGAAGTAGGCAGCGAACACAAATAAATAAAGCATGTCAGAGTAAGCTAAATCCTTTGCCTAAATTGTATCTATTTTTACTGACCTGTGGTGTGTGTTCCATGATGGTGAACATCCTGTTTAAGATTTTGTATGTGTGTGTGTGTGGGTGGGTGCATGTGTGAAATTTTTAATTATTGCACTTTAAATTTTGTAATTGAGTTCCTTGATTAGGAATCAGAAACCTGACAATGTCAGATCTTCTATTGCACTTTGTGATATGCATTATATAGTATTCAGCCCCCTATTTTTAAACCGGGAATAATGTTTTATTTTATTCACTTTAATAATAGCCAGTCACAAACGTACGTTCTTCCAAACAGAGAGATTTTTCATGTTGGTTTTTATATTTAGGGCACTGTTCCTCAGCTCTGTTCTCACACCAATAATATTAATTGTGAATAACAACTTGAACAATTTTAGGTCATTTTCAAAAATCTGATTTCAGAAAATGATTTTTGAACTTTAGTGTTCAAATCCCTAATTTTGGAACAGCAGTTTTGGCCATCACTTTCATTTTGGTGGAGCAGAGAACAATTTCAATGTGTGAAAGTGGGTCATACTCTTCCTTAACAAATGAGTTTCTTAAAGACATAGTTTTATTAAGGAAAGAGCAAATGAAATAAAATATTTGGGTACCATTAATAAATGTCCCTGTAGGAAAATATTTTAATATTTACATTGTAATAACAATGAAAATGGCCACGTTTTTTCGCTTGTTTGTTTGTTCTTTGGTTTTCTTTTTTTTAGGGAAAGAGTGTTGGAAAATCTCTATTTCTGAGCCTAGGAATATGAGAGGACAAGGAATAACCTTTTGTAGTCATGGTATGTCAATAATTTGTACACACCTATGATATCTCAGAGTAAGAAATAGGCTTAAAAGGGAGCTCTAACCTCTCCCATAATTTTTTTCTAGAATTTCCCTTTGAAAAAGAGGAACAAGTCAGGTTTTTTTCCCCAAGAAGCCAAAACATGTTTCTCGCACCCTGTAATGAATGACCAAGCCATCTAACTTGTCTGTTCTACAGCAGATTTGATATCAGTCATTGGGTTCCCTAAGCAAAGTACTGCATTGTCTGTGGCTCCAGCACAGGGGCATGTCCAGTTCCTGGAGCTATAACCACATCCACAGTCGGTGAGATTTTCAACTTCCTAGCACAAAATGATTTCTGTGAGCAAGGTAGTAGGCAGATTTGAGTTCCAGGTCTTTGTAAAACAATGAATTTGTTTGCCACTTGGATTTGTTTCAGTATAATCTAATATTAACACCAAATACCAACTATACTCATAAGAGTACCACTTAAAGTCACACAGTACTTTTCAGTAGTCTGCATTAAATCTTTGAAGACTATTCTCAACACATAAAAAGGTTATTTTCTGAGATAGTGTCTCTCCTGGGCCTCTTTCAAAAGTTATTTAGTAATGGAAAAGTATACATCAACACCACAAAAATAAGATGGTAGTATTCAAATGTGTGTTCCTATCAGCTGCAATTTTTTAAAACACCAAGTGATTTTACTTTTTCACAAAACTTGTCCTATAGCCTCGCAGTTATGTCTTAAAAATGATAAGAAATATTATGTGTGCTTAGATTTCCATTTTCAAATGGTCATTCCTGATTAGTACACATCATTTCTGCTCGTACAACTGACACGTTTTTATAAGACTGTCATTCTTAAACACTTCTTATCCTAGGAAAACGTTTCGTACATAATATGTAGCTACATTTCACAACAGCATTTCCTTTAGTCATAGATTAAGCCTTGATGACAAGTTATGCCCTTTCATAGTTGACTATTTTGGGGGGGTACCAACATAATTACCATATACATATTAATGTCAAATTGTATTCTGTTGTCTCAGATACACATTAGCTTGCACATGAATTATGTAAACTTTTTTTTTTTAAAGATGAAGTTTTACTTTGCTTGGTCGCTAATTCAAATTGACCCTAGGGCTTCCCTGGTGGTGCAGAGGTTGAGAGTCTGCCTGCCAGTGTGGGGGACATGGGTTTGAGCCCTGGTCTGGGAAGATCCCACATGTCATGGAGCAACTAGGTCCATGAGCCACAACTACTGAGCCTGTGCATCTGGAGCTTGTGCTCCACAACAAGAGAGGCCGTGACAGTGAGAGGCCCATGCACCACAATGAAGTGTGGCCCCCGCTCACCGCAACTAGAGAAAGCCCTCGCACAGAAATGAAGACCCAACACAGCCATAAATAAATAAATAAATAAATAAATAAATAAATAAATGATGCCTCTCTTTAGATATCTATAAAAAAAATTGACCCTAAACAAAGCTTATGTCACCAAAAAAAGGTTAACACAAGGATTTATGTATAGGAAAGCTGAATTTAGGATGGGCAAATAGTCTCCTCTCAATGACATTGTAGGCCATGAGCAACTCTGTAAGAAGGTTAGAACTTCAGTTTTCTTGGTTCACTGTATTATTTACACACGTTTTTCTTTCTCCAAGGGTATGCATAAAACAAATAAATCATGCTAGTGTCCCTCTTACTCAGGATGTGCTCTCTAACTTCCATAAGAACACTAAGCTCCATGGCTGAAGTGGTGTTTCAAGCATGGCAAGCAATTAAAACATTAGAAAATGGATACATGTATATGTGTGCCTGAGTCCCTTTGCTGTGCACCTGAAACTATTACAACATTGTTAATCAGCTATAGTCCAATATAAAATAAAAAGTAAATAAAAAACATTAATTATTTCCACTATTTTATCATCAAGGTCACTTATCCCTTCTTCTGCCTCAGTTATTCTGCTACTGATTACTTCCAGAGAATTTTTAATTTCATTTTTTGTGTTGTTCATCATTGTCTGTTTGCTCTTTAGTTCTTCTATGTCCTTTTTAAACGTTTCTTGTATTTTCTCCATTCTATTTCCAAGACTTTGGATCATCTTTATTATTGTTACTCTGAATTCTTTTTCATGTAGACTGCCTATTTCCTCTTCATTTATTTAATCTGGTGGGTTTTTACCTTACTCCTTCATCTGCTGTGTTTCTCTGTCTTCTCATTTTGCTTAACTTACTGTGTTTAAAGTAAACCTGTCACTGTTTGCAGATGACATGATACTTTACATAGAGAATCCTAAAGATGCTACCAGAAAACAAGTAGAGCTAATCAGTGAATTTGGTAAAGTAGCAGGATACAAAATTAATGCACAGAAATCTCTTACATTCCTATACACTAATGATGAAAAATCTGAAAGAGAAATTAAGTAAACACTCCCATTTACCACAGCAACAAAAAGAATAAAATACCTAGGAATAAACCTACCTAAGGAGACAAAAGACCTGTATGCAGAAAACTATAAGACACTGATGAAAGAAATTAAAGATGATACAAACAGATGGAGAGATATACCATGTACTTGGGTTGGAAGAATCAACACTGTGAAAATGACTATCTACCCAAAGCAATCTACAGATTCAATGCAATCCCTATCAACCTACCACTGCATTTTTCACAGAACTAGAACAAAAAATGTCACAATTTGTATGGAAGCACAGAAGACCCTGAATAGCCAAAGCAATCCTGAGAACAAAAACGGAGCTGGAGGAATCAGGCTCCCTGACTTCAGACTATACTACAAAGCTACAGTAATCAAGACAGTATGTTACTGGCACAAAACTAGAAATATAGATCAATGGAACAGGATAGAAAGCCCAGAGATAAGCCCATGCACATATGGTCACCTTATCTTTGATAAAGGAGGCAAGCATATACAATGGAGAAAAGACAGCCTCTTCAATAAGTGGTGCTGGGAGAACTGGACAGCTACATGTAAAAGAGTGAAATTAGAACAGTCCCTAACACCATACACAAAAATAAACTCAAAATAAACTTAAAGACCTAAATGTAAGGCCAGACACTATAAAACTCTTAGAGGAAAACATAGGCAGAACATTGTATGACATAAATCACAGCAAGATCCTTTTTGACCCACTTCCTTGAGAAATGGAAATAAAACCCAAAACAAACAAATGGGACCTAATGAAACTTCAAAGCTTTTGCACAGAAAAGGAAACCATAAATAAGATGAAAAAACAACTCTCAGAATGGAAGAAAATATTTGCAAATGAAACAACTGACAAAGGATTAATCTCCAAAATTTACAAGCAGCTCATGCAGCTCGATACCAAAAAACAAACAACCCAATCCAAAAATGGGCAGAAGACCTAAATAGACATTTCTCCAAAGAAGATATACAGATTGCCAACAAACACATGAAAGAATGCTCAACATCATTAATCATTAGAGAAATGCAAATCAAAACTACAATGAAGTGTATCACCTCACACAGGTCAGAATGGCCATCATCAAAAAATCTAGAAACAATAAATGCTGGAGAGTGTGTGGAGAAAAGGGAACCCTCTTGCACTGTTGGGGGGAATGTAAATTGATACAGCCACTATGGAGAACAGTATGGAGGTTCCTTAAAAAACTAAAAATAAACTACCATACGACCCAGCAATCCCATGACTGGCATATACCCTGAGAAAACCATAATTCAAAAAGAGTCATGAACCACAATGTTCATTGCAGCTCTATTTACAATAGTCAGGACATGGAAGCAACCTAAGTGTCCATCGACAGATGAATGGATAAAGAAGATGTGGCACATATATACAATGGAATATTACTCAGCATAAAAAGAAACAAAATTGAGTTGTTTGTAGTGAGGTGGCTGGACCTAGAGACTGTTATACAGAGTGAAGTTAGTCAGAAAGAGATAAACAGGTACCATATGCTAACACATATAAATGGGACCTAAGGAAAAAAAAAAAGGGTCTGAGTAACCTAGAAGCAGGACAAGAAGAAAGAGACAGACATAGAGAATGGACTTGAGGACACTGGGAGAGGGAAGGATAAGCTGGGGCAAAGGGAGAGAGTAGCACTGACATATATACACTACCAAATGTAAAATAGGTTCCTCGTGGGAAGCAGCTGCATAGCACAGGGAGATCAGCTCGGTGCTTTGCGACCACCTAGAGGGATGGGATAAGGAGGGTGGAAGGGAGATGCAAGAAGGAGGGGATATGGGGATATATGTATACATATAGTTGATTCTCTTTGTTATACAGCAGAAACTGACATGCCATTGTGAAGCAATTATACTCCAATAAAGATGTAAAAAAAAAAAAGGATTTAAATAGACGTTTCTCTAAAGATATACAAATGGCCAACAAGTTCAACATTATCTGTCGTTAATGAAATATAAATCAAAACCACACTTTGCTGCCACTTCACATCTACTATGATGGCTATAATCAAAAAGACATATAGGGGCTTCCCTGGTGGCGCAGTGGTTGAGAGTCCGCCTACCAATGCAGGGGACATGGGTTTGTGTCCCAGTCTGGATCCCACATGCCACGGAGCGGCTGGGCCCATGAGCCATGGCCGCTGGGCCTGCGTGTCCGGAGCCTGTGCTCTGTGATGGGAGAGGCCACAGCAGTGAGAGGCCCGTGTACCGCAAAAAAAAAAAAAAAAAAAAAAAAAAAAAAGACATATAACAACACATTTTGGCATGGATGTGAAGAAATTGGAACTCTCACAAATTGCTGGTGGAAGGTAAAAGGGTGCAGCCACTTTGGAAAACAATTTGTGAGTTCCTCGAAAGTTTAAACTCAGAGTAACAATATGACCTTGCAATTCCACTTGTAGCTTATGCCCAAGAGAAATGAAAACATATATCCACAAAAAAATGTGTGCACAAATATTCATAGCAGCCTTACACATAATAGCCAAAAATGGAAATGATCCAAATATACATCAACTGAGGAATAGATAAATAAAATGTGGTATATCCTTCAGTGGAGTATTACTTAGCCATGAAAAGGAATGAAGTACTGATACATTCTACAATATGGATGATCCTTGAAAACATAAAGCTAAGACAAAGAAGACAGTTACAAAAGGCTACAGATTATATAATCCTATTTATATGACATTTCCACACTAGGAAAATGCATAGAGACAGAAAGTAGATTAGTGGTTTCCTGGGATTAGAGAGGAAAGAGAATGGGAATTTATTTAGAGGGTGATGAAAATATTTTGGAATTATAGTGCTGATACTTGCAAAACTTTGTGAATATACTAGACGCTATTTAATTGTATACTTTAAAACTGATTTTTATGGTATTTGAAAAGTCTAGAGCAGTCTAAATCATCTAGTTTTTCCATGATAGAGCAGTACATCTGATGTATTGCTGAGGCACATTGGACAGAGACATATGTGTGATTTGAGTCTTTATGGCATGGTACTCTGGGTCTCAGAAGGCTCATATTCTCCAGCTACCTTAAAATTATTCTTCTATTGATCTAAGTGTGCTCCTGTTTCCTTTTTTCTTTCCCACCCACACCTTTGTTCTCTCTCATATATCCAAGTCATTCCCAGCGTAAATTTTAGCTCTATGTTTCCATATTCTAGACACTATGATTTTCAGTACATTCAATGACTAAGTCCAGAAGTGAATGTTATCCAAGGCAATGTTTTTCAAGTGTATTAAAATCACTAGTGGAAGAGTTTTTCTTTTAGAAATGTAGATTTCAGGACTGTACATCCAAAGAGGGAATCTGCCTTAGTAAGAGGCATCCCAGAAGACTCAGGCACACCCACGTTCGCAAACTCCACTTCTAGAGATTGAGCAGACTTGGTGGGGATCCTTTCCTTGATCATTCAGTGATGATGACGATCGTCCAGAGTAACCATTCCTGGACCTCTGAATTTGGCCTTGGCTCTGTCTCCTTTGTAACTAACTGAGCTCTCCTCTCCCCCATTACTAACCACCTGGATACTCCAGTACCCAGGGGAAGGGCAGAAAGCAGTCTTCCCCATTCCAGGTTCTCCACTCAGGAGGCCTGGTGATTCTCTCCACTCAATGGCAAAATTTATGTCAAACTCACCCATTAAGACAGACTCACTCAAGGACCATGACACCCATCTTTCCTTCTGTATTTGGATGAACAGGGCAAGAGCCTTCTGATAGAGGGTCAAAGGACCCACCATCTACAGAGTCATTTGCAACACAAATGGGTAAAATCAGAGGAGAAGAAGAATTCTTATTTGTGTCCCATAGAGGCAAACAGGAAATCCTTCCGACGGTTACCTGGCTAACATGTTTTAGCATGGCTATGACTTACTCTCCATTCCCTGGTGTATTTCCAGCAAGCACCCTAACCACAGCCTGAGCCCATGAGGGCTTCCAGGTCTTTATGATTCCCCTCCATCCCCTTCCCTCCATCTCTCAGGCTGCCTGAGATCTGACAAGGACAGGCTAACAAAATATACATGTTCAAGTGGTTTGCTGGAAAAAGTGATGTAACGGAAAATAAGAACCAAATGCATAGCCAAGCCTGCTGTCTCTATTCCAATAAGGTAAGAACCAATCTGAAAACTGGATTGCCTCTGAAGGCAACTGAAAATTTTTTAAAACGACCTATATCAAGACCAGAAAATAATTAATTACGTTTCAAAGAATTCTAAGCTGCTATCATTTTTATAAAAAAAGATTTCTTTAAGCAGCTAATTGTGCAAAGTTCTTTTTAAAAAGCGACCCCTTCCTCCAATATCTAAAACTATCTTACTTTCTGGAGCCACTAACTGAGAGCCACTTCTGATCCAGCTGTCTAGTTACACCTGAGTTTCTCTTCCTGGTTGTTTTTTCCTGTTCTTAGGCTGACAGTGATGAATGTTAATGAGAGCCCTAAGAAGTCCACCATTGTCCCTTCCAGTAAACCTACAATGCTCCACATTGGGAAATGAAGAATTGGCCTCAGGGTAAAGAGAGTGATTGCAAACAGAAGGAGGCAGAAGCTAGAGTATTGGCAGCACAACAACCTGGAAAGCACTTAAACATTCTGATACTCAGGTTACATCCTCAACCCATTAAATCAGAATCTCTGGCCATGAAACCTAAGCATTAGTATTTTCAAAAACTGTTCCAATGAATAGCCGAGTCTGAGAACTACTGGGCCGAAGGAAAGAGAAAGATGCTCCTAACATCTGGAACTCAAAGTCACATGCAATTTGATTCCATGCAATTATCCTAGAACCCCAAGCTCCCAGCCATGTCACCATATTCAAGCAAAGGGTAAAATCATTCTTCCCTGTATTGCATTCTTGCAGCTGTAATTCCTCCTTTTGACATTTTCCCCACTGAAGATACCTTTGAAGTTCAAGTTAACTTGGTTTTATCTTATATGTATCTATTGCATAAGTGCCATAAACAGGGGTTTGCTTTAATCACTATCATCTTCTCTCTCATTCCTCACCTATCACTCTATGTCTATAGGCCAGAGATTCTCAAAGCATGGTTTCCAGACCTGGGGCATCAGTATCACCTGGAAATATACAGAAATTTCAGTTCTTGGGCCCCACCTGCTGAACCAGAAACTCTGAAGATGGAGTCCAGCAGTCTGTGTTTTAACAAGCCTGCGGGTGATGCTGATGCATGCTAAAGCTTGAGAACCACTGCTCTTGCATCCATGAGACAGTAGATTATGCCTTCTGCTGTGAAGCTGAAAGCCAACCAGTCAGCACAGAGCCTTTAGAAGAGGTGCAGAGAACCTGTAAGTGATGTTATGACAGAATAGGCTAAATAACTAGAGCAACATAAGCAGCATTAGGAGCAGGGGCTTAAGGGACCATAACCCTTGAGTCTCTTTCTGCTCTGTTTCCCACCAATCTCTTCTGTCACCTCTGTGTCCATGGATTTTCCTTCAGTTGAACAGCTACCTGTTGGGGATACCATGTCCATATTTTGAATGTTAGTACTCTCACAAGGCAGCAACTCTCTCCCTTAAGTCTTCCAAAATATGAGTGTACATAGTGCTTGTAATTTCATTACCTGGGAGCCAAATAAAAAGAGCACAGTTCATGGAAAGAACAAGGAGCTTGGCTTCAGCCCCAGACACTTAATTCATCAATAAATATTTATTTATTCTATGAGGACAGTATTATGATAGTTCCCCTTCTCCTGGTTCTTCCTTGCCTCCTTCCAATCCACTTGCTACACAGAAGCCAAAAGATTCTTTCAAGAAGAAAATCCCATTGTGTTACTTCCTTCCTTAAAATTCTCTAATGACTTTAAATGCACTTGAAATAAAACCTAAATTTCTCTATAAAGCCTTCAAGAGTCTTCACAATCTGGCCCCCATGTACTTTCCTCATTCCTCCATCACTATTTTCCCTTCCACGGGCACTATCCTCTGGTCGACATGGTCTTTCTGCTCCTAAACAAGTAAGTCTCCTCACCACAGGGCCTTTGCACTTGCTGTTCTCTTGCCTAGAAAGGTCCTCTCCATACTTTCACATGGCTTTTTTTTTTTATTTAGGTCTCAAATCAAACATTAGCTTTTCCAGGAAACATGAGCAAATACTCTCAGTTAGCAATATTTACACAGCCACTATTACACTCTTTTATGTAGCACTTAAAACTAGCTAAGCACATTTATCAGTCTATCCAACTACCCATTCACTTTTCTGCATGTTGTTTGTTAAGGACTTTTTTTTTTTTTTTTTTTTTTTTGCGGTATGCGGGCCTCTCACTGTTGTGGCCTCCCCCGTTGCGGAGCACAGGCTCCGGACGCGCAGGCTCCGGATGCGCAGGCTCAGCGGCCATGGCTCACGGGCCCAGCCGCTCCGCGGCATATGGGATCCTCCCAGACCGGGGCACGAACCCGTATCCCCTGCATCGGCAGGCGGACTCTCAACCACTGCGCCACCAGGGAGGCCCAGGACTTTTGTTTTTTGTTGGTTTTTTCTGTCTCCCCTCACTTAGAATCTAGGTTCCCTGAAAACAGGGGAATTTTCTGTGTTGTTCATTCCTGTATTCCCAGATGTAATAGGATAATACATATTTTCTGAATATATAAGTGAATGAATGCATATGCCATACAGAATATTTTGAAGAATAACAGTATATAAAGTTCTTTTTAAAAAAACGAATCATTTATAAAACTCTAGTGAAGAAAACCTGAATCATTAGCTAGTATCATGTTATAAAATCTGAATTAGTTAGGCGAAGTCTAAACATATTTTCAATATAGAATATTGTTGTGCAAAGGGGTATTAAAAGTTTATTATCCTTTCTCAGGGAAGGAATGCTTTCCAACCATCAAACAGAAAAAGTCTTTCCTTTCTGAGGAAAAATATCAACTACTTCCTTTTGCTCACAGTGAAATGTTTGGGACCTGGAATGCAGTATGAGAGACAATTCAAATTCAGACCACACCTCCCCCACCCCCCATAGAAGGTTATTTTCCAAACCATATTCATATTCTCTAATAAGTAAATGTAACCCGATAAGCAAGTGGATTTACTTGGCTCATGCAGTAGGCTTATCTTTAAAGTAAAAGAGACAAAGAAAATGAGTTTCCAAGTGCAATTTTCATTTAAAAAATCTGTGTCAAGTGGCATGGACATATATACACTACCAAAAGTAAAATAGGTAGCTAGTGGGAAGCAGCCGCATAGCACACGGAGATCAGCTCGGTGCTTTGTGACCACCTAGAGGGGTGGGATAGGGAGGGTGGGAGGGAGGGAGACACAAGAGGGAGGAGATATGGGAACATATGTATATGTATAACTGATTCACTTTGTTATAAAGCAGAAACTAACACACCATTGTAAAGCAATTATACTCCAATAAAGATGTAAAAAAAAAAAAAATCTGTGTCAAGAGTTAAGTGGTTTGAGGGAAGAGGTTCCAGAATTCAAGAGCTAGCACTATGTAAGTCACCCAGCCCAAACCTGTACCCAATGCAGAAGCCCCGCCCCCTGTAATATCCATGACAGCTTTTCCTTGATCATTTCCAGCCCATTACTTCACAAGACAACCCGATCCATGATTGAAATGTTTGAATTATTAGATAACTCTTTCCAATCATGTCCTTAAATCTGCCTCTCTAAAACTTCCCTATCCACCTGCCCTCTAGACCGACATAAATGAATCTGTTCCCTTTTCTACATGACACTCCTTCAAACATGGAATCAATCAGTTCTTCCTTTTTCTCTTTTGAGGCCAAATTTTCTAATTAGTCATTAGTTGTTTCTTTTATGAATTGGTTCCAAGTCTCTGATCACTCTGGTTATTTTCCTTTGTACATGCTCCAATTGATCAATATCCCTCTTAAAATGTAAACTCCAGAGGTAAACCTAACAGTAAACAAGTGGCTTGACTGTTTCATGGTATACAACGCTGACATTCCCCTTACTTTGGTCCCGTGCCCACACTAAGATAGTTAGTGCTTTGACAGCTTTGTCACAGGTGACTCATATTTACAACATGTGGGTTAAGATTCTCTCACTTTAGTGATGTCCTAAATCCTCTGTCAAATTTTACAGAAGGATATACAATGGCAAGGGGAGAATTAGGTTAACTTAGGGTTTTCTAGACTTTTAATGATATCAGTATAGTTCCAATAAAGGCAAGAATTCCTTCTTACTTGATGCATTTTCCAGGTGGGTTTAACATTTAATCCTCAATTCTGGCTCTTTGAATTTGTTTGATGGCTATTTATCAGCAAACCTTCTTATAATCCTGATAAACCTTCTTTATCACCTTCTTATAATATGCTGGCCCTCAGAAGGAGATTTCCAGCAACAAAAAGCAGGGAACCTGAGAGCAGTGTCTCAAGCTTCTTGTTTCTTTCTAGGTACAATCTCAAACGCCAACTCCCACGTCTCCATGGTTTGGGGGTTAATTATTCTGCTTATCTTTTTTTCCATCTAAACAATACCCACGCTAAAATACAGGGTTTAATGCAACGCTGCAAACAGCAGAACTGTGGTTCCAGATGGCCAAACGTATTTTCTGCCAAGACCTTGGGAATTCCTTTCTTCTCCTGTTCTCATAAGTACTGACTTTCTGACCTCCAAGGCATATATTAAGGTTTGTGTTTTTCAATATTCGTCCCAAAGTACTAGTTGATCTAATCTACCTAGGTCCTTCCTGCCTTGTTTTAAACTTGCTACTGGCAAGTAGAATGGAAAATAGTGTGAAACTGAGACTGAAACAGAAACATTCCTGACCTGGGAACTTACTGTGACAGTCACACCTTATGATCTAAGGCATTTATAATCCTGATCTTTTTTTTTTTTTTTTTTTTTTTTTTTTTGCGGTATGCAGGCCTCTCACTGTTGTGGCCTCTCCCGTTGCGGAGCACAGGCTCTGGACGCACAGGCTCAGCGGCCATGGCTCACGTGTAGTGGTGTAGTGTGTAGTGGTGAGGTGAAGAGGAGTATTGAGCACAGAGCTTGGGAGACTCCACGGTCGGTGGGGGGGTGGGTATCAACAGAAGGGTGCAGAGCTCTGTGGGCTTCCCTTTAATCCTGCCATGGGACAACCATAGACATTTAAAAGGAACTCTTTGGGCTTGCTTTCAATCAAGTAGATGGTAACCAATAATTAGTTCTATTCATTTACCTATTACGCATGGGTGCCTACAAAGTATGGGGCATTGTTCTAGATTCTGGGTAAACAGACATGGCCTCTGTTCTCCTGGACTTTACAGTTTAGTGGAAGACAGGCATTTAAAGTAAATAAACCTACAAACAATAAATGCTGGAGAGGGTGTGGAGAAAAGGGAGCCCTCCTACACTGTTGGTAGGAATGTAAATTGGTACAGCCACTATGGAGACGGTATGGAGGTGCCTTAAAAAACTAAAAATAGAGCTACTATATGATCCAGCAATCCCACTCCTGGGCATATATCCAAAGAAAACCATAATTCACAAACATACATGTACCCCAATGTTCTTTGCAGCACTGTTTACAATAGCCAGGACATGGAAGCAACCTAAATGTCCATCAATGGAGGAATGGATAAAAAAGGTGTGGTACACATACACAATGGAATATTACTCAGCCATCAAAAGAATGAAATAATCCCATTTGCAGCAACATGGATGGACCTAGAGATTGTCATACTGAGTGAAGTAAGTCAGACAAAGACAAATATCATATGATATCACTTATGTGTGGAATTTCAAAAATGGTACAAATGAACCTATTTACAAAACAGAAATAGAATAACTGACATAGAAAACAAACTTACGGTTACCAAGGGAGAAGGGCGGGAAGGAATAAATTGGGAGATTGGGATTGACATACACACACTACTATATATAAAGTAGACAACTAATAAGAACCTACTGTAGAGCACAGGGAAGTCAATACTGTTAATGACCTATATGAGAATAGAATCTAAACAAGAGTGGATATATGTATATGTATAATTGATTCACTTTGCTGTACAACAGAAACTAACACAATATTGTAAATCAACTATATACTCCAATAAAAATTAATTTAAAAAATTAAGTAAATAAACCAAAAAAATACAGTAGCCAATTATTTGTTCCAATGACTGTAAAGCCAAAGAACAGGGTGCAACAAGATCATATAACAGAATACTTTGTAGCATTTGATTTTCCTATATCCTTTTGAGTTTACCATGTTGTCTCACCCCAAAAGGAGAACTAGGAAGTAAAACTGGAGATGTATGCTAAGGTTTAATTATTTTCTGAATTAAATGAAGAGACTGATTGAGGTGAGACTGTGAAGTAATGGGACTGATCCCCAATCATAATCTCTCTATATATGTCATTTTTTAGCTTGTATGTGGTCCTTCTCTTGAATTAACTTTACACTGTAACTTACCATGCACTGTCATTTAAATAGGAGAAAATGTTACATGGAAGTTACTTTGGAAGAGAGATACCAGGTATGAAAAGTATGAATAAATTGGAAAGACCCAAGATCTATTTCATTTTTCTGGGTGGAGACGGTGGAAAGCTGCCCATAATAGAACGTGGAAGTGCTTTCTGCTAGAAGATGCCTTGAGCTCATTTAGTCGCAACATAAAATGTAAATCCAAGTGTTTAGAACTACATGCTCAACTTCAGTTCTGTATTTCTCCTCTGAATTGCACTGGGTCCCAATGACTCACTGGCAGAATAAAATAATGTTTTACTCATTAAAGAAGAATGCAATTCCCTGGGAAGAGCATGGCTGATGGGGGAACACTTGCCAGCGAGAAAATACCAGATTTTTAAATGCAATTTGGGAGTTCTTAGGCAACACAGGAATGGAAGGAATGTTGCCTATCAATCTCCATCACAGGAGTGTCATGCTACTTCGAGCAAACTAGCTTTTCCAGGAGACAGGAGCCTTTGTAACATTTCATTAAGGTTAGGAATGCCAAGATGAGGTTTGGATAAGCTTTAAAAATTTCCCAACCTACCTACCAACTGGAAAATAGGACAACTTTCAGTCTCAAGGGTGAGAAACTAAATGCATTATTGATGCTTCTTTCCCAGATCAGCTTGGGAATTTTACTGGCAGTATTCCCTGGGAGTCTCCAGGCCTGGAGGAAATATATACATATATACATACATACATACATACAGGCAATTAACACCACCTCACAGCAAGACTGGAGACTTCTCAAGTGACCATTTTGAGAAAAAGCTAAGAAACCATCCAAAAAGTGAAAGAGGAAGGCAAATTCTGTTCATCCAGAATTCTTCAAGCTTCTCTTTAGCCCAAAACATTCATCTATCTATCTATCCATTTAGTTATTTATTTAGCAATCACTGACTGAGCAGTTACCAGGTACCTAACTAGGGTTCACAGCAAATAAGACACAGTTCATGTCCTCAAGGAGCTAATTTATAACATAATAACAAGCCACCAGACAACTACTCAGGTAATTTCCATGCTACATGGTAGCTGTTATGATTAACACAGATACTATGGGAATACATGATGGGGTGGGCGACCTCACCCAGTATGGGGAATCAGTGTCTTCAAGGAGGTAATATCCATGCTGAGATGTGAAAGAAGTAAGACATAGGCAAAGGAGATGGGAGAAGGAAGAAAATTGATAGAAAACAGGAATGTGCACTTCATTCCTGGGTAAAATCTACAACTGCTGGACTTGTAACTCAGCTCAGGTCCCCCTGGGTTCTGCAGGAACAAGGGACCTCTTGAGGCCCTAATATCTACTCAGACCCAAAGCAGTGAGGTGAGAGATCTAGAGGAAGGTGGGGTGATGCAAAGGTTTTCAAAGATAACCTGAAATAAATCTGAGACTTCCTAGAAGATCTTTATTACACAGTAAGAGTGGGACAGGGCTGACTTTTACAAAGGCATTCTGAGCAAGGAAGTTTTAATTCAAAATGAACTATGAGTTGTCTAATTAATTGGGGTATGGATCAAGGTGTGGGGCTGAAAGTTCCTGGTTGAGTGCTCCAGGACCTTTTCCTGGATTTCAGAGAATCATGACTTGTTTTATTCTGTTTGTTTAAAAAAAGAGGGGGGGGGGGAATATGACATCTGATCAACAAACATTTGAAGAGTTAATCTGTTAGAGACTTACATTTGCTTGTTGTGTTCTATATCGTAGAACTGAAACCAATGAATAAGAGTCAAACAGCGGTCGATTTCAACTGGGTACATGGAAAATTTTGTAATAATTAAAATTGCTTGGAAAAGATATTGTTTGCTTCATTAGGTAAGGGACAGCCCCCTCCTTGCCCCCTTCCCCACAGCCTCTCTATCACTAGAGGCATTGAAGCAGAGCTGGGCTAGATATGCAGACAGGCTTCCTACATTGGCTAGGGTAGGGGGTGTTGGTTTAGTACAGATTCTGAAATCAGGGGAGCACTTTAGCAATACAGACCTACTGAATTAGGATCTAGGGTAAGAGAGGGGAGCCTAGAAATCTGGATTCTTCACAAGCTGCTTAAATGATCTGATGTGCAGCTCTCCAGGCACCAGAACTCAATCTGGTATAGGTGAACCATTGGTCTAAAGAAGCCTATTCTCTGACCACTTGGTGAATTTTTATCATTTCTTGCCCTCTCCCACAAAAACTTTCTTCTCCTACATGCTTAGGGTCAATGATAGACATTCATTATTTTCACAGCCTGGAGTATAATTCTGGTTGGGAATCACTGACCTAGATGACATTTGAAGGCCTCTTTTTCTGCTAAGATTTTATGATTTAAGATTATTTTTATTAGCTCTCACATTGAAGTAGAAAAAAATGCAGACTTGGACTGAATACACTTGGATTGGCTGGGAAGTAGTTTCCAACATTGACCATGTTGGACTCTGAAACAGACCGTGGGATGTTTCTTCCTCAGGGTCTGGGTAAACAGGATACACTTGGGGAAGGGTTTAGGAAGGCCACTGTGAAATAGGGGAATGTCTGGAAAAAAAGCCCTGGAAGTCCTTTCAATTCCTATGATTCTGTGTTTTAACTGGCTAATGTTAGAACAGCAATATTTAGAATAAAACCTGATTCTCACATCCTTGATGGAGCTACAGAAATAGATGTTCCCCATGTGGGAAATAAACAAAATGTCTGGGAGAACAGACAAGTTTGCACTCAGAGGTCCCCTGCTTCATTTCTTAATACCTCAGTTTTTGTTTTGCAGTAATAAACCACTTCTTGTCATTCCTTTGACTGATGACACCAGTATGACATAATGACACCAGTATGACATAGCCTTTCCTATAATGAAGTCATTCTCATAGGAAAGGTGTGGGTGACCTACTTCCTTAGGAAGCCTTGTTCCTTAGTAACCAAACTCTAGTAAGAAAGGAAATTGCTTCTCTAAAGTGGGCAAGGAAGAGCTAAGCTCCACTATTCAACTAAATTTACCTCCTCCAGCCCAACTCCTCATTAAGCCATATTTTTTTCCATCTTAGTTATCCTTTCTGCTCTGAAGTAGAAAAATATTTCATCTGAAGAAGAGTTGGGAGAGAAATACTCTTTTTTTTTTCTGGTCTTGCTTGGATATGACAGGATCCAAAAAAAACCCAAGCTGGCTCTCTCTGTAACTTCTTTTATCTTCAATTATGAATCCCTGATAGGAAAATCAGTCAGTTAATTAAGTGCCAAAGGGTTCAAATGATCTCAAAAACTACATGTTTTATTTAAAATTCAGAGAACTCCACTAGAAATTTCCAAATAGGCTCTGCATCAAAGTTAGGACAACAATATACTGATTTGCATAAAAGTGGCAGTGATTTGCAAGAGATTCATCAATGAATTGAAATAAAAAGATGAGGACTTCCCTGGTGATCCAGTGGGTAAGGCTCCATGCTACCATTCAGGGGGCCCGGGTTTAATCCCTGGGTGGGGAACTAGATTCCACATACATGCCACAACTAAGAGTTCACATGCAGCAACTAAGAAGTCTGCATGCCACAACTAAGAAGCCCACATGCCACAACTAGAAGATCCTGCATGCTGCAACTAAGACCTGACACAGCCAAAATAAATAAATAAATAAATAAATAAATAAATAAATAAATAAATAAATATTTTTTTTATAAAAGGAAAGAAAAAGAAAAAAAGATCAAAGTAGAATGCTATATTTTAAAGTTATATCTTTGCCCCAGTGCGTAGCCTAAATAATTCCTCAAAATGTCACCTCTGAAAACTTTTTAGTGCTCCCAGGAAGGAAGGGGCATGGGTAGCTGCTTATCTGAAATTCCTCCTTCCTCTGATGGTTCACACAATTTCTTTCTCTTTGATAACTCCCACCTAAGAGGTAGAAGTGTGGCTGTAATAGCAGCAGTATAATTTTAAAGTGATGAAAGGCTTTATTTGCTAGAATTATGGCAGGAACTATCCCTCTTGAGAAGCTCAGTCTTTTCTGAGGGTGGTGGGAAGTTTCACTTTTCCTGAAACAGGTTTTTCTTAAGGTAGAATGAAGGGAATGCTGGGTCAGACCAGCAAGGAGGAACTGAGTGGAAAATAGTACTGCTCGGAAGACACTGTAGAGAAGGGAATTTGGAGAGAAGGACTGATTCTTAATAACCACCATGAGTGAAACTTGGGAGATAGAAAGACAAAACCAAAGAATATCATTGGGAGTTTGCTGTATGATATCCTATATAGACTCTCTCAGCTACTGCCTTCTAGACCTCAGTAAAGCTCCACAAGATTTTCAAGGTTTTAGAAACTAGATAGTAATTCTTAGTAAGTGATACCTGTAGTGACTTGGTTTAAGGCCAGAGTCAGCTGATCTGTTTAATACTTATTGAATAATAATTCAAACCAAGTTTATTATTATTATTTTTTTTTTTGCGGTACGCGGGCCTCTCACTGTTGTGGCCTCTCCCGTTGCGGAGCACAGGCTCCGAACGTGCAAGCTCAGCAGCCATGGCTCACGGGCCTAGCCGCTCCGCGGCATGTGGGATCTTCTCAGACCGGGGCACAAACCCATGTCCCCTGCATCGACAGGCGGACTCTCAACCACTGCGCCACTAGGGAAGCCCAAACCAAGTTTATTTTTGATGTAAGCTCAAGGAGGGCAAACACAACATTTGGAACACTTGTGCCCAACTGTTGGGTTTTAGTTATAGAGGAGGCAAATCTGAGCCAGATGTCCTGTGGAATTCTTTCTAATAGGATATTTTAAACTAGCAAGCTTATAGCACATCTTTAACTGTGACTTTTAATTTTTTATTTTATTGCTACTTTAAGAATATATCTATATGTATATCTACATATCTATATTTATTAGATCTATCTATCTATACACATGACATACATAGTCCTTATTTAAACAAAGGAAGTAAGAAGAGGGAGAGATATTCGACCCTTTGGCCAATATCCCAGACTCAGTTTTTTAAAAACCCCAAATAGAATTAGTGGCAGTCACCCACACAATTCACTTGCTTATGATTTAATCTAAAATACAGTGGAAGGGGGACAAAATGTTTTACTCAAAAAAAAAATCTATGAATATAATCCACGTATTCATAATCAAAAGAGAATAATTAATCAACTTCGTGGTAATAAAATTTAAAATAAAAATTAATGGATTAGTTTCTTGGGTGAAAAACAGTTTTGCAGCTCAAATCAAAGACCCGCCGTTATGACAGGGTACTAAAAGTGTTCCCATTATAATCCAAAACTGAATAAAGATAACCATTATCAACATCACTACTGGAATTATAATCGCATGTAATTAGGCAAGAGAAAGAAAATAAAAATCATAACAGAAGAGGTAAAATTATAATTTTTTGCAAATAAGAGATAGATATGTAAACCTAGAAAATATTAGGATTGATTAAAAACTTTTACAATAAGAGAAATCAGCATAGTGATTGGTTAAATAATTCACAACAATCAGTAGTTTTGCAGTACAAAAATATATGACAAAATATAATGGGGAAAAGATACCATCTACAATAAAAACAAAAGAGATAAATACCTGGAAAAAAACTTAACAAAAAATATGCAGGACCTATCTAAAAAAAGCTTTAAATTCTATGCAGGAACACAGAAGTATTGAATCAATAGAAAAATAATTATTTTCCGGACAGAAATACGTGATATTTAAATGATACTAATTCTCCCTAAATTAAGGTAGAAATTCAAAGCAATCCCAATAAACAACCCAGGAGGACTTTGATTAACATGGTAAACTGATTCTAAAATTTGTATGACAATAAACAAGCAAAGAAAGTGACCCACAAGAAGAATTCTGATCCACAAAAGTAATGAAAGATGAAAAGTACTGCTAGGGATTAAAATGGTCACTGGTGTATTCCCAACACACAGAAGAATGCCTGTTACACAGTAGGTGCTCAATAAATATGTTGGATAAAGACATAAAAGAATGAAATTAAGTTAGAATGATGAAAACTATTGTCACTGGTAGAGATAGAAAGATCTATGTACTAGCTAAGAGAAATCTAGAGACATACCCAAATCCACATGGGAAATCAGCACCAGATAAGGATGGTACTTGAGTCAGTAGAGAAAAGTGCAGCAAATGATGCTGGGATAATCAGGCAGCCATTTACAGAAGCAAAAACTCAAACAAAACTAGATTACTACCTCATCCCTTATATCAAAATACATTCCATTTGCAAAAGAAAATGAAAAGTTAATTTCATTATAGGACAGGCCTTTCTAAACAAAATCCAATTCAGAAACCAAAAGAAAAAGACTAAAATGTTTACATTAAGATTTTAAAAAATTCAGCAAAACTAAACCAACACACAAGCAAATCACCACGAACTAAGTAGAGAGGCATGATAAGCTTGGAAGAGAAGTTGGATTTAGATTAATATATAACAGAAACTAAGGGAGGGAGCAGTTAGGAAAGCAAGAAGAATAGCATAAACAATGCTAAAAAAATGAATAAATTGATTGAGTATGAGGTATAAGGGCACACAGGCCTCTCACTGCTGTGGCCTCTCCCGTTGCGGAGCACAGGCTCCGGACGCGCAGGCTCAGCAGCCATGGCTCACGGGCCCAGCCGCTCCGCGGCATGTGGGATCTTCCCAGACCGGGGCACAAACCTGTGTCCCCTGCATCGGCAAGTGGACTCTCAACCACCGCGCCACCAGGGAAGCCCCAATTAGTTCACTTTTGTTTTGGCTGAGAGGCTCAGAACCATATCTGCTCCTTCATAACATAACACGGCAAACCCCATCTTTGGATGAAGTTAAGTACCATGCAGCTGAATAGGTACACACCCAGGCAAGAGCTGCCAACAGGTGGCCTCCATTAGGTAAATGATTTGGTTAGACTTCATACCAAAGTCATAAAAATAGCAAATAGGTATTGTTCTTTGTGAGCATTCTCAGTGGCTGCAGGCTTCTCCAAGCATAGCGGCCAGACTGATGATAAGCTCGGGTGAGAAGTAGAAACAGAAGAACTCAGCCCTAGCTACTCACAAACCCTCTGTGGGCTGAGTGGCATGCCCCTCATTGTTTTCCAACCCTCGCCAGCTGGGTACTTCATGACCCTTTACACAGACGTAGGTGGAATATTCTGGAGCCATTCTACACCACAGGCAGTTCTGGAATAAACATTCTCTCCCATGTTGAATGAGAATTTAGTCACCCAGGGAAATATGAAAAGAGTGAGAAAACTGTTCTGCCCTTTGCCCTCTAAAATAAAGTTTTTTTTTTTTCAACTTAAGGATATGAGTAAAAGAAGGACCAAGATTGATGAGAGGGAGTTTCCATGGAAGTCCAGGATGGGAGATGTTGCATTTAAAATCTTGGCATAAAACATGCAAACTTGCTTGTAGCTCTGGCAAATGCACTCAATTGTGGGTGTTTTGTTTGACCATCCCTCTAGGCTCCTGGGACAGTGGACATGGTTAGTAATTTCTTTAACTTCAAAGGGCTAGAGGAGCACACGCTCATTTTTATCTCACATTTGTACTTTTCTTGGAATATATGGTATTTGGACCTATTCTGTATGAAAAGAATCAAGTTTGGACTCCTGAGTCTTGGCCCTTCCAACACCACTAGATCAAGTCAGAACAAATTCATCTTTATGAGGTACCACTCGGCTTGAATTAATAGTTTTGCTAATCCGCCTTGAGTTACTGTTTTAAGACTTTTGTTGTCAGTGAAAACTTTTTTTTTTTTTTGGTACCACTGGTAATAAAACCTATTGAATTCACATTCCAATTGAGGTGATAAACCAAGAGTAGCAGTCCCCCCTTCTATGCTTCATACTCCTCACCCCTGTCCAGGCACTGCCACCATTTCCCAGCTGGACATATATTTTGTAAGCTGGATTTGAGATAAAAGCCCCAGTCCTGTAGCAATCAGTTCCCACTAGACAAAAGCCACAACAGAAACTCCATAGGAAAATCCTGGAGACTCGCTCAGCCACAACAGAGACATTTTTCTAAGTATCTAAAGTGATTACAACAAATATAAAAAACCTCAATGACGTAAGATTCTTTGTTAAATTCTATGAGAACATTTTTATCCTTCAAGGATGAAAGTACAGTAAAAAATCTGAAAGCTTATTAAGGTCAAGCAATTTACCTAGTTCCTTGTCCTTCCATCAAAAGGTATGGCCAACTTCTTTCAAAGTTTTTCCACAGTGAAAGTCAAGGGAGCAAAACTGGAAGCAGGTTCTCAGCAAAGTTTCAGGCCCACATCTGAGAGCAGGATGTGTGATGAATACACAAAGAAGCAAGAGTTTTAAAAGCGATTATTAGGCCTTGCAGGTAGAAAAGGAAATGACAGTTTCTGAATGCTGATAACAAATAAATGAACCTTGGCCCCAGCAGATATGAAGTCATCCTAAGGCAGAAGACAAAGTCAATATTTGCTCTTTTCCCATGGGTTGGCACTGGTGGTGTAGAACTCTGAAAAGATCAGCAGGGACTTAAGACAGAAGGAACTCAGCACATGTAGTGAGTATAGTGTTCATGTATCTCATTTGAGCCTCATGGCTATGGGGAGATACTAGCTTGCTCCCCAGAGCCTTAAGGATCCAAGAGTGTGCAAATATGTATAAGTGATTTTTCCGTTGCTGTGGTATCTAGTTCATGTAAAAGAGATGCCATCTGGCAGAATGCCCTGATGATCCATTCACTGATGAATTTTCCTCCCTCCATCACTATCTACCTATCTAAATGCCTCAACCTGTTTTGACATTTGTCAAAAACAATCCCTTGTAAAGATATCATTAAAACTGTTCTCTAAATAGTTTTAGAATCTCCTTTACTTCCAATTTATGCCTTAATCAATGTAAATTTATAAAACATAATCTTATTTTGTATATATTTTATAATCTGGATTTGAGCTGAAAGCCCCTGTCCTGTAGCAATAAATTCACACCAGATGAAAGCCACAACCTAAACTCCATAGGAAAATCCTGGCATAATTTTATTTGATGGTAGTTAAGATATCTGAGGCAAGATAAATATTATCAAGGTTTCAGATTCCTTTGTTTGTATCTCTCCCACCCATTCCCAACACTCTTTTCTAATTAGCTACCTTCTTAGAAAGTTACAGACTACCTGTATCTCAACACTTGACATTTTCCTGCAAGATTCCTTGTAAGGTCTCCATTTCCTAGGCTTTGGGATGGTTTTGTATTGCTGATCAAATGACATAATTACGTCTGTGTGCTTTTCTCCTTGTCAACTATAAAACTCTAATGGGATTCAATTAATCAGGCACATACCTATTAATTACTCCTGAATTTCTCAGCCTCTCTTTCTCAAGACCCAGTCAAACAGCTTTTCCTCAGAAGCCAGGTAAATTGCTTGATAGCCTTGTAGGTATCTAATAAGGTGGGCAGGGTGAGGCAAGAGTCATAGTTGGGCGATTTAATTTAGTTCATTGTTTTTGATGATTTTCCTAATTTTTCTTTTTTTTTTCTCACTTTTGGTGATCACCTGCTAGACACTTCCAGCTTATAATTAAAAAACTGTGTAAGAAGCAATAATGTTCAGGGAAGGACAAATAGATTTGCAAGTCTTTTGTGAACAGATGGATCCAAAATTATAGAATACACAACTGAGCACAGAAATGGTTATCTGACTTGATAGGGATGATGTTTCAGGTTGAGCCTCTAGAGCAACAGTGTTGGCACTCTTCCCAGCTTCCTTCCAGTCTTTTCTGGTGTTTCTATGCAGCCTCACCAGCTTCTGTGTGCTTTTTCTTCTAGTACCCACATATGAGACTCCCCTCAGACAGTCCTCTAGCTACTAGAGCTGTTTTTCCTGCAAGGGTAGAAAGCCAAAGTGCTGGGAAAGTTATTTCCCCCACCATTGTTAGCCAGTGACTGCCCAGTGCAGGAGCATGAAAGTCCACCTCTCTTATATAACTCATAACCCAGAGTTTCCTTTGGGATCAGACTAAGCTGGTCTCTAGGGCACTTTGCCTGAAATTATACCTTTGCTTGACTCCTTTCCCTCTCTCTATCCTATTTTCCCCAATCTCTTACTTAGATCTGAGAATCTGACCTAAGATAGCTTTTTTTTTTTTTTTTTTTTTTTTTTTTTTTTTTTGCTGTACGCGGGCCTCTCACTGCTGTGGCCTCTCCCGTTGCGGAGCACAGGCTCCGGACACACAGGCCCCGCGGCCATGGCTCGCGGGCCCAGCCGCTCCGCGGCATGTGGGATCCTCCGGGATCGGGGCACGAACCCGTGTCCCCTGCATCGGCAGGCGGACTCCCAACCACTGCGCCACCAGGGAGGCCCTAAGATAGCTTTTAATATGAGTAGATGTAAGAGTCACTAGAAAAAAAGTCAAGTGCAGACAGTCATGCAACAGAAGCCAGTGTTAAAACTGATGTTGATACTTTGCTGTATACCTGAAACTAACACAGTATTGTAAATCAACTATACTTCAATTTTAAAAGAAGAAAAAAGAAAGGAAAAAAGAAAGAAAAAGAAAAAAAAAGAAAAGAAAAAAGAAAAAAGAAAGGATGATGCTGACAGTTCACTGTATGTAAAGCTATACTGAAGTTTAAAAGCTTAAAATGATATTTAAGCTATATTGAATTTGGCAGTGAGCAGGTCACCAGAAACACTTGAAGTGTGGTTTTCATGGATTAAAACAAACCCATACTGGAGTACAGAGAGATCTAGAGAAAATTTTCCATTAGAAATGCATAGTTTACAATTAGGAAAGCACACATTAATTTTGGGGGGGAAAGTATTCCATCCCTACACTTGTTCTTATATTTTAGTCACAAATATGCACTGAATATCTACAATATACACAAAATACTCTGCTAGGCACTTGGAACTGTTTGGAGTTAGAAAATCAGACAGAGCTTTAGAGTTTAGCGGGGGAGACACATTAAAACTAATCACATGTACCAAAAAAATGGGTAAGTACTACTTGTGGTAAGTGCCTTAAATAATGTTTGCAAAGATCTACAAGAGCATATAACAAGAATCAAGACTCAGGCTGAGGGGTCATGAGTTGGCACCCTCAAGGTAGGAGTATATAAGCTGAATCTTAAGTGTCAAAAAATTAATTGGGCAATGGAGGTGAAAGATAGCATTCTATGACAAGGGACTAGCATAGGCAAAGCCCTCGAGGCAGTAGAAAAACATTCTCCAATTTAAGAGAGATAGCTAGTTTTTACCAAACATCAGGAAAATCTCCAAATTTTGGTGTTCTTTAAGAATTCCAAATTCTTTGATTTAAAACATCCCTAAAGGAATATAGCCAATATTTTACAATAACTATAAATGGAGTATAACCTTTAAAAATTGTGAATCACTATATTGTATACCTGTAACATATAATATTGTACTCCATACTTCAATTTAAAAAATACATTTTTCAAAAGTCCCTAAAGTACACAATAATAAACAATCACTTTTCATCTTGGGTGACTGAGACATTAGGTTTGTGCATTAGATAAATAACCATGAAAACATTATTTAATTTCATCTCAAACTATTTTTGCATTAGTTAGAAACACTGTGATTAACGATTCCATTCAGGGGAGCAGAAATCCACCTCCCCTCACTCCACTTTCCTGAGAAAAGTATCTCATGGAAGATCTGAAATCCAAGGTTGGCCTTTCAGCTCTGAAACCGTAAGGCTTCGAAGAATACCACTTTTAGTGCAGAGCGCAGTGAGGATGTGAAAAAAAGAAAAAGCTGTTTTCACTTCATGAAGACTGAATGACACTTCATTGTCTCACCCATCATCTTCTCAGCATTTCAGAAAGAAAAGGGATAAATGTGCTTTATGGTAACACAAAGGATATATAGCCAGTAGTTCATTTAGAAAGACTAAAATTGGAGTGGCATTTGAGAAGAATGCAACCAAGACTAACAATGCTGCATGAAGACATGTTATTGGACTGGGTAAAAACTCCTAAAGGGCAATAATGGAATTCCCATGGGTATAAGAGTTATGACTTGACTAGTCTAAAAATTAATGGTGAATTTCCCTTCAGATTTTTCTCCATCAAAAGACTCATTTGTTGTGACTAAATTTCTTAGTCCCCATTTCAGTTTTAATAAATAAATTTTCCCTAGCTGGAGATTAAAGTATTCAAACTTAAAGGAATGGGAAAGGAAAGTAATGAGCCTCAAGGGTTCTTATGAAAACCACAAAAGTGAACTTAAAGCACTTCATGCAGGGAAACAATATATTCATTTAACAATGGCCACATGAGAATACATACCTTTTTGATTAAAGGGTTATATACTTTGACCTATCTTTAACTCTCACTTCTTAGGAATATATGAAGGGATCTTCGGAAGCTTAATTAAGTCTTAAAGACTCATTAAAATAATTATATCAGCCCATAAAAGTATTATCTTATTATATATTCTCTGCCTCAAGCTACTTACTAGGGCTAGCATAATGTCACAGTTGGGCCAAAATACAGTCACCCTCCCCCCAAAGGGGAACATATTACAAACATATGTATTAAATATATTTGTACAACATATGACATTTATAAAAGTATAGAGTTTTCAATTTCATTTCAAATATGACAGCACTTACCATCATTTTTTACTTTGTGTTAACTTCCAAAAATCAATATTGTCATATGACCCTCAGAAGACTTGAGTATGAAATATCTTTAGACATTTTGTCTTCAATGAATCACATGAAATTGAAATTGTCTTCTATAATCTAGTCATTTTCTAAAGTGGTTACCATCTCATTTGTAATTAAATATAATTCATAAAAAAAACAATCAGTTCTGCTCCATTATCTAATTAAAAAAAAAACTTACACAGTAGAAAATGACCTGGTATTTGCACTGGTTCAGCCTTCTGAATAATTAGATGAATCATACAAAATATGAAATTATGAAAATCTTTGTCTTACATACTGGTATTGCCACATTTGGTTTTAAAAAAAAAATCTATAGCTGCTTTATGTATCTTGACACTTCCAAAGATGCAATGACTAACATTGTCACTGGAAGACACAAATTAATAACAGTATTAGTCACTGGATCTTAAAACTGGCTAATGTACATTCTGAAACCCAGTTGAAATGAGAGGTTTAATTAATTTTACCACAGGAATAGTATTTTCAAGTCTTTTGTAAGGTCAATGCTGCACCATGTTTACATCATGACATTTAATTTTAATAGAAGAGAAACTAAATGACTTGATTTTGAGCTCAACATATGCGTAGTCATGTATGGAATGTCCAGAAATTACTTCTTTTCTCAGCTGAAGAATGTCAAACATATATTTTAGAGAAGACATCATTTTTTTTACTTTACAGTCCTACAGAACCAGTTCAAAATTTCAAAACATTGTGAAAATACTTATTTGTATTTAAAAAATCATTTTAAATCACTTCCACATTCACTAATTTGAGATATACATACCTTATAACACACACACACACATACACACACACACACACTTAATGGATATAACTAAGTTGATAGTCAATTCCAGGTCTAGATATTAAATCTCTTTCAAAATAAAACCCTCTTTCATTACGTTCTTTGCCCTAATTTTATTGTGATCTAAGATAATGCAATAATGTAGAATGCTGACTGTTACATGAGAATAGAGAATTCAAAGTAAAAAACACTGAATTTTATTCTGATTCCATAATTAATTCATGCATTGTTATGTATTGTTAAGCATTCAGGGTTATTTTTTTACATCAGAAATAAAGTTTTAGAAAAATTCAGCACCACCAAATCTCCAGTGCTTTGCTTTATCTGTGCAAACTCTATGCCAAAGCCAAAAAATTAGAATCACAACTGTCAACTTTCAATCACTGACACTAATAGTGAATGAATCTATATGTAATTAGCATCTACTTAAAATCTCAAGTCCTTTTGTTTATTTATTACACCTTCCTCTCAACAATGTGTTCAACCAGAACTCCTAACAAGTAGAAAAATTGACTAAGTTCCATCTTTTCTATTCATTTTATACTTTACTTTCTAAGGTTTTCATGATCACAGACGTAATTTTAAGAAGTCTTCAAACCAGGGAGAGAAGAGCAAATATTCTAAAGGCTTTCCAACAGAAACAATTCAAAAGAGTTAGCTCTTGATCATCTAGTTTGTGGTGGGCATGGTTCTCTTGCTTTCCCCCCACCCTTTTTTAAATGGGGAAATTCTAATGTAAGAGAGAATTGATAAATAGTCACAATAAGAGGCAAAGATGACTTCAGTTTCATTTATTCATATTAAAGCATCCTTATTTTACACCTTGTAGAATTAAAGCATCCTTAATGAACCCTCCACTAATTTCAGACATCTAAAAAACATTCTGAAAGGTAATAATTCTAATAACTGTCTGTACATTAATAACTCATTTATTAGTGGAAGGGAATAAATTTTTGTTCAGTTAAAAATTCCTTCCAGCACACAGTAACTGAGTGTTATTTGGGTCAGATTGTATAAAAGTATAACTTGAGAGTAGAAGTAAGAGAGCTCTAGAGTGAAGAGAGCCAGGACTCATCAAGGCCACCTACAGATTAGGTGAAAAAGCCAGGGATGCCTTGATGAGGAGGGTCCGATGGGGAAGCAGAGAGCCTCACCAAATAAAAAGATGCTTTGAAGACAAAATTGAGAGGATCTGACCTATTGATTTAATGGGGTGAGGAAGGAGGAGGAGTTAGGGTGATTCCAGGGTTTTCAACTCAGATAAAGGAGAAAATGAGGGGATTAGCAATAGGGAAAGAGTGTAAGGTGAGAAACAGGAATTCTAAAGTTTCGTTGGAGTGGTGAGAAGTGGAGAAGTTCTAAGTTAGACTTGAGGTATATCTGCAGGAGTAAGACAATGGAAAGAGATTTCTAGGAAGCAGTTAGAAATATAGAGCCGTAGCTCAAGAGAAGTGTAGGGCAGGGGTAAAAGACATGCTTTAAGTCATATAGGGGAGAGCTGAAGAGAGAATGCTTGGAAACACTCCAAGAAAGAGTGAGGGCAAGAAGAGAAAAGAAGTTGGAATTCTGATAAACAACAATTAAGAGACAGATAGAAGAAGAGGACGTTGAGAGAGTGGATAAAGGAGATAGGAAGGGAATAAAAGGAAACAGAACCTATCTTAAAGTTGAAGGAGAACAGACTTTCAAGAAAGAAGAAGTGGTCAATATTGTTAAATACCATAGCCAGATTCAAAGAATGAGGAAAGCAAAAAAACCACTGGATTTGGGAAATAGGATTTTTTTCACTGGTGACCTTTGAGAAGGTCAGATCAGAAGAGGCAGAAGTCAAATTTTAGTGGTTAATAATGTACGAAAGAAGGGTAAAGGAGTAGAGGGGGCAGGTAAGGCTTATTTCAATAAATTGGGTGGGAAAGAGAATAAATGGTGGTGAAGAGAAGGAGAAAGTTGTGCGGTACAGGGTTTTTCAGAAAGGGGAAATAATAAACATGTCTGTGGGTTGAGTATTTGGAACTTATGTAGAGAGAGTGAAAGAAACGGAGATGCAAAGAATGAAGCTTACTGACAGAAGAAAATCTGTAAGGATGCAAGAGGAAATGGGACCAAAAATATATGTAGCAGAATTAACCTAGCAATTCAGAAGTTGTATTTATTCCACTTCAATAAGACAAAAAAGTGGGTGAAGATATAGGTTTGAACTAAGAACATTTTCACTTGATAATGTTTCTTTTCTCAGTGAAATAGGAACCTGGGTCATCTGCTGAGGCTTTGTGTAGAGTGAAAACTTCTGGGTATTCTCTATTTCTCTATGGGGAATAGGAACAGAAGCTGCTGGGAAAGAATAAAGGAACTAAAATGATACAAATGAACTTATTTACAAAGCAAACAGACTCACAGACTTAGAGAATGAATTTATGGTTACCAGGGAAAGGGGGGGGCAGGGAACAGATTGGGAGTTTGGGATTGACATGTACACACTAGTATACATAAAATAGATAACCAACGAGGACCTACTGTATAGCCCAGGGAACTCTGCTCAATACTCTGTAATAACTTAAATGGGAAAAGAACTAGAAAAAGAGTACATACATGTGTATGTATAACTGAATCACTTTGCTGTATGCCTGAAACTAACATAACATTGTCAATCAACTGTACTCCAATACAAAATAAAAATTTAAAAAAATAAATTCAAGAAAGAAAAGAATAAAGGAACTGTTTTGCAATGTTGACTGAGATTAGAGGTATTACACTTGTAACGAAACTAATCAACAGCATCATGCACTTTTTCTCCAGGAGCTTATATCAGACCTAAATCAGAAACAGAATAATTTGAACACTAAGTCCTGAACTGGATGTTTTAATTTGGCAGAATAATGGGGAGATAAAAGTTGCAGGGTGTGGAGATGGTATATTGGAAGTAAAGGAAAGTGGAGGCAGTAAGGGACTTGGGAAAATAAGTCTAATAAAACTGTCAAGGGAGCTAGAAGTTAAAATTATTTCAGTGATGAGGTTTAGTGGGCATGAGGGAGAGAAATACAGAAGAATAAGAGGTTGTGGTCAAAAGAGAAATTTTGGAGTTCAAGACTTCAAAGGTCACCTCCTCTCAGGTACTGATCAAGTCCAAGGCATATCCACATAAGTAAGTGTGTTGTTGAAGTAGAGAGGAAGGGATAATTGGAAAAGAAAGATAAAGTAACCATGAAGACATTAGACGTTACCACCAGGATAAATAATAGAGTGGGATGTTGAGGACCAACTGTGGACCATTTATTAGATTCTGTAACAGTTAGGAGGAGTAACCTTGAGTTGGGCAAATAACAAATGGTGAGAAAAGGGGGAAAATTCAATTGTAAGTCATAATATTGGGTTGGCCAAAAGGTTCATTTAGGTTTTTCTGTAACATCTTATGGAAAAACCCAATTGAACCTTTTGGCCAACCCAATATACTACTTAAATCATGTGGTGTATGAAATTGCTGCTGCATGAATCCCATGGGAAAAGAGTGGAAGAGTTAGACGGCATGGCTTTCAGTGGAATAAAGGCTTTTGAACTAAAGGTGTAGTCAGGAGGAATTTGTGGGTGAGCACAGAAAGCAGACTCAGCCTCCCAGGCTCAAGAGAGGAGGCTACGATAGAATCAGTGCTTCTGCCTGAGGGGGTTTCAAAGGAAGCGGTATCACTGATAAAAGAGGTGAATAAAGAATCCAGATTTTTTTTAAGTGATAAGAAGGGGAAATTTACTGAAGAGATAAAAGTATAGACTTACTGAGAGCTTGGTGCTTGCACATAACATTCAAGCATAATACAAAAATAGCCTTCCTACCTAATTAAGCAGAAGACTAGAAGATAAAAAACACATTGATTACTTTTTTAATTATGATATCTTCAAAGTCTAGAACATTGTAGGTACTCCAAAAGTACTTCATAAATGAATAAATAAAAATTGAAATATTCTGTCCATCTACAAAGGACAGGAGGCTCGGGGTCATTTGACTACTGCTGATTTGTACTGAGCCAACCGCATCTTCAGCTTCTATTATCCTTGGCTCAAATTTTATTTATAAAAGCCCGAGTTTAAGGATGCAGCCTGTGACTATAAATGTAAATAAAACTAATTAGATATAAGGGGCTTGTGTGCATGGCTTAGGCCTTTGCTTGAGCCATCCATCTAATTTTATAAAAGTAGATCAAAGTGCTTTTTTCTAAAATCACATGGTTTTTAAAAGATATTCTACAAGAGGTGGATTCATTGGAGGTACTTTAGGAACCATCTTAGGAGTCACAATGAGACTAAGAAGATGTAATTCCCTGTTTCAGGTCCTACTGTCTAGTTTCACCTAGAGCACTGTTGCTTTTATCTATTTTATATTTGGGATTACAGTTTACTTTTTCTTTTTTTTTAAGTTGGTGTTGTGGAGGAATGCTCTTTCTCTGGAAAGAGCACAGGGCTCACCAAGGGTATAGTTTCTACAAAGTCCCTGATTTGGAGGGGTACTCTAGGAGTAAGGGTAAAGTAGGGGTAGAACTGTCCTTATAGAGCATCCAGCCAGATTCAAATCAGATCAACACCTGATATTGGATTTCAGTGAAGACAGGTTGCAAATTTCCCAAGAACCTGACAAAAGCAAACTTCTCTGGAGAATGATGACACTATCCTAGGTCTCAGACAAGAAATTTGTCAAACACAAAGTCTAGAAGATAATAAAAATTAATCATACACATGGGGAGACAAGGTAACATAGGTGAGAACCAGCAGAAACAACAGATACAGAAATACACCTATAAGGCTTCTAGATATTATGGTTATCAGACACAACTTTAGAATAATTCTGCTTGTTATTTTCAGGGAGACAATAGATAATATTAATAATTTCAGCAGAAGATGTAGAGAATGGACTTGTGGACACAGGGAGGGAGAAGGGTAAGCTGGGATGAAGTGAGATAGTGGCATTGACATATATACACTATCAAATGTAAAATAGATAGCTAGTGGGAAGCAGCCACATAGCACAGGGAGATCAGCTCGGTGTTTTGTGACCACCTAGAGGGTTGGGATAGGGAAGGTGGGAGGGAGATGCAAGAGGAAGGGGATGTGGGGATATATGTACATATATATGATTCACTTTGTTATACAGCAGAAACTAACACACCATTGTAAAGCAGTTATACACCAATAAAGATGTTACAAAAAAAAGGAATTTCAGCAGAGACTGGGGATTATTTTTTTTAAGTAGCAAATTTGAAAAAGAGCTATTTAATTCTAGAACATTGATGACAACCAGAAAACTGGACTCCCTCCAAAGTAAATCTCCTTGATGGCATCAGGAAGCTAACAAGGTAGCGAAGAATTACAAGACTAAGAGATGCTTATATGGACACTCAATTAATACAAGTAGGGGAAAGCATATTGTTTTCAATAAATGGTGTTAGAGCAATTAAACACCTATATCAAAAATGTGAAACTGGATCCTTATCTCACATATAGAAATTAATTCCATATATATCCATCACTTTGGGGTAAAGAAAATTATTAAAGAGGTTACTAAAAGCACTGACCATAAAGAAAAAGAATACTAGTAGAAAAAACATGTAGAGAAGGAAAAGTTGAACAAAAAGATAAAAGGAAAGTTGATGGTATAAGTTCCCTGAACAGACAGGAAAAGAATAGGATGGAGAACACAGATGGAAAACCTGACTACACAGAGAGGAGAGTGTGTTTCACTAGAATCCAAAGGAAGAAGGCAAAGATATGTGCAGATGCAGGTAAGCTTGCAGATGCAGCTGCAAGAAGATGAGGAGTTCCTACCTACAGATTTCTACTTTTTGGCATAGTAGAAGGTGAGAGTGGTAATTTGTTGAGACTGTGGGAGAGTGTATTCAGGTAAGAAGCCTGAGAAGAGTAGATAAGCTCTTAAACAGTCACTATTAGAAATGGGAGCTAGAACTGATGAAATATTTGACTGTTTAACAGCAATGAGGGGCCAGTTAAGGTTGAAGACCACGTTTTTATCATGATACCAAATTTAGCTAGGCAGCCTGGACATAAAAAACAGAGAAAGCAGTTGGACTGATATTATATTATTATGTATACTATCTATAAATAGTTTGAGTTTTATCAAGCTGGTGTGGTGGAAGGCCAGCAGGAAAGGGTGTTGATCTAATTAGCAAGAGAATATTAAAAGTGATTAATTATGGATTTTAAGCTGCAGAGAAAAGGAAGAGGATGGAAAGGGGCTGAGTACATGGGAACTAGGAGGGATCAAGAGACTGGTGGTCTTCATGAGGTATGAGAATAAGGTATAGTAAATCAAGGGATAGAACTGGAGGACCAGGGTTTATGATCGGAGATCAGACTGTTTGAATTTAAGGTTTCAAGGGAAAGCATGTGTGAGTGATGTCAAGGTCCAGTATGTGATCACTGGAGTATATGGCTTACGTGGAATATAAATAAAGGTCACTGCAGTGGAGGAGATCAAGAAATTGAGAGGCCAGAGTGCTGAATGGTCCTCCCACATACACACTGAATTCACCAAGGATGACAGCAGAGTGGGTGTATAGAAGGAGACTATGAGCCAGGCATAACCGGAAGCCAACAGACAAAAGCAGCAAACAATTCTATACTAAACTAAATATTTCTCATAAAATATTTCTTGTAAAACAAATTTACATCTCTATCCATGCCCATCATCTATCTCTCCCTATCTATCCATCTATGTACCTATCATCTATCTCTCTCTCTCTATCTATCTATGGGTTTTTCTGTAAGATGTTACGAACTTTTCGGCCAACCCAATTATCTATCTATCTATCTATCTATCTATCTATCTATCTATCTATCTCTATCATCTTGTCTATCTATCACACTACAGGCCCCTAAGTGTTTACATATGTATAACAGTTGGCCATGCTAAAGATGATTTGCAATGAAATAACTGGCTTGTGAGTGTTGTTACTGATGAATTGACACTATTGTAATTTTTCATACATCTTAAAAAATCACCTGATTGGTTCTAATGCTTCAGTATACTGAGATATTTGTATATAGTTTTAGCTGAGTCACATGTTGTTTTTTTTCTCTCCTGCAACTTACAAGAAAAAATCTTTTGACTACATTAGTGATCAATATCCTGATTTTAATCTTAAACATACTACCACAATTCTTTCTACTTTTTTATCTCTGTTGATAAAATGGAAAAGTATTCTATCTCCAGTTACATCCAATTGAATTCTGGGGTAAGGAACAGCAGTGTTCCTGAGAAGGTATATATCTGAGAATGTATTAGGGACAGGCTGGCTGAGGTGGAAGAGGTTGTGTGTGAACTTTCAACTATCAGATATTTCTGGCCTAAAATTCCACCATTATCAATTCATGCTTTTGGAATAAACTCTGATTAGTCTCTCTCTGGGTTACCCACATCAGAAAGATAACCCAATAAATTCCTGTCACGTTAGTGTAAATTAATTTAGTAGATCTCTCTCCAACATTATCCCTACAGAATAGGAAGATGAAGCAAACATGGGAATGTCAGGAATTTAGGAGAAGAAACACACTAGCTGAAGTGGAAAGTAGAGTACAGAAAGGTGAGAGATGACAGCTATAATGCCTTTGTCTTTTCAGCTAGATTAAAAAGCTTTTTTAAAAAAGGAGTCATGTATTCTCATATGCTTGCCCTCTTAAAACTAAAGCATAAAAGACTTAAACATAAGACATAATACCATAAAACTTCTAGAAGAGAACAAAGGCAAAACATTATCTGACGTAAATTGTACCAATGTTTTCTTAGGTTGGTCTTCCAAAGCAATAGAAATGAAGGCAAAAATAAACAAATGGGACCTAATCAAACTTACAACCTTTTGCACACCATAAACAAAATGAAAAGACAATCTACAGAATGGGAGAAAACATTTGCAAATGATGTGACCGACAAGAGCTTAACTTCCAAAATATACAAACAACTCATACAATACAATGACAAAAACAAACAACCCAATCGAAAAATGGGCAGAAGAGCTAAATAGACATTTCTCCAAAGAAGACATACAGATGGCCAACAGGCATATGAAAAGACGCTCAACATCGCTAATTATTAGAGAAATGCAAATCAAAACTACAATGAGGTACCACCTAACACCAGTCAGAATGGCCATCATTAAAAATTCTACAAATAACAAATGCTGGAGAGGTGTGAAGAAAAGGGAACCTTCCTACACTGTTGGTGGGAATGTAAATTGGTGCAGCCACTATGGAAAACAGTATGGAGGTTCCTCAAAAAACTAAAAATAGAGTTGCTATATGATCCAGCAATCCCACTCCTGGGCATATATCCAGACAAACCTATAATTTGAAAAGATATATGCACCCCTATGTTCATAGCAGCACTATTCACAATAACCAAGTCATGGAAACAACCTAAATGTCAATCAGTGGATGAATGGATAAAGAAGGTGTGGGCACATATACAATGGAATACTACTCAGCCATAAAAAGAACAAAATAATGCCATTTGCAGCAACATGGATGCAACTAGAGATTATTATACTAAGTGAAGCAAGTCAGAGAGAGAAAGACAAATATCATATGATATCACTTATACACGGAATCTAAATATGACAAAAATGAAGTTATCTACAAAACAGAAGCAGACTCACAGACACAGAGAAGAGACTTGTGGTTGCCGGGGGGTTGCAGGGGGAAGGATGGAGTGGGAATTTGGGGTTTGCAGATGCAAACTATTATATATAGAATGGATAAACAACAAGGTCCTTCTGTATAGCACAGGGAACTAGATTCAATACCCTGTGATAAACCATAATGAAAAAGAATATAAAAAACAAATACCATATGCTAACCCATATATATGGAATCTAAAAAAAAAAAAAAGGTTCTGAAGAACCTAGGGGCAGGACAGGAATAAAGATGCAGACATGGAGAATGGACCTGAGGGCACGGGGAGGGGGAAGGGTAAGCTGGGACGAAGTGAGAGAGTAGCATTGACATATATACACTACCAAATGTAAAATAGATAGCTAGTGGGAAGCAGCTGCATAGCACAGGGAGATGAGCTCGGTGCTTTGTGACCACCTAGAGGGGTGGGATAGGGAGGGTGGGAGGGAGGGAGACACAAGAGGGAACACATATGGGGATATATGTATATGTATAACTGATTCACTTTGTTATAAAGCAGAAAATAACACACCATTGTAAAGCAATTATACTCCAATAAAGATGTAAAAAAAAAAAAAAGTATATATAGGGCTTCCCTGGTGGTGTAGTGGTTGAGAGTCCGCCTGCTTATGCAGGGAACACGGGTTCGTGCCACGGTCCGGGAAGATCCCACATGCCACAGAGCGGCTAGGCCTGTGAGCCATGGCCGCTGAGCCTGCGCATCCGGAGCCTGTGCTCCGCAACGGGAGAGGCCGCAACAGTGAGAGGCCCGCGTACCACAAAAAAAAAAAAAAAAAAAAGTATATATATGTGTAACTGATCACTATGCTGTACAGCAAATTGACACAACCTTGTAAATCAACTATACTTCAATTTAAAGAGTAAAGCATATATTTACATATACATAGATAGAAATGTAAGAGATTTTATTGCATATAAGTTCCATCAGATCACACAACGCAATAAAAGACCTGTCTCATTAAACAAAGACTTCAGAAATCCTTTCTTTATGCACTACTTTTGTTTCATAATTTGGAGGGGCTCTATGCATAACTATAGATGTGATAAAATTCACGTGGTGCTCAAGACAAGTCCCAAAGGCAAGTGCTTTCCATCCTTTGCTCTCCCAGTGTCATGTTGGTCAGGCCCCACTGATCAAAGGAACTCACCCTGCCAAGCCCAGATCCAAAGGGTAAAGAAATAGACTCGATTTCTTGATTGGAGGAGCCACAAAGTCACACTGCAAAAATGAGTGTATACAGGCATGAGAAGGATGTCATGCCAATTTTTACAAATTAATACATTTTATAGACATAAAGATATGGAAGGATACACAATAAACTGATAATACTGTTCATTTGGGGGAAGGATTGGCAAAGGAGACAATATTTTACTCATTTGTATTTGCTTGACTACTACACCAAGCGTTCATTACCCTCATAAGTTTTCTTTTTAAATAGAAAATTTAGTAAATATAAAAGCCATGATGATTACATTCCTATCACCAAAAGTTTTATTTTATGGAAACCTTAATTCATCAACATTCAAAAGAATAGAAAATAGAATAGAGCAATCTTGTCAATATCATAGCACTACTGACAAAGGAGACCAGATCAAGAAATTACTTTACCAAATGATCCACAAAATTGTTTTGCAGTTTCACAGCTCACAGATTGTTTTTCACCGGATACATCTAGGCTTCTAATGCTGAGCTTTACTTGCAAATGTCAAAGGCACCCTTCAGGAAATATACTTGCTCAGCCCACTGCCTTTGCTTACAAAAATCTACTGCCTTTTCAGTTAGCACTGGCAGCTGAAAGGACATTCTCTGATCTTTTTGCCAAGGACGAGTCGTAAAACCTTCTATAGGCTCTAATTTAGTAATATGAAATGTACAGTACTAGTCACAAGTTTTTTATGACTCAGAATTTGTAAAGAATTTGACCAGGTGTCCTTTCCTAGTTTTGGTGTTATTGAGCCTGGGAGAACTAAATATCATAATGATCTATAAAGACTTCTCAGGTCTCTCTCTCTTTCTCTCCACCTCTGTCTCTCGATCTTTTCAAGGTAAGTATCCTTACCCTTTTGTCTCCACCAAGGGAATTTGGAATAGAAATCATATGATAGTATTTGACACACCCAGATCTGTTCTCTGGCTTGTGCAGAACCTATTTTGTTCACTAGAGTGCTTTATTGTGATTTACCTTCCTACTCTCTTTCACGAAACAATCCACAGGCCACAGTACCAAAATCTTTTGTATAAAGCACATAAGAGGTTCTCCCCTGTGTCATCCATTCAGGCCTGATTGGACCTCTGCAGGAAATCATGATGAAGAGCCCTGCTTCAAGGAACGTCTCTCTACCACATGGATGCCCTCTCTACCCAACAGCCAAGTATCACATAACACAGGGATATCCAAAGGCACAATACACCAGAGAAGGGAATAAAGACTCCCAACCACCAATCATCACCCCTAAAGTCTTTATTTCTAGATTTCAATAAGTCATTTTGGAAATCATACACATGAAAGTCACTAAATCTTGTATCAACATCTGGTAAAATAAGTGACTGCCCTGTATAAACTTTATGATTAAAATTTTTCCAAGTGACTTACTCTAAAACAAATTGGTTAAAATCACAAATTAGTTGAAAACAAAAACCTTTCCAGTCGCTGCTTTAAAAAAATATGTAATTTCTGTGTATCATGTGACCATTTTATAATTTTTAGGCTACAATTCTTTTTAAGTCTTTTCTTCAGAAAGTATTTGGTTAGGGAATCATCTTTCTTACACTTGTTTGTAAATATTAGTTTATATTTTAGTACTTTTATTTATTTTTAAAATCTTATAAAATTATTTGAAATTCATTGGTTAATATTTTCAGGAATTATAAATAATATTTCTCTGTCTAAATAAATTATGCAAAATAAATTGGTAAACATTTAAAGTGTCTAAACACTTGTTCATATACTACTAATATTTAAGCAACCTAGAGTAATTTTAAAAACACATTTTAAAAGACATTTTGTCTACTTTCAATTGATACTTAACTACATTTTCCTGACTTTTTGTAACATAAGGAATTGTGACAAACAATTCTTTATAAAGAAAATTAAACTTCCCAAAGGAACAAATGAATGTCTGATTTTCTTTTCTTTTTCTCTTTTTGTCAAATATTTTTAGAAAGAGCATTAATTACAGTTCAGTGTGTTGTTTTAAGAGTGGAATAAGAAATAAAGAGATTGGAAATACTTTATAGATCATTTTAATGAATTTAGTTTTCCAATAATCATAGACATTATTTTACTATTCACCCTAAATACTCAATACATGATGAGTGCTATCCCCATATGTGAACAAATGATTTTTTTTTTTTTTTTTTTTTTTGCGGTATGCGGGCCTCTCACTGTTGTGGCCTCCCCCGTTGCGGAGCACAGGCTCCGGACGCGCAGGCTCCGGACGCGCAGGCTCAGCGGCCATGGCTCACGGGCCCAGCCGCTCCGCGGCATATGGGATCCTCCCAGACCGGGGCACGAACCCGTATCCCCTGCATCGGCAGGCGGACTCTCAACCACTTGCGCCACCAGGGAGGCCCCGAACAAATGATTTTTTATAATGAAGTGGTAAGCATCACTGAGCGAAAAGTTGCCGAGATTGCAAATATCCATTTTTGACCAATATCCTGATTTTAACAATTGTTTTCAACCAACCGATTTTTAGAAAATTATCTACTTTCAATTTGCCCATATTTGCACCCCCATTTTAAATTTCAAACACAGGTCATATTTCAAATCTCAATGTGTTAGGAAACTATTTCTCACATTATTTGTGTAGTCTAGGTATTTACTGTATGAAAAGGACTTCATCATCATCTGGACACAGGGGCCATATTAGTGATAATCTCCTCAGAAAGTCTAGACTTGACAATCCCTGAAACTTGAATGGCTTTGTTTCCCTGGACTGTTAAAAGGTCCTTTTGGACACCTGTTGGTTTCATTCTCCTTGTGCTCTAGACTTTTAAAAGATATTTTCATAGGAGTCTGCTAAAGATACCCCTTCCTCCTGTCTTCCTTGTGCACAACAAGTTCTCTTGGATTCTGCCTTGTAGCACAAAGGAGGTCTAATTGGGAGATGGATGTGTGAAACTGGAGATTCTAGGTAGGGAACAAAGACCAGCCTTGCCCTGCTCAAGGCAGCACTCTCCTCGGTGTAAGGGTAGGGCTAGGCTACAAGAGTTCTCTGCTTTTGTTGGCAAATCTCTTGCAGTCTCAGAGAATAGCCCCTTCCTGGCCCAGACCCATCTCCATAGTTCCAGAAAACTGACTGTCATCTAGATAAGCAGGCAACTACTCTGGGGTGCCTTTATCACCAGCACCACCACAGTAATTCTGAAAATGACAGTTATTGGTGTCTGTGTATTGGGAATACCCTTGTTCCTAGAATCATGGCACATATTAGCACTGGTGGCTTCCTCCTCCTCGTTCTGCTATCAAAAACCCAGAGAGGGGGCTTCCCTGGTGGTGCAGTGGTTGAGAGTCTGCCTGCTAATGCAGGGGACACGGGTTCGTGCCCCGGTCCGGGAAGATCCCACATGCCGTGGAGCGGCTAGGCCCATGAGCCATGGCCACTGAGCCTACGCGTCTGGAGCCTGTGCTCCGCAATGGGAGAGGGCGCAAGAGTGAGAGGCCCACGTACCGCAAAAAAAAAAAAAAACCAACAAAACAAAACAAAACAAAACAAAAAAACCCAGAGAGTTATCAGCCTTGGCAAAGAAAGGTCAGCCCAGGAGCCAGGCCATTCAGGATTTCCCAGTAGACATTATAATGAGACTTCTGAGATTATGTTGTTCAGCCCTGGAATGTCAAGAAATGATGAGAGGGCAGGATAACACAGATAAGAGAGCTAGCTTGGCTGTCAGTAAACTGCCAGTATCAACCCTGAAAATGTCCTTTTTCTTCCCCTGGACTAGGGGAATCTATGCTTTTATTCCCATTCCTCCCTGATCTTATAGGACCCAGTTCCATCATTTATGATCCCATCCCATCTTAGTGTGGAATTCCTCCCAAAGCACACAAATAATCATTTGCCAGTAGTTTATTTGAAAGGTTGAAAGGGGAATGAAGAAGTGAGTCAGGGAAGGGAAGGCAGCCAATGAAGGGTGTGCTATCCCAGAGGGTACTGAGATCAATTCTGTGGGGAAACCCTGGGAAACGACCTGGAACCTGTGCTTCAGAGGAATCTTAACCAGTGTGTCAAGGAAGAAGCTGACGAATTTCTCCAACCAAATTCTTCAGCCATTGCTTGAGGGCTTCTCTGGGGGGTAGATTATGGGCATTCTGGTATGTTTGGTCTGCCATGAGCTTGGGCATAGCATGCTTCCAAGGCAAACTTCAGACCAAGAGGTACAGATCCTGGGCAGGAGCACACTGCAGGTAGGTGTGGGGTGGATCAGTGTCTGCCTTTCCCCACCCTTCTATTTGATAGAGGAAGAAAAAGAAGAAGGGGGGGAGGAAAAGGAAAGTTTACTAAAACCAAACAAAAAAACAAAAAAAAAAAAGGAAAGAAAAAAGAATAGAAAGAAAGGAAGGGAGAAGAAAATTTGATTTCACTATTTTTTTAGCACGTACTATTACTATGTGTAAGGCACCTCATCGACTTCTCAAAGCAACTCTATGACATAGGCATTTCATTTCCCCCATTTTACAGCTCAGCCTACTGAATTTAAACTGGTTAAGTAAAATCCTCCCAAATCACACAACTGGCAGGTTAAGGACTTGGGATTCAAATTTAGGTCTTCTTTCCCTACTCAAAATCCTTTAGTAGTTTACCGTTACTTACATATAAAGTTTCTCCTTGATCTGCTCCTATAATCTGGTGGAATACGAAAACTCCTGGCCTGTGAGTCAGTAGAACAGAGCTCTGGTCCAGGCTCTGCCAGTCATAGCCCCACCAGGGTGATGCTCCAGTCATTCTCTCTCTCTCTGGGTTTCATTTTCTTTGTCAGTAAATAAAGGAGCTAGACTAACTGATGGTGAAGGCATCATCAGCCCTAACAGTTTAGGATTCTTTCCACTTTAATCTTCAGTTAATCTCCTTTAACCAACTATATTCCAACTACACTGAAAAAACCTTCACTCCCTTATAACACCTTGTACTTTCTCAATTCTATTACCCTCCCCCAAAGGCTGTCCCTGCCTAAATCCTTCATGCCTAAATCCTCCACATCTTCCAAATGTTCTCTCTTTCAGAAAGGCATATTTTATCCTTTGAACTAGAAACAATATCTCATTTCTCTGAAGACTCCAAGTATTTTCTTTATTTCTTCCATAAAATGTCAAATGCTATATCTTGTTCTGTCCTATACAGAAATTCTGTGAAGTTACCTTGCACATAATTATGAAGCACCATGTACAGCATAGACTCTGGAGCCAGAATGCCTGGGCTATAGTCCAAATTCCCCTGCTTTCTAGTTATGCAACCTTGGGGAAGTTATTTCTCTGCCTTAGTTTCCTCCTCTGTGATATGGGGATAATAATACTACCTATTTTAGTGCAGTTTGTGAAGTTTAAATGAGTTAGTGTATGTAAAGTGCTTAGGATAGCTCCTGGCAGATAATAACCCCTATGTATGCATTTGTTATTTTTATTAAAAATTATTCATTTTTTTCTTTTTAGTTTTTAGTATTTTAAGTATGCAGGTTATCTCTCTTGTGATCTTGTAAATTTTCTGAGCCCAGGAATGTTTTCTTTCTCTTTGTTTCTTTTTAGCATAGTGTCTTATATGTAGCAAAGACCCAATAAATATCTGATGAATATGTCTATGTGTATGTGCAATGTATCATTATTATGTTTATATCTATCATTATCTTTCTTTGTTGCATCTCTTGTTTATTGTTTTCTTTCCGTATAAGTCCTATAGCAGGAACTGTCTTATCACTTGCTTTTTTGTATTATAACTATATGATTATATTAAAGTCCCTGAAGAGCTTTTACTTTGTGGGGTTCATCATTTCCTATGAAAATACAGAACATATATGAGATACTTAGCTGTGCAATTTGTTGAATGAATAAACATAGAAATCATGGACAAATAGTAAATGCTTCATAAATCTAAATGCTAGCACTTCTCTCTCCAATCCACTACCAAGTATAAAACACTAAAATTAAAACCACTTTCAACTGTATTCTCTATCCCCAACTACAGTCAAAAATGGACTTTCTTAGGTGTTCATTCAAAACAGAACTAAATCTGTATTATTCTTTTCTGTAAAACTTTCAAATGCCTACCTGACAGAATGTGTTACTCTGTGGGTAGAAACCTGGAAGGTCTGAGCCACTAGACAGACCCTGAGTGATTTCTTCAAAACAGTCTGGAATATCAAGTGATGATTCTTCAAATCAACATGAATTAGTTTCTTTACAGATGAAATAAACTTAACTTTTCTAGGTATTAGTGATACTTTCCCATCACTGAGGGATAGTTTTCAAATTTCCCTTTATTGTTTTTAGCCAATCTGATTGATTGTATCTGCAGTGCTGGCTAAACAGAATGTCTTGGTGAGAATAAAGGAAATGAGATGAGTTTGTATGAGAGTCAACAAGTTTAGTTAATGTCTCATTTTCTTTTAAACCCATGGCTTCAAAGACACTGACAGGGCAATGTATCAGTTATCATGGACAATTGTAGTCATGATATTATTTTTTCATAATATTATTAATAAATATAATTTCCTTGAAAATAAAGTATCTTATTGATCTCTAAGTCCCTAATGCCTAGCACAGATGTAATAGATGTTATTGATTATCTATCCAAATCCATTCTCTTCTTCTCCCTTGCCCACAGAAACCCAATTATACTCAGGTACTAGAATACAGTCTGCTTTCAGAGATGTTAAACCTCTCTAATAGCCTGAGGAAGAGGGGTAAATCTTTATTAATTTCCTTAAGGGTAATCTTAACCCTTTACCAATGATATATTAACAATGGGCATGTGACAAAATTCTGGTTTATGAGAACTGAGGGGAAGCTTCTTAGGGACTTTTTAGGAGAGTTGTCTTTGTCCTTAAAAAGGAATAAAAGAGAGTCAATTTCTTTTCAGCCTATGGACATTGCAACCTGCATATGTGATGCTTGGAACTGCATTTGTCATCTGTGCCTTGAAAAGAATCAACCTACGAAAACAAGGAAAACTCTGAGGATTGAATAACTAAAAGACTGCATATATCTGGTTCCTGATGACACCTCTGAGCCATTAACTTAACCAACCCTGAAACTCCCCTCCCTCTAGATTTCCTGAGAGAAAGAAATTTTTGAGCTAATTTTTCTGTTACTTAGAGCCAAAGCATCCTAATTGATAGAGTTGGGGTATTTATATGATTTACTACCTAAAGGATTTCTTATTATTCTTAATATTAGTCTTAATAATACCTAATAATAATAAAAAATAGTAATAATTTGCAACCTTTATTCTACTCTGTGGAAAACAATGTACGACACACTTGTATAAATTATTTTAATACTAACATTTGCTTGAAATAGTTGTTATTGCTCTCATTTTACATGTAAACAACAACAAAAATGTAGGCCTAAAAAGGTTAATTAACGACATAATGCTCACAGTAAGTGACAGAGTCCAGGTTTTGAATGAGTCAGTCTGATAGGATTCCACCATCTTTCAACAACCCTACCATCTTTCAACAATCCTCCTCAATCAGTCTTCATAATTACATTCTGAGCAACTCAGGATTATCACCTTCACTTGAATAAATGAAGTACCCAACAGACTGTGACAACAGCCACAAAGGAAAGCATTAATTCAAATATCTGAGTTTATAGAAATTCAGAGTTCTATGAAATTTAGCATTTCTTTATTGCTAGTCCCCCACTTTTATTTCAGTACATATTTGATCGGTTTGTTCTTTTTATTAGATAACACAGATTATCTTGCACAGGTAAAGAACACTGCCACTCAAAAGAGACACAGAGAAGTCATTTACCCAAGAATATTATTATTAATAGCAAAGGGTTAAAAGCACATTTATTTAGTTAAAAATATAAAAGGGCCAACTTTCTGAAGAGTAGAATGAGGAACACAGCTGACTTGGCCCAACAAAAAAGGATGTAACTAGAGAAAATTACTAAAAACAAAACAAAACAAAAAACCCAATTTTAAAAATCTCTGGAAATTGTCCTAAGGGCATCTGGCAAATGGAGAAATATTCGATCCGAAAAACAAAAAATCCACCACATCTTGGTAAGAACAGCAAGAGACTGTAGCAGATGAGCCAAGACTCACTCTATTACTGCCCCATCCCTCATTTCTGTGTTATAGAAGTTCTATCCTGAGTAGTATACAAGCAAGAAGATGGAAGCTCCCTCTTTCCACAGCTCCCAGTCTAGGACTATGGTTTTATCCTGGGAGGGGCATGTTGCCTGTATTTTTCATCCCTCTTAACCCCATGTTGAAAAAGCACTGTTCCAGATATGCAGGTCCAAGAGGACTAGGGCTCCCTTTCCCCATTCAACCCCTACTCATGGGGTAGAAGTGCTACTCTAGGCATGGCAGGCCAAAACTTGGGAGACCCCACTGTTTTTGCACCAATTTGCCTTTAGAGCAGATGTCCTACACCAAGAGGGGCAAGCTGACAAGACCTGGGGCTAAAATCTCCCTCAAGTGCCTGCTTGTAGAAGAGGGGTATCACTTCAAGAGAAAGGAGGGACACCTACAGCTGTGGTTTATCAGAGCTGAGGTTCTGCCCAGGGAGGAAACATAGGATGCCAGGACAAAGTTCCATAGCTCTGCCTCAGGGGACTAACAATATTTGTAACAGTGTTTTGAGAATGTCAGGCCTCCTGGCATTGTCAAAGACAATGAACATCTTGGTGGAGAACAATTGAATGGGCACTATATCTTCATAATAGCAGAAACAAGCAAAATGGCAGAAAGTCAGAAGTTTAACAAAGAGAGCCAGGGAAATAAATAGCCAAAAAGAGCTCTCCTGGGATTATAGTAAACTCTGGGGCTCAGGAAGACTGTGCCCATGAATTAGGCTGTACCCACTCAGGAATATCAGAGCAGAACATGAGGCAGACTTGAAAACATTCCCCCAAGCTACACACAGATCAATCAACAAAATCTCACTGGCACTAGGAGCATAAACACAACCTCTGACCAAACACTGAATGAACAATAAGCCATGAAGACCCAGAGCAACTCCTAGGAAACCAGGTGTAAAAACAAAATCATTCTCATCCTTGACAGTCTGGAAGACTGAATGCATGCTCAAGGCCATGCCTTGTCAGGAGTAACTGGAGAGAAAAATATCCAAGCTACTAGTCCCTGGTTGAATGTGGGGGCAAAAATGTAAACTCCTTGAATCTTTATAGCAGCTTCCAAGCCATACATACATCTAGTGGTAAAAGGAAAAAATATAACTGGCCAAGGAAGCTTAAGCACAATTTTTGACAAATAAATGGCCTATGCTGAAGTAGGGGTAATCCTTAGGTAACCAGACTAAAAGATTTTTTAAAAAATTAAGCAGGGAGGGGCTTCCCTGGTGGCACAGTGGTTATGAGTCTGCCTGCCAATGCAGGGGACATGGGTTTGAGCCCTGGTCCGGGAAGATCCCACATGCTGCGGAGCAACTAGGCTCCTGCGCCACAGCTACTGAGCCTGCACTCTGGAGCCTACAAACCACAATGACTGAAGCCTGCGAGCCTGGAACCCATGCTCTGCAGTGGGAGAGGCCACTGCAGTGAGAGGCCCGTGCATCGCAACAAAGAGTAGCCCCAACTAAAGAAAGCCCTCGCACAGCAACAAAGACCCAACACACCCCAAAATAAATTAATTAATTAAAAAAAATTCTGCAAGCTTTAAAAAAAAAATTAAGCAGGGGTATGAGAGCTTTTTGCCCACTGGGGAGGGAAATAAACTGCAAAGAGTTAGTTCAGCAAAGTTGCTAAACAAATAAATGACCAAGCAAACAATAACAAGATCAAGCCCTGGGGGTGGGGTGGAGGTCAGTATTCAAAGTTCCTACTTATTTTATTTAAAATGTCCGGCTTTCAACCAAAAATTATAAGACATGGAAAGACACAGGAAACTGTGATCCATACACAGGAATAAAAGCAGGTAATAGAAACTGCCTTGAAGAGGCCCAGATGGTAGACTTAGCAGATGATCACTTCAAAGCAGCCATCATAAATATTTTCAAAATTAAAGGAAACCATTTCTAAAGAATTAAAGGAAGGTATGATAACAATGTCTCATCAAATAGAGAAAAATCAACAGAAATTATAATGGAGATCAAATGGAAATTCTGGAGTTAAAAAGTTTGATAACCAAAATGAACAATTCACTAGAGGGAATCAACAGTAAATCTGAGCCAACAAAAGAAAGAATCATCAAACTCAAAGGTTGATCAATACAGATTATACAACCTGAATAACAAAGATGAAGAATAAAGGAAAAGTGAAGTCTCAGACAGATTTGAGACACCGTCAAGAATATTAACATATATATAGAATGAGAATACCAGAAGAGGAGAAAAAGGACAGAAAAAATACTCAAAGAAATAATGTCCAACCCCAATTTTTTTTAATTTCTCAAATTTGGTAAAAACAAAATGAAATATTCTACATATCCAATAAGCGCTATTAACTCCAAGTATCTTACTTTATCCTAAACACAGAGATCCACACTCAGACACATAATAATAAAATGTTAAATTCTAGGGATAAAGAGAAAGCCTGGAAAGCAGTAAGAATAAAACAACTCATTATGCAGAAGAGAACTCTAATAATAGCTGACATCTCATCAGAAACAATGGAGGTCAGAAAGGCAGTAGGAGGACATATTCAAAATACTGAAAGTAAAAAATTCCTCAACTAAGAATCTTACATTGAGCAAAACTATCTCTCAAAAATGAAGGCAAAATAGACATTCTCAGATTAAAGAAAAAAAATGAGATAATTTCAGCAATTTGCTAGCTAACCTGACTTATAAGAAATGCTATAAAGAAGTTCTCAGGACATAGAGATGGCCAAAACGCATATGCAAAGATGCTCAGCATAGCTAATTATGAGAAAAATGCAAATCAAAACTATAGTGAGGTATCACCTCACACTGGTCAGAAAGGCCATCATTAAAAAGTTTACAAATAATAAATGCTGGAGAGGGTGTGGAAAAAAGGGAACCCTCCTACATTGCTGTTGGGAATGTAAATTGGTACCGCTACTATGGAGAACAGTATGGAGGTTCCTTAAAAAACTAAAAATGGTGCTACCTTGTGATCCTGCAATCTCACTCTTGGGCATATATCCGGAGAAAACTCTAACTCAAAAACATACATGCACCCTAGTGCTCATGGCAGCACTATTTACGGTAGCCAAGACATGTAAGCAACCTAAATGTCCATTGACAGATGAATGGATAAAGAATATGTGGTATATATATATACAGTGGAATATTACTCAGCCATAAAAAAGAATGAAATAATGCCATTTGCAGCAACATGGATGAACCTATAGATGATCATACTAAATGAAGTAAGTCAGACAGAGAAAGACAAGTATCATATGATATCACTTATTTGTGGAATCTAAAAAAAAAATGGTACAAATGAACTTACATACAAAACAGAAACAGACCCACAAACATAGAAAACAAACTCATGGTTACCAAAGGGCAAAGGTAGGGGGGAGGGCATAAATTAGGAGTTTGGGATTAACATATACACACTACTATATATAAAATAGGTAAATAACAAGGACGTACTGTATAGCACAGGGAACTAGACTCAATATCTTGTAACAACCTATAATGGAAAGGAATCTGGAAGAGTACATATATATGTATACATATATATATATGTTATTTATTTATATATAAAAATCACTTTGCTGTACACTTGAAACTAACACATATTGTAAATTAACTATACTTCAATTAAAAAAATAAAATAAAATAAAAATAGAAAAAAAAGAACCAACTATATGCTATCTACAGGAAACACAATTTTTTAAATAAAAATTTAATCAGTTATACATATACATATGTTCCCATATCCCCTCCCTAGGAAACACAATTTAAATCAAAGCTACAAGTAGGTTGAAAGTTAAAAGGGTGGAAAAAGATATTTCAAAAAAGAGTTTGAGTGGTTTTACTAATATCAGACAAAATAAATTTTAAAACAAAAAAATGTTACTAAAGATACTAGAGAAATTGTATAATGATGAAAGGGTCATTCCATCAGGAATATGTAACAATTATAAACATACATTCTCCTAACAACTGAGGCCCAAAATACATGAAATCAAATCTGAAAGAACTGATGGGAGAGAGAGATAATTCAATAGTAGTTGAAGACTTCAACACTCAGTTTAAATAATAGATAACATAACTAGGCAGAAGATCCACAAGAGAATAAAAGACTTGAACAAGACTATAAAACACTAACAGACATCTGTAAAACACTCCACCCAATAATAGCAGAATACACATTCTTCTCCAGTGCACATGAAACATTCTCCAGTACAGACCATAAAATAGATCTCAATAAATTTAAAAGGACTGAAGTTACACAAAGTATATTCTCAGACCAAAATTAAATTAAATTAGAAATTAATAACAAAGGAAATTTGGGAAATCCATAAGTATGTAAAAATAATTAAACTTCCTGAATAAATGAGTCAAAAAAATAACAGGGCAGATTAGAAAAATTTTTCATGAATTAAAATGAAAACACTGCATACCAAAACTTATGGAATGCAGTTAAAGAAGGGCTCAGTGGGAAATTTACAGCTGTAAATGTCTATTTTGAACACATAACAAAGATCTCAAATCTTTCTTGTTATACTTCTATTGAGTACACCTATAATAGGAGATTGATTTAGTAATTTAAAAACTTCTCACAAAGAACCACCCAGGAGTGTATAATTTCACTGGTAAATTCTATCATGTTTAAAAAGGAACAAATACCAATTTTTCACAAATTCTTCCAAAAACATATAATTGGAGGGAACACTTCCCAACTTACTCCATGAGACAAATATTACCTGATAGCTGAACCAAACAATGACATCACACAATAAACAAAAACAACCCCCCACCCTGGCAAATTACAGGCCAATATGCTTATAAATATAGATGCAAAAAATTCTCAGAAAATACTAGCTAACTTAATCCAGCAACATTTTAAAAGGATTATATTTCATAACCACATGATAATTATCTTCCTGGGATAATTCCCAAATTCCAGGTTGGTTTAATGTAGAAAATCAATCAATGTAATACACCAGGCATATCTGTAGAGATTTAGATTAGTGGTTGCCTAAGGTCACATCAGGGGAATAGGGAGTGACTACTGCTGAGTGTGAGATTTGTTGTTGGAGAGATAAAAATACTCTAAATCCAGACTATGGAGATGACTGCACAACTCTATGACTCTACCAAAAGCTACTGAATTCACCCATTTAAAATGTACAGGTTTTTTTTTTTTTTTTTTTTTTTTTCCGTACGCGGGCCTCTCACTGTTGTGGCCTCTCCCGTTGCGGAGCATAGGCTCCGGATGCGCAGGCTCAGCGGCCATGGCTCACAGGCCCAGCCGCTCCGCGGCATATGGGATCCTCCCAGACCGGGGCACGAACCCGTATCCCCTGCATCGGCAGGCGGACTCTCAACCACTGCGCCACCAGGGAGGCCCCTAAAATGTACAGTTTTTTGATATGTGAATTATATTTTTATAAAGATGTCAAAAAATAAGACAACAAAACATAAGTCATTAATTTGATCTTAAGTATTAGTTCATAAAAAATGATGAAACTTTAATTAATTTTAAATTTATTTGTAAAATTTATTCTACACATTTATTTTCACTACCCCTAGGGACTAAAGTTAATACCTAAAGACCTACAGCTGAATAGTTTCTGATGAGCTCTTTTGAGTTTGACTTTAATTTATATAAATTCACCAAATATACACTGAGCATGTGGTATACACAAGATACTCTGATAGGTACTGTAGTGGATAGACACATAAATGTTTTAAAATCATCAGAGTATCTATTCTCAAGTCCAATACTTTATTTTGATTTAAAGTGCAAATCTCATTCAGGGTTAAAATGTCTTTAGAAGAGCACCTTGGGCTTTTGGGTTAGCTAATATTGTCACTTATTAATTGTCTATGATGAACTTCATTTATTTGTGGAAATTTCTATATTGTTATTTACTTTTTTCTTTAATTATTTCAGTTACCATATGCTTTCTATTAAATGGGTGTAATAAGAAAGTGTGAGATTCTTGGGACTTCCCTGGTGGCACAGTGGTTAAGAATCAGTGGTTAAGACACAGGTTCGAGCCCTGGTCTGGGGAGATCCCACATGCTGCAGAACAACTAAGCCCGGGCACCACAACTAACTGAACCTGTGCTCTAGAGCCAGGGAGCCACAACTACTGAGCCCGTGTGCCTAGAGCCCACGCTCCACAAGACAAGCCACCTCAATGAGAAGCCCACACACTGCAAAGAAGAGTAGCCCCTGCTCGCCGCAACTAGAGAAAGCCCGCGTGCAGCAACGAAGACCCAACGCAGCCTAAATAAATAAATAAATAAAATGTTTTTTAAAATGTGTGATTGTTAGCTACTCAGAAGTCCTCGGCAACATTTCTACTCCATTACCATTTTTACTTTAGGAATTATTCAGCTCTTACTTGATCCTAGTCATTGAGGTATGTAGGAATAATAAACTATGCTCATTTAATAGCTTAAAAAATTATGTTTAGAGTGGTAATTGTTTATGCAACATAGCTGGTAAGTTATTTGGACCTCATTCTTCTGACTCGAACTCCATCATTCTTTTAAATACCTTAAGTACCACAATGCTGCCCTTATACAAGAACCAGGCTCAGAGAAAGTCAGATGGAATTGAGTGTCTGAAGTTATTTCTGGGTCACTCAACCTAGGGAAGGAGAGCCAAAGAAGAGTTTATCATGGCGTAAAATTACCAATGCCAAATGAAGGAAGGAAAGGACAAGTAGAGAGGCAGTGACCTATGCAGCAAGAAACCTGGGCTGGAGCCAGGGGACCAAATTCTTATTTGGGGTCTGTCATAAAGTTCCTGTGTAACTTGAGTAAGTCGTTCAAGCTCCCCAGACCTCCATTTCCTCATCAATAAAATGTGGAGATTGGGATAAATATCTCCAAGATATTTTCCAGCCCTTTCATTCTATGGCTCTTTATTAGCAAGTGTCCAAACTGGCTTTCCCATTTTCCTCCATGCTTTCAGAAAACAGGTGAAACACATTCAGCAACTCTGTTTTCTTGTCATGCTGTATGATGCATAGACCATCTTAGATTTGCTAATCTAAACTTCATTATTTTAACACAGACGCATCAATTAATTTTTTTTAGTCTTGTTTCTTTTCTAACCAACACTTACCTTTAAGGTGGCATTCTCTTGCATGTTTGAACATTCTCTTTTCATTCTATATGATGTACAGGTGCATTTAAAAATCTTTTCTCTCTGGGATGTGGAGAAAAGGAAACCCTCTCACACTGTTGATAGGAATGTAAATTGGTTCAGCCACTATGGAAAACAGTATGGAGGTTCCTCAAAAAACTAAAAATAGAATTGCCATATGATCCAGCAAGCCCACTCCTGGGCATACATCCAGAGAAAACTTGAACTAAAAAATATACATGCACCACAATGGTCATAGCAGCACTATTTACAATAGCCAAGACATGGAAACAACATAAGTGTCCATTGACAGATGAATGGATGAAGAAGATGTGGTATGTATATATAGACATAGATACTACCAGGAAGACAGGCATAGTACTGCTGCTAATGAGTATACTTAACTCAAAATCCTGGATCAGTTTTTAAGGGTCTCAACACCCATATGCAAATCTTTTCTGTGATCTCCATCAGTAGAAGAGCATCAAGCTCAGTATCACTGACCCAATGGTCTTGGACTTAATCATATATATATTTTAAACCTTTTCTAAAGAGATCAAGACTAGTTTACATCATTGAGGAGTGACTGACCACACAAAAATAAATGGAAAGCAGACTAAGTAGGATCTTTCTGCCTAGCTAGAAAGGACTTTAAAAACACATAAAATTCTGAAATGGGCAGATTGTATATTATGGGAGTTTCTCTAGGATTCTTGGCCCCTATCCAATGACATTTTATTTTCCTGCTTGGTAGGGTCTATTTAATTATTTGAGTCATTATGCCCTGTCTTCCTTCTCCTCCATTTAAGTCAGTATTCCTCTAAGACACTGAAGATGACCAGATGACGATTTGAACATCTGTGTGGGAGGAGAAGGGAATCTGACTCTGTGTTAGAAAGGCAGAAAAAGTTCTAATGTTATCCAGTTCAAGTTAAAGACTCGGGGTGAAACTCCTTCCCTTTTGAAAATTGCCTCGAAGTTTTTCAAAACCACAGACAGTGCATGCCTTCATGGCTAGCTCATTAGGGCGTTCCTGGTAGCGGTGTGAACCCTCACAGTATATGTGTTCCCCTGAGAAGCTGCTCCGCATCCCTTCCCTTAGCATGTGCAGACTTTCTGCAAAGTTGAAAGTAAGCTAATGATTTTGTGGGTTCAAGCCCACACCCCTGTTACCCTGGTTTTATTTATCTTCTCTGTGCTGTACTGAAATCTCTTTTTTTCCCCTGTATTTTTTTACTTTGATTTTCTTAGATTTATAGTAGAAGTAACTATTTCCACTAAAGCCAATCCACCCTCTGTTGGCAGAAAATTGGTCAGTGGTGAGACAACAAAACAGAACTGAAACTCAAAACTGTGGACAGACTCACTTTTCTGGAGATGAGTCTGCCTATTTGGGGTGACAGTGTGCTGTCAGTATTCTGTAAATGGCAAAATCTCTTTCCTTCCTGGTATTTTCTCCCTCAGTCCCAGGGGGAGGGAAGAACTTGAAAACATGTACAGGCATATATGTTCTGGTGAAAAAGCGTCAAGTGAAAAAGAGTTCAGGCAGAGAGCTAGTGAAAGAGGGGTCTGACTTGATACTCCCCAAGAGCATTCCTAATACCACCAGGGATTCATAAGTGCTGGCTCTGATGGTGAGAAATTCCAGCTGAGAAAGTATGAGAGAGGGAGGTTCAAAGTGTCTTCCTTTGCTAGTTGATCAGTGAAAACATCTTCCCCAGAAGGTGGTCCATTCTCACTACCCATTCCTCTACCATGACCCTATCATGTCTCAACAATTTCCTTCACACATTCAGACATTTGACCATGGTGTGGTCACTGTCCCTTAGATCTTTGCAGAGCTTTGCTCCTCCAAATCTCTGATGTCTCAGCCCAAATGCCACCCTGCAGTAGAGCTTTCCTTGATGACTCAGCTGAAGTTGCATCTCCCATCCTTGCCTGTGTTGCTCTATCCCATTGCCCTGCTTTATCAGCTTCATAGCACTTATCTCTCTATGAAATGATCTTCTTCATTTTGTTTGTTGCTGTGGATATGTTTTTTTGGGGGTCTCAATTTCCTCACCAAAGTATAAGAACTAGAAAGGCAGGAACTGTATCTTTCTGAATCTCTGCTACGTCCCAGTGCCTGGGAAAGTGCCTGGTACACTAGGGGCTCAAAATATTTGTGGAATAAATGAATTGATGAGTTAATGAGAATCACTGTAGGTAAGAAGATATAAACTATATTCAGAAGCAGGGAGTCTGTGATCTCTCTGTCATCTCCTTTATGTATCCTGCTCCCATGTTTCCATCAACACAGTGGGTAAAGGTGCATATATAGAATCATATTTCTCAGGTCAGGGTGTGAAGTCAGAGTGACTGGGTAAAGTAACTGACTTCACTATATCACATATCCAGATACTCTTCTCTGAAATCCAGCTTATCCAAGTAGGTAAGTACAAAGACCCTGAAGTGCACTGCTGAGGTCACAGCCTGGCTACATAACTGGCTTAGTATTGTCACCTTGGGCAAATTAACCTCTCTGTGCTTTATTTTCTTCACCTGTAAATGAAAATAGATTACTTCCCTAACTGGGCTGTTGTAAAGATTAAGTGAGTTAATATAAGTAATAAACTTAGAACAGCATCTGGCGTGTCATAGCACCATAAGTGTTTACTATTAATTCTGTTATAATTCTCACTTCTTATACTGTGCCTCTAAGTCACAGGAATTTGAACTTTCTTGTGCCACAGTTTCTGACAGTATGGTGAAGACTATGGACCATTTCTCATAAAAATGCTTTTAAAAGCATAAACTACACAATATTACAAAGGAAACAAATATATTGAAATATTTATCAATTTTCAAAAATCTGTGATATTGAAATACATCTTCTTTTTAAACACATTAAATAAAAAGATATACTGGCAGGAATTATAACTACCATCATTTTAAAGTAGTGAAAAGCATAAACAATACTTCAAGATATTGACAACAACAATGAAAATATCTGGGATTTCTATTACTGACAAAATCACAACTGCTGCTAATATACTGTGGTTTGTCGTTATCACTAATAATTGAAAGGAAAGCTAAATTTCAGTTAGAGGTTAGAGAAAATGAAGATGCAAATTTTTTTCCCACTGCAGTTCACAGACACTCTGTGTCCACAGAGTGGACACAGATATCCACAGTTCATGTAATCCAAGATGAGAACCTCTGCTACAGATACTGTTTTCAGCTCCTTTAATAGCTACCCCAGGGCAGTTTGGCAAAATATACATACTTTTTAAAATGTATTTTTAGAAATAGAGGTGATTTGACTCTGAGACATATATCCAATAAAAATGCCCATGCACAAACACACACAAGAATACTTACTACAGTCTGTCTGAAATGGTGAAAGACCAGAAACAACCCTCATATCTATTGACAGGAATTTGTTAAAATAATTTCATTAATCTGTACACTATGTAATACAAGTTTTGTTTTTGTTGGTTTGTTAAGGAAGAAGCTGAAGCCTGAAAATTGTCTCTATGTACTGACATAAAAGACCCTCTTAACCGAAATCAAAAAGTCACAAAACATATATAACTTTATCCTATTTTTGTAAAGACCCAATTAATTGTATAGATATACTGATTAACAGTGGTTATGGGGGTGGTTGATTATGGGGAAACTTTCACTTTCTACATATTTCAGTAATTAAACATTTCTTTTTTCCAATAAGCTTGTATCTTCAATGATCAAAAACATGATGATGATGATTTTTAAAACAAACCCATCTCTCCCAGGTTTCCTGGCATCCAGAAGCTTATAGTTTAGTAAATGAGTAGAAGACCAAACATATTTATTATTATTTGCATGCCTGGGGACAGGCAGCTTCATCTAACCTAGAGAGATAACCCCTGGGGCTTTTCCCAGAATTTCTACTTAAGAATGATGCTGTGGGTCTCAAGCCATGGCCTACTAGTTTTATATTACTCAGACATGAACTAGCATTTAATCTCAAAAGCTTTGAAATATTTTGGGTCCACTTGGTCCAGCCTGCCAATGTTTCCTGTTTCTGGATCCCTTTCTCTACCCATTCTTTAGCATTGCTGCTTCTTGATGTGAACCAAATGCTTAAATTGCTCATTTAATGTTCGTTGTTCTGCCTGCAGCAAAACATTACTTTACTTTCACTGCCCTCTGCATGTACTTGATCCATTCTGGCAACTGGGTCTCATCTTTTTAGCTGTCCTCATCTGTCTGCATTGCATTTGAAGATCAGAGAAGAGAGCAAACTTCAGGTTAGGGAGGCTGTCATGGTCACAGCAACTGTACAGTTTTATCAGCATATACATACTTAAACATCACCCTGTCAATGCCAAATCAATGGCAGTGGTTTGTTATAAGAATCCATGCTTCTTTTAAAACAAAAAGGGCAGGGGGGAATTGCCACTTCCTCTTCCCTTCATTTATAGATCTCATCACTTCTCAACTCACAGCAATCTAGTTCCTATCTCCACCACACTTCTCTCTAACATCTCCAACAAGCTCCATGCACGTTGCTGCTCTTCTGTTTTTTTGTCCTCATGTTACCTGATATTGTTGCTCACGGACACATCTGTGAAACTCTGTCCTCTTCGCTTCTAGGACAACATGCTATTGATTTTCTTCCTTCTTCTCCTTCATAGTTCCCTCTTTTCCACTCTTAAATACCAGGGCTCCTCAGGGCTCCATTTATGGCTATAGAACTATGGCCCATAAGCATCTTTAAATTCAACATGTCCAATCCTAAATTTTGCATTTTTTTCCCCAAACCCTCTCTTCTCTATTCTCCATTTCCTATCCCAATGCATGACACCCTGCTTTTCTACTTTTCAAGGACAAACTCTAAGCATCCTGCTAGAACCCTCCCTCTCACTCAGCCCTACAAACCCAACCTCTCTTTTGATTCCATAGCTTGTACTGTCTTAAATGTCTTCAATCCATCAATTTCACCCCATTATTGCCCTAATTCAGGATCTCATTACTCCTCACCTGGGCAACCACAACACTCTCTCAACTAGACTTCTTGCCTCTAGTTTGGCTAGCTTCTATTTACAAATGACTACATGATCTTTCTAAAGCTCAAATATGATTATGCCATTTCTTAGCTAAATTTCATAGATCCCCATTACTTTTAGTATTAAAGTAAAAAATTCTTCATGGACCAACCAAAGCCTTCCATGATTTAGTTTCTGCCTTCTTCTCTAGGCTCATTTCCTGCCATACCCACCACAGACAGCTCAGTTCAGTCACAGGAAATAATTTGGTGCGTGTTCCTTCTGAACATATGTCATATGTCCATGCATTTATACATGAAAGTTTCTCTGCTTGAAGTACCCAATTTCCACACACACCCCACCACCATTGTCACACATATCCTACACACACATCTGATATAAGTCTAGCTAATGTGAACCTGTCCTTGAAAACTCATATCATTGACCCATATAGCTTTCTTTTATCATCACCTCTACCTATCAATTTAAATCGATCCTGTGCTACCATTATCATAGCATTGATTACTAGGCACCATATCCACCATCAGGCCAGAAGCTTCTCAATCATGGAAGCCATATCTCATCAGATTCAGTATCACCAGCAACCACTGGGTATTCAACCAATGTCTGTGGAATAAACAAATGGGTGATTTACTTTACGATACAAACTCCCATTCTCTCAACTACTCAGTCCCCATGCTGAAAATCAGTTCGTGTCACTCACTTCCCCAGAAGTCTCTCCCATGCCATTATGAGAATAAAGTCTACAGTCCTTAGTGTAAAACCCAAGACTTCATAATCTAATTCCAAACTGCCTTTCCAGAATTATTTCCTACCATATACAACCTATGGATCATTTGCTACAGCCCTACTCTACTGTTTATCTTTCCCTGAATTCTTTTACTCTCATACTTTCAGATCTTGATCTATTCAAGGAGAATTGACAAATCAGTATTATCTGGAAAATTTTCTCAGGAAGACTTAATTTCAGGAGAATTAATTCACTCTTAATACAATATACCTTTACTTAGTGTTAATTATTTTTTGCTATTTTTCTATTTAATTTCCTCCCATTGATTATAATGTCCTCAGAGATGGAGAATTTGTCTCATTCCCCTCTGCTTACCCTTTTCTATTCCTAACCCCAAGGCAGCGACTTGCACATAGTTGATAATCAATAAACATTTGGTAAATTACATACATTCAACTGGGAAGTTGCTCTGTTGGTGGGAATGTAAATTGATACAGCCACTATGGAGAACAGCATGAAGGTTCCTTAAAAAACTAAAAATAGAACTACCATAGGACCCAGCAATCCCACTACTGGGCATATATCCTGAGAAAACCATACTTCAAAAAGAGTCATGTACCAAAATGTTCATTGCAGTTCTATTTACAATAGCCAGGAGGTGGAAGCAACCTAAGTGTCCATCATCAGATGAATGGATAAAGAAGATGTGGCACATATATACAATGGAATGTTACTCAGCCATAAAAAGAAATGAAATTGAGTTATTTGTAGTGAGGTGGATGGACCTAGAGTTTGTCATACAGAGTGAAGTAAGTCAGAAAGAGAAAGACAAATACCGTATGCTAACACATATATATGGAATTTAAGAAAAAAAAATGTCATGAAGAACCTAGGGGTAAGATGGGAATAAAGACACAGACTTACTAGAGAATGGACTTGAGGATATGGGGAGGGGGAAGGGTAAGCTGTGACAAAGTGAGAGAGTGGCATGGACATATATACACTACCAAACGTAAAATAGATAGCTAGTGGGAAGCAGCTGCATAGCACAGGGAGATCAGCTCAGTGCTTTGTGACCACCTAGAGGGGTGGGATAGGGAGGGTGAGAGGGAGGGAGACGTAAGAGAGAAGAGATATGGAAACATATGTATATGTATAACTGATTCACTTTGTTATAAAGCAGAAACTGACACATAATTGTAAAGCAATTATACTCCAATAAAGATGTAAAAAAAAATTATCTTGGTTATTCTGGGTCTCTTCCATTTACATGCAAATTTTAGAATCAGCTGTCAATTTCTACAAAAGAACCTGTTAAGATTTTGATTAAGATTACATTGAGTCTACATATCAATTTTTGGATAATGGATATCTTTAAAATATTGAGTCTTCTGATTCATGAACATGATATACCTGTCAGTTGTTTGGGTCTCTTTCAATTTCCCTGAAAATAAAATGTTTCTTGAAGACAAAATAGTAGTAAGTGACAGTTAAAGTCCACACAGCAAAGCCACAAGAGTTAGAACTATCTAAGGCAGATAAATGTGGAGAGAAATAGCTTTATATATTTGAAAAGCCACTCAGGAAAATGAAATTTAGTAACTGATATCATAATGATAACCCAAAGTCATTAGGCGAGCAGTAAATGCTATCCAGTGTACTATTTAATGAGGCAAAACAGCATATACTTAAAAAAATCTTTTAATTGTGATAAAAATAAAGTATGGCGCTTAAAGGAATGTTTCCATTAAATGGAAAATTCACTACAAAGGAATACTTCATTTCCAATAATGCCAAAAGACTTAAGCATCTCTGAAAATGACATCCTTTATCTAGATACTTATAGAAGTAAGATAGGCAGGCTAGGTTTCTCCTTCTGCCTGGGGATCTCCCTGCGAGAAACAGGAGTAGTTTTTCTTTCACTATATGCAAGGCTTCGCAGGATGTTGTTTGATCTTGTTTGTGACTTCAGAAAGTGGCTGACAACGTGCGGGTGCCTCTAAGAACTTCCCACAAGAAATGCAATCTGTTTTCTCTCAGCTAGAAAAAAAAAGGAAGCCTTGGTTTTCTTGTAGATATACTTTGGTTTCATAGTGAAGAGATGAAAGTTGTCAGGTTTATTTTTCTTTTTGTCATAGCACTAGGTAAATCTCCCTTGCCATTACAGCTTTTGTAGTTGGAAATCCAATCAACACAGACAAGAGAGATTAAAGGAGAACAGTAAAGGAATTGCCATCATTTTAGACAATCATTTCATGAGTCACACTTTTCTATGATTCTATGCCAAATATCCCATTAGGATATTACAGCCAAGTTAAACATTTGAACTAAGCCACTCAGTCAGGGCTGAGAGAAATAGGAATAGCCTCAAGACTTCTTTCATATTAAGTGCTTCAGCCCCAGAAGAGTACATGGAAAGAACCAGTGAAAAATGTTCTTTTTTGTTAATAACTCCTGTCAGTTCAAAAATTATAAATTTTTCTGGAAGACTGTATTGGTATATAATATTAACACTGAAAAGATTGAATATGGGAAGGAGGAGGAATGTGGAAGATGCAAACTACCACTTAGTATTACTAAGTCTTGTTATTATTTGAAAAACATTATTCTGAATCCTGGAAGTCATTGATCTTTTAACCAGTTCTCTATTCCTTGGTAGCACAGAAATAAAATCTCATTACGAGGCACTTTTTTTTTTTTTTTTTTGCCATGGTGATTTTGGCCTATGCATATTCCTTATTTCATTTTGCCCAGAAAAAAAAAAAAGAAACAGCTGAAGTGTCAGGCGTAGCCATGTCACACCAGGAACTGTGGTCTGAGGTGTCGGGGGCAAGGCCTCTGCACACAGAACCCTGTGAGCAAGTAAACCAGACTAAGCACTAAGGAAAGGAATAAAAAAGGTTATGGCCATGTGGCTAGTCCTTCCCAGGAGCCTATGAGCACAAATGATGTGTATAGGTTCCTTCTGTTCTGCGATGGGGAGTAGTGGGGATTGAACCACATGCTGAGATGGCAGTGTCACAAGAGATGGAGCCTGGTTTCCTGAATCACCAAATGGAGGAGAAATTCACCAACCTTCTTTGAACTTTGACTTGTGAGATCTTGGTTCCCAGGCCAGAGGTCGGGCCTGAGCTCCTGTGGTGGGAGCTCTGAGTCCAAACTGCTGGACTAACAGAGAACCCCAGACCCCAGGGAATATTAATCAGAGTGAAACCACCTGGAGGTCCTCATCTCAGCACCAAGACTCAGCTCTATCCAACTGCCTGCAAACTCCAGTACTGGACATCTCAGGCCAAACAAGTAAGACAGGAATACAGAACCATCCATCAAAAAAAAAAAAAAAGAAAGAACAAAACAAAAACAAAAAAATATGTTACAGATGAAGTAGCAAGGTAAAAACCTACAAGAACAAATAAATTAAAATGAAATAGCAACCTACCTGAAAAAGAATTCAGAGTAATGATAGTAAAGATGATCCAAAATCTCAGAAACAGAATGGAGAAAATACAAGAAACATTTAACAAGGATCAAGAAGAACAAAAGAGCAAACAGGGCTTCTCTGGTGGCACGGTGGTTGAGAGTCTACCTGCTGGTTCAGGGGACACGGGTTCATGCCCCAGTCTGGGAGGATCCCACATGCCGCGGAGCAGCTGGGCCCGTGAGCCATGGCCGCTGAGCCTGCGCATCCGGAGCCTGTGCTCCACAACGGGAGAGTCCACAACAGTGAGAGGCCCGCATACCACAAAAAAAAAAAAAAAAAAAAAGCAAACAAACAGTGATAAACAACACAATTACTGAAATTAAACATAATCTAGAAGGAATCAGTAGCAGAATAATGGACGCAGAAGAACGGACAAATGAGCTGGAAGATAAAATGGTGGAAATAACTGCCAAGGAGCAGAACAAAGAAAAAAGAATGAAAAGAATGGAGGACAGTCTCAGAGACCTCTGGAACAACATTAAGTGCACCAATATTCGAATTATAGGGGTCCCAGAAGAAAAAGAGAAAAAGAATGGGTCTGAGAAAATATTGAAGAGATTATAGTTGAAAACTTCCCTAACATGGGAAAGGAAGTAGTCAAGTCCAGGGTATACAGAGAGTCCCATACAGGATAAACCCAAGGAGAAACACGCTAAGACACATATTAATCAAACTATCAAAAATTAAATACAAAGAACAAATATTAAAAGCAGCAAGGGAAAAGCAACAAATAAGATGCAAGGGAATCTGCATAAGGTAAACAACTGATCTTTCAGCAGAAACTCTGCAAGCCAGAAGGGAGTGGCAGGACATATTTCAAGTGAGGAAAGGGAAAAACCTACAACCAAGATTACTCTACCCAGCAAGGGTCTCATTCAGATTTGATGGAAGAGTTAAAAGCTTTACAGATAACCGACAGCTAACAGAATTCAGCACCACAAAACCAGCTTTACAAGAAATGCTAAAGGAACTTCTCTAGGCAGGAAACACGAGAGAAGGGAAAGACCTACAAAAACAAACCCAGAACAATAAAGAAAATGGTAATAGGAACATACATATTGATAATTACCTTAAATGTAAATGGATTAAGTGCTCCAGTCAAAAGACATAGACTAGCTGAATGGATACAAAAACAAGACCCATACATATGCTGTCTACAAGAGACTCACTTCAGATCTAGGACACATACAGACTGAAAGTGAGGGGATGGAAAAAGATATTCCATGCAAATGGAAATCAAAAGAAAGCTGGGGTAGCAATTCTCATATCAGATAAAATAGACTTTAAAATAAAGACTATCACAAGAGACAAAGAAGGACACTACATAATGAACAAGGGATCAAGCCAGAAAGAAAATATAACAATGGTAAATATTTAGGCACCTAACATAGGAGCACCTCAATACATAAGGCAAATGCTAACAGCCATAAAAGGGGAAATTGACAGTAACACAAAATAATACTAGGGGACTTTAACACCCCACTTTACCCAATGGACAGATCATCTAAAATGAAAATAGAAAAAGAAACACAAGCTTTAAATGATACATTAAACAGAATGGACTTAACTGATATTTATAGGACATTCCATCGAAAAACAACAGAATACACTTTCTTCTCAAGTGCTCATGGAACATTCTCCAGGATATATCATATTTTGGGTCACAAATCAAGCCTTGGTAAATTTAAGAAAATTGAAATTGTATCAAGTATCTTTTCCGACCACAACACTATGAGACTAGATATCAATTACAGGAAAAAATCTGTACAAAATACAAACACATGGAGGCTAAACAATACACTATTAAATAACCAAGAGATCACTGAAGAAATCAAAGAGGAAATCAAAACATACCTAGAAACAAATGACAGTGAAAACATGATGACCCAAAACCTATGGGATGCAGCAAAAGCAGTTCTAAGAGGGAAATTTACAGCAATACAATCCTACCTCAAGAAACAAGAAAAATCTCAAATAAACAGCCTAACCTAACACCTAAAGCAATTAGAGAAAGAAGAACAAAAAAAAAGTTAGCAGAAGGAAAGAAATCATAAAGATCAGATCAGAAATAAATGAAAAAGGAATGAAGGAAACAGAAGCAAAGGTCAATAAAACTAAAAGCTGGTTCTCTGAGAAGATAAGCAAAATAGACAAACCATTAGCCATCCTCATCAAGAAGAACAGGGAGAAGACTCAAATTAATAGAATTAGAAGTGAAAAAGGAGAAGTAACACATGACATGGCAGAAATAAAAAGGATCATGAGAGATTACTACAAGCAATTATGTCAATACAATAGACAACCTGGAAGAAACAGACAAATTCTTAGAAAAGCACAATCTTCCAAGACTGAACAAGGAAGAAATAGAAAATATAAACAGACCAATCACAAGCACTGAAATTCAAACTGTGGTTTTATTATTTTTTTATTTTTTATTTTTTTGCCGTGCACGGGCCTCTCACTGTTGTGGTCTCTCTTGTTGTGGAGCACAGGCTCTGGACCTGCAGGCTCAGCGGCCATGGCTCACGGGCCCAGCTGCTCTGCGGCATGTGGGATCCTCCCGGACCGGGGCACGAACCCGTGTCCCCTGCATCAGCAGGCGGACTCTCAACCACTGTGCCACCAGGGAAGCCCCCAAACTGTGATTTTAAATATTCCAACAAACAAAAGCCCAGGACTGGATGGCTTCACAGGCAAATTCTATCAAATATTTAGAGAAGAGCTAACACCTGTACTTCTCAAACTCTTCCAAAATACAACAGAGGGAGGAACACTCCCAAACCCATTCTATGAGGCCACCATCACCCTGATACCAAAACCAGACAAAGATGTCACAAAAAAAGAAAACTACAGGTCAATATCTCTGATGAACATAGATGCAAAAATCCTCAATAAAATACTAGCAAACAGAATCCAGCAACACATTAAAAGGATCATACACCATGATCGAGTGAGGTTTGTCCCAGGAATGCAAGGATTCTTCCACATATGCAAATCAATCAATGTGTTATACCATATTAACAAACTGAAGGATAAAAACCATATAATAATCTCAATAGGTACAGAAAAAGCTTTTGACAAATTTCAACACCTATTTATGATAAAAACTCTCCAGAAAGTAGGCACAGAGAGAACCTACCTCAACATAATAAAGGCCATGTATGAAAAACTCAGAGCCAACATAGTTCTCAGTGGTGAAAAATTGAAACCATTTCCATTATGATCAGGGACAAGACAAGGTTGCCCACTCTCACCACTATTATTCAACACAGTTTTGGAAGTTTTAGCCACAGCAATCAGAGAAGAAAAAGAAATAAAAGGAATCCAAATCAGAAAAGAAGAAGTAAAATTGTCACTGTTTGCAGATGACATGATACTAGATATACAGAATCCTAAAGATGCTACCAGAAAACTACTAGAGCTAAGTAATATACATCAATCATTGCACCCTGCTAATAATTGTAGCAGGATACAAGATTAATGCACAGAAATGTCTTGCATTCCTATACACTAATGATGAAAATTCTGAAAGAGAAGTTAAGGAAACACTCACATTTACCATTCCAACAAAAAGAATAAAATACCTAGGAATAAACCTATCTAGGGAGACAAATGACCTGTATGCAGAAAACTATAAGACACTGATGAAAGAAATTAAAGATGATACAAACAGATGGAGAGATATACCATGTTCTTGGATTGGAAGAATCAATATTGTGAAAATGACTATACCACCCAAAGAAATCTACAGATTCAGTGCAATCCCTATCAAACTACCTATGGCCTTTTTCACACAACTAGAAAAAAAATTTCACAATTTGTATGGAAACACAAATGACCCCGAATAGCCAAAGCAATCTTGAGAAAGAAAAACGGAGCTGGAGGAATCAGGCTCCCTGACTTCAGACTATACTACAAAGCTACAATAATCAAGTCAGTATGGTACTGGCACAAAAACAGAAATATATATCAATGGAACAGGATAGAAAGCCCAGAGATAAACCCATGCACATATGGTCACCTTATCTTTGATTAGGAGGTAAGAGTATACAATGGAGAAAAGACACCCTCTTCAATAAGTGATGCTGAAAGAACTGGACAACTACATGTAAAAGAATGAAATTAGAACACTTCCTAACACCATACCAAAAATAAACTCAAAATGAATTTAAAACCTAAATGTAAGGTCAGACACTATAAAACTCTTACAGGAAAGCAGAGGCAAAACACTTTATCACATAAATTACAGGAAGATCCTTTTTGACCCACCTCCTAGAGAAATGGAAATAAAAACAAAAATAAACAAATGGGACCTAATGAAACTTAAAAGGTTTTGCACAGCAAAGGAAACCATGAACAAGATTAAAAGACAACCCTCAGAATGGGAGAAAATATTTGCAAACGAAGCAACTGTTAATGGATTAATCTCCAAAATATACAAACAACTCATGCAGCTCAATATTAGAAAAAAAAAAAAAAACAATCGAAAAATGGGCAGAAGACCTAAATAGACATTTCTCCAAAGAAGAAATACAAATTGCCACAAACACATGAAAAGATGCTTAACATCACTAATCATTAGAGAAATGCAAATCAAAACTACAATGTGGTATCACCTCACACCGGTCAGAATGGCCATCATCAAAAAATCTACAAACAATAAATGCTGAAGAGGGTGTGGAGAAAAAGGAATCCACTTGCACTGTTGGTGGGAATGTAAATTGATACAGCCACTATGGAGAACAGCATGGAGGTTCCTTAAAAAACTAAAAATAGAACTACCATACGACCCAGCAATCCCACTACTGGGTATATACCCTGAGAAAACCATAATTCACAAAGAGTCATGTACCACAATGTTAATTGCAGCACTATTTACAATAGCCAGGACATGGAAGCAACCCAAGTGTCCATCGACAGATGAATGGATAAAGAAGATGTGGCACATATATACAATGGAATGTTACTCAGCCATTAAAAGAAATGAAATTGAGTTTTTTGTAGTGAGGTGAACAGACCTAGAGTTGGTTTTACAGAGTGAAGTAAGTCAGAAAGAGAAAAACAAATACCGCATGCCAATGCATATATATGGAATCTAAAAAAAAAAAAAAAAAAAAAAAGGTTCTTATGAACCTAGGGGCAAGACAGGAATAAAGACACAGACGTAGAGAATGGACTTGAGGACACAGGGAGGGTGAAGATTAAGCTGGGATGACGTGAGAGAGTAATACCGACCTATATACATTGCCAAATGTAAAATAGCTAGCTAGTGAGAAGCAGCTGCATATCACAGGGAAATCAACTCGGTGCTTTGCAACCACTTAGAGGGGTGGGGTAAGAAGGGTGGGAAGGAGACGCAAGAGGGAGGGAATATGGGGCTATACATATGTATATAGCTGATTCACTTTGTTATATAGGAGAAACTAACACAACATTGTAAAGCAATTATAATTCAGTAAAGATGTTAAAAAAAAGAAAAAGAAAAAGAAAAAGAAAGAGGGAGGACTCTTTCAGATTAAAAGCATGTAAAGAGATTGATGGGATCCAGGGCACAATACCCCAAAACATGGAAAGCTATTTCCTCCACAAGATATAACAAACAAATACAATGCATAAAACTTTATTGGATCCTCTTTAGGAAAAAAACAGAAGAGATATTCATGGGACAATTGGGGTAAAACTGTATAAGAACTGGATTTTGAATGACATAATAGAATTATTTATTAGTTTACATTGGGTAACAGCTTATGGAAAAACCCAATGAACTTTCTGGCCAACCCAATATTTAAGAGGTATGTGTTATGATACCTGCAACTTATTTTTTTTTATACTTATACATATATCCCCATATACTCTCCCTTTTCTGTCTCTCTCCCACCCTCCCTATCCTACCCCTCTAGGTGGTCACAAATCACCAAGCTGATTTCCCTTTTCTATGCAGCTGCTTCTGACTACTGCAACTTATTTTTAAATGATTCAGCAACAGTATAAAATATGTATAGATAGTTCATTGGTGAGTGATGAAATAAATATGGTAAAATGATAAGAATTGTTGGATCTAGGTGGAGAGTATACAGTTATTCACTGTAATTTTCTTTAAATTTCTCTCCATGTTTGAATATGTTCATAATAAAAAGGTTGGAGAGATTTAAAAAATGATACATACATGTAACAATCAGTTTGTTGTCAATATTAAGAAAATGTAACATTTTTCAGTAGTCAACTTCAACTCAATTCAGTCTTTTTATCATTAATATATTATATTTAATGTTGGATGGGACAGTAATTTAATATGTTTGGCATTATGTGAGCTGGGGGTCTCCAAAATCAAGAGTACCTAATAAAACCAACTGTAGATTTTAAAATGACTATGTCATTTAGATACTTGGTGGGGGATAAATATAGCACACTATACCAGATAGATGTTATTTAAACAGTTGCTCTAATACATCATAATCATAAAAGCCCATGGCATTTGTTTCAGTTTGTTGGTTAGAGCTATGTCTCTACCCCTACACAGCCATTACTTCATTCTATGATTACTGCAGGTAGAACTAGTGTCTCTGCCTTCGGTCTTTTCTTTGCAGTGACAGATTTCTCTTTCTAAAGCACACCTTTCATTATGTCATAGATCTGCTCAAAAACACATAGTGGGTCAAGGAAGAGGAATTATTTAAGTTGGGTTTCAAAGAATAAACCAGAGAATAGCAGACTGTCTGGACAGAAAACAGGGATTCCAGGCAGAGAAAACACCCTACATTAAGTTACCAAATGGCTTAATACTTTCAGGAAATTCTAAGTAGCTCGCTGTGTCTGGGGCACATGTGTTAAGGGAATGATGGAAATGAGGCTGTGCAGTTAACCAAGGGTCAGATCACAATGAGTTTTGTGAATCTTGGCAAGAGTTTTGGATTTTATCCTGTAGTATATGGTAGTTTAGGCAGGACATGGACATGATCTGATTTTCCTTCTAGAATATAGTCCTAGCAAGTCTCTGACCCATATAATCATTTCAAGGCTTCCAGATGGCTCATATTACTCATCATAGAAACCACATAAACAGGGCACCTGTGCTCCACCTTGCAACTCGCCCATCCACACCTACCACATACTCAAAAACTCTCCAACAGATTTATGGGATTCTTTGCCCCATTTCATTCAATGTTCCATCCTCTGAGTCTCACCATTCAGTTCTGCATTATATTAATGATATTGATTTAGACCTTCACCCTTCTGGACATAATATTGATATTTATGAGTTAGCATGATACAATGCAATTTTGGGGTAAGAAGCTCTTCCTTATGCAACACACCACCACCCAGCTCCATCTTGGCCTCTTGAACACAGCTTTTCCCTGGGACTTACCTGACTGGAACAGGGACCAAATAACAGTAGTAGAAAGACTGAGGTTAAAAGCAGGTTAGAATGGAGACAAGGAGGACAGTTGTGGAACTATCACAATGACTATGTATTAGGTGAACTAAGAGAAGGAAGGTATGAAAGGGAGTGAAGAAAATCAAATAAGCAGGGTTTAAGGGGATAAGGAGCAGAGGAATGTCTTCTGGGTTCCTTACTTGGATGACTAAGTGGCCCCATTCACTTAGATAAATAAAACAGGAAGCAGATTTGATGGAGAAAGACTATGACCCCAGTTGTGGATCTGTTGAGTCTGTAGTGCCTAACAGAAATTTTGATGGAGAAATCCATGGGCAGCAGGACATCTAAGTCTGGAACTCAGGAGAATCTGCACTGGAGATAGTGATTTGGAAGTAGTGAAAGAGATAGGCAGGAATGAGATCACCTGGAAAGAGTGCTCACTGTGAGGAAAGGATGAAAGATGAAATCTTGTGGAACAAAAACATACAATGAGCAAGTAAAAAAGATAATACCTAGTGAAAAAGACCAAGTAGGAGTGTCCAGAGAGATAGAAACAAGACCCAGAAAGAGTTCCTCAGCTGTCCTCCAGACAATTAGATTTGATATTTAGAAGGGTTTTGGTGACCTTGGAGAGAGCAGTTTCAGTGAAGTGATAGTAATACATTTTTTTTTAAAGTAAGGAAGTTGAGGAAGTGTTTACAGAAAACATGGATAACTTTTCAAGAAACCTGATTACTAATGAAAGGAATGAGATGATGCTTTAGCTGGTTTCAGAGATTTTTTGTTTGTTTTTGCTTTGGTTATGCTGTTTTTATAAATGGGAAAGGCTTGAATGTGTTTCTATACCTCCAGGGAAGGAGGCTCTGAAAAACTGAGACTGAGAGGAGGCAATTGCTAGACCAAGACACCAAAGGAGGCAGGAAAATATTGTATATACTGTGAAACAGGGAGGAAATAGGCAAAGATGCCTGCAGATAGTACATTTGTAGATGTAAAAGTGAGAAACTGGGGAAATTAATATCTTGCACTTTGATTCTGCCTTTGATTTAGGGGACCTGTTCTGCTGTGGAGAGTGAAAATAGAAGTTTTAAATGTGGTGAAGAATTGGCATTGCTACCACTGGAATTGCAGGAAGAGTCCACTAACTATTGGAGGCAGTTAGTGGCATTAATCTGTCATTCTTGTGATCTTCTCCAGCAGCTGAAATGTAAGAGTATAGAGAATAGTTGCTATGGAAAGAAGTTCAGATTTTATCATGCAAGAACGATCCAAGTTGAAAATTAGTAGTGTAGGTATAGAGGGAGAATGGAAATTAAGTTGTTTGAAAGTAAAGGACTTAAGCAGTGTATTATAAGGTCTAGACTAGAAAGGAAAAGAAATGAGGCTAGAGGAGAGTGATGGTATAGGTGAAAAAAGAGGAGCTGCAAAAACCTGAGGGTTTTTTTTTTTTTAGAAGAAAGAGCAAATACCATTGAGGTAAAGGATTGAGAGGATGATCAGGATGTTAATTGAGATGGTCAGAATGTTAATCAAGGTTAGGGCTTTGGACTTTGAGATTTCAGAGGGGGGACATTTCCAAATGTTGATAAAGTTCAGCATATGACCTTGGGTGTTATTTGCTGACTCATGGTGTGGGTCAAGGTTGTTGAGTAGGTAATGTCAAGGACTTTGAGGCTAGGGCATTGGGTGCTTTGTCCCCTGAACACTGAAGTCACCCAAGGTAAGTATGACTTGGAAGTTAAGATGCAACCCTTGAATGTGGGTAAATGTGAAAATGGTAGATGACACTGTCCAGGAGAGGTAGAGGATGGTGTAACAATATGGCTTTAATTTTGAATGAGGAATGTACTTAAACAAGGGTAGAAAGGTAATGCTCTGGAAGAGTGATTCTCAAAGTTTACTGTGCTTAAGAATCACCTGGAGGGTTTGTTCAAACACAAATTCCTGGACCCTATTCCCAGAGTGTCTGTTTCAATAGGTCTGGAGTAAAGCCAAGAAATTTGCTTTTCCAGCAAGTTCCCAGGTTTGGGGATCACTCTTTCAGACCACCACTCTGGAAGCTCTGTAATGAGAATTTGACAGAGATGAACTTGTTGAATAAAGAACAATAAGCAGCCTCCATAAGACAGAATGGGGGAGAGGGGAATAGAGATATCAGAAAGAAGAATTGCTTTTGTTTGTTTCAGTTAAGGGAATATGTGAAGAAATCATTCATTAAAGTAATTGAGGAGGGAGGAAACTCTAGTCTCATGACTTGGGGTTTCCTGAAGATGTGGTGAAATAGTTTGAAGAAAAGTCAACAAGGAGCTGGTTGAGACTCTAGGGAAAATGCATAGGCTGTAAGAAAAATAAAGATTCTGAGAGGCTGCAATTTAAGGCAATAACTGAGGTAATTGTCTAGGTTGTGAAGCCCTGTGTTAGCAAAGGCTCAGATGCAAAGGGTGCCATGGAAACCTGCAGCTGGGTCACCACCTGTAAACTTTGTTACTCTTGAAATGGCTAATGGAGCTTAAGGCCTTGTTTTCCCAGAATGAAACCAGGAGTACTCTGAGATATGGGGAGAGTGTGTCTGTGTGGTTGATCAGCTCATAATCCCTTTATCGGAACAATAGGAAAGTGGAAGATGGAAACTCCTGGGGGAATTTTCTCCTGATTCAACAATGGCCAAGGGCCTTTGGTGACATAGTTCCATGTGTAATATCAAGATTTGGGTGGATGTCTAGAGATGGCCAGCTTGTCTGGAGAGTACCTGGGATTTAGATATTAGCTAACCTATCAAAAATGTAGGTTCTTTAGAAATGTAAAATGCTGTTGAATATTGATAGTTTTTCAATGTTGCCTGTGAAGTATATTAACACTACAAGCTTTGTCACTGATAATATTATAAATCATATATTTTTTTAATTAAAAAAAAATTTTTTTTCAAGCAGACAAAAAATTTATTCAAAGTCACACAATAACTATATTAGGTAGGGATATCCATTTTATAGATATGGAAATTGAGGTTTAGTCACACAGCTAGTAAATAGTAGAACCAAAATCTGAAGACAGACATTCTAGCTCCAGAGCCAATGCTTTTAACCACTATCCCATATACTGCCTCCACAGATGGATCATAATTTATTGAATCATTCTATTGTTGGATAATTAGTTTTCTAAACTTTCAGTTACAAGTAAATGAACATCTCTTACACATGTCCTTGACACAGTTAAACAACTATTTCTGTATGATAAATTCCTAAAAGTGAAAGAGGGTCTTTTATTTTAGTATCCAACAATGCCTTGCAAAATCAGAGGAACAACAAATCAGAAATTAATAAAAACTTTTTAACATGATCTTGAGCAAAGCATCTGAACTGGAGAGGAGAGAGACCCTTGTATATTTTCTAAATTGGACTTGGATATGCAAATTAGGAACAGGTCTGTGGTCCCATCTCCTACTCCCATCCTCACAAATTTAGACTCTGTTTTTCTGGTATTACCTTGAGGTTAGACCAAGAGCATGAAAAAACATTGGAGGGAAACCTGACAGAACATCCCAGGCCTGGGGTTGCTTGCTCTAGTCCCTCCTCCAGCTACTCTCACCCTGAGCAGCTTTTTTTTTTCTCATAGAGGACAAGGCAACTTCCTCCACCACCCCAAGGCAAGTGAGGAGGGAGGTCCTAAGAAAACCTCCAGCTGGTTTTGGGGGCTGTATTTAGAAAGGGGAAGTGTGTAAATCCCTGACTGGATGCTCACAGATGGTGCTGCCATCAAATTTGGGGGCGGGGGGGGGAGCTTGTCATCTTTACACAGTCCTAAAGATTGTGCCTACATTTTGCCTTGAAATGTCTGATTGTGAGAGGCTTGCTGTGGTAACCTGAGCTAGCGGAGTAAAAGGGGGCAATGGAAATGTGATGGTTAATTTTATGTGTCAATTTGACTACGCCACAAGATGTCCAGATATTTGATTAAATATTACGTCTAGGTGTGTCAGTGAGGGTGTTTCCAGAAGAGATTAGCATTGGAATAAGTATGCTGAGTAAAGCAGATTGTGTTTCCCAATGTGGGTGGGCATCATTCAGCCTGTTGAGGGCCTGAAAAGGCTAAAAAGGCAGAGGAAAGGAGAATTTGTACTCTCTGTCTGACTGCTTGAGTTTTGGCATTGGTCTTCTCCTGCCCTTATACTGGGACTTACATCATTGGTGCCCCTGTTCTCAGGCCTTCAGACTTGCACTAAAACTATACCGTAACCAGCTTTCCTGGGTCTCCAGCTTGCAGATGGCAGATTGTGGGATTTCTCAGCCTTCATAACCCTATGAGCCAATTCCTCACAATAAACCTCTTGAGATATATAAAATTTATATTGTTAACCTTTTCCCCAGCCTTCCCCAAAGGGACTTACAGCCTTTTACCAGAGTTACTGTGCACTGGAGAAAATGAAATAATCAGACCTTTCAGGGACTACTGGCCACTGACTGGACTGACACAAATTCCAGGAGACCCAAAACATCACTGTGCTCCACCAGGCAGAACAGGGGCTTACAGAGGTTAGGTGATCAATGGAGTTTTAGCTCAGATCCATCTCAGAGAGGGCGTAGTGGGTCACCAAACCTATTCTGTGGTTATTTCTCCATTTCAAGAATGGAGAAATGCTCAGCATTTAGCAGAATCAGCATTTAGCAGAATCCCCACATTAGTTCCCTGACTTGTGGAGTGAGGGCTATAACGGTGGGAAAGGCAAAGTGGAAGCCACTAGAACTGCCTCTACCTAGGAAAATCATAAACAAAAAGCATTACCACACTGCTGGAAGGATTGCAAAGATTAGTGCCACCATCAAGGACTTGAGGGATTCAGGCATGGTGAGTCCCACTACATTCCCATTCAACTCTCCTATGTGGCCTGTGCAGAAGGCAGATGGATCTTGGAGAGTGAGAGTGGATTATCATAACCTTAACCATGTGGTAACTCCAACTGCACCTTCTGCACCAGATGTGGTTTCAATGCTTGACCAACATAACATATCCCCTGGTACCTGGGGTGCAGTTATTCCTCTGGCAAGTGCTTTTTTTCTTGATACATGTTAGGTAAGACCACCAGAAGCAGTTTGCTTTCAGCTAACAAGGCAAGCAATACACCTTCACTATCCTACCTCAGAGATGTATCAATTCGCCAGCCCCACTTCATAATTTAGTTTGCAGTGATCTTGATCACTTTTTCCTTCCACAATATATTACACTGGTCCATTATATGGATGTTGTTATAGCAAGTATTCATCTTCAGTGAAAAAACAGCCTGTTTTTATGTTTATGCATGAAGCCTTAGAAACCGTGGAAATATTTTAATTTTAAAAGATCATTTTAACAGCTCTTTGAAATTTTGGTGAGCCCTACAGAGGTAGATACATCTAAATGTCTTTTACACGAGGTTATTTTTCTTCAGACTACTTGAGAGTTTCTTTTTGAATAAAAAATTATTTTCCTATGAATCTACGAGAAGTCATGTTGTAGTGTTGAGGTTATCTGAACTGGGTATTTAGTAATTAATCTTAGAACCTTATAAATTACAAAGTCATATTGGCAACTGTTAGAAAATTATACTGACAAATGGTTTAATAAACTGAGATTATCCTACTCTCTTTTTGGTCTTTTGTTTTGTTGTATCCCTTTACAGCACAGCAGTCTATGCTATAAAAAATATTTTTCTTATTTTATATGTTATTCATGTAGGTTTATACTTTCCTTTTAGCACTGTCATTTCATATGAAAAGGATTATAATTTGTCTGCTTCCCCCATTACTACTTAAGATGTGGCTGAGTTTTATTCATCTAGCTGGCAAACAATATTAGGTTTCCAGGCCTGGGAATAATCCTTAGTGGTTCATGGCTCCAAACTCTGGGTTTGAGGCTCTTCTGTCTGGCCTTGAGGCTCTGCCTTTGGATTCTCCTTGCTCTTTCATGAAGTACCATGTGTTTGTAGCTAAATACTTTTATCAGCCTGTTTCCTGCCTGTAGAGTTTTAGAAGTCCAACTGTCTTTCATTTTATTCTCTATCTATTCACTTCAGTCCAAGTGGACAGTGTTTCTGTTGGTATAAAACTTTCTGGAAACTCATGTTATCTCCTCTGTATGGCAGGGGATCTACTCCATTACACAAGAGACCTCTCCATAGGTCTTCCCTAGATAATCCTATTTTTATTTTTGGCTTCTGCTGAGGTGGCTGAGGCGCTCCAAAAGTCACACCTCTAATTTCTTCAATGACCTCTGTATGACTGAATACTGTGATATCTGATTCCTTTCAAGGCACTAACAAAAGGTTGCCTAGCCACATGCTTGGCTTTCTCACCAGAGCAGGTTTTCCTGACAGTGACTCTTCTAATTTTAGCATATTTGTCAGTTTGGACAGACTGAGAATTTCCCAAATCATCAAGTCTTATTTCCTTTTCAATTAACAGTTCTTCCCTTAATTTATCTCTATCCTCACCCATTTTACTATAAGAAGCCAGAAGAAAAGAGGCTGTACCTTCAACACTGCTTGGAAATCCCAGCTAAATTTCCAAGTTCATCTCTTACAAATTCTGCTTCCCACATAACTGCAAGGACACAATTCAGCTAATCTTTCTGTCGTATAACAAGGCTCCCCTTTTCTCCCATTTTCAATAACATGTCCCTCATTTTCATCTGAGTCTCACCAGTAGCACTTGTAATATGCATATTTCTATGAAAATCTGTTCACGATGATTTAGGTATTCTCTAAGACAATTCATGTTTTTTCTACCATGCTCCTCACTTCTTTCTGAGTTGTCATTAGCAGAGTCATTAAAATCCATATTTCTACGAACAGTCTGTTCAAGGCAATATAGGTTTTTTCTGTTATGTTTCTCAAAATTCTTTCAGCCTCTGCAACTGCCCAATATTAAAGCCACTTCCATGTTTTAAAGTATTTGCTACATCAGGATCCCAGTTTTGGTATCAAAATCTGTGTTAGTTTCCTATTACAGCTGTAACAAAATTATCACAAATTTAATGACTTAAAACAAGACAAGCTGATTTTCTTACTGTTCTGTAGGTCAGAAGTTTCATGGGCTAAAATCAAAGTGGCCCTAGGGCTGTTTTCTTTCTGGAGGCTCTAGGGGAGAATATATTTCTTTGCCTTTTCTGGCTTCTAGAGGCACCTGCATTCCTTGGCTCATGATTCCTTCCTCCATCTTCAAAGTCAACAGATAGTATCTTCAAGTCTCTTTCACTGACACTTCTGACTCTCTTGTATAAGGACCCTTGTGATTACATTGGGACTATCAGGATAATTTTCCCATCTAGATATCCTTAACTTAATCACTTCTACAAAGTTACATTTGTCATCTAAGATAACACGTTCACAGGTTCTAGGGAGCCATTATTTTGCCTACCACAAGATGGAAGCTTACATTATTTATTTGAGATCTTTTTTTTTAATCTTTTCTGAGGTATTCATTTAGTGCTATAAATTTTTCTCTCAGAACTGCTTTAGTTGTGTCCTACAAATTTTCATATGTTGTTATTTATGTCTCACTCACTTTAGTGTGTTTTTTAAAATTTCCCTTGAGATTTCTTTCTGACCCATGGGTCATTTAGAAATGTGATGTTTACTTTGCAAGTGTTTGAAGACTTTCCCTTTATCTTTCTGTAACTGATTTCTATTTTGTTTGCTTTGTGATCAGAGAACACATTGTGTATGATTTAAATTTTTTTAAATTTATTGAATTTGCTTTCTGGCCCATGATATGGTCTATCTTGGTATATGTTTCCTGGGTACTTGTAATGAAGCTATGTTGAGTAAATTGTTCTACAAATGTCCATTACAGCCTGTTTGTTGATGGTGTTGAGTTCTGTACCTTTGCTGATTTTCTGCTTAGTTGTCATACAGATTTTTGAGAAAAGGATGTTGAAGTTTCCAATTTATAACTGTGGATGTGTCTATTTCTTCTTTCAGTCCTATCAGTTCTTGCTACACATATTTTGCAGCTCTGTTGTTTGACACATACATATTCAGTGTTTTTATGTCTTACTGATGGATTGACTCTTTCACACACCCTTTCTCTGGTAATTTTTTCTTAGAAGTCTAATTTATCTGATATTAACATAGACACTCCTGCTTTCTTTTGCTTAATATGTGCAAAATTTTTTTTCATTCTTTTACTTTTAACTTGCCTATATCATTATATCTAAATTTCCTGTATGAGTTTCTTATAGACAGCATATAGTTGGGTTATAATTTTTAATACACTCCGGGAATCTCTGACTTTTAATTGGTCCACTTAGATATTTACATTTACAATAATCATGTATATTTAGGGCTTTATGTCTGACAGTTTAATTTTTGTTTTCTCTTTTCCTCTCTGTTTTTATCTCCCTGCAGGTTGTTTCAGAATTTTTTACATTTCCATTTTGATTATCTATATAGTTTTTTATTGTATTTTTTTGTATAGCTTTTTAGTAGTTTCTCTAGGTATTACACTATACATACATAATTTATTACACTGGCATAGTGTAATAAATGACTACACTGGCATAGTCATTTACCAGTTCAAATGAAGGGTGTTAGAGTTAGAGTGTTAGAGTTCTCCAGAGAAACAGAATCAACAGGAGATATAGATATAGACATAGATATATAAGAGGAGATTTATTATAGGAATTGGCTTATGCAGTTATGGAAGCCAAGAAGTCCCACAATCTGTTGTCTGCAAGCTTGGGAACCAGGAAAGCTGGTGGTATAATTCAGTCTGAATATGAACGTTTGAGAAAAAGGGGGCCACTGGTGTAAGTCCTGAAGTCCAAAGGCCCAAGAACCAGGGGCTCCAATGTCCAATGGTAGGCAAGTATAGATGTTCCACCTTAAAAAAGAGAGAGAATTTGCCCTTCCTTCACCTTTTTGTTCCATTCAAGTCCTCAAGAGTTTGGATGATATCTGACCAAACATGGGAATTGTGAAGAGTGAATATCTCTACTCAATCTACTGAATCACATGTTAATCTCTTCCAGAAATACCCTCATAGGCACACCCAGAAATAATATTTACTAGCTATCTGGGCATATGCCAGCCCAGTCAAATTAACACATGAAGTTAACTGTCACAATTCTTATCTCCCTTTATGTTCCATTATCCTCCCTAGTTTATAGTTTAGTTGTCTTAAATATTTTCTCTCCATACATTTAAAATGTTACATTTTTGGCTTCAATTTTCAAATATAAGTTACGAAATTCAAGAGGAGAATAAATGTCTAATGTATTTACCCATATTTTTGTTTACTGTGCTCTTTCTTCCTTCTTGATATTCCAAGATTTCTTTGTGTGCTGTTGCTTTTATGTTTAGCAAACTTCACTTAGACTTTCTTTCTTCTTTTTTTGAGGTTTAAAATAATCTTAAAAAAATTTTTTTCTTGCTTTATTGAGGTATAATTGACAAAAAAAATTGGAACACTGTTAAAGTGTACAATGTGATTATTTCTTATACATATATATTGTGAAATTATTTCCTAGCCTTTTTTGTACAGTAGATCTACTGAAAACAAATTCGCTTAGTATTCCTTCATCTGAGAATATCTTGATTATCTCCTGTTTCCTGAAGAATATTTTCACTGGATATAGGATACCAGGTTTATAGCTCTTTTCTCTCACCACCTGAAAAATGTACCACTTCCTTCTAGCCTATGTGGTTTCTGATGAGAAATCCATCATCATTCAATTCTTTTCCCCTAAGGCTAAGGTGTTGTTTCTTTCTTTCTGCATTTAAACTTTTTCTTTGTCTTTAGTTTTCATAGGTTTTACTATAATGTGTGTTGAAGTGAATTAAATTTTAGAGGGTTCATCCTGTTTGGTACTCCCTTAATTTCTTGCATCTGTAATCTTTCTTCTCCTGGGGCTCTAATGACATGAATGTTAGATATTTTGTTATAGTCCTACAGGTATCTAAGGTTTTGTTTGTTTTTCTTTCAGACTTTTTTCTCCCATTTTTTCAGATTTGGGTGATTTTTATTGTTCTGTCTTCAAATTCCCTGATTCTTTCCTCTGTTCCTTGCAGTATGTTACTGAACCCATCCATTGAGGTTTTTTTTTTTTTTGGTTATTGTATTTTTAAATTCTAAAGTTTCCATTTGGTTCTTCTTTATGTTTTCTAATTCTTTGTTGAGAGTTTTTGTTTTTGATTTTGCTAAAGCTCCCTATGTTTTCATTTGGTTCAAGCATGTTTATAACTGCTCACTGAAGAATTTTTATGATAGTTGTTTTAAAATCTTTGTCAGATAATTCTAATATCTGTCATCTCAGTGTTTGTATCTGTCTTTTTTTTTTGTTCAGTTTGAGATATTCCTGGTTCTTGTTAAAATGAGGGATTTTTTATAAACATGGCCATTTGGGTAATTATAAGACTCTAAATCATATTTAAACCTGGTGTAGCTAGTTTCCATTGATACTAGTTTAGCAAGGGAGGAGGAATATTCCACTTTACTACTGCCAGGTGGGAATAGAAGTTCAGGTTGTTCACAAGGCCTCTGTTGACACCCAAGCAGGGAACTCCTCATTACTGATGGGAGGGCTAGGAGTCTTGCTCCTCAGTGGCCTCGACTGATATTTCCCTTGCTAGAAGTTGTAAAGTGCCTTATTACAGCTTTTCTTGTGGTCTCCATTAACACCACAGGGGAGAATATGGTCTTACTTCTGCCTGATAAAAAGTCTTCGCTCCTTACTCAGCTTTCCTACTATATCTACTACTCAGCCTCCTTAATGCACCTACTAATCCCTACTACACCTACTACTCAGTCTCCTTACCCCCACTCTCCAGGGAGAGGATGGTGTGATGTGGCAGTGGTAAGGAAACCTTGCTACAGCCTGATGAGTGTTTCAGCCTAGGCTCCCCATTCAGCGTTTTTTTGTGCTGTTGTTTGCGGGAAGGCCACAGTTTTTTCTGTGATGTTTGGCTGGAGCATAGCAGTTATTGTACAAAAGTTTCCTATATCACTAGGTTGTCCCTTTGGCTAAAGATAGCAGGCTTTTCTTGGGGCTTTTTTGTCTGTGCCCCTCAGCATTTGCAGTTTACTGCCTTCTTCAATTCCAAGTCTGGGATATATAAGGCAAGGGAAAAAACCCTGGAAACTTACCATTGTGACTGACCTTCCACAGTCCTGAGGTTTCAACTAATCTTTTCTCTATCTTTCAAATCTTTCTTATGTTTGCTCTATATATACTGTCCATGGGTTTTAGTTATACTTAGAGGGAGGAAGAGGGAAAATTATGTCTACTCCATCTTCTCAGAAATTGAATTGCTAATAAGCAATGTTATAGTTATTAAAAGAAAAAAAACCCAAATTGAACTTTTACCACATGGAAACTACTATAGATGTTCTTTCACAAGTATAATTTAAATAACTGAACTTTATCAAAATTTAAAAATTTGCGCTGTGAAGAGTACTTGTAAACAAGTGAAAAGATAATCCACAGTCCAGGAGAATTGAACCACTGCATGACCAGATAATAATGAATGTCAATGTCTCCATAGAAAATTAATCCAAGATAAAATAGACTTTAAAATAAAGAATGTTACAAGAGACAAGAAAGGACACTACATAATGATCAAGTGATCAATCTAAGAAGACATAACAATTATAAATATATATGCACCCAACATAGGAGCACCTCAATACAGAAGACAAATGTTAACAGCTATAAAAGAGTAAATTGACAGTAACACAATAAGAATGGGGGACTTTAACACCTCACTTACACCAATGGACAGATCATCCAGACATAAAATTAATAAGGAAACACAAGCTTTAAATGACACAATAGACTAGACAGATTTAATTGATATTTATAGGACATTCCATCAGAAAACAGCAGATTACACTTTCTTCTCAAGTGCACATGGAACATTCTCCAGGATAGATAACATCTTTAGTCACAAATCAAGCCTCAGTAAATTTAAGAAGATTGAAATCATATCAAGCATTATTTCTGACCACAACACTGTGAGATTAGAAATAAACTACAGGGGAAAAAAAACATAAAAAACACAACACATGGAGGCTAAACAATATGCTACTAAATAAACAAGAGATCACAGAAGAAATCAAAGAGGAAACCAAAACATACTTAGAGACAAATGAAAATGAAAACATGATGATCCAAAACCTATGGGATGCAGCAAAAACAGTTCTAAGAGGGAATATTATAGCGATACAATCCTACCTCAAAAAACAAGAAAAATCTCAAATAAACAATCTAATCTTACACCTAAAAGAACTAGAGAAAGAAGAACAAACAAAACCCAAAGTTAGTAGAATGAAAGAAATCATAAACACCAGAGCAGAAATAAATGAAAAGGATATGAAGGAAACAATAGAAAAGATCAATAAAACTAAAAGCTGGTTCTTTGAGAAGATAAGCAAAATTGATAAACCTTTAGCCAGACTCATCAAGAAAAAGAGGGAGAGGACTCAAATCAATAAAATTAGAAATGAAAAAGGAGAAGATACAATGGACACCACAGAAATACAAACCATCATAAGAGACTACTGCAAGCAACTCTATGCCAATAAAATGGACAACCTGGAAGAAATGGACAAATTCTTAGAAAGGTATAAACTTCCAATATTGAACCAGGAAGAAATAGAAAATATGAACAGATAAATCACAAGTAATGAAAATGAAACTGTGATTAAAAATTTTCCAACAAACAGAAGTCCAAGACCAGATGGCTTCACAGATGAATTCTATCAAACATTTAGAGAAGAGCTAACACTCATCTTTCTCAAACTCTTCCCAAAAATTGCAGAGGGAGGAAAATTCCCAAACTCATTCTATGAGGCCACCATCACCCTGATACCAAAACCAGACAAAGATACTACAAAAAAAAAAAATTACAGACCAATATCACTGATGAACATAGATGCAAAAATCCTGAACAAAATACTAGCAAACAGAATCCAACAACACATTAAAGGGATCATACATCATGATCAAGTGGGATTTATCCCAGGGATGCAAGGATTCTTCAATATATGCATATCAATCAATGTGATACACCATATTAACAAATTGAAGAATAAAAACAATATGATCATCTCAATAGATGCAGAAAAACCTTGTGACAAAATTCGACACCCATTCCTGATAAAAAATCTCCAGGAGCGGCTGGGCCCGTGAGCCATGGCCGCTGGGCCTGCGCGTCCGGAGCCTGCGCGTCCGGAGCCTGTGCTCCGCAACGGGGGAGGCCACAACAGTGAGAGGCCCGCATACCGCAAAAAAAAAAAAATCTCCAGAAAGTGGGCATAGAGGGAACCTACCTCAACATAATAAATGCCATATGTGACAAACCCACAGCAAACATCATTCTCAACAGTGAAAAACTGAAAGCATTTCCTCTAAGATCAAGAAAAAGACAAGGATGTCCACTCTCACCACTATTATTCAACATAGTTTTGGAAGTCCTAGCCACAGCAATCAGAGAAGAAAAAGAAATAAAAGTAACATGAATTGGAAAAGAAGAAGTAGAACTGTCACTGTTTGTAGATGACATGATACTACACATAGATATTACTAAAGATGCCACCAGAAAACTACTAGAGGTAATCAGTGAATCTGGTAAACTTGCAGGATATAAAATTAATGCACAGAAATCTCTTGCATTCCTATTCACTAACCATGAAAGATGAGAAAGAGAAATTAAGGAAACACTCCCATTCACCATTGCAACAAAAAGAATAAAATACCTAGGAATAAACCTACCTAAGGAGGTAAAAGACCTGTACTCAGAAAACTAGAAGACACTGATGAAAGAAGTAAAAAATGACACAAACAGATGGAGAGATATACCATGTTCTTGGATCGGAAGAATCAATATTGTGAAAGTGACTGTATTACCCAAAGCAATCTACAGGTTCAATCCAATCCCTATTAAATTGCCAATGGCAGTTTTTACATAACTAGAACAAAAAAAATCTTAAAATTTGTATGGAGACAGAAAAGACCCTGAAGAGCCAAACAGTCTTGAGGGAAAAAAACAGAGCTGGAGGAATCAGACTCCCTGACTTCAGACTATACTACAAAGCTACAGGAATCGAGACAATATGGTACTGGCACAGAAATAGAAATATAGATCAATGGAACAGGATAGAAAGCCCAGAGATAAACCCATGCACCTATGGTCAACTAATCTATGACAAAGGAGGCAAGGATATACAATGGAGAAAAGACAGTCTCTTCAATAAGTGGTGCTGGGAAAACTGGACAGCTACATGTAAAAGAATGAAATTAGAACAGTCCCTAACACCATACACAACAATAAGCTCAAAATGGATTAAAGACCCAAATGTAAGACTGGACATTATAAAAGTCTTAGAGGAAAACATAGGAGGGACACTCTTTGACATAAATCACAGCAAGATCTTTTTGACCCACCTCCTAGAGAAATGGAAATAAAAACAAAAATAAGCAAATGGGACCTAATGAAACTTAAAAGCTTTTGCACAGCAAATGAAATTGTAAAGAAGATGAAAAGACAGCACTCAGAATGGGAGAAAATATTTGCAAACAAATCAACGGACAAAGGATTAATCTCCAAAATATATAAACAGCTCATGCAGCTCAATATTAAAAAACAAACAACCCAATCAAAAACCGGGCATAAGACCTAAATAGACATTTGGCCAAGCGACATTTGGCCAAGAACAGATGGCCAAGAGGCACACATAAAGCTGCTCAACATCACTAATTATTAGAGAAATGCAAATCAAAACTACAATGAGGTATCACCTCACACCAGTTAGAATGGCCATCATCAGAAAATCTACAAATAACAACTACTGGAGAGGATGTGGAGAAAAGGGAATCCCCTTGCACTGTTGGTGGGAATGTAAATTGATACAGCCACTATGGAGAACAGCATGGAGGTTCTTTAGAAGACTAAAAATAGAGTTACCATATGACCCTGCAATCCCACTACTGGACATATACCCAGAGAAAACCGTAATTCAAAAAGAGTCATGTGTCACAATGTTCATTGCAGCACTATTTACAATAGCCAGGTCATGGAAGCAACCTAAATGCCCATTGACAGATTAATGGATAAAGAAGATATGGTACATATATACAATGGAATATTACTCAGCCATAAAGAGGAACTAAATTGGGTCATTTGTAGAGACATGATGCACCTAGAGACTGTCATAGAGAGTGAAGTAAGTCAGAAAGAGAAAAACAAATACAGTATGCTAACATATATATGTGGACTCTAGAAAAATGGTACAGAGGAACTGGTTTGCAAGGCAGAAATAGAGACACAGATGTAGAGAACAAATGTATGGACCCCAGAGGAGGAAAGCGGGGGTGGGGGGGTGGGATGAATTGGGATATTGGGATTGACATATATACACTAATATGTATAAAATAGATAACTAATAAGAACCTGCTGTATAAAATAAATAAATAAAATTAAATTAAAAAAAAATCCAGCTAAAAATGAAAACAAAATGATATAATTAGAGCATCATTTTACAACCTTCAGTGTACTAGTGAATATAGGTATCTGACCATTAACAGCTGCTAATACTGGAAGAGAATAAAAACAAAGGCTAGGTTCATCCTGATGAAAGAATATAACATTATCTATAATCTTGACAAACTAAACAAACCTGAGTTTTATCAAGCCTCTGGATCCAACAACCAAATTTCAGAAAATACAAAAGAAGAGAAACGTTGAAATACACCATCAGTGTGTAATCAGCAAGATCTCATCTATAGTAAACTCTGAAGGTCCATGGCCCAAGTTCTGCAACAAATACATTTTAAAAGACATATCAAAAGGACAAAGATAAGGGAGAGGAGAAAGCAGAACAAAATTTTGGAAGTTGAAAATTAGATGAGTGAGTCTTAATCTATGGTAGACAAGAAGTTTAAACTTAAACCAGCAGTGGGCAAACTGGTTCAGAAATTAGTGTTATTAGCTATCCCTGAAACTGGGGATGCGGATAGGTCTGAAAATAAGAGGACTGGCTGAAAAATCTGTTCAAGAAGCAGTAAAGTCCAGGTACCCTCTCATACTGCACATGGATAGGAGCCAGCCCCTTGTCTCTTCCAGAAGAAAAGTAGATGTTTATTCCCTGTAAAAAGTTTAACAGAAAAGATGGATGATGGATAATAGACATGATTGAGTGTTCTGTGCTAACTCAGAGTTGAGTAAAGGTCTACATCTTGAATGATGAATCCCCATCCTGGTTTTCCATACATCTCCCCAAATGCTAACAGCCAGGCTTATATAGTAAGTGCCCTACATATGAACCTTCAAGTTGCGAACTTTCAAAGATGTGAATGCGCGTCCACATGTTCAATCGTGTTAGTTCATGTGTCTCGCATACATTGTCACGTTCATGCATACTCTACAAGTGATTGTGCTTTTGTGTACTTTACTGTACAGTACTGTATAGAGTATGGTAGTATGTATATTTATTTCAAGCTAGATCTGCAAGAGGACAACTTCATTGTACTTCCTTGCTGTGCAACACAAGAGGCTTACTAATGAAGACCTGATGGAATTGGAGGTCCAGAGAAAGGACAAAGAGAGACAAGAGGAAGAAGTAAGTGAAGAAGCAAAGAGATTCATGATGCAGGACATGGCAAGGGGGTTTTCTTTATTTGAGGAGGCACTGTTAGTTTTTGAGGCACAGGACCTGAATGCAGAACGGTACACAAAGGTTGCAGCAGCCGTTCAGAATGCAATCCAGTGCTACTGTGTCATCTATGATGAGAAAAAAAGAGCTACTTCTCAGACACCACTGGATCGTTTTTTCAAGAGGGTAAATAGAATTGAATCCAAAGAGGAACCAGAACCTGTGCCATCAATGTCAGGTGTGAGTGAAATTGCAGCTTGCCCTTTGTCTCCTGTTGCTGAGGATCCTTCAGCTCTACAATCTCCCACCTCCTCTCCCTCCTCCAGTCAGTAACTCTTCTTGCCTGTTCACTCGATGCCAGCCCCTGTATGCCAGCTGTTGTACTGTACTTTTCAAGGTACTATACTGTAAGATTAAAAATGTTTTTTTAAATTTTTTTGTGTGTTTGTTTTTTATGTATTATTTGTGTGAAAAATATTATAAACCTATTACAGTACAGTACTATATAGCCAGTTGTGTTAGTTGGATACCTAGGCTAACTTTGTTGGACTTACAAACAAGTTGGACTTATGAACTCGCTCTCAGAACAGAACTCATTCATATGTAGGTGACTTAGCATATGCTCTATGTATAAGAGGAGAAGATTCTTAACTGAATATTCAACCCAACCCAATAAAAATGATCTAAAAGTACTGACAGTTGGTGGGTCCCCCAAAACACAACCAGGTCAAGTCACCAGGAAGTGAAACTGAACTGTCAACAAACCCCACCAATGTCCACAGAGCTTCCAATCAGTGTGCTAGTATCCTGTTCAAGACACTAAACATCCAAGAATTATCAGATATTTAAAGAAAGCCTTCAACCTCCAAAACAGACATCAAATAATTTGGAAGAAATCCATTTCAAATCATCACTAATATTCTCTGAGATATAAAAGAAATTATATACAAGAAACCTGAAATGATGTTCCAAAAAAAAAAAAAGAAACATTTAGGGGGAAGAGAGCTCTTTGAAAATTAAAAACAATAGCAGAAACAAAAAGTGCAATAGAAAGTTTACAGGACAAGTTAAGAAAACAGGGGAGAAAAGTTTAGAGTTAGGAGAAAAGTAAAAGATACCTAAAATCTGAGTAGCTTGAATTCTAGTAAAGGCAAAATGAGAAAAGAGTGGAGTAGGAGTACTATCAAAGAAATAATTCAATAAAATTTCCCAGTAAGTTATATGTTTTCAATTTTTAAAAATATTTTTATTGCAGTATAATTGCTTTACAATGGTGTGTCAGTTTCTGCTTTATAACAAAGTGAATCAGTTATACATATACATATGTTCCCATATCTCTTCCCTCTTGTGTCTCCCCCCCTCCCACCCTCCCTATCCCACCCCTCTAGGTGGTCACAAAGCACCAAGCTGATCTCCGTGTGCTATGCGGCTGCTTCCCACTAGCTATCTATTTTACGTTTGGTAGTGTATATATGTCCATGCCACTCTCTCACTTTGTCACAGCTTACCCTTCCCTGTCCCCATATCCTCAAGTCCATTCTCTAGTAGGTCTGTGTCTTTATTCCTGTCTTACCCCTAGGTTCTTCATGACATTTTTTTTCCTTAAATTCCATATATATGTGTTAGCATACGGTATTTGTCTTTCTCTTTCTGACTTACCTCACTCTGTATGACAGACTCTAGGTCCATCCACCTCATTACAAATAGCTCAATTTCATTTCTTTTTATGGCTGAGTAATATTCCATTGTATATATGTGCCACATCTTCTTTATCCATTCATCCAATGATGGACACTTAGGTTGTTTCCATTTCCTGGCTATTGGAAATAGAGCTGCAATGAACATTTTGGTACATGACTCTTTTTGAATTATGGTTTTCTCAGGGTATATGCCCAGTAGTGGGATTGTGCAATTTGACCAGTCCTACCAACTACTCAGCAAACATTTCAGAAGAAATACTCCAAATTAAGACGCATCACCATGAAACTTCAAACTCTGGCCGTAAAGAGAACACTCTAAAATCTTCCAAAGAGAGGAAAACCAAAGGTCACATACAGTAATTTGATATTAAAACAACGTTGCATTTCTCAACAACAAAGCTGAAAGCTAGAAGATAGTAGAGTAGTAATCTCAAGTTTTTGAGGGAAAATGTTTTGTAATTTGAAATTTTAAACCCAGTATAAATAAAATTTGTAAGGGTAGTACTAGCTATTGTAACAAATAAACCTCCAAATTACAGTGGCTTAATGCAATAAAAGTTTACTTCTTATTTATGTAACAGAGCAATATAAGTGTTCCTGTTTGGAAAATGGCCTTCCATTTGTTGATTCAGAGACTCATCTTCCTAAAATGTTATGATTTTTTTCCCTCCTCATGGACTTTGCAGTCCTCTGCCTTCAGACTGTGGATGGGAAGAGGGTAGAAGAGGGGGTGGAGGAGAACACAGACTTATTAAGCTCATTGACCTGGAAGTGATGCACACCACTTTTCTTCACATACTGTAGGTGAGAACTAGTCATCTGCCACCTCCTAGATGCCAGGAGTCAAGAAAATATACCTCCTGGGTAGCCAAGAACTTCCATCAACTCTTCACAATGAAAGGAAGAGCACAAATTCTTGGTGGAGAGCCAGCCATTTCTGCCACACCAGCCAAAATATCAGTTGAATGTAAAAGAATAAAAATATTGTTTAGACATAGGAGGTCTCAAGTAATCTTTCTTTGTGTACTCAGGAAGCTCGTTATAGAGCTACTCCAACAGAGGAAGGAAATGAAGACATGAATGGTAATCAGGGATTTAATGCAGAAGAGAGGTGAAGAAAATCCCCAGGGTAATAGGAAAGGGAGACCCCAGGGTGGCAGGTGTGCAGTAGGCTTAGAGAACAACTAGTACAGATTTGGGCAGGTATTCAGCGGGCTCCAAGAAAGAGATTTCCAAGAAGATAAAACTAATAGAACGTTTGATGGTTTACAATTATGGGGAGGATTTATATTTATGGTGGAGAATCTTAGAAAACCAAACAAACATACCAAAAAAAGACAATTACTAACTCTAGGGAAAACAGAAACCAAAAAGTTGTACAAGAAAAGAGATGTATTTAGTTGCAGTTTCCTACATGGAGTGATATAATAAGAAATACACTTGATCTTTGTCCGTGGTTCCTGGCACAGAGCTTCCTGAGAATTTCCTTAGTGATAGGAGTATTTTTTGTCATTCATAATAATCCCCTTTTAACCATACATGAGTTTACACTAATGAGGTGACTATTGGTGAGTCTCTAGAGAGCTTCAGGATGGTGGCCAGTAGCCAGAAGATCCAACCATTTGATTAGAAGATTAGAATTTTCAGCTGTACCTCCCAACTTCCAGGGAGGGAAGAGGGGCTGGAGGTTGGGTTTAATCACCAATGGCCAATGAAGTAATCATTTGTGCCTACGTAATAAAACTGCCATAAAATTCCCTGAACAACAGGGTTTAGAAAGCTTCTGGGTTGAGAAACACATTGAGGTGCTGGGAGGGTGCTGCTCCCAGAGGGGGCATGGAAGCTCTCCTCCTCCACTCCTCTCCATACCTTGCACTATGCAGTTCTCCCATTTGGCTGTTCCTGAGTGCCATCCTTTTTAATAATCCAGTAAGGGTAAGGAAAGCACTCTCCTGAGTTCTTTGAATTATTCTAGCCAAGTATCAAGCCTGAGGAGGGGATTGTAGGAACCCCTGGCTTTGTAGCCAAGTTGGACAGAAGTAGCGGTAACTCGAGGAACCTAATACTTGAGAGTAATGTCTGTAGTGAGGCCAGTACTGTGGTATTGAGCCCTCAAGCCTGTGAAATCCAATCCTAACTCCAGAAGGTGGTGTCAGATCTGGCTGATGTCAGGAAGGACAGAACACCAGACACAGCTTGGCTTTGAATAGTGTTCAAATAATTATAATAACATAAGCTGAATATTGATTTACCAAAATTACAGTGTAAATATATAAATACAATTATAATACAAAAATAATCAAAAGAGAATTTGTGTGTGTGTGTGTATGTCTGTTTGTGTTGGAGTGGAGCCTCAGTAAGAAAGCACTAAATCCTCATCTTCCAAGGTGGAAAGTCAATAGATAATGCCTGAAACTGAAATGAACAAGACATAGCCATATATGAATGCTTTTAGAAATATGAAGGTAATGCAAAAGTAATAGCCTGTGAAATGCAGGAAAGGGGTTAGATAAAGGAGGGAGTGGCAGAGCCTACTTTATTTTATAAGCAGTTTTCTAGAATGTTTATGTCTTTTAAACTATGTTATATGGGTAACTTTGATTAACATGAAAATAAATTTATTTTTGAAAACTTACCTATACAATATCACCCTACAGATATCCAGAAAGGAGAACAGATTGAAATCATAGGAGATGGAAGGCAGAGAGACTAGTTAAAAGCCTACAGCAGCAGTTCAGGAAAAGAGATAATCCGTACTGAATGAATGCAGTTTCAGTGAGAACAGAGGAAAAAGGACAGATATAACATGATCACAAATCAATTATGGAAGAAATAAAAGTAAGAGAGGAACATGTAATAACTGCAACATTTTTATCTTTTATAACTGCATCTATGGCAGTGCCATTCTTAGAGAGAGGAAATGTAGGAGCAAGAGCAAATTAAAAAGAAAGATAATGAGATCAGTTTTGGATGTCATGGATATGAGAAGCTGACTTCTAGAGCCCAGAAGAGAGATTATAGGTATGGATCTAGATTTGCCAAGAGCAGAATATCAATGTTAAGTAATTAATGCCAAGGTTGACACAGTAAAGATTGCTCAGGATAGAGCTTGCAGAGTGATAAGATAAGGAAGTTAACAACTCAACTCTGGTGAATGCCAACATTCAAGAGCAAAGAAAGAAGAGACACTGCACAAGAGAATGAATAGAGATAGAGGGAGATGCAGATGCCAAAATACAGTGATGTCTCAGAGTCCAGGAGGAAGAAGAGTGTCAACATGAGATGAATCTGCAACGTCAGTGTGAAAGAGAAGTTAGTAAAAAAAAAAAAAAAACAAAAATTAAAGAGTGTTATGTTTGGCAGAAGTGGTTTAAACATAGTGGGAAGTTAAAAGTAACATTCTGTTGAAGAAAGTAACTATGAAGGGAAGGCAAGAGAAGTGACAGGACCTACATGGGGAAAAGGGTCAAAGGAGGGTTGTTTGTATGTTCACTTAATATCTTTTTTATCTGATTACAAAAGTAAAACATGCTTTATAAAGAAATTCTGGAATGTTATTCAGCCATGAGAAAGGAGGATAACCTGCCATTTGCAACAACACAGATGGGCCTCGAGCACATTATGATAAGTGAGATAAGGGAGACAGAGAAAGACAAGCACTGTATGATATCACTTATGTGGAATCTAAAAAAAAGTCAAACTCATAAAAAACAGACAGTAAATGGTGGTTACCAGGGGATGGGGGCTAAAGGGACAAAATGGATGCTGTTTAAGGCCATAAACTTGCAACAAACAAAGCCATAGAGATCTAATGCACAGTATAATCAATGTAGGCAACAACAGTGTACTGTAACTATGTAACGTGATAAATGTCACTACAAGGGCAATCATGTTACAATACACAAATGTATCAAAGAAACATGTTGTACACCTTAAATTTACACAATGTTATATGTTAAATTTATTCAAAAATAGAAAAAGACAAAAATTTAGAAATAAATGCAAAGGTCATATTTTGATATACATATTATCAATATATTTTTCACTTCCACTCCTTGTTAACTATGTCTTTTTCCTTATTTAAACTAAAAGGCAACAGACACATTTTCTCAAGAGAAATAAAATACTTTAGAAATGGAGAGAAAATTATTTGGGGTTTCAAAACTAAAGATTTTGCAAGATTTTTTAAAGTGCCAAATATTTTGAGATTCAAGAACATTTTGCCTTACAGAATTCAATGCATCTACCTTGCGCCATAACTAAAAAATTTGGGGAAATATGTAATATATAAGAATAAATTTTTTCCCATCTCCACAATAGATAAGCCTTCAGACTTGGAGAAAGGAAAGGAAAAATTAAAGAACTTTCTACCTTTATATATCCTTGAGACAGGGCCCTCCCCAAGAGCTGCATCTAGTTCAGAATTGGGGGAGAGGGACATGACAGAAAATCCAGGTGAGTGTGAGAGATCCCAGAGAAGAGGAAACCTGTGCCTGGTTTTCTACATGTAACCTGAAAAAATGTTAAGTTTTTTGGAGTTTCCTTGGGCCTAGCATGGCATGGGAGCAGTGGAGGAGACATGGCTACATGGACATTTGGGATTTACACAACCTTATCAAATTTCTTGTTCTCTGGGTGGCACAGGAACACCCAAGAGGAGGCCTTGCAACAAGGAAGCAGAGCCATGAGCTGTGTGAACTAACACCTGGAAGCAAGACAGGAAATGATAGCCGACCTTCTGCCAGTACAATCAGATAATGGCAGAGAGCTAATTGGTCCCCAGAGTCCAGAGCCTTGGCCTGCTGAATATCCCTGGAACTTAGTTACAGATCCAGGGACACTATGAATAAATTTCGACCTCCCAGTTCAATTGAGGGTTTGAAATAGAACTTAGGTTTATTTGTAGAAAAACTAAAGTAAGTTGTATTTTTTTTCTTCCCTCTGTTTATGGACTGAGATTTGCGCCCATTACCCAAACAAAACTATGAAAATGAAAATAGAAACCCCCCCCACCATAATGCCAGCACTGAGAGATACCTACTGTTAGCATTTTTGGTGTAAGACAAAAAATATCACCTCTTATTTTAATGTAACAGTGTCGGGGGAGATGGGCCTTGCCCTTTGATGGTGGAGATGGGACAGGGGAGAGGAGATACTTATGAGAGTATCAAGGTGTGGTCATACGGTTGGACTGCTGAGATACATATCCTTCTTGCTCTGCATTCAAATATGCATGAACTCTGATATTTTTGGGAACCCAAATTTTTAATGGAAACTAAACATAGTGCAGGAAAGGTCACTAATATCACATGTGGTATCAGCCACATCCACCTCAAAAGTTAATGACCCAAACCAGGAGACTCTCCTACTTAGAACTGAAGAATAGGTATTAAGGATGGTGGGCTTTTGGTATTACTGCTTCCTTCTTTGTTTTACCACACCCAATACACAGAATCTTTCCTTTTCCTAGGAGCCTGTGTTCAATTTGAAATGGGCTCATGCAGATGGAAAGGGTAGACATTTGTTCATCTATTCCCTCATTTCTCTCAAAGAATATCCTCATTTTTCTTTGGAGAATTCAGTCCTCCCCATTCTTCGTCATACTACTTAGATAAGATTGACTCCAGCCCAGGTCAAGAAGTGGGTCCTAATTGGCTTAAGCCAAACAGCACTTCATTTTGTTAAGCTAAGGAATCAATTTAGAATTTATGAAGTAGCTACCAGAAGAGGTACTCCCTTGTTCCCTGGTTCTATAGTGTGAAGAAATGAAATATGCACCATGGATATGCTGGATAGGGAACCACTGTGATTTCTCAGAAAAAAGCTGACACCATGGAAGACAGAACAGAAAAACAGAAAGAAACAAAGTCTGTAGAGACACAATTTGAGCCACTGTATCAGGCCTCAGCTGAAACCAGTTTTGATGTTTTCCATTATGTGAACAAGTATCTTTAAACTTTTAAGCAAGTTTAAGGTTGGATTTTCTGACACAAACAATGAAATAATACCTAACATCAATGATTTAGGGAGGATTTGGATGAGACATTTCCATCAGACTTTACTTTCTCTAGCTGACTGAGAACCTCCTTAAAAAATGGATTACTATCATTTACTAAAAAGAATCACACATTGACATTTAGGTTTAGAAAGAGACATAATCTTTTTTAATAGTAAAATTTCCAATTCCCCCCCCCCAGGTTATATTTCAAGAAAGAGGAGAGTTGGGGGCTAAAAGAATATTTTAAGAATATTTACATATTGTCAAATTACCTTCCAGGAAGGTGGCCCCCATGGCCATTTATAAGTGGGTGTTGCAATTCAGTGAGAGGGAGTTGGTTATGGTTGTAGCTGTAGTTGTTGCTACATATTGGAGAGATTTGAATGTTTGTAGGCTTTAAAGATTTAACTCACAGAGAAGGAGAGATTGAAAATGCATGATGGGGGGGACGCAACTGATGAATAAAAGATCCAAGTCCTGGAGGAGACAGAAGAGGGGATTTAGAGTATAGCAGCAAGACTACCATTAGGCAAATTTTTAGACAGATGCCTCCTACTCAGAGTAGTAGGAATGGAGTCAAAGATGTAAATAGAAGTAATGAGGTTTCAGGTTGAAGGGATAATGAAAATTGAATAAATATCAAATTATCACTTTCCTACAGTCAAGGCCATGAGCTCTGAGTAAGAATGATGAGTGAGGGTAAAGAAATTTAAATGAAAAAGATATGAAATAAATTCCTTTAGAGCAATACAAAGAAGGAGCGGATCAAGTCCACAAAAGAAGATTGCTAAGTCACACTCAGCTCCGTGTGAAGAACAACAGCTGTGATTTTTTTCTCCAGCTGAATGCAATAGCCCAGGGGAAAGTGGTGGATAGATCCAATGTCAAGGAATTTTGAAAAACAATGGAAAAAGGACAGGGCAATGAGGATGATGGGTTTTCTGGCAAGAGAGCAACTGAGGTGATGCATCCCGGGGTCTAGGCCAAGTCGGAAGGAGACAATTTGAGAACAGGAAGTCGTTAGGGCCTGAATGCTGGGATCTCTGTAAAGTTTAGAGACATGAAAGGAAAGGAGAAGTTGTGAAAAACTAATGGAAAGAAAATCCTGAGGTACACCAAAATGCAAGGAGCAGAGCAGCCAGAGGCAGAGAAAGAAACAAAGTCATAGAAAATGAATCAAGGAGAAATGGAGTCACAAAAGTCAAAGAGGAAGAGAAGAGACTGGTCAACAGTTTGAAGAATGAAAATGGGAACCTGGATTTGGCAATTTGGGTATTAGTCATGGAAGGAACAGCTATTTCAGCAACATGGGAGAGTAGAAATCAGATCAGTAAGGGTTCGATAAACAGAAACAATTAGTGGAAACGACTGGTTCAAGAAGGTTCCTGGTGAAAGGTGAAAGAATGGAAGTGTCATATACTGAAAAGCAGATAGTTTTCAAATTCTTTTCCCAATTAGGTTGCTACAAAATATTGAGCAAAGTTCCCTATAGAGAACCTATACAGTAGGTCCTTGTTGGTTATCCATTTTAAATACAGCAGTGTGTACATGTCAATCCCAAACTCCCTAACTATCCCTCCCTCAAGAATAGATACATGTATATGTATAACTGAATCACTTTGTTGTACACCTGAAACTAACACAACATTGTTAATGAACTGTACTCCAATGTAAAATAAAAAGTTAATAAATAAAATGAAATACAAAGAAAAAAATGAAAAGCAGGTAGATTTGAGGTAGAGTCTATCTAAGGAGGGGCAGAAATTGAGAGGCTGGTAGGCTGAGAGGAAAAACCTAGTAAAGATGGATAGACCAAAGATACAGGTGGCAATGGGGCTTGATGAATGAGCAAGATCTCAGCAGAAACAGAAGGCACGGCTTGTAGTCATAGATGGGAGTTTAGCCTCGGAGAAGATACACCTTTCCCTGAGACAGGAAAAAAGGACGCTATAGGTAAGTTTGGAGGTAGAAGAAAAGGAAGTTGAGGGAGTCCTGACATTTTCCTCCTATAGGAAAATGACTCAGAGTAGGTGCTAAATAAAAACGATAGTGAATTTCTGAGTTAAGAGTTTCTAAAATATCTCTTTAAAATAATAGTATATTAAGTTTATTAATATTTTTTTGAGAGCTGGCATTAATCTCAGAAATCTTATATTGGAGTAGAATAAATTTATTTGTCCACTCGTTGGCTAATCATTACATAATTATTTTGATATTTCCTCTTATATTATGTAAACATAAATATTTTATTATAATTTACATGTCAAGTAGACTATCAAAATATGTAAACTGATTTATGGCAAATGTATCTCATTCAATCATATCTAGCACTTACTCTTAGTTTCCCAGTTTTTTACAGAAAGCTTTTTAAAATCCATACATTTTGTGTCTGAGCAGTTTGCCAAAATAACTTCCCAAGTATGCCACATTATAGAAAAAGAAAAATATTATCATATACATTCACAGAACATCAAATTCAAGACTCACAATAATTCTATTTCTCTCCTCAGAATATCTTAATTCAATCAGAATTAAAATTTCATATTTGTAGCTGGATGAAGACATCACAATGGTGAGACTGAAAAGTTTGAGCAACAGTTTTGGACCTTCAAAAGCCATCAGCAGGCATTGTCTATAAAGGGGCGGGTAGTAAATATTTTAGTCTTGAGGGGCAGTGGGTGGGCCATAAAATTTCTGTCTGACTGCTCAACTCTGCAATTATAAACAGCTGTAAACAATACTAAATAAGTGGGCTTGGCTGTGTTCCATTAAACCTTTATTTACAAAACAGGCAGCAGGTCAGGCCAACCTCCATTCTAAACAAGAATATTTTCCACAATCACTTCACTTTTTTTTATGCTGATGCAACCCTAGAGTCAAACAATGTGTAAATTAGCTTAGATGTACAGCCCTAAACTTTGACTTTATTTCATAATGTCCTGTGCAACTACTGATTCCTTTGGCACACGCTCTATGACAGCACAGTCATTTTATAGTCTTTTACAGAAGAAACTTTTTTTAACATCTTTATGGGAATATAATTGCTTTACAATGTTGTGTTAGTTTCTGCTGTATAACAAAGTGAATCAGCTATATGCATACATATATCCCTATATCCCCACCCTCTTGCATCTCCCTCCCACCCTCCCTATCCCACCCTTCTAGGTGGTCACAGAGCACTGAGCTGATCTCCCTGTGTTATGCAGCTGCTTCCCAGTAGCTATCTATTTTACATTTGGTAGTGTATATATGTCCATGCTACTCTCTCACTTCGTCCCAGCTTACCCTTCCCCCTCCCCATGTCCTCAAGTCCATTCTCTATGTCTGTGTCTTTATGCCTGTCCTGCCCCTAGGTTCATCAGAACCTTTTTTTTTTTAGATTCCATATATATGTTAGCATATGGTATTTGTTTTTCTCTTTCTGATTACTTCACTCTGTATGACAGTCTCTAGGTCCATCCACCTCACTACAAATAACTCAGTTTCATTTCTTTTTATGGCTGACTAATATTCCATTGCATATATGTACCACATCTTCTTTATCCATTCATCTGTTGATGGACACTTAGGTTGCTTCCATGTCCTGGCTATTGTAAACAGAGCTGCAATGAAATTGTGGTACATGACTCTTTTTGAATTATGGTTTTCTCAGGGTATATGTCCAGTAGTGGGATTGCTGGGTCGTATGGTAGTTCTATTTTTAGTTTTTTAAGGAACCTCCATACTGTTCTCCATAGTGGCTGTATCAATTTACATTCCCACCAAGAGTGCAAGAGGGTTCCCTTTTCTCCACACCCTCTCCAGCAATTTTTGTTTGTAGATTTTTTGATGATGGCCATTGTGACCGGTGTGAGGTGATACCTCATTGTAGTTTTTATAACAAGTTTCTTCACTGTAGCACTGGGAGCTGTACCTCTGACAACAACTTGTGTCTCCTTAATTGAATATTGATGTGATGTAAGAGTTCCTGCTTTAAATATAGTTTACCACATTGGATTTTTAAATTTTTAGTGGGTTTGTATTTTTAAGTGTATTTTTCAATATTTGGTTATAAGTGCACTTTGTCTATACACTCATTTTGATACTAAAGTAAAATTATATAAAATTAGCTTTTTCAAAGTTAAAATTACCAAGTACAATAGAAATAGCATTATTATCAGCAACTAAGCAATCCATCAAACTGTTGCAATTGCTAGGACTCTTCTCTTTTTTTAAGTTTTATTCTTGGGGTCCAAGGACTAGAAAAGCAATATATGATACACTGCAATAGACATATGAAGCCAGAAGTGGGAAAATGGTATTTTGAAAGCTCTACGTATTCAGGTTGGTTTCCATAACAGGGGTGCAGAGTTATTTTGGGGAAGATAACTTCTTTTTTGTTTGTAAAAACGTTTTAATAAGCCTTTACTTACATAAAAAGAGACCACATGTTTAATCTGGAAGAGAAAGATGGCTCAAAGTGAAGCTACATTTCTCCATTTAATAGACAAACAGAATTTTGGCATGCTCTCCTGGTGAGACGTGGAAAAGGAGACTAAAACAAAGCCTGGGGAAAGAGGGGGTGGGCAGACCTGAGAGGAATTGTCGTCAGTGATTACCTGAGGCCTAAACAAGAAACAGGACCAGTGAGAAGTGTGCTCTGCTGCAGATTGCTAAGAAATGTTAAGAAAAGAAAATATGGATAAATTGGGAATTTGAGATTAACAGATACACGCTACTATATATAAAATAGATAAACAACGAGGACCTACTATATAACACAGGGAACTATATTCAATATCTTATAATAACTTATAATGGAAAAGAATCCAAAAAAGAATAGATATATGCATATAAATGTATAACTGAATCACTTTGCTGTACACCTGAAACTAATACAACATTGTAAATTAACTATACTTCAATTTAAAAAATGGTTAAAAAATTAAAATAAATAATTAAATAAAAACTGAATCACTTTGCTGTATACCTGAAACATTGTAAATCAACTATATTTCAATTTCTAAAAAGATAGGAAAATATGTAACACTGATTTGTAACTCACTTCTGTGTGTGCTGTAATCCCATGGTGATAGTCCCAAACATACAATCTAGGTCAATTAAACACACTAGCCTCTGGACAGTGAAGGGGATGCTTCCGTGCCCATCCATGGAATGAAGTGGTAGAGAGAGGAGAGTGTCCAGGGAAGGTGAGATGAGAGAGAACCAGAACCAGGGGAGTTGGGAGCAGAGATTCAGACCACATGGTGTCCAAGAAAACTGGTTCTCCACTGGCCATGCCTTCTCAGGCTGCTGTGCTGGCCCCTCCTCATTTCTTAAACACTAAACGTTTCACTGGGCACCAGAACTCAGTCCTCAAACCTCTTTTCTTCTCTGCTTATATTCATTTCTTAAGTCAGGGCTTTTCAAAATGTGGGTTGTCACCCATTAGTGGTTGGTAAGGTCAGCTTTGAGGGCCACGACCAGTACTTTTAATGAAATAAAAGAAAATATCATTGAAAATGTCAGAGTACAACATCCGTGGTAAGGATCAGTTTTGTTTCATCGGGTTTTGAATCAGTGTGTGTGTGCATGTGTACCACATTGTAAAGTGACACACATTTCTTACTATAGCTGTGGTCTGAAAAGTGTGAAAAGCACTGTCTTAGGTGATCTGATCCAGTGTCATAGTTTTAAATACCATCTCTATGCAAATGCTTCAGAAATACAAACTTATATCTTCAATGGAACTTGATTGCTAAGCTCCAGATTCATCTATTCAGTCACTTACTTGATATCTCAAATGGGATGTCTATCAAGTGTTGCAAACTAAATGACCAAATCTGAAAACCTGGTACCACCCCCCACACCCTCTGTGTGCCCTGCCTGTTTCTCTTGTGGTCTCAAAATAAGGCAATTTATTCTTTCTGGTTCCTCAAACTAAAAATCTTGCAGTCATCCTCAACTTCTCTTTCTCTCTCATACTCCACATTTAATGCATCATCAAATTCTGTCAGCTCAAACTTCTACAGATATCAAGAATCTTACCACTTCTCATGACCTTCATGGCCTTCATCCTAGCCCAACTGTGCCCTGATATCTTGCCCAGATTATTGCACTAGCTTCCTTCTTCCCTTGCCCTTCTCCAGTCTATTTTCAAAAGAGCAACCAAAATGATCCTGTACAAGTATAAAAGAGAGCATATCCCTTCTCTAACTTAAAACCCCTTAGGACTTCTCAATCTTGTGAAAATAAAATCCAATGTTGTTACAATGACTACAGGGCCATACAAGAATGTCTATATATCAATCCTCTCTGACCTTATTGAATACCACTCTTCTCACTGTTTTCCCCCTTCAGCCACTGTCTCCTTGAAGTTTGAACTTACCAGACATTCTTCTACCTCAGGGTCTTGGCCCATGTTATTCAACTTATCTCAAAGGTTCTTACACCAAAAACCTACAAGTCTGAAACTTTCATTGTATTCAGGCCTCTATTTAAATGTCACTTTACAGACAGGCTCCCTCTACTCACCATCCCTGTTTTCCTATTTTTCTTTTCTCCAAAACACATATAAACTATACCTATCAGAAGGTTTAGATTTTTAAGACTTGTATTTATTCATAAAGGAGTGAAAAATGAGATGTCAGTATACAACTTATAGGAAATCAAAGATGTTCTACATCTTTGTAGAAAAAATGAATAAATGAATGAGAATAGAGGGAAGAGAAATAAGAATCTCAAAGTCTTACAAAAATGGTTAAAATTTAAAACAAGAATAAATATTAAATTTTGAAAATAAATAAAAGTCTGAACCTGCAAACAAAATAAATATAACAAAAATATTTATAAGGATTAACCTAGAAAGATACTACTGAAAAAACCTTCTTACAAAAGATCCTATTAATAAGTTGATTTAAAAAAATAAAATCTGTATATTTTAAATAAATAAGAAGCCAAAGCTTAAAGAGATAAGAAGCTTAAAATGATACAGGAAAAGATAAAAGATTATGATTAAAAACATTCCATCAATAATGTAAAAGATTTAAAAGGTGACAAAAATGGTTTTACAAATTAAACAAAATTGAAGACTAACAAAGGAATTAAATAAGAAAAACAGGTTAGATTAAAAAATGGAAAGTAAATATGAACAGAAAGTTTAAAGTTTAGAAATCTAGGTGAAGGAGGAAGAGGAAGCCAGATGAAAACTGTCAGGAGTGAAGGTCTGAGGTTTCTTTGAGACTTGTCTTCAGCTCAAGCAATGAGAGTGGGAGTTGGGGTCTCCCTCTAACTTATCTCCTTTCTCCAATTCATAATTTATACCACCCTCAAATAAATATTCTGAATAAACCAGTTCCATTAAGCTTTAAATTACCTACATAATAAGATCCAAAGATCAATAGCTGGACATTCAAGACCCTCTGGAATCTGTCTTGAGATAGGACTGTCTTTCTAATCTTATCTCCAGTCCTATCTTCCATGTCTTCCCAACACAAACCCTCTTCTCTGTTAGGCTTTAATTTCTCATCACATTCCCACAGCCATGTCATGCTCACATCACCTCCCCTGCATGGAATAGACTCTATACTCTTCCCAATAATTTCTTGATGAAATCATTCCTCCACTGCCCTCAGTATCCAAGTTTCCTACTGCAGTTACAAGGCTACAGAAAGTGACTCTGAGGGATGTGCCTCCTATCCATGGACAGCTTTTGCATCACGGCATATTTTTACTAACTATAACACTCTCTTTTCTTGAGTATTCCAGTGCTCTCATTTCACCATCTTTTCAACTCCTATAGTTTCAGCATCACCTGGGAACTCATTAGCAATGCAAATTCTCAGGCCTCACTCAGACCTACTGAATCAGTCTGTGGGTGGGTCTCAGCAATCTGTGCACTAATGAACCTTCAGAGGATTTTGATGATGCTAAATTTTAGGTTTTTAAAACAGAAGAGGAGGGAGACAACATGGTAGAGTAGAAGGACTTTAACTCACCTCCTCTAACAAAAAAAAAACCACAAAATCACAACTAACTGCTAAACAACCATCAACAAAGACTAAAACCTACCAAAAAAAAGATATTCTACATCAAAAGACAAAGAAGAAGCCACAATCAGACTGTAGGAGGGGTGCACTGGTGATATAATCAATCCCATACCATCTGGGTGGTTGACCCACAAACTGGAAAATAATTATATCACAGAGCTCCTATGACAGGAGTAAGAGTTCTGAGCCCCACGTCAGGCTCCCCAGTCTGGGGGTCTGGCATCGGGAGGTGGAGCTCCCAGAGCACTTGGCTTTGAAGGTCAGCACAGCTTGATGGCAGGAGTTCCTCAGGACTTGAGGAAACAGAAAGGAATGTGCACACAGGTCTTATGCCCACTGGGACCCAGTGAAAAAGCAGTGACTTCATAGGACCCTGGGCCAGACCTACCTGTTGTACTTGGAAGGACTACTGGGGAGGTAAGGGGATGACTGTGACTCACTGTGGGTACAAGGACACTGGTGGTAGAGGTATCAGGGAGTACTCATTGGCATGAGCTCTCCCAGAGGCTGCTATTTTGACACCAAGATCTGGCCCCACCCAACAGCCTTTAGGCTCCAGTGCTGGGATGCCTCAGACCAAACAATCAACAGGGCAGGAACACAGTCCCACTGATCAGCAGACAGGCTGCTTAAAGTCTTCCTGAGCCCACAGCCACCTCTAAACACAGCCCTTGACATGGCCCTGCCCACCAGAGGGACAAGACCCCCCAGTGGGCAGGCACCAGTCCCTCCCATCTGGAAGCCTGCAAAAGCCTCTAGAACAGCCTCACCCACCAGGGGCAGACACCAGAAGCAAAAGGAATTATAATCCTGCAGCCTGCAGAATGGAGACCACAAACACAGAAAGTTAGACAAAATTAGATGGCATAGCACTATGTCCCCGATGAAGGAACAAGATAAACCCCTAGAAGAACAACTAAGTGAAGTGGGGATAGGCAATCTACCCAGTAAAGAATTCAGAGTAATGAGGGTAAAGATGATCCAAGATCTCAGAAAAAGAATGGAGGCAGAGACCAAGAAGATACAAGAAATGTTTAACAAAGAGCTAGAAGATATAAAGAACAAACAACAGAGATGAACAATACAATAACTGAAATGAAAAATACATTAGAGGGAATCAATAGAAGAATAAATGAGGCAGAAAAATAGATAAGTGAACTGGAAGACAGAGTGATGGAAATCACTGCCATGGAACAGAATAATGAAAAGAAATGAGGACAGTTTAAGAGACTTCTGGGACAAATTAACCACACCAACATTCACATTATAGGGGTTCCAAAAGGAGAAGAGACAGAGAAAGAGCCTGAGAAAATATTTGAAGACATAACAGCTGAAAACTTCCCTAACATAGGAAAGGAAACAGTCACCATAGTCCAGGAAATGCAGAGAGTCCCATACAGGATAAACCCAAAGAGGAACACAGTGAGACACATGTTAATCAAATTGACAAAAATTAAAGACAAAGAGAAAACATTAAAAGCAACAAGGGAAAAGCAACAAATAATATGCAAAAGAATCCCAATAAGGTTATCAGCTGATTTGTCAGTAGAAACTCTGCAGGCTAGAAGGGAGTGGCAGGATATATTTAAAGTGATGAAAGGGAAAAGCCCACAACCAAGAATACTCTACCCAGCAAGGCTCTCATTAAGAGTTGACAGAGAAATCAAAAGCTTTACAGAGAAGCAAAAGCTAAGAGAATTCAGCAGCAGCAGAAAAGGAATCCAGGGCTTCCCTGGTGGCACAGTGGTTGAGAGTCCACCTGCCGATGCAGGGGACATGGGTTCGTGCCTCGGCCCAGGAGGATCCCACATGCCACGGAGTGGCTGGGCCCGTGAGCCATGGCCACTGAGCCTGCGCATCTGGAGCCTATGCTCCGCAACGGGAGAGGCCACAGCAGTGAAAGGCCCGTGTACCACACACACACACACACAAAAGGAATCCAAACACAACACTAAAGATAGTCCTCAAATCACAAGAGAAGAGAAGAGGAAGGAAAGCAAAAAGACGTCCCAAAACAAAGCCAAAACAACTAACAAAATGGCAATAAGAACATACATATTGATAATTACCTTAAAGGTAAACAGATTAAATGCTCCAACCAAAAGACATAAAGTGGCTGAATGCATACAAAAACAAGACCCACATATATGCTGTCCACAAGAGACCCACTTCAGATCTATGTACACACACAGACTGAAAGTGAGGTGATGGAATAAGGTACTCCATGCAAATGGAAATCAAAAGAAAGCTGGAGTAGCAATACTCATATCAGACAAAATAGACTTGAAAATAGAGACTGTTAAAAGTGACAAAGAACGACACTACGTAACGATCAAGCGATCAATCCAAGAAGAAGATATAACAATTGTAAATATATATGTGCCCAACATAGGAGCACCTCAATATATAAGGCAAATGCTAACAGCCATAAAAGGAGAAATTGACAGTAACACAGCAACTGTGGGGGAATTTTACATCCCACTTTCATCCTTAGACAGATCAGCCAGACAGAAAATCAATAAGGAAACGCAGATCTTAAATGACACATTAGACCAGATGAACCTAATTGATAATTATAGAGCATTCCATCCAAAAGCAGCAGAATACACATTCTTTTCAAGTGCACATGGAACATTCTCCAGGATAGATCACATGCTGGGCCATAAATCGAGCCTCAGTAAATTTAAGAAAACTGAAATCATATCAGGCATCTTTTCTGATCACAACACTTAAGAGATTAGAAATCAACTACAGGGAAAAAAACTGTGAAAAACACAAACATGTGGAGGCTAAACAATTTGCTACTAAACAACCAATGGATCACCAAAGAAATCAAAGAGGAAATAAAAATCTGCCTAGAGACAAATGAAAACAAAACCTATGGGGTGCAGCAAAAGAAGTTCTAAGAGAGAAGCTTATAGCAATTCAATCTTACCTCAGGAAACAAGAAAAATCTCAAATAAACAATATAACCTTACACCTAAACCAAACAGAGAAAAAAAGAACAAACAAAACCCATAGTAGAAGGAAAGAAACCATAAAAATCAGAGCAGAAATAAATGAAATAGAGATGAAGAAAACAACAGAGAAGATCAATGAAACTAAGAGCTTGTTCCTTGAAAAGATAAACATAATTGATAAACCTTTAGCCCAACTCAGTAAGAAAAAAAGGAAGAGGGTTCAAATCAATAAAATTAGCAATGAAAAAGGAGAAGTTACGTAACGGCTGACACCACAGGAATACAAAGGATCAAAAGAGACTACCACGAGCAACTACATGCCAATAAAATGGACAACCTAGAAGAAATGGACAAATTCTTAGAAAGGAACACTCTCCCAAGACTGAACCAGGGAGAAATAGAAAATATGAACAGACCAGTCACAAGTACTGAAATTGAAACTATGATTAAAAAACTCACAACAAACAGAAGTCCAGGACCAGACGGCTTCACAGGCAAATTCTATCAAACATTTAGAGAAGAGCTAACACCTATCTTTCTGAAACTCTTCTAAACAAATTGCAGAGGAAGGACACTTCCAAACTCATTCTATGAGGCCACCATCATCCTGATACCAAAACAGACAAAGATACCACAAGAAAGAAAAACTACAGGCCAATATCTCTGATGAACATAGACGTAAAAATCCTCAACAAAATACTAACAACCTGAATCCAACAATACATTAAAAGGATCATACACCATGATCAAGTGGGATGTATCCCAGGGATGCAAGGATTTTTCAATATCCACAAATCAATCAATGTGATACACCACATTAAGAAACTGAAGACATTAATATATGATCATCTCAATAAATGCAGAAAAAGCTTTTGACAAAATTCAACACCCATTTATGATAAAAACTCCAAAAAGTGGGCATAGAGGGAATGTACCTCAACATAATAAAGGCCATATGTGACAAACCCACAGCTAACATCATACTCAACAGTGCAAAACTGAAAGCATTTCCACTAACATCAGGAACAAGACAAGGATGTCCACTGTTGCCACTTTTATTCAACATAGTTTTGGAAGTCCTAGACATGGCAATCAGAGAAGAAAAAGAAATAAAAGGAATACAAATTGGGAAAGAGGAAGTAAATCTGTCACTGTTTGCAGATGACATGATACTATACATAGAAAATCCTAAAGATGCTACCAGAAAACTACTAGAGCTCATCAATGAATTTGGTAAAGTTGCAGGATACAAAATTAATGCACAGAAATCTGTTGCATTTCTACACACTAACAATGAAAGATCAGAAAGAGAAATTAAAGAAACAACCCCATTTACCACTGCATCAAAAAGAATAAATTACCTAGGAATAAACCTACCTAAGGACGTAAAAGACCTGTACTCTGAAAACTATATGATGCTGATGAAAGAAATCGAAGGTGACACAAACAGATGGAAAGATATACTATGTTCCTGGATTGGAAGTACCAATATTGTCAAAATGACTACACTACCCAAGGCAATCTACAGATTCAATGCAATCCCTATCAAATTACCAATGGCATTCTTCACAGATATAGAACAAGAAATCTTAAAATTTGTATGGAAACACAAAAGACCCCAAATAGCCAATACAATCTTAAGAAAAACGGAGCTAGAGGAATCAGGTTCCCTGACTTCAGACTATACTATAAAGCGACAGTAATCAAAACAGTGTGGCAGTGGCACAAAGATAGACTTACAGATCAATGGATCAGGATAGAAAGCCCAGAAATAAACCCACACACCTATGGTCAATTAATCTATGATAAAGGAGGCAAGAATATACAGTGGAGAAAAGACAGTCTCTTCAATAAGTGGTGCTGGGAAAACTGGACAGCAACATGTAAAAGAATGAAATGAGAACATTCTTTAACACCATACACAAAAATAAACTCAAAATGAATTAAAGACCTAAATGTATGATTGGACACTATAATACTCTTAGAGGAAAACATAGGCAGAATACTCTTTGACATAAATTGCAGCAATCTTTTTGGATCCACCTCCTAGAGTAATGAAAATAAAAAGTAAACAAATGGGACCTAATTAAACTTAAAAGCTTTTGCACAGCAAAGCAAATCATAAACAAAACAAAAAGACAATCCATAGAATGGGAAAAAATATTTGCAAACAATGCGACTGACAAGGGAAAAAGCTCATGCAGCTCAATATCAAAAAAACAAACAACCCAATCAAAAAATTGGCAGAAGATCTAAATGTCTAAATGGACATTTCTCCAAAGACTACATACAGATGGCCAAAAAGCACATGAAAGGATGCTCAACGTCACTAATTATTAAAGAAATGCAAATCAAAACTACACTTGTCAGAATGGCCGTCATCAAAAAGTTGACAACAGGGCTTCCCTGGTGGTGCAGTGTTTGAGAGTCCGCCTGCCAATGCAGGAGACACGGGTTCGTGCCCCAGTCTGGAAAGATTCCACATGCCACGGAGCGGCTGGGCCCATGAGCCATGGCCACTGAGCCTGCACGTCCGGAGCCTGTGTCCGCAACAGGAGAGGCCACAACAGTGAGAGGCCCACGTACCACAGAAAGAAAAAATAAGTTGACAACAAATAAATGCTGGAGACATTGGGGAGAAAAGGGGACCCTCCTACACTGTTGTTGGGAATGTAAATTGGTACAGCCACTATGGAGAACAGTATGGAGGTTCCTTAAAAAACTAAAAATAGAGCTACCATATGATCCAGCAATCCCACTCCTGGGCATATAGCTGGAGAAAACCATAATTCACAAAGATACATGTACCCCAATATTCATTGCAATGCTATTTACAATAGCCAAGACATCTAAGCAACCTAAAAGTCCATCAGTGAATGGATAAAGAAGATGTGGTACATATATACAGTGGAATATTACTCAACCATAAAAAAGAATGAAATAATGCCATTTGCAGCAACATGGATGAACCTAGAGATTATCATACTAAGTGAAGTAAGTCTGACAGAGAAAGACAAAATGTCATATGATATCACTCATATGTGGAATCTAATTTTTAAAAATAATATAAATGAACTTATTTACAAAACAGAAACAAACTCACAGATTTTGAAAACAAGCTTATGGTTACCAAAGGGGAAATGTGGCAGGGGAGGGATAAATTAGGAGTTTGGGATTAACATATACACACTACTATGTATAAAATAGATAACCAACAAGGACCTACTCTATAGCCCAGGGAACTATCCTCAATGTTTTGTAATAACCTATAAGGGAAAAGAAACTGAAAAAGAATATATATATATATCTGAGTCACTTTGCTGTACACCTGAAGCTAACACAACATTGTAAATCAACTATACTCCAATGTAAAATAAAAATAAATAAATACTTTAAAAAAATTTTTTTAAATAAAGCTTAAGAGTGACTAAAGTTTAAGGTCCACATTATCTGCATTATTTCACTTTCACTTAATCAAATATGCTAGAATGTAGGCTCTAGAGTCAGACAACCTAGGTCTAAATCCCACCTCTACCCTTTTATGACCTTGACAACACTCGTTTACCTCACTACACCTTAGGTTCCTCATTTGTTAAAGGGAGACAGCATCCTAGTTCCTAGGACCCCTGCCTTCTGTCTCTTCCCTCTCCACCCCTACTTCACAGAGCCAGTAGAGTTGTATTTCTTAAATGGATTTTTGTATGTACTTCACTGGCTCTCCTGTACTTTCAAAAACCATTCAAACTCTCAGTCATGGCATTCAAGTCAGGTCCCTCATGACTGTTCAGCACATTTCCTACCATTTCCCCCCTTGCTGTTGTACTCCAGCAGAAATAAATCCCTTGCAGCTCTCCAAATGCCCAGGACAGCCATATGATTTCACATTGTTATTGTTCAGATATGTGGCTTGCTCTGGAACCCATCTCTAGCACTCTGAACATAACCAGCAATCCCTTCCAGACTCACCTCTTCAGTGAAGCCCTCCCTACACCCCTCCTATCTCTCCCCCCCCCTCCATAAATGGTCAATTCTTTCTCTGAATTATCATCTTATCTGACACATAAACCAGTTGTGTGTCAGAGGAGCTACAGCTCCTCGAGGGGAAGGGGTACTTGCCTGGAACTCTAACATGAAGCACAGTATCTGACACATGGAAGAACATGCTCACTGAGCTCTTCCTAAGTAGGGGGAGAAAAATGGAGAGTGAGATGCCAGTTTGCTTGCCTGGATCTCCCACTAGACGATAAACTTTGTGAGAGCAGTGATATTGTCTATCATGTTTCATCACTGTATCTCCAATCCTACCCCAGTGCCTGCCCCGTACGCAGTGCTAAAGTGTTTGCTGGATAAATGAACAAGTAGAAAGCTAACAGTAAACAGAGAAATAGAGTAGCTTCATCATAAAAAGGTAGGAAATAGAAATGGAAGAGAAATATTACCTCTTGTGACATCAAGCACTGTCTAAAATTATTTCATTGAACCTCACAATATGTGAAACTTGGAATGTATCATCCCTCTTTAAAGAGAGGATAAAGCTGAGACTCAAATCAGTTGAAGTAATTAACCCAAGGTCAAACAACTAGGGTCAGAAGTCACATATGAACTAAGGTTGGTCTGATATCAAACATTCTATTAAACAGCTTCGATTTTTTTTTCCTTAAGAAGCTCGTTACTTAAATAATAGAAGTAAGGGACAATGTCAATAACTGGATGCGAGAGGAAAGATGTGACAGTGATGACAAAAAGAAGGAAGTCAGGGGAGATCTGGGTATTCGGGCAGAGAGGTAGTATGGCGGAAAGGAGACATAGAAATGGAATGGGGAAAGTCATGGCATGCTGATGAGTAACACTGAGAAAGAGGACTGTGAATAATCAAAATGAATAATGAGGAATAAGGGAATGGAGCCCAGGAAGGACAGGCAATGACCAAAAAAAAAAAAAAAAAAAAAAAAAGAGCTCAAGGAGACTATGAAACAAGGGCAGGAAATGCTAAACAGTTTTGGAAACAATTTGAACATTATCAAAAGCAAACCCACAGGGCCTTTCTGCATCTTCAGCAGCTCCGGCTGCTAAGTGAGTTACAGTAAAATCCAGAAGTAGGGCAGAAGAACAGCTCTGCGTGGGTGTTCAAACCACGTCAGCTCCAGGCCGGGGGGGATTGCCCTGGGGCACAGCCAAGGACCTCTCCATGGTTTGAGAGTTTCATCAGAAGCAGGCCGTGACAGGGTCCCTGTGGGGGCAATCAGCTGGAGCTGCTGGCCATCTTTACTTGAGAAGTCTGGAGGGACTCACTGGAATGGTGAAGGAGCTTGTAAGAGGAAAACTAGAAAGTGAAGGTGATGTATAGGCAGCAGCTTTATGATTCTATGGCTTCAAATACAACTTAAGCAAAGCTTTGAAGGGTAGGAAAGATGTAGGTGAGCAGAGAGGGAAGGAGAGGGTATTTTAGGAGGGGAAACTCCCTGAGCAAAGACTCTCAGGCAGGAATTGGCATGCGATTGTGTGTGTGTGTACATTCGTGCAAGGGGTGGGGAGGCCCAATAAAGGGCCACCCTGCTTGTACTGGGAAATAAAAGGAGATAGGATTGGATATATATATTTTTTTCTCTAGTTAAGTCTGGACTGAAGTTCTGCTTGGAATATATCTTTCAGATCACAGCATCATTTTAAGACCAGAGAATCTCCTCACAGACCCCCCTATAAAATGGAACCAGTGGGTTTATGTAAATTGATCGAGGAAGTATGAAAAAATAAGACCGAAAGCACATTTTCTGTTGTTAAATGCTAAATAAATTCAAGGATAATGCAATTTATTACTAGGACATGTTTGAGAAGTACAAGGCCTCCCTCCATCCCTCCCTTCCTGCAGGCTTGACTAGCTTTCGGCCTTCCTCCTTCTTTCCATTACTACTTACTAAATACCAACTATATGCCAAGCACAGTGTAAATGGACATGACTGACATGATCCTTGCTTTCGTGGAGCTTACATTCTGTGGGGAGAGCTGAGAGGGTGGGATCTGGGGAGACGGAAGGGGCAAGGCTTCCTTGGTCTAGTTCAGTAAACTGGGCCTGACTCTTTTGTCCCGAGTAAAAAGAAATCGAGTGGTTTGTATTCAGTTTCCATTTCTGTTTCCTGAGTCTATTTCTAACTTTTCATAAAGATAGCTAAGTCTGACAAGAATTAACATGATATAAGTAGTTTATAGATTAGTAAACATAGTGACAAAACATGTGGGAAAGTTTCAGCCTTTGTAATAATTAAAGAATATAATTTAAAATAAGTACAAGGCACTACTGTATATTTACCAAATTAATGTAAAAATACTTTTATATTTCATAAAATAATGAAGTAGTTCAATCACTTTGGAGAGCCATCTGGCAGTCTATAATAAGAGCTATAGGATTTGTCTTATCTTATGATTTAGTCTTCTCATTTTGACCTATATATTTCAAGAAAAGAGTCTACAGAAATACCTACTGAAATGTCACCAGATATAACAATCAAAGTTCTTTTAAATGACTGACAAGGTAAAGAGAAAATAGAATTTTAGGATCCTATACAGGGGCTCCTCATCCTATTATAACAGGAACAGCTCATGGTGAGAGTCACCAAGGCTATGCACATGGGGAAATGAACCCTGAACCCGTATTTTTCCTGAGGTTGTTATGCAGACAATAGTTCTGGGAAATGTTAACAGGTGTCTCTTGGGGAGAGGATCTGGGGATCAAATTAGTCTGAAGAAAGCTGAGAAGTACAAAGGAAAAAAGGTTTTATCCCATAGGATTTTATGTTCTGTACATTTCCAAGACAGGAATTTCTACAGAAGCTGTTCATAAACTAATTTGATAAAGAAATTCTGTTTGCTAGAAGCAACTGGAGAGTTAATTTTGATAGAAGACATGTAAGGGAACATTGAAGTTTTTTTTTTTTTTTTTTTTTTTTTGCGGTATGCGGGCCTCTCACTGTTGTGGCCTCCCCCGTTGTGGAGCACAGGCTCCGGACGCGCAGGCTCAGCGGCCATGGCTCACGGGCCCAGCCGCTCCGCGGCATATGGGATCCTCCCAGACCGGGGCACGAACCCGTATCCCCTGCATCGGCAGGCGGACTCTCAACCACTTGCGCCACCAGGGAGGCCCTGAAGTTTGTTTTTAATTAACTTTTTAAGAAAAACATCCTATAAAACTTTAAACAAAAGCAAATTGCATTATTCAGTTCTGTCCTTTGGTCCTTAATATTTTACATAAATATAGTCATTGTAGGGCTTCCCTAGTGGCGCAGTGGTTGAGAGTCCGCCTGCCGATGCAGGGGAAACGGGTTCATGCCCCGGTCTGGGAAGATCCCACATGCCGCGGAGTGGCTGGGCCCATGAGCCATGGCCGCTGGGCCTGTGCGTCCGGAGCCTGTGCTCCGCAACGGGAGAGGCCACAACAGTGAGAGGCCCACATACTGAAAAGAAAAAAAAAAAAAAAAAAAATATATATATATATATATATATAGTCATTGTATACATATTATTTTATATTGCATTACTTACTTCACATTATCTCCATTATTTCCAATAATTGACACAGTTGACATTATCATCTGATATAGATAATTATATATCTATAATTTTGAAATACCATGAAGCACACAACCAATTCAATTCAATTCAATTAAACAAATGTGCAATATTACTGTTTCAGGTCTGGGGTTCTCAACATTTTTCTCATGTAAAAACATCTCAGGGATAAAATACATTCTCATCAGCAATTATGGCTCATTTTGGTGATTGTTTCAGAATCTTCCGGGAGAGGGGGATTGAGGTGGGGAAAGTTGTAATTGTGAGGAAATTCATCCATGATTTTCATTGGCCCTCCCCACCTCTGTCCTTGTTGGAAATCATTGTCTTAGACCCTGTGAATTAGACACAGTTCTAATCCTTAAGAGATTTACCGAAAATCATCAGTTACATGTGCACACACACACATACACACATAAAATAAACTATAACATAAGGCTGGAGGTGCAATAAAATCATGCCATAAAAAAACAAAAGTCCTAGGAGGTTACACAGAGAAGGAAGACAATTTATGCTCGGGAATTCTGAAATTCATTTTAAGGAAAACATAGTCTTTGCCTTGTCCTTTTTCTTCATCTGACAAATCCAAGTCATCAGCAAAATCTATAGATACCACCTCCAAAATCTGACTATAGAGAACACTTACTGAGTGCTTATTACGTACCAGAGACTTTTTCTTTTCTTTTTTTTAAATTGGGGTAGAGTTGCTTTACAACATTGTGTTAGTTTCTGCTGTACAATGAAGTGAATCAGCTATATGTATATATCCCCTCCCTCTTGGAACTCCCTCTTCCCCCCAATCCCACACATCTAGGTCATGAGACAGCGCCAAGCTGAGCTCCTTGCACTATACAGCAGGTTCCGATAGCTATCTGTTTTACACATGGTAGTGTATATATGTCAATCCCAACCTCCCAATTCAGCCCACCTCCCTTTCCCACCATCCCCCATGTCCACATGTCCATTCTCTACGTCTACATCTCTATTCTTTATTTAGTACTCACAATAGCCCTATAAGTAGATACTAGTAGTCTAAAAGTATAGAGAAAAAACGGAGGCACAATGAAGTTGTTACCAAAGTTCCCACAACTGGTAAGTGTTTGGGCCAGGATGATGAACCCAGGGAGTCTTGATTCCAGAACCTGCATCAATCACTATGCCACCCTGCTCCCATCACTCAGAACCCTCTGCTTCTCCTCAAATCCGCTCCCTCTGCTCTAGATGAAGCCGCATCATATTCTGTGGCCTTCGGCAATGGCCTCCTAAATGCTCTTCTACTTTCTCCCTTTGTGAATCCATTCTCCCTACATTGTCCTGAGTGATCTTTCTAAAATATAAATCAGGTCTCCCTCCTCACCTAGAGTAAAACACAAAGTTCCTGTCAAGGTAGAGTGAACAAAGCCCTGAGTGATCTGGCCCCTACTCAGCTTTCCCACCTCATCTCACACTAGGCTCCAGGCACTTTGTCTCCCTTTCTCTTCCAGAACTTTCTGTCCTCAGGGACTTTGCACTTACTCCTCTCTGCCTGGAGTAATATTCCCCAAATTCTTCAGCTGACAGGCTCCTTTTCACCCTCCAGACCTCAGCTTAACTGTCCTATCTCCAATAGACCTTCCCTGACCTCCCAATTAGAAATGCTTCTCTGTTTTCTACTCTCACAATATCATATTTATTTCCTCCATAGCACTTTTCTCTGAAAAATCTTTATCTCTTCACTTATTAATAAATTGCTCCCATGAAACTAAAAGCACCCTGAGGACAAGATCCTTGTCTGCTTATTAATTCCTGTTTTCTCAGCAACTCACACAGCTCCTGGCACAGATTCAATGCTCAAACAATATTTGTTAAATGAATGAATGAATGAAGAGTAGAAATCTATAAATAATATGCCAAATTAAAATCTCATGTGCCCAAGTGGCTTGTGACTGTCACAGATTAATATAATATAATATAATGTAATATAATATAATATAAACAAGGTGAAAAGACAAGAAATGCAGCAGTCTCACAGATGCTTCTAGACTGTGTTGCATAGTGTTGTCATGGAACAAAAAGGTAAAATGAATGTTGGAGACCTAGAGCTTCAGGATTTGCTCGGTCATTGACTTATTTTAGAAGCTATAACAAATAATAATAGGACAATGAAGAGGAAGGAGGTGAATGTGCAGAAGAAGGGAAAGATATGCTAACACTTATTAATTAGGCCCTGTTCTAAATGCTTTTTATGTATAAACTCACTTAGTTCTCATAACAACTATGCAGGTTCTCTACTGCAGCATAATTAGCTATCCCCAAACTTAGTGGCTTAAAACAAATAGCATTTGATTATATCTTACAATTATTTAGGTCAGGAGTTTGGGCATTTGTCTGTTTCACATGGCTTGTTTAACTGGTGGTTTGATTGTTGGAGGGTGTAGGACAGCCTCACTCATGATTGGTGCCTTGGCAGTGATGGCTGGGAGGCTGGGCTCTGCAGAGCCTTTACCTCCTCCCTCCCCACGTGGTGTCTCCAGAGGGTAGTCGAACTTTCTACGTGGAAGCTCAGAATTCAGAAACTTGGAAGAACATGTTAGTTGTCTAAAAGGCTAGGGTCAGAGTTGACATGTCATCACTTCCAATCTACTCTATTGGTTAAAGCAGTCACAGACCAGCCCAGATTTAAGGGAAGGAGAAATAACCACCAGCTGTTAATGGGAAAAGCAGCAGAGACTTTGTAGCCATCTTCCATCTGATATAATAACCCTGTGAGGAAAGGGTACCATCATCTCCAATCTTCAGCTAAGACTACTGAGGCACAGAGAGTTGGTAGACCCAGACAGGTCTCTGCCTTAATTTCTGTTGTACACTGGTTAAGCAGGGATAGTTAACACCTTTCCTAACTATGTTTTACAGAGTAGAATAGTGAATGACCATTGAGTAACAATCATGTACAAAACACTGTGCTCACCATTGTGAGAGGGAAAAAGAGGAATAAAAACCCCAGTTTCTTGTTCTATATGTGAAAATTATTTGAAAATAAAAAACCATAGTATACATTGATGAATGAATGAATAAAGAAAATGTGGTATATACGTATAATTGAATATTAATCATCCTTTAAAAAAAGGAAATCCTGCCATATGCAACAACATGGATGAACCTGGGGGACATTGTGCTGAGTGAACTAATCGAGTCACAAAAGGAAAATACTGCATGAATCCACTTATCTGAACAATCTAAAATAGTCAAACTCATAGAAACAGAGAGTAGGATGGTGGTTGCCAGGTGCTGTGGGAAGAGAGAAATGAAGAGTTGCTACTCAACGGGTATAAAGTTTCAGTTCTACAAGATGAATAAGTTCTAGAGATCTGCTGTTCAACATTGTGACTATAGTTAACAATACTGTACTGTGCACTTACACATTTGTTAAGGAGGTAGATCTCATGTTAAGTGTTCTTACCATAATAAAAAAGAAGACATTTTCAAAAACAAAGGGGAAGAAGAGGTATATAGGTAATAACAAATATGTACTGTATAATACTAATTTTCTTTACGAGATTATATATTCACATAAATATATACCACACATTGGTATTTCATATTCTTAAATAAAAGCAAACCTGTACTGGATGGATGGATAGACAGACAGACAGGTAGATAGATAGATGTAGACAGAGATATGAGGAACTGTTATCTGATGTATTCTAAGTAACCCCATGGAAGCAACACCAGATTTAGCTTCAGGAGATCAAGGTGCTAAAAATAATCGTTAATGACTATGGGACCAGAAGTCACTTAACCTTCTTGGGTCTCTTCATCCATAACGAGGGATTACCCTAGATAACTGCTAGGTTTCCTTCCAAATTTGAGTATCTATGATTCAAGATTTAAAAAGTGCTTTTGTGATACTATATACATGTGTTATGGCATAGCTCCCCTCACCTGAAATAGCTATTTGATCCTGGTTCCAGCAGAGAAGTCTTATCGGCTGTTCTAGGTTGGAGCCACCCTTACAGGAGGAAAAGTTCTCTGATTTCCTCTTGATGACAGGTACACTTCATTCAATACATGGTGTCTGTCTTGGTCAGCTCAGCTGCTAGTGGGTTATCTCAGCACAGGAGGTGTATGGTGAGAAGAGGGATAATAGAGTTATACCAGTCCCAGAGTCAGAAAGTAATATTGTTTACTATGAGTCTATATATCCTGGGGAGTTTAAATGCCAAAGCAGCTCATTCACAAATAGCAAACACCATCTTCAGCAGCTGCTATAACAAAATACCATAGACTGGGTGGCTTAAACTACAGACATTTATTTCTCATAGTTCTAGAGGTTGAAAAGTCCAGGGTCAAGGTAACAGCAGATTCAGTTCTTGGTGAAGGCCCTCTTCCTGGCTTGCAGACAGCCACCTTCTCACTCTGTGCTCACGTAGTCGTTCCTGGGTACATGAGAGACAGCTCTCTTCCTCGTCTCATAAAGGCAGTAATCCTATCATGAGGGTCCCACCTTCATGATTTCATCTAAACCTAATTATCTTCCAAAGGCCCACCTCCAAATACCATCACACTGGGACTTAGAGCTTCAACATATGAATTTTGGAGGGACACAAACATTTAACCCATAGGAGTGTTTTTGTCCAATGGCACCAAAAGTCAAAACATTCACAGGAGCTATGGAATCCTCATTATCTCAGGAAATGTGCACTACACAAAATTCTCTGTTTCCTGCTTTTCCTCCTCTCTCAGGAGTATAACATTGGAAGACCAAAATAATTATCACAGAAAAACAACATCAAACTTTCATTTTCCAAGCTAGTCACCACAACAAACACATATTCTTGCCTTGGGCTTTGAAGAGCTCCCTTCATTTCCTCTGTTACTGGCTATCAGTGGGTTTGGGTATGACACACCTTCTTTCTCACTCATAGCCATAAAGGTAAAGGGTACAGAGACAGAGTAAGACGCACGAAGCCATGACTCATTTTTGCATCTTTTGGTTTTTGATCAAATGCCAACAGATGGCAAGAGAGAAATAAATGAGCCTTTAATAATGGGCTATATGGAAACCAGTAACATTATGGGTGATTATTCAAGTTTCATTATTAATTTTCTTCTTCCTAAATTTGTACATAAATGTTGTATAAGAGACAAAGGATACAATCCTAACACTTTCTGGGAGGAGAGAGAAGTTGCACTTTTCAGCTACATGTGTAACTTATACACATGCAAGTAACAGATGGGGTAATAACTGTTTACCATAAAAACTTAATGTTTCAGATCACCATGGCAAATGTACATTATTTATGTAACAAACTATAAAATGAGCTTGTATTTCAAAATGCATTCATTTTCTTGCCTTAAAAGCAGTGCAAAAGGGAAAATGCTTCCTAAAATGACCCAAATCCTACACAACATAACAAGGATACAGAGGTGGAAGGAACCTGAGAAAATCCAGCCTTCTCATGTTATAAAAGAAGCAAAGTATAGTTCAAAGATAAATGACTTGCTCAGGACAACAGAGCCAATGAATATGCCCAAATGAGTCAATGTCTCCAGAATCTCATCACAAAGCCCTTTCCCACACCCCTGATGCCTCTGGAAGTGATGGTCTCCGCATTCTTAAACTTTATCCCCCTGGATCATGACATTTTGAATAGAGAAGATGAAACAGCAGTCCTCCTTTTAAAGTATAGTAATTAGAATGTAGCAGGCACTTATAAATATCTGTGGAATATATCAAAAAGTACGTCATATTGGACAAAAAAATTCTGACCTAACAACACAGAAAAAAAAAAAAATCACAAGGATGAGAACAAGTAAGATTTCTCTAAGTGTTCCTTGATATGTCTTACCTCCTGAACAGTATTTTAAACTCTGTATGTGCTGGATTGTATCATTTGTTTATTTTACCTCCCCAAACCATAGCGCAAGGAATGTGTTACAATGGCTGTATTTTTGATCCTGATATCAGAGGATAGAATATGTAAAATTATTTTTGTACTGCTTCTTGGGGGTGATGAGCTGTCTGGAAGATGAAATTTTGTTGTTGTTGTTAATAGTTTTGTTGAGATGTAATTCACATACCATATACTTCACTCATTTAAAGTGTACAGTTCAGTGACTCCACCATGTTGTTATAAAATTTATTGGGGTGATGGTTGTACATCACCCCAAAAAGCCTTAGTTATCACCTCTACCCCCACCCCAGCTCCCAGCCCCCAGCCCTTGGCAACTGCTAATCTACTTTCTGTCTCTGTAGATTAGCCTATTCTGAACTTTTCATATAAATGGAATCACACAATATGCAGTCCTCTGTGTCTGATTTCTTTCACTTAGTGTAATGTTTTCAAGGTTCATTCATGCTGTAGCATGTATCAGTACTTCATTCCTTTTTATAGCCAAATAATATCCCATTATATGGAAACAACACATTTTGTTTATCCATTCATCAGTTGATGGACATTTGGGTTGTTTCCACTTTTTGACTATTACACATAATACTAATATGAACATTCATGAACATATTTTTTCAGGACATAGTTTCCATTTCTATTGAGTATATATCTAGAAGTGAAACTGTGAGATCATTGGCAGATGGTATTTATATATGGAAATATTTTAGCTTGCAGGGCATTTGTTATGATTTATTCAGGAAATGAGACACACTAATTGAAACAAGATCTGTCTCATGTAAATTGTTGCCAATTCCTCCAAGGAGGAATTTATCAATCTTGGTTGAACTGACTTTAAGTCAAGGGCCAGTCCTTGTCATTTCTCTGTTGTAGACCTCCCCACATTTCCCTGGTACACCTCTTCCTCTACTCAGTAAGTCCAAGGAATGATTCTGAAAATGCATATTTAATATGGGGAACTTCATGGAAGGAAAAAATCTCTGCTTATCTATCTATCATCTATCTATCTACCTATCTATCTCACCTCATACTTCCTGAAACAGGTTCTTAAAGAGATTTGAGCCACCTGGATAATCTCAACAAAACTCTACATTCTAAAGTTTTAAATAAAATTACTAATTATTATAACCAGCAGATTGTTTTAGGTCAAATGTAAGAAAGAGTAGAGATATAACTTATGTGCTATAGAGACACTTTGTACTCTATTGCAATCTTTTTCAGATTCAATGTGAACCCTACTTTGGGTCCATCTTATACAGTCTAGAATGTGGCCTATTTTTTTTTTATTATAATAGAACTTTATAGTTTATATACCCCTATTTTCAAAAATCATCAGTAATATGTTTGACTTAGTTTTGATATTTAGTATTTGATCAGTAGGACAACCTTCACCCCTCAATGTGTAGCATTGTTAATTTGCCATAATAAGATCCACTTCAGGGCCTCCCTGGTGGCGCAAGTGGTTGAGAGTCCGCCTGCCGATGCAGGGGATACGGGTTCGTGCCCCGGTCTGGGAGGATCCCATATGCCGCGGAGCGGCTGGGCCCGTGAGCCATGGCCGCTGAGCCTGCGCGTCCGGAGCCTGTGCTCCGCAACGGGGGAGGCCACAACAGTGAGAGGCCCGCATACCGCAAAAAAAAAAAAAAAAAAAAAGATCCACTTCATATGCTTTATGTCTGCTTTATGACATAATTTCCAGGAACTCATTGTGGTGAAAACTGGGGACTTTCTGCACCAGTGTGTTGGACTGTACCCTCCTTGACCTCACCATCAGCTATGTTAAAGTTGACTCTCCCCAGTTGTGTTATCAAGGTAGCACTAGCAAGAATGTGGTATGGTGACCCCCAGAATCATGGCCAGACTCTCAGCATTCTACTTCACCAAAAAGCACCTGCTAGTGATAAGACTGTGCTCTTCATATCTCTCTTTTCAGAGAAAAATTGAAGGTCTATGTTAACTGTTATTTACCAGGTTCATTTAATCCCCCAGCTGTTGATCTTCCAAATTTGATAATGCCACTGAAAAGTCGGGTACTTTTCTTTGCATTTAATGCTCTGAATGGCAGACTAAGACCCCCCTGGTTCCTAAACTCTTAGTTCAATTATGTTATGACTTTTACACTAATTATAACCCCAGTGCCTGATAAACAACTAGGACCTACTCTATAGCACAGGGAACTATGTTCAATACCTTGTAATAACCAATACTGGAAAAGAATCTGAAAAAGAACATATATATATATATATATATATAAAACTGAATCACTTTGCTGTACACCTGAAACTAACACAACATTGTAAATTAACTATATTTCAATTTAAAAAATGGTTTAAAAATAAAATAAAAATAAATAAAAATAAACTTTAAAACCCCCAGTGCCTTCTCAAATATAAACGTGTAAAATATGATCAGTCAGCCCATTTTATGGTCAGGATTATTATATTCAAGTCCAAGGTCATGTAATACAGGGAAAGATGAAGACTTTGGAATGCCTAGACTCAATCCCTGGCTTTTCTATTTGCAAGATGAGTAGTTTGGATAAATCATAATCTACCAGAACTTCAGTTTACTCTTTTATAAATTGGAGGTAATTATAGTATGGCAGAGCCAACACATGTGTTCCCCAAACCCAATCTTATTTTTCTCTTCCTAATCAACAGAAAGATTGCATTTCTCAGTCTTCCAAGGAATGACCTAGAGGCCATTAGAAGTAGGATATGGACCAGGAGATTTGAACATTAAAAACAACTCATGGGTACATCTGGCTCTCTCTTCTCATGCTATGGTAAGCTCAGAGGCCATGTGTTAAGATGTGTTCTATGCTTTCTTAGAGTCTGTATTTGTCTATGTGGTATCCATAAATCAGAACCAAACGAATGGCCAAAGTTGTTTACATCTCCCCTGTGACCCAGCTTTTGTGAGTGCACAAAAATCATATTACAAACCCTCCAGCCAATCCCACGTCCATATCCCCAACTGCCTTCTTTATCTAACTCTCACATACCAAGCGAATATTTCCCCTGCCCTAAAGCACTCAGGGCCAGGTACCAGATAACTAGAGACCACCCCTATAGCCTAGAGCCCACCAACATTATTCAAACCAGTCCTAAGCAGTTTCCCTGCCCTGCCTTGCCCTCCCCACAGAAAATACCTTAAAGGGTCTGGACCTATGCTTTTCCCCTTATTCCTACTTCTGCCTCCTAACTAACTCTGGCGCTTCCCCATGTGGCCCTGCATGGTAAGTCATGCCTCTTATTTCTAGGGGAACTGGGAATAATGAAAAACTTTTCTTTCAATGGCATTGATCTCTTATGTTGTCACTCAGTCACATTTATAAATTAAGACCCAGGCAGAAATCAAGATGATGGTCTCATAAGATGAAGAATCCTTCCTGACTAGCATTGGATTTTACATGACTCGGTGATAAATGTTTGTTTTGCTAAAGCACTGCAATTTTAGGGGTAATTTGTTACTCCAGCTTAATTGAACCTGTCCTGACCAATACAAAATCCTCACATTCCAAGTATCCTTCAATGATTATGAAAAAATAAATATATGTACACTATGTAACAGCTGATGGTACAAAGTAGGAACTCAAAAAATGGTAGTTGTTATGATGATGACTCAACAACGTCTAAAAGTAATGTATGAAAATAAAGCAAGTATGATCTGTTTATTACTCCATCAAGTGAAAATAGCAAAACAGCTTTTCACCAAATGTGGAGCATATGATTGAAATATTGGCTCACAACAGGGATTGTGGTGTACCAAAAAATACACTTTGGCAGTTTGTTCTAAGAGATAGGGAGTCACCCTCCTCAGAAACTGGAAACATGAACAGATGAACAAAAGACTCATTCCTTGGGAGAGGCACTCCCTGTGCTAGACATCACAGACAGAAAACAACAATGAATTCAAATGAAAACCCATATCAAAATACAAAGGCAGATGTTATAAATAACAGGCATTGCTTTGCTATGCAGTTTTTTTCTTACAGGGACAACCTACGTAGCCAGGACAATTTATTTATTAAGAGGTAGTTAATGATGCATAGGAGGCCACTTAGTTTGTATAATTCTTTACAGTTTACAAAACACTCTCACAAACATTCTAATAAGAGCCATACGAAGTGATCAGAGAAGTTATGTGCTATTAGTATACAAAAGAGAAGTCCCCTGTGTACAACTGCCCACTTCATATACTACTTCCAGAATTTAAAAATTATATCTTTTTTCTAACAGTCAGGAAAATGTTAGAGGCAATGGGTGGCATTAGGATCCATACAAGTAACCTACAAACTTGCTACTCACAGTACATCTATGGACTAACACCATTGATATCACCTGAAGCTTGTTAGAAGCTCAGAAACTCAGGTCCCATTCCAGACCTGCTGAGTCAGATTCTGCTTTTCAACAATATGTCCAGGTGCTTCCTACGCTCATTAACATTTGAGAAGCAAAACCTTAAAATAGTATTTCTGTGTGTCTGAGATTTGGAAACCTCTGAACTGAAGAGTGAAAATAGCGTGTAGACTCAGGAAAACAAGACTAAAATATGATTGCAACTAATTAATCTGAAAACTCAACCATTTTAGTGTATTCTACCTGAAAGTGAAACTATTAATGGCACAGGAGACAAGATTACTTGGAGTCCAGAAATAAGAAGCCTAAAAAGCAACGGTTTTGCCTATGTCTTCTATACCATTTGATAAAGATAGCGCTCACCTACCAATCCACATGTTTGTTCTGAGAGATGATGGGTGCATTTGATCAAAGTTTGATGCCCTATATAATATCTTCATAATCTAATTTTATGTTTTTCTTTCAACTTTCTGATTATAATTTTACTACCCATCTTATGTAGTTGTTTTGTTGTTGTTGTTGTTGTTGCGGTACGTGGGCCTCTCACTGTTGTGGCCTCTCCCGTTGTGGAGCACAGGCTCCGGACACGCAGGCTCAGCGGCCATGGCTCACGGGCCCAGCTGCTCCGCAGCACGTGGGATCTTCCCAGACCAGGGCACGAATCCATGTCCCCTGCATTGGCAGGCGGACTCTCAACCACTGTGCCACCAGGGAAGCCCTTATGTAGTTTTTTTTGACATAGAGAGAACTGGCCAAACAAACAGACCAAAACATTCTAGCTCACCAGCAATTGTACCTTCCATTATAACTTAATACATTGGCTGCCTGTTTTTAAAATCAGTTGATTTGAGTGGTTAGGACAAACAAGTATACCTGAGTCCACTATGAATCCAATAATAAACGTTGTTTTTCTGGACACTGATGACCACTTCCTAGAAACATGACTGTGAGGTTATGGTAGAAGACCAACATGATATGTCTGGATAGTGATAACAAACACTTATTAAGCACTTAGAGCAAATAAATGTTTGTCTCTATTAAGTAATTTAATTCTTGTAAGTCATATTATTATTCCCATTTCACAGATGAGAAAATGAAGGCACAAAGTCATTAAGTAACTTGACTAAGTTATGAGGTGACAGAAATAGGGTTTTAATCCAGGCAGTCTGGCATGAAAAGCCACCTCTCTTGACCACCTTGCTATATTTCTTCCATCATGTCTCTCAATAATTATTACATATTAGCCTCTTCCTCTCTATTTCCCGCCCCCATCATTTTCTGATTAAATTCAAAAACATTAACAGACCTAAAGTATCAGGAACTAGAGGTCTTGGTATAACCAAGAGATTAAAGCTCCAAGCCTCAGTAAGAAATTCTTTCACCTACGTGGCTGAGGATGCTCCTCTGGGGCTTACAGGTTAAACCACAGATATGCTAGATCCTAAAAAGATATTCTCTACTTTACACCTCCTTGGATTTTCTTACCCTGGTATTGAGAATGGAATGGTACAGAAAGTAAGGCTGCATAGGGCCAGGGAATGGGCAGGAGACAGAGGTGACTTTGGTGGGGGCTTAGGCAAAGAGGAGTCTGTAACTCCTTAACAAGTAACAGTATTGGGGTTTGAGCCAACAGTTCTATAGAAATACTAAACGTGCTTTGCTTTACTTGGACCTCCATGGATATATTTCTCTTGGGACCATCCAGGGAAGTGGCTGTGGCCACAAAGAACTCAAGGATATGCAACCCTAGATCTCTGGCCAAATACCAGTATTATCCACAGGACAAGCACAACAGAAATAGCATGTCATTTTACAGATTAAAAAAAAAAACTGGTAAACTGTAGAATAAAGATCTTTACCTCCATTCCTGTGAGATGGGCAGAATGAACCCGGAACAAGTTCTCTAAGGTGTCTCCTAGAACCTTTGCAGTCCTCTGCTACAGATGACTAGGATTGTCCAGTGACTTGTCCTTGTGACATCAGATAAGTGATTTGCAATCTTTTCTCTGCCTGCCCAGCACACATTTCCATAGGTTACAGTAATACTTCAAATGAGATTTGTATAAAACTACACGACTTCCTCAACTTCAATGGGGTAACATCCCCATAAATCCATCGTAAGTTGAAAATATCCTAAGTGAAAAATGCATTTAATACACCTAACCTACTGATCATCATAGCTTAGCCTAGTCTACCTTAAATGCACTCAGAACACTTACATTAGCCTACAGTTGGCAAAATCATCTAGCACAAAGCGTACTTTATAATAAAGTGTTGCATATCTCATGTAATTTATTGAATACTGTACTGGAAGTGAAAAACAGAATGGTTGTCTGGGTGTACAATGGTTGTAAGTGTATCGGTTGTTCACCCTCTTGATCATGCGGCTAATGGGGAGCTGTGGCTCATTCCCACTGCCCAGCATCATGAGAGTGTATTGTACTGCATATTGCTAGCGAAGAAAAGATCCAAATTCAAAATCTGAAGTAAGGTTTCTACTGAATTCATATCATTTTTGCACCGTTGTAAAGTCGAAAAATTCTAAGTTGAACCATCGTAAATTGAGGACCGCCTGTACAAGTTCCTGCTCCCTTCAGTACAAAATAATGAAGTCATGTTGCTCAGTACTTTTAAAATGCATTTGGAAATATGCTAAATACATGTCATTGCCCCAGGGAGAAAAAAACAGTTTAGTGAAAATGAGCAGCAGTGTGAGACTTCAGTATAAACTTAAACTGAACTTGAACATGTAACTAGTTCTAACATGTCTAATGACTAATAACTGGGCTTTTTTTCCCTCCTTGTTCTTAGCAATATCAAAGAGATAGAGACTGATCAACAAGCAGTAACTAATAACTGCAGTGACTTACCTCATTCTATGCTTGTTAGAAAAGTAAAATAATTTAGTTTGTTATATATTTATAATTTATTTAACGAATCTCCCAGTGTTTCCAAATATTTGCTACCTATCTATCTATCTATCTATGTATCATTATCTAGAAAACATTAGGATAACTTCCCAAGAGTTAGAAGGGAGTGGTTTCCACATGATCACCCCAGCAAATAAAAATAGTAACATTTAGTGTTAACTAAATTCTTTTTTTTTTTTTTTTTTTTTTTTTTTGCGGTATGCGGGCCTCTCACTGTTGTGGCCTCTCCCGTTGCGGAGCACAGGCTCCGGATGCGCAGGCTCAGCGGCCATGGCTCACGGGCCCAGCCGCTCCGCAGCACATGGGATCCTCCCAGACCGGGGCACGAACCCGTATCCCCTGCATCGGCAGGCGGACTCTCAACCACTGCGCCACCAGGGAGGCCCTAAATTCTTTATAAGTATTGATCATGGCAATTGATGGGTTCATTCACTCTTTACAAGGGATTGTACAAGCCTCTAAGTGTGTATTTACTTAATATTTTTTAGAAACTAGATTTAGAATTCTCAAAAACATAAAGTTAAACAAGTCACCTATTCTTAACACGATCTGGAGTATAAAAATATTGGCAAAAAATGCATGCATTTCTGACAGTTTAAAGTATTTTCTGCGTTTATGAACCACTGCTTTACCTTCTCAAAGATTTAATAGTTTAAGAAGCATAAAAATTACTGATTTCTGCGCAGTAAATTAGAGTGCAAGACACTGTGATGAACTGTAAAAGGAAACATTAAGAGGAGACCAGAAAATTTACAGTAGCCAAGACATGAAAGCAACCTAAGTGTCCATCAATAGATGAATGGATAAAGAAGATGTGGTACACGTGTACAATGGAATATTACTCAGCCATAAAGAAGAATGAAATAATGCCATTTGCAGCAACATGGATGGGCCTAGAGATTATCTTACTAAGTGAAGTAAGTCAGACAGAGAAAGACAAATATCATATGGTATCACTTATATGTGGAATCTAAAAAAAAATTGATACAAGTGAACTTATTTACAAAACAGACTCACAGACATGGAAAACAAACTTATTGTTACCAAAGGGGAAAGAGGGAAAGGGGTAATTTAGGCGTTTGGGATTAATAGATATACATGTAAAATAAACAACAAAGACCTACTTGTACAGGGAACTGTATTCAGTATCTTGTAATAACCTATAATGGAAACAAATCTGAAAAAGAACAGATAGATAGATAAACTGAATCACTTTGCTGTACATCTGAAACTAACACAACATTGTAAATCAACTATAGTTCAATTAAGAAAAGAAAAGAGGAGACCGGATAGTTCACCACATCAAAATGAGATTCAACAAAAATGAAGTTGGTAGAGAATTCTGAAGGAGGGAAAGTGCAACTGTAAACGAGAAAAGCTAAATGCCATAAATAAATCAATTTAAATACCAGATGAAAATAATCAATGTTTCAGAGCATAACATAAGAAATAAGATATAATTATGAGAGCTGCAATGCCAGATATTCAGGACAAAAGTTAAAAACAACTCAATGCATAGATTCATTTTAATAACTACTAAGATCAGCACAAAAGAGTTTATGTTATACCTTGTGTAACTATAAGCAAAGCTGAAATGAACACTTTTACATTTATATTGGTGCCAAGCAATTATTCTTTCAAGTTTCAAGAACTCACTGAAACAAATCACTGCATTAAGTATGATCAATATAACCAAATTGGCATCTATGGTTTTTATGAGTTTACTTTTTCACCAAGTGTCTGATTCCCATACCATTGCTAACTCTGGGTATTGTTTTTTAATTAAAAATTTTCCTATTTGCTAAGCAGCAAAATCATACAACATTGTCTTTATTTTTTATTTCCAGTGAAGTTGAACACATTTTTTGCATGTTTCTTGGACTTATATATTTGTTTTAGAAATTTCCTGCTTATGCCTCCTGCCCAATTTTCTGTTGGAATATTCATTTTTCTCTTATTGACCTACAAAAGCTTTCATATATTCTGACTACTTATATACCATATATGTTAAAAATAGTTTTCATGATTGCAAATTTGCTTTCTGATTTGTTTAAACAACTCTGCTCTATTTGAGAGGCATGTAACTGAGTTATAGACTATTTAGGCTCAGAGCAAAAGGTCTGTATCTAGCTGACCTTACACACTCATTGGCTTTCAATGGATCTTCTGTTTAACACAAAGACAGATGGCTTCCCAGGCTCACACCTGGGTCCTCTGTTTTTCTCTCCCCCTATATCTTCCTTCAGAAGTTCATGTACTCGAGTAGTTTTCACAACTCTGAGCTGATAATTCCTAAATCTATGTCACAGTTCCTGATGCAGTCTACCATAAAAGCCAGTAGTATGGATTCATCTGCCTGATGAACCCTTTCATTAGATTCCATTCATTTATTTACCCACTCAAATGCATACAGCATCTCTTAAGCAGACCTAGTACCTATGAAGTAAAGTGACATTTCATTATTTTAAATTCAAAGATTTCCAACCAAAGTCAGCCACTGCCCCACAAACTATCCTTCCTCTCCAACTGTTAATTATATCCCCAATTTTCTGCTGTTTTATCTAAAAATGTCATGACTCTTTGCTCTCTGTTCTTATCACATGCAATCAATCTCTGTTCATTTTTCCTCTAATGGCTCAAAAATAAACTCTTTTTTTTCACACAACTGCCACTCTGGTCCATGCCCTCATCATTTGGCACCTGTTGAACTGCCTTAACTTCCCATTGGCCTCACTGATTCCCACCTGTTTCCCACTTCAGTTGATTTTGTATCTTGAGCTGGACTGTTCTTCCTGCACAATGGCTCTGAAAATGTCACTGCTCTGTTCAAGAATCTCAAGTGCTTCCTCTGCCTATGTAAATGAACCCAAGTCCACCTGCCCCTCATTACAAGTTTCTAATAAGCTGATTCTACTGAGCTTAACTCATCTCCCACTACTCTGTGTCAGAAACACAAGGTTAGCATTGTTTCTGCACTGTCCTCCACACATTCCTTCTCAACTTTGCTCATCAATTCTGTCTGATTATATCCTTCACTTCTCTCTATCATTCAAACACCGTCCACCCAACTCTTCACAGCACAGCTCAAGTCTTCTCTCTTCCAGGAAGTTGGCCCCAACTAAAACCATAGTTTGGTTTTCTTAGAACTGGAGCAGACTTCAAAGAGGGCCCTCAAGGACTCTGAGCCTCAAAAATCTTAAATTCTGTTCAGTAAAAAATTATGAAACACTCGTTATGCACAAAGCCCTGTGCTAGGAACTGGAGATGAGGAAAATAAGTAGATGGGATCCCTCCTTTCAAGGAGCTTATTATGCCCACTGGAGTTGACAAGCACATAAACATATTTTATTAAAGTATGGGAAGTTCTAAGTTGGAGGTAAACACAGTGCTGTGAGAGTGAGAAAAGGGGGCATTTAATCCAACTAAGGGTTCAGGGAAAGCTTCCCAGAAGCGATATCACGTGACAAGAATATTAAAAGATGAGCAGGAGCTATTAAGACAAAGAAAAATGGGAAGAGAGTCTGAGACAAAGGGAACAAAATAAATAAAGCCAGAGACATAAACGGTGGGAAGGGAATGAGGAACTAGTGGCAGTATAATTAGACTCTAATGTTGAAGCAAGAACTGTTGAGAGATAAGATGGGAAGCAACCAGAGGGAGTAAGCCAGGCCTGTACGGCTATGTAAACTATACTAAGAGCTTTGCACTCTGATCCGTAAATGATGAAGAGCCATTAAAATTGTTTAAAGAAGGAGGTTAAATGATGGGGTTTTGTAGAGTATTCTCTGTATATTGTAGAAGCCAAATTGAAGGGAAGCAAGACAGGAGAAAGGAGACTGACTACATATTGCAGGGCACCAAGCAAGAGAGGATAAGGGCCTGCAAAAGGTCATTGGTATTAGGGATGGGGCTGAAAATATAGATTTGAAAAAGTATTAAAGAGCTAAAACTGTTAGAACACGCTGATTGTCTAGACATGGAAAGTTAGAGGAAATGAGAATTCTCACATGACCTCTTAAGTCTCTGGTTTGGGCATCTAGATGGTGATGCCAGTAATTAAACTAGAAATAAAGGAGCCATACTACATTGTGGAGCATGGGGGATTGGTGGTGAGGACTGGAGATGGTGAGCAGAGAATGACAATGAGGACAGTTGTTGGATACATTGAATTTGCAATTCCTATAGGATATATGAGGTCAAAGATAAAAAATTGGCATTGATCATTATTCCTCTGATGGATAAAACAATGATAGTGCTGAGATTCCCCAAGCAAAGTGTGTAGAGAACCCTGGGGTACACCAGTGGTCAATGGATACACAGGAGAGGAAGAATCCATAAAGACCAGAAAGGAATAACCAAGGAAGCAGGAGGATACCAGGACAAATTGGAGTCAGGAAGTAGAAGCCAGAGATTTTTAGCATGGGGTGTAAGATAAGAACTGAGAAAGCATCCTTGGGGTTGGCAACATGAAGTTCACTGGTGACCTGTATAAGTGAGTGTGGACTCCAAACTGTGATGAGTTAAAGAGTAGATGAATTACAGTCATGCAGTGGAACTCTGCTGAGAAGGAAAGCAGAGGAGTTAGAATACAACTAGTGGGGATGCAGGGCCAAGAGACAGCTGACTAAGGCTAAAGGAAAAATGATTACAGAGGCAGACAGTAAACTAGTGGTCATTATTTAATTCATTACTTTTTTAAAAAAATTATTTATTTTATTAACTTTTGGTTGTGTTGGGTCTTCGTTGCTGTGCACAGGTTTTCTCTGGTTGCGGCGAGTGGGGGTTACTCTTTGTTGCGGTGCACGGGCTTCTCATTGTGGTGGCTTCTCTTGTTGGAAGGACAGGCTCTAGGGTACATGGGCTTCAGTAGTTGCAGCATGCAGGCTCAGTAGTTGTGGCTCACGGGCTCTAGAGCGCAGGCTCAGTAGTTGTGGCGCTCGGGCTTAATTGCTCCGTGGCATGTGGGATCTTCCTAGACCAGGGCTTGAACCCATGTCCCCTGCATTGGCAGGTGGATTCGTAACCACTGCACCACCAGGGAAGCCCCTTAATTCATTGCTTTAAGGAGAAAAAAAGAAAGCAGTCTACAAACACACAGTTCAATACCCAAATACCTCTTTCAGTCACAAGACCAGAAAAGAATAAAGGCACATGCACTGGCACTGACTTGGCAGAATGCTAACCACATCTTTGTGTACAGGAAAATGATGAAGTTTCTGCTCTTGCCAGGAATCAGATGCATGTCAAACTGGTCAGGCATCTCCTGGAATAACTCAACTTTAGGGTGTAATCATTTGCTTTCAGGAAAGCTGGACACCACCATTTCTGTGAGGAGTCACTGCACCACCATGTGGCCGAGTTCTTCTCAACTTTCTCCCACAAGTAGTTCTGGTTTGAATCACAGAAAAGGAGGATTCTGCAGCTGGAAGAGACCTCTGGGGTCCTCTCCTTATTGTACAGATGAGGATTTGCCTAATTTTTCAAAATCTTTTTATTTTAACTTGTATATTATATCTTGTGCATATATGAGTGATTATATATATATATATATATATGTGTGTGTGTGTATATAAGGCAGACAACAACAAAAAAAATATACCCAATCTTTAAATACTCATTTAAACACAAGAATAGCATCCCTATCAGACTCCCTTGTTTTAAGTCTAACACAGAGATGAGATGCAGCAATTTACACTGATCCTTGTTCCTAAACTAATCTTTAGCAACAATCATATTGCCAAGAGGTTATTATGATATTTTGTATAAATTAAGCCATTTCAAATTATATTTTAAAAATGTATGTGAGGTCAAATGGAATGGTGAAATAGGAAACAAGCCTACTTAGGATCAATTATCTTAAGATACAAAACTCATTTCTATGTTATCATTTTGTTTTTCTATTTATCATTTTCTCTGATAATATGAGTAACAGACGTCATAAAGAAAGCTTGGAGACTTCAGAGGGGAAAAAAGGTATTAAAAATAACTCAATCCAAGAACATGGTATATCTCTCCATCCATTTGTATCATCTTTCATTTCTTTCATCAGTGTCTTATAATTTTCTGCATATAGGTCTTTTGTCTCCTTACGTAGGTTTATTCCTAGATATTTTATTCTTTTTGTTGCAATGGTAAACGGGAGTGTTTTCTTAATTTCACTTTCAGATTTTTCATCATTAGTGTATAGGAATGCAAGAGATTTCCGTGCATTAATTTTGTATCCCACTACTTTACCAAATTCATTGATAAGCTCTAGTAGTTTTCTGGTAGCATCTTTGGGATTCTCTATGTATAGTATCATGTCATCTGCAAACAGTGACAGTTTTGCTTCTTGTTTTTCAATTTGTATTCCTTTTATTTCTTTTTCTTCTCTGATTGCTGTGGCTAAAACTTCCAAAACTATGTTGAATAAGAGTGGTGAGAGTGGGCAACCTTGTCTTGTTCCTGATCTTAGTGGAAATGCTTTCAGTTTGTCACCATTGAGGACGACGTTGGCTGTGGGTTTGTCATATATGGCCTTTATTACGTTGAGGAAAGTTCCCTCTATGCCTACTTTCTGCAGGGTTTTTATCATAAATGGGTGTTGAATTTTGTCGAAAGCTGTCTCTGCATCTATTGAGATGATCATATAGTTTTTCTCCTTCAGTTTGTTAACATGGTGTATCACGTTGATTGACTTGCATATATTGAAGAATCCTTGCATTCCTGGAATAAACCCCACTTGATCGTGGTGTATGACCCTTTTAATGTGCTGTTGGATTCTGTTTGCTAGTATTTTGTACTCCAATAAAGATGTTAAAAAAATAAAAATAACTCAAAATTCCATAACCCAGCAATAATCTTTCTTAAGATTTTGGCACTTTCAATACCTTCTATATGTTTTAAGTTAAACATATCAAAGTAGCCATTTTAGTATAGCACAGGGAACTATACTCAATATTTTGTAATAACCTATAATGGAAAAGAATCTAAAAAAGAATAAATACACACACACACACACATATATGTATATATATATATATATATAAATTGGAAAAACATAGTCATTTTATTTATTCCATGGAATTAGCTAACAGTTAAAAAACTTTTTCATATTTACAGAAGTTCTTTCACTCTTTATTTTAAGCCCACCTAACCAAAATAGTCACTTGGAGACTTTAAACAAATGTCAAACTTGGAGTCAACTTGGAGACTTTAAACAAATGTCAAAGAGTCAAAACAGAGCAACACTGACAAGGTTGGGGCAAACTTTGTCCAAGGTGGCATCTTTAGCCAAACCACTCACTTGTTCATCAATGTGTTGCCCTTAATTATTTATTAAATTCCTTACTGTGCTGGCTTCTCCCTGCATGTTTTTATCTGCCAGTCCAAAGATATTTCCACTGATTCTGGATCATTTGGAAAGGGAAAACCTTAAATTAGCAAACTACAACATTTGAAATGCTTCAAATCAAAGCAATGGACTCCTCCTGAATGCAGTATTAATAAAAGTAGTATTAGTAATGGTGAGAACAATATATGAAGCTCTTATAAGTGTTTTATGAAACTCTTATTTAATCACCCTGATTTTACAATGAAGGGTTGTTAAGAAATGGCCTTGCCTCACAAGCTAATATTCAGGTGGTCAGCCTCTGCCCCAAACCCTGTTTCAGTAACCAGAATCTCATAGTTCAAGACATTTTCCAGGGACTCAATGCTTAACCAACCCCAGATTTTCTGATTCTTTTCAACCTACATTAATGTAATTATATCAGAAGTGCAGTGACTAACATTTTGAAAAAATACCTGCTTCTCTCTTTTGATTTTTTGAGTAGGTCAGCCCAAGGAGTCCATTTGTCTGGGGGAATACTAGAATATTTTACAAAAGGAATGCAAAGGGAAAAACTGAGCAAATATTCAGCTTCTGATATACAAAATAGATTTATTCAGAAGACAATTTTTATTTTCCTGAGAAAATAGAACTCCTTTATTCCCCACATTAAGACCCAACATCTACAGAGGTTGCCTGTAGTATGGGAAAGATAGAGCCCTGGACTTATGATGGGCAAGGCCCCTGTGAGGCTTTTTGTTCAAAGATAAAAGGAATATATGACTTGGGAGGTAGAAGACAAAGTCACACCCTGCTTCATATTTTAATAAAAGAAAGAAAGTTGGGGGTGTAGGAGAGCAAGACTGTTAACCATGTGTGTCCCGAATGCCCCTGTTCCAGGCTTTGGCCCCTAGAGGGGGAGGTACAGTTGGAGAACACTTTGGGCAGGAGGAATTGCTTATTGCCTGCTCCCCACTCAAGACTTGGAGAATAACTACCTCTTGCACCCACCTGGCACACAACCATATCAATTAGGAAGCCCAGAGTGGAGGGAATCTCAAAAGTTCAGCTTTCCAAAGCAATCCTTGGTTCCCATGGGCTGTGAGGGGATGAGGCAAGATCCACAGATCAGACACTGATTCCACAGTGGACAGTGACCTTATTACAGAGACTGACGTGGACCTGTGGGCCAGTGGACCAGCAGGAGGATATGGTGTAGACCCAGGCCTGCAGCCAGTGGGAACCGAGCCCAACCAAAGTGCCACGGCTGGGTTCTGAGCAGCCAGGAGAGAAATGGGGCAGCAAGATACTAGTCACCGACTTCACAGGAAAATGCCAGCAAAGCAAACAGCAGCCAGGTAAACAGGAACATCACCTGGGTTCCAGAGAACATGGGACCCAAAGACACAAAGTCTTCCTCTCAGACCTTCTTCCTCACAGGTATAGATATCAGCTCTGGGAGAAACACAGGAGAGGGGAGCAATCAGAGAGAATGCATTTACTCCGCCCCCTAGAGAGACTGGGCATTACTTAAAGGAACTGATTAAATTATCAATTTTTCCCCCCCGATAGCCAGCACATGAGTCCCTCTAAAGATCAGATGAGCTCTAGGCAAAAGAAAGAAATAATATTCGGGGAGGATCCAGGTTAAGGGCTAAGGTGGATGATTTAACACACAAATCTATTTTCACTCCTTCCTAAAATCAGAACTGCAGTAAAGGAAGCTTTGAAGTGACACAAATCCACAAGAACGGGAGAACAGAACAGACCCCAGCAGCACATTCTGGAAACTGGAAAGAGATAGGAAAGTGACAACTAACTCACTAGGTCTGAGAAAGCTGAATCCCGGACTGACAGTAGACAAAGCTGCAGAGAACCAACCCAATTAACATCACAAAACCTTCAAAGGTCTTGGGAACTGGAAGTCCCAAGATCTCTGGAACTTGAAGGGCCTCTGAAATAAGAAGGCCTGAGTAAATACTATTTCAGAAGCAGTTAGAGCCCCTAGATTCCCTCGTCTTCTCTGTTTCCCTTTTCCCAGTTTGACAGACGTCTGAAGATTTGTTCTCTGAAAAGGGTAATAGAGGAATTCTGGATCTGGAGGACACAGGTGCAGTTGCGCATGTTGCTACCTGATCCAAAATATCGAGTGAGGGGCTGTGCATAGTGAATGCTGAATGTGACAAATTCTTGGCATCTTCCCCCAGCTCCGCTTTGAAAACTCTAGCAGAAAGACACTTACACTCCTGGCAGGAAGTTGAAATCCAGCCAATTAGTCTAATTCAAGCAATGTAGTGCAAAACACAGACATGATGAGGACTATCTTCACTATGTCTCTCATCTCAATTGAATCATCTTTTTAAATTGAGTAGAGAATATGCTAGGGAGCCAGGTCCACATTCATTCATATCTGTCCCTGGCTTATCATGACCTTGAGCTGATTGAAGTTCCTAGGATCTCCTCTACTCCTTCAACTTTAGCCAGCTGAGGATGCTTCTTTCATACCAAAGAATCCCCCTGCATTGCCCTATTCTGGAGGGCTGCACATAGGTGGTGAGATGCAAAGCAGAAGATACAAAGCAGCTATTCCATTTGACCACATTTCTATCAGATGCCCAAAGCCTGGTCCACACGACAGCCCTGCAGATTGTGGTGACTATGGGGTCAGCTATGTGGTGACTCCTACGTTTCTCACTCACGATCTTGTCCATTGACTTCCCCAAGGGGATCTTATAAACTCTCAGAAAAACTAAAACCAAACCATGATCCAGAGACTCTATTGAGCTTTTCATCTCCTGGGAATAGTCACAATACTGGCAATATGGCTCTTTCTATACACAAATAGATTTATGCGTACCACTCAGATTTTCAAAAACTACACAATGCACTGTTTATGGATTCACACACCATCGTGAACTATAAACCTTAGTTGCCACAGGAAAGTAAAGATATGAATGAGTGCAGCATGGCGGCTGCTACTGAGATCACACCTGGTCTAGCCCATGCACTCATGGCTGTAAGTCACACCGAAGACTTAGCTAACCCTCTGGGAAGCATGAGGGCACAAGCAATACCTCTCTGGGGTGCTTCTAAAAGAGAGGAATACAAAGAAAACAGAGGCCTTCTCTTCCACGTTGATGAAGACCACCTAGCTCTGCCACCTAAGGGCTTCAAGGCCCTACTTGTGCTGCTACTTGACAAGAACGGGATTTCTCTGTGTGGGAGCATATAGGAAACATCCCTTAAAAATTGCCAAGTGTACTTAGGTGACAAGAGTGGTAGAGAAAAATAATCAAGAGGTTGGGCTCTCAGATGAATTCAAACCGAGACTCCAAAACCTACTAGCTCTCACCTTAGTCAATTTACGTAACATCAGAATTCAATCTCTTTATCTGTAAAATAAGATGGTCACACATCTTTTTTGTTCAATCAATACCATTCACACATTTGTTGAAGAAATACTTTTTGTGCATTTATTCTGTGCCAGGCACTCTATTGGCACTTAGGAGGCATCAGTTAAAAAGAGAGAGAGATTTATCAAAACATTCCCTGCCCTTACAGTACTTATATCCTAAAGGAGGATATAAACAAAAAGTAAACGCTAAGTAAATGTAGTAAATATGCAGTATATTAGAAGGTAAGTCCAAGGAGGAGAAAAAGCAGGGAACTGGAAGTTTGGGGGGTTTTAAATAAGAGGTTTAAAGTAAGCTTCAACAAGAAGAAAACAATTGAGCAAAAACTTAAGGGAGTAATGTAGGGATTACGTGACACAGTGCAATTAAATGCTCTTACCGTACACCTCTCCTGGCATAGCAGGTGCTCAGCGAAGTATGACGGTGATGTTGGGAGGAAGAGGAGAAAGAGGAATGGCAAGAGGTCAAGGTTCCAAGTGGGCAGATGAGTGGGACAGCAGGATGTAACATACGGACTATTCTTGTGAAGATGACACTTTTTAATAATAGTCACTATTATTTATCAAAATTTGCCTATGTGCTAAGCATAGTGCTAAATTTTAAAATATTTTATCTCATCTAATACTTGTAAATAGCCCTATGAAGGCAAATTGAGGCTGACAGAAATAAGTCATTGGCTCAAGGTCACACAGCTAGCCGGCAGTAAATTAGAGGTCTCCAGAACCTTGGCCAGGTGCTTCTGCTACTGGCACTCTTGCTCCCCTTAATGCTCTGCTTCCCAGGTTTGTTCTCAGGCACCAGTGAGACTAGTGGAAGTGTGGGTCACAAGTAAGAAACGGAGGCACGTATGGAGTGACAGGGTCAGGACTATGTCGCTCTCTTCATATGCACTGGATGAGCTGCCTGGCTGAGCACTAATACCATATAACTTAGAAAGTCTGCTAGACAACAATCCTCCCTGAAAAGAACAGGGAAAGACACTGTGGAACCACCTAATTGGGGTGGGTTTAAATAATAGATTAGAACTTCTTCAAGCTAGATAGCATCTCCCAAAGTGTGCTTCTTAGCAGCCCAGGCCCCAAAGATGCTACACAATGAAAGAATAATTGGTAGTCCAGTAGGCATGAGGCCCCTTGTCTGCAGCATCCACCCAGGGTCTGATCATGGGAAGACTCAATGATGCACATGTGTTCACTGACTCCAGAGGAAGCTGTGCAATTGGGTTGATCCAGTGCTCCTCAGTCACAGTTGATTACAGAAGCCACCTGACCTGCGGGAAAGCTGGTCTGCAGCTCTGAGGCATGCCCTGCACATGGAGAGGAAACCAGTGGTGTTTTCAAGATTCCTCTCAAGCTAATGAGAAAATATAGTTTAAACTTAAGTTCAAATCTATGCTCAGAAGGCAAGCCCTCTCATGCATTAAAATGTTGGAGGGAAGAGAGAAAGGCCTTGGAACACGAGAAAACAAAACTGAGAAATTTTACACCATGCCCTGGTTTCACAAAGAGCAGAAACTGAAACCAACAGACATTTCTGTTAAAGGGTTCACCTTCTGGAGCCCTGCAACCTGGCAACGATCTCATATTATCCAAAATAAGCAAGAGGTTTCCCACCACAAAGCCAGAGGGCAAAACAAGTTGGCCAGACCCTTCCACGGACACGGCAGCCTAAAGGGCTCACCTCAACACAGGAACATTTGAACAGAGAAGGGGAGACAGGGCGAGCCACCTCCTCTACCACTTTCTCTGAGGCTGTGAAGTCTGCCACTTGCCGCATGAGTGGCAACATGAACCTGGGCAGCTCCAATACACCAAAAAAAAAAAAAAAAAATGGGGGAAGTGACACTGGGTGACATTCTCCATGAGAGAAATGAGTAATAGTGTCAAAATAGTGCATGGTCTACTGCCCGTAGAGACTTTAGCATGACACCTCCCCCACCGAAACAGTGAGCCAGCAACAAAGAGCAAATGTCACAGAAAACAAACCTCTTGCTTTTGGGTCCCTCCCTCAGCTGAGGTTTGGAAGGGAGGGGGCCAGCTGAGAACACAGAGGTGGTGAAAAGTCACACCATGAAGCCCCTGTAGTGCTTTTATTCACAGGCAACATAATTGAGCATCCCTATGTGCCACGGTCATGCTAAGTTTTCTTAAAAATATTTTATTGCATTTAAATGAATATCCAGGGAAGCCGCAATCAACTTTGTTAATAATGTAAACATCAGAAGCCACACACACACACACACACACACACACACCCCTCCCTTCCCAATCTACTGTATTATAAATAAAGAGGAAATTTAGAACAGGTAGCCAGTTCAAGCCAGCCTGTCTTGCCTGAATACCAGTAGAAGCAGAAAGGATATGCTGAAAACAGATAAGCAAATAGGTCTCTTCTAACGTTATCCCCATCCCCCCATGGATGGTACCACCTTCTCATTTCCCCTGTTGCTGCTGCTCGAGTCACTGCACAGCTCTGATCACATGACCCTGAATGTGGCAAAACCAAACATGGGGCACCAGGGGAAGCAAAGTTGTAGCAACTACAAAAGAATTTTGTCAGGTCAGGGCTTCATTATAATATGGAATTAATAAGGCTATCCCTGTGATAATGCTTCCATCTTTACTACCATCTGCACTGCCACAATTCCCTCCTTGTCCCCAAACAAAGGGACACAAGTTAGAGGAAAAAGACACATTCTATTCTCTTATTGTTCACTGACTAGTTCCCCAGTGCCTAAAGGACATATCTGGCATATAGTAAATTAAATATCTGTTAAATAAATTTGTTGCTAAACAAAAACAGTCATCTTTCCCTAGGAGGTAAGATGGGTAAGAAATCATTTGAAAATGTGGTCAAGTTTTTTACCTTTATGTAAGTAAATGAGATGAAGAGATGGGTCCTATGAATGTGCTTCACAATGGGTCTATAAGTTTTCTTCTTTGTTATTTTTGGTGTGTTTTTAATCAACACTTATGTGCCATTAACTAGGAATCCATAGGTTGTATATGTTATTCTTACCAGGTATTCATTCCCACAGCACCTTGCTGCACATGAGTATTAGAATACTACTACATAACAGAACAAGGTGGGAAGGGAGTGAGGTCCTTGGATAGAACAGAATTCTTGGAAGAATTGTTATAGGAAGAGATACTAGGTGCCCTTTGTCTCTCTCCCTTGATAATCCTTTACCTCACTTCATAAGCTAACAAGTCTGTGCTTTTAGCTTGTCTTCACACAGATCAGGAGCCAAAGGCACAGCCTCATTTTTTACTTTCATGTCACCATAATCCAGTGACCACTTTTCTCACAGTCTTCACCCTTTTCCATCATTGACTTTTGATCATTTCCTCAACCATTCCTTCATAGCTGCATAATATTACACTTTTATTCTTTCTTTTCATTTTTTCAAGGTCCCCATCTTTTGCTCCTACCCTGTGCATTCCACAGTCCCATTTGTTTATCCCATCTTTATTTCACATGCTCATTCTTACTCACTCAGTTTGACTTCTGTGTTTGTTTTCCTTGTGGGATTATTCATATTTCCTCTTACTTTCTTCTTTCCAGCCTCTTCCAACCTCCACCACACCTTTTTTTTAAACCTTTTTTTTTTCTAAAGTTCCACTTCCTTGATCTTCTGTCTAGATTACTGCCCCGCTCAAATTATATAAAGTTTGGCTTCCGCATTGTTATTTAGAAGGAAAAGTTTATAATTCTTAAATGTCCATTACTTGTATCCTCAGATTTTCTCTCATACTTTTTTGGTTTCTTTTAGAGTTTTTATAGACCAACACTGATGTGTAGCAAGATCTCCTTGTTTCAAGCTTCTTCCCTTCACCTGTAACCTTTTATTCACTATAATAAAGGAAAACACATAAGTCTTAACAGGTTAGGAGGGGCAAAGTTGGCAAAATTATAGGAGAGTCACCTTTTTCTTCCTCTTCTATCTTCCTCTTCCTCACAGTTTCTTCTCTGGCAAATTGTGCCCACATTTTATCTATGTGAATTCTGATAACTGGTGACTATTATAAAAGTCTATATTCCTTAATGACTATATGTTGATTAAATATATAAATATTTTTACTTTCCTTTTCCCTATGTGTACTTGTATTTGTATTTGTATATACTTATGTATATAGGTCCCAGTGACCAATAAGTGGAGCTTTGGAAAGTCAAGTGTAGGGACAAAAAACAAATCATTAAAAGGAAAAAAAAGACCACTACTTCTATCTAATACTCAGTAGATGGTATTGAAAATGAATAGAAAAATGATACCATGATATCAACTCTAGAGGAAGATACAGAATAAAATTATAAATTAAAAGAGTAAAAAATTCTCTTGGGAATCCAGAGAAGATATGGAGCAAGCTGTCCAAGTTTCAAGAACAAGATAATTTCAATTTTTTATTCCATGTTTAGGGGAACCCAATACTTGTCTCTTAAATGGGCCAAAGCTGAACAACTTACCTAATTTGTAAAATATTATGTAGTCTCATAGATCTTGACACCTATGGCTAATTAGAGTACACTGTGTGGACTGCCATGTGAATAACTATTTTTGAAAGATAGGGAAGTACAGCAAATGAAGGATAACCTATGTTTTCTTTCTCCATACCACTGTTTCTCATATAATCTGACCACATCACTGCATACTTTACTACACATGATCTCTAATTATTGCATTCCTTCTTCTCTTGCCCTGACATTAACCATATAGTTCTTGAGAAAACAGTCTGCATCATGTGGGAGGGAAAAAGGAATAATAATCATTTATTAAGTGTTTACTATATTTCAGGCACTATGTTGCATGCTGTAACATTGAGTTGGCTCATTTTACACTGACAATCATCTTGTAAAGTACATATTGCTGTTCCCACTTTACAAAAGAGGAACCTGGGCTACAGAAAATTTAAATATCTTGTCCCAGATCACGTGGACAGAAAGTGGAGAGACTGAGATTCAATCCCAGATTAATCTCTCTACTATCCTAGTCTTCCTACCTGCATAGTCTCTATCTCACTTCAAGGCATATGGTAGGTATTCAGAGAATGATCCCCAACATTTAAGGTAATAGCAGTAAAGCCAAGCAAAAGGTCTCTCTCCTCATCTCATACTTTAGGACTGCCTCAAAGCTTACTACTTTTTATTACTACTTGTACTGCCCCTCTCACAACTGGCACTAGGGCTTGGTATTCCCTTGCTTCCCTTGTGCAACAGTCCTCACTTGAAAATTCTCTTCCCAGCATCCCTTGACCTCAGGATATCTGGGCCTCCTTGGGGGCCATACAACTAATATTTTACACATGTGCACATGAAAGGAGAATCTCTTTTGTGTCCCTTGTTTCTCCCACTGCATCTAGCATAGTACAGTACTGCATCTTGATCATTATTGTTGTCACCATTGATGGTTACACTGGTGTGTTCACTTTGATGTGTGTACTTTTCTGTAACTAATAGATAGTTCTATTTTTTAAATTTACGTAAAATATTAAGAATAAAGGATATGTTTGGACATCCTGTTCAACTCAGCATTCACCCTCATGTAAAACTGAAAACATGTGTTAACAGGTTTTAATACTAAAAAGTATAAAAGGAAACTTGTAGGAATTTATCCTAATGAACTAATCAGAGATGCAGGTTAAGGATGCACAAGGAAATTTGAGGCAATATTTTTTTAAATTTTCAATTTATTGGCTGCGCCCCACAGCATGTGCAAAATGGATTAAAGACCTAAATATAAGGCCAGACACTATCAGACTCTTAGAGGAAAACATAGGCAGAACTCTATAACATAAATCACAGCAAGATCCTTTTTGACCCACCTCCTAGAGAAATGGAAATAAAAACAAAAATAGACAAATGGGACCTAATGAAACTTCAAAGCATTTGCACAGCAAAGGAAACCATAAACAAGACCAAAAGACAACCCTCAGAATGGGAGAAAATATTTGCAAATGAAGTAACTGACAAAGGATTAATCTCCAAAATTTACAAGGAGTTCATGCAGCTCAATAACAAAAAAACAAACAACCCAATCCAAAAACGGGCAGGAGGGCTTCCCTGGTGGCGCAGTGGTTGAGAGCCTGCCTGCCGATGCAGGGGACACGGGTTTGTGCCCCAGTCTGGGAGGATCCCACGTGCCGTGGAGCGGCTGGGCCCGTGAGCCATGGCCGCTGAGCCTGTGCGTCCGGAGCCTGTGCTCCGCAATGGGAGAGGCCACGGCAGTGAGAGGCCCACGTACCGCAAAAAACAAAAACAAAAACAAAAACAAACAAACAAAAATGGGCAGAAGACCTAAATAGACATTTCTCCAGAGAAGATATACAGACTGCCAACAAACACATGAAAGAATGCTCAACATCATAAATCATTAGAGAAATGCAAATCAAAACTACAATGAGATATCATCTCACACCAGTCAGAATGGCCATCATCAAAAAATCTAGAAACAATAAATGTGGACAGGGTGTGGAGAAAAGGGAACACTCTTGCACTGCTGGTGGGAATGTGAATTGGTACAGCCACTATGGAGAACAGTATGGGGGTTCCTTAAAAAACTACAAATAGAACTACCATATGACCCAGAAATCCCACTACTGGGCATATACCCTGAGAAAACCATAATTCAGAAAGAGTCATGTACCACAATGTTCATTGCAGCTCTATTTACAATAGCCAGGAGATGGAAACAACCTAAGTGTCCATTATCGGATGAATGGATAAAGAAGATGTGGCACATATATAAAATGGGATATTACTCAGCCATAAAAAGAAATGAAATTGAGCTATTTGTAATGAGGTGGATGGACCTAGAGTCTGTCATACAGAGTGAAGTAAGTCAGAAAGAGAAAGACAAATACCGTATGCTAACACATATATATGGAATTTAACGGAAAAAAATGTCATGAAGACCTAGGGGTAAGACAGGAATAAAGACACAGACCTACTAGAGAATGGACTTGAGGATATGGGGAGGGGAAAGGTAAGCTGTGACAAAGTGAGAGAGTGGCATGGACATATATACACTACCAAACGTAAAATAGATAGCTAGTGGGAAGCAGCCGCATAGCACAGGGCGATCAGTTTGGTGCTTTGTGACCACCTAGAGGGGTGGGATAGGGAGGGTGGGAGGGAGGGAGATGCAAGAGGGAAGAGATATGAGAACATATGTATATGTATAACTGATTCACTTTGTTATAAAGCAGAAACTAACACACCATTGTAAAGCAATTATACTCCAATAAAGATGTGAAAAAAAAAGACATAAATAAATGGAAAAACAACCATGTTAATGGATTGGAAAACTTAATATTGTTGAGATGGCAATAATCCCTACATTAATCTACAGATTGAACACAATGCCTATCGTATCAAACACAGCTTTTGGAAGCATGAATTAACAAATTGATTCAAGAAATTCATGTGGAAATAAAAATAAATCAGAATAGACAATTATCAAAAACTATCCTCAAAAAGAAAAACATAAAGAAGGACAAAGTTTGAGGACTCATGTTTCACAATTTCAAAACTTACTACAAAGCTACAGTAACCAAGACAGTTTATTGGCATCAGGATAATAGGGGTTCCAAGAAGAGAAGAGAGAGGAAAGGAGATCAAAAGTGTATTTGAAGAAATTATGACTGAAAAATTTTCAAACCTAATGAAGGAAACAGATATCTAGGTACAGAAAACACAGAGGGTCCCAAACAAGATGAACAAAAACAGAACCACCCAAGACATATTATAATTAAAATGACAGAAGTTAAAAATAGAGAGAGGATTCTAAAGGCAGCAAGAGAAAAACAAAAAGTCAGTTACAAGGGAATCTCTGTAAGACTATCAGCTGATTTCTCTGCAGAAACTTTGCAGTCATTTTCAGATTTTGATATATTCAAAGTCCTGAAACAGAAAAACCTGCAACCTAGGATCTTCTACCCAGTAAGATTATCATTTAGAATAGGAGAGATAAAATATTTCTCAAGAAAAAAAAACTGTAAAAGAATTCAGCAATACTAAACTTAACCTAAAAGAAATATTGAAAGGTCTTTTCTAAATAGAAAAGAAGCAAGAATCTATAGGAAAGGGAAAATCATAATAGGAAAGGCAACCATACAAAAGGGTTGAAGATCACTTAAATAAGCCAGTACAAAGATTTAAAACAATAAAAATGTTTGTAAAAGTGATTATAACTACAATTAACAGCAAAAGAATAAGCATGAAGATGTGAAATAGGACATCAAAATCAGAAAATGTGGGGGAGAGGAGGAGAAAAATGTAGATTTTTTTGTGTGTTTGAACCTGTATGACTATCAGTTTAAAACAAGTAGATATAGTTATGGGTGAACCATACTTGAACTCCAGGGTAACCAGAAATCAAAAACATAAAATAGATTCACACAGAAAAAAAGAAAGGAACTCAACCATACTACAAAAGAAAACCATCAAACTGCAAAAGAAAAAACAAAAAGTAGAAATGAGCAAAGAAGAACTACAAAAACAACTGGAAAACAAGGTTTAAAATGGCAATAAGTACATACCTATCAATAATTACTTTAAATGGCAATGAACTAACTGCTCTAATCAAAAGACAGAGTGGCAGACTATATTTAAAAAAAAAGAACCTACAATATGTTGCCTACAAGAAACTCACTCAGCATGAAAGACACACGCAAACTGAAAGTAAGGGGTTGAAAAAAGATATTTCATGTAAATGGAAATAACAAGAAAGCAGAGGTAGCAATACTCACATCAGACGAAATAGACTTTAAAACAAAGGCCATAAAGACAGACAAAAAAGGACATTATACAATGGTAAAGGGATCAATCAAGAAGGGGATATTACACTCATTAACATACATGGCACCCAATACGGAGCACCTAAATATATAAAACAAATATAAATAGACATAAAGGGAGAAATCGACAGGAATAAAATAATAGAAGGCTAACACCCTACTGACATCAATGGACATATCATCCAGACAGAAAATCAGTAATGCAACAGAGGTCCTAAATAACACAATAGACCAGTTGGACTTAGTTGATATCTATGGTCAACAACATCCCAAAAAACAGACTACACATTCTTTTCAAGCATGCATGGAATATTTTCTAGAATAGACCCATACTAGGTCACAAAACAAGCCTGAACAAATTTAAGAGGATATACATTTTTTCAAGCATCTTTTCTGACCACAATGGTATGAAACTAGAAATCAACCACATAAAGAAAAATGGGAAAAGAACAAACACAGAGAGACCAAATAACACGCTAAAAAAAAAAAAAGAGTCAATGATGAAATCAAAGAATAAATCAGAAAATACCTAGAGGTAAATGAAAATAAAAACATAACCTTACAGAATCTATGGGATGCAGCAAAAGCTGTTCTAAGAGGGAAGTACATAGCAAGAAACAAGAAAAATCTCAATTTCTAACCCAAGAAACAAGAAAAATCTCAAATAATCAATCTAACCTACCACCTAAAAGAATGAGAAAAAGAAGAATGCACAAAACACAAAGTCATCAGACAGAAGGAAATAATAAAGACAATTGGAAAAATTAAAAAGCAGAGATCAAAAAATAATAGAAAAGATCAATAAAACCAAGAGTTGGTTTTTGAAAAGATAAACAAAATTGACAAACTTCTAGCCAAGCTTACCAAGAAGAAAACAGAAAGGACCCAAATAAACAAAATAAGAAATGAAAGAGGAGAAATAACAATTGATACTACAGAAATACAAAAAATTATAACAGAATACTATGAACAGTTATATGCCAACACATTGGACAACCTAGAAGAAATGGACACATTTCTAGAAACATACAGCCCGCCAAAACTGAGTCAATAAGAAACAGACAATTTGAATAGACTGATCACTAGAAGTGAAATATATTCTGTAATTAAAACACAAACAAAAAATGAACAAACAAACAAACAAAAACTCCCATCAAACAAAAGTCAAGGACTGGATGGCTTCACTGGAGAATTCTACCAAACATACAAAGAAGAACTTATACACATTCATTTCAAACTATTTCAAAAAACTGAAGAGAAGGAAACACTCCAAAATTCATTCTGTGAAGCTACCATCACCCTAGTACCCAAACCAGACAAAGACACTACAAAAAAAAGAAAATTACAAGCCAATATATTTGATGAATATACATGTGAAAATCCTGAACAAAATATTAGCAAACCAAATCCAACAATACATAAAAAGGATCATATACCATGATCAAGTTGGATTCATTCCAGGGTCACAAGGATGGTTCAACATACACAAATCAATCAATGGGATATACCATATTAACAAAAGGAAAGGAAAAAACCACACGATCACCTCAATAGACACAGAAAAAACATTTGACAAAATTCAACATCCATTTATGATAAAAACTGTCACCAAGATGGGTATAAAGGGAACATATCTCAACATAAAGATATTTATGACAAACCCACAGCCAACATAATACTCAACAGTAAAATGTTGAAAGCCTTCCCACTAAATTCAGGAACAAGACAAGGAGACAAGGATGCCTCCTCTCACCACTTCTACCCAACATAATTTTAGAAATCAGCTGCAGCAATCAGACAAAAAGAAAGGAAGGAAGGAAGAGAGGGAGAGAGAGAGAGGTAGGGAGGGAGGGAGGAAGAAAAGTTATACAAATTGAAAGAGAAGAGGTAACACTTATTATTTGCAGATTACATAATACCACACATAGCAAACCCTAAAGAAGCCATCAGAAAACTACTAGAGCTTATCAATGAATTTGGTATAGTTGTAGGATACAAAATTAATATAGAGAAATCTGTTGCACTTCTATACACTAACAACAAATTCTCAGAAAGAGAAATTAAGGAAACAATCCCATTTACCATTGCATCAAAAAGAATAAAATACCTAGGAATAAACTTCCCTAAGGAGGTAAAAGACCTGTACCCAGATGACTATAACACAATGATGAAAGAAATTGAAGATGACACAAACAGATGGAAAGATATACCATGTTATCAGATTAGAAGAATTAATATTGTTAAAATGACTATGCTACCCAAGACTAACTACCCAAAGCAATCTGCAGATTCAATGCAATCCCTATCAAAATACCAAGGACATTTTCACAGAACTAGAATAACTTTAAAATTTGTATAAAGAGACAAAAGAGGTTTGATAGCCAAAACAATACTGAGAAAAAAGAACAAAGGTGGAGGAATCACACTCCCTGACCTCAGACTATACTTCAAAATTACAGTAATCAAAACAGTATGGTACTGGCACAAAAACAGACACATAGATCAATGGAACAAAATAGAAAGCTCAGAAATAAACCCATCCACTTATGGTCAACTAATCTACAACAAAGGAGGCAAAAATACACAATGGAGAAAAGACAGTCTCTTCAATAAGTGGTGTTGGGAAAACTGGACAGCTACCTACATGTAAAACAATGAAATTAGAACATTCTCTAACATATACAAAAATAAACTCAAAATGCATTAAAGACCTAAATGTAAAACCAGAAACCATAGAACTCCTAGAAGAAAACATAGGCAGAACACTCCTTGACATAAATTGTAGTAATATCTTTTTGGAACTATCTCCTAAAGCAAAGGAAATAAAAGCAAAAATAAACACATGAGACCTAATTAGGTTTAAAAGCTTTTGCACAACAAAGGAAACCATCAACAAAATGAAAAGACAACCTACTGAATAGGAGAAAATATTTGCAAATGATAAGACCAGTATGGGGTTAATACCTAAAATATATAAACAGTTCATACAACTCAACATCAAAAATAAACAAACAACCTGATTACAAAAATGGGTAGAAGAATTAAATAGACATTTTTCCAAAGAGGACATGTAAATGGCCAGCAGAACACAACAAATGGTAAGGATGCAGAGAAAAAGGAACACTCATACACTGTTGGTGGGAATGTAAATTAGTGCAGCCACTGTGGAAAGCAGTAGGGAGGTTTCTCAAAAAACTTAAAATAGAACTACTATATGACCCAGCAATTCCACTCCTGGGTATATATCTGAAAAAAGTAAAAACACTAATTCAAAAAGATACATCCACCCCAATGTTCATAGCATCATTATTTAGATTTCCATCAATAGAAGAACGAATAAAGAAGATGTGAGACACACACACACACACACACACACGCACAATGGAATACTACTCAGTTATAAAAAAAGAGTAAAATTTTGCCATTTCCAACAACATGGATGGACTTGGAAGGTATTATGCTAAGTGAAATAAGACAGACAGAGAAAGACAAATACTGTATGATATCACTTATATGTGGAATCTAAAAAATAAAACAAACTATTGAATATAACAAAAAAGATAACAGCCTCACGATGTAGAGAACAAACTAGTGATTAGCAGTGGGGAGAGGGAAGTGAGGAGGGGCAAGATAGGGGTAGTGCATAAAGAGGTACAACTATTATGTATAAAATAAATAAGCTACAACATAGGGAATATAGCCAATATTTTGTAGTAACTATAAATGGAATATAACCTTTAAAAATTGTGAATCTATATGTTGTACACCTGTAACATGTAATATTGTATAACTATATTTCAATTTAAAAAATTAAAAATAAAATTAAATTAAATAGAAAAAAAACCCAGCAATTCCTAAGAATCTAAAAACAGAAGCCAATTTTACTAATTGCTTATTGTTTGTAAAAGTAATTATCTTAAGTGACTTAAGAACACAATATTTTAAATATAAATCCATTTTGGAATACATTCTGAAGACAAATAAATGTACAAAGAATCAAAAAAAAAGTCTACAGATAATAAATGCTAGAGAGGGTGTAGAGAAAAGGGAACCCTTTTGTACTGTTGGTGGGGATGTAAATTGGTGGAGTCACTATGGAAACCAGTATGAAGCTTCCTTAAAAATTAAAAATAGACCTACCATGTGATTCAGTGATCCCCCCCCGAGTATATATCCAGAAAAGACAAAAACTCCAATTTAAAAAGATACATACACCCCAACGTTCATAGCAGCACTATGTACAATAGCCAAGGCATGGAAACAACCCAAGTGCCCATGAACTGATGACTGGCTTAAGAAGATGTGATACATATATATACACACATACAATGGACTAGTACTCCCCCATAAAATAGAATGAAGTATTGCCATTTGCAGCAACATGGATGAACCCAGAGGATATTATATTTAGTGAAGTTAGAGAAAGATGAAAGTCACTTATATATGGAATCTAAAAAAATAATACAAATGAATCCATATACAAAACAGAAACAGGCTCACAGACATAGCAAACAAACTTATGGTTACCAAAGGGGAAAGGGGGGGATAAAGTAGGCATATGGAATTAACAGATACAAACTACTATATGTAAAATAGATAAGGAACAAGGATTTACTGTACAGCACAGGGAACTATATTCAATATCTTATAATAACCAATAATGGAAAATAGTCTGAAAAAAATATATATATATAACTGAATCATTTTGCTGTATACCTGAAACTAATATAATATTGTAAATCAACTACACTTCAATTAAAAAAAAAACAATGAGGGGCTTCCCTGGTGGTCCAGTGGATAAGATTCCATACTTCCACTGCAGGGGGCATGGGATCAATCCCTGGATGGGGAACTAAGATCCTGCATGCTGCGTGGCATGGCCAAAAATTTAAAAAACAAAAACAAAAAAACCCAATGAGATAACATTTCATTCCCACTAGGATGACTAAAAGCAAAAGGACAGAAAATAACAAGTGCCAGCAAGAATGTGGAGAAATTGGAACTCTCACTCATGGCTGGTAAGGTTCTAAAATGGTTCAGTCATTTTGGAAAACTGTTTGGCAGTTCCTCAAAATATTAAACACAGAATTACACATGGCCCAATAATTTTATTCCTAATTACATACACAAGAGAAATGAAAACATATGTTCTCATAAAAACTTGTATAAGAATGTTCCTAGCACCATTATTCATTATAGCCAAAAAAGTGAAAACAACCCATATGTGTATTACTGATGAATGGATAGACAAAATGTGATTTATCTGTGCAATGGAATATTATTCAGCAGAAGAAATGAAGTACTGATACATGCTATAACATGGATGAACCTTAAGAACATAATGAAAGTGTTCTAAGTGAAAGAAGCCAGGCACAAAAGACCATATATTGTATGATTCCACCTACACAAAATGTCTAGAATAGGCAAATTTATAGGAACTGAGAAGAGATGTGTGGTTTCCAGGGATTAGGGACAGGGGAGAATGGGGAATGACTGCTAATGGGTAATTTCTGTGGGGCGGTGTGTGGGTAATAAAAATGTTCTTGAATTAGACAATTGTGATTGTTGCACAACTCTGTAACTATACTAAAAACCACTGAATTATACACTTTAAAAGGGTGAGATTTATGGTGTGTAAATATCACTTTAAAACTGTTATTTAAAAAAATATTAGGAAAGCTGTAACAGGCAAAAATGCCCACACTTCACTCTCCCCCACCCAGTCCCCTGCATTCCCCTGAGCTCCCTCCTTTTCACACTTCTTTGCTCTCCATCTGTGCTTTCCTTCCTCTCTCTCTGACCTGTCCCTTCCATCTCACTCACTCACTCCCCTGGAATTTGTGGTCTGGTTCAGACTGGGATTAGAAGGTCCCCTGCTGCACACCCTTGCTTGGCATATGAGGACTGAATTGCTGGGAGGAGTAGTGAACAACCCAAGGAGTTAAGGAGTGATAGTGCCAGGGAATCTACAATGAACAGTGTTCTCTCCGTGGCCCCTTGGGACTTTCTATTCAGCTAAGAGAGGAAAGGTCTTTCTATTCCCCTCCTTCTGGGACTTCCTAACCCACAAGTTAACTTCGGAACCTTTCAACCTAGACTTCCTTATTTCTGGGCTCCCTCTTCCTCTCTCCAGCCCCCCATTTCAATACCCCCTTCTCCCCAAACCTCTCCTCTCCCCTTCACCCTTTCTCACCACCTTTCTCCGTCTTCTAACTCTGGCAGCTTTCCTTGAAACTGCTTCTCTGCCCCATTTACCACCCCCCATCCATTCCCAGGGTCTCTGCTGCTGCATCCCCAGGGCCCAGCCTCCCACATCTGGTCACAGAGCAAGAATATATAGGCCATCTGAGTCATGTGGTAGTCTCTCAAAGAATTAAAGTCCATCATCAAATTTCCCTGCAAGATATAAAATCGATAAAAGGGTATGGATACAATGGATATAATGGATAATATGCATTGTTAGCTCCTGAAGACTGAAACATCTTTATTGCTTGCACACTCCTCATCTTCCTCCTAATGCCCTCAAGCTAATATGAGCAGTATCTAACAAGGGAAGAAGGAAGGTCAATAAAAGTGAATAAAAGAGGTAGATAAATCCTCTTAAGAGCTTAAAAGTTTGTTAAGCAGAAAAAATTAACTGATACTTAGACCATGAAAGTGAACATTTTGCATCATTACAGACTACACCCTTACCCACAAATATTCTCTAATGACTAGTATTACTATACATGTTCCCCCCTGTGGGTGACCTTCCCTCCTACAATTATGAGGATCTCCTACAAACTGATGATATTGATTGACTGGGTTAGACAGTTCTAACCCAATTTCTCTTCACCTCCCTTCAGAGGTGGGGCTGTCTGACACTTCACACTCCCAGTCTCTAGGCTCCCAGGGAGCCCTGGAAGTCAACCCACATGGCTCAGTTAGGCTCAGAGATGTAAAGAACAGACAAGTTAGCATCAAACCAACAACAGAAGGGGCTTCAACACTTCCTCCCTCCCGCTGCCCTAGGGCTGGCAGCAGGGCCAGCTTTACAGCTTTACTGTGAAGTTGCAGAGAGCCATGTGCTTGGTTTAATGCTCTGATGTCACTGTCTTGAAATTCTTAATGACTTTTGAACAAGGGGTCGTGAATTTTCATTTTGCACTGAGCCCTACAAATTATGTAGGCAGTCTTGGCAGGCAGTTACCCATGAGAAGAGTGGGCATGTGCTAAGTCAGCTTTGGTCATCTTTTCCTTCCCTTCCTGTCTGGCAACCAATTTCCCTGGTCTTCTGCTCCTGACATGGGGGATAGAAAGGGAAAATGTAAGGGAGAATTGAAAAGGATTATTTTTCCCAAGTACATAAGTAATTGGTTCAGGGTCATTACTCTGCACTTCCCTAGGAAAGTTGAAGGTTTTTCAGGTTTTCTTTTTAATGAGGGAAGAGACAATCATGTAAGATGCAAGGACATGTATGTTTGTGTGTGTGTGTGTGTGTGTGTGGTGTGATGTGTGTACATGTATTAAAGAAGTAGCATTTACTGTGTGCCAGACCCACCTTGCATCAGGAAATGTATGTAAATCATCTCATTCATTCCTCAGAACAAACTATGAAGTAAATACCACTATTATCACAACTTACAGATGGAGTAAATGATGCTTAGAAAGATTAAATAACTTGCCCGAGATCACACTGGCAGGCAAGGAGCACAGCTGGGCTGACTGTAGATCCAGTCTAACCGTAAATCCCATGTGCTCCATCGCTAGGCTGTGCAGCCTGGGCTGTGGGGTAGTTTGCATGTGATTTCCATGGGAAATAATTATCAAGTGCTGATGATGTGCCAAGCATTTTGTGTCTATGAACTTGCTTAATCCTTGCACTATTCTGTGAGTAATGCTTTTATACAGATGAGGAAACTGAGGCACAGAGAGGTTAAGTAAATTGTCAAAGATCACACTGCTAGTAAGTGCTGGAAATGGATTTTTTAACTCACATTTTCTGGCTCTAGATTCTGAACTTTTAACCACTGCCTTATTCTGCCTCAACGTAGGAGAAATTACTTAATAGAATATAACCCAAGTTCTCTCCTGATCATAAAGAAGTATGGAAAAATTACCAGGCTCTTCACTTAAAATCAGCCCTTTTCCTAAATTCACTAAGGGATATAGTATTCTGACATGAGAATGTCCTGATGTATTTCCCAGGACTCACCACTCAGAGGCTGACAATCAGCATACCTCCCCCCACAAGCAGCCACCATGTCTTTATCTCACCAATTCCCCTCCAGAATTCCTGTGCTATTCTATGAAGATATGCCTTTTTCCCTTCTCCCTCAGTCTTCAAGGGTCTCAGCAGCAATACTTGGCTCTGTTAATATAAGAGACACAAGAAAATGGGTATCCAGCGCACATATGTTGATGGCCATCTCCTCACTTTCTGCCACCAAGCCATACCACCCGTCTTCAGCCTGGGACCTGCTCAGCTAGAACAGGTCCAGCTTACTCAGAACAAGAGCCTGGAGGAACAGTGACCAACGGGAGAATTTCCAGATGAATAAGATGACCTTCAGGTCCTCCTGTGTTTTCTCAGCCCACCCTCTCTACTTAGTCTTTTCTTCAGCGAGCACCTTTTTAAACAAGAAAACTGTGTTGATTTCTCTCCCCAGAGTAGCCACAGTGGAGGAAACCACACACTGACCTATACGTAGAGAAGACCTTGACATATGTGGTTTCGAAATGCGCTAGTTAAGCAGGGGTTGGGTCACTAATCTTAGCAGTATCGCTGGATTATTTCACTGGTTTTTCATGCAAGTTCTAGAGATAGGAGGGGTTTTTCCCTGACAGGGTGTGGAGGAGAAAGAAGAATGAAGAAGGGGAATTACTTGTGACATTAACCTTCCCACTCTATCAGATGATTTGGTAAAATAATTTCAAAAGACACCGCTCAATAATATTAGGAGTTCTGATGCCCAGAATGGACTGAACTGCTATAATGTAGTATTCAAAAACAAGGTTGGATTACTTTTCCTGCAAAACACCTAGAGTATGCCTAAAGAAGTTTCTCGATAAGTATCTGAATTAGTACCGACTTGTATTTGTTTGTATTAATTTCATAGATGGGCTTTTTCTCCCTACCTCCCCAGCTAGAGTATAAGCTCCTTAAGGGGAGGAACTCTTTCATAATTCTGTTGCACAGTTAGTTACACATTTCACAATTCTGAGCATATTATAGAAATCCACAATCAAAGATATTCAAGAAAAATCTAGGAGAAATAGATTTCACTAAGAGAACATCCTTCCTTGAAGCACTTGGGATAACAGAACTTTTTCAGATTTCCAGTGGTACAAACTATTAGTTTGCTAAGCCATCTTGAGATGGAACAATGTTGTGTTTGGGGTTTATTATAAGAAAAGGAAATCACACATTAGGTTCTTCAAATCAGACATTTAACTGTATATGAATTATAAATGAATAAAGAAACTTAAGTATGTGTACCCTTTAACAGGGATATATAACCCAGAGAACCTTGGATTTGGCAAAGTTCTGTTCTCTTGAGGTGTAACCTACATCCTTGGGGCCGAAATTAAGAGAAGTAAACGTTAACTCTCACATCCTACCTTTTTATAAAATTATAAACTCTTACATTTGCATACAATTTTCTATTTTTCAAAGTGGTTTCATATCCATTATAAAATGTGAGTTCATGGGGAATTCCCCGGCAGTCCAGTGGTTAGGACTCCATGCTTCCACTGCAAGGGGTACAGGTTTGATCCCTGGTCAGGGAACTAAGGTCCTGCATGGTGTGTGGCATGGCCAAATAAATAAATAAATAAATAAAAATAATCTAAATTGAATAAAATTTTTAAAAATAAAATAAAATTTGAGTTCATGTTGATCCAATGGGCTAGGGCAAGGAAACACACATCCAGAGAAATTAACTTGCCAAATGTCAGAAAGTTCAGGGAAACTAGGATAAAAAACCCAGAGGGCTTCTAGGTCAGTATTTTTCCTCCATGGTCATCCACTTCATTAACAACCATTCTTTCATGCAACCTGTTGACAATAATGCTTTGAGTATGAATTTCAATATTTAATAGTTTACAAAGCACATACATCATTTCATTGAACATTCCAAAGTATAACTGTGTTAGTTCATTCTTATTGAATTAATCTCCCCAGATCCCAATGCATCTTATTTCTTTTCTTATTCTTGACTGTAGTTCACAATAACTTCTAATTTACCATCTCCCATCTTAATTATAATTTCTATTTTCTGGCTTTGTGTTTCAGTAAGTTCTTTGTTTTTACTCAAGTTATTTTCCACTTGTTTAGACCAATCTGAGTGTGGGATATGTGTGTTTCTATGTATATGTGGTGTTTGCGTGTGTGTGACTTGACAGCTATCTAGGTTTTTTAATTTGGTTTTTGGCCTATTTATGGTTTCTCTTCTTACAAAAATATGGATTTTTTTTGTTTTCAAATAGTATGAACACATTTTTGCATTAGATTTTCATGCCCCAAGGAGCTTTTTTTTTTTTTTTCATGGTTCTGTCTTAGTTTGGGTTATGTGGAAGCAGAAGAACTTGGGTACAGGTAGTTTATTTGAGAAGTGATCCCAGAGAAAGTGAGGAAAATAAGACAAGGAAAGGAGAAAAGCCAATAAAGAACGTGTTAACAAGTGGGTTATCAGTGTGAGCAACTGGGGCTGATCTCCCCTGAGGACTTTCTGAGAAAACATGGAATGCATCTCAGGATCATACCCCTTTCTCTAGACACATACACACATGCACGTGCACACGTGCACACACACACACCTCTAGGTAGCACTTGTTTGCTGTGAAAATGAGCTCAAAGATACGGAACAAGGCCAAAGTCAGGAATCCAGATGGTGCTCATATCTGTCAAAGAAGAAGTTCCAGTATGAGCTAATAGGTATAAAGAAAACTTTACCAGAACTGGAACATGTCTGCTTCTTCCCTCAAAGCTTAAATGTCTTACATGGTGATAGAAATACTCATTGCTGTTTTATGACTCATGAACAGAAATCTGCCCATTCTCAGACTCAATCTTCAAGTGGTAAGCCAAAATCAAGATCAAAGAACTACTTAAAGCCAAACCAAGCACAATACCATTTAAAAATAAACTCACAGTAGAGAGGAGGAGCTTCAAGATGGCAGAAGAGTAAGACATGGAGATCACCTTCCTCCCCACAGATACATCAGAAATATATCTACATGTGGAGCAACTCCTACACAACACCTACTGAACACTGGCAGAAGACCTCAGACCTCCCAAAAGGCAAGAAACTCCCCACGTACCTGGGTAGGGCAAAAGAAAAAAGAAAAAACAGAGACAAAAGAATAGGGACGGGATCTGCACCAGTGGGAGGGAGCTGTGAAGGAGGAAAGGTTTCCACACACTAAGAAGCCCCTTCGTGGGCAGAGACTGCAGGTGGCAGAGTGGGGAGCTTCGGAGCCACGGAGGAGAGCACAACAACAGGGGTGCAGAGGGCAAAGCAGAGAGATTACCACACAGAGGATCGGTGCCGACCAGCACTCACCAGCCCAAGAGGCTTGTCTGCTCACCCGCCGGGGTGGGCAGGGCCTGGGAGCTGAGGCTCGGGCTTCAGTGGATCGCAGTGAGAGGACTGGGGCTGGCGGAGTGAACACAGCCTGAAGGGGTTAGTGCACTACAGCTAGCCGGGAGGGAGTCCGGGGAAAACTCTGGGACTGCCAAGAGATAAGAGACTTTTTCTTCCCTCTTTGTTTCCTGGTGTGCAAGGAGAGGGGATTAAGAGCTCTGCTTAAAGGAGCTCCAGAGACAGGCTCGAGCCACGGCTAAAAGCACGGACCCCAGAGACAGGCGTGGGACGCTGGGGCTGCTGCTGCCACGACCAAGAGGCCTGTGTGTGAGCACAGGTCACTGTCCACACCTCCCCTCCCGGGAGCCTGTGCAGCCCGCCACTGCCAGGGTCCCGGGATCCAGGGACAAGTTCCCGGGGAGAACACACGGCACGCCTCAGGCTGGTGCAAAGTCCCACTGGCCTCTGCCGCCACAGGCTCGCCCCGCACTCCGTGCCCCTCCCTCCCCCCAGCCTGAGTGAGCCAGAGCCCCTGAATCAGTGGTGCCTGTAACCCCGTCCTGTCTGAGTGAAGAACAGACGCCCTACTGCGACCCAACGCAGAGGCAGGGCCAAATCCAAAGCTGAGCCCCGGGAGCTGTGCGAACAAAGAAGAGAAAGGGAAATTTCTCCCAGCAGCCTCAGGAGCAGCAGATTAAATCTCCACAAACAACTTGATGTACCCTGCATCTGTGGAATACCTGAATAGACAATGAATCCCAAATTGAGGAGGTGGAGTTTGGGAGCAACGATTATATATTTTTTCCCCCTTTTCACTTTTTGTGAGTGTGTATGTGTACACTTCTGTATGTGATTCTTTGTTTTTACCATTTATCCTAGGGTTCTGTCTGTCCTTTTTTTTTTTTTTTTTTTTTTTTTACTTAAATATTTTTTTCTAATACTTTTTTTTTTTTTTTTTTTTTGTGGTATGCGGGCCTCTCACTGTTGTGGCCTCTCCCATTGCAGAGCACAGGCTCCGGACGTGCAGGCTCAGCAGCCATGGCTCATGGGACCAGCCGCTCCCCAGCATGTGGGATCTTCCCAGACCGGGGCACGAACCCGTGTCCCCCGCATCAGCAGGTGGACTCTCAACCACTGCGCCACCAGGGAAGCCCAATACTTATTTTTTATTTTAATAACTATTTTACTTTATTTATCTTCTTCTTTCTTTCGTTCTTTTCTTTCTCCCTTTTATTCTGAGCCATGTGGAGGACAGGTTCTTAGTGCTCCAGCCAGGTGTCAGGGCTGTGCCACTGAGGTAGGAGAGCCAAGTTCAGGACACTGGTCTACAAGACACCTCCCAGCTCCACGTAATATCAAATGGTGAAAATCTCCCAGAGATCTCCATCTCAATGCCAAGTCCCAGGTCCACTCAATGACCAGCAAGCTACAGTGCAGGACACCCTATGCCAAACAACTACCAAGAAAAGAACACCACACCATCCATTAGCACAGAGGCTGCCTAAAATCATAATAAGGCTACAGACACCCCAAAACACACCACCAGACATGGACCTTCCCACGAGAAAGACAAGATCCAGCTTCATCCACCAGAATACACGCAGTAGTCCCCTCCACTAGGAAGCCTACACAACCCACTGAACCAACCTGAGCCACTGGGGGCAGACACCAAAAACAACAGAAACTACAAACCTGTAGCCTGTGAAAAGCAGACCCCAAACACAGTAAGTTAAGCAAAATGAGAAGACAGAGAAACACAAAGCAGATGAAGGAGCAAGGCAAAAACCCACCAGACCTAACAAATGAAGAGGAAATAGGCAGTCTACCTGAAAAAGAATTCCAAATAATGATAGTAAAGATGATCCAAAATCTTGGAAATAGAATGGAGAAAATACAAGAAACATTTAACAAGAAACTAGAAGAACTAAACAGCAAACAAACAGAGACGAACAACACAATAAATGAAATTAAAAATTCTCTAGAAGGGATCAATAGCAGAATAACTGAGGCAGAAGAACAGATAAGTGACCTGGAAGATAAAATACTGGAAATAACTACTGCCAAGCAGAATAAAGGAAAAAGAATGAAAAGAATGGAGGACAGTCTCAGAAACCTCTGGGACAACATTAAACGCACAAACATTCGAATTATAGGGATCCCAGAAGAAGAAGAGAAAAAGGGACTGAGAAAATATTTGAAGAGATTATAGGTGAAAACTTTGCTAATATGGGAAAGGAAATAGTTAACTCCAGGAAGCACAGAGTCCCATACACGATAAGTCCAAAGAGAAACACGCCAAGACACATATTAATCAAACTATCAAAAATTAAATACAAAGAACAAATATTAAAAGCAGCAAGGGAAAAACAACAAGTAACACATAAGGGAATCCCCATAAGGTTAACAGCTGATCATTCAGCAGAACTCTGCAAGCCAGAAGGGAGTGGCAGGACATATTTAAAGTGATGAAAGAGAAAAACCTACAACCAAGATTACTCTACCCAGCAAGGATCTCATTCAGATTTGACAGAGAAATTAAAAGCTTTACAGACAGGCAAAAGCTAAGAGAATTCAACACCACCAAACCAGCTTTACAACAAATGCTAAAGGAACTTCTCTAGGCAGGAAACACAAGAGAAGGGAAAGACCTAAAATAATAAACCCAAAACAATTAAGAAAATGGTAATAGGAACATAACATATCAATAATTACCTTAAATGTAAATGGATTAAATGATCCAACCAAAAGATATAGACTGGCTGAATGGATACAAAAACAAGACCCATATATATGCTGTCTACAAGAGACCCACTTCACACTTAGGGACACATACAGACTGAAAGTGAGGGGATGGAAACAGATATTCCATGCAAATGAAATCAAAAGAAAGCTGGAGTAGCAATTCTCAAATCAGACAAAATAGACTTTAAAACAAAGACTATTACAAGAGACAAGGACACTGCATAATGATCAAGGGATCAATCCAAGAAGAACAGATAACAATTGTAAATATTTATGCACCCAACACAGGAGCACCTCAATACATAAGGCAAATACTAACAGCCACAAAAGGGGAAATTGACAGGAACACAATCATAGTGGGGACCTAAACAAACCTCTTTCAACAATGGAAAAATCATCCAAAGTGAAAATAAATAAGGAAACACAAGCTTTAAATGACACTTAAACAAGATGGACTTAATTGATATTTATAGGACATTCCATCCAAAAACAACAGAATACACATTCTTCTCAAGTGCTCATGGAACATTCTCCAGGATAGATAATACTTGGGTCACAAATCAAGCCTTGGTAAATTTAATAAAACTGAATTCATATCAAGTATCTTTTCCGACCACAATGCGATGAGACTAAATATCAATTACAGGAAAAAATCTGTAAGAAATACAAACACATGGAGCCTAAACAACACATTACTTCATAACCAAGAGATCACTGAAGAAATCAAAGAGGAAATCAAAAAATACCTAGAAAAAAATGACAATGAAAACACAATGACCCAAAACCTACGGATTGCAGCAAAAGCAGTTCTAAGAGGGAAGTTTATAGCTATACAAGCCTACCTTAAGAAACAAGAAACATCTCAAATAAACAACCTAAACTTACACCTAAAGCAATTAGAGAAAGAAGAACCAAAAACCCCAAAGTTAGCAGAAGGAAAGTAATCATAAAGATCAGATCAGAAATAAATGAAAAAGAAATGAAGGAAACGATAGGAAAGATCAATAAACCTAAAAGCTGGTTCTTTGAGAAGATAAACAAAACTCATAAACCATTAGCCAGACTTATCAAGAAAAAAAAGGAGAAGACTCAAATCAATAGAATTAGAAATAAAAAAGGAGAAGTAACAACTGACACTGCAGAAATACAAAGGATCATGAGAGATTACCACAAGAAACTACATGCCAATAAAATGGACAACCTGGAAGAAATGGACAAATTCTTAGAAAGGCACAAACTGCTGAGAGTGAACCAGAAAGAAATAGAAAATAGGAACAGACCAGTGACAAGCACTGAAATTGAAACTCTGATGAAAAATCTTCCAACAAACAAAAGCCCAGGACCAGATGGCTTCACAGGCGAATTCTTTCAAACATTTAGAGAAGAGTTAATACCTATCCTTCTCAAACTCACCCAAAATATAGCAGAGGGAGGAACACTCCTGAACTCATTCTACAAGGCCACCATCACCCTGATACCAAAACCAGACAAAGATGTCACAAAGAAAGAAAACTACAGGCCAATATCACTGATGAACATAGATGCAAAAATCCTCAACAAAATACTAGCAAACAGAATCCAACAGCACATTAAAAGGATCATACAACATGACCAAGTGGGGTTTATTCCAGGAATGCAAGGATTCTTCAATATATGCAAATCAATCAACGTGACACACCATATTAACAAATTGAAGGAGAAAAACCATATGGTCATCTCAATAGATGCAGAGAAAGCTTTTGACAAAATTCAACATCCATTTATGATAAAAACCCTGCAGAAAGTAGGCATAGAGGGAACTTTCCTCAACATAATAAAGGCCATATATGACAAACCCACAGCCAGCATCATCCTCAATGGTGAAAAAATGAAACCATTTCCACTAAGATCAGGAACAAGACAAGGTTGTCCACTCTCACCACTATTATTCAAAATAGTTTTGGAAGTTTTAGCCACAGCAATCAGAGAAGAAAAAGTAATAAAAGGAATCCAAATCAGAAAGAAGAAGTAAGGCTGTCACTGTTTGCAGATGACATGATACTATACATAGAGAATCCTAAAGATGCTACCAGAAAACTACTAGAGCTAATCAATGAATTTGGTTAAGTAGCAGGATACAAAATTAATGCACAGAAATCTCTGGCATTCCTATACACTAATGATGTAAAATCTAAAAGTGAAATTATGAAAAGACTCCCATTTACCATTGCGACCAAAAGAATAAAATATCTAGGAATAAACCTACCTAAGGAGACAAAAGACCTGTATGCAGAAAATTATGACACTGATGAAAGAAATGAAAGATGATACAAATAGATGGAGAGATATACCATGTTTGTGGATTAGAAGAATCACATTGTGAAAATGACTATACCTCCCAAAGCAATCTACAGATTCAATGCAATCCCTATCAAACTACCACTGGCATTTTTCACAGAACTAGAACAAAAAACTTCACAATTTGTATGGAAACACCAAAGACCCTGAATAGCCAAAGCAATCTTCAGAAAGAAAAACGGAGCTGGAGGAATCAGACCCCGTGACTTCAGACTATACTACAAAGCTACAGTAATCAAGACAGTATGGTACTGGCACAAAAACAGAAATATTGATCAATGGAACAGGATAGATAGCCCAGAGATTAACCCACGCACATATGGTCACCTTATCTTTGATAAAGGAGGCAAGAATATACAATGGAGAAAAGACATCCTCTTCAATATGTGCTGCTGGGAAAACTACACAGCTACATGTAAAAGAATGAAATTAGAACACTTCCTCACACCATACACAAAAATAAACCCCCAATGGATTAAAGACTGAAATGTGTGGCCAGACACTATAAATCTCTTAGAGAAAAACATAGGCAGAACTCTATAACATAAATCACAGCAAGATCTTTTTTGACCCACCTCCTAGAGAAATGGAAATAAAAACAAAAATAAACAAATGGGACCTAATGAAACTTCAAAGCTTTTGCACAGAAAAGGAAACCATAAACAAGACGAAAAAACAACCCTCAAAATGGGAGAAAATATTTGCAAATGAAGCAACTGACAAAGGATTAATCTCCAAAACATACAAGCAACTCATGCAGCTCAATATCAAAAAAAGAAACAACCCAATCCAAAACTGGGCAGAAGACCTAAATAGACATTTCTCCAGAGAAGATATACAGATTGCCAACAAACACATGAAAGAATGCTCAACATCATTATTCATTAGAGAAATGCAAATCAAACTACAATGAGATATCATCTCATACCAGTCAGAATGCCCATCATCAAAAAATCTACAAACAATAAATGCTGGAGAGGGTGTGGAGAAAAGGGAACCCTCTTGCTCTGTTGGTGGAATGTAAACTGATACAGCCACTATGGAGAACAGTGTGGAGGTTCCTTAAAAAACTAAAAATAGAACTACCATATGACCCAGCAATCCCACTACTGGGCATATACCCTGAGAAAACCATAATTCAAAAAGAGTCATGTACCAAAATATTCATTGCAGCTCTATTTACAATAGCCAGGACATGGAAGCAACCTAAGTGTCCATCAACAGATGAATGGATAAAGAAGATGTGGCACATATATACAATGGAATATTACTCAGCCATAAAAAGGAATGAAACTGAGTTATTTGTAGTGAGGTGGATGGACCTAGAGACTGTCATACAGAGTGAAGAAGTCAGAAAGAGAAAAACAAATACAGTATGCTAACACATATATATGGAATCTAAAAAAAAAAAAAAAGAAAAGGAAAAGAAAAAACAAATGATCAGAAGAATCTAGGGGCAAGATGGGAATAAAGATGCAGACCTACTAGAGAATGGACTTGAGGATACGGGGAGGGTGAAGGGTGAGCTGAGACAATGTGAGACAGTGGCATGGACATATATACAGTACCAAATGTAAAATAGATAGCTAATGGGAAGCAGCCGCATAGCACAGGGAGATCAGCTCGTATAGCACATGGAGATCAGCTCGGTGCTTTGTGATCACCTAGAGGGGTGGGATAGGGAGGGTGGGAGGGAGGGAGACGCAAGAGGGAAGAGATATGGGAACATATGTATATGTATAACTGATTCACTTTGTTATGAAGCAGAAACTAACACACCATTGTAAAGCAATTATACTCCAGTAAGGATGTTAAAACATTTTTTTAATAAAATAAAATAAAAGTGAACTCACAGCAGAAAAACCTAACAGTGAACTTAGCAACGTCATCTTTAAGATGTTTGACTTTAAGGAAAATAGCTTGACTCGTCCCAGCCTGGGCAATGTTTTCTTGATACCTATTAGCTAGTGCTACAGCTTATACCTGACTAATATGAGCACCATCTGAGTTTCTGACCTTGATCTTTTTCCTGACATCTGAGATCCTGAGGGATGATATGGAGTGATAAATTTAGTTGTTGCTAGTACCTTTTGCAGATAATGTATAATCTTGGTAAATACTGCCTTGTTAGGTTTTTCAGTAGTTAAGTTTTATTCTGCATCACCTATAGATCCTTATGTGAAGCCCCTTCTGTTAGAGAGCCTATTGTTTCCAATGACAGGACCAGCTGAGAATCTTGGATTTCTTTTCTAGAACTTATGCTGGTTTCTATTTGAAAAGTTATATTTTTTTACCCCCTATGGAGCTCTAATCTTACTATAATATTTCACTGCCACATTAACATAAAGGTCAGCACTTAGGGGGAAAGGTATCTCACAGGTATCTGACAAAAAGCATCAAAATAAAAGAAAAATGCTGCCAGGACAAAATCCATTTCCCTCCCAGAATTAACCAGAAAATAGTAACAAAGAAAGTAACCAGATGCTAACAAGTGATTACACCCACAGGTAGCATTTACACAAAAAATAACCTTGCCATCTGATGTAATCCAAGGCATTTCAGGAAAATATGTAAGTGTGAGCTCTGTCTTAGAGGACCCTACATGAGCTACCACACGTCTGTTTCAGTTTCTAAATCTGATTAATTACAAACTGAGTAGCAATCTACTGGGTAAGGTATTTTTCATAAATACCTTATATAATCCTTCATGGAGTAAATTTTATTGCCTTGACTTTACAAATGATAAAATGAAGTTCAAAAAAGTTAGATGATTCACCTAAAGTCACACAGCCTGTAAGAGGAAAATCTGGAACTTCCTCTGGGATCTTGAGATCCAAACTGAATTCCCTTCCCACTGAACTAGGACTGGTTTCCACACATGAGGGCACAATTCTTTTGTGTCCAGACAGATGTAAGCAGACAGTATACTGCTCAAGTTGTGACTGAATAATTTCAAATACGGGCACAAGAAACGGAAGAAAAAGAGTAGAAGAGGGAGCAATGTGGCAGAAGGGATTTTTTTTAAGAACAGTAATTAATGGTTTCTAAAAAGTTGAATTAAAGATAATAGCAATTTTCTTAAAAACTTTCTTTGTAATAGTTCTACATACTTCATTGTCTTTATCTGTCTTATTTATTCAAATTTCAGATCTTTCCATTTCTAACCTGGTACACCAATCAGGAAGTAACTGGTATCAATTCTTAAGTGGAAAAATATTTATACAGTATGAAATTTAGATCATCATTTACTTGTAGAACTGTACTAAGTTTGTCTGGAATTAAGTAATTCTTCTCACTCTCGGATGGGTACAGGTTGAAGTTAAATTAAGCTCTCTGAAGCCTACCTTGATAATGTCAAGTAACCAAACTTGGCTGAGAATCATTTCTTTTATAGTTGCCCCTAATTTCTTCCATTTCTTTAATCATTTCCACATGAAAAAAGTTTTTCTTCTGGTTATTTTTAATGATAGAAAGCATCGCCGTATATTAACAATTTACTAGTTATGGTGGTGAATAGAAGGAAAATAAGAAAAATTGGAGAGAAGATAGCCAGATTATGAAAGATCCAACTCAAATTACACTCTAAAGCTATGTTCTCTTTACTGCATTGATGCATCTTTCAAGGCTGTTATGCCCGCATCACATCTTTTGTCTGATTTCTCTACCCCTGCATATTATAGTCACTTCTCAGTAATTTCACCCCCACTTCCAATTAAAAATCACAAAAGAATCACAGAATCTAATAATTTTGAGTCAAAAGGGACCTCTGAGATGTTATCTGCTTCCATGATGCATATAAAGGTAGCAGTGACAGCTATTTGTTGCAACATTTGTAAAGCTGGGATTTGATTTTTTTTAATAAGATGTAATTCAGAGATGGCAAATTAGGGTGCATCAAGAACCCTTCTGAAAACCCTCACACGTAAATTCAGCTTGTTAGAAGGAAAGGGATGAGATAAAGGGAAGGGAAAGAAGCATATCCATAATTTCCTTACATGTCGTGAGTTACTATAAAATACTGAAGGAGGGGAGATGTGTCATATAGAGAAATACCTACTATAAAATGGCCATTAAGAGACTTCATGGCTATAAGTAATATTTTAAGTTTGCCTTTGGCTCTGCTCCCCCTTTCTGTTGGATACTGTTTCTATATTGATCCAGTCAATGAAAAAAAGCAGCTTGTTGACACCTGTCAAGTGTGTGGTAATACAGAAATGAGAAGAAAATAGTTTACATAGCCCAAGCCAACTCTCATTTCAAAAGGAAAATAAAACGTTCAATACCTCATCCAAATCCTCTCCTCTAGCTTCTCAAATAAAAGTACACAGTCCTTTCAAAGACTATTTTGGAATACCTCACTTTGATTAGGCCTGTTTCCACCAAGAAATCCTCATGGAATACATCTGCTGGGTATGCAGTGTCCACGTCAGATAAATGAGAATGTTTATGAAGCTTACCATTTTGAAGGAGTTGGACACCAGATGGTCTGTTATTCCTGGAGCCAGAAGCCCTGTGTAGTGATCAGCTGGATTCTTCCCCTCTGCCGCCCTTTACCAGAAGAAAAGTCTATTCTTTCTCAGCACCACTCTGACGTTCTCTCTTCCTTGGTTCTCATCACCACTTCCTCATCTTATTTCTCCATCTTCACTCTTTACATTCTTTTCCGCCTCCTCCATTCCCCAAAGCAGCCACTACCTTCTTCTCTCACGCAATGTGATAAAGCACAAACCCCAACTGATACACAATATTTCAATGAAGCCCATATGGATTGCCTGGTAACAAAAAACAAAATATAAACAATGCAGTCATGTTCCATTCTAGAGAAGTTAGATCATTCATTGAATTTCAGCAGGATATGAGCTATGCCTCTCCAAATGTCTGCAGTTACTTCTATCTTAAATGTTAGAAAGAAAACAAATCTTTAAGGCTGGCCTTGCATGAAAGCAGTGGACACCTTCAGTGTGATTTGGGGCCCTAAAAGGGATGGTGGGGATTGGGGGAGGATGTCAGGGATCTGAAAAATGGAAGAATAAATAATGTAGAATCACAGAGCTACTAGAAACTTCAGAGATCACCTGACCCAACTGCTTAATTTTTACAGATGAGAAGACAGAGTGCCATAGACTTTAAGAGATTGTTCAAGATCACCTTGCTGGTTAGAAGTTGCCAACTGTACAGCAGAAGCTAACACAACATTGTAAAGCAACTATACGCCAATAAAAATTAATTTTAAAAAAAGAAGTTGCCAAGAGTTAATTCTCCAATGCAGCAATATTTAGGCTTATTTTTTAAATTATATTACTTCTGCCAAAAAAAAGGTCATACTATTAATACCACACCAACCATATGCTATATACCATATAACCAAATTCCTTTTTCTTTTACCCTAATAACTAGACCTTGTTTTTGACCCACTTCATATCTTACCATTCTCTCTTTTATCTGGAATACATGTGACCTCCTAATCTCCTCATTTCACCTCCTTGGTTTAATGAATTTGGAAGTGACTTCTGGCCCCGCACTGGGCTCTGACCTTGTCCCTGCTATTCATTCACTCTCTGTTTAACCTTTCAGCTTGACATACAATGCCCCAAACAGCTTCCATTTTCCATCTCCAACTTTGTTTCTCCATTCACCTCATGGGGCACTCAGAAGTAAGTTAGGTAGAGACCTGCTTCTCTCCCAATCTCTGTCTGAGCTTGCAGAAAACCTTATAGGATGGGCGCTACATTTGAAAGGATTCAGGGAGATAATGATCAGCATGGATTCCTTGCACTGGGAACAACTCCTGGATTACAGACCCCTCATAACAAGGACCTCTACCCAGAAGTCCTAGTGTAAGTTTGTACACCAACAACTCTGACCCCAGAGCCAATGCAACGGAGACGCACAAAAATCTGAGTTGCCACACCCTCAACAAATATTCCCTCAAAAATGTAACCTAGGGCTTCCCTGGTGGCACAGTGGTTGAGAGTCCGCCTGCCGATGCAGGGGACACAGGTTCGTGCCCCAGTCCGGGAAGATTCCACATGCCGCAGAGTGGCTAGGCCCGTGAGCCGTGGCCGCTGAGCCTGTGCTCCGCAATGGGAGAGGCCACAACAGTGAGAGGCCCGCGTACTGCTATAAAAAAAAAAAAGTAACCTATCCCAAGCTGTGACTGACTCTAAAAGAACACAAGTGCCTCTTCCCCACAGGTGTCTCTCCAGAAGGCATCTTGGGTCCAGTTGTCTTCACCATACTTCAGCCCACCATACCTCGCATTTTTGGTATCCTCTCTCGTGTCCTAAGCCCCTTCATGATTTCATCTCTTCTATACCTCCATCATTGGAACTGCTCTGTGCTTCCCCTCCTTTGTGCCTTCCCTAACAACCCTTTCCACAGGACCTCTCCTCATTGTCAGTCACTCCCTAGGCACATCCACAACTGTGTCCCTCAAAATTTCTCCAGATTCAAAAGATTAAAGTCAGTCACCCCAGTCTCTTTTACTCTTCCTTCCATTTCTCTCACTCAGCTACCCTCCCTATACCTGCTTTTTATCCTAACCAGATCCACCAATCTAAAGACCCTCTCAGCTTTCTCCCAGTTAGCCTTTCAGTCTCATGTCCTTCCCTATCTGGCACACTGCTCTAAAAAAAAAAAAAAAATGCAGCCCACCATTCCTGGGCAATCCCATCCACTCCTATTGGATGAGACAATATCAAATATTTTGTCTCCATCTCAGGTATCCCTCTTAAACTCTAGGTTGATGCATTAAACTAACTGGCCTTTTCTTGCTGAAGATTTCATAGACACCAAAAATTCAACTTCTCCATAACTGAACCAAGTATTTCCCTAATAGACTTGTTTTCCTGAAATAGAGTGAGGTTCTGGCATCCAATAGGGAGAAAACTGCTTTCATCAATACAATGACAACTGCCTGCCTGTTGAATAACATAAGTAGAAAATCCAAATCATAAAGTATGCTTCATGACTGCCTTCCACTGCTGCTCATACCTCAAGAATGCACAGACTCAGATCCTTAGACAGTTATCGCAATAACTCTTAAGTAGGGCTGCTTTCAGACAATAGTGATAGAATTAACCAAAAAGATTGCAACTGTAAAAGCTACCCACTGTCATGCACACATTGTCTGGTTAACCACATTTTGGGTCTTTCCACTGTGAATCCTGATAGACTTGCTCTCTCATATGACCTGATAAACTTCCTTCACATCCTTAGTCTAGAATTTCAGATACAGCTTGCCTATAATCTTTGCTCCTGGAGTAGTTTCTGTTCAGTCATCCAGCCCAAGCCACACATTTCTTATAAGTTATTTTTCTATTCTCTGGTGACCCACCTAAGAAAACAATGGTTGCAAGATTATTAATTACCTAATCTTTACTTATTCATTGCCTGGGTCCTTCAATAGAATATAAGCTCCATAAAGACAATAATATTTTTATTTACCATGTTTGTATCTTCAGTGCCTGGAACAGTAGTTGGTGCACAGTAAGTGGCCAACAAGTAAATATTTGTTGAGTACATGGGGAAAAAAAAAAGAGATGGCTTTCAGGCTTGTAATTGGCAACTGATGGTTAGAGAAGAAATGAATAAAAGGATGTTACTTTAGACTTTTAACAGCTTAAAATTAAGAAAGATGAAAATAAGAAATACTGAGGAGGAAAAAAGTCAAAGTGTAAATATGTATAGCAAGCAAATAAGTATACCGAATACATAAGTATAAATAAGAGATTTGGTGGTGAAAAACTTTAAGGTAGGGAACATGAAAAGAACTAAGTAGTAAGAAAACAGGTTTGTGAAAGAAAATGTGGAGAAGAAGGTCAGGAACTAGAACAGTACCTAGGTAATTAAGAAATATAAAACTTTGCATCTTGATAATGAAGCTCTCCTTCGTTGGTTGAACCTATTATAATTTCAGCTATCATTTACTGAGCTTTAATTATGCGCCTTGCACTCTGATAAATGCTTTGCACACAGAACTACAAAGAAAACACACTTGAGACAACCAGGCAAAGAAATCTGGGATGATATCAACCAGAGCATGAATAATGACAACTGAATGGAGAGAAACCAGATCTGGAGAATTCCCAATGTAAGACTTACGACTGAAAGTGTACAAAACTACATTATGTAACTACACCCTGGTACTAGGATTCTTTGGGCTATAGTAATGCAATTCATTGAATTCTCAATTGTGGGCAAACTGTGGTGCTTCCTGTTGCTCATTAATCATTCTACAATGTCTATAGCACCCACTTTGTGAAAGGTAATGGGAAGACAAAAATGTATGGGACAAGCCTCTGCGCCAGAGGCAGAGACCTAAAGGAAACTAGATGATTAAAAGGCAAGAAAAATAATGCCTACCTAAGACTCCAAAGTAGAAGTGACTCCCTGACCATAGCAGTAATAATGATAACATTTGGAAAGGACTTTTACATGAGCAAGATCAGACATGAGCTTTTTCAGGGAGGGGGATTTGGGGGAGGGCGCCTTTTGTTTCAGCACCAAAGACAAACTCTGAACATGTGTTCTTGTCTGAGGAACTGAGGTTATCATGGGGTTTTTCAACCTCTTATCCTACTTGGACAACTACATCTTTTCCTTTTCTTTCCTCCAGTCTTTAGGACCAGGGAGAACTTTCTTCTGATCTCAGTTCCTCCTATCTCCTTGTAGACCTTGTTCTGCTGATGATTCAACTTCTCTTGCTACCATTCCCCAATGGCTCTATTGTCTACAAACTTGGCCATGTCCTTCCCATCTGAAACATACTTAACATTACACAGCATCCAAGCAAGACACTGCCCTATTTTTTTTTCCTCTTCTTTGAGGTCAAGCTTATAGAAGGAACAGATTATGCCTCCTGTTTTAGTTTTATGTCCTCAGCCCCATCACTCAGCAGAAACCACTCCAGCAATGCCAACAAAACCCCTAATTGTCAAATGCAAAGGGATATTTTCAATGCTTATCTAACTGATTATGCTATTGCATAGTTTCCCAAAGAGTGTTCCTTGGGACTCCAGTTCTGTGTGCTATTATTAAGAGTATGTAAGTTATGTAAGAAGAACAGGGAGAGATTTAAGGTCAAATAAGCTTTGGAAACTTTACATTAGAAATTAAAAGTTATAGGCTTCTTTATAGCAAGACTTCTCAGAGGCATTAATATGCTAAATTGTTTTGTGATTCTGCAAGAGAAGTATATAGATTTCAACATTTCTCCCACTTAGTTGACCACAGGATCTTTTTCCAGATAGTATTTCATGGGAGGATTATTCCTTGGAACAGCCTTGGAGAAACACTTCTTATTTTTGACACAGGCGACCATTACTTTCAATATTTTTTCCTCCTTTGATTCTATGATACCCTGTTTCTGCTCTCTTCTTTCTATTCTCAAATTTGCTTTCTCTACTCAACCATTAAACATTAGTATTTTCCTTGCTGTTGTACTAGATTTCTTCCTATGTATGTTCTTTTTGGATGATCTCATTTGCCATCCTGATTTTAGTACTTACTATGAACTGATGATCCCCAAATCTATATTTTTAACAAAGATCTCTCCACTGCATTCTCCACATGCCGTATATCTTAAGGTCTCCTTAACTTTTCCACTTGAATATATTCCAAGTATCTCTAACTCTATGTCCAAAGTTTTTCCCCAAACCCTGATCCTTTTCTTGTGTTTCCTATTATACTGAGGGGCACCACTAAACATGCAATCATCTAAGCTAGAAATCATCTAAGCCTTTTCCTGCCTTGCTCTTCACATGTTATCAGTCATCAAATCCCATAGATACCCAAACTATCTTAACCCAAACTATCTTAATCCTATATATATCTATTCAAGTTTCTTCATTTATTGAGCAAATATTTACATATTGAGTACTATCTACATACTAGGCACAAGTCTAAGTGCTTTGGACACAGCGTCTAACAAAGTAGATTAGATCCCTTCTACCATAGGACTTACATTTTTGTAGTGAGAACATAAACCATGTATCTGTGTTATAGGCTGAATGTGTCCCCCACTCCAAATTCATATGTTGAAGTCTTAACCCCCAGTATCTCAGAATGTGACTGTATTTGGAGATAGGATCTTTAAAGAGGTAATTCAGTTAAAATTAGGTCATTAGTGTGGGCCCTAATCTGACTGGTGTCCCTATAAGAGGAAGAGTTTAGGACACAGACATGTACAGAGGGAAGATCATGTAAAGAAACATGGAGAAGATGGCCATCTACAAGTCAAGGAGAAAAGCATCAGAAGAAATCAACCCTACTGACACCTTGATCTTGGACTTTCAGCCTACAGAATTGTGAGAAAATAAATTTTTGTTGTTTAAGCCACCAATCTCTAGTACTCTGTTTTGGCAGCCCTAGCATATTAACATATCATGTAAACAAATTTTTAAAAAGAAAAATTTAGATGGTGAAAATTGCTAGGAAGGAAATAAAACCGAGAGATTTGATAGCAAGGACAAAAGCTCAGAGACAGGGACCAGCCTAGCACATTCTAGGGGGGGAGAAAAAATTGGGATAGAAGGTCAAGATGGCAGGAGATGAGGTCAGAGAGAGAGGCACGACCAGATCCCAAAAGGCTTTTTTGCCCATTTTTCTACTTAAGGTTTTCATCTTTTTTGTATTGTTTTTAGGATGATTTGAATATTAATTGTATTAATTGTCTAACTGTTATGACAGTCAAACCCAGCCATCTTTTTCTCTATGGATTCTGAATTTAGTGCCAGGCTTAAGAACTCCTCTTTGTTACCCTAAGATTATAGAAATATCCATAATGCTGGTGACCAGAATGGGCTAATCCCTGTCCCCATCTCTTCTCTGGGTTGAAATCATTGAGTAAATTCATGGTGAGCCAAATCAGGAGCAAATATTTATTAATGAATGCCCAATAACTCCCATAGTACTGCGCTCCCTGCCAAAACACTCATCTTGGACCTGAAGCCAAAATGGGGCTTTTCTAAGTCCAGAGCTTGGGAGAGTCAATCAAGTCTGTTAAGAAGATGACATAAATTCTTACCCAGCTGCCAGCTGCTCCACAGGCCGATCAATAGTAGGACAGAGAGGCCAAGAAAGCCCAGGAGAGTGAAGGTACCTCTGAGCCTGCTCCAGAAAGCAAACTCCAGCACTGACCCAGCTATAACTGTTATACAAAAGGAGGAAGTGGAGGGAACACACTGTCCTTACCTACCCATGTAGTAGTCAGTGCAGGAGAGAGGACCCAGTCCAGAGGACATCAGACTCTTACCCATAAGATTAGCTACTCCTCCTCCCTTGGAGATGAGCATGTAAGGGATGGAAAGAAACACAGAAACCCCCTCTCAGGTACTTCCCAGAAAGGATGGAAGGGTTGGTGGCACTTCCTTTTCAGAGGGGCCACAGAAGAATATGGAGTGGGGAGTAAAAGAGTCTTCTGCTAGAATCCACCTAAATTTTCTGTTATTAATTTCAGAAATGATCAAACTTTCAGGTTTTATACTAATAAATAAACATGCAAGCACATTCATCCCACTCCTCCACAAAGCTGCGGTTACCTGGTAGGTTGAGGCTGATGGGTGGGAAAAGGTTGTGAGCCATCCTGAAGGGCCATTTCTATGAGTTAGGTGAAATTGGCTATTTTAAAAGACTCTGTTGCACATAGAACATCACAGGCCCTCAGAATCTGCTTGAAACTTACATAGACTTGAGTCTATTTGGTTCATCAGCAACCATAGCCAGAATAGCAACAGCAGCAGAAACAGCAGTAAACTTTTATGGACCATCTACTGGGCACAAGTTGTAGGGTGCTGGGGAGAAAAGAGTGTAAAGTTCTGTCCCCAACTTCAAAGTCTAGTCAGGGAAATCACTGTGCTCGGAACCTGCCTTGTTTATAGATTTTTCTCTTTTAGGAAGTAGTTTTTTATACCAGCAAACCTACTGACCTTTACTACAAGATGAAAGGGTGCAAGGAAATTTTCCAAGAAATTATCTGGTGCATAGATATAACTGAAATCCATATGGTGTGTAGAATTCTAAAGATGTGCCTCCTCCCACCCCAAGATCCATCCCCTGGCTATTCGACAAACTTAGGCACTGCTATGAAGAGATTTTGCAGATGGAATTAAGTTTATTCATCAGCTGACCTTAAAATAGGAAGATTATCCTGGATTATCTGGGTAGGCCAAATGTAATCACATGAGCCCTTAAAAGCAGAAGTGTTGGTAGGAGAGTCAGAGAGGTGTGGCAGAAGAGGTAAGCAGAGACCAGACAAGGCAGAAGGGAAGGTCAGAGAGATTAGAAACATGAGAAGGACTTGACCTATGGTTGCTGGCTTTGAAGATGGAGGAGGGGCACCATGAGTCAGAGAATGCAGGTGGCCCCTAGAAACTAGTACACACTCTGTCTGACTGCCAACAAGGAAACAGATACCTCAGGCCAACAACTACATGCAGCTGGACCTGGCCAAATCCTGAATAAGCCTGGAAGCAAGCTCATGCCCAGAGCCTCCAGATGCTTGCTGATGCCTTGCCTCAGCCCTGAGAGACTCAAAGCAGTCTTGGATGTTGTGACTGGATCTCTGTGCTACAGAACTATGAGATAATAAGTGGGTGCTAAGCTGCTAAATTTGTGATAATTTGTTACGGCAACAGGAGAAAACTGATACAGCGAAAGAAAGTTACTCAACCGACCTAAACCCAGCCCTAAGTTGGATTTAGCTGGAACCCAACTAAATCTCTCAGTGTTGGTCAGGATGTGCCCCAGGATGTCTGTGTATGTGAACCAAAAGAGCTTTCTGCTAGAGCCATATCCACAGAGACCAAGTATAGATGAAGAACCACTGCAGAAAATGGAGGTGTCTGGACCACGAAGGGCATCATTGCTGCAGTGGACAAGCACCACTGGAGACGTGTGCAGGACTGGTCTTCCACAGCAATCCTGAGTAGTCGTGGGCAAGGAACTGACCAGACCCTAGTTCTCTCTATATCTAGCATTGGAAGTGGGCTGAGTCCCTCTTTGCACCGAGCTAACCCTGAAGTTCCTAGGCAATTTAAGTAGGAGAACCTCAAAAGAAAAATTTGTCTTCTTGCTGAGAAAATGTGTAGCAGTTCAAGCAAATAATTAAAAAGCAAAAATATGTCCCATATTTGAATACAAAGTTTGTTGAGTAACTCATTCTGATTAACTGAAGAGAAAGATAGTAGGAAGATAATGGACAGAGGAGAGGAAGAAGAGCTTCAGAATGGAAGAAATCTAACATGAAAAAGTAAATGATTCATTTATGCTAATTTTGATTTTTCTTTAATCAATAACCCCCAGCCCTGCAGCAATGCAAGCCAGTTAGGTCATCTGGCCAGGACAGCAACCACTGAGAGGTAGATGGTTTTCTGTGAGGTGATTCCACTTTAGAAATTCAGAGCCTGGAGAACAGAGCAGCATTTCTGCTCTGTGTACTGAGTCATGGGCGGGGGTGAGAGGATACCCTTCCAGTACGTAATTAAAGCACCGTGGGGGTGTTTGATCAAACTTCTTAGATAAACAGGATCTACATGTGAGAACGCTTTCAAAGCTTGCATGTGGAGCTGCGCTAGAGACAGAGCAGCAGGTAGGCAGCCAGCCAACCACTCACACGGGACTGGAACTGATGATGTTCTGAAGCCTATGGGGCTCCTTGCAACTTCACCCATTTGCTCAGCCCACTCAGACACAAACCTAAGTGAGGTGCCTCTCACCTGTGGGCTGCCACTACACAAACCCTAACTGCACATCTGATCTAATCTGCAGAGGGCCTTTCATATAGAGAACACGCTTGCTCAAGCACACCTCCCTCATGGGAAAATGGCATCTCTGCTCAAGAGCATGATTTTCTCTTGGGAACTCTCAAATTGTCTGCTCTCACTACAACGATGGAATCATGGACTTGTTTAGAAAGCTGACTGCCATCTCTATCTATTCATCAAGTCAACTGTTTGACCCAAGGGATCTATGAGTATTGTGATCATCTTATTGTACTCCAGGCCCCCGTCTGCCCATGATGGATAGCAGTTAGAGTGCCTTTGATCTCCTCAGCCCCTGAACTTTGTTGACATGGGCTCCGAGCCCTTAAGTCTTACCCTTTCCCTGGTACCCCAGGGTCTCCTGTTCCACTGAATGGATGCTGACCTCTCTCACTGCAGACTCTATCATTATAGTTGTTGCTCTGCTCAACACAAGTGTGACCACTTGACAGTGAGCCCTTGCTCCCCCCAGAGCGAAGAAACCAGCCCTTGGCAGCTGCAAGCCTGGCCATTATGACTTCTACTTCCCTACCCCTGTCATTGCTGATTCACTGCCCCAGCTCAGAGTCAATCCCCAAAGAAGGCCTGGTATTGTAATTCACAGTGTTCTTTACCAAAGAACGAGGGAAATGTTTCCCAAGGCTAGGCCAGAATGCAGAAAGTAACACCATCTTGCGATCAACCCCAAAGTGATCCTCCCAGACACCCTAGGAAAATAGTCTTCCTTTACATTGTACCAGGCATTGTTCTACTCTTGTCTAAAAGTGGTAGGCATTCATGCCAAGGAGCAGGCAACTTCTTGAGCAAGCATGGTGTTATAGATGCTCTAGATTACAGCGCAAAGTAAGGACAGTTTTTGGTAAACCATAATTGTTGGAAAGAACCAAGGAACTCCCCAGCTGGGATTAGGGGTAACACCTCCTAAAGCCTTACTGTGGATTCTTTTGATTGAGCTTAAAGGAAAGGGAAAAACAGACTGTTCATTTGGTTATTTGGTTTTCCCTTCTGACAAGCTGCCAGATCATTACTTTCATGAAGCATTTGCTGTCCCAAGGCAACTATGCTTTCTGTGTAGAACCCTAGAGAGTGATAAGTCTAACTGCAAACAAAACAAGAACCTTCATGGAAAAAAAAGCAAAAAATTAGCTGAAATAATCACATTGTATCAGCAAGCAAGTTTATAACCTAGAACAGTAAAGGTTGAAAGCAAAATAATATATTAAGTTAATAACATGGAAAAGCTTTGAAGTAGTTTAGTCCTGACAATGCCCCACGGTACTCTATTATAAGAAAACACCTAGGTTCTTTAGAAATTTCCCAAGGTCAATGGCAGAACCAAAAAAAAAACCTCACTTTTATCATTTATGCATATGATAAATCTGGGAAATACTGGATCAAAAACCTTTCACATCTCTTCCTTCCTCCCACCTTCTTAAGATGTAGGTCTTATGGAAATAAGCATGTTTGGAAGGACGTGGAAGTGGATGGACTTGAGTAACCCTGAAGGTCTTGTTTATTTTTCTGAAGGCATCTGAATATGCCAGTGTTTTCCTAAACTGAGTGGGAAGCTAGAGGAGCTATGAATATAGCTAGGAGGAGAGATGTTGGTATTGATCAAGACTGGCAAAACAAATTGATTTCTCAAGCCTATGAAATGTCTTTGGACTACTGATCTCTGGAATTCAACTGCAGGTCGCCCTATTGTCCTGCTTAGAGTTTATACATGGCTACTAAATGATTCTCCCTAGACAATATGGGGTCTCTGTTAGGCCATATCTAAGCTTCCCCTATTACGGTTTCTCTGATACCTCACCACAGGTTTCTTCCATTTAATACAGAACACTCTACCTTCTACTATAAGATAAAGGTCAGAGTCAAAACCAAAAAGTTTCACAAAAACAATAACTGCCTTGTTCCCCACAACCCCTATCTACCCCATAACCTCCCCAAAGGGAAAATAATGCAAGAAGGGAGCTTGGTTTGAATGGAAATTGATTAAACTTTTCTTTCCAGTTTCAACACTATTTTTTTTTAAACTCTTGGTTTCTGGTGACCTTTCAAATACAGAATAATTAAATGCTGAAGTTGTTATAATTGAAAAACCTAAAGTTAAAAGCCATCTAACAATTTTGCCAACTCTTATTTATGGGGCATACAAGACCCTGATATTTCAGAGATTCCCTGCCTGCTACCAGCATTGCCATACCTTGCCAGGGATGCTGATACATTTTAAATAATGAAAGAACTATAGCCAGATAACTGGACCTACAGCTGAACACATTTTGTATATTACACACACACACACACACAGATTCTGCTGCCCACCCTTTAGGGATAAAAGTTTTTTTTAACTACTCAAATAAAATGGCACGAGTACCTAAGTTTCAAACTGAGTGAACTCCTCACTCTTAGGACAGAGAGAAGATATAATGTCTATTTCCCCTCCATTCATCCACTCTGCAGCCTGATTCTCCATCACTACCTGACTCTCAACTCTAGAGCTTGTGTTCCTCCTCCAACACTGCCTTGCCCACACTAAATACCAACTTATTTTTATTTAGCTTTAAGCCAAAGTACCGCTAGAAGCTGTTGTGTGTAACAGAAGTTTCATGAAAAATTAGGAAGGAGTACAGCAAAGCTGAGAACCATACAGAAATAAGACTCATTGCTGTTCTCAAGTGTTCCTTGACCACCTCCATCACAGATAATATTCCACACACCAAGGATTTCCTCAGCCCCCTACTGGATGCCCCTTCCAGGTATGTCCCCCCCACTTTCATTTTCTGAACCTCTCTCCCAGGCTATCTACAGATCAGGCTATCCTCTCACTTTGTTATTCAGAGTAATTCACCTCTCCCTTTGTTTTCCCCTCTCTCCCCAGGACACTCACCAAAAAGGCCCACACCAAGGTAATTTTTCTAAGCAAGACACTATTTACCTAAGGCGGACTTTTGCTGTGCCAGGGAAGGTAGAAGTGGCTGTAGTTGGTTTTTGTTTTGAATAACATTCTTTTTCTTTTTTACTATACACATAAGCATTAAAAAATATATATGTATACATATATATTCAACTATTAAACATATATTCAGCTATTAAAGATATTGTCCTTGACAAGTGGAATTTAACAAAGTGAGGAGTGTTTCTTTTTCTACAGTGTGTGTCTGTGTATGTTGTATAAGACTGTTTTTAAGGATTAGGTTCTACTTTACAATTAAAAAGAAAAACACATTGTCAATGGAAACAGAAATCTGGAACTAATCCTTCTTCTTCTTCTCTTTCCCCACATCCTATCCATCTGTAAGGCCCACCTCCAAAATGTCACACCCCTTCCACTTCTCTCTTTCTCCACTGCTACCCTCGTTTATGACCCACCACTTCTTTTATTTTTTTTAATTTTTATTGGAGTATGTTTGCTTTACATATTGTGTTAGCCTCCACTGCACAACAAAATGAATCAGCCATACACATACAGATATCCCCTCCCTTTTGGACTTCCCGTCCATTTAGGTTATCACAGTGTCTCAGGTAGAGTTCCCTGTGCTATACAGTATGTTCTCATCAGTTGTCTATTTTATACATAGTATCAATAATGTATACGTGTCAATCTCAGTCTCCCAATTCCTGCCACCCCACCCCTTTCCCCCTTGGTATCCATACATTTGTTCTCTACATCTGTGTCTCTATTTCTGCTTTTCAAATAAGATCATCTATACCATTTTTCTAGATACCATATATATGCATTATTATATGATATCTGCTTTTCTCTGACTTACTTCACTCTGTATGACACTCTCTACAACCCACTACTTCTAACTTGGATGCCACAATAGCCTCCTAATGAGTGCACGCTTTCAGTCTTACAATTCATTCTCTGCATAGCAGAGAGATTTTTAAAACATGCCATGACACCTCCCTACTTAAAATTCTTTGGAGGCTTCCCAAGAAGACCCACACCCCTTCCCAAGGTGCTGCAGGACCTGGTTCTCACCTCCTCTCTGCCCTCACATCCAGCCATGCTCCCTCTTTTCCACTGCACGCTAAGCACACTAGTTGGAGCACATCAAATGCATTCCTTGCTTATCCTGCTTCATGGGGCTGGTTTCTTCTTTACATGTCTTCAATGGCACCTCCTCAGTAGGCCCTCCCTAAGCACACTATCTGAAATAAGTCATGATGTTATTCTCTACTGAGGTACTAATAACAACCTCTAACCACTTGATTACTCATTTATCTGTACCTCCAATGGAATGCAAGTCCCATGGGGCAGAGACCACGTTTGTTTTGTTCTCTGCTGTATCCTCTACAAACTAATATAACGTGTGGCTAAGAGCAATGTATGGATGAATAAATGAATGAATGAATCACCTTCTCTTTGGAAGTTGTTGTGCTAGGAACTTTACATAAAAATATGACTTGCACCTTTTAGGATCTTACCCTCAAACAGGAGGAATAAGACTTGTGATTAAATAATGACAAAATGTTGTAGGAACTCAGAAGAGGAAGAAATGTTAGCTAAGATAACCAAAGGCTTTGTGGATGAGTGGGTAGTTGAGATGATGGGTACTGAGGGATGGGTAAGATCTCACAGGATGCAAACTGCAATATTCCAGGCAGAATGAGCAAAGACACGAATACATAAAGTACAAAGCACGCTTGTGTAGTGTGGGTTCAGTGGGGAAAGGCAGACTGGGGCCAGGTTTTTGAAGGTCATGAATACCAGAATAAGAACTTTAAACCTTCAGTTTTTCAAGAGGATATTGAGATGATCAAAGTAAATTTAAGCAAAGGGAATCTTGCAGTGGCATATAAGACCAACTGGAAGGTATATTCATTTACTGGAGCTGCCATAAAAAAGTACCACCAAAAAGTACCACCTACTGAATGGTAGGTGGTACTTTTTTATGGCAAACAGAAATTTGTTTTTTCAGAGTTTTGGAGGCTAGAAGTCCAAGGCCAAGGTTTTGGCAGGTTTGACTGCCTTCTTGCCATTTCCTCACATGGTTGTCTCTCTATGCATGCAAGGGATGGGCCGCTTTCTGTGTGTTCTAATCTCCTCTTATTGGGACATCAGTCCCACTAGATTAGAGCCCACCCTAATGAACTCATTTTAAGTTAATCACTTCCTTAAAGGTCCTGTTTCCAAATACAGTCACATTCTTAGGCTCTGGGCATTAGGACTTCAACATATAAATTTTAAGGGAGAAACAATTCTGTCCATAAGAGAAGGTAAGGGAGGAGAGGGAATAATCTGGCGAACTGAGTGTCAGGGTGTCTCATCTTTCCTTTCTTGGTGTCATGAGGCCCCCTCTTCCCTTGTTGATCATGAAGAAATCTTGGAGGGGCCTTGGGTATATTCAAGTAGGAAAGAAACCATATAATTCTAATGTAAGGAAATTGGAGACACTGGTTTCTGATTAGTAAACATTCTCCTGCTTCCCTCCTACGTTGAAATTCTTACAAAAGTTGAAGTCAAATTTTTAAATTCTGAATCTTTATCTGTGAAGACACTGAGGAAAAAACTTTCCATGGCCTTAGTATTAGGAATGGTTACATTCCTCCTATACCACAGATTGATTGTTACCTAAGGAATCCTATAAATTTTGTTAACAATCATGTTCGCTTTTCTGATTAGTTCCTAGACAGGCCCAATTCCAATGAATGTAGTGAACTTTGTAGCATAAATGTTATGTTCTAACTTTACTCCTGGCTTCATCTAGTATTCCCACCCTTCTTTTCCCAGTGTCTCATTTGTCTTATTCATTTACTATTTTTTTTTTTCATTTTGTAAGCTTTGTAAGCTTTCTTAAATAGTCTTTGCACCAAGGTTGGATATTTTTTTAAAAAATAAATGTTGAATTAAAAACAATGGCAAAACCTGACATTAAATTTAATAATTTTATTCCATAATAGAAGTCTTGCAAACTTCAGTTCTCACTAGATATTTGTCCATAGCCATAAAACTAACAGTAAATTGACAGGAAGAAAGTGAGAGAGAGGAAAAAGAGGAGATTCTCCTATTCTTAGAGCCTACGTCTAATGGTCAGATTCTTCCCCACTCCCCAGAGCAGCTGGTTTCTATAATCCTCCAATGATCCCCAACTACTAACTCCATTTACATGCTAAATCATTTCCTCTATTCATTGCCCCTCACTATCAACCCTGTGCTCATTTTCCTGGATTCCTTTAGCCAGGATGTATCTCTCTTGGTCGGAGCCTAGGGCCTAAATCCTGGCAGTGGTCACTTGGGTGACATTCCAGTGAATACTAAGAAACCACCAGATCACATTCTGACTATACCTAACCTTTAGAAACATCCTGTCTAATGTTAGGGTCTGTTTTATGATTATATCTTGTCTCTCCAAGTAGATCATCAATTTGAAGGAAAGACTCATCTTACTTTCTGTGAGCCCCTCAACTACATCACAGTGCTAAGTATATAGTAGTTCATCACTAAACACTTGTTAGTATAAATGAATTCAGTGCCTCTAAAAAGGGTAGAAATAGCAACAGCAAAAGGAGAAAGGGAAGCTGCAGTTCCAAGAAATACCCTCAGTTAACTGTGTCTGTTTGGGATCTTTGCCATGAGACCAGAGCAGACTGAGTGGGGCTGACCACAGGACACTTAAGAGAAAGGAATCATGTGGGAGGAAGGAAAGGAGTTATTGCTTTCAATGCTATTTGGAGAAATATTCAGCCTCCAACAAGGAAAACTGGAAGTCAAAAAAAGTCATAGCTTATAAAGGTAGGGAGAACATACATGAAAAATAAAAAGGATGGGGAGAAAACACACATTAACAGAGCACCAGAGCCAGGTACCATGCTAAATGTTTTACATATACTATTTAATCTTCTCAACTAGCATGCGAGGTAAGCACATAAGGAAACAGGCTACAGGAAGATAACAACTCCCCTAAAGTCACATAGCTTGTAAGTTACAGAGCTGAGAGCTGGGGCTCAACCTATAAGAAAGCCCAAGCTCATGATTCAGTACTGTACATTGGACATTAGACATGAGGGGTTCAGACAGAGATGTAAATGGTAGGAGATCAATAAGTCAAGAAAGAAGGATATTAAAAGAAAGTAGTGAAGTGCAAGGCAGAAGTTTCAGGATAAAAAGTCATGAGCACCAGACCTGTGCAAGAATATACATGTCCCACTAATATGGGGCTACTTCTTAAAAGACACCAATCACCCCTATGATGTCCACTTTATTCCATGAAATTTGATATTCACATAATGTTCCTTTTAGTCCCTATGTTAATTCTCTTTCAGTTCTCATAGTTAAAAGAACTTAACTTTTATTACCAAAATAAAATGTCCCTGTCTTCCTCTTTCATAACATTGTAACTGGGCACTCCCAGAAAACGGAAAAAAAACTATTTATTTGTGTAACACACCTAGTTTTAAAAAGACAATCCCTTAAGAGATTGAAAAGACAAGCCACAGATGAAAAGAAAATGTCTGCAAAACGGATATCTGGCAAAGGAATTATATCCAAAATTTATGAAGAACTCTTAAAACTCAACAATAAGGAAACAAACAATCCCATTCAAAAATGAGCTGAAGCTCTGAACATTTTACTAAAGAAGATATACAGATGGCAAGTAAGTATATGAAAAGATGCTCAACATCATATGTCATTAGAAAATTGCAAATTGAAACAACAATGAGATACCACTACACAACAGGTAGAATGGCAAAAATCCAAAACACTGACAACATCAAATGCTGATTAGGATGCCTAGCAACAAGAACTCTCATTCACTGCTGATAGGAATACAGCTTGGCAGGTTCTTACAAAACTAAATATAGTCTTACCATACAATCCAGAAATTATGCTCCTTGGAATTTATCCAAATGAGCTGAAATCTTATGGCCACACAAAAACCTGCACATGAATATTTATAGCAGTTTTCCTTATAATTGCCAAATATTGGAAACAACCAAGATGTCCATCAATAGGTGAATGGATAAACAAACTGCAGTACATTCATAAAACAGAAAATTATTCAGCAATAAAAAAAACCCCAAGCTATTAAGCCATGAAAAGACCTTAAGTGCATATTGCTAAGTGAAAGAAGCCAGTCTGAAAAGACTACATACTATATCATTCCAATTACATGATATTCCAGAAAAATGCAAAACTATAGAGACAGTAAAAACACCATCTTTACTGTATTGCCAGGTTGCCAGGAATTCAGGGAAAAGGAAGGAGGGGTGACTAGGTGGGACACAGGGGACTTCTAAGATGATGGAACTATTCAGTATGATACTATAATGGTGGATATAGGACATTATGCATTTGTCAAAAGTCAGAGAACCGTACAACATAAAGAGTGAACCCTAAAGTGAACTATGGACTTTAATTAATAGTAATATATCAATATGGGTTTATCAATTGTAACAAATATACCACACCAATGCAAGATGTTAAGAACAGGGGAAACTATGCATATGGGTGCTTGTGGGAAGAGGGAGTAATATGGCAACTTTCAATTTTTCTGTAAACCTATAATTATACTAAAACTAAAGTCTATTAATTTAAGAAAAGAAAAAATGATACCTGAACATGTATGTCTACTAGGCTCAACAGCTAATGGTGTGAAAATTGAACCTGTAAACTTGTATACATGGACATTTTAGTAAACTTTGGCAAATTTAAATTTTCCTTTGTCCTTTGAGGCTGTGTTTTACATTTGAAACAAATCTTAAAGCTATCTGTCACTTTAAAATGCTGCTTATGATGAATGCATCTTCTTTTTTATACATAGTGAATCTACCAAAATTAACTTTCGTCTTACTCCAGATTAGTAGAAGTTTAATTTTAGTGTTTCAAGTTGTTTTAAGACAGAAACCACATTCTATTTCACAATCATGTGAATAAAGGGTTGTTCCTCTCTGAAGAGAATTCATTTTGTTCTTGTTTAAAAGACAAATACCTCTTTTGAAAATCATCTCATTTCATCCTTATCCATCAAATTTGTCACTAAGGTTCAGGAACGAATTACCTTTGTAGTACCAAGACAAAGAAAAATGAAAAAATGAATAGTGATTACATAGCTCCATTAGAAATACAGTAAACTTGAGACAAATTCCACTACACCCTTTCCCAAGACACACAGAAAGAACATAATTCTAAAGTCCACACTGGAGAATTATCATTGGCTTGTTATGACTTTATGTGGTTTCATAAAAGGCAAGGGAGAGTCACTGTGTCGAAGTGTTTGTAAAAACAGGAAAGAAAGAAGAGGAAGCAACAGAGCTCCTGGAAGCTACAGCCCAAGTGGGGAGTGAAACTCAGGCGGGGCTGGGATGCTGGGGAAATTCCTCCAAGTCTGGAAAGCAAAAAACTGAGAGGACACCAGATTTCAAATCCATGGTTAACAGCACATTCAAGTTAGAAGTTTAAGTTAGAAGTAGAAAAGAGTGCTGGTATAGCAGTGAAATATTTGTGTTCAGGAGTCCTCTCTCACAATTCACTCCTTTGGACAGTTTTCCAATAATGATAGATGTTTACTTCCTGGTTCATAGTGGTGTTCTCAGCTGTATGTGGTTAAGTGATAAACATAGAGAGATTGCAGTTCAACATTCCATTGAGAGTTAAAGCTCTGTGAGACCATTTGAACTGAGACTGTCAATCCCTTTTATAATTCTAATCCATTCTAGCAGGTCCCAGTGAGATGATCCATTCCTCTCTGGAACCAAGAAGCCAACTAGGTAAAATATCAAGAGCTCCACCCTAAGAATCATAAACCTCTGCATTGTTCCTGTGAACAGGAGGAGCTAGATAACAACTGGCCTTCCTCAGCCTTTCAGCAATGCCCTTGACTCAGCTCCTACATCCCCATCCGGTAGCCAGTCTATCTGCCTCCCACTCAAGTCTCTAACTACCCAAGGTTTCTCCATTTTCTCCTCCTGTCTCAGACCTCTGTCTCCCCTAGGGAACTCTAAGCTATATTCTAGCCACCTGACTAGGATCTACTGGATGACTAGGTACTGCCTGGCATTGCCTCCAAATTCTTTGTGTTCATTCTGAAATAAGGAAGTGTGAAGTAATCAAGTACATGGAAAGAAAAGTAACTCAATAAATATTAAGCAGCAAATTGGGAGGAGTAAAATAAAGAATGCAAGGGCTAAAAAAAATAATCTAAACTGGTAGTTCTCAAAATGGAAAAGCATCTCTAAAATAAATTTGTTCAGACAACATCCCAGGTCCAGTGAATAAAAATGGCAGGGGGTGGAGAAAGGAGTGTAATTTTTAAAAAGCTCCACAAGTGGATTTTGATTTGCAACCATGTTTAAACACAGATAGAATTTGTAACTGAGCCAGAGCATTTATTTTTGCAGCTATTATCTTTGTGTTCATTTGGAAATAAGGTGTGAAGTAATCAGGTACAAAGAAAAAGAAGTTATTCAATGCATATGATGCAATGAACTACCACTCCTGTGCATTTTTTAACTGAACACATTTTCCTTTTGGTTCAGTAAAACTGCTTCTAAAACTGTCTTTTTAATTTAAGAAAATATGAGAATACATGAAGTTTTACATTAAGAAATCAATTAACCCAAACACATAGAGAATTACCAAGTTAATTCTATAGTTGATCTACAGTTAACTCCTCTTCGTTTAAATTTTTATTGCTCTAATATTTCTGGCATTCAGAAGTATAAAACAACCAACAATCAACTTTTTTTCAGGGTTATCAGTCTGAATATTAATGATCTCATATATTGAGCATACATGTAGGAATAGAAGGTTTGGAGATTGAACTGAATCTGGATTGATCCCCTGGAAGTTTAATTTTGTCAGTAGGCTTTTTCTCCTAAAAATGAAATGTCTCCAAAAATGAGTTAACTGATAAATTTTTTTTTTTTTTTTTTTTTTTTTTTTTGCAGTACCCGGGCCTCTCACTGCTGTGGCCTCTCCCATTGCGGAGCACAGGCTCCGGACGTGCAGGCTCAGCAGCCATGGCTCACGGGCCCAGCCGCTCTGTGGCATGTGGGATCCTCCCGGACCGGGGCACAAACCCACGTCCCCTGCATCAGCAGGCAGACTCTCAACCACTGCGCCACCAGGGAAGCCCCTGATAATTCTTTTGATTTGCATACTTATTCATGAGTATTTACTGCAAATGAACTTCAGAGGAAAGCTGCCATATATATGTGAGGACTTCGGGTGAGTAGAAGTCAGTTGGCACAACATCTATAGGGGCTGCCCCCATAGATGTTTCGACACCCTGTTAAACATTCTGAAAATCCCATAGGGCTTTTAGCCTCCTATATGGTCTGATCCTAGTCAGAGGTGAGTTTACTGGCATCACCCAGACAAAAAAGGCAGTTTCTGTGTGGGAGTCGAGGGGTAATTGTCAAGTATAACTGGAGACTTGGGGGGCTGAGGAGTTAAAGCTGTGGTTTAACTAACAATTTCAGTTTTGAGTTGTTGGGCACACCCTGAACACTAGAAAAACTATACTTGGGGGAGAGAGTCTGCCAGGCATTAGTTCTGAAGACCTACCAGAACCCTCAGATCACCTAGAAGCAGGAAATGCTCTGGTAGAAACGTTGGCACCTAAGAGTCTCTGGCCAGTTTCTTAAAGGCCACATGTTACAGCCAGAGTCAGGCTTCTCTAGTGTTTTCTAGTTCTCAACCTAAGTTTTCTTCTCCCCCAAGTCTAATCAAGGTAATCAGAAAAATAGTTTAGTCTCTGCGACTTCTAACACTTATTTCTCAGAGTACATTGAGTTTTTAATTTATAATAACCCAGCTGTCAGACTTTTATTCAATTCTCTAGGACTCTGTTCAGGTTTCACCCACAGTCTAAAGCTTCCTCTAACTACCCCCAGTAGCTAGGCCATTGAATTTATGCATATCTTCATTACAGAAAAAAAAAACACACTACATTGAAACATGTCTATCCCCTTGAGGCAAAAGTCAGGTTTTATTCATATAACATCTCTATTCCTTGGTTGGTTCTAAGCTCAATAAACATTTCTTGGGAAAAATAAAATGTGATAGAAAAAAGGAGCAAGGAGGGGAGGAAGAAAAATGAAGAAAAAGGAAATGACTTCTTTATCTTATATTCAAACAATTATTTCTAGATGACAAAAATTCAGTTCACTTTGTACTCACACAAATAGTTACTGGAATGAATCAAAATACACTTTCACACAATATAGGAGAAAGACTAAGTCAACTTTTCTTCCCTTGAGGCCATACCCCAGTAGTAGTTTCTGTTTTAGAAATGCCTCAGATCACCGTATCTGGTGATTTTGTAATTCTCTCCTTAGGTCTTTCCAGCCTAAAAGCCCTGAGGAATGGGCATCCAAGTAAATAGTAGTACAAAACTCTACATTTAGCACCTGCTCAATAAATACTTACTAGTGTCACATAGGAATGCCTTGAAGAGAAAATTATGCTGCAGGGAATTATATTTTCTCTTGAGCAAAAAAAAAAAAAAAAAAAAAAAGGCATAGCAACTGGTCTAGAATGACTGAAGATAAGCCTGGACCAAGCTCCTCAAGTCAGAACTCCTGGCTGATGCTCTTCCAAGGAAAAAAATGAATTCACAGTGAACAGATAGCTAGTTTTAGCAGACCTGAAAAAATAGTTTTGGAAGAGAGTGGTCTTCAAAAGTTATGACCATGAACTTGTATCTGAGCTTCTGAAGACAACTGGATAGAAGTTCAGAAACTTAGAATTCTAGTTCTGTTGTTGATAGAATATAGATGGCCAACTTTAGCCAAGTCATTTCCATTTTCTGTGCCTCAGTTTCCTCATCTCTTCAAGAAGGATAATAATCTCTGCTATTTCTCAGGGTTGTTGTAATTCCAAACTGGTATGTGATCTACTTCTCATTGGTATCTTCTCCTAAAAGTTCTCTAAAAACAGTTCTTGGTAAACAAACAATTCCCCTAAAAGTGTTTGTGGAATAAATGGAGTGGGTCAGATTGAATTTTCTGCCTAAATTTTCTGAGTTCAAAGCAACTTTGTCATTCTTTGAGGTAGATATTTTGATCAGTGAGATGAAAAGTATTTAGCAATACCTAATAGCTTTTCAATGCTCAGGTCATTGTGAGAGCTTTTCCTTGTTTTTACTGTTTTTATCAACCAGATGTTTCAAAGAGTTTTTCCCTATGACATGCTTTCATACTTGACATTGTTTTTATTTCCATATTTCATGATCAGATAGAGATGGCAGGAAGGAGACAAACAGAAAAGAAGTGCTCAGTCTGGAAGTCATTTTCAGTTCTTATTTTTTCCTTTCAGAGGAGGTCACTGAACTGTAAAATGGGGCATTGGAGCAAAAGCACCACAGATGCAGATATAAAGATCCAAGGAAGGGGACTTCACTGGAGGTCCAATGGTTAAGATTTCACCTTCCAATGCAGGGGGTGCAAGTTGGATCCCTGTCAGGGAGCTAAGATCCCATATGCCTTGTGGCCAAAAAACCGAAACATAAAAACAGAAGCAATATTGTAACAAATTCAATAAAGACTTAAAAAATGGTTCACATCCAAAAAATCTTTAAAAAAAAATCCAAGTAAGTAATAGATATTTGGGTTATTAACAGGACAATGAACACTTTAATTCGTTAAAAAATTCTTCAATAATATGTCATAATAAACTTTTATTGAACAGTTACAAAGTACAAGTTGCTCCCTCCAAACTTAACAGAATTGTAAAACAAGAAATAATAAGCAGCTGGAAGGCTGAAAAGCTGAAGATAGGCCAACAGGGGATAGAAAGAAACCCTCTGATAAATCAAGGAAGATGATAGAAATATGATGACAGAAAATCATTATGACTGTCTGGAAAGGGGTTAATTTCCTTTCCTCAGAGAGGATTAGGTGGACAATCACTAGTGTAAAACCTGTGTCCTTCCAGAGGACAATATTAGGGTATCACTATCCATTCAATCCAGGACAGCATCCAGGTCCCATAGTGGAACCACAGGAGAGATTGCTCCATAGAGTTTGGCTGGTGTGACTGTGAAAACAAATAGAGTGTAATGACTGCAGAAGAAGCTGAGTGGGATTTTCCAGACAAAAGTAAGCCAAGAATCATCAGTCTTGAATGGTGATCTGTACAAAGGTTGGGATCTGTTGCTCCATTTTTCAGGTATTTCCATGAGTGCTTGGGGAAAAAATTGTTCCACCCATTACAGTCAAAGAAACTACCTACCTAGAGGAACACATGGATTTTCATGAAAGGATATCACATACACTCAAAGCTGAATAAGGTACAAATCCTTCCTTCAAGTAGTTCACAGTCTAAAATAGGAGTTCTTAACCTGAAGTCTATAAATAGGATTATGGGAAATGCATGAAATTGAATTGAAAATATATACACTATTATTTCCTCTAACTTCTAACTAAAATTTAGCATTTTGTTCAATTAAGAATGTAGGCAATAAACTCCAATAGTATTAGCAGTAATTGTGACCTCATCTCCAACTGAACTCACACATATTTTCATCTTCTTTATAATCCTTACAGATATTGTAAGCTACTAGTGGATACCCAAGATACAATTATACTCATCACTGCTGAAGTTACACTAGCAGTTAGAGTCACCAGTTAATTTTATCTAGTGCATTAATAAAGAAGCACATATATTGCTATAGCACACACTTGGGATATTTTTATATTTTGATAACAATATTTCAATATAATTGGTTTCCTTTGTAAGCCTGTCTATTTTACAAATTTTAAAACATTCTGAGAAGAGGTTCATAGACTTCATTTGATGGCCAAAGGGGTTCATGCTACAGAAGATTAAGGACTCCTGGTCTGAAGAGAAGTTAGACAGGCACACAGCTCCTGTACCAGCCTGGCATAAGTGTGGTGACTGTCTTTTGATGAAGTCTGGTTTCCAACCTTCTTATTGTTTTTCTGAAGCAACTGCCTTCCAATAAGTCCCTTTTCTGCTTATATAACCTAGAGTTTATTAAGAGCAACCAAGACCCTCAGCTAGTACAGTATTTAATTGGTATTTATATACTATGATTTTAATAAGTATATTTTATGGAAAATACATAAATAGCTATCATATGCTAAATATTTTAAAATATTAGCAGTTTAATAACTCTCCTTATTGAACCTAATCTGCCCTAATAGATGCTACCACCTATTTCATAGCAATTATCAAATGATGGGCCTTGTACCTAAAAAGAATTGAACATGGGATTGCCATGAAAATTCAGCCCCATGAAATGGCCATGACTTTTACATACTTATAAAATATAAACTGTTTGGAATGCCTCACTAATTATTTAATGTATATTTCTCCACTATTGGACTTCTTTTATTATCTTCTTACTATCACCCAAATAACTTAGCAAGGCAATAGGTAGTGATTGATGGATCAGTGATGCAGAATTCAGGAATAATTCCATTTGCTCTTTCTTCAACCGAGAAGGGTTTACTTATTAAGGAAAGAAAGGCAATCTCCTCAATGAGGCACTCCCATAACTTGGATACCCAAGAGCAAAGTTAAACTGAGATTCTAAAACAGACATGGCAAATAGGCTTCATCTCACATGCCCACTGGGATCCGGTGGTGGTGACTGGAGCACAGTGATGAGAAGTGTCTTGAGGCTACATCCTGGCTCAGCATGAAAGAATGCTTATCGAGGGCACCAAAGTGGTGACATGATTGCTTCCTATCTTCCATCCTGGCTTTACATATTTTCATGAAAAATTAACCAAAAGGAACCACAAAGCAGAGTTAGCCTAGAAGAAAGCCCTTCTTCTGTCTCTTGGTTGATTCTTCATGAGTTCAATTTTGATTCTCAACAGGTGTACCAAGATTTCTTAGGACCTTCATGAGTGGCCCAATATCATGAGCTTGTTTTTAGACACAAGAATTAGAGATGTAATAATAGCAAATAACCCTCTTGGAAAATTCCCCATCATGTACCAGCTGATCAAATGTAAATTTATTAGAGTCCATCTAGTGATCCTGAGCTCTTTAGCCATCAGCATCACTCCAGTTGATGAGCGAGAATAAAGAAAGACTTCAAACATCGGCAAAGATTCACAACCAAATGTCTCTTCCTAGTTTACCTTGCTTACAGAGATGACACATACCACTCCCAGAAACTAGTGACTACCTACAGTGGTAAACAGTCTGGCCCTGGTGGCCTCTGGTGTTTCTTCTTTCTAGTCATATAGTCCTTTTGAGCAAGGGTCACTCTTACTCCCAAGAGGAAAGTCAACATGACTCACTTTCAGAAACTGAAAGTACACCATGTCCACATGAGCATTGCTGCTTACTGTATAACCACAAAACCACATCAGAAGAAATAGTCAGCTGCTTAGGAAGGAGAAGAGGCAGTGGGCTGAACAAACTCATCCTCCATTCCAGACAGCCAGGCTTCTGGAGGACCCATAGGCTCTTTTGCTAAGACTTGGAGCAGAGGACAAATGTCACCAGCAATGCAGTCAGGGTCCTTGGCTTCTGCTTACTGAACATAGGGAAACATGGGCCCTCCCAAAGCCCTGTTGTGAAGCAGTGAGCGTTTGGCATCATTCTCCTTTCCCTTTCCTTGGGCATGTTCTTCTCCTATTCTATCCTCTTCCTAAGCATCTGGTGCTATCTCACCAAACCTTGTGTTAGGTGATTTCTGAGGAGGATTTAAGGAAGCAAGGCCTTGGTCTGGATGGGATGCTTTCAGGATTCTATGATTGGGTATCCTAATAATTCTTACCTAGAAGGTAAGAGGAGTGAAATATGGCCAAAGCTTTAATTGGCAAAGAAACAGCAATCACTCACTCATATTAATCAGAATAGTGGCATGTTTGGTCACTTTTATGGTCACTTTTAGACACTGCTCTCATTTTTATCTGTGTTCAGATGTGATTATGGAGTAATGTTATTTTACCTCGCTTCACTGTGGTTGCAAACTGGCCTTGTCAGATGTCGGGAGTTTTGTCCAATTGTTTCCGTCCAACCAGAGAATACCAAGGCCTAGCCAAGAGCACAGGGTCAGTCCCAGCAACACCAAGGCCTAGCTGATACAGCCAAGCCAGCTCCTGGCTGTCAGTTAAAACGATGAGTGAGAGTTTGCCCTAAATCCCGATCCTGTGGTATAGACTCTAATTCTTCTGATGAGTTTATGCCACTTTGAAAGAGTGAATTGTCCCAAGGAGGGAATGGGAAACAGAATAGTTTTAAGCCAAAGGTGGAGGGAAGGATAAATCTCAGTTAACAAGAGTTAAATTTTTGTCCCAAAGGGGTTGGAGAGATGTCCTGTACTTACATTACAACAGTGATCTTTTACAGACAAAAGCTGACCCAGATAAACCATAACAGTGAGACTGGGCTAAACTGTGGAAGAGAACCCCTTCACGACTTCACCAGGTAAATCAGACAGGCAACTGGTTCCTCTGCCAAAATACAGAGCTGGCCTTGCATTTCATTCCCACGGTTGAACTTCCACATAACCAACTCAGTGAGGCGCCTTCATGTCACTCCCGTGTTGATTTCTCCAAGCATCGCTCCCCTCACACTGAATCTCCTCTTGTCCAGCTGACCAGACTCTGCTAGTTTTTATATGGCGATGGTTTTTTTGAACTCATATTGGAGCTTGGCTTGCCAGCTCTAATGAGTTGCTTTCAGAATGATAATGACTGTCCTGAATAACCCACCCTCTCTCTCTTTTTTTAGTTACCTTACTCTTTTTTTAAGTATACTTGATTTACAATGTTGTGTTAATTTCTGCTGTACAGCAAAGTGATTCAGTGATACATACATATACATTCTTTTTTATATTTTTTTCCATTTTGGTTTATCTCAGGATACTGAATATAGTTCCCTGTGCTATACAGTAGGCACTGTATAGCCTACTACAGTGTTTTTCCATTTTATATGTAATAGCTTGCATCAGCTAACCCTGTGGAAATACTCATGTCAGACAAAATAGACTTTAAAACAAAGGCCATAAAGAAAGATAAAAGAGGACATTATATAATGATAAAAGTATCAATACAAGAAGAGGATTTTACACTCGGCAACATATATGCACCTAATATAGGAGCACCCAAATACATAAAACAAATACTAACAGACATAAAGGGAGAAATCTATGGGAATACAATAATAGTAGGAGACGTTAACACCCCACTGACATCGATGAACAGATCTTCAAGCCACCCTCTCTTGACTGTCTTTCCTCTATTCTGCCGGCTGAGTAGGACATTGAATCCTGTGATTTCTCGTCATAATACTCTGCTGCCACCTGGTGAAAACTCATAGCTGAACAGGACATGAGTCACCATTGACTTTCAACCTCTACACACGCTCACACAGACACACACGGGAAGTATTTACCACTGTGGTGTAAGTGAAGCTGGAATTCCTGAGGACATCTTGTTGATTCTTTAGTTTTGTTTATAACTGGTCTTTAAAAATAAATGCTGTGGCAACATTCATAATAAAGAAACACACACACAAGAAGCAAATACCCATCTGTTTACCTTCTGCTTACATTGGTTCATTTTATTTAATCTTCAAAATTGCTCTATGAGATAATGTATTAATATCCCCACTTCACAGGTGAGGAAACTAAGGCACAGAACGGCTAAGCAATGTCCGCAAAGTTACCTCGCTTGTTAGGAGAAGAACTGGGATGGAACCTCGGAGAGTCTGGCTTCAGAAACTGTTCTTTTCTGCTGTACTTTTCTGACTCTTACTACGCTCCTGGAGCTCTGATCACTGGAGAAGAGAGAAAGGAAGGGAAAGAAACTTCCTGTCCCCTTCCTGAGCCCACATCCTGTGCCCCTCCATCCTCTATTTCTCAGGCACCTTAGTGCCCTTGAACCAGATTCCCAGCTTCTGTGGACTCAAGGAACATGGAATACTGATCACCCTTTGTGATTCAGATAGCTATAATAAGGCATCAGCAAGAGAAGCACAAAATCCCAATTCTTCCCCAGTTCTAATAAGAATAAGTAATTAAAATCTGTATGTAGATATGTAAGTAGACTATACTTAAACTATTTTAAATGTAACCTAAAAGCCTAAAGAAGCAATAGATTGAAAAAGAAAATTAATTTTGAAGACCAGAATAACTTCTGAATGATATTTTCTGAGCACAAATGAACCATCAGGGTTATCGTTAAAACTTGTACTGATGCATCTGAGACATAAGAAGGACACCAGGACTAGAGTGCTTTGCATGCCGGCCACCTCCCCCGGGTGGCCAGCCTGGTGGCTTTCACATAGAGGAGAAGGTAGAAGGGTGGGGTGGGCGGAGTTGCTCAAAGAGACACTGTTGGGAAACATTTCTACACACGGAGGGGGAAATTAGGAAAGAGGAAATCCCTCCATAGACACTTAGGTCTGGATCTCAGCCTTGCCAGACACCAGGAAAGGAGCCCGTAAGCTGACTCTCCGGAATAGAGGTCACGAAGTGACTGCCCAAGGGCCCACTCCAGCCCACAGATATGTTTTGTTTGGCTCACTCGGTGCTTTCTAAACCACGAATCAGTACCAGCATTTACAAATCAGGAAATTTCACATAAATTTGGATTTCCGACCTCTCTTTAAAAATCGGAAGACTTTGTAATACTGGGTCCGCATCCCCACACGGTAACAAGCTGAGTTCGTCCAGGCCCTTCAGAGAGGCCAAGTCTGGCAGGGTGCCCACCCAGCCAAAATACTCATGTAGCCTCCCTCTGGGACCCTAGAGCATTTGAGTCTTTAACTTCTGAATCAGCAGTGGCTGCCCAGGGCCCTGGGACAGGATGCTCCCCCACAGAGGACTGCGGCTAAAAACTGCCAGCACACCCAGCGCTCAGCCCACAAATGGGGCATGAACATAGGACTTAGAGACCACGCCCTTCACCCATATAAGAGCTCCCATAATGTGATGATGACTTCGCTTCCCAACTTAAATTCCCATGATTTCCTTCACATACCCTATGCTGCAGCCACACCTCAATATTTACTGTTCTCTAGATATTCTTCCCAAATTTGTACCCTCTATTTGGAACACCTCCTCCTCTCTACCCCCTGCTTCTGGGTCCAGCTCAAAGTTGTCCTGTGAAGGCATCTTCAATTTTGTAGTCAGAATTAATCCCTCTCTCTTGTCTTACTTTAATATTAGTTTGTTTGTACTGTAGGATTACCATAATCTGATTTATATGATAGTCTTTTTTTTTTTTTTTTTCGGTACACGGGCCTCTCACTGTTGTGGCCTCTCCCGTTGCGGAGCACAGGCTCCGGATGCGCAGGCTCAGCGGCCATGGCTCACGGGCCCAGCCGCTCCGCAGCATGTGGGATCTTCCCGGACCGGGGCACAAACCCGTGTCCCCTGCATCGGCAGGCGGACTCTCAACCATTGAACCACCAGGGAAGCCCTATATGATAGTCTAAACTTGTGAACTCCTGAAAGGCAGAAATTGCCTCTTACTTATCTTTGTGCCCACCCCCTCTCCATAACCACTCCTCTCAGCTCCTAACAAAGTACCTAATCTATAGTATATTGTCAATAATTGTTGAGTATGTTTTAAAAAGATCTCGAAGTAGGCATTGGTTTCTACTGCCATCTAGTGACCATAATGTAGAATTATGCCTGAAACCTTTTCTATTTTATAGGAACCAAACATTCCAAAGCCATCCATCCGTTTTCTTTCTTTCCTATATTTCTTCTTCCTTCCTTCCTTTTTCTCCTTTCCTTTTCTCCTTTTCTCTTTCATTTTTTATTCTTTTATCCTTTCATTCAACAAATACTCTTTGATCATCGTCTTGGTGACAGACACTGAGCAAATAAGAATCAGTGCAAATGTGAATAGATGTGAAGGGCTTCCATTGCCAGCCAAGGTGGAACAAGCCCACTGCAGCCTGTATCTCCCACTGATTACATAAAAACTGTGGACAAAATGCACAAAAGCAACTACCTGACAACTCTGGGAAGTTAAGAATGCAAACAGATTAGGGAGGAGAACCTAAACTTAAACTCATTTAGGGGTGAGTTTCCTTAGTATTTTTCCTCTTTTGTTTTCCCACTTTGACCCAAGGGATTCCCACTGGTTTCTTCTATTTTTTCTTCCAGTCCTGCACCAAGGGCAGCCCAAATTATGAATCTGTAGTGTAATAGCCATTACTCCAGCACCAAAAACCCTGAGAGAAAATCCATGTTTCTGGCCAGAGTACCCCCCCCCAAAAAAAAGGAACCTTGTGGTACAAAGAGTAGGGAAATCACTTATGATTTTTCCTCTCTCCTTCTCTCTCTCTTTACTCTCACCACTTTGTACTGAGGGTTGCCCCAGTCATACAGATTTATGGGTAATACAGTCACTAGAACTTCAAGTTAAACCTTATCTTTCTAGTCAGATGATCAGGAAAAGGAGTTCCTGGAAGCCAGAGAGTTTAGGGGATATACTGGGGAGAAAGAGCCAGAGAGGGAGATCTCTTAATTCTGTGGATAAAGCAACATGTCCTGAATTCATCTCTGAGCACACAAGCTCAGGACAGACCTGAAGCAGGATAGCAAAGACCTTGAAAGGCCATCCAGAGAAGATGAAAGAAAACTCGCAATCTAAACTTAATAATATTGATTAACTACAAAAAATAAAACAATAACAAAAAAAAATCAACCTTCTCCAGAGGATTTTAATAGGACCTGGAGTCTCAACCTTTTCCAGAGGATTTTAATAGGACCTAAAGTCTAAATATAATATCCAAAATGTCTGGATACAATCAAAAACTACTGACAAACAAGGAACCAGAGAAATCTGACAACTTCTTATAGGAAAAGAATCAATGGATGTAAATCCTGAGATGATACAGATACTGGAATCAGACAAAAACTTTAGACCGGCTATTATAACCAGAGTCCGAGAAGAAAATATCTTGAAATAAATGTAGAGATAGAAGCTCTCAGCAGAGAAACAGAAACTACAAAAAAAGAGGAAATTTTAGAACTGAAAAATATCTGAAATACAAAATTCACTGGGTGGTCTCAAGGGAGATAAAAGAGGGAAGAATCAGAAAGTTAGTACAGATCAACAGAAACTATTCAATCTGAAGAACAGAGAGGGAAAACATTGAAAAAGAATAAACAGAGCTCCAGGAACCTATAGGAAAATATCAAAAGTTTAACATTTATGTCATTGGAATCACAGAAAAATCTGAGAAAGGGATTGACACAGAAAAATTATTTGAAGAAATGGTGGCTGAAAACTTCCTAGACTTGGTGAAAGAAATAAATTTATAAATTCAAAAGGCTCAGAAAAACCCAAATATGTCAAATTCAAAGAAAATCATACCCGCATACATCATAGTAAATTTTCAGGAAATCAAAGATTAAAAAATGTTTTGAAAGTTACCAGAGGAAAATGACACATTACAAAGAGAGGCAAAATTATACAAATTACTGTGGATAATGAAAACATGGAGGCCAGAGGATAGTGGAACAACATCTTTAAAGTACTATAATAAAATAACTAGCAAACCAGAATTCTGTATCTAGCTAACAAAATACCTATCAGGAATTATGGTGAAATGAAGACATTTTAAGATGAACGAAAACTAAGACAGTTCGTAGCAAAACTGCTCTAAGAAAAATGCTAAGGAAGTTCTTCAGCCTAACTGAAAATGATACAACAGGGAAATTTGGAACTTCAGGATTTAAGGAAGAGCAATGATATAATAAATGATAATGATAAATAGCTAGATAAATATAATAGCTTATTTTTTCCTCTTTGATTCATTAAAGTAGGTATGACTATTAAAAGCAAAAATTATAATATTGTTTGATGGGATTTTCAATGCATGTAAATGTAATACATATAACAACTCTAACATAAAGTGAGGGGAAGAATAAAGGAAACTACATGATTAAAACTTCAACCCTTATTTTAGGTGGTAAAATAATAACTCTAAGTAGGCTGTGAAGGTTAGATATGTATATTGTAACACCTAGAACAGCAACTAAAAAATACAAAAACATAAATCCAAGAGATAAATTAAAATATAATATTAAAAACATTGAAATAATCTAAAACACGACAGAAACTGGTGAATAGGGGAATAAAAACCAGAGAAAGGAAAATCTAAAATAAATAATTAGAGGGTAGACCTAAATCCAACCATATCAATAATTCCATTTAAAGTAAGTGGTCTCAAGATACCAATTAAAAGACAAAAATTGTCAGATTGGAAGAGCAAAAAGGCTCAACTATATGCTGTCTAAGAAACTCACTTTAAATACAATGATATATAGGTTAAAGTAAAAGGATGGAGAATGATAAACCATGATATCACATAACTAAAGAAAGTGAGGGGGCTTCCCTGGTGGCGCGGTGGTTGAGAGTCCGCCTGTCGATGCAGGGGACATGGGCTCGTGCCCTGGTCCAGGAGGATCCCACGTGCCACAGAGCGGCTGGGCCCGTGAGCCATGGCCGCTGAGCCTGCGCATCCGGAGCCTGTGCTCCGCAACGGGAGAGGCCACAACAGTGAGAGGCCCGTGTACCGAAAAAAAAAAAAAAAAAAAAAAAGAAAGTGAGAATGACTATGATAATATCCAAGTAGATGTCAAAGCAAGGAATATTATGGGGGAAGAAGGAGGGGGTCAATATACCTAGAACACATAAAAATCCAGATATGTATGCTCCAAACAACAGAGCTGCAAATACATGAAGCAAAAACTGATAGAACTAAAAGGAAAAAGTACACAAATCCACAATTATTCTTGGAGACATCAAAACCCCTCAGTAATCAACAGCACAGTAGAAAATCAGCAAGAACTGAGAAGACCTGAACAACCTTAGTGCTCAGTTTGACCTAATTAATATTCATAAAGTATTCTACCCAACAACAGAATATACATTTTTTTCAAGTGCACATGGAACATTCACCAAGGTAGATCAAGGATCAGCAAACTATGACCTGCAGGCCAAATTCAGCCCACCATCAGTTTTTATAAATAAAGTCTAATTGGAACACAGCCATGCCTATTTGTTTGCATATTATCTGTGGCTGTTTTTGTGCCACAAAGGCAGAAATGAGTAGCTGCAAGAGAAACTATATGGTCCTAAAAGCCAAAAATACTTACTATCTGACACTTCATTAAAAAAAAAACATTGTAAATCAACTATACTCCAATGAAAAATTTTAAAAAGATAACCTACTGACTTTACCCGCCCCCCCAAAATAAAAACATGTTTACATGAAAACCTATTTGCAAATGTTTATAGCAGCTTTATTCACAATCACTAAAAACTAGGAAAAAACAAATGTCCTTCAACAGGTGAATGGATAAACAGATTGCAATACATCCATATAATAGAACACCATTATTCTATTCTGCAACAAAAAGGTACATATTGCTGATACACATGACAACATGGATAAATCTCCAAAAAATGAATTATGCTAAGAGAAAAAAATGCCAGGCTGAAAAGGCTACGTACTGCCTGATTCCATTCCTATGACTTTCTGGAAGAGGTAAAACTGGGAACAGAGTAGTTGCTAGGTGCTGACGGTGGGAGGAACAGTTGATGAGACATGAGCTGTATGAGAAATTTGGGAGGCGAGGAAAGCATTCTGTATATTGATTGTGATGGTAATGATATGACTTCATGCATTTGTGAAAACGCAAAAGTATATACTAAATAGGGTGAATGTTAATGTTTGTACCTATAAATAAAATAGGGGAAAAGGGAGCGGATATAATAGTATCACTGAGTTTCTTCAATATTAGAAAGAAACTTATCACTGGGATTTGAACCATCTTTATTAAATAAAATGAGCTGGTTTGAATACATAGTCTTTAATGTCCATTTTAGCTCTGAAATTCAATTATTCTCTAATTTGATATTGTACAGTGACACCCTCCCCCCACCATGAAGGAGGACAAATCAAGGAGATCATTAATTTTATTTTTACTGATAATGATGATGAAGATGACATATTCTCTCTTTGGGTAAAATAAGTACAGCAACTCTTAATAAATCAAAATCTTTATTATTCAGAGTGGCTTAGAACCTGCACAATTATTCTACTCCACGTTTTTGGGTCTTTCTGTAGAAATTTTCCAATAGTTTTTATTTAAGAATTTCCTTCTTTTATCTAAATAAATATAATTTGGAAAGGGTATCACTTTTTTTTCTGGGTAAGCATTATATTAGTCTAAGACTCCTATATAATATTTTTGAAATACTGAGTATAGAGATAAATTAGACCAACAAACATAGCTTCTACATAATTCTTGACAAATTGTAACCTCAATAAGAACTCAGTATAAAATATAAGAAAGCATTTAATCTACTTGTGATTATAAGCCTCTTTATTATTTTACATAAGACATTTATGCAGTTTTGACACTAGTATTCAGAGGACGTGCAGAAGAGTTCCCAAAAATAAATTTAACTGTGTAAATGAGCTGTGAACCAAAGAGAACCACAGAGAATCATGCCAACCTTGATGATTATTTGGTTCAAACGCTTCAATTTACAGATCAGAAAACTGAAGCCCAGAGAAGGAAAATGACTGTTTTGTCAAGCTTATACAACTTACACATTGATGGCACCAGAACTTTAGAAATCATATCAAACAGACAAGCGCTTGCAAATTTTAACACCTCAACATAGGAATCTCAAGACGGCTTCAATTAAATTGACCAAGGCACTTCGAAATTATTAGTCTTAATTTTTGATTTTAAAGTCAAATCACCAACAATATCTAATAACTGACCTTCTTCATCATCGTAAGTATAAATCAGACAGAATCACTCAGAACTTTAATGATCACGTTAAAATGATCAAAAACAAGATTCTGTGTGACCTTATTTCACTTTAACTCTTGTTTCATCCATTTACCACATATTTTCATCTGGTGATCTAGCAGGTAATTAAACTCATGTGTCCAATCGTTTTTAATGCTCTCTTTCATTTCAGTGCCCTCTTCGATTTCTCTGAGCTGCCTCATTCATATGATGGAGATAATAATTCCTACTACCGAGGTCACAGATTAATAGCCTCAGTTGTATTCATTCTGAAAGTCACTTCTGTCTGAATATATCTGTAGAATCTACCAAGTAACCTCAAATACAAGGGAAGGAAGTTATCCAAACACAGAATGACTCCATGTGCCTGAGCCTGGTGCATGGGCAGGATTGGAGAGACAGAACTGTGTGTCTGCTAGTCGGGTGACAGGTCATGCCAGAGTCTTTGAGGGAGGGCTCTAATAAAGAAAGGGTTAAAAAATGAATCATTCCCCCCAACTCTCTGCTGTTTCATTGAGAGTACAAAAGATTCTGATTTGAAACCCATGGAACAAAACAAGGATAAAGGGGACTTTCATAATCCTTTTTTAATTAAAAAATACAATAAAGTAAAAGCTACTCATAATTTCATCACATGAAAATTATATCAATAATTAAAAGACGTGTTGTGTTCCTCCCATTCCCAACACCCTTTTAGCCTACCTCTATCCCTACTTGTTCCAAGTATATTACTTGAGGAAACCATGGCTAATAGTTTGTTGTGTAACTTTAGACACACACACACACACACACAGTTTTAATGAGATCATGTTATGCTATTGAACTGAAACTGCTAAAAACATATCATACTCATGTTTTCAGGTCAGTATTTATTTTTAGCAGTTCCTAGTATTTCATAATTTATTCATCATTTCTCCATTGATAGACACACGGGTCATTTCCAACCTCCTAACTAAAGGTTCTGGCTAAGGAGGAGGTTCCTAACAAGGTTCTAGTTCAGGAAGAGGAATTAGAGGAGCCCCCTCCTGAAAGGAGGTGTTTGAAAGCACACACAAAACACTCATGAAATGAGCAAATGGTGAGGAGGAATTTAAGGAAGGCGGAAATGGATTAAAACCAGACCTAACTCTACCTCAAGCTTTTTTGTGAGTAATAAATAAGATTACATATACAAAGCATCTAGCACATCTAATGTTTAGCTACATTAGAAGTTCAATAAATGTCAATTTCCTTCCTGATTCTTTTTTTTCAGTGCCTACAATTCTTTTCTTTCAGCCTAGCATGTAGAAGTTTTTAAATTCCTGGGTTTGGGGCTGGAGGGGATTGAGGTACCCCAGGGCCATCCTGGAAGCCACTGATTACCAAGAGATAAAAAGTGTCCCAAGATAAAACACATGCCTCCTTCCACACAACCTCGGTGTGATTTTCTTACCATCCTGGGGAATTCCCCACCAACCTCAGAGATGGACAAAGATATCCTTTGTCTCAAGTCTGTTTCTCAGACTTTATGCCCCAAGAACCGTGGTCTCTTTACATTTGTTACCCGAGGGGCCTGGGGCCACCATACCAGGAGGATTCCTGGGAGCTTTCCCTGTTATTTCAGAGCTCTGAAAATGATCACTGCTGTATATATACATGAAAAGGTTTTCTATCAAGTTTTCCTTAACCTCCTTTAGGAAGAATAAATTGTCTCTTCAAATGTTTCCCAAAGAATGTATACTGCTTACACGTTTATTATATCTCTCATCACATTTTTTTAGTATAGTTGGTTACTTTCCTGTTTCCTCTGCTAGAGTATAAAATTCTTACTGGAAAAGACCTTCCCTACTCTTCACCCCTGAACTGCCGAGGGACTTGAATAGGGGCAACCAAGCCGTATATCTGAAAGAACATGGGGTGGGGAGTAAGAAGATCTGGATTTTACTCCTTACTCTGTTAATAACTTGCATCTGATCTCAGAGAAGTCTCATCACCTGTCTGGATCTCAGTTTCCTCATCTTTAAAACATCTTCACAGTAAAGGAATGGAATGGATCATGTCCTTTACGGCCCCTTCAAGCTCTAACATTTGATACTCATATCTGATATTTGCCACCAGGAATCATGATAGCAAAGAGAAAAATGCTTACTATCTTGATATACTTTTTGACACTAAAATGTACATTTTAATCTGTGAAAATGAGTTACATTTAACTTTTCCTACTTGTACTTGTATATTTCCTAAAGTCACATCAGCAACACAAATTATTCCTCAGAGTGGGCTACTTTTACAAATGGCTTAGCAAAGTGTACCACTTATCAGTTGACTTTCATTATTTTCTTTTTCCAATGGTGACTTTTCTTGACCTTCCCCTTAATTCTAGGTGTTTCTATACTCTACATTGGCTAATTATTCTACAATCACTTCAAAGTATTACTACTAAGACTACTAATAATAGTACTTTTAATAATAATTGAGATAATATTTACATGATGCTTTAAAGTTAGTGATCTTTCACACATATCTCTTTTGATTCTTAGAAACAGTATGTTAGAGGGATATAGTAGGTAATATTACTTTCTTGATTTCACTGCCTAAAAACCCTCAGCTAGAGGGACTGGATAAATCACCCAAGTTACAAAGCTAATAAGAAGTGCCACTGCACCAAGTCCCAGGCTTTTTGCACAACAAAGAGTTACTCCTTCCCCACCAGTGGCAGTTAAATAGAGCTGGATTGTTAAAGAAAATTCAAATGATAAAGCTTAAGCAGACAAACGACACAGTAGTAGTGTCTGATCAACATCACAGCCACAGGGTCTCACAGAAAGGGGCCTGGAGAGGCCAAGTGCCAGCTCTCACTGTCCTCCCTCCCTAAGGGCTGTGGCCGGATGCACTTTCTCTCTCCAATGACAAATGCACAGAACAACTTGGAAATAATATCAACTGAGATCTTTTTATATTTTGCTGATGAGTTGGACATATTTGCTATGTAACCAGCCTAAGTTACAGCTGCAAATCATCAATCTCACTCTTAACAAATGCTGATAGGCCAGTACAAACTAACCCAGAACTCCCCCAGAGCAACACTAGTAATCAGTGTGTTCCATGCCTCCATCAGGTTAGTGTCTCACAGAAACTTTTTAGCAAAACAGCTCAGGCTAATTCCAGGCCTGCTGGAAATAACCCTCAGAGCACACGTCCCTCTGTTGTATTTGCCACCTAGAGGGCAAAAAGAAATGCGGACTGTCTCGGAAAACTAGAGCAATCCTGCGTCCTAGCCTTTCTATTATCAAAGTGCTTGGACTTGGGAAAGGATTTATTCCTGTTCCAAAAATTGATAGGAATGCTATAAACAAGTACTATTTCAAAGTCTTTGGAGCTTCGGTGTATTATCAAACTTCTACATTCATGCAAGCACTGAGATACTTCTTTGGACACATTTTTGCATCTGAGGATCTGACCAATAATGGTCCCTGTTCATGAAGAGCTGGGGAGCTGTCTTATTTGTCAATCTCATCTATCAGCTCAATAACCCCCACTCTCCATCTTATGCTCCACTCAGTTTTTCAGGCTCATCTGACCAGCTCATTTTAGCTTGTTAAGGTAATAATTACTAATTTGTTATAAAATTCCAGTCCCTGGAACCTGGTTTTGCCCATTAAGCTTCCAGGAGGCAAGAGAATTAAAGCACTATCAGTTCAGGTTTCTTCTGAGCTCCCTCAGCATTGAGCCTCACTCCTGATGCTCTAGAGCTGGATTGAGGCAGAATTTCAACTTCCAGGACTCAGTTTGGCTTCAGGGATCGGACACTTCCTTTAAAACCTGGTGCCACCCCATTTTGATTACTGTAGCTTTGTACTGTATTTTGAAATCAGGAAGTGCAATGCCTCCATCTTTGTTCTTCTTGCTCAAAATTGCTTTGGCTATTTGGATCCTTGAGATTCTATATGAATTTTAGATTTTTTTCTCCTCCTGTAAAAAAAAGTTATTTGGATTTTGATTGGGATTGGTTTGAAACTGGAAATTACATTGGGTAGTGTAAACATTTTAACAATAGTAATTCTTCCAATCCGTGAACATGGGATGTCTTTCCATTTACCTGTGTCTTTTTAAATTTCTTTCATCAATGTTTTATAGTTTTCAGTGTACCAGTCTTTCACCTCCTTGGTTAAGTTTATTCCTAAGTATCCCACTTCTGGTTACATATCCAAAGGAAACAAAATCATTATCTTGAAGAGATATCTGCATTCCCATGTTCACTGTAGCATTATTCACAATAGCCAAGATGTGGAAGCAACCTGAACGTTCATTGACAGATGAATAGACAGATGGATAAATAAAACTTGTGGCTTTTACATACAATGGAATATTATTCAGCCTTAAGAAGGAAATACTGCCATTTTGTGACAACATGGATGAACCTGGAGGACAATATGCCAAGTGAAATAAGCCAAACACAGAAGAACAAAATACCACATGATCCCACTTACAAGAGGAATCTAAAATAGTCAAACTCATAGACGCAGAGAGTAGAATGGTGGTGGGGAGCCATGGGCTGGTGGGGAGAGGAAAATGGGGAAGTATCAGTTAAAGTTTCAGTTATGCAAGATGAATAAGTCCTAGAGATCTGCAGTACAGCACAGTACATCTAGTTAACAACATTGTATTGTATACTTAATTTGTTAAGAGGGTAGATATTATGTTAAATGTTGTTAATCATAAAAAAAAAAAAAAAAACAAATAAAGAAGACAGGAAACTTTTGGAAGTGCTGGATATTTTTATGGCATTAATTGTGGTGATGCTATCACAAGTAAGTATATACTTTTCTCCAAACTCAGATTACATACATTAAATATGTACAGCTTTTTATATGTCAATCATACCTTAATAAAATGGTTTTAAAAAAAACTAATGCCACTATCAAGCTTAAGCAATACCTGCAATTGCCACTAGGTAGTATCAGCAAGCCAAACATGTATGTAGGAGCAGAAAAAAAGTGAAAAGAAACAGAGAAGAAAAGCATGAATGGATATAACAAAATTAGTTGAATATTTACAAATTATTTATAACAGACCTATATGAGATAGAATCAATCTGGTAGAGGGAGGGGAAATGTGCCCTCTGATTTCACATTATGATATATCCATGCACATCCTCCTAATTTAACTTTCAAAGCCCTCAATTTAATCTCTCACTATCCCTGAAGGAGAAATGTATGTAGTCATCAGACAAGTGATAGACATTAAAAATGAGAGCAGGTGAAATCACCAACATAGATTTCTAAATACAAGTCACTGTTCTATTGATTCTACCACTGTATAAACTTTAACTTGTGCCTCATTCCAACTCTATCACATTTATGTAAGTCAAGCTTGAAAGTCAGATATTATTTTCAACTCCTTCCCTTGTATAGTAAAGGGAGTTGAGGCTTGAATAAAGTTGCCCACAATCATAGCACTAGCAGAGCTGGAATTCAAATCCAGATCTGTCCGACTTTAAAGCCTTTTGTCTTTAAATTAAACCATGAAACTGGGGGACAGGGTTCCTGAATCATGACTAACTTTATGTAAGGTTTCCTGGGGAGGGGGGTGCAAAGAAAGAAGAAGGCCACTTTATTTCTAGAAAGGTACCTCAGCTCATATTTCATCTGAAATTCATTTCTGACAAATAGGAAATGAGTGACTTGGCCGAGACCACCCAGCAAGTCAGACACGAGCTACAGCTGCAATCCAGTTCTCTAGTCTTGCTAAATAGGAGAGGCAGGCATTACAGGTGAAAGAAGAAAAGGTGAGGCAGCACTTCTAGGCAGAAAGTGATTTTAGTACGACACCAACATAATAATCACTGCTTATATTTATCTATTCCTTCCAATGGTCAGGAATTCTGCTAAGACCTTTACAACCACCATCTAGATACTGTTGTTGGTTGCCTATCCTAGAATCATTTTCTCCCCTTTTCCTGGAACAACAGGCATATATTCCTTTGGGGAATGGCCTCTGCTATAGCCTTTGCGTGGTGGTTGATGTGGGTTTGACCTCACCCACAGCTCTAGAAGTGACCTTTATATCTATCATCCCACCCCTTTTGCCCAGTGATTGTTCAGAGTGTATTCATGAGCTAAATTCAGGCCTTTGAGACATAAGGAGACATCTGTTGAGGGCTTTTTGGAAAGAAGGTTCTTCTCCGTTCCATGGGAACTACCAGAAGAGAAACTCTCTTCTTTTAGATAGTGGGATATGAGGATGTAAGGTCTAGAACTGCCACAACCACTGTTGCTCCCCTGAGGTAAGACAGCCTGAGGGCACAGCTGATGCAAGAAGGAAGACACAGCAAGATAATTGTAAAGAAATACAACTAGAGGCCCAATGAAATTGTATCTGGACCAAACCACACCTGAAGCTGACATACTTCAAGACTTCACAGATACACAGACCAATACATTTCCCTTAAACTACCTTGAGTTTTCTATTATTCACAACCAAAGGCATCTTAACTGATTTGCATAAGTACTAGTATTATCCCTGTTTTAAGAATAAGAAAATGGGGACTTAGAAAATTGCCCAATATTATACAGTTTGTAAGAAGATTTGACACAGAACTTTGTGAACTGAAAACCTTAGCTATTAATCACAAATTACAGCTTTCACATGCTAACATTCCAAAGGGAGGAAAACGCCTTTTCCCCTCTGGCTTTAGCTAGGAGCTCCTCCTTAGTCCTTCTCCTTAATCCTCACTTTCCATGGACTCTCGTTAAATAGCCTCAACTAGTCACACATTCACCGGACTAAGATGTTACTAGATTGATAATGTGAGCTCACAGGACAAATAAGATTGTTCTTTTTGATTTCAGACGTGAGATATTAGAATGACTCCCAGCCCAGAAATTGATCACATGTCTTCACTATGGATTTCTGATTGTTTCCTATACCTAGACACAGTCATTTCTGGTGACACTGCAGAAATATTTGTCTAGTCATTGACATTGCTGGGCAAAGCAGAGTCAAAGAAAACATTGTGGCAGTGGCCGTGTAAACACACTACTGCTCATAGTACACTTCCTCAGAGGGTGAGAGGGTGATCACAAACAAACCCACAGCATCATTGCAACACCTGTGTGATGCCAGTTTGGAACTTCTGTCTCCACTCAGATTCCGCCTAGAAAAGATTCCCAAATGTCCCCATCCCCAACTATGCTCAACTTGGTCTTTGCCCATTTAACCAAACCTATAAAATCACCCTTTTCAGTGGTACCAAAAAAAAAAAAAAAAAAAAAGCCTGTGGAAGGCAAGTTCATCAAAACACTTTCCATTGGGATCCACGAGAAAGACATTCCAGAAGTATCTTCTCACAAAGTAAAATGACAATAAGAGGTCACATATGCCTCTTGGAAGCTAAACTCTTCATTCTCTGTGATGGAAATATTCTGTCTCACTCTCTCAAACTTGTTATTCAAGTTGCTTTTTTTTCACTACCAATCTGACCTTTTCTATCTTTCTGTAAAGATCTCCATCTCTATAGCCTCCTCCCTGTACATGGCCTCCCCAGTTAGTAGAATTTGAAAGGAATACCCCAACAACTGGGCTTTTGAGGTGGGTTTTGCTACATGGTTTTCTTATTGACTATTCAAAATAATTTCAGCTATATTTTTCAGTCATTATATCTGGTTTTCTGTTTGTACTTTAGAATCGGTTTCCCCAGAGTGGCAAAACAAGACAAGTCTCTGCATTTTTCCACCACGTGACAGCAGGTCGCAGGGAGGGAGAAGAGGGGGCGAGGATAGGAAACCCTGAAGAGGCATGAGTGGAGGAAGATGAAAGATAAGGCTCTAAATGGCACCAACACAGCTTATGCCAAGAGGGAAAGAAATAATGCCTCTTAGGGGTTTTTATATGGCTCTCTGGAGTAAATCCAAAAGTCTACACATCAGTAACTTAACCCTCAGTAGGCTAAGTGATACTCTATAAGAACAGTTACTGCAGTATATTAAGAAGTGCAAATGCTGAATCATGGGCAAGTCAGTTGACTCTAACTGTAACTTTTGTGACAAACACTGGATGTAGTCCGTGTCTGCCAGATGACCTTCAGGACTGTTCTGACTCTACCTCTTTCCAGAGCCCTACTCTGGTGAAGTAGCAACTGGATTTCGTTTTAGTCTCACTGCCCAGGTGTCTCCCTGGAGGCACATAGAGGAGTCCATCAGGAGAGGTCACTGATGAGCCTCTAAGGCCCTAGATGAGCCATGAAGAAGTGGTACTATGGAGGCAGAGACTCAAATAGAAGAGTAAGATAAGGGTGGACTCCTTCTTAGAATCACAAAACACTTATTTTCCAGTTAAAGAAACGAAGACCCAGAGGTTAAAGTGACATGCCTATGGTCACAACCCTAATATATTCAAGACCAAGAGCAGAACCTAAACCCACCTTTTTCCCACCATGCCTTGCTTCTTTTTATCAGTTTTGGCAAATTGCTATAAATCAGTTTACAAGACTGAATTTCCTAAACTATAATCTGGAGGTTTGGAAAAGAACTTAAGGTCAACTGATCAGACCTTCCTTGCTGGAGTCTATTCTATAACATAACTCTTTTTTTTTTTTTTTTTTTTACATCTTTATTGGAGTATAATTGCTTAACAATGGTGTGTTAGTTTCTGCTTTATAACAAAATGAATCAGTTATACATATGTTTCCATATCCCCTCCCTCTTGCGTCTCCCTCCCACCCTCCTTATCCCACCCCTCCAGGCGGTCACAGGTCACAAAGCGCGGAGCTGATCTCCCTGTGCTATGCGGCTGCTTCCCACTAGCTATCTACCTTACGTTTGGTAGTGTATATATGTCCATGCCTCTCTTTCTCTTTGTCTCAGCTTACCCTTCCCCCTCCCCATATCCTCAAGTCCATTCTCTAGTAGGTCTGTGTTTTTATTCCTGTCTTACCCCTAGGTTCTTCATGACATTTTTTTTCTTCTTAAATTCCATATATATGTGTTAGCATACGGTATTTGTCTTTCTCTTTCTGACTTACTTCACTCTGTATGACAAACTCTAGGTCCATCCACCTCATTACAAACAGCTCAATTTTGTATAACATAACTCTTAATTGCTGTCCTGTTTGTGCCTGTATACTCTCAGGGATGGGGAACTTATTACATCCCAAAGCAAAATATTCTGTATATAGAGACTTTGAATTGGTTAAAAAAAATTCCTCCTTACACTGAAGAGAAATCTGACTCCTTGCAACTTCCCCCTGTGAGCCTTAGTTTTGTTTCTGGGGTTACATGGGGGCAAAACTAAACCTTCTTACATCACAGTCCTTTAGTTACTTGAAGATGCCTATAATGTCTCCCATTACTCTACTCTTCTCCAGGCTATACCCTCTAGTTCTTTTAAACACTCTACCTACCTAAGGGTTCCAAATCTCATCATGTATTCTGGTCATTCTCCACTGGACATGCCAGTTTGTCCAGGACATTCCCACATGGGACTTACTGAAATAAATGTGAGCTCCAAGTACAGTCTAACTAGTACAAAAAGGAGAAGACCACTTCTCTTGTTCGGGTCAACAGAGCAGCCCCTGGAACCACATTTGGGTCAGCAATATAAAACTGCTCTTTTTAACTTCCCTCCCCAGCCTTCTCCCACAAAAGCATAAAATATCTAAATGTTATCATCCACTGAACTAATATCCAGTTGTCCTTAGTAATCTTTCAATTCTAGACCAACCAAATCCAGATCAGCAGAGCAGAACTGGCAGTCTATGGAGATTATAAGAAAAAAGGGGAAGCCAGTCAACAGCCAGTTAAGACAGACTTTCTTCAGTTTTGCATGGTTAAAAGGCAATTCATAAATGAAGGAATTTATCAAAGAAACCTTGAACATCATGAAATAAAAGAAGCAACTAGGAGTGATGTTATCAGTTTCTGGGGATTTATTAAAATATGAACTGATACCCATCTATGCATCATCACTGAGGCAGTATGTGTAAGAGGATGGATGCTGTTATACTTCTCAAAGTCTCTTCCAGCCAGGTTACAAATGTCAAATTAGTAAGTCATACTTCAAGACACTATACTTTGAAGTGATGCTACAACATTAAGTCCAAAAAAATGACAAAGGTTTAAGGATAATGTAAATTGACTAATTCTTAGGATGAAGAGTCTAACCTGTAAAAACATGAAAGCAGACCATTCAGATGATTGATAGAAAAGAATTATCATTCTGAAACAGATGGTTTCTCTAGTATTTAGGCCTCATCCCTTTAAATCCCAATGGTTCCAAGAAAATGGTCAGTGCCTGAATTAAATGCTCTATAGACAGTTTTTAAATTGCTGAAGTGTCAAATGAAATGCTTTTCATGTGACAAATTCATACCACGTGTCTAAAAGATAAGCTGAATGGTGGTGAAAAAGTTCAGCCCTGTGTGGTTTTAAATGTTGACTTTGTAAGGAGAAGGGAGACCAAAGAGAAACTCTAAAGCCATCAATTATTTTGGCTTCAAACTAAAATTTTCAAAGTCTACTGTTGTGTTTTTAATTTTTTATATTATTAGGGAGGAGGTTTTTAGTTTACTTCTATCTCATGAATTTCATTGTGTGTTCAAATAGTCATATCTATCTAATTTTGTTTTACTTTTATGTTTACATTTAAGGAAGCTTCATTTCTGATTATGGTGTGTGGAATATGACTAGAGAGATGGCTGGATAGGGAGGGATCTTTTAGTGTAGTTTGGTATGACCTGGGAATTAACAGAAGTATCATGGACTGAAAAATAGCATGGAAAAGTGCTCTAGAAAATATCTAGGTGAGTGAAACCGTTTTGGACTGCTTAACTCAAGCCTTACAGAATGTCTTCATAAAATGGAAAAATGGATTTTTACCATGGCCAAAGTAAACTTTGCTAACAACAACAAAAAAAGGCAATATCATAGAGACCTTGCTTCTTGAAAGCCAATATAAATTATTTGGGAGTTGGTTTTATAGTTCTTTCTCTCTGGATAATATCAACGTATTTTAATATATAGATTCTGGCTCTACTTCTTATCATCTAAGAATGATCAGCATATAGCTGTGGATAAAAAGCTCCCCCAGCACACTCGCATACTCAGGATGAGCAGGAGAGCTGGCTTCTACCCATTCTCTTTCTTTTAAGCTGAAGAGAAGAGCATGAGGCCCCTGCAAATTAACTCAAGAGTGCTGCCTACCATGCTTCCTTGCTAATAATTGCCTGAAAGGAAGAAAACATTTAACCTATTGCTTGGCCAAATGTTAAAATTCCTGAATTCCAGTGCAGTAAGTATATTTGTGAGTGAAACAGCAGATTTTCTTTCTAACGGGGGACTGGAGTTAGATTTACCTTGCCTTAGCAAGAGTCAAGCAAGTTTTGCTCTCTCATCAAAATCAGTGGTTCTCCAACTTTAAGGGGCATTAGAACCACTTGGAAAGCTAGTTAAAATGCACAGTCCTGGGTCCCACAGGGATTTTGACGGAGTAGGTTTGGAGAGACACCCAGAAGACCGTGCTTGAAACAAATACCACAGATGGTCCTTGGTCCATACTTTACAATAACCCATTCTAGAAACCCCACCACTCCACAGATATACACAAAACAGCTCCAAGTGGTCCGTGAATGATGGCTTGACAGTGAATGTTCAGCACAAATAGAGATTACTTTGCTTTTTCTCCTCCCACTCTTCCTTCTCACCACCTTTCTGCTTTCCCCTTTGTTTCCTTCCCCTCTGTCTTTGCATTCTCAGCTATGAATCATGGAAAAGCAGAAGAAAGGGTGAAGAAGAAAGGGTAAGCAGAAAAAAGGCCTCACTCCGCCTGATTTTCTGAGCACCAGACTGTCATTTGTTGGTGTCCTTCTTAAATTCAAGAATTGTCCATGAGTCCGGTACTGATGACACAACTTCCTTATCTTTCAGATCCATGATTTCTCCTTTCTTTTTCCACTGCAAAAAGCTTTGGAATCTTCACAAGCCAATAAATTGAGAGGTAAAAGGAAAGGAAATTCCATCTAATACATTTTATTTATTATAATACTTGTTAGCAGCTCAGAGAAAGATTTACTGAAAGAATTGAAGCTAGAGAACAAAAATATCAGGAACAAATTTGTTCACTCATTCTTTTATTTATTCTAAGATCTATCTTTTGCCAGGGCATAAGAAAATTAAATAAAATAGTTTTCATTGTTGTTAAAGAGCTGTTCAGGAAATAATTAAAAATAAAGACATCAAAGAAAATCAAACAGAAGACTGAAAAATGCTTTCATAATATAACATCAACTTTGTTTCTCATTTTCTAAAGCTGATGGATCTCCCTTCATTACAAAGAATAACTTTACTTAAGTCACTCAATCAATCTTGGATTGACTCATTAAGCTCCTGACAAAAACAAATGAAGATGAATACTTTCCCTATTTTCAATTCTTCTAAATCATTGGTCATTAACATGGTGTCCTTAGATCCCAAGGAGCCCATAGATAGAATACAGGGGATTCATGAACTTGGATGAGAAAAAAAATGTATCTTGATTTTCACTAACCTTGAACTGGTATTTAACATATCTTTCATGAATGTAGGAAATAAACCACAGTAATATTAGCAGTATCTGTGACTATTAATAGAGATCACAGATTTTTCTTATCATATTACAGTTGTACAAATGTTGAAATAGTGTTTACATTCATCACTATTAAACTACAGTAGTTTGTTGACCTGCTGATATATTGTGTTACTTATTATTAATGCATCACAATTTTTTGAACATATCAACCTGTACTTCAATATAATTGATTTCATTATAATCCTATGTACTTCATTTCATGTATATAAAACAGTATTTTAAAAAGAGGTCTATAGCGTAAGAAAGTTAAGAACTCCAGCAATAAACTCTCAATACTCTAATTCTGTGTCAAATTAAATAATCTTTAAACAAAACATATTAGGTTAGGACTCCATACAGATTCCTTAAGTGAGCACAACTTAATAGATTCTGAAGGATCTTGAATGTAAGAGACATTTACGCAGGACATTTCTGCAGACATGCCCATTTCTTTATTCATTATCCTTTATAAAGAAACCCACTAAGTTAATTTCTCTTAGGAATTCAATACCAAAAAAAAAAAATACTCCAAATGGATTTTTATGATTCCCTTTATCAAATAAAAAGAACTAGGTCTCTGTTTTTTAGTTGTTCTTGTTTTGCTTAGGCTGCTAAGAAGATCAGAACCAAATTTAATATCTGATTTTACTGACAATATCATCCCAGTTTTGGTGTAAAATTACCTCCCTTCACTTAAAATAGTTTGCTATACTGTTTTAGCTGGCCTATGCTATAAGGTGTCTTTTTTAAATTATAAGTTGACATAAAACATTTTTTGAAGCAGGAAAGATGAGAATTATGAAAAATGGCTTCGGAGAAATATTTTAAGTCCTTCCATCTAGATATTTTCCGAGTTCTCTCTTATCCTGGGGAAAGGAAGATTTTTTTAATAGGGACTTTACTTCCCTCATTTAACTTCTAGATGCATTCTGAGTCAGTGTTCGTGAGCTCTACAACCCCTAATCAACTGCCAGAAACCAAGGCGCTTCTGTACCGGATGATGTAAGTTGTTATGTTATGGGGGCTCAGCAGGCCAGGCCCACCACAGAAAGATTCCACCAGTCTTGATAGAAATAAACTGCCCCCATGACATTCCAGTGATTCAGTTCTCCCAAGCATTAATGAGCTGTTATGCAAATACTCATGAACTGCAGAAAGACTCTGTCTTATAAGGAGTTACTCATGAAAGCAGCATCTGATTTTTTAAATCAATGTTAATTGCCACCCACCCACTATACTATTCCTCCCTCTCCCATCCTCACTCCCATCCCCCCATAGCCCAGGTTCACTCACCTACTCATGTAACCTCCCAGAGACTTCCCAAGCTTCCAGAAAAGTCAAAGGAATAAAGGTTCTGAGAGAGAAGTGTGAACCTATTTGGGTCACTTCAAATCAGGCATGAGATTCCTTGAGACTTCACTCTAAATGAAGCACCCATTCTCTCCACACAGTAAATGTGGACCTTGGCCTGACTCACTGTTATTGAGAGGAAGAAACGGGTTTTCTTAGTGAGTTCCTGGTAAAGAATAGAGAGCTGAGCGCTGTAACTTCAATTCTGCCCTTGACCGTCTGAAGACCCTAAACTATTTTAGGCATCAGTTTCCCAACAGATGCTAAATGACTGAGCTCTCCTTTGAAAGTACCCTGACCTCTTGAGAGGAAAAACCATAATCACAACCCACATAAGGGCTTGACTTATGGTAGCAAAGAGTAGGAACGATTTTCTGCTTAGGGAGTAGTGGTCAACTGAAAAAAAAAAAAAATGGCTCTCAGGCATTCAGAACAGGGAAAAGAACATTAAATCCTTCAACAAAGAGATAATAAACAGCTACTGTGTGTCAAGCCCTAAAATAGAAATCAGGTATATTTCAGTAAATAAAACATGGACAACTTTTTGGTCACTTTTAGAAGGTTAAATATAACATCTACCCTGTGACTCAGTAATTCCCTTTCGAGGTACTTGCCCAAGAGAAACGAATACATATGAGCATAAAAATACTTGTACGAAAATGTTCGTAACAGCCTTATTCCAAAATCTCGAAACAACTCAATGCCATCAACAAGAAAATGGAGAAACAACTTTTAGTATCTTCATACAGTAGAATGTTAGTCAGCAATAGAAGGCGTGAACTGATATCTGCAGCAACATGAATGAATCTCATAGGCATTACGTTAAAAGAAGGCCAAGAATAGGCAAAACTGAACTAAAATATATTACTAAAAAATAGTAATGTAGATCAGAAAATGGTTACCTTTGGTGAAGAACTAATGAGAGAGGAGCATGGAGGGAACTTTCATGGATAATGAAAAGACACCATCTTATTATGAGTGGTGGTTACATGGGCATACATAATTGTCAAAGTCATCAGACTGAACATTTAAAACCTTTCCTCCTTGTTTTATGTAAATAAATAATCTATGATGAATTATTTCTTCTAGATCATCTGTCCATCTCAAAAAAAAAAAAAGAAAGAAGAAAAAAGAATAGGCATAGCCCTTGTGGTACAATAGGGAGAGACTGGCAATGCCTTAGCAAATAAGCAAATTGATAAGTACATGAACAGGATGCAGTAATGGTAAATAATAGAGGGACCTCATTAGTATGGCTGTGGAAGAGAAGACAGCCTAAGAGCCAAAGGGAGAAAAGAAACAGCCGTTGTAAAGAGTCCACAAGAGAAGCATTTCAAGTAGAAGAAATGGTGTGTGCAAGGGCCCTGAGGTAAGAGAGGGTGGTGGTTCCAGGAAATGAAGGGGCCAGTTTGGCTGAAACATAGTGGATGCTGGGGAAGCTAGCATGGGGAGGTAAGCAGGGGTCAGAAGATATCGGTCAGGAAGGCCATGGGCAAGAGAGGATTTTTAACTTTAGAGCATTGGAAAGTTATTGAAGGATTTAATACAGGTGAATGGTGTGATCTAATTTATGTTTTTAATTACCACTGATTGCTAGGGTGAAAATGGAGGAGCACATGAACTATGTAAACCAATTTCTCTCTTAAAAGCTATTAACCTGTTTCAGAATGAATTTTGTTCAATTATATAGAGCAATTTTACTCTATCATATCAGTCTTCAAGGCTTGGGTGTCAAGTGTAAAAGAAGGATAGTTCTCTACTAAATGAAACGGGTTTGCTTTTTTTATCCTTTCATTTTATCCTTCAACCTGAAGGGAAAAGTACTCAAATACTCTTGACTACAGAATGAAGCTTGTCTATTGGGAAAATGCAGCCCCAGCTGTTGAGGTTGAAGCTTCAGGAGGGGGATACAAAGAGCAGCTATAAACAAAGAAGTTACCCCAATCAGCCAGTCCCACCTGCTGAATCAATGAGTCCCAGAATCAGTGAGTATGCATGTGGGGAGAGGCACAGACTTCAAAGCCAGATTACCCTCTCAGGCATTCTGCAGCTATCTTTTAAAGGCTAGGTTAGCAGAAAATAAAAAAGCAATTTTCTCATCTCTTCTCCCCCGCACCTCGACCTTCAGCCTCATAAAGCGGAGACAGCTGAACCTGCAAAACTAACATGAAAAATACCCATCCTACCTGAAGCTAAGGAGCCCCAGAGACACAGTTATTTTAATCACCAAGGTCTCTGCAAACATTCTCAAGTTATCTGATTATGCACTACTTGGAATAATGAATAAGATTCCACCCCCATGGGGTTGCCTGATTAAACAAAAAGTAAAAGTTGACAAATAGAGGGAAAGAGTGACACACTCAGACACCTTCTATCTGCAGTGGAAATCAAGCTCAGCAAACGAGGTGGGGAAATACTTCATAATGGGAGCGATCAAAAGAAAAAGCTCCAGCAGTTTACTTTGTTTTCAGCCCGTCAGCTGAAGCAGGTGCCTTCTCACTCCGAAATCAGTAGAGCAGGGAATACCCATGGTGACCCCCGCCGCTTCCTCCCACTCGGAGAGACAACTTTTACTTGAGAAGAAACAAATTTCCCCCATATCTTGAAAGCGCTGAATTGTTTTAAAAACAACAAAATAAACACAGGTAAAAAAGAAGATGCAGTCTAATCGAGTTATAAGCAGGAAACTTTAAAAATTGACAAGTCAGAGAGAATGAGCTCTAATTATAGACATATTCGGAACCTGATTCCCATATCTCTGGCCAGGAGTACTTTTTTTTTTTTTCCCCGATAAGCCACCAAGCAAGGATCTTCATTCACTCGACTATTTTATTGTCTGAGAGTAAATCATTCAGTGAGAATTAAGCCCTAGACACAGTACTTGGCACTCTTTTATCCCGAAAGCCAACTGCTGATTTACTATTGAGATCTCCCCACCCCCCTTTCTCACCTCATATACAACTCTTTTTTAATGTAAATGTTTTGCCGAAGTAAAGGATCTGTACGTTAACTCTTGGTTCCAACAGACTCTTGGAAGAGTATTAAGTCTCTTCTAACTTAAAACATGACGTTTAAACTCAGTATACTTAAACTCAAAGTATTTTGAATTTACCTAAAGGAGAAAATAAATGCCAAGTACTGCCTGTTTCGATTTAGAACCTAAACATCTCCGTATGATTCTAAAACGAACACACCATCGTATTTTAAGTGTCTAGAGCAGCCAAACATTCAGAAAGCCTCCGTACCTCTTTCAGGAAAGGTGAAGCAGGCCAGAGACGGAGAAGGTCACGGAGGGGACTTAACCATCGGCTGATCTGGCAGGTAGATCCTGGCAGGCAAAGACTTCTCACCCCCTCCCTTTCCCTTGAAACCTATATACTCCCACAGTTCCCACAGCTGGAACCGTTTTCAGGGACGCAGCCTTGAAAGGGTAAGGTGTTATTGAGACCATCTGGATTGAATACGTGACTGCACCTCATTAAGGACTCATAAACTCATAGCACCTGGCAGGGAGGCGCGAGAGCTACTCAGTTGCAGCCGTCCATGACAAGCCTTGCAAGTTCCCTTGCTTATTAAATTAAACCTACCGCCTACCAACCTGGAGTGGTCTGCCTCTTTCCTCTCTCCCCTTTTCCAACGTGTAGGGGGCCTGTTTATAAACGAGCAGTTCATTAAGAGCTCTCCTTGAAAAGAGGAGTTTCTCGAAAGTGCTTGAATTTGAATCCTTGGGAAGAACGGGAGCAGCCTGAGGGGCGATTTTGCTGTCACACTCATTTTCTTTCACTTTTAAAAATGTAATTATTTCTATTGAGGTATAATTGACATACAATATTATATTGGTTTCAGGTATACAACACAATGATTTGATACTTGTATGTATTGTGAAATGACCTCCATGAATTATCTATTTTATAACAGGGAATTTTGAACTTTGTGACCCCCTTCACCTATTTCATCCATTCCCTATCCCCCCACCCCGCCCCCTCTGGCAACCACAAATCTGTTCTCTGTATCTATTAGCTTGGGTTTTTTTGTTTTGGGGGGTTTTTTAAAGGAGGCCTGAGAAGTCCTCACTGAACTGAGAAAGTGATGGTCAACACTTTATTTAAAAGATAAAGGACAATATCTAAGTGCTAGTTTTTATGGAATCTTGGCGGGGGTGGCGGGGGGTCTTTGAAACCATAGCTGAATTGGCAGCACAGGAGGCAGGGAGCACCATGGTCAACGTTTGGAGCTATTTCTGCTCTGGAGGTCCCAAGCCTGGGTTCCCTGTAAAGTGTCCATGATTGTGGTCACTTCCTTCTCAGCCTGGCTGAGCAGCGAGGCAGACTCTGGGAAGTATCTGACAACCACACACGGCAAGTGACCCAAGGAGAAGCCCCTCAAGATAGGAAGCAGAGTGGAGAGGTCACTTACGACCCATTTGGGCTGCTAAATCAAAACAAGTCTAAAGTCTGCCCTGACTCTGAACTTTCTAATATGTGAAAGAATTACAAACTGTTTTTTTTTTTTTTTTTTTTTTTTTTCAGTGCGCGGGCCTCTCACTGTTGCGGCCTCTCCCATTGTGGAGCACAGGCTCCGGACGCGCAGGCTCAGCGGCCATGGCTCACGGGCCCAGCCGCTCCGCGGTATGTGGGATTTTCCCGGACCGGAGCATGAACCCGTGTCCCCTGCGTCGGCAGGTGGGCTCTCAACCACTGCGCCACCAGGGAAGCCCTGCAAACTGTATTTTAAAGGGACATTTGAGTCTGGGAATGCTGCTACTTGCTGGCAAACCATCCAGATATAGGGTGTCAGCATTAAGCAGAAGATGTTTTTTTGGTTCCTCCTATGTGTCAGGCACTGGGTCCACAGCAGTGAAAAGAAAAGGAACTCCCCTTTATGGAGTATACAGTCCAGTGGAGAAGACACAGTCTAAATACACAAACACAATTCAGAAAGTTCTAATGTGCAAATACTGGGGACTAGAGGAGCTAATAACTAGGGGGCCTAACAGTCTGAGGAATCAGAGAAGGCCTTCCGGAAGAAAGTGATGTTTAAGCTGAGCCCTAAATAGCAAATGGGAGTTAATTAAGCTGAGAGTGTATGTGTGTGAAGCTGAGGGGGAGGGAGTAATGGTTGATAATTTCCAGGTAAAGGGAGGCCTGGAGTCAGTGGGAAACTATCTGTCATATTTAAGGAATTGATAACCATCAGGTACTGCTTGGAGCAGAGAGCCTGGGAGATTCACCTGGGGCTGGAGGGTGATAGTCAGTGTAGCTACACAGGGAGCTGGAGACCAGAGCAGTAGGTAAGCCGTGTTAAGAATTTGAAGCTAAACTCTAAGTCAGTGAAAAGCCATAGTAAAGAAGTGAGGGGCACAACCAGGTGTGTGATTTTAAAAGAATGTTTCAATAGCAGGGTGATGAATGGCTTGCTGGAGTTCAAGAGTGCAGCAGAAGGACTTCCCTGGTGGCGCAGTGGTTAAGAATCCACCTGCCAATGCAGGGGACAGGGGTTCAAGCCCTGGTCTGGGAAGATCCCACATGCCACGGAGCAACTTAGCCTGTGCACCACAACTACTGAGCCTGTGCTCTAGAGCCCATGAGCCACAACTACTGAGCCCATGAGCCACAACTACTGAGCCCACGTGCCACAACTACTGAAACCTGCATGCCTAGAGCCCATGCTCCGCAACAAGAGAAGCCACTGCAATGAGAAACCCGTGCAACGCAATGAAGAGTAGCCCCCGCTCACCTCAACTAGAGGAAGCCCACGTGCAGCAACGAAGACCCAACTCAGCCAGAATTAAGTAAGTAAGTAAGTAAATAAATAAATAAATAAAAGAGTGCAGCAGAAGAGCAGGGGAAAAAGGACCAGGAGGGAAAGTATCTAAAGGGATGGAAAGCATATAGATGGTGGACTTGATAATGGGTTGGATGTAGGGGTGATGGAGAAGTAGTCATCAGAAATGACCCCAAGATCTCTGGCCTGGGCAAGAAGGGAGAGGGCAAGGCCATTTACTGAAACTCAGGACAGGGAAAGTAGAGCAGGTGACAAGCAGTGGGAGGAGGACCTGAGCTCAGTTAGAGGTGCATGAGAGACAGTAAAGTTTACTCTCTTTGTAGAAAACTACGTTGATCAAAGATTAAGGGGGCTTGGGCCTCCCTGGTGGCGCAAGTGGTTGAGAGTCCGCCTGCCGATGCAGGGGATACGGGTTCGTGCCCCGGTCTGGGAGGATCCCATATGCCGCGGAGCGGCTGGGCCCGTGAGCCATGGCCGCTGAGCCTGCGCGTCCGGAGCCTGCGCGTCCGGAGCCTGTGCTCCGCAACGGGGGAGGCCACAACAGTGAGAGGCCCGCATACCGCAAAAAAAAAAAAAAAAAAAAAAAAAAAAGATTAAGGGGGCTCAGAAATCTGGGGACCTAATTTACAACAGTGAATCTGGGTACTTGGGTTAGTTAGACACAAACCTGATCCCCAAGATCAACACACCCACCTGACCCTTGTGGATTTCCAGCTGACGCAGCAACTCAGCTGGGTGTAGGGACCCATAGCATGCTGCACATCCTCTTTCCTGAGGATCATCGAAATGACCATAGTACAGGGACTCTGCACTGCTGAGATGACTGCAAGTGATCTTCAATGAGGTCAAAAACTAAAAACGAACCTAAAAAGGACTCTGTCCCACTGCCTGAGCTTCTCATGTTCAATACAGATTATTTCCCTCCATGAAAGTCACATCATCTTGACAATCATTGTTTATTCTGTTCCAGAGGGCATCGCAGGCCATCTCAGCATGTTACCTTTCATTGGTCCCACTGTTCAGATCCACACAGGAAGACAGAGCAGCCACAGAAAATGGTATGGATACTTCACATTTTCTCTTGGGAGTGTTCACTGGCACAATTAAAGACCATGTCTATTGCATCAAAGAAATTCAGTTTCTAGAAGAAAAAATTTCCCAAATTTAAAATGAAAGTTCATTTATCAAATAAAAGAAGCAAAATTGTAATATTTGACCATGCTAGTTTTTCATTACTCACATAATTATACATACAGTTTTTCAGAAAAATGATTTCTAAGATTAAAATATTTACACCCAATTTCTATAATTAGTTTCTCTAAAGAAATGAAAGCATAAAAGTTACTATTTCAAAGATAAATGTTCAGTTTCTAGTAACTAGAGTTGCCACATCTATTCTGGCTGAGAAAAGGAAGTATAGATTAAACCTCATCTAGTTTTAACAGACTTTGTGTTTTAATAGCAGGTCAGTTCACTGGGATTTATTTAAAATAAAATTATCAAGGCAAATCATTAATTTTATTTGAAAATCAACACTTAGATTTTTTTCCCTGTGTGTTTCCAGAAGTATTATCTTATGCAACTATTCAAAGCATCTTCATGCATAAAACAAAACAAAACAAACAAAAAAATGTCTATACTCTCAGCTGGGGAAAACCTATGTCATTTATATTTGCTTCTGTATATATTTAATAACTATTGATCACTATACACAAGGCACAGGGACACGCAAATGACCTGAATTATGTTTTCCTTGAGAAGGAAAAAATTGAAAACAATCATCAACCATGTTAAAGTGTTACAAAATTCCTCTAATCTAGCCATCTGAAAGGAGTATACTTATTTATGGCATATGTTACTTGGAATCTAATTGGGTTTTGTTTGTTTGTTTGTTTGTTTTTGTGGTACGCGGGCCTCTCACTGTTGTGGCCTCTCCCGTTGCGACACACAGGCTCCGGACGCGCAGGCTCAGCGGCCATGGCTCACGGGCCCAGCCGCTCCGTGGCATGTGGGATCTTCCCAGACCGGGGCACAAACCCGTGTCCCCTGCATCGGCAGGCGGACTCAACCACTGTGCCAGCAGGGAGGCCCGAGAGATACTTTTAAAACACAAATCAGATCATATCACCCTATGATCAAAAGTCTACAATGGCCCCTATTTCACTCAGAGCATAAGCCAAAGTGCTTACAGAGTCCCACAAGGACCTACCTGAATAGTTCTTCACCTACTCCCTTACCTCTCTGACCTCACTTCCTATGACTTTCTTTCCTCATCCTTTATTTCACTCTAGACACACTGACCTCCTTGTGGTCCCTGGAGTATTCCAGCCACTCTACTGCCTCAGGTCCTTTACACCAGCTGTTGCCTCTATCTGGCAACATGCATGCCCCCCAGATCTGCCTGGTTTACTCCCTTACTCCTGTCAAGTCTCTCCCCAAATGTCACTTTTTCAATGAGACTTACTCTGACCACCCTATTTAATATTAAAACCTGCTTCCACCTCATAGTCCCATATTTCCCTGACCTCATTCTACATCTCCTTTTTCCTGAGCCCTTATAAACTTGTAGCATATAATATACTTATTTATTTAATTTACTATTTGTCTCCACCAGCTGCAATAAAAACTCTATGAGGATAGAGGTCTTCTTTGTTTGTTCACCAATGTATCTCAAGTCTCTGGAATGATGCACCCACAAATATGCTGAATGAATGGATGAATGTGTTCAGGAACCCCCTCCATTCTAGAGCAGTAAGGAACTGTCTGCTGCATCTGGCCCTAAATGAGAAAAGTCAAACCCAAAATAGACTTGACTGTTAATCAAAGTAGAAGTTCAAGTCTTAGGATTTCATTTTCCCTTTCCTTCTCCCACAGAGGTTGCCTATCACTCTCTTCATGTGGGTAACTATACAGGAAAGAATTTTCACTTTCCTGGAATATGGACTCCATTCACTTACCCTAGAACTGGGAAGGGATGGAAGACTGAGACTATGAATTCTTACCTACTCTCCCAAGCAAGGACCAATTCTCTTCCTTCAATAATCATTGAGCTCAACTCTGTGCCAGGAACTGGAAACATGTTGGTGAGAAGGACAGGAAAGGACCCTAATCTCCTGGACATTAAATTCTAGTGTAATTACATATCCATACCAAATTCTGTGCCCAGAGGCCAGTTATAGAACTTATTTCCCTTGTTGGGGAGAGAAGAAAAACCTAGGTATTCTACGTTACATTCACCCCTTAGAACACGCAGCTCATAGTGTGGTCCCCAACTAGCAGCATCGGCTCACCTGGGAGCTTGTTAGAAATGCAGACTCACAGACCCCATCCCAGGCCTATGAATCAGAAACTTCATTTGAATAAGAGCCCCAGGTAATTCTTATGCACAGAAATGTTAGAGATGCACTGCCTTGGAGCTCTCCACTGACTTCGAGCCCATTGGTATCACGTGAATTGTGGCCAAGGGAAATTAGAGGCAGAGAAAGGCGAGAATTCGGTTCATTTTCCCTTTTACTAATAAACAAAGACTATCACTTGATGTCATGGATGATAGTAGGAATTGTAGTAGAAGATTCTAGATTAATGTCCTGGATTATTAAAAAATCCACAGCACACAAAGCTGATCTGAAATAAATACATGGTAATCATTTGCTAACATTTTGAGCTTTCAAACATGTTCAAGAGGCAGTATTTAAAAGTCTTAAGTAAATATGTTTGAGTAGAGGTTCTGAAGCCAGACACCCTGATCTCTAAGCTGTCACTCTATCATTAGTTGTGTTTCCTGGGCCAATTTGCTTAGCTTCTCTTAAGTTTCAGTTTCCTCTTCTATAAATTAGAAGTAATAATAGTACTTACCTTCTACATTTATTATGAGGACTACATAAGATAATGCGCATAACAAAGTAAGCATGCAACATACATACAAACTTTCAGTTATAAGATGAATAATTTCTAGAGATCTAATGTACAGTATGGTAACTATACTTAATAGTGTATTGTATACTTGGAATGAGTAGATCTGAAGTGTTCTCACCACAAAAAAAAAAGGTAAAGAAAAGAAAAAAGAAAGAAGCATAATGCTAAGCATACAATAAGCACTCAATAAATTTTAGCTTTTATTATTATTTTGTTATTCTGATCAACGTTTATTCATTAAATATTTTAGGAATAAGATACAATAATAGAGACAATCAGAATGGAGTATGAAGAGCCTACTTAGATTAGCTGATCAAACAAGACCTCTCTAGGGAAAGAAGGTTTACATGGAAACCTGGAGGATAAGAAATAGCCAGTCACATTATGAGTCATAGAGTCAAGCCAGGCAAGGGAAGAGCAGTTCAAGATAGGTACAGATCATATGAGACTTCAGAGTCCAGAAGAGGGGGTTGGAACTTATTCATCATCAGTGGAAAGCTACTGAATCCTTTCAGACAAAGGAGTGAATTAAATAAACATAAATGTCTATTGGGGTGCCACTGGGGGCAAAGGTCTGGGAAATGTCCCTGGGACATATGAAGATGAATCAAACATGGGGTCAGCTTCTAAGGAACTGTCATTCTAATAGTCTGACTGGAGACTTAACACCAAAGACTCCTCCTCTCATGTCCTCCTGCCCTTCCTTTTGCTCCTGAGCCTTCCTCATTGATCACTTCCAGGGACCTGCTCACACTTAGCTCCTTTCTGGAACTTGTGCTGACCTCTGTCCCCTGCACCCCTGGTTCCTCCGTCTGATCTCTCAGAGCACCTGGCACACACCTGTGGAATAGAGCCGCTATCTCGTGTGGTTGTAATTAGCTGAATTCCTTTCTATATTTATTTAAGGCTAAATCTATGCTTTCCATTTCTGTAGTCTTACTACCTGTTATAATGCCGGCACATTGGCACATGGTCGGTACGCAATAAATGTTACTGTGAATAAAAGAGCTAACATTTGTCTGCCATTTCTTTCTTTACTGCAAAAAAATGTGTGCCAAATTCAGCTTCTGTGTTTTAATGACAAACCAGAGCCCCCTAGACTGGGGGTTTTCTTGAGGAGAATTACCTCTTTTAGTGGCAATCCCCAGCAAGAGGAAAAATCTCAATTTGAAATGCATTTTACTAACATGTGGATGTATATTTTACTCACCTTGCAGGTTTTTTTTTTAATTCAGCAGAGAATTATTGCCATAGAAACCATAGAAGAACATATCCACCACCAGTGTCTTGGTCTATTTTTTTTAGTTTTTCCTCCCCATAGCCCTTTGGGGTGCTTCTCATCTTACAGAAGGGGAAACTGAAGCACAGGAAGAGCAGGCCACACAATGAATCAGTGATCAAACACGCTCTTCCTGTGAGTGGGGTGCTTTGGAGGTATCTCTGAGGCGGCTACACTCATCCGTGACATCACTCTCACCTCTCTGCACTGCTTTCTCCCCTGTGTCTCCTCCCAGACTTAGCTTCAACTCTTCCCTTGTCCTGTCAGTCTGGGCCTGTGTCCCTGGTCAACCCCAGAAAACCCAATGACTCCCACTCCAGACTCCTCACCTGGACAAAACGTCCTATGCTGGCCCCCTATCCTGCCTCAGAGCTGCTCACGTCCTCCCTCGCGCCATTCCCTCGCTGCCACCCCTTCCCCTACCTGGTCACAAATACTCATTGGATCTTCCAGCTCTGCCTCCCTTACCCTTGAAGTCCTGCTCTTTGAAACAAATATAGAACCTCAAGTTGACAAAGAACTCAAAGGTCATCCAATCCCGCCTACTAAAGCACCTTCCAAAGTAATAGCAGCTAATCTTATCAACCAGTTTGTGTTCATGGGTGGTTAAAGGAAAAGAAAAAAAGACCAGTGCTGAGAGGAGCTAAAATTAAGTAAGATTTCAAGAATCAGGATAAGTTAACTGCTGCATCTGCTTGGTCATGACCACCATGCTAGCACATTCACTGGAAGATTGCATCTCTACCAAAACTATTCTTGGGTCTAAAAAGATGGCAGAGAAGAAATTCTCTTATTGATGAATCTGTTACATGAACTTTGATCCTTGCTGGAGAAGATCCAAATTTGCGCAACCCGAAGCTTATATAATATACAAAATGACAAATATAAAAGTAGGTCCAAAAGTGAGCATTTCTTTAGAATGAGAAGAGAAATCATAACAAATTGCACATTTTTAAAAAGGTGATAAATATCACAAATATCGTAAAATCCAAAGCATCCCAGGGCCAGAGCAATGAGGAGCCCTGGAGTTTATTCCACCAGGGTAAGTAACTCTGACTTTAATCCTGGAGTTCTTTTTCTTCTTTGTTTCCTGCCAACATCTTCTGATAGGTTGTCTGTCTTCCCCTCCTCCATTTCCTCACCAATGAATCCCTTCCTAATCACAGGCACTTCATTCCAGTCCACACCACTCCACTGAAACTATCTTCTCAAATGTCCCCAGTGGCTCCTCGTCACCAAATCAGATGGCTTTTGCTCAGCTTTTGTGCTCCTGGTCTCTTTTTGGTGGTAGACTCTCATAACTGAAACCGAGTCCCCCCTAAACCCGAATTCCCTTACTGAGTTTATGATTAATCTTTCTCTCCAAAACTTTATTCCCTTTCTTACACCCTCTGACCTCAATCCTGTGCTAACTGAATGCTAATCAACCGGAGTCAGATGACTAAGATTGCTGTTGTCCCTAACATTGTTAATGTACTAAAGTTGCTGTTGTAGATTTCATCATTAACGTACAAACTCAAGTTGCTTCTCCAGGACAAGGTGAGCTCACAGACTCCTGAGCCATGGACCGCCTGGCCAGAGAATCATAAACCGGAGACATCCTGACTCCTGAAACTATGATTAAGAAATGTCACAGAAATGTCACAAGAGGATGATTAATCCCAGTTTCTTTGATTCTCCCCTTTAAAACATCCCTAACTCAAAGACCAAGATGGAATGGATCTGAGACTTGTCTTCCACTCCCTTGCTTGGTGCCCTACAAATAAACCCTTACTTTGCTGCAGATACTTGCTATCAGAGTTTGGCTTTCTGCACCGCAGACACACAAGTCCTTGCCCAGTTACACAACCATGCCTACGTCCTCAGAATTCTATCTGCCTTGGCATGCACAAGGCTATATTGTCACAATTTCCCTACCATATGTGCTCATCTTTTTCTTCACTGGTTTTATTTCCTCCATCCATGCACCAAATTGGGTATAACCCAAGCTCAATCTCAGCCCTTGCTTTTGGCAGTCCACAAGCTCCCCCATAGCCTCTCAAAGCTTCAAACATACAAGTAATGCCCAGATCTGTAACTCTGGCCCTGACACCTCTCCTGTGTGTCGGTCCTGCCAATTGGACATCTCCATAGGAAAGTCTCCCTGAACCTCAAACTCAACATGCTCAAAGCCAAACTAATTATACACACTTCAAAACTGGACTCTGTGCCCCCAAAACTCACTAGACTCTGAAATTCAATATTTCTAAAATTAAATACATCATCTTCCCTCATAACTAGCTGTTTATCAGAACTTCCCCCTTTCTGTTAAAAGTCTGAACTAAGTGGATGAGAGTCAAGTCATAATCTCAGCAAAGGAAATGACACTATCTTTCTCCTATCTTGTCTGCATAAAGTAATTCATTCTGGTTCATTCCTCATGAGAACAGGAAGTTGCTCTGAAATGTTGGTTGGGAGAGAGAGCATCTGCAACCACTTCATGAAGTTTGGTTTACATGCAGTTCTGTGTCTGTCTCTACCTAGACTTAGAACAGAGGCTCCAGGCCCCAGAAGAATGAAAGCATTTTTGTGGTCAGTGATGCTACTGTGATTCTGGCAGTTAAAAGGAACCATGGCATTTAAAAGATGAACACTGTATCACTATAAAAACAAACAAAGAAGCAAAAAAAAACATGTCTTTATACTGTGGAGTTGGGACACAAGAGCAAAAATAACTGTTAACCCTCTTCTTAGTACCTCAAGGAATTAGAAAGTGTCATTAAAAAAAGGAACAGAAGGGCTTCCCTGGTGGCGCAGTGGTTGAGAATCCGCCTGCCGATGCAGGGGACATGGGTTCGTGCCCCGGTCTGGGAAGATCCCACATGCCGCGGAGCAGCTAGGCCCGTGAGCCATGGCCGCTGAGCCTGCGCGTCCGGAGCCTGTGCTCCGCAATGGGAGAGGCCACAACAGTGAGAGGCCCGCGTACCACAAAAAAAAAAAAAAAAAAAAAAAAAAAAGGAACAGAATGGTGGAGTTCAGGCAGAAGAGTTCAAGGAGAAGAGAGAGGAAGAAGAAAAGGAGAGGAGAGGGAGTGGGGAGGAGGGAGAAGAGGAAAAGAGAGAACGCTAAAATAAAACAGGAACCTCCAACCTTTGCAGAATAAAATTGATTTTTCAGTGCCCTAGAGCAAATAAAATAAAATAAAATAAAATCTTCTCAACTGAATATTGAGGAAAGAGAAATAGAAAGTGACTAATCAATCTCAAAGATTGACATACAGAATGGTTTCTAATGGAAATTGACCCGGAAGTCTGGAGAGATGTTTTGTTATAGAGGCAAAATCCAGCCAAGCAAAGAAGCTGGAATGTAAAATCAAAAGAAGTAAAAGCGGGGCCTCCCTAGTGACACAGTGGTTAAGAATCTGTCTGCCAATGCAGGGAACACAGGTTCGAGCCCTGGTCCAGGAAGATCCCACATGCCGCAGAGCAACTAAGCCCCTGTGCCACAACTGCCGAGCCTGTGCTCTAGAGCTGACATGCCACAACTACTGAAGCCCACATGCCTAGAGCCCGTGCTCTGCAACAAGAGAAGACACCACAATGAGAAGCCTGTGCACCACAATGAAGAGTAGCCGCCGCTTGCCACAACTAGAGAAAGCCCGCACACAGCAACAAAGACCCCACACAGCCAAAGATAAATAAATATATTTTTTAAAAAAGCAGCAAGAGCAATTTACCTTAAAAATCAAAATATTAAGACCTACCCTGGGAGAGAAAGTGTCTTATTCAGAAAAAAAAAATTACAGATTGGTATCTGGACTCTGGATAATCCAGAGTCCATGTGTATATTACAGCTCTAAGTGACTGGGTAGCATATACAGATAATTCTTACAGTAATATATATCCTCATGTATGTTTTAAATTAGATAATATCATCACAGAGCAAAATATCTTCAATACTCAGAACGAAGCATGTCCAAATGACAAATTGTCAGTATGTTAATAATTTCCAGGGTTCTGTCTCTGGTCTTTCTTTTATTTTATTCTTTTGCCCTTTGTGATCTTCTCCTCATTTGGAGAACTGCATATCTACATCCATACTGTGTATTTTCATGTGTGTGTCCCTCAGGGTTTTTGTTTCCATCGTATTGCCACATAACAAACTACCATACATTCAATGGTAAAGAAACGTTGATTCTCAGTCTCATGAATCTGCAAATTGCCTGCAGTTCAGCTGATCTAGAATGGGCTTGGCTAGGCAGCTCTGCTCCAAGCTGAGGGTTAGGCTCAGATCTGCTCCATACGTGTTTTGTTCTGCGACCCAGAACGAAGGGGGCTTTTATTTTCATGGCAGGCGTTAGAAGCTCCTTCTCTGAGTGGAAATATACAATGCCTCTCATGGCTTAGGCTTTGAAAGGGCAGCTATCATTTTCATCCACATTCTGTCCGTCAAAACAAGCCATGCACCCAAGCACACCATCAAAGGCTCAGAGAAGAGCAGTTTTCTCACAGAGGCTGAGAAAGAGGAAGTGAATATTTGCTGAATGATATTTAATCTGCTAAACTTCTCAAACTCAGTGTCTCCAAATCTCTCATCTTCCTTGTTGTTCTCCTTTATCTAATGACTGGCACCATTATCCACCCAGTTAGAAAACCAAGAGTCGGACTTCCCTGGTGGCACAGTGCTTAAGAATCCGCCTGCCAATGCAGGGGACAGGGGTTTGAGCCCTGGTCCGGGAAGATCCCACAAGCCGCGGAGCAGCGAAGTTCGTGCGCCACAACTACTGAGCCTGTGCTCTAGAGCCCGCGAGCCACAACTACTGAGCCCACGTGCCACAACTACTGAATCCCGCACACCTAGAGCCCATGCTCCCCAGCAAGGGAAGCCACCACAATGAGAAGCCCACGCACCGCAACGAAGAGTAGCCCCCACTCGCCGCAACTAGAGAAAGCCCGCGTGCAGCAACGAAGACCCAACTCAGCCATAAATAAATAAATAAATAAATTCTTAACAAACAAAAAAAAAGAAAACCAAGAGTCATTCTAACTTCTGCCTACTCTCAGTAACTGTTTATCAAATTTATTGATTCTCATTTTTACATTTTAAAATTATCTGTACTTAATTTGGGCCTGTAGTGAAAACTATGATTTTTCTGATTATTCCTACTGTCTCATTCCATAGCTGGTTGTTCTATTACCCTAAAATGAAAAATATTAGAGAAAGCAAGTAAACCTAGATGATCATTAAAAGCTCTTTTTAAGAGAATTCCATCTAAGAAATGTGGAAGAAATGATAAATTTATAAATCCTAATGAGCTATTGACTCAAGGAAAGATCATCAATAGTTAAAGCCATTAGATCAGGGGTTCTCAACCTCAGCACTACTAACATTTCTCATCATCAGACTTCTTATTGTCTTTTTTCAATTAACTGACAGCACTCAGCCATCTAAGTTCATTGTCCTTATAATTTCACATCCCTTGGACTTCTCAAATGCTTGAGATACTGCACCTGCCAGCACATCCCCTTCACCTGTATCCCATCCCAGTTCCCAGCAAAAGTTTTAACAATTCTACTCACCACATGCCAGAGTCTATCAGAACACTAGCGATGGGACCCTTATTGCCAGCTTGTCAGTGGGCTGTCCAACTCTAAAATCCCATTTTGTAGTCTGCTTCCTCAGACCAACTTCCTTAGGTTGGGTTCTCTGGGAATAGACACCAAGGGAGAGATCTGTGGAAGATCTATTTATTAAGGTTAGCTCTCAGGAACACCACATTTGTGGCATTGAAAGAAGCTGGACTAGACAAAGGGAGAAATCGAACTGCAATGAAGTTGCAACAAAGGCCACGACCTATCCCATGGGAAGCTCTAGAAGTAGGATGGCCCTTCAAAGTTGTTCTAAACTGTGGCAGTGACATTGTACCATCACATCAGCCAGTCACTGGCTGCAGGCGCCTACAGGGAGGGTGTGAAACCTTGCACAAGGCAGCTGCCTTCAGCTGAGGGCAGTTTCCTTCAGCTGTGAACCCTCAGTGGCCAACATTCTCACTGCTGGGAAATGAGTGCCTTGGTCCTGAAGGGAAATGTGGGCAGTGCACTGCATTATCCACTACACATGTAAGCGTGCTCTAAGGTTTGGACAGAATCAGATTCAGCATGTTTTGGGGGGCGGGGGTGAAGAGCATATTACATCAGGACAGCTGAGGTACATAATACCTGCTTGTTCCACCCTAAAAACCTTTTATCTCATGCACTGGTTCTCTACAGTCAATTTTGCCCCCACCAGGGAACATTTGGCAATGTCAGGAGACATTTTTGGTTGCCACAACTGGGAGGGTGGGAGTCGAGGTTGCTACTGGCCTCTGATACAATGCTGCTAACCACCCAGTGGTAAACAACACAACACCATCCCCAACAAAGTTTTATCACGCTCAAAATGTCAATAGTGCTAAGGAGTGAGAAAGTCAGAGGACCTCCTGGGCAACATCAAAAAGACTCTAACCCCTGAAGCTGGAGGGCAGAAAAATCTGAGAATTGGGTCCCAGACTTAATTAGTATGTTGAAGAGCAGTTTAAAATCTCTGGCAAGTCCACTATGCCAGAGGAAGGACGCTGGTTAAGAAGGAATTGTACCTTGAGACTGGGAAATGGGACATTTGGGTCAATGCACTCAAAAGCCTTGAAACATCAGATTCCCTTGACCTTTCTGGGCCTGCAGAAGAGGCACACTCCTCTGTATTAAAGATTAACATTCTGCATTGCTTGAAGATGACACAGAAGCCTCTGCCTTGCAAGAAAAAAATACTTTCAAAAATCAAAATTTACGTCCACCTCCACCTCTTAGCCACCATCATCAACAACTAGGGTCATTCACAACATGGCATATTATGATGGGAAGACCAAACTCTACCACCATCACCCTTCAGCCAAGATAGTAAATCAAAACAATCTTGCATGCTAGGGGGTGGAATGGCAGGGGTGGTAGTCCTCATCATGTTTCCACTGAATTCACCAGTCTGACTCATAAAGAAACCATATGGAGCCTAGAGAATGACAATGGACTGCTACAAACTCCAACAATACTACCTCTAAGTGCAGCTGCCATGACAGATATGCTATCCTTGTTAGAGCACATTAGCATTGTCTCAGCTACAAAGTACATAACATTGATATGGTCAATGAATTCTTTTCCATCTTATTGAGACAACAGAGCAGAAACAGTTCACATTCCCATGGAAGAGACAATAGTATGCACTTATGGTTTTCCTCTAAGGCTATATTAACTCTCTCCCTCTGTCATAATATAGTCTAAAGAGACTTGGACCATCTGAACACACATTAGTGTATTCTACAGATGGCACCATATTAATCAGCCAAGATGAGCAAGAAATGGCAAGTATTTTGAAGGCCTTGGTAAGATACATGCACTCCAGAGGGTGGGAGATGTATCCCATGAAGATTCAGAGGCCTGTCTCATCAATAAAAAATTGTAGGGGTCTAGTGGCCTGGGGGATAATTTAAACAACTCCTTTACTAGGATCTTCATCTCCCCTTGCCCTTTTATCCTTCCACCACAATTCATGGAGACTTCCAGTCACCTCTGTTCTTAGTTTCATGAAAGACACCAAAAGCTATGTATCCAAAACTGAATTCATAACTTTCCCCAGAGACCCTGGCTCCACTCTTGTACTGTATCTCTTGGTGAATGTCTCTACCACCCATCCAACTACCCTATATGCCCCAGCTTTATCTCTCCCTTTACCCCAAATGCAATAAATCACTGAGTCCTAAACATCTCTCAAGTCAGGCTTCTTATCATCTCCTCCACTGTTATTACTCTAATTCAGGCCTTCAGCATCTCTTTCCTGGTCTGACACTGGAGACAAATATTAGAGTGGAAAGAAAACCAGTTTTGGAAACCTGTTGGTCTATTGACCTAGGTTTTAATATTCATTTTACCCACTCTCTGCCTATATGAACTTGGACAAGTAAATTAACCTAACACTTAGTTTCTTCATCTATAAAAAGAGATAATAAATATCCACCTCATAGGTTGGTATGAGGATAAAATGAAACTAATGTGTAAATTGCCTGCCATAGAGGTCAGCATATTTTCCTAGAAGGGTACACTTCATAGTGTAAAGCAGTCATATTCCTCCCAAAATTAAATTATAATAAATTTTATGTAATTCCAATCAAAAGTCCAGTAGGATTTGGCAGGGAAGTGGGTGGGGGGAGAGGCATTGGAGGAGTTGATTATAAACTCTATATGAAGAGTATATATGTGTATATATATATATATATATATATATATATATATATATATATATATATATATAAGTGCCAACACAAAAAGTCATAAAGATGCAGTTATTAAAATACAGTGACTAGTCCAGAACAGAGAAGAATATCAAAGGAACAGAAGAGAAAGTTTAGAACTGTTAAAAAATAAAATTCAACTGAGTAAATTTGCTTTCTAATTAGCTTTATTCAACAACTCATGAATCGGGCAGCATACCATCTAATAAACAGAAGGATTCTCCAAGAAGCTGTACAAAATGGAAGGCTTTTACAGAAACAGAGCAGTACAAGGAGGTTATTAGCAAACCAAAAGAAAGTTTCAGGCAAGGTTACCTCACTAGTACTGACCAAAAATTTCCAGAAATTCCACTCCTGGGAGAAGTGGAGACTGCAATTAAGTCTTGGTTTGCTGTTCTGGGGACAAGTGGTTCCACCTTGGGCCTAATGATTCTTTTTTCTTCCTTTTTATTTTTTTTAACAGAAACAAACCCAAGCATAAAGGGAGCTTTGTCTAAGATTGTGCTGTCCTTTCAAATAAGTGTGAAATTAAAAGATGGTATTGCTTATGTTATCCACTATCTATTTTGAAAAAGTTGTTTGCTACTTATCTCACACTATATAAAAGTAGATTTTTAAATACATTATGGAGCTAAAGCACAATGAAAGTTTTATATTCTAAGAAAATAGAGAAATATATACATATAAGCATAGGGTGAGGGAAGTCTAAGTGTGACAAGAGCTATACAGGAAACAATAGATTTGCTTTTAAAAATTAAATATTTCTGCATGGAAAAAGTTAACAGACAGATGACACAATGGGAAGAGATCTTTGTAATACCTGTAACTGACAAAGAGTTACATTCATACCACATAAAGAGCTGCTATAAACAAGCAATAAAAAGAAAGCAGCTTAATTTTTAAGAATAAATTATATTAGGTAATTCACTGAAGAAGAACTACAAATGGAAGTAAATAAAACCAAAAATAAAAGAGTTTCAACTTCAAAAAAAATACATATATATATATATATATATATATATATATATATATATATATATATTTTTTTTTTTTTTTTTTTTTTTTTTTTTTTTTTTTGCGGTACGCAGGCCTCTCACTGCTGTGGCCTCTCCCGTTGCGGAGCACAGGCTCCGGACAGGCAGGCTCAGCGGCCATGGCTCACAGGCCCAGCTGCTCCGCGGCATGTGGGATCTTCCCAGACCAGGGCACGAACCCGTGTCCCCTGCATCGGCAGGCAGACTCTCAACCACTGCGCCACCAGGGAAGCCCCCTTCAAAAATATTTTAATGCAAATTATAGAGACCTTTTTTTGCCTGCTGATGTTGTAAAAAATTTTACAAATTATCATATAAACAGGGCTTATAGTATAGAGAAAAGGCTTTCTCACCTGGTGTGGGTAGGAGTGAAAATCAGTACAACTTTTCACAGAGCAATTTGATAATACTCATTGAAAGTCATAATATATAGCTTATGCCTAGACCTTCCAATTCTATTTTTCTATCCTAGACAAATACTAGCAGAAATACACAAACGTGTATATAAACATAGTCATTATAGCATTTTTTTTGAAACAGCAAAACTTTGGGAACAAATTAAATGTTCCTTCGTAGAGAAATGACTGAAGATGTGCTGACAGTCTATGCACCCAGCCATTAAAAAGAAAGAGGGGGCTTCCCTGGTGGCGCAGTGGTTGAGAGTCTGCCTGCTAATGCAGGGGACGCGGGTTTGAGCCCTGGTCTGGGAGGATCCCGCATGCCGCGGAGCAACTGGGCCTGTGAGCCACAACTACTGAGCCTGCGCGTCTGGAGCCTGTGCTCCGCAACAGGAGAGGCCGCGATAGTGAGAGGCCCACGCACCGCAATGAAGAGTGGCTCCAGCTTGCCAAAACTGGAGAAAGCCCTCGCACAGAAACGAAGACCCAACACAGCAAAAATAAATAAATAAATTACTAAACTCCTACCCCCAACATCTTAAAAAAAAAAAAAAAAAGGTAGCCTATTTAAAAAAAAAAAAAAAGAAAGAGGTAGGTCTGTATGTATGGAGGAAGAGATGTTCATATTATTCTATTCAATCATTTTTTCAACACACTTTTATTGAGTGCCAGAAGAAAAGTAGACATGGATCTAATTGGAAAAATACACAAAGGAAAAAAAGTCTAGGAAATCATTACAATAGGTGTTGTAAAGGAAACAGAGTAGAAAATAGTAGGTGTAATCCTTGATTCATCTCTTTTCCATGCACCCAACACCCAATCAACAGACCTGAAAATTCTACTACCAAAAGTAATAGATCAAAATTTTCCACTTCTCTCCAATTCTCCTTCTACTATGCTTTTCAGTGGCTTCCACTAGAACTAACAATAAAATCTAAAGCCCTCACTGCAGTTTAGAAAGCCCTATGTGATCTGAGTCTCTATTAATCTCTCTAGCATTATCTCCTGCCGTCCCCAGACTCCAGCTCTATGGTCTTTCATGCTATTCCTGCTACATGCCAAGCTCACTCCTGTTTTAGAGCCATCACTTTTGATGGTGGTTTTCAACAAGCAGGGAGGGAGGAGCCACCACAGAAGGAAGTTTGGAAATGTTTGGGGCTATATTTGGTTGTGTGAAAGGATTTCAATCTAAAATGGAACTGGAGGGTATGCAATGAAGAACCTCACCTATGTGCCCTCAAAGGAATGGAACTTAAGAACCGAGAGACTGATTTCCTATAAATGCCTGGTTTATGGAAGTCTTGTCTCCTGACCAATGAACATCTGCCAAGAATCTCTCTCCATCCTCAAGCCAAAAAACGTATTGCTTGGACTCTGCCTGAACTTCCCCCTCTTTGCACTGCTTGCTCATAAATACAGCCCACCCCAAAACCCTCGAGAGGCTTGCCTGTAACTTGCTACAGCACGTGTTTCCTGAATAGCAATTCCTCCACTATTCTCAAATAAACCCGATTTCTGGTAACTTGAGCTTGCCTCAGTTTACCTCTTTATTTAGGTTGACAGTCATCACAGTGACTAGTGGACCTACTGGCATTTAAGCTCTTAAGAAAGCTCAGCATATTGCTAGGTGCATTATGGTTTCAAAATACCATAAGCAAGCCATAAAAAGTTGTTGCCTCTGCTTGCAATGCTCTTTAGCTTAAGCTCTGCATTCCTGGCTCTTGTTATTTTAAATGGTACCTCCTCAGAAAGGCCTTCCCTTTGATGTAGTTTTCTAGTCTCTCTTTACCTTATCACCTTATTTTAATTCTCTACATGGTGCTTATCTGATAAGTTATATATTTATTTGTTTGCTTGTCTGTTTATTTTCTCTACCACCCACACCCCCAATTAGGATGTAAGTTTAAAAGAAGCAAGGAACTTGTCTGTCGTGTTCACCACTCTATCCCCTAAACAATGCTTGACACCTAGTAGGTGTTTAATAAATGTTTGTTGAATGAATGAAGGGTATTGGTATCATAATGGGGTAGTATGACTTTGCTTTAGGTAAGAGTCCTTGGATCATAAAAGCCTGGTCTTGAATCCTAGCTCTGTTACCCTGTGACTTTGGGAAAGTGACCTAACCTCTCTGAAACTAAATCAGCTTTTGGTCACTTTCAAAATGGACTTGTGGAGTTGTTGTGGGGATTAGTAAACATAAATGTCGGGTGCTTTGCATAATCCTCACAAAAAGGAGTCAATAAATTACAACTACTATGGCTATTTATGTACTTCATGGTTTGGCTTAGGGCAAGAATAAGTCCTGTGACAAGCATCCCATTATTTTTAAATAAAAAGTTGGGTATTCTTACCCAAGATGGGCATCCACCTTGTGATCCATAAGGTATGACAGTGTAGACTTGGCTGTAGAGCAGAAAAAAAACATATTCATCTCCTCTTCAAATGTTCTTCCAGCTACCTGGCCACTGACTGTACTCCCACTTCCTTCCCAGAACAGAGCAGTCTTTCCGTGTTCTTCTGGCAAGTTGGAAAGAGCCAATTTGTCATCCTAAAGGAAGTATCAACCACCTCAGCCCCTGCATGGTGTTCTTCTCTTTGCCACCCTCCCAGACCCCTGCAGAAGCCACCGGAATTTCTTAGAAGCCAGAACACAACCCACCAAATGATGCAAAGAGGATGCTGAGGTTTGAGCTGTCTTCCCTTGTAGCTCACACTTTAGAGTTCTGTTTAAGCTCACACTTTAGAGTTCTGTTTAACACCTTCATGTCTCTTTCTCACCATCTGAGCCAAGGCTGTTTCCTCTTCTCAATGAAGACCCGGGGTGAGGAGAAAAAGATGCATTGCATGTTATCGGAATCCCCAGTTTCTTCAAGCTGCAGTCTTTAATCTATTACGAAGGTCTAGAATCTTAGTTCATTTACTTAAGGCCAGAGACCTTTGTAGCTTCCTGAATCTTCCACCTGCCTTCTCTTCCAATCAGGAACAACTTATAGCAGCTTCCCTTACAGAAAATGTGTACCAAGTTCCCTTCCACAGACTGGAAGTACTGCAGGCGTGCTGCTGCTAGGGTGGGGTGTGTGAGAAAACTGAGACCTAAACCAAGTGAAACTAAAAGATCCTTTGCCCAGAGAAACTTTTGAGACACCATTGATGCCTCTCCAACTCTCCAGTCTCCTTTGCAAAGGTTCCTGTCTTGCATATGGTGTCTTACTTGTGCGGACACTTTCAGAGTTCGATGACATCAAGGGTGCTTCTTACTAGTTCAGTCTTTGAAGTGGTTCACCCACAGAAAGCCAGAGCTACGACAGAAGAACCAAGAGGTTCTATCCCTTCTGTGATGAGCTGCCAGAGAAGGTGGATTTCCTTAGCAGCTCACATCTCCTGAGGCAACCCTGAGTTAAGCAGAGGGTTTTAGCTATAGATAAGTATAGCAAAGAGCTTAAAGTGTTATATCTCATCAGTCAAAAGTTTACACATCACTCTATTTCATTATATTTCAGGATTTAAAAAATAGGCATCAAAATGGATCACACTAGGCTGTAACATATTGAGCACAGACTATATTAGATATATTCAACTAACTTTTATAATCTGACACATGCCAACTGCTTTTATGTGTATTATGCCATATATTTTTTAAAAACAGTAAAAGCAAGAGGCATGTGAGAAAATGTTTTAAAGGCTATGAAAATGTAAGATATTATTTCATTTTTATACCTCAGAATGAGATTTACCTACATGTTGTTCCTTATTAATATTTTTATGTGTGATGGGATTCATACAAAATATAGTAGGATTATGAATAATCGATTTTTTAAGCACGTAAGGATTTTTTTAACAGTGACTTTATCAAGAAAGTTGCTGAGGGATATGACAATTCCACCGACTTACCATCAGGAGTGATTTTCCAAGCCACAAAGTAGCCTCACTCTATTTGCCATTAACAATATTCCAAAAAAATCATAGGAAAAGGAATTGGCATCCTTATTTTACAGAGGAGACAACTGAATCTCAAGATATTCATGTCACTTACTTAAGGGCCCACATATAGCTAGTTGAGCAGCAGAGGCTGAACTCAACCCAGGCTTTCTGACCCTAAGCTCAATCTCTTTCCTTCTCACCTTATTAAAACCAGGATGCTATTTGCTGGTAGAGGGACAATAAGGGCAATTCAGATGGAACACAGTAGAGAGAAGAAACAAAAGAAGAATCTAAGAGAAAGTCTCAACACTGAAAATCTGTGACCGCTATCTATAGAATTACATCAATATATACATATGTTATATATAATATAACAATAAATATAATGCAGAGTATTGGTAATAGGCAAAGTGAGACTCACACTGAAATGCAAGGAGCTAAGGAAACACTGAAAATTAATGGGATGAGGCTCATTTTCAGTGCCATTATATAAGATACAGTTCTAAGAAGTCTCTTTGCATGTGGAAAGAATGTAAGATATAGGGTTAGACAACTAGAGTTAAGTCCCATCCACCATTTCTTAGCCACATCACCTTGAGCAAGGCTCACAACTTTTCAGTGTTTCACTTGTTTTTGTGTATAAAATGAGGATAACAATCTACCTTACAGGGTTTAGTGAAAATTAAACAAGATAAGGTACATGAGAGAGCTTGACAAGCCATAAAATTCTATAGGCGTATTAAGCAACAAAGACTTATGACAAATGTGTAGAGGATTTCAATTAAATCTAAGAAAGAACTATCTACAATGTAATATAGGCCAGTACAGAAATGGGTTCCCTCACAGTTCAGGGAGCCCCCTCTTCTGAACATTTTCAAATAGAGAATATGTTGGAAATGGGTTCCACTTGTTGGAAATATGGCAAAGAGGACTTCTACCTTAGAAGAGAGGTTGTCTTATGTTATTTCTAAGATTACTTATAACCCAAGATCTGTGATGAGTAATTTTTGGCAATGGGGACAGTTTCAGGTTTATATATGGCAATATTAACACACACAGTTTCCTTCCTTCTTAAGGCTGGTATAGAGAACTTCTATCCATGAGAAGAACTCAAGCAGAACTCTAAGGCTGGTTGGTCTCTGTGCCTTTGGCTATTAGTGAAGAGTTGGTCCTTGTTGGTACAAACCCAAGGATGTGCAGCAGGAAACAAGAGTTTTCTTCCTCCATCACAGACTGTGCCTCTTACATGACAGCGGCAAAACTATAATACAGTAAATGGCACCACCGGCCCCCCAATTGCTCAGACCAAAAATGAGAGAATCATCATTTCTCTCATGTCCCACATCCAATCCATCAGCAAATCCGTTTAACTCTAACATCAAAATGACTCTCAATACCCTGGTTAAAGCCATTGCCATCTCTCATCTGGAGTGCTGAAGCAGCCTTCTACTGGTCTCCCATCTCAGAGGCTGGTCTCCATAAACAACTAGAGTGTTCCTTTTAAATTGTAAATGAGGTCACATCACTCTCTGTTCTCTGTTCCCAGACCTCTAACAACTTTCTATGAAACTTAGAAGAAAATCCACACTCCTTTCCAAAGCTTCCAAGGTCCTACATCATCTGGCCTCTGGCTACCTTTCCAACCAGTTTTTATCAAGCTCATTCCACTCTAACCATATACCAAACATACCAACCACATCTTTGCATTTTCATTTCTCTACTTGATGTGCTCTAAGTGGTGTGCCCTCACCACCTATCAAATAATCCCCTCCTTCTTCACCACTCTCTACCACCTTACCTTGCTTAAATTTTCTTCATTAACACTTACTACCATATGACTAATTAGGTATTTATTTGCTTCTTTTTTGTTGTCTATTTACCATCTCTCCATTAAAATATAACTCCATATGAGGCTTTATTTTTCATTGTATTCACAGTATCTAGGGTAGTTTCTGGTATATGGTGGATATTAAATAAACCATTTTTGAATGAATGAGCTTGTGCTTCCTTTCAAGTACTAGGGTTTTGGGTGACACACTTAAGGAGTTAATTGTGGCAAATTTGGGGGATGATAGTGATGTCTAACACTCAATTTTAGGTATAACTTACACTGTGTGTGTAATGTAATCTCTATCCATTACCCGCAAACCATCAGTAAAATTTGTCTACACCTAGCAAGTTGTGGTAGTAGTGCCTTGAGGGAAATACAGGTATTCCACAATGGGAGTACCTTAGAGAACATCCACTGCCAGAAAACAGGTGAGAACCAGGAAACCCGCTATCATGTGGACTGCCCAAAGAATGGAGATATTTCCTGAAATTTTCAGAAAACTTAGACAGAAGACAACTTTCAACAGAATGTGATTGAGGTTCATGTCATTTTACTGAGAAGGAGAAAAAAAGGTGGTTCTGTAGAGCTGAGGGAGCCTCTGAATGAGAGAGGAGAGACATGTGCATTGCACTTTTCTCTAAAGATGTATCAGTCAGAATGGTGAATAAATGTCTCCCAGCAAATGGAAAGCTTTAGCAAAAGGAAGAAAATCATCACTGAGGTGATGCTTTTCTACCCTCTGGGTGAATTGTAAGGAGCAAAAGATACCCACTTAGCTGTCTGTATTTCCAAGGCTGGTTGGCTTCTAGATGAATCCCAAAGATTCCTGGCTACTCTCAATAGTTATATAATTTCTAAGTAAGGTCCATTTTTGAGTCTGAAAACCCTAAGGAATTGGCTTTAATTTGGCTCTCCTAGGATCACCTCATTCTGCCTCTGGATGATCCAAAACCCGGGGAAATAAACACACACACACACACACACACACACACACACACACACACACACACAAAGTAAAAAATTTATCTCTACTGACATCACAACTTAACCAAACTCCTATGAAAAAATGTTATTTAACATGTGTAATTTAACATGTAATTTAACAGCACACTTTCTTAGATAAGGACCAGGGAATGTCTATGGCTTAACCTCCTTAAGGAAATCTTATAGTCTGGCTTTGAGGAACCAGGCTTCTCCACCCAGTTCAACCTCTTCCAATGATCTGTTGTTTCAAATTAGTCATCCTCACAGTGATGATTCCAGTAAAGCTTTTTTTCTGTTAAGCTGTGGTAAGTCAAAACCTACTTCAGAGAATACAAAGTCACCATTCTAGAGGAGGGAGGGGGCTAAGAAAAAAACATGGTTTTCTGTGTTTTCAGTTGTTTGAAAAGAAAGAAAACCTCAAACTACTAAACCAGAAGTGACCTTTTTTTTTAAGTGGTCTACTTTGGGTTTAGCATTTCATAAAGGAACAATGATTGACTCTACTTTTGATGAGCACATTCAAAAGGTTTTGGTGTTTTGACATTCCTTGTGTTCCTTCTTAAAGAAAAATAACTAAAGGAACTGTTAATATCTCTTCCCTGAAACCAGTACTTAAAGCATAGTAAGCTACAACCCTGTCTTCAGAAAATCCTGAAGGCATCCTAGCAGAGCTCACACTTAGATAAAAGTACCAGTAGTACCACAACTAGCTAATGGCGTCAGTCATCTCAGGATGCCCAGCTCCATTCCTACTCCTCTTTGCTCTAATACCATTATCTAGGAGGGCCCACTGACCCAAAAAAAATGGTCCAGCAAACTTCCTGTGACCATTAGAAGTGGTGTACTTGGATGGATGGAGTCATATGAAGAAGAAATGGATGAGGAGAATTTCATTGTGAGGGTTGGGAATACAGAGCATCAGCCAAAAGAAGGGTGACTACCTCTCTGACTTTCTCCATAAGGTACCTGGTCAGAAACCTGACCACATAGAGAAGATTAATCAACAGAAGAGTTTCAAGGAGAGCAGGTGACCCTTTCCAACCTGGACTTTTAGTTTTGTTCATTAATTTATTCAACAAATATGTATTATGTATCTTCTAAATGACAGTTTCAGCTTTAATTACCTAGAATTTTTCCTCAACAGTCTCCCAAAAGCTCCTGGTAATGCCAACGACCAAACAGATCTTTCTTGTTTTCGAATTCTATGAATTAGGGTGCACTATTTTTTTTCATCTGTAGCCTCAAACCCCCATTGAATAATCTAGTCAAAGCTGGATAAACAAGCACACACGTCCTTGAGGCAACACAACTATAGATTCACTACTCTGAGAAACATACCCATTGAAAAACTTTTGCCTTATAATGAAAGTTATTTAGTCAACAAATATTTATTGAGCACCTAATATGTGCCAGGCACTGGGTTAGGTAATGTGAATACAGTGGTAAACTAGGCAGAAAAGGTCTTGCTTTTGGAAATTTTTTTCTAGCAGAAAAAAAAAAACCCAGCTATTTTTAAGTGGTTAAATAAATAACAGGCAGATTCCTGGCTTAAAAAATGGAGCCCATGTGTGTGGAGAAAACCTTCTCAGATGTTTGTCTCTATGGGGAAAATGAGAAATGCAGCCATTTCTGGAGGAAGAAGAAGGCTAAAGAAAGGTTTGGGTTTTTTTTTTTTTTTGGTTTAGTTTGGTTTGGTTTATCTTTCAGTGACAGGGGATACTTGAATATATGTACATGCTGGTGGAAATTATTTCATAGAGCTAGTTTGAAGATTTAGAAGAAAGAAGAAAATTTAAACAGGTAAAGTAGGGAAGAGGAAATTAGTGCACACAGAAGGTCCTCTTCCTCTACTGTATCAGATGGAAGAAAGAGATCATTCAGATACAAGTGGGTTTGTGTTTTGGTGGTAAAAGTGAGGTTCCATGGTGGGAGGAGGGGATGAGGTTGGTTTATAAAAGGAAAAGACATGATGTAGTTGTCTCAAACAGTGAGGAAGAAACATGCTTACCAGGGAACTGAAGAAAAAGTGCTGGGCTGTGTTGAATGCCTACTTGAAATCTGCGATCACTAATGTAAAGCAGTGGTTCTCAGCCAGGAGTGATTTTGTCTCCCCACCTACAGCCTGGGGACATTTGGCAATATTTGGTGGTATTTTTAGTTATCACACATGGGGGCAGGGGCATGCTACTGGCATCTAGTCGGTAGAGGGCAGGGTTACTGCTAAATATACGACAATGCACGGGCAGGACAGCCCTCACAACAAAGATTTGTCCAGCTCATAACGTCAATAGAACCGAGGTTGGAAAACCCTGATGTAAAGTGATGTCATATTTATGTATAGATCATCTCGGAAAAGCTACAGAAGGAGACAGTGATCCTCCTTGTGGGCAGAGATGGAGCCACAGGACAGGATGAGAAGAGGACTTATTTTCATCCTATATCTTTGTGTACCTTTTAAAATTTGTGCTATGTGCATGTATTACCTATTCAAATCTATCAAAAGACAGAAATAATTCACTGATAATTGATAAATAATTGATTTGGCCTTCCCTGGTGGTGCAGTGGTTGAGAGTCCTCCTGGCAATGCAGGGGACATGGGTTTGAGCCCTGGTCTGGGAAGATCCCACATGCCACGGAGCAACTAAGCCCATGCGCCACAACTACTGAGCCTGCGCTCTAGAGCCCGTGAGCCACAACACAACTACTGAGCCCGTGTGCCACAACTACTGAAGCCTGCGCGCCTAGAGCTCGTGCTCCGCAACAAGAGAAGCCACTGCAATGAGAAGCCCATGCACCACAACGAAGAGTAGCCCCCGCTCGCCGCAACTAGAGAAAGCCCACGCACAGCAACAAAGACCCAACGCAGACAAAAATAAATAAATAAATTTATTTAAAAAATTTTGATTGGATGACTTAAGCAGATGATAAATAAAAATAAAAATAGTCAATCGGTTTGTGTCATTTTTCTCCAGCAACATCCGGCTGCTAGGATGCCAGCATAAAGAGAATGGGATTTTTACAAGAGGAAAACAGGGACGGTAACTGAGTATTTTGGAATTCAGGGTCTTTCCAAGGTACTGACCATAACGACAGATCGTGGAACCTAAGCTGGATAGAGAAAAGAGTGAAGATAGAGAAGGAGCTGATGGATATATAAGAAAATGATAGCATTTATTAAGTAGATGTCACAACACAGTAAATATATATATATATATATATATATATATACATACATATTTTTAGGAGAGAAAGTGTTGGACCAACTGAGTTGGAAAAAGGACATGATGTTGTGAAAATAAGGCGTCTGAAATCAAATTCCAGAGGAGATGTTGTTATTTTTAATGATGACGAAAGTCTAGGGAGAAGTCATGGTAATGAGCATTTGGAGAAAATAGGAAAAGGTTATTGTGAGACCAAGGTGAGAAGGCAAGAAACCAGGTGTTTGAATGGATCCCTCAGATCAGTGGCTTCTTCTGGAGAATGAAGTGCCTCCCATAGAGTGGCTTATTAATAATGGCAGACACTATTATTTGACATTCTACGATGTGTTAGATACTATAAGTACATATCAGTCTCTTTTTGTCCAAAAATGTCAAGTGATCTACCCAGTGATTGCATAGTTAGTAAGTAGAGGAACAAAGATTCAAATTCAGGTTTTTTAGTCCAAAGTCTGTGCCCTTTCCACTATGCCACATCTCTGCCCCCAGGAAAAGACAAATTGTCATCAGATCTATGGGAAGTTGGGTGAGCTTAACACTGGCAATAATATTGGTAATGGAAACTCTGGATAGCGGGAGATGGAGGGGGAAGAGAATATAGTGAGGAGAGGAGAGCCTGGCGAAGATGCAAAGATGCAAAGATTTGCCTCACAGCTCTTCTCACCCCCATAAATTCTTCTTAAAGTGGGCTTAAGTCATAATGAATGAGGAGGCCATGGAAGAAAGAAATAATGAGGAAAAACTCCAGATCTTAGTGATTTCCAAAAAGGACACTCATAATGTTTATCTGTATTCTAAAATAGTTTTTGTTACATGTATTCTGTTCATTAAAAATGCACAAAAAATATAAATATTAGTTATATTATGGGAAAACAGCTTTAATAACTGACAATCAAAGAGTTTTGAGGACTGTTAGAGTTGGTTGCCCAAAAAGCATTCAAAATCTACCACCAAATGCAACCCATATTTTCCTAACATGTCCTTCCCAATCTCCACGTTCTCTCTACTTACGTAACTCTTCTAGTCACGCGCACACACACACACACACACACACACACCTACAATTGCACTGGAAATATACATGCTGTATAGGGAATGGACTGAGTCCTCAAAAGATCTCCCTTGCTTCTCTGTTAGCATCACCTGATGGCTCAGGCTATGCATTTAGAAGTAAAGATGCTGCCAGTGGGACACTGGCCTTTTAGTCTCTTTAGCTCATGTAAGCCTAGTCCTCTTTTCCCACCCCTTATACATTCATGTTGCATCCATATACGTGAAAGACAGCCTCCCCTGAGGTAGATAGTAGACCCACCCCAAGAGGTGAGTTAAAAGGTGTCATCTTCAGTGTACCAAAGTGTGCTAGGCCACTTAAGATGAGTGTAGAATACCCTGATAGCTGCTTTTCCTTGTCTCTGCATGTTCACCTGGCAGCCCAGAGTTTCATGTTCATTACTACTAGTCCTCCTCCTGTCTGGCTTGTGGACCTTAGGTGAGATGAGGAACTGTAGAACTGCTGAACCCTGTGGTCTCAAGATCCTCTTGGTTCATGTCTTCTCTCTTGACCTCAAGTGGACTTAAGAAGACCCTTGGGCTTCCCTGGTGGCGCAGTGGTTAAGAGTCCGCCTGCCGATGCAGGGGACACAGGTTCGTGCCCCGGTCTGGGAGGATCCCACATGCCGCAGAGCGGCTGGGCCCACGAGCCATGGCCGCTGAGCCTGCGCATCCGGAGCCTGTGCTCCGCAATGGGAGGGGCCACAACAGTGAGAGGCCCGCGTACCACAAAAAAAAAAAAAAAGAAGACCCTCATTCAAGACAACATTCTCAGTGCCTATAACAAGAAACCATAATGGAGAGAATCCCAAAGTGTTTTTCTTAGAGCTTATATAAGCCAAAAAATGTCTTAGATTCCTCAAAATTGACCAGAGAGAGCTCAGATACATTGACATATAAATGGTCAGCATTGGTGAGATTGAACACAGCTCCCAGGTAGCTGCTGCGGGCCCACATCTGGCCAGTAGTGCAGTAGTTCATCATCTTCCCCTCCATGAGCACCAGGTCCTGGGGGTACCTAAAGTTCCTCGTGTAGACCTTGTGGTTCAGGGGCTGGTTGTTGCAGGACTGACCCCGGAAGTACACTTTGGAATACACAAAATACAGCCCAGTTTCATTGATCACAAGGCTGCCCTTCTTATACTTCACCCCAGAGACCAGGGCAATTCCATAAGTGTCTTCCCATTCCAGAGGGATGGATCTTGAGTTGGACTTGCCTGAAACCAAACCAGAGAGGAGCTTTCAGCCAGGAATGCTCATGTATCAACAAACCAAGCTTCCAAGGCAAAATTGTGGACCATTCCTTGAGCAAATGCTTTTTACCCCAAATGACATAGCCCATATTGAACCAGGTGACGGATCAGGCCTGACCTGTTACTGAATTTCTTCACACATTTATCAAATTGATGTCTTCAATTTTATCATCCACACAACTGGGACAATAGCATATACCCCTAATCAACTGCAGTGAGAAATGATTGGGATGATTTTAGCTCTCTGGAACAAAGGTTCAGAACTAGTACCAAAACTACTAGGGTTTGAGGTCCCTTCATGAGGTGAAAAGTCAAATCCAAGGAACTCTGAAGTTCTAAAGTTGGGAAGGACCTTAGGGATCATCTAGTCCAATCTTTACCTGCACTAAGGATTCTTCAGTGTGGGTGAAAATCCCCTTTCATTTGTATCCCCACAGCATTATGTACATTCTTAAGCAGAGAATGCTGGAATTATTGCTTATGCACCTGTCTTTCCCTGTTAGATTGTAAGTTCCTTGAAGGCAGGAGCCGTGTGTGGTTCATCTCCATGTCCCCCAGGCTTGGCACACAGCATGTGCTCAAGAAATGTCTGTTTATCTAAATTGGATCATTGTACAGCCTCTGCTGAAATAATTTCAGGGACAGCAGCATACCACTTTCCATGATACTTATCCACTTTTCAGATATTTGTGGACTTTACACTGGGAATGCCCATACCACCTTGCAATCAAATCATTTCACTCCACTATACGACCACTAGTGCCTGGACTGGGCCTCCCCCCTCCTTTTTCTACTCATGGACAAAGCAGAGTAAAGCTCTTACAGAAAACCGGGGAAACACGTACTAAAATAATTCATCATTCCCCATCTCCCCAGCTCTCACCGCTTGGATCTGTGCCCCAAATTCCCTAAGAGTCACTGGAGTGAGTAAAAAGAGTGAGCTCCTTATGGGCAAGGATCACGTCATAAGCAGCTCCATTTCTCCAGTTTAGAACAGGGCCTTGCCCAGAGTAGGGGCTCAATGTGTGTGTGAGGTTGACCTGACTAGAAAGAAAACCCTTGGGTTTCAAATACTGTCACTGGAAAATATCAACTACTGCAGAGCACAGTCGTCACAGAGACCAACCAGCTCTTCTGCTTTCTGCCAAAGGCTTTCCCAAGCCCATCTTCCAGATACAGACCTGTTAAATGAGCTGCCTTTCTCAGCTCCATTTTCTCAGAGGATGGATTGGGGTGACCTGTTTCATAGAGAGATGAAAGATATATGTAAAAAATGGCACAACAACTATTCTTTTTGTGGGACTCTAAGCAGGGCATTTAAATAAAAGAGGTTTTATAAGCATAAATGACAACAGTCTAACATAGCCAACTCGAAATTCAAGTCCAAATTGTAGGAATTACAACAGCCTGTATTTCAGAAACAGAGAGGTAAAAAGGAACTAAATTAAAATAGACACATGCATAAATTATAATGTTACAATAAAATAATAGAAAGGTTAGTTTATAAAGATGTGCCATATAAGTTATTGCATTTATAACTGGCCACAACTCTTTGAGGTAGAGATTACTGTCCCATCTTATAGATGGCAAAATGAGCTTAAAATTTGGGTGACTTGTATACGTATAACTGAATCACTTTGCTGTACACCTGAAACTAACACAACGTTGTTAATCAACTATACTCCAATACAAAATAAAAAGTTATTTCCTGATTAAAAAAAAAAACAAGTTGGGTGACTTGTCCAAGAAGTCCAAGAAAAACAAGTTGGGTGACTTGTCCAAGAAGACCTGTTTACTCAGTGTCAGAGTGGGACTGACACTCAGGTCTCCTGAGTCCAGATCCAAGGCTCTTTCCTCTCTGGCTCAGCTGCCCTTAGGACTCTGCAGGACAAAGGCTGAAGAAGACTGCTAATCTCCAGGCCCCTAGGTCTTCCCCAATGGCATTCTACAATCTGCCCCAAATAAATTATCCTAAGATCTCAAACACCTTGAATGCTCCTCATTGAATGTGTAATTGTGTACAAGTGTCCCCCACCATGTGATCTCTGCCTATCTGTCCAGCCTTTTCTTGCTTACTCACCCACACTAGACATAGCTGCACAACAGTTCTGAACACACCCAGCTTCCCTGCCTCTATGCCTTTGCCCATGCTGTTCCTTCTGCCTGGGATACCCTCCCAAACGGATCTCTGTGCTAAATTCCTATCAACCCTGCAAATACCATCTAAAATACCTCTTTTCTAATACCTCTTCCCAAGCCTTTCTAATCAAATATCCTTTTTCCCGCCTTTGAAACCTAGAAGCACTCTGTCTTCACCTCTCTTGTCAGTTTTGACTCCCCTTTTTCTGTGGTAACTGTATAATTCATCTTACTCCCCAAATAAATGGCAAATTCCTTACTATATGTTTAATCCACCAGAGTAATTAGCTCAGTTTCTACCCCAAGGCATGTGATCAGTACATGTTTGCTAAATTAAACTGAAAGATTTAAAATAGACAACAGTTCTCAAAATAGGTACTATTTCTCTGACTTTAGATATTTCAGTGGAATAGCTCTACCACTTAACTAATGAATTTAGCTAAGACATTCAAGAAATTTTCATAGAAAGGCACTCATCCACATCAGGCTCTTCATGATTAGCCTATAAAACTCTGTATGGCGTGAGAATGCTCCAATCAGCTGAAAATATGATGTAAGCAATTATTACCTCTGTAGCCACCCAAGACAACCCACCATGAATGAGGTGAGGTGTTAGTGAACAGGAAAGGCAAAACTGAGTCTCTTCTATATTCCTACACCACAAACCATCTGTGTAGCTGATCTGGCATTCAGCCATGAACTGACAGGAAATGGAACAGAGAATCACATGTTGTATATCCCTCGCAGTGTTAGTCTCATAGAAGGTACTCAATAAAGATATCTGCTGGATAAATGCTGGAATAAATAAAGTAGAAATATATCCTTTATTTTGGTGATGACTGTATCCTGCTCCAGGGCCTTTGCACATGCCATTCTCAGGGCTGGAATGATGTTCCCAGCCTCCTACCTACCCACACACATACACATATCCACATTAACAACACCTCCTTAGAGGGGACTTTCCAGACCACTCAATCTTAGGTCACACTTAGTACAACTTAAAAGTATGTTGTCTGTTTGCTTGCTTTTGTTTATCTTCTCTAGCATGCTAAGAGCTCCATGAGGGCAAGCCACTTGTCTCTCGTTCGGTCATCAGCCAACACCCAGCCTGGCACAGGAAACACTCCAAGAACATTTGTGAATGAATAAAAGATTTAATGAGTTAACTGTGGAAAAATGAAAGTGAACCAAATAAGAAAGTTTAAATAACCTACAATAGTACCTTCCAGAGAAAAATCACAGTTAACCTGTTGGAGTATAAATCCTTCTAGATGTTTACTAAGAATATAAAAATATGCATATGTCAATATTAAACTAAACACACTGCTTTATAACTTGTCTTTTATCCAACAATATAGAATGCACAGTCTCTATGGCATTAAATGTCCTTCTAACATATAGCTTTTAGTTGCTGCATATTATGCTCTCATCTGAATACACTGTAATATATTTAACTAATTTCCTATTAAGAAGCATTTAACTTTCTTCTGACTGGTTTATTATAAATCGCCTTATAAGGAAGTGATGAACATCCTTATTATAAATTTTCAGGCACATTTTGATTATTTTCTTAAATAATAAAGCCTTAGTGATGAGATTACAAGGTAAATTAACATTTTTAATCCTGTGATATCTTTTTCCCAACTGCTCTTTAGAAAAAGTATATCAATTTACATGCCCACTGACTCTCAACTGTTGAAGCAGACCCTTTTCTCTCACATTTTTGCCAACATGGATTTTTTTTTTAACTTCACTAATTTGATGGATAAACCTGGGTGTCCCCCTTTTTAAATTTGTATCTCTTAGCTCATTAGTAAAGTTGCTAATTTGATTTCCGTGTGATAATTCACCAATTTCTGGTCCATCTGGGTTGATCTAGGAAAGATACTTGATACTTGTTTAGTGGGACAAGTGGACCTGACTCATCTGTTCACTTGATTTTTAATTACTAAAATGACTCCAGAAAGTGAGTGAAAGATGAGTAATTAGGTACCCATTTTACCAGCCACATTTCACTGATTTTCAAAGCTATCTTATTTTAGAAATCCTCCAGAGGCTTTATTCTTCTAACAAATGTTTTTACTCTGCTTGGGTACATCTGGAATTTCTAACTCTTTAGGGACCCAGACCCAGAACTAGAAACCAGAGGATCCTATGGATGGCTCCTGCAAGAGCCTACCTGCTAGGGCAATAGAGTGACTTGGGTTTCTCAGGCATATCCTGAGAAACTGGAACAGGCTCCCCTTACTGGGTAGCCAGTGGTGTCTTCTGTTTTCTTCCCAATTTCTAAGGATGAGATTTAACTATTGTCTTTGCAGAGGCATCTTGCTTGTCATCTTTATTCTCATTCCATGGCCATCAGAAAGAGACAGGAGTTTCCCTATGTCATGAGGCACCAGAGCGTGTACTGGGAAGCACTATAAGTGACAAGGCATTAGGAGCCTATGTTCCTTCTCACCCCAGTATCACACCAGTAGTGTTGGGCACGTCACCTAATCTATCTGGTGTTTTGTTTCTCTTCTGAAAAATGAGATGACTGGACCAGATGTTCTCTAAGCTCGCTTCCAACTCTTACCAAATCTAAAGTTCAGTGAATCTTAGTTTAATGAGTTGCAGTATTCTAAATCTATCTGTCCACAGTTTCCAAAACTATGTCCTGAAACTTTAGAAGGTCAATGTTCAACATTTTCATCTTCTTCCTGTCCTGGATCTCATACAAAGGTTTTTCCTTTATTATCAAAGGTAGCTCACGATTGCCTCTGTGAGTGAAGTGGGACTACCTTTTGAATAATGGCAAAAGTCTTCCTCCAAGCTTTCCAGTGGCTGCAAAAGAACCATCCTAATGTGGATGATTGGTTGCCCACTTTTTAAAAGCTTAAATATATCCTATGAAAAAATGTTAAATAAGGTCTGACTCTTAAGTAATCTCTTATAGAGATTAAATAGGAGAGCATGGGTCTTTCCCAGCAGCAGCTATCTCTGCCTTTACCTCCTCTTCTCTCCCGAGAAGTTATAGCCACAGCCCTGTGCATGGGAACCAGGAGGCCTGAGGAAGGGGACAGGCCTGGAGCCAACTGCTAAGGGGCAAAGGTCCAGGGTTGTATATATGTGTCGCTCTTTCCAAATACAAGCAGAAATTATTTTTACTTTTGTGTGATACTCAGCTGCACTAATTTTGAACAATTAAATTCACTTCATATTTTAGGGCAGCTCAGAGAACCAAAGTGACCAGATTCAGAATTGGTTAGGATTCCTCTTCCATAGTATACATATGCCCAAGAATGAGATGGAATTCAAGGCATTCCCTCAGCATGGTTCAGCGCTAAGGACTATCTTTCTAACTCATGTACACGCATGAAAGGACTCACCTATTTGCTTCTCCAAAGATGATTCTGTATGCCTTTGGCTGGTGGACTGGTGAAACAAAAAGAGAAAAGGTATATAATAAATATGAAGTTCTTTAAGCAAAGGAGGCAGAATTGTCAAATAAACTAAGCACTGGAAAGGGAATCTAAACACCTTAGAACCTCTGCTAACTCAGACTCCGGCCAAGTTGTGCCTCTCCATGCCTCAGTTTTGTGATTTGGAATAGTTCCAATATTTTTAAGTATTTTCAAGGAAATTTAGTTTGTCCATTTGAACAAATTCACTTGTAAGCAAGAGTCCAAGTTCCTTTTCTTTCTTGAATCACTGAGTATAAGGTAGGTAGCAGCCAACTGAGAAAAGAAGAACTCTAGTTACCAGTCCTAATTTGGCTCTGATCCATACCAACATAGATAATATTCCTTTCACTCATTTGAGCCCCCATTCCTCTGCATATAGAACAGGATGGCTCGAGTGACTCATTTCTAAGACAGGAAAAAAGGACTGCGAAGTACTTTGCAAGCAAGACTGTGGTCCACATGGATCACTGTCACCTTCCTCCCTCCACTACAGCAGGGCTGTCTCACACCCATGCCTTCAGGACACAGCAGTCCACAGGGCAGCTTACCTCTCTGAGTTCAGCCAGTTCCTTCTGCAGGTGGAAGAGCTGAAATAGTCCCATCCCCAATCCAACCAGGGCCACCAGAACCATGAAAAACATCACAAGGAGACACAGGCCTGTGTTGTGGTCCCTCCTCTTCTTCAGAGGTGGTGGTAGTGGCGGTGGCCTCCTCTGCCCGGGCCTTCCTGGCACAGAGGGCGGACAGGGGAAGACTGACCCTGGAGAAGCCCAGGGAGAGCTGGCACTGCTGTCCACCCAGAAAATCTGGGGGTACGGGTAATTCAAGGGCCGCTGCATGGCAGCCAGTGCCTCGGGCCAGCCCCCAGCCAAGGGTTTTCCTCCTTCTCAATCCTGGGGAGTCCTGGGTGTCAAGGACGGGACTCCTGTTTCTGACTGCTCGAGAGAAAGGAGCTGGCTCTCTCTTTATAGTTTCCAGAACCCAGGGAAACACCTCTCTTTTGTTCTTTCTTTCCCTCTTTCTGCTTCTCAAAGAGACACCCACTCGCTTTGCATCTGAAGCTGAGAAGCCTCAAGAAGCTCAGAGCAAACCCAGGGCAGTTTCCGCCCACACTCTTCTGATAAAAGCTTTCAAAACCCCAATTGCTGCTGCCTTGCTGCCTGAAAGAAAGGCTGGTAGGGCGGGTTCGACTCCTCAGGCCCTGCGAGAGCAGGTAGCAGCAGCACAGCCCTCTCGACTTCGGCCATGGCCCAGCTATGGGGAGAGTGGCCAGTGGGGCACACTCAGGCACTGAGGGGCGAGAGCATGGAGTCGTGGCCAGAGAAGCCGCTTCTATGTCTCACCTTTTGCAGGAGGGAATCGTCCCCAGGCTGCCATCCCTTCCCCACACCCAAATACTATTCACCCCGACATAGCAAAGCAACATAATTTACAGGTTACAAACCTGCTCCACCCACTTTGTAGAGGTCAGATCAGAGGTTACAAACCCGTCGCCCATATGCCTTACGGAGCCCACAGACCTGCTTTGCTTGTGCCTTACAGTGTTCTTTCTTTCTACTGATTGTCCCCTTTAAAAATTGGGATATTCCATATATTTTAAAATTTATGTTATCTTTATATTATGTTTTGAACCGCTAGACTATTGGACCATCTGGAGACCCTCTCTGTACACCCAACCAGCTGGGCAGCAGCTGCTCTTGGGGATGGGTCACAGATGTTCCAGGCTGCCCAGCCTGCACACCCTCCACTGTATTTCTCACGCACCTCACTGTGTGAAACGGCTTTCCTGGTCCCTGTAGGCCTTTCTGTTTGCCATATCTGTTATGGCTGTCAGATGGCGCCCAGCTTAAATTTGGATCTCAAATAATAACTAGTTTTTAGGATAAGTACATCTTAAACATTGCATGGAATATAGTAAAACTTACTCGTTTTTTTACCTGAAGTTCAAATTTCACTGGTTATCCTTTTTTTTTTTTTTTAACTAAAGATGGGACTCTACCTAAACTTATTTCACATTTTCTCTGGCTTCAAATACCATTTACAGTAATTTCCAAGTGCCAGCTCCACATAAATCATATAAACTTCTCATAAATCCCTATTTTCCATTTTATTAAAGGGTTCTGCCTTTGAAGTTTCATCAGTTGTTATATCATGTTTTGGCATTTCTACGGCTATCATTCTGGCTCTCCACCTGAACCAAACCAACACCAAACTTATCTCCCTGCCCCATTCCGCCCAGCCCTGTTCCCAATACAACCTGTTTCACCTGAGGTCACTCTTCCGGGTGACAAATTCCACTCCACCTCTTCCCTCCTCCGGCACTGCACTAGTCACCCAGGACTGTCGAGTTTACCTGAGCCATGCTTGTCCCATGAGCACGCTCCCTCCCTACAGTCATTGCCTGAGGTCAGACTTTTATTATCTCACCTGAAATATTGCAGTGATACTCTAACTGGTTTCCAGGCCAACAGCCTTTCCCAAGCCCAAGTCACCCTGCATAATGCTACAAGAATGATATTTTTAAAAACAAATTCAGTTATCTCACTTCCTCGCCTAAAACCTTCTGTCGGAAAGGTGGATTCTGGGAGGGGCCCAAATGCCTTAGTGTGACACACAAGGCAGGCTGTTGAAATCAGACTCCAACAGCTGGCACTGCCCCCTCTCTGGGCACTTCTGCCCACATCCCAGTCTCCATGCATGAAACAGGGAGACAGATGAAATCAGAATGACGGCACAGTGTTCTCACCCTCTTTTACAGATGGGCAGAGGTAACGTGCTTTAGAGCTCACATACAGCTTTCTTCATAGTCATGAAAAATGATGTTTATAATTAATAATCAGAAAATATAATTTTAAGAATTCCACCATATGTACAACCAAAAACACAACCCTTAAAGTATCCTGAAATAACTCTTAATAACAATTGAATAGAATCCTTTTTTTTTTTTTTTTTTTTTTGCGGTACGCGGGCCTCTCACAGTTGTGGCCTCTCCTGTTGCGGAGCACAGGCTCCGGACGCGCAGACTCAGCGGCCATGGCTCACGGGCCTAGACGCTCCGCGGCATGTGGGATCTTCCCGGACCGGGGCACGAACCCGTGTCCCCTGCATCGGCAGGCAGACTCTCAACCACTGCACCACCAGGGAAGCCCTAGAATCATATTTTTTAAACTATAAAAATTTTCCTGAAAATGACAAATATTCAGATAAATGGAAAAAATACACCATATCCTGGATGGGGAGGATAGAAAGAAAGTGTCACATGGTGGTTAGGGTGTGTGCTTCTGGAGTTAAACTGCCTGGGTTCAAATCCCAGTTCTTCCATTTATTAGCTATGTGAACTGGACAGGTCACTTTCCCTCCTCTGTGCCACAGTTTTCTCATCTATAAAAATGGGCATGATCGGGCCTCCCTGGTGGCGCAAGTGGTTGAGAGTCCGCCTGCCGATGCAGGGGATACGGGTTCGTGCCCCGGTCTGGGAGGATCCCATATGCCGCGGAGCGGCTGGGCCCGTGAGCCATGGCCGCTGAGCCTGCGCGTCCGGAGCCTGTGCTCCGCAACGGGGGAGGCCACAACAGTGAGAGGCCCGCATACCGCAAAAAAAAAAAAAAAAAAAAAAAAAAAATGGGCATGATCACAATAGTACCTGTTTCATAGGGCATTATGAAAATTAAATGAGTCAAAACATTTGATACACTTAAAATAGTCCTCAACATCAGAGTAAGCACCCAAAAAATGTTGCTGTTCTTGTTGTTGTAAATACAGTGTATCTTCCCACAAATGATTCATCTGTAGACTTAATGTAATTTACCTTCTTTCACTAAGGATAAAAGAAGGTAGAGGGGATGGAGATGGGGGAAAGATGTTGCAGGGAAAAGCACAAGTCAATGTCTGACATCAGTATCTAAGTGGTTGAATCCCTTGACACCATGATGATCTTACCTTATGTCCTCATCTCTACTTGGTATTATCCACTTTTCTAATTTTTACCAAGTGCTATGGATATAAAGTCATATCATACAGACTATTAATTTTTTTTCTGATTTCTTGTGAGGTTGAACATCTTGTCATATTTTTGTTATACAAATGTTTTCCCTTTTGTGTATATTTCCTGTTTTGTACACCATACCCATTTTTCAATTGGGTTTCTTATCTGTTTGTGTTTATTCACAGGATTTCCTTGTACTTTATATTCTAGATATTAATCTATTGTTACTTTTAGACATGGAAAATATCTCACACCATTGCAGATATCATGTATAGGCTTTAACTTATCTGGAGTTCATCTTTGTTTGTGGTATAAAAGAGTTCATCTTTGTTTTTCTCCATGTATGAACCAGTTTTCCCAACACAATCTATATTTTCCCCAACTGAATTACAGTGGTATATATTTATCATATATGAAGTTTATACATGTAGTCGGGTCTTTTTCTGGGTTCTTATCTCTGTTTCAATGATTTATTTCTCTATTCCAGTACTAGGGTCACACAGTTTTCACAATTATGGCTTTCTAAAGTGTCTTGAGAGCTAGAATAGTAAAATTTTCCCTCTTTGATCTTCTTTTTCAAAATTGACATAACTATTTGAGTATATTTAATTTCTCCTATATGTATTAGGAAAAGAAAAACTATCATGGTCTTAAAATGTTCTACTGGACTATTAACAGTAATTGCACTAATTTAGGGGAAGTGTTTTCTTTACAATGTTTTTGCCCTATCCACAGTTTTCCATGTGTTCTTTATGACTTTAAAAATTTTTCTTCAGGATGGTCTTATCCATCCTTTCTTAGATTAATTGCTTGATACTTTGTAATTTTGTTGTGATTATAAATGTAATTTTCTGTGGCATTTTTAGATTCTGTGGTAAGCAACCTCCAAGATGACCCCAATGACCCCCCACCACCTGGTATTCATGCCCTTTCATAATGCCCTCCTCTTGAGTGTGGGCTGGACCTACTGACTCACTTCTAACTAATAGAATACAGCAGAAGTGTTGGGATAGCACTTCCCAGATTAAGTTATAAAAAGACTGCAGCTTCTGCATTGCAGATGGCTGACTTCTCATTGTATCCTCACGTGGCGGGAAGAGAGAGGAAGCAATCTCTCTCCTGGCTCTTATAAGGGTAATAATCCCATTCATGAGGGCCCCACCTTCGTGATGTCATCTAATCCTAGTTATTTTCAAAAAGCCCCACCTCCTAATACCATCACACTGGGACACAGAATTTTAAGTTATGAATTTGGGAGGGACACAAACATTCAGTTCCATAACACCCACCTAAACCAACCTTGAATTCCTGACCACAGAAATTTTAAGATAAATATTTTTTATTTTAAGCCATTACATTTTGGGGTCATTTGTTATGCAGCAATAGATAACTAATACAGATGACTATAACTGGTTTAAATAAATGTTCTTCACTTTGTAACAAATAATCTTGAATCTTACAAACTTGTGGAACTCTCTTTTTATTTCTGATAGTGTGTCTATTGATTTCTGGGGTTTTTTTCTATATAGATATACATTATCAGTGGACAAAATGAGAAGTTTTAATCTTCCCTTCCAAACCTTATGCCTCATTCTTTTACTTTTGTTTTTGTATTGTCTCAAACCTCGAGAAGAACTATATAAAACAGTAACTGTGATTGTGGGTATCTATGTCTTGTCCCTAATCACAAAGAGACTGCATCTAAAGTTTCTCACAGTAAGTATGATGTTTTCCTAAGGTTTTTGTTTTTTATATATCACTTTTGTCAATAAAAGTTTCCTATTATATCATCAGCATCTCATCAGCACACAGATGAAACACAAATTAGGATAGCTTGAGAAGGGCTTAATAAAAAGGACTGTTTACAAACATAGAGGTAAGGTGTGGGGAAATCAAAAAGGATAGTATAATATTCTAGCAATATATAAGGAACAGGGTCATTATGACCACTAGTCAAGGGGAAAGGTAAGCTATTGGAACCTAAGAAGGAGAGAATTTTGTGGAGAAGACAGCCTAAACAGGAATTGTGACTTCCAGTCAGGAATTGCAGCCAGCCCTAGATGAGCCTGGAGAATAAATACCCTGTCCTACCACCTTCCCCCTTCCCTCCTGCTGGGGCTCCACACTAGGCAAATTCAACTCAAAGCCAGAAGGTGAGGATGTCCATTGATGTAGTCCATACAGGGTAAATTCACAGGAGAGAGAGCAAAATATAGTCCCATTCCCCACCATCACCTTCATCATGTTCGTACTGCCTAGAATTTTAATTCTGGCTTGTGATAGAGCCTTATGGTTCCTTTTTACCAATATTTAAATGGTAATTTAGTTGGATATATATTTCCACATCTGATGTTCTTTATCTCTCTTTTTTTCAAAATTTTGCAAATATTTCTCTTTGTCTTCTCACATCCAGATTAGTGAGAAGTCTATGGTCAAACCAACTCCTATTCTTTTTAGGCATTTTTCTTTTTCCCCTCCAGAAAGTTTCAGAATATTCTCTTTGCATTCTTAATTTCACTAAAATGAATATATATCACTTGGTTTTTCCAATATAGCCTATGTGGTACTTTACAAGCCTTTTCAGACTAAGGTCTTTTACCTTTATTTAATTTGGGGAAATTGTTTAAATATTTCTTTCTCTACATTTATTTTGTTTTCTTCTGAAACTCCTATTACAAGGATGCTGACATTTCAATTTCTACTCTCCTCATCTCTAAGCTTTTCTTTCAAAATACTTTTCTACTTTTTTGATGCTTTGCAGCATTCAGAAATCTTCCAGCTCAGTAATACATTCTTCAGCTGTATTGTTTCCACAACTTAACATATCCATTAAGATTTTTATTTCAACAATCACATTTTTCAAGCCCAATATTTCCAATTAGTTCTTCTTTGAATTGTTTTTCTTGACTAATGTTATCAGTATTTCACCTTTATATTTTTTGAGGGTGTTTCTCCTGCTTATTTTAAACTTATTTTCTCTGGTCTGTTCATTTTCTCTGCCTGGTGTATTTTGTTCAGTATGTTGTCTTTCTTATAGAGCAGTGTGTTCCTGGTGTGTCTGATCACTTTTCCTTGTGAGCTTGTACTCACTCTCCTGGGAATGTCATCTATCATGGAGGATAACATGCAGCATGTATGTGGGAGTTGGAGGTCGGGAGAGGTGAAGGTGGCTAAAGCCCAGGGATCCAGGAGTACCTTGTGCCCTTCCTGGAGAGCTTAGGGAGTTGGCAGATGGTCACTCCTTTGGAAGAAGAGCTCTGGCATTGTACTCTGGGGTCAGTCATCCCCTATTTGTCACCTACGTACCTTACCAAGTAAAATTTCCCGAGTTTCTGCCTGGCATTGCTCTTTTTCAAGAGATTTCTTCCTCAGTTGGAGTCACCTGCCTATACCTGCTGTTGACTCTTCCCCATCTCAGCCAGATTCCAGCACTATCTTGATATTTCCCCCCCGCCCCACCCAGTGCTGCTGGGCAATCACTGCTGTTTATCTGCCTCAAAATGACAACCAAGCAAGATAGGAAAGAGAAACACACAGAACCATAAACCTCTGGCCCAACCTATCTTCCTATGCCATCTGACCCTCTTCTCCCGTGTGCTGCTGTAAACATATACCCACATGTACACTGAGAGCCAACCACCATCCTTCTCCCCTCACGAGTTTCTCATGCTTATGTCAGTTTCTCAGGCCCATCAAGACACATCCTGTTTCCTGGAGTTGTTTCAAGGGACAGAGTCAGAAACTCATGTTCATATGTCAACTTGTCAGGCCTGCTATGTTCTTTGCATCCGTTGCCTCTAGCATTACTGTGGGGATTAATTAAATGAGTTAATTCTCATGAGGAACTTTAGGAGAGTGTTTGGAATATAGTACATGCTCTATACCTGTTAGCTGCAATTATTATTTATCATCATCATTATTAATATACATAATAAATCTATGAAAATGAGTATATTATCTTCATAGATGAGTAATTGGATTCAGAGGAGAAAAGTAACCCTGGTAAGAGTTTGAACCAGGGTTCAGTCACATCCAAGTCCATTGGATCTCCAAAGAGTGTGCTCTTCCTACTGTTCTTTTTATAGATGGCCCTTTTCTACTCCCACCTCACAAGATCTGATTGGCTCAGGAAAATTTGCAAGATGTTGAAGGTTTTTTAATTCACTTTACTAGGTAGATGCCCACAACTTTCTTTGTGCTTCAATTTGATCTCTTGTCTCCAAGAGAAAGGCAACTTTGATGTTCTTTTCTAGTATAAAAGAATGGGTTGGGGAATAAGCTATGAAGTGGAACTCTTGTTTCTCCATGCCACAGCAAACAGAAGGGGGAAAATCAGGAAGCTGTGGATGACAGTAGCAATGGGGCTAAAATTATCCTTCAGCCCTGCCACCCCATGCAACATTATTATTGGATGTCAAGACTACTCTCATTCTTTCCCTGTCCTTTGTGTATCAGTTGGAGTCTGGTCAGGAAAACAGAAGCCACTCTAAGTATGCAAAGTGGGGAAAGGATTAATACAGGAATTAAAGACTGGACAAGCAAAGGTTGGGAAGGACACTTTTAGGAAAATTTGAAGTGCAAAACCTATGCTACAACCAATAGTTTCAGCTTCCAGCAACACTGAAGTTGGTGATTCTTAGGAGGACAGCAGAAAGCTGTAGGAAAACCCCACACTACCTCTGTTGTCCCCACACCACACCACACATCAGTAGCTGCTGTGACAACTAATGGCTTCTCCTTTACCACCTTCCAAATCTCATGCAATTGTTTCTCATTGGTGGAATCTAATTGGGATCTCATTTGCAATGGAGTGTAGGAATTGTAATTTCTAGGCTTTATGCTCCTGGGAACAGAAAAGAGGGTAAAAAGACAGGGATAGTACTGAGTATTAACAAATTACATGTGGTACACTGTGTCTATCTTGTTCAACATCACTGGGTAAAAACTCAATGAACATATACTGGCTGAATTAATCAGTGCAGGAGGGTCCCAGGTGCTCCACCTCCTGATGATACTCTGCACGTGCTATTGGCCTTATGGTAGAAGCATGGCAACATTGTATTTCTTCACCTTCCACTGAGGTGGGTCATGTCACTTCTTCAATTGTCACTGATGCAAATGTAAATCTGATCATGTCAATTTGCTGTTTAAAAGTATCACTTCAGTGGCTGCCTATTGCCTTTAGAATAAAATCTGAACTCTTTATCATGACTTCCAAGCCCTTGCATTATCTGGGTTCTTCCTAACTCTCCAACTTAGCTCTTTCTACTTTCTTCTTCTCTCACCACACTAAGGCCACACTGACTTTTCAGTTCATCAAATATGGCCAGTTCTTTCCTACCTCAGGACCTTTGCCTGCAGTGCTGCCTGGAAAGTTCTTTGCCCGACTTACATTTGACCAGGTGCTAGAACGCTTCAATCCTAAACTAAATATCACTTCCTCAAAGAGGCCTTCACTTGTCACTCCATCTAAATTAGATAATTACTATTTTCTTAATAATACTCTGGGGGGGGTTTCCTCTTCTGGTACTTATAACAATATCATAGGTATAGATATAAAATCCTGTCTATACTTTGCACTTGATTGTATACCCAGCCCAGCACAGTGCCTGACAACTAATATGCACTCAATAAATAAATGTTGAAACTCTTTGCAGACTTCTCATAAAGTAATTTTACAGAACGCTCAAGTTACAATGTACTTCCTCAATTTCTCTTCAATTGTTGGCTTTTAAACCCTGAGACAAGTCAGAAGGCATTTGAAAGGAAACACAGACTTACTCCTAAAGTCATCTACTATCATTAATAATCCAACTGGATACCGAGCATCCTTCGGTCTTTCCTGCCTCCAGATGACCTTCTTCACACCCAAAGTATGTCCCAAGAAGCCAGGGAGATACTCTGTCCTCCCTCCTGGCTCAAACATTTTAATATCATTCAGTGCATTACTATTTCTCTCAGGAGGTTCATCGTGTTCTCCTGCAGTTAGAACCCAGGTGGCTGACCTTGACATGGTAAGTTAGGTATGGCCTTGCAGATTGACCATCTTTTATTCTCAGTCCTTGTATGCGAGCATGATAATACATTGTGCACAACAGGGAACAGTGTCAGGGGTCATACACTGGTTACCTAAATTTTGTCAGTGACTAATTGTTTTAATTTCTCAAAGAGAAATGGCTAAACATGAATTCCAAGCCTAGAATAGTGCCTTGTATTAGAGGCATTCAATAAATATCTATTGGGCTTCCCTGGTGGCGCAGTGGTTGAGAGTCCGCCTGCCGATGCAGGGGACACAGATTCGTGCCCCTGTCCGGGAAGGTCCCACATGCCGCAGATCGGCTAGGTCCGTGAGCCATGGCCACTGAGCCTGCACGTCCAGAGCCTGTGCTCCGCAACGGGAGAGGCCACAACAGTGAGAGGCCTGCGTACTGCAAAATAAATAAATAAATAAATAAATATCTATTGATTATATGACTATAGATGAAGAAACTGACACTTAAATAGGTTAAGTGACTTGCCTAAAGTCACACAGACTTTTGGAGTTTGAGCCAAAATTCTAATCCAAAAAGGACACAGTGTGAGAGGGATTATGAAACAAGAATGCTCAAGACTACACTGTGAGCAGTGTTCCCAAGTATATAGGGCTGGGAACCCACTGCCTATAGGGCAGTAAGCAGGCAGGATAGAGACAATATCTATTAAGAATGGAAACGTCTGAAGAAATATAAAGATCAGAGCAGAAATAAATGAAATAGAGACTGAAAAAACAATAGAAAGATAAATTAAACTAAGAGCTGGTTCTTTGAAAAGATAAATAAAATTTATAAACCTTTAGCCAGACATCAAGAAAAAAAGAGAGAGGGCCCAAATCAATAAAATCAGAAATAATAAAGGAGAAGTTACAACCAATACCACAGAAATACAAAGGATCATAAGAGATTACTACAAACAGTTAAACACCAATAAAATGGACAATCTCACAAGATGGAAACAGGAAGAAATAGAAAATATGAACAGATCAACTACCAGTAATAAAACTGAATTGGGAATTTAAAAAAAAAAAACTGGATGTGATGGCTGCACAGATTAAATTTACCAAACGTTTAGAGAAGAGTTAATGCTGATCCTTCTCAAACTATTCCAAAAAGTTGTAGAGGAAGGAATGCTTTTTAACTCATTCTATGAGGCCAGCATCACCCTAATACCAAAACTAGACAAAGATATCACAAAAAAAGAACATTATAGGCCAATATCACTGATGAACATAGATGCAAAAATCCTCAACAAAATTCAACAATACCTCAAAACAAATTCAACAATACATTAAAAGAATCATACACCATGATCAAGTGGGATTAATCCCAGGGATGCAAGGATGGTCCAATATCCACAAACCAATCAATGTGATACACCACATTAACATATTAAATAATAAAAATCATATATTCATCTCAATAGATGCAGATAAAGCTTTTGATAAAATTCAACATCTATTTATGATAAAAACTCTCACAAACTAGGTATAGAGGGAACATACCTGAACATAATAAAGGCCATGTGTGACAAGCCCATGACCAAAATCACACTCAACAGTGAAATGCTGAAAGCATTTCCTTTAAGATTAGGAACAAGACAAGGGTGCCCACTCTCACCACTTTTATTCAACATACTACTGGAAGTCCTAGGCACAGCAATCAGACAAGAAAAAGAAATAAAAGGAATCCAAATTGGAAAGGAAGAAGTAAAACTGCTACTGTTTGCAGATGACATGATACTAGATACCACCAAAAAACTACTAGAACTCATCACTGAATTTGGTAAAATTAATATACAGAAATCTGTTGCATTTCTATATACTAACAACAAACTATCAAAAAGAGAAATTAAGAAAACAATCCCATTTACAACCACATCAAAATAATAAAAATAAATCTAAGGAGAAAAAAGGACTGTACTCAGAAAACTATAAGACACTGATAAAAGAAACTGAAGGCAAGAAAAACAGATGGAAAGATATCTCATGTTCATAGACTGGAAGAATTAATATTGTTAAAAAGAGCATACTACCCAATGCAATCTACAGATTCAACGCAATCCCTATCAAAATATCAATGGCGTTTTTCACAGAACTAGAACAAATAATTCTAATTTTTATGGAAACACAAAAGACCCTAAACAGCCAAAATGATCTTAAGAAAGAACAAAGCTGGAGGTATCATACTCCCTGATTTCAAACTATACCTCAAAGTTAGAGTAATCAAAACAGAATGTACTGGCACAAAAATAAACACATAATTCGATGGAACAAGATTGAGATCCCAGAAATGAAACCACACTATTATGGGTAATCAATCTATGACAAAGGAGGCAAGAATATATGATAGAGAAAAGACAGCCTCTTCATTGAATGATGTTGGGAAAACTGTACAGCTACATGCAAAAGAATCAAACTGGACTACTCTCTCACATCATGCACAAAAATAAATTCAAAATGGATTAAAGACTTAAAAATAAGACCTGAACCCATAAAACATCTAGAAAAAAACATAAAGCACTCGCAAGAGGGAAGGGATGTGGGAACAGATGTATATGTATGACTGATTCACTTTGTTATAAAGCAGAAACTAAAAAAAAAAACAAAAAACATAAAGCACTAAGCTATTTGGCATCAGTCTTAGTAATATATTTTTGGACGTGTCCCCTCAGGCAAGGGAAAAAAAGCAAAAATAAACAAACAGGACTACACCAAACTAAAAAGCTTTTGCACAGTGAAAGGAACTATTGACAAAACAAAAAGTCAACCGACTAAATGGGAATGAAGGGGAGAAGATATTTGCAAACAATATATCCAATTAATATGCAAAATATATCATTTAAAAAACTCATACAACTCAATATCAAAAATACAAACAACCCAACTGAAAATGGACAGAGGATCTGAACAGACATTTTTCCAAAGAATACATACAGATGGCAAACAGGCACATGAAAATATGCTCAACATCACTAATCATCAGGGAAATGCAAATCAAAGCCACAATGAGATATCATCTCACACTTGTCAGAATGGCTATTATCAAAAAGACAACAATGGAGAGATATACCATGTTCTTGGATTGGAAGAATCAACATTGTGAAAATGACTATACTACCCAAAGCAATCTACAGATTCACTGCAATCCCTATCAAACTACCAATGGCATTTTTTACAAAACTAGAACAAAAAATTGCACAATTTGTATGGAAACACAAAAGATCTCAGATAGCCAAAGCAACCTTGAGAAAGAAAAACAGCTGGAGAAATCAGGCTCCCAGATTTCAGACTATACTACAAAGCTACAGTAATCAAGACAGTATGGAACTGGCACAAAAGCAGAAATATAGATCAATGGAACAGGATAGAAAGCCCAGAGATAAACCCACACATATATGGTCACCTTATTTTTGATAAAGGAGGCAAGAATATACAATGGAGAAAAGACAGCCTCTTCAATAAGTGGTGCTGGGAAAACTGGACAGCTACATGTAAAACAATGAAATTAGAACACTCCCTAACACCATATACCAAAATAAACTCAAAATGGATTAAAGACCTAACTGTAAGGCCAGACACTATCAAACTCTTAGAGGAAAACATAGGCAGAACACTCTATGACATACATCACAGCAAGATCCTTTTTGACCCACCTCCTAAAGAAATGGAAATAAAAACGAAAATAAACAAATGGGACCTAATGAAACTTCAAAGCTTTTGCACAGCAAAGGAAACCATAAACAAGACGAAAAGACAACCCTCAGAATGGGAGAAAATATTTGCAAATGAAGCAACTGACAAAGGATTAATCTCCAAAATTTACAAGCAGCTCATGCAGCTCAATATCAAAAAAACAAAAAAACCAATCCAAAATGGACAGAAGACCTAACTAGACATTTCTCCAAAGAAGATATACAGATTGCCAACAAACACATGAAAGAATGCTCAACATCACTAATCACTAGAGAAATGCAAGTCAAAATTACAATGAGGTATCACCTCACATGGGTCAGAATGGCCATCATCAAAAAATCTACAAACAATAAATGCTGGAGAGGGTGTGAAGAAAAGGGAACCCACTTGCACTGCTGGTGGGAATGTAAATTGATATAGCCACTATGGAGAACAGTATGGAGGTTCCTTAAAAAACTAAAAATAGAACTACCATATTACCCAGCAATCCCACTACTGGGCATATACCCTGAGAAAACCATAATTCACAAAGAGTCATGTACCACAATGTTCATTGCAGCTCTGTTTACAATAGCCAGGACATGGAAGCAACCGAAGTGTCCATCAACAGATGAATGGATAAAGAAGATGTGGCACATATATACAATGGAATATTACTCAACCATAAAAAGGAATGTAATTGAGTTATTTGTAGTGAGGTGGATGGACCTAGAGTCTGTCATACAGAGTGAAGTAAGTCAGAAAGAGAAAAACAAATACTGTATGTTAACACATATATATGAAATCTAAAAAATAAAAATAAAAAAGGCTCTAAAGAACCTAGAGGCAGGACAGGAATAAAGATGCTGACATAGAGAATGGACTTGAGGACATGGGGAGGGGGAGGGGTAAGCTGGGACGAAGTGAGAGAGTGGCATGGACATATATACACTACCGAATGTAAAATAGATAGCTAATGGGAAGCAGCCGCATAGCACAGGGAGATCAGCTAGGTGTTTTGTGACCACCTAGAGGGGTGGGAAAGGGAGGGTTGGAGGGAGACCCAAGAGGGAGGAGATATGGGGATATATGTGTATGTATAACTGATTCACTTTGTTATAAAGCAGAAACTAACATACCATTGTAAAGCAATTACACTCCAATAACAATGTTAAAAAAATAAATAAAATATTAAAAAATAAAAATAAAGTTTGGAAGAAAAATAAAGCAGATATAATTAAATATGTGGAAAAAAAGACAACAAATAACAAGTTCTTGCAAGGATGTGGAGAAAAGGGAACCCCCCACCATGCACTGTGGACAGAAATGTAAATTGGTGCAGCTCCTATGGAAACCAGTATGGAGGCTCCTCAAAAAGTTAAAAATAGAACTACCATATGATCCAGCAATTCCACTCCTGGGTATTTATTTGAAGAAAAGGAAAAGACTAATTTGAAAAGATATATGCACCCCTATGTTCATTGCAGCTTTATTTACAATAGCCAAGATATGGAAACAACCTAAATGCCCAGCAAGAGATGAATGGATAAAGAAGATGTATATAATGGAATATTACTCAGCCATATAAAAGAATGAAATCTTGCCATCTGTGACAACATGGATGAACTTGGAGGGTATTGTGATAAGTGAAATAAGTCAGACAGGGAAAGACAAATGCTGTCTGATTTTACTTATTATGTGGAATCTAAAAAACAAAGCAAATGAACAAACATAACAAAACAGAAACAGAGTCATAGATACAGAGAACAAAACAGGTGGTCGCCAGAGAAGAAGTCAGTTGGGAGCCATGGGGGAAGAAATAGGTGAGGGAAATTAAGAAGTACAAACTCAGTTGCAAAATAAATGAGTCACAGGTATGAAATGCACGGTGTGGAGAATATAGTCAAGAATTATGCAATAATTGTATGGTGACATATTGTAACTAGACTTACCATGGCGATCACTTTGTTATGTATAGAAATACCGAATAACAGCCACTATCATAATGTTGTAGGTCAATTATACTGTAAAAACAAACCAACTCATAGAAAAAGAGATCAGATTTCTGGTTACCAGAGGCGGGGGAGGTTGGGAGTGGAATTGGATGAAGGCAGTCAAAAGGTACAAACTTCTAGTTATAAATAAATCTGAGGGATGTGATGTACAACATGATAAATATAATGAACACTGCCATATGTTATATATGAAAGTTAAGAGAGTAAATCCTAAGAGTTCTCATCACAAGGAAAAGAGCTTTTCTATCTCTTTAATTTTGCATCTATATGAGATGACGGATGTTCACTAAACTTACTGTGATAATCATTTCATGGGGTGTGTAAGTCAAATCATTATGCTGTACACCTTAAACATATAAAGTGCTGTATGTCAATTATAATTCAATAAAACTGGAAGAAAAAAAAGCCTGGAAAGGCCTGGGTCTCGTGGGCTCTTTTATGAACCCCTTATTGATGTTTGAAATGCTTCTTTGCAAAAACATGTGTCATGGTGGGTTTGTGGGAAAGTCACATGCACTAAGGATTTACGTAAATGTCAAAGTCGTTGTTTTTGTCACCCACTGTTTCCTTTGAGTGTCTAGCAGATGTGAGTCAGGTCTATGCAGCTGGATGCCTCCAGAGCCTTCCATCCTCAGGGTCTCATGAGAAGAAACTTTTGAGCACACAGCCTCTGATCCTGGGATGTGGTTCACTGTCTGTTACTGACCTTGAGAGAGCCCCAGCCCAGTGAGTGAAGAGCCCTAGGCCTTGTACCAGTTCGTTATTTGACAAATGAAGTGCTCCCTGCTGAGCTGTATTTGCAAAGTAGCTGCAGTGCTGTCTTACCAACCTAAAACCTTACAGGGCTCTAGAATCTCAGTGCCGGAATAGGGACGAGATCACGCTGTCATGTCCCTAACTTTACAGATTCGGACCTGGGCTCCAGAGAGGTGAGAGGATTCTCCCAGGGCCACAGCCAGTGTGTGGAAGAGTTGGGAAGAAAACCTGCCCCGTCTCCTAGTGTTTTTCCACCACAACTTTCACATGTGGAAATGAAACACAGTAAACATTTGTTTCTGTTCAATTCCATCCATACATGTCTTGAGCACCTAATAGGTGCCACGCAGCATGGAAGGTACAAGGACATAGCCATGGTCACACACAACTCCTTTAGGAGCTCTTAGTTTGGTGGGTCCTGTCCCTGGTGTCGTCTTCACATCCCCTGAAATTCCTCCAGTCTTTTCTGTCCCACCCTTGTCAATCACTAACTAATGTTCTGTTGGGATGGGTGGGAAGGAAAGAAACATTTACTTAGCAACTACACTGAGCTAGGAACACTATACATTACCTTATTTGACTCTCAAGTGGCCTTCCATGATTCTTATCTCCATTTTACAAGTGATTTGGAGAAGCTGAAGAACCCATGAGGAGGCTGAGCTTGGGTTTGAATTCAGGTCTTCCCACCAGACCACACTGTCCCTCTAGCTTTTACTTCACCTCACAGCTGTCTCCTCATCCCTGAAAATTCTCATGTGCCTTTAGAACTCCTTCGACAAATAAGTTCCCCTCCCCAGACACATGAAAATCCCTACTTATCATTCTAGGGAAACTGAATCCCACGTGGAAGCTTCTCATTCTCACTTTCAAACCCCTACGCTCCCAGCCCACACTCTTCCATGTCTCCTGGGTTTATAAGGTCTACCTGCCTCTGAAAGCACACTCTCAACTCCTAGCTCTACTTACCTCCCTAAATGCACTGTATTCTAGAACTGAGACCTGGACTGAGCTACTCAGACTCTACCCTCTACCTTCCCTACCCACCACCACAGGACAGGCAGCCCAGTATTGTCACTTCCTCTATCAACAGAAGAGGTAACGGGAGCCCAGCAAGGCTGTGTCCTTCCACAGCAGGAACCCCTGGACCCCTACACCGCTACTCCTCAGGGTGTCTCCTCCCAGACCTCCCAGCCCCACCCTGTGGGGAGGGGTCCCATGTCATGTTGCATGTGATTTTTTTTTCCATCTCCTGGGGATCTCTCTATCATTCCAGTCCATTTCTTCATTCCCTCTATCCGCAGTTAACTCTATTTTACCTTAGTCTAGCAGCCTGGGTTAGCCCAATATCCCCGAGTTATGCCTGGTGAACTCTTCCTTCCCAAGTCAGCTCAGACATCACCTCCTCTGTGAAGCCTTCCCAGGCACAGCAAATCCCTCCCTCTTCAAGCCTCCTGTAGCCCGTTTATTACAGCACTTCACATACCAAGTCATTAGAAATCTCTTCTATTTCCTAAACTCAAGCATCTTAACTCCTGGGACACTTTCATGTCAACTTCGCAATCTGTAATCGCTAGCCCAGAGGCTGGTACACAGAAATGTTCAATAAATATCCCGAGCATTGCTTGTCTAGATAGACCCTGTGGGGTAGAACTAGAACCAAACAGTGGAAGGTTCTGCTCCACTAGACTCCAAATTCCTCAGAGGCGGGGGGAAAATCTTCCTCCATCCGTGGGTCCCTACTGCGTTTACAGTCACAGTGCTGCAAACACAGCACGAGCCACCCGGGGCTGGGGTCAGTTCCCAGTTCAGGAGATGCCTAAGCTCAGGATAATGATACATCGGCAGAGATTTGGGGCAAGGGCTACACTAAATGTCCTGAGGTCCCTTCGAGCTCCAAAACCATGGCTCCATGATGAGGGAGAGGTTGGTTAAAAGATCAATAAGACAGATAAGAAAAGTGGCGGACGGAGGAAGGTAGAGGTGAAAGAGGCACAAGGCAGAAAATAAGGGTCGGTGAGGAAAGGGAGGCTGAAAACTGGAGAAAGAGAGGGGACTGGAGGGGCTAGGCAAGAAGGAGGACAAAAGGAGGGAGCGGGGCCTCACTAACCGCAGGTAGGTGCTGGCCCACGGGGCACGATCAGACTCCTGATATCCCATCGCCCATAGGCACGAAGTCATAGAGAAAAGCTGACATGCTGAAAGCTGCTGCACTTGGAAATCAGTCTGAAATGGACTTAATGTCTCTCCCACCCAAACGGGAAGCTAAACCCTAAAAAAATCAGCTTCAATCGACAAAAACCAAGCCACCCGGGAACACAGTTAAAGCACTTACTGCCCTGGCCATCTGGCGCCACCTCCATGTGTCGCAGCCTGGCCAGCCCTGAGTCAGCATGCCGGGAGCACCAGTCCTCAAGCAACGAGGCCGCAGGGAGGGCAGCCCACCCCGCCAGCTCTGGTGACCCACTGACTCCATAACCCATCCACCCCCTTTGCCCAAAACTTATTGCACGTTACAGATGGTGACACTGCAGGCTGAGCTCTGGGACCAGACCGATTTCTGAACAGGAAATAACAGGCGCCCTGCACTCTGGTCACCTTGGGGCTGAAGGTCCTGCTCTAACTTCATAACCTGGTTCTTATCAACAAGCAACCATCTGGTGCCTCCAGGAATGTTTACCAAGTATCATGAGTGTCAATATTTACAGAATACCCATCCCGTCCAGATACTGAATCAGATCCTTTATGTGGATTATCATGTCAATTCCTCAAAATAACCCAAAATATCCCCATTGGCAGATAAGGTCATCAAAGATCAGAAAGGTAAAATAATTTTTCCAAAGTTATACACACAATTATTAAGTGGCAGAGCCTGGATTCAAACCCAGGCTGTTGAGCTCCTGTGTCCATAACAAACTGCATCCAGCAATAGGATTTGGTTCCTCTATCCCTGAGGCCCTGCCCATGTGCCTGTTCCTCTCATACTCGGGACCTGCTTTGCTCACTACTGTCTTCCCCAGGCCTGCTCCCCTGCCCCAGACTCTCCTCCCTGGGCCATGAGCCTGGCATCTGTTCTTGCGTCCCCTGACGCAGCCCCGTGACAGATGTGCCATCAGCCTACCGAGGCACCTCCCCCGCTATCTCCTGTCCCATGCCTCACTGCAGTGGAGGCCAGCCTGCCTGCCTTTTTATTGCCAGCTTCAGAAACCCGCCCCCATCACCACTACAGAGGTTAACCTCTGCATCTTTCCGTCCACAGCAGGTCTGTCCTTCCTCTGACAGAACTGGTTTTCACATACACTGAGCCACCTAAATGCATCCCCAGGACAGTGATTGACAGCCTGCTGAATCAGCTTCCTCTCTGCAGATATCTAACCCACGGGAACCCGGATCCTACAATGCACATCATCTTTACACATCTCATTGCTCACACATCAAGGTAATTTGACTGTAAGGAAAGGGAGATCTCAGCCCTGGGCCTGGCACTCCTCAGGCTCCAACCCTCTGAGGGTGGGGATTTTGGCTGAACGAGCAGACGTGTTGGGGTTTCCTTCATCTCGCAGCTTTGCATCTTCCTTATTCTTGCACAGCAAGTACTGCTCTCACAACTGCATCCTAACCTGTGTGTGCAACCTACATCCTGACGTGTGTGTGTGTGCACACATGAGTGTGTGCAACAGCTTGCAAAGGCACTGCTCACTCTCCCTGGGCTCATGTAACCCACACCACCACACAGGACAGAGGGAGGGCCCAGAGAGGGTCAGGCAGAGCATAAAGACACGGACAACGACCCAGTGACTATGGTCACTAAAGCAGTTTCATTTCCACGACTTTCCTGCAGTTGATTCTGTTTCAGCTCCAACTCCATAGAGTGAAGAATGGGGAGCAGTGGGGCGGGTGGGACACTGAGGAAGTGGTCAGAGCGGCAGGAAGCATTTCCTTTCACAGACCTTGGGGGCAGAAACTAAGCATCATGACCTCTTGGTTCAAAAATCCCTTCTGCCCCACAGCCCCTTTCTCCAGCGACACATATTTTCTGTGTTCTCCATTTCTTCACATTTTCCTAGACCTATGTACTGTCTTCCCTCCTGAAGAGAGATCCCTGTGTTCATGAGTTCAGAGTTGCAACTGAAATTCATCTCAGCCATCAGTTCATTCATTCATTCTTTCTTTCACTCTGCGTCTACCATGTACCCCTGTGCCAGGCATGGACCCTGCCTTGGATTTCAACACAGTGTGATCATCCAGTATAACTTCCTCATTGTCCAGTTGGAAATCTGAGATGAAAGACCTTCCCAAACTGAAACGAGCATCATGGTTAGCAGCATATCATTTACATTAATTAAATATCTCAGAGCGCTTAAATATGATATATGTTGAATTCAGAGGTTTCCTGTACACAGATGTCTCTCTCCTCCCCTGCTTCATGTCCTCCGTGCTTCAGGCACAGAGGAGACATCTGCTTATTTTTGTGGGCAACTTCATGTCACAAGGTCAGTGGAAAATTAAGAGTTGGTTGACTGTGTCCCAAAAACTAAGTCTAGTCCACACTGGATCTGAAGATATCCATGACCTAGTGAGATCTCTTGTCCTGAAAGAAGGGTTGAACATTATTGTCACTCACACTCCTCTTCTTGAATCAAGCAGAAAAGTCTTTTTTAAATTTAATCCTACAGTGCCTAAGTTTTGCCATCTACAAATATGGGGGATGTGCAACCCAGAATATTATGGATTTTGAGTGTCAGCCAAAAATCAAATACTTTAGAAATAAAATGGAGTACACTAGAGAGAAAACATCTAGTTGTCCAAACCTAACATTAAAGATGAGAAAACTGAAACCCAGAAAAAAAGTGAATTACTCAGTCTCACCCAGGTTATGAGTGGCAGAGCCAGGGCCAGAACCTCCAGTCTTCCAACATCCATCAAGGCCAGGTGCATCCCACTGCAGGCTCCAAACACTCTGATCGCCCTGGAGACAGGGCTCAAACCACATGACGTATGGTTCCCATTCAGATAAATCTATGATGCTCTTTTGTCTCCAGATAATTGGTTTTAGAAACTTTGTGTTTGTCCTCATTAAGGAGCAGAGATTGTGCTTCTTGATTGTTTCAGTGGATTGAAAAAAAAAAAAGAAATGTTATTTTTCCTCTTGATGAATGCCCTCCACAAGAAAATATTCAAATATCTAAAAACAAAACAAAACAAAACAAAACAAAAAAACAGCTCCTATATGGAACCAGGAGGGTATTGAGGAGGACGGGGAGACCCAATTTTAGGAGCCCAGCCCTTAAAGCTTAGATGGAGAGAAATGTTTCTATATGAACACTCTTGCTTGTAGGAAGGATGCAGAAATCACTATAGAGTGACTGCGCTTGTTCATTGTAAAGTAAATTTGCCCTGCAACAATCACCCCATATTTGGTAACAATGTTCCAATTTTCTTTGAGAAATTTTCCTCCCTCTCTGTCCATGTGGTTCAGTTGCAGCTGATCCCATCTAGATGCCATCCTGCTCCAGGGCTCAGACTCGGTCAATAAAACCATGAGTCTCGCTGGCCTCAGTGACTGGGTCAGAGCCGGCCAAGGGCCCCAAGCTGGGCCGTTACTGAGCATCTCTTGAAACTTTGCTGGCGCTGCTGGGAAAGAAGCGCTCTTGTTCCGCCGGGCTTGTTAATAACGCAGAGGGGAGGCCTGGCCCTGCTTATCTAGTCATCTACATGGGAGCGTCTAAGATAGCTGAGCTGAGAGATGGGCAAAGATAGGTACTTGATGGTATCACCTGAGTATCTGATTCCAGCGGGGCCTAAATTTTATAAACTGTGGGGGTCAGAACATTTTCTTTCTTTCTTTTTTTAGTGTAAGCCTATTTGAGTTAGGTTTCTGTCACCTGAAACCAAAAGAGACCTAATAAACCCACAGCAAGGATGCTGAGGGGATGTTTAAAGAGAGTAAGAGTTTTAACGAACAGGCACTGACAATGTTTGGGGCCACTGGCCTGAGTCTGGCCAGCCCCTGAGAAGAGGAAAGGTCAACCCCACTCAAGTAATCAGGGCTGCCGGGGGGCAGAGCAGAGCTCAGCAGGAGAGAAGAGCTCCTCCTGGGCTGACATCTAGACCTCCACCCACCTAACCTTCCAGTGAGATTCAATGTGAGCATATGAAACTACTCTCGATGAGGTTCACCTCCTCTAACTCCCACAGTGCTTTCCAGGTCCCCAGAACATAATTTTTATTTAAGAGCCACCCAAAGATGTCTGATTTATTAGGAAAAAAGCTAAACAGTGGAAAGGGGGAAAGATTGAGAAAGAGCACTCGTGTGTGTGTGTGTGTCTGTCTGTGTAAAATGAGGATGTGGTGAAGGAAGCCCTCCCAACCCTAAGTTCCATGAATAAGGGGGGTGGGGGGCAAGATGCTGCAGCTCTCGTGACCCTGGTCAGACTGGCAATAAAGGAACCGCTAAACTGAAGACATATGGAGGGCAGGGGTCAGGTGTACCTTATTCACTGTTATATCATCAGCACCTAATTAGAGAGTTTAGCAATCAGGAAATATTTGTTGAAGACAGGAAGGCAGAGCTTGCTATATGCCAGCCAATGGTGGGGGTGTGGGGGGAGGGAAGAGAAAGCCGAGACAAAGGGAAGGAGATAGGAATCTGAGAAAGAAAGAGCACCAAGGGTGGTGGGAAGGAGAAGGCATCTATCTGGTGGGTTAAGGTGTTGAAACATCAACACCTGCAGCTGAGTAGGTGTCAGGGCTGGGACAGTGCTGGGGAAAGATGGCCCAGTCTTTTGAGGCAGCAAGAGTCTAGGAAAGGGCTGAATGAACAATGGAACAGGGCAAAGAAGGGCCAAGTCTCTAAAGCTTGTTACAGAGAGAGGAGTCACTGCAGCACACAAAATCACCAGCCACAGTTTCTCTATTGCTCAAACCCAAGTACTTTTGGTTGTTGTTTGTTTGTTTGTTTGCTTTTGATCATCTCGATAGATATCCCAATCTCAAAGACCTTCCTTTTCTGTGACTTCTATCCCTCCCTGTGTTCACCAGGACAAACAAGGCGGACGTTAGTCCTTTAACAAAAACACAGCATTAGACCTTCATGATTTATTGTAATCCTACTTCTTGAGCAGTTGCCTTGATTTCTCGTTGCCTTTCCTGGTTGATTTCCTGCTAATCATCAGTCCCTCTTCCCCCACACTCCAGCACCTGGAGTCAGAGAGAAGAGGTAAATTATAGACTGAGGCGCCACCACAAAGCCAGGAGCTGATGAGTCATTCCACCAACACCCCTGAGCACCAGGCACCACATACCACTGTGGGCGTACAGTGGAAGACAGGATATCCCCTGTCCTCAGGGAATTTACACAGCAAGCCACCAGTGGGGATCTTGTTTGTAGCTCTCAGATTATAAAATGGCTATGAAAGTTATGAGCAGTCAAAAGACATAACACGTTTCTGAAGCTCATGCCATGCTGTCTGTTCTACCAACCTGATTTATTTGAACCACATTTAGAGCATCTCCTGGCCATCTCCTTCCCAGAATGTGGCCAATGCTGGTTGTCAGTCACCAGGAGTGGGCAAGGGACAGGAGCGAGTCTAGGAGCCCCTGCGTTCTGCCACCGATCACTGAGCTCCTGTGTGCTACGCACTCACTACCCACCTCTGGGAAGCAAAGAGGAGCAAGCCAGTCCTCAAACTCAGGTGGCCCGTGGTTAGAAAGGCAGCATTGAAGCAGAGAAGTCCTCATGGAACAGTAACTGCATTACAAGTGTGATAAACACTCTAGACACCTCCAAATCAGTATTGTGTGAAAAAGGAGAGAAATCATACTTGGACTGAGGGTGGAGGAATAGACGGAGGTGGGAGCAGAGGAAACACTTCACTGAAGAGGTTGACTGTCAGATGGGACTTGAAGAATTACCGCCACTCATTTATTTTAATTTGATGTCTTTAAAAAAAAAAAGTTTGGGTCCATTCAACCGAAAGCTCATATGAAGCAAGTAATCAGTTCAAGAGAAATTGCAAATCTGATCTGTGACCTGAATCCTCCTTGCTCCATGTCATCAGAATCCCCCAGGCATTCCTGGCAGCCTGACTCAGCCTGTTTCCTGAGCAGTGAGGTCAGCTGCAGTTGCATCTCTGACCGTCCTGTCCACGACCAGCCCTCCTCCTCCGAGGTGAGGCACACACGAGTGATGCCCGTCAGTGGGCCTTTCCCCACGGCCGCCCTTCCAGGGCACAAGCTTCCCAGACAGCCACCTGTTGCCCAAGGCTTCGCCTCCCTCCTACCGCCACACACGGTTCAAGCCTGGTCACTTTCTTCTAGAGCGGCTCTGACACAGCTTGAAAGTCAGGGTTTCCAGAGATGAGACACATCAGAGGCTGCTCTGCCCACAGCCCTCTGGTCTGAACTCTAGATCTCAAGCGTTCCAGAGTGCAGTGGAACAAGTGTGTGCTCCACCCGAGAAACAGAAAATCAGCCCTCATCTTGTTCCAGGGGGTGGCAACACATGGGCAGAGGGAGCCCCAGCTCTGGGTCCTCTAGAAAATGAGCCAGCCTCCAGGCACACGGGCCAGGGTTCTCAGAATGTTAGACAAAGGAGGCTTTAACCACGGAAACTCAGGCGGCAGGAGCCGTATGAAACCACAGTGGCACAGCAAGTCAGAGATGCTGGTCAGTGATGGGGCTGGGCCAGGAGCAGCTTTTCATGTTTGATGCTTGTCAATCATAAATATGCATCCTGTTTACCTAAGTTGTGTAGTATAAGTTCACATGGTTAAGTCCCAGCCTGTAGGCACAGGAGATATATTCCTCATCTTCTGATGTGTGCATGAATACACGAATATGCAGATAGGATGGGTATATCAGCATCTGTTTCACAACCAGGTAAAGTCAGCTTTGGCTCTTTTGACCCACTGATAATACAAGACAATATTTTACACTCATTAATAAGCTGTCCCTAAACCAAAGGACACAAACAATGTCCTTTAAGTTGGTTTTCCAAGTAATCACATGTACTGTTCTGTGTTTTGACAACAGAAGAAAGTGCTTTTCTTACTGGGAAAGGGCATGAAGAAAACAGAGCAGGAGAATTCCCCTCCCACCCAGTGGCTCTCTCACTAAAGATCTTCACCAAGATGTTCCTTTGATCATCAAAGATTTATAAAATTTTAAGGAAATACAAAAGCCCTCGATTTACTACACACTATCTGGTGGGAGATATTGAAAGTTAAATATAAATTTAAAAAATAGTTATAACCTCATGGTGAGAGTAGGCACAGTGCCATGGAAGCCAGGAGAAGGGTCACCAATCTTCCACAGGCAGGGTGGAGGTCAGAGAAAATATTTCAGAGGTTGTGATGCTCAAGCTAAGTCTCAAGCAGCTAAGCTGCAAGGGAGGGAGCATCATTCCCAGCAGACAAAAGAGCAGGACAGGAAAGCAAGGCATGTCTGCGACCCGCCTCACAAGAGCTCACCCTGCTTTGTTTTTCTCTATAGTACTTAGTGCCATCTGCCATTTTATACCTTTATTTGTGTATTGTCTGTCACCAGCAACTAGAACATAATTCCCCCGAGGGCAGGGACTTCGTTCTGTTCTCTGCGATAATCCCTGCACCTAAACATGTTTAGCATGTAGTAGGAATCAAATACTTGCTGAATGCATGGATGTTGGCAGGAGTGAGAAATGAAGCTGGACAGTCAGGCAGGGTAGCCTTGCCATCATGAGGGTCTTGCGTGCTCTGCTAGCGAGTGTGGACATGAACTTGGAGTTTAGTGCAATATTTATAAACTGGCAGCCCATAATTTACAAACAGCTCAGGCAGCTAAATATCAAAAAAACAAACAACCCAATCAAAAAATGGGCAGAAGACCTAAATAGACATTTCTCCAATGAAGACATACAGATGGCCAAGAGGCACATGAAAAGATGCTCAACATTGCTAATTATTAGAGAAATGCAAGTCAAAACTACAAAGAGATATCACCTCACACCAGTCAGAATGGCTATCATCAAAAAGTCTACAAACAATACATTCTGGAGAAGGTGTGGAGAAAAGAAAACCCTCTTACACTCTTCGCGAGAATGTAAATTGGTGCAGCTACTATGGAGAACAGTATGGAAGTTCCTTAAAAAACTAAAAATAGAGCTACCATATGATCCAGCAATCCCACTCCTGGGCATATATCCTGAGAAAACCATGGTTCAAAAGGATCCATGCACCCCAATGTTCACTGCAGCACTGTTTACAATAACCAAGACATGGAAGCGGGCTTCCCTGGTGGCACAGTGGTTGAGAGTTCGCCTGCCGATGCAGGGGACACGGGTTCGTGCCCCAGTCCGGAAGGATCCCACATGCGGAGCAGCTGGGCCCGTGAGCCATGGCCGCTGGGCCTGCGCGTCCGGAGCCTGTGCTCCGCAACGGGAGGGGCCACAACAGTGAGAGGCCCGTGTACCGCAAAAAAAAAAAAAAAAAAAGACATGGAAGCAACGTAAAAAAATGCCCATTGACAGATTAATGAATACAGAAGGTGTGGTATATATATATATATATATATATATATATATATATATATATATATATATATATATATATATATATATATATATATAATGGAATATTACTCAGCCATTAAAAAGAATGAAATAATGCCATTTGCAGCAACATAGATAGACCTGGAGATTATCATACTAAGTGAAGTAAGTCAGCAGAGAAAGATAAATATCATATGATATTGCTTATATGTGAAATCTTAAAACATGAAAAAAATGAACTTATTACAAAACAGAAACAGAGTCATGGACTTAGAAAACATACTTATGGTTACCAAAGGAGAAAGATCGGGGGGGAGGGATAAATTGGGAGTTTGAGATTGACATATACACACTACTATATTTAAAATAGATAACCAACAAAGACCTACTGTATGCCAGTTTTAAAAAAACTGGCAGCCCTTGGGCCAAACACAGGAGTGTTTTGCTTGATCTATACTGTGCTTTTTATTTTTATTTTTTAATTTTTTTGCGGTATGCAGGCCTCTCACTGCCGTGGCCTCTCCCACTGAGGAGCACAGGCTCCAGATGCGCAGGCTCAGCAGCCGTGGCTCACGGGCCCAGCCGCTCCACGGCACGTGGGATCCTCCCAGACCAGGGCACGAACCCGCGTCCCCTGCATCGGCAGGCGGACTCTCAACCACTGCGCCACCAGGGAAGCCCCTATACTGTGCTTTTTAAATTAGGGTATTTAAAAAAATTTTTATTGGAGTATAGTTGATTTACAATGTTGTGTTAGTTTCAGGTGTACAGCAAAGTGAATCAGTTATACACATACACATATCTTCTCTTGGGCATATACATACTACTATATATAAAATAGATAACTAATAAGGACCTACTGTATAGCATAGGGAACTCTACTCAATACTCTGTAATGGCCTATATGGGAAAAGTATCTAAATTAAGGTATTTTATTTAAAAATAAAACCTAGATTTCTAGCTTCCCTTTAAAAATCAGAGGGTGCAGTAATATGGGGCCTGTAGTCTTTCCAGGCAAAGTCAGCTTGTGCTGATAGCAGGTAGCCTCTTAGTAAGACCTATGCTCTCAAGTTCACCGAGGTCTTCTCCAGTCTCAATTGTCTTGTGAGGGCTTTCCTTCCTCACATGTCACCTGCTGTTCCATTTAGATAAATGAGTTTGCAGCCTCTAGCCTGAGTTCAGAATGTCTGGTTTAAAAATCCCAACATGATAGCAAGTCTCCAAAATAATCTCCCACTGGCCCATACTTCCCAGTATTTATGACCTCCCACAGTGAATCTGAGCTGGTCCTGTGTAACGAATAGAATGTGATAGAAGCAACACTGTGTGGCTTCTAAGGACAATTCATAAGAAGCTAGTCACCACACAAAAAGTCAGACTACTCTGAGGCTTCAATGCTGTGAGGAAGCCCAAGCTAACAATGGGGAGAGACCATGTACACAGAGAGAGTTCCCAAGTGTTCTAGATATCCCATCTGAGATGCCAGACATGTGAAAGCCATCTTGACACCCAGGCCAGAACCCATCTAGCTACATGTCCATCATATGAGAGGCTCAAAGAGAGAACCATCCAGCTGAACCCTTTCAACCCACAGAACCATGATAAATATTAGTAAATTGTTTTAAGCCACTGTGTTTTGGGTGGCTTGTTACAGAACAAAAGGTAACTGAATCACATACACTACCACTTATTCAGAATGTGGCCTTAAGCAGATTATTTAGCATCTTTAAGCCTCAACCTCTTCATCCTTAAAATAAGGAAAATAATAGTACTGACTTCAGAGTTTTTGAAATTCAAATTAGAATATGAATGGGATGTACTCAGCCTTGAAGCTAGCACATCAGAAGCGCTCAATGAATACTAACCATTACTTAATGTTACTTCTCATTATTACTGTTGTTGAAGTCTGCCTAGTGAGTAGCATATTTCAAAACCAGAGTACTGAAAAGGGAGGAGACAAGGAAGGTAAAGATGGGCAGATCAGAGTCAAGGAGATTGTCATGGAGAAGACATTTCTCAGTGTGGTATGTATGTCTTGCTCTCCCAAAGTCTAGAGTACCAGGAAGTTGGCTATTTTCCCCATTTGGGTATCTGCAGTAAGGATTCTGGAAATTCCTATCAAGTCAATTTATTAATTCATAACTCATCAAAAAGTTTGTTGAGCACTGACTCTATATGTCAAGCTAGGTACTGAGCATACAGCAGTGCACGAAGCAGATAAAGGCCCCTCTGCCCTCACGGAGCTTCCATTATAGTGTAGGAGAAGATAACAAACAGATAAATAAAAGATGTAGTATGGTAGATGGTGATAAGTACAATGGAAAAAAAGAAGTAAGCTAAGGTGATAATGAGGGTAGGGTGGAGGAAACTGGCTTGTAATTGTAAGTAAGTGGGTCAAGGAAGGGCTCCCTGAGCATAGTAGAAAGTGAAAGAGGTATCTGGGGTGGGGAGGGACTATCATACAGAAAGATCCATACATGAAAATGAGCTGAAGTCTCATATTGTTACATCTACTATCAATCACACTGATGAATATATGTCTTCTCCCAATAATTCTGTGAGGCAAATGTTAATATATGTTATCCTTAATTTACCCAGTTACTTTTTTATCCTATTGTGCTCTATTTCTCTTTAAGGTACTTTAACTTCTTTTTGGAAAAAGGCAAGATGATGTATTAGTCACGTTAAGTTAGGTTAAGCAACAAACAATCCCCAAATCTCACTGGCCTCACACAATAGCATGAGTCCACAGTGGCTGGGCTCCATCATGTCTTCATTCAGGGACTTTGGTCAGCTGAGGCATCACCATCTACACTGTCAATCACAACACCAGGGAGAAGGAAAGATGGAACACTGGCACCAGCTCTTCAGTACTTCTGCTGGAAGGGACACAAGTCATCACCTCTCCTCATTTTTCACTGGCCAGAGCAGGTCATGTGTAGCTGTGTATGAGTGTGTGTGTGATCATCCTAAATGCATAGAAGTAAAAGGAAATAGATATTGATGAATAGTTTGTCTACCATAGATAGATAGATGGAAATGATAGATGATGGCAGGTAATAATTGGTGAAAGAAAGAGAAGAGAAAGACAGGGAGAAAAAGAGAAAGACAGATAGATAGATAGATAGATAAAGTAGATAAAAGAAAAGAAAACCGAGGCTTAGAAATGGTCAATCATTTGCCCATGGTGAAAAAGTTGGTAAATAGCCAAGTCAAGATCGGAACCAAAATCTACCTGGGTTTCATACTGGTCTTGGAGACAGACCACCTGGATCTCTGGTGCTGAGCAGAGTCCTTTGGTATAGAGTCAGATGTTGTTTCGTATCAGGTCAGGCACTGAATGTGCCTCTCTGACTGGACGTTAAATGTATCTCTGAATTTTGCTTTCATGAAGCACAATTTGAGAACCTCTGCACTTTATTTCAGCAAATTTTAAAGACTATCATTATTCAATAACCACCACAAAGGACCTCAGTCAGCTCCACAAACACTACTGTCCCATGGGAACATGGTTTGAGAATCACTATGATGAAAGTCTCACTCTGGGGTATCTTCTAACGCCAACAAGCAATTCTCTGAATCTCTAGACACCAACTGGATGTTCAACAATTCAGTCAAATTCTGACACTAACTTCCCAGAGTGCCTCACAGTTTAAGGTCTCCATCCCACAGACTGCCCCCCACTTCGGGTGCCAGTCAAAAGTCCTGGGCCTCCCATACTTCTGACTGACTGGCTATAAATCAGGGGTTAAAGCTTCCATGCCGTGTCAGGTCACACCACCCTCCTAGCACCTTAATGTGTTTACCAACCTGCAAGCTCTCCAAACTCCATTGTTTAGGGGGTTTTATGGAGACTTCATTACACAGGTGTGACTAAGTAAATCACTGACCACTGGTGATTAATTCAATCTCCAGCCCCTCTACCCTCCGCAGAGATTGGGGGTTGTCTTTCTGGCACCAGCCCCCATCCTGAAGCTACCTAGGGGACGCTAGCCAGAGTCACCTCATCAGCATACAAAAGATACTCTTATCATTCCAGAGATTCCAAACGCTTAGGAACTGTATGTCAGGAACCTGGGATAAGACCAAACATTTATTTTTTTATTATATCACATTCACCATGCTCAGACTAATTTCATTCTAGAATAGTCAAAACTTGCAGTTTTGAATGTGGAGACAATTTGTAACTCTCAAGAAATGGATACTAGGAGTGGGAGACATCTGAGAGAAACACATGTCCTCAATATTTTAAAACTTCAATTGAATTTATTCTGGATATTACTGAAACTATATTTCAATAACTGGATGATATGATTTTATTAATAGGTGGTGTGTGCATGGTTTCTAGAAAATTATTTGTTAAGTTGCAGAGATCTGTGTATATATATGTGTGGAGATATATATATATATATATATGTATATATATATATGTAAAATACAGATCTACATTCCTTCTTCCTAAAGTCCTGAAAACTGGAAGTTTTTCATAACTCACTTGGCAGTGGGCCCTAAATTGATTTCATTTGGTGACAGTTTTTGACCTGAACTGCCATGAGGCTGAGTCTATATATAAAGTCTTTGTATAGAGTCTCTTTTCCCACTAGTGCGAATATTCATAGAACTGTCAAAATGTGAATTTTGATCAAATATTAGTTTGATCATGGAAACCTGATCCAGAATGGGGGTGTCACCTCATAGCAAAATATGTACTATGTTACCTTTCTAAAATGAAAACGTTTTTAAATTTTGAAATACTTTTGGCCCTACAGATCTGAATCAGAAATTGTAACCTAGATTATCATCTTTCTTGCTTATAAAAATCATCAGGTATTTTGCCCATTGAACCAGTTTGAGAGCCATATTCTCCCCTGCGTAGGGACGTCTTTTCTTACCTCCCCAGGCTGAGACAAGACACAGTTTTTCTGCCGGCTCTCTGCCACCAGTGAGCTATGTCACTTGCTGCTGGTGTCATGATCTTGTTTGTTTATCGTCCTTTAGGAAAAAAAAAAGAGGTCATTGCAGTTTGATGTTGCGTTTTTGCCAGCTTTGCCTCATGGTTTCCTCTTTGTTTTGGCCTTTCTTTTCAGAGTCATAATTATTTGTGTCACTCTTCTGTGTCCGTGCATAAAACCTCCCGCTTCTGTACGGGTTCAGTTTGTATCCAAGCTAGTATAGAAATATGGGCCTCTGTAGATGTTGTCTCCCCATTTCTTGCTCATTAGGATAATTCGTGAGTTATTGCCAGAATTTTGAAAGAAGCCAGGTTAAAAGTGTTCTGAAGTGATTTTTCCTGGGTCCTTCAGATCTCTCTTTAAGGAGATGTGATGTAACATCAAAGGGAAGCTCCACCAGTTTTTGTTCCCACCACCAACATCCCCACCCCCAAAAAAAGGTGGGGTGGGGAGAAGGAAGGACTTAAAACATATTGTATCAAACTTGGGGTTTTTTTTTTTTTTTTTTTGCGGTACGCGGGCCTCTCACTGCCTTGGCCTCTTCTGTTGCGGAGCACAGGCTCTGGACGCGCAGGCTCAGCGGCCATGGCTCACGGGCCCAGCCGCTCTGCAGCATGTGGGATCCTCCCGGACCGGGGCACGAACCCGTGTCCCCTGCATCGGCAGGTGGACTCTCAACCACTGCACCACCAAGGAAGCCCCAAACTTGGGGTTTTAAACCTACTTGAGAGTGACAGACTCCTTTGAGAAACTGACAAAAGATAAAGACAAATAAGAATAAACTCAAAATTTTGCACAGAATTTCAGGTTCCTCAGACTCCTTCTCTAAGCCCAGATGAAGAACTTCCATGCAAGACCAGTGCTTCCCAAAGGCTAGGGGCCCTGGGAGGTCCCTCAGATCCCTGGGCAGAGAGGTTCAAATTCAACACCACACATCCCCTTACTCACCTGGAGCCACCATTGAAGAAACCTTTGGAATAAGGGGAAATGGGTCCCACATGTGTCCTCAATCTTGAGCTACTCAAGAAAAATAATTCTTCCAGGTGGGTCACCTCTTTGATGTGAAATATTTTCTCTGCAAGAGAGTGTCATTATGGAAGAGGGAAATTTTCCTGAAATAAATACCCATCAGGATTGATCTGGTCCTTGATCCAGACTTCTGAACTCAATCTTCCTGGTCATATTGTGTCTTTAGTTTTTTTCCATGCCAATTACTATTTAAAAATTAAGATTTTTTTCTTATTTTACTTTGGAATTTTTTTCTTTGGCCTCCGTGGAGAAAAGCAATGAAGAATATGAGGAAGTGACTTGCTTTTCCCCACTCCTTGCCTGAAAGGGATTAAAAAGGCCTAGGTTGCCCAAAGGTTATAGATATATGTTAATTCAGTTGATTAGCCCAGAAGAGAACCAATAAGGGCCCATAAGGATCCACTATCACAGCAAAGCCTGCTTTCTTAATCCCAGCTGGTCATCGTCTCAAACATAAGCCTACAGCCACAATGTAACTGAGCAGGACGCTATGGAGCTTTCCCAGGACTGACCCCCTCCCCCATATCCTCTGCTTTAGCTCCTCTCTGAAGTACCTAGATAACAGTATCTGACACACGTTTCCTGAGTTGTTTTACAGATGCCAAATTACCACCAGATGGAAGAAATTAACTACTCAATGATCATAAGCACGTAGGCCCCACACCTACTGGCACCTAAGGATTGATGATGTTAACCCCTTTGACTCTGCCCTGTTACCTCAGCATCAACCAATCAGAGAACTATGCACGAGCTGATCACGTGTCCGTGACGCCCCTCCCTCTACTTGCCTTTAAAAACGCCTTACTGAAACCCATCTGGGAGTTTGGGTTTTTTGAGCACTAGCTGCCCTGAACTCCTTGCGTGGAACCCTGCAATCAAGACTGCATTTTCCTTCACCACAACCTGTGGTCTGGAGATTGGCTTTACTGTGGCAGGCAAGCGGATCCAAGTTTGGTTTGGTAACAACAGAGGAGAGACAGTATTTGGAGGTCCCACACCTCCTAATTAATCTCCATGAGCAGAAAAGCTCATAATGATGGGTCAGTAAAGGCATCTTCCTATCATGAAAGAACGCCAAGAGTAGAGGTAAGAACCTGATGATCTTTGCCCTGGGAGAGAAATTGAAATTCATCTGATTAATGACCTGCTGTGCTTACGAAGCTCCTTGCACTTTATGCCTCTAGGCTTTTCAGGGCTTTTTGTGGATGAAATGCCCACCTGATGGCCAGTCTTAATTCCTGCCCTTCCCCGACAGTACCTACCACCACTGCTTCTATTGCCTGGTAAACTACTCATTCTTCCAGACACAGCGCAAAAGGCAATGCAATTTCTCTCTGAAATCTGCTCTGCCCAGGCAGGGGTATACCCTCTGTGTTCCTATAGCTTTTCATCATGCCACCACTAGAGCACTTAAACATGATATTATATTAATGGCTGTTTGTTTGCATTTCTCTGTCTACCCCTGCTCACTAGACTGTGAGGTTCCTAAGATTAGGGGCTGTGTTAAAACAGCCCTGCCTGGGGCTTCCCTGGTGGCGCAGTGGTTGAGAGTCCACCTGCCGATGCAGGGGACACAGGTTCGTGCCCCGGTCCGGGAAGATCCCACATGCTGCGGAGCGGCTAGGCCCGTGAGCCATGGCTGCTGAGCCTGCGTGTCTGGAGCCTGTGCTCCACAACGGGAGAGGCCACGGCAGTGAGAGGCCCGCGTACAGCCAAAAAACAAAAAACAAACAAACAGCCCTGCCTGAAGCCTTTGCATCTGTTCTTGGGGGAGCTTCAAAATTGCAAAGTAACCCAAATGAAGATGTTTCAGACAGAGATCTTAATTAGGAAAACATTAGTTAAGACTTGTAACTGAACTAGGCATATCCTTTGGCATTACTCTAAGACTTCAGTCTCAGAAACCTCACGGTTCTAGTGAGGAAGAGGAGACACAGATGTCTAAGTAAATTGTTGTCATTATGCTACTATGATCAAATGTTAGAATAGAGGGATAAGTGGACGGATGAAGGTTGTTAGAATGTCTTTTTCTAAATGTGTACTTAACCTTCATCTGAAAGTTATGAGGTTTGTTTCCTGGAAGGTACGTGTACGTGCACAAGCAAGTGTGTGGATGCCCACGTGGACTTGTCCAAGCTGTGCCCATGGGAGACTGGAGCAGGCCCAGACTAAGGTAGGTCTGACCTTCTCTTCTTCTCAGGCCACACCATGAAACAAGACTTGACACAGCCCAGCAGCACCTGGAGAGGGTCTGCTTGGCCCTTCCAAAGGTTCCTATGTTAGTAGAGTGTATTCTTGGACTATGAAGATTTTAAAGAACTGGATGCTGTGCTACTCAGGAAAAGTTTTGAAATGGGTCAGGCAATAAAGGATCCTCTGATGGGTCCTTTTTGAGCTAAGGGTAATCAATCAGTTAAGTTATTCGATTCCACAGAAAGAGCCCTAGACCTATATAAAACTTGTGATGAAAGTCAACAGATTACAGGTGTGGGGGGAATTAGTCCATCTAATTACCAGTGGAAGTTTGTGCATCTGTAATTCCTCTTGTAGGAAGTATGAAATATGTTAGCAATTAATGTTCCTCAGTAGAAATCTTGAGGGCAAATCATTTCCTTAAATTTCATTTAATTGTCTTTTAGTTATGAGTCCTCTTTCATGAATACTGAAGAATGGAAATACAAACCCACAGCCACTTTTCAAACACAGATGAATTGATCATTACTGTAAATAATAGTCTCTGAATTAGTTTACAGAGTCACCCTAGAACTGACTAAAAGTGATCTCGTTAGTACCAGGTTCAGACTCTCATTCCTGATAATATACAAAGAGGCTTACCTATTTTTACAATCAAATAGCTGTTAGAGATAGCTCTAAACTAATCTATACTATAGGGAAAAAAAAGAGTAAGCACTAAAATGCCCAGGGTTATCTATTTGCTATAACTATAATTAGGCAAACAATGGCCAGGTCTAGCCTGGGATAGGCAATATGGCCCTGTGGTAAATATTTAAGGTATTTCTGAGTGACTTGATAAACTTGGTCACTCTGGGATTCATAGAAACATGCAGATCAGAGCTAACAAAACCCTAGTGGGGCTCATGCAATACATGTGAAGGGTGCTATGGGGTTGTAGGGGGAGATCAGAGACTCTTGGGGGAGAAAAGAAGAGCCACAATTTCCGTTCTCTGCTGTGCTACTAGTTGTTATTTTTAAGCAGAGTCTCTTTGATGTGATACACATTAGCATTTCATGCCCCCTCAAATCAATATTCTTTTTCATGTGGGGATTTTGAGTCATTTTTGTACTTGCTCTTTTAAAGTTCCATAAACCCCAATAAATAAGAATTCTGATTGCCTGCTCCTGGGGAGAGCAGACTTTTCTTCACCTGTGATAAAAAAATACTGTTCATTTCTCCTAAATACTGCATGGTTCTTAGAATTAGACTGTGTAAACTTCCTTATGGCTTAAAGTTAAGGGTTGTGGCAGTCCATCCCTAATACATGATGATCACAAAATACTTATTTTACCTCGTTGAATAAAATACCTCTTTGAAAGGACTCATATATCCTTTTTTTTATTCTCTTTATTGAAGTATAGTTGATTTACAATGTTATGTTTAGTTTCAGGTGTACAGCCCAGTGATTCAGTTATACATGTGTTCTTTTTCAGACTCTTTTCCATTATAGGTTATTACAAGATATTGAACATAGTTCCCTGTGTTATAAGTAGGTCCTTGTTGATCTATTTTATGTATAATAGTGTGTATCACTTAATCCCAGATCCACAGTTTATGCCTCTCTCTACGTCTGTGAGTCGACTTATGCTGTCTATAGGTTTATTTGTATCATTTTTTACATTTCACATTTAAGTGATATCATGACATTTGCCTTTCTCTGTTTGACTTCCTTCACTTAGTATGATAATCTCTAGGTCCATCTTTATTGCTGCAAATGGCATTATTTCATTCTCTTTTATGGCTGAGTAATATTTCATTATATATATATATTATATATATATATATTTACAGTCCCACCAACAGTGAAGGAGGGTTCCTATTTCTCCACACCCACTCCAGCATTGATTATTTATAGACTGTTTAATGATGGCCGTTCTGATCAGTGTGAGGTGATACCTCATTGTGGTTTTGATTTACATTTCTCTAATAATTAGCAATATTGAGTATCTTTTCAGGTGCCTGTTGGCCATCTGTGAGTCTTCTTTGGAAAATGTCTCTTTAGGTCTTCTGCCCATTTTTTGACTAGGTCATTTTGTTCTTTGATATTGAGCTGTATGAGCTGTTTTGTATATTTTGGAAATTAATCCCATGTTGGTGCCATCATTTGCAAATATTTTCTCCCATTCCTTAGGTTGTCTTTTAATTTTGTTTATGGTTTCCTTTGCTATACAAAAGATCTTAAGTGTAATTAGGTCCCATTAGTTTTTTTTGCATTTGTTTCCATTACCCTAGGAGACAGATTCAAAATATATTACTGTGATTTATGTCAAAGAGTGTTCCGCCTATGTTTTCCTCTAGAAGTTTTATAGTATCTGGTCTTACATTTAGGTCTTTAATCCATTTTGAGTTTAGTTTTGTGTATGGTGTTAGACAACATTCTAAATTCTTTCTTTTATATGTAGCTGTCCAGTTTTCCCAGCACCACTTATTGAAGGGACTGTCTTTTCTCCACTGTATATTCTTGCTTCCTTTGTAATAGATTGATTGACCATAATTGCAGGGGGTTATTTCTGGGCTTTCTATCCTATTCCATTAATCTATGTGTCTGTTTTTGTGCCAGTACCATACTGTTCTCATGACTGTAGCTTTGTAGTATAGCCTGAAGTCAGAGTGATTCCTCCAACTCTGTTCTGCTTAAGATTGTTTTGGCTATTTGGGGTCTTTTGTGTTCCCATGCAAATTTAAAAATTTTGTTCTAGTTCCGTGAAAAATGCTATTGGTAATTTGATAGGGATAGCATTGTATCTATGGATTGCCTTGGGTAGTACAGTCATTTTGAAAATATTGATTCTTCCAATCCAAGAATATGGTATACCTTTCCATCTGTTTCTGTCATCTTCAATTCCTTTCATCAATGTCTTATAGTTTCAGGAGTACAGGTTTTTTGCCTCCTTAGGTAGGTTTATTCCTAAGTATTTTATTCTTTTTTATGTGATGGTAAATAGGATTGTTTCCTTAATTTCTCTTTCTGATCTTCTCTTGTTAATGTATAGGAATGCAACAGATTTCTGTGTATTTATTTTGTATCCTGCAACTTTACCAAATTCATTGAGCTCTAGTAGTTTTTTGGTAGTGTCTTTAGTATTTTCTCTGTATAGTATCATGTCACTTGCAAACAGTGAAAGTGTTACTTCTTCTTTCCCAATTTGGTTTCCTTTTATTTCTTGTCAATTTCCATGGCTAGGACTTCCAAAACTATGAATAAAAGTGGTGAGAGTGGACATCCTTGTCTCATTCCTGATCTCAGAGAAAATGCTTTCAGCTTTTCACCATTGAGAATGATGTTAGCTGTGGGTTTGTCATATATGGGCTTTAATTATGTAGAGTTAGATTCCCTCTATGCCCGCTTTCCAGAGACTTTTTATTATGAATAGATGCTGAATTTTGTCAAAAGCTTTTTCTGCCTCAATTGACATGATCGTATGGTTTTTATTCTTCAATTTGTTAATGTGGTATATCCCACTGATTGATTTACAGATACTGAAGAATCCTTACATCACTGGGAAAAATCCCAGTTGAGGGTGGTGTATGATCCTTTCACCAAATTGTTGGAGTCAGTTTGCTGGCATTGAGTTGAAGATGTTTGCCTCTATTTTCATTAGTGATATTGGCCTGTAATTCTCTTTTTTTGTGGTATGTTTGTTTTGTTTCGATATCAGGGTATTGGTGGCCTCATAGAATGGGAGTGTTCCTTACTGTGCAATTTTTTGGAGGAGTTCCAAATGGATAGGTGTTAACTCTTCTCTAAATGTTTGATAGAATTTGCCTGTGAAGCCATCTGGTCCTGGACTTGGGTTTGTTGGAAGTTTTTTAATCACAGTTTTAATTTCAGTATTTGTAATTGGTCTGTTCATGTTTTCTATTTCTTCCTGGTTCAGTCTTGGAAAGTTGTACCTTTCTAAGAATTGGTCCATTTCTTCTGCATTGTCCATTTTATTAGCATATAGCTGCTTGTAAAAGTCTCTTATGATCCTCTTTATTTCTGTGGTGTAAGTTGTAACTTCTCCTTTTTCATTTCTAATTTTATTGATTTGAGCTCTCTCCCATTTTTTTCTTGATGAGTCTGGCTAAAGGTTGATCAATTTGGTTTATCTTTTCAAAGAACCAGCTTTTAGTTTCATTGATGTTTCCTATGTCTCTATTTCATTTATATGTGCTCTAATCTTTATGATTTCTTTCCTTAACTAACTTTGGGTTTTGATTGTTCTTATTTCTCTAGCTGGTTTATGTGTGAGGTTAGGTTGTTTTTTTTGTTTGCTAGTTTTTTTTCCTATTGGGCTTTTGTTTTTTTTACACATTTTACAAAATCTTTATTGAGATATAATTTATATGCCATGAAATTCACCATAAAATATATTATAAAATGTACAATTCAGTGGTTTTTGTATATTCACAAAGTTGTGCAACCATCACCACAATTTGTTTAGAAGATTTTTGTCACTCCAGGAAGAAACCCTATATTAAGAGTCACTCCCTATTCCTCCCCACCCTCTCCCCTAGGCAACCCCTAATTAATCTATTTTTTGTCTCTGTAGATTTGCCTATCCTTGACTTTTCATATAAATGCAGTCATGTAATACGTAGACCTTTGCGACTGTCTTCCTTCACTTAGCATAACGTTTTCAAGGTTCATCCATGTTACAGCATGAATCAGTACTTTATTCGTTTTTATGGTCCAATATACATGTTATAAATATTATGGATGAATGGATATTAATATCCATTTTGTGTATACATTTATGAACATTAAGGTTGCTTCCTTGTTTTTGTTTTATGTCTTTATTGGAGTATAATTGCTTTAAAAGGGTGTGTTAGTTTCTGCTTTATAACAAAGTGAATCAGTTATACATATACATATGTTCCCATATCTCTTGCCTGTAGCGTCTCCCTCCCTCCCACCCTCACTATCACACACCTCCAGGTGGTCACAGAGCACCGAGCTGATCTCTCTGTGCTATGCGGCTGCTTCCCACTAGCTATCTACCTTACGTTTGGTCGTGTATATATGTCCATGCCTCTCTCTCGCTTTGTCACAGCTTACCCATCCCCCTCCCCATATCCTCAAGTCCATTCTCAAGTAGGTCTGTGTCTTTATTCCTGTCTTACCCCTAGGTTCTTCATGACATTTTTTCCCTTAAATTTCATATATATGTATTAGAATACTGTATTTGTTTTTCTCTTTCTGATTTACTTCACTCTGTATGACAGATTCTAGGTCCATGCACCTCATTAAAAATAGCTCAATTTCGTTTCTTTTTATGGCTGAGTAATATTCCATTGTATATATGTGCTACATCTTTGTCCATTCATCCGATGATGGACACTTAGGTTGTTTCCATCTCTGGACTATTGTAAATAGAGATGCAATGAATATTATGGTACATAACTCTTTTTGAATTATGGTTTTCCCAAGGTGTATGCCCAGTAGTGGGATTGCTGACTCATATGGTAGTTCTATTTGTAGTTTTTTAAGGAACCTCCAGGCATTCTCCACAGTGACTGTACCAATTCACATTCTCACAGGCAGTGCAAGAGGGTTCCCTTTTCTCCACAACCTCTCCAGCATTTATTGTTTCTAGACATTTTGAGGATGGCCATTCTGACTGGTGTGAGATGATATCTCATTGTAGTTTTGATTTGTATTTCTGTAATGAGTAAAGATGTTGAGCATCCTTTCATGTGTTTGTTGGCAGTCTGTATATCTTTGGAGAAATGTCTATTTAGGTCTTCTGCCAATTTTTAGATCAGGCTGTTTGGTTTTTTTTTGTTATTGAGCTGCAAGAGCTCCTTGTAAATTTTGGAGATTAATCCTTGGTCAGTTGCTTCATTTGCAAATATTTTCTCCAATTCTGAGGGTTCTCTTTTCGTCTTGTTTATGGTATCATTTGCTGTGCAAAAGCTGTGAAGTTTCATTAGGTCCCATTTGTTTATTGTTGTTTTTATTTCCATTTCTCTAGGAGGTGGGTCAAAAAGGAACTTGCTGTAATTTATGTCATAGAGGGTTCTGCCTATGTTTTCCTCTAAGAGTTTGATAGTTCCTGGCCTTATATTTAGCTCTTTAATCAATTATGAGATTATTTTTGTGTATGGTGTTCGGGAGTGATCTAATCTCATACTTTTACATGGTCCTGTCCAGTTTTCCCAGCACCACTTATTGAAGAGGCTGTCCTTTCTCCACTGTACATTCCTGCCTCCTTTATCAAAGATAAGGGGACCGTATGTGTGTGCGTTTATCTCTGGGCTTTCTATCCTGTTCCATTTATCTATTTCTGTTTTTGTGAAAGTACATATTGTCTTGATTACTGTAGTTTTGTACTATCATCTGACGTCAGGGGGCCTGATTCCTCCAGCTCCATTCTTCTTCCGCAAGATTGTTTGGCTATTGCGGCTCTTGTGTATCCATACAAATTGTGACATTTTTTGTTCTGGTTCTGTGAAAAATGCCAGTGGTAGTTTGAGAGGGATTGCATTGAATCTGTAGATTGCTTTGCGTAGTAGAGTCATTTTCAAAATGTGGATTCTTCAAATCCAAGAACATGGTATATCTCTCCATCTATTTGTATCATCTTTCATTTCTTCCATAAGTGTCTTATAATTTTCTGCATACAGGTCTTTTGTCTCCTTGGGTAAGTTTATTTTTTATTTTATTTTATTTTTTTTGGGGGTGTGGGTTCGATCCTTCATCAGGGAGGTAAGACCCCGCATGCCTCAGGGCCAATAAAACCAAAACATAAAACAGAAGTAATATTGTAACAAATTCAATAAAGACTTTTAAAACAATGGTCCACATCAAAAAAAAATCTTAAAAAAAAAAAGAAGGAGCAGTGGGAGGGGATTGGCCTCAGAGAAGATGGGAGGGGCAGGGGGAAGATTCTTACTAAACCTACCAAAGTGTTTTACTAAACAACACCTTCTAATCATATTTCCCTGTTCACACAACAGTTTTTTTTTCAGAATTTCATCTTGAAATCCTCCTAAGGACACACACTTTCTCACAGCCAATGAAACCACCGTACATCACTGGGTCATAGTGCATGTCAGTGTTACAAAAACAGTTATGAATTGCCTTACGCAAAGCAAATCCATCTGTGCACCTTTGCGTGCTACTTCAAAGCCACCCGACCATCTAAAGTCAAACTTCTTAGGATTAAATAGGCTACAAGGTTGAGGCGCAGCGAGTGTCACTTTTAACCTCTAGCAAATTTTCACAGCCCAGTGGCACACTCCTCCCAAACATTTCTGATGGGAGGGTGACAGACTTCTAACTAAAGCAGTTCCTATGTGCCACTATAATAACCTATTTCTTTTGACTGCATTTATTTTTTTTTATTAGTTTCTGCTTTATAACAAAGTGAATCAGTCATATATATACATCTGTTCCCACATCCCCTCCCTCATGCATCTCCCTCCCTCCCACCCTCCCCATCCCTCCCCTCCAGGCAGTCACAAAGCACCGAGCTGATCTCCCTGTGCTCTGCGGCTGCTTCCCACTATCTATCTACCCTACGTTTGGTAGTGTATATATGTCCATGCCTCTCTTTCGCTTTGTCACAGCTTACCCTTCCCCCTCCCCATATCCTCAAGTCCATTCTCAAGTAGGTCTGTGTCTTTATTCCCGTTTTACCCCTAGGTTCTTCATGACATTTTTTTTTCTTATATTACATATATATGTGTTAGCATACGGTATTTGTCTTTCTCTTTCTGACTTACTTCACTCTGTATGACAGACTCTAGGTCTATCCACTCATTACAAATAGCTCAGTTTCGTTTCTTTTTATGGCTGAGTACTATTCCATTGTATATATGTGCCACATCTTCTTTATCCATTCATCTGATGATGGACACTTAGGTTGTTTCCAGCTCCGGGCTATTGTGAATAGAGCTGCAATGAACATTTTGGTACATGTCTCTTTTTGAATTATGGTTTTCTCAAGGTATATGCCTAGTAGTGGGATTGCTGGGTCCTATGGTAGTTCTATTTTTAGTTTTTTAAGGAACCTCCATACTGTTCTCCATAGTGGCTGTACCAATTCACATTCCCACCAGCAGTGCAAGAGGGTTCCCTTTTCTCCACACCCTCTCCAGCATTTATTGTTTCTAGATTTCTTGATGATGGCCATTCTGACTGGTGTGAGATGATATCTCATTGTAGTTTTGATTTGCATTTCTCTAATGATTAATGATGTTGAGCATTCTTTCATGTGTTTGTTGGCAGTCTGTATATCTTCTTTGGAGAAATGCCTATTTAAGTCTTCTGCCCATTTTTGGATTGGGTTGTTTGTTTTTTTGCTATTGAGCTGCATGAGCTGTTTATAAATTTTGGAGATTAATCCTTTGTCAGTTGCTTCATTTGCAAATATTTTCTCCCATTCTGAGGGTTGTCTTTTGGTCTTGTTTATGGTTTCCTTTGCTGTGCAAAAGCTTTGAAGTTTCATTAGGTCCCATGTGTTTATCTTTGTTTTTATTTCCATTTCTCTAGGAGGTGGGTCCAAAAGGATCTTGCTGTGATTTATGTCATAGAGTGTTCTACCTATGTTTTCCTCTAAGAGTTTGATAGTTTCTGGCCTTACATTTAAGTCTTTAATCCATTTTGAGCTTATTTTTGTGTATGGTGTTAGGGAATGATCTAATCTCATACTTTTACATGTCCCTGTCCAGTTTTCCCAGCACCACTTATTGAAGAGGCTGTCCTTTCTCCACTGTACATTCCTGCCTCCTTTATCAAAGATAAGTTGGCCATATGTGCGGGGGTTTATCTCTGGGATTTCTATCCTGATCCACTGATCTATCTTTCTGTTTTATGCCAGTACCACACTGTCTTAATTACTGTAGCTTTGTAGTATAGTCTGAAGTCAGGAAGCCTGATTCCTCCAACTCCTTTTTTCGTTCTCAAGATTGCTTTGGCTATTCGGGGTCTTTTGTTTTTCCAAACAAATTTTGAAATTTTTTATTCTAGTTCTGTGAAAAATGCCAGTGGTAGTTTGATAGGGATTGCATTGAATCTGTAGATTGCTTTGGGTAGTAGAGTCATTTTCACAATATTGATTCTTCCAATCCAGGAGCATGGTATATCTCTCCATCTGTTTGTATCATCTTTAATTTCTTCCATAAGTGTCTTATAATTTTCTGCATACAGGTCTTTTGTCTCCTTGGGTAAGTTTATTCCTAGATATTTTATTCTTTTTGTTGCAGTGGTAAATGGGAGTGTTTTCTTGACTTCACTTTCAGATTTTTCATCATTAGTCTATAGGAATGCCAGAGATTTCTGTGCATTAATTTTGTATCCTGCTACTTTACCACATTCATTGTTTAGCCCTACTAGTTTTCTGGTAGCATCTTTAGGACACTCTATATATATTATCATGTCATCTGCAAACCGTGACAGCTTTACTTCTTCTTTTCCGATTTGGATTCCTTTGACTTCCTTTTCTTCTGTGATTGCTGTGAGTAAAACTTCCAAAACTATGTTGAATAAGAGTGGTGAGAGTGGGCAACCTTGTCTTGTTCCTGATCTTAGTGGAAATGCTTTCAGGTTTTCACCATTGAGGACGTTGTTGGCTGTGGGTTTGTCATATATGGCCTTTATTATGTTGAGGAAAGTTCCCTCTATGCCTACTTTCTGCAGGTTTATTTTTTATCATAAATGGGTGTTGAATTTTGTCGAAAGCTGTCTCTGCATCTACTGAGAAGATCCTATGGTTCTTCTCCTTCAATTTGTTAATATGGTGTATCACGTTGACTGATTGCGTATATTGAAGAATCCTTGTATTCCTGGAATAAATCCCACTTGATCATGGCGTATGATCCTTTTAATGTGCTGTTGGATTCTCTTTCCTAGTAATTTGTTGAGGAGTTTTGCATCTATGTTCATCAGTGATATTGGCCTGTAGTTTTCTTCCTTTGTGACATCCTTGTCTGGTTTTGGTATCGGGGCAATGGTGGCCTCGTAGAATGAGTTTGGGAGTGTTCCTCCCTCTGCTATATTTTGGGTGAGTTTGAGAAGGATGGGTATTAACTCTTCTCTAAATGTTTGAAAGAATTCGCCTGTGAAGCCATCTGGTCCTGGGCTTTTGTTTGTTGGAAGATTTTTCATCAGAGTTTCAATTTCAGTGCTTGTCACTGGCCTGTTCATATTTTCTATTTCTTCCTGGTTCACTCTCAGCAGGTTGTGCCTTTCTAAGAATTTGTCCATTTCTTCCAGGTTGTCCATTTTATTGGCATAGAATTGCTTGTTGTAATCTCTCATGATCTTTTGTATTTCTGCAGTGTCAGTTGTTACTTCTCCTTTTGCATTTCTAATTCTATTGATTTGAATCTTCTCCCTTTATTTCTTGATACGTCTGTCTAATAGTTGATAGATTTTGTTTATCTTCTCAAACAACCAGCTTTTAGGTTTATTGACCTTTGCTATCATTTCAGTCATTTCTTTTTCATTTATTTCTGATCTGATCTTTATGATTTCTTTCCTTCTGCTAACTTTGTTTTGTTTTTTTTTTTCTGCTCTTCTTTCTCTAATTGCTTTAGGTGCAAGGTTAGGTTATTTACTCGAGGTGTTTCCCGTTTCTAAAGGTAGGATTGTAGTGCTATGAACTTCCCTCTTAGAACTGCTTTTTCTGCATCCCATAGGTTTTGGGTCGTCGTGTCTCCACTGTCACTTGTGTCTAGGTAGTTTTTGATTTCCACAGTGATCACTTAGTTATTAAGTAGTGTATTGTTTAGCTGCCACGTGTTTCTATTTTTTACAGATCTTTTCCTGTCATTGATATCTAGTCTCATAGCGTTGTGGTCGGAAAAGATACTTGATACAATTTCTATTTCCTGAAATTTACCAAGGCTTCATTTGTGACTGAGGATATGATCTATCCTGGAGAACGTTCCATGAGCTCTTGAGAAAAACGTGTATGCTGTGGTTTTTGGATGGAATGTCCAATAAATAGCAATTAAGTCCATCTTGCTCAATGTATCTTTTAAAGCTTGTGTTTCCTTATTGATTTTCATTTTGGATGATCTATCCATTGCTGAATGTGGGGTGTTAATGTCCCCTACTATGAATGTGTTACTGTCTATTTCCCCTTTTATGGCTGTTAGTATTTTCCTTATGTATTGAGGTGCTCCTCTGTTGGGTGCATAAATATTTACAATTGTTATATCTTCTTCTTGGTTCAATCCCTTGATCATTATGTAGTTTCCTTCTTTGTCTCTTCTAATAGTCTTTATTTTAAAGTCTACTTTGTCTCATATGAGAATTGCTACTCCAGCTTTCTTTTGGTTTCCATTTGCATGGAATAATTTTTTTCCGTCCTCTCACATTCAGTCTGTATGTGTCTCTAGGTCTGAAGAGGGTCTCTTTTTTTCCCCTGTTTTGTTTTTTACAGGTTTACTGGAGTACAGCTGCTTTACAATGGTGTGTTACTTTCTGCTTTAAAACAAAGTTAATCAGTTATACACATACATATGTTCCCATATCTCTTCCCTCTTGCATCTCCCTCCCTCACACCCTCCCTCTCCTACCCCTCCAGGTGGTCACAAAGCACCGAGCTGATCTCTCTGTGCTATGCGGCTGCTTCCCACTAGCTATCTACCTTACGTTTGGTAGTGTATATATGTCCATGCCTCTCTCTCGCTTTGTTACAGCTTACCCTTCACCCTCCCCATAGCCTCAAGTCCATTCTCTAGTAGGTCTGTGTCTTTATTCCTGTCTTACCCCTAGGTTCTTCATGACATTTTCCCCTTAAATTCCATATATATGTGTTAGCATTCACGATATTTCTTTCTCTTTCTGACTTACTTCACTCCGTATGACAGACTCTAGGTCCATCCACCTCATGACAAATAGCTCCATTTCGTTTCTTTTTCTGGCTGAGTACTATTCCATTGTATATATGTGCCACATCTTCTTTATCCATTTATCCGATGCAGGACACTCAGTTTGTTTCCATCTCCGGGCTACTGTAAATAGAGCTGCAGTGAACATTGTGGCACACGACTCTTTTTGTATTATGGTCTTCTCAGGGTATATGCCCAGTAGTGGGATTGCTGGGTCCTATGGTAGTTCTATTGGTAGTTTTTTAAGGAACCTCCAGGCTGTTCTCCACAGTGGCTGTACCAATTCACATTCCCAGCATCAGTGCAAGAGGGTTCCCTTTTCTCCCCACCCTCTCCAGCATTTATTGTTTCTAGATTTTTTGAGGATGGCCATTCTGACTGGTGTGAGATGACATCTCATTGTAGTTTTGATTTGCATTTCTCTAATGATTAATGACGTTGAGCATTCTTTCGTGTGTTTGTTGGCAGTCTGTATATCTTCTTTGGAGAAATGTCTATTTAGGTCTTCTGCCCATTTATGGATTGGGTTGTTTGGGTTTTTTTGTTATTGAGCTGCATGAGCAGCTTGTAAATCTTGGAGATTAATCCTTGGTCAGTTGCTTCATTTGCAAATATTTTCTCCCATTCTGGGGGTTCTCTTTTCATCTTGTTTATGGTTTCCTTTGCTGTGCAAAAGCTTCGAAGTTTCACTAGGTCCTATTTGTTTATTGTTGTTTTTATTTCCATTTCTCTAGTAGGTGGATCAAAAAGGATCTTGCTGTGATTTATGTCACAGAGGGTTCTGCCTATGTTTTCCTCTAAGAGTTTTATAATTCCTGGCCTTACATTTAGGTCTTTAATCCATTTTGAGCTTATTTTTGTGTATGGTGTTAGGGAGTGATCTAATCTCATACGTTTACATGGACCTGTCCAGTTTTCCCAGCACCACTTATCGAAGAGGCTGTCCTTTCTCCACTGTACATTCCTGCCTCCTTTATCAAAGGTAAGGTGACCGTATGTGCGTGGCTTCATCTCTGGGCTTTCTATCCTGTTCCATTGATCAATATTTCTGTTTTTGTTCCAGTACCATGCTATAGTGATTACGGTAGCTTTGTATTATACTCTGAAATCAGGGTGCCTGGTTCCTCCAGCTCCGTTTTTCTTCCTCAAATTGCTTTGGCTGTTCGGGCTCCTTTGTGTCTCCATACAAATTGTGACATATTTTGTTCTGGTTCTGTGAAAAATGCCGGTGGTAGTTTGAGACGGATTGCATTGAATCTGTAGATTGCTTTGCGTAGTAGAGTCATTTTCAAAATGTGGATTCTTCAAATCCAAGAACATGGTATATCTCTCCATCTATTTGTATCATCTTTCATTTCTTCCATAAGTGTCTTATAATTTTCTGCATACAGGTCTTTTGTCTCCTTGGGTAAGTTTATTCCTAGATATTTTATTCTTTTTGTTGCAGTGGTAAATGGGAGTGTTTTCTTGACTTCACTTTCAGATTTTTCATCATTAGTCTATAGGAATGCCAGAGATTTCTGTGCATTAATTTTGTATCCTGCTACTTTACCACATTCATTGTTTAGCTCTACTAGTTTTCTGGTAACATCTTTAGGATTCTCTATGTATTGTATTATGTCATCTGCAAACCGTGACAGCTTTACTTCTTCTTTTCCGATTTGGATTCCTTTGACTTCCTTTTCTTCTGTGATTGCTGTGAGTAAAACTTCCAAAAATATGTTGAATAAGAGTGGTGAGAGTGGGCAACCTTGTCTTGTTCCTGATCTTAGTGGAAATGCTTTCAGGTTTTCACCATTGAGGACGTTGTTGGCTGTGGGTTTGTCATATATGGCCTTTATTATGTTGAGGAAAGTTCCCTCTATGCCTACATTCTGCAGGTTTATTTTTTATCATAAATGGGTGTTGAATTTTGTCGAAAGCTGTCTCTGCATCTATTGAGAAGATCCTATGGTTCTTCTCCTTCAATTTGTTAATATGGTGTATCACGTTGATTGATTGCGTATATTGAAGAATCCTTGTATTCGTGGAATAAATCCCACTTGATCATGGCGTATGATCCTTTTAATGTGCTGTTGGATTCTCTTTCCTAGTAATTTGTTGAGGAGTTTTGCATCTATGTTCATCAGTGATATTGGCCTGTAGTTTTCTTCCTTTGTGACATCCTTGTCTGGTTTTGGTATCGGGGTGATGGTGGCCTCGTAGAATGAGTTTGGGAGTGTTCCTCCCTCTGCTATATTTTGGGTGAGTTTGAGAAGGATGGGTATTAACTCTTCTCTAAATGTTTGAAAGAATTTGCCCGTGAAGCCGTCTGGTCCTGGGCTTTTGTTTGTTGGAAGATTTTTCATCAGAGTTTCAATTTCAGTGCTTGTCACTGGTCTGTTCATATTTTCTATTTCTTCCTGGTTCACTCTCAGCAGGTTGTGCCTTTCTAAGAATTTGTCCATTTCTTCCAGGTTGTCCATTTTATTGGCATAGAATTGCTTGTTGTAATCTCTCATGATCTTTTGTATTTCTGCAGTGTCAGTTGTTACTTCTCCTTTTGCATTTCTAATTCTATTGATTTGAATCTTCTCCCTTTATTTCTTGATACGTCTGGCTAATAGTTGATCGATTTTGTTTATCTTCTCAAACAACCAGCTTTTAGGTTTATTGACCTTTGCTATCGTTTCAGTCATTTCTTTTTCATTTATTTCTGATCTGATCTTTATGATTTCTTTCCTTCTGCTAACTTTGGTTTTTTTTTTTTCTGTTCTTCTTTCTCTAATTGCTTTAGGTGGAAGGTTAGTTTATTTACTCGAGGTGTTTCCCGTTTCTAAAGGTAGGATTGTAGTGCTATGAACTTCCCTCTTAGAACTGCTTTTCCTGCATCCCATAGGTTTTGGGTCGTCGTGTCTCCACTGTCACTTGTGTCTAGGTAGTTTTTGATTTCCACAGTGATCACTTAGTTATTAAGTAGTGTATTGTTTAGCCGCCACGTGTTTGTATTTTTTACAGATCTTTTCCTGTCATTGATATCTAGTCTCATAGCGTTGTGGTCGGAAAAGATACTTGATACAATTTCTATTTTCTTAAATTTACCAAGGCTTCATTTGTGACTGAGGATATGATCTATCCTGGAGAACGTTCCATGAGCTCTTGAGATAAACGTGTATGCTGTGGTTTTTGGATGGAATGTCCTATAAATAGCGATTAAGTCCATCTTGCTTAATGTATCTTTTAAAGCTTGTGTTTCCTTATTGATTTTCATTTTGGATGATCTGTCCATTGCTGAATGTGGGGTGTTAATGTCCCCTACTATGAATGTGTTACTGTCTATTTCCCCTTTTATGGCTGTTAGTATTTTCCTTATGTATTGAGGTGCTCCTCTGTTGGGTGCATAAATATTTACAATTGTTATATCTTCTTCTTGGTTCAATCCCTTGATCATTATGTAGTTTCCTTCTTTGTCTCTTCTAATAGTCTTTATTTTAAAGTCTACTTTGTCTCATATGAGAATTGCTACTCCAGCTTTCTTTTGGTTTCCATTTGCATGGAATAATTTTTTTCCGTCCTCTCACATTCAGTCTGTATGTGTCTCTAGGTCTGAAGAGGGTCTCTTTTTTTCCCCTGTTTTGTTTTTTACAGGTTTACTGGAGTACAGCTGCTTTACAATGGTGTGTTACTTTCTGCTTTAAAACAAAGTTAATCAGTTATACACATACATATGTTCCCATATCTCTTCCCTCTTGCATCTCCCTCCCTCACACCCTCCCTCTCCTACCCCTCCAGGTGGTCACAAAGCACCGAGCTGATCTCTCTGTGCTATGCGGCTGCTTCCCACTAGCTATCTACCTTACGTTTGGTAGTGTATATATGTCCATGCCTCTCTCTCGCTTTGTTACAGCTTACCCTTCACCCTCCCCATAGCCTCAAGTCCATTCTCTAGTAGGTCTGTGTCTTTATTCCTGTCTTACCCCTAGGTTCTTCATGACATTTTCCCCTTAAATTCCATATATATGTGTTAGCATTCACGATATTTCTTTCTCTTTCTGACTTACTTCACTCCGTATGACAGACTCTAGGTCCATCCACCTCATGACAAATAGCTCCATTTCGTTTCTTTTTCTGGCTGAGTACTATTCCATTGTATATATGTGCCACATCTTCTTTATCCATTTATCCGATGCAGGACACTCAGTTTGTTTCCATCTCCGGGCTACTGTAAATAGAGCTGCAGTGAACATTGTGGCACACGACTCTTTTTGTATTATGGTCTTCTCAGGGTATATGCCCAGTAGTGGGATTGCTGGGTCCTATGGTAGTTCTATTGGTAGTTTTTTAAGGAACCTCCAGGCTGTTCTCCACAGTGGCTGTACCAATTCACATTCCCAGCATCAGTGCAAGAGGGTTCCCTTTTCTCCCCACCCTCTCCAGCATTTATTGTTTCTAGATTTTTTGAGGATGGCCATTCTGACTGGTGTGAGATGACATCTCATTGTAGTTTTGATTTGCATTTCTCTAATGATTAATGACGTTGAGCATTCTTTCGTGTGTTTGTTGGCAGTCTGTATATCTTCTTTGGAGAAATGTCTATTTAGGTCTTCTGCCCATTTATGGATTGGGTTGTTTGGGTTTTTTTGTTATTGAGCTGCATGAGCAGCTTGTAAATCTTGGAGATTAATCCTTGGTCAGTTGCTTCATTTGCAAATATTTTCTCCCATTCTGGGGGTTCTCTTTTCATCTTGTTTATGGTTTCCTTTGCTGTGCAAAAGCTTCGAAGTTTCACTAGGTCCTATTTGTTTATTGTTGTTTTTATTTCCATTTCTCTAGTAGGTGGATCAAAAAGGATCTTGCTGTGATTTATGTCACAGAGGGTTCTGCCTATGTTTTCCTCTAAGAGTTTTATAATTCCTGGCCTTACATTTAGGTCTTTAATCCATTTTGAGCTTATTTTTGTGTATGGTGTTAGGGAGTGATCTAATCTCATACGTTTACATGGACCTGTCCAGTTTTCCCAGCACCACTTATCGAAGAGGCTGTCCTTTCTCCACTGTACATTCCTGCCTCCTTTATCAAAGGTAAGGTGACCGTATGTGCGTGGCTTCATCTCTGGGCTTTCTATCCTGTTCCATTGATCAATATTTCTGTTTTTGTTCCAGTACCATGCTATAGTGATTACGGTAGCTTTGTATTATACTCTGAAATCAGGGTGCCTGGTTCCTCCAGCTCCGTTTTTCTTCCTCAAATTGCTTTGGCTGTTCGGGCTCCTTTGTGTCTCCATACAAATTGTGACATATTTTGTTCTGGTTCTGTGAAAAATGCCGGTGGTAGTTTGAGACGGATTGCATTGAATCTGTAGATTGCTTTGCGTAGTAGAGTCATTTTCAAAATGTGGATTCTTCAAATCCAAGAACATGGTATATCTCTCCATCTATTTGTATCATCTTTCATTTCTTCCATAAGTGTCTTATAATTTTCTGCATACAGGTCTTTTGTCTCCTTGGGTAAGTTTATTCCTAGATATTTTATTCTTTTTGTTGCAGTGGTAAATGGGAGTGTTTTCTTGACTTCACTTTCAGATTTTTCATCATTAGTCTATAGGAATGCCAGAGATTTCTGTGCATTAATTTTGTATCCTGCTACTTTACCACATTCATTGTTTAGCTCTACTAGTTTTCTGGTAACATCTTTAGGATTCTCTATGTATTGTATTATGTCATCTGCAAACCGTGACAGCTTTACTTCTTCTTTTCCGATTTGGATTCCTTTGACTTCCTTTTCTTCTGTGATTGCTGTGAGTAAAACTTCCAAAAATATGTTGAATAAGAGTGGTGAGAGTGGGCAACCTTGTCTTGTTCCTGATCTTAGTGGAAATGCTTTCAGGTTTTCACCATTGAGGACGTTGTTGGCTGTGGGTTTGTCATATATGGCCTTTATTATGTTGAGGAAAGTTCCCTCTATGCCTACATTCTGCAGGTTTATTTTTTATCATAAATGGGTGTTGAATTTTGTCGAAAGCTGTCTCTGCATCTATTGAGAAGATCCTATGGTTCTTCTCCTTCAATTTGTTAATATGGTGTATCACGTTGATTGATTGCGTATATTGAAGAATCCTTGTATTCGTGGAATAAATCCCACTTGATCATGGCGTATGATCCTTTTAATGTGCTGTTGGATTCTCTTTCCTAGTAATTTGTTGAGGAGTTTTGCATCTATGTTCATCAGTGATATTGGCCTGTAGTTTTCTTCCTTTGTGACATCCTTGTCTGGTTTTGGTATCGGGGTGATGGTGGCCTCGTAGAATGAGTTTGGGAGTGTTCCTCCCTCTGCTATATTTTGGGTGAGTTTGAGAAGGATGGGTATTAACTCTTCTCTAAATGTTTGAAAGAATTTGCCCGTGAAGCCGTCTGGTCCTGGGCTTTTGTTTGTTGGAAGATTTTTCATCAGAGTTTCAATTTCAGTGCTTGTCACTGGTCTGTTCATATTTTCTATTTCTTCCTGGTTCACTCTCAGCAGGTTGTGCCTTTCTAAGAATTTGTCCATTTCTTCCAGGTTGTCCATTTTATTGGCATAGAATTGCTTGTTGTAATCTCTCATGATCTTTTGTATTTCTGCAGTGTCAGTTGTTACTTCTCCTTTTGCATTTCTAATTCTATTGATTTGAATCTTCTCCCTTTATTTCTTGATACGTCTGGCTAATAGTTGATCGATTTTGTTTATCTTCTCAAACAACCAGCTTTTAGGTTTATTGACCTTTGCTATCGTTTCAGTCATTTCTTTTTCATTTATTTCTGATCTGATCTTTATGATTTCTTTCCTTCTGCTAACTTTGGTTTTTTTTTTTTCTGTTCTTCTTTCTCTAATTGCTTTAGGTGGAAGGTTAGTTTATTTACTCGAGGTGTTTCCCGTTTCTAAAGGTAGGATTGTAGTGCTATGAACTTCCCTCTTAGAACTGCTTTTCCTGCATCCCATAGGTTTTGGGTCGTCGTGTCTCCACTGTCACTTGTGTCTAGGTAGTTTTTGATTTCCACAGTGATCACTTAGTTATTAAGTAGTGTATTGTTTAGCCGCCACGTGTTTGTATTTTTTACAGATCTTTTCCTGTCATTGATATCTAGTCTCATAGCGTTGTGGTCGGAAAAGATACTTGATACAATTTCTATTTTCTTAAATTTACCAAGGCTTCATTTGTGACTGAGGATATGATCTATCCTGGAGAACGTTCCATGAGCTCTTGAGATAAACGTGTATGCTGTGGTTTTTGGATGGAATGTCCTATAAATAGCGATTAAGTCCATCTTGCTTAATGTATCTTTTAAAGCTTGTGTTTCCTTATTGATTTTCATTTTGGATGATCTGTCCATTGCTGAATGTGGGGTGTTAATGTCCCCTACTATGAATGTGTTACTGTCTATTTCCCCTTTTATGGCTGTTAGTATTTTCCTTATGTATTGAGGTGCTCCTCTGTTGGGTGCATAAATATTTACAATTGTTATATCTTCTTCTTGGTTCAATCCCTTGATCATTATGTAGTTTCCTTCTTTGTCTCTTCTAATAGTCTTTATTTTAAAGTCTACTTTGTCTCATATGAGAATTGCTACTCCAGCTTTCTTTTGGTTTCCATTTGCATGGAATAATTTTTTTCCGTCCCCTCACATTCAGTCTGTATGTGTCTCTAGGTCTGAAGAGGGTCTCTTTTTTTTCCTTTTTTATTTTTTACATGTTTACTGGAGTACAGTTGCTTTACAATGGTGTGTTACTTTCTGCTTTAAAACAAAGTTAATCAGTTATACACATACATATGTTCCCATATCTCTTCCCTCTTGCATCTCCCTCCCTCACACCCTCCCTCTCCTACCCCTCCAGGCGGTCACAAAGCACCGAGCTGATCTCTCTGTGCTATGCGGCTGCTTCCCACTAGCTATCTACCTTACGTTTGGTCGTGTATATATGTCCATTTCCTCTCTCTTGCTTTGTCACAGCTTCCCCTTCCCCTTCCCGCTCCCCATAGCCTCAAGTCCATTCTCTAGTAGGTCTGTGTCTTTATTCCTGTCTTACCCCTAGGTTCTTCATGACATTTTCCCCTTAAATTCCATATATATGTGTTAGCACTCACTATTTGTCTTTCTCTTTCTGACTTACTTCACTCCGTACGACAAACTCTAGGTCCATCCACCTCATGACAAATAGCTCCATTTCGTTTCTTTTTCTGGCTGAGTACTATTCCATTGTATATATGTGCCACGTCTTCTTTATCCATTTATCCGATGCAGGACACTCAGTTTGTTTCCATCTCCGGGCTACTGTAAATAGAGCTGCAGTGAACATTGTGGCACACGACTCTTTTTGAATTATGGTCTTCTCAGGGTATATGCCCAGTAGTGGGATTGCTGGGTCCTATGGTAGTTCTATTGGTAGTTTTTTAAGGAACCTCCAGGCTGTTCTCCACAGTGGCTGTACCAATTCACATTCCCAGCATCAGTGCAAGAGGGTTCCCTTTTCTCCCCACCCTCTCCAGCATTTATTGTTTCTAGATTTTTTGAGGATGGCCATTCTGACTGGTGTGAGATGACATCTCATTGTAGTTTTGATTTGCATTTCTCTAATGATTAATGACGTTGAGCATTCTTTTGTGTGTTTGTTGGCAGTCTGTATATCTTCTTTGGAGAAATGTCTGTTTAGGTCTTCTGCCCATTTATGGATTGGGTTGTTTGGGTTTTTTTGTTATTGAGCTGCATGAGCAGCTTGTAAATCTTGGAGATTAATCCTTGGTCAGTTGCTTCATTTGCAAATATTTTCTCCCATTCTGGGGGTTCTCTTTTCATCTTGTTTATGGTTTCCTTTGCTGTGCAAAAGCTTCGAAGTTTCACTAGGTCCTATTTGTTTATTGTTGTTTTTATTTCCATTTCTCTAGGAGGTGGGTCAAAAAGGATCTTGCTGTGATTTATGTCATAGAGGGTTCTGCCTATGTTTTCCTCTAAGAGTTTGATAGTTCCTGGCCTTACATTTAGGTCTTTAATCCATTTTGAGCTTATTTTTGTGTATGGTGTTAGGGAGTGATCTACTCTCATACGTTTACATGGACCTGTCCAGTTTTCCCAGCACCACTTATCGAAGAGGCTGTCCTTTCTCCACTGTACATTCCTGCCTCCTTTATCAAAGGTAAGCTGACCGTATGTGCATGGCTTCATCTCTGGGCTTTCTATCCTGTTCCATTGATCAATATTTCTGTCTTTGTGCCAGTACCATGCTATATTGGTTACTGTAGCTTTGTATTATACTCTGAAATCAGGGTGCCTGGTTCCGCCAGCTCCGTTTTTCTTCCTCAAATTGCTTTGGCTGTTCGGGCTCATTGTGCCTCCATACAAATTGTGACATTTTTTGTTCTGGTTCTGTGAAAAATGCCAGTGGTTGTTTGAGAGGGATTGCATTGAATCTGTAGATTGCTTTGCGTAGTAGAGTCATTTTCAAAATGTGGATTCTTCAAATCCAAGAACATGGTATATCTCTCCATCTATTTGTATCATCTTTCATTTCTTCCATAAGTGTCTTATAATTTTCTGCATACAGGTCTTTTGTCTCCTTGGGTAAGTTTATTCCTAGATATTTTATTCTTTTTGTTGCAGTGGTAAATGGGAGTGTTTTCTTGACTTCACTTTCAGATTTTTCATCATTAGTCTATAGGAATGCCAGAGATTTCTGTGCATTAATTTTGTATCCTGCTACTTTACCACATTCATTGTTTAGCTCTACTAGTTTTCTGGTAACATCTTTAGGATTCTCTATGTATTGTATTATGTCATCTGCAAACCATGACAGCTTTACTTCTTCTTCTCCGATTTGGATTCCTTTGACTTCCTTTTCTTCTGTGATTGCTGTGAGTAAAACTTCCAAAACTATGTTGAATAAGAGTGGTGAGAGTGGGCAACCTTGTCTTGTTCCTGATCTTAGTGGAAATGCTTTCAGGTTTTCACCATTGAGGACGTTGTTGGCTGTGGGTTTGTCATATATGGCCTTTATTATGTTGAGGAAAGTTCCCTCTATGCCTACTTTCTGCAGGTTTTTTTTTTTTTATCATAAATGGGTGTTGAATTTTGTCGAAAGCTGTCTCTGCATCTATTGAGAAGATCCTATGGTTCTTCTCCTTCAATTTGTTAATATGGTGTATCACGTTGACTGATTGCGTATATTGCAGAATCCTTGTATTCCTGGAATAAATCCCACTTGATCATGGCGTATGATCCTTTTAATGTGCTGTTGGATTCTCTTTCCTAGTAATTTGTTGAGGAGTTTTGCATCTATGTTCATCAGTGATATTGGCCTGTAGTTTTCTTCCTTTGTGACATCCTTGTCTGGTTTTGGTATCGGGGTGATGGTGGCCTCGTAGAATGAGTTTGGGAGTGTTCCTCCCTCTGCTATATTTTGGGTGAGTTTGAGAAGGATGGGTATTAACTCTTCTCTAAATGTTTGAAAGAATTCGCCTGTGAAGCCATCTGGTCCTGGGCTTTTGTTTGTTGGAAGATTTTTCATCAGAGTTTCAATTTCAGTGCTTGTCACTGGCCTGTTCATATTTTCTATTTCTTCCTGGTTCACTCTCAGCAGGTTGTGCCTTTCTAAGAATTTGTCCATTTCTTCCAGGTTGTCCATTTTATTGGCATAGAATTGCTTGTTGTAATCTCTCATGATCTTTTGTATTTCTGCAGTGTCAGTTGTTACTTCTCCTTTTGCATTTCTAATTCTATTGATTTGAATCTTCTCCCTTTATTTCTTGATACGTCTGGCTAATAGTTGATCGATTTTGTTTATCTTCTCAAACAACCAGCTTTTAGGTTTATTGACCTTTGCTATCGTTTCAGTCATTTCTTTTGCATTTATTTCTGATCTGATCTTTATGATTTCTTTCCTTCTGCTAACTTTGGTTTTTTTTTTTTTTTCTGTTCTTCTTTCTCTAATTGCTTTAGGTGCAAGGTTAGGTTATTTACTCGAGGTGTTTCCCGTTTCTAAAGGTAGGGTTGTAGTGCTATGAACTTCCATCTTAGAACTGCTTTTTCTGCATCCCATAGGTTTCGGGTCGTCGTGTCTCCACTGTCACTTGTGTCTAGGTAGTTTTTGATTTCCACAGTGATCACTTAGTTATTAAGTAGTGTATTGTTTAGCCGCCACGTGTTTGTATTTTTTACAGATCTTTTCCTGTCATTGATATCTAGTCTCATAGCGTTGTGGTCGGAAAAGATACTTGATACAATTTCTATTTTCTTAAATTTACCAAGGCTTCATTTGTGACTGAGGATATGATCTATCCTGGAGAACGTTCCATGAGCTCTTGAGATAAACGTGTATGCTGTGGTTTTTGGATGGAATGTCCTATAAATAGTGATTAAGTCCATCTTGCTTAATGTATCTTTTAAAGCTTGTGTTTCCTTATTGATTTTCATTTTGGATGATCTGTCCATTGCTGAATGTGGGGTGTTAATGTCCCCTACTATGAATGTGTTACTGTCTATTTCCCCTTTTATGGCTGTTAGTATTTTCCTTATGTATTGAGGTGCTCCTCTGTTGGGTGCATAAATATTTACAATTGTTATATCTTCTTCTTGGTTCAATCCCTTGATCATTATGTAGTTTCCTTCTTTGTCTCTTCTAATAGTCTTTATTTTAAAGTCTACTTTGTCTCATATGAGAATTGCTACTCCAGCTTTCTTTTGGTTTCCATTTGCATGGAATAATTTTTTTCCGTCCCCTCACATTCAGTCTGTATGTGTCTCTAGGTCTGAAGAGGGTCTCTTTTTTTTCCTTTTTTATTTTTTACATGTTTACTGGAGTACAGTTGCTTTACAATGGTGTGTTACTTTCTGCTTTAAAACAAAGTTAATCAGTTATACACATACATATGTTCCCATATCTCTTCCCTCTTGCATCTCCCTCCCTCACACCCTCCCTCTCCTACCCCTCCAGGCGGTCACAAAGCACCGAGCTGATCTCTCTGTGCTATGCGGCTGCTTCCCACTAGCTATCTACCTTACGTTTGGTCGTGTATATATGTCCATTTCCTCTCTCTTGCTTTGTCACAGCTTCCCCTTCCCCTTCCCGCTCCCCATAGCCTCAAGTCCATTCTCTAGTAGGTCTGTGTCTTTATTCCTGTCTTACCCCTAGGTTCTTCATGACATTTTCCCCTTAAATTCCATATATATGTGTTAGCACTCACTATTTGTCTTTCTCTTTCTGACTTACTTCACTCCGTACGACAAACTCTAGGTCCATCCACCTCATGACAAATAGCTCCATTTCGTTTCTTTTTCTGGCTGAGTACTATTCCATTGTATATATGTGCCACGTCTTCTTTATCCATTTATCCGATGCAGGACACTCAGTTTGTTTCCATCTCCGGGCTACTGTAAATAGAGCTGCAGTGAACATTGTGGCACACGACTCTTTTTGAATTATGGTCTTCTCAGGGTATATGCCCAGTAGTGGGATTGCTGGGTCCTATGGTAGTTCTATTGGTAGTTTTTTAAGGAACCTCCAGGCTGTTCTCCACAGTGGCTGTACCAATTCACATTCCCAGCATCAGTGCAAGAGGGTTCCCTTTTCTCCCCACCCTCTCCAGCATTTATTGTTTCTAGATTTTTTGAGGATGGCCATTCTGACTGGTGTGAGATGACATCTCATTGTAGTTTTGATTTGCATTTCTCTAATGATTAATGACGTTGAGCATTCTTTCGTGTGTTTGTTGGCAGTCTGTATATCTTCTTTGGAGAAATGTCTGTTTAGGTCTTCTGCCCATTTATGGATTGGGTTGTTTGGGTTTTTTTGTTATTGAGCTGCATGAGCAGCTTGTAAATCTTGGAGATTAATCCTTGGTCAGTTGCTTCATTTGCAAATATTTTCTCCCATTCTGGGGGTTCTCTTTTCATCTTGTTTATGGTTTCCTTTGCTGTGCAAAAGCTTCGAAGTTTCACTAGGTCCTATTTGTTTATTGTTGTTTTTATTTCCATTTCTCTAGGAGGTGGGTCAAAAAGGATCTTGCTGTGATTTATGTCATAGAGGGTTCTGCCTATGTTTTCCTCTAAGAGTTTGATAGTTCCTGGCCTTACATTTAGGTCTTTAATCCATTTTGAGCTTATTTTTGTGTATGGTGTTAGGGAGTGATCTACTCTCATACGTTTACATGGACCTGTCCAGTTTTCCCAGCACCACTTATCGAAGAGGCTGTCCTTTCTCCACTGTACATTCCTGCCTCCTTTATCAAAGGTAAGCTGACCGTATGTGCATGGCTTCATCTCTGGGCTTTCTATCCTGTTCCATTGATCAATATTTCTGTCTTTGTGACAGTACCATGCTATATTGGTTACTGTAGCTTTGTATTATACTCTGAAATCAGGGTGCCTGGTTCCGCCAGCTCCGTTTTTCTTCCTCAAATTGCTTTGGCTGTTCGGGCTCATTGTGCCTCCATACAAATTGTGACATTTTTTGTTCTGGTTCTGTGAAAAATGCCAGTGGTAGTTTGAGAGGGATTGCATTGAATCTGTAGATTGCTTTGCGTAGTAGAGTCATTTTCAAAATGTGGATTCTTCAAATCCAAGAACATGGTATATCTCTCCATCTATTTGTATCATCTTTCATTTCTTCCATAAGTGTCTTATAATTTTCTGCATACAGGTCTTTTGTCTCCTTGGGTAAGTTTATTCCTAGATATTTTATTCTTTTTGTTGCAGTGGTAAATGGGAGTGTTTTCTTGACTTCACTTTCAGATTTTTCATCATTAGTCTATAGGAATGCCAGAGATTTCTGTGCATTAATTTTGTATCCTGCTACTTTACCACATTCATTGTTTAGCTCTACTAGTTTTCTGGTAACATCTTTAGGATTCTCTATGTATTGTATTATGTCATCTGCAAACCATGACAGCTTTACTTCTTCTTCTCCGATTTGGATTCCTTTGACTTCCTTTTCTTCTGTGATTGCTGTGAGTAAAACTTCCAAAACTATGTTGAATAAGAGTGGTGAGAGTGGGCAACGTTGTCTTGTTCCTGATCTTAGTGGAAATGCTTTCAGGTTTTCACCATTGAGGACGTTGTTGGCTGTGGGTTTGTCATATATGGCCTTTATTATGTTGAGGAAAGTTCCCTCTATGCCTACTTTCTGCAGGTTTTTTTTTTTTATCATAAATGGGTGTTGAATTTTGTCGAAAGCTGTCTCTGCATCTATTGAGAAGATCCTATGGTTCTTCTCCTTCAATTTGTTAATATGGTGTATCACGTTGACTGATTGCGTATATTGCAGAATCCTTGTATTCCTGGAATAAATCCCACTTGATCATGGCGTATGATCCTTTTAATGTGCTGTTGGATTCTCTTTCCTAGTAATTTGTTGAGGAGTTTTGCATCTATGTTCATCAGTGATATTGGCCTGTAGTTTTCTTCCTTTGTGACATCCTTGTCTGGTTTTGGTATCGGGGTGATGGTGGCCTCGTAGAATGAGTTTGGGAGTGTTCCTCCCTCTGCTATATTTTGGGTGAGTTTGAGAAGGATGGGTATTAACTCTTCTCTAAATGTTTGAAAGAATTCGCCTGTGAAGCCATCTGGTCCTGGGCTTTTGTTTGTTGGAAGATTTTTCATCAGAGTTTCAATTTCAGTGCTTGTCACTGGCCTGTTCATATTTTCTATTTCTTCCTGGTTCACTCTCAGCAGGTTGTGCCTTTCTAAGAATTTGTCCATTTCTTCCAGGTTGTCCATTTTATTGGCATAGAATTGCTTGTTGTAATCTCTCATGATCTTTTGTATTTCTGCAGTGTCAGTTGTTACTTCTCCTTTTGCATTTCTAATTCTATTGATTTGAATCTTCTCCCTTTATTTCTTGATACGTCTGGCTAATAGTTGATCGATTTTGTTTATCTTCTCAAACAACCAGCTTTTAGGTTTATTGACCTTTGCTATCGTTTCAGTCATTTCTTTTGCATTTATTTCTGATCTGATCTTTATGATTTCTTTCCTTCTGCTAACTTTGGTTTTTTTTTTTTTTTTCTGTTCTTCTTTCTCTAATTGCTTTGGGTGCAAGGTTAGGTTATTTACTCGAGGTGTTTCCCGTTTCTAAAGGTAGGGTTGTAGTGCTATGAACTTCCATCTTAGAACTGCTTTTTCTGCATCCCATAGGTTTCGGGTCGTCGTGTCTCCACTGTCACTTGTGTCTAGGTAGTTTTTGATTTCCACAGTGATCACTTAGTTATTAAGTAGTGTATTGTTTAGCCGCCACGTGTTTGTATTTTTTACAGATCTTTTCCTGTCATTGATATCTAGTCTCATAGCGTTGTGGTCGGAAAAGATACTTGATACAATTTCTATTTTCTTAAATTTACCAAGGCTTCATTTGTGACTGAGGATATGATCTATCCTGGAGAACGTTCCATGAGCTCTTGAGAAAAACGTGTATGCTGTGGTTTTTGGATGGAATGTCCTATAAATAGTGATTAAGTCCATCTTGCTTAATGTATCTTTTAAAGCTTGTGTTTCCTTATTGATTTTCATTTTGGATGATCTGTCCATTGCTGAATGTGGGGTGTTAATGTCCCCTACTATGAATGTGTTACTGTCTATTTCCCCTTTTATGGCTGTTAGTATTTTCCTTATGTATTGAGGTGCTCCTCTGTTGGGTGCATAAATATTTACAATTGTTATATCTTCTTCTTGGTTCAATCCCTTGATCATTATGTAGTTTCCTTCTTTGTCTCTTCTAATAGTCTTTATTTTAAAGTCTACTTTGTCTCATATGAGAATTGCTACTCCAGCTTTCTTTTGGTTTCCATTTGCATGGAATAATTTTTTTCCGTCCCCTCACATTCAGTCTGTATGTGTCTCTAGGTCTGAAGAGGGTCTCTTTTTTTTCCCTTTTTTGTTTTTTACATGTTTACTGGAGTACAGTTGCTTTACAATGGTGTGTTACTTTCTGCTTTAAAACAAAGTTAATCAGTTATACACATACATATGTTCCCATATCTCTTCCCTCTTGCATCTCCCTCCCTCACACCCTCCCTCTCCTACCCCTCCAGGCGGTCACAAAGAACCGAGCTGATCTCTCTGTGCTATGCAGCTGCTTCCCACTAGCTATCTACCTTACGTTTGGTCGTGTATATATGTCCATGCCTCTCTCTCGCTTTGTCACAGCTTCCCCTTCCCCTTCCCGCTCCCCATAGCCTCAAGTCCATTCTCTAGTAGGTCTGTGTCTTTATTCCTGTCTTACCCCTAGGTTCTTCATGACATTTTCCCCTTAAATTCCATATATATGTGTTAGCACTCACTATTTGTCTTTCTCTTTCTGACTTACTTCACTCCATACGACAGACTCTAGGTCCATCCACCTCATGACAAATAGCTCCATTTCGTTTCTTTTTCTGGCTGAGTAATATTCCATTGTATATATGTGCCACATCTTCTTTATCCATTTATCCGATGCAGGACACTCAGTTTGTTTCCATCTCCGGGCTACTGTAAATAGAGCTGCAGTGAATATTGTGGCACATGACTCTTTTTGAATTATGGTCTTCTCAGGGTATATGCCCAGTAGTGGGATTGCTGGGTCCTATGGTAGTTCTATTGGTAGTTTTTTAAGGAACCTCCAGGCTGTTCTCCACAGTGGCTGTACCAATTCACATTCCCAGCATCAGTGCAAGAGGGTTCCCTTTTCTCCCCACCCTCTCCAGCATTTATTGTTTCTAGATTTTTTGAGGATGGCCATTCTGACTGGTGTGAGATGACATCTCATTGTAGTTTTGATTTGCATTTCTCTAATGATTAATGACGTTGAGCATTCTTTCGTGTGTTTGTTGGCAGTCTGTATATCTTCTTTGGAGAAATGTCTGTTTAGGTCTTCTGCCCATTTATGGATTGGGTTGTTTGGGGTTTTTTGTTATTGAGCTGCATGAGCAGCTTGTAAATCTTGGAGATTAATCCTTGGTCAGTTGCTTCATTTGCAAATATTTTCTCCCATTCTGGGGGTTCTCTTTTCATCTTGTTTATGGTTTCCTTTGCTGTGCAAAAGCTTTGAAGTTTCACTAGGTCCTATTTGTTTATTGTTGTTTTTATTTCCATTTCTCTAGGAGGTGGGTCAAAAAGGATCTTGCTGTGATTTATGTCATAGAGGGTTCTGCCTATGTTTTCCTCTAAGAGTTTGATAGTTCCTGGCCTTACATTTAGGTCTTTAATCCATTTTGAGCTTATTTTTGTGTATGGTGTTAGGGAGTGATCTACTCTCATACGTTTACATGGACCTGTCCAGTTTTCCCAGCACCACTTATCGAAGAGGCTGTCCTTTCTCCACTGTACATTCCTGCCTCCTTTATCAAAGGTAAGCTGACCGTATGTGCGTGGCTTCATCTCTGGGCTTTCTATCCTGTTCCATTGATCAATATTTCTGTCTTTGTGCCAGTACCATGCTATATTGGTTACTGTAGCTTTGTATTGTACTCTGAAATCAGGGTGCCTGGTTCCTCCAGCTCCGTTTTTCTTCCTCAAATTGCTTTGGCTGTTCGGGCTCCTTTGTACCTCCATACAAATTGTGACACTTTTTGTTCTGGTTCTGTGAAAAATGCCGGTGGTAGTTTGACAGGGATTGCATTGAATCTGTAGATTGCTTTGCGTAGTAGAGTCATTTTCAAAATGTGGATTCTTCAAATCCAAGAACATGGTATATCTCTCCATCTATTTGTATCATCTTTCATTTCTTCCATAAGTGTCTTATAATTTTCTGCATACAGGTCTTTTGTCTCCTTGGGTAAGTTTATTCCTAGATATTTTATTCTTTTTGTTGCAGTGGTAAATGGGAGTGTTTTCTTGACTTCACTTTCAGATTTTTCATCATTAGTCTATAGGAATGCCAGAGATTTCTGTGCATTAATTTTGTATCCTGCTACTTTACCACATTCATTGTTTAGCTCTACTAGTTTTCTGGTAACATCTTTAGGATTCTCTATGTATTTTATTATGTCATCTGCAAACCATGACAGCTTTACTTCTTCTTCTCCGATTTGGATTCCTTTGACTTCCTTTTCTTCTGTGATTGCTGTGAGTAAAACTTCCAAAACTATGTTGAATAAGAGTGGTGAGAGTGGGCAACGTTGTCTTGTTCCTGATCTTAGTGGAAATGCTTTCAGGTTTTCACCATTGAGGACGTTGTTGGCTGTGGGTTTGTCATATATGGCCTTTATTATGTTGAGGAAAGTTCCCTCTATGCCTACTTTCTGCAGGTTTTTTTTTTTTATCATAAATGGGTGTTGAATTTTGTCGAAAGCTGTCTCTGCATCTATTGAGAAGATCCTATGGTTCTTCTCCTTCAATTTGTTAATATGGTGTATCACGTTGACTGATTGCGTATATTGCAGAATCCTTGTATTCCTGGAATAAATCCCACTTGATCATGGCGTATGATCCTTTTAATGTGCTGTTGGATTCTCTTTCCTAGTAATTTGTTGAGGAGTTTTGCATCTATGTTCATCAGTGATATTGGCCTGTAGTTTTCTTCCTTTGTGACATCCTTGTCTGGTTTTGGTATCGGGGTGATGGTGGCCTCGTAGAATGAGTTTGGGAGTGTTCCTCCCTCTGCTATATTTTGGGTGAGTTTGAGAAGGATGGGTATTAACTCTTCTCTAAATGTTTGAAAGAATTCGCCTGTGAAGCCATCTGGTCCTGGGCTTTTGTTTGTTGGAAGATTTTTCATCAGAGTTTCAATTTCAGTGCTTGTCACTGGCCTGTTCATATTTTCTATTTCTTCCTGGTTCACTCTCAGCAGGTTGTGCCTTTCTAAGAATTTGTCCATTTCTTCCAGGTTGTCCATTTTATTGGCATAGAATTGCTTGTTGTAATCTCTCATGATCTTTTGTATTTCTGCAGTGCCAGTTGTTACTTCTCCTTTTGCATTTCTAATTCTATTGATTTGAATCTTCTCCCTTTATTTCTTGATACGTCTGGCTAATAGTTGATCGATTTTGTTTATCTTCTCAAACAACCAGCTTTTAGGTTTATTGACCTTTGCTATCGTTTCAGTCATTTCTTTTGCATTTATTTCTGATCTGATCTTTTTGATTTCTTTCCTTCTGCTAACTTTGGTTTTTTTTTTTTTTTCTGTTCTTCTTTCTCTAATTGCTTTAGGTGCAAGGTTAGGTTATTTACTCGAGGTGTTTCCCGTTTCTAAAGGTAGGATTGTAGTGCTATGAACTTCCCTCTTAGAACTGCTTTTCCTGCATCCCATAGGTTTTGGGTCGTCGTGTCTCCACTGTCACTTGTGTCTAGGTAGTTTTTGATTTCCACAGTGATCACTTAGTTTTTAAGTAGTGTATTGTTTAGCCGCCACGTGTTTGTATTTTTTACAGATCTTTTCCTGTCATTGATATCTAGTCTCATAGCGTTGTGGTCGGAAAAGATACTTGATACAATTTCTATTTTCTTAAATTTACCAAGGCTTCATTTGTGACTGAGGATATGATCTATCCTGGAGAACGTTCCATGAGCTCTTGAGAAAAACGTGTATGCTGTGGTTTTTGGATGGAATGTCCTATAAATAGCGATTAAGTCCATCTTGCTTAATGTATCTTTTAAAGCTTGTGTTTCCTTATTGATTTTCATTTTGGATGATCTGTCCATTGCTGAATGTGGGGTGTTAATGTCCCCTACTATGAATGTGTTACTGTCTATTTCCCCTTTTATGGCTGTTAGTATTTTCCTTATGTATTGAGGTGCTCCTCTGTTGGGTGCATAAATATTTACAATTGTTATATCTTCTTCTTGGTTCAATCCCTTGATCATTATGTAGTTTCCTTCTTTGTCTCTTCTAATAGTCTTTATTTTAAAGTCTACTTTGTCTCATATGAGAATTGCTACTCCAGCTTTCTTTTGGTTTCCATTTGCATGGAATAATTTTTTTCCGTCCCCTCACATTCAGTCTGTATGTGTCTCTAGGTCTGAAGAGGGTCTCTTTTTTTTCCTTTTTTATTTTTTACATGTTTACTGGAGTACAGTTGCTTTACAATGGTGTGTTACTTTCTGCTTTAAAACAAAGTTAATCAGTTATACACATACATATGTTCCCATATCTCTTCCCTCTTGCATCTCCCTCCCTCACACCCTCCCTCTCCTACCCCTCCAGGCAGTCACAAAGCACCGAGCTGATCTCTCTGTGCTATGCGGCTGCTTCCCACTAGCTATCTACCTTACGTTTGGTCGTGTATATATGTCCATTTCCTCTCTCTTGTTTTGTCACAGCTTCCCCTTCCCCTTCCCGTTCCCCATAGCCTCAAGTCCATTCTCTAGTAGGTCTGTGTCTTTATTCCTGTCTTACCCCTAGGTTCTTCATGACATTTTCCCCTTAAATTCCATATATATGTGTTAGCACTCACTATTTGTCTTTCTCTTTCTGACTTACTTCACTCCGTACTACAAACTCTAGGTCCATCCACCTCATGACAAATAGCTCCATTTCGTTTCTTTTTCTGGCTGAGTACTATTCCATTGTATATATGTGCCACGTCTTCTTTATCCATTTATCCGATGCAGGACACTCAGTTTGTTTCCATCTCCGGGCTACTGTAAATAGAGCTGCAGTGAACATTGTGGCACACGACTCTTTTTGAATTATGGTCTTCTCAGGGTATATGCCCAGTAGTGGGATTGCTGGGTCCTATGGTAGTTCTATTGGTAGTTTTTTAAGGAACCTCCAGGCTGTTCTCCACAGTGGCTGTACCAATTCACATTCCCAGCATCAGTGCAAGAGGGTTCCCTTTTCTCCCCACCCTCTCCAGCATTTATTGTTTCTAGATTTTTTGAGGATGGCCATTCTGACTGGTGTGAGATGACATCTCATTGTAGTTTTGATTTGCATTTCTCTAATGATTAATGACGTTGAGCATTCTTTCGTGTGTTTGTTGGCAGTCTGTATATCTTCTTTGGAGAAATGTCTGTTTAGGTCTTCTGCCCATTTATGGATTGGGTTGTTTGGGTTTTTTTGTTATTGAGCTGCATGAGCAGCTTGTAAATCTTGGAGATTAATCCTTGGTCAGTTGCTTCATTTGCAAATATTTTCTCCCATTCTGGGGGTTCTCTTTTCATCTTGTTTATGGTTTCCTTTGCTGTGCAAAAGCTTCGAAGTTTCACTAGGTCCTATTTGTTTATTGTTGTTTTTATTTCCATTTCTCTAGGAGGTGGGTCAAAAAGGATCTTGCTGTGATTTATGTCATAGAGGGTTCTGCCTATGTTTTCCTCTAAGAGTTTGATAGTTCCTGGCCTTACATTTAGGTCTTTAATCCATTTTGAGCTTATTTTTGTGTATGGTGTTAGGGAGTGATCTACTCTCATACGTTTACATGGACCTGTCCAGTTTTCCCAGCACCACTTATCGAAGAGGCTGTCCTTTCTCCACTGTACATTCCTGCCTCCTTTATCAAAGGTAAGCTGACCGTATGTGCATGGCTTCATCTCTGGGCTTTCTATCCTGTTCCATTGATCAATATTTCTGTCTTTGTGACAGTACCATGCTATATTGGTTACTGTAGCTTTGTATTATACTCTGAAATCAGGGTGCCTGGTTCCGCCAGCTCCGTTTTTCTTCCTCAAATTGCTTTGGCTGTTCGGGCTCATTGTGCCTCCATACAAATTGTGACATTTTTTGTTCTGGTTCTGTGAAAAATGCCAGTGGTAGTTTGAGAGGGATTGCATTGAATCTGTAGATTGCTTTGCGTAGTAGAGTCATTTTCAAAATGTGGATTCTTCAAATCCAAGAACATGGTATATCTCTCCATCTATTTGTATCATCTTTCATTTCTTCCATAAGTGTCTTATAATTTTCTGCATACAGGTCTTTTGTCTCCTTGGGTAAGTTTATTCCTAGATATTTTATTCTTTTTGTTGCAGTGGTAAATGGGAGTGTTTTCTTGACTTCACTTTCAGATTTTTCATCATTAGTCTATAGGAATGCCAGAGATTTCTGTGCATTAATTTTGTATCCTGCTACTTTACCACATTCATTGTTTAGCTCTACTAGTTTTCTGGTAACATCTTTAGGATTCTCTATGTATTGTATTATGTCATCTGCAAACCATGACAGCTTTACTTCTTCTTCTCCGATTTGGATTCCTTTGACTTCCTTTTCTTCTGTGATTGCTGTGAGTAAAACTTCCAAAACTATGTTGAATAAGAGTGGTGAGAGTGGGCAACGTTGTCTTGTTCCTGATCTTAGTGGAAATGCTTTCAGGTTTTCACCATTGAGGACGTTGTTGGCTGTGGGTTTGTCATATATGGCCTTTATTATGTTGAGGAAAGTTCCCTCTATGCCTACTTTCTGCAGGTTTTTTTTTTTTATCATAAATGGGTGTTGAATTTTGTCGAAAGCTGTCTCTGCATCTATTGAGAAGATCCTATGGTTCTTCTCCTTCAATTTGTTAATATGGTGTATCACGTTGACTGATTGCGTATATTGCAGAATCCTTGTATTCCTGGAATAAATCCCACTTGATCATGGCGTATGATCCTTTTAATGTGCTGTTGGATTCTCTTTCCTAGTAATTTGTTGAGGAGTTTTGCATCTATGTTCATCAGTGATATTGGCCTGTAGTTTTCTTCCTTTGTGACATCCTTGTCTGGTTTTGGTATCGGGGTGATGGTGGCCTCGTAGAATGAGTTTGGGAGTGTTCCTCCCTCTGCTATATTTTGGGTGAGTTTGAGAAGGATGGGTATTAACTCTTCTCTAAATGTTTGAAAGAATTCGCCTGTGAAGCCATCTGGTCCTGGGCTTTTGTTTGTTGGAAGATTTTTCATCAGAGTTTCAATTTCAGTGCTTGTCACTGGCCTGTTCATATTTTCTATTTCTTCCTGGTTCACTCTCAGCAGGTTGTGCCTTTCTAAGAATTTGTCCATTTCTTCCAGGTTGTCCATTTTATTGGCATAGAATTGCTTGTTGTAATCTCTCATGATCTTTTGTATTTCTGCAGTGTCAGTTGTTACTTCTCCTTTTGCATTTCTAATTCTATTGATTTGAATCTTCTCCCTTTATTTCTTGATACGTCTGGCTAATAGTTGATCGATTTTGTTTATCTTCTCAAACAACCAGCTTTTAGGTTTATTGACCTTTGCTATCGTTTCAGTCATTTCTTTTGCATTTATTTCTGATCTGATCTTTATGATTTCTTTCCTTCTGCTAACTTTGGTTTTTTTTTTTTTTTCTGTTCTTCTTTCTCTAATTGCTTTAGGTGCAAGGTTAGGTTATTTACTCGAGGTGTTTCCCGTTTCTAAAGGTAGGGTTGTAGTGCTATGAACTTCCATCTTAGAACTGCTTTTTCTGCATCCCATAGGTTTCGGGTCGTCGTGTCTCCACTGTCACTTGTGTCTAGGTAGTTTTTGATTTCCACAGTGATCACTTAGTTATTAAGTAGTGTATTGTTTAGCCGCCACGTGTTTGTATTTTTTACAGATCTTTTCCTGTCATTGATATCTAGTCTCATAGCGTTGTGGTCGGAAAAGATACTTGATACAATTTCTATTTTCTTAAATTTACCAAGGCTTCATTTGTGACTGAGGATATGATCTATCCTGGAGAACGTTCCATGAGCTCTTGAGAAAAACGTGTATGCTGTGGTTTTTGGATGGAATGTCCTATAAATAGTGATTAAGTCCATCTTGCTTAATGTATCTTTTAAAGCTTGTGTTTCCTTATTGATTTTCATTTTGGATGATCTGTCCATTGCTGAATGTGGGGTGTTAATGTCCCCTACTATGAATGTGTTACTGTCTATTTCCCCTTTTATGGCTGTTAGTATTTTCCTTATGTATTGAGGTGCTCCTCTGTTGGGTGCATAAATATTTACAATTGTTATATCTTCTTCTTGGTTCAATCCCTTGATCATTATGTAGTTTCCTTCTTTGTCTCTTCTAATAGTCTTTATTTTAAAGTCTACTTTGTCTCATATGAGAATTGCTACTCCAGCTTTCTTTTGGTTTCCATTTGCATGGAATAATTTTTTTCCGTCCCCTCACATTCAGTCTGTATGTGTCTCTAGGTCTGAAGAGGGTCTCTTTTTTTTCCCTTTTTTGTTTTTTACATGTTTACTGGAGTACAGTTGCTTTACAATGGTGTGTTACTTTCTGCTTTAAAACAAAGTTAATCAGTTATACACATACATATGTTCCCATATCTCTTCCCTCTTGCATCTCCCTCCCTCACACCCTCCCTCTCCTACCCCTCCAGGCGGTCACAAAGAACCGAGCTGATCTCTCTGTGCTATGCAGCTGCTTCCCACTAGCTATCTACCTTACGTTTGGTCGTGTATATATGTCCATGCCTCTCTCTCGCTTTGTCACAGCTTCCCCTTCCCCTTCCCGCTCCCCATAGCCTCAAGTCCATTCTCTAGTAGGTCTGTGTCTTTATTCCTGTCTTACCCCTAGGTTCTTCATGACATTTTCCCCTTAAATTCCATATATATGTGTTAGCACTCACTATTTGTCTTTCTCTTTCTGACTTACTTCACTCCGTACGACAGACTCTAGGTCCATCCACCTCATGACAAATAGCTCCATTTCGTTTCTTTTTCTGGCTGAGTAATATTCCATTGTATATATGTGCCACATCTTCTTTATCCATTTATCCGATGCAGGACACTCAGTTTGTTTCCATCTCCGGGCTACTGTAAATAGAGCTGCAGTGAATATTGTGGCACATGACTCTTTTTGAATTATGGTCTTCTCAGGGTATATGCCCAGTAGTGGGATTGCTGGGTCCTATGGTAGTTCTATTGGTAGTTTTTTAAGGAACCTCCAGGCTGTTCTCCACAGTGGCTGTACCAATTCACATTCCCAGCATCAGTGCAAGAGGGTTCCCTTTTCTCCCCACCCTCTCCAGCATTTATTGTTTCTAGATTTTTTGAGGATGGCCATTCTGACTGGTGTGAGATGACATCTCATTGTAGTTTTGATTTGCATTTCTCTAATGATTAATGACGTTGAGCATTCTTTCGTGTGTTTGTTGGCAGTCTGTATATCTTCTTTGGAGAAATGTCTGTTTAGGTCTTCTGCCCATTTATGGATTGGGTTGTTTGGGGTTTTTTGTTATTGAGCTGCATGAGCAGCTTGTAAATCTTGGAGATTAATCCTTGGTCAGTTGCTTCATTTGCAAATATTTTCTCCCATTCTGGGGGTTCTCTTTTCATCTTGTTTATGGTTTCCTTTGCTGTGCAAAAGCTTTGAAGTTTCACTAGGTCCTATTTGTTTATTGTTGTTTTTATTTCCATTTCTCTAGGAGGTGGGTCAAAAAGGATCTTGCTGTGATTTATGTCATAGAGGGTTCTGCCTATGTTTTCCTCTAAGAGTTTGATAGTTCCTGGCCTTACATTTAGGTCTTTAATCCATTTTGAGCTTATTTTTGTGTATGGTGTTAGGGAGTGATCTACTCTCATACGTTTACATGGACCTGTCCAGTTTTCCCAGCACCACTTATCGAAGAGGCTGTCCTTTCTCCACTGTACATTCCTGCCTCCTTTATCAAAGGTAAGCTGACCGTATGTGCGTGGCTTCATCTCTGGGCTTTCTATCCTGTTCCATTGATCAATATTTCTGTCTTTGTGCCAGTACCATGCTATATTGGTTACTGTAGCTTTGTATTGTACTCTGAAATCAGGGTGCCTGGTTCCTCCAGCTCCGTTTTTCTTCCTCAAATTGCTTTGGCTGTTCGGGCTCCTTTGTACCTCCATACAAATTGTGACACTTTTTGTTCTGGTTCTGTGAAAAATGCCGGTGGTAGTTTGACAGGGATTGCATTGAATCTGTAGATTGCTTTGCGTAGTAGAGTCATTTTCAAAATGTGGATTCTTCAAATCCAAGAACATGGTATATCTCTCCATCTATTTGTATCATCTTTCATTTCTTCCATAAGTGTCTTATAATTTTCTGCATACAGGTCTTTTGTCTCCTTGGGTAAGTTTATTCCTAGATATTTTATTCTTTTTGTTGCAGTGGTAAATGGGAGTGTTTTCTTGACTTCACTTTCAGATTTTTCATCATTAGTCTATAGGAATGCCAGAGATTTCTGTGCATTAATTTTGTATCCTGCTACTTTACCACATTCATTGTTTAGCTCTACTAGTTTTCTGGTAACATCTTTAGGATTCTCTATGTATTGTATTATGTCATCTGCAAACCATGACAGCTTTACTTCTTCTTCTCCGATTTGGATTCCTTTGACTTCCTTTTCTTCTGTGATTGCTGTGAGTAAAACTTCCAAAACTATGTTGAATAAGAGTGGTGAGAGTGGGCAACGTTGTCTTGTTCCTGATCTTAGTGGAAATGCTTTCAGGTTTTCACCATTGAGGACGTTGTTGGCTGTGGGTTTGTCATATATGGCCTTTATTATGTTGAGGAAAGTTCCCTCTATGCCTACTTTCTGCAGGTTTTTTTTTTTATCATAAATGGGTGTTGAATTTTGTCGAAAGCTGTCTCTGCATCTATTGAGAAGATCCTATGGTTCTTCTCCTTCAATTTGTTAATATGGTGTATCACGTTGACTGATTGCGTATATTGCAGAATCCTTGTATTCCTGGAATAAATCCCACTTGATCATGGCGTATGATCCTTTTAATGTGCTGTTGGATTCTCTTTCCTAGTAATTTGTTGAGGAGTTTTGCATCTATGTTCATCAGTGATATTGGCCTGTAGTTTTCTTCCTTTGTGACATCCTTGTCTGGTTTTGGTATCGGGGTGATGGTGGCCTCGTAGAATGAGTTTGGGAGTGTTCCTCCCTCTGCTATATTTTGGGTGAGTTTGAGAAGGATGGGTATTAACTCTTCTCTAAATGTTTGAAAGAATTCGCCTGTGAAGCCATCTGGTCCTGGGCTTTTGTTTGTTGGAAGATTTTTCATCAGAGTTTCAATTTCAGTGCTTGTCACTGGCCTGTTCATATTTTCTATTTCTTCCTGGTTCACTCTCAGCAGGTTGTGCCTTTCTAAGAATTTGTCCATTTCTTCCAGGTTGTCCATTTTATTGGCATAGAATTGCTTGTTGTAATCTCTCATGATCTTTTGTATTTCTGCAGTGCCAGTTGTTACTTCTCCTTTTGCATTTCTAATTCTATTGATTTGAATCTTCTCCCTTTATTTCTTGATACGTCTGGCTAATAGTTGATCGATTTTGTTTATCTTCTCAAACAACCAGCTTTTAGGTTTATTGACCTTTGCTATCGTTTCAGTCATTTCTTTTGCATTTATTTCTGATCTGATCTTTTTGATTTCTTTCCTTCTGCTAACTTTGGTTTTTTTTTTTTTTCTGTTCTTCTTTCTCTAATTGCTTTAGGTGCAAGGTTAGGTTATTTACTCGAGGTGTTTCCCGTTTCTAAAGGTAGGATTGTAGTGCTATGAACTTCCCTCTTAGAACTGCTTTTCCTGCATCCCATAGGTTTTGGGTCGTCGTGTCTCCACTGTCACTTGTGTCTAGGTAGTTTTTGATTTCCACAGTGATCACTTAGTTTTTAAGTAGTGTATTGTTTAGCCGCCACGTGTTTGTATTTTTTACAGATCTTTTCCTGTCATTGATATCTAGTCTCATAGCGTTGTGGTCGGAAAAGATACTTGATACAATTTCTATTTTCTTAAATTTACCAAGGCTTCATTTGTGACTGAGGATATGATCTATCCTGGAGAACGTTCCATGAGCTCTTGAGATAAACGTGTATGCTGTGGTTTTGGGATGGAATGTCCTATAAATAGCGATTAAGTCCATCTTGCTTAATGTATCTTTTAAAGCTTGTGTTTCCTTATTGATTTTCATTTTGGATGATCTGTCCATTGCTGAATGTGGGGTGTTAATGTCCCCTACTATGAATGTGTTACTGTCTATTTCCCCTTTTATGGCTGTTAGTATTTTCCTTATGTATTGAGGTGCTCCTCTGTTGGGTGCATAAATATTTACAATTGTTATATCTTCTTCTTGGTTCAATCCCTTGATCATTATGTAGTTTCCTTCTTTGTCTCTTCTAATAGTCTTTATTTTAAAGTCTACTTTGTCTCATATGAGAATTGCTACTCCAGCTTTCTTTTGGTTTCCATTTGCATGGAATAATTTTTTTCCGTCCCCTCACATTCAGTCTGTATGTGTCTCTAGGTCTGAAGAGGGTCTCTTTTTTTTCCTTTTTTATTTTTTACATGTTTACTGGAGTACAGTTGCTTTACAATGGTGTGTTACTTTCTGCTTTAAAACAAAGTTAATCAGTTATACACATACATATGTTCCCATATCTCTTCCCTCTTGCATCTCCCTCCCTCACACCCTCCCTCTCCTACCCCTCCAGGCGGTCACAAAGCACCGAGCTGATCTCTCTGTGCTATGCGGCTGCTTCCCACTAGCTATCTACCTTACGTTTGGTCGTGTATATATGTCCATTTCCTCTCTCTTGCTTTGTCACAGCTTCCCCTTCCCCTTCCCGCTCCCCATAGCCTCAAGTCCATTCTCTAGTAGGTCTGTGTCTTTATTCCTGTCTTACCCCTAGGTTCTTCATGACATTTTCCCCTTAAATTCCATATATATGTGTTAGCACTCACTATTTGTCTTTCTCTTTCTGACTTACTTCACTCCGTACGACAAACTCTAGGTCCATCCACCTCATGACAAATAGCTCCATTTCGTTTCTTTTTCTGGCTGAGTACTATTCCATTGTATATATGTGCCACGTCTTCTTTATCCATTTATCCGATGCAGGACACTCAGTTTGTTTCCATCTCCGGGCTACTGTAAATAGAGCTGCAGTGAACATTGTGGCACACGACTCTTTTGAATTATGGTTTTCTCAGGGTATATGCCCAGTAGTGGGATTGCTGGGTCCTATGGTAGTTCTATTGGTAGTTTTTTAAGGAACCTCCAGGCTGTTCTCCACAGTGGCTGTACCAATTCACATTCCCAGCATCAGTGCAAGAGGGTTCCCTTTTCTCCCCACCCTCTCCAGCATTTATTGTTTCTAGATTTTTTGAGGATGGCCATTCTGACTGGTGTGAGATGACATCTCATTGTAGTTTTGATTTGCATTTCTCTAATGATTAATGACGTTGAGCATTCTTTCGTGTGTTTGTTGGCAGTCTGTATATCTTCTTTGGAGAAATGTCTGTTTAGGTCTTCTGCCCATTTATGGATTGGGTTGTTTGGGTTTTTTTGTTATTGAGCTGCATGAGCAGCTTGTAAATCTTGGAGATTAATCCTTGGTCAGTTGCTTCATTTGCAAATATTTTCTCCCATTCTGGGGGTTCTCTTTTCATCTTGTTTATGGTTTCCTTTGCTGTGCAAAAGCTTCGAAGTTTCACTAGGTCCTATTTGTTTATTGTTGTTTTTATTTCCATTTCTCTAGGAGGTGGGTCAAAAAGGATCTTGCTGTGATTTATGTCATAGAGGGTTCTGCCTATGTTTTCCTCTAAGAGTTTGATAGTTCCTGGCCTTACATTTAGGTCTTTAATCCATTTTGAGCTTATTTTTGTGTATGGTGTTAGGGAGTGATCTACTCTCATACGTTTACATGGACCTGTCCAGTTTTCCCAGCACCACTTATCGAAGAGGCTGTCCTTTCTCCACTGTACATTCCTGCCTCCTTTATCAAAGGTAAGCTGACCGTATGTGCATGGCTTCATCTCTGGGCTTTCTATCCTGTTCCATTGATCAATATTTCTGTCTTTGTGCCAGTACCATGCTATATTGGTTACTGTAGCTTTGTATTATACTCTGAAATCAGGGTGCCTGGTTCCGCCAGCTCCGTTTTTCTTCCTCAAATTGCTTTGGCTGTTCGGGCTCATTGTGCCTCCATACAAATTGTGACATTTTTTGTTCTGGTTCTGTGAAAAATGCCAGTGGTAGTTTGAGAGGGATTGCATTGAATCTGTAGATTGCTTTGCGTAGTAGAGTCATTTTCAAAATGTGGATTCTTCAAATCCAAGAACATGGTATATCTCTCCATCTATTTGTATCATCTTTCATTTCTTCCATAAGTGTCTTATAATTTTCTGCATACAGGTCTTTTGTCTCCTTGGGTAAGTTTATTCCTAGATATTTTATTCTTTTTGTTGCAGTGGTAAATGGGAGTGTTTTCTTGACTTCACTTTCAGATTTTTCATCATTAGTCTATAGGAATGCCAGAGATTTCTGTGCATTAATTTTGTATCCTGCTACTTTACCACATTCATTGTTTAGCTCTACTAGTTTTCTGGTAACATCTTTAGGATTCTCTATGTATTGTATTATGTCATCTGCAAACCATGACAGCTTTACTTCTTCTTCTCCGATTTGGATTCCTTTGACTTCCTTTTCTTCTGTGATTGCTGTGAGTAAAACTTCCAAAACTATGTTGAATAAGAGTGGTGAGAGTGGGCAACGTTGTCTTGTTCCTGATCTTAGTGGAAATGCTTTCAGGTTTTCACCATTGAGGACGTTGTTGGCTGTGGGTTTGTCATATATGGCCTTTATTATGTTGAGGAAAGTTCCCTCTATGCCTACTTTCTGCAGGTTTTTTTTTTTTATCATAAATGGGTGTTGAATTTTGTCGAAAGCTGTCTCTGCATCTATTGAGAAGATCCTATGGTTCTTCTCCTTCAATTTGTTAATATGGTGTATCACGTTGACTGATTGCGTATATTGCAGAATCCTTGTATTCCTGGAATAAATCCCACTTGATCATGGCGTATGATCCTTTTAATGTGCTGTTGGATTCTCTTTCCTAGTAATTTGTTGAGGAGTTTTGCATCTATGTTCATCAGTGATATTGGCCTGTAGTTTTCTTCCTTTGTGACATCCTTGTCTGGTTTTGGTATCGGGGTGATGGTGGCCTCGTAGAATGAGTTTGGGAGTGTTCCTCCCTCTGCTATATTTTGGGTGAGTTTGAGAAGGATGGGTATTAACTCTTCTCTAAATGTTTGAAAGAATTCGCCTGTGAAGCCATCTGGTCCTGGGCTTTTGTTTGTTGGAAGATTTTTCATCAGAGTTTCAATTTCAGTGCTTGTCACTGGCCTGTTCATATTTTCTATTTCTTCCTGGTTCACTCTCAGCAGGTTGTGCCTTTCTAAGAATTTGTCCATTTCTTCCAGGTTGTCCATTTTATTGGCATAGAATTGCTTGTTGTAATCTCTCATGATCTTTTGTATTTCTGCAGTGTCAGTTGTTACTTCTCCTTTTGCATTTCTAATTCTATTGATTTGAATCTTCTCCCTTTATTTCTTGATACGTCTGGCTAATAGTTGATCGATTTTGTTTATCTTCTCAAACAACCAGCTTTTAGGTTTATTGACCTTTGCTATCGTTTCAGTCATTTCTTTTTCATTTATTTCTGATCTGATCTTTATGATTTCTTTCCTTCTGCTAACTTTGGTTTTTTTTTTTTTCTGTTCTTCTTTCTCTAATTGCTTTAGGTGCAAGGTTAGGTTATTTACTCGAGGTGTTTCCCATTTCTAAAGGTAGGGTTGTAGTGCTATGAACTTCCATCTTAGAACTGCTTTTTCTGCATCCCATAGGTTTTGGGTCGTCGTGTCTCCACTGTCACTTGTGTCTAGGTAGTTTTTGATTTCCACAGTGATCACTTAGTTATTAAGTAGTGTATTGTTTAGCCGCCACGTGTTTGTATTTCTTACAGATCTTTTCCTGTCATTGATATCTAGTCTCATAGCGTTGTGGTCGGAAAAGATACTTGATACAATTTCTATTTTCTTAAATTTACCAAGGCTTCATTTGTGACTGAGGATATGATCTATCCTGGAGAACGTTCCATGAGCTCTTGAGATAAACGTGTATGCTGTGGTTTTTGGATGGAATGTCCTATAAATAGCGATTAAGTCCATCTTGCTTAATGTATCTTTTAAAGCTTGTGTTTCCTTATTGATTTTCATTTTGGATGATCTGTCCATTGCTGAATGTGGGGTGTTAATGTCCCCTACTATGAATGTGTTACTGTCTATTTCCCCTTTTATGGCTGTTAGTATTTTCCTTATGTATTGAGGTGCTCCTCTGTTGGGTGCATAAATATTTACAATTGTTATATCTTCTTCTTGGTTCAATCCCTTGATCATTATGTAGTTTCCTTCTTTGTCTCTTCTAATAGTCTTTATTTTAAAGTCTACTTTGTCTCATATGAGAATTGCTACTCCAGCTTTCTTTTGGTTTCCATTTGCATGGAATAATTTTTTTCCGTCCCCTCACATTCAGTCTGTATGTGTCTCTAGGTCTGAAGAGGGTCTCTTTTTTTTCCCTTTTTTGTTTTTTACATGTTTACTGGAGTACAGTTGCTTTACAATGGTGTGTTACTTTCTGCTTTAAAACAAAGTTAATCAGTTATACACATACATATGTTCCCATATCTCTTCCCTCTTGCATCTCCCTCCCTCACACCCTCCCTCTCCTACCCCTCCAGGCGGTCACAAAGAACCGAGCTGATCTCTCTGTGCTATGCAGCTGCTTCCCACTAGCTATCTACCTTACGTTTGGTCGTGTATATATGTCCATGCCTCTCTCTCGCTTTGTCACAGCTTCCCCTTCCCCTTCCCGCTCCCCATAGCCTCAAGTCCATTCTCTAGTAGGTCTGTGTCTTTATTCCTGTCTTACCCCTAGGTTCTTCATGACATTTTCCCCTTAAATTCCATATATATGTGTTAGCACTCACTATTTGTCTTTCTCTTTCTGACTTACTTCACTCCATACGACAGACTCTAGGTCCATCCACCTCATGACAAATAGCTCCATTTCGTTTCTTTTTCTGGCTGAGTAATATTCCATTGTATATATGTGCCACATCTTCTTTATCCATTTATCCGATGCAGGACACTCAGTTTGTTTCCATCTCCGGGCTACTGTAAATAGAGCTGCAGTGAATATTGTGGCACATGACTCTTTTTGAATTATGGTCTTCTCAGGGTATATGCCCAGTAGTGGGATTGCTGGGTCCTATGGTAGTTTTATTGGTAGTTTTTTAAGGAACCTCCAGGCTGTTCTCCACAGTGGCTGTACCAATTCACATTCCCAGCATCAGTGCAAGAGGGTTCCCTTTTCTCCCCACCCTCTCCAGCATTTATTGTTTCTAGATTTTTTGAGGATGGCCATTCTGACTGGTGTGAGATGACATCTCATTGTAGTTTTGATTTGCATTTCTCTAATGATTAATGACGTTGAGCATTCTTTCGTGTGTTTGTTGGCAGTCTGTATATCTTCTTTGGAGAAATGTCTGTTTAGGTCTTCTGCCCATTTATGGATTGGGTTGTTTGGGGTTTTTTGTTATTGAGCTGCATGAGCAGCTTGTAAATCTTGGAGATTAATCCTTGGTCAGTTGCTTCATTTGCAAATATTTTCTCCCATTCTGGGGGTTCTCTTTTCATCTTGTTTATGGTTTCCTTTGCTGTGCAAAAGCTTTGAAGTTTCACTAGGTCCTATTTGTTTATTGTTGTTTTTATTTCCATTTCTCTAGGAGGTGGGTCAAAAAGGATCTTGCTGTGATTTATGTCATAGAGGGTTCTGCCTATGTTTTCCTCTAAGAGTTTGATAGTTCCTGGCCTTACATTTAGGTCTTTAATCCATTTTGAGCTTATTTTTGTGTATGGTGTTAGGGAGTGATCTACTCTCATACGTTTACATGGACCTGTCCAGTTTTCCCAGCACCACTTATCGAAGAGGCTGTCCTTTCTCCACTGTACATTCCTGCCTCCTTTATCAAAGGTAAGCTGACCGTATGTGCGTGGCTTCATCTCTGGGCTTTCTATCCTGTTCCATTGATCAATATTTCTGTCTTTGTGCCAGTACCATGCTATATTGGTTACTGTAGCTTTGTATTGTACTCTGAAATCAGGGTGCCTGGTTCCTCCAGCTCCGTTTTTCTTCCTCAAATTGCTTTGGCTGTTTGGGCTCCTTTGTACCTCCATACAAATTGTGACACTTTTTGTTCTGGTTCTGTGAAAAATGCCGGTGGTAGTTTGACAGGGATTGCATTGAATCTGTAGATTGCTTTGCGTAGTAGAGTCATTTTCAAAATGTGGATTCTTCAAATCCAAGAACATGGTATATCTCTCCATCTATTTGTATCATCTTTCATTTCTTCCATAAGTGTCTTATAATTTTCTGCATACAGGTCTTTTGTCTCCTTGGGTAAGTTTATTCCTAGATATTTTATTCTTTTTGTTGCAGTGGTAAATGGGAGTGTTTTCTTGACTTCACTTTCAGATTTTTCATCATTAGTCTATAGGAATGCCAGAGATTTCTGTGCATTAATTTTGTATCCTGCTACTTTACCACATTCATTGTTTAGCTCTACTAGTTTTCTGGTAACATCTTTAGGATTCTCTATGTATTTTATTATGTCATCTGCAAACCATGACAGCTTTACTTCTTCTTCTCCGATTTGGATTCCTTTGACTTCCTTTTCTTCTGTGATTGCTGTGAGTAAAACTTCCAAAACTATGTTGAATAAGAGTGGTGAGAGTGGGCAACGTTGTCTTGTTCCTGATCTTAGTGGAAATGCTTTCAGGTTTTCACCATTGAGGACGTTGTTGGCTGTGGGTTTGTCATATATGGCCTTTATTATGTTGAGGAAAGTTCCCTCTATGACTACTTTCTGCAGGTTTTTTTTTTTTATCATAAATGGGTGTTGAATTTTGTCAAAAGCTGTCTCTGCATCTATTGAGAAGATCCTATGGTTCTTCTCCTTCAATTTGTTAATATGGTGTATCACGTTGACTGATTGCGTATATTGCAGAATCCTTGTATTCCTGGAATAAATCCCACTTGATCATGGCGTATGATCCTTTTAATGTGCTGTTGGATTCTCTTTCCTAGTAATTTGTTGAGGAGTTTTGCATCTATGTTCATCAGTGATATTGGCCTGTAGTTTTCTTCCTTTGTGACATCCTTGTCTGGTTTTGGTATCGGGGTGATGGTGGCCTCGTAGAATGAGTTTGGGAGTGTTCCTCCCTCTGCTATATTTTGGGTGAGTTTGAGAAGGATGGGTATTAACTCTTCTCTAAATGTTTGAAAGAATTCGCCTGTGAAGCCATCTGGTCCTGGGCTTTTGTTTGTTGGAAGATTTTTCATCAGAGTTTCAATTTCAGTGCTTGTCACTGGCCTGTTCATATTTTCTATTTCTTCCTGGTTCACTCTCAGCAGGTTGTGCCTTTCTAAGAATTTGTCCATTTCTTCCAGGTTGTCCATTTTATTGGCATAGAATTGCTTGTTGTAATCTCTCATGATCTTTTGTATTTCTGCAGTGCCAGTTGTTACTTCTCCTTTGGCATTTCTAATTCTATTGATTTGAATCTTCTCCCTTTATTTCTTGATACGTCTGGCTAATAGTTGATCGATTTTGTTTATCTTCTCAAACAACCAGCTTTTAGGTTTATTGACCTTTGCTATCGTTTCAGTCATTTCTTTTGCATTTATTTCTGATCTGATCTTTATGATTTCTTTCCTTCTGCTAACTTTGGTTTTTTTTTTTTCTGTTCTTCTTTCTCTAATTGCTTTAGGTGCAAGGTTAGGTTATTTACTCGAGGTGTTTCCCATTTCTAAAGGTAGGATTGTAGTGCTATGAACTTCCCTCTTAGAACTTCTTTTTCTGCATCCCATAGGTTTTGGGTCGTCGTGTCTCCACTGTCACTTGTGTCTAGGTAGTTTTTGATTTCCACAGTGATCACTTAGTTATTAAGTAGTGTATTGTTTAGCCGCCACGTGTTTGTATTTCTTACAGATCTTTTCCTGTCATTGATATCTAGTCTCATAGCGTTGTGGTCGGAAAAGATACTTGATACAATTTCTATTTTCTTAAATTTACCAAGGCTTCATTTGTGACTGAGGATATGATCTATCCGGGAGAACGTTCCATGAGCTCTTGAGATAAACGTGTATGCTGTGGTTTTTGGATGGAATGTCCTATAAATAGCGATTAAGTCCATCTTGCTTAATGTATCTTTTAAAGCTTGTGTTTCCTTATTGATTTTCATTTTGGATGATCTGTCCATTGCTGAATGTGGGGTGTTAATGTCCCCTACTATGAATGTGTTACTGTCTATTTCCCCTTTTATGGCTGTTAGTATTTTCCTTATGTATTGAGGTGCTCCTCTGTTGGGTGCATAAATATTTACAATTGTTATATCTTCTTCTTGGTTCAATCCCTTGATCATTATGTAGTTTCCTTCTTTGTCTCTTCTAATAGTCTTTATTTTAAAGTCTACTTTGTCTCATATGAGAATTGCTACTCCAGCTTTCTTTTGGTTTCCATTTGCATGGAATAATTTTTTTCCGTCCCCTCACATTCAGTCTGTATGTGTCTCTAGGTCTGAAGAGGGTCTCTTTTTTTTTCCCTTTTTTGTTTTTTACATGTTTACTGGAGTACAGTTGCTTTACAATGGTGTGTTACTTTCTGCTTTAAAACAAAGTTAATCAGTTATACACATACATATGTTCCCATATCTCTTCCCTCTTGCATCTCCCTCCCTCACACCCTCCCTCTCCTACCCCTCCAGGCAGTCACAAAGCACCGAGCTGATCTCTCTGTGCTATGCAGCTGCTTCCCACTAGCTATCTACCTTACGTTTGGTAGTGTATATATGTCCATGCCTCTCTCTCGCTTTGTCATAGCTTCCCCTTCCCCTTCCCGCTCCCCATAGCCTCAAGTCCATTCTCTAGTAGGTCTGTGTCTTTATTCCTGTCTTACCCCTAGGTTCTTCATGACATTTTCCCCTTAAATTCCATATATATGTGTTAGCACTCACTATTTGTCTTTCTCTTTCTGACTTACTTCACTCCGTACGACAGACTCTAGGTCCATCCACCTCATGACAAATAGCTCCATTTCGTTTCTTTTTCTGGCTGAGTAATATTCCATTGTATATATGTGCCACATCTTCTTTATCCATTTATCCGATGCAGGACACTCAGTTTGTTTCCATCTCCGGGCTACTGTAAATAGAGCTGCAGTGAACATTGTGGCACATGACTCTTTTTGAATTAGGGTCTTCTCAGGGTATATGCCCAGTAGTGGGATTGCTGGGTCCTATGGTAGTTCTATTGGTAGTTTTTTAAGGAACCTCCAGGCTGTTCTCCACAGTGGCTGTACCAATTCACATTCCCAGCATCAGTGCAAGAGGGTTCCCTTTTCTCCCCACCCTCTCCAGCATTTATTGTTTCTAGATTTTTTGAGGATGGCCATTCTGACTGGTGTGAGATGACATCTCATTGTAGTTTTGATTTGCATTTCTCTAATGATTAATGACGTTGAGCATTCTTTCGTGTGTTTGTTGGCAGTCTGTATATCTTCTTTGGAGAAATGTCTGTTTAGGTCTTCTGCCCATTTTTGGATTGGGTTGTTTGGGGTTTTTTGTTATTGAGCTGCATGAGCAGCTTGTAAATCTTGGAGATTAATCCTTGGTCAGTTGCTTCATTTGCAAATATTTTCTCCCATTCTGGGGGTTCTCTTTTCATCTTGTTTATGGTTTCCTTTGCTGTGCAAAAGCTTTGAAGTTTCACTAGGTCCTATTTGTTTATTGTTGTTTTTATTTCCATTTCTCTAGGAGGTGGGTCAAAAAGGATCTTGCTGTGATTTATGTCATAGAGGGTTCTGCCTATGTTTTCCTCTAAGAGTTTGATAGTTCCTGGCCTTACATTTAGGTCTTTAATCCATTTTGAGCTTATTTTTGTGTATGGTGTTAGGGAGTGATCTACTCTCATACGTTTACATGGACCTGTCCAGTTTTCCCAGCACCACTTATCGAAGAGGCTGTCCTTTCTCCACTGTACATTCCTGCCTCCTTTATCAAAGGTAAGGTGACCGTATGTGCGTGGCTTCATCTCTGGGCTTTCTATCCTGTTCCATTGATCAATATTTCTGTCTTTGTGCCAGTACCATGCTATATTGGTTACTGTAGCTTTGTATTGTACTCTGAAATCAGGGTGCCTGGTTCCTCCAGCTCCGTTTTTCTTCCTCAAATTGCTTTGGCTGTTCGGGCTCCTTTGTACCTCCATACAAATTGTGACACTTTTTGTTCTGGTTCTGTGAAAAATGCCGGTGGTAGTTTGACAGGGATTGCATTGAATCTGTAGATTGCTTTGCGTAGTAGAGTCATTTTCAAAATGTGGATTCTTCAAATCCAAGAACATGGTATATCTCTCCATCTATTTGTATCATCTTTCATTTCTTCCATAAGTGTCTTATAATTTTCTGCATACAGGTCTTTTGTCTCCTTGGGTAAGTTTATTCCTAGATATTTTATTCTTTTTGTTGCAGTGGTAAATGGGAGTGTTTTCTTGACTTCACTTTCAGATTTTTCATCATTAGTCTATAGGAATGCCAGAGATTTCTGTGCATTAATTTTGTATCCTGCTACTTTACCACATTCATTGTTTAGCTCTACTAGTTTTCTGGTAACATCTTTAGGATTCTCTATGTATTGTATTATGTCATCTGCAAACCATGACAGCTTTACTTCTTCTTCTCCGATTTGGATTCCTTTGACTTCCTTTTCTTCTGTGATTGCTGTGAGTAAAACTTCCAAAACTATGTTGAATAAGAGTGGTGAGAGTGGGCAACCTTGTCTTGTTCCTGATCTTAGTGGAAATGCTTTCAGGTTTTCACCATTGAGGACGTTGTTGGCTGTGGGTTTGTCATATATGGCCTTTATTATGTTGAGGAAAGTTCCCTCTATGCCTACTTTCTGCAGGTTTTTTTTTTTTATCATAAATGGGTGTTGAATTTTGTCGAAAGCTGTCTCTGCATCTATTGAGAAGATCCTATGGTTCTTCTCCTTCAATTTGTTAATATGGTGTATCACGTTGACTGATTGCGTATATTGCAGAATCCTTGTATTCCTGGAATAAATCCCACTTGATCATGGCGTATGATCCTTTTAATGTGCTGTTGGATTCTCTTTCCTAGTAATTTGTTGAGGAGTTTTGCATCTATGTTCATCAGTGATATTGGCCTGTAGTTTTCTTCCTTTGTGACATCCTTGTCTGGTTTTGGTATCGGGGTGATGGTGGCCTCGTAGAATGAGTTTGGGAGTGTTCCTCCCTCTGCTATATTTTGGGTGAGTTTGAGAAGGATGGGTATTAACTCTTCTCTAAATGTTTGAAAGAATTCGCCTGTGAAGCCATCTGGTCCTGGGCTTTTGTTTGTTGGAAGATTTTTCATCAGAGTTTCAATTTCAGTGCTTGTCACTGGCCTGTTCATATTTTCTATTTCTTCCTGGTTCACTCTCAGCAGGTTGTGCCTTTCTAAGAATTTGTCCATTTCTTCCAGGTTGTCCATTTTATTGGCATAGAATTGCTTGTTGTAATCTCTCATGATCTTTTGTATTTCTGCAGTGTCAGTTGTTACTTCTCCTTTGGCATTTCTAATTCTATTGATTTGAATCTTCTCCCTTTATTTCTTGATACGTCTGGCTAATAGTTGATCGATTTTGTTTATCTTCTCAAACAACCAGCTTTTAGGTTTATTGACCTTTGCTATCGTTTCAGTCATTTCTTTTGCATTTATTTCTGATCTGATCTTTTTGATTTCTTTCCTTCTGCTAACTTTGGTTTTTTTTTTTTTTTCTGTTCTTCTTTCTCTAATTGCTTTAGGTGCAAGGTTAGGTTATTTACTCGAGGTGTTTCCCGTTTCTAAAGGTAGGATTGTAGTGCTATGAACTTCCCTCTTAGAACTGCTTTTCCTGCATCCCATAGGTTTTGGGTCGTCGTGTCTCCACTGTCACTTGTGTCTAGGTAGTTTTTGATTTCCACAGTGATCACTTAGTTTTTAAGTAGTGTATTGTTTAGCCGCCACGTGTTTGTATTTTTTACAGATCTTTTCCTGTCATTGATATCTAGTCTCATAGCGTTGTGGTCGGAAAAGATACTTGATACAATTTCTATTTTCTTAAATTTACCAAGGCTTCATTTGTGACTGAGGATATGATCTATCCTGGAGAACGTTCCATGAGCTCTTGAGAAAATCGTGTATGCTGTGGTTTTTGGATGGAATGTCCTATAAATAGTGATTAAGTCCATCTTGCTTAATGTATCTTTTAAAGCTTGTGTTTCCTTATTGATTTTCATTTTGGATGATCTGTCCATTGCTGAATGTGGGGTGTTAATGTCCCCTACTATGAATGTGTTACTGTCTATTTCCCCTTTTATGGCTGTTAGTATTTTCCTTATGTATTGAGGTGCTCCTCTGTTGGGTGCATAAATATTTACAATTGTTATATCTTCTTCTTGGTTCAATCCCTTGATCATTATGTAGTTTCCTTCTTTGTCTCTTCTAATAGTCTTTATTTTAAAGTCTACTTTGTCTCATATGAGAATTGCTACTCCAGCTTTCTTTTGGTTTCCATTTGCATGGAATAATTTTTTTCCGTCCCCTCACATTCAGTCTGTATGTGTCTCTAGGTCTGAAGAGGGTCTCTTTTTTTTCCCTTTTTTGTTTTTTACATGTTTACTGGAGTACAGTTGCTTTACAATGGTGTGTTACTTTCTGCTTTAAAACAAAGTTAATCAGTTATACACATACATATGTTCCCATATCTCTTCCCTCTTGCATCTCCCTCCCTCACACCCTCCCTCTCCTACCCCTCCAGGCGGTCACAAAGAACCGAGCTGATCTCTCTGTGCTATGCAGCTGCTTCCCACTAGCTATCTACCTTACGTTTGGTCGTGTATATATGTCCATGCCTCTCTCTCGCTTTGTCACAGCTTCCCCTTCCCCTTCCCGCTCCCCATAGCCTCAAGTCCATTCTCTAGTAGGTCTGTGTCTTTATTCCTGTCTTACCCCTAGGTTCTTCATGACATTTTCCCCTTAAATTCCATATATATGTGTTAGCACTCACTATTTGTCTTTCTCTTTCTGACTTACTTCACTCCGTACGACAGACTCTAGGTCCATCCACCTCATGACAAATAGCTCCATTTCGTTTCTTTTTCTGGCTGAGTAATATTCCATTGTATATATGTGCCACATCTTCTTTATCCATTTATCCGATGCAGGACACTCAGTTTGTTTCCATCTCCGGGCTACTGTAAATAGAGCTGCAGTGAACATTGTGGCACATGACTCTTTTTGAATTATGGTCTTCTCAGGGTATATGCCCAGTAGTGGGATTGCTGGGTCCTATGGTAGTTCTATTGGTAGTTTTTTAAGGAACCTCCAGGCTGTTCTCCACAGTGGCTGTACCAATTCACATTCCCAGCATCAGTGCAAGAGGGTTCCCTTTTCTCCCCACCCTCTCCAGCATTTATTGTTTCTAGATTTTTTGAGGATGGCCATTCTGACTGGTGTGAGATGACATCTCATTGTAGTTTTGATTTGCATTTCTCTAATGATTAATGACGTTGAGCATTCTTTCGTGTGTTTGTTGGCAGTCTGTATATCTTCTTTGGAGAAATGTCTGTTTAGGTCTTCTGCCCATTTATGGATTGGGTTGTTTGGGTTTTTTTGTTATTGAGCTGCATGAGCAGCTTGTAAATCTTGGAGATTAATCCTTGGTCAGTTGCTTCATTTGCAAATATTTTCTCCCATTCTGGGGGTTCTCTTTTCATCTTGTTTATGGTTTCCTTTGCTGTGCAAAAGCTTCGAAGTTTCACTAGGTCCTATTTGTTTATTGTTGTTTTTATTTCCATTTCTCTAGGAGGTGGGTCAAAAAGGATCTTGCTGTGATTTATGTCATAGAGGGTTCTGCCTATGTTTTCCTCTAAGAGTTTGATAGTTCCTGGCCTTACATTTAGGTCTTTAATCCATTTTGAGCTTATTTTTGTGTATGGTGTTAGGGAGTGATCTAATCTCATACGTTTACATGGACCTGTCCAGTTTTCCCAGCACCACTTATTGAAGAGGCTGTCCTTTCTCCACTGTACATTCCTGCCTCCTTTATCAAAGGTAAGCTGACCGTATGTGTGTGGCTTCATCTCTGGGCTTTCTATCCTGTTCCATTGATCAATATTTCTGTCTTTGTGCCAGTACCATGCTATATTGGTTACTGTAGCTTTGTATTATACTCTGAAATCAGGGTGCCTGGTTCCTCCAGCTCCGTTTTTCTTCCTCAAATTGCTTTGGCTGTTCGGGCTCCTTTGTGTCTCCATACAAATTGTGACATTTTTTGTTCTGGTTCTGTGAAAAATGCCGGTGGTAGTTTGAGACGGATTGCATTGAATCTGTAGATTGCTTTGCGTAGTAGAGTCATTTTCAAAATGTGGATTCTTCAAATCCAAGAACATGGTATATCTCTCCATCTATTTGTATCATCTTTCATTTCTTCCATAAGTGTCTTATAATTTTCTGCATACAGGTCTTTTGTCTCCTTGGGTAAGTTTATTCCTAGATATTTTATTCTTTTTGTTGCAGTGGTAAATGGGAGTGTTTTCTTGACTTCACTTTCAGATTTTTCATCATTAGTCTATAGGAATGCCAGAGATTTCTGTGCATTAATTTTGTATCCTGCTACTTTACCACATTCATTGTTTAGCTCTACTAGTTTTCTGGTAACATCTTTAGGATTCTCTATGTATTGTATTATGTCATCTGCAAACCATGACAGCTTTACTTCTTCTTCTCCGATTTGGATTCCTTTGACTTCCTTTTCTTCTGTGATTGCTGTGAGTAAAACTTCCAAAACTATGTTGAATAAGAGTGGTGAGAGTGGGCAACGTTGTCTTGTTCCTGATCTTAGTGGAAATGCTTTCAGGTTTTCACCATTGAGGACGTTGTTGGCTGTGGGTTTGTCATATATGGCCTTTATTATGTTGAGGAAAGTTCCCTCTATGCCTACTTTCTGCAGGTTTTTTTTTTTTATCATAAATGGGTGTTGAATTTTGTCGAAAGCTGTCTCTGCATCTATTGAGAAGATCCTATGGTTCTTCTCCTTCAATTTGTTAATATGGTGTATCACGTTGACTGATTGCGTATATTGCAGAATCCTTGTATTCCTGGAATAAATCCCACTTGATCATGGCGTATGATCCTTTTAATGTGCTGTTGGATTCTCTTTCCTAGTAATTTGTTGAGGAGTTTTGCATCTATGTTCATCAGTGATATTGGCCTGTAGTTTTCTTCCTTTGTGACATCCTTGTCTGGTTTTGGTATCGGGGTGATGGTGGCCTCGTAGAATGAGTTTGGGAGTGTTCCTCCCTCTGCTATATTTTGGGTGAGTTTGAGAAGGATGGGTATTAACTCTTCTCTAAATGTTTGAAAGAATTCGCCTGTGAAGCCATCTGGTCCTGGGCTTTTGTTTGTTGGAAGATTTTTCATCAGAGTTTCAATTTCAGTGCTTGTCACTGGCCTGTTCATATTTTCTATTTCTTCCTGGTTCACTCTCAGCAGGTTGTGCCTTTCTAAGAATTTGTCCATTTCTTCCAGGTTGTCCATTTTATTGGCATAGAATTGCTTGTTGTAATCTCTCATGATCTTTTGTATTTCTGCAGTGTCAGTTGTTACTTCTCCTTTGGCATTTCTAATTCTATTGATTTGAATCTTCTCCCTTTATTTCTTGATACGTCTGGCTAATAGTTGATCGATTTTGTTTATCTTCTCAAACAACCAGCTTTTAGGTTTATTGACCTTTGCTATCGTTTCAGTCATTTCTTTTGCATTTATTTCTGATCTGATCTTTTTGATTTCTTTCCTTCTGCTAACTTTGGTTTTTTTTTTTTTTTCTGTTCTTCTTTCTCTAATTGCTTTAGGTGCAAGGTTAGGTTATTTACTCGAGGTGTTTCCCGTTTCTAAAGGTAGGATTGTAGTGCTATGAACTTCCCTCTTAGAACTGCTTTTCCTGCATCCCATAGGTTTTGGGTCGTCGTGTCTCCACTGTCACTTGTGTCTAGGTAGTTTTTGATTTCCACAGTGATCACTTAGTTTTTAAGTAGTGTATTGTTTAGCCGCCACGTGTTTGTATTTTTTACAGATCTTTTCCTGTCATTGATATCTAGTCTCATAGCGTTGTGGTCGGAAAAGATACTTGATACAATTTCTATTTTCTTAAATTTACCAAGGCTTCATTTGTGACTGAGGATATGATCTATCCTGGAGAACGTTCCATGAGCTCTTGAGAAAATCGTGTATGCTGTGGTTTTTGGATGGAATGTCCTATAAATAGTGATTAAGTCCATCTTGCTTAATGTATCTTTTAAAGCTTGTGTTTCCTTATTGATTTTCATTTTGGATGATCTGTCCATTGCTGAATGTGGGGTGTTAATGTCCCCTACTATGAATGTGTTACTGTCTATTTCCCCTTTTATGGCTGTTAGTATTTTCCTTATGTATTGAGGTGCTCCTCTGTTGGGTGCATAAATATTTACAATTGTTATATCTTCTTCTTGGTTCAATCCCTTGATCATTATGTAGTTTCCTTCTTTGTCTCTTCTAATAGTCTTTATTTTAAAGTCTACTTTGTCTCATATGAGAATTGCTACTCCAGCTTTCTTTTGGTTTCCATTTGCATGGAATAATTTTTTTCCGTCCCCTCACATTCAGTCTGTATGTGTCTCTAGGTCTGAAGAGGGTCTCTTTTTTTTCCCTTTTTTGTTTTTTACATGTTTACTGGAGTACAGTTGCTTTACAATGGTGTGTTACTTTCTGCTTTAAAACAAAGTTAATCAGTTATACACATACATATGTTCCCATATCTCTTCCCTCTTGCATCTCCCTCCCTCACACCCTCCCTCTCCTACCCCTCCAGGCGGTCACAAAGAACCGAGCTGATCTCTCTGTGCTATGCAGCTGCTTCCCACTAGCTATCTACCTTACGTTTGGTCGTGTATATATGTCCATGCCTCTCTCTCGCTTTGTCACAGCTTCCCCTTCCCCTTCCCGCTCCCCATAGCCTCAAGTCCATTCTCTAGTAGGTCTGTGTCTTTATTCCTGTCTTACCCCTAGGTTCTTCATGACATTTTCCCCTTAAATTCCATATATATGTGTTAGCACTCACTATTTGTCTTTCTCTTTCTGACTTACTTCACTCCGTACGACAGACTCTAGGTCCATCCACCTCATGACAAATAGCTCCATTTCGTTTCTTTTTCTGGCTGAGTAATATTCCATTGTATATATGTGCCACATCTTCTTTATCCATTTATCCGATGCAGGACACTCAGTTTGTTTCCATCTCCGGGCTACTGTAAATAGAGCTGCAGTGAACATTGTGGCACATGACTCTTTTTGAATTATGGTCTTCTCAGGGTATATGCCCAGTAGTGGGATTGCTGGGTCCTATGGTAGTTCTATTGGTAGTTTTTTAAGGAACCTCCAGGCTGTTCTCCACAGTGGCTGTACCAATTCACATTCCCAGCATCAGTGCAAGAGGGTTCCCTTTTCTCCCCACCCTCTCCAGCATTTATTGTTTCTAGATTTTTTGAGGATGGCCATTCTGACTGGTGTGAGATGACATCTCATTGTAGTTTTGATTTGCATTTCTCTAATGATTAATGACGTTGAGCATTCTTTCGTGTGTTTGTTGGCAGTCTGTATATCTTCTTTGGAGAAATGTCTGTTTAGGTCTTCTGCCCATTTATGGATTGGGTTGTTTGGGTTTTTTTGTTATTGAGCTGCATGAGCAGCTTGTAAATCTTGGAGATTAATCCTTGGTCAGTTGCTTCATTTGCAAATATTTTCTCCCATTCTGGGGGTTCTCTTTTCATCTTGTTTATGGTTTCCTTTGCTGTGCAAAAGCTTCGAAGTTTCACTAGGTCCTATTTGTTTATTGTTGTTTTTATTTCCATTTCTCTAGGAGGTGGGTCAAAAAGGATCTTGCTGTGATTTATGTCATAGAGGGTTCTGCCTATGTTTTCCTCTAAGAGTTTGATAGTTCCTGGCCTTACATTTAGGTCTTTAATCCATTTTGAGCTTATTTTTGTGTATGGTGTTAGGGAGTGATCTAATCTCATACGTTTACATGGACCTGTCCAGTTTTCCCAGCACCACTTATTGAAGAGGCTGTCCTTTCTCCACTGTACATTCCTGCCTCCTTTATCAAAGGTAAGCTGACCGTATGTGTGTGGCTTCATCTCTGGGCTTTCTATCCTGTTCCATTGATCAATATTTCTGTCTTTGTGCCAGTACCATGCTATATTGGTTACTGTAGCTTTGTATTATACTCTGAAATCAGGGTGCCTGGTTCCTCCAGCTCCGTTTTTCTTCCTCAAATTGCTTTGGCTGTTCGGGCTCCTTTGTGTCTCCATACAAATTGTGACATTTTTTGTTCTGGTTCTGTGAAAAATGCCGGTGGTAGTTTGAGACGGATTGCATTGAATCTGTAGATTGCTTTGCGTAGTAGAGTCATTTTCAAAATGTGGATTCTTCAAATCCAAGAACATGGTATATCTCTCCATCTATTTGTATCATCTTTCATTTCTTCCATAAGTGTCTTATAATTTTCTGCATACAGGTCTTTTGTCTCCTTGGGTAAGTTTATTCCTAGATATTTTATTCTTTTTGTTGCAGTGGTAAATGGGAGTGTTTTCTTGACTTCACTTTCAGATTTTTCATCATTAGTCTATAGGAATGCCAGAGATTTCTGTGCATTAATTTTGTATCCTGCTACTTTACCACATTCATTGTTTAGCTCTACTAGTTTTCTGGTAACATCTTTAGGATTCTCTATGTATTGTATTATGTCATCTGCAAACCGTGACAGCTTTACTTCTTCTTCTCCGATTTGGATTCCTTTGACTTCCTTTTCTTCTGTGATTGCTGTGAGTAAAACTTCCAAAACTATGTTGAATAAGAGTGGTGAGAGTGGGCAACCTTGTCTTGTTCCTGATCTTAGTGGAAATGCTTTCAGGTTTTCACCATTGAGGACGTTGTTGGCTGTGGGTTTGTCATATATGGCCTTTATTATGTTGAGGAAAGTTCCCTCTATGCCTACTTTCTGCAGGTTTTTTTTTTTATCATAAATGGGTGTTGAATTTTGTCGAAAGCTGTCTCTGCATCTATTGAGAAGATCCTATGGTTCTTCTCCTTCAATTTGTTAATATGGTGTATCACGTTGACTGATTGCGTATATTGAAGAATCCTTGTATTCCTGGAATAAATCCCACTTGATCATGGCGTATGATCCTTTTAATGTGCTGTTGGATTCTCTTTCCTAGTAATTTGTTGAGGAGTTTTGCATCTATGTTCATCAGTGATATTGGCCTGTAGTTTTCTTCCTTTGTGACATCCTTGTCTGGTTTTGGTATCGGGGTGATGGTGGCCTCGTAGAATGAGTTTGGGAGTGTTCCTCCCTCTGCTATATTTTGGGTGAGTTTGAGAAGGATGGGTATTAACTCTTCTCTAAATGTTTGAAAGAATTCGCCTGTGAAGCCATCTGGTCCTGGGCTTTTGTTTGTTGGAAGATTTTTCATCAGAGTTTCAATTTCAGTGCTTGTCACTGGCCTGTTCATATTTTCTATTTCTTCCTGGTTCACTCTCAGCAGGTTGTGCCTTTCTAAGAATTTGTCCATTTCTTCCAGGTTGTCCATTTATTGGCATAGAATTGCTTGTTGTAATCTCTCATGATCTTTTGTATTTCTGCAGTGTCAGTTGTTACTTCTCCTTTGGCATTTCTAATTCTATTGACTTGAATCTTCTCCCTTTATTTCTTGATACGTCTGGCTAATAGTTGATCAATTTTGTTTATCTTCTCAAACAACCAGCTTTTAGGTTTATTGACCTTTGCTATCGTTTCAGTCATTTCTTTTGCATTTATTTCTGATCTGATCTTTATGATTTCTTTCCTTCTGCTAACTTTGGTTTTTTTTTTTTTCTGTTCTTCTTTCTCTAATTGCTTTGGGTGCAAGGTTAGGTTATTTACTCGAGGTGTTTCCCGTTTCTAAAGGTAGGATTGTAGTGCTATGAACTTCCCTCTTAGAACTGCTTTTTCTGCATCCCATAGGTTTTGGGTCGTCGTGTCTCCACTGTCACTTGTGTCTAGGTAGTTTTTGATTTCCACAGTGATCACTTAGTTATTAAGTAGTGTATTGTTTAGCCGCCACGTGTTTGTATTTTTTACAGATATTTTCCTGTCATTGATATCTAGTCTCATAGCGTTGTGGTCGGAAAAGATACTTGATACAATTTCTATTTTCTTAAATTTACCAAGGCTTCATTTGTGACTGAGGATATGATCTATCCTGGAGAACGTTCCATGAGCTCTTGAGAAAAACGTGTATGCTGTGGTTTTTGGATGGAATGTCCTATAAATAGTGATTAAGTCCATCTTGCTTAATGTATCTTTTAAAGCTTGTGTTTCCTTATTGATTTTCATTTTGGATGATCTATCCATTGCTGAATGTGGGGTGTTAATGTCCCCTACTATGAATGTGTTACTGTCTATTTCCCCTTTTATGGCTGTTAGTATTTTCCTTATGTATTGAGGTGCTCCTCTGTTGGGTGCATAAATATTTACAATTGTTATATCTTCTTCTTGGTTCAATCCCTTGATCATTATGTAGTTTGCTTCTTTGTCTCTTCTAATAGTCTTTATTTTAAAGTCTACTTTGTCTCATATGAGAATTGCTACTCCAGCTTTCTTTTGGTTTCCATTTGCATGGAATAATTTTTTTCCGTCCCCTCACATTCAGTCTGTATGTGTCTCTAGGTCTGAAGAGGGTCTCTTTTTTTTTCCCTTTTTTGTTTTTTACATGTTTACTGGAGTACAGTTGCTTTACAATGGTGTGTTACTTTCTGCTTTAAAACAAAGTTAATCAGTTATACACATACATATGTTCCCATATCTCTTCCCTCTTGCATCTCCCTCCCTCACACCCTCCCTCTCCTACCCCTCCAGGCGGTCACAAAGCACCGAGCTGATCTCTCTGTGCTATGCAGCTGCTTCCCACTAGCTATCTACCTTACGTTTGGTCGTGTATATATGTCCATGCCTCTCTCTCGCTTTGTCACAGCTTCCCCTTCCACTTCCCACTCCCCATAGCCTCAAGTCCATTCTCTAGTAGGTCTGTGTCTTTATTCCTGTCTTACCCCTAGGTTCTTCATGACATTTTCCCCTTAAATTCCATATATATGTGTTAGCACTCACTATTTGTCTTTCTCTTTTTGACTTACTTCACTCCGTACGACAGACTCTAGGTCCATCCACCTCATGACAAATAGCTCCATTTCGTTTCTTTTTCTGGCTGAGTAATATTCCATTGTATATATGTGCCACATCTTCTTTATCCATTTATCCGATGCAAGACACTCAGTTTGTTTCCATCTCCGGGCTACTGTAAATAGAGCTGCAGTGAACATTGTGGCACATGACTCTTTTTGAATTATGGTCTTCTCAGGGTATATGCCCAGTAGTGGGATTGCTGGGTCCTATGGTAGTTCTATTTGTAGTTTTTTAAGGAACCTCCAGGCTGTTCTCCACAGTGGCTGTACCAATTCACATTCCCAGCATCAGTGCAAGAGGGTTCCCTTTTCTCCCCACCCTCTCCAGCATTTATTGTTTCTAGATTTTTTGAGGATGGCCATTCTGACTGGTGTGAGATGACATCTCTTTGTAGTTTTGATTTGCATTTCTCTAATGATTAATGACGTTGAGCATTCTTTCGTGTGTTTGTTGGCAGTCTGTATATCTTCTTTGGAGAAATGTCTGTTTAGGTCTTCTGCCCATTTATGGATTGGGTTGTTTGGGTTTTTTTGTTATTGAGCTGCATGAGCAGCTTGTAAATCTTGGAGATTAATCCTTGGTCAGTTGCTTCATTTGCAAATATTTTCTCCCATTCTGGGGGTTCTCTTTTCATCTTGTTTATGGTTTCCTTTGCTGTGCAAAAGCTTCGAAGTTTCACTAGGTCCTATTTGTTTATTGTTGTTTTTATTTCCATTTCTCTAGGAGGTGGGTCAAAAAGGATCTTGCTGTGATTTATGTCATAGAGGGTTCTGCCTATGTTTTCCTCTAAGAGTTTGATAGTTCCTGGCCTTACATTTAGGTCTTTAATCCATTTTGAGCTTATTTTTGTGTATGGTGTTAGGGAGTGATCTAATCTCATACGTTTACATGGACCTGTCCAGTGTTCCCAGCACCACTTATTGAAGAGGCTGTCCTTTCTCCACTGTACATTCCTGCCTCCTTTATCAAAGGTAAGCTGACCGTATGTGTGTGGCTTCATCTCTGGGCTTTCTATCCTGTTCCATTGATCAATATTTCTGTCTTTGTGCCAGTACCATGCTATATTGGTTACTGTAGCTTTGTATTATACTCTGAAATCAGGGTGCCTGGTTCCTCCAGCTCCATTTTTCTTCCTCAAATTGCTTTGGCTGTTCGGGCTCCTTTGTACCTTCATACAAATTGTGACATTTTTTGTTCTGGTTCTGTGAAAAATGCCGGTGGTAGTTTGAGACGGATTGCATTGAATCTGTAGATTGCTTTGCGTAGTAGAGTCATTTTCAAAATGTGGATTCTTCAAATCCAAGAACATGGTATATCTCTCCATCTATTTGTATCATCTTTCATTTCTTCCATAAGTGTCTTATAATTTTCTGCATACAGGTCTTTTGTCTCCTTGGGTAAGTTTATTCCTAGATATTTTATTCTTTTTGTTGCAGTGGTAAATGGGAGTGTTTTCTTGACTTCACTTTCAGATTTTTCATCATTAGTCTATAGGAATGCCAGAGATTTCTGTGCATTAATTTTGTATCCTGCTACTTTACCACATTCATTGTTTAGCTCTACTAGTTTTCTGGTAACATCTTTAGGATTCTCTATGTATTGTATTATGTCATCTGCAAACCGTGACAGCTTTACTTCTTCTTCTCCGATTTGGATTCCTTTGACTTCCTTTTCTTCTGTGATTGCTGTGAGTAAAACTTCCAAAACTATGTTGAATAAGAGTGGTGAGAGTGGGCAACCTTGTCTTGTTCCTGATCTTAGTGGAAATGCTTTCAGGTTTTCACCATTGAGGACGTTGTTGGCTGTGGGTTTGTCATATATGGCCTTTATTATGTTGAGGAAATTTCCCTCTATGCCTACTTTCTGCAGGTTTTTTTTTTTATCATAAATGGGTGTTGAATTTTGTCGAAAGCTGTCTCTGCATCTATTGAGAAGATCCTATGGTTCTTCTCCTTCAATTTGTTAATATGGTGTATCACGTTGACTGATTGCGTATATTGAAGAATCCTTGTATTCCTGGAATAAATCCCACTTGATCATGGCGTATGATCCTTTTAATGTGCTGTTGGATTCTCTTTCCTAGTAATTTGTTGAGGAGTTTTGCATCTATGTTCATCAGTGATATTGGCCTGTAGTTTTCTTCCTTTGTGACATCCTTGTCTGGTTTTGGTATCGGGGTGATGGTGGCCTCGTAGAATGAGTTTGGGAGTGTTCCTCCCTCTGCTATATTTTGGGTGAGTTTGAGAAGGATGGGTATTAACTCTTCTCTAAATGTTTGAAAGAATTCGCCTGTGAAGCCATCTGGTCCTGGGCTTTTGATTGTTGGAAGATTTTTCATCAGAGTTTCAATTTCAGTGTTGTCACTGGCCTGTTCATATTTTCTATTTCTTCCTGGTTCACTCTCAGCAGGTTGTGCCTTTCTAAGAATTTGTCCATTTCTTCCAGGTTGTCCATTTTATTGGCATAGAATTGCTTGTTGTAATCTCTCATGATCTTTTGTATTTCTGCAGTGTCAGTTGTTACTTCTCCTTTTGCATTTCTAATTCTATTGATTTGAATCTTCTCCCTTTATTTCTTGATACGTCTGGCTAATAGTTGATCGATTTTGTTTATCTTCTCAAACAACCAGCTTTTAGGTTTATTGACCTTTGCTATCGTTTCAGTCATTTCTTTTTCATTTACTTCTGATCTGATCTTTATGATTTCTTTCCTTCTGCTAACTTTGGTTTGTTTTTTTTTTCTGTTCTTCTTTCTCTAATTGCTTTAGGTGGAAGGTTAGGTTATTTACTCGAGGTGTTTCCCGTTTCTAAAGGTAGGATTGTAGTGCTATGAACTTCCCTCTTAGAACTGCTTTTCCTGCATCCCATAGGTTTTGGGTCGTCGTGTCTCCACTGTCACTTGTGTCTAGGTAGTTTTTGATTTCTACAGTGATCACTTAGTTATTAAGTAGTGTATTGTTTAGCCGCCACGTGTTTGTATTTCTTACAGATCTTTTCCTGTCATTGAAATCTAGTCTCATAGCGTTGTGGTCGGAAAAGATACTTGATACAATTTCTATTTTCTTAAATTTACCAAGGCTTCATTTGTGACTGAGGATATGATCTATCCTGGAGAACGTTCCATGAGCTCTTGAGATAAACGTGTATGCTGTGGTTTTTGGATGGAATGTCCTATAAATAGCGATTAAGTCCATCTTGCTTAATGTATCTTTTAAAGCTTGTGTTTCCTTATTGATTTTCATTTTGGATGATCTGTCCATTGCTGAATGTGGGGTGTTAATGTCCCCTACTATGAATGTGTTACTGTCTATTTCCCCTTTTATGGCTGTTAGTATTTTCCTTATGTATTGAGGTGCTCCTCTGTTGGGTGCATAAATATTTACAATTGTTATATCTTCTTCTTGGTTCAATCCCTTGATCATTATGTAGTTTCCTTCTTTGTCTCTTCTAATAGTCTTTATTTTAAAGTCTACTTTGTCTCATATGAGAATTGCTACTCCAGCTTTCTTTTGGTTTCCATTTGCATGGAATAATTTTTTTCCATCCCCTCACATTCAGTCTGTATGTGTCTCTAGGTCTGAAGAGGGTCTCTTTTTTTTTCCTTTTTTGTTTTTTACATGTTTACTGGAGTACAGTTGCTTTACAATGGTGTGTTACTTTCTGCTTTAAAACAAAGTTAATCAGTTATACACATACATATGTTCCCATATCTCTTCCCTCTTGCATCTCCCTCCCTCACACCCTCCCTCTCCCACCCCTCCAGGCAGTCACAAAGCACCGAGCTGATCTCTCTGTGCTATGCGGCTGCTTCCCACTAGCTATCTACCTTACGTTTGGTCGTGTATATATGTCCATTGCCTCTCTCTCGCTTTGTCACAGCTTCCCCTTCCCCTTCCCGCTCCCCATAGCCTCAAGTCCATTCTCTAGTAGGTCTGTGTCTTTATTCCTGTCTTACCCCTAGGTTCTTCATGACATTTTCCCCTTAAATTCCATATATATGTGTTAGCATTCACTAGTTGTCTTTCTCTTTCTGACTTACTTCACCCCGTATGAGAGACTCTAGGTCCATCCACCTCATGACAAATAGCTCTATTTCATTTCATTTTCTGGCTGAGTAATATTCCATTGTATATAAGTGCCACATCTTCTTTATCCATTTATCCGATGCAGGACACTCAGTTTGTTTCCATCTCCGAGCTACTATAAATAGAGCTGCAGTGAATATTGTGGTACATGACTCTTTTTGAATTATGGTCTTCTCAGGGTATATGCCCAGTAGTGGGAGTGCTGGGTCCTATGGTAGTTCTATTGGTAGTTTTTTAAGGAACCTCCAGGCTGTTCTCCACAGTGGCTGTACCAATTCACATTCCCACCATCAGTGCAAGAGGGTTCCCTTTTCTCCCCACCCTCTCCAGCATTTATTGTTTCTAGATTTTTTGAGGATGGCCATTCTGACTGGTGTGAGATGACATCTCATTGTAGTTTTGATTTGCATTTCTCTAATGATTAATGACGTTGAGCATTCTTTCGTGTGTTTGTTGGCAGTCTGTATATCTTCTTTGGAGAAATGTCTATTTAGGTCTTCTGCCCATTTATGGATTGGGTTGTTTGGGTTTTTTTGTTATTGAGCTGCATGAGCAGCTTGTAAATCTTGGAGATTAATCCTTGGTCAGTTGCTTCATTTGCAAATATTTTCTCCCATTCTGGGGGTTCTCTTTTCATCTTGTTTATGGTTTCCTTTGCTGTGCAAAAGCTTTGAAGTTTCACTAGGTCCTATTTGTTTATTGTTGTTTTTATTTCCATTTCTCTAGGAGGTGGGTCAAAAAGGATCTTGCTGTGATTTATGTCATAGAGGGTTCTGCCTATGTTTTCCTCTAAGAGTTTGATAGTTCCTGGCCTTACATTTAGGTCTTTAATCCATTTTGAGCTTATTTTTGTGTATGGTGTTAGGGAGTGATCTACTCTCATACGTTTACATGGACCTGTCCAGTTTTCCCAGCACCACTTATCGAAGAGGCTGTCCTTTCTCCACTGTACATTCCTGCCTCCTTTATCAAAGGTAAGGTGACCGTATGTGCGTGGCTTCATCTCCGGGCTTTCTATCCTGTTCCATTGATCAATCTTTCTGTTTTTGTGCCAGTACCATGCTATATTGATTACTGTAGCTTTGTATTATACTCTGACATCAGGGTGCCTGGTTCCTCCAGCTCCGTTTTTCTTCCTCAAATTGCTTTGGCTGTTCGGGCTCCTTTGTGTCTCCATACAAATTGTGACATTTTTTGTTCTGGTTCTGTGAAAAATGCCAGTGGTAGTTTGAGAGGGATTGCATTGAATCTGTAGATTGCTTTGCGTAGTAGAGTCATTTTCAAAATGTGGATTCTTCAAATCCAAGAACATGGTATATCTCTCCATCTATTTGTATCATCTTTCATTTCTTCCATAAGTGTCTTATAATTTTCTGCATACAGGTCTTTTGTCTCCTTAGGTAAGTTTATTCCTAGATATTTTATTCTTTTTGTTGCAGTGGTAAATGTGAGTGTTTTCTTGACTTCACTTTCAGATTTTTCATCATTAGTCTATAGGAATGCCAGAGATTTCTGTGCATTAATTTTGTATCCTGCTACTTTACCACATTCATTGTTTAGCTCTACTAGTTTTCTGGTAACATCTTTAGGATTCTCTATGTATTGTATTATGTCATCTGCAAACCGTGACAGCTTTACTTCTTCTTCTCCGATTTGGATTCCTTTGACTTCCTTTTCTTCTGTGATTGCTGTGAGTAAAACTTCCAAAACTATGTTGAATAAGAGTGGTGAGAGTGGGCAACCTTGTCTTGTTCCTGATCTTAGTGGAAATGCTTTCAGGTTTTCACCATTGAGGACGTTGTTGGCTGTGGGTTTGTCATATATGGCCTTTATTATGTTGAGGAAATTTCCCTCTATGCCTACTTTCTGCAGGTTTTTTTTTTTTATCATAAATGGGTGTTGAATTTTGTCGAAAGCTGTCTCTGCATCTATTGAGAAGATCCTATGGTTCTTCTCCTTCAATTTGTTAATATGGTGTATCACGTTGACTGATTGCGTATATTGAAGAATCCTTGTATTCCTGGAATAAATCCCACTTGATCATGGCGTATGATCCTTTTAATGTGCTGTTGGATTCTCTTTCCTAGTAATTTGTTGAGGAGTTTTGCATCTATGTTCATCAGTGATATTGGCCTGTAGTTTTCTTCCTTTGTGACATCCTTGTCTGGTTTTGGTATCGGGGCGATGGTGGCCTCGTAGAATGAGTTTGGGAGTGTTCCTCCCTCTGCTATATTTTGGGTGAGTTTGAGAAGGATGGGTATTAACTCTTCTCTAAATGTTTGAAAGAATTCGCCTGTGAAGCCATCTGGTCCTGGGCTTTTGTTTGTTGGGAGATTTTTCATCAGAGTTTCAATTTCAGTGCTTGTCACTGGTCTGTTCATATTTTCTATTTCTTCCTGGTTCACTCTCAGCAGGTTGTGCCTTTCTAAGAATTTGTCCATTTCTTCCAGGTTGTCCATTTTATTGGCATAGAATTGCTTGTTGTAATCTCTCATGATCTTTTGTATTTCTGCAGTGTCAGTTGTTACTTCTCCTTTTGCATTTCTAATTCTATTGATTTGAATCTTCTCCCTTTATTTCTTGATACGTCTGGCTAATAGTTGATCGATTTTGTTTATCTTCTCAAACAACCAGCTTTTAGGTTTATTGACCTTTGCTATCGTTTCAGTCATTTCTTTTGCATTTATTTCTGATCTGATCTTTATGATTTCTTTCCTTCTGCTAACTTTGGTTTTTTTTTTCTGTTCTTCTTTCTCTAATTGCTTTAGGTGCAAGGTTAGGTTATTTACTCGAGGTGTTTCCCGTTTCTAAAGGTAGGATTGTAGTGCTATGAACTTCCCTCTTAGAACTGCTTTTTCTGCATCCCATAGGTTTTGGGTCGTCGTGTCTCCACTGTCACTTGTGTCTAGGTAGTTTTTGATTTCCACAGTGATCACTTAGTTATTAAGTAGTGTATTGTTTAGCCGCCACGTGTTTGTATTTCTTACAGATCTTTTCCTGTCATTGATATCTAGTCTCATAGCGTTGTGGTCGGAAAAGATACTTGATACAATTTCTATTTTCTTAAATTTACCAAGGCTTCATTTGTGACTGAGGATATGATCTATCCTGGAGAACGTTCCATGAGCTCTTGAGAAAAATGTGTATGCTGTGGTTTTTGGATGGAATGTCCTATAAATAGCGATTAAGTCCATCTTGCTTAATGTATCTTTTGAAGCTTGTGTTTCCTTATTGATTTTCATTTTGGACGATCTGTCCATTGCTGAATGTGGGGTGTTAATGTCCCCTACTATGAATGTGTTACTGTCTATTTCCCCTTTTATGGCTGTTAGTATTTTCCTTATGTATTGAGGTGCTCCTCTGTTGGGTGCATAAATATTTACAATTGTTATATCTTCTTCTTGGTTCAATCCCTTGATCATTATGTAGTTTCCTTCTTTCTCTCTTCTAATAGTCTTTATTTTAAAGTCTACTTTGTCTCATATGAGAATTGCTACTCCAGCTTTCTTTTGGTTTCCATTTGCATGGAATAATTTTTTTCCGTCCCCTCACATTCAGTCTGTATGTGTCTCTAGGTCTGAAGAGGGTCTCTTTTTTTTTCCTTTTTTGTTTTTTACATGTTTACTGGAGTACAGTTGCTTTACAATGGTGTGTTACTTTCTGCTTTAAAACAAAGTTAATCAGTTATACACATACATATGTTCCCATATCTCTTCCCTCTTGCATCTCCCTCCCTCACACCCTCCCTCTCCCACCCCTCCAGGCGGTCACAAAGCACCGAGCTGATCTCTCTGTGCTATGCGGCTGCTTCCCACTAGCTATCTACCTTACGTTTGGTAGTGTATATATGTCCATGCCTCTCTCTCGCTTTGTCACAGCTTCCCCTTCCCCTTCCCGCTCCCCATAGCCTCAAGTCCATTCTCTAGTAGGTCTGTGTCTTTATTCCTGTCTTACCCCTAGGTTCTTCATGACATTTTCCCCTTAAATTCCATATATATGTGTTAGCATTCACTAGTTGTCTTTCTCTTTCTGACTTACTTCACCCCGTATGACAGACTCTAGGTCCATCCACCTCATGACAAATAGCTCCATTTCATTTCTTTTTCTGGCTGAGTAATATTCCATTGTATATAAGTGCCACATCTTCTTTATCCATTTATCCGATGCAGGACACTCAGTTTGTTTCCATCTCCGGGCTACTATAAATAGAGCTGCAGTGAATATTGTGGTACATGACTCTTTTTGAATTATGGTCTTCTCAGGGTATATGCCCAGTAGTGGGAGTGCTGGGTCCTATGGTAGTTCTATTGGTAGTTTTTTAAGGAACCTCCAGGCTGTTCTCCACAGTGGCTGTACCAATTCACATTCCCACCATCAGTGCAAGAGGGTTCCCTTTTCTCCCCACCCTCTCCAGCATTTATTGTTTCTAGATTTTTTGAGGATGGCCATTCTGACTGGTGTGAGATGACATCTCATTGTAGTTTTGATTTGCATTTCTCTAATGATTAATGACGTTGAGCATTCTTTCGTGTGTTTGTTGGCAGTCTGTATATCTTCTTTGGAGAAATGTCTGTTTAGGTCTTCTGCCCATTTATGGATTGGGTTGTTTGGGTTTTTTTGTTATTGAGCTGCATGAGCAGCTTGTAAATCTTGGAGATTAATCCTTGGTCAGTTGCTTCATTTGCAAATATTTTCTCCCATTCTGGGGGTTCTCTTTTCATCTTGTTTATGGTTTCCTTTGCTGTGCAAAAGCTTCGAAGTTTCACTAGGTCCTATTTGTTTATTGTTGTTTTTATTTCCATTTCTCTAGGAGGTGGGTCAAAAAGGATCTTGCTGTGATTTATGTCATAGAGGGTTCTGCCTATGTTTTCCTCTAAGAGTTTGATAGTTCCTGGCCTTACATTTAGGTCTTTAATCCATTTTGAGCTTATTTTTGTGTATGGTGTTAGGGAGTGATCTACTCTCATACGTTTACATGGACCTGTCCAGTTTTCCCAGCACCACTTATCGAAGAGGCTGTCCTTTCTCCACTGTACATTCCTGCCTCCTTTATCAAAGGTAAGGTGACCGTATGTGCGTGGCTTCATCTCCGGGCTTTCTATCCTGTTCCATTGATCAATCTTTCTGTTTTTGTGCCAGTACCATGCTATATTGATTACTGTAGCTTTGTATTATACTCTGACATCAGGGTGCCTGGTTCCTCCAGCTCCGTTTTTCTTCCTCAAATTGCTTTGGCTGTTCGGGCTCCTTTGTGTCTCCATACAAATTGTGACATTTTTTGTTCTGGTTCTGTGAAAAATGCCAGTGGTAGTTTGAGAGGGATTGCATTGAATCTGTAGATTGCTTTGCGTAGTAGAGTCATTTTCAAAATGTGGATTCTTCAAATCCAAGAACATGGTATATCTCTCCATCTATTTGTATCATCTTTCATTTCTTCCATAAGTGTCTTATAATTTTCTGCATACAGGTCTTTTGTCTCCTTAGGTAAGTTTATTCCTAGATATTTTATTCTTTTTGTCTCAGTGGTAAATGGGAGTGTTTTCTTGACTTCACTTTCAGATTTTTCATCATTAGTCTATAGGAATGCCAGAGATTTCTGTGCATTAATTTTGTATCCTGCTACTTTACCACATTCATTGTTTAGCTCTACTAGTTTTCTGGTAACATCTTTAGGATTCTCTATGTATTGTATTATGTCATCTGCAAACCGTGACAGCTTTACTTCTTCTTCTCCGATTTGGATTCCTTTGACTTCCTTTTCTTCTGTGATTGCTGTGAGTAAAACTTCCAAAACTATGTTGAATAAGAGTGGTGAGAGTGGGCAACCTTGTCTTGTTCCTGATCTTAGTGGAAATGCTTTCAGGTTTTCACCATTGAGGACGTTGTTGGCTGTGGGTTTGTCATATATGGCCTTTATTATGTTGAGGAAAGTTCCCTCTATGCCTACTTTCTGCAGGTTTTTTTTTTTTATCATAAATGGGTGTTGAATTTTGTCGAAAGCTGTCTCTGCATCTATTGAGAAGATCCTATGGTTCTTCTCCTTCAATTTGTTAATATGGTGTATCACGTTGACTGATTGCGTATATTGAAGAATCCTTGTATTCCTGGAATAAATCCCACTTGATCATGGCGTATGATCCTTTTAATGTGCTGTTGGATTCTCTTTCCTAGTAATTTGTTGAGGAGTTTTGCATCTATGTTCATCAGTGATATTGGCCTGTAGTTTTCTTCCTTTGTGACATCCTTGTCTGGTTTTGGTATCGGGGCGATGGTGGCCTCGTAGAATGAGTTTGGGAGTGTTCCTCCCTCTGCTATATTTTGGGTGAGTTTGAGAAGGATGGGTATTAACTCTTCTCTAAATGTTTGAAAGAATTCGCCTGTGAAGCCATCTGGTCCTGGGCTTTTGTTTGTTGGGAGATTTTTCATCAGAGTTTCAATTTCAGTGCTTGTCACTGGTCTGTTCATATTTTCTATTTCTTCCTGGTTCACTCTCAGCAGGTTGTGCCTTTCTAAGAATTTGTCCATTTCTTCCAGGTTGTCCATTTTATTGGCATAGAATTGCTTGTTGTAATCTCTCATGATCTTTTGTATTTCTGCAGTGTCAGTTGTTACTTCTCCTTTTGCATTTCTAATTCTATTGATTTGAATCTTCTCCCTTTATTTCTTGATACGTCTGGCTAATAGTTGATCGATTTTGTTTATCTTCTCAAACAACCAGCTTTTAGGTTTATTGACCTTTGCTATCGTTTCAGTCATTTCTTTTGCATTTATTTCTGATCTGATCTTTATGATTTCTTTCCTTCTGCTAACTTTGGTTTTTTTTTTCTGTTCTTCTTTCTCTAATTGCTTTAGGTGCAAGGTTAGGTTATTTACTCGAGGTGTTTCCCGTTTCTAAAGGTAGGATTGTAGTGCTATGAACTTCCCTCTTAGAACTGCTTTTTCTGCATCCCATAGGTTTTGGGTCGTCGTGTCTCCACTGTCACTTGTGTCTAGGTAGTTTTTGATTTCCACAGTGATCACTTAGTTATTAAGTAGTGTATTGTTTAGCCGCCACGTGTTTGTATTTCTTACAGATCTTTTCCTGTCATTGATATCTAGTCTCATAGCGTTGTGGTCGGAAAAGATACTTGATACAATTTCTATTTTCTTAAATTTACCAAGGCTTCATTTGTGACTGAGGATATGATCTATCCTGGAGAACGTTCCATGAGCTCTTGAGAAAAATGTGTATGCTGTGGTTTTTGGATGGAATGTCCTATAAATATCGATTAAGTCCATCTTGCTTAATGTATCTTTTGAAGCTTGTGTTTCCTTATTGATTTTCATTTTGGACGATCTGTCCATTGCTGAATGTGGGGTGTTAATGTCCCCTACTATGAATGTGTTACTGTCTATTTCCCCTTTTATGGCTGTTAGTATTTTCCTTATGTATTGAGGTGCTCCTCTGTTGGGTGCATAAATATTTACAATTGTTATATCTTCTTCTTGGTTCAATCCCTTGATCATTATGTAGTTTCCTTCTTTCTCTCTTCTAATAGTCTTTATTTTAAAGTCTACTTTGTCTCATATGAGAATTGCTACTCCAGCTTTCTTTTGGTTTCCATTTGCATGGAATAATTTTTTTCCGTCCCCTCACATTCAGTCTGTATGTGTCTCTAGGTCTGAAGAGGGTCTCTTTTTTTTTCCTTTTTTGTTTTTTACATGTTTACTGGAGTACAGTTGCTTTACAATGGTGTGTTACTTTCTGCTTTAAAACAAAGTTAATCAGTTATACACATACATATGTTCCCATATCTCTTCCCTCTTGCATCTCCCTCCCTCACACCCTCCCTCTCCCACCCCTCCAGGCGGTCACAAAGCACCGAGCTGATCTCTCTGTGCTATGCGGCTGCTTCCCACTAGCTATCTACCTTACGTTTGGTAGTGTATATATGTCCATGCCTCTCTCTCGCTTTGTCACAGCTTCCCCTTCCCCTTCCCGCTCCCCATAGCCTCAAGTCCATTCTCTAGTAGGTCTGTGTCTTTATTCCTGTCTTACCCCTAGGTTCTTCATGACATTTTCCCCTTAAATTCCATATATATGTGTTAGCATTCACTAGTTGTCTTTCTCTTTCTGACTTACTTCACCCCGTATGACAGACTCTAGGTCCATCCACCTCATGACAAATAGCTCCATTTCATTTCTTTTTCTGGCTGAGTAATATTCCATTGTATATAAGTGCCACATCTTCTTTATCCATTTATCCGATGCAGGACACTCAGTTTGTTTCCATCTCCGGGCTACTATAAATAGAGCTGCAGTGAATATTGTGGTACATGACTCTTTTTGAATTATGGTCTTCTCAGGGTATATGCCCAGTAGTGGGAGTGCTGGGTCCTATGGTAGTTCTATTGGTAGTTTTTTAAGGAACCTCCAGGCTGTTCTCCACAGTGGCTGTACCAATTCACATTCCCACCATCAGTGCAAGAGGGTTCCCTTTTCTCCCCACCCTCTCCAGCATTTATTGTTTCTAGATTTTTTGAGGATGGCCATTCTGACTGGTGTGAGATGACATCTCATTGTAGTTTTGATTTGCATTTCTCTAATGATTAATGACGTTGAGCATTCTTTCGTGTGTTTGTTGGCAGTCTGTATATCTTCTTTGGAGAAATGTCTGTTTAGGTCTTCTGCCCATTTATGGATTGGGTTGTTTGGGTTTTTTTGTTATTGAGCTGCATGAGCAGCTTGTAAATCTTGGAGATTAATCCTTGGTCAGTTGCTTCATTTGCAAATATTTTCTCCCATTCTGGGGGTTCTCTTTTCATCTTGTTTATGGTTTCCTTTGCTGTGCAAAAGCTTCGAAGTTTCACTAGGTCCTATTTGTTTATTGTTGTTTTTATTTCCATTTCTCTAGGAGGTGGGTCAAAAAGGATCTTGCTGTGATTTATGTCATAGAGGGTTCTGCCTATGTTTTCCTCTAAGAGTTTGATAGTTCCTGGCCTTACATTTAGGTCTTTAATCCATTTTGAGCTTATTTTTGTGTATGGTGTTAGGGAGTGATCTACTCTCATACGTTTACATGGACCTGTCCAGTTTTCCCAGCACCACTTATCGAAGAGGCTGTCCTTTCTCCACTGTACATTCCTGCCTCCTTTATCAAAGGTAAGGTGACCGTATGTGCGTGGCTTCATCTCCGGGCTTTCTATCCTGTTCCATTGATCAATCTTTCTGTTTTTGTGCCAGTACCATGCTATATTGATTACTGTAGCTTTGTATTATACTCTGACATCAGGGTGCCTGGTTCCTCCAGCTCCGTTTTTCTTCCTCAAATTGCTTTGGCTGTTCGGGCTCCTTTGTGTCTCCATACAAATTGTGACATTTTTTGTTCTGGTTCTGTGAAAAATGCCAGTGGTAGTTTGAGAGGGATTGCATTGAATCTGTAGATTGCTTTGCGTAGTAGAGTCATTTTCAAAATGTGGATTCTTCAAATCCAAGAACATGGTATATCTCTCCATCTATTTGTATCATCTTTCATTTCTTCCATAAGTGTCTTATAATTTTCTGCATACAGGTCTTTTGTCTCCTTAGGTAAGTTTATTCCTAGATATTTTATTCTTTTTGTCTCAGTGGTAAATGGGAGTGTTTTCTTGACTTCACTTTCAGATTTTTCATCATTAGTCTATAGGAATGCCAGAGATTTCTGTGCATTAATTTTGTATCCTGCTACTTTACCACATTCATTGTTTAGCTCTACTAGTTTTCTGGTAACATCTTTAGGATTCTCTATGTATTGTATTATGTCATCTGCAAACCGTGACAGCTTTACTTCTTCTTCTCCGATTTGGATTCCTTTGACTTCCTTTTCTTCTGTGATTGCTGTGAGTAAAACTTCCAAAACTATGTTGAATAAGAGTGGTGAGAGTGGGCAACCTTGTCTTGTTCCTGATCTTAGTGGAAATGCTTTCAGGTTTTCACCATTGAGGACGTTGTTGGCTGTGGGTTTGTCATATATGGCCTTTATTATGTTGAGGAAAGTTCCCTCTATGCCTACTTTCTGCAGGTTTTTTTTTTTTATCATAAATGGGTGTTGAATTTTGTCGAAAGCTGTCTCTGCATCTATTGAGAAGATCCTATGGTTCTTCTCCTTCAATTTGTTAATATGGTGTATCACGTTGACTGATTGCGTATATTGAAGAATCCTTGTATTCCTGGAATAAATCCCACTTGATCATGGCGTATGATCCTTTTAATGTGCTGTTGGATTCTCTTTCCTAGTAATTTGTTGAGGAGTTTTGCATCTATGTTCATCAGTGATATTGGCCTGTAGTTTTCTTCCTTTGTGACATCCTTGTCTGGTTTTGGTATCGGGGCGATGGTGGCCTCGTAGAATGAGTTTGGGAGTGTTCCTCCCTCTGCTATATTTTGGGTGAGTTTGAGAAGGATGGGTATTAACTCTTCTCTAAATGTTTGAAAGAATTCGCCTGTGAAGCCATCTGGTCCTGGGCTTTTGTTTGTTGGGAGATTTTTCATCAGAGTTTCAATTTCAGTGCTTGTCACTGGTCTGTTCATATTTTCTATTTCTTCCTGGTTCACTCTCAGCAGGTTGTGCCTTTCTAAGAATTTGTCCATTTCTTCCAGGTTGTCCATTTTATTGGCATAGAATTGCTTGTTGTAATCTCTCATGATCTTTTGTATTTCTGCAGTGTCAGTTGTTACTTCTCCTTTTGCATTTCTAATTCTATTGATTTGAATCTTCTCCCTTTATTTCTTGATACGTCTGGCTAATAGTTGATCGATTTTGTTTATCTTCTCAAACAACCAGCTTTTAGGTTTATTGACCTTTGCTATCGTTTCAGTCATTTCTTTTGCATTTATTTCTGATCTGATCTTTATGATTTCTTTCCTTCTGCTAACTTTGGTTTTTTTTTTCTGTTCTTCTTTCTCTAATTGCTTTAGGTGCAAGGTTAGGTTATTTACTCGAGGTGTTTCCCGTTTCTAAAGGTAGGATTGTAGTGCTATGAACTTCCCTCTTAGAACTGCTTTTTCTGCATCCCATAGGTTTTGGGTCGTCGTGTCTCCACTGTCACTTGTGTCTAGGTAGTTTTTGATTTCCACAGTGATCACTTAGTTATTAAGTAGTGTATTGTTTAGCCGCCACGTGTTTGTATTTCTTACAGATCTTTTCCTGTCATTGATATCTAGTCTCATAGCGTTGTGGTCGGAAAAGATACTTGATACAATTTCTATTTTCTTAAATTTACCAAGGCTTCATTTGTGACTGAGGATATGATCTATCCTGGAGAACGTTCCATGAGCTCTTGAGAAAAATGTGTATGCTGTGGTTTTTGGATGGAATGTCCTATAAATATCGATTAAGTCCATCTTGCTTAATGTATCTTTTGAAGCTTGTGTTTCCTTATTGATTTTCATTTTGGACGATCTGTCCATTGCTGAATGTGGGGTGTTAATGTCCCCTACTATGAATGTGTTACTGTCTATTTCCCCTTTTATGGCTGTTAGTATTTTCCTTATGTATTGAGGTGCTCCTCTGTTGGGTGCATAAATATTTACAATTGTTATATCTTCTTCTTGGTTCAATCCCTTGATCATTATGTAGTTTCCTTCTTTGTCTCTTCTAATAGTCTTTATTTTAAAGTCTACTTTGTCTCATATGAGAATTGCTACTCCAGCTTTCTTTTGGTTTCCATTTGCATGGAATAATTTTTTTCCGTCCCCTCACATTCAGTCTGTATGTGTCTCTAGGTCTGAAGAGGGTCTCTTTTTTTTTCCTTTTTTGTTTTTTACATGTTTACTGGAGTACAGTTGCTTTACAATGGTGTGTTACTTTCTGCTTTAAAACAAAGTTAATCAGTTATACACATACATATGTTCCCATATCTCTTCCCTCTTGCATCTCCCTCCCTCACACCCTCCCTCTCCCACCCCTCCAGGCGGTCACAAAGCACCGAGCTGATCTCTCTGTGCTATGCGGCTGCTTCCCACTAGCTATCTACCTTACGTTTGGTAGTGTATATATGTCCATGCCTCTCTCTCGCTTTGTCACAGCTTCCCCTTCCCCTTCCCGCTCCCCATAGCCTCAAGTCCATTCTCTAGTAGGTCTGTGTCTTTATTCCTGTCTTACCCCTAGGTTCTTCATGACATTTTCCCCTTAAATTCCATATATATGTGTTAGCATTCACTAGTTGTCTTTCTCTTTCTGACTTACTTCACCCCGTATGACAGACTCTAGGTCCATCCACCTCATGACAAATAGCTCCATTTCATTTCTTTTTCTGGCTGAGTAATATTCCATTGTATATAAGTGCCACATCTTCTTTATCCATTTATCCGATGCAGGACACTCAGTTTGTTTCCATCTCCGGGCTACTATAAATAGAGCTGCAGTGAATATTGTGGTACATGACTCTTTTTGAATTATGGTCTTCTCAGGGTATATGCCCAGTAGTGGGAGTGCTGGGTCCTATGGTAGTTCTATTGGTAGTTTTTTAAGGAACCTCCAGGCTGTTCTCCACAGTGGCTGTACCAATTCACATTCCCACCATCAGTGCAAGAGGGTTCCCTTTTCTCCCCACCCTCTCCAGCATTTATTGTTTCTAGATTTTTTGAGGATGGCCATTCTGACTGGTGTGAGATGACATCTCATTGTAGTTTTGATTTGCATTTCTCTAATGATTAATGACGTTGAGCATTCTTTCGTGTGTTTGTTGGCAGTCTGTATATCTTCTTTGGAGAAATGTCTGTTTAGGTCTTCTGCCCATTTATGGATTGGGTTGTTTGGGTTTTTTTGTTATTGAGCTGCATGAGCAGCTTGTAAATCTTGGAGATTAATCCTTGGTCAGTTGCTTCATTTGCAAATATTTTCTCCCATTCTGGGGGTTCTCTTTTCATCTTGTTTATGGTTTCCTTTGCTGTGCAAAAGCTTCGAAGTTTCACTAGGTCCTATTTGTTTATTGTTGTTTTTATTTCCATTTCTCTAGGAGGTGGGTCAAAAAGGATCTTGCTGTGATTTATGTCATAGAGGGTTCTGCCTATGTTTTCCTCTAAGAGTTTGATAGTTCCTGGCCTTACATTTAGGTCTTTAATCCATTTTGAGCTTATTTTTGTGTATGGTGTTAGGGAGTGATCTACTCTCATACGTTTACATGGACCTGTCCAGTTTTCCCAGCACCACTTATCGAAGAGGCTGTCCTTTCTCCACTGTACATTCCTGCCTCCTTTATCAAAGGTAAGGTGACCGTATGTGCGTGGCTTCATCTCCGGGCTTTCTATCCTGTTCCATTGATCAATCTTTCTGTTTTTGTGCCAGTACCATGCTATATTGATTACTGTAGCTTTGTATTATACTCTGACATCAGGGTGCCTGGTTCCTCCAGCTCCGTTTTTCTTCCTCAAATTGCTTTGGCTGTTCGGGCTCCTTTGTGTCTCCATACAAATTGTGACATTTTTTGTTCTGGTTCTGTGAAAAATGCCAGTGGTAGTTTGAGAGGGATTGCATTGAATCTGTAGATTGCTTTGCGTAGTAGAGTCATTTTCAAAATGTGGATTCTTCAAATCCAAGAACATGGTATATCTCTCCATCTATTTGTATCATCTTTCATTTCTTCCATAAGTGTCTTATAATTTTCTGCATACAGGTCTTTTGTCTCCTTAGGTAAGTTTATTCCTAGATATTTTATTCTTTTTGTCTCAGTGGTAAATGGGAGTGTTTTCTTGACTTCACTTTCAGATTTTTCATCATTAGTCTATAGGAATGCCAGAGATTTCTGTGCATTAATTTTGTATCCTGCTACTTTACCACATTCATTGTTTAGCTCTACTAGTTTTCTGGTAACATCTTTAGGATTCTCTATGTATTGTATTATGTCATCTGCAAACCGTGACAGCTTTACTTCTTCTTCTCCGATTTGGATTCCTTTGACTTCCTTTTCTTCTGTGATTGCTGTGAGTAAAACTTCCAAAACTATGTTGAATAAGAGTGGTGAGAGTGGGCAACCTTGTCTTGTTCCTGATCTTAGTGGAAATGCTTTCAGGTTTTCACCATTGAGGACGTTGTTGGCTGTGGGTTTGTCATATATGGCCTTTATTATGTTGAGGAAAGTTCCCTCTATGCCTACTTTCTGCAGGTTTTTTTTTTTTATCATAAATGGGTGTTGAATTTTGTCGAAAGCTGTCTCTGCATCTATTGAGAAGATCCTATGGTTCTTCTCCTTCAATTTGTTAATATGGTGTATCACGTTGACTGATTGCGTATATTGAAGAATCCTTGTATTCCTGGAATAAATCCCACTTGATCATGGCGTATGATCCTTTTAATGTGCTGTTGGATTCTCTTTCCTAGTAATTTGTTGAGGAGTTTTGCATCTATGTTCATCAGTGATATTGGCCTGTAGTTTTCTTCCTTTGTGACATCCTTGTCTGGTTTTGGTATCGGGGCGATGGTGGCCTCGTAGAATGAGTTTGGGAGTGTTCCTCCCTCTGCTATATTTTGGGTGAGTTTGAGAAGGATGGGTATTAACTCTTCTCTAAATGTTTGAAAGAATTCGCCTGTGAAGCCATCTGGTCCTGGGCTTTTGTTTGTTGGAAGATTTTTCATCAGAGTTTCAATTTCAGTGCTTGTCACTGGTCTGTTCATATTTTCTATTTCTTCCTGGTTCACTCTCAGCAGGTTGTGCCTTTCTAAGAATTTGTCCATTTCTTCCAGGTTGTCCATTTTATTGGCATAGAATTGCTTGTTGTAATCTCTCATGATCTTTTGTATTTCTGCAGTGTCAGTTGTTACTTCTCCTTTTGCATTTCTAATTCTATTGATTTGAATCTTCTCCCTTTATTTCTTGATACGTCTGGCTAATAGTTGATCGATTTTGTTTATCTTCTCAAACAACCAGCTTTTAGGTTTATTGACCTTTGCTATCGTTTCAGTCATTTCTTTTGCATTTATTTCTGATCTGATCTTTATGATTTCTTTCCTTCTGCTAACTTTGGTTTTTTTTTTCTGTTCTTCTTTCTCTAATTGCTTTAGGTGCAAGGTTAGGTTATTTACTCGAGGTGTTTCCCGTTTCTAAAGGTAGGATTGTAGTGCTATGAACTTCCCTCTTAGAACTGCTTTTTCTGCATCCCATAGGTTTTGGGTCGTCGTGTCTCCACTGTCACTTGTGTCTAGGTAGTTTTTGATTTCCACAGTGATCACTTAGTTATTAAGTAGTGTATTGTTTAGCCGCCACGTGTTTGTATTTCTTACAGATCTTTTCCTGTCATTGATATCTAGTCTCATAGCGTTGTGGTCGGAAAAGATACTTGATACAATTTCTATTTTCTTAAATTTACCAAGGCTTCATTTGTGACTGAGGATATGATCTATCCTGGAGAACGTTCCATGAGCTCTTGAGAAAAATGTGTATGCTGTGGTTTTTGGATGGAATGTCCTATAAATATCGATTAAGTCCATCTTGCTTAATGTATCTTTTGAAGCTTGTGTTTCCTTATTGATTTTCATTTTGGACGATCTGTCCATTGCTGAATGTGGGGTGTTAATGTCCCCTACTATGAATGTGTTACTGTCTATTTCCCCTTTTATGGCTGTTAGTATTTTCCTTATGTATTGAGGTGCTCCTCTGTTGGGTGCATAAATATTTACAATTGTTATATCTTCTTCTTGGTTCAATCCCTTGATCATTATGTAGTTTCCTTCTTTCTCTCTTCTAATAGTCTTTATTTTAAAGTCTACTTTGTCTCATATGAGAATTGCTACTCCAGCTTTCTTTTGGTTTCCATTTGCATGGAATAATTTTTTTCCGTCCCCTCACATTCAGTCTGTATGTGTCTCTAGGTCTGAAGAGGGTCTCTTTTTTTTTCCTTTTTTGTTTTTTACATGTTTACTGGAGTACAGTTGCTTTACAATGGTGTGTTACTTTCTGCTTTAAAACAAAGTTAATCAGTTATACACATACATATGTTCCCATATCTCTTCCCTCTTGCATCTCCCTCCCTCACACCCTCCCTCTCCCACCCCTCCAGGCGGTCACAAAGCACCGAGCTGATCTCTCTGTGCTATGCGGCTGCTTCCCACTAGCTATCTACCTTACGTTTGGTAGTGTATATATGTCCATGCCTCTCTCTCGCTTTGTCACAGCTTCCCCTTCCCCTTCCCGCTCCCCATAGCCTCAAGTCCATTCTCTAGTAGGTCTGTGTCTTTATTCCTGTCTTACCCCTAGGTTCTTCATGACATTTTCCCCTTAAATTCCATATATATGTGTTAGCATTCACTAGTTGTCTTTCTCTTTCTGACTTACTTCACCCCGTATGACAGACTCTAGGTCCATCCACCTCATGACAAATAGCTCCATTTCATTTCTTTTTCTGGCTGAGTAATATTCCATTGTATATAAGTGCCACATCTTCTTTATCCATTTATCCGATGCAGGACACTCAGTTTGTTTCCATCTCCGGGCTACTATAAATAGAGCTGCAGTGAATATTGTGGTACATGACTCTTTTTGAATTATGGTCTTCTCAGGGTATATGCCCAGTAGTGGGAGTGCTGGGTCCTATGGTAGTTCTATTGGTAGTTTTTTAAGGAACCTCCAGGCTGTTCTCCACAGTGGCTGTACCAATTCACATTCCCACCATCAGTGCAAGAGGGTTCCCTTTTCTCCCCACCCTCTCCAGCATTTATTGTTTCTAGATTTTTTGAGGATGGCCATTCTGACTGGTGTGAGATGACATCTCATTGTAGTTTTGATTTGCATTTCTCTAATGATTAATGACGTTGAGCATTCTTTCGTGTGTTTGTTGGCAGTCTGTATATCTTCTTTGGAGAAATGTCTATTTAGGTCTTCTGCCCATTTATGGATTGGGTTGTTTGGGTTTTTTTGTTATTGAGCTGCATGAGCAGCTTGTAAATCTTGGAGATTAATCCTTGGTCAGTTGCTTCATTTGCAAATATTTTCTCCCATTCTGGGGGTTCTCTTTTCATCTTGTTTATGGTTTCCTTTGCTGTGCAAAAGCTTCGAAGTTTCACTAGGTCCTATTTGTTTATTGTTGTTTTTATTTCCATTTCTCTAGGAGGTGGGTCAAAAAGGATCTTGCTGTGATTTATGTCATAGAGGGTTCTGCCTATGTTTTCCTCTAAGAGTTTGATAGTTCCTGGCCTTACATTTAGGTCTTTAATCCATTTTGAGCTTATTTTTGTGTATGGTGTTAGGGAGTGATCTACTCTCATACGTTTACATGGACCTGTCCAGTTTTCCCAGCACCACTTATCGAAGAGGCTGTCCTTTCTCCACTGTACATTCCTGCCTCCTTTATCAAAGGTAAGGTGACCGTATGTGCGTGGCTTCATCTCCGGGCTTTCTATCCTGTTCCATTGATCAATCTTTCTGTTTTTGTGCCAGTACCATGCTATATTGATTACTGTAGCTTTGTATTATACTCTGACATCAGGGTGCCTGGTTCCTCCAGCTCCGTTTTTCTTCCTCAAATTGCTTTGGCTGTTCGGGCTCCTTTGTGTCTCCATACAAATTGTGACATTTTTTGTTCTGGTTCTGTGAAAAATGCCAGTGGTAGTTTGAGAGGGATTGCATTGAATCTGTAGATTGCTTTGCGTAGTAGAGTCATTTTCAAAATGTGGATTCTTCAAATCCAAGAACATGGTATATCTCTCCATCTATTTGTATCATCTTTCATTTCTTCCATAAGTGTCTTATAATTTTCTGCATACAGGTCTTTTGTCTCCTTAGGTAAGTTTATTCCTAGATATTTTATTCTTTTTGTCTCAGTGGTAAATGGGAGTGTTTTCTTGACTTCACTTTCAGATTTTTCATCATTAGTCTATAGGAATGCCAGAGATTTCTGTGCATTAATTTTGTATCCTGCTACTTTACCACATTCATTGTTTAGCTCTACTAGTTTTCTGGTAACATCTTTAGGATTCTCTATGTATTGTATTATGTCATCTGCAAACCGTGACAGCTTTACTTCTTCTTCTCCGATTTGGATTCCTTTGACTTCCTTTTCTTCTGTGATTGCTGTGAGTAAAACTTCCAAAACTATGTTGAATAAGAGTGGTGAGAGTGGGCAACCTTGTCTTGTTCCTGATCTTAGTGGAAATGCTTTCAGGTTTTCACCATTGAGGACGTTGTTGGCTGTGGGTTTGTCATATATGGCCTTTATTATGTTGAGGAAAGTTCCCTCTATGCCTACTTTCTGCAGGTTTTTGTTTTTTTATCATAAATGGGTGTTGAATTTTGTCGAAAGCTGTCTCTGCATCTATTGAGAAGATCCTATGGTTCTTCTCCTTCAATTTGTTAATATGGTGTATCACGTTGACTGATTGCGTATATTGAAGAATCCTTGTATTCCTGGAATAAATCCCACTTGATCATGGCGTATGATCCTTTTAATGTGCTGTTGGATTCTCTTTCCTAGTAATTTGTTGAGGAGTTTTGCATCTATGTTCATCAGTGATATTGGCCTGTAGTTTTCTTCCTTTGTGACATCCTTGTCTGGTTTTGGTATCGGGGCGATGGTGGCCTCGTAGAATGAGTTTGGGAGTGTTCCTCCCTCTGCTATATTTTGGGTGAGTTTGAGAAGGATGGGTATTAACTCTTCTCTAAATGTTTGAAAGAATTCGCCTGTGAAGCCATCTGGTCCTGGGCTTTTGTTTGTTGGAAGATTTTTCATCAGAGTTTCAATTTCAGTGCTTGTCACTGGTCTGTTCATATTTTCTATTTCTTCCTGGTTCACTCTCAGCAGGTTGTGCCTTTCTAAGAATTTGTCCATTTCTTCCAGGTTGTCCATTTTATTGGCATAGAATTGCTTGTTGTAATCTCTCATGATCTTTTGTATTTCTGCAGTGTCAGTTGTTACTTCTCCTTTTGCATTTCTAATTCTATTGATTTGAATCTTCTCCCTTTATTTCTTGATACGTCTGGCTAATAGTTGATCGATTTTGTTTATCTTCTCAAACAACCAGCTTTTAGGTTTATTGACCTTTGCTATCGTTTCAGTCATTTCTTTTGCATTTATTTCTGATCTGATCTTTATGATTTCTTTCCTTCTGCTAACTTTGGTTTTTTTTTTCTGTTCTTCTTTCTCTAATTGCTTTAGGTGCAAGGTTAGGTTATTTACTCGAGGTGTTTCCCGTTTCTAAAGGTAGGATTGTAGTGCTATGAACTTCCCTCTTAGAACTGCTTTTTCTGCATCCCATATGTTTTGGGTCGTCATGTCTCCACTGTCACTTGTGTCTAGGTAGTTTTTGATTTCCACAGTGATCACTTAGTTATTAAGTAGTGTATTGTTTAGCCGCCACGTGTTTGTATTTCTTACAGATCTTTTCCTGTCATTGATATCTAGTCTCATAGCGTTGTGGTCGGAAAAGATACTTGATACAATTTCTATTTTCTTAAATTTACCAAGGCTTCATTTGTGACTGAGGATATGATCTATCCTGGAGAACGTTCCATGAGCTCTTGAGAAAAATGTGTATGCTGTGGTTTTTGGATGGAATGTCCTATAAATATCGATTAAGTCCATCTTGCTTAATGTATCTTTTAAAGCTTGTGTTTCCTTATTGATTTTCATTTTGGACGATCTGTCCATTGCTGAATGTGGGGTGTTAATGTCCCCTACTATGAATGTGTTACTGTCTATTTCCCCTTTTATGGCTGTTAGTATTTTCCTTATGTATTGAGGTGCTCCTCTGTTGGGTGCATAAATATTTACAATTGTTATATCTTCTTCTTGGTTCAATCCCTTGATCATTATGTAGTTTCCTTCTTTGTCTCTTCTAATAGTCTTTATTTTAAAGTCTACTTTGTCTCATATGAGAATTGCTACTCCAGCTTTCTTTTGGTTTCCATTTGCATGGAATAATTTTTTTCCGTCCCCTCACATTCAGTCTGTATGTGTCTCTAGGTCTGAAGAGGGTCTCTTTTTTTTTCCTTTTTTGTTTTTTACATGTTTACTGGAGTACAGTTGCTTTACAATGGTGTGTTACTTTCTGCTTTAAAACAAAGTTAATCAGTTATACACATACATATGTTCCCATATCTCTTCCCTCTTGCATCTCCCTCCCTCACACCCTCCCTCTCCCACCCCTCCAGGCGGTCACAAAGCACCGAGCTGATCTCTCTGTGCTATGCGGCTGCTTCCCACTAGCTATCTACCTTACGTTTGGTAGTGTATATATGTCCATGCCTCTCTCTCGCTTTGTCACAGCTTCCCCTTCCCCTTCCCGCTCCCCATAGCCTCAAGTCCATTCTCTAGTAGGTCTGTGTCTTTATTCCTGTCTTACCCCTAGGTTCTTCATGACATTTTCCCCTTAAATTCCATATATATGTGTTAGCATTCACTAGTTGTCTTTCTCTTTCTGACTTACTTCACCCCGTATGACAGACTCTAGGTCCATCCACCTCATGACAAATAGCTCCATTTCATTTCTTTTTCTGGCTGAGTAATATTCCATTGTATATAAGTGCCACATCTTCTTTATCCATTTATCCGATGCAGGACACTCAGTTTGTTTCCATCTCCGGGCTACTATAAATAGAGCTGCAGTGAATATTGTGGTACATGACTCTTTTTGAATTATGGTCTTCTCAGGGTATATGCCCAGTAGTGGGAGTGCTGGGTCCTATGGTAGTTCTATTGGTAGTTTTTTAAGGAACCTCCAGGCTGTTCTCCACAGTGGCTGTACCAATTCACATTCCCACCATCAGTGCAAGAGGGTTCCCTTTTCTCCCCACCCTCTCCAGCATTTATTGTTTCTAGATTTTTTGAGGATGGCCATTCTGACTGGTGTGAGATGACATCTCATTGTAGTTTTGATTTGCATTTCTCTAATGATTAATGACGTTGAGCATTCTTTCGTGTGTTTGTTGGCAGTCTGTATATCTTCTTTGGAGAAATGTCTGTTTAGGTCTTCTGCCCATTTATGGATTGGGTTGTTTGGGTTTTTTTGTTATTGAGCTGCATGAGCAGCTTGTAAATCTTGGAGATTAATCCTTGGTCAGTTGCTTCATTTGCAAATATTTTCTCCCATTCTGGGGGTTCTCTTTTCATCTTGTTTATGGTTTCCTTTGCTGTGCAAAAGCTTCGAAGTTTCACTAGGTCCTATTTGTTTATTGTTGTTTTTATTTCCATTTCTCTAGGAGGTGGGTCAAAAAGGATCTTGCTGTGATTTATGTCATAGAGGGTTCTGCCTATGTTTTCCTCTAAGAGTTTGATAGTTCCTGGCCTTACATTTAGGTCTTTAATCCATTTTGAGCTTATTTTTGTGTATGGTGTTAGGGAGTGATCTACTCTCATACGTTTACATGGACCTGTCCAGTTTTCCCAGCACCACTTATCGAAGAGGCTGTCCTTTCTCCACTGTACATTCCTGCCTCCTTTATCAAAGGTAAGCTGACCGTATGTGCGTGGCTTCATCTCCGGGCTTTCTATCCTGTTCCATTGATCAATCTTTCTGTTTTTGTGCCAGTACCATGCTATATTGATTACTGTAGCTTTGTATTATACTCTGACATCAGGGTGCCTGGTTCCTCCAGCTCCGTTTTTCTTCCTCAAATTGCTTTGGCTGTTCGGGCTCCTTTGTGTCTCCATACAAATTGTGACATTTTTTGTTCTGGTTCTGTGAAAAATGCCAGTGGTAGTTTGAGAGGGATTGCATTGAATCTGTAGATTGCTTTGCGTAGTAGAGTCATTTTCAAAATGTGGATTCTTCAAATCCAAGAACATGGTATATCTCTCCATCTATTTGTATCATCTTTCATTTCTTCCATAAGTGTCTTATAATTTTCTGCATACAGGTCTTTTGTCTCCTTAGGTAAGTTTATTCCTAGATATTTTATTCTTTTTGTCTCAGTGGTAAATGGGAGTGTGTTCTTGACTTCACTTTCAGATTTTTCATCATTAGTCTATAGGAATGCCAGAGATTTCTGTGCATTAATTTTGTATCCTGCTACTTTACCACATTCATTGTTTAGCTCTACTAGTTTTCTGGTAACATCTTTAGGATTCTCTATGTATTGTATTATGTCATCTGCAAACCGTGACAGCTTTACTTCTTCTTCTCCGATTTGGATTCCTTTGACTTCCTTTTCTTCTGTGATTGCTGTGAGTAAAACTTCCAAAACTATGTTGAATAAGAGTGGTGAGAGTGGGCAACCTTGTCTTGTTCCTGATCTTAGTGGAAATGCTTTCAGGTTTTCACCATTGAGGACGTTGTTGGCTGTGGGTTTGTCATATATGGCCTTTATTATGTTGAGGAAAGTTCCCTCTATGCCTACTTTCTGCAGGTTTTTTTTTTTATCATAAATGGGTGTTGAATTTTGTCGAAAGCTGTCTCTGCATCTATTGAGAAGATCCTATGGTTCTTCTCCTTCAGTTTGTTAATATGGTGTATCACGTTGACTGATTGCGTATATTGAAGAATCCTTGTATTCCTGGAATAAATCCCACTTGATCATGGCGTATGATCCTTTTAATGTGCTGTTGGATTCTCTTTCCTAGTAATTTGTTGAGGAGTTTTGCATCTGTGTTCATCAGTGATATTGGCCTGTAGTTTTCTTCCTTTGTGACATCCTTGTCTGGTTTTGGTATCGGGGCGATGGTGGCCTCGTAGAATGAGTTTGGGAGTGTTCCTCCCTCTGCTATATTTTGGGTGAGTTTGAGAAGGATGGGTATTAACTCTTCTCTAAATGTTTGAAAGAATTCGCCTGTGAAGCCATCTGGTCCTGAGCTTTTGTTTGTTGGGAGATTTTTCATCAGAGTTTCAATTTCAGTGCTTGTCACTGGTCTGTTCATATTTTCTATTTCTTCCTGGTTCACTCTCAGCAGGTTGTGCCTTTCTAAGAATTTGTCCATTTCTTCCAGGTTGTCCATTTTATTGGCATAGAATTGCTTGTTGTAATCTCTCATGATCTTTTGTATTTCTGCAGTGTCAGTTGTTACTTCTCCTTTTGCATTTCTAATTCTATTGATTTGAATCTTCTCCCTTTATTTCTTGATACGTCTGGCTAATAGTTGATCGATTTTGTTTATCTTCTCAAACAACCAGCTTTTAGGTTTATTGACCTTTGCTATCGTTTCAGTCATTTCTTTTGCATTTATTTCTGATCTGATCTTTATGATTTCTTTCCTTCTGCTAACTTTGGTTTTTTTTTTCTGTTCTTCTTTCTCTAATTGCTTTAGGTGCAAGGTTAGGTTATTTACTCGAGGTGTTTCCCGTTTCTAAAGGTAGGATTGTAGTGCTATGAACTTCCCTCTTAGAACTGCTTTTTCTGCATCCCATAGGTTTTGGGTCGTCGTGTCTCCACTGTCACTTGTGTCTAGGTAGTTTTTGATTTCCACAGTGATCACTTAGTTATTAAGTAGTGTATTGTTTAGCCGCCACGTGTTTGTATTTCTTACAGATCTTTTCCTGTCATTGATATCTAGTCTCATAGCGTTGTGGTCGGAAAAGATACTTGATACAATTTCTATTTTCTTAAATTTACCAAGGCTTCATTTGTGACTGAGGATATGATCTATCCTGGAGAACGTTCCATGAGCTCTTGAGATAAACGTGTATGCTGTGGTTTTTGGATGGAATGTCCTATAAATAGCGATTAAGTCCATCTTGCTTAATGTATCTTTTAAAGCTTGTGTTTCCTTATTGATTTTCATTTTGGATGATCTGTCCATTGCTGAATGTGGGGTGTTAATGTCCCCTACTATGAATGTGTTACTGTCTATTTCCCCTTTTATGGCTGTTAGTATTTTCCTTATGTATTGAGGTGCTCCTCTGTTGGGTGCATAAATATTTACAATTGTTATATCTTCTTCTTGGTTCAATCCCTTGATCATTATGTAGTTTCCTTCTTTGTCTCTTCTAATAGTCTTTATTTTAAAGTCTACTTTGTCTCATATGAGAATTGCTACTCCAGCTTTCTTTTGGTTTCCATTTGCATGGAATAATTTTTTTCCGTCCCCTCACATTCAGTCTGTATGTGTCTCTAGGTCTGAAGAGGGTCTCTTTTTTTTTCCTTTTTTGTTTTTTACATGTTTACTGGAGTACAGTTGCTTTACAATGGTGTGTTACTTTCTGCTTTAAAACAAAGTTAATCAGTTATACACATACATATGTTCCCATATCTCTTCCCTCTTGCATCTCCCTCCCTCACACCCTCCCTCTCCCACCCCTCCAGGCGGTCACAAAGCACCGAGCTGATCTCTCTGTGCTATGCGGCTGCTTCCCACTAGCTATCTACCTTACGTTTGGTAGTGTATATATGTCCATGCCTCTCTCTCGCTTTGTCACAGCTTCCCCTTCCCCTTCCCGCTCCCCATAGCCTCAAGTCCATTCTCTAGTAGGTCTGTGTCTTTATTCCTGTCTTACCCCTAGGTTCTTCATGACATTTTCCCCTTAAATTCCATATATATGTGTTAGCATTCACTAGTTGTCTTTCTCTTTCTGACTTACTTCACCCCGTATGACAGACTCTAGGTCCATCCACCTCATGACAAATAGCTCCATTTCATTTCTTTTTCTGGCTGAGTAATATTCCATTGTATATAAGTGCCACATCTTCTTTATCCATTTATCCGATGCAGGACACTCAGTTTGTTTCCATCTCCGGGCTACTATAAATAGAGCTGCAGTGAATATTGTGGTACATGACTCTTTTTGAATTATGGTCTTCTCAGGGTATATGCCCAGTAGTGGGAGTGCTGGGTCCTATGGTAGTTCTATTGGTAGTTTTTTAAGGAACCTCCAGGCTGTTCTCCACAGTGGCTGTACCAATTCACATTCCCACCATCAGTGCAAGAGGGTTCCCTTTTCTCCCCACCCTCTCCAGCATTTATTGTTTCTAGATTTTTTGAGGATGGCCATTCTGACTGGTGTGAGATGACATCTCATTGTAGTTTTGATTTGCATTTCTCTAATGATTAATGACGTTGAGCATTCTTTCGTGTGTTTGTTGGCAGTCTGTATATCTTCTTTGGAGAAATGTCTGTTTAGGTCTTCTGCCCATTTATGGATTGGGTTGTTTGGGTTTTTTTGTTATTGAGCTGCATGAGCAGCTTGTAAATCTTGGAGATTAATCCTTGGTCAGTTGCTTCATTTGCAAATATTTTCTCCCATTCTGGGGGTTCTCTTTTCATCTTGTTTATGGTTTCCTTTGCTGTGCAAAAGCTTTGAAGTTTCACTAGGTCCTATTTGTTTATTGTTGTTTTTATTTCCATTTCTCTAGGAGGTGGGTCAAAAAGGATCTTGCTGTGATTTATGTCATAGAGGGTTCTGCCTATGTTTTCCTCTAAGAGTTTGATAGTTCCTGGCCTTACATTTAGGTCTTTAATCCATTTTGAGCTTATTTTTGTGTATGGTGTTAGGGAGTGATCTACTCTCATACGTTTACATGGACCTGTCCAGTTTTCCCAGCACCACTTATCGAAGAGGCTGTCCTTTCTCCACTGTACATTCCTGCCTCCTTTATCAAAGGTAAGGTGACCGTATGTGCGTGGCTTCATCTCTGGGCTTTCTATCCTGTTCCATTGATCAATCTTTCTGTTTTTGTGCCAGTACCATGCTATATTGATTACTGTAGCTTTGTATTATACTCTGACATCAGGGTGCCTGGTTCCTCCAGCTCCGTTTTTCTTCCTCAAATTGCTTTGGCTGTTCGGGCTCCTTTGTGTCTCCATACAAATTGTGACATTTTTTGTTCTGGTTCTGTGAAAAATGCCAGTGGTAGTTTGAGAGGGATTGCATTGAATCTGTAGATTGCTTTGCGTAGTAGAGTCATTTTCAAAATGTGGATTCTTCAAATCCAAGAACATGGTATATCTCTCCATCTATTTGTATCATCTTTCATTTCTTCCATAAGTGTCTTATAATTTTCTGCATACAGGTCTTTTGTCTCCTTAGGTAAGTTTATTCCTAGATATTTTATTCTTTTTGTCACAGTGGTAAATGGGAGTGTTTTCTTGACTTCACTTTCAGATTTTTCATCATTAGTCTATAGGAATGCCAGAGATTTCTGTGCATTAATTTTGTATCCTGCTACTTTACCACATTCATTGTTTAGCTCTACTAGTTTTCTGGTAACATCTTTAGGATTCTCTATGTATTGTATTATGTCATCTGCAAACCATGACAGCTTTACTTCTTCTTCTCCGATTTGGATTCCTTTGACTTCCTTTTCTTCTGTGATTGCTGTGAGTAAAACTTCCAAAACTATGTTGAATAAGAGTGGTGAGAGTGGGCAACCTTGTCTTGTTCCTGATCTTAGTGGAAATGCTTTCAGGTTTTCACCATTGAGGACGTTGTTGGCTGTGGGTTTGTCATATATGGCCTTTATTATGTTGAGGAAAGTTCCCTCTATGCCTACTTTCTGCAGGTTTTTTTTTTTATCATAAATGGGTGTTGAATTTTGTCGAAAGCTGTCTCTGCATCTATTGAGAAGATCCTATGGTTCTTCTCCTTCAATTTGTTAATATGGTGTATCACGTTGACTGATTGCGTATATTGAAGAATCCTTGTATTCCTGGAATAAATCCCACTTGATCATGGCGTATGATCCTTTTAATGTGCTGTTGGATTCTCTTTCCTAGTAATTTGTTGAGGAGTTTTGCATCTGTGTTCATCAGTGATATTGGCCTGTAGTTTTCTTCCTTTGTGACATCCTTGTCTGGTTTTGGTATCGGGGCGATGGTGGCCTCGTAGAATGAGTTTGGGAGTGTTCCTCCCTCTGCTATATTTTGGGTGAGTTTGAGAAGGATGGGTATTAACTCTTCTCTAAATGTTTGAAAGAATTCGCCTGTGAAGCCATCTGGTCCTGAGCTTTTGTTTGTTGGGAGATTTTTCATCAGAGTTTCAATTTCAGTGCTTGTCACTGGTCTGTTCATATTTTCTATTTCTTCCTGGTTCACTCTCAGCAGGTTGTGCCTTTCTAAGAATTTGTCCATTTCTTCCAGGTTGTCCATTTTATTGGCATAGAATTGCTTGTTGTAATCTCTCATGATCTTTTGTATTTCTGCAGTGTCAGTTGTTACTTCTCCTTTTGCATTTCTAATTCTATTGATTTGAATCTTCTCCCTTTATTTCTTGATACGTCTGGCTAATAGTTGATCGATTTTGTTTATCTTCTCAAACAACCAGCTTTTAGGTTTATTGACCTTTGCTATCGTTTCAGTCATTTCTTTTGCATTTATTTCTGATCTGATCTTTATGATTTCTTTCCTTCTGCTAACTTTGGTTTTTTTTTTCTGTTCTTCTTTCTCTAATTGCTTTAGGTGCAAGGTTAGGTTATTTACTCGAGGTGTTTCCCGTTTCTAAAGGTAGGATTGTAGTGCTATGAACTTCCCTCTTAGAACTGCTTTTTCTGCATCCCATAGGTTTTGGGTCGTCGTGTCTCCACTGTCACTTGTGTCTAGGTAGTTTTTGATTTCCACAGTGATCACTTAGTTATTAAGTAGTGTATTGTTTAGCCGCCACGTGTTTGTATTTCTTACAGATCTTTTCCTGTCATTGATATCTAGTCTCATAGCGTTGTGGTCGGAAAAGATACTTGATACAATTTCTATTTTCTTAAATTTACCAAGGCTTCATTTGTGACTGAGGATATGATCTATCCTGGAGAACGTTCCATGAGCTCTTGAGATAAACGTGTATGCTGTGGTTTTTGGATGGAATGTCCTATAAATAGCGATTAAGTCCATCTTGCTTAATGTATCTTTTAAAGCTTGTGTTTCCTTATTGATTTTCATTTTGGATGATCTGTCCATTGCTGAATGTGGGGTGTTAATGTCCCCTACTATGAATGTGTTACTGTCTATTTCCCCTTTTATGGCTGTTAGTATTTTCCTTATGTATTGAGGTGCTCCTCTGTTGGGTGCATAAATATTTACAATTGTTATATCTTCTTCTTGGTTCAATCCCTTGATCATTATGTAGTTTCCTTCTTTGTCTCTTCTAATAGTCTTTATTTTAAAGTCTACTTTGTCTCATATGAGAATTGCTACTCCAGCTTTCTTTTGGTTTCCATTTGCATGGAATAATTTTTTTCCGTCCCCTCACATTCAGTCTGTATGTGTCTCTAGGTCTGAAGAGGGTCTCTTTTTTTTTCCTTTTTTGTTTTTTACATGTTTACTGGAGTACAGTTGCTTTACAATGGTGTGTTACTTTCTGCTTTAAAACAAAGTTAATCAGTTATACACATACATATGTTCCCATATCTCTTCCCTCTTGCATCTCCCTCCCTCACACCCTCCCTCTCCCACCCCTCCAGGCGGTCACAAAGCACCGAGCTGATCTCTCTGTGCTATGCGGCTGCTTCCCACTAGCTATCTACCTTACGTTTGGTAGTGTATATATGTCCATGCCTCTCTCTCGCTTTGTCACAGCTTCCCCTTCCCCTTCCCGCTCCCCATAGCCTCAAGTCCATTCTCTAGTAGGTCTGTGTCTTTATTCCTGTCTTACCCCTAGGTTCTTCATGACATTTTCCCCTTAAATTCCATATATATGTGTTAGCATTCACTAGTTGTCTTTCTCTTTCTGACTTACTTCACCCCGTATGACAGACTCTAGGTCCATCCACCTCATGACAAATAGCTCCATTTCATTTCTTTTTCTGGCTGAGTAATATTCCATTGTATATAAGTGCCACATCTTCTTTATCCATTTATCCGATGCAGGACACTCAGTTTGTTTCCATCTCCGGGCTACTATAAATAGAGCTGCAGTGAATATTGTGGTACATGACTCTTTTTGAATTATGGTCTTCTCAGGGTATATGCCCAGTAGTGGGAGTGCTGGGTCCTATGGTAGTTCTATTGGTAGTTTTTTAAGGAACCTCCAGGCTGTTCTCCACAGTGGCTGTACCAATTCACATTCCCACCATCAGTGCAAGAGGGTTCCCTTTTCTCCCCACCCTCTCCAGCATTTATTGTTTCTAGATTTTTTGAGGATGGCCATTCTGACTGGTGTGAGATGACATCTCATTGTAGTTTTGATTTGCATTTCTCTAATGATTAATGACGTTGAGCATTCTTTCGTGTGTTTGTTGGCAGTCTGTATATCTTCTTTGGAGAAATGTCTGTTTAGGTCTTCTGCCCATTTATGGATTGGGTTGTTTGGGTTTTTTTGTTATTGAGCTGCATGAGCAGCTTGTAAATCTTGGAGATTAATCCTTGGTCAGTTGCTTCATTTGCAAATATTTTCTCCCATTCTGGGGGTTCTCTTTTCATCTTGTTTATGGTTTCCTTTGCTGTGCAAAAGCTTTGAAGTTTCACTAGGTCCTATTTGTTTATTGTTGTTTTTATTTCCATTTCTCTAGGAGGTGGGTCAAAAAGGATCTTGCTGTGATTTATGTCATAGAGGGTTCTGCCTATGTTTTCCTCTAAGAGTTTGATAGTTCCTGGCCTTACATTTAGGTCTTTAATCCATTTTGAGCTTATTTTTGTGTATGGTGTTAGGGAGTGATCTACTCTCATACGTTTACATGGACCTGTCCAGTTTTCCCAGCACCACTTATCGAAGAGGCTGTCCTTTCTCCACTGTACATTCCTGCCTCCTTTATCAAAGGTAAGGTGACCGTATGTGCGTGGCTTCATCTCTGGGCTTTCTATCCTGTTCCATTGATCAATCTTTCTGTTTTTGTGCCAGTACCATGCTATATTGATTACTGTAGCTTTGTATTATACTCTGACATCAGGGTGCCTGGTTCCTCCAGCTCCGTTTTTCTTCCTCAAATTGCTTTGGCTGTTCGGGCTCCTTTGTGTCTCCATACAAATTGTGACATTTTTTGTTCTGGTTCTGTGAAAAATGCCAGTGGTAGTTTGAGAGGGATTGCATTGAATCTGTAGATTGCTTTGCGTAGTAGAGTCATTTTCAAAATGTGGATTCTTCAAATCCAAGAACATGGTATATCTCTCCATCTATTTGTATCATCTTTCATTTCTTCCATAAGTGTCTTATAATTTTCTGCATACAGGTCTTTTGTCTCCTTAGGTAAGTTTATTCCTAGATATTTTATTCTTTTTGTTGCAGTGGTAAATGGGAGTGTTTTCTTGACTTCACTTTCAGATTTTTCATCATTAGTCTATAGGAATGCCAGAGATTTCTGTGCATTAATTTTGTATCCTGCTACTTTACCACATTCATTGTTTAGCTCTACTAGTTTTCTGGTAACATCTTTAGGATTCTCTATGTATTGTATTATGTCATCTGCAAACCATGACAGCTTTACTTCTTCTTCTCCGATTTGGATTCCTTTGACTTCCTTTTCTTCTGTGATTGCTGTGAGTAAAACTTCCAAAACTATGTTGAATAAGAGTGGTGAGAGTGGGCAACCTTGTCTTGTTCCTGATCTTAGTGGAAATGCTTTCAGGTTTTCACCATTGAGGACGTTGTTGGCTGTGGGTTTGTCATATATGGCCTTTATTATGTTGAGGAAAGTTCCCTCTATGCCTACTTTCTGTAGCGTTTTTGTGATAAATGAGTGTTGAATTTTGTCAAAAGCTCTCTCTGCATCTATTGAGAAGATCCTATGGTTCTTCTCCTTCAATTTGTTAATATGGTGTATCACGTTGACTGATTGCGTATATTGAAGAATCCTTGTATTCCTGGAATAAATCCCACTTGATCATGGCGTATGATCCTTTTAATGTGCTGTTGGATTCTCTTTCCTAGTAATTTGTTGAGGAGTTTTGCATCTATGTTCATCAGTGATATTGGCCTGTAGTTTTCTTCCTTTGTGACATCCTTGTCTGGTTTTGGTATCGGGGCAATGGTGGCCTCATAGAATGAGTTTGGGAGTGTTCCTCCCTCTGCTATATTTTGGGTGAGTTTGAGAAGGATGGGTATTAACTCTTCTCTAAATGTTTGAAAGAATTCGCCTGGGAAGCCATCTGGTCCTGGGCTTTTGTTTGTTGGAAGATTTTTCATCAGAGTTTCAATTTCAGTGCTTGTCACTGGCCTGTTCATATTTTCTATTTCTTCCTGGTTCACTCTCAGCAGGTTGTGCCTTTCTAAGAATTTGTCCATTTCTTCCAGGTTGTCCATTTTATTGGCATAGAATTGCTTGTTGTAATCTCTCATGATCTTTTGTATTTCTGCAGTGTCAGTTGTTACTTCTCCTTTTGCATTTCTAATTCTATTGATTTGAATCTTCTCCCTTTATTTCTTGATACGTCTGGCTAATAGTTGATCGATTTTGTTTATCTTCTCAAACAACCAGCTTTTAGGTTTATTGACCTTTGCTATCGTTTCAGTCATTTCTTTTTCATTTATTTCTGATCTGATCTTTATGATTTCTTTCCTTCTGCTAACTTTGGTTTTTTTTTTTTCTGTTCTTCTTTCTCTAATTGCTTTAGGTGCAAGGTTAGGTTATTTACTCGAGGTGTTTCCCGTTTCTAAAGGTAGGATTGTAGTGCTATGAACTTCCCTCTTAGAACTTCTTTTTCTGCATCCTATAGGTTTTGGGTCGTCGTGTCTCCACTGTCACTTGTGTCTAGGTAGTTTTTGATTTCCACAGTGATCACTTAGTTATTAAGTAGTGTATTGTTTAGCCGCCACGTGTTTGTATTTTTTACAGATCTTTTCCTGTCATTGATATCTAGTCTCATAGCGTTGTGGTCGGAAAAGATACTTGATACAATTTCTATTTTCTTAAATTTACCAAGGCTTCATTTGTGACTGAGGATATGATCTATCCTGGAGAACGTTCCATGAGCTCTTGAGATAAACGTGTATGCTGTGGTTTTTGGATGGAATGTCCTATAAATAGCGATTAAGTCCATCTTGCTTAATGTATCTTTTAAAGCTTGTGTTTCCTTATTGATTTTCATTTTGGATGATCTGTCCATTGCTGAATGTGGGGTGTTAATGTCCCCTACTATGAATGTGTTACTGTCTATTTCCCCTTTTATGGCTGTTAGTATTTTCCTTATGTATTGAGGTGCTCCTCTGTTGGGTGCATAAATATTTACAATTGTTATATCTTCTTCTTGGTTCAATCCCTTGATCATTATGTAGTTTCCTTCTTTGTCTCTTCTAATAGTCTTTATTTTAAAGTCTACTTTGTCTCATATGAGAATTGCTACTCCAGCTTTCTTTTGGTTTCCATTTGCATGGAATAATTTTTTTCCGTCCCCTCACATTCAGTCTGTATGTGTCTCTAGGTCTGAAGAGGGTCTCTTTTTTTTTCCTTTTTTGTTTTTTACATGTTTACTGGAGTACAGTTGCTTTACAATGGTGTGTTACTTTCTGCTTTAAAACAAAGTTAATCAGTTATACACATACATATGTTCCCTTATCTCTTCCCTCTTGCATCTCCCTCCCTCACACCCTCCCTCTCCTACCCCTCCAGGCGGTCACAAAGCACCGAGCTGATCTCTCTGTGCTATGCGGCTGCTTCCCACTAGCTATCTACCTTACGTTTGGTCGTGTATATATGTCCATTGCCTCTCTCTCGCTTTGTCACAGCTTCCCCTTCCCCTTCCCGCTCCCCATAGCCTCAAGTCCATGCTCTAGTAGGTCTGTGTCTTTATTCCTGTCTTACCCCTAGGTTCTTCATGACATTTTCCCCTTAAATTCCATATATATGTGTTAGCACTCACTATTTGTCTTTCTCTTTCTGACTTACTTCACTCCGTACGACAGACTCTAGGTCCATCCACCTCATGACAAATAGCTCCATTTCGTTTCTTTTTCTGGCTGAGTACTATTCCATTGTATATATGTGCCACGTCTTCTTTATCCATTTATCCGATGCAGGACACTCAGTTTGTTTCCATCTCTGGGCTACTGTAAATAGAGCTGCAGTGAACATTGTGGTACATGACTCTTTTTGAATTATGGTCTTCTCAGGGTATATGCCCAGTAGTGGGTTTGCTGGGTCCTATGGTAGTTCTATTGGTAGTTTTTTAAGGAACCTCCAGGCTGTTCTCCACAGTGGCTGTACCAATTCACATTCCCAGCATCAGTGCAAGAGGGTTCCCTTTTCTCCCCACCCTCTCCAGCATTTATTGTTTCTAGATTTTTTGAGGATGGCCATTCTGACTGGTGTGAGATGACATCTCATTGTAGTTTTGATTTGCATTTCTCTAATGATTAATGACGTTGAGCATTCTTTCGTGTGTTTGTTGGCAGTCTGTATATCTTCTTTGGAGAAATGTCTGTTTAGGTCTTCTGCCCATTTATGGATTGGGTTGTTTGGGTTTTTTTGTTATTGAGCTGCATGAGCAGCTTGTAAATCTTGGAGATTAATCCTTGGTCAGTTGCTTCATTTGCAAATATTTTCTCCCATTCTGGGGGTTCTCTTTTCATCTTGTTTATGGTTTCCTTTGCTGTGCAAAAGCTTCGAAGTTTCACTAGGTCCTATTTGTTTATTGTTGTTTTTATTTCCATTTCTCTAGGAGGTGGGTCAAAAAGGATCTTGCTGTGATTTATGTCATAGAGGGTTCTGCCTATGTTTTCCTCTAAGAGTTTGATAGTTCCTGGCCTTACATTTAGGTCTTTAATCCATTTTGAGCTTATTTTTGTGTATGGTGTTAGGGAGTGATCTACTCTCATACGTTTACATGGACCTGTCCAGTTTTCCCAGCACCACTTATCGAAGAGGCTGTCCTTTCTCCACTGTACATTCCTGCCTCCTTTATCAAAGGTAAGGTGACCGTATGTGCGTGGCTTCATCTCCGGGCTTTCTATCCTGTTCCATTGATCAATCTTTCTGTTTTTGTGCCAGTACCATGCTATATTGATTACTGTAGCTTTGTATTATACTCTGACATCAGGGTGCCTGGTTCCTCCAGCTCCGTTTTTCTTCCTCAAATTGCTTTGGCTGTTCGGGCTCCTTTGTGTCTCCATACAAATTGTGACATTTTTTGTTCTGGTTCTGTGAAAAATGCCAGTGGTAGTTTGAGAGGGATTGCATTGAATCTGTAGATTGCTTTGCGTAGTAGAGTCATTTTCAAAATGTGGATTCTTCAAATCCAAGAACATGGTATATCTCTCCATCTATTTGTATCATCTTTCATTTCTTCCATAAGTGTCTTATAATTTTCTGCATACAGGTCTTTTGTCTCCTTAGGTAAGTTTATTCCTAGATATTTTATTCTTTTTGTCTCAGTGGTAAATGGGAGTGTTTTCTTGACTTCACTTTCAGATTTTTCATCATTAGTCTATAGGAATGCCAGAGATTTCTGTGCATTAATTTTGTATCCTGCTACTTTACCACATTCATTGTTTAGCTCTACTAGTTTTCTGGTAACATCTTTAGGATTCTCTATGTATTGTATTATGTCATCTGCAAACCGTGACAGCTTTACTTCTTCTTCTCCGATTTGGATTCCTTTGACTTCCTTTTCTTCTGTGATTGCTGTGAGTAAAACTTCCAAAACTATGTTGAATAAGAGTGGTGAGAGTGGGCAACCTTGTCTTGTTCCTGATCTTAGTGGAAATGCTTTCAGGTTTTCACCATTGAGGACGTTGTTGGCTGTGGGTTTGTCATATATGGCCTTTATTATGTTGAGGAAAGTTCCCTCTATGCCTACTTTCTGCAGGTTTTTTTTTTTTTATCATAAATGGGTGTTGAATTTTGTCGAAAGCTGTCTCTGCATCTATTGAGAAGATCCTATGGTTCTTCTCCTTCAATTTGTTAATATGGTGTATCACGTTGACTGATTGCGTATATTGAAGAATCCTTGTATTCCTGGAATAAATCCCACTTGATCATGGCGTATGATCCTTTTAATGTGCTGTTGGATTCTCTTTCCTAGTAATTTGTTGAGGAGTTTTGCATCTATGTTCATCAGTGATATTGGCCTGTAGTTTTCTTCCTTTGTGACATCCTTGTCTGGTTTTGGTATCGGGGCGATGGTGGCCTCGTAGAATGAGTTTGGGAGTGTTCCTCCCTCTGCTATATTTTGGGTGAGTTTGAGAAGGATGGGTATTAACTCTTCTCTAAATGTTTGAAAGAATTCGCCTGTGAAGCCATCTGGTCCTGGGCTTTTGTTTGTTGGAAGATTTTTCATCAGAGTTTCAATTTCAGTGCTTGTCACTGGTCTGTTCATATTTTCTATTTCTTCCTGGTTCACTCTCAGCAGGTTGTGCCTTTCTAAGAATTTGTCCATTTCTTCCAGGTTGTCCATTTTATTGGCATAGAATTGCTTGTTGTAATCTCTCATGATCTTTTGTATTTCTGCAGTGTCAGTTGTTACTTCTCCTTTTGCATTTCTAATTCTATTGATTTGAATCTTCTCCCTTTATTTCTTGATACGTCTGGCTAATAGTTGATCGATTTTGTTTATCTTCTCAAACAACCAGCTTTTAGGTTTATTGACCTTTGCTATCGTTTCAGTCATTTCTTTTGCATTTATTTCTGATCTGATCTTTATGATTTCTTTCCTTCTGCTAACTTTGGTTTTTTTTTTCTGTTCTTCTTTCTCTAATTGCTTTAGGTGCAAGGTTAGGTTATTTACTCGAGGTGTTTCCCGTTTCTAAAGGTAGGATTGTAGTGCTATGAACTTCCCTCTTAGAACTGCTTTTTCTGCATCCCATATGTTTTGGGTCGTCATGTCTCCACTGTCACTTGTGTCTAGGTAGTTTTTGATTTCCACAGTGATCACTTAGTTATTAAGTAGTGTATTGTTTAGCCGCCACGTGTTTGTATTTCTTACAGATCTTTTCCTGTCATTGATATCTAGTCTCATAGCGTTGTGGTCGGAAAAGATACTTGATACAATTTCTATTTTCTTAAATTTACCAAGGCTTCATTTGTGACTGAGGATATGATCTATCCTGGAGAACGTTCCATGAGCTCTTGAGAAAAATGTGTATGCTGTGGTTTTTGGATGGAATGTCCTATAAATATCGATTAAGTCCATCTTGCTTAATGTATCTTTTAAAGCTTGTGTTTCCTTATTGATTTTCATTTTGGACGATCTGTCCATTGCTGAATGTGGGGTGTTAATGTCCCCTACTATGAATGTGTTACTGTCTATTTCCCCTTTTATGGCTGTTAGTATTTTCCTTATGTATTGAGGTGCTCCTCTGTTGGGTGCATAAATATTTACAATTGTTATATCTTCTTCTTGGTTCAATCCCTTGATCATTATGTAGTTTCCTTCTTTGTCTCTTCTAATAGTCTTTATTTGAAAGTCTACTTTGTCTCATATGAGAATTGCTACTCCAGCTTTCTTTTGGTTTCCATTTGCATGGAATAATTTTTTTCCGTCCCCTCACATTCAGTCTGTATGTGTCTCTAGGTCTGAAGAGGGTCTCTTTTTTTTTCCTTTTTTGTTTTTTACATGTTTACTGGAGTACAGTTGCTTTACAATGGTGTGTTACTTTCTGCTTTAAAACAAAGTTAATCAGTTATACACATACATATGTTCCCATATCTCTTCCCTCTTGCATCTCCCTCCCTCACACCCTCCCTCTCCCACCCCTCCAGGCGGTCACAAAGCACCGAGCTGATCTCTCTGTGCTATGCGGCTGCTTCCCACTAGCTATCTACCTTACGTTTGGTAGTGTATATATGTCCATGCCTCTCTCTCGCTTTGTCACAGCTTCCCCTTCCCCTTCCCGCTCCCCATAGCCTCAAGTCCATTCTCTAGTAGGTCTGTGTCTTTATTCCTGTCTTACCCCTAGGTTCTTCATGACATTTTCCCCTTAAATTCCATATATATGTGTTAGCATTCACTAGTTGTCTTTCTCTTTCTGACTTACTTCACCCCGTATGACAGACTCTAGGTCCATCCACCTCATGACAAATAGCTCCATTTCATTTCTTTTTCTGGCTGAGTAATATTCCATTGTATATAAGTGCCACATCTTCTTTATCCATTTATCCAATGCAGGACACTCAGTTTGTTTCCATCTCCGGGCTACTATAAATAGAGCTGCAGTGAATATTGTGGTACATGACTCTTTTTGAATTATGGTCTTCTCAGGGTATATGCCCAGTAGTGGGAGTGCTGGGTCCTATGGTAGTTCTATTGGTATTTTTTTAAGGAACCTCCAGGCTGTTCTCCACAGTGGCTGTACCAATTCACATTCCCACCATCAGTGCAAGAGGGTTCCCTTTTCTCCCCACCCTCTCCAGCATTTATTGTTTCTAGATTTTTTGAGGATGGCCATTCTGACTGGTGTGAGATGACATCTCATTGTAGTTTTGATTTGCATTTCTCTAATGATTAATGACGTTGAGCATTCTTTCGTGTGTTTGTTGGCAGTCTGTATATCTTCTTTGGAGAAATGTCTGTTTAGGTCTTCTGCCCATTTATGGATTGGGTTGTTTGGGTTTTTTTGTTATTGAGCTGCATGAGCAGCTTGTAAATCTTGGAGATTAATCCTTGGTCAGTTGCTTCATTTGCAAATATTTTCTCCCATTCTGGGGGTTCTCTTTTCATCTTGTTTATGGTTTCCTTTGCTGTGCAAAAGCTTCGAAGTTTCACTAGGTCCTATTTGTTTATTGTTGTTTTTATTTCCATTTCTCTAGGAGGTGGGTCAAAAAGGATCTTGCTGTGATTTATGTCATAGAGGGTTCTGCCTATGTTTTCCTCTAAGAGTTTGATAGTTCCTGGCCTTACATTTAGGTCTTTAATCCATTTTGAGCTTATTTTTGTGTATGGTGTTAGGGAGTGATCTACTCTCATACGTTTACATGGACCTGTCCAGTTTTCCCAGCACCACTTATCGAAGAGGCTGTCCTTTCTCCACTGTACATTCCTGCCTCCTTTATCAAAGGTAAGCTGACCGTATGTGCGTGGCTTCATCTCCGGGGTTTCTATCCTGTTCCATTGATCAATCTTTCTGTTTTTGTGCCAGTACCATGCTATATTGATTACTGTAGCTTTGTATTATACTCTGACATCAGGGTGCCTGGTTCCTCCAGCTCCGTTTTTCTTCCTCAAATTGCTTTGGCTGTTCGGGCTCCTTTGTGTCTCCATACAAATTGTGACATTTTTTGTTCTGGTTCTGTGAAAAATGCCAGTGGTAGTTTGAGAGGGATTGCATTGAATCTGTAGATTGCTTTGCGTAGTAGAGTCATTTTCAAAATGTGGATTCTTCAAATCCAAGAACATGGTATATCTCTCCATCTATTTGTATCATCTTTCATTTCTTCCATAAGTGTCTTATAATTTTCTGCATACAGGTCTTTTGTCTCCTTAGGTAAGTTTATTCCTAGATATTTTATTCTTTTTGTCTCAGTGGTAAATGGGAGTGTTTTCTTGACTTCACTTTCAGATTTTTCATCATTAGTCTATAGGAATGCCAGAGATTTCTGTGCATTAATTTTGTATCCTGCTACTTTACCACATTCATTGTTTAGCTCTACTAGTTTTCTGGTAACATCTTTAGGATTCTCTATGTATTGTATTATGTCATCTGCAAACCATGACAGCTTTACTTCTTCTTCTCCGATTTGGATTCCTTTGACTTCCTTTTCTTCTGTGATTGCTGTGAGTAAAACTTCCAAAACTATGTTGAATAAGAGTGGTGAGAGTGGGCAACCTTGTCTTGTTCCTGATCTTAGTGGAAATGCTTTCAGGTTTTCACCATTGAGGACGTTGTTGGCTGTGGGTTTGTCATATATGGCCTTTATTATGTTGAGGAAAGTTCCCTCTATGCCTACTTTCTGCAGGTTTTTTTTTTTATCATAAATGGGTGTTGAATTTTGTCGAAAGCTGTCTCTGCATCTATTGAGAAGATCCTATGGTTCTTCTCCTTCAATTTGTTAATATGGTGTATCACGTTGACTGATTGCGTATATTGAAGAATCCTTGTATTCCTGGAATAAATCCCACTTGATCATGGCGTATGATCCTTTTAATGTGCTGTTGGATTCTCTTTCCTAGTAATTTGTTGAGGAGTTTTGCATCTGTGTTCATCAGTGATATTGGCCTGTAGTTTTCTTCCTTTGTGACATCCTTGTCTGGTTTTGGTATCGGGGCGATGGTGGCCTCGTAGAATGAGTTTGGGAGTGTTCCTCCCTCTGCTATATTTTGGGTGAGTTTGAGAAGGATGGGTATTAACTCTTCTCTAAATGTTTGAAAGAATTCGCCTGTGAAGCCATCTGGTCCTGAGCTTTTGTTTGTTGGGAGATTTTTCATCAGAGTTTCAATTTCAGTGCTTGTCACTGGTCTGTTCATATTTTCTATTTCTTCCTGGTTCACTCTCAGCAGGTTGTGCCTTTCTAAGAATTTGTCCATTTCTTCCAGGTTGTCCATTTTATTGGCATAGAATTGCTTGTTGTAATCTCTCATGATCTTTTGTATTTCTGCAGTGTCAGTTGTTACTTCTCCTTTTGCATTTCTAATTCTATTGATTTGAATCTTCTCCCTTTATTTCTTGATACGTCTGGCTAATAGTTGATCGATTTTGTTTATCTTCTCAAACAACCAGCTTTTAGGTTTATTGACCTTTGCTATCGTTTCAGTCATTTCTTTTGCATTTATTTCTGATCTGATCTTTATGATTTCTTTCCTTCTGCTAACTTTGGTTTTTTTTTTTCTGTTCTTCTTTCTCTAATTGCTTTAGGTGCAAGGTTAGGTTATTTACTCGAGGTGTTTCCCGTTTCTAAAGGTAGGATTGTAGTGCTATGAACTTCCCTCTTAGAACTGCTTTTTCTGCATCCCATAGGTTTTGGGTCGTCGTGTCTCCACTGTCACTTGTGTCTAGGTAGTTTTTGATTTCCACAGTGATCACTTAGTTATTAAGTAGTGTATTGTTTAGCCGCCACGTGTTTGTATTTCTTACAGATCTTTTCCTGTCATTGATATCTAGTCTCATAGCGTTGTGGTCGGAAAAGATACTTGATACAATTTCTATTTTCTTAAATTTACCAAGGCTTCATTTGTGACTGAGGATATGATCTATCCTGGAGAACGTTCCATGAGCTCTTGAGATAAACGTGTATGCTGTGGTTTTTGGATGGAATGTCCTATAAATAGCGATTAAGTCCATCTTGCTTAATGTATCTTTTAAAGCTTGTGTTTCCTTATTGATTTTCATTTTGGATGATCTGTCCATTGCTGAATGTGGGGTGTTAATGTCCCCTACTATGAATGTGTTACTGTCTATTTCCCCTTTTATGGCTGTTAGTATTTTCCTTATGTATTGAGGTGCTCCTCTGTTGGGTGCATAAATATTTACAATTGTTATATCTTCTTCTTGGTTCAATCCCTTGATCATTATGTAGTTTCCTTCTTTGTCTCTTCTAATAGTCTTTATTTTAAAGTCTACTTTGTCTCATATGAGAATTGCTACTCCAGCTTTCTTTTGGTTTCCATTTGCATGGAATAATTTTTTTCCGTCCCCTCACATTCAGTCTGTATGTGTCTCTAGGTCTGAAGAGGGTCTCTTTTTTTTTCCTTTTTTGTTTTTTACATGTTTACTGGAGTACAGTTGCTTTACAATGGTGTGTTACTTTCTGCTTTAAAACAAAGTTAATCAGTTATACACATACATATGTTCCCATATCTCTTCCCTCTTGCATCTCCCTCCCTCACACCCTCCCTCTCCCACCCCTCCAGGCGGTCACAAAGCACCGAGCTGATCTCTCTGTGCTATGCGGCTGCTTCCCACTAGCTATCTACCTTACGTTTGGTAGTGTATATATGTCCATGCCTCTCTCTCGCTTTGTCACAGCTTCCCCTTCCCCTTCCCGCTCCCCATAGCCTCAAGTCCATTCTCTAGTAGGTCTGTGTCTTTATTCCTGTCTTACCCCTAGGTTCTTCATGACATTTTCCCCTTAAATTCCATATATATGTGTTAGCATTCACTAGTTGTCTTTCTCTTTCTGACTTACTTCACCCCGTATGACAGACTCTAGGTCCATCCACCTCATGACAAATAGCTCCATTTCATTTCTTTTTCTGGCTGAGTAATATTCCATTGTATATAAGTGCCACATCTTCTTTATCCATTTATCCGATGCAGGACACTCAGTTTGTTTCCATCTCCGGGCTACTATAAATAGAGCTGCAGTGAATATTGTGGTACATGACTCTTTTTGAATTATGGTCTTCTCAGGGTATATGCCCAGTAGTGGGAGTGCTGGGTCCTATGGTAGTTCTATTGGTAGTTTTTTAAGGAACCTCCAGGCTGTTCTCCACAGTGGCTGTACCAATTCACATTCCCACCATCAGTGCAAGAGGGTTCCCTTTTCTCCCCACCCTCTCCAGCATTTATTGTTTCTAGATTTTTTGAGGATGGCCATTCTGACTGGTGTGAGATGACATCTCATTGTAGTTTTGATTTGCATTTCTCTAATGATTAATGACGTTGAGCATTCTTTCGTGTGTTTGTTGGCAGTCTGTATATCTTCTTTGGAGAAATGTCTGTTTAGGTCTTCTGCCCATTTATGGATTGGGTTGTTTGGGTTTTTTTGTTATTGAGCTGCATGAGCAGCTTGTAAATCTTGGAGATTAATCCTTGGTCAGTTGCTTCATTTGCAAATATTTTCTCCCATTCTGGGGGTTCTCTTTTCATCTTGTTTATGGTTTCCTTTGCTGTGCAAAAGCTTTGAAGTTTCACTAGGTCCTATTTGTTTATTGTTGTTTTTATTTCCATTTCTCTAGGAGGTGGGTCAAAAAGGATCTTGCTGTGATTTATGTCATAGAGGGTTCTGCCTATGTTTTCCTCTAAGAGTTTGATAGTTCCTGGCCTTACATTTAGGTCTTTAATCCATTTTGAGCTTATTTTTGTGTATGGTGTTAGGGAGTGATCTACTCTCATACGTTTACATGGACCTGTCCAGTTTTCCCAGCACCACTTATCGAAGAGGCTGTCCTTTCTCCACTGTACATTCCTGCCTCCTTTATCAAAGGTAAGGTGACCGTATGTGCGTGGCTTCATCTCTGGGCTTTCTATCCTGTTCCATTGATCAATCTTTCTGTTTTTGTGCCAGTACCATGCTATATTGATTACTGTAGCTTTGTATTATACTCTGACATCAGGGTGCCTGGTTCCTCCAGCTCCGTTTTTCTTCCTCAAATTGCTTTGGCTGTTCGGGCTCCTTTGTGTCTCCATACAAATTGTGACATTTTTTGTTCTGGTTCTGTGAAAAATGCCAGTGGTAGTTTGAGAGGGATTGCATTGAATCTGTAGATTGCTTTGCGTAGTAGAGTCATTTTCAAAATGTGGATTCTTCAAATCCAAGAACATGGTATATCTCTCCATCTATTTGTATCATCTTTCATTTCTTCCATAAGTGTCTTATAATTTTCTGCATACAGGTCTTTTGTCTCCTTAGGTAAGTTTATTCCTAGATATTTTATTCTTTTTGTTACAGTGGTAAATGGGAGTGTTTTCTTGACTTCACTTTCAGATTTTTCATCATTAGTCTATAGGAATGCCAGAGATTTCTGTGCATTAATTTTGTATCCTGCTACTTTACCACATTCATTGTTTAGCTCTACTAGTTTTCTGGTAACATCTTTAGGATTCTCTATGTATTGTATTATGTCATCTGCAAACCATGACAGCTTTACTTCTTCTTCTCCGATTTGGATTCCTTTGACTTCCTTTTCTTCTGTGATTGCTGTGAGTAAAACTTCCAAAACTATGTTGAATAAGAGTGGTGAGAGTGGGCAACCTTGTCTTGTTCCTGATCTTAGTGGAAATGCTTTCAGGTTTTCACCATTGAGGACGTTGTTGGCTGTGGGTTTGTCATATATGGCCTTTATTATGTTGAGGAAAGTTCCCTCTATGCCTACTTTCTGCAGGTTTTTTTTTTTATCATAAATGGGTGTTGAATTTTGTCGAAAGCTGTCTCTGCATCTATTGAGAAGATCCTATGGTTCTTCTCCTTCAATTTGTTAATATGGTGTATCACGTTGACTGATTGCGTATATTGAAGAATCCTTGTATTCCTGGAATAAATCCCACTTGATCATGGCGTATGATCCTTTTAATGTGCTGTTGGATTCTCTTTCCTAGTAATTTGTTGAGGAGTTTTGCATCTGTGTTCATCAGTGATATTGGCCTGTAGTTTTCTTCCTTTGTGACATCCTTGTCTGGTTTTGGTATCGGGGCGATGGTGGCCTCGTAGAATGAGTTTGGGAGTGTTCCTCCCTCTGCTATATTTTGGGTGAGTTTGAGAAGGATGGGTATTAACTCTTCTCTAAATGTTTGAAAGAATTCGCCTGTGAAGCCATCTGGTCCTGAGCTTTTGTTTGTTGGGAGATTTTTCATCAGAGTTTCAATTTCAGTGCTTGTCACTGGTCTGTTCATATTTTCTATTTCTTCCTGGTTCACTCTCAGCAGGTTGTGCCTTTCTAAGAATTTGTCCATTTCTTCCAGGTTGTCCATTTTATTGGCATAGAATTGCTTGTTGTAATCTCTCATGATCTTTTGTATTTCTGCAGTGTCAGTTGTTACTTCTCCTTTTGCATTTCTAATTCTATTGATTTGAATCTTCTCCCTTTATTTCTTGATACGTCTGGCTAATAGTTGATCGATTTTGTTTATCTTCTCAAACAACCAGCTTTTAGGTTTATTGACCTTTGCTATCGTTTCAGTCATTTCTTTTGCATTTATTTCTGATCTGATCTTTATGATTTCTTTCCTTCTGCTAACTTTGGTTTTTTTTTTCTGTTCTTCTTTCTCTAATTGCTTTAGGTGCAAGGTTAGGTTATTTACTCGAGGTGTTTCCCGTTTCTAAAGGTAGGATTGTAGTGCTATGAACTTCCCTCTTAGAACTGCTTTTTCTGCATCCCATAGGTTTTGGGTCGTCGTGTCTCCACTGTCACTTGTGTCTAGGTAGTTTTTGATTTCCACAGTGATCACTTAGTTATTAAGTAGTGTATTGTTTAGCCGCCACGTGTTTGTATTTCTTACAGATCTTTTCCTGTCATTGATATCTAGTCTCATAGCGTTGTGGTCGGAAAAGATACTTGATACAATTTCTATTTTCTTAAATTTACCAAGGCTTCATTTGTGACTGAGGATATGATCTATCCTGGAGAACGTTCCATGAGCTCTTGAGATAAACGTGTATGCTGTGGTTTTTGGATGGAATGTCCTATAAATAGCGATTAAGTCCATCTTGCTTAATGTATCTTTTAAAGCTTGTGTTTCCTTATTGATTTTCATTTTGGATGATCTGTCCATTGCTGAATGTGGGGTGTTAATGTCCCCTACTATGAATGTGTTACTGTCTATTTCCCCTTTTATGGCTGTTAGTATTTTCCTTATGTATTGAGGTGCTCCTCTGTTGGGTGCATAAATATTTACAATTGTTATATCTTCTTCTTGGTTCAATCCCTTGATCATTATGTAGTTTCCTTCTTTGTCTCTTCTAATAGTCTTTATTTTAAAGTCTACTTTGTCTCATATGAGAATTGCTACTCCAGCTTTCTTTTGGTTTCCATTTGCATGGAATAATTTTTTTCCGTCCCCTCACATTCAGTCTGTATGTGTCTCTAGGTCTGAAGAGGGTCTCTTTTTTTTTCCTTTTTTGTTTTTTACATGTTTACTGGAGTACAGTTGCTTTACAATGGTGTGTTACTTTCTGCTTTAAAACAAAGTTAATCAGTTATACACATACATATGTTCCCATATCTCTTCCCTCTTGCATCTCCCTCCCTCACACCCTCCCTCTCCCACCCCTCCAGGCGGTCACAAAGCACCGAGCTGATCTCTCTGTGCTATGCGGCTGCTTCCCACTAGCTATCTACCTTACGTTTGGTAGTGTATATATGTCCATGCCTCTCTCTCGCTTTGTCACAGCTTCCCCTTCCCCTTCCCGCTCCCCATAGCCTCAAGTCCATTCTCTAGTAGGTCTGTGTCTTTATTCCTGTCTTACCCCTAGGTTCTTCATGACATTTTCCCCTTAAATTCCATATATATGTGTTAGCATTCACTAGTTGTCTTTCTCTTTCTGACTTACTTCACCCCGTATGACAGACTCTAGGTCCATCCACCTCATGACAAATAGCTCCATTTCATTTCTTTTTCTGGCTGAGTAATATTCCATTGTATATAAGTGCCACATCTTCTTTATCCATTTATCCGATGCAGGACACTCAGTTTGTTTCCATCTCCGGGCTACTATAAATAGAGCTGCAGTGAATATTGTGGTACATGACTCTTTTTGAATTATGGTCTTCTCAGGGTATATGCCCAGTAGTGGGAGTGCTGGGTCCTATGGTAGTTCTATTGGTAGTTTTTTAAGGAACCTCCAGGCTGTTCTCCACAGTGGCTGTACCAATTCACATTCCCACCATCAGTGCAAGAGGGTTCCCTTTTCTCCCCACCCTCTCCAGCATTTATTGTTTCTAGATTTTTTGAGGATGGCCATTCTGACTGGTGTGAGATGACATCTCATTGTAGTTTTGATTTGCATTTCTCTAATGATTAATGACGTTGAGCATTCTTTCGTGTGTTTGTTGGCAGTCTGTATATCTTCTTTGGAGAAATGTCTGTTTAGGTCTTCTGCCCATTTATGGATTGGGTTGTTTGGGTTTTTTTGTTATTGAGCTGCATGAGCAGCTTGTAAATCTTGGAGATTAATCCTTGGTCAGTTGCTTCATTTGCAAATATTTTCTCCCATTCTGGGGGTTCTCTTTTCATCTTGTTTATGGTTTCCTTTGCTGTGCAAAAGCTTTGAAGTTTCACTAGGTCCTATTTGTTTATTGTTGTTTTTATTTCCATTTCTCTAGGAGGTGGGTCAAAAAGGATCTTGCTGTGATTTATGTCATAGAGGGTTCTGCCTATGTTTTCCTCTAAGAGTTTGATAGTTCCTGGCCTTACATTTAGGTCTTTAATCCATTTTGAGCTTATTTTTGTGTATGGTGTTAGGGAGTGATCTACTCTCATACGTTTACATGGACCTGTCCAGTTTTCCCAGCACCACTTATCGAAGAGGCTGTCCTTTCTCCACTGTACATTCCTGCCTCCTTTATCAAAGGTAAGGTGACCGTATGTGCGTGGCTTCATCTCTGGGCTTTCTATCCTGTTCCATTGATCAATCTTTCTGTTTTTGTGCCAGTACCATGCTATATTGATTACTGTAGCTTTGTATTATACTCTGACATCAGGGTGCCTGGTTCCTCCAGCTCCGTTTTTCTTCCTCAAATTGCTTTGGCTGTTCGGGCTCCTTTGTGTCTCCATACAAATTGTGACATTTTTTGTTCTGGTTCTGTGAAAAATGCCAGTGGTAGTTTGAGAGGGATTGCATTGAATCTGTAGATTGCTTTGCGTAGTAGAGTCATTTTCAAAATGTGGATTCTTCAAATCCAAGAACATGGTATATCTCTCCATCTATTTGTATCATCTTTCATTTCTTCCATAAGTGTCTTATAATTTTCTGCATACAGGTCTTTTGTCTCCTTAGGTAAGTTTATTCCTAGATATTTTATTCTTTTTGTTACAGTGGTAAATGGGAGTGTTTTCTTGACTTCACTTTCAGATTTTTCATCATTAGTCTATAGGAATGCCAGAGATTTCTGTGCATTAATTTTGTATCCTGCTACTTTACCACATTCATTGTTTAGCTCTACTAGTTTTCTGGTAACATCTTTAGGATTCTCTATGTATTGTATTATGTCATCTGCAAACCATGACAGCTTTACTTCTTCTTCTCCGATTTGGATTCCTTTGACTTCCTTTTCTTCTGTGATTGCTGTGAGTAAAACTTCCAAAACTATGTTGAATAAGAGTGGTGAGAGTGGGCAACCTTGTCTTGTTCCTGATCTTAGTGGAAATGCTTTCAGGTTTTCACCATTGAGGACGTTGTTGGCTGTGGGTTTGTCATATATGGCCTTTATTATGTTGAGGAAAGTTCCCTCTATGCCTACTTTCTGCAGGTTTTTTTTTTTATCATAAATGGGTGTTGAATTTTGTCGAAAGCTGTCTCTGCATCTATTGAGAAGATCCTATGGTTCTTCTCCTTCAATTTGTTAATATGGTGTATCACGTTGACTGATTGCGTATATTGAAGAATCCTTGTATTCCTGGAATAAATCCCACTTGATCATGGCGTATGATCCTTTTAATGTGCTGTTGGATTCTCTTTCCTAGTAATTTGTTGAGGAGTTTTGCATCTGTGTTCATCAGTGATATTGGCCTGTAGTTTTCTTCCTTTGTGACATCCTTGTCTGGTTTTGGTATCGGGGCGATGGTGGCCTCGTAGAATGAGTTTGGGAGTGTTCCTCCCTCTGCTATATTTTGGGTGAGTTTGAGAAGGATGGGTATTAACTCTTCTCTAAATGTTTGAAAGAATTCGCCTGTGAAGCCATCTGGTCCTGAGCTTTTGTTTGTTGGGAGATTTTTCATCAGAGTTTCAATTTCAGTGCTTGTCACTGGTCTGTTCATATTTTCTATTTCTTCCTGGTTCACTCTCAGCAGGTTGTGCCTTTCTAAGAATTTGTCCATTTCTTCCAGGTTGTCCATTTTATTGGCATAGAATTGCTTGTTGTAATCTCTCATGATCTTTTGTATTTCTGCAGTGTCAGTTGTTACTTCTCCTTTTGCATTTCTAATTCTATTGATTTGAATCTTCTCCCTTTATTTCTTGATACGTCTGGCTAATAGTTGATCGATTTTGTTTATCTTCTCAAACAACCAGCTTTTAGGTTTATTGACCTTTGCTATCGTTTCAGTCATTTCTTTTGCATTTATTTCTGATCTGATCTTTATGATTTCTTTCCTTCTGCTAACTTTGGTTTTTTTTTTCTGTTCTTCTTTCTCTAATTGCTTTAGGTGCAAGGTTAGGTTATTTACTCGAGGTGTTTCCCGTTTCTAAAGGTAGGATTGTAGTGCTATGAACTTCCCTCTTAGAACTGCTTTTTCTGCATCCCATAGGTTTTGGGTCGTCGTGTCTCCACTGTCACTTGTGTCTAGGTAGTTTTTGATTTCCACAGTGATCACTTAGTTATTAAGTAGTGTATTGTTTAGCTGCCACGTGTTTGTATTTTTTACAGATCTTTTCCTGTCATTGATATCTAGTCTCATAGCGTTGTGGTCGGAAAAGATACTTGATACAATTTCTATTTTCTTAAATTTACCAAGGCTTCATTTGTGACCGAGGATATGATCTATCCTGGAGAACGTTCCATGAGCTCTTGAGATAAACGTGTATGCTGTGGTTTTTGGATGGAATGTCCTATAAATAGCGATTAAGTCCATCTTGCTTAATGTATCTTTTAAAGCTTGTGTTTCCTTATTGATTTTCATTTTGGATGATCTGTCCATTGCTGAATGTGGGGTGTTAATGTCCCCTACTATGAATGTGTTACTGTCTATTTCCCCTTTTATGGCTGTTAGTATTTTCCTTATGTATTGAGGTGCTCCTCTGTTGGGTGCATAAATATTTACAATTGTTATATCTTCTTCTTGGTTCAATCCCTTGATCATTATGTAGTTTCCTTCTTTGTCTCTTCTAATAGTCTTTATTTTAAAGTCTACTTTGTCTCATATGAGAATTGCTACTCCAGCTTTCTTTTGGTTTCCATTTGCATGGAATAATTTTTTTCCGTCCCCTCACATTCAGTCTGTATGTGTCTCTAGGTCTGAAGAGGGTCTCTTTTTTTTTCCTTTTTTGTTTTTTACATGTTTACTGGAGTACAGTTGCTTTACAATGGTGTGTTACTTTCTGCTTTAAAACAAAGTTAATCAGTTATACACATACATATGTTCCCTTATCTCTTCCCTCTTGCATCTCCCTCCCTCACACCCTCCCTCTCCTACCCCTCCAGGCGGTCACAAAGCACCGAGCTGATCTCTCTGTGCTATGCGGCTGCTTCCCACTAGCTATCTACCTTACGTTTGGTCGTGTATATATGTCCATTGCCTCTCTCTCGCTTTGTCACAGCTTCCCCTTCCCCTTCCCGCTCCCCATAGCCTCAAGTCCATTCTCTAGTAGGTCTGTGTCTTTATTCCTGTCTTACCCCTAGGTTCTTCATGACATTTTCCCCTTAAATTCCATATATATGTGTTAGCACTCACTATTTGTCTTTCTCTTTCTGACTTACTTCACTCCGTACGACAGACTCTAGGTCCATCCACCTCATGACAAATAGCTCCATTTCGTTTCTTTTTCTGGCTGAGTACTATTCCATTGTATATATGTGCCACGTCTTCTTTATCCATTTATCCGATGCAGGACACTCAGTTTGTTTCCATCTCCGGGCTACTGTAAATAGAGCTGCAGTGAACATTGTGGTACATGACTCTTTTTGAATTATGGTCTTCTCAGGGTATATGCCCAGTAGTGGGTTTGCTGGGTCATATGGTAGTTCTATTGGTAGTTTTTTAAGGAACCTCCAGGCTGTTCTCCACAGTGGCTGTACCAATTCACATTCCCACCATCAGTGCAAGAGGGTTCCCTTTTCTCCCCACCCTCTCCAGCATTTATTGTTTCTAGATTTTTTGAGGATGGCCATTCTGACTGGTGTGAGATGACATCTCATTGTAGTTTTGATTTGCATTTCTCTAATGATTAATGACGTTGAGCATTCTTTCGTGTGTTTGTTGGCAGTCTGTATATCTTCTTTGGAGAAATGTCTGTTTAGGTCTTCTGCCCATTTATGGATTGGGTTGTTTGGGTTTTTTTGTTATTGAGCTGCATGAGCAGCTTGTAAATCTTGGAGATTAATCCTTGGTCAGTTGCTTCATTTGCAAATATTTTCTCCCATTCTGGGGGTTCTCTTTTCATCTTGTTTATGGTTTCCTTTGCTGTGCAAAAGCTTCGAAGTTTCACTAGGTCCTATTTGTTTATTGTTGTTTTTATTTCCATTTCTCTAGGAGGTGGGTCAAAAAGGATCTTGCTGTGATTTATGTCATAGAGGGTTCTGCCTATGTTTTCCTCTAAGAGTTTGATAGTTCCTGGCCTTACATTTAGGTCTTTAATCCATTTTGAGCTTATTTTTGTGTATGGTGTTAGGGAGTGATCTAATCTCATACGTTTACATGGACCTGTCCAGTTTTCCCAGCACCACTTATTGAAGAGGCTGTCCTTTCTCCACTGTACATTCCTGCCTCCTTTATCAAAGGTAAGGTGACCGTATGTGCGTGGCTTTATCTCTGGGCTTTCTATCCTGTTCCATTGATCAATATTTCTGTTTTTGTGCCAGTACCATGCTATATTGGTTACTGTAGCTTTGTATTATACTCTGAAACAGGGTGCGTGGTTCCTCCAGCTCCGTTTTTCTTCCTCAAATTGCTTTGGCTGTTCGGGCTCCTTTGTGTCTCCATACAAATTGTGACATTTTTTGTTCTGGTTCTGTGAAAAATGCCGGTGGTAGTTTGAGAGGGATTGCATTGAATCTGTAGATTGCTTTGCGTAGTAGAGTCATTTTCAAAATGTGGATTCTTCAAATCCAAGAACATGGTATATCTCTCCATCTATTTGTATCATCTTTCATTTCTTCCATAAGTGTCTTATAATTTTCTGCATACAGGTCTTTTGTCTCATTGGGTAAGTTTATTCCTAGATATTTTATTCTTTTTGTTGCAGTGGTAAATGGGAGTGTTTTCTTGACTTCACTTTCAGATTTTTCATCATTATTCTATAGGAATGCCAGAGATTTCTGTGCATTAATTTTGTATCCTGCTACTTTACCACATTCATTGTTTAGCTCTACTAGTTTTCTGGTAACATCTTTAGGATTCTCTATGTATTGTATTATGTCATCTGCAAACCATGACAGCTTTACTTCTTCTTCTCCGATTTGGATTCCTTTGACTTCCTTTTCTTCTGTGATTGCTGTGAGTAAAACTTCCAAAACTATGTTGAATAAGAGTGGTGAGAGTGGGCAACCTTGTCTTGTTCCTGATCTTAGTGGAAATGCTTTCAGGTTTTCACCATTGAGGACGTTGTTGGCTGTGGGTTTGTCATATATGGCCTTTATTATGTTGAGGAAAGTTCCCTCTATGCCTACTTTCTGTAGCGTTTTTGTGATAAATGAGTGTTGAATTTTGTCAAAAGCTCTCTCTGCATCTATTGAGAAGATCCTATGGTTCTTCTCCTTCAATTTGTTAATATGGTGTATCACGTTGACTGATTGCGTATATTGAAGAATCCTTGTATTCCTGGAATAAATCCCACTTGATCATGGCGTATGATCCTTTTAATGTGCTGTTGGATTCTCTTTCCTAGTAATTTGTTGAGGAGTTTTGCATCTATGTTCATCAGTGATATTGGCCTGTAGTTTTCTTCCTTTGTGACATCCTTGTCTGGTTTTGGTATCGGGGCAATGGTGGCCTCATAGAATGAGTTTGGGAGTGTTCCTCCCTCTGCTATATTTTGGGTGAGTTTGAGAAGGATGGGTATTAACTCTTCTCTAAATGTTTGAAAGAATTCGCCTGGGAAGCCATCTGGTCCTGGGCTTTTGTTTGTTGGAAGATTTTTCATCAGAGTTTCAATTTCAGTGCTTGTCACTGGCCTGTTCATATTTTCTATTTCTTCCTGGTTCACTCTCAGCAGGTTGTGCCTTTCTAAGAATTTGTCCATTTCTTCCAGGTTGTCCATTTTATTGGCATAGAATTGCTTGTTGTAATCTCTCATGATCTTTTGTATTTCTGCAGTGTCAGTTGTTACTTCTCCTTTTGCATTTCTAATTCTATTGATTTGAATCTTCTCCCTTTATTTCTTGATACGTCTGGCTAATAGTTGATCGATTTTGTTTATCTTCTCAAACAACCAGCTTTTAGGTTTATTGACCTTTGCTATCGTTTCAGTCATTTCTTTTTCATTTATTTCTGATCTGATCTTTATGATTTCTTTCCTTCTGCTAACTTTGGTTTTTTTTTTTTCTGTTCTTCTTTCTCTAATTGCTTTAGGTGCAAGGTTAGGTTATTTACTCGAGGTGTTTCCCGTTTCTAAAGGTAGGATTGTAGTGCTATGAACTTCCCTCTTAGAACTTCTTTTTCTGCATCCTATAGGTTTTGGGTCGTCGTGTCTCCACTGTCACTTGTGTCTAGGTAGTTTTTGATTTCCACAGTGATCACTTAGTTATTAAGTAGTGTATTGTTTAGCCGCCACGTGTTTGTATTTTTTACAGATCTTTTCCTGTCATTGATATCTAGTCTCATAGCGTTGTGGTCGGAAAAGATACTTGATACAATTTCTATTTTCTTAAATTTACCAAGGCTTCATTTGTGACTGAGGATATGATCTATCCTGGAGAACGTTCCATGAGCTCTTGAGATAAACGTGTATGCTGTGGTTTTTGGATGGAATGTCCTATAAATAGCGATTAAGTCCATCTTGCTTAATGTATCTTTTAAAGCTTGTGTTTCCTTATTGATTTTCATTTTGGATGATCTGTCCATTGCTGAATGTGGGGTGTTAATGTCCCCTACTATGAATGTGTTACTGTCTATTTCCCCTTTTATGGCTGTTAGTATTTTCCTTATGTATTGAGGTGCTCCTCTGTTGGGTGCATAAATATTTACAATTGTTATATCTTCTTCTTGGTTCAATCCCTTGATCATTATGTAGTTTCCTTCTTTGTCTCTTCTAATAGTCTTTATTTTAAAGTCTACTTTGTCTCATATGAGAATTGCTACTCCAGCTTTCTTTTGGTTTCCATTTGCATGGAATAATTTTTTTCCGTCCCCTCACATTCAGTCTGTATGTGTCTCTAGGTCTGAAGAGGGTCTCTTTTTTTTTCCTTTTTTGTTTTTTACATATTTACTGGAGTACAGTTGCTTTACAATGGTGTGTTACTTTCTGCTTTAAAACAAAGTTAATCAGTTATACACATACATATGTTCCCTTATCTCTTCCCTCTTGCATCTCCCTCCCTCACACCCTCCCTCTCCTACCCCTCCAGGCGGTCACAAAGCACCGAGCTGATCTCTCTGTGCTATGCGGCTGCTTCCCACTAGCTATCTACCTTACGTTTGGTCGTGTATATATGTCCATTGCCTCTCTCTCGCTTTGTCACAGCTTCCCCTTCCCCTTCCCGCTCCCCATAGCCTCAAGTCCATGCTCTAGTAGGTCTGTGTCTTTATTCCTGTCTTACCCCTAGGTTCTTCATGACATTTTCCCCTTAAATTCCATATATATGTGTTAGCACTCACTATTTGTCTTTCTCTTTCTGACTTACTTCACTCCGTATGACAGACTCTAGGTCCATCCACCTCATGACAAATAGCTCCATTTCGTTTCTTTTTCTGGCTGAGTACTATTCCATTGTATATATGTGCCACATCTTCTTTATCCATTTATCCGATGCAGGACACTCAGTTTGTTTCCATCTCCGGGCTACTGTAAATAGAGCTGCAGTGAACATTGTGGTACATGACTCTTTTTGAATTATGGTCTTCTCAGGGTATATGCCCAGTAGTGGGATTGCTGGGTCCTATGGTAGTTCTATTGGTAGTTTTTTAAGGAACCTCCAGGCTGTTCTCCACAGTGGCTGTACCAATTCACATTCCCACCATCAGTGCAAGAGGGTTCCCTTTTCTTCCCACCCTCTCCAGCATTTATTGTTTCTAGATTTTTTGAGGATGGCCATTCTGACTGGTGTGAGATGACATCTCATTGTAGTTTTGATTTGCATTTCTCTAATGATTAATGACGTTGAGCATTCTTTCGTGTGTTTGTTGGCAGTCTGTATATCTTCTTTGGAGAAATGTCTATTTAGGTCTTCTGCCCATTTATGGATTGGGTTGTTTGGGTTTTTTTGTTATTGAGCTGCATGAGCAGCTTGTAAATCTTGGAGATTAATCCTTGGTCAGTTGCTTCATTTGCAAATATTTTCTCCCATTCTGGGGGTTCTCTTTTCATCTTGTTTATGGTTTCCTTTGCTGTGCAAAAGCTTTGAAGTTTCACTAGGTCCTATTTGTTTATTGTTGTTTTTATTTCCATTTCTCTTGGAGGTGGGTCAAAAAGGATCTTGCTGTGATTTATGTCATAGAGGGTTCTGCCTATGTTTTCCTCTAAGAGTTTGATAGTTCCTGGCCTTACATTTAGGTCTTTAATCCATTTTGAGCTTATTTTTGTGTATGGTGTTAGGGAGTGATCTAATCTCATACGTTTACATGGACCTGTCCAGTTTTCCCAGCACCACTTATCGAAGAGGCTGTCCTTTCTCCACTGTACATTCCTGCCTCCTTTATCAAAGGTAAGGTGACCGTATGTGCGTGGCTTCATCTCTGGGCTTTCTATCCTGTTCCATTGATCAATCTTTCTGTTTTTGTGCCAGTACCATGCTATATTGATTACTGTAGCTTTGTATTATGCTCTGAAATCAGGGTGCCTGGTTCCTCCAGCTCCGTTTTTCTTCCTCAAATTGCTTTGGCTGTTCGGGCTCCTTTGTGTCTCCATACAAATTGTGACATTTTTTGTTCTGGTTCTGTGAAAAATGCCAGTGGTAGTTTGAGAGGGATTGCATTGAATCTGTAGATTGCTTTGCGTAGTAGAGTCATTTTCAAAATGTGGATTCTTCAAATCCAAGAACATGGTATATCTCTCCATCTATTTGTATCATCTTTCATTTCTTCCATAAGTGTCTTATAATTTTCTGCATACAGGTCTTTTGTCTCCTTAGGTAAGTTTATTCCTAGATATTTCATTCTTTTTGTTGCAGTGGTAAATGGGAGTGTTTTCTTGACTTCACTTTCAGATTTTTCATCATTAGTCTATAGGAATGCCAGAGATTTCTGTGCATTAATTTTGTATCCTTCTACTTTACCACATTCATTGTTTAGCTCTACTACTTTTCTGGTAACATCTTTAGGATTCTCTATGTATTGTATTATGTCATCTGCAAACCGTGACAGCTTTACTTCTTCTTTTCCGATTTGGATTCCTTTGACTTCCTTTTCTTCTGTGATTGCTGTGAGTAAAACTTCCAAAACTATGTTGAATAAGAGTGGTGAGAGTGGGCAACCTTGTCTTGTTCCTGATCTTAGTGGAAATGCTTTCAGGTTTTCACCATTGAGGACGTTGTTGGCTGTGGGTTTGTCATATATGGCCTTTATTATGTTGAGGAAAGTTCCCTCTATGCCTACTTTCTGTAGCGTTTTTGTGATAAATGAGTGTTGAATTTTGTCAAAAGCTCTCTCTGCATCTATTGAGAAGATCCTATGGTTCTTCTCCTTCAATTTGTTAATATGGTGTATCACGTTGACTGATTGCGTATATTGAAGAATCCTTGTATTCCTGGAATAAATCCCACTTGATCATGGCGTATGATCCTTTTAATGTGCTGTTGGATTCTCTTTCCTAGTAATTTGTTGAGGAGTTTTGCATCTATGTTCATCAGTGATATTGGCCTGTAGTTTTCTTCCTTTGTGACATCCTTGTCTGGTTTTGGTATCGGGGCAATGGTGGCCTCCTAGAATGAGTTTGGGAGTGTTCCTCCCTCTGCTATATTTTGGGTGAGTTTGAGAAGGATGGGTATTAACTCTTCTCTAAATGTTTGAAAGAATTCGCCTGTGAAGCCATCTGGTCCTGGGCTTTTGTTTGTTGGAAGATTTTTCATCAGAGTTTCAATTTCAGTGCTTGTCACTGGCCTGTTCATATTTTCTATTTCTTCCTGGTTCACTCTCAGCAGGTTGTGCCTTTCTAAGAATTTGTCCATTTCTTCCAGGTTGTCCATTTTATTGGCATAGAATTGCTTGTTGTAATCTCTCATGATCTTTTGTATTTCTGCAGTGTCAGTTGTTACTTCTCCTTTGGCATTTCTAATTCTATTGATTTGAATCTTCTCCCTTTATTTCTTGATACGTCTGGCTAATAGTTGATCGATTTTGTTTATCTTCTCAAACAACCAGCTTTTAGGTTTATTGACCTTTGCTATCGTTTCAGTCATTTCTTTTTCATTTATTTCTGATCTGATCTTTATGATTTCTTTCCTTCTGCTAACTTTGGTTTTTTTTTTTTCTGTTCTTCTTTCTCTAATTGCTTTAGGTGCAAGGTTAGGTTATTTACTCGAGGTGTTTCCCGTTTCTAAAGGTAGGATTGTAGTGCTATGAACTTCCCTCTTAGAACTTCTTTTTCTGCATCCCATAGGTTTTGGGTCGTCGTGTCTCCACTGTCACTTGTGTCTAGGTAGTTTTTGATTTCCACAGTGATCACTTAGTTATTAAGTAGTGTATTGTTTAGCCGCCACGTGTTTGTATTTTTTACAGATCTTTTCCTGTCATTGATATCTAGTCTCATAGCGTTGTGGTCGGAAAAGATACTTGATACAATTTCTATTTTCTTAAATTTACCAAGGCTTCATTTGTGACTGAGGATATGATCTATCCTGGAGAACGTTCCATGAGCTCTTGAGATAAACGTGTATGCTGTGGTTTTTGGATGGAATGTCCTATAAATAGCGATTAAGTCCATCTTGCTTAATGTATCTTTTAAAGCTTGTGTTTCCTTATTGATTTTCATTTTGGATGATCTGTCCATTGCTGAATGTGGGGTGTTAATGTCCCCTACTATGAATGTGTTACTGTCTATTTCCCCTTTTATGGCTGTTAGTATTTTCCTTATGTATTGAGGTGCTCCTCTGTTGGGTGCATAAATATTTACAATTGTTATATCTTCTTCTTGGTTCAATCCCTTGATCATTATGTAGTTTCCTTCTTTGTCTCTTCTAATAGTCTTTATTTTAAAGTCTACTTTGTCTCATATGAGAATTGCTACTCCAGCTTTCTTTTGGTTTCCATTTGCATGGAATAATTTTTTTCCGTCCCCTCACATTCAGTCTGTATGTGTCTCTAGGTCTGAAGAGGGTCTCTTTTTTTTTCCTTTTTTGTTTTTTACATGTTTACTGGAGTACAGTTGCTTTACAATGGTGTGTTACTTTCTGCTTTAAAACAAAGTTAATCAGTTATACACATACATATGTTCCCTTATCTCTTCCCTCTTGCATCTCCCTCCCTCACACCCTCCCTCTCCTACCCCTCCAGGCGGTCACAAAGCACCGAGCTGATCTCTCTGTGCTATGCGGCTGCTTCCCACTAGCTATCTACCTTACGTTTGGTCGTGTATATATGTCCATTGCCTCTCTCTCGCTTTGTCACAGCTTCCCCTTCCCCTTCCCGCTCCCCATAGCCTCAAGTCCATGCTCTAGTAGGTCTGTGTCTTTATTCCTGTCTTACCCCTAGGTTCTTCATGACATTTTCCCCTTAAATTCCATATATATGTGTTAGCACTCACTATTTGTCTTTCTCTTTCTGACTTACTTCACTCCGTACGACAGACTCTAGGTCCATCCACCTCATGACAAATAGCTCCATTTCGTTTCTTTTTCTGGCTGAGTACTATTCCATTGTATATATGTGCCACGTCTTCTTTATCCATTTATCCGATGCAGGACACTCAGTTTGTTTCCATCTCCGGGCTACTGTAAATAGAGCTGCAGTGAACATTGTGGTACATGACTCTTTTTGAATTATGGTCTTCTCAGGGTATATGCCCAGTAGTGGGTTTGCTGGGTCCTATGGTAGTTCTATTGGTAGTTTTTTAAGGAACCTCCAGGCTGTTCTCCACAGTGGCTGTACCAATTCACATTCCCAGCATCAGTGCAAGAGGGTTCCCTTTTCTCCCCACCCTCTCCAGCATTTATTGTTTCTAGATTTTTTGAGGATGGCCATTCTGACTGGTGTGAGATGACATCTCATTGTAGTTTTGATTTGCATTTCTCTAATGATTAATGACGTTGAGCATTCTTTCGTGTGTTTGTTGGCAGTCTGTATATCTTCTTTGGAGAAATGTCTGTTTAGGTCTTCTGCCCATTTATGGATTGGGTTGTTTGGGTTTTTTTGTTATTGAGCTGCATGAGCAGCTTGTAAATCTTGGAGATTAATCCTTGGTCAGTTGCTTCATTTGCAAATATTTTCTCCCATTCTGGGGGTTCTCTTTTCATCTTGTTTATGGTTTCCTTTGCTGTGCAAAAGCTTCGAAGTTTCACTAGGTCCTATTTGTTTATTGTTGTTTTTATTTCCATTTCTCTAGGAGGTGGGTCAAAAATGATCTTGCTGTGATTTATGTCATAGAGGGTTCTGCCTATATTTTCCTCTAAGAGTTTGATAGTTCCTGGCCTTACATTTAGGTCTTTAATCCATTTTGAGCTTATTTTTGTGTATGGTGTTAGGGAGTGATCTAATCTCATACGTTTACATGGACCTGTCCAGTTTTCCCAGCACCACTTATTGAAGAGGCTGTCCTTTCTCCACTGTACATTCCTGCCTCCTTTATCAAAGGTAAGGTGACCGTATGTGCGTGGCTTTATCTCTGGGCTTTCTATCCTGTTCCATTGATCAATATTTCTGTTTTTGTGCCAGTACCATGCTATATTGGTTACTGTAGCTTTGTATTATACTCTGAAATCAGGGTGCGTGGTTCCTCCAGCTCCGTTTTTCTTCCTCAAATTGCTTTGGCTGTTCGGGCTCCTTTGTGCCTCCATACAAATTGTGACATTTTTTGTTCTGGTTCTGTGAAAAATGCCGGTGGTAGTTTGAGAGGGATTGCATTGAATCTGTAGATTGCTTTGCGTAGTAGAGTCATTTTCAAAATGTGGATTCTTCAAATCCAAGAACATGGTATATCTCTCCATCTATTTGTATCATCTTTCATTTCTTCCATAAGTGTCTTATAATTTTCTGCATACAGGTCTTTTGTCTCATTGGGTAAGTTTATTCCTAGATATTTTATTCTTTTTGTTGCAGTGGTAAATGGGAGTGTTTTCTTGACTTCACTTTCAGATTTTTCATCATTATTCTATAGGAATGCCAGAGATTTCTGTGCATTAATTTTGTATCCTGCTACTTTACCATATTCATTGTTTAGCTCTACTAGTTTTCTGGTAACATCTTTAGGATTCTCTATGTATTGTATTATGTCATCTGCAAACCATGACAGCTTTACTTCTTCTTCTCCGATTTGGATTCCTTTGACTTCCTTTTCTTCTGTGATTGCTGTGAGTAAAACTTCCAAAACTATGTTGAATAAGAGTGGTGAGAGTGGGCAACCTTGTCTTGTTCCTGATCTTAGTGGAAATGCTTTCAGGTTTTCACCATTGAGGACGTTGTTGGCTGTGGGTTTGTCATATATGGCCTTTATTATGTTGAGGAAAGTTCCCTCTATGCCTACTTTCTGTAGCGTTTTTGTGATAAATGAGTGTTGAATTTTGTCAAAAGCTCTCTCTGCATCTATTGAGAAGATCCTATGGTTCTTCTCCTTCAATTTGTTAATATGGTGTATCACGTTGACTGATTGCGTATATTGAAGAATCCTTGTATTCCTGGAATAAATCCCACTTGATCATGGCGTATGATCCTTTTAATGTGCTGTTGGATTCTCTTTCCTAGTAATTTGTTGAGGAGTTTTGCATCTATGTTCATCAGTGATATTGGCCTGTAGTTTTCTTCCTTTGTGACATCCTTGTCTGGTTTTGGTATCGGGGCAATGGTGGCCTCCTAGAATGAGTTTGGGAGTGTTCCTCCCTCTGCTATATTTTGGGTGAGTTTGAGAAGGATGGGTATTAACTCTTCTCTAAATGTTTGAAAGAATTCGCCTGGGAAGCCATCTGGTCCTGGGCTTTTGTTTGTTGGAAGATTTTTCATCAGAGTTTCAATTTCAGTGCTTGTCACTGGCCTGTTCATATTTTCTATTTCTTCCTGGTTCACTCTCAGCAGGTTGTGCCTTTCTAAGAATTTGTCCATTTCTTCCAGGTTGTCCATTTTATTGGCATAGAATTGCTTGTTGTAATCTCTCATGATCTTTTGTATTTCTGCAGTGTCAGTTGTTACTTCTCCTTTGGCATTTCTAATTCTATTGATTTGAATCTTCTCCCTTTATTTCTTGATACGTCTGGCTAATAGTTGATCGATTTTGTTTATCTTCTCAAACAACCAGCTTTTAGGTTTATTGACCTTTGCTATCGTTTCAGTCATTTCTTTTGCATTTATTTCTGATCTGATCTTTATGATTTCTTTCCTTCTGCTAACTTTGGTTTTTTTTTTTTCTGTTCTTCTTTCTCTAATTGCTTTAGGTGCAAGGTTAGGTTATTTACTCGAGGTGTTTCCCGTTTCTAAAGGTAGGATTGTAGTGCTATGAACTTCCCTCTTAGAACTTCTTTTTCTGCATCCCATAGGTTTTGGGTCGTCGTGTCTCCACTGTCACTTGTGTCTAGGTAGTTTTTGATTTCCACAGTGATCACTTAGTTATTAAGTAGTGTATTGTTTAGCCGCCACGTGTTTGTATTTTTTACAGATCTTTTCCTGTCATTGATATCTAGTCTCATAGCGTTGTGGTCGGAAAAGATACTTGATACAATTTCTATTTTCTTAAATTTACCAAGGCTTCATTTGTGACTGAGGATATGATCTATCCTGGAGAACGTTCCATGAGCTCTTGAGATAAACGTGTATGCTGTGGTTTTTGGATGGAATGTCCTATAAATAGCGATTAAGTCCATCTTGCTTAATGTATCTTTTAAAGCTTGTGTTTCCTTATTGATTTTCATTTTGGATGATCTGTCCATTGCTGAATGTGGGGTGTTAATGTCCCCTACTATGAATGTGTTACTGTCTATTTCCCCTTTTATGGCTGTTAGTATTTTCCTTATGTATTGAGGTGCTCCTCTGTTGGGTGCATAAATATTTACAATTGTTATATCTTCTTCTTGGTTCAATCCCTTGATCATTATGTAGTTTCCTTCTTTGTCTCTTCTAATAGTCTTTATTTTAAAGTCTACTTTGTCTCATATGAGAATTGCTACTCCAGCTTTCTTTTGGTTTCCATTTGCATGGAATAATTTTTTTCCGTCCCCTCACATTCAGTCTGTATGTGTCTCTAGGTCTGAAGAGGGTCTCTTTTTTTTTCCTTTTTTGTTTTTTACATGTTTACTGGAGTACAGTTGCTTTACAATGGTGTGTTACTTTCTGCTTTAAAACAAAGTTAATCAGTTATACACATACATATGTTCCCTTATCTCTTCCCTCTTGCATCTCCCTCCCTCACACCCTCCCTCTCCTACCCCTCCAGGCGGTCACAAAGCACCGAGCTGATCTCTCTGTGCTATGCGGCTGCTTCCCACTAGCTATCTACCTTACGTTTGGTCGTGTATATATGTCCATTGCCTCTCTCTCGCTTTGTCACAGCTTCCCCTTCCCCTTCCCGCTCCCCATAGCCTCAAGTCCATGCTCTAGTAGGTCTGTGTCTTTATTCCTGTCTTACCCCTAGGTTCTTCATGACATTTTCCCCTTAAATTCCATATATATGTGTTAGCACTCACTATTTGTCTTTCTCTTTCTGACTTACTTCACTCCGTATGACAGACTCTAGGTCCATCCACCTCATGACAAATAGCTCCATTTCGTTTCTTTTTCTGGCTGAGTACTATTCCATTGTATATATGTGCCACATCTTCTTTATCCATTTATCCGATGCAGGACACTCAGTTTGTTTCCATCTCCGGGCTACTGTAAATAGAGCTGCAGTGAACATTGTGGTACATGACTCTTTTTGAATTATGGTCTTCTCAGGGTATATGCCCAGTAGTGGGATTGCTGGGTCCTATGGTAGTTCTATTGGTAGTTTTTTAAGGAACCTCCAGGCTGTTCTCCACAGTGGCTGTACCAATTCACATTCCCACCATCAGTGCAAGAGGGTTCCCTTTTCTCCCCACCCTCTCCAGCATTTATTGTTTCTAGATTTTTTGAGGATGGCCATTCTGACTGGTGTGAGATGACATCTCATTGTAGTTTTGATTTGCATTTCTCTAATGATTAATGACGTTGAGCATTCTTTCGTGTGTTTGTTGGCAGTCTGTATATCTTCTTTGGAGAAATGTCTATTTAGGTCTTCTGCCCATTTATGGATTGGGTTGTTTGGGTTTTTTTGTTATTGAGCTGCATGAGCAGCTTGTAAATCTTGGAGATTAATCCTTGGTCAGTTGCTTCATTTGCAAATATTTTCTCCCATTCTGGGGGTTCTCTTTTCATCTTGTTTATGGTTTCCTTTGCTGTGCAAAAGCTTCGAAGTTTCACTAGGTCCTATTTGTTTATTGTTGTTTTTATTTCCATTTCTCTAGGAGGTGGGTCAAAAAGGATCTTGCTGTGATTTATGTCATAGAGGGTTCTGCCTATGTTTTCCTCTAAGAGTTTGATAGTTCCTGGCCTTACATTTAGGTCTTTAATCCATTTTGAGCTTATTTTTGTGTATGGTGTTAGGGAGTGATCTAATCTCATACGTTTACATGGACCTGTCCAGTTTTCCCAGCACCACTTATCGAAGAGGCTGTCCTTTCTCCACTGTACATTCCTGCCTCCTTTATCAAAGGTAAGGTGACCGTATGTGCGTGGCTTCATCTCTGGGCTTTCTATCCTGTTCCATTGATCAATCTTTCTGTTTTTGTGCCAGTACCATGCTATATTGATTACTGTAGCTTTGTATTATGCTCTGAAATCAGGGTGCCTGGTTCCTCCAGCTCCGTTTTTCTTCCTCAAATTGCTTTGGCTGTTCGGGCTCCTTTGTGTCTCCATACAAATTGTGACATTTTTTGTTCTGGTTCTGTGAAAAATGCCAGTGGTAGTTTGAGAGGGATTGCATTGAATCTGTAGATTGCTTTGCGTAGTAGAGTCATTTTCAAAATGTGGATTCTTCAAATCCAAGAACATGGTATATCTCTCCATCTATTTGTATCATCTTTCATTTCTTCCATAAGTGTCTTATAATTTTCTGCATACAGGTCTTTTGTCTCCTTAGGTAAGTTTATTCCTAGATATTTCATTCTTTTTGTTGCAGTGGTAAATGGGAGTGTTTTCTTGACTTCACTTTCAGATTTTTCATCATTAGTCTATAGGAATGCCAGAGATTTCTGTGCATTAATTTTGTATCCTTCTACTTTACCACATTCATTGTTTAGCTCTACTAGTTTTCTGGTAACATCTTTAGGATTCTCTATGTATTGTATTATGTCATCTGCAAACCGTGACAGCTTTACTTCTTCTTTTCCGATTTGGATTCCTTTGACTTCCTTTTCTTCTGTGATTGCTGTGAGTAAAACTTCCAAAACTATGTTGAATAAGAGTGGTGAGAGTGGGCAACCTTGTCTTGTTCCTGATCTTAGTGGAAATGCTTTCAGGTTTTCACCATTGAGGACGTTGTTGGCTGTGGGTTTGTCATATATGGCCTTTATTATGTTGAGGAAAGTTCCCTCTATGCCTACTTTCTGTAGCGTTTTTGTGATAAATGAGTGTTGAATTTTGTCAAAAGCTCTCTCTGCATCTATTGAGAAGATCCTATGGTTCTTCTCCTTCAATTTGTTAATATGGTGTATCACGTTGACTGATTGCGTATATTGAAGAATCCTTGTATTCCTGGAATAAATCCCACTTGATCATGGCGTATGATCCTTTTAATGTGCTGTTGGATTCTCTTTCCTAGTAATTTGTTGAGGAGTTTTGCATCTATGTTCATCAGTGATATTGGCCTGTAGTTTTCTTCCTTTGTGACATCCTTGTCTGGTTTTGGTATCGGGGCAATGGTGGCCTCCTAGAATGAGTTTGGGAGTGTTCCTCCCTCTGCTATATTTTGGGTGAGTTTGAGAAGGATGGGTATTAACTCTTCTCTAAATGTTTGAAAGAATTCGCCTGTGAAGCCATCTGGTCCTGGGCTTTTGTTTGTTGGAAGATTTTTCATCAGAGTTTCAATTTCAGTGCTTGTCACTGGCCTGTTCATATTTTCTATTTCTTCCTGGTTCACTCTCAGCAGGTTGTGCCTTTCTAAGAATTTGTCCATTTCTTCCAGGTTGTCCATTTTATTGGCATAGAATTGCTTGTTGTAATCTCTCATGATCTTTTGTATTTCTGCAGTGTCAGTTGCTACTTCTCCTTTGGCATTTCTAATTCTATTGATTTGAATCTTCTCCCTTTATTTCTTGATATGTCTGGCTAATAGTTGATCGATTTTGTTTATCTTCTCAAACAACCAGCTTTTAGGTTTATTGACCTTTGCTATCGTTTCAGTCATTTCTTTTTCATTTATTTCTGATCTGATCTTTATGATTTCTTTCCTTCTGCTAACTTTGGTTTTTTTTTTTTCTGTTCTTCTTTCTCTAATTGCTTTAGGTGCAAGGTTAGGTTATTTACTCGAGGTGTTTCCCGTTTCTAAAGGTAGGATTGTAGTGCTATGAACTTCCCTCTTAGAACTTCTTTTTCTGCATCCCATAGGTTTTGGGTCGTCGTGTCTCCACTGTCACTTGTGTCTAGGTAGTTTTTGATTTCCACAGTGATCACTTAGTTATTAAGTAGTGTATTGTTTAGCCGCCACGTGTTTGTATTTTTTACAGATCTTTTCCTGTCATTGATATCTAGTCTCATAGCGTTGTGGTCGGAAAAGATACTTGATACAATTTCTATTTTCTTAAATTTACCAAGGCTTCATTTGTGACTGAGGATATGATCTATCCTGGAGAACGTTCCATGAGCTCTTGAGATAAACGTGTATGCTGTGGTTTTTGGATGGAATGTCCTATAAATAGCGATTAAGTCCATCTTGCTTAATGTATCTTTTAAAGCTTGTGTTTCCTTATTGATTTTCATTTTGGATGATCTGTCCATTGCTGAATGTGGGGTGTTAATGTCCCCTACTATGAATGTGTTACTGTCTATTTCCCCTTTTATGGCTGTTAGTATTTTCCTTATGTATTGAGGTGCTCCTCTGTTGGGTGCATAAATATTTACAATTGTTATATCTTCTTCTTGGTTCAATCCCTTGATCATTATGTAGTTTCCTTCTTTGTCTCTTCTAATAGTCTTTATTTTAAAGTCTACTTTGTCTCATATGAGAATTGCTACTCCAGCTTTCTTTTGGTTTCCATTTGCATGGAATAATTTTTTTCCGTCCCCTCACATTCAGTCTGTATGTGTCTCTAGGTCTGAAGAGGGTCTCTTTTTTTTTCCTTTTTTGTTTTTTACATATTTACTGGAGTACAGTTGCTTTACAATGGTGTGTTACTTTCTGCTTTAAAACAAAGTTAATCAGTTATACACATACATATGTTCCCTTATCTCTTCCCTCTTGCATCTCCCTCCCTCACACCCTCCCTCTCCTACCCCTCCAGGCGGTCACAAAGCACCGAGCTGATCTCTCTGTGCTATGCGGCTGCTTCCCACTAGCTATCTACCTTACGTTTGGTCGTGTATATATGTCCATTGCCTCTCTCTCGCTTTGTCACAGCTTCCCCTTCCCCTTCCCGCTCCCCATAGCCTCAAGTCCATGCTCTAGTAGGTCTGTGTCTTTATTCCTGTCTTACCCCTAGGTTCTTCATGACATTTTCCCCTTAAATTCCATATATATGTGTTAGCACTCACTATTTGTCTTTCTCTTTCTGACTTACTTCACTCCGTATGACAGACTCTAGGTCCATCCACCTCATGACAAATAGCTCCATTTCGTTTCTTTTTCTGGCTGAGTACTATTCCATTGTATATATGTGCCACATCTTCTTTATCCATTTATCCGATGCAGGACACTCAGTTTGTTTCCATCTCCGGGCTACTGTAAATAGAGCTGCAGTGAACATTGTGGTACATGACTCTTTTTGAATTATGGTCTTCTCAGGGTATATGCCCAGTAGTGGGATTGCTGGGTCCTATGGTAGTTCTATTGGTAGTTTTTTAAGGAACCTCCAGGCTGTTCTCCACAGTGGCTGTACCAATTCACATTCCCACCATCAGTGCAAGAGGGTTCCCTTTTCTCCCCACCCTCTCCAGCATTTATTGTTTCTAGATTTTTTGAGGATGGCCATTCTGACTGGTGTGAGATGACATCTCATTGTAGTTTTGATTTGCATTTCTCTAATGATTAATGACGTTGAGCATTCTTTCGTGTGTTTGTTGGCAGTCTGTATATCTTCTTTGGAGAAATGTCTGTTTAGGTCTTCTGCCCATTTATGGATTGGGTTGTTTGGGTTTTTTTGTTATTGAGCTGCATGAGCAGCTTGTAAATCTTGGAGATTAATCCTTGGTCAGTTGCTTCATTTGCAAATATTTTCTCCCATTCTGGGGGTTCTCTTTTCATCTTGTTTATGGTTTCCTTTGCTGTGCAAAAGCTTCGAAGTTTCACTAGGTCCTATTTGTTTATTGTTGTTTTTATTTCCATTTCTCTAGGAGGTGCGTCAAAAAGGATCTTGCTGTGATTTATGTCATAGAGGGTTCTGCCTATGTTTTCCTCTAAGAGTTTGATAGTTCCTGGCCTTACATTTAGGTCTTTAATCCATTTTGAGCTTATTTTTGTGTATGGTGTTAGGGAGTGATCTAATCTCATACGTTTACATGGACCTGTCCAGTTTTCCCAGCACCACTTATCGAAGAGGCTGTCCTTTCTCCACTGTACATTCCTGCCTCCTTTATCAAAGGTAAGGTGACCGTATGTGCGTGGCTTTATCTCTGGGCTTTCTATCCTGTTCCATTGATCAATATTTCTGTTTTTGTGCCAGTACCATGCTATATTGGTTACTGTAGCTTTGTATTATACTCTGAAATCAGGGTGCGTGGTTCCTCCAGCTCCGTTTTTCTTCCTCAAATTGCTTTGGCTGTTCGGGCTCCTTTGTGTCTCCATACAAATTGTGACATTTTTTGTTCTGGTTCTGTGAAAAATGCCGGTGGTAGTTTGACAGGGATTGCATTGAATCTGTAGATTGCTTTGCGTAGTAGAGTCATTTTCAAAATGTGGATTCTTCAAATCCAAGAACATGGTATATCTCTCCATCTATTTGTATCATCTTTCATTTCTTCCATAAGTGTCTTATAATTTTCTGCATACAGGTCTTTTGTCTCATTGGGTAAGTTTATTCCTAGATATTTTATTCTTTTTGTTGCAGTGGTAAATGGGAGTGTTTTCTTGACTTCACTTTCAGATTTTTCATCATTATTCTATAGGAATGCCAGAGATTTCTGTGCATTAATTTTGTATCCTGCTACTTTACCACATTCATTGTTTAGCTCTACTAGTTTTCTGGTAACATCTTTAGGATTCTCTATGTATTGTATTATGTCATCTGCAAACCATGACAGCTTTACTTCTTCTTCTCCGATTTGGATTCCTTTGACTTCCTTTTCTTCTGTGATTGCTGTGAGTAAAACTTCCAAAACTATGTTGAATAAGAGTGGTGAGAGTGGGCAACCTTGTCTTGTTCCTGATCTTAGTGGAAATGCTTTCAGGTTTTCACCATTGAGGACGTTGTTGGCTGTGGGTTTGTCATATATGGCCTTTATTATGTTGAGGAAAGTTCCCTCTATGCCTACTTTCTGTAGCGTTTTTGTGATAAATGAGTGTTGAATTTTGTCAAAAGCTCTCTCTGCATCTATTGAGAAGATCCTATGGTTCTTCTCCTTCAATTTGTTAATATGGTGTATCACGTTGACTGATTGCGTATATTGAAGAATCCTTGTATTCCTGGAATAAATCCCACTTGATCATGGCGTATGATCCTTTTAATGTGCTGTTGGATTCTCTTTCCTAGTAATTTGTTGAGGAGTTTTGCATCTATGTTCATCAGTGATATTGGCCTGTAGTTTTCTTCCTTTGTGACATCCTTGTCTGGTTTTGGTATCGGGGCAATGGTGGCCTCCTAGAATGAGTTTGGGAGTGTTCCTCCCTCTGCTATATTTTGGGTGAGTTTGAGAAGGATGGGTATTAACTCTTCTCTAAATGTTTGAAAGAATTCGCCTGTGAAGCCATCTGGTCCTGAGCTTTTGTTTGTTGGGAGATTTTTCATCAGAGTTTCAATTTCAGTGCTTGTCACTGGTCTGTTCATATTTTCTATTTCTTCCTGGTTCACTCTCAGCAGGTTGTGCCTTTCTAAGAATTTGTCCATTTCTTCCAGGTTGTCCATTTTATTGGCATAGAATTGCTTGTTGTAATCTCTCATGATCTTTTGTATTTCTGCAGTGTCAGTTGTTACTTCTCCTTTGGCATTTCTAATTCTATTGATTTGAATCTTCTCCCTTTATTTCTTGATACGTCTGGCTAATAGTTGATCGATTTTGTTTATCTTCTCAAACAACCAGCTTTTAGGTTTATTGACCTTTGCTATCGTTTCAGTCATTTCTTTTTCATTTATTTCTGATCTGATCTTTATGATTTCTTTCCTTCTGCTAACTTTGGTTTTTTTTTTTTTCTGTTCTTCTTTCTCTAATTGCTTTAGGTGCAAGGTTAGGTTATTTACTCGAGGTGTTTCCCGTTTCTAAAGGTAGGATTGTAGTGCTATGAACTTCCCTCTTAGAACTTCTTTTTCTGCATCCTATAGGTTTTGGGTCGTCGTGTCTCCACTGTCACTTGTGTCTAGGTAGTTTTTGATTTCCACAGTGATCACTTAGTTATTAAGTAGTGTATTGTTTAGCCGCCACGTGTTTGTATTTTTTACAGATCTTTTCCTGTCATTGATATCTAGTCTCATAGCGTTGTGGTCGGAAAAGATACTTGATACAATTTCTATTTTCTTAAATTTACCAAGGCTTCATTTGTGACTGAGGATATGATCTATCCTGGAGAACGTTCCATGAGCTCTTGAGATAAACGTGTATGCTGTGGTTTTTGGATGGAATGTCCTATAAATAGCGATTAAGTCCATCTTGCTTAATGTATCTTTTAAAGCTTGTGTTTCCTTATTGATTTTCATTTTGGATGATCTGTCCATTGCTGAATGTGGGGTGTTAATGTCCCCTACTATGAATGTGTTACTGTCTATTTCCCCTTTTATGGCTGTTAGTATTTTCCTTATGTATTGAGGTGCTCCTCTGTTGGGTGCATAAATATTTACAATTGTTATATCTTCTTCTTGGTTCAATCCCTTGATCATTATGTAGTTTCCTTCTTTGTCTCTTCTAATAGTCTTTATTTTAAAGTCTACTTTGTCTCATATGAGAATTGCTACTCCAGCTTTCTTTTGGTTTCCATTTGCATGGAATAATTTTTTTCCGTCCCCTCACATTCAGTCTGTATGTGTCTCTAGGTCTGAAGAGGGTCTCTTTTTTTTTCCTTTTTTGTTTTTTACATATTTACTGGAGTACAGTTGCTTTACAATGGTGTGTTACTTTCTGCTTTAAAACAAAGTTAATCAGTTATACACATACATATGTTCCCTTATCTCTTCCCTCTTGCATCTCCCTCCCTCACACCCTCCCTCTCCTACCCCTCCAGGCGGTCACAAAGCACCGAGCTGATCTCTCTGTGCTATGCGGCTGCTTCCCACTAGCTATCTACCTTACGTTTGGTCGTGTATATATGTCCATTGCCTCTCTCTCGCTTTGTCACAGCTTCCCCTTCCCCTTCCCGCTCCCCATAGCCTCAAGTCCATGCTCTAGTAGGTCTGTGTCTTTATTCCTGTCTTACCCCTAGGTTCTTCATGACATTTTCCCCTTAAATTCCATATATATGTGTTAGCACTCACTATTTGTCTTTCTCTTTCTGACTTACTTCACTCCGTATGACAGACTCTAGGTCCATCCACCTCATGACAAATAGCTCCATTTCGTTTCTTTTTCTGGCTGAGTACTATTCCATTGTATATATGTGCCACATCTTCTTTATCCATTTATCCGATGCAGGACACTCAGTTTGTTTCCATCTCCGGGCTACTGTAAATAGAGCTGCAGTGAACATTGTGGTACATGACTCTTTTTGAATTATGGTCTTCTCAGGGTATATGCCCAGTAGTGGGATTGCTGGGTCCTATGGTAGTTCTATTGGTAGTTTTTTAAGGAACCTCCAGGCTGTTCTCCACAGTGGCTGTACCAATTCACATTCCCACCATCAGTGCAAGAGGGTTCCCTTTTCTCCCCACCCTCTCCAGCATTTATTGTTTCTAGATTTTTTGAGGATGGCCATTCTGACTGGTGTGAGATGACATCTCATTGTAGTTTTGATTTGCATTTCTCTAATGATTAATGACGTTGAGCATTCTTTCGTGTGTTTGTTGGCAGTCTGTATATCTTCTTTGGAGAAATGTCTATTTAGGTCTTCTGCCCATTTATGGATTGGGTTGTTTGGGTTTTTTTGTTATTGAGCTGCATGAGCAGCTTGTAAATCTTGGAGATTAATCCTTGGTCAGTTGCTTCATTTGCAAATATTTTCTCCCATTCTGGGGGTTCTCTTTTCATCTTGTTTATGGTTTCCTTTGCTGTGCAAAAGCTTTGAAGTTTCACTAGGTCCTATTTGTTTATTGTTGTTTTTATTTCCATTTCTCTTGGAGGTGGGTCAAAAAGGATCTTGCTGTGATTTATGTCATAGAGGGTTCTGCCTATGTTTTCCTCTAAGAGTTTGATAGTTCCTGGCCTTACATTTAGGTCTTTAATCCATTTTGAGCTTATTTTTGTGTATGGTGTTAGGGAGTGATCTAATCTCATACGTTTACATGGACCTGTCCAGTTTTCCCAGCACCACTTATCGAAGAGGCTGTCCTTTCTCCACTGTACATTCCTGCCTCCTTTATCAAAGGTAAGGTGACCGTATGTGCGTGGCTTCATCTCTGGGCTTTCTATCCTGTTCCATTGATCAATCTTTCTGTTTTTGTGCCAGTACCATGCTATATTGATTACTGTAGCTTTGTATTATGCTCTGAAATCAGGGTGCCTGGTTCCTCCAGCTCCGTTTTTCTTCCTCAAATTGCTTTGGCTGTTCGGGCTCCTTTGTGTCTCCATACAAATTGTGACATTTTTTGTTCTGGTTCTGTGAAAAATGCCAGTGGTAGTTTGAGAGGGATTGCATTGAATCTGTAGATTGCTTTGCGTAGTAGAGTCATTTTCAAAATGTGGATTCTTCAAATCCAAGAACATGGTATATCTCTCCATCTATTTGTATCATCTTTCATTTCTTCCATAAGTGTCTTATAATTTTCTGCATACAGGTCTTTTGTCTCCTTAGGTAAGTTTATTCCTAGATATTTCATTCTTTTTGTTGCAGTGGTAAATGGGAGTGTTTTCTTGACTTCACTTTCAGATTTTTCATCATTAGTCTATAGGAATGCCAGAGATTTCTGTGCATTAATTTTGTATCCTTCTACTTTACCACATTCATTGTTTAGCTCTACTACTTTTCTGGTAACATCTTTAGGATTCTCTATGTATTGTATTATGTCATCTGCAAACCGTGACAGCTTTACTTCTTCTTTTCCGATTTGGATTCCTTTGACTTCCTTTTCTTCTGTGATTGCTGTGAGTAAAACTTCCAAAACTATGTTGAATAAGAGTGGTGAGAGTGGGCAACCTTGTCTTGTTCCTGATCTTAGTGGAAATGCTTTCAGGTTTTCACCATTGAGGACGTTGTTGGCTGTGGGTTTGTCATATATGGCCTTTATTATGTTGAGGAAAGTTCCCTCTATGCCTACTTTCTGTAGCGTTTTTGTGATAAATGAGTGTTGAATTTTGTCAAAAGCTCTCTCTGCATCTATTGAGAAGATCCTATGGTTCTTCTCCTTCAATTTGTTAATATGGTGTATCACGTTGACTGATTGCGTATATTGAAGAATCCTTGTATTCCTGGAATAAATCCCACTTGATCATGGCGTATGATCCTTTTAATGTGCTGTTGGATTCTCTTTCCTAGTAATTTGTTGAGGAGTTTTGCATCTATGTTCATCAGTGATATTGGCCTGTAGTTTTCTTCCTTTGTGACATCCTTGTCTGGTTTTGGTATCGGGGCGATGGTGGCCTCGTAGAATGAGTTTGGGAGTGTTCCTCCCTCTGCTATATTTTGGGTGAGTTTGAGAAGGATGGGTATTAACTCTTCTCTAAATGTTTGAAAGAATTCGCCTGTGAAGCCATCTGGTCCTGGGCTTTTGTTTGTTGGAAGATTTTTCATCAGAGTTTCAATTTCAGTGCTTGTCACTGGCCTGTTCATATTTTCTATTTCTTCCTGGTTCACTCTCAGCAGGTTGTGCCTTTCTAAGAATTTGTCCATTTCTTCCAGGTTGTCCATTTTATTGGCATAGAATTGCTTGTTGTAATCTCTCATGATCTTTTGTATTTCTGCAGTGTCAGTTGCTACTTCTCCTTTGGCATTTCTAATTCTATTGATTTGAATCTTCTCCCTTTATTTCTTGATACGTCTGGCTAATAGTTGATCGATTTTGTTTATCTTCTCAAACAACCAGCTTTTAGGTTTATTGACCTTTGCTATCGTTTCAGTCATTTCTTTTTCATTTATTTCTGATCTGATCTTTATGATTTCTTTCCTTCTGCTAACTTTGGTTTTTTTTTTTTTCTGTTCTTCTTTCTCTAATTGCTTTAGGTGCAAGGTTAGGTTATTTACTCGAGGTGTTTCCCGTTTCTAAAGGTAGGATTGTAGTGCTATGAACTTCCCTCTTAGAACTTCTTTTTCTGCATCCCATAGGTTTTGGGTCGTCGTGTCTCCACTGTCACTTGTGTCTAGGTAGTTTTTGATTTCCACAGTGATCACTTAGTTATTAAGTAGTGTATTGTTTAGCCGCCACGTGTTTGTATTTCTTACAGATCTTTTCCTGTCATTGATATCTAGTCTCATAGCGTTGTGGTCGGAAAAGATACTTGATACAATTTCTATTTTCTTAAATTTACCAAGGCTTCATTTGTGACTGAGGATATGATCTATCCTGGAGAACGTTCCATGAGCTCTTGAGATAAACGTGTATGCTGTGGTTTTTGGATGGAATGTCCTATAAATAGCGATTAAGTCCATCTTGCTTAATGTATCTTTTAAAGCTTGTGTTTCCTTATTGATTTTCATTTTGGATGATCTGTCCATTGCTGAATGTGGGGTGTTAATGTCCCCTACTATGAATGTGTTACTGTCTATTTCCCCTTTTATGGCTGTTAGTATTTTCCTTATGTATTGAGGTGCTCCTCTGTTGGGTGCATAAATATTTACAATTGTTATATCTTCTTCTTGGTTCAATCCCTTGATCATTATGTAGTTTGCTTCTTTGTCTCTTCTAATAGTCTTTATTTTAAAGTCTACTTTGTCTCATATGAGAATTGCTACTCCAGCTTTCTTTTGGTTTCCATTTGCATGGAATAATTTTTTTCCGTCCCCTCACATTCAGTCTGTATGTGTCTCTAGGTCTGAAGAGGGTCTCTTTTTTTTTCCTTTTTTGTTTTTTACATATTTACTGGAGTACAGTTGCTTTACAATGGTGTGTTACTTTCTGCTTTAAAACAAAGTTAATCAGTTATACACATACATATGTTCCCTTATCTCTTCCCTCTTGCATCTCCCTCCCTCACACCCTCCCTCTCCTACCCCTCCAGGCGGTCACAAAGCACCGAGCTGATCTCTCTGTGCTATGCGGCTGCTTCCCACTAGCTATCTACCTTACGTTTGGTCGTGTATATATGTCCATTGCCTCTCTCTCGCTTTGTCACAGCTTCCCCTTCCCCTTCCCGCTCCCCATAGCCTCAAGTCCATGCTCTAGTAGGTCTGTGTCTTTATTCCTGTCTTACCCCTAGGTTCTTCATGACATTTTCCCCTTAAATTCCATATATATGTGTTAGCACTCACTATTTGTCTTTCTCTTTCTGACTTACTTCACTCCGTATGACAGACTCTAGGTCCATCCACCTCATGACAAATAGCTCCATTTCGTTTCTTTTTCTGGCTGAGTACTATTCCATTGTATATATGTGCCACATCTTCTTTATCCATTTATCCGATGCAGGACACTCAGTTTGTTTCCATCTCCGGGCTACTGTAAATAGAGCTGCAGTGAACATTGTGGTACATGACTCTTTTTGAATTATGGTCTTCTCAGGGTATATGCCCAGTAGTGGGATTGCTGGGTCCTATGGTAGTTCTATTGGTGGTTTTTTAAGGAACCTCCAGGCTGTTCTCCACAGTGGCTGTACCAATTCACATTCCCACCATCAGTGCAAGAGGGTTCCCTTTTCTCCCCACCCTCTCCAGCATTTATTGTTTCTAGATTTTTTGAGGATGGCCATTCTGACTGGTGTGAGATGACATCTCATTGTAGTTTTGATTTGCATTTCTCTAATGATTAATGACGTTGAGCATTCTTTCGTGTGTTTGTTGGCAGTCTGTATATCTTCTTTGGAGAAATGTCTATTTAGGTCTTCTGCCCATTTATGGATTGGGTTGTTTGGGTTTTTTTGTTATTGAGCTGCATGAGCAGCTTGTAAATCTTGGAGATTAATCCTTGGTCAGTTGCTTCATTTGCAAATATTTTCTCCCATTCTGGGGGTTCTCTTTTCATCTTGTTTATGGTTTCCTTTGCTGTGCAAAAGCTTTGAAGTTTCACTAGGTCCTATTTGTTTATTGTTGTTTTTATTTCCATTTCTCTAGGAGGTGGGTCAAAAAGGATCTTGCTGTGATTTATGTCATAGAGGGTTCTGCCTATGTTTTCCTCTAAGAGTTTGATAGTTCCTGGCCTTACATTTAGGTCTTTAATCCATTTTGAGCTTATTTTTGTGTACGGTGTTAGGGAGTGATCTAATCTCATACGTTTACATGGACCTGTCCAGTTTTCCCAGCACCACTTATCGAAGAGGCTGTCCTTTCTCCACTGTACATTCCTGCCTCCTTTATCAAAGGTAAGGTGACCGTATGTGCGTGGCTTCATCTCTGGGCTTTCTATCCTGTTCCATTGATCAATCTTTCTGTTTTTGTGCCAGTACCATGCTATATTGATTACTGTAGCTTTGTATTATGCTCTGAAATCAGGGTGCCTGGTTCCTCCAGCTCCGTTTTTCTTCCTCAAATTGCTTTGGCTGTTCGGGCTCCTTTGTGTCTCCATACAAATTGTGACATTTTTTGTTCTGGTTCTGTGAAAAATGCCAGTGGTAGTTTGAGAGGGATTGCATTGAATCTGTAGATTGCTTTGCGTAGTAGAGTCATTTTCAAAATGTGGATTCTTCAAATCCAAGAACATGGTATATCTCTCCATCTATTTGTATCATCTTTCATTTCTTCCATAAGTGTCTTATAATTTTCTGCATACAGGTCTTTTGTCTCCTTAGGTAAGTTTATTCCTAGATATTTCATTCTTTTTGTTGCAGTGGTAAATGGGAGTGTTTTCTTGACTTCACTTTCAGATTTTTCATCATTAGTCTATAGGAATGCCAGAGATTTCTGTGCATTAATTTTGTATCCTTCTACTTTACCACATTCATTGTTTAGCTCTACTAGTTTTCTGGTAACATCTTTAGGATTCTCTATGTATTGTATTATGTCATCTGCAAACCGTGACAGCTTTACTTCTTCTTTTCCGATTTGGATTCCTTTGACTTCCTTTTCTTCTGTGATTGCTGTGAGTAAAACTTCCAAAACTATGTTGAATAAGAGTGGTGAGAGTGGGCAACCTTGTCTTGTTCCTGATCTTAGTGGAAATGCTTTCAGGTTTTCACCATTGAGGACGTTGTTGGCTGTGGGTTTGTCATATATGGCCTTTATTATGTTGAGGAAAGTTCCCTCTATGCCTACTTTCTGTAGCGTTTTTGTGATAAATGAGTGTTGAATTTTGTCAAAAGCTCTCTCTGCATCTATTGAGAAGATCCTATGGTTCTTCTCCTTCAATTTGTTAATATGGTGTATCACGTTGACTGATTGCGTATATTGAAGAATCCTTGTATTCCTGGAATAAATCCCACTTGATCATGGCGTATGATCCTTTTAATGTGCTGTTGGATTCTCTTTCCTAGTAATTTGTTGAGGAGTTTTGCATCTATGTTCATCAGTGATATTGGCCTGTAGTTTTCTTCCTTTGTGACATCCTTGTCTGGTTTTGGTATCGGGGCAATGGTGGCCTCCTAGAATGAGTTTGGGAGTGTTCCTCCCTCTGCTATATTTTGGGTGAGTTTGAGAAGGATGGGTATTAACTCTTCTCTAAATGTTTGAAAGAATTCGCCTGTGAAGCCATCTGGTCCTGGGCTTTTGTTTGTTGGAAGATTTTTCATCAGAGTTTCAATTTCAGTGCTTGTCACTGGCCTGTTCATATTTTCTATTTCTTCCTGGTTCACTCTCAGCAGGTTGTGCCTTTCTAAGAATTTGTCCATTTCTTCCAGGTTGTCCATTTTATTGGCATAGAATTGCTTGTTGTAATCTCTCATGATCTTTTGTATTTCTGCAGTGTCAGTTGTTACTTCTCCTTTGGCATTTCTAATTCTATTGATTTGAATCTTCTCCCTTTATTTCTTGATACGTCTGGCTAATAGTTGATCGATTTTGTTTATCTTCTCAAACAACCAGCTTTTAGGTTTATTGACCTTTGCTATCGTTTCAGTCATTTCTTTTGCATTTATTTCTGATCTGATCTTTATGATTTCTTTCCTTCTGCTAACTTTGTTTTTTTTTTTTTCTGTTCTTCTTTCTCTAATTGCTTTAGGTGCAAGGTTAGGTTATTTACTCGAGGTGTTTCCCGTTTCTAAAGGTAGGATTGTAGTGCTATGAACTTCCCTCTTAGAACTTCTTTTTCTGCATCCCATAGGTTTTGGGTCGTCGTGTCTCCACTGTCACTTGTGTCTAGGTAGTTTTTGATTTCCACAGTGATCACTTAGTTATTAAGTAGTGTATTGTTTAGCCGCCACGTGTTTGTATTTTTTACAGATCTTTTCCTGTCATTGATATCTAGTCTCATAGCGTTGTGGTCGGAAAAGATACTTGATACAATTTCTATTTTCTTAAATTTACCAAGGCTTCATTTGTGACTGAGGATATGATCTATCCTGGAGAACGTTCCATGAGCTCTTGAGATAAACGTGTATGCTGTGGTTTTTGGATGGAATGTCCTATAAATAGCGATTAAGTCCATCTTGCTTAATGTATCTTTTAAAGCTTGTGTTTCCTTATTGATTTTCATTTTGGATGATCTGTCCATTGCTGAATGTGGGGTGTTAATGTCCCCTACTATGAATGTGTTACTGTCTATTTCCCCTTTTATGGCTGTTAGTATTTTCCTTATGTATTGAGGTGCTCCTCTGTTGGGTGCATAAATATTTACAATTGTTATATCTTCTTCTTGGTTCAATCCCTTGATCATTATGTAGTTTCCTTCTTTGTCTCTTCTAATAGTCTTTATTTTAAAGTCTACTTTGTCTCATATGAGAATTGCTACTCCAGCTTTCTTTTGGTTTCCATTTGCATGGAATAATTTTTTTCCGTCCCCTCACATTCAGTCTGTATGTGTCTCTAGGTCTGAAGAGGGTCTCTTTTTTTTTCCTTTTTTGTTTTTTACATATTTACTGGAGTACAGTTGCTTTACAATGGTGTGTTACTTTCTGCTTTAAAACAAAGTTAATCAGTTATACACATACATATGTTCCCTTATCTCTTCCCTCTTGCATCTCCCTCCCTCACACCCTCCCTCTCCTACCCCTCCAGGCGGTCACAAAGCACCGAGCTGATCTCTCTGTGCTATGCGGCTGCTTCCCACTAGCTATCTACCTTACGTTTGGTCGTGTATATATGTCCATTGCCTCTCTCTCGCTTTGTCACAGCTTCCCCTTCCCCTTCCCGCTCCCCATAGCCTCAAGTCCATGCTCTAGTAGGTCTGTGTCTTTATTCCTGTCTTACCCCTAGGTTCTTCATGACATTTTCCCCTTAAATTCCATATATATGTGTTAGCACTCACTATTTGTCTTTCTCTTTCTGACTTACTTCACTCCGTATGACAGACTCTAGGTCCATCCACCTCATGACAAATAGCTCCATTTCGTTTCTTTTTCTGGCTGAGTACTATTCCATTGTATATATGTGCCACATCTTCTTTATCCATTTATCCGATGCAGGACACTCAGTTTGTTTCCATCTCCGGGCTACTGTAAATAGAGCTGCAGTGAACATTGTGGTACATGACTCTTTTTGAATTATGGTCTTCTCAGGGTATATGCCCAGTAGTGGGATTGCTGGGTCCTATGGTAGTTCTATTGGTAGTTTTTTAAGGAACCTCCAGGCTGTTCTCCACAGTGGCTGTACCAATTCACATTCCCACCATCAGTGCAAGAGGGTTCCCTTTTCTCCCCACCCTCTCCAGCATTTATTGTTTCTAGATTTTTTGAGGATGGCCATTCTGACTGGTGTGAGATGACATCTCATTGTAGTTTTGATTTGCATTTCTCTAATGATTAATGACGTTGAGCATTCTTTCGTGTGTTTGTTGGCAGTCTGTATATCTTCTTTGGAGAAATGTCTGTTTAGGTCTTCTGCCCATTTATGGATTGGGTTGTTTGGGTTTTTTTGTTATTGAGCTGCATGAGCAGCTTGTAAATCTTGGAGATTAATCCTTGGTCAGTTGCTTCATTTGCAAATATTTTCTCCCATTCTGGGGGTTCTCTTTTCATCTTGTTTATGGTTTCCTTTGCTGTGCAAAAGCTTTGAAGTTTCACTAGGTCCTATTTGTTTATTGTTGTTTTTATTTCCATTTCTCTTGGAGGTGGGTCAAAAAGGATCTTGCTGTGATTTATGTCATAGAGGGTTCTGCCTATGTTTTCCTCTAAGAGTTTGATAGTTCCTGGCCTTACATTTAGGTCTTTAATCCATTTTGAGCTTATTTTTGTGTATGGTGTTAGGGAGTGATCTACTCTCATACGTTTACATGGACCTGTCCAGTTTTCCCAGCACCACTTATCGAAGAGGCTGTCCTTTCTCCACTGTACATTCCTGCCTCCTTTATCAAAGGTAAGGTGACCGTATGTGCGTGGCTTCATCTCTGGGCTTTCTATCCTGTTCCATTGATCAATCTTTCTGTTTTTGTGCCAGTACCATGCTATATTGATTACTGTAGCTTTGTATTATGCTCTGAAATCAGGGTGCCTGGTTCCTCCAGCTCCGTTTTTCTTCCTCAAATTGCTTTGGCTGTTCGGGCTCCTTTGTGTCTCCATACAAATTGTGACATTTTTTGTTCTGGTTCTGTGAAAAATGCCAGTGGTAGTTTGAGAGGGATTGCATTGAATCTGTAGATTGCTTTGCGTAGTAGAGTCATTTTCAAAATGTGGATTCTTCAAATCCAAGAACATGGTATATCTCTCCATCTATTTGTATCATCTTTCATTTCTTCCATAAGTGTCTTATAATTTTCTGCATACAGGTCTTTTGTCTCCTTAGGTAAGTTTATTCCTAGATATTTCATTCTTTTTGTTGCAGTGGTAAATGGGAGTGTTTTCTTGACTTCACTTTCAGATTTTTCATCATTAGTCTATAGGAATGCCAGAGATTTCTGTGCATTAATTTTGTATCCTTCTACTTTACCACATTCATTGTTTAGCTCTACTAGTTTTCTGGTAACATCTTTAGGATTCTCTATGTATTGTATTATGTCATCTGCAAACCGTGACAGCTTTACTTCTTCTTTTCCGATTTGGATTCCTTTGACTTCCTTTTCTTCTGTGATTGCTGTGAGTAAAACTTCCAAAACTATGTTGAATAAGAGTGGTGAGAGTGGGCAACCTTGTCTTGTTCCTGATCTTAGTGGAAATGCTTTCAGGTTTTCACCATTGAGGACGTTGTTGGCTGTGGGTTTGTCATATATGGCCTTTATTATGTTGAGGAAAGTTCCCTCTATGCCTACTTTCTGTAGCGTTTTGTGATAAATGAGTGTTGAATTTTGTCAAAAGCTCTCTCTGCATCTATTGAGAAGATCCTATGGTTCTTCTCCTTCAATTTGTTAATATGGTGTATCACGTTGACTGATTGCGTATATTGAAGAATCCTTGTATTCCTGGAATAAATCCCACTTGATCATGGCGTATGATCCTTTTAATGTGCTGTTGGATTCTCTTTCCTAGTAATTTGTTGAGGAGTTTTGCATCTATGTTCATCAGTGATATTGGCCTGTAGTTTTCTTCCTTTGTGACATCCTTGTCTGGTTTTGGTATCGGGGCAATGGTGGCCTCGTAGAATGAGTTTGGGAGTGTTCCTCCCTCTGCTATATTTTGGGTGAGTTTGAGAAGGATGGGTATTAACTCTTCTCTAAATGTTTGAAAGAATTCGCCTGTGAAGCCATCTGGTCCTGGGCTTTTGTTTGTTGGAAGATTTTTCATCAGAGTTTCAATTTCAGTGCTTGTCACTGGCCTGTTCATATTTTCTATTTCTTCCTGGTTCACTCTCAGCAGGTTGTGCCTTTCTAAGAATTTGTCCATTTCTTCCAGGTTGTCCATTTTATTGGCATAGAATTGCTTGTTGTAATCTCTCATGATCTTTTGTATTTCTGCAGTGTCAGTTGTTACTTCTCCTTTGGCATTTCTAATTCTATTGATTTGAATCTTCTCCCTTTATTTCTTGATACGTCTGGCTAATAGTTGATCGATTTTGTTTATCTTCTCAAACAACCAGCTTTTAGGTTTATTGACCTTTGCTATCGTTTCAGTCATTTCTTTTGCATTTATTTCTGATCTGATCTTTATGATTTCTTTCCTTCTGCTAACTTTGTTTTTTTTTTTTTCTGTTCTTCTTTCTCTAATTGCTTTAGGTGGAAGGTTAGGTTATTTACTCGAGGTGTTTCCCATTTCTAAAGGTAGGATTGTAGTGCTATGAACTTCCCTCTTAGAACTTCTTTTTCTGCATCCCATAGGTTTTGGGTCGTCGTGTCTCCACTGTCACTTGTGTCTAGGTAGTTTTTGATTTCCACAGTGATCACTTAGTTATTAAGTAGTGTATTGTTTAGCCGCCACGTGTTTGTATTTCTTACAGATCTTTTCCTGTCATTGATATCTAGTCTCATAGCGTTGTGGTCGGAAAAGATACTTGATACAATTTCTATTTTCTTAAATTTACCAAGGCTTCATTTGTGACTGAGGATATGATCTATCCTGGAGAACGTTCCATGAGCTCTTGAGATAAACGTGTATGCTGTGGTTTTTGGATGGAATGTCCTATAAATAGCGATTAAGTCCATCTTGCTTAATGTATCTTTTAAAGCTTGTGTTTCCTTATTGATTTTCATTTTGGATGATCTGTCCATTGCTGAATGTGGGGTGTTAATGTCCCCTACTATGAATGTGTTACTGTCTATTTCCCCTTTTATGGCTGTTAGTATTTTCCTTATGTATTGAGGTGCTCCTCTGTTGGGTGCATAAATATTTACAATTGTTATATCTTCTTCTTGGTTCAATCCCTTGATCATTATGTAGTTTCCTTCTTTGTCTCTTCTAATAGTCTTTATTTTAAAGTCTACTTTGTCTCATATGAGAATTGCTACTCCAGCTTTCTTTTGGTTTCCATTTGCATGGAATAATTTTTTTCCGTCCCCTCACATTCAGTCTGTATGTGTCTCTAGGTCTGAAGAGGGTCTCTTTTTTTTTTCCTTTTTTGTTTTTTACATATTTACTGGAGTACAGTTGCTTTACAATGGTGTGTTACTTTCTGCTTTAAAACAAAGTTAATCAGTTATACACATACATATGTTCCCTTATCTCTTCCCTCTTGCATCTCCCTCCCTCACACCCTCCCTCTCCTACCCCTCCAGGCGGTCACAAAGCACCGAGCTGATCTCTCTGTGCTATGCGGCTGCTTCCCACTAGCTATCTACCTTACGTTTGGTCGTGTATATATATAGGTCCATGCCTCTCTCTCGCTTTGTCACAGCTTCCCCTTCCCCTTCCCGCTCCCCATAGCCTCAAGTCCATTCTCTAGTAGGTCTGTGTCTTTATTCCTGTCTTACCCCTAGGTTCTTCATGACATTTTCCCCTTAAATTCCATATATATGTGTTAGCACTCACTATTTGTCTTTCTCTTTCTGACTTACTTCACTCCGTACGACAGACTCTAGGTCCATCCACCTCATGACAAATAGCTCCATTTCGTTTCTTTTTCTGGCTGAGTACTATTCCATTGTATATATGTGCCACATCTTCTTTATCCATTTATCCGATGCAGGACACTCAGTTTGTTTCCATCTCCGGGCTACTGTAAATAGAGCTGCAGTGAACATTGTGGTACATGACTCTTTTTGAATTATGGTCTTCTCAGGGTATATGCCCAGTAGTGGGATTGCTGGGTCCTATGGTAGTTCTATTGGTAGTTTTTTAAGGAACCTCCAGGCTGTTCTCCACAGTGGCTGTACCAATTCACATTCCCACCATCAGTGCAAGAGGGTTCCCTTTTCTCCCCACCCTCTCCAGCATTTATTGTTTCTAGATTTTTTGAGGATGGCCATTCTGACTGGTGTGAGATGACATCTCATTGTAGTTTTGATTTGCATTTCTCTAATGATTAATGACGTTGAGCATTCTTTCGTGTGTTTGTTGGCAGTCTGTATATCTTCTTTGGAGAAATGTCTATTTAGGTCTTCTGCCCATTTATGGATTGGGTTGTTTGGGTTTTTTTGTTATTGAGCTGCATGAGCAGCTTGTAAATCTTGGAGATTAATCCTTGGTCAGTTGCTTCATTTGCAAATATTTTCTCCCATTCTGGGGGTTCTCTTTTCATCTTGTTTATGGTTTCCTTTGCTGTGCAAAAGCTTTGAAGTTTCACTAGGTCCTATTTGTTTATTGTTGTTTTTATTTCCATTTCTCTTGGAGGTGGGTCAAAAAGGATCTTGCTGTGATTTATGTCATAGAGGGTTCTGCCTATGTTTTCCTCTAAGAGTTTGATAGTTCCTGGCCTTACATTTAGGTCTTTAATCCATTTTGAGCTTATTTTTGTGTATGGTGTTAGGGAGTGATCTAATCTCATACGTTTACATGGACCTGTCCAGTTTTCCCAGCACCACTTATTGAAGAGGCTGTCCTTTCTCCACTGTACATTCCTGCCTCCTTTATCAAAGGTAAGGTGACCGTATGTGCGTGGCTTCATCTCTGGGCTTTCTATCCTGTTCCATTGATCAATCTTTCTGTTTTTGTGCCAGTACCATGCTATATTGATTACTGTAGCTTTGTATTATGCTCTGAAATCAGGGTGCCTGGTTCCTCCAGCTCCGTTTTTCTTCCTCAAATTGCTTTGGCTGTTCGGGCTCCTTTGTGTCTCCATACAAATTGTGACATTTTTTGTTCTGGTTCTGTGAAAAATGCCAGTGGTAGTTTGAGAGGGATTGCATTGAATCTGTAGATTGCTTTGCGTAGTAGAGTCATTTTCAAAATGTGGATTCTTCAAATCCAAGAACATGGTATATCTCTCCATCTATTTGTATCATCTTTCATTTCTTCCATAAGTGTCTTATAATTTTCTGCATACAGGTCTTTTGTCTCCTTAGGTAAGTTTATTCCTAGATATTTCATTCTTTTTGTTGCAGTGGTAAATGGGAGTGTTTTCTTGACTTCACTTTCAGATTTTTCATCATTAGTCTATAGGAATGCCAGAGATTTCTGTGCATTAATTTTGTATCCTTCTACTTTACCACATTCATTGTTTAGCTCTACTACTTTTCTGGTAACATCTTTAGGATTCTCTATGTATTGTATTATGTCATCTGCAAACCGTGACAGCTTTACTTCTTCTTTTCCGATTTGGATTCCTTTGACTTCCTTTTCTTCTGTGATTGCTGTGAGTAAAACTTCCAAAACTATGTTGAATAAGAGTGGTGAGAGTGGGCAACCTTGTCTTGTTCCTGATCTTAGTGGAAATGCTTTCAGGTTTTCACCATTGAGGACATTGTTGGCTGTGGGTTTGTCATATATGGCCTTTATTATGTTGAGGAAAGTTCCCTCTATGCCTACTTTCTGTAGCGTTTTTGTGATAAATGAGTGTTGAATTTTGTCAAAAGCTCTCTCTGCATCTATTGAGAAGATCCTATGGTTCTTCTCCTTCAATTTGTTAATATGGTGTATCACGTTGACTGATTGCGTATATTGAAGAATCCTTGTATTCCTGGAATAAATCCCACTTGATCATGGCGTATGATCCTTTTAATGTGCTGTTGGATTCTCTTTCCTAGTAATTTGTTGAGGAGTTTTGCATCTATGTTCATCAGTGATATTGGCCTGTAGTTTTCTTCCTTTGTGACATCCTTGTCTGGTTTTGGTATCGGGGCGATGGTGGCCTCGTAGAATGAGTTTGGGAGTGTTCCTCCCTCTGCTATATTTTGGGTGAGTTTGAGAAGGATGGGTATTAACTCTTCTCTAAATGTTTGAAAGAATTCGCCTGTGAAGCCATCTGGTCCTGGGCTTTTGTTTGTTGGAAGATTTTTCATCAGAGTTTCAATTTCAGTGCTTGTCACTGGCCTGTTCATATTTTCTATTTCTTCCTGGTTCACTCTCAGCAGGTTGTGCCTTTCTAAGAATTTGTCCATTTCTTCCAGGTTGTCCATTTTATTGGCATAGAATTGCTTGTTGTAATCTCTCATGATCTTTTGTATTTCTGCAGTGTCAGTTGTTACTTCTCCTTTTGCATTTCTAATTCTATTGATTTGAATCTTCTCCCTTTATTTCTTGATACGTCTGGCTAATAGTTGATCGATTTTGTTTATCTTCTCAAACAACCAGCTTTTAGGTTTATTGACCTTTGCTATCGTTTCAGTCATTTCTTTTTCATTTATTTCTGATCTGATCTTTATGATTTCTTTCCTTCTGCTAACTTTGGTTTTTTTTTTTTTCTGTTCTTCTTTCTCTAATTGCTTTAGGTGCAAGGTTAGGTTATTTACTCGAGGTGTTTCCCGTTTCTAAAGGTAGGATTGTAGTGCTATGAACTTCCCTCTTAGAACTTCTTTTTCTGCATCCTATAGGTTTTGGGTCGTCGTGTCTCCACTGTCACTTGTGTCTAGGTAGTTTTTGATTTCCACAGTGATCACTTAGTTATTAAGTAGTGTATTGTTTAGCCGCCACGTGTTTGTATTTTTTACAGATCTTTTCCTGTCATTGATATCTAGTCTCATAGCGTTGTGGTCGGAAAAGATACTTGATACAATTTCTATTTTCTTAAATTTACCAAGGCTTCATTTGTGACTGAGGATATGATCTATCCTGGAGAACGTTCCATGAGCTCTTGAGATAAACGTGTATGCTGTGGTTTTTGGATGGAATGTCCTATAAATAGCGATTAAGTCCATCTTGCTTAATGTATCTTTTAAAGCTTGTGTTTCCTTATTGATTTTCATTTTGGATGATCTGTCCATTGCTGAATGTGGGGTGTTAATGTCCCCTACTATGAATGTGTTACTGTCTATTTCCCCTTTTATGGCTGTTAGTATTTTCCTTATGTATTGAGGTGCTCCTCTGTTGGGTGCATAAATATTTACAATTGTTATATCTTCTTCTTGGTTCAATCCCTTGATCATTATGTAGTTTGCTTCTTTGTCTCTTCTAATAGTCTTTATTTTAAAGTCTACTTTGTCTCATATGAGAATTGCTACTCCAGCTTTCTTTTGGTTTCCATTTGCATGGAATAATTTTTTTCCGTCCCCTCACATTCAGTCTGTATGTGTCTCTAGGTCTGAAGAGGGTCTCTTTTTTTTTCCTTTTTTGTTTTTTACATATTTACTGGAGTACAGTTGCTTTACAATGGTGTGTTACTTTCTGCTTTAAAACAAAGTTAATCAGTTATACACATACATATGTTCCCTTATCTCTTCCCTCTTGCATCTCCCTCCCTCACACCCTCCCTCTCCTACCCCTCCAGGCGGTCACAAAGCACCGAGCTGATCTCTCTGTGCTATGCGGCTGCTTCCCACTAGCTATCTACCTTACGTTTGGTCGTGTATATATGTCCATTGCCTCTCTCTCGCTTTGTCACAGCTTCCCCTTCCCCTTCCCGCTCCCCATAGCCTCAAGTCCATGCTCTAGTAGGTCTGTGTCTTTATTCCTGTCTTACCCCTAGGTTCTTCATGACATTTTCCCCTTAAATTCCATATATATGTGTTAGCACTCACTATTTGTCTTTCTCTTTCTGACTTACTTCACTCCGTATGACAGACTCTAGGTCCATCCACCTCATGACAAATAGCTCCATTTCGTTTCTTTTTCTGGCTGAGTACTATTCCATTGTATATATGTGCCACATCTTCTTTATCCATTTATCCGATGCAGGACACTCAGTTTGTTTCCATCTCCGGGCTACTGTAAATAGAGCTGCAGTGAACATTGTGGTACATGACTCTTTTTGAATTATGGTCTTCTCAGGGTATATGCCCAGTAGTGGGATTGCTGGGTCCTATGGTAGTTCTATTGGTGGTTTTTTAAGGAACCTCCAGGCTGTTCTCCACAGTGGCTGTACCAATTCACATTCCCACCATCAGTGCAAGAGGGTTCCCTTTTCTCCCCACCCTCTCCAGCATTTATTGTTTCTAGATTTTTTGAGGATGGCCATTCTGACTGGTGTGAGATGACATCTCATTGTAGTTTTGATTTGCATTTCTCTAATGATTAATGACGTTGAGCATTCTTTCGTGTGTTTGTTGGCAGTCTGTATATCTTCTTTGGAGAAATGTCTATTTAGGTCTTCTGCCCATTTATGGATTGGGTTGTTTGGGTTTTTTTGTTATTGAGCTGCATGAGCAGCTTGTAAATCTTGGAGATTAATCCTTGGTCAGTTGCTTCATTTGCAAATATTTTCTCCCATTCTGGGGGTTCTCTTTTCATCTTGTTTATGGTTTCCTTTGCTGTGCAAAAGCTTTGAAGTTTCACTAGGTCCTATTTGTTTATTGTTGTTTTTATTTCCATTTCTCTAGGAGGTGGGTCAAAAAGGATCTTGCTGTGATTTATGTCATAGAGGGTTCTGCCTATGTTTTCCTCTAAGAGTTTGATAGTTCCTGGCCTTACATTTAGGTCTTTAATCCATTTTGAGCTTATTTTTGTGTACGGTGTTAGGGAGTGATCTAATCTCATACGTTTACATGGACCTGTCCAGTTTTCCCAGCACCACTTATCGAAGAGGCTGTCCTTTCTCCACTGTACATTCCTGCCTCCTTTATCAAAGGTAAGGTGACCGTATGTGCGTGGCTTCATCTCTGGGCTTTCTATCCTGTTCCATTGATCAATCTTTCTGTTTTTGTGCCAGTACCATGCTATATTGATTACTGTAGCTTTGTATTATGCTCTGAAATCAGGGTGCCTGGTTCCTCCAGCTCCGTTTTTCTTCCTCAAATTGCTTTGGCTGTTCGGGCTCCTTTGTGTCTCCATACAAATTGTGACATTTTTTGTTCTGGTTCTGTGAAAAATGCCAGTGGTAGTTTGAGAGGGATTGCATTGAATCTGTAGATTGCTTTGCGTAGTAGAGTCATTTTCAAAATGTGGATTCTTCAAATCCAAGAACATGGTATATCTCTCCATCTATTTGTATCATCTTTCATTTCTTCCATAAGTGTCTTATAATTTTCTGCATACAGGTCTTTTGTCTCCTTAGGTAAGTTTATTCCTAGATATTTCATTCTTTTTGTTGCAGTGGTAAATGGGAGTGTTTTCTTGACTTCACTTTCAGATTTTTCATCATTAGTCTATAGGAATGCCAGAGATTTCTGTGCATTAATTTTGTATCCTTCTACTTTACCACATTCATTGTTTAGCTCTACTAGTTTTCTGGTAACATCTTTAGGATTCTCTATGTATTGTATTATGTCATCTGCAAACCGTGACAGCTTTACTTCTTCTTTTCCGATTTGGATTCCTTTGACTTCCTTTTCTTCTGTGATTGCTGTGAGTAAAACTTCCAAAACTATGTTGAATAAGAGTGGTGAGAGTGGGCAACCTTGTCTTGTTCCTGATCTTAGTGGAAATGCTTTCAGGTTTTCACCATTGAGGACGTTGTTGGCTGTGGGTTTGTCATATATGGCCTTTATTATGTTGAGGAAAGTTCCCTCTATGCCTACTTTCTGTAGCGTTTTTGTGATAAATGAGTGTTGAATTTTGTCAAAAGCTCTCTCTGCATCTATTGAGAAGATCCTATGGTTCTTCTCCTTCAATTTGTTAATATGGTGTATCACGTTGACTGATTGCGTATATTGAAGAATCCTTGTATTCCTGGAATAAATCCCACTTGATCATGGCGTATGATCCTTTTAATGTGCTGTTGGATTCTCTTTCCTAGTAATTTGTTGAGGAGTTTTGCATCTATGTTCATCAGTGATATTGGCCTGTAGTTTTCTTCCTTTGTGACATCCTTGTCTGGTTTTGGTATCGGGGCAATGGTGGCCTCGTAGAATGAGTTTGGGAGTGTTCCTCCCTCTGCTATATTTTGGGTGAGTTTGAGAAGGATGGGTATTAACTCTTCTCTAAATGTTTGAAAGAATTCGCCTGTGAAGCCATCTGGTCCTGGGCTTTTGTTTGTTGGAAGATTTTTCATCAGAGTTTCAATTTCAGTGCTTGTCACTGGCCTGTTCATATTTTCTATTTCTTCCTGGTTCACTCTCAGCAGGTTGTGCCTTTCTAAGAATTTGTCCATTTCTTCCAAGTTGTCCATTTTATTGGCATAGAATTGCTTGTTGTAATCTCTCATGATCTTTTGTATTTCTGCAGTGTCAGTTGTTACTTCTCCTTTGGCATTTCTAATTCTATTGATTTGAATCTTCTCCCTTTATTTCTTGATATGTCTGGCTAATAGTTGATCGATTTTGTTTATCTTCTCAAACAACCAGCTTTTAGGTTTATTGACCTTTGCTATCGTTTCAGTCATTTCTTTTTCATTTATTTCTGATCTGATCTTTATGATTTCTTTCCTTCTGCTAACTTTGGTTTTTTTTTTTTTCTGTTCTTCTTTCTCTAATTGCTTTAGGTGCAAGGTTAGGTTATTTACTCGAGGTGTTTCCCGTTTCTAAAGGTAGGATTGTAGTGCTATGAACTTCCCTCTTAGAACTTCTTTTTCTGCATCCCATAGGTTTTGGGTCGTCGTGTCTCCACTGTCACTTGTGTCTAGGTAGTTTTTGATTTCCACAGTGATCACTTAGTTATTAAGTAGTGTATTGTTTAGCCGCCACGTGTTTGTATTTCTTACAGATCTTTTCCTGTCATTGATATCTAGTCTCATAGCGTTGTGGTCGGAAAAGATACTTGATACAATTTCTATTTTCTTAAATTTACCAAGGCTTCATTTGTGACTGAGGATATGATCTATCCTGGAGAACGTTCCATGAGCTCTTGAGATAAACGTGTATGCTGTGGTTTTTGGATGGAATGTCCTATAAATAGCGATTAAGTCCATCTTGCTTAATGTATCTTTTAAAGCTTGTGTTTCCTTATTGATTTTCATTTTGGATGATCTGTCCATTGCTGAATGTGGGGTGTTAATGTCCCCTACTATGAATGTGTTACTGTCTATTTCCCCTTTTATGGCTGTTAGTATTTTCCTTATGTATTGAGGTGCTCCTCTGTTGGGTGCATAAATATTTACAATTGTTATATCTTCTTCTTGGTTCAATCCCTTGATCATTATGTAGTTTCCTTCTTTGTCTCTTCTAATAGTCTTTATTTTAAAGTCTACTTTGTCTCATATGAGAATTGCTACTCCAGCTTTCTTTTGGTTTCCATTTGCATGGAATAATTTTTTTCCGTCCCCTCACATTCAGTCTGTATGTGTCTCTAGGTCTGAAGAGGGTCTCTTTTTTTTTCCTTTTTTGTTTTTTACATATTTACTGGAGTACAGTTGCTTTACAATGGTGTGTTACTTTCTGCTTTAAAACAAAGTTAATCAGTTATACACATACATATGTTCCCTTATCTCTTCCCTCTTGCATCTCCCTCCCTCACACCCTCCCTCTCCTACCCCTCCAGGCGGTCACAAAGCACCGAGCTGATCTCTCTGTGCTATGCGGCTGCTTCCCACTAGCTATCTACCTTACGTTTGGTCGTGTATATATGTCCATTGCCTCTCTCTCGCTTTGTCACAGCTTCCCCTTCCCCTTCCCGCTCCCCATAGCCTCAAGTCCATTCTCTAGTAGGTCTGTGTCTTTATTCCTGTCTTACCCCTAGGTTCTTCATGACATTTTCCCCTTAAATTCCATATATATGTGTTAGCACTCACTATTTGTCTTTCTCTTTCTGACTTACTTCACTCCGTATGACAGACTCTAGGTCCATCCACCTCATGACAAATAGCTCCATTTCGTTTCTTTTTCTGGCTGAGTGCTATTCCATTGTATATATGTGCCACATCTTCTTTATCCATTTATCCGATGCAGGACACTCAGTTTGTTTCCATCTCCGGGCTACTGTAAATAGAGCTGCAGTGAACATTGTGGTACATGACTCTTTTTGAATTATGGTCTTCTCAGGGTATATGCCCAGTAGTGGGATTGCTGGGTCCTATGGTAGTTCTATTGGTAGTTTTTTAAGGAACCTCCAGGCTGTTCTCCACAGTGGCTGTACCAATTCACATTCCCACCATCAGTGCAAGAGGGTTCCCTTTTCTCCCCACCCTCTCCAGCATTTATTGTTTCTAGATTTTTTGAGGATGGCCATTCTGACTGGTGTGAGATGACATCTCATTGTAGTTTTGATTTGCATTTCTCTAATGATTAATGACGTTGAGCATTCTTTCGTGTGTTTGTTGGCAGTCTGTATATCTTCTTTGGAGAAATGTCTATTTAGGTCTTCTGCCCATTTATGGATTGGGTTGTTTGGGTTTTTTTGTTATTGAGCTGCATGAGCAGCTTGTAAATCTTGGAGATTAATCCTTGGTCAGTTGCTTCATTTGCAAATATTTTCTCCCATTCTGGGGGTTCTCTTTTCATCTTGTTTATGGTTTCCTTTGCTGTGCAAAAGCTTTGAAGTTTCACTAGGTCCTATTTGTTTATTGTTGTTTTTATTTCCATTTCTCTTGGAGGTGGGTCAAAAAGGATCTTGCTGTGATTTATGTCATAGAGGGTTCTGCCTATGTTTTCCTCTAAGAGTTTGATAGTTCCTGGCCTTACATTTAGGTCTTTAATCCATTTTGAGCTTATTTTTGTGTATGGTGTTAGGGAGTGATCTAATCTCATACGTTTACATGGACCTGTCCAGTTTTCCCAGCACCACTTATCGAAGAGGCTGTCCTTTCTCCACTGTACATTCCTGCCTCCTTTATCAAAGGTAAGGTGACCGTATGTGCGTGGCTTCATCTCTGGGCTTTCTATCCTGTTCCATTGATCAATCTTTCTGTTTTTGTGCCAGTACCATGCTATATTGATTACTGTAGCTTTGTATTATGCTCTGAAATCAGGGTGCCTGGTTCCTCCAGCTCCGTTTTTCTTCCTCAAATTGCTTTGGCTGTTCGGGCTCCTTTGTGTCTCCATACAAATTGTGACATTTTTTGTTCTGGTTCTGTGAAAAATGCCAGTGGTAGTTTGAGAGGGATTGCATTGAATCTGTAGATTGCTTTGCGTAGTAGAGTCATTTTCAAAATGTGGATTCTTCAAATCCAAGAACATGGTATATCTCTCCATCTATTTGTATCATCTTTCATTTCTTCCATAAGTGTCTTATAATTTTCTGCATACAGGTCTTTTGTCTCCTTAGGTAAGTTTATTCCTAGATATTTCATTCTTTTTGTTGCAGTGGTAAATGGGAGTGTTTTCTTGACTTCACTTTCAGATTTTTCATCATTAGTCTATAGGAATGCCAGAGATTTCTGTGCATTAATTTTGTATCCTTCTACTTTACCACATTCATTGTTTAGCTCTACTAGTTTTCTGGTAACATCTTTAGGATTCTCTATGTATTGTATTATGTCATCTGCAAACCGTGACAGCTTTACTTCTTCTTTTCCGATTTGGATTCCTTTGACTTCCTTTTCTTCTGTGATTGCTGTGAGTAAAACTTCCAAAACTATGTTGAATAAGAGTGGTGAGAGTGGGCAACCTTGTCTTGTTCCTGATCTTAGTGGAAATGCTTTCAGGTTTTCACCATTGAGGACGTTGTTGGCTGTGGGTTTGTCATATATGGCCTTTATTATGTTGAGGAAAGTTCCCTCTATGCCTACTTTCTGTAGCGTTTTTGTGATAAATGAGTGTTGAATTTTGTCAAAAGCTCTCTCTGCATCTATTGAGAAGATCCTATGGTTCTTCTCCTTCAATTTGTTAATATGGTGTATCACGTTGACTGATTGCGTATATTGAAGAATCCTTGTATTCCTGGAATAAATCCCACTTGATCATGGCGTATGATCCTTTTAATGTGCTGTTGGATTCTCTTTCCTAGTAATTTGTTGAGGAGTTTTGCATCTATGTTCATCAGTGATATTGGCCTGTAGTTTTCTTCCTTTGTGACATCCTTGTCTGGTTTTGGTATCGGGGTGATGGTGGCCTCGTAGAATGAGTTTGGGAGTGTTCCTCCCTCTGCTATATTTTGGGTGAGTTTGAGAAGGATGGGTATTAACTCTTCTCTAAATGTTTGAAAGAATTCGCCTGTGAAGCCATCTGGTCCTGGGCTTTTGTTTGTTGGAAGATTTTTCATCAGAGTTTCAATTTCAGTGCTTGTCACTGGCCTGTTCATATTTTCTATTTCTTCCTGGTTCACTCTACGCAGGTTGTGCCTTTCTAAGAATTTGTCCATTTCTTCCAGGTTGTCCATTTTATTGGCATAGAATTGCTTGTTGTAATCTCTCATGATCTTTTGTATTTCTGCAGTGTCAGTTGTTACTTCTCCTTTGGCATTTCTAATTCTATTGATTTGAATCTTCTCCCTTTATTTCTTGATACGTCTGGCTAATAGTTGATCGATTTTGTTTATCTTCTCAAACAACCAGCTTTTAGGTTTATTGACCTTTGCTATCGTTTCAGTCATTTCTTTTTCATTTATTTCTGATCTGATCTTTATGATTTCTTTCCTTCTGCTAACTTTGGTTTTTTTTTTTTTTTCTGTTCTTCTTTCTCTAATTGCTTTAGGTGCAAGGTTAGGTTATTTACTCGAGGTGTTTCCCGTTTCTAAAGGTAGGATTGTAGTGCTATGAACTTCCCTCTTAGAACTTCTTTTTCTGCATCCTATAGGTTTTGGGTCGTCGTGTCTCCACTGTCACTTGTGTCTAGGTAGTTTTTGATTTCCACAGTGATCACTTAGTTATTAAGTAGTGTATTGTTTAGCCGCCACGTGTTTGTATTTTTTACAGATCTTTTCCTGTCATTGATATCTAGTCTCATAGCGTTGTGGTCGGAAAAGATACTTGATACAATTTCTATTTTCTTAAATTTACCAAGGCTTCATTTGTGACTGAGGATATGATCTATCCTGGAGAACGTTCCATGAGCTCTTGAGATAAACGTGTATGCTGTGGTTTTTGGATGGAATGTCCTATAAATAGCGATTAAGTCCATCTTGCTTAATGTATCTTTTAAAGCTTGTGTTTCCTTATTGATTTTCATTTTGGATGATCTGTCCATTGCTGAATGTGGGGTGTTAATGTCCCCTACTATGAATGTGTTACTGTCTATTTCCCCTTTTATGGCTGTTAGTATTTTCCTTATGTATTGAGGTGCTCCTCTGTTGGGTGCATAAATATTTACAATTGTTATATCTTCTTCTTGGTTCAATCCCTTGATCATTATGTAGTTTGCTTCTTTGTCTCTTCTAATAGTCTTTATTTTAAAGTCTACTTTGTCTCATATGAGAATTGCTACTCCAGCTTTCTTTTGGTTTCCATTTGCATGGAATAATTTTTTTCCGTCCCCTCACATTCAGTCTGTATGTGTCTCTAGGTCTGAAGAGGGTCTCTTTTTTTTTCCTTTTTTGTTTTTTACATATTTACTGGAGTACAGTTGCTTTACAATGGTGTGTTACTTTCTGCTTTAAAACAAAGTTAATCAGTTATACACATACATATGTTCCCTTATCTCTTCCCTCTTGCATCTCCCTCCCTCACACCCTCCCTCTCCTACCCCTCCAGGCGGTCACAAAGCACCGAGCTGATCTCTCTGTGCTATGCGGCTGCTTCCCACTAGCTATCTACCTTACGTTTGGTCGTGTATATATGTCCATTGCCTCTCTCTCGCTTTGTCACAGCTTCCCCTTCCCCTTCCCGCTCCCCATAGCCTCAAGTCCATTCTCTAGTAGGTCTGTGTCTTTATTCCTGTCTTACCCCTAGGTTCTTCATGACATTTTCCCCTTAAATTCCATATATATGTGTTAGCACTCACTATTTGTCTTTCTCTTTCTGACTTACTTCACTCCGTACGACAGACTCTAGGTCCATCCACCTCATGACAAATAGCTCCATTTCGTTTCTTTTTCTGGCTGAGTACTATTCCATTGTATATATGTGCCACATCTTCTTTATCCATTTATCCGATGCAGGACACTCAGTTTGTTTCCATCTCCGGGCTACTGTAAATAGAGCTGCAGTGAACATTGTGGTACATGACTCTTTTTGAATTATGGTCTTCTCAGGGTATATGCCCAGTAGTGGGAGTGCTGGGTCCTATGGTAGTTCTATTGGTAGTTTTTTAAGGAACCTCCAGGCTGTTCTCCACAGTGGCTGTACCAATTCACATTCCCACCATCAGTGCAAGAGGGTTCCCTTTTCTCCCCACCCTCTCCAGCATTTATTGTTTCTAGATTTTTTGAGGATGGCCATTCTGACTGGTGTGAGATGACATCTCATTGTAGTTTTGATTTGCATTTCTCTAATGATTAATGACGTTGAGCATTCTTTCGTGTGTTTGTTGGCAGTCTGTATATCTTCTTTGGAGAAATGTCTATTTAGGTCTTCTGCCCATTTATGGATTGGGTTGTTTGGGTTTTTTTGTTATTGAGCTGCATGAGCAGCTTGTAAATCTTGGAGATTAATCCTTGGTCAGTTGCTTCATTTGCAAATATTTTCTCCCATTCTGGGGGTTCTCTTTTCATCTTGTTTATGGTTTCCTTTGCTGTGCAAAAGCTTTGAAGTTTCACTAGGTCCTATTTGTTTATTGTTGTTTTTATTTCCATTTCTCTAGGAGGTGGGTCAAAAAGGATCTTGCTGTGATTTATGTCATAGAGGGTTCTGCCTATGTTTTCCTCTAAGAGTTTGATAGTTCCTGGCCTTACATTTAGGTCTTTAATCCATTTTGAGCTTATTTTTGTGTACGGTGTTAGGGAGTGATCTAATCTCATACGTTTACATGGACCTGTCCAGTTTTCCCAGCACCACTTATCGAAGAGGCTGTCCTTTCTCCACTGTACATTCCTGCCTCCTTTATCAAAGGTAAGGTGACCGTATGTGCGTGGCTTCATCTCTGGGCTTTCTATCCTGTTCCATTGATCAATCTTTCTGTTTTTGTGCCAGTACCATGCTATATTGATTACTGTAGCTTTGTATTATGCTCTGAAATCAGGGTGCCTGGTTCCTCCAGCTCCGTTTTTCTTCCTCAAATTGCTTTGGCTGTTCGGGCTCCTTTGTGTCTCCATACAAATTGTGACATTTTTTGTTCTGGTTCTGTGAAAAATGCCAGTGGTAGTTTGAGAGGGATTGCATTGAATCTGTAGATTGCTTTGCGTAGTAGAGTCATTTTCAAAATGTGGATTCTTCAAATCCAAGAACATGGTATATCTCTCCATCTATTTGTATCATCTTTCATTTCTTCCATAAGTGTCTTATAATTTTCTGCATACAGGTCTTTTGTCTCCTTAGGTAAGTTTATTCCTAGATATTTCATTCTTTTTGTTGCAGTGGTAAATGGGAGTGTTTTCTTGACTTCACTTTCAGATTTTTCATCATTAGTCTATAGGAATGCCAGAGATTTCTGTGCATTAATTTTGTATCCTTCTACTTTACCACATTCATTGTTTAGCTCTACTAGTTTTCTGGTAACATCTTTAGGATTCTCTATGTATTGTATTATGTCATCTGCAAACCATGACAGCTTTACTTCTTCTTTTCCGATTTTGATTCCTTTGACTTCCTTTTCTTCTGTGATTGCTGTGAGTAAAACTTCCAAAACTATGTTGAATAAGAGTGGTGAGAGTGGGCAACCTTGTCTTGTTCCTGATCTTAGTGGAAATGCTTTCAGGTTTTCACCATTGAGGACGTTGTTGGCTGTGGGTTTGTCATATATGGCCTTTATTATGTTGAGGAAAGTTCCCTCTATGCCTACTTTCTGTAGCGTTTTTGTGATAAATGAGTGTTGAATTTTGTCAAAAGCTCTCTCTGCATCTATTGAGAAGATCCTATGGTTCTTCTCCTTCAATTTGTTAATATGGTGTATCACGTTGACTGATTGCGTATATTGAAGAATCCTTGTATTCCTGGAATAAATCCCACTTGATCATGGCGTATGATCCTTTTAATGTGCTGTTGGATTCTCTTTCCTAGTAATTTGTTGAGGAGTTTTGCATCTATGTTCATCAGTGATATTGGCCTGTAGTTTTCTTCCTTTGTGACATCCTTGTCTGGTTTTGGTATCGGGGTGATGGTGGCCTCGTAGAATGAGTTTGGGAGTGTTCCTCCCTCTGCTATATTTTGGGTGAGTTTGAGAAGGATGGGTATTAACTCTTCTCTAAATGTTTGAAAGAATTCGCCTGTGAAGCCATCTGGTCCTGGGCTTTTGTTTGTTGGAAGATTTTTCATCAGAGTTTCAATTTCAGTGCTTGTCACTGGCCTGTTCATATTTTCTATTTCTTCCTGGTTCACTCTCAGCAGGTTGTGCCTTTCTAAGAATTTGTCCATTTCTTCCAGGTTGTCCATTTTATTGGCATAGAATTGCTTGTTGTAATCTCTCATGATCTTTTGTATTTCTGCAGTGTCAGTTGTTACTTCTCCTTTTGCATTTCTAATTCTATTGATTTGAATCTTCTCCCTTTATTTCTTGATACGTCTGGCTAATAGTTGATCGATTTTGTTTATCTTCTCAAACAACCAGCTTTTAGGTTTATTGACCTTTGCTATCGTTTCAGTCATTTCTTTTTCATTTATTTCTGATCTGATCTTTATGATTTCTTTCCTTCTGCTAACTTTGGTTTTTTTTTTTTTTTCTGTTCTTCTTTCTCTAATTGCTTTAGGTGCAAGGTTAGGTTATTTACTCGAGGTGTTTCCCGTTTCTAAAGGTAGGATTGTAGTGCTATGAACTTCCCTCTTAGAACTTCTTTTTCTGCATCCTATAGGTTTTGGGTCGTCGTGTCTCCACTGTCACTTGTGTCTAGGTAGTTTTTGATTTCCACAGTGATCACTTAGTTATTAAGTAGTGTATTGTTTAGCCGCCACGTGTTTGTATTTTTTACAGATCTTTTCCTGTCATTGATATCTAGTCTCATAGCGTTGTGGTCGGAAAAGATACTTGATACAATTTCTATTTTCTTAAATTTACCAAGGCTTCATTTGTGACTGAGGATATGATCTATCCTGGAGAACGTTCCATGAGCTCTTGAGATAAACGTGTATGCTGTGGTTTTGGGATGGAATGTCCTATAAATATCGATTAAGTCCATCTTGCTTAATGTATCTTTTAAAGCTTGTGTTCCCTTATTGATTTTCATTTTGGATGATCTGTCCATTGCTGAATGTGGGGTGTTAATGTCCCCTACTATGAATGTGTTACTGTCTATTTCCCCTTTTATGGCTGTTAGTATTTTCCTTATGTATTGAGGTGCTCCTCTGTTGGGTGCATAAATATTTACAATTGTTATATCTTCTTCTTGGTTCAATCCCTTGATCATTATGTAGTTTCCTTCTTTGTCTCTTCTAATAGTCTTTATTTTAAAGTCTACTTTGTCTCATATGAGAATTGCTACTCCAGCTTTCTTTTGGTTTCCATTTGCATGGAATAATTTTTTTCCGTCCCCTCACATTCAGTCTGTATGTGTCTCTAGGTCTGAAGAGGGTCTCTTTTTTTTCCCTTTTCTGTTTTTTACATGTTTACTGGAGTACAGCTGCTTTACAATGGTGTGTTACTTTCTGCTTTAAAACAAAGTTAATCAGTTATACACATACATATGTTCCCATATCTCTTCCCTCTTGCATCTCCCTCCCTCACACCCTCCCTCTCCTACCCCTCCAGGCGGTCACAAAGCACCGAGCTGATCTCTCTGTGCTATGCGGCTGCTTCCCACTAGCTATCTACCTTACGTTTGGTCGTGTATATATGTCCATGCCTCTCTCTCGCTTTGTCACAGCTTCCCCTTCCCCTTCCCGCTCCCCATAGCCTCAAGTCCATTCTCTAGTAGGTCTGTGTCTTTATTCCTGTCTTACCCCTAGGTTCTTCATGACATTTTCCCCTTAAATTCCATATATATGTGTTAGCACTCACTATTTGTCTTTCTCTTTCTGACTTACTTCACTCCGTATGACAGACTCTAGGTCCATCCACCTCATGACAAATAGCTCCATTTCGTTTCTTTTTCTGGCTGAGTACTATTCCATTGTATATATGTGCCACATCTTCTTTATCCATTTATCCGATGCAGGACACTCAGTTTGTTTCCATCTCCGGGCTACTGTAAATAGAGCTGCAGTGAACATTGTGGTACATGACTCTTTTTGAATTATGGTCTTCTCAGGGTATATGCCCAGTAGTGGGATTGCTGGGTCCTATGGTAGTTCTATTGGTAGTTTTTTAAGGAACCTCCAGGCTGTTCTCCACAGTGGCTGTACCAATTCACATTCCCACCATCAGTGCAAGAGGGTTCCCTTTTCTCCCCACCCTCTCCAGCATTTATTGTTTCTAGATTTTTTGAGGATGGCCATTCTGACTGGTGTGAGATGACATCTCATTGTAGTTTTGATTTGCATTTCTCTAATGATTAATGACGTTGAGCATTCTTTCGTGTGTTTGTTGGCAGTCTGTATATCTTCTTTGGAGAAATGTCTGTTTAGGTCTTCTGCCCATTTATGGATTGGGTTGTTTGGGTTTTTTTGTTATTGAGCTGCATGAGCAGCTTGTAAATCTTGGAGATTAATCCTTGGTCAGTTGCTTCATTTGCAAATATTTTCTCCCATTCTGGGGGTTCTCTTTTCATCTTGTTTATGGTTTCCTTTGCTGTGCAAAAGCTTTGAAGTTTCACTAGGTCCTATTTGTTTATTGTTGTTTTTATTTCCATTTCTCTTGGAGGTGGGTCAAAAAGGATCTTGCTGTGATTTATGTCATAGAGGGTTCTGCCTATGTTTTCCTCTAAGAGTTTGATAGTTCCTGGCCTTACATTTAGGTCTTTAATCCATTTTGAGCTTATTTTTGTGTATGGTGTTAGGGAGTGATCTAATCTCATACGTTTACATGGACCTGTCCAGTTTTCCCAGCACCACTTATCGAAGAGGCTGTCCTTTCTCCACTGTACATTCCTGCCTCCTTTATCAAAGGTAAGGTGACCGTATGTGCGTGGCTTCATCTCTGGGCTTTCTATCCTGTTCCATTGATCAATCTTTCTGTTTTTGTGCCAGTACCATGCTATATTGATTACTGTAGCTTTGTATTATGCTCTGAAATCAGGGTGCCTGGTTCCTCCAGCTCCGTTTTTCTTCCTCAAATTGCTTTGGCTGTTCGGGCTCCTTTGTGTCTCCATACAAATTGTGACATTTTTTGTTCTGGTTCTGTGAAAAATGCCAGTGGTAGTTTGAGAGGGATTGCATTGAATCTGTAGATTGCTTTGCGTAGTAGAGTCATTTTCAAAATGTGGATTCTTCAAATCCAAGAACATGGTATATCTCTCCATCTATTTGTATCATCTTTCATTTCTTCCATAAGTGTCTTATAATTTTCTGCATACAGGTCTTTTGTCTCCTTAGGTAAGTTTATTCCTAGATATTTCATTCTTTTTGTTGCAGTGGTAAATGGGAGTGTTTTCTTGACTTCACTTTCAGATTTTTCATCATTAGTCTATAGGAATGCCAGAGATTTCTGTGCATTAATTTTGTATCCTTCTACTTTACCACATTCATTGTTTAGCTCTACTAGTTTTCTGGTAACATCTTTAGGATTCTCTATGTATTGTATTATGTCATCTGCAAACCGTGACAGCTTTACTTCTTCTTTTCCGATTTGGATTCCTTTGACTTCCTTTTCTTCTGTGATTGCTGTGAGTAAAACTTCCAAAACTATGTTGAATAAGAGTGGTGAGAGTGGGCAACCTTGTCTTGTTCCTGATCTTAGTGGAAATGCTTTCAGGTTTTCACCATTGAGGACGTTGTTGGCTGTGGGTTTGTCATATATGGCCTTTATTATGTTGAGGAAAGTTCCCTCTATGCCTACTTTCTGTAGCGTTTTTGTGATAAATGAGTGTTGAATTTTGTCAAAAGCTCTCTCTGCATCTATTGAGAAGATCCTATGGTTCTTCTCCTTCAATTTGTTAATATGGTGTATCACGTTGACTGATTGCGTATATTGAAGAATCCTTGTATTCCTGGAATAAATCCCACTTGATCATGGCGTATGATCCTTTTAATGTGCTGTTGGATTCTCTTTCCTAGTAATTTGTTGAGGAGTTTTGCATCTATGTTCATCAGTGATATTGGCCTGTAGTTTTCTTCCTTTGTGACATCCTTGTCTGGTTTTGGTATCGGGGTGATGGTGGCCTCGTAGAATGAGTTTGGGAGTGTTCCTCCCTCTGCTATATTTTGGGTGAGTTTGAGAAGGATGGGTATTAACTCTTCTCTAAATGTTTGAAAGAATTCGCCTGTGAAGCCATCTGGTCCTGGGCTTTTGTTTGTTGGAAGATTTTTCATCAGAGTTTCAATTTCAGTGCTTGTCACTGGCCTGTTCATATTTTCTATTTCTTCCTGGTTCACTCTCAGCAGGTTGTGCCTTTCTAAGAATTTGTCCATTTCTTCCAGGTTGTCCATTTTATTGGCATAGAATTGCTTGTTGTAATCTCTCATGATCTTTTGTATTTCTGCAGTGTCAGTTGTTACTTCTCCTTTTGCATTTCTAATTCTATTGATTTGAATCTTCTCCCTTTATTTCTTGATACGTCTGGCTAATAGTTGATCGATTTTGTTTATCTTCTCAAACAACCAGCTTTTAGGTTTATTGACCTTTGCTATCGTTTCAGTCATTTCTTTTTCATTTATTTCTGATCTGATCTTTATGATTTCTTTCCTTCTGCTAACTTTGGTTTTTTTTTTTTTTCTGTTCTTCTTTCTCTAATTGCTTTAGGTGGAAGGTTAGGTTATTTACTCGAGGTGTTTCCCGTTTCTAAAGGTAGGATTGTAGTGCTATGAACTTCCCTCTTAGAACTTCTTTTTCTGCATCCTATAGGTTTTGGGTCGTCGTGTCTCCACTGTCACTTGTGTCTAGGTAGTTTTTGATTTCCACAGTGATCACTTAGTTATTAAGTAGTGTATTGTTTAGCCGCCACGTGTTTGTATTTTTTACAGATCTTTTCCTGTCATTGATATCTAGTCTCATAGCGTTGTGGTCGGAAAAGATACTTGATACAATTTCTATTTTCTTAAATTTACCAAGGCTTCATTTGTGACTGAGGATATGATCTATCCTGGAGAACGTTCCATGAGCTCTTGAGATAAACGTGTATGCTGTGGTTTTGGGATGGAATGTCCTATAAATATCGATTAAGTCCATCTTGCTTAATGTATCTTTTAAAGCTTGTGTTCCCTTATTGATTTTCATTTTGGATGATCTGTCCATTGCTGAATGTGGGGTGTTAATGTCCCCTACTATGAATGTGTTACTGTCTATTTCCCCTTTTATGGCTGTTAGTATTTTCCTTATGTATTGAGGTGCTCCTCTGTTGGGTGCATAAATATTTACAATTGTTATATCTTCTTCTTGGTTCAATCCCTTGATCATTATGTAGTTTCCTTCTTTGTCTCTTCTAATAGTCTTTATTTTAAAGTCTACTTTGTCTCATATGAGAATTGCTACTCCAGCTTTCTTTTGGTTTCCATTTGCATGGAATAATTTTTTTCCGTCCCCTCACATTCAGTCTGTATGTGTCTCTAGGTCTGAAGAGGGTCTCTTTTTTTTCCCTTTTCTGTTTTTTACATGTTTACTGGAGTACAGCTGCTTTACAATGGTGTGTTACTTTCTGCTTTAAAACAAAGTTAATCAGTTATACACATACATATGTTCCCATATCTCTTCCCTCTTGCATCTCCCTCCCTCACACCCTCCCTCTCCTACCCCTCCAGGCGGTCACAAAGCACCGAGCTGATCTCTCTGTGCTATGCGGCTGCTTCCCACTAGCTATCTACCTTACGTTTGGTCGTGTATATATGTCCATGCCTCTCTCTCGCTTTGTCACAGCTTCCCCTTCCCCTTCCCGCTCCCCATAGCCTCAAGTCCATTCTCTAGTAGGTCTGTGTCTTTATTCCTGTCTTACCCCTAGGTTCTTCATGACATTTTCCCCTTAAATTCCATATATATGTGTTAGCACTCACTATTTGTCTTTCTCTTTCTGACTTACTTCACTCCGTATGACAGACTCTAGGTCCATCCACCTCATGACAAATAGCTCCATTTCGTTTCTTTTTCTGGCTGAGTACTATTCCATTGTATATATGTGCCACATCTTCTTTATCCATTTATCCGATGCAGGACACTCAGTTTGTTTCCATCTCCGGGCTACTGTAAATAGAGCTGCAGTGAACATTGTGGTACATGACTCTTTTTGAATTATGGTCTTCTCAGGGTATATGCCCAGTAGTGGGATTGCTGGGTCCTATGGTAGTTCTATTGGTAGTTTTTTAAGGAACCTCCAGGCTGTTCTCCACAGTGGCTGTACCAATTCACATTCCCACCATCAGTGCAAGAGGGTTCCCTTTTCTCCCCACCCTCTCCAGCATTTATTGTTTCTAGATTTTTTGAGGATGGCCATTCTGACTGGTGTGAGATGACATCTCATTGTAGTTTTGATTTGCATTTCTCTAATGATTAATGACGTTGAGCATTCTTTCGTGTGTTTGTTGGCAGTCTGTATATCTTCTTTGGAGAAATGTCTGTTTAGGTCTTCTGCCCATTTATGGATTGGGTTGTTTGGGTTTTTTTGTTATTGAGCTGCATGAGCAGCTTGTAAATCTTGGAGATTAATCCTTGGTCAGTTGCTTCATTTGCAAATATTTTCTCCCATTCTGGGGGTTCTCTTTTCATCTTGTTTATGGTTTCCTTTGCTGTGCAAAAGCTTTGAAGTTTCACTAGGTCCTATTTGTTTATTGTTGTTTTTATTTCCATTTCTCTTGGAGGTGGGTCAAAAAGGATCTTGCTGTGATTTATGTCATAGAGGGTTCTGCCTATGTTTTCCTCTAAGAGTTTGATAGTTCCTGGCCTTACATTTAGGTCTTTAATCCATTTTGAGCTTATTTTTGTGTATGGTGTTAGGGAGTGATCTAATCTCATACGTTTACATGGACCTGTCCAGTTTTCCCAGCACCACTTATCGAAGAGGCTGTCCTTTCTCCACTGTACATTCCTGCCTCCTTTATCAAAGGTAAGGTGACCGTATGTGCGTGGCTTCATCTCTGGGCTTTCTATCCTGTTCCATTGATCAATCTTTCTGTTTTTGTGCCAGTACCATGCTATATTGATTACTGTAGCTTTGTATTATGCTCTGAAATCAGGGTGCCTGGTTCCTCCAGCTCCGTTTTTCTTCCTCAAATTGCTTTGGCTGTTCGGGCTCCTTTGTGTCTCCATACAAATTGTGACATTTTTTGTTCTGGTTCTGTGAAAAATGCCAGTGGTAGTTTGAGAGGGATTGCATTGAATCTGTAGATTGCTTTGCGTAGTAGAGTCATTTTCAAAATGTGGATTCTTCAAATCCAAGAACATGGTATATCTCTCCATCTATTTGTATCATCTTTCATTTCTTCCATAAGTGTCTTATAATTTTCTGCATACAGGTCTTTTGTCTCCTTAGGTAAGTTTATTCCTAGATATTTTATTCTTTTTGTTGCAGTGGTAAATGGGAGTGTTTTCTTGACTTCACTTTCAGATTTTTCATCATTAGTCTATAGGAATGCCAGAGATTTCTGTGCATTAATTTTGTATCCTTCTACTTTACCACATTCATTGTTTAGCTCTACTAGTTTTCTGGTAACATCTTTAGGATTCTCTATGTATTGTATTATGTCATCTGCAAACCGTGACAGCTTTACTTCTTCTTTTCCGATTTGGATTCCTTTGACTTCCTTTTCTTCTGTGATTGCTGTGAGTAAAACTTCCAAAACTATGTTGAATAAGAGTGGTGAGAGTGGGCAACCTTGTCTTGTTCCTGATCTTAGTGGAAATGCTTTCAGGTTTTCACCATTGAGGACGTTGTTGGCTGTGGGTTTGTCATATATGGCCTTTATTATGTTGAGGAAAGTTCCCTCTATGCCTACTTTCTGTAGCGTTTTTGTGATAAATGAGTGTTGAATTTTGTCAAAAGCTCTCTCTGCATCTATTGAGAAGATCCTATGGTTCTTCTCCTTCAATTTGTTAATATGGTGTATCACGTTGACTGATTGCGTATATTGAAGAATCCTTGTATTCCTGGAATAAATCCCACTTGATCATGGCGTATGATCCTTTTAATGTGCTGTTGGATTCTCTTTCCTAGTAATTTGTTGAGGAGTTTTGCATCTATGTTCATCAGTGATATTGGCCTGTAGTTTTCTTCCTTTGTGACATCCTTGTCTGGTTTTGGTATCGGGGCGATGGTGGCCTCCTAGAATGAGTTTGGGAGTGTTCCTCCCTCTGCTATATTTTGGGTGAGTTTGAGAAGGATGGGTATTAACTCTTCTCTAAATGTTTGAAAGAATTCGCCTGTGAAGCCATCTGGTCCTGGGCTTTTGTTTGTTGGAAGATTTTTCATCAGAGTTTCAATTTCAGTGCTTGTCACTGGCCTGTTCATATTTTCTATTTCTTCCTGGTTCACTCTCAGCAGGTTGTGCCTTTCTAAGAATTTGTCCATTTCTTCCAGGTTGTCCATTTTATTGGCATAGAATTGCTTGTTGTAATCTCTCATGATCTTTTGTATTTCTGCAGTGTCAGTTGTTACTTCTCCTTTGGCATTTCTAATTCTATTGATTTGAATCTTCTCCCTTTATTTCTTGATACGTCTGGCTAATAGTTGATCGATTTTGTTTATCTTCTCAAACAACCAGCTTTTAGGTTTATTGACCTTTGCTATCGTTTCAGTCATTTCTTTTGCATTTATTTCTGATCTGATCTTTATGATTTCTTTCCTTCTGCTAACTTTGTTTTTTTTTTTTCTGTTCTTCTTTCTCTAATTGCTTTAGGTGGAAGGTTAGGTTATTTACTCGAGGTGTTTCCCGTTTCTAAAGGTAGGATTGTAGTGCTATGAACTTCCCTCTTAGAACTTCTTTTTCTGCATCCCATAGGTTTTGGGTCGTCGTGTCTCCACTGTCACTTGTGTCTAGGTAGTTTTTGATTTCCACAGTGATCACTTAGTTATTAAGTAGTGTATTGTTTAGCCGCCACGTGTTTGTATTTCTTACAGATCTTTTCCTGTCATTGATATCTAGTCTCATAGCGTTGTGGTCGGAAAAGATACTTGATACAATTTCTATTTTCTTAAATTTACCAAGGCTTCATTTGTGACTGAGGATATGATCTATCCTGGAGAACGTTCCATGAGCTCTTGAGATAAACGTGTATGCTGTGGTTTTTGGATGGAATGTCCTATAAATAGCGATTAAGTCCATCTTGCTTAATGTATCTTTTAAAGCTTGTGTTTCCTTATTGATTTTCATTTTGGATGATCTGTCCATTGCTGAATGTGGGGTGTTAATGTCCCCTACTATGAATGTGTTACTGTCTATTTCCCCTTTTATGGCTGTTAGTATTTTCCTTATGTATTGAGGTGCTCCTCTGTTGGGTGCATAAATATTTACAATTGTTATATCTTCTTCTTGGTTCAATCCCTTGATCATTATGTAGTTTCCTTCTTTGTCTCTTCTAATAGTCTTTATTTTAAAGTCTACTTTGTCTCATATGAGAATTGCTACTCCAGCTTTCTTTTGGTTTCCATTTGCATGGAATAATTTTTTTCCGTCCCCTCACATTCAGTCTGTATGTGTCTCTAGGTCTGAAGAGGGTCTCTTTTTTTTTTCCTTTTTTGTTTTTTACATATTTACTGGAGTACAGTTGCTTTACAATGGTGTGTTACTTTCTGCTTTAAAACAAAGTTAATCAGTTATACACATACATATGTTCCCTTATCTCTTCCCTCTTGCATCTCCCTCCCTCACACCCTCCCTCTCCTACCCCTCCAGGCGGTCACAAAGCACCGAGCTGATCTCTCTGTGCTATGCGGCTGCTTCCCACTAGCTATCTACCTTACGTTTGGTCGTGTATATATATAGGTCCATGCCTCTCTCTCGCTTTGTCACAGCTTCCCCTTCCCCTTCCCGCTCCCCATAGCCTCAAGTCCATTCTCTAGTAGGTCTGTGTCTTTATTCCTGTCTTACCCCTAGGTTCTTCATGACATTTTCCCCTTAAATTCCATATATATGTGTTAGCACTCACTATTTGTCTTTCTCTTTCTGACTTACTTCACTCCGTACGACAGACTCTAGGTCCATCCACCTCATGACAAATAGCTCCATTTCGTTTCTTTTTCTGGCTGAGTACTATTCCATTGTATATATGTGCCACATCTTCTTTATCCATTTATCCGATGCAGGACACTCAGTTTGTTTCCATCTCCGGGCTACTGTAAATAGAGCTGCAGTGAACATTGTGGTACATGACTCTTTTTGAATTATGGTCTTCTCAGGGTATATGCCCAGTAGTGGGAGTGCTGGGTCCTATGGTAGTTCTATTGGTAGTTTTTTAAGGAACCTCCAGGCTGTTCTCCACAGTGGCTGTACCAATTCACATTCCCACCATCAGTGCAAGAGGGTTCCCTTTTCTCCCCACCCTCTCCAGCATTTATTGTTTCTAGATTTTTTGAGGATGGCCATTCTGACTGGTGTGAGATGACATCTCATTGTAGTTTTGATTTGCATTTCTCTAATGATTAATGACGTTGAGCATTCTTTCGTGTGTTTGTTGGCAGTCTGTATATCTTCTTTGGAGAAATGTCTATTTAGGTCTTCTGCCCATTTATGGATTGGGTTGTTTGGGTTTTTTTGTTATTGAGCTGCATGAGCAGCTTGTAAATCTTGGAGATTAATCCTTGGTCAGTTGCTTCATTTGCAAATATTTTCTCCCATTCTGGGGGTTCTCTTTTCATCTTGTTTATGGTTTCCTTTGCTGTGCAAAAGCTTTGAAGTTTCACTAGGTCCTATTTGTTTATTGTTGTTTTTATTTCCATTTCTCTAGGAGGTGGGTCAAAAAGGATCTTGCTGTGATTTATGTCATAGAGGGTTCTGCCTATGTTTTCCTCTAAGAGTTTGATAGTTCCTGGCCTTACATTTAGGTCTTTAATCCATTTTGAGCTTATTTTTGTGTATGGTGTTAGGGAGTGATCTAATCTCATACGTTTACATGGACCTGTCCAGTTTTCCCAGCACCACTTATCGAAGAGGCTGTCCTTTCTCCACTGTACATTCCTGCCTCCTTTATCAAAGGTAAGGTGACCGTATGTGCGTGGCTTCATCTCTGGGCTTTCTATCCTGTTCCATTGATCAATCTTTCTGTTTTTGTGCCAGTACCATGCTATATTGATTACTGTAGCTTTGTATTATGCTCTGAAATCAGGGTGCCTGGTTCCTCCAGCTCCGTTTTTCTTCCTCAAATTGCTTTGGCTGTTCGGGCTCCTTTGTGTCTCCATACAAATTGTGACATTTTTTGTTCTGGTTCTGTGAAAAATGCCAGTGGTAGTTTGAGAGGGATTGCATTGAATCTGTAGATTGCTTTGCGTAGTAGAGTCATTTTCAAAATGTGGATTCTTCAAATCCAAGAACATGGTATATCTCTCCATCTATTTGTATCATCTTTCATTTCTTCCATAAGTGTCTTATAATTTTCTGCATACAGGTCTTTTGTCTCCTTAGGTAAGTTTATTCCTAGATATTTCATTCTTTTTGTTGCAGTGGTAAATGGGAGTGTTTTCTTGACTTCACTTTCAGATTTTTCATCATTAGTCTATAGGAATGCCAGAGATTTCTGTGCATTAATTTTGTATCCTTCTACTTTACCACATTCATTGTTTAGCTCTACTAGTTTTCTGGTAACATCTTTAGGATTCTCTATGTATTGTATTATGTCATCTGCAAACCGTGACAGCTTTACTTCTTCTTTTCCGATTTGGATTCCTTTGACTTCCTTTTCTTCTGTGATTGCTGTGAGTAAAACTTCCAAAACTATGTTGAATAAGAGTGGTGAGAGTGGGCAACCTTGTCTTGTTCCTGATCTTAGTGGAAATGCTTTCAGGTTTTCACCATTGAGGACGTTGTTGGCTGTGGGTTTGTCATATATGGCCTTTATTATGTTGAGGAAAGTTCCCTCTATGCCTACTTTCTGTAGCGTTTTTGTGATAAATGAGTGTTGAATTTTGTCAAAAGCTCTCTCTGCATCTATTGAGAAGATCCTATGGTTCTTCTCCTTCAATTTGTTAATATGGTGTATCACGTTGACTGATTGCGTATATTGAAGAATCCTTGTATTCCTGGAATAAATCCCACTTGATCATGGCGTATGATCCTTTTAATGTGCTGTTGGATTCTCTTTCCTAGTAATTTGTTGAGGAGTTTTGCATCTATGTTCATCAGTGATATTGGCCTGTAGTTTTCTTCCTTTGTGACATCCTTGTCTGGTTTTGGTATCGGGGCGATGGTGGCCTCGTAGAATGAGTTTGGGAGTGTTCCTCCCTCTGCTATATTTTGGGTGAGTTTGAGAAGGATGGGTATTAACTCTTCTCTAAATGTTTGAAAGAATTCGCCTGTGAAGCCATCTGGTCCTGGGCTTTTGTTTGTTGGAAGATTTTTCATCAGAGTTTCAATTTCAGTGCTTGTCACTGGCCTGTTCATATTTTCTATTTCTTCCTGGTTCACTCTCAGCAGGTTGTGCCTTTCTAAGAATTTGTCCATTTCTTCCAGGTTGTCCATTTTATTGGCATAGAATTGCTTGTTGTAATCTCTCATGATCTTTTGTATTTCTGCAGTGTCAGTTGTTACTTCTCCTTTGGCATTTCTAATTCTATTGATTTGAATCTTCTCCCTTTATTTCTTGATACGTCTGGCTAATAGTTGATCGATTTTGTTTATCTTCTCAAACAACCAGCTTTTAGGTTTATTGACCTTTGCTATCGTTTCAGTCATTTCTTTTGCATTTATTTCTGATCTGATCTTTATGATTTCTTTCCTTCTGCTAACTTTGTTTTTTTTTTTTCTGTTCTTCTTTCTCTAATTGCTTTAGGTGGAAGGTTAGGTTATTTACTCGAGGTGTTTCCCATTTCTAAAGGTAGGATTGTAGTGCTATGAACTTCCCTCTTAGAACTTCTTTTTCTGCATCCCATAGGTTTTGGGTCGTCGTGTCTCCACTGTCACTTGTGTCTAGGTAGTTTTTGATTTCCACAGTGATCACTTAGTTATTAAGTAGTGTATTGTTTAGCCGCCACGTGTTTGTATTTCTTACAGATCTTTTCCTGTCATTGATATCTAGTCTCATAGCGTTGTGGTCGGAAAAGATACTTGATACAATTTCTATTTTCTTAAATTTACCAAGGCTTCATTTGTGACTGAGGATATGATCTATCCTGGAGAACGTTCCATGAGCTCTTGAGATAAACGTGTATGCTGTGGTTTTTGGATGGAATGTCCTATAAATAGCGATTAAGTCCATCTTGCTTAATGTATCTTTTAAAGCTTGTGTTTCCTTATTGATTTTCATTTTGGATGATCTGTCCATTGCTGAATGTGGGGTGTTAATGTCCCCTACTATGAATGTGTTACTGTCTATTTCCCCTTTTATGGCTGTTAGTATTTTCCTTATGTATTGAGGTGCTCCTCTGTTGGGTGCATAAATATTTACAATTGTTATATCTTCTTCTTGGTTCAATCCCTTGATCATTATGTAGTTTCCTTCTTTGTCTCTTCTAATAGTCTTTATTTTAAAGTCTACTTTGTCTCATATGAGAATTGCTACTCCAGCTTTCTTTTGGTTTCCATTTGCATGGAATAATTTTTTTCCGTCCCCTCACATTCAGTCTGTATGTGTCTCTAGGTCTGAAGAGGGTCTCTTTTTTTTTTCCTTTTTTGTTTTTTACATATTTACTGGAGTACAGTTGCTTTACAATGGTGTGTTACTTTCTGCTTTAAAACAAAGTTAATCAGTTATACACATACATATGTTCCCTTATCTCTTCCCTCTTGCATCTCCCTCCCTCACACCCTCCCTCTCCTACCCCTCCAGGCGGTCACAAAGCACCGAGCTGATCTCTCTGTGCTATGCGGCTGCTTCCCACTAGCTATCTACCTTACGTTTGGTCGTGTATATATGTCCATTGCCTCTCTCTCGCTTTGTCACAGCTTCCCCTTCCCCTTCCCGCTCCCCATAGCCTCAAGTCCATTCTCTAGTAGGTCTGTGTCTTTATTCCTGTCTTACCCCTAGGTTCTTCATGACATTTTCCCCTTAAATTCCATATATATGTGTTAGCACTCACTATTTGTCTTTCTCTTTCTGACTTACTTCACTCCGTACGACAGACTCTAGGTCCATCCACCTCATGACAAATAGCTCCATTTCGTTTCTTTTTCTGGCTGAGTACTATTCCATTGTATATATGTGCCACATCTTCTTTATCCATTTATCCGATGCAGGACACTCAGTTTGTTTCCATCTCCGGGCTACTGTAAATAGAGCTGCAGTGAACATTGTGGTACATGACTCTTTTTGAATTATGGTCTTCTCAGGGTATATGCCCAGTAGTGGGAGTGCTGGGTCCTATGGTAGTTCTATTGGTAGTTTTTTAAGGAACCTCCAGGCTGTTCTCCACAGTGGCTGTACCAATTCACATTCCCACCATCAGTGCAAGAGGGTTCCCTTTTCTCCCCACCCTCTCCAGCATTTATTGTTTCTAGATTTTTTGAGGATGGCCATTCTGACTGGTGTGAGATGACATCTCATTGTAGTTTTGATTTGCATTTCTCTAATGATTAATGACGTTGAGCATTCTTTCGTGTGTTTGTTGGCAGTCTGTATATCTTCTTTGGAGAAATGTCTGTTTAGGTCTTCTGCCCATTTATGGATTGGGTTGTTTGGGTTTTTTTGTTATTGAGCTGCATGAGCAGCTTGTAAATCTTGGAGATTAATCCTTGGTCAGTTGCTTCATTTGCAAATATTTTCTCCCATTCTGGGGGTTCTCTTTTCATCTTGTTTATGGTTTCCTTTGCTGTGCAAAAGCTTTGAAGTTTCACTAGGTCCTATTTGTTTATTGTTGTTTTTATTTCCATTTCTCTTGGAGGTGGGTCAAAAAGGATCTTGCTGTGATTTATGTCATAGAGGGTTCTGCCTATGTTTTCCTCTAAGAGTTTGATAGTTCCTGGCCTTACATTTAGGTCTTTAATCCATTTTGAGCTTATTTTTGTGTACGGTGTTAGGGAGTGATCTAATCTCATACGTTTACATGGACCTGTCCAGTTTTCCCAGCACCACTTATCGAAGAGGCTGTCCTTTCTCCACTGTACATTCCTGCCTCCTTTATCAAAGGTAAGGTGACCGTATGTGCGTGGCTTCATCTCTGGGCTTTCTATCCTGTTCCATTGATCAATCTTTCTGTTTTTGTGCCAGTACCATGCTATATTGATTACTGTAGCTTTGTATTATGCTCTGAAATCAGGGTGCCTGGTTCCTCCAGCTCCGTTTTTCTTCCTCAAATTGCTTTGGCTGTTCGGGCTCCTTTGTGTCTCCATACAAATTGTGACATTTTTTGTTCTGGTTCTGTGAAAAATGCCAGTGGTAGTTTGAGAGGGATTGCATTGAATCTGTAGATTGCTTTGCGTAGTAGAGTCATTTTCAAAATGTGGATTCTTCAAATCCAAGAACATGGTATATCTCTCCATCTATTTGTATCATCTTTCATTTCTTCCATAAGTGTCTTATAATTTTCTGCATACAGGTCTTTTGTCTCCTTAGGTAAGTTTATTCCTAGATATTTCATTCTTTTTGTTGCAGTGGTAAATGGGAGTGTTTTCTTGACTTCACTTTCAGATTTTTCATCATTAGTCTATAGGAATGCCAGAGATTTCTGTGCATTAATTTTGTATCCTTCTACTTTACCACATTCATTGTTTAGCTCTACTAGTTTTCTGGTAACATCTTTAGGATTCTCTATGTATTGTATTATGTCATCTGCAAACCGTGACAGCTTTACTTCTTCTTTTCCGATTTGGATTCCTTTGACTTCCTTTTCTTCTGTGATTGCTGTGAGTAAAACTTCCAAAACTATGTTGAATAAGAGTGGTGAGAGTGGGCAACCTTGTCTTGTTCCTGATCTTAGTGGAAATGCTTTCAGGTTTTCACCATTGAGGACGTTGTTGGCTGTGGGTTTGTCATATATGGCCTTTATTATGTTGAGGAAAGTTCCCTCTATGCCTACTTTCTGTAGCGTTTTTGTGATAAATGAGTGTTGAATTTTGTCAAAAGCTCTCTCTGCATCTATTGAGAAGATCCTATGGTTCTTCTCCTTCAATTTGTTAATATGGTGTATCACGTTGACTGATTGCGTATATTGAAGAATCCTTGTATTCCTGGAATAAATCCCACTTGATCATGGCGTATGATCCTTTTAATGTGCTGTTGGATTCTCTTTCCTAGTAATTTGTTGAGGAGTTTTGCATCTATGTTCATCAGTGATATTGGCCTGTAGTTTTCTTCCTTTGTGACATCCTTGTCTGGTTTTGGTATCGGGGCGATGGTGGCCTCGTAGAATGAGTTTGGGAGTGTTCCTCCCTCTGCTATATTTTGGGTGAGTTTGAGAAGGATGGGTATTAACTCTTCTCTAAATGTTTGAAAGAATTCGCCTGTGAAGCCATCTGGTCCTGGGCTTTTGTTTGTTGGAAGATTTTTCATCAGAGTTTCAATTTCAGTGCTTGTCACTGGCCTGTTCATATTTTCTATTTCTTCCTGGTTCACTCTCAGCAGGTTGTGCCTTTCTAAGAATTTGTCCATTTCTTCCAGGTTGTCCATTTTATTGGCATAGAATTGCTTGTTGTAATCTCTCATGATCTTTTGTATTTCTGCAGTGTCAGTTGTTACTTCTCCTTTGGCATTTCTAATTCTATTGATTTGAATCTTCTCCCTTTATTTCTTGATACGTCTGGCTAATAGTTGATCGATTTTGTTTATCTTCTCAAACAACCAGCTTTTAGGTTTATTGACCTTTGCTATCGTTTCAGTCATTTCTTTTGCATTTATTTCTGATCTGATCTTTATGATTTCTTTCCTTCTGCTAACTTTGTTTTTTTTTTTTCTGTTCTTCTTTCTCTAATTGCTTTAGGTGGAAGGTTAGGTTATTTACTCGAGGTGTTTCCCATTTCTAAAGGTAGGATTGTAGTGCTATGAACTTCCCTCTTAGAACTTCTTTTTCTGCATCCCATAGGTTTTGGGTCGTCGTGTCTCCACTGTCACTTGTGTCTAGGTAGTTTTTGATTTCCACAGTGATCACTTAGTTATTAAGTAGTGTATTGTTTAGCCGCCACGTGTTTGTATTTCTTACAGATCTTTTCCTGTCATTGATATCTAGTCTCATAGCGTTGTGGTCGGAAAAGATACTTGATACAATTTCTATTTTCTTAAATTTACCAAGGCTTCATTTGTGACTGAGGATATGATCTATCCTGGAGAACGTTCCATGAGCTCTTGAGATAAACGTGTATGCTGTGGTTTTTGGATGGAATGTCCTATAAATAGCGATTAAGTCCATCTTGCTTAATGTATCTTTTAAAGCTTGTGTTTCCTTATTGATTTTCATTTTGGATGATCTGTCCATTGCTGAATGTGGGGTGTTAATGTCCCCTACTATGAATGTGTTACTGTCTATTTCCCCTTTTATGGCTGTTAGTATTTTCCTTATGTATTGAGGTGCTCCTCTGTTGGGTGCATAAATATTTACAATTGTTATATCTTCTTCTTGGTTCAATCCCTTGATCATTATGTAGTTTCCTTCTTTGTCTCTTCTAATAGTCTTTATTTTAAAGTCTACTTTGTCTCATATGAGAATTGCTACTCCAGCTTTCTTTTGGTTTCCATTTGCATGGAATAATTTTTTTCCGTCCCCTCACATTCAGTCTGTATGTGTCTCTAGGTCTGAAGAGGGTCTCTTTTTTTTTTCCTTTTTTGTTTTTTACATATTTACTGGAGTACAGTTGCTTTACAATGGTGTGTTACTTTCTGCTTTAAAACAAAGTTAATCAGTTATACACATACATATGTTCCCTTATCTCTTCCCTCTTGCATCTCCCTCCCTCACACCCTCCCTCTCCTACCCCTCCAGGCGGTCACAAAGCACCGAGCTGATCTCTCTGTGCTATGCGGCTGCTTCCCACTAGCTATCTACCTTACGTTTGGTCGTGTATATATATAGGTCCATGCCTCTCTCTCGCTTTGTCACAGCTTCCCCTTCCCCTTCCCGCTCCCCATAGCCTCAAGTCCATTCTCTAGTAGGTCTGTGTCTTTATTCCTGTCTTACCCCTAGGTTCTTCATGACATTTTCCCCTTAAATTCCATATATATGTGTTAGCACTCACTATTTGTCTTTCTCTTTCTGACTTACTTCACTCCGTACGACAGACTCTAGGTCCATCCACCTCATGACAAATAGCTCCATTTCGTTTCTTTTTCTGGCTGAGTACTATTCCATTGTATATATGTGCCACATCTTCTTTATCCATTTATCCGATGCAGGACACTCAGTTTGTTTCCATCTCCGGGCTACTGTAAATAGAGCTGCAGTGAACATTGTGGTACATGACTCTTTTTGAATTATGGTCTTCTCAGGGTATATGCCCAGTAGTGGGATTGCTGGGTCCTATGGTAGTTCTATTGGTAGTTTTTTAAGGAACCTCCAGGCTGTTCTCCACAGTGGCTGTACCAATTCACATTCCCACCATCAGTGCAAGAGGGTTCCCTTTTCTCCCCACCCTCTCCAGCATTTATTGTTTCTAGATTTTTTGAGGATGGCCATTCTGACTGGTGTGAGATGACATCTCATTGTAGTTTTGATTTGCATTTCTCTAATGATTAATGACGTTGAGCATTCTTTCGTGTGTTTGTTGGCAGTCTGTATATCTTCTTTGGAGAAATGTCTATTTAGGTCTTCTGCCCATTTATGGATTGGGTTGTTTGGGTTTTTTTGTTATTGAGCTGCATGAGCAGCTTGTAAATCTTGGAGATTAATCCTTGGTCAGTTGCTTCATTTGCAAATATTTTCTCCCATTCTGGGGGTTCTCTTTTCATCTTGTTTATGGTTTCCTTTGCTGTGCAAAAGCTTTGAAGTTTCACTAGGTCCTATTTGTTTATTGTTGTTTTTATTTCCATTTCTCTAGGAGGTGGGTCAAAAAGGATCTTGCTGTGATTTATGTCATAGAGGGTTCTGCCTATGTTTTCCTCTAAGAGTTTGATAGTTCCTGGCCTTACATTTAGGTCTTTAATCCATTTTGAGCTTATTTTTGTGTATGGTGTTAGGGAGTGATCTAATCTCATACGTTTACATGGACCTGTCCAGTTTTCCCAGCACCACTTATCGAAGAGGCTGTCCTTTCTCCACTGTACATTCCTGCCTCCTTTATCAAAGGTAAGGTGACCGTATGTGCGTGGCTTCATCTCTGGGCTTTCTATCCTGTTCCATTGATCAATCTTTCTGTTTTTGTGCCAGTACCATGCTATATTGATTACTGTAGCTTTGTATTATGCTCTGAAATCAGGGTGCCTGGTTCCTCCAGCTCCGTTTTTCTTCCTCAAATTGCTTTGGCTGTTCGGGCTCCTTTGTGTCTCCATACAAATTGTGACATTTTTTGTTCTGGTTCTGTGAAAAATGCCAGTGGTAGTTTGAGAGGGATTGCATTGAATCTGTAGATTGCTTTGCGTAGTAGAGTCATTTTCAAAATGTGGATTCTTCAAATCCAAGAACATGGTATATCTCTCCATCTATTTGTATCATCTTTCATTTCTTCCATAAGTGTCTTATAATTTTCTGCATACAGGTCTTTTGTCTCCTTAGGTAAGTTTATTCCTAGATATTTCATTCTTTTTGTTGCAGTGGTAAATGGGAGTGTTTTCTTGACTTCACTTTCAGATTTTTCATCATTAGTCTATAGGAATGCCAGAGATTTCTGTGCATTAATTTTGTATCCTTCTACTTTACCACATTCATTGTTTAGCTCTACTAGTTTTCTGGTAACATCTTTAGGATTCTCTATGTATTGTATTATGTCATCTGCAAACCGTGACAGCTTTACTTCTTCTTTTCCGATTTGGATTCCTTTGACTTCCTTTTCTTCTGTGATTGCTGTGAGTAAAACTTCCAAAACTATGTTGAATAAGAGTGGTGAGAGTGGGCAACCTTGTCTTGTTCCTGATCTTAGTGGAAATGCTTTCAGGTTTTCACCATTGAGGACGTTGTTGGCTGTGGGTTTGTCATATATGGCCTTTATTATGTTGAGGAAAGTTCCCTCTATGCCTACTTTCTGTAGCGTTTTTGTGATAAATGAGTGTTGAATTTTGTCAAAAGCTCTCTCTGCATCTATTGAGAAGATCCTATGGTTCTTCTCCTTCAATTTGTTAATATGGTGTATCACGTTGACTGATTGCGTATATTGAAGAATCCTTGTATTCCTGGAATAAATCCCACTTGATCATGGCGTATGATCCTTTTAATGTGCTGTTGGATTCTCTTTCCTAGTAATTTGTTGAGGAGTTTTGCATCTATGTTCATCAGTGATATTGGCCTGTAGTTTTCTTCCTTTGTGACATCCTTGTCTGGTTTTGGTATCGGGGCAATGGTGGCCTCGTAGAATGAGTTTGGGAGTGTTCCTCCCTCTGCTATATTTTGGGTGAGTTTGAGAAGGATGGGTATTAACTCTTCTCTAAATGTTTGAAAGAATTCGCCTGTGAAGCCATCTGGTCCTGGGCTTTTGTTTGTTGGAAGATTTTTCATCAGAGTTTCAATTTCAGTGCTTGTCACTGGCCTGTTCATATTTTCTATTTCTTCCTGGTTCACTCTCAGCAGGTTGTGCCTTTCTAAGAATTTGTCCATTTCTTCCAGGTTGTCCATTTTATTGGCATAGAATTGCTTGTTGTAATCTCTCATGATCTTTTGTATTTCTGCAGTGTCAGTTGTTACTTCTCCTTTGGCATTTCTAATTCTATTGATTTGAATCTTCTCCCTTTATTTCTTGATACGTCTGGCTAATAGTTGATCGATTTTGTTTATCTTCTCAAACAACCAGCTTTTAGGTTTATTGACCTTTGCTATCGTTTCAGTCATTTCTTTTGCATTTATTTCTGATCTGATCTTTATGATTTCTTTCCTTCTGCTAACTTTGTTTTTTTTTTTTTCTGTTCTTCTTTCTCTAATTGCTTTAGGTGGAAGGTTAGGTTATTTACTCGAGGTGTTTCCCATTTCTAAAGGTAGGATTGTAGTGCTATGAACTTCCCTCTTAGAACTTCTTTTTCTGCATCCCATAGGTTTTGGGTCGTCGTGTCTCCACTGTCACTTGTGTCTAGGTAGTTTTTGATTTCCACAGTGATCACTTAGTTATTAAGTAGTGTATTGTTTAGCCGCCACGTGTTTGTATTTCTTACAGATCTTTTCCTGTCATTGATATCTAGTCTCATAGCGTTGTGGTCGGAAAAGATACTTGATACAATTTCTATTTTCTTAAATTTACCAAGGCTTCATTTGTGACTGAGGATATGATCTATCCTGGAGAACGTTCCATGAGCTCTTGAGATAAACGTGTATGCTGTGGTTTTTGGATGGAATGTCCTATAAATAGCGATTAAGTCCATCTTGCTTAATGTATCTTTTAAAGCTTGTGTTTCCTTATTGATTTTCATTTTGGATGATCTGTCCATTGCTGAATGTGGGGTGTTAATGTCCCCTACTATGAATGTGTTACTGTCTATTTCCCCTTTTATGGCTGTTAGTATTTTCCTTATGTATTGAGGTGCTCCTCTGTTGGGTGCATAAATATTTACAATTGTTATATCTTCTTCTTGGTTCAATCCCTTGATCATTATGTAGTTTCCTTCTTTGTCTCTTCTAATAGTCTTTATTTTAAAGTCTACTTTGTCTCATATGAGAATTGCTACTCCAGCTTTCTTTTGGTTTCCATTTGCATGGAATAATTTTTTTCCGTCCCCTCACATTCAGTCTGTATGTGTCTCTAGGTCTGAAGAGGGTCTCTTTTTTTTTTCCTTTTTTGTTTTTTACATATTTACTGGAGTACAGTTGCTTTACAATGGTGTGTTACTTTCTGCTTTAAAACAAAGTTAATCAGTTATACACATACATATGTTCCCTTATCTCTTCCCTCTTGCATCTCCCTCCCTCACACCCTCCCTCTCCTACCCCTCCAGGCGGTCACAAAGCACCGAGCTGATCTCTCTGTGCTATGCGGCTGCTTCCCACTAGCTATCTACCTTACGTTTGGTCGTGTATATATGTCCATTGCCTCTCTCTCGCTTTGTCACAGCTTCCCCTTCCCCTTCCCGCTCCCCATAGCCTCAAGTCCATTCTCTAGTAGGTCTGTGTCTTTATTCCTGTCTTACCCCTAGGTTCTTCATGACATTTTCCCCTTAAATTCCATATATATGTGTTAGCACTCACTATTTGTCTTTCTCTTTCTGACTTACTTCACTCCGTACGACAGACTCTAGGTCCATCCACCTCATGACAAATAGCTCCATTTCGTTTCTTTTTCTGGCTGAGTACTATTCCATTGTATATATGTGCCACATCTTCTTTATCCATTTATCCGATGCAGGACACTCAGTTTGTTTCCATCTCCGGGCTACTGTAAATAGAGCTGCAGTGAACATTGTGGTACATGACTCTTTTTGAATTATGGTCTTCTCAGGGTATATGCCCAGTAGTGGGAGTGCTGGGTCCTATGGTAGTTCTATTGGTAGTTTTTTAAGGAACCTCCAGGCTGTTCTCCACAGTGGCTGTACCAATTCACATTCCCACCATCAGTGCAAGAGGGTTCCCTTTTCTCCCCACCCTCTCCAGCATTTATTGTTTCTAGATTTTTTGAGGATGGCCATTCTGACTGGTGTGAGATGACATCTCATTGTAGTTTTGATTTGCATTTCTCTAATGATTAATGACGTTGAGCATTCTTTCGTGTGTTTGTTGGCAGTCTGTATATCTTCTTTGGAGAAATGTCTGTTTAGGTCTTCTGCCCATTTATGGATTGGGTTGTTTGGGTTTTTTTGTTATTGAGCTGCATGAGCAGCTTGTAAATCTTGGAGATTAATCCTTGGTCAGTTGCTTCATTTGCAAATATTTTCTCCCATTCTGGGGGTTCTCTTTTCATCTTGTTTATGGTTTCCTTTGCTGTGCAAAAGCTTTGAAGTTTCACTAGGTCCTATTTGTTTATTGTTGTTTTTATTTCCATTTCTCTAGGAGGTGGGTCAAAAAGGATCTTGCTGTGATTTATGTCATAGAGGGTTCTGCCTATGTTTTCCTCTAAGAGTTTGATAGTTCCTGGCCTTACATTTAGGTCTTTAATCCATTTTGAGCTTATTTTTGTGTACGGTGTTAGGGAGTGATCTAATCTCATACGTTTACATGGACCTGTCCAGTTTTCCCAGCACCACTTATCGAAGAGGCTGTCCTTTCTCCACTGTACATTCCTGCCTCCTTTATCAAAGGTAAGGTGACCGTATGTGCGTGGCTTCATCTCTGGGCTTTCTATCCTGTTCCATTGATCAATCTTTCTGTTTTTGTGCCAGTACCATGCTATATTGATTACTGTAGCTTTGTATTATGCTCTGAAATCAGGGTGCCTGGTTCCTCCAGCTCCGTTTTTCTTCCTCAAATTGCTTTGGCTGTTCGGGCTCCTTTGTGTCTCCATACAAATTGTGACATTTTTTGTTCTGGTTCTGTGAAAAATGCCAGTGGTAGTTTGAGAGGGATTGCATTGAATCTGTAGATTGCTTTGCGTAGTAGAGTCATTTTCAAAATGTGGATTCTTCAAATCCAAGAACATGGTATATCTCTCCATCTATTTGTATCATCTTTCATTTCTTCCATAAGTGTCTTATAATTTTCTGCATACAGGTCTTTTGTCTCCTTAGGTAAGTTTATTCCTAGATATTTCATTCTTTTTGTTGCAGTGGTAAATGGGAGTGTTTTCTTGACTTCACTTTCAGATTTTTCATCATTAGTCTATAGGAATGCCAGAGATTTCTGTGCATTAATTTTGTATCCTTCTACTTTACCACATTCATTGTTTAGCTCTACTAGTTTTCTGGTAACATCTTTAGGATTCTCTATGTATTGTATTATGTCATCTGCAAACCGTGACAGCTTTACTTCTTCTTTTCCGATTTGGATTCCTTTGACTTCCTTTTCTTCTGTGATTGCTGTGAGTAAAACTTCCAAAACTATGTTGAATAAGAGTGGTGAGAGTGGGCAACCTTGTCTTGTTCCTGATCTTAGTGGAAATGCTTTCAGGTTTTCACCATTGAGGACGTTGTTGGCTGTGGGTTTGTCATATATGGCCTTTATTATGTTGAGGAAAGTTCCCTCTATGCCTACTTTCTGTAGCGTTTTTGTGATAAATGAGTGTTGAATTTTGTCAAAAGCTCTCTCTGCATCTATTGAGAAGATCCTATGGTTCTTCTCCTTCAATTTGTTAATATGGTGTATCACGTTGACTGATTGCGTATATTGAAGAATCCTTGTATTCCTGGAATAAATCCCACTTGATCATGGCGTATGATCCTTTTAATGTGCTGTTGGATTCTCTTTCCTAGTAATTTGTTGAGGAGTTTTGCATCTATGTTCATCAGTGATATTGGCCTGTAGTTTTCTTCCTTTGTGACATCCTTGTCTGGTTTTGGTATCGGGGTGATGGTGGCCTCCTAGAATGAGTTTGGGAGTGTTCCTCCCTCTGCTATATTTTGGGTGAGTTTGAGAAGGATGGGTATTAACTCTTCTCTAAATGTTTGAAAGAATTCGCCTGTGAAGCCATCTGGTCCTGGGCTTTTGTTTGTTGGAAGATTTTTCATCAGAGTTTCAATTTCAGTGCTTGTCACTGGCCTGTTCATATTTTCTATTTCTTCCTGTTTCACTCTCAGCAGGTTGTGCCTTTCTAAGAATTTGTCCATTTCTTCCAGGTTGTCCATTTTATTGGCATAGAATTGCTTGTTGTAATCTCTCATGATCTTTTGTATTTCTGCAGTGTCAGTTGTTACTTCTCCTTTTGCATTTCTAATTCTATTGATTTGAATCTTCTCCCTTTATTTCTTGATACGTCTGGCTAATAGTTGATCGATTTTGTTTATCTTCTCAAACAACCAGCTTTTAGGTTTATTGACCTTTGCTATCGTTTCAGTCATTTCTTTTTCATTTATTTCTGATCTGATCTTTATGATTTCTTTCCTTCTGCTAACTTTGGTTTTTTTTTTTTTCTGTTCTTCTTTCTCTAATTGCTTTAGGTGCAAGGTTAGGTTATTTACTCGAGGTGTTTCCCGTTTCTAAAGGTAGGATTGTAGTGCTATGAACTTCCCTCTTAGAACTTCTTTTTCTGCATCCTATAGGTTTTGGGTCGTCGTGTCTCCACTGTCACTTGTGTCTAGGTAGTTTTTGATTTCCACAGTGATCACTTAGTTATTAAGTAGTGTATTGTTTAGCCGCCACGTGTTTGTATTTTTTACAGATCTTTTCCTGTCATTGATATCTAGTCTCATAGCGTTGTGGTCGGAAAAGATACTTGATACAATTTCTATTTTCTTAAATTTACCAAGGCTTCATTTGTGACTGAGGATATGATCTATCCTGGAGAACGTTCCATGAGCTCTTGAGATAAACGTGTATGCTGTGGTTTTGGGATGGAATGTCCTATAAATAGCGATTAAGTCCATCTTGCTTAATGTATCTTTTAAAGCTTGTGTTCCCTTATTGATTTTTTTTGGATGATCTGTCCATTGCTGAATGTGGGGTGTTAATGTCCCCTACTATGAATGTGTTACTGTCTATTTCCCCTTTTATGGCTGTTAGTATTTTCCTTATGTATTGAGGTGCTCCTCTGTTGGGTGCATAAATATTTACAATTGTTATATCTTCTTCTTGGTTCAATCCCTTGATCATTATGTAGTTTCCTTCTTTGTCTCTTCTAATAGTCTTTATTTTAAAGTCTACTTTGTCTCATATGAGAATTGCTACTCCAGCTTTCTTTTGGTTTCCATTTGCATGGAATAATTTTTTTCCGTCCCCTCACATTCAGTCTGTATGTGTCTCTAGGTCTGAAGAGGGTCTCTTTTTTTTCCCTTTTCTGTTTTTTACATGTTTACTGGAGTACAGCTGCTTTACAATGGTGTGTTACTTTCTGCTTTAAAACAAAGTTAATCAGTTATACACATACATATGTTCCCATATCTCTTCCCTCTTGCATCTCCCTCCCTCACACCCTCCCTCTCCTACCCCTCCATGCGGTCACAAAGCACCGAGCTGATCTCTCTGTGCTATGCGGCTGCTTCCCACTAGCTATCTACCTTACGTTTGGTAGTGTATATATGTCCATGCCTCTCTCTCGCTTTGTCACAGCTTCCCCTTCCCGCTCCCCATAGCCTCAAGTCCATTCTCTAGTAGGTCTGTGTCTTTATTCCTGTCTTACCCCTAGGTTCTTCATGACATTTTCCCCTTAAATTCCATATATATGTGTTAGCACTCACTATTTGTCTTTCTCTTTCTGACTTACTTCACTCCGTATGACAGACTCTAGGTCCATCCACCTCATGACAAATAGCTCCATTTCGTTTCTTTTTCTGGCTGAGTACTATTCCATTGTATATATGTGCCACATCTTCTTTATCCATTTATCCGATGCAGGACACTCAGTTTGTTTCCATCTCCGGGCTACTGTAAATAGAGCTGCAGTGAACATTGTGGTACATGACTCTTTTTGAATTATGGTCTTCTCAGGGTATATGCCCAGTAGTGGGATTGCTGGGTCCTATGGTAGTTCTATTGGTAGTTTTTTAAGGAACCTCCAGGCTGTTCTCCACAGTGGCTGTACCAATTCACATTCCCACCATCAGTGCAAGAGGGTTCCCTTTTCTCCCCACCCTCTCCAGCATTTATTGTTTCTAGATTTTTTGAGGATGGCCATTCTGACTGGTGTGAGATGACATCTCATTGTAGTTTTGATTTGCATTTCTCTAATGATTAATGACGTTGAGCATTCTTTCGTGTGTTTGTTGGCAGTCTGTATATCTTCTTTGGAGAAATGTCTGTTTAGGTCTTCTGCCCATTTATGGATTGGGTTGTTTGGGTTTTTTTGTTATTGAGCTGCATGAGCAGCTTGTAAATCTTGGAGATTAATCCTTGGTCAGTTGCTTCATTTGCAAATATTTTCTCCCATTCTGGGGGTTCTCTTTTCATCTTGTTTATGGTTTCCTTTGCTGTGCAAAAGCTTTGAAGTTTCACTAGGTCCTATTTGTTTATTGTTGTTTTTATTTCCATTTCTCTAGGAGGTGGGTCAAAAAGGATCTTGCTGTGATTTATGTCATAGAGGGTTCTGCCTATGTTTTCCTCTAAGAGTTTGATAGTTCCTGGCCTTACATTTAGGTCTTTAATCCATTTTGAGCTTATTTTTGTGTATGGTGTTAGGGAGTGATCTAATCTCATACGTTTACATGGACCTGTCCAGTTTTCCCAGCACCACTTATCGAAGAGGCTGTCCTTTCTCCACTGTACATTCCTGCCTCCTTTATCAAAGGTAAGGTGACCGTATGTGCGTGGCTTCATCTCTGGGCTTTCTATCCTGTTCCATTGATCAATCTTTCTGTTTTTGTGCCAGTACCATGCTATATTGATTACTGTAGCTTTGTATTATGCTCTGAAATCAGGGTGCCTGGTTCCTCCAGCTCCGTTTTTCTTCCTCAAATTGCTTTGGCTGTTCGGGCTCCTTTGTGTCTCCATACAAATTGTGACATTTTTTGTTCTGGTTCTGTGAAAAATGCCAGTGGTAGTTTGAGAGGGATTGCATTGAATCTGTAGATTGCTTTGCGTAGTAGAGTCATTTTCAAAATGTGGATTCTTCAAATCCAAGAACATGGTATATCTCTCCATCTATTTGTATCATCTTTCATTTCTTCCATAAGTGTCTTATAATTTTCTGCATACAGGTCTTTTGTCTCCTTAGGTAAGTTTATTCCTAGATATTTCATTCTTTTTGTTGCAGTGGTAAATGGGAGTGTTTTCTTGACTTCACTTTCAGATTTTTCATCATTAGTCTATAGGAATGCCAGAGATTTCTGTGCATTAATTTTGTATCCTTCTACTTTACCACATTCATTGTTTAGCTCTACTAGTTTTCTGGTAACATCTTTAGGATTCTCTATGTATTGTATTATGTCATCTGCAAACCGTGACAGCTTTACTTCTTCTTTTCCGATTTGGATTCCTTTGACTTCCTTTTCTTCTGTGATTGCTGTGAGTAAAACTTCCAAAACTATGTTGAATAAGAGTGGTGAGAGTGGGCAACCTTGTCTTGTTCCTGATCTTAGTGGAAATGCTTTCAGGTTTTCACCATTGAGGACGTTGTTGGCTGTGGGTTTGTCATATATGGCCTTTATTATGTTGAGGAAAGTTCCCTCTATGCCTACTTTCTGTAGCGTTTTTGTGATAAATGAGTGTTGAATTTTGTCAAAAGCTCTCTCTGCATCTATTGAGAAGATCCTATGGTTCTTCTCCTTCAATTTGTTAATATGGTGTATCACGTTGACTGATTGCGTATATTGAAGAATCCTTGTATTCCTGGAATAAATCCCACTTGATCATGGCGTATGATCCTTTTAATGTGCTGTTGGATTCTCTTTCCTAGTAATTTGTTGAGGAGTTTTGCATCTATGTTCATCAGTGATATTGGCCTGTAGTTTTCTTCCTTTGTGACATCCTTGTCTGGTTTTGGTATCGGGGCAATGGTGGCCTCGTAGAATGAGTTTGGGAGTGTTCCTCCCTCTGCTATATTTTGGGTGAGTTTGAGAAGGATGGGTATTAACTCTTCTCTAAATGTTTGAAAGAATTCGCCTGTGAAGCCATCTGGTCCTGGGCTTTTGTTTGTTGGAAGATTTTTCATCAGAGTTTCAATTTCAGTGCTTGTCACTGGCCTGTTCATATTTTCTATTTCTTCCTGGTTCACTCTCAGCAGGTTGTGCCTTTCTAAGAATTTGTCCATTTCTTCCAGGTTGTCCATTTTATTGGCATAGAATTGCTTGTTGTAATCTCTCATGATCTTTTGTATTTCTGCAGTGTCAGTTGTTACTTCTCCTTTGGCATTTCTAATTCTATTGATTTGAATCTTCTCCCTTTATTTCTTGATACGTCTGGCTAATAGTTGATCGATTTTGTTTATCTTCTCAAACAACCAGCTTTTAGGTTTATTGACCTTTGCTATCGTTTCAGTCATTTCTTTTGCATTTATTTCTGATCTGATCTTTATGATTTCTTTCCTTCTGCTAACTTTGTTTTTTTTTTTTTCTGTTCTTCTTTCTCTAATTGCTTTAGGTGGAAGGTTAGGTTATTTACTCGAGGTGTTTCCCATTTCTAAAGGTAGGATTGTAGTGCTATGAACTTCCCTCTTAGAACTTCTTTTTCTGCATCCCATAGGTTTTGGGTCGTCGTGTCTCCACTGTCACTTGTGTCTAGGTAGTTTTTGATTTCCACAGTGATCACTTAGTTATTAAGTAGTGTATTGTTTAGCCGCCACGTGTTTGTATTTCTTACAGATCTTTTCCTGTCATTGATATCTAGTCTCATAGCGTTGTGGTCGGAAAAGATACTTGATACAATTTCTATTTTCTTAAATTTACCAAGGCTTCATTTGTGACTGAGGATATGATCTATCCTGGAGAACGTTCCATGAGCTCTTGAGATAAACGTGTATGCTGTGGTTTTTGGATGGAATGTCCTATAAATAGCGATTAAGTCCATCTTGCTTAATGTATCTTTTAAAGCTTGTGTTTCCTTATTGATTTTCATTTTGGATGATCTGTCCATTGCTGAATGTGGGGTGTTAATGTCCCCTACTATGAATGTGTTACTGTCTATTTCCCCTTTTATGGCTGTTAGTATTTTCCTTATGTATTGAGGTGCTCCTCTGTTGGGTGCATAAATATTTACAATTGTTATATCTTCTTCTTGGTTCAATCCCTTGATCATTATGTAGTTTCCTTCTTTGTCTCTTCTAATAGTCTTTATTTTAAAGTCTACTTTGTCTCATATGAGAATTGCTACTCCAGCTTTCTTTTGGTTTCCATTTGCATGGAATAATTTTTTTCCGTCCCCTCACATTCAGTCTGTATGTGTCTCTAGGTCTGAAGAGGGTCTCTTTTTTTTTTCCTTTTTTGTTTTTTACATATTTACTGGAGTACAGTTGCTTTACAATGGTGTGTTACTTTCTGCTTTAAAACAAAGTTAATCAGTTATACACATACATATGTTCCCTTATCTCTTCCCTCTTGCATCTCCCTCCCTCACACCCTCCCTCTCCTACCCCTCCAGGCGGTCACAAAGCACCGAGCTGATCTCTCTGTGCTATGCGGCTGCTTCCCACTAGCTATCTACCTTACGTTTGGTCGTGTATATATGTCCATTGCCTCTCTCTCGCTTTGTCACAGCTTCCCCTTCCCCTTCCCGCTCCCCATAGCCTCAAGTCCATTCTCTAGTAGGTCTGTGTCTTTATTCCTGTCTTACCCCTAGGTTCTTCATGACATTTTCCCCTTAAATTCCATATATATGTGTTAGCACTCACTATTTGTCTTTCTCTTTCTGACTTACTTCACTCCGTACGACAGACTCTAGGTCCATCCACCTCATGACAAATAGCTCCATTTCGTTTCTTTTTCTGGCTGAGTACTATTCCATTGTATATATGTGCCACATCTTCTTTATCCATTTATCCGATGCAGGACACTCAGTTTGTTTCCATCTCCGGGCTACTGTAAATAGAGCTGCAGTGAACATTGTGGTACATGACTCTTTTTGAATTATGGTCTTCTCAGGGTATATGCCCAGTAGTGGGAGTGCTGGGTCCTATGGTAGTTCTATTGGTAGTTTTTTAAGGAACCTCCAGGCTGTTCTCCACAGTGGCTGTACCAATTCACATTCCCACCATCAGTGCAAGAGGGTTCCCTTTTCTCCCCACCCTCTCCAGCATTTATTGTTTCTAGATTTTTTGAGGATGGCCATTCTGACTGGTGTGAGATGACATCTCATTGTAGTTTTGATTTGCATTTCTCTAATGATTAATGACGTTGAGCATTCTTTCGTGTGTTTGTTGGCAGTCTGTATATCTTCTTTGGAGAAATGTCTGTTTAGGTCTTCTGCCCATTTATGGATTGGGTTGTTTGGGTTTTTTTGTTATTGAGCTGCATGAGCAGCTTGTAAATCTTGGAGATTAATCCTTGGTCAGTTGCTTCATTTGCAAATATTTTCTCCCATTCTGGGGGTTCTCTTTTCATCTTGTTTATGGTTTCCTTTGCTGTGCAAAAGCTTTGAAGTTTCACTAGGTCCTATTTGTTTATTGTTGTTTTTATTTCCATTTCTCTAGGAGGTGGGTCAAAAAGGATCTTGCTGTGATTTATGTCATAGAGGGTTCTGCCTATGTTTTCCTCTAAGAGTTTGATAGTTCCTGGCCTTACATTTAGGTCTTTAATCCATTTTGAGCTTATTTTTGTGTACGGTGTTAGGGAGTGATCTAATCTCATACGTTTACATGGACCTGTCCAGTTTTCCCAGCACCACTTATCGAAGAGGCTGTCCTTTCTCCACTGTACATTCCTGCCTCCTTTATCAAAGGTAAGGTGACCGTATGTGCGTGGCTTCATCTCTGGGCTTTCTATCCTGTTCCATTGATCAATCTTTCTGTTTTTGTGCCAGTACCATGCTATATTGATTACTGTAGCTTTGTATTATGCTCTGAAATCAGGGTGCCTGGTTCCTCCAGCTCCGTTTTTCTTCCTCAAATTGCTTTGGCTGTTCGGGCTCCTTTGTGTCTCCATACAAATTGTGACATTTTTTGTTCTGGTTCTGTGAAAAATGCCAGTGGTAGTTTGAGAGGGATTGCATTGAATCTGTAGATTGCTTTGCGTAGTAGAGTCATTTTCAAAATGTGGATTCTTCAAATCCAAGAACATGGTATATCTCTCCATCTATTTGTATCATCTTTCATTTCTTCCATAAGTGTCTTATAATTTTCTGCATACAGGTCTTTTGTCTCCTTAGGTAAGTTTATTCCTAGATATTTCATTCTTTTTGTTGCAGTGGTAAATGGGAGTGTTTTCTTGACTTCACTTTCAGATTTTTCATCATTAGTCTATAGGAATGCCAGAGATTTCTGTGCATTAATTTTGTATCCTTCTACTTTACCACATTCATTGTTTAGCTCTACTAGTTTTCTGGTAACATCTTTAGGATTCTCTATGTATTGTATTATGTCATCTGCAAACCGTGACAGCTTTACTTCTTCTTTTCCGATTTGGATTCCTTTGACTTCCTTTTCTTCTGTGATTGCTGTGAGTAAAACTTCCAAAACTATGTTGAATAAGAGTGGTGAGAGTGGGCAACCTTGTCTTGTTCCTGATCTTAGTGGAAATGCTTTCAGGTTTTCACCATTGAGGACGTTGTTGGCTGTGGGTTTGTCATATATGGCCTTTATTATGTTGAGGAAAGTTCCCTCTATGCCTACTTTCTGTAGCGTTTTTGTGATAAATGAGTGTTGAATTTTGTCAAAAGCTCTCTCTGCATCTATTGAGAAGATCCTATGGTTCTTCTCCTTCAATTTGTTAATATGGTGTATCACGTTGACTGATTGCGTATATTGAAGAATCCTTGTATTCCTGGAATAAATCCCACTTGATCATGGCGTATGATCCTTTTAATGTGCTGTTGGATTCTCTTTCCTAGTAATTTGTTGAGGAGTTTTGCATCTATGTTCATCAGTGATATTGGCCTGTAGTTTTCTTCCTTTGTGACATCCTTGTCTGGTTTTGGTATCGGGGTGATGGTGGCCTCCTAGAATGAGTTTGGGAGTGTTCCTCCCTCTGCTATATTTTGGGTGAGTTTGAGAAGGATGGGTATTAACTCTTCTCTAAATGTTTGAAAGAATTCGCCTGTGAAGCCATCTGGTCCTGGGCTTTTGTTTGTTGGAAGATTTTTCATCAGAGTTTCAATTTCAGTGCTTGTCACTGGCCTGTTCATATTTTCTATTTCTTCCTGTTTCACTCTCAGCAGGTTGTGCCTTTCTAAGAATTTGTCCATTTCTTCCAGGTTGTCCATTTTATTGGCATAGAATTGCTTGTTGTAATCTCTCATGATCTTTTGTATTTCTGCAGTGTCAGTTGTTACTTCTCCTTTTGCATTTCTAATTCTATTGATTTGAATCTTCTCCCTTTATTTCTTGATACGTCTGGCTAATAGTTGATCGATTTTGTTTATCTTCTCAAACAACCAGCTTTTAGGTTTATTGACCTTTGCTATCGTTTCAGTCATTTCTTTTTCATTTATTTCTGATCTGATCTTTATGATTTCTTTCCTTCTGCTAACTTTGGTTTTTTTTTTTTTCTGTTCTTCTTTCTCTAATTGCTTTAGGTGCAAGGTTAGGTTATTTACTCGAGGTGTTTCCCGTTTCTAAAGGTAGGATTGTAGTGCTATGAACTTCCCTCTTAGAACTTCTTTTTCTGCATCCTATAGGTTTTGGGTCGTCGTGTCTCCACTGTCACTTGTGTCTAGGTAGTTTTTGATTTCCACAGTGATCACTTAGTTATTAAGTAGTGTATTGTTTAGCCGCCACGTGTTTGTATTTTTTACAGATCTTTTCCTGTCATTGATATCTAGTCTCATAGCGTTGTGGTCGGAAAAGATACTTGATACAATTTCTATTTTCTTAAATTTACCAAGGCTTCATTTGTGACTGAGGATATGATCTATCCTGGAGAACGTTCCATGAGCTCTTGAGATAAACGTGTATGCTGTGGTTTTGGGATGGAATGTCCTATAAATAGCGATTAAGTCCATCTTGCTTAATGTATCTTTTAAAGCTTGTGTTCCCTTATTGATTTTTTTTGGATGATCTGTCCATTGCTGAATGTGGGGTGTTAATGTCCCCTACTATGAATGTGTTACTGTCTATTTCCCCTTTTATGGCTGTTAGTATTTTCCTTATGTATTGAGGTGCTCCTCTGTTGGGTGCATAAATATTTACAATTGTTATATCTTCTTCTTGGTTCAATCCCTTGATCATTATGTAGTTTCCTTCTTTGTCTCTTCTAATAGTCTTTATTTTAAAGTCTACTTTGTCTCATATGAGAATTGCTACTCCAGCTTTCTTTTGGTTTCCATTTGCATGGAATAATTTTTTTCCGTCCCCTCACATTCAGTCTGTATGTGTCTCTAGGTCTGAAGAGGGTCTCTTTTTTTTCCCTTTTCTGTTTTTTACATGTTTACTGGAGTACAGCTGCTTTACAATGGTGTGTTACTTTCTGCTTTAAAACAAAGTTAATCAGTTATACACATACATATGTTCCCATATCTCTTCCCTCTTGCATCTCCCTCCCTCACACCCTCCCTCTCCTACCCCTCCATGCGGTCACAAAGCACCGAGCTGATCTCTCTGTGCTATGCGGCTGCTTCCCACTAGCTATCTACCTTACGTTTGGTAGTGTATATATGTCCATGCCTCTCTCTCGCTTTGTCACAGCTTCCCCTTCCCGCTCCCCATAGCCTCAAGTCCATTCTCTAGTAGGTCTGTGTCTTTATTCCTGTCTTACCCCTAGGTTCTTCATGACATTTTCCCCTTAAATTCCATATATATGTGTTAGCACTCACTATTTGTCTTTCTCTTTCTGACTTACTTCACTCCGTATGACAGACTCTAGGTCCATCCACCTCATGACAAATAGCTCCATTTCGTTTCTTTTTCTGGCTGAGTACTATTCCATTGTATATATGTGCCACATCTTCTTTATCCATTTATCCGATGCAGGACACTCAGTTTGTTTCCATCTCCGGGCTACTGTAAATAGAGCTGCAGTGAACATTGTGGTACATGACTCTTTTTGAATTATGGTCTTCTCAGGGTATATGCCCAGTAGTGGGATTGCTGGGTCCTATGGTAGTTCTATTGGTAGTTTTTTAAGGAACCTCCAGGCTGTTCTCCACAGTGGCTGTACCAATTCACATTCCCACCATCAGTGCAAGAGGGTTCCCTTTTCTCCCCACCCTCTCCAGCATTTATTGTTTCTAGATTTTTTGAGGATGGCCATTCTGACTGGTGTGAGATGACATCTCATTGTAGTTTTGATTTGCATTTCTCTAATGATTAATGACGTTGAGCATTCTTTCGTGTGTTTGTTGGCAGTCTGTATATCTTCTTTGGAGAAATGTCTATTTAGGTCTTCTGCCCATTTATGGATTGGGTTGTTTGGGTTTTTTTGTTATTGAGCTGCATGAGCAGCTTGTAAATCTTGGAGATTAATCCTTGGTCAGTTGCTTCATTTGCAAATATTTTCTCCCATTCTGGGGGTTCTCTTTTCATCTTGTTTATGGTTTCCTTTGCTGTGCAAAAGCTTTGAAGTTTCACTAGGTCCTATTTGTTTATTGTTGTTTTTATTTCCATTTCTCTAGGAGGTGGGTCAAAAAGGATCTTGCTGTGATTTATGTCATAGAGGGTTCTGCCTATGTTTTCCTCTAAGAGTTTGATAGTTCCTGGCCTTACATTTAGGTCTTTAATCCATTTTGAGCTTATTTTTGTGTATGGTGTTAGGGAGTGATCTAATCTCATACGTTTACATGGACCTGTCCAGTTTTCCCAGCACCACTTATCGAAGAGGCTGTCCTTTCTCCACTGTACATTCCTGCCTCCTTTATCAAAGGTAAGGTGACCGTATGTGCGTGGCTTCATCTCTGGGCTTTCTATCCTGTTCCATTGATCAATCTTTCTGTTTTTGTGCCAGTACCATGCTATATTGATTACTGTAGCTTTGTATTATGCTCTGAAATCAGGGTGCCTGGTTCCTCCAGCTCCGTTTTTCTTCCTCAAATTGCTTTGGCTGTTCGGGCTCCTTTGTGTCTCCATACAAATTGTGACATTTTTTGTTCTGGTTCTGTGAAAAATGCCAGTGGTAGTTTGAGAGGGATTGCATTGAATCTGTAGATTGCTTTGCGTAGTAGAGTCATTTTCAAAATGTGGATTCTTCAAATCCAAGAACATGGTATATCTCTCCATCTATTTGTATCATCTTTCATTTCTTCCATAAGTGTCTTATAATTTTCTGCATACAGGTCTTTTGTCTCCTTAGGTAAGTTTATTCCTAGATATTTCATTCTTTTTGTTGCAGTGGTAAATGGGAGTGTTTTCTTGACTTCACTTTCAGATTTTTCATCATTAGTCTATAGGAATGCCAGAGATTTCTGTGCATTAATTTTGTATCCTTCTACTTTACCACATTCATTGTTTAGCTCTACTAGTTTTCTGGTAACATCTTTAGGATTCTCTATGTATTGTATTATGTCATCTGCAAACCGTGACAGCTTTACTTCTTCTTTTCCGATTTGGATTCCTTTGACTTCCTTTTCTTCTGTGATTGCTGTGAGTAAAACTTCCAAAACTATGTTGAATAAGAGTGGTGAGAGTGGGCAACCTTGTCTTGTTCCTGATCTTAGTGGAAATGCTTTCAGGTTTTCACCATTGAGGACGTTGTTGGCTGTGGGTTTGTCATATATGGCCTTTATTATGTTGAGGAAAGTTCCCTCTATGCCTACTTTCTGTAGCGTTTTTGTGATAAATGAGTGTTGAATTTTGTCAAAAGCTCTCTCTGCATCTATTGAGAAGATCCTATGGTTCTTCTCCTTCAATTTGTTAATATGGTGTATCACGTTGACTGATTGCGTATATTGAAGAATCCTTGTATTCCTGGAATAAATCCCACTTGATCATGGCGTATGATCCTTTTAATGTGCTGTTGGATTCTCTTTCCTAGTAATTTGTTGAGGAGTTTTGCATCTATGTTCATCAGTGATATTGGCCTGTAGTTTTCTTCCTTTGTGACATCCTTGTCTGGTTTTGGTATCGGGGCAATGGTGGCCTCCTAGAATGAGTTTGGGAGTGTTCCTCCCTCTGCTATATTTTGGGTGAGTTTGAGAAGGATGGGTATTAACTCTTCTCTAAATGTTTGAAAGAATTCGCCTGTGAAGCCATCTGGTCCTGGGCTTTTGTTTGTTGGAAGATTTTTCATCAGAGTTTCAATTTCAGTGCTTGTCACTGGCCTGTTCATATTTTCTATTTCTTCCTGGTTCACTCTCAGCAGGTTGTGCCTTTCTAAGAATTTGTCCATTTCTTCCAGGTTGTCCATTTTATTGGCATAGAATTGCTTGTTGTAATCTCTCATGATCTTTTGTATTTCTGCAGTGTCAGTTGTTACTTCTCCTTTGGCATTTCTAATTCTATTGATTTGAATCTTCTCCCTTTATTTCTTGATACGTCTGGCTAATAGTTGATCGATTTTGTTTATCTTCTCAAACAACCAGCTTTTAGGTTTATTGACCTTTGCTATCGTTTCAGTCATTTCTTTTGCATTTATTTCTGATCTGATCTTTATGATTTCTTTCCTTCTGCTAACTTTGTTTTTTTTTTTTTCTGTTCTTCTTTCTCTAATTGCTTTAGGTGGAAGGTTAGGTTATTTACTCGAGGTGTTTCCCATTTCTAAAGGTAGGATTGTAGTGCTATGAACTTCCCTCTTAGAACTTCTTTTTCTGCATCCCATAGGTTTTGGGTCGTCGTGTCTCCACTGTCACTTGTGTCTAGGTAGTTTTTGATTTCCACAGTGATCACTTAGTTATTAAGTAGTGTATTGTTTAGCCGCCACGTGTTTGTATTTCTTACAGATCTTTTCCTGTCATTGATATCTAGTCTCATAGCGTTGTGGTCGGAAAAGATACTTGATACAATTTCTATTTTCTTAAATTTACCAAGGCTTCATTTGTGACTGAGGATATGATCTATCCTGGAGAACGTTCCATGAGCTCTTGAGATAAACGTGTATGCTGTGGTTTTTGGATGGAATGTCCTATAAATAGCGATTAAGTCCATCTTGCTTAATGTATCTTTTAAAGCTTGTGTTTCCTTATTGATTTTCATTTTGGATGATCTGTCCATTGCTGAATGTGGGGTGTTAATGTCCCCTACTATGAATGTGTTACTGTCTATTTCCCCTTTTATGGCTGTTAGTATTTTCCTTATGTATTGAGGTGCTCCTCTGTTGGGTGCATAAATATTTACAATTGTTATATCTTCTTCTTGGTTCAATCCCTTGATCATTATGTAGTTTCCTTCTTTGTCTCTTCTAATAGTCTTTATTTTAAAGTCTACTTTGTCTCATATGAGAATTGCTACTCCAGCTTTCTTTTGGTTTCCATTTGCATGGAATAATTTTTTTCCGTCCCCTCACATTCAGTCTGTATGTGTCTCTAGGTCTGAAGAGGGTCTCTTTTTTTTTTCCTTTTTTGTTTTTTACATATTTACTGGAGTACAGTTGCTTTACAATGGTGTGTTACTTTCTGCTTTAAAACAAAGTTAATCAGTTATACACATACATATGTTCCCTTATCTCTTCCCTCTTGCATCTCCCTCCCTCACACCCTCCCTCTCCTACCCCTCCAGGCGGTCACAAAGCACCGAGCTGATCTCTCTGTGCTATGCGGCTGCTTCCCACTAGCTATCTACCTCACGTTTGGTCGTGTATATATGTCCATTGCCTCTCTCTCGCTTTGTCACAGCTTCCCCTTCCCCTTCCCGCTCCCCATAGCCTCAAGTCCATTCTCTAGTAGGTCTGTGTCTTTATTCCTGTCTTACCCCTAGGTTCTTCATGACATTTTCCCCTTAAATTCCATATATATGTGTTAGCACTCACTATTTGTCTTTCTCTTTCTGACTTACTTCACTCCGTACGACAGACTCTAGGTCCATCCACCTCATGACAAATAGCTCCATTTCGTTTCTTTTTCTGGCTGAGTACTATTCCATTGTATATATGTGCCACATCTTCTTTATCCATTTATCCGATGCAGGACACTCAGTTTGTTTCCATCTCTGGGCTACTGTAAATAGAGCTGCAGTGAACATTGTGGTACATGACTCTTTTTGAATTATGGTCTTCTCAGGGTATATGCCCAGTAGTGGGAGTGCTGGGTCCTATGGTAGTTCTATTGGTAGTTTTTTAAGGAACCTCCAGGCTGTTCTCCACAGTGGCTGTACCAATTCACATTCCCACCATCAGTGCAAGAGGGTTCCCTTTTCTCCCCACCCTCTCCAGCATTTATTGTTTCTAGATTTTTTGAGGATGGCCATTCTGACTGGTGTGAGATGACATCTCATTGTAGTTTTGATTTGCATTTCTCTAATGATTAATGACGTTGAGCATTCTTTCGTGTGTTTGTTGGCAGTCTGTATATCTTCTTTGGAGAAATGTCTGTTTAGGTCTTCTGCCCATTTATGGATTGGGTTGTTTGGGTTTTTTTGTTATTGAGCTGCATGAGCAGCTTGTAAATCTTGGAGATTAATCCTTGGTCAGTTGCTTCATTTGCAAATATTTTCTCCCATTCTGGGGGTTCTCTTTTCATCTTGTTTATGGTTTCCTTTGCTGTGCAAAAGCTTTGAAGTTTCACTAGGTCCTATTTGTTTATTGTTGTTTTTATTTCCATTTCTCTAGGAGGTGGGTCAAAAAGGATCTTGCTGTGATTTATGTCATAGAGGGTTCTGCCTATGTTTTCCTCTAAGAGTTTGATAGTTCCTGGCCTTACATTTAGGTCTTTAATCCATTTTGAGCTTATTTTTGTGTACGGTGTTAGGGAGTGATCTAATCTCATACGTTTACATGGACCTGTCCAGTTTTCCCAGCACCACTTATCGAAGAGGCTGTCCTTTCTCCACTGTACATTCCTGCCTCCTTTATCAAAGGTAAGGTGACCGTATGTGCGTGGCTTCATCTCTGGGCTTTCTATCCTGTTCCATTGATCAATCTTTCTGTTTTTGTGCCAGTACCATGCTATATTGATTACTGTAGCTTTGTATTATGCTCTGAAATCAGGGTGCCTGGTTCCTCCAGCTCCGTTTTTCTTCCTCAAATTGCTTTGGCTGTTCGGGCTCCTTTGTGTCTCCATACAAATTGTGACATTTTTTGTTCTGGTTCTGTGAAAAATGCCAGTGGTAGTTTGAGAGGGATTGCATTGAATCTGTAGATTGCTTTGCGTAGTAGAGTCATTTTCAAAATGTGGATTCTTCAAATCCAAGAACATGGTATATCTCTCCATCTATTTGTATCATCTTTCATTTCTTCCATAAGTGTCTTATAATTTTCTGCATACAGGTCTTTTGTCTCCTTAGGTAAGTTTATTCCTAGATATTTCATTCTTTTTGTTGCAGTGGTAAATGGGAGTGTTTTCTTGACTTCACTTTCAGATTTTTCATCATTAGTCTATAGGAATGCCAGAGATTTCTGTGCATTAATTTTGTATCCTTCTACTTTACCACATTCATTGTTTAGCTCTACTAGTTTTCTGGTAACATCTTTAGGATTCTCTATGTATTGTATTATGTCATCTGCAAACCGTGACAGCTTTACTTCTTCTTTTCCGATTTGGATTCCTTTGACTTCCTTTTCTTCTGTGATTGCTGTGAGTAAAACTTCCAAAACTATGTTGAATAAGAGTGGTGAGAGTGGGCAACCTTGTCTTGTTCCTGATCTTAGTGGAAATGCTTTCAGGTTTTCACCATTGAGGACGTTGTTGGCTGTGGGTTTGTCATATATGGCCTTTATTATGTTGAGGAAAGTTCCCTCTATGCCTACTTTCTGTAGCGTTTTTGTGATAAATGAGTGTTGAATTTTGTCAAAAGCTCTCTCTGCATCTATTGAGAAGATCCTATGGTTCTTCTCCTTCAATTTGTTAATATGGTGTATCACGTTGACTGATTGCGTATATTGAAGAATCCTTGTATTCCTGGAATAAATCCCACTTGATCATGGCGTATGATCCTTTTAATGTGCTGTTGGATTCTCTTTCCTAGTAATTTGTTGAGGAGTTTTGCATCTATGTTCATCAGTGATATTGGCCTGTAGTTTTCTTCCTTTGTGACATCCTTGTCTGGTTTTGGTATCGGGGCGATGGTGGCCTCGTAGAATGAGTTTGGGAGTGTTCCTCCCTCTGCTATATTTTGGGTGAGTTTGAGAAGGATGGGTATTAACTCTTCTCTAAATGTTTGAAAGAATTCGCCTGTGAAGCCATCTGGTCCTGGGCTTTTGTTTGTTGGAAGATTTTTCATCAGAGTTTCAATTTCAGTGCTTGTCACTGGCCTGTTCATATTTTCTATTTCTTCCTGGTTCACTCTCAGCAGGTTGTGCCTTTCTAAGAATTTGTCCATTTCTTCCAGGTTGTCCATTTTATTGGCATAGAATTGCTTGTTGTAATCTCTCATGATCTTTTGTATTTCTGCAGTGTCAGTTGTTACTTCTCCTTTGGCATTTCTAATTCTATTGATTTGAATCTTCTCCCTTTATTTCTTGATACGTCTGGCTAATAGTTGATCGATTTTGTTTATCTTCTCAAACAACCAGCTTTTAGGTTTATTGACCTTTGCTATCGTTTCAGTCATTTCTTTTGCATTTATTTCTGATCTGATCTTTATGATTTCTTTCCTTCTGCTAACTTTGGTTTTTTTTTTTTTTTCTGTTCTTCTTTCTCTAATTGCTTTAGGTGCAAGGTTAGGTTATTTACTCGAGGTGTTTCCCGTTTCTAAAGGTAGGATTGTAGTGCTATGAACTTCCCTCTTAGAACTTCTTTTTCTGCATCCTATAGGTTTTGGGTCGTCGTGTCTCCACTGTCACTTGTGTCTAGGTAGTTTTTGATTTCCACAGTGATCACTTAGTTATTAAGTAGTGTATTGTTTAGCCGCCACGTGTTTGTATTTTTTACAGATCTTTTCCTGTCATTGATATCTAGTCTCATAGCGTTGTGGTCGGAAAAGATACTTGATACAATTTCTATTTTCTTAAATTTACCAAGGCTTCATTTGTGACTGAGGATATGATCTATCCTGGAGAACGTTCCATGAGCTCTTGAGATAAACGTGTATGCTGTGGTTTTGGGATGGAATGTCCTATAAATAGCGATTAAGTCCATCTTGCTTAATGTATCTTTTAAAGCTTGTGTTCCCTTATTGATTTTTTTTGGATGATCTGTCCATTGCTGAATGTGGGGTGTTAATGTCCCCTACTATGAATGTGTTACTGTCTATTTCCCCTTTTATGGCTGTTAGTATTTTCCTTATGTATTGAGGTGCTCCTCTGTTGGGTGCATAAATATTTACAATTGTTATATCTTCTTCTTGGTTCAATCCCTTGATCATTATGTAGTTTCCTTCTTTGTCTCTTCTAATAGTCTTTATTTTAAAGTCTACTTTGTCTCATATGAGAATTGCTACTCCAGCTTTCTTTTGGTTTCCATTTGCATGGAATAATTTTTTTCCGTCCCCTCACATTCAGTCTGTATGTGTCTCTAGGTCTGAAGAGGGTCTCTTTTTTTTCCCTTTTCTGTTTTTTACATGTTTACTGGAGTACAGCTGCTTTACAATGGTGTGTTACTTTCTGCTTTAAAACAAAGTTAATCAGTTATACACATACATATGTTCCCATATCTCTTCCCTCTTGCATCTCCCTCCCTCACACCCTCCCTCTCCTACCACTCCAGGCGGTCACAAAGCACCGAGCTGATCTCTCTGTGCTATGCGGCTGCTTCCCACTAGCTATCTACCTTACGTTTGGTAGTGTATATATGTCCATGCCTCTCTCTCGCTTTGTCACAGCTTCCCCTTCCCGCTCCCCATAGCCTCAAGTCCATTCTCTAGTAGGTCTGTGTCTTTATTCCTGTCTTACCCCTAGGTTCTTCATGACATTTTCCCCTTAAATTCCATATATATGTGTTAGCACTCACTATTTGTCTTTCTCTTTCTGACTTACTTCACTCCGTATGACAGACTCTAGGTCCATCCACCTCATGACAAATAGCTCCATTTCGTTTCTTTTTCTGGCTGAGTACTATTCCATTGTATATATGTGCCACATCTTCTTTATCCATTTATCCGATGCAGGACACTCAGTTTGTTTCCATCTCCGGGCTACTGTAAATAGAGCTGCAGTGAACATTGTGGTACATGACTCTTTTTGAATTATGGTCTTCTCAGGGTATATGCCCAGTAGTGGGATTGCTGGGTCCTATGGTAGTTCTATTGGTAGTTTTTTAAGGAACCTCCAGGCTGTTCTCCACAGTGGCTGTACCAATTCACATTCCCACCATCAGTGCAAGAGGGTTCCCTTTTCTCCCCACCCTCTCCAGCATTTATTGTTTCTAGATTTTTTGAGGATGGCCATTCTGACTGGTGTGAGATGACATCTCATTGTAGTTTTGATTTGCATTTCTCTAATGATTAATGACGTTGAGCATTCTTTCGTGTGTTTGTTGGCAGTCTGTATATCTTCTTTGGAGAAATGTCTATTTAGGTCTTCTGCCCATTTATGGATTGGGTTGTTTGGGTTTTTTTGTTATTGAGCTGCATGAGCAGCTTGTAAATCTTGGAGATTAATCCTTGGTCAGTTGCTTCATTTGCAAATATTTTCTCCCATTCTGGGGGTTCTCTTTTCATCTTGTTTATGGTTTCCTTTGCTGTGCAAAAGCTTTGAAGTTTCACTAGGTCCTATTTGTTTATTGTTGTTTTTATTTCCATTTCTCTAGGAGGTGGGTCAAAAAGGATCTTGCTGTGATTTATGTCATAGAGGGTTCTGCCTATGTTTTCCTCTAAGAGTTTGATAGTTCCTGGCCTTACATTTAGGTCTTTAATCCATTTTGAGCTTATTTTTGTGTATGGTGTTAGGGAGTGATCTAATCTCATACGTTTACATGGACCTGTCCAGTTTTCCCAGCACCACTTATCGAAGAGGCTGTCCTTTCTCCACTGTACATTCCTGCCTCCTTTATCAAAGGTAAGGTGACCGTATGTGCGTGGCTTCATCTCTGGGCTTTCTATCCTGTTCCATTGATCAATCTTTCTGTTTTTGTGCCAGTACCATGCTATATTGATTACTGTAGCTTTGTATTATGCTCTGAAATCAGGGTGCCTGGTTCCTCCAGCTCCGTTTTTCTTCCTCAAATTGCTTTGGCTGTTCGGGCTCCTTTGTGTCTCCATACAAATTGTGACATTTTTTGTTCTGGTTCTGTGAAAAATGCCAGTGGTAGTTTGAGAGGGATTGCATTGAATCTGTAGATTGCTTTGCGTAGTAGAGTCATTTTCAAAATGTGGATTCTTCAAATCCAAGAACATGGTATATCTCTCCATCTATTTGTATCATCTTTCATTTCTTCCATAAGTGTCTTATAATTTTCTGCATACAGGTCTTTTGTCTCCTTAGGTAAGTTTATTCCTAGATATTTCATTCTTTTTGTTGCAGTGGTAAATGGGAGTGTTTTCTTGACTTCACTTTCAGATTTTTCATCATTAGTCTATAGGAATGCCAGAGATTTCTGTGCATTAATTTTGTATCCTTCTACTTTACCACATTCATTGTTTAGCTCTACTAGTTTTCTGGTAACATCTTTAGGATTCTCTATGTATTGTATTATGTCATCTGCAAACCGTGACAGCTTTACTTCTTCTTTTCCGATTTGGATTCCTTTGACTTCCTTTTCTTCTGTGATTGCTGTGAGTAAAACTTCCAAAACTATGTTGAATAAGAGTGGTGAGAGTGGGCAACCTTGTCTTGTTCCTGATCTTAGTGGAAATGCTTTCAGGTTTTCACCATTGAGGACGTTGTTGGCTGTGGGTTTGTCATATATGGCCTTTATTATGTTGAGGAAAGTTCCCTCTATGCCTACTTTCTGTAGCGTTTTTGTGATAAATGAGTGTTGAATTTTGTCAAAAGCTCTCTCTGCATCTATTGAGAAGATCCTATGGTTCTTCTCCTTCAATTTGTTAATATGGTGTATCACGTTGACTGATTGCGTATATTGAAGAATCCTTGTATTCCTGGAATAAATCCCACTTGATCATGGCGTATGATCCTTTTAATGTGCTGTTGGATTCTCTTTCCTAGTAATTTGTTGAGGAGTTTTGCATCTATGTTCATCAGTGATATTGGCCTGTAGTTTTCTTCCTTTGTGACATCCTTGTCTGGTTTTGGTATCGGGGCAATGGTGGCCTCGTAGAATGAGTTTGGGAGTGTTCCTCCCTCTGCTATATTTTGGGTGAGTTTGAGAAGGATGGGTATTAACTCTTCTCTAAATGTTTGAAAGAATTCGCCTGTGAAGCCATCTGGTCCTGGGCTTTTGTTTGTTGGAAGATTTTTCATCAGAGTTTCAATTTCAGTGCTTGTCACTGGCCTGTTCATATTTTCTATTTCTTCCTGGTTCACTCTCAGCAGGTTGTGCCTTTCTAAGAATTTGTCCATTTCTTCCAGGTTGTCCATTTTATTGGCATAGAATTGCTTGTTGTAATCTCTCATGATCTTTTGTATTTCTGCAGTGTCAGTTGTTACTTCTCCTTTGGCATTTCTAATTCTATTGATTTGAATCTTCTCCCTTTATTTCTTGATACGTCTGGCTAATAGTTGATCGATTTTGTTTATCTTCTCAAACAACCAGCTTTTAGGTTTATTGACCTTTGCTATCGTTTCAGTCATTTCTTTTGCATTTATTTCTGATCTGATCTTTATGATTTCTTTCCTTCTGCTAACTTTGGTTTTTTTTTTTTTTCTGTTCTTCTTTCTCTAATTGCTTTAGGTGCAAGGTTAGGTTATTTACTCGAGGTGTTTCCCGTTTCTAAAGGTAGGATTGTAGTGCTATGAACTTCCCTCTTAGAACTTCTTTTTCTGCATCCTATAGGTTTTGGGTCGTCGTGTCTCCACTGTCACTTGTGTCTAGGTAGTTTTTGATTTCCACAGTGATCACTTAGTTATTAAGTAGTGTATTGTTTAGCCGCCACGTGTTTGTATTTTTTACAGATCTTTTCCTGTCATTGATATCTAGTCTCATAGCGTTGTGGTCGGAAAAGATACTTGATACAATTTCTATTTTCTTAAATTTACCAAGGCTTCATTTGTGACTGAGGATATGATCTATCCTGGAGAACGTTCCATGAGCTCTTGAGATAAACGTGTATGCTGTGGTTTTTGGATGGAATGTCCTATAAATAGCGATTAAGTCCATCTTGCTTAATGTATCTTTTAAAGCTTGTGTTCCCTTATTGATTTTCATTTTGGATGATCTGTCCATTGCTGAATGTGGGGTGTTAATGTCCCCTACTATGAATGTGTTACTGTCTATTTCCCCTTTTATGGCTGTTAGTATTTTCCTTATGTATTGAGGTGCTCCTCTGTTGGGTGCATAAATATTTACAATTGTTATATCTTCTTCTTGGTTCAATCCCTTGATCATTATGTAGTTTCCTTCTTTGTCTCTTCTAATAGTCTTTATTTTAAAGTCTACTTTGTCTCATATGAGAATTGCTACTCCAGCTTTCTTTTGGTTTCCATTTGCATGGAATAATTTTTTTCCGTCCCCTCACATTCAGTCTGTATGTGTCTCTAGGTCTGAAGAGGGTCTCTTTTTTTTCCCTTTTCTGTTTTTTACATGTTTACTGGAGTACAGCTGCTTTACAATGGTGTGTTACTTTCTGCTTTAAAACAAAGTTAATCAGTTATACACATACATATGTTCCCATATCTCTTCCCTCTTGCATCTCCCTCCCTCACACCCTCCCTCTCCTACCCCTCCAGGCGGTCACAAAGCACCGAGCTGATCTCTCTGTGCTATGCGGCTGCTTCCCACTAGCTATCTACCTTACGTTTGGTAGTGTATATATGTCCATGCCTCTCTCTCGCTTTGTCACAGCTTCCCCTTCCCGCTCCCCATAGCCTCAAGTCCATTCTCTAGTAGGTCTGTGTCTTTATTCCTGTCTTACCCCTAGGTTCTTCATGACATTTTCCCCTTAAATTCCATATATATGTGTTAGCACTCACTATTTGTCTTTCTCTTTCTGACTTACTTCACTCCGTATGACAGACTCTAGGTCCATCCACCTCATGACAAATAGCTCCATTTCGTTTCTTTTTCTGGCTGAGTACTATTCCATTGTATATATGTGCCACATCTTCTTTATCCATTTATCCGATGCAGGACACTCAGTTTGTTTCCATCTCCGGGCTACTGTAAATAGAGCTGCAGTGAACATTGTGGTACATGACTCTTTTTGAATTATGGTCTTCTCAGGGTATATGCCCAGTAGTGGGATTGCTGGGTCCTATGGTAGTTCTATTGGTAGTTTTTTAAGGAACCTCCAGGCTGTTCTCCACAGTGGCTGTACCAATTCACATTCCCACCATCAGTGCAAGAGGGTTCCCTTTTCTCCCCACCCTCTCCAGCATTTATTGTTTCTAGATTTTTTGAGGATGGCCATTCTGACTGGTGTGAGATGACATCTCATTGTAGTTTTGATTTGCATTTCTCTAATGATTAATGACGTTGAGCATTCTTTCGTGTGTTTGTTGGCAGTCTGTATATCTTCTTTGGAGAAATGTCTATTTAGGTCTTCTGCCCATTTATGGATTGGGTTGTTTGGGTTTTTTTGTTATTGAGCTGCATGAGCAGCTTGTAAATCTTGGAGATTAATCCTTGGTCAGTTGCTTCATTTGCAAATATTTTCTCCCATTCTGGGGGTTCTCTTTTCATCTTGTTTATGGTTTCCTTTGCTGTGCAAAAGCTTTGAAGTTTCACTAGGTCCTATTTGTTTATTGTTGTTTTTATTTCCATTTCTCTTGGAGGTGGGTCAAAAAGGATCTTGCTGTGATTTATGTCATAGAGGGTTCTGCCTATGTTTTCCTCTAAGAGTTTGATAGTTCCTGGCCTTACATTTAGGTCTTTAATCCATTTTGAGCTTATTTTTGTGTATGGTGTTAGGGAGTGATCTAATCTCATACGTTTACATGGACCTGTCCAGTTTTCCCAGCACCACTTATCGAAGAGGCTGTCCTTTCTCCACTGTACATTCCTGCCTCCTTTATCAAAGGTAAGGTGACCGTATGTGCGTGGCTTCATCTCTGGGCTTTCTATCCTGTTCCATTGATCAATCTTTCTGTTTTTGTGCCAGTACCATGCTATATTGATTACTGTAGCTTTGTATTATGCTCTGAAATCAGGGTGCCTGGTTCCTCCAGCTCCGTTTTTCTTCCTCAAATTGCTTTGGCTGTTCGGGCTCCTTTGTGTCTCCATACAAATTGTGACATTTTTTGTTCTGGTTCTGTGAAAAATGCCAGTGGTAGTTTGAGAGGGATTGCATTGAATCTGTAGATTGCTTTGCGTAGTAGAGTCATTTTCAAAATGTGGATTCTTCAAATCCAAGAACATGGTATATCTCTCCATCTATTTGTATCATCTTTCATTTCTTCCATAAGTGTCTTATAATTTTCTGCATACAGGTCTTTTGTCTCCTTAGGTAAGTTTATTCCTAGATATTTCATTCTTTTTGTTGCAGTGGTAAATGGGAGTGTTTTCTTGACTTCACTTTCAGATTTTTCATCATTAGTCTATAGGAATGCCAGAGATTTCTGTGCATTAATTTTGTATCCTTCTACTTTACCACATTCATTGTTTAGCTCTACTAGTTTTCTGGTAACATCTTTAGGATTCTCTATGTATTGTATTATGTCATCTGCAAACCGTGACAGCTTTACTTCTTCTTTTCCGATTTGGATTCCTTTGACTTCCTTTTCTTCTGTGATTGCTGTGAGTAAAACTTCCAAAACTATGTTGAATAAGAGTGGTGAGAGTGGGCAACCTTGTCTTGTTCCTGATCTTAGTGGAAATGCTTTCAGGTTTTCACCATTGAGGACGTTGTTGGCTGTGGGTTTGTCATATATGGCCTTTATTATGTTGAGGAAAGTTCCCTCTATGCCTACTTTCTGTAGCGTTTTTGTGATAAATGAGTGTTGAATTTTGTCAAAAGCTCTCTCTGCATCTATTGAGAAGATCCTATGGTTCTTCTCCTTCAATTTGTTAATATGGTGTATCACGTTGACTGATTGCGTATATTGAAGAATCCTTGTATTCCTGGAATAAATCCCACTTGATCATGGCGTATGATCCTTTTAATGTGCTGTTGGATTCTCTTTCCTAGTAATTTGTTGAGGAGTTTTGCATCTATGTTCATCAGTGATATTGGCCTGTAGTTTTCTTCCTTTGTGACATCCTTGTCTGGTTTTGGTATCGGGGTGATGGTGGCCTCGTAGAATGAGTTTGGGAGTGTTCCTCCCTCTGCTATATTTTGGGTGAGTTTGAGAAGGATGGGTATTAACTCTTCTCTAAATGTTTGAAAGAATTCGCCTGTGAAGCCATCTGGTCCTGGGCTTTTGTTTGTTGGAAGATTTTTCATCAGAGTTTCAATTTCAGTGCTTGTCACTGGCCTGTTCATATTTTCTATTTCTTCCTGGTTCACTCTCAGCAGGTTGTGCCTTTCTAAGAATTTGTCCATTTCTTCCAGGTTGTCCATTTTATTGGCATAGAATTGCTTGTTGTAATCTCTCATGATCTTTTGTATTTCTGCAGTGTCAGTTGTTACTTCTCCTTTGGCATTTCTAATTCTATTGATTTGAATCTTCTCCCTTTATTTCTTGATATGTCTGGCTAATAGTTGATCGATTTTGTTTATCTTCTCAAACAACCAGCTTTTAGGTTTATTGACCTTTGCTATCGTTTCAGTCATTTCTTTTGCATTTATTTCTGATCTGATCTTTATGATTTCTTTCCTGCTGCTAACTTTGTTTTTTTTTTTTTCTGTTCTTCTTTCTCTAATTGCTTTAGGTGGAAGGTTAGGTTATTTACTCGAGGTGTTTCCCATTTCTAAAGGTAGGATTGTAGTGCTATGAACTTCCCTCTTAGAACTTCTTTTTCTGCATCCCATAGGTTTTGGGTCGTCGTGTCTCCACTGTCACTTGTGTCTAGGTAGTTTTTGATTTCCACAGTGATCACTTAGTTATTAAGTAGTGTATTGTTTAGCCGCCACGTGTTTGTATTTCTTACAGATCTTTTCCTGTCATTGATATCTAGTCTCATAGCGTTGTGGTCGGAAAAGATACTTGATACAATTTCTATTTTCTTAAATTTACCAAGGCTTCATTTGTGACTGAGGATATGATCTATCCTGGAGAACGTTCCATGAGCTCTTGAGATAAACGTGTATGCTGTGGTTTTTGGATGGAATGTCCTATAAATAGCGATTAAGTCCATCTTGCTTAATGTATCTTTTAAAGCTTGTGTTTCCTTATTGATTTTCATTTTGGATGATCTGTCCATTGCTGAATGTGGGGTGTTAATGTCCCCTACTATGAATGTGTTACTGTCTATTTCCCCTTTTATGGCTGTTAGTATTTTCCTTATGTATTGAGGTGCTCCTCTGTTGGGTGCATAAATATTTACAATTGTTATATCTTCTTCTTGGTTCAATCCCTTGATCATTATGTAGTTTCCTTCTTTGTCTCTTCTAATAGTCTTTATTTTAAAGTCTACTTTGTCTCATATGAGAATTGCTACTCCAGCTTTCTTTTGGTTTCCATTTGCATGGAATAATTTTTTTCCGTCCCCTCACATTCAGTCTGTATGTGTCTCTAGGTCTGAAGAGGGTCTCTTTTTTTTTTCCTTTTTTGTTTTTTACATATTTACTGGAGTACAGTTGCTTTACAATGGTGTGTTACTTTCTGCTTTAAAACAAAGTTAATCAGTTATACACATACATATGTTCCCTTATCTCTTCCCTCTTGCATCTCCCTCCCTCACACCCTCCCTCTCCTACCCCTCCAGGCGGTCACAAAGCACCGAGCTGATCTCTCTGTGCTATGCGGCTGCTTCCCACTAGCTATCTACCTTACGTTTGGTCGTGTATATATGTCCATTGCCTCTCTCTCGCTTTGTCACAGCTTCCCCTTCCCCTTCCCGCTCCCCATAGCCTCAAGTCCATTCTCTAGTAGGTCTGTGTCTTTATTCCTGTCTTACCCCTAGGTTCTTCATGACATTTTCCCCTTAAATTCCATATATATGTGTTAGCACTCACTATTTGTCTTTCTCTTTCTGACTTACTTCACTCCGTACGACAGACTCTAGGTCCATCCACCTCATGACAAATAGCTCCATTTCGTTTCTTTTTCTGGCTGAGTACTATTCCATTGTATATATGTGCCACATCTTCTTTATCCATTTATCCGATGCAGGACACTCAGTTTGTTTCCATCTCCAGGCTACTGTAAATAGAGCTGCAGTGAACATTGTGGTACATGACTCTTTTTGAATTATGGTCTTCTCAGGGTATATGCCCAGTAGTGGGAGTGCTGGGTCCTATGGTAGTTCTATTGGTAGTTTTTTAAGGAACCTCCAGGCTGTTCTCCACAGTGGCTGTACCAATTCACATTCCCACCATCAGTGCAAGAGGGTTCCCTTTTCTCCCCACCCTCTCCAGCATTTATTGTTTCTAGATTTTTTGAGGATGGCCATTCTGACTGGTGTGAGATGACATCTCATTGTAGTTTTGATTTGCATTTCTCTAATGATTAATGACGTTGAGCATTCTTTCGTGTGTTTGTTGGCAGTCTGTATATCTTCTTTGGAGAAATGTCTGTTTAGGTCTTCTGCCCATTTATGGATTGGGTTGTTTGGGTTTTTTTGTTATTGAGCTGCATGAGCAGCTTGTAAATCTTGGAGATTAATCCTTGGTCAGTTGCTTCATTTGCAAATATTTTCTCCCATTCTGGGGGTTCTCTTTTCATCTTGTTTATGGTTTCCTTTGCTGTGCAAAAGCTTTGAAGTTTCACTAGGTCCTATTTGTTTATTGTTGTTTTTATTTCCATTTCTCTAGGAGGTGGGTCAAAAAGGATCTTGCTGTGATTTATGTCATAGAGGGTTCTGCCTATGTTTTCCTCTAAGAGTTTGATAGTTCCTGGCCTTACATTTAGGTCTTTAATCCATTTTGAGCTTATTTTTGTGTACGGTGTTAGGGAGTGATCTAATCTCATACGTTTACATGGACCTGTCCAGTTTTCCCAGCACCACTTATCGAAGAGGCTGTCCTTTCTCCACTGTACATTCCTGCCTCCTTTATCAAAGGTAAGGTGACCGTATGTGCGTGGCTTCATCTCTGGGCTTTCTATCCTGTTCCATTGATCAATCTTTCTGTTTTTGTGCCAGTACCATGCTATATTGATTACTGTAGCTTTGTATTATGCTCTGAAATCAGGGTGCCTGGTTCCTCCAGCTCCGTTTTTCTTCCTCAAATTGCTTTGGCTGTTCGGGCTCCTTTGTGTCTCCATACAAATTGTGACATTTTTTGTTCTGGTTCTGTGAAAAATGCCAGTGGTAGTTTGAGAGGGATTGCATTGAATCTGTAGATTGCTTTGCGTAGTAGAGTCATTTTCAAAATGTGGATTCTTCAAATCCAAGAACATGGTATATCTCTCCATCTATTTGTATCATCTTTCATTTCTTCCATAAGTGTCTTATAATTTTCTGCATACAGGTCTTTTGTCTCCTTAGGTAAGTTTATTCCTAGATATTTCATTCTTTTTGTTGCAGTGGTAAATGGGAGTGTTTTCTTGACTTCACTTTCAGATTTTTCATCATTAGTCTATAGGAATGCCAGAGATTTCTGTGCATTAATTTTGTATCCTTCTACTTTACCACATTCATTGTTTAGCTCTACTAGTTTTCTGGTAACATCTTTAGGATTCTCTATGTATTGTATTATGTCATCTGCAAACCGTGACAGCTTTACTTCTTCTTTTCCGATTTGGATTCCTTTGACTTCCTTTTCTTCTGTGATTGCTGTGAGTAAAACTTCCAAAACTATGTTGAATAAGAGTGGTGAGAGTGGGCAACCTTGTCTTGTTCCTGATCTTAGTGGAAATGCTTTCAGGTTTTCACCATTGAGGACGTTGTTGGCTGTGGGTTTGTCATATATGGCCTTTATTATGTTGAGGAAAGATCCCTCTATGCCTACTTTCTGTAGCGTTTTTGTGATAAATGAGTGTTGAATTTTGTCAAAAGCTCTCTCTGCATCTATTGAGAAGATCCTATGGTTCTTCTCCTTCAATTTGTTAATATGGTGTATCACGTTGACTGATTGCATATATTGAAGAATCCTTGTATTCCTGGAATAAATCCCACTTGATCATGGCGTATGATCCTTTTAATGTGCTGTTGGATTCTCTTTCCTAGTAATTTGTTGAGGAGTTTTGCATCTATGTTCATCAGTGATATTGGCCTGTAGTTTTCTTCCTTTGTGACATCCTTGTCTGGTTTTGGTATCGGGGCGATGGTGGCCTCGTAGAATGAGTTTGGGAGTGTTCCTCCCTCTGCTATATTTTGGGTGAGTTTGAGAAGGATGGGTATTAACTCTTCTCTAAATGTTTGAAAGAATTCGCCTGTGAAGCCATCTGGTCCTGGGCTTTTGTTTGTTGGAAGATTTTTCATCAGAGTTTCAATTTCAGTGCTTGTCACTGGCCTGTTCATATTTTCTATTTCTTCCTGGTTCACTCTCAGCAGGTTGTGCCTTTCTAAGAATTTGTCCATTTCTTCCAGGTTGTCCATTTTATTGGCATAGAATTGCTTGTTGTAATCTCTCATGATCTTTTGTATTTCTGCAGTGTCAGTTGTTACTTCTCCTTTGGCATTTCTAATTCTATTGATTTGAATCTTCTCCCTTTATTTCTTGATACGTCTGGCTAATAGTTGATCGATTTTGTTTATCTTCTCAAACAACCAGCTTTTAGGTTTATTGACCTTTGCTATCGTTTCAGTCATTTCTTTTTCATTTATTTCTGATCTGATCTTTATGATTTCTTTCCTTCTGCTAACTTTGGTTTTTTTTTTTTTTTCTGTTCTTCTTTCTCTAATTGCTTTAGGTGCAAGGTTAGGTTATTTACTCGAGGTGTTTCCCGTTTCTAAAGGTAGGATTGTAGTGCTATGAACTTCCCTCTTAGAACTTCTTTTTCTGCATCCTATAGGTTTTGGGTCGTCGTGTCTCCACTGTCACTTGTGTCTAGGTAGTTTTTGATTTCCACAGTGATCACTTAGTTATTAAGTAGTGTATTGTTTAGCCGCCACGTGTTTGTATTTTTTACAGATCTTTTCCTGTCATTGATATCTAGTCTCATAGCGTTGTGGTCGGAAAAGATACTTGATACAATTTCTATTTTCTTAAATTTACCAAGGCTTCATTTGTGACTGAGGATATGATCTATCCTGGAGAACGTTCCATGAGCTCTTGAGATAAACGTGTATGCTGTGGTTTTTGGATGGAATGTCCTATAAATAGCGATTAAGTCCATCTTGCTTAATGTATCTTTTAAAGCTTGTGTTCCCTTATTGATTTTCATTTTGGATGATCTGTCCATTGCTGAATGTGGGGTGTTAATGTCCCCTACTATGAATGTGTTACTGTCTATTTCCCCTTTTATGGCTGTTAGTATTTTCCTTATGTATTGAGGTGCTCCTCTGTTGGGTGCATAAATATTTACAATTGTTATATCTTCTTCTTGGTTCAATCCCTTGATCATTATGTAGTTTCCTTCTTTGTCTCTTCTAATAGTCTTTATTTTAAAGTCTACTTTGTCTCATATGAGAATTGCTACTCCAGCTTTCTTTTGGTTTCCATTTGCATGGAATAATTTTTTTCCGTCCCCTCACATTCAGTCTGTATGTGTCTCTAGGTCTGAAGAGGGTCTCTTTTTTTTCCCTTTTCTGTTTTTTACATGTTTACTGGAGTACAGCTGCTTTACAATGGTGTGTTACTTTCTGCTTTAAAACAAAGTTAATCAGTTATACACATACATATGTTCCCATATCTCTTCCCTCTTGCATCTCCCTCCCTCACACCCTCCCTCTCCTACCCCTCCAGGCGGTCACAAAGCACCGAGCTGATCTCTCTGTGCTATGCGGCTGCTTCCCACTAGCTATCTACCTTACGTTTGGTAGTGTATATATGTCCATGCCTCTCTCTCGCTTTGTCACAGCTTCCCCTTCCCGCTCCCCATAGCCTCAAGTCCATTCTCTAGTAGGTCTGTGTCTTTATTCCTGTCTTACCCCTAGGTTCTTCATGACATTTTCCCCTTAAATTCCATATATATGTGTTAGCACTCACTATTTGTCTTTCTCTTTCTGACTTACTTCACTCCGTATGACAGACTCTAGGTCCATCCACCTCATGACAAATAGCTCCATTTCGTTTCTTTTTCTGGCTGAGTACTATTCCATTGTATATATGTGCCACATCTTCTTTATCCATTTATCCGATGCAGGACACTCAGTTTGTTTCCATCTCCGGGCTACTGTAAATAGAGCTGCAGTGAACATTGTGGTACATGACTCTTTTTGAATTATGGTCTTCTCAGGGTATATGCCCAGTAGTGGGATTGCTGGGTCCTATGGTAGTTCTATTGGTAGTTTTTTAAGGAACCTCCAGGCTGTTCTCCACAGTGGCTGTACCAATTCACATTCCCACCATCAGTGCAAGAGGGTTCCCTTTTCTCCCCACCCTCTCCAGCATTTATTGTTTCTAGATTTTTTGAGGATGGCCATTCTGACTGGTGTGAGATGACATCTCATTGTAGTTTTGATTTGCATTTCTCTAATGATTAATGACGTTGAGCATTCTTTCGTGTGTTTGTTGGCAGTCTGTATATCTTCTTTGGAGAAATGTCTATTTAGGTCTTCTGCCCATTTATGGATTGGGTTGTTTGGGTTTTTTTGTTATTGAGCTGCATGAGCAGCTTGTAAATCTTGGAGATTAATCCTTGGTCAGTTGCTTCATTTGCAAATATTTTCTCCCATTCTGGGGGTTCTCTTTTCATCTTGTTTATGGTTTCCTTTGCTGTGCAAAAGCTTTGAAGTTTCACTAGGTCCTATTTGTTTATTGTTGTTTTTATTTCCATTTCTCTTGGAGGTGGGTCAAAAAGGATCTTGCTGTGATTTATGTCATAGAGGTTTCTGCCTATGTTTTCCTCTAAGAGTTTGATAGTTCCTGGCCTTACATTTAGGTCTTTAATCCATTTTGAGCTTATTTTTGTGTATGGTGTTAGGGAGTGATCTAATCTCATACGTTTACATGGACCTGTCCAGTTTTCCCAGCACCACTTATCGAAGAGGCTGTCCTTTCTCCACTGTACATTCCTGCCTCCTTTATCAAAGGTAAGGTGACCGTATGTGCGTGGCTTCATCTCTGGGCTTTCTATCCTGTTCCATTGATCAATCTTTCTGTTTTTGTGCCAGTACCATGCTATATTGATTACTGTAGCTTTGTATTATGCTCTGAAATCAGGGTGCCTGGTTCCTCCAGCTCCGTTTTTCTTCCTCAAATTGCTTTGGCTGTTCGGGCTCCTTTGTGTCTCCATACAAATTGTGACATTTTTTGTTCTGGTTCTGTGAAAAATGCCAGTGGTAGTTTGAGAGGGATTGCATTGAATCTGTAGATTGCTTTGCGTAGTAGAGTCATTTTCAAAATGTGGATTCTTCAAATCCAAGAACATGGTATATCTCTCCATCTATTTGTATCATCTTTCATTTCTTCCATAAGTGTCTTATAATTTTCTGCATACAGGTCTTTTGTCTCCTTAGGTAAGTTTATTCCTAGATATTTCATTCTTTTTGTTGCAGTGGTAAATGGGAGTGTTTTCTTGACTTCACTTTCAGATTTTTCATCATTAGTCTATAGGAATGCCAGAGATTTCTGTGCATTAATTTTGTATCCTTCTACTTTACCACATTCATTGTTTAGCTCTACTACTTTTCTGGTAACATCTTTAGGATTCTCTATGTATTGTATTATGTCATCTGCAAACCGTGACAGCTTTACTTCTTCTTTTCCGATTTGGATTCCTTTGACTTCCTTTTCTTCTGTGATTGCTGTGAGTAAAACTTCCAAAACTATGTTGAATAAGAGTGGTGAGAGTGGGCAACCTTGTCTTGTTCCTGATCTTAGTGGAAATGCTTTCAGGTTTTCACCATTGAGGACGTTGTTGGCTGTGGGTTTGTCATATATGGCCTTTATTATGTTGAGGAAAGTTCCCTCTATGCCTACTTTCTGTAGCGTTTTTGTGATAAATGAGTGTTGAATTTTGTCAAAAGCTCTCTCTGCATCTATTGAGAAGATCCTATGGTTCTTCTCCTTCAATTTGTTAATATGGTGTATCACGTTGACTGATTGCGTATATTGAAGAATCCTTGTATTCCTGGAATAAATCCCACTTGATCATGGCGTATGATCCTTTTAATGTGCTGTTGGATTCTCTTTCCTAGTAATTTGTTGAGGAGTTTTGCATCTATGTTCATCAGTGATATTGGCCTGTAGTTTTCTTCCTTTGTGACATCCTTGTCTGGTTTTGGTATCGGGGTGATGGTGGCCTCGTAGAATGAGTTTGGGAGTGTTCCTCCCTCTGCTATATTTTGGGTGAGTTTGAGAAGGATGGGTATTAACTCTTCTCTAAATGTTTGAAAGAATTCGCCTGTGAAGCCATCTGGTCCTGGGCTTTTGTTTGTTGGAAGATTTTTCATCAGAGTTTCAATTTCAGTGCTTGTCACTGGCCTGTTCATATTTTCTATTTCTTCCTGGTTCACTCTCAGCAGGTTGTGCCTTTCTAAGAATTTGTCCATTTCTTCCAGGTTGTCCATTTTATTGGCATAGAATTGCTTGTTGTAATCTCTCATGATCTTTTGTATTTCTGCAGTGTCAGTTGTTACTTCTCCTTTGGCATTTCTAATTCTATTGATTTGAATCTTCTCCCTTTATTTCTTGATATGTCTGGCTAATAGTTGATCGATTTTGTTTATCTTCTCAAACAACCAGCTTTTAGGTTTATTGACCTTTGCTATCGTTTCAGTCATTTCTTTTGCATTTATTTCTGATCTGATCTTTATGATTTCTTTCCTGCTGCTAACTTTGTTTTTTTTTTTTTCTGTTCTTCTTTCTCTAATTGCTTTAGGTGGAAGGTTAGGTTATTTACTCGAGGTGTTTCCCATTTCTAAAGGTAGGATTGTAGTGCTATGAACTTCCCTCTTAGAACTTCTTTTTCTGCATCCCATAGGTTTTGGGTCGTCGTGTCTCCACTGTCACTTGTGTCTAGGTAGTTTTTGATTTCCACAGTGATCACTTAGTTATTAAGTAGTGTATTGTTTAGCCGCCACGTGTTTGTATTTCTTACAGATCTTTTCCTGTCATTGATATCTAGTCTCATAGCGTTGTGGTCGGAAAAGATACTTGATACAATTTCTATTTTCTTAAATTTACCAAGGCTTCATTTGTGACTGAGGATATGATCTATCCTGGAGAACGTTCCATGAGCTCTTGAGATAAACGTGTATGCTGTGGTTTTTGGATGGAATGTCCTATAAATAGCGATTAAGTCCATCTTGCTTAATGTATCTTTTAAAGCTTGTGTTTCCTTATTGATTTTCATTTTGGATGATCTGTCCATTGCTGAATGTGGGGTGTTAATGTCCCCTACTATGAATGTGTTACTGTCTATTTCCCCTTTTATGGCTGTTAGTATTTTCCTTATGTATTGAGGTGCTCCTCTGTTGGGTGCATAAATATTTACAATTGTTATATCTTCTTCTTGGTTCAATCCCTTGATCATTATGTAGTTTCCTTCTTTGTCTCTTCTAATAGTCTTTATTTTAAAGTCTACTTTGTCTCATATGAGAATTGCTACTCCAGCTTTCTTTTGGTTTCCATTTGCATGGAATAATTTTTTTCCGTCCCCTCACATTCAGTCTGTATGTGTCTCTAGGTCTGAAGAGGGTCTCTTTTTTTTTTCCTTTTTTGTTTTTTACATATTTACTGGAGTACAGTTGCTTTACAATGGTGTGTTACTTTCTGCTTTAAAACAAAGTTAATCAGTTATACACATACATATGTTCCCTTATCTCTTCCCTCTTGCATCTCCCTCCCTCACACCCTCCCTCTCCTACCCCTCCAGGCGGTCACAAAGCACCGAGCTGATCTCTCTGTGCTATGCGGCTGCTTCCCACTAGCTATCTACCTTACGTTTGGTCGTGTATATATGTCCATTGCCTCTCTCTCGCTTTGTCACAGCTTCCCCTTCCCCTTCCCGCTCCCCATAGCCTCAAGTCCATTCTCTAGTAGGTCTGTGTCTTTATTCCTGTCTTACCCCTAGGTTCTTCATGACATTTTCCCCTTAAATTCCATATATATGTGTTAGCACTCACTATTTGTCTTTCTCTTTCTGACTTACTTCACTCCGTACGACAGACTCTAGGTCCATCCACCTCATGACAAATAGCTCCATTTCGTTTCTTTTTCTGGCTGAGTACTATTCCATTGTATATATGTGCCACATCTTCTTTATCCATTTATCCGATGCAGGACACTCAGTTTGTTTCCATCTCCGGGCTACTGTAAATAGAGCTGCAGTGAACATTGTGGTACATGACTCTTTTTGAATTATGGTCTTCTCAGGGTATATGCCCAGTAGTGGGATTGCTGGGTCCTATGGTAGTTCTATTGGTAGTTTTTTAAGGAACCTCCAGGCTGTTCTCCACAGTGGCTGTACCAATTCACATTCCCACCATCAGTGCAAGAGGGTTCCCTTTTCTCCCCACCCTCTCCAGCATTTATTGTTTCTAGATTTTTTGAGGATGGCCATTCTGACTGGTGTGAGATGACATCTCATTGTAGTTTTGATTTGCATTTCTCTAATGATTAATGACGTTGAGCATTCTTTCGTGTGTTTGTTGGCAGTCTGTATATCTTCTTTGGAGAAATGTCTATTTAGGTCTTCTGCCCATTTATGGATTGGGTTGTTTGGGTTTTTTTGTTATTGAGCTGCATGAGCAGCTTGTAAATCTTGGAGATTAATCCTTGGTCAGTTGCTTCATTTGCAAATATTTTCTCCCATTCTGGGAGTTCTCTTTTCATCTTGTTTATGGTTTCCTTTGCTGTGCAAAAGCTTTGAAGTTTCACTAGGTCCTATTTGTTTATTGTTGTTTTTATTTCCATTTCTCTTGGAGGTGGGTCAAAAAGGATCTTGCTGTGATTTATGTCATAGAGGGTTCTGCCTATGTTTTCCTCTAAGAGTTTGATAGTTCCTGGCCTTACATTTAGGTCTTTAATCCATTTTGAGCTTATTTTTGTGTATGGTGTTAGGGAGTGATCTAATCTCATACGTTTACATGGACCTGTCCAGTTTTCCCAGCACCACTTATCGAAGAGGCTGTCCTTTCTCCACTGTACATTCCTGCCTCCTTTATCAAAGGTAAGGTGACCGTATGTGCGTGGCTTCATCTCTGGGCTTTCTATCCTGTTCCATTGATCAATCTTTCTGTTTTTGTGCCAGTACCATGCTATATTGATTACTGTAGCTTTGTATTATGCTCTGAAATCAGGGTGCCTGGTTCCTCCAGCTCCGTTTTTCTTCCTCAAATTGCTTTGGCTGTTCGGGCTCCTTTGTGTCTCCATACAAATTGTGACATTTTTTGTTCTGGTTCTGTGAAAAATGCCAGTGGTAGTTTGAGAGGGATTGCATTGAATCTGTAGATTGCTTTGCGTAGTAGAGTCATTTTCAAAATGTGGATTCTTCAAATCCAAGAACATGGTATATCTCTCCATCTATTTGTATCATCTTTCATTTCTTCCATAAGTGTCTTATAATTTTCTGCATACAGGTCTTTTGTCTCCTTAGGTAAGTTTATTCCTAGATATTTCATTCTTTTTGTTGCAGTGGTAAATGGGAGTGTTTTCTTGACTTCACTTTCAGATTTTTCATCATTAGTCTATAGGAATGCCAGAGATTTCTGTGCATTAATTTTGTATCCTTCTACTTTACCACATTCATTGTTTAGCTCTACTAGTTTTCTGGTAACATCTTTAGGATTCTCTATGTATTGTATTATGTCATCTGCAAACCGTGACAGCTTTACTTCTTCTTTTCCGATTTGGATTCCTTTGACTTCCTTTTCTTCTGTGATTGCTGTGAGTAAAACTTCCAAAACTATGTTGAATAAGAGTGGTGAGAGTGGGCAACCTTGTCTTGTTCCTGATCTTAGTGGAAATGCTTTCAGGTTTTCACCATTGAGGACGTTGTTGGCTGTGGGTTTGTCATATATGGCCTTTATTATGTTGAGGAAAGTTCCCTCTATGCCTACTTTCTGTAGCGTTTTTGTGATAAATGAGTGTTGAATTTTGTCAAAAGCTCTCTCTGCATCTATTGAGAAGATCCTATGGTTCTTCTCCTTCAATTTGTTAATATGGTGTATCACGTTGACTGATTGCGTATATTGAAGAATCCTTGTATTCCTGGAATAAATCCCACTTGATCATGGCGTATGATCCTTTTAATGTGCTGTTGGATTCTCTTTCCTAGTAATTTGTTGAGGAGTTTTGCATCTATGTTCATCAGTGATATTGGCCTGTAGTTTTCTTCCTTTGTGACATCCTTGTCTGGTTTTGGTATCGGGGTGATGGTGGCCTCGTAGAATGAGTTTGGGAGTGTTCCTCCCTCTGCTATATTTTGGGTGAGTTTGAGAAGGATGGGTATTAACTCTTCTCTAAATGTTTGAAAGAATTCGCCTGTGAAGCCATCTGGTCCTGGGCTTTTGTTTGTTGGAAGATTTTTCATCAGAGTTTCAATTTCAGTGCTTGTCACTGGCCTGTTCATATTTTCTATTTCTTCCTGTTTCACTCTCAGCAGGTTGTGCCTTTCTAAGAATTTGTCCATTTCTTCCAGGTTGTCCATTTTATTGGCATAGAATTGCTTGTTGTAATCTCTCATGATCTTTTGTATTTCTGCAGTGTCAGTTGTTACTTCTCCTTTTGCATTTCTAATTCTATTGATTTGAATCTTCTCCCTTTATTTCTTGATACGTCTGGCTAATAGTTGATCGATTTTGTTTATCTTCTCAAACAACCAGCTTTTAGGTTTATTGACCTTTGCTATCGTTTCAGTCATTTCTTTTTCATTTATTTCTGATCTGATCTTTATGATTTCTTTCCTTCTGCTAACTTTGGTTTTTTTTTTTTTTTCTGTTCTTCTTTCTCTAATTGCTTTAGGTGCAAGGTTAGGTTATTTACTCGAGGTGTTTCCCGTTTCTAAAGGTAGGATTGTAGTGCTATGAACTTCCCTCTTAGAACTTCTTTTTCTGCATCCTATAGGTTTTGGGTCGTCGTGTCTCCACTGTCACTTGTGTCTAGGTAGTTTTTGATTTCCACAGTGATCACTTAGTTATTAAGTAGTGTATTGTTTAGCCGCCACGTGTTTGTATTTTTTACAGATCTTTTCCTTTCATTGATATCTAGTCTCATAGCGTTGTGGTCGGAAAAGATACTTGATACAATTTCTATTTTCTTAAATTTACCAAGGCTTCATTTGTGACTGAGGATATGATCTATCCTGGAGAACGTTCCATGAGCTCTTGAGATAAACGTGTATGCTGTGGTTTTTGGATGGAATGTCCTATAAATAGCGATTAAGTCCATCTTGCTTAATGTATCTTTTAAAGCTTGTGTTCCCTTATTGATTTTCATTTTGGATGATCTGTCCATTGCTGAATGTGGGGTGTTAATGTCCCCTACTATGAATGTGTTACTGTCTATTTCCCCTTTTATGGCTGTTAGTATTTTCCTTATGTATTGAGGTGCTCCTCTGTTGGGTGCATAAATATTTACAATTGTTATATCTTCTTCTTGGTTCAATCCCTTGATCATTATGTAGTTTCCTTCTTTGTCTCTTCTAATAGTCTTTATTTTAAAGTCTACTTTGTCTCATATGAGAATTGCTACTCCAGCTTTCTTTTGGTTTCCATTTGCATGGAATAATTTTTTTCCGTCCCCTCACATTCAGTCTGTATGTGTCTCTAGGTCTGAAGAGGGTCTCTTTTTTTTCCCTTTTCTGTTTTTTACATGTTTACTGCAGTACAGCTGCTTTACAATGGTGTGTTACTTTCTGCTTTAAAACAAAGTTAATCAGTTATACACATACATATGTTCCCATATCTCTTCCCTCTTGCATCTCCCTCCCTCACACCCTCCCTCTCCTACCCCTCCAGGCGGTCACAAAGCACCGAGCTGATCTCTCTGTGCTATGCGGCTGCTTCCCACTAGCTATCTACCTTACGTTTGGTAGTGTATATATGTCCATGCCTCTCTCTCGCTTTGTCACAGCTTCCCCTTCCCCTTCCCGCTCCCCATAGCCTCAAGTCCATTCTCTAGTAGGTCTGTGTCTTTATTCCTGTCTTACCCCTAGGTTCTTCATGACATTTTCCCCTTAAATTCCATATATATGTGTTAGCACTCACTATTTGTCTTTCTCTTTCTGACTTACTTCACTCCGTACGACAGACTCTAGGTCCATCCACCTCATGACAAATAGCTCCATTTCGTTTCTTTTTCTGGCTGAGTACTATTCCATTGTATATATGTGCCACATCTTCTTTATCCATTTATCCGATGCAGGACACTCAGTTTGTTTCCATCTCCGGGCTACTGTAAATAGAGCTGCAGTGAACATTGTGGTACATGACTCTTTTTGAATTATGGTCTTCTCAGGGTATATGCCCAGTAGTGGGATTGCTGGGTCCTATGGTAGTTCTATTGGTAGTTTTTTAAGGAACCTCCAGGCTGTTCTCCACAGTGGCTGTACCAATTCACATTCCCACCATCAGTGCAAGAGGGTTCCCTTTTCTCCCCACCCTCTCCAGCATTTATTGTTTCTAGATTTTTTGAGGATGGCCATTCTGACTGGTGTGAGATGACATCTCATTGTAGTTTTGATTTGCATTTCTCTAATGATTAATGACGTTGAGCATTCTTTCGTGTGTTTGTTGGCAGTCTGTATATCTTCTTTGGAGAAATGTCTGTTTAGGTCTTCTGCCCATTTATGGATTGGGTTGTTTGGGTTTTTTTGTTATTGAGCTGCATGAGCAGCTTGTAAATCTTGGAGATTAATCCTTGGTCAGTTGCTTCATTTGCAAATATTTTCTCCCATTCTGGGGGTTCTCTTTTCATCTTGTTTATGGTTTCCTTTGCTGTGCAAAAGCTTTGAAGTTTCACTAGGTCCTATTTGTTTATTGTTGTTTTTATTTCCATTTCTCTTGGAGGTGGGTCAAAAAGGATCTTGCTGTGATTTATGTCATAGAGGGTTCTGCCTATGTTTTCCTCTAAGAGTTTGATAGTTCCTGGCCTTACATTTAGGTCTTTAATCCATTTTGAGCTTATTTTTGTGTATGGTGTTAGGGAGTGATCTAATCTCATACGTTTACATGGACCTGTCCAGTTTTCCCAGCACCACTTATCGAAGAGGCTGTCCTTTCTCCACTGTACATTCCTGCCTCCTTTATCAAAGGTAAGGTGACCGTATGTGCGTGGCTTCATCTCTGGGCTTTCTATCCTGTTCCATTGATCAATCTTTCTGTTTTTGTGCCAGTACCATGCTATATTGATTACTGTAGCTTTGTATTATGCTCTGAAATCAGGGTGCCTGGTTCCTCCAGCTCCGTTTTTCTTCCTCAAATTGCTTTGGCTGTTCGGGCTCCTTTGTGTCTCCATACAAATTGTGACATTTTTTGTTCTGGTTCTGTGAAAAATGCCAGTGGTAGTTTGAGAGGGATTGCATTGAATCTGTAGATTGCTTTGCGTAGTAGAGTCATTTTCAAAATGTGGATTCTTCAAATCCAAGAACATGGTATATCTCTCCATCTATTTGTATCATCTTTCATTTCTTCCATAAGTGTCTTATAATTTTCTGCATACAGGTCTTTTGTCTCCTTAGGTAAGTTTATTCCTAGATATTTCATTCTTTTTGTTGCAGTGGTAAATGGGAGTGTTTTCTTGACTTCACTTTCAGATTTTTCATCATTAGTCTATAGGAATGCCAGAGATTTCTGTGCATTAATTTTGTATCCTTCTACTTTACCACATTCATTGTTTAGCTCTACTAGTTTTCTGGTAACATCTTTAGGATTCTCTATGTATTGTATTATGTCATCTGCAAACCGTGACAGCTTTACTTCTTCTTTTCCGATTTGGATTCCTTTGACTTCCTTTTCTTCTGTGATTGCTGTGAGTAAAACTTCCAAAACTATGTTGAATAAGAGTGGTGAGAGTGGGCAACCTTGTCTTGTTCCTGATCTTAGTGGAAATGCTTTCAGGTTTTCACCATTGAGGACGTTGTTGGCTGTGGGTTTGTCATATATGGCCTTTATTATGTTGAGGAAAGTTCCCTCTATGCCTACTTTCTGTAGCGTTTTTGTGATAAATGAGTGTTGAATTTTGTCAAAAGCTCTCTCTGCATCTATTGAGAAGATCCTATGGTTCTTCTCCTTCAATTTGTTAATATGGTGTATCACGTTGACTGATTGCGTATATTGAAGAATCCTTGTATTCCTGGAATAAATCCCACTTGATCATGGCGTATGATCCTTTTAATGTGCTGTTGGATTCTCTTTCCTAGTAATTTGTTGAGGAGTTTTGCATCTATGTTCATCAGTGATATTGGCCTGTAGTTTTCTTCCTTTGTGACATCCTTGTCTGGTTTTGGTATCGGGGCAATGGTGGCCTCGTAGAATGAGTTTGGGAGTGTTCCTCCCTCTGCTATATTTTGGGTGAGTTTGAGAAGGATGGGTATTAACTCTTCTCTAAATGTTTGAAAGAATTCGCCTGTGAAGCCATCTGGTCCTGGGCTTTTGTTTGTTGGAAGATTTTTCATCAGAGTTTCAATTTCAGTGCTTGTCACTGGCCTGTTCATATTTTCTATTTCTTCCTGGTTCACTCTCAGCAGGTTGTGCCTTTCTAAGAATTTGTCCATTTCTTCCAGGTTGTCCATTTTATTGGCATAGAATTGCTTGTTGTAATCTCTCATGATCTTTTGTATTTCTGCAGTGTCAGTTGTTACTTCTCCTTTGGCATTTCTAATTCTATTGATTTGAATCTTCTCCCTTTATTTCTTGATACGTCTGGCTAATAGTTGATCGATTTTGTTTATCTTCTCAAACAACCAGCTTTTAGGTTTATTGACCTTTGCTATCGTTTCAGTCATTTCTTTTGCATTTATTTCTGATCTGATCTTTATGATTTCTTTCCTTCTGCTAACTTTGGTTTTTTTTTTTTTTCTGTTCTTCTTTCTCTAATTGCTTTAGGTGCAAGGTTAGGTTATTTACTCGAGGTGTTTCCCGTTTCTAAAGGTAGGATTGTAGTGCTATGAACTTCCCTCTTAGAACTTCTTTTTCTGCATCCTATAGGTTTTGGGTCGTCGTGTCTCCACTGTCACTTGTGTCTAGGTAGTTTTTGATTTCCACAGTGATCACTTAGTTATTAAGTAGTGTATTGTTTAGCCGCCACGTGTTTGTATTTTTTACAGATCTTTTCCTGTCATTGATATCTAGTCTCATAGCGTTGTGGTCGGAAAAGATACTTGATACAATTTCTATTTTCTTAAATTTACCAAGGCTTCATTTGTGACTGAGGATATGATCTATCCTGGAGAACGTTCCATGAGCTCTTGAGATAAACGTGTATGCTGTGGTTTTTGGATGGAATGTCCTATAAATAGCGATTAAGTCCATCTTGCTTAATGTATCTTTTAAAGCTTGTGTTCCCTTATTGATTTTCATTTTGGATGATCTGTCCATTGCTGAATGTGGGGTGTTAATGTCCCCTACTATGAATGTGTTACTGTCTATTTCCCCTTTTATGGCTGTTAGTATTTTCCTTATGTATTGAGGTGCTCCTCTGTTGGGTGCATAAATATTTACAATTGTTATATCTTCTTCTTGGTTCAATCCCTTGATCATTATGTAGTTTCCTTCTTTGTCTCTTCTAATAGTCTTTATTTTAAAGTCTACTTTGTCTCATATGAGAATTGCTACTCCAGCTTTCTTTTGGTTTCCATTTGCATGGAATAATTTTTTTCCGTCCCCTCACATTCAGTCTGTATGTGTCTCTAGGTCTGAAGAGGGTCTCTTTTTTTTCCCTTTTCTGTTTTTTACATGTTTACTGGAGTACAGCTGCTTTACAATGGTGTGTTACTTTCTGCTTTAAAACAAAGTTAATCAGTTATACACATACATATGTTCCCATATCTCTTCCCTCTTGCATCTCCCTCCCTCACACCCTCCCTCTCCTACCCCTCCAGGCGGTCACAAAGCACCGAGCTGATCTCTCTGTGCTATGCGGCTGCTTCCCACTAGCTATCTACCTTACGTTTGGTAGTGTATATATGTCCATGCCTCTCTCTCGCTTTGTCACAGCTTCCCCTTCCCGCTCCCCATAGCCTCAAGTCCATTCTCTAGTAGGTCTGTGTCTTTATTCCTGTCTTACCCCTAGGTTCTTCATGACATTTTCCCCTTAAATTCCATATATATGTGTTAGCACTCACTATTTGTCTTTCTCTTTCTGACTTACTTCACTCCGTATGACAGACTCTAGGTCCATCCACCTCATGACAAATAGCTCCATTTCGTTTCTTTTTCTGGCTGAGTACTATTCCATTGTATATATGTGCCACATCTTCTTTATCCATTTATCCGATGCAGGACACTCAGTTTGTTTCCATCTCCGGGCTACTGTAAATAGAGCTGCAGTGAACATTGTGGTACATGACTCTTTTTGAATTATGGTCTTCTCAGGGTATATGCCCAGTAGTGGGATTGCTGGGTCCTATGGTAGTTCTATTGGTAGTTTTTTAAGGAACCTCCAGGCTGTTCTCCACAGTGGCTGTACCAATTCACATTCCCACCATCAGTGCAAGAGGGTTCCCTTTTCTCCCCACCCTCTCCAGCATTTATTGTTTCTAGATTTTTTGAGGATGGCCATTCTGACTGGTGTGAGATGACATCTCATTGTAGTTTTGATTTGCATTTCTCTAATGATTAATGACGTTGAGCATTCTTTCGTGTGTTTGTTGGCAGTCTGTATATCTTCTTTGGAGAAATGTCTATTTAGGTCTTCTGCCCATTTATGGATTGGGTTGTTTGGGTTTTTTTGTTATTGAGCTGCATGAGCAGCTTGTAAATCTTGGAGATTAATCCTTGGTCAGTTGCTTCATTTGCAAATATTTTCTCCCATTCTGGGGGTTCTCTTTTCATCTTGTTTATGGTTTCCTTTGCTGTGCAAAAGCTTTGAAGTTTCACTAGGTCCTATTTGTTTATTGTTGTTTTTATTTCCATTTCTCTTGGAGGTGGGTCAAAAAGGATCTTGCTGTGATTTATGTCATAGAGGGTTCTGCCTATGTTTTCCTCTAAGAGTTTGATAGTTCCTGGCCTTACATTTAGGTCTTTAATCCATTTTGAGCTTATTTTTGTGTATGGTGTTAGGGAGTGATCTAATCTCATACGTTTACATGGACCTGTCCAGTTTTCCCAGCACCACTTATCGAAGAGGCTGTCCTTTCTCCACTGTACATTCCTGCCTCCTTTATCAAAGGTAAGGTGACCGTATGTGCGTGGCTTCATCTCTGGGCTTTCTATCCTGTTCCATTGATCAATCTTTCTGTTTTTGTGCCAGTACCATGCTATATTGATTACTGTAGCTTTGTATTATGCTCTGAAATCAGGGTGCCTGGTTCCTCCAGCTCCGTTTTTCTTCCTCAAATTGCTTTGGCTGTTCGGGCTCCTTTGTGTCTCCATACAAATTGTGACATTTTTTGTTCTGGTTCTGTGAAAAATGCCAGTGGTAGTTTGAGAGGGATTGCATTGAATCTGTAGATTGCTTTGCGTAGTAGAGTCATTTTCAAAATGTGGATTCTTCAAATCCAAGAACATGGTATATCTCTCCATCTATTTGTATCATCTTTCATTTCTTCCATAAGTGTCTTATAATTTTCTGCATACAGGTCTTTTGTCTCCTTAGGTAAGTTTATTCCTAGATATTTCATTCTTTTTGTTGCAGTGGTAAATGGGAGTGTTTTCTTGACTTCACTTTCAGATTTTTCATCATTAGTCTATAGGAATGCCAGAGATTTCTGTGCATTAATTTTGTATCCTTCTACTTTACCACATTCATTGTTTAGCTCTACTAGTTTTCTGGTAACATCTTTAGGATTCTCTATGTATTGTATTATGTCATCTGCAAACCGTGACAGCTTTACTTCTTCTTTTCCGATTTGGATTCCTTTGACTTCCTTTTCTTCTGTGATTGCTGTGAGTAAAACTTCCAAAACTATGTTGAATAAGAGTGGTGAGAGTGGGCAACCTTGTCTTGTTCCTGATCTTAGTGGAAATGCTTTCAGGTTTTCACCATTGAGGACGTTGTTGGCTGTGGGTTTGTCATATATGGCCTTTATTATGTTGAGGAAAGTTCCCTCTATGCCTACTTTCTGTAGCGTTTTTGTGATAAATGAGTGTTGAATTTTGTCAAAAGCTCTCTCTGCATCTATTGAGAAGATCCTATGGTTCTTCTCCTTCAATTTGTTAATATGGTGTATCACGTTGACTGATTGCGTATATTGAAGAATCCTTGTATTCCTGGAATAAATCCCACTTGATCATGGCGTATGATCCTTTTAATGTGCTGTTGGATTCTCTTTCCTAGTAATTTGTTGAGGAGTTTTGCATCTATGTTCATCAGTGATATTGGCCTGTAGTTTTCTTCCTTTGTGACATCCTTGTCTGGTTTTGGTATCGGGGTGATGGTGGCCTCGTAGAATGAGTTTGGGAGTGTTCCTCCCTCTGCTATATTTTGGGTGAGTTTGAGAAGGATGGGTATTAACTCTTCTCTAAATGTTTGAAAGAATTCGCCTGTGAAGCCATCTGGTCCTGGGCTTTTGTTTGTTGGAAGATTTTTCATCAGAGTTTCAATTTCAGTGCTTGTCACTGGCCTGTTCATATTTTCTATTTCTTCCTGGTTCACTCTCAGCAGGTTGTGCCTTTCTAAGAATTTGTCCATTTCTTCCAGGTTGTCCATTTTATTGGCATAGAATTGCTTGTTGTAATCTCTCATGATCTTTTGTATTTCTGCAGTGTCAGTTGTTACTTCTCCTTTGGCATTTCTAATTCTATTGATTTGAATCTTCTCCCTTTATTTCTTGATATGTCTGGCTAATAGTTGATCGATTTTGTTTATCTTCTCAAACAACCAGCTTTTAGGTTTATTGACCTTTGCTATCGTTTCAGTCATTTCTTTTGCATTTATTTCTGATCTGATCTTTATGATTTCTTTCCTGCTGCTAACTTTGTTTTTTTTTTTTTCTGTTCTTCTTTCTCTAATTGCTTTAGGTGGAAGGTTAGGTTATTTACTCGAGGTGTTTCCCATTTCTAAAGGTAGGATTGTAGTGCTATGAACTTCCCTCTTAGAACTTCTTTTTCTGCATCCCATAGGTTTTGGGTCGTCGTGTCTCCACTGTCACTTGTGTCTAGGTAGTTTTTGATTTCCACAGTGATCACTTAGTTATTAAGTAGTGTATTGTTTAGCCGCCACGTGTTTGTATTTCTTACAGATCTTTTCCTGTCATTGATATCTAGTCTCATAGCGTTGTGGTCGGAAAAGATACTTGATACAATTTCTATTTTCTTAAATTTACCAAGGCTTCATTTGTGACTGAGGATATGATCTATCCTGGAGAACGTTCCATGAGCTCTTGAGATAAACGTGTATGCTGTGGTTTTTGGATGGAATGTCCTATAAATAGCGATTAAGTCCATCTTGCTTAATGTATCTTTTAAAGCTTGTGTTTCCTTATTGATTTTCATTTTGGATGATCTGTCCATTGCTGAATGTGGGGTGTTAATGTCCCCTACTATGAATGTGTTACTGTCTATTTCCCCTTTTATGGCTGTTAGTATTTTCCTTATGTATTGAGGTGCTCCTCTGTTGGGTGCATAAATATTTACAATTGTTATATCTTCTTCTTGGTTCAATCCCTTGATCATTATGTAGTTTCCTTCTTTGTCTCTTCTAATAGTCTTTATTTTAAAGTCTACTTTGTCTCATATGAGAATTGCTACTCCAGCTTTCTTTTGGTTTCCATTTGCATGGAATAATTTTTTTCCGTCCCCTCACATTCAGTCTGTATGTGTCTCTAGGTCTGAAGAGGGTCTCTTTTTTTTTTCCTTTTTTGTTTTTTACATATTTACTGGAGTACAGTTGCTTTACAATGGTGTGTTACTTTCTGCTTTAAAACAAAGTTAATCAGTTATACACATACATATGTTCCCTTATCTCTTCCCTCTTGCATCTCCCTCCCTCACACCCTCCCTCTCCTACCCCTCCAGGCGGTCACAAAGCACCGAGCTGATCTCTCTGTGCTATGCGGCTGCTTCCCACTAGCTATCTACCTTACGTTTGGTCGTGTATATATGTCCATTGCCTCTCTCTCGCTTTGTCACAGCTTCCCCTTCCCCTTCCCGCTCCCCATAGCCTCAAGTCCATTCTCTAGTAGGTCTGTGTCTTTATTCCTGTCTTACCCCTAGGTTCTTCATGACATTTTCCCCTTAAATTCCATATATATGTGTTAGCACTCACTATTTGTCTTTCTCTTTCTGACTTACTTCACTCCGTACGACAGACTCTAGGTCCATCCACCTCATGACAAATAGCTCCATTTCGTTTCTTTTTCTGGCTGAGTACTATTCCATTGTATATATGTGCCACATCTTCTTTATCCATTTATCCGATGCAGGACACTCAGTTTGTTTCCATCTCCAGGCTACTGTAAATAGAGCTGCAGTGAACATTGTGGTACATGACTCTTTTTGAATTATGGTCTTCTCAGGGTATATGCCCAGTAGTGGGAGTGCTGGGTCCTATGGTAGTTCTATTGGTAGTTTTTTAAGGAACCTCCAGGCTGTTCTCCACAGTGGCTGTACCAATTCACATTCCCACCATCAGTGCAAGAGGGTTCCCTTTTCTCCCCACCCTCTCCAGCATTTATTGTTTCTAGATTTTTTGAGGATGGCCATTCTGACTGGTGTGAGATGACATCTCATTGTAGTTTTGATTTGCATTTCTCTAATGATTAATGACGTTGAGCATTCTTTCGTGTGTTTGTTGGCAGTCTGTATATCTTCTTTGGAGAAATGTCTGTTTAGGTCTTCTGCCCATTTATGGATTGGGTTGTTTGGGTTTTTTTGTTATTGAGCTGCATGAGCAGCTTGTAAATCTTGGAGATTAATCCTTGGTCAGTTGCTTCATTTGCAAATATTTTCTCCCATTCTGGGGGTTCTCTTTTCATCTTGTTTATGGTTTCCTTTGCTGTGCAAAAGCTTTGAAGTTTCACTAGGTCCTATTTGTTTATTGTTGTTTTTATTTCCATTTCTCTAGGAGGTGGGTCAAAAAGGATCTTGCTGTGATTTATGTCATAGAGGGTTCTGCCTATGTTTTCCTCTAAGAGTTTGATAGTTCCTGGCCTTACATTTAGGTCTTTAATCCATTTTGAGCTTATTTTTGTGTACGGTGTTAGGGAGTGATCTAATCTCATACGTTTACATGGACCTGTCCAGTTTTCCCAGCACCACTTATCGAAGAGGCTGTCCTTTCTCCACTGTACATTCCTGCCTCCTTTATCAAAGGTAAGGTGACCGTATGTGCGTGGCTTCATCTCTGGGCTTTCTATCCTGTTCCATTGATCAATCTTTCTGTTTTTGTGCCAGTACCATGCTATATTGATTACTGTAGCTTTGTATTATGCTCTGAAATCAGGGTGCCTGGTTCCTCCAGCTCCGTTTTTCTTCCTCAAATTGCTTTGGCTGTTCGGGCTCCTTTGTGTCTCCATACAAATTGTGACATTTTTTGTTCTGGTTCTGTGAAAAATGCCAGTGGTAGTTTGAGAGGGATTGCATTGAATCTGTAGATTGCTTTGCGTAGTAGAGTCATTTTCAAAATGTGGATTCTTCAAATCCAAGAACATGGTATATCTCTCCATCTATTTGTATCATCTTTCATTTCTTCCATAAGTGTCTTATAATTTTCTGCATACAGGTCTTTTGTCTCCTTAGGTAAGTTTATTCCTAGATATTTCATTCTTTTTGTTGCAGTGGTAAATGGGAGTGTTTTCTTGACTTCACTTTCAGATTTTTCATCATTAGTCTATAGGAATGCCAGAGATTTCTGTGCATTAATTTTGTATCCTTCTACTTTACCACATTCATTGTTTAGCTCTACTAGTTTTCTGGTAACATCTTTAGGATTCTCTATGTATTGTATTATGTCATCTGCAAACCGTGACAGCTTTACTTCTTCTTTTCCGATTTGGATTCCTTTGACTTCCTTTTCTTCTGTGATTGCTGTGAGTAAAACTTCCAAAACTATGTTGAATAAGAGTGGTGAGAGTGGGCAACCTTGTCTTGTTCCTGATCTTAGTGGAAATGCTTTCAGGTTTTCACCATTGAGGACGTTGTTGGCTGTGGGTTTGTCATATATGGCCTTTATTATGTTGAGGAAAGATCCCTCTATGCCTACTTTCTGTAGCGTTTTTGTGATAAATGAGTGTTGAATTTTGTCAAAAGCTCTCTCTGCATCTATTGAGAAGATCCTATGGTTCTTCTCCTTCAATTTGTTAATATGGTGTATCACGTTGACTGATTGCATATATTGAAGAATCCTTGTATTCCTGGAATAAATCCCACTTGATCATGGCGTATGATCCTTTTAATGTGCTGTTGGATTCTCTTTCCTAGTAATTTGTTGAGGAGTTTTGCATCTATGTTCATCAGTGATATTGGCCTGTAGTTTTCTTCCTTTGTGACATCCTTGTCTGGTTTTGGTATCGGGGCGATGGTGGCCTCGTAGAATGAGTTTGGGAGTGTTCCTCCCTCTGCTATATTTTGGGTGAGTTTGAGAAGGATGGGTATTAACTCTTCTCTAAATGTTTGAAAGAATTCGCCTGTGAAGCCATCTGGTCCTGGGCTTTTGTTTGTTGGAAGATTTTTCATCAGAGTTTCAATTTCAGTGCTTGTCACTGGCCTGTTCATATTTTCTATTTCTTCCTGGTTCACTCTCAGCAGGTTGTGCCTTTCTAAGAATTTGTCCATTTCTTCCAGGTTGTCCATTTTATTGGCATAGAATTGCTTGTTGTAATCTCTCATGATCTTTTGTATTTCTGCAGTGTCAGTTGTTACTTCTCCTTTGGCATTTCTAATTCTATTGATTTGAATCTTCTCCCTTTATTTCTTGATACGTCTGGCTAATAGTTGATCGATTTTGTTTATCTTCTCAAACAACCAGCTTTTAGGTTTATTGACCTTTGCTATCGTTTCAGTCATTTCTTTTTCATTTATTTCTGATCTGATCTTTATGATTTCTTTCCTTCTGCTAACTTTGGTTTTTTTTTTTTTTTCTGTTCTTCTTTCTCTAATTGCTTTAGGTGCAAGGTTAGGTTATTTACTCGAGGTGTTTCCCGTTTCTAAAGGTAGGATTGTAGTGCTATGAACTTCCCTCTTAGAACTTCTTTTTCTGCATCCTATAGGTTTTGGGTCGTCGTGTCTCCACTGTCACTTGTGTCTAGGTAGTTTTTGATTTCCACAGTGATCACTTAGTTATTAAGTAGTGTATTGTTTAGCCGCCACGTGTTTGTATTTTTTACAGATCTTTTCCTGTCATTGATATCTAGTCTCATAGCGTTGTGGTCGGAAAAGATACTTGATACAATTTCTATTTTCTTAAATTTACCAAGGCTTCATTTGTGACTGAGGATATGATCTATCCTGGAGAACGTTCCATGAGCTCTTGAGATAAACGTGTATGCTGTGGTTTTTGGATGGAATGTCCTATAAATAGCGATTAAGTCCATCTTGCTTAATGTATCTTTTAAAGCTTGTGTTCCCTTATTGATTTTCATTTTGGATGATCTGTCCATTGCTGAATGTGGGGTGTTAATGTCCCCTACTATGAATGTGTTACTGTCTATTTCCCCTTTTATGGCTGTTAGTATTTTCCTTATGTATTGAGGTGCTCCTCTGTTGGGTGCATAAATATTTACAATTGTTATATCTTCTTCTTGGTTCAATCCCTTGATCATTATGTAGTTTCCTTCTTTGTCTCTTCTAATAGTCTTTATTTTAAAGTCTACTTTGTCTCATATGAGAATTGCTACTCCAGCTTTCTTTTGGTTTCCATTTGCATGGAATAATTTTTTTCCGTCCCCTCACATTCAGTCTGTATGTGTCTCTAGGTCTGAAGAGGGTCTCTTTTTTTTCCCTTTTCTGTTTTTTACATGTTTACTGGAGTACAGCTGCTTTACAATGGTGTGTTACTTTCTGCTTTAAAACAAAGTTAATCAGTTATACACATACATATGTTCCCATATCTCTTCCCTCTTGCATCTCCCTCCCTCACACCCTCCCTCTCCTACCCCTCCAGGCGGTCACAAAGCACCGAGCTGATCTCTCTGTGCTATGCGGCTGCTTCCCACTAGCTATCTACCTTACGTTTGGTAGTGTATATATGTCCATGCCTCTCTCTCGCTTTGTCACAGCTTCCCCTTCCCGCTCCCCATAGCCTCAAGTCCATTCTCTAGTAGGTCTGTGTCTTTATTCCTGTCTTACCCCTAGGTTCTTCATGACATTTTCCCCTTAAATTCCATATATATGTGTTAGCACTCACTATTTGTCTTTCTCTTTCTGACTTACTTCACTCCGTATGACAGACTCTAGGTCCATCCACCTCATGACAAATAGCTCCATTTCGTTTCTTTTTCTGGCTGAGTACTATTCCATTGTATATATGTGCCACATCTTCTTTATCCATTTATCCGATGCAGGACACTCAGTTTGTTTCCATCTCCGGGCTACTGTAAATAGAGCTGCAGTGAACATTGTGGTACATGACTCTTTTTGAATTATGGTCTTCTCAGGGTATATGCCCAGTAGTGGGATTGCTGGGTCCTATGGTAGTTCTATTGGTAGTTTTTTAAGGAACCTCCAGGCTGTTCTCCACAGTGGCTGTACCAATTCACATTCCCACCATCAGTGCAAGAGGGTTCCCTTTTCTCCCCACCCTCTCCAGCATTTATTGTTTCTAGATTTTTTGAGGATGGCCATTCTGACTGGTGTGAGATGACATCTCATTGTAGTTTTGATTTGCATTTCTCTAATGATTAATGACGTTGAGCATTCTTTCGTGTGTTTGTTGGCAGTCTGTATATCTTCTTTGGAGAAATGTCTATTTAGGTCTTCTGCCCATTTATGGATTGGGTTGTTTGGGTTTTTTTGTTATTGAGCTGCATGAGCAGCTTGTAAATCTTGGAGATTAATCCTTGGTCAGTTGCTTCATTTGCAAATATTTTCTCCCATTCTGGGGGTTCTCTTTTCATCTTGTTTATGGTTTCCTTTGCTGTGCAAAAGCTTTGAAGTTTCACTAGGTCCTATTTGTTTATTGTTGTTTTTATTTCCATTTCTCTTGGAGGTGGGTCAAAAAGGATCTTGCTGTGATTTATGTCATAGAGGTTTCTGCCTATGTTTTCCTCTAAGAGTTTGATAGTTCCTGGCCTTACATTTAGGTCTTTAATCCATTTTGAGCTTATTTTTGTGTATGGTGTTAGGGAGTGATCTAATCTCATACGTTTACATGGACCTGTCCAGTTTTCCCAGCACCACTTATCGAAGAGGCTGTCCTTTCTCCACTGTACATTCCTGCCTCCTTTATCAAAGGTAAGGTGACCGTATGTGCGTGGCTTCATCTCTGGGCTTTCTATCCTGTTCCATTGATCAATCTTTCTGTTTTTGTGCCAGTACCATGCTATATTGATTACTGTAGCTTTGTATTATGCTCTGAAATCAGGGTGCCTGGTTCCTCCAGCTCCGTTTTTCTTCCTCAAATTGCTTTGGCTGTTCGGGCTCCTTTGTGTCTCCATACAAATTGTGACATTTTTTGTTCTGGTTCTGTGAAAAATGCCAGTGGTAGTTTGAGAGGGATTGCATTGAATCTGTAGATTGCTTTGCGTAGTAGAGTCATTTTCAAAATGTGGATTCTTCAAATCCAAGAACATGGTATATCTCTCCATCTATTTGTATCATCTTTCATTTCTTCCATAAGTGTCTTATAATTTTCTGCATACAGGTCTTTTGTCTCCTTAGGTAAGTTTATTCCTAGATATTTCATTCTTTTTGTTGCAGTGGTAAATGGGAGTGTTTTCTTGACTTCACTTTCAGATTTTTCATCATTAGTCTATAGGAATGCCAGAGATTTCTGTGCATTAATTTTGTATCCTTCTACTTTACCACATTCATTGTTTAGCTCTACTACTTTTCTGGTAACATCTTTAGGATTCTCTATGTATTGTATTATGTCATCTGCAAACCGTGACAGCTTTACTTCTTCTTTTCCGATTTGGATTCCTTTGACTTCCTTTTCTTCTGTGATTGCTGTGAGTAAAACTTCCAAAACTATGTTGAATAAGAGTGGTGAGAGTGGGCAACCTTGTCTTGTTCCTGATCTTAGTGGAAATGCTTTCAGGTTTTCACCATTGAGGACGTTGTTGGCTGTGGGTTTGTCATATATGGCCTTTATTATGTTGAGGAAAGTTCCCTCTATGCCTACTTTCTGTAGCGTTTTTGTGATAAATGAGTGTTGAATTTTGTCAAAAGCTCTCTCTGCATCTATTGAGAAGATCCTATGGTTCTTCTCCTTCAATTTGTTAATATGGTGTATCACGTTGACTGATTGCGTATATTGAAGAATCCTTGTATTCCTGGAATAAATCCCACTTGATCATGGCGTATGATCCTTTTAATGTGCTGTTGGATTCTCTTTCCTAGTAATTTGTTGAGGAGTTTTGCATCTATGTTCATCAGTGATATTGGCCTGTAGTTTTCTTCCTTTGTGACATCCTTGTCTGGTTTTGGTATCGGGGTGATGGTGGCCTCGTAGAATGAGTTTGGGAGTGTTCCTCCCTCTGCTATATTTTGGGTGAGTTTGAGAAGGATGGGTATTAACTCTTCTCTAAATGTTTGAAAGAATTCGCCTGTGAAGCCATCTGGTCCTGGGCTTTTGTTTGTTGGAAGATTTTTCATCAGAGTTTCAATTTCAGTGCTTGTCACTGGCCTGTTCATATTTTCTATTTCTTCCTGGTTCACTCTCAGCAGGTTGTGCCTTTCTAAGAATTTGTCCATTTCTTCCAGGTTGTCCATTTTATTGGCATAGAATTGCTTGTTGTAATCTCTCATGATCTTTTGTATTTCTGCAGTGTCAGTTGTTACTTCTCCTTTGGCATTTCTAATTCTATTGATTTGAATCTTCTCCCTTTATTTCTTGATATGTCTGGCTAATAGTTGATCGATTTTGTTTATCTTCTCAAACAACCAGCTTTTAGGTTTATTGACCTTTGCTATCGTTTCAGTCATTTCTTTTGCATTTATTTCTGATCTGATCTTTATGATTTCTTTCCTGCTGCTAACTTTGTTTTTTTTTTTTTCTGTTCTTCTTTCTCTAATTGCTTTAGGTGGAAGGTTAGGTTATTTACTCGAGGTGTTTCCCATTTCTAAAGGTAGGATTGTAGTGCTATGAACTTCCCTCTTAGAACTTCTTTTTCTGCATCCCATAGGTTTTGGGTCGTCGTGTCTCCACTGTCACTTGTGTCTAGGTAGTTTTTGATTTCCACAGTGATCACTTAGTTATTAAGTAGTGTATTGTTTAGCCGCCACGTGTTTGTATTTCTTACAGATCTTTTCCTGTCATTGATATCTAGTCTCATAGCGTTGTGGTCGGAAAAGATACTTGATACAATTTCTATTTTCTTAAATTTACCAAGGCTTCATTTGTGACTGAGGATATGATCTATCCTGGAGAACGTTCCATGAGCTCTTGAGATAAACGTGTATGCTGTGGTTTTTGGATGGAATGTCCTATAAATAGCGATTAAGTCCATCTTGCTTAATGTATCTTTTAAAGCTTGTGTTTCCTTATTGATTTTCATTTTGGATGATCTGTCCATTGCTGAATGTGGGGTGTTAATGTCCCCTACTATGAATGTGTTACTGTCTATTTCCCCTTTTATGGCTGTTAGTATTTTCCTTATGTATTGAGGTGCTCCTCTGTTGGGTGCATAAATATTTACAATTGTTATATCTTCTTCTTGGTTCAATCCCTTGATCATTATGTAGTTTCCTTCTTTGTCTCTTCTAATAGTCTTTATTTTAAAGTCTACTTTGTCTCATATGAGAATTGCTACTCCAGCTTTCTTTTGGTTTCCATTTGCATGGAATAATTTTTTTCCGTCCCCTCACATTCAGTCTGTATGTGTCTCTAGGTCTGAAGAGGGTCTCTTTTTTTTTTCCTTTTTTGTTTTTTACATATTTACTGGAGTACAGTTGCTTTACAATGGTGTGTTACTTTCTGCTTTAAAACAAAGTTAATCAGTTATACACATACATATGTTCCCTTATCTCTTCCCTCTTGCATCTCCCTCCCTCACACCCTCCCTCTCCTACCCCTCCAGGCGGTCACAAAGCACCGAGCTGATCTCTCTGTGCTATGCGGCTGCTTCCCACTAGCTATCTACCTTACGTTTGGTCGTGTATATATGTCCATTGCCTCTCTCTCGCTTTGTCACAGCTTCCCCTTCCCCTTCCCGCTCCCCATAGCCTCAAGTCCATTCTCTAGTAGGTCTGTGTCTTTATTCCTGTCTTACCCCTAGGTTCTTCATGACATTTTCCCCTTAAATTCCATATATATGTGTTAGCACTCACTATTTGTCTTTCTCTTTCTGACTTACTTCACTCCGTACGACAGACTCTAGGTCCATCCACCTCATGACAAATAGCTCCATTTCGTTTCTTTTTCTGGCTGAGTACTATTCCATTGTATATATGTGCCACATCTTCTTTATCCATTTATCCGATGCAGGACACTCAGTTTGTTTCCATCTCCGGGCTACTGTAAATAGAGCTGCAGTGAACATTGTGGTACATGACTCTTTTTGAATTATGGTCTTCTCAGGGTATATGCCCAGTAGTGGGATTGCTGGGTCCTATGGTAGTTCTATTGGTAGTTTTTTAAGGAACCTCCAGGCTGTTCTCCACAGTGGCTGTACCAATTCACATTCCCACCATCAGTGCAAGAGGGTTCCCTTTTCTCCCCACCCTCTCCAGCATTTATTGTTTCTAGATTTTTTGAGGATGGCCATTCTGACTGGTGTGAGATGACATCTCATTGTAGTTTTGATTTGCATTTCTCTAATGATTAATGACGTTGAGCATTCTTTCGTGTGTTTGTTGGCAGTCTGTATATCTTCTTTGGAGAAATGTCTATTTAGGTCTTCTGCCCATTTATGGATTGGGTTGTTTGGGTTTTTTTGTTATTGAGCTGCATGAGCAGCTTGTAAATCTTGGAGATTAATCCTTGGTCAGTTGCTTCATTTGCAAATATTTTCTCCCATTCTGGGAGTTCTCTTTTCATCTTGTTTATGGTTTCCTTTGCTGTGCAAAAGCTTTGAAGTTTCACTAGGTCCTATTTGTTTATTGTTGTTTTTATTTCCATTTCTCTTGGAGGTGGGTCAAAAAGGATCTTGCTGTGATTTATGTCATAGAGGGTTCTGCCTATGTTTTCCTCTAAGAGTTTGATAGTTCCTGGCCTTACATTTAGGTCTTTAATCCATTTTGAGCTTATTTTTGTGTATGGTGTTAGGGAGTGATCTAATCTCATACGTTTACATGGACCTGTCCAGTTTTCCCAGCACCACTTATCGAAGAGGCTGTCCTTTCTCCACTGTACATTCCTGCCTCCTTTATCAAAGGTAAGGTGACCGTATGTGCGTGGCTTCATCTCTGGGCTTTCTATCCTGTTCCATTGATCAATCTTTCTGTTTTTGTGCCAGTACCATGCTATATTGATTACTGTAGCTTTGTATTATGCTCTGAAATCAGGGTGCCTGGTTCCTCCAGCTCCGTTTTTCTTCCTCAAATTGCTTTGGCTGTTCGGGCTCCTTTGTGTCTCCATACAAATTGTGACATTTTTTGTTCTGGTTCTGTGAAAAATGCCAGTGGTAGTTTGAGAGGGATTGCATTGAATCTGTAGATTGCTTTGCGTAGTAGAGTCATTTTCAAAATGTGGATTCTTCAAATCCAAGAACATGGTATATCTCTCCATCTATTTGTATCATCTTTCATTTCTTCCATAAGTGTCTTATAATTTTCTGCATACAGGTCTTTTGTCTCCTTAGGTAAGTTTATTCCTAGATATTTCATTCTTTTTGTTGCAGTGGTAAATGGGAGTGTTTTCTTGACTTCACTTTCAGATTTTTCATCATTAGTCTATAGGAATGCCAGAGATTTCTGTGCATTAATTTTGTATCCTTCTACTTTACCACATTCATTGTTTAGCTCTACTAGTTTTCTGGTAACATCTTTAGGATTCTCTATGTATTGTATTATGTCATCTGCAAACCGTGACAGCTTTACTTCTTCTTTTCCGATTTGGATTCCTTTGACTTCCTTTTCTTCTGTGATTGCTGTGAGTAAAACTTCCAAAACTATGTTGAATAAGAGTGGTGAGAGTGGGCAACCTTGTCTTGTTCCTGATCTTAGTGGAAATGCTTTCAGGTTTTCACCATTGAGGACGTTGTTGGCTGTGGGTTTGTCATATATGGCCTTTATTATGTTGAGGAAAGTTCCCTCTATGCCTACTTTCTGTAGCGTTTTTGTGATAAATGAGTGTTGAATTTTGTCAAAAGCTCTCTCTGCATCTATTGAGAAGATCCTATGGTTCTTCTCCTTCAATTTGTTAATATGGTGTATCACGTTGACTGATTGCGTATATTGAAGAATCCTTGTATTCCTGGAATAAATCCCACTTGATCATGGCGTATGATCCTTTTAATGTGCTGTTGGATTCTCTTTCCTAGTAATTTGTTGAGGAGTTTTGCATCTATGTTCATCAGTGATATTGGCCTGTAGTTTTCTTCCTTTGTGACATCCTTGTCTGGTTTTGGTATCGGGGTGATGGTGGCCTCGTAGAATGAGTTTGGGAGTGTTCCTCCCTCTGCTATATTTTGGGTGAGTTTGAGAAGGATGGGTATTAACTCTTCTCTAAATGTTTGAAAGAATTCGCCTGTGAAGCCATCTGGTCCTGGGCTTTTGTTTGTTGGAAGATTTTTCATCAGAGTTTCAATTTCAGTGCTTGTCACTGGCCTGTTCATATTTTCTATTTCTTCCTGTTTCACTCTCAGCAGGTTGTGCCTTTCTAAGAATTTGTCCATTTCTTCCAGGTTGTCCATTTTATTGGCATAGAATTGCTTGTTGTAATCTCTCATGATCTTTTGTATTTCTGCAGTGTCAGTTGTTACTTCTCCTTTTGCATTTCTAATTCTATTGATTTGAATCTTCTCCCTTTATTTCTTGATACGTCTGGCTAATAGTTGATCGATTTTGTTTATCTTCTCAAACAACCAGCTTTTAGGTTTATTGACCTTTGCTATCGTTTCAGTCATTTCTTTTTCATTTATTTCTGATCTGATCTTTATGATTTCTTTCCTTCTGCTAACTTTGGTTTTTTTTTTTTTTTCTGTTCTTCTTTCTCTAATTGCTTTAGGTGCAAGGTTAGGTTATTTACTCGAGGTGTTTCCCGTTTCTAAAGGTAGGATTGTAGTGCTATGAACTTCCCTCTTAGAACTTCTTTTTCTGCATCCTATAGGTTTTGGGTCGTCGTGTCTCCACTGTCACTTGTGTCTAGGTAGTTTTTGATTTCCACAGTGATCACTTAGTTATTAAGTAGTGTATTGTTTAGCCGCCACGTGTTTGTATTTTTTACAGATCTTTTCCTTTCATTGATATCTAGTCTCATAGCGTTGTGGTCGGAAAAGATACTTGATACAATTTCTATTTTCTTAAATTTACCAAGGCTTCATTTGTGACTGAGGATATGATCTATCCTGGAGAACGTTCCATGAGCTCTTGAGATAAACGTGTATGCTGTGGTTTTTGGATGGAATGTCCTATAAATAGCGATTAAGTCCATCTTGCTTAATGTATCTTTTAAAGCTTGTGTTCCCTTATTGATTTTCATTTTGGATGATCTGTCCATTGCTGAATGTGGGGTGTTAATGTCCCCTACTATGAATGTGTTACTGTCTATTTCCCCTTTTATGGCTGTTAGTATTTTCCTTATGTATTGAGGTGCTCCTCTGTTGGGTGCATAAATATTTACAATTGTTATATCTTCTTCTTGGTTCAATCCCTTGATCATTATGTAGTTTCCTTCTTTGTCTCTTCTAATAGTCTTTATTTTAAAGTCTACTTTGTCTCATATGAGAATTGCTACTCCAGCTTTCTTTTGGTTTCCATTTGCATGGAATAATTTTTTTCCGTCCCCTCACATTCAGTCTGTATGTGTCTCTAGGTCTGAAGAGGGTCTCTTTTTTTTCCCTTTTCTGTTTTTTACATGTTTACTGCAGTACAGCTGCTTTACAATGGTGTGTTACTTTCTGCTTTAAAACAAAGTTAATCAGTTATACACATACATATGTTCCCATATCTCTTCCCTCTTGCATCTCCCTCCCTCACACCCTCCCTCTCCTACCCCTCCAGGCGGTCACAAAGCACCGAGCTGATCTCTCTGTGCTATGCGGCTGCTTCCCACTAGCTATCTACCTTACGTTTGGTAGTGTATATATGTCCATGCCTCTCTCTCGCTTTGTCACAGCTTCCCCTTCCCCTTCCCGCTCCCCATAGCCTCAAGTCCATTCTCTAGTAGGTCTGTGTCTTTATTCCTGTCTTACCCCTAGGTTCTTCATGACATTTTCCCCTTAAATTCCATATATATGTGTTAGCACTCACTATTTGTCTTTCTCTTTCTGACTTACTTCACTCCGTACGACAGACTCTAGGTCCATCCACCTCATGACAAATAGCTCCATTTCGTTTCTTTTTCTGGCTGAGTACTATTCCATTGTATATATGTGCCACATCTTCTTTATCCATTTATCCGATGCAGGACACTCAGTTTGTTTCCATCTCCGGGCTACTGTAAATAGAGCTGCAGTGAACATTGTGGTACATGACTCTTTTTGAATTATGGTCTTCTCAGGGTATATGCCCAGTAGTGGGATTGCTGGGTCCTATGGTAGTTCTATTGGTAGTTTTTTAAGGAACCTCCAGGCTGTTCTCCACAGTGGCTGTACCAATTCACATTCCCACCATCAGTGCAAGAGGGTTCCCTTTTCTCCCCACCCTCTCCAGCATTTATTGTTTCTAGATTTTTTGAGGATGGCCATTCTGACTGGTGTGAGATGACATCTCATTGTAGTTTTGATTTGCATTTCTCTAATGATTAATGACGTTGAGCATTCTTTCGTGTGTTTGTTGGCAGTCTGTATATCTTCTTTGGAGAAATGTCTGTTTAGGTCTTCTGCCCATTTATGGATTGGGTTGTTTGGGTTTTTTTGTTATTGAGCTGCATGAGCAGCTTGTAAATCTTGGAGATTAATCCTTGGTCAGTTGCTTCATTTGCAAATATTTTCTCCCATTCTGGGGGTTCTCTTTTCATCTTGTTTATGGTTTCCTTTGCTGTGCAAAAGCTTTGAAGTTTCACTAGGTCCTATTTGTTTATTGTTGTTTTTATTTCCATTTCTCTTGGAGGTGGGTCAAAAAGGATCTTGCTGTGATTTATGTCATAGAGGGTTCTGCCTATGTTTTCCTCTAAGAGTTTGATAGTTCCTGGCCTTACATTTAGGTCTTTAATCCATTTTGAGCTTATTTTTGTGTATGGTGTTAGGGAGTGATCTAATCTCATACGTTTACATGGACCTGTCCAGTTTTCCCAGCACCACTTATCGAAGAGGCTGTCCTTTCTCCACTGTACATTCCTGCCTCCTTTATCAAAGGTAAGGTGACCGTATGTGCGTGGCTTCATCTCTGGGCTTTCTATCCTGTTCCATTGATCAATCTTTCTGTTTTTGTGCCAGTACCATGCTATATTGATTACTGTAGCTTTGTATTATGCTCTGAAATCAGGGTGCCTGGTTCCTCCAGCTCCGTTTTTCTTCCTCAAATTGCTTTGGCTGTTCGGGCTCCTTTGTGTCTCCATACAAATTGTGACATTTTTTGTTCTGGTTCTGTGAAAAATGCCAGTGGTAGTTTGAGAGGGATTGCATTGAATCTGTAGATTGCTTTGCGTAGTAGAGTCATTTTCAAAATGTGGATTCTTCAAATCCAAGAACATGGTATATCTCTCCATCTATTTGTATCATCTTTCATTTCTTCCATAAGTGTCTTATAATTTTCTGCATACAGGTCTTTTGTCTCCTTAGGTAAGTTTATTCCTAGATATTTCATTCTTTTTGTTGCAGTGGTAAATGGGAGTGTTTTCTTGACTTCACTTTCAGATTTTTCATCATTAGTCTATAGGAATGCCAGAGATTTCTGTGCATTAATTTTGTATCCTTCTACTTTACCACATTCATTGTTTAGCTCTACTAGTTTTCTGGTAACATCTTTAGGATTCTCTATGTATTGTATTATGTCATCTGCAAACCGTGACAGCTTTACTTCTTCTTTTCCGATTTGGATTCCTTTGACTTCCTTTTCTTCTGTGATTGCTGTGAGTAAAACTTCCAAAACTATGTTGAATAAGAGTGGTGAGAGTGGGCAACCTTGTCTTGTTCCTGATCTTAGTGGAAATGCTTTCAGGTTTTCACCATTGAGGACGTTGTTGGCTGTGGGTTTGTCATATATGGCCTTTATTATGTTGAGGAAAGTTCCCTCTATGCCTACTTTCTGTAGCGTTTTTGTGATAAATGAGTGTTGAATTTTGTCAAAAGCTCTCTCTGCATCTATTGAGAAGATCCTATGGTTCTTCTCCTTCAATTTGTTAATATGGTGTATCACGTTGACTGATTGCGTATATTGAAGAATCCTTGTATTCCTGGAATAAATCCCACTTGATCATGGCGTATGATCCTTTTAATGTGCTGTTGGATTCTCTTTCCTAGTAATTTGTTGAGGAGTTTTGCATCTATGTTCATCAGTGATATTGGCCTGTAGTTTTCTTCCTTTGTGACATCCTTGTCTGGTTTTGGTATCGGGGTGATGGTGGCCTCGTAGAATGAGTTTGGGAGTGTTCCTCCCTCTGCTATATTTTGGGTGAGTTTGAGAAGGATGGGTATTAACTCTTCTCTAAATGTTTGAAAGAATTCGCCTGTGAAGCCATCTGGTCCTGGGCTTTTGTTTGTTGGAAGATTTTTCATCAGAGTTTCAATTTCAGTGCTTGTCACTGGCCTGTTCATATTTTCTATTTCTTCCTGGTTCACTCTCAGCAGGTTGTGCCTTTCTAAGAATTTGTCCATTTCTTCCAGGTTGTCCATTTTATTGGCATAGAATTGCTTGTTGTAATCTCTCATGATCTTTTGTATTTCTGCAGTGTCAGTTGTTACTTCTCCTTTGGCATTTCTAATTCTATTGATTTGAATCTTCTCCCTTTATTTCTTGATATGTCTGGCTAATAGTTGATCGATTTTGTTTATCTTCTCAAACAACCAGCTTTTAGGTTTATTGACCTTTGCTATCGTTTCAGTCATTTCTTTTGCATTTATTTCTGATCTGATCTTTATGATTTCTTTCCTTCTGCTAACTTTGGTTTTTTTTTTTTCTGTTCTTCTTTCTCTAATTGCTTTAGGTGGAAGGTTAGGTTATTTACTCGAGGTGTTTCCCGTTTCTAAAGGTAGGATTGTAGTGCTATGAACTTCCCTCTTAGAACTTCTTTTTCTGCATCCCATAGGTTTTGGGTCGTCGTGTCTCCACTGTCACTTGTGTCTAGGTAGTTTTTGATTTCCACAGTGATCACTTAGTTATTAAGTAGTGTATTGTTTAGCCGCCACGTGTTTGTATTTCTTACAGATCTTTTCCTGTCATTGATATCTAGTCTCATAGCGTTGTGGTCGGAAAAGATACTTGATACAATTTCTATTTTCTTAAATTTACCAAGGCTTCATTTGTGACTGAGGATATGATCTATCCTGGAGAACGTTCCATGAGCTCTTGAGATAAACGTGTATGCTGTGGTTTTTGGATGGAATGTCCTATAAATAGCGATTAAGTCCATCTTGCTTAATGTATCTTTTAAAGCTTGTGTTTCCTTATTGATTTTCATTTTGGATGATCTGTCCATTGCTGAATGTGGGGTGTTAATGTCCCCTACTATGAATGTGTTACTGTCTATTTCCCCTTTTATGGCTGTTAGTATTTTCCTTATGTATTGAGGTGCTCCTCTGTTGGGTGCATAAATATTTACAATTGTTATATCTTCTTCTTGGTTCAATCCCTTGATCATTATGTAGTTTCCTTCTTTGTCTCTTCTAATAGTCTTTATTTTAAAGTCTACTTTGTCTCATATGAGAATTGCTACTCCAGCTTTCTTTTGGTTTCCATTTGCATGGAATAATTTTTTTCCGTCCCCTCACATTCAGTCTGTATGTGTCTCTAGGTCTGAAGAGGGTCTCTTTTTTTTTCCTTTTTTGTTTTTTACATATTTACTGGAGTACAGTTGCTTTACAATGGTGTGTTACTTTCTGCTTTAAAACAAAGTTAATCAGTTATACACATACATATGTTCCCTTATCTCTTCCCTCTTGCATCTCCCTCCCTCACACCCTCCCTCTCCTACCCCTCCAGGCGGTCACAAAGCACCGAGCTGATCTCTCTGTGCTATGCAGCTGCTTCCCACTAGCTATCTACCTTACGTTTGGTCGTGTATATATGTCCATGCCTCTCTCTCGCTTTGTCACAGCTTCCCCTTCCCCTTCCCGCTCCCCATAGCCTCAAGTCCATTCTCTAGTAGGTCTGTGTCTTTATTCCTGTCTTACCCCTAGGTTCTTCATGACATTTTCCCCTTAAATTCCATATATATGTGTTAGCACTCACTATTTGTCTTTCTCTTTCTGACTTACTTCACTCCGTACGACAGACTCTAGGTCCATCCACCTCATGACAAATAGCTCCATTTCGTTTCTTTTTCTGGCTGAGTACTATTCCATTGTATATATGTGCCACATCTTCTTTATCCATTTATCCGATGCAGGACACTCAGTTTGTTTCCATCTCCGGGCTACTGTAAATAGAGCTGCAGTGAACATTGTGGTACATGACTCTTTTTGAATTATGGTCTTCTCAGGGTATATGCCCAGTAGTGGGATTGCTGGGTCCTATGGTAGTTCTATTGGTAGTTTTTTAAGGAACCTCCAGGCTGTTCTCCACAGTGGCTGTACCAATTCACATTCCCACCATCAGTGCAAGAGGGTTCCCTTTTCTCCCCACCCTCTCCAGCATTTATTGTTTCTAGATTTTTTGAGGATGGCCATTCTGACTGGTGTGAGATGACATCTCATTGTAGTTTTGATTTGCATTTCTCTAATGATTAATGACGTTGAGCATTCTTTCGTGTGTTTGTTGGCAGTCTGTATATCTTCTTTGGAGAAATGTCTGTTTAGGTCTTCTGCCCATTTATGGATTGGGTTGTTTGGGTTTTTTTGTTATTGAGCTGCATGAGCAGCTTGTAAATCTTGGAGATTAATCCTTGGTCAGTTGCTTCATTTGCAAATATTTTCTCCCATTCTGGGGGTTCTCTTTTCATCTTGTTTATGGTTTCCTTTGCTGTGCAAAAGCTTTGAAGTTTCACTAGGTCCTATTTGTTTATTGTTGTTTTTATTTCCATTTCTCTAGGAGGTGGGTCAAAAAGGATCTTGCTGTGATTTATGTCATAGAGGGTTCTGCCTATGTTTTCCTCTAAGAGTTTGATAGTTCCTGGCCTTACATTTAGGTCTTTAATCCATTTTGAGCTTATTTTTGTGTACGGTGTTAGGGAGTGATCTAATCTCATACGTTTACATGGACCTGTCCAGTTTTCCCAGCACCACTTATCGAAGAGGCTGTCCTTTCTCCACTGTACATTCCTGCCTCCTTTATCAAAGGTAAGGTGACCGTATGTGCGTGGCTTCATCTCTGGGCTTTCTATCCTGTTCCATTGATCAATATTTCTGTTTTTGTGCCAGTACCATGCTATATTGATTACTGTAGCTTTGTAGTATAGTCTGAAGTCAGGGAGCCTGATTCCTCCAGCTCCATTTTTCGTTCTCAAGATTGCTTTGGCTATTCGGGGTCTTTTGTGTCTCCATACAAATTGTGAAATTTTTTGTTCTAGTTCTGTGAAAAATGCCAGTGGTAGTTTGATAGGGATTGCATTGAATCTGTAGATTGCTTTGCGTAGTAGAGTCATTTTCACAATGTTGATTCTTCCAATCCAAGAACATGGTACATCTCTCCATCTATTTGTATCATCTTTAATTTCTTTCATCAGTGTCTTATAATTTTCTGCATACAGGTCTTTTGTCTCCTTAGGTAGGTTTATTCCTAGATATTTTATTCTTTTTGTTGCAATGGTAAATGGGAGTGTTTCCTTGATTTCACTTTCAGATTTTTCATCATTAGTCTATAGGAATGCCAGAGATTTCTGTGCATTAATTTTGTATCCTGCAAGTTTACCAAATTCATTGATTAACTCTAGTAGTTTTCTGGTAGCATCTTTAGGATTCTCTATGTATATTATCATGTCATCTGCAAACAGTGACAGCTTTACTTCTTCTTTTCCAATTTGGATTCCATTTTTTTCCTTTTCTTCTCTGATTGCTGTGGCTAAAACTTCCAAAACTAGGTAGAATAAGAGTGGTGAGAGTGGGCAACCTTGTCTTGTTCCTGATCTTAGTGGAAATGCTTTCAGTTTTTCACCATTGAGGATGATGCTGGCTGTGGGTTTGTCATATATGGCCTTTATTATGTTGAGGAAAGTTCCCTCTATGCCTACTTTCTGCAGGGTTTTTATCATAAATGGGTGTTGAATTTTGTCGAAAGCTTTCTCTGCATCTATTCAGATGATCATATGGTTCTTCTCCTTCAATTTGTTAATATGGTGTATCACGTTGATTGATTTGCGTATATTGAAGAATCCTTGCATTCCTGGAATAAACCCCACTTGATCATGGTGTATGATCCTTTTAATGTGCTGTTGGATTCTGTTTGCTAGTATTTTGTTGAGGATTTTTGCGTCTATGTTCATCAGTGATATTGGCCTGTAGTTTTCTTTCTTTGTGACATCCTTGTCTGGTTTTGGTATCAAGGTGATGGTGGCCTCGTAGAATGAGTTTGGGAGTGTTCCTCCCTCGGCTATATTTTGGAAGATTTTCAGAAGGATAGGTGTTAGCTCTTCACTAAATGCTTGATAGAATTCGCCTGTGAAGCCATCTGGTCCTGGGCTTTTGTTTGTTGGAAGATTTTTTATCACAGTTTCAATTTCAGTGCTTGTGATTGGTCTGTTCATATTTTCTATTTCTTCCTGATTCAGTCTTGGCAGGTTGTGCATTTCTAAGAATTTGTCCATTTCTTCCAGTTTGTCCATTTTATTGGCATAGAGTTGCTTATAGTAATCTCTCATGATCTTTTGTATTTCTGCAGTGTCAGTTGTTACTTCTCCTTTTTCGTTTCTAATTCTATTGATTTGAATCTTCTCCCTTTTTTTCTTGATGAGTCTGGCTAATGGTTTATCAATTTTATCTTCTCAAAGAACCAGCTTTTAGTTTTATTGATCTTTGCTATCGTTTCAGTCATTTCTTTTTCATTTATTTCTGATCTGATTTTTATGATTTCTTTCCTTCTGCTAACTTTGGGATGCTTTTGTTCTTCTTTCTCTAATTGCTTTAGGTGCAAGGTTAGGTTGTTTAATCGAGATGTTTCCTGTTTCTTAAGGTAGGATTGTAGTGCTATGAACTTCCCTCTTAGAACTGCTTTTTCTGCATCCCATAGGTTTTGGGTCGTCGTGTCTCCATTGTCATTAGTTTCTAGGTATTTTTTAATTTCCTCTTTGATTTCTTCAGTGATCACTTCGTTATTAAGTAGTGTATTGTTTAGCCTCCACGTGTTTGTATTTTTTACAGATCTTTTCCTGTAATTGATATCTAGTCTCATAGCATTGTGGTCGGAAAAGATACTTCATACGATTTCTATTTTCTTAAATTTACCAAGCCTTGATTTGTGACCCAAGATATGATATATCCTGGAGAATGTTCCATGAGCACTTGAGAAAAATGTGTATTCTGTTGTTTTTGGATGGAATGTCCTATAAATATCAATTAAGTCCATCTTTTTTAATGTATCATTTAAAGCTTGTGTTTCCTTATTGATTTTCCTTTTGGATGATCTGTCCATTGGTGAAAGTGGGGTGTTAAAGTCCCCTACTATGAGTGTGTTACTGTCGATTTCTCCTTTTATGGCTGTTAGTATTTTCCTTATGTATTGAGGTGCTCCTCTGTTGGGTGCATAAATATTTACAATTGTTATATCTTCTTCTTGGATCGATCCCTTGATCATTATGTAGTGTCCTTCTGTGTCTCTTCTAGTAGTCTTTATTTTAAAGTCTATTTTGTCTGATATGAGAATTGCTACTCCAGCTTTCTTTTGGATTCCATTTGCATGGAATATCTTTTTCCATCCCCTTACTTTCAGTCTGTATGTGTCTCTAGGTCTGAAGTGGGTCTCTTGTAGACAGCATATATATGGGTCTTGTTTTTGTGTCCATTCAGCCAATCTGTGTCTTTTGGTGGGAGCATTTAGTCCATTTACATTTAAGGTAATTATTCATATGTATGTTCCTATTCCCAGTTTCTTAATTGTTTTGGGTTCGTTATTGTAAGTCTTTTCCTTCTGTTGTGTTTCTTGCCTAGAGAAGTTCCTTTAGCATTTGTTGTAAAGCTGGTTTGGTGGTGCTGAACTCTCTCAGCTTTTGCTTGTCTGTAAACGTTTTCATTTCTCCATCAAATCTGAATGAGATCCTTGCTGGGTAGAGTAATCTTGGTTGCAGGTTTTTCTCCTTCATCACTTTAAGTATGTCCTGCCACTCCCTTCTGGCTTGTAGAATTTCTTCTGAGAGATCAGCTGTTAACCTGATGGGGATTCCCTTGTGTGTTATTTGTTGTTTTTGCCTTGCTGCTTTTAATATGATTTCTTTGTGTTTAATTTTTGACAGTTTGATTAATATGTGTCTTGTCGTATTTCTCCTTGGATTTATTCTGTATGGGACTCTCTGTGCCTCCTGGACTTGATTAACTATTTCCTTTCCCATATTAGGGAAGTTTTCAACTATAATCTCTTCAAATATTTTCACAGTCCCTTTCTTTTTCTCTTCTTCTTCTGGAACCCCTATAATTCGAATGTTGGTGCGTTTAATGTTGTCCCAGAGGTCTCTGAGACTGTCCTCTGTTCTTTTCATTCTTTTTTCTTTATTTTGCTGTGCAGCAGTTATTTCCACTATTTTATCTTCCACCTCACTTATCCGTTCTTCTGCCTCAGTTATTCTGCTATTGATCCCATCTAGAGTATTTTTTATTTCATTTATTGTGTTTTTAATCGATGCTTGATTCATCTTTAGTTCTTCTAGGTTCTTGTTAACTGTTTCTTGCATTTTGTCTATTCTATTTCCAAGATTTTGGATCTGGGAAATAGAATCTTGGATGATCTTTACCATCATTATTCTGAATTCTTTTTCAGGTAGACTGCCTATTACCTCTTCATTTGTTAGGTCTTGTGGGTTTTTATCTTGCTCCTTCTCCTGCTGTGTGTTTTTCTGTCTTCTCATTTTGCTTATGTTACTGTGTTTGGGGTCTCCTTTTTGCAGGCTGCAGGTTCGTAGTTCCCGTTGTTTTTGGTGTCTGTCCCCAGTGGCTAAGGTTGGTTTAGTGGGTTGTGTAGGCTTCTTGGTGGAGGGGACTAGTGCCTGTGTTCTGGTGGATGAGGCTGGATCTTGTCTTTCTGGTGGGCAGGTCCACGTCTGGTGGTGTGTTTTGGGGTGTCTGCGGACTTTTTATGAGTTTAGGCCACCTCTCTGCTAATGGGTGGCGTTGTGTTCCTGTCTTGCTAGTTGTTTCGCTTAGGGTGTCCAGCACTGTAGCTTGCTGGTCGTTGAGTGAAGCTGGGTGCTGGTGTTGAGATGGAGATCTCTGGAAGATTTTTGCCGTTTGATATTATGTGGAGCTGGGAGGTCTCTTGTGGACCAGTGTCCTGAAGTTGGCTCTCCCACTTCAGATGCATAGCACTGACTCCGGGCTCCTCAATTTGGGATGATGTGTTGTCTATTCATGTATTCCACAGATGCAGGGTACATCAAGTTGATTGTGGAGCTTTAATCCGCTGCTTCTGAGGCTGCTGGGAGAGGTTTCCCTTTCTCTTCTTTGTTCTCACAGCTCCTGGGTCTCAGCTTTGGATTTGGCCCCGCCTCTGCGTGTAGGTCGCCGGAGGGCGTCTGTTCTTCGCTCAGACAGGACAGGGTTAAAGGAGCAGCCTCTTCGGGGACTCTGGCTCACTCAGGCCTGGCGGGAGGGAGGGTCACGGAGTGCGGGGCGAGCCTGCAGCGGCAAAGGTCGGCGTGACGTTGCACCAGCCCGAGGCGCGCCGTGCGTTCTCCCAGGGAAGCCGCCCCTGGATCCCGGGACCCCGGCAGTGGCAGGCTGCACAGGCTCCCGGAAGGGCGGTGTGGACAGTGACCTGCGCTTGCACACAGGCTTCTTGGCGGAGGCAGCAGCAGCCCCAGCGTCCCACGCCCGTCACTGGGCTCCGCGCTTTCAGTCGCGACTCGTGCCCGTCTGTGGAGCCCCTTTAAGCAGCGCTCTTAATCCCCTCTCCTCGCGCACCAGGAAACCAAGAGGGAAGAAAAAGTCTCTTGCCTCTTCGGCAGCTCCAGAGTTTTCCCGGACTCCCTCCCGGCTAGCTGTGGCACATTAGCCCCCTTCAGGCTGAGTTCTCGCCGCCAGCCCCAGTGCTCTCCCTGCGCTCTGACCGAAGCCCGAGCCTCAGCTTCCAGCGCTGCGCGCCCCGGCGGGCGAGCAGACAAGCCTCTCGGTCTGGTGAGTGCCGCTCGGCACTGATCCACTGTGTGGGGATCTCTCCGCTTTGCTCTACCCAGGTATGTGGGGGGTTTCTTGCCTTTTGGGAGGTCTGGGGTCTTCTGCCAGTGTTCAGTAGGTGTTCTGTAGGAGTTGTTCCACGTGTAGCTGTATTTCTGGTGTATCCGTGGGGAGGAAGGTGATCTCCGCGTCTTACTCTTCCGCCATCTTACCCGGAAGTCTGCATACAGGTCTTTTGTCTCCTTAGGTAAGTTTATTCCTAGATATTTTATTCTTTTTGTTGCAGTGGTAAATGGGAGTGTTTTCTTGACTTCACTTTCAGATTTTTCATCATTAGTCTATAGGAATGCCAGAGATTTCTGTGCATTAATTTTGTATCCTGCTACTTTACCACATTCATTGTTTAGCTCTACTAGTTTTCTGGTAACATCTTTAGGATTCTCTATGTATTGTATTATGTCATCTGCAAACCGTGACAGCTTTACTTCTTCTTTTCCGATTTGGATTCCTTTGACTTCCTTTTCTTCTGTGATTGCTGTGAGTAAAACTTCCAAAACTATGTTGAATAAGAGTGGTGAGAGTGGGCAACCTTGTCTTGTTCCTGATCTTAGTGGAAATGCTTTCAGGTTTTCACCATTGAGGACGTTGTTGGCTGTGGGTTTGTCATATATGGCCTTTATTATGTTGAGGAAAGTTCCCTCTATGCCTACTTTCTGTAGCGTTTTTGTGATAAATGAGTGTTGAATTTTGTCAAAAGCTGTCTCTGCATCTATTGAGAAGATCCTATGGTTCTTCTCCTTCAATTTGTTAATATGGTGTATCACGTTGACTGATTGCGTATATTGAAGAATCCTTGTATTCCTGGAATAAACCCCACTTGATCATGGCGTATGATCCTTTTAATGTGCTGTTGGATTCTCTTTCCTAGTAATTTGTTGAGGAGTTTTGCATCTATGTTCATCAGTGATATTGGCCTGTAGTTTTCTTCCTTTGTGACATCCTTGTCTGGTTTTGGTATCGGGGCGATGGTGGCCTCGTAGAATGAGTTTGGGAGTGTTCCTCCCTCTGCTATATTTTGGGTGAGTTTGAGAAGGATGGGTATTAACTCTTCTCTAAATGTTTGAAAGAATTCGCCTGTGAAGTCATCTGGTCCTGGGCTTTTGTTTGTTGGAAGATTTTTCATCAGAGTTTCAATTTCAGTGCTTGTCACTGGTCTGTTCATATTTTCTATTTCTTCCTGGTTCATTCTCGGCAGGTTGTGCCTTTCTAAGAATTTGTCCATTTCTTCCAGGTTGTCCATTTTATTGGCATAGAGTTGCTTGTAGTAATCTCTTATGTTCTTTTGTATTTCTGCAGTGTCAGTTGTTACTTCTCCTTTTTCATTTCTAATTCTATTGATTTCAGTCTTCTCCCTTTTTTTCTTGATGAGTCTGGCTAATGGCTTATCAATTTTGTTTATTTTCTCAAAGAACCAGCTTTTAGTTTTATTTATCTTTGCTCTTATTTCCTTCATTTCTTTTTCATTTATTTCTGATCTGGTCTTTATGATTTCTTTCCTTCTGCTTACTTTGGTGTATTTTTTGTTCTTCTTTCTCTAATTGCTTTAGGTGCAAGGTTAGTTTGTTTATTCGAGATGTTTCAGTTTCTTAAGGTTGGATTGTATTGCTATAAACTTTCCCCTTAGTACTGCTTTTGCTGCATCCCATAGGTTTTGGGTCATTGTGTCTCCATTGTCATTTGTTTCTAGGTATTTTTTGATTTCATCTTTGATTTCTTCTGTGATCACTTCGTTTTTAAGTTGTGTATTGTTTAGCCTCCATGTGTTTGTATTTTTTACAGATCTTTTCCTGTAATTGACATCTAGTCTCATAGCATTGTGGTCGGAAAAGATACTTGATAGTATTTTTATTTTCTTAAATTTACCATGGCTAGATTTTTTACCCAAGATATGGTCTATCCTGGAGAATGTTTCATGAGCCGTTGAGAAAAATGTGTATTCTGTTGTTTTTGGATTGAATGTCCTTTAAATAGCAATTAAGTGCATCTTGCTTAATGTATCATTTAAAGGTTATGTTTCCTTATTTATTTTCATTTGAATGATCTGTCCATTTCTGAAAGTGGGGTGTTTTTTATTTTTTTTTTATTTTTTTATTTATTTATTTTTTATTTTACAAATTTAATCAGTTATACATATACATATGTTCCCATATCCCCTCCCTTTTGCGTCTCCCTCCCACCCTCCCTATCCCACCCCTCCAGGCGGTCACAAAGCACCGAGCTGATCTCCCTGTGCTATGCGGCTGCTTCCCACTAGCTATCTACCTTACGTTTGGTAGTGTATATATGTCCATGCCGCTCTTTCACTTTGTCACAGCTTACCCTTCCCCCTCCCCATATCCTCAAGTCCATGCTCTAGTAGGTCTGTGTCTTTATTCCTGTCTTACCCCTATGTTCTTGATGACATTTTTTTCTTAAATTCCATATATATGTGTCAGCATACAGTATTTGTCTTTCTCTTTCTGACTTACTTCACTCTGTATGACAGACTCTAGGTCCATCCACCTCATTACAAATAGCTCAATTTCATTTCTTTTTATGGCTGAGTAATATTCCATTGTATATATGTGCCACATCTTCTTTATCCATTCATCCGATGATGGACACTTAGGTTGTTTCCATCTCCGGGCTATTGTAAATAGGGCTGCTATGAACATTTTGGTACATGTCTCTTTTTGAATTATGGTTTTCTCAGGGTATATGCCCAGTAGTGGGATTGCTGGGTCATATGGTAGTTCTATTTGTAGTTTTTTAAGGAACCTCCATACCGTTCTCCATAGTGGCTGTACCAATTCACATTCCCACCAGCAGTGCAAGAGTGTTCCCTTTTTTCCACACCCTCTCCAGCATTTATTGTTTCTAGATTTTTTGACGATGGCCATTCTGACTGGTGTGAGATGATATCTCATTGTAGTTTTGATTTTCATTTCTCTAATGAGTAAAGATGTTGAGCATCCTTTCATGTGTTTGTTGGCTGTCTGTATATCTTCTGTGGAGAAATGTCTATTTAGGTCTTCTGCCCATTTTTGGATTGGGTTGTTTGTTTTTTTGCTATTGAGCTGCATGAGCTGCTTATAAATTTTGGAGATTAATCCTTTGTCAGTTGCTTCATTTGCAAATATTTTCTCCCATTCTGAGGGTTGTCTTTTCGTCTTGTTTATGGTTTCCTTTGCTGTGCAAAAGCTTTGAAGTTTCATTAGGTCCCATGTGTTTATTTTTGTCTTTATTTCCATTTCTCTAGGAGGTGGGTCAAAAAGGATCTTGCTGTGATTTATGTCATAGAGTGTTCTGCCTATGTTTTCCTCTAGGAGTTTGATAGTGTCTGGCCTTACATTTAGGTCTTTAATCCATTTTGAGCTAATTTTTGTGTATGGTGTTAGGGAGTGATCTAATCTCATACTTTTACATGTCCCTGTCCAGTTTTCCCAGCACCACTTATTGAAGAGACTGTCCTTTCTCCACTGTACATTCCTGCCTCCTTTATCAAAGATAAGGTGACCATATGTCCGTGGGTTTATCTCTGGGCTTTCTATCCTGTTCCATTGATCTATCTTTCTGTTTTTGTGCCAGTACCATACTGTCTTGATTACTGTAGCTTTGTAGTATAGTCTGAAGTCAGGGAGCCTGATTCCTCCAGCTCCATTTTTCGTTCTCAAGATTGCTTTGGCTATTCGGGGTCTTTTGTGTTTCCATACAAATTGTGAAATTTTTTGTTCTAGTTCTGTGAAAAATGCCATTGGTAGTTTGATAGGTATTGCATTGAATCTGTAGATTGCTTTGGGTAGTAGAGTCATTTTCACAATGTTGATTCTTCCAATCCAAGAACATGGTACATCTCTCCATCTGTTTGTATCATCTTTAATTTCTTTCATCAGTGTCTTATAATTTTCTGCATACAGGTCTTTTGTCTCCTTAGGTAGGTTTATTCCTAGATATTTTATTCTTTTTGTTGCAATGGTAAATGGGAGTGTTTCCTTGATTTCACTTTCAGATTTTTCATCATTAGTATATAGGAATGCCAGAGATTTCTGTGCATTAATTTTGTATCCTGCAAGTTTACCAAATTCATTGATTAACTCTAGTAGTTTTCTGGTAGCATCTTTAGGATTCTCTATGTATAGTATCATGTCATCTGCAAACAGTGACAGCTTTACTTCTTCTTTTCCCATTTGGATTCCTTTTATTTCCTTTTCTTCTCTGATTGCTGTGGCTAAAACTTCCAAAACTATGTTGAATAAGAGTGGTGAGAGTGGGCAACCTTGTCTTGTTCCTGATCTTAGTGGAAATGGTTTCAGTTTTTCACCATTGAGGACGATGCTGGCTGTGGGTTTGTCATATATGGCCTTTATTATGTTGAGGAAAGTTCCCTCTATGCCTACTTTCTGCAGGGTTTTTATCATAAATGGGTGTTGAATTTTGTCAAAAGCTTTCTCTGCATCTATTGAGATGATCATATGGTTTTCCTCCTTCAGTTTGTTAATATGGTGTATCACGTTGATTGATTTGCATATATTGAAGAATCCTTGCATTCCTGGAATAAACCCCACTTGATCATGGTGTATGATCCTTTTAATGTGCTGTTGGATTCTGTTTGCTAGTATTTTGTTGAGGATTTTTGCATCTATGTTCATCAGTGATATTGGCCTGTAGTTTTCTTTCTTTGTGACATCCTTGTCTGGTTTTGGTATCAAGGTGATGGTGGCCTCGTAGAATGAGTTTGGGAGTGTTCCTCCCTCTGCTATATTTTGGAAGAGTTTGAGAAGGATAGGTGTTAGCTCTTCTCTAAATGCTTGATAGAATTCGCCTGTGAAGCCATCTGGTCCTGGGCTTTTGTTTGTTGGAAGATTTTTAATCACAGTTTCAATTTCAGTGCTTGTGATTGGTCTGTTCATATTTTCTATTTCTTCCTGAATCAGTCTTGGCAGGTTTTGCATTTCTAAGAATTTGTCCATTTCTTCCAGGTTGTCCATTTTATTGGCATAGAGTTGCTTATAGTAATCTCTCATGATCTTTTGTATTTCTGCAGTATCAGTTGTTACTTCTCCTTTTTCATTTCTAATTCTATTGATTTGAGTCTTCTCCCTTTTTTTCTTGATGAGTCTGGCTAATGGTTTATCAATTTTGTTTATCTTCTCAAAGAACCAGCTTTTAGTTTTATTGATCTTTGCTATCGTTTCCTTCATTTCTTTTTCATTTATTTCTGATCTGATTTTTATGATTTCTTTCCTTCTGCTAACTTTGGGATGTTTTTGTTCTTCTTGCTCTAATTGCTTTAGGTGCAAGGTTAGGTTGTTTATTCGAGATATTTCCTGTTTCTTAAGGTGGGATTGTATTGCCATAAACTTCCCTCTTAGAACTGCTTTTGCTGCATCCCATAGGTTTTGGGTCGTCGTGTCTCCATTGTCATTTGTTTCTAGGTATTTTTTAATTTCCTCTTTGATTTCTTCAGTGATCACTTCGTTATTAAGTAGTGTATTGTTTAGCCTCCATGTGTTTGTATGTTTTACAGCTCTTTTCCTGTAATTGATATCTAGTCTCATCGCATTGTGGTCGGAAAAGATACTTGATACAATTTCAATTTTCTTAAATTTACCAAGGCTTGATTTGTGACCCAAGATATGATCTATCCTGGAGAATGTTCCATGAGCACTTGAGAAAAATGTGTATTCTGTTGTTTTTGGATGGAATGTCCTATAAATATCAATTAAGTCCATCTTGTTTAATGTATCATTTAAAGCTTGTGTTTCCTTATTTATTTTCATTTTGGATGACCTGTCCATTGGTGAAAGTGGGGTGTTAAAGTCCCCTACTATGATTGTGTTACTGTCGATTTCTCCTTTTATGGCTGTTAATATTTCCCTTATGTATTGAGGTGCTCCTCTGTTGGGTGCATAAATATTTACAATTGTTATATCTTCTTCTTGGATCGATCCCTTGATCATTATGTAGTGTCCTTCTTTGTCTCTTCTAGTAGTCTTTATTTTAAAGTCTATTTTGTCTGATATGAGAATTGCTACTCCAGCTTTCTTTTGGTTTCCATTTGCATGGAATATCTTTTTCCATCCCCTTACTTTCAGTCTGTATGTGTCTCTAGGTCTGAAGTGGGTCTCTTGTAGACAGCATATATATGGGTCTTGTTTTTGTATCCATTCAGCCAGTCTGTGTCTTTTGGTGGGAGCATTTAGTCCATTTACATTTAAGGTAATTATTGATATGTATGTTCCTATTCCCATTTTCTTAATTGTTTTGGGTTCGTTATTGTAGTTCTTTTCCTTCTGTTGTGTTTCTTGCCTAGAGAAGTTCCTTTAGCATTTGTTGTAAAGCTGGTTTGGTGGTGCTGAACTCTCTCAGCTTTTGCTTGTCTGTAAAGGTTTTAATTTCTCCATCAAATCTGAATGAGATCCTTGCTGGGTAGAGTAATCTTGGTTGCAGGTTTTTCTCCTTCATCACTTTAAGTATGTCCTGCCACTCCCTTCTGGCTTGTAGAGTTTCTGCTGAGAGATCAGCTGTTATCCTGATGGGGATTCCCTTGTGTGTTATTTGTTGTTTTTGCCTTGCTGCTTTTAATATGATTTCTTTGTGTTTAATTTTTGACAGTTTGATTAATATGTGTCTTGGTGTATTTCTCCTTGGATTTATTCTGTATGGGACTCTCTGTGCCTCCTGGACTTGATTAACTATTTCCTTTCCCATATTAGGGAAGTTTTCAACTATAATCTCTTCAAATATTTTCTCAGTCCCTTTCTTTTTCTCTTCTTCTTCTGGAACCCCTATAATTCGAATGTTGGTGCGTTTAATGTTGTCCCAGAGGTCTCTGAGACTGTCCTCTGTTCTTTTCATTCTTTTTTCTTTATTTTGCTGTGCAGCAGTTATTTCCACTATTTTATCTTCCACCTCACTTATCCGTTCTTCTGCCTCAGTTATTCTGCTATTGATCCCATCTAGAGTATTTTTTATTTCATTTATTGTGTTTTTAATCGATGCTTGATTCGTTTTTACTTCTTCTAGTTCCTTGTTAACTGTTTCTTGCATTTTGTCTATTCTATTTCCAAGACTTTGGATCATCTTTACCATCATTATTCTGAATTCTTTTTCAGATAGACTGCCTATTACCTCTTCATTTGTTAGGTCTGGTGGGTTTTTATCTTGCTCCTTCTCCTGCTGTGTGTTTTTCTGTCTTCTCATTTTGCTTATATTACTGTGTTTGGGGTCTCCTTTTTGCAGGCTGCAGGTTCGTAGTTCCCGTTGTTTTTGGTGTCTGTCCCCAGTGGCTAAGGTTGGTTTAGTGGGTTGTGTAGGCTTCTTGGTGGAGGGGACTACTGCCTGTGTTCTGGTGGATGAGGCTGGATCTTGTCTTTCTGGTGGGCAGGTCCACGCCTGGTGGTGTGTTTTGGGGTGTTTGCGGACTTTTTATGAATTGAGGCAGCCTCTCTGCTAATGGGTGGCGTTGTGTTCCTGTCTTGCTAGTTGTTTGGCATAGGGTGTCCAGCACTGTAGCTTGCTGGTCGTTGAGTGAAGCTGGGTGCTGGTGTTGAGATGGAGATCTCTGGAAGATTTTCGCCGTTTGATATTATGTGGAGCTGGGAGGTCTCTTGTGGACCAGTGTCCTGAAGTTCGCTCTCCCACCTCAGAGGCACAGCACTGACTCCTGGTTACTCAATTTGGGATGATTTGTTGTCTATTCATGTATTCCACAGATGCAGGGTACATGGAGTTGATTGTGGAGCTTTAATCCGCTGCTTCTGAGGCTGCTGGGAGAGGTTTCCCTTTCTCTTCTTTGTTCTCACAGCTCCTGGGTCTCAGCTTTGGATTTGGCCCCGCCTCTGCGTGTAGGTCGCCGGAGGGCGTCTGTTCTTCGCTCAGACAGGACAGGGTTAAAGGAGCAGCCTCTTCGGGGACTCTGGCTCACTCAGGCCTGGCGGGAGGGAGGGTCACGGAGTGCGGGGCGAGCCTGCAGCGGCAAAGGTCGGCGTGACGTTGCACCAGCCCGAGGCGCGCCGTGCGTTCTCCCAGGGAAGCCGCCCCTGGATCCCGGGATCCCGGCAGTGGCAGGCTGCACAGGCTCCCGGAAGGGCGGTGTGGACAGTGACCTGCGCTCGCACACAGGCTTCTTGGCGGCGGCAGCAGCAGCCCCAGCGTCCCACGCCCGTCTCTGGGCTCCGCGCTTTCAGCCGCGACTCGCGCCCGTCTCTGGAGCTCCTTTACGCGGCGCTCTTAATCCCCTCTCCTCGCGCACCAGGAAACCAAGAGTGAAGAAAAAGTCTCCTGCCTCTTTGGCAGCTCCAGAGTTTTCCCGGATTCCCTCCCGGCTAGCTGTGGCACATTAGCCCCCTTCAGGCTGAGTTCTCGCCGCCAGCCCCAGTCCTCTCCCTGCGCTCTGACCGAAGCCCGAGCCTCAGCTCCAGCGCCGTCCGCCCCGGCGGGGGAGCAGACAAGCCTCTCGGGCTGGTTAGTGCCGCTCGGCACCGCTCCTCTGTGCGGGAATCTCTCTGCTTTGCCCTACCCAGGTATGTGGGGAGTTTCTTGCCTTTTGGGAGGTCTGGGGTCTTCTGCCAGTGTTCAGTAGGTGTTCTGTAGGAGTTGTTCCACGTGTAGCTGTATTTCTGGTGTATCTGTGGGGAGGAAGGTGATCTCCGCGTCTTACTCTTCCGCCATCTTACCCGGAAGTCTGAAAGTGGGGTGTTAAAGCCCCCTACTATGAATGTGTTACTGTCGATTTCCCCTTTTACGGTTGTTAGTATTTGCCTTGTGTATTGAGGTGCTCCTATGTTGGGTGCATAAATATTTAGAATTGTTATATCTTCTTGGATCGATCACTTGATCATTATGTAGTGTCCTTCTTTGTGTCTTCTTGTAGTCTTTATTTTAAAGCCTATTTTGTCTGATATGAGAATTGTTACTCCAGGTGTCTTTTGGTTTACACTTGCATGGTATATCTTTTTCCACCCCTTGCTTTGTCTGTATATTTCTCTAAGTATGAAGTGAGTGTCTTGTAGACAGCATATATATGCTTGCTGTTTTTGTATCCATTCTGTCAGTCTGTGTCCTTTGGTGTAAGCATTTAATCCATTTACATTTAAGGTAATTATCGATATGTATGTTCTTATTCCAATTTTCTTAATTGTTTTGTGTTCGTTATTGTAGGTCTTTTCCTTCTGTTGCATTTCTTGCCTAGAGAAGTTCCTTTAGCTTATGTTGTAAAGCTGGTTTGGTCGTGCTGAACTCTCTCAGCTTTTGCTTGTCAGTAAACGTTTTAATTTCTCCATCAAATCTGAATGAGGTCCTTGCTGGTTAGAGTAATCTTGGTTGCAGTTTTTTCTCCTGCATCGCTTTAAATATGTCCTGCCCGTCCCTTCTGGCTTGCAGAGTTTCTGCTGAAAGATCGGCTGTTAACCTTATTGTGATTTCCTTGTGTGTTATTTGTTGTTTTTCCCTTGCTGCTTTTAATGTTTTCTTTGTATTTAATTTTTGACTGTTTCTTTAATACGTGTCTTGGCATGTTTCTCCTTGGATTTATCCTGTATGGGACTCTCTATGCTTCCTGGACTTGATTAACTATTTCCTTTCCCATATTAGGGAAGTTTTCAGCTATAATCTCTTCAAATATTTTCTCAGTCCCTTTCTTTTTCTCTTCTTCTTCTGGAACCCCTATTTTTCAAATGTTGGTGCGTGTAATGTTTTTGCAGAGGTCTCTGAGACTGTCCTCAGTTCTTTTCATTCTTTTTTCTTTATTCTGCTGTGCATCAGTTATTTCCACTACTTTATCTTCCAGCTCACTATCTGTTCTTCTGCCTCAGTTATTCTGCTATTGATCTCTCCTAGAGTATTTTTAATTTCATTTATTGTGTTGTTCATCATTTCTTGTTTCATCTTTAGTTCTTCTGTGTCCTTGTTAAATGTTTCTTGCATTTTCTCTATTCTATTTCCAAGATTTTGGATCATCTTTACTATCATTACTCTGAATTCTTTTTCAGGTAGACTGCCTATTTCCTCTTCATTTGTTAGGTCTGGTGGTTTTTATCTTACTCCTTCATCTGCTGTGTTTTTTTCTGTCTTCTCATTTTTCTTATCTTACTGTGTTTGGGGTCTCCTTTTTGCAGGCTGCAGGTTCATAGTTCCCGTTGTTTTTGTTGTCTGTCCCCAGTAGCTAAAGTTGGTCCAGTGGGTTGTGTAAGCTTCCTGTTGGAGGGGACTAGTGCCTCTGGAGAATGTTCCATGTGCACTTGAGAAGAATGCATATTCTGCTGCTTTCTGATGGGATGTTCTATAAATATCAATTAAGCCCATCTGGTCTTATGTGTCATTTAAGGCCTGTGTTTCCTTATTGATTTTTTTTGTCTGGATGACCTGTCTATTGATGTAAGTGGGGTGTAAAATCCCCCACTATTATTGTGTTACTATCGATTTTCTCCTTTTATGGCTGTTAGCATTTGCCTTATGTTGAGTGCTCCTATGTTGGGTGCATATATATTTACATTTGTTATATTTTCTTCTTGGATTGATCCCTTAATCATTATTCTTTTTCTCTTGTAACAGTCTTTATTTTAAAAAATATTGTTTACTTTATGAGTAAACATATGAGTATTGTTACTCCAGCTTTCTTTTGATTTCCATTTGCATGGAACACATTTTTTCCATCCCCTTACTTTCAGTCCGTATGTGTCCCTAAGATCTGAAGTGGGTCTCTTGTAGACAGTAAATATACGGGTCTTGTTTTTGTATCCACTCAACCAGTCTATATCTTTTGGTTGGAGCACTTAATCCATTTACATTTAAGGTAATTATCGATATGTATGTTCTTATTGCCATTTTGTTAATTGTTTTGGATGTGCTTTTGTAGGTCTTTTCTCTTCACTTCCACCCTTGATTTGATGACTGTCTCTAGTGTTGTGTGTGGATGGGTTTCTCTTTTTTGTGTGTGTATCTATTGTAGATTTTTGGTTTGCAGTTCCCATGAAGTTTTGATACAGCAGTCTGTATAGATACAAGATAGTTTCAAGTTGCTTATCTCTTAATTTCAAATGTATTTCCAATATCCTGCATTTGTACTCTCCTCTTCTCATGATCACTGATTTTGATATCATATTTGTGTGCGGATGATTTCGTACCTTTAGTTTGCCTTTACTGGTGAGCTTTTTCATTTGTAATTTTCTTGTTTCTAGTTGTAGCCCTTTCTTTTCCTCCTAGAGAAGTTCCTTTAGCATTTGTTGTAAAGCTGGTTTGGTGGTGCTGAATTCTCTTAGCTTTTGCTTTTCTGTAAAGCTTTTGATTTCTCTGTCAAATCTGAATGAGAGCCTTGCTGAGTAGAGTATTCTTGGTTTTAGGTTTTTCCCTTTCATCACTTTAATATATCGTGCCACTCCCTTCTAGCGTGCAGGGTTTCTGCTGAAAATTCAGCTGATAACCTTATGGGGATCCCCTTGTAATTTGTTGCTTTTCCCTTGTTGCTCTCAGTAATTTTTTGTCTTTAATTTTTGTCAGTGTGATTAATACGTGTCTTGACATGTTCCTCCTTGGGTTTATCCTGCATGGGACTCTCTCACCTTCCTAGACTCAAGTGTTTCCTTTCTCATGTTAGGTAATTTTCTGGTTACAATCTCTTCAAATATTCTCGGGCCCCTTCTCTCTCTCTCTTCCTTCTGGGACCCCTATAATGTGAATATTGGTGTGTATAATGTTGTCCCAGTGGTCTCTAAGACTGTCCTTATTTCTTTTCATTCTATTTTCTTTTTTCTGTTCTGCAGTGGTGGTTTCCACCATTATGTTTTTCAGCTCACTCATTCTTTCTTCTGCCTTATTTATTCTGGTATCTGTTTCTTCCAGTGTGTTTTTTCATTTCAATTATTGTATTATTCATCTCTGTTTATTCTTTAAACCTTCTAGATCTTTGTTATACATTTCTTGTATCTTCTCAGTCTGTGCCTCCATTCTTTTTCCGAGATATTGGATCATCTTTACTATCATTACTCTGAATTCTTTTTCAGGTAGATTGCCTATCTCCACTTCACTTAGTTGTTCTTCTGGGGTTTTATCTTGTTTCTTTGTCTGGAACATATTTGTCTGCCGTCTTACTTTGTCTAATTTTCTGTGTTTGTGGTCTCCTTTCTGCAGGCTGCAGGATTGTATTTCCTCTTGCTTCTGGTGTCTGTCCCCTGGTGGGTGAGGTTGGTCCAGAGGCTTGTGCAGGCTTCCTGGTGGGAAGGACTGGTGCCTGACCACTGGTGGGTGGTACTGGGTTTTGTCCCTCTGGTGGGCAGGGCCATGTCAAGGGGTGTATTTAGAGGTGGCTGTGAGCTCAGTACAACTTTAGGTGCCTGTCAGCGGATGGGTGGGGCTGTGTTCCCCCCTGCTGTTTGTTTGGCCTGTAGTCATCCCAGGACTTGAGCCTGTAGGCTGTTGGGTGGGGTCAGGTCTTGGTGCCAAAATGGAGACCTCCAGGAAATCTCATGTCGATTAATATTCCTTGGGACTTCCGCCACCAGTGTCCTTGCCCTCAGTGAGCCACAGATGACCCACGCCTCACCAGGAGACCCTCCAAGACCCACAGGTAGGTCTAGCCCAAGCTCCTATGGAGTCACTGCTTTGTGCTGGGTCCCAGTGCACATAAAATCTTGTGTGCACCCTCCAAAAGTGGACCCTCCGTTTCCCCCAGTCCTGTGGAGCTCCTGCATTCAAGCCCCACTGGCCTTCAAAGCCAAATGCTCTGGGGGCTCCTCCTACTGTGCTCAGACACTCAGGCTGGGGAGCCTGGCTCAGAACTCACTCCTGTGGGAGAACCTCTGCAATATAATTATTTTCCAGTTTGTGGGTTGCCCAGCTGGCAGGTATGGAATCTGTCTTATATCATGAAAGTGCCCCTCCTACCATCTTGTTGTGGCTTCTTCTTTGTCTTTGGATGTGCAGTATCTTTTCTGGTGGGTTTCAGTTTTTTTTTGTCAGTGGTTATTAAGTTGTTAGTTGTGGTTTTGGTGTTTTAGTGAGAGGAGGTGAGTTCACGTCCTTCTACCCCTGCCATCTTGTCTGGAATCAAGGGGCTGCTTTTAGTTTGCATGATTGTTGCCTCTTTCCACAGTGTGTGCTGGCTCTTATCCTCTTGATATGACGTGTGCAGGCATGGTGGCCTGTGCACACTCCTGGTATGGCAGGGGCATTGATCGGCACCCGCTCCCGGGTCTCCCAGTGGCAGCAGTGGCCCATGCAGTCCTAGGACAGTAGGGGCAGCAGATGGCACCTGCTCTTGTGTCTCTTAGCGGCAGCAACAACCCACCTACTTGCAGGACAGTAGGAACAGCAATTGGTGCCTGCTTATAGCCCGCGCGTGCTCCCCATATGGTGGGGGCAGCAATCGGTGCCCACCCGCGGGTCTCACAGTGGTGGTGGCAAGCTGTGCAACTCCCCCCACCAGGACAGCAAGTGGCACCTGCTTGCAGGTCCCCTAGCTGTGGCAGGGGCCCATGTCTGTCTCTGGAGCCCAAGATGGTGGCAGCAGCTTGCACCTGCCCCCAGAACTCGTGTAAATGGTGCCTTGTTGCCTGAGAGCCCACAGGTAGGAAAAGAAGCTCCTATGGCAGTCCTGCCCGTCTTCTCAGGTGCCCCCCAACAGTGGTGTTTTGCCTCTTGGCAGGCCCAGGCCTCTTCTGAGTGCACACTCAGTTGTCACTCTCCAACCTTTTCAGGCTGTCTCCATGCAGCTAACCCTGGTCCTATCCCTGGGTCTGACATCTGAAGCTCGAGCTTCAGCACCCAGCCCTGCCCACACCAGCAGACAAGTGTCCCAGGCTGGGGAGCACAGGGCAGAGGTACTGACCATCTGTGCATGTCCTTCCACAAACTGGTTGCCGCACTCTCCTCCGAGGCTCTAAGGCTCCCCCTCCATCCAGGCTGATCTCCCCACCATTGAGGGGATTTCCCATGGTGGGGGAACCTTTCCTCCTTCACATCTCCCTCCCTGGGGTGCAGGTCCTGTACCAATTCCTTCTTTTTTTCTCTCTTTTCTTTTGTCCTACCTGGTTACATGGAGGTTTTCTTGCCCTTTTGGAAGTCTGAGGTCTTCTGCCAGCATTCAGTAGATGTTCTGTGTGAATCGCTCCACTTGTAGATGTGTTTTTGCTGTATCTGTGGGAGGTAAGCTCCACATTCTACTGCCCCACCATCTTGATTCCTCTTCCATTGCTGTTGACTTTTAGGGTGTTGAGTTGAAATGGTAAAAGGGAAGTCCATCTTTCAGCCATTCTTGGAAGTCAAGGACAAAGATAGGAAGCATTGCCTTTGCCCTAATGAAGAATAAGGTGCATTTGAAAATATTTTGAGTGTCATTTTTTTCCCTCCCCTATAGGAAAGAGAACTTGCTTTTGAGCGAAAGAAAAGTGATTTGGGAGTGGGACAAGAAAGACCAGGGTGTAAAGGGAGCTTAAGAAAGCCATCATTGTTTTATTGTTTTAGGGCATGTCTCATGACTGTTGCATGGTTTTGTTTTTAAGGAAGCCCGTTTGGTTTTGTGGTTAGGCAAACCTGCTTTCTTGAGTGATCATTAACTTACAGGGGTCTCCCATACTTTTTTTACTTATGTTCCCTTAGTGGGATTATCTATTTAATCACCTACTTTTTCCCTTTACTCTGTTCTTATCAGTATGACCAATGGACTGTAGGATTTGGTGAAATCGAAGAATTGTTAGTTAGGGTGTGGGAGGCATGAGCTAGAAAAATAGGAGGTGGTGGTCAGAGTTGGGTGCTTGAAATTGATATTAAGGATTATGGATATTGACAGTGACAAACACTAGGATTTAATCATGGGAGTAAGTGGCTGATACAGGCTGGAGAACAAGATCTTAGGGGAAAGAAGGCAAAGAAGTGAGAAACTAGAAAAAATAATGTAGACATTGAAATCAAGGATTATGACAGAAACAGTATTAGAATGACAGTGACCCCATGAATGAAGATGAGAGAGGGTGAGAGAAAATAGGGGTTCACTTGCAACAAGGAGAAAGAGTAGATGATAGAGTTTGTCAATATAAGATACAAAGTGAGGCATTTTAGGCACTGAAGATTAAGGAGACATCTATTCTACCTCTAGGTCAAGTGGTATGAGGCAGTCAGGAAGAAAAAAAGTGACCTCCTGGAAAGGATTCAAGGAAAGTAGTTTCAATTAGAATAAGGAAGTGAAGAGAAGGTTGAAAAAAGTTAAAGATTTAGGAAATTTTACTGATGACTGATTTTTGAGTTCCAGAGGGCACAGGGGAAGTGTTTTTAGGCGTTGGTGAAGGAATATGGGTCCAGAAAGAAGGATGTGAAGAGCCATATGGGGTTTCTTGTGGTGATAAAATTAATAGGAATCAAAGGCATATGAAATTTGCCTTAATGCTTTTGAGGCATAAAATTGTGTCAAGGCCTTATAACAAGGGGTTGCAAGGTCTTTTCAGGGGACCTGCAGAGCTCTGGAGTGACTTACTGATGCCTGCAATGGAAGCACTGAGGGTGGAATCTTACTCAGAGCACATCCGGCTCAAAGCTCCCTGCTGACCCTGCTAATGGATGGTGATTGTAGACTGAGGCTGGAGATGACAGTCTTACACCTGCTGGTTGATGCTCAGAGACAAAGGGATGAGATCTCACTCTGAGCATCAAAACATTAATAGCTAACATTGTGTATACTACATGCTAGGCACATGATAGTTTTACATGTATAAGCATGACTGATCTTCAGAACAGTTATCTGAAATAGGTGCTGTTACACATATGTACAGGTGAGAAATCTGATGCTTAATGAGATTATGACTGATTGTGATTTTGTCTAATGCCAAACTCAAGAGATAGAGAACAAATATGAAACTAGGCAGTCTGATTTAAACACCTGCTCTTAAGTGGGATAGTACACCACCTACATGGGGAACTATTTTAAATCATTCTGGGTGTAAAACTTGGTTTTTATCCCTTATAAACTTAAAAGTCACAAATGCTTCTGTTTGCTCAAAAAGACTTATTTTACAAGTTTTATAACAGAAGGTATTTGTTTGGGTTTTCAATATCTGATTTGTCAAAAAAATGGAATGCAAAGTTGGTAGTCTAGGGTGTATGACCTTACAAATGCAAGTGATGAACTCTGTTGTAAACAAATATTCTAAAGATTAATTTTGAAAGTAATAGACTAAGTGGAGTATAGTGCAGTGGAGTATATAATACATGTTCCAATAGGATTTTTTTTAATGTCTTAATGTCATATAAATGAATACTTGTGGGTTGGGATAAAATTTATAGTGACAGTGTTGATACATCACTAGAAAAGCTCTTAATAGCCACTTTGGTAGCCCAGACACTAAAACTGGAATGATTCAGAGAAAATAAGTATGGCCCTTACACAAGGAAGACATGCAAAGTCATAAAGCAATCTGTACATTTTAAAAGAAACTAAACAATGAAACCAAGTGAAACTTGACTGGCCCTTGGTAAAGAAAGAAGGAAAGGAAAAGAAAGGAAAGAGTATGCATGTGGGCCTGTGGAGAAATCTGATCATGGAGTGTGTATTAGATATTAGGGAATTACTGACTCTCAGGTGTGATACTAGTATTATGGTCATGTAGGTGAATGTTCTTATTCTTAGAAAACACATGCGTTAAGTATTTAGGGGTTAAGGGCATGGTATCTTTTAACTTTCAAGTGGCTCACCCAAAAAATGTGTTTAATATGTGTGTATGTATGTATAAAAAGAAAACTACAAATGCTAATTGTTGAACCTGGGTAACGGTGCATGGGAATTCACGTTTTCTATGGATTTGAAATTTCTCAAGTTAAAAAGTTGGGGAAAAGCATGAGGTTTTTTGTTTTTTTTTTAAGATGTTGGGGGTAGGAGTTTATTAACTTATTTATTTATGTTTGCTGTGTTGGGTCTTCATTTCTGTGCAAGGGCTTTCTCTAGTTGTGGCAAGCGGGGGCCACTCTTCATCGCGGTGCACAGGCCTCTCGTTGCGGAGCACAGGCTCCAGACGCGCAGGCTCAGTAGTTGTGGCTCATGGGCCTAGCTGCTCCACGGCATGTGGGATCTTCCCAGACCAGGGCTCAAACCCGTGTCCCCTGCATTAGCAGGCAGATTCTCAACCACTGCGCCACCAGGGAAGCCCAAGCATGAGGTTTTTAAGTAACTCTGTTCTATGAAATAGAGAGTTAAAACATATTTCTAAATAGATATGTTGCATATTATACTGTGATCTTAAATTTGTTCAACCAGGTTAACAAATATAAGTTTATATCTACTTCATATTCATGCCAACAAGTTTATATATTCACACTGGGGACACATCAAAAACTGTCAAATCAGTAAGTGGCAAAATAAGCACAGTAACTGGAGATACAGAGTTGAAAACAGTTGCTGCTGGGGAGCAAGAAACCCTTGATGGGGGAAAGGCTGGGGTGTAGGGGATGTATAGTGGTAGAGAATAGAGAACAGCTGTCCTTCTGTGCAAAGCTTACCTTATAAAACAATTTCATTCCTCAAATTATATAACTATTTCAAAAAATCCAATTAAAAGAACTGCTTTGCTTTGTGTTCTTGCTCTTACAGATCCCTTCGTTTCTTCTTATTTCTTACTGTTTTAATGCTTTACTTAATATTAGAAGAAACAAAATAAAGTTGACTACCAAGGAACATTGAAAGCCTATTACATACACACACACACACACACACACACACACACACACACGTGTACAGCTTTTGCTTCTCACCAGGCACAAATCTATTATTGGCAAGAATTTTCATTTTTTTCCCCTCATGTAAGTATAATCTCAGAGAGGAAAAATAAACCCCAAATTGTAAAATGTTATGCTGTTATATATGGAAAAAATTAACAATTAGTAGTCTTAAAGATGGCACCTAATAAGAGAAAAGCACATAAACATAGTCTACTAAATATTCAAAACTCTCATTTCAGTGTTTGAAATGGTGAAATTCTGACTGTATAGGGAACAAAATGTTTCTGTCAAAGTTCAATCAGTTTGTAGTTGGCTGAAATGTGATCAATTATTTGATAGGATGCTGCTGTATTTAACTTTAAAAGTGGCAAAAACAAATCTGTTCAGAGTAACAAGTTTGGAAAAGTTCTCCTTCAAAGAACAGAAGAGCCAGTAATTAATAAAGACAAGTGTTCAGATTTATTTGGAAATTCACAGTTTCTAATGGCACTACAGCTCTGTAGTTATATACTGAAAGTCTTTCCACAACCCTGGATGCTGCACACAGTTGGTGTAACTTCCTGCTCTACCTCTGCTCTCATCTGGACCTCTTTTCAATGGGTTTCTATACAATCAGGCCCTCTTGCTCTGAATGGCTAACTAACTGTACAGATTGGAAAACAATTTTAAATCATCTAAAACATACTGTTAACCTAAAGCAGCAACTTAAACAAAAGAGGCTTTAAATAAGTCACATTACAACCAATACCCCCAGAAAGGTATTACACAAGTTTAAAAACAGTTACTACTAAAAGTGCTCAATAACTTAAATCTTACAACACAAAACGGTCAATTCTCTCCCTTTCAAAAAGAAACTTTCCACTTTCACTCATTACTGTACAAACACATACTTAGAAATCATTTGATTCAAATACAGTCACTGCCAATTATTTTTAAAGAAAAAAGATGAAGACAAACACATTGACATCACACATGTATATCTCTGCACATTTGTAGCCAATACAAAGCAAACATCAAGAAATAATAATCCCTTTAGACTTGACCAATTAGACGAGGCTTGACAAACTCACTAGCTGGTTCTGTGCATACATACATAGGCAGTGATTATGAGACCTGGACTCATTTGACAAACCTTTGAATTTTCCATTTGTAAGAGAAAACAGTGATCTGAAAGTTGGGAGGATTAGTGCTTACTGTGAATGTTGAAAATGTAATGTTGCTAAAGAAAACCCTTAAAAGTGGCTAAATGTGTTTAAAAGGTGAGTTTATAAAACAATTATTTGCAAATACTAGTTATCTGCAAGAAAAGATCCTGTTTTTTTTTCTTCCCCTTCTCATTGAATTAGTAACCAAAGAAAACTAGTGTGAGTAAGTTAAATGAAAATAACATCAAAAGCATCACCACTTACCTAAAAGAAGAGATGTAAAAATTCCATCAAGCGTCTGTTTCAAGTGAGTTTGCTAAACAGAGGTCTAGTTGGCCAAGTCTTTAGGATCTTTATACTGTCTTTACTGATCTTTACTGAACTCCAGGCGCAGATCACATTAAAGCCTTGTAGTGTTTGCAGCTTCAAAAAACTAACAAAGTTATAAAAGAAATCAAATGACAGGAAAAGTTCTCCCTCCTCTTCCAGTGGCATTATAAATAGACAAAAGGCACATAAATATGGGAAGGTGCAAGAAATAGGAACAAAGCTAAAGGAAGAGGTTTAGGCTTTCATTCCTATCCCACCCAAGGAACTGGGCTTCCAAATTACTTTTGTCCCAGTAATTAATCTGTGAAAAAAATCTTTATAAAATGTCTACCATTGTCCTTGTAGGAAGTGATCAGCCTTGTAAAACTGCAGCTCATTAACCAAGATGGACACAATCCCACCTACTTTTTAAAAAGGCAGGAATCATATTTCTGAATACTTTTCCCAGTACTATTTTCTCCCTCCCCCAAACCCTTCAAATACCACAGACTGTTCTTCAAAGAACAACAACAAAAGTCTCCAGTATGAAAAGTTCGGTTAATTTTAAATATGTCCCGAGACTGCTGTGACACCAAGTGTTCCCACGGTGATCTCTTTGTTTCCTTTGATTATGTCATGCAGGCTTGGCAATGATCCTGACTTAGTCTGTATGAGAGTTTTTATCAATTTTCCTTGGTCTTGGACTTTAGACCGCCTTCGTTTCAAAGCCCTCTTCTCAGTTTTTGTCTTTTGGGACTGTCCATTGCACAGACTTGTGCAAGCTGAAATGCCACAAAAATAAGACTCTTCTGACTGTGATGAAGTTTCTGAGCTTCCTTCAGACGGAGGACCCTTATAAGAAGAGTGATAAACTTCTCCCATATTAGAAAAATCTCTCTGGTTTGTAAAAGGCTTTCTTCCTTTTATGTCGCCATTGGCTATAGGGTGCAATGGATGTGCTGGCTTTATGGTCTCAATTTTTTCAGTTTTGTACTTGCAGCGTTTCTTCTATAACACAAGGAAAAGAAAGGGTAGGAATTAGACCTCCAATAGTTACCTAACCAAATTCAGAGAGCTGAGCTACTGGAGTAAAGTGCCATCTCCTGGTGGAAAGTAAAAGAGTATTATAAATAGCAAAACATACTGTTATGTTCTGTACAGATACCATAACTACCTTTTCATTTTGTAAATACTACTCAGTCAAACTCTTTACTTATCTGCCACCTCTGAATATAGATTAGGGGGCAATAAATAAAATCTGAATGCCTATTATGTGCCAGACATCATTCTAGTTGCTTTCATGTGTATCTTACTTGCCAACCCTGAAAGGTGAGTATCCATATTTTGTCTCTGGTTACCAAATGAGAAAACCAAGGTTCACAGGTTTGATTCCTTCCCCAAGTTACAAGGTAGTAAGTTCTAATGGCCAAGTTCTTTCACCTAGAGACAATTACCTCTAATCAAAATGAGTACAACTTACTTTAAGAGGCAAAATGGAAAAAGCACATACTTTGTAACCAAAAAAGCCTAAGTACAGTCTGATATTTAATGAGTCATTTAAACAAGATACAAACTCTGAGTTTCAGTGTTCTCACTTAAAAAATGGGGAGAGTATCATCTTCAGGTTGATGTGAGGATTACAGGAATAGCACACACACTGAGTCATTCTTTATTATCAGTGCATGTCAGACAATCAGCCAGGGGTCAGCAAGTTTTTTCTGTAAAAGCCAGATAGTAAATATTTTAGGCTTTTCAGGTCACATACTTTCTCTCTTGCATATTCTTTTTTATTTTACAACCCTTTAAAAATGGCTTCAGGCCCGTAAAAAAACAGGCCACAGGCCATATATAGCCTATGGGTCATAGTTTGGTGACCCCTGTAAACATTTACATCATTATCACGATTGAAAATAAACAGTAAGTTTAAGGACCACTTAAAGGTTATATTAAAACTTTCAACCTATTTCTTCATCTACACCCACATAACACACCAATATACTTAAAAGGAAACAAAATATTACCTTTTTTTCTGGAGAGAACTTGAGGGGTTCTACAATGTACAGATCATTTGGGTCTACTATAAGTAAGAAAAAAAGCAGACGTAAAATGTAGATTATACTATGATTAAATACTATAAATATTATATTATCCCTTTATGATTATTTTCTTAACAGAACCAATGAGTTTATATATTTATGCACTTGAAATTAGTAAGCCAAAAGCAATAAGTTAGGAGAGGGCACCAATCTTATTTTGGGCTTGATTGATCATCATCACATAACTTAAGTTTTTAACTTACTGTGTTGGCTATCAGCTATCAGCCATCACAGTAAGAATCCTTGTTTGGGCCAGCTCTACCCTCTTACGTGATGAGAAAAATCACATTCCAGGTAAGCTAATACCAAACCTACAGATCATCTGAATATTTTTCCAGAAGACTATACTCTGTACTGTGTTGCAAATATGGGTTAACTATGTGCAACAAGCAGTTGTGACTGTATGAAAGCTAGTTAAAGGAACATACAAAAAGAGGTCTAAGAAGTTTTTTCTAATTGTTTATTACTATGATTTACTGCGATCAAAACTATGATTTATTGTGATCAAAACTATGAACTCCAAAATCTTAAAATAGCTTGAATATGCAGTATCAGCGATCAAGCAATAATGAATGAACACTCTGGCATGGTGAGTAAATTAGAAATACTGGCCTTAGGTTGCTGAAATTTCATTACTTTAAGCACATTCACGACAGCTCTATGCCACCCCCACCCTGACAAGATAAACAAGCATATAAAAGAGGTGCTCTGAGACTTCAGTCCTATTCAACCCACTAAAAGTAAATGATTTATAGTCTGATGCAGGCAGAAGTTTATAAGTAGCAAACTCAGTATAAAAGTTCATGTACCAGAAATTTACTAATAACATGATTCAACGAATTATAATTTTTTACATTGTCTTAGAAATTTGTTGAGAAAGTCATCAACTATATAAAAATATCCAAAGATTCCTTTAAATAGTCATTTCTATCAGATTACTAATCTCATTCAAATTGCTTTTTTAAAAAACATGACGTCTACTTCTAGGAATGGTTGTTAATGGTTTTCGGATCAACCTCAAGCAATTAAATATGAATTTTAAAAAAAAATCACTAACAGCACTGAAGGGCTGTCAAGACTAAGTAAGTAATCCCAGGCCACAATTGAAGGAAAAGTAGGAACCCAGACAGTCAAGTGGAACACAGAAGTCATTTCTGTCCTGAGAGCTTGCTGCTACTGCCTAGCATCATGAGAGAGAATCATACTACATATTACTAGCCTGGGAAATGTCAAAATTCAAAGCACAATTTTAACTGAATGCATATTGCTTTCACACGTCGTGAAGTTGAAAAATTAAGTCAAACCATCATAAGTTGGGGACCACCTGTACATTATACTCCCCTTTCAACAAAAAATTACAAGGCATTTAAAACAGAGCAAACACAGTTTGAAAAGACTAAACGTGCATTAGAACCAGTTAGATATGGAAGGAATGCTTAAATTATTAGATCAGGAATTTTTAAAAACCATGATTAATACTAAGGACTTACTTAAGTGGAAAAAAGTAGATAACATGCAAGAACAGATAGATAATGTAAGCAGAAAAATTCTAAAAAGGAATTAAAAAGAAATGCTAGAGATCAAACACAGTAACAGAAATGAAGAATGCCTCTGATGGGTTTATTAGTAGACTGAACACAGCTGAGCAAAGAATAACTGAGGCTGAGGATATGACAATAGAAATTTCCAAAACTAAAAAGTAAAGAGAAAAATGAATTTTTAAAAAATGAACAGAAACCCGAAAACCACAGGACAACTACAAAAGGTGTAACATTATGTGTAATGAGAATACAGAAAGACAAGAGTAGGAGAATGGAACAGAAGGAATATTGTAAGTAATAATGACAGAATTTCCCCAAATTAATGTCTGACAGTAACCACAGATCCAGGAAACTCAGAATACCAAGAAGGACAAATGCCAAAATTACTACACCCAGGCATTTCATATACAAACTACAAAAAATCAAAGATGCAAGCTAAAATTGACGAATTGTTGCCAATAGACCTGCTTTTGCAAGAAATGTTAAAAGTAGTTCTTCAGAAAGGAAAATAATACAGGTCAGAAACTCCTATCTGCATAAAAAAAGGAAGAGTATCAGAGAACGAGTAAGTGAAGGTAAGATAAAAACTTTTCTTATTCTTAATCCATAACATAACAACTTGTTCAAAACAATAATAGCAACAATGTATTTGGGTATGCTTACGTAACTATACATGCTTATATAGAAGTAAAAAGAATGACAGAAATGACATAAGGGATTGAAGGGAGGAATTAGGAATATTTTTTTATTATAAAATATTCATACTACCTGGAAAGTAGTATAGTGTGATTTGAAAGGGGACTTGTGGGACATCCCTGGTGATGCAGTGGTTAAGAATCCGCCTGCCAATGCAGGGGACACAGGTTCGAGCGCCCTGGTCTGGGAAGATCCCACCTGCCGTGGAGCAACTGAGCCCATCGCCACAACTACTGAGCCCGCGTGCTGCAACTACTGAAGCCCGCATGCCTAGAGCCTGTGCTCTGCAACAAGAGAAGCCACCACAATGAGAAGCCCGCGCACTGCAACGAAGAGCAGCCCCTGCTTGCTGCAACTAGACAAAGCCTGTGCGCAGCCACAAAAGATCCCACGTGCCACAACTAAGACCCAATGCAGCCATAAATAAATATTTTAAAAAAAAAGACTCCACGTAAAATAGGTTGTCTCAAGAGTGAAATAGATATCTACATGAAATAAGGTATCTGCAACATTTAACCAACTAACAATTGGAATCCAAATCTTAAAGATAACTATAAACAAGTATGAAAGAGAGAAACAACCCAGTAAAAGAACAGGCAAAAACCTTTAATGCCCAGGAAAGTCAAATGAATAAACGGCATAAGTAAAAATGCTCAGCCCCACTAGTAATCAGGTAATGCAAATTACAATTGCAATGAGGTTAAACACTACAAAATTTGACAATTCTAAGTGCATGCTGGTAAAAACATAGAACGAAGGGAATTCTCATGGTACTGGTGGAAGGATAAACTGATATGACCACTCTGGAAAAGTTTGCCATTATCTTATAACTTGTAGATAAACATACCCTACAACCCAGCAATTTTACATCTAGATAATATTCCTAGAGAAACTCATGCAACTATGTGCCGGTATACAAACAAAGGGAATGTTTACAGCAGCATTATCTGTAATAGCCCCAAACTGTAAACAACACATTACAATGGATAACTACATTGTGATTTAGTCAGTTACTGAAATACTATACAATATTGAAAATGAAGTATAATCATGTATATGAACCTTACAAATAGAATGCTGAAAGAAAGAAGACAAAGAAGAGTATATATGGTATGATTCCATATATCAAAAGCTCAAAACCAGGCAAAAATCAAATTATATTGTTGAGGAATCCAAACACTGATGGTAAAACTATTAAGAAAATGAAGAATATGACTATTTCAAAAGTCAAGATAGCTATCTCTACAGGAGCAATACCAAAAGTGCTGGCCTTGTTCTATTTCTTGATCTGGGTGTTAGTTACACAGGTGTTCACTTTATAATTACTCTGCATGTTGTACATTTCAGTTTTGTGCGCTTTTTTGTATTTTACTTATTTTATAATAAAAATGTCTTACAAAAATCAAAACAATTTTGGTCCACCTGGCTGGTAAACAAAAGTGAGAGATGTAAATCAAAGTATAAACTACAAAACACTGATGAAAGAAATTAAAGAAGGTACAAAAAAATGGAAAGACACCTCACATTCATGACTGGAGGACTTCATATTGTCAAGATGTCCATACTACCAAAACAATCTATAGATTAAGCATAATCCCTATCAAAATCCTAATAGCATTCTTTTGCTGAAATGCATCCTAAAATTCATATCAAATCCCAAGTGATCTTAAATAGGCAAAACAATTTTAAAAAAATAAAAACAGGACTCACACTGCCTGATTTCACAACACATCACAAAGTTACAGTAATCAAAACAGTGTGGTACTGGTATAAAGAGACATACAGACCAATGGAATAAAAAAAAGAGACCAGAAATAAATCCTCTCACAAATGGTTAAATAATCAACAAGGGTGGCAAGACCACTCAATGGGGAATGAACGGTCTCTTCAACAAATAGTGCTGGGAAAACTGGATAGCCACATGCAAAAGAATGAAGTTGAACCCTTATCTTACATCATATACAAAAATTAACTGAAAATAGATTAAGAACCTAAACATAAAACCTAAAACTATAAAATTCCTAGAAGAAAACACAGAAGGAAAACTTCATGACATTGGCCTTGGTAATGATTTCTTGGATGTGACATTTAAAGTACAAGGAACAAAAGCAAAAATAGACAAATGGGACTACATCGAACTTAAAAAATTTTTGTCCATCAAAGGACACAATCAACAGAGTGAAAACGTAACCTACAAAATGGGAGAATATAGCTGCAAATCATATATCTGATAAGGGATTGATATCCAGAATATATAGAACTCTTACAATTAAACAATAAAAAATAACCTGATTTAAAAATGAGCAAAGGACTTGAATAGACATTTCTTCATAGATGATTTATAAATGGCCAACAAGCACATGAAAAGATGCTCAACATCACTAATCATCAGAGAAACACAAATCAAAAGCAAAATAAGATATCACCTCACATCCATTAGGATGGCTACTATCAAAAGAGAAAACAAGTACTGGTGAGGTTGTGGAGAAATCTGGAACCATTGTGTACTGCTGGTGGAACTGTAAAATGGTGCAACCACTATGACAAACACTGTAAAGTTTCTTCAAAATAGAACTACCATATGATCCAGCAATCCCATTTGTGTACACAGTTGACCCTTGAACAACATGGATTTGAACTGCATAAGTCAACTTAAACGTGGATTTTTTTTCAACAGTAAATACTACAGTACTACACAATACGTGGTTGGCTGAATCTACAGATCCAGAGCCTCAGATATGGAGGAACCACGGATATGGAGGGTCAACTATAAATTATACATGGATTTTCAACTGCACAGAGACTCAGTGCCCCTAACTCCAGCACTGTTCAAGGGTCAACTATATACCCAGAAGAACTGAAAGCAAGGTCTTAAAGATTTATTTGCACACTCATGTTCACAGCAGCATTATTTCACAATAGCCAAGAGGTAGAAGCAACCCAAATGCCCATCAACAGATGAATAAACAAAACATGATTATATCTGTACAACAGAATATTATTCAGTCTTAAAAAAGAAGAAAATCCTGTCACATGCTACAACATGGATGAAACTTGAGGACACTATGCTAAATGAAATAAGCCAGCCAGAGAAAGACAACTCATATAAGAGGAATCATATTATTTATCAAAATATTCAAATTCACAGAAACAGAAAAAACAATGAAGGTTACCAGGGGCTGGGAGGAGAGGAAAAAAGGGATTAGTTTAATGGATATAGAGTTTCAGATTTACAAAATGGAAAAGTTCTGGAGATCTGTTTCACATCATTGTGAATATACCTAACATTACTGAACTATACACTTAAAAAGTAAAATTTTAAGAGCAAATTAAATTTCAAGATGGTAAATTTTACATGTCTTTTACTACAGTAAGAAAACAAAATAAGACATGGACCCTATTCACTGAGCTTAGAATTAAAAATAAGGCAAGTACAGGATGGCTAAAATCAAAGTAGACTATGATAAATGCCTTAAGAAGAGATTTAATTCAAACAGGAGAAGAAATAAACGAATTAACAAACAGCAGAATCAGAATTAAAGCCAGTTTCCTGCCTACCGTACTCAACATTTTTAACTATAAAGATGAACCAAGATGACACAGTTGTTTAAAACAGAAGTAATTCTATTATCAGGCACAAAAGGCTATTCTGGCTTTGAAGAGTGACATAGAGAAAAGAAATAGTAAAATAGGATTTCAACTAATTTAAAATGAGACTAGAAATGCTGAGAAGGAAAAACATCTCAACATATTTCTTAATCACACGAACACAGCTCAAATAAGTAATGCACATACACCCACCACAATGGCTAAAAGACCAACAATACTAAATGTTAATAGGGATATGGAACAAATGGAACTCTCAAAAAGAGCTGACGGGAGGGCAAATTCATACAACACTCTGAAAAACTGTGTGGCAGTATTTACTAAGGTGGAATATACACAATCTTATGATCCAGCAATCCCATTTCTAGGTATATACCCAACAGATGTGTGTTCATGTGTTCGCCAAAAGATATGTAATAGCCTCAAACTGAAATAATCCAATGTAAATGAATAATGTATGTTTGTATAATGGAATACTATACAGGAATAAGAGTAAACAAACTACAACTATACTCAATGACATGGTGAATCTCACAATATCAAAATATGTAGTGGCTATACTGAGAGGGGATGGGCAGTGTAGAGCACAAGGAAGTTTCTGGGGTGCTGGATAATGTTCTGCTTCTTAATCTGGGTGTTGGTCACACAGGTATGTTGAGTTTGTGAAAATCCACCAAGCTTCACATACGATAAGTACACTTTCCTGTACAAGTTATACTTCATTTAAAAAACTCAGTTATAAAAAGACACATCAGCCAAAAGAAGAACAAAAGAGAAAGAAAAAGTCAGGAACTTGGATGAAATTTACTAGTTGTAAGTAAACACACATGTAATGGATTAAGTCTGTAAAGTTTTGTGATAACAGTAAACCAGAGAATCTCAGGAATGATTGCTTAAATGACTGAATCAATTGAAACATGCTGCTCAGTTACTAAATCCTAAAGAAAGAGAATCCAATGATTATTAAGAAAGCACTAGTTGAAATATATCATTAATTTGGTTATTTTAATACTGCTATGAAGATAAGTCTCTCAATAAGCACTAATTACAGTACTAATTATAAAAAGTAGTAATACAGGAAAACAACCACTCAGTACACACCCATTCATTTAAATTTAAGTATTCATTAAGTGTTAGACAATGGAATACTATTATAGACCCTGGGCTATGAAAAAGAGAAAGACCTGATTTATTTTTCGGAAAGTGCCTCACAGACCTAAACTAGAGACAAAAGGGGTCCTACCTGTACAGGAAGAGAAGGCAGATAAGCACAGGATACTATGGGAGCACATTCAGGTTTTCCATATCTGCTGAACTTTCTCAAACACCCCTTTCTAAAAAGAAATACTTCTAAACAGGAGCATGTGCAAATAAGGCTACCAATGGCTAATTTCACTAAGCCCCCCACCCCACCCTCTGGGCTTTGAGGAACAAAGATAGATTTAAAGTGTGGAAATGGTAAAGTGGCTTTGACACTGCACAAACAAAGGCTACTTATACCCACTGTTCTGTTGCAGATGGTCTCAAACACAACATTGACATTATGCTTCTGCTAGAAGGAAGCTAGATTCACGTTTCTATACACATATTACATATCCACAAAAAATCTACCTTCTTTCCCAGTTAGTTGTAGAGACTTGGATCTGATGAGTGGGAATGAAGTTCTCCTTTTCAAACTCATATCATCATAGGAAGAGAAACACCTAACATTAAGAAAAAACAACATTGGGCACAATGAGTAAAATACATGTAATTTACTCCGTAGTTGGGGCTAGACAGACGCTAAAGAACTGTACATGCCACATAGGACTAACCTCTAAAGTAACACTCCAGTTATTGGTAACACATGTAAAAAAATTTAAGGATCATTCTCTAAAAGGTATTGTATTAGAATACCTATTCTCCTCCTCCCCCTTTAAATTCCACATTGAAGCATCTTTCACAACCATTTCAAGGGTTTTTATGCACTTACTATCAGTGTTTTCTCTATTAGAGTCTATAGAACCTTCCAGGCATGCATAGGACCATCTCACTAGTTCCAATGATGTTTTTAACATTTTGGTTTCAAGATAATCATACGGGGAAAGAAATTATCTCAGTATCCTTTATCTGCTCAAATTTCTCAAAGGTATAAGAGGAACTGGACTTCCCTGGCGGTCCAGTGGTTAAGACACCATGTTTCCAATGCAAGGGGCATGGGTTCGATCCCTGGTCGGGGAAGTAAGATCCCACATGCTGCGCAGCATGGCCAAAAAATAAAAAAAAGAGGAAAACTGAAATATAATGCTGACTTACCTTTTAGGGCTTGGATACTGGTTACTTTTAGGAAGTTTTGAAATATAATCTCCATCAAATTGAGAAGTGTTTCGACAACGCTGCATACAAAGCATCAGTCCCAAGACAACACAGAGAACCAAAGATATGACAAGATAGCTTTGTCGATCTGAAACCTGAGATGAGAAGAGGGCTTAATAATAATAATAATAATTTGAAAACCATATTAGAAAAAAATACAGTGGGATCTAAAGTTCAAAGGACAAATCATTTTAAACATCTTTTTTCAGAGTGCTTCAAAACTGTAAATGCAGGGCATGCTCGTTGAAAATGTACCACAAAGGCAATGTTTTACTTTTTCTTCTCCCCCTCTCCATTCTTTAAAAATTTTCAAACCTATGGAGAAGTTTTAAAAATAGTATAATACAATGAATATAATATGCCTTTCACCAATCATTAACATGTTCTCCAATCATTAACATTTTGCCACATACGTTCCATTTTTTCATTTGTACTATCTTCTCCTTGGTGAGAAAAAAAAAAAATCATGCTCCTTACCTATCTTTCCCACCTTACAAAACTAAATCACCAATTGCCCAGTGATTTAAGCCTGGGGATCACCCTTAATTCCTCATGTCCCACATCCAATCTTTCAGCAAGGCTTGTCTACCTCTAAAATATATCCTGAATTCAGCAACTTCACAATGTTCTCCACTTCTAAAATCCTAGTCCAAGCCAACATCACCTCACCCAGGCTACTGCAATTGCCTCTTTAATTGGTTTCCTCCCCACTTCCACTCTTGCTGGTCTCTAAGAGGCAATTCTCTATAGAGCAACAAACACGGAGTTTCTCAAAGTGTTTTCAATGAGATGATCCACGTTACTTCTTTACTGAATACTTTCAATGACTTGCAGTGATTAGAATAAAATTCAAACTCTATATTGCCTACAAAGGCCTATATGACCAGGTCTCTCTGCCAATTTCCTAAACTCATTTCTTACCCTTACTTCTCTCATTCACTCTGCTCCAGCCACACCAGCTTTCTTTCTGACCCCAAACACATTACACTGTTTCTAGTCACAGGCCCTTTGCCCTACTTCTGCTACGAACAGGTTTGTTCTGACCCCAGGCTCTGTGTGGATGCTAACTCCTCTTGAGCACTCAGTTCTAATGCCACCTCCTCAGGCAAGCCTTCCAGCATCATCGTAGCTAAAGCAAAAACACTTAAAGCACCACCAGTCCACACACACAAGTTTCACTCTCTACCCCACTGTCCCTCATATATATTTACTGTATGTATTCCCTCTCTCCCCCAGGTGAGAGGGCCCTGTGAGGCTAGGGACTCTTCACTGCTGTATGCCCCAACCTAGAACTGGACAGCTCATGCTTCACACACACCGGTAGCTCAATAATTACTGCTTAAATCAATGAAAAATTTGTTTCATTAAGCGATTAATAAGCCTATTTGAACTGAAAATGAAGTATATATTGCAACTACCAATGGTTTACAAAAGGCCTAACAGAATTGCTTTATAACTAGGTTTTTAGGTTAAGACCTAAACTATGAAAGCCGTGTTTTCCAAAAGATTATGATAATTAATATATTTCCAAAACTTTAAAATGCCACATTCTGGTGTTCTGAAAAAGTTCTTTATAAATGACAATCTTCTTCGATTAAAGTTCTTAGATATGAAGCCTGCCTTTATGACACCATTTCCTACAATACCATCAATAACAATTACCTCATGTTTTAGTTCTGCTACTGTTGTTGATAAATTTGAAACAAGCTGTGTCATGTTGGTCAGTTGTGCCTGTAGCAACTGGATGGCTTCAGTTTGCCGCTGATCCTATAATAAAGGAGGAAATAAATATTATTTGCCTTTGTGTTTCATGTGTACTTTAACTGCATTATAAATTCAAGTAAAAAATCTGGAAAAACTGTTAAATTCCTCAGGGCGGGGGGGGGACATATTAATAGGAAGCTCTTAATGAATGGATACTGTAAACTTGGACCAGAAATTAAAAAAAAAAAACATAAAACACTTCAAGAATCTAAGACTATTCAACCTTCCTCCCCTGTCCCGAGCCAAAAGAAACCAAAAACCAAAAACCAAAAAACCTTTTGCCATTCACTGCTACCATGTAGAATATTGTCTAACAGACGCTACTAAACTGCTTTTCAAGTTAATATGGGCTCCATATGTATAAACCAGTATATAACCAGCTATACGCAAAATAGTCACTTTGTCAAGCATGTTTTTTTTTTTTTTAACCAAAGCAGTCAATACAAAGACATGTTGAAAAATTTTTGAAGAATGTTTCTGGATCTCAAGAAGGTTTTAAAAGTTCTATTTCACAGCATATTAGGATGGAACTTAGGATGTCACATAGTCAAAAAACTACAACAGGTCCTCTAGTCAACCAGTGAAAAGAAATTCATCAAAACACCCATCTTTCCAGCTCTGAATTTTAGAAACTTTTATAATCAACAGACATGTCTTTATTTAAAATATCACTTGCATGCATATTTTAGAGACTTATACAATATACTCATGGTCATGAACCTATGTTAGGTAGACTATACTGAAAATTTCAACTAACTAGTGAATTTAGGAAGAAGGAAAAGAGGGCAGAAAGAAGTCAAGGAAATCTAACACTCTAATTTAGGACCCTCTATGAAATAGCTACATAACCATTTATTATTCTAAACCTAAGTTTTTCAAACTTAGATTTAAATAATCTTTAAGTCTCCACTGTGTATGTGGGGGTGAGTAGGCGGATGTATAAAACTATAACAAGAAGTTTCACTTACTTCCCTCACTGTGATCCACTGTGGTATTTTCTATCCTACTTCATATTTTTAAAATGCGGAATGTGATTCATTAAACTGTTTCTTTTGACTCACTCACACTGAGAAATTCTAGACAGTTTTAAAGTATAAGTTATTACAGTTATTAAATTGGTTAACACTTCTAATCCAGATTTACTTCCAATAGTGTTAATATACACAAGATTATTTAAAAGTACTTAAACAAGTCTTTCATAAAGCATAAATGTTAAATATAAAGAGAAACTATAGAGGGAAAATGTTAATGAAGAACTAAATAAATACTGTGTTCATGGGTCAGGGGACTTAATACTATTAACATGTCAATCCTCCAAATTGATCTATAACTTCAACACAAACCCAATCAAGATCCAAACAGGTTTTTGTTTGTTTGTTTGTTTTTGGTAGCAACTGACAAGCTGATTCTAAAATCTGTATTAGTCAAATCCAGATTAGCCAAAACAATTTTGGACAAGTGCAAAGTTGGAGGATTCACTCTACCTGATTTCAAGAGTTCCTATAAAGCTACAGTAATCACAACAGTGCAGTATAAGCAAAAAGACAGACATAGATGAACAAAACAGAAGAGAATTCCAGAAACAAATCCACATGTATATGGAATTCATTTTCATCAAAAGCGCAAAGGAAATCCAGTGGAGAAAAGATAGTCCTTTCCACAAATGATGCTGGAAGAAAGGAATATTCATGTTTCTCAATCCCCTCCCTCACAAAAAAAAAGAACTTTGATCCATACTCTGTAACACGTAAAGATTAAAATGGATCATAAACCAAATGTAAAACTAAAATTATGCAAATTCTAAAAGAAAACAGAGGAAAACAATCTTTGTGACTTTGGGTTAGGCAAAGAGAAAACAGGTAAATTGGGCTTCAACGAATTAAATTCGGCTCTTCAAAAGATATGTTTAAGAGAATGACAAAACAAGTAATGGACTGGGAGAAAATATTTGCAAAGCCTGTCTCTGATAAAGGACTCATACTAAGAATATGTAAACAACTTTCAAACCTCAATTTCAGAAAAAAAAAAGGGGGGGGAGTGGGGAAAATCTTTTTGTGGAACCACAATTATAACATGTCACAAACTGGGAGTAAGATGCAACTAAACTCTGCAACCTGAGGCCTCCTCACCTCATCTCACCTTCCCTTAGTCCCAAATAACCTTTTAGAAAAGTTAAATATAAAATTTCTTCATGATGGTAACACACTATAAAAACTTATTAATGAACATCACATTTAATGCTGCAATACTGAAATCAATCCCTTAAAATCAACAAGACAGGAGAATGGCCACTATCAGTCCTATTGCATCACTGTACAGCTCTTGGCAAGAGATAAGAGGGAAAAAAAATAAAAAGGTATAAGGATTAAAAAGAAATAGAGCTGTTTATTTGCAACCAATAAAACTGTCTACACAGAAACCACAAATGATTTTAGAGTTTAACAAAGTTGCCAAAAAGTCCACTGCACTTCTACACACATACACATACATACAAATCTTGAAATGTAATACAAATAATGCTCAAGAAAATTTTCTCTTGAGCAGATACTGATGCTAACAGCTAGAAAACATCATATTACAGCTTAATTATCAGCTATCAGAGAAAAAGTGAACCAACATTACATATCCTTCTTACCAGAGAGATCCTACAAAATTCAATGGAAATTTATATAAAAAGTAAATAAGATATGAAGATGACCAACCTGCTCCTCTGCTATTCTTGAAGTATTCTGAAGTTTTATTATTGTCTTATTGAAAGCCTTTTGCATTTCTTCCATTTGTTTTCGGTACCTATGGAGTAAGAATTGATTTAAATTGGTTTTAATTTCTTATTTATTAATTTATTACTGGAAACACACTTCTGATTTCAATATATAAGATAAATCCATATTTCTGAAAATGACTCTTACTGAACCCTGTGCAATACAGGAAAACTTACAAAGATAAAATAAAGAGGTCCCTTGAGCTATTTGCTACCTCAACATCAATTCTATGTTCCTCACTGCTATAAAAGATTTAATAGTCGCATATATAGTCAATAATTTATGACAAAGGGCCCATGAATATACAATGGGGAAAGGACAGTCACTTCAATAAATGGTGCTGGGAAAACTGAACAGCCACATGCAACAAAATGAAACTGGACCCCTATCTTATACCATACACAAAAATTAACTCAATATGTATTAAAGACTTGAACGTAAAACCTGAAACAACAGAACCCCTAAAAGAAAACACAGGCGGTAAGCTCCTTGACATGAGTCTTGGAAATGTTTTTTGGATTTAACACCACAAGCAAAGGCAATAAATGCAAAAAAAAAACCAAGTGGGACTACATCAAACTGAAAAACTTCTTACAAAGCAAAAGAAACCATCAACTTAATGAAAAGGCTACCTAGAGGCCTGCGCTCTAGAGCCCACGCACCACAACTACTGAAGCCCGCGCGCTCTAGGGCCCATGTGCTTGCAACTACTGAGCCCGCACACCTAGAGCCCGTGCTGCGCAACAAGAGAAGCCACTGCAACGAGAAGCCCGCGCACCGCAACAAGAGTAGCCCTGCTCGCCACAACCAGAGCAAGGCCGCGTGCAGCAACAAAGACCCAATGCAGCCAAAAATAAATAAAACATTAAAAAAAGAAAATTGGCAGAGAATCTCAATAAATATTTTTTCAAAGAAAACAGATAGATGGTTAACAAGTAAAAGATGAAAAGATGCTCAACATCATTAATCATCAGGGACATGCAAATCAAAATCACAATGAGTTATCACCTCACATCTGTTAAAACTGCTATTATCAAAAAGAGAAAAAATAACATGTTGGCGAGGATACAGAGAAAAGGGAACCTTTGTACACTGCTGGTGGGAATGTAAATTGGTGCAGCCACTATGAAAAACAGTATGGAGGTTTCTCAAAAAATCAAAAATAGAACTGTCATATCGTTTAGCAATTCCACTTTTGAGTATTTATCTGAAGGAAAAAAACACTAACTTGAAAAGATATCTGCACCCCCATGTTCAATGCAGCATTATATACAATAGTCATGACCTGGAAGCAAACTAAGTATCCATCAATAGAAGAACAGATAAAGAAAATGTGGTATGTGTATACCAAGGAATATTATTCAGCCATAAAAAAGAAGGAAGTCTTGCCATTTGCAACAACATGGATGGACCTTGAGGGCATTACGCTAAGTGAAATAAGTTAGACAGAGAAGGACAAATATCATATGATCTCACTTACATGTGGAATCTAAATAAAGGGAAAATAAATCTTGCACTCATAGATACAGAGAACAGATTGGTAATTGCCAAGGCGGGGGGCGGGGGTGGGCAAAACTGATGAAGTGGGTCAAAAGGTAAAACTTTAAATGAATAAGTAACAGGAATATAATGTACAGCATGTTGACTATAATTGATAATATTGGATTGTATATTTGAAAGTTGCTAACAGAGTAGATCTTAAAATTTCTTACCACAAGGAAAAAAGAAAAGTTGTATGTGGTGATAATATTAACCAGACTTATTGTGGTAATCATTTAGCAATATATACAAATATCAAGTCATTATGTTATATGCCTGAAACTAATACAATGTTATATGTCAATTACATCTCAATTAAAGAAAGATTTATTAGTGATTTCTGTGGTTCCTTTAGTGGGGCAAATAGGGTGGGGGTGGGGAGAGGCAAGAACAGGTATGATGTAGACATGCACACACACCCACAGAAAACTGGCCAATAAATTATATGTATGAATTAAGAAGAAACCCCTTTTAGGATATAATGATGACCGTAGTGACATTTCATTAGCGGCATTTTAATTTAAGAAGATTACGAAAAGGTAGCATTTCAGAAATTCTGGCCATTGAGTGCCTAGGTGGTTACAAAATGTTGGAAAAGCCCTAAGGACACTGGATACTTAAGGAATAAAAAAAAAAAAAGTAAATAGGCTTAAGAAGTGGAGAACTGTGCCTGAGATCTTCATCACTGCATAAGCAAACTGGCATGGCCTCTGGCATTTTTCTAATCTTCACTTATTTAAACTCTTAAAAAATATCTGCTCAAGTTCCACATAGAGCTTTAAAGTCTATAGACTAATTTTTCCCATGAGTGCTCTGGGAATCAAACAGCAAAAGTGGCTAAAGTTAAGCAACAGAAGAAAGGAGAAACTGATTATAGATAATTCAAACTTGTTATCAGCCTAATAATAGTCACTTAGTAATACTTCTAGAAAAGGAAATCAATTCTTAAGATCACTGATCAACATCCAAATAACTTTCTCTCTCCAGCTAAAATGGTGCTTATTACTATTATACCATGAGATAATTAAATCCCCTCCTTCTCTAGTCACAGATTATACTTTGCTACTTAACTCACTGTGCAAAGTGGACTGTGCTAATTCATAATAAAGCTTACCTTTGGCTAAGTTCCTCCAGATAGCGACCACTGAGAGACATGTTAACTTCTAAGGCTTTAATACGGTTATTAAGTCTCATAAATACTGATTCCTTTTGGTTTGATCCATGTACAAGATTTCCATTAGCATATCCTAGATCTGAAGAATTTTGCAATTCAGCATAAAAATCTGTAGCTGTCCTCTGTAACCCTCTTAAAAGGGCATCTTCTGGAGACTGTTCTTCCTCTTTTGCCTCAGGTAATGAAGAAGAATCCACAACAGGAGACAAAATTTGCTTTGGTGTGTCAGCTATGTTCATTTTGGCTTCCCCATCTTCACTGTCTGGCACAGTAGCTGTGTTTACAGGTGACACTATTGTTTCAGATAGCTTTGTGATAGTTTGCATGGAGTCTTCTTTTACAATATTATCCATTACTTCATCAAGTTTTTTTGTTTCATAGATCACAGTTGGTTTCTCTATAGAACTAAAACTCTCAGACCTTTTTTCTGTTTCATTATCAACCTCAACAGAACTCTCTTGGGGAATCACTTGTGATGGTGTATGCCCTGCCTCATATTTAGTAGGCTCAGATACTTCTATTTTAGATAATGAATTGATTTCTGGAGTAACATCTAAGAGAAGAGACTGAGAAAGAGTTTGAGGATGGCTTGGTTCAAGTTCAATTGCATCTAAAGTGTGATTAATCAAACCTCCCTGGTGCACACTACTTAAGTCACCTAGAACAATAGTTTCAGCTTTCTTTTCCTTACTCTTACTGTCTGGTTCTCCACCTGGAGGTTGCAATACTGAAACATCTACTGATTCTTCAGGAAGTACTAATGGTGATTGAGGTGACACAAGATACTCTTTTCCTTTACTCATAGCAGTTCTGCTGCGTTGCCGATACTGAGCAACTCTAACTGAACACCATTTATATATGTATTCCGAAAAACTAGAAATACAACAAATTGTGGTCAGTTCACTGCAAAATATTTGTGTCTCTGACTCAAACCAAGGTGATGTTTCATCCTCTTGTTCACCACTACCCAGAAGGGTCACTGTAGAAGGACTTGCCTCCTCCTCCTCTTCTTGAACTAGTTGTACAATGGGACCCTCTTTTGTAGTATCTGGTGATGATGGCTCTGTGTCATGTACAAGTCCTTCAGTAGTTACAAACCTAGAAATACATATCCATAATTATGTTTAAGGAAAATAAATGTATCATACATAAGGTAAAAGGAAGGCTGGAAATACAGAAAACACTCAATTTACTTTGGATGAATTATTTCCCTTCAAATCACTTTCATTATAAAAACAGTATTATTCAGAAATGGTAACAGAAAGATAACTTATCAAGTGACCAGCCAGATAATTCAAATCACCATATTTACCAAATCAAATTTTTCTTTAAACTCTGTTTAAGAGTTGTTTGTATGTGAATATTTCCATTTACTGAACGTTTCATGTAACTTTCCTCCCATAAATATTCACCAATATTACAAGCCTCATCACCCCTTATAACAGAAATTGAGCTACCAGAGCTAGTCCCAGAGCTAGAACTAGAAGGCAGGACTCTTATTATGAATGCACTTTGTGCTTGAATATCCTACTTTCAAAAGGCAATTACTGTTGACCCTTGAACCGTACATGGGGAGTTAGAATTGTCGGCCTCCATGCAGTATAACTTATAGTCAGCCCTCCATATCCACAGTTCCTCTATATCCATGGCTCCTCATCCACAGATTCAACCAACCAAAATCATCTGTACTGTAGTATTTACTAACGAAATGCCATGTATAAGTGGATCCGTGCAGTTCAAACCCATGTTATTCAAGGGTCAACTGCAGATTTCTCAGAGATTATTTCTCTATGGATGACTTGAGAAATTTCAACATGGCATTACATACACACACACAAACAATTATCTGCAAAGGGAGAAGAAACATATCCCCACTCACCCCAAATAATCTCAGTATCACCTTGGCTAACTTTCAATCGTTGAAAGTTAAATACTTAACCATTTTAATGAAAATCCTGACTAATAATAAACTAGTAGTGCCACTAACTCAGTCCTATCTTTGGGCTCTGGAGTATGTGTGTAGGGTAGGGAGAGTGGGAAATGGAGCTGGTGGGAACAGTGTTATAAATTATAATATCTGTGGTCCCTTCCAAGATAAAGATAATGAATTTCCGGGTGCAGCCCTTGCAGCACCAAAAGTGTAATTTGAGAAAACAAAGTAATTTCAAAACCAAAAAAAAACCCTTCATATGCAAATTTTCCTACTGTGAAACACTACTAAGAATGCCAGGAAATGTCTTCAAACAAAGCCTAATATCACAATAGCAAAAGTAGGAATAAAAAAGACAATATCTAAAAGCTGGACTTTCATCTTATTGATAAAATAGTAAATGGACTAAACTAAAACATAATTAGGCTATGCTTCCCTAAATAGACAATATAGATACAGATATCAATATATAGTCACTATACAACATTTCTTACATACGCAGGTGGTATACTGCTTATTATCTACCAAATAAATTATAACAGTAAAAAGGAGGAATGTCTGAAGAAGGAGAGGGAAAAAAACTAAACTGAATTAATATGGTAAAAATTAAGTTATATACCATATATATATATATATATATATATATATATATATATATACACACCCTAATCAGAGTTATACTTTAAAAAACTCAAACCTGGGAAAAGAAAGTAAGTCATCTTTTCTTAATAACTTTAAGAGTGATACCCTATCATGGATTCTTTTATTTTCTTCAGAGGACTGCCATATAACCATCAAAAAGAATTTAAGACAAACATAGATGAAGAAACATTAAGTAAAGAAACAAACAATTATGCAAGAATATCTACTAAAAAACAAACTCTAATATAGAAAAGTGAAAACTGCTACATTAGCCTGATGTGATACATTTCAACAAATATTCATACATATGTATGAGGGGTGAATGTGTATATGTATATATGTGCGTATGTGTGTATATATGTGTAAAATGAAATTAATTTCATTTAGTTTTGAAAAATAAGACATACTATTGATATATGTTATTAACTAAAGAATCTAGTTACAAAACCGGGACAGCTCCACATAACTAGAAACACTAAGAATCTCTATACCAAAGAGATTTCTTTGGACCTTCTAGGAATCAATAGCACATAATGCTATATATTTCACCTCTGATCACCCAATAAATATCTTTAGTCACTGTCAGGATTAATACAGGAAAATACAAATTTGACACTGTGCACTTCAAAGCACAAAAATCTCATTTTTTAATTAAGATAGTACTTAGGAATTACAGCTTGAAGCACACCCACTGGAGGTTTCATTAGTTATAACCTTGAACTAACTGCTTCTTGTTCAAATATCTTATCCCATTAAGTAGAGTTCCTCTGAGAGAAAGGGCTGCCAAAGTTTACAGGGAGTATATCCAACGAAATATACGGAAGCTACATTTGTAATAACTATATCCAAATTATCCCAATTATTGTCCCAATAACCCAAATCATTAATGAGCCTATCTATTATAGATCAGAAGTTGAGGTACCGACAAACCTTAATCACCTCTGGTAGAAAGGACCAAATGAGGTTATTTCATATGTTACCTCCATATATACATCCCTGCCCAAAGTGCCCACTGCACCCTGGGAAAAGACCTATATCATTCAATTTCAGAAACTGAACACTGTAAGAGTATGCTGTGTGGCAAACAAATCATTTAAAATTCACTGCTCTAAGTATTTCAGGTACCCTTTATAGCTTTCTAGGCATAGCTCAGATACTTAAATCAATGCTTTTAAATTTGAACTTAATAAAAACAGACCTTTAATATTTTTCCTCACTTATACTTGCAGAGTTAGGTTAATTATGTGCAACAAGGAAAAGATTAAGTATTGTAAATAATACAAGTAACACATAAAATCAAAACAACAAACATTCGGTCTGGAGTGAAGTGAATTCCCAGTACCCAAAAAGCAACTCAAAGATGTTTTAAGTGGCTGTGGAATGTCTGTCCCATGATCCAGAGCTTTCTATAGATTATCATTTCCCACAAGTTACAAGTACCTTTTTATGTACAAGTATACTTAGCTTTCCATTTTAATAGAACTCTAATATCACAATATAACTTACTCATGTGATGGAACAGGAGTTGAAACAGGAGCTGATTCAGGCATTTTAGGTGCAGTTGTGGCAGTGGCATTCTCAGATATACTTTTATTTCCTATTTTGAGAAAGATGCCCATATTGAGTTTAATTTTAAAAAGCTATACCATGAAAATATTTCACTATAACAAATAAAGGACTTTAGTTTCTCGAGGGAGAAGAAAAAAAGTCAAATACGTTTACTACTGCAGACTTTGTGGGGTTTCTTCATCAAAGTTCTTTTGGAAAGAAATAATCGTAGAAAGTCACAACTACAAGAGTGCATATTCTTTCTCAGCTTCTCAGATAATTAAAGCAAGTAAGATGACTATGAATTTTGTGTAATCTTACATGATTAATAAGATACCTGAGTTACTAAAAGAGAATGAGAAGAAATAAGTGGGTCATTTTAAGCTTGCACTTGGAACTAAATTTTTTTTATTGAAGTATATTTGACATACAATATTATATTCACTTCACGTGTACAACACAGTGATTTGACATTTGTATACATTGCAAAATGATCACCACAATAAGTCTAGTTACCATCGGTCACCATATTGTACCTCCCATGTTGTACATTACAACCCCATGACTTATTTTATAACTGGGACGAAGTATTTTTGAAAACAAAAAAGGCAAGATTGTTTCTCCTTGCTAATAATATTCTTATCTGACATTCTTTAAGGAAATAATTGCTTTCTTAATTGAATAGCTGTTTGATAAATAAAAGCATACTTGAAGTACCTCTAGAGCACCAAAACCTCAGGAAAGAGATAAGGGATAAAATCATTACTTCTACCGCAGGGTAGAATCAAAAAACAAATTCATGATTTTATATAGACAGGATCGTATTTATTAAAGAGAACTTGTGAAATTCAAATAAACAATGAATAATAGAAGACTGGTAAGTTCCTCTGAATGGTTTCTATATTTCTAAATGAAAAATCAAATTGCTTGGCTTATTAATTAATTTTACTAACTAGGAAGATCCCTGGAGTATCATATATTTAAAAGGCCCATAAAATGATTAGGTACCTTCTGTCAGGTCTTCAGTTTTTGCTCCCAGAATATTAGCGGCAATATTCACCATATTTAGAATGGCATCTAAAACAAAATTCAATCAGAGAAAAATACCAATACACCTAAATATTTTCATATAACTCAATATCAGATAGTCAAAAACCATTTGTAATGGTCTTTTTTCATTTTTTGGACTAATTACCTTTTTGCTCGCCTTACTACGTAAGTCCAATATAGGACACAAATTTCAGGCAAAAAGTATTAAGCATGAATCTGAATTTTTATGTTCAGAAGGATTTTAAAATTTAATTATACTTTTTTGTAAAACTTCCCCAAACCTTTTAGCAAATACTACCTTCAGCATATTATAAAATTCAAGTATAATTCATCATATAGCCTGTACTGAGATAGAAAAGAAATGTGACAACCAAAATTTGTATTTTATAGAAAAGTCTTTTTTTCTTTAGAAAGGGGTTCTACAGTCTAAATCAAAAACAAAAAAGCCTGAAGAAATGAAAGTTTTTCCTAAACATGTGACTATTATAGGTAAAAATAAATGAAATGGGAAGATTATTATCCAAAGGGCAGCAGAAAGACTTTATTTTCAACTAAAATATCTACGTAATATGCTTAAATCCAAAATGACACTGCATAGAATCATGTATTTGATGACTTTTAACAATGTTTTATGGCCAATAAATGACATAAATTCTTTAGTGAACTGGATGAGTATGGGCAAGGGCAGATGAATTGAAAGTCAAAGTCATAAAACTTAGCTGGCTGGGAACAGAAGACTTCCTTCTAGTAATATAATGTAATTTCAAGGGAAATTAACTTCCAACTCCAATCTAATCTCTGAAATTCTATTAGAATTTAATTCACCAGGTATTTATCCTATTAAAATACTAAGATCTGGCAGGGGCTACATATTAAGCCTCATCAGTTTTTTCCATTTTAGTTTCCTTTCCTAAAAGAGATCCACAGAGTTTTCATCACACTTTCATGAAAACCATAGATGTGAGAAGTACAAAAGGATCTGAAGAAGGAAAAGCTAGCATATCAGGAAGGCTGGGAACAAGCCAAGCACTGTCACCTGGCGCTGACACTGTAAAGATATGCTTTATGGCAGGTAAAAATAGTATATTTTAGACTATTAAAAGTGATATCTGGTAGACAGTTATTAATTTTAATCTTTACATTAACTATGATTCTATATTCTGAAAGACAACAAGCAGTGGTACTTTGTTGCCAATCATCAGTTTGACACACAAAAGCTTTATATTTGCTTTTTAAATATCTAAGATTACAGGTCAACCTTGCCCTTTGACCTGGCAAATTGTTAAACAGAGAAGCAGTCTCGGATCTTAGGCTAAAGAGATGCCTCAGCATGAGATAAAAACAGAAATGGAAACTCTATTTTCTTACAAACCAAGATAAAGTAGCAAAGGAAACTCTGTTATTTCCTCATAAATACAATTTTAATGTCACCCAATACTGCAATAGTAGTATGTGATCCTCTACTTAGCCTGACAGCTGAAGTTCAGTCAAAACTGATGGCTTCACAGAACCCAAATTTTGTAACCAAGTCTATATTCTAAGTCCCTTGTGCTTCAAAGGGCAATCTTACCACAGATTTCAAACCTTCTGCATTAAAATTTTCTGGTATTATTATTAACAATTTAAAAAAATCTGTTATCTATTAATCGGTGTAGAGAAAGAAGCTTCAGAGTATTACTTTTTTTTTTTTTTTTTTGCGGTACGCGGGCCTCTCACTGTTGTGGCCTCTCCCGTTGCGGAGCACAGGCTCCAGACGCGCAGGCTCAGCGGCCATGGCTCACAGGCCCAGCCGCTCCGCAGCATATGGGATCCTCCCGGACCGGGGCACGAACCCGCATCCCCTGCATCGGCAGGCGGACTCTCAACCACTGCGCCACCAGGGAGGCCCAGAGTATTACTTTTTAACCTAAATTTTAATACTAGTACCTACAATAAGGAAGATTTATGCTACCCTTCATTTTAAAACATTATTATCATCATTTCAGGGGGCCACTTGATAACAAAAGCAAAATCTGGCAAATTTCTTCTTTCTCAGTCCATCTAACCTGTAAGAAAGAATCTTGCTATGTTCACAGAACAATGACAAATAGAATCTTTTGCTTTTGTCTTTTGAGAGAAAGCAGCTTTGTGAATTTTCTTAACCATTCTCACTTTGCATCCGAACATGTGACTGCTTGTCATGACGATAATCTGGCCACTAAAAAGCCTTCAGAAAGGCTAAAGGGTAAAAGTATAATTTGCAATATAGTGCCAAACAAGATACCCATTCTTAATTTCTCATGGATTAGCCAACTCCTTTCTCTTTGAGTTGGGCAACTATTCATCCCATCCCATTCCTTTAGGGATGAAATTCTCCTAGGGACCAAATATCAGTATGTTATACTCAGTCTCCAGCACACCAATGGCTCTTTTTGAGACAGAAAACAAACTGCCTATGCTACAACACAAGACAAACCAATGAAAAAACTACTTCCTCCCATGTGTACTGAGCATGCCTACCTTCATTCTCTTTTCCTTCTAGGACCTTAAAATATAAAAAATACTCTGACTTAAAACAAAAACTACACTTTGTCTTAAACATATACAGAAACAGAAACAGAAGCCTGGACTTTAGCAAATCTGATGATTCTAATAAAATGCAGACCATATATAGGAGTAAAGGCAGACTTGCAAGAATATCAAAGTAGAGAGTGATCAGGAAGATCCACATGACCAAGCACAAGTAGAGCAGAGTGATACAAAGAATTTCTGGTGATATAAAATATTTAAATGTTCTGGTTCAAGAATGTAAACGAAAGATTCAGGCAGGGGCTTCCCTGGTGGCGCAGTGGTTGAGAGTCCACCTGCCGATGCAGGGGACACGGGTTCGTGCCCCGGTGTGGGAAGATCCCACATGCCACGTTGCGGCTGGGCCCGTGAGCCATGGCCGCTGAGCCTGCGCGTCTGGAGCCTGTGCTCCGCAACGGGAGAGGCCACAACGGTGAGAGGCCCGCATACCGCAAAAAAAAAAAAAAAAGATTCAGGGAGAAGAGTTGCCAGAACTGGCATATGTAAAAGCCATGAATGCTGCTCTAAAATGGTAGTTTCTCCCTTTCTGGCAGTTCAGTAAATTATGTAATATCAACAATGTCTAAATATGCAGCATGCATGCTCTTTGACAACCAAGTCCCATCAGAAGCAACATACTCTGGTGACGTATATTTCCTACAACTACTAATTGCTCAACAATAAAAAGAAAAAAAGAGTTTCTCTTTAGATTAAAGCCACAGGATCTTGTTTTGGAGACATCACATAAATACTGAAAATAAATTAGGTGCAAAATTGGCCAATTTCAAGCTAATTTAGAAAGTGGTGATGATTATAGTCAAATTCAGACATTCTAGTGCCAGAGACTAGCTCTTTGGCCTGATTCCACATTGTTATTTACGCCTTAAAGTTATACTACATTGGAGGCAGTAACTAGGTCAGGCTCAAAACCAGTCCTAGACTGTTCAGAGAAAACTAGAAGGATACAGGTATAGAAGGCAGCAGTGTTAGGTCATGCCTATAAACTTTATGACAGCAGTCTTATCACTCAGTTACTACTGCGTCTCTTGTTCTGAAACGTCACGAAATAGAGATCTTTTTAAACCCCATTTTTCATGCTTAGGCTCAGCTGACATCCTCCCACCCATCTTGTCTCACTACATAAAATCTTTTAACATCTAGAACGCTGGAAGGTAAATGGACTGTCCTTCTAGAAAGCCACAAAAAAGAAAAATGATGTGTTACCAAGAAACACACCTCCAAGGAAAAAGATCCAAAGAGTAGGATCTAAAAACATTCTATGTCTCATTAATTAAAATAATACATTAGTCAGAGAAGTGATTACAAATAGGGAAATGTCCTCCACTAAAAACGTTTTAATGGTGTCTTGGAGTTAATCCCATAGGAAGATAGAAAAAGAAAGCAAGAATATCAACAGTTTTCCCTTATCTAAAACTTCTAAGTCATTACTTCTGGAAGGTGCCTCTTCCTTCCCAGTAACCATTGGATACTAGAGAGCTTTTAGTCTGGGGCTATTTTCTGACCCCATAAAATAATAATTCCTCCTCACAGCTAAGTCAGCATTACTGAGCTATGATATGATGACTATTATATAACATAGAGTTTTTTATTACAAATTTAAGGACATGAACAATAATATTAATATCCAGATAAATAAAATAGCATCATTTTTTCACTCCTAAAAAACTATACCCCACAGCAGTGAATGAGGCACCTGTTTTAATGCTATCATCAGCTAGATAGAGCTAAGGAACCTACTTAAAAGTAGTCTATAATATCTAAAATGTCAGTTGACTAGCAATAGAGTATAACAAAATATATTGAGCTAATCTGTAACAAGGCTAAATAGTACATAAAAGCATTCCCTTTATGCAGGTATTTTTAACACTCTTCTTTCTATTGCCTAAAAAGTCCACTGAAATCTATAGTCTTCTATGGAGAGGAAGAGGACGTGAAGGGAAGAAAGGGAAAAAAAGATGAAAAGAAAGAGAAGTGACTCAACTCCATATACTGTAGCCACCCAAATATCTACCTAAAGTATATGTACTACTGGTTGAGTATCTTAAAAAGCTATAAGGACAATGTACAGTGAGATTGGGATTCAAGCAATTCAACTCACTAAAAGAGAAATGCACAAATAGTTTTCTATTTTACTAAAGCTTACTTTCATTAAATTCAATTATTAATCCCCAAATAAAAAGAAAACTCCTTCCAGTTAAGTTCCATATTCTTCAGGAATAACCAAAGATAACAAACATAAAATATACCTACCTGCATTCAAACAGTAAAACTAAAGTGTCAGTCAGTAATGGTGTTTCAAGGAGTCTACTTAGTTAGCCTATCACTAAGTTCGGATAATAGGTTGGCATGACAAGAAATTAAACAACTAGTATGTTAGTCACTGTTTTTTTTAAGTTTACAAAGAGTATATTGTTATTGCTATTATTGTTACTGGTTGGGAATCATCATTATTATGAATAAGAAACAGGCTTTATGTTTTATAATTAAGTAGGAAACTAACCATACCCATACATTAACAAATCCTCATTTGGTAGGATTTCATTGATGAGTACCACCTCTAAAACTAATTCCTTTCCCATCCAGTATGATTACCCAGATGCTCTTACTCATATGGTCTAGGACTTCTTTAATAATTCTTTCTCCAAGTAAATTCATAGCCCATTCTTCATTGTAAGGAATTTGCCTAAAAATATAACTGCTTAATTTTAGTAGAAGAACCAACTTGTGCTTGCATTTTTTCCCTCTCTTGTTTTCATATATTCTTCCTATTTTATTTCCATGGAAATACTTTTCAAAAGTATTTTCTTTGATTTCAACTCAAAGTTTAACACTGGGAGAGTAGGAGCCCCCTAAACTATGCCACAACAAAATGTTCACATATGCCAGGAAAAAAAAGTTGAGAAACACTTTAATTTTAGTGACTAACAAAACCCAAAATACTCACTTGTAGCAGAACCAAGAAGATTTTTTGAGGATTTATCCTCCCCAGTATTATAATCCAGTGGGTAATCTGTTCAAAGAGAAAATGAAGGTACTTATGCTAAGAACTATCTCCAATATGTTTAAAAGCTCAAATTATATCCCGCCAGTCAGCTGACATTTAAAACAATTTCATAATTTTTATTATACATCTAAAACACATTCACAAAAAGAAAATTAAATTCACAAGCCATTTATCAAACAGATATAAACCAAGGAAAATATTTCTACTGCTTACCAAAATTTTAATCACATTTATAAGACTTTTATTCAAGCTTTCAATGTAGTTTACCAAACCTTAGTAAATGTCTTTCACTTATGGGAAAACTAGGGAAGGGAAAAATTAGATTTTTCAGACTACAGTTTAAGACATCTTAAAACAAGAACTGGATAAAGTAGAAATGGAGGGTATCATAAAACCTTCTCTGACCTCTGCAGGTTCATGGGAGTTTCTCAAAAACTCAGGCCTCAATATGCTTGCTCTGAGGCTAAAGGCAAATCAAAGAAATTAATTTTCAAGTCTACTATTTCAGTTGCCTTATGAGTAACAGGTTTTTGGGGCTGGCACAGGGATATAACCATAATTTATAGCACTGATGTTATGGAACAGAGTTCCAGTCACAAATAACTGATTGATAAGCTTGGAAAACAGCTCAATTTACAAAGCAGAAAATTATTTTAGAAAATAGGTTTAAGAAAAAATTAGTTACTAGGGTTAAAAACAAGGAAAAAACTAAAGACAACCACCACATTGATTTTTTAAAGTGACCTACATTTACCCATTACCATTAGATTTCAAAAAGCAAAAAATAATACATAAATAGTCACTGTTTTAAAGTCACTTACCATAGTCCTCATCAAATAGTTCTTGACGTTCTGACTGGTACTGGGAATCAGCAATCTCTTCATATTCTTCCACCATGCTAGTGCCAAATACCCTATTAACAACAATTTCATTAAAGTCTTTCAAAACTAAACAGTTGTTAAGACTCATCTCTTCATAATAAATGACAAAATATAATAACTTTGGTTATGTTTTGAGGGCCATTAACTTCTGGACTCAAAAATAATAACCACTGTTTCTCAATCCACTGTTCCCATTACAATGTTAATCTATTTAAGGCATTTAAAAATACAATAACTAAGTTTTGTATTGGTCTAAAATGTTTCCATATATTGTCATCTTATCAAGCAAGCTAAATGGAACACATAAAATGAAGTTTATTTTTTCTTAAAGGAAATTTTTACATTTTTCTAAACGGTATTCAAGAGTAAGAAAGTTATAGTTGCTTATATTTCTTTTTTTCTTTTTTTTTTTAGTAGCTTATATTTCTATGGTGTTATCTTCACATAGTAGAACATTATTTCTTTACTTTAAATATAGTGGGATTTTTATGTATCCCTTTTTTTCTTTTTAAACCACTCAGTAAATTTTTTTATTCTGTATTACCTTATAAGGCTTAATGGACAAAAGTGCTCTGATCCAAAATGTGATACCAACTCCACCTAAAGAATAAAAGCACATGAAATGGGAAGCCAGTACAGTGCATGTGAGATTATCTAACAATATATTCATTTTTTCATTATAATATTTCTAAAAATAAAGTCCTCATTTCCCCAAAAATCAATACTTGTAAAGTTTTGCTCTTTGCCATGAATAATATGCCACGCCCTGTTATTCAATATTGCAAAAGAGAAGGTTGCTAACCTTTATGTACTTGATGAACATCTGAAGCAAGAGAAAGGAAAAGAAAAAGAAATCAGTTCCAAAGTCTGGATAACATACCATAAGCAACATTTAATATTTGTAAATTATTGTATAATTAAGGAATAGAAAGCAATGTACTGTGATGGATAACATTGTAGTACTCTTATTTCTTTGCAGAAACCAAAGCAATGATTTAAATTTTTACCAACACAACTAGAAAGTATAGTCTAACTGTAATGAAATAAATTAACTTTAATCTAAAATTCATTGCTGCTGTTTTATTTATCCATTAGATATGAAAGCATTCTAAAAGTAATTAGTAAAGAGTATCTAGAAATAACCTGTCTTATATTACTTTAAATATTATAGACATGTTATCATGTATATACCCACATATGAATTTATATATTGATACATATGCAGCTACACATATCTATGAACATTCATATTGATAAAAGAATTAACTAGCATAATATGAAATATTTATTCTTGCACAGTACTGTATACAAATTGTTTTAGGGAAAGCATGAATTTTTGATATGCTATGCTATTTCAAGTATAATTTACAGAAGTAGAAGATATTTATCAATTTATTTTTAAAATATAAATTATTAAAAAGTATTTTGCAAATCTGGATTTAGTTCTTTTGGGATGAGGAAAACCCTGGTAAACTTATATAACATTTATCAGTATAAAATGAGAATCAGAAGTAAATATTTTTTGCTTTCAGACTTAATTCTACCAAAAAGGGCTTTTAAGAAAACCAATCATCAAAATGCTCTATAGTCTCCCATCATAAAAAGGACAAAGTAGGGAGTTTTATGTGGCATTTTTTGTATCACCAATAAAATGTTTTTCCATTATTAACAAAGTAGATGATATGAAGAATGATTCTTGGAACTATTTCATAACATGTCAGTTGTCTTAATTGTAAAATTAGGTACACTTGTTATCACCTGCCAAATTATTTTTAACATTTTTTTTCCTCATCACAGTGTAGAAACTGTGCTATATAAAAAAGTCAATAAACAACTGTTTCACTATTCACTTTAAAAGAAACTGAAAATGTACCTTTAACTTTTCTGAACACAGCTGAATCATTAACCGAGAATATCAACTGTACTTTAAAAACAGCATTTTTATAAAAACATTTTTATATGGAGACTAGGAATACTACAAGTTTACCCATTTACAGAAGCCAATTTAATACATGCTTAAAAAAGACATAGACAGTAAAATCCCAAAAGACAAGTAGGTAGCTATAAGTTTTCACATTTAAAGAAGAAAAGATTAGAAAGAAAATCAGAGCTGCTGTCATTACAAAATGTCTTATTATTAACACAGTTGTACTTTAAGGTATGGTTGTATTATTTTAAAGAAAAAAAGGAAGAAATAAGAGGAGTAAGAAATTCCCATATTTTGTCTAAATTCAATTCAAGAGTGATTAATTCTACTTTGGTAGATAATTCCACCTCTACATTGGGGGAGGAAGCAGCAGGAATTTATTTATTTATTTTTGATTTTTATTAGAGTATAGTTGATTTACAATGTTGCGTTACTTTCTGCTGTACAGCAAAGTGTTATCAGTTATACAATACATCCATACTTTTTTAGATTCTTTTCCCATATCAGTCATTACAGAGTATTACAGAAGAGTTTCCCTATGCTATACAGTAGGTCCTTATTAGTTATCTATTTTATATATAGTAATGTATATGTGTCAATTCCAGTATCCCAATTTTTCCCTCCCCCCACCCTCCACTTTCTCCTCAGTAACCAAAAGTTTGTGTTTTGTTTCTGTTTTGTAAATAAGTTCATTTGTAGCATTTCTGTTTTGTAAATAAGTTCACCTGTACCATTTTTTTTTAGATTCCACATATAAGTGATATCATATGGTATTTATCTTTCTCTGTCTGACTTATTTCATTCAGTGTAACTATCTGGAGGTCCACCCATGTTGCTACAAATGGCATTATTTCATTCTTTTTTATGGCTGAGTAATATTCCTTCGTATATATGTACTACAATTTCTTTATCCATTCCTCTGTTGATGGACATTTAGGTTGCAGCAGGAATTTAAATGGTTAAAACTTTATTTGAAATTGTTACTTAGACATAATATTTCACTTGAGTATACAAAAGGCAAAAAGCTATAATGATAAATAACTAGATATGAAAATGGAAATGATCTTAGATTCTAATAATCGGAACAGCTTTAAAGACTGCAGTGACTAACTGATTTGGGTTTTAAAATATAAATAAATATAATACTATAAATATGACATTTTATATCAAGACTCCAAAAATATTACAAGTTATAATTTGGAATTTCATCAGAGCCACAGATATCAAAAAACCAGCCTAGGTTTCCAGTTATACAAAAGGGACTTTATTAGTATTTGTCCCATAAAATAATATATCCAAGTAAGAACTGTTTTATTAAAAGGAATATTGCAGTAAATTTCCTCTTAATTTTTCTTATTTCTAAACAGGTGAGGTACAAAGTATGAATAACAGATATGTTTCACTATAGAACATAGTTCTGCAAATATAAACATACCTTCACATATTTTGCATACATCTGTTCATCTAAAGGGAAACTCTGGACATTCCTCTCATCTCTACCATGGAAAGTACCCAGCTTAATCCATTTATTTGTGGGGTATCTAGAAAATATAAAATATAAATATTCCTTTTTAGAAAATCATAAATCACATATTGAGAGGTTCCATCACATTTTCAAAAGAGATCCTATGCATTATTTTTCCCCTCTCCAGGTAAACACACTTACTTAACATAGTTTAAATATGAGTTAAGCATCGAGTTGAATAAATACATTTTTCTCTTCCAGCTAAACTCTGACAGGTTCCTCCTTATGAGGAAAGATGGTCTTGAAAAATTACACCATTATCAAATAGAAGACAGAGGAAGACAAAAGTAGGACCAGGACTGCTTCTTGGGGTTTGGGAGGGCTTCCAAGTAAACTGGAGGTTTTAAAACAGAAAGTAGCCAAGAGATTGTTTTGGAAGAAAGAGGTACTACTCTTCATGTACTGATAAGTGTGTGATGATATGAAGTATAAGTACTGGTGGAAAAGGAAAAAATCCTTTACTATGATATTTGAATTTCACAGCTCTTATATAGCTTTACCCCCTTTAAAAGGACATCTAATGTAATAGCCCAAAACTATTATTTTTGTTTACTACAGCATTTAAAGAATCCCTCAAGTAACGAGTGTTCTCTCATCACATAAAAAAAAAACACTTTAGTTGTGAAAGCTGAATATTCATTTGACATATAAGAAAATTACAGCTTAGAGAAAAGGAAATGATTTGAGCAAGATTAGTAAAAGAAAAATGAAGGAGAGATCTTGAAAATTCATTTCAAAAACTGTATATAGGCAAAGCTAAGTGTAGGGTGGGGGAAAAAAGCACCACAGAAAACCCTTAATGATCAATGATAAAAGAATGGTAAAATAAAAAACAGCATCCTGGGCTTCCCTGGTGGCACAGTGGTTGAGAGTCCACCTGCCGATGCAGGGGACACGGGTTCATGCCCCGGTCCAGGAAGATCCCACATGCCACGGAGCGGCTGGGCCCGAGAGCCATGGCTGCTGGGCCTGCGCGTCCGGAGCCTATGCTCCACAACGGGAGAGGCCACAATGGTGAGAGGCCTGTGTATCGGAAAAAAAAACAAAAAAAACAAAAAAAAACCCAGCATCCTACATGGTATATTATGGGCACTCAAAAAGGATTTATGGAAGGAATAAACACCTCCACTGGGAGGAAAATATCAAGTATTCATTAAAAATGATGTGTTTAAAACACAAAAGGATAGTCTCAAGATGTAAGCATTAAAAACTGACTTTTTTGGTAGAATAAATGTGTAGAAAAGACTGGAAAGAATATATTAAAATGCTAATACAGTTATCTATGGTTGACAGGATTGGGGCTCTCTATCAAATTCCTTACAACGTATGTTTATTTCTCTTATAATCACACGTATATAACAAAGCTTTTAAAATATACTTTAACAAAAATATACCTCATGATATAAAATGCTCATGTATGTTTTTAATAACTTTTTAAAGAAATATCTGAAAGCAATAGGGCATAATATATTAAAAATAAGGACTTTAAAGTCATACAGATCTACATTTGAATCTTGGTTGTCCAAGTCACAAGTCATGTGATCTAGGCAAGCTACTTAATCTCTCCTTGTCTGTTTCCTCATCTCATAAGGGAATAATATCAGAGGGTTGTTATAAGCACTATATAAGTTAATGAAAGTAAACTAACAAGTGCCTTTCCTACAATAGTATTACTACTGTTCTTACAAATTGATACAAGTTGATTAAAATAAAAAATAAAATAAGTTTTAAAATGTGACCTGTTTTTAAATTTTTATTCTGAAAATCCAATATAAACTCTGTAGAAACCAGCTTTAGAATTTACCTGTCACTGATAGAAACCAGAAAGTCTTTAGGAGTAGAAGAAAATAATTCATAATTTGCAATATCGAACTGTTTTACTTGAATTGGTTCACAGAGCTCAATAACAAACCTTTAAAAAGAAGACAAGACAATTATTTAGATAAACCAACCGAAATAACAGTTCATATTAAACATGACATTAACAGCTTACATAAACTAGACCTCCATGAAGTTACTCATTAAAAAAATGTAAGCAAGGAAGAGGATCTGCAACCTTGGTTATAAATAAGGAACACCCTTAAGTATTTCCCAAGCATATCATTAGTGGGAAAAAAAAGATACTGATTTTGTCCTATAATATTTTTTTAGAAGATTCTTTTCTAATGACAAACCTCATTCTTGGAGAAGGAATGACTTGACTAAGAACAGCTAGTAAGAGTGTAACCTGACCAGTTTAGTGGGCAGTTTGGCCATATTGTCTCAAAAGGTACCATAGCCTTTGATTCAGCAATATACTTTTAGAAATTTAATCTATGGGTACACGTCTCCAAATGATCACCCTTAAATATACATTTTAATAAATATAACAAAGCACAGTTTATAAGAGCAGGGGGGGAAAGTCAACCTAAATGTTTAGCACAGAGCATTGATTAACAAATTATGGCCCCACCCAGACAATGAAATACCATACAGCTATTAAAAATGGTACTAAAAACTATACATTCCATTTACATAAAAATCTAGAAAATATAAACTAATGTATAGTGATAGAAAACAGATCTTTAATTGCTATGGGGTTAAGGCTGGGAGGGAAAAATTATAAAGAGGCATGAGGACTTTTGGGGGAGATAGACATGCTTGTTATCTTCATTGTGGTGATGGTTTCATAGATGTATAAATGTCAAAACTTATCAAATCTTACACTTTAACATTTCACAATTTATTTTACATGCAGTTTTTTATGCCAATTATTCCTCAATAAAGCTGTTTTTAAAAATACAACAAACTAGTAAATAAAACAAAAAAGAAGCAGACTCACAGAACAAACTAGTGGTTACCAGTGGGGAGAGGGAAAGGAGGAGGGGAAATAGGGGTAGGGAAGGGGAAAAAAAGGGTTATTATGGGATTATATGAAATCATGTGTATGAAATTTTTGAAAAAATGATACTTGAGATATATATATATATATATATATATATATATATATATTTATGGACATGGAAAAGATGCCACAAAATATTGCTGTTTAGGAAAAAATTAAAAGTATGGTTCTACACGTGTAAAATAAAACTGCATACAGCATGGCGTTTAGGGAAAAGAAATACTCATGACATCTAGCACTCCAATACTTTAATAAACTCATTATTATATCAAATGAGATTACATACACTGACAATTAAATGTTAAATAAAGGCATTGAAATTAACATGGTGTTAATCCAGGAAAGCAACAGAACTGAGTTCCAGGAGATGGTAAAAACAGCCATGATTCAGAGAAAAGCTCATGAAAAAAAGGAAACGAACATTAGCTGAATGCTTACTCTGGGTCAGATACCATGGTAGATGATTCATATCCATCCTTTGATTTAATTCTTACAACCAAACTGCATAGGACACTATCGCCATTTTATAGAACCATTCAATAATCACTTATTGGTTACTTCACATTTTTCCCTTCTGCCTTTTTAGTAACAGAACCTGTCCCCCCCCCTCCCAAAGATGTAGCCAAGCATACAGCCACCCATCAAAGACTGTTTTTCCCAGTCTTGGCAATGTTGCTTAGTTATGGGTCATGGGATGTGAGCGGCGTGTCCAGTGCAACTTCCAGGTCAAGCCTTTAAAAGAAGCTGCTACCTCTCCATTTGCTTTTTCCTACCTTGCAGGCTAGAATGAGGATGTGGTAGGAAATCACCTCAGCAATGCAGGCAGAGACAACATCTCAGGGGTGGTAGAAAAACATGACAGAAGGTGTGTGGGTCCTTTAATTGTTCTCTGTTCCCTGCACCACCTACCAGCTTAAGGTTTTTATGTCAGAGAAAATCTATCTTTTTTAGACCACAGTTATCTGGTCTCTGTTAAAGCAGCAGAATCAAGAGGCCTAACTAATAGTCATTTAGCCGATACATAGTAAAGCTAAAAGTCAAAACAAACATCTATCTGGCTCCAAAGCCTAAACATTGTCCATACCACCACAACACCCTGGGGAGAGGAAACTAAAGAAAATCAGACTCAAGACTTTGCTTTTTATTTACAATGGAGAAAATAAATCTAAAAGAGCACTAAGAAGAAAAAGCAAATTCTCCTCTACCTCCTTTTTTTGCATACAATGTTCTCAATTTCTAAGAAGACAGGAGCTATATTACTAACAGTTAAAATAAACTTTTGGACAAATGTATTTCCAGGTGTAAAGAGTCAATTCACCAAGCAGATTTAACAATTCTAAAACTTGTATGAAACTAACAGACTCATAAAACATTAGTACATATGTAATTATTCCACATGAAAGTTGATTTTAAAATGCTTTCTTATGTTACTGCCTCATCTTTTCTATTTTCTTAGAGGCAGACAACACTGTTTGTAAATTAATAGAACTACATAAAAAGCTGACAAATCTAATTTCAACATACTTCCCTTAATTATTTATAGGTCAGGAATTTTAAAAGATCAGTAAAGTAGCAGATCTAAACATAAGAATAGTTTGATAAAATACCATGTGTCAAAATTTAGATGATATAAACATACTACCCAAGGCAATCCACAAATTCAATGCAATCCAATGGCGTTTTTCACAAAACTAGAACACATAACTTTAAAACTTACATGGAAACACAAAATACCCCAAATAGCCAAAACAATCTTGAGAAAGAACAGAGCTGGTAGAATCACATTCCCTGACTTCAGACTATACTGCAAAGCTACAAAGAAGAGCTCTTTAAACAATAAGAGAATACCATAAACAGCTTTCTTACAAAAACTTTCAAAATGTATTAAAGACAAATCCCTAGAAAAATGTAATTTACCAAAACTAACTCAAGAAGAAATAGAAAACCTATATAGTCTCATAATTATTTCTTTTAAATATAATTTTTAAAACTTCCCATCTATTCACACAAGTATAAAACAGTGCATGCACAAGCTTATTTATAATAACTGGCTGTCATGGCAAAAGATTATAAACAACCCAAATACCATCAACAGAAGACTAGTTAAATCTTGGTACAATCATATAATGGATTTTCATGCAGCTATCAAAAAAAAATGAGAAAGTTTTATATGAGTGAAACAGAAACATGACCAGATATTTTTAAGTTAAAACTTAATTCAAGGTGAGATACTAAGTATAATATGCTACTGTGAAAAGTGAGAGATAAATAAAAATCTCTAATTTTTTGCATAAAGAAACTAAAAAGATACCTAAAAATTTAACACTGAGTAAGGAGATAGATGACAGATTGGAAGTATATTTCTCACTGTAACTCCCCTACCTCTTTTAAATACCTTTTTGGGTTTGAGCCATGTGACTGTACTAAATATTTATTTTTGAAATCACATACTTAATTTAATTTAAAATTAACATCTTCCCAGAGGCCTGGAAGGTTTTACAGTTGAGTTCCTAATTTAGAACATTGAATCTTGAGAAAAACGAACAAAGCTGGAGATATCATGCTCCCTGACTTCAGATTATACTACAAACCAACAGTAATCAAAACAGCATGGTACTGACACAAAAACAGACAACAGATCAATGGAACAGGATGGAGAGCCCAGAAATAAACCCATGTCCTTATGCTCAGTTAAGCCATGACAATGAAGACAAGAATATACAATGGAGAAAAGACAGTCTCTTCAATAAGTGGTGCCAGAAAAACTGGACAGCTAAATGTACAAAAAATGAGATCAGAACATTTCCTCACACCATATACAAAAGTAAACTCAAAATGGATTAAAGACCTAAATATAAGACCTGAAACCACAGACCTCCTAGAAAAGAACATAGGCAGAACACTCTGACATAAATCATAGCACTATTTTTTGGATATGTCTCCTAAGGCAAAAGAAATAAAAGCAAAAGTAAACTTAAAAGCTTTAGCACAGCAAAGGAAACCATCAACAAAACAAAAAGACAACCTACTGAATGGGAGAAAAAATTTGCAAATGATGACTGATAAGGGGTTAATATCCAGAATTTATAAACAACTCATACAACTCAATATTAAAGAAAACAAAGAACCCAGTTTAACACATTATTTTATTTATTTATTTTTATTTTTATTTTTTGGCTGTGTTGGGTCTTTGTTGCTGCGAGCAGGCTTTCTCTAGTTGTGGTGAGTGGGGGCTACTCCTCGTTGTGGTGCACAGGCTTCTCATTGCTGTGGCTTCTCTTGTTGCAGAGCATGGGCTCTAGAGCTCAGGCTCAGTAGTTGTGGCACACGGGCTCAGTTGCTCTGTGGCAGGTGGGATCTTCCCGGACCAGGGCTCGAACCCGTGTCCCCTGCATTGGCAGGTGGACTCTTAACCACTGTGCCACCAGGGAAGCCCAACACATTACTGACTGGGGGATTTTTGCAGAAACTAACACCTGTGGCCATAATACGTCTCTGGTCAAAAATGTGTTAAAAATTGGCAGAAGACTTGAACAGACATTTTTCCAAGAAGATATACAGATGGCCAACAGGCACATGAAAAATGATCAACACAGAAAATCATCAAAAAATGCAAATCAAAACCACAATGAGATATCACCTCACATATGTCAGAATGGCTAACACTGAAAAGTCTACAAATAACAAACGTTGGCAAGGATGTGGATAAAAGGGAACCCTAGTACACTGTTGGCGGGAACCCTAGTACACTGTAAATTGGTGCAGCCACTATGTAAAACAGTATGGAGGTTCTTTGAAACACTAAAAATAAAACTACCAAATGATCCAGCAATTCCACTGCTGGGTATAAAACTGAAGAAAATGAGAACATTAATTTGAAAAGATACAATACGTGCACCCCAAATGTTCATAGCAGCATTATTTACAGGAAAAACCGGTGCATGAAAATATGTTCAATCTCATTAGTGATTAGGGATTGACACCTTTCTAGGATCTCAGCCTAATTTGTGAAACAATGTTATTTCTAGTATCAGCAACCTCACATAACAGGTGCTCAATAAACATAGAAAGAATGAAAGAAGGAATAAACTGATGAATGAACAAATGGACAAACTATCAAATGAACAAGAAGGCTCAAAATCCTAAAATGTCAATTATCCTGAAATTCATCTAGACATTCGATACAATTTCAATAAAAATGCCAGCATGATTTTTTTTTTTAGAATTCAATGAGATGATTCTAAAATTTAAAAGAAAAAACAGGGTTTCCCTGGTGGCGCAGTGGTTGAGAGTCCGCCTGCCGATGCAGGGGACATGGGTTCGTGCCCCGGTCTGGGAAGATCCCACATGCCGTGGAGCGGCTGGGCCCGTGAGCCATGGCCGCTGAGCCTGCGTGTCCGGAGCCTGTGCTCCGCAACAGGAGAGGCCACAGCAGTGAGAGGCCCGCGTACCGCAAAAAAAAAAAAAAAAAAAAAAAAAAAAAAGAAAAAACAAAGGGACAAAAATAGTGAAGATACATCTGAAGATGAGGTATAAACTATTCTACCAGATATTAGGATTTATAAAGCTATAATGAGACTGTGTGGTCTTATACCTTAGGTGGGTCAACCCAATCAAATCAGGTGAAATCAGTAAAGGTGTTCTGAGGTTCTTTAATTATACAATGAAAAGACGCATAAATGGATGAGCAAAAAGTAAAATATACAGTAAACACACATACACAAATACATGCTGTCTGCAAAAACGTTAAAATACAAATGGGTAGCTATGATCACTTATTCTGTAAACCAGAATAAAACAAAATGATTGCTTCATATAACTTCATCCCAGCATGTCTTTGCTTAAAATACAAAATTTTAGAGCATAAAAACTGAGTTGTTACTGACTACAGGGGCTTTTACCAACAAAAACAAAAGCCCCAAAATAACATTTTGATTATGATCTCAGATAACTATTTCCTCAAATTCAGTTTCCAGACCAAATGGCATATGAGAAAATTAAGTTTTTTAATATTATCCCTTAATACCCTTAAATAGCTTGGTGTTAATTTTCAAACTGAACTTAAAAATGTATATTAACAAAAGGAGTGAAAACCAAAAGTAGAAAAGAATAAGCATTATCTTTAAAGAGTTTCTCTTTAAATTAAAAAAATGTATATATATATATCAATCATATATATTAGTTACTCAATTTGATGGTGGTGATTTACCTCAATTCTTTTTTAAAACAGCTGCTTTTGATCAATGAAATCAAGTAATCTAATAAAATTGTTGGTGTATCAATTTATTTCCCACATAAATCGGTTCCTTTGCCTATATTCTTAGTTAATGGCAGAATCATAGATCCAAGCAGGGAAACCAAAATCAAGGGAGATTAACAGATGCCTCTCTCTTCTTCACATCCAATTTCTAACCAAGAGCTGTCAATTTTATCTGCTATACAAATTTTTCAGATTCCCCTCTCTTCTTTATCCAAATTGCCAATGTCTTAATTAAAGCCCTCATTTCTCACCTGAGCTATGACAACAGGTTCCTAACTGGTTTCCCTGCTTCCAACTGCATTATGCTGTAGGCCATCTTTTAAGGATAAGCCTTCCTAAAATGCCAGTGAGGTCATGTCATTTCCTTCCTTAAAACAAACACTACCCTCCACAGTCTTTAAGATAAACTTCAGAAACTTTTAAGCTGGGTATGTGTAGCATGGAATGGCCTGGTTATTGCTAAACTGACTCTGCTGTCTCATCTTCCATGATTAATTGTACCTCTATTCTTGTAATCACTAAAATGACTTCTTCAGGTTGCTTCTACTTATAGTTGCCCAGAAGATAAATATGCTCCTTTTAGTGCTATCCCCTATTCTTATAGTTCCTGAATACCTCTGCCTCCCTCATCTGTGACTTCCTATGAATTCAAGGAATTCATCCTTCAAGATTCAGCTCATGAACTACCACTTCTAGCAAGCTCATCCTCTTCTGCAGTTATATATCATCTCCTTTCCTATAATACCTCTGCAGCAGTACTTTTTATACCATTTGAAAACTGTTGAACTAGATCTGTCAATTTTTTTGTGTGATGTCGTCCTTAAAAGGAAAGGCATTTTTGTCTTCAATTTTGTACCCCAGGACCTAAGGTAAGTACAGTACCAGCACCAACCAATCATAAATGTTTATTAAGTGACTATATGAACAAATCAATCTAATCCCAAAATAAAAGCTTAATATAATACATGTAGAGTATACTTTATTAAATTTCATATTACTTACCATATTTTAGTGCTGCAAGGATTCAACATATAAAGATCCATATTTTCTATAAGAATAGCAGATGTGCTCTATTTTTAGAAAGGGGGAAGGGAATAAATTACTTAAAGAAAAAGATTTATTTCAACTATCAAGCTTTCTAGGTTTTCTATATTTTTAGATCTTAAAATACACCTAAGACTCTGAAACATTCACTTTGGGAAGAAAGCATAAAAGTAGCTAAAATTTACAAGTTTTGTCTATACTGTGCTAAGTTAGCCTTATAACAAGACATTTAAAATTAAATGTCTGTTACTATAGGGGAAAAATTATTTTTTTATTAGCTATTTCCTTCTGTAAATTTCACACGGGTTTTAAAAGTTTAAAAACAGAGTGTATGTCCTTCAGTAGGTGAATGGATAAACTGTGGTACATCCAGACAATGGAATATTATTCAACACCAAAAAGAAATGAGGTATCAAGCCATAAAAAGACATGGATGAATCTTAAATGCATACTAATAAGTGAAAGAAGCCAATCTGAAAAAGCTGCGAATGGTATGATTCCAGCTATATGACATTCTGGAAAAGATAACACTAGAGAGATAGTAAAAAGATCAGTGGTTCCCAAAAGTTGGGGGAAGGAAGCAGTGAATAGGTAGAGCACAGAGGATTTTTAGAGCAGTAAAAATCCTCTGTATGATACTATAATGGTAGATACAAGTCATTATACATTTGTCTAAAACCACAGAATGTTTAAGAGTGAACTCTAATGTAAACTATGGACTTCAGGTGATAACAATGTGTCAATATAAGTTCATTAACTGTAACAAATGTACCATTCTGGTGGGAGATGATGATGGAGGAGGCTAACAGGCATGGGGACAGGGGGTATATGAGAAATCTCTGTACTTTCCTCTCAATTTTGCTGTGAACCTCTAACTGCTCTAAAAAAATTGTCTTTAAAAAGAAAAAACAAAAATAGGGTGCAATGTATCAACCAATACACTAAGAATCCATGCAAGAAAATGTCTTTAAAGGCATAATCCTGCATTTATTAGTGGATTAGGAAAATAGCTCATGTTAAAATACAGTTCCCAGGAAACCACTGCTTACATTTAATAAAGTCACTAGTTTTCTATATGTACAGAGGAATTTTACACTTCAGTACCTTGGCTTCTGGGTTAGCTGCCAAAATTTTGGCACCACATTCTACTGAAGCATAATTATTTCGATTTTTCTGGACCTTTTTTGTGGCATGTAGACCTCCATTAGAAGATGGATGCATTGACTGACCTGCAGACAAACCTTATTATGAACATATATATATGATGATTATGATTGAAAATACCCAGAGCAAACAATCTCAAGACCAACAGCCTGCCATCTAGAGAACAGGTTTTAATGCTTAAGAGAATATTTTAAAAACCCACATGAAAATCAAAATGCTTCAGCTCAATAACTTTAAAATATCCCTAATAAACAAATTAACTACAAAAATCTACATTACTCAATTTATGCCTAGTACAATTCACAAAATGAAGCTTATCCATGAAAATCAAAACTTTTTGCATATACATTTTATTCTATTAAGGATGAATGCTATCCTTCTATCTCTAATCCCAATCATAATAATTTTTAACTCTGAGATTTAATTTACAACAACAAAAAGAAAGTATAATAATTTAGTTCAATTCTGTTTACAGTTTAAAGCTTTATGACTCAGAACTTTCCATGCCTCAACTTTCCTCTTATAAACTGAGATGAAAAATCACTGCTCTGCCTACTCTATTTTAGCCTCATTTAATAATTTACAATAATGGATTTTAATCAAGATTAAGACATATGCACAGGTAAATTGCATGTGGGTAATCAAAGGCATCTTGGTAAGTTTCACCTTTAAAAAGTTTTCAAAAATGTTACTTTGTTTTACCAATTAAAAAGAGAACTACATATTTAAACCAGTCCCTTTAAAAAAAAAAAAAAAAAAGAATCACAGTGCTTCCTTACTTTTTTCTTTTTCTACTTCCATAACTTTCTTCTTCCATTCATCAAATGTTGGTATATCTTCTGGATCTTTGGGATTTGTTACAGATGCAGGGTCAATTTCTCCTGGTTTTGTATAATCAGAACTCTGACAGAAATGTCAAAAATAAACAGATTTCAGATTTCAAAGAATATAGAGAAAACAGATTAATAAATTATAATAGTAAATACAAATGTTTCTGTCAAATTAAATAAAAGTCCAATTTTATAATGAATGATAGTATTTTGGAAAAAAAACAAAAATGTAAAAAGAAAAGTTTTGGTTTAACTTAAAAGTTGAGTTTCTCTTCGAAGAATTAAAATCTACCTAAGCACCACAGGATGAATCCCTTCACATGTTAGCAATATTAGCATAAGTTGTGAAAAAACCTATATAATATCGTAAGCCAAAAATTACCCATACAAAAACTGTACAAATTAATACTATAATTTTAATGCATCCATCTTAAAATATACATTAATATATACATTAAAGGAAAGCTAACTAATTTTAGATGTCGTATATTGTTTCTACAAAATCCTTAACAAGAAGTACCATTTACATAACTAATAAAGACCTAGTGTGTAGCAGAGGGAACTCTAAATACTCTGTAATGACCTATATGGGAAAAGAATCTAAAAAAGAGTTGATATATGTATAATTGATTCAGTTTGCTATACAGCAGAAAGTAATACAACATTGTATGTCAATTATACTCCAATAAAAATTTTAAAAAAAGAAGTACCATTTATATAAAAATTTTACAGTGGATATGAAAACCTAAATGTGAAAAGCAAAGCTTAAAGAAAGTACAGAAAAACATATTCATGATTCAGGCTATAAAAGGATTCAACAAGATGAAGAAAGAAAACATTTTTAAAAAGGCTGATACATTTGGATAGATTATAATTTAAAAATTAAATATATCAAAAGACCATAAACCACATGGTTCAAATAGCCAGAGACAGAAATAAATATCTGCAACACATTCAGCCAACAAAGAATTATTACCAATTACAAAGACTGCCTACAAATCAATAATGGGGGAGAGTAAAGGAGGAACAATAAACTAAGCAAAGATAAAATACAAAATGTTCACTCTCAGTATAATCAGGGAATGCAAAGGAAAGCTAAAGATACTAAATAAATTATACCAATCTGAGGTTAAAGTGTGACAGCCTGTTGAGCCATGGTACATCTATTAGACTGCTAAAGTGATTTTAACATTTAGGAATATTAAATAAAGATATGCACACCCTATGACCCAATAATTCCACTCCTATGTATAAATATCAGTGAAAACACACATATGTGCCTAAGAAAATATGCATAAGGATACTTACTGCAGCACTATGGATAACATCAAAAAATTAGAAACAATCTAAATATCCATTAATTGAAGAATAAATTGTGATAGAATCGAACAATGAATAGACAAAACTCAAAAACAATGTTGAGTAAAATGATACTTAAGACAAGAACGATACCATTTTACATTGTTTCAAAATATGCCAAATAATAGTATGTATTGTTTGTAGCAATGCATATTTGGTAAAAGTTAAAAAACATGCTCTGCCAATGTAAAAAACACCAGATTCAAGATAGTGGTTATATCTGAAGTGGAGAGAAGGAATGTAACTGGGAAGGGCATACAATTCAATCTGTAATTTTTTTCTTAATTGGAAGAATGTATGCAAGGATGTTCATTCCATTTTTAAATTATTTCTGTATTCCTAAAACAACACATAATGTACTTATTAACAGTACCTTGAGAAGTGTACAAAACATCTATTTAGACAGCATACTTTGGTAAATAGCACAAATCTTATACAGTATATATTTGCTATATTAGGGCACATTTTCGAGTACTAATACTAATTAGTGTATTAGTGTAATACATCAATACAAATACCTATTATCTCCCTTTAGGAAGACTTATTAGCAAATTGGTTCTTATACAACCTCCACGTTGGACTGTTTTGCAGAACACACTAACTTACCAAATAAAGTATGTGGCTATTAAAAAAATACATAGCAGAAAATAAAATTAAAGAAGTAGCATTATACTAATTTAAAAATTAAATAACAAAAATCTAGTTTGAGAAAATAAACAAATATTTATAAAAATTAATATAGTTGAGATACTTAAGAGTAAAGCCCAAATACTAAAAGAAATACATAAGAAGAACTTACACACACTCTTTGAGACCCAGGCAGAGCAATCACTATCGCCTCTTAGCAACAAATAAGAGAACTAAACAATACAATAAAATTACTTTGTAAAGCATTATAACAGGCAAAAGAGTGGAATTTTTAACTGTATTAATTACCTCCTGAATAACTTTATACTCCAGAAAAATTGTCAGATAATGAGCATATTATAAAGTGTCCAGTAGTTTTGTATACTATCCAGTTCAGAATAATTCTGCCCTGTTAAGTTTGTGTGAGTGGGAGAGAGTTTATCCCTGTTATCTCAAGGATCTGCAAGACTGCTGCAAATGGTTGAGAACAAGCAAACCTTGAACAAAACTGGTTGCCATGCTTGAATTTTACATTTGATACTTAAATAGCTCAAAGAAGACATTTTTGTAATGTTTGTCTAATTTTATTTATGCCTGTGGTATTTGACAACTGAACTGTAACGTATGCTTGATTTGGTTTCACTGGGAAAATTAGTTCCTTCAAGATGTTGGACTATGAAATGGGGACCTCCTATATTTATAAAAAGCATCAAATAAACAGCTGGCCCAATGATAGTAAAGTCTCCAGAATGAAGTTTAGTTAGTTATGAGTGCAGATTCACAGAAAATATGTGAAAGAAAAGGTGGAGAACAGAAGATGCAAATTATAAAGAAATAAATGTGGATGTGGTACTCAGTATTTTAAAATACTCCGATTCCACGCGTTTTGAAGTGCATAGAGCAGCCTTCATCTTTTATTTAGCTATTTCTTAGCTGAAGGGAGAACACTTCTCTGTCAACATTTCTTCAGGAAATTCTGTACTGGCCTCTACGTGAAGTAAAAGTAGAACTCGAAAGAAGAAAAGTAAAACTGCTACACAGGAATGAGCCCTGTCTTTATTTTAAGAATCATATTCTTTAATATAAGCTGGTCTAGTTGTATTCTGCACACAAATAACAAAGGGTAAAATGTCCCTTTAAAATAATTCTGGTTGAAGAGACTAAATTTAATCTTGTATTATTGAGTTAAATTTTTATTCTGAAGATACTTAACAATCATAACTTCTTCTATATAGCTCTCTTAACTGCTTAAATAAGGACTTTATGTATCTGGTTATCAAATAACCAATGGTGGCAAAAAAACATTTAAAATTAAATATAACCCAAGAGAGTTCATACTTGGGACAACACTATGTATAAACAGTATACTGGCAATAGTTCTGTGAAGTAACAACTTGCTCTCTGGGAGCACAGCTCACTTCAGTTCCACGTTCATCACTAACTACTGATCCCCTGACTTTATGGCAAATACGGATAGCAAATTAGAAGATTAGCTAATAACAAAAATGCATTGTATAATAAAGTAGGAGATAGTGCAAGTTATTTACCTACCTCACTTTTTAAATTATCTGAAGCATTCAATGCAGATTTTGGATCACCACCACCCTGATCACTTGATGAAACTTTTGATTCAAATTCTGATTTTGTTATCTTTCCTTTAGCATGCGAAGATGACACATTTTCTATATGCTGGCCGACAAGGCTATTTAAAAGCAAAAAGCATATTAAATAAACAAATTTTAGCTGAATAATGAGTATATGCAATCTAAACTATTATAAGTGTACATGAGTACAAAGTAAACCAAGAAAGGAGTACAAAGGGATCAGTTTTCTCTCAGTCATAAAGTGGAATTAAGCATGCACCAAAGTCTACTCAAACGTGACACTGCTGTTTATTACAGAACCATACAAAGGGCAAACAACTGCTCACACCCACCTTTCAGGTGGACTGACAAAGGAAGGCTGGTCAACTGGAGCATTTGCATCAAGGGCCTCACCAACATCACAATCAGTTTCAGATTGCTCAGTTTCACTTGGCTTGGCTATAGGAACAGTACCAGATTTTTCTATTTCACTAAAATAGAAACAAAAAAGACAATCTGACAATTTAATGGATATGATGAACCATAAGTTAAAAGTGATATTACTGATTTCCAAAACAAATCTAAGCCAGAAAAGAATGCTTTAGAGCTCTGCAGACGATTTTCAAGAATTCAGATATTTTAAATCGTGTAAAGATTTAAATTATGTATACCGTTGACTCGATCTGTTAGTGCCCTTGCTTGGCCTTTAAATATTGGGTTGGCCAAAAAGTGCCTTCAGTGTTTAAGTAAAAATAAAAGACACATTTTTCATTTTTACCGAGAACGTTATTGAACTACATATTCACCCTTTTGTTCCACTACCTTCTGCCATTTTTCAGGCAACTTCATAATTCCATCTTCCCAAAACTTTTTAGCTTTTTGAGCAAAGAACTGTTCCAGGTACCTTTTACAGTCTTCCAGGGAACTGACATTTTTTCCATTAAGAGAATTTTGTAAAGGCCGGAGTAAATGGAAATCCAAAGGTGCAACGCCTGGTGAATATGGCGGATGAATCAGAACTTCCCAGCTAAGCTGTAACAGTTTTTGCCTGGTCATCAAAGAAACATGCAGTCTTGCGTTATCCTGATAGGAGATTATGCATTTTCTGTTGACTAATAACAAAATGCTAATTAACAATTCCAGATGCTTTTTGTTGAGTGCTGCTTTCAGTTGGTCTAACTAGGAGCAGTACTTGTTGGAATTAATCATTTGGTTTTCTGGAAGGAGCTCATAATAGAGGACTCACTTCCAATCCCACCATATACACAACATCACCTTCTTTGGATGAAGACCAGACTTTGGTGTGGTTGGTGTTGGTTCATTTCACTTGCCCCATGATCTCTTCCGTTCCACATTATTGTACAGCATCCACTTTTCATCTCCCGTCACAATTTGTTTTAAAAACAGAATGTTTTCATTACATTTAAGTAGAGAATCACATGCGGAAATACAGTCAAGGAGGTTTTTTCCACTTAATTTATATGGAACCCAAACATCAAAGCGATTAACATAACCAAGCTGGTGCAAATGATTTTCAATGCTTGATTTGGATATTTTGAATATGTTGGCTATCTCCCTCGTGGTATAACGTTGATTGTTCTCACTTAATGTCTCAGTTTGATCTCTATCAACTTCAGCTGGTCTACCCGACCGCGGAGCACCGTCCAGTGAGACATCTCCAGCATGAAACTTCACAAACCACTTTTGACATGTTTGATCAGTCACAGCACCTTCTCCATACTCTGCACAAATCTTCTTGTGCGTTTCAGTTGCTTTTTTACCTTTCTTGAAATAATAAAGCATAACAGACCGAAAATGTTGCTTTTTTTCTTCCATCTTCAATATTAAAATGGCTACACAAAAATTCACCAATTTTGATGTCTTTTTTTAAATGCATGCTGATATGACAGCTATCACATACAATCTAACAAAACTGCTTCGAATGAAGTTAAAGACAACTAAGTGCTACGAGAGTCATCTTATGGAAAAAAACGAATGATTGGCCAACCCAATAGCTAATCACCAAATTTTAAAACAAAATATTATAGGTTAATATCTGATCTTACCAAAAATAAGATTTTTAAATTATTTATTCTAAATGCATCTTTTCTAATGTTTCATTTCTATTAGTACATTGTATCAATATTAGAATTGTTGCCTACAGTATCAAGAAATCATCTATTATCTCAAAACGCTTCATTAAAATTCTTAAAGCACTTCTGTAATTTCATTTAAAAAACATATACCTTGATATTTTTCTTTACCTCACTCCCATTTCATTAGACAGTCATGTTCAATATAATGAGAAAATAAGATGTACTGTTCAGATACACAGTATCTAGCCTTAAATTCTTTCTAAGCATTTAATATTTAAAAATTTTAAATACTATCATTATTTCTAAGCATGTCTTCTGTTACCTTGTCCCTTACCAGGGAAAACTCCTAAATGGTAACTGTAACGTCTTTGTGTACAACTCCTTCAACCTAGTCCCTTACACTCTTGAAGAGGACATGTGTCTAAAAAGTGCTTGTGGTAAAAAAAAAAAAAATAGTAGTGATGATAAAAATGATGATATTAACTGACACATATATTTTTACTATGTGCCAGATATTGTCCTATACATTTTATATAAATTAACTCATTTGATAAAGGATATGTTTAATGTAGTATTAAGAGAAGGGAATTTTGTTTTGTTCTTTGTAGTGTTGCTGAAGCTAGGAGTATAAAAGAGATTTTCTAAATTAAGGAAACCTTCAACATCACTAATCATCAGGGAAACGCAAATCAAAACCACAATGAGATATCACCTCACACCTGTCAGAATGGCTATTATCAAAAAGTTTACAAATAACAAATGTTGGCAAGGATGTGGAGAAAAGGGAACCCTTGTACACTGTTGGTGGGAATGTATATTGGTGCAGCCACTGTGGAAAACAGTAGGGAGGTTTCTCAAAAAACTAAAACTATGACCCAGCAATTCCACTCCTGGGTATATACCTGAAAAAAACAAAAACACTACACACACACACACACACACACACACACACACACACACACACACACACACACACACACACACAAACAATGGAATACTAGTCAGCCAAAAAAGAATGAAATTTTGCCATTTGTAGCAACATGGATGGACTTGGAGGGCATTATGCTAAGTGAAATAAGTCAGAGAAAGATAAATACTGTATGATATAGCTTATATGTGGAATCTAAAAAATACAACAAACTAATAAATATAATAAAAGTAGCAGACTCACAGATACAGAGACCCAACTAGTGGTTACCAATGGGGAGGGTGGGAAGGGGCAATGTATGGGTGGCAGGGTGGAAGGTACAAAGTACTGGGTGTAAGATAGGCTCAAGGATATATTGTACAACATGGGGAATATAGCCAATATTTTGTAATAACTATAAATGGAAAGTAAACTTTAAACAATGTATAAAAATAAAATAGGCATTATTACTTAGGTCTGCTATATAGCCTAAATGTCAAATTTGAGTATCAAAGAAATTTTTCTGTCATTATCTAATCATATTTTTTTTTTCTTTGTAATGACTTACTCAAGCTTTGAGATTGGAGTGATCTCTGAGGTAGATGAGCTGGAAATATTTTCCACGTTTTCACTGTCCACAACTACACTGGAAGAACCTTCATGTAGATCAACTGTAGGGAGTGTTTCAATCACAGATGGACTTAACTTTTTTGACTCCGTATTCTGTTTTTAAAAAAGTCAGTTATATTTAATGTTGGGATTAATAAATTATCTCTTTAGCTGAAGAGGGTATTATGAAAAGTTTGTCTCAAAAGTAACAATATAAATAAATAATGTTCACTAAAAAAGTACTTTTATAAAAATCCTTTCTTCCAACATTACCACCCTAAGGAATATATTTCATATTAAAGTACAGGCTCTATACATTTTTCATGGCATTTCATAAACTAGGACAAAGCAGCTTGTCTTTCTTCTTTCCTATTTCCTATTTTATACCAGGACCCACAAAATTTCCCTCTTACTGTAACTAATTAATGCTAATAGCAACACAGAAATCCTATATAAATATATAAAATAGTACAGTGCATAGTTTTTGCCCCTGAGCAGTTTAGAGGACAATGTGTATCAACAAATAACAACACAAGGCATGTATAAATAACATTACAAAGCAATACATGATTCTTGCTGCTCCTTCAAGGCCCCTATGCTCTGGGCCATTCGCTCCTCCAAAACACAAACTGAAACGTACTTAACACCTACTCATGTTTGAAAACCTCTTATCAGTACCTCCTCCCCCACAACTAACCCTAAATAGAATTAGCCATTCCCCTTCCTCTATGCCTCCACTGTTCTCTGTACAGACTTTAATCACAGGATCTAAACACTTCAATTGCCCTTATTTGTTTCTTTCTCTTCAACTACACTATAAATGTCTTGAGTAAGGACTATGTTTTCTTGATCTTCATGTTCCTAGTGCCTATCACAGTATCTAGCACACAGTAGACATTTAATAGTTACTAAATGAAAATCAAGTGAGAGGTACTCATGCTCAGTTCAAAGTAAAGAGAAACTAAGGACCACTCTGGACTAGAAGAACTAGGACACTGAAGAATAGGACGGCCAGTACAGCAGCAGAAAGAAAACATGAGGCAGAATCAGAAGAATACAAAATAAAATGTGATCATTTGGGGAATTATTTACACTGGAACAAAAAATTCACAAAAGAATACAAATAGTTTGCATTTTATGATGGAGACTTTGAGAAAAGAACCATTACAATATTATCAAATATTGCATTATCATTCAATATGCATTCAATATAAAAAAATTAGTAAGATATTTTACACTTTTTTCTTCTTTCACTAAGTCTCCAAAATCGATGTGTATCTTATACTTACAGCAAATCTCAACTTCGACTATCCACATTTCCAATGCTCAATAGCCACATGTAGCTAGTGGCTACTATATTGAACAGCACAGGTCTGTAAGATGCAGTAAGCACTTCAAAGTATTTGAACAAGAGAATACCATAATAAAAATTCAGGAAAATGAACAACGGCTGGACTGTTCAGGATACTCATAAAATTGAAGGGCTACAGAGATCACTTTTCTCTTACTCTTATGCACAAATCTTTTCCAAATGTCCTCCAGAATCCAATAAAATGAAACTTACTATATCTCCTTAGATAACCCAATTAACTTATAAGATAACTCTGGCTGCATTTTTTAAAGAGAATTCTCCCTCCTTTTAAGCTGAAATTTGTATTTGTTAATATTTGAGATATTTAGTTTCCCTCCAGATCAAATATCCCCAGTTCCTTCAGTCACTCCTGATATTAAATGGTTTCCAGATGCTTCAGCATTCTGGTCTAGTTTTTAATATCTTTCATAAAATCTGGTATACAAAATTGAAAATAACATTTAGGATGTAATATGAGAGAAAAAGGAAAAAACACACTCAACCTATTGTTCATTAATCCATATTCCACACTAAGTGGTAAAATTTTGGTATCAAAATGCTCTGTGTTCTACATATAAATACGTTAAGTCAGAAAATAATTTCCCCTGACATCTGAAAAACTGAAGAGACAAGATAAACTACAGAGAGCCAAAATGGAATCTAGAAGAAAGAAGGACTTACAACCAAACCTATACTACAGAGAGAAGTCACATTTACTACTAAACCTGTAATTCCGAATTTTCTCAAAAGTAGTACTCTTAGCAGGTGACTAGTATTAAGGCCAGTTGCATGGTACTACAAAAAGAAAAAAAATAAAAATACACAATATGGTGACCAAACAGGTTTTCTATTTTGTGAAGTGGTTTGAAAAGGCATATCATTAAAAATCAAAGCAACAAAGCTTACTTGTACATTCACAATGTAGTCATCTTTTAATTTGTGTTCTTCTGGAGGAACAGGTAAGCTTGAACCCACTTTTCCCGATAATTTGGCATTGATAGGTCTCTCTCTTTCGTCCTATATTGCAACAAAGAAAAGGCCAACGGATAAAACTGTTTCACAAAACAGTCCTGAAGCAGACCATCTTTCTATACTTTACAGCCAAAACATTTTACTGTGACTTTAATGTCTTTTGTTTCCATGCTTATTGTCTACCTTCCTGTATTACCCTCCTTACTGCTTCACTTCAAATGTACACTACATGTGTGCACTGGTGGTCTAGTGATGATCATAGCTGCCTTCCAAATATACACTACATATGATTTCTTAATGAACACTTTAGTCCTACTACCCAGCACTGTGTCAGTAAATACTTGATAAATGAATGTACTTATAGTTCTTTGTGTCATCTCTTACACTCAGTTTCAAATTAGAATTTCAGATATACTGTCCTTAAATTTATCTTCTGGCATATAAGCTTCATAAAAGCAAAGTTCATATTCATCATTATCTAAGCCTGTATAGCATATACTAGGTACCCAAATGTTTGCTGAAAGAATGTTTCCCCTTCCTTAATGCTTTGCTTAAACTCATTCTTACAACATTTAAGTTTTCTAATTTCTCATCAAAGAAGATATCTAAATCTTATAGACTGTAGACAGAAGCACACAATTATACTTTATTTGGAGAGATACCCAGCAATAGTCTTCAAAATTTTAACTGCTCCATCCCAGAAATATATCCTGTATAACTCAGAAATTTAAATAATCTACTCTAAACACAGTATCATGCCAAAAATTAACAAAACAGCTCAAGCATGTAATTATAAGTTTGTGCATTCACACACACACACACAAATGTACACACAAACATGCATGCACACACACAGCTGAGAAACAATGCAAAAGTCTATCAATAAATAAATGCTTAATAAATTGTGATATACCCATATGACAGAATAAAAATTTAGCTATTCAGAAGAATACAGTAACATGCAAAGGTATCCATGAGATATTACTGGGGAAGAGGGGAAATAAATTTGTACAATTTTTTTTAACAAAAATTAAAACATTAATTTGTGTGCTATAAAATGATATATCTATAACCACAGAAAATGGTCTGAATGTTTTCACAAGAAACAGTAAATTGTGGTTCCTTTGAGGAGGGGAATGGAATATAAATATGAATATCTTATAGTGGGTATAAATTACATCTGTAATTTAAAATAAGTACATTGATTTGGGGGGAGGGGAGAGCCAAATCTAGCTAAAGTCAATACTCACCTTTCATCATTTAAAATGATAAAATAATAAATTATTTAGAAACCATCAGATTTTTTGGACTCTGTCTATTCACTCCACACAATTATATAAAACAAAGTACATAGCCACTAATTGCAGACTTTCCCTATAATCCTCATTTCTAATAGTTTTTAATTTATAAGACTGGGGTTTCTTTAGAAACTCTTTACTAGTTAAAACATTAAAAAGAGAACCCTAGTTTTCTCTCTGAATAGGCACTATTTTTTCTCCCTACTGGAGGACTAAGGATGGTATTACAACATTCCAAATATAAGCAATAAGAATAAATATATAAATATCTCAGAGTCACGTTAATTTCAGAATTACCTGGGTAACTCCTCATATTATATAGCAAAGAAAATTACAAATCTCCACCAAAAATTATGTCATAGTATTTTTGAAATACTTTTATTCCAAATGTTTTGAGGAAGTCTTAGAAAGCTGATACACAAATTACAACTTCAACTTCATTTAAGGTACCTTTTTCTGGAATTGTACATCTTCATTTTCTAGTGCACAATTGTCATCTTGAGAGTAGTATGATGAAGCTGAAGAACTCTCTTTGCAACATACATGCCAACTGGGAAGCCTGTAAAACATTCACCATCACCACCACCAAAAAAAAAGAAGAAAGAAAGAAGAAAAAAAAAGTTGTTAAGCCAACATATTCCATACCTGGACTAGAATTTGAGGCAATAAACAAACAGATGGTTCTTATCCTAATGCCCTTGAGAACTTAACAATTTAATGATGAAGACAAATGTACATAAGACAAAGATTTTTTATTTAATGTCCTAAGAAAAGCATAAACAGTGTTATCAGCACTCCAAGTAAGGCATCATGAATCTCATGAAGGTAAAACAGGAAAAACTTCACAAAAGGAGTATCTGATAATTATCACAGAAGGAACAGAGAAAGTTGTCAGAGCTAACCTCCTCAGAAAGCATCAAAAGCCAATGATATTCTAAATTCTACCAAATATTTAAGAACAAATAACTCTAAAGCTACCTAAACTACTGATATTTCAAAGCACAGAAGTAAAGCTTCCAAATTATTTTTATATAGGGAACATAACAGTGATATCAAAAATTAACAGAAAGAGCACATACACTTTATTTGGAGAGATACCCAGCAATAGTCTTCAAAATTTTAACTGCTCCATCCCAGAAATATATCCTGTATAACTCAGAAATTTAAATAATCTACTCTAAACACAGTATAGGTTACTAGGTATAACTAGGTATAACTAGGTATATAGGTATATATAACCTATACTATAGGTTAATAATATGAAATCAGACACAAAACATCTAAAGAAAATTTTAAAAAGTCTCCAATAACATACCAAAGATATAAAATACCACTGCTGGGCCTCCCTGGTGGCGCAGTGGTTGAGAGTCCGCCTGCCGATGCAGGGGATACGGGTTCGTGCCCCGGTCTGGGGGGATCCCATATGCCGCGGAGTGGCTGGGCCCGTGAGCCATGGCCGCTGGGCCTGCGCGTCCGGAGCCTGTGCTCCGCAACGGGAGAGGCCACAACAGTGAGAGGCCCACATACCGCAAAAAGGGAAAAAAAAAATAAAATAAAATAAAATAAAATACCACTGTTACGGTCAAGTAGAGCTTAGCTCCGATATTCAAAAATGGTTCAATATAATATAACCTATTTAGTTTGCCATGCAAAAATATCAAAGAAAAACATCTCATGATTACCATCACCAAAAGACATCTGATAAATTTACACAACCATCAAGATTTTTAAAGTCAATAAAATAGTAATAAGTAGACATTTAACATGGGAAACATATGCATAACACATGAGCCTAAAAGCCAGTATCATATTCAGTGAAGAAACCAAAAAATACCCCTATTTAGATCTGAAACAAGACAAGAATGTCCATTATCACTAGTATTACATTATATGAGGACAAAAGCAGTGTAAAATGGGAAAGGAGACAGTAACATTATCATTAATTTCAGATAATTAGTTTATATAGGTGGAAAACTAAAAAGAAACACTTATTAAAAGAAGTCTTGGGCTTCCCTGGTGGCGCAGTGGTTGAGAGTCCGCCTGCCGATGCAGGGGACACGGGTTCGTGCCCCAGTCCGGGAAGATCCCACATGCCGTGGAGCGGCTGGGCCCGTGAGCCATGGCCGCTGAGCCTGCACGTCCGGAGCCTGTGCCCCACAACGGGAGAGGCCACAACAGTGAGAGGCCCGCGTACCGCAAAAAAAAAAAAAAAAGAAGTCTTGGGTATAAAATTATATTCCTAGGTATAAGAAAGAAATCAACAGACTCTCTACTCAAATCATCACAAGTTATAAGATTTAACAGAAGAAAAGTCCCCATTTATAATAGAAACAATAAAATACTAAATATAAACATAGTGAGAAATGTTCTATACATATACTAGTACATATTCTATGTTGTTAATAGTAGAAATGTTTGAAATTGCCATTATTGACAATTCTTTTTTTGTGTGTGTGTGGTACACGGGCCTCTCATTGTTGTGGCCTCTCCCGCTGCAGAGCACAGGCCCTGGACGCACAGGCCCAGCGGCCACGGCCCACGGGCCCAGCCGCCCCGCGACACGTGGGATCCTCCCGGACCAGGGCACGAACCCGCGTGCCCCGCATCGCAGGCGGACCCCCAACCACTGCGCCACCAGGGAAGCCCAACAATTCTTTAAGTTGAAGAAAAGAAGTCAATTTTACACAATTTAAGGTAATATGTATGGAAGATCTGAAAACCACATACTGAAGTGGCAAAAAAGGAAACTTAAAAAATTAGACAGACTGACTGTAAACTTTATATAAATAGAATAGTCAAGAAGATTTTAATGTGGGGAAACTAGACATCTAAGAAACCACAATAATCACAACAATATGGTAGTGAGATGAAAGAGGAAAAGGGAATCCCCAGGGTGACTGGAAAGAGAATTCCTAGGATGACAGCTGTACGTACACAAAGAACAGAGGGCAACCATACTAAATTGGAGGTCATCAGAAGCTCTGGAAGAGTCTTCTTTAGGAGGATGAAATTAACAGCACAACTGATGAGTCTGATAATCTCAAGAACAGATTTACATAACTGGAAGATAATTTGTAATTAAACAGAAAAATAAGCAAACATAACAAGTCAAATATTAGTACCATGAAAAAGGAAAAGTAGAACAGAAAACAGAAAAGTAATCATGTTTTACTACACAGCTCAGTTGTATCATTTATAGTCATAGTATAAACACTGAATACTGATCTAACCCAAATTATGACTAAACTGTATTACTAGCATGTACTTAAGAGAATTTGATCATCTGTAGTAAAATACCTAAAACTGACATTAAAGCAATTATTTTAGAGACAAAGAGGTAAACATAAAATTCATCAGCCAAGAGATAAAAGTGGTTTCCTTGAAAGAAATAATGGGGAAAGAGGGATGAGGGAATGGCTTATTTGCAAAAGTAAACAAACAAAATCTTTTTAGAGCTATCTGACTTTTTGATATGAATACATCATTTTGATAAAAATTAAAACCAAAAAAAAAGAGAGAAGAGCAAAGTACATAATAATATATACATATAGTATGCTACCATGTGTGCATATGTGTACTAAAGGCACCTGTATGTGCATAAATTTCTCTGGAAGAATTAAAAAGAAAAGAAAAATAGTACCACCTTGGTTGCCTCCAGGGTAGAAAACTGAGGGACTGGGTGACAGGATAATGGGTATTCTTCACTCTATAATACTCTATGTCTTTTGAACCACAAGAATATATTACTTATTCAAAATTTCATACAGATATATCATTATTTATTAAATATTTCTTTACTGATAGACTTTTGCATTGATTCTCAGCTGTGTGTATGTACACATGTGTGTTTGTAGGTGCATTTGTGAGTGTATATATACACATATTTGGGACAACAAAAAGTTTCAGATATTCAAAACTGTGGGTGTTAGAATTTTGGAGATTATGCCCCCTTATTTTCTATATTCCTTTCTAGACTTTCTGAATTTCTACCATGAGCACATACTAGTTTTATCATCAAGTATTCTGCGTGTGTATGTGTATATGTGTGTATAAATCCTAATATTCACAGTTAATATGAAGATGGCCAAAAGACGTTAAATCTCATGAACCTTTTACTATCATATAATCAAATCCCATTACCCAAAGTTAGGAGTTTTTTGGGTGAGATTGGCATTTGAATCAGTGGACTCAGTAGACTGCCCTCCCCAATGTAAGTGGGCATCATCTAATTCTTTGAGGGCCTGAACTGAACAAAAATCAGAAGAATTTACCCTTTTTTCCTCTGCTCACTATTTGAGCTGAGGCATCTCATCTTCTCCTGCCCTTTAACTGGGATTTGTATCTTCAGCTCTACTGGTTAATAGGCCTTCAGACTTGGCCTGAATTAACCACTGGTTTTCCTCGGTCTCCAGCTTTCAGATCACAGACTGTGGGTCTTCTCAGCTCCCATAATCGTGTGACCCAATGCCTCATTTTATATATATATATATATATATATATATATATATATATATATATATATATATATATATATATATATATATATATATACATACATACACACACACACACACACACACACACACACACATATATGGTTGGTTCTATTCCTCTGAAGAATACGAATACACCTGACATTAATATAGACTACATTCTTTACCTATCTACCCTATTCCTCCTCTTAATTACAGCTTTATCAATAGTATCACTTAAATACCTCTAACATATCAGTCCCTATTTAAGGACAGATATTAATTAAGGACAGACCTGTAAAGATAACCTTAATTTTGTGTATAAGAAAAAGCCTAAAATAGATAAAATTTATCACCAACTAATAACTGTCTAGGAATTTTAAATCACCAAAGTAAAATGAAATACCCCAAACCCACCCCAACTCTACTGAAGAATGAATCTCTATAATGGGGTCTTTACTCTCAACAAGTTCCCCCAGGTGAATTAGATATGCATGCCCCCTCATTAAGAATCAGTGGGTCACATTACAATGGCTGAGGGCACTTTGTTGCATGATTAAATGGGTCTCATTCCATACTAGTTAATCAAGTTTCAAAAACTGTACTATGAAACTCCCAAGCCTGAGGAGATGAGTTTCAAAACTTTTAAGAAGTTCAGCACCACAAATCACATCAAGATAAATGGCAGTCTGTGAGCCTCTGACACCCTCCCTCAGTTCAAAGTGAGTACTCCCCTCTACTATTTGTAAGTTGATTCTGTGCCACGTATATCCTCTCTTACACTTAAACTCTTTGAGAATCAATTCCATATTCCTAACTAGTGATACTTTAGCCCCACCCTACAAAGCCAAAACCTGCAAACATTATGTGCTTAATAAGTATTTATTAAATGAATAAGGGTTCCGAGGGGAACTGTTTTGTAGCAAGTAGCAGAAAGGAAATTAGGTCACTTTTCATTCCACTTCCCATCAGTCCCATCACCTCCACCACTGCCACTCCCCAACTCGCCCACCCACCCACCACCCCCTCACACACACAAAAACTCAAAAAATAGAATCTGGAAACTAAGAGGACATTTATCCCTTTTTGCCAATTCCTCCCCAATAACGTGGCATGGATTCACCATTCATATAGAAAGGTATTAACTTTCAGAGTAAATGTAATTAAATGTCTTGTAAAATTCACATTTGACTGTCATTTAGGATAGCAACAGCTAACAACATTCTAAAGCCTGGAGACAAAATTATGCAGCAGAATAATCCTCTGGTTAAAGAGGAGACAATAGGGAACATTATAAAACACTGTGGCAGAAGACCACAGGTCGAAATTGGTGGGATGCCGGTAAAACAGCAGCAGGAAATGCTTCTGAGCGCATTTGGAGACATTGAATACAAAAGAGCTAATCTTTCAACTCAAGAAGATAAAGGACTGTAAATTCAAAGAAAAAAGGAAGACTATAAGGACAGAAATCACTGAAATAAAAAACAAAACCAAAAAAAACAAAGAAGATTAAGAAAACCAAAAGTTAGTTCTCCTATGAAAATATTAAAAAGATAAACCTCTGGAAAAACCGATAAAGGAGAGTTGGTGACGTGAATTAACAAAATACATTCTAAAAGCATGAAATAACCACAAACAAAACAGATTTTTTAAAATTATAAAATATTACCAGCTATATATACTAATATGTTTGAAAACTCAGAAGAAATGGATGGTCCTAGAAAAATAACAAAATTGGCACAAAGTATACAAAAATTGGAATTAATTGATGATAATTAAAGAAATTTGAGTGGATTAATCAACACCATACACAGAGAAAAAGGAAATCCCACTCTTTTTTCCCACTTTTTATTTGGAAATAATTTCAAACTTTCAGAAGAAATGCCAACACAGCACAAAGAACATCCACAAACCCTTTGCCCATATCAACCTATTGTTAACATTTTGACCCATTGGTTCCATCACTTGCCATTTGCTCCTGGCAAGCACATAGCCCTCCCTCTCTCCCCACTCCATGTAATTTATCTCTAAATATCTTCTGTATGTATTTCTTCAGAATAAGGATCTTCTCTTACACAACCATGCCACAATAATCTATGTCCCCAGTAGTGTCCTTACAGCATTCCCCCTCTCCCCACCTCAAGTACAGAATCCAGTGTAAGATCATATCCTGCATTTTTCATGTGCCTTCAGCCTCCTTTAACCTGGAATAGTTCTTGGCCTTTACCTTATGTGGCACTGACATTTTGAAGCATATAATCCTTTTATTTTGAAATAATATGGTCCTTTTTTGAGGTTTGTCTGATGTTTCATGACCAGATTCAGGTTATGTATTCCTGGCTGGAAGCCTTCATAAGTGATGTTGTGTCTTTCTCAGGGTATTATATCCAGAAGCATACGATATCCATCTGTTTTGGCGCTTGCAATTCCACTTTTAGGTATTTCTTTTTTTTTTTTTTTTTCTTTTTGCGGTATGTGGGCCTCTCACTGTTGTGGCCTCTCCCGTTGCGGAGCACAGGCTCCGGATGCGCAGGCCCAGCGGCCATGGCTCACGGGCCCAGCCGCTCCGCGGCATATGGGATCCTCCCAGACCGGGGCACGAACCCGTATCCCCTGCATCGGCAGGCGGACTCCCAACCACTGCGCCACCAGGGAGGCCCTAGGTATTTCTTAAGAGAAATGAAAACTATGTGTACAAAAATGTTCCCTGTAGCTTTTACTCCTAATAGCCAAAAACTGGAAGCAGCCCAGACGTTCAACAGGAGAATGTAAACAAACTATAGTATATTCATACAATGTACTACTTCTCACAATAAAAAGGAATGAATTACTAATGAATGAAACAAGATAGATAAATCTTGGAAGCATTACACTGAGTGAAAGAAGCCAGACACCAGAATAAATACTGTATAATTCCATTTAAATAAAGTTCCAGAATTAGCAAAACTATCCACGGTGACAGAAATCAAATCACCGGTTGCTTCAGGGAATTCTGTAGAATGGGACATGAAAAAACAGTCTGGAGTGATGGAAATGTTCCGTATCTTGATGGGGTGTGAGTTACACAGATGTATGCATTTGTCAAAACTGATCCAACTATACAGTTGATAACATATGTGCACTTCACTGTATGTAAATTATTTCAATTTAAAAATATAAGCAAAAAAGTCAGTATTTTCCTTCCCAGCAATAACAAAATAGAAAATAAACTATTAGCAATAACAAAAATTATAAAATAATTTATAGAAATTAACCTTAAAAATTACACAACGACTTATAGAGAAAAAGTGTTAACTCTAATAATGACCATAAAATGAAGAGACAACTAAATGAAGATCTAATATGTTCATGGATGGAATGCTACTGACAGCAGAGTAAAGACAGCAATTCTCCCCAAAGTAATTCATCACTTAAATATAACTCCTATCAAAATACCTGAAGGGGGACTTCCCTGGTGGTCCAGTGGTTGAGAATCTGCCTTCCAATGCAGGAGATGCGGGTTCAATCCCTGGTTGGGCAACTAAGATCCTACATGCCACGGGGCAACTAAGCCCGCATGCTGCAGCGAAAGATCCTGCGTGCTGCAACTAAGACCGACACAGCCAAAAAAAAAGGACAACAAAAAAACCTGAAGGATCCTTACTGTATGGGACAGGAAACTCTACTCAACACTCTGTAATAACCCATATGGGAAAAGAATCTGAAAAAGAATAGATATATGTATATGTATAACTGAATCACTTTGCTGTACACCTGAAACTAACACAACATTGTAAATCTACTATACTCCAATATAAAATAAAAATTAAAAGAAAATCCTAAAGACAAAAACAAACAAACAAAAAAACCTGACGGATCCTAATGTTCTAAATATGATATGGAAAAACCGGTCTAAGAATAACTATACTAACAAAAAAAGCAAAGACAAGTGTTTCACCTTGTCAGATAATTAAGATTTACTACAAAACCACCCTAATTCGTCTATAGTACTGGGAGCGCAGAAGACAAGCAACTGGAACAAATACTCCCAAATGCATTTGTTGGCATAAAGTCTCTCATTAGAAGCAGCCTGCACACAAAGGGCTCAATAAATACCCATTGAATGAATGAATAAATGAGATCAGGCCTTCCTGAGGCGTCTGCCACATCATTAACTACGTAGAATTCACTTAATCATAATTCTAGTAACTAAAACAAGCTTCTAAAAGTGTTCAGTGGAAAAAAGTAGGAAAAAGAATGAGATTAATAGCATTATACCCTGTATGTAAATTTTAAAACATATAAACAAAACATTATTTTGGAAGAAAACACAAATATATGAAGTAAATACATGAAGGTCGACTGGAAAAACACATCAAATATACTCTAGGGTAAATGCCTAACATGGAGGAGATAGTGAAGATGAAGATAGAAGATAAAAAGAGTAATGGTGTAAAATGGAGGAAAAAGGGGGACCCATACAGAAGGTGGCATAAACAGAGTATGATCGATCCAATCCTAAATATCTGATGTCTCTAGAAGAAAACAGTCTTCTTTTTTAGTGTGCCAGGCAGTTTAGATTAAAATATTAATCTAACTTTTACAAATAAACTAAAGCTCAGAAGTTAACTGGCCCAATGTCACTCAATTTGTGACTACAAATCTAGACCTACCTCTCCAAAGCCTACGATCTTTCTCTAGTGCTACATTTCTTATTTAATACTCTCTGATCAACAGATAAATGAAAAGAAAGGTGAGAAAATAACACTCATCCATTCCCTTAAGAACTGATGATGTTAGTCGTGGCTAGTTACAGCAGACCATAAAAATATAAGAACTATTAGAAGGGAGGGGCAATATTTACCTCTTGATTTAGAAAGCAGCCACAAGAGATAAATATAAAGCTTTGTAGTGTAGTGGCTAGGGCATGGACTTCAGAGTCAAAAGACCCAAGTGTTAATCCCAGGTGTATTCTCTTGAACAAATTACAAAACCTGTATGTCTCCACTGTAAAATGGGAAAATGAAATAATGCATGTGCAATGCTTAGCCTGGCATAGAATATGCACTCAAATGTTAGCAGTTGTTATCAGCTACTATCCTTATCTTCTTTCATTTATCAAATTCCAGAGTAGTGTAAACAGTTGTCCCTAGGTATCTTGGTTCCAGGACCCCCTGCAGATAGCAAAATCCACAGATGCTCAAGTCCCTTGCAGTAGGCCCTCAGTATCCCTCCTCAAATCGAAATGGGTTGAGTGGTTTGAAACATACAAGTGTGAGGCTACTCCAGCTTCCTGTATCCCTTCTGGTTGCGAAACAAATGTGTACGAGCTCACACTTACCACTCTCCAAATACCTTCTATTTCCACTCACAAAAACTTATCAACACTCACAAAAACTTACCAATCACCTCTCTCTTTTGAAAACAAGACCCTTTTCTCAACTTTCAAGCTTTTCAGGCTATCTGAGACTTTTATATTGCTGACCATTCAAATGACCTCCTTAATACTCTTTCCACCTTCCCTAGTTTCCGCTCTCAGAGCTTTACTTTGCTTGTCACCTTTGCTTGTTCTAAGTACCTGCAGAAACTCCATGTTCAAAGGTTCTGTTTCAAAAATGATCCCCTCTATGAGGACAGCTCCAGCCCAATTTCATTTTCACTGAAGTCTGCATTTAAGTGCCTATATAACGTTTCCACTAGGATATTCTACTCGCCTCAACTAACATCTCCTTCTCCTTTAAAACTCTTTGCAACTCTTCCAGTTCTTTTTTAACACCTCCAATTCCTCTAGTTTCCCAAGTTAAAAGACAAAAAATTAACTCCTCTTCTCTCTTTGAACTTTACTTCACAGATTCATCATTTTAGACCCTAGAATTTATTCTCTCAACCACAGTAGGCTCCAAGAAAGCAGCCACTTTTTCTGTTTTGTCCACCAGAATCTTGCACAGAAGGCAGCACATAGAAAAGCCTCAGTAAACATCTCTTGACATTGAGATAGACAACAGAAAGGTGGTGTTGAAGACCAAGAGCTGGTTAGAGGCAAACTAAAACCCAGTTCTTCTGAATCATAGCCCAATGCTGTTTCTACTGTACTGCATTGCCAACTTGCCAACCTATCACCAAACCAGATCATTTACTTCCTCAAAATCTCTGCTCAATGAACCCTCTTCATTTCTACTGCCGCCAAGTTAAGTCCTTGTTATGAAAAACTTCAACTATTCCAATTACTTTTCATTTAGTATTCATCCCTCCAGCCTTTCTCCTGTAACACAATGATGTCAAAATAACACTCTCCAAACACCACTTCTCTTGCTGGATCTTTACTGCCTTACTCCTTGGTTTAGCTTGCAAAACCCATCACAATTTCCAGAATACACTCAGTCCTCCGCATCCACGGGTTCCACATCTGGGTAGAGGGAGGGCTGAGTGTACTACGCCATTTTACATAACAGACTTGAGCATCCAAGGTTGGGTCCTGGAACCAATCCTCCACGGATACCAAGGGATGACTTTAGCTTTTATTTTCTACTCAGGCTTGTCTGCTTACTATCACTTCCACCCATATCAAGTACATCGTCTCTTTTACTCATAACCTTTCTCATTTCTCCTTACAATTAAGTACTATCTGCCCACTGCAGGCAGGCAAGCAGACACACACACACAAACTAGGGAAAGGCCACTATTCATATTAACAGCACCAGTGTATCTTATTTCAGTTCATGAAGCACCTGTATTCCACAGAAGTAAGGTATATGAACCACACATGTCATTTCTCTTAAAACCAAGTCTTCCTTGACAACTCCAGTCCAGTTTTTTCCCGTTTTTAAGAAACTACTAAACAATTCAGCTCTTTGTATTGTTCACTAATGTTCAAATCAGATACCTTAGAATGTTAAAAGTGCAAAAGAAAAATCTCAGAATTCATTTAATTTAGCAGTAATGACTGGAATGCACAAAAGAGTATCCCAAACTTAACCAAATCTCCAAGGTAAGTGCTGTAGGATGTATTTTTTTTAAAAGCTTCATGAATAATTCTATTATTCATTCCTTGTAGAGCCAATCCAGTCAGCCCCATTTTTTAGATAAGAAAATGGACAAACAAAGAAAAGGTAGAGAAACTTGCCTAAGGCCACCTCCCAGCCTACAGGCAGCAGAGAGTAGTGGTTAAGAGCACAGGCTCAGACTCAGGCTACTTAAATTCCAGCTCACTGCTTACTGAGCATTTAGGCAAGTTGGTTAATTTCTTTGTACCCTTCTTAATCTCTTTAAAATGGTGTGTCTATCTCAAAAGAGTTTAATTAGGACAAAATGAGTTAGTGTATATAAAGCACTTAGAACAGAATTAAGTGCCCAGAGAAGCTGCTCAACATCACTAATTATTAGAGAAATGCAAATCAAAACTCCAATGAGGTATCACCTCACACCAGTTAGAATGGGCATCATCAGAAAATCTACAAACAAATGCTGGAGAGGGTGTGGAGAAAAGGGAACTCTCTTGCACTGCTAGTGGGAATGTAAACTGATACAGCCACTATGGAGAACGGTATGGAGGTTCCTTAAAAAACTAAAAATAGAATTACCATACGACCCAGCAATCCCACTACTGGGCATATACCCAGAGAAAACCATAATTCAAAAAGACAGATGCACCCCAATGTTCACTGCAGCACAATTTACAACAGCCAGGTCACGGAAGCAACCTAAATGCCCATGGACAGACGAATGGATAAAGAAGATGTGGTACATATATACAACAGGATATTACTTAGCCATAAAGAGAAACGAAATTGGCTCATTTGTAGAGACGTGGATGGATCTGGAGACTGTCATACAGAGCGAAGTAAGTCAGAAAGAGAAAAACAAATATCGTATATTAACACATATATGTGGAACCTAGAAAAATGGTACAGATGAACCAGTTTGCAGGGCAGAAATAGAGACACAGATGTAGAGAACAAACGTATGGACACCAAGGGGGAAAGTGGCCACGGGTGGTGGTGGTGGTGGTGGGATGAATTGGGCGATTGGGATTGACATGTATATACTGATGTATATAAAATGGATGACTAATAAGAACCTGCTGTACAGGGCCTCCCTGGTGGCGCAGTGGTTGAGAGTCCGCCTGCCGATGCAGGGGATACGGGTTCGTGCCCCGATCTGGGAGGATCCCATGTGCCGCGGAGCGGCTGGGCCCGTGGGCCATGGCCTCTGGGCCTGCGCGTCCGGAGCCTGTGCTCCGCAACGGGAGAGGCCACAGCAGTGAGAGGCCCGTGTACCGCAAAAAGGAAAAAAAAAGAAAAAAAAAAAGAACCTGCTGTACAAAAAATTTAAAAAAAGAAATAAGTGCCCAATAAATGTTCACTGTTAATACTGGAAATGAAGGATTACAGCCAAGCTCTAACTTAGTTTCATGCCCTTTCCACTACACCAGTACCTACCTATATTTTGACAAGCAGCTTGTATACTCCTGAGGGCAGAGCTCAAGTCTCCTGCTTCTTCAGCCACCCCCACCACACCAAATACATTGTTGGCAACACAGTAATATTGATATTTTGAACAGATGTATGGATTCCTACTTCTGAACTCTGATACCTCAGCCTAGGATCCTACTTCTGCCAAAGTATCCAGGATGAATGAATAATAAGAACTTACAAAATAGGGCTTACTGTGAGCAGAGCACTGTTTTAAGCACTTTACACATTTTCTCCTGTTATCGAGTTCAAATACTCCATAACAAGAAATATAGGGCTTCCCTGGTGGCGCAGTGGTTGAGAGTCCGCCTGCCGATGCAGGGGACACGGGTTTGTGCGCCGGTCCGGGAAGATCCCACATGCCGCGGAGCAGCTAGGCCCGTGACCCATGGCCGCTGAGTCTGCGCGTCCGGACGGGAGAGGCCACAACAGTGAGAGGCCCGCGTACCGCAAAAAAAAAAAAAAATATATATATATATATATATATATATATATATAAAAATATATAAAACAAGCTTAGTACTTATGAGCCATGTTAATGCTACAAAACATTTTCTACCAAAGCTAGGTGTTACTTTTATGGAAAATATAAAATAATTTTAACTAATGATTCATTACAAAAACAAAGTCCTAAAATAAAACCAAATTTTCTTTCAAAAAACTCAGCATTTATGAAACTAGTCTATCGCAAAGGATTGACATTCCTATACTACAAATACTCAAAAGCAATTTCCATTCCCTTGAGACAGGTACAATTTTATTTTTTGAATCTACTTTAAAATATGATCTTGAAAACAAAACAGGTAACATACACCTGGCACTAAAGTACAATCTGCAACATGTACGTTTCCAACAGAGTATTTAGTTTCTTACTAAAGTATTTTAAACATATAAATGTTTCTACCTAATAAAATGTTTGTGGATATCTATCCACAAGATATTGTGGATATCTATCAACTCTCTCCTAGTGTGACTGCCACTTTAGGGCTCCCTGTCTCTAAAGTCTGTCCTTTCCAATCCACTCTATCCCCCTAGTGATCTAACTAAAAGATCAATCTGACCTCACTCTCCGGTTTCTCCTATTTAAACTAGTTCACTGGCTCATCCTCTCAGTCAGGTTAAAATCAGAGTTCACCTGCACAATAATCAAGTCCCTTCAAAACCTGGCTCTAACCTCCCTTCCCATCTCCCTCCACCAACAGGAATCTTTCCTCTGCCTGAAACAAAATTCTCCCAACTCGAACTAGCCATTCTGCAAAGCATTTTATGGATGAGAACTGAGGCTCCTAGAAATAATCTGTTGGAGGACACACAGCTAGTGATAGACCGTTATCTAGAATACAAAGTCTTCCCTCCGAGTTTCTAAAGACCTTTTAAACTATTTTTGGTACCTATTTGTCAAATGTATGAGAATTGTTTGAATGTCAGGCTCTTCTCATTAGCTCTATATATGAGCTTCTCCAAGATGATCCTTTCGGGTTCAGGAAGAAAAAAATAGATTTTTTTAGTCTTAAAAAATAAATTAAACCACTCTGCTGGGGGATGCTGATAATGGAGGAAGCCGTGCACGTGTGGGCGCAGAGAGCAAGTACTAAAGGTAATCTCTGTACCTTCCGCTCAATTCTGCCATGAACCTAAAACTGCTCTAAAAAATAAAGGCTATTTTTTAATTAATTTAGCTTTATCAAGATTAATAGACGGATTCACACTTGATCTGAAGGTCAGCTGGCCATAACAGCAGAGACTACATAGTCAGAAACCTGAGGAAAGTACAGAAGTTCCACAAACAGTGGGCTTTACTTCCAGCACATTGTGAGGCACTGCAATTTATGTGTGCTCAATGAAGCCAATTTAGGGATTATATTATTTAGTTTTAACTAAACTGACTCTCACAACATGGAGAAGTAGCTTTGAAAAAATTCCTGCAAAGATAATAATAATGCAAGCACAAGCCAACAAGAAAAGAGCAGTGCTAAGCACAAGCTATTATTCATCCACATTCTGATGTAAAATAATCTAGTCAGTCAATCACACACCTCTCACCAAACTACTACTTTTTAAATAAGAACAAAAAGGTCTGTTAACTTAAAGTATTAGACTGTTTATTTTCTTTCTCATCTTTCTTAATCATCTAATTTGTGTAATTTATGTATACCAATATGCTATTAGTATACTAATATACTAATACCATATTTACACATATATAAATCTTATAAACAATTAATTACATATTAAAGGTGCATGCACAATGCTTTTCTGATGGGGGGAATACAAAAAAATTTGAATATCCACCACTTAAGGCACTGACCAAGTCTTTTTTTTTTCCCTCTTTAAGGTGGTCATCAATCTTCCTAGTTTGCCAGGACCAAGGCGGGTATGCTAGGCTGCATAATGGCCCCTCCAGAGATGTCTGAGTCCTAATTCCTGAATATGTTGCCTTACATGGTAAAAAGGTCTTTGCAGAAGTGATTAAATTAAGGAATTTGAGATGGGGAGATAATCCTGGATTGTCTGGGTGGGCCCAATGTAATCACAAGAGTCCTTGTAAAAGGAGGCAGGAGGATCTGTCATTAGTAGATGTGAAGACTGAAGCAAGAGGTTGGAATAATCTGAGGAAGGAGCCACAGAATATAAGCAGCCCCTAGAAGCTGAAAAAGTCAAGAAGCAGACTCTTCCCTTAGAGTCTCAAGAAGGAACCAGGCCTGCTGACACCTTGACTTTAGCCCAGTTAAGACTTATTTTGGACTTCTGACCCCCAAAACTGTAAGATAATAAATGTGTGTTGTTTTAAGTCACTAAATTTTTGGTAACTTGTTACAGCAGCAATAGGAAACTAACATAGGGGATTCCTGGGACTTAGGACTTTCACTGCTAAAACCAGGATAAGTTGGTCACCCTATTTCCACATTTTCAATGTCCATAACAACATCTGGTACTTAATGAACATGAGAAAAACTTTTGTTGAATGACTTTATGATGAAACATATAGATAATGTACCCTTACTATTTTACAAAGATCTACCATATATGTTATCTCATGTTATCCTCCTAACAACCCTGTGGGGTGTGAATGAATTAGTTTTCCCACTTTTAGGATATAAGGACTAAGGTTCAAAGAAATTACAAAACATGTCCAAGGATGCAGATCTAGTAAGTGATGGAGCCCTATCTACAATATAGGTTTCCTGACCTACAGTCAAAGGATTACAGCAGTCAGGATCCCATGAATCAGGCGGCCTAGGTTCAAATCCAAGCTCCAAAACTTAATAGCTGCTTTACCTTAGTCAAGTTATTTAACTTCTCTACTTCTTAATTATAAAATGTAAAAGTAAATTATCAATAATACTAATAGGGTTATTGTGAAGATTAAAGGTGCTAAAATGTGCAAAGTACACACCACAGGTTTGTAAGAGGTAGTTGACAATAAATAATAGCTACTATAATTATTCTTGCCACAGCTAGAGTACATTTATGCCTAAAATACTCTACTATTTGATAAAGAATCACATGAAGTATGCAAAAGGAAAAAATAGAAACCAGAATGAATAATAAGAAGGATAGGATGAGCCTTTTGTGAAAGTAATCTAAGGTTAGGACTCCAGGCTGGAAAGACAAAAGGAGAGGGGAGACATAAGCAAGACTATAAATATGTGACAGTATAAAGTGACTGAAAAATTCAGTAATATTGGTAGGATGAGGAGTTTAGAAACTTACAAACTATAGAGTATTGTAGTATAAACACATAGCACTCATAAATCTACAAAATGGTATGGCTTAAAAAAGAAATGGATCACAAAATCTTGGAACACTTTATAAATGACAGAAACAAAAATGACTCTTTGCAAAACTTGTCAAACCCTACACGGGCATTAGGCTAAGGCAGAATGGAGATGTTGAGAAATGACCTAACAGACCATCTTGTAGCAAGAGTTAGATCTCCAGCTGAGTCAGTGACATAATTTCATTATTCCAATTTCCCAAGGAAGAACAGCCTCAAAAGACACAACATACCCTTTGCCAATCACACCACACACCACTTCTCTTCCCTGATGTCATCATCACCCTTCCAAAAAATTCTCAAGCCTTAATATCCTATAATGCCTTTCCACGGCCTCAGTAAAGAACAATTAAAATATCTTAAAATTTGGCAGCAAAAACAAACCTCAAAACAAACCCAACTGTTTCTTAAACAAAAGTTTCTTAAACTTTGCACTATTTACTTAATCCCTCAACATCCATTTTTCACTGTGAAAGTCAATAAACTTTACAGAACCTAATGACTATTATTTTCAGTACTAGGCTAACTGATTTTTTTTTCCCCTAACAGGTAATGATCTCCTCACTACTTCCAATGAATAAAGTTGAGAAACCATATTGAGGTCAGCTTAAGCAAAAGACAGCCCGAAATTAAACAAAGTAATAGAAGCTTGGTTAATTTAAATCTGCAAATGATTTTAAAAACCACACTGTAATGCTTGATTTCACTGCCACCAGCCAATTAATTTTTTAAAAATCATGTTTAAGGGTAGAAACTTGCAACTGGTAGATAAGTTAGTCCTGGAGATCACAGTATAGTGGGTACAGAACAACACTATTGTATTATAATTATCAACTTGCTAAGAGACCAGATCTTAATTATTCCCACCACAAAAAGAAATGATTATATGATGTGATAGAGATGCTAACTATTGCTACAATGGTAACCATATTACATTATGTAAATGCATCAAATCAACATGTTGTACACCTGAAATTTACACAATGTTATACGTCAAGTATATTTCAACTAAAAAAAAAAATCAGAGATCCTGGTGTGTTTTAAACCTGAATGAAAAGTGTAACCTCTTTGCTCTCTCAACCATTTCAGAAAGTGATGAAGAATAACATGGCCTAAAGATGGGCAAGATCAAGTAGAAACAGGAAAGAAAAAACATATATAACCTACAAACAACTAAACAGCCCCCAGAAAGAAGCGGATATGAACACAAGGTTTCCGTATCTCAGGTACAAATTTAAATTTAAAATGAGGTGAGTGGACTCATCTCCTACATGCACTTCTTGGTAACCAACATGATACTAAAAAGTAGGTGAGATAACACTGGTCTCATTAAAGGGTTCGGAATGAACGTCAAGAGGCCAAATTTCTTGTTCTCTAAAACGTCTATCAACCTGCCAATCAAAATTCTTCAGCCAGGCAAGTGTTTTCTTTTCTTCTTATTTACATAATATTTTCTGTGAGCAACAACTCTACAACTTCAGTGTCTTTGGAATCCATTAGGCACCCACATAAATGAAAAAAATTGTTGGTGTTTTGCAGAAACAAGCTAAACAAGAAACTTAGTTTATCTAGATTCTAATATAACGGCAAATAACTTTGACTGAAGAAGCATCTTTACAGTCAGCAAATGTTACACATCTCCGAAGAAACTCCCTCGGAGGGCAGAATGGATTTTCCAAGTACAGTGGTAGCGATCCTTTGACTGACAAGCTTTCTCTTCTCCTTCAAAAAACCCCAAATGTGCCAGGGACTAACAGAAACTCCACAAACTTATAGACAAAGCACTCTTCCCGCCTTCAAAATGTAGGACTTATCCTTCCATTACTACGGGACATTATCCAAGCCACACTACCAGAAACCCCTGTACGCACTATACCCTAAGACACTGTCTGCTAAACAGCTTCTTATCATCTACCCCTTGAAAAAGTGCTTCATAACGCCTCCCAAAAGTCTCCAAGAACAGCAACCCCAAGTGTACCCGAGGCCAAAGACTAGGAGAGAAAGGTCCAGGAGAACCAGTGTTCGTACATTAGTCACCTTCACGACAAGTCACGTTTTTAAAATCGCCTGTCGGGAACACATCACATCCGACATACCTTATGCCCTTTCCATACCATGAAAACAAGTGGCTGCTACTAAACCCGAGCAACTTACCCAGCCTCTATCTGAACACTTCCCACACACAACCCACCATCACCAAGGGCCAGGGTAACCGGGTACAAAGGCACCCAGGCGCCTCCCTCTCCCACTTAAGTCTCTGTAAATTCCAAAACGCGGCACGAAAACCTCCGCAGAGAGGGCTGCCAGGCCAGCCCGCCGAGGAGTCACGGAGTAATCGGTTTGTCGTTTCATAGGAGCCTTGGAGACCCGCACTCTAAAAGCCGGGATGATTTGGGGGTGTGACCTGGGCCGCTCCCTGCCCCTCTCTCCCTTCATGGAAAACTCCCGTGTGGTCGCGGCTACTCACCAGACCAGGGAACACAGAGAGAGGAAGGAGACAAGGGCCAAGGCCCGCCGGTACTTCTTCATCTTTTCCTCCTTCTTCCCCCTGCCAGAAGGCGGCACATCCTCTCGGCAGCTGCTACTGCCGAGGCCAAGATGGAGGAGCCGGAGCAGGAGAGCGAGGATGAGACCGAGAGTCCGAAGGGCTGCGGCTCTGGAGGAGCGGCTCCTGAGCGGCGCGCGCGCTGGCCGCTCTCTCCCAGGGGCCCACAGCGGCGCCGACGGGTGCGCTTCACAGGAGGCTTCCGGGAATCGCCGTTGCTGCCGCGGCCGCCGGCTCGTCCGCGCCCGCCTCCTCCAGCCGCCGCCGCCGCCGCTGCCCCATATCCCCCCCACCCTCCCCGGTTCTCGCTCCGTGCTGCCGGCGACCAACGGCCGCTGCGTACTAGCCTCTCAACAACCAATCACCGGCGGGGCCGCGACACCTCATACACCGCTGAGCTGGAAGAAGACGCGTCACCCACGTCCAGCGGCGCTCGCACCCCCAACTAGCCTCTGCGCGGGCCACGCCCCCTCCGACGTCTCAGGCGTCTGAGCCAGAGGGAGGAGGGCACAAAGCGAGAGAGGCGGGGGTGGCCACCGCCCCGCCCATCTCAAGTCCCGCCCACTTCAGGAAGTCCAAGAGGAGCCTCGTGACCCTCAGCCTTCCTCGTACGATGGCCCGCCCTCTAGCCCAGGGCGCGCCGTGTCCGTGCAAGGGCCCTTGGGAGCTGTAGTTTTCTCTCCGGAACCCTTCCCTTTCCCTTTCCCTGTCCTTCCCAGGATCATTGTTTTGATGAAGAGGTCTGTGGTTTCGCTTCTCACTGCAGGACTGGCCAGCTTTGGAATTGTTACATCCAGTTTTCCTTTTTTGACCACAGTTTGTGGGAAGGCCTAGAATGACGGTGGGGGAAAAGCTATACTAATAAAATTTAAAAGACGTTTTCCTGTGTCAGTGGGCCGGGCCCATCGAGCTAGGTGCTGATTGGTTAGCGGAAAGGGGTGTGCCAAGAGTGCCTCTCATCTGATTGGTTGGAATGAGAAGTCTTCCGCATCTTTTCCGCCTCTTGAAGAATTTCGCTCCCCGCCAGATTCCTCCATTGGGATCGGCTCGATTGGTCTTCAGTCTCTTGGATTCGTGCTTTGGGTTCGCTGCGGTGGGGCCGGAAGGGAAAACTGCGGCTCCTTATGGGGGAGCTCCAAGTTCTGAGGTTCACCGAAAGCGGGGAAGGTGGTCTCGTACACACGTCTGTTGCTACAGTCTGAGACAAAAAGTGACCGCTTCTCAATCTTTAAAACGAGCAGTGTGCCCCCCCCCCGAGATTTTTATGCCATTGAGTCCCCTAAAGATCTCTCAGAAGCTTGTTTAGGGACCCTCTGCCTGAAAGTCCACAATGCTTGACCGCTTTTCTTCCCAAACGCCTCTTGACATAGTTCTCTTCTATGAGGTGGTATAGAGGAAGACGCACGAGCTTTTTTGCTCTGGGGAAGACGTCTGGCCTCTGGCCTCATGTGTTCCTTCTTCTGTCTCTGGTGATGTATTTGACTCTTGACACTAAGAGGGAAGTTAGTCTCTACCGAGTGATATTTCTTTTATAAAATAAGAAATATAAAAGCATAACTCAATGATGTTTCCCTTTTTGTCTTGGCTGTCAGAAACTCAGAACTACCTTCTCCAGAAAGCAGCCAGACATATGGGAGAATGGAGACTCCAGTTGTCTGTGCCGTGGAACATGGCACAATGTCTAGTGTAAGAAATGTTCAAAGCAGGTGTTATTAAAGTGTAGGCCACTTGGTGCTCATGTGGTCGAAGGAAAAAAGACTCAGTAAAGTGCCCATCTGACAATTTTGAACCACGTAATTTCCTTGTAAACCTTCTAAGTTGAATTAGTTGTTAATTGTATTCCCAGGGAACAGAATGTTTTGACTCATTCTAGAATTCTTACTATGAGTCAACTGGATATTAGAAAAATTCTACATAGGATGATTTGGTTTTAGAAGAATTCATCCTAAACTAATTTTTCTGGCAATAATTAGGTAACAGTTCCAATGATCTGTTCATGGCACTTTTAGTATATGACAATAAAATCACTTCATCTCTCTCACTGTAGTAGGCAAGCACTTAACTCGCCCAAGAGCAGTATCAAATGATTAACATGTAAATTAAAAGGAAGGTAGGGGCAACAGAAGGATGGGGATTATTTTACATTCTTTACCATGTGAGGCACCCTTTTCCTTTCACTCCAGGAAATAGGTTATTCATGGCAAGGAAGAGGTTCTCCTGAGCTGATCCTCAGTAGATCACAGCAAAGAAAGTTCTGTTAGAATACATGCTCAACTCAAGCCTGGCAAGTTATCATGTGCCTCTCTTGTATCCTCTCCTTCTCACCCCAAACCCACAAGTCCACCCACTGCTTTTCCACTAAGTCTCTGCAATGATCTTTTGGAATATATAGTTAGTAGATAGAATTTTTCTTCTTTCTTTCCTCCCTTCTTTCCTTTCTTTCTTCTTTTTCTTTCTTTCTTCCTTTTTCCTACAGTTGGGGCTTTATTGTGACCCCTGTGGTAGGGTTGCCATTCACCTAATTATTAATCAATCATTAGCTTTAATTATTTCAATAAATAAATATCTTTTTCCCTTTTTGTTAATTTCATTTCCATTGTTTCATGTTAAGGTGTAATTTTCAGCCCTCTGAGCCTTTTCATTTTTTCTCTTGGATATTTCATAATTTCTGTTCTCATCTATACTGTTGACTCCCTGGTCTATATCCCAACTTCACTTCAAGTAAGTGCTAGACATAACACTTATTCTACCATCACTTCAAATTTTACCTGCATAAAATAGAACTTGTTTCCCCGTAAATTAACTTCTTCACTTGAGTTTCTATTTGTGCTCATTCTTCTTTGTTTTAAGGCTTCAGATAGTGAGAATAAGAGAAGTTCCATGGAGGTGACGTTTGAAAAACTGGTAGACATTTTTCTGCATGGTTGGTAAATATAATGAGAAAAAATAATGGAAAAAATATAATGAAATAGATAAATATAATAAGAAAATGAGTAAGAATTATATAAAATAAATTGAGTATAGATAAATGTCACCATACTCAAAAGTATAACATATGCCAAAGAATGGCAAGAAAGCATATAGAAAAACCAAAATGTGTATATAATCTTTAAGGCTCACGCTAAGTAATCACCATTTACCACCTCTTAACTACACTACAGTGATTCTCAACCAGGGACAATTTTTTTTCCCTTGGGGGAAAATTGGCATTGTCTGGAAATTTTTTGGTTGTCACAACTGAGGTAATGCTACACCTAGTGGGTAGAGTTCAAGGATGCTACATCCTACAATGCAGAAGACAGCCTTACATAACAAAAAAATTATTTGGCCTGAAAAGCTGAAAGTACCCAGCTTGAGAAACTGTGCTATAGCAGAATCTCACAATTCAATAAAATCTATAAAGCACTGACAACACACATGATAACTCATGTGACTTGCAGATCCTTGGATTATTCAGGAAGTCACCAAGGACAAAAATGCATGATGAACAGGAGCTCTCCCATTCCTAAAAGGTTAAAGACACAGAAACTCTGGACAGGTTGTCCCTGCCCTGATAGAGATCAAATACTCTGTTTGCTGATGGTGAAGAAGAAGAAGAAGCAGATCTCAGAAAAGAAGCCAACCCCTCTGGCCATCTCCTTTGTCATTTATCTCATATATAAATCATACTTTCAAAGCACAAGAGAAGAAATATTTGTCTAAGTTGGTGATATTTGATGAGCAAGCTCTGACTTATTTTGAATTTGTTGAAAAGTTATTTGCCCTTTTCAATATTATAAAACGCTGAGATACTATGTGTCTTAGAGAGGAACAGCTGAGGCTCAATGAAATTAGATGCTTCTAGAGTAAAAGCCATTTAGGACAAAAGTTCCCTGGAAATCAGTGAAAGAAAGGGCCAGGGAACTGAGAAAAGACGTATACAGAGACAAGAAAAGGGACTAAACCAGATGGAAATAAGGGTGAATGTGGTGATCAGCACTTAAATTTTTAACTACATATAGATACAGTACGGAGATTTCTTACTGTTTGTCTTCACTCCACTTGCTGCTGCTTCTTTGAGTGTGTGTAGATATGTACATAGAATAGCACACACCTGTTTTATTCAGTCACTCCTTGCCTGAGGGGAGCCTAAACTACTTTGCCAAATCTACCCTAGAGCACTGATAATGTGGCCACTGGAGGAGGAAAATGTAGAACTCAGAGGGAGATAAGAAAGTGAATTGCTTCTCTAGGACAGCCTGAGAACTCAGTCCCTTAACAGAAGAATCACAAACTGCAATGTTGGTTTGTTCAGTTCTGTTTATACAGCAAATAACAAAAGATAAGATTTCCCCTTAAAATTTTTGTACTTTATGATCGCCAATTTAATCTTCTATCACTGTTTTACAAATGTCTACTTTGAAAATACATGAGTTTAGCAGGCTAGTAATGAAATCAGCCAGAGGAAGGATTACTCAGGAAGTGGATGATGGAGAGGGAGAAATCTAAGACAGTTTCCAGGAGGGTGTGTGGTCATGTCATGAATGGGAAAGTCAGGAGTCACAGGTTTGTAGGAAAGATTAGTTTGATTTTAGGAGCATAGTTTTGAGCTTGAGGTTCTGGTGGAAGGATCTAGCAAGCATTTATAAATACATATTTCCACATAGGAAGAGAAACGAAGCAACTGATGATGATGTATTAGGAGTTTTAACTGCTGTGCCCTTCAGTACCTCCTGTACAATGCTCTCAGATGAAGCTTCCTAAAACATTACCTTCATCACATCCTTGCCATGTCCTGAAACACCTGTGTTCTTAGGTCTTGTAATGTCTGTCTCCCCAAGCAGCCTGTAAATTCCTTATGCAAAGAGGTCATGTGTTACATATGCAAAACACAATGCTTTTTTTATTATTATTATAGGGTCCCAAGAAATAATTTTTTACTTAACTACTATTTCATTTGTTTAATCATACCACATTACAATCTGCCCAATACTTTTTTTTTTTTTTTTTTTTTTGCGGTACGCAGGCCTCTCACTGTCGTGGCCTCTCCTGCTGTGGAGCACAGGCTCCGGACGCGCAGGCTCAGCGGTCATGGCTCACGGGCCCAGCCGCTCCGCGGCATGTGGGATCCTCCTGGACCGGGACACGAACCCGTGTCCCCTGCATTGGCAGGCGGACTCTCAACTACTGCGCCACCAGGGAAGTCCTGCCAAATATTTTTAATTCCTAGGAATAGCAATCCCCTAAGCTGGGAAAGTCTTATGTAACTGACTAGTCTAGAGCCCCTAGCCAGCTATCTCTTCCATTACAAATAGCCAAATTAGCTTCTTAGCATAATACTGTTTGACTTGTATGTGACTAGATTTTTCTGGGCTTAAATTATCCCTGAGTAATCTGGAGAAATAACGTGTTTAACAAATATTTATCGAGCTTTTCTTATATGAAAGGTGCTGCAGCAGATTGCCTCCAGGAAACTCACATTGTCCTAGCAGGTTTCTTAACCTTCTTCCAGACTGCACCCCTTTGGCAGTTTGGTGATACACATGGGACCCTTCTCAGAGTGTTTATAAGGGTATAAAATAAAATAATAGATTACAAAGGAAACCAATTAAACTGAAATACAGTTGTGAAAATATTACAAAGCAAATTTGTGATTAGTAATACACGTGCTTTTTTATTAACACATTAAATAATAAGACAACAGCAGGTCTAGTAGCTTCAATAATTCCAAAAGAGTGATGAGTTTAAAAGGTATTTCAAGATACCTACAGGGACTTCCCCTGGTGGCACAGTGGTTAAGAATCTGCCTGCCAATGCAGGGGACACGGATTCAAGCCCTGGTCTGGGAAGATCCCACATACTGCAGAGCAACTAAGCCCGTGTGCCACAACTACTGAGCCTGCGCTCTAGAGCCTGTGAGCCACAACTACTGAGCCCACGTGCCACAACTACTGAAGCCCACGCGTCTAGAGTCCGTACTCTGCAACAATAGAAGCCATCGCAATGAGAAGCCCGTGCACTGCAATGAAGAGTAGCTCCCCGGGCTTCCCTGGTGGCGCAATGGTTGAGAGTCTGCCTGCCGATGCAGGGGGCACGGGTTCGTGCCCTAGTCCGGGAGGATCCCACATGCCGCGGAGCGGCTGGACCTGTGAGCCATGGCCGCTGAGCCTGCGCGCCCGGAGCCTGTGCTCCGCAATGGAAGAGGCCACAACAGTGAGAGGCCCGTGTACCGCAAAAAAAAAAAAAAAAAAGAGTAGCCCCCACTCACCGCAACTAGAGAAAGCCCACGTGCAGCAACGAAGACCCAACATAACCAAAAATAAAAAATTAATTAATTAATTTTTTAAAAGATACCTACAATATGTATCATGTGATGTAAAGATTTCCATTAGTGACAAATTTATAGATATTGTTAGTACTACTAAGGTTAGTTACCTACATTCGTAATAAGAGAGAATTATAAATTTCAGTAAAAGGTTAGTGGAAATAAAGACATAATTACTTTTCTGTCCAAGTTCATGGACCAGTGAATTGTATACGTGGATTCCAAGTTAAGAAGCCCTGCACTAAGGCATTATTTTCTTTTGTTTTGTTTTGTTTTTTGCGGTACGCAGGCCTCTCACTGCTGTGGCCTCTCCCGTTGCGGAGCACAGGCTCCAGATGCTCAGGCTCAGCGGCCATGGCCCACGGGCCCAGCCTCTCCGCGGCATGTGGGATCTTCCCGGACCGGGGCACGAACCCGTGTCCCCTGAATCGGCAGGCGGACTCTCAACCACTGTGCCAGCAGGGAAGCCCTATGGCATTATTTTTAAAATTGTGAGTCACAATTAGTTAGAGAGTCAAGAAATCAATTTTAAGGGACTCCAGCAGTACTTTTTAAAAAGTAAAAGGTAATAGTTTATAAAATATCAGTGTCTCAGTGAGGGGTAGTATTATCTCAGTTACTGTTGTTTCAGTGACGTATGTATTGTGTATGTGTACATGTGTGCATGTGTGTATATGTGTGTGTTCTGTTATATATGTATATGCATACTGAGCTGCAATGTAAAATATATGCTTTAATGTGGGTTGCAGTAAAAATAAAGTGAAAGCCACTGCACTAGGGGAAATAAGATACATAAGACATGGAACAAATGCCACAAATAATACAAATCATGAGTGTCACAAGATTTTAGAGGAAAAAGAAATTACTTTTTTTCTTTTGGGGAAACTATCAAGGAAGACCTAAAGGTGGAGGCAGATTTGAGGTGAGTTTTGAAAGATGAGTAGGATTTTCATAGATAGAGATGTGAGGAGAACCTATTTCAGGTATAGGGAACAGTAAACCCTATAATCTAATTAAAAACTACCTTTACAATTTTTATCATGTGCCCTCTAGTTTTGGTTTGCCTGACACTTATTTGGTATTCTGCGTTTGACATAAACAGTGATAGTGAACTCTAAATGACACCAAAAAAATAAATAAATAAACAGATATTTATTGAATATTTACATAAAATACTTCACTTTAGGTAATGTGATGACTCTAAAGACTAAGCATTAGGGATGCTATCTTCTTTGAAACAAAGCCTTCAAGAATATTAAAATAACAAAATGTGTGCCAAGTACAAAGTGATCACAGTGAGTTCAAGATCATTAAATTGAGTAAAGATAGTGCAACTGAACACATGCAATTACCTTACTCACAAAACCCCATAAAACAACAGGAAAATTTTGTTTGTTGTTTGTACATAAAGCCACAAGGATGGGGAGATCAGGAGAGAGAATCAGAAGAACAAAACTTTGAAGCTGGAAAGCATATCTGTAAGGAAACAACTTCTTAAAGTGACCATATGCTGGTCTTCCAAGGACAACTCTGATTTACCCTTATTAATCGTCCTGGCATAATTAATAATAGTGCCAACTTTTACTTTCAAACATGTTCTGGTTTGAACAATGGATAATAATCCTCAACATAGCAGACATGAAAAAACTGAACCCTAATTTAGCAACAGGAAGTGGCAAAAATTGACCCAATTTGTGACACGAAATCCCCAGAAAGCTCATTCAGGAAATGCCAGCCCAAAGTACAACGGAAAGTGAGGTTAACAGTACATGTGGTTGGTGGTGTTAGTAGTGAGAGAGGGTTGCAAAGTAAGAAATAGTTAGAGACCCTTCACAACTCTACATGGCTAGGTGACTGCCCTTCCCCCATCTCCCTCAAAAAACTATAGGTTTATTATCAGGGGAGGAAAAAGGTAAAGCTTGGACTTGGGAACACCTGGCATAGTTTAAGGCAGAAGTATCATGCAAAAAACAAGAGTATTTTTGTGATAATCGGTTGGGGAAACTTAAATTAGGACTGGTCACTAAATAATAAATTATTTTTCTTATATATGATAATACCATTGTAGTTATATAGGAAATGTCCTCACATTAAGGAGATGTATGCTGAAATACTGAAGAGTGAAATGTCATAGTGACAGCACCTTACTTTCAAAGATTCAGAGAGAGAGAGAGAGAGAGAGAGAGAGAGAGAGAGAGAGAGAGCGCGCAAGAACAAATAGGCGCAGGTGTTAGCTATTGTTGAATCTAGATAGAGAGTATTCAGGTAGCCATTGTACTATTCCTTCAACTTTTCTATGTTTAAAATTTTTATAGGGCTTCCCTGGTGGTGCAGTGGTTAAGAATCTGCCTGCCAATACAGGGGACACGGGTTCGAGCCCTGGTCCGGGAAGATCCCACATGCCGCGGAGCAACTAAGTCCATGAGCCACAACTACTGAGCCTGCGCTCTAGAGCCCATGAGCCACCACTATTGAAGCCCACGTGCCACAACTACTGAAGCCCTCGTGCCTAGAGCCCATGCTCTGCAACAAGAGAAGCCACCGCAATGAGAAGACCGTGCACCACGGCGAAGAGTAGCCCTGCTCACCGCAACTAGAGAAAGCCCATGCGCAGCAACAACAACACAGTGCAGCAAAAATAAATAAATAAAATAAATAAATTTATTAAAAAAATTTTATAATAGCAATTTGGAGGGAGTAGGAACACACACTTGATGCTGAGACCCCAGCCATCTTCCTGCACTTGCAGGCAGTCTCTCATTTTCCAGGCGGGAGACTGGAAGAGTCTTCTCTGGGGAATTTGATTATCCCAAGAGAAAAGACCTAAAAGATATTGAGACCTGAGTTTTCCCAACTAGTTCGCCCTATGAGAAAGTGTAGTCAAGTCCCAGCCATGTACTCAGAGTATCCAATCAGCTTTTTAGTGCCCCATTCTTTAAAAGGAGTAGATAACTAATGACTACCAGGCATGAGAAAATACTCTAACATGATGGATAGAGACTAAAACAAACAGGGAAAAACAAACACCTTGAAGCAGAAGAAAAAGACTATGCAGTGAGAAGAAATCTTAAAAAAAAAAAAAGAAAAAGAAAGAAATTCTAACATTGCCAGATATTGCCACCATAAAATAGGAGCAGGATACTATAAAAAAGGAACCTGTCAAGGACAAAAACAAGATCTCTTATAAAGTAAAGCTATGAAATAAAAAACTCAATGGAAAAATTGGAAGATTAAGTTGCAGAAATCATCTAGAAAGTAGACCAAAAGATAAAGGACCAATCCAGGAGGTCCAGTATACCTGTAATAGAAGAAGAGAGAAGGCAGGGATGGGGTAATAAATAATTCTGAAGACATTTTCCTTCAGTTGGGAGTTTCCATATTGAAAATTCCCTAGTCTAAGTGCCCAGCACACTGGATAAAAATGACCAACAGTAAGGTGCATCACTGGGATAGTTGAGAACACTGGAGGCAAAGGGAAGATCACAGAAGTTTTAGAGATAGGAGAGAAAAATAGACCATGCGCAAAGAATCAGGAATCAATAGTTTCAGGCTTCTCTACATTTACATGGAAAGCTGAAAGGCAGTAGTGCAGCATCTTCGAAATACTGAAGGAAGGTTATTCCCAACCAAGAATTATATGCTCAGCCAAGCCATTAATCAATCCCCAAGTGTCAGGGGGAATAAAGACATTTTGAGACAGGCAAGATCTCAATAAATTTACCTGCTGTGCATTTCTCATGAAAAGAGATTTTGCTCTACCAAAACAAGGTAGGAAACCAAAAAGAAGACACTTGATATAGGAAACAGGAAATCTAGTACAGAGGAAAGAGGTGAAGGGGATCCCCAGCGTGACTCTGAAGGAAGAACCCAGCATGACAGCTGAGTACCAGGCATAGGAGGCAGCCACTGCAGACTGGGGCAGGTCAGAAGACACTGAGAGAGACCTCTTCCAGAAGATGACAGCCACAGAACATGTACTGCATCTGAGTGATTTGGAGGAAAACTTAGACACTTTTGAAAAGATAGTTCATTAGTGAAAAGCACTTTTAGAAAACTAAAATAAAACAATTTAGAAAACAGCTCTGCAGGAAAGTTTCATCTGTGAATAGCATTTACATGATCTTAAGAACAATGAAATTAAATCTAATCAAAATTATGATATAACTACATCAGGAGGATGGGAGGATTGGAAGGATTATAGGTCTCGGGTAGGAGTTATTGGTCAGGAAAAAGGAAAAAGAGCAAAATCCTCAGCTTCCATAGCAGAAAGTCAAGCAAAAATGCCTAAAACTTGGAAAATCAAAAACAAAGAATAACAACACATGCTATTTAGGACATGGAGGTAAATATCAAAATAACTGACTTTAAGCAGTAAAAGCAGTTGATTTTCAAACAGGGAGAAAAAGAAGGAGGGCAGCAGGGCACTGCTTTTCTTCATAACTTTGTTAGAACTAGTTGATTCTTTTTTTGTGTGTGTGTGGTACGCGGGCCTCTCACTGTTGTGGCCTCTCCCGTTGCAGAGCACAGTCTCCGGACACGCAGGCTCAGCGGCCATGGCTCACGGGCCCAGCCATTCCACGGCATGTGGAATCTTCGCGGACCGGGGCACGAACCCGTGTCCCCTGCATCGGCAGGCGGACTCTCAACCACTGAGCCACCAGGGAAGCCCCAGAACTAGTTGACTCTTATGTGCATGTATAACTTTGAATTTTAAAAAATTAAGATACTTTATCATGATATTTGTGATTTGTGGCAAAATAAATTCATATTTTTCATGTTTTAGTATGTTTTCCATTTGTCTATCCTAAATCTGTGGAACAAAGTAAACTATTTGCTATGATGTGTAGATTTCACAATTGTTCTATTCAGTCCCTAGACTTGAAAATCTGAATGGAATGGAAGAAGATAATAAAAAGTGGAGATGTGGGGCAAATGGACATTTTCCTATTGATTATTTTTCTCTTTTAGAATAGGAAAGCGTTACTAGACCTCTCCCCACTACCCCTGCTTTCAGAACCACCTATTTAGTGTTTTAAATGTAATTTTTTTCCAGGCCTGAAAATTTCTCCTTCCCTCTGTTATCTATATCTATTTTTAAACCATCTTTCTAATGGTCTTATTAAGTAAAGCAACTACCTGGATAATTGACACATACTTACTTTGCCTCAGTTATTCAGTCATTATCTTGTTTTGAGGCATGAATTGTGAAGATCGTTATATAGACCAAGTAATTTCTCCTCTTTATTTTGCACAGGGAGATAAAGGGATATTAAAGCATGTCGGTAAATCTTTAAAGGATCTGCATGAAATGATATTTAAGGTAAACCAGTATTAAAGAGCCTTTGCAGTTTCCCTCCACAAAACAACTTTCAATTCGTTACACTGAAAGGACCCAAACCATTTAATTGAACTCATTGAGAAAGTCTGTTCAATAGGAAAGCATTAAATATTAATCATTTCACATCACCAAATAATTAATGAAGAGTAACAAGGATGCTTCTAGGAAAGGCTGAGAAACTGTTGAGAATATTGCATTTTTATAGAAACTTTTGGCAGGCCAGATGGAAAGCCACTGTCTCCATAAAGTCTGGCAGAATCCCACTGTGCAATCCCTCCACTATGTGAACCTCATAATATGGATTATTACATTTTGACTTGCACTATAGTTAGTGCGTCCTTCACTGGATGGATGGGAAGTATCTTATTTCACCTCTGTATCCCCCAGAGCACTGAGCATTATTTCTCCTACAAAGGAGCTATTCAATCAAGTCTAACTATGAGGATGATACTGGTGATGATGAGGATGATGATTCATATAGTGGGATATTTAAATTTATTGGGCAGATTTTATATTCAGAGTTAGAGCTTTTATGTGCATTCTTTCATTTAAAACTACAACAATTAAAAAGAAAAAACCAGAACTACAATTAAGCAATACAATCCTCATTATATTACTTGTGAGATGGAACATTAAAGTCTGACTTTTTTAGAATGTTTAGAAACATTCAGCCTTTATTGGAATTTATTAGGACTGTCAGTAGCTAAAGTCCCATCTTCCGAGATACAACTGAAAAGAAAAATTACACTGTAAGAAGTTTGAAAAGAAAAATACTTATTACTGAAGAATAGGGATGAAGACGAAAGGGATTTTTTTTAAAATTTATTTTTGGCTGCATTGGGTCTTCATTGTGGTGCGCAGGCTTCTCCTTGCGGTGGCTTCTCTTGTGGAGCACGGGCTCTAGGAGCGCGGGCTTCAGCAGTTGTGGCACGCGGGCTCAGTAGTTGTGGCACGCGGGCTCTAGAGCACCAGCTCAGTAGTTGTGGCACACGGGCTTAGTTGCTCCGCGGCATGTGGGATCTTCCTGGACCAGGGCTTGAACCTGTGTCCCCTGCATTGGCAGGTGGATTCCTAACCACTGAGCCACCAGGGAAGTCCTGAAAGGGATTTTTGATCATTATGGGGAGGATTTAAAATTTGAATCCTTTAAAATTATTTTGATTAATTTTAAACATTGTATGTTCTTAATTTTACCTTTATTCAGAACCTACTTATAGGCTAAAAAAATCAATGTGATGTATTTATTTGCACAATTGTGAGTAACTATACCTACTTTTTAGAGACTCACATTTGCTGGAAATATCTTGACAAATGTATTATGAATTTATTTTTATTGTATTTATCTATAGTGTTGCCGACATAGATTCAGCCAACTTGTGAAAGGTGCACAAAGCATTTAATTAACTGTGCTTCTTTTTTTTTATTTGCACAAGCAGTTCTTTGTGTTTTCACTCCTCTTTGGTCAACTGCAATTTCTTCTAGATCTCAATTTTCTAAATTTTCCTTATAATAGAATCTTCTATAAAAAATATAGTTTCCTAAGCCCATCCGAGAAACAAAATCAGAATTTCCAGGAGGCTGGCCCTGAAATCTGTACCTAATAGGTGGCTTTTGTTGTCAAATAAGTTTGGAAACACTGTTCTAAGACATTCTTCCCTTGGCTCCTTGAGCCATTACCTTTACAGGACTAAATAAAGCATCTCTGTTGTATTGGACTAAAAGTATGGCTGCAGGGAAACTTGGTAAATTTTATTTCTATTCTAATTTCATTCAGTTTTTAAGTTGCACCACTCTGATTAAATGACAACTCACATTCTCACTGTAGAGTGAAAAGTGAAATATATATGTATGTGATTTTCCTTTGACACCCCTCACCCTGACAAATAAACTTCCTAAGGCTAGAGTCTCATTTTTTCTTTTACCTATGCTTCTCACAGGCCTAAGCAGAATGATTTAGAGATCATTCTGCTAATCTTCTGCCGACCAAGACCCAACTGCTATCAACTAAGATTTCCCACTTGGCAATGATGAATGGAAGATATTAAGAAAATCTCCTTCCACCAGTCCTCTCTCATGTACTCACTTTCCTTCTTTCCTGCTCTTTTTCCAAACTCCCTCTGTTGAGTCTGTTTTGTCCTGTTTTGTCCACACTCAAGTAATGGCTTTATGTGTGCATTTATAAATATAGCATAGAGGGCTTCCCTGGTGGCGCAGTGGTTGAGAGTCCGCCTGCCGATGCAGGGGACACGGGTTCGTGCCCCGGCCCGGGAAGATCCCACATGCCGTGGAGCAGCTGGGCTCCTGAGTCATGGCTGCTGAGCCTGCGCGACGGGAGCCCGTGCTCCACAACGGGAGAGGCCACAACAGTGAGAGGCCCGCGTACCTCAAAAAAAAAGAAAGAAAGAAAAAAAATATATATAGCATAGAATGTAAACTTCAGTGAGACGGGACTCTCTCAGCAGAACTTTCTGGTCTTGGTCAGCGTATTAATAACATAAACAGCATTTCCAGGACTATAAACAAAGCCATTTCAGCGATGAAGGTGGGACCTTTCTTTCTCCAGTGGAAAGGCAACTTGCAGCAGATACTTGATATCACTGAATTAAGGAGTCTCTCTGCCATTGAACATAGCTCTGTGCCTGAAAATCTGTGGCTCATCTGGCTTTTTCAGCAATAATTGGGTACAACTGACTCAATTGTAAGAGAAAGCATGACAATGACTATGGTAGATTATATTCTCTAAAAATTGTCACAGAAATTTGTCTAGTTCCCCATGTTCTTCTGGAACCTTGTTACTTCTCCATCAAGAGTCAGAGACTGTCTCTCCTCCCCTTGAAATGAGAGGGGGAGGTGGGCTTTGTGACTGCCTCGACCAATAGACTGTGGTGAAAGTGAGGCCATGTGATTTCCAAGGCTATGTCATAGAAGATCGTAAAAGGAGATATGGATTCTGCCTGGCTCTCTCTCTTACTTGGACACACCCTTAGAAAACAACCTCCATATTATAAGGAAGCCCAGTGACACAAAGAGGTCACATGTATGTGTTCTGGTCAATAGTCTCAGCTTATATTCCAGTCAACAGCCAGCATCTCCTGACAGATGTCTCAGTGAATGAGCCTTCAGATAATTCCAGCCTCTGGCAGTCATCACCCCAAACTTTTTAATCTTCCAGTGGAGGGCCCAAACTTTTTAATCTTCCAGTGGAGCAAAGACAAATTCTCCCTGTGTTCCCTGTCCTTATACCTTATCCATGAAATCCATAAGCACAATAAAACATTGTTTTACTCCACTAAGTTTTGGGGTGATTTTATTACACAGAAGATAACTGGAACAATGGCTAATATGCTGAAAGGAAGAGAACACAAAAGTTACCTAACATATCAAACAAAACATTAATCATGGAAATTGCTCCTACATTTCTGTGAGAAAAATAATTGAATGGCCTGTTATAAACATGAGCTAGGAGAGGTAATTCTGTATTGTCACTAGAAGATTTGTGAGCAAAAGGTCAACAGAAATTGATGCATGACTTTTCTAAGGTTCCATTACGTTATTTTTTTTCCTTAGGTTCATGATAGATAATTTGGAAAATAGACAAATACCAAGAAAACCATAGTCCCACCGCTCAAAGTCAACCACTGTATTTTTCCATATTTCTTGTCTTTTCTTTTTCTAAGCATCTATTTTTAAAACATCATCGAGATCATATTATCAATACAGCATTTTAATCCCACATACAGTCTTTTAATCCACTGTTTAGTTTAGTTCCCTCCATCAGAATTGTCCTGTGCTTCTCTTTTCTGCCCAGCTGAAGCTCTTCCTCATCTAGGAAGTCTGCTGGGACCACCCAACCCACAAAGATGTCTACCTTAAAATTGTAGCACTAATCGCCAACACCACTTATTTGCTATATAATCACATATTACTTCATGACATTTTATGTATTAATCTTTTAATGTCTATATCATATAATCTTTTCCATCATGCCTTATCTTCCTAACAAGACTGAAAGGGACTTCAGGGCAGAGGTCAGTGTTTTAATCTTTCTATTCCCTACAGCACCGAATACATATGTAGCAGATACTAAATATTTATTGAAAGAAAGGAAAAGATGGGGAGAAAGGAAGGAAGGAAGTAAAGTTTCATCTCTAATACTTTCCATGTTTGTTTCATTGTTCTTTCATCTCAAAACCACATGAGTTATTAATTATCATAAGTTTGACATGTGTATGGCTATGGCTATATATATATATATATATATATATATATATATGAATATATATGAACACCTTTAGGATTTTACCTGAAAAAGGTATTACAAAGTCTACAACTTTTCCATTATCTTTCACAAATATGTCTTTAGTATAGAAGCAAAATTGGGTACTCAAAAACACGTTTTAATGTTCACATTTTATTTACAGAGCATGTTATTCCGACATTATAAGGGTATGTGTGTACACACTAGAAAACAAAAGTACCAGGAGGTTTTGTTTGACGTTGTCAAAGGCTTCAGCGTATGTGCAGACTAGACTACAGGGCAAGATGGAGACTGCCTGAAGCTGGTCTAATACCATTAGAACTTTCAGGAAAAGGCTGGAGAAGGGAAGGGAGAAGAATATAAACTATTCAGTTTTTAGTTTTGGCCAACAGGATGCCGAAGGAGCAGCACTTAGGAGGTTAAGTGCAATTTAGTGGACATTTTGGCATTTGGGGTATAGAGTGTGTGTGTGTGTGTGTGTGTTGTTGTGTGTATAGTGGTCTCTCCAAATTGAAAAGATGTTTTTTTAAATATTGAACTGGTGTTTGAGAAGCCTTGGTGAGTTTCTACCACCTATAAAACTGGCAGCTGTAGGATGAAGGCCAAAGTAGACAGAGAGAGAGAGAGAATTAGCACAGCTATGGGAGAGGACTAGTAAAAATGGGTTCTGTAAGATAAGTGATCAGGACCAGGAGGTGATATTTTATTTTCATCACTTCTCTCCTCTCTGTATTCATCATCTCTTCTTCTCAACCTCTCAGACTTCAGCTTCTTCACTAAGACACACACACACGCACACATACACACACACACACACACATCTCTTTTTCAAAGCCTAATACATTTTATCAAGAACATCATATTCAGTTTCAGTGCCAGCATGTTTTCATCATGGAGATTAACTTTTGCCTGACACAGGTAAGTGCTGTAGGTGTTCAGAGAAGAAAAGAAGGGATGGAGCAAGGTGAGCTACTCAAGGAAGGCAGAGGAAGAGATGGGCCTAGGACTGGGCCTTCAAGGATAGATGCACTTTCCCTGGCAGAAGGAGCATGTGAGGTACTGCGTGTGTGCCTGTCATGTTTCAGGTATGGGATGGTGCTTTCCAGGCAGTGGGAAGAGCATATAAGCTAAGGTCTGGGGCCTGCTTCATATCCTAAGGGAAAAGAAAGAAGTTCAGTTTATCTTGAGAGAAGGCTACAGCCCTATCAGGGATTGTAGGAGACAAGGCTGAAAAGGTAGTTTGGGGCAGATTATAGAAGGCCTTGAATGCCCCCCCGCCAACCTCCCCGCAATGGTACTGCTCTCCTCTTCACCCAAGGACAGCAGCCCTTGGAATTGTTTCCATTTCCTCCCCGCGAGGAGCCAATACAGATCCTTGGCCTTAATCTTGAAAAAAAAAATCACCTAATGAATGGTTAACTTGCTGGAGAAGAGCTAATATGCTTGATGGATGAACAGTTTACTCCCAGAGAAGACATTAGTTATGAGAGAACAAGGAAATCCAAAGAACCTTCCTCGGAGGTCATCAGAACACTCAAGTATTATTTCATTAATCTTAATATTCTAACAATATTAAAAACCTGTCCAGATAAAAGGATATAAGGGAGAAAAGGGAGGAGGGAGAATATGGACAAGGAACAGGGAGAAAAAGAGGAGAGAGCGGGGAGCTGGGGGAGAGAAGAGTGATAAAATGGGGTGAGTCATGCAACTTTGTGTGCATCGAGGTGACCCTCCTGAAGCTATTTCTCTGTCCTCCTGCTTGTTCCCAGAAAAACAACCATGGAAGGGTTGACCTATAGTCGAAGGAAGCCTAGTGAACAGTGGAAGAGCTCCTATATCTTTTTCGTTTTTCATTGCTTTTACTGGCAGCAATGAGTGTTGCATTTTGAGCATGACCTTTCTTTTTTTTTAAAGAAAAAAAAGGGATTTATTTAAAAATGTAAAAAGCTAGAAGCTGAATAGTGATAGGAGCAATGGGCTGACAAAAACAATGCATCTTAGGAAATAAGGCCTAGCCTCATGGCTTCCTGTTGCAGTTACTTAAGAAACTGAAAATGCATGATCAGGAAGCAGTCCCTGAGGTCTGCCTTTTGTACCAGAAATGACTGGGGAAAGCCGGGCTACAGAGAAATGGGTCTTCCTTAGCACACTTATTCTGTTCTTAGTATGTTGGTTTGAACATCTAGACACCACCAGAGAATGCATAAAAGGACAAACAAACACCATGCAACCATACTGCTGAGGGCCATGACCTTGCACAGTAAAACACAAGGTCAGGCATTTCATCTCTTGCAAACTGTCATTCTTCAAAAGAGACCACAGGAGCCAAAGTGATGCATCCTAAAGACAGCGATGTTCCCAGGAAGGGAATACACAAAAATGAAATTAGTTTTATTATTAGGGTGATGTGTTCAGGAATAATTAATTTTTGTTTCTTAATAATCCACTTGATAACTCTATTTTAATTTGAGGTAAAAATACCAGCATGTATCCATCCTACGTTTCCCTAAGAGAACCTTTTTATTTGCCAAAGGACATTTCATGTGAAGTTGGCAAATTGTGTATTGACTGGGACAGAGTGTGCAGGACTGTTTATCTTAAGGTCCCACATGGCTACATGACCCTCTGATATCACCAGGGTGATATCGCTTCTTCCAAGACACAGCTATCTTTGAACACATGCTACACAAGGCTTTCAATCAGTAAATAAAATTCCATGAGTGGGGGGGGATAGCCCCTACCCATACAACCCTGTAATTCAAACCTGCTGTGTTTCATCTTTCACGCCTTTCTGCCACACAGAGAACTTGTTGACAGTACAGAAAGCAAACAGACACACACGCAAAAGACATGGGAAAGCACAGATGGTTTTAGATCATGCCTCATGACTACTCAAGCTATGGTTGCTCTATTCTTTGTTATTTCTCTGCAAACGGCTTGATTTTTTTGTTCACAAAATTGAAATTAGCAAGGAAAGAATATTTTTCTTCTCACTCCCATTCCTTTTGCTATTCGATATCTAAATGTTGATACAAGTCACTGACTCTGATAAAATGGAGACAAGGGTCAGAGGAAGGAGCACAGGTCATGGTATCTGGAAAAAACCAGATTCTGATGCCAGAACCCCAGCTCCTCACTCAACACAGATCAGGCCTTACTTAAGGCTCGTAATTTCCCTAAGTCTCTGTAAAATGAGAATGCTGAGACTCCTCGGAAGTTGAATTGAGAATCAAACGAGGTAATAGGAGCATGTAGCAAAGTGCCAGAACAGAGCAGTCAATCACAAACAGTTAGTTGAATCTGAATCTGAATGAGTGGGTGGCAGAGAACAGGAAATACTTGAAAAATATCCATTAGGACTAATTTTAGTCCTAAAAGCCATTCTGCTAGTTAAGAAACATGTTTTGTGTATTGTACTTACTAATCTGGAGGTTAATAGAAAAGTCCCTTTTATTTTCTCAACACTGAAACAATGAATTGAGTTTTCCTCAATGAATCTTTCAGCATTCCAGCCAAAGATCTGCACACAATAAATTAGACATAAGCATTATTCAAGTTCACGTTGCCTTCTTTTCATGTATATGTATTTCCAAGAGCTCTGCCTACAATGATAATCCTTATGTTCTGCTTTACTTCTAAGTATTCAATAATTACTTTTGCAAATTCCTTTCATTAACGAGGAGAAAATTATCCTTAAGCTGTGTGAAATATGCCAATTCCTTTAAAATATTTAAAGTGAAGAGATACAAATTGGACATGTCGTCCATATTCTAGAATGCCTAAATGTCTATATTCTCAGGACTGGGAAGGAAGCAAGTTCTCACTTTAAATGAACTGTGACAAATGAAATGATAGCTCAAAGGCTTGTGTCCGCAGACCAGATGGAGCTGAAGTTTCCTATTTCTTAGCTCACTCATTATGACTCTGCAGGTGGGGCTCACTCATTATGACTCTGCAGGTGAAGACAGGCCTGAATCAAGCAGAGTCTTGGTGGCCCAAGGTAAATTTTTTAACAGTATTTTCCTACTACTTTCTATGGAAAAGAGGGAAGCTGACTCTTGAGGATATATCCAGAAATACATACTCCTAGTCACATACTGCTCTTTGCTTACAAAGAATACAACTGGGGAACAGCAATCATTACGACCAAAACCAAATCCAACTTTTAACACAATAGCCAGAATAATTTAGCAGCAAGATTAATAAAAAGAACCGCATCTATTGTCCGTTCTTACTCAAGAAGACTCTGAGTTGATTTTCTAATGCCTCTGTGCTTCACTTTCCCCATCAGTAAAAGAACTGACTACACTTAGGCAGTAGATTTTTATTATTTGTTTCTGACCATCACCCGTTCTTTCTTCTGGAAACAGCATTTCCTTATTTTAGAAGAACTGAACTTCCCCACCTTGCACCTGGCCGCAAGTGGTCTGGATGGGAGCTGACCTCATTCCTCTGGTCAGTGATTGGCCCCATGAGTTGGGAACATGACCCAGGTTAATGCACTCTGAGCCTTTCCCTGGGATTTTCACACTGGAGTTTGGGAAAAGTGCCTTTCTTTCTTTCTGGTAGGGAAGGGATGGAGATTGAACCCAGGGACAGCTTGTAGCCTGGAGTAGGAGTGAATGAAGTTAGCAGCAGAGAGAAACAGAGATAAGGAATAGAGAATCCTGCTGCTATTCAAGCCCCATGTTCCCGTTCTCCCAAGGCTGGCTACATCCCTGTCCTTCCTGGGGTCTGGCTGTGTGAGACAAGGCAATCCTCTTTTACCTAAGTTAGTTCCAGTTGGGTTCCTGACCCTTGAAATCAAAAGAATTCCAATTGACATGGCCTACCTATCCAGAGGCTACCTGAGGAATATAATTTCTCAGATGAATGGAGCAACGTAAATATTTCACATGATGGAGTACTGATAAACTGTTTTTCATCATCATAATCAGTGTCTAGAAAATAATTAGAAATGACAGGCAATGCTGTTGTCGACTCTACTTGACAGGGTGCATAACTCATCTGAGAAATAACTGAATATTTGTTTACAACTGACTTCCTCTGTAAAATCTAAGTTTTAAAGCTATTGCGAACAAAATTATTTCCTGATCATCAAACCCAGTAAGCATTTTCTTCCTTTTCTTATGTCTTAACTTTTCCAGCTGTGTTTGTAATCAGAGCTCTTTCTATCCTTGGGAAATTCTATCCCATCAATTGCAAGTTTCCATTCAGTAGACTCATCTTTTTATATCTTCAACCTCCATCTCCAGTGCTCCTCTCCCATCTGCTCACATATATCCTTACAGCTTCCCTGTCTTAACAAAAAGTTCCCCCAAACCACATTCTCCTCATGAGATACAGATAAAACTATTTCCTTCCTCTGAATCAAACAAATCTAGAGTGAGAATCACAGTAAGCTGGCAGTCAAGAGTTGAACAGTTCTGAGTTTGATCTGAGCTTCATCAGCTCCAGATTATGGGTAATGTATCAGAGTAAATTAACTTGCATAAATTACTGTCCAGTCTGTGTTGCAATTTGCTCATCTAAAAGGAGGATAATGATAGTACCTACTTAATAGGGTCTCTGTAAGGAGATAATACATGCCAAGTGTTTTGTGGAATTCTAGACACACAGCTAAGCTCCCCAATAAACATTGGTTATCATCATTATTTTTACAACCCTGTCTCCATTTCTTCACGGGCTGATTTTCCTTAACATGTTGCATTTTGTCTCTTCTCCTCTCATTCTACTCAGCTCATCAGTTCTAATCACTAAATCCAACTCTTCTCAGTTGTCCAAGACCGCTCTTCAGCATTTGGCCTAATGGTTCACCATCTCCTTTTTTTTTTTTTTTTTTTTTTGCAGTATGCGGACCTCCCACTGTTGTGGCCTCTCCCGTTGCAGAGCACAGGCTCCGGACGTGCAGGCTCAGCGGCCATGGCTCACGGGCCTAGCCGCTCCGCGGCATGTGGGATCTTCCCGGACCAGGGCACGAACTCGTGTCCCCTGCATCAGCAGGCGGACTCTCAACCACTGCGCCACCAGGGAAGCCCCACCATCTCCTTTTTTAATCTCATTCCTCCTTTGGCTTCCCTTGTTCCCTTCCTAGCTCTCTAAATCCATCTCTGTCTCTGGACCAGCTCCATTTTCTCCTTTAATGGAGGCTCTATATTGCTGTTGATTCACTGGTTTTTTTCCTCAGTGGAGAGCAGGGTCATGTTGAAATTAGATCCAGAACGCAAGTGCTGATGGTGTGTGTAGGTCAGGGAGAGGTTTAGACAACAGGGTTCTCACCTAGGTAGGCAGGTTTTGTCTGGTGCCCAAAGATGCAGGGAAATAAAGGACTAAAAGGGGTTTTAGAAGAAGAAGATCAAGGACAAGTCTTTATCCATTCAATATTCAACGTTACCAGACTTAGTCTTGGCCCAGGTTATACTTAGACACTATAAAAGAAGATTTAAACAAACTTAATAACACATTAATAAAAAACTTGAAATGAATCTAGATGTCACCTTTTTAAAATCTTTCATTTAGATTACCTTCACACTAATTAGTAACATAATTGCTGCAAAGTGAATACACAGTTTGTTTACTTCATGCCATGATCTGCCATCCCTCTTCCATTACAAATTCCCCTGAAGTTGCCTACCCATTTCTGTTATTTTCCAGTGTTCTCTCTGTCATTTTGTTGCTTTTCAATGTCTTACTCCACCTTGATTATTCTCAAAACCTCACATCTGAGAAAATTTGGGAATGAAATCCAAGGTACCTCCAAAGCAAGCAAGAAGTTCCATTATTCTGGGTGATCTGTTGTTTCACTCTAGCAAATGAGATCTGATGCATCTTGTCCAGTTATGAGAATAATTATTCAGCTTTTGTTTAAGCATATCTTCTAAAGTTTCAGAATTAATCTTGACCCTGATAAAATTAACTAATAAAGATCTCCCTTTCCATTGTCTGTTTTGTGAACCATTCCGCCCTGAAGCTTCTAGGGGTCACTTCCCATCTCAACCTTCCCTGAGAGCAGGGGCTATACCTTTTTCATCTTTGAAGCCCATTGTCTTTCATGAGGTAGACACAATAAACGTTTGATGTTCCAGGCAGAAGCAGGGAAATATGCTACAGGGTTTCCAAAAAAACCTGCTTCTCTGGGCTTCCCTAGTGGCGCAGTGGTTGAGAGTCCGCCTGCCGATGCAGGGGACACGGGTTCGTGCCCCGGTCCGGGAGGATCCCACATGCCGCGGAGCGGCTGGGCCCGTGAGCCATGGCCGCTGAGCCTGTGCATCCGGAGCCTGTGCTCCACAACGGGAGAGGCCACAACAGTGAGAGGCCCGCGTACCACAAAACAAACAAACAAACAAACAAAACACCTGCTTCTCTTGTATCAAAGGCTAGTGATTCACTGAGACTAATACTCAGGGAGATGGTGAGCCAAGAAACCACATTATCTACCTCTTCTTCCTCTCTCTTCACAGGGTTTCACCAGGAAAAAGCAGTCCCCTTTACTTCACTTCCCTCCCTTGAAAGTAGACTTGTGATGTTGATTACTGGGTAAGGGGAAAAGATGGTGTCTACATCTTTAATTCTCACGATCTCATTTGTTCATCAGTTCCAACCAGTGAGGTAGGTAGATGAGCTATAACTATATTTCATAAGCAAAAAAGTCTAAAGCTTAAAAGGGTCAAGAAAATTCCAAATTATTCTTCTTAGTGGCTGATTTGTCAGGTCTCCAGACTCATATCCAATCACACGAAATTCCCACAGTCACAGATTTTTAGAGTACTGTGTATCAATAACAACAGCTTTGTTTTCCCTTTACAAATGGAAAGGTACTTTCATATGTATTGTCAACTGTCAATACTGGAATAAATTATCAAGATTCCTTGCCACCAGCTCTACCTGTCAGGAATTGATTTTTCTAGTAAGTAAACATGCTTACCTGATGTATTCATTCTGCATCTCAGTAATTGCTTTATAATTTTCCTAAAATTTTAGGTGATTTCTAAAATTAAAATAAATGTATTTGAATCTAAATCCCATAGCAGCAATTTGATCCTCTAAGCAGGCAACCTCAGTGGTTGGATGTATTCTGATTTGAAATGAAACCAAAGGGCTTTTGTTTTAATCGAAATATAATTGACATATAACATTGTAAGAATTTAAGGTGTACAATGTGTTGATTTGATACAGTTATATATTACAATATGATCATCATATTAACATTAGTTAACACTTCTATTGTGTCACATAATTATCACTTCTTTTGAGGTGGGAACAGTTGAGATCTAATCTAGTCTTTTAGCAACTTTGAAGTTTAAAATACAGTATTGTCTATAATGACTATGCTGTGCATTAGATCTCCAGGAAGTATCTACTAGTTACAAGTTTGTACCTTTAAACAACATCTCCTGAATTCCCCCATCCCCTCAGCCCCTGATAACCACCAAATGACTTTTAAAGTAGGAATTCTACTAAATCATAAACTTGCAATTCCACTGAAGTCTCCAGTAGACTAAAACTGCCTTGAGGGTAGAGAAATGTCTTATCTATATCCTTAGCCCCTAGTACTCTGCCTAACATACACTACATATTCGATAAATGTTGAATAAATGAATGAATGATTTTAGTCATCTTCTATAGAAGTTCACTCTCAGATCCCCTAGTTAACTACCTAATCAATTTCTAAGCTTGGGGTTTTATGATTGCCTATAATTCTGGAGCCCAAATGCAGGATCATTATAATTCAATAAGGGAAATCAAAAAGAGCTACAATAGCAAACTCAGGGGGCAATAGATTAGAACCCCAAGAAAGGTTTAATCTCTAGCAAAGACCATACTCACAAATACACTTAGGCCCAGCTTGGACTAGAAAACATGTAATTGATCTAAAGCCACAGAGCATCAAGGGAGGTGGCCTGCCCACAGAGAAGACTGGAAAGAAAGGACAAGCATTATGGCAACTGGTATGCTCTGAGATTGCTATTTATTTTCTGCTTGATAAGAACAGGAAGTTTCAGTTGGTATATCACCTCTTATTTTGCCCAAGTGGGGAAAAGTGTGGGCCATGAAGAATAAAAGGAGGTAACTGGAGGCTGAGGAGGTCTGTGGGCCATTCAATTTTTTCACTAGATTTGGTAATCAGTATCTGAGATTATGTATCATGTCTCATCAGTGGTGAAAGAGGGGAGAGGGGTAGGAAGGAACAGCCTAAAGAGAGAGAAATTGATGGAATTCAAAGGCAGAAGACTCCAGTAGACTAACAGAATGAATGTATATTAGACTGGCAATTCACCTTAAAACCCATGTGTCATTTGGCTCTATTAGCTTTAGACACAAAGACTTCATTTAGGTGTCAGTGAGAAATATCTGTATGCCACTAAAAGAGAAGATGTAACCAGTCCACCTTTCCAAGGGACAAGGTGGAGAAGTGGCTTTAAGTCCAGTTAGTTGCCTGGAAAAGATAAACATCTACAGACTTATACAGAATGGGAATTGGGACACACATTAACAACGGAGATTGGCCCTAGAAAAGGTAGCTGAAATGGGGCGACTGCATTTCAAAGAACTCCAGCCTGCTCACTATAGGGATGTGGAATTAAGATACTCTCACTGCCTCTATCCGCGTTTCCCTACCTGTATAATAGAGATGATTGATAACTTCCCTGAACCTGTCTCACAGAATTATAAAGAAGATGAATAATGCAGCATAGTAACATGCTTTGAGACCTTTAAAAGATGCATTGTATAAGTTCTGGGTATGATTTTGTCATTATCATGATTACTTTATCACTTTATCATTGCAAAAACACATGCTTGGAGAACTGTGTTGGTCATTTTGACATAAATTTCCAGCCAACTTCTTTTTCCTCCCTTATTTCTTTCCACTCTAATGGGCATTAAGCCAAAATAACTGGTCTACTCAATCTCCCCAGTATATTATGAGCATCTTGACCTTTGATTCTCTGCTCATATCATGCCCCCTGCCTATTCTTGCTTTTCCTCTCCAGTTTTCTAAATCCAGTCCTTTTTTTCAACGTCTAACTCAGGTTTCCTCTCCTCTGTGAAGTGACTCTCTTTGTCTTATTCAGCACGGTATTAGGCAGGCTTCTCCAGAGAAATAGAACCAATAGGAGATACACAGAGATATTTTAAAAGAGATTTATTACAAGGGATTGGCTCATGTGATTATAGGGCTGAGAAGTCCCACAATCTATCATCTGCCAGTTGGATGCCCAGGAAAGCAAGAGGTGGAGTTACAGCCAAAGGCCTGTGAACCAGGGGAGCCAATGGTATCATTCCAAGTCCAAGTCCAAAGTCCCGAGAACCAGAGCACCGAATTCTGAAGGTAGGAGAAAATGGATGTCCTAGCTCAATGAGAAATCAAATTCACCCTTCCTCATCCTTTTTGCTCTATTCAAACCCTCAAGGGATGGGATGGTGCCCACTTGCATTGGTGAGGGTGATCTTCTTTACTCAGCTTTACGGATTCAAATGCTAATCCCTTCCAGAAACACCCTCACAGACACATCCAGAAATAATGTTTTACCAGCTATCTGGGCACCACTAAGCCCTGTCAAGCTGACTTCTAAAGTTAACCATCAAAAGCACACACAGTCAACAAATATTTATTGAATGCCTACATATAATATTGAGCGCCTAGACCCTGGGACTGTAGCCCTGAGTAAGGACACTGTCCTTGTCCTCAGGAAGCTTATGGTCCAGTTTACTCACTTCCAAAATTCCTTTTTTTTTTTTTTTTTTGCGGTACGTGGGCCTCTCACTGTTGTGGCCTCTCCCGTTGAGGAGCACAGGCTGCGGACGCGCAGGCTCAGCAGCCATGGCTCACGGGCCCAGCCACTCCGTGGCATGTGGGATCCTCCCAGACCAGGGCATGAACCCGTGTCCCCTGCATCGGCAGGCGGACTCTCAACCACTGCACCACCAGGGAAGCCCCCAAAATTCCTTAATGGTGTTCCAGTAAGGAATATATTTTACATCACAGCCCATTACACACATATATTTGTGTGTACACATATATATATAGACACAAAAGTTTCACAATATAATATTTATTATGTATGCTGCCTCTGTATCTTCTATTTTGTTTTAAATGATGCTGGTTGTGACCTGCTGTTATGATTTTATAGCCCCCTAATAAGTCTTGACTTACAGTTTAAAAAGCACTGGTCCCACTGAGATATAGAAAGGGAAACAGTCATGTAAATAGGTGATTACAGTATTGTGTTAGAAGCATATACTTCTCTTTACTGTTCACCATTGTTATCTGTGGGATACTTATTCAGTGAAAGGCTCCCTGAGAGTAGGGACTGTGGCCTGTATCTCTTTGTATGCTTCCTCCATCCCTCAGTCTTGGTAGAGTACCCTCCACAGAGAATGCAATAGATATATTATTGTTAATGATTGTGCTAATTCAGGTCCTCTTAACAGAGCCAAGAGAGGATTAGATGTGAAGGAGATTCACAGGTCGGTGCCTGTGAAGGTTAAAGGGGGAAGGAAGAGAAGCTGGGAAGAGCTTTCAGACCACGATGCAGCTCTGGTGACTGTGAAGGGGAGGCGCAAGGAAGGGGAAATGGGTAGGAAGAATCATGGACTACAGCACAGTTACAAGAAGGGTTTGGCCAACCTGACAGGATGTCCCTGAGCCAAAGTCACCTACTGGAAGAGTCTTGCAGGAAAGGGCCTGCCTCATTATGCCCTGTGTGCTTTGTCAGTGGCTGGGAGCAGCCCGTAGGAAGTGTGGCCTCAGCAGGACCACGGTGGAAGATCCAGAGGAGCAGTGAGGTTGTCAGTCAATTATGCTGCCTACATAATTGTGTGAGTGACAATACTTTTGACATCATAGGCTAGGTTTTCCTTTTCAACTGGAAGCAAGTAGTAAAAAATTCTAGTTAAGCATGTCACTTTCCAACTGTACTTTGTTGTAGGTTCTTTCCCCATACCCCTTTTGGCTGTAGAGATGAGGCCATCTCCAGCTGGCCCTCCCACCATCTAGCTGTCCTGCTATGGACTAAGCTTTGGGAGTTTCTTTTGATACTGTCGTTCCAGGTTAGTGTTCCTTAGGGGTGGGGTGCTCAAGAAAGTAGGTAACAGGAGAACCTTGAGAAAAGCTGCCGGCACCAGTGAATACTTACAGCCCCAAACCCAGAGACCTAAATGAATTATTCCCTGGTTAGTGACTCAGTTCTCTTCCTCCACTCCCTGTCCTTTACATCCACTGCAACCCACAGGGAAGATTTTGGGACCTAGGAGAGGTCTCTCCTCACTTTTTAATTCAGGCACTGCAATTTGTGAAACAAAACTTTCTTATATCTTCAACAGATTGTGAAGTTGTTGGTGAGCTGGGATTGGCTCTATTCTTTCTAGTTCTTTTGTCCCCCATCTTGGGACAAAGTGGCCCAGGCTGGGGCACTGACTGAACACCATCTGATGACCACTCAGGTAGAGAAAGTAGCCTCTCCCCAGCCCACCAGGAACAGGACCTCTTAGTGATCTGAACATAAATGTGACATAACATATTTACAGCTGTCAGAGAAGAGTGGTAATATCTCATTCTGTGACTACCTTTTTAGGTAAAGGGGCATCCCCTGATTTTTGTGGCTAGACAGCTCATAGCTGGTCCAGTTTCAGGCCTAGTTCTCAAGGTATCACTACTCATGAGTAACTATTAAAAGAAATGTCAGTTGGGTTAAATAAGGACTATGTCAGTATTTGTTCAGCATTCTACTTAGTAAGAACTCAAGCCCTGTACAAGCATAATCTCACTAATCCTCACAAGAGTCCTTTAAAAGAATTGGCAAAATATCCATTTTGCCAGTCTGGGGAAAGGATTATTGCAAGTTAAGACTGTCTCAATCATTTAAATAATGGGGGTGGGGGGTCATCATTAGTGACAGTGTAGTACTTGGAAGGTTGGGGAGAAAGGGACAAAGTCTCTGAATGTATCCCATCCAGGCCTAATTAGGTTGGCAACTGCTAGACTTCACCTCTGGTCATTTAGAAGATAATCAAACTGAAATCTAACCCATATGTTCTTCACTTGATTTTGACAGATCTTTTTCTAAGATCCTTATTACCCCAAACTAAATGGATTTCCCTCCCCTCTGTAGTTCTGTACACTTAGTACTTCTCTTATGACATTTACCAAATTTGTTGTATCAGGAATAATTTAATATTTTATTAGTAATTATGAAACCCTTGTATTTACATGATGTTTTACGGTCCATGAAGCTTCCATTACACATACTATTGTACTTGACCCTTCCAACACCTTGAACAAGTTACCTAACCTTCATGAGCCTCATTTTCTTCCTTTGTAAATCAGAGTTATACCAGCCTTTCTTAAGAGAATTGGCAAATAAGCTCATTTTGTCAGTCTGGGAAAAGAAGACTCATCTAAATTAAGACTTACTAAATCACTAATCAAATAACGCTCTTAGGGTCATTGTGGGGAGCAACTGAGCTAAGGGAGGTGACAACTGATTTGTAAAATGCAAAGGCATGTAGGGGTAGAAAACAACAAAGACTCTAAGATTTCAAGCTTTTGAGGCTAAATATCAAAACAAAGACTTGCAGCAACACATGAGAGGGAGAAGATTGACATGTTGTAACTGAATATTTGATAGGTTATCTATCTGTCTGGCCAGTCAGGCTTTTGGGCTGGTGCTCAGGGGGAAATGTCAGGCCTAGTAGGTGTAAGAGGCAATGGCGTGTAGGCAGTAACTGAAGACAGCAGTGTGGATTACATCACCAGGGAGAGAGGGTAGCACAAGAGGCCGAGAAGAACCTTTGGGAAGGCCTGTGTTAAGGTCTGGAGTGTATGGAGAGGTGATGGCTGAGGGGAAGCTGGAGTGCCTTCTCCAAAGGGAGGAAGAGATTCTAAGTCAGATATTAGAAGGCAAATGGAAGGAAAAGAAACTTTGGATTCGCAGCTTAAGAGGCCATTGGCGTCTTTGAAGAGGGTGGTTTCAGTATGGGAGTGGGTCGAGGAATGAAAGACATGAGGAAAAGGAGGCAATTAGTGGAGAATCTGCAACGTAAGCCATCTTTTTGAGAAATTTGGTGATGAAAGGCAATAGAGAGATTGGATGGTAGCTATAGGAAGATATAAGACCAAAGAAATGAAAGAAGTAGTAATAGCTAATGCTTAACAATTATATATTTTAATTAACAATTGCATAGCATTTATAATGTGCCAGACACTGTTCTAGTGGTTGACAATTAATTTATTTCATTGTCAGCTCTGCATGATGAGATAGTTGTTATTATGATTATCCCCATTCTTACAGATGAGGAGACTGAGGCATGGAATGGTTAAGTAAGTTGCCCAAACCCACAGTTAGCAACAACAGAACTGGTATTATTTAAACTATAGGCAATGTGGTTCAAGAGTCCATGTTCTAAGTCACTTTTCCCTCTGGAATGATTTGGTAGTAGCTTGAGGAAGAAGTATCAGGATTTTTTCTTTTTTTTCGTGGTACGCGGGCCTCTCACTGTTGTGGCCTCTCCCGTTGCGGAGCACAGGCTCCGGACGCACAGGCTCAGCGGCCATGGCTCACGGGCCCAGCCGCTCCGCGGCATGTGGGATCTTCCCGGACCGGGGCACGAACCTGTGTCCCCTGCATCGGCAGGAGGACTCTCAACCACTGCGCCACAAGGGAAGCCCTTTTCTTATTTTTAATGGGGAAGACATCAACTCACTGGGATGCTAAGAAGGAGCCAGTCCTTTAAGAGAATGAGCAAGAATTTCTAGATAATGAAAAGAACAAGGTGCCAGAGTCATGAGCAGCCATGGTGGGAAAGTGTAGATGAAACTGTTAGTCTTGAACAAAGTCAGCACTAATTCTTCTTAAATAGGAAGATGATGAAAATATAAATTACATTTTGAGGAGAGGGAAAACTGAGTGAATTCATATCAGATGGAGATTCTGCTGAGAGAGCTTGCAGGAGCGGTTAAGGCTTGAGGAGAAAAAGCTGCGGCTTCCTGTAAGGGAGAGAGAAGTCCTCTCCTAGCAAACTGCACTGAAGCCACTTAGTATGATGACTAAAGGCATCCTATATTCAAGGCCACATGCTGACAGCTCAGCCTCCTTTTATAGCTTTGCACAAGTTGAGAATGCTACTGAAGAGACACTTACAGAAGACAAGATAAGATCAAGTAGCATTTGGGACTTCCCTGGTGGTGCAGTGGTTAAGAATCTCTCTACCGGGCTTCCCCGGTGGTGCAGTGGTTGAGAGTCCACCTGCCGATGCAGGGGAGAGGGGTTCGTGTCCCGGTCAGGGAAGATCCCACATGCTGCAGAGCGGCTAGGCCCATGAGCCATGGTTGCTGGGCCTGCGCGTCCAGAGCCTGTGCTCCGCAACGGGAGAGGCCACAACAGTGAGAGGCCCGTGTAGCACACACACAAAAACAGAATCCGCCTACCAATGCAGGGGACAAGAGTTCAATCCCTGGTCTGGGAAGATCCCACATGCCTCGGAGCAACTAAGCCCGTGAGCCACAACTACTGAGCCTGCACTATGGAGCCCACGAGCCACAGCAACTGAGCCCAGGTGCCACAACTACTGAAGCCCGCGCACCTAGAGAAGCCACCGCAATGAGAAGCACATGCACCGCAACAAAGAGTAGCCCCAGCTTGCCACAACTAGAGAAAGTCAGTGCACAGCAACAAAGACCCAACACAGCCAAAAAGAAAAACAAAAACAAAGTAGCACTTGCATGGCTTACTGTCTTTACAGAGCTCAGAGAAGGGACAGATCTGTACACTTCAGAGGAGCTGCGATAAGGCTGGGCTTGAGCTGGACCTTGAAAACCAGGAGAATTTGAAAGATAGAGGAAGAGCCAAGGTATTTGGTGGTGGAGGAAGAGATAGGAACAGAAGGATCAAAAGAAGAGAGGCAGTCATTAGAAGGAGCTCTTGGTAAAAGTGCAGGAGCTGGGGTGAGGGGAGCAGTGGCATTCAAGCCAAAGGACAACCTCACCCAGTGACTTACTCCTGATTTGGGTCCCCTTGAGTCCTCATGTCTCTATCAGTCTCCTTGGTTATTTCCTAGCCCGTTGTGCTTTTTTCCACAGCAGTCATCACTTCCTAATATACCATATTTAAAATTTGTGTTTTATTTATTTATATGTACTACTGGATTGGCCAAAAAGTTGATAAGATGGTATGGAAAACCCGAACAAACTTTTTGGCCAAGCAATAGAATGTAGGCTCTGTGGCAGCAGGGATAAGGGTCTGGTTCATTGGTATATCTCTAGAGTCTAGATCAGGCCTGGTGTGTAGGAGGTGCTCCCTAAAGATTTGCTCAGTGAATGAGTCCACCAGCAGTTTCAGGGTTAACGTGGGGTGCTTCCAATGTAGGCTCAGGGACCCCTGGGCTCACAGCCGGACTGTGGAGAGAAGCCTGCCAGCCTGCTTCTCGAATGGATGACCTTGAACACCAGGTGAAAAGCAAGCTCTCAAAAACGAAAGGCAGAAACTTCTGGGAACTGGGGACGGAGGAAGACATCTTCCCTGAGGAGGTGGGAGGAGATGTTTAAAGACTGATGGATTTTAGGCTACATGACCCAGAATGGTTTAGGCGGGAGGACGAGGGCCCTGGTGGGGCCTGACAACTTTGGGAGACCCCACTGGCTCTTCCAGCCCTCAGGTTTTATTCGCCTGTTCCCTCAGTTCTCACTGGGGGCTGTGCCAGCCCTGGTGAAAGGAACAGTTTATTCCAGAGTCCTCTTCTGGGTAAGGAGCATTTCCTCAGATCCTGGTCCAGGTAACAAAGGCTCCTTGTATACTTGCCAGTTTTTTTAGACTGTCCAATAGCAAAAACATGATTTTTTTCCCCTACATACATTTAAGCTTAAAATTGGCTTCAAACAAGGAAACAAAACACGCACTGTTCAGAGGCCAGGAGTTACACGTCTGAGCACTCACTGCCCAGCGATGGAGTGGATCCATGGTAGGCATTCCTGTGTCCAGAAAGCGTCAGCAGTATCACGGGTCTGCGCCCAACTCAAGCTACCAATCCCCTCACGCGTCAGCAGGGTCATTTAATGTGTCAGCCCCTCTGTGAAGGGGTGATCCAAATATCCTGCTCTGTGAAGTAGGCTTGAGAGTCCTCCGTGTTCCTGCATCTGAAGAGCAAAGGGGGTCTGCTCCCCCCTGTCAAAAACACCTTGTGTTCCTTAAAAAGAGGCAATTTGCTCTTAGTCAGTGGCACTGATGTTTTGGAACTCGACTGGCCACTTGTCAGGAGGGGTCACTTGTCAGATCAGGTGAGCTGGCTGTTTCCTGGGAACCTTGGCATGTGGCTGCAATCTCCCAGGGAGAGGCCTGTTGGCTTTGAATTCCTTTCCCCCAGAGAAAACCTGAAGGCAGTCCTCCCTCCCTGTGAAAATGCCCAGGAAGAAAGACTCACAGTGAGAAACCTCTAACTGTCTTCTAGGAAGGGTGGGCAGGTGAGGGAACACCTGGTGACATCTGTCAGCCCGGCTTCCTCAGCTGAAATAGCCACCATGGAGTGACAGGCCCCTCCCTTGGGCCAGGACATCCTGCGTGGAGCCCATTTCCTATTGAGCAGAGAGGCAGGCAGGGCCTGAGCAAAACTCCTCAGGGCCAGGGCAGCTCTGCCGGGTGCCCTCCTGAGCTCTGGTCTCAGTCGGGGTAGGTGTAGTCCAGAGCTGAAGGTGGACTTTGATACCTGTATCGGGGTGCTCCCTGGCAAAGGACTGCATGTGTCATTGCCACCTGACTCTGATGAACAGGGTGTGGGTGTCAGACTCCAGTCCGGAGGACTGATTTGGCAGCGGTTGGCTGGGGCAGTGTCAGGGAGGGAATCTGGCTCAGGGATCAGCTGAGGGCCTCGTGTTTCTGACCTGCTCTCCTCCCCACCCTTCTTCTTTTCCTTTTCCCCTGGCATGGGCACAAACTCTCCTGAAGAGGAGAAATCACATCGTAGGGCCTGCTCTATTCCAACAATGCCTGGGTTCTAACCTGAACTCCACCACTGGGCAGCTGTTTGTCCCTAGGTAAATTACTTTATATCTCTGTGCTTCAGTATTTTAAATCCATCTGTAATAGGAGGATGAAAAAATGATACCTACTTCAAGACTTATGAGAATTACCAGAGTTAACACATGCAGAATGAATAGTGCCTGCCGCAGGGTACATGCTCAGAAGGACAGTATTAAGTCATCACCATAATGCTTCTTACAGCCCTCTAGAAGTTGCTGCTGCAGACTAAGCCAGGTAGAAGACATGCAAGAATATGAAGTTGCTAAAGAACGTGATGGAGCCTGATCCCCATGCCCACCCATGCGCCAACCCTTCTCCTGCCCTGATCCTTGGGGAAATTGTGCTACTTTTGTAAATTTTATGAACTCTCACCCAGATTTTAATGCTATAGAGCCTAGAGCTCGGTTATACCTCTGCCCACCCCTACGCCCCATAGATACGCTCCCCAAGGGGAAGAACTCATTTGGTCACTTTTTAGCCTTTCTGGACCTTAAATTCTACTTTCAGTCAATGTGGGGGGGGGGAATCAATAACGACCACCAAAACCTGGGTACCAAATCTGTTTTCTCCACTGTGAGACCTAGTGTTTCCCAAAACTGAGGCCTCCATGTGCTGTGGCCATGAGGCCAAATTAATCCACATTTTTAGAGGTCTGTTTCTTCAGAGGATTCTTTCTTTAACTGCTGGAGGGAATATCAGAGAAGGTGAGAAAGTCCCACTGCCATCTGCTCTCTGACAGAAGACCGAGGGCAGCTGGGGCTTCCATGAGCCCTCTTTGGCCAGCCCTCAGCTAAGCCTTTTCTAAACCTCCGCCTGGAGTTGGGTGAAGGACAGTTCATCATAACGTGGTTGAGAGCCACGTTCATCTGTGGAGCCTAAGAGCACGTTACGTATGAGATAACTGAGCGTTGAGGGTCTACACCGGAGCTTCTGGGGTTCTAGTGTGCCGCGGAATCACCGGGAGAGCTCCTGAAAGCACAGTGTGCTGGTCTCACCCCAGAGCTTCAGATTCAGTAGCTGGGATGGGGCCTGAGAGCATGCATCTCTAACAAGTCCCTAGGAAATGCTGAGGATGCCGCTTGGGAGCAGATTCTGGGAACCACTGATTTACCCAACCAAGGGGGTTTTCCAGCTTCTCTCTAGCAAAACCCAGAGTCACCGGTTCCTTGTCATCCTTAATCCTTCTTTGGAGCAGAGCCACTGGGTGGATAGTGCTGCCATTAGGAGGTCAGGCTTCGGGGTCAGACTGGCTGGACTTGAATCTTGGCCTCATTTTGTCAGCTGTGTGATCCTGGCCAAAGTACTTAGCGTCTGTGCCCCAGATTCCTCACAATAATAAATACTCACATTTTCTGAGAGTTGGCACAGCTCTAATGTATTTATTATTTGTTTGTTAAATTCTTCCAAGACTATGAGGTAGGTGCCATTATATCCCTAATGAGGACACTGAGGCACAGAGAGAGATAATAATAGCAAACACCTCCGTAAGACTATCATTTGGATTGAGTGAGATAATCCATGTTAGACTTCCATTTGAAGATCTAAGAATGTTAATTACTTGCAATGTGGAAACAAAGATTTGAAGGTCCTTTTCCTTCTTTTGCGATCTTTAAGGATTTGCCTAAGAGGATGAACCATCCCACTTCCTCCTGGGTCCTAAAGAAAAGACCTACGAATCACATGCATGTCTCCTCTCGTGTTTAGGTCCTCCCACAGGAGATCGGGCTGCCCTCTTGCAGACCTCCTGTCTCTGGAGAGCGGTCACGGTTCTGAGGGCCCCAGGGCATGCGCGGTGGGGAGGTGGGCATGGGGAGGGCTGCAAGAGGATGTGTGCAGGAAAGCAGTTGGGTGTGTGCGCCTGATTAAGCAGGGAGTCATGTATGAGACCTGACGGGCAGCTCTGAGAATGCAGACTGTTTTCAAGCTCACCAGACCAAAAGAGGAGAGAAAGAGAGAGGAGAAAGAGCCCCCCAAACCCTGAGCTGAGCCAGCGCATTCCAGCAGGACAGACACTTGCTAGTGGCCTTTGTTTTTCTACCAGAGCTGGAGGGGTGGGGTCAGAGACTGGGCCTTTGCTTTTTCCTGACCTCCACACATTTTAAGCTGTCCTTTCACAGATCAGGACAGAGGGCTTTTGTTAAACATAGGCTGAATATGAATATGAATTGGTATCAACCACCATCACTAAACTGAGTGAAAAGTGGATGATTAAACCTTCAGAACTTTCCAGCTATAAGAAACTATTCTGAGATGCAAGGATCCATCATTCAGTTCTAACCTATGCTCTCTCTCACCTCCCAGCGGCTCCACTGGCTCCAGAACCTCCTCTCTGTGCACACACCCGGCCCTGTCTTTGGGTCACCTAGCGCCTACTCAACAGGTGGGGCGTGACTCCCCTCGACGCTTCCTGGACTCCCTTCCCCAGCCCCTCTGCTCACCAAGGCTGGACTCAGTGCCCATCTCAGTGCCCTCCCGGCCTCGGTTCTCATCGCGGTTCTCTGTACCGTGCGCGGCTTGCTAGCTTGTCTGCTTCCCTCTCTCAACGTGAAGGCAGGAGCAACTCATTCATCCCTGATCTCCCAGTGCCAAGCACAGCGCCAGGCTGATGGGGGGTAATCACTGAATATTCACTGAGTGGTGCTTTGGGCATGCCCACCCTCTCCTCGCCAGGCTCAGTGCCTGCTGTGGGCCTTCCACAAGGGGAAGGCCTGATTCCTACCCTCAAAGAGAACAATAAAAGGCAGGAAACACTTGCTGAGTCGTTCAGCTTGGTTAGTGGTAAACGCTGGGGTGAGAACACATTTGACGTGCTCCAGCTTAAAGCCGGGCTGAATTGATTGAGCTGGGCAAAGAGAGATGCTGCCAGCGTGTGAACCGGGCCAGAGTAGACAGATGAACGAGTGCCTGCACTGAGACGAAAGAACACAGCCTTAAACAGAAGCACTCACTGTCCAGTTCCATGCCTTTCTAGATACCTAGTTCCTCCTGTGTTTACAGTGCTGCTAAGGTAAGCCAAGGCTCTGGAAGACCAGCTTTCCGGAGAGGCTTTACCATGCTGTTGAGGGGCTCAGGAGTGCCACAGGTGGGCTAAGGGAGACATTATAGGATTTGCCATCTCATAGGGGTGAACATTATCCTGGCCTGAATCTGAGGCTTAAAGATATCTCTCTGGCAGACAAATCTCTCTGATGACTCCTCAAACCTCTTAATTGCAGACTTTCTCTTCTACTCCAGTCAGTAGGTCCCCAATGTGTACCCTTAGCCATAAGGGAAACCAGGATGAAAAGGTATTTGGGTAGGTGGGGGGGGTACCTCTTTTGCAACTGGACAGATACCTCAAAGGTCATTTCCTAATAGGTCAGTAGGGTCCTTTTTCTGTAGGAGAGAGGAAATGAGGGGAATATTCAGGTCTGGGAAGGCATATAATCTGTGAGGGGTTCCTATGTGTGCACCTGCTACAGAAAGACTCCATGGGCTGAATGCTGCCCCAGTGACTAGTTACTCTCTGGTCAAGTCTAATCGGTCTTGTATTCTTACTTCATTGCTTTTGTATGCATATAGCCTTCTCAGGATGAATATATGCTCTTGGAGGGCAGGGTACATATCCTGGTGCTTCCTTTGTATTTTAGCACAGTTCTGGGGACTTGGGATGGAGCGGGGAGGAGAGACAATACTTGTTGAAATGATAATAAAAATCAAGAAAGGGGGCTTCCCTGGTGGCGCAGTGGTTGAGAATCTGCCTGCCAATGCAGGGGACATGGGTTCGAGCCCTGGTCCGGGAAGATACCACATGCTGCAGAGCAACTGGGCCCGTGAGCCACAACTACTGAGCCTGTGCATCTGGAGCCTGTGCTCCACAACAAGAGAGGCTGTGACTGTGAGAGGCCCGCGCACCATGATGAAGAGTGGCCCCCGCTTGCCACAACTAGAGAAAGCCCTCGCACAGAAACGAAGACCCAACACAGCCAAAAATAAATAAATTAATTAATTTAAAAAAAAAAAACAAAGAAAGGCATTGGGTACAAAGCTCCAGGTCTATCCATTGTCCTTCCAATCCAAGAACAGTGCACTTAAATTTAGTCCTCTGATTTTATTAGCTTTATAAACTTCTGGATGAAATCCTGTGCAAAACTTCTGTGTTGTGGAAACAGGCATTCCCTTGCCCCCAAATGCTTTGCAATCTATTACAGAAGCTCATGAAACTTTTCTGAGGCTGCTAAGAAATGTCCACTGCCAAAGGGGGCCTCTCTTTCCCTCCTCTCAGGCTGCAAAGGTAAGGCCACAGCTACCTCTTTATTTTGGAGTAAAATTTGCCTCTACCAATCCTTACCCTTCAGTGAGCAGTGGAGGCCAGATTCAACAAAACAGCACGAGGGAAACTCATCCCTGGACCAATTTCTTTTTTTTTTTTTCCCATAAATACTAAAATTATTTTTCTTTTCCTCCAGTCCTTCTAGCTGAGAGATCTGATGTAGCAAAGTGTGTGACCTTTCTGTCCTTCAAGAAGAAATGACTAAAAGAAAGTAGAATGATTGTCTTCATATATTTGACTTTTTTATTTTTGATGCTAAAGAGGGGTTGGCGGGTTCTGTACGACTCACTAAGAGGGATGGGTAGAAAAGTAGAAGCCACACAAAGACTAATTTCAGCTCAGCAGGAGAAACTACTGTCTGCCAATTCCAACCATCTGAAATGGAATGATCTATCTGCTTTGTGGTGTAATGGGTTCCATCACAATAAAGGTATTTTCAAAATACCTAGTTTACTTTTTTTGAATAGGCAACCAATGCAACAGGATGAAATTTAAAAGGAACAAAAAATATATTATGAAAGGTTAGTCCCCTTCCCACCCCTGTTTCTCAGACATTCCTTTTTCTTCTGAAGAGGCAACCTCTGTCATCTGGTATTTAATCAAAGGCCAGACCACTCTGTGAGGAACACTGTAAATGGGCTGTGGTGTCTGGCATTGGGCAAGATGACCTCTGATGACCTTCCATCTCTTAGATTTGCTGGTCATAATACATAAGGTTCTTCAGAAAATTGAAATTGAATTTGTAAAATACAAATTCACTGCTCAAGGACAGGGCTGAGGACTTGTGACTTGACAGTGGAAGTATTGGATGGGCTCTGAGCCCCCCTTACAGCAACAGGCAGGTTCCAATATGTGACAAAAGAACTCTCTGAGGGAAATGGAATACAGACCCCTGTGCAAAGCTTGTAGGAAACTTTTTGTCAAATGTAGCTCCCCCCACCACCACCATTTTGAAATTGAAGATTGGAACAGGACTGCAGGCTGGTGGGGAGGAGGCCAAGAATTAGAGGAAGGGGTTTGGGGGGGAGGGTGGAGACAGGCTTCGGGTAGAGTGCAATGCAATGGTCATGGTGCTGTCAGGAAACGCTGGGAGTCCTAACACTGCCGACCCTGGGCAGTGACCTTTCCTGCTCATTGGAAAAGCCCAAGTGCTCCTCTTGGCCTTTATTCTTGGCCATCTCCTGCCTTCTCCAGGTTTCTCAGACTCTTGTAAAGTTTGTTGTTGGAGTATCTAGAAGGCATGCTTTCATTCCCTGACATATAGGGTGGCACATGACTGCATACATGGAATCTCTTTTCATGTATCTTGGAAAATTCAAAGGTACTTTTGACCTTGAAGGTAAGCTCAAACCGCTGATCCTGACAGATGAGTTCAACTGTAGTTTCAAGGGCTTCCAGACCTGACAAATCCAGGCAGCATCTGTCCTATTTCAGGAGCTTGGCTATTTCCCCAGAATAAATGGAGGGAAGTGAATAAAGGTGGGGCTTTCAAGCAGGACTCCAGACTGATCTTTAATTACAGGAGGTATAAGAGGCCAGGCCATCTTACCCATCCCTAGTTCAGCTTCTTAGAGGGGGAACAAACAATAAAACCATTTCTTTCCTGACACTGTTACAAGGGCCATTATTCATTTTAAAGGTTAAGAAGTCAGTGTTTATCAAATTAAATTTTAGAAAAGATGTATGTTTTCTAGACATAATTTTGTGTCAGCAATAACAAAGCACATGGCAAGCAAAATCAAAAAGTCATTAAGGATTTTCTTATCCAAGACAAACTCGCAGGGCATGTCAAGGGACAGATTATTACCCGGCTCTGTGCTTGGAGGTAGATTTGGCATCACTTTCACAAGCATCTCTGCACAGTAAGCGTTTATCAAGACTTCTCTCAGGGAACTTCCCTGGTGGCACAGTGGTTAAGAATCCACCTGCAAATGCAGGGGACACAGGTTCGAGCCCTGGTCTGGGAAGATCCCACATGCTGTGGAGCAACTAAGCCCGTGCACCACAACTACTGAGCCTGAGCTCTAGAGCCCGTGAGCCACAACTACTGAGCCCGCACGCCTAGAGCCTGTGCTCCACAACAAGAGAAGTCACCGCAGTGAGAAGCCCGCGCACCGCAACAAAGAGTAGCCCCTGCTCACTGCAACTAGAGAAAGCCCGCGCACAGCTACGAAGACCCAATGCAGCCAATAAATAAATAAATAAATAAATAAATAAATAAATAAAAAAGACTTCGCTCAGGGTCCTTGGCCATGGGAACCTCTGAGACTGCAGTGTGGGCCTCCCCCAAGGCACTTGAGGCAGCATTGTGCCATGGAAACATCGCTTCTACTGATGACGATGATAATAACAAGGACGGAAGTAATGTTCACAAGAGCTAACCTGTTTAAGTGTCTACCACCGAGATATTTGCTGGGAGTTTGGCACGTATGTCTTCATTTTCACCTCACGACACTCATAAAATAGGGACTTGTAGTGACCTGGTTTTGCGTATGGGGACGCTGAGGCTTAAACAGGTCAAGTCACTTTCCCAAGGTCACACCGCCAGCAAGTGAAGGGGTCAAGGCACAAGCCCAGACCACTTGACTTCTCAGATTCTGTGTTATCTCTTACGCTAAACTGAGTGGAGCCGACCCAAACACACAGGGTAATTCCAAAGAATGACCTTAGGAAAGGAGGAAGAGAATAATAGCAGAGCGAATGTGAGAAAGACCAAGAGTAGGACCATGGGACAAGTAAAAAGTAGATTGCGGTGAGTGATGTTTAACTAAATCTGTGAATAGAAGAGCAGGCTGGGGCTCGTCTTTTACATAATGCCCGTTTGGGTGGTGGGAGAAGTGTGTGTTTTGAAAGAAAGCCCTGCCAGTCTAGCTCTCACCTTCCCGGGCTCTACTCAAGGCTCCCGCCTCCCGGACAGGGCAGAACTGGGGAGGAGGGACATGTGCTCCAGGTGGGACCTGGTCCCAGCTACTTTCCTGAGATCTGTAACCAGAACCCCTGTGTCAGGTTACACATCTGTCCAGAGCATATAGTGGAGAGGATGAATTGGCTGAAAGGAGTCATACTGGCTACATACATGTGTTTCTGAGAAACACATGTCACCAAGCACTCATCCTAAGCACTCATGAGCGGGAAACCCTGTTAATTCAGCAGCATGACAAATGGAGAAACTTTGAACAAAAACTATATGAATGATGTAAATTGTGAGAGAGAATGGAAATAATGATCTATTTATTGTGATGAAGAATGCTTATTGCCAATCACACACAAAAAATATTCCTGGTTTTGATAATCAGAAATAACCCTCTTTGGTCTAATCCCCACATTACAAAGACATCTTACATTGATAACTGTGATTTGTTTACACTCAGACCTGGATTAGTGTTTTTTAATGGTTCACACAAACCTCAGCTCTATTAAAGAGGGTCTGGGAATTCCGAGGGGTTTTTTCTTCTTTGCTTAGAGGAAGAGGCATGCAGAATGCAGAGGCGTGTTTGACATGCACTTCTTCAATGTTTCACACTAAGCTAAAGACAGAAAATTATTCTGGTCCTTGGCAGTCCCCCCAGGACATGACTGATGTTCTTTTCTACGTGGGAGGCCTCATCATGCTGCAGAATTTCTGTTCCCAAGCTACCTCTGGCTTTATCTAGAACCCCCTTTTCCTTCTGAAGGCTAAGTATACTGAAAACATTCGGTACTGCTCTGCCTTTGTATACATGGGGAGCCAAGAATGTATTGCCACAGCATGGGTGTGCTGGACTGACTCCTGACCATCACGAGAGCCAATGGCTAAATTTATAGAAACTTTATGAGCTTGTTGTTAAGCCATGGGTAACTTGAAAGTGGCCTGGCTGGGAGTATTTACATCACAGTAATTGGCAAATGCTATAAATCAGGGCTTTTCTTTCTTTGAGAACTAAAAATAAGAGACCACTATCCCTTCACCAAACATGCCATGCATTCACAATTTTTTTCAGCAAAATTTGTTGCGCATCTGCTAAATGACAGACCTTATACAGAATTACTAGAATTAGAGACATAATGATAGGTGATATATGATCTCCGGGCCAGAAGAGACTTCATTAACTTGGAGAAGCTCCCTGACTATTTTCCTGTCTATTTCAGAGACAGGTGAAAAGCTTCGGATCTATTCACACTTGAGATTGAAATAGTCTGAAGTCTCTTCCACTTTCCATGATCAAACATCCTAAGAAAGAGATTTCAGAAGCTTGTAAACCAATTCATCTCAAAATAGAATCTTTACTAAATGGCAGAAAAATCAAACCCCTGATTCTTTAGAAATATTTTTCTTCCTCTTTCTCTTCTAACCCTTACTCTGGATCCTTGGGGGTTTTTTCATGCCAAAGAAATGAATACAGTAGGGTAATTCCCTGGGATAACTTGGGGTATTTGCTTTTGCTAATGCTTTCCAGATTACTGGGAATAGGTTCATAGGGATTCCATAAATTCTATTTATCATTTATTTACTTTTAAATTATTAAATTTATTTTAAATAAATAAATCTTGTTCAAATATATAATTTTCTCATTAGCCTGCCCCCTGCTCTGGTTTTAATTCTGTAGCTCTGTGTCCAGAGTTAAAAATGCCAAAGGGAAAAAGAGACTGACTTGCGTTACGTGACCCCAGTACCACCTAGTTCTGCCATTTAACTGCTGAATGACCTTGAGCTATCACTTTCCTAATCAATGTGGAACAGAATGGTGTTTCCACCCACAGGAGCCTTTAAAGGATGAACTGTTGGCCCTCTAGGATTCTTAGAAAAGGGAAAAGCAGTTGATTAGTATTTATCCAGTGCTGGTAGTCCAAAAGACAAGCTCTGCATTGTCTAGATTATGGAAAGCCTTGGTTCCCTTACCTCTAAGAACCATAATCAGCTTAGAAGGATCTGAAACCGTGGCTGCTCGGATTTTCCATTGAGGATCAAGAAAATAAAGTGAAATGCCTTGTGGAGTTATCTTCACTGAGGGACCACGAAACCACCACAGAAGGGTAGAAACAGAGTCCAGTCAGCATGGAATTCTCGTTGCTTTCCTTTCAATTTGTAACCCCCCTAATTCCCATGCATAGCCTGTTGTGGTTGCACAACAGGAAATAAAGCAGGATCAGGTAGCCCTCAAAGGCATGGGTCATCAGAGAATGTAACTCCTGGCATTCTCTTCAGGGCAACTTGAGAACGGAAGACAGCAAAGGAGCAAATCCCAGGCCTGCAAATGTGAGGGTGCAGGAGTGGGTTGAGACGTGAGGGAATTACAGATTTTCTCTATTTCTCTTTCTTGTGGGCTTCAGCTCTTTACCCTTGCTGATTTTTCTAGAAGATTTCATTTGTAAGCCTCCTCTATTCTTAAGAGACCAAGCATTTTTTGGAACACCTGCTCTGTGATACATGCTGAGGATACATTGGACAACATGATGTCATTTCTTTCCACCAAGGAGCCCATGGGAGAGAAAGAGAAGGAAAGATGTGAGCAGAGTATGTTAGGGAATGCAAAGCAGTAGAACAAGGGGGATTGAAGAGCTTGTGGGAGGGGTCCTTAAGCCAAACTAGTTAAGTTAGAGGGAGCTTCCTGGAAGAGGAGATATCTAGGCTAGTTTAAGGACAAATAGCTATTAGCCAGGTGAGCAGTAGGGAGACGGTGTTTCAAGCAGAAGAAAGAGAACATGTGTAGAGACATAAGAGGACAAGGCACATCAAAGAACTCGAATCCTAAGAACAGAGCTTAGGATTTGATCAGAGAGGAGAGGCAGGGGATGAGTAGGTAGAGGCCAGCACTGGAATAATCTGTTGGCCATGCTCAAGAACTTGCAGTTTAGGGGGAAAACAAGAAACCATTGAAGTATTTTAAGCAGGAGGATAGCCTTATTAAAATTATGGCTTAGAAAGCATTTAAAAATAATATCATAATAGTAAGATTCGTTGATATTTATTGAGCACTTATTATGTGCCAGGCATATTTTAAGCACTTTTCTTGATATAATACATTTCAGTCTCAAAATAGTCTTGCCCAAAGTCACATGGCAGCAAGAAGGTGTAGTGTCAGGACACAGACCCAGACAGGCTGCCACCAGCAGCCCTGCTCTCAGCCACTAAAATATAAACATCTTACATGGTTGTTCTTCATTAACAAATGTCAATTCTCATTGCTTACCTTTGCCTTGTTGTTTTTCAATTTTAAGCCAGTTTACTTCAGCAATTCTCATGCACAAATAAGAGGTCTAACTGTGAAAAACTCCAGATTTCAATTATCTAAGGTCTAGGGGTGTTATAAATTGAAAGGAAACCAAAGAGAATTCCATGCTGACTAGACTCTGTTTCTACGTTTCTGTGGTGGTTTCGTGGTCACTCAGTGAAGATAACTCCGCAAGGCATTTCATTTTATTTCAAACTTGAGTTTTGCTGGGAATCCACAGGCATTCCTATCCTCAGCTCAGTTTCTGGATCTCAGAATGAGTTGCTCCTCCTTTAGAGGATTATGAGAGAGAAAACTAATTCCCTCTACTTCACTCAGAACCAGTTTTTGGGAATCAAATTCCTAGTTAACATGGAGCATGATTAAGAAAAATCAATCAGAGTTAAATGAGTGATAATTTAAAAATTTTAAAAGGATGACTTTCACTTCTAGAGAGCAAGTTTGGTGCTTTTAGGAAGCCCCAGATTCTGCATAGCTCCTGAGATATGCTTGCAAATATCAAATATTACTTTTAATCAGTCCATCAACCAAAACTTACTGAGTACCAGCTCAGTGCCAGGCACCATGCTGACTAGATACAGGGAAATGGTTAAGTCATGGTTTCTTCCTTCAAGCCTAAAGGAGGAACTCAGAGTTGGTCACTGAAATTCTTACAATAGGGATGTTTATCAGCTTCATCTCCCTGAACACTTCCATCTCCTCTGTGATGCTTGCCACACGTGTCTCTTAACTTGAAAGAAATCTTAACACACTTCTTCCCCTGAAATGCTCCAGTTCTGGACAGTCACTCTAGTTCAGGGAAAAGAGAGATGCTTCCTGACTTGGGCTGACTGGCTGAGTCAGTTGTCACCAATGCATTACTTCCTCCTACTTTCCCATTTGACTGACAAATGAGCAGGCATACTCTAGCCTGTGCTGTTCTTATAGGCCTATTTGGGAGTTAGTGGGCTGCGGCCATTGCCTAAAAGGAAAAGTGAAGAATTTTGATTTCAAGTCATTTAGGAAAGAATTACTATTACTTTAAGCATTGAAAACAGAAATATTTCTAAAAGATACATCAGTCCTTTGGAGAATCTCTGAAAAGCCCAGCTATGTGACCAGAAGCCAACTCCATCCCTTCCGCAAACCTACAGAGTCCTCCTTGGGAAGGTGTGACTTATAAGGGCCTAGATGCAATGCTTGAGGATCAGTTGTCATGGAAACAAAGCTAGGACAGAAATAGCTCATTCAGTCTCATACCCCCTTTCCAACCAGGCACTGCTGGCAGGGGGGAGGGGGGGTTGCCGAGGACACACAGCCACAGAGCAGAAGGGACGGTCTGTGATCAGAGATTCCCAGATCAGAAAGCTTTACACTCTTAGTATTTTCCAGGAGAGCTAAACTTTCTCATTCCTCAATGGAGAAAGACATGCAGAGCTATGAGGAAGTGAGGTTTGGGGTTAATTTGACATTAACCCCATTCACAACACTCTTCTCCTGTTTTCTCTCTTTCTTTCTCTCCATCTACTCTACTTGATCATGCTCACCCCCAAGAGTGTCACAGTGACCTCTTTTGCAGATTCCCAAGTGTTGACAAACCAGTTCCTTAACCATCACCTTTACCTCCACCGTCATCACTAGCTCCAAGGGACAGGTCAAACTCCTGAACTGCAGAGACAAGGAAATTGTCAAGGAAATTGGAGGCTGCTTTCTCAGAGACAGGCACCAAACTCAGCTGCACCCAAACACAGCACCGCGTCAGACTTCCTGGTGATATCACTGCCAGCATTTTTGTGTGCTTCAGTAGTTGATGACACCTTGGTTTTACAGGTATAAAGCCTCAGTCACCTTTGACCAGTATGCAGCATGGTGCCAGACCATAATGTGTGTATGTGGCATTGCCTGCTCAGCCCCACCAACTTCCTTTAGAAACTGTCTCTCTCTCCCCACCACTTTATCTTTATGGACTTCTAATCTAATCCCATTGCAATGGTCATAATTGATTGCTTGATTTGATAGGGTGCATTTTCAAGTTGGGCTAGGTGCCTTCTTTTAGATTTTTCAGCTTGGAACCACAGTGGCCAAAAGCTATAAGGCATAAATCTTAGAAGATGCCTGTTGTCAGGTTTTCCACCATGGGGAAATAGGCAGTCTGCAGCAGGGGAAGGAAAAAGCTAACACCAGGAAGAAGGGAAAAGGTAGAGAAAGAATCCACACCATATTAAGTTCCTGGCTCCAATGGTTCCTAGGGTCTGCTACATCCCTGCCCTTTTTGTGGGTTTATTGCTCTGGGAGAAAACCCAGTATCCTTCAAGCGTACGTCCTTTTTTTTTCTTTTCTTTTCTTTTTAAATTGTATGAATTGAGTTTCTGTCACTTGCAGCCAAAGGATCCTGACTCTTCTCTGGCACTTAGAGGCACTTTGTAAATGTTTGCTGGATTACAAATGAGTAGTTTTTCAGTGTCCAAATTCAGAGTATCATGAGGCTGGAAGATGTTGGAAAGGCTGCTTGGTTTATCCCTCATTCTGGGGGCACTCCAGTCAAGGAGAAAGGGCTCTTATTTTTAAAGCCCTCCTGGAAGAAGATTTTATAACCTCCCCGGGTTACTTAACAAAGGAGTTGAGAGGAACATGGACAATCATGACATCTTGAATTTCTCCTTCTTCCTTAAAAGTCCCCTGCATTCCATTCCCAGTCTTAATGATTTTCCACTTCTTATTCTAAAAATGTTATTTTAAATCTTTAAATCTTTCAATCTTCATGTCATATAAAATCTATTTGTATTTCCCAATATTTTTTTGGTTAATAAGATTATATGTTGTTCCCTGATTACTCTTCCTGGTAATTTTAGCAGCTCATCATTAAAGGGTATACGATACACATTCTTTTATCCAGCAAATACTTCCTGAGAGCCTTGTATGTGGCAGGCACTATGCTAAGAGCTGTGATACAGAAACATTATAGCTAGTTGCTCAGAGAAAATGAATCACTTAAAACCTAGTCTAAACCTGATATGGAATTTTATCTGAGTGACATAATTACAGCTTCTGTCCTTATTTTCTTCATTGATTCATTCACTGTTCAGTCATTCAACAAATATTTTTGAGTTTCTATTTTAGGGGTATTGTTCTGGTTCTGGGTTTACAGAGTTGTTTGAACCAGGTCTCTACATTCTAGTGGGAGAAGAGAGGAAAAAAAGTAAGTTAACAATTAACTAATCATTTCAGACAGTATCAGATAGTGATAACTGCCGTGATTAAAAGAGGCAGAATAAAGTATTAAGCGTCCTGGATTGTAGGTAGGCTATTATAGATGAGATAATCAAAGGGGTTTTCTCTGAAAAGGTGGCATTTAAACAGAGTTTATGCAAAAGGTTGAGCCATGCAAAAATCTGAAAGCCCTGCCAGATGGCCTGAGGAACTGCTCTAGATGGTCTCTGGAATTCCTTCTGGGTAAAAAAAGAAAAAGCCCAGAATTTTACCCTTCCTACCTAGTTCCTGTTTTACAACAGTTTTCATGTTTCCTCTCAAAACCTTTACCAGCATCTGTAACTTCCAGATGTGGAGCCCAGAATTAGTCTCTGGTGAGGTTCTGTCAACATTACGACTCATGGCTCCAGCAACTTACGTTCATGTCTGTATATGCCAACATGATACTTAAAGAAGCTACCATCTAGCCCTCCCTCATTCCAGGAAGAGACTAAGATGCCAGACACAGACAAGTTATGACCTTTCAGAGAAAAAGAAGTAGCTTTGGGGAGCACTAAATGAGCACGCCAGTGCCATGGTTATATATAAACCTTGGTTTCTCCATCTGTAATTTTGGAGTGGTCTCAATAGACAAAATATTACCTTCATAATTTAAACTCACAGGAAAGAGACTATAGTCCAGATCCCTACACCAGTCTACCAGATGCTCAGTGTCCTTTGGTTCCAGTAGAATGTACTGATTTTGATTACTGCTAGAGTTGGTGGACCATCATATGGGCATTGAGAACCTTGGTTGTGAGGATTTACTTCTTCTTCTGCTGGTCACTGTGACACGACTACAAATTAAATTCTGAGATTGAGAATATTTGGGCCACACTAGCAGTGTGAATTTAGACCACCTGTATGAGTGCCAGCTTGTAGTTTCATTTCTCAGATGAGATGTTTTTCACCCTCTCTCCATCGGTGCCGAGACCGAGGCACGCGAGATTTTTTGTTGTCTCTCTCTGTGTGGTGAGTTTATTTCTTGTTTACTTCTGTACGGAAAGTGTGGCCCTTTGGTGTCTCAGCTTTATGTAGGGGTCTCCCATTAGATTCTTCATCTTGGGCATTAAAAAAAAAATTATGTATTTATTTGGCTGTGTTGCGTCTTAGTTGCGTCACGTGGACTCAGTAGTTGTGGCACACGGGCTTAGTTGCCCCAAGGCATGTGGGATCTTAGTTCCCCCACCAGGGATGGAACCTGCATCCCCTGCATTGGAAGGCAGATTCTGTACCACCGGACCACCAGGGAAGTCCCTTCTTTATTGGTATATAAAATAATGGTGCATCTTTTCATTGATGGCATCTTAGATAGGGTAACATACAGTGATTAATTAGAAAGTCTAGCACTTTGGAAATGGAATGTGAGATGGTATGTGGAATGAGGGTGCCACAGCAGGGGAGAAAGCCACTGAAAAGGGATGTGGGAACAAATGAAAATACTACTTCATTTTCTAGAGTCAGTCAGAAAAGAATAAGAATCTGACTTGACTGATACAGTACCATTATTATAACTATTGACTGTGGGAATGCTGGGAGACTGAATGCCTGGGGAAGAGATATGATACTAGTGAGACCTTGTACTTTAGATAGATGTCAAAGGCCCAAGCATAGCTAGGAGAGTGGCTCCAAGAGTTTACAAAGTGTAACTACATTTCAACGTGTGTAGGTCCAAGTTCTTTCCCTGAAAGGGAGGGTGCCCGGGGGGCCCTTGCCCAACATTTCTTTATTCTTTACCTCCCCTACTAAATGTAAATTTCACTAAGGGCAGGAACTTTGGCTTCCTTCTTCAACAATGTCTTCCAGTGCCTAGCATAGTACCTGACTCCTACCAGGGGCTTAACAAATGTATCTGCAGTGAATAAATAGGGGATGGGTCCCTATTGGCACTGCCAGCGGTGTTCTCGGGCTCAGGCCTGAGTTTGCAGCGCTGAGGAGGTCCAGTTACCAGGCCCAAAGCAAACAGTCTGAGGTTCAGAGATACTAGACGTGGGAGCAAAGTTGGGAAGCCAGATGGGTCAGCGAGGAGGGGAGATGACATCATCTCCAGTGAGGAGGACTGGAACCAGGCAGAGGGCTGGATGCTGGAGGAGGGCCCTGAGCTGGAGAGCAGATTCCTCTTCATTTCTCTTTACAGTCCTGAGCTTCTGGTGTGGGTGTGTTGAGGGCAGGGAGTGAGCCCAGAGGATTCAGATAACACTGAGAGGCTTTTTTTTTTTTTTTTTTTTTTTTTTTGCGGTACGCAGACCTCTCACTGTTGCGGCCTCTCCCATTGCGGAGCACAGGCTGTGGATGCGCAGGCTCAGTGGCCATGGCTCACGGGTCCAGCCGCTCTGCGGCATGTGGGATCTTCCCAGACTGGGGCACAAATCCACGTCCCCTGCATCGGCAGGTGGACTCTCAACCACTGTGCCACCAGGGAAGCCCAAGAGGTGCATTTTGAAAAATGCTATCAGTGAAATCCCTAAACCATAACAATATTTTACAAAATTTCTTATCTTCAAAGCAACTCATAGAAACAAAGCAGTAGAGTGTTTTGTAACTCTCATCCTCATCACCAAACTCCTTTTTTCTTCTACTCACTGCAATCCAGTTGATCAAGTAATACATGAACTAAGGTTATCCCCAATATCTTAATTATGGAATCTGGTGACTTCTTTTCATTCCTTTCCTGCTTGACTTCCCTGTGGCATTTACAACCATTGATAACCTTCTGTTTCCTAAAATTTTCTGCCCTTGGTTTCTGGGACACCTACTCCCAGTTTCTTCTCAATTTAACTTTCTTCTTTCTCTTTCTTGTCCTTTATTTATTAATATTCTCCAGGCCTGCTCTCTTGGAATCCCTCTCTTTTCACACTACACCACACCACCATCTTCTTGAATTATCTCATTGGTACCCATAGCTTCAAATACCACCTTTAGACTGATGACTCCTAGACATGACCCTCCAGTCCAGATCTCTCTTCCTAGGGCCAGACCATATATTCAGCTAGAAGCTACCAAGATTTACCAACCTTGCCAGATTATTGCAAAAACCTCTAACTGATCTCTTTCCAACTGGTGTTTCCTCCTTCCACTCAGCTGCCATTGTTTGTTCTTTCTCAGACCCAGTTCTGATCATGCTTTTCTTCAGGTTATTCAGTTAAGTATTACACAGCCAAATAATCCAAATAATGTCATAACTGGTATTTTGCACATGACTTTATGACCACACTTATCATATGGTGTTGTAATGCTTTGTTTCCACGTTGTCTTTCTCATTGGACTGTGAGTTTCTACGGAAAAGTATTGTGTTGGAATCCTTTTTGTAAGGCTTCCAAAGAGTACACGATAGGAACTCAAGTACTGAATGAATGAATGAGAGCAAATGTTGGATTGGGCTGAGGTACCTTCTTGTTAAACGTTATTAACTCCTTTTAAAACCACCACTGTGGGACTTCCCTGGTGGTGCAGTGGTTAGGAATCTGCTAACCAATGCATGGGACACGAGTTCGATCCCTGGTCTGGGAAGATCCCACATGCCGCGGAGCAACTAAGCCCATGCACCACAACTACTGAGCCTGTGTGCCACAACTACTGAAGCCCACGTGCCTAGAGCCCGTGCTCCGCAACAAGATAAGCCACCACAATGAGAAGCCTGTGCACCGCAACGAAGAGTAGCCTCCACTTACCGCGACTAGAGAAAGCCCGCGCGCAGCAACAAAGACCCAAAGCAGCCAAAAAAAACCTCAACACTGCCACATTTCTAATTAATTTATCAATTCCTTAATACATCACCCCTGTTGACTCTTGTGTAATATTCTACAAGAAAAAAAAAAACTTCTAAGCACAGAATTAACCCTAAAGTAAGAGCCCTCCAAACACAATTTCAGATCCATCAGGTAATACTGCATTTAAAGTGAATTAATAATTTATATATACTGAGAGCTAGGTGCTAAGGTGCTATACATAATTACTTCCTTTAATTGTATGGCAACCTTATAAGGTATATTACTATCTTAGTGTTACAGATGAGGAAACTCAGCCAGCATGAGTACAGAGCCCAAGCGTATAACCACTATAGTTCCTCACCCCCTTAGAGGCTGCCCTTTTGCGCTAGATCCAATATCGAGTGCTCTTTAAAATTAGCTTATGGACAGTTCTCCTAGGAAACCCTCTCTTCACTTCCCCACCCCTCCTACTACCCTATGCATACCTCTATCACAGCACTTCTAATGTTTCATTGTGATTATCTATTAACCTACCTCTACTGCCCAATTAGATCACAAACTTCTCAGGAGCAGAAAACAATGATACTCACTGTTGGATCTACAGCACCCAACACAATGCCTATTGCTCAGTAGGTTTTCACAGAATGTTCATTGAATTAAATTAAAGTAAGTGACACAGGTCAATGGAACAGAACAGAGATCCCAGAAAAAAATCCACGCATACATGGTCAATTAATTTACAACAAAGGAGCCAAGAATATACAATGGGAAAAGGATAGCCTCTTCAAGAAATGGTATTGAGAAAACTGGGCAGCCACATGCAAAAGAATGACACTTGGACCACTATCTTACACCATACCAAACATTAACTAAAACTTGAACGTAAGGTCTGAAACCATAAAGCTCCTAGAAGAAAACATAGGCAGTGAGCTCCTTGACACCTGGCTTGGTGATGATTTTTTGAATCTGATACCAAAAGCAAAAGTAAAAAAAGCTTCTGCACAGCAAAGGAAACCATCATCAAAATGGAAAGGCAACCTACTGAATAGGAGAAATAATTGCAAATCATATATTCAATAAGGAGCTAATATCCAAAATATGTAAAAAAAAGAAAACTCATACAACTCGGAAAAAAAAAAACAACAACAACCCAATTAAAAATCTTTGTCTAAGAAGACATTTTTCCTAAAAAGACATACAGATGGCTAACAGGTAGATGAAAAGATGTTCAACATCATTAATCACCAGGGAAATGCAAATCAAAACCACAGAGAGATAAACCTCACACCTGTCAGAATGGCTGCTGTCAAAAAAACAAGAAATAACAAGTGTTGGCAAAGATGTGAAGAAAAGGAAACTCTTGTGCACTCTTAGTAGAAATGTAAATTGGTACAAACACTATTTAAAACAGTATGGAGTTTCCTCAAAAAACTGAAAATAGAACTACCATAAGATCCAGTAATCCTACTTCTGGATATTGATCTGAAGAAAATAAAAACACCAACTTGAAAATATATCTGCACAGCCATGTTCACTGAAGCATTATTTACAATAGCCAAGATATGGAAACAACCTAAGTGTCCACCAATGCATGAATGGATAAAGAAATTACATACGCAAACACATGAATATTATTCGGCCATAAAAAGAATGAAACCTTGCCAACGACATGGATGGACCACAAGGCAATTATGCTACGTGAAATAAATCAGACAAATACCATATGATCTGTTTTTTTATGTGGAATCTGAAAAAACAAAACAAAACTCAAACTCATAGATATAGAGAACAGATTGATGGTTACAAGAGGCAAGGGGTGATGGGGAGTAGAAGAAATAGGTGAATTTTATTTCATCTTAAATAAATTGGATTTAAAATTTTTTAAATGACCATATCTATGAACTGGCTACAGATTCATTCATTTGGGTTATCTTCATAATCAGTAATGACTGCTAGAATGAACAAAATCAAAAAGAAATGTTTTAAATCAATGGAAAAATTACTCCTGTCCTTTGTGCAGCTATGTAAGCAGAGAACCCCTCACTTCTTCTTTTTTTTTAACATCTTTATTGAAGTATAATTGCTTTACATTGTTGTGTTAGTTTCTGCTGTATAACAAAGTGAATCAGCTATATGTATACCTATATCCCTATATCCCCTCCCTCTTGTGTCTCCCTCCCACCCTCCCTATCCCACCCCTCTAAGTGGACACAAAGCACTGACCTGATCTCCCTGTGTTATGCAGCTGCTTCCCACTAGCTATCTATTTCACATTTGGTAGTGTATATATGTCAATGCCACTCTCTCACTTTGTCCCAGCTTACCCTTCCCCCTCCCCGTGTCCTCAAGTCTATTCTCTATGTCTGCATCTTTATTCCTGTCCTGCCCCTAGGTTCTTCAGAACCATTTTTTCTTTTTTAAGATTCCATATATATGTATTAGCATACTGTATTTGTTTTTCTCTTTCTGACTTACTTCACTCTGTATGACAGACTCTAGGTCCATCCACCTCACTACAAAACAGCTCAATTTTGTTCATTTTAATGGCTGAGTAATATTCCATTGTATATATGTGCCACATCTTCTTTATCCATTCATCTGTCTATGGACACTTAGGTTGCTTCCATGTCCTGGCTATTGTAAATAGAGCTGCAATGAACATTGTGGTACATGACTCTTTTTGAATTATGGTCTTCTCAGGGTATATGCCCAGTAGTGGGATTGCTGGGTCTTTTCTACCTCCATTTCCTCACTCCTTTCTCACTTTTTCCTTTTTCTTTCAATTTAAGGAAAAAAATCTCATTTTACGTTATTTAAAGTCCTTTAAGCAATAAAGTCTTAGTATAATATAAAATGCTCAAAATGTACATTTACCTTTATAGGAGTTTTTACATTTATATATTATAATAATTTATGTATTGTTAGTTTTAAATAATCTAGAAATAGTGCTGGTGAATCTTCATTTCTGTGTGGAACCCAAAGACTGAAAGAGTGACCCCAACTGTTCCCTGTTACCAAAGATCATCTGGTCCCCACTGAACTCATGGACTGCACAGATCTAGCCCATCTACCAGATTCTTAAACCTCTTCAGGGAATGAGATTCTAAAATTTAATAGTCCATTGAGTGGAGAAAATTGTCTTTCTTTTCCTAGTGAGAAAAATGATTTTTACATTTCTTATAACTCAGATGTCTCTCCTGAAATAGAAGCAAGCTTATTTTCTTTTGTTTGGTTCTCAGCCAAGTTAGAGAATAAATTTTAATATGCATATTAAAATAATAACTCCCTTCCAGGAACTTCACAAAGGGCATCAAAGAACAGCATTGTCAATTCCCCCTGGATCCTAGACCAAGAGGTTTAATTACAATAACAAGATTTTAAAGATCAGGTCTGATTATTAGTAAGATTATTTGGCCATACACACATATTCCTTTCGTTCCACTTTGGAATGGGTATGAGAAGAAATTATCACTGCACCAAAAAGTAGATAGAATAAAATTAATTAATTAATTAATTAATTAATTAAAGCAAATGGAAGGAAGCCCTAGGCTAACTCATTGCCCTTGGGGGCAACAAAGCCTGCCCCCAGAACTGGACTCCTTATTTCTCTTCTACTTTCCAAAGGTTTCTTAATATTGAAACTGATGCCCTCTCTTTTAACATAAAAATTTCACAAGCTCCTCGAAAGTCACTAATACGCGAAAGATAACTAATAGTTTTTGGCTAGAGTCTAAGTTTCTGAACATCCTCACCAGCTAAAAAGACTTTGTTCAGATTTACTTTCATTATGTTCCATTTTAACACAATAAGACTATTTTATTTTAAATATGTGTACATGCAAAATATTGAAATATTGCATGCACTTTCTAACTACACTCCTCCCCCATAGATCATGATATGTTCCTCCTGAGAATCCCTGGGCTTTCTAGTTTTGCTCTGGCCAGACTCCCTTCTGTGGGTAGCCCTTTGAACCTTGTTCCACGATGGAGCTTTGCCATAGGTAACCAGACTTCCAAGATGATGAACTCCTGCCCGTGACATTTTCAAGTGTCTCCTTTCCCCTCCATACACACTCCTGCACCTCCCCCCGCCCCCACGGCTGCTGTGCTCCACTTTGGGCTCCAGCTGTGGACTGGAACACCAGGGCTGACTGCTGTTAAGACTCGTTCACTGACTTTGCCACACTCTTGGGTCTAGTCTGCCTTCCTACCCTCTACCATCCACCGCCCAAGCCTTGTCTATCCTTGTGGGCGAGTTTCATGTCAGAGCCTGCTTCCCATTCCAAACACATGACACATGCCGATAATAGGCTGAGAGAACAGAGGCCTCTGCCTGGAGCAAGCACATGGCATTCCTTACCCTGAGAAAACACAAGACAAGGCTTGGCTTGGCTTGGTTTGGAGCCATTTTTATCCCTCAGAAGGTAGAGGATTCCACAGAGGAATTGCTACTTTGGACTTAACTCTAACAAGGTTGAGGTGATTGATTGCAAGGAAATATGAGATATACTGTGTTGAATAAGAACTGGGCACTGTTTACAATCAAAGAGGCAGGGTAGGGTAGTGGAAAGAGCTCCAACTACATGCTCAGAAAGACCTCAGTTCAATTCCCAACTTGGTGTGAACTTGGCGAACTTATTTAACATTTGTGAGTTCAATTTCCTCATTCATATAATGGGGATAATAACTCTACCTATCTTGTAGGGTTGCTGTAAAGATGAAATGTGAATTCACAGTGTCCAGCATGTAGTAGGGAACACATTAGTGCTCAGCTGATCATTTATGAGCATACAGTATGAGTTTGATAAATGTTAGTTTAAAAAGTCAACTTTCCAAACGTTAAATGAAAATTTGTTTGCTCCTGCGGTCAGAGACTCTAAATGGAAACCATGAGTGCTACTGCATCAATCCTTGTAGGATTTTTTCTTTTGTGCCATTTGGCTAATTAAATATTTTATTCTTTAAAAATTAATGGATCATGGACTTCCCTGGTGGTGCAGTGGTTAAGAACCTGCCTGCAATGCAGGGGACACGGGTTCAATCCCTGGTCCAGGAAGATCCCACGTGCCACGGAGCAACTAAGCCGGTGCATCACAACTACTGAGCCTGTGCTCTAGAGCCTGTGAGCCACAACTACTGAGCCTGCGCTCTACAGCTCGTGCGCCACAACGGAGCCCGTGCACCTAGAGCCCATGCTCTGCAACAAGATAGGCCACCGCAATGAGAAGCCCACATACCTCAACAAAGATCCAATGCAGCCAAAAATAAATAAAAATAAATTAATTAATTTTTAAAAATTAATGGGTCATGATAGTAAAATAAGTTTAAAAGCTGAACAATTTACCAAAAAAATATATATAAATGACCCTTAAACATATTGCAAATATGTCTGATCTCATAATTTGAGAAATACAAATTTCAATTACACAGAGATATAATTTCTCTAAAATTGATTTAAAAATAAAAACTACTACCACTGTTGTCGAAGCTGAGGGAAACAGGCACTTGCATACATTTCTGGTGATAATATAAATTAGAAAACTCTCATAAAGGGATATTTTGCAATATCTAATAAATATACATATGAGCTTAGCTTAAAAAATATGGAATGCTTCACAAATTTGCATGTCACTCTTGTGCAGGGGCCATGCTAATCTTCTCTGTATCCTTCCAATTTTAGTATACATGCTGCTCTTATTATTGAGACAGATACTTTTATCTTCATTATACAGCACAGGAGACCAAGATTCACAGGGGTTAAGTAACGTAGCCAAAGTTACACAATTATAAAGTATCACAATTCCGAGTTTATCCCTGTGATTCTATCAACCTGATATGGTCAGAGTGTTATCTCATGCTTATCAGAAGTTCTTATTGGTAGTTACATAGGGATTTGATTAATAGACAAGAAAATTTAGTAATTTTTCAATAAATGGCTCGTACTTGGTAGCAGCATTTGAAATTACCAACATGAAGACAGACAGTATTTAAAGAGGTCTTTGGCATTCTAAAACACAATTATCTTGGTCTCTTTGACAGGCAATTCATTGAAAAAAAGAAGTTGAGGTATTGTTTTTTTAGATTAAAAGAGCCAAAAATGCAATGTGTCACCTTGATTTGATTTCACTTTGTTCAAAGCCATGATAGACATGTTGGCAACAAATTGGGGAATATGAATATGGACGAAGTGGAGAAAACAAGCAGGAATTATTGTTCATTTTTTGTTACTTTTGATAAAGGTGTTATCCTTTGAAGGAGAATTTTGTGGGGGTGGGGTGCAGAGCTGCAAGTGGTAAAATGAACTATTAGTGGTAAAATGTCATGTGTCTTTATTTTTAAATGATTGAGCTAAACAATATGTAAATAGAGGAAACGTGACAAAATATTGACAATTGTAGACCCTAGGTGGAGGATACATAGGTGTTCTTTGTGCTGCTAGTCCTACTTCTCTGTATATTTTAATGTTTTCATAATAGAATAGAGATTTAAGAAACGGCCCTTGAAAATCGCTGATCTAAAAGGAGGGCTTTAGAGTCATGCCATGGGGTTTGGCTCCTGACAAGGCTTGTATCAAAGACTGAGAGGAAGACAGAGGACCAGATAGTCAAACTTGGTAGGACTAATGATTGATGGAATCTAGATTTGAAAATGGCTGGAATCTAGCCAGGGGAACCTTAATAAGGGAGAATATAGTCATGTATATAGGTTTTTTTTTTTTTTTTTTTTTTTTTTTTGCGTTACGCGGGCGTCTCACTGTTGTGGCCTCTCCCGTTGCGGAGCACAGGCTCTGGACGCACAGGCTCAGTGGCCATGGCTCACGGGCCCAGCCGCTCCGCGGCATGTGGGATCTTCCCAGACCAGGGCACGAACCCGTGTCCCCTGCATTGGCAGGCAGACTCTCAACCACTGCGCCACCAGGGAAGCCCTAGGTTTTTAAAATATTAGCAGCCTGAGGAAAGCAGTCAGAACAGCTATTCTCACTAAAAGGACAAAAAGGCTTTAGTTGGTGGCAAGTCAATGTGAGAGAATGAAGTGATGTAGCTGCTAGGACAACTAATGCCCTTTTAGTCTCATTTCTAGAAGCAGGAGATCCAGAACAAGGGAGAGTGATGGTCACACAGCCACATCCAGCCAGGTCACATCTGGAGTTTTTTTTTTTTTTTTTTTTTTTTTTATTTTATTTTTTTGAGGTACACAGGCCTCTCACTGTTGTGGCCTCTCATGTTGCAGAGCACAGGCTCTGGACGCACAGGCTCAGCGGCCATGGCTCACAGGCCTAGCCGCTCCGTGGCATGTGGGATCTTCCTGGACTGGGGCACGAACCCGTGTCCCCTGCATCGGGAGGCGGACTCTCAACCACTGCGCCACCAGGGAAGCCCACATCTGGAGTTTTAGATTCTACTCTAAGTCCCTTGTTTTGAGTGGCACTGGGATAGGTCCAGAGAGGCTGACTGGGCCACATCATACTAGCCAAAGAACGTGGGGCTCATAAGTTTAAAAAAAGACTAAGGGTCAAAAAGTCCACAAATAATAAATGCTAGAGAGGATGTGGAGAAAAGGGAACATTTGTATGCTGTTGGTGTGAATGTAAATTGGTGTACCAATATGGAAAACAGTATGGAGTTTCCTTAAAAAACTAAAAATAGAACTACCATATGACCCAACAATTCCACTCCTAGGCATATATCTGGAAAAGACAAAAACTCTAATTCGAGAAGACACATGCACCCCAATGTTCATTGTAGCACTATTTACAATAGCCAGGTCATGGAAGCAAGGTGAATCTCCATTGACAGATGAATGGATAAAGAAGATGTGGTACAAATGTACAATGGAATACTATTCACCCATTAAAAAGGAAAGAAATAATGCCATTTGCAGCAACATGGATGGACCTAGATTATCATACTAAGTGAAGTAAGTCAGACAGACAAAGACAAATATATATCACTTATATGTGGAATCTAAAAAAATGATACAAATGAACTTATTTACAAAACAGAAATAGACTCAGAGACATAGAAAACAAACCTAAGGTTACCAAGGGGGAGGTGGGGGAAGGGATAAACTAGGAGTTTGGGATTAACAGATACACACTACTGTATGTAAAGTAAGTAAACAACAAGGACCTACTGTATAGCATAGTAGTAACCGATGAAGGAAAAGAATCAGAAAAATAGTGTATACATAACTGAATCACTTTGCTGTACACCTGAAACTAACAAAATGCTGTAAATCAACTATACTTCAATTACATAATTAATTATTCATTTATTTTTTAAAAGACTAAGGAGAACATGGTCATGCCACCAAATATTTCAAGGGTTTTGTGCAAGAAACTAGTCCCATGTAGGCAGTGCCATAAAAAAGAAGCAGGTGCACTTGTTACAATAAAATGAAGCATTTTTGTAGCAGTGCCCAGGAAAGGACTGTGTTTGTTAAATGGACAGCTTGCGTGGATCATTACTGCTCCTGTTTAATGTAAGGAGAACACTGGGGAACTGATGCAAAGAGAGAGGAAAAATAAGTGAAAGTGCTTTGAAAAAAAGCTTAAAATGCTACATAAGCTTGAGACATTTGTTACTACTTGCCAGAACTAGCATTTCAGTAGCAAAACTTCCAAGGGCCAGAGATAAAATTTATCTTTGACCTGGATGCTTGCCTGAACCTTGTATATAGTATCAAGGACTCTTTTGTCTGTTTTTTCAGGAAGATGAGTAATTATGTTGATAGTTTATAAGATTTCCAATTCCAAAGCTAGAAATCTCCCTGGCAACTTTTGAAGGGTTTTTTTTTCTTTTCTTCATTTCCTCTTTTTTTGTTGTTTTTGAGTCAATGAAAAACATTCATGTGGTTTAAAACTCAAAGAGTAAAGAAGGGTGTACTATGAAAAATCTCCTTCTGCCAATTTCTGTCCTCTAGCCATTCAGTTCCACTCCTAAGAGCCAACTAATGTTACCCAGTATCTTTCTTGTTTTTTAGACACTCTTACTCTTCATGTAATTTCCTCCATGTGAGAATCTGGGAAGCAAGGAGAGAGTCCTCCTCTCTGTCCCCCTTCTTGCTCCTCTCAGGTTCTCAGCAAGGGATCTGAAAGTCACTGACTCTCTGGCCATGTGACATCCCATAGGATGGCCACTGTTACACAGGACCCAGGGGAGGCCAATCCCAAGAGGTTTCGGAACAAGTTTTCCTCGAAACTGCAAACATTTGCCAATGCCTTATTTCACCATTCTGCACTCCACTGGCCAGGCAGTTAAACCTCTTGCCAAAGACTCTGCAAAGAACAAGGGATAACATTGTGTGTGGGTGGATATGTCTATTTCTCCTCTGACCAACTTTCCTGATGAGGTCACACAATTGCATCTTTGTTCCTGTCCAGAGGGCTGGACGGTTGGTGCTATGAGAATGTTACTGATGCAATCACCAGGGTTCAGTTTATAGTGAAGAGTAACTCATGCTTGTTCCCATACTGGCCTGTACACATGCTCTTCATTCGTGTGTATGTGTGTTGTTTCTCCACTGATAAGTTAGTCAAAGGCAGGGTCCTAATACCTAAACCCTTTGTATCCTCAGATCCCCCAATACAAGGATCTCACCTCTTATTTTTTCATATTGCTTAGCAACTGAGAAATGGACTTTTCTTCCTTCTAAGTATCTCTTGTGTATGTGTCTGGGTAGCTCCCATGGAGATACGGTGGGAGCATGAGATATTGTTCTCATCCTCATGAAGTGACACATTTTTCTAGAGAGGCAAGAATTACATGTATGAAACAGGGACAGTACTTACTAAGGTGCAAAATTAAGATGGGCTTGAGGGGGACATGGTTGAAACATGATTGATCATCTCAGTTTTTTCTAGAGATTAGTTAAGTTTTATCCATTTCTTTAATCTTGATTCTTAAGACTGTAGTTTATAGATTTATTTATAGAAACAAGTCTGTGCTTCCTCTTCTTCTTGGAAATTTTCTGTATTCTGTTGGGCAGGGCCGTTCTCATCCTTCAGACCTCCCCCAACTGGAGTAGCTACATCCACACAGGACATTCTAGACAGGGCTTCCTTAGGAGGAGACAAGGCCATTCTTCCAACCCTGTTACACTTCTGCTCCCTGGAGTTATATGATTCTTGCACATTTTCAGGTAGATGGCCAGCTCTAATGTGTAATACCACGGGGCCCAGGCGCCAACAGACCCTTGACAGGCCTCCCATGAGCTTTGACAGTCGGGGGCCAGGGAAAAGATGAGTGACCCTGATGAGGGCAGAGGCAGTAAAGGCTTGTGGGATTTCCCAAGGTTAAACTGGGGACTGGAGGTGACAATGGCTTTGTGTTACATACTTGATTTTTTGCATGGATTCTCCGAAATACAAAATTTCTCTCCATTTCTGGCAGTAAAAGAATTGTGCTGAGGGGCTTCCCTGGTGGCGCAGTGGTTTAGAATCTGCCTGCCAATGCAGGGGACAAGGGTTCGAGTCCTGGCCAGGGAAGATCCCACATGCCGCGGAGAAATTAGGTCCGTGCACCACAAATACTGAGCCTGTGCTCTAGAGCCCATGAGCCACAACTACTGAGCCTGCGCGTCTGGAGCCTGTGCTCCGCAACAAGAGAGGCCGCGACAGTGAGAGGCCCACGCACTGTGATGAAGAGTGGCCCCCGCTCGCCGCAACTAGAGAAAGCCCTCGCACAGAAACGAAGACCCAACACAGCCAAAAATAAATAAATTTAAAAAAAAAAAAGATTTGTGCTGATTGATTGCTTTTTAAGTTCCCTGTTGGGGTGAAAGAAGATAAAAAGTAGGAGTAAGTCTGACTCATGTCTGTAGATTTTTATTATAACAAGCGTCATTTATTTTTAAAACAGCAAAATCTGGCTTTAGCCTTGAAACAAACAAGTCTACCCAAGACTATCCATGTTAAAAAATAAATCTGAAGGGCCTCCCTGGTGGCACAGTGGTTAAGAATCTGCCTGCCAATGCAGCGGACACGGGTTCAAGCCCTGGTACGGGAAGATCCAGCATGCTGAGGAGCAACTAAGCCCGTGTGCTACAACTACTGAGCCTGAGAGCCCGCGAGACACAACTACTGAAGCCCGCGCACCTAGAGCCTGTGCTCCACGACAAGAGAAGCCACCACAATGAGAAGCCCACACACCGCAACAAAGAGTAGCCCCTGCTCGCCGCAACTACAGAAGAAGCCTGTGCACAGCAACAAAGACCCAATGCAACCAAATAAATAAAATAATTAATTAATTATTTATTTAAAAAGTCAATACCACCAAATTTTGAAAACCTGCTGCTGCCTTCTCTCTAATCTCTGCCAAGGGACCAGATTTCTCAGGTAGGTGAGTTAAGCATCCTGGCACCCCTTTCCCTGGAAGGCTGGAGATGCAAGGGTATATGCTGTATACTAGATGTTCTCAAAGCATGGTCTGGGGACCCCTGGAGTCTCTGAAATCCTTTTTGGGATTTCTGTGAGGTCAAAATTATTTTCATAATAACACCGAGATGTTATTTGCCTTTCTTACTTTTCTTGCCTCCCAAGGGTATGGTGGAGTTTTCCAGAGGCTACATGACATGTGATGATGTTAACACTCTGACAGAAACTGGAAGGTGTACTTGTGTATTTTTGTGTTTTAAAATTTCTCCATTTTAATTCATAATATGATCATTGTCAGTGGATATAACCCACTATTTAGGAGTGCAAAAGGTTCCTAAGATCAAAAATTTTAAGAACCATGATATAGACCAGGAGTCCCCAACCACCGGGCCGCGGACGGGTACTGGGCTGTGTCCTGTTAGGCACGGGCCGCACAGCAGGCGGTGAGAGGCAGGCTAGCCAGCAAAGCGTCATCTGCGGCTCCCCATCGCTCACATTACCGCCTGAATCATCCCTCCCACCGCCCCACTGCCCCAGTCCGTGGGAAAATTGCCTTCTACAAGACTGGTCCCTGGTGCCAAAAAGGTTGGGGACTGCTGCTATAGACCATCATTCTCAGTCACCATGCTAGAACACTAGCAAACACCATAATGTTATTCTTTTTGTTGAGAGTTTGGAAACACCCAAGTATTCTAGATGGAGACTTCTTAAGGAGATTTAGGAAGCATTCTATCTGTCTAGGTACATAATATTCAGATGACCTCAAAAGCTCTAAATAATTGTGCTGGGGGCTTGTATCCTCCCCTGACGTATGGGTATAGGTGCCCCAAATCCTTTTACTGGATATGCTAATTTGCAAAAAAAAAAAAAAAGAGAGAAGGAAACATCTTTATCTGTGATTTGTCTGTTCTTTGACAATCATCTGAAATGGGATCATAATTCATGCATACAGCCTTCACCTTGAAAGGCAGTGCGTGCTATTTTTGGAATTCTTGAACTCTAAATGAACTGAAACCAAGAATCCATAGCCTACTAGGAATATAGGGCAATCAAGCAAGTTTTTCTGGTTTGGGAGTTTGTGTGTGTGCCTGTTTGTGCCCACGTGCGCACAAGAAATGAGGTCAATTTGGTCACCAGGCCATTTGTTAGATATTTCTGAATCCCATTCTTCAAACACAGTCAGCACAGAGGTTGGTTTTCTCATGTTGGTCCAGTGCCCATTTAGTCAGGAGCTTGAGATTCCATAAGGCCACTGCCTCCTAAGCAATGGAAGGGACCTTTTTGTTTTTTTAATACATTTATTTATTTTTATTTATTTTTGGCTGCGTTGGGTCTTTGTTGCTGTGTGCAGTCTTTATCTGCAGCAAAAGGGGGCTACTCTTCGTTGCGGTGTGCGGGCTTCTCATTGCGGTAGCTTCTCTTTCTGCAGAGCACAGGCTCTGGGCACGTGGGCTTCAGTAGTTGTGGCACGCGGGCTCAGTAGTTGTGACACACGGGCTTAGTTGCTCTGTGGCATGTGGGATCTTCCCGGACCAGGGCTCGAACCCGTGTCCCCTGCATTGGCAGGCGGATTCTTAACCACTGCGCCACCAGGGAAGTCCTGGCCTTTTGTTTTATACGGGCCCTCCTGAAGCTGGGCATGGAGCATGTGTGCCCATAAATATAATAGTTACAAGCCTAGACTCTTCCTTTGTCTCCCTCACACACATGGACTACGACAGAGTTGGAGATATATATCCTCAAACTAAAGTAACGAAACTACCAAATACAAGCATTTGTTTTGGATTCAACTGAACACAGATTAGATGAACATCTGTTATATGCGAGGCACTAAAGAAGGCGGCATGAGGAAGGCAAGACAGACACTGTTCCTGTCCTCAAGGGTGGCAGCAGCTAATCACCTGTCATTTTCCAGTTACTGCATCCCAGTATCCTCTGTCATCTATCAGAGTTAACTGACAGAGATAAGGACAGAAGGGTGACCTCCATTTCTCTCTTTTATTCTTATTAGGCTGAATTCATGAGGGACCTCCTGGGGCCATCTCTGGCCCCCTGCCCTGAAGGAAGAAATAATTTTCACAGAAAATTCATGTCTTAGAAACAGAAAGATGTTGTCTATTATAAAGAATCTTTAGCAAAATAAAATGAACGACACTCAATATGCTCCATTTTCATCAACACATCTTTATAATCATGGACATTAAACCATTTTGTTTTTAGGAGAAATGAGTGATAAGACAAGGGCAAGAGCTAGAATTCTAGCAACAGTTAGGAAGGCAAAACTGAGTCACCTTTTTCATTAAGAGGAAGTGATGAGAAGGCACTAGTGTCAGAAACTGGCTCGGTGAGGATGCTTTCTCTCTGAGTGTCGGGAAGGGGATGAGCTCTGACCACTCACTGCCTCACTGTCTTGCCCACTGGTTCCTTTCTGGGCAAGGAAGAGAGTTGCATGTCCTGCAGAGTGTTGTAGGCATCTGACAGCAGTCCACGGGAGACAGCTGTTCTGGGGCCCAGAATGGGCAGTCTGTAGCGAGTGCCCTCTGGAGGACAGTGTAAGAAGGAAGGACAAGGATAGAGTCTATTTTTAAAATCTACTCAAAATAACCAATGTCACCAAAGACTTCTTTAACCTTATAAAACAGCTTCAAAGTTCACATGAGAATCCCTTTTACGAGAACGATCTTAGCCCCCACCAACTTAAGCTTTTACAAATCTTGTCAAAGAGGCCAGAAAGGAGTGCTTAGAAACATAACTCAGGGCCTCCCTGGTGGCGCAGTGGTTGGGAGTCCGCCTGCCGATGCAGGGGATGCGGGTTCGTGCCCCGGTCTGGGAGGATCCCATATGCCGCGGAGGGGCTGGGCCCGTGAGCCATGGCCGCTGGGCCTGCGCGTCCGGAGCCTGTGCTCCGCAACGGGAGAGGCCACAACAGTAAGAGGCCCACATACCGCAAAAAGAAAAAAAAAAAAAAAGAAACATAACTCAAATATTCGGAGACATTGCCAATTAAATTATAAATGAAGTGGGCTTCCCTGGTGGCGCAGCAGTTGAGAATCTGCCTGCTAATGCAGGGGACAGGGGTTCGAGCCCTGGTCTGGGAGGATCCCACATGCCGCGGAGCAACTAGGCCCGTGAGCCACAACTACTGACCCTGCACGTCTGGAGCCTGTGCTCCGCAACGAGAGGCCGTGATAGTGAGAGGCCCGCGCACCGCGATGAAGAGTGGCCCCCGCTCGCCGCAACTGGAGAAAGTCCTCGCACAGAAACGAAGACCCAACACAGCAAAAATAAATAAATTAATTAATAAAACAAAGGACTAGTCTTTGCCAAAGAATGATTGAAGTTTAAAAAAAATTATAAATGAAGATAAAGTGTGTCTGGAGTTGTAACATGGGTCAAAGGGAAAAGAGGATTCAATTCTCAGAAGACTTTTCAGGGGCATGTATGTGGTTCTGCTCTTCAAACAAACGTGATCTTATGAAAGGCTACAGTACTGGGAAAGTACTTGTATTTCAAAAGGAACCTTCATTTTATACAATAATTTATTTTAGGGCTCCTTAAAATCCTTACCATCCTGACCTCTTCTTTGAATATGAGTTTATATACAAGAAGTTGGTTAATACTCAACTCTTCGAAAATACTCATTGTGAAGGAGAGTAAATCAGTGCATAAAATAGCATCTTCCCATTGGAAATCACTGAATGACTAAGGGAACTGGAGTCCTGAATTCTCTGGAAGAAGCTCTTTAGTCCAGCTGAATGAGAGCTAAGAGATGTCACAAGATCACAAACCTAGGACCTAGTTCAGTGTCATTGCTGTAATGAAGAGGAAACAGGTCCAGGGTCGTGATGAACTGAGGACCAGAACCCAGATCTCCTTAATCCTAACCCTCTGTGCCATATCTCAGCACTGGGCCAGGTGGTAGACCTAAGTCAGGTGGTTAGCAGCTCTACCAATGTTTATGGACAAGAGCCTGTGTCATGGAACTCTGAACTCAAGGCCAAAGTCAAGATAAACAAATCCAGAAGAAACCCCATCACTTAATAGAGATAGGCTCTTTCCATTTACTTAGTTCTCACTAATAATTATTGAGGACATATCAAGTTTAGCTGAATCCAGAAAAATACTAGAAATTACTGTCATGATCAACAGAATGAGTTAGACAGTCACTGGCAGTGATGGTGGCTGGGATGAGTCAGCCATTTGGTATATGCAGCATGTCCACAGGCTATGCAGCACAGGGACGTGTCTAAACTGTATAAACCAGTGGGGCTGGGGCAGTGTCAGCAGATTTTCTGGGTCAGTCAAAGGTGAAGGCTGCCTGTACTGAGTGTCTGGCTCTTGGGTGGGGGGTGGGCAAAATGCTTCTCTGGTTTTAAAGGTGGGAACACAGAGACCCAGATAGTTTCAACAATATGGCCAAATCTGTCTAGCAAGACTAGGATCTGAATGCAGGTCTCTTTGATCCTAGGATTTTTCTTTGACCTCAGAGAGCACACACAAGAGCCAAGCTCAGCTCAGAAGGGTTGAGACTGGAATCAACTGCAGATCTACCAAGCTTCATCTCCATAAGCACTCTCTCTGAAGTCTCACCTCCAACACTGCTACCCTTGGATGAACGCTATGAGCAAGAACGAGGTCTGTCCAGAACATAGTGTGCTGATCTATGTGCACTGAGTCTAGTTCTTATACTGGTAATTGAAATACACTCCCAGGGTTAATGAATTGAGGAAAGGCATCTTATCACACTGTCCTGTAGAATCAGAAAATAAACATTCCTGCTGAGGGAAGGGCATGTAATTGTGTGTGAGTGTGTGTACACGTGTATGTGTGCTTTATCCTTTGTGAGGCAGACCTGAAAAAATTCAGGTTTAAGGGAAACTCAAAATGAATGTATGGCTGGTACGGAGAACCCTGAAACCAACAGCACATGCCTGTCACCCAGTGTTCCCTAGGCTTCAAGAGAATGAAGTGGTTACAGGCAGATGGGGGCAGCTTTCATTGGGAGGATGCTCTTAGCTCTTGGATCTTCAGTCCACTTTGGCTAAATGAAAGTCACGAGTGAGGCCAATATTTTTGGATACATAAGAAGGGATTGGGACTAGCAGTCTTTCACTCCGCTACAGTGGTTATCTCCTAACCTCAGCTGTCGCCTGAGTCTCTGGTCCTCCCTTTTTTTTTTTTTTTTTTTTTTTTTTTGCGGTATGCGGGCCTCTCACTGTTGTGGCCTCCCCCGTTGTGGAGCACAGGCTCCGGACGCGCAGGCTCCGGACGCGCAGGCTCAGCGGCCATGGCTCACGGGCCCAGCCGCTCCGCGGCATATGGGATCCTCCCAGACCGGGGCACGAACCCGTATCCCCTGCATCGGCAGGCAGACTCTCAACCACTTGCGCCACCAGGGAGGCCCTGGTCCTCCCTTTTGACATCCCTTCAAGATAATCCTTCTACCCTCAAATTTCCTTTCTTGATGGCCTCTCAGTTCAGTTCTGGCTCTAGCTCCTCTGCAATCTCCCAGGATAGAGCTTAGACTTTCCCATCAGTGTAAAGTGAACTTGATTTTCCTTACTGTGTGTATCAAATAAGAGAAAAACTGAAAGTGGCTTCAGTTAATCTGGGAGCAAATGAGAAGATGGACAAAGTTACTAAAGCGACAGCCTATACTGCATTAAACCCTTGAATCATATCACTCCAAAGAATGACCCACCTCCTCTTTGCCAGCCCAGTGTTGGCTTCTCTAAAAGATAAGACTTAGGTCAATGCTGAAGCTAGAGATAGTCGTCCTGTCCTTTTTTTCCATACCAGCACAGGAACATAAGAATAGCACTGGGCAGCTGCCAGGGGAAGGCAGGTGTTCTAGGGAGCCTGTGGAAGGGAAGGCTCAGGGTTTGGTGAGGCCATGCCATGGGTGTGGGGACACATTTCCCTTCCCACCTTAATTGGTACTATCCAGACTGCCTGAGAAGGGAACTATCTACTTTGTGCCCCATCCCTACGGACATTCTTCAGCAAGTGGATTATGGGGCTCTTTAGAAAGAATGGGGCAGAGCCCTGTGGCATGGAGAGGACACGGGAAGGAACACGCCATGGATAAATGCAAGTGAGGCCTGAAGAGGGGACAGGTAGGGCTGGAGTGAAGGGAGGGCTGTGGACCAGGCGAAACAGGTCAATAAGCAGTACGTGAAAGAGAAGGGATGGAGAATGGGAATTTGTTCAGAAAATTCAGAAATTATCTTAGGTATTACTCTGGGGGTGGTATGTCTCCCACTACAAGTACTCCAAAAGAAAGCAAACCTGTTGGGGTGTCATCACGAGGACGTTTGGGTACAGTCTGGGCCTTTGGTGGATGAAGACTCATCATTCTGAATGGAAGAAGCAAGAATACACATTAGTGATTTGGCTAGGGCTTGGTGGAAAGGAATGTGTCATTGTACATTTTAAAACACAGGTGGTCTCTTGACCCCAGCACCTGTTAATCTGATGCTCAGACCACTTGGGAGCAGTGTGAGATGACTGGCCAAAGACCACCACTCCTGAAGCTCTTTTTACTTTAGTAGTATTTTCATGGATTTTGACAAAACCTTCATTTAAAAAAATGTTTTATTCCACTGTCAGATAATATATGGTCTGAAAGTAGAAGGGATTAAGGAGAGAATCCTCCAGTTCTCAGAAAAAAAAAGTAACAACACTTCCAGATCAGTGCAAAACTGAGAATATTTTGTTTAGAACCTTCCAATTCTCGACAAAAATGTCTTGATCACTCCCTATTTCTCCTGGTGGCTGAGACTGTGGAAGTGACCCTCAACCAAAAGGTATATAAGCTCAAACCATTTCTACATTATTTTAAATTGTTTTATTTCTAAAGACTGACCAATCTGTAAACTTGTATGGGCAATCTACATCTCTACATTCATTTCCTGGTATCTACTTCCACAGAGATTTTCCAGGATTATTTTTACTTTGCTACCAAAAATATGGTCAGTCCAGTCAGTTAATTTTATTAAATTGCCATTGGAGGACTCACTGGGACTAAGAAAAAGAAAAATCCCTTCTATTACCCATTTTGGGCAAACAAGAAGGTGGTATTTTTAAGAATGAATAGTTTAAGATCTGTCTACACTATAATTCAACAAATATGTATCTATCTGCTCGTACTTATTTCCTCTCTCTTTTCCTCCCTCCCTCCCTTTTTTCCTTCATTCCTTCCAGTCAACAAACATCATTTAATTCCTACAATGGCTATAATTAAAGTCACTTTAAAAATTATTTCAGTAAGGACAATTCCAATCTGCTTATATATGTAGTGAGATTTAAAAATTGTGAGGACAGGGCCTCCCTGGTGGCGCAAGTGGTTGAGAGTCCGCCTGCCGATGCAGGGGATACGGGTTCGTGCCCCGGTCTGGGAGGATCCCATATGCCGCGGAGCGGCTGGGCCCGTGAGCCATGGCCGCTGAGCCTGCGCGTCCGGAGCCTGCGCGTCCGGAGCCTGTGCTCCGCAACGGGGGAGGCCACAACAGTGAGAGGCCCGCATACCGCAAAAAAAAAAAAAAAAAATTGTGAGGACAGATTTTATGAGCTACAAACAGAACGAGGAGCTGACTTTAGAGTCACACTAGGTAAATCTCAAACAGAAGTAGGATGTTGTCCTTCACTACACCAAAAAAAAAAAAAGAAAAAAAAAAGACCAATCTAATGATACTTCTGTCTGGAATTGACATGATTTTAGGATTGGTTCAAACTTCGGTCTTAGCTTTAAAGGAATAAGAGTTTGTTTTAAAAAAAAACACACACAATTAATGACTCAGGATTTGAGACTTTCTTTAAAGTACCAAACTTGCAAGATAAATAAATTGGAACAAAACATTTCAAAAGTCTCTTTCATAGAAGAGTACCTTTGGTTCAGAAATTCCAGTTTTCCATTTAAAGTCTGTAAGGAATATTTTTTAGAATGACTTTTATTGTGATCCAATATAAGAGCACTTAAAAAGTACAGAGTTGGGGGCAGTAAATGTCACTAGTGCTGGAGTCTGTACTGCTCAAATACACATTTCTTCCACGGCCCTGTCTGTTTGGGCCAGGACATGGTTTTGGTGCATCTGAGTCTATATTTTAGTTTGTACAAATGGCTCTGAGCTCATACAGGGAAATATAACAACTCCTGCTGTCATCTAAGGTTACAAAAAGACCTATTTATTTTCCCACGTTACTGCTCTCTGTAGAGGAAACAAATTAAAGATTGCCATTAGATCACATATAACTTTTTTGTTTAGTCATATGGAAGGGTGACTGTATGTTTACATTTCAACCATCTACCGCAAGGCAAGTCCACCTATCTTGGTGCCTTATCCGGGGTGACTCCACGTTTTGAGTTTTTTAATAAAGTGAAAACTTAGTTCTTCTTCCCGGTCCAGTAGTTAAATGCAGAAAAAACCCTGAAATCCAACTAATCCAACTTTGACTGGATTTTATTTTTGATATACTTGATCTTGATAAGAAAGCAGCAAATAACAACAAACTGATAACAGTAATTTTAGTCAATATAAAGTAGCAGAGGCTGTCTTAGACTCAAGAAAATTTATGTGCAATCTCCCATACTTTATGAATTAGATATGTCATCCACATGGAGAATTTGTATTTAGTTCTGCCTAAGTTATCGACGATATCTCCTATCCTATGCCTTGTACTATTCTTATGAAAGTAGAAAGGAAGATTATAGTTTCTACAGTAGTTTCCATAGCTCTTCAGGCAAAGAGGTTAAAAACAATGTTTTTTATCTAACTATGTACTATAACCAGAAAATGAAACCACTCAAGAAGCTCATCCCTAAAGCATTCCCTAAGCATTTTACTTATTGTATTTCTCAATCCACAACCGATATAACCAGATACAAAGCTGTGTCCTAATTTAAATCGTTGATTTACCTATGACTCATAGTATTTGCTATGGATAGTTGCTAAAGGGTAGTTTCAGATCACCTGGGATTATCATAGTTCTTGGTTGCACCAGTGGAAGAAAGTCCCATGTAGAACAGTGCCCCAAACTGCATTCTAATTTAAAGAAATAACGTACTGCCTTAGCAAACTCAAGTCGTATTTAATATGAGTCATTAATAAATCATTTTCTGCTTTCTCCTTTCTCTTGTTAAATTTATTCCTAAGTATTTTAATTTTTGATGCTTTTATAAATGGAATTGTTTTCTTCTTTTTTTTTTAAATTTATTTATTTTATTTATGGCTGTGTTGGGTCTTCGTTTCTGCGCAAGGGCTTTCTCTAGTTGTGGCAAGCGGGGGCCACTCTTCATCGCCATGTGCGGGCCTCTCACCATCACAGCCTCTCTTGTTGCGGAGCACAGGCTCCAGATGCGCAGGCTCAGTAACTGTGGCTCACGGGCCCAGTTGCTCCGCGGCATGTGGGATCCTCCCAGACCAGGGCTCGAACCCGTGTCCCCTGCACTGGCAGGCGGATTCCCAACCACCGCGCCACCATGGAAGCCCCTGGAATTGTTTTCTTAATTTCAGTTTTGGATTGTCTACTGCGAATATCTAGGAATAAAATTATTTTCTGTATATTGATCTTGTGTCTTGTGACTCTGCCGTACTCATTTATTAGCTCTAGTAGATTTTTTATGGATCCCTTAGGACTTTCTATATATAAAATCACATCATCTGCAAATACAGTTTTATGTTTTCCTTTCTAATCAGGATACCTTTAATTTCTTTTTCTTGCCTTAACTGTCCTGACTACAACGTACAGTACAATGGTGAACAGCAGTGGCAAGAGCACACGTCCCGGTCTTGTCCCTGATCTTAGGGGAAAATATCCAGTCTTTCCTCACTAAGTCCGTTGTTAGCTGTGGGTTTTTTGTAGACACCCTGTGTCAAGTTGAGGAAGTCCCTTCTATTTTTAGGAGTCTTTTTATACTTTCCCAGTATCTCCTCTCAACCCCCTGCAGAGAATGGAGGGGTCTCAGTGACAACAGCAGACAGACAGCCCCTCCCCTCCCCAGTCCCCGCCCCAGAAGGAAGGGGAGCTGTTACTGCACAGAGTGAGACAAGGGTATTTCACGCTCATTTTCTATCATTTCCCACCAGGGTCTGTGAGCCCCGGTTCCGACAATGGTGGGGAAGGGCCCTTGGGCACTTTTGTGTCTGAGGCCCTTCCTTTGGGCATCTGCAGGAATGGTAAAACCACAGTGTGTGCTTCCACTTGGGGCAGGTTTGGGCAAGAGCAAAGGTCAGAAAAGAGGTCTTGAGAAAGAGAACAGTTGTCAAGGTCCCAAGTGAGCCAGCTGGCCAGGGCCCGCTCAGGCCTGGGGTCAGGGCATTCTAAATGTGGACATAGTGATTCCAGGAATGAGACCAGGAGAAATGCCAATCGCAGCTTCTCAGATCCCAGTCAGTTCTAATATTGAACACCATGATCCTAATTATGCAGAACATGAACACAGATGGGAACATCCAGGTACACCTTTGCTGGCAGCTTCAGTTAACTTTCCAAATCCCACATGACAACCCAGAGAAGTGCTTGCTGGTTGGAAGCAGTTTTGCCATGAACTCACCAAAGGAGCCTCTCGTGTCTCCTGTTTGTCTTCTACTCCTTGTCCTTCCTCTTTCTGCACATCTAGCCCCACCTTCCTCCCTGAGTCAAAGGAGAATCCCAGGCTTTTAGAATCGGAGAGACCCTTCCCAAACCCTAACCTAACGGTTTAGCTAAATTAACCTTCCACCCAGCCTGGTGCTCGCTCTGAAGGCCCCTAACCCTACCCCCTAAACTGACCCAAGTCTTAGTTCCAACATGTACAGCACCCCCCAAAACATGCCTCTTTCTTCAGCAGCTCTGATGGCAGAGCTACGTCCTCGTGGCGCCCACATCCCTCTGATAGCTTTTCTTTTCCTAAAACTCCCCCCACCCACCATCCCCCCCCCACCAGTTACAAACAACCCCTATAGCCAGGAAGAACCAGAGAATCTCTCCCCAGCTCCACCGCCACCACGGTCGTGGCTGAATTTACGACAAACCCCAAGATGAAGCTGTTTGTTTCATGGTTGTGATGCTGGAGTGTTGTGTTGGAGACATGGTAATGGGGAGAAGAGGCTCCATAGCCTCCGGCACCTCTGTAAGGTGCAGTTACCTGACGAGCCCAAAGCGGCGTGGCTCATCTCGTCTCTTCCCCTCTGGCCCAAGCTGCCTTGGTTCATTTATCATTTGGTTTGTTGCAAATGGGGAGATTTACCATATCGTGTCAGGAGACGGTGGTCCCAGGACCAGCAGCTGCTCATCCGCAGCCCTTCCTGCAAGGCCCCGTCACGGTCTCTCTGCTGGGCTTTGGTGGGGAAGGGGTAGCGCTGTGCCCCGGGGATGCTCACGCCCAGGTCTGCCATCCTCCTCGACTACCGTTTTCAGTTCTCAACACGTGGAGCACAGCTGCTTGTTTCTGATCAGCGTGGGGTCTCTCGGGTTCCTCCCGGCCTGTGCAGAGAGAGAGAGACAGAGAGAGGTGAGGAAATGGTGGGGAATCTGGGGCAGCAAAGAAGTGGGCAAGGGGTGGAGGGGTGAGAGAAGTAACCGTTATTTCTTCCATGAAACAGAGATGGACACTTTGGTCTCAGCCCCGTCCCGGTGGATATGAAACCCAGGTTTGTCTGTGGCTGGTAAATTCAGAGAGGGTTTAGGCAGGAGGGGTTGAGCCACAGACTAAATGGTGACCTCGGGCCCCTGCGTACAGTGGAACAGGAATAAGACAGCTAGCAGCGGGGGTGGGGCCAGGGGCTGAAATCCAGCTAGGTCCCTCTTTCCAACACGAGCACACAGTCTGAGGGGCTGCGCTCTCTCGTGGGTAACACGCTTCCTACCTTTCATACAAAAGTTCCACCATCTGGACTAGCTGAAGACCTCTGACGGCCTGAGAAAAATGAACAGGAGACTTCTGCAAACCTCCCTTCTCTGGTCCCTATGAAATCCTACCCTCTTTTCTCACGCCTTCACTTTGGCCTGACATCAGCTCTCAAGCCTGCACTGCCCAGCACCACGTGGCCCTCCTGCAATTCCCCGGAGCCGCCAATCGAGCCCTAGGCAGCACAGGAGCTGGTGTGTGGGTCCTGAGTCCCCTCCCTCCCCTAGAGGAGGGAGGCAAAGAAACCACCAGTGCAGGGAGAGTGGGGCACCCCTTCTGCTCACTGGAACCCCTGCTTCCTTTCTGACTCCACTTCTGCCAAAGGGTGGAAGAGTGGGCTTCGGGGCATTTCCACCTGAAACACAGGCTTCTCGTTTGCATGACTGATGAAAGCTTGGTTAGGGAGCACATGGCAGCTTGAGGTTAACGCTCCGTCTGGGGATTCTCTTACCCTTCCCCATTCACACTGACACCAGAGTCGTGAGATAGGTTCTCAGGAAGCATAGAATTCAGGGGAGAGGAGGGCCACAGGGACAAGCAGAGAGTCACTAGGAACTGAAGGCTCCTCTTTCATGAGGTCGAGTTGGTGACCTAGCACTGCAGGTGTGCACGCCCGTGCCCTGATCTGCTCCTGCGCTGCCCTGTGATGTGTGTGCAACTGGAAAGGAGGAATATACCTGGGCAGCGTGGGGAGTGAGTGCCTGGGCTGTGCTCCTAAGGTGACTTTTGCTGGATTGTCTTATCAGAGACACATGGCGCTTTGGTGCGGCATTATTGAGGACTGAGGACTCTAAACGATGTACCACGTTGGATTCTTTTGACAAATATTTAAAATACATTTCATATTTACAGGTCATTTTCAAAGAATCAACTCAGTATCCCCACACTGTGGGCTGGCACGGGAAAGCATGGGTGGGAACGGCTGGATTTATCATTCAGCAACAAACCTTCATTGTGAGGCCACCATGTAGAGGGCGCTGTGATGGAGTCACAAAGATGAATAAGAAGGTTTCTGGCCCAAAGGAAGACCAGGGAAGAACGCAAACTTATGTATTTGTCCATTCGCTACATACTGGGGACAACAAGGTAAAGAAGACACAGCTTCTGACTGCAAGCTGCTCACCACCCAGCAGCCTGGGTACCAAGAGGTGTGCTGGTGTGGAAGGGCAGAAAAATACTGAGGCCACAGGGGAGCGGAAGGGAGGCGCTGAGCTCATCTAGTGGGAGTGGGGTGTCACGGAAAGGGTCTGAGGAAGGTTGAAAGAACAGGCGGTGCTCAGGTAGGTGATGGAGGTGGTGAGCAAGGAGGGGGGCGGCATTCCAACCTAGGAACACTGTGCAACAACATGGAAGAAAGACCTGGCCAACCCGCTTCAGGTAAGTGAGGACAGCCTGGAACGGCCAGTTGTCTGTGGGAGGAGAGAGGAGGGAGGAGGGAGGCTGGAGAGGACCCCCACACACCCCGCCCACCATCAAGCCCATCAAGCCCCCATTCTCACCCCCTGGGGCTGACTCCTTTAACTCTTCTGGGCCAATTTAACCTCATACCTTATCTTCCCTGTACCCTGGGGGTGGGACCTCCTGGGGCCCAGGCTTTTCCCTCTGTCCCTCACATCTTTCAGTTCTGAGACTAACACACTGGTCTGAAACTGCAATTCAAGGCTGGATGCACCAGGTATCACTGAAGAAGCGAGGATGCTTCTGGGCCTTCAGCAACGAGAGCGACTGCCTCCAACGTGAGGAATCAGGAAGGGCTTCTGGAAGCGGCATCTTTGCTTGGTCTGAAAGGATGAGGAAGGCCTGGATGCTGGAGGTGGGGTGGGAGGATTCTCAGGCAGGTTTGGTTTTAGTTGAGTTAGAAGCGGATGCTTGTCTTTCCTGCAGTTGATTCTGCCACCTTTTCCGGACTTCTGGTTTCTGCATAAGAATACACCAGACCCCACAGGGACTGGAATCACGGGGTTCGTGGCAAACCAAGCAACAAACACGCATGGAGCACGGCAGGAGCTTGCTAGGTGAATGACAGCTGAGCCTGTGACTCCAGAGTCCCCCACCATGATGACTGTCATCCTTTGGAATCTGAGGGAAAAAATGCCATATATATTGCTCTATCTGGCCTTGTTAACTCCTTACCCTTTATGATATAGCTTAGATGTTTCTTCCTCAGAAAATCTTTCTCCTGACCCCCTTACCTGGGTGCCTGCCTCTCGGGTTCCATCACAGATTTGGTATAACTCTTGTTGCAATTTGTACTGTTATTATTTTTTTAATGTGTTTGTTTCCTCCGCCAGGCTGAGAGCTCTTTAAGAGCAAGAACGTATCTCACACGTCTTTGGATGTATAAGAGGCTGACTTCCAATTTTCTCACCACCGAGAACTCTTTTTATTATTTCTTTCTGCTTGACTCAAGTTTTGAAAGCTCGTGATCACCACAGGAACTACCCTGCGTACTCCTAAGTCCTTCTCCTGTTTATGTTGATCAAACATGTATAACGACAAGTACAAGTTTCCAAGGGAAGTACTGATGAACACCACTGACCTGAAATAGGACAGGAATCTAGAACCTGTCTCGGAATCGGCACACAGTAGACACTCAACACATGTTGGCTGAATGAATAAATCAGTGTAAGCGTTTTAAGCTATCAGGTATAAACAGGGACATGACCAGCATACATGTATGTCCATAAATCCCTACAAGACACACATGTGTGAAGATCACTATTATAACAGCACTGTCCTCAGGGAAACATTACAGGACATTTGTGTACAACAAATTCATCTGTACCAAATTCTTAGGAAACGCAGAGGCTGGAAGCAAATTGCTCGGCTCCAGACCTGGCGCTGAGAGACTTGGCTGTGGTCAGTCACAGAAACGCCCTGGGCCTCCCATTCCCCTGGTGCTGCTGGTTTCTGCAGCCAATAGGCCAGAGGGCAACTCTAAGCCTGCCCACGCTGCCTATGTAGAGAAGAAAAAGTCTTTGATGTGTGGCTTCAGTCACCTCTGCCAGGAAAGTGGCAGTGACTCCACCTGAGACTCGCTGTCAGCCAAAGCCTCATCCCTGAGAAGAGCCACTGCATCCCTCCTCACTTGGAGAGGTGGGCAAGGGCCCTGGGGCTGTCTGTGCAATGCGTCTGTTAGGCAGCCGTGATGGGCAATCCCGCCTGGCCGGTCTACAAAGCAGCCGACGCAGAGTTTGGGATTCTGTGTTCTCCCTGGGCCTCAGCTTCCTTCCTCAGCCCCGAAACCAATGCCTTTTCCGTCCGCAGCACGTCCTTCTCCCTCCTGGTTTCCCTCGGGCCCGCTCAGCACGCTAGCAGGAATGGAGAGTGAACTGGCCGATGGCTCTGAGCACAGGCCCCCCAGCTGTATCATCTGTACAGTCAGAGCCACCAAGAAAGGAGGCTCGGAAATGTTCATGGGGCTCTCGTTTCCCGAGCAGCTGTCCCCGGGAGAGCAGATGGCAGTGTGACACGAGAGCCAGGCCAAGGCATGACGCAGAGCTCAGCTGGGCCCCAGAAGCCGAAGCCTGTTCTTCACACTTCACACCTGGAAACACCTTCATACCTGGGCTCCGTGTCTGCTCAGGTGCCTAAGCTCCGGCTCGTGGCCCAAGTCCTTGGCCTCCTTGAATCTTTGGGAAAGAAACAGAATTGTTTCTCCCTCTCCCTCTCCCTCTCCCTCCCTCTTCCTCGCCTCTGTCTCTGTCTCTCTCTCACACACACACACACCTGTCCACATAACAAAAACTGAAAAATGTAAGCACCAGGTGGCAATTTTAAAAATAGCCATCGCAAGCATGAGTCGAGGGGCACCAACAAGTCTGCCTCTGATCTCGCCCAGCGCCTCTGTTCCTTTCCTCCTTCTCTCTCCTGCCTTAACTGGGAGGCACCTCATCAATCACCTACTTCAACTCTTTCATTGAACACAGTGAGGAAACTGGCCCAGAAAGGTTAAGAGATTTGTCCAGTAGCACATACATTTAGTTTCCATCAGCCAGAAAGTTCTTTGGATAAAGGGTCAAAGAAAGACTACCTTTTCTCAGGAAGAGAGTGGACTCTTAGGGTCCATATCAGGACATAATGATTCCTGTATCCCTTAGGATCCAAAAAGTAGTGGTCAGAGAACTATTTTCAATATTCAAACAAAAAAAAACCCTATCATAATTACACTTTTTCCTGCTCTCTGACAATACCAAGCATCTCAATTAAAGAACAAAGCTGAACATAGTTTTAAAAATACTCTTACTGGGCTTCCCTGGTGGCGCAGTGGTTGAGAGTCCACCTGCTGATGCAGGGGACACGGGTTCATGCCCCGGTCTGGGAAGATCCCACATGCCGCAGAGCGGCTGGGCCCGAGAGCCATGGCCGCTGAACCTGCGCGTCCGGAGCCTGTGCTCCGCAACGGGAGAGGCCACAACAGTGAGAGGCCCGCGCACCGCAAAAACAAAACAAAAAAAACAAAACTCTTACTGTTCACTAGGAAAAATTTCAAACATACACGAAATGATCGACAGCCATGTACTTACCATCCAGACTTGTTAAACTTGGCTTTTATTTCATTATTTATATCATTATTTACACTTAGATCATTATTTCAGGTCAGTGTTATTCATCAGTACTTCCCTTTAAACGTTGTACTTGTTGTATGTGTTTCATCAACAGAAGGGCTGGGGAGTATGTGAGGATGTTTCCCTGGTGGTCATGAATTTTCAAAAACTGAGAGTCAATGAGAGAAAAATAATAGAGTTCTCAGTGGTGAGAAAACTGGAAGTCACCTCCTCTATGTGTTCCCAGCCACATCTCCACTGCACAGTGTTGTCACCCACGGCTTTTTGTCACAGGTCTGCCAAAAGCAACATAAACATAAAGCAATGCTCTCCTCTTTCCCTTGACTCGTTAAGACTGGAACAACAAAGCCAATCAAGGAGAGTAGCCGGGGCTGGGGGCAGGAATGGAGGGAGTGGGGGGCACTTTATTCTCCTCAAAGAATTGGTCACAGCCAACCCTGCAAGCAGGCAAAGAGGCTCCAGGGGCTCCCACTGCAGTTCCCTGATCAGCCCCACGTCGGCTCTGTCTGTCCGTGAGCTTTAAGTCAGCTCCTGACCTCAACTACCCAATTATCATGGTTCGCTTTCTTCTTTCACGGCATCCAGAGGAGTCCTGAGTCAAGGCCTGGAAAAGGCAGGTGAAAGCCCCGCCTAGTAAAGAAGCTGCTCCACAGGTGTTTAAATGGGGAAGTGTTTAGGCCTCATTTCTCTGTCTGCATTTTCTGTTTTTCTTCTTTGGTAGCTCGGACTCTCCTCTTCTGTTTCCTTTTTGGTGTCTGTTGTCCCCTGATCTCTCTATGTGTCTCTGGCTTCTGCTGTCTTGCTGTTTGTCTCCCTCTCCCTGTCTTTCTGTCACTGAGCCTCTGTTTCTTCTCTGTCTCTCTGGCTGTTCACTAAGGCATCGTGCTCCAGTCACACAGAGACTCGCCCCTGCCCTGGGAGTGCTCCTGGGCAGGACAGAAAGGCCATTTGGAATGTGCATGTTCAAAGTTCTGCCTTTTGACCTGTGACGGTGAGGAGGAAGGCAGCCAGGTGGCCGGACCTTTGCACCTGTGTCCTGGGGCCAGGACCTCTAGTTGGCTGCGGGGCTACCACAGCTCCCTGACAGGTCCCTGATTTGGAGGAGTAGAAAGAGATAAGAGATAGTGCATTCCACTCCCACAAGGTACAGCACAGTTTCTCTCTAGAAAGGAGCAGCGCACACATGCAGGCCTCATGCTCACAGCCGACTCTGGGGGCTGGATTCAGATTTGAGGAGGTCTGTGTGGCAGGCAGGGATCTGACGTGAGGTAGCTGCCAGGTGCCCCAATGGAACAGGGATCCCAGGTCCCTATGAAGGGTGGCAGAATATGCCTCCCCCAAATCTGCCACTTTGGCCTCAGCATCATTTTGAGCTGAGACACTTGGAAAAAACAGCAGGTGCAAGAAGGGTGCTCTGACCCTCCTCCTTCTCTTCCGAAAATCAGGAGAAAAAACCCCAAATGGGAGATGTCCTAATACCAGGAGGAAAGCATCATTCTTATCTTCAAGGACAAGAAGTTGAAGCCAAGAGAATTCTGTACAAACAGGACCTTTTCAAAGTAATCCTCATCCTCCTTAGCCTCCCCACAGTTTAGTTACTTTTCCACAATTGCCCCTCTGTTTTTAACCTACTATAAAAACATTCAGGTTTTGCCACTTGGGGTCTTCATTTCCTTATAAAGGGTCCTGTGTCACATAAAACTTCTAGTAAATAAACTTACATGCTTTTCTCCTGTTACTCTGTCAATTTAATTCTCAGGCCCAGCCCCAAACCCTAAGCCGTTAAAGGTACAGTAAACTTTTGTCTCCCCTACGCCTGTCAGCCCTTCCAATCAGTAAGAGCGACTCTCTCTCTCTCTGGTGGAGGGTCAGCCCCCGACAGGGTGATGGTGAGGGTTAGGGGTTCATGAGGTACCGGAGTCTCCTGTCCCAGCAGGAGCGATGGACTTGCGACCTCCTGGGTCCGCCTAGAGACCATTCCCCGCGGGCCCAGCCTGTTGGCCAGGCCGCGGACGCTGTTGCTCTTGGCTGCCATCTAGTGGCCGCATGTGAGTATTGCAGCCGTGAAATTCTAAGCTCTGTTGAAGGGGGTGCCCCTCGCTCGACCCGCTCATTAGAGACGCTTTCCTCCCCGGCCTCAGAATCTTAGTGCCCAGGATGACACGGTGTACTAAGACCCAGAACAGACCCGGACGAGGAGGCGCTCGGTAGCACGGGAGAGCCTGTCTCAGTAAGAAGTTCAGAGACAAGTGACTAGGAGGCTTCTTGCGGGCTCTGCAGCAACAGGGGGGTCAGCCCTGTCTCCGCCCAGGCCCCTCCATGCATTTCTTACCTACTTGCCCGTGCAGTCTAGGGTGTTACGGGGATTCGTGCTTGACTCTCAAGCACAGCCCTGACCCCGCCACTTCTGTGCTTGTAACCCGGGAACGTTCGCACGTTCTCCCTGTGCCCGGGCTGGGTCCACCCCCTCCTTAGGTCCCTCCCACTTCAGCCAGGGCTCCCGCCGGCCTGATTCCTTGATGTTCTGCCCGCACGCTCAGTCTCCCTGTCTCTGCTCCCCCGGCTGTTCCTCCGCTTGTGGAAAGAATATCTTCCAGATCCAGTGCAGATGCCGCTTCCTCTTGCAGCCAGTCGTGGCAGGTTTCCGCGAGGTGAAGGGGAGATCACGAGCTCTTAACGCGAAATTCCATGGGTTTAGGGGGTTGTAGGTGGGAGACAGAGGGGTTCATGGTGGGTGGGGTAGGGGGTTAGAGACTGCAGAAAAGGGTTCGTTCTGGACACAGGCTAGAAGCAGTCTCTGAAGGTCTCAGGGAAGATCCCTCAATATGAATTTTTGGGGGTTCCCTTTTTGATGATTCTAACCTGATTCTTAGTTCTAGTGGACAGAGCCCTAAGACACTCAAGACAGGGTGCAGGAGAGGGGTTCATTCACATCTTTCAACAAATCTCAGTTAAACACTGACAATGATCCAGACTCAGGGCTGTGTTAAGGAGATAGGAAATGGCTTTGTACCCAAATTTTCTGTCATTCTAGAGCTAGCTATGGTGTTTTTTTCCTTTTTTAAAAATTTTATTTTGGCTGCACTGGGTCTTCGTCGTGGTGCGTGGGCTCCAGAGTGCGAGCTCAGTAGTTGCAGCGCACGGGCTTAGTTGCCTGCAGCGGCATGTGGGATCTTAGTTCCCCGACCAGGGCTCGAACCCACGTCCCCTGCATTGGAAGGCAGATTCCCAACCACTGGACCACCAGGAAAGTCCCAGCTTTCTTTTCAGTTAAAAAAAAAATTGAGTACCTTAGATAAGACATCTGGAACTTGGAACAAAATTGGCAAATTCATATCCTTCTTGGATGAAACCAGAAAAGTGGCAGAGGAATGGGGATACCTGAGGAATCAAAGCAAGAGCAAGTTAGAACTGTAGTCCCTGGTTTGAAGCACCAGGCTCTTGGCTGTTTCAGAGAGGACCCTAGGGACACCCCACTCCGATCCTGGAGGGCCCAGGTCATTTTAGAGCTGCCACAAGATTTTCCCTCTTTAGTCACTCTGGCTTCTCTGTCCCTTTGGTTTTCAACTAACCAATGCCAGTTCTAGATTGTCACAGACAGTGTGCAAATAAGGCAAGAAAAGAATTGTTCAGAAAAGCAGATGGATATTTAACAAAAGCAGTCCTCTCCTGCCTGCCCTGCTTTCTCAGTTTCTGTCCCTGCAACCTGAAACAATCCATCCATTTCCTCCCATGAAACATCTCCTTCCAACTACACTTTTCCTCTGGAACATTCCTTCTTTCCAGGCAGAAGGTGAGGCAGAGATGCTGCAGAGATAACATCAGTTCTCTTCCCAGGGTGACCGGCCCTGCTGGCTGCTGTGGTGCATTTTATTACAGCGTAAGGAGCCAGGGTGTGCAGGGGACCTGAGCATTGTAAACAGCCTGTGTGTACAGCCCTGTGCCTGCCCTGGCCTCCCTAGAAATGGAAACTCACTCGGAACGCTGGTAGTTCTGCCAACAACACCTCTCCTCTCTTATGAGGAAAGATTTCATTGTCCCTTGTTCATTTATAACAAAGGCATGCGCAGGGAGTTTGGTGTTCATGAGGCATTTATTGTTTTATTTCTCCCACCATTTTCCTGGGCCCTGGGAGAGCGGGGAGGCAGGTCTGACCCAGGTCTGACTTCACTGCCTTTGTCTTTGATATGTGAACAGCTGGCCTTGGACTTGACACCCAAATGCTGACCAGGAGAGACCAGAGGCCACTTTGGAACTGCTTCAGCGTACAATAATCTCAAACAAACAGGACCTGGTGTGACCTGAGGGCTTTTGAGACTGATGATGGGTGTGGCTCAGCACAGTCAGGCCAACCTGAGAGAGACCTCCTGGAAGGAAGTGGTCTGTAGGCAGTGATCTTCAGACCCAGGTTTCACCTCCTCCAAGCCTGTAGGTGTGTTTCCAGAGCTCACAATTAGGGGTGCTCTGAGCACATTTCACTAAATGTTCCTTTCTCTTTTTCAGACTGTTCTGTGTTGGAATTGCTTGTCCAAAGCTAGGTAATACTTAAAGCACATTCAGAACTTTCTAACCAAGTTCTCAAAAAAGGGTTTTGCCGAAAATAAACAGCTTGGAACTCAGAGCTTTGGCCACATGAAGAGTTTCCAATCCTTAGGAACTGTTGATACTTAAAGCATCCTTCCAAAAGACTTTCCATTCCTATCTTGTCCTTCTGAAAGCTCAGGGCACCTCACAGGTGCTGTCCAGTCGTCTTAGAATTCTTGCGAGGTAGATAAGCGCTATGTCTCTCAACAAGAGTTGAGATTGCTGCCCAAATCCTCCCACTACAGACATGAGTAGAGCTTCAGCAGACCATGTGAGGTAAGTTCTCCTTGCAACTAGCTCAAGCATGTCTGGCTGCAGGAAAAACTACTCTTTCCCTTCTCAGCTGGCCGTCCCCTCTGACACTCGGGGGCCTGGCTATGAAAGCGAGCAAGTTCTGAGGGTGATCAGTTGTGCTCTGGGCCTGCCTTTTTCAAGCCCCCCCACCCTGAGTCCCCTCCCCACCTCCTACCAGAGGTTTGTACAATCAAGGAAAAAGGGAGCTGGGGGTGAGAGAGCCACGCATAGGCATGCTTTGCTCCTGGCTGCAGAGGCAAGTCTAAAGGGCTGGGGTGGGATGGGATAGTGGGATGTTACCCTATTTCGATGTCAGACACGAGCCATTTCACATGAAAATCCAGATTTCTGCTATTATTGGAAAACCCAGCAGATCTGGCCACTGGGGTTACATACCTGCAGGCAGTCCCAATCCTGAAGGGAGGTGATCTCCCCTTCACTACAGTTCCCTTTGGCCAGCTCTATTCATGTTATGTGAGTTTGTACACTGCCTCCAATTAAAAGGTGCTAAATTGTCATTACTCATGGTGATCCTTGAACTGCTAACAACTCTTAATAAGAACTATGGTACCTGTGTTTTTATTTAGTAAATAAGCCTTTGGGTTTATTCAGTCTCTGATTGCCTGCTTTATACTAAGACATTAGCTAGAGTTTAGATATATTCAAAGTTATGGAAGAAAAGAAAAACCCAGAATCGAACAACAAACATTTCATAGGTGCTCTGAAAATACACAAAATTGTTTAGCTGCTTCCTGAGAATGTGATGTTTTAAACTGCAGCAGACAAAGCAAAGGTACGTGTTATTGAAGTGGGGACGTGGAGGGGATATCCCTCATAGAGAGTCATTTATCCATGGGCAGGAGGGTACGTGACAGTTACCAACAGGAGGAAAGACTGTTTTCAGAGAGCATCATCTTTCTAGCTTTCACACTCACCCTTCCTTTCATCCCCCCTTGGGGTATATCACTACACCTGGGGATCAAAAAGGGGGCAGGAATGAGGAATCCCAGTTATTTCAAGTGGCAGCTCCCTACACGTGAATTTCCCCAATTTTGAAAAACAGAAACGTGTTCCATAGCAGTTGGTTTGAAAGGGCAGGACTGGTGAGATTGGAGGAGATTGTCTCAAAGTTTAAACATAGCAAGTTGCTACTCTGTAAAGACAGGAATTTATGGTTCTAGACTTTTGATGGTTAAAATTTTAAAACTTCAAGCTAAAGCAGGGAGAAAAGATGATGAAGAGGACAGAAGTCTTTTGAAAGGCAGTGTCCATGGGCAAAATTCTCTTGCACTGTTAAGTGGTGGTGGTACAGAGGGAGGTTAGTTCGGGTCTTATCTCCTCCAGCCAGGCCAATTCTCAGGGCTCACTTTTGTCTTAGAAACCCTGGCGCTTTCTGGGTTTTGAGCACTTGACTAATGTCTCTCAACTGATCAGCTGTGCCCCTCAGATGATTGCCCCTAACCCTTAAGAAATCATCTTCCATGAGACCTTGCTTGAAACCTTCGCCCTCAGTGGCTGAGCTATTACCTTTTCGGGAGGCTGAGCACTAATGGCTCGTTTAGGAGGCTGGCCTCACTAAACCACGGAATCTTGTCAAATCTTGGAACAGAATCCTGGAAGGAAATGGAAAGAGATCATTTTGCAGGGTTTATTGCACTTGGCTATTTCCGTCATTAGGATGATCAAAGTAAGCTAATAGCAGCTACACAGCAGCCGACACTTTACACAGCATTTGTATGTTTCATATTTGACCCTGCTGACTCTCCCATTAAGTAGCCAAGAGGAAATAGTGTTATCTCCATTTTACAGATGAAGAAATCAAAGCGTAGACAGTGTGATTTGCTGAGTCACACAGCTCGTGAGTGGATTTAGGTTTTCTGACTTTTGTGTCCACTACATCTTGTATTCTACTATATCCCTTTGCTTCTTCATTACTCCCATCTGTTCATGCATCTGCTTGTATTTCCATGACCTCAGCTGAACATTAGAGGCCACCTATTCAAAGTGTCTGGCTGTTTTCAGTCATGGGGCCCTCCACCCTCATCCCTTCTAGGAGGCAGAGGAAAGAACTGCACTTTGAAGCTATAGACAATTGGATATTAATCTTGGTTAATCCACTTCCCAACTGTGTGGCCTTGGAAAAATCACAACTTCTCTGAGCTTATGTTTTGCCTTCCATGAAAGGAGGACGATATCATCACTTTACAGGTCAATGCACAAGACAGAAACCTTCATGAGGGGAGGGATTTTTGTCTGTTCTGTTCACTGCTGTATCACTAGCACCTAAAACAGTGCTTGAGGGCTTCCCTGGTGGCGCAGTGGTTGGGGGTCCGCCTGCCGATGCAGGGGACACGGGTTCATGCCCCGGTCCGGGAGGGTCCCTCATGTAGCGGAGCGGCTGGGCCCGTGAACCATGGGCGCTGAGCCTGCGCGTCCGGAGCCTGTGCTCCGCAGCGGGAGAGGCCACAGCAATGAGAGGCCCGCGTACCGCAAAAAACAAAAAACAGTGCTTGATACCTGTAGATATTTAGTGAATATGTGTCCAGTGGATGCACGGATGCGTGGGAAGTCCCTAGCTGAGGGCCTGAGTTCATAATAGGAGCTCCATCAAAGTAGCCGTTATAATCTTTCTTCTCCCAGCCCAGCCTCCCTCCCTTGCCCTTCGGACGCCACGTCCCAGTCTCCCCGTTGAGCATCGGCTTTCCTGGCTCAGAGCGTTCTTTCCGGGATAGGAGCCGGGAGTTCCTCTGAGCGGCCAGGAGGGGGCAGCAGTGACCTCGCGGCCGCGAAGGCCGAGGAAGGGCGCTCTAACCGCGGAGGTTGTGGCGGCTCCGGAAGTGCTCAGCCGCCGACACGACCTCGGCGCCCCGGATGGGGAAGGAGGCGGGCGGCTGCTCTTTCCCGGCCGCGCACCCCTACGAACTCGCGGGCAGGTGGGTTCCGTGTGGGAGTCGGTGTCTCTGGGCTTCCTCCGCCATCCCCCGCAGGCCCGAGGCTGGGTGAGGGGCGGCGGCGGGCGGGCATTGCCCGGGAGGGGGAGTAGGGCGCCCGCGGGGACGCTCTACCCCGCCCCACCCCCTCCTCACCCCTCCCCCGCCCTGCGGGCGGGCGTGGCCCTTTTCGGCGCCTCTGACCCTCCAGCCCCCGCGGCAGCCGTGAGATCCCCGGGCTGGGGTCCCTGCTGCAGTGAGGGGGGCTCTCAGGGTGTCTGGCTTGTGATGCAAAACCTATCGTGCTCTCCATGGAAGAAATTAGGTCGGACAATAAGAATTTTCCTCGCAGACTTGCTGGATGACCTTGGTATTTGACTCATAGTTTTCCCATTGTGAAAAGGGTATCATTATCTTTGATCCTCCCGAGTTTCGCCGTTAATAAGTGGGATGATAGCTCTTTAAAGGATGTTAAGCTCAGTTAAGGGATTAAGAATCTTGAGTCCTTGGTTTTGGTTAAATAAACCATAAAGCTCATATCTTTCTGTATTGTGAGGTTTACTTTTGTCTTTAGACCAGTAACATTTTTGTTTTTATTTTAAGTAACAGATGCCTTTGAGAGCCCAATAAAAGCTTGGAACCTAATTCTAGAAATTTGCATAAATTACAACTACAAATATGCATTGATAGGGTTTTTGAACGGTCTGAAGCCCATCTATAGACCTCAAGGATATGTGAACTCCTGAGTTAAGAACTGGTTTAGAGGCACAGGCTTTGGGGCAGAATTTTCATTGGAATCTGGATCCACTATTTACCACTGTTAACTTGGGCTAAAGTTACCTAAGCACTTTGAATCTCAGCTTTTTTACTAGTTACAGTGAGGTTGATACTAATTTGCAAGGTTGTGGAGATTAAATGAAAGAAGCTACGTAACACTCTTAGCACATAGTGAGCACTCCATAAGTGATAGCTGACAAGGGATTATAATGTAAAATCTGAAATGAAATTTTAATATCCATAATTATAAGATGGCCACCATGTGTATTCTGTTCAGACTGCTAATAAACTTCTAATAAAGCAATACGTTGGTTTGATTTTAACTCAGTCCTACCCTTGACCTTTCATAACTTTCATAGATTCATAGTCTCTCTTTTTCTAGGAACTTGGCTGTATTGTCCTGCCTCAGAGAACAAACTCATCTACTGTAGGCCTAGCCTGGGTTGCTGCCTTTGAAAGCAAGGGAAGGTCGGTACAATATCAACCACAGCTCAGCATGGAATTTCCAGAGAGGTTTTATTTCAAAACTTTATAAAGATCGAGAACCACATGGACTTCTGCAAGGGAGATTGAACTGGCCTGAGTTTGAGCGAAAGGATAATGTGTGCCCAGCCTGTAACTAACACCAAAGAGGCCAGGTGGCAGAAGGTCTTGTATGAGCGACAGCCTTTTCCTGATAACTACGTGGATCAGAGGTTCCTGGAAGAGCTCCGGAAGAACATCTATACCCGGAAATACCAATATTGGGCTGTGGTATTTGAGTCCAGTGTGGTGATACAGCAGCTGTGCAGTGTCTGTGTTTTTGTGGTTATCTGGTGGTATATGGATGAGGGTCTTCTGGCTCCCCATTGGCTTTTTGGGACCTGCCTGGCTTCTTCACTGATTGGCTATGTTTTGTTTGATCTCATTGATGGAGGTGAAGGACGGAAGAAGAGTGGGCGGACCCGGTGGGCTGACTTGAAGAGTGCCCTAGTCTTCATAACTTTCACGTATGGCTTTTCGCCCGTGCTGAAGACTCTGACAGAGTCCATCAGCACTGACACCATCTATGCCATGTCAGTCTTCATGCTGTTAGGCCACCTCATCTTCTTTGACTATGGTGCCAATGCTGCCATTGTATCCAGCACACTGTCCTTGAACATGGCCATCTTTGCTTCTGTCTGCCTTGCCTCACGCCTGCCCCGGTCCCTACATGCCTTCGTCATGGTGACATTTGCCATCCAGATTTTTGCCCTATGGCCCATGTTACAGAAGAAACTGAAGGCATGCACTCCCCACAGCTATGTGGGAGTCACACTGCTTTTTGCATTTGCAGCCTTGGGAGGCCTGCTGTCCATTAGTGCTGTGGGAGCCATACTCTTTGCCCTTCTGCTGGTTTCCATCTCATGTCTCTGCCCTTTCTACCTCATTCGCCTGCAGCTTTTTAAAGAAAACATTCATGGGCCTTGGGATGAGGCTGAAATCAAAGAAGACTTGTCGAGGTTCCTCAGCTGAGTTAGGGACCTCCATTCCGTTACTGAGACAAGCTGATAGACCAGCCTTCCAACTAGTAGGAGATTTGAAGGCAGAGTTCCATTCTGGAAGTGGCATAATGATGTGGGTGGGAGATCAGAGATCAAGAGAAAAAAATTACCCATAGGCTTGGGCAGTGAAGGTGCTTCTCCTTTCTGTTACTTTGTCGATGAAAAAGCTTCCTGGGGCCCTCTTGAATTATTGTCTCTCATTATTATTCTCTGTAACAAATGAAGTGATGTCGTTTCTATTTATTAAAAAAGTAACAATACATCCATCAAATTGTCTTATTTTTCTGTGAGCAGAAGGCAGATAGAAGGGACATGAAAAGAGAATAAGAGTATGTGTGTGCATATAAAGTCACTTTTACCTTTTTCAGTGAACTAAATGTAGGCTCTGTTATTTATCTACAGCTTAAATCCTAGAACCCTGGATGCTGTGTCCAGTTCTGTGGCCTGAGATCACAGAATTGGTCACTTAACCTTGACTCACAGTTTCCACTTAGTTCTTAATGAAGCATGGATGCAACTAGCTACAAGGGGCGTATGATGTGTCATAATACACAAGCAAAATGTTGGGGGAATTCAAAGAGGCTGGAGGTCAAATTAGCTGGAGTAATGAGGAAATACTTATTAGAGGAGATGGCACTTGAGCTTAGTCTTAGAGGTCAGGTGGGATTCAAGCAAGTAAAAGATGGTTTGGGGGCCAAGGTGGCAGAGACCTTTAGGAGCCAGGTCAGCAATACAAGCAGGTGAAACTGGCATGCTTTGTGGGACTAATGGCAGCTAGAACTATGGGGAGAGCGTGCCCTGTCCAAAGAGGGTAACCACTACTCTGCATGCCTTGACTGACCAGAATTGGCTTATAATTATTATTTAGTCCACATCAGAAATAGGGCCAGGGCTTAGTGGTTGAATATAGTAAAGAGTTGTATAAAATAGATTTTGCTTTTTAATGTTTTTTTTTTTTTTGCGGTATGCGGGCCTCTCACTGTTGTGGCCTCCCCCGTTGCGGAGCACAGGCTCCGGACGCGCAGGCTCCGGACGCGCAGGCTCAGCGGCCATGGCTCACGGGCCCAGCCGCTCCGCGGCATATGGGATCCTCCCAGACCGGGGCACGAACCCGTATCCCCTGCATCGGCAGGCGGACTCTCAACCACTTGCGCCACCAGGGAGGCCCAACTTTTTAATGTTTTAATACACTTTCCTTATTTGAATGGATTTCCGATGATCAACTTTAGGGAGCTCACATAGCAACTGCATCCACGTTGGTGAGCAGACAGTTGCCCACATTTGAATCACTTTCAAAAATACTTCCTCAGTGGGATGAATGCATGTGCCTGTGCTGTCATGTTCAGCTCTTCCACACAATAGTATTTGAAGTTACCCGAGGCCTGATCCTCTGCAGTCTGATGGTTGTAGAAGTTCCCCGTGGAGGTGGCAGGGGATGGGGTGTTACGGGCTGGATGTGAGGGTGCAGAGTGGGGCAGCAGATTCAGTTCAAAGAGAAAAGAGGTGACTGTGGGGAGAAGACTATTCCAACCGGAGTGAACAGTGTGTATGTCCAGGTGCACAGGGCCTGACTCATCCTGGCAGGAGAGGGGAGTGCAGAATGGACAGGCTGCAGTGAGAGGCTGAGGTCTGAGCATGGTGAATACCTTGAATTCCTGGATCCTGGAGTCAATGGCAAATTGAGCTTTTGAAAAGGGATATAGGGCTCCCACCAAACACACTTTTGTGTGTGTGTGTTTATAAAATTCTGGTAGCAGGATTCAGGCTGAACTACAGAGGCTGAGCATGGGAAGCTCTTGTGGTAATAGTGAAAAATGAGGGTCTAGACTAAGGGTGGTGACTGTACCAAGGAGGTGTCGGTTCTGATTAGAGATTTTCAGAACTTGGTAAATTCATGTTGGACAATGGAAGGGGAAGAGAACTGGCGGGGTGGGGGGAGGCTTCTGCCTTGAGTGGATTCTTTCTAGTAAGTATAGCATGAGAAAACAGATGTGAGAACAGGTTTGGAAGTAAAGTAGATAAGAAAATAAGAATGAAGCATGTTAAGTTCGAGGTACCTGAGATGGTACACCCAAGCTAAGGTGTTCCATGTGTAGTATCTGAAGGACATTGGTTCAGAATTCTGGGCATTATCTAGAAGGTTACTGAGAACAGAATCCAGTGCTTTTGTGTTTGGAATTCTTTGTACAGAATTGGTTGCCTCACAACCAGGCTATAGTGGAATTAGATCACAGAAGGATAACTGAAATAACCAAAATGGTAGGAATCAGAGGGAAAGGAAGCTGGCCTATGAAAACGAATTAGAGAATAGAACACCACAGCCTGGAAGGAAGCCTCGAAAGAGATACAGTCATTTCTATAAAACTATTAAGGGTGAAAGTGGATGTTATTTGCCTACCAAATCATGACTTATAGGAGGAGACACCCTTTGAAATTTGAACAGAGCAAATTTAAGACAAATGAAAAAATAATTTTATACACTGTCTGCATATAAGTCTAAGAAGTTTTACAAGCCAGGGATATAAATGGGTTCCAAAAAGTTTTGGGAAAAAACACACATAAAAAAGCCATAACTGTCTTGTAAGAAAGTGTTAAGGGACTTCCCTGGTGGTCCAGTGGTTAAGAATCTGCCTTCCAATGCAGGGGATGTGAGTTCGATCCCTGGTCTTGGAACTAAGATCCCACATGCTGAGGGGCAACTAAGCCTGCATGCTTTAGAGTCCACGTGCCACAACTAGAGAGAAGCCTGCATGCCGCAACTAAGACCCAGCACAGCCAAACAAACAAATAAATAAATGTTAAGAAATCCCAAGCCTTTAGGTGTTGCTACCTGAAGAATGATGAGGCTCACTTATGGCATGCTTGTCTGGGTTGCTGCTGGCATAGGGATGCAGGCCTACTTAACAATTGGTATGACCTAATGTGACAGTTCTTGGGAAAGTTACCTATCACTTAAGTATAGTAATCCAGTCAGTCTTTTAAATTTAAACCACACTGCAAATAGGATATTAATGATCTAACTTTCCAGAGAGTACTATGGTGTGTGTATGTGGGCAGGTGGGGGAGGGCAGGGAAGGGGAGAGGGTTAGGGTAGCTTTGGAACTAAAATCCCAACTTGTCAAATACTTGTCTGTATAAGAAGATGTACCCCTTCCTCCCAGCTCTGTTTCTTGTCACCCTAAGTTATAAGGAAGGCTGGAGGGTGGTGGTGGCAATTGAGAGCAAGGAGGGAGGAATGGGAAGGCAGTTTTGCCCATCTTTCCAAAATGGTGCCAGGGATTGTAGTTGAGATGGAAGGATGAAGGACAGGTAGAGCCACGAGGCAGCAAGTGTGCCTGATTTTTTGGCGTGATGCATGACTGGCATGCGGCTAGAATGCGGTGCAGGGATCTGAGTGTCACCACACCACAGTGGTTCTGTGTGGCAATCAAATCGGTGTCAGGGTTATGCCTGTATGCTGTGTCAGTACTATAAACTTTTGAGTGTGCTTTTGGCCAGCTGGCTTAAATTATGGATGTAAGAATCACATTGAGCATGTTCAAGGAAGCATATGGAGCCATCATTTACATCTTTAAGCCAAAGGCTCAAGGTCAAGAAAAACAAAAACAAGCCAGCAGAGGGCATCAGTCACACAATTTTACAATATTTCAAACCCTTCGAATGCGGGAAAACAGGACTGGACACAGTGCCATCTTGTGGAAGTTATTGATGTTCCCTTTTACAAAGAAATTCAATGTGTCTTGAATTGCACCTAGGGCTAAAGGCTAACTGGTAGGCAGTCGCTTTTAATGCTTTATCAAGCCCCTCATCATCCCCTTTGTCCCTTATTCTCTTCCCCCAACATCTATTTATTAAAAAATGTATTGTCCACCTAGGACCACCTCTACTCACTTCTACCATTTGCATTTTAGGATGTTTAGCCTCAGAAATTTATTCATTCAACAAATACTTACTGAACATTAACTACATGACAGATACTGTTTGTCCTGCGTGCGTGAGATACACCTACAAGTAAAAGGGACAAACTTCCTTGACCTAATGGAGCTTACATTCTAGCAGGAGGAGAGAGACAATAAACATAAGCAGAAGGTAACAAATGCTATTGAAAAAAGAAGAAAAAAGTAGCAATGGTATTCAGTAAGGGGGACAGGGTAGGTCTTATGGAAAAGGTAACATTTAACCAAAGATTGGAAGGAGGTGAGGGAATTATCCAGGTTCTCAGGGGAAGGGAGTTCCAGGCTGAGGGAAGAGCTGCTGCAAAGGCCCTGGCAGAAGACTGCATGGCATGTTTGGGGAATAGCCAGGAGTGGCCAAGGTGGGGTGATAAAGGAGAGCAGAAGAGGAGGCCAGAGAGGGAAAGTGGGAGGCTGGGTCACCTAGACATTGTAGGCTATTAAAAGGACTCTGGCTTTTACTCTGAGATGGGAAACACTGGAGGGTCTTGGAGAAAAAGAGGGACATGATCTGACATACATTTTAACAGGCTCATTCTGGTTGCTGTGGGGAAGAGTAGAGCAGAAATAAGCATTAGGAGGCTCTGATATTAATCCAAACAGGGGATGACAGTGCCTCAGAGCAGAGTGATAGCAGAGGAAGTGGTGAAAAATAGTCACATTCTAGATATAACTTGAAAGTAGAGTCAAGGTCTTCCTGACATATTAGATGTAGGGTATGGATGCAAGAGAAGAATCGTAAGTGACTCTTACAGTTTTGGGCCTGAACAAATTGAAAGATGGAGATGCCATCAATTGAGATGGGGGCCAAGGGGATATGGATAAAGATTTTGGGGAGGAGGATCAGGAATTCAGTTTGGGGCATGTAGGGTATGAAATGTAGACATCCAAGCTGAAATGTTGAGTAGGGAGTTGGAGATATGAGTTTGGGTTTTAGGAGCAATATATGGGATTGAGATATAAATTTAAGACTTGTTGGTATATAAATGGCATTTAATGCTATGTGACTGGATGACATCACCAAGGAAGTTTATATATACAGAGGACTAATAAATCCAAAGTAAAAGGTTGGAGAGAAGAATAAGCAAAAAGATTTGGAAAGCACAGCCACTGAGACAGGAGGAAAACCAAGAGTTTAGAGTCCTGGAAACCAAGTGCAGATGACTCAAGGAAGAAGGGGTGATCAACTGTAATCAGATCAAAATCTGAAAAATCAAGAAAGCAAGGACTGAGCATTGACCATCAGATTTAGCAAGGAGGAGGTGATTGGTGTCCCTTAAAAGAACATTGTTTTTGTGGAGTTGTGGGAATAAAAACCTATATGAAGGGGATTTAAGAGAGAATAAGAGAAGAGAAATTGGAGCAGCAAGTACAGGCAACTTTCTGGAAGTTTTACATCAAAGGGGAAACAGGAAATAGGACAGAAACTGAAAGGGGAGGTGAGGGCAAGAAACCTTTTTGTTTTTAGGATAGGGGAAATGACAGCATGTTTGTATACCGACGGAAATGAAAGAGTAGAAAGTAATAGTTGATGTGAGAAAGGGAAGAATTAATTGCTGGGGCAATATTCTTGAGCAGGTGAGAGGTGATGGGATCTATTGCACAAGTGGAGGGACTGGCTTTAGGATGGGAAGGGATAGTTGATCTATGGTAACATAGTGGGAAGGCAGAGAATATAGATACAGATGCTGGTAAGTGGGTAGATGGTTAGTGGATAAATGAGGTGATGGGAATCTTTGGAAATTCTTTTCTGATTGCTTCAATTTTCTCAGGGAAGTAGGAGGCAAAGAATCAGCTGAGATGTGAGAGTAAGGGGGAAGTGATGAAGTGAGGAGGTATGAAACAGTTCAGGACATTGGGAGAGTGAATGAACTAGGGATGCCTAGTATAATTGCCCAGCAGTAGTAAGGGCTCTCTTGAGAATGGTAGTCATGAATTTAAAGTGAAGCTTGGTTGTGTGTGGGTGTGTGTGTATTTTCCTAACCATGTACAGCTACATGAGTGCAAACTAGAGTAGACGGAGAGTTGAATTTACCCAGGGTGGTGATTAATCAGATTGAGAGAAGGGCAAGGGAGAACGGTAGCTATGCATGGGCCTGATTATAATGGTTGACCGTGGAATTTAAGTTGGGTAAGAAGGAGAGTGAACCTCAAGAAGGGTGAAGGACAGGGAGGTGAGGGACAGGGCAAAGGTCAATGGATTGGAGGTTCAAGGGGTTTGAAAGACAGGAAGTAAAGGTCAGAGAATAGATAAAGACAAGGTTATGACTTTGGGAGTGAGCAGCTGAGGTAGGGTGGAGGGCAACGTCATTGGAGGAGTGAAGTCCAAGGAAATGAGAAGTGAGATGGGGGGCGGTGTTGGAAGGAACACCTACACTTAGGTAGAAATCCCCAAGAATTAAGACAAGAGGGGTACTGGAAAGAATGACAGGGAAACAGGAGCTAAAATCATCAAGAAATAAGAGAGAATGAACTGGAGATTGGTAGCTAAGTGCAACAATGAGGGGTGTGTGCTATAATCTGGTACATGAGGTCCAAAGCTGAAGGATTCATGGAGGAGGAAGGAAGAATGGTCTGAAAGCAAAAATGAAAAACAAGTATACCTACCCCACATGAGGCTCAGCAGTACAAGGGCTGTGGGAGACAAGCACCCCCTTTGGAGAAGGTCGCCCAGAAAGCAGTAGGCTTAGAGCTGTCCTGTTAGAGAAAGAAGGTGACGGACACATCCAGAGGACAGGTTGAAGATTTAGGGGAAGTTTACTGATCATGGGCAGCGAATTATAGAGGGTACAGGGTAAAGGTTTCAGAAGTTGGAGAGGTGGGGGAGAAGAGCATGGAATAGATATGTACTCCAATCTCCATACAGGACAGCAACCCAGCAGTCTAGGGCTTTTTGGCGGACTGACCTAGGCTGGGGTAAAGAGCTATGTAAGTCCCGGCGGGTTCAAGGCAGATGATGAGAATGTGAGTGTTGGTGGGTAGGGCTGAGGAGATTTCTGGGGGCCTCCTTTTTACCTCAGAGGAGGTGTGGTCTTAGTGTGCAGGCACCCTCGTGTCATCACGAACATGTTTTTTACTGTTCCCTAATGGAGTTCATGCGCTGATTCTCTGGGTAATGGACATATTGACAAGAGCCTTGTGGGGCTCATGACTAATTTCCTGAGAACCATGCAAACTTCCAACAGTGGGGCAGTGCCATTTGTAGTGTTCTAGAAAGTTGGATTCTGGGGAAAGTGATCAGAGCTGAAGTGAGAGCCAGGGTTTGACCAAGTTCCTGGGAACCATCAGGCCTGAGGAGGGACGCTCCTCTGACCACTGAGAGGGCTCTGGCGAGCTCAGCTGCAGGCGAGAGGCAGAGTAGAAACAGCTGAAGTTCTGTAGGAGTGAGCTAGCTTAGACCATGCCACTGCTTTTGGTGTCTTTCTTCTTTTACAACTCACAGGTGCAGTTAAAGTTGGCTTGTTTACCTTGGGAACAGTGGCAATCACTAGCCAAATCAAAACACCATTTTCTTCCCAGATCTATTACTGTGATTAACAGGAGGACTCCCCAGAGATAAGGCAGTCTGTTTCCCAACAGCCCAACATTTGCTCGGCACCTGGGGCCTGGCAACTCCACGGTACTGGTGCCTCCTCGCACCATCAGGTGCCACAGGGCTAAGAGTGCCAGAGGAAGGAGCTGAGAAAGGCAAATGGCCTTTTCTGTCACCATCCAGTTCCAATTGGCACCTGGGTTTCAAATGACACCCAGGATCAGCCTGAGTGAGGTCTTGTGCCCTAAACAGACTATCTCTCCAATCTCTTGACCATACTTTTGCTGGGGTGTTGGAGCCCATTGATTTTTACCAGTGCTGAGGTCGAGGGATACTGTCCCCTTGGGCCCCTGAGAGAGCTGGCTTGAGGAGTTGCTTCTGCTTTCTCAAGCTCCGCTGGCACACGGCTCACGCTCCAGGACGGCCCCGTGGCCTTGTGCAGGGCCCAGGGAACATTTGGACTCTGGTCGGTGAGAACACCGTGGGCCTCCCACTCTTTCTAAATTGCAGAATAAACAGATCTTTAGGCCCCAGCAGCTATTGTGTATGAGGCTGAGAGTATTTTTGCCTTTAAAAGAGAAAAAAGCAGCAAGCAGAGGTAAGTATCTCCTTGGCTCTAACTGAAATACAGCCACAGAGAGGAGGACTGGGGGAAGAAAAGCTAGCCCTTAATAATCCAAAAGACTAAAAAAAAAACAAAAACAAAAAAACCCCAAAGAATCTGAAAGGCTAGTTTTTCCACTGCATTATATGGAGCTTCAAAAATATCCTCTGTTAGTCTGTTAGCAGCTGTTTTGAGAGGGAGGACCCACTTCAGTGACTTCTCTGTTACTGTCTTGAGGATCCTTAAGTTGCTTTGGCTCCTGGCGGCCAGAGGCTAAGGCTTTCTTTATTCTCTGCCTGCTCATGGCTCATGTTCAAGAGGATCACTGAAGATGTGGACTGCAGTGAGAATCAAAACCTGATATAAAGTATTGTAAAATGTGACTAGATTAAGAACACTTCGAGAGTAGCAGTTTATAGTCTCGACTCATCCAACAACCTGCCATCCGATCTTAAATGTTGACAGTATTGCAATTCGATAGAAACTTGTAGTATTAAAAAAACAAACAAAAATAGGTATATATTATGGTAGTGGAGGCAGCTGGTATGTCTCTTTAAATGGGGGACATACAGTGGTGTGGTAGCATAAGCTCCATTTGATTTATTCAGATATAGACTCTGTAGTATTATAAAGGGTATAGAAGTTTTTTTTTTTCTTTTTCAGCCATCTTTTCTTTCTGTGGATAAGGTTCATGTCTTTAAGATGGACTCACAGCTGTGAAGACTGTGAATCTCATGGAACTGGACTAAAGATTCCAACATCCATTTTCTGAGTTTTTTTTAAAGGATCATACTTAGTACTGAGTTATAAAACAGACGTTGGCAAGTACAGTCTTTTTCAAACTCTGGGATAAGAGTACTGAAGGGTACAGGATCTGAACCCACCGAAGGTATCCATGTTTGTACATGAACAGCTGAGGTTATTTCCTTATCCCCTCTTGGATTTCAACTTCTAGGATGTTTGTTGAAACACCCTTCAGTGTATATGTGGCTCCCAAGGCTTACAGACATTTATTTAACAGTGGAACTCCCCAAGGAAAGCATGGGACGTTTTGTTTATTTTTTCCTACCTTTAGTTCTCTTTTCTCCATCTCCTAGGTGTCCTGGGTGTTTCTAGCCGGAGACTGGGGCATTCTCATTCCCCTCACTGCATCCAGTGGGAGACTGCTACAGGGTATCTTCTAAATCAAAAGACTTTTTGTTAGAAGCCCAAGCAAAGTTAACAGACTACTTCACTTTCAATAGCACTATGTCTTTCTCAACCAACACTTATGTGATTCAGAAACTTATACTATTCCATTAGAAATGAAAAGTTTGGTTTCTGACTGGCTGAAATGAGCTCTATTGTTCCCTTCTTTGTCAGAGGTCAAAATCACCACATTCTGGAATGTTAGCAGGCTTTGGGTCAAGCAGATAATCTGGTTCTAGGACTCAAATAACTGCTTCAGCATGGAAGTCGGTAACAGTTCTCCCTGGAAAAAAGGACCCAAATTTTCTCCTGTCATAGCTTATATTGGAATTGCTTATTTAGCTATTTTGTCAGCTACTTTTATCCTGTTTCTTCTCTGGTGTTCCCAGTAACTAGGACATTCTTATGAATTCAAGAAATGTTTGATGCATAAATAAAGGGATGAGAATACTTAAGAAATATTATGTTTACTAAAGATATAATGGTTTGTTTCTCCCGAAGATCCTGAGACAGTACAGTTCAACTATACTTCTTCAGCTCTCTATCCAATATTGAGGGTGGAGGTGGGAGAGCTGAGGAAGGGGATGTTATGAAACACAGAAACACTATGAGCAGTAAATATGAACAAACCTCAGCATAGTTTCATTTTACCCCAGGCTTCTTCCTTCCCCCTCCCATTCGAAGAGGAGGCCCCCTTTCTTCTCGCCTATCGAATGTGAGGAAGGGGCCGTACCTAGTTGTTGAGGAGACCGAGTAAGATTGCCAGGGAATCATTTCATTCTTCCATGACTCGAGCCTTACGTTCTCATGGTCATCAGGTCAGTCTAAGTTTTAAACATCTACATGGTGTAACACTGCACATAAAAATAAGTTCAAGTTTAAGACAAAGTGGAAAAGTACCAAACACTTTAAAAAGATGAATTGGCAAAAACCTTCCTGTTGACAACCTCTGTTTGTATTTGCGGAGGTGGTGTGATATAATCCAGGAAAACTGGGTCTGTTGGGATGAGCATGCTATCAGATGAGAAAGCTACCCGATAAGAATACTGATTTAGAGGAATTAAATGCCTGGACTGAAGGTGAAGGGAAGGGCAACAAACTGCGTGCTGTGTGATATTTTGCGTCAATTCAGCCGCCTCCAGGTAAACTTGAGCTTCTGTTGATCCCCAGCTTTGGCGCCTTTGAATTTCCTTAGTCACGAGCGCTTCTAACTCGCAGTCATTGAACTTGAGATGCAAGTACACACCAACGTAATGTGCCATATGAAAGTTTTCACCTGAGAAATAAACTGCTTTTGCATTTTGGGGAGGAGAACGTAGTCCTTAAAAAAGATTTTTACAGCCCAGAGAAAGGGCATTGGTAGTGAGGGTCCCCCATTGTTGAACTGAGGTTCCTGCCTACATCCCCAGCGCTGCCTCTCTTTGCCAGGGCTTGTCTAAGTCAGCCAGGAAGTGAGTGGACCACCAAGTCCTGATCAACAGTACTTTACTTTCCTGTCCTATAGTTTTTTTCTTCATATGCTAAAGTGAGGCACATTCAGAAGTGATCTCATCCAAGATGAGATCCTTTAAAATTTTAATTTAGACCAAGTAAATCTTCAAAAAGAAAACTCTGAATTAAATCTCAAACCTTTAGGGAGCCTTCAGATCACATATTTGGCAGGATGGACTACATTACCTTAGTAATAAACATTTTATTTGGATAAATCTTTGGGATTTGTTTTTAACGATAGTTTAGAATTTCAGTGTTGGAATTACCATTCGAGGATTAAAGTATAAAAAAAGTTACCTTTTCCCCAAAACTCATAAAGATTCTATTCTTCCAGTACTTTACTGACATCATTAAGAATCTTCTCAAGGTGGCAACATTTCCTTGTCTTGTACTTTTATTCAAATGATGTGTTTTTTCCCCTGAATTTGCCAAATGGAAACTATGAGATTGATGTGTTTCAGACCGACAATTTCTCCCATAATCATACATATTTTATCTCCTAGAAAAATAATGAAAATAGAAAAAAGGTCTTGGTGTAATCATAATTATTAATGGGATTCCTGGGGGCAGAGTGAAATTATTCAGTCCTCTGTGTCTTTTCTAGACACCCAGGATTTTTACTTGTTTCACTCTTCTATTGGACAGACATTTCAACTGAAGAGAGATTATTTTTCTCCACCAAATAGCATCCCAAATCACAATGCTTTAAGAAATTAAAATCAATCATTTTCAAATTAAGCACCTTAAAAGGTCAAATTATGTAGTTTTCACCTTACGTGGTTTTAGTTGAAACGAACTCCTATTTTAACTCGGATCTTCTTTAGAAAAAGAAACAGAACACATTTCATTTTTTATATAGAATAAACTTTGTTTTTATTATAGACATGGATCAAAAATAAAAGTTTTTATGTACATATGACATATAGTGCAAATGAAAGGCTTTTAAATACCAAGTATAGACATATTGTTGGAAATAAAAGGAGATGAATGATGGGGGTTAGGATGGTCGTCCGGGAACTGCAGGAGGGGGTCGCCTAGTGAAAACAAAACAGAAAACAAAACAAAATAAAACAAAAGAAAAAGAAAAACACAGATGCAGAGGAAGAAAACAATGTTTAAATTAGAAAATAAATCCAAATAAGAGCATGCATAAATATCCCACAAAAATCAAACTCAAATCAGACAGAAAACATGCAGACATGCAGGGGAAATGAGAGAATATCACATGGCATAGTGAGCAGTTCCTAGGATGTTTCCTGGCTTCCAGCCATGTGCTAGGTATGAGCCATTTGAGCCCACTCCAAAACCTTGTTATTTTGTACCATGGAATGATAAATCCATGCAATCATATTCAGGAGAACTGGGAACAGTACAAGAGCCGCATACCTTTATAACTTGAGTATGTTTCCCAACCCTGATTTTGTGACATTCAGTTATTTCCAAAGATTTCAGTAAATGTTGTGAAATCTCCATAGGGGGAGAGGGAGTTGATATAGAAATATGACAGGTGAGATTTCTTTAAGATGAGGGAAAGTAGAAGGCGGCAAGGGATCAAATGAGCAATGTAATCACAATGCAGAAAATATCTGGGGTCGATCTTGGAGAAAAGGACTTGTAAATAAGAATTTCCTTCAGGTGAAATCCTGATGTGATAGCCTTTCCAGGCCCAGGCAAACTATGAGGCTATGTCTGTTCCATGGTGACCCCAAAGACTTTGGGTAAGGTTTCCCTCTGTCTTAGAGTTAGGTGCAACTGAAGTTCTTATTTATTCTGAACCAGGTCCAGGGTAAATGAAATTTGGTTTGCTGGCCCTTTCTCTGTATCCCTAGCCTGGCTTGCATCTTGTCAGACCCACTGGTGGTGAAAGAAGGATCCAGAGTTTTGCTTTGTTTTGACAACAGCCTCAAGCTGGATGATGGGCTGCTAGGGAAGATACAGTAAATGCTACATGGCAATGGACAGCTCTGTAAGTAGGAAAACAGCAGGCCCAATGAAGCTTTCCCACGGGTTTCCAGCAGAAGTCTACATTTAATTTCCTCTTTCTAACCCAACTGGTAATGAGCTCAACATTACAGCAAGCCATAGAACGGCAAGTTAGTTCAGTACCCTGCTCCCTGTGGGACTTCTTTTTGGCTACTCATCCAGGTGTTCAACAACATACTCACTTCCATCTTACTTCTGTAACACTTCAGTGAGTGGAGCAATGAAGTCTACAAGAAAACAAAAGCAAAAACAAAAGCAAACTTCTGTTTCATCTTCTATGAGATGTAAATGAAGCCATACTGACTGGGCTATTTCTGAGCAGCAGTAAAAAACGACCTTACCTTCCCCAAAGTCCAAGACCAATTTTTCTTTGGTCCAGTTTAAGCTGGCTGAATGTAAGGAGGCCTCCTATCCATTTAAATGATGAAGAACTTGTTATTGGTCTGTAACCTTTTAACTGCAGGGGGCGGGTGGCGGGGGGTCTGCAAGCCTTTAGCTTTAGAGATCCAGGTAATGGTTATGCCTGGTGTTTTCATGAAGAAAGTGTAATTAAATTCCTGTCAGGCTCAATGAGATTTATCACCTGCCCAGCAAACAGAAACTATTTTTGAGTTCTGAAGGGGCTTTAGAACACTTTAATTACCTCAGCAGGGTGGGGAGGTGAGCCATTAAACTGAACAGCAAGTCCACAGTGCTAAAGGGACATTTTGTCAGCATATGCCAAAGCACTTTTCTGTTTGAGTTAGTTTGGTGTTCTAGTCTAGAAACAGGATCAGAAACTTTATGTCTTGGAATATGTTTCATGGACAGCTAGAATGTGTGCTTCAAACATCAGAGTGACATCTATCCCCTTAGCTCTTTTCTTTCCCTCTGCACTCATCCTGTATCTAACTTTCCTCTCGTTGCCAAAAAAGCATTGTTGGTGACGACACCATACACTGGCTCAGAGTTACTTCTATTATGGATCTTGGCAGTTTGGGTTTTTACTATTTCTTTTCCAGAATTTTCCATATTACTTAACACAGTGCTGAAGTGCTTGAAGGTCACGTGCTGAAAATATTGGGGCTTTTTATATGAAGGGCTACAAAGTTACCTTATACCATTGCCACTTCTAACACAAAACTTGAAGTATTGAGTTTGGAACACTGAGTTGGGATACTGAGTTGCTAACACATATTAAAGCTCATCATACTAGCATCCACCATACAAGCAAATTCTACCTACTCAAGATTATAACTTCAGGTTATACCTCCTTAAGCTTTCTTAAAAACAACTTCCGAGAATCGTTTGGCTGAAACAGGAAGGTAAGGTGGTAGGAAAAGCTGTGCGTGGAACATGGGCATAATTCATATATAAAAGTCTCCATTATTAAGAAGAATGATGAATTACACACATTCTCTTGGATCTACCTCAGTGCTGCAAGCTGTTCCTAGGGTGACATTCCTCTGGCAAGAGCCCTGGGAAGGCCTTCCTTATAATTTTTTTCTTTTCTGTTACAATCTCACAAAATATTCCCTGCTTGTTTTCTTTGCCCATCACTCAGATAACTTAATATCCCAGAGCAGTTGGTGAGCCTGAAGGCTTGGGAAAGTGAGACAAGAAAGGCAGTAAGAATAAGCGTTCTCAATGCTTTTCTGCTGACCTTCACTTTTAAGTCAGCCTAGATCCCCCCCTTTAGAAGAATACAATGGAGGTAATGTAATTAATTTAAAGGAGCTCTTTTTTTGGCAAGTGAGAGAGAAAAGGTAATACTGAAAGTGATCTGAGTCCTCCACAATGCCCCCCTAGGACTCATTGCATGTCTGTCTCTATCTGCTTTCATGCCCCCTGTTCCTATGTGACCTACCTCCTTGGATCTCCCCAAGCATCAGAGCTCCAGGAGGATGGTCCTAAGCTGGGAGCTCCAGTTGCCATGACATTTGATCTTATCACCCAACTGTGTGTTAGTGACAGTCTGTACTGGGACAATCTCACTCAATGCCTTTCCCCTCTGGCCTAAAGCCACTAAAGCAGTGTTTCCTAAGGCATGTACCTCAGAACGCTAGTCCTGTGAGATGCTCTATGAACAAAGCATTGATGGTCAAATAAATCTGAGAAACATGGAGACACTAGCCCTGCCATCTGATATTAAAGCTTCTATAATCTTCCAGTAAAGAAACATCTAATTTTTAGTCATCATTTCCCAAGTAGAGTCAATCAAGAAATCCTTGGTGTATGTCTGTGTAAAACTTATTAAAATCTCATGGAATGGACTTTGGGAAACTTCAAATTAAGGTTGTAGTTTTAGCCAACATCTCTTGCATGTACTCCAAGTATAAGTCTGCCTCAGTGTGAAAGAACACCAAGAAATGGTCTTAAAAGTGGCAATGCCAGGTGTGTGATGAAATTAGTACTTCTCAGTATGAAATTTAAAGGTTTCAGCTGAAAAACAAGAATCTTGAAAACTAATTGAGCAGATACTTACATTGATGTCAGAACTATTTTTAAAATACAAATGGAAATTTGCCAGATAGTTACAATAAGGTCCTTTGGTTTTGGTAATTTCTACCAGGAACTATTCTGAATACAGAATCATGCGGTAAGACACACACTCACAGCACAGTGCACAGCATGATTCGCATCCTGACTCTTTCTTCCATTAAAAAGCTTCCTTTGAAGGCACTGATGGCTCCACTCATGGAAGGTGTATAGACATGAGAAAGAAATCACAACAGAAAGTGTGAATTAGCCCAACAGTCTTTCCAATTCATCTTTTCACAAAGAGCATACCCTGAACACAAAGGGAAAGTAAACCAACATTTCTCCCCTCCCACTCCCTTCTTGTCTCCTGCTTTTAGACGGCACAATCTGAGTCTATGTATGTTGATAAGTGACCTATCATCAAAACTCTTGTAACAAGGAATCTTTCTCTATTCTCTGGAAACTCAGGATAAGGACGTGTGTAAGCCTGAACACTCTTCTGTTCTCTTAATATTGGGGAAGCTGAAAGGGGTAACTTCTCCCCTCAACGCCGAATGAATAAACAGTGGAGGCCAACTGTTGAGTCAGGAACTTAATTACTTTCTGTCAGAAATGCCTTCTGTAGACCTACCATTTGGGCAGAGTATTCTTCATCCTTCTGTTTCCTAGCTTTTCGGGATCACTTCCTTTTCAGTAGCAAAATGTCACGGTGCTTCTTGGCAAGTGCCACTTTGTACCCTCCGGCTCCCTAAGGTTTGTGTTCTTCTTTAACTTAGTACAACAATGACTTCAAATCAGGAATAAAATGTTTCCCACTCTCCTGCCTTTGATTTGTCCAATTTGCTCCCTTTAAAAATCTCATCCTTCCCCAAATTAATGACAGTAACACCAAATGCTATCATTCTCCACATTGGTACCAACAGGATCGAAAGAGTTATAAATATTTACAAGTCTCAGATCTTACTGATAAGCATAGACATGACTCAAATATATACAAGAATGAGGAAGGGGGGAGTCCTTCAAATGTTATCATTTATTTCAGGTTCAGAAATACAGCTTCACATTTTCACAATAGGTACACATGACCTTCAAGAATGATACAGGCTTTAGGAACTTGCTTCAAAAATTCCATTCACAGAGTCCATCCATATGTCAGCATTAAGAAAGCCTGAAAGTGCCAAGAAGACAGGGGAAAGTACTCTGGCTCCAATTAATTAAAGAATCAACAGAGAAGGCAAGATTTTGCTTCTGTACACTGCTTCTTAATATAAAAAAGCAAAAGAGGAGTTTGATTCAGAAAAGGGAGAGAAAAGAAACACACAGGCAAGCAAAACAAAGGCTGTACATGTGAAATTAAACACAAATCAAGTAGTGGTGGAATTTCTGATTGGAAGGAATCATTTTTAGCAAATTGGCAACATACAATGCAAGAGATTAGACAGAGTAATTTTATCGTAATTTAAAAAACATTACATTAAGGAATTTGAGGGTAAAAATTAAAAAGGAATGAAGGCTTGAGCTGAGCCATGTGTGAAACCCCAGACCAGAGAGGTGAAAAGTCTTACCAATATACCAGTATGAGCAGGTCTTAAGACAAACAGGAGACTCTTCCTTGAGTTTCCTCTCTCTTGCTCTCATACATACATACATTCTTACACATATATACAAATAGCAATGCATATACTACATATGCTTCAAAATACTCTTAAAATTTCACCATACAGAGCACCACATAATGTTAAACATACCAACTAGACAGGATGACTGAAGGTTCTAGAAGACACATTTGAGCTTTTAAGAAAGGAATGAGGGATCTAGTGAACCAATAACTGTTTCTTAGAAACCATCTAGCTTCATTCACATTAAACTGTGAGCTCACAGCTTGCAGTCCTCTTAGTGAAATGATATAAAACTCATGGCTTGAGTCTCAAATATTATCTTCTTTCATCGAGTTCCATAGTTTAGAGACCTACTATTTAAGCTTTATTCTTAATGTTAAGGAGATTCCTGTCCATTTCAAATAATTACATTGTTTGACAAATGAAAAATGTTAACCTGAAAAACTGGATGGATGACCTGCCTCTGAGGTGTTACATAACTTCTTCCCTGCATTTTAAGCAAACTTACTCAGAAAATCCACTACTTGTATCATACTGCTGTATACCTCTATTTTTATTTTTTGACAGTTACTGTAGAGAAAGAAAATGACTATGTAGACAAACTTAGCTTTTTAAGATTCACCTCAGCAATCTAAGAATAATTTATATTTCTAATCAGAGATCTTAAAGGTAGGTTTCCAGATCTTACACTTACTATGAGCTAGCTATATTGGCAAAGATAATTTCTTCTTCGATAGCAATGCTGTGAATTTAGATGCAAATGCTTGTATATGTTATTCTACCATGTTGTCATGGAAGTTCTGAGCCTTGTGCCTCTCAGAATGAATGTAATCTGGAGAAAATTTTGTACACCTCATGTATGTTATAAGAAATCAACCACTTTTATCACATATTATGGCGAATACTCTAAAGCTAACTCTTGTATTAGCACAGTTTAAAAAATATATTCATACCCACACATACACACATGTATAACTATTTACACACAAACATATACATATATATACAATACACACACAATCATGCTCATGGCATTTTAACAAGTGATTTTTAAAGCTACTTACCCACAGGGGCACAAAATACATGTACTTACACAAATTTACTATGTATATACTGTATACACAGGGACACATGCTTAGAAAATATGTGTGTACACAGAAAACATCAACATTTATCACATACTGGTATTAGGTCCCATTTCATATTTGAGAATTATGGCTACAGTCTATTCTAAAAAGTCATAAAATGAATCTATATGACTACTCTTTAATTCTAAGGTCAGAAGGCTTATAGTTATATCACAGGAACTTGGTTTTATTATAATGTTTTAGAATAGAGTGAGTTTGTATCTGAACAAGTAGGCAATTTGCTAACTAAACAGACCCTACTGCTCTTCTATGTTACAAAACACAGCTAAAAGCAATATTCAGAGGAGTAATCTTGGTAGATGATTTCTGGAAATTCAATATATCTGTTCTAAATCAATACTATTTCAATCTGTCCACAATTGAGTAAATGGCTATTCCAGTTAGTCAATAAGCATGCAAGAATTAGCATGTGACAATAAAATAGATTTACCCATCAAATAAACATATAAAGTTTACTTTTCCAGATCCTAAAAACACTGTATGTTTTATTATACTAGACATGATGGAGCTACATCTGTTGTGTAGACAACGTCAGAGCAATCAGGATGAAGTTACACAAAAGATCTGAAGTGTGTGGGAAATACTTAGAAAGCTCATTAAGCGACATTCCCATCTTAAGGCCTGATATGAACGCTGTACTTCACACTCCACACATCCTAGAGCTTCTGACTTCATTTACATTGACATCTCCTTTTAGCAGGATACAAACCCTTTGGGAAATGGGATTAATACTAATCATATGACACAGTACTGCAGTAAACTGAAAATATTCTCCAACATGACTGCTGAAATTCCAGGGGAGGCTGGGTTCTATTAGAAATAACTTAGAAGTAAAACAAAAATGTACACACAAGAAGAGACAATTGGGACAGTGAAACTGTGGGGTGATAATCTGAGAGCAAAAGCCAAAGGTGACAAATGCCATTGTTTATGATGCATAAAATCGGTGCAAAGAAACTTGGGAAAAAAATCTCCAGTTTTCTTTGACATGGTTTGTGCTGATCTAAGAACACATCAGTGGTTATCCACAACATTTTCCTTTAACCAAAGGAAATTTTTGAAATACAGCAAAACGCAAAACCACATACAGCACAAAGCCAAACCCTGAAGTATATAATCTGTTAGATGCCTATTTTAGAGAATTCAAAAGAAGGAGCAAAGGGGATCCTAAAAAAGAGGGAATTTTGTGAAAAGATCACTTTAGACTATTCATTTTACTATGGATGTTTACTTAACTTATTTCCACTTAGCTGCAACACTATTTTAAAAATACAGTATGTATTTTGCACATCTATTCCATTCACAAAGAGTTAATTTTTTTCCATGAGAAAAAGAAAGATATGAGAAGATTTAGGGTGGTGATTTAGGGTGGTGTTCTTATACAATCACTTGCAATTTAAAAGTTGAAATGCCCTTTTTGTAAATCTTGTATTCTCTGATTTTTGCCTAAGTGGACTAGTTTTAACCCTTTAGAGTAAGTTCAAAACAATGCCATTCAACTTGGCAAGGTCTCTTTTTTTTTTTTTTTTTTTGCGGTACGCGGGCCTCTCACTTCTGTGGCCTCTCCCGTTGCAGAGCACAGGCTCTGGACACACAGGCTCAGCAGCCATGGCTCCCGGGCCCAGCCGCTCCGCGGCATGTGGGATCCTCCCAGACCGGGGCACGAACCCGCGTCCCCTGCATCGGCAGGCGGACTCTCAACCACTGCGCCACCAGGGAAGCCCGCAAGGTCTCTTTTTAATAATGGTTAAAAGTTTTACTTCATACTTTATGGGCATCTGCTTTGGGTATCAACTACACAGGAAATTAAAGTTAACATACAAATCATGCTTGCTGCTTTCAAAGGGAGGCATTTCAGTTGGTTAAACCTGATTTACTTCTGTAGAATATGAAATGGTGTCGTGGGACACAACTATGCAGTGAATACTTGGTCTGCTGTCTGGGAACAGTTAGCAGACAAAATTCCGGTTGGCTTCTGGCTGTTTCCTACATGCTAATCATCTAGTTCTAGGTAGTCCAAAAGTCAGCCTCAAGACTGAACTATTAACCCCCAGGCTAAGCTGCTCTTATAAATTGCAGAAATGATAGAATTTGCCAATTTGCTTTAAATCTCGATGTCTTAATATTATTTTCTGGAATGACCTGGAAAGAGACTCTGAAGTTGTCCGACTGTAGGAGTGTGAGCTCTGCTCTCAAACTAGGGCATCTTTTCTTTCCATTCCAGGTCCCATTCTTTAAATATGGCTATCCCATAGTAAGGCTCAGGATTTATTAAGAAAGCCTAGAACAGATTAAAAAGTTACATTAAACTGTTTTACATTAGGAAATTACATATTAGCATGGAAGGGGAGATATATTTTTGCACTGACTAACTAAATCAACTGGAATTAGTGTCGAAATATAATTAGCCATGCTTAAAATTAGATCAATATAAAAAATTAAATATTTTCCATGTCAGCCTTCACTGTAACTTGTGAGGAGGTAAGTATATACGTGAATAAAGAAATTACATTTGTACAGACACTGCTAGAGATGTGATATTTTGCTTCTTCCTTGAACTCTGAAACTAGCCCAATTTACTAACTACCAAAAAACAAGCTTTAATTCACTGTTGAATATGCTTCTAGCTTGAAGCAAAACACATTGCCATGAGAAGCCCTCTAGAGCAAGCAATGCATTAACTTTTCCTTTGCAAACTACCTCATGCTTCTGGAAAAGTTTTATTTTTAAGGAATCCTAACTTTTAAAAAATCACTTCTTAGCAGTTTTATGAAATAAAGAGGACGGAGAGAGGATCTAAATAGCTAATCATGGTGTAGGCGGAAACATGTATAATAGACAACATAATTTCCGTCAGTCAAAACAGAATGTGGAAAAATAAATATGTATCATTTAGGTCTAAGCCCACCATCTCTTATCTCTTAGGAATTATATTGAATGGGCTATCTGGTAGGTAACCTGGGAAAATTGTCAAAGCAATTCCAAATATATGCCAGGGTAGGCCAATGGTCCACAAAGTAGCGGGCTGCTATACAATCTACTTTGGTTGATACAACAGATAAAGCCTCAAAGAGTCAGCAGTTTTCAAGAGTCAAACCCCAAAAGTTTGACATATCATGAGCAATGAAGGTGAGTGATGAATGCATTAGTAAAACTGGTTACTTGCCAATACTGATGTCCACACATGCGACTACTCATGATTTACTGCAACGGTTATCAAATATTTTGCTTTTGCATAATTCATTAGTAATTAACTGCCATGCCAGACACTTCATTTAGTCTAACAGGGAGGATTCTAGTGGACGGATTATAGTGGGACGAGTAGGTGATGGGGGTGGTCTCCGGCTAGAAAGAGAGAAAGAGACAGGTAAAGACACAAGTAGAATATCTAGCAGAAGGTTATCCCAAAGACACTGAGAAAGAGCCGTCACGCACATGCTCATGCACAGACAGGTCAGCAGGAGTGGCTGCCATTTGTAATAATTTAATACTGTCACCTTTCATTCACCTAGCATTTTTTTTTAATGAGGTATTTTTTCATATCCAAATCTTGCTAAAAACTGAAGTCGTCCCTCCCAATACTAATAAAAATATTAAGTCATTTAAAAGCCATCTGAAATACACGGCATATTTCTCAGTCAACAGAGTATGAAGCGTACTGTTATGCCCACTCCAGGAACTAATAAGGTATTTAGGCCTCAGAGACTGATGGGGTTTGAATTTTTATTTCCCTTTAAGTAATATTCTTCCTATTTTTTCTCCCTGTCTGGATGTTAATTATCACTTCTCATTGTCTTTAGCAGTAGCTTTCTCCAATTTATTCTGTATCTTACTTCTAATTTGCTAAGCAGTAGGAAGTCAGAAAAATTAAGGTTTTTAAGAGTTCTCCACAACAAGTGTAAACAGGCTCAAGGTGAGCGCCTGAGTAAACTGCATGAGCTCTGGTTCCTATTTTGGGTCCTAAAAGTTTTATTCTTAGCAACAGTATTCCTCACTTTCTGGTTGGTAATGGTGTTTCTAATAGCCGAGGTTGCTGAATAAACTCCAGATAACGAAATATTACTATATCTGAGAATCTCAGCTTTACCAACTAATACTCTTTATGCCCTGAACCCATACATTTATTTCCTAAATGTATTAATAAGCTTTTTTGGGTGTATACTTGACTTTATATGTCATATCTCAGAGAGTAATGTTTATAGTCAACAAAATTCAACAAATTCTGCAAATTGAAAACTTTCTTCTTGATAAAACTCTCCCACTGATTTTTTTCAGAAAGAACCCTTCTGGAATTACAGTCATGTCATGAAATTTTCTTCTGTATTGGACACACTAAATTGATCAAATCAAATACTTTTTCTCAGGATGAAGGAGTGAAGTTAGAAAAGTTAAAGAAAATGGTTATGAAATGTTAAAAAATTACACAGCTATAAAATAAAATTAGATGGTCAAGGAAAGATCAAAGCAAAAGAGATACTGTTGATTAATGGTACAAATACTGACCACTTAAGCACAAACTCATAGATCTCAGTAGCGTTTCTTTTGCCTCCTGTACTTGAAAAATGTCCAGGAGGCTTGAGAGGAAAGGTTTCCTTGGGAAGGTGTATTCCAGTTTAACCTCTTATACTAAGTCTCATTACTAAGCAGGCACTCAGTTTTTGAAAGTGTAATTAGAGATACTTTATAGGCACAGCTATGAAACTAAACCAATCCCTACTAGCTCTTTAATTTGAGTAAACAAGTTAAGTCCTTTTCCTGCAGAAAGGCTACCTGCTACCATGACCACCTGAAATGTTTCGGTAATTTCCTGCTGGGAAAAATCCTCCTATAATTTCCTTTTCACTTATGACCATGCAAAAACACCTGCGCTTTGCTTTCACTAGCATACTGCTCATTTTCATTTGAAATGGCCATATTTGTTTTAACTTATGTCCTGGATTTGAACCTACATCATTTTCTCCTTTGATGTGAAGTTTCCAGAGGCCAGAGGTCATGTCCACTTGAGTTGTTTCATAGAGTGTTTAGCAGGGTGTTGCCTTCAATTATGTTCTCAATGTTCTTTTGTTTATCTGCTGGAACCTGCTATTCCTCCTGCAAGACTCACCTTGGTGAAGTCTTCTCTGACCTACCTTTCCCTATCTTGATGCTTCTGTAGAATCTCAACATATTTCTAGAATTAGGTTTATATGCTTATTGCAACTGATTAGAAATGAGCTGTGTCTTACTCATCTTCATTTTCTTGTGGTGTCTAGCTCAGGGCTTGTCATTCAGCCACTGAATGTTTGACAAAATGAATAAATGAAAGTTACTCCTAGAAGAAACAACTTATGAATACTTGTGATAACCACTGATCTTTACATTTTATTAAGGGTTTTTTTTGTTTGTTTTTTTTAGTAAATCATTGCTCTTGCAAAAAAAAAAAAAAGAAGTTACAATGACATGTAGGATTTAGACTCTTGGAAACTCTACCTACAGGGTATTTGACTGCTCAGTTGTTCAGCAGATGTTTGGAATAAATAGTAAATCATAGGCTCTTCCTCAGGGAGTTTGACAATTAGTCACATAACCTATAGAAATATATTCTTAGCATTTAAGCAGTTACAGGAGGGGCAAGAGAGTTGGCCAGAATTTGAACTTGAAAAAGGGAAACTCTACCAGAGGCTTAATAATGGGATGGACTTAATTAGGGGATTTTATTTGAAAAAAGTGGATCTTAAACGACAATCGCAGTGAGGGGCAGAGCACAGTGTGGCATGGTGGGTTGGGAATTGTTTCATGCATGTGTGATAGCTTTGATCAAGGGTTGTAGCCAAGACAGAAAGGAATGCAAACTGAGTTCTCTTCTGATCCTTTTGTTCTTGGCTTAAATGTCATTCCTCAGGACTTCCTGACCATCCTATAGTTTCCAACCACCACTCCTCATGGCTTCATAGTTTTATGTATTTCATAGCACTTAACTCTGCCATTATGTATTTATTTACTAGATTATTGCCCATGTCTTCCAGTAGATTGCAAATTTCTTGAGTGCAGAGACGACATAGTCTGTATTTATTATGTATATTCATCATTGTATAATGTGATTAGAAGGCAGTGAATAAATATTTATTAAATAGTAGACAAACAAATGAATGACTGAAAAGTACCTACACAAGGATGTTTAGCCAGGTTAGAGTATAGACCAGGTCAAGGTGAGCAGGTCCAATGAGGCCAGAAATGCAATCTTTTGAGGCATTTGTCAGAGGTTTATATTTGAGGCAGCAAGTTTACACAGAAGTCAAAAGATGTGGATTCTAGCTCCAATTGCCAGTATGCATAATCATTAATCACTAAACTTCTCTAAGCCTCAGTTTTCTCATCTATGACACAGGAGACTCAGACTAGGTGATCTATAACATGCTCTCCAGTTATGCATTGTATGTATTATTTACTGAGCATGTACTATGTGGACTGTATTATGCTGCATGATTTTTAAAAACTCAAAACCTATTATTCATATGGAAGATGAATGGGATAAGAGAAGTATGCAAGTGGTTTTACTATAGCACCCCATTTAAGTGGAAAAAATGAGGCAAAATTTTGTAAGTCAGACTCTGAGAATATATTCTCAGAGCTTGAAAATACAATAATGTGGTCAAAGCAGGGGCAAATATGATTTTAACTGTGGCACATAAAATGTGAAAGTCATAAGAGAATGAAGGTCTATAATGGGGTTAAAGAAACTAGAAATTAAGTGATGAGGAGGAATGGAGGAGTTCAACGATGGACACAGAGAATAGAAAGACTGAAATACTCTGATGGAACAGCAACTTCTCATTAATCTCCACCCCAATCTTTGGACCATGCTGATGGGACACAACAAGGTCAACGGTAATGGGCAATTGCACATAGAAGGCAAGGCAGGAGACCAGAAAAACATAACTTTCTGCTATGTGCCAGGTCTTTTGTTTGTCTTGTTTACCACTGTATCCCAGAACTCAGTGTCGCCTTTGGCTCATAATATTTTTTTCAAATAAATAAATCAGGAGAACCTATCCATTATGAGCACTTTTTAAAAAAATTTTATTTATTTATTTTTTGTTTTATTTATTTTGGCTGCATTGGGTCCTCGTTGCTGCGCGCGGTCTCTCCCTAGCTTCGGCGCGCAGGGGCCACTCCCCGCTGCGGTGCGCGGGCCTCTCATCGCGGTGGCCCCCCCCTGCTGTGGAGCTCAGGCTCCAGGCGCGCGGGCCTCAGCAGCCGTGGCACAGGGGCCCAGCAGCTATGGCTCGCGGGCCCCAGAGCGCAGGCTCAGCAGTTCTGGCGCACGGGCGCAGTTGCTCTGCAGCACGTGGGATCTTCCCGGACTAAGGCCGGAACCCGCGTCCCCTGCCTTTGCAGGCGGACTCCCAACCACTGCGCCACCAGGGAAGCCCCCCATTATGAGCACTTTAACGGAGTCCCTAAGTGACTAGGCACTGCACACCTGTATGGTGAATTAATGATTAAAAAAAAGAAAGATAAAATTTCCATCATGTTCTCTTAAAATAATTATAACATCTTTAAAATATGCTTGGTTTCAGGTTAAAGTAACCCATATATGTATTGAGTAATTAAAAATCCTAGAGTCTGTCAACCCTTGACTGATGGTAATTACAACAGCTTGCTTAGGTAATTACAATAGCATAATTGGCCGTTATTGCAGGGAAAAAAAAACAACCCTAAAAAGTGTGTTCAAATGCTTCACTGTCTCGGTCTTAGAATGTTTAAGTAAAGATTACAGTGTTTTGGTGTTTTGTTTTTTTTAATGTGTCAGTGTCATAGATTACGAAAGTTTATGATTACTAACTTCACTATTTATATATAAAATAATTTTACTTATAAAAAAAAAGTCTGTCAACCCTACTGGAAGAAATGAGCATCATCTTATTTCTAAAACAATAACCCCCCAATAATTTCTATAGAAAGCAATTCAAGAGAAGCATTAAGTTGTTCAGTGTGAATTTTCTTAATAAGTAATGCTAAGATGTTTGCCAACTTCAACACCAGAAAAACATTTAAGGTTTACTGTTAAGGTTCATTTCATTGGTCTAGTTCCTAACCATTCAAAGAGTTTCCAAAGACAGTTTGTTTTGGGCCAAGCAGAGTTATTTGTTTTGTACCAAATTTTCCTCTGTTACTTTGTGCAGTCATGGGCTTCATTAACTTACCCATTATATTGCAATGGAGCATCTTGCATCACTTAGTGTTTATTGAAACACTGTTGTGTGTGGGCAGTTTATGGTTACTATAGCAAAGCTATGTTTCTGCTTCCAAATCTAAAGGGAAAGATGTAATACTTGAAGTTGCATTTGTAGCTGCAGGGATGGACCGTTTGCAGTATTTTGGACAATGACAAATTTTGTAAGAAAGTCAAACAGTCACTTAGGGTGGGAGGCATGGTGGGGAGGCAACTGGCTACACTGATAAGAGAGAAGAATGGTCAGCTGTCTTATTGTCTTGTTTGATTCTCTTCTAAGAATGGAAGAACTAAATTCTCATCTGCTCTTCTTTGGGTTAACTGGTTCTAGGTATTCATGATGGGAGACAGTCTTAACAGGGGTGCATCAGCATGGGGGTGAGGATGGAAGCTACCTTTCCTCTAGCTCCCTGCTTCCTGGTAATCAGCGTAACACTGAGTACTGAAATGGCTTGGTCTTTCTGCCCCTGCCCTTATTCCTCTTCAAGATGGGAAGCGGGATTTATCTATCTGGAAAGTATGTGAGCCAGCCTGGGTCTATGTAGCTCAGGCTCTGTCCTTTCCTGTGCTTAAAACAAGATATCATGACTCCCAGGCCAGGATTCTTTCTGTTGGGCAGTTATGTTGGCATGTTCTAAGGCTATGGTCCTCAAACTGGACAGTGCATCAGAATTCCCCAGAGGACTTGTTAAAACACAGGTTTCTAGGTCCCACACAGAATTTTTAAAGGGGTGAGATATTTCTAGCAAATTCCCAGATTATGCTGATGCTGCTGGTCCTGGGATTGTGCTTTGAAAACTGTTCTAAGACATAATAAATGATTTTGTCCTTGCTTCATTAGCAATTCATTTCACTTGCCAGGTAAAGTAAAAGCAAAAAGAGAAAGTGCTGGAAAAAGATCTTAAGAAAGATGAAGAAATGGTTGTAGAAATACTTTGATACCTTTGGAAATTAGACTCAAGCATGGGTCAGTTTTAGGTTTATTTTATAAAGACAAAGATATTATGCTATGGTAGTTTTCTTGTTAGTCATCACCAGAAGAATAACTACTTGTTTAGGGAAGCTTGTATTTGCTCATGAAAATGGCAGTAGGTATAGAAACTAAGCACATCTAACCATGAATTCCAAACTCTCATCTTTGGAGAGGTTATGATTGAAATCCAACCTAGTTAGCTAGGTGGACCCAAATTTTAAAAAAAAAAGGAAAACCCTCAAAAAAATATTCAAAGATTGATACTTCTAGGGGAATGCTATCTGCCTAAGAGGATAGTTATTTGCATTAAAAAAGGATATGCAATAGGCTTCATTTATACCGTAAGTTCTACTCATTAGATATAGGTGAAGCTTTAAGATATATAACTGTCTCAAAATTTAATTTACAGATAATTGCATTTAGGATCATGAGAGAGTTATACATCTCAGGTTTCTAGGAGCCATGAGAATCTAATACCAACTTGCACAACTTTTTAATCTTATTGATGAAACAGATCAAAAAAAAATGAAGGGTTTTCTCTACCTAAGCACAAGAAGTAAGGCACCTCCTTTTTGAGGGCTACATTGGACGAATTTCTTAGAAAACAAAAGAGAACAAAAGCAAAAACTGCTTCTGAGTCTTCTAAAATTGTGAAGAGCGCCTCCCACAGTGCACTCTGCTGCGTTTGGCTCTAGAGTGGCTCCAGGCAAAAATGGCTCTGGTGGCATCAGAATCAGTTGAGTTGGGAGATGCCCATAGTAGTTCCTTCCCAGGAACTGAAACACCTTGCTTCTCCACGACCCTCTTGAATTACTTAATCCTTGCATCATTTTTCAAAGTTTAAGGCATCTGAACAACGTTATAAACTTTCCTAAAACCAAGGGATTACTCCTTACCCTGCCTGCAGCCTTCCACAGCACCTGCAGGGGGCAGTGTCCCAACCAGAAGTTCAAGAACATGAATGAGTGAACATCCCCGAGGATAAATTAGATAGGAGCACACCTCCCGGTGAAATGGAAAGGTAACTAACTATGACCCAGGACTTCCTCTTGCTAATGTCTGCTCTAAGAGAACAGATTATAGGACACAGCATTTTAAATTTCAGCATTGTGTTGTGCTTTGCTTCTTGATTTGAGCATTTATTCAAAAAACAGGTTTTACACGTCTAAAAAATCTAAGGCTGATAAGTTCAGAAAAATGCTATAAACAGTCATGATTTTGTCCACATGGAAGATAATATTTTGTAATTTATTATCAAAAATACTATAGGATGCTATCCAGCATATTTTTGGCCTTTTAGCTTTAGTAACAGAATAAACCGATACTGTCCAAGAATAGTTTACAGTAGATGTTGGAAAGAACAGAGAACTTGGAGTCCATTTAAAGGATTCAAAAAATTCTCTAATATGATTCTTGCTACATTTTAGAGCCAGCATTTCTTTCCCCTGTGAAAATGAACCCACGATTTTATAATGTATGCTATTGGGAAAGTATGAATCAATTGACAGACAGACTTTGAAATAAGAACATAAGGAGAAAAACGGTCCACAGTTTTTATTTGATGATGCAAACATATAATATACTGTATAACTTAGTCTCTGAGATAAGTGCTAATATAACCTACCTTGCCACACTTTCCTTACTTTATTTTAAATATCTGACTTGGATTTCACCGGTAAGGATGGTACTGATAAACCCACTTCTGTGGCTGCAGCAAAAAGGCAGCTTAAGGGATGATTTGCCCACATTAAATCTGCTCAGTTTATGAGCTGTAAAAAGAATTAGCCAGGCAAGGTTTTCAACAGAACAGAACAAGAGAGAAAGTGTGTTTAAATTGTTTCTTAAAATACACTAAATATTGGGCTAATTCTAAAAATAAACTTTGATTAAACACCAAACATCAACACATTTTGTTTTCTTTCATTACCTCAATAAGCCCTGTTTATGTGCTAGGTGCTGTATTAAGAGTTAGAGGTACAGAAATAAAGACAGTCACTGCCCAGGAGTTTCTACTTGAGCTGGGAAGAGAGACAAGTAAACAGTGTCCACAGCTGGGTAAGTGCTACGGCAGTATTATGCCTCAAGAGTTTCAGGGACACCTGGAGTCTTAGCCTGGGGATGGAAAGAGGTTGGAAGGACTTGAAGAAAACAAAACAAGTTGAGGGGACTGGCATTCCAGGAATAGGAGATAGTATGTATGAAGGGAAAAAAAGCTAGAAAAAGTACTGTCAGTTTGAGAAATCAAGTATTGTCTTATTCTTTAGCACAAGTGGCAAAATTACTTGTTTTGCTCCAAGTCCTAATTCATAAAACAAACAATTTTTGGAGGGCTTTTAGTTGTTTTAAAATATGATTCCTAAAAAGCATTACTTCTGAGATTAATTTTTATATTTTAGCTTCTGTACGGTATCACTGACGACAGATAAGTTGGGTAGAGAAAAAGACTAAAAGGTATGCAGAGGAGCAGAAGGTAAGAGGAATACAGTGATGAGAAAACTACATAGAGAAGGAGGATGTGGTTTTTAAAGAGATTTACACACACATGGCTACTGAAAGAAGTCAGGCAGTGTCCCCTCGGAAGACTTTCTTTCTCTCTGTCTCTCTCTCCCCCTCCTTCCCTTCCTCCCTTCTCTCTCCCTCTCTCTTTTTCAAGAAATGCCCAAAGAGATCTAAGAACTTACGGATGTAGAAACCTACTCCCATTGATGGTAGCTGGGGTAAAACTATTTCTAACCCTCTTCATCTTCTTCTGTCCTCTTCTCCCTGCCCTTCCCCTCACTCCCACCCCAGGCACCAGGGGAAGGGGTTGGCCAACACAGACATTTGGGGGAAGGAGGAGAAGTTGGGAAGGAGGTGCTAAGGACTAGCTACTGGGAGAGGCAAACTTCTACTTGTGAGATGCACATTCCTTTGTCATCTCAAGTCAGGGAGAAGAAGCAAAACAAGCAAGGATGGGGAGGGAAAAGGCAACACTGGATCTCTATAAGAAAGTGTAAAATTCATTTCTGCTTTGGAAAGGTGGAAAAGACCTTTTGCCTCTTTCTGATAAACAGCAAGAAGCTTTTGGGCATATCTGACTTGGGGCCTTATCTCAAAGAGGGTAAATATGTAATGAGGAATACTGATGCAAAAGTTAACTTTCCAATTCCTCTTATTTTTGTAAGAACAACAAGAAGAAAAAAACTGAGCCCAGGGAATTTGAAGACTTACAGAAGATTTACGTTGTGCCAGCGTTTCATTTCTGCCTGACCTGTGATACCCGGTGAATTAAAAGGCCAGTTTTAAATGCACCATGTGGTATTTTTCCGGTCACTCATATCAGTCAGAGTGGAAAAAATGGAGACGAGTAACTGTTTACTAATTAGAATCCCAGTGATTAAGAAAAAAAAAATTCCAGCAGGAGGAGCTCTAACATGCCTTAGAGTTCAAATTTTAAAAACAAGAAAGTTGAAAGCAAACAGAAAAACAGAGAGGCGGTGTGCCTTGCAAGCTGCCATGTCAGTGAACAAATATGTGACCGAGTCCAATTAAATGCTTAGTGCGAAGCCAAGTGATGATACTGGTGGAGACAGAACGGCCCACATTTTCTCCCTTCCACGAGTCTCCTCGTCCTGATGCAGTTAAACTGGGAACGGATCTGCGGTGTTAGCTCTTACAAAAGAGGGAGCAAAAGGCTGCTTTCTGGGCACGTCTAGAAGTTATTCTTTTTCTCTTGAAGTGTCATATTGTTGCTAAATGAGTCTTTGATGCCGGCTCAAAAACCGCATTTTAGAATGAAATTTTTCATTGGTGTTTGAAGGCACTACGAAAACTCCTGTATGTTCGTCTCCTTTACTCAGTGGCTTGTTGGGTGTTTTTTTAAAATGAGGGAAATGCTGTGTTTGTAAAAACTGGTGCTAAAAGGGCAAGGATTCATATGTCTCCTGGGCCATGTAAAGAGTCTGCAGAAAGAATTAGAGCTTTCTAACACACTCACATACATCAAATGGAATACAAAGAATTTACTCAGGAAAACAGTGAGAAGTATATGAATTTAACAGTTACCAGATTTTTAGGGTAAGCCTTTCCATTTTGGACAGTGCTGTGGGAGAGGAATGGACGAGTGGGCGTACAGTATGATCAGAATTACTTAACCTGAAGGAAAGTTTCAACCAATCCCTTTTAATCACTCGCCAACAAGAAGTCAAACTTTTTGTTTTACACCTTAGTGGTATGCCCACGTTTAAAAATTTTATATAAGCTCCTACAGAAAGTTTAACTGGACCAATTCAGACCAAAAGTCACTAAATAAAGCTAGTCTAGACGGAAAAATCTATGAAAACCATATGTCTTTTAGGCATCTGTCTTACAAAAACTGCCATCATCTTGGAGAAATAGTTCACAAAATATGCTTTTAGGAAAACACTACTGTAACGACCATGGGAGCTGTGCTTAAGAAGATGGCTGGACTTGGAGAGAGTAAAGCCAGAATGTTTACAAATGAAAGGCTCTCATTTCTACATATATCTGTCTGTAAACATCACTGAGAGGATGGACAAAGGCAGGTATAATTTATATTTCCACTATTCTAGAAGGGATCAAAAAAGTTTACAGTTTTGTTCCTCCACATCCCCACAGAACGTTAGACCAAGGGACCTCAAAGCAACTGTATTCTCACTCACAGAAAACTGTTTTGAATAATGTTGTACATGGATGAGGCCAAAGAACCAGAACATTTTCTTCTGATTATTACCTCATCCTGCTGGCCTGCCAAATACAGCTAGAAGGCAGGTGTCAGACAGAAGTAACCAAAGGAAGACTGTCCTGTATAACTGGGTGTAGGGCCCAACTGACAGACAAGGGGAATCAGAAGGACTGGGGTACAAAGCAGGAGTGCAATGAGAATGCAGTAAAAAGAAATGTCCTAAAACTTTGCCTTTCCAATTTCACATTGCTTTCTGGACTGGAGACAACGGTCAGTGCTACCTTCCTTATTCTAGCTTCATATTTTTGTACCTCAAAATGCACTTTAATAAGTGGTATGAAATCTATAGACAAAAATAGAAAAGTTAACTCTAATGATAAAAATGACATCATTTTGACAGAAACTGGAGACTGTGAAAGTATTTGTAAATTGCAGATTCCTTGGGACCGTCAAGAATATTTTGCGGAGACTTCTTGCTCTACAGGGAAGGGAACAACACAGTAACAATGGTCATTGGTATGAGTGCCCCATGTGTTGTTCAGATACCTAGAAGACTGGATAAACACTATATATCAAATAGAAAAGGTCCTGGGTTGAAGGAGGTGAGTACAGTAAAAAAAAAAAAAAAGAGGGAAATCTACAAGGTGGCATCAATCACACACCAAAGTTTTAAGCAAAAGCAAGAAACACGATTTCAACATGTTTATTCAAAGATATGGTGCTTGAAAATGAGTTTTCAAATACTCATTAGTTTTTGAGTATTAAGATGGTAATGGGGTAGAGTGTTTGAAATATTAAAACAAATCAAGCAATCATATCAACAACCCTCATTACAGATCCCTAAACTGAACTGTAGAGCATTTAAGTAGGTTAATCAAATTCTACTGATGAATCACAGGGATTTTTATGGTCCATTAATTTCAGTCCTGAGTGTTCTGATACTACTATTGTTAGAGCTAAAACTGTGAGTTTCCTTTCTTTCAAGGGCTATGTACAGTATGGATTTTATTGTGACCTTAGACCCAGATACGTGCAGGGAAATTACTGCAGCGGTTTCTCTAGTTAACACATTTACTAATGTTTCCTTAATTTTCCACCTCAAGAGGCAATAATTAATGTAGAATTGGACTCACATGAAGTTTTATTATTTTAGTTATTAAAATATTTTCCAATACTGCTAAGAAGCAAGAAGAAATTCTAGTTGTTTTAAAAATAAGTAGACGTTTTCCTCAGTTTTTATAGCTTTCCTCCATGAATGGTGGTCTAAAGGCAAAGCGGTGTGCAGACTTTCTGGTGGAGACCCTTGAACACGAGACTAGGAGGAGATTTATTTGAGGGAAAAACTTCATTCACTTTTAAAACTGGCTTTGGGAGTAATCCTAATACAAAGTTAAAAAAATACATGTGGCACAGAATATATCTTACATAATTATCCATTCCCAAGTGGAATAATTCCATTTTAGGTTCTTGGACTGCAAAATACCTTTTAAAAGGCTTTCCTATCTCCTACTCTCATAAAAGGTCTCATTCTAGATGAATGCAAAATATACTGAAATTTAGATAAGGCTGATCATGAAAATCTGAAACCTAATACAGGTAGTATTTACATGGTGGAGGCAACTGGTATATTTGATTGTAAAATAAGATTATTTTCCAAATCATATTCAAAGCCACCTGAGATCTCCTTTCTCTTGGTTTCCAACATTGCCATAGAAGCTTGGGGATTCACTTGGGGTGGTATATCTAGTTGGTGGTTATCTAGTCTTTAGCTTATTCTCTGACTCAGTTGGTTCATTAGCCTTTCTACAAAAACAAAACAAAACAAACAAACAAAATAGGAAAGGGATGAAGCATATTTCTAAATTTTATATTAACTTGCATATTTACTGGGTTCCCATAATAGCAGCAAGAACAGTATTATCCTGTTTTTCAGTGTTTAAACTAATCCCAATGGGGGAAATTGCTGACTTCACAAAGATTTGGAATTCTCCACGTGTCTGAGCAATTAAAATCAAGAAGGCCTGGCCTTGTCATTGACCATGAATGACTGAGAATTTTGCTATTTGCCATTTTGATTAAGGATTTTTTTCCTGATCTTTGGATGGAATGTGTTCTTTCTAGAATTCATGTGAGCAGATAATTTTGACTGGAAAACAGGAGTGGACATTTCCTGGTGTTTATGGGAATGGTTAAAAAATAATTTCAGAAATTAGAGCGCTTGTTATTTGCAGGTTTGCCTATCATGTGGCTCTGATGCCTGAAAAGTAGCCAGAAAGAAAAGAAAGTACTGTGCCATGATGAGGCTGCCTCAGTTCCTTGTGGCTTTGGACCTTGCCCTCTGTAGGAATTCTATTTCTGGTCAGAGTTGCCATGTGATCTAAACTTCACCTAAATACCGGTAATGTGGCATCAGTACACATGCAGATTCTTGCAAACCCAATGCATTTCCAACACCCCGTCCCCCGTCCCCTGCATTTAGAAATACTGGCCAGACCAAAAGTGTAATATTTTTTTGGAAACAGCATTGGGTAAGCCAGGTGGATTTCATTTGGCAACTAAAGGGTGTAAATATGTGTTTAGATTCAGAGGTTCCCCTAGACAACGGTTACAATATGTTGGCTAGAGTAAGCTAAAGGTTTTAACATTGGGCATTTAAAACTTCTATGCTTAAGCAGCAATAAAGTTATGACAAGCAGACAAAAGCCATCAAACCCTCAGTTAAATCCTCAGCTCCTTTCTCATTCTGCTGGAGGGAGGCATGTAAAGCACATTCTGAGTGAAAGATGCAGCATTTACATTTTCATGTTTAATTTCCTGGCTATTTATCGGCTAAAGCAGCTCTAGTAAGCTAAATTTCACTTCTAATTTTTCCTCGTAGCTGATAAGTCAGAGGGAGGAAGAGGCGTCCAGCAGCTCATTCTTGGAGTTTGCTGCTTATACAAAATTTAGAGGTGAAAGAGCCATGGATCATGTTGTGCCATGAATCTCTCAAGTCATTGAAAAACATGCCATCTGACCACAACTGCCTGAAAATGAAGATTTTCCCTGTAAAATCATTCTTTTCTTACAGTGAGGGAGACAAAAGAGGGCAGTGATGAAACAGAAGTACTAGCTTGTGTGCATCTACAACACTGTGGGTCTGCTTACACTGGGTAGAATTCTTTTCTCTGAGCTGACATCAACTTATATATAGGAACATTCAGCAGATTCCAACTGGTGACAGTTTGCTGCTGACTGGCTACAGGAAGAATAACAATTATTGGCTGTGCGTTTTTCACTGGTCAGTGGCTCTTGTGCCAGACTCCCGTCTTGGCTGTCTTCCTCAATCAGGTGAAACCAGGGGCAGGATTAGGTACCCTGAAACTCAGAAAGGCTTTCCCTACACTGTTGAAGCTTAGCAATTTAGAGCGCCAAACGAGAACAGTGACAGAGCTATTTGCTATTATTGGTCGTGGGACATGGAAGCAGTTGTTCCCTTAACTCAATGCCAGTTAGCACGGGGCTGGTATGGTATATGGTATATTGTTATATTTACTGCCCTGCCGCCTGTCTGCATTTCTGCTGTTTGTACTTTGCCTCATGTAGATCCTTTCTTATTTTCCATTTTCTTGTACCCTCCTGCACCATCAGAAGTTTGGAAAAGTAAGATAAGGGGCACATTGAAAACTGAAAGGCAATCTGAAATCTACCTTGACACATCTGCAAAGCTCCCAAATTCCTGGGCCTTGCCTAAACAGACTGCCAGTCATTCTGGACTGTGGCGGGATGCAGATGTTTGTGTAAAGTAGACTCAAGTTTGCTATACCCAAGAAGGAAACCACCAGGCTAATTTTACTTCCACTTGAACCAGAATGAAACAAAGACCTGAAGAATGAAAACCTTTGACATTAACCATTGATTCACTTTGGTGAATTATTATGTTACAACCAGAATCACTGTGGCATTTGAATTATTTTGATGAACTATCTAATTGTGGGGCTCAGATTAAACTGGACGCTTTTCTTTAGTGAGCAGCTTGTGGCCAAATTCCCGTTTTCATTACAATATGTTAAGCATCAAGACAACTCATGTTAAACCTGCAACAAATTATTAATTACATTTGGGATTTCTGTAACTAATTTTGTTACATAGTAGCCTCATGAGATGCCTTAAATATTAAGAATCAGAAAGAACGCCTCAAAGTTGTTTCTATTCTCAGCAATTATACTTTGTAGAAATCCTTGCTTGACTTTTAAATCCAGTTGCTAAATATAAAAACTGTTCCCTGAAAAGTCAGAACACCTAATCATATTTTTATTTGTTTGTTCTTTAAAGGAGAAGGATGTCGAGGAAAATAGAAAGCTCATGGCTGAAATCAGAAATCACAAGATGAATTCATCACTTGTCCAAAGACACTCAGCTGCTAAAAGAAGTCGTACTTTTTTTTAGAGGGCTGTTGAGGAGGAAGTAAGTCAGGGTGTTTCCAGTACATGACTGCTGGGGAGTCAGACAGGCTAGTCCCACAAGTCGCTTAACTGTCCGTGAACCCTGAGCCCACAACTTCAAGGCTCGGCAGCTTCGTCCTTCATGGCACCAAACCTTGATATTAGGGATGCAAAGACACACTCATAAGAATCATGGGTTTGCTCTTACTCAAAATTCGGGGGACTGGCTGAAAACAAAACAGGGAGACCTTATCCCTAGGTGAAAGGGATTCTGTGTTAACTGTCAATTAAATCAACATATAAAATACGTAAAAGAGATACGGTACAGAAGAGCATCAGGGTCAAACATTTAAAACCAGATTCAACTAAATTGTAAAGAGAACCAAACGGCTTTTACCTCTAAAGAAAAGAACATGAGTGCATGGATTGTCTCTTCATGTAGAGAAACTGATGTACCTTTTGCCATGGTTGGTTGAGTGGTAAATTACTGAGAATGTGGGGCTGTGATGAGACTCTCAAAGTGTGCATGTAAAGTCAGGGAAACTTTACAAGTCATGGAAGGAGCATAAGTGGGAGGCCCTGGGATAATCTTGATGCTATTCTAGGGCTGTCTCTGCAGTGCAGGGACCCCAGTTTCACCATGGGCCTCACCAGAGACTTTTTCTGTGGAGCATTTCTTGGTTTCCATGCTGTGTTTCTGTCATGTGAATGAGCTGGAGTAAAAGCTAAGTCCTTTCTTCCGATTCACTTTTGTCATTTTTAAAAGACACCATCAGATTTGGTGACAGGGGTAGTTAAAAGAAAGGACTTCTATTTTTCAAAAAAAAAAATTTTTTTTAAATAGAAGACTGGATGATGAGGTAAATGAAGTTTGCTTTTCCTTGGATAGAGACCCTTCCTCCCACCCTTAACCCCTTTTGACCGTTGTAAAATAGCCTAGTCCAAGGAAAGGGGAGAAGACAAATGAGTGAAATAATGCCAGAGTCGGCTGTTGCCAGGAAAAGCACACTCTGATTCAGTTAATTTGTTCTGTTAATGTCAAAGGCTGTGATTCCCAATTAGCTAATTTTAAGAAGCTGTAACCGAAAATAGCTACATCAGCCCTAAAGTTAGTATTTGGTAAAGATTAGGATCTTCAAGTAAGAGAATAGGGCCCCTAAAGAGGTACTGATGTCTGTTTAAGATCATGTTGCTCAACAAGGACACGACTGGCTGGGATTTTCCAACTGGGTTTCAGCCGCTCCAGAGAAGTTGATAGAGGTGAGAGGGGAGGGGACACACCAAACATTCTGGCAACAGAGAATGTTCCACAGATCAGATTTGTGTACAGTTAACTTTCTAATGGCAGAAGCATCCATGCTGGTGAGGCTCTTTGGGACAGAGATGCTCCCCTAGTTCAGGAAGAGTTAATTAAAACAGGCATGTAGTTTGCAATATTTCTAGCCCTCACTGAAAGTCTCCGTGCACATAAACCAGAGCAGCTTGAGCAGCTGAGAAAAACTGGGCCCAAAACCACTCCACCAGCCTCTCTCCTTCCTCTTCCTTTACATTGGAATGGAAAGATATAAAAATAATCATTTTTTTTTAAAAGCAGAACACTCATGGTTTCTGTACAATTGCAGGTGCTTTCGTTACATCTGAATGGGGTTATGATAAATCTATGCTCTTAAAAATGAAGATCACAACTTGCTAATGAAATCACAAATTATCCAGAAGAAAACTATGCACAGGCACACGCTGAGTGGCAGAATCTTTTGCTTCTAAAAGTTCAGTTTTTGCCTTTGTAATATTAAAGCCCAACAGGGAGCCGGCAGGACACTGCTTGTGCTGTCTTGTCACGTTATGAGTTTCTGGTTTCAGATAAAAGGGGAGAAAGGGCCTTTAAGAAAGCAAAAAACTGGAGAAAAAATTAAACTTCCTTCTCGGAAACCTAAGGGTTGTTTTTCTGCAGATGATGGATAATGGCATTTCGAGTTATTTTAGTTTTTAATAGAGAAAATGGAGGCAAGTCATGGAGGGAAAAGAGAGTATATAAATAAATAGAACAAGGTGAAGTTTCAACAAGAGCTTCCCTCAACTTTTTCTTTCTTTCTTTCTATCTTTGTCACTCTTTCCTTTTCTCTCTTTCTTTTTTTGAAATCTTAAACCCCATTTCTGGCTTGCATTTGGTAGGATTCCTGCCCTGGCTTTTACTAAAAACAGACTTTACGTGGTCAGAATTCTCCATCTAAAGCTAAACTTTAATAGGCATAAGGATCCTAACAAAGTCCTTCTTGCTCTCTCTCAGGTGACCCCCCCTCGTCCCCCCAAGGATTTCCCTCCCAGTGTGCTGAACTGGCGCTGAAACTGGAAGGCTCAGCAAAAACCACCAATTTTCCTCTTTTACTCTGAACCCTCATTTCTGTTTTACTTTTGAGACTCTTTGCAAGGCCAGATCAAGTTAAGTCTGGCTCTAACCTAAGAATACTCCAGAAATTTTGAATAACACTCTGTTGTCCTATAAATTCCTCAAAGCAGGTGCCTGAAACCTGGCAGTTTCCCTTCTCCAGCAGAGGCTCCAGAGCCCGATTCCTGCTGGCTACCTTGTGTGTGTGTGAGCTGGGAAATACCAAGGGTGACTCCACCTGGCTTAACAAATCAATTTAGCATTCAACAGTTATCTCTGAAGGGTATTGGCAAGCCAGTTTATCTGAAACCCAGAGGTAAAGCAGCCAAGCGAGCAGGCAAAGACATGCACTTTCATTCTCGAAGACAGGCGCCACCAGGTTGCTCTAGTTCCTTCTTATAGCTAAACAGACAAAATAGCCAACTTTAAGGCTCCTGTATGGGACTCCCGTCTACCCACGTTCAACACCCACCCCACCCCCGCCCCGCCAATGGCCTCCATACCTTCTTGGCACAACTGCAGACCCTTTCCCAGTCAGTTTTAAGTTTCCTAAAACAATCATTTAATCTTGTGTGTGGTGAGGCTCAATGCTGACCTTTATGCTTGTTTACATGGAAGGGACAGTCTTTTGAATACTGCAGTGCAGTGGTTCTCCAGGGGAGGGTTCTCAAGGCTTCTCAACTCTAACCCTAATCTCTCCCCACATCCTCCCGCCCCCCACCCCCATCTGCCTCTCTCCCCGCCCCCAGTGGCAATGTCTGGAGACATTCTTAGTGGTCACAACTGAGGGAGTGCAGCCGACATCCACTAGGTAGATGCCAGGATGCTCCTGAACATCCTAAAACGCATAGCACAATGTCCACAACAAAAATGTCAGTAGTGCTGAGGTGGAGAAATCCCGATATGGTTAGGAGACTGCTTGAGATTAAAGTCCAGCTCGATTCGGGCCTGGCTGAGCAGCCTTGGGCAAGTTGCTTAACCTCTGTGCCTCGTCTGTAAAATAGATAATAACCTATCTCATGGGGTTGTTGTGAGCATTAAACAAAAATGTACCTGCAAAGCTCTTAGGACAGTGCCTAGCATACATTGAGAGCTCAATAAATACTAGCTGTTGTTACTATTATTACCAGAAATTCAGCTCAGTTCCAAATAAATTATAAGCCAAACCTATTGAGGTTAGAAAAAAAAATACATAGGTTTGAGAGTACATATATCCTCTTTGATGGGGACCAAAATCATGATGGCAGTAACAACCACAGTGCTTTACAGTTTGTGAGACTCTTTCAAATACCTCGTCTCATATGATTTGGGCCACATCCTTGTTATATCTTTATGTCATAGATGAGGAACTCCTGGCTCAATTAAATGAGTGGCCCAAGGCCTGTGGCAAACCAGGTCTTCTGATTCCACATCTCCTTCTATTCCCCCTGCACATCCTTTTGTTTAGTGGGTTAAGATGCCCCTTCTTCTCTTCATTACACCCAAAAGCCCGAAGAGCAAAATAAATTTAAGTACTGAAATCAGAGGGTGAGGTGACTCAGGCTTCATGGGTGGGCAGAACTCACTTCTCTTTTTATGGTACCTGCATAGTAAGGTTTTCCTTCATGGAGTATACAAATATTTTAATCCTCTGAATTGAACTTCTAAAAAACTAACTTTCTGTATGGGCTATTTTCTTTCATTTTTAAATTTCTGATGTTGAGGGAAAAAACCCTAATACCCTCTATTTTCAAAATCTCTAATCAGTATACTGACCATAAATGTATGAAGGTTAGAATATAGCTTCAACTATATGTATACATATTTCAAGTTCTACTTATTTGCTATTCTGTTTCACAGTTAAGCCTGACAATCTGCTTACAAATGCCAAATGTATTATTCAAATGTACAATGTTCTATCTTATATATGATCAGTGACTGCACACAGCAATTATATGTCTGTGTTAAAATTTCTATGTATCGCTTTTTAAAAAACAATCACAGATTAACCAGCCAGATTTTTACTCAGCCTACATTAAAGTTAATAATATTGGGTTTAAGGGTCAAAGTTCAGAGGGCAGATGGATAATATTCCTTGAAGTCAGTGGTTTTCTAGAATTCCTCTGCTAATAGAGAAGGCCAGGCCTTGGCTGGTGATGCTCTTGTGACCTAGGGAGCACACAGCTTGCAGCAACCCAGCCACGGCTCTTTCATTTCAAAGGTCTCCGTCAAATTCTACAAACAGCTGCCAAAACGTCATTCATCTGGACCCAGGTTTCTTTGGTCCCATTTAGTTTGTGCCAGTTGAGAAAGGAGAGGTTTAGGCCATATACTGGTTTCTAAATGTTGTCACAGGCTCAGCAATCTTCCCATGATCCCCCTCCCGGAGGGAAAGCTGAAAACGTGTATGACAGTATCTTTACCATTTTCTTTTCCAAATCAATTTTGTCTGTCAGGCTATGAGAAGAGAACCGACGAGCATGGCCCTGCTTTCGGCCTCGCGCAGAACACTCACCTTGGGACGCTCGGAGGGGCCCTGGTGGGCCGAGACGGAACCTGCGGAGGCGCCCCGAACGAGTCGCTGCTGTTGGGGAAAGGAGGCAACGGGCCAGGCCGGAACGGCACTGGAGGCGCCGCCGAGTGGGGACCCGGGGAGGGGATGGCGGGTGCGGGCCCGCGGCCGGAAGTGGGCCGCGGGAGGGGCGTGCTCAGCGTCGGCCTCCGCTGGGTGGTGGGGCTCGGAGGCGGGGACCTGGGGGCAGAGACCGACAGTAGTTTGCCCATCCTCCTCTCCGCTGGAATTCATCCTTAAAAAATATTTTATAACTGACTGCTTTTTAAAAAGTACTTTCTGACTAACTCAGACACGTGTTAGGGAGGTTAAACGGTATAGAAGGGTAAATAGTGAAAAGAAAATTTCTCTCCCCTCCCTCCTTGCTCTGTGGAGACAACCAACATCTTTTCCCGGGTATCCTTTTTGACTATATTCTACAATATCTTCCCTCCCTCTCTCTCTCTCTCTCTCTCTCTCTCTCTCTCTCTCTGTGTGTGTGTGTGTGTGTGTGTGTATATATATATATATATATATATATATATATATATACACACACACACACACACACATATACATATATATATACCTATATAGATATACATACATTGCTTTTTTGTACACAGCGTTCTACAACTTAACATTTTTTTAAAGCTTCACATTAACTGGCCTGTGTTTTCATTTCACTACTTAAAGAACTTACTCTTTTTAATGGCTGTATAATGTTCCAAAGTAAGGATATATTGTGCTTGATTTTTTTTTAAGTGTAAAGGTTTTTTTTTTAATTATGTGTAACACAGTTATTTAAGTCAATAGATTTTTAAGGAATTTCACATGTTCTGATTCTTTCCACTGCCAATCACCTAGTTCCTCCAAACTCATAATCTTCAAGATAAAATAGCCCTTTCAAAAGAAATTATCATGTGAGTCAGCCCACAATTCTTTTAGTTAGGCTTCTTCGATCTCCAATGAAATATGGACACACTTCAAAATTCCCCACCTGTAATCTTTGGGATCCAATTTCCTCAAGCGATTTACTTTAGGACCATGTTTAGGATCAGGAGATGGATCTGCCCGGTTCTGAATTTGACACCCTCTAAAAATGTACTAGGTTCAAATCATATTCACTCCTAAGCCACCACACCCTAGAACAGTACAGGTCATTGGGATATGCCAATACCTAAGATAAAAAGTTTGTTAGGTTTTTCATAGTTTACTTGGCAGCTCTGTCTTGTAGTTCTTTCCCACAGATCTAACAGGTAGTTCTATGAGTAAAGGAAACCACACAGTTAATCTATGAGGTGTTTCCAATGATTCTGTGCTTGATTTTGAAAGCAGTTGGGATCATCTGACCTTCTCCCTCGCTCCTGGACTTAAATATCTTTCTTCCTCTTTTTTCTTTAGGTTCATACTGGTTTAGGGAAGCACATTCAGAAAATGACACTGGACAAGCTGGGAGGCCTCCAGTGATGTGGAGCCATCTTCCTACCTGCGGGAATGCTGGATCCAGGAGTCGTCCACTGGCGGCGGTGCGGGCGTGAACGTCGTGGCTGTGTTGATGTCGCCGATGACCACGAGGGCTTCTTTAAGGGCTTGGTACATTCGAAGCATGTCATCCCGGCGCTGAGCCTGTTCCGCAGATTCCTCCATCAGAGTATTTTGGTCCTCTGAAGAATATAACTGTGCTAGGAGCTCAGAATTTATGAAATCTTTAACCTGCCAGGTCACCACAGAAAAGTAAAAAATGGGAATGAATGAGTGATTGAATGATAAACTGGTTCAGAGCCTGTGGACAAAGGCCACAAAAGTCCACTCAGGGAAAAGGGATGCATCGTGCATCTCTTTACACTTATTTTCTTCATTATCCTCCCAATGCCAATAACAGTTTTCCTCTCTGTTTTATGGCTGTTGACAGTAAAGAAAAACATAGACTAGTTGAAAAGAGGGCCAAACCTCACCATCACCAGAACAGTGACTGTTGGCTGTACAAGCATTTCTGCAATGTTGTCTGAGGCTGCTTGGCTTATATATAGACAAGGGAAGGTACCAGGAGGTAAGCAGTAGTATTTTCAACAGGAAACAATGACACACAGAAACCTATGTAATAACACAAGTTATTCCTGCCTTGGTATTCCCAGCCCTTTACCTAGCTTTTACCAGAATCACTGAAATACTATTAAGACCCCAGGTTTCAGTGTTGTCTCAAAAGTGGAATTAGCGCCAATAAGTATTTATTAAATACAGAATCGTATATAATTATGCAAGTTAGTTTACAAAAAAAAAGTGATATATTCTCTGCTTTCTAGAGCTTAACAGTGATGAGGACTGACATAAGGTTCCATAGTTAACAGATATATGAAAACAAACTAAAATATGAACAATTCGTATGAGTCTTAGGGGAGGGGCATTTTGTGGCAGGATGAGAATGGAGAGGATGCATATGTTGTGCAGCCCTGAGGGAGAGAGAACCAATCATTATATTTCATCAAGTCTAAGACACCACTGATTTTAAGACACACCAGTCTTTAATGTGCCACTAAGAAAGAAAAAACACCATCAACTAAACTACAACAGAATGCCAAGATGTCATTGAGTGTAACATGCATCATCATGTTAGAAATGTTAAATGTGAAAAAAAGTGAATGTGAGAATCAGTGAAATCCAATGGGCCTTTACAAGTTATCTGATTTAAATTCTCACTGCATGCTTATGAAATATATATTATTATCCCAATTTTACAGATGAAGGAACTGAATGGACTTCAGAGAGTTTAAGTAACTTGCCCAAAGTCACACAACATTAAGTTGAACCCCAAATCTTCTGACTTGAAGTCCAGTGCTCTTTCCATTAACCCCCTTGCCTCACTTTGAGTGCTTAGAAAAGATAATTTATGTTTAAGCATCATTATTTTAGTGTGGTGCACAAGTATGCCAATTAACTTAAGCCTAGAAAAATAAAGCAACTTGGATTTTTCAGTTTCTCTGTTAAATGAGAAAGCTAGTGCTTATCTAGAGTCACTGGCTCTAAGAAAGGCCAAAGTCCAGTATATTTAATTGTTACTAATTCAAGTAGACAACATAACACCTGTCAGATGCTCAAAATTCCCGGGTTGTAGTTACATTTGTAACTCAGAGATGACAAGACTCTAAAACACATAGCTTCACTATTTTTTAAAGGTATCAAACCATGTAGATAATTCTACTAATCAGAAAATTCAGCTAAATCACAGCTTTGTTGTGGTGAAATAAAAAGCATTCTCTGCACATATTCTGTGAACCAGGAGTGATTTAAATGTGGAAGCAATCTAATACGCAAGACATATTTGGGCAACTGTCTGGTGGAAGGGAAGGTTTATGTGTGATAGCTGTGGAAGGTAAATTTGGCCAGATAACCCTGGGCCAGGTGTCAAGGCCTTGAATGTCAAGGAAAAGTGTTTGAACTTTATCCACTTGGCAATGGGAAGCAATGGAAGGCTTTTTTTTTTTTTTTTTTTGTGGTACGCTGGCCTCTCACTGTTGTGGCCTCTCCCATTGCGGAGCACAGGCTCCGGACGTGCAGGCTCAGCGGCCATGGTTCACGGGCCTAGCCGCTCTGCAGCATGTGGGATCCTCCCGGACCAGGGCACGAACCTGTGTCCCCTGCATCGGCAGGCGGACTCTCAACCACTGCACCACCAGGGAAGCCCCTGGAAGGCTTTTAAAACAAGTAAGTGAAATAATAAAAGAGAATTTTAGGAAAATCAATCTGGCTGTGATTGGAAAATAATTTGCAAGTGTGGTAGTAGAGATAAATCTGTCAGAAGGCCATTGCAGATCATTTATGAGATGATAAGGGTTTAATTTAGTACGTGGCATAGAAAATATGGGCAGATATAAATGACATTATAAAGGAAAAACCAACAGGACTTGGTGCTGTTTGGATGTGAAGGGCAACAAAGAAAGGAACAAAGACACCTCAAGCATTGAGGTCTGGGTGAGGGGAAGTCAAGGAAAGTCAAATTTAGAGAAGATAGTAAATTTGGCTTAAGAAATATTTCATTCCCCTCCTTGAAGATTTATTTACTGCCAGACACACTTGCAGGTACCCAAGAAGTCATGCACGCTTGCACAAATCTTCCACTGTGAGGTGTGTGTATCCACTTGGAGAGATGATGCAACTCCAAATTCAAAACCAGACAAGTTTCCTGGCATTGACCATCAGTTGGGTTAAGCTCTTTTGAAGCTTTACATCTTCCTGGAGTATCACTTAGAATCTATTAAACACAATTTAAAAGAAGATTTTTCCAAGAACAGATTTAAAGCAGATCTGAATTAAGAAGCAACTGTCAAACAAACCACGAAATAAAATAGTAAGAGCCTGCTTCAGCATTTTGATCAAAGATCTGCCTTGAATCAACTCTTCCACATCAAAATGTTACACACTAAAACTGTAACATAGATGGATATAGTTGGATAGTTGCCTACTATCCAACAGATTTGGCAATGTTCTGAAATAATATGAATAATTTTAGCATGAGAGAAAATGGCAATATAGCACAGTGGTTAAGGGCATATTCTTTGGAATCAGACAGCTCTGAATTTGAGTCCTAGCTCTAACACTTATTGTTCTTGGACAAATAACTTAACCTCTTTGAGTTTCAGATTCCTGATCTGTAAAATGAGGTTAAAGGTAGGAGCTGCCTCAAGAGTTAGTGGAAGGAAAAAAAAAAAGAGTTGGTACAAGGATCCAGTGAAAGAGTGAATATAAATTGCCTAGCATGATGCCTAGCATTTAGTCAGTGCTCCATCAACAAAATCTATTCTTTTTACAGTATATAGTCTAACTTGGCATTAGGTATGAAGAGGTAGGAAGTTAGTGCAACAGTGCTGGCATCAAGTGACGTAGTTCAACATAAAGCATAAGTTAACATTTTATTTTGCACTTAAGAAAACTTCTAGAAAGACTCTTCTCCTCCTGCTAGCCTCACTTTCTAATGCTACAACTGGAACAAAGGTGGGGGACTTCGGGGAGTTTCCAGACACTTCAGGGACTTTCTGAGCAGTTTGTATGTCAATGGTACAAATATTTAAACCAAGGATTCTGCACAATTGGAGGGCAAGTGGATCCCTTTTACATGATAGCATTTAGAAAATACCTCACAGAACATGACATAAACTAATTATGCTTGGATGTGAGATTTGAAATAATATTTATGCCTTTAATTATAACACCTTATAACCTATACATCTTTGTGTGGTTCACCAAAAAATTCTCATACACAAAACCTCATTCCAGTTCAGACTCTACAGGCTAGATAAACAGGCATTACCGCACCATGTCGTTCTGCTCAGTGTAAAGGAATGTGAGGTCATTAAAAACGTTCCACATGTTTTCCTCTCTTTCTTACTTTAACCCTCTCTAGCAACCTGCAGTATTTTTGGATCTTTAACTTTCTTTGTCTTTATTACTACAACCATTTTAAAGCCTTCACAAACAGAAGAGGCATTTATAGAGTTTTCATACAATTCAGTTTACTAAGGAGACCATTTCCTTAAAATCTCTTTGTTTTGAGGCAGGAGGAACTACAGAATGGGACAGTGATAACTCTCATTCACATGAATATGCACATAAAAATTTAATTGAGAAGTTTAATTTTGTTTAGTTTTAGAGAGCGACTTGGGTAGAATTTTGTGATTCTTTGAGATCTCACAATTCTCTCATTTCCACTTAAGGCTGCTTTACATTTCCGAGGGATTTCATTTTGCTAAAGACCAACGAAGTTTTCCTTCTTTAAAAAAAAAAAAAAGTAACATCCTTTGACTCACAAAGGTCGAGAAAAGAAGATAGACACACAAAAAAGTACGTACTGTATGATTCCAAAGTTCAAGAACAGTTAGAACTCATCTACAGTGTAAGAAAGCAGGAGTGTTACCCTGGGTGTGGAGTGATAGGGGAGGGGGAGCAAGAGTGGGGCTTCTGGGTCCTAGTCAGGATCTGTTTCTTGAGCAGGATGCAGAATTCTTGACCCGTGGAAGCAAATCAGTGCTCTGGAATTTAAGATGTACTTTTCCCTCAAATAATGAACATTTAAAATAACACTCTACTTCACACACATTAAAGTTACCGTAAGTTTTGAAACTAGGGCACATGTTACTAATTTTCCACCAAAGCATCAATGGCCAAGGAGAGTGAACGTGGACCTCCAGGGGTCCATGGGCACAGGGTCCAAGTGTGAAATGCCTCTAAGTTTCATGTTTGGTTCTTAAAATGTTTCATAAAAAACTTTACATTCTATTTTGTGTTAGCTGGGTTTGTTTGACTATGAGGGACAATGTTTTAAATCACTTACTAGTTAAGATACAAAACATTGTTTCTCATATTCAAACAAACCCTAATTAAATCTTCAAGTAAAATGAACCCTCTGGGCTAGTCACTTAAACCTCTTGGGGCCTCAATTTCTTCATTTAGAAACTGGACAAAATCATGAGTACCCAGTAGGTGGCTATTCTGTTCAAACACAGAATTGTGTGCCGCTTAGCCAGTAATACTTTTCGAATAAAACTGGATCCACTTTCTTGATTCTCTGATGGAGAACTTCTGGTGGTGTGAGCTACAGAGAAGAGGCCATCAAAATATGCTTGCTGTGGGGCGTTATATGTGTGTTTTCTTTAATGTACCAAACAAAACTCTGTTTCTTTGCCTGTAGCCTGTCTAGAACAACCGCCTGTCGTAAACTTGCTATTTCTTTGTGCTGCTGTTACCTGGTATGTTTAAGCAATGAAACAGCTGCTGCATTTCAATAGACAAAGGCTTACAGTATGTCTGAGGGGAGGCATTTATTGCTGGCTTTAAATTTCTTAAACAATTCCATATGGAGACTTGAGTGGCAGAACGCTTAATGTAAACTTTCAAAGGAAACTGCCCACCAAATTCTGAACTTTATGAAAGTTGGCTGAAACATATTCTTTTTCAGAAGGCAGAGTAGTCACTCCCATTTCAAAGAGGAAAAGCCACAGCACCACTTTCAATAGTGATCGTCAACAAATAGAGGACCCGGTTTTAGGCATTTATTGGTTCTGGAGGAACAACTAGCTTTCTCACCCGCAACCATTTTTAGAAACAGCAGGGTTAAGTGGATGGAATTCAGAATAAGGAGTCAAAGTATTTGTTTTCTTGTTGTGATTCTATGATTAATTCTCTCACTTGAAGATCTCTTCACTTTAAATAAAAAAAAAGTCAACACATATACATGACACAGTGCTGGGTGTTCACTGTGTTTCTGTTCCTTGTACTCAACAGGAATGAACAAATTCTTCTGGAATGAACAAAGAGGGCTCAGACGTTCTGTACAATAAAATGCCATGAGAATATGAGTACATTTTAAAAAAGGGATTTGTATTTTTACATATGCATAATTACATATATAAATTTAAAATATATATTATATATATAAAACTATATACTCTTACATATATAGTAAAAAAGTGAATAAAATAATACCCAAAGAAAAGCAGTCATCCTAGATGTGTAAAACTATTTTCTGGTAGATATGAAAAGTGAAATTCAAACAAAGATAACCATAACTTCATAAGAATCCAGCATTACATAATGTTTTTGCTTTCTCCTTATTCCTATTAATCTCTACTTCAAGGTTTGACCTTGGAGATCAGATCTTAATTGAAGTCTTCTTTCTCATGACTCTTTTGTGAGGTCTCCCTGGAGACAATTAGCAGAACTTTACTTCCATGGATAATACCCTGTAGGTGAGGCTTTCGCCATTTCATGAAGTGAGCACACCAGTGAGGAGTGAGGGCAATTACGTACGTACGTACGTACGTGCGTGTGTGTGTGTGTGTGTGTGTGTGTGTGTGTGTGTGTCTGTCTGTCTTGAGAAGGTGAAAGTAGGTTAGATCTGCAACAGGTTTTTTTTTCCTTTTAACTAATTTATGTCAAGCCACTCCTCACAGCTATAGACAGGAAGTGCTATTTCCTGTGCTGATGATTTAATATAGTGCAGAGCAGAGCAGCGTTTGAACTGATGGCAGCACTAATGACTCTCAGTAAAACAGTGAAAAGATAAATGATACTTAATCAGGAAAATGTTTAAATAAGCAAGTGCCTGGATTCCATGGCAAAACAACCTGAACTCATTTAAGTGAAGTTAAGAGGTAATTTAAAAAACAGACTATTTGCTTAGTACTTTATATTTTTCAAAATGGCATACAGTCACACTTATGATGTTCTCTGACAACTCTGTGGGGTAGTTCAGTGTTCTTAGTGTAGTTTTAGAGGTGACTGAGTTCAAATCAGAGGGGCCAAATGATTTGCTTCAGGTCACACAGCAGGCCATTGACCAAGCTTAAGTACATAATTTATAGTTTCCAATATATTTGCAATACATTGCTTACCTGCTGATGCTTCAAAGCATCCTACTAACCTTGTTTGAATAAATGGAATGTGTACAAAAATAGAGTGAGTTAAAAACAAGATTGCTCCTGTGACTGTTTGGGGCTTCTTAAAGTCAAGAAACTCATAGATCATGAACAACAAATGGATTGTCATACTTCGAATTTTGAAAGGAATCTTTATATATGGATAATGGCTATTTACAATTCTTAAGTAGGCAGCCATATTAGTTTCTTACAATTATACTTTTCATTGTACTTCCATATATGCTATCTTGTGGAACAAATCCCTAAGCCAGGTACTTTTTCTATGATTCATATTTCACATATGGAGGAAATAGGTAGAAAGAAGTTAAGGATTTGTCTTACGTTAACAGAGTCTGTAGCAGAGCCAAGAATAGAATCCAGGTTTCTGCTAAATTCTAGTGTGGGGCTCTTGTCAGTACTTTACCATCTAATTTTTATTTGTTACAAGTAAATGCTCATAATATATCATTGATTTAAATAAGAAGGTGTCCTTAGAAGATAACTAAGAATAAAATCGTTGGTGTCTCACTTTTCAAGAGTCAGAAAAGCCTGCTATAAAACACCTCATTATAGCCTATCTTATCTAAAAGATAAGTTCTCAAACAAATTGTGATGTTATTTATACTTTAACAAAGTAGCTACCAAAAGGACCAAACCAGACCATGTAATTTAAGTATCATCTTCTGACTGCTATAAAAATAACCATGAAAAGGGAGAGATTCTATGCAATATAGAGCAACTGATGGCTAGTCTAGCAGGCACTTTGAGATCCGTGGCTCTATCATCTTTACCTTAGAAAAGAAAAGGTAACTGACTTTGTAGCCAAGGGGACAGGGCAAAAAGCCCTTTCCCATGTTAAAATAGCATTCCATAGTTTTTAGAAGGTGAAAATAATCATATTGCCATATTCAGTATGTGTGTGTATGCAGAAGAGTATAAATATCTTTTGCCTTTAATTTCAAAGTCTAGGAGCCAGGGTATCTGGTTTTATTGCTGGCTTTGCAACTAATTTATACCCTGACTAGAGTATTTTTGCTCTGCTTTATTGTAAGCAAATTCACACCCTTCTAGAGGAGACAGCCAATAGGGAATACCACTGTACTGTATCTAGAAGTTTTATGTTTTCTTTCTTAAGTTCTCTTCCACTCGTCAGTCACTTACCACTTGTAATGGAAAATGATAAGCCTAGGTGATAAGTATTTTGACCATCCAGAAAATATCACAAAGAAGCTGAAGAGAATGTGAGCAATTTCCACACTAGGATGGGTTAGAGGTTAAAATGAGACAGTTTATAATTACTTACATTATTGATCATAAGATGCATTATCGTTTTTGGAATTAGGTCTCGGATACATTTGTTGATAATAGACATGTAGGAGTCTACGAGGTTGCGAATGGTCTCCACTTGCCTCTCCAACTGTGGGTCCATGGAAAAGTTTTCTGCTTGGCCATTCTCATCATTTTCAGTCTAACAGAAAGGAAAGTCAAACATGGATTATTTCACATTTATTCAGAAGAGAAAAATACCAGACATTATCAGATGAAAGACTTCTGTTTACTGAATTTGGAGTTGTACTACTAGATGGTAACATCTTTATCTTATCAAACAGCCATTAATTCTGAAAAGAGATCAGAACCATGTAGTTATTATTCTACCTTTAGCCTGCCACAATTGAGGAAAAGCAAGTATTGTAAGTCTGAATGAATGTTTAGATGGATGACCAGATAAACAGTGCACCTAACAACATACCTCCAGAGAACAATCTAATCTTAAGCCATTTGCAAGCTGGCCAAAGAACTGAATCCAAACATATGATGCAGATGTACGCTTCTGGGAGGTGTCTCCAGGGATCCTATAGATTAGAAATAACCTTGGTGTTGTTCTGGAACTCCTAGGTCTGCTCTGGAATGGATCAGCACTTGGATCAGTCCAGATTTAAAACTAAATCTCCTAGGCCTGGCCTGGAGCCAAAATAAGAGCTATAGGGGATAATTCATTTTTCCATGCTCTTGCTGGAATTTGTTATATAAATTCATGCTTCTGTCATCACTACTAAAGGCTGGCTCAACTGTGAAAAACTTACAATTTTAACTTCTAACTTGTTACTCTTTGAATAAAACAGAACACATTCATACACAAAGCATTTATTTCTGCAACATGAGAGAAGCATCTGTTTTCTATACTTTGTGACTTGAGTTAATTAATTTTGGCTTATCCACCAGAGGCTGGGCTGGAATGGCATCTTCATCATTAAGGACTGACCTATTGGCTTGGCATTGAAATCAATTTAGAACAAATGGTCTCCATTTCAAGTCAGGTTGAACCTTCTAAGCCTCAGAACATGATACAAATATTGTTAGTGGTCTGGCTACTTTCTAGCTTTGGAAAGATTTAATTATGAATGCAAAAAATAAAAGGGGAAAATAATTTATTGCTTCCAATGTGGACATGGAGTACTTTTCTTTGGAAATGTACATGCTTTGATCTGCCGGGTTTTTAATCATCCAATCAGTTCTCGGCAAAGCACTGTGCTGAATCGCTTAAAGAGATCTATAAATAAGCGTTAACTTTCGATCAATATGCATGTGTGAAAGGCATATTGTAGGCCACAAAAATCAACAATAACAAAGGTAGAAATTAGTTCTAAACATTTATAAAGGCTTCTGTTGCTCTTCTAACACCTTAAAAATATTAAAATAATATGTGCTCACTCTAAAACACAGTGGTCACTTTCCAGTCCTGAGAGTCTGGCCCCATACTTCAGGGTGACAACTGGAGGATATTTCTTTTTTTTTTTTTAGCATCTTTATTAGAGTATAATTGCTTTGCAATGGTGTGTTAGTTTCTGCTTTATAACAAAGTGAATCAGCTATACTTATACATATGTCCCCATATCTCCTCCCTCTTGCGTCTCCCTCCCACCCTCCTTATCCCACCCCTCTAGGTGGTCACAAAGCACCGAGGTGATCTCCCTGTGCTATGCGGCTGCTTCCCACTAGCTATCTATTTTACATTTGGTAGTATATATAAGTCCATGCCACTCTCTCACTTCATCCCAGCTTACCCTTCCCCCCTCCCCGTATCCTCAAGTCCATTCTCTATGTGTGTATCTTTATTCCTGTCCTGTCCCTAGGTTCTTCAGAACCATTTCTTTCTTTAGATTCCACATATACGTGTTCATATATAATACTTGTTTTTCTCTTTCTGACTTACTTCACTCTGTGTGACAGACTCTAGGTCCATCCACCTCACTACAAATAACTCAATTTCGTTTCTTTATATGGCTGAGTAATATTCCATAGTATATATGTGCCACATCTTCTTTATCCATTCATCTGTCGATGGACACTTAGGTTGCTTCCATGTCCTGGCTGTTGTAAATAGAGCTGCAATGAACACTGTGGTACATGACTCTTTTTGAATTATGGTTTTCTTAGGATATATGCACAGTAGTGGGACTGCTGGGTCGTATGGTATTCTATTTTCAGTTTTTTAAGGAACCTCCATACTGTTCTCCATAGTGACTGTATCAATTTACATTCCCACCAACAGTGCAAGAGGGTTCCCTTTTCTCCACACCCTCTCCAGCATTTATTGTTTGTAGATTTTTTGAGGATGGCCATTCTGACTGGTGTGAGGTGATACCTCATTGTAGTTTTGATTTGCATTTCTCTAATGATTAGTGATGTTGAGCATTCTTTCATGTGTTTGTTGGCAATCTGCATATCTTCTTTGGACAAATGTCTATTTAGGTCTTCTGCCCATTTTTGGATTGGGTTGTTTGTTTTTTTGATATTGAGCTGCGTGAGCTGCTTGTAAATTTTGGAGATTAATCCTTTGTCAGTTGCTTCATTTGCAAATATTTTCTCCCATTCTGAGGGTTGTCTTTTTGCTTGTTTATGGTTTCCTTCGCTGTGCAAAAGCTTTTAAGTTTCATTAGGTCCCATTTGTTTATTTTTGTTTTTATTTCCATTTCTCTAGGAGGTGGGTCAAAAAGGATCTTGCTGTGATTTATGTCAGAGTGTTCTGCCTATGGTTCCCTCTAAGAGTTTTATAGTGTCTGGCCTTACATTTAGGTCTTTAATCCATTTTGAGTTTTTTTTGTGTGTATGGTGTTAGGGAGTGTTCTAATTTCATTCTTTTACATGTAGCTGTCCAGTTTTCCCAACACCACTCACTGAAGAGGCTGTCTTTTCTCCACTGTATATTCTTGCCTCCTTTATCAAAAATAAGGTGACCATATGTGCGTGGGTTTATCTCTGGACTTTCTATCCTGCTCCACTGATCTATATTTCTGTTTTTGTGCCAGTACCATACTCTGGAGGACATTTCTGAGGCATCTTACTGCTACTACAGCAAGAGAGGAGGATTGGAAGTTTCAAAAATAACAGTTGTTTCCCTATACCATTTCTTTTTAAATGGTCTTTGCGCACTGAAAGAATTAAATCAGATAGTTCCTTATTTTTATTATTAATTTGTAATATAAGCACAATAGGATCTGGGATAAATAGGTAAAAAGCTAAGGCCATAAAGTGGTAAAGTGATAGAGGGAAGGTCAGCCATGGCAGTGAAAAACCAACTGTTTTCCCAAACTTCTTTCCAGGGCATAAAAACCACTGCAGATTGTGTTCCATACTGAGCCCAAATTCTAAGAATCAGTGGTAACTGCAATGTTGTTTTAAGGGTATTGTATTTGAAAGTAAAAACTTTAGGTTCAAATTCAGGCTTTATCATGTAGTGGTTGTGTGGCCACACCTCACTTATTTAATGTAACTGAGGCTCAGCTTCCCCATCTTTAAAATGGGAATACACTTCTCTGGAAAACTTGTGGAAGTTAAATGAGATAATGCATATGAAGTAACGTAGCTAAGGGCCTCGTGGGTGCTCAATAACGTTAGTTTCTTTCTTTCCTTTCTGAATATTCATGGAATGAGTTAGAGAGCCGCTTGACTCTCAACACACATCACGGAAATTTAAGTTGAAAAATCTGAGCACAAGACATTTTCAATTCCAACCATATAAAAATGGCAAACTGTATTTTTTTATACCACCATGTTTTCTGCAAGCTAGTCCCTTTGCCTGGAATCCCCTCCTCCCATCTGTGAAGATCTTTCATCTTTCAAAACCCAGCTCCACCATCACCTCTTCTAGACAAACTCCCGATGGCCCTCAGACCCTCCACCGCTCCCTGTACTGTACTTCATCTTTGTCTTGTACTACTGTTTATTATTTTATCCAGCCTAGTTTTATGCTTCTCCCCTATTAGACTCTGGGGTCTTGTTTTTCTCTCCCTTCTCAGCACCTAGAACAGAGCTTGATGTACCAGAGAAAGAGAAGGAGGAGGAGCTGACACTACAAAAGGGTTTACCTAAATCAAGAAAGCTGCCTCAGGCTTCCTTGGTGGCGCAGTGGTTGAGAGTCCGCCTGCCGATGCAGGGGACACGGGTTCGTGCCCTGGTCCGGGAAGATCCCACATGCCGTGGAGCGGCTCGGCCCGTGAGCCATGGCCGCTGAGCCTGCGCGTCTGGAGCCTGTGCTCCGCAACGGGAGAGGCCACAACAGTGAGAGACCCATGTACCACAAAAAAAAAAAAAAAAGAAAGAAAGAAAGAAAAAGAAAGCTGCCTCAGTGCATTTCAGGATCTCCAAGAGTGCCTACTTGTTACAAAAATTGGAGATGAGAGAAACTGCAAGTTGATGAGTGAGGATCCACTACTACTTGATCATAGTGAGGATGATAAAATGATGATGAAATTATGTATATAAGTGAGAACACATGACCTACAGCTTTGTAATGAAAACATCTTTTACATAAAGCAATATAAACCTCCATAATGGATAAAGTACAATTCAGTTTGTCTCTCTGATCTGAAACATACTGGGATTTTGCTGTTGTATTTAACAGGGGGTGATGGCATTTCAGCATCAACATACTACCTCTCCCAGGAACATTTATTGAGCACTTACTGTGTTCTAGGTACTGTGATAAGCACTTTACATAGAAGATCCACACCACAACCTTAGGAGGTGGGTACCATTGTTATTGTCAACTTAAGAGCATGCTGAGGCTCTGAGAGCTGAAACGTTTTCAAAAAGTGTAAGATGAATATAATGTGAATCCAATTTCTGGTTTTCCTTAGGTATAAAAAAATCAAGAAGTATTATGAAACAGGGGAAAATCTATAATATATCAAGTTAGCTTCACAGATAAAATAATAAATGTAAAAAGAGTTTCTAGGAAAAAGATGTCATTTTAAATACTGATATTTGTTTAAAAAAAAAATGATTGTGCCAAAAGAGAAAACCAGAATAAACAGCATTTATTAAAAGAACCTCTAGGAACATGAAACACCAGGAAAATTATACCACCATTCTTATTTTCATATAGAAACACTGAATTTCCCCACTTCACACTATTCTTAACATTTAGCCTTGCTTTAATTTCTGCATATAAAAATATGCAAAAGACATTGACATTCACTTTCTGAAATCAGATGCAAATAATAAACAAAGCATTGGAGTGAATGGAGAACACTGAACGGTTTAATTCTCAACATTAAAAAAAGAAACGTTCCAGAATAACCAGTAAAACAATTAGAAATTCTCTTTAGTTTTTGGAAATACTAGTAGACACGCAGTCACATTCAAATCTTAACTACTCTGATAATACCATGGGCATTATGGGGACTCATAGAATTCAAAATGCAAATTTAATTTCTTTTCTGATTTTAGAAAGAAAGAAAGGAGTAATTTCCCCTTCCAGTTTGTCTAAGATGAATGGGGAAAATGTACATATGTGGAACTTTTCTTTTAACTGAGTAACTGCAGAGAGCAAATACTCCCTTTTCTCTAACCCCAGTCTTAAGCAAATTCTCTATCATTCTCTTTTCTGTATGAATACTGTGTATGACTATGTATTTTTTTCTTTGTTTAAACTATAGGATTGCAATAGGATTCTTTGCAGTCCAAGCACTGAAGTGACAGCTGTTTATCATTATCCTCATCAAGGGAATGTAAAATAAAAATAGTAATTTGTCTCTGATCTTTCAGGCAAAAAAGAATGGTCTGCAAACATTTAACCTTTTATGTGCAGGTTCATTGATGCTGTTTACAAAATGTGAATAATACTGTGAAAACCAGCTTTCTTCTGAAAAATAGCAATGGACAGCCTTCCTATTGTAATTTTTTCCTAAATAGTTTTTGAGAAATCTAATGCAATTTAAACAATCAAAAATAGCAACTTAGCACTATAAATGTAAAATTGTTTATAAAAATTAATATTATTTGCACATTATTCAAGAAACAGGCTGCTTTACAAATTTTTTTTTTTTTTTTTTTTTTTTTGCGGTACGCGGGCCTCTCACCGTCGTGGCCTCTCCCGCTGCGGAGCAAAGGCTCGGGACGCACAGCCCCAGCGGCCATGACTCACGGGCCCAGCCGCTCCACGGCATGTGGGATCCTCCCGGACCAGGGCACGAACCCGTGTCCCCTGCATCGGCAGGCGGACTCTCAACCACTGCGCCACCAGGGAAGCCCCAAAATTTTAATTTAAAAGCTTTCTCCTAAAGACTTGAAACTTTAACAAGTAAAAGAATGATAGAGCCAAATCAGAAATAATTCCCACGATACCTCAAAGCATCCACTATAGAAGCTCTGGGCTTGATCAGGATATCTATTTTTCATATGTTTTGTTTCTGTCTCCTTCCTTTCCTTAAAGCTCTTACTTAGTTATGTCATAGGCTTCTTTGAGGATCATTGAAACCATCTAAATAAGGCTGGTGACTGCAACTCTTTAAAAGTGGAATAATAGAAATCCGAAGTATCCTGGCAATAATATGCACATAAACATACTATTGAGCTAAAGGGGAGTTTGCTGCATCTCTTCTCAGCAGTGGAGAACTTTGGGAGTTAATCTACAGATCTACACAAGTGATTTTTCCAGATAACCAATGCTTGCCCCTTTTAAAGCATCTTATTATTGTTATACAATTCTCCACTCCCTTTAAAAAAAAAGGGTAAAAAATATCACTTAACTTTTCTTAGTGAAGCAGGTTGTCATTCTGAAAATACTGTTTCCAGGGTAATGCTGCTTTGAATTTTCTAGCCTCACAATATGGAGAATGTTTCACTAAGAGCCTTTCCCCACTCCCAGTCATTCACTTCTAATTTGCAGAGGCCAGAAAGGCAGGCAATGAAACTTATAAAAAAAAAAAAAAAACAATGGGAGAAACATGCTCCAGGAAGCCTTTGAGGATAGTCTAGGCTACAGTCTGTTACTTTGAGGCAGGTATTTCATTATTATTTCAACATAATAAGTTCATATTTATGAACTTATCTGTTCTCTGGAGAATGCTAATATACAGTCTCATTATAGATTATAAAATAGTATGTGATTCAGTGTTACATTGCTTAGTGGAGTTTATAGGTGCTGTAAGAATTCAGAGAAGCAGAAGATCAGGGAGGCTGGGATGGGGAGTTAAAATGGTCCCACTCTAATGATTTAACTTTACTTCACAGCATTCACTAATAATTGAGAAATCTAATGCAATTAGATTAAGGGAGAGAGAGGTGAGTCAAAAAATAATCCCTCTTCATCATCTCTATTCTATCACAGGTCTTGCCATCCCTCCTCTGTTGGTAGACCAAATATAAATTTGGGAAGCCTCCTCTACCCACTCTCAGTCCTGGTGGTTAGATGGGACCTCACTGATAGGGCCAAGTCCCCCAAATACCCATTTGGCCTAGCCTCTGCGATGACAGATGGCAACATGACCAAGCAAAGCCAATCACAGCACATTTGTCAGAACTGTTAGGAAGGAGACGTTCCCTTTCAGTTAGGATGAAAACTTTTTAAGATGTAAGCCTGAGGGCTAGCCTGCCTCAGAGCGAAGAGGGGTCAAACCTGCCAGTGAATGAAGTCAACAGAGAGAACTGCATAGCTGAGACATGGAGGGGGCAGATATTTAAAGACATTATGGGAATGTCTGGATCCAGCTGGGACAGCTCTATCTACCTCTGGATTATGTAGTTATACCAGTCAGTAAATGGTTTTTTTATTTTTTAAAAGTTGAGTACACTTGAATTTAATTTCTGTTACTTATGCCCTAAAGAGTCCAAATGAATAAAACACTTAGATATTCATGATGTTCTCTCAGCCTAAAACTTTTTTCTTATACCTCCACCTGTTCGTCCTTCACGGTTTAGCACGAATGTAACACATCTTTGAATGCTGCAGCTAAAACACAACACCCTCTGAACATTCAGTTTAGATTTTTTATCCTTTGTCTTGTATCTTTGTTAGGTATGTAAACGTCCATTTCCCTAACCAAAATGAAAGTTTCCTGAAGGCAGGGATCATAATGGTTGATGGCAAATCCACAAGAAAAAGGTGAAAGTTATAGGGCTAAAATGATGCTCAGATAATCCTTAGAGGATACCATTACTACATTGATGCATTCTTGTTATGTTACTACATATGCTAGTTAATGGGCTATATTTTTCATTTTTTCTTCAACCAAATTGGTAGACTGACTTCTACCATATGGAAACATTTCTACATTGAAAGTTATGATGAAAAAAAATCTCACTAAATGACAGTAAAATGTCAGATAGTTTTCAAACTGATTTACATTCACTGACCCATTTAATCCTACAGCAACCTTATGAAGTAGATATTATTATTATTGTTGTTATTTGCATTTTACAGATGAGGAGACTGAGAAGGAAACTCACTTGCTTAAAGTCACTTAGTTAATAAGTAGTAGAGCGGGGATTCCATACAGATATTCCAATTGCAGAATATATTCTCTTAACTGCTATATAATATTACCTCTTCTCCATTCTTGATTAGGGTGGGGTTGATACTCACCCCCCCAACAAAAGTGACCTATAAATACCTTGAAATGAAAGATGTACTTCCAAATGCTACTAGGATGACCAAATATAGTCCTGTGAGAAATGCCTTATAGACGTAAAACAATTCTTCATGATGTTGGTCACGATGAAAGCTCTTCTGTGATTCAGAGTGTTTCTTTTGATGCTGCTAATTCTATAACGTCACTATCATCACAAATGTTTCATACTCAAGTAACCAAATATTACGATCACAAGAAAAATCTTAGTGGGTTCATTTGTAAGAAGATAATACCTGAAGACTAGGAACAAAAATGACCATCTCAAAAGAGTAATCTATGCTTTTGGAAGTCTACTTTTCTTATCTAAAATGCATAACCGCAGGGAAATTTCAAGTTATTACATCCATCATACCATTTGTTTAACAGATATTCTTAAAGCTCATTCATTTTAGAATCAGGGTATTAAGGGATTATAAGGTCTATGCAATGAAACATTGGGTCTTGTTATAAAGACTGAAAGATGGACAAAGATGTGAAAGAAAAATCATAAATATTATAAAACAAAATCTATCTATTGTTTCATTCTTCAGAAATGTTTACATGGATGAGTACTGATGCATCACAGTAAAGTTAATAAAGTCCTAGAGAAAGCAGGGGCAATAAAATTCAAGTATTATGAAAGCATTAATTTAGTTCTTCCTTATATTATGAGGTAAATAATCTTAAAAGTTCAATATAAATACAGTATCACTTGCTTTACATGCAAAAACATGTAAAAAACAAACAAAAAAGAATGCAATGGATTACAAACACACAATGGTAAAACGCTTTAGGTAGAATCATTACTTCTTTCAAGAGTGTAGGGAAAAAAATGAAGCCTTTAAAGAAGCAGCTAGTCAAGGGTTTTAAATTTGTCCAAGGTCCACTGTAGTTGATAAAGTTGTCAACCACAGAATTCTACTGCAGAATTCCCAAAGGCCTCAAGATAACTTTTTCATCCATCCCTACAAATGAGTTAGTGAATACACCTTGAGGGCCCAACAGCCTTACCAGATGATCCAGATAAAACATCTAAAAGCTGTTTTAGACAATTTAGATTCGTTTCTGTTAATATGAGAGACGAAAGTAAAATCAGAAGAAATTCGCCATGTTGAGATATTGCAAATTTCTTGTTTCCAACGTTCAAAGGTAGAACATTTCTGGTGACAGCACTGGACCACATCTGTCTGGGTCATAAAATAGACAGCACATACATTGGAACTGGAAAGTTACTTCTAAAGTTGCCAAAAACAGAACTCCTGTCTTTGTAGATAGTCGTTCCCAATTAATACTCTAAAATGTAAGCAAGTTTGTCTCAATTTAGGCAAGATTTCAGTTTGCAATCTTACTTTCATATTGAAAGTAAGATTGATTGGACAAAGAGCTATATACCAGAAGTTATGACCATTGAGTCTGGAGTTTGTCTTTTGTTACTTCTCTCCATCCCTCTTCTGAAACTGTGTGTGTGTGTGTGTGTGTGTGTGTGTGTGTGTGTGTGTGTGTGTGTGTGTGTGTGTGTGTGTGTGTTGCCTACTTACCAATATGGAGGATGGAACACATATTTTTAAAAAAACGTACTTTGCTTTACCTTAATACTGATATTTGCTTCAGCTATCAAATTCTGTCTACTTTTCACAGAGTGGTGAAAGTTAAGAGAGACAAGATGACTTAAAGATCAGCAACTTATGGTTTCATTTATAATAAAAATGAAAACTCTTCTAAGGTAAATTTATGAAAAGGTGCAATTACTATTAGAAAAGTTCTATAGTATTTTAAAGTTTGTATACATGAGATTGTACTGAGGCCTGTGTTAATAAAATTTGTAAACATGACTTGAAGTATAAGAGAAAAATTGATGTGGTTTCTTAAAAACTTTCTTCCCCTAGACTGTTTTAAAAGTAGTTTAGGAGCAGATATCAGACTACAACCACTAACAGATGTTGATCAATCAATCTACAGTTCCAAATAATGTTTTTTATGACCAGATCAAGTTGTTCCTTTACAGAATAACAAGGTAACTTTAGATTACAGATGTAAATATTGCTAAGAAAATGTACTAATGCATGTATTCACAGTTTCCCCCGAATTTCCCTTTTTCCTAACCATGGCTTCAAAATTCCTAGAAATGTTATTATTAGTGAGTACTATGATATTCCCTCTGCCAATTGTTTATGTCTACTCAATCCATATAAACACTTTCAAAGTAAAACAGATATAATGATTTCTGAATTAAAGAGTTGTAGTTCAATAATATATTAAAAACACAGACACAGTCACTTCTTTTAGCTCTGAAATGACCAGTCAAGGAAGATATACACATTTGCTGATCAGAAGAGAAACACATAGCTTTATCTGCATCATTTCTAGGAAAAAAGACCAAAAAAATAACTGTTGATAATTTTTAAATGCATTCACAGACACCACCTCAGTTGATTCCCAAAACAATCTTATGAGAGAGAAGTATGGGAAGGAATAAAGGAGGTGATCAAGTTAGACCACTTGGTTCTACCATTTACTAATTCTGTGTCCTTGGGCAGGTTAATTAATCTCTGGGTGCTTCAGTTTTCTGTCAAATAGAGTAATAATGGTACCTATTATCATTATTACCCTTCAAAGGGTTGTTGTGTGGATTAAATAAATTACTAGGGTAGAATTCAGAAGAGTGCCTGGCACATAATAAACCCTCAATAAATTTTCGCCATTATTATTCACTAAGGAAGAAGAAATTAAAGCACAGAGAGGGAAAAAGATGTACCTGAGATCATAAAGAGAGGAAGATCCAAATGGAACTCTGACCTAATTTTCCTTGTGTACATTTCATGATCTTTATATACCATCTCACTGCTTTTGCTCATTAGCAATACCTCAGTAAAACTGAGTATTAAGGGGCTTCCCTGGTGGGGCAGTGGTTGAGAGTCCACCTGCCGATGCAGGGGACACGGGTTCGTGCCCCGGTCCGGGAAGATCCCACATGCCGCGGAGCGGCTGGGCCCGTGAGCCATGGCCGCTGAGCCTGCGTGTCCAGAGCCTGTGTTCCGCAACGGGAGAGGCCGCAACGGTGAGAGGCCCGCGTACCGCAAAAAACAACAACAACAAAAAACCCCCCTGAGTATTAAAAGTGGAATTAAATAGAAAGTGAGAAATTTATTCATAATTAGAACTTTTTCCTACTCCTCCAACAGGTGATGGATAGAGTGTTTTAACACTCCAAAGAAATAAAATACAGTGTCAACCAATAGAAATATAATGCAAGCCACATTTCTGTAGCCACATTAAAAAAAGTAAAGCAAAATAAGTGAAGTGCATTTGAACAATGTTTTATTTAACAAAATATATCCAAAATATTATCATTTTGACATATGTTTATGGGCTAAGTTGGATCTCCTCAAAATTCCTTTGTTGAAGTCCTAACTCCCAGTATCTCAGAATGGGACTGCATTTGGAGATGGAGTCTTTAAAGAGGTAATTAAGTTACAATGAGACCTTTAGGGTATGCCTTCATCCAATATGACCGTTGTCTTTCTAAGGAGAGAAAATTTGGACATAGGGACACACAGAAGGAAGACCAGATGATAACAGAGGGAAGATGGCCACCTATAAGCCAGTAAGAAAGGCCTCAGATGAAACCAATTCTGCTGACACATTGAGCTCAGATTTCTACCTTCCAGAATTGTGAGAAAATAAATTTCTGTTGTTTAAGCCACCTAGTATGTGGTAGTTTGTTACGGCAGCCCCAGCAAACTGGTACAATGTATAATTAATATAAACATCATTAAATAGTTTCTCCCCTCCCTTCCTCCCTCCCTCCCTTCCTTCCTTCTTTCCTTCTTTCTTTCTTTTTCTGTTTTTTTTCCACCTAGTCCTTGAAACCCAGTGTGTATTTTACACTTACAGCACATCTCAATTTGGACTAGGCACAGTTCAAGTGCTCAGTAACCACAGTGGCTACCTCACTGGACAGTGTAGACACAAGTGTAGGTACATGGTATTATATTTTCCTAAATAAAGGTTTCTTTTTAAGTTCTAAAGAAATTCTGCTCATTTAGAAAACTTTATAAATGGTTATACATTAACAATCCTGTTCTTAAGTTCCAGTTCCACTGTTTTTTGTTTTTGTTTTTGCGGTACGCGGGCCTCTCACTGCTGTGGCCTCTCCCGTTGTGGAGCACAGGCTCCGGACGTGCAGGCTCAGCGGTCATGGCTCACGGGCCCAGCCGCTCTGCGGCATGTGGGATCTTCCCGGACCGGGGCACGAACCCGTGTCCCCTGCATCGGCAGGCGGACTCTCAACCACTGCGACACCAGGGAAGTCCCAGCTCCACTGTTAAACAATATTGCTGACTCATGCTGATAAAAATATTCACATTAGACTGATAGTCTCAGAATGGCTCCCTGATAAATCTTATGTTTCCTGGTTAAGTGTACAAAAGTTTAATTTCCTTTTGGTTACAGTGTCAAGTGAGACTTTGAGAGAGCATAAAATGGTCTCATTAAGGTAATCAGTTGTGCATTTAATTTTAACTTTTATTGAGATACCGTCAGTATAGGGATGGAGTTTAATGAGCATTTACGGCTTTAAGGTGACAAGAATAGAGAATAATATGCTTTACAGCTATCCACTTGAAATAATAAAGGTATTGGTATCACACTCAATTCTCATTCATCCATGAATGAGAATTTTCTAATCTGTGGATTTTCCAGATAGTCAGCTGGGATCTGATTTTAGTTTAATGACCATTTTGTTGCTCATGAATATCCTAATCTCAGAGCCAAGACTCTCCTTCTTCTCCAAATCAGAGAAATTTGTTAATCATCAGTGTTTCATTGAAAAATTTGTCAGAGAGCTAAGATTGAATTTACTAATTAAACTGATAATGGGGAAAGCCTGTGGAATTTTGTTTTCATCCAGGACTGTTTTAGTACATCTCAATGCATATCTACTGAAGGCTGATATTAACTGGAATATAACCAAATGGTTTTTAAAGCCACTACTCTTGTGATAAACCCTACATTGCTAAGGACTATAACTACTCACACTTGGTGTTTGGTGGTTTTTACTCTTCTGTATGCACTCATCTACAGAATGTACAACTCACAGTTTTACTTGGAAACTGGCATAATCTTTAGGTAAAAACAGGTAAAATACAGAGCAGGATTTACATAACTTTCTAAAGTACTGTTTTTCAACTTGGGGTTTGTGGATATATTCCTGAGGAGAATTTTTTTTCAATGACAAAGTAAAAATTTTGTGTTTTTGCTTTACTATAATTAAAAAAAACTGCAATGATCTCAATGACTCCATTTTTTTTTACCATTTCATGCATTAATATTTCAATTGGCATTTCTAAAAGATTAGGACTCCTCTTCAAAAAACATAACCATAGTACTACTGTCACCTCAAAAATATTTAACAAGAATTTCTTAACATCAGTGACTTTTTAAAAAATCTATTTATTTGGCAAATTTTAAATACGTGTAAAAGTAGAGAGAGTAGAGAGAATAATATAAATTAACCTGGAGGTGCTCATTACTCAGCTTCAGTAATTCACCACATGCACATCCTTGTTCTATCTTCCTCAACTATTTTGAGGCAAACTCCAACATCATATAATTTTATCTGTAAATATGTCAGTGTGTATTCCTAAAAGAAAAGGACCTTAACAATCATAACCACAATACTATTATCATACCTAAAAATATTAATAATTTCTCAACATTACAAATATTCAGTGTTCACATTACATTTCCCCAGTTGTCTTTGAAAAAACATTTTTTAAGTTTATATCCAGCGTAGAAGACTGTGAGATGGTTATCTATGTGATAACCTTCCCTCGACCATCAGAATTGATCTCTCCCTCCTACACATTTATTGCTTAAATGTTTCTTCTTCTTACGAATTTACATTTTTTCCTATGAATTATTAATTGCTTTCTAGTAGGTCTTTTCCACTGTATTATAATTCATTGCACATGGTTAGTACTCTATAGTGTTTAATAAATGGAAATGGATTTTTTCTTCTCGTAGATTGAAGGGAAGGGTAAGAATAGAATGGGGGGAAGGATGAAATAAGGGTATTGGGCAGCTTCATCTGGTTGGTCTCAACGTTCTCCCAAAAAAAGAGGAGACATGCCTGCCTAGAGGCATGTGAGGGACTGATGTGAAGAAAGATCATATTTGGAGCAGGTAGCACATCAGTCAACAAAGAGATGAGTAAAAGGAGGTGAAGGTCCTATAAGTGTTGGGTATCATAAATTTGCAAGGGACCATATTTTTGCAGCAAGTTTTCTTTTCCTAGGAGTTCACAGTTGGAAGGACAAAGACAGCAGACAGCATAAAGGTCCAGCATTGTTGACTGGTGCAGTGAGCTTCAAAATCACTAACGAACATTTAACATGGGAGGGTGGCAGGGGGATTGGGGTGGGGTGGGGAGGTGGGGTGTGTGGCCGAATGATGCCTCAGATGGCACTGAGATGATGAGCAGGGTGTGCAGGTGGAGGAGAAAACCTAAAGCAACTCGTCAGTCCAGGCTTTCAATCTGGCTGCTGAGAATAGCCTGGGATGATTTGGAAGAATATCCTTGACTGGGCCCCACCCACAGAGATTGTGATTTACTCGGTCTGGGATGAGGCCTCCTGGAGCACCTGCGATTTTTTAATTGTCCTAGGTTGAAAACCCTGTAGATGTTGATCTGGGAAAAGCAGAAGGGGTGAGGGGATTGAAGGTTCTATGGAGGATAGAGTACAGGATGAAGTAAAAATGCTATTTATGGTCTGATGTCTGAAACTTCCCAGGAAAAAGAAAGGTCTGACTTTACATAAAAGGAAGTATCTATGTTTTAAGATCCAAATGTGATCTCAGCTAGTTTCCACTGGACAGACGTCACCATTCCCTGACAGTCATAATTGGCACTGTGGTAGACAGAGGGTTGACGGTAAAGGAAAAGTTACCAAAAAAAAGTTATTTCAAAAAGAAAGTTGCCGATCCCAGAACAGGCCTGTAGGGTCTTTCTGAGCCTCAGTGAGACCAAGGAGAGACAAGTACTGAGAGGACACGGGATGCTCGGGAGATCCCATCACAGGCCACACCCAAGGTCAGCCGACTTAACAGATCTCAAGAGACCTCCTGTGGGAAGGCTTGGAGCAACTCTCTGACTTCAACTGTAAAAATCAGGCAGAGCCCTGGTTTTCTTAGTAGCCATTTGTGGCTCTCATTCATAAATCTGGCTAAGAGGTTTTTTAATTCATTTACCTTTCCTGCCAGCACCACCTTTGGGAACTAACGAGTTCCATAAGTTTATAACCCGCTATGTGAAGTAGATTTCCTTTCATTTACCCTAAACTTACTTCACTCTGTTTTAAAGAGTGCCCTCCTTGTTCTAAAAAGAAAAAGTAAATAAGACTGTAAGATGAGGACAGATTGACTGAAGTAACCAGGGGAGAAAAAGAGCTAGGTGTTATAAGGAACCGCAGACTACCTTAAATTCTTAGTATAGTTTTAAAAGGCAAAACGTGGCTGGAATGCATGACCAAGAGGGGAGCTGAGTGTGCCAAACAACAACGGCTCCATTGTTCTTAGTATGGTTAGACCCTTCCAGGGGTTCTGCAGCCTGCTCAAATGAAAGGGAGAACTTGAATGTTTAGCAGACATCAATAAAACGGATTAAAACACTGAAAGTGGACTTGGAAGAAAAATTAAACAAATTTGGATTTTTCAGGTTAGAGAAAAAAAGTCAGTCTATACCAAAATATCTAGGATACTACGTATAAAATGGAAAATAGTTGTCTGACCTTTCAATTACAAGACAAAGAGAAGGAGTCAAGGTGCATCAGATGGTTATCTAGCTTTGCCATAAGAAGGAACTTTCTGGCACTGGCAATTAAACATAAGATTAAAAAAACTGCGTGGTTTATTTTTCTTGAAAGTTCCTATTTCCAAAATGATTTGGGGTACATCTTGCCTTTATACCTGCCTCAATGGATTATAAAGACAGCTAAATAGATTTTTATTCAGAGGGATATGGCAATATTGGATTAGGCAAAGGTATGAAACCAATGAGGATATAAGCATCTTAGAAAAGAAAGGAATTTGTGATTAAAATATTAATATGTATAATTTTTAAAACAAGGAAACAACAAATAATTCAAAAACATATTTAGTGGGCTGAATAGTAGACCAAAGTATCTGTTGCATTCTTTCCTCTAAGGTCTTAGTACAAAGTTGATTATAGGAAAGTCTTGTGTTTTAATGGAAAATAGGGCAAAGGTTATGTGTAACAAGAATCCAGTCATGTGGAGCTTGTAGAACGCAGGTTAGGCTCATAAAACTGCTCATTAAAATGCTCTGTTCTAAAGCAAAAGCAAATAAATGAGCTCAAGGAAAAGAGCCACAGAAATCGTCTAGAAATAGTTCCATGAAAGACTATGAAAATAGTCCTCCCTAGTCATAAGAAATGTTCGGTTATTGCTTATACAAATAGCCACACTTAAAAGACTTTTAAATACCTTCCCTGCAATGCTGGTTTTTGACCTTCTGCCAAGAGCTACTTAATTTTTTTTTAATTTTTCTGAATAGACTGTATGATGAACAAAAAATAAAAAGGCACACACACCAGAAGTTTTTAAAACAGCATGAGCAGAATAGTTTAGTATTAACCCCCATCCCCAAATTCTGTATTACATTTAGGAAATTTACAAGTTCTACACTGGTTTAAAACCCCTATCCCAAATTATAGAAATGAAGATCCTCCCAAATCTTGAAGATTTAAAGCACTACTGTTTTCTACACTTCACCATCTTATAGACTGAGGAATTTTAAATTAACAATAGTAACAGCTTGCTGGCAAAATAATGAACAGCAGGAGGACTTCTAAGAAGGCAGTTAGCCCCGAAGCAGTTCAGACAGACCATGTTTACACAATGGCTGGCTGGTCTATAAGACCTCAAAGCCAAAAACAACACAAACAGCCAGCAGTGCCATCAGTATAGAGGGAAGTGCACAACTTGATGCTTATTAAGTGTGTGTGTGTGTGTGGGGGGGGTGTCCAGACGCCAATCTGATTTTTAATGTAAATTCAGTGATGCCCCAGGCTCTGTCTGAGTCACCAGAGATGCAACCTGGTGGAATCTCACCAGGCCAAATGATTAACCAGAGGGAGGCCGGCTCACTCAAAACAGACTGCTCCAGAAAGAAGCGCAAGTAGCGAGGCATGTGGTCTGTATTCACACCCGACTATTCTAACTGTAGCTTTGCTTTGCACCATTTCCGTAGCCTGTTAGAGCCACGAGAAAGTCAACAGGAGCATGGAAATTTTGCCTGCTTTTTTTTTTTTTTAAGTAGAAGTAATTACCAATGGCAATATTCTCTTTTCACTTCAATTAATTTTATCGTAAGAGAAGCCATCAGGAGTTATGAGAAGCAATGCATCAAACTGAGAGAGATTCCTTCTAAAAAGCAAGGCTGGATCACAACAGGCTTCCTTCCAACATTTACTCTGCTGTTTCAGTGTGTTTTGTTGTTGTCCTTGTTGCTGTTTTACTCTGTTGGGGAGGGAACTGACTGTGAGTCTTGCTGAGTTTTGGCTAAAATAAAAATACAGAGCTATTTTACACAGCTGAACCAAATTTCACATCCTGTGAGATGGCCTAGACATTTGATAAACACATCTTGGCAACAACAGCTCATCTCTTTAGAGTTAGCTATGAAAAGGGTATTTCCTAATTCACCCAGCCCTAAACAAAATCATCTGCTGTTCTTTTTCCCACTGGTCTCTAACACACCTTATTCTGGAATAATGCTTTCTTTTGCCTTAGTAGATTTTCAAAATCAGGATTATTCTTCCCACAGTGGTAGTTTACATTTTTATACACACACATACCACAGGGACACACACACACTTGCACAAGTTAGCAAGATTAAAAGCCTCTCAGTTTTTATTCTTGAAGCCCCAAAAGGGAAAGTGTTATTCATGTGCCAAGGAATACAGCCGTTCATTATTTTTCCTTTCTTTCTCACTGTATATCCTCCCAATAGGATTAAAAGCAGTCTGGGATGTGGAGTATTGAGGTAGAGGAAGAGAGAGAGGAGTGGGAGGGAGAAAAAGATGGCATTTTAATAGCCTCAACCATGCTGACTCAACACAGTAGGGACCTTGTGCTTCATACTCAAACTGCCTCCTTCCTTCTTAGCCTTGCACTTGGCCCCGTTCTACTGAAGCCATGCACTGATGTCTCTGGATAGAGCTGGGAGGGGAGACACTTAATAGATGGGCCTTCTGAGTATGAGGGAGGTTGGAGAGGCCTAGGAAACTATCATAACCTTATCTTTGATTTTTTTTTATTTCAAAGACAACACAGACAGATGGAGAAATATTCCATGTTCTTGGATTGGAATAATCAATATTGTGACAATGACAATACTACCCAAAGCAATCTACAGATTCAGTGCAATCCCTATCAAACTACCAATGGCATTTTTCACAGAACTAGAACAAAAAATTTCACATTTTGTATGGAAACACAAAAGACCTCAAATAGCAAAAGCAATGTTGAGAAACGGAAATGGAGCTGGAGGAATCAGGCTCCCTGACTTCAGACTATACTACAAAGCTACAGTAATCAAGACAGTATGGTACTGGCATAAAAACAGAAATATAGATCAATGGAACATGATAGAAAGCCCAGAGATAGACCCACACACATATGGTCACCTTACCTTTGATAAAGGAGGCAAGAATAAACAATATTCTTGCCTCCTTTATCAAAGGAGGCAAAGACAGAGGAGAAAAGACAGCCTCTTCAATAAGTGGTGCTGGGAAAACTGGACAGCTACATGTAAAAGAATGAAATTAGAATACTCCCTAACACCATACAGAAAAATAAACTCAAGGGCTTCCCTGGTGGCACAGTGGTTGGGAGTCCGCCTGCCAATGCAGGGGACATGGGTTCGAGCCCTGGTCTGGGAGGATCCTGCATGCCGCGGAGCAGCTGGGCCCGTGTGCCACGGCTGCTGAGCCTGTGCTCTGGAGCCTGCGTGCCACAACTCCTGAAGCCTGCGTGCCACAGCTGTTGAAGCCCACGCGCCTAGAGCCCGTGCTCCACAATGGGAGATGCTACCGCGATGAGAAGCCCACCCACTGCAACAAAGAGTGGCCCCCGCTCGCCGCAACTAGAGAGAGCCAGTGTGCAGCAACAAAGACCCAACTCAGCCAAAAAATAAAATAAATAAATAAATAAACTCAAAATGGATTAAAGACCTAAAAGTAAGGCCAGATACTGTAAAACTCTTAGAGGAAAACAGGCAGAACACTCTGACATAAACCTCAGCAAGATCTTTTTTGACCCACCTCCTAGAATAATGAGAATAAAAACAAAAATAAACAAATGGGACCTAATGAAACTTAAAAGCTTTTGCCCCGTGAAGGAAACCATAAACAAGACAAAAAGACAACCCTCAGAATGGGAGAAAATATTTGCAAATGAAGCAACTGACAAAGGATTAATCTCCAAAATATACAAGCAACTCATGAAGTTCAGTATCAAAAAACAAACAACCCAATCAAAAAATGGGCAGAAGACCTAAATAGACTTTTCTCCAAAGAAGACAGATGGCCAACAAACACATGAAAAGATGCTCAACATCACTAATTATTAGAGAAATGCAAATCAAAACTGCAATGAGGTATCACCTCACACCAGTCTCAATGGCCATCATCAAAAAAATCTACAAACAATAAATGCTGGAGAGGGTGTGGAGAAAAGGGAACCCTCATGCATTGTTGGTGGGAATGTAAATTGATGCAGCCACTATGGAGAACAGTATGGAGATTCCTTAAAAAACTAAAAATAGAATTACCATGTGACCCAGCAATCCCACTACTGAGCATATACCCTGAGAAAACCATAATCCAAAAAGATAAATGTACCGTAATGTTCACTGTAGCACTATTTACAATAACCAGGACATGGAAGCAACCTAAATGTCCATCAACAGAGGAATGGATAAAGAAGATGTGGCACGTATATACAATGGAATATTACTCAGCCATAAAAAGAACGAAACTGAGTTATTTGTAGTGACATGGATGGACCTAGAGACTGTCATACAGAGTGAAGTAAGTCAGAAAGTGAAAAACCAAGATCGTATATTAACACATATATGTGGAATCTGAAAAAACTGGTATAGACTATCTTATTTACAAAGCAGAAATAGAAACACAGACGTAGAGAGCAAACGTATGGATACCAAGGGGGAAGGGGAGCGATGAATTGTGAGACTGGGATTGACATATATACACCATTGATACTCTGTATAAAATAGATAACTAATGAGAACCTACTGTATAGCACAGGGAACTCTACTCAGTGCTCTGTGGTGACCTAAATGGGAAGGAAATCTAAAAAAGAGGGGATATATGTATACATATAGCTGATTCACTTTGCTGTACAGTATAAACTAACATAATATTGTAAAGCAACTATACTCCAATAAAAATTAAAAAATAAAATTAAAAAAGTAACCTTATCTTTTATTTTTAAATAAATTTTCATCTTGAAAATCAGTCAGGAAATTTTGAAGAGTATTGACCAGTTGTTTTGCAAAGTGTTTCTCAGTTTGAGTTTATCTGAGGTTTCTTCATTATTATTCCAGGTTATACATTTTTGTCAAGCAAACCACATAAATAAGATGTCCGCCTCAGTGAATTACATCAGGAGACACATGTTGTTGATCTATCCCGTTAACAAGTGAGGTTAACTCTGAGCACTTGGTTAAGATGGTGACTACCAGGTTTCTCCACTGTAAAGTTTCCAGTTTTGCCTTTTTGGAATTAGTAAGTATCTTATGGGTGATATGTTGAGGGTATGTAAATAGCCTGTTTCTCATCACATTTTCATCAACTAACTTCAGCATCCATTGATGATTCTTGAGAGAAACAAATACTACTGTGCTGTTTTGCAAATGGTGGTTTTCCATGTCTACTTTCTCTTCTAAATGTATTAATTGGAATTATATTGTAAGGAAGAACTTTCCCTTCCCCTTCATTTAATTATTTAGTCAAATATTTATTTATATAAATATGGATTCTACAGGATATAATCCATTACTATCATTATTCTTTTGCTGAAATTGTCCCAAATTTAGTCATTGGAAGCCTCCTTCAAGTTGCCTCCTGTATCCTTAAGATGTCCCCCATCATTTTTTGAGTACTTACTTTCTGGCACCATATGTATTCCAGGCTCATTTTGTACTTTCTATGCTCCAGTCCTAGAATTTCTCCAAGGAGTCCTGGTCCTTTTATTGGAGACTAGTATAAAATAACCCGTTTTTTGTGAGTTGGAGTGAGTACATAACTCTCCTAGTGGTAAAAATTCACCAGCGCGCGGGTAGGAAGAAACAAAGGCTCTGAACTTCCAGTGTTCTGGGGATAAACTTTTTCACAACCATAAACTTTAGTAAAATATGTTTTTTCCAGTTCACTCTAAATTGGAAATCCTTGCTAGATAATGATATAGGACTCACAAAACTGATTGCTAAAGATCAACAAGATATAAATACACATATATATATATTTTAACATCTTTATTGGAGTATAATTGCTTTACAGTGTTGTGTTAGTTTCTGCTGTATAACAAAGTGAATCAGTAATGTGCATACATATATGCCCATATCCCCTCCCTCTTGCGTCTCCCTCCCACCCTCCCTATCTCACCCCTCTAGGTGGTCGCAAGGCACTGAGCTGATCTCCCTGTGCTATGTGGCTGCTTCCCACTAGCTATCTATTTTACATTTGGTAGTGTATATATGTCAGTGCTACTCTCTCACTTCATCCCAGCTTACCCGTCCCTCTCCCCGTGTCCTCAAGTCCATTCTCTATGTCTGTGTCTTTATTCCTGTCCTGCCCTTAGGTTCATCAGAACCTTTTTTTTTTTTTTTTAGATTCCATATATATGTGTTAGCATACAGTATTTGTTTTTCTCTTTCTGACTTACTTCACTCTGTATGACAGACTCTAGGTCCATCCACCTCACTACAAATAATGCAATTTTGTTTCTTTCTATGGCTGAGTAATATTCCACTGTATATACGTGCCACATCCTCTTTATCCATTCATCTTTTGATGGACACTTAGGTTGTTTCCATGTCCTGGCTATTGTACATAGAGCTGCAATGAACATTGTGGTACATGACTCTTTTTGAATTATGGTTTTCTCAGGGTATATGCCCAGTAGTGGGATTGCTGGGTCATATGGTAGTTCTATTTTTAGTTTTTAAGGAACCTCCATACTGTTCTCTATAGTGGCTGTATCAATTTACATTCCCACCAACAGTGCACGAGGGTTCCCTTTTCTCCACACCCTCTCCAGCATTTGTTGTTTGTATATTTTCTGATGATGCCCATTCTGACCAGTGTGATACCTCATTGTAGTTTTGATTTGCTCAGAACACTTACATTAGCCTGCAGTTGGGCAAAATCATCTAACACAAAGCCTATTTTATAATAAAGTGTTGAATATCTCATATAATTCATTGAATACTATATTGAAAGTGAAAAACAGAATGGTTGTGTGGTTGCAGAATGGTTGTAAGTGTGTTGGTTGTTTACCCTCATGATCCTGGGGCTGATGCAGAGCTGTGGCTGCTGCCCAGCATCATGAGAGAGGAGCATAAGGCATATCGCTAACCCAGGAAAAGATCAAAACTCAAAATACGGTTTCTACTGAATGTATACCGCTTTCCCACCATCCTGAAGTCGAGAAATCATAAGTGAATCATCATAAGTTGGGGACCGTCTACAGAATAGTGTGAGAGTACAAGAAACACACAAAAGAGAGTGTTCTCTTCCTACAGATATTAATGGATCTTTCATTACAAATTAAAAACCTACCTAAATAGTATGTTTGTTTAACAAAGTGTAACTTGGACTAAAACAAGTAAATTTTTTACCACACCGTTTAAATTTTTTCCTGATTTTTTAATAAGTCAAAGTGAACGAAAGATGATTAAAACTTCTAAGTGGTAATATAATTAAATTAAATGCATAAAAAGTTGTTTAGTATTTGTGGGAAAATAAAACTCACTGTTCACATGGTCTTTAATTATTATTATTGTTTTTATGTCAGCTTAGATTTACCTAAATGTTTACCTATTTCTTTGTCCATATTCCTTTCAGATCATTTTAGTTCTTCCTAAAGTACTTCTTTAAGAAGTTCCTTTTGTGTGCATCTATTGGTGATAAACTCTCTGCTTCTGTTGTTTGAAATGACTTTATTATACCTTCACTTTAATATTAAATAATAACATTTATATAACATAATTAGGTTAACTAGCTCTAGTTAACAGTGTTTCTCTCTGTACTTTGAAGATTATTCCATTATTTCTTTTTTCCATTGTTGCTCTTGAGAAGAAGTCTTAATTCTTGTTCCTTGGAAGTTAATCTCTCTTTTTTCTCTGGATGCTTTTGAGATTGTCTTTGGTGTTCTGCAATTTCATTACAATGTGTTTCTGCATGTTATCTGTGGTGTTCCTAGATCTTAGAATTCATGACTTATATCAATGATTAACTTACGTCAGACTTTCTCATGCTATCCTTTATGTCTCATACACATTTCCTATCTCTCTACCTCTCTATGCTGTATTCCAGGTAACTTATTCAGTTATACATCCAGTCGTGTGTAGGAACTGGCTTGTACAAGCTTATAATAACAAATTGGGCATATCTTTTCCCAAGTCTGTGTTCACTGCCATCACATTGGTAGCTTAAAATGGGCCATGGTGGGAGTAGGTGTACCATGGGAATTGGCAAATACTACATAAAAGGGTTTTCTTCCACCCCCTGGAGAGCCACTTATTAAACCACTTATTAAACGTTTATCAGCACACCACTGTATACAGTCCGTTTTACTTAGTCTTTCTTCAGCTGTTTAATTTGCTCAGAAAGTTTTAATTTCAATAATTGCATTTTTCATTTCTAAAAGTTCTATTTGGTTCTTTTTAAAAATATGGCATTGTCTTTTTTTTAAAAAAGGTGTTCCTTTATCAAGTTTGTGATTTGTTTTATTTCTGTAAACATTTTAAACATAGCCCAACAACTTTTCTATTGTGTGTTATTCCCTTGACTCACTCATGATGGTTTCCTTTTAAATGTTGGATTGTGTATTTATATATATTTTTATTCGTGTTAATCCTATTAGGTCTGATATGAGGGTGTGTTCCTCCAGAGGGTATTCATGTTTCTACAGGCTCCCAGAACTGCTTTTTACCAGGGTCCACTTTAAGTTAATTTCTCAGCTTTCGATCCGCTTGACCATGCGAGTGGTGCAAATTTGAACCCTAAATCACATGACAGTGACAAAAAGGATTCTCAAGGAAGACTTTTCTTCTACCCAGAAGCCAGGCTGAAATAAATAATTTTCTTTGTTTTCTTCCATTATTGGCAGGTAGATTTTTCTTGATGTACCATTTCATTGAAGGTGTATCTCTTTGAGTACCCTGCTTACTGCCAGGGTCTTGGTTTTAATTTTCCAATTTGTTCTGGCTGAAGTCTTTTCTCCTATCCCCATATAAGTATGTAAACCCAAAGCTCTTGGGTGCAGTGATGGCAAATGCCCCACGGACAGCTGTAGCTTCACCACAGGCTTAACCCTCTGCTTTCCAGCCTCCTCTTTATTTCTGCACCCCAGGTTTTCTCATATTTCTTGTGAGCTCAATCAGGAATAAAAAGAGCAATTCTCACACTCTCCTCAATATTTCTGGATGTTTTGAAGTTAAGATAACTAGTCTAAAAAACTGCTGGAAATAAAGGCCACATGTCTTTCAAAAAGATCTTAAGATTAGTATAGTTTAAAATAATAACCATTTGAGAGCTCTGATTAGTGCTAAGTCTCCTCTTTTTCTTCAGAATATCTATAGCTAAAATGTTTTATATACCACAGATACAAAGACACACACATCAACATATTACGTATTACTACTACTATGTATTGACTGTTATTAGCTATTTCAGAATAGCTATTGATCATTACAAAACATTTTGCAAACCATGAATAAGTGGAATCAATGGTTGATACTAAAAGCAGTTTAAATCCTAACCACCATTTGTTTGTCAAATTTTATTTGGCGTCCACATAATTTAGACTTCTAGTTTCCTTTGATGTTAGTAACAATACTATGTACTATTTGTAGAAATATGAATATGTACTTTGTATAAATGTGAAGTATACAATTTTGAAATTGTTTTACTTATGTAATTTGTTTTGAGCTTTTGATCAAACTTGTGACATAGGTAGACTTATCTCCTTTTTCAGAAACTAAGAGTCAAAAAGATGCACAACTTTTCCAAGGCCATACAAGATCAGTTGAAGAGCTAGAATTGAAATGCAGCTTTCAAAGCTCTAAGTTCAGTGTTCAATAAGCACAAATCAATCAGAAAAACAGGGGCATTTTCCTATTGCCATGGGGAAGAAAATCCTATTGCAATAGAAGACTCTGTGATCAGGGCAGAGGGATATACATACATAAAAGGGTGGCTCAATTTTAGTACAGTTTTAATTGTTTATGTATTTGAGATTTTTTTTTCTTTTCCTGAGGGTTATGCTGTAGAAATTTAAGGAAGCTTTAATTCAAAAAAGTTCTGCAACATAGACCCTGGTGCAGAGGGCTGGTACATTGAAGGACTGCTCATTCCTTGCCTTTCTATTTCCAATTAACATTCATATGGAAAGAAAAAAAATGTTCACATTACAAATAGTCAACTAAAAAATATCAATATCAGGAGTCCATTCACTGAAATGATTTTTTTCATGTTGTATGCGATAACAATTTTAAGACACAATCTCTTTAACTTCATAGGCAAATCCTTGCAAACCAATAAACTGGAACTCTTCATGAATTCTTGCACTCACAGTGAGATTTGTGGTGACAGTTTTTGGTTCAAAAGTGCATTCCTGTTGTAAATGGACTGCATGGGATCATTCAGTGGAATGAAGTCCAGTATCACACACACAGCTGTACTCTGAGAAGTAATTTTAGATGTCAAGATAATGTATGTTGAAGCTGTGCAAAAGCACAATCCACCAGTGGATCCCTTTTGGCAAACTGCTGTTTATTGTATTAGTCTCTGGCTGTACAATGATCTGGGAAACTGAAAGATTGGAATTTGTCACTTAGGCCATTCATCCTCAGCTGCCAAGAGGTGGGCATATTCTGACCTCTGGAATTAATGTTGGGCAGAGTTCCATATACCACCCTACTAAGAATGCGGTCACCAAGCTCCAGTAAAGACATCCTGTTTCAGCAATACAGTGTGAAGAAAAATTCACGACTATCAAATTGTTTACATGTTTCCCATTCATTTTAGTTGGGTAGAAGTCTGTTTTCTTTTTACCTATGTATAAACTAAAAGTGTATCTTGAAATGGTATATTAGATTTTTTTTTCTTCTATAGCTCTAACTTAGAAACAGCTGAACTTATTTTCCTGAATACACATAAAAACTCCTGAGCTGGGATCTGATATATCAAGTTTCAGCCTGAAGCATTTTTTTGAGCCGATGGTTTATGCTGAAAATGCTGACAGATGTCGAAGAGCCTCAGCAAAGCAATCTTTAAGGGAGTCCTGGGTAACAGACCATGTGGCTGCTTTGAAAGTGCTAAATTCTTGTTGCCAAACAATTTTACTTAAAAAAATCCTAGCATTTCTTATAGTAAGATTTTAACAGATATTTGGAGAAAGCCATCCATTACTCTGTAGCTGAATTTTTGGAACCTGCTAGTTCCCATTTTGCATTTCTCAGGGCACAAGAAATTCTATTAGATTTATCACTCTCAAGGGTCAAATAAAAGCCAGACTTCTAGAATTATGACCTTTAAAGCATAAAGTAGATATCTAAAATTTTTAAATTGCTGCAGGAAGTCCCTAAAACCAAGAGAATCTAGATGGTAAACATTTGCTATATTTCTGGCAGTGATTTTTCTTTGCTGGGATACTAAAATATGAGTCAGGGGAACTACAAACAACACAGGTCTGATCAGAAACAACTGAATGTTTATAAGTACTCTACAGGGGGTTCAGACTTTCCCAGGAGGGTAATAATTTAAAAGATGTCAGTGGATGCAAATGAATTTCAGCCGTAAGAAGGGAGAAGAGGTGAATAGTACTTTTGTCTCCGGGAGACTTGGAATTTCAGACAGGCTCCATTTTGGATAATTCTATTTAGCCTGCCTACATTTTCTGATGTTGTTTCAGTTGGGAATGATAGAATGATATTCCTTATCCCTGCATCCTGAACTGTTCAGCAGTGTTTTGTCATGCTGTTAACAGCCGTCAGGTTCCATGGCTATGCAGATAGATGAGTTCCCTGCTGATATAAAAAGGTCTTATGAATTACATTTTGTATAAAAGAGAGCAAAATTCTTTTTACAAAGTAAGTGTAACATGAGTAAGAACTGAAGCTTTTTTCTTCTCCTATTGGTCCTCTAGCATAACCTGGTCTCTGATAGCCTAATAGATTATCTAGATATTTTATTGTATTGCTGTGCTCTTTGGAGAACTGTTTTTACATTAATTTTTCTCCAAAGCTAAGTACCTCCTTTTATCCTCTCTAGTTATACCATGATACTTAAGCAATCTTCTAAAAGTCTGAATACTACATAAAGTGGCACAGAATGCTGTTTTACAAAGGAAAAAAGTCCACCTCTCTGGATTCATGAGCATATTAAGTCATTAGCAGTAGGAAGAGTCCACCTACAAGAAATATACTAACGAGATAAAATAGAATGGTATGAAAAATGTAAGCAACTTTATGATGTTATTACCATACCAAAAAGTCATAAAGGAGAACAGAAATGTCAAGTCAACTGACATAATCAAGTAGAAAGAAGATATTCTATAATAGCATTTATTATCCTCTTTGAAAAAAATGATAGAATGGTTAGTTGAAAGGTAAAATATAACACTTTCTGCCTATTAGGTTTATCAAATTTGCACAATTTGAAAAAAACAACAATTTTATTTCCAGAAATTGACCAATTTAGCATTTTGTATGTATCACAGACATGCACCACACAATGTACATATTTACCAATTCATTTTAATGTTTTTTTTCCTGCCTCTCCTCCTCCTTCTGGCCTCAGGATGAGTTGTTTATATACATGTGGATTTGGTACTTTTCTGTTTCTAACTCTCCACAGTATAGCAATCCTCTTCATAAATCACTGTATCATTAAAGTGATTGTGCATAACCACTTAATTCAGAAAAATAAATCCTGGAGGCAAAATTACTCTTTGGCCAGACTAACTTAAATAACATGTATATTCTTTAGAAGCTTAGTGAACACTGTTTTCATTTATTCCATTCTAGTGAATTCAACTCAGGGGATGAACCTCTGGGATTTAAAAAAAAATCTTAATTTAGAAAATGGCTATTTGTAATATATCACTATATAAATATTACCTCAATGTGAAATTCAGAACAGAATATTTCATAATTATTTTCTTATTAAAATGATATAAAATTAATGACAACTAGGTCAAGACTATATCAGACCACAACCAGTAGACTAAAGATGGATCACTTACCCTGAAGCAAACTAGGAAAGGAAAATGAGTACCACTGACCATAAAAGCCATTTCTGTACCTGTACAGGACATAATAAGAGCAGCAGCAATCACTTACTGAGAACTTCTAAGTGCCAGGAACTGAACTAAGGGCTTTATTGATTTTATTTTCTCATTTAGTCATTACAATAATCCTTGAGGGGTGTGTGTTTCCTAATCTGCATATGAGGAAATTGAAGCTCACACAGATTCAATAATTTGTCTAAGTGTGTAAGCCAGGATTCAAAACGCTTGCATCATTAGAAAATAGTGAATATACTTTTAAATGGGTGACCAAATATGTAGTGGAGGAATTGGTAGAGTATCCAAGAAGGAAAAAAGTCTAGAGAAGTGAGAAGGGAGAATTGATCTTCCCAGGCATGTCTCTGGGGTCAGGAACCCTTGATATTAGGAGTGGTAGTATTGGAAGGTTACCCAGAAAGTGTGACACCTTAGCTAATACAAATTACATTATTCATTTATTGAAAATGCTACTGGGAAGATGCAGAGGTTGGGCAGGGCTGATGGCACCTCTCCAGAATTTGAATTTACCATTTGCCAGCTCTGTGAAATTGGGTAAGTTATTTAATCTCCTCAAGTCATGGCCTCTTCTACCACAAAATGGAAATAAGAACTGCAACCCATAAATATTTGTTGTGAGGACTGAATGAGATTTTAAAAAACACCAGCACAATGCCTGACACATATCTAGGCATTAAACAAATGTTACTTCCCTCTTCTCTCTTGTACTTACATAAGTTTTACAGACATTTTCATTTGTTAAATGGATTATTACTAAGCTTTTTCCCAGCGTTTCAAATTTTGGGGTTTCTATTTTCTGTTATTTTTCTGGTTTGCATTCGTATGGTAAGCAAAATATTCTATACATAGATGTGTGACAAATTTTGGTAGACTCTGGACTTGAGTCTTGGCTCTACCATTTACCTATCCAATGATATTCACATGTTAATTGATCAACAGTCAAGCTAATTCCATTGTCTTTGTAGGTGATCTATTCTGGCTTCTTTTAAGATCTCTTTGTCTTAGAGTTTCATTATGATGCACCTAAGTGTATATTTATTATCATTATTATTTAATTCTATTTAGGACTTGCTGTGCTTTCTGAATCTGGGAATTGGTGGACTCCAAGAATTTTAGGAAATTATCTGTCCTCTTTCCTTTCTCTTTCTCCTCTCTCTCTTTTTCTCTCTCTCCTCCCATCTCCCTCAATATACTTCTAGTATACAGAATTGGATTAACCACAATTCTTGGTTCATGGCACACTTTCATCATTGGTCAATGTATCAATCAATTTTATTTATTTACTTAGATTTTAAATCAGTTATTTTTATAATGTAATTAGCACCTGTGAATTCATTACCCAAAACAAAAGCTAGTACTTTTTAAATAACTGCATCTACTCATAGGGGACATTCCACCAACTCATCTCCCTGTCTCTGTCACCCAAGTTAACCATCTGTGAAAACAATCATCATTCCCTTACTTTCTTTCATTATTGTTTTATTGCATCTATATGTAGTTTTAAAGAGTTCTTTTTATCAGTTATTTTAATTTCATAAAAGGAATACACTATACATAATTTTTTAAGTTTATATTGCTAATTCATGCATACTATTACATGTACTGTAGTTCACTTGTTTGGGATGCTGTATAGTACTCCACTGTGAAAATATACTACGATTTATTCATTTCCCCTTCTATTGATGGCCATTTAGATTGTTCCAGATTTTCATTATTATAAACAGTGCTATTGTGAATATTCTGCTATTCCTTTTTTTTTTTTTTTTTTGCGGTACGCGGGCCTCTCACTGCCGTGGCCTCTCCCGCTGTGGAGCACAGGCTCCGGAAGCGCAGGCTGAGCGGCCACGGCTCACGGGCCCAGCCGCTCCGCGGCACGTGGGATCCTCCCGGACCGGGGCACAAACCCGTGTCCCCTGCATCGGCAGGTGGACTCTCAACCACTGCGCCACCAGGGAAGCCCTATTCCTTTTTTGAATACTGCCTTTTCTCCATTCTGTTTCCTTCTATAACTCTGATTAGACATATGTTAGACCTACTCAATCTATGATCTCAGTTTTTTTCTTTGTGGGTTTTATTCTGGTCTGAACTTTATTTTGGTCAGTGTATTCATGTCACTACAGATTTTCCAGTTCACTAATTCTTTATTCAGTTATATCTAATTTGTTTCTTTGAATCTTTTGATTGAATTTTTCATTTCAATGATTGTATTTCATTTCTAGAAGTTACTCCTTCCACCCACCAATCTGCTTGCTCTTTCTTGCTTATACTTACAAGCTTCTCTTTTATTTCTTAAACATATTAAACATTTAAATTTATTTCTGTGCCTAATAACTCCAATACCTTTTCTTAATGGTCTGATTTCCCTGTGTGTTGTTCCTCTTGGTTCTCAGTAGTGGCTTGTTTCCTTATGTCGTTCCTTTCTTTGTTCCTTGTGAACTATTCATTTTCTTTGGAACTCTATCTGAAGGAGTTATTTAAGAGCTGGGTTAAACTTGCATTTTTCCAGAGACGATTTATGTTTGCTTCTGCTAATTTGTCTGGGGTACTACTAACCCAGGAAAATTAAATTCTGTATTTGAGGTTTTCCACAACACACATGTAATGTCAATTCAGACCTTGCACTCAAATGAGGGCAGATTTGGTGTTATATAGTCTAAAGGCAGATCACCACCACCACCATCCTTCCATTTAGTGCCAAGGTCAATAAAGGATCATTTCCTTGTTTCACCGTTCTGGACACTGGGTCTATTTCTAGTTATGCCCTTATACTAAGGTTGCTGGGGTTTTTTGTAATACCAGCTTGTATGACAGTCTCCCGTTAGACTCCTTAGAAATGGTAATGTCCTAAGCTTTACACCTGTTCCCCAGGCCTTCTTTGGCCACCATGATGAAGGCTCAAGATCTCTAGAGTTTGGGTAAAACCCTCAGAATGAAAACCAGTTCTAGTATTTGCTCACCTCCCAGGTTTCTTGCTTTTACTTTATTTTATGGTCTTTGTGAATTCTTTCCTTCAATCCATTTGGCAATGCATTTAAAAACAAATTTTACATATTACATTCAGCATTTTAACTATAATTGTGTTGGGGTGACCATCGGGGTATCTGGTCTGTCATTCTGTTTAAAATAGAAGTCTGCCTGTTCCCATTTCAACATTCATTTTCTATTGCAACAGTTTCTTAGTCTCCAGTCCTATATCTTAATAGATTAGATATACTAACACTCACTCCTAGTATAACACTCTTATTAAATATAAAGATGATCCCATGTTTAAATTTCTTTAATGACTGCATAGTGCTCTTAGGATAAAGTCCAAACTCCTGCCCATGGCATACAAAACTCAGCAAGATATGTCCTCTGTCTACTTCCCCTGCCTCTCAGCCTCCTTTGTACATCGTCATTCAAACTTCATGCAGTCATAGCCATCTACCTTCGGCTCCCCCAGTATATTCTCATTCCTCTGAATTTTTACTTATACTGTTCCTCTGTCCAGGATCTACTCCCTTTTCCCCAGACTTCTCCCAGATTCTTACTTGTACCCTTCAAAACTCATCTCAAACGTCACTTGCTTTTCAAAGCACTTTCTGATCCACATCCTTGTTTGTCAGGAAAACATAATTAGGCACCTCTCATCTATGCTCTCTAACAGAAATGTTACTGTTATAATCATAAAAGGTGATGATAAATGATTTTCTTATCAGCCTCCCTTACGAGGCTGGGAGCTCTTTGAGATGAGGAATTCTTTCATGCTTTATACCCAGCACCAAACATAGCCGGACACATGGAAGGGGCTAACTAAATGTCTGTGGGATGAATCAGTGAACCAAGTGGTTACAGCTACACTTACAAGTTTGGTAAATGTGATGAGGAAGACTTATTCTAATGGATAACAGGGTGTGTGTGTGTGTGTGTGTGTGTGTGTGTGTGTGTGTACAGGTGTGCACGCATATGCACGTGCTTGCTGTGCGATTTAGATTATCTGCTCTTTAAAATTATGCATAATTTCCAACTTCCCATCAATAAAGAAAAATGAGAGCTAACTTTCCATTCACTCTGCCCTATAGAGTTTGAAATACTTGACTTATTGCCATTATACCCCAAATGTGTTTGGAGCCAAATTAACAGGGAGAAAAGCCATTAGTTCACTTAGGAAACCTTTAACTCGCAAGTGTCAGAGAACTGCTTGGCTTCTAACATTATTTTCTTTAGCATAATCAATTTCCCTTTCCAAAGGAACCTCAAATAAGAAAGCAATATACAGCTGAAAAAGTACTTTTAGAGAAACAAACATTTTTAAAGGTCATGAAACTAAAGCTTTGTGTTGAATTTTTTTCTACGAAAAGGAGAGATAACTGTTAGGGTCTCGGGCTAACTCCTCTGAAACTCCCGGAAAGGGAATTCTTATTCCCTCTATGCATACAATAATGGTTTTTTTCCTAAGGCATATTTTAAAAGGATGCCAGTTAGCAAAAATTCTAGGCACATCTGATTTGGACATGAGACCTTACACGTTAGTCATCAACAGACAGTGGATTAAAACCTTTATCGGGTTATAAAATGTGAAGTATTCTGAAAGCCTTTGGTATTAGTGTATTTAGTGGAAAATAATTAAAAGAATGCCAATGTTTTCATAAAAATAAATTTTGTGATATGTTTACATGTATCCTTTCGTGTACACATAGACACACACACACACACAGGAAATGGAATTAGAATTCTGATGGCTATTTTTCTCAAAATTTAACTATCATCCATTAATATTTTGAAGCAATTCCTAGTCTATTTCTAGTTTGAGCTGAGTCTATCATAAAAACACTGTGAGAAAGGAAACAAACTGCATAGATTCCATTTGGCAAATCAGGGGCCTGTAGATCTGACTGTGGTTCAGCCTCTGGCGCCATCAGTTGGGCTCAAAATCAAAAGCTGTGGAAGGAGGTAATTAGCAGGCATTCTAGACCACTCAGCTGGCATCAGCTGGCTTCTTATAGCCACTGGGAAAGTGGGTGGGAAGGGGTTCAGAAATATTCTCTAAAATAATATTGTTCCTTTAGAATACATGATTGCAATTATAGGGCTATTTTTATGGAGAAAAAGTTAACTTTGATTAACGTTCATATTGATACATTTGTTAAGGTGTCAATATTTAATTAGGAAGTTCAACTACTAGCAATGACAGCCATTACAGTGTCATATACAATAAGAACACGAGAGTAGAAGTCAACATCATCTAGCCCACGCACATAGGTAAAAAGGTAAGATCACCTGGGCATAGCGACCACCACCAATTCTTGGTGAAAAGGGGTGCAATTCCCCATTTCATTAATTCCAGCAGAAATTAAACCAAGGAGAGGCATTTTGCCAAAGCAATGAAAATATAATTATGCAGGTCACATTCAGAGGATAGAGTCCTCTGAATCTTGCCTGATCAGGCTGTTGATTTCTTAAACCTGAGTGTTAAACGGAAAGAAATTGGCTACGTTCAAGCCACTCGTTTTGGCTATAGACGTGATTATTTACAGATGAAGGTGAAGCAGCCCTGCAGTGAACAGAAGATCGGAAGACTGTGTTCCAAATTGACCAGCTGAAGGAAAGTTTATATTTTAAGAAAACAATCACTTGGTCAGTGACTCATGGGGAAAGAATTCTTAAGCTTTCTTCAGGGAAACCCCAGTAAATAACATGTATAATAAAATGGAGATGGTGTTGTCTGTTTTGTTGGGCCGTTCACTCCACATAACAAACCTTTTGGCAAAAAAAGGAACATTCTGAACCCGATTCTCTCTGGGAAACCCCTAAACAGCAAGAACTACTGTGGCTTCCTTACAGTTTTACAGAATATTTCGTATCTCAGACTTGCATGTGAAATAAAAACTTGGAAGAAATGTGGAAAAAAATCTGCTTTTTGTTATAGGGTTGAGGATTTTTCAGTTGGTTGCTTCCATGATTCACACTGCACTCCACTGCTCTGAAACTCAAAACCACATATCATAAAAAGCAGCACTGGCTCGAGTTAGTTCTTCCTGCTTTGTCCCTAGGAGAACCAAAAGCTCGAAGTGTGGCCCACATGACACACAAGAGAAATGAATGAAAAACTCTCGGCCTGCTTCAATTTCCTGGAATATGGTGTAAATCATGTGCTTTAAAAGAGATCTGGAGTTCTACTTTTTTCTTTTCTAATGTGGGGTTTAACTGACATAATCTATAACAGTTTCAGTTCCTCTCTTTTTAATTAGCAAAAGCTTTTGGAATTTTGTTGTTTTTGGTCTCTAAGAACATTGTGCAAGGAAAAAAACAAGGTTGAACAAAATAAAATGTGTTTCTAAATGATTAAAGAAAACCCTGTCTGTTGGGGATAGGAATGGTCAAAGTTCTCTATTCCCCAACCCCCTGCCCAGAATGCTTTGTTCAAGCCACATGGTGTCTAATCAGCATGTCTTTAGATTATTTTATGTTAATTAAAATTATGGTTAGTTTCGGAGGCTAATGTATACATGTGCATGTGGCTTCAAAGGCTTCCCAAATTACTGGCTGAGCTCCCTTGCCTTGGGCAGGCCTGATCTGTGATAAAACTGACCACATTAAACCAAATTTATTGCTATGGAGTTTTTTAACTCAATGTAGAAAATACATTTTGCAGGTCTCTTAAAGAATTTCCTTTGAAACCACTCTCTCAGGATCTCAAAAGAGGAAAAGGGGAAACAAAGAAGAAATGTAAACGGAAAAGAACAAAGGAATTGGCTCATATCAGGAAAAAAAAAACCAAACAGCTTCACAGATTACTGAGAGGCAACAAATGAAGCACAGAACAAGACTGTAATAGATCACAACTTCTACAACATGTTTACTTTTATTTTTAACTAGAGAAATGTTGCAATGCATTGATGGAGTGAGAGGAAACCCTACCCGCCCAACAATGAGAAATGGTTAATACTATATATTCTAATTTATTTTTCACTTTTTGTCATACAGATGGTAAAACTCGTGCCAAGTGCTCAATGTTTGTCAGAGACTGTAATTAGGAAAAGCTCCTAAGAGTGGTCAGCATAAGCCTTAATGGTCATAGCTGCAGAGAAGCCCAGTGGGAGTTGCGTAGGGGACCTGTATGTGAGATGGGAACAAACAAACAGAAGTTGGGACCAGCAATGGAGACAGAGTGGTGCCTCCTCTGAGAAGAGGAGGCTGTCAACCCACAACTTATAATATAAGGAAATGTGTCAACCTAGATCTGATTCTGATGACATACTAAATTCCCAGAATAAATCTAACCCCAAAGATTTGGAAGGGGCATATTTTTCATTTACATCATCACCTATTCCTTAAAACTCTTCTTGGTTCAGGCCCTCACATCCTCTCTCCTTGACTACTATGAGAATCTCCTGACGGGTCTCCTGGCTCCCATTAAATTTATCCTTCACACTGCTGCTAGACTAAACAGTCTAAAACACCACTCTGACCTTTCATAGCTTCTCCATGGCACAGGATGAAGTACACTATCATCAGTGACTTGATCCCCTGCCTGCTGTGAGGGCATCAGTCCCGCCACGCCTGACCTCAACAGTTAGGTGTTGCCCACTAGGATGCCTTCCCCTCCCATCCCAAAGATTACTGGGCACTCCTTAGGAGCCACTGAACCCTGAATATAGCTTTTATCACCCTCTATTGTAAGTTTCTGTCAGATAGTGAGCTCCTTAAGGAGAGAACTCAAGGACCTAGTAATTTTTGTATTCTTGACACCTGGCAAGTGCTCGATAAAGGTTTAGTGAACTGAACTGATGTGAAATGAGAGAAACAATAAATCACATCAAACTACAACAGACAGGACAAGCAGGAATGATGTATAAAAGAAGGCTCGCTCTCAGGTTGCCCTCACCTATCGGAGACTAGGAAGTTACCTGGGGAAGTCTAGGCAAGTACACTGGCTCCCTAAAGTTAGGGGGAAGATTCAGGAAGCTATTGCCTTGAAATATGGCTGAACACCAAGTGTTTGCTGTACCTCTGGGTGCTTTGACCCCTAAGCATAGCATGCAAAGACTACTTCAGACTGCAGTACTTTGATGGAGCAGATAACCTGCCAGGCCAGGGCACCATCCATTTCTCAGCAGATGACAATCTAATGCTAACAACAGGTCAAGGGCAAGAGTGATTGACAGAGGTGAAGTTCTAAGGCAATATAAGCCACTGCAAATGTTTAGAAACAGATTGGTGGAAACATAGATGGAAATAGATAATACAGCTTGAGTTAACATTTTCAAGAATAGCATCACCCTGTCCTTGTCTTACAAGGGCAGCAAATGCAAACTTTCAATACTGTCAGAAGTCAGGAAGGAAATTTAGTTAAAGGTAGACTCCAAAGTGATACCAAGAATGGAATAGTCTTTTACACATTGAAAAGGAACAACTTAACGACCAAAATATTTCACAACCAGAGGTTATTCTCAACTCTCCTTTGAAATCAATCAAACTTTATTTTCTATTTAGAAAAACAAGTGTCAATGAACATCATGGGCAAACTTGGCAGGGTACAAAGTGTGGAAATCACCAAAGAGGGAAAATGTGGACATACCTTTTAACAAGTTAATATTATTTAGCAGAACAGTTCTAATAAGCAAAAGGTAAAAGAAAGAAAAAATGAAAACTATAAACCTGTACAAATAAACTTTCTGCTGTTTATGTGTGTCAAGTTCAGATCCACTTTCACTCTGGACTTAAAACCAAAATGAAGTACTAGTTATACACTTTGGCTCATCTGGAAAACTCCCTGGAAATTTTCAGAGCTTCTTAGCACAGAAGTACAAAGAGATATGGTAATGACTTCCCTGAACAAACAAATATACAGAAAAGAGTGAGCTAGTTTGAGCTCTCAGGCACACGCGGTGGCGGCTCTGATCCTGCGCCATGAAGAAATGTATTGGGTCTCTCTAGATCTTCCTTCCAGTCTGGGGACTACCACGGTCATTTTCAACGAGGAAAAGTAATAATTCCTCACCATCAGTGTCAGAGCTGTGAACAGAATCTGTTCACGGCCTCTCTAGCTACTGGCAAACTGATTTGTTATTGCTCACAGCTGACAGGGACTTGGGATGGGGTGTGATGAGAAAGCTGAATTTCTGGTAAACCTGGGCTTAGGGCATCTGATTCTTAACATTACATCAATATACCTCACAGTAAAATCAAAGGCTATGAGTGTAAACATCTTCCTCGATGTGACAGAAGGGAAATATTAATAGTGTTTGCACCTTGCACTATGGCTGCTGTTAGTACCTACAGTAGTAATTTTAAAACTTTAGATGCTATAAAATTACCCTGGCAGCTTATTTAAAATGCATATTCCCAGGTGACATCCTCAAATATTCAAATTCAGAAGACTTGGGAGTGGCCCAGGAGTTTGCATTTTTAATAAGAAACTTGGGTGTGCCTGCTGCAGGCCAGATGGACCATGCTGAGAAACCCTGAGTCAGAGGCCACTCCTAGTACTGCAGCCTATTCTGCAACAGCATTCCCCAGCAAACAAAATGATGACAAGTGTTGTTTTAAAAAATGGGGGGTGGGGGGTGGTATGTGATAAGTTCAAGAATTGCAGTGAAACACATTTACATGTTTCTTTATTCCAGGACTCTCAAATTTTAAAAAAATGCTAATGTACTCTGTGTCTCACCGGAAGAGAGACAAAGAATACAATGTAACCAAAACATTTTTGATCATCAAAACACTTCCTTCTCCTTTAAATAGGCTGAGCATACTTTGGGCAATGCTGCTATTCAATATATAGAACTTTCATGTAAGAATACATAAAAGCAGAGAACTACTGAGTAGGATAATCTGTAATACCTAGACAGAGATGGTTTATAGTCGGGCCTATGAGATACCCTGGAGCAAAGATTAGGCTATGAACAAATTCTGAAGGTAAAAGCCAAGCAGTAGATCAGCAATAGTAGCCCAATTGATGCTTTTCAGGGTGTTAGCAATAGTAAGCCTTTGGTAAATAGTAAGCTTGGAAAAGGGATGATATTTGGAGAAAGAGGATGGTATTGGGAGTCAGCGCAACTACTGGGTCCAGAACCATAGCACTTTAACAATAGGGGGTGAGGTGGGCAAAATGGGTGAAGGGGGTCAAAAAGTACAAACTTCCAGTTATAAAATAAATAAGTCCTGGGAATGTGATGTACAGCATGGTGACTATAATTAATACTGTATTGTATATTTGAAAGTAAGAAAGTAGATCTTAAAAGTTCTTATCACTAGAAAAAAAAAGTGTAACTGTGGTGATGGATGTTAACTAGATTTATTGTGACCTCATTTCACAATACATACATATATTGAATCACTATGTTGTAAACCTGAAACTAATAACTGTTACATTTCAATTATATTGCAATAAAAAAATTCTAAGTTAAAAAAAATGCTTAAAAAACCATGTGAGTACAAAAAACAATATTTAAGACAGCCAACACCTTTTGAGAATTGACTTTATTCCTGGCACTGTTCTGCATACATCACAAGTATTATTAGCTCACTTGGTCGTTGTGAGGTAGAGATTGTCATCAAGCTCCACTTAACAAATGAAGAGAGAGGCTCTGAGTAGCTTGCACAAAGTCACCCCACTATTAAGTGGCAGAGCTGGGATTTCAGCTCACACTGGAGCTTCAAAACTCTGCACTTCTTTGTTGCCCTAATCAGGAGGGTCAATAGGTTTGCCGTTAAAGGAAACTATTTGAGAAGAAGGGATTTTTTTTTTTTTAAGCAAAAGGCAGATGATCAAATTGGCAAGGATTAAAAATGAAGGTAAAAGAAAATTGTAATACTAATTGTAGGTTACGGTTAGGTGAGATGTTAGGAATGTGAATCACTCTAGCTTTGAGGAAAGTAATCAAAAACTCTGTAATTATTCATTCTCTTTGATACCAGTTCCACTTCTACAAGTCTACCCTAAGGAAATAATCAGAAATGAATAAGAGGAATCATGCACTAAGATGTTTACTCTAAATTTACATACAATAATAAAAATTATATTGAAATTGAGTATGTACATCAGAAAGTTCATGAACTCTAAATTCAAAACTGGTTTTGAATTAAATCCTGACTCCTTCACTTATTAGATATGTGATCTTTGGCTAGTTTGCAAACTTTACTAAGCCTCATGTTCTTCATCTCTAGAATGGAGAAGATAGTGTTTACAGCAGGGATTCTCAACAGCAGTACTATTGACATTTTAAGCAGGATAATTCTTTGTTGTAGAGGGCTGTCCTGTGCCTTATAGGATGTTTAGTAGCATCCCTGGCCCCTACCCACTAGATGCCAGTAGCACCCCCCAACCCAGCTGTGACAGTCACAAATGTCTCTAGACATTGCCAAATGCCCCCAGCTGAGAAGCACTGCCTTACAGGACTGTTGTGAGGATTAAATGAGCTAATTTAAAGACATCTAGTGGCGAAGGGAAAGAGAGAAATACAGTTTTTGAATGGGAACCAGGTAGAAGAAAGAAAAGTCTATATATCTATAGACAAAGACATAGATAGAGATTATCTATCTATCTATCTATCTATCTATCGAAGAAAAAGCCAGTAGGAGAGAGAATAAAAATCCAAGACATGGAAATAACTGATAAAGCAAAGCCCCAAATATATGCTGAAGAGATGGCCTTGTCAAAGAAGAGGAACATCCTCTGACCTGGGAGTACAGAAAGAAAGGATGAAGAAATGAAAGAATTCTGAAGATTTTCCTTTTTATAGTAATGCTATTATCCCCATTTTGAGAAAAATTAAGACATAAAAAGTTCTCTTTCTCAGGGTACAAAATATGTTGATAGAGTTGGGAATACAACACAATTAACTTATACATACTGGTAAAAAAACGCTAGTAATTTATTTCATTAGCATTTTATTATGCCTAGCCCTGAAGAATGAGGTGTGTAAATAGTCTGGCAAAGTAAAAATGTTAATGTACATGGGAGTAATTTCAGGTGAATGAATCATGGTGACCAAGCTAATGGCTAGAAGTTCTGGAAGCTACTTCTGTCTGTGTCACTACCTTTTCTTATCTATTCTTACTTTTTCCCTGATTTCCCTCTTTTGCACTTTCACCTACTTCTTCCCTCAAAACTCTATGTCTAAGGTCACAGTGTGTGACTTCTTTTTTCCATCATTTATGTCCATTCATTGAATCATTGCACAAATATTTACTCACTACCTATTATGTCCCAAGTTCTAGGGATATAATAAGTTAACAGAACCACAGAGGGGATCTTGTCTTCATAGAGTCTGAAGTACAGTTAAGAAGACAGACAATAAGCAAATAATAAACCAATAAATGTAACACAGAAGAATATCACACAAATCAACCAATATACAAATTGCTGTTCTGCCAAATTTCTGCCTAATGTTCCCTGTCTAGTACTTAAAATTTAAATACTGCTTTTTCACGATTTGGGAGGCCTTTCTATTTAGTAAGCAGTTGTAATACACTGTCTTTGTTAAAGAACTATTCCTGGACCACAACCACCATGTCATTATGTCATTTTATAGAATCCAAGCTGAAATTAATTAATTAATTTTACTTTTTGGTCATGTCACAAGGCATGTGGGATCTTAGTTCCCCGACCAGGGATCGAACCTGCCCCCCTGCATTGGAAGCATGTAGTCTTAACCACTGGACCGCCAGGGAAGTCCCCAAGCTGAAATTTAGATGTCTGCCACTCTCTGATGTGACATTTGTATTCTACAAATCCATAATACTATAATCTTTATACTTCTGTCCCTCTGTAATTCATTATAACTATAACCCTCTCAGCACTTCACATGAATTGGAAATGTAAAATTGTTAATAGCCTTCATAAAACTTGGCTTCTATAACTGACTTCAGTAATTTTGTCACATTTTAAGAAAATCAAAGTATCAAAGTTATGCTTCAATGCTTGACAAACTCTACCTTTATATGGGCTGAGCAAATTTATATGACTGGCTTTATCTTTGGGTCTGGATGTCGCCATCTTAAAGTGACTTAAAAAAATCTTTATTGGCAGACAATACATTCCATACCTTACCCCAAAAAAGCTTCTGCTTACAATCCATGAGTTGGATTGTTGGACCACATGGAAAGGGAAGAATAAGCTTAGGTTAGAACATTAGAAACGTTTTGCTTGATAAAGACTCAGATTTTAACCATACTTTACTGAGTCTCTTTTTATGTCTCATCCTAATGCTCAAATATAGAAAGATTTTGACTTTTTTTCTGTTTTCATGGAATTCCAATTTTGAAATAGGCTTTTAGTGGTAGCACATAAAAGTTAGCCAAATTTATAAAAATTGGGCTTTCCTTTTTGTTTGTTTTTTAAATTTTATTCATTTATTTATTGGCTGTTTTGGGTCTTCATTGCTGCACGTGGGCTTTCTCTAGTTGCAGTGAGCAGGGGGCTACGCTTCATTGCGGTGTGCGGGCTTCTTATTGCGGTAGCTTCTCTTGTTGTGGAGCACGAATTCTAGGAGTACGGGCTTCAGTAGTTGTGGCACACGGGCCCTAGAGCGCAGGCTCAGTAGTTGTGGCGCACAGGCTTAGTTGCTCCGCGGCATGTGGGATCTTCCCGGACCAGGGCTCGAACCCGTGTCCCCTGCATTGGCAGGCAGACTCTTAACCACTGAGCCTGGGGAAGTCCCGGGCTTTTTTTATTTAATGAAAGACACATGTTCACAAAAAAGTGCTGGTGAAGGCAATTCTTTGTAACACTCACAGTCCTTGACCTCATACCACTTGTCTAGGTATACAAGCTTAAGTTAGAAAATCTTTTCCGCTATTGTCATACTTTCTAAGGCCACCTATCAAATCAAAGGGTAAGGAATATTTTTCATATGAAGCAGATACTGCTGAAGCATAATGGGAAGTGTAAAGTGCTTATAAACCAGAGTTTGTAGTCTGAACAGATTCCAGTTCTTCAACCAATTTTAGGTGAATTTGACTCAGTTAATGACGGTTATAGGTCCAAATCTTCATAGGCTAAATTGGGTATGAGAGGTCCTTGCATACTTATTTCAAGCTAGGTCAGGGTTTATCAACTTCAACACAATTGACACGTATGACTAAATAATTCTTTATTGAGGAGGCTATCCTGTAAATAATAGGATATTGGCTTCCACCCACTAGATTTCAGAAGTATCTCCCCAGTCCAACAATCAAAAATGTCTCCAGACATTGTCAAATGTCCCCGGGGAGCAAAATCACCCTTAGTTGAGAATGACTGATCTAAGTGGAAAGAGTACTTTTTTCCAATTTCTTACTTGAGGGAATAACTGCAGTGATAGAAAAATTTCAACAAGCTGATCCTTTTTTTAAAGCTCTGTTTTGCTCTTTGTATCAAATTGTCATTTTTTTTGGCCCAATTCCTTGAAGTGTCACTAATTCTTCCTTTGAAGCCATGTGACGCAAAATAGAAAATTTGAGACTAATGGCTAATTACTTCAAAGAGGAAAATGAAAATGTCCAAATTAGAACTTTCTTCAATTAAAACTTGGTCAGTAATAATAATTTTTGCTGAAGAATGTGTGTTGTCGTTATGTAAAGGTGGTCTTTAGTGTTCCATTTTGTGTTATATCCCCACATAACACTAGCCTTTTCTATTTTAGGGCTGATTCAATTAGTTGGCATATAATTGAATATATCTTCTAAATTCTTATTTAAATACTATTCTGTTTTCATTTTAGAACTTTTACTGGATTCTGCTTATCCCAATAATTAAGGGAAATGCATTCCTAATTCTGGACTAAAATAGCATGTAGCAAGTTGAGGCAAACAAAATGCAAATGCTCTAGAAAAATAACATAGTTTTAAGTTAAAATATGTTAGTCCTCTTTATCATTTCTTAAAAACTAGAGTCCTGAGTGACTTATTTTAGGTTTTGTTCTGGGATACTTGCCTACCTGCTCCATCCATTCAGAATGCTTAATTTTTTTTTTCAGAATGCTTAATTTTTAATATGCAAGTATATGGCTTCCATGTAGTAATTATCATTACCAACTGGGTTCAGGCATATGCTCACCTGGCCTTCTTCTAGCTTCCTACAAATTGCCTCATACTCACTTGCTCAGTCTACCTAAAAGTTACTGCTCTCTCCCCAACTTCCCCCATATACTTTCTGTATAAATTTTTTCTTATCTTATTGTATTTCTAAGTTTATAAAGATAATACATGAATGTTGTAACAAGTTAACATATGGATGTCTAAAGAAGTTAAAAATAATTCCTAACTTTTCTCCAAACCCATTTCCTACATCTTTCTCTATGCTCTTATAAACACATACAGAAATGTGTATGTCTACGTACATACGTATACACACACACACACACACACACACACACACACACACACACATATCTGTTCTTTCCCAGTCTCCTTTACTGATTTCTCCTCTTCTGTTAACTTTCTAAAGAATAGATAATTCTGTCCTCAGCTCTCTTCTTTTTGCTTCTATACTTTGCTTCTTTCTCCTTAGGTGCCAAGATTTTAAATATCTAACAACTCCTAAATCCCTGTCTAAAGGCCTCTCCTCTGAGCTTAGATTTATATATTTAACTGCCTAGAAGACATCTCCATTGGGATGTTTAAATAGACATTCAAATATTTGATTCTCCCCTCCAAGATACCTGGTAAGATGGTACTTCCTGTCCATTTGAATTTAGGTGTGGCCATGTGGCTTGCTTTGGACAATGAAAAGGGTACAGAAATTACATGTCACATTCAGATAGAAGCATTAACAGTCAGTGTATGACTCTCCACTCATTTCCTCTGCCATGGTGATCAGTAATAATCCTATCAGCTTGAGTCCTGAAGTGGGAATAACAAGGAACAGAGTCCCAGGCAGCTTGAGATGCACATGCAGCATGAGCAAGAAATAACTTTTGTAGTTTGCAGCCACCAGATTTTGTGGAGTGTTTGTTGCAGCAGTATAACTTAACCTATCCTGACTAACCACCGATGTGTACTAGGATCCCAAATTTAACATGGTCAGAACGAAACGACCCACTCCATTTTCTCCTTTCCCCATTTTACTCATTTTATTAAATGGCACTAACACACACCCATCATCCAAGATCCAATAATCTTTCTTTATTTTACTCTTTCTCTCACTTTCCAAATCCAATCCATCAGTAAATCTTAAAGGTGTGGCTCTACTACCAAAATATATCCTGACTCCAACTACTTCTCACTATTGCCACTACTGTGACCCTAACCCAAGCCATCATCATCTCTCCTCTGCACTGACTCAGCAGCCTCCCCATTTTCCCTCTAAACACCAATTCTCTCTTTCATCTTTATTACTGTTTTTTCTTATTGATTTCTTAGAACTCTTTAATTTTGGCAAAGATGTTAATTCTTTACCTTCCATATGTGTTGCAAATGTTTTCTCCAATTTTAACTTTTTTTTTTACCCTGTTTATTTTTTAGAGTCAGATTAAGTCACTTTCTTTTATTACCATCAGCCTTAGTCTCTTTGTGCTTAAATATGGTACAGAGGGACCAGATACTTTATACCTCTAAACTTTTCGGTTCTTGTTCAAACTGGAGGTGTCTGGTAGGGAGCTAGCAACACAGAGTAAATATTCAAAGGTCAACATAACTCTCTGAAACCAAAAGGATGATTTTTCCCCTCAAGGGGAGTATTTCTTAGTAGGGACTCTAATGCTAATTCTAGTACTTCAATTGTCATCTGTTTTTCAATTTTCAGATTATACATTTTGTTACATAAATGAATGGATTCAAGGCAAATGAATCAACTTTTAAATTTAAGCTTTACAGAATTCTTTTCATTAGCCTAATATTATGTTTTCATCTTTAAATCTCAATTAGATTTTTTTAAATAGCAGAAGATCAAGGGCCAGATATTAGGCCACGGAATGACTGATAATCCTTAGATAATATATATTATTTGTACATTATGCACAACTCAGTCATAGAGGGCGATAGTGCTGACAGTTACAAAACTGCAACTTCAGGAAGAACGATTGGTCCAGGAAGATGGGGAGGCTGGATACTATGAATTTGAGCATTTGAAACAATGACACTATTTGAGTCTCACAGGCAACGGCGGCAGGGGGCGGGGGGGTAATGTGGGCGTTCAGAGACTCATAACAAGGTCCTTCAACAATATGTTAATTCAGTGAGGAAAACAACATATTTGCACAGGCAGGGTAAAGGGAAAGGAGTTGACAAAATCTGTGTATGAATTAAAAAATTAATAATAAACAAGATTATATAATTATGCCAAGTTTGTAGTCTCAGATGATTAATTTCCACTATTTACTTATATTATCTTTTACTTTCCTGTAAAGTTTAATCCATTTATGTAATATATCTCTCCTTCTGAATACTATTTTCATCATTTTATATTTGTTTCTTTCTCACCATCCTGCATTTAAATATCTTCCTCTTTTTCATTTTTCCTGTGTGTTTTTAAATCTTTTTTGAAAATTGCACAAAAGACAGTTATTAACAAAATGAGAAAATGACATGGGAACAAAATTTAAAATTGCCCATACAATTAACATTTTGGTGTGTATCTTCTCAGGATTTCTGTGTGTAAATATATATACACATATAAATATCATCTTCTACAAAATTTTAAATCAAAAATGGGATTATGGGGCCTCCCTGGTGGCGCAGTGGTTAAGAGTCCGCCTGCCGATGCAGGGGATACGGGTTCGTGCCCCGGTCTGGGAGGATCCCATATGCCGCGGAGCGGCTGGGCCCGTGAGCCATGGCCGCTGGGCCTGCGCATCCGGAGCCTGTGCTCCGCAACGGGAGAGGCCACAACAGTGAGAGGCCCGCATACTGCAAAAAGAAAAAAAAAAAAAATGGGATTATGTTATCCATGGTGATTCTTTTCAGTTAACTTATCATGAAAATTTCCATTGCAATTGATATATTTATATCTTTATATACATATATAAAATATATATCTTTATTTTTAAAAATTTGCTTCGGGCTTCCCTGGTGGCGCAGTGGTTGAGAGTCCACCTGCCAATGCAGGGGACATGGGTTCGTGCCCCGGTCTGGGAAGATCCCACATGCCGCGGAGCGGCTGGGCCCGTGAGCCATGGCCACTTGGCCTGCACGTCCGGAGCCTGTGCTCCGCAACGGGAGAGGCCACAACAGTGAGAGGCCCGCGTAACACACACACACACACACAAAAATTGTTTCATAGCATTTCATTGATGGACCACACTCTACTTAACCAGTTATCTATGATGGATATTGATACAGTTTTTAAACATTGGTAGTTATGAAAAATGTTTCCAAATAATTTTTGAACAAATACCTTTGCACAACTATCAAATTAATTGATAAAAATAAATTTTTGAAGTGGAATGGCTTGGCCAAAAGGTTGGCACATAACCAAGGCATTTGATGCACGTCACCAAACTGGTCACCCTCCAGAAAGGCTGTGTGTATGCTCTGCCACATGTAGCAGTACATAAGAAGGACAGCTTCCTCATTACCACCTATCATGACCATTCTTTCACATTTCTCATGATCTGAAGCTCAAAAATGATGTTTGGGGCTTCCCTTGTGGTGCAGTGGTTAAGAATCCACCTGCCAATGCAGGGGACACGGGTTCAAGCCCTGGTCCAGGAAGATCCCACATGCCAAGGAGCAACTAAGCCCGTGTGCCACATCTACTGAGCCTAAGCTCTAGAGCCTGTGAGCCACAACTACTGAGCCCACGTGCCACAACTACTGAAGCTCGCACACCTAGAACCTGTGTTCCGCAACAAGAGAAGCCACTGCAATGAGAAGCCAGCGCACTGCAACGAAGACCCAATGCAGCCAAAAATAAATAAATAAATAATTTTTTTTTTTTTAAGGGTATCTGGACAGCTATTTTAATTTACAATTCCTGGTTGTTAGTGAAATTGAAACTTTTTCTCATCTAGTTATCAGTCTTTTTACTTTCTGTTTTTTGGTCTTAAATGATTATGTCTATTGATTGGCTGGTTTTTGTTATGTTTTAAATGAACTGAATAGAAACAATTCTATTTTGATGACATTTAATCCTTTGTATGTCATACATACTGCAAATATTTTATGAATTTGTCATTTGCCTTTTAACTGTTTACTATCTTTTGTCCCATACAAAAGCTTTAAATTTGCATGTACTTTAAGCTTGCATTTTCCCCCTATTTTCTAATTCATTAATTTTTACTTTAATCATTAATTTCTTTCTTTCCTTAGTTTTTTTCTCTCCTTCTGACCTTTTTTTTTTTTTTTTTTTTTTTTTTGGTGGTACGTGGGCCTCTCACTGCTGTGGCCTCTCCCGTTGAGGAGCACAGGCTCCAGATGCGCAGGCTCAGCGGCCATGGCTCATGGGCCCAGCTGCTCCGTGGCATGTGGGATCTTCCCGGACCGGGGCACGAACCCGTGTCCCCTGCATCGGCAGGCAGACTGTCAACCACTGCGCTACCAGTGAAGCCCCCTTCTGACCTTTTAAATTTATTTACTTCTATTAAAATAAGAATTCTATTTAAAGTTATTAATTTTTCTCTGTGAATAACACTGGGTATATTTTATAATATTTCCTGTATAGTATTTTCATTGTTATTATATTTCAAATAGTCTGTAAATTAAGCATTGATTTCCATTTGGATTCATTCTTGGAGTGTATTTTTTCATTTCTAAGTAGATACGTTTTCACATTTAAAGTTTGCTACGTAGGGCTTCCCTGGTGGTGCAGTGGTTAAGAATCTGCCTGCCAATGCAGGGGACACGGGTTCGAGCCCTGGTCCGGGAAAATGCCACATGCCACAGAGCAACTAAGCCTGTGCGCCACAGCTACTGACCCTGCGCTCTAGAGCCTGTGAGCCACAACTGCTGAGCCTGCGAGCCACAGCTACTGAAGCCTTCGTGCCTACAGCCCGTGCTCCACAACAAGAGAAGCCACCGCAATGAGAAGCCTGTGCACCGCAATGAAGAGTAGCCCCCACTCACCGCAACTAGAGAAAGCCGGCATGCAGCAACGAAGACCCAAGGCAGACAAAAACAAATAAATAAATTTATTTAAAAAAATAAAAAAAATAAAGTTTGCTATGTGTCTCTAGTTTTCTAAAGCTTATTAGATATTCAATATTTATATATATTTTAAATATACACATACATATCTTTTGAATCTACCTTTTTTCTTATACCAATCACATTTTTCTTTTCATTTTGTTTTTTGCCCAGCTGATCTGGTAAAGATAAGGAGAAGGATTTTAAACTCTCATAACTACAGTGATTCTGTATGATTTCACTGTACAGTGTGATAACCACATTACTATAAATTAACAAAAGAAATAAATTTCTACTTTTTTTATTAAAAATGCTTCTGTGAGGGCTTAAATTTCAAAATAAAACTTATCACAATGAAACTTCTAAAATCATACTTGATGACAACATGTTTTCAAAACAGAATCATAAAAAATTCCTTTTATTTTGGGGCAGTGTTAAACCAATTCCTTTGAAAAATATCATAGGGCATACAAAAAGATGTCTAAAATTTTGTGAGAAAAAATACATCAAAAAAGCTACGACTTAAGACATCATTATTCTCTTATTTCTCATTAACTAGAGAGAAGTCACTTCTTTTTAGATACAATAGGGAAAACAAAAATATAAAACAAGCCCCAAACATCCTTCAGAGGTCCCTGTCCTTTCACCCACTGTGAGCTTTCTAAACAGCAGATCAATTCTTGCTTCCTTATAGAGTCTATTTGGCAAGATTCATAAATTTCGGAACACAATATAGATTCCACCTCATTTACCAAAGCTTTTTGCCTTCAATTGAACTATCCTTTTTTCCAACTGTTTAAAATTAAAGTTGGAGGTTCAAAAACTAAGCATTCATTAGCAACGCTCTTTTAAGACTGGTTTGCCAAAAAAGAACCAAAGGTTTATTGGTGTTGCAGTGATTGAAACAGACAATTCAGTTTTATATGCACATAGAACTAAAATAATACTTTGAGGCCAGTGAGTTTTCATCCTTTCTTTTAACTTTAATGGTGTTCTTATTAGTTTATGCATAAATTAAAGGAACCAGATGGGCTCTCCTTAAATCCCAGGGAAATACATTCACTAAACTTCTTTAGGAAAATCAAGGAAAGAATGTACATTATTCAAAGAAAATAAATAACCCTAATGGAGTTGACTATACCCAAACTACATACAATGTTCTTTCAGTCATTTTAAATACTAGAGAGGAAATATATTGGGTTGGCCAAAAAGTTCGTTCGGGTTTTTTTTCCGTAAGATGTTATACCAACTGACACTGTACTGTCTTCTCCTTCATCTACTAAGATTTTAGCACACAACACCAATAAGACATTTCCAGGTTTGATGATGGATTTTCAGTGCCTACTTATACTCTCTCACATATGACCAATTTAGGAGTTAAAGATCTGGCATAAGAGGCAAAACAAATTAACATGGATTTAACAACTGTGTTCTTCTGTGTAATATATTTTGGTGACATTCGATTTGGCACACTCTGTCTTTGCAAATGATGGCCAGAATCCAATGGATTACCAAATCAGTACTTTAGGTAATAACTATTTTTCCCACTAATGGAGACTGACAATGTACACTTGTCTTGCTGAATGTGTTAGAAAATTACTAGACAAAGTGTTTTTTAAATGTTGTTAAAACAGGTGTTCAAATCAGATTTTCTTTCCTTCTTCTTTCCTTAAATATCAAAGCCCTCAACTCTCTATAAATTACTGCATTTAACCTAACTAGAACTTAGTAAAAACTTAGTTATTTTTAACATGGCATGTTTTTAACATGTTTTAGCATGTTTCAGTTCTATTTCTCCTTTTCAAATGCTCCTTCTCTCCAATTAAGGCAGTCAACTTCATATTTTTGCTGGGGGGCATATAAGAATCCTTTAGTTTTTAAAAGTAAAGTTTTTAGACTGAAATTAAGTAAGTTGATAGTAAATTTCTCTTTTAAATGTAATAAAATATTCATAAGAGAGTAAATGTAGCATTTCTGTATAACTTAAAATTTTTTGAAGTATTCATTTCTGAACCTAGGGTTCTTTCCAGTTTTCATCAGTTTCATCTTTTCATCAGTGTTTCTGTACCAACATCATTAAGAAATTTGAGAGTTTTTATTATAGTATTTTATTCTTTATATTTTAAGGGCTTTTTCTACCTTCAATTTGCCTAATATATCAAAGATACTTAACTGAAACTCAAAGTCTTTAACAAAAACATAACACTAAATGTTTATTAAATTTCTAGATATGCTGGCCAAGCAAGGGCATCAAATTAAAGAAGGAAATTAAATGTCTTCTCTCTAGGACAAAGCATGGAGATTACTTTTTACCTGAAGGCCTCAGTTCTGAAAATGACATTCTGATTTACATTTGTGTTTAACCAACCAACCAAACAAACAAACAAAAAAAGCCCCAAACCTCCCTGTTACTGTATTATATTTGTTCACATTCCCCAAGCTGATTCAGGGAGTCCTAGATTATAGTCTTACTATGGAAGACACTGACTTGGAATCCAAGGTCTAGGGAAACCCCTCTAAGGAGGAGACAGACTCTAGCCGAAGCAACTTAGGATATCATTATGCCAATAGAAAAACATTTTCAAAGGAAAAGTAAGTAATGGGGCTGGAAGGAAAAATTTTCCTGAGCAACTGTGATCTCCTCACAAAAGTAAAATTTGCTTTTTAAGGACAAATAAAATACATATAATTGTTCAAGGAAGAATGTGACCCTTGGTGTTTTGCCCCATCATGCATTTATAATATAAACCTGTGTGTCTCTTGTAGAAGTTTTTTCTTTCTGGGAGTTTAGAGAATTAGCTCCCACACTCTAAGCATAATCTAAAGGTGGATGAAGCAGATCAATTTAGCTGTCATTGAGAAAATGAATAGTAGGGTTGCTCCATACACCTTATAATATACGTGTGTGTACGTATATATGTGTATGTGCACTATACTTAATGTATGTAGGAAGATGAATCCATTCATCCTGCTCATCTAAAGAAACATTAATTGAGCAGGCTTCATTCTCTTTAGTGTCTGATTAGTTATCATAAATAATGAAATACCATTCACTAAATAAACAATTAGCCTTTGTGAGTCTGAAATGAGTCACCTTTCATAGCTGGCTCATGTATATGGCAGGCAACAAGTCAGGTATGTTGCCTTGGGGACAACTCAGACAAGCATTCTAGCATGAGAGGGAAAAGTGAATCTCATATTCTCCTTTTGAAGACTCCAGATCTATACTATGGAGACAGCACAGCTTGTATTCCAGTGTTTTCCATTTATACTGAAATTCTAAGCTAAAGGAAAATAGCATGCAGATGTGCTCCTTGTGATTTGAAGAGGCTCTTTTGTGCCAGAGTCCATGGTCAGTATAATGATCATATTTTTAAAGTATTAGCCTTCTATTTTTTCACAAACTATTACTTATTCATAATATAGGCAACTAAGAATTAAGGCATAGGGGCAATAAACATCAGCTCCTCCAAAGCAGCTGCTCTTTAATTAAAAATCAAAACAGTTAAGTGCTTGCATATTTGGCACTCTTCAACCAACACTCTAACTGGCACCCAAATATCTCCCACAGCATTGTATCAAGTGTTTACACTGCAGACGGGGGCTCCAGGTGCCAGGAGACCCTGGAAGGCCTTCTGCAACATCCAAGAGGTAGCCTTGGGGAGCAGCAGCTTAGAATGTTTGAGTTTTATTGCTCATTGTATAATTATTTGAAAAATCAGTAAATTCTGTTAAACTGAACATTTTATTACCCAGAAGAACTTGGCCAAGCAAGACACAACAAATGGATGACTCCTATTATGAAGAAGAGTTTTCTTTGGGGAATTTTACAAATGCTTTTAAGTCATTAATGAATCACTAGTGAAAGAAGCAAATCATAAATGCTTTTTGAATGGCCTAAGGGTTAGCACCTCCCTAAAATGTCAGCAGCTGATTCCCTGATCCTCAGCATGTATAGGCTTGCTGTTAGTGCACTCACATAGCTCAGGCTATTTAAACGATTAAGAGATGCAGCACATGCAATTCTAGACAGCGACTCAGTGTAACCTAAGTGACCAGGATCAGAGATACTTACTATTCAAGAATCAAAATACATTATATGGTATAAGAACTAAAATTTTGTCCAAATGTTTTCTCCAACAGTGGTATATTAGTTAGAAATATTAGCTTTTACTTTGTAGAAGAAATCTTTAATTGATTTCATAAGTTACCTTCTGTTTTAAAAAGTAAACTATTAGTGGGCTGAGTTTGCCCCTCTGGTCCTTCACAAATGTCTATCTTGTACTTTTCTTATATTATTTTTAACTTTATTAAATATTATTACTTGGGTCATAAGCAATTATAGCAAGATATAAATTTATAAAGTGACACATTTTCAATACCAACCATCTCTATCACCTTATTCCATAATAGCACATTCCATCAAATTAAACTCCAAGATTTCCCACATTTGTTTTGAATTCTATATGTATGGCTTATGAATAGCAATTTTGATGAATTCCAGCTGGTTTAAATATGCAGGCAGACCCTTTATAACAGAATCCTTTCAATTCTTATTGTATTCAATAAGGCCTATTTTAAGTGGGCCACCTGGTAGGATAAAGCGCTAATAATTCTCCACAGGAAAAAAAAGAAAAACAAATCACCCTGCTAAACTTAAGACCATCTTCCCCAACTACGTTACTATTACATACCTAATATAAGTGAGAAGTAGTTCTAATCTTCTGGAAAAGTTGAATTAAAGTTTTAACAATCTAGCCACCCTATGAACTACTAAATTACTCATTTACCTATTATAATGACATTAAAATAATTTCCACCATTTGTATGTGTTGCCTGGTTTCACAAACCTATCATACACATTTCAGTCTCCCCCTCCATTCCCCACACCCTCCTGTTTCCATCCAGCTGGAATACATCAAGGGTGCAGAAGCCAAGGCAAATGTTGACCCCACCCTCCTCCATCCATTTTAAGGCACCTTCAAAGCCAGAGTACTGATCTAGCTCAGTTTCACCAGCAAAGCCAGCCATCCTGCTATTTAAGACACCAGTTTGGGGTTTTTATAACTACACATTAACATGAGAGCTTTGATTTTTGGTCAAAAACTTCAGCTGCACTGAGTTTCATCAGACTGTCTTCCCCTTTCTGCAGAAGAGTCCTCATTATTAAATCTTCATCATCTTTGCTCTCAGTGTTGCTCTCTTTCCTTATAATAACAACCTCTCTGAACTGTCCAATAACCAGCCCTGAGGAACATAATATTTCCCTTCCGAAAGGTCAAAAATGAATAGCCATGATGGTAGTCCAAGCTCTGTTTTCTCTGACATTTGCACACCCTCTGTCATTTGTGCACTGTCACAGACATTGGTCATTTCAAAGTGCACAGAAACACTCTCGCCAAGGCACATGAGGGAGGGGAGCGGGGGCTGGAGAGAGAGGAGCTGCAGTAGGACAAAGAACTTACTTTGTTGTTCCCCTGTGCATGTAGCCGCAAGGAAAAAGAAACAAAAAAGAAATATGTTAAACATAAATTTATTTTAAAATCATGAGGTTTTTCATGCTAGAGCAAAATCCAAACAAATAACTTAGCTATTCACTGACATCCCATTCATACACATACAGCGCCCAAAGCTCATGGACAAGTCAGAGATTCTGCTTATATTAAATGAAATCATACATTTATAACAGTAGAAAATTATGACAGAGATTTCCCCCTTTCTTTCTACTTGAAATACTTGAAGTGTGGGAACCTGGCCAAAAAGCATTGGTTTGAATTGGTAATAAGTGAACTGTTAGCATGAAAGGCAAAGTATTTAGTATGTCAGCTTGCCCTTTCCTGACAGCCCCTCCTCCAACGTGCCAAGCAGTGGAAAATTTCATCAGCCAATGCATTTTTAAACAAACACTGCATCCTTGGTTTCAAAGAAGGTGAGGGAAAAAAAATGAGTAGAGGAAAAGAGTGGGTGGCTCTGGGGAGACAGGGTAAGCAGACCAAGTTACGACCTCCATCTGTACCATTCCTTTACTTTGTAAATTATGACTTTTGTCTTGGGTTGGCATGGGAAGCGAAAACTGTATAGTGGGGATGCAGCCAAAATAAACACTGGTCCACATTCAAGAAAATGGGTCTGGAAAGGTTAGTCACAAAAATGTAGTCATTTCTAAAAGGGACACTCTGGATAGAGACACAGAGAGCCGCCAGCCACAGGCGGCAGGCAAATGGCTCTCCTGTTTCAAACTGGAGCTGCAGGAGTATGATTTATATCAAACAATTTAACTCACATATGGCTTAAAAAAATAAAACGGTGATTCATTACTCCCAGGGCAGCCCGAGTCCTCGTAAGGTCAGATCCTGTGAGGGAGACGTGATGGGATATGGGCAGGGAACAGATCTGAACTCTTCTCACAAGGGGCCCAGAAGGAATTTCTCTCTCCGCTGAGATGCAGAGTGGAAGAGAGCTGCAAGTGAAGTGTGTGCATCTGTGGAGAAGCCTGAGCACGGGTGGAGTAACAGGTTGAGCTGGAGATCTGGCATTTAGTTTTAAGAGAGGAAGTGTGTGCGGGGAAGTAATACATACAAAAATTTTCTGGAGAGCAGTAAGGGAACCATCACAGTAGAGTGTATTTTCTGGAAAACAATGCCAATTGGTGACTGGGGAAACGTCTAATTCAAGGACCATCGAGGCCATCATATTTAATAAAAGCATAAATTTAAAGACACTGGTAAAATAGTGTAGAGAAGTTTCTTGACATTGTGAGTTGCCGTGATATAACCATTAACATCACTGGCTTATGTGAAACATAAATAACGGTACAAGAATGAATGAAATCGGGGGAAAAAGAGTCTTTTGTAAAAGAATATGCCAGTGGTTCAATAAGGCAATAAAGATCCCCAAAGAGAATTTTATCAGGAGTGAAATATTTTTTAGAGAATAATGGGACCTTGGTTCTCCAAAGAAGTGCAGTATTGCTGAAAATACCTCAAACAGATGGGGTTTATTGCATTCCACAGCAGTGCAGCTTTTGATCTACCAAATAAGTTTCAGGAGTTCAACCAAGTATTTTTGCACATTAGGGAATGACTGCCTTCCCTGCTCGGTGGCAGATGGTTCTGTTTGTAGTGGCAACAGTGATGTCACAGAGTAGGGGGCCTTAATCCTTAAATATGAGAAACATACAAGTGGAGGACGTGGTGTGGCTTTGCGATTTCTTGTTTCCTTCAATCATTTCCCAATTGTCTATTCTGAGAGAGGCATAACAGTCATGACTGGTGAACTGTAAATTCTCTATAATTCCTCCACCACTCTGTATGGCAGCATTTATATTTAGAAAGTACCTCCACTGAAGAAAAACTAAACTCTTCAAAATTGGTCATGGAGCTGCTCTAATTTCTGTGGGAAGCACTGTTGGATAAGCTAAGAATAAAGTTATGTACAGCTGGACTAACATGGGCATTTTCTGTCTTGTACAAAAGACTGCTGAGTAAATGCATGGGAGTGGTCATCACCATATTAATAAATATTTATGGGGGTCTGTGTCCATCCCTCTTCTCCCCTATTTGTCATTTGCCACAGAGAAAAGTTCAGTTGCAGAGTCTATCCAAAAGGACTTTCTGATGTCCCCAAAAGATTTAATTATGCGATGGTTTCAACCTCCAAGGCAGTCCTTAAAAGCATGAATTATGACTGGGAGAGTCCTGGGAGAGTCCTGAATTCAGAGGTATAGTGAAGTTCCAGGGTGCTTCACTTTCTACTGTCATTTTTCATCTCTTAAATCGTATACTAGAGGGGAGGACCATCTATGTAGATAGCTAAAAAAACCCTTGTGAAAGTTCTGAGGTATATGACAACAAATATGCAAAACTGAATTTGCACCAAATTTATTTCAGGGCATGCACAGATTTGCAAGCTGCTTTTTTCGGATAGCCAGTCAACGAGCAGCTAAGGGTAGGCTTGTGGATTCTCACTTACCCTGACAGCCTCTATGGCTCACTCCTGACTAACTGATCGAGCCTTTGAGGCCAGCCTGTCCACAGGGCAGCAATTTGGTATCCTGAGACAACAGTTGGGGAAATTCTCCCCAGATCTCACTGATAGTTTCCAAAGAAAAGGGAACTACTAAACTGAGAATTACACCTTCATGGACACATTAATGATAGTCAATCACAATAATAAAGGCTACATGGCATTGAATGCTTTCATCCAGTTGCAGGGACTGAGCTAGATGAGATGTGCAACAGTATTCATTTAGTCCCATAAAATCACTCAGAGGAAGAGATTATTATTTTGTGTTTAAAAAAGAATAAACAACTAGAGAGTGAAGTAAGCCGCCTGAGCCACACTGCACATAAACGGAAGGGTCGGGATTCCAACGCGAGTGGATTTGACTTAAAGTCTACTTAACTTCAATGCACACAGAATGTTCCAAAGAATTTGGAAATCCTTCATGTTTATATATAAATTAAGTCATACTGTGAGCTGACAAAACTGTGTCAGAAAAATCAGTCATATGTTATACCACATTCTTTAGATATTTAATTAAATTTGCACTTATTTGTGTTCACACTTAGAGGAAAAATTTATGTACATGTGTCATAAAATAATATTTAAAAAGTTTTTAAATTATGACCTGCCTAGCTATTGATACATACACACACACACACACACACACACACACACACATTTTTGATGCTCCTTAACCTTGAGGGGGAAATGGTGCAGAGCAAGAAAGGGAATAAAGTTTTGGGTAGAGAGGTCAGTTATAAACTTAGCAGAGGAACTCAGTTTCAGGGGGACTCGGTTTCAGTCCCCACTCCTGTTTCAACTTTCTCCAAATCCTTGAGGGAATATCTCATCAGTAAAAAACAAAACCAGAAAACTATTAATTAATTCCATTAGAAGCATCTTTACTTTGAAACTGTGTAAAATCCCACACACTTATTTAACAATTTTATACTGACTATAATTTCAATTTAATGGCCAAAGGAAATAGAAATAAAAAATAAAATTCTGCCTAATCCAAATTCAGATTTAAATATATTTAAAATATATTCTGGCTGCTCAGAAAGCTCAGGTGATGGTAGAGTGCCAGAGTTGTGGCTCAGAGATGTTATGTCTAAGTTCACTGAGTAAGTCAGTGGCATAGTGGGAAACAAAATTCAGGACTCCTCATTTCCATTTTAGGGCCACATACTATTACAATATAATGCTCAGATAAGAAGTCTACATTTAGCATTAGATCCAGAAAGTTTAAGGGAATGAAGGTAATTAGAAAATGCACATGGGAATATAGTTGGGCTGTTGTACTTTATATAGATATCCACTATAGTTTTTTTAATCACACCGTAGAGTGGTTATTTATTTGTATCTCTCTCTCTCCACAAGACTTGGAATTCCTATAAAGTAAGAATTGCCTCCTTTTTAATCTTTGAATCTTTAGAGTCCACAATAATAGTGATAGATGAAACGAAGGAAGGAAGTGGGAGAAGATGGTGGAAGGGAAGGAAAGAAAGAAGAAAAATTTGTAGAAAACTCCAAGAGAAATGACCTAAGAGACAGAAGGAACAAGGTAGCAGAAAACTGTGATATGAGTGACATAAAAACTGTCCACCACGTGGACACGATAGAAAAAGATATGATGAGGATAAACATGTTATAAAAAAGTATGCAACCTTAGTTTGGACAAAAAAATTATCCAAAACGTCAATTCATTCAAATTTGGGTTATAGCTATTTATCTAAATGAAGCCAAACTTATACAATTTAGAAAAATGACCTATGTAGAATTTTTTCCAGTTAAAATAGAGATGTCTCATGTAGAGTTAAAATAGAGATGTATCATGTAGAAAGCAGAACTTTATCTAGATTCATATCCATGTATGACACATAAATGTTTCATTATTAGGGTAGGGATTGACTGATTTGCTGTTGACTCAATGGTTTATTGATACAAAAACAAAAACACCAGAAGTCCTAAAATTTTACTTAGAAAGAGACATCTGTTATTAGGTTACTCTGACTTCTTCATCAAATCTTTCTAAATTAGGAATAACTCTACCTAAAAGTATCGCTTCCCCCAAACCTAAGAGTGTTCACGAAATGCAATGTTTAGATAAGCATTCTACTTAGATTGCTTTCAGTAGTTAGCTTCCATTTAAACATCTGAAAGTCAAGCAATAGTGTAATATAACCTGCAGAACTACATGGTGCATAAGAAATGCAAATATTGTTTATGATGAAAACTGAGAAAAGTGATGCTCATGGCACACTGACAAGTTTAATTTCCTGTCATGTCTTTGGCATGTAGTAAAAAGCCCCTTTGTCTTGATTTTCCAAGCAACTGTACTAAATGTATGTTAATAAGCAAATAAAAATGATGTGAAAAGAATCAAAACAGTTTGTGTAGGACAACTCTAGATTTGCTTCAAATTGAGCAGCCTAATAAGAATAAATAGCAAATATCTCATTGAGCATCTTCTTTTGTGTAGAGCTATGGATACATGAAAATTCAGATTTATAAAAAGAGTTCACAGAGGGATGGGTAATTTTGCTTTTCCAAGACAGTTTTTTGCTCACAAGAGATGCATTACATAATTTTTTTTAAAATGGCAAACTTGTGTAGTGCATTTAAAATAAGTTTAGTTGACAAAATTATGATGTAAGAAAACATTTTCACAAACATTACAGTTCCTTGGAAGGAACACACACACACACACACACACACACACAAACACACTGACATTTTATATAACCAAATGTATTTGGAAGACAAAAAATATCATAAAGTATTTACAATCTCATTGGGCTGTATTATAAATATCCACAATGTTTTAATGCTCTTCTACTTGCTTAAGTAAGTAGTCTGTGATGAAAATAATAATTATTATCATCATCATCATTATAAATAAAAATAGAGTGCTTACTTGTGTTTAACCTGTCCAGTGCTTTCCCTGCATTATCTCATTTAATCCTGTCAACCACGCTATAGCAGACTCTCGTTATCTCCATTTTAGATGTGGGAATCTTGAAAGATAAAAGGGCTAGGAAACCTTCCCAAGATCTCACAGCTTGTATGTGAGCCTCAGGAATTTCAGTCTATGTAGTTTGATGCTAATGACTGTGATTTAACCCATAGGCTGTGCTGGTTCTCGTAACAATCCAGCCATAACAATCTTTTAAAAATATAAATCTTATCATGTCACTAACTGGCTTGAAACCCTCCAATGGCTTCCCATCTCACCCAGAATAAAACTCAAATGCTGGCTGCCTCCTTCAAGGCCTACATAATCTGGCTACTGACCACTTTTGGAAATCATCAACTACTTTTGTTCTCCTTCATTGTGTCTAGACACTCTGACTTTTTTTGCTGCTCTTCTAAGACACTGAGCTGGCTTTGTACTTGTTAGCCCTCTGCCATGAACACTCTCCATCAGATGTTCATATTATTTATTCCCTGCTCCTTTCAGGAGCCTACTCAAATGTCAACTCTTCAAAGGGGTCTTCCCTAATCACCTTACTAAAATAAAGCTCACTTGCCCCTCATTCTATCTGTCCCTTTAATTTAATTTTTTATAGAACTTATCACCCTAACAATCACACTCTACAATTATACTGTATCCATTCAATTATTTAACATCTGTTCCTTGGTGGGGCAGGACCTCACCATTCACCTCTGCATCACTAGTGCCTGGAAAGGTAGCTGGCAAAAACCACGTGCTCAACAGGCTTTTGTGGAATGAATGAATAAAACATTACATATATGTGCATTTTAAATATAAAATGTTTAATATAGAAATTAAACACACGACCATAAATGGATAGGAAAGAGTAATAAGTAATGATTAGAATTAACAACAAAAATAGAAGTGGTACAGAAGATACCTCTGTACTGCATATAACCTGGAAAGAGTCTGGTTTCACCTCATTTGGAAGGCACAGGGTGTGTCATGGGGGTTCACTGTTTTAGGTGTTAACCAGACAAGTGGAGGTTGAGATAGGGTTAAGAGGTCTACGTGAGAACTAAAATAACAGCAACAAGGAGAATGTTTTGGCACAAATCCTCTATCCTTTACCCCTGGAACTTTGGAACTTTGTTAAATTCCAGTGTAACCTCAGGGATATGGTCAGGTCTGAAATCCACCCCGAGATGCTTCAATTGTCCCACAATGTGCTCATATCTCAGACCTTCCCTTGAGAAGACTCCATCCCTATTTGGGGCCTAGAAATAACCCAACTTATACATGGTCAGTCCTATAAACTAATCTACAGCCAATCTAAGCACCACAAAGGTCAAGCTGGAGTAAATCCTTAAAGCCCAGTCTCATTGCTTAACTTCTGGGGGGAACCTGGATAGTACAATGTCTCGGGGGTAGCAAGTAAGCAGTGAGAGCCACTCATCTGCAGAGTCTGTTTAATGGTGTGTGTACATATGTTGGGTGGGAATTCTGAAGTTTAAATCCAGACTAGTCTGTGTAATATTACATTTTCCAAAGAACACAAATAGAAGGTCTGCTTATTAACTTGAATGAGAGAAGTGTCTCTAAGACCCTTGAAGTATATTAATAAAGATAAGTGGGAATAACTTATCTTTATTAATATAGCAATGTAATTTTTTTTGTTCTTTTATACTCACAATGACATTAACCAGAGTTTAATTTTGGATATATGTACTACAGACATAATGAAAGGAGGTAAATTTTTATAAAAATAAGTACATTTTAAAGAATACTAAATAGTGTTATGATTGATGATGTATATACTATGACTATATGAAGAATGTTATAAACTGCTTATATGAATACTATAGAATAGTATACTGTAGAACAGCATATAAAGGAAAATAAAATTTTAAATTTAAACAAAGAAACTCTCTTGCTTTGAGATTACATATATTATGTTTTATGGCAAAGTTGGGCATTTTCTTTAAAAATATACTGATAAACTTCTTATAATAGAAATCTAATGGATAAAAAAATATATAAGCAAAGTAGCAGTTAAAACTATGGCAAATTAATTAAGTCAAATAAGAACTAGCTTCTCCAGCATATAGTATGTAGAATTATGCTTTCTTAAACATGGTTAATAATTTTAAAATAAGAGATATATCCAACTTACTAAAGATTTATCTGGATAAACCCCAGCTCTTAGTAGAGATGCCTTCCAGCTGTCTACATCCTCCTGTGAATCACATGCCAGCTCGAGAAAGCGATAGTCTTTGTATACATTCCTGGAGTCAAAAAAAAATCATGCTTTTAGTTTTGAACCAAATTCAAAATGATATTATATCCCTGCAGATGATGATACAAATGACAGTCCAAATGAAGAGTTCTCTGACAGTCACTGAAGAAAAACAAAAACAATCTATTGCATTTAAAATAATTAGCAAATTCCTATATGTATGTATTATACAATTTAAAAACCCTCACATTAAAGAATTTAGAGTTATCTGTACTGCTGAGCAATAAGAAGGGAAGGAAATAACAAATGTTCTCAGTATGACACACTGAGTGCCAACTGACAGGGAGTTGTTCTGGGGGGAATGGATTTGCTATTGTCTAGTAATCAGATCAATTTTTGAAACTAATTTACAAATCTAAATGGCTCATAAAACTTTAAAATTATGGCAATAATCTCAAAAAACTAAAATATTATGCTGGATTCAAATCACAAATGCTCATCAATATTGTGAAAAGGAAAGAACATTAACTAATATTTAACAGAGTAAAGTGCCTGTGAAGTGCATATTGACAACTGGACAATACTATAATTTTATATTTCCTTTCTTAATAATAAAATAACACACAAGATGTAATAATACCCATTTAGAATAATTTAGAAACTAGATAAAGGTATAAAAATGGATACAATCAACCATTTTCTACTATTTACAGGTAAACCTATTTCTTTATATTCTTTTGTTCTATGCATTTTTCCACAGTTGAGTTTCCCTCTCTTTCTCACTCTCTCTCTCTCTAACAAGTTTGTGTCCTTTTCACTTACTATTGTATCATGGTCATATACTTATGCTATTACATCTGCATAAACATCAAATTATAATGTTATAATATTCATTAATATAAATGTATGATTATTTACTTGACCTCCTCCTAATATTAGATAAGTAATTTACTTTATTTGCAATCATAAATAATGCTCAAATAAATATTTTTATCCATAAGCCTTTGTCTTTCTACTTTAATTTACTACTATTATTTTCTGAGGATAGATTCTTACAGATAGAGTTACAGAATCAAAGTTATAATCATTTTTGAAGACAATGATACACATTCCAATCATCTTTCCAGAAAAGATAAACCAATTTAGAAAGATACTAGCAGTGTACAAGATTAACAATCTTTTTCTCTTCTTTATCTTTTCCAAGGTGTTCTCATTCATGGCTAAGAGTTTCAATTTACACCTAACTCAGATGGCTTACATATTTACATCCCCTGTCCAGACCTGCCCGACTCATACTGCTTATTGACTTCTCCACTTGAGTATCTCAAAGGCACTGTGACATGGATGACTGAATTGGTGATTTCAAACTTGATGTTCCCATTTCATGCAGCATCAGTGTAATGATGATACTGTGGAGGTACCTTAGACATCTTCCACACTCTCATATACCTCCTTACATTTTACCACTTAAAAGTGTACTTCCTGTATATTGACCATCATGTTATTATCATCTCTCTTTTGGATTATTACAACATCTCTTTAGTCTTGCAGCATCACACGACCACTTTAAATTTGCTCTCTACACGGAATCCTTATTATCTTCTGAAAATGTGAATCAGATATTCACATAAACATATCTGGTTATACCAGTTAAAACCCCTGGTATAAAACACTGCAATACTACATGTTTTTAGGAAAAGACCACCCTCACTATGATGGCCTACAAAGCCCTGCACAGTCTGGCCCAACATTACCTTACTCTCTAGCTTCTTTTCATACTCTGTTCTCCCTTGATTTTTAAGCCACACTGGCCTTTTATTTCTTCATATATGCCATGCTTACTCCCGAAGTCTTTGAATATACTGCTCTCTCTGTCTGCAGCTATCTGTCCTTCCCTCATCACACAGTTAACTCCTGTGCCTTCCCACACTCATGGGACCAGTCCACTTAAAGTACCCAGCAGTTGCACGTGTGCCACAATGAACACAGGAAAATAAAAGGACACCCAAAGAGGTCTAACAGCCAGAGAGACAAAGAATAAAGAAGGCAATCAGAGCAGTCTATCAACAAAAGAGAAAGGTTGGGGGTAGCAAAAGAATAATGAGTATTTGAAGAGGTACAAAAGGGCATTAGAAAAGACTTATAGAACTAAGAAAAATAAGATTTTTAAGTTAATATATTGAGTAGATAAGTTGAAGGAAAGGATGATCAATCTTGAGATTAGAATTAGTAGATGTTAAGATCCAGTAGGAGAATTAGAAAAATATAAAGAGAGAAGTGTGGAGGAAAGACCCAGAACATCTAACCTGTAAATAATAGGAGTTCCAGAAAAAGAAAAGGAAGATGGGAGGAGAAAAATAATTATAAAAAAGAAACTTTTTTTTTTTTTTGCGGTATGCGGGCCTCTCACTGTTGTGGCCTCCCCCGTTGCGGAGCACAGGCTCCGGACGCGCAGGCTCCGGACGCGCAGGCTCAGCGGCCATGGCTCACGGGCCCAGCCGCTCCGCGGCATATGGGATCCTCCCAGACCAGGGCACGAACCCGTATCCCCTGCATCGGCAGGCGGACTCTCAACCACTTGCGCCACCAGGGAGGCCCAGAAACTATTTTTTAAAAAAGAAACGTGAGCTTCCCTGGTGGCGCAGTGGTTGAGAGTCCACCTGCCGATCCAGGGGACACGGGTTCGTGCCCCGGTCCGGGAAGATCCCACATACCACGGAGTGGCTGGGCCCGTAAGCCATGGCTGCTGAGCCTGCACGTCCGGAGCCTGTGCTCCACAACGGGAGAGGCCACAACAGGGAGAGGACCGCGTGCCGCAAAAAAAAAAAGAAACGTATCCTGATTTTCATAAAGATCCAAATCTTTACATTGAAAGTGCTGTTTCAGGTAGAATTGATGAGAAAAATTAACACATACACACACGCTAGTATAAATCTTGAGCTCTGAGATAAAGAAAAGTCTTCTGTAAAGAAAGAGAAAGTTGCTTACAAAGGAAAAAGAATTAGACTGGCCCTGGACTGAACATTCAAAAAGGTAGAAGGCAATGAAATAGTATTCATGGATTCTTAAGAGGATTTCAGACTCAGAGTCCCACATCCAGCCAGGTTATCACCATATACCCAATCTGAGGGAGATGCTAAGGCAGTATTAGGATTACAACAACACTGAATGAACCTGCAGAGAGTGTTCAAGGGTGAAGAAAAACTAAGAGAAGAGAAAACAGTGGTGAGCAACAAAATTTGTCGTATCCATAGAGTCAAATCAAAATAAATAATGATAGATCATCTAAGAATTGCAATATAAGGACTAAATAAGAAGTCTTAAAGAAGAAGAGACACATTGCAACAGAAATTCAAATAGTCTAAAACTCAGGGGAGGGTGGAAGGAAAAAAAGATGCTCACAAGTTCTCCTCTGATGGGTACAGGAGTGAAGAGTAGGGAAGCAAAGGGATCCCAGAGTTCTCATATTGTTGGAAGAAGTGGGCGAGGAGAGAAGTAGGAGAAGAAAGCGTCTTGGGAGAGAAATATTTGATAATTTGCCTCATGGAATAATAGGGTTATGTACTGATGAGTGTAAATATTAATAAAATAAAAAGTACAGAACTCCCAAATTAAAAAAGAAAAATTAAAGAAAATTAATAGCCTCTTGATCAAATCAACAAAAAATTAAGAAAAGAAACAACAAAATAAAATAGGAAATTTTAACAATAGGAATAAAATCAAGTATATTAATTATTAAATTAATAAAAGTGAACTGAATTCTCTCAGCTAAACAGTTAATTTAGGTTATAAAAATAAAACCCAGTTATATGTTATTTGCAAAAATAAAGGAACAGGTAAAGATATATCAGATGAACACAAAACAAAGAAATAAAAATGCATGAATGGCAATATTAATATAGACAAGATAGAATTTAAAAGTACTGAACAGGATAAACAATTTAAAAGCACTAAATAGAACAAATAGAAATATTATATAATGATACAAAGTACAATTTATGAAGACTGGAAAATACTTATAAACCTGTTTGCACCAAATAATATAATAGACAAGTAAATGAAGCAAATGTTACTTTAAAATGTAGGATAAACTTGACATAACTATTGCATATAATTAATTAAAATATAAATATGGAAAGTTTTTAATATGGCATTTTCCAAATTAGATATAGTGGACAAAAAATAAGTAAGCACATACGAGAAATAAATAGTACAACAGATAAAGTAAATTTAATAGATTCCCTTATCGCTTAAATAGAAGATAAAGATGTTTTCATCATCAACAAACCATTTACAAAAATCTGTTATATACTTGGATCTGCACACATACATAATATCAGCTTTAAGAAATTTTAAAAAAGAGAGATTTTATGAATCCCATTCTTTGGTCACAAAACAAAAAAAAAAGAAAAAGAAAAAATGAATTTCTAAAAAAAAGACTCAAAAAGAAAATAAAAAGCAAGCACACTCCTCGATAATCCTTGTATTACAGAAGAAACCAAAACAAAATTGTAAATTATTTAGAAAGCAAAATAATATATATAAACACATCATATCCAAACGGTGGAGCACAGCAAAGGCTGTAGGAAAACTTATGGCTTTAAATATGTTCATCATTTAGAGAAAAAATAAAAAAAGTTAATATTCATCTATAGAAAGTATTAAATTAGGATAAAAAAACAAAATAAGCCAAGAAAGGAAGTTAACATAGATTAAAGCCAAAACTAATGAAATAGGAAATATTAAGATAACATAAAGGATAAAGACATCCATGAGTATTTTCCCTTTAGTAATAGATAATAAATTTATAATCCTAATTAGGGGAGAAAACAAAAGTATGCAAGATCACAAATGAGAAAGGATAGAATACATACCCACAAATATATAGGAGATTGAGAAAATTACAATCAAATACTTTATGCAATCTTATGTCAAAACTAAGAACCTAGAGGTAATTAATAATATCCTAAAAAATATAAATCAACAAAATTAACTCAGAAAGAATTGGAAAACCCAAGTTGCTTTTACAAGACACTGCTAGTATTAAGGTACTTACTTAAAAGACTAACACTGACTGCAAGACAAATATACAAAAATCATGGAGGGACCTTCAAAATGGCGGAGGAGTAAGCCGTGGAGAGCACCTTCCTCCCCACAAATACATCAGAAATACATGAACATGTGGAACAACTCCTACAGAACACCTACTGAACGCTGGCAGAAGACCTCAGACTTCCCAAAAGGCAAGAAACTCCCCACGTACCTGGGTAGGACAAAAGAAAAAGAAAAAACAGAGACAAAAGAATAGGGACAGGACCTGCACCACAGGGAGGGAGCTGTGAAGGAGGAAAGGTGTCCACACACTAGGAAGCCCCTTCGCGGGCGGAGACTGCGGGTGGCAGAGTGGGGAGCTTTGGAGCCGCGGAGGAGAGCGCAGCAACAGGGGTGCGGGGGACAAAGCGGAGAGATTCCAGCACAGAGGAGTGGTGCCGACCAGCACTCACCAGCCCGAGAGGCTTGTCTGCTCACCCGCTGGGACGGGCGTGGGGCTGGGAGCTGAAGCTCGAAGGGCTTCAGAGGTCAGAATGGCCATCATCAAAAAATCTACAAACAATAAATGCTGGAGAGGGTCTGGAGAAAAGGGAACCCTCTTGCAGTGCTGGTGGGAATGTAAATTGATACAGCCACTATGGAGAACAGTATGGAGGTTCCCTAAAACTAAAAAGAGAATTACTATACGACTCAGCAATCCCACTACTGGGCACATACCCTGAGAAAACCATAATTCAAAAAGAGTCGTGTACCACAATGTTCACTGCAGCTCTATTTACAATAGCCAGGACATGGAAGCAACCTAAGTGTCCTTCAACAGATGAATGGATAAAGAAGATGTGGCACATATATACAATGGAATATTAGCCATAAAAAGAAACGAAACTGGGCTTCCCTGGTGGCGCAGTGGTTGAGAGTCCGCCTGCCAATGCAGGGGAAAGGGGTTCGTGCCCGGTCTGGGAGGATCCCACATGACGCGGAGCGGCTGTGCCCGTGAGCCATGGCCGCTGGGCCTGTGCGTCCGGAGCCTGTGCTCCACAATGGGAGAGGCCACAACAGTGAGAGGCCCACATACCACAAAAAAAAAAAAAAAAAAGAAACGAAACTGAGTTATTTGTAGTGAGGTGGATGGACCTAGAGACTGTCATACAGAGTGAAGTAAGTCAGAAAGAGTAAAACAAATACCGTATGCTAACACATATATATGGAATCTAAAAAAAAAAAAAAAGGTTCTGAAGAACCTAGGGGCAGGACAGGAATAAAGACACAGATGTAGAGAATGGACTTGAGGACACAGGGAGGGGGAAGTGTAAGCTGGGACAAAGTGAGAGAGTGGCATGGACATATATACACTACCAAATGTGAAATAGCTAGCTAGTGTGAAGCAGCCACATAGCACAGGGAGATCAGCTCTGTGCTTTGTGTCCACCTAGAAGGGTAGGATAGGGAGGGTGGGAGGCAGACGCAAGACGGAGAAGATATGGGGATGTAGGTATATGTATAGCTGATTCACTTTGTTATACAGCAGAAACTAACACACCATTGTAAAGCAATTATACTCCAATAAAGATGTTAAAAAAATACAAATCAATGACTTTCCTCAATACACCCAATAACTGAAATGGAAAAAATACTCCATTCACACTAGGAGAAAGGCTATAAAATACATAAAAATAAATTTTTTTAAATTAAGAAAATTATAAGATCTTCATAAATGGGAAGGCATATTTGTATGTGTTGATTTGATTACACTACACTGCTAGGTCTTACTAAGTGACTAGCACTAGTAGGTATTCAATAAATACTTATTGAATAATGAGTACCATCACACCCTTAAAAATATTGAGTATCATCTCTAAAACACCTTTGAAAATTTTATAATTTAAATGATTCTCAGGGCTTCCCTGGCGGGGCAGTGGTTAAGAGTCTGCCTGCCAATGCAGGGGACACAGGTTCGATTCCTGGTCCGGGAAGATCCCACATGCCAAGAAGCAACTAAGCCCGTGCGCCACAGCTACTAAGCCTGTGCTCTAGAGCCCATGAGCCACACCTACTGAGCCCATGTGCTGCAACTACTGAAGTCCACGCACCTAGAGCCCATGCTCCGCAACAAGGGAAGCCATCGCAATGAGAAGCCTGCTCACCGCAATGACGAGTAGCCCCCGCTCACCACAACTAGAGAAAGCCCGCGTGCAGCAACGAAGACCCAGTGCAGCCAAAAATTAATGAGTAAAATAAATAAATTTTTAAAAAGTGATTCTCCATCAAAGCTTTAATATTTCTGCAAAGGAGGATGAGCATTTTTATATATTTATGGAAATGATGTTCTTTGTTCTGATTTCATTACATACTTTTTGTATATTATTGTAATAATTTCTCATTTTTATTTGCTTTTGCCTGACATATCTTTGTCTCTTTTACTTTTTTGCTTTTATCCATTTGTTTTAGTTTTTAAAAAGAAATATCTGTTATAAATGCTAACTGTAAAGTAGGCTTTTATTTTTCATCCCAGTTTGAAAATCACCTCCTACAATTAGGAAAGTTTTAATCATGTTTATTTCTCGCCTTTTTGGTTTCTATATTATTTTAGTGGTTTTCAGTTCTACAGGTAAATGACCATCTTAAAGTTTTCCAAATTATTCTTGAATTCATTTTTGTATATAAAATTCCTGTATATAAAATTCCTGTATATAAACTTTAAGAATAAAATAATAATTTTTGGCTTCTTGGGGGATTTAGAAGCTTTTACTTTCCACATTACCTCATGACATTTGCAAATCTGTCTAGAAATATTAACTTAGAATATTATTTCTGAATTATTGTTTTCACATTTCTTTGAGGCTCCTTTTTTTCTTTTTTTACTTTTGTATTCAATTTTGTTACACTTAAGCAATTATTTAGATGGAACGCTACATGTTTAACTTTAATAAAGATTTATCATCAGGCATTTTCTACCTGGACTTCTCAATTTGTAAATTCTTACTTGGATTCATTTTTTGAGCTGACTCAAACTAGAGTTAGCTATCTAAATTTCTGGTTGGGGCAGTCTCCACATTTCTCACATTGATTCAGTGAGTAAGTGAAGAAATTTCTTATTGTTTTTTACTGTTTAGCCCAGTTTTTCTTATTCAGGGTAATGCATGCAATGGTCACTCAAAGGATTTCAATCTAGTTCACTCTGTGTGAGTCTTGCAAATAGTTGACTGACATTTCCACTTTCCAGTGCTTTTGAGACTTTCCATCTCTGTTGTATATGAGTTTCTGGATATAGCAATGGATGGAGAAGGGCAAAAGAGAAGCTTCTAATTTTTCACCATCTTTATAAGAGGTCTTCTTATTTAACCTTCATAGCAACCCTGCAAAGTTGGTTATAGAGTGGTTTTACAGTTGAGGAAGCTGAGATTCAGAGAGATTAGGTGACTTTCCCCAAATCACATAGCTAATTAACGGCACAACCTGGGCCTACCACGTTCCTTGGCATATAGACTCTGTAAAACAAATATTAGTTGAATGAACAAACAAAGAAATCAATGAATAAATGAACTATGGAATGAAGTTGGACTGTGCTTATTTTTAAAACCAACTTTTTCATTTTTGACTGGACCCTTAACTTTCTACAGAAAACCTAAGATTTAAAAAGTTTGAAGAGACAAACCATAATAAGTAGAATGAGTATTTTTTTTTTTTTTTTTGCGGTATGCGGGCCTCTCACTGTTGTGGCCTCCCCCGTTGCGGAGCACAGGCTCCGGACGCGCAGGCTCCGGACGCGCAGGCTCAGCGGCCATGGCTCACGGGCCCAGCCGCTCTGCGGCATATGAGATCCTCCCAGACCGGGGCACGAACCCGTATCCCCTGCATCGGCAGGCGGACTCTCAACCACTTGCGCCACCAGGGAGGCCCAGAATGAGTATTTTTAATTAAAGTGGGACATATTTAAAGGAACTATATTTTCCTAGTATGACAGTTTATTGTTGGAAAATTTGAAAGGTCATATCTTTGCTACAGAGCAGAAAGGGTAATGGATTATCTTGATGGAATCAAAATTCATCAGTTTTTAGTTTTCTAATTACCTCTCTACAATAGCTTTTAACTACCACTTAGGTTTCCATCTGAGGCATTTCCACTGCACAGTATGAGTTCCTTGAAGATGTAAAGGTATGGGGAAGGCAAAGCTGGACAAATGCCATGGGAGCTCTTGGCCAGCTGGAAAGCATGAAAAGTAGAGGGTACAGACTTTCCACACTCTCTAAGCAGATCTGAAGAATTCAGCTTTGGCCCACTCTTACTGACCTTTCTCCAGAGTATTTTCTTTCAGGGGCTCTTCAAATGGAAAATCTTGATTTTTTTCCCTCAAAGGATAGCCAAATTCTTGAGAGGGAAAATAATTATCTGGTTGAAACATTAGAAGAGGGTCAAAGGCTTCTGGTGGCTTTGGCTGCTTCATTTTTACCCATTTTTGAAGCCTCGTCTTAGGCTGTGTCTAGACATCCAAGGAGAGTTGGATACAGGTCTAAAACACTAAACTGAGCTGATTTACTGGAAGTCTCATAAATTCTGTGGATGCAGCTTCCAGGTTCTCACCTCATGCTGTAGCTATATAGATAACCCACAGCAATTTGTACTGCCTGCATTTTTTGTTGTTGTTTAGTCTATTTCAGCTGCAATCACACAGATATGGGCTTCTGAATGATTTCACTATGAAATCAAGCTGAACTATATGTTTTGCAGTTTGAAAAAATAAAATTCATCTCAATATTAAAAATGACCATAAGAAATTTTATCCCATAAGTAAAAGGCTTTTAAGTGTTACACTGTAGAGAACATGACCACGTGATGAGCCCATGTTTTGATTATATACATAACTTTCATTCACATCATAAGAATGTCTTTGGGTGTTAAAAATGTGAAGTTTAATTTCTTTGCCTATGACAGTTCTTCAAACATCTGAGACCAGATATTACGTGTCCCACAAGTCTTCTAGTCCCCAAGCCAACACTTCTGCCAACTTTTCCAAATGTTTCTCATATGAAGAGGTTTCTAGATAACACTGCATCCTTCTTGCATTCTTGTGAATTTGCTCTATTTTAAATGGATTTTCTGAAAATGAGATGCCAGCAACTGATCACAAATCTCCAGATGCGATATTATTCATATGTAAGGAAGAAGTCTGGCAGAATTTTTGCCTGCTTTCTGGACAGAAAACTTTTACTAATGTAAGTTTAAGTAAAACACAGTAGAATATAGTAAAGACCATAAACACCTATTGAAATCCTGGCTATTATTATCATTTATTATCTTATATGACGTTGGAGAAGGCAACCTCTTTGAATTTCAGTTTACCCACCTATAAAATGGGGATAATAGCATTATCTATCTCAGGCTTACTATGATAATAAAATACGGTTATGGGGCTTCCCTGGTGGCGCAGTGGTTGAGAATCTGCCTGCCAATGCAGGAGACACGGGTTCGAGCCCTGGTCTGGCAAGATCCCACATGCCGCAGAGCAACTAGGCTCGTGAGCCACAACTACTGAGCCTGCGCGTCTGGAGCTTGTGCTCCGCAACAAGAGAGGCCACGACAGTGAGAGGCCCGTGCACCGCGATGAAGAGTGGCCCCCGCTCGCCGCAACTAGAGAAAGCCCACGCACAGAAATGAAGACCCAACACAGCCAAAAATTAATTAATTAATTAATTAATTAAAATTTTAAAAATTGGATCATATATTCATCTTTAAAAAATAATAATAAGGTTATATGCGTGAAGAACTTATTTCACACCATGCCCAGCATTGGCTAAATGTACAAGTAAAATATATAAAGTACAAAAATTATTATTATGCATTACTTTCACTGCATTTAGGTCCCTTACATTTGACGTCCTATAAAACCAGACCTCTCCTGGACTGAATGCATATAGAGTTTTTAAAACATGAGTAAAATTTATACTTAGCATTATTACATTTCATCTGGTTAGTTTGGGCCCATTTAACAGTTTGCTCAGATGTTCCGAATCCAAATTCTGGCAAACAATATATTCACAATTCTTCCTGTTTTGCATTATCTGCATATTTATTACATAACATTCCCATATCATTATCAGAGTCGTTGGTAATCATATTATAGACCTAAAACAGACTTCAAAGGATCCCATACCAGAGTTACATGTTCCATTAACTTGTACCCATTGGCTATCAACAATAAGACTTTAAGATTTAATCATAAGACCATCATAAATGGACTATCAACTTATGTCTCTCTATTTCCCCTCACGCATATTTCAAAAGACTATATCAAGGTCTAAGTATATTATATCTACTCCATTCTATTAAAAATTTGGAGTCAGTTTGGTTCAACTTGTTTTTCAATATTCAAAGAAAGTTCCTATTGATCACTGATATCCTTTCTAAATAATTATAAATATCAATTTCATAATTAATTATAGATGTATATAGCAGGGCAGTGATGATAAACTCATCAATCAAATTTCCATTTTGTTTTCCCTTTTGAAAACCTGGACAACAGCCTCCTCTGTGGACTTTTTTTTTTTTACTCATCCACTGATCCTACCACATATCCACTCATCATCACCCTGCTATGTCTTCACTTCTGTGCACACTCAGTTTAGCACTATAACTACAACCTTGCAAACTTTTGCATCCCTTTCCTGTCTTTTCCTTCACCATTTTATTTACCTAATAAAACTCCAACTGAATTACTTTCTTACTCAGCTCGGATATCCAAGTTGCTAAAGAATCCAAGAGAAAAACTATACAATTGTGATGACTAAACTCACTTCAAATATCAAATGGGCACCTAACTTTTCCAGACTTCCCTACTATAAATCTTCAGTCAATATGCTTTCTCACTGTACTAGAGGATTACTTCATACCTTTTTTTCCCTCAAATCTCTAATACACCATCTGCCACTCACACTTAACAGATAATTCTGCTTCATACTACACAGGAAAAACAAATACAATCTGATGAGAATGATCTATCTTCTTTCCATCAAATCCACCAGACTACCTGCATTAGCAACCACAGGTTCGCCTTCCTCTTGTACCATGGAAGACCAAACCCTCAACTTATACGCTAGGTCCCATCTCTTCTAATGTCTTCCTGAACTTCCTGCAATTATTTCTTTTCTCTTCCATGTCAACAATTTCTTCCTTTCTACTATTGGATCATTCATATGGCATACTAGCATGCCTCAAAAGCAACCATCTTAAAACACACACACACACACCACACACACACACACACTTTCACTTTCACCCCCTAAGAACTGCCTCATTTCTATTTGCTTCTACAGTGAAATTCCTTGAGTTATCTTGAATCATTTTCTCCATTCTCTCTCCTCTCATTCTTTCGTCAATCCAACCCAGTGAGATTTGTGATCCTGCTACTCTATAGTTACTGGTCTTATCAAGTTTATGTGATCTACATGTTGCCACAGAAAATGCTCAATTCCTAACCTTCATGTGACTTGCCTTCACTGCAGCATTTGACATTGTTGACCACTCCCTCTCTTTAATCACTGTCTTCCCAAGACTTTTGCAATATCACACTCTCCTGCTTTCCACACTTCTACCCTACTGACTGCAGCTTCTTAATCTCTTTTGCTGTCTCCTCTTCCTTTGTTAGACTTTTAAATTTGGGAGTGCCCCAAGCTCCTTCCATGGTCTGTGCTTTCTCTGAGGTGATCTCTGTCTGGTGGCCTTAAATACCATTTAAATGCAGATAACTCCAGACCTCTACACTGAACTACAGACTCCCATATCCAAGCCACCATCTTCTCTCATCTGGTTGATTGTTACAGTTTCCTAACACCTCCTTGACACCTCTCTTGATCCACTCTCCACAAAGAAGCCACAGTGATCATATATTATATCACCACCCTGCTTAAAATCCTCCAGTGACTTCCCACCACGAGCAGGAAAAAAATTCAAACTTCTTGCCATGAATGATCTACCTTTCCAACCTCGTTTTTCATTTATGTTCTTCCAACTGCAACATAAGTTCAGTGATGGAGTGCTAAATGTTGATTAATGTATTTCTAGCATTTACATTATATGCTGGGTGCTCAATAATATTTGTCGGCTAACTAACTACTCTTTCAGTCTTTTCTCAGCATCCAAAATTCTTCAAAGACTTATTGACAATGAATCAATGATACCAAGATGTTACATTATTATAAATTGAGAACCAAACCTGTGATTTCAACAATATGAATTTAATAAGCTAGGACTATGAATTATTCTTATATCTTAAAGAGAATATTCCTGATTTCATCTACTTGTAATAATAAGAAGCAGTGCAATAAAACTAGAAATTATGATAAAAGTTAAACAGAAAAGAACCATAAAGCCACTTAAAGTAGCCCCCCACCCTCACCAAATTTTGTGTCAAATAGCAACTTAAAGGTGTAATTACACACTATTTGCTAAATAGACAAAATAATACCACGCACCAGATTGAAACTCAGGACATGCAGCCAAAATTCTATTCAGAGGCAAAATCACAGTCATGTACATCTTATTATTTTAAAAAAAAGAAGCAAAAATGCATTGTCAGCATTTAACAAGTTGGAAAATGATAAAACTTAGCAGAGCAAAATACAAGATATAATAAATTAGGAACTAATTATGGAAAACTGAATTATCATTGATAAATTTAAGATTCTGTTCTTTGATGAATCAAATAATGAAACAGCTCTGTAATATCTAGTAAATAAAAGATGAGAAAAATAATAAAAATCAGAAATGAGACATGATTTAACAGGGAGAAGATTAAATTATTTTAAGAGATGTTAAGTATACTTTTATGATAGCAAATTTATAAGTATCAATGATGGATAAAATTTCTAGGAAATTATGAAAAAAGAATCATAAAATCCCAACAGACCAATATCCACAGGATAAACTGGAAAACAAAATTTTTCTTCAAAATAGTTCTGATCTCAGATAATTTATAGGTCTTTCTTTCCAAATTTTAAGGGAAAGATTCTTTTATGCAGGGCATCTCAGAAACATTAATAGGCCAATACACACTGTAAATCTCCAAGAAAAGAACATGCTAAGCAGAATTCCCCATTTATTTGACCCTAGATTCTTTTTTCCTTGAACTTCTCACAGGGCTAGTGTGTACTTTAAGGACCAAACTTTGGGATATTTCTCTATAAACCAATCTCACCTATGAATAAAGATGTAGAACTCCTATAAAATATGTTAGGAAATTGAGTGTCATAAAATGTTTAAAAGTATGACCTTGAATAGTCAAAGCAATCTTGAGAAAGAAGAACAAAGCTGGAGGCATCACACTCCCTGATTTCAGACTATAGTACAAAGCTATAATAAACAAAAACAGTATAGTATTGACATAAAAACAGTCACATAGATCAACAGAACAGAATAGAGAGCCCAGAAATAAACTCATATATACATAGTCAATTAATTTCCAACAAAGGAGCCAAGAATATACATTGGGGAAAGGACAGTCTCTTCAATAAATGGTGTTGAGGAAACTAGACAGTCATATGCAAAAGAATAAATCTGGACCACTATCTTACACCATACACAAAAACAAATATAAAATCGATTAATGACTTCAATTTAAACCTGAAACCATAAAACTCCTAGAAGAAAACATAAGCAGTGATCTCCTTAACATGGGTCTTGGTGATGATTTTTTAGATTTGACACCAAATACAAAGGCAACAAAACTACATCAAACTAAAAAGATTTTGCACAGCAAAGGAAACCATCAACAAAATTAAAAGGCAACCATCAACAAAATTAAAAGGCAAACCATCAACAAAATGAAAGGAGAATATATTTGCAAATCATATATCTGGTAAAGGGTTAATATCCAAACATAAAAAGAATGCACATAACTCAACAACAAAAAATCTGATTTTAAAAATGGGCAGAATAAACATGGCCATGCAGATGGCCAACAGGTACATGAAAAAGTGCTCAATATCACTAATCATCAGAGAAATGCACATCAAAACCATAATGAGATATCACCTCACACTTGTTAGAATGACTATTATCAAAAAGACAAGAAAGAAATGTTGGCAAGGATGTGGAGAAAAGGGAACCCTTGTACACGGTTGGTGGGAATGTAAACTGGAGCACTCACTATGGAAGAGTATGAAGGTTCCTCAAGAAATTAAAAATAGAACTACAGTACGATCTAGCAATTCACTTCTGGGTATTTATCCAAAGAAAAGTAAGACATTAAACTCAAAAGACATGGAAACAACCTACGTGTCCATCAAAGGATGAGCGGATAAAGAAAATGTGTGTGTGTGTATGTGTGTGTGTGTGTGCGTATAATGCTAGGTAAAATAAGTCTCACAGACAAAGACAAATATTGTATGATCTCTCTTATATGTCAAATCTTATAAAGCACAAAACAAAAAACTGAGCTCATAGATACAAAGAACAGATTGTTGATTGCCAAAAGCAGGGCATGGTGTGGTGGGCAAGAGATACAAACTTCCAGTTAAAAAAGAAATAAATCATGGAGATGTAATGGTGATCAGAGCATGGTGATCATAGTTAATAATACTGCATTGCATATGTGAAAGTTGCTGAGAGTAAATCTTAGAAGTTCTCGCCACAAGAAAAAAATTTGTAACTGTGTGGAGACGGATGTTAACTAGACTTGTGGAGACCGTTTCACAATATATACAGATATCAAATCATTATGTTGCACACCTGAAACCAATATAAAGTTATATGTCAATTATACCTCCATAATAGAAAAAAAGATCCAGCCACCACTACCAAGTAGGGTTTTTCCTAAGAGAAGTTTTTGTGAGGAATACTGTAAAGAGACCACTTGCATTCAGTACCATGTATAAATTGACCACTCACAAATCCCAGACTTCTCCTCCAAGCTACAGTTAAATTCTGGATATTTCCACTTTCAAAATCTTGATTTACTCTCAAATCTTCTCTTCCTCCAAAGTTTCCTCGTATTAGTATATGGTGTCCCCTTCCAACTAGTTGCTTGTGCTAGATACGTGTCATTCTGGACGTCTCTTTTTCCCGCACTTCAGTTTCAATCAGTCCGTCTGTCAACACAGCCCCCTAATGAATCTCCTTTATTTCATCTCCACTGCCTCCATTCTAGTCCAGGACACAATCATCTTTCACCTGGACTGCTACACAAAACTCCTAACTCCTAGACCTGCTTCTCTCCTACTCTCCATTCTGTAGCCAAACGCAACCCCATCAATGGCTTCCCACTGTAGTAGGATAAAGATCACCAATTTTGATACTCAGTCTTTAGTATTTCCTTTCCTTGACACAGTGAAGAGAAAAAGGTGAAGAAATAAAATTTTTAAATGAAAAAAATTTAATTTTTATAAAAAATATTTTAAAATATAAGAGCATTGCAAAACACATTTACTGTAAGTGCAGCTGCAGAATCAGCTGAGTCACCACCACTCCTGACTTTCTCTGGCTGCCAACAGCCATGGTGCCAAGTCCATGTCAGTGTTAATCACTGACACAATAAAAGAGCTGAAAGCATGAATTTTGGTTATAACTGTGGGGTCTTATGTATGATGAGAAAGGTCATAAAGAAGGCAGATTAAAATTTAAGTGGTGGAAATTCTTAAAATATAGCATATTTTATATCTAAATATTCTTCCTCATACCCAAATGCTAAAATAATCTGATGTCACACAATTTAAGAAGGTAATCTAAATAAAAATAGAAAGTTTGGATTCCTTAGTAGGAACTGTAAAGACCTGGTTGCTTGAAAGCCCTTCTGCTCCTGGCCCCTTTCCCCCGGACTTCATGGTTTCTCCTGCAAAAGAGGAGGAGGACTGATTGATTTGATTGATGGGTTATAAAAGAGAAATTGAGCAAGCCTGTGTCCATGGGACACATGCAATTCTCTCTCATTCCAAGATGCTCTGGTGAGTTCTGCCTTGTGGGAGAGGTCTGTGGTCACTCTGCTTTGGCTATGATTATTGGGGGCTGAAGTATTAGCAAGACACCTGGCCACAGATCTAGATCCATTTGTTTCATGACTTATCTGTTTGTTTCCTGTGCTTCCAAAAACAGCAACAACAACAACAAATCTGAACTGGAGAAGGGGAGAAAAGAGTGTGATTTACTGGCCCCCTAAAACTCCAACAGTGAGGGGTAGCGTTGAAGAGAGGTTCATAGTTTTGGTTTCAGATGGGTTATAAACAGGAAGTGAAAGTAGGCCTTCTGAGTGAAAATGCCCAATAGGCAGCTGGAGATGTGGGACTGGTATCTCAAGATAATAAATAATGACCATATTACATGTGGCTGTGATGCAATGTACCATGTGAATTAGTTTACTTTATTTTAATACAGCTTATTAGCCTCATTATGTATTTCCCATAGGAGGACAAGCCAAACAATCACAGGTCATGTGTCTACTTGGGCATAACCAATAGCAGGCAAATTAGCCAATAATATAATATCATTTTAAAAAGTTGTTTTTGCAATCCAATATTTATGCAGAATGTGTTGATGATGATGATGATGATGGTGGGTCTATGACCAGGGGTCCCACGGCATGCCTTTTCATCCTTCAGGCCTTTTCATTCAATGCTGCTTATGTCCTCCTACCTTCTTTACCACCTGGCAAACTTCCGCTCATCCTTAGAGCCTCAACTCATATATTCCTTCCTCTGAATCTTCCCCAGGTAGCATTAATTACATAAATTATCCTCTTCTCTATGTTCCCCTAATGACTTACTTATACATCATTTGAGTTGAACTACATCTTCTGTTTAGGGAATTTATTACTTCTAGAGGTGGTAGAAATATAAACAATGTCAGAGATGATTTACATAAAAATCCTGGGTAAAAGATCCATAAAGGACTAATAAAAACAGTAGAGATTGTGAGATACATCTTCAACCTCCAAGTTTCTATTAAGGAAGATTTCCACACCAAGTGTCTCTGTAAAATATAACAGACGGATGGATGAAGTATGTAACTGGTTATATGACATGTCATTCTGTATAATGGTTCTTGTGGCATTCATTTATTGATTTACTTGTTTAATAAACATTTGTTGAGAAGCTATGTGCCAGGTATTGTGCTAGGCCCTGAGGGACACATGGTGAATAGGACAGACAAGGTCCCTATTCTCATGAAGCTTATATTCCGGCAGTATGTATAAAAATTGATGGTGAATGGAATGCTAAGATACTAATAATAATTTATTTAGACTTCACTGTCAAGGTATCAAGTAAGTCCCAATATCCCAATGACACTTCCCCCTTCTGCCTAAACAACAAAAGAAAAAACAGACATCTGTTTCATTCCAGTAAGTTTCATCATTTAACAATTACTCAAAAGACTGAAAATAATTCATAACCAGATAAAGGAAATCTTTACAAAGCTCCTAGTGGTTTTTAAAAATTGCTGTTTAAAAATGAACACTACCAAGGAGTTTTTGACCAGACAGCTGTTTGAAAGGACAATGATTTCATGTTTTAAGACTAACTTTAAAATTGAGATGTCTTTCCCTCCCACGAAAACTCAGCAGCTGTGGAGATTATTTCACTTCTCTTTCTTTCACAGTTTACTGGATTTAATTTTAAAGGGAAAAAAGGTATAAAAGAGAAAATTGCATACAACACAGAAGAAAACCTATTGCAAAACAAGCAATTGCACCTTTTTAACCACAAGGAAAACATAAAGGCAACCCCAAGTCACTTTTTAGCCGAGGAAGAAGAAAACACAGCCCTTTCCTGGTGAAGTTCACCTCTTTCCCTGCTAAACTTAGAAAATGACCCCTCTAAATCTCAATAAAATCAAGGTTAAGTTGGTTTTCTATGAGAATGGAAAGGAATAACTAAAACAACTTCAGGATGTAGCAACGGAGAATCAGTCACAAACAAAGAATATAAGTAATTGCTGCCTTGAATACTTCATTGGTCAAGTCCCGCCAACCACTGTGCCCAGTTTTGGAACCCAACTAAAGCAATGGAGTCCATACATGAGGGAGGTGTAGAGAACCTCCAAGGTGATTAAGAGGAGACAGATGAGGTTAAAAGGCTAGAGGAAGGTGTTTTCAAGATGAAACTAGCAGGCAAAGCACTCTTTGCAGCACTCTGAAGCCCCTTGCATTTAATTAGCCATTGCCACTGATGGAAAAACTGAGAGAAAATGTGGCACAGAGACATGAGGAAGAATTTTCCAGTAATTCAAGTGAAACTCTGATAATCAGGTCTCCATCTGTAGCTAGAAGGATATAAGGTGGCTGATACCTGGGAAGGAAGAAGATCTGGAGTAAACAGGTGCAAGTTGATGCCATGTGGCTGGAGCTGTGTGGGCATAAAAAGAGGTCCGACCCAAAGGTGAAACCTGCCTGAGACGCCCCATAAGCTGTCCAGGTACCTGGGCTGGAGGACTGTCCTTTTCTTCTTCCTCCATATGAGGAACACATATGGGTTTCTACTGGCTGTAAAAGTTACCAGATAAGAATGATGAACTGTTATCTGCAAATAAGGAATCTGAGACTATCTCCAAGTAGACTTAAGCCTAACATTCCAATGGTCTAACAAAATATGCTTCCTGATAGAAAGAAATAAAGTGGCTTTTCAATACGTGGAGTAGGTGAACAGTTTTATCCTACCCATAATATCCTTATCCCATATCAAAACTTTCACCAACCAGTTTTGTTTCTGGCAGTTTCATTCTTTTGAGTCTTGAGATCTTTAGGTTTCTGCATGAATCATTGTGTGATGTGACAGAAAGAGCATAGACTTTGGAATCAGAGAAATTCTAACTCTGGAACTTGTTAATCGTATGTTAGTTTTGTGACTTTGGGCAAATTACTCAAGTTCTCAGGGTCTCGATTTCCTTGTTGATAACTGAGGATAGTACTATCTAAGAGGGTTTTAAAGGATTTGAAATAATGTATGAAAAGCATTTAGCATGGTGCCTGGAAGTAATTATCATTAAAATGCAATTGTTCCTGGAGAAAGCTATTAGCTAACAAGGCAATATCTAAATGATGTAACTAACCGAGAAAGAAAGACTGAAGAAGAAGGTAGACAGAATGAGCAGTGAGGACGAGCAATGGACAAGATCAATCAGAAATTCGAGCCCCTCCATAGCTCTCTGTCCTGAGCTTGGTAAAAACACTGGGATAGACAGTCATTAAATTTACAATAGCCAGGACATGGAAGCAACCTAAATGTCCAACAACAGAAGAATGGATAAAGAAGATGTGATTACATATATACAATGGAATATTACTCAGCCATAAAAAGAACAAAACTGTGCAATTTTCAGAGATGTGGATGGACCTAGAAACTGTCCTACAGAGTGAAGTAAGTCAGAAAGAGAAAAACAAATATTGTATAATATCACTTATATGTGGAAAAATGATACAGGTGAACTTATTTGCAAAGCAGAAATAGAGACACAGATGTAGAGAACAGAGGTATGGATATGGGGGTGGGGGAAGGAGGGTGGGATGAATTGGGAGATTGAGATTGACATATATACACTACTATATATAAAATAGATAACTAACGAGAACCTACTGTATAGCACAGGGAACTCTACTCAGTGCTCTGTGGTGACCTAAATGGGAAGGAAATCCCAAAAAGAGGGGATATATGTATACGTATAGCTGATTCACTTTGCTGTCCAGCAAAAACTAACACAACATTGTAAAGCAACTATATTCCAATAAAAATTAATTTAAAAAAACAGTCATGGAAGGAAGTATAATAGATTTTCATCTTGCTAATATATTTTAGACATGGTCTTGCCTAGCGATGAAATATGACATCTCTTGGTCCCTTTCAATCTTGATGTTATATAATTCCAAAATTTCAGAGCAAAGAAATGGGATGAACAAAAGTACATCGTATTGTTAAACGTATCACTAAAGAAGAAACAAGTACAATACTGCCAAACAAAGAAGCTAACATTCAAGAACAGAACTGTAGTAAATTACAGTTAGGTCTGCAAATCAGCTTGACTCATAAAGAAAATACTAAGATCCAGTTTGTTAATACGCTTTAAAAATGAGTAATAATTACTTATATTGAGCGTGATAGCTATTTACAAAGTAATTTACAGTGCTAAACAATAGGCATCAATACTTTGGGCTCTAAAACACTTTGTGGAAGCAAAGTTTTAGGCATGCTTACACTGAGGAAAATGGGGATGTTGGCTCACAAGTTACCTAATCTCTATTTGGGGTACCATTTTTCTGGTAACTCTGCTCTTGAGACATTGCCGTTATGATGATTAATTTGTGGACCTTGGAGAAAAGAAACAAATTCCAAGTGGATAGTCCATCTGGAACTCTGTCATTTTACCATCTCTTGGAACATTTCAACAACATCCCAGGCTCCTTTCTGTGTATTTCAACTTACTTCCTTTCAGCCCACACTGTGGTTCATCAGAAGTATATTCCTCTCCATACTACTGTCAACTCCCTTCTAAAAAGCTGGAGTCCCTTGTTCCCTAGCTTCAAAACTTTTTCAGACCAGCTTCAAAACTTCCTATAATTTAATTCTGCTAACACATTGTTCCTCTCCATCACCACATACACAGAAAATCTTAACATATTCAGTTTTCATAACTGCCAGTTATAAATATCTCTTCCTATCAAAGCAAAACTTGCTGTTCTCAGAACACAATTTTCTATCTTTGACCAAGACTTCCCATATTCCAGTCTTTGTATGTGGAATTCTATTTCAATCCGTCCTTTTACCTCATTCACAAAAGTATTTCATGAAAACTTAATTAATAATGCTTGGTTTGAACTATTCCTTTCATATCTCACTGTGTTTGTGCGTGTGTGTGTGTGCGTGTGTATCCAAAACTTGGATACTATTAATTTCAATAATTTTGGTTTTAGTGTCTCTCTTTACAAACTTTTCATGAATGTTTTATTTCCTTTGATTATTAATCTGGAATCTCTTTTGGATGGCTACCTAAATGTTTAACAAAATAAAGGAATATAAGCGAAAATGAATTGTAAAGTAAAAAGTTCTATATAATTATTCAGTACCATTTTTTTATATCCTCACAGAACATGCAGTTACCATTAAATAAATGTTGACTAATGCTTAAAACTGAGGAAAAAACCCAGCAAGCAGCAAGCTCAAGGGTAATAATAAGCAATACCAAAATCTATTCAGTCACTCATCCACCCACTCATTCACTGCAGAATAACTACTCTATGCCAGGCACTGTTCTGGGCACTGAGGATATAGCAATGAACAAATGAGATTAAATTCTTGCTTTCACAGAACTTACACTCAAATGGGGAAGATAGAAAACAAAAAAGAGTAAACATATCAAAAAGTAATGTGTTATGAACAAAATAGAGCAGGAGAAGGGGACAGAATGATAGAAGTGCCTTTTTAGAGAGGGTAGTCAGAAATGAGGTGATGTCATTTGAAAAGAATCAAGAATTGAAGAGGGGGATGTGACTCATGAGAATTTCTGGGGGAAGAACATTCCAGACAAATGCAAAGGCCCTCAGACAGCATAAAGCTTAACATACTCAAGACACAGTAAGGAGGACAACAGCAATGCAAATGCACCAAGGTCATGAGTTTGCTAGTGGTTTTGTGCTGATTTAGAAATTATTCAAGTGCAAATACTCACATGCTATACTGTGCCTAGGCAGAGAAATAAAAGCCCTTGCACTGGGTATTATACTATTCTACTACCCAAAGTTAATCAAACATTTTTTTTAAACTTGTGCATTTCAAATGAATAGGGTTTTACTATCAACATCAGTGTATTAAAAGGAATTTTAAATGCCCCACATTAGTTTTCAATCCAGCATAAAATTATTATTCTCAAGCTTTCTCATAAATGAATTGCACCCTCCAAAGGTGATGAAGCATCAATCCTTTTCTCAACATGCACACTCATTCATTTCCTATACTGAAAGGAGAAAAATGATACACAGTCTGGCAGGAATATGTTTATAAAACCAGATTGCTAGTTAAAATAAGCAAAACAAATTTCAACAACAAGAAAACTGGCCTGCCTCCCCAGGTGAAGCATGGGGAGACTGACCTCATAGACTAGAAAAACCACAGTGATAATACAAACTACCAGAGAAAGAACATTCTAACCTCCAAATTAAATCAAGCACTCCGAGCTGCTGGGGTTCTTCTCTAGTCAGCATGTGCTGGGGTTCACTATGGAAACACAGCAGAACATGAAAGGCAGTGAAGCCAATGGTGCAATGTGACACAGGCTGAGTTTGTATACTTATGCAATAACTCACATGCTGATGCTCCTGATTTGTAACTGAAGGCAGGATAAAGCAGGGATGTTTATGAAGAAAAGGGCTAATGAATCACAGAAACTTGCCTTCTCCTCCACAGCATGTCAAAGAATAAGTAGTGAACGTTTCCCTGAAGTCAACTGTATGTGCTGCTTATTATGAAACAGTAATGGTAACATGCATTCCTGCAAAGTGGCCATAAATTATAAATTGTGATAAAAATTTAGGAAATATTGACCCTGGTCAAGGAATTTATGCATCTAAGGAAAATAGACCATAAAATATTTTTATAAGCACTTTGTCATTTTAAGTCTACTGTACTTTGAACAGAGTAAAAGAAAAACATAACTCTGGGTCAAATCTAGGATCAACACAAGAGTATTCCATATGTGTGAGAGAAAGTAGGAAACATATCAGAAAAGGCAAAGAGGTCTCCCTTGCCGTCAATTTCTGAACTCAGAGATGCTTTTCCTCAGGAACAGGCTAATTTTTGATGCAACCATAATTTTATATAAATTGCTTGAGATGTATCTGCACCACCTTTTGGGGCTAATGTAATCTATTAAGGTCTATAATTGACAGGACTGTAGTGCAGCCTATATTTTTATCCAAAGATCTATCAAAGTTCTAGTAGTTTAAAATTTCATGGGGGAAAATCATAGTAACATAATCTAATGACATCAACACTTTAAAAACATTTCTCATTTTTACAGAATAAAGCATCCTAATCCTCTTGCTATGATATGCAAGGTAATTCTCCTAATCTCATCGATTATTTTAATTTTCACTCACAGGATCTTATCTTTTTATATTATACCTTTTCTTGCAATTGACTGAAAAGCTTTTAATGTAATGTTTTAGGTTATAAAACAACATGGTTTTGTATAAAAGCACGACATTTTCAATTCTTGATGATATCCCCCTGACCATATCAACATGTTGCTAGATACTTTCAGGGCTAGTCTACAGAGATTCCTAGGTCCTTTTCACTCACTGCACTTAACCAGATTCCAAGAGTCTTAAAGAGAGTTTGGATCACTTTCCTCTAATACATGACACCTCATGTTTTCTCACATTGCAATTAGTCTGCCATTTTCTTACTCACTACAAAAGCCCTGTGAGGTCTTCTAAAGATTGTTTTTTCACTGCCCAAGGGAGATGGATCTACAGAATTTGAGTTTTTCGCAATGTATTTCAGATTATTTACACAGATGTTAAGACTAGTTTGTGCATTGGAAATGTAGGAAATTAGGGTGCTGGGAAATCTCAGTTATTATACTATGCCATTGACAGAAATACCCATCTCGTCCCAATACACTATGAAAATCATGAATGCAGAGAACAAGGACCATTTTTGTTTCTTCTAGCCCCTACCACAGATCCCAGCACATTATAAGGTGTTCAATAAAGTGCTGATAAGTTGGCTAATTTCCACCCTCAACCTACCTTCTTGAAGAGTTTCCTAGCCACATTAAAAAAAAAAAAACCAATAAACCCTCAATTTCATAAACTTTATAGTAAAACTTTGCTAATGATTACTTGAAAACTTATATGTGTAGTTATTCATTGATTATTCTTTTTTTAATTTAATTTTTAATTTTTTATACAATTTTTAAAGGTTACATTCCATTTACAGTTATTACAAAATACTGGGTATACTCCCCACATTGTACATCCATTGATCATTCTTTATTGCCATATATTTAACTTCCCAAAGAGCTCATAGAATAGTTAGGCATGCTTTCTTCTCAAAGAAACTATCTTGCTTTTTGTCTAACTTTTAGTTCTCACACCATTTATTATAATTTATACCAGTTTACCTAATATGAAAGTGAGAATCCCCATTTCTGATTCTGGAAATACTCTGATTCTCCAATTCATAAGAAGAATCCCAGGGGCAGGTTGAAGGCATCAGTTATAAATATCACTTTCAAGGCTGGAAAATTATAATTAGCATGAACTCTCACTCATAAAGGACAATTAGGGAATGGGCCATTATACTAAGTAATTTAATTTATATATAAATTAGAATATGTGTGTGTGTAATTTCTGTTACAAGATTTAAAAGAAGTACAACACAATTTACACAAAAATCTTGCCAAGGGCTTCCCTGGTGGCGCAGTGGTTGAGAGTCCGCCTGCCGATGCAGGGGACACGGGTTCATGCCCCGGTCCGGGAAGATCCCACATGCCGCGGAGCGCCTGGGCCCGTGAGCCATGGCCGCTGAGCCTGCGCGTCCGGAGGCTGTGCTCCACAACGGGAGAGGCCACAACAGTGAGAGGCCCGCGTACCGAAAAAAAAAAAAAAAATCTTGCCAAGCATAGTTTAAACTTTACTGCTTAATAATGTACTTCAAACTCCATCCTATTTAGGGAATACTAACAAAATAAGTAATCATAAAAAAACTATAGGAAAATAATTGTGTATAAAACAGGTTTATGTAGTTAAGTTGGCATGTACCATAGAGGTCACCTAAACCAAATTCCCCTATAAATAAGGCAGGACTCTATGACATCATCAACATGTAGCCTTGACCATTTATCCTTTTTTTTTCCCCCAGACCATGTCGGCTTATTGCTAGCTATTATTCTAGCATAATTAGTAATAGTGTCCCCTTTTACTCCCAAAAGTGAGGATACATTATGATCACCCTACCAATATGTTTTTAATCTAGCTTCTGCTCAAAGTGCTCTGGCAATGGGGGAGGCTTGCTAATTCACAACTTGCCCATTCTATTTTTAAAAGGCTATAATAAAAATATAAAATATATATGTAATATATAAAAATATTAAAAATACTAGACATCTCTTTCTAATGATGAGCTTATATCTTTTTTCAGAGTCACTTTTACCCATTACTAGTTTGACCCTCTTGGAAAGGCAATAAAGAACGTGAATCCTTCAACTCTATAAGACAACTTTCATGCTTTTCTTAAACATAAAAGGTTAATCATAAAATGACAGGTCAAACTTAAAATGATTCAGTAAGGAAATAGCCTTTGGGAAGACGTTTGTTGGGAAACGAAAATTATCTTATAACAATATATGATTTTTAAGGAACTATATTATAGGTGTTCTCATGGAGCCAGGAAATCTAAAGGACTAACAGCAGCTGACCGTTTCCCTTCTCAGGCCTCTGGCTCGAATGCACTACCTGGATTTCCAAGGGCTGGAAATCTGTATTTGTTCTCAGAGTTTTACACCAGTCAAGTCATGTGGAAGAAAAAATAAACAGCTCTGTGGAGAGGGGCAAAAGAAGTCAGCAGGACAAAGTATTAATAGTTTAAAAAAGAACAGGAAAGTTGAAGTATCAGTAAGAGCATCTTTCTCAGGTTGCTTTCTCCTCATTAACAATTCAGGTATAAGAAGAAGCCACATGAGAACAAATTAGTGGTTACCAGCAGGGAGAGAGGAGGGGGAAGGGGCAATATAGAGGTAGGGAATTAAGAGTAAAAACTACTATGTATAAAATAAGCTACAAGGATATATTGTACAACACAGGGAATATAACCAATATTTTAGAATAACTAAAATGGAGTACAATCTTTAAAAATTGTGTATCACTATACTGTACACCTGTAACTTATGTAATATTGTACATCAACTGTACTTCAATAAAAAATTTTTTTAAATAGAGATGAGTTAATTTGACCTAGCCAGTAATTTAACATCATTTTGTGTTTTATAGGAAAAGCCAAAATCAGTATCTGGACCATGGGCACTAATCCGAGATGTAAATGACATACACTTTGAATGATTCTACCTGGTCAGCCCACATTACTGTAACTAGCTCCACTGTGTGTCTAGCAACAGCTACACAAATTACAGGCCATAACTGTCTAGAAATAATTAATCTCTACTAGGGAGTGTGTGTGGCAAATTCAACTCCCTATTTGTGATGGTCAACAGCAGAGCAGTACTTGAGGTCTGAGAACTGCTTGTTACTGGTCTACAATACATTTAAAGTACAGAACCTGAGAAAAAGCAGCTGGAAGTTTTTGTAGTTGTCAGACACTGCATGACATCCAAGCCGTGATCAGTGGATGAGCCTTATTGAGTAGAGTTTAGACCAGTTTGGGTGTTGTTAAACTCATGAGGGGAGTCACATGCAGTTTAAGCTGAATACTGGCTGTGCAGTGGGACTATGTATGGTTCTGAAGAGACTGAAAAAAACCTTTTATTTAAAAGTTCTTTACCACAGAAAGCTTGAAAAACTGTGCTTTAGGAGAAAATTCTCTACTTTAAATTTCTGACTGTTTTGATTTAAGATGAAGGATATTGACCAAATAATCCTTTACATATACAACATTTAGTAAAAACCCACCTAACAGTAGCTCAATATTTCCTGTGTTTCATCACTTCTCAAACCTATCACAGTGGAAGGGAAGGAAAAAGGATATATTTGATATCTTTCCCCAGATTACCAGAGGAGTTCTCTCATTTGAGACTGAGGCCCTGGATCTTTTCACTTTTGGACAGAATTAGAGATCAGGGGAAATGTCTATGTTCTTGGTGATAGGGATACTCTCTTTAGTCACATCTTCATTTCCACATATGCTTCTTGGAAATCAACACATTTCCAACATCTTCACCTCCTTTTCAACCCAAAGCTACTTGATGATTTCTCTCATGGTCACCCATCTTCCTCAGTATAATCACTGGTAAAAGACCAATGCCAGATAAGGGGAGTAAACAAATGTTCTGGAAATTCCATAACTGTTTTGGATTTTTTTTTTTTTTTTGGTACGTGGGCCTCTCACTGTTGTGGCCTCTCCCATTGCGGAGCACAGGCTCCGGACGCACAGGCTAAGCAGCCATGGCTCATGGGCCCAGCCGCTCCGTGGCATGTGGGATCTTCCCAGACCGGGACACGAACCCATGTCCCCTGCATCGGCAGACGGACTCTCAACCACTGCGCCACCAGGGAAGCCCCAAAACAACTTTTATAATAATATTACTTAATTTTTTTCACTTTCATTTGTTATGAATGTTCAGAGGAGTTCGCTAGAAGCTGTGATGACATGTGATGATGTCATCACTCCGGCAGTTAATGGAAGATGAGCTGGTGTACTCTCGTGTTATCCAGAATTTTCAGAGGAAGTATGTGCTTTTCCAGAGATTAACTCATGTGTTCTCAGTATTTCTATTGTGCTCTTAACAGCTATTTTTAATTTACACTTGCTATAATCTTTGTGACTTCATTATGATCCAGTAAATTGTTATTTTGAAATCCTAAAGTTTCCTTCATGCCTATGTGGAGACACACAAACCTATATGTATACATTTTTGTCTTGTATAAATACGAAATAAAAATAGAATTAAAGCTATTCCTTTTCCTTGTCTTTATTAATGTTTATAATTTACCTTACTGTCTTATGCAATTAAACACTTTTGAATAGCATTATAATGCCAGTTAAGTTACAGCATCATTTTAAGACCAATTGTTGGACATTAAAAAAAAGAAGTCACGTATTTTAAACAGAGATATGATATATTCTTTGAAATCCAAATATTGTTTGTTAGAGTTTTTCAAAGTAGCAGTGAAAAAGCCCTTGAAGCATCTTACGAGATAAGTCACTGTACTGCAACAGCTAGAGAAGTGCACACTGTAGCTGAGAGGCTAATAAATAAAAATTTTGCACTTGATATTGGTGAATACTTGCTGGATAAAAAGTGAGTAAAGGGGCTTCCCTGGTGGCGCAGTGGTTGAGAGTCCGCCTGCCGATGCAGGGGACACGGGTTCGTGCCCCGGTCCGGGAAGATCCCACATGCCACGGAGCGGCTGGGCCCATGAGCCATGGCCGCTTAGCCTGCACATCCGGAGCCTGTGCTCCGCAATGGGAGAGGCCACAACAGTGAGAGGCCCGTGTACCGCAAAAAAAAAAAAAAAAAAAAGTGAGTAAAAAGAAATTCCTGTCATTTTCCAATGATAGAGTAACTTGTCCAATTAAAGATTTGGTTGCTAACATGAAGCATGAATTAAAAATCTCATCTGCAGAATTATACTTTTGTCTTAAAATGGACAAATTTAAAGAATGACTACACTTGTTTTTGTTATATTTGTCCAGTATCAGTACCAACTAATCCTTAAAGACCTTCATTTTAATAGAAATACTTATTAATTAATAAGTGTTGCTGAAATAGTCAAAGTACAATTTTTTTCGAATCTCATGATTTATCTGCAACAAATGTGTTAACATTTGTACTGATGGTGCAAGAGCAAGATTGGGTGATTTAGCACCAGTCAAGACAATGTCATGAAGCTGCACTGAGAGTCATTGTACTCTTCATTGCCAAGAACTTACAGTTCAAAAAAAAAGCCAGCTTCACTTAAGGATATCCTGCTGAAGTAGTAAAAACATTAACTTTTAAAAATCTAGACCCTGAGCATACATCTTTCTATTATTTTATGTCAAAAATGGGAGGTCTGCATAAGCACTTCTGCTGCATACTGAAGTGATTTTCTCAAGCAAAGGGTGCAATTAAACTGTAAGCTGAAGTACCTAGTTTTTTCATGGGATGCCATTTTTACTTGAAAGTCCAACAGTCAATCTATGGTTAACAAACTTGAGTTTTGGCAGAAATTTTCTCAAAATGAACAAAATGAGCCTATCTTTTAGAGGAAGACAACTGACAGCATTTATAACCAATGATAAAATTGAGCCTCAAATTTTGGAAACCTTGTATCTCCCAAAATGGGCTTGACAGCTCCCCCATTTCTGATGACATTGGTGGTGATATTAATGAATATAATGAAAATACTGTATAATGAAATGCGAAACATTGAGATCTGTATGAATAAATGAACCAATATTTTCCAAATGACAAAATGTGTGATGTTACAGAATCACTCATAAGTAAAATATCCATTTAAAGTGTACAGTAGACCAGTGGATTAATGTAACAGAATATAAAAAGTTCATTGACATGATTTCAGATTTCACACTGCAACTAACTTTTTGGAAACTATCACATGTTGCATTTTGCTGAGGTATCAAAGAAGAAAATCCACAGAATGTGAAAAAGCTGCTGTGAAAAATATTCTTCCCTTTCTAACTACAGATCTGTGTGAGACAAGAGTTTCTTCATATACTTCAACCAAAACAACATATTCCAACAGATTAAGAGCAGAAGCACATATGAGAATCCAGCCATCTTCTATTAAGCTACACATTAAAGAAATTTATAAAACTGTAAAAAAAAAAGCTACCCTTCTCACTGATATTTAAAAAAATATTTTCCATAAAACATACTATTTATGTTAATATGAAACTGATTCATTACCATTATTTTTAATTGATATAATAAGCTAATTTTTTCTAATGTTTCATTTTTAATTTCTAACAATGGATATAATTGGCAGTGTGCTAATAAATATGTATGGATTTAACAAACACACGGATAGAAAAAGCAGATTCTGTGTTTGAATACTCAAAACTACTCTCTGCGACTGCATTTTTTGAGACAGTTCTTTTAAGTGAACAGTATTTTCCTCAGGTTCTAAGAAATAAACATAGGCAGTTTCAAAATTAGGAAAAGAAAAGAAAAGGAAAAAACTTGCTCCAGTAGGCTTTGCAAATATTTCCTTTATGAAACCATACATCTACTCACAATTAGTTGCAGAGTGTGACTAACATTTCCTACCAAGGCTTGTGCCATGTCAGTTTCCTTTACTAAGCCTATGTATGTTAATTAAAGTTAATTACACATGCCAGTAAATAGTTTCCCTCTGAATGGAGCAAACTGAAGCAGAATAATATAATTTATAGGCAAGATATATAATTAAAACCTTCACAATATTTTCTCTCAGCAGGTATAGTCACTAAGGACATTTTTTATGGGAAAGTTGGTTTCACAGTAAATCAACTAGGAAAAATAAAAATATATTAAACATGAAATGTTAGGTCACAAAAAGATTTCTGATTTATAAATTGATATTATAAAAAAACAGGCTTATAATTAATATTCTTAAGTGCATGAGTTGAGGGAGCTCAGTGATCTCTAGAGAGCTTTTTTTCCTCATTTCTTTTTTTTTTCTGCTTTATAACAAATTTAATCAGTTATACATATACATATGTTCCCATATCCCCTCCCTTTTGCGTCTCCCTCCCACCCTCCCTATCCCACCCCTCCAGGCAGTCACAAAGCACCTAGCTGATCTCCCTGTGCTATGCGGCTGCTTCCCACTAGCTATCTACCTTACGTTTGGTAGTGTATATATGTCCATGCCGCTCTTTCGCTTTGTCACAGCTTACCCTTACCCCTCCCCATATCCTCAAGTCCATTCTCTAGTAGGTCTGCGTCTTTATTCCTGTCTTACCCCATGTTCTTCATGACCTTTTTTTTCTTAAATTCCATATATATGTGTCAGCATACAGTATTCGTCTTTCTCTTTCTGACTTACTTCACTCTGTTTGACAGACTCTAGGTCCATCCACCTCATTACAAACAGCTCAATTTCGTTTCTTTTTATGGCTGAGTAATATTCCATTGTATATATGTGCCACATCTTCTTTATCCATTCATCCGATGATGATGGACACTTAGGTTGTTTCCATCTCCTGGCTACTGTAAATAGAGCTGCAATGAACATTTTGGTACATGACTTTTTTTGAATTATGGTTTTTCTCAGGGTATATGCCCAGTAGTGGGATTGCTGGGTCATATGGTAGTTCTATTTGTAGTTTTTTAAGGAACCTCCATACTGTTCTCCATAGTGGCTGTACCAATTCACATTCCCACCAGAAGTGCAAGAGGGTTCCCTTTTCTCCACACCCTCTCCAGCATTTATTGTTTTAGATTTTTTGATGATGGCCATTCTGACTGGTGTGAGATGATATCTCATTGTAGTTTTGATTTGCATTTCTCTAATGAGTAAAGATGTTGAGCATCCTTTCATGTGTTTGTTGGCAGTCTGTATATCTTCTGTGGAGAAATGTCTATTTAGGTCTTCTGCCCATTTTTGGATTGGGTTGTTTTTTTTTTGTTATTGAGCTGCATGAGCTGCTTATAAATTTTGGAGATTAATCCTTTGTCAGTTGCTCCATTTGCAAATATTTTCTCCCATTCTGAGGGTTGTCTTTTGGTCTTGTTTATGGTTTCCTTTGCTGTGCAAAAGCTTTTAAGATTCATTAGGTCCCATGTGTTTATTTTTGTCTTTATTTCCATTTCTATAGGAGGTGGGTCAAAAAGGATCTTGCTGTGATTTGTGTCATAGAGTGTTCTGCCTATGTTTTCCTCTAAAAGTTTGACAGAGTCTGGCCTTACATTTAGGTTTTTAATCCATTTTGAGCTTATTTTTGTGTATGGTGTTAGGGAGTGATCTAATCTCATACTTTTACATGTCCCTGTCCAGTTTTCCCAGCACCACTTATTGAAGAGGCTGTCCTTTCTCCACTGTACATCCCTGCCTCCTTTACCAAAGATAAGGTGACCAAATGTTCATGGGTTTATCTCTGGGCTTTCTATCCTGATCCATTGATCTATCTTTCTGTTTTTGTGCCAGTACCATACTGTCTTGATTACTGTAGCTTTGTAGTATAGTCTGAAGTCAGGGAGCCTGATTCCTCCAGGTCCATTTTTCGTTCTCAAGATTGCTTTGGCTATTCGGGGTCTTTTGTGTTTCCATACAAATTGTGAAATTTTTTGTTCTAGTTCTGTGAAAAATGCCAGTGGTAGTTTGAGAGGGATTGCATTGAATCTGCAGATTGCTTTGGGTAGTAGAGTCATTTTTACAATGTTGATTCTTCCAATCCAAGAACATGGTACATCTCTCCATCTATTTGTATCATCTTTAATTTCTTTCATCAGTGTCTTATAATTTTCTGCATACAGGTCTTTTGTCTCCTTAGGTAGGTTTATTCCTAGATATTTTATTCTTTTTGTTGCAATGGTAAATGGGAGTGTCTCCTTGATTTCACTTTCAGATTTTTCATCATTAGTATATAGGAATGCCAGAGATTTCTGTGCATTAATTTTGTATCCTGCTACTTTACCAAATTCATTGATTAGCTCTAGTAGTTTTCTGGTAGCATCTTTAGGATTCTCTATGTATAGTATCATGTCATCTGCAAACAGTGACAACTTTACTTCTTCTTTTCCGATTTGGATTCCTTTGACTTCCTTTTCTTCTGTGATTGCTGTGAGTAAAACTTCCAAAACTATGTTGAATAAGAGTGGTGAGAGTGGGCAACCTTGTCTTGTTCCTGATCTTAGTGGAAATGGTTTCAGTTTTTCACCATTGAGGACGATGCTGGCTGTGGGTTTGTCATATATGGCCTTTATTATGTTGAGGAAAGTTCCCTCTATGCCTACTTTCTGCAGGGTTTTTATCATAAATGGGTGTTGAATTTTGTCAAAAGCTTTCTCTGCATCTATTGAGATTATCATATGGTTTTTCTCCTTCAGTTTGTTAATATGGTGTATCACGTTGATTGATTTGCATATATTGAAGAATCCTTGCATTCCTGGAATAAACCCCACTTGATCATGGTGTATGATCCTTTTAATGTGCTGTTGGATTCTGTTTGCTAGTATTTTGTTGAGGATTTTTGCATCTATGTTCATCAGTGATATTGGCCTGTAGTTTTCTTTCTTTGTGACATCCTTGCCTGGTTTTGGTATCAAGGTGATGGTGGCCTCATAGAATGAGTTTGGGAGTGTTCCTCCCTCTGCTATATTTTGGAAGAGTTTGAGAAGGATAAGTGTTAGCTCTTCTCTAAATGCTTGATAGAATTCGCCTGTGAAGCCATCTGGTCCTGGGCTTTTGTTTGTTGGAAGGTTTTTAATCACAGCTTCAATTTCAGTGCTTGTGTTTGGTCTGTTCATATTTTCTATTTCTTCCTGATTCAGTCTTGGCAGGTTGTGCGTTTCTAAGAATTTGTCCATTTCTTCCAGGTTGTCCATTTTATTGGCATAGAGTTGCTTGTAGTAATCTCTCATGACCTTTTGTATTTCTGCAGTGTCAGTTGTTACTTCTCCTTTTTCATTTCTAATTCTATTGATTTGAGTCTTCGCCCTTTTTTTCTTGATGAGTCTGGCTAATGGTTTCTCAATTTTGTTTATCTTCTCAAAGAAACAGCTTTTAGTTTTATTGATCTTTGCTATCATTTCCTTCATTTCTTTGTCATTTATTTCTGATCTGATTTTTATGGTTTCTTTCCTTCTGCTAACTTTGGGATGTTTTTGTTCTTCTTTCTCTAACTGCTTTAGGTGCAAGGTTAGGTTGTTTATTCGAGATGTTTCCTGTTTCTTAAGGTAGGATTGTATTGCTATAAACTTCCCTCTTAGAACTGCTTTTGCTGCATCCCGTAGGTTTGGGGTCGTCGTGTCTCCATTGTCATTTGTTTCTAGGTATTTTTTAATTTCCTTTTTGATTTCTTCAGTGATCACTTCGTTATTAAGTAGTGTATTGTTTAGCCTCCATGTGTTTGTAATTTTTACAGCTCTTTTCCTGTAATTGATATCTAGTCTCATAGCGTTGTGGTCAGAAAAGATACTTGATACAATTTCAATTTTCTTAAATTTACCAAGGCTTGATTTGTGACCCAAATATGATCTATCCTGGAGAATGTTCCATGAGCACTTGAGAAAAATGTGTATTCTGTTGTTTTTGGATGGAATGTCCTATAAATATCAATTAAGTCCATCTTGCTTAATGTATCATTTAAAGCTTGTGTTTCCTTATTGATTTTCATTTTGGATGATCTGTCCATTGGTGAAAGTGGGGTGTTAAAGTCCCCTACTATGATTGTGTTACTGTCGATATCTCCTTTTATGGCTGTTAGTATTTGCCTTATGTATTGAGGTGCTCCTATGTTGGGTGCATAAATATTTACAATTGTTATATCTTCTTGCATCGATCCCTTGATCATTATGTAGTGTCCTTCTTCGTCTCTTCTAGTAGTCTTTATTTTGAAGTCTATTTTGTCTGATATGAGAATTGCTACTCCAGCTTTCTTTTGGTTTCCATTTGCATGGAATATCTTTTTCCATCCCCTTACTTTCAGTCTGTATGTGTCTCTAGGTCTGAAGTGGGTCTCTTGTAGATAGCATATATATGGGTCTTGTTTTTGTATCCATTCAGCCAATCTGTGTGTTTTGGTGGGAGCATTTAGTCCATTTACATTTAAGGTAATTATCAATATGTATGTTCCTATTCCCATTTTCTTAACTGTTTTGGGTTCGTTATTGTAGGTCTTTTCCTTCTGTTGTGTTTCTTGCCTAGAGAAGTTCCTTTAGCATTTGTTGTAAAGCTGGTTTGGTGGTGCTGAACTCTCTCAGCTTTTGCTTGTCTGTAAATGTTTTAATTTCTCCATCAAATCTGAATGAGATCCTTGCTGGGTAGAGTAATCTTGGTTGCAGGTTTTTCTCTTTCATCACTTTAAATATGTCCTGCCACTCCCTTCTGGCTTGTAGAGTTTCTGCTGAGAGATCAGCTGTTAACCTGATGGGGATTCCCTTGCGTGTTATTTGTTGTTTTTCCCTTGCTGCTTTTAATATGATTTCTTTGTGTTTAATTTTTACAGTTTGATTAATATGTGTCTTGGCATATTTCTCCTTGGGTTTATTCTGTATGGGACTCTCTGTGCCTCCTGGACTTGATTAACTATTTCCTTTCCCATATTAAGGAAGTTTTCAACTATAATCTCTTCAAATATTTTCTCAGTCCCTTTCTTTTTCTCTTCTTCTTCTGGAACCCCTATAATTCGAATGTTGGTGCATTTAATGTTGTCCCAGAGGTCTCTGAGACTGTCCTCTGTTCTTTTCATTCTTTTTTCTTTATTTTGTTCTGCATCAGTTATTTCCACTATTTTATCTTCCACCTCACTTATCCGTTCTTCTGCCTCAGTTATTCTGCTATTGATTCCATCTAGAGTATTTTTCATTTCATTTATTGTGTTTTTAATCGATGCTTGATTCATCTTTAGTTCTTCTAGGTCCTTGTTAACTGTTTCTTGCATTTTGTTTATTCTATTTCCAAGATTTTGGATCTTGGAAATAGAATCTTGGATCATCTTTACTATCATTATTCTGAATTCTTTTTCAGGTAGACTGCCTATTACCTCTTCATTTGTTAGGTCTGGTGGGTTTTTATCTTGCTCCTTCTCCTGCTGTGTGTTTTTCTGTCTTCTCATTTTCTTATGTTACTGTGTTTGGGGTCTCCTTTTTGCAGGCTGCAGGTTCGTAGTTCCCGTTGTTTTTGGTGTCTGTCCCCAGTGGCTAAGGTTGGTATAGTGGGTTGTGTAGGCTTCCTGGTGGAGGGGACTAGTGCCTGTGTTCTGGTGGATGAGGCTGGATCTTGTCTTTCTGGTGGGCAGGTCCACGTCTGGTGGTGTGTTTTGGGGTGTCTGCGGACTTTTTATGATTTTAGGCAGCCTCTCTGCTAATGGGTGGGGTTGTGTTCCTGTCTTGCTAGTTGTTTGGCATAGGGTGTCCAGCACTGTAGCTTGCTGGTCGTTGACTGAAGCTGGGTGTTGGTGTTGAGATGGAGATCTCTGGAAGATTTTCGCCGTTTGATATTATGTGGTGCTGGGAGGTCTCTTGTGGACCAGTGTCCTGAAGTTGGCTCTCCCACCTCAGAGGCACAGCACTGACTCCTGGCTCCTCAATTTGGGATGATTTGTTGTCTATTCATGTATTCCACAGATGCAGGGTACATCAAGTTGATTGTGGAGCTTTAATCCGCTGCTTCTGAGGCTGCTGGGAGGGATTTCCCTTTGTCTTCTTTGTTCTCACAGCTCCCGGGTCTCAGCTTTGGATTTGGCCCCGTCTCTGCGTGTAGGTCACCGGAGGTCGTCTGTTCTTTGCTCAGACAGGACAGGGTTAAAGGAGCAGCCTCTTCGGGGACTCTGGCTCACTCAGGCCGGGCGGGAGGTAGGGGCACGGAGTGCAGGGCGAGCCTGCAGCGGCAGAGGCCGGTGTGACGTTGCACCAGCCCGAGGCGTGCCGTGCGTTCTCCCAGGGAAGCCGTCCCTGGATCCCGGGACCCCGGCTGTGACGGGCTGCACAGGCTCCCAGTAGGGCGGTGTGGACAGTGACCTGCGCTTGCACACAGGCCTCTTGGCGGCAGCAGCAGCAGCCCCAGCGTCCCACGCCCATCTCTGGGCTCCATGCTTTCATCTGCGGCTAGCGCCTGTCTGTGGAGCTCCTTTAAGCAGCGCTCTTAATCCCCTCTCCTCGTGCACCAGGAAACCAAGAGGGAAGAAAAAGTCTCTTGCCTCTTTGGCAGCTCCAGAGTTTTCCCGGACTCCCTCCTGGCTAGCTGTGGCACATTAGCCCCCTTCAGGCTGAGTTCTCGCCACCAGCCCCAGTCCTCTCCCTGCGCTCTGACTGAAGCCCGAGCCTCAGCTTCCAGCGCCGCCCACCCCGGCGGGCGAGCAGACAAGCCTATTGGGCTGGTGAGTGCCGGTTGGCACCGATCCTCTGTGCGGGAATCTCTCTGCTTTGCCCTACCCAGGTACGTGGGGAGTTTCTTGCCTTTTGGGAGGTCTGAGGTCTGCTGCCAGCGTTCAGTAGGTGTTCTGTAGGAGTTCTTCCACGTTTAGCTGTATTTCTGGTGTATCTGTGGGGAGGAAGTTGATCTCCGCGTCTTACTCTTCCGCCATCTTCCCCGGAAGTCCCTCTAGAGAGCTTTATATATACGTGTGTTACTTTTATTTAAAGGATTTTTTTCCCCTTCAAACTCAAGAACTAGGCAAGGTGTTACTGCTTTAGTAACTGATTTAATAATCAGGATAGTATATGGTAACACTGGTAATAATGGAAAACACTGTGTCTGCCAGCGAGAACCAGGGATACATTGTTCAGTGTAACTGGATTTCAACAGCAAGAGATTTGAATAATAACCGTTTTGGACTTTTTCTGTTTATTCTTCTATTTGATGTAAGTTTCTTTTTCAACAGGTAGATTGTTATACAATATTCTACAGGTTATTGCTAAAAACTTGACTATTGCAATAGTAAAACATGCCCATAGTTTTCTTTATTTTTGTTCTTGGGAGGCCTCTAAGACTGCCAAAGAAATTTAAGTGTTTAGAAGTTTCCTTCAGGCTAGACCCAGCTAGGGAAATTTTCACACCCTGCTGAGTCATTTCTTAAGAGCTCTCCCCGCAGGTTGCTGACTGAAATACCTGCATACTTGGCTATCCCCCTGCTGGCTTTATTGGGGGTGCCCAGCCATCACAAGCCTCAACACACAACTCACTTTATTTCCACCCTTATCATACCCTTATCATAAATAACCAGAAGGTAAACTCACTCATCCTTTAAAAATAAAAGCCTGAGACAAGCTAGTTAATATCTTGAATCCAGTTCCTTAGCATGACTAACTAGCTTTCAAAAGGGAATCTTAATTTTTAAATAAAAACTAGCAATACAATCTTATTTATAAACAATCACATATTTAAAGATATCGGGTCATGGGTACCAGTCTTTTATAATGATGATGTTACTTTCACTTGCAACTTAACCACTAGAGCATCTCTTTTAAAGACTGTATCTTTGAACCAAGCATATATTTTTCCGTAGTATGTTTGCAACTAGCAGTAATGAACACAGTTGGGGCCATTTTACAGTCCCCAAATGGAGGAGCACGTCTGTCCCAAGCCACAGTGTTTGTCTGCAGGGGGTGGTAGGGGGAGGGGACTGACCATCAGCAAATAGTTGTTCTGGGAAGTAGATGGGGAGCAGGCAATGTGTTTGTTCTGAAATCTTAGAAGAAAAGTAAACTTGCTGTGAAGGACATAATTTCTTTTTGTTCTTGAACTTTACACAGCCATGCTTGGCTCATTCATCAAGATAGCCCTTGGACAGAAACCTCCTGAACATGAATGCCTCAAAAACTGACCAAAATCCCTGCTGGTGCTCCCATTGGCTTAAGATAAACTCCAGTTGAAATTCTAGTGAAGAAAGGAACTGAATCTAAGTGGCTGAGCCTATCCTATCAATCCCTTTGTTTGAAATATGCAAGGGCTCCCAGAGAGCACAATGCCTAATTCCCCTAAAAAAATGGATACAGACTACACACAGGTGTTTTAAGCATGAAGAATTTCTCCAAAGCCTTTTAATGACATTTGAAAAAGCCGAAAAGCACTAACTTGCTATTTTTTCCTTCAGAAAAGGCAGAAACAGTCATCCAAGTAGGGCATCAGACTCCTATTTCATTTCAGAGTTTAATTTGAAAACCAGTAAGAGAAGAATTTAAATTGATTGCTTCAAGCCACAGATATTTCATACCCAAGCAATCATGTTGACTTTCATGAGAATTTATCTTAGCTGTGAAATCAATTGTCACAGACTTAGTTCACAAAAATATTACCAAATTATATTTGATGTCTGTCTTGGTGTGGTTGGTGAATCAAATAAATCAAATGGGCAGACAATTTTGGTTCTCCAATCCATCTCCCTCCAGGCTCCCCTTTGAAAATGTTTTTACCCCTTCTCTTTGATGTACCTAGGATTTCCTAATGATGCTATTTCACAACCATAGAGACACTCTTAAAGGGAAAAGATGCAGTAGCAAGAATTGAGAAACCACTGTAATGTGCAAGATCAGAACCATATGACAACAAATATCTTTGCAGTGAGAGTCTCGAACAAAGAAGACAGTGGACACAAAAACAGAGTTCTCTGATTCAAAGATCTGGATTTAACAGCTTTCAAAATATAAAGTGTCCTTTTATTGACTTGCTAAGCATGTACTCCTTTCCAACTCCTTGACAGGGAAAGCACAGGGTTTATCTTTATAGATTTGTAGAGGGAAATAAACATTACTGTCATATTGTGAACTTATAATCAGTAACTCTGCAAAAGTCCTCAAATCTCTGTCTGACTCCATGAACTTAATAGTTCTAGCAGAAACAAGAAGGACCAAAAACTATTAAGGACCTACTGTATAGCAAAGGGAACTCTACTCAATACTCTGTAATGGCCAATATGGGAAAAGAATCTAAAAAAGAGTGCATGTATGTATATGTATAACTGATTCACTTTGCTTTACACCTGGAACTAACACAACACTGTAAATCAACTATATTCCAATAAAAGTTAAAAAAAAAAAAAAGCAGCTTCTGCCCCACGGAAAGTAATCTAGCAGTGGAGATAAACACTGATGATATGAATTACATTTTTAATTAATTAATTAATTTACCATTGTGTTAAAACTAGAAAGAAGTACAAGGTATTAAAATGATGACTTAACACATTCTGTTACTTAAACACATTGTTTAAGTGTTTCTCACAGCGATACCACTGACACCTGATTAATACCAGTTTACTTATGTGTTCCTCAGGACAATGCATCAGACTCCGGTTGATCTCATACCTAGCAGAAATTTTTTTATACCAAGAATAAAGTATGGGGAAAACCATATCTTTATATCAGACCTTACAGAAGTTACAGAATGGGTACAATGAAATGGATAAGTTAATTGAGAGTGATAAAAAGTTTTTACTCTCAAACTGATTTTTTTCCTCCACTAGTTACTCATAGTTAGAGGGTATTACAAAGACCCCCTCTGTGGAAAGATAACCCACCTACACGCCATGAGAAAGTGAAGGATGACACATACTTCATTACTCAGCTTGGATTGAAAGACTGGTTACTACCTGAATCTTCATCTGGTGAAGAAAAATCTTCTTGAACCAGAATATTCAGAAGGTAAACAATCCTCAGTATTCTATGAAGCAAGAAGAAATGTCTTAAACATTCTGTTGACAACAGTAGAGGATAAAATGAAATAACTTCTCCAGGTGTCTTGTTTACGTTCCAAACACAAGCTTAATTGAATTGTATTCTCTACACAATATTTCATTTCCTAGTACAAAACACTGTATGTTTTTACTCTATTGGATTTCCAATAAATATGAGCCTCTGCATCCATATTTATGGAAGAGTAATTCTTTCCCTTTTAATATAGATTTGACCACCACACCCAAGTTAGACATAACCTTTTAGGCAAGGCACTTCATACTCCCTCTTGCCTAGCATATTTGTTTAATTAAGCACTTTCCCAAACAACTTAAACTCCAAGCATGTCTGAATATAGAAATATAGCCACAAAGGTATATAAATGGAAAACCTGACTCCAGTTCCTTTCCAGCTAACAATTGGAAAAATACACCACTCAACAATGAGAATAAAGAGCCATTCTTTTCAGAATGCCTGAAGAGCCCACACTCACTATAGTGCAGCATTAGACATTTATTGAGTGTCAACAATGTGCTGGGGCAAAGGAAACCATAAACAAGACCAAAAGACAACCCTCAGAATGGGAGAAAATATTTGCAAATGAAGTAACTGACAAAGGATTAATCTCCAAAATTTACAAGCAGCTCATGCAGCTCAAGAACAAAAAAACAAACAACCCAATCCAGAAATGGGCAGAAGACCTAAATAGACATTTCTCCAAAGAAGATATACAGACTGCCAAAAAACACATGAAGGAATGCTCAACATCATTAATCATTAGAGAAATGCAAATCAAAACTACAATGAGATATCATCTCACACCAGTCAGAATGGTCATCATCAAAAAATCTAGAAACAATAAATGCTGGAGAGGGTGTGGAGAAAAGGGAACCCTCTTGCACTGTTGGTGGGAATGTAAATTGATACAGCCACTATGGAGAACAGTATGGAGGTTCCTCAAAAAACTAAAAATAGAATTACCATATGACTCAGCAATCCCACTACTGGGCATATACCCTGAGAAAACCATAATTCAAAAAGAGTCATGTACCAAAATGTTCATTGCAGCTCTATTTACAATAGCCAGGACATGGAAGCCACCTAAGTGTCCATCGTTGGATGAATGGATAAAGAAGATGTGGCACATATATACAATGGAATATTACTTAGCCATGAAAAGAAACGAAATTGAGATATTTGTAGCGAGGTGGATGGACCTAGAGTCTGTCATAGAGAGTGAAGTAAGTCAGAAAGAGAAAAACAAATACCGTATGCTAACACATATATATGGAATCTAAGGGGAAAAAAAAGGTCATGAAGAACCTAGGGGTAAGATGGGAATAAAGACACAGACCTACTAGAGAATGGACTTGAGGATATGGGGAAGGGGAAGGGTAAGCTGTGACAAAGTGAGAGAGTGGCATGGACATATATACACTACCAAACGTAAAATGGATGGCTAGTGGGAAGCAGCCGCATAGCACAGGGAGATCAGCTTGGTGGTTTGTGACCACCTAGAGGGGTGGGATAGGGAGGGTGGGAGGGAGGGAGATGCAAGAGGGAAGAGATATGGGAACATATGTATATGTATAACTGATTCACTTTGTTATAAAGCAGAAATTAACACACCATTGTGGGGCAATTATACTCCAATAAAGATGTTAACACACACACACACACACACACACACACACAATGTGCTGGGGACTGAGCGGAGTAGTGAAACATCCTAAAATCACTTTCTGTAGGAAAAAGGGGGGAGCAGTGAATTGGAACACTTGGTAATACTGATAAACCATATCCTGAATTGAAGCTACAAAGCAGTGTCAAAGAAAGAATGCCTTAATGTAAAAGAAAACAGAGCTGGAGAACCCCAAGGGGTGCTCTGAAAATACCATGTGGCTGCTCTACAAACCCCCTGGACAGGCACAGATCTCTGCTGGCTACCAGAGCTGACATACCTGGGACCAAATGGGCCTTAGCATGACCTTAAAAGCCAATGTGTGCCTGGGGAGAGCAAAGAACAGCACAGTGAGCCATTATCTAGAGGTGTTTCTACCAGAGAAAACATGGCATTTCTAAGAAAATCAAATGGAACAAAAACCTGAGGGAACATTCCAGTTTTCAGTTTAGACCTTGCCACAAAGAAGTTAAGGAATCTTTTAACTTAGATTTTGTAAATGATATGGTGATGCAATGAATGTGAGATATAAATATTGTAACTTATCAGTCTCCCCAGGTATCTAAGATGCCCTCTTTGAAAGGCTCAGAGGAGGGCTGAGAGTGCATATTCTTACCTGGAGTTTTTGTAGGCTAAATCAGTCTAGGTGTGAAATTTACTCTCTTCAAGCGCTGAAGTTACTGCAACCAGTAACAATTCCTTCCATTTACAAAAATCTTAGCGGTAAAACTCTGTTTAGAATGGCTCAAAAATCTGGTCACCAGACTCATAAAGATCATATTAATTCACCAGGACACTGAAGGCTTTTTAAAGAAGGATGTTAAATGTATCAATTCCCACACACCTGATGATTGGGAATTACAGAATAACTGTTTTAAACTTTATGGTGGAAAGTTGAAATAGCAACTGAATGAACTCTTAGGAATAATGCTGTGATACAAGTAGCAGTGGCTAATATATTTTTTCAAGAACTGTAGCAAGGGTACTGGTCAGTTCCATGTCAGGCTTTGCAAATGAGACTCAAAAGTGTTCCATGGAAATCTGTAAGACCTAACAGCAAATTGAAATACCTTCACGAGAAAGTAAAAATCTTTCCACTGCTCTTTTAGGAACAATTCCAATTAAATTATTAGGTGGAATTTCCTTTCCATAGTTAATATGAAAACTACAGTATCAGAAAGAGCCCTGGATCAAGGAGACATTAGACCTGGGTTCCAGTTCTGGCTCGGTCATAACTACTTTTTTTTGTCATGAGGAAAACATTGAACTGTTATAGCTCTCAACTCCTTAATCTGTGAAGTGAGGAGGGCAGACAAGATTATCTCTAAGGTCTCAGACAACCCTAAAAAGCCATGATATTTTACATTTACATCAGTGCCAACCCTGATGTTCACACAGAAACTCTAAGTCCTAGGCCAGTGCACCTTATATGGGTCAGCTGAATGGCTAAATAAGTTGATCTAAAATACTGCAGCAGAACACATGGATGAGGAACACAAAGCAACAGAAACATTTACAAAATCTCTTCTAAATTAATTAAGGATAAATTCATCTAAAGGAAAGGAAAGAGAACACTTCTTTTAAGATCTTGTCTCAGAAGAAAGAAAAATTATAGAAACATAACCTCAGAATCAATGTAAGTGGTGAAAAGAATATCATTCACGTGCAGTTAAAAGAATTATGCTAAGTATATGGGATTTTGATAGACGCATGATTTTCCCTTTACATGAAATATTAAATACATAAACTTACATGGGTAAGTACAGTTCATTAAACCCTATGGAAGACAAAGGAATGTTTTTATTTTTTTTAACTAGGGCCATCTTGCCTTTGAAACTAACTTCTCATCCAGAAAAGGCTGGCAAAAGATTAAGCAACATTTTCCACCCATTTGCTTTGACTAATACTATTCCCTCTTTGGGATATTCCTTTCTATTTCCTCTCCATCAATCTATGCCAAACCCAATGAGAGTCATCTTCTACGATGCTAACTATTGCTTGTGGCTAGATCCTATGCTCTCTGCTCCTCCAGCACTTAAGTACTGGAATGGAATACACTATCATATAGTCTGTTTAAATGTTACCTTTTACACTATAACCCATTTGTTTCATGTATAATATCCTCTCAACTAGACTACCTTTTCTTCCTTTTTAATCTCTTCATTGATTTATTAAAATTTATATCTTAAGATCGGGAAAACAAATGTTATATACAGTCGCTGATTACAAAAGTCATGCAGAACAAGAGCACAACAAGATCACACCTTATATTTCATTTAGAGTACCGATACTGATATGCAGGGTTAGTAATGTTGAAATGTCTAATAAACATTCTGGAATGAATAACAGAATAAATATTTATTTATTGAGAAAATGAATGAGAGAATAGGAGAATGACAGTTGTTTTTCCCTACTTGGTTTATAAAACATTCATGCTTGAAAACACAGAGAACTCCCAGGTTGACCTTCCTGGTTCACTTTTATCACAATCCTCCCTTCTAGGGGAAGTCAGGAACATAGTTTTTTGTTTCAATAATGGTAATAAAAGACCTTTTCATTTCAACGAAAATGTCAGAATGGAAAATTTTAGAATTTGTTCCTACAAGACAGCTAGAAGTGCTGAAAAACAAGCCAAGAGGAACTACATCTTTTATCTCTTTTGCCACTGGGTCAGTTTTAGTGACCAAAAGCCTTGGATTTCAGTGGCCACAAAAGAATAGGAAACACAATCTTGGGATTTATGTGAGAACTAGGACTCTTCAAAGGCCTCATCCTCAGAAAAAGAATAGATTGAAAAAAAGAAATCTGTCCACTAGAAAAGAAAGATGACAGGCAAGTTTGTTCTGGCCTAGTCACAGATGAAGAAGGTATGAGAAACTAGAAGACAGAACTAAAAAAATGTCCCAAAACAAGTCACAAAGAGATAAATACAAGATTGAGAGTTAAACACATGAAGGCCAGGAGTAAATGTTTTAGTATGCATATGTCTAATAGGAATTCTAGAAGGAGAAACATGAAAGAACACAGAAGAGACAAAAGTCAAAGAGATAGTGGAGAGAGATCAAGATGGTGGAGAAGAGGGATGTGGAGCGCACCTCTCCCTACAAATACATCAAAAATACGTCTGCATGTGGAACAATTCTCACAGAATACCTACTGAAAGCATGCAGAAGATCTCATACAACCAAAGCTACAAGAAAGATCCCTATGTAACCAGGTAGAACAAAGGGAAAGGGAGAAGAATTGGGATAGGACCTGTGCCCTGGGAGGGAACTGTGAAAAAGGAAAGGTTCCCTCATCCTGGGAACCTCCTTCACCAGCTGGGATGTCCGCCGGGACAGAAAGGGAGCTTCAGAGGCTCAAGAGGAGAGTACGACACCCAGTTTGCAGTAGGTAGGACAGAGAGAGACCAGCACAGACAGTTCCTGTGACCCCGTTGCACTTCCCAGCCTGAGACGCGTGCCTGCTGGTGTGTGCAGTGACTGGGTGTGAAACTTGGGCTTCAGCACACAGACCCAGAGAGAGGACTTGGTTTGGCTATGCAGAAACAGCCTGAAGAGCCTGGACTATGGTCTGGGCCACAACTGGGGGTGCCTGCAGGACAGAGCGGGGATCTGCCATAGGAGACTCATTGGCAACATGGGAAGGGAGGGATGTGGATCTGCCATAGAAGATGCATCATCAGCATGCTTACAGCGGGGCAAGGTTCCGGCCACTACAGGTTTGCAAACTTTGTGGGCACAGACACGCAGAGGCAGGGCTGAAATCTGAGTCAATTACTTGGGCTCTCACAGTGGGCCTGGAGGTGTGGCTTCAGTGGATTTTCCACACTGGCAGCTTTGTGAGCACACACATACCTGAGGGACATTTGAGCAAGTTATAGGTGCTCCCACAGCAGAAATGGGTCCAGGCAACAGGAGCATAAAACTTTGTGGGTGCACACATGCACAGGTGGGGCTGAAATTTGAGCCAACTGCCTGCTCTCTCAGAGTGGGTGTGGAGACATGGCTTTAGTGGATTTTTGTGCCAGCAGGTTTGTGAGCCTGCATACACACCTGAGGGTTTCCTGAGTCAATTACTGGCACTCCCACAGAGGACCTGGACCCCGAGAGGAGCACCATCAACAGTGATCTTTGCAGATGGTGGTGTCACAGAATCATAGCAGACAGCTCCTGGGGAAGAACACAAAGCAGCTCCTTCCACAGAGGGAAGTGGAAGTCCCGCCTACCTCACACCACAGCTTGAAAATGGATCTGGGGTCTTCTACACCAACAGCTGCAGAGCAGACCTGCCCCAGACAGGGCTATGATAATCACAGAGCAAAGAGGAGGCCCCGCCTAACAACCAGTATGGGCTCTGGACACCACAACACCAAACACACGCCCTATTAAGGGGACAAGGGCCAGCACACCCTGAGGAAAGCTGTGGTAGGCATCCATACCAAAAGCAACCTTTGCACCAAAAATTCTGGACTCACACAGACTACATGGGGTCGCTCCCACACACAAAAAAACAGCCCTTCAATACCACAGCAGATAACTGTTTCTCTTAAATTCATAGGGTCAGAGAAATATAAGTAAAATGAAAAAGCAGAGGAGCTACTCCCAGTTAAAAGAACAAGAGAAATACCCTGAAAGAGCAAACAATGAAACAGACCTTTCCATTCTACCAGGCCCTGAGTTCAAAAAGAAGGTAATAAAACATCTGAAGGGATTAAGAAAGACTATCAAAGAAATGCAGATCACTGTAACAAGGAACCGGAAACTATAGAGAGGAGCCAATCAACATTAGACAGCTCAACTGCAGAGATGAAAACCAAGCTAAAGGCAATAAATAGCACATTAAATAATGCAGGAAAAACAAATATATGATCTGGAAGATAGAATAATGGAAATCACCCAATCAGAAGAGCAGACAGAAGGACAAATGAGAAGTGAAAACAACATACAAGATCTATGGGATAATATAAAGCATGGCAGTCTATGCATATAGGAATCCTAGAAGGAGAAGAAAGAGAAAAGAGGGTTGAAAATATATTTGAAGAAATTATGGCTGAAAACCTCCCAAGCCTAAAGAAGGAAACAGATGTCCAGGTACAGGAAGCACAAAGGGTCCTAAAGAAGATGAGCCCAAACAGACCCACACCAAGACATATTATAATAAAAATGACAAAAGTTAAAGATAAAGAGAGGATCCTAAAGGCAGCAGGAGAAAAACAAAGAGTTAATTACAAGGGAACCCCATAGGTCTATTAGCTGATTCCTCTACAGAAATGCTGCAGGTAAGTAGGGAGTGGCTAAATATATTCAAAGTCTTGAAAGAGAAATATCTGCAAACTTATATACTCTATCCAGCAAGAGTACCATTTAGAATAGAAGGAGAGATAAAGAATTTCTCAGACAAGCAAAAACAAAAAGAATACAGCAATACTCACCTATCCAAAAAGAAATATTGAAAGGGCTTCTCTAAATAAAAAAGAAGCAAGAATTTATAGGAAAGAGAAACTCAGAATGGGAAAGTAAATAACTTAAATAAACCAGTACACAGATGTAAAAAAAAAATCAAAGAACTTTCTGAAAGCAATTATAACTACAATGGACAGCAAAACGATAAACATGAAGATGTAAAGGAGGACATAAAAATCATAAAATGGGGGGGACTGAAGTAAAAAAATACAGTTTTTTTAGAACGTGTTTGAGCTTATATGACTACCAGTTGAAAGCAAGTAGATCTAGTAATGGGTTAACACACTTGAAACCCAGGGTAACCACAAATCAAAAACATACAACAGATTCACAAAAACTAAAAAGTAGAGAACTCAAGCATGATACAAAAGAATATCATCGAACCACAAAAGGAAAAACAAAACAAAAAAGAAAGGAACAAAGAAGAAATACAAAGTCAACTGGAAAACAAGGCTTAAAACTGCAATAAATGGCCTGCATGAAGTCCCGGGTTCAATCCCCAGGATCTCCACCAAAAAAACAAAAAACAAAAAACTGCAATAAATACATATCTATCAATAATAAACTTAAATGTCAATGGACTAAATGGATCAATGGATCAAAGACATAAAGTGGGAGATTGGACAATAGAATAAGAGCCTAAACAGAACACTCCATGACAAAAATCACAGAAAGATCCTTTCTGACCCACGTCCTAGAGAAAGGGAAATAAAAACAAAAATAAACAAATGGGACCTAATGAAATTTAAAAGATTTTGCACAGCAAAGGAAACCATAAACAAGACGAAAAGACAACCCTCAAAATGGGAGAAAATATTTGCAAGTGAAGCAACTGACAAAGGATTAATCTTCAAAATATATAAAGAGCTCATGCAGTTCAATATCAAAAAAACAAACAACCCAATCCAAAAATGGGCAGGAGACCTAAATAGACATTTCTACAAAGAAGATAAACAGATTGCCAACAAACACATGCAAGAATGTTCAACATCATTAATCATTAAAGAAATGCAAATCAAAACTACAATGAGGTATCACCTCACACCAGTCAGAATGGCCATCATCAAAAAATCTAGAAACAATAAATACTGGAGAGGGTGTGGAGAAAAGGGAACCCTCTTGCACTGTTGGTGGGAATGTAAATTGATACAGCCACTATGGAGAACAGTATGGAGGTTCCTCAAAAAACTAAAAATAGAATTACCATATGACTCAGCAATCCCACTACTGGGCATATACCCTGAGAAAACCATAATTCAAAAAGAGTCATGTACCACAGTGTTCACTGCAGCTCTGTTTACAATAGCCAGGACATGGAAGCCACCTAAGTGTCCATCGTTGGATGAATGGATAAAGAAGATGTGGCACATATATACAATGGAATATTACTTAGCCATGAAAAGAAACGAAATTGAGATATTTGTAGCGAGGTGGATGGACCTAGAGTCTGTCATACAGAATGAAGTAAGTCAGAAAGAGTAAAACACATACCATATGGTAACACATATATATGGAATCTAAAAAAAAGAAAAAAATGTTCTGAAGAAACTAGGGGCAGGACAGGAACAAAGATGCAGACATAGAGAACGGACTTGAGGACACGGGGAGGGGGAAGGGTAAGGTGGGACGAAGTGAGAGAGTGGCATGGACATATATACCCTACCAAATATAAAATAGACAGCTAGTGGGAAGCAGCCGCATAGCACAGGGAGATCAGCTCAGTGCTTTGTGACCACCTAGAGGGGTGGGATAGGGAGGGTGGGAGGGAGACACAAGAGGGAGGAGATATGGGGATGTATGTATATGTATAGTTGATTCACTTTGTTATAGAGCAGAAAGTAACACACCATTGTAAAGCAATTATACTCCAATAAAGATGTTAAAAAAAAAAAGAATAAGAGCCTACAATATGCTGCCTACAAGAGAACCACTTTAGGGTGAAGGAAGCATAGACTGAAGGTAAGGGAGTATGGAAAAAGATATTTCATGCAAATGGAAATGACAAAAAAGCAGGGGTAGCAATACTCACATCAGACAAAACTGACTTTAAAACAAAGTCCATAAAGAAAGATAAAGAAGGACACCATATAATGATAAAAGGATCAATACAAGAAGAGAATATTACACTCATTAACATATATGCCCCCAATATAGGAGCACCCAATTACATAAAACAAATACTAACAGACTTAAAGGGAGAAATTGACAGGAATAAAATAATAGTAGGAAACTTAAACACCCCACTGACATCAATGGATAGATCTTCCATACATAAAATCAGTAAGGCAACAGAGATTCTAAATGACACCATAGTTAGACTTAATTGATATCTACAAGACATTATATCCAAAAAACCCAGACCATACATTGCTTTCAAGTGCATGGGGAACATTCTCTAGGATAGATCACATACTAAGACACAAAACAAACCTCAACTAATTTAAGAGGCTAGAACTTATTTCAAGCCTCTTTTCTGACCACAACGGCATCAAACTAGAAATCAACCACCAAAAGAGAAAAAAGGAAAAAACGATAACATGGAGACTAAACAACATGTTACTAAAAAAAAAAAAAAAGTCAACGATGAAATCAAAGAGGAGATAAAAAAATACCTTGTGACAAATGACAATAAAAACACAACCATACAAAAGCTAAGGGATGCAGCAAAGCCAGTCATAAAAGTGAAGTTCATAGTGATACAGGCCTTCCTCAAAACATAAGAAAAATCTCAGATAAACAACCTAACCTACCACCTAAGAGAATTAGAAAAAGAACAAACAAAACAAAGTGAGAAGGAAGGAAATAATAAAGATCAGAGAGGAAATAATGAAAAAAGATTAAAAAATAGAAAAAAATCAATAAAACCAAGAGCTGTTTTTTTGAAAGGATAAAAAAAAAAAATCAACAAATCTCTGGTCAGGCTCACCAAGAAGAAAAGAGAAAGGACCCAAATAAGCAGAATAAGAAAGGAAAGAGAAGAAATAACAACCAATACCACAGAAAAACAAAAACCATAGGAGAATACTAAGAACAGTTATATGCCAACAAATTGGACAACCTAGAAGAAATGGACAAATTTCTAGAAACATACACCCCACCAAAACTGAATCAAGAAGAAATGGAGGGACTTCCCAGGTGGCACAGTGGTGAAGACTAAGCACTCCCAATGCAGGGGGCCTGGGTTCTATCCCTGGTCTGGGAATTAGATCCCACATGCATGCTGCAACCAAGAGTTTGCCTGCCACAACTAAGGAGCCCTCAAGCCACAACTAAGGAGCCTGCATGCTGCAACTAAGACCTGGCCCAACCAAATAAATTAAAAAATATTAAAAAAAAAAACAGAAGAAGAAATAGATAATTTGAACAGACCAATCACTAGAAGTAAATAGAACTTTTAATAAAAAAAACTCCCTGGAAACAAAAGTCCAGGATGGCTTCACTGGAGAATTCTACCAAATATACAAAGAACTTACACCAATCCTTCTCAAACTCCTCCAAAAGACTGAAGAAGAGGAAACACAAAGTCATTCTATGAAGCCACAACTACCCTGATACCAAAACCAGGCAAAGACACTACCAGAAAAGAAAATTACATGCCAGTATCTTTGATGAATATAGATGCAACCATCCTCAATAAAATCTTAGCAAACTGAATCCAACAACACATAAAAAGGATCATACACCATAATCAAGGTGGATTCATCTCAGAGTCACAAGGATGGTTCAACATACCCAAACCAATCAATACAATACACAACATTAACAAAAGAAAAGACAAACACCACATGATCATTTCAATAGATGAAGAAAAAGCATTTGATAAAATTCAATATCGATTCATGATAAAAACTCCCACCAAAGTGGGTATAGAAGCAACATATCTCAACATAACAAAAGCCATTTATGATATACCCACAGCCAACATATAGCTCAACAGTGAAAAGCTGAAAGCCTTCCTTTTCAGCTAAAATCTGGAACAAGACAAGATGTTCACTCTCACTTCTATTCAACATAGTATTGCAGGTCCTAGCCACAGCAATTAGACAAGAAAAAGAAATAAAAGATATCCAAATCAGAAAGGAAGACATAAAATTGTCATTATATGCAGATGACATGATAATATATACTGAAAACCCTAAAGACTCCACAATAAAACTATTAGAACTGATAAATAAATTCAGCAAGATAACCAAATACAAGATTAATACACACAGTTCTGTTGCATTTCTGTAAACTAACAATGAAATATCAGAAAGAGGAAGTTAAAAAAAAATCTTCTTTAAAATCACATCAGAAAAATATCTAGAAACAAATCTAACCAAGGAGGTGAAAGAGTTATATATTGAGAAGTACAAAACATTGATAAAGGAAATTGAAGATGATTCAAGAAAATGGAAAGATATCCCATGCTCTTGGATTGGAAGAATTAATACTGTTAAAATGGCCATACTAGCCAAAGTAAGCTACAGATTTAATGCAACCCCTATTGATTTCCCCATGACTCTTTTCACAGATCTAAAACAAAGAAACCTAAAATTTATATGGAACCACAAAAGACCCATAATTGCCAAAGCAATCCTGAGGAAAAAGAACAAAGTTGGAGGCATAACCCTTCCAGGCTTCAGACAATACTACAAAGCTACAGTAATCAAAACATCATGACATTGGCACAAAAACAGACATATAGATCAATGGAACAGAATAGAAAGCCCAGAAGTAAACCCACACACATATGTTCAATTAATCTTTGACAAAGGAAGCAAGAATATACAATGGAGAAAAGACAGTCTCTTTAGCAAGTGGTGTTGGGAAAGCTGGACAGCCACATGTAAACCAATGAAGTCTGAACACTCTCTCACACCATACACAAAAATAAACTCAAAATGGCATAAAGACTTAAATATAAGTCAGGACACTATAAAATTCCTAGAAGACAACATAGGCAAAACATTCTCTGACATAAATTGTAGTAATGTTTTCTTAGGTTAGTCTCCCAAGGCAAAAGAAATAAAAGCAAAAATAAACAAATGGGACCCAATCAAACTCCTAAGCTTTTGCACAGTAAAGGAAACCATAAACAAAATGAAAAAATAGTCTATAGAATGGGAAAAATATTTGCAAAGTATGTTACCAACAAGGGCTTAATTTCCAAAATGTACAAACAGCTCATACAACTCTATATCAAAAGAACAAACAGCCTAATCAAAAAATGGGCAGAAGACCTAAATAGACATTTCTCCAAAGAAGACATACACAAGGCCAAAAGGCACATGAAAACACACTCAACATCACTAATTATTAGAGAAATGTAAATCAAAACTTTAATGAGGTATCACCTCGCACTGGTCAGAATAGCCATCCTCAAAAAGTCTACAAATAATAAATGTTGGAGAGGGTGTTCAGAAAGGGAATCCTCCTACACTGTTGGTGGGAATGTAAATTGGTGCAGCCACTCTGGAAAACAGTATAGAGGTTCCTTAAAAAACTAAAAATAGTTACCATATGATACAGCAATCCCATTCCTGGGCATATACTCAGAAAAGATGAGAATTTGAAAAGTTAGATGCACCTCAATGTTCATTGCAGCACTATTTACAATAGCCAAGACTTGGAGACAATCTAAATGTCCATCAACAGATGAATGGATAGAGAAGATGTGGTATACACACACACACACACACACACACACACACACCATGAAATGTTACTCAGTCATAAAAAAAGAATGAAATGATGCCATTTGCAACAATATGGATGGACCTAGAGATTATCATACTAAGTGAAGTAAGTCAGACAGAGAACAACAAATATTATATGACATTATTTATATATGCATTGTAAAAAATAGCACAAGTGAACTTATTTACAAAACAGAAACAGACACACAGACATAGAAAACAAACTTATGGTTACCAAAGCAGAATTCGGGGAGGGATAAATCAGGAGTATGGGGTTAACAGACACACAGTACCATAAATAAAATAGATAAACAACAAGGATTTACTGTATAGCATAGGGAACTATATTCAATATCTTGCAACAACGTATAATGGAAAAGAATAGAAAAAAAGTGTATGTGTGTGTATACATCTATATATTCGAATCACTTTGCTATATATCGGAAACTAACACAATATTGTAAATCAACTATACTTCAATTTGAAAAAACTGTCAAAGAGATGATATACAGATTTTCAGATTTTATGAAAGCTATGAATCATAAGGTTTACTAAACACAATGAATCCCAAGAATCAAATATAAAGCAACACACACACATAAACACATTGTATCAAAATTTCAATATATCAACGAGAAAAGTGATCTTAAAATCAACCAGTGAGAAAATACAGATTAACTTATGAAAGGAGCAATAATTAGACGGGCAATTGACTTCTCAAAAGCAGAGCTGAAGTCAGAAGATAAGGAAATAATGACTTCAAATTTATGGGGTGAAAGAACTATCAATCTGTAATTTAATATCCAACTAAAGTATTATTCAAAATTGAGGGCAAAATAAAAACAACCACCAAGCTGAGTTACAATCAAGTAGCACCCACTGAAGGGATTTCTAAAGGGTATACATTAGTGTGACAGAGAATGAAACAAAACTAAACACTGGGATGCAAGAAGAAAAGTAAGCAAAGAAATTGGAGATCACGTCAATAAATCTAAACAAGCAATGACTTTGTGGATCAATTATAATAGTGAGTAAGGTGGTAAAAAGTAATGTGGAACTCAAATACTGGGTCAAAATAACATGGAAATCAGGAGAGAATTAGTGGAGCTAAAGTGTTGTGAAGTCATTATGAAAAAAGAGTAGAATGATTAACTTCAAGCTTTAAGTAAAAAATATTAAAGGGATGCCTAAAGGAATAAAAATAAGGTGTATATTGTAAATTCCAAGCCAAGGAAAAAAATAAGTTAACCTGAAATGAAGAAAAATGAGTCTGGAAAAAAGGGGGTAAAACAAGTATACAAAAGGCAGGGTAGAAGATGGCGGCATGGGTGGATGTGGAGCTTGCATCTCCCCACAACTAGCGCACCTTTTGGACGCTGGTGGGGAACCTTGATGCCCAAGGAGACGAGAGGAACCTCTGAGTGACCGGGTAGGATGTGTGGGGAAGTGAGGGGGTAGAAGTGGAAGCCAGACAGGACCAGTGCCCCTGAGGGGTGGCTGGGAGAGGGGAGGGGTTCCTACGCCTGGAAGGACCCTTGGGAGCTCAGAGGATCAGGGGAGGTGTAGAGGGTGTTTCCCCCACCATATCGGGCCCCAGGAAGCCTTCTGGGCTCCTGGGCCCGGTCTCCCGCCCTCTGAGGGCCCTTCTGGTCATGTGGGTCCTACGGGCATAGGAGGGAGGTAGGGGGAGAGAAGAGGAGAGGGAGACGGGAGGGACCCTCTGAGATCAGAGGATCAGGGGAGGTGCAGAGGGTGTTTGTCCCACCCAATCGGGCCCAGGGAAGCCTTTTGGACTTCCGGGTCTGGTCCCCTGCTCTCTGGATCCTCCTCTGGCCACATGGGTCCTAGGTGCATAGGAGGGATGGAGAGGGGGAAGAAGAGAGGCCAAGGGGGAGGAACCCTCCAGGAATGGAGGATCAGGAGGAACGTGCCTAGCGTTCCCCCCTCCCACTCAGACCCAGAAAACTTGCTGAGGTCCTGGACCTGGTCCTCTGGCCCCCAAAGCCAGAGGCACTCCTGGGCCCCTCCTGCTGCATTGAGCCTAAATGTCCCCTCCTGCCCCGCTAGGGCCTTTTCCGGCCCTCTGGGTCCTAAGCATAGGCCCCGCCCATCGCCTAAACCTCGCCCCTGCCTAAGCCTCGCCGCCCACAGCCAAGGCATTTTATTTTTCTTTTTTCTCCTCTTTTTGCTATTGTAGTTCTATTTTACCTTCCGTTTGTTGTTTCATTTATATTTTTATTTTTTTAAATTCTTTCTAACATATCTGTTAGTTTTCTAATATTATTTTATTTTTTACACTTTGTTATTGTTCTGGATTTTTTTTCTTTTTCTTTTTTTTTTTTTGCCACCCTGCATGCCTTGTGGGATCTTGGTTCATGAGCTGGGGGTCAGGCCTGAACTCCTGTGGTAGGAACTCTGAGTCCGAACCACTGGACTAACAGAGAACCTCAGACCCCAGGGATTATTCCTCAGAGTGAGGTCTCTTGGAGGTCCTCATCTCAGCACCAAGACCAGCTCTACCCAACAGCCTACAAAATCCAGTCCCAGAAGCCTCAAGCTAAACAACCAGTAAGACAGGAACACAATCCCACCCATCAAAAAAAAAAAAAAAATGAGATGACAAAAAAGTATGTCACAGATGAAGAAGCAAGGTAAAAACCTACAAGAACAAATAAATGAAGAGGAAATAGGCAACCTACCTGGAAAAGAATTCAGAGTCATGATAGTACAGATGATCTAGAATCTCGGAAACAGAATGGAGGCATGGATCGAGAAAATACAAGAAATGTTCAACAAAGGTCTAGAATAACTAAAGAACAAACAAACAGAGATGAACACCACAATAACTGAAATGAAAAACACACTAGAAGGAATCAATAACAGAATAACTGAGGCAGAAGAACGAATAAGTGAGCTGGCAGACAAAATGGTGGAAGTAATAGCTGAGGAACAGAATAAGGAAAAAAGAATGAAAAGAACTGAAGACAATCTCAGAGTCCTCTGGGACAATATTAAACGCACCAACATTCGAATTATAGGTGTCCCAGAAGAAGAAGAGAAAAAGAAAGGGTCTGAGAAAATATTCGAAGAGATTATAGTGGAAGATGTCCCTAACATGGGAAAGGAAAGAGTCAATCAAGTCCAGGAAGCACAGAGAATCCCATACAGGATAAACCCTAGAAGAAACACACCAAGACACATATAATCAAACTAACAAAAATTAAATTCAAAGAAAAAATATTAAAAGCAGCAAGGGAAAAGAAAAAATAACAAAAAGGAATCCCCATAAGGTTATCTGCTGATTTTTCAGCAGAACCTCTGCAGGCCAGAAGGGAGTGGCAGATATACTTAAAGTGATGAAAGAGAAAAATCTACAACCAAGATTACTCTACCCAGGAAGGATCTCACTCAGATTCGACAGAGAAATCAAAAGCTTTACAAACAAGCAAAAGCTAAGAGAATTCAGCACCACCAACCAGCTTTACAACAAATGTTAAAGGAACTTCTCCAGGCAAGAAACACAGAAGAAAAAGACCCACAAAAACAAACACAAAACAATTAAGAAAATGGTAATATGAACGTACATATTGCTAATAACCTTAAATGTAAATGGATTAAATGCTACAACCAAAAGACACAGACTGGCTGAATGCATACAAAACCAAGACACATATATATGCTGTCTACAAGAGACCCACTTCAGACATAGGGACACATAAAGACTGAAAGTGAAGGGATGGAAAAAGATATTCCATGCAAATGGAAATCAAAAGAAAGCTGGAGTAGCAATACTCATATCAGATAAAATAGACTTTAAAATAAAGACTGTTAGGGGGCTTCCCTGGTGGCGCAGTGGTTGAGAGTCCGCCTGCCGATGCAGGGGACACGGGTTCGTGCCCCGATCCCGGAAGATCCCACATGCCGCGGAGCGGCTTGGCCCGCGAGCCATGGCCGCGGAGCCTGTGTGTCCGGAGCCTGTGCTCCGCAATGGGAGAGGCCACAGCAGTGAGAGGCCCGCGTACAGCAAAAAAAATAAAAAAATAAAAAAATAATAAAAAAAAAAATAAAGACTGTTAAAAGAGACAAGGGAGGACACTACATAATGATCAAGGGATCGATCTAAGAAGAAGATATAACAATTATAAATATGTATGCACCCAACATAGGAGCACCTCAATATATAAGGCAAATGCTAACAACCATAAAAGTAACACAATAATAGTAGGGGACTTTAACACTCCACTTTCACCAATGGACAGATCATCCCAACAGAAAATAAGCAAGGAAACATAAGCTTTAAACGACACAACAGTGGGGGGAATGTAAATTAGTACAGCCACTATGGAGAACAGCATGGAGGTTCCTTAAAAAGCTAAAAACAGAACTACCATATGACCCAGCAATCCAGCTACTGGGCATATACTCAGACCCCAGAGAAAACCATAATCTGAAAAGATACATGCACCCTAATGTTCACTGCAGCACTATTTACAACATCCAGCAACATGAAAGCAACCTAAATGTCCATAGACAGAGGAATGGATAAAGAAGATGTGGTACATATATACAATGGAATATTACTCAGCCATAAAAAAGAACAAAATAATGTCATTTGCAGCAATATGGATGGACCTAGAGATTGTCATACTGAGTGAAGTAAGTCAGACGCAGAAAAACAAACATTATATGATATCGTTCATACGTGTAATCTAATTTTAAAAAACAATACAAGGGCTTCCATGGTGGTGCAGTGGTTAAGAATCTGCCTGCCAATGCAGGGGACATGGGTTCCAGCCTTGGACCAGGAAGATCCCACATGCTGCAGAGCAATGAAGCCTGTGTGCCACAACTACTTAAGCCCATGTGCCTAGAGCCCATGCTCCACAACAAGAGAAGCCACAATGAGAAGCCTGGGCACCTCAACAAAGAGTAACCCCTGCTTGCTGCAACTAGAGAAGACCTGTGCACAGCAGGGAAGACCTGACATAGCCAAAAATAAACAAATAAATTTATAAAAAACAAAACAAAACAAAACAATACAAATGAACTTATCTACAAAACAGGAACAGATTTACAGATATCAAAAACAAACTTATGGTTACAAAGGGGCTGTTGGGGAGGAATAAACTGAGAGATGGGGATGGACATATACACAGTGCTATATATAAAATAGATAATGAATAAGAACCTGCTATATAGCACAGGGAACTCTACTCAATACTCTGTAATGGCCTATATGGGAAAAGAATCTAAAAAAGAGTACATGTATGTATATGTATAACTGATTCACTTTGGTGTACACCTGAAATTAACAAAACATTGTAAATCAACTATACTCCAATAAAAATTTTTAAAAAAGAAAAAGAAAATAAATAAAATAAATGACACAACAGACCAGATAGAGTTAACTGATACTTATAGGACATTCCACCTGAATGTGGCAGAATACACTATCCTCTCAAGTGCACGCAGAACATTCTCCAGGATAGATCACATCTTGGGTCACAAATTAAGCCTCAGAAAATTTAAGAAAATTGAAATCGTATCAATCATATTTTCTGACCACAACGAGATTAGAAATAAATTACAGGAAAAATACTGTTAAAAACACAAATACATGGAAGCTAAACAATGCACTACTAAATAACCAAGAGATCACTGAAGAAATCAACGAAGAAATGAAAAAACACATAGAAAGAAATGACAATGAAAAAACGATGACCCAAAACCTATGGCATGCAGCAAAATCAGTTCTAAGAGGGAAGTTTATAGCAATTCAATCTCACTTCAAGAAACAAGAAAAATCTCAAACAATCTAAGCTAAAGCAACTAGAGCAATCTAATCTAAAGCAACTAGAGAAAGAAGATCAGAGCAGAAATAAATGAAATAGAAATGAAGAAAACAATAGTAAAGATCAATAAAACTGCACACAGCAATGAAGTTGCTCAAAAAGTTGGTTCTTTGAGAAGATAAACAAAATTGATAAACCTTTAGCCAGACTCATCAAGAAAAAAAGGGAGAGGATGCAAATCAATAAAATTTGAAATGAAAAAGGAGAAATCACAACTGACACTTCAGAAATACAAAGGATTATAAGAGACTACTACAAACAACTATTTGCCAATAAAATGGACAAATTCTTGGAAAGGTACAATTTTCCAAGACTGCACCAGGAAGAATTAGAAAATATAAACAGACCTAACACAAGTAATGAAATTGAAACTTTAATTAAAAGTATTCCAACAAACAAAAGTCCAGCACCAGATGGCTTCACAGGTGAATTATATAAAACATTTAGAGAACAGCTAACACATATCCTTCTCAAACTCTTCCAAAAAATTGCAGAGAGAGAAACACTCCCAAATTCGTTCCTTGAGGCCACCATCACCACGGTACCAAAACGAGACAAAGATATCACAAAAAAAGAAAATTACACATCAGTATCACTGATGAACATAGATGCAAAAATCCTCACCAAAATACTAGCAAACAGAATCCAAAAGCATATTAAAAGGATTATACACCATGATCAAGTGAGATTTATCACAGGAATGCAAAGATTCTTCAATATATGCAAATCAATCAATGTGATACACCATATTAACAAAATAAGGAATAAAAACCGTATGATCATCTCAGTAGATGCAGAAAAAGCTTTTGACAAAATTCAACACCCATTTATGGGCAGAGGGAACCTGCCAGAAAATGGACATAGAGGGAACCTACCTCAACATAATAAAGGCCACATATAACAAACCCACAGCAAACATCATTCACAATGGTGAAAAACTGAAAGCACTTCCACTATAATCAGGAACAAGACAAGGATGTCCACTCTCACCACTCTTATTCAACATAGTTTTGGAAGTCCTAGTCATGGCAATCAGAGAAGAAAAATAAACGAAATGAATACAACTTGGAAAACAAGAAGTAAGACTGTTGCTGTTTGCAGATGACATGATAGTATACATAGAAAATCCTAAAATGCCACCAGAAAACTCCTAGAACTAATCAATGAATTTGGTAAGGTTGCAGGATACAAAATTAATGCACAGAAATCTCTTGCATTCCTATAAAATAACAATGAAATATCAGAGAGAGAAATTAATGAAACAATCACATTTACCATTGCAATAAAAAGAATGAAATACCTAGGAATAAACCTACCTAAGGAGACAAAAGACCTGTATGCAGAAAACTATAAGACACTGATGAAAGAAATTAAAGATGATACAAACAGAGAGATATACCATGTTCTTGGATTAGAAAAATCAAGATTGTGAAAATGACTATATTACCTAAAGCAATCTACAGATTCAGTGCAATCCCTATCAAACTACCAATGGCATTTTTCACAGAACTAGAACAAAAAATGTCACAATTTGCATGGAAACACAAAAGACCCGAAATAGCCAAAGCAATCCTGAGAAAGAAAAACAGAGCTGGAGGAATCAGGCTCCCTGACTTCAGACTATACTACAAAGCTACAGTAATCAAGACAGTATGGTACTGGCACAAAAACAGAAATATAGATCAATGGAACAGGATAGAAAGCCCAGAGATAAACCCACACACGTATGGTCACCTAATTTATGACAAAGAAGGCAAGTACATACAATGGAGCAAAGACACCCTCTTTAATAAGTGGTGCTGGGAAAACTGGACAGTTACATGCAAAAGAATGAAATTAGAACACTTCCTAACACTATATGCAAACACAAACTCAAAATGGAGTAAAGACCTGAATGTAAGATCGGACACTATAAAACTCTTAGAAGAAAACATAGGAAAAACACTCTTTGACAATAAACCACAGCAAGGTCTTTTATTACCCACCTCCTAGAGAAATGGAAATAAAACCAAAAATAAACAAATGGGACCTAATGAAACTTAAAAGCTTTTGCACAGCAAAGGAAACCTTAAACAAGATGAAAAGACAACTTTCAGATGGGGAGAAAATATTTGCAAATGAAACAACCGACAAAGGATTAATCTCCAAAATATACAAGCAGCTCATGCAGCTCAATATCAAAAAAACAATCAACCCAATTAAAAAATGGGGAGAAGACCTAAATAGACATTTCACCAAAGAAGACATACGACTGGCCAAGAGCACATGAAAGATTCTCAACATCACTAATTATTAGAGAAATGCAAATCAAAACTACAATGAGGTATCACTTCAATCTGGTCAGAATGGCCATCATCAAAATGTCTACAAACAATAAATGCTGGTGACGTGTGGAAAAAAGGGCACCCTCTTGCACTGTTGGTGGGAATGTAAATTGATACAGCCACTATGGAGAAGAGTATGGAGGTTCCTTAAAAAACTAAAAATAGAATTACCATATGACCTAGCAATCCCACTACTGGGCATATACCCTGAGAAAACCATAATTCAAAAGGACACATGTACCCCAATGTACATTGTAGCACTATTTACAATAGCCAGGAAATGGAAACAACCTAAATGTCCAACGACAGATGAATGGATAAAGAAGATGTGGTACATATATACAATGGAATAGTACTCAGCCATAAAAAGGAACGAAATTGGGTCATTTGTAGAGATGTGGATGGACCTCGAGTCTGTCATACAGAGTGAAATAAACCAGAAAGAGACAAACAAATATCGTATATTAACGCATATACATGGAATCTAGAAAAATGGTAGAGATGAGCCTATTTGTAGGGCAGGAATAAAGACGTAGACATAGAGAACGGACATGTGGACACAGTGGGGGAAGGGGAGGGTGGGACGAATTGGGAGATTAGGTTTGACATAAATACACTACCATGTGTAAAACAGATAGCTAGTGGGAACTTGCTGTATAGAATAGGGAGCCCAGCTAGGTGCTCTGTGACGACCTAGATGGGTGGGATGGGGGTGGTGGGAGGGAGGTCCAAGAGGGAGGGGATATAGGTATACATACAGCTGATTCACTTCATTGTACAGCAGAACTAACACAATACTGTAAAGCAATTATACTCTAATAAAAAAGTAAAAAATTAAATAAATTGTTGGAAAAATAATGATTTTTATGAGATAATTGGAAATGTGAACACTGAATGGACATTGCATAATTTAAAAAAAGAAAAGGCAGGGTAAAGAGAAAGACTAAAATAGGATGTTCAAATTAATTCAATGAATCAGTAATAATAAAAAATATAAATGGGCTAAACTTACTAGTTAAAAGAAAGATATCTCACATTAGATTAAAAGCAAAGAAACAAATCTGCCTACATGTTATTATAAGAGAAACACTTAATAAAAATACAGGAAGGTTGATGGCAAAAGGAAGTAAAAAAGAAAAACCAGGTAAATATTAACCAAAAGAAAGGTAGTGTAGCTATATTAAGATGAGACAAAATAAATTTTAAGGCAAAGAACAATGTTAGAAATAAAGAGAGTTTCCACGAAATGATTTTTTTTTAAAAGGTCACCAGGAAGAAACAACAATTCTAAACTTCTAAGAATCTAGTAGATTCTTAGACTGGACTCAAAATACATAAAGCAAAAACTGACAGACCTACTAGAATAATCAAGCTCACAATCATGAAGTATGATTTTTTAAAACCACTCTAGTATAAAGTAAGATTCATTATGGCTTTTATCTGTCTCCTTGCCAACACTCCTCTCTAGAATATAATCTTAAAATGTATCATCTTTCTGTGTTTTATTCAAGATGTATTTTAAGTATATGCCAGTACCTGGCATGTAACAGCTGCCTAATATATACTTGTTAAGTTTTTTCATTAATAAAGATTTAAAAAGGTAGTAACTATAGAGATTGGATAATATAATTAACAAGTACAATCCAAAGAACTCTCATGGAACTCTATACTCCTAAATCAATACATTCTTCTCAAGCATACATGAAATATTCATGAAATTTCACCATGTGCTAGACCATATTCTCTGACTACAATTAAGTTAGAAACCAACAACAAAACAATAAAATTCCATGCACTACAAAATATAAAACACAGTCCTAAACAACTCAAAGAAAAAATCGTAATGAAGATTATGGATATAGAAGATAGGAGCAAACAAAGCTTAATGATAACAAAAGTATTACATTACAAAGTTTGTGGTGAGCAGCAAAAAAATATAGAGAGGGAAATCTAAACATTTATATGCATATAGGAAAAAATAGGATAAAAATTGATGAGCTACACATCTAAATTAAGAAGTTAGAAAAAAAGAGCTACAAAGTAAACACAAAATACAAGTTAGGAAATGAAGAAGGGAGCAGAAATTCTTGAAATAGACAAAATATATACAATTGAGGATCGAAATCAAAATCTGGTTCTCTGGAAATAGATACAACTCTGGAAAGAGTGATCAAGTTAAAAAAAAGTAAGGCCTAATATCAGAAATAAAAAGGGGTCATATTTCAGATACAGCAGAGATTTGTAAAAATAGAACGTTAAGAAATACTTGATGCTAATATATGTTAAAATGAACAGAATGGACATTTCCTAAAAAATTATATAATTTGTCTAAACTGACTCATGGAAAAAAACAGAAAACCTGAACAAATCTATAATTATTAAATCACTAGTCAAAAGTCTACTTATCAAAACTGTCCACAGGGCTGGATGATTTTACAGGTGAGATCTACCAATCAGTTAACAGTTAATCCCTACCTTACACAAAGTGTTCCAAAGAAAAATAAGAACTTATTCCCACTTCAATTATGAAACTAACAGAACCTTGATATGAAAACCAGGCAGGGAAAGTACAGAAAAGAACATTTATGGGCCAATTTCACTTTTGAACACAGATGCAAAAGTCTAAATAAAATGCTGGCAAACTTAAACCAGCAACACATAATAGATAATAATACATCATAATTTAATTTAGGTTTAATCCCAGGAGATCAAGGATGGTTTACAATAAGAAGGTCTATTAATATATTTCACCACGTGAATGGATTAAAGAAAATTCACAGAGGCAAAAAAAGCACTTAAAATAGTTAAACACCCATCCATGATTAAAACAGAAACCTGAGCAACTAGGAACCTAGGGGATCTTCTTTACCTGATATCAGGTACCTATAAGAAAGTGCTTAAAGTCCATAAAGTTGTGAAACAATTTTCCTTAAAATCAGAAACAAAACAAAGATGCCTAGTTGTACTTAACATTGTACTGGAGGGCCTAGCCAGTACAAAAATAATTGAAAATAATCAAGATTTCAGAGGAAAAGACAAATGGCAAATGTGCATGTAGATGGGACATTCTTGCACACACAGAGGTCTTGAGAAGTGGTTGAAGAGTTCAATACCTTCTGACAAGTCTAGAATTCCAGAATACCTAGATTTTTAGAAGCCCAGAGTTTTCTTATATTTGTATTTTTTGCTGTCTTTAAAATCCATAGTTGTATTTGTCTAAATAGATGCTTTACCATTGTCTGATTTTTTTACTTTGTACTCAGCCCTTTTATAACCTGAACTTTCTAGGTTGACCAAGGATTCAAATTTAGTTTGACCTCCTGTGTGGTAATATACTTCCCACTCTGCATCCAGACAAGAAGGCTGAGCATACCCCTGAAGATTCCTTTAGGACCTCCCATCTCCCCGCTGCTCTGAGGAAGGTATGTAAACAGTACTGAGCTTTGCCCTAGTGGAAGACACACTACTGCTCTCTCCAGGAAACCTTTATATTCTTTATCATTTTCAGTGTCTTTTTACAAGCTGCTCTCAAAAACAATACTAAGTCTTTAATAAAATCCCATCACAGTATCTGGTAGGGAGTTGTATTTAATTTTCTTTTCCCTTGATTCCTTAAATGCTCACTCTTGTGGTTTTTCTAAGTATTTTTGTATAATGAGTCACTCTGAGCAACTGACTGGGAATGTCGGAAGAAGGGTTTTTTTTTTTTTTTTTTTTTTTTTGCCATTTTGATTTATTGTGTGATTGACCCTGGGCCAGTCATTGAACCTAATCAAGGAACTGCATTCATTGCTAAATAAAGATAAAAGCCTTTGACAGATGGGTTAAAATTAGATCCTGCCACCTAGTGACAGTCTCTTAATAAATGCCTCACAGAAATTAATTAGCTTGTTCCTATAACAATTCCATTTGGAAAAGATCTCCTTTATTATTTTTGCCTAGTTTTGCCTAGTAGCCTTTTTACATCTCTCTATCCAATTCTCTGTCACCTCCCCATTTGTTTACTTAACTTTACTGCTTAGTTTCAGTGAACAACCATGGCACTCCATGATAATCAGCCCAAAATTCAGGGCTAATTTTGTGATCTTAAGAAAGTCTCTGAGCTACATTTCTAATTTAGGAAATGGTAACCACAGTACTCTATCTTTGACCTCACAGACAATTGTTACAAAAACCAGGCAATGAAAGTAGAGAGTGCTTTGAAAAACTGTAAAGAACAATATATTTATATTCACATTAACTGAATAATTCTATTCACCAATGCAAGAATTGAGTCATAATACATAGGAGAAGGTCTTAAGTGATATTCATCCATGCTAGACAGAGACTATTAAAAATTATAGCGGAGTAATTTATTTATAAGTATGTAAACAATAAATTCAGGACAAGGAAGACTTTAAAGTAACAAAATGTAATTTAAGAATGGAAGCAGCATGACATGGGTGCCTGCTGGAAAAGCAGGAAATAAATTAATTAATACTTGAAGATCCTCCTTATTCTAAGTTTAAATCTTTTGAATCCACAACCTATGGTAAAAGCTAAAAATACAAAATAAACAAAAGGAAAACAGAAGAGTTGACAAATTTCAAGGTGGGAGCAAAAGAAATCTTGCAAATATGGTCTCTGGATCATGTAGAAATTCAAGGAAAGAAAATGTGAAGACGAAAGTTGCTTCATTTCCTTACCTTTGCTCTGTATTAAAGAGTGCAAAGATGTGCTTGCTAGACATAAAGCTTTTTTCCACATCCCGAACTTTCAAGTTGTCCAAGGGAAGCATATACTTCTTTTCTTTTTCCTAGAGAGAGAGAGAGAGAGAGAGAGAGAGAGAGAGAGAGAGAGAGAAAGAGAGAGAGAATTGGCTTTAATAAAAGATCTTGAAGCATGCCCATAGCAACACATCACCTGAGTTGGTCAACATTTAATTAGAATATTTTGATAGCATCACACACTACTTTGATACCAGCTACCAAGGAACAAGAATTATCTGAGATAGGAGACTCCAATGGTTCTCAACACATGGGTCAGAAGAATGAGGGGAGGGAAAGTGCAGAGGAAGGAAGGGCTCAGGGATGGAGAAAACACATGGTCTTCTATCCTTTCTTCCTCATGTGGGTCCCCTTAGATGTTTTAAAATGTTAGTTCGGTATTAAAAATTTAGCCATCTGTTAATATTTAACAAAAATGTTCTGGTCCTAATTCAATGAGAAATGCCAGATGGATTTCATTTCATATTTTATTTGCAGCCTAAGCAGTTTTGATAGCCAGAGCTGGCAAGAGACTGGAAGCACAAGGACCCTAGTATGAAATACCACCTATAAACTATGATAAAGCACAGAAAATACTTCCTTCCTTTGAGTCTAGAATAAAATGTGAGTCCAGAAAGAAATGAATCCATTAAATTGTCAAACTCTTTGAGAAAAAAAGAACCTATTAGAAGTGAACTAATATTAACTAGAACAAATTCTCTTAAAATTAACAACACTTTAAGAAGAAAATGCACATTTGAGAGGGGAGGTCTGCAAATGGGACCAAACTAATCTTGGTAAAACAAAACATACTGGATGCCAAAGAATTATTAGAAACATTTACTTTTAAGGACTGGCCCAGGGACAATATTATCATATGCATAAATGCCTAACAACCAGTATAATAGTAGAGAGCCGAATCCTCAGTTTAAGAAACCTAGTCGATATTTATTACCTGGGGCACTTTTGCACAGTCCTTGTTAAACAGTAGTCCTCTGTATATCTCGGGTGACAGTCCTGAGAAAAACCAGGCCTAGACTCCAGAGGAGGAGAGCATGGAGATCTAGCCATGACTTTTAATAAACAACTATTAATGCCTGTGGGAAATACATGTACCATACAGATATGTTTGACATAAGCCTTTTTGTTCCTGAAGCTCCTCCAGCTCTTGCTTGAGAATTGGTCTAGGCTCAGTAGTGTGGGGCAGAACTCTTCCATGCTCCCTAGCCTGATTGTGGGGACCAATCTGCAGACATCAGAGAGTGTTGTTGCAAGAACTATCACTGGCTTTGCCACTTCTCACTCCTAAATTAATCAGGGAAAGTTGGGCAGAGCACTTTAGAATAGTGAGGCAGAGAGAAATAGATGACTCAAGAAGTTGAAGGAAGCTGGTTGGAGAACAAAATGGCTGTCCTGGCAGACAAGGTCTTCAAAGAAGATAGCAAAACAAAACAAAACAAAAACATAAAAAACAGAATGGCAGTGAGAGAAGCCCAAGAATAAACATGAAAAAGCAAAGCACTGTAAGAAGATTCCAATGTTTCTTGTACAAAAATTAACAGTATATTAGCAAACACAAGGATATTCTAAATAGCAAAATACATAATTTACATAAATGAAGCATTATAGTTGGGTCTAACTTGTTTGAAAGACTTGTCAGACTATTTTAGTATAGCATTCTAAGAGGCAAGATCACAGATTGAATGAAAAGCTACCCAATACATAATCAAATGAAAATGTTTGAGACGCAGGGAACATTTTTTTTTACTGGTTGTTTTTCAATGCCCTAAATTTAAGCAGCTGGATTTTTTTAATGCATCATCCTATCCAACCTCTTGAAATGATGGATTCGCCTTTAATGGAAAATCTGCATTTCATTGTAAAGATGGAATACAATGTCCTTGGCATGTTTTCTATAGAAGTAGGCTCCCTTTTGTACTGCATTCTTTAGCATATAGTGAAGACCAGAACTCCAGCAAGTTTACATCAGATATTAAACACTGGAGAAATACACACATATGCAGACAGAGAAATATTAAAAATGTAGTTTCATTTCCAAAGGACTAAATGTCATTTATCTAAGAGTTCTGAGGACATATTGCTAAATTATTTCATAATCAACAGTTATTTTTTTATTTTTCCAGTTTTATTGAGATGTAATTGACATATAACATTGTGTACCTTTAAGGTATACAACATGTTGATTTGATAAACATATATTGCAAAATGATTACTACCATAGCTTGAGCCAACGCCTTCATCATCTCACATAATTACCATTTTTTTGTGTGGTGGGGATATATAAGATCTACTGTCTTAGCATCTTTCAAGTTAAGAATACAGTATTATTAACTATAATCACCATGCTGTACATTAGATTGCTAGAACTTATTTGTCTTGTAAGTGGAAGTTTATGCCCTCTGACCAATGTCTCCCTATTTTTTCCACACCCCCACCTCTGGTAACCACCATTCTACTCTCTGTTTCTGAGTTTTGCTCTTTAAGGTTATACAAATAAGTGATATCCTATATTATATTCTCTTACTCTGACTTATTTCACTTAGCATAATGCCCTTAAAGTCCATCCATGTTGTTGCAAATGGCAGGATTTCCTTCTTTCTCATGGTTGAATAATATTCCATTGTCTGTGTATACCATATCTGTTTTATCCATTCACCCATCAGCTGTCACTTAGGTTGTTTCAGTATCTTGGCTATTGTGAATAATGCTGCAATAAATATGGGAGTGCAGCTATCTCTTCAAGATTCTGTTTTCATTTCTTTAGATATATACCCAGAAGTGGGATTGCTGGATCATAAGGTAGTTCTATTTTTAATTTCTTAAGGAACCTCCATACTGTTTTCCATAATTTATATTCCCATCAATAGTATATAAGTGTTCCTTTTCTCCACATTCTTGCCAACACTTGTTATCTTGTCTTCTTGATGATAGCCATTCTAAGAGGTGTGAGGTGATATTTCCTTGTGGTTCTGATTTGCATTTCCCTGATAATTAGTGATGTTGAACACCTTTTCATGTACTTGTTGGCCATCTGTATGGCTTATTTGGAAAAATGTCTGTACAGTACTGTATTTTTTTTAACATCTTTATTGGAGTATAATTGGAGTTTATATATCCAATTTATTGGAGTATAATTTACAATGGTGGGTTAGTTTCTGCTTTATAACAAAGTGAATCAGCTATACATATACATATATCCCCATATCTCCTCCCTCTTGCGTCTCCCTCCCACCCTCCCTATCTCACCCCTCTAGGTGGTCACAAAGCACCGAGCTGATCTCCCTGTGCTATGAGGCTGCTTCCCACTAGAAGAGTTTTAAGACTGACAAAAATAGAAGAAAAAGAAGATTCAGACTGATTTGTTTAACTAAAGTTATAAGTCAAATGGAGAACTAAATGAGAGAGCAATGAAATGACATATTGTGGATATTTCTAAAATTCCTGGTGCTTTTGGGAAAGTATGACATTCTGCTAAAAGAACATCTTGAATATGAAATAGCTAAAATAAACAAAAGAAATAGAGGAGGAGAAAGGAAAAACAGAATTATAATTTCCAAAATATAGTGAATCTTAGCACTAGCTTAATTGAGACATTTGCTACATATTACTTTTAACTCCATTAAACTGCCTAAACATAATGCAGTGTTCAATATGGTAGCCTCTAGCTAAGGGGACTACCAAGTATTTGAAATGTAGCTAGTCAAATTGGGATGTGCTTTAAGTGTTAACTACAAACCAGATTTCAAAGATTTAGTATGAAAAAAAGAATGCAAACTATATCATTAATACTTTTATATGGATTATATGTTGAAATGATAATACTTTGAATATATTGGGGTAAATAAAGTATTATTAAACATAATTTCATCTGTTTACTTTTACTGCTTTGAATGTGGCTGCTAGACAATTTTAAATGGCATACGTGACTCACATTAACTTTCTATTGACAGTGATGAGCCCATGTACCTATCATCACTTTCCTTCCTCTCATCCATTCTATTTTCCTCTTGAAAATTGATAAATACACCTTTCTGCCATCAGGTGTATTTATCATTCTCCCAGTCACCCAGTCTGAAACCTCACTATCATTTATGATGTATTGTCTTCCCTCACCTCCTTTATTACATCAAGACTACGCTGCATTGTGTTTCAAGCATTTGTAAGAGCTCCCATTGTTTGACATTCCCACTACATTAATCCAGGTCCTTGGCATCTCACAAGCATACAGTTATAAATGGCCTCCTATCTAGTCTTCTAGTCTTCTAATTCCTCTACCATCACCAGGGAGAGCAATTTTCTTAAACCACCCTGTCAAATTCATTACAGTCCTTCAAAACGTTCATAGCTCTCCATTACTTACGGAAGAAATTCCATGAAACTCCTTAATGTGAAATTGAAAAACACCTACAAATTGGTCCGATCCTTATTTGTCAATATCTCCTTTACTCTTCCATAGGAAGTCTCCATTTCAACCAAATACACATTTGCCAACAGTCTTTTCCCGGCTTGAGGCACCCTGTCAACTTCTCCCTATCATACCAGTTCACTATTTAGAGTCCAGCTCAAGTTTCTATATTCTGTGCAAAAAGTTTTCCCAGGTTTTTAATTGTCTGTCTGTCTGTGTCACTTCCCCATCTCTCTCCTTTCAATTCATACAATAGGTATTGCTTATTCTATTAATTTTTAAATTATAGGCATACCTTGGAGATATTACAGGTTTAGTTCCAGACCACCGCAATAAAGCAAATATCACAATAAAGCAAGTCAAATGATTTTTTTTTTTGTTTCCCAATGCTGTAAAAGTTATGTTTACACTATACGGTAGTTTATTAAATGTGGAATAGCATTATGTCTAAAAAAACAATGTACTTACCTTAATTTAAAAGTACTTTGTTGCTTAAAAACACTAACTATCATCTGACAAGATAGGGTTGTTACAAAACTTCAACTTGTAAAAAAACACATTATCTGAGAAGAGCAATAAAGTGAAGCACAATAAAATGAGGTATGCCTGTATACCTTATATGAGACACCCTCATCTTGTAAATGCATTACATTAAAAAATTTCTGTCAAAGTTGTTCATTTGGAACTCAGAATGTTCAGTAAATTTTATTGTTCAAGTAGGTTACAGTTGCAAAGAAAAGAGAAAAGTAGAGCATGTTTTTTGTAATAGTTGTAAATAAATAAGAAATAGAATTTGATATTTTAAACATTTTACCTTTAGTAGACATTTTGGAGGAAACATTTGCAAAATTCTAGAGAAAGATTTTTTAATGGAGATTCAGAAAGAAATTTCTGTATATTTTCAAAAGCTTAGAAGCTGATGTCACTCATTCAACACCATTATTTTCTTCATTTTGAAACATGGTACCTTTCCTTTTCTCAATATAAGGTGGTTACCAGCACTATTTGTATGGGGGGCATCAAAGATGACAGGGATTCTTTGTTCAAAGAGAGAAGGAATATGAGAGAGTGTGTTTTTTCCCTGTAATAACTTGGTAAGAGTTAGAAGAAAGAGGAGAAATAGATAGGCCAAAAAAAAAGGAGGCATTAATGTGTGAAAGAGTGTGGTATGAGGTGGAAGTAACAAAACTATGAGTGGTAAATGCAGAGGAATCAAGTTGGAGGGAGGCGGGAATTAAGATATAGCCCCACAGTATGTGTTCACTGACCTTGAAAGGAAACAAAAGGATAAATGAGGGACAGATGTGGGGTCAGCAAGTGCCCAATGATAACCTTTAGCTGGCAGAGCACCATCAATATAACTTGGTTGCTAGAAGGAGCTACAGTGGGTATGAGGAGAGGGTCTGGCATGTGGAGGAATAGCTCCTGCATATGCAAAGGACTGGAAAGTCTTTCATAAAATTGGTGACTCATAGGTAGAGAGTTTTATAACTTGGGGAATATTTGAGTGGCCTTGGTTTGATGACTACATTGAATCATTTTATTTCTGCATCATTCTCACTAATAAGGCAACAAAATCTTCAAGGATAAGATCACAAATCCTTCCTCATTTCCACATATTATAATACCTAGCATAGTAGTCATTGAAATTTACATAGCATATATTATAAATATTTGTTGAATTGACTTTAGAATGTCTGATAACCAAAGCCAAATACTGCATAAAAATGTTGATAGTCACATATATTTTGAGAATCAAATAAAAATTCTATGGGAAAAAAACCTGTATAAGATACTTAACTGATTGGCATTGCTTTTGATCATTAAACTTTTATAAAGGTTAGGCTGACTGCTGCGTTTATTTTTACCTCTGTTTTTTTGTTTGTATTGCTTCTACTTGCTAGGAATGCCTCTTCTCAGCAAGAAGGCAAATACTAGTGGCCTTGAAATTTATGTCAAGTGCCACCTCCTCCATGAAGTCTACTCTGATTACAGCAAGTCATAGACCTTTGTATAGCTCTCAAATTTCCCATAATTTTTGTCACAGGCTATATAGAATGCCATTTCTTATTTATGTTCGGTTTTCTTCTTCAAGTAGATTGGAAGCTCCTTGAGGGCAAGGACTGTCTTATAATTCTTTTGTGTTTACATTTAACAGTTATTACACTGCTGCATATACAGATGTTGCTTAGTAAACCTTTGATTGTTGATGATGCATTACAAATAAAATACCAAAATGATGGAATTTTACTCTTATGGTGTACCTATACTATTTTTACTATTATGTCTACCTACACTATTATGTTAAAAAATGATCTAACCAGATGTGATATGAAAATTTATTTTAAATTCCTCAAAGATTGATTTTGAATTAATTTAAGTGTTTTGCTTAGTATCATATAGCTTATTAAGTGAAATTTTACTAACCTAGACCAACATACTTGATTTGATTAATAAAAAATCTCATGGCCTAAACATATAAATATACTGTGACAATCCAATACACTTCAAAACAGTACAAAAAACAAAATGCAGCAGATATGCTGCTCTTAAGAGGTAAGAACTGACATAAAGTTTTAAAAATTGACAGAACATAAAAGAGACTAGATTATAAAAGACAAGAGAAAACTATTTTAAAAAGCCAGTAAAGGCACCAAATATATCTTTGAAATATGTAATAATGGTTCCAAATTTATTTTTTAAATATGTGAGATTTGTTATAATTCTTCACTGCCTTGCTCTAACATTTTAAAACATCATGGCAATTTCTCAGGCTAATAAATAATCAGATTAGAAACAGATTCCACGACAGACTAACAGAATATACCATGTTGCTGAGAATAGCTGTGCTTCACTAGAGCAAAGATTCCTGGGTTTGACCACTCCTCTTCTCATACTCAATAATATTTCATGTGCATTCACTATTATCACATTTGCCATACTGTATACTCCTAATTTGTTAAAGGTCTCTTCTCCTATTGAGAACCTGACATGTATTTGTCCTCCCTCAGTGCTGCACCATTCTGCTAGCAATGAATGCGGCATTCTTAGGACACAACAGCACCGACGATGTGTGTAGGGCACAGAGCAGGTACTGCAGTGCCAGCTACAGGAGGAGACAATATGATGAAGCGACCGAGAACCTGGTCCAAAAACAGGGCAGTAGCCCACAGATCAGTCCAAGCTGAAAAGATCCCTCGTCCAGGGGCTATAAATGCTTTTGCAGAAACCTGAAAACTCATGAGATACTGTGGGACACTCAATTATTATAATTTGCTTGCTGCTCAAGAGACAATGATGTTGATCAATTTTTTTTCCCCTGACAATGTTGTCTTTTTTCCTTGACACACTATGACCAGAATGTTTGCAAACAGGGAAACTGGAGACTTTATCCTGGGTTTCTGGGTGGGGATCAGGGCCAAGAAAATTGTGATGCCCTCATAAATTAACATAAGCCTTTCATGCTTTGAATAACTGACGCAAGAATTATGAAAGCATACATACTCATCATGCTTCCACCCTCACCTCACCTCATTTTCCAAGAAGACACTATATTGCCCTTCAGAGTAAATTCTAATTCTTCAACATACCCACTGCACCAACCACGGGACTCCTGCTTTCCCGGAAGTCAATGCATTTTCACTTTCCACACAGAACACATTCCATCATATCTTGTCTTCATCTATACTATTTCCTCCACTAGAAATACTGCTGCCTATTTGCCACTCTGTTTCTCTTCCCTCAAAATTCCTACAAAAGATTACTCCATCTAGCTCAATGTACATTTTTTTTTTTTTTTTTTTTTTTTTTTTGTGGTACGCGGGCCTCTCACTGTTGTGGCCTCTCCCGTTGCGGAGCACAGGCTCCGGATGCACAGACTCAGCGGCCATGGCTCACGGGCCCAGCCGCTCCGCGGCATATGGGATCCTCCCAGACCGGGGCACGAACCCGTATCCCCTGCATCGGCAGGCGGACTCTCAACCACTGCGCCACCAGGGAGGCCCTCAATGTACATTTTTTCTTCAAGTATTATAGGTCTCATTTTTCTGTCTTCTTTTCCTTCCCCACCCTATTTGTACACTTATTATTTTCAAATCAGTGGGATCTTTTAAAAAAATTCTGACACCGAAGCTCATTACATTAAGTAGATTAGAAAGTGTAGGTCCTCAATTGAAGCAGGAGTGGGGATATGAGAAACCTGCCCATTAAGGCTCATCCTCTCGCCCTAAGAAATGCTGTTGCAATGACTAAGGACTCTAGTACACAGGCCTGGACCTCCGGATCCCTCTTCCAGAGTCTGGTTCACCTGCTAGTCTTATTCTCCAGATGTTCCCACAGTGCCAGGGCTCTGCTCTCACTTCCAGTCTGCCTGGAACTTGATTCGCCTCACCCCTTTAAGTCCACTACACCAAGCAGCTCCATCTAGCTCCCTGTGACTTCTAACTGAGCAAACGCATCTCTCAGAACCATGGATACAATCTAGCAAATCCTTACAGTTCAAACCACTCCTGCCATGCTCTGCCTGCCTGATTGGGCACTTTGATGTACCCACCAAAAACTCACCCAAGTATGCAGTGCTCCTGGACCACCACAAGCTCCTGCTATGGCCAGGCATGGTACTCAGGCCTCCTGTACCATTTCCGGGATTCCTCCCACCCAAGTCTGATCCCTTGACAGAACTTGTGTGCTTGGTTTGTACTACATTACTTTGTACTTTTGTCTTATTTTCTAAGTGTCCAAGTGTTTCATCTAAGTGTGTGTATGTTCTGCCTTTCCAACTACCAGGTAAACTCCTAAGGGAAAGAGCGAATCCATTACTATTATTACCTTTCTTTACTATTTTTGTTATTCGATGTATCTTGCTCCCTTGCTACACTATAACTATATCCTGACTTCCCCATCAAAGCATTAAGTCTTTGAGGGGAAGCAACTGCTTCCTTCTTACTTTTGGTTGCATAGTTGACATTCTACAAAGTGTTGAATGCACACATGCCTGGGTTCCCTCATAGGCTGGCATGGTGCTTTGCCTAGATTAAGGACTCAGAGATGATGACTGACTTATAAAATAATCAAAATATCAAAGAAAAAAGAACCTATAAAAATATTGAGAATACCAGATTACTAGTTCCACATGCTGTTGAAAACTAAAATCTGGTGTTTATTGCTATTAAAAAGTTATAACTATAGAGATGTACAAGCATGAAACTCATAAACTACCCATCTTTTTAGTTGGGTTTTAATACCCTGCTTTAATCAGAATTACATTTTGAGTAGTAAATAGCATCTGTGAGCCAGCACACTGCTAGTAAGTAGTACTTCTTTAGATTTTCCTCTTGGGCACTGAAGAAACTGTCTATGTGTGCCTTTGACGGGCTGTCCTAGTAGGCCCAAGAAAACTCCATGGCTTATATATGCTATTGGCTTCATGGCTACCCCCTCTGCACTCACTCAGCTCTTAAATGGAGCTACACACTGGCATATCTCTTCTGGGTAAGGGAAATACAGTCACACTTGTCATTACCCAACTGGAGACACTGCTCTTGTCCTGGCTCCTTCTCTCTCTTCAGAGTCCAGTTAAATCTCCACCTCCTCCAGGAAGCCTGTCTGGCCATAAAAGCCCACTGGAGGGCTCCCTCCTCCCTTCTCATGGCATTCTTGGTCAATACCACTTTTTTTTTTTTCATTTAGTATATATATATATTGCCCTATAATTTCAGGTACATCTGATACCCTCAAAATGTGGACTGCTCTTACCCCCGATTAAAAAGGTACTTTTATAATTTGAAAGTGAGAACATTAATGATTTTATTCTTAAATGTTTATATTTAATCTCTATATTAATCCTTATATTTAAAGCAATATTCATGAATATTTGTACATACACTGACAATGTAAAAGACAGATATAATAAGTGCACTAAAGAATAAATTTAAAGGACATTTTTCCAAAAGCTTTGGAAGAGAGAAAGCAGACAGAGGAGCATCCATTAACTTAGCATACAGATAGGAGTTATCACCTCCTAACACCTACACAGGGAGAGAATGGAGGAGAAGCCACCCCACTTGGGTCTTGTCTTCCCCTTGGAGGCACCTGGTACCTCACATGAAGGGATACAGTTGTGGGAGTGAAAGGGCAGGATCAGATAGAGCCATACACAGAAGTACACAGAGCAACTGATGACTTCCCTCTAAGTATGGCAGCCCATTCCTTAACCCTAGCAGGAGACCAGAGGCTTTTCCCTAGAGAAAAGATTATACAAAAGAAGTTTTGGACCCAGAGATACCAGGCAGGGTGGACAGCAAACATGGGTTAAAAACAAGAGAACTTAGTGAAAGCCTTTATACTGAAATGCTGTCCCTCAGCCCCCTTTCCTGCCCTCCCCCCAAGAATGCCAGCAACCAGATGGATTTCTATTCCTCTGTCAGGCAGGATATTGGACTGTTGTTCTCTGGGAAGCTAAATAGATTCAGAGAAAATGCCCCATATCCTAACATTTCAAGGAAAAAGTCAGCTTTCTACCTGATCGCCTTACAAGGAGATCCTATATTTCACAAGCCTCACTCACACATAGAATTTCCAAGTAGCTGAATGGCACAGAATCACCATAGATTATATATATCACAGATATTAACTGAAGTGGATTCTGAGGATGGACTATCTCAACACCCCTTCTAACCTCCTTGTGACGTTTGAGTTCAATTCAAAACTCCCCTTCCCTTCCCAATCTTGCTCTTACAGTGAGGGCTCCAGATGAGACATAGTTTCAGCCAATCTGATGTACTCATGCCAGTCTTTGATTCAGAAGTGAGTCACACTGAAAAGAGACAGAGGATGTGGCACCTGTTTTGTTGGCCTGGATCATGGCAGAGGTGCTATGGCTCTGAATCCAGAGGCTATATAATATAGGGTGGCTTCCTGATTGTGTTGCCTCCAGATCTGTGGAGGAAACAGCTCCCTGGCAACCCAGGTTCTGAAATTTAATTTGGAGAACCATTCCTGGAAACTCAGCCTACTTCTGTAATTTTTCCCTCCTAAAGGTTCTTTGAACAGTATATCTCCCTTAATTAACGTTTTGCTACTTAAAGTAGCTAGAGTAGATTCTGTTGTTGATAATTAAGAACTCTGAAAATACAGTAGCAATATCTAGTCATCATGTACTATTATGTCAGCAAAAATGAATAGCCAGTAAAGCAGAAGAATAAACATTTCCCATTTTAATAGTCGTTTAAAAAAAACTACATGAACTATTATTAGCAAGTATGTGAATGTGAGAGTGAGTGTGAGTGTGTGTGCATGAGAGAGAGTGAGAAAGCTATGAGTTATGAATTTCCAGGGCTTTTCACTCAAGGAAAGAGTTTAGCTAGGAAAAATTATATGAGAAATAACCTGTATGAGAAATTTTAAATTAAAAATTCAAGGGGTAGGTGACAGCATTTGAGCAGATTTATGAGAAACAAAATAAGGCAAATGATGTGAATAAAACAGAAAGAAAAATTCCTGGTGGCATATATGTTCATAAACTATTACCAACTACCTCTATAATCACAGTGAACTTCATGGGTTAAATTTTCTCTAGTAGTAAGCTAAGTATAGGGACTTTACTTAGCATGGCAAAACATACTGCAAGCACTTTAAAATTAGCACATTTCAAATGTTTAATGGTCTCATTTCTTCACTTCTTTCTGTGTTCCAAGGCAACACAATTTATATTTTTTTAAAAGAGAAAGTTTCAAGTTTGGAATGGTGACTAGTTTACAAGAAAAGGTATGTGATATAATACAAATTCCTGGTGGTAATATCCCTCAATTTTGACTTCTGTGGCTGCACATTAAATTACAAAGTGAATTTAAGAGATCCCACAAACTCTGAAATTATGCTTACTTTGTAACGCTTTCAAGTGCATATTAATCATACAAAATTCTACATGCATAGCCCTTTGAGTATAATTGTATTAAATAAAAGTGTTATTTTGGCTAAATGCACCATACATTTGTAAAAGTTCAACTCAATAAAAGTAACTTGTTTACGAATTCAGCATAATTTTTACTTATCTTAGAAAAGTGGGTGTCAGGAAGGCATGTACAAATAAAATCCTCTGACAATTCCCAGAACTCAGTAGATGAACGGTTTAAATTTTACTCCCATCATTTGTCACCAAACTTCAGACAAAACTCAAGGCTCAATTTTTCCCTCTCTCCCCTATCATTTCAGCAAAGAAACATTAAAAAAGAGGCAGCACTAAGGAAAAAAGCAACAGGACTGAGCATTCAACCAAACGAGTGAGCTTTTCTGAAGTCCTTTGAATTGACCATTAAGCCACCCCTCCCACTCCTCTGCTGATATTAACATAATTCAATGAGGTTCCTTCTGAGAGGGAAACAACTGTTTGAAAAGGAGACCTGAGTATCACACCCTCTGTACTTTACTGAGAGCCCTTCTCCCTGTGTTCCAGGGAGTGTGGGCTCAAGATGGGAACAGGGAAAAAGGGGGCCCTTCCATGTGCCTTCTGAGATGCAGCCCTGGACTTAAAATGACATTTGGCTGGATTGCTCTGAGCACAGCTGGTGGTCTGTGTACTGCTACTGGCTCAAACACATGTCCACCCAGAAACAAGCTTTGGACAAGGGAAAAAGAAGTGGAATAGTTCTTCTCCATCAATCCTAATCCTAGCTTGCCCACTGCTTTCTTGGGGAAGGGTGATGACAACAAAAGTAGCACAGAGAAAGAGAAAGGAGCAGGTGGAGGGAAGACAGAGAAAGGAAGAGTGAAGTGACCTGTAGAAGGAACCAAAAGCTACCTAAGTTAGAAGTGCTCTCTGCTTTCACTGCATGCACAGGTGGCTCTATCCCCAGTCTCTGAGAAACAACGACCAGTGAGTCAAGGACAAGGACACACATGGTTTGGAATTAAGACGTAGGGGTTCACATAAGAGCTCTGACACTAGCCATGCGAACCCAGGCAAATTACTTGATTTCTCTAAGCCTTATTTTACCTCTACATAGAGGTGATAATTCTTGCTTCATAGGAGGTGTGATGATTAAATGAGATTATGCAGAGGTCTGTGCATTTAGGGATTCCTAATGTTTGTTTGCCTTTCCTTGGGGGACACTTTATTAGCCATCATCTTCCCACCAATAAAAACAGTAAGGTGGGTGTTTCTTCAACATACTTAAAATAGTAAGCTTTTACACTTGTAAGCTATAGAACCATGAGGGAAATGAGTTAATTACATGCCGAGTAGATAAACACACATTAAACACTGTGTTTATCACATGAACAATATCAATCCAGGAGGGTGACAAGCAGAGAAACAATATCAACAACTTTCAACTCTGCGTTCTTATTCAAGGAAGGTTTGTGAGAAACCCAGAACTGTCGGACTATGTCCATACCCAGAGAGAGGAAATGTGACTACAGGCTAAGGGGTGATACTAATTCCTCTCCTTCACTCCCACGATGGATTGTACCAAATAGATCAAGGAAATTACTTGGAGGGAGTGCAAGTTCTGAAGGAAATACAAAAATGAAATTCAATACTGAAGAGTCATCTACTTTTTATTACAGATATATTATGATACTTTAAAAAAAATAAGCAGGAGTCTCAAGACTGACTAGGAAACTAAAAAGTAGGACAGGCTTGTTTTCTTTCTCCAAACATCTTCCATTTAGGCAGTTTCTCTTCTCTGTGGATTCCACACCAAGATGGCCTGGGCTGGCTGCTTTGCTGCTGCCTAGTTTGTAAATTTCTCCCTCTGCTATGTCCCAAGAAAGCTCCCCCTCTCACTCCATTCGTCCTGTATATTACCAACTAGATTTTAAAAGCCAAGCGTGGGGAAATCTGTTTATCTCTGTAGATTGCTGATACTAGTAGATACTTAATACACGCTGATTTATGATGACATCAAACTCACCTCTACTATGCCTCCTTCTGCTAGGCTTTGTTTCATGCATAATTACATTTATAATAAATTAATGTCACTAGAAAATCAATTGTTATTAATTATTTTTCCCAGGAAATATTTTTTGTAGAAACGTTTTTTAAAGATTTTTTTTTTCTTTAGCAAAATTTAAACTTAAATTTTTTTAATTGGTATTGACACCAGTTGGGAGAATTGCTTGGGGGGCTGGGGGAGCCCACTGGGAGTGGAAAAGCCAGTTGGGGGACTCTTGGGGTAAGTTTGGTGAGAAATGGGCTGGAGGGGGGATGGACGTGAGTAAGAAATAAGGAACCACTGTGGTGGGTGGTGGGACAGAGGGAGGAGACAAAACCGCTCCCAGGTTTCCAGCTGGGTAACTGGGGGATGACAATGTTGTTGCCTGAGGAAGAGGCCACAGGCTACCGGGAGGAGGCAAGAGGGGTGGCAAGAAGGGAGAACAGAAGTTTCTGACCTGCGGAGAACAAGGCATCTAGGTGGAGAGAGCCGCCTGACAGTGGGACTCAGCGGTCTGGTGCTCAAAGAGTGGGTAGGATTTGGGGTGCCTTTTGTGAGTTATCAGCACATAAGAGGTAATTGAAGCCATGGGAGTGACTGAGGTCCCCGAGAGGAAAGCATGTAAAGTATAGAAAGGAGTTTAGGATGGAGCCCAGGGCTGGGGGGTTGGGGGAGCCCAGATACTCATTCATGGCAGGTGGCAGGTCTGGTCTGTAAAGTGCTGGAGTAAGAGTGGTAGGAAGAGAGAACCAGCAGTGTCCTCAAAAGCAGATGGGGAGGGAAACAGTTTTATTTTATTTTATTATTCATTCATTCATTCGTTCATTTTGGGCTGCCTTGGGTCTTTGCTGCTGCACGCAGACCCTCCCCAGTTGTGGCTAGTGGGGGCCTCTCATTGCAGTGGCCTCCCCCGCTGCAGAGCACGGGCTCCAGGCGCGCACAGGCTCCAGCAGTTGCGGCCCGCAGGCTGCAGAGCGCAGGCCCAGCAGCCGTGGCACACGGGCTCAGCCGCTCCACGGCATGCGGGATCCTCCCGGACCAGGGCCCGAACCCACGTCCCCTGCACCGGCAGGCGGACTCCCAACCACTGCACCACCAGGGAAGTCCGGGAAACAGTTTTAAATGGGGGAAGTCATCCATGTTGAAGGTTTCCTCTGTTTCGCGATGCCGTCTGTTAAGATCCGACCTTACAGTGATCACTCATACAGCTGTAAATAGTCCCACTGAAGTTTGGGCTGCGCTTCCCTCCAGGCGCCTTGGTGAGACTTACTCCCTGGGAAACGGTATCTGGACCCTGCGCGGCCGGGCACAGGGGCTGGTGACCACGCCGTCGTTCTGTAGGATGCGGGCCTTGCAGCGCAGTGCCTCGTCCACGATGAGCCGCGTGCGCTCGTCGGCCATGAGCAGGTCCTCGCCAGACACGGCCTCCTTCAGGCAGTCGGACGGCAGCAGGGCCAGCCGCACGCCGCGCAGCAGCTCGGGCAGGTGGGCCTTGCGTTGCTCCGGGTTGTGCCTGACCCACTGCAGGATGGCCTCGAAGACCACGCGCTCGTCCTCCGCCTCCAGCTCGTCACTCGAGATGAGGTCCAGCAGGGTGTCCTTAGACAGGCTGTTGAAGTCCTCGCTCTGCCGCACGGCCTCAAAGTGCACCAGGCACATGCGCCACGAGAACTCGTAGAGCCGGCGGCACTGGTGGGCGTCCGACAGCAGCATCATGCCCAGGCAGTTGGACGGGAACAGGCTCTTCTCCAGGAACTCGGCGGCAGCGTCGTGCACGTCGTGGAACTGCAGCATGTCGCCCGCCTCGAGCAGCGACTCTGCATTCTCCTCATTGATGACGATGCGGGACGAGTAGGCGAAGTCCAGCAGCAGCTCCAGCACCTCGGGGTGCAGGTTGTCCTGGAAGTTGACCGTGTCGTTGCGGCTCTCCCACAGGCCGTGGCTGAACATGGCCTCGAAGTAGCAGCCAGAGGCGGCCAGCACGGCGCGGTGGCAGGGGAAGGCGCAGTCGCCAGCCCAGAGCGTGACGTCTGTGAACATGCGGTGCTTGCGCCAGCACGCAGTCGGGGTGCGAGGCCTTGTGGAACAGTGTGATGTTCATGGAGCCCGTGCTGCTCCGCAACTTGTGGGTCTCATGGACGCTGACCGACACGCTGAGCCAACCGCTCGTGGCGTCGCCACCCGCCGCGCTCAGAGGCCCCTAGCCGCCCGCGCGAGGCTCCGCAGCCCTCGCCGCCGCTGCTCCCCTCCCTGAGCTCGCAAAAGCCGCTGAGCGCGCTGCTACTGAGGTCTAAAGATTTTTTTGATGTGGACCATTTTTTTTTATTAGTTTCTGCTTTATAACAAAGTGAATCAGTCATACATATACATCTGTTCCCACATCCCTTCCCTCTTGCGTCTCCCTCCCTCCCACCCTCCCTAGATGTGGACCATTTTTAAAGTCCTTATTGAATTTGTTACAATATTGCTTCCGTTTTACATTTTGAGTTTTTTTTTTTTTTTTTTGGCCACGAGGCATGTGGGACCTTAGCTCCCTGCCCAGGGATCAAACCCACATCCCCTGCATTGGAAGGCAAAGTCTGAACAACTGGACCCCCAGGGAAGTCCCTCCCAGGTAATATTTTTGCATTTAAATTGGGTACTTCAATCCTTTCACCTGAAAGGACTGAGTCATTCAAGTGCTTTGGCCACCTGGTAGGCCTGAGATCCTTGGGTTGCCCTTAAATCATCCCAGTATGTACCTGCCTAGTCCAAGGCTGGACCAGAAAACCCTGACTGCTTCTCCATATCTTAAAGCAGTATGCTTAGAGTAGTGTTTCTGCAATTAGAGTCTCCTGACCTCCAGAGTCTATGAGGTCTTGTGAGAATTAAAAAAAAATTGGGGGTTGGTATTTAATAAAATTAGTATAAAGGATTTTCTGAAATGCCACTCTATAAGTGAACACTGGCATTCAGTTTCAGTGCCCATGTTTGTGTATGCACTGAGTAATAGTACTTTGCAGAATACTGATGAAAAAAAGAGCAGAGACAGATGTCAATATATCAGTTACGTACTTTCCTCTGATGACATCACAGTGCCATGGGTGGATGGAAGTTTCATTCCAACAGGATAAAAGTGGCAGGAGGATGGTGGGGTCATACAGCACAGAGTATGCCAATCTCAAAATACACTATGCCTGGCAGCCAGAACACCTTCTTGTTGACTAGCTAATGACATTTCCTAAAAGGACATCATCTCTCCCATTAATGTTGTTGATCAATCGAAGTTTTTTGGTAATATAGTTCTGTTTGAATTTAATTTTCTTTACTTTTTTAAAGTAGAATGATAAGCATAAGGTACTTATGTCTTTGTAGATATTTAAAACAAAATAATTTTGTGTTCATACATAAATAATATTACAAATAAAAATAGTTTGCCTATGTTTATAACTGATGAGGATTCTTTTCTTTAAAGGGTGTTTGGACATTACCCAAATTTGAGAAACACTGATTTAGGGAAAGTGTATTTGGAATTCTCTTAAAAGTGCTGACATGGTCAAAACAGGTACAAACAAATGACCCTGACTTATAAATAACTTGGAGCATAGCTTAGGAATTGCTTTAATTTCTAATTGCCCTCAGCAGGACCAGGAGAAAAAACACTCTGGCCCTCAGAACCTGGGAGGCCCAGTCTTGGCTGGAGCATACATTGAGGGTCCTTGGGGGGACTGTTTTCCTGCTCTGCACTTCACTTTCACTATATGTAAAGCAGGGATAATAATACACAAACTCAATCCTTAAATTGAAAAATGAAAACAAATAAACTTAACGTTATGGGAACAAAGGGGCAATAGATGAAAAAAGCATTTTCATCTTTTGAGAAAAAGAAGGTACTATTTAAAAGAGTAACTCTTGAAAATATCTCAATAATATGTGTCTAATTCATACTGACATGTGTAATTGAACCTATGTTTAATTTTTGCTGCAAATTATCTGCTTCCTTTAAGAAGCCGGGTTGGTAAAATGCTGAGTTGTATGGTTCAAAAATAGAGCTGTGGAAGAATTAGGAATACCTGGGAAAGACAAAATAAGGTTGGGCCCTTAATAAAAGAAGAATGGGTGAATCAAAGGAAGAGGAAGGGAGAACACAGCAGAAAAAGGTGGTGCTAAGGGTAAGAAAAGACATCATCAAGAAGCTGGTAGAAAGTAATAGAAGTAAGTGGGGGTTATGGAGATTTTCACACCTAGACCTCATTAATAACATAGAAAAAGTTTTACACAGACAGGACCAGACAAATAAAGACCCAGAGCATCCCAAAGAGTGATAAACAACATAAATACAAATACTGAGGTTTGTTTTTTTTTTGCGGTACGCGGGCCTCTCGCTGTTACGGCCTCTCCCGTTGCGGAGCACAGGCTCCAGACGCGCAGGCTCAGCGGCCATGGCTCATGGGCCCAGCCGCTCCGCGGCATGTGGGATCTTCCCGGACCGGGGCACGAACCCGTGTCCCCTGCATCGGCAGGTGGACTCTCAACCACTGCGCCACCAGGGAAGCCCCAAATACTGAGTTTTATCCAACTTTAGATGACAGTGTGTCATCCTCTTTCCTGCCCCATGCTCCCTACCCCCCTCCTCTCACTCCTCCTCCTTTTCTTACTCTTGCTAAACTTAAATATTTACTGATTTATTTACAATTAGATTTAATGGTTACTTATAATTAAGTTTAATTAATTACTCTTATTATTCAGAATAATTATATTTCAATATATAAAAAGATAATTCTCAGATTCCTTCTTATTTTAACTGTGTTAACATATTTAAAATAAAATGAGAGTGATGAAAACTATATTGCTTTTCTAAAAATACCAGGATCCACGCCCTTCCCCCCCAAAAAAGAAAAAAGCAACCTCAGTTCTTTAAGTATAACAGAAATGTTGCAAGACATTATTTTTTTATAGGTTCATCAGGGAAGCCTTCCTTGACATGGGAAGTGATACATATGATTTAAAAGATCATTTGGCCACTTTGTGGAGTGTGAATTAGGGCGGGCCAAGAGTAGGAGCAGGAAACCAAATAGGAGACTAATGCAGTAGTGCAGGAAAGAGACAGTGGTCTTTACAGCTAGGATAGCAGTGGAAGAGAGAAGTGACTGGGTTTGGGAAAAGGCTTTAGAGGAGAGCAGTTCTTGGCAAACTACAGCCCAGAGGGCTAAATCTGCCCTTAGCTTATGTTCATATGGCCCTAATAGCTAAGAATGATTTTTACTATGTTAAATGGTTATGAAAAAAAGAAAGAGAAGAAAAATACGTGACAGAAAACACATGTGGCCTACAAAGCCTAAAATATATACTATCTGCCTCTTACAGACAAGGTTTGACAGTCCCTGGAGTAGAGTCAGCAAATCTTGAAAATGAATCAGATAGAAAGAGGAATGAAGTAAAGATAGGAATGAAGGAAAGCACTTCTGTTTTTAGCTTGAGCAGTTGGGTGATGGACACGCCCTCTCCACTGCAGTCAATCACACCCTCCTGGCTGCCTCCACTTTATCTTCTACATGTCTTTGCTGTTGTACTTCTTTCACTATCATATTTATTTACTTATCTGTCTGCCTCCCCTCCTTGGCAGTGACTTATTTAAGTAACTCTCTAATTTTTCTCTGTATTTACAACACCCAGCTTTGTAGAAGACACATGTTCCATAATTACTGAATTTAACTGATACATTAGCTTCATTTTCAGTAGTGCTAATAACATCAACTTCTTAATTAATAAAAAATTACAATCGGTTTTTTAGTGTGTAAGAGTTTATAAACCATTTTTGCAACCTCTCTGTTCCTTACTACAACGTTACACATTGGTATTACAGTAGGCCTCAATGATAAGTTCTCCTTACAAGAAATTATATTTTATATTTATTTACTGATATTTAAAATTTTACAAACTATAAGCATCTTTTAATGTGAATTAAAATCCGTCACTTTGGAAGGAATGATTAGAAAAAGAAGGACAGGCTGAAAAAAAACTTAGTGATGGAGTATTATGAAAAATAAAGGGGCGACTCCCTCTTGCGAGAACACCGGAATTACAACTAACTGCTGAACAATCATGGACAGGAAGACACTGGAATCAACCAAAAAAGACACCCCACATCCAAAGACAAAGGAGAAGCCACAGTGAGACGGTAGGAGGGGCGCAATCACAATAAAATCAAATCCCATAACTGCTGGGTGGGTGACTCACAAACTGGAGAACACTTACACCACAGAAGTCCACCCACTGGAGTGAAGGTTCTGAGCCCCACGTCAGGCTTCCGAACCTGGGGGTCTGGAAACGGGAGGAGGAATTCCTAGAGAATCAGACTTCGAAGGCTAGTGGGATTTGATTGCAGGACTTCGACAGGACTGGGGGAAACAGAGACTCCACTCTTGGGGGGCACACACAAAGTACTATGCGCATCGGGGCCCAAGGGAAGGAGCAGTGACCCCACAGAGACTGAACCAGACCTACCTGCTAGTGTTGGAGGGTCTCCTGCAGAGTTGAGGGGTGGCTCTGTCTCACCGAAAGGACAAGGACACTGGCAGCAGAAGTTTTGGGAAGTACTCCTTGGTGTGAGCCCTGCCAGAGTCTGCCATTAGCCCCACCAAAGAGCCCGGGTAGGCTTCAGTGTTGGGTTGCCTCAGGCCAAACAACCAACAGGGAGGAAACCCAGCCCCACCCATCAGCAGACAAGTGCATTAAAGTTTTACTGAGCTCTGCCCACCAGAGCAACAGCCAGCTCTACCCACCACCAGTCCCTCCCATCAGGAAACTTGCACAAACCTCTCAGATAGCCTCATCCACCAGAGGGCAGACAGCAGAAGCAAGAAGAACTACAATCCTGCAGCCTGTGGAACAAAAACCACATTCATAGAAAGATAGACAAGATGAAAAGGCAGAGGGCTATGTACCAGATGAAGGAACAACGTAAAACCCCAGAAAAATGACTAAATTAAGTGGAGATAGGCAACCTTCCAGAAAAAGAATTCAGAATAATGATAGTGAAGATGATCCAGGACCTCGGAGAAAGAATGGAGGCAAAGATCAAGAAGATGCAAGAAATGTTTAACAAAGATCTAGAAGAATTAAAGAACAAACAAACAGAGATGAACAATACAATAACTGAAATGAAAAATACACTAGAAGGAATCAATAGCAGAATAACTGAGGCAGGAGAACGGATAAGTGACCTGGAAGACAGAATGGTGGAATTCACTGCTGTGGAACAGAATAAAGAAAAAAGAATGGAAAGAAATGAAGACAGCCTAAGAGACCTCTGGGACAACATTTGCATTATAGGGGTCCCAGAGGAGAACAGAGAGAGGAAGGACCTGAGAAAATATTTGAAGAGATTATAGTCGAAAACCCCCCTAACAAGGGAAGGGAAATAGCCACCCAAGTTCAGGAAGTGCAGAGAGTCCCATACAAGATAAACCCAAGGAGAAACAAGCTGGGACACATAGTAATCAAATAGGCAAAAATTAAAGACAAAGGAAAATTATTGAAAGCAGCAAGGGAAAAACGACAAATAACATACAAGGGAACTCCCATAAGGTTAACAGCTGATATCTCAGCAGAAACTCTACAAGCGAGAAGGGAGTGGCATGATATACTTAAAGTGATGAAAGGGAAGAACCTACAACCAAGATTACTCTATCCAGCAAAGATCTCATTCTGATTCGATAGAGAAATCAAAAACTTTACAGACAAGCAAAAGCTAAGAGAATTCAGCACAACCAAACCAGCCCTACAGCAAATGCTAAAGGAACTTATTGAAGTGGGAAACACAAGAGAAAAAAAGGACCTATAAAAACTAACCCAAAACAATTGAGAAAATGGTAATAGGAACATACATATTGATAATTACCTTAAACGTGAATGGATTAAGTGCTCCAACCAAAAGACACAGGCTTGATGAATGGATATAAAAACAAGACCCATATATATGCTGTCTACAAGAGACCCCCTTCCGACCTAGGGGCACATACAGACTGAAAGTGAGGGGATGGAAAATGATATTCCATGCAAATGGAAATCAAAAGAAAGCTGGAGTAGCAAAACTCATATCAGATAAAACAGATTTTAAAATAAAGAATGTTACAAGAGACAAGGAATGACACTATATAATGAACAAAGAATCAATCCAAGAAGAAGATATAACAGTTATAGATGTATATGCACCCAACATAGGAGCACCTCAATACATAAGGCAACTTGCTAACAGCTATAAAAGGAAATTGACAGTAACACAATAATAATGGGGGACTTTAACACCTCACTTACACCAATGAACAGGTCATCTAGACAGAAAATTAATAAGGAAACACAAGCTTTAAATGACACAATAGACCAGATAGATTTAATTGATATTTATAGGACATTCCATCCAAAAACAGCAGATTACACTTTCTTCTCAAGTGCACACAGAACATTCTCCAGGATAGATCACATCTTGGGTCACAAATCAAGCCTCAGTAAATCTAAGAAAATTGAAATCATATCAAGCATCTTTTCTGACCACAACACTATGATATTAGAAATGAATTACAGGGAAAAAAATGTAAATAACACAAACACATGGAGGCTAAACAGTATATTACTAAATAACCAAGAGATCACTGAAGAAATCAAAGAGGAAATCAAAAAATAGCTAGAGACAAATGACAATGAAAACACGACGATCCAAAACCTATGCGATGCAGCAAAAGCAGTTATAAGAGGGAAGTTTATAGTTATACAAGTCTACCTCAAGAAACAAGAAAAATCTCAAACAATCTAACCTTACACCTAAAGGAACTAGAAAAAGAGGAACAAACAAAACCCAAAGTTAGCAGAAATCATAAAGATCAGAGCAGAGGGCCTCCCTGGTGGCGCAAGTGGTTGAGAGTCCGCCTGCCGATGCAGGGGATACGGGTTCGTGCCCCGGTCTGGGAGGATCCCATATGCCGCGGAGCGGCTGGGCCCGTGAGCCATGGCCGCTGAGCCTGCGCGTCCGGAGCCTGTGCTCCGCAACGGGGGAGGCCACAACAGTGAGAGGCCCGCATACCGCAAAAAAAAAAAAAAAAAAAAAAAAGATCAGAGCAGAAATAAATGAAAGAGAAACAAAGAAAACAATAGCAAAGATCAATAAAACTAAAAGCTGGTTCTTTGAGAAGATAAACAAAATTGAGAAACCATTAGCAAGGCTCATCAAGAAAAAGAGGGAGAAGACTGAAATCAATAAAATTAGAAATGAAAAAGGAGAAGTTACACAGACACCACAGAAATACAAAGCATCCTAAAAGACTACTACAAGCAATTCTATGCCAATAAAATGGACAACCTGGAAGAAATGGACAAATTCTTAGAAAGGTATAACCTTCCAAGACTGAACCAGGAAGAAATAGAAAATATGAACAGACCAATCACAAGTCATGAAATTGAAACTGTGATTAAAAAGCTTCCAACAAACAAAAGTCCAGGACCAGATGGCTTCACAGGTGAATTCTATCAAACATTTAGAGAAGAGCTAACCTTCTCAAACTCTTCCAAAAAATTGCAGAGGAAGGAAAACTCCCAAACTCATTCTATGAGGCCACCATCACCCTGACACGAAAATCAGACAAAGATAGTACAAAAAAAGAAAATTACAGACCAATATCACTGATGAATATAGATGCAAAAATCCTCAACAGAATACTAGTAAACAGAATGCAACACATTAAAAGGATCATACGCCATGATCAAGTGAGATTTATCCCAGAGATGCAAGGGTTCTTCAATATACGCAAATCAATCAATGTGATATACCATATTAACAAATTGAAGAATAAAAACCATATGATCTTCTCAATAGATGCAGAAAAAGCTTTTGACAAAGTTCAACACCCATTTATGATATATATATACTAGTATATATAGTATATATATATACTCTCCAGAAAGTGGGCATAGAGGGAACCTACTTCAACATAATAAAGGCATATAGGACAAACCCACAGCAAACATCATTCTCAATGGTGAAAAACTGAAAGCATTTCCTCTAAGATCAGGAACAAGAAAAGGATGTCCACTCTCACCACTATTATTCAACATAGTTTTGGAAGTCTTAGCCATGACAATCAGAGAAGAAAAAGAAATAAAAGGAATACAAATTGGAAACGAAGAAGTAAAACTGTCACTGTTTGCAGATGACATGATACTATACAGAGAGAATTGTAAAGATGCCACCAGAAAACTACTAGAGCTAATCAATGAATTTGGTATAAAGTTGCAGGATACAAAATTAATGCACAAAAATCTCTTGCATTCCTATACACTAATGATGAAAAATCTGAAAGAGAAATGAAGGAAACACTCCCACTTACCATTGCAACAAAAAGAATAAAATACCTAGGAATAAACCTACCTAAGGAGACAAAAGACCTGCATTAGAAAACTATAAGACACTGATGAAAGAAATTAAAGATGATACCAACAGATGAAGAGATATACTGTGTTCTTGGATTGGAAGAATCAATATTGTGAAAATGACTATACTACCCAAAGCAATCTACAGATACAATGCAATCTCTCCCTATCAAATTACAAATGGCAGTTTTTATGGAACTAGAAAAAAATCTTAAAATTTGTATAGAGACACAAAAGACCCCAAATAGCCAAAGCAGTCTTGAGGGAAAAAAACAGAGCTGGAGGAATCAGACTTTCTGACTTCAGACGATACTACAAAGCTACAGAAGTCAAGGCAGTATGGTACTGGCACAAAAACAGAAACATAGATCAATGGAACAGGACATAAAGCCCAGAGATAAACCCACGCACCTATGGTCAACTAATCTATGACAAAGGAGGCCAGGCTATACAATGGAGAAAACACAGTCTCTTCAATAAGTGGTGCTGGGAAAACTGGATAGCTGTAAGTAAAAGAATGAAATTAGAACACTCCCTAACACCATACACAAAAATAAACTCAAAATGGATTCGAGACCTAAATGTAAGACTGGACGCTATAAAACTCTTAGAGGAAAACATAGGAAGAACACGCTTTGACATAAATCACAGCAAGATCTTTTTGATCCACCTCCTAGAATAATGGAAATAAAAAGAAAAATAAACAAATGGGACCTAATGAAACTTCAAAGCTTTTGCACAGCAAAGGAAACCATAAACAAGACGAAAAGACAACCCTCAAAATGGCAGAAAATATTTGCAAATGAATGAAGAGACAAATGATTAATCTCCGAAATATATAAACAGCTCATGCAGTTCAGTATTAAAAAAACAAACAACCCAATCCAAAAATGGGCAGAAGACCTAAATAGACATTTCTCCAAAGAAGACATACAGATGGCCAAGAAGCACATGAAAAGCTGCTCAACATCACTAATTATTAGAGAAATGCAAATCAAAACTATGATGAGGTATCACCTCACACCAGTTAGAATGGGCATCATCAGAATATCTACAAACAACAAATGCTGGAGAGGGTGTGGAGAAAAGGGAACCTTCTTGCACTGTTGGTGGGAATGTAAATTGATACAGCCCACTATGGAGAACAGTATGGAGGTTCCTTAAAAAACTAAAAATAGAACTACCATATGACCCAGCAATCGTACTAGTGGGCATATACCCAGAGAAAACCATAATTCAAAAAGACACATACACCCCAATGTTCATTGCAGCACTATTTACAATAGCCAGGTCATGGAAGCAACCTAAATGCCCATTGACAGATGAATGGATAAAGAAGATATGGTACATATATACAGTGGAATATTACTCAGCCATAAAAAGGAACGAAATCGGGTCATTTGTAGAGATATGGATGCATCTAGAGACTGCCATACAGAGTGAAGGAAGTCAGAAAGAGAAAAACAAATATCATATATTAATGCATGTATGTGGAACCTAGAAAAATGGTACCGATGAAACGGTTTGCAGGGCAGAAATTGAGACACAGATGTAGAGAACAAACGTATGGACACCAAGGGGGGAAAGCGGCGGGGGCTGGTGGTGGTGGTGGGATGAATTGGGAGATTGGGGTTGACATGTATACACTGATGTGTATAAAATGGATGCCTAATAAGAACCTGCTGTATAAAAAATTAAATTAAAGAAAAATTTTAAAAAAAGAAAAGAAAAGAAAAAGAAAAGTAAAGGGGCAAGAAGGAAAATCCAGGTATTAGAATGACAATCAGGGCAGCTGAATTAGGTGTAAGGTGGGTGGTGAGAAAAATAAAGGAATCAACGGTGGACATTTATATTTTCCTGTTGCTAAGATAAAGAGGACTACAGGACATGTAGGTTGAGTCCTGTCTTGGAAAGTTAAATTTAAAATGCTGATTAGACATTCAACTATATATGTCCAGAAGGTAGGTAGATATCCAAATTTGGAGTTCAGAGTTAGAGATATAATTATGGTAGTCATAAAAATAGGGCATACAGATGGTAGTTAAAGCCAAAAAAACTAGATGAGTTCAGCTAGTGTGTGTGTGTAGACAGGGAAGAGGACAGGGCCCAAGCCACTCCAATATTTAGAGGTGGAAGAGAGGAGAAAGAATCAGTTAAAAGATACTAAATAGCTAGTAAGAAAAATCAGGAAAAGAGGAGAACGTGTTCTAAGATGGAGGGGGAAGTGAATTATATTTAGTCTTTCTAAGAAATACGTAAGATGTGGATAGAAAAGTAACCATTACATGTGTCAAGATATAGAAAATTGATAACCATGAGAAGTGCCGTTTTGGGGGAGGGTGGGAACAGAACCTTCTTGAACTAGGTTGAAGTGGGTTAAAGAGAGAATGAAGTAGAGGAAATATTACAGATATGTCTAGGAGAGATATTCCCATGGACATTTAAGCTGTAAAAAAAAAAAAGAAACAAAGAAAGAAAGCGAACATAAGAAAATAACATTCACTTAAAGGAACATTCTAACTTTATTAAAACATTCTATTAGTATGTATATTTTTCCTACTTTTCAAATAGCCTGTGTCCTATATGATAGTAGGTGTGAAGTGGTTTAACAAAGTGTTCTTTCCTGGAGTCAAGAGAGCACCAGAGTGCTGGGGGTTCCTGGCAAACCAATCAATTGCCTGAAACAATATGCAAACTTTTGTATGTGCACACATATTGTGGGGAGGAGGGGAAGACATAGCTTTAGTCGAATTCTCAAAAAATCAACTGGGTTAAACAGTAATGAGCTTCTGCCGTGATGAGGAAGGCAGGACTACAATTCAATGGAATTCCATAGGCGTGTTATCCCATGCACAATTTTGTCCAATGGAGAAAAGGCAGCTTTTGAGCTTGGATGCCAAACAAGTGCTTTGTTCCCATAAACTAAAATGTCTAGCTCATTCTCACAGGGAGCAGAGCTCAGCATACACAGTATTCTCAGAACAGAGGCTGACCAAGAAACATCACAACATGGCAGAGCCACCACCAGCATGACAGGTCAAGCAGGCTCATAGTTTTGACTCCCCCAGTGAAGGAAGTAAAGAACAAAACAAAACTCTAGTAACACTGGAGATGGATCTTTGAACAAGTGCAAAAGCAAAGGATGAGAGTTTTCTGTACGTAGATAGTGAACTTATACAAGAATGTGATGTCCTAGCACAGATCAGCACAGGATGAGAACACTGGAGCATACAGGGAAGAATCAGCACAACTTGGACAATGAAAGAAGCATTCTCCTAACCAGTTTCTTACTGACGAGAAGCAGGAAGTTTACGTAAGAACCCCAACATGCATGTCTGAGTCGGTGTATTTTTTATACTCTACTTTATTGTAATATACCTACATATCTATGTAATAAGAAGGATACAGTTCTGGGACTTCCCTGGTGGCGCAGTGGTTAAGAATCCGCCTGCCAATGCAGGGGATGTGGGTTCGATCTTTGGTCTGGAAGATCCCACATGCCGTGGAACAACTAAGCCCATGCGCCACAACTACTGAGCCTGCATGCCACAACTACTGAAGCCCACGTGCTTTAGTGCCCTGTTCGACAACTACTGAAGCCCGCTTGCCTAGAGCCCATGCTCCGCAACAAGAGAAGTCACCACAATGAGAAGCCTGTGCACCACAATGAAGAGTAGCCCTGGCTCACCACAACTAGAGAAAGCCCACACACAGCAACCAAGACCCAATGCAGCCAAAAAAAGTAAATTAAATTAGAAAAAAAGGATATAGTTCTTATTCTGTACCATGAACTTGATCATTCTCCCCATATCTTTTTATTAAACACTTGAGTTTTAAAATTCAAAAAGTTATTGCTAGAGTTAGGACTTATAAATAGAGTATGTCTAACCTGATTATTATTGACAACATTTCTGTATGCAGAGTGGGAAAAAGAGATAACAGTTACACCTTACAGAAACCTGCCTTAGCCAGGCATACTTCTGCCTGAGTGTGCTATTCACTACAAATAAGTGCTATTAATGCATGTGTGTGCACACACACACGCATATACAGTATTCATTAGGTATTTAATTGTCATTTGATTTTGAGCTCTTATTGATTTTATCAGACTTAATCGTTCAGAATATGTATTTCAATTTTTTGTCTCATCTCTGTCTTTCCTACTAGACAATGAGTCTCTGCAGAGTAGGGAAAGTTTTCTGCTTCTAACTTTGAACATAATAGGTCTCAATAATTGTTTGCTAGATGAATGGGAATTAAGCATAATGGCTGTTTGGCTGAATTTAGAGCATTTATTTTTTAACCCTAGTGAGTTTGCAAACTCAAGGACTTTCCAGTTGTGTTTCTTCTTTAGGTAAGACCAGAAAAATAATGAAAACATAAATCTTTGAATAACTTATAGTAAAATCTTCGCCAAATAAGTTTTTTTTTTAATGGAAACTGCATGTAGGTGAGACATGTTATTCAGAAATGACCTATTGTTTAAAGGATTCTGAAATATAGTTTGAGCTGGAAAACTGTGCTCCATATTGGAAAATGGCAAAAGGAGAGGTTTTTGGTGACAACTGTTGATGGAAATTTTTTTTATGTTTATACTTTTATTCACTGAATAATGTTGTTTCTAATAGCATTAACAAATTTACTTCTTTGCTTTATCCTACAACGCAGGATTTTCAAACATTAAAAGTGTGATGGAGGGCCTCCCTGGTGGCGCAGTGGTTGAGAGTCCGCCTGCCGATGCAGGGGATACGGGTTCGTGCCCCGGTCTGGGAGGATCCCATATGCCGCGGAGCGGCTGGGCCCGTGAGCCATGGCCGCTGAACCTGTGCATCCGGAGCCTGTGCTCCGCAACGGGAGAGGCCACAACAGTGAGAGGCCCGCGTACCACAAAAAAAAAAAAAAAAAAAAAAGTGTGATGGAAATTTTAAAAAAATTTATATTCACACTGCAGACTCACTTTGTCAGATGGTACTCCAAATCAATCATTAAATAAATGTAGGGTATTCACTAGAAAATACCCGGGAATAAGTTTAACAGGAAATGTGCAGTGCGTTATGAATAAATTTATAAAATTATGCTGAGGGACAAAGCTAAAATAAAATGAGAAACAGATCTTGAATAGGAAACTCTAGTATTTAAAGTTGTAAATTCTCCTAAAATTAAATACCTATAATGTAATCTCAGAGAAAATTTTCAATATAATTTTGTGAGAGGTAACTTGAAAAAATGATTCTAAATTTCATTTGGCAGAATAAACAGTTGAATAAACAGGAGATTTCTAAAAAATAAAAAATGTAATCAGAAGTCATATACCCTTCAAATATTAAAATTTTAATTTAATATAAAAATTACAGTGATAAACATCACATGCCTGTTGTAAAAGTCCACCGGCAGATTAGTTCAATAGAAAAGAGCAGAGAAAGAGTGAAATATATGAGAATTTACTTTGTGATAAAGGTGGCATTACAAATCAGACTTTGGGTTTTTTTAAATTAATTTTTATTGGAGTATAGTTGTTTTACAGCGTTGTGTTAGCTTCTTCTGCACAGCAAAATGAATCAGCCATACATATACATATATCCCCTCCCTTTTAGGATACCACAGTGCATTAAGCAGAGTTCCCTGTGCTATACAGCAGGGGTCCCCAACCCCCAGGCCTCAGACGGATACCCAGTCCGTGGCCTATTAGGAACCAGGCCGCACAGCAGGAGGTGAGTGGTGGATGAGCAAGTGAAGCTTCATCTACTGCTCCCCATTGCTCCCCATTGCTCACATTACCGCCTGAACCATTCCCCCACTTCCATGGAAAAACTGTCTTCCATAAAATCAGTCCCTGGTGCCAAAAAGGTTGGGGATCACTGCTATATAGTATGGTCCCCTCAGTTGTCTATTTTATACACAGTATCAATAGTGTATATGTGTCAACCCGAATTCTTCCCACCCCACTCCTTTCCCCCTTGGTATCCATACATTTGTTCTCTACATCTGTGTACAAATCAGACTTTTGGATAAACAACTTTAGAAGAACTGGCCTCCGTTCCCCCAACCCCCCCAAAAAAATTTTTAGATGGGTCGAATTCAAAGTCCAATAGTACAGTTTAAGTGATAATTTTGGTAAGATTGGAATTAAAAACAAAAACAAAAAAACCCAACTTTTGATATGTGACACAAAACCTGAAGCTATATAATGTCTTATGGATATGAGATACTTCTTCATGGCAAAATAATGGACAAAACAGAAAAACAGATGACAATTTGAGAAAAGGTACTGGGAATATATGTGACTAAAAATTAATATTCAGAGAGCTTCAAAAAATCTGTTTAAAAAAAACCAACACTAACAGAAAAGTGATCAAGGATAGTTTTAGCAGTTCTCAGATGACAAAAGACAAATGGTCAAAAAAACATAAGACACCAAACTTCACTAATGATGAAAGAAATGCACATTAAAACTACATGTGTGTAAATATTTGCAATCAGACTGATAATATCCTATACTGAGATAGAAATTTTAAACACTCTTGGTTGGAATATTAATTGGTACAGTCTCTTAGAAGAGGGGAGATGTGAAAAGACCAAAATTGTAAATGTATCTGTCCTTTGACCCAGTAACTCCATTTTCTATTTTAGGAATAGAGCCTAAAAAGTACTTGCACAAGTGGACATATATGAAATGTTATTTGCTTTGTTACTGTTGAAAAGCTGAGTTGTCCATCAACTGGGGACTAGCTAAAAAATTACGGTACATATTAATAACAGCTAACAGTTGTCAAGTGCTTATTGTTCTAAGCATTTTACCATATATTTAGTAATTTAATCCTTCCAACAATATTATAAAGTAGATACTGTTATCATTACAGTTTAAAAGTTAGCAGAGTATGGTCGATAAATCCATACAAAAGAACACTGTGTGACTATGAAATAAAGTGACATATCTATATCAATGGAAAAACCAAGGTTTTTCTTGGCTGAGAGAAGCAGGTTATAGAATAGCATGATAGTATAATTATATTTATATTAAATTCTATAAATTCATGCATTTACATTCAAAAGAGAGGTGTCTAAAGGAAGGGTTAATAGTGGGGTTTTTTCCTAGATGGTGAGATGTTGAATTATTTAAAACTTTCTATTCTTGAACTTTTTCAGAAAAAAGTTCTTAAAAGAAAGTATTTTGACCATTTTAGAAAACTCACATAAGTGGAATCATGTGGTATCTGTCCTTCTGTATCTGGCTTATTTCAATTAGCGTAATGTCTTCAGGGTTTATCCATGTTGCTGCATATTGCAGGATTTCCTTCTTTTTTAAGGCTGAATAATATTCTATTGTATATATATATACACAACATTTTCTTTATCCATTCATCTATTGATGAACATTTAGGTTGTTTCCATGTTTTGGCTATTGTGAATAGCTATCATCAGGATGATAATATCTCTTTGAAATCTTGACTTCAGTTCTTTTGGATAACACCCAGAATTGGGATTACTGGATCCACTTTATGAAGTATGTAAAATAGTCAAACTCATAGAATGAGAGAGTAGAATGGTAGTTGCCAGAGGCTAGGAGTGGGGGAAATGGGAAATCGCTAACAGGTATAAAGTTTCAATTGTGCAGGATACATAAGTTCTAGAGATCTGCTATACAACAGTGTACCTATAGTTTACAATACTGTTGTACACTTAAAATTTATTAAAAGGGTAGATCTCATGTAAGATGTTCTTACAACAATAAAACCAAAATTTTAAAAAATGAAGTATTTTTCATTTGGGGAAATGTGGAGTTAATAAAACTTTCTAAGTTCCAGTTGGTCTTCCTATTTAAAAAGTCCTGTATATTTCCCCTCTTTTTAATCCTGTCTATTCTGGCCTCAAAATTGAATTATTAGCCCTTTACCCTTATTTACCTTTATTATACCAAGTTCCCCTGAATGCTGGGGTGAAACAGAGTTCTTAGAATTGCCTGTCAACATGCTACCGACTTAATGCATCTTTATATAAAAATATGGTACTTGGCCATTTGGTAATAGTTGCTAATTAAGATGTTGAGCAGAGGTTATCAAAACACTCAAAGAAGAACTTCAGAGCTCTTTGTTCAAATGTGCTGCCACTGGGAAAAATAAAGACTAAACTGAGATGACTAGAAGGAGGTATGTGTCACTAAAGAAAATAGCATGGTGAAATGGGAGGAGAATGTTGGACTGGATGGCAAGAAACCAAGTTCTAGTCCTGGCTCTACCATACCAATACTGTAATTCTGGGCATGCCATGTAATTAATCTCTCTGAACCTGTTTCCTCACGTAAGGAATGAAAGGGGAGACCAGATCCTTCGTTTTCAAACTTAGATCACCAGTATTCTGGGGCTTCTCTGGATGTGCTTCGGGGGCCACCATGGAAGGTGGAGAGCCCTGAGGCAAGAGGGCTGGATCCTGGTCTCCCAACCTACTTTAACCGAAACAACTCTATTTTTATTTATTTCATATAATGGGATTTCACAGAAGATTTTGATTGAATAAAGGGTTCCAATGCTTAAAAACAAAAAGGAGAGAGAAAAGTTTGAAAACCACAAACTAAGCTGATGTCTGAGGTTCCTTACAGCTTTAAGTTCTTGTTTTGAAATTAATCTATGCCTCAGAATGTATGTGAGTAAGCAGTGAAAATGCAGTTTGCCCTGAAGAGAATTTCCAAGTCACTGAACATCAATCATGAAGAGTCTCTGTTGCTAACATGTGGCAAGTTGATTTTTTTTTTCTTTTTGCTTCCCTCGGGTCAATTTACCATCTGCCTCATCTTCACTAAAACATTAATTTCAGCTTAATCCCCTTTTCTCCTCTCTGTTGGTAAAAGGACCTGGTTCACTTTGAAATGAAACAAAATAGAGTGAAGCTATGCTTTCATATGCAGGGTGGTTTCCATTTGATTATTATGGAACTCCAGAATACTAAAATGAATAAAGTAATTTAGTTCTTTTCTGAGACTCAAGGTCTAAAAGTTATTCAAATAAAATGTACTAAAATTAATTAAACGTATTGAGTATTTACCATATGCAAGGGACAGTGCAAGGTTGTCTGGGGATATAAATGTGGAACTCTGCTCTCAGGGAAGTCTGTAATCTATAGTAAAAGAGGACATCAGGTCTATGTGAGTTCAAAGGACAGACTTGCCTCATCAGGCTTAAGGGAGGTCAGGAAAAGCTTCAAGAGTCTCAAAGGGTGGGCAGGATTTTGATAGGCATAAGTATAAGAAAAGGGTATTTCTGGTGAAGAGAATGCTAAACTAGTAGGTCTGGATCTAATTCAATAAGCAGCAGGGCAGTTGGGAAATACGTATGCTCTATGAAGATTAAACTGGTATTAGAATATACTGTAAATAGAAGAAGGCAGAGACTAAAAGTTGGGACAGCAACTGGGATGCTAGATGTTCCAATGGCCCAGATAAAAAGGTGACGGAATGAGATAATGGCAGTGAAAACAGCAAAGAAGTGACTGATGGAGCGACACCTTGAGCAGACTCCCAAGAATTTAGAGAATGTCTACGAGAAGCACACAGTAGAACAGGTAGGAAGCTGTTACAAGAGTCAAGGAAGAAGACAACAGTAGCTTGGGCTGAAGTTGGAGAGTAGAGGAAGTACATATATATTTGAAAACTATTTAGAAGACTAACAGGGTTTAAGTAATAGATTGGACACGGAGGTGATGTTCACTAGATAGGAAATAATAGATGGAGATAACTCATGGGTTCAGTGCGGCCATGAGCTCCATTTTGCATATTTTGATGCTGAGGAGTCTGAGACATCCAAGAGGAGCTAGGGTAATGGGAAAAAGAGAATTCTCTATTTGATATAGTTTTGAGGATGTGATATTCTCAGAAGAAATTTTGATTTCAATGAATGCAAAGAACTGTAAGAGTTGATGGGTGAAAAGTTAAAGGATGTATGGGAATTTTCACAAAAGAATGGGTATACAATGGGATCTGCAGATGTGTCTGGAGAGGTTGCACAACTTAGATAATTTGATTATGATCTGCTGATAGAAAAAGAAATTTATATTTAATATGAAAAAACAAGGAATATGACTACATCTTTTTCTGGATTTTGTTTGTGTACTAGTTTAATGAATGAGTGAGTTATGTCTCCTATGAGATTTTTGACCAATGGAATTTTCTCTCCATCACATGATTGAATGTTTAGAACTCTCTGTTCATGTTCTATTTAGTTCAAGTGGTTGTATGTTGGTTCTTTGGCGTCATTGTCAATAATAAAATTCAACAAAACAAACCCCTAAATATGGCTTTGTTTTTTCTCTTTTTAAACATATCTGATTCTCAACCCAGACCAAGATCCAATTTTTTCTTCTCATGTGGGAGACAAGTATAAGTGACTGACCACCATTAAATTTACTTTACTCACTAGACCCCACTGCCCTTTTGCTAACCTATCTCTCTGCTCAGCCTCTTCAATTCTTGCCCTTCTCTGTTACCAACTGTCACCTACTTGATATAAACCTCTGCCCCTTTATCAACTTCCTGCTATACTCTCATTCCTTCCTATTTTTAACAAGTAACCCAAGTGATTTCTGAGCTTAGGTAAATTTGAGAAAATCTATACGGAGTCTCTTCAGGGACCACCTTAAGGATGCAGGAGAAAAGTAGGCTGAGCCATATTCCTTTCACCTGCTTCACTCAGACTAGGTCTGTGCTTACTCTTTTTATAAGAAGCTCTACATAAGTTTCCATCTGAAGCAAAGATCCTATTGCTAAAAACACTTGAAAATTACAGTCATGGATCCATTACAACCTCTGACCTTCCTAGCCTCCCCATCCATTCCCACTTCAGCAATATACTCACAACCAGTCTAGAGTCCCTCAGCCACTTGATGATCAAGAATTTGACTTTAATGAGGGCTGAATATGTGATAAGCTCTATTTTATGTGTTAAATACACAGCACTGAACAAAACAGACAGATTCCTTGCCTTCATCTTACTTTCTAGTGGGAGATATAAATAATAAAATAAACAAGTGCAGGTCTTCTCTGGTAGCGCAGTGGTTGATAGTCCTCCTGCCGATGCAGGGGACACGGGTTCGTGCCCCGGTCCGGGAGGATCCCACATGCCGCGGAGTGGCTGGGCCCGTCAGCCATGACCGCTAAGCCTGCGTGTCCGGAGCCTCTCCTCCACAGCGGGAGAGGCCACAATGGTGAGAGGCCCGCATACCGCAAATAAATAAAAAAATAAATAAACAAACAAGTGCAATTTTTTAGAATATTAGAAAATGAGGAGTGCTATGGAGAAAAATAAAGCTTAAAATGGGGCATAGGGAATTCCACAGAAAGGGTGTGTGTGTGTGCGTGTGTGTGGTGTGCGTATGCATGTGTGTGCACAATTTTAAATAGGGAAGAAGGAAAGTCTCCTGAGAAGAGAACCATTAAGTGAAGACCTAAAGGAGGCAACAGAATGAGCAATGTGGATAACTGGAAGAAAAACATTTCCTGGCACAGAAAAATCACAGTAATGTTTGATTAGCATTAGTAGAATGAATGGATAAAAAATGTAGGAACTCCTTTATCAAGCTAATTTTCTGCGCTTGGAGCCACCCTTTCCCTTGCTGTTATTACAGTGAATGCCACTTGCTTTAACTAGAATCACCACTTAGACTCTGGTATTCAATCCACCAAGAACATTCATTACTGACATTATCTCAGGTTTCTCTCTACAGCTGAAGAAACTGACAGCCAAAGAGGGCATATGACTTGCCTGAAGTCACAGTGCTAACTAGGAGTAAGCTAGAACTAGGGGTCAGGTCTTTCAAATTCCAGTCTCAAGTTCTTTCAGTTGAAAAGATCTTTAATATGTGGATCAGAAATCTAATTGATTACATTTCTTATATAAATGTTTTCTTAGTGAATATATACTCATATAAGAATAACATGGAGGGGCTTCCCTGGTGGCGCAGTGGTTGAGAGTCCGCCTGCTGATGCAGGGGACACGGGTTCGTGCCCTGGTCCGGGAAGATCCCACATGCCGCGGAGCGGCTAGGCCCGTGAGCCATGGCCGCTGAGCCTGCACGTCCGGAGCCTGTGCTCCGCAATGGGAGACGTCACAACAGTGAGAGGCCTGCGTACCGCAAAAAAAAAAAAAAAAAAAAAAAGAATAACATGGGCAATATCCTTAGTAATAAATTTTCTTTCTTCGAATACCGCTTGGGAGTTCCCACATGGGAGTTCCCACTTCCACATGTTGAAATAAGGAGAAAAGATGAAGAAATAAAGGAAGAGAAGGGAAGTGAAATGAGGGGGAAAAAATGAAGGAAAAGTAACTTGTGATCCAATTAGCTTTCAACCCCAAATCTTCCTAAACCCTAGTTCTTTCCAACAAATTGCAAAAATACTTTCAATTTCCACCAATTCTGAAATGGAGCAATATACATATATCTAAAAATTGAAAATTTTATTTTCCTTAATGCCATTTGCAGCAACATGGATGGACCTAGAGATTATCATACTAAGTGAAGTAAGTCAGAAAGAGAAAGACAAATATATGATATCACTTACACGTGGAATCTAAATATGAGAGAAATGAACTTATTTACAAAACAGAAACAGACTTACAGACATAGAAAACAAACTTTTCTACAGTATGGGGGGTATCAAAGGGGAAAAAGGGTGGGGGAAGAATAAATTAAGAGCTTTGGATTAGCAGATACAAACTACTATATACAAAATAGATAAACAACAAGGTCCTACTGTATAGCACAGGGAACTATCAATACATTCAATATCCTGTAATAAACCATAATGGAAAAGAATATGAAAAAATATGTATATACACAAAGCTGAATCACTTTGCTATACACCAGAAACTAACACATTGTAAATCAACTAAACTTCAATAGAAAAAAATAATAAATAATTTAATTTTCTTATCCTCTATGGAGCTATTTTATTAACAAATAAAGGAAGCACCCATAATTGTCATCAGTTAATGGAATCCCAACTAGATACATTGTGATAGCTTGATGTTTACTTCTATAATATGATATCTCATCAAAATTCTGTTTCACATTCCACCTGGTCATTCCATCCAGTGCCGTTTAGACACACTGCTTTCCTTTCTCATCTTATTTGGTAATGTGATCTCCATTTCCTCTACTATTTAATCTTCCCTGAGAAGCACTGCTGTTTCTGACATCTGTTGCCTTCCCATCCGCCTCTGTGAACTCTGAGATAAAGACAAAGTTTCAAGAAATGTAAAGCTCATCTGTCAACTTACTTCCCCTGCCACCTGTCAGAGGCCTCACTGCCACTCCCATGTGCACTCTTAACTCTACATGTACTTGAAGCATTTTTTGTTGAGCTCTCTTTGGAGAGTTGTCCTCATTCTCCATTTTTAAATTAAGTTTTTGTATATTGTATTTATTCCCAATGTATCTGATCACTCCCCACTGTAATCATTTTGCATACAGCTCCAATGACATTGTTTCTGCTGCATCAAAAGCCTGATATTTCAAGAAACTTCTACCTAGTTCTAAAGCTCAATGGCTCAACTTGACGGTTTAACCTATAATCTGGGTGTTTGAAGACATACCACAGCTGCTACAGCTGCCAAGATGGGTATAGAAGCAAACAACCCTTTCTCATCAATGACCTCATCATATTTGTTCACGCCCTTAAAATATTTAAGCTGGATTAGTGCAATGAATTCTGGGTTTAGGGCTGTCCTTAAAGACCACCTGGGAGATTTAGTTAGTTCGCCTACTTTAGGATCCTGGTCAGATGAGCCATGTTTCACTTATGTCATACATTTAATTTGCAGTCTAGAAAAAGTTGACTTTATACTGAGTTTCCTGAAAAATTTTCCTGCTTATGTCTCAGGGTTTTCTATTTTGAGAGTAAAATTAAGACATAGGTTTCCTACGTAAAATGCACCTTTCTCCCCTCCACCTTCACCCCCCAGGAAAACAACAACAACAACAAACTATCTGAACAGCTTCCTCTTTGCCAGGGAAGACAGGTCTAAATTAAGGAGTTGCAGGCTGGTTTTCCCTGGCTACAAGGAAGGCATGGAAAAGTGCTCTCCATTATAAACTTTTCCACATCTTCTCCCTCATTTCCATCTCCCTCTTACCTCTCTTGGATTGAGACCTTTGCGTTCTAACAAGTCGTCACTGTGACGACTTCTCTGCCTGACTTCCCTCTTCCTACACCCACAGTTCACCAGGCTCATAACCTTCATATACACATAGATGCACACAGTCCCTTACATCTATTTACACTCTCTCTTAGTTCTAGAAACAGTAGTCGCTCTCTTCTCTGTATAGTTAATCACTTACTTTTTTGTATTATGCTTCATTGTTTAGTCTATTTTGCATATTACAATACTTGAAGGTTTTAATTTTTACATTTTCAAATATAGTGCTTAGCACATTGTGCAAACTCAGAGCAAGTTTCTATTTTTTTAACATGTTTATTGGAGTGTAATTTCTTTACACTGTTGTGTTAGTTTCTGCTGTATAACAAAGTGAATCAGCTATACGTATACTTATATCCCCATATCCCCTCCCTCTTGCTTCTCCCTCCCACCCCTCTAGGTGGACACAAAACACAGAGCTGATCTCCCTGTGCTATGCGGCTGCTTCCCACTAGCTAGCTAGTTTACATTTGGTAGTGTATATATGTCCATGCCACTTTCTCACTTCGTCCCAGCTTACCCTTCCCCCTCCCCGTGTCCTTAAGTCCATTCTCTACATCTGTGTCTTTATTCCTGTCCTGCCCCTAGGTTCTTCAGAACCATGTTTTTTTTTTTAGATTCCATATATATGTTAGCATACGGTATTTGTTTTTCTCTTTCTGACTTACTTCACTCTCTATGACAGATTCTAGTTCCATCCACCTCACTACAAATAACTCAATTTCGTTTCTTTTTATGGGAGTAATATTCTATTGTATATATGTGCCACATCTTCTTTATCTGTTCATCTGTCAATGGACACTTAGGTTGCTTCCATGTCCTGGTTATTGTAAATAGTGCTGCAATGAACATTGTGGTACATGACTCTTTTTGAGTTATGTTTATCTCAGGGTATATGCCCAGTAGTGGGATTGCTGGGTCATATGGTAGTTCTATTTTTAGTTTTTTAAGGAACCTCCATACTGTTCTCCATAGTGGCTATATCAATTTACATTCCCACCAACAGTGTAGGAGGGTTCCCTTTTCTCCACACCCTCTTCAGCATTTATTGTTTGTAGATTTTTTGAGGATGGCCATTCTGACTGGTGTGAGGTGATACCTCATTGTAGTTTTGATTTGCATTTCTCTAATGATTAGTGATGTTGAGCATCCTTTCATGTGTTTGTTGGCAATCTGTATACCTTCTTTGGAGAAATGTCTATTTAGGTCTTCTGCCCATTTTTGGATTGGGTTGCTTGTTTTGTTGATATTGAGCTGCATGAGCTGCTTGTATATTTTGGAGATTAATCTATTAATCTATTTGTCAGTTGCTTCATTTGCAAATATTTTCTCCCATTCTGAGGGCTGTCAGAGGAAGTTTGTTGTAATAATTAATTTGATTTGTTTAAACCTAAATAATACATGCATGTGCTAACAGTTCAAAAAGTTCTGGAGAGCATGTGATGAGAAGCAGGTCTCCCACTCCATCCCTCTCCACTTCAAAGGGAAATTTCTTTGAATTTCTATCTAAATCATCTGGTCCATAACCCTATATAATATGCATATACTTTTACTTCTTGATTTAACCATTTTACATCCGAGCTACTGACTCTGCCTATTAAAGAGGAGTTTTTAGCTCACTCACAAGTCCCCTTCCAGTTCTCCTCCCAATAGTTGATAATTATACAAAAGTTCATAATTCCATATCTGAAGTTCTTGGAACCACATATGTTGCAGAATTCAGAATTTTTTCGGAATTTACAAAAGTAATATTGTGTATATATATCATATGCAGCAAAACCCACACATAAGTGTTTCCACAGTAAATATATGAACAGTCACATTAAGTGGGATATATAAAGATTATAAATAACTTCACATTAGGTGCAAATCAGGTTTTTCCAACAAAAATTTGTCAAAATTTATCTTCTTTAGCTTGTAACAATGAACCCACAAGTTGCATTAATTGCTCAGTCCTCTTTACTTACTCAGATTAATTTTAATCTTACTAGAGTAACAAAATGCATAGTTCTCTCACATTAAAAAAAAAATTCTTCATGCACTTAATCCAAACCCAAACCATCCAATTAATTAGTTTCTATCAGTTTCAATATTTAATTATGATTCAGCTACACAGCTATTTTCTTAGTAATTGCTTCTCTTAAGTAAGAGGCTGACTCAATATGCTACTGTCCTCCTTTTACTCTTCTACATCATTGTTGACCACAGTATCGCTCTGTAATGGTATGCCATGGTGATTATGTCTATAGAATAAAAAGAAATTTTACAAGTTAAAGGATACCTCTGATGCCTTCAAACATGCAGGAATCATTTCAATTGGCATATGACCAGATGTTATCATTATAGTCCATAGTCTCTTAAAGTAATATTAAAAATACTCTAAAAATTTTCCCTACCCAATTACCTAAAATATTCTGAAATCATGTGTGTGTGTGTGTGTGTGTGTGTGTGTGTGTGTGTGTGTGTGTGTATGATTTGTCTCTTTCCTTTTTCCAAGGGGAAGTCAACTACAGAATAAAGTTTGGTTGTTAGGTTGTGGGGATAAAAGCACAGGGAAAATAGAACATTGCCTGACATACAGTATATTCTAAAATGAGTTGAATTTTCAGAGACAAAATTAGTCAGGAGAAGGAAAAGAAAAAAGAAAGAATGAAAACAAAATAAACAAGTGATGTAATCAGAGGCAGTGAGAAGAAGAAAATAAAGTGTGAAGCCAAAATTCAACCAGGCAACACATCTCTAAAGGAAAAGAGGCTTCCAGCACATTTAAAGCTTTGTCCTATTGAATCTTCACTCACTTCTACACCAAAAGAACCACCAGGAGCTTTCAAATATCTCAGAGGGTAAAGGACTGAGCATAGTTGGTTGACAGGCCCTAACCACACCTAACACATGGCTTCCCAACCACCGTATTGGTTTTGGACTTCTGAAAGTAGCCCCTTAGCACTGCTGCTCCTGTATGAAAGGGTGGCAGCAGCAAATAGAGAGTCAGAGAAAGCACTTAAGCTTAGAAAGAAGTTTCTGCCTCTCCACATTTCAGGGAATAGTGGTGATGTTATAAGGATGGGTGCAAGAAGAAAGTAAAGTCAGAATGTCTATAAGTATCACTGTACGGGTGACACTGCTTGTAGGCTGCAATTCTAATTAGAACATTTCTTTTTTTCTAGGAAGGATTCCATTTCCATTGGAACAAATAATCATAGATGTGTCACTTCAATTAATAAAGTAATATTCTTGTGAAGTTTGAAAAGGATATGGTGAAAAAACAATAAATTATGATTTTCTAATAGTGAAATGAAATTTTAATGTCACGTTAAGAATCCATTGTTATGGAAAATATCTAGGTACGTATATAATTACAGATGGAAAATATTTAAGTGAAAAACTTGACTTACCTTGGACTTGAAATCTGAGCATAAACCAAGTTCACAGACATATTCTATAACTGCTTTGTGTGGTTGGAGCGTGAGATTAAAAAAAGAAAAATACACACAAATATGTGTGTGTGTACATATATATATATTGTTTCCCTTATTTCTTCTCTAAAGAAATTTTGGTGATTATAGAGGTGAAAAGGATGTTACATTTGCCCAAGGAGTTAAACCCCATTTATAAGAAAGAAACATTTGACAGGAATTAATAATTTTTCTCTAATTTGGCTTAGCGTGTCTATGAGTCATTTTAACCTTTTGAACTTGGAGACCAACAAGATAAATTTGCGGCTTCACATGTAATCTGATGAGTTGAAGCCTTTTGGCTGATCATGACTAAAACATCCATTACCAATGAAGAAGCCAGGTTTTTGCCTTGCTTTTTAGAATTGGGGTGGGGAGAAGATTGGGATTTTTCAGGAATAAGCAGATCAATGTCCCGGGTAAATACGCCAGATAATCACTGCTATGGGAGAACATGTCTGAGATAAAACACTGATAAGGGCATCAAACTACTTTAAATTTTATCACGGAGTTGACCCTAAAATCTCTAAAAAACATTTTTAGGGCCAAATTGCATAAGATATACATGAATCTTCCAAGGGAATTATGCCTTTGAATGGAGAAGCCATTCTGGAATGATTTCCCAGTATACTTAAGAGACTATATTTGGATGAAATCTAGAATTCTGAATCTTATTATACAACTAACTGGCTAAATTTCTTGATTTTATTCAGGTCCTCCTATGATTCTTTGATTTCTTTGACAGAGAGTTTGAAAAGTATATTTATATCTGCAATTTTGTACGGATGCGGCTCTTGCCCCTTCCTTCATTTCTGTAGTATTAAGTGCAAATTACCTATTGAATTATCAGGTATTTTAGAAAAAAAATGGCTCAAGGTTTTATAACTCTTCAGGATTTATAAGAGCCAATGCTGCTCAAAACTAGAATTAAGTCATAGGAGTAACAATTCTCACGGTGGTTTTATGGTTAGGTTTCCGATGAGCCAGTCACCCTGGCTCTGTTTCACAAGCAGTCATAAGGATTAACTCCTAGTTTCCATTAAGAAAAGATTACCAACTATTAAGCCCAACTAGTAGATATGTACAGTCTGAAGGGGAAATTTTCAGTTTTATCCTTTTTAAAATGTTGTATTATTTTAGCTATTATTCCATCCCATTTGGTTTTATTTAGTTCATTCGTTAATCTTTCAAATTTTGCTCACTGCCTCATTTTAATTTCCTTGGATAAGCAGAGTGAACATTTTTTCCCAGCTGTATATATGACACTCTTATAATCTTCACTAAATCAGCAAATCAATACAGTTATTTGTGCTTATAATACATATTACATACTCTAAATATTTCTGTAGCAGACAGTACAAGAATTACCTCTGCAAATAAATACTTTGGAAGAACTCTAGAATGCATCATATATATATATATATATATTATATGTATAATATTTATATATATATATATATATTTTGGCCACGCAACTTGCGGGATCTTAGTTCCATGACCAGGGATTGAACCTGAGCCCTCGGCAGTGAAAAGTCCAGAGTCCTAACCACTGGACTGCCAGGGAATTCTCTGCTCCGGTAAACTTAAGTGTCCCTGATTTTTAACTTTTGGGTTGCTTCTTAACCTAAAACACACATACTTAATAAAGACTGGAGCTTGAAAACTTCCCGAAGTCTATGTCTTCCCCTTTGGGTTCATGTACATTCAGAAATCATTCTATCTTCCAGTAAGTGTGATTTATTTGATGCATGTAGAGATCTGTGCATGTAGACACAGGGGCAAATGAACAAACTACTGTAACCAAGAATTTAAGTTTGCACTTCAAAGAAAAGTTACCAGATGCCAACATTTCCAGAGAGCACTGTTATTTAACATGTGCTAAAAGCTAACAGGGTTCAAACTGCTATTCAAAACTGTGGTAGAAATGGTCCCTGCCCAATCAGCTTGGAAATAATTACTACTAAAAGAGTCTACTCATATTAACCAGTTACCAGGCACATAGGATCAATTTTAAATGTGCTTGTTACTTGATATCTGCTGAGTAGCTATATTTGAAACATAAAAATATTTGCATATTGTTTATGAAATTGGTATCAGTTTCTTAATAGTATTTAATTCCTCTCAACATAGGTGAATCTTTATTAGGTAGGAACTGACTACTCAGGCACCTTATGCCATAGATCTCCTTTCTGCATTTTTGTCTATTTGGTCCTTTTTCTGATTAATATGCCCTCCACTGGAAGCTGGAAACAGAAAAGAAGACTAATTTCAAAATGAACTGATTTCAGGTATTCTTTCATTTTCTCTTTTATACTACTGAAAAGAATGGCTGATTTTCAATAAATAATAAGTTCTAATTTACTCAGCAATCTCTCTACATCTACACCGTTATGCATTTACTTTAAAATTTACATTCCAGCATGTTCCCGGCCATTTTTCATATCCGCAGGATATTAACCATAGTATACAATATTTAAAGTGCTATAAGATACTGAAATGCTTCTGACTCATCACAAACACATTCATTTATGTCCAGTGCAGCTTTAGTGGTAAAGTATATTTATCATATTCCAATTCTTTGTGTTGTGTGTGTGTACACATATATGTCTGTATATGTATATAAACATTGCTTTGTTAATGACAATAGTTAAATAACTAGAACAATATTTTATCCAACCAGGACAACTTCTAAGTTTTCTTTTTCTCCATAAGAATTATAATGGGATACCATGAAATTTTGAGATCAATTTCCCAACTATTTAGACATAAATTACAAGTTCAAATGAAGGTGAGAAAAAAAAAGCTTTGCGTTAGCTGTAATTTAGAATAGTAAGAAGATATAGTAAGCATCTAATAGATTTTTGTTTTTAAATGACATTTTTAGCAGTTACACATTATGAAGGAAAGATCCAGCATCCAGAAAACGTCTACCTGAAAAAATAAATTTGCTTTACAATAATAACTCTGGTCATGCCAAACAACGATGACTGTTTTTGTTGAAATTTTTGTTTTAACTTTTAAAAATATGTGTGTTAATAATTTCCAGTGATATTTAATTTCTTTGATGCCAACATGCTTTCCTTAACAATGAATTTTAATTGTTCTATGAAAATTTTAAACTTTTTGTTGAAGTATCCAGAAATGCATAGCTCACAGAATTTTCACAAACTGAATGTTCCCATGTAACCAGCACCAGATCAACAAACAACATTATCAGCACCCTAAATGCCACTGTCCTTGTAACCTCCTCTAACAATGCCTTTTAATTCACCTTGTCAAAGCATTTTCTCCAAAAAGTAATTTCTGAGGCAGATATAGAGGAAAGCAAGGCTAGCCTGTCATTTTTAGTTCTGTTGGCCTGAAGTATAGTTGGTTTGTGGGCAAGGGGCTCCCTCTAAAAGTTGACATTTACCTGCCTGGATGATGGTGATGATGGAGATACTGCTGCTGCTCTCTCGTTGTTCAGGGGGAAAAGTTAGGTGCAGGGGACAGTGTGTGGGAAGAGAAGAAAGAACCCTAGACTTGTCAGGCTGCAAACCCACTGCTTGAAATTCAGATTTTCCTCCTCAAAGTGGTTATTTGACCTGGGGCAACTAAGCTAATTATCCTTTCTAGGCCTTAATTTCCTCTATCCATCAAAAAAGATGTTTGACTATATGATCTTTAAGGTTTGTTCCAAGGCTAAAAGATTATCATTTCATATGGAAGGATGGTTGGATACACAGGTGAGGTATAAAGAAGTAAATTCTCTCCTCTTCAGTACTGATCTGACTAGGGGGACTTCCACCCTTTATCTTTCCTATTTCTGGAATCGTGTGTTTAGCCTAAATTAGAATTATTTGATCTGCCCTTCTTATGTACTAAAATCAGTCTGTGATGTTAAAAAATAATTTCTAAGACCACAAGTTAAATGTGTAATTTTTTGCTGCCTTTTAGTCTCTCATGACAATATAAGATAAAATGTGGGCTTCTTAAATAGCCTCTCACACCTCCTCTTGTGCTAACCTGTGTACCATAAGAATAAGAATTTCATCACACATATACGTGAAACATGAAATACTCAGAAAATGTGACGCTCATGAATAAGCAGATGATTTTTGAGCTAAGCCTTGTTCAAAGATAAGGAGTACATTAATCTTTCTGAAAAGCTATTTTGTATCATATGAAATATTTTCAGCGACTGCACAACAGTAAAAGACACACATCAGCTTTTATTTAAGAACTTCAAAACTTCTGACAATTGGCTCACATGAATCATTGTCAGGAAGAGATCTTGCAGCAACAGTGACTAGCCTTAGTTTGCTGTCTGGCTAAGGTATGATTCATACCAGAGACAAAGCAACTTCCAACTTCTCACAAGAATATGGAAACTGCCATGAAAACAAGAATCAGAAATCTCATTATTGATGTCCCTTCTGTCCATTCTTTATTATGATTCCAGTATCTTCCCTGCACTTTCCCTTCTCTTGATTCATCAGACTTTTTCTATGTGACATTAGAATAAGCCTGACGACAGTTCTGCTGCAATTTTTTGCATTAGGTGAAGGAAACCCAAATTATTGCCTGTTAGCTATAAATTCACTCCTTTGCTTCACTGCAATGAATAGATAGCATTAAACAACTTGAACAATTCGATCCTGATTATGTAAAAACATTACAACAAGCCCTCCCACCCCCTCTTCCATCCTCATAAATACTATCCTTACAAAACAGACTCACAAAACTCCAGGTTCCATTTTCTTTTCAATTTCCATCTATTCCTTGAAAAGCCATTTCTTCACATTTATTCTCTGACCTTATTTCGGTATCTGCAGCAGGAGAACTGGATAGAAGCTCAAGTTTTAGTAATCAATATACAACTTTGGATGTGTAGTCTTCATAAATCCTAGAGTCTTTCTTTTTTCCATTCACCTAAACCTATCAATTAAAAAAAAATTTTAACTAGACATTGTATATCAAACTCAGAGCAGCAACTTTCTCCAGTCATATTCAGTCCACATGAGATACTTAAGGATGTAATAAAATATTAAAAAGCATATTCTAACTGCTTGCTATTTTAAAAAAGGGAAAACAATCCTTTCAGACAGTAATCAATTTCATCGTGGTGAGATTTCTGCAAAATGCATTAAGAAGTTCACGCCTGTGGCAATGGTCACTGCACATATTTTGGAATGTCTCCCAGACTCTAAGACTTTTTCCAGACATCCAGGAGGGACTTTATTTAGTATGACAGAGATCCTGCTCTGGGTCTTAAAAAAAAGGTAGAAGGAAAACTTTTGAAGGTTCAGTTTCAGCTGGATTTTGTTTCTTAGATACCGAATTGCCTAGGTTATGGAAAATACTAGTAATTATCGAGTGACGATAATAAGAAAAGTTTCCCCCTCTTTTTTTTTTTTTTTTTTTTGTCTCAAGCCTTAATTAGTTAATCAAGGTATTGGTTAAGTAATAATGCTACTTTGCTTCCTAAGTATCTTTACGGGCAGGGTAGAGTCTATCCTACCCCAGATACTGAAATCCCCAAAAGGTATTATTATAATATTTTTTTAATTTTTGGAAACAATAAGATGTAGCTCTGTTTACTCAACTGCCTTTTTACTGCAACAGCAATCTTAAATTTGCTCAGGAGTTATGACTTAAGGGAGGGCAGCTGAAATCACTGGATTTAACAAGTGCTCTTTAACCATTTCTTTTTCTATCTACTCTAGCTTTAACCTCTTCCCTCACGAGGGCCTACTGCTGTGGCTAGGAGTGAAACCTGAGTATAGAAACTGACAAAGAGTTTATATTGTTAAGGACATACTGATGTATGTTAGAGACTCAGATTTTGCCCAGACATATGTTATCCTCTTCTCTTTCTCAAAGGCATAACTTTTGGGGGGACATATTTTGTCTCCTGTAAATCAAATTCAACTTAAAAATGAAATAAATAAGTGAAACAAAGTTTTCCTAGTCTTTTTATTTCACATTTTATCCATTTCCTTTATAGTTTTTCTGATTTGTTCAGATGTAACTTTATAATTTATTATTCTCGTTTTGGCTTAATATTCCCCTTTGCTTTAGTTCCAGCTTAGTTTTATTCTGTCCTCCAATCCATACAGCTCCTGGTATGCAAGACAGTGTGCTTCTTGGACTCTGTTCTTCACTCCCCGTCCTTCCTGCAAGGCCTGAAAGTTAGTAGTCCTTTAGGGAGGCAAATGTCATTTTCCTTATCTTACTGATTCTCACATTTCTTTGTTCATAACCTAAGAAGGCAAAAAAAAGGCATGCCTGCAAGCTCTTGATTATGTTTATAAAATATTTGAGGCTATTTACAGAAAAGTGGTTTGGTAAAAGCACTAATTTAGGAATCTGAAGAACTGGATTATACTTCAAGCTTTGCCATTTACCAGCAGGGTGACCTTGAGGAAACCATTGAACTTTCCTGAGTCTCAGTTTTCTCATCTACAAAATGGGAATAATACCTGCCTTGTCTAACTCACAGCTTTATTACAAGGATCAAATGAGATAGTGTATGTCAAAATACTGCTAAGTATTTTATAATTAATATTAAAACTGCAAAGCACCAAATAAGTGATCACTGACTACTGCTTTTTTTTTTTTTTTTTTTTTGGCAGTATGTGGGCCTCTCACTGTTGTGGCCTCTCCTGTTGCGGAGCACAGGCTCTGGATGCGCAGGCTCAGTGGCCATGGCTCACGGGCCCAGCCGCTCTGTGGCATGTGGGACCCTCCCAGACCGGGGCACGAACCCATGTCCCCTGCATCGGCAGGCAGACTCTCAACCACTGCGCCACCAGGGAAGCCCCCTGACTAGTGCATTTTTGATGATTGTATTATACCATCTCATAATTAGTAATGATTTTTAAAAAATAATTTTAATTTTATGAATCTAGCTATTTAAACTGAGACTTCAGTAAATACATGTTCAAGGTGGTAAAAAATGGCCTCAGAAATATTAAGCTGAAAAAATCACTGGGCGGGCCTCCCTGGTGGCGCAGTGGTTAAGAGTCCGCCTGCCGATGCAGGGGATACGGGTTCGTGCCCCGGTCTGGGAGGATCCCATATGCCGCGGAGCGGCTGGGCCCGTGAGCCATGGCCGCTGGGCCTGCGCATCTGGAGCCTGTGCTCCGCAACGGGAGAGGCCACAACAGTGAGAGGCCCGCATACCGCAAAAAGAAAAAAAAAAATCACTGGGCTGTTGGAGATGCCTGTGGCCTGAGCTGACACGACTTTTCTGGAGCTGCAGCTATAGATGGGCAAGGACCCAGGCAGGAGCACTGCAGACTCAGGACTATGTTTCTGTAGGGCTCTTAGGAGAGGTACTGGAGTCCCCTCCCTGCTTCAATGCAAATAGCAACAAGTAGCCTGGCCTTTCTTAAGCCAGTAAGAGACCAACACTTCCAGCCCAGCCAAGACAGTTCTTGAGATCCACTGACTTGGCTTCTGGGTGGACAGAAATATCTAACACACCAGGATCATGCCCTGCCCTAGGCAAAGTTGAAAATCATTAACGTTCACCCTTGGGACCTATATTAGTTTGCTAGGGCTGCCGTAACAAAATACCACAGACTGGGTGGCTGAAACAACAGAAATGTATTTTCTCACGGTTCTGGAAGCTGTAAGGCCAAGTTCAAGGTGTCAACAGGATTGATTTCTCCTGAGGCTCTCTTTGACTTGCAGATCACGGCCTTCTTGCTATGTCCTCACATGGTCTTTCCTCTGTGTGCACCCTTGGTGTATCTTTCTATGTCCAAACTTCCTCTTTTTATAAGCACACCACTCATATTGGATTAGGGTCCACCCAAATGGCCTCATTTTAACTTAATCATGTCTTTAAAGGCCCTCTCTCCAAATATAGTCATATTCTGAGGTACTGAGGGTTAGAGCTTCAACATATGAGTTTAGGGGGAGAGGACACAATTTATCTTATAATAAGGCCTTTCCTCCTATTACTTCTCCCACCAGTATCAATGTTTCCTTTCTACCAAGGTCCATGTAGTTCAACACTTTTTCTTTTCTCTATGGATCCCTAGTGCTCATCACTTCTGAATACTTCTATAGAAACAGTTTATTATGCACAAATGTTCAAGTTCTTTGAAATCTGTACTGTGATCTGAAACATTATATTATTATGATTTCTAAGCCTAAGCTTTGCAGTGTCAAGGATTAGAGAGTATGCAGGGCAGGATCTTATTCCTTAGACTAAAATAAGACCAAAAATGTGGACAAGCCAGCTGTATTGGTTAGGGTTCTGTAGAGAGACAGAACCAATAGGCTCTGAGTATGTGTGTGTGTGCGCACGTGTGGAGAGAGAGAGGGGGAGAGAGAGAGACAGGGAGACAGAGACAGACAGGGAGACAGAGACAGGGAGAGATAGAGACAGAGAAAGAGAGATTTATTTTAAGGAATTGGTCCACACCACGGTGGAGGCTGGCAAGTCCAAAATCTGCAGAGCAGGGTGTCAGGCTGGAGGCCCACAGAAGGGCTGATGTTGCAGCTCAAGTCCAAAGGCAGTCTGGAGGCAGAATTCCCTTGTTCTCAGAGGAAGTCAATCTTTTCCTTAAGGCCTTCTACTGTTTGGATGGGGCCCACCCACATTATGGAAGATAATCTGCTTTTTTAGATCTACTGATTTAAATATTAATCTCTAAAAAAATACTTTAAACACAACATTTAGACTGGTATTTGAGCAAATATCAGTGGACACATAAAATAAGGCATCACAGGCTTCCCTGGTGGCACACTGGTTGAGAGTCCGCCTGCCCATGCAGGGGATACGGGTTCGTGCTCCGATCCGGGAAGATCCCATATGCCGCAGAGCGGCTGGGCCCGTGAGCCATGGCCACTGAGCCTGCACGTCCGGAGCCTGTGCTCCGCAACGGGAGAGGCCGCAACGGGAGAGGCCACAACCGTGAGCGGCCCGTGTACCGCAAAAAAAAAAAAGAAAAAAAAAAGAGGCATCACATCAGCAAAACATGATCTAGATAACAATACATAGGGACTAACTTTGCAATTCGGTCCTTAAACTCAAAGAGGAAAGCCAGCAGCCATACTGTGTCTACTTTGCAGCCTCCACTGCTTTTGGCTTCCTCTCTGCCCAACCTTGGGGAAGAACTGCAATTTGTAGTTGAGCCATTCTCAATCATAATTCTCATTTGGCTTGGTAGAAACTTTCTTTCTTTTTTTTTTTTTTTACTTGGTATATCTCCTCATTAAATAAATAGTAATAGTCTTTGGACAAGCTAGGATTTTTGTTTTCCACTTTCTGCATAAAGCTATACATTCTGAGCAATATTACTATATAATTCTTAGTGAAAATAAATGTAGGATTTTTTAAAGGGATATTACACTTAAAGAAGTGCATACTTTGTTTTGCTAAAAAGCCTGAATCCAATACAAAGTTTAAATTTAATGCTGAGATACTGTGATATATCTTTGTAAGTGATATGTTAAGGAATGATTTTCTTTATTCTAGAAGCCTTACCCTGAACCTCGATTTTCCAAATAACAAACTCAAAACTATTTTAAATACAGGGAGAGAAGGACATCTACAACTGAAACATCTAAGACAACTTTTACAATTTAGCTTTTATTCACAAAACATACTTTTAAAATCCCTTAACTCTCAAATTACAGAAAATAAAAGCACTATAATCTGAGAACCAAATCCAGACGGCTTTCTCCCATCCCTCTATTATATCACCTTGAGGGCAAGGTTATGTCCTGCTCATCTTTTTATCCTAAGCTCCTAGCATAGTACCTGGCACATAGTAGATGCTGAATAAATGTTTCCTGAATAAACGTAAGCAATAGAAGTTTAAGAAAATATTCAAATAAAGTCCCATCAAAATGATCTAATAGGAGACTAATAGATCCAAGGATAGCTTAAGTTAGGGTTGAGTTACTAAAAATTATCTCTTGATCTGTATCAAGGTTTGGACCAAAGGACACAAGGAAATCTTTTATGCCCTTACTGAACAGAAATGATTTTGGTGTTATCTACATCAGTGTCATGGTATCAATACTATAACATGGCCCTGGAACCCTAAGCATTGTATCAGTTTTTCCTAACGGATATGTTGGCAAAATGTTCCTGCTTGCCTCAGAAAATAGAAGGCAAATAATTATTCCCTTCTGACTCAATGCCAGACTTGAGGGAGAATAACAAAAACCGGCCTCCAGCCTGTGTAATAGGGTGAGCAGGCTTGCTACTCGTTAATAAATCCAGAGCGCATACCAGTCATTGTAGGGTGGTAAAGAAATAAGGCTCAACCCCTACTGGAAGTACTTCATGGACAAAGGGAAATGGAGTAAGGGCTATAATAGGAACTCAGAAGAAGTGACCAATTAACCTGGGGTGCTTTAGGAGGCTTCACCAAGGACATGACTTTTGAAGATTATCTTAAGATTTTAAGACAAATTTTCCAAGCAAATAATGAGCTTAGGGAAGATTTCGAGACAACAGTTCTCAAAGTATGGACCTTGGAGTAAGCAGGACCCCTTTCAGGAGGCCCACATGATCAAAATTATTTTTATAGTAACATTAGTGCATTATTTGTCTTTTTCACCATATGGATATTTGCACTGATGACACAGGAGTAACGATTCTAAAACTGCTGATGTCTTAGCACAAATCAAGGATGGGACACCAAACTTCACTAGTAGTCATATTCTTCAATGCCAGGCACTTACAGTTTAAAAAGAGCCACATTTACTTAGGAATATCCTTGATAAAGCAGTAAAAATTATTTCTAAAATTTTGACCATTAGGTATGTGGCTTTTTAATGTTCTCTGTGATGAAATGGGGAAGTATACATAAAACACTTCTGCATTCTGCAGTTCATTGGGTATTTCAAGGAAAAGCACTTGTGTGATGCTGGAGTTGTGCTTTTTTCATGGAATATCATTTTTACTTGAAAGAATCACTGCCAGACAAACTACAGTTATTCAAGTGTATCACAGGCAGTAAGGTTACTGTTCTGTGAAACTTTGATTCAGTTGTACGACATTTCAGGAAAAACAAGTAATAATATTAGTTGCCAATCATAATATTAGTGCTTTTATGTGAAAATTAAAACTTTAGAAAACTTGTATCTGCCACAGTGAACTTGCCAGCTTCCCAGTACTTAAAGACTTATTTGATGCAATCCATGGTGATATTAACCAATTTGACTTTTTGACATTGTATACTAAAGTAGATGAACATTTGGAAGATCTATACATCATTCAAAACAACAATATCCCAAATGGCCAGTGCATAGTATTGCAAAATCATGCATGGGTAAAAGATTCATTCAAAGCGAAAATGAGACAAAGCAATGGATTTTAATGTCATAGATGATGAAAAGTTAATTGCTATGATTTCAGATCTACATTGCAACCAACCTTCAGAAATTACTGCTTGTTGAGTTTCGGTGTAGTATTAAAGAAGAATATCTACACAATTATCTGAAAAGGTTATTAAAATACTCAAACTTTTTCCAATTACATATCTGTTAGAGTCTGAATTTTCTTCATATCCTTGAACTAAATAACACACAACAGACTGAATGCAGAAGCAGATATGAGAATACATCTGTTTTCTATTAAGCCAAACATTAAAGAGATTTTCAAAATTGAAAAACAATGTCATTCTTCTAATTGTATTTGTTTTGGAAAATACAGCTATTTTTTACAAAAATATACTACTTAGGGCAACACATAATGGGTTTACTATTATTTTAAATAAATTAATATTTTTTAAAATTCTCCATTTTAATTTCTAGTATGTTACATATCAAGAGATACAGTCTATAGTCCACATATACAAAGGTTTTTTGGGAATACTTCAGAGTTTAAAGAGAGGCTGACACCAAAACCTTTTAGAACTGCTACTTCATTTAAAGGAACTAGTTTGTATAATGGCAAAGTTCATGCAAAGGAAATATGGTGAGTTCCTGAGTAGAAATAGGCATAGGCTTCTCTGAAGAGTTGGCTGGAATTGATAGTAGGAAGGTAAACTGAGCAGATTATAAAAGTAACTATAAGCCCTGATAAAAAGCTTGCACTTTATTCTCTATACTGATGGCTTTCAAACTTTCATGACTATAACCCACAATCAGATATACATTTTACATCTTAAAACAGTACCCAGACACATACATGTCTATATAGATAAATACAACTAGAGCAGAGTTTCACAGAACAATATCGTTACAAAGTGTGATGCACTCTGCTATTTTATGACATTTTTTAAAGTTCAATGTAAGTCACTAACATTAATTCACTACTCATTAATATCTTGCAACCTATAATTTGTAAAACACTGCTCTATATTATGGAGAATCAAGAGGCAACAGAGGTTTTACCCAGGGAAGTGACATGATCACATTTGTGCTTGAAGAATCACAATGTAGTGTAGAAGATGGAACATTCAGGAGACTGTTCTGCTTATCCAGGGGAGTTATGGTAAGAATATGACCTGACCCAGAGGACTGAGAGGAGGGACAGTATTTGATTTAGAAAGGACTGTCAGGATTTGAAGACAAGTTGATGTAGGTCCTGTAGAAGAAGATATATCCATGATGACTCTGAGGAAGTTTGTAATTTGGGAGAACTGTGCAGCTGCTGAGGCTATTAGCTAAGACAGAACATGCAGGAGAGTGGCAGGTTCGCAGGGCATGGAAGTAAAGGTGGAAATAAACAAATTGAGTTTTGGATGGGCTGAATTTCAGATGCCTGCAAGTCACTCAAGTAGTGATGCCCAAGAAAAGAACAGAAATTTGATTATAGTGAAGTGGAAAGAATTCAAGTCTGAAAATACAGAAATAATTGACCTTGAGTCTCCATACTGTCATTTTAGGAACACTGTATTAGTTCCCTCAGTCTTGTATTAACACTATTAGGCATGTTCTTTTTGAGCATAAATAACACACCGTTTGTATCAGTTTATGCAAAATAGTTATGGTCCTAGAAGACACAGTGTCATTAAAAACAATAAAACAAAAAAAATACCAGTTTCAAGTTTCAAAATAAATTTGCAGAGGCCATTATATTGTGAAATTTCCTCAACATGGCTCAATTATACAAAAGAAAGGCAGCACATATGGTCCTTGTCAAAATGTGCCATAGCACTGGGAGATGTTACATACTGCTAAGAAAATCTTTTTCATGACAATAAAACCTCAGCATGCAGAAGGATATAAACACTTTATGAGCCAACTGTAAGAGAGTGCTACACTCATTTTTTTGTAGAGATCTAAGGAGGAAGGACACAAATATCATATGAGTGGAGAAATGTTAAATTCACAAGCATTCAAAATTTAGGGCACGAACCCCAATTCAATTAGTTTCTTTTTAGATGCCTCATGTCAAGCTTACTTATTACTAAATATGTGTTTAATGGCAACAAAATCCTTGGTACAAGACATTTTACTTGAAAAATATCAAAGGTCTTTATGGCCATTAAAGAATGTGGCACACAGTTTGACCTAGTTTATAGGGATGGAAATCAAGAATCAAACTGGTTAAGCAGCCTTACAAACATCACACACTATATAAATAACCAATTTAGCAATCAAACATATCAGAATTTATCCATTATACCACATAGCTTTGCAACTGAGGAACTGCATACATTATATTCTGGTACCAACCCATATAGAACACTATTATTTAATAAAATGCTGGGACTAAGTATTTTTTTAACACACGTGGATTATTTTTAAAAACGTGTTATACAAAAGCAAACTTCACAGGCTATAGAGAAGAAATACATATAAATAATGTGATAAATTCTATGAGAAATAACACAAGAGTCAACTTTACCAGGAAATCTGGTTGTTTACCATAATCATCCCAAGTCTCAAAAAATAGATTCAAACAGTGTTAAACACATGCAAAATGTCTGGGATCAGATATCATATAAACAACTTGCTGCTACTGCTAAAATGTTGTTCCCTAATAACCTGTTTGGGCAGTTCAGTGACCAAAAACCACTCCATGACCTGGACTTGTCAGTGCTATGTTTATGCTTTGGTTTCTCTGACCAAAAGAGCCTGAACACATCAATGAAATGCAACACTGAGTCTCAGCGGATGTAGCACTTGAGGGCTTGCAAGCAATCTAAACATGGGGTCTGGAGAAAGCGGCCTGTGGCTCACCCTTTGGGGAACACAAGGTACCTCAGTTACACAATAGTAGTCAGCACATCAGAGCAGAGATTAAAGAAACTCTCCAGCTCACTTTTTGTCCTGAACATTTAATCATAGCCAAAGACTAAGCAGAAGTTTAAATTATAAGTCTAACTTCCTGTTTTGTAAGTTTTAATTTTCAGTTCTCCCCAGTGGGGCTCAGGTTATATGGTTATTGTGTCTATTCAGGTGTGTTCTGTTTTATGGAGTAGATAACTTCTAGAAATAGGGAGAGGGGTGAATCACATTCTTATAATTCTATTAATACTTCCTCCAACAACAAATGTCATCATTTTGGATTAAACTCCTTTAACTTTAGATTTCTCTGACTATCAGTCAGCCTTCTCTCAAACAGTAAATTGGCTATAGATTAACATTAAAATTCACCACAGAACCAAACCAGTTAAAAGGACCTGGTAGATTAGTCTTTTTTAAAGTGAAAATGTTTATGACATTAAAAATAATCTCATGTTCTTCTTCTTACAGCTATGGTGTTTTTATATGTATTTCTTATATACATTTGATATCCTAGAGAATTTCAGGTCATCTCATTCAACCTTCAGTGAAATGGCCCAGTCACTGTACCAAGTCTTAGGGATGCAAAATTTAAAAACATGGTCTGTATTCTCAAGAACGCCACACTTCAGCAGAAGAGAACACATATATAAACTAATAAAGTATAAAATATGCCATATAAAAATACATGGTTTAGAAATAGAATATTTGAGTGGTTATCAAATTCCTTGAAATACACAACCTACCAAAACTCACACAAGGAGAATTGGATAATTTGAATAGCTTATATCTGTTAAATAAATTAAGTCAATAATTAATAACTTCTCCCCAAAATTAAAGCGCTAGGCCTAGATGGTTTCACTGGTGAATTCTACCAAACATTTAAGGAAGAAATGATATCTGTTCCCTACAATCTCTTGCTAAACAGAGAGAGAGGGAACACTTCCTAACTTATTCTGTGAGTACAGCATTATTCTAAAATCAAAACCAGATAAAGCCATTATAAGAAAGGAAAACTAAAGACTAATATCACTCACTAACATAGATACAAAAATCCTCAACACAATATTAGTAAAACAAATCCAACAATGTTTGAAAAGAATTATGCACCATGACCAAGTGGGATTTATTCCAGGTATGCAAGGTTGGTTCAACACTCAAACATCAATTAATGTAATCCCTTATATCCACAGGTTAAAGAGAACAATTATCCTATGATCATATCAATAAATTCAGAAAAAAGCATTTGACAAAATCTAACTCTCATTCATGATCAAAACTCTCAGCAAACTAGGAATGGGGGGGAACTTCTGCAACTTGACAACAAACATCTACAAAAACATACAGCCAACATCATACTTAGTGATGAGAAACTAGATGCCTCCTCCTAATATCTGGACCAGGCAACAATATTCTCTTTTATAACTCCCTATTCCATATCATGCTGGAATTCCTAGGTAACGCAATAAGACAAGAAAAGGAAATTAAAAGTATATAGATTGTAAAGGAAGAAATAAAACTGTCTTTGTCTGCAGATAACATGATGGTCTATGTAGAAAATCCCAAAGAACTGACCAAAAAAAAACTCCTGGAGGGCTTCCCTGGTGGCGCAGTGGTTGAGAGTCCGCCTGCCAATGCAGGGGACACGGGTTCGTGCCCTGGTCCGGGAAGATCCCACATGCCGTGGAGCGGCTGGGCCCGTGAGCCACGGCCACTGAGCCTGCGCGTCTGGAGCCTGTGCTCCGCAACGGGAGAGGCCACAACAGTGAGAGGCCTGCATACCGCAAAAGAAAAACCCAAAAAACTCCCGGAACTAATAAGTGATAAAAGCAAGGTTGCAATATACAAGATTAATATACAAAAGTCAATTGCCTTCCCACACACCAGTAATGAATAACTGGAGTTTGAAATTACAAATACATCATTTACATTAACACCAACAAAAGAAAGAAATACTTAGGTATAAATTTAACAAAATATGTATAAGATCTATATGAGGAAAACTATGAAACTATGATGGAATCAATTAAAAAACATAAATAAATGGAAAGATGTTCCAGTTCATAGATAGGAAAACTCAAAATTATTAAGATGTCAGCTCTTCCCAATTTGATCTATATGTTCAGTGCAGTCCCAGTCAAAATCTCATCAAGTTATTATGTGGATACTGACAAACTGATTCTAAAATCTATGTGGAAAAGCAAAAAACCCATAATAGCCAACATAATACTGAAGAAGAACAAAGTCAGAGGGCTGACACTACTCGACTTCAAGACTTACCATAAAGCTACAGTGAACAAGAGAGTATGGTATTAGTGAAAAGAATAGACAAATAGATCAGTGGAACAGATAGAAAGCCCAGAAAAGGACTCAAACAAATACATTTAACTGACCTTTGACAAAGGACCAAAGGCAATTCAATGGAGAATGGATGATCTTTTCAACAAATGGTGCTGAAATGACTGGACATACACATGAAAAAAAAAAATGCATCTATACACTAATCTTACATTTTTCACAAAAATTAACTCAAAATGGATCATAGAATTAAATGAAAAACACAAAACTATAAAACATTTAGAAAATAATATAGGAAAAAATCTAGGTGACCTTGGATTGAGTGATGAGTTTTAGATATAACACCCAAAACACAATCCATGAAAGAAAAAGATACTAAATTGGACTTCATTAAATTAAAAACTTTCTGCTATGTGAAAGACACTGTTAAGAGAATGAAAGGACAAGGCACAGACTGGGAGAAGATATTTGCAAAATACAAATCTGATAAAGGACTGGTATCCAAAATATATAAATAACTCCTAAAAATTAACAATAATAAAACAAACAACTAAATTTAAAAATAGGTGAAACATTTTGAGAATAGGCTTTGGAAGCTAACTTTCCATACCAACTGATATGGAGGCAGAAACCAAGATAGAATTATTGGTAACTATAGTGTTAGGAGAATTTGGGGTTGGCCTGGCCCAAGTGGCAACTATTAAGCAAATAAAATGGGTGTAGTGATCCAGGCATAGCAATTGCAGAGGTAATAATAAAAAAAAAATAGGTGAGAGATCTAAACAGTCTCACCAAAGAAGATAATACAGATGGCAAATAGGCATATGAAAAGAGCTCAACATCACATGTCATTAGGGAATTGCATATTAAAACAGTGAGATACCACTACACACCTTTTACAATGGCCAAACTCTACCCCCCCCCAAAAAAAAACCTTGACAATATCAAATAGTGGTGAGGATGTGAAGCAATAGGAACTCACATTCATTACTGGTGGGAATGCAAAATGGTACAGACTCTTTGGAAGACAGTTTGACAGTTTCTTACAAAACTAAACATACCCTTATCATATGATCCAGCAATCATGCTCTTTGGCACGTATTCAAATGAGTTGAAAACTTATTTTCACACTAAAACCTGCACACAAACATTTACAGAATCTTTTTTCACAATTGAAAAAATTAGGAAACATCCAAGATATTCCTTTATAGGTGAATATATAAACAAAATGTACAACATCCACACAATGGAATGTTATTTATGATAAAAAGAAATAAGCTATTAATTAAGCCACAAAAAGACATGGTGGAACCTTAAATGCATACTGTTAAGTGAAAGAAGCATGCCTGAAAAGGCTACATACTGTATGATTCCAACTATATGATATTCTGAAAAGGCAAAACTATAAAGATAGCAAAAAGATCAGTGGTTGCCTGGGGTTTGGAGGAGGGAAGTGGGAGGATAAATTGCTGAAACACAGGGGATTTTTATAACACTGAAACTGTAACGGTGGATACATGATATTATGCATTTGTCAAACCCATAGAATGTACAACACAAGACTGAACCATAATGTAAACTATACACTTTAGTTAATAATAGTTATTAATAATATAGCTGATAATGTACCAATATTGGTTCATCAACTGTAACAAATGTTCCACACTAATGAAAGATGTTAAAAATACGGAAAACTGTGAGTGAGTAAAGTGGATATATGGGAACCCTGTGCCGTCAGCTCAATCTTTCTGTAGACTTCAAACTATTCTAAAAAAGTCTATTAATTTTTTAAATGTAATTTTATGGTTCAAAAGTAGAATATTTAACAGAGCGGTTAACTCTTGGGAGAGGGAGGGAAGAGCTCTAGGACACGGGGACAGTAACAGAGATGGTGAGTAGGGTCTTGAAGAGTTCACTGAAGTTTGCTGTTCATTTGGTAAAGGACATTCCAGCCCAAAAGAATGAGAAACTAGAATAAGACTCTAAAGTTGAGTAAATATTTCTATATTTACAACAAATTAGGAAAAGAGTTATACTGCAGAAGAATCTGGAGGCATAATGAAAAGCACACCCACTTTTGAGATTAGAATCTTATTTCTGCTGTTGGGAGGTAACACCATGATTCTGGTACCAGGCTACTGGGATTTTAAGTTCCTTCCAACATTTACTAGCTGAGTGATTTTAGGCAAGTTACTTAGCCTCTTTATGTCTCATTTTCCTCATCTGTAAAGTAAAGATACTAGTTTGTGCCTCAAAATGTAATCGTAATTAGCTTACATAAAGTCCATAGACCAGTGCTTGGAACATGGTAAGTGCTATAAAAGTGTGAGTTGTTATCATTCATTATTAACAGTACTAATTACTAGCTATGTCTTTAAGCAATTCCTTTCACCTTTCTGAGCCTCAGTTTGTATAACTGTAACCTAGGATAATAGGTGTAAAGTGGCCCAAACAAAGTCAAATCATTCAGTAAGATTAATAGCTGCTATTCTCAATATTCTACTATAATAATGCATAATGGTGAGGTGAAAAGAACAGAAATCTGGAGACCTCAGTCTGCTACCTGAGATGTCGTTTAGCCTTCCTGGCCTTGGTTTTCTTATCTGTCAGGAGTAAATTGAGACTGCTAAGTGGGACAAACTGATGTATTTCAGAAGTGTATAAACATAGAAGGTAAAGCAACAATATCTGGGGAAATAAAATGAATTTGTGTATTTAATCACGTATTACATATATTTTATACTATCTGCAAAGTTCAAGGTAATTTAAAGCAAGAGTATTTCCCCCACACCTACAAATAAATAAACTGAGACACAAGGATAAGAATCATGCCTGTTATAAGGAAATGGGAAAAGTGAAGAGCAACAGAATACCAAGAGGATTATAAAATTTAGTATAATATGAGTTTTCTTCTCTGAAGAGAAGAGAAAAAATAGGAAAGAACAGAAAGTAGTCTTCTGAAATTTCTGATAAAAAGATGCAAACTATCTTTGAGGGCCAAGAATATGGAAGAGAACCTTAAAGTGAAGCCAAGTAATCCAACATGCATGCATTTATAGTCATTTATTAAGGACCCTGAGTACTGAGCCAAACATTGTGGGACAAACCAAAAAAAGAATAAGGTTATTATCTGTTCTCAGGAATTACAGTCTCATTGGAGAGATCAGACCTATACCCAGGAAAAAAAAATTGGGGGGAAGAGTAAAGGATGAACCATGCCTGGCTATGACAGTGGTTAATGTTGGGGAGGGAAAAAAAGGAAGGGTTTCCAAGGGTAGGGTAGTAGAACTTCATTATAACTGTAATTATTATTTTCAAGGATCTGATGCAATATGTCATAATGCTAAGATTTTATTAAAACAGGTAGCATTTCTATTCTATATTCATATGTATATATTTAGTAAAATTACTTTAAAAATAAGAGAGAATAGTGAGTGAACATCATATGGCTGGTACCAAGTGTGAATGGTATTAGAAATCACTGGGAGAGTGGTCACTCTGGGCTGCTGGTGATGGAAGGCAGGTGGGAGAGGAGAATACAGCAGGTCAGAAGATGGGTAGGAGTCTGATGCAAAGAAAGGAGGAAGAAAAGGAGACCTGCTCAGAGCTCAGAAAAAAGGATGACGTAAAACTGTTAGGTCCCTCTGGGGAGGTCTTCTGATACCTCAGAGGAGAGGCAGTGATGGACAGAATATGAAGAGAATAGATTACAATGCACAGATGTTTGCTCCCTCCATTAAGGCGACTTAATGGCCAAGAGGAGTAGCTCCTCGTTTAGAGAAGATAATCTGGATGGTGATGTTTTCAGAGTTTAGGGAAATTAACCCTGTAGAGATAGGGCTTATAACCTGTGGTTCATGGTTGGGCCTCCAGGCTGGAGGACTTTTGGAAGTCATTTTATGACTGTGTGCAATACTCCAAGGAAAAGGACCATAACTCTTATGATGTTATCAAATAGGTATGTGACCCCAAAAGTTTAAGAACCACTGGTATAGATAGAGTATACTTTGACGTCGGCAAAGGTTGACCCCAAAACTTTTATTAACTGAGTCTGATTTCTTCAGATGGGTTGACCATCACTAGAGGACAAGAAGTACCTCAGAGAGGCAGGAGGTAGCAACATTTGCATCAATAGGCAAGTGCCTGGATCCTAGACCTCTCAGAAATGGCTGAAACTTTGCTCTAACCCCTTATCATCTTCAAAAAAAGGAGGTATTGTCCTTCCATATTATTCCCCAGAAAAACAGAATGCTCTATTTAAAAAAAAAAAAAAAAACACCCATGCTCTATTTTATCTCCATTTGGGACTTCCTTAAGGGGAGGGGGGGTATCAGCAGAAAAAAGCTGTATTTCAACACTTCGAAGTTAAAAAAAAAAAAAAAAAGACTGACACAAGGTCAACATCAGAGTTCAGCTCTCTAGGTCATACTGTCTTTCTGGTTTACATCCCCACATTTCTTGGAATTTGTAACCGACATTTAAATTAATTCTTATGGACTCTGCACTTTGAGGTAAATTTGATTGTAAGCAAAAATAACTTCAAAAGTCTGAAATCCTTACTCCCTTTTGGTCCCTAACCACCCAAAAGATGTTCTGTCATCCCCCAAACCCTGGAACGTCTTCCCAGAAAGTGAGTTAAAGTGACATTTTTGTTTATTCCCGTTTTCACTGTAGTTACTGATTAACAACTTTTGGTTTCCTTGCTTCTCACATCTTTGTCCTTTTACCTTGCAAATGAGTTTTATTAAGCACCAGAGCCAATTATAAAACAATGTAAAATTCAACAACTGTTCATAATAAGACCACTTGGAATTAAAGCACAATTTTTATTTGAGAATAGGCCAAGTTCCTCAGACCAAAAAAAATCAAAATGTGGCTTCTTAGACATTTCTACAAGTTTATTATGATGGTGGAACGAATCAATAAACCCTTCTTCATTACCTATTTTTAGTTTCAAAACCAGCTATAAAATCAACCGAATTAAACTCGATTAAATTATTTAGTAGTCTTTTTTATCTGGCTCTGAAGCAGTGTTTGCAATATAATAGAACTTCACAGAATGGTTAAACAATTACAATATTCTAGAAGAATGATTCCTAAGTGCACAAACACATTAAAAATCCTCTGTTCAGGCCAGGTTGCTATATTCTAAGTTCTGAATACAGTGTGACCTTGCTTCCCTTAGAGACCCTTTGGAATTTGGCTCTTATTTCTGCTTTTTCTCTGCCAAGCATATAGAATGAATTAGGTGAAGCTCTATTACAAACGCACTCCACCCACAATGGTTTCCCATAGAGAGCTGCATGTTTTAAACCCACAGTTTAACTTAAATGTAAAAATGGTTCTGCTTTCAAACTTAAGTTTCACTTCCCTTTTGAGTCTATTTGCCTTTTTTTCTCTTCAGTCCAATTTTACTTCCCAGTGAGAGAATAAAGTAAACAGGAAACCTAAAATAAACAGCCTAAATGCCTATTTGTAGTCTTTTAATTCCAGGTATTCACACACCAAGGGGGCCTTTCAATCTCACTGCTGATGCAAATAAAGAAGGACACATCAGGAGCTTCCTTAAATATCATTTTACCTTTGGTTCCCAGAGTCCATCTGAGCCCCTTGAGGCACACAGCAAAACCCCCTGATAGGCAGGGCCCAGAGGAGCTGCTCCTTAGGGACTGAATGACAAGACTCTCCAGCCTCATTTTCTGCTCTCTTGTCCCCACCCCCCTTTTTTTTTTTATCATGGCTACTTCTATTCCAGATGTTTAGTACACTCTTGTTGCTCTAATTTTCATCTGTTGAGGAAAGCATCTCATGAATTAATTTACTAGAAGGTGTCGAGCATGCAAAGGAGAGAACGTGGCAGGCAGACCAACTAGGGGGTCAGATCTCAGCTCTACAATTCATTCATGCAAAGGAGTACTCAAGAAGGTTACTCAATCTCTCTGAGGCTTGGATTCTGCATTTGTAAAATGGGGAAAACGCAAGATTGCAAGGGGAATGCGCATGCCAAGTGCATGGCCCAGATTCAGTATTCAGTAAATTCTAAGATGTTCTCCTACTTTCCTACATCCAGACTTACACCTCTCAGAAGGATTTGTCTTATAAAGTAGACAATATGAAGAGAGCAAGTGTTAACTGGAGACAAGGAATTTCTAAAAGAGGGATTTGGTCCTCAGCACCTAGCCTGGGGAGATGTTCTGGGGTATCACCATGCTTTCCCCATCATGCTGCTCGATACTGTGCTGAGGGCAGGCAGACTCTCAACCACTGCGCGACCAGGGAAGCCCCAACCTATTCTCTTTATTTATTTTTTTAAATTTATTTATTTATGGCTGTGTTGGGTCTTTCTTCGTTTCTGTGTGTGGGCCTCCTCTAGTTGTGGCAAGCGGGGCCACTCTTCATCACGGTGCACGGGCCTCACTATTGCGGCCTCTGTCGTTGCGGAGCACAGATTCCAAACGCACAGGCTCAGTAATTGTGGCTCATGGGCCCAGCCGCTCCACGGCATGTGGGATCTTCCCAGACCAGGGCTCGAACCCGTGTCCCCTGCATTGGCAGGCAGATTCTCAACCACTGCGCCACCAGGGAAGCCCCCCAACCTATTCTTTATATCTATTTCTATATCCATATTAGATTGCAACATCTCCCCCTCTACATTCTGCATTCTCCTTTTGTCCTCTTCAGGGATTCTGGAAGCTAGAGCAACATTCACCAAAAAGGATGTTTTCCCTCTCATACAACAGAACCTTATGGATAGAAAGTTCATACACACATGGATACACATACAGATTCATACACAAATGCACACAAAAAAGAATGAATAGCAAGAAATGCTTAATACAAGCTAGCAAATTTTCTGGTTTAGTGGTAGATTCCACTCTAAATATATAATGACACTCCTGTCTAAACCAATAGTAACTAATTAATGGCCTGAACTGTTAATGCCCCTTCCAACTGAGAAGACACTTCTCTTGTCATGAGAACGCTTCTGTATGATTGCTTGAAATATACTCTTTTCTCTGATCTTAAAACTCATTTTTAAGAATTTCTCTGAGCTACAGAATGATTACAAATAATTCCTGTTCATCTTTCTTTCTCATGAAGTGATGGTGAGTTTCTTGAGGCCAGGGACTGTGGCAAAATGAACTTTGCATTCCCAGCACTCAGCAGAGTGCCATTCGAGAGCCTCTGTATGCAGGCAGTATGTCTGCCTTTAGGATTCAGCAGTGAACACTAGAGACAAGGCTCTTGGCCCCCTGGGTTTAGCACCAGGGAACAAATACACAAATAAATATGTAATTATATATTGGAATAAGTGTTCAAGGAAAAAGAAGGTGCCATGAGAGAGTATGACAAGGGAAATCTAATTTAGACTAGAAGGCGAAGTCAGAGAAAGCTTCTCTAAAAAAGGCCACATTTATGTGGAATCTTTTTTTTTTTTTCTTTTGGCTGCGTTGGGTCTTTGTTGCTGCACACAGGCTTTCTCTAGTTGTGGTGAGCGGAGGCTACTCTTCGTTGCGGTGCGCGGGCTTCTCATTGCAGTGGCTTCTCTTTGCTGCGGAGCACGGTCTCTAGGTGCACTGGCTTCAGTAGTTGTGGCTCACAGGCTCTAGAGCACAGGCTCAGTAGTTGTGGTGCACTGGCTTAGTTGCTTCGCGGCATGTGGGATCTTCCTGGACCAGGGCTCGAACCCGTGTCCCCTCCATTGGCAGGCAGATTCTTAACCACTGCGCCATCAGGGAAGCCCTTATGTGGAATATTAAAGCTGAAAGGATATAGGCCCTAGAGTAGGAAGGAGTGCTACTCAAAGGAAAAATGAAAAGGGGTTGGTGTGGCAAGAGTGCAGCCCCTGAATGTGGGGAGAAGGAGGGGCAAGGAAGTGCTGATGAAGGCAAAGAGGCAGGAAGGGACCAGGGTGTGGAGGTCAAATTAAAGATTTTATATTGTGTCTTAAGGGCAACTGAGGCCACTGGAATGTTTTAAGCAAAAAAAAAGTGAAAAGATCTGATTTTTTTTTTTTTTAATATTACTCTGGGATGTGATGAGGTGCAGAGGGAAAGAGTAGAAGGAGATACTGACAGGGCACTGTGGCCATCCAGATGAGCAATGACCAAGGCTTGGACCAAGCTAGTGGCAATGTGGCTAAAAAGAAGGAGATGGATTTGAGATATATTTTGAGATAGAATCAGCAGGACTTGGGGATGAATTAGAAAGGGTGGAATGAGGAGAGGATGGAAGATAACTCCTAGCTTTTTGACCTAAATAAAAAACAGATAAAGGTGGTGTTTTCCAGATGAAGACCAGAGCAGGAGCTGATTTAGGCGAGTGGTAGGGAGGGGTAGGGAACTTTGCAGGGATACGACAATAAATGTAATGACCTTCACAACATGTGAAGTGAGCAGGATAGAGATCCCAGTCTCATTATATATAGAGAAAATAGGCTCATAGAAGAAAAGCAACTAATCCAAGGTCAAACTGCCGTAAGTGGTACAACTGAGTCAAGAACCCAGATTTTGCTGTCACTGTTGTGGTTGTTCTTGTTTTGAACACTAGTCATTCCTACTACACTGCTCTTGGGTTCTCTAGCAAGAAAAATGTTTGAATGCATTGTCAAATAATTGTCAATGATTTTAAGCAACTGATGTGTTTTGCCATTCTAGTAATTGAAGATTTTATCATCTGCCAGACCAAGTACAACCCTTACTCAATAAGTCCATAATGTTTACTGTATTTGAGTTTTGAAACCCAGACTCACTGTTTTTTTCCTTAAACTGCCACAGAAATAGTTCTAGAGTAGTTATTCACCAAGTTTTCACTTAAGACATCAAACTTTAATTTATGTTAATTTAACTGTTTTTAAAAAAACTGTGGATAATATAGAATATTTTCAACATCATGAAATTATATATTCATAAGGTATATAAAATCAATATATCTAACTCTCCCAGAAATTATTTGCCTTTGAAACCCAAACTGAATAACTGAAATATATCACAATCAGGTAGTAGGTGGAGACGATCTGGAGGGGAATAATAGGCATGGTATAGGGATAGGTGCTATATGTATACATATAATTATTAAACAAGTGATCTTCTCATCTACTTTCCCTCTCTGGGTCCATCGTTTCCCACTTATTTCCTGGCATCTGGCACAGGACAATGCCTTTCTGCACTCAGTTCCCTTTGGTAAAGGAGCTGAGAATATGGACTAATTCCTTGTTTACGGAAATTATTTCCAGTAATTACGATATTAAAATTAGGCTTTATATTGGATAATTATCTGCAAATTGGAATGATATTAGATAATCAATGCTTATCCTCAAAATGAAGTGCTGATACTGTTCTAATATTGAAGTTTTATGATAAAAATCAGCCACCCACTGCAGAAACATTGAGAATTGGGGTCTTTAATCCTTTCTAAAATAGGATAAAAAATTGGGTATTTAAAATCTCTCTCTCTCTCTCTCTCTCTACTTTGTTTTCTCTTTCTGAATAAAACAGAAATCCAGTCTCAAGACTCTGCCTAATGAGGCTGGGAATTCTAATCCCCTGGGAGAGTCTCTGAGACTGCACAGGGAGGGGCATGCAAGCAGGAGGTCTTTATATGCTCTGTCTTAATGAGTACTTCTAAGCAAGTTCATTACAATTTAATTTCATCTTTATTTTTGTTCTTATGCAGAACAAGAGAAAAGCAAGTCAATGAGAAAACTCCTTTACTGAAATTAGTTGGATTTATTATTGGATTTGGTTATTGCTTTCAAGAAACTATTTCTTGACATTTAAGCTAAAAGTGTATCTTATTGCTTCACCTCTGGTACATTAAGATACATATGATGGTCAGATACCAACATGCAAAGGTTCTTACTCAGAGCACCCCTGTTCTCTAGTTTTTTTTGTCCCAGTGATGCCTGGTCCTAAATTAATTTCATGTATGCAAGGTCACTAAGGCCTCCATTTTTATGTTTTATCTAGTGAGCTAAGCACCATAGAGACAAATTCTTTTTATTTTCCCTTTAGTTCCTCTGGCTGGTCTTGGACTAATAAACAAACAAACAAATCCATAAATGCTCTCACACTTCTTTTCCCTTGTAACCAGATTTCACTGACTATTCTAATGACCTCCTCCACACTAGACAATTTAATGTTGCCCATTTCTAATAGTAAAAAGTTATAGTTTATGACAACCCCAAATTCAAGAAAATTAACATTCCTGAAAACTCTTACATATTATCTTCAGATGGAGTACATGAAATTGTGGCCATAGCTACGAAGAACTGCCATAAGGCAGATTGATGCATAGCATCCAACGAGTTAATTAAAAAACAAAGACACCAAGAACATACATGATTATGTTCAGCCTGGCTTTGCCTACTCAGTTTCAGTCAGGGACCACGACTTCTTTCAAATAACCTCAGTTTATTTTTGAAAAAAGAAAAAGAAAAAAAAATCCTGTCTTTAGACAGGATATGGGGGAGGAGTTAAGGGGTGATGTTTTACACATGCACATCTGGATACAGTCCAATTATTTCCCTTAAACATTCCCCCAGTTGTTTTCATTTTGCTCCATGCTTTGGCATTCATAAATTTGTGAGACTGTGTGTCAGGAGTCTACAGGCCTGGAGCTGGGCACTACTTTATTAGCAAGACAGCTACAAAACAACTCTATAGAGAAATACATTCACATTTTAAGAAGCACAGACACATATTTCATTTCTGTTTAATACTGTGGCACTGACATTGTGCATAAAGAAAGTAGTATAATCTTTCAGAGAACTGCCCTACTAGCAAGATGTATATATAAACTCAACTGTTCTAAAACATAAGAACGGATTCAACCAGAGTACAGTGGAGAGTCTGTGGCTTGGCATTGTGTGCCTTGTTTTCATCTGATCGTTTTGAAAGGAGTGTCAACAGAGTGTATTCCTTGTCTTGGAAATGCGCCAACAATTAAAATCACCTTTGCCAAAAGAACAAATTTATCTTAGAAATGATGGAAAAGCACCTTTTTAAAAACTGTATTTTGAGAAATCTCACATGCTTTCAAAACTACCGTTAGAGACTAAATGTTTGTGCTCCCCAGAATCCATATATTGAAATCTAATCCCCAGTGTGATGGTATTAGGAGGTGGGGCCTTTGGGAGGTGACTAAATCATGAGGGTAGAGCCCCACTGAATGGGATTAGTGCCCTTATAAAAGAGATCCCAGGGAACTCCCTCACCCCTTCTGCCATGTAAGGACACAGAGGGAAGACAGCTGTCTATGAACCAGGAAACAGGCCTTACCAGACACTGAATTTTCTGAGTCTTGATCTTGGACTTCTAGCCTCCAGAACTCTGAGAAATAAACTTCTGTTATTTATAAGCCACCCAGGCTTTGGGTTTTGTTATAGCAGACCAAACACACTAAAACAACTACTATATGAAAAATGAAACTTGAAACCACTTGTCCTGATGTTTGGACTTCACAATCTAGATTATGAGCCAAATGAAGGAAGATCTGTGCTCCTTAGAGCCGGGCGTTGCAGCTGGTTGACAATGAAAAAATGATTTTTAAATGTTGGCAACTGGATAACTTATCCTTGTTTGATGTAATCTTACATTACATTCATGACTAGGAAACAAACCTATCAGACATTATGATCTTTTCACAAGTAAACAACACAGGCCACAGGTGGACAAATTTCCATGCACGTATATAACCCAGCAGAGTATTCTGGGTCGCAGTTCTAGGATTGGTAATATCACTATGGGAAGCATATGGGCAGCTTCTCTTTTAACTCTTCACAAAAACACACAACCACTGGAGAAGTATGCAGCATTCCTCTGGGTAATAATTAGGGCTCAAATAAGCAGTATGATTTCCCTGCAGAAAAAGGAAGGAAACTTTTTATACTCTGTTTTCCTCAGTTATGCTATATGATGAGAAGTTTTACCTAAACCAAACTATAATCCACAATAAACTCAGATACATAAGCAATAAGATGTATTGCAGTTATTGCATTGGATCCAGTTGTCCTTAGACTATTTATCTATCAGAATCCTTTTTATGTAGATGTATTTGAAGTTTGTTGAGAAAATCACACCCCTCCTTTACTCTCCATTTCCTCTGCAGTAAAATGAGGTGAAAAAAATTAGGCCTATCTTTTTCACAGGGTGATGGTGAGGATCAAATGAATGAGATAAAGGATTGCAAGAAAATCAGTAAACCATGAAGCATAAACAGATGTTGGATTCTACAAAACATCACTAACCATCTTATCCTCTACTCATGGCTCTATATTAAAACTCCCAAATATATAATAGCTTATCCTTTACATATATTAGGTTACTAATAAAATTCCTACATGGCAAACTGTCATGTGTTCATGCTGAAGGTGAGAGAGATCTGGTGAAAGAGACAATGCCGCTTTGAAAACAATGCAAATTTGACTCAGAGACATGATATGATATTGATACAATATTTACAGGTACAATTATGTTTTAACTAAGTAAACTGATTTTCATCACCTAAGTTTATATCTAAATAACTGTGGTGCTCTAGTTGTAGATTAAAATCTCTGCTACATACCCCATGGGCAAAAAGCTAGTGAATCTCTCAGAGCCTTATTTTCCTTATATATAAAAAGGTAATAACACCTCCTGAAAAGGTTACTGTGAAGATTTAGAGGTGAGATATGAAGAAGTATTTCTCACATAGTAACCCAATACTTACTAGTTATATCTAAAAAATTATTGAATCCATATTTCCAAAACTATGTTGGGAAAATCAGTCCAGAATTAAATAAGGCTGCAAACAATCCAAATGCAAATGATTAAATAGAGCATCATTAAAATATATATATTTATAAATATTGCCCGTACACATATTTTTCTTAGACAGTTCATGTAATTTACACAGAAGCTGAAATAAACCACAACAAAAACTTCTCCATCTCCTTTCATTATTAATTAATAATAATTAAACATTATTTTAATAGAATAATACTTCCAATCATTTTCATAATGATGGTAAACATAATTAATACTTAAATGATCCTTCACCTTTTCAAAGCATGGTCATATCTATTATTTTATTTTGGTTTCCTGAATGACACAGTGAAAGTACTAATATCACACTGAATTCTACATCTGATTAAAACCTAGGGGGAATAACAACCTGTCAAAATTGAGACCCAGCAGGACTAGTCAGAAAAGCTTTGCAAGACCACCAATTACCAAATTCCACCTCATAACACATAAACCAAAGGTCACAGATGACAATCAGGCACCACTAGTAATAAACAAAAATTCCAAATTCCAGTCCAGACAGGGGATGCTTTATATTAATGCAAAATTAGAGGTGACAATCTAAAAGTAGACTCCACAAACCAACTATTTCAGTAATCAATCCTCAAGTATAGTTTTATTCAAAATACACACTGATAACTACTATTAATGTCCTGTATTTACCATATATCACCCAGCACTCAAAGCACTCCTTATATCTTGGGCTAGAAGGAGATTGCTACTTTTGCTCTGTTTTATAGACTGAGACATAAAGTGATGTACCCATGCCCAGGGAGTGGAAGAATGACTTAGAGTCTGCTGATTCCATTTCATCTCCAGAAGGTCCCCCCTTAACCCTCTGCTATCTGGCTCCTATCCTTACCATCATATTGACAATGAAATCCTAAATATCACTGAAGATCAACTAATGATCAAACCCAGTGACCTATTCTTACTTCTCATTGATATCTCCTTAACATCAATTTGATGCTACAGTAAACCAGGATGTTTCTCTCTCTCTCTCTCTCTCTCTCTCTCTCTCTCTCTCTCTCTCTCTCTCTCTCTCTCTCTCTCTCTCTCTCTCTCTCGCCACCATTATGACTGGCACTATTTACAATCTTGCTTCTCTAGCTGCTTCATCTCTGTTCATCTTTCTTCATTCCCAGTCCTTGTGAATTCTCCACAACTTACTGGTCAACCTCCTTCTCTTCTCTCCTGTCATCTTCACTAGTACTATATATATAAAATTCCTATTGTACTCTCAGAATTTCACACAGACCCTAACACACAGTAAATACTCAATAAATATTTTGGAGTAAATGACTCTCAATCTCTGGACACCTTCTCAAGATTTAGATTTATTTTTTATCACTAATGTTTTGGACCTAAAATCAAATTGTTTTTATTTTTATCTGACCATTATACTCAGTGAGTACATTAAGAAACATATCAAGAAAAAAATCCTATGAAAATAATTATGTTTACCATAGGGCAATGCTGAGGATGCATGTACCTTTTAGGATGACCCAAGGAAGACATTCCTCTCATTGGTACTGAAACCATACTATCATCAGCATTTCCTCTGGGTTGGCTGTAAGAACACTTAGAGTCAAATTGCTTAGGTCTCTATACATGTCATTGTGTATCTTGAAACATTATACCCCTTGCTCTTACTGTCTCATGTCCCAGTTTCATCTCTCACTTATCCTACATTTCTAAGCCCCCAAAAGGCAGGTAATGAAATCTTTTATCCTAAATTTCTTTTTGAGCATTTTCACCTATCCAACTTAATTTCAGAGAGAATAAGAAACTTTCAAAAACTGGTTCTTATTTTAAATATCCCATTTTCAGAATTATACCATCGTTCTCTTAAACTCAAAACACACCATCTTCCACTTTTCAATTTCCCTTTCCCTTGAGTCCATTCAATCACAAAGTACTACTGAGTTTCTTTTGAAGTTTTACCTGTGTTGTTTCCTTTTCCTTCTTAAATTCATAGCCCTGGAACAGGCTTTCATTGTTATATCTAATTTTACTATCCCTAATATTACTATATCTATTTTTCTTCCCTCCAGTCTCCCCTTTCTCTAACATATCCAACCCCATAAATTTTGCTATTGTTTTGAGTTGCTCACTTCCCAGTTCAAAAACTTTCAAGGGTTCCCTACTGAGCAGTCAATTAGGATAGCATTCAAATCTTCAACAATCTCTCTTCAACCCACCATTTCAACTCTGTATAGCTGTCCTTTGGTGCATAGAGAATTGCCCCCAATCTAAGCACCTTAAAATAAAATATATTTATTACCTCATAGTTTCTGTGAGTCAGGAATCTGTGATTGGCTTAGCTAGGTGATTCTGGCTCAGGGTCTCCCATGGATTGCAATCAAGCTGCTGGCTGGAGCTGCAGTCATCAGAAGGTTCAACTAGGGGAAGATCTGCTTTCAAGATCACTCACATAGTGAATGACACCTCTCATTTCCTTGCTGGCCACTGGCTGGAAACCTCAGTTCCTTGACATGTGGGCCTCTCCATAGGCTGCCTGCTGTGTGTCATGACATGGCAGCTGACCTCTCCCACGGTGAGTGATCCAAGAAAGAGAGAGCCCAAGACTGAAGCTGCAGTCTTTTATAATTGAATTACCTCAGAAGTGATATACCTTCACTTTTTCCATATTCTGTTGGTCACTGTATTGGTTTCCAATCACTGTTATAACAAATTACCACAAACTTGGTGGCTTTATGTGACACAAATTTATAGCTCTGGAGATCAGAAGTCTAAAATGAGTCAGCAGGACTGCATTCCTTTTGGAGGCCCTAGGGGAGAGTCCATTTCCTTTCTTTTCCAGCTTCTATAGGCCACCCGTATTCCTTTGGCTTGTGGTCCTTTCCTCCATCTTCCTCCAAATCCAGTAAGTAAGGTAGAATCCTCTCTCCTCTCTGACCTCTGCTTCCATCCTTATATCTTCTTTCTAACACAAAGTCTACTGCCTCCCTCCTATAGGGACCTGTAATTACACTGAGTTCACCCAGATAATCCAAGATAATTTCCCCATCTCAAAATCCTTAACTTATGCACAAATCACATATGCAAAGTCCCTTCTGCCGTATAAGATAACATATATACAGGTTCTAGAGATTAGGGCATGCACATCTTTGGGCTAGGAGGGTAGGGGAGGGAGCTTATTGAACCTACCTTAGTCACACAGATCAACCCTGCTAGCTACAGTGTGAGAGGGGATTATACAAGGGTGTGTAGAGAGATCACTGGGGACTGTACCACAAAACCTGTCTGCTACTTTTTCCCCACCTTGAACACACTTTTATCTTTTATTTTATTTATTTATTTATTTATTTTGGCTGCATTGGGTCTTCGTTGCTGTGTGCGGGCTTCTCATTGTGGTGGCTTCTCTTGTTGCGGAGCACAGGCTCTAGGACATGGGCTTCAGTAGTTGCAGCATGTGGGCTCAGTAGTTGTGGCACACGGGCCTTAGAGTGCGTGGGCTTCAGTAGTTGCGGTGCGCGGGCTCTAAGGCACATGGGCTTTAGTAGTTGTGGCATGCGGGCTCAGTATTTGTGGCTCTCCGGCTCTAGAGTGCAGGCTCAGTAGTTGTGACACACGGGCTTAGTTGCTCCGCAGCATGCGGGATCTTCCCGGACCAGGGCTCGAACCCATGTCCCCTGCACTGGCAGGCAGATTCTTAACCACTGAGCCACCAGGGAATTCCCCTTGAACACACTTTGATCCTTTCAGCGGGACCTGTCTTTTTTGCTTATCATTAAAATATATCTATGGGTGATAAAGGAAATATTGAAAAAAAAGTCAATGGTAGTGGTAAAGGGCATACTGGTACTCACTGTAAAATTTTTTTACCTTTTGAATGTTTGAAATTTTCATAATAAAACAGGAGAAAAGTACACCTCAGCTCCCATCTCATTCATGCAATCTTCTTTACCACTATTAGTTCTCAGAGGATTTTCTTTCCTCCAGTCTCTTATTTGTTCTTATTATGTATATTACTCACTTGGTTTCAAATAACATGGATTTTCTAACATCACTGAAATTATATATATGAATGGAAACTTCCATATAATACTGTTAGATCTTCAGGAAATAAGGTCTACACCTTACATCTTTACTCAGTTTTTCCCATGGCACAACCTGTAACTATAGTAAGTACTCAATGATTATTAATGAGTAAATCATTATGAATAAGTTTTGAGTAACCAAATATATGAGTTGCCTGCTATGCTTAGTTTTTATCACTTTTAAAATTAAAGAGGAAAATCAAGGTACACACACAATGGGTAAGAAGATTGTTGTTTGCAAATAAGGATAGTACTGTTTCACAGTCAGAATATTGTTGTTTTTCCAAAAGTGGGAATACATTTGTGCTGATCCAGTCATAATCTTTACCATATCTCCTGCATAAGCAATGACAGCAATTTGGAAGATATCTGAGCAAAGTCAGGAGAGAGTGTGTGGCAATGAAACAGATAGATTGTTATTGTGAATATAATTTCCTGGCAGTTGTCTTATTAGAATGCAGCATGCTTTAATGAACTGTATTTACTCCATGTGGAAAAAGATAATAATTTTTTAAAAATCAGTACTTCCACAACTTGATGCTGATCTCGCTATTAATGTGTCTCTTCTTCTTCTTCTTTTTTTTTTTTTTTTTTTCTTTTTGCGGTATGCGGGCCTCTCACTGTCGTGGCCTCTCCCATTGCGGAGCACAGGCTCCGGATGCGCAGGCCTAGCGGCCATGGCTCACGGGCCCAGCCGCTCCGCGGCATATGGGATCCTCCCAGACCGGGGCACGAACCCGTATCCCCTGCATCGGCAGGCGGACTCTTAACCACTGCGCCACCAGGGAGGCCCTCTTCTTCTTCTTTTTTTAAAATTTATTTATTTAATTAATTTATTTGTGGCTGCATTGGGTCTCTGTTGCTGCCTGCGGGCTTTCTCTACCTGCGGTGAGTGGGGGCTACTCTTCGTTGTGGTGCGCAGGCTTCTCATTGTGGTGGCTTCTCTTTGTGGTGGAGCACGGGCTCTAGGCACGTGGGCTTCAGTAGTTGTGGCTCGCACGCTCTAAAACACAGGCTCAGTAGTTGTGGCGCATGGGCTTAGTTGCTCCGCGGCATGTGGGATCTTCCCGGACCAGGTCTCGAACCCGTGTCCCCTGCACTGGCAGGTGGATTCTTAACCACTGCACCACCAGGGAAGCCCAATGTGCCTCTTTTTGAAAGAAATAAAGCAATTTAGATAAATGGCCCCTTTCTGAGCTTCGGTGTGATATCTCATTAAGAAAATGTATAGCACAGTGAGCTTATCTCGGTGTTCTGTGATGACCTAGATGGGTGGGATGTAGGGGGGAATGGGTGGGAGGGAGGTCCAAGAGGGAGGGGATACATGTATACATATAGCTGATTCACTTGTTGTACAACAGAAACTAACACAACACTATAAAGCAATTATACCCCAATAAAAAAAGAAAGAAAATGCTTATTAATATCCATAATGAATGCTTATTATAGGTACGTTTACTATCAGAGAATAAACCTGGAACTCAGCAATATCTTTCACCCATTTATGAAAACACAAAACAAAATAAGAAATAAATTATCTTCTTGCAGTCTATGTGCCATCCATAGGATAGTCTACCAACCCTTCATCATTAGACATTGCTCTTTCCAGATACCTTAGCACACTTTCTCTGATATAAGGTAAATTAACAAGTAATATTAAACACTATGAAAAGGAAACATTAAGCACGACACCAATTCTAAGTATAACACACTAAGGGATTTGTTCAAAAATGTCAGCCAAGGAAGATAAATCACCAAGGTGTAACTTGTCAGTCCCTTCTAAACCAAACAGTGAAAATCAAGAGTTGGTATCCAAGTCTCAGCTGCTGCCAAGGAAAAAAGTGTTTTCAGCCTCAAATCTTCTCCATTCACTTATGGACATATTTATTTCAAAATAGAGCATATTCATTTAACAATGGACCCACAGTTAAGCAGGAAAGGTCTTAAAACCTTGTATTTAAAACTTAAACTTACGCTTCATTAATTTATATTTCCTTCCTGAGTTGGTGGACTCAAGCCCAGAAAAAAAGAAAAAAAAACCTCATTTTATACTCAATCATCAAATTTGTTTAAGGTTCAACTATAGTACTTATAAGAAATATTCTCTAATATTTGAAAGCATAATTTCCCTTCATTTTCCATAGAGCATACGTTATAAAGAATTGCATCATTTTAAATATTTCTAGTCAGTAAAATCAATAGATCTAGTTTTTCTTAGAACATAAGGTTATGGCACCACTATTGCCTCATCATGATTTCAAGTTCAGCATGTAAGACGCTAATTTCCTCTGAGGTATGTGGACTCTAAAAACCGTCATGCTGGCTTGGTCCTGGACATATGATCCAGAAGACTTAAACTGTAGGTATCTCCACTTAAAGATGAATACTTTTTTATATTCATTTTGCAAATATAAGAGTGTAGGCCTAGCAAATTTAATGAATATTAAAACTTTGAAAGACAAACATGAATGCTATGAATTATTTTAATAGTAAACTCTCAACTTTAATACTTTGAAACACAAGTAAATCTAACCATAGTTTTATTCCTTTTTAATTTATCCTGAAATCATCCTTGGTATAATACTTCTCCCTGGCTAGCTTCAGGATTAAAAGCTCTCTTTTGAGACTAAATTCTGCATTTCCAATTGGACATCTTTGCCTGGATGGCTCACACATTTGTGAATCTCAATTTATCCCAAACTAAAGTATTTATTATCCTTAACATTCCTACCACTTCCTGGATTCTCTGTGTGGTTACTGATACTGCCATTCTGCCCGTTTTCTTAAGCAAAAACCTTGGAATCAGCACTGACCCTTCTCTCTCTCAGCTCCCTCATCCAATGGCTAAATCAAAAGTTTGTCAATTCTACCACTTTAATACCTCTCTTCCTTCCCTACTTCTCTGTCATCACTCTCAGTGCCTTAGTTCTGGCATCCATCACCTTTCACACAAATAAAACTCACTTCTTAAATGTTCTCTTTATGTCCAGTTTTTCCCCCATTTCAGTCCATCCTCTACATATCTACTAGAATAATGTCTCTAACACACAAGCCTGACCAAATTGTTTCCTTGCTCAACCCCTTCAAGAGCTCTCCACCACCTGTAACCGTGGCTCACCATCTTTTTACATGCACAGCTGTATCCTTCTCTATACTGAATCACACAATCCACAACTCAGCTTAAGGCTGACAGATAGCAGCAGAATAGCATGTATTCACAGATGTAGAAAAATGAATAAGTAAAGTCTTAGAAGCCCACCTATGAAGGTGGTCTTCCTCACTGAGAAGCAGGAGCACGCCAGCTATGAACTACTTACCAGAAGGAATGAGTTTCAGCTCTTTAGCAGGCTCCCTACCCTGCTCCCCTTTACATTCCACACACATTTCCCATCATTCTTCTCAAGGCACCCTGTTTATTTCTTCAACAAATATTTATTCATTCATAAATAGCAGGCACCTCTTATTCGCCAGGCCCCAGGTGCTGTTCTGCAGTCACATCTAAAGTTCCCTGAACATATCATTCTTTCATGCTCCCAAGCCTCTACACTTGAGATTATTTCTTATGTCTGGAATACAAATCCACATCCCCTCTTCTTAACCTCCCTCTACAATGGAGAGAATAAAGACTCAAGTACAGTTATTTACAGGATTTTTTTTGGGGGGTGCACTACCCTATTTATTTATATCTATCATCTGGATACAGAAATCAGCACAACTCAAGATGACTATACAATAAATATTGGTTAAGTCAATTTAACAAACACTGCTCAATACTGTCATCAGCCTAACTCTTCTGTCTAAGGTTGAAATGAGTACATTTTCCAAAATATGTTTGCATCTCCTCGTTTGCCACCAAGGAGAAGCTGGTACTGAGGTCTTGCAGAGCACTGACAGTATAGAGCTCCTCTACTCAACCATTTTAAATGGAGAATGACGTATAAGTAAGAATTTCAGAAAAAAAATATATCCAATTTATTTCTCTTCCTTCTACATAGTCACACCCCACCCCAAGTGGTAAATTTTGACTCAGGTAACCTCAGTCTTATATTCTACTCATAAACCTTTATCATATAACATTAAATTCTATGTTTAAATAAAAAGTAATAAATTATTCACTACCATGATCATATTGACCTGAAAAAAATTGTTCTATTGGTTTATATGTTTCCAGAAAGTCAAAATAGCTTAACTTGAATAAAGAAGATAATACAGGGACCTTCCTGGTGGCGCAGTGGTTAAGAATCCACCTGCCAATGCAGGGAACACGGGTTCGATCCCTGGTCCAGGAAGATCCCACATGCTGCGCAGCAACTAAGCCTGTGCACCACAACTACTGAGCCTGCGCTCTAGAGCCCGTGCGCCTAGAGCCTGCGCTCTGCAACAAAGACAAGCCACTGCAATGAGAAGCCCGCGCAACACAACAGAGTCGCCCCCGCTCGCCGCAACTAGAGAAAGCCCACGCGCAGCAATGAAGACCCAACGCAGCCAAAAATAAATAAATTAATTTTTAAAAATTGACCTCTACAGTGTTCGCTGTGCTACCACGGTGCTAAATGCTTGAATTTCCCTTCCATGAAATATTTAGAGTTGTTCAAGAAACTCCATTTAAAAAAAAAAAAAAAAAAAGAAGATAATACAGAATAAGTATGAGGGGAAAGAATCAATATCACTAGTTAATCATTACCACTTACAAACTCTCTTCTCTTTGAAATTATGTGCTGTTCCTCACAACTTCTTTTGGACTCATTAGAGCAACTGGAGGTATGTCCTTTGAGGCACAAAACTAATCAACCTCTATTTCTCAGAAGTTATGTTGAAAAGGAACAGAAATACCAGACCAGGATATAGAAAGAGACTGTGAATTCAAAGATGGGCAGAAGTTAAAATTCCAGATGAATAATAACATTACTATATTCCCAACAGTATAGAAATATCACCTGTTAGATCTTTTTCTAATTTTAGTTTAGCATGAAATGAAGACAGATCTGACAAGATCCCTCGTAACTCAGAAATTCAATTTTCCTTTTTAATGATTTGGTTACAAAAAAGGTATAACGCACCAGCCTTCTTCAAATGCAGACTCTAGGAATTAATTCATGTGAGGGTAGATGGCCAGACTCAAATGTTCCCTAGATCTTTCTGCCAGAAAACCAAAGCAAACAAGAACATTATGATGTTCCATTAATGACTTCTAAACAAATCACCCCAACGTGACCATCTTTAGAAAATAATTATAATAACACTGACAATGAAACCACCAATTAACAATGAAGTCCTTATCATATTCCAGGTGCTATGTTATGAGCTTTACATATATTAACTAATTTAATCCTATTTTCCATTCACATTACAGATATGAAACTGAGGAGGTGCAGAGATTAAGGCCCTAGGTCTCACAGTTAGTAATGGCAGCCTAGCTCCAGAGCCAGCCCCATTCACCTCTACCCTCCCCATTAGTTGTTAAAAGCTCAAGTCCAACACACCTGTTTTCAAATAGCAGCTTTGCCATTTTATTAGCTGTGAGGTGCCTGACCTCCCAAGTCTGTTTCCTCATCTATCAGGTGAGAATATTAATGGTACCTCCTCTTGAGACACTTATTATGAAGACATAAAAAATAATGCATTTAACATATATCAAATGCTTAATGTGTACGGATTTAAACATAAATAGAACAAAAGCAAAAAGCTCTCTAGTTTCTCTTCATGTGATACTCTTCTGCTGTCTAATCATTCCCCTCTGAAAACATTTATGCAGAAGCTAATTTGCAGTACACAGATTTCTAGCTCCTTCCAAACCTGCTTCCTAAACATACTTAGAAAAAAATGCAACTAAGTTTATAAACAGAGCTGCAAGGGAATTTTCTTCTCATACTACAAAACAACGTATTACTGGATTTTGCTCTCAGTTCTTTGATGCTATAAAAACTGAAAGTCAAATTTCTTTAAAAGAAGAAAAGAAATTACAGGTATTTTATTTAAATATCACCACAAATAATTTCACAGTTATGGAAACTGATGTTCATATCAAATAACAACTAGTCCAATGTCACCCAGTCAGTAAATGGAATAATATGAGTCTATGTCCATAGCTGCAAATACTCTGTTTCTACTGAGTCAGGCTTATTTGTGAAGTTTTCTCTCAAGTCACATAAGACCTTTCTTAAGTTTCTTCTTATCCCAAAATTCAAGGTAACAATCTCCCGATTAATTTTCTATCCCCAAGACTCAAGTTAACTGGAATATTTTAAAGGAGAGCTTGGACAAGGCTTATTGGCATTAGTGGTCATTTAGAGAGTTTACAAGCCAGAAAGTCAGTGAATAGTTAAACCACTTGAAAACTAAATACCCTTAGGCAATAGTTGTTTTTCCTAAGATTTAAGCTGAAATGAGAGAACAAAAAGATTATATGATTCTTCACGATTTCGTGAAAATAACATAGAGAGTATTTTTCTTCTGAGAAAGAGCAGTCATGGAAATGTAGCTAGGAAGATAGGACTTTGAGTAACGAAGAGCCTAAGGGGAAAGTAAAGGAGTGCCTAACCTCAGCCCACTCAGGTTGATGGAGAATTGAAAGAGACTCTTTTTCTTAAAAGTATCTGGAGTGAGGGAAATGCCACTTGATAAAGAATTTCACCCCAGACAAAGTGCAGAAACAGGGAAGGAGTCTGTCTTGTAACAGAAGTCGTATGGTGACGATAACTGAGCAAGACATAATATGATGAAACCTTGTCAGTTAGGTGAAACCTGAACTAAGGGAATAATCATTTAAAAGAAAAGAGAGGCAAAGACTACTACTGTTTTCACCATCCCTGACTTTTTATCAGTCACTTATAGACATTTGAGCTACTAGACTTTTGAAATTCAAATGCAAAAAACCATATTCATCCCAAAATGTACGCCAAGTTTCATCTCTTGGGGCAGTAGCATAAGCTCCATACTTGTGGATTTATCCACCTGCATTTATTGCAATTTGGCTTGTAGAACTTGATAAATGATACCTGATTTTTAAATGTCTATAAGTGGTCATCATGGCAGGTCTCTACAAGCTATAAAACTGTGAGAAGGGCTTGTCCCATATGGAGTTGGCTGGGGACACCTTGCAAACCTACTGTCTGCATTAGGGCTTCCTGTGCAGAGATCTGCTGTGCATTTAATATTTCCAATGAGGCAAAGAAGGCTAGAACAGGAAGAGAACACTTTCCACTAAGTCATGTCTCAGGGATCTCATACACTTCAACTACTTTGTGGAGATCAGCCAGGTCATTGGTTGCTCATTAGCAATTCTAATTACTCCAGCACCCTGTGGTAATCCAGACACATACTTGGAGTTCTTCCAGAGAGCTGTTCTCAATCAGGCAGTTGTCTTGATAATAGAACAACTGTATACTCAGCCCTGTTTAAAGCATCCATCCTGCCATGATCACTGAAACTTTTGTTAAAAATATGCAAGGTTCCTTCTATCATCTGTGTTAACACATACAGGAAGCTGTGATGGACTATAACGAGGAAACAGAAGGTGTGCTTCCTTATTTTTCCTTTATAGTATAGTTAACCTTTCAAGAAAAGACTGGGAAAAAAATGATAGGGAGACCATATTCAACAACTAATAATCAGGAAAGACATTCATTTATTCAATAAGTATTCACCTAGCACCCACTGCAAGGTATCACAGAGTGAAGTATAACATATAGGTGGTTAATACCATAAGGAAATGTTTGTTTTATACTGAAATAGAGCAAAGCTGTTCTAATGTGCAGGGAAACAGTATAACATCCATGAAATCTAAAGAGTATAATTATTCCCGGAGATGGCATGTTCATGTTTTCCCTTTGTAGTCTTTTATCTGAAGAACCCAAACCCTCAAAGCATCAGGAATTAATCTCCACTTTGCAGGAAATTGCACTTAAAAAAAAAATCTTACTGTGGTAATATGAGTTATCAAGACAAGTTTAAAAACTTAGAGTCTCTCTACTTCAACTTCTTTTGAGGTATTTTGGAGCAATGTGAGCTAAATAACTGTAGCTGGATTTAAATTTTCAGTACATTGACTTTGATAAATTCTTCTAAACTATGTGCTTGTTTATTCCTAGAAATAATTGAGGACCCCAATTATGTAAAAGAATCATGAGGTTTTTCTTTTTTAGTAAGTAATGAGCAATTTTCAGTTTAAAATCTAACTAAAAACTCAATCCTTTGACATTCATATAGATCTGAAAATGAATTCCCGGATCACAAAAGTATTTTTTGCTCCTTTTCATTCTCAGAGCTGCCACTTTTAGTCATTTCAGGATTTTAGAGCACAAAAGTAGGGAGAGGAGAAGGAAATTCAAGTCAGTAAGTTCCATTCTTATCAGCTCTGATAAAACCATAAGAGATTAAAAAGGCTAGTGAAAAAAGGATGTAGGGTGGGGAGAATAACTGTAATTATTCATATTATTGCTTCCACAAACATTTATTAAGCACATACTCTGTTCTAGGTACCTGGCTTGTGTTAGACATTTGTGATACAAAGACGGATTAAAACCCAAATTGGATTCCTTGCCTTCAAGGAATTCAGGTCTAATGCTGACTTGATACCTGCTGCTAGAGATTATTATAGAGTTGGTAGCACACATTCCTGGAGTTCAAAAAGTTTGTATATCTGTAGATTTGTAAAGTGACCACTATGATGGCTGATGTATCCATATAAATGTGTGTGTAAATTCTCTGTCATAAGGCATGCTAGTAATGATGCATACATCATGACTAAAATTATACATTGATTGAAGAAAGTATCAAAAAAATCCTAAGAATGTGATTCTCAGACAGCTTGCTTAAAAGCTAATGACCTATTTAAGTGAGGGCTTCAGTCATAATTATCCCACCACAACCTTCAGCTGCAGTTTCTTTCTAATTGTCTCATTCAGTGCGCATATACTGAGCACTACTACATGCACTATTCTTAGTATGAGGGATACAATGAAAAAAGACTGAGTGCCTGTCCTTAAAGTGCTCGCAGTCTAGAGGAAGAGACAGCCACACCATCTAACAAACGACACTGCATGATACCTCTAAGTAAGATAGTAGTAAAGGCAAGATGCAATGGGAGCCCAAAAGAGAGACCCTCTGATTAAGCTGGCTGGGGGAAACAAGAAAGGCTTCCTTAAGAAATATTTAAATATTTAAACTTTGCTTCATTTTCCCAGCACCCAGCACAGTGCCTGGCACATAAAAGGTAACTGATAAAAGTTTATTGAATGAATAAATATTCTAAGCAATGTGGGGAATTCCAAAAATATATAAAGCCCTGACTTTGAGCAGCTTAAAAATTCTAGTAGAGAGATGAGACATATACACATAAAACTGACATTAAAAATAAGGAGTTTTAATAAATAGAAGCATTAAAGTTTTAAATGCACTATTTGCTTTAAGAGTACAGAAGAACAAGGTATTACCATGGGCTGAGGGTATTTAGGGAAGGCTTCCCGGAAGAAGGGAGATTTTAGGTACCTTGCAGGGTTGTTGTAGATTTCATGAGCTAGAAGGATGGAGGGCATCCTATAGGGAAATCCTCACTGAAGGTCAGCAAGGAGACCAATTTGGCTAGAGATTTGGATTAGGGTAGGTGATAGTAACTTATTTTACAGGGAAGGTAGACTGGGGCTTAGGTTAAGAGATTTTGAATTCCAAGGCTAAAGAGTTTGAATTGCATTCTATAAACTACAGGAAGTCACTGAAAGTTTTTGAGCAGTGTATTAACATAAAAGCTATTTTTTTGTATATTAAACATATAAGAATATCTTTATTTCCTTAAAGACATACACTTTCATCTATTTTTTTTTTCCTGAAACACATTATTGTCTTGGTCTTTCGTTTTCTACTTTTTAAAAAACTTTTTATATTGAGATAATTTTAGACTTACCTAAGAGCTGGAAAAACAGTACAGAAACTTCCCATCCATTCTTCACCCAATAAAGATTTTTTTTTTTTTTTTTTTTTTTTGGTGGTACGCGGGCCTCTCACGTTGTGGCCTCTCCCGTTGCGGAGCACAGGCTCCGGACGCTCAGGCTCAGCGGCCCAGCGGCCATGGCTCATGGGCCCAGCTGCTCTGCGGCAGGCGGGATCTTCCCGGACCGGGGCACGAACCCATGTGCCCTGCATCGGCAGGCGGACTCTCAACCACTGCGCCACCAGGGAAGCCTTAAAGCTGTATTTTTGAAAGATTAATCTGGTTAAAGACCAGTTAGGTCTTTAACACATACCTACATATAACCAGACTTAACTAAGATTGCTTCTTGGATAGACTGAAAACGGCCAGTCACTGAAACTAGATCATGAGCCTACACTGTAAACTTGATTGAAATGACAAGGTTGCATTTGCTCCAAGTCCTCAGCCTCAGGACAAAGAGTTGCATGTGCCATTAGCATAAACATGAGGGATGTGTGCCTTGGACTTTGAAACAAAAGCAGCAGCGTGGCTCATTTACTTTCCACCACCAACAGCGTTGCCAAGCCTGTTGCCCTTAGGAGAATGTGCCCTTTAAGACCACTCTCCCCACCACCTTCCTCACACACCACATGTCCCACACCACCCCCAGGAGGAGAAGTTGCTGTGGTTTGATAGACTGGGCTACTTTTGCTAAAGGGTGAACAGGAACCCAGCAGTATACACAGTCGTGGCTTTCCCAGTGGTTTACATCCTCCCCCTGTGCTTGGCATCTTTAGGGTCAAGGTTCATTTCCCCCAGGCCCAAACACATCACTCTCCCTTGATTCTTTCTTACATGTGGTTGGAGTGTGATAAGAGGCAAAAATGCAGTATGGACTTTAGGACAGAAGAGGCCTCCTTTGGTTTGAAGCTACTAGGCCTCACCACCTCAAGTGGTTGCTCCAGATAGGTGGTCTGGCCCATCTGGCCAGCATTCTTTGTACTGGGGTTTGGGGCCAAATCCCCAGGAAATAATGAGGTGTTATTTTGCTTTTCTTTGCCATTATTCCTTCTTCAGAAACCACGGGGGGGAGTGGTTGCTGTGGTCTCCAGAGGATTTGGGTATTTCTGGTCCTCTAGTCATAATACCAAGTAATAGCACCCTAAGCTGAACACAGCCCTTAACACTGCCTATTGCTTTAACTTATATTTTATTATCTTGGTACATAGAAAGTTCTCAAAAAAAAAAAAATTAAAGAAAAGAAAAAAGAATGCTAGTTCTCTCCCTTGTCACTTTATCATGATAAGAGAAAGTAGAGGTACTGTTCAATTGTTTCTAACTGTATTTTCTTTTCTTATTTGAAAAAGTGGTTAATTCAATATAAAGTCTCAAGGACACCTGTTTGCATGAAGAGACAGAATCCTACCAGATGCTTGCTTATGTTAAGTGCCTTGAAAAAGATACATGCTTCTCCATCAAAGTAATATTTAAAAGCTTTGACAGGTATTCATTCTCAGAATGTCCTCTATGTCTATTATTCAAGCCACCTTACTTGAAGCCCTGAAAACAATGAAAAGAGTAACACTCTAATGCAATGGTCTGAGTATAGGTTAAAATAGATTAAATTATTCTGCAGATCTTGATTTTTTTTTCAGTTTCAAAGAAGAATTTGTAAGAAATTTTAAGACAAAACTGAAGTATTTAAAAATATATTTTTAATATTATAAGGTAATATTTTAAAAGGGCAATATACTCATACAGTTCAAAATTCAAAAAATATAAAGATATTTTTTTAAAAGTATCTTTCTCACTCCTGACTGGAGTATTTTTAAAGCAGGAGAAATACATTAGAAAGCCATCTTTTATCTGTTTTGCATATTTGTTTGTGTTTCTGAGTAATTGTTACTATAACAGCATCTTACATTAAGCTACCTAACATTAATCAGGAGGTCAGAATTTATTGCCAAATGTTTGGAAAGCAGTCCTTATGTCTATTATGTGACCCAAAATGATACTTTTTGAACTTACAAATCATGAATTCTCTTAGGGAAATCTGAAAGCTGATAAGCAAGCAACAACAGATATGCCATTATATTATACAAGCTTTGAAGTATTTTCTTTACATAAAACTCCATATAAATAATCAGAAGCAAAGTTTAGGCAAGATATTATGTATTGTTTTACAGGGACAATAATTGCATGTATTGCTGTTTCCTACCATTATAAAAACATTTGCTAACATAAGTCCATGCCCAATATATATTTGTCAAATGAATGCTTTGAAGTACAAGAATAGCAAGAAATTTAACAAAATGATGGAAACAGAACTAATTTTTCAATTCCTTTGCTAATACACTTCAGCCAAAATATTGCCTTAGAGAATCATGCTTTTAGGAAACAGGGTAAGCAATCATCCAAGCAAGATGGATAAATCTCGTTTTAAAAGATAATCACAGAGAAAAAAATACATAACTTATCAGTACCTCCTGGAGTTTAACAGCAATAGATTCCAGGGAGTTCTTTCTTTTGCTCAATCTAAGTATCTGGTAGCAATTTACACTAATTTATTTTGTTTACTTTCCCTTAGAAGATGAAGTGTGGGTGAAAATCCTTCTTACACTGAAATCTAATTTACTTAAAGGCAGTTAAGTCAATTTTAAGCTTCTTCCCCAGTCAAAACAACGCTTTCTTTCTTAAACTTACACCCCTGGACCTCCCTCCATCTTGCCAGATTCCAACCCTGAATCACTTTAGTTGCTCATCTATGGTACCTTCCTCAAATTTTTCGTACCTCTTAGAATATGGACATTAAATGGGATCATATCTCAAATAAATATGACCAACGCCGAGCAGAGGGGAAGCATTATTCTTGATTGATATACAGTGTATCTTCTCTCCACACCATTCCAGCAATACTTTATTGATTCGGTTCACATCCCTATTATTTCATTCTAATGTTGTGGTAAACTTCTTAAAAACTCTTAATAAGAGTCCTGTAATGCTGAAGTTAAGCTAAGAAATGAGCCATGACAACAAAGAGGTCGTGGTTTTTCTCTTTAGCCCTGTGTCATTCATTTGTTTCTCCTGAACTGCGTTCTACCTTTTATTCATTGTTTAACTGAACAGCAAGTGCCACTTTGTATTTAGAGAACACAGGAGGTCAACATCATTGCCTAATTGTTATCCAAAGACTAATGAACTTATTCTGAGTTCTGTCATCAAAATAACTGATGAAAAGAGTAAATAATCCAGCCGCCAAACCAAAGTTAATGAATCCATACTGTTTTAAAGAGTGTATTTCAACCTATTATAATAGAGTAATTGTTACGATTTTTCAAAGTTATTCACATTTTACAGCACATACCGGACTAATAAGTTTGCACAGTCCTTCAGTAAAAATCTATTAAGGGTATTAGCTGATATTTTGCACTGACTGCACAGAGACACTCAGTACACTCATTAACAGGGGGCACACATACAGCCAAATTCCTTGCTGCAGGATCACAGTGAAGTCAGGAATAGAATCAAAAATCTCCTAACATTCTATGCGGTGCCACTCAACTGATGAGCACATCATCTATTTCGTAAAATAGATTTCATGAAAATCAACTTAGAACTGAATCTCATTCACTTTTGGAAGATCAAGTACCATATTTATACATAATGCTAAATTTCTAAAGAGGATCAATTTTATGGGAAAAATAAGTTTAGTTCTGTGTGAGTCAGGGCATAATCACCATGGCAGTCTTGGACTGTGAGATGAACTTACTGTAGCTGAAACAAAATAGCAGAAGTCATTTGATGATGGAGACATTTTCAAATAAAAGCTGTTCTTCTAACGAGATTACGTGGGAAAAAAACATGAGCCAATGAGGACATCTGAAAGTCTGATGAACCTAACAGGCTGCTTGTTCTTTCCCATCTATAGATGCCCTTTTTGACCATCTTATCACATTTTTGCATAGCTTGGCATTGAATAGAAAACTAAAAGAGGTAGAAATTAATTAATAATGCCAATGGGTCTCAAACTGCAAGATAATTTTCCAAAGGAAGCACATGACCATTAAAATGACTTGGCTCATGTGACTCTCTCATTTTGTACCATTATTTGTGAATATGAAATCAGGTAGACACAGTAACCAGCAAAACAACTTATGTTTAAAGCTTGATCATGGGCATAAAGAAGAGAACCATTAGAACACCAAGATCACTCATACAAAGGATTATGACTTTAATATTTAAAGCAACATCTATTGATAGTTTATCAAGCCATGATGTGTATAACTGTAATTCACATAGAAGAGTGTTTGGGAATCTTTTATTTAATAGTAAGTACTTTTTAAAAAAAGTATCAATATTTTTTCTTTATTATACATCAAAACAATTATTTTAATCTTATATTTTTTATTTGCTTCTGAAAACAAACTTCACAGAATTTTATGTATATAGAGTATACATGGATTTTAAATTTAGACTTTAAGATTTTATCAGTGGTTTGCAGCCAACATTATCCTCAATGGTGAAAAACTGAAACCATTTCCACTAAGATCAGGAACAAGACAAGGTTGCCCACTCTCACCACTATCATTCAACATTGTTTTGGAAGTTTTAATCACAGCAATCAGAGAAGATAAAGAAATAAAAGGAATACAAATCGGAAAAGAAGAAGTAAAGCTGTCACTGTTTGCAGATGACATGATACTATACGTAGAGAATCCTAAAGATGCTATCAGAAAACTACTAGAGCTAATCAATGAAACTGGTAAAGTAGCAGGACACAAAATTAATGCACAGAAATCTCTTGCATTCCTATACACTAATGATGAAAAATCTGAAAGTGAAATTAAGGAAACACTCACATTTGCCACTGTAACAAAAAGAATAAAATACTTAGGAGACAAAAGACCTGTATGCAGAAAACTATAAGACACTGATGAAAGAAATTAAAGATGATACAAACAGATGGAGAGATATACCATGTTCTTGGATTGGAAGAATCAACATTGTGAAAGTGACTATACTACTCAAAGCAATCTACAGGTTCAATGCAATCCCTATCAAACTACTACTGGCATTTTTCACAGAACTAGAACAAAAAATGTCACAATTTGTATGGAAACACAAAAGACCCCGAATAGCCAAAGGAATCTTGAGAAAGAAAAACGGAGCTGGAGGAATCAGGCACCCTGACTTCAGACTTTACTACAAAGCTACAGTAATCAAGACAGTATGGTACTGGCACAAAAACAGAAATATAGATCAATGGAACAGGATAGAAAGCCAGAGATAAACCCACGCACATATGGTCACCTTATCTTTGATAAAGGAGGCAAGAATATAAAATGGAGAAAAGACAGCCTCTTCAATAAGTGGTCCTGGGAAAACTGGACAGCTATATGTAAAAGAATGAAATTAGAACACTCCCTAACAGCATCCACAAAAATAAACTCAAAATGGATTAAAGACCTAAATGTAAGGCCAGAAACTATCAAACTCCTAGAGGAAAACATAGGCAGAACACTCTATGACATAAATCACAGCAAGATCCTTTTTGACCCACCTCCTAGAGAAAGGGAAATAAAAACTAAAATAAACAAATGGGACCTAATGAAACTTAAAAGATTTTGCACAGCAAAGGAAACCATAAACAAGACAAAAAGACAACCCTCAGAATGGGAGAAAATATTTGCAAATGATGCACTGACAAAGGATTAATCTCCAAAATTTACAAGTAGCTCATGCAGCTCAATACCAAAGAAACAAACAACCCAATCCAAAAATGGGCAGAAGGCCTAAATAGACGTTTCTCCAAAGAAGATATACAGATTGCTAACAAACACATGAAAGAATGCTCAACATCATTAATCACTAGAGAAATGCAAATCAAAACTACAGTGAGATATCATCTCACACCCGTCAGAATGGTCATCATCAAAAAATCTACAAACAATAAATGCTGGAGAAGGTGTGGAGAAAAGGGAACCCTCGTGCACTGTCGGTGGGAATGTAAATTGATACAGCCACTATGGAGAACAGTGTGGAAGTTCCTTAAAAAACTAAAAATAGAACTACCATATGACCCAGCAATCCCACTACTGGGCATATACCCTGAGAAAACCATAATTCAAAAAGAGTCATGTACCAAAATGTTCACTGTTACAATAGCCAGCACATGGAAGCAACCTAAGTGTCCATCGACAGAAGAATGGATAAAGAAGATGTGGCACATATATACAATGGAATATTACTCAGCCATAAAAAGAAATGAAATTGAGTTATTTGTAGTGAGGTGGATGGCCCTAGAGTCTGTCATACAGAGTGAAGTAAGTCAGAAAATCAAATACCGTATGCTAGCACATATATATGGAATCTAAAAAAAAAAAAAAAAAAGGGTTATGAAGAACCTAGGGGCAGGACGGGAATAAAGACGCAGACCTACTAGAGAATGGACCTGAGGACACGGGGAGGGGGAAGGCTAAGCTGGGACTAAGTGAGAGAGCGGCATGGACATGTATACACTACCAAACGTAAAATAGATAGCTAGTAGGAAGCAGCTGCAGAGCACAGCGAGATCAGCTCCATGCTTTGTGACCACCTAGAGGGGTGGGATAGGGAGGGTGGGAGGGAGGGAGACGCAAGAGGGAAGAGATATGGGAACATATGTATATGTATAACTGATTCACTTTGTTATACAGCAGAAACTAACACACCATTGTAAAGCAATTATACTCTAATAAAGATGTTAAAAAAAATTTTATCAGTGGTTTGCTTCTATTGACTAGAAACTTTTTTTTTAATCGGCAGAAACTAAAAGTCCTCTGCCTAACTTTCGGGGTGCTCCATCATCCAATACCACTGTATTTATCCAATCTTGTTTCCCTCCCTCCCTCACTGTTCACCCTCTGTTCTGGACGGCCTACTCGGATGCAATCAAAATGTACCTCCTCCACTGTCTGTGCCTTCACTCTCATTCTTGTTCTTTCCCCTTAACAGGAATGTTCTCCTTTTTCCATGCACTTCTTCATAGTCTATTCATTTCCTAGGTCTACCTTCCCCTCTAAGAAGTCTTCTCTGGTATGTTCCTGTTCCCCCTTCTCTATGCCTGTCATTGTATCATTCAGATCTTAAGCAGGTCTCTAGTACCAACTTCACCTCTTCCTACTCTCTCTAATTCTATTCCAGGCCCACTGGCCTCCAGGCATACTCTTGCCTTGGTGTCTTTGCATATACTGTTCTCTCTACCTGAAAGGCTCTTTCCCCAGCAGTCTGTGTATTCATACCCTCACCACTTGCACATACTTTCTCCAAAATCAAGTGTCCTAACCACCCTATTTTACATTGCAAGCCATTTCCTAGATTCTCTGCTCCCTTTTCCTGCTTTAATTTTTTTTCCAAAGCACTGGTCTGTCAGGAGGGCAGGGATTTTTGTCTGTTGTATCCCCAGGTCCTAGAATAGTATCTGGCACATAGTAAGTACTCTAAATATCTGCTGAATAAATTAAATAAAATTATTGAATCCTAGCTATATTCTAAGTGCATGATAAGCACAATAAATTAAATGACTATTGAAATTTATGTTCTAAGTGCCTGATATGTATTTCCTTGTTTAATCCTCACAACATCCTATGAGAAAGGTTCTATTAGCAACCTATTTTAACAGATGGAGAAAATGTAACAGACAGATCAAGTGAATTAATTACAGTTAAGCAACTAGTGTCAGTTGAAACAACAGTTCTCCAAACTGCTGCTGTATGCATTGTTGAAGAATGTCTTCAAAAACAACCTAGTTTATTTTGTCATTATCATCTAAGTCAGACCTTCTCCCAACCACCTCTCCTTTCACAAATGAGAAAATGACAGTCTTTTGCACCTCATATGTCTTTTAACTTTCCCCAAATGCTCTTATATCCATTCTACCCTTACCACAAACTACTGACCAGTTACTGTAAAGAGTAAATTTATGTATGGTATACATGTCTTTCTAAAAAAGAATGTGAGGCAACTAGCTTTAGATATTATTTTCTTCTTATAATAAGAAGGGGGGGGAGGAAAGAGATGGAGGAAGAGGAAATGAGGAATGGTGAGGAGGAGTGGAGAAAAAGAAGAAGAAAGGAAAAAAAGAAAAAAGAATAAGGCCTACACTATCACAATTACCAATCAACATTAGGGGAAAGAAACAGAATCCAAGGCTTGGCTCTGATGTCTTTCTCAAAGTTATTAGTTAAGAAAAGCATCCTAAATTGTCTGGAACATGAAAATAAGTCTATACTAAGTCTAGCTACTTAAAAGTAAAAAGATATAAAAAATATGAATTGCAGGCACCTAGAAACTCCAGGACTGTGTGCTCCACAGAGACTGGCCCAGGGTCATGGTCCATAGGATGGGATGGGGGTGAGGCATAAAGCTTGGTTCAGAAGTTTTAAGTCGAAACAATAATAACAATAGAGGCTAAATGAGCTGATCTGGACCATACACACTGGTGTGGTCATATCATATTTTATAGCCAATAGCAGTTCTAAGTGTTTGGTGCTTCTACTATACTGCTTGTTAAATATCTTGAAAATCATCCCTGAAGCTAACATTTATTAAAGTGCTTAATAAACACCAGGCACTATGTAAAGACCTTTCATCCCCAAATCACAAGACTGGCAAGTAATATCCCCAAGGTCACATAGCAAACTAAGTGGTAGAGCTGGATACATACCCAGGCCATCTAGCTCCATAGTTTGTACACTCAACCACTATTCTACTGCTTACCCAAAAACAAAAAACAAAGAAAATCTAGTTCTGCAGTGTTTAAACAGATAACAGCATACTGTTCGATAAACCTGAGCATTTTTGTAACTATATATTTATCCAAAAGATTGAAACCATTCTTTCATCTTAACAACGGTTTTTGCCCTTTAAGTAATCTCAAACAAACTCCTAGAAGGCATGAGTTTTATGTTATTTATCTTTCTATTTCCAGCACAGTGTCTGTAACATAATAGAAGTTTGATAAATGTTTACGGAGTAAATGAGTGGATGAGAGAACAAATGAATGGAGTGACTGGAAGTTTATTTTTACATCTTATCTAAAAAAACAGCACTTTCCAAGGACACAAGACACCTTGGCTATAAATGCAGGCTTAGACAAATTATGTATTAGTTATTAAGTGTAGCCAGCTAAAAGTTTTCAGATTGGAAGTTAAAATAGTAAAAAGCAAAACAAAACAAACCCCCCAAAAACACCATGTTAAATAAGAGTATATAAAAAAAACCTTAAACAGCTCAGCCTCCCTTTCCAACATAAAGTAGGAAATTAAGTTGTGGAAGGAAAAGTTTTAATCTATTCAAGTATATAATCAACTTGATTTTGTAATCTTGATCTCATGTTTTTTTGTTTTTGTTTTTGTTTTCAAAGCACAAGGCCCACTGAATTCAGAAATGCAGGTGTGTTACTCCTAAACATGGGTATGTATGATCTGGTCACGTTTATTAAAGGGAAATGACAATTTGAATGATTGGTCTTTATATGTTAAATGTTAATATTTTTATTATTCACAATCTACTTTATCTTAATCATGTTTATTCTTCCTTAAATGCCAACTTCATAATATATTTAAATTATATAAATTATAAATTATTTATATTTATTATTTAAATTATAAATATATAAGGGCTACTAAATAGAAAACTAAAAAAGAATCTCCAGAATATTTTTCTGAAAATTAAAACAGTTGAACCCTCCTACTCCCAACTAGCCCATCCATACACCTATTCATATCAAGTTTTACATAGCTAAATTAAAACACTACAGTAAAATTCCCCTATCCTTAAAAGGGATGATCTAAAACTAACCAAAAAAAGAGGGTTTTTCTGCTTTCTTCCCTTTCTCACTCTCAAAAGAATGTCTGCCTACCAAAAACCAGAATGAGACTTTCGTTTTAATTTCAACTAAGACAAATGTTAGAGTATTACTACTCATCAACAGGAAGCAAAATTACTCATCCATTCCACTGAGATATCTAAGACTAGAAGACTCAACATATTTTCTCCCTTCTTAAAGGATCCTATGTGATGGGATTAAATTTCACAAATTCCAAAATACATTTACGATACAGGATTTTAAAATTTAATCCCTTTGCTATTCACTTTAGTTTTAAACAGCTTGTTTATCTTCTTCCTGCTAGCACAAAATGTGGTGCAGAAATGGAAACCAGATTTCTTTATGTAGTGAATTTCATGTGGTTTCCACATTTCTCCTGGCAGTCGTTTCCCAGCAGACATTCATCTAAAAAATTCTTCCTTGAGTGATTTTTAAGTAAGATGGCATCTGTAGCATTTTGTGGCACATTCTAACTAAGCACACTCTCAAATGCACTACAAATGCACTACAAATGGCCTGTGCATTATAGCATTCTGCATTGCAGTTTACATTTAAAGTCTTTGTAAAGGTAAATAAAGACGTTAAAAATGTAATTAGGAAGGTGATTTTGGGTGGCCTTGATTCTAACTTAAGAAGGAATCTCCTTTCTTTGACTCTTCACGTTCAGGAAGATCTCAGATTGATCAATATATGTTTGTTAACCTGATTCCATTTGGGAAGCCATTGTGCAGCACATAGCAACTACAGGTGTGGCCCCTGCCCTCAAAAAGTTTACAATCAAGTGAAAAAGATGAGACATAAATGCCAGAACAAGTCAAGCAACAGTTTGAGAAGAATCAGCAGAGCACAAACAGCAAATGGATGAATGAATGGAATGGACAATGGGGTCTATAAGGCTATCTGGAAATACCTGATATGCAATATTCTCTGGAGCCACGAGAAAGCCGATTTAAAGCAAAACGGTATGGGGAATTTTCTGGCGGTCCAGTGGTTAGGACTCAGCACTTTCACTTCCGTGGCCCAGGTTCAATCCCTGGTCAGGGAACTGAGATCCTGCAAGCTGTGAGGTGAGGCCAAAAAATAAAAAATCACTGCCTCTGGGCTTCCCTGGTGGCACAGTGGTTGAGAGTCCGCCTGCCGATGCAGGGGGACACGGGTTTGTGCCCCAGTCCGGGAGGATCCCACATGCCGCGGAGTGGCTGGGCCCGTGAGCCATGGTCCCTGAGCCTGAGCATCCGGAGCCTGTGCTCTGCAACGGGAGAGGCCACAACAGTGAGAGGCCCGTGTACCGCAAAAAAAAAAAAAAAAAAAAAAAAAAAAAAATCACTGCCTCTGAAGATTATTTTAAAGGCCACAAGGAAGTATAAAAACAATTTAGTTTAGTTTTGGAGCTATTTGTTTTTAAGCAATGCATACATAGGATTAAATTTATCTGATTGAAAATTCAAGGAGAAAAAACAAAATCTCATTAAACGGTCTAATACATATTTTTACTCGTAGCTCAATTCCAACTCTGTTTCCTAAAGAAGAATCAGGAAGAACTGTGGCTGGAGCGGGGAGGGAAGAGCTACAGAAAGTCTCACACTGAGCAGAGGAGGGGCAGAGAGGGAAGACAGAACAGTAGGAAAGAGGAGGAGAAGAAAGGAACAAAAGTTAATAATAAGCCTATTCTCCTGAATGCCCTTTGATCACTTTGGTAGAGATACAGTATGGTACAATAACACATACCACTGCCTTCTGACACAATAACTAGTTTAACTAATATTCTCAGATCTTCCTCTCCTTAGACATTCAGCAACACCACAAAAGTTACCAAGGGTGGAAATGGTATCTGCTAAAGCGCCACAACCACCGGCCCCAAGACAGTGCCGTGACAATTCTCCAAGCTGTTGCTATATGAATTGTTGAAAAAGTCTTCAAAAACATCCCAATTTATTTTGTCATATTATCTAAATCAGACCTGCTCCCAAGCACCCCCTCCCAACCACCTCTCATTTGACAAATGAGAAAATGGCAGAGCTGAGCTAGAATCAGTCAGTTTTGGTACTCCTTCTCTTATACCTCAGTTGTATCCAAGAAAGCAAAGGTTTAAATTAACTTCAAAGAAGGGGAATTTGTACAAGAAAGATGAAATTTTGAAATCAAATACAATTAATTTAATCTCTATGAATACTACATCACCAAACATCTTCTGCTCTAAGCACTGAGCAACTTGGCTATAGTTGGCTATAGTAGTTTCACTATAAATGTTAATTTGAAACTTCTATTGACGTAGGTAAGCAAAGAGAACTGTATTATGGAAATCTTACAAAGAACAGTTTTTAACAGGGTCTTTCCAAACAGTTTCCATCAGTATGCACATACACAAAAAACTCACTAAAATTCTCCTATACTTAATGTGAAGGAAATATGTACCATGGGAATGATAGTTTTTAAGTGGGGAATTTGGGGAATTCCCTGGCAGTCCAGTGGTTAGGACTCCGTGCTTCCACTGCAGGGGTACGGGTTCGATCCCTGGTCAGGAACTAAGATCCTGCAAGCTGCATAGCCAAGCCAAAAAAAAAAAAAAAAAAAGTGGGGAATTTAATACATTCAGAAAACACTGCATATACATACAACAGACAAATGCACTGAAAATGATACAGTATAAGAATGCAACAGAAGTGGCATTCATCTAAATGAATCTGAATATACAAAATACTGTCAAAGCAAAATAAAATTAAACAATAATAAAATGAAGTTAGAATTGACTTTAACAAATTGGATCCAACCTAATTGCTCATAACCAGTATGAGCATTATTGGGGGACTAACACCAATTATTTTACGATCTGAAGGCAAAGGTGGAACTAAAATTAAGATTGATTTAGAAAACAGGCAGGGCAAAATTTACTGGAAAATAAACTCCCATTAGCTTTCTTGTCCTTTTTAATGGTTAAAAAAATAAGGGAGTCAACTTTCTAAAAATTAACCAATTGAAATGTAGTACTGAAAATTTCATGGACTGAAATCATGAAATAAGAAGGGTAAGTATAACTATCTTCACACTGGCTTCACTACTGGCAGAAGGCACTTACTTTTAGAAAAATCAAAAGATTCCTCTTATACAGCTTATTCTGGTTCTTGTTTTCTCTGTTTAGAAAACTTGAAGGAAAAAAAAAAAAGAACTTTAAGTTCCTTTCGTTCTTTGATGAGCTTCTCAGTAATAATTTCATGAGGCCCCGAAAATGCAGAGTGAACTCTAAGCATCATCTCCAGTGAGTTGATGCACACACTGGGCCGGACAGCACCTGAGGCTACCCTCAAACACTTTCAGTGGAGTCCAGATCCCTTGAAGAAGACAAACTATTTAAAAAACTACTAGTTCCCCAACAAAACAAGCCAATATTTCAAAAGCAATCATAATCCATTCTAGCCAATAAAATCCAAGACTAGTTCTTTCTTGAAAAGACTAAGGTGAAATGGAAATGCAGCAGCACGCACTCGAGGAAAACAGTTTGTTACAAGGCAGGAGGTTGGGAGTAAACTGTTCCCAAACAAAACCAAACCAATACTACACAAAGTGTGCGTGCAGTTTTTAAATGCAGTCAGTGATAGCTCCACCTGTAGAGGAATCAATCCCCTTAAAATGTTGCATTTGCAAAATTACAAAGGCATTTACTACCTAATTTTCACTTGTTAACCTTCAACTGGTGCTATAAAGCTCTGGCAGGCACAATTTTTTTAAAAAAGAATGAAATGTGCACACACTAAAACTAACGTCTAAGATTACAAAAAACATTCACATGCTTTAGCTTTTGAAAAGGGAAAAGAATTGATTTTGATGTTGGTAATTCTCATATAGAGATCTGGTTTAGTTTAAAAGTATATATAGATATAGATATATAAAAATATTTATAAATTATATAAATATTTACAAAGTATATATACACACATATACATAGATGCACTTACACATGTTTATGCATGTGTAAACACATGTGTTTTAATATATACATGCAAAATTATAATAAAAGCAGATACACTCAAAGGAGAGGAAGGTCATTACTGACTTTTCAAAGAGATTCTCCAAAAGGTTATCTTAAGGAGCCTCTCCCACTACAGTGTTTTTTAAAAACCCTGTTGTCTTTCTTTCAGAATCAAGTATTTTCTTCTATTTTTACTTGTTTTACACACAGATGATTTATTTACCCAATGAGATTATAAACACCTTGAGGAAAATAACACTTTCTTCCTGAACAGTACTTGCTGCTGCTTGTGCTTTGGAGTCACAGGACCTGGTTTTGAATAGAGGATCAGTAACTGAATCAAGGTGGGGGCCTGCCTGTGCCCTCCCAGCAGTACCTAAGCTGCATGAGGCCCTCCTCTGCGCCAGGCCCTGATCCAAGCTTTTCTCACACATTACCCCTTTTAGTCCTCAGAGAAACCCAATTTTACAGATGAGGAAAATGGAGCTCAGAATACTGTAGTTAAAGATTGCCAAGGTCACCAAATAATGAGTTGTGAAGACAGGATTCAAACCCATGCCCTCCAGCTCCAAAACCCTCATGCTGCACTGCCTCCTGCTTCCACTTCATCTGCAGCCTTGGAGAAATCCTACCTTTCGGGGTTGTTGGATTAAATTATATCACATGTGAAAAACTAGCATGGAGGCCTGGTATAAAATAAGCCTCAAAAAAATATTAAAAAGAAACAAAACAAACCTTTAAAAATGGAAAACAGTACACTTTCCTTTCTCTACAACTTTTGCACTGTAGTCCTGGGAGTCAATGAAGTTACATAATCTGATTTTGCATGGCAAATTGAAGCAACTTTTGGTTAATATGCAAATAAGTGCTTTCATAAAGATATGTGATTAATAGTCACTTGCAACATGGAAATAACCTTTTAACATGAACTAATTTATACCCCAAGTGCTTTCATTTGTCTATAAAAGTAAAGCAAATTCTCATGGTGGCATGAATAGAAGTATTTTAATATGATCTCATATATCCCTTAAATAAATTCTCTGGAGAATGAACAGAATTGGGAAGCCAGTTAAGGTAACAATAATATTCTCAACTGAACAGATTTATGTCGGATTTAACCCTTTTAGCAATTCATATAATTTGTGTTTCCCTTCTGAATATACCAAAAGATCATAAATCCTAAAATTAAGATACTGTGCCATGTATTATGCAGGTATGTGTGTCATCACTTAAAGACTTGGAGCTTCTGTAACAATCTACTGCATAATTGCAGGTATTTTGGATAAAGCAGAAAGCTCTCTTCACACACACATTTCCTTGTAGCCAATATGCTTCACTTGCACCCCTAGCCACAGAACGGATACTTTTTCTACCCCTGCAAAAACGCGCTTTCTGAGTCTTTATGTGATGCACATGCAGATTTTCTTTCCCTTTTTGAAACCACGCATGCTTGTTTCTGAGTCGTACTAAGGAAATAAACTATTGGTGATGCCAAAAGACATCAGGAGTCAATATTCTAGAATTGTCAGTGACCCGAGTACGCCATATTTCTCTTGTCCAAGTGAGCCAATACTCATTTTAAAGTCTGATTATAACGTGGAATTCAATAAGAGTCCATAGCACATAGCATTCAGATGATGCTCGTCAGCTTTTGGGGGCTGAAGCAGGCAGCAGACTGCATTCCTAGTACGCTCTCACTTAAAATCCGCCTGAAAAGGCCAGCACCAATTTTCCAACCCCTTTATCTTGCTTCCCCCTAAAGATTTCAAGACAGTACTTCAAATTTTACTGGAGTCATAAATTATATATTTACCTTCATGCAACTGGTTTTCAATAGAGCCAGAGTTTGTAAGGTTTGTCTGCCGGATGTATTATGTTACTGGAATATAGAAATGGCTGCTGTGCACGCCAGTGGTTAGTAAAACTCAAAGACGTAACATTATCTTTCTCAATTGATTTGAGGAAAGAATGTTCATAAAATATATACTGCTTTTGGTTAGGGGCTGATTTCTAAATAAACAGACTCAGCAATGGAAATTCTAGAGACGGGCAAAACAAAACATGCATTAGTAAATGTACGTTTTAAAATCAACTCTCTCACAATCTTTGCCTTTTTGCAAGCTTTTTGAAGATTGTAAAATCAGTTACATTAAGCTTATGATTTATAGCTGTTCTAATTTAACTTCTTTTTCAATTGTTGAAAGAAAATCTGTTAACTCTTCTGGACTATTTCTCCTCTATTTTACAGCCTCTGATGTTGCATCTCTGGCTAAGAAGGCACTTCGCTGCAGTGATCTGAAGGCAGCCATTTGTTTGAGAGTCAGGGAAGGAGAGAAAAGGGGAAAGTTTTGCTACAACAAATCTCCCAGTCCTTTCGGGCCCTGACAAAATAGGAAATGCTGGCAATTAGAAGACAGCATTGCCTCCAATTGAAATTAAAAAAAAAAAAAAGTGCTAATCCACACAACATAAAGCCAAACTAAGTGGGGCTATCTTCCCTAATTTGCAATGAACTGGGGTCAACTAGATTTTTATCTCAAATACAAACTGGGAAAGAGAAAACAACAAGAGAGGAAACACTACATCTTGGTTAGATCCTGCTTTTCACACAAGATGGTATGACCGATAGTTACACAGGATGTGTCCAGAAGATTAGAAGGCCAAAAATAAGCAAGGAAATATGGCTGGCCCAATGTTCACAACTATTTCTAAAAGAACAGTGCAATCTGATACATAGCTGCAGTACACATATATAAATGTTAAAATTGTACCATGTTTTCTATTTAAGGTAAAAAATAAGACAGCTTTAATTCTTGAATTATTATCATGACAAATGTTTGATCAGAAAACACATGCATACTATGTAGCTTTTACACATTCTTTGATAGTTTACTAAATGGCCTACTTTAGACTAGTTAAAGAAAGTATAAAGACACCATTCCTACCTTCAATTAACATATTCTATTTGGGGGAAAAAATCCAAATATGTGAAATAACAATAACATTTCAGTATAAAACTAAAAGAAGGCAGCAGATAATTGACAAGTTATTAACAGTAAATGTAAGTGCTATACAAATTCAGTAGAGGAAAAAATTTATCTGTGTGGGCTGACAATATGCTTCTGAGCACAGGCCTTTGACTTAGAAAAATTTGAGCTCTTCTATTTACTGTAATTCCACAAAGCAATATGCTTAACCTCTCTGAGCCTCAATTTCACCATCAATAAAATGGGAATGATGGTAATATTTACCCCATAAGGTTATTATAAGAAATGGATACATTGTATATGAGAGGATTTGGGCATCTATAAAGAAGCTATAAAATGACCATTGAGAAGGTGGTAAAAGGAATCACATCAAACTGTTACCATTAATTTGAAAAAGCAGAGAGGGTCAGGATGTTGGAGGGAAAGATTATTAACTTTTTCTTCACATACTTTCTATTGTTTGAACTTTTATAATGTTCATGCACTAATTTTGTAACAAAAAAATTAAAGCTATATAAATACTATCTGAAGTATGCATACTTGGATGTCACAAAATATTCTAACTGTAAACACTAGTAACGTTGTTCCTTTAAAAATACATAGAAACGAGACTCAGTCCTGGTTTCAATTTGAGAATTTCTATAATTATAAAAATTTGCCAAGCTTGAGAATGATAACCAGCTGAAACAGTGTTTTCTATCCATGACATTTTCAAAAAGAGCAAATTCTGTAGTCACCCAAAACCATCCATTGATTCAAACAATCACTTCGGTCAATACATTTTGAAATAATCAAGGTAAATAACATTAGTTCTCAAAGGCAAGCCTTTGTCATGTCTAACTTTGCTTTTTAGAGCCCATCACATTTTAGATATTTAACTGGTAACTTTACAGACACAGAAAAGTCCTTAGGCCATTTTCCAAGTGGATGCCAAGGGCTTTCCATAAAGGCATGGCAGACTTTTTAGATTGAACTTGATCACAGATTAGCATTCCTAACATTAGAAGTAAGTGTGAGCTCTTTGAGGGCAGGAATCATATCTTTTTCACCTTAATGTTCGTCCCTGGCCTTGTGACTAGCACATGAGCAGGCAAGAATAAATATTTGTTGAACTATTTGGAAGAAAGATAACTCTAAAACATTTTCCTCACTTGGAAGCCCAATGAGATGGGCATATATGCTAAGGGGAACACAACCTTTACAGTTGTTTCTGTAGGAAAATCATTTAAAATGCTTCAAAAGCAGTAAAGGTAAGTATAAAATTGAGTTCCTTGAATAAAATGTCATAAAAACACCTATTTGAGAAACAGATCTCTCCTATATTTGAAAAAGTATAGATGTGTGAACTAAGATGAAATCATGGAGCAGGCTGATCAGAATCACCTTTCATCTGCCTTACAAAAACTCGCAAGGCATGTTTCATCAATATAAATAGAAGAGGGCAGAGGAAAGGCTTTCACTTTTGTGGCAGGAACAAGCCCACACCTGGAATGCTGGATTCCTGGCTGACTATTGTCCCACTGGCTCATGGCTCCTCTATGATGATTCCTGAATAAACATATAGATACTCAAAAAAGACAGAGTTGGTATCCACATGTAATAAGACTATTAGGTAGTATATAGTCACACTTGCATATTTCCAGTATTATGTAATAGTGTAAAGCAGTGACAGGGAAAAAAGGAGTTGAGGCACACTGGGCTTGCTCAACCACTATGGAACAGGCCCTGAAAACACAAGTATGGAGGCAGAAGTACAGTGATATCAGGTAATTCTTCTGAATTTCCATTTATGATTTAAATCTCTCTATGAATGACATACCTAATGCTAATCTCTTAGTTCCATCCTAAACTGCTGGATAATTCATTTTTATCTTATTTAATCTTCCTCCCCAGGTGAGCAGGGCTTATAATAACCTTTGAACACTTTAATGGTATGTTAATTCAAGAGAAGACATTTAATGAAAAGTAAATGCTTTAAGACACTTCTTACTTGAAGCCTTTTGAAATATTCAACCCAACACATTTTAAAGAGAGAGATTTTTCTGCTTCTAAAAAGTATTGCAGAAGGTCAGTAGAAATGAATTGCTTTGGCTGTAATTCTTTAAAGAATTCTAAGTTTCTTAGTTTGGCTACTCAAATTAAATTTGGAAGCTACCTAGAAATTTTTTCACATTTTGATCTCTAGAAGGGCTATTAATCAAGCTCTTGTTTGAGGCAACTCGAACGTCAGTCAGAATACTATTGAGGGGAAGTCAGAGAGCTGTATAATCAGAATACGCAACAGTATATATAATTGAAAACATCACCAAAAGAAGAAAAGTAGATGCCAGCAGACTGGCATCTATGTTATAACATGTTGTCAAGCAGTGCTTGGCAAATTTCAACAGATTTAATTAACCAGCGATGAAACTAAGCAGTAGAATACCATTAAAACAAAAGTATTAACACAGAATCAGGAATTACCAGTGAAAAACGGTGCTGCACCTAGTAGCATGGATCTACCAGAGGCAATTTGTTAGGAGACCAGAGTCATTATTTCCTAGTGGAGGCTTGAAATCAAAACTTTTAAGTTTCTTTAGGTCAAGCTATAGCACAGCATTCAGAGAGCCAGCCAAAATAGCTGAGGAAGGCCACATGTGGAACTAATTACTCATGGAGAGGCCATGACAAAGAACATTTCTCCAGACTTTTCATGGGGGCTTCACTTTCAGGAAGTTGCTATAATTACTGTTCAAGTCTAGATCAGCCTGCAAGCCGCTGACAGATCCAACAGACAGGAGGAGGAGGGAAAGAGAGAGAGAGAGAGAGAGAGAGAGAGAGAGAGAGAGAGAGAGAGAGAGAGAGAGATTGAGAGATTGAGAGAGAGAGAGAGGAAAAAAAAAAAAAAAAGAACTTATCTGCCCTTTCTGAAGAGTGAATTACCAGAAAATAAAGTACCACAGGAAAGCTCAAAAAAGGTTTCCAAATGAGCTCTGGCTTCCAGAGTTCAACTTTCTGTTTACTTTTTTATCTACCCTCTATCTTCAAATTACTTTTCTAGCCTGGATCGGACAGCAAATTTGTACTTCTACACTAACTCACTTTCAGTTGGCCACAGCAGAACTGTACATCTCGACTCTTTTTTTTCAGCTTTTCCATACTGGGGCCCACTTCCTGCCCAGTTGAGGAAAAAAATCTGGCCTGAAGATGAAATGACTGCTTAACATTACACTAAAACATCTGGTACCATTTTATGCACAGACCCATGTCTGAGAGCAGGCGATTCTAGCGGTCTCTCCAGCGGCACAGCGCATACCCAAACCTCCCCAGGGTGACATCATCCCATATATGGACTCTCCAGCCCAGCCCTCCCCCTTTTCCTGGTCCTAAATTCATTGCCAGTTCCCCAGTCTGCAGCAAATGTGCCACGTCAAGACTGGAAATCACAGCCCTTGAGTCTCAGTCGGGGCAGCAGAATTCAGGGGGGGAAGCCGAATGCAACCCCTTTTTCCCAAAGACCGGAGAGGATTTTAAGTACAAAGATGGAAGCTTCTGGAGATCCTGCTCCGTCGCCCCAGTGTTCAGACTACCTGTTCAGGACAATGCCGTTGTACAGTAGTCTGCACATTGGTTAGACTGGGCAAGGGAGAGCAACGCCATGGACAGCTGGGGACAAAAGTTGCTGTTTCCGAGGAGAAGACATTTGTTTGCCCCTTTTTTGAATCTCATATCCAGTGTTTTTCTTCACAGGTTTTGCACAGTAGGGACCAGGAAGCCCTCGGGACACTGCCGAGAAAGGACTGCTCGAGGGAAGACCTGTGGGTAAGGCCTTCTTGACTGCTCACCTGGGCTATGACCAGGAGAGCCTAGGTGGGGAGCCAATGATTTGCTTTCACATGTGAGAGAAACTGAGGTATCTGCATGACAGATAGGTCTGCATTTAAATTTAAAAGAGCAACAATGTGTGGTACATAGTGATTTACTAGATGTTATTCAATTTCTGAAGAGTTTAACTATTTTGTTAAGTTTAAAGGTTTTCCCACTTCAAAATGAAATATGAAACACACCCCGAACACTTAAGAATAATTTAATGAGGCTGGTTTTGAATTGTTGAAATTGATAATCCAGAGACCTAAAAACTTATTCGAATGAGGGCTGTAGTATAACTTTTAGCATCCCAGGATTGAATCCATTTTGCCCCAAAGTAAAGAATACTTGCTATTATTAAAATGCTATATGAATAGTGCTTTTCTTAAATTTTATATAATATAAACATCAGAAATAATAGTATCTAACAATAAAAGAAGAGGCTGCCAAGTTTTTGCCTACCAGACAATGCAGATGGGACTGGCCCAGAAAAGAGCACCAACCCAGAACTTATTGAGTCAGCAACCAGATAAATCGGAGAATTAAAACCTCTATGTTCAGATATCACAATATATATCTCTGTATTGCATTTTTTTAAAAATCCAAGAATGGTTGATAACTGCTGGTCAGCTGAGCCCTCGTGGCTATATTTTACAAGGCTTCTACTTCTCTGAGCACTTAAAATGATAAGGTACTTTGTCTAGAAACCCACTGATAAAAAAGGAATTTGTAAACGAAAGCAAAGTTTTCTTTGGTCAGTTTCCAGCTGTCCTGGGGGTGAAGGAGGGTGGGAGAGGGGGAGGAAGGTGGGAGGGAGGAAAACCCTCAAGCTGAATGAAATCCCAATAGAGAGAATAATAGAGAAAGTCTGGGTTGCAATATGATCCATGCTGAACTTTAGAGATGGGTTCCTTAAAGAACGTTCTGGAAAAAAATGTTACTGCCTCAACCCCCATTTATATCTTACCCCCAAACAATTCTATATAATGAAAACATCTGTTCTTTAGGCTTTTGTGTGAATCTAACCCCTTTTGTCCTCCTTTAAATTCTGTAAAGTTACATTGGTTCCTTAACAAATCCTTTTCTAAATCATACATTTTGCAACAATTCAAACATTGTCACAAGTTCTCTTTGGCAAAACGTTTTATTACCAAAGATTCCCCAGTTATCGTTGGTCAAGACAACTTATTTTAAAAATTACCCCTTTGATCATTCCAAAACTGGTACAAAAGTTTTCTCTTTTATTCATGGTTTTTAGTTAAAATATAAAAAGCAAGGATTTATTTGAGCTATTTTCTCCAGTTAGATGATACAGTGTCATCCTTTTTTTTTTCTTCTATTGTATCTTGGAGGCTTCCAGATTAATTATTTTTAATAAAACAAATAAGATTTTAAAAACTCTATATAGTTTTTTTTACATAGGAAAATTGGAAAAAAAATCTATTAGGTAACTTTATGGGAGCTTATTTTTTTAAGAAATATATTTTTACTAATTGATATAGTTACTAAAGAAGATAGCTATAAGGTACTTTGGCAATATTTAAGATTTTTCAACTTTGGGGGTTTTGTTTGTTTTTTTACTCCATAGAAATAACTGAATTTCCTAACTTGCTTTAATTTCATGTTTATTTAATTTAAATGTCTTTCTTCATATTAAGTGGTCTTTTTGTTTTAATGAAACAAGCCCCCACTGGTTCCTCACCTATTTTCTCCCTCAGGATTACTTTTAGTCTGGAGACAGAGGGGACCCGATGGTGTCCTTGGCATAAGTACAGGAGTAGAAACATAAGAATTAATTTGCAAAAGGGATAGCCGAGGAGCCCCTGCACGTGCTCAGTGAGTTCTGGCAACCCATTTTTAATGCAAACTTTTAACAAATGGGAAGGAATAGTACGCCTTTTTAAATTCATGAACTAAGTTAAAAATCAAAAGTAAAAGCTCCCTTTATAAACCACTGCTGACTGAAGGAAGGATGGTAGTTTATGCGCTGGTATACATACTAACATGGATACACACATATCGTAAAATAACCTTATCTATTTCCAGGGTAATTAGAATAATGTTTAACTTTCTTTTGATATTACTTTGTAAGGAAATATACAAATGTTTTAGGGATCATGGGATCTATTCCAGAGGAAACTAACCAACAATGAACAACTTCTACTAAAACTACCCCTGGATGTAATGGTAAGTGTAAGTATTAAAATTAAATATTGTACATCGTCAGAAAGAGAAAATTGCAAGGCCTGTCCAAACTGTACTTCATAGAAACTTAGTAGTTATTTTGCATTTTAGCGCATGGTGATTGATAAGTTAGACTAGGTACTGAGTTAAAAGGAAAATTTTTTCCGCTAAGAGAAGGAAATTCAGAGCCTTAGCTTCAACACCATCATTTCTTAATTGGAAAAGGATCAACATAAAACAGTTTATTTACATTTTCAACTCCCACTGCTTTTTTAAGCCATAGATCTCAAAACCAAAGAAAATTTATTTACAGTGGGACACAATTTCACACTGATCACTTTCTTGCAATTAGTTAATAGGTTTAATGTCCTTCCTGCTTGGTATTTGAGCTTTCGGCCAAGATAATGTGTTTATATTTTTTAAAAACCAAAATATACTATCTACCCCCACCTCTCACCCTACAGACCACCCAAGTTTTTCACTTTGTGGGAAAGAGTTCAGGCACAAAACTCCTAATGAAGGAATTTTCTCCCCCCCCCCTTTTTTTTCCCCCCGGGTTGAAGTCTTAAAGCTGTTATAGGACATAAAAAGAGAATACAACTTGGTAATGTAGAAGAGTTCACTCACCCACCAGAGTCCATCCTCACTAAAGAGAAGCCAAAGCTTTTGATTACTCTACAAGAGATTTGTTCTTTAAAAACAACCCATTTTCCTCTTCTCTGAGGAGACTATCCCACCCATCTCAGTAATGTCTAAATAATAGCTAAGAGACCATCACTCATAAATCCCAGCTTAAAATAACTAGAAGTCAGGCTTTAACCTAAGAAAAGACAGGAAATTCCTGAGTAAAGATTGAAACTTTCTTACTTGGTTTCTTCTACCTTTTTAACCTCGGTGTGCTACAAATTATTTAAGTAGAAATATTTATCAATCTTTTGAAGATCTCTTATTAAGAATTTTTATCAGTTTTAATAAATAGAGATAAAGAAGTAAATTAAAGAAAATAATTAAATCTTAATTTTTAATTCCCTGACTTACTGTGACAGCCAGTTTTCTGGAGTTGCTTTGGTTTAATTTTGTTGTAGAAGACTTAGAATATGATTCTATTTTTGCATTTCTTTCTTAAGATAATAAACAAAAGACAAAAAAGGAGGTGTAATAACCATATTAAAAATTACATGGTATGATAATAATATAAATAGCTTTTTTTATATTTTACTTAGTATATTAAGTGATAATGAGTTAATATTTACTGTACAGTTTAGAAGATAGAAAAAAATCTTAAATGTTTTTTCAGTCTTCCATCAGGTTCAACATAACCAAAAAGTGTGCATATGCCACATACTTACTAAAATTGTGTTTTTAAAATCTACTAGAAACATAAATTGTCCCAAAGTCTTATGAGTAGAATAAAATCATTTTTCAGCAAGATTTTTTTCCCCCTGAAAAACAGTTATGGTTTTTCAGGCTCAAATACTTTGGGTATTTTGGTTTAATAGAAGTGCTTCATATTAAAGGATAACATGAACTCACAAATATTTCTTTCTATTTTTTCAGGTTGCATGCATCATTCCTTTAATTGAGCAGAGTTAACTGGATCAAATTATTTATGGGAGAGAGAGGGAAAGCTATACAGAATTACAGTAATTTTAAATTTCCACCAATATACTCTTTGTAAGTGAATCACTCCATAAATATTTTCTGTTGCACTGAATGCAGCAACAATAACAAAATAATTTCTTAAGGTATTTGTTTTTGCATACTCTAGCCTTGTAATTATTTAAACAGCAGCCAAGTTTAGTGATGTTTTTGATTCTGTCAAGAAAAAAAAATAAGTCCTCTACTCAGAAGTGATGACCAGAAACAGAATCTGACATTTATTTTTTGAAATTAAATAAATAAATGGGAAGTTACACTTATCAACTCTTTGTTAAAACTGTACCATATCTAATCACTGCATAAAAGTTCAGATGTGTAGAATACTGTCATTTTTTTCAGTCTCTAAAAACTATTTTGCTCTTCATAAACTTTCTATTTGCTATTTTCTCAGAATTTTACAATTAAAGGGAAATAACAAACTACTTGTTTTCCTTAAAATTCTTTGAAAAAATCCCTAAATACACATTCCTTGGACAATAAGGTTTTGTTTTGTTTTTTAAAATTCTATTTATTGGAATTTTGACTATCTGGATATTTTATTTTTTAAAGGGCAGGGAAATCTGTTAAATACTTCTACGGAAGTGAATTGATCATTTATATTAAAATAACCAGTAGAATTATTCTCAAGTCACCAGAATTAAATTTTCTAACTGTATATTTAACACCATTAATCCTTTCTTATATGAATTTTAAGGAAATTTTCCAAAGGGTCTGGTTTTACTTTTTAGATATGAAATGAAGTTTCCTTTTCTGTGTTTAAGGTACTATTTTGTAACTGCACTGCACTAACAATGTCCAATACACATTGTGACCATCATTGTGGGTAATAACTTTTTAGTTTATACCCTTTTGATTCATGGCACAGCCCTGTAGTTAATTAAGAGGAGGAAAACTTAAGCTCACAACTGCTTTTTATTTGGTTTTCAAATCCATACTTTAAAACTTTGCATTAAAAAAATATGAGAAATTTAAATAAGTTCCTGTTGCTCAATAAAATATTGACAAAAATACAACCCCTTGTCAAAATCCCACTAACAAAGCATCACATACCAAAGTCCGTTTGTTGCATTGTCGAATACATTAGGCTCATTAATTATTTTGCAAATGGCTGCCATTTCCATGTAAATGACAAGTTTCTTTTTCATGGGCAAGATTATGGTACTTACCTATTACAAGAAACATGTATAGTCTTTATCTTTAACTTCAGTTTTAAAATATGCAGAGTTTTGTGAAGAGGAAAAACATCTGGTTCAATTACTCTGAACTCTGACTGCATGTGGGCCAGTAGTAATATGAACTGGATTTAAGAATAAACCTTGTGTTTAGTCTTTCTTGTTGTTGTTTTATCCTTAAAATTTCAATGTGAGTTTTCTGCTCTGTCAATTATCCATGTTAGCACATTTGGAATGAATGTATAAGTGTACTTTCTGAATAAAGTCAAAAGTCTAACTTGTTTTTAGTTCCATAATGTTTTAATGTTTAATTCTATTGTGTGTTTTTCTCCCTTTCCCCTGACCTTCCAAAATCACCAAATCTGGAAAACAGACTGATTGTATCTGCCCATGAGCAAAGGAAACCTGAAGGAACCAAGGGCCTGGCTGGACGGAGTTGTCATGTGTCTGCCTGTCTACACTTGCTGTGCAGAACATCCGCTCACCTGTACAGCAGGCACAGACAGGCAGTCACATGACAACCCAGCCTGAATGACAACCAGCCATTGAAAGAAAGCAGCCCTCACACCATAGCATCTACACCAAGAGCTACAACCAAAATGAGGGGCGCGGGGGCCTGGGGTTTTAATTTGTTGGTTTCTTAACTCTTATGTATTATTATTATTTTTGATTCAAATATTGAAACCCACCAAAAGTAAAGTGAGTGGTGCTTATGAAATATAATAAAACCCATTTCTGAAAATGTTCCTGTGCTTTCTATAGTTCTCTTTTCCTAATCGTTGTCAGTAAATTACTACCCTTGACATTTATTGTACACAGCTTTTGAGCAGCACCCCCAAAATGAATGTAACAAAACAATATAACCTCAGTCTGATGTTTGACAGAATAAGTGATTCTAACAATTCTACTCCAAAAACTAAGTTTAGTTTTCTATATCATCATGACTTTTTAAGACACAGAGAGGAAGAAAAGAAAAAGAGTGAAGAGATAATATTCCAGGGAATAATGTATTTTGAGTTAACAAACTCTGCCAGTTTGGGTCTGGGTAAAACACAGTGAAAAGAGTATTTATTTCCAACATAATTTTCAAATGTATTAAAATATTTGCCTCTCTTCTTTTGATATATACAAAGCTGAAATTGAAGCTTTGATATTTCCAAATGTCATGATGTACATGATTTATTACTGTCATTGTTAAATTAAGAAATTAAGAAGGAAGTACAGTTCTAAGGGTGGAATTTACGGGGCCAATGCGTTCACTTGGAATACATGCTCCCATTCACTGTAAACTTTCAAACTCTTAAAATGTTCAGGCAATTCAATTATTTTCAAAAAGAACAAGGAAAGCTATTAATGGATATGCAGTGTATAATTTTGCCATATCTTTTGAGGATATGTCAAAACTTCAGTTTATACACTGTGAACTAGAGTGAAATGATCAGGTTTGGCTTGTTTATATGAATATTTCAAATATTCAAGGGTAAAAAGTGGGGAGATGGGTAAAATTAAAAATTTGTCAACTTTGATTTGGTTCACTAACATGTCAACTTCAGTATTTAAAATTAATTTTCATCTTTCTTAGAAAGATTCTGGTCAAACCTTAAAAAATGTTGCACAAGGTTACCCAAAATTTTTGCTTTTTTAATCTAACTAAACATTTCAAGTGTATATTTTGGATTAAAGCAAATTATTTTTATTCAGATATTTCATTTTTAAAATGAAAGATTTAGTCATAAGGATAAAAACTCCCCAAGGTTCAAAATTTTTACTATTATTTGATATTTTACCAAACCTGACACCATAGTTTCTTAAAAACAACAACAAAAACAAAAACAGTGATTGGGTAAAACTAATAAGTAAAAATGTGATTAAGGCTAAATTCTTGCATTTACAATCTGGCCTAAGGAAATATGTCATCTGCTAAAACATGTTACTGCAAAACACATTGTGAAATGAAGGTTTTTACCTTAAAGAAGAGTCCCATGACTAGCAAATAAAGTCCTAAACAATAGTTCACAAAATGTAAAATATAAACAGGAAGACAATATAAAAATGTCTCACAATATTTGCATAAAATCACCCAGTTGTAAATGCTTTATACAACCTGTAGCAAACGCCTCCGACAGGAGTCCGCATATGGATCATCCTATTGGACCCTGCAAGGCAGTGCCAGGACAGTGCTTGAGAGCTCTCTGGCTGACACTATAGCTGGCTCATAACATAAAGGAGACTGTTCCATTACACCAAGCTCCAAAGGGAAAGCTAAGGAGGCCAGGCCAGTGCAGTCGTCCTGTAGTGAACCACTCCAGGATGACGTTTCAAATAATTTTCCCTTAAAACATGAGGTTAACATATTGGCATTACATTCTTTTTACTTAGCTTGAAAGAATGTTATATATATATATATATATATATATATATATATATATATATATATATATAATTCATTAAATGAGGTACATTTAAAAATTTTACTCTTCCAGGAAACGGTAATATAAAGGGTAATATTTTTCTTCCAATATAAACTTTTGAGTACAACAAATAACACATATGAGGGAATGGGTGTGGGTTTATAAGTTTTTTTTTTTTTGTTTTTGTTTTTTTTTTTGCGGTATGTGGGCCTCTCACTGTTGTGGCCTCTCCCGTTGCGGAGCACAGGCTCCGGATGCGCAGGCTCAGCGGCCCTGGCTCACGGGCCCAGCCGCTCCGCGGCATGTGGGATCTTCCCGGACCGGGGCATGAACCCGTGTCCCCTGCATCGGCAGGCAGACTCTCAACCACTGCGCCACCTGGGAAGCCCTATAAGTATTTTTAATAAATTTGAAATAGCATTTACCATTATGGTTTGTTGAATATATTTTTCAAAAGTATAAATCTTTGGATAATTCCAGAACTTGGAAATGTTTACATGAAATAATCCCACATTAAAAAGCATAACACAAGATAGCTTATGTATATGAAAAAGCACATGTACAACTATGATCATGAAGAATTTAAAGTAACATAAGTGTTTTAAAGTTTAATATTTATTGAGACTTTTTTAAAATAAAAAATATCTAAATTTTGGCTAACTAAAACAACTCAGCAAGGAGTGTGACTAGTGTTCACAGGGTCAATCCTGACCTCATCACAGGGAGCGTGCGGACCTAGCAGGAAACAGAATCTTGAAAGTCTAAGTGCAAATGGAAGGAGCTGAAGATTTCTATAACGTTATATAATCCCCTTATCAAGCTTTCCAAACACATCAACCCACAAAAATGAGGCCTGTAATTTTTTGAGTCCAAAGAATGTCCTTATTTCAATGCAGATTTTGGATTTTCTTCAATACTGTAAGGTTAGTACATTTCCACTGGAAATGCTTCTGTTGAATTACCCTACTTTCCTAGGAGTATTCCATTATGATTTTAATCTTCATGTTGGACTACCTAAATGGAATAAATATTGGCTACGTACTATCATTGTTCATAAACTAGCAATCCTTTTTTTTCCAGAGATTTCAACTACCATTTACACATTTCTCATTGATACTAAGAAAAATAAGACTTTTTTCTCCTTGAATCAGAATATTCTATTCTTTTAAATTTTTTATTTTGGAATCATTTAAATAAAAGCCATCACATTTTTTTTTCAAATCTGATTTTAAAGATTAATGTAGAACTATCTAAATCCACAATCTTTTTGAAATGATAGTTTCTATTTTATTCCAATGCCTTGACCTTTTCTAAATCCCTCCAAAGAACTGTGCAACAGGGAGATCAGCTCGTGCTTTGTGACCACTTAGAGGGGTAGGAGGGAGGCTCAAGAGGGATGGAATGGGGGATACATGTATACATATAGCTGATTCACTTTGTTATATAGCAGAAACTAACACAACATTGTAAAGCAATTATACTCCAATAAAGATGTAAAAAAAATAATAACTGTGCAAAATATATTTATAATGTATGAAAATGACACTGGGGAATTTATTTTCTGCTTAAATTATCTTCAATCCAGGAAGTTATATAGTCAGAGGAAAAAAATATCCATTAACCTTCAATGATGAAACTTAAGAAAATTTTAAGACAATCTACATCTAAGGGTAATTTTACCCTGTAATTCAATAATTCGGTTTAGCCACTTGTGATACCAGGACATGATGAATTACTATGCTGCACTTAATTATTTATTTGCTCAATCACATGTTCACTCGGCCAATATTTACTTAGCGCCACCTCTCAGCGCCATGTCTACTGGTGGTAGAACATGGAACAAGACAGTGGCTCCTGGGCTCAAGAAGCTTACAGTTCAGCAGGAACTTAAAAGCATTCAACCAATACTTAGCACGTGTGGTAAGTTTTGTCAATTTTCACCTTTTGAAAAAATCTCTTAAATTCATCCATTTCTATCAATTTCCCTCAACCCATCCAGCCCAAGCTACCATTATCTCTTATGTATACCACAGCAATGGCTTTCTACAACTCCCCAATTCAGTTCTGTCTTCCTCCAATCCAGTCTCTACAAAGCAATCACAAAGATCTATAAAAATTTCAAATCCTATTATGTGACTCTTCAGCTTAAAAACTTCAAAGGCTTCTCATCATTCTTTGGATCAAAATCCTTAATCTTTATAGAGTCCTTTTCTCTCTTTGTTCCAGTCACAGTGACCTAAATTCAGTTTCTTATATTCATCAGGCTCTATCTTGCCTTAGGCATTAACACAAACCTTCTCTGACCACTCAGTTTAACGTCCCCCCATGCTGTGATTCCCAACTCAGATACTCCTTAAGTCAAACACATCACTGGATTTATCTTATTCACAGTTTGTAATCTGAATCTCATAGGTGTTCCTGATTGTTTATGTTTTCTTTATCAGGAAATATCCTTCATAAGGGTGGGTACTTTGCTAACCACTTTATCCTCAGTGATTAGGATAGTGTCTGGTACATAACAGGTGCTCAGAATATATTTGTTGGGAAATGTTCAGGTGATTAAGAGCATAGCACTGATACTTAGTAGCTGGCTGAATTAGTCTCTTTGAGTCTCAATCTTCATTTCTAAAATGGAGAATGTAAATAAAGTATTGACTTAGTTCAGTGCCTGATAAACTTTATTATAAATAATAAATGTTAACCATTATCATGATGATCTTCATCAAGATCATCATTCAGATTGAAAGCTGGCCTTCATGAGTTTAAGCAGGTAGAATGAATAGCAGAGATATTTTTTTACAACCACAATTACTTTAGAACTAGGGAGCATCTTGTTAACTGAAAGTCCATTTGGCTTGGTTAAGCATTTTGACTAATTTGGATATACAAAGGTGAGCCTGAAACGAAGGCTGGACTACATGCTAAGAAGAGCTGAGTGGATGTACATAAAAGAATGAGTAAACACTTTGAGTTTGGGGCAATCCAGACAGCACTGAGGGGAGAGATGTGAAGGGGAAGAGAAAGAGAGAAGCCAATGTACTCTCCTTGGGCTGGGCAAGCACAAGGCTAGAGCTGCCAGTGACATACCCAGTGCCCATTAGTTAAAAACTGCTGTGCAGAGGGTTATCTAATATGCTATTTGAGGTGGTTTGAATTGCTGTATTGCTTCCTCAAATCCTTAGTAAATATAAGTACTACAAATACCTTTATATCATTATTTTGATAGAAATCAAAGGAGCTGAGTATCATTCATCCAAGATCCCAAGGGATATATGTGGACACACAATATCACATGTCCAAGCTCTGTCCTCACCCCCATAAACAGCTCCCCCTTGACTTTGGGTATGCACAATGATAGAATGCTCTGGAGAGGATGGACCCAGGAAGAGGTCTATGCAACCCATAGAAATGCATTCAGAGCCACTTTTGTACAGAATTTCAGAGTCTGGGGTACTGGAGTATGATTTGGAAGGACAGCCAGGTTTGGATAAATCCCCTTGGTGATTAGTTACAAACTATCTAACCATGTACAAGACGGTCTATTTCTTTTCGTGTTGCAGAAAGCCCCAATTTTTGAGTAATGCTAAAAGATAACATATAGTCAAGTACATAGATTAATTATGTTTTCCATAACCACTTTGTATTATATAGATTCTCTGAAGATAACACATGGAAATAACACTGCTTGGGACACAGGTGGAAACCTTTCTATTAAGGTCATCTGTCAGTAACATTACAAATAATATTACTGTAATGTAGAATAATGGTTCAAAACATGAGGTCCACAGATGTCTGAGCATGTTCACGAACCCACCTAAGATTTAAGGGTAGGGAGGATAGTTATATTAAGGATGGGGAGAAAGCAGGAAAAATGCTGGGGACCTACTATTACCACCATGCCAACTCTAGCTTAAAATTATTACACAGGGTTATCATGCTATTGCCTCTGCCAGTTAGGATAGGAAATCACATAGTTTGATATTATCATCTCTAACCCATAGGCTGGTGAGGAGGCAGCATAGAAAAGTCCCACTGAAGGAATAGGATCTGAGTTCCATTTTACTGTCTGAATCTTACCATCCTCTGCTGAAAAATCCAAGATCCCATACATCCTACCTCACAAAATGAAATGACCAGATTGGAAATTAGAAGACATGTGATTGAAAGAATGACATTATTGTAGGAGGGCATAGTATTACTTGAGATGACAAGAATAAATATATAAATGTGATGCCTAAAAATTATAAATGCACTTGTTAATATACGACTTCTTAGAGTCCTACAAACTCCCTTTGAGGTGATTTGGTCAGCAACAGTCCCCATTTGATAAGCTAAAACTGAGGCTCAGAGAAGTCTGACTTGTTCCAACACTGGCAGTTAGTCACAGCAAATTCACATCCTCCAGCACCTCGCCCTTTTCATTGCACCAAGCATAATGGTCTACAGGGTCTCTTGTTCAATTAATTGCATCCTGAAAACAGTTTGAACCATTGTTCTTTAATCACAAATACATTTCATAAGTCATTTATATTTATTACAAACCTGTCAAAAGTTAAATAAAACCATATCTATTCATATGCCATAATATGCTATTTATTCAACAGCCAATTAGATTATAATGAAAACATACCAGTCTAATTACACAAGAAAGCAGGAAGATGAAAGAACATAGAAACAAATAACAATTCTCTATGAAAATCTGAATATAAATTATTAAATAAATGATAAATCTATAACTAACTTAATAATATTTATGGTGTCACACTTGCTTGACTAAGAGAGATAAATTGCCATGTAACAGGATTTCCAAAGTGTGTATATGCTGATGTGACAGATACCATGGGAACAAAGTACAAGCACTCAACTTACCAACAAACTGACTCCAAAAGTTGGGTAAGAACTCATGCTTATTTCCACAAAGGAAAATTGTAAATTTGGGGTTTTCAAGGTTGCCCACAGAAGCATCTTTAATCCATATCCAGAAGCATAGTTAAACTATGACAGCAAGGCATGTATGAAATCTAAGCATCATTTAAAACACTGCTAATAAAGGATGGGTATTCAGGGTACAAATTCAAGGGGCCAGAGACAATTCACTACCTCTAAGCCCCACCCTCCTGACATTTCTTCTGACCTCCTTTCCCCATACCCTCCCTTCCAGCCGTGGCTCCCAGCAGACGCTAATAACTATTAGTTGAATACTGGTAAAGAGCAAGGAACAGTGTTGACCCCTCCCTTCTGCCCTGCCAGCAGGCTCAGAGGTGGTCTGTGGTGGTAGGAAGTGCTGGCAATAGAAATGGAGCAGGATGGTGGACCAGAGTGGTGGTTACCAAGGGGTGGTAAGGTGGGGATGAATGAGGATGGCTTCAGGGAGAAAAGGCTCTGCCCCACTGACACATACTTTGAAGACAGGGCTCATGAGTCGGGCATTACTATCTGGAAAATCTCCTATCTGGTTTCTTGAGCAGAGTTTTTCATGAGAAACAGTAGCTAATGACTACAGTGTAGCTGTATGTGGCCCATCAGTTTGCTTTACCCTGAACTTGAGCTCTCCTCTCCAGCCAGTACAAGCCACCATCTTCTCTTGCCTGAACCACTGATACAGTCTCCTAGCTGGTTTCCCTTCTTCTATTCTTGCCACCCCAACTCCATCCACACACACATTCCATCCCACAAATCATGGCCAACCCAGCAGCCAGACTGATCCTTCTAAAACGTAAATCCAATCAGGTCACATCCTGTTGACACAGGCCAATGGTTTTCAATTATCCTTGGAATAAAATCCAAATCATTGGGTGGGGCCTGACAAGGTACCTCTGATTCTATATTTCCTACTTCTCTCTCCTACTCCTCCTCCATCTCAGCCGTAAGCTTCCTGCCCACTCCCACCCTGGAATGTTCTTCAACATAATCTTCTACACAGTCATTCCAGCCTCTGCTCCAATGTTACTTCTTCGCAAACACTCAATCGAAAGGTCCCTCCCCCATCAGTTTTTAGCTCACTGACCTGTTTTCTTCAGGGCACTTACTATCTGATATTGTATTGTTAGTCTACTTGTTAGCTCCATAGAGCAGCATCCTCATCTGTCGTTTTCTCTTTCTTAAAATGATCTAAACTAAGAAAACAACCCTTTTCTAAACTTTCTTCATCAAAATCAGTCCAATCTATTTTAAGGGTCATTATGATCTACCCTTCCGACCCAAAACACACACACAGCCCACCACCTTCCACACACAGACCTTTAATAAAATGTTCTCTGGCACTCGGTTAATATTAAACTGCACACATGTATTTTCTTTCTATGGTAGCCAAGTGCTCATGAGGAAGCTTCAGCAGCAGAGATTTTATAAAAATTTATTCTGAATTTATAGCAGAGAGAAGGGGTTGAGTGGTGACCATGAGCTCACCATGCTCTCAAAGCCTCTTCCTTCCCTACAGGGAGCATCATGTGCCTTCCAACAGGCTTGTTTCAGAAACCCTAAAGCCATACTCCAACAGCAGTGGCTAATCCCAGAGTCTTCAGGGCCCCTGATACTAACACTCAGGGAGAGGTCAATGCTGGGATGCCTGGAACTCATCTTAATAAATCTTCTGTGGGATGAGGTTGACTTGGAAAACTCCAGCACCTCGGAGATTCTTGCCTCCATTTGTGGTTGAAGTCATAAGCTCTGGAGCCAGACAGCGTGTGTTCAAATTTCTGCTTTGCTACCAAGTAGCTATGAGACCTTGGCAAGTTAGTCATCCTCACCAACACCAAGTGTTCTACCATAAGGAAAACTGAGTCCTATAGAAATGACTTTTCAAAAGGTTGTGTTTTTTCTTCATTTACTCACCTGAAAAATGGGGATAATAATAGTACCTATCCTTATGGTTGTAATGTGGATTAAATGACTTAATTAATAAATATAAAACACTAGCTATTACTAACATGATTTCTCAGCAAAATCTTTTGCTTTGCCTAGAATAACTGAGAATGGCCCATAGTTCAATATGTATTTAAGTGTACATACATGATCACCTACTTGTGAACATTTGTAAACAAATACTTGTAAACAAAATGTATCTAAGAGAAGATCTAGTAGGGCAGCTGAACACAAAAGAAGATTATGTAATTACTGATGTTTATATCTAGAAAGGCATCTCAGAGCTCCTGAGGCTGTTGCCTTTAAACACTGGAGCTTCCACAGAATGAGAGAGATATCTAATCAGCCAGCACAGGAAAGAAACCAATGCTAATCATCAGACTCACAACAACCAATTCCACGTTTGACTGAAGTCATTAAAATATGTGACAAAAATTTGAAATAAAGCTTTTGAGTAGAAATTTTCTTTGGACCTTTCTGTAAGATCTGATTTCCTTTACTGCAGAAAATTTAGTGGCCATCAACTGATCATCTGATATTTATTAAACACATTATTTGCACAAAGCATTTAGGAAAAAGAAAGAACTACATAGGACATGAAGTTTTTCCTCCAACAATTTACAAAAGCACCTTGCAGTGCTTTCAGAAGATATCAAGCCAAGAGCGGAAGGACTTTTAACTCTGAAACGCGTGCCTTTTATAACCAAGTACAACTGACACAATCTCACCTGTATATAGTTTTGCTATCACAGAGTGTTCTTATCCATTGTTTGCATGCTGCATTATAAGCCCCCAAAATTTCTCAGGTCAGACCAGAGATATTAAAATTTCCAAAACACTGCTTAATTTCCATCCATGCCCTCCCAAATTTACCAGTATCACTTTATAGCACTTTAATGGCTCTGTAAGACTGATTTTTGTGTGTGTGCTTTTCTATCAGACTTAAATGAGTAATAAGTCACAGGCCCAATATTATTAACATCTAACATGAACCAGAACACCATAATTATCATAATTCATGCTTTTACATAGATATCAAATTCTCAAAGAAAAAATTTGTATAAACAATTATCTAGTACTCACTTGAAGACTAGTGATTTGGACATTTTCAAAAGCCTGTCATTTGAGACAGATGTCACAGCAACAATTCCAAAATGCTTTATTAAAACTCTGCATCACTGCTATTAACTTTGCTCTTACGATGTTCTATTACCTTGAGTATTTTCAACGCATTATTTAATGAAAATCGCTTTCACTATATCACTACCTTGCCATTATTACAAAGAAGGAAGTTTTCAACTACTGATCCCTAACTCCATTTCTTCAGGGAAACAAACGTGACTACATTAAAGAAATAAAAGATATTTGAGGGGACTATCGTAAAATTTAAAATCTATGAGGAAAAAACAGTGCTTCTTCAAACATCCCAAGCTAAGTCTTACTGAAAGAAAACCACTGGTGTCTTAAAATTGTATATCACAATACTATCAATTAATTTGAAATAGAAACATTTTAATTTTAAAAATTCTGTCACTTCTGTGGCTCACCTCATCATCTTTGTACCAGGATAAGCTTTCAGCAGTAAGGACGAACCAGTATCCCTTAGAGCCTCCTTTCATGATGCCAATGTTGCTGATGGTTAGCCATCCCTTGCGAATCACCTTCAAGAGAGCACAGATAAGCAGAGACGTTTAATTTAACATGAGCTCGTGGGGAATGCAGGTTTGCACTAAGTTAAAAACAAGATACAAGTTACAATAAGAATAGCATTTTTCGGGCTTCCCTGGTGGCGCAGTGGTTGAGAGTCCGCCTGCCGATGCAGGGGACACGGGTTCGTGCCCCAGTCCAGGAAGATCCCACATGCCGCGGAGCGGCTGGGCCTGTGAGCCATGGTCGCTGAGCCTGTGCGTCCGGAGCCTGTGCTCCGCAACGGGAGAAGTCACAACAGTGAGAGGCCCGCGTACCGCAAAAAAAAAAAAAAAAAAAAAAAAAAAAAAAGAATAGCATTTTTCCCTCAAAGCTCACCTTCTATTAAACTATTCAGAATAATATATCTTCATGCTTCCCTGGTGGCGCAGTGGTTAAGAATCCGCCTGCCAATGCAGGGGACACAGGTTCAAGCCCTGGTCCAGGAAGATCCCACATGTCACGGAGCAGCTAAGCCCATGTACCACAAATACTGCACTCTAGAGCCGGAGAGCCACAACTACTGAGCCCACGTGTCACAACTACTGAAGCCCGCGCATCTAGAGCCCGTGCTCCGCAACAAAAGGAGCCACCTTAATGAGAGGCCTGCACACTGCATTGAAGAGTAGCCCCCGCTCGCTGCAACTAAAAAGAAAGCCCATATGCAGCAACGAAGACCAAATGCAGCCATAAATAAATAAATAAATTTATTTTTTTAAAAAACACCCAAAATAATATATCTTCCAAAAGCACAGATAACCAGAGGGAAGTCTCTCCCATCAAATGAACAAAAATCAAAATCGCAGACTTGTATGGATGGTGGAAGCAGAGAGACTGAAACAGGAATAAAATAAGGCAGACTAATAGGCTTGTGCCAGGCCTATTTATGGCACTGCTGCTACAATTAAAAGATATTTAGTTGATTGGACAAACAACAATAGACTCTCCATGCCCACTGTCTCTTATCCCCTTCCAGCCCGCTGGCCCATTTGTTTGCCTGGTTTGCATCTCATTAGGATTTCTACCAGAGACTGGCCACCGAATGGTGAAAAGAAAAAACAAGCCAACCAATTAGTTCCTTGTTAACAGCTCTCAATAAGCTGAATGGGGGAGAAAGCTGAAACAATAAGCTAAACTTAAAAGTTTGGAGGTTTTTAATGGTCTAGGTTTATCCATCTACCTCTGGTTGTTACTTGCCAAGCTAAGAAATACATAGAGTCTTCATAAAAATATTTAAACGGCATTTAAATTTTTCAACATTAACAACTTGGATAGAAATTACCTATAAATGGCATTTAAGTGAAAATCTGTTTTTTCTCACAGCTTTTATAAAGTTAAATTCTGTTTTCCATACAGCATTGTTTACGATCTCCTCTATGCTAGATAATTTTTGTTGTCATAGAAATGAAATGTATATGGAATTGTATGATATTGTTCTAAATGTCAAAAATCACCCTATACTTACAATGTCCATTATCCTAAACATCCTGAAATATTTTTTTAAAATTACTTATTGAATGACTGAGTGTCACTTCCTAAAGGAAAATGAAAATAACCTAATAATAATCAGATTTTAAGTTTATATTTATATTTTATTTTTCAGCTTTCTAGTTGAAGAAAGTCAATCCTAGGAAAAATTGTGAAATAAGCCAAGGTCATTATTTTTTTTTATTTTTTATTTTTTGCGGTACGCGGGCCTCTCACTGTTGTGGCCTCTCCCATTGCGGAGCACAAGCTCCAGACGCGCAGGCTCAGCGGCCATGGCTCACGGGCCTAGCCACTCCGCGGCATGTGGGATCTTCCCGGTCCGGGGCACGAACCCGTGTGCCCTGCATCGGCAGGCGGACTCTCAACCACTGCGCCACCAGGGAAGCCCAGCCAAGGTCATCATTGATCTTCCAAGCCTCTTTCCACAATCCTAGTCTCTGTCACCCTTGATTCCCTGTTTCAGTATCTCCCAGCATCGCCCATTTTCCTTTTTAACTCTTTAACTTTTACAGACCCCCAGGTAGAAACCCATTCAGGCCCAGATTAAGGTAGTTCTCTCCATTGTTCAAACTTAACTCCTTCTTAACCCTCTGCTTCAGAAAGAAGGAAACAATACTTCTCAAAGTATGGTTTCTACCAGCTAATAAAATAAAATGGTTATAATAAATAACCATTGGGATGCTTTCTAACAGTACAGATTCTTGGGATACCTATAAATCCAAATGAATCAGAATATGTGCATATGAAACCCAGGAATCTACATTTTAACATGTCCCAAAGTGATTCTTATTCATACTGAAGTTTGAAAGCCGTTGCATGTATACATACAATCAAAACTTCATTCGTCTTAGAGCAAATAATCTCATTTAATTTTTTAGTAAGAAGGAACTGGTTATTTCCCAATAAGATTGTTACCCACACTACCAGGGCTTACAAATAGCATATTAATTATAGTACTTAATGAAAGTGTATTTACTATTTCATTTTATCAGGCATCTTTGGACAAAGAGGAAGTCTTCCAGATACTCCACAAATTGCAATAAGAAAATCCCCATTTCATCCATTGATAGAACAGGCTGGCTTCATCAAGGAGAGCCATGAATTTAGTTCAACAAACATTTGTTAAGAACCTATCATATGTCAAGATGAAAAAGCATGATGATGCCACACCCCTGTCCTCAAGAATTTTAGTTTTGTAGGGAATGAAGATGCATAAGGAGATAATTTCAACATAACAGTGTAGTAAGAGATGTATCCTTAGCAGGAGAAGGAGGACTGGATACAACTTAGGTAATGTTAATAGGCTTTCCTTGGAGACATGATAGCTTGAAAGAGCCTGGCAGAGAACTAGAGTTAGGTCAGGAAATAGTTCGTTTGCCTATTTATTTGTTTTCCATGAAGAAGGACAAACAAGAACAAAATATGAAAGAGCCACTTCATGCAGAAAATGTGAGGTGGGATGAAGAAATTGAGGCTGGAGAGGCAAGCGGGGTAAAGCCAGAGTCAATCCAGTTCAATAGACCACCAATTTTAGCGATAAAATTTGGCAGTACTAAAATAACTTTCAAGTACACATGTAAATTTTTTAAGTAGATATGACCAATGTATTACTAAACTGTGTACATCTATAGAAATACCCAAAGAAATTCTAAAGTATTATATGAAGATGAAATAAATATCTTAATTTTTTTTAATTTTGTGGGGGAAATGTATTTTATTTGTTACATTTATAACTTTATTATTGACTTCTCTGTGATACAAAGCGAGGGCACTGGCATCAATATATATATATATATATATATATATATATATATATATATATATATATATATATATATATTCAATACTAATAAATCTTAACTGTTTCCTTATTTTCTAGATAAAAATATGTATGTAGATGTTCTACTATATCCTCCTGCATTCCAGTGAATTTTGCATGCTCCCTGAGACAAACTAGGTTATGTAAGCTATTGCAATAAACCAAGTGAGACATGATCAAGGTGTAAAGTAAAGCCACGAGCAGAAAGCATGAAAATAAATAAACCTACTGTAGAAACACCTAGGAGACAAAATCAATAGGACTTATGACTGGGTGAAAGGGAGATTAGTGAAGGTAAAGACTAGAACTGCATTGTACAGTAGCCACTAGCCACATATGGTTATTGAGCCCTCATAACTAGTTCAAACTCTGATGTGTGGTAAGTGTAAAATACACACTGGATTTTGAAAACTTGGTACAAAAGAAATGTAAAATATCTATTAAATGTTTTAAAATGTATCACATGTTAAAATGATAATATTTTAGATATATTGGGTTAAATAAAATCTATTCTTAATATTCATTTCACTTGACTCATTTTATTTTTTAATGTGGTTACCAGAAAATTTTTATATTACACATGTGGCTTACATTATATTTTTATTGGACATTGTGATGTTCTAGAATGATTCTGAAACTCATGGGGCTACCAAATCAGAAGGAATAGAGAAAGAGAACCAAGTTTTAGAAGTAGGGGAGTTGATGATAAATTCAGCCAAGGCCATGTTGAATCTGAGGCACCTGTGGGAGACACACATAGACGTGACCTGACCTCTGAAGCAAAATGGAAATGTTAGGACTGGACATGCAGATTTGCAAGTCATCAGCATATATACATAGGTGGCAGTTAAAACTGTGTGAAATAGCAGTGGCTCACAGTGGAAATCCTGGGGAAAATACTGACTTTTAAGAGGTGGTCAGGAATGTCAGAAAAATAAGAGCAGTGAGGTTATGGAAGCCAAAGGCAAGGGGAATTTCAAGGAATGTGCCATTGGGAGTGTCAGATTCAGCACAGAAAGGGACATAGAAAGTGCAATGCAAACATCATAGTGTCTTTAGCTATGCAAGTTGAAGTGAGGTGGTGGGATAAGTCAGAGTTCACTGGGTTGAAAAGTGAATGGGAAGTGAAAAATGGAGACAATGACTAAAGAGAGCTCTTTCCAGAGGAGGATGAAAGCCAGTTAAAACCAGAAGAGACACAGGGTCAAAAGAGGTGCTTTTGTCATTGCTTTTGTTGCTGCTGCTGCTGTTGTTTTTCGGTTTGGGAATTTTTTTTTTTTTTTTTTTTTTTTTTTTTTTTTTAGTATAGGCAAGAATCGAGCATATTTATTGCTTGAGGAGAACTAACAGTACAGAGTAAGAGGTTAGTGATATAGAAAAATGATACAAGGACAACAAAGATGGGAATGAATGAGATGAAGTGCACAGGGAGGGGGCTGTCTTTGAACAGGAATGTGAGCCTGGGAGGTTGGAAGAATGAGGGTAGATGTAGGTTCTCTGAATGGAAAAGGGTAGAAAGTTTAGAAAGGTTATAGTTGATCTTTCCATTTCACTGGATAAGAGAATAGATAATTATCTGCAGGAAAGTGAGGCTGAGAAGTTGGAAAGAAGCTTTGAGGATAGTGTTAAGCATTGGGACAATCAGTAATTGAATGAGACAACATAACTGGAATTAGTAAAAAAAAAAAAAAAAAAAAAAAAAAAGATTGACAAAACACAACACTAAAAACTCCTAGAAGATAATATAGGAGAAAGTCTAGATGACCTTGGGTATGATGATGCCTCTCTAGATACAATACCAAAGAGACAATCTATGAAAGAAATAATTAGTAATTTGAACTTCATTAAAATTAAAAACTTCTGCTCTGTAAGAGACAGTATCAAGAGAATTAGAAGACAAGCCACAGATTAAGGGAAAATACTTGCAAAAGACATAATTGATAAAGGACTGTTATCCAAACATATCAAAGAACTCTTAAAACTCAATAGTTTGGGCTTCCCTGGTGGCGCAGTGGTTGAGAGTCCGCCTGCCGATGCAGGGCACATGGGTTCGTGCCCCGGTCCGGGAAGATCCCACATGCCGCAGAGCGGCTGGGCCCGTGAGCCATGGCCGCTGAGCCTGCGCGTCCGGAGCCTGTGCTCCACAACAGGAGAGAGGCCACAGCAGTGAGAGGCCCGCGTACCGCAAAAAAAAAAAAAAAGAAAGAAAAAAAAACTCAATAGTTAGAAAACAAACAACTCAATTAAAAACTGGGCCAAAGACTTTAACACACCTCACCAAAGATACACAGATAGCAAATAAGCATATGAAAAGATGCTCAGTATCACATGTCATCAGGGAAATGAAAAGTAAAACTATGAGATACCACTACATACCTATTAGAATGGCCAAAATCTGAAACACTAACAACACCAAATGCTGGTGAGGATGTAGAACAACAGTAACTTACATACATTGCTGGTGGGAATGCAAAATGGCACAAACACTTTGGAAGACAGTTTGGTGCTTCCTTACAAAACTAGATGTACACTTCCCATGTGATCCTTGGTATTCACAATCATGATCCTTGGTATTCACCTAAAGGAACTGAAAATTTAGGTACATATATGCATGTTTATAACAGCTTCATTCATAATTTCCAAAACTTGGTAGCAACTGAGAGGTCCTTCAGTAGATGAATGGATAAGTAAACCATGGTTCATCCAGATAATGGAATATTATTCAGCACTAAAAAGAAATTAGCTATCAAGCCATAAAAAGACATGGTGGAATCTTAAATGCATATTACTAAGTGAAAGAAGCCAATCTGAAAAGCCTACATTCTGTGTGATTCCAATGATATGACATTCTGGAAAAGGCAAAACTATGGAGACTTTAGATCAGTAGTTGTCAAGGGTGGGGTAGGGAAAGGGAGAGATAAGTAGGCAGAGCATATAGGATTTTTAGGGCACTGAAAATACTCTGATATTATATGGATACATTATACTTTTTTCCAACCTAAAGAATGTACAATAACAAGAGTGAACCCTAAGGTAAACTATGGACTTTGGTGATTATGATGTCAATGTAGGTTCATCTTTGGTTTTAAAAAAAATGTACCACTCTGGTGAGTGATGTTGACAACGGGGGAGGTTACGCACATGTGGGGGCAGGGGGAAGATGAAAAATCTCTGTACCTGCCTCTCAATTTTGTCGTAAATCTAAAACTGCTCTAAAAACATAAGGTCATAAAAATAATGGTTGGAAGCTGAGAATGAAGACCATAACTTGCAGGGACACAATCAACATAGTTGCATTATTGTCTCTAGCAACATTCTGCACACTCGACGTAGAAAAAGAGAAGGTAAGTGGGAACTGATCCAGGGCTCTGGACCCAAGTGACCTAAGTACCTGGGTGTAAAGATGTTGAAGGTTTGGGGCAAGAGAGTAATTTGGGTGATCATCCATTTAATCTAGGCCAGGCAGAGAAATGAGGCCAGGAGGGGGCTAATAGAGAGGCAGAAAATGCAAGAAAAAAAAAAGTCAGCTACTATGTAAATAAAGGCAAGAATAGAGTTTGGGGAATTTAAGAGGATGTGAAACAATAAATTGCCTGATCTTATTGGCACCATTTGATTCACCTCTCAAAGATGCACCACTATTTCTAGAAGTATTGAATGTTATAGCCAAAACAGATATTTATTAAATATCATTTAGTCCAGCGAATAGTCAATTAAGCTATATGGAAATTATGAGCTACTAATAACAGTTAAAATGATATTTGCAAAGAATTGACATAAAAAGTAATTAGAAGAGATTATTACATTCTATGACATTAGTCATTTTAATTGCAATAGGCTTTCTCACTTGGAGAGAAAAAGAGGATTACAGCTGCTGTGCTGTGAATACACATGGCCTAGATCCCTTCATAGGAATCCATGGAAGTGTGTTCAGCACTGAAAGCTGTCAGCAAGTAGCTGTCATAAAAAAGTTTAAGAAGCTCTGGTCCAATCCCAACCCCTCCTGGGGGAAAAAAAGAAGCATATTTGCCAAAAATGGACTTTTTTCCCCAATGACAAACAGCTCAAAATAAGAATTAAGAAAAAGTAATTCCTAATGTACTTTTTCACAGAAGAATTGAGGGAGAGAGAAATCACAAAATCAAGGAGAAACAGTGGAACAAAATAAGAAAAGGCAAGCATTAAGGAAAAATGATCAGAACACAAGAGACAACAAAACTAAAGGGCGGGACTTCCCTGATGGTTCAGTGGCTAAGACTCTGCGCTCCCAATGCAGGGGGCCAGGGTTTGATCCCTGGTCAGGGAACTAGATCCCACATGCCGCAGCTAAAGACCCTACATGCCACAACAAACATCCCACACATGGCAACGAAGATCCTGCGTGACACAACTAAGAACCAGCACGGCCAAATAAATAAATAAATAAATATTTTTAAAACAAAAAAGAAAGAATACTAAGGGGAAATTAATATAACGAAACAAAGGAAAGTAGGGAGAAAGAGAAGGCAAAGACTAAATAATAAAATTTGAAAAGAATGTTAAGCCAAATGTGATTGATTATAGTCTCTTCATAGAGAAAGATATGTTAATTTTATATTCAAATCTAAAATTCCCCAAATAAATCCATCAACATTTAGTACAATAACCATTTACAGCCTCTTAGTGTTTGAATGTCAAATTCTGCCTTGAGTGTCCAAGTAAACATGAGCATAATTATATGACTGGAAGGGACCTTGAGAACTGAAAGGCCATGTCTTATTTGTAAGGCTTGAGGCAAACCAGTTTTTAATATGTATTGCTGTAAATATCACCCAAGCTTCTTTTGCCAGATACAGATACTTTGAAAGTGGAATAGGGAGAGTGGAGTAGCTCAGCCTCTCCTCTTAAAGGCAAGCCTATTCTGGAGAGTATATGTTCCAGTTAGGTCCTCCCCACTATGAAAAGTCAGGCCTTCTCAGGCTTGGCAAAACCTATATGTTAGCGACAAATTCAGACTTCAACATCTGGCCAGCACACTGGATCATAAAATACACAGACAAGGAATAAAATTATGGGAAGAAAACAGTACATGTGGAAAAGTTCTAATGTGGCCAAAGCTTTGGGCCTTGAACTTTGTGAGCAGGGCATTTTGACCTTGGCCTTATTTATGGTAGACCATACAAGTTTTTCTCAGGTTTGCAGCTGGCTTTTAACTGTTGCAGCCTGTGTGTGGAGTTTGTAACCACAGACTATTTGATATTTTGATCTTGGTAGATTACAAAAGGCTTTAACTATAGGTGAGTAGCTGCTTCTGTAAAGGTAGTTCACACACCGCAGGGCTGATGTCGGTGGATCTGCAGAGCTGCATAGGCTCAGCAAGGGCACAGGCCAGGCAGGTCACTCAGCTGGTTGGGAGGGGCCTACCTTTGCGAGCACAGGCATCCACAGGAAATAGGCTGCTTATCCTTGAATTTGGCTGGCAGAGATTTTCCTAAACAGGTGTGCCTGAGGCAAGAGTTGAACTATAGGGAGAAAAGTCTTTCTAAATACAGGCCTGATAGGCCTCAGGAGGGAGAATTAGATTTACTACGTTTAAACTGTAAGGCAACTGAGGTCCATATGTATATCACAGAGCACTCTTGAGGTTCTAGGTTTATTTTATTAGGTGGGAAGTAGGAAGGGTTAGATTAGCTGCCCTTAGTGCCATACTTTACCCTGGATCAGGGCAAGAAGGGAACTGTGGACAGCTATACTTAACTTGTGTTGCTTACTGACAGACTCAAGAGTCAATCCCACCTCCCACCCCAGCACATGTTTTCAAACTCTCTCTGGATTATATAAGCAGGAGAAAGTCTCCTTAGGAGGCCCAGGCTTCTAGATGAAGAAATGATGTAACAAGAGACAGAAAGAGAAACACAAAAGCAAAAGGGAAATAAAAATTACAAGGTTTTGAATATGCTGCACAGGACAGGAAGGTAACTCAGACAAGACCTGGTGACTGGGGCTGCCATGGCTGCAAAGTCCTAAACTTTGCAAAATAGCAATGTTTCAAGTGTTTTTCTCCAAGACTGTATGGATGGATGGCTTTCCCCCTTGATGGTAAGTGCATAGTGGCAAAATTAACCTCTTAGGGAGAGATTTCCCCCAATAAATTTATAGGTTCACAAACTAGAAGAAACTGCTTGACAGCCAGGTAGGGCTAAAACCAGGCTCTGTCTACCCTCTCTCATTCATACCTCTGAATGTTTGCGATAGTAGGTGGCTATATCTAGGAAAAGGGTCTGGGAACATAGTGTAGCCTAAAGACTAGGGAGTCTATTTGTCTTATTAAATTTGGTTGCTGTGGAGCTGGTGCTGGTATTATCTTTTGTGTCCCACTCTTTGCTTTACTCATGAAGTAAGGAACACAAGAGATTATTTCAACTTCCAAAGCCCAGAAGGAAAACTCATTCTTATGGAGGCCAGCTCAGAGTATGTAGCTGCTAAAAGAACCCAACTCCACCTGGGCAAGAGAACCACTTTGGCTGAAACCCAGAAAGAATTGGGGGAGGACTTTAATTTGATGTTCCACAAGTATCTTAGACATTGCAAATTCCTTTAGAAATGTAATCTTTGGACTTTAATTTCTGAGAATTCCATAGTATGAGGGGGTTCATAGTCACACTGAGGACACATCTATTTTCTTGACATTTTATTACTGGGTGTAATGTATTAGACTATATTAATGATGTCATGTGATCATTGCAGAATCTCTGATAGGCTAGGGGAACAAAATGGCTGCATGTAATTTGAAACAGGAAATAAAATAGGGAGGAAACATGACTGGGGAACAAAACAGCCTTGGAGTGAATTTTATCGATGCACTATTCGGACCCATTTGAGAGCCCTCTATCCACTAGTGGTCCTAGCAGGATGCCCAAAGGAGCCATGATTAGCTTTGGAGGAGAGGCTTCTAGACGGTAAGAGCAGGACTGATAGACTGTTACTCTCTTCCCCCAAAGAGGGCTAGCTGCACCCATAGTTAACCACTAACTTAATGATTAAACTCAATGGAATAAAAAGTGGAGGAAGGCTGAGGAATACTGTCAAGGGGTGGGGGACGAAGAGGCCCTCCTGTTGCTTCCTCACTCATTCCACTCGTGGAACAGGAAAGTGACTTCTCAGACCAGTAAATCTAGAAGGATAAATAGAGAAGTGTAGTCCAGGGCCATTCCCTCCCCCATCCCCTCCCCTGTTCAACTTGGGAGCTAGCCTGCCCACAGACAGCACACACTCTGAGGAAGAAAGGGGTTCATGCCTGCAGTTTTAAAAGATAAGTTTAATTCAGGAAAGTGTTCAAAGGTTTTTCTCCCCTAAGACACTTGATAAGTCAGCCAACCGATCCGTACTGAATGCCTATGACGGACCAGGCACTGTGCTAGGTGCTCTGCCCACTTTATCACAAATGAGAGCAACCATAACTATGCACAGTGGGCTGACATAATGTGAAAAATAGATTTTCATACCCACTGAACTTATGATTGGGATAAAGAAGCTGTGAAAACAAACAAATAAGGTAAAACCTATCTAAAGAGATTTAAAGAATAATCGAATTAAGATACAAAATAATCAAATATTTGATGAAATATTGTTTGTTTTGTTCTTAAGACTCTGTAAAATAGTACTACAAATGAATTGGCTAAATGACATTTTTATGTTTGGATGTTCCTTTCATGGATTTAACTTTCTAGGAAATCAGAGCACAGAGTTTTGTTAAGTATCTGAAATAGGCAAAGAATACAGTTTGACTCCATTTCTAGGAATTCAAGAAAAATAACAATAGCTAGCATTTACTAACACTACTCTGTACCAGGAGATGTGCTAAGAGCTCCATGTGCATTATTTCTTTTAATCCACATAGTAATCCTTTGAGGGGGGATTTCCCTATGTGACAGGTAAAGGAACTACAGTCAGGCTCCTATTGCACTGCTAACAGGCTTTCTTACATTTTGCTCTACTGTGCAGAGCACACTCAGAGGATTCAGCACTTTAGCACCTGAATAAAATAGAGTCTCTCTGGTGGTCCGACTTCAGAGCCCTAGCCCTTAATTCACAACACATACAAGGATGTTGGCGGCCATACTGTTTTTAACAGCAAGCAATTGGAAACAACCTATCTGCCAAACTGGAAACTGTTTAACAGATTATGATATACTCATCTGATGTTAAATTAAGCTGAGGACAAACACCTACGCTATGATGTGAGATAAAATTTTTGCAAGGGAGTGCTAACACTGGGCAGGACTCTGGAGTCAGACCATCTGGGACTGCCTCCTAGTCCCAACACTTGCTAGCTGGATGACACTGCATAAGTCTCTTTGCCTCAATTTCCTCATACATAACATGGATAATAACACCTGTAACAGTTGTTGTGAAAAATATGAGTTAATATATGTAAAGGACTTAGATCAGTATGTATTAGTATTATTAAGTATGGTATTATTTTGGTTATATGTGTTAAGATAAGGATAGAAAAAAGACTGTAATATATACCAAAATGTCAACTGTGACTGAAAATTAGTGGCAAGATATAAAGTTATATTTATTTCCTCCTTCAATTTTCCTATATTTTCCCACAATTTCCATGGTATTAAAAATGCAAATTGCCATCACATTATTGCTTGCTTTGAACAGGCAATTTCTTAAGATTCCCTTTAATGTGTAATGAACACAGCATGTTGGAAAACTGAGGCAGATTACCAATAGTCGGGTAGTGAAATAACTCCACAGCACAACAGAAAAAGAAATAGTTATGGAATATAACATGGGAAATGATCATGATGAAAGAAACTTGACTATTTTAAATAAGGAGCTGATTTGATTGACTGAAAACATATTAACAGTGTGCAATAAAAACTGACTGAAAATAAGAAACTCACGCTTAATATTCATATCAAATCCCCTTTTTATTTGAAGATACAGCTGCCAAAAAGATAATAACTTTCTGGTTTGTCTGTAACCATCAACCTTTACTTAAAAACACTGGTATAAGTTTAAATCCTAACCACATAAATAAAATTTTATAGGTTAAGTAGAACTCCAAGTTATGTTTTCATAAAATAACCTCACCAGGTAATACAAGGAGCCTCCTTCCCACTTTATTTTGGACCATTCCAATCTACAAGGACTACCTCTATGGTGCCTCCATCAGCTTCCATTCATTCTGTCCCATAAAAGCACCTGAAACCCTTTCCATCGAGTCTCTTCCAGAACATTAGCCCATGCTCACATAATGAGTATGTTTTTCATGCCTCTATGGCTCACTAAGCTATTATATTATCTTGATTCTCAAAATTACTCCTGAGGAATTTCTTCCCCTCTCCTTGTTTCCCAGAATTTTCCCAACTGCCTGTTTATGCATTATTTCTGCCACATGCACAGCTATTTCTGAAGAATTCACTAAGAATGAGCTGTTTATTCTCAGAATTTACTCACCTAAACCTCTACAAGATCCAGGCCATTAACCATGATGAAAATCAGGGCTCTAATTTTTTCACTTTTTTCCTGTGTATCTTTTCCATGTGCAGAGCTTCCTTTGAAGTTAATGGGAACCCTCCATGTGGAAGAGATTCCAAATGATACAAAACAGAATGAGAACTAAGCTTGTCATCTTTTTCTCACATTCAAGGACAAAAATACACACACATACAAAGGAAAAGATACCACATAATTAGCAAGCTCTGAGTAGAATCTGGATATTTTACTAAAAATAATCCAGAGAGCTTCTTCAAGAGAAAAAGGAAAAGCACCTTAGTCATTATTTATTATAAAATTAGTGAGTACCTGATATATGTCAGGGAACACACTAAAAATACAAGGATAAACAAAAACCAAAACAAAAAGGGGACCAGTCCCTGAACTTCATGGAGCTTATGGACAAATGGGGGAATAGACACTAAGCAAAGACTCACACAGATAAATACAGAATTAATGCTGTGGCTGGTGCAGCTGCCAAGAAGTGGTTCAGTGCGTTAATAGAGCTCTGACCAGCATGGAGTATGTGAGGAGGCCTCCTGGAAGACTTTAGCACTTGCACTAACATGAAAGGTGTGGGCTGGGAGTAGGGATGGGATGGTCATAGCACAGAAAGCAAGAATGGGCCTTATGCAAGATAAGCCTGGAGAGGAGGTGAATCATGCTTAGCCATGTAATTTATGGGAAGAAATTTGGTCTTTATCCTGAGAGGAATGGGAAGCCTTTGAAGTGTTTAAAGTAGGGCAACAACATAAGATTTGCATCATGAAACATTTGCTTTTCTATCTCTGGTCTGACAAAGAGGTTAGAGAGAGGAGAGAGAGAGGGGAGAGAGAATGCAGGGAGATCAGATAGAATCCTAAGTCACAGACAATGATGGAGATCAGATAGAATCCTAAGTCATAGACAATGATAACTTTGACAAGAGTGGTAAAAATGGGCAGAGAGAGAAGTGGACACATTTGAGAATTGTTTAGAAAGAAAAATTTAAATGACAAATGATAAAAGATGAGAGAATGAGGCGTCAAGGACAACTCCCAAGGTTTAAGTTTCTGGAAACTGGACAGACCGTGGAGGCCAATTCTCTAAGAGAGAGTAGGAGGAATATGTTTAATTAAGGGATAAGCCATGAGTTCAGTCTGGACATGTGAAGATGTGAACATGCAAAATAAACCACTGGCTATAGATAAGTCATCATAAGATACACAGATTTGTGAATTGTTGATTATCAGTGTGATTAAAACCACAGGTACGAAAAAAATGACATGAAGTGAGAGTTTGAGTGAGAGGAAAAGAGGACTAAGGACTGAACCTTGAGGAAAGCCAATATATAATGGCTGGGAGGAGAGAATGAACCTACAACGGAGAGAGAAGAGTGGCTAGAAGGTGGGAGAAAAAACAGAAGTCAGTAGAAGAGAATGTTTTAATAAGGCAAAAGGACTGAAAAAGTCATATAGCACAGGGAGATCAGCTCGGTGCTTTGTGACCGCCACCTGGAGGGGTGGAATAGGGAGGGCGGGAGGGAGGGAGACGCAAGAGGGAAGGGATATGGGAACATATGTATATGTAAAACTGATTCACTTTGTTATAAAGCAGAAACTAATACACCATTGTAAAGCAATTATACTCCAATAAAGATGTAAAAAAAAAAAAAGTCATATGATACCATGAGGGAAAGTAAATTCAAAGTAAAAAATTATTCAAAGTAAATTCAAAGTAAAAAATTATTCACTGGTTTGGGTAACATGGGGGTTACTGAAGAGAAAATATTAAAAATAATTAACAACTAGTATGGCATTATACTAGTATGACCAATCTGAAGGGGTGTGGGGGTCAAAGTACTAGGGTAGGGTATTAAAGGTCCCCTTCTGTACCAGAACTTTGCCTTCAATGTCTGGATAAGGGGGAAGTTGTAGAGATTCTCAGCTTCTCTGATGATAGGCAGGCACTTGGGGGAGCAGTCAGTTAGAACCGGTATGAAAGCATTCAATATTTGTTTTCGGTTTTTTTTTTTTTTAGTTACCTTTTTTTTTAATGGCTGGAACATTTAAAGTTTAAAGATATGCTCAAAAGGGATATCAGTTATATGTTTTTCAGAAAGTGTGTTAGATCACTCTAGTTTCAGAAAAACAGCAACAGAATTTTATCTGTTGATATATTTTTTTAAAGTTTTCCTTAAATTAAATATTCTCATCAGTTGACTTTTTTTTATTAGTTTTTATTGGAGTATGGTCGCTTTACAATGTTGTGTTAGCCTCCACTGCACAACAAAATGAATCAGCCATACACATACACATGTACATATACATCCAAAAGGGAGGGGATATCCCCTCCCTCTTGGACTTCCCTCCCATTTAGGTTACCACATTGCATTAGGTAGAGTTCCCTGAAAAGCATTCAGTATTTGAAAAACCACTGTGGCTCCACAGATACAAGCTGGAGGTACAACCTTACCAAGCATTATTTTTGTCGCTTGATGGAGAGGGGAAGCAGCCAGATTGGAATGGATGGGGAACAGGGTTGAAGGTCTCCCATGCAACTCTGATTTCATGTAATGAATCAATACCTGCACAACATCTTCTAGATGCAGAAAAATTTTCTTCCAAAAAAATTTTTTTAAGTAAATAATTGGCCAGGGAATTCCCTGGCAGTCCAGTGGTAGGACTCTGTGCTTCCACTGCAGGGGGCACAATTTCAATCCCTGGTCGGGGAACTAAGAGCCTGCAAGCCATGCAGTGTGGCCAAAAAAATAATAATAATTTAAAAAAATTTTTTAAGTTAATAATTGGTCAATGAAGAAAATATATATCAAACAGAGAACCTGTTTTTAAAAAGTTCCTGGAAATTCTGGCCCATAATGAGAAGCAAGAAGATGTGTTGTCCTTCAAGGATCCAGGTTAAAGTGTGTTGAAGAACAAAGCACTTAACACACTACCTTATACAAAACAGCCACTAAAAAAGTGGTAGCTAATTTTATGACATGATTATTTAAAATTCAAATATACCAAAGAGTAATAGGTAGAAGTACAAATACATGTAGCAGTTTCTGGGTAATATAACACTCTAAGGAAAAAAAGGAATTAATCTGTGATACTATTTTAATAAATAATAAAGAAGCTCCAGTAGTCCATATGGATCTCTTCCTTCTCTGAACATTTTGTTCATTATCTGAATTTAGCACTTACATCATCTTGTTTTGAATTACTAGCAATTGTGTTTGCCTTGCTCCCATTATCACAATAAGATTATAGCTTAGTTGAAAGCATGGACTTTTGGGATTTGTATGTCAGTTCTGCCATTTACTAGATGTATGAACTTGGGCAAGTTACTTAGTCTAATCAAGCCTCATTTTTTGATCTGAGAATTGGAGCTAATAGTCCCAGTTTCAAGTAGGTGTTGTGACTATTAAGTGAGATGAAGTCTGGCATCTGGTAAATGTTCAATAAATGGTAGATATTATCAAAGTAGAAACTGTACTTTATGCTCCTTTGAAATAGTTATACTTTCCCTAGATCACAAGTTAGTAATAAATTATTGGTATAATGGCTCTAAACCAGGGGGAACATCACCACCAAGGGCTTTTTGTAAATGTGTAGCAGGCATACTGTACTGTCACAATGCCTAGGAGATATCTACCACGTAAAGATCAAAGATGATAAATGAAGAACTCACCTATCTAAAATGACAACAGCATCTGCTGGAGTCCAAATATAATTCATAATTGGGTGGTTAGCTCTAACTGTTAATCAAGTTTAAATCAGTTTCTTTATAAAATTGGAATTTATTACAATCAGAATCACACTTTAGAGCTATATGTAATTATTTTTTGAGTGACGTATTTAGGTGGAAAACTTGAATAATCACCATAAGCAAGCCTGAAATGACAACTCTGAGTAACAATTATAAATTAAGACCCAATTTTTTCCTCTGGATGACAAAAAGTAACGTTCAAAGTTAATAAGCTGCTATAATATATTCTAGATGTTCCTTTCTGAATGTTAACCTCACAATATTTTAGAGGTCATTTACATATTTGGTCATTTACCTCCAGATTTTAAAATATGTAACTCTCATTCGACAGTTTTTTGGACACCTATCATGAGCAGGCACTACATTAGACACAGAGAACATAGCAGTGAGCATGGCAACTACTGTCTCTGATTTCACAGAGCTTACAGGCAAACAGGGAAGAACAATATTACACAAGAAAATACACAAACAATCAATGAGAAAGGGACAGACTGTTATGGGAACATACAGCAGAGGACTGAAAACACTATAGAGGATAGGGAAAGTACTCCTAAGGAAGTGATAAACTAAGGAAAATGAGAAGCTGTTACTCAGGCAAAAATGAAAAAGAAGCTATTCTAAAGCACAGGAAAGAGCACATCAAAAGCCCCAGCAGGGAAAGAGTTTGGACCACTGAGGGCACTGACTGAAGGTCACTATTGCCGGAGCACAGAATTCAAGAGTGCTAGTGGCAAGAGAAGGAACTAGAAGCAGGCACGGAATGAATAATGGATGTTAAAGTTTAGACTTTATCCTAATTGGAAAGAAGTACTTTTGAGTGGTTGTAAGCAAGGGAGTGGCACATTCAGATTTTTTTGTTTGCACCAAAACAAAACAAAAGAAAATCACATCAGATGTTTTACTTGCTTGTAATTTCAGCAAAAAGTTTTAGGAGAGAGTGTTGAATTCTGGTTAAATAAGTCTTTTAATTTATGGATTTTAATTACCCATATTCTTCCTGACTTCCTTAATCATGGCTAATAGAAAATTGGCTGTAACTTAAGATACTTTGTGAGGAAACTTAATAAAATGAGGTATGTAACAGATGAAATCCTGATTTCTGTTGAAAACTGAAGAACATATAAATAACAGGCATTCTAATTTCTGATGGGAAATGGAGAGGCCCTGGTAAATATCAGTCATCCAGAGCAGCTATTTTGCTTAATCCTGTAAACTAGTTGCAGATGTTGGCTCAAACACTAGGCTTTGCATCTGTAATTTTAAAATTGTCTCATATTTCTAAAACCTGACTCCGTATGCACCGGAAATCAGTGACATGAATTATGAACTTCAGGAAGAGGAGAAGTACAAAAAATGCCAGAAGTGATAGAAGATAATATTTGGAGCAGTCGTTGAGCTATGTGCACAGGATGAGTGAAGGATGACACGGTTCCTTCCTCCAGGACATGGATCCTGTAACCAGGCATTTGAAAATGAAACCCTGCAAATGGATGTACCAAACAAAAGGAAGTCATTTATAGATAGTTGAGTTCTGAAAAACAAATCCTCCTTTTCCTTTTCCCCGCCTCCACTTTACAGCAGGTCAACAGGAAGACCAGAGTTGCTGGAGAAGGAAAAGGTTTTTGAAGAGAAAAAAAAAACACAAATGTACATTTAAAATGTCTTCCCTTAATTAAGATTATATTTAGTAGACTGGGGCAGGAAACAAATGACTTGCTATTAAACTCATGTTTTAGTTATGATAGTGCATTCTCATAAAAGACATTTATAAAAAGTCAATAGAGACTTGAATTAAAACTCAGAAAAGGAGCTGGAAGTGGTAGAACTCCATACATAAAGAATTCATACTATACTGCAAACAAAGAATAATCATAGGCATTAGAAACAAATTATGATGATGACTGAATTTCCTATTCGTATTTGTATTTCTAAAACTCATTTTTATTTATGTACAGTATTCCCAAGTAGTGCTCCATCCAGGCAATATAAATGGCAGCACATAGCACAATCTACCCACAGGGACCATCCGTCACAGGCCAAGAGTGAAAATAACCTCACCAGGAATCAGGACAAAAACTTCAGCCAATTATTTGGTGAGGCAAGAGCACAGTACAAAGCTTCAAGGAACTTAGGTTCAATTATGAAGCCAGGACACTCATTTCCTGGAGTGGGAATACTCATCCCATTGAATTCAGCCTAATGGAATTCCCTGAGGTGGGAATGGATTGGCTACTGAGTCAAAGAGATTTCATAGTTACTTTGGGGGCAAGACAGTTTATTCCTTAGTTTGAAGTTCTACAAGTTTACGTTTTGCTCAAGAGATCATCTCTGATAAGTTTTATTTTCTGCACTTACATAATTAGGAAGTATATGCTACTAGGAAAATAAACCATATTGGTCTTTCCATGATTTTTCAGATAAATCTGAGACCAGCATTAACTCTTTCAATCTACTAAGACTACTGTGATTAAATCACAGTCTTCTTGTACCACTCAAACTACTCCTGAGGAAAAGTTAATATGATTCTGCAGAAGCTATTAGAGACCTGTTCATTGAGCTGCCTGGAGAAAGAAGAAAAGGAGGTACTTCACAAAGGGGTGGGGAATTTAGGGCAAATAAAATTTTGAACTGACTTATAAAGCTATTATCTGGGAAATCTGAGACCCTAAGATTAGAAAATATATTTAAATTTTTGAGGGAAAAAAATAAGATTATTCTCAAATGGAATTATCCCATTACAAAACAAAATTTTTTTTAATTATGATAAATTATCCCAGCAATTTACACTAATGCCAGGATAAATGCTCCGACATTTAGTTACCTGACAATGAGACTCAAAATAAAGCAGTGAGTTGGGAGTGATGCTGAGAATGGAGCCCACAAGGCTGATGACCAGGTCCTCCCCTGTCTAACTGACATGGTCAGCATGAGCATTCTTTTCTATGAACATACATCTCAGGACTCTCAATGAAAGTTGACTCTCTCAGTCTTAAGAATGTAAAGATGTCTGTATTTTGAGGCTCCTGGGCTAAACATTATGAGTCAAGAAAAGTTCTTTAATGTTACTGCACTGAGTATGAAATGATTCGTGCTCAAGGGACAGAAACTGCAATTTGCCTTGGTCATGGCGAATTGGGGACATACTTATGTTGGGTGGATTTGATTTCAATATGGGAAGCAATGAACAAAAATAACAAAAGAGCTCTATTGGAAATACATACAAGAATTTCTCAGCTTTGATTTACTTCTATTTTCACTGTGATGGTGAATCAGTGGCACCCTTTCAAAATGACCTTCTGATATAGGACATGGATATCATCACTAACAAAAGATCCCATGGCACCTTTGTTGTCAGTGAGGTTTTATGATTTGTTCTTTGCTAATCCCTTAATTTGCTAAATTGAAAGGACTGGGATTTTCTCAGTATAACAAATAAAGAAATTAGCATCTCTACACTGGAGTCTCAGCATGTGAACTGGTGGTGAGACCCCAGCATGGCCAACAGCTGAAAGCCCTTTTGCTGCTCTTTACATTCTACTTGGTACCTATACTGAGTTTCACCATGTTCTTAAGACTCCCATGTAACATTTAACTCCCACTTCCCTAGCTCTCAACAAACAGCCCAGCTTCCTGTCTTATCAAGTAAATTGAGATAATGAGGAATGAGGCATACAATATTCTTTTCTCCTCAGTTTCTGTGACATTTCTCTTTCACTAGGAATTTTAATAGTATTGCAAAAGCATTCATTTTTTATTTATAAATATATTCATTTATTTTTATAAAGAATAACCTTATTTCATAGGTAAAATATATTAATCTTAAGCTAAATAATAGGAAAACTAACTCAATGGTAAAAGAATCACCCACTAATGACCAAATAGGGCTTATACTAGGAAAGCAAGGATGGTTAGTAAATCTATCAGTATAACAAATTACATAATTTGTTCAATATGTAAGACCATGATCATCTCAACAAAACTCACTTCTCATTTCTGAGTATATCAGTTGCAGAAAAATAGAGGCATTTCTTTCTTTATCACAGTAAATATATTTTAAACCAAAAGCCAACATCAAATGGTTGTAAACATTCCCATCAAAATAAAAAGAAAAGCTAAGAAAATCTACTATAATTTTATAATGTTCTGAAAGGAATATATGAAAATAGAAATAAAAGATACAACTCCACAAATGAGAAAAAAATTATAATTAAATTAAAAACTACTAGATAATACAGTAAATTCCACAAACTCAAAATAAATGCTTAAAAATCAAGTTTTCATTTTATAGCACTAAATAATTAGAAAATATAACAGAAAAACACTCTATAATTACAACATAAGGGTATTCCAGTTATTTTATATTTTAACAAGAAATGTGAATTTACTTATACTAAGGGAAAAAAACCAGGAAATTATAGTAAACAGAAGGAATCACCATCTGATTGGATGGGATAAAAGGGTATGAAAAATGTGACTTTTCCCATATTAATTTATAAGCTTTACAAATATCTCATCAAAATTCAAATAGAACTGTAGTTGGAATATGAAAAGATTTTAATCTTCAAATGAAAGAATGAATAATCTACAAAAGCAAAATGCATTTTTTAAAAAAGTAATGAAAGAAAATGACCAAGCAGATATTAAAATATATTAGACATCTGCAATAATTAAAAAGTATGTCATTGTACAAAAATCAACAGATGGAGGGATAAATAATCCAGATCCTAGGATAAGAACTGGTCCATGGCCTGGACTGAGGCTAGAATTCTGCCACTTATCCATTCTGTGACCTATGGTGAACTATTTAACTTTTCTAAACTTCAGTTACATCATTTATAAAATAGGAGAAATAATGGAACCAACTTCATAGGGTTGTTGTAGAACTGCATACATTGATGTAAGGAACACAGTGCAATACTCAGCCATAGACTGAGCTTTCAAGAAAGGTAAGTGGCTATAATTATTACTATTATTGTTGCCATTATTATATGATCAAAGAAGTATTGCAAACCAATTGTGATGGTATGAATCATTCAAAAAATTATATTTAGACATTCGCTCCCGTGGAATAAAATTTTAATAATAATTATTATATTGTTATTGTCATTGTCAATAATCATTGAGTTGTTACAATGTGCAAAGACTGATCTCAGTGCTTTACATGAACCAATGTGTTTAATCCCATTAACTCTAACAGGCAGATACAACAGTCACATCCCTTTTGCAAACGAGGAAACTGCGGCACAAGGATGTTAAGTAACTTGCCCACAGCTGATGAGTGGCAGAGCCAGATATTAAAGCCTGGCCGTCAGGCTTCAGAACCCATGCTCTTAATCCCTACACTCTGCTCCCCAAGCTAGTGCCTTACCTTCTACCAAGTGCCATGATAAATCCTAAATGGATTACAGAGACAAATGTCAGTAATGTCTTCATAAAAATGCTGTAAGTACATGGGTGAATATTTAATTGCTTTTGAGGTGAATACTACCTTTCTAAACATAAAAGCAGTGGAAGAAATGACAGGAGAAAAGAGTAACAGATTTTACTACAAAAACTTTTAAACTTTTATCTCAAATACCTGTTAAGTAAAATTAAAACATACACAAGAAAATGAGAAAAATGCTTGTTAATAAATATGGCAAAAGAGCAATATCATTATTATACAAAAATTCTATAAGTCAAAAAAGTAAAAGAAAAATTTCAAAGAGTATATGAGCAAAGTCATGAACAGCTTATTCAGAAAAGAATACTACTGGTCAATAAGCATGAAAAGAATTTCTGTCTCTAGTAAGTTATAGACATAAGTGACTGAGGTTTAAAGAATAGAAGTATGTGATCAGCAAGAAAATAATTTTCTTTTTCATATAGCTATATATAAAAATCTTATTAGAAGAAAATATGAGATAAAATATAAATGCCACAAAATTTTTAAAATTTGTCTAAATCAAAATTATAACTTTTGTTTTATAATATACAATAAAGTCAAGTGATAGTAAGCAGAAAATATTTGTACTATATATAATACACATAAAATTAATATCAAAACTATAAAAATCCTAAAAAGTCAATGAGAAAATAACACGACAGTCCTTTCAAGATGGACAAAGGACATAATCAGACATTTTATAGGAGAGAGGATACAAATGTCTATTAAATATTTGAAAGGCTGCTCTATAACTTGCAATAAGTGAAATGCAACTCAAAATAATATATTATTCTTCCCATCAGATTATTCAAAATTATATAAAATATAATTATCCAGTACTGAGGATTCAGGTACTCACATAAATAGTTGTTGGGTTTATAAACTGGTTCAACTGTTCTGGAAAAACTGGAAACAACACAAATACCTATCCTTAGGGGAATGGTTAAATTTACTTTGGCACATCTGCACTGTGGAATATACAATAATACTATGTGCCAGTAAAAGAAGTCTTGTCTTCTGTCTGTGTACTTACATGAAAAAATCTCCAAGACATATCATTAAGTAGATAAAGTTAGTTCATCTTCACATATATTTACTGAGCATCTACTGTATACCAGGTTCTAGTCACAGATATATCAATTAACAAGAGACAAAAGTCGTTGCCTTTGTGGAGCTAACAACTATAGTGTAAAATATGTACAAACCTTTCATTTTTTAAAATCACAAATCATGTGTGTATGTACATATGTGTTTGGGCATGTATGTATATGTGTACATATGCTCCAGAATGGTAACAGTAGCTATAGCTATGAAGGTGAATGAGACTGGGTAAGGGTCAAGGGTATATTTACTTGATGTGCATTACTTTTTTCACAGTGAAAATATGTTTACGTATTTCTTGTGTAACAAAAAGTAAGCTTCAAAATCATACATTACACTGAAACTCTGTGGTAAATAACCTATACAGTGCACATAAGGGAAGGGCTGAAGCAAGAACTAAAGAAAATTTGAGCAGAGATTTCTGTTTTAGAGTACCAGCTCTATCCTATCCTTAACTAACTACTTAAAAAGTCACTGTGGCCAAAGGATTAGATGATGAGCTAGCTGGTAAGGGATGGAAATGGGAGAAACTCGACTACGGTGAAGGTGTAGGAGACTTGAGTGAGACATCCAGCAGCTAATCACTGGCATTCCCCAGGCTTGCAATCAGGAGCAGTAAGGGGTGGAGTGGGCAGTGTTGGGGGAGGAAGGGGCCTGGGTGGGTCTATCACAGGTTTGGTTTATGATAGACCTGCCTGAGGGAGAAAACCAGCAACTTTTGGTATTGGGCCAAATAGTAGCAACCCATGTGGAGTTTCTCCACCACCTGGGTGGCTGTGTAGGAATAAAATGGAAACCTCTTCTCTAAGATATGGAGTGGAGATTAAATAAGTGAAAATTAAAACAGTGAGAGTTAAGTATCCTGGAACAAGGGAATGATACAATCCCGATGTCCATGAACACTGAAAATAGTCATAAACAGGAAGACACTAAGATGTCATTTATCTGATAATTCAGAGGAACATTCAGGTCTGAAATTACAGTGGTTAATAAAATAATAGTGGGAGAAAATAAAATTTTACATGTTACAAAAATTCCAAGGAATTCAAGTCACACAGGCATTTAATTTACTTGGAATGAAATATATCATGTTAAAAAGAGAGAGAGAGAGAGAGAGTCAGGCAACTAGGACAAAGGAGACAGAAAGAAGAAAAGAGGGAAGCAGGGAGGGAGGAAGGGTAGCTGTGAGATCGCAGGAGAGAGGCAGGAGGGGAAACCCTTAGTTTGCCCAGGTGCCCATTTCCCCTGGTGAAACAAGACCAGGCCTCAACTGCCCAGAGGAAAGATCACAGCTGAAAGGTAGGGCTAGATTCTGCCTACTGAAGGGATATTTCAAGGTAATTCTGAATACATAGGGTTTTTCTCCTCACTGATTTTTAGCCCTAAACCCTCAATTAAGATGTAGCTTGGCTGTAAAATTACAGTAAGCACATCTGTGTATTTTCTGGAAAAACATCACGAGACATACATTAAGTTCTATTTCAAGTAGAAGTCTAGATTTAAAAGATACAGAACAAATTAGCAGTCCATACATTTCACTAAGTGTGGCTTTCATGGACTCCATCCTCTGTTGATTTTATTAAAATAAAGTTGGTTGTATTTTATAAGCTATTGATTGGTCCCTCTGGAGATACTTTCACAGAATTAAGGGATAAAAAAGGAAACACTCTAACAGCTATTATAGTTTTTCATTGTTGATCCATGCAGTAGACTGAATGTTTATGATCCCCGAAAATTTATATGCTGAAACCCTAACACCCAATGGCATGGTATTAAGAGGTGGGGCCTTTGGGAGGTAATGAGGGTTAGGTGAGATCATGAGGATGGAGACGATGGAGTTAATACCTTATAAAAAGAGAAGGAGACATGGGATCTCTCTCTCTTCATATACCATGGAAGGCCACGTGAGGACATAAACAGGAAGAGGGCCCTCACCAAGAACCCAACCGGGCTGGACCCTGATCTTGGACTTCCAGCCTCCAGAACCACAAGAAATAAATGTTTATTGTTTAAGTCACCTGGTCTATGTTACTCTGTTATAGCAGCCCACAATGACCAAATCAGGTTAATTTATACAAACCCAAGTTCATTCTATTCAGGATCAATCCACTTTAGATTAAGAAAAAATGTAAGTAATAAATAAAAATAATAGTGAATGACTGAAATGATGTGACTTGCCATAATTGAGACTATTAAATAAAATTCTTTGTGCAATTTACGAACTATTAGAAGCAGTGGTTAACACCGTAATTAAGAGAAAAAGGTCTAGAATCAAACTGCCTGGATTTGAATCCTGGCGCTGTCAGTTATCATCTTTATGACTGGACACATGACTTGGCCTCTCCATGCCTCACCTTCCTTATCTGTAAAATTGAAATAATTAGGGTACCTACCCCTTAAGGTTGTTGGGAGGAGTAATGAATTAACGTGTGTAAAGTACCTATAACTACACCTGAAACATAAGTAATCAGGGTTAACTGTTGTGATTTCTACAGAATTGGTGGGAGTAGAGAGCCTTTCACTTTGTTACATCTTTTTTAGTAAATAAAACTTTCCTACTTGGTAGGTTTTGAAATTGTAAATTCCCAAATCTTATATGGATTTATAGTTCCACAGCATGTCTGTGGAACTTCATGGGTCCATTTCTCTGTCAGTTTTTTCTCTCTGCCGTTCTCTTCCCTCCCACTCCTGCCCTTTCTTGAGGGTGGGGTGAGACTGGAGAGAAGAGTAGATGACATAGAAAATGAATAAGGAAAAAGAGAGTGTGTGTATTACCATTAAAAAAAATTGTTAGGGCTTCCCTGGTGGCACAGTGGTTGGGGGTCCGCCTGCCAATGCAGGGGGTGCGGGTTCATGCCCCGGTCCGGGAGGATCCCGCGTGCCACGTAGCAGCTGGGCCCGTGGGCCATGGCCGCTGGGCCTACACGTCCGGAGCCTGTGCTCTGCGGCAGGAGAGGCCACAGCAGTGAGAGGCCCACGTACCGCAAAAAAAAAAAAAAAAAAAAAAGTGTTAAACGTTTTATTTTTTCCTCATGATAAATTATCTTGTAAGCTATAGAGTTTTAAAGAAAAAAGAAAAATTCTCAGGAAGCAACCCTCAAAAAACCTAATCAAAATAATATTTTAATAAAGGTACCATGCAGAAGGAGAGAATAGCTGTGATTTATCTCAGTAACAGAAAGTATTAGTATTTTCTTAAAACAGAATAAAGAAAATACCTTTTAAAGTTCCAATGGTCCAAATTATAAATTTAGTTTAATAAACAATTAAAGTGCAGCAATAAACTGTAAAGCTAAATCCTAGGTAAAGTTTATTATAATAAGCCATTTTAAAAAGAAGAAAAAGAAAATCTTCAAGTATCCAAAGTGTAGTGAGTTGAATAGTGTCTCCCACAATGTCCATGGAACCTCAGAATGTAACCTTATTTGGAAACAGGGTCTTTGCAAATGTAATAAGTTAAGACGAGGTCATACTGCATTAGAGTGAGCTCCAAATCCAATGACTGGTGTCCTTAAAGAAGAAGAAAGGACACATGGGCAGACACACATTGGAAGGAAGCCATGTGAAGATGGGGGCAGAGATTAGAGTTAGGCAGCTACAAGTCAAGGAATGCTAGGAGCTACCAGAAGCCAGGAAGAGGCAAGGAAAGCTGCTACCCTAGAGCCTTCATAGAGAGTATAACCCCAAACACACCTTGATTTCAGACTTCTAGTCTCCAGAACTTTGAGAGAATAAATTTCTGTTGTGTTAAGCTACTCAAGTTTGCAACACTTTGTTACAGCAGCCCTAGGAAACTAATACACCAAGGAAAATGGAAGTCTCAGAATTAGTTTATAAACTTAAAGACTTCCCTGTCAGACTAAGTAGCAACAAGCAACGCTATATTATCCTAACAGGAAAGAAACTCAGCTAAGAAGAATAGATCTCATTTTACAGATAAGGTACATGCTAGAACAGCTGTGATATATGCATTATTGGCATGACAAATTATATTCCCACGAACTTGAACTGCATAATTTTAGAAATGTGTGCCTTAAAATGCAATCCAATACATGTAATAAAAATTACATTTACACTTCTTTGCTGATAAGGGACATCTATTTAATGTTTCATGAATACAGATAATCATTTATATTCTTAAAGGTATATATAATACCTTGCCACAAATCTTTGAGACTTTTTAAATATTCAGTTATTTCTTAATAAAAAGCACAAACACCTGTTAGAGCATTGATAGAGGTTTCATTAAAATTGGCTACCTTGTAGATCAACAGAGAGATGGAGCAAAAATTTATACAATTCTTCCTACAAAAATGTTTTTTAAAGTACTTTTAATTAAAAGAACTTGATAAAGAAACTGCTGATTGGTTCTAAAAATTTATAACATCTATTTAAAAAGACATGCTATAAATTGCTTATTAGAATATTGGAGTGAAGCCATTTTTCTTATTCTGTACTCAGAAAGCTGCCCTCAAAAATTAGTCCATGATGCAGAGGAAGGAACACTCTCAAACTCATTCTATGAGGCCAGAATCACCCTGTTACCAAAACTAGACAAAGATATTACAAAAAAAGAATATTACAGACCAATATCACCGGTGAACATAGACGCAAAAATCCTCAACAAAATATTAGCAAACTAAACCCAACAATAAATTAAAAGGATCATACACCATGATCAAGTGGGATTTATCCCAAGAATGCAAGGATTTTTCAATATCCACAAATCAATGTGATATACCATATTAACAAACCAAAAAATAAAAACCATATTATCACCTGAGTAGATGCAGAAAAAGCTTTTGACAAAATTCAACATCCACTTATGATAAAAACTCTCCAGAAAGTGGGCACAGAGGGAATGTACCTCAACATAATAGAGGTCATATATGACAAACCCACAGCTAACATCATACTCAATGGTGAAAAGCTGAAAGCATTTCCTCTAACATCAGGAACAAGAGAAGGATGCCCACTCTCTCCACTTTTATTCAACATAGTATTGAAAGTCTTAGCCACAGCAGTGAGAGAAGAAATAAGAGGAATCCAAATTGGAAGTGAAGAAGTAAAACTGTCACTATTTACAGATGGCAGGATACTATACATAAAAAATCCTAAAGACACCACCAGAAAACTACTAGAGCTCATCAATGAATTCAGTAAAGTCACAGGATACAAAATTAATATACAAAAATCTGTTGCATTTCTATATACTAACAATGAACTACAAGAAAGAGAAATTAAGGAAACAATCCCATTTACCATCACATCAAAAAGAATAAAATACTGAGGAATAAGGCTACCTAAGGAAGTAAGAGACCTGTACTTGGAAAATTATAAGACACTGATGGAAGAAACTGAAGACAACACAAAGAGATAGAAAGATATATTGTGTTCTTGGATTGGAAAAGTTAATACTGTTAAAATGACCACACCAGCAAAGGAAATCTACAGATTCAATGCAATCCCTATCAAAATACCAATGGTATTTTCACAGAACTAGAAAAATTCTAAAATTGGTATGAAAACACAAAAGATCCCAAATAGCCAAAGCAATCTTGAGAGAGAAGAACAGAGCTGGAGGATTCACACTCCCTGACTTCAGAATATACTACAAGGCTACAGTAATCAAAACAGTATGGTACTGGCACAAAAACAGATGCATAGATCAATGGAATGGAATAGAGAGCCCAGAAATAAACACATACTCATGGTCAATTGATCTACAACAAAGGAAGAAAGAATATACATTGGAAAAAAGACAGTCTCTTCAATAAGTGGTGCTGGGAAAATTGGACAGTTACACATAAAAGAATGAAATTAGAATTTTCTCTAACACCATATAGGAAAATAAACTCAAAATGGATTAAAGCTCTAAATGTAAAACTGGAAACCAGAAAACTTCTAGGAGAAAATGTAGGCAGAACACTCTTTGATATAAATTGTAGCAATATTTTTTTGGCTCTATCTCCTAAAGCAAAGGAAATGAAAGCAAAAATAAATACATGTGACCTAATTAAACTTAAAAGCTTTTTAACAGCAAAGGAAACCATCGACAAAATGAAAAGACAACCTACTTGAATGGGAGAAAATATTTGCAAATGATATGACCAGTAAGGGGTTAATATCTGAAATATATGAACAGATCCTACAACTCAACATTAAAAAAAACAAAAAACCTGATTAAAAAATGGGCAGAAGACCTGAATAGACATTTCTCCAAAAAGGAAATACAGATGGCCAACAGGGACATGAAAAGATGCTCAACATGGCTAATCATCAGGGAAATGCAAGTCAAAACCACAATGAGATATCACCTCACACCTGTCAGAATGGCAATCATCGAAAAGAACACAAATAACAAATGTTGGCAAGGATGTGGAGAAAAGGGAACATTTGTACACTGTTGGTGGGAATGTAAATTAGTGCAGCAACCAATACTTGAAAACAGTATGGAGATTTCTCAAAAAACTAAAAATAGAACTACCATATGACCCAGCAATTCCACTCCTGGGCATATACCTGAAAAAAACAAAAGCACTGATTTGAAAAGATACATGTACCCCAACGTTCATAGCAGCATTATTTACAATTGCCAAGATATGGAAGCAACCTAAGTGTCCATCAACAGATGAACCAATTAAGAAAATATGCTATACATATACAGTGGAATACTATTCAGCCATAAAAAGGAATGAAATTTTGCCATTTGCAACAACACTGATGGACTTGGAGGGTATTTTGCTAACTGAAATAAGTCAGACAGAGAAAGACTACTACTATATGATAATACTTATATGTAGAATCTGAAAAATACAACAAACTAGTCAATATAACAAAAAAGAAACAGACTCACAGATATAGAGAACAAACTAGTGGTCACCACTGGGGAGAGGGGCAATCTAGGGGTAGGGAATTAAGAGGTAGAAACTATTACATATAAAATAAGCTACAAGGATATATTGTACAATACACAGACTGTAGCCAATATTTTATAATAACTATAAATGGAGTACAACCTTAAAAAAATCAATCCATAAACCATTACTGGATATGTAGATTTCATTGTTGCTTTGTAACAGTCTCCCCACTTCCAAGGGAGAAAAGGTTCAATTTGAAAATAAAAGCAATTATTTTACTATCTTTCTTGAAGACTAACAGAATAATACAAATAGATAACAACAACAACAATAATAATAGGAAGTACTTTACATAGCACTTACTATCAGTCAGTCCCTGTTCTAGGTACCTAAATTGTGTTATCTTATTTAATACTTACAAAAACCTTATGAAGCAGTTCCAATTCTTATCAGCTTATTATAAATTAGAAACCTGAGGAACAGGAAGGTTAAATAATTTGTTCCTGGTCACAGAGTGGCTTCACAATTCCAGCTCTGAAGAACAATTGTACTATATTACTTCTCAACTTTGTATAGTCAATAGAATTATTTTTTAAAAAGAAAGAAAGAGAAGGAGGAAGGAGATAGAAAGTCGGAGGATGAATTGGGAAAATTATTAAATTTAATCAATAAATGAAAATAGGGTTTTAATAATGAGGTATTAAAAATCTTATATTCCTTCAAGAAGACAAAACCTACAAGAATTCTATTACCCAAATTAAATTGTTCTGAAGACAAACAATGCTCAATGAGTACCTGTAGCCATCATCTCTGATGCATCTCCTCCTGCCCCTATTCTCTCTTCTTCTAACAATAGCTCTGACTTCAAGTGGAGAGAAAACCACCTCCACTTCCAGTCCACGTGATCTGGCTTAAGCCAATCAGTACATCTCTTTCTCTGGCCACAGTGATTGGTTCAGAAATGAGCACATGATCCAAGCCTGTCCAATCAGAGTGCATCTCAGGAGTTCTTCTGAGAATTCTGGGAGAAAGACTCATTTATTTCTGTGGGATTCAAACCAGGAAGGAAACCCCTGGCTGCCATATTGCAATTCTTTGGGGCCGAAGAATAGAGCCAATAGCAAAGAAGCAGAACCAAAAACTGGAAAGAGTTTGTCTAGTTCATCATGGTTTATCAAATCAGTTCATCTTGATACTGTTTGAGCCATGGATAAATAGTACTTAACACTACCTATGAAATGTTCAATCATGTAAACGAATTAATTCACTTTCTTCCAAGGTCATTTAAATTGAGTTCTTCTGAAATTTATATCTGAAAGAATCCTGATATAGATATTGGTACCAGGAAGTCACATGAGTGTGGGAATTAAAAGTGACAGACCCTGAAAGGTGGAATTAGCTGAGTGGACAAAGAAGGAGGGAGGGCTGTTAGGAGCCCTCTATTGTAGCCTAGGAAGTTGGCAGTCTTTGCTATCCAGCTGTAAAATAGCTGATTAAACTCTCACCTCTTTCTTTTTTTTTTTTTAAGAGCCTGGGATGTTGGATGTAGTGTTGGCAGCATCTACAGAAAACACCACCTGCCACCCTCTACAAGAGTAACCTGCTTTTTTTTTTTTTTAAAGGTACATTCTGGATCATTTTAATTAATTTATTTATTTTTGCTGTGTTGGGTCTTCGTTTCTGTGCGAGGGCTTTCTCTAGTTGTGGCAAGCGGGGGCCACTCTTCATCGCGGTGCGCGGGCCTCTCACTATCGCGGCCTCTCTTGTTGTGGAGCACAGGCTCCAGACGCGCAGGCTCAGCAGTTGTGGCTCACGGGCCTAGTTGCTCCGCGGCATGTGGGATCCTCCCAGACCAGGGCTCGAACCTGTGTCCCCTGCATTAGCAGGCAGCTTCTCAACCACTGCGCCACCAGGGAAACCCAAAACTCTCACCTCTTTTAACAGTGGTCTCGAACTATTACTTACGGAGATGGAAGAACTAGGGAACTTGGTAGGAAAATTTTAGAATATTGGAGTGTGTTGATCTTTTTAGACCTGTAGGGGGTCCTAAGGAAAAGAGACTACTGTCTGCTGAAACTAGCTTTCAGAAAGTAGGGAGGGAAGAGACCCTGTGTTGATAAGAAAGGTCTTTTTACCTTACAGCCTACAATTCAAGAAGGTTGAGAATCCAGTTATCTGGAGACTTGTAGGTTTGGGAAAGCCAAATTTCACAATTGATTCTAAAGTTAGAGCAACAGAAGGCACGTTGGTGGGAAACAAAATGGACAATAAGCCCGGTACTAGAAGGTGCCCTGATAGCCCGGAACTAGGAGGTATCCTGCAAGCACCTGCTCTGCTCCCTGCCAAAGGAAAAGGTCTTCCTAGTTACGCAATTGCAGTTGGATGCAGTCTGGGCCAAAGAGCAGGTCAGCACTTCTGGCTGTAGACTTTTACAGCTAAAGGAATGGATTATCAGTCACGTAAAAGCCACATCATTCCTCCTGGTCTCAATATATCCTGGCCCTTAACACATTCAACTCCAGAAAACTTCATCCCTATTTCTTTTTACTACACAGACCTTCTGAAGACAATGTTCCACAAATATCTGTAGCTATCATTTGTCATTTCCCTCCTCCAGTGTCTGTTCCTTCTTATTCCAATAACATCTATGACTTTAAGGTGGCATTCTCTTCCCTCTTAAACCTTGAGATACAACATCCCACTCACTGACTTCAACCTCCAACCCTAATTTTTCCCCTTAATCCTGGTACACATTTTCTCTAATTTCAGAAAAACCCCAGTGCCCTTGTTTCCCCATTTCCTTTCAATTTTCAGTCAACATCATCTTTTGTCTTTTCTTTTTTTCTGGGCCCAATCTCAGATTATATTTTCCTGTTTCCTTTGCAGTTAGGTGAGGCCACGACTGAGTTCTGGTCAATGGAATGGAAATGGAAAAGATGTGTGCCACTTCCAGGCCGGTCCTTACAAACCTCCCTCACTCAGCCTTCTTTTGTTTTCTTTATTTTTTATATCTTTATTGGAGTATAATTGCTTTACAATGCTGTGTTAGTTTCTGCTGTACAACAAAGTGAATCAGCTATACGTATACACATATCCCCATATCACCTGCCTCTTGAGCCTCCTTCCCACCCCCTCCCTATCCCACCCCTCTAGGTGGTCACAAAGCACTGAGCTGATCTCCCTGTGCTATGCGGCTGCTTCCCACTAGCCATCCATTTTACATTTGTTAGTGTATATATGTCAGTGCTACTCTCTCACTTCATCCCAGCTTCCCCTTCCTCTTCCTGTGATGCTTAACACCACTAATAATCAGAGAAATGCAAATCAAAACCACAATGAGGTATCACCTCACACTGGTCAGAATGGTCATCATCAAAAAATCTATAAACAATAAATGCTGGAGAGGGTGTGGAGAAAAGGGAACCCTTCTGCATTGTTGGTGGGAATGTAAATTGATACAGCTACTATGGAGAACAGTATGGAGGTTCCTTAAAAAACTGAAAATAGAATTACCATATGACCCAGCAATCCCACTCCTGGGCATATACCCTGAGAAAACCATAATTCAAAAAGACACTCAGCCTTCGTTCTTTCTTATCTTTTGGAAGAATGAAGAGAATTCGAAAGTCCGTGACTGACCACGTGAAGCAGGGTTGCCTCACCCCAGCCCCATCTAGATGACTTGATTGAATTGCCATAGCAGGGTGAATTAAATTGTTATTATATTAAGCTATTGAAATTCTGGGATTGTTACTTGGTTAACCTCTCCTGACTAATGTCATGACTAGTACACTAATCAGAACCATTCATATCAATCCTTTATTTCAAACTGTCTTTCTTCAAAACTTTAACTCATCTGCTCTTTTGACCTTACATGCTGCTTCCCTAGAAAAACTTCAGCTCAGGGTATTAATTCCATTGTCTGCTTTCTTAGCTTTGCTCTACCTTCCAGCTGTGGAGTAGAAAAGCAGTTCACAAGACCAAGAGGACTGGTACTACCTCGGTGGTCCAAACAATGTGCAGGACCTTCTACCAGTCCACCCATTTGACAACTTCCCCAGTGCTTCTTGAGCTCTTGGAAATATCTAATACTACTTGACCATTCCCTCTTTGAAACAGTCTCTTCCCTGAGCTCTCATTCTACTACTCGCCAAGTTTTCCTACTTCTCTTATCACGTCTTAGACTCCTTTTCAGTTCCTTGTTCTGTCCCAACTCTTCTTTCTCTTTTATCCTTTAAATCCCACACTTACTTCTATGCTTTCATCTTCTGGAGGTGATCTCATCTACTCCCATGGCTTCAACTACGATGTACACATTGAGAACTGTAAAACTTGTATCTCCAGTCTAGATGAGTCTTGAACCTCAAACTCTACTGACATCTCCAATAGGCACAAAAAATATATCTGAAACTGAAATCACCACTTCTTCTCCCACCTCCACTGAAATTTGCTCCTCCTTCATCTGTACTCCCTTTGTCAGTAGACCTCCCTAGCCATAGCCTGGGAGAATGACTTAACACCCCCCACCCAACTCCACAACTATTTATAACTCTTTCCATCCCCTAAATATATTTTTGAACCTGTCCTTCTCCTAGATACCTCCTGGTATTGACATTTGTATTTTCTTACCTGAATTATTTCAGAAATGTCTTCATCAATTTCCATATATCTAGTTTTATTCTTCCAAATCATTTCATATGGCTAATACACATATCTTTCCAACATATAAATCAGATGATACCCCTTCCCTACTGGAAATCTTTCAGTGGTTCCCTACTTTTGGAATAAATGGTTCTCTGTCTCTTCTGAAGTCTAGGCACTTTCATCCAACTTCCCACTGGATATTTTTACTCCAATCTTCCACAGTGACTATATTCAACCTATCTACCCTTCCTCACTATGTTCCTTTCTCCATGAAGAGCACCACCATCTCATTTGTGCCTAAATAAGGTGTCCACACTGCATTGCTGACAATCCCCAGTGCTCTCCTCAACATCTAATTCATCACAATCCTTTAGATTCTTTCTACTTAATATCTCCTGAATTCATCAGCTTCTCCTCAAATCTAGTACAGAGAACTTAGCTAACCCAAATAATCATAATCTTTTGTCTGCAACAGCCTCTTAACTGTTAGGGGGCTAGACTCCTAGACTAGACTCCTAACTAGTCTACTTTTTCTAATCTCGTCCTCCCTTCAAAATCTTTCTCCACACTATAGGCAAAATGATCTTTCTAAGTATTATTATGATTGCACTTAAAACCTTACAATGATACTCCACTGCTTTCACCATCACACACACAAAAAAAATAGCTTTGGGACTTCCCTAGTGGCACAGTGGTTAAGAATCTGCCTGCCAATGCAGGGGACACAGGTTCGAGCCCTGGTCCAGGAAGATCCCACATGCCGCAGAGCAACTAAGCCCGTGTGCCACAACTACTGAGCCTGCGCTCTAGAGCCCGCAAGCTGCAACTACTGAGCCCACGTGTCACAACTACTGAAGCCCACACACTCTAGGGCCCAAGTGCCACAATTACTGAGCCCACATGCTGCAACTACTGGAGCCCACGTGCCTAGAGTCTGTGCTCCACAACAAGAGAAGCCACTGCAATGAGAAGCTCACGCAGCACAACAAAGAGTAGCCCCTGCTCACCCCAACTAGAGAAAGCCCACGTGCAGCAACAAAGACCCAGCACAGCCAAAAAAATAAATAAATAAAATTTAAAAGAAATAGCTTTAATGGAGCTTACTGTCCTAGTGAAAGAAAACAAAAAATAATAAATAAACAAGATAGATAATAATGACAAGATTTGGGGGAGGAATGGTGACTTTAGATTCAACAATCAGGGCCAGCCTCTTACTGAAGTGATGTTTCAATGAGGCCTGAAGTATCAGAAGGAGCTAACCTTGAAAAAGGGGACAGACTTCAACTACTTACCATAATCCCCACTGGGATGTGAGCTCCCTGACAGCAGGGCCCATGATTTATTCATCGTTCTAACATCTATCACAGTTTTGACTCTCAAAAGTTTCAAATACACAAGGGATGAGTGAAGGGATGAATGAAGTTTACGTTGAAATTTCTGGGCAGTGCAACTTTAGGCTAATTGTGTGCTCACATTTTTTTCATACATTTGTTGACACCAGCATGTAGAACTGCTAAGCAGACAAATTTTTAGGCAGGTGAAAACAAATGGGGATTTAGACTTTAAGGAGGAATTTTTCTTTCTTCAAATTCTTCCAAAGTATTCAGAATAGATTCTGCACAGCCATCTCTTATAATCAGGAGTGCTAAGAGGATATCAGAATGAATGAAGCATTTGCTAGGATAGTGCAGAGTTATCTTAGCCCCACCAACCATTAAAGCTGACATCAGTTAGCAGGCTAAGCTCCAAAGCTCCCTGTCTTTTGAGCTTCTTGATTTTTTAATACAAACCCAAATCAACCTCAGTTATTCAGATTCATAAAAAAAGGGGTTTCAAGTCATTATGGTTCATTTCTGCTAAGCAGAAAAAAAACAATAAAGGATTCTTTAAAATATACTGTATAGTGTTTAATTATTGGATTTGGTTCTGAAAAATAAGATATTCAGGTTCATAACCTCTTACTTGCAAAGTGAAAGGTTAAAAGAACAGCAACAACAGCAATAAATTTGGCAGCAAAACCTGACTTGATGTGAAAATATTTATGTCTTTCATTTAATCTACTTGGTGTGATTATCATTTGTTTCACTGCAGAAATACAATATGTTTAATTACAGGGTGCTGCCTCTGACCCCACAGGAATACTGGGTAATATATAATATATGCAATATTTTTCTAAAATCCATAAAGTTCTGACCTTCAAGGCACATCTGGCCCCAGAGGTTTTGGATAAGGGATCTGTATTCTATTACAACACTCACCCCAATTCTATTATCTTGAGTTATAAAACTTCCATAATGTATGAGCTTTGAAGTACTCAGTGAAAGGAAAGGCACAGAAACACAATTAGCATGATTTTAGCATTTGGAGGCAATATAATTGAAAACTGCTCTGAGTTTCCATCCAGATCTGATTTAAAGTATGCATTTATGCCACTATACTATTGCTTTTCCAATAAGTATAAACTTCTATGAGCTAGAATTCTGACCATGAGGAAAGTTTTATAGGTAAATCCATTACACCACACCCAGGCTTAATCTGGCCATTGTAATCTACAGAATAATTGCCATAGCTTCTAATTTTCCCAAATATTTCACTGTTCTCATTTAATAACTTTTATAACTTTCTTATACTCCATATTTTTTTTCTCCCCAAAGTTCCAAGAAACAGCACCTACCTACCTACCGTCTACTCTTTATAGGGCACGTATCTAGTACCCAGCTGCAAACCTCATGATGTAGGTTATTTCTGATTCTCACAATCACCGGGCAGAGATATTTTCTATTCTTCCCATCACACAATTGGGCAAACTCAGGTTCAATTTGTCCAAGGCCACATTGCTACTATGTGACAGAGGAGAATTTGAACCCAGGAATATCTCGCTCCAAAGTTTGTTTCTGCCAAAGCGTCATGAAGAAAATAACTGACCCATCTTCCGATCTCATTCTCAAGTTGTGCATAGCTGGAAGAAAGATTTTAGGGCTGCCTTGCCCATGGTAGAAATGAGTATAATTTCTTTTTTCTTTTAATGCTAGTAATTTGACAATATCTTTATACTTCCATTAAGTGAAGATATAGCATCTGGTTTTAAAAGCTTCAACTCTAAAGCCATATAAAATGTGAATCAGTGTAATTTTACTTTTTGTTTTATTATTTTTTAAAAAATAAATACAATTAATTGCTATTGTGTAGTATCAACAGATATATCAAAATCAGTTGTTTAATATTCACCCACCTGTTAGAAGTGTCACCTACATTTATTGGAAATATTATCATAGAAGGGGAAATGAAAGGCTTACACCTTATAACAACATAGCATAAGAGGACAGATATGAAGGTCATTAATGATTTTAATTATTTTAAGGCCCATTAAAATTAGAGAAATATCAAAGCACCCACAGTGTTAAACATTTATTATTACAGCATTTTAGAATTTACTAGTTCATACCTTTCAATCACAGCAAGTTATTAGCAGTGAAGGGATGAACCCTCTTAAGAGGATTTTTATTTCAATGATAGGGTGTTATGGACAAGACAATCTAAGTTTAAAAAAATTAGTAGCAAGCGCTAGTTGAGTTAATCAGTTAAAGACAAACTGTGCCCTTGGGATGCTAAATGAAAAAGCAACAGTAAAGCTTACAGAACTTAGCTCGTACAATTTGCCTTGAAGGCGGAAGATTGGTTCCCTGAAATAGCAAAGAATTATATGCTTTAGTTCAGAAAAAAAGTTTTCAAAATAAAGTCTATTATTACCTCTTCTCCTTTCAAAACAATGGAAAAAATTTTAGAGCAGAGGTTTCAATTTGTTCAACAATTGTACCTCTGAATTTTAAAAAAAACTATAAAACCATCATTGTTTTGACTTGAAAAGAAATAACAATGCAAATATTCATTATCACATAAAACATAAAAGAAACAGCAAACTGTCAGAGTTAATGCAATCTCTGCAGAGCGCTATTAGTCAGAGACAGCTGGCCAGCCCAAAACACAAAAACTTAAAAGGTCAGATCTTCTTAGGAATTAACATCTTCATTAACCAACAGGATGTGGTGTGGCAGAGATTAAATCTTAAATCCCAAACTGCCTTCTTTAGAGCTGTCCCTTCACTGTTACCAAGCTGTGCAAATGTGTGAACTAGTCAGCAGCACCAGAAAGCTCATGCAACTACTCACCATATTTTAACCTTGAACTGACTCACAGAGTCAATGTTAAATCAAATTTAGGGGTAATGTAAGCAAGCAAAGCAGGACACAAGGAGTCAAATTTGAAAAGCAGAGCAAATAGCAGAAAAGTTATTTAAAATAAATCAATAGGGTTAACTGCATAAAACAGCAAAAAAAAAAAAAATGCAATTCACTCCAAAAACTTTAAAAGCAAAAACAAAACAAAAAGTTGCATTTCCAGCAAAATTTGCACATGATTAATTTGCATTTAAAAAAAGTCAATCAAGCAATTTAGTTCAAATTCTTTGGGACATGCATGCTCTAATTCTTTTAAACATTCCTACCTGATTTCCAATTGTGTTTTTCTTGTGAACCTGACTGCTCCTCTGCTGAGCACTGAGAAAAGCAAAGGAGAGAAGCACTGAAGAAAATCATAAGATTTTTTTCTGAGCAAGTAACAGATACTAAAATAAATACAGGCATTAAAAATATATCAACAACTGAGGCAGATCGAATATAAAAAATCCAGGTCAGTTTAATTCTGGAAGCAAAACCAACTCAATGGAACTTCTAGAACCAATTAGTAATCACAAATCAAAAATACACCACAGGAAGAAAACCTGTATTGCTGCATTAATAAGTCAAGGTTAAGTATTAGTGATATCCCACAGGTATATAAGATTGTACTGAAAATTGACAGCACTTTTTGAGTATATGCCATGTTCTAAGTGGTGTACAGATATTAGTGATTTTATTTTAATTTTAACCCTGTGAGGTAATATTCATTCATTTTACAGATAGAGAGACTGAGTCACAGAGAAGCTGAGTGGCTTCCCCAAAATTACTCAACTAACAAGTGCTGGTACTAGGTAGTCTAATTCCAGATCCCAAACTCATGATATCATCTGATCTCATTGCTTTGAATTCCACTATACTCTGACAACTCCCATAGTGCATCTTCAGCTTGGACCCATCTCATCAATTCTAGACTCAAATATGTTTTCAACAACTCAAAATTTCCACTTGGATGTCTAATGGGCATCTCAAACTTAATCTGTGAAAACTGAACTTGTGACATCCTCCCTAAATCCTGTTCCACCCACACTCTTCCCCTTTTTAATTAATGGCAATTCCATATTGCCAAGTGCTTAAGCCAAAGTCCTTGGTTCCCCTTTCTCTTACTTCCACATCAAATCGTCAGAAAATGCTATTGACTCTACTTCTCAAAATGTCTTTAAAATTCAACATCTTTTTATTCCATTGCCACTACCTTGTTCCAAGCCACCATTATCTCTCACTTGCACTGTTGTCATCACTTACTCTTTGGTCTCTTTGGTCTTACACACTTGTCCCCCTAATGTCTATTCTCAACACAGAAGCCAGAGTGATCCTTTTAAAGGGGGGTTCCTGTCACTCTTCTGCTCAAAACCCTCTATTGCTATGCAATACAATTACACTCAGGGTAAAAGTCAAAATTCTTGCAATGGTCCACAGGGCCCTTAACCCCCACTCTCCACCTCTTTGACTCATCTCCTCCTATTCTCCACCTCTTTCATTCGAGAGGTCCAGCCATACTGATCTCCTTTTTTTTTTTGATCCCACCATGCACACTCCCACCTCAAAGCCTTTATGCCAGCTGCTCCATCAGCCTAAAAAATACACTTCCCCCATATATCTGCATGGCTCCCAACATCATCTCCTTCAAGTCTTTATTCCAATTTATCTTTTCAGTGAGACCTACCACAACCACCCTATTCAAAATTGAATCCCCCCCTTCCTCCAGGATTCTCATCCCCTTTATACTGTTCTGCTTTTCTCTATGGCATTTTTCACCTTCAAACATACTATATAGTTGATTGATTTTTTTTGTGTTTATTATCTGCCTCCCTCCATTAGAATGAAAGCTCCTTGTGAGCAGGGGTTTTTGCCTGTTTCATTCACTGCTATAACCCCAGTGCATAGAAACTACCTGGCACATAGTTGGCTTCAACAAATATCTGTTGAATGAGAAATCCAATGAGGCTGATACCATTGTAACAGGAGCACAGAAGGGATAAGAGCCAGATATCAATTTAACCCCAGAAATCTCAGGATTAGGCAATATGTTACTCTATCTCTCAAAAGATTGAAGGCTTTCTTTTGGTGAGTCCATGAGTAAACATATATCAATATAAGAAAATACAACTCATTTTGGTTATTCTGAGAAGACTAGCAATACTGAACCCTCTGATTGTTTAGTTGTTTATAGAAGCTGTTTTAGAGATTAATGAAATAGTCTAAAACAGAGAAAAGATAGATTAAGGTTATCAATCAACTGTTTAAAGTAGTGGGATATTATAGCTCAGCAGCACATCAGAAATCAGTGCCACACTTAGAACAGTTGCTCAAAATGGCAATCTTTTATAATCTCCCATGATGTATTTAAGGTGCTTCCCTTCAAACTCACAGAAAAACTATATACTACCTTCAACTGAGGATGGGGAAGAGGTGGGTGCTAAAAGGCCACACTGTATTTCATTAATAAAGATATTTTGTGTCTCTTTCTTTTTCAATTTGCTAATTTCAGAGTTAGCTTTTCTTCTCTCCTCAGTTCTTATTATTTTTCTATTCTTTAGTTAAATGCTTAATTCCCTTAATTACTATGAAATTCATCTCTCTCCAACCTTTTCTCTGCATAATCCAAATCTACATTATTCAGCTTTTTGTGGTGAGGTTGTGAATGAGGTGAAGGTTGTGTCTGTGGCCAGGGGTCTGATGAGCCCACACTGCCCTCTGGCTGCCCACCATGCCCTGATGCACAAAGTGTGCCTAAAGTACTACTCTTCCTGGGGCTTCAGGTCCCATGCTTTCTTTCTCCAGGGTCCTCCAGTCTTTCCTCTCTTCTAGGAAGAAATGGGAAAACTACTATTATAATGTGATCATGCCTTCTTCATGGATATGACCATCTCTCTCAAGGATCATACTTGTGTTTTAGAGGTTTTTTTGTTTTTTTTTTAAACAGGAACTATTTTTAAATAAATCACTGACTAGTAGTGGTAACTTCGAACTATGGCAGATTTACAGGTGTTTACTTTGAAGTAGGTGAACTACTGGGGACCCTCAAATTATGTATAGGTCCCCTTAAAATCATATAAGAGAAAAGAAACTGAATATAAAGCAAAAAACATAGAGATTGTTGATGACTCCTTGTGCTATCTTAGGCAAAGAGTATGACCTAAATAGACCTTAGTTTCTTGGCTTTCTTGGCTATAAAGTGTGTGTGTGTGTGTGTGTGTGCATGTGTGTGTGTGTGTGTGTGTGTGTAGTCAGAGAGACAGAGACAAGTGCTGGGGAACTGTTTCTTAAGTTTCTTTTACATCTAAGATTCCTTGAGATGCAAAGTTACTCTAAGATGCTTGTGAAATCCACTAGGTGAAGAGATTTTCCACTGACATAGAATGTTCATCTACTAAATAATGCATATTTAGGATCTACCACTTATAAGAATATGCAGGGAAAAAACAGATTTATTTTATAAGCCAATCTCAAATATTAGTGTTAGAACAAATACTAAATTACCTTTACTTTTCACCTAAAAAATAATCTTTTTTTGCAGCAACTGGCCCCATAAATCCAAAGATACTTCTGTTAATGATGTATTTAGGTACTTAAAGTTACTCCATAAGTAACATAATAAAAAATAATCTGCCTAGATAGAAAACATCCTTTATCATAATTCTTAGGAATGCAATGATAACTGGACTGAAAGTATTTCAAAATACTTATTTAAAAATGTGTTCAGGGGGCTTCCCTGGTGGCGCAGTGGTTGAGAGTCCGCCTGCCGATGCAGGGGACACGGGTTCGTGCCCCGATCCCGGAAGATCCCACATGCCGCGGAGCGGCTGGGCCCGCGAGCCATGGCCGCGGAGCCTGTGTGTCCGGAGCCTGTGCTCCGCAACGGGAGAGGCCACAGCAGTGAGAGGCCCGCGTACAGCAAAAAAAAAAAAAAAATGTGTTCACAGAAAACCATGTAAGGACTTGCAAGTTAATTTGAGTCTCTGGAGGTATTCTTGGTAATAGGTCCTTAACTGGTTATATCTGCAATATTGTAAAACACACCTATATATAATGTTTTAATTTGACATAAGTCAAAACTTTTAGGGCACCAACTATCTGAAAGGAACTCTGTGGAACATATAAACATAAATAAGATATGGTCCTTGTAAAAAGAGCCTACAATTTATCTAGTGTGGGTAGTGACACACATACACAAAACACAAATAACAAAGGAATAAGCTCTAAAAGAATAAATATGTGAGGCTGTAATAGAAAGCCAAAAAAGTGCTTCTGTTTCAAATGTGGGATATAATTAACCCCATATCTTATTATCTGTGTGTACGTTATTAATCATATAAAATTCCTACTACACACAAGTCACTGCTGAAGAGTTCGCCAGAACATTAAAACACATAAAACCAAATTAGGTTAATTAGTTTAATGCTCTGAAACATAATGATTTTGAAATTATATAACAAAAGGTTTAACTTTTTATAAAAATAAGAGCACATTGAAAGACATTCAAAGGAAAATAATCCATGTTACCTCTTAGCTCAAAAAAAATTTTTGCATATTTGTGTCTATCCATGTCCATGTGCATATGCAATAAGACTATAATGACAGGGCTTCCCTGGTGGCGCAGTGGTTGAGAGTCCGCCTGCCGATGCAGGGTACACGGGTTCGTGCTCCCGTCCGGGAAGATCCCACATGCCGTGGAGCGGCTGGGCCCGTGAGCCATGGCCGCTGAGCCTGCGCATCCGGAGCCTGTGCTCCGCAACAGGAGAGGCCACAACAGTGAGAAGCCCGCGTACCACACACACACAAAAAAAGACTATAATGATGTGCCAAGGGGTATGTGTGACCATTTATCAGATAAATCCTGTACATAGTAATTGCTCTGAATGTTTAGAGAAAAGAAAGATCATTTTGGTCTGATTTGATCTGAGATTTTCATAGAAAACTTGAAGAAAAGTAAAATTTTAATAGAGGAAGAAAATCAACCGCATTCCAAGAGAATGCAGTAGTATAAGCAAAGCCAGGAGGTAGAAATCTGGGGCATGTAGGGAAGTTGTGGAAAGTAAAACAATTATGGGAAAAATTGTATGACCATAGACTCAGGTTTGTATTCAATAAATGACCTTAAAAGCCACCTAGTACAATAACTCTATGTTAGGGCCAATTATGGAGAATTTGGTCATTATACTGAAGGCAGCAGAAAGTATTCAAAGATTCTAAGCCAGAAAATGGCATGATCAAAGAAGTGTTTTATTAAATATTACCTCCCTGAAATAGTATCAACTCTGAACCAGGGAAGACAGGAAGCAGCCAGCCTTGACCCCCTCCCTCTGACTGTTGGAGTCCTGCCCAGCCTTCAAAATCAAAGCAAGTACCATTTCTGAATTATGCCTTCTCAGAAACCTCCAGTTATCTTTTCTTCCCATGAACTCCGCTAGCTCTTGGTCTGTGCCTGTATTCTATAAACAGGATTGTGTTATACGCAGGCCTCTAACTCCCCTCCAACAAGGTCTGCTGCCTGATGGCCAACGGTGTGTTGCATTAATCAGTATCTCTGCCTCTCTCAGCACTGACATTACCTCGCAGTGTTTAGTTTCTTAAGAAATATTTATGGAATTGTATTTTGATACCAGGGTTATATACACCGGATTTTTAATGTTTATCTGCAATAGGAAATTTAAATAATTTGAAGAAGTGTGCCATAGACATGTGCTGCAGCAAGAGTATGGTACATTTAGGAATCCAAAAGTGGCCAGTCTGGGTACAGCACAGAGTTAGGGGGTGGGATAGAGAGGAATAGTAACAATAGAATAGGCTGAAGAGGTAAGCAAAAGACAGATTCTACAGGGCCTTGGAAACCACACTAATGAGTTTACACTTTATTCTGAAAGTAATAAGAATTCCAGAAGGAATGAGAAAGAACATGACAAGGGGCAAGGAGACCATTGTAGCAACCCACCCAAGAGAAGACTAACTTTAGTAATAACAATGATGATAGGAAGAAATAGAAAAAATTCCAAAAATATTATAGAGGTAGAATCATATGGACCTGTGAAAGATGGAAGGAAACAAAGGTGAGGGGAACAAGGAGTAAAAGAATGACACTCAGGTTTCTGGTTTGAGCAACTGGGAGTTACCACCCAGAGAGTGGGAACAATGGAGGAGGCATGAATTATAAAATCAGATGATGAGTTTAATTTGGGAATATTGGGTTGAGGCTTGCCTAGGATATACAAATAGAGATTCCCAGTTATGTAGCTGAATATGGTAACAGTTCAAGAAAAAGTTCTGGAATGGAGATCTAGATTTAGAGGCATCAGATAAAGCTGGTAACTGAAACCACTGTGGTGGGTAACACTATTGGACAGGGATAGTGCAGTGAGTGAGAAAAGAAAAGGGTCTACAGAAGAATAATGATAAAAAGCAGTTCTTAAGCCATGATCAGAGGATAAAGAGCTCCAAAATAAAAATGAGAAGTGGCTAGAGCAGAAAAGAGGAAAGCCAGGAGACAATGGAGAGTTATTTCAGCAAAGGGATAGGATAGGTCTCTTCAACAAGGAGTGGTTAATGATGTCAAACAAAGGACTCAGAGTTGTCCATTGAATTAACTGTTCGCTCCTGGCCGAAAGCAGTCTCAGTAGAGTGGTGTGGTAGAAACAAGACCATGGTGAGCCAAAAAGTAAAAGAGAAGTGAGAAAGAAGAAAGAGGAGTACTGACTCTAAGTCAAACCAAAGAGGGCTCAAACAAATCAAGAAAATGGAGTCCCTCAGAGATGCAGATTCCACGGCAAACGTCAGAGTGTACCTCTCCCTCTACTACTATGTTTAGCTTGTAGAGGACACTTGAAATTAAAAGAAACGTCAGTTGGGCTATGATGGAGGAATTACTAGAAAAATGGCAACATACAGACTAAGGCAGTACAAGAGAAAAGTCTATCCTTTATACTGTAGTGACAGAGCATTTAAAAAGCTGACTGTATATTCCTGAGCCCTGGGGTTTGTTTAGAAGCAGCTAACAGAGTTACCTCTTTTTTCTCTTCTTGAAGCCACCACTGTAGGTTACCACCAAGTTGTCAATAAAGTATAGCCCACTAAAGGACCCAGAGCAATCAGCTGGATTCACCATATTCTAGAACTGTGCTGTCCAATACAGTCACTGGTACCCAGAAGTGGCTGTTTAAATTAAATTTTTAATTAATTAAAATTTAATTTTCATTTATTCTGCTTTACTAGCCACATTTCAGCTACTCAATAGTCACATGTAGCTAGTGGCTACTGTATTGGACAGCATAGGTTATAAAATATTTCCATCATCTCAGAAAGTTCTATTAGACAGCACTGCTCTGGAGTAAAGAATCTCTTTTAGAATGTTCTTTTATATTACCCCAAGAAGATTATAAACAGTTGCTGAGAGTCCCAAGAGTGCAACTTATCACATGTAGGCTTGGCTCCATCCAATCAGATTGAAGCCAAAGGAAGAAGAAAACTACATGATGTTGACTGCCCCTGCAGGATCTTTAGTGGAGTCTCAAGCTAAATATCATGCAAGAAAACCCTACAGAACTTGGGGACCTATAAAAGAAAGATGACTCATCTCCTAAGACTCATTTTAAGGATGAAGATAAAGTTCAAAACAACAGATTTGAGAATGAAAGAGAAAAGTAAAAGTCCACTTATTTTTAAAACAGTGCTTGAAACATTAGAATTTATAACTTATTTAAATAGATGATACTAAAGATGTCCTTGCAAGTTGCTCAAATCTATATTTCTACCAGTCCCAGTAGGAAACCAAGCATTTAATTCCTAAATTGGCAAATAAGGATCTTGCTATAATCTAATACCTAAGTTTTAATTCTGCAAGAGAGAGAACATTCTCATGTACGAATAGGAACTAGATACACCATTACAATGGAATATGATTATGTATTAGGGACACATAAAAAAAGAAAGTAAAAAAAAAAAAAAGAATGTAAAGGTAAAGACCAAGATTGTTTTGGAATTTGGTGCCAAGGTTCACATATACTGCCTTTAGTAAAATGGTAACAGAGACATTCCAGAGGATCAGGAAAGAGATATAATGAATGCTACCACCCTTAGAATTTTCATGGTGCTCACATAACAAGAACTGAAATCTGCACACTATCATTTCAACTGTGAGAAAACAGGTGGGGAGACCTACTCAGCAAATTGAAAAACAGACCTCGGTCCGCTGTTTGCGGCACAGAGATGTTATTCTAACGGTGTGTATCCGGAGCCCATGTTTCTTAAACCACCAGACTACAAAAATCTTAGTAACTCAGAAGGCAAACTGTGCCCATGAAAATGGAGAAGAGCACAAGAATTTGAAAGTTCACTCCCCAAGGCATTCAGCTAACAAGCTTGCCTTTCTGTTCAGACAACAGGATTACTGAGAAAGAGAGGAAGTGAATGAAGAATAATTAATTGGAATAGCTTGCTTTCTTAAATAACAAAAACTAATTATGTTGTGTTAAGAAAAATAGAATGTTGGGGTTTTTTTTTCACCAGGGAAGAATGACAAATTAAAATCCTTAAGTCATGAGGAAAGTTGACATTTCCTTCTGAAATACTAAACTTTTAGGTTCAGAAACTATATTACAATTGAAAAATCAAGCCTTCAGAAATTAAATTCCAAAGCAAGTCTACAGCAGCGCTTATTGGACACATTACACATGGTACATATTTTACGGTCCATGTTTAACAAATAACTGGGAGATGAAAAAAAAGTTTCACATATTCAACATGGCAGAATAAATTCTATAGCGAAAAGAAGAATTTTGAGTTGTTCTGAACACTACTCTGAGACATCACTTTCCATTAATCTAATTTTAGCAATTTGTTTTCCTTTCTTTTTGATAATTTTTAGAACAAAAAGTCATCCCAGTTGAAAAACAAACTACATGTGTAAAATACTCTATACATCACCATCCTATAAATCTGAGGGGTGGTCCTCCTATTTTGGTAAATCTGTAAAAATCTCATGAAACTAATGTTTATTTTCCTCAACTCTAGACTTTAATTTTCTATCTTCACAACTTAAAAATACTTACATAATTGTCTTCAAATATGGCTTAACTTTTCTTCCTTGATGGAAACAGCATTCCTGCCAACCTCAAAATTTATAGCTACAACCATATTTTTTTAATTTTTAAAAGCACAAAAAATACCACAACTCCTCAAAGTGATTTTGAAATGAACATTTCTTCATCATCATAATTATCCCATGTCAAATTGAAATGCACTCCAACTCAGCATACAAACAGAAAGAACATTTACCTCTGAGTCTCAGTGAAAAATATTACATTTGGCGATAACATCAGCAACTAAAAAAGTCTTTCAGTGGCCATGATACTCCAGTCATTAAAAACGTCATAAATGAAGTAAAATGGTACATCTCGTAGAATCAAGTTCCCCTGTGTGTGTGTGTGTGTGTATGAGTGTGCACATATGGTACTTTCTCACTTTTACAGACTGCACCACAATTTTCAAAGGCACTTTCACATAACTTCATTAATTTGATCTTCTGAAAATCCTGAAAAGTATACAAGACAGGGATTTTTTATTATTCCATTTGACAGAGCAATAAACTGAGATACAGAGAGACTAAGTGGCCAAAACCCAAACTTCATCAGTGGCAAACCCTGGAAAAAGAATTCAGACTGTTGACTCCCAGACCAGTCCTTCAAAAGAAAGTTTAGGTGTGCAGTTTAAATTAGATGAGAAACGTGCAAAGTTGCGGGGTTTCTAAAGCAGTTTGAACAATGATTCTTTTTAGTCCCCTAGCATCATAAAGGTTCACAATCTATCTCACTGCTGGAAAAATAGGACTGTCACCTGGATTACAGAGAGACTGTACCAAAAGGCTGTAATTGAAGTATTTTCATTTGCAAAATTATATGCCTTTGAAAACCTAGTCAACATAATACTTTAGTTCAACAGTTTCTGAGGTAGAAAATATTAAAATTTACTGGAGGGCTTCCCTGGTGGCGCAGTGGTTGAGAGTCCGCCTGCCGATGCAGGGGACACGGGTTCGTGCCCCGATCCCGGAAGATCCCACATGCCGCGGAGCGGCTGGGCCCGCGAGCCATGGCCGCGGAGCCTGTGTGTCCGGAGCCTGTGCTCCGCAACGGGAGAGGCCACAGCAGTGAGAGGCCCGCGTACAGCAAAAAAAATAAAATAAAATAAAATAAAATAAAATAAAATTTACTGGAGAACATAAACTCTGGACCATTTATCTTTAAAAATAAGTAAAAGGATAATCTAGGGGGAAAATGTTTCAAGCAGAGTATAGGTGTGAAATTTAAATTTAGTGCTGGTTAAAAAACATGTTCAAAACTTGAATCTTTCCAAAATGATTATGATTTTTTTCTGTTTCCTCCTTGAATCAGGATACCATAGCAGGACAGTGCTGCAATATCCTTTTCACTTTTAAGTTATGGTGTCAAGTTTATATCTGCATCTGCTACATTTTTATAAAAATCGAACTGGCATTTGTAACCAATAAAAGTCAACATGAAAGGCAGTATTCCTGGTTATTTCAAATGACTCAAGGATTTCTTTTTCTCTTAAATTCCTCAAAGAAGCAAGTGAAGTAAATGGAGAATGCATCAGTTTAAATTTTTACCTGCATTTCTCTATACTTTTCAATTATTAGGCAAGCTCCTAAAAGACAATTTTTTTCCTTTTCTTTTTCTTTCCCCCATAGCAACTAGAGCAGAGCTCAGAACAGGCCACAAGGATTTCACTGACTACACAGAAAACCAGGTAGAAATTCTCAGGTCCACTCTTCCAGGCCTAGAGACAAGAAGACACATCAGAGTCTAGGTTTCTTGCCACTGGTGATTTTGCAGAGGGAAATGAGCAGAACAGATGATGAGAGCCATGGGGGCTAGAAGACAGGGAAGCAGGTCTGTGTGAAATGGCTGTGGAGTAAAACCCTATCTAGAAGTTGGAGCGGGCAGTGCGGCTAAAAAAGATAACTGTCTAAAGGAACATATTAATCTCTGAGTTCTAACAATTTTACACATAAGTCACAGACAGAAAACAGTTGAAAAAACTAATGTACCAAAACTAAAAACTAATGTACCACACAGTAGTAATAACTGCTGGATGCAATATGTGTATACACTATTCGTTAGGCTATGTTCAGAATGAGACAATTTTCTGTTGAATAATTGGGACTTTCCTCTCTAAAACATGCCTATAAATTCCTCAGGCCACTGTTGAGTTTAGATCACATGATCTAGATATCTGTTTCTTCTAAGTCAAAATGTAAAACTAAGTCAGTCTAGTTTTACATTTTCTTGTGTTTGATTTTTTATTTGTCCCTATTCTTGAATATGTAGTAAAGTAACAGTACATAGGCCTCTTTACCTTATTTTTTATATAAAATAAACTATATTTTATATACTTGAGGTTGGAACCACTTACATACCACAGGTATATTTTAGAGTTAGAATCAAAATTCTTTAAAAGCAATAAAAAACTGATTCCACTAAAGGGCAGGAAAAAGTGGTAAATTCAGGGTCTTGAAAATGTCACACAATAAATAACCAACCTTGAATACTTAAGCATAATGTTTACCTGATAATATCTGTGAATATAGCAATAGAATATTAGAAAATAACAGAACACATGTATGATAGAATAGCAATATATAGACAAGCTTATATAAAGTATATATACTTCATAGAAAAGAGAATGTTCATCCAAAAAGATTACATCTAAGTTCACAAAGGACAGGTTTTTTAAAAAAATAGGCCGCTATAGTCTGATTTAGGGATGGCCAAATAGCTTGTATCTTGTGAATTGCATTTGATATTTCAAATTTATATGAGAAATTGTTCCCTAACATATTTTAAATGTGCATCTGTTACTGCTTATCTATGGGAGCTCAAGTACAAACTGCAGATCATCATCCAAAAACAAGGAGTATCTGAGCTACATATGATTTCACATGCTGTACAATAAAGAAGCCAACTCCTTCATTCAGAGAACATGACCCCATGGCCACGAGGCTCAGATCTCCTCAGTAGGTTGACTCAGAATTAATCCTGACACAGAATGCTGGGGTTGTTGTAGAAATTCACATGTGTATTTGAGACAAACCAGCAGGAGGAATTCATGTGACAATCAAGGATTTCACGTACTTTGCGAAGCCAATGAAATCTTCATGGTTGGTGTTGATGTAGGAGACTTGGATGTCGATCAACAGCAGTACCTATAAGTCCAAGAGAATCACTTTAGTGAAAACCCATCTTAAATATTCTCAAACACTAAATTCGGTAATAGCCTACAAATCATTGATCTTTATTTAATTTTAAAAAGGATGCTTCAGTTAGAATGAAAAGTTGCATTAACTTTTTTCATTAGACTCTCATTTTTACTCTAAACTCAGAAACAAAAGATCTATGTGAAAAGTCTGAGTCCCACATGAAGATAACAGCATTATAGTTTATAAGCATGTACTTAACATGCTTACTTAACACAGAGCCAACTTAACACAGAACCTAGAATTATTCTATTCCTCTAAAACGTAGGTGTAATGTTCAAAAGGACACATGTATAAAAATACATGTGGCAAGAAGGTCATGGAGGAGCTGCTTAGAGCTTCCTGCTCCTGTAGACATCATATGTTAGCCACAAAATAGCAATATCACCTCTTGTTTATCCTCTCCTCTTCTATCTCTTTAAGCTCCCTATAGGCAAGTAGAAGTATCTCATCAACCAACTCAAAAAGGCAATATACAAATAAATAGAAAGCTTCCTTGAGATCAATAGGCTTCACTGAAGGTGAAATCTGAGTGCATCCAAACATTCGTGGTAACAGTTCATTGGCACAGTCTATATAATGCCCCCCAGGAGGTGCATCCTCAGGAAAGCCTTCCCTGACCCTCACCCCACACCCTCACCCAAGACCAAGTTGGATCATGCTGTTACTCTCATACAGTCTATAAATCATATTTTTTTATGTATTATACCCTATACTTTTTCTTTGTGGTGTTTATCACAAATGTAATTAATTATTTATATTATATTTTGTTTGATGTTTTACATCCCTGCAAGACTGTAAGCTCCATGGAAGCAGAGATTATATTTATCTTGTTCACCACTTTATCCCCAGAACCTAGCATGATACACACAACAGGTGCCTGAGAAATATTTGTGGCTGTAAATTCTATGACTATCTACCAGTCTTGAAGAATAGTTTATTTTAAAGGGAGAAATTTATTCCCATATAATTAGTACATGGCCAAGTATTATTGTTTCTCACTCATTACCCAATGCTATGGTCTCTGAGGCTTTGCTTTTGTGGCTAATCTCAGTTGGTCATCTGACCAAATCTTGCTGTCAGCCCCAAGGAGCCCTACCGAAAAAAAGACTAAATGAATCACCCCAAACCCATCCCCACTACCAACATAAAGTCAATGCCCAGGCACTAACTGGGTCAACAATATCATACTTGTATGAAAAACTTTCATATCATCAGATAATAGGTTTTTTTCTTCTCTTAATGAAGAAAACTGAAGAGTTAGGAGGAGTCATCACTATTAGATTATCTGTGGCATTGTCACTATTCTCCCTATAATAAATCCAGATTCTATTAAATTTTGTACCCCAAATCCATTTGGCTAGGAGTTTGGATCAATAAACCATAATATTTAAGCACAAATTAGTAGTTGCCACCATAAAGAGCAAAATATCTACATAATTCTCAACATTGCCAAAGGTTGTCATGAATATCTTGGACGTTCACACACATTAACTTGGACTGCAGTACAGGGGAAAAGTGGAAGAAAAATAACAACTATAGCTGTTCTCATTCATATTCCTGGAAACTGGGAGTCTGTTTTCATCCTAGGAAAAGAGCCAGGTTGCATGTGGGGGATGAAAAGGAAAATAGTACATTTTTTTCTCTTTTTTTCAGTCTCTCTCACTGCCTTTCTCACCCACAGTTATTGAAAATTTAGTTGAAGAAATGTAAAGCTACCCCTGGTAGCAGTAATCACCCACAAAGCCAACCATTTCAACATGCAATTACATGTATGGAAGCACCTAGAATAACAGCAGGCACACACCAAAGCTCAAAAAATCTTTGTTTTAGAAAAAAGTTCAGACAGATTTATGGTTTTTCATATTTTTAATTCTGAAGAATTTCCCCCACACACAAAGTTTCCACAGCAGAGGTTGGTAATAATTCCATTTTTTAAAAAAACTGCAAGAATACCTCAAAGCAGTATTGGCACAGAGGTCTAAGGAAATGGGTCACTCTCTGACCAGCGACTTCAGAAGTACCATATGGCCTAAAGCAGCACGGAGTTCAGAACTCAAATGTGAAATCTATGCAAACTGACATGTTCACGTTACCAAAAACATCCATGTTTTTACTATGCCACACAGGTCCATATTAGCAGTGGCAGGCACCAGCTTCTTCAGGCAGTTGATTAACTGTCAAACCAGGCCACCTGAGATGGTCACTTAGGAGAGAGATGCTCACTCCCTCCCTTAACTCCCACTTGGGGAATGAATTAATCACTACATCAGAGGTACAGATGGAAGACAGTCTCGCTTGAAATCAGAAAAGGCAATTCTTTCTCATGTCTACTATGTGTCATAGCTCTTTAGGAATAACAAAAACAACTAAAATTAATGAAGAACTAAGAGCTATATCTGGATTACTTCATTTCATCCTCACAAAATACCTGTGAGTTAACTACCATTATTATTCCCTTTCAGATGAGGAAACTGAAGTGTAAAAGTAATAAATAACTTGTTCATTTACACAGAAAGCAAATGACAGAGCTTGGGTTCGAACTCAGGTAGTCTGAACCCAGAGCCCACAATCTTTTTTCTTTTTTTTTTTTTTTTAATAATCTTTTCCCTTATTTTTTTTGGCTGCATCGGGTCTTAGTTGCGGCACACGGGATCTTCATTGAGGCATGTGGGATCTTTCATTATGGTGCATGGAACCCGCGTCCCCTGCATTGGAAGGTGGATTCTTTACCGCTGGACCACCAGGAAGTCCCTGGAGCCCACAATCTTAATGACAGTGAAAAATTTGAGTGTGTCATTTCAGTAAAACAAAAACTCTGAAACATGAAACATGAAGAAGTTAACTGATTTAGATATGAACACAAAGATAATTAAGATAATAATTATACAACTTTTTCCTCAATACTGTTTTTACACAGGATCCCTAAGAGTTAAGTAGGATGTATTATCATTTGAACTTCATAGAATAAAGATACAAATTAAAATGGTTATCTTAGTTACTTAAGGTCAGGAGTACAGTTGATAACAGAACTCATTTTCTTGGTCCAGCAGGAGCCGTGACATTAGGTGTGTGGGGGAACTTCTGGTCTCAGGTTGTATACCTGGACCCAGGCTTGATTTCACTGGCTCATGAGTTAACATTGATTTGTTTATCTCTACTAAGTCACAAAGCCTATTTTCCCCACTTTTGGCTATTGTGACTACTCCAAGAGTGAGGAAGTTGCAAAATAACTGAAAACTATGAATAATCGTTAGTTAACTTTCAAAACGCGATGATAAAAAGTAGCAGCAATGAATCCCAAAGCTCGAGCAGAGAGCAGCAGGTTGTTACCAGAGTCCCTCACAAATATCCCAACCTGCTGGGCCTCCATCCCTCTGTCTCTTCGCTTTCTCTTTCCACGCCCACCCCAACCCTACAGTACCCTCTGACACACGGTGCATGTGTCTCTCTCCCTGTGGTTTGTCTCTACCCCTCTCTCTCCTATTCTGCCTTCCTCCTTTTCCCCAGTTCTTTCTCTCCTTCTTTCCAATTCACCTAAGAACCACAAAATCTTGGAATTCTAACTTATAGAGGACTTCAGAGATCATATAGACCAACATTTCAACATTGTACATGAGAAAAAAAACAGTCCCGAGAAGTGATTTGCGCAAGAACATGCTGTTATTCTGTGGTGAACACATGGCTTCAGTCCAGTGTCCTCTTCGTGCTGTCACACTCGCAGCTGTGTCCTGGAACTGAAGAGCTTCTGAAAACCTTTGTGTTTCCCATTATAATGTTTTATAAATAACTAAGAAAACATCCACCTAAATTTAAGAAGCTTTAATTATTGTCATGTAGTCCTTAACTTTTTTCAATGAATTATCCTCACTTGAAAATAATCATTCATTCGTAGTTAGCCAAGATTCAAAGACAATTTCAAAGCCACTCCTTACAAACCATGTATATTTACAAAATAGTTAGAAATGCTTAAAAGAGCTGTTCTTAAATGTTTTTATTTTTTTAGTCATAGGTTCCATGGATAAGCTGATGAATAGCTTTATCCATTCTCCTCAAGAAAAAAAATAAAAACACTAAACATTTTGCAAAACATTTCAGCAATTTATGAATATCTTGGTGCCCATCTGTGGGCCCTATCTTAAAGAAAATATGTGATATGTTTCCAGATTAGTGGTTTTCAAAGTGGGATGTGTACATGCTAAGGGTACACATGATGATTCATGAAGTGTTGAAAAAAATAATGGAACTCCTATTACTGCTTTTTAAATGTTATCCTTCTAAGGTCTTTATATATGTTTATATTTTTAACATACACAAGATGTTAGTATAGCAACACATGTATAAAATTCATAAATAAGTAAAAATAAACATATGTGGTGGTGTTCTCAGCTCTTTTTTTTTCCATTCAGGGATACGCCGACTGTTGGAGACCAAACAACCCTGGTGAGATCTTCCACTTCCCATAAGGACCCTGCCCACTAGGGAAGGCCTCTCCTCACCTGGTCCTTTGTCTTCCCTTCTCGCTCACGAATGTGGTTAGCAACAATCCTTTCCGTTTCCTCGCAGAGTCTGGGGAAGTTTGCCAGCTGTCAAGAAAAACAGATCTGAGTGTTAATACTCAAATATTTATACTGCCAAAAAAGAAACAAAAATAAGTTATGTTGTATTCCAGAAGACATGCATTACCATTCTGGAAGCAGAAATGAAATATCCTAAAGAGGAATGGCAGAGTGACAGAAAAGACTGCACAAACTACAATCAGAAGTTACTACGTTATCTGAGAAGAAACACTTCAAAACCAGCAGAGAAATTCCCTGCAAAGAAAACAGAAACCCAGATGCCATCTAGCTCTATGCTGTACAGAGTTAGCACTTAATAAAGTTCAAAGATGAAGAAGATAGAAATGAGGATGAAAAGGAGGATAATGACTAACATTTATAGAGTGCTTACCATGTTCCAGGTTGTGTGCTAAGCACCACATGAATTACCTCATTCGAAATTCACAACAATCATAAAAGACAGATCCGATTATTAACCCCATTTTACAGAGGAGGAAAGCAAAGTGCAGAGAGGTTAAGTAACTTGCCCCAGACTACACAGTTCAAAATCGGTGGGTCCAGGATTCCTACCCAAGCCCTCAGACTCCAGAGTTCATGGTCTTGTCCATCACTCTTTGAGGGTGATTCACATTCCATGAACCACAGAGATCATTTTTTTAAATTCTACCCTAACAGATGTGTTTTTATGTACATATTTTTGGCAAAACTGCAGAAATAATGCATGTCAATCACTTATCCCATCTCATTTATGCAGGTAATTTTCCAAAATTTAGTTTGCAAAAATGAATGAATTATGGGGCTTCCCTGGTGGTGCAGTGGTTGAGAATCTGCCTGCTAATGCAGGGGACACGGGTTCGAGCCCTAGTCTGGGAGGATCCCACATGCCGCGAAGCAACTAGGCCCGTGAGCCACAACTACTGAGCCTGAGCATCTGGAGCCTGTGCTCCGCAACAAAAGAGGCTGCAATAGTCAGAGGCCCGCACACCGCGATGAAGAGTGGCCCCCGCTTGCCACAACTAGAGAAAGCCCTCGCATAGAAACGAAGACACACACAGCAAAAATAAAAATAAATAAATTACTAAACTCCTACCCACCCCCCAAAAAAAGAATGAATTATAGTTGTTTTCAGTGTAAGGAAGAAAAAGAAAAGGACACTATCAATACAAGGATGTTCGAGGGAGCCTAACCTAAAAACGGGGCTTAGTTGGGTAAAGTTGTGTGGAACGGTTGTGGGGAGAATGGAGCTTGCCAAGCACAGGAACATGTGTGAAGGCACTGGAGGACAGGGACAATGAGTGGTCAAAGAAGTAAAGGAAGGTCAGTGCAGAGAGCAAGGGGATGGTCTTTAGGCAAAGCTAGAATGGTAAACAGGGGCTTGATCCTTGTAGACCTGTTAGGAATTTTGGCTTCTGAAGCAATTCAGATGGAAAATAATGGGACTTGGACCGGGACAGCAGCAATAGAAATGGAAAAAAGTGGGCAAATTCATGGTTTATGACAGGCAAAGATTAATTCCATTTATTATAAAAAGCACTTGCAAATTAATAAGATTAACACTAATATCTCACATAAAAACAGGCAAAAACTGTGATTTAATTTAAAAAGAAATTCAATGGTCAATAAGAGATATTAAACTGCACAGAGTAATGCAAAGAAAGATAATAACTACTATGTTGTCAAGTTACTATAACCATTTTTATAAGACTTAATGCAGGTGAAGGTGCACTGAGACTAGCACAGTTTAAACTTGCTGAAGGGACGTCAATGAGAATAATCTTTCTGTTAAGCAATTTGGCAATATGTTTCAAAAATTTTAAAGACACACACACGTCAGTCTAATTACTTCATGGAATTCTGAGCTAAAATAATAAGGAAATTCATCATGGCGTTACTTGTAATAGCAACAATAAGACAAACAGTCATAACTCTATAAGCCACCTAAGTATCCAATAATGTTAAATAAATTAGGTAGGTCCACTAATGGGATGTAATAAGCCATTCCAAATAATAGCTAATATTTGATATAATACTATCTAATTTATAAATAATATCTAACAACATGCTAAAGTATCTATGACACTGGGTGAAGAAAATCAGGCTACTAAATATAAAATGTGATTACACACAAGCATACACACACACTCATAGTCACAGGCCACCATATACACTTGATATCCTTTGAGGATATAGCCAAAGACCTTAAAAACTCCAAAATTCTTGAGTAATACTGTAGCACATAATATTTCCCCTAACTTGTATGCTAGGCCTCCCTGAGATGTGATTGCTCCATGGTCATTGGAGTCACTGTGTGAACCTACTTTATAGCATGCATGATGCACATTAGTGTCTTAGCAAGACAACAAACTGCACTACTTCATGGAACCATTGTGATTACAAATCACATATAAATGTTAAATCACCTAATGCTGTAAGTCTGCTGTCTGTGCACAGAAAAGAATCTGCACAAATACTACAAAATGTTAATAGCAACAACCACTTTGAATGATGGGCTTATGCATAATTTTAATTTTTTTCTATATACATGTTTGCATTTTCCAAATTTTTCCACAACGAACATACTTTTTTTTAAATTAATTTATTTATTTTTGGCTACATTGGGTCTTCGTGGCTGTGGGCAGGCTTTCTCTAGTTGCAGCAAGAGGGGGCTACTCTTCGTTGTGGTGCGCAGGCCTCTCATTGCAGTGGCTTCTCTTGTTGCGGAGCACAGGCTCTAGGCGCTCAGGCTTTGGTAGTTGTGGCACACGGGCTCAGTACTTGTGGCTCGTGGGCTCTAAAGCGCAGGCTCCGTAGTTGTGGCTCACGGGCTTAGTTGCTCTACAGCATGTGGGATCCTCCCGGACCAGGGCTCGAACCCGTGTCCCCTGCATTGGCAGGCGGATTCTTAACCACTGCGCCACCAGGGAAGTCCTAGAGTACTTTTATAACAACATCATTAGAGCATAGAAACCTGGCTGCCTTGGTCACCTCAAAATTCACAGCCCAGTGTCTGTTCATGAGATCACCAAACCATCATCCCCTTACTGAGACTCCTAGCTGAATCCTGAGATCTGTGCTCATTTAGGGGCTTACTTCATGAATAACTTCAAGACACAAATGAAGCTTCCATTTTGAGTTTTGGAAACATTCTTCGGGGACAGTTCTATCATTCCAGAAGCCGTTTTATACTCTGAGAATACTGCAAGTTATTTTTTGTAAGACCTATAAAAAGTTTCTAAGTATGGAAGGGATAGCTGATGAATACTTGTCCTTCTTCTTGACTAATGCAAACCTAGGTGGCACATCCGGCACAAACCACTAGCCTGCACTAGGCCACCAGAGCAATTGTTCCTCCTCTGCACTCAGAGAGTACCCCAAGCTATCATTGCATACTTGCTTTTGATGATAGCCACACTAACATAGAACCACACTCCTGCCGAGAAGTGACTACACAAGCAATAGCGGTCTACTAAATAGGATGGGGATGCCAATAGCATTTAGAAAATGGATTATAGCAGATTATTTCTAAAACACCAAAGAGTGGCAATATAAATATTTATTCAGAAACTAAATACTTGATAGCTGAAGGACCACAGACTAGTATGCAGACATCAATAAGCCAAGGAAAGGCCAAAATGATAAGAGCAACCCATGAAGTAGAAACATCTAAGAACCCTCTAATCTACTGCCCTTGGCAGGAGGATTGATTTTTTTGTGTGTACCTCCTGATCTTTCCAAGCTCAATTTCATCAGGAAAGGAACCCGCCAGAGCCATATTTTTGTATCTACAACTGAGAAAACTGGATGCAAATGAGCCTAAATTCTAAGTGGGATAAAATGGAAAGAGAGTACACTAGAAGAACTGCCCTCAGAGAAATATTGAAGGGGACAGTAAGCAGGAAAGATCTAGGCATTACTGAAAGGCAGTAATGAAGCCAATACAGTTTCTAACTGGTTGGTCTTAAAAGGTTTGTAGGAGTGTAAAAAATGTTGTGGGAGTATAAAAATCAAAATGATGGTTTTAATTGCTGACTCCCAAATGTAATGCTCCAGTCCCAATTCTTCATAATACATATAGGAAGAAGGCAAAAAAAAAAAGTCCTACTGACATTCAGAATGACTTCTGAGTAGGCTTTCTGCCACTCATTTCATTACCTCATTCAGCAGAGTCCCTGCTCAGTTTGCATGACGTTCTACTTAGCTTTAACAGATACTCAGCTGATTGCTCACTTCAATCCCTTGCCTCTCTTCTATGTCTCTTACTTAAGGTGTAATCAGTTTTCTCAACCACTTAAGTCATTATAATTTTCAGTCTCTTTTGCTCTGGATGTTGAACTAAAAGCTTACCATTGTAAGAACACAATTTTTTGTCAAAGTCATCAAAATTTTAATCACGTGTGCCAAAATAATATTAACCTAGAAATCACCATCATTAGATCTTTATTCTTCTATTAATTATTTAAATATTCTGCAAATTGATTTATACAGGCTCAAGGAATTAAGGCTTTGCTATTGGATATAATAACTTTATATTCTTAAATTTATTTCACATCAGTCATTCACTTAACAAACATTCTTTGGGCACCACTATAGGCCAGCTCTGAGCTGAGTTTATGTCAAAGCACCTGATACTGGAAACCTCACAGTCTTGAGTGGCAGGTTGACTATACAGATAAATTGTTATGACTACATACAAAAATCAAGGAGAAACACAAAGAAGTAAGTGGCTAAACCTGCTCTGAGAAGGCCTCAGAAGATTTGATGCTTAAACAATGACGGCAAAGCTTCCAGACAAAGCTGAACATCTATTAAATGATGAATTACTTCTAAATAGCTTATGTTAAAATTATGTTGAATATTCTTAAATAATAAGGAAGATTAAATGGAGTAATAATACAATATACATGTATTTAGGAATCAAAACTTTAAATATATAATTCTAAGAGAAAACTTTATACTTGTTCTGAGACAAAGTAGCACCATCATTTTTTTAAATACAAAAACATGTTTTAATAAAATCCAAAATTTTAAGTATCATTTAGGGTAGTGTTTAATTATTTTGATGGGATGTCAATATAAAAATTTAATTTTAAGCATGGAGCACATTTTTCCCTAGAGGAAAAAAAATCACTTGAAAGACATTTCTACTCAATAAAAATAAATTATACACTTACAAAATGTATTAACCATTGATTAATCCGATCATGAGAGCCATACTATTAGGTTTCTCTTGGAACAGGCACAAGGCCAGGCAAGATTCTATACCTTCAAGAGTAACTAGTTCAATGCCTTAAGCAAAGACTCAGGTTCTTAGGTAACCATCTGTTCACAGTTCCATTGCAAACACCACTGAGAAAATGAACAAAAACCAGAATAAAATTTCTTTTATGTGCATGACTTGAGTTGATGGTTTGGCTGACCTAAAGATATGGGCTCTATTTTGATCAAAATACTATAAACCGTCCAGTGTTGGCCACGCACTACAAACTCGGTAGCCATAATGATTTCACTGCTTATAAAAGCATGCAATAATTTTATTCTATTTATGTGAATTAAAATCTGCCCTTAAAACCCCTAGTGATTTTTAATTTGTGTGTAGCATAATGGTGGATTTATTCAGGAGATAAGAGAATACTTATTTGGCACAACACAGTTGTTATAAAAAAAGGAAAAACAGAAGTATTCACATTTACAAAAGTGATCAAAAATGAGAAACAATTCTAGTAAAACAGGTCAAGAAACTTCCCAAGTGTAAGTGGGAAAATTCTTTATTGAGGATTCTATATTTTAGGAGTGGCACATAGGAAGTCTAGGAAGATCTAAGTGAAGTTGGTAAAAAGGGGAAGGATGCCAGATCCCACCTGGGAGGCCTTAGGTAAAGTAATCAGAGAGAAAGAAATACTGTTAGTCCTCCTTCTCCAAGTGGGCAAATCCCAAACCTCAAATATTTTCTACAAATGATGGGACGAATGGTGAGCTCTGTGAAGGAAGAACATATATGGTAAGTTGATATGTTCTCCATTACATATCTGACCTTATTATTTCTTCTAAACAAAGAAATGAAGAGAATGCTAGTGTTATTTATCAGATGCTAAGGAATTAAAACAAAAAGCCCAACCTTAAGTGAAATAAAGCTGAAAGGTAGTCAGAAGAGCCATAATCTCATTAAGTAATCAGAAAACATCCAAACAGGAGGGCAGGAGGGTGTTGGTGCTGGGTCAAAACAATACCTGAAGAAAATAACCAGGTTTTCATCACCACTCTTTCCACATTTATCTCTGGTAAACATTATTAAGCAGTTAAAATGGAACAAGAAAAATCATGCAGAAAGTAAGAGGAAAAGCAGGGGCCAGGGTAAATTATAAATTAAGAATTAATTGCAAAGATCATGAATCCTTTAACGAATTGTGAGATTAAAAGGTGAGATTACTATCTCTTGAATTTTAGTCAAGTCCCAGGACTGAATTTCATATAAAACCCAACAAATGATTCAAACTTTAATACTCAGCCTGATTTGAAACCTGAGTACCATGGCCCATTATGAGGCATCTGCTGTATGTGAAGCACAGCACAGAGTGTTTGACTGGACAGCTAGCCATTAGCAGAGATGAAATGCAAATCTTTATGTACAGAGTGAAAACAAGAGCAGATCTATCCAGATCTAAAAGAAAATCCTATTTGAGCATGATGCTTTGTAGCTATTCTCTTTCATCCTACAAGCTTTCATGGAAGTTACTCAAGTGACTACTTTAGCCAAACAGAAAATCACCTGCCAAGTCAATGAGACATGATTCATGTATTCAATTATTCATTCAATAATTATTATTGAAAACCTGGATGTTCAGGGGTTATAAATAGAGTAATGAGCTTAACAAACCAAGTCCCTACTCTCATGGAGCTTACATTCTCCAAGTCCCTCTACTGTCCAACAATCACAACAAAAATAAAAGACATATGTAGTATAATTCATGTGGTCGTATGTGCCACAAAGAAAAACAAATTTGGTAAGTAGATGAAGAATGATATGAGTGTGTGTGTATATGTGTGTGTGTGTGTGTGTGTGTGTGTGTGTGTGTTCGAAGGAAGCATGTGCAATTGCTGACAGAAAATAATAATTTTCTGTCAGAGGAAGACTCTGATTATGTGGCATCTGAGCAAAGACCTGAAAGAAGCTAGGATGTGACCCATGCAGATATCTCGAGGCAGAGCATTTCCAACACTGAGAATGGGAAATGCAAAGGCCCTGCACTACATCTCCTTGACCTGTTGAAGAAACAAGGAAACCAGTGTAGCTGGAGTGGACTGTGGGGAGGGAGATGGGAGAAGTTTAGAAGTGAAAAGGAGCAAGATCATGCAGGGCCTTGAAAGCTGTGGTAAGGTCTTTGGATTCACTGCTTAGTTATGTGTATTCAGGGTCAGATATCTACTTACCTAACATGCCACAAAACTCAGCATTTCTTCTAACAGCACTTTTTTGGGGTTTTTTGTTTGTTTTGGGTTTTGTTTTTTGGGTTTTTTTGCGGTACGCGGGCCTCTCACTGTTGTGGCCTCTCTCGTTGTGGAGTACAGGCTCCGGACGCGCAGGCTCAGTGGCCATGGCTCACGGACCCAGCCGCTCCGCAGCATGTGGGACCTTCCCAGACCAGGGCACGAACCCAAGTCCCCTGCATCGGTAGGCGGACTCTCAACCACTGTACCACCAGGGAAGCCCCTCTAACAGCACTTTTTAATGAAAAATCTTTCCCAGTGTTTCTAATAACCAACTAATGTATCTTTTTTATTTCCTTGCAAAGCATTTTTTTCTTTTTTCTAAGCAGGGAGAAAAAAATCAATTAATTCGTATGATGGCGATGCAAGAATGTGGCTTCCCAAGAGGCCAATAAATGGCACAGTTGCTAAACTGTGGTTAAAAAAACAAGATGTTCCTCTCAGTGCTTCCTACAAAAAAGCTCAGGACCCTGCAATGAAGCACTGGAGAAGAGGCAGTAGAGAAAAGCAGCTGAAAGATGATGCCCACCAGAAAAATTCCAAAGTTGAGATGTCCCTGGAGTGAAGCCAAATAGCTCATAAAACTCTAATGTCCCTGTCTTGTCCTCCAGTGCCCCAGAGACCACAGTGAGAAAACATCTGAGAAGAAGTGCATTCCCCCAGGTTAGCTTTGTGCCTTGTTATCTGAACACACATAAATCCCATGTGTTTCACTGATGTTTATTTATGTGGCTTAAGGAAAAGAAAACTTAAGTATTTTACACATAAGAAATTCAACATGAGCAATTGTAAGTGAAAATATTGTTTTAAGTTTATATATATATATTCACATATACATATTCTTATATATATATATATATATATTCACAATACAGTGAGAGTAACTATACATTTTAGATTGCCTGGAGCAGTCTTGGTTTACTCATATTATTCCAGTGAAAGTATTGATAGCTCCCCTTTTAAATCTCAAATCTGTGTTGGACAATAAATTATATGGTCACCTTATCTATGGGTTGTGTTCAAAAGGGGTCAAATAATTAAGTCCTGGCATACTCAACTTTAATTAGGATTATTTTGCTTTACAAAAGACTTTAATTAGACCAGTTTTAAGGTAAAAAAAAATTGAAGGTAGACATAATAAGGCCAAATATCAAGAACATCAAATTGAGGAATAAGGAAAAGGATAGATACTTGAAAGAAAACCTGTCCAAATTTTATCATTTTACAAGGGGTGACTAGAGGAAGTGGCAAGGTGGTGGAGTAGAGGGACAGGAGCTCACCCCTTCTTACAAAAACACAACTAACTACTGAACAGCCATTGACAAAAAAAAAGCAAAAAAAAAAAAAAAAAGCTGAAAACCACCAAAAAAGATATCCTACATCCAAAGACAAAGAAGAAGCCACAATGAGACGGTAGGAGGGGCGCAATAGAGATAAAATCAAATTCCATACCTGCTGGGTGGGCAACCGACAAACTGGAAAATAATTATATCACAGAAGTTCTCCCACAGGAGTGAAAGTCCCGAGCCCCATGTCAGCCTTCCTAGCCTGGGAGTCTGGCAATGGGAGGAGGAGCCCCCAGAGAATCTGGCTTTGAAGGCCAGCAAAGTTTGATCACAGGAATTCTACAGGACTGGGGGAAACAGAAACTCCACTCTTGGAAGGTGCACACAAGGTCTCATGCGCACCAGGACCCAGGGGAAAAAAGCAGTGACCTCATAAGAGACTGGGCCAGACCTACCTGCTAATATTGGAGGGTCTCCTACGGAGGTAGAGGGTGGCTGTGGCTCGCTGCAGGGACAAAGACACTGGCAGCAGCAGTTCTGGTGAGTACTCATTGGTGTGAGCCCACTTGGAGGCCGCCACTTCCTCCCCAAGACCTATCACCTCCCAACAGTGCTGGGATGCCTCAGGCCAAACAACCAACAGGGCAGGAACACAGCCCCACCCATCAACAGACAGGCTGCTTAAAGTCTTCCTAAGCACAGCCCTGCCCACCAAGAGGGACAAGACCCAGCTCCATGCACCAGTGGGCAGGAACCAGTCCCTCCTATCAGGAAGCCAGCACAAGCCTCTTAGACAGCTTCATCCACCAGAGGGCAGACAGCAGAAGCAAGAAGAACTACCATCTTGCAGCCTGTGGAAAAGAAACTGCAATCACAGAAAGTTAGACAAAATGAGATGGCAGAGGAATATGTCCCAGATAAAGGAACAAGATAAAACCCCAGAAGAACAACCATGTGAAGTGGAGATAGGCAATCTACTGGAAAAAGAATTCAGAGTAATGATAGTGAAGATGATGATCCAAGATCTCAGAAAAAGAACTGGGGGGAGGGATAGTTTGGGAGTTTGGGATTGACATGTACACACCACTATATTTAAAGTAGATAACCAACATGGACCTACTGTATAGCACAGGAAACTCTGCTCAATATTCCACAATAACCTAAATGGGAAAAGAATTTGAAAAAGAATAGATACATGTATATGTATAATTGAATCACTTTGCTGTACACCTGAAACTATACTCCAATATAAAATAATTTTTTTAAAAAAAGGAGTGATTAAAATATTCTTTTTAAACCAAGTACAGATTTCTTTACCATCAGGATAACTTTAAAATATCTAAATTATTAATAAGTATTTATAGAATGTCTCATGTAGGATTAGTCACTGGGTTAGGTGTCAAAGATAAGATAAAAGACAGATCTTTTTTAAAAGGAGCTTATCATGAGCAAGAGGAGGCATTCACCTAAACAAATAAATTACAAACAAATTGCAATGCAGTATCATAATTGTTATGATAGAAGTAAACACGGGGTTACAATTAAAGCACTAAGAAGGGAGTGAGGATGGAGACCAAGAAAGGGCTCACAGAGGTCCTTCAGGAAAAAGGATGACTGAGCTGTATCTTAAGGAGACTCTCTAAACAAACAAAATCACATGTACAAATATTAAAGGCACAAAAAATCTTTGTGAATAGTGCAAATCACTTCGAAGGGCTGAAGCAAGCAAAAAGTGACAATGGATGTAGCTGGAGAGTTATTCAGGGATCAGATGGTGAAAACTAAACACAATCACAAATGATTTGAACTTTCTTAAGGTATAAGGAGTCACTGAATAATTTTGAGGGAACAGGCAAAAAATATGTGTGCGTATTTTAAAAGGGCCATTTTGACAACAGTGAGGAGGATGAATTTGAAGATGACCAGTCTAGAAGCAGTAAGATCAGTTAGGAGGTCACTGTAGTAATTTAGTCTGGGGGAAAACAAAACAAAACAAAACAAAACTGTTTAGAGCCTTAAGTAAGAAGAGAAGGTAGTTGCAGTAGACTGTAGAGTAGACAGTTTCAGTTAAGAAGCTTGAGCTGGTGGTATAGATTTGGGAATTAACAATGTTTTAAGTGATAGTTGAACTATGGGAGATATGATCTGCCAGGGAGAAAGGAGAGAGAAGAGAAGGAAACCAGGAGCAAATTCTGGGGGACTCCAGTGTTTAGAGGCAGGCAAATGTGGATAAACTCTTGAAGGAGATGGAAGAAGAATCATGAGAAAGATGGAGGAGAATCCAAGAAAGACAGGTGTCAGCTTCAAAAAGAGAGTGGAATTCAATATCGGGAATAAGAATGTCCCTTCAATTTGGCAATCGAGTCTCTGGTTAACTTTTACCATAGTTATTTCAATAGAGTGGTGGGTGGAAGCCAAACTTCAGAGGGTTAAGGAATTAACTGGAGATGAGACAGTAAAGATATAGCAAGCATAAACTACTTTTTCCCCCAAGAAGGTTGGCCATGAAGAAAAGGAGAGGAATAGGGCAGAAGACAGGTTTTTGTTACTTATAAGTCAGGAGAGACATAAATATATTTATACATTGACTTATTTTAAAATGTGATGGAGAAGGTGATGATTCAGGAAACAGAGGAATCCAGAGAGTAAGTTCCTTAAGTAGGTGAGAGTACAGGTAGAAGCCCAGACCTGGTCAGGATTAATACTTCAACAGAGACAGAGAAAAGGATGGGCATGGCTGGGAATACACATAGGTTTGGGGGCTAGAAATTAATGTTCCCATTTATGGCCTCCATTCTCTCTGTGAAATCATTACTGAAAGTGATGAGCAAAGCATCTTAAAAAGAGTGTTAAAAGTTTAACATCACTATGGTGGAGAACATTGCAAGTCACTAACTAATGAGATGCTGAAGACAGTGGGTATATTATGTGGCGCTATTCCACACAGATAGAGGGTTGTCTCCAAGCTCTTCAGCAACCTGGGGGAAAGGGAGATAAAAGACAAATAGTAAATTCGACCAGCCTTAGGGTTTTAACAGGTGGCAAAGTTAATCCAAGAGGAATTAAAGTAACAGATCAGAAAGTTAAAGGTAAATGTACTGCTTGTCATTTTATTGCCTCTCAGCTCCAAATTCAACCTGCTTGCCCCCTCTGTGAAAATAATCCTGGGCCCTCTAAGTATTTTTCCTTTGCTGGCTGGCACCAAGTGAAGTTTTGTCAGGAGAGGCGGGGCCTGGAGAGACAGTGAGGGAGGAAAAGGCAGGCTGAAGCAGGCTACTGCAGTACAATGCAGCCACTGCCCCCACCTGGAACAGTTTGCAGCAGAGTGTCTCCAAGGAGATACCTCCCCATGGACACCCTTTCCCTCCCAGCACAGAGGGCAGATTTCACTGCAGCATGACACTAGGACAATTTTTCTGCCACCCAGTGAGCCACATCCAGGCCCACTTCAAGGAAGTCCCAGTCTTAGCCCTGGTCAGGGGCCCTCTTTCCTGGATGTTCACCTAAAGGTGGTACCTTAGCATCCGCTCCTTACAGCTTCTACTCCTATATTCAGTTGTTCTCTTAACTTCTTACTAGCCAACCCCTCATTCCTCTAAGCCCATGTTATAGATAATACATTTTTAAATTTTATTTATTTATTTATTTATTTTTGGCTATGTTGGGTCTTCGTTGCCGCGCGCAGGCTTTCTCTAGTTGCGGCGAGCGGGGGCTACTCTTCGTTGCGGTGCGCGGGCTTCTCACTGTGGTGGCTTCTCTCATTGTGGAGCACGGGCTCTAGGCGCACGGGCTTCAGTAGTTGTGGCTCACGGGCTCTAGAGCGCAGGCTCAGTAGTTGTGGCACACGAGCTTAGTTGCTCTGCGGCATGTGGGATCTTCCCGGACCAGGGATCGAACCCATGTCCCCTGCATTGGCAGGCGGATTCTCAACCACTGCGCCACTGGGGAAGCCCTTAATACATTTTTATAGTAACTGTTCCCTGTTCAAACTGCTGTGTGGTTTCTCTCTTCTGATTGGACCCAGACTGATACAATGGTCAGGAAATATAATAAAATCAGGAAGAGACAGGTAGCTAAGGAAAAAAAAAAACACAGAAGCCAAAGGTCTGAAGGTCTCTTTGAGTTTAAAGACTGGTTATAGGGAGAGTAAAGGAATGAGAGAGCTGGAAGGGTTGGACCCTGTGGCAGAATTTAGGTATAGAGAAGAACTGCTCTCTCCCTTCCTCCTCCCCAGCACCCTTCACACCTCACTCATAAGGTAGGAACTTCCACCAACATTTCTTCTCTCTTGAGAAAGTACTACGGGAGAAGCCCTTGTCATTTTCGTCACCTCGCAGGAAAGAAAAATAAAAAAAAGAAAAGACAAAAGGAGACCTGCGAGCCCTTGATCTGTGTTGGCTCACAGCTCTCGGCTTCGTGGAGCAGGCGCACTCCATCACTGCTCACTGTAGAGGCCCGTAGGTGTGAGGTTAGCCAAAACATGCTGTGCTCCTTCTGGGTGCACATCTCCCTCTCTCCGCCACTGTGGACTCTGAGGTTAACGGCTGGAAGAGGAAGTAACGGGAGGCTCCCACTTCAGCAGGAAATCCCAGCCATGTTTTCCAATCTAGATTTATCAGCAGCAAAGCAGATAGTAAATTTCAATTCTCCTTTAAGCTTTCCTACTAATTTTCCAACTGACTTAAAAGTTAAAAGAGGGTAGAAGGGGGTAATCAGTGTTCTGAAAACCCTAGATTTAGAGCTTTAAATTTCTGAAGAATCTTTTGGTAGAACATTTGTCCACCATGACAGGGACTGGAAGAGGTCACAAGGAGTGTGATGCTAGTGTGGAATGAATGGAGAACCACTGCAGTCAAAGATCTCTAAGAGCAGCAGCTACTAGGTGTTGGACATGACCTCTACTGAAATCATCCAAGTTGAATGTGAATTTAGGATGGAGAGGAAAAATGTAAGCCAAGTTCTAAATATCTTGATGAATACAAGGCAGTGACCAGGATCTGATGGTGACAGTAAATAGAAGAGAGAAGGGTGGCAGAGCTGGTAACACCCGGGCCTTAATGGAAGACTTTTTATAGGAAGGTGAAGGAATAATGCTTGGAAGCCACAAATGGAGAAGTACACAAATGTCATGCCTGATCCAAGTCCTTAAATTCTTTGAGTTTGGGCCAATAAATATCCTTCAGTGAAGGTAGCTGAAGGGTAAACAATAATCTCAGGGAGAAAGCTAGGTTTTATTTAAGGCAACATATAAAATGTTTTGAGAAGACAGTACAAATATACAACCACCACTGGTCTAGATAGCTTAATGGAAAAGGAGTTTCAAAGGGTGGAAAGCAAAGAATAAAAGCCAAAAAGTGTCCAGGAAGAAGCTGTCTCGTACCATGCCATCGGCACCAACTTAGTTTTCCAATAAGCTGGATACAGTGGGAAATGATAAAAAAAAAAAAAAAGATTCATACATACCATAAACACTTTATATAACTTAAAACATAAATGTACACACATGTGCCAATCTTTTGATGTGAGGCCAAGGCCTGTTCTCTGCATATGGATCTGCTGATTGGAGCTATGCGTCTTCTGTCTTACATAAACCACATCCTTCATCTGTGATTTCCAGTTTTGCTTTCTTTAAAGTGGAGGGGAAACATAAAGACACTCGGGAAATCATCTGAATGCAGAGCCCATCTAGATTTTTATCACCGGCCCCCCCCCATATACTTTTAGCCTTGTCCTACCTACACATAATCAATTGCAAAGCTTTTGTAGCTAACCTTTATTAAGTCATTCCAAAGCTGGATTTTTATGGAAACAAAATTCAAAGTCTTTCCTGCACTTGATCAATTTATTTACTCTTCACTTAAACTACATAATTAAAATAAGAAGGAAAACTGGCTAAACAGGTTTGAGGACAAACACAGCACAACTGGTCGTTGGAAAGAAGACCACTTAACTGGTGGAAGCAGGAATGCATGGGCAACCTAAAGAGAAGCTTTTGGCTGAAGAAGACATCTATATGCTGAGGGCAGCAATCCATGTGATTAAATAGAGAATGCAGTTTCAGTTAGTTCAGCAAGTCAGTTAAGAGGAGGCCAATATACAGGTGACAAGACTAACTGTATTTGGAGGTATAGGCAAGGACAGGAGGGATGTGAAGTATTATTAAATGGCTTCAAGTTTCCAAATGAAGAGCTGGCATAAAGACATTTTTTTCTTCCCCATGTGCAACTTTTCCCTTTCCTCAGTCCCTTAATGCCTATGGCTTTTCCTATTTTAGAGAAGAGAAAATAGAACTTTAAGGAACAAGGTAGAAGAATAGTAAGAAGTCTAGAGAAGGGATCTGAAACTCCAGAGCCACTTCTGGGCCCCAAGCTAGTTCCACTTAACTCCTTTTCTTTTAGCATTGACAATCCTGAATTCCTAAATTTAGCTTCCTTTCCTCTTTCACTACTTATATCTTTCCCTCATCTGATTTTTTCTGTAAGGTAACTGGGAAACAACACTCATACTCATTCTCTCTTTCTTCTCACTGGTTTTTCAGGAATGTTACTCATAGTAACCATACAGAAAGGGAAGGGTAACAAAACTAACAAAATCGGAAGTATCTATACTTTCAAGAAATAATCAAAGTAACAATAGTAACTGCCATAGGGCTAGGCCTACCCTATCCTAACACCATCAGTAATTCCCTTCTTATATTTTCCAATACAGGGTACCCCTTTCATGTCCCTATGGAATGGATGGAATCCAGCACTATTCCTCCATGTTCCTCAGTGAAGAGCCCCCAGATTGGGAAGTCTCTTGCCCACTACTCTCCATCAATAAATATTACAAGGTAGGGAATATTGGGTGCTACTAAAAATGGCCATTTATAGATTAACCACCATTTACTGAGCACTTACTATGTTTAATCAATGTATTAAGTGCCTCATGGGTTTCAGGCATCATCTTGTTTAATCCTCACTAAGGTGATATCACCATCACCATCACCACCACCACCACCACCACCACCACCACCACCACCACCATCATCATCATCATCATCATCATCATCATCATCATCATCATCTCCATTTTACACAGAAATTAACAAAGATATAAAGATTAAGTATGATGCTCAAGGTCAGACAGCAAGTAAATAGCAGAGCCAGGATTTGAATCTAGATAACTAGACCTCAGAGGCTGGGCTCTTAACTACTATACCACAATGCCCCTTCCCAGAACATCCAGGTTCAAGTGGAACTCATTTAAAATTTAGAAGAATTACCTTTTTGTTACAAACAATATCACTGATTCCCTTCCCCTAACAATTACTCCCATCCATGCATCACAGGAAAAATTGGTTTAGGGCATTCACTAATTTGTTCTAAAGTGATGTTTACCTGATAAAGACAACAACCCTATTTGGAATGGGGTGATAGAAGTCAATATGCCCATCTATCATGAAAGCAATTCCCACTCAGTACTTTTCACAATCCTTCCCCTTGAGCAAACACACAACCTTCTATGACAAAGTGGAGGGTCAGGGAAAGAGAGGCATGTAGTAGGGTAGGAAAGATGGGTAAACCAAGTAGTTACTGCTTGCAAAGTTACATAATTCAAACTTACTTTTTTGGTACACTTCTTGACAGTGTTGATTAATTCTTGTATTACCAGATCTACACTCTTCAAGGAAGGCCCTTTCAGCTTTACAATTTGTTTTTTGACTATTGCTTCGAATGCCATGTCTGGAGTAAACAACCCTGTCCTGAATGTAAGAAAGAAAGCAGCACATTAGATATTTTAAACTGAATGATATTCAATACTCTTTTTAAAAATGTTTTAATTGACATGCTACTTAAAGCATGCAAAAAGCCTAGTTTAAAAGTTACATAGTGATTTATTCTATCCACAGTATCATTTGTAATAATATCCTTAATACATTCTATAGATGATTAACATTACCTCAAAACAGTTCCCAAAACGTTTTCAAGGCTCATAATGTGACCCCCAATATTTAACTGTCATTTGTCTCAACTCACTGGTTCACAGCAATACAAAGGAATGCTACAACAGAAATGGTGTCCTAAATTTACATTTCTATTTCTAAAGTATTCCAAAAGCAATCCTCTCTTCTCCCTCATGGAGTAGAAAATGATCTTCACTTTCTGAACACTGAAATAGTAGCATTCCTGGACTACACAACATATTCTTTCCAGGAGAGCTGTATTATAGTGAGCTCAGTGGTTCCCAGTTTGAGGTCCTGGGGTGCTGAAGGAAAAGGAAGGCAGTTAAGTGGAACTAGCTTGGAGCCCAGAATGCCTAAATTGTGAATTTACAAAAACGACAAATGATAACCGAAGTAGCAATTATCTTTTCATTTGGATGGAATTAATTCAAACTGATGTCATAACAATGCTTTTCTCATGCTGTACAGAAGCTCAGGAAAGCAGGTATGTGTGTGCATGTGTGCGTGTTTCATAAAAAAGTAAAAAATGATTACTCATATTTAAACAAAAGGTCAATGGAGAAAAGTTACAATAAGAGGGATCCTGAACCCTGACATATGCCATGCCCAAAGACGTGCAGGCTCCAGATGTTGGTGGTTGATCTTCCCCATCCTAGACCCTCCTCCCTCCTCCTTATTTGGTTACCTTCTCTTCCTGAAACACTCAATTTTATGGTACCTCTTTTGGGAGATTTCTTTAACACATCCATTTTAGCAGCCTTATTCTATGTCCCTTCTTATTTACTTAGCACCCTGTGCCCACCTCCGTTTCTAATTGTACTGTAGTAATCATACTATATTGTAATTGTAATTTCTCCACTTTGGATACAGAATAAAATCCACATTGTTTAGTCTGACATTAAAAATTTTCCCCCGTCTGTCCCTAATCTTCCTTTGAGCTTATTTTCCTCCTTCCTTTCACGCACGCTATGTTTCAGCCAAACCAGACCACTTGCTTTTCCACAAACATATTCATACTAATATTTTATGTCTTTTCCTTCATCTATGATGTTCGCTTCACCTTTCCCACAATTTCAGCCTGTCCAAATCCCACCTGTGCTTCAACGACCGGACCAAAAATAACCACTTCCTACAGCTCGCCTCCTCCAGTCCTGCCGCTGACCAGGTCTTCCTTCTCTGAATCCCAGCGTCCTACTTTGCACTACAGTAGTCTGAGCACATATATTAGTCCTGTTACTACACTGGTAGGGAGAGTCGTTATTGTCTTTATCTTTGTTTTCCCCACAAGGAGGGATCCCTTGCTCATCATTGGCACTCAGTGTGAGCAGAACGAAGAAGGACCATCAGGTGGGTCCCCAGTGGGCAAAGATGGTTTCTATTATTCAAATAACTAACAGAATCAGTTGGGAACAAAACTCTTCAAATTAAGTGTATTTAAGGGCATAAATAATCACACCATTAATATGTCTTATACTCAGGACACTGTGCACTTCTTATCATCTTATAGGCAAATGAACTCCAGAATAATAGTAACAACCAATCTCTTCTGTTGGTATGCATGTAAATCAGAAATCTACAATCCTGAATTAGTGAGCTTTTGCAGTTACATTCAACCAAAATGTAACTGGTAAGGAGTTTTAAAAGCCAAGTAAAACTACTGTATTTGATTAAGTAAAATACTTTATGACCCACCCCCCCAAAACGTAATTTGCATTTATCAAATCGGTATGTTCACATACTAGCTCTGCCCAGCTAAAGAGCAAGACATAGTTTCTGTACCAAATGTATTCTGGATTTGAGGGACAGGGAGTAGAATTAATAGGGAACTAGAAATCCTGTTGAAGGTTAAGAAAAAAACTTTGGATATGGTTATACATGTTGTCTCCTTTTCACTTTGTGAATGCATATTTGCCCATACTATTTGAGACTTGTAGAGGAGATTTTCTAAATTTTGTAAGGATAGATAATTCAAATGTCATAACTCCTTTGGAAAATCACCCATCACATGCACTCTCAGGGTCAAGTTTTGCTCTCTCAGCTTCTGTTCCCAAAATAGTCTAAAGTTGGCCCTGTGGCAAAAGCTGAGATACAACTGGCCAATGGACTGAGGACCCCTCCTTCATGTAAGATGATCATGAGGTAGGCAACCTGTCTTCTTACCTTGAATTCAGGACACCTCAATTTAACATATGCTCCATTACATTGTATTTAGCCCACTATACATGAACTCAAGAAATGTGTGTTTTAAATTCATTAATTTTTTTATCAATTGTTTTTATCAATTCATTTGTTTTTTATCATTTATTTCTGTAATGAAAGTAAATGAAAATAATCCCACTTCATACAAGGGTGAATTCAGGTACAGGTTCTCCTCCCAGCCTCATGTCCCTCCGCTCTTCCTCTACATTCCTAACTCCAGTCCAAATGTATGGCTTCCTGCTCCATGAATACGTGCTGCCCTTTACCACCTCCATGCCTTTGCTCACATTACTTCCCTCCACCTTAAGCCCCCTCTTTTCTCCTCCAGCCTCAACAATCTCCCTCCTCTCACACCTTATTGCATTGCCACCTACCCCATACACACACAAACGGACACACACAAACGGACGGACACACACACACACACACAAGCACATGTATCCACACAGACACCTTTGCTTGTTGAAATCATTCTTGTTCTCAAAACAAGCAAGGTGTGACTCTAAAGTAACCACCTTCATTAATCTTTCCCAATCTTGCTCCATAAATCCAGCCAAAATTAATCTATTTGGTCTCTGTATAAGTAATGATCACTTATGAGCAAGTCTGGCCTCTGTCCCTGAAATACAGAGCCCTGAAGAACAAGGTCTTGTTCATCAGTAAATCCCTGATTGTTCAGAGCACAGTGCTGTGAGGGCAGAAAGGGTTTTTGTTTTTTTAGTTGTAAACAGACAGCATGCCAATACTAGAAATTACCATTGAATCCAAACGAGGATTTCCTATTTCTTACTCCCACCTCTATATTCTACTCTGCTCAGTTGATGAAAAGGCTACTTCACTAGCCATTCATAAACATTAACTTTTTTTAGTAGCTTGAACTGAAGACAAGGAAAACGTGAAGCACTTGCCTGATACCATGTATGTTTTTGATTGCATAGCTTATTTCTCTTCGCAGTTCTTTCTCATTGAACTCCATCTGCAGATGCAAAATGAGCCACAGTTATGACACTTAATTCCTTTGAATAATAATATCGTTGAATATTAAAAAATGAGAATAACTTGACTCCGTTATTAATAAAGACCCATGTCTTTCCTAACCTAAACCCAGATGGTCAAAACATCTGTTTATATAAAGTTCAAGGCAACATAGAACGTTAGGCATTTCTGGGAGTTTTAGTGCAGCAGATTTTAACTCTATTATCGATAAGGAGTGCTGTGCATAAAGGATGACTTCTGGACATAAATCTGGCAATTCATTTGAATATATAATTCTTCATTCTTTTGCTGAATATAGTAAATGTATTCACATATGAATGCATAAGTAAGAGTGTCACCTGATGTACAACAGCAGTCCAGCTGTGCTGAGATTAACAATGGCTGTCTTTTCTCCCTGGCCATTTTAACCACCTGAGTTCAAAGCCTCTTTAAAAGAGGAAATTAATAATATTTTGCCAATCCAACACAGGATAGACTACTGTATAAAAATTTCCCATAAGTTCTAGGTATCTTACATTTATTTGGAAGTAGGATCAAAGTGTCATAGAGCTTAGACCTGGAAGGGACATCAAGAGAACATTTGATTCAGCCCCTAACTTTTGAGATTTGGCCTCTGCAGCCTCATTATCTGTCCATTTTCCCCCCTCACACTTTATGCCATAGAGCAATGAACTGCTTTAGTTCCACAGCTCAGCCTTTACCATTCCTCCCTTTCTGTCTGGAACAACCTCTCCCTCGACTAATCCCACCTCTTCCTGCTTAACTAGCTGCTCATCCTTCTTAAGTCAGCTCAGAAGCCAGGCTCCTTTACACAGTGGGACTGGAATTCATGTCTGTGGGCCTTGTTTCCATAGCACTCTGCGTGGAAGTTTGTAACTTAACCTAGCACATTTTAATTAAACTGTCTATTTACCCATCTGCCTCCCACATCAAGAAATAAGCACTCGCCATTGTATGTAAGGCAAGTAACATAGTCCCTAAAACTACCTAGCTGCCTATTGGGCATTTCAAACTGAACATATCCAAAACAAAACTCTTGAGTCATACTTCCATACTGAACTGTTTCTCAGTTCCCCTCATCTGATAGGCACTAACATTTGCTCAATTGTGCCAGCCAAAATCTTGGGAGTCATCTTGAATCCTCTCTTTTTTGCATCTCCCATATCATTCCAACCCCCATTGACTCTACCTCCAAAATCACAAATCCATCCACTTCTCTCAAGCCTCTCTTCTGAGGAATTTTTACTATAAAGCTAAAGAAGTTTAAGTTTCAGGACTTCTCCCTTGCATAAGCTCCTTCCAAGATGCATGTCTGTGTTTATAATTTTGTATTCTTCTCCTTCAAGGGGGTCCCCAAAATTGTACAGGCTTCAGGCCCCACAGAAAGTGGATCCACCCCTGCTCTGGCCCTACTGTTTAACTCACCTTGTCTCCCTCAGTCCACTCTTGCCCCTTTACAATCCAACCCACACAGTGTTCTTTTAAAATCACCAACCAAATCCAGTCACCAACCAAATCCTTAAAACTCTCCCCTAACTTTCCATTGTTAAATGTAAACACTTCACAGCAACATAGAAAGCCCTGCGTAAACTGGGCACTTCCTTCCTCTGAATTCATTTTCTTTCCCCCAACCCATTCATCAGCTCTACCCCAGCCTCAGCTGTTCCTCGCCTGCTGTACAGGTGCTTATTCTAGGGCTTTGTCCTTGGCTTCCTGCCTTGAACAACCTTCTTCCTTCATATACTTACAGGTGACCTCTTCATGCCATTCAGGTATGCTTTAAAGGCCCCGTAGTCAGAGAGACCTTGCCTGAATATTCCATCAAAACTGGCTTAGCCAATGGGGAACTACAGATAATTGTTTCCAGGTAGTGCCTGAGTTATCTACCAAGTTTTATCATTTGTATTTTTCACAAAATGTTAATTCCAATGTGCTTACACTTATATTCTACTTTTTCAATTACCCTTCTTATGTGAAGAGTTTCTGATTCTTAGTCTTTAATTTTTTTCATCTTATATAATCCAATAAATTGATATTCCATAAAAAATTTTAAGTAAATGTTAGATCTTATGCTTGACCAAAAAGAAGTGGCTTATGCAACTCCCCTCTCTCTCATATTATGTTACATAATAATACTTGATATTTTTTCCTTATTTGTTAATTTTCTGTTTTTTCCCACCAGACAGTATCTCTGTCTTGATCCCTGGCACGTAGATCACTGGTACACAGTAGGTACTCAAGAAATATTTTTAAATTAATTAGACAACAAATAAACCAACTAGTCGTTCAATTATCGAAATGTCATTAGATCCCATTAAATAAAATCAGAACCATCAGTAAGAAAATAACTTTTCTCCGGGCCTCCCTGGTGGCGCAGTGGTTAAGAGTCCGCCTGCCGATGCAGGGGATACGGGTTCGTGCCCCGGTCTGGGAGGATCCCATATGCCGCGGAGCGGCTGGGCCCGTGAGCCATGGCCGCTGGGCCTGCGCATCCGGAGCCTGTGCTCCGCAACGGGAGAGGCCACAACAGTGAGGGGCCCGCATACCGCAAAAAGAAAAAAAAAAAAAAAGAAAATAACTTTTCTCCTAAATCTCATTACCTGAGTATGGAGGCTTTTGTTTAAAGAAACCCACTTACCACTCACATAACATTTTATGAAAAGTTATGTAGAAAAGAATATAGAAATGAAATGAAACAAAAGGAAGAATAACATTTGGTACAAACCTTTACTATCTCAAAAGGAAAACGTTCATGGAAAATACGATTGATTTTAGCACCCCCTGAGAGCTCCAGGGTATCTACTTGATCCCCTGACCCTTCAATTCTCTTCTCAAAGTCCACAGCGAATTGCTGAACCATCCTATAATTGTGAAAGAGAAATAAATTCAAGTTAAAGTTACAAGGTTTCACATTTTTCATTTTAATTTGCTATGGTTAGCAATTCTTTTCCTGGTGTTTTTAGCGGCACCTACTGGCAGAATTAACACTGCACTCTATTCATTACTCAAAACGTAACTATATGAAATACAGGTTATTAAGATTTATTTCAGACATTCAATTTAAAATATATATTTTATAAGTAAGGAACCAAGATGGCAGAGTAGAAGGATGTGCTCTCACTCCCTCTTGCAAGAACACCAGAATCACAACTAGCTGCTGGACAGTCATCGACAGGAAGACACTGGAACTCAGCAGAAAACATACCCCACATCCAAAGACAAGGAGGAGCCACAATGAGACGGTAGGAGGGGCGCAAACACAATAAAATCAAATCCCATAATGGCTGGGTGGGTGACTCACAAACTGGAGAACACTTATACCACAGAAGTCCACCCACTGCAGTGAAGGTTCTGAGTCCCACGTCAGGCTTCCCAACCTGGAGGGCCGGCAACAGGAGGAGGAATTCCTAGAGAATCAGACTTTGAAGCCTAGTGGGAATTGATTGCAGGACTTCAACAGGACTGGGGGAAACAGAGACTCCACCCTTGGAGGGCACACACAAAGTAGTGTGCGCATCGGGACCCAGGGGAAGGAGCAGTGACCCCAGGGGAGACTGAACCAGACCTACCTGCTAGTGTTGGAGGGTCTCCTGCAGAGGTGGGGGGTGGCTGTGGCTCACCGTGGGGACAAGGACACTGGCAGCAGAAGTTCTGGGAAGTACTCCTTGGCGTGAGCCCTCCCAGAGTCAGTCATTAGCCCCACCAAAGAGCCCAGGTAGGCTCCAGTGTTGGGTTGCCTCAGGCCAAACAACCAACAGGGAGGAAACCCAGCCCCACCTATCAACAGTCAAGTGGATTAAAGATTTACTGAGCTCTGCCCACCAGAGCAACAGTCAGCTCTACCCACCACCAGTCCCTCCCATCAAGCCTCTTAGATAGCCTCATCCACCAGAGGGCAGAGAGCAGAAGCAACAAGAACCACAATCCTGCAGCCTGTGGACCAAAAACCACATTCACAGAAAGATAGACAAGATGAAAATGCAGAGGCTATGTACCAGAGGAAGGAACAATATAAAACCACAGAAAAACGACTAACTGAAGTGGAGACAGGCAACCTTCCAGAAAAAGAATTCAGAATAATGATAGTGAAGATGATCCAGGACCTCTGAGAAAGAATGGAGGCAAAGATCGAGAAGATGCAAGAAATGTTTAACAAAGACCTAGAAGAATTAAAGAACAAACAAACAGAGATGAACAATACAGTAACTGAAATGAAAACTACACTAGAAGGAATCAATAGCAGACTAACTGAGGCAGAAGAACGGATAAGTGACCTGGAAGACAGAATGGTGGAACTCACTGCTGCAGAACAGAATAAAGAAAAAAAAAATGAAAAGAAATGAAGACAGCCTAAGAGACCTCTGGGACAACATTAAACGCAACAACATCCGCATTATATGGGTCCCAGAAGGAGAAGACAGAGAGAAAGGACCCGAGAAAATATTTGAAGAGATTATAGTTGAAAACTTCCCTAAACATGGGAAAGGAAACAGCCACCCAAGTCCAGGAAGTGCAGCGAGTCCCATACAGGATAAACCAAAGGAGAAACATAGTAATCAAATTGACAAAAATTAAAGACAAAGAAAAATTATTGAAAGCAGCAAGGTAAAAACAACAAATAACATACAAAGGAACTCCCATAAGGTTAACAGCTGGTTTCTCACCAGAAACTCTACAAGCCTGAAGGGAGTGGCATGATATACTTAAAGTGATGAAAGGGAAGAACCTACAACCAAGATTACTCTACCTTGCAAGGATCTCATTCAAATTCAATGCAGAAATCAAACACTTTACAGACAAGCAAAGGCTAAGAGAATTCAGCACCACCAAACCAGCTTTACAACAAATGCTAAAGGAACTTCCCTAAGTGGGAAATACAAGAGAAGAAAAGGATCTACAAAAACAAACCCAAAACATTTAAGAAAATGGTCATAGGAACATACATATGGATAATTACCTTAAATGTGAATGGATTAAATGCTCCACCCAAAAGACACAGGCTTGCTGAATGGATAAAAAACAAGATCCATATTTATGCTGTCTACAAGAGACTGACTTCAGACCTAGGGACACATACAGACTGAAAGTGAGGGGATGGAAAAAGATATTCCATGCAAATGGAAATCAAAAGAAAGCTGGAGTAGCTATACTCATATCAGATAACATAGACTTTAAAATAAAGAATGTTACAAGAGACAAGGAAGGACACTACATAATGATCAAGGGATCAATCCAAGAAGAATATATAACAATTATAAACATATATGCCCCCAACATAGGAGCACCTCAATACATAAGGCAACTGCTAACAGCTACAAAAGAGAAAATCGACAGTACCACAATAATAGTGGGGGATTTTAACACCTCATTTACAACAATGGACAGATCATCCAGACAGAAAATTAATACGGAAACACTAGCTTTAAATGACACTGTAGACCAGATAGATTCAATTGATATTTATAGAACATTCCATCCAAAATCAGCAGATTACACTTTCTTCTCAAGTGCGCATGGAACATTCTCCAGGATAGATCACATCTTGGGTCACAAATCAATCCTCAGTAAATTTAAGAAAACTGAAATCATATCAAGCATCTTTTCTGACCACGACGCTATGAGATTAGAAATGAATTACAAGGAAAAAAATGTAAGAAACACAAGCACATGGAGGCTTAACAATACGTTACTAAATAATCAAGAGATCACTGAAGAAATCAAAGAGGAAATCAAAAAATAGCTAGAGACAAATGACAATGAAAACACGATGATCCAAAACCTATGCGATGCAGCAAAAGCAGTTCTAAGAAGGAAGTTAATAGCTATACAAGCCTACCTCAAGAAACAAGAAAAATCTCAAATAAACAATCTGAACTTACACCTAAAGAAACTAGAAAAAGAAGAACAAACAAAATACAAAGTTAGCAGAAGGAAAGAAATCATAAAGATGAGAGCAGAAATAAATGAAAGAAAAACAAAGAAAACAATAGCAAAGATAAATAAAACTAAAAGCTGGTTCTTGGAGAAGATAAACAAAATTGAGAAACCATTAGCAAGGCTCATCAAGAAAAAGAGGGAGAGGACTGAAATCAATAAAATTAGAAATGAAAAAGGAGAAGTTACAACAGACACCACAGAAATACAAAGCATCCTAAGAGACTACTAAAAGCAACTCTATGCCAATAAAATGGACAACCTGGAAGAAATGGACAAATTCTTAGAAAGGTATAACCTTCCAAGACTGAACCAGGAAGAAATAGAAAATATGAACAGACCAATCACAAGTCATGAAATTGAAACTGTGATTAAAAAGCTTCCAACAAACAACAGTCCAGGAAGATGGCTTCACAGGTGAATTCTATCAAACATTTAGAGAAGAGCTAACACCCATGCTTCTCAAACTGTTCCAAAAAATTGTGGAGGAAGGAACACTCCCAAACTCATTCTATGAGGCCACCATCACCCTGATACCAAAACCAGACAAAGGTACTACAACAAAAGAAAATTAGAGACCAATATCACTGATGAATATAGATGCAAAAATCCTCAATAGAATACTAGCAAACAGAATACAACAGCACATTAAAAGGATCATACACCATGATCAAGTGGGATTTATCCCACGGATGCAAGGATTCTTCAATATACGCAAATCAATCAATGTGATACACCATATTGACAAATTGAAGATTAAAAACCATATGATCACCTCAATAGATGTAGAAAAAGCTTTTGACAAAATTCAACACCCATTTATGATAAAAACTCTCCAGAAAGTGGGCATAGAGGGAAACTACCTCAACATAATAAAGGCCATGTATGACAAACCCACAGCTAACATCATTCTCAATGGTGAAAAATGAAAGCACTTCCTCTAAGATCCGGAATGAGACAAGGATGTCCACTCTTACCACTATTATTCAACATAATATTGGAAGTCCTAGCCATGGCAATCAGAGAAGAAAAAGAAATAAAAGGAATACAAATTGGAAAAGAAGAAGTAAAACTCTCACTGTTTGCAGATGACGTGATACTATACATACAGAATCCTTAAAATGCCACCATAAAATTACTAGAGCTAATCAATGAATTTGGTAAAGTTTCAGGATACAAAATTAATGCACAGAAATCTCTTGCATTCCTATACACTAATGATGAAAAATCTGAAAGAGAAATTATGGAAACACTCCCATTTACTACTGCAACAAAAAGAATAAAATACCTAGGAATAAACCTACCTAGGAAGACAAAAGACCTGTATGCAGAAAATTATAAGACACTGATGAAAGAAATTAAAGATGATACCAACAGATGGAGAGATATACCATGTTCTTGGATTGGAAGAATCAATATTGTGAAAATGGCTATACTACTCAAAGCAATCTACAGATTCAATGCAATCCCTACCAAATTACCAATGGCATTTTTTACAGAACTAGAACAAATCATCTCAAAATTTGTATGGAGACACAAAAGACCGCAAATAGCCAAAGCAGTCTTGAGGGGAAAAAACGGACCTGGAGAAATCAGGCTCCCTGACTTAAGACTATACTACAAAGCTACAGTAATCAAGACAATATGGTACTGGCACAGAAACAGAAACATAGATCAATGGAACAGGATAGAAAGCCCAGAGATAAACCCACGCAACTATGGTCAACTAATCTATGACAAAGGAGGCAAGGATATACAATGGAGAAAAGACAATCTCTTCAGTAAGTTGTGCTCGGAAAACTATACAGCTACATGTAAAAGAATGAAATTAGAACACTCCCTAACACCATCCACAAAAATAAACTCAAAATGGATTCGAGACCTAAATGTAAGACCAGACACTATAGAACTCTTAGAGGAAAACATAGGAAGAACACTCTTTGACATAAATCACAACAAGATCTTTTTTGATCCACCTCCTAGAGTAATGGAAATAAAAACAAAAATAAACAAATGGGACCTAATGAAACTTAAAAGCTTTTGTACAGCAAAGGAAAACTTAAACAAGACGAAAAGACAACCCTCAGAATGGGAGAAAATATTTGCAAACGAATCAACGGACAAAGGATTAATCTCCAAAATATATAAACAGCTCATGCAGCTCAATATTAAAGAAACAAACATCCCAATCCAAAAATGCGCAGAAGACCTAAATAGACATTTCTCCAAAGAAGATATAGAGATGGCCAAGAAGCACATGAAAAGCTGCTCAACATCACTAATTATTAGAGAAATGCAAATCAAAACTACAATCAGGTATCACCTCACACCAGTTAGAATGGGCATCATCAGAAAATGTACAAACAACAAATGCTGTAGAGGGTGTGGAGAAAAGGGAACCCTCTTGCACTGTTGGTGGGAATGTAAATGGATACAGCCACTATGGAGAACAGTACGGAGTTTCCTTAAAAAAGTAAAAATAGAATTACCATATGATCCAGCAATCCCACTACTGGGCACATACCCAGAGAGAACCATAATTCAAAAAGACACATGCACCCCAATGTTCATTACAGCACTATTTACAATAGCCAGGTCATGGAAGCAACCTAAATGCCCATTGTCAGACGAATGGATAAAGAGGTTGTGGTACATATATACAGTGGAGTATTACTCAGCCATAAAAGGAAAGAAATTGAGTCATTTGTTGAGACGTGGATGGATCTAGAGACTGTCATACAGAGTGAAGTAAGTCAGAAAGAGAAAAACAAATATCGTATATTAACGCATGTATGTGGAACCTAGAAAAATGGTACAGATGAACTGGTTTGTAGGGCAGAAGTTGAGACACAGATGTAGAGAACAAATGTATGGACGCCAAGGGGGGAAAACCGCGGTGGGGTGGGGATGGTGGTGTGATGAATTGGGCGATTGGGATTGACATGTACACACTGATGTGTATAAAATTGATGACTAATAAGAACCTGCAGTATAAAAAAACAAACAAACAAACAAAACAACTAATACTAAACTTTCTTTGGGTTACTTGTATGGAAATATGTTAATATAAATGTTTCAGACATTACCTGAAATTTCTAAAAAAAAACCACCACCACCACCACCAACAACAACAACAACAAAAACAAAAACCCCTCTAGGATCCACCCACCTCTGTTAATTTTTTCATTAAGGTCTCTTGATCCCAGGTTCGAACTACACTCTTTCTTAAAAAAATGATTCTATTGAAGTATAGTTGATTTACAATGTTGTGTTAATTTCTGCTGTACAGCAAAGTGATTCAGTTATACATATACACATTCTTTTTCAAATTATTTTCTATTATGGTTTATCACAAGATATTTAATATAGTTTCCTGTGCCAACTGCACTCTTTAGAGTTCATCAAACAGTACCACAGTTGTCTAGCGTCTGTCTCTGGTCTCCTCCTCTTAATTTCCCTGTCTGAGCATAGGTTCGGAAGAGACCTTCCTCTTTCTTCCCCATCTTTGTGCCTTCCCCATCCTAAGTCCCCACATGCTCAGATGCAGGTACTTGGCCCATGATGTTGCCCTTTCCCTTTCTCTCCACCAAAAACTCCTGGGGTTCCTTGGCTCTGATTCTACACTGCAGTGACTCACTCTCCTTTTCTTTTTAAAGTCCAGTTTCCTTATCATGGCTTTGAGTTCCCTTCTGCCTTTAAGTCCTGAACTGCCTCCCCAGCTTCATCTCCTACCCCTCCAGTCTACACTCCATCTGCTCCACCCTTCCATCCACCTGACTGTTCCCAGGCATTCTCCACTCATGCATTTTTCCTTGTCTTTGCCCTGGCTGTCCTCTGCCTTCAGTGTCCTTTTTACCATCCTTTACCCATGGAAATTCTACTTCTTCTTAAAGCTTTGCTGAGTTCTAATAGCCCTTCCTCTGTAAAGCTTTCCCTGCTTCCCCAGTTAGAACAAATCAGAACTGACTGCAGTTCCCCACTCTGCTTGTATTTTCCAGTGCTACCTGCTCAGGATATCGTTCTTCATGAAAAAGTTATCATATTATGTAGGTAAGGACTGGATCCTCAGCAAGGTATCACATTGGAAAACAATTTGCTAAATTGTTTGATCTAAGATGTTAATTAGCTGATAAAGTTTAACTTACAAATATAGGAGGCAGGTAATTACAGTAGACAGACTATATCATTGAGAGTCAGGAGACCTGGATTGAATCTCAGCTCTGATTCCTCCCTTTATCCCTCCCTACCTCCCTTTCTTCCTTCCCAAAATGAGGTTGGCAAAGTAAACATCAGCCGAGTAATGCAGGGCCTTGCAGCCCATGCTAACTGTAAACAGAAATCATTAAAAGATCCTAAGGAGAGGATTGAGAAGATCAGGTTTCTGCTTTGGAGGGATTTTTGGTTTGTTTGTTTGTTCTTGTAAAATATACATAACATTTACCATTTTAATTCTTTTTAGGTATATAGTTCAATGGCATTAAGTACATTCACATTGTTGTGAAACTATCACCACCATCCATCTCCAGAACTTTTTCACCTTCCTAAAGTGAGATTCGGTATCTATTAAAAAATAACTCCCCATTCTCCTCTCCCCCTACCCCTGGCAACCACCATTCTACTTTCTGTCTCTATGAATTTGACTCTTCTAGGTACCTCATATGAATGGAATCATACAGTATTAGTCCTTTTGTGTTTGGCTTATTTCACTCAGCGTAATATCTTTAAGGTTCATCATGTTGTAGCATGTGTCAGAATTTCCTACATTTTTAGGGCTGAAGCATACTCCATTGAATGTATATACAAAAAAAACCCTCATGTTTTGTTTATCCATTCATACATCAGTGAACATTTGTGTTGTTTCCATCTTTGGCTATTGTGAATAATGCTCCTATGAATGTACAAATACCTGTTCAAGTCTTTGCTTTTAATTCTTTTGAATACGTACCCACAAGTAGAAAATAATAATAAAATAATAATAAAATATATATTTTAAATATCTGTGTCATTAAATGCATTCGCCCATTTAGTTGCAACCATAAAATGGTATTTTAAAATACTTAAATTGAGAATTAAAGTTAAGCAATAAAACCTTATATATAATAGTCAAATGAGCCACAACTCCTGTGACATTACAATCACCTAGTGTTCCAACTGCTCCAGCTGAGCCACCTCATACTTCATGACCTACTCTCTTCCCTGGGTCCAGCATCCCAGACCTCATTCTGCCAGAACAATATAAATTTCTGACTCCCCTCCCATGCCCCTCTACAACTAGATCTAGCCTTGTTTTCCAATGACTCCTCAGAATTTAATAAAATTAAAACTCCTTACCCCATCACCTAAGATTCTCCGTGGTCTGGCCCTGGATGCCCCATCTCTTACTTCTCATCCCCACTCACCTTCGAAGCCAACCATAAAGAAGCTATTTGCAGTTCCCCACATGTACCAAATCTCTGTGCTTTTACACTTGTTTTCCTTTCTGCTCTGCCTTGTGCTTCTATGTCTGGCTAATTTTCATCTGTCCTTCAAGACTCAGTTCAAGCATTAGTTTTTACAGGAAACTTTCCATGATCCACAGTCCTATTCCCCACCACCACTCATTGCCACCCAGATGAAGGGCCCCTCCTTGGCTTTCTCAGAATATTTTCAGCATAGCACTTAGCAGAGTACATCACCATCGTGCATCTATCAGTCTCTCTCCAAAGGGCAAGGACCATGCATTTTATTTATTTCCCCCTGTCTGGCATATGAGAGGTACTCAGTAAGTTCAATGAAGAAATGAATTACCTCAAGGCAGTTGGTAAAAAACAAATATATTATAGAGAAAAAATGACTACTTGTATTTGTGATTAGTAGGTTTAGAAACTCTAATTTTGACATACTGGCACACTTTCAAATTCAAAATCTGTTAGATTAGGAAAAAAAATCCAAACCACCTAAAACTTGAACCTTTTACTCTCTTTCATCAAAATCATGGATGAATTAAAAGTAACTGCAAATATTTAGGCCAGAAAACTTAGAATATAATTAGATGTAGCTATGTTCATGCGTATGCTAATATTAATCTAAATTTAAACACCTGGAAAGGTATGAAACTTCGGGAAACTTTTGAAAATTCACCTCCATTCCGCGTATCCTACAGCCCAGCCACCTGGCCCACTAGAACAAGCCGTACCGAAGTTCACACTATTCTCTTGACCTCCTTCTTCCACCTGACAAACTCCTCCCATACTTCAGGGTCTCATTCAAGTATCTTTTTCTCTGTGAATTCACACCCTTCCTCGCATGTAAGTGCTCTTTACCTGGGTTCCCTTAACATTTTATTCTTACCAGAAATGTACCATTTATCAGATCTTAACACGGTTGTTCATATGTCTGTTTCCACTGCTCTACTGTGACCACTTTTTGAGGGTTAAAATCTTATTCATTATTGAATTCCCAGTAGTTAGCACAGAGCCAGTCATCAAATAGGATACACAGAGATTAGAGCAAGTCAAGAAGGAAGTAATGAAGAAAGGGAGGGAGGGAGGGAGGAAGGCAGGAAGGAAGAAAAGAAGGAAAAAAGGAAAGAAGGAGCTGAATCAGCTCCCTAACAAGGGAAGAATCCAGCTGTGGAAAATTGTAATCTGAGTCCAACAGAATTACAGAGGCAAGACCCAGTCTTTGCAAATAGTTTCAGTTGGGTGTTAGGATGATGACCTAGGGCCTAAACAGAAATAGCTTCCCTTTCTCTGTAACTTAGAGAGTTTTTATAGGAGCTTAACCAAAGCCAAGAATAAAAAGAAAAGATAAACTAGGAAAGAGATGAATCCAAGAAAATAATTCTTTCCTCTGTATGATCTTATTATTTTGTTAAATGGAGGAATATAAGATAATGCATTTAATGTTACTTAATTTGAACATTTAGAAATTTCCCCACAAATAAAAGGAATTATGTTGTACATTTTAAATGCCAGATTAAGGGTATTTTGATTACAGGACTGCAGAGGGAGAAAGGGGCCATAAGAAGTGGCAAGCATCATCTTTAGAGATGGACTTCAGATGTCCTGGAATATAAGCTGGTCAGTGGGGGTCTTCTGGTGGAGAGAGAGGCAATTTGCAGCACAGGGATAAAAGAATAGATGAGGCTGAAAGGGGCTGAAAGAAGGAATGAGGATAAAAGACATAAGGGGATGGCAATTCTCCAACAACTCTGCTATCCTAACCCAAGAACCCTCAGGGATAAATCTAATTACCCAGGGATAAGACGGGAAGATCATGAAGGAGTAAAAAGATACTTGGCAGTTTTCACATTTGTGTTTCTAAAGGGCTACATTAAAATCATTACCAAAAAGGAAAATAATTTAAATGTGTCCTTACTGTGTGTACTTTTTTTTTATATTAAATCCTTGGTTCTCATTGCATTGAAAAATACACACAGATAGATGATATGAAATGACTGAAATAAAAAGATAATAACTACAAGTGACAACAATAGAAACAGTTGCTTTTCTATTGAACTTAGCCCACTTCTAAAGACTAAGGGCAAAAAAAACCCTGCTGAGTTATCACTGTTGGTTTTGCTCATTTACTGAATCCAATTATAAAAACACAATATAAAATTGGGCATAGGATTGGGCATTGGTTAAATTTATAATAATAGAACTAATATCAAAAATTATTCTTTTAGAAAACAAAGATTCAAGGCTCACTGTATGACATATACAAAGCTTCACTCATATACTTTATTTTCATGAAAAAACCTAGAAAATGGCATGACAAATAGACTAAGGAAAAAGAAAACTGAAGAGTTAGTTTAAAATGTTGAACAAGAGAAGGTAAAGGTAACTCACTGCAGCAATGCTTTGGTCTTCCTGGTGGGGTCTTCTGGCTTGAAGTTTTTATAGGCTTCTACTTCGTGTTCTATGGACAGCAACTGTCCCTGCAGTTTGTTCCTGAAGTTAGGTAGGGTGTCTCGAATGTGGTTGGTAAGTTGCTAAATAAAGCAAAACAAAATCATACACTCATACAACAGATTGAAGATCAACTCGTAAGACAAAAATCACCCTTCACTGTTTTCCAGGTCATTCAAAACCTTAAAAAGCCACATATACATGTGAGACTGACTGTGTAGACAGATACTCCAACTCTGTCATCCACTGCCCTACAACGAAGCTCAAAATTCCTTCAGCTAAAGTCACTTGCTCGGACAATCTTTTTATGTCTGGGATACCCTGTTAAAAGGCAGCTAATGTTACTAATGAAGCTGCCTAATAACACCTTAACATGGATTGATTTGTCAGATCAGCTACCTTGTCGAAAGGAACATTAAGTTAGAATGTGGTACAAATGAAGGAAATGGAGAGTTACAGGTGCTGCCTGAGTTCTCAGGACCAAATGGCTTACCACTGGTGGAGCCCAGAGGTACCTGCCAGCTGTTAAGTTCCTCTCCATTCTATAGCTCAGGCAGGTGTTTCCTCTCACTTCCACCTTTACGCCCCAGTCCAACTGTGGTTAGTCACTGGCTTACACCCTCAACAGGTTGCACATAAGCTTTCTTGTTGATATCTTTACCTAACCACCTTCTTGGCACTTCCACTGAAGTCATCTGCTGGCACCTCAAGCTCAGTCTGATAAAAAATTCTCCAAGAGATTTTCTAAGAGGGACACAATTAATTGAGAACAAAGGTGGGATATAAACCCAGACTGGTTAGCTCTCTGCCTGATGTTCTTTCTATTACAGTGTAATTAAGGAAAGTCTGAATTAAAAGGAAAAAAAAAAGACCACCTTCTTGAACTGCTTAAGGAATAAACTCAGAATCAAGAGAAAGAATATCAACTTCATAGAAATGTAGGAAAAAGAATAATAAATTCAAAATAAGGGGAATAAATAGACCCAGACTGACTGAAGCACCATTTTAAATCATTTTTATGTTCATCTGAGGTTACCGGGATATATCTATTCAATAAATCTATAGTTATTTAATTGTCAATAGTTCATACTATATTATACCCTTGTCCACAGTTATGACTTATCATGTTATTCCCCTGGCATGTGCTGCCATTATGGCTCTGAAGCAGAAAACAAAAGAATAGAGATGACTGCATTCCCAGTAGCAATTCCACAAGACACAAACCCTCAAATCTAAGAGTAACAGTAACCATGAGAAACCAGTGGCCACCTGACTGCCATGTGAGTGGTAAATAATCAAAATACTTGGTTTCTACCATTTGTTTCTCATATATCTCAATAGCAAAGCAATACTATGGACCACTCCTAGCTTTCTAAAACACTTCTTTCCTTAGCTTTCGTGACCCCAGCTCCTGTCATTTTTCTCCGAACCTTTCTGAATACCTTATTCATCTCCTTTGCCAAGTTGTTCTCCTCTGCCAGACCTGTAAATATTGATATACCTCAAATTTGGGTCCTACACCTCTTCTTTGGTCACTGTCTGTTCTCTACTAAGGCAATCATTTCATCCATGGTTTCAATATATATTCAAACACCTGTGGCTATGGACATGTTATCTAAAGACCAGACTTCTTATCTTTGGTGAGGGTATATGTATTAGACCACCTGCCTGACTTCTCCTCTTGGAAGCATCAACCTCAGCAGGTCTGAAATAAAGTACCTAATATTCCCTTCAGGGTTCTCCATTTTGATGACTTCGTAACAACCTGGGAACTTGGGAGTTATCCTTGACTTTACCACTCCATCACCCACCAGAGCTAATCTACCACCAAGTTCTCAATTTTCCAAAACATTTCTCAAATCTGCTTTCTTTTCCCATCTCCACTGGCCCTAACCGAGACCAAGCTGCCATCATTTCTCACTTTGACTCCTAAGTGGTCCTCTCATCTCTACTCTTGGTCTTCCTATCTGCAACCACCATAATCCTTTTTAATCCACAGATATGACTGTGTTATTCCCTTTCTCAGATTCCTTAAACAACTGACTCCCCACTGCTCTTAGGATAAGAGCCAAAATCCTTAACTTGGCCTACAAACACCGTAGGACCCAGCCACTGCCTGCATCTCCAAATTCATCTCTTACAACTCATTCCCTCACTCTCTGCCCTTCAACCATAATAATATTCCTTTCAATTCCACAAAAATGTCCTGTTGTCTTCCAGTTTTTGCCATAGTAACTGGTTCAGGGTCAGAGGTGTTGGTGCACATTAAATCAGCAATAAGATTCTCTTAATTTCAAACACAGTATGAAGGTCCTTGAAGCAATAGAGAAATGGATTATCCAGGAAATGAAAGATTTTCAGTATAACATTTATTCAATTTTCAGTCAACCAGAATCAGTTAGGCCATAATTTAGGGGTCACCTGTAGTAACCAAATGGTCAATCATATCCATCCAGTATTCACAACTTAATTTATTCCTAACTTTATCTTTCTGATCATCTTAGTGATATTTCTCTAAGATTTTTTTTCTTAGACCAATACAGGCACGAAAGCAGAAATCAAAAAAGAATTTTACCAGAGCTAAATATATTGATAGACTATCATGGTTCTTGCATGACAAACCAGTCCTTCTCTAAACCATGTTCATAATTTTTAAATGACACAACTATCACTGCTTCATGGCTTCCAAATACTCACCTACCCTTAATTTAAAAGTACAAATTTCACATTAAAATAGAAGTACTATGTCGCTTAAAATAGAAGTACACCACTGTTTTTTATTTTCTAAAACTTCTTCAATTGTTTTGCCTAAATGATTAAGGTATAATGTAACAAGCAGCCTATTACTCTGTTAGCCTCTACTGACACCTTCTAGGAGGGAACAGTCAGAACTTCTGATAATTACTTGACTAATTTAAGTTCATAGATAAAAAGTTACAAAGTGCTTTCTTTTTTTTAATCTTAATTAGAGTACAACTGCTTTACAATGGTGTGTTCATTTCTGCTTAATAACAAAGGGAATCAGTTATACATATACATATGTCCGATATCTCTTCCCGTTGGCATCTCCCTCCCTCCCACCCTCCCTATCCCACCCCTCTAGGTGGTCACAAACAACCGAGCTGATCTCCCTGTGCTATGAGGCTGCTTCCCACTAGTTATCTATTTTACGTTTAGTAGTGTATATATGTCCATTCCACTCCCTCACTTTGTCCCAGCTTACCGTTCCACCTCCCCATATCCTCAAGTCCATTCTCTAGTAGGTCTGTGTCTTTATTCCTGTCTTACCCCTAGGTTCTTCATGACATTTTTTTTTTAGATTCCACACATATGTGTTAGCATATGGTATTTGTTTTTCTCTTTCTGACATACTTCACTCTGTATGACAGACTCTAGGTCCATCCACCACACTACAAATAACTCAATTTCATTTTTTTTATGGCAGAGTAATATTCCATTGTATATATGTGCCATAACTTCTTTATCCATTCATCTGTTGATGGGCACTTAGGTTGCTTCCATATTCTGGCTATTGTAAATAGAGCTGCAATGAACATTGTGGTACATGACTCTTATCGAAGTATGGTTTCCTCAGGGTATATGCCCAGTAGTGGGATTGCTGGGTAGTATGGTAGTTCTATTTTTAGTTTTCTAAGGAAACTCCATACTGTTCTCCATAGTGGCTGTATCACTTTACATTCCAACCAAAAGTGCAAGAGGGTTCCCTTTTCTCCACACCCTCTCCAGCATTTACTGTTTCTAGATTTTTTGATGATGGCCATTCTGACTGGTGTGAGATGATATCTCCCTGTAGTTTTGATTTGCATTTCTCTAATGATTAAAGATGTTGAGAAATGTTTCGTGTGTTTGTTGGCAATCTGTATATCTTCTTTGGAGAAATGTCTATTTAGGTCTTCTGCCCATTTTTGGACTGGGTTGTTTGTTTTTTTGATATTGAGCTGCATGAGCTGCTTGTAAATTTTGGAGATTAATCCTTTGTCAGTTGCTTCATTTGCAAATATTTTCTCCCATTCTGAGGGTTGCCTTTTCGTCTTGTTTATGGTTTCCTTTGCTGTGCAAAAGCTTTAAAGTTTCATTAGGTCCCATGTGGTTATTTTTGTCTTTATTTCCATTTCTCTAGGAGGTGGGTTAAAAAGGATCTTGCTGTGATTTACGTCATAGAGTGTTCTGCCTATGTTTTCCTCTAAGAGTTTTACAGTGTCTGCCCTTACATTTAGGTCTTTAATCCATTTTGAGTTTATTTTTGTGGATGGTGTTAGGGAGTACTCTAATTTCATTCTTTTACATGTAGCTGTGCAGGTTTCCCAGCACCACTTATTGAAGAGGCTGTTTTTTCTCCACTGATATATTCTTGCCTCCTTTATCAAAGATAAGGTGACCATATATGAGTGGGTTTATCTCTGGGCTTTCTATCCTGTTCCATTGATCTGTATTTCTGTTTTTGTGCCAGTACCATACTGTCTTGATTACTGTAGCTTTGTAGTATAGTCTGAAGTCAGGGAGCCTGATTCCTCCAGCTCCGTTTTTCGTTCTCAAGATTGCTTTGGCTATTTGGGGTGTTTTCTGTTTCCATACAAATTGTGAAATTTTTTGTCCTAGTTCTGTGAAAAATGCCAGTGTTAGCTTGATAGGGATTGCACTGAATCTGTAGATTGCTTTGGGTAGTAGAGTCATTTTCACAATGTTGATTCTTCCAATCCAAGAACATGGTATATCTCTCCATCTGTCTGTATCATCTTTAATTTCTTTCATCAGTGTCTTATAATGTTATGCATACAGGTCTTTTGTCTCCATACGTAGGTTTATTCCTAGATATTTTATTCTTTTTGTTGCAATGGTAAATGGAAGTGTTTTCTTAATTTCACTTTCAGATTTTTCATCATTAGTGTATAGCAATGCAAGAGATTTCTGTGCATTAATTTTGTATCCTGCTACATTACCAAATTCATTGATTAGCTCTAGTAGTTTTCTGTTAGCATCTATAGGATTCTCTATGTATAGTATCAAGTCATCTGCAAATGGTGACAGCTTTACTTCCTCTTTTCTGATTTGGATTCCTTATATTACTTTTTCTTCTCTGATTGCTGTGGCTAAAACTTCCAAAACTTATGTTGAATAATAGTGGTGAGCGTGGGAAACCTTGTCTTTTTCCTGATCTTAGTGGAAATGGTTTCACTTTTTCATCATTGAGGACGATGTTGGCAGTGGGTTTCTCATATATGTCCTTTATTATGTTGAGAAAAGTTCCCTCTGCCTACTTTCTGGAGGGTTTTTATCATAAATGGGTGTTGAATTTTGTCGAAAGCTTTCTCTGCATCTATTGAGATGATCATATTGTTTTTCTCCTTCAATTTGTTAATATGGTGTATCACATTGATTGATTTGCGTACATTGAAGAATCCTTGTATTCCTGGGATAAACCCCACTTGATCATGGTGTATGATCCTTTTAATGTGCTGTTGGATTCTGTTTGCTAGTATTTTGTTGAGGATTTTTGCATCTATCTTCATTAGTGATATTGACCTATAGTATTCTTTATTTGTGACATCTTTGTCTGGTTTTGGTATCACGGTGATGGTGGCCTCGTAGAATGAGTTTGGGAGTGTTTCTCCCCTGCTATATTTTGGAAGAGTTTGAGAAGGATAGGTATTAGCTCTTCTCTAAATGTTTGATAGAATTTGCCTGTGAAGCCATCTGGTCCTGGGCTTTTATTTGTTGGAAGATTTTATTTTTTTTATTTTTATTTTTTTTGCAGTACACGGGCCTCTCACTGCTGTGGCCTCTCCCGTTGTGGAGCAAAGGCTCTGGATGCACAGGCTCAGCGGCCATGGCTCACAGGCCCAGCCACTCCATGGCATGTGGGATCTTCCCGGACCAGGGCACAAACCTGTGTCCCCTGCATCGGAAGGCGGACTCTCAACCACTGTGCCACTAGGGAAGCCCTGTTAGAAGATTTTTAATCACAGTTGCAATTTCGGTGCTTGTGATCAGTCTGTTCATGTTTTCTATTTCTTCCTGGTTCAGTCTCGGAAGGTAGTGCATTTCTAAGAATTTGTCCATTTCTTGCAGGTTGTCCATTTTATTGGCATATAGTTGCCTGTAGTAATCTCTCATGATATTTTGTATTTCTGCAGTGTCAGTTGTTACTTCTTTTTCATTTCTAATTCTATTGATTTGAGTCTTCTCCCTTTTTTTCTTCATGAGTCTGGCTAATGTTTTATCAATTTTGTTTATCTTCTCAAAGAACCAGCCTTTAGTTTTATTGATCTTTGCTATCATTTCCTTCATTTCTTTTTCATTTATTTCTGATCTGATCTTTATGATTTCTTTCCTTCTGCTAAGTTTGGGGATTTTTTGTTCTTCTTTCTCTAATTGCTTTAGCTGTAAGGTTAGGTTGTTTATTTGAGATGTTTCTTGTCTCTTGAGGTAGGATTGTATTGCTAACAACTTCCCTCTTAGAACTGCTTTTGTTGCATCCCATAGGTTTTGGGTCATCGTGTTTTCATTGTCATTTGTTTCTAGGTATTTTTTGATTTCCTCTTTGATTTCTTCAGTGATCTCTTGGTTATTAAGTATTGTATTGTTTAGCCTCCATGTGTTTAGCCTCCATTGTTTAGCCTCCATGTGTTTGTAATTTTTACAGATTTTTTCTTGTAATTGATATCTAGTCTCACAGCGTTGTGGCTGGAAAATATATTTGATATGATTTTAATATTCTTAAATTTACCAGGGCTTGATTTGTGACCCAAGATATGATCTAGCCTGGAGAATGTTCCATGAGCACTTGAGAAGAATATGTATTTTGTTGTTTTTGGATGGAATGTCCTATAAATATCAATTAAGTCCATCTTGTTTAATGTGTCATTTAAAGCTTGTGTTTCCTTATTTTTCATTTTGGATGATCTGTCCATTGGTGAAAGTGGGGTGTTAAAGTCCCCTAGTATTATTTTGTGTTACTGTTGATTTCCCCATTTATGGCTGTTAGCATTTGCCTTATGTATTGAGGTGCTCCTATGTTAGGTGCATATATATTTACAATTGTTATATCTTCTTTTTGGATTGAAACCTTGATCATTATGTAGTGTCCTTCTTTGTGTCTTGTAATAATCTTTGTTTTAAAGTGTATTGTCTGATATGAGAATTGCTACTCCAGCTTTGATTTCCATTTGCATGGAATATCTTTTTCCAACCCCTCACTTTCAGTCTGTATGTGTCCCTAGGTCTGAGGTGGGTCTCTTGTAGGCAATATACAGGTCTTGTTTTTGTATCCATTTAGCCAGTCTATGCCTTTTGGTTGCAGCATTTAATCCATTTACATTTAAGGTATTATTCAATATGTATGTTCCTGTTACCATATTCTTAATTGTTTTGGGATTGTTATTGTAGGTCTTTTACTTCTCTTGTGTTTCCTGCCTAGAGAAGTTCCTTTAGCATTTGTTGTAAAGCTGGTTTGGTGGTACTGAATCCTCTTAGCTTTGCTTGTCTGTAAAGGTTTTAATTTCTCCATTAAATCTAAATGAGATCCTTGCTGGGTAATCTATGTTGTAGGTTTTTCTCCTTCAGCATTTTAAATATGTCCTGCCACTCCCTTATGGTTTTCAGAGTTTCTCCTGCAAGATCAGCTGTTAACCTTATGGGGATACCCTTGTTTGTTATTTGTTGTTTTTCCCTTGCTACTTTTAGTATTTTTTCTTTGTATTTAATTTTTGATAGTTTGATTAATATGTGTCTTGGCATGTTTCTCCTTGGATTTAGCCTGTATGGGACTCTCTGTGCTTCCCAGACTCGATTAACTATTTCCTTTCCCATATTAGGGAAGTTTTCAACTATCATCTCTTCAAATATTTTCCTAGTCCCTTTCTTTTTCTGTTCTTTTTCTGGGACCCCTATAATTCGAATGTTGATACATTTAATGTTGTACCCGAGGTCTCTGAGTTGTCCTAATTTCTTTTCATTCTTTTTTCTTTATTCTGCTCTGCAGTAGTTATTTCAACTATTTTATCTTCCAGGTCGGATAAGATAACAGATAAGAAGAACTTATCCATTCTCCTGTCTCAGTTATTCTGCTATTGTTACGTTCTAGAGAATTTTTAATTTCATTTATTGTGTTGTTCATCCTGTTTATTTGCTCTTTAGTTCTTCTAGGTCCTTGTTAAACATTTCTTGTATTTTCTCCATTCTATTTCCTAGATTTTGGATCACCTTTACTATCATTATTCTGAATTCTTTTTCAGGTAGACTGCCTATTTCCTCTTTGTTAGGTCTGGTGGGTTTTTGCCTGCTCCTTCATCTGCTGTGTGTTTCTCTGTCTTCTCATTTTGCTTCAGTTACTGTGTTTGGGGTCTTCTTTTTGCAGGCCGCAGGTTCGTAGTTCCCATTGTTTTTGGTGTCTGTCCCCAGTGCCTAAGGTTGGTTCAGTGTGTTGTGTAGGCTTCCTGGTGGAGGGGACTAGTGCCTGTGTTCTGGTGGATGAGTCTGGATCTTGTCTTTATGGTGGGCAGGTCCACGTCTGGTGGTGTGTTTTGGGCTGTCTGTGGCCTTATTATGATTTTAGGCAGCCTCTCTACTAATGGATGGGGTTGTGTTCCTGTGTTGCCAGTTGTTTGTCATAGGGTGTCCAGCACTGTAGCTTGCTGGTCGTTGAGTGGAGCTGGGTCTTGGCTTTGTGTTGGTGATCTCTGGGAGATTTTCACTGTTTGATATTACGTGGAGCTGGGAGGTCTCTTGTGGACCAGTGTCCTGAACTTGGTGCTCCCACCTCAGAGGCACAGCACTGACATCTGGCTAGAGCACCAAGAGCCTGTCATCCATGCAGCTCAGAATAAAAGGGAGGAAAGAAAGAAAGAAAGAAAGAAGAAGATAAAATAAAATAAAATAAAATAAATGTAAAATAAAATAAAGGTATTAAAAAATAAAAATGATTTAAAAAAAAATTTTAAGTAATATAAAAAAAGAAAAAGAAAGAAGAGAGCAACCAAACCAAAAAACAAATCCACCAATGATAACAAGTGCTAAAAACTATACTAAAAAAACAAACAAACAAAAAAACGGACAGATAGAACCCTAAGATAAATGGTAAAAGCAAAGCTATACAGACAAAATCACACACAAAAGCATACACATACACACTCACAAAAAGAGAAAAAGGGGAAAAAAATATAAATATCATTGCTCCCAAACTCCACCTCCTCAATTTGGGATGATTTGTTGTCTGTTCAGGTATTCCACAGATGCAGGGTACATCAAGTTGATTGTAGAGATATAATTAGCTATTCCTGAGGCTGCTGGGAGAGATTTCCCTTTCTCTTCTTTTTCGCACAGCTCTTGGGGTTCAGCGATGGATTTGGACCTACCTCTGCATGTAGGTCACCTGAGGGCGTCTGTTCTTCGCTCAGACAGGATGGGGTAAAAGGAGCAGCTGATTCGGGAGCTCTGGCTCACTCAGGCTGGGGGGAGGGAGGGGTATGGATGTGGGGTGAGCCTGCGGCGGCAGAGGCCAGCGGGACGTTGCACCGGCCTGAGGCATGCCGTGCGTTCTCCCAGGGAAGTTGTCCCTGGATCACAGGAGCCTGGCAGTGGAGGGCTGCACAGGCTCCTGGGAGGGGAGGCATGGATAGTGACCTGTGCTTGCTCACAGGCTTCTTGGTGGCGGCAGCAGCAGCCTTAGTGTCTCATGCCTGGCTCCGGAGTCCACGCTGATAGCTGTGGCTCGTGCCCATCTCTGGAGCTCCTTTAAGCAGCTCTCTTAATCCCCTCTCCTCACGCACCAGGAAACAAAGAGGCAAGAAAAAGTCTCTTGCCTCTTCGGCAGCTCCGGACTCCCTCCCGGCTAGCCGTGGCGCACTAGTCCCTTCAGGCTGTGTTCACGCAGCCAACCCCAGTCCTCTCCCTGGGATCCGAGGGAAGCCCGAGCCTCAGCTCCCATCCCCCGCCCATCCCAGCGGGTGAGCAGACAAGCCTCTCAGGCTGGTGAGTGCCGGTCGGCACCGATCCGCACCGATCCTCTGTGCTGGAATCTCTCCGCTTTGCCCTCTTCACCCCTGGTGCTGCGCTCTCCTCTGTGGCTCCGAAGCTTCCCCCCTCCGCCACCCGCAGTCTTCACCCGCGAAGGGGCTTCCCAGTGTGTGGAAACCTTTCCTCCTTCACAGCTCCCTCCCACTGGTGCAGGTCCCGTCCATGTTCTTTTGTCTTTTTTCTTTTGCCCTACCCAGGTACGTGGGGAGTTGCCTTTGGGAGGTCTGAGGTCTTCTGCCAGTGTTCAGTAGGTGTTCTGTAGGAGTTGTTCTACATGTAGATGTTATTTCTGATGTGTTTGTGGGGAGGAAGGTGATCTCCACGTCTTACTCTTCCACCATCTTGAAGCTCCCCTCCACAGTGCTTTTTGTGAGAAAAGCTGCTCACTGTTTGAGTCAATGTGATCAAATCTTGGGGTGGGAGCTCTACACTCAATGACAATGACTCTTAACTCCACTAAGGGCAGGAAAATATGTGGCCAAGCCTACTGAATGTTTATGCAAGAAATGTGTACGTGCGTGGGACGAGGGGAGGGAGAGGGCCTAATTCTATCTGTCACAGGGAAACAGATTATCTGGAAAAGCTTCTTAGAGGAATGTAGATCAATAATTGCTTATGTATTTTCAAGATTGTAAATTAAGGAACAAATGAATCCTAACAAAACCTTACAGAAAATTTAACCTAACCATCACAGACTGATATTTCAAAAACAAATGCCAAGAGACTGACTTTTCAGAGATATAAAAGTTTCACTCCTTAAGATAACTATATATTATGAGCAAACATGTGCTAAAATGTATTCTCCTGCTCACTGTTCCAAATAAATATGTATTTCTGCTTTGCGTGCTGTTTTTTCAATAATATTAAGGTGGAGTCTGGTCACTTAGAATAGTAACAGTTTGGATCCCAGTATTCATATTCATCTTTTTAATTTCTATCATTATGCTAAATGTCTTAGTTTAGAAAAAGAGTATAAAAATAAGAAATATGGATTCCAATAGTCATTTACATATTTTATCATTGTTCTTTTCACTTGAAGAAAACATCTTTACCTGATTAAGGACCTTCTGAAGGTGTGGGGTCCCCATCCGATCAGCAATATGTCTGTAAGCCGGGTGTGAGAGAAAAAATTTCCTTTCTGCCAACATGGCAGCCTTTATATCCTTCTTCCCATCTATGTCCTTCTGGCTCCTGTTTACCACCCCCACGTAACCTAAAACAAAACACACACCTATGGAGTTGGGACACCTTTGATTTATTCTGGGGAAATTCTAACACTCTTGAAGAGGCTGAATAAGAAAAAAAAATTATTTCAGGGCCTGAAGAATAGATCCCTTTACAAAACTTAGTTTGAGATACCAGTATTTAACAACAGCTGGATGATTTGGCTAACGTTGATTTTTTTAGCATTAACAAAATAATGTCCTTTGTCCTTAAAAGATCTGTGCATTTAAATAGAGTAAATCTCTAAGCCGTTTTGTCATATAGCAGGCAAGTAAATAATTCAGACTTAAACAGTATACATGTATGCAGTCTATGATGAATATTTATACCCTCCCTTCAAACACCTGCCTTTTCCTGTTTTCTTATTATTTGAAGGAATAGTTCTCCCTTTGGATAATTTTTTTTTTTTTTCTTTTTGCGGTATGTGGGCCTCTCACTGTTGTGGCCTCTCCCGTTGCGGAGCACAGGCTCCGGATGCGCAGGCCCAGCGGCCATGGCTCACGGGCCCAGCCGCTCCGCGGCATATGGGATCCTCCCAGACCGGGGCATGAACCCGTATCCCCTGCATCGGCAGGCGGACTCCCAACCACTTGCGCCACCAGGGAGGCCCATCTTTGGATAATTTTTAATACATCATTTGGGAACACCATGCCATTCCATAAAATGTTTAACTAATCATCAATCCATTCCTCCCAACTGTGGAGACGTTAAAATCCAGCTTCCCATTGTTTCCCCAGTTGTTTCTCTGCCACATCATCAAAGGAAGTCCTGTACAGGACACAGTACATTACCCCTGCGAAGCGGCAGCAGCTTATTCTCTAGGACATCCCTGGCATCCGTTCCCTCATCCATAAGATCCAGTTTGGTGATGACTCCAATGGTTCTTAGACCTGCAACACAAACAAACCCCACATTACACAATTTGCAGAATACTAACAAGTTTCAGAGACATATATGTCTCAATGCTAATTGCAAAGCACTCATGTCCTGGTTCTTTCCCTGTTCCTCTCCATTTACTTTGTTTTCTAATCCACTACAACCCCAGTCTGGTGAATGTCAATGGGTTGAGGCAGAGAGTTGCAAACCACCCATCCATAAGATAACTCTTGATTCAGGAGAGAAAAGAACAAATAGCTGCTTCACCAAAATACTTTTAAATGTATGAGTTTATTTTTGTACTATGCATACATGGAAATGATACATTTAAATTTTCCTCCCAGGGATTGCACACAATATGGATGTTTTAACTTTTTATATATCACATTATTAAAAACAAAAAAATAGGCTACACATGGACCAATGATATGGGTGTGTCATATTGATCCAGTTCTGAGTACCTGAGGTCAAAAACATAAAAAGAAGAAAACTACGTATAGGATACCATCATCCCCAAAAACAAACTCGCAGAAAAGGAAATATGATTTAATAGAAAGAAGCCTGAAATAGGAATTCTGAGCCTTGGATTCTAGTCAAGGCAAGTCACTTAATTCTCCAGGTCTCAGTTTCCCTCATCTGTAAAATAAAGCATTGGAAATTATTTAATCTTAAAAGGTACTCCAACCACTAATTTTTTAAGATGGTGAAACTAAGCCAGAGAGAGATTAAATAACTTTCCCAAGGCCATATAAGAAGTGGATCTGGGCAGTCTGGTTCCAGAGTCCATGCTTTTAACCAATATACTGCTTATCGTGGTAAAAAAAAAAAAAAAAAAAAAAAAAAAAAAAATTTATTAAAAAGGCTTAAACCAAGAAAGTCAAAGAAAATAGGAAAGGAATGCAGAAAATTTTTGAGACTGTAAATCTAGCTGGATGACTGCTAACCAACTTAACATATCAGAGAAAGAGGAAAACTGCATCCAAGAAAGCCAACAAAAGGAGACGTCCAGAAACTAAATAATTTACATCACAGCATCTCAGTAAGATTCAAGACCTGGGGGACAGAAAGCTCTGAAAACTATGGAGAGTGGTGGTGGCAGCTGAAGCTGAAAACAGAAGTACTGGATGGAATCAGTCAGATTTCCATGGGTAACATAGCTAGGAGCTGCCCTGGTCCATCCTGGCAGGACAGTGCAGGTTTACTCTCTGGAAAGACTGAACTAGAAAAAACTCTGAACTCATGGGTCCCTGGCCCAGTTTGGATGGATCTGGTATTAAAAGAGGATGATTAAGTAAAATATTACATAGAGTATGGCAGGGACCCCCCTCCCCAGGCCAGTTCCCTAATTTGACTTCAAGAAAGAGATGGCTGGCAGATTTTAACCCCCCAAGCAAGAGATTGGAACAATGGTCTGGGGATACTAACCATTCCAGGAGAAAAACATATATATTGATATTTGAAGGAACGATAATTAAAATAGTCCAATAAATCATTCTGCTGTGAAGTCTATCATTCCATAATTTAAGAACACTCACACAGAACTCCAACCACCTGATAATATTTCACCTTTAAATATGAATGGACAGCCAAGGAGATTCACTAATATGAGACCAAAACAAATAAACGTTATAAAGCTGAACTTAAAGAAAATAAAGATAATGCAAAATACAGAAGAAAACTATTATTTGTATTAATATCCTCAGAGAGAAAGGAGAGGTCATAGCATTCATGGGACAAAAATAGAATGCCATAAAAGGAAATTTTTGAACAAACAAAAATAATTTTCAATAATTAAAAATATGAGAGCAGAAATAATAATGTTGGAATACAAAGTTAGGAAACCCCCCCCCAGAAAAAAAAGAAAAAGAAGTAAATAATAGGAAAGGAAAAACTTTTTTAAAACTAGAGAAATGATTCAGAAGATACAACATCTGAATGATTGGCATTCCAATAAGAGAGAGAATGACAAACAGAAACAGTTGGGGATGTAGGGACATACTATTCAATAAGATGTCCTATAAGTGAAAGATGAATTTAGGAATTGAATTAACCCATCAAGTGCCCAACACAATATGAAAAACATACATATACATAACACACAATATGGCATATAAGTATAAGATTTCATAATACTGGGCACAAATAAAATATCCTAAAAAGCTTCCATAGAAGTTAAAAAAGTTATTAAAAAAAAAAGTTTTAAGAATCATTACAGCATCAGTCTTCCCAGCAGCAAACTGGAAACTAAAATCCCACAGAGCAATGTTTTCAAAATTCTGAGAGAAAGATAATTTCTAGACTAGAATTCTAAACTACCAATAAATGTGACAGTAGAAAAAGATATTTTCAGACATGCAAAATCTCAAAATATTTTATCTCCCTTTCTCCTTTTTTTTTTGTGGGAGGGGGAGGGACAATTACTAAAAGATGTGTTCCACCAAACATGGGAACAAACTAACCAAGGAGTAGACAGGAAATCCAGGAAGCAGGGAATCCAATCTAACCAGAAAAAGAAGGGAATTTTTAGGATGGTGTAGATCCCAGTTTAAGGCCAGGAGAGCAGTCAGTATCTATTAGAATAAGAGGACAAAGATTACTGAAGAGATATCTTCCCCCACCAAGAAAAGAAAATGAAAGTGATAGGATACTTAAAGTCTAATGCTTTTGAACGTATTTAGAGATTTAGACTTCTGTAGGAGAGGTTGGGAATGCACTGGTGACAGATACGTAGACTATGCAAACAAACAAAAAAAGAGACAACTATCAACCTCAAAGACAGCAGTATCACTCAAGAAAGGAAATTTAATTATAATTTAACACATGGTTCAGTTGTGAATAATATTTTTAGAATCATAAATATTCATTTAGCAAAATATGATATCGTTATATTAGTAGAATTGGGGAGGTAAGTGTATATATGGGTGTGTAAGTATACGTGGGTATGGGAGACAGCCAAATCCTTACATATGTAGGTAAATAACAAAAGAAAGTTAAAAGGGTTGAAAGTGATAGTCTCTGGAAAGCAGTAATCCAGAGTCAGGAGGAGTGGGCAAGGGACTAAAAGTTTTTATTAAAAGCCTTAGAGACTGGTTTTTCTGAAGTGATGTACATTTATAACATTAATAAAAATGAGTTAAATTTTAAAAGCATTTTCTTTACTACTCCCTATTTCTGAAAAGGCAGAAAAGTCTATGCTTATTGGTGTCCCAGAAATGGCCAATGAAATTATTTTCTTTTTCACTCTTAGTTATACAAGTAGGCAACTTAAATAATCAATGAATGCCTGCTGGCAGACTCAAGACCTACACTGTTAGATCTCAAAAAGACATTGCCTGAAGAGATTCAAAGGCAGCATGTTTTTAAAATCACTTCACTGGAAATATAAGGACGCAGATAAAAATCATAATAGAGACCATTTGTTGAGTCCTGATTATGTGCCAGACATAGACTTGAAACAACTCTGAGATAGGTTAACTATTATTTCTCAATTACACTTTCCTCAAAGTGAGACTTGGAAAGGAAAAATACACATGCCCAAAGCCTTGCAGGCTGTAGGGTGTAGAAGGCAGGCAACCTAATTCCATTTTTTTTTTTTTATTGCGGTATGCGGGCCTCTCACTGTTGTGGCCTCTCCCGTTGCAGAGCACAGGCTCCAGACGCGCAGGCCCAGCGGCCATGGCTCATGGCCCCAGCCACTCCGCGGCATGTGGGATCTTCCCAGACCGGGGCACGAACCCGTGTCCCCTGCATCGGCAGGCGGACTCTCAACCACTGCGCCACCAGGGAAGCCCCTAATTCCATTTTTAATCACTATATTTTTCTGCCTCTCAATTCTTAGCTAGATTCTACAAGTGATTAACTGTGTTATTCAGCAAGTTATTTACATCATCTGGGCCTGTTTATCTACAGAACTAAAGGTTTAACTAGATGTCTCTTTCAAGTCCAGAATTCTGGGAAGGAGAACAACTTCCAGATTCAGAAGAGGTTATGTAGAGTAGTATGTAAAGTAAAAAGTAATGTAATAAAATTCTTGCCCTCCAACTAAAAGGAAAATGTAAAATAATACATTAAGAGTTAATAAATAATGTGGGGTACTGTGTTTCAATTATGTTTCTCTTCAGTAAAGAATAGCCACAATGATGAGTACTGACAAGTCCTGACAAAGACCTAGAAAAAACATACAAGCCACTTCAAAAATCTGATTCTTGGCTTCCCTGGTGGCGCAGTGGCTGGGAGTCCGCCTGCCGAAGCAGGAGACACGGGTTCGTGCCCCGGTCTGGGAAGATCCCACATGTCGCGGAGCGGCTGGGCCCGTGAGCCATGGCCACTGAGCCTGCGCATCCGGAGCCTGTGCTCCGCAATGGGAGAGGCCACACAGTGAGAGGCCCACGTACCGCAAAAAAAAAAGTCTGATTCTTATATATAGCATAGATCTAAGAGCATTGAGTCAAGGATTGGACTGTTTGGATTCAAGTCCCATCGGTTTCCCTTGTTAGCTCTGAGACATTAGTTTCCTCATCAGGTATAACCATATCAAAAAGGTAATCATCACAGTTTACATTTGATGTCTGGGATAATTATTAATAGCATCCCCTTTAACTCTCGAATGACTTCAAACAGAAGAATAAGTTACATGTTCACTCTAACTCATCAATAAAATGAGGAAATAACAAACCTATGTTTTAAAATTACATAATAGGACTTCCGGTTTCTGGTCCACCACGTAAGGGGCTTGGAAGTTGCCACTGTGTCCTAACAAGTGAACAACTGAAAAATTAACAACGCTTCTGAGATTCATCAGAGAAATGAAGCCACAGAGCAAACCACTGTCCCCCAAATTGGGAGAGACAAATAGGTGAATACAGAAAATCACAACTTACTGGAGCAGAAATACAAAAGCAGAAAACTCTGTGGGAACCAGGGCCTAGGCAGAAAAACCTAAACTGTAATTGATGAATTGCTGGAAGCTCAGTGTGGGCAGTCAAAGAGTTAAAAACTCCAGGGGGACCCAGTCATAGAGGGTACCCATACTTTTGTGAGTTTTGCTTCTAGGAGCTCAAGCAGCTTCTCACAGTGACTATCTGAGAAAAATCTCCCTGTGCTTCAGACAGGGAGAGAAAGAAACAACTTGATTTAAAAATGGGTGAAAGACCTGAACAGATATCTCATCAAAGAAGATACACAGGTGGCAAGTATGTATATGAAAAAGTGTTCCACATCATACACCATTAAGGAGTTGCAAATTAAAACAACAATAAGATATCACTGCACACCTATTAGAATGGCCAAAATCCAAAACACTGACAATACCAAATGCAGGCAAGAATGGGGAGAATGTTAGCAACTCTCGTTCACTGCTGGTGGGAATGTAAAATGGTACAGCCACTTTGGAAGATGGTTTGGGAGTTTCTTACAAAACTAAACATAATCTTACCATATGATTCAGTAATTGTACTCTTTTGTATTTACCCAAAGGAGCTGAAAGCATGCCCATACAAAAACTTGCATACAGATGTTCATAGCAGCTTTACTTATAACTGCCAAACTTCAAAGCAACCAAGATGTCCATCAGCAGGTGAATGGATAAATGAACTGTGATATATCCAGACAATGGAATATTATTTAGTGCTAAAAAGAAATGAGCAATCAAACCATGCAAAAACATGGAGTAACCTTAAATTCATAATACTAAGTGAAACAAGACAACCTGAAAAGGCTTTATGGTGTATGATTCCAACAATATGACATTCTGGAAAAGGTAAAACTATGGAGACAATAAAAAGAATAGTGGATGCCAGCAGTCAGTGGAGACAGGGCAGTGAAAACTATTCTGTATGATATTACAATGATGGATACATGTCATTATTCATTTTTCCAAACCCATAGGGTATACACCACCAAGAGTGAACCCTAATGTCAACTCTGAACTTTGAGCATCAATGTAGGTTCATCAGTTGTAACAAATGTACCAGTCTAGTGGGGGATATTAATAGTTGGAGAGGTTATGCATGTATGGGGACAGGACATATATGGAAACTGTACCTTCTACTCAGTTTTTCTGTGAATATGTAAAATTGCTCTAAAAACTAAAGTCTATGAATTAAAGACAATTAAATAACATAACACAAGTAAAGTATTTGGTACATAAAAACCACTCAATAAATGAAAATTGTGATCTCACCAATTTTGTTTTTCATCACTACTCCCACTCTATTCCAGTCCTAAGCTCCTGTCACACTCAATAAGTTGTAGCTCTCCATGTGATCATGCATTCTTGCCTCTTCACCTTCACAATGCTATCCCTCTCAGTTTCAAGTATCCTTCCCTCTCTTCTTTTTTTGGTTATTTCCTACTCATCCTTCAAAATACTTTATAGGCCTCTCCTGCAGGTCCTTAATCAGGCTCCCACAAGTGTAAGTTTGGAACCTTTTCTCTGTGACTTCAGAGCTCTCTGCATACACTGAAATCATTGTTCTTATATGACACTAGGAATCTGCTTATTTGTCTGTCTCATCCACTAAAGCCATGATCTCTTCAAGAATAAGGACAACATCTAATCTACATATTCCAAGCAATTCATATAGGTGCCAAACACAGAGTGGGAACTCAATAAATGTTTATTTATCAAATGAATGAATGAGTAAAAAGCATGTTTACTTTTCTTAGGTTTAGATAAGAATTGAAATACAAATTCCAAAAAAGAAATATGATACCATTCTACCATGTTACCTAGGTTTGTTGTCAATACAGTGATTTTCCCATAAGAACACTGCCATTTCTTCCATTTATATAGGAAACTGAATTGTAAGTAGTGTGTTGTTTCATCTAATTAAGAAATGGGACAAAACCAAGCCACGAACCACATTAGCAGTTGCCAGAAAGGTAATCTGGAATACTGTGTACACTGAAACAGCAGCAATGAAAAACAAAATCAATGAAGAATTACTGTAAACATGTATACAGCAAAATTAAAAACAGACTTAGGAAATTAGATGTCCTTCAGTTAATGCATCTTTTTTGTTATTGTTTTGGGCTTTGGTGGTATTTGAGTGGGGGGTGGTTTGAAGTAAATGCTGTTCTTTCTGTTTGGCAAAGATTATGGAATATTTTACTTCTGAAAGCAATCTGCGATGAATAGGAATAATTTCATCTTTTTTTCTATAAGTTTTCCATTAACATTATTTTCTTGTTATTTTCCAACAGTTCTGAAGAACACAGTTCTCATTTTCAAAGTCATCAGGTAATATTACTGCATGTGATACTAGGTAAAATATTAAGTAAATAATAGAAAACATAAAAAATTACTGTTGCTATGGTAACAGAGACTATCTTGCTCACCGATTTATACCCAGAATCTAGCGCAGTGCTTGAAAGATTTAATATTTGTGGAAGGAAGGGAGAGGAGAAAGAGAGGGTAAAGGGAGACAGGATATAAGAGAGGGAAAGGAAAAAGAATTACTCCAAAGATAAGAAAATTTAGGTATAGAGTGGTTCTTTCACTGAGAATCTGTACTCCAAAACAGACTAAGGCATGAAGGAACAAAAGAAAAAGAATCCACGTACAGTAGCTCCCACCCCCATCTGCAGTTTCACTTTCTACTATGATTTCATTTACCAGAGGTCAACTGTTGTCCAAAAATCTTAAATGAAAAATTCCAGAACTAAACACTTTATAAGTTTTAAATTGAGCACCATTCTGAGTAACATGATGAAATCTCCCACTATCTTGCCCCATCACCCTGGATGTTAATCATCCCTTTGTCCAGTGTATCTACCCATTAGTTACCTAGTAGCCCTCTTGGTTATCATATCGACTGTCACAGTATCTTGATGCTTGTGTTCAAGTAACCTTTATTTCACTTAATAATGACCCCAAAGCACAAGAGTACTGATTAGGGCAATTTGGATATGCCAAAGAGAATCTGTAAAGTGCTTCCTTTAAGTGAAAAGACACAAGTTCTCAACTCAATAAGGAAAGAAAAAAATCATAAGCTGAGGCTGCAAAGATCAATGGTAAAAATCAATCTTTTATTGAAACTGTGATGGAAAAAGAAATTCCTGCTAGTTTTCCTGTCACACCTCGAATATGTATGTATAGGGAAAAAACATAGAATATATAGGGTTTAGTACTTTCCACAGTTTCAGGCATCTCCTGGGGGTCTTGGAACATATACCCCATGTATTAGAGGGACTCCTGTATACTTAAATCTCCCTGCTTTTGCTCCACCAAAATCCATTTTCTTCCTCTTCCTTGGCACACAGCTTAACTATATTTTCAAATCTCCCTTACAATTGAGTTACAATCTCCCTTGTAATCTGCCAGTACTGAGTTCTAGCCAGTGGAAGTGGGTGAAGTGATATGTGCTACTTCTAGGCTTGGTCTGTATAACTTCCCACATGTTCTCCTGCCAGCTCTTTCACCTTCCACTTGCTGGATCTAACCATAATAAGTCCCTAAGTCGCTATGGGTGACAAATATAAGTATCTGGGCATCTATGAAAGATGTCATAGACAAGAAACACCACACTACCCCACATTACCCTGAAAATCAACTCAGCATAGACATTTCTACTGTTTGCACCACTACATGTTTCAGTCTATTTATTACTGTATATCAGTACAAACAATGGTACTCTGAAGAAGAGAGCTGCCATAATGAAAACCTGGCTTAGTAAGATTAGGTAGCAAGGAAAAAAGTATTGCAACATAGAAAGATGAAGATTCATGTTATACAGTAGCTGTGTATTTTGTAAACCCGCCTCATGTGATAAGTTGTAAGGCAGACTAAGTGCCTACTGAAAGGAGAAGCTATTGAAAAGGGCCTGGATGTTAATTTGTCTTGATTGTTCCTTGCTGCTTAAAGCAAGGTATTTAAGAAAGAGATGAGTTCACAAAAGAAATTTATCATTTTGCAAGCAGAAATAGAAAGGATTAGAGAGAAGCTAGAAATCTGGGTCTTTTAATGGCTGAAAAAGCCAACTGTTCTTGTAATTCAAATAAGAAAATAGACTGAAAAGGCTCTGAGCAGCGAACGTCCACTAAGAATTTCAGTTAAGCAAAGGAGCTCAGTAATTTCTCTTTCTAGCTTAAAAGCGTAATAGGGTTCAGACACACATTTCTGCTGTAAACTAGAAAACTGATAAAATATATAAAACAATTTTGTTCAGACATGAAATAATAGGTTGTACAGGACTATGATTCTTGAAAGAAGAGAAACAACAAAATAAGTCATACAATTATTCAATTACTACTTGGAGGCAATTTCTGGACAACAACGCAAGGAGGAAAAATCCAAAGAGATTCCAGCAGTCCTGCTTAGTTGAAGAGATATAGACTGGATTTCAAGGAGGCCAAGGCTGCTAGAATTTACAGGATCCTGTGCCAGATAAAAGGGAGCTATGAATAGAAAGAGCTCAACAAATGTGCATAGGGGTCTCCCCCAGTCTTTGAATGCATGCATGCCTAAGGTAAAACTCCACAAGGCTAGGCAAAAAACAACTTCCAGGGAGCGCTAAACCAAACAATTCCCAGAGCTCACATAGGACTGGGAATCATTAAGTCCCACCAGCCAGAGGGGAGAAACATGTTGAATTAAAGATACCAAAAGGATCAAACCTCAGTAAAGGTTACTGCAGACCCATTCTTTAAAGAAACATAAAAAGGCCCTCTCCACTATGTGAGAACACAGCAAGGCAGCCATCTGAACGCTAGGAAGAAAGCTTTTATCAGAAACCAACCCTGATGGCCCACTGACTGGGGACTTACAGCCTCCAGAACTGACCCCTTCGAGGAGGCCACATTACAGTGGATCATCCTGTCTCCTTGGGTTCTCCTGGCTGTGACAGTTTCTCAGGCTTTCCTTGTTTTGCAAGAACTTGACAGTTTGGAGGAGGACTGGTAAATAACTAACTGGGGCAGGGGCGACTGGTACCTTCACGATGGTGGAGGAGTAAGACATGGAGATCACCTTCCTGCCCACAAATACATCAAAAATACATCTACATGTGGAACAACTCCTACAGAACAACTACTGAATGCTGACAGAAGACCTCAGACCTCCTAAAAGGCAAGAAACTCCCCACGTACCTGGGTAGGGCAAAAGAAAAAAGAATAAACAGAGACAAAAGAATAGCGACAGGACCTGCACCTCTGGGAGGGAGCCGTGAAGGAGGAAAGGTTTCCACATACTAGGAAGCCCCTTCACTGGCGGAGACAGGGAGTGGTGGGGGGAAGCTTCGGAGCCATGGAGGAGAGCGCAGCAACAGTGGTGGAGAGGGCAGGGCAGAGAGATTCCTGCACAGAGGATCGGTACCGACCAGCACTCACCAGCCTGAGAGGTTTGTCTGCTCATCCACCGGAGTGGGTGGGGTCTGGGAGTTGAGGCTTGGGCTTGGGAGTTCAGATGCCAGGGAGAAGACTAAGGTTGGCTGTGTGAACACAGCCTGAAGAGGGCTAGTGCGCCACAGCTGGCCAGAGGGAATCCGGGAAAAAGTCTGGAATTGCCTAAAAGTCAAGAGACCATTGTTTTGAGGTGCGCAAGGAGGGGATTCAGAGCACCACCTAAACAAACTCCATAGACGGGCGCAAGTGGCAGCTACCAGGGCGGACACCAGAGACGGGCATGAAATGCTAAGGCTGCTACTGCAGCCACCAAGAAGCCTGTGTGCAAGCACAGGTCACTATCCACACCTCCCCTCCCGGGAGCCTCTGCAGCCCGCCACTGCCAGGGTCCCGTGATCCAGGGACAACTTCCACGGAAGAACACACAGTGCACTTCAGGCTGCTGCAACGTCACGCTGGCCTCTGCCACCACAGACTCGCCCCGCATTCCGTACTCCTCCCTCCTTCCCAGGCCTGAGTGAGCCAGAGCCCCCAAATCAGCTGCTACTTTAACCCCATCCTGTCTGAGCGAAGAACAGATGCCCTCAGGCAACCTACACAGAGAGGCAGGGCCAAATCCAAAGCTGAACCCCCGGAGCTGTGCAAACAAAGAAGAGAAAGGGAAATCGATCCCAGCAGCCTCAGGAGCAGCGGATTAAATCTCCACAATCAACTTGATGTACGCTGCATCTCTGGAATACCTGAATAGACAACGAATCATCCCAAAATTTAGGTGGTGGACTTTGGAAGCAACTGTAGACTTGGGGTTTGCTTTCTTCAACTTATTTGTTTCTGGTTTTATGTTTATCTTACTTTAATATTTAGAGTTTATTACCACTGGTAGATTTGTTTATTGATTTGGTTGCTCTCTTCCTTTCTTTATATATAGATAAATATATTATTTTCCTTTTTCTCTTTTTGTGAGTGTGTATGTGTATGCTTCTTTGCATGATTTTGTCTGTATAGCTGTGCTTTTACCATTTGTCCTAAGGTTCAGTCTCTCCAATTTTTTTTTTTTTTGTACAGATTTTAGCACTTGTTATGATTGGTGGATTTGGTTTTTGGTTTCATTGCTCTCTTCTTTCTTTCTTTTTTTATTACTTTTTTTATTTTTTAATTATTAATAATATTATTTATTTTAGTAACTTTTTAATTTTATTTTCTCCTTTCTTTCTTCCTTCCTTTCTTCCTTTCTTTTATTTTCACCCTTTTCTTCTGAGCCATGTGGCTGACAGGGTCTTGGTGCTCCGGCTAGTGTCAGGCCTGAGCTTCTGAGGCAGGATAGCTGAGCTCAGGACACTGGACTTCCAGAGGCCTCCCATCCCCACGTAATATCAAATGGCAAAAGCTCTCCCAGAGGTCTCCATCTCAAGGCTAAGACCCAGCTCCACTCAATGACCAGCAAGCTACAGTGCTGAACACCCTATGCCAAACAACTAGCAACACAGGAACACAACCCCACCCATTAGCAGAGAGGCTGCCTAAAATCATAATAAGGTCACAGACACCCCAAAACACAAAACGAGAGGTGGTCCTGCCCACCAGAAAGACAAGATCCAGCCTCATCCACCAGAACACAGGCACCAGTCCCCTCTACCAGAAGCCTACATAACCCACTGAACTAACCTTACCCACTGGGGGCAGACACCAAAAACAATGGGAACTACGAACCTGCAGCCTGCGAAAAGGAGACCACAAACACAGTAAGTTAAGCAAAATGAGAAGACAGAGAAACACACAGCAGATGAAAAAGCAAGGTAAAAACCCAACAGAACAAACAAATGAAGAGGAAGTAGGTAGTCTACCTGAAAAAGAATTCAGAGTAAAGATAGTAAAGATGATCCAAAATCTTAGAAACAGAATGGAGAAAATACAAGAAACGTTTAACAAAGACCTAGAAGAACTAAAGAGCAAACAAACAATGATGAACAACACACTATATGAAATTAAAAATTCTCTAGAAGGAATCAATAGCAGAATAACTGAGGCAGAAGAATGGATAAGTGATCTGGAAGATAAAATAGTGGAAATAACTACCACAGAGCAGAATAAAGAAAAAAGAATGAAAAGAATTGAGGACAGTCTCAGAGACCTCTGGAACAACATCAAATGCATCAACATTCAAACTATAGGAGTCCCAGAAAAAGAAGAGAAAAAGAAAGGGCCTGAGAAAATATCTGAAGAGACTATAGTTGAAAACTTCCCTAATATAGGAAAGGAAATAATCAAGTCCAGAAAGCACAGAGTGTCTCATACAGGATAAATCCAAGGAGAAACACACCGAGACACATATTAATCAAACCATCAAAAATTAAATACAATGAAAAAATATTAAAAGCAGAAAAGGAAAGGCAACAAATAACATATAAGGGAATCCCCATAAGGTTAACAGCTGATCTTTCAGCAGAAACTCGGGAAGCTTGAAGGGAGTGGCAGGACATATTTAAAGTGATGAAAGGCAAAAAGCTACACCCAACATTACTCTACCCAGCAAGAATGTCATTCAGATTTGACAGAGAAATTAAAACCTTTACAGACCAGCAAAAGCTAAGAGAATTCAGCACCACCAAACCAGCTCTACAACAAATGCTAAAGGAACTTCTCCAGGCAGGAAACACAGGGAAGGAAAAGACCTACAATAAAAAACCCAAAACAATTAAGAAAATGGTAATAGGAACATACATATTGATAACTACATTAAATGTTAATGGATTAAATGCTCCAACCAAAAGGCATAGACTGGCTGAATGGATACAAAAACAAGACCCATATATATGCTTTCTCCAAGAGATCCACTTCAGACCTAGGGACACAGACTGAAAGTGAGGGGATGGAAAAAGGTATTCCATGCGAATGGAAATCAAAAGAAAGCTGGAGTAGAAATTCTCATATCACACAAAATAGACTTTAAAATAAAGGCTATTACACGAGACAACGAAGGAAACTACATAATGACCAAGGGATCAATCCAAGAAGAAGATATAACAATTGCAAATATTTTTGCACCCAACATAGGAGCACCTCAATACATAAGGCAAATGTTAACACCCATAAAAGGGGAAATCGACAGTAACACAATAATAGTAGGGAACTTTAACAGCACACTTTCACCAATGACAGATCATCCAAAATGAAAATAAATAAGGAAGCAGAAGCTTTAAATGACACATTAAACAAGATGGACTTAATAAAGAAACAGAAGCTTTAAATGACACATTAAAAAAGATGGACTTGGGCCTCCCTGGTGGCGCAAGTGGTTGAGAGTCCGCCTGCCGATGCAGGGGATACGGGTTCGTGCCCCGGTCTGGGAGGATCCCACATGCCGCGGAGCGGCTGGGCCCGTGAGCCATGGCCGCTGAGCCTGCGCGTCCGGAGCCTGCGCGTCCGGAGCCTGTGCTCCGCAACGGGGGAGGCCACAACAGTGAGAGGCCCGCATACCGCAAAAAAAAAAAAAAAAAAAAAAGAAAGAAAAAAAAAAAAAGATGGACTTAATTGATATTTATAGGACATTCCATCCCAAAACAACAGAATACACTTTCTTCTACAGTCCTCATGGAATATTCTCCAGGAGAGATCATATCTTGGGTCACGAATCAAGCACTGATAAATTTAATAATATTAATATCGTATCAAGTATCTTTTCCGACCACAATGCTATGAGACTAGATATCAATTACAGGAAGAAAATCTGTAAAAAATACAAACACATGTAGGCTAAACAATACGCTACTAAATAACCAAGAGATCACTAAAGAAATCAAAAAGGAAATCAAAAAATACCAAGAAACAAATGACAATGAACACACGATGACCCAAAACCTATGGGATGCAGCAAAAGCAGTTCTAAGAAGGAAGTATATAGCAATACAATCCTACATCAAGAAACAAGAAAAATCTGAAATAAACAACCTAAACTTACATCTAAAGCAATCACAGAAAGAAGAACAAAAAACAACCCAAAGTTAGCAGAAGGAAAGAAATCATAAAATCAGATCAGAAATAAATGAAAAAGAAATGAAAAAAATGATAGCAAAGATCAATAAAACTAAAAGCCAGTTCTTTGAAAAGATAAACAAAATTGATAAACTATTAGCCAGACTCATGAAGGAAAAAAGGGAAAAGACTCAAATCACTAGAATTAGAAAAGAAAAAGGAGAAGTAACAAATGAAACAGCAAAAATACAAAGGATCATGAGAGATTACTACAAGCAATATATGACAATAAAATGGACAACCTGGAAGAAATGGACAAATTCTTAGAAAGGTATAACCTTCCAAGACTGAACCAGGAAGAAACAGAAAATATGAACAGACTAATCACAAGTAATGAAATTGAAACTGTGATTAAAAATCTTCCAACAAACAAAAGTCCAGGACCAGATGGCTTCACAGGTGAATTCTATCAAACATTTAGAGAAGAGCTAACACCCATCCTTCTCAAAGGCTACCAAAAACTTGCAGAGGAAGGAACACTTCCAAACTCATTCTATGAGGCCACCATCACCCTAATACCAAACCAGACAAAGCTACTACAGAAAAAGAAAATTACAAACCAATATTTGATGAATATATACGGAAAAATCCTCAACAAAATACTAGCAAACAGAATCCAACAACACATTAAAATGATCATAAACCATGATCAAGTGGGATTTATCCCAGGGATGCAAGGATTCTTCAATATACGCAAATCAATCAATGTGATACACCATACTAACAAACTGAGGAATAAAAACCATATGATCATCTCAATAGATGCAGAAAAAGCTTTTGACAAAATTCAACACCATTTATGATAAAAACTCTCCAGAAAGTGGGTACAGAGGGAACCTACCTCAACATAATAAAGGCCATATACAACAACCCCACAGCAAACATCATTCTCAATGGTGAAAAACTGAAAGCATTTCCTCTAAGATCAGGAAAAAGACAAGGATGTCCATTCTTGCCACTATTATTCAACATACTTTTGGGAGTCCTAGCCATGCAGATGACATGATACTATAAATAGATAATCCTAAAGATGTCACCAGAAAACTACTAGAGCTAATCAATGAATTTTGTAAAGTTGCAGGATACAAAATTAATGCACAGAAATCTCTTGCATTCCTATACACTAATGATGAAAAAACTGAAAGAGAAATTAAGGAAACATTCTCATTTACCATTGCAACAAAAAGAATAAAATACCTAGGAATAAACCTACCTAGGGAGACAAAAGACCTATATGCAGAAAACTATAAAACAGCGATGAAAGAAATTAAAGATGATACCAACAGATGGAGAGATACACCATGTTCTTGGATTGGAAGAATCAACATTTTGAAAATGACTATACTACCCAAAGCAATCTACATATTCAGTGCAATCCCTATCAAATTACCAGTGGCATTTTTTAGGGTACTAGAACAAAAAAAAATCTTAAAATTTGTATGGAGACACAAAAGACCCCGAATAGCCAAAGCAGTCTTGAGGGAAAAAGACGGAGCTGGAGGTGTCAGACTACCTGACTTCAGACTATACTATAAAGCTACAGTAATCAAGACAATATGGTACTGGCACAAAAACAGAAACATAGATCAATGGAACAGGATAGAAAGCCCAGAGATAAACCCACGCACCTATGGTCAACTAATCTATGACAAAGGAGGCAAGGATATACAGTGGAGAAAAGACAGTCTCTTCAATAAGTGGTGCTGGGAAAACTGGACAGCTACATGTAAAAGCATGAAATTAGAACACTCCCTAACACCATACACAAAAATAAACTCAAAATGGATTCAAGACCTAAATGTAAGACCAGACACTCTAAAACTCTTAAGGAAAACATAGGAAGAACACTCTTTGACATAAATCACAGCAAGATCTTTTTGATCCACCTCCTAGAGTAATGGAAATAAAAACAAAAATAAACAAATGGGACCTAATGAAACTTCAAAGCTTTTGCACAGCAAAGGAAACCATAAACAAGACGAAAAGGCAACCCTCAGAATGGGAGAAAATATTTGCAAATGAAGCAACGGACAAAGGATTAATCTCCAAAATATACAAGCAGCTCATGCATCTCAATATTAAAAAAGCAAACAACCCAGTCCAAGAATGGGCAGAAGACCTAAACAGACATTTCTCCAAAGAAGACATACAGATGGCCAAGAAGCACATGAAAAGCTGCTCAACATCACTAATTATTAGAGAAATGCAAATCAAAACTACAATGAGGTATCACCTCACCCTAGTTAGAATGGGCATCATCAGAAAATGTACAAACAACAAATGCTGGAGAGGGTATGGAGAAAAGGGAACACTCTTGCACTGTTGGTGGGAATGTAAATGGATACAGCCACTATGGAGAACAGTATGGAGGTTCCTTAAAAAACTAAAAATAGGATTACCATATGATCCAGCAATCGCACTACTGGGCATATACCCAGAGAGAACCATAATTCAAAAATACACATGCACCCCACTGTTCATTGCAGCACTATTTACAATAGCCGGGTCATGGAAGCAACCTAAATGCCCATCGACAGACGAATGGATAAAAAAGATGTGGTACATATATACAATAGAATATTACTCAGCCATAAAAAGGAATGAAATTGGGTTATTTGTTGAGACGTGGGTGGATCTAGAGACTGTCATACAGAGTGAAGTAAGTCAGAAAGAGAAAAACAAATATCGTATATTAACGCATATATGTGGAAACTAGAAAAATGGTACAGATGAACTGGTTTGCAGGGCAGAAATTGAGACAAAGACGTAGAGAACAAACATATGGTCACCAAGCGGGGAAAACCGTGGTGGGGTTGGGGTGGTGGTGTGCTGAATTGGGCAATTGGGATTGACTTGTATACACTGATGTGTATAAAATTGATGACTAATAAGAACCTGCTGTATAAAAAAATAAATAAAATAAAATTCAAAAATTAAAAAAAAGAAAAATGATCCAGCTACATTTTTTAGATTTATATTAGTTGTGACTTTATAATGTAATAGTAGAATATTGAGACATTTTACAATTAGCTTGCTTTTGAATGTTACTTATGTATATAAGTGCTTTGTGTATTTGATTTTGTCCTAGTTTTACTATTTTTTTTATTGCATCTTTTCCTACTGGGTCAAAAGTTAATTGGTGCCTCAGTTAACACCATTTAGATTAAGCTTTTCTGAATAGTAATAAAAATTTTTTAAAAACCAGAAACCTGAAACTACAAAACTTCTAGAAGAAAACATAGGACAAAAATCTTTGCATACTTGGATTAGGCAAAGATTTCTTAGAGAGGATAAAAAAATGTGGATCATATTTTAAAAATTAAAATTATACATCATCAAAATTAAAACTCGTTCTTTAAAAGATATAGAAAGGATATACACTGAGAGAAAATATTTGCATTACATAATAAAATATTTGCATCAGCATTTTTCTTAACCTTCAGAACTTAATACTAAGAAGACAGTTTAAAATAGGCAGACACTTCACAAAAGAAAATTTACAAATGGCCTATTAGGACATGAAATGATGCTAAGCACCATGAATCGTAAGGGAAATGCAAATCAGTACCACTACACAGACATTACAATGACTACAATTAAAATAGAACTAATAATACCAAGTGTTGGTGAGCATGTGGAGCAACTGAAGCACTCACATATTGCTGCTGGGAATAAAATTTGTAGTGGTTTCTTAAAAATATTAAACATACACTTACCCAGCAATTCCACTTTTTTTTATTGAAGTATAATTAATTTACAATGTTGTGTTAATTTCTACTGTATAGAAAAGTGATTCAGTTATATATATATATATATATATATACATTCCTTTTTCATATTCTTTTCCATTATGGTTTATCACAGGATATTGAATACAGTTCCCTGTGCTATACAGTAGGACCTTGTTTTTTACCCATTCTATATATAATAGCTTAGATCTGCTAACCTCAACCTCCCACTCCACCCCTCCCTCAACCCCCTCCCCCTTGGCAACCACAAGTCTGTTATGTCCATGAGTCTGTTTCTGTTTCATAGATAGGTTCATTTGTGTCATATTTTAGATTCCACATATAAGTGATATCATATGGTATTTGTCTTTCTCTTTCTGACTTACTTCACTTAGTATGATCATCTCTAGGTCCATCCATGTTGCTGTAAATGGCATTATTTCATTCTTTTTATGGCTGAGTAGTATTCCATTGCATATATGTACCACGTCTTCTTTATGCATTCAGCTGTGGATGGACATTTAGGTTGTTTCCATGTCTTGGTTATTGTGAATAGTCCAGCAATTCCACTCTTATTTTCCCAAGTGAAATGAAAACATATAAAACTTGTACATAAATATTTATGGCAGCTTTATCTGTTATCACCCAAAACTGGAGAAAACTAAAGTTCCATCAACAGGTAAATGAATCAACAAAATGTGGCATAGCCACACAGTGAAATACTATTCACCAATTTAATTAAAAGAATGAACTAAAACATGCAGCAGCATGGATGAATCTCAAAAACATTATGCTGAGCATAAGTACCCAGACACCATGAGTACTTACTGGATGATTCCATTTTACATAGAACTCTAAAGGCAAATCTAACAGATGGCAACAAAAAGCAGATCAGTGGTTTTCTGGCACCAGGACTATGGGACCAGGGTGGAATTGACTAGAAAGGAACACAAGGGAACTTTTATAGGTGATGGAAATGTTCTTTATCTTGGTTGTAATGGTAGTTGCATGAGTGTATATGTTCATCAAAACTCATCAGACTTTACACTTAAAATACATACCTCCCTACCCAAGCCAATAGTCTCAGGTAGCCTGAAGATAACCGTAATAAGTTGAAAGAGAGAGAAGACGGGTGGGGAAAGAGTATTGGTGGCAAGAAAACAAAAAAACAGATTTAAGATCTTTTAAGATCTATGTCTAGGAAAAAGCTTTTGGTGTAGTTGTTTGTACATGAAATTAACTAGAAGCAGATAGTTAAGGCTTAATGAGTTTTTAAAGAAATTGTATTCCCAAAGAAACAAAAAGCCTGCCCTGAAAAAGCCTTTGATAGTTTGAGTCTTAAAACCTTTATGACCCCAAGATTTTACAAGTAGACAACAGGCTGTGAAAGCTATGCATCTCCAGAGAAGGTTATAATCCCTCATTTCCACTTCAGATATGTCTTAGAAGATAATGGACAAGGAAGAAACTCCCAGAAGGTAGAGCCCTGGGAGAACAATGGACAGCGGACAAGGGAGTTCCTCCCAGAAAGTACACTTAGGATTTAATCAATAAACTTCTTTCACTGCCAGGCTAGGAATTCTTCACAATGCCTGCCCAGTAGGACTCCATCATTGTTGTAGACCTGGGACTGTTATATATTTCCCACTCTTACCTTTCTCATACAGGGGTTTTAACTGCAGACAGTAACTAATAATGCTCCACTCATAGCCCTCAGCAAACTATTTGAAATCCTGAACAGATAGCTCAGACTGCTGATTATAAAATGGTCTGGTTCAGAACACCATCCAGGGACTCTGTTGGCAATAGCGTGGAAACACTTTTAACTGAAGTTCCAGTTGGTTAACTTGGAACTAGTTGATAGCACCAGATCTCTTTTAATGTCATCCTTCACTCCCAAATCAAATCCAAGCTTCTCAGGTCATCTGTCCTTCATCTGAACAGGAATTTCTCCTACAGCAAAAGTTTCTATTAAGTCCATCAGCTCCACTGGGACCTACTAAATAGGGAACATGATTTTCATTATATAGATCACTATAGGCACCATCACCAGAAACTGTGTTTCACACACACACACCCCATGCACACAACTGTATAGGTAATCCAACTGGCTCTGGCTTTGTGCATCATTATGGGTTATAAAGGTGACAACACATGAATGTGTAAGGAGCATTAGACAAGTCATAATGTTGGCAACCCTAAGAAGAGACAAGCAAGAAGGAAGTAGAAAGCAAGGGTTAACTTTGCTGAGTAAGACTTCAGTTTAACAGCTATAAACTTCCTGAAAATACAGCAACTATTGGCTTTTATCACAGAAATTCCTGCAGGAAAAATAACTTTGTTAGTCTGAAACTCAACAGCCACAAACCTACTTTCTAACCAACAAAGTATGTTAATTTTATGTAGTACTTTTACAGGGCTTATTAAGTGCCAGGCACTTTTCTAAATACTATGCAGATATTAACTCATTTAATTTCATAACAACCTTATAAGGAAGGTAGTATTATTATCCCCATTTTACAGATGAGGAAACTGAGGTATGTAAAGATTCAGAAATTTGCCCAAGATCACACAGCTAGTAAGTGGTAGAGCCAGGATTCAAGCCCAGGCAGTTTGGCTCCAGAGTTTGTGCTATTAACCACTAGGCTATACTGTTTTAAAATGTAATTTTTATATGTCTTATGCCTTATTAGTGTACTTTCTTTATTAAGGCAACATTTCTTAAGAATGTTTCCTGGGGCTTCCCTGGTGGCGCAGTGGTTGAGAGTCTGCCTGCCGAGGCAGGGGACACAGGTTCATGCCCCGGTCCGGGAAGATCCCACATGCCACGGAGCGGCTGGGCCTGTGAGCCATGGCCGTTGAGCCTGCGCATCTGGAGCCTGTGCTCCACAACGGGAGAGGACACAACAGTGAGAGGTCCACGTACCACAAAAAAAAAAAAAAAAAAAAAAATAGAATGTTTCCTGGTTATTTCAGCAGAACAGCTTGTACTTTCATTTCAACATGCTTCTCACTTCCTCCCCTTGCTGCCTTTCTGCCAATCCTTTGCACTATGCCACCTGGAACTGTCTTTATTGTCACCATATTACTCCAACACACTCATGTTCTGGTCTAAACAATAGCTCTCACCTCCTTGCCTTCATCTAGTTCTTTCCTTCATGCCCCTCTGGTGGAAGAAAAGAGAATGAAGGTTAATGTTCTTACTCCTCAGTTCTGTTCCAAACCAAAATCTTCCACCTTCATATAAAATATTGCTTTGGAGCCTTACACCATCTGGTTATAGCACCCTCTGTTCCTCCTTGTTGCCGTCACCTACCAAATGCCCAGACACCCATCTTCAACACTCAGACACAAACACACACACACACACACACACACACACACACAGAGACACACCCTCTTTATTGCAGGTTTCAGCATCAGGGTCTTCTTCACCACCCTTAGTTCCACCATTATCCAGGCAGCATCAATGTATGTGAGGACGACGTGTTCATTTCTCTTCATGTATTTAGTTTCTTGAGCTCTTCTATTCAATGATTTTCACCTGCATGTCATTTTAGCAATTTCCTCCCATGACCACATCCTGGACTTTTATTATCTGGACTTGTTCCAACTGTAAATTATAAACTCTAACATTCTAGTCTCTAACCACAAACTCCTATTCTTCCAATTTCTTTACTCACCTACTATAAATAATGCATTGATATTCTTCAGTCTTATTTGGAACCTCAACTCTGAACCATCCCATTTTCCCCAAAACTTACGGGTCCTTTTTGGCTTCCCTTTCTTCCCTTCCTCCAAGGGTTTCACAGTTCATCTTTCTAACTATTATTTTTCCAATATCCTCAACTCTTCTGCCTTCCATCCAATGGATCCCACAGAATTCTGACCCAAAAGCAATCCAAGTACTTGCCTCTCAAAATCCTTCACTGCTGAGTGTTCCTGGGAATCATAAAATCCTGAAGCCTTGGTGCAGATGGCTCTGGCCTCAATGGAGTCCTTCAATGTTGCCCACCTTCTCCTTCTCTCTTTCCCCACAGTGGCTGTCCAAAATACCTTTCTCCTCAAACATCATACACAACTCCCTTTTCTCCTATCCTCCTTACTGTCCCCCCACCACCACCCTGACTCCCAGTTCCTTCTCAGCCTATAGCCTTGCTTCTTACTTAAGAGGAAAAAAACCTATGTCAATAAGCAATAAATTCTTCAAATGCCTCTCCAGATATCTACAGATGAACCTCTATCTGCATGTACTAAATTTCTTACTTCACTCTTGTCTCAGTGGAAGAAATAATTCTCTTTCTATTCAAGGATCATAACAAGCACTCAAGAAATGTTAGACGAAGAACAGAGAGAAGAAAAAGGAAAGGAATATAGAGCTGGAGGGAAGGAGAGAGAGAGATTCTGATAAGCCATGGAAAATGAGGGTCTTATAGAAATTTAGAAGAGCTTTGTTTTGTTTTAATGATATTTTTATTTATACTGTCAACGAAATAAATATATAGATCTGGTTTGGACAGATATTCTGGAGATAGATTATAGAATATGTTTCTATCTACGTGAATGGGAATGTTAGAAGTTTATGGTCATATCAGAATTCAGGAGTAAGATTTAAGTGCATAGGTAACTATTACTTGTGTTTTAAATATCTTTGAATTTTGAAACAAGAAACACATGAGAATACAATTATTCTATAATGTTAGTCACTTTAATTAAACACTTCCACTTTGAATAGCAATGCAACACTTATACATATATCAATATAAACAGAAGTCTTAAGAAAGATTCAGATCAGTAATATGCAATTTAGGGAACAAGAGAATATGTCTTATTTCCTTCTTATATATATTTTTAGTCTTTCTAATAAATAGTGTTTCTTTTTCACATTTAAATTTCTAGATTCAAACGCCACAAAAGGAAATTTTAGACTTGTTCAAGCAACGTCTTTACAGTGACCCCCAGTGGCGAAAGGAATGAACGTGTCAGTTTTAGTAATCCACGTCTTAGTGGCCTTTCGTACTGATACAATCTTGATGACAATAACAGGTTCCATTTTAATAGAACATTCACTGTTACCAATGTCTTCACGTTTTTCTCTTTTATTCCTGTTTTTTAAAAGAATTAAATTTATTTATTTATATCCATATTCAAGTCCTAAATCTATTCTCTTTCTCTCTTTCACGGTGAATTTCATAATCAAGGTTATTTTATTTTTCCCAACAAAAATAGCATATCAAGAAGTACACACTTCTGTAAAAAATCTTTTTAAAGCCTATTAAGATGAATTTTTTTTGTTGTCATGTTTCCAATTCTAAGATTCAACATACTTTTTATGACATACATAAATCTAGATGTGATTTATATATGACATATAAATCTAGATGTAATCTTAAATATAATTGTAAGACTCAACATACTTTTTAAAACTCAAATGGAAGTTCTTCTCTACACTTGGGTAAGCCTATTTATCAATCTTCAGATGAACTACTCTCTTTGCAAAGAGGCTGATTTCTAACATAAGATTTAACAAACTTATTCGAATTGTATACACGTGAAACTCTTGAAATTCAAGTACAAATGTAAAATAGCAATATGAATTTGAAATATGCATCTGTAATTCTCAGGCTTCAGAGTATAATATTATGATGATGTATTCCATACACCTCCTATCAAAGTTCTGATCACACAGGATTGTAAGGTCATGTATATCTGTGGTCCCTGCTTTATTTAGAGCAGATATCTAACGTATTCCTTGTTCAAGATTAGTACATAGTAGATGTTAAATTTAAAAGAATGATTGATTGAACAGAAAGAATGTAAAACAACTTTTTCAAAGACCAGAAATATTTTGGTTTTAGCCTTTGTTCCTAGCATTTCCTCCATTTGGAAAAAAAAAAACAAAACAAAAACTAATTGATTTTAAGAGTCGCACTCATGCTAAAAATAAGCTCAAAAACATATCCCTTAAGAAGTCAAAACATGCCTTGTATCAGTTAACACACTAGGTTATTTCTTCTTAAAGAATCAGATAGCTTCAAATATTAATTGATTCAATTAATATCTGGTAGGGTTTGCACTCTTGATTTAATTACTTAATATCTACAGTTGACCCTCCGTATCTGCTGATGCAAAACCTGCAGGTGAGGAGGGTGAACTGTATTCATTGTATTATGTAATTTTATATAAGGAACTTGAACATCCATGGATTTTGGTATCTGCAGGGCCTCTTGGAATCAATCCCCCAGGGGCACTGAGGAACAACTGTATTAATTGTTTTTAATATGGTCAAATATTTAAGCTAAGAATCTCAAGGTAAAATGAGAATCCAATTAGGAAAAAAGAATAGCTGCAGAGAAAGAGACACTGACTGGAAAATAGGTTTTCTCCATGGATTGCTCTTACATTTGCATTTTATAAACATATTCATTATATTCTGAGTGCTGACTTAACACTGGATGCTTGAAGCTTCTGTTTAACTTAACAGCACCTCCAGCACCTCCATGACCAGATAGAAAAGTAAAGTGCTTTGGCAACTGCTAAGTGTTGCCAAAGGTCAATGAGTATCAGCTTACATCACCTATGAACTAACTTTTTCCAGATTGAATATGGAGAATTGTGGAAAGGCAAAACCTTGAGGAGGTAGGTTGGACACACCTCCACAAAACAAATAAGGAAGTCTGCCTCCAGCCTCCTGGTAAATTCTCACCAATTCACAAATTTCATCTCAAGAGAAAATGGTGCACTCTTTCCCAACCAGAGGTCTAACACTCCTCTTGGAGTGTTTTTTATACTTCCGGAAGACCTCTGGTCATGCTAGATTTAGAAATGAAATTTGTTTGCTGAGAAATAAATCACCATGAAAGGAATTTCCAGACACATTTGTCTCCCTAGTGAGGCCTTTAAACACCCCTCTATTGTAGACAACAAGCTTGATGGGTAATGCTAAAATACTGCTGTGCCTAGAAGATAAAAGGCACAGTGAGAGTCTTCATGGGTAATGAACTCATGCTCAAGTAATAAATCAATACCACTGCTGGGACTGACTCTTCTGCTTTTATACAGAAAATGTGAGTGCCTCTTTAGGATGAACTGCTCAGCGAGGGTATAACAGTATCTATAAAACACAAAGATACTAGTGTCACTTCTAGTCATGTTGAACAGCAGTGTAAACATGGCGTCTTTATTATATGACCATTAGAACCTATCAGGATAGGTGGATATTACACCATCATAAATAAACTCAATATGTTGAAAGCTATCTCTCCACCAATCAATCTAACCAGCTAACCTCATCTGTATCCATATCCTCTGCCTTTTGTACTCTTAAAATAGAGAACAATCTAATTCTCTTCTATCTATGGCAAGGACTCCCACAGGTGCCCCATGTAACATTCCCACTCCCCTTAATCAAGGATTTTTCTCATATATTTATCCTGTCTTTATCCTGCTTCTTCTATATTTATCCCATCTCTATTCTTCTTTAACACTTTTCTCTCTCTTCTGGTCCATTCTCATCAACACACAAACATGGTATGAATATTGCCCATCCTTCAAAAACGTTCTCTGATCTTAAACAACTAGTGTCCCATTTTTCTGCTTCCCTCTACCGTGAATCCTGAGAAAGCTGTCTGTATTCTGTCTCCACTTCCTCACATCCAAGTCTCCTTTGAACCTTCTCCTAGGAGATTTTCCTACCACACCCTTCTTATCAAGGTCAGCAATGACTTTCATGTGCCAAATCCAAAGGTCAATTCTCTACCCTCATCTCCATTACATGAAAATATAAAAGTCTGGTTTAGATACAAAAGTTGAAAGTAATGATGACTTAGACAGAGTTCAAGGCTGCTTTCCTTCTGTTTACAACTGAATCTTCCAGGAAGCAGTGGAAAGAATTCATGGGCTAAGAATACAAGCAACTGAATGGATGCAGCTTCCCAGCACTTCCTGGGTTCCTCACAGAGAACTGCTGTAAGTCTGAAGCTGAATACAAGCTGTAAGGACTGGGGAAATTGCCAAGTCAGAGGGGCAAAGAAATATAGATTCACTGCCTTTTATGCCATTAGGTTGGGTACACCATTTCACTACAATGTAAGGGAAATCCCACTTTCCCATAGTTACCAGCTCCTGTGTTTCATTTCATACTGTTATTGGGCTTCCTTACAATGCCTGAGCAGTAGAATGGGCCTTGACCTACCAAACCACCCTCTTGATCTCTCAGCAGCATTTGACACAGCCCATGACAACGCCCTTCTTGAAATCCTCTTTTCCCATGGCTTCAGGAATACCATACTCACTTGGGTTTCTACCACTTCTCAGTCACCTTTGCTTTTTCTCCTCCCCTTCACCACTACTAAAATACTGGAGAGCCCCAATGCTACTTCCTTGGTCTTCCTTCTCTTCTCTATCTACATTCATCTACGTGCTCTCAACTCAACTAGTCTCAAGGAGTTAGATATTATCTGAATTAGTTCCCTAAGGATGTCACAACAAATTACCACAAACTGGTGGTTTGCTCCAATCTCTGCCTCCATCTTGGCATGGCCTTCTCTGTGTCCCTCCCAAATCCCCCTCTCTCTTCTCCTACAAAAACACTACTCATTGGATTTAGGAAGCACCATAAATCCAGGAATATCTCATCTCAAGATTCTTAACCTAATTACATCTGCAAAGACCCTATTTCCAAATAAGGACACATTCACAGGTTATCAGGGGTTAGAACTTAGATATATCTTTTGGGGGGGATATAATCCAACTCAGGACACCACCTCTAGGCTGATATCCCCCAGATTCATAACTCCAGCTTGAAACTCTCCCTTGAAGTCCAGTCTCTAACACCACTACTTAGGTGACTAATAAACACCTCAAATTTTATATGTCCAAAAGGGAACACTTGATTCCCCCAACCATGTTTCTCTCCTAATATTCCCAATCCCAGTAAATGGCATCACCATTAAAACCCTTGGAGTCAACTTTGACTCCTTTCTTTTACTCACAGCAAGCCACCAGTAAACTATCAGCTCTACTTTCAAAATATATCTTGAGTCTGACAACTTCTTCCCTCTGTACCATTACTCTCTTATTCTAAGCCACATCATCCCTCTCCCCACTGGACCTCTTTGAAGGAGTAATCCAACTGATCTCCTTGTTTATACTCGTGCCCCTCTTTTAGTCATTTCTTCTCACAGCAGCCAGACTGACCTATGAAAACATAAATCAGATCTTGTCTCTCTACACTCAAAACACTCCAGCGGCTGCTCATCACACTTTGAACAAAATACAAAGTCTCTGTCATGGCCTAGAAGACCTCACTTGATCTGGGCCCGCCTACCTCTCTGATTGCAGAAAGTACTTCTCTTCCTCTCACTGAGCTCCATCCTCGATGGCCTCCTTGCTATTCCTTAACAGAAAAGCCAGTTCTCCCAGTCCTTTGTGCTTGCTGTCCCCTTTACCTGGAATGCTGCACCTCCAGATATTCACAGGGCTTGTTCCCTCACTTAACAGTTCTCTGCTCATATGCTGCTTCCATGGACCATTACTCTCTCTTCCCTTATACTATTTTATTTTTCTTCATAGCACTTATCACTACTGGACATTAAAATAATCATTTATCAGACATCTTGGCTGTTTCCCCCATTAGAATGTGAATTGCATAAGGCCAAGATTTGCTTTGTTCCACTGTATTCATGCTGCTCAAAGTGGTGTCCAGCATATAGTAGTTGCTCATTAACTACTTGTTGAATAAATGAACAAGCAACTACAATCATCTTTTAAAATTAGTTAAAGCAATGTAGCCATATTGAAAACTGATATGAAAAGTAAAAATCACATTAAACCAGTTGAAGATAATATTCACTGAGTGCTTTTGGGAAATAATGAAGAAGCATTCAGGTAAGAATGTAAACATGAACTCTTCCAAACCAATTCTTTAGCCAGCATTTATAATATTTCCTCTAAAAGTTCAATCCTTAAGTTTGTCAATGAGTCTGTTTCTTATACAGATCGATACAGAGATATTCTAATAAATCTCTGCCTTAAATAGAAGAATTATGAACAAAACCTAATTCAACATAACTTTAACAATGCTTCACCATGTTTAGTACCAAAAAACTACTTCATCAAGCAGGTATTACTCAAATTTTATAAAAATCTAACGTGTTCATGATTATCACTGAACGAAGTGTTTAAAACACAGTTGGTGTGAGAAAGATAGACGATACAGTGGTAGACTACACCTACTGGTCTCAGAGATAGGTAGGCTCATATCATGCTTCTGCTACTCACGAGCTATCTAACCGTGAGCAAGTTCCATAGCTTCTCTAAGCTCAGTTCCTCTTATATAAAACTGGGCAATGCCACCTACCTGACAGGATACTTGTGGTTATAACATATGACACACAGTGTTATTACACAACCCATTTCACTTGAATTAATATATGTTGTGAGCCAAATCACATCCCCTAAAATATGAAAATGTTCATTTCATAAAGCAGATCCTCTGTAAACCTTTTTCTGGGGACTTTTATGACCTCACACATAAGACAAGATGCCATGCAAACAGTTTATTTTTTTTAAGTAGTGGAAAGTCACAAAAATAATCAGAAATATGTAGTGTGTATCTACCTAGCCTAGGATCCTACTAGGTGGTCCAGCACATAGAATTAATGCTAAGGACCACAAGCACTTTGCCTGGCTCAATAGATGCCTGGTAAATGTCTGCTGAATAACAAATTAATGGATTAACTAACAAAGGCAGTGATTGAATTCTTAATGCACCTGATTAGAACTTCTAATAGCTGGAGGAAATGTTCCTTAGAGAAATCAATGCAGTCTCCAAGGTAAGAATCCTAGTCTGGCCCTCTTACTCTGTTTCTGTGAGTAGCAGCTGGCACAATGCCTTAAACACATCAAGCGAAGCTAAGGACAACCCTCCTTCCACCCTATCCCAGCCTCAACCCAGCTAAGGTCTTCTTTTACCTACAGTTAATCTAGCAATTTGCAGGTGAATCTGAAATTATTTTAATTTTTATGACACATTATTAAAATATTCAAAATAATTCTATTACAATTCTACCTGTTATCAAGACTTATTAGTTCACATTAGTGTAGGCAGCAGTTTGGATTAGAGAATGCTACTGATTGTTTTATAGGTTTATTAATACTATAAATGATGTACAAAAAATAAAATAACAAAGTAGTATACTGTGAATATTTTCAAGAGGAAAATAACTGCTAGCATTTGGCCAGCCATTTAGAGTTTGAGTTGTCTTTACAGGCAAATTTATCTTATTTAATTATCATAGCAACCCTGTGAGGTTTATTATAATTTCATGTCATTTTAGAGTTGAGGTAATAAAGTTCAAAAAAGTTAAATAACTTGCCCAAGAATATACAACCATGAAGTGACAGATCAGTTTCCAAATCCTGTGTTCTTTCATCTATACCATTTAATAAAGCAATTAATTGAAGAATGGTCTGATGAAGTAGAAAGAGCACTAGATGAGGAGGAAGGGGCTATCACAAATGCACTGTGTGGTTGCAGGCATGTTATTCAACATTGTGTATATCACCTGAACAAATTTCCTCATCCCAAAATATGACCTCAACGCAGCCAACCTCAAAGTATTCTGGTGAAACTAAAACCAAAGTATGTAAGAGTACTTTGAAAATTTAAGACCACTATACTGGGAAAAATATTCGTAAAACATTAAATAATTCTGATGATTAGGAGTTTGACCTTTTAAATAGCATAGCCATTCCCCTTGGAGTTTTACTGAAAATCTTCATTTAGTCAGAAAAACATTTTTCACAAATAATTCAAAAGGTAAGCTCAACCTTTGTCTAGCTACAAATTTGTGACATTCTACATACACTGGGAGAATAATCCATCATGAATCTTATTTTAATATAAAAAATGTATAACTCTATCCCAGCATTTTAGTAACATTTATTTTGTAAAAGCTTTAACTTTTAAGATCATTATGCAAATAATTTATAATTAACTTATCAACATAAACTTCCTTCTCAGGTACATATTTGAATATACCCAAGTCCTACTAAGGTGAAAATGGCCTATCTATGTCAAATAGGCTTAATTTAGTGCAAAGTAGCTACTGCCTAAAATAGACCACTTCTCAGAAAACTATATAATTATGTACCTTGGTGGATAAGATTATAATTTAGATACCTTGAATAAAGAATGGTCCTCTATTATCTAAATAGGTAATCCTCTTTAGCTAAAGGCAAAACCTCAGGAAGAATGTACATGAAGTGATGAGAACAGGTCACTTTCAAGCCAGCCAAATCAATCCTGAAGACTAACAGGGTGACAGATATCACAACCAGATTATCCTCATCATCTCAATTCAGATGTCTTTTATATGAAAATGTCCTGATTATTAAAGTTATATAGAATTAGGATAAAGAATATTGGAATGGAATAAGGAATAGTGGAATAGAACCTCTGAAAAGGCCATTTCTCCATAAAAGCAACAAGAATACTGGCAATAGTTGTCAAAATCAACTTTTTCAGAACTCTCAAAATTAACCAAAGGTTTACAACAATGTGAGGGGCATTTATTCAGCAAAATCACTGGATCTCAGGAATAACAGAGAAATTTGTGGTGTTTGGACTTTCCCTATTCCCATTCCCCTCTCCTTAGCTCTGCAGTAGCCTTAAAAACCAAAAATCCCACCATCACAGCAAAAAATAGCAGCCAGCAGCTATTGGAAGGGAAAGAATGGGGTTGGAATACACCAAAAGTACCACTTTCAGAGAATTGTAATTATTTAACCTGTCTAGTAGTTCTCTAAAAATATCCATTCATAGAGCTTTCTTTATTTGGCCCAACTCAGAGCTTACTCAGTGCAAATAGCATTTTCCCCCAGGTAGCATGTGGAAAACAATCAGTGGCAATTGTTTAACATAACAGCTGCCTCGGGCAGCAATAACAGTTGGGGGAAAAAAAGATGACCAAAAAAAAGAAAAATTGGGGGAACGAGATGGCCATAAGGGCCTGTGAATTTTGTATAATCTAGAATCGAGAAGGCCACATGCATGCCTGGGGCTGTGCATATTCTCAGGAAAGATCTCAGAAGGCCCTAAACTCTCACCTCTAGCTAACCTTAAGGCTCTACACAAGCAGGAAGTGAAGACAAGCAGGAAGTGAAGACTAAGGCAGAGTTATAAACTGCCTGAGCACTGAAGGCATATTCCAAAATGCACATCAAATCCTTCAGCAAATGCTGGGAGACTACTTGGCTCTGAGCATTTAAGAAAATCTCTGTCTAATAACTAGCTGATCAATGAGAAAACTGAGTAAAGACTTTAATAACCACAAATAACAAAGAATACAGACCTTACAGAATTAGCTCAGGAAAATTACTAAGCAAACAAATAGCAACAACAACAACAACAACCAACAACAAAAACAAACACTGGGGGAGGAGAGGAATCTGATTTTGAGTGGTGCCACATTATATTACTTAACATGTTCCACTTTCAACAAAATATTACAAGATGTGTGAAGAAAGTATGCCTCATACACAGGAAAATAAGCATGCAGTAGAAAAACCGTCTCTGAGGAAGTCCAGACATTGAACCTACTAGACAAAGACTTTAAATCAGCTATTTTAAATATCTTCAAAGAGCTAAAGGAAGCCATATCTAAATAACCAAAAAAGTAAGAGAATGATTTTTCACCAAATATAGAATATCAATAAAGAGATAGAAATTATTTTAAAAAAATAAATTCTGGAGGTGAAAATTAAAATAATAGGAATAAAAAATTCCCTAGAAAGGTTCAACAGCAGATCTGAGCAAGCAGAAAAAAGAATCAGCAAATCTTAAGACAGATCAGTTGAGATTGTTTCTCTCATCTGAGGATCAGAAAGAAAAATGAATAAAGAAAATAAAGGAGCATATCAAGTGTACCAACATACATTTAATGGGAATCTCAGAAAGAAAAGAAAGGGGAAGAAAGAATAGTTAAAGAAATAATGGCTGAAAATGTCCAAAATTTGATGAAAACTATCAATCTACACATCCAAAAAGTTCAACAAACTCCAAGAAGGATAAAAAATCAAAGAGATCCACATCTATCAACATCATAATCAAACTTTCAAAAGACAAAGACAAAGAGAAAATCTATAAAGCAACAAGAGAGAAGAGATTCATGATGTTGAAGGGATCCTCAGTGAGATTAACAGCTGATTTCTCATCAGAAAGCTACAGAGGTCAGAAGGCAGTGAGATAGCATGCTCAAAGTGGTGAAATAAAGACTATCAGCTAAGAATTTTCCTTCAAAAATTAAGGAGAAGTTAAGAGAGTCCCAGATAAATAAAAACTGAAAGATTCCCTTACTAGCAAATTTACCCTACAAGAAATACTAACTGAAGTCCTTCAGGGTGAAATAAAAGGACACTAGACAGTAACTCTAATTCACACAAAGAAATAAAGAACACTGGTAAAGGTAACTACAGTTGATCCTCCATATCCACAGCTTCTGCATCCATGGAGTCAACCAACTGTGGATCAAAAATATTCCCAAAACAATCCCATAATGTTGCCAAAAGCAAAACTTGAATTTGCCACACACCAGAAACTATTTACATAGCATTTACATTGTATTAGGTATTATAAGTAATCTAGAGATGATTTAAAGTATATGGGAGGATGTGCATAGGTTACATGAAAATATCATGTCATTTTCTATAAGGGACTTGAGCATGTGCAGATTTGGGTGTGTTTCCACTGGGGGTCCTAGACCCATCCCCCACAGATACCAAGGGACAAATGTACATAAGTAAATGTAAAAAAAATATAATGTATTTGTGTTTGTGTGTAACTTTTTTTCTCCTATCTGATTTAAAAGAGAACTACATAAAGCAGTATTTATGTCTGTGTTGATGGGCTTGTGATGTATAAAGGTAATTTGTAGAACAATAATAGCACAAAGGAAAGGGAGGAACTGGAGCTATATGGAAGCAAAAATTTTGTATACTATTGAAATTAAGTTGGTATTGATCTGAACCAGATTATAAATTAAGAGGTTATAAATTAAGAGGTTAATTGTAATCCCATGGCAACCACTAAGAAAATAACTTTAAAATACTAAAATAAATGACAAGGTAATTAAAATGGTACACTAGAAAATACATTTTTAACAAAAATCAAGGCAATAATAAAGAAATAGAGAAACAAAAAGACTTACATACGTAAAATAGCAAAATGAAAGTCATAAATTCTATCTTTCAGTAATTACATGGAAATGGACTAACACTCCAATCAAAAGGCAGATATTGGTAGAATGGGCTTTTTAAAAATTGATCCAACTATGTGCTATCTACAGGAGACACATTTTATATTCAAAGACACAAATAGGTTGAAAGTAAAGAATGGAAAAAGATATACCAAGGAAATAGTAACAAAAAGAGAGTTGCAGTGGCTACACTAATATCAAACAAAATAGAATTTAAGACAAAAATTGTTACTAGAGACAAAAGACATTTTATAATGATCAAAAGGTCAATCCATCAAGAAGACATAACAAGTATAAATATACCTAACAACAGTTCTAAAATACATAAAGCAAAACCCAACACAGTTGAAGGGAGAAATAGACAATTTATCAATAATAATGGGAGACTTCAATATCTCATTTTCAATAATAGAAGAACCAGACAGAGGACCAAGAAGGCAACAATATTTGAACAGCATTATAAACCAAGTAGAACTAAAAAGCATCTATAGAACACTCTACCCAACAACAGCAAAAAATACATTCTGCTCAAATGCACATGGAACATTCTCCAGGACAGACCACATGTTAGGCCATAAAACAAGTCTCAATAAATTTGAAAGGATTAAAATAATACAAAATACGGGGCTTCCCTGGTGGCGCAGTGGTTGGGAGTCCGCCTGCCAATGCAGGGGACACGGGTTCGTGCCCCAGTCCGGGAAGGTCCCACATGCCGCGGAGCGGCTGGGCCTGTGAGCCATGGCCGCTGAGCCTGCGGTCCGGAGCCTGTGCTCTGCAGCGGGAGAGGCCACAACGGTGAGAGGCCCGCGTACCGCAAAAAATAATAATAATAATAATACAAAATACGCTCTCCAATCCAATGGAATGAAATTAGAAATCAATAGCAGAAAGAAATCTGGGAAACTCAAAAACACATAGAAGTTAAGCAACACATACCTAACTAACCAAAGTTGGTGTCACTGCTTTTTTACCAAAGCTGTAATTATAAGGAAAACTAGACCTCTGAATCAGATATTAGAATGATTCAGTCTTCCCACAGAATGACTGGGAGGGCACAGAGGGTAAATAAAGGTATCTATTTGTCAACCCCAATATACCATGTCTCTATATCTCATATTCTAAGCTCAAGTTGCATTGAGTCCTACAGCTTCTTCTTTTCTCTATTTTAATTCTTTTACTACAAATGTGAACCCTATTGCTTTGGGCAAGAATTCACCCTCTTCCCTTGGAGCTTCAGTGATGTCCAGGACCAGCCAAAGCCTCAGGATAGCAGCACACAAAAGTGGGTCTCTGGTGGAGACCTAATCACCATGCAAACCTGAGGGTTCTCAAGTACTATAGTGTTCAGAAGTTTCAGAATTGAAACTAGAATTCAAAAACAAATAATAAACCCTGAGGTTAGCAAGGAACTTCTAGTAACTAACCCAAGAATTGTACTTATGAGCCTTCAGGCAATGAATTTGTCCTCCTTAGCGATCACCATGCAAGAGTAGACAAAGAAGTAGCATAAAGTGGCATTGAATATTTTCTCTATTTCTGTAAAATTATCAATTATTTGCAAAGTTCCCTGTGAATTATCTGCAAAGTTCCCTGTGAATTATCCGCAAACTTTCAAAAATCTGTTCTTAGGACTACCATTTACAGGATATAAAAAATTGGGGTAATGAGGGCTTATCTTTGACAAAGCAGGAGTTAAAATGAGCTGCAAGAAATGAGGCTCATTTGGGGTAAATTCATGAACATTCACATGGCAATTTCTAAGTGGCAGCTAATAAAAATAAGCTTGTAAAATAAGCTAGGTCTATAGCAGAAAAAGAAGTCTCATTTAACTTTCTGGATACAGATTTGTGGCAGACAGACTGGGGATACCATTTGTACTCCTCCATGATGTTTCATCTGAAGTCAGTGTGGACTTCTCAGGGATGTGATTATGCTGCACTCACTAGAATCCACTGATGGAAGTGTTATCTCTCTCTGTTCCAATCAGATTACCTGGTTTTGTCTCCTTCAGAACAAGAAGGCTTCTGAGACAGGGGTGTTTTAGTATCATTTTTATAACTAGACTCCAGCCCCAATCCATAATCTGGCTCTCCCAAGTCACTGATGCTGAAGAAGGAGTCCTGGTGATGGTCCCCATGTAGCCATCTGGAACTTCCACCTGCTTTTTTTGAAACCCCAATCTCAGGTATATTGGAAGAAGCCAAGAAGAAGAAAACCAGTCACTACTGCAGAACTCTGAAAAGGTTCAAGAACTGAAGGCACCAAGGTTAGTGTAAGGGGAGCTGAAAATAGAAGAACTGGCTGAAAATTTATATGGTTTACTGTTAGGCCACCAGACTCTTTTTCCCATCTTGCACACCCACACAGTTACTCCTCCTTGACCTCAGCAGAATACTGAAGATTTACTTTCAGAAGAGGATGAACCAGAAGGACTTTGGACTTAAGAAGAACTTCAGGAATGCCATTATGAAAGCAGAGGGATTAATGAAAAGTCTACATGCTGAATAGTGAGAATCACCCCACCTTTCCCCACCAACTCAATTCTTCCTTGTAGCTCTGAGACCACTGGACATCAGGCTTATACCAAGTCACCTCAAGAGAAAATACTTGCAGAATCTAATAGCAACTGAGGAAGTCTACCCACAAAATGGCCAGGTCCCAGCCCAATCACCCTATGGAAAAGCCCATTAGTCAATGAATCCCTTTCAAGCACAGGCAGACCTTCCATCAGCTTTTTAGTGCTCTACTCTTAAATCTAGGAGAGCAGCAAAAGATCACCAGTCATTTGAAAAAGGTCTCTAACATCAAAGATAATGACCAAAACAAACAACCAGAAAAAAAATGAACTGAGACATTGTAGATTACAAAAAGAAAACCTCAAAAAGCTCTCATTAAAATCTTTAGAGAAGATACTGCACTTGAGAAGCCAAGAGCATGATGCTATTTTAAAAAATAACATTCACAAAATAAGAAAATGCTGTTGGAACTTTTAAATGATATCAAAAATGAAAAATTAGAGGAGCTAAAAGTTGAGTAAAGATTGCAAAAAGTAGAACAAAGAGACAAACAGATGATAAATGAGATTTAAAAAAAAAAAAAAAGAGGATTAATCCACGCGTTTTAAGATGTCAATAATAAGAATTCCAGATAAAGAGACCAGAGAAAATGGGGCAATTAATTATTTTTTTTAAAAAAAGAATTCCTAGAATTGGAGAAGATGCATCTGCATCTTGAAAGGACACATCACTGAGTGCCATTCATAATTTCTTTAAACAGACACACACAAAGACCCATCATTGGAGTCCCTGAACATAAATTATTACTCAGCTCAGAGAAAGAAAAAGTCAAACATCAGCATAAATAAGGGACTTTTTTGGATTCTGAAATGCCAGTAACAAATATATATTATGAAAGCAGAGATTTAAGTCAAATATTATAAACTAAATACTATCTTACATGCATTAAATGAGCTTCCTATTTTAATGAAAAACAAACAAAAACAGAAAAGATTTTTTAATGGGAGTATATTCAGATAACTCATAAAAACTAAGGGGAGAATCTGAAATCTGTATCAGAAATTTCTTTTATTAGCTGTTAAAATAAGTAGTTCATAACAATTAGAAATGTCTGTTTTCCTAGATCTCAGTTAATCTTACATTTATTTATATAGGTTTAGACTATATTCCCCAGTTATTTTTCTTTCAGCATCTTAAATATGAAAGACCTAACAATATTAATAATGGCAAATTTAATTAATAATAAAATCAACTTAGGAGAATTTGTGTTACCTTGAAATATACCCAAACTCTTGACATTTTAAACTAATTCCCATTCGTCTTATGGGCCATACACTCACCTTGAGGATCAACTTCTTTAGCTAGTTTCAGTGCATCTGAGTTTGCAAGATCAGTGTTGGCTGGGGTAACAGCCAAAATCAGACAGTTCTCTCGTGTGATGAACTGCATAATCATTTCTCTGATTTGGTGCTCAATATCTGGTGGCTGATCTCCCACGGGCACTTTAGTAATTCCAGGCAGGTCGATAAGGGTTAGATTTAACACTATGGAAAGGAAAAAAAAAAAAAGGTTTTACATATACCGTCAATGCTGAAAGATATCAGCAATGCAGAATCATGTGTCACTTTAGTAGAAATAAAACAAGCTGAGCTTTACGTATTGTGTATCTGAAGAACTTCGACTCATGTGCATAGAGTAAAAAGGATAGAATTCAAAATGGCTTTTCAAGTTTTCTCTATTTTTATAATATGATTGTGCTAGGCCAAATGATCATTTTAACATAATTTAAGAAGCACTGATTTGCATACCTAATAGTTTTCTCAGAGAGCTGTCACATTTGTTACTGGGAGCTATAATTCAAACACTGAACAATAAGTGAATATGTTGTTTGCCAGTCTTGTACATTGCCTTCAAATGGTGTAAAAATTCTCTGGGTAAGGTTTGCCCTTCCCTTTAAAAGAATCATACATGGGCTTCCCTGGTGGCGCAGTGGTTGAGAGTCCGCCTGCCGATGCAGGGGACACGGGTTCGTGCCCCGGTCCGGGAGGATCCCACATGCCGCGGAGCGGCTGGGCCCGTGAGCCATGGCCGCTGGGCCTGCGCGTCCGGAGCCTGTGCTCCGCAGCGGGAGAGGCCACAACAATGAGAGGCCACCGTACCGCAAAAAAAAAAAAAAAAAAAAAAAAAGGAAGTTTTCATGCATACCTCTTCGGAATTCTAAAAGTTTCAGATAAACATTAAAAAAACTTTTTAAAATGACTTACTCAATTCTCTTTTAAAAGTTATCTCCTCCTGTCTCCCCATAAATAATTTTATGAGCTGTTTGGATCATACCATTTACTGAAGTATCTAAGCACAATCCTAGAAACTCGGTATTTTTTGAGAGAAAAAAACATCTTCTATAAATACTGTATGTTAATTAATATAGTAAAAATTTTTGAGGACAAGAATTTGGAATTTTGTTGTTTTACTTACCATGTGGGGAATAGACTCGTAAATTAATGGGTATGGAGGAAATCCCTTTATTCATTCCGGTTACTCGATCTGTTTCTGCTTCAATCTCATGGCGAACTTCATCAAAATCTGTAATTTTTTTTCCTTTGCAATGTAGAAATTCTGCATATTCTACAAAAGACAAATTAATACAACCTAAAATTCATGTACTCTTGCAACAATAAGGAAATAATGCCTCCTTAATTACAAGTCAAAGTATCCAGTATTGCCTCTTCAGCCATCACAATGAGAGAACACAGTAGTTAACAAAAAGCACAGTTAACTTTATAAATATTAAACAGTTCAAATGCTAAGGCTGCTAAATTTGCTAATTTTCAGATAAGCAATTAAGTAATATAAGCAGTCTTTAAACCACCTAGCCTACTAAATAAAGAGAATTCTGGCCCTCCAAATGATGAAACAAATAATAGCAACCAATTGTCAAAGAAACTAGAGCTAGGGTACACAAAAAGCCTACTTACTAATCCTATTAGAATGTCCTTTTTCAATATCACCACTTTATCACGATGGAATGCTAAATTATATAAATATAGCTTCAAAAGGCAAGAAGATTTAGAAACAACGTTTGCTTTATTCTTTAAAAAGAAATAATATATGGAATATTTTAGCTTTAAAATATACTACTCAAAATACCACACCAATTTCTTTAATTAAAAAGATATTTTCTCAAGAAAAAAAAGATAGGATATTACAAAGAAACTATTTACCTGCAATCTAAAAAAAAAAAAATCAGTATCTGTAGGCAGAAGGAAAAACTCTAAAGTAACTATATAATAACAGAATATTCGTTTTTTTAAATTTCAGTAACATCTTGAAACTGTTGTGCTATCAATTTCTATATCTGCTTCCAGAGATATCAAGTATATGATAAACAACACAACTCAAAAAAGGAAACTGATACTATTAGACCTAAAAATTTTATGATAATTTTAACAAGGGAACAAGTCTTAACAAATACTTTAATTTCTCTAACAACTAGCTGAAGAACTGCTCCACCAAACGTAGACTAAGGCTAAGTATTCTGGGCCAGATAGCAGCTGAGACAATTATTGGTAGTCTTTCTATGATTCCCCACCATAAATATTTAACCTTCACCCACTATATGGCAAGGCCAACAGGGAGACAACTACAAGATGTGGCTCATGCATCAATGGTGGAAATATACACAAAAATTAAGCTTCAATAGGCTTCAGAAGTCTGGCCTGAAGAGACCACTGCATCATCTGGCATTTTCTCTCGCATATTTACTTCATTGGTGCTGTTTTTATTAGATTATAAATTCTTAGATGATAGAGCCTTTATTTTATTTACCCACTCAGTGGCTAGGCCAGTACCATGTAAGAGTTTAAAGATAAGTAGAGGATAAAACAATAAGAAAAATAAAGAGGAACAATGGATGTCAGATCCTAAAAAATAAACAAATAAAACTTAGTAAGTAAACATGAGCCGTAAGTAATTTATAATAAACAGTACTTTTCAATTCAATATGTTGTGTGGAAACTGAAAATCTGAGAACTTTCGGCTATCGTAATTATTACGTTCATAGAATTAAAAAGTTTCTGGATCAGGGACTACATTTTCAATTATGTTACTAATCAATAATTCAAATAACACAAATGTGTACTTCTCTAGTTGCCACTAGATGGCGCCTATTTGCTTTCTCTGTAGTAAACTAATGCCCTTCCAGAAAGCTGCAAAATCAATGCAATTTTCAAATTAGATTTAAATTCATTCCTGGACTTCTGAAAATGCTTTTACCTTGGAATTGAGAGATTGGAATTATGCAGTACCATCTCAAACCTCTGTGTCTTTTTTTTTTTTTTTTCTTTTTGCGGTATGTGGGCCTCTCACTGTTGTGGCCTCTCCCGTTGCGGAGCACAGGCTCCGGATGCGCAGGCCCAGCGGCCATGGCTCACGGGCCCAGCTGCTCCGCGGCATATGGGATCCTCCCAGACCGGGGCACGAACCCGTATCCCCTGCATCGGCAGGCGGACTCTTAACCACTTGCGCCACCAGGGAGGCCCACCTCTGTGTCTTTTTAGGGATAGGGTTCCACAAAGAGATTTAGGGATGTATTTACTGAGCTCCTACTACTTCTCAGGCACTGTTTCAGAAGTTGGGTATATAGTAAAGTGAAAAAAATAGTCTCTAGCCTCGTGAAGTTTAAATTACAGTGAGATAAAATAGTAAACAGTGTTTGTGTGCCAGATTATAAGTGCTATGGAGAAAACTGAATATGGGGGATATTAAATACTGGGGAAGGGAGGTTGCTTTGTTATATGTGTCGGTCAAGGAAGGCTTCTCTGATATGATAAAGTAACATTTGAGCAAAGACTCAAGAAGCCATGCTTTACATAAGAGGATCCCAGTAGACTGCCTGAAGCAGACTATGCTTGGCATATTGGAGGAAGAGCAAGGAGGCCAACGTGCCTGGAGCACAGAGCATGGGGGAGAGAGGCAGGAGATGAGGTCAGAGCTGTGGTACAGACCTGGATGGTATAGGGCCTGTGGGCCATTTTAAGGGCTTTGATTTTTACTCTAAATGAATGGTAGAGCACTTGAAGCATTTTGGGTAGAGGGGAAACATGAGGTGACCTAGGTTTTAAATAAAGAACTGTACTGTTGTGTTAAGAACAGACAGAGAGGTATAAGAGAAGAAGCTGGCTAGCAGAATAGTAAAGGTGAGATGATGAGGCTTGGACCTGGGTGGGAGTGGTGAGGAGTGGTTACATTATAATGAAGTTTGAAGGAAAAACCAGCAGGATTTGCTGATGGATTAAAGGAGAGGTATAGGAGAAAGAAAGGAATTAAGAATAACTTCAAGGAGGCTGACCTCAGCAATGAGAAGAATTTTGAAGTAGAAAAGACTGACATAAAGGAAGATGTTGGGGAGATGGGGTTGGGGATCAAGAGATCAGTTTGGCAACCCAATAAAAAATGGGCAGAAGACCTTAATAGACATTTCTCTAAAGAAGACATACAGATGGCTAAAAACCACATCAAAGCATGCTCAACATCACTAATTATCAGAGAAATGCAAATCAAAACTACAATGAGGCATCACCTTACACCAGTCAGAATGGCCACCATCAAAAAATCTACAAACAATAAATGCTGGAGAGGGTGTGGAGAAAAGGGAACCCTCCTACACTGTTGGTGGGAATGTAAATTGGTACAGCCACTATGGAGGACAGTATGGAGGTTCCTTAAGAAACTAAGAACAGAGTTACCATATGATCTAGCAAGCCCACTCCTGGGCATATATCCGGAGAAAACCTTAATTTGAAAAGATACATGCATCCCAATGTTCACTGCAGCACTATTTACAATAGCCAAAACATGGAAGCAACCTAAATGTCCATTGACAGAGGAATGGATAAAGAAGATGTGGTACATATATACAACGGAATATTACTAAGCCATAAAAAAGAATGAAATAACGCCATTTACAGCAACATAGATGGACCTATTGGTTATCATACTAAGTGAAGTAAGTCAGAGAAAGACAAATATCATATGATATCACTCATATGTAGAATCTAACTTTTAAAAAGATACAAATGAACTTATTTACAAAACAGAAACAGATTTACAGATATCGAAAACAAACTTATGGTTACCAAAGGGGAAACATGTGGGTAGGGGGGAGGGATAAATCAGAAGCTTGGGATGAACATAAACATACTACTATATATAAGACAGATAACCAACAAGGTCCTACTGTATGGCACAGGGATCTCTACTCAATATTCTGTGATTACCTATATGAGAAAAGAATCTAAAAAAAGAATGAATATATGTATATGTATAACCGAATCACTTTGTTGTACACCTGAAATTAACACAACATTATAAATCAACTATACTCCAATAAAATTAAATTTAAAAGTTCAGTTTGGGACCTATTAAGCTTTTGATGCCTACTACACACCACCCACATGGAGAAAAAGAACTGCCACTAATGGTTGAGAATCACGAAGCTGAAAGACACACAATTCGCATTCATCTCATCTGATAAGTGTATATCTATTCTGAAATTTTTACAGAAGATGGCAGTCAAGGGCTTGAGGAAAGGTTAGCCTTTTCTAATTATCACAAAAATGCTTTGGGGCTGGATCTGTGAGTCTTTCATCTAGGGAGAAGTCCAAGCTAGATTTATATATATTGGGAATTCATTAAAGTTAGGCAAGTAGATGAGATCACTAAGCGAGAGACAGATAAGGAAGAGGTCAGAGCACTGGGTCCCAGGTTTTCCAATGTTTAGAGGTCAGGAAATGGAGAGTAAGCCCGAGTGGTCAACAAGATAGGAGAAAAAACCCAGAGAGAAAGGTGACCCAAAGCCAGTTAAAGAGAATGTTTCATGAAAGGAGACTTTCCACTCCATCAAATACTGCCAACATGTCAGGTAAGATGAGAACTAAGAACAAATCATAAAATTGGGCAACTTGAGGGTCATTCAGGATGTTGAAAAGTGCTGTTAGAGTGGAATAGAGTGGGTGATAGTCTGATTGGAATAGACTTTAGAGAGAATAGGAGGAGAGGAAGTGGAGACTGGTTGCAGATATTTGTTTTAAAAAGTTGTGTTGTAGGGCTTCCGTGGTGGCACAGTGGTTGAGAGTCCGCCTGCCGATGCAGGGTACACAGGTTCATGCCCCGGTCCAGGAGGATCCCGTGTGCTGCAGAGCGGCTGGGCTCGTGAGCCATGGCTGCTGAGCCTGCATGTATGGAACCTGTGCTCCGCAATGGGAGAGGTCACAACAGTGAGAGGCCCGCGTACCACAAAAAAAAAAAAAAAAAAAAAAAAAAAAAAGTTGTGTTGTAAAGGAGAGGAAAGAAGTGAGAGGGCATCTGGAGAGGGTTATGAAGTCAAGGGAGGGTTTTATAAAGATGGGCAAACTAATAGCACGTTCATAGGCTGATGGTATTAATCCAGTCCTGAGGAAAAGCTGATGGTGCAGAAGTGAGAAGGGACAAGTGCTGAAGTGATGTCTCAAGGAAGAGGGGATAGGAAGCGCTAGAAAGGAACATGCCAGTTCATCCATAGGAACAGGAAGGAAACAGAATAATGAGTACAGACGGACGACACAAGTAGGTAGAATTGATGGTGGTGGGAGCATGTGAAATTCATCAGGTGAGAGTGGGGATTTACCATTTTGTAGAGTCATTTTACGCCTGTAAAAACCATTTCTGTATTCTCACTGCTTAAACCCTACAAAAACCATTATTTTTACCACAAAATACCACACACACACACGCACGCACACACAGAGAGTGATCCTAAATGACCTAAGAGTAACCATAGCAGGAATGTCAACTTGGGTCTCAACTATGTCCATCACTGGGATTCAGACCTGCCCAGCATATCAGAAGGACTAATGGGCAGGAACCACAAAATCCCTATTTCTATGGGTCTCAAAGAGCTTCCTGGGAAATAATTCATCCTACAGGATAGAAAATTCAGGGAAAACCTAATCTAAATTGTCAGAAGGGAGCTACCTGTAGTCCATCCTCTACCCAGGTCCAGAGACTCATAGGTCTATGTCCCCTTCATCTCTAACAGTACAGTGATAATTGTCAGACCACATATCCTACTTTCTTATTAGAAAAACATGGCAACCATAACTACAATTCAGAATTCACAGCCACAAGATTATATTGTCAATAAGATGAGTCCTCCTAGCAACAAGATAAGCCACTCCTGTTATGGGATCCCAGCTCTCTAGCAAGCAGACTATAAATAGGTGGACAGTAGAGGTGGCATACATGTTTTTGAACAATTGCCCATAATTGCTATTGAGGAGGATCATCAATCAGCTTATCATCACACAATCCCTGAATAAATCTTGATTAACAGTGCAGAATTTAAAGGTCACAGCTTTACTTCCCTGCTGTCCAAAAATACAATTATAAATGAAAATCTTGTAAAGGATTACCACAAGAACAATGAATCATTTACTATACTCATGTCTGAAGAATGTTCACATGAGTTTGGGGATGAAGGAAATTCTAACACCTAAGCCAAACCCTACAGAACACGCTGCACCAGCCAATCAATAGTTAGATTTTTTAAGAGCTTATAAGTGTGTATCTTCTAAGACTTTTATACTGTTGTAAATTAATATGTCTAAAGCTCTAACAAACCTCATCTTACGGTCCTGAGATAAATTCTTTCTCATAGAAAGGTACAGTTTCCAGTGGCACAAGCTCTCTTGGCATGTTCTCAGTGTTCCTTTCATTCTAAATGCTTGGTAGTTGGGCACTGGAATGATCTCTTTCTCAAACAATTCCAGGCTTCAGCCCAAGTTCAGTCTGAATGGAGAGTGATTAAATTTCTTAGCCACAAGCTCATATAAAGGTTGAAGGCTATGTGTATATAAGCAATGAAATCCTAATAATGCATCCATGAAATTCTTTTGTGTGTCAGTATAACCTATCTTGCTGAAATTCATAGTATGTTTTCAGTTTCACAAAATAAGACTCTAGTTTAAAAAGATCTTTCCTGTTTTCCCAGTATTAAAGCAAAGGTTAAGATACATTTTTATATCAAAGAATGATTTGGGAGAAAAAAGAGGATATTAAAGAAAATCAGAGCTATCATTCTATTTTATTTTTATTTCCCTATAAAGCATTTTACAACTGTCATTTCTGCTGATCATGAAAAACAAATTACGCTAGGTTAAACAGCTGACAAATTGTTTGGGGGAAGGATGATATGGTTTGTGCCTGGGCAGAATTCCAATTATCTGTGAAAAGCACAGCATGACCATAAGAATTTAAATATTTCCAATATGCCCCTTCCATGGGGAAAAACATTCATATGTTTCAATTAATCAAGGTTAAGTAGAAAGGAATTATTATGGAGCACAGGCATATAACCTCTTGTCAATCTTTATTCTAAGAACTAGGGTCCTCAATACTTTAGCTGGAGTTTTATTTCTAAAATGTTTTAATAGCAATGTTTTTAACCACGGGGCTCCAATGAAAATGGAGTACATTGGACACATAAACAGGGAATGGTTTTCAATGCAACAAGCTGAATCCACTGGCTGTAAAGACCATCTAGTATGACTACATTTAAAAACATATTTCCTTAAAGGCAAAGGCTGCATTTTATTCATCTGTGTTTCCCTAATGCCTATCATATTTAGAGAAAAGAACACCTGTAGATTTCTACCTTCTTCTTTAAAGAAGTCCTCTTTGCATACCATTGAGCAATTTGGAAAAATGCTTCCAGAAATCCTTCAAGTCATTCCAAATTGAAGGCAAGAGCCTGGAACGTTGGTTAAGTAAGCAACAAGGCAAGTTAGATATGAATTATACAGACCCAGATATACAGCAGAAGTCAACTGTGTCCTAACATAAACAGGGAAAGTTTAGTAATCAAAAAAAAAAAAAAAAAGGAAATCTAAAGAAACAAACAATTAACCTGAGGGAGTCCAACAGTCGGTGAAAGGTAGAGGTCCCAGTCAGAGGGTAAAGAACAATAGGGCGGGAATAAGAAGGGCCAAGATTTCATAGCAGACAAAAGGTGAGTGCTAGGCAGGTATTAGAGACCAGCTGCAGAGACCAGGGGATAGCATCAGGGCTCTGGTACTCCTGAGGCAGAGGAGGAGGCCAAAACAGAACTCTGGACCCAAGTGAGCCAGATGGTCCAAGGCAAAAAAACAAGGTGAGAATTCAGTCATGAAATGGGAGATAGAGCCTTTTTCACAGGAAACAAAGCCAAAGCCACCCACATACACCTCAGTAAAGAGAGATTAATAATAGTACTTCCTTGATATTTACTGCTCAACGATGGCCTATACAGGTTGCTTGCCTAAGAGTTGGGCTGGGTCTAAAGCCTGGGTGAGGCTAACCCTACAGGTGAGGATTAAGTGGCCACAGAACAGTGCTGGCATATGAGACCAGGACTAACATTTGGCAGAAATCCATCCAGCAATACGAATTTGTATGGAATTCTACCACAAGTGCCCAAAATAACAATCAGAGAATCAGCAGCTGTAATACTTACATAGCTCAATTTAGTTCCATATTTTTTCAGAATGAGCTCAAAAAGTATAACAAAAATTAACTCTATTTCATAATCTTCGTTTCCACGTAAAACACAATTGAGAAAGGAGACCTTAAAGATGGCGGAGGTGTAAGCCGTGGAGATCACCTTCCTCCCCACAAATACATCAGAAATACGTCTACATGTGGAACAACTCCTACAGAACAACTACTGAACGCTGGCAGAAGACCTCAGACTTCCCAAAAGGCAAGAAACTCCCCACGTACCTGGGTAGGGCAAAAGAAAAAAGAAAAAACAGAGACAAAAGAATAGGGATGGGACCTGCACCTCTGAGAGGGAGCTGTGAAGGAGGAAAGGTTTCCACACACTAGGAAGCCCCTTCACGGGTGAAGACTGCGGGTGGCAGAGGCGGGAGGCTTCGGAGCCACGGAGGAGAGCGCAGCAACAGGGGTGCGGAGAGCAAAGCGGAGAGATCCCCACACAGAGGATCAGTGCCGACCAGCACTCACCAGCCCGAGAAGCTTGTCTGCTCACCCGCCAGGATGGGCGGGGGCTGGGAGCTGAGGCTCGGGCTTCAGAGGTCGGATCCCAGGGAGAGGACTGGGGTTGGCGGCGTGAACACCGCCTGAAGGGGCTAGTGCACCACACCTAGCCGGGAGGGAGTCCGGGGAAAAGTCTGGACCTGCTGAAGAGGCAAGAGACTTTTTCTTCCCTCTTGTTTCCTGGAGCGCCGCTTAAAGGAACTCCAGAGAGGGGCGTGAGCCACGGCTATCAGCGCGGACCCCAGAGACGGGCCTGAGATGCTAAAGCTGCTGCTGCAGCCACCAAGAAGCCTGTGTGCAATCACAGGTCACTATCCACACCTCCCCTCCTGGGGGCCTGTGCAGCCCACCACTGCCAGGGTCCCATGATCCAGGGGCAACTTCCCCTGGAAAACACACGGCACACCTCAGGATGTTGCAATGTCACACCGGCCTCTGCCGCCACAGGCTCGCCCTGCATTCCGTACCCCTCCCTCCCCGCGGCCTGAGTGAGCAAGAGACCCCAAATCAACTGCTACTTTAACCCCATCCTGTCTGAGTGAAGAACAGACGCCCTCAGGTGACCTACATGTAGAGGTGGGTCCAAATCCAACGCTGAACCCCAAGAGCTGTGCGAGCAAAGAGAAAGGGAAATTTCTCCCAGCAGCCTTAGGAGTAGTGGATTAAATCTCCACAATCAACTTGATGTACCCTGCATCTCTGGAATACTTGAATAGACAATGAATCATCCCAAAATTTAGGCGGTGGACTTTGAAAGGAACTGTAGAGTTGGGGTTTGCTTTCTGCATCTAACTTGTTTCTGGTTTTATGTTTATCTTAGTTTAATATTTAGAGTTTATTACCACTGGTAGATTTGTTTATTGATTTGGTTGCTCTCTTCCTTTTTTTATATGTGTATATATATATATATATATATATATATTATTTTCCTTTTTCTCTTTTTGTGAGTGTGTATGCATATGCTTCTTTGTGTGATTTTGTCTGTATAGCTTTGCTTTTACCATTTTTTCCAGGGTTCTGTCTGTCATTGGTGGATTTGTTTTTTGGTTTCATTGCTCTCTTCTTTCTTTCTTTTTTATTTATTACTTTTAAATTTTTTTAGTTTTTAATAATATTTTTTATTTTAATAACTTTATTTCACTTTACTTTATTTTCTCTTTCCTTTTTCTCCCTTTTCTTCTGAGCCATGTGGCCCACAGGGTCTTGGTGCTCTGGCCAGGTGCCAGGCCTGTGCCTCTGAGGTGGGAGATCCGAGTTCAGGATCTCCTGAACGAGTCTCGTCCACCAGAGACTTCCCGGCTCCACGTAATATCAAACAGCAAAAGCTCTCCCAGAGATCTCCATCTCAACACTAAGACTCAGCTCCACTAAACGACCAGCAAACTACAGTGCTGGACACCCTATGCCAAACAACTAGCAAGACAAGAACACAACCCCACTCATTAGCAGAAAGGATGCCTAAAATCATAATAAGGTCACAGACACCCCAAAACACATCACCAGACGTGGGCCTGCCCATAAGAAAGACAAGATCCAGCCTCATCCACCAGAACACAGGCACCAGTCCCCTGCACCAGGAAGCCTACACAACCAACTGAACCAACCTTACCCACTGGGGGCAGACACCAAAAACAACAGGAACTACAAACCTGCAGCCTACGAAAAGGAGACCCCAAACAGAGTAAGTTAAGCAAAATGAGAAGACAGAGAAACACACAGCAGATGAAGGAGCAATGTAAAGACCCACTAGACCAAACAAATGAAGAAGAAACAGGCAGTCTACCTGAAAACGAATTCAGAGTAATGATAGTAAAGATGATCCAAAATCTTGGAAATAGAATGGGGAAAATACAAGAAACGTTTAACAAAGACCTAGAAGAACTAAAGAGCAAACAATGATGAACAACGCAACAAATGAAATTAAAAATTCTCTAGAAGGAATCAATAGCAGAATAACTGAGGCAGAAGAATGGATAGTGACCTGGAAGATAAAATAGTGGAAGTAACTACCGCAGAGCAGAATAAAGAAAAAAGAATGAAAAGAATTGAGAACAGTCTCAGAGACCTCTGGGACAATATTAAATGCACCAACATTCAAATTATAGGGGTCTCAGAAGAAGAAGAGAAAAAGAAAGGGACTGAGAAAATATTTGAAGAGATTATAGTTGAAAACTTCCCTATATGGAAAAGGAAATAGTCAATCAAGTCCAGGAAGCACAGAGAGTCCCATACAGGATAAATCCAAGGAGAAACACACCAAGACACATATTAATCAAATTATGAAAAATTAAATACAAAGAACAAATATTAAAAGCCTCAAGGGAAAAACAACAAATAATATACAAGGGAATCCACATAAGGTTAACATCTGATCTTTCAGCAGAAACTCTGCAAGCCAGGAGGGAGTGGCAGGACATATTTAAAGTGATGAACGGGAAAAATCTATACCCAAGATTATTCTAGACAGCAAGGATCTCATTCAGATTTGACAGATAAATTAAAACCTTTACAGAGAAGCAAAAGCTAAGAGAATTCAGCACCACCAAACCAGCTTTACAACATATGCTAAAGGAACTTCTCTAGGCAGGAAACATAAGAGAAGGAAAAGACCTACAATAACAAGCACAAAACAAGTAAGAAAAGGGTAGTAGGAACATACATATTGATAACTACCTTAAATGTAAATGGATTAAATGCTCCAGTGAAAAGACATAGACTGGCTGAATGGATAGAAAAACAAGACCTGTATATATGCTGTCCACAAGAGACCCATTTCAGACCTAGGGACACATACAGACTGAAAGTGAGGGGATGGAAAAAGATATTCCATGCAAATGGAAATCAAAAGAAAGCTGGAGTAGCAATTCTCATATCAGACAAAATAGACTTTAAAACAAAGATTATTACAAGAGACAAAGAAAGAGACTACATAATGATCAAGGGATCAATCCAAGAAGAACATATAACAATTGTAAACATTTATGCACCCAACATAGGAGCACCTCAATACATAAGGTAAATGCTAACAGCCATAAATGGGGAAATTGACAGTAACACAATCATAGTAGGGGACTTTAACACCCCACTTTCACCAATGGACAGATCATCCAAAATGAAAAATAAGTAAGGAAACACAAGTTTTAAATGATACATTAAACAAGATGGACTTAATTGATATTGATAGGACATTCCATCCAAAATCAACAGAATACACTCTCTTCTCAAGTGTTCATGGAACATTCTCCAGGATAGATCATATCTTGGGTCATAAATCAAGCCTTGGTAAATTTAAGAAAATTGAAATTTTATCAAGTATCTTTTCTGACCACAACGCTATGAGACTAGATATCAATTACAGGAAAAAATCTGTAAAAAATACAAACAAATGGAGGCTAAACAATACACTACTGGGACTTCTCTGGTGGCACAGCAGTTAAGAATCTGCCTGCTAATGCCGGGGACACAGGTTCGATCCCTGGTTCTGGAAGATCTCACATTCAGTGAAGCAACTAAGCCTGTGTGCCAAAACTACTGAGCCTGCTCTCTAGAGCCCACGATCCACAACTACTGAAGCCTGTGAGCTGGAGCCCATGCTCTGCAACAAGAGAAACCACTGCAATGAGAAACCCGCGCAGCACAACGAAGCGTGGCCCCCGCTCACCACAACAAGAAAAAGCCAGGCGCAGCAATGAAGACCCAATGCATTGATTAATTAATTAATTTTTTTTAAAGTGTTCTGAAGAACCTAGGGGCAGGACAGGAATAAAGACGCAGATGTAGAGAATGGACTTGAGGTCATGGGGAGAGGGAAGGGTAAGCTGGGACGAAGTGAGAGAGTGGCCTGGACTCTCTCTATATACACTACCAAATGTAAAATAGATAGCTAGCGGGTAGCCACTGCATAGCACAGGGAGATCAGCTTGGTGCTTTGTGACCACCTAGAGGGGTGGGATAGGGAGGGTGGGAGGGAGACACAAGAGGGAGGGGATATATGTTTATGCATAGCTGATTCACTTTGTTATACAGCAGAAACTAACACAACATTGTAAAGCAATTATACTCCAATAAGGATATTTTTTTTAAAAAGACCATTCCACCCAAAAAAAAAAAAAGAAAACACAATTGAGAGATAAACCATATTCCAAATACTGAAACCAAATAGGAAGCAGGTCAAGCACCTGGCCAAAATTTGCAAAGTGGATAATTAAGTCTCAGCAGCATCTGACATGATTTTCCTCCTCTTCCTTGAAACATTCTCTTCTACTGACTCCCATTATTCCAACTTTCCTGACTTTTTCTTCTTCCTCTCTTACAGCTCCTTCACCATATCCTTTGCTCATTGTTCCTTCTCTTCACCACTTCTAAATATTGGAGTGCAGCTAGACTTCCTCCTAGGCCTTATTTTCTTTGTCATCTCTCTCTCCCTAGGTGGATATCCTATCCTCTCTTATATAATCTATTGGCCTTTAAAACAATATATATATATACATACACACATGTGATATATATATCAAATATATATATATATATATCACATATATATCTCCCCAAATTCATGTCTCAAGCATTCTAATTCTAATGTTTAATTGACGTTTCCACTTGGATGTCTAATAGATCTCAATATTAACATGTCCAAAACCAAACTTTTAATCCCCCATTGCCTTCCCCTCTCATCATCCACACTTCCTCCTCCTCCTGTCTTCCACATCTCAATTATTGATACTACCACTGAATCAGGTCCTCGAATCAAAAAACAGCTATTTCTGCATCCTCTTTTCCTCCGCTCTCTCCCAGTCATCTTCTCACTGCCTCCACTGTGGTCATCCTCCTTCTAAGCTGACGCCACCTGTTACCTGGACTACCGTCAAAGCATCCCAACTGGTCTTCCTGATTCCACTCTTGCTCCACTAAATCCATTCTCCACATGGCAGCTAGAGAGATCTTTCTAAAACATATGTCAGATCATGTTTCTTCCTTTTTAAAAAATTTTACTGGTTTTCCAGATCAGTCAGAAATATCCAAATTACTCTCCCCAGCCTACAAAGTCCTAGACAGTCTGAACCCTGTGTACCTCTATCTGTAACACTATTTCTACCCTCTGTGCTCAAAACACTTTAGCTGCAACATTCTCCCCACCCCAGGGTCCCTCTACAAGGTGCTCCTCTTCTGGAATGTCCTTCATCCAGATCTCTGCATGTGTGGCTCCATCCTGTCATTTATTTCTCATCCAAAATATCATCTCTAATTTAGAAAGCCTTCCTTGATCAGGCAAAGAAAAGTAGCAGCTCAGTCACACTCTATCACATCATCTAATTTACTTTCTTCTGTGCACATAATCATTATGTGAAGATTTTATTTGTTTTTTATTGCCTGTCTTCACCTACTGGAATATAAGCTCTATGAGAACAGAAACATTATCTGCTGTACTCCCAGTACCTAAAATGATGAATTGCATCTATTGGGCATTCAATATATATATTTTGAATTAAAGAGCAAATAAACGGATGAGTAAATGAGTGAATGAATCAACAAATAAACACTGGCGGGCCTCCCTGGTGGCGCAAGTGGTTGAGAGTCCGCCTGCCGATGCAGGGGATACGGGTTCGTGCCCCGGTCTGGGAGGATCCCATATGCCGCGGAGCGGCTGGGCCCGTGAGCCATGGCCGCTGAGCCTGCGCGTCCGGAGCCTGTGCTCCGCAACGGGGGAGGCCACAACAGTGAGAGGCCCGCATACCGCAAAAAAAAAAAAACAAAACAAAAAAAAAAACAAATAAACACTGGCAGACACTTGAGGTTTGTGGGTATTGAGAAGAAAATGATCATAAATATATGACTTTTGACATGTTGAGTTTGATATCTTTGAAATCTCCAAGTAGAGCTTCAAGCAGTCAGCTGGAAATACATGTCTGGAGTTTTAGCCCAGGAGCTATAAATGTGAGATTCATAGGTGCATGAGTTGTAACTGAAGTCATGGCATAGAAGAGATTCCATAAGGGAGAATACGAAATGACACAGAAAGGAGCCTTGGGTAGGTGCAAACTTTAAAGGCCAGGTAGAAGATAATGCATCAGCAAAAAAGACAGAGAGAGTTGGCCAAGGAGATAGAACAAAAACTAGGAGTATTTGGCATCATGGAAGCTAAAAGAATAGTGTATGTTTTAAGGAGAGAATAATTAATAATGTTAAAAGCTGTTGAAAGGGCAAGGTAAATACTAGCAAGTGACTATTGACATTTATAGAAATTGAGTATGTATTATATAGTTTCCTGTATCCTTAAACAATGTTCTATACATAATTTAAATATTTCTTGTTATTTCAAAGGTTTTTGCTATCGATTACTTTGCTAACTTAAAAATTGTTTTACCTTTTTTTTTTTTTTTTTTTTTTGCGGTATGCGGGCCTCTCACTGTTGTGGCCTCCCCCGTTGCGGAGCACAGGCTCCGGACGCGCAGGCTCAGCGGCCATGGCTCACGGGCCCAGCCGCTCCGCGGCATATGGGATCCTCCCAGACCGGGGCACGAACCCGTGTCCCCTGCATCGGCAGGCGGACTCTCAACCACTTGCGCCACCAGGGAGGCCCTGTTTTACCTTTTGTATGCTTTTCTTTTTATTGTGTCTCTTCTTCTGTTTTTAAGGCATATTCCCATTCTAACTGGCAGTGTTATATTTTATTCTAGACTGAGAAGTCCAATAACCTAGTATGTATGGTCTGACTCTAAATTAAGACTGGAATTGCCCAGAGTAAGGCCGCGACCCTGCAAAAATGAACTTTAGGTGATAGTCTTTGTAATATTAATTTTGGCTGCCCAAGACTCTTTTTACTTCCTCCTGATAATCAACTAAGTTTAGAAACTGAAAAGACGTTTCCAAATAAGTGAGTTATTACAGTATTATTAAAGAGTAATGAATGTACAATTTCAGAAACAGCAAATATTCCAATGTTATTTCTTGTTTTAAGAAGACAAAAATAAGGTAATCTGCCAAGTAAAAATCTGTGATTAAAGTGAAATCACTAGACTTTGTTATGAAAGTTCAAGTAATCAGACTGCTATACAAAAAATATAACAGAGTCTAAAATTTGCAAAATGAAAATATTTTCCCATAGAATCTTATACACAAGAAATGAAGTTTATAAATGAAATTTAAGTAGTAATCATATCAGAATTACAAGTGTATAAATATGTAACTTAAAAAATTCTCAAAATATCAAATTACAATATTCATTGCTGGATATATTTGCAGCTGGACAAAAAAAATTTTTTCTATGAGTGTGAGCTTCTATGCACAATTTGTCAGCAACACTATTCCATCTAAATATTTTAACAATATCTTAGTGTGTTTGGTAAGCTCCTCAAATGTCTTCATGAAGGTCATTATCAGTTAGAAACAGAGCCAACTTAACTTTTTATGTGGTAAAATGTATAAATAGAAGTTCGTTTTTTACACATAAATATTCAATTTTTCCAAAACTGTTTGTTGAAAATACTACCCTTTCTCCATTGAATAGTCTTTCCACTTTTATCAAAAATCAGTTGTCTATATATCTGTAGGTCTATTTTTGAACTCTGTTCTGTTCCATTGGTCTATTTGACTATATTTATATCAATGCCACACTATCTTGATTATTGTAGCTTTGTAACAAATCTTAAAATCAGGTAGTGTTCATTCTCCAACTTTGTTGTTATATTTTAAATTTGTTTTAGCTATTCTGGGTCCTTTGCATTTCCTAGGAATTTTAGAATCAGCTTGTCAATTTCTACAAGACAATTTAATTTTTTTTATCTTTATCTACAGCATTCTTTACAGTATTACTAAAGAATAGTTTTCTGGGCTTCCCTGGTGGCGCAGTCATTGACAGTCCGCCTGCCGACGCAGGGGACACGGGTTCGTGCCCCGGTCCAGGAAGATCCCACATGCCGCGGAGCGGCTGGGCCCATGAGCCATGGCCACTGAGCCTGCGCGTCCGGAGCCTGTGCTCCACAACGGGAGAGGCCACAACAGTGAGAGGCCCACGTACCGCAAAAAAAAAAAAAGAATAGTTTTCTCCTCTGGCTCAAGCTTGCACATACACACACATATATACACACACACAGCATGTTTAGCTAAAAGCATAAGAATTTTCCCATGAATGCCTACTCTGCTAAACGCACTAAATTTTAACAAAAGTACATATTCTTAAAAATGAGAGGCACATCTCCTCTAAATTCTGTCTCATTAGAGCAAATCACTTCAGTGCTGTAGAGAGTCATACAAAAATATTTATTATCAACTGTGGCCCAATCACTAAGCAGTCAGAGTCAGTATGGGATAGCTTGGTAATGAGAGTACATATTTTTGCAATAAAAGTCTGAATAAATGAAAAATTATGAATGTATGAGAATTCTTGGGCATAATATTCAAAATTGATTGCATAAAACTAAAATGCAAAGTAACTCTTCTGACAAAAGGCCTTTACTACATAAATTGCAAAAATTATTCTATGACTCAGACAATAGAGCCAATCTAACCACTTGAAAACTTAAAAAGAGGAGAAAGGAAAGAGGGAGGGAGGAAGGGAGAAAACTAAAAATTGCCCCTAGTATGAAGAAAATTCAATTAATAGAACTGGTCAATTAGTGTTTGAATTACCTAAATGGAGATAAATAAATTTAAAATATTTTTAAGGCCCCCTTTAAATAATTTTTTATTTAATCCCAAGGGATTCTCACAAGAACACCCAACACTTAGCAGAACCCAATGCATTATGTGTTTCAGTTTAAATGATGCTAAAAGAAATGTACCTATAAAGAAAAACAAAATAAAGTTCTCATCTGAAACTCAGTACTATGGTTTCTGCCAACTCAATTTGCTTGTAAATTAATGCTTACCTGCAGTAGTCATCAATGATCTCAGTAGGAACTTAATAAATAGAAAATTCTCTCACAAGGACACTCACCTCCTTGAAAAGGGGCTCAAACATGGAAGCAAACAATTACTTTTGCAAAATAGATAAAATTCTAAGACTTGAAAAAAGGATAATCAGTGAAAAACATATGAGAAAAAAATCACCTTGCTTGGAAACCAAGTGCACTCATTTTAGAGGGTCCTCAGATATGAATATGTCACATGGATCACAATGAAGAGTGTAATCTCAATAACAATTTATTAACCACTGGATCATCCAAATGTGTCATCATACTAAAAACTGATTTGAAAATATGGCCTATTACTTGATAACCCCCATAGTAGTTTCACAACATTAGATGAGCCCATGCAAAATATCTGCATCCTTCCTCTTTCAAGCACAAAATCTACACGTAAATCATCCCTAAGGTAGGTTTCCCTTTGTTAACATTCTTGCAAAGTCAGCCATGCTGTGCAATATTCTGTAGTTGAGAACATGAGTGTTTAAAACTTTGGAATCAGACCTGAGTTTGAAGGTTCTCCATTTCTTTATCTCGTGCCTTGGAAAGTCATTTACATTGCCCGATCCCTAGTTCCCTCCTCTGTAAATGGTATCTCATTCATAGGTTGCTGTGAGGACAAGAGCATGGCCATGTCTGCTTCTTTCATAAAAGTTCTCCCAGTGACTACTCTCCCAGTGACTAGTTATATGGTCTCAACAAATGTATATTATTCAATACATACATCAAAGAATACATCACACACATTTACATACACATATCAAAGAATAAATGAATGCAGCATTTAACACATAGTAAGCCCTTAATTTTAAAAATAACCAAAGATCATCAAGAAATCTAGAAACAATAAATGCTGGAAAGGGTGTGGAAAAAAGGGAACCCTCCTGCACTGTTGGTGGGAATGTAAATTGGTGCAGCCACTATGGAGAACAGTATGGAGGTTCTTAAAAAACTAAAAATAGAGCTACCATATGATCCAGCAATACCACTACTGGGCATACACCTGGAGAAAACCATAATTTGAAAGGATACATGCACCCCAGTGTTCACTGCAGCACTATTTACAGTAGCCAGGACATGGAAGCAACTTAAATGTCCATCGACAGAAGAATAGATAAAGAATATGTGGTACATATATGCAATAGAATATTACTCAGCCATAAAAAGAATGAAATAATGCCATTTGCAGCAACATGGCTGAATCTAGAGATTGTCATAATGAATGAAGCAAGTCAGAGAAGGACAAATATTGTATGATATTGCTTACACGTAGAATCTAAAAAAAGGCTACAAATGAACTTATTTACAAAATGGAAATAGAGTTACAGATGAGAAAACAATCTTATGGTTACCAGGGGAGAGGGGGGGAGGGATAAATTGGGAGATTGGGACTGACATATACACAGTACTATATATAAAATAGATAACTAATAAGGACCTACTTTATAGCACAGGGAACTATATGGGAAAAGAATCTTAAAAAGAGTGGATATATGTATATGTATAACTGATTCACTTTGCTGTACAGCAAAAAGTAACACAACATTGTAAATCAACTATACTCCAATAGAATTTTTTTTAAAAAATAACCAAAGAAATTTTAAGTAAATATGTAACAGCTAATCTAAATAGCAGAGGTCTTGTTTTCAGAGAGAATAAATAGGTTGCCTGAGGTTACACAGCTAGGAGATGGCAGTCCAGAATTTAAATCCAGACATTCTGACTCCTGAGGACAATCTGTTAACCATCCCAGACGAACTGCTTCTCACTACTTCAAGCTCTCCCCTCCTAGGAGCATCCAATTCTCAGCCTTTCACAGCTTCTTTGTCTTCAGTAGTTCCTTCTTTCCACCTGCCACCCATCTATGTGTGCATTTCTCAAAGTCCAGGAATCACAGGTGCTACTCTCTCTACCATGGTTCGTGTTTCTGGAAGCTCTGGAACCTTTCCCCATAAAAATGTACAAACTTACATATACACAGAATTTTCAGTATAATTTCAGGGTATTCATAGATAACTCTGCAGTACCCTCTTCCTCACAGGAATATGTGTTTAAAGCACCTAATATACCGACTCCTTCATAGCAAACACTCAATAGATGATTTGTATCATGATTACAATATGTGCCTATCAAAATATTACCTAACAAGGTCCTGCTCAAAGATCATTTCCACCAACAACTTCCTTTGATCACTTCACTGACTGTAAAGAATGTTTTTCTCCTCTGTGAATGTAATTTTTTTTTTTTTTTTTTTTTTTTTTTTTTTTGCGATATGCAGACCTCTCACTGTTGTGGCCTCTCCCGTTGTGGAGCACAGGCTCTGAACACGCAGGCTCAGCGGCCATGGCTCACGGGCCCAGTTGCTCCGCGGCATGTGGGATCTTCCCGGACCGGGGCACGAACCCGCATCCCCTGCATCGGCAGGCGGACTCTCAACTACTGTGCCACCACAGAAGCCCTGTGAACGTAATTTTACATGTAGAAAGAAACTTAAAGATTCTCTATCCAAAGTAACATGCTTAAAAATATTCATATAACATGTATTACATGCTCCACAACACAGGAACTATTTATTTATATGTCTTATCTCCAATACTATAATGAAAGTGCTAAGAGAGTAGGGACTGTTTCACTTACTTCTTCAACTTAACATTCCTTAAAGATACAGGAATGATTAAAAAAATAAATGAGTGAATGAATAATTCCAAGTTAAACCTGAATTACTATTCAGTATTTTTCAAAAACACATGAGGCCTAGAATGTCTCTTTCAGTATTTTAGAACTTCCAGTGTTTTTTTTTTTTTCTCATTCAGTATGAATCGACATTATGGAGCAAAATCTTTTTCTCAGCAGAACTCTTTAGAATCTTTTTATGAGCCATTTCCTCCCCTTCTGGTCTAATCAGTTATAGAGACAAGCTCTGGATAAGACTCTTGAGAGTATGTTATTGCTCTCTGGACTTCATTTTAGTAAGAAATTTAACACGACAAAACTATGATATTTTCAGTCTCCCAAAAACCTGTGCTTTTGTGATAAGGTTTTTTTACTCCCTTAGTGAGCAAGCCTTCAATTACACACTGTGCTTCTTAGGTGACAGAATTGAGACTGTTTTCCATTCTATAATATAATATATCCTTTCAACTGGGAGTTGAGTTTCTGGCGAAAATCTACTTATTAAGCAACTACTACTATAGGTGACACAAAGTGATAAGCTATAATTCACAATCTTGAAGAACTTACCCAAGTTGGAGAAAGAAGACAAACTTGTGAAAATTAAGCACAAGATTTAAATAAGATTCCAGAATAGAAAACACCTTCATGAGTAATTGACAAATAAATGGTGCACATTGGTGTCATGTGGATTTAGAAAGGGTGGGGGTCTTTTTAGGCTGGGTGGATTTATGGAAAGACTTGAGTATGAGCTAAATTTAGGAGAATAGATAGAATTGAGGGAAAGCCAAGAGAACATTTAAAACTACAAACAAGTGATAACAAAAGCACCAAGGTGGAAAAGCAAAGGGAGTTGAGGATGAACCAGCCAGGAAAATAACAAGAAATATTCAATTTAAAAAATATATTTGAGGGACTTCCCTGGTGGTCCATTGGTTAAGGATCCTCCTTCCAAGGCAGGGGATGCAGGTTCAATCCCTGGTCGGGAAACTAAGATCCCACATGCCGTAGTGTGGCACTAAGTCCAAGTGCCACACCACTGAGCCTGCACGCTCTAGGGCCCACACACCACAACTAGAGAGAAGCCGGCACACCACACGAAACATCATGCATGCCACAGCGAAGATCCCACATGCCACAACTAAGACCCAACGCAGCCAAATAAATAAATAAATTTTAAAAATAAAATTAAAAAATAAGAAATATATTTGAGGGACTCCCCTAGTGGTCCAGTGGTTAAGACTCCATGCTTACACTGAAGGGGGCACAGGTTCGATCACCAGTCGGGGAACTAAGATCCTGCACGCCGCATGCACGGCAAAGAAAAAATATATATATACATAAAATTTGAGAAATGAATGAATGAAAGCATAAAGCATCTACGGAGGAGTGCAGGAGACAGAATGCACCCCTCTTTGTGGGTAAATGCTAAATGAGGTGATGCACATAAAGCATTTAGAACAGTGTCCATTCCATACTATGAATGTAAAAAATGTAGGTTATTATTATGGTTATTATTTTTCCAAATGAGCAACATAAAAGTAGTAGCTGAAATTTGACATGCTCTTCATTTGATTTTTATGACCTGTTGAGGAAAGAAGTTTCCTCAGAAAACAAACTGAATCCTGATAACAGCTACTGGATTCTTTCTTGTTAACATCCTCAAAGAAGATATTAAAGAACTAATTAAAGGCCACTGATAAGCACTGAGCAGTGAAAAGTTAGAGACGACAGTTGTGGCTATATGTATATATACCGCACTTTGTAGTCCTAATGGTGATTTTTGACCATAACACATCATGGTCTTAAAAGGTGATTTAGAATGCTATGCCTGTATGAGATGGAAGTGCATTGCATATAAAAATTCATACTCACCCTCAAAGATAATTGGAGGGTTATTATACATCTTACCAAAAATGTTTTCATTTATCACATTTAAAATAGAATTTGAATCCAAAAACTTATTTTAAGACATATCTATTGCATAAGTCAGGACATAAATTAACACACATTAACTCCTGTTAATACCCACAATAATCCTGGGAAACAGGTATTATTATCCCAGCTAAACTGTAACTTCTCTGTGCCTCAGTTTCCTCCCAAGTAAAATGATAATACTAATACTACTAATAATACTATCTCATAAAAGCTAACAGGTCAAGGTTTACCAAAAGAGTTACCCTTAAAATTTTTAATATATATGATCTCACCTTTATTATTCTTTAATAGTTCTGAGTTTGTTACTGGATTCCTTTAAAAAATTATTTCAAGATATAATGGGTTGTTTGGGCTTCAAAGTAATCCATATATAAAGTGAAAATAGAAATAAGAAATAAGGCCTAGTGCCTGGCCAGGCCAGGGAAAGCTCAAGCCTGTGGTTAGTAGACTATCCAGACTGCACAGCCACAGTGAGAGGGCAAAGGACAGGATGCTTGAACATTTCCCATGGAAAGGAACCACACAGGGTAAATAAGACAAATTGCTTATTTTCATTTATTTCAGCATAAATCTGTGGTTTTGCCCAAGTGCAAGTCTCAAAATCACATGGACTTGTGTAATTAGTAACTTTTGACCCTTGGAATAAATTTAAAATGACTGAGTATCATACACCAAGCTTTTATTCACAGACAGACACATTATCTCATGTTACTACCCACAACAACACGGAAAGTAGGTATTATTATCCTGGGTAAACTGTAACTCCTTTGTGCCTCAATTTCTACTATGTAAAATGGGAATAATAATAATATCAGCTCCCCCACAGGACTGTTGTGAACATAAGTCAATATATGCAAAGCACTTACATAAGTGCCATGGTAAGCATGTACATGCTAAGTGCCATATAAATGTAGCTTGTAAAATAATGATAATAATAATAATTGTTATTATTTCTGTATAACTAGAAATACTACTTTTCTCCATCAAAGCTAAATGACCCAAATGCAGGCAGAATCTGAGATATGTCCCTAATAGCACCAGTTGCAACCACCAAAGTTCACACTTGGACAATACAACATAATTTTGCATTTGATATTTCAAATTTACATTGATATAGTAATCATTTATGTGTTCCAATAGAAAACTTAAAACAATATTTAAATCAACTCCCATTTTGCCTCAGTATAGCTTAGTAAACAAATGTAACATAAGAATGGACTTCCACTCCAACTATAAGAGTCCCTTGAGACTAACATTTTTAGTATCAGAGGGAAAAAAATGTAGTTCTGAGTTCCATGATCACAGAATCATGTTCATCAGAAGCCTCCATAGCAGAGAAAATCTTCTGAACTAACAACAGTGCATTTTGCACATGTCTAGCACATGTATAATGTTCAAAGCACCTCCAGGTGCATTAAGTCATTCAATCTTCAAAACCATTTTATGGAAAGTGATCATCAAAAAGTTTAAATGATTTCCTTATAGAGTCACAAAACCAAAAAAATGGTGGATATACGAGACCTCAAGTTATTTCATCCCTGGTCTCCAGTTCATTTCACCATACCAAGCTGCTGCAACCTCATGGATTTTAGTTACAGTGGAAACCTTCAGGTATGAGATCAACACCATAGGAAGAAATGTCATAGGATATGACTCAGATATGATTTTTTATACCTCTCGGGTCCCCTTAATGTCTCCAAAAATATAACAATAAAAGGATGAGAATAAGTGTGCATTTGCGAAGAGATTTCTTTGAAGAAATTAATGGCCAAGCCCCCCAGGTTCCACATTTTTGCCATGAGGGGCAGGGTGGAAAGATGCCCTCTTCCATATCTCACACTTAGTGAAGAACATTTTAAGAACCTAGTGCCTGGCCAAGCGAGGGGAAGCTCAAGCCTGTGGTTAGTAGACTATCCAGACTGCACAGCCACAGTGACAGGGCAAAGGACAGGATGCTTGAACGTTTCCCATGGATCAGATGTGGCCACATGGGGAAAGTAGCAGCCCAAGAGACATTTTAGTGTTGCTCACGAGGGCCACTTGGGAGGGCAAGGACTCCAACAGGGAGTGTCTGTGTGGACCAGATGGTCAGAAAAACAAGAGACTTCTTCCTCCAAAGGGCACCACAATGGAGGTTCCCAAGGAAGAGAAATCACTGACGGGACCAAGCGAGATGAGGCCTTTTTGCTCCTCTTGTGTCCTGCTTATTCAACTCTTACTGGTTACACTTAAAATAACATATACCCCAAAATACAAAGTACAGTTTTTAATTATGTGATAAAACACCATGAATCAAGGGATTCTTAATAAAATAAACAGCTTTGAAAAAAATCTCTTTTGTACTTTTAAGGTTTGGTTTATGTGTGAAGAAATACACATAAAATTTATCATTTTAACCACTTTTTAAAAATAAACCTTATTTTTTAGAGCAGTTTTATGTTCAGAGAAAAATTAAATGAAAAATACAAGGTGTTTCCCTATACCTCCCATCCCCACAAACACACAACTTCCTTCAATATCGACACCCCCCACCAGAATGGTAATTTATTACAATCAATGAGCCTACATTAGCACATCATAATCACCCATAGTCCATGGGTGATTAGGATTCACTCTTGGTGTGTACATTCTATGGATTTGGACAAATGTACAATGACATGTATCCATCATTATAGTAACACACAGAATAGCTTCACCACTCCAAAAACCCTCTGTGCTCTCCCTATATTCATCCCTCTCCTCCCCACAACGTTTGGCAATCGCTGATCTTTTTACTGTCTCCATAGTTTTGCCTTTTCCGGAAGTTATAGTTAAAATCAGATAGCGTATAACCTTTTCAGGTTGGCTTCATTCACTTAGTAATATGCATTTAAGTTTCCTCCATGTCTTTTCATGACTTGATAGCTCATTTCTTTTTAGCACTGAATAATCCATCATCTGGATGTGCCTCAGTTTATTTAACCATTCACCTATCTTGGTTGCTTCCAAGTTTCGGCAATTATGAATAAATTGTTATAAATATCATGTGCAGGGTTTTGCGTGAACATAATTTTTTTACTCCTTTGAATAAATACCAAATATTGTAATTGCTAGATCGTATGGTAAAAGTATGTTTAGTTATATAAGAAACTGCTAAACTGTCTTCCAAAGTGTCTGTACCATTTTGTACTCCCACCAGCAATTATGAGAGTTCTTGTTGCTCCACATCCTCACCAGCATTTAGTATTGTCAGTGTATTTTTCCATTCTAATCGGTGTAGTTTTAACCATTTTTACATGTACAATTCAGTGGCATTAAGTACATTCACGATGTTGTGCAACAATCACCACTATTTCCAAAATTTTTTATCATTCTAAACAGAAACTCTGTACACATTAAATAATTCCCATTTCTCTTTTCCCCCAGCCCCTGCTAACCTCTATTCTACTTTGTCTCTATAAATTTGCCTATTCTAAATACCTCATACAAGTGGAATCATACAATATTTGTCCCTTTGCATCTTACTTAACTTAGCATAACATTTTAATGTTCATCCATATTGCAACGTGTATCAGACTGCATTCCTTTTTATAGCTGAATAATATCCACTGTATGCATATACTATATTTTGTTTATCCATTCATCTGCTGATGGACACCTGAGTTGTTTCAACCTTTTGGCAATTGCCATGAATATTGGTTTACATGTATCTGTTTGAGTTCATTCTTTCAATCCTTTTGAGTATATAACCCAGAATTGGAATTGCTGTATCCTAAACTTTTTGAGGTACCACCAAACTGTTTTCCAGTGGCTGCACCATTTTGCATTCTTACCAGTAATGTACAAGAGTTAGTTTCTCCACACCCTTGCCAATACTCATTATTTTCCATTTTACTTTAGTTTGGAGTATGGTATAAGAGATGTTAAACATTCACAGATGACAATGGCCACACTTTGTCAAAAATGCAGGGATCAAAAGCATATATTTCTATCAAATATCATGACAGCTCTCGTTACCCTATTCTTTCTTTAAAGTCTCTCACTCCCTTCTGTCCTCTAACTCTTCCTTTCTAGTCAGTCTGGAGTCCACTGCTGATCGTTTGACCCATCCGCTGACCGGCATCCTCTTCTCTTCTCCCTTGCACTTCTATCCCTCCAATGCACCCATCTTACAAAACCCCAACTCCAGAAGTTATCTTCCTCGCCATGACACCTGTGAGTCCAAGCACTGTCTGAAGCTACATCACAACAGTACAGGTCATCTTTGGTACAAATTAACGGTCTCTGACCTAGGCATTGTCAATCATAGTTTGTCTTTGATTCCAGCTACCTCATCCTTAATAACTACTACAACCTCCACTACTTCTTTTAACTTAACCTCCCCCCACATCCCCATGTCCAGCAGAATTTACCTCTTTAAGAAAACTGAGGTCATCACAGATACTCTTTCTTATCTTCCTGTTCTTACTTACAAACATAACTACTGCCTCACTCAACCCTGCCTTCATTCTTCTGGTCACAGAGTACAGTTTACACTTCAGAGTCAACTCTTTACCTGGACCCTTGACCCCTTTTCCTCTTGGGGCCTCCAGGACAGGACTCCACCAAGCATTTCCCACCCCTCCTTTATCTGTATCTTTTCCCACTCTCCTGACTCCACTTATTCTGAAAATATGCAAGTCTCATCCATCCTATAAAAAGCAGAGCTCCCTTAACTAGATAACACTCTAGCTATCACTTATTGTATTTGTTTCCTAAGGCCGCTGTAACAAAGTATCACAAACTGGGTGGCTTAAAACAAGAAAAATTTTGTGATTTCAGTTCTGTAGTATATAAGTCCAAAAGTCAGCACAGCCATGCTCTCTCTGAAGGCTCCAGAGGAGAATTTGTTCCATAACATTATCTTAGCTTCTGGTGGCAGCCATCAATCCCTGGCATTCTTTTTTTTTTTTTTTTTTGAAGCTAAAAATATATTTTTCCAGGTTCTTACAGGTACATATGACTCATTAACGGTGTTATACAGAAACATACTATTAGAAAAGATACAGCATATTTCTTAATTATTGTGATATATGAAGTCCCCACAACAACGTTTTGAAAACGGACATGTAAACTGGTGAAAAAACTGGTAAAGTTATTTGTTATCTAAATCAGGTATACCATTTCTTGCCTAGTCCTTGGCATTCTTAGCTTGTGGCTGCATCATTCCGATCTCTGCTGCTGTTGTCACATGACATTCTCCCTGTGTGTCTGTATCCAAATTTCTCTCGTCATGTAAAGACAAAAGTCATTGGATTAGGACCCATTCTAATTCAGTGTTTGATTACCTACCTTAACTTGATTACATCTGCAAAGACTGTATTTTGAAATATGATCACAATCTGAGGTTGGCATGAATTTGGGGAGAAAGAATTCCACTCAGTACACTCATATTTCTGCAAACATTCCTCTATACCCTCTGTACCCAATGTCCCTCCACTGCAGTTGGTTTCTGCCCCCACTGCTCTAAAACAGAACTCACTAAGGTCAGCAGAGGCTCTCAACTCCAGGCCTCACTTTAGTAAATAGCCCAGCTGTACCCGACACTGATAATCACTCCCCTTTCATGAAACTCTACCCCACTGGCTTCCTCCATGATGTCCTCTCTAGGTTTTCTTCCTGTCTTTCTATCCATTCCTTCTCTGCATGGGTTTCTTTTCCTCCTGGCACTTAAATGCTGGTGTTCCCTTGTACACCCTTCTTACTCACTATTTTTCTCATTCCCCCCGGGTAATTTTATCCACTTTTTGGTTTGAAAAACAACTGTATGACTTCTAAATCTACATTTCTAGCCTAGATTTCGCCCCCAAACTGCAGGCTTGAATATCCATCTGCTTGAATGTGCTTCAAGCACCTCAGCTTATCATTTTCCCTGAATAAACTGTCAGTTTTATCTGTTTACTTGATGTCACCATCATTCATCCAGTAATCCAAGCTAGAAATCTGGATTTCTTGCTCTTATTTCTACCTATACATCTATTTTTTCCTTTATTATCTTTTTAATGTAATATTTCATAATACAAAAGAATACATAGGTAGTGGATGACATACATATAATGACTAATAGTAATAAAACCAGCATCCTTAAATCCACCTCCCATACAAGAACCAGAACTGTCCAGTACCATTCCATCCACGTATGTACTTCCACATTCCATATCCTTTCCCTCACCTCCCCCTCTGTAAGAGGTAACAATCATCCTTAATTTTGTTTTTAATATTTCCTTTTCTATATTGATTGATAACACATATATGCAACTCTAAACCACACCTCAATATTTAGTTTTGCTTGTTTTTGAGCTTTATAAAAATGAGGTCATTTGACCTGGGACTTGCTTTTTATTCACTCAACATTATGCTTCTAAGATTCATTCATGTTAATGCATACGGCTACATTTCACTAGTTTTATTCCTATATAATATTTCATCATGAGAGTCAATCAGAAAACATAATTTTAAAAATATATAATTTACAATATTAATAGAAACTATATGTTGCCTACAAACAAACTTAAAAAATATGTAAGATAGGTATATCTATTGCACTTTACTTTCTAAAAATTTATTCACTCCATTCTAAATCCTTTTACCAATGCCAAGTAAGGGAAGCTCTTGTCTTGTGTCACCTGAGCAGCTTACTCCAGAGTCATGCTCCGGGTCTTGTCCTATACTATCCACCCTCCTCATCATCATCAAAGCTATCCATTTAGTATGTAAAGCTGACTACACTATCCCCTTGTTCGGACACTTTGGGGGTTCTCTATTGTCCATGGGTTCACTAGCTTCAACTTAGTCACCAGATGCATTAGCCCCAGCTTATCCTTTGAAACTTTTAAGTCAGGCATTGACTTCTCCTCTCTAAGAGCTATGAAAGTCTTAAGATGGCATCTCTTTCTAATAGAAGGCCGTTTTGTCTACACTGAAAACCGTTTAGTGTAGTCACCTTCATTAATTATCTTAAATAGATCTTCTGAATAACTTGCTGCAGCTTCTACATCAGCACATACTGCTTAACCTTGCACTTTCATGGAGACGTCTTCTTTCCTTAACCCTCATGAACCAACCTCTGCTAGCTTCAAACTTTTCTTCTGCTGCTTCCTCACCTCTCTCAGTCTTCATGGAATCAAGGAGAGTTAGGGTCTTTCTCTGGATTAGGATTTGGCTTAAGGGAATGTTGTGGTTGGTTTAAACTTCTATCCAGACCACTGAAACTTTCTCCATACAAACAGCAATAAGGCTGTTTCACTTTCTTATTCATTTGTTCAATGGAGTAACACTGTAAATTTCCTTCAAGAGCTTTTCCTTTGCATTCACACCTTTGCTGTTTGGCACATGAAGTCTAGCTTTTGGCTTATCTTGGCTTTCAACATACCTTCCTCATTAAACTTAATCATTTCTAGCTTTTGATTTAAAATGAAAGACATGTAATTCTTCCTTCACTTGAACATTTAGAGGCCATGTAGGGTTATTAATTGGGTTAACTTCAATATTTTTGTGTCTCAGGGAATACAGAGGTCCGCGGAGACAGAGATGGGGGAATGGCTAATCAACAGAGCAGTCAGAACACACACAACTTTTATCTATTAAGTTCACCATCTTTGGGCACTGTTTGTGGTGCCCGAAAACAAGTATAATAGTAACATCAAAGATCGCTGATCATAGATCACCATAACAAATAAATAATAATGAAAAAGTTTGAAATATTGTGAGAATTACCAAAATGTAACACAGAGACACAAAGTGAGCAAACGCTGTTAGAAAAACGGGGCTGAAAGACTTGCTTGAAACAGGGTTGACACAAACTTTCAACTTGAAAAAACACAACATCTGTGAAGCACAATAAAATGAGATATGTCTTTGTGGTGTCACATGAGATACAGTTATAGTTACGGTTATTGTTATGGTTATGATAGTAGCTTTATCATTTTATTAGCCATTTGTGCTATTAAGTCTCTGAGCTCCTATGGGTCCAAGACTATCTCATATTCATCTCTATCTCCTTTGTATTTGCCATAGAGCTGGAAACATACAATACACTCAGCACATATTGAAAAAATGATTTATTTTATAATTGTCCTGTATAAGAAAGTTAGGATCTTATTTTAGAAAATTATATTATTTTTGAAATGATCTGATTTATCGTGTTTTATATATAAATGGATATTTGTCAAATTTTCTAAAGTCCAGCTGTGCATAACTTTCATGGCATTAAGCCGTTCATTCATGCAGACAATACATTTATGGTAACTTCTCCCTGGCTAAGAGATAACATTTTTCAGCAACTCACTGACTCAAAAAAGAGTAGAGCTAAGAGCCCACCCAGCTGCAACTACAAGTTGAAGTTCGCTATTACATAGTAGTACTATCCATATATGTATTCAAATTTTTATTTTAACATGCTGAGCCAGTGTTTAAAAAAAGAGAATATCAATTTAAGCTGTTCTAACAGAACTTCTCTACCTTCAAATTGTGGTAACATTTTACTAGTAAGCTAAATATCCCTAATTAAAACAGAACTGCTGGGCTTCCCTGGTGGCGCAGTGGTTGAGAGTCCACCTGCCAATGCAGGGGACATGGGTTCATACCCCGGTCTGGGAAGATCCCACATGCCGCGGAGCGGCTGGGCCCGTGAGCCATGGCCACTGAGCCTGCGCGTCCAGAGCCTATGCTCCACAACGGGAGAGGCCCGCATAGCGCAAAAGAAAAAAGAAAAAACTGCTTGGCATCAAATCACTATAATTCATTAATTCTCCACTGAGAACATATTTTTAGCTATCTCAGGAAAAATCACATAAAGTGTTGCCCCAGTTTCCTCAGTTCTGGTTGTCCTACTTGAAATGTCACAGTATGAAAATACATTTTCATTAAAAATTCTTCTTCTTCTGGTGGTGTTTTCCACTGGTGTGATTTAGAATCTTCTGGACTCGTCACTAAGGACTAAACCTCTCCTTGTGGGAATGAGCAAGCATGCTAATTGAAATGAAAGGTGATCAGATATAAAATGTCACTGCCCCCAGAGGGAACTGCATTTCAATGGTGACAGTACTAAGCAGCGAAGCGATTTAAGGGCATTAGGGTTGGCAGTCACTTTGCTATCCTAAGAGGATTTCATTTTCCATTTTGTCATCAAGGAGTATTAGTAGGCACCCAGAAGTCAAAGATGGTTAAGAAATGTATGAGGGGGAACAAGGTCTTTGGCTATTTCATAAGGTCTTAGAGCCTGTTCTGACAAGCATTGTTCCCTCCAGTGATTTGGGAAAGGTTAGATGATAAGTTTATTACAACGACAAAGGAGGAATTGTAACCAAATTGGAAAAGAGAATCAGAACCCAAAATTATCTCAGTAGGCTGGAATCATCACTGAAATTTAACAAAAGAAATTTACTATCATAATAAATGTAAAATCCTGCTCTTAAATCAATAACACCAGAAGAGGATCCAAGCAAAGTACAAGAACGAAAGATTTGGCAGTTACAGTGGACTGCAAGTTCAATATAAATCAATAATAAAATATCCCTGCCCCCAAACTTAAGTGATCTAAAAGTGCATTAATTGCAGGTTTACGTCCAGAACATGAGGGACAACTGTCTCTGAGTTATGTGCAGAGTAAAGCCCACATGTATTGCATGCAGTTTGGGATGTAATGCTTCATCAGCTTTCCTGGAAAACTGGAACATATGAAAAAGGATACTGTCCATAATAATGAGGAAACCCAACCCCACATCCCATACTTTCGTAAAGAAAATTAAAAGCTTAAAGGGGATTCAATGCTTTTTATTGCAAAGACATTTCTTACAAAGCTACATATTCTTGGGATCATTGCTGGCTATTAGCATGCCTCTAGCTAAAATTTAAGAAAAATAAGGAAGCAGAAAGGTACTGTAAATAATAATAAAGAATTGAGTGTAGGGTATACTGAATGCTTCCCTAAATTTTCATCTATTTTTTTATTTTTACATCTTTATTGGAGTAAAATTGCTTTAAAATGGTGTCTTAGTTTCTGCTTTATAACAAAGTGAATCAGCTATACATATACATATATCCAGATACCTCTTCCCTCTTGAGCCTCCCTCCCTCCCACACTCCCTATCCCATCCCACCAGGTGGACACAAAGCACCAAGCTGATCTCCCTGTGCTATGTGGCTGCTTCCCACCAACTATCACTTTTATATCTAATACTGTATATATGTCCATGCCACTCTCTTTGTCCCAACTTACCCTTCCCCCGCCCCGCGTCCCCAAGCACACTCTCTAGTAGGTCTGCGTATTTATCTCATGGTATTTTTGATTTGCATTTCTCTAATGATTAGTGATGCTGAGCATCCTTTTAGGTGTTTTTTGGCAATATGTATCTCTTCTTTGGAGAAAAGCTTACTTAGGTCTTCTGCCCATTTTTGGATTGGGTTGTTTGTTTTTTTGATATTGAGCTGCATGAGCTGCTTGTAAATTTTGGAGATGAATCCTTTGTCAGTTGCTTCATTTGCAAATATTTTCTCCCATTCTGAGGGTTGTCATTTAGTCGTGTTTATTTTTTCCTTTGCTATGCAAAAGCTTTTAAGTTTCATTAGGTCCCATTTGTTTATTTTTGTTTTTATTTCCATTTCTCTAGGAGGTGGGGCAAAAAGGATCTTGCTGTGATTTAACTCATACAGTGTTCTGCCTGTGTTTTCCTCTAAGAGTTTGATAGTGTCTGGCCTTATATTTAGGTCTTTCATCCATTTTGAGTTTATTTTTGAGTATGGTCTTTGGGAGTGTTCTAATTTCATTCTTTCCCATGTAGCTGTCCAGTTTTCCCAGCACCACTTATTGAAGAGGCTGTCTTTTCTCCATTGTATATTCTTGCCTCCTTTATCAAAGATAAGGTGACCATAGGTGCATGGGTTTATCTCTGGGCTTTCTATCCTGTTTCACTGATCTATATTTCTGTTTTTGTGCCAGTACCATACTGTCTTCATTACTGTAGCTTTGTCAGGGAGCCTGATTCCTCCAGCTCCGTTTTTCTTTCTCAAAATTGCTTTGGCTACTCGGGGTCTTTTGTGTTTCCATACAAATCATGAAATTTTCTGTTCTAGTTCTGTGAAAAATGCCATTGGTAGTTTGATAGGGATTGCACTGAATCTGTGGATTGCTCTGGGTAGTATCATCATTTTCACAATGTTGATTTTTCCAATCCAAGAATGTAGTATATCTCTCCATCCCTTTGGATCATCTTTAATTGCTTTCATCAGTGTCTTATAGTTTTCTGCATACAGGTCATCTCCTTAGGCAGGTTTGTTCCTAGGTATTTTATTCTTTTTGTTGCAGTGGTAAATGGGAGTCTTTCCTTAACCTCTCTTTCAGATTTTTCATAATTAGTATATAGGAATGCAAGAGATTTCTGTGCAATAATTTTGTATCCTGCTACTTTACCAAATTCATTGATTAGCTCTAGCAGTTTTTTGGTAGCATCTTTAGGATTATCTATGTATTGTGTCATGTCATCTGCAAACAGTGATAGCCTTACTTCCTCTTTTCGATTTGGATTCCTTTTATTTCTTTTTCGCCTCTGATTGCTATTGCTAAAACTTCCAAAACTATGTTGAATAATAGTGGTGAGAGTGGACAACCTTGCCTTGTTCCTCATCTTAGAGAAAATGATTTCAGTTTCTCACTGTTGAGAACGATGTTGGCTGTGGGTTTGTCATATATGACCTTTATTATGTTGAGGTAACTTCCTTCTATGCCTACTTTCTGGAGGGTTTTTATCATAAATGGGTGCTGAATTTTGTCAAAGGCTTTTTCTGCACCCACTGAGATGATCATATGGTTTTTATCCTTCAATTTGTTGATATGGTGTATCACATTGATTGATTTGTGTATACTGAAGAATCCTTGCATTCCTGGGATAAACCCCACTTGATCATGGTGTATGATGCTTTTATTGTGATGATGGATTCTCTTTGCTAGTATTTTGTTGAGGATTTTTGCATCTATGATCATCAGTGATATTGGCCTGTAGTTTTCTTTCTTTGTGACATCTTTGTCTGGTTTTGGTGTCAGGGTGATGGTGGCCTCAGAATGAGTTTAGGAGTGTTCCTCCCTCTGCTATATTTTGGAAGAGCTTGCGAAGGATAGGTGTTAGCTCTTCTCTAAATGTTTGATAGAATTTGCCTGTGAAGCCATCTGGTCCTGGGCTTTTGTGGATTGGAAGATTTTTAATCACAATCTCAATTCCAGTACTTGTGATTGGTCTGTTTATATTTTCTATTTCTTCCTGGTTCAGTCTTGGAAGGTTGTGCTTTCCTAAGTATTTGTCCATTTCTTCCAGGTTGTCCATTTTATTGGCATAGAGTTGCCTGTAGTAATCTCTCATGATCCTTTGTATTTCTGCAGTGTCAGTTGTTACTTCTCCTTTTTCATTTCTACTTCTATTGATTTGAGTCTTCTCCATTTCTTCACTGATGACACTGGCTAATGTTGTATCAATTCTGTTTATCTTCTCAAAGAACCAGCCTTTAGTTTTATTGATATTTGCTATTGCTTCCTTCATTTCTTTTTCATTTTTTCTGATCTGATCTTTATGATTTCTTTTCTTCTGATAACTTTGGGTTTTTTTGTTCTTCTTTCTCTAATTGCTTTAGGTGTAAGGTTAGGTTTTTAAATTTTAGATATTTCATGTTTCTTGAGGTAGGATTGGATTGCTATAAACTTCCCTCCTGGAACTGCTTTTGCTGCATCCCATAGTTTTGGGTCATCATGTTTCCATTGTCATTTGTTTCAAGGTATTTTTTGATATCTTCTCTAATTTCTTCAGTGATCTCTTGGTTATTTAGTAGTGTATTATTTAGCCTCCATGTGTTTGTATTTTTTAAAGATTTTTTTTCCTGTAATTGATACCTAGTCTCATAGCATTTTGTTCAGAAAGGATACTTGATACAATTTCAATTTTTTAAAATTTACTGAGACTTGATTTGTGACCCAAGATATGATCTATCCTGGAGAATGTTCCATGAGCACTTGAGAAGATAGAGTATTCTGTTGTTTTTAGCTGGAATGTCCTATCAATATCAATTAAGTCCATCTTCTTTAATGTATCATTTAAAGATTGTGTTTCCTTGTTTATTTTCATTTTGGATGATCTGTCCATTGGTGAAAGCAGGTGCTAAACTCCCCTACTGTGATTGTGTTACTGTTCATTTCCCCTTTTATGGCTGTTAGCATTTGCCTTATATATTGAGGTGCTCCTATGTTGGGTGCATAAATATTTACAATTGTTATATCTTCTTCTTGGATCGATCCCTTGATCATTATGTAGTGTCCTTCTTTGTCTCTTGTAACAGTCTTTATTTTAAAATCTATTTTGTCTGAGATGAGAATTGCTACTCCAGCTTTCTTTTGATTTCCATTTGCATGGAATATCTTTTTCCATCCACTCACCTTCAGTCTGTATGTGTCCCTAGGTCTGAAGTGGGTCTCTTTTAGACAGCATATATATGGGTCTTGTTTTTGTATCCATTCATCCAGTCTATGCCTTTTCATTGGAGCATTTAATCCATTTACATTTAAGGTAGTTATATGTATGTTCTTTTCTTACTCTTTTTGGGTTTGTTATTGCAGGTCTTTTCCTTCTCTTGTATTTCCTGCCTAGAGAAGTTCCTTAAGCATTTGTTATAAAGCTGGTTTGGTGGTGCTGAGTTCTCTTAGCTTTTGCTTGTCTGTAAGGGTTTTAATTTCTCTATCAAATCTGAATGAGATCCTTGCTGGGTAGAGTAATCGTGGGTGTAGGTTTTTCCCTTTCATCACTTTAAATATGTCCTGCACCTCCCTTCTAGCTTGCAGAGTATCTGCTGAAAGATCAGCTGTTAATCTTATGGTGATTCCCTTGTATGTTATTTGTTTTTTTCCCTTGCTGCTTTTAATATTTTTTCTTTGTATTTAGTTTTTGATAGTTTAATATGTGTCTTGGCATGTTTTTCCTTGGATTTATCCTGTATGGGACTATGCACTTCCTGGACTTGACTATTTCCTTTCCCATATTAGGGAAGTTTTCAACTATAATCTCTTCAAATATTTTCTCAGTCACTTTCTTTTTCTCTTCTTCTTCTGCGACCCCTATAATTTGAATGTTGGTGCATTTAATGTTGTCCCAGAAGTCTCTGAGACTGTCCTCAATTCTTTTCATTCTTTATTGTTTATTTTCATCTGCAGTAGTTATTTCCACTATTTTATCTTCTAGGTCTCTTATCCCTTTTTCTGCCTCAGTTATTCTGCTATTGATTCCTTCTAGAGAATTTTTAAATTCATTTATTGTGTTGTTCATCATTGTTTGTTTGCCCTTTAGTTCTTCTAGGTCCTTGTTAAATGTTTCTTGTATTTTCTCCATTCTATTTCCAAGATTTTGGATCATCTTTACTATCATTACTCTGAATTCTTTTTCAGGTAGACTGCCTATTTCCTCTTCATCTTTGGTCTAGTGGGTTTTTACCTTGCTCCTTCATCTGCTGTGTATTTCTCTGTCTTCTCATTTTGCTTAACTTACTGTGTTTGAGGTCTCCTTTTCGCAGGCTGCAGGTTTGTAGGTCCCGTTTTTTCTGGTGTCTTCCCCCAGTGGGTAAGGTTGGTTCAGTGGGTTGTGGAGGGGACTGGTGCCTGTGTTCTGGTGGATGAGGTTGGATCTTGTCTTTCTTATGGGCAGGACTGCGTCCATTGGTGTGTTTGGGGGTGTCTGTGACCTTATTATGATTTTAGGCACCCTGTATGCTAATGGGTGGGGTTGTATTCCTGTCTTGCTAGTTGTCATAGGGTGTCCAGCACTGTAGCCTGTTGGTCTTTGAGTGGAGCTGTGTTAAGCATTGAGATGGAGATCTCTGGGAGAGCTTTCGCCATTTGATATTACGTGGATCTGGGAGGTCTCTGCTGGACCAAAGTCCTGAACTTGGCTCTCCCCCATCAGAGGCACAGGCCTGACACCCGGCCAGAGCATGAACACCCTGTGAGCCACACAACTTAGAAGAAAAGGGAGAAAAAAAAGATAGAAAAAAATAATAAAATAAAATAAAGTTATTAAATTTAAAAAAATATTATTAAAAATAAAAAATTTTAAAGTCATTAAAGAAGGAAAGAAAGAAGAGAGTAACCAAACCAATAAACAAATCCACCAATGATAAAAAGCGCTAAAAACTATACTAAAAAAAAAAAAATAGACAGAACCCTAAGACAAATGGCAAAAGCAAAGCTATACAGACAAGATCACACAAAGAAGCCTCCACATACACACAAAAAGTGAAAAAGGAAAAAAAAAAAAAAAATATATATATATATATATATATAGTTTAAAAAAGGAAGAGGGCAACCAAATCAATAAACAAATCTATCAATTGCAATAAGCTCTAAACACTAAACTAAGATTAACATAAAACCAGAAAGAAATTCTATACAGAAAGCAAACCCCAAGTCTACAGTTGCTTCCAAAGTCCACCGCCTAAATTTTGGGATGATTTGTGGTCTATTCAGGTATTCCACCGATGTAGGGTACATCAAGTTGATTGTGGAGATTTAATCCACTGCTCCTGAGGCTGCTGGGAGAAATTTCCCTTTCTCTTCTTTGTTCGCACAGCTCCTGGGGTCGAGCTTTGGATTTGGCCTCACCTCTGCGCATAGGTCGCCTGAGGGAGTCTGTTCCCCGCCCAGACAGGATGGGGTTAAAGGAGCAGCTGATTCGGGGGCTCTGGCTCACTCAGGCCGGGGGTGGGGGGTACGGAATGCAGGGCGAGCCTGCAGCAGAGACCAGCGTGACGTTGCACCAGCCTGAGACGCGCCGCGTGTTCTCCCGGGGAAGTTGCCCCTGGATCACGGGACCCTGGCAGTGGAGGGCTGTACAGGCTCCCAAGAGGGGTGGTGTGGACAGTGACATGTGCTTGCACACAGGCATCTTGGTGGCTGCAGCAGCAATGTTAGCATCTCATGCCCGTTTCTGGGGTCCATGCTGATAGCCATGGCTTGTGCCCATCTCTGAAGCTCGTTTAGGTAGTGCTCCGAGTCTCCTCTCCTCACACACCCCGAAACAATAGTCTCTTGCCTCAGGCAGGTCCAGACATTTTCCCGGACTCCCTCCCAGCTAGCTGTGGCGCACTAGCCCCCTTCAGGCTGTGTTCACGCAGCCAACCCCAGTCCTCTCCCTGGGATCCCACCTCTGAAACTGGAGCCTCAGCTCCCAGCCCCCGCCTGCCCCGGCAGATGAGCAGACAAGCCTCTCCTGCTGGTGAGTACCGGTCGGCACCGATCCTCTGTGCAGGAATCTCTCCGCTTTGCCCTCCGCACCCCTGTTGTTGCGCTCTCCTCCGCGGCTCCGAAGCTCCCCCCTCCGCCACCCGCAGTCTCCGCCCGCGAAGGGGCTTCCTAGTGTGTGGGCACCTTTCCTCCTTCACAGCTCCCTCTCAGAGGTGCAGGTCCCATCCCTATTCTTTTGTCTCTGTTTTTTCTTTTTTCTTTTGCCCTACCCAGGTACGTGGGGAGTTTCTTGCCTTTTGGGAGGTCTGAGGTCTTCTGCCAGCGTTCAGTAGGTGTTCTGTAGGAGTTGTTCCACATGTAGACGTATTTCTGATGTATTTGTGGGGAGGAAGGTGATCTCCACGTCTTACTCCTCTGCCACATTGAAGGTGTGGACTCAGCGGCGGCAGAAGCTCAGCAGGTCCTGGCGTGCACCAGTCGGGTCTCCATCTCCGCATTCCCCAAATGCTCCAGCTGCACGTTCCACCACAGCAATCTACGAGGTCGTCCCCGGTGTGGATCCTGGACCAGGGTGGCTGTGGCTGCAGCAATGGCTGTGGGCATGGGAGGGGCAGTGGTGGGGCTCATCTATTTAAAGCTCAGATAACTGGTAGCATTGAAAGGGCAAGATAGTTTGCCTAAACTTCTAAAACCATAAATAATTATTATAATTGAAGGTGTAAATATGGCATTAATTACAAAGGAAAAGATAACAGCCAAATTTTCGATCTGTAGATAATAGCAACTGTAACAGTCAACTAGGATGTGATGTTTGAAAGAAATACATCTTCAGGAACTAGATGAGTGTGAAGGCACAAATATGTTAGTCCTCTAGATATCCACATATAACACGAATTAAATAAGCAGACCATTTCTTATATTATATGGCAATTTTTACTTAATTGGAATTTGAATGTTTTAAAGCTCTGAAAACCTTCTCTCCAAAAAAAGAACCATTATGTAAATGGCTAGAATCATCAGCCATTTCTTACCAGAAGCCATAATAACAACCTCTCTGAATGAGAGAATAAAACAAAGTAAAAAGTAGAGTGTTTTATTCATATGCTGGCAGTTAAATCAGTGCTATTAATAATGAGAAATAGAAATTATAACTCCCTAAGAGAAAAGAATCATAATTTGAAATACAGAAATGTATTACAGTCCAGTCATACAAAGCCCTTTGCTTTCTATAGCAGCAAAGTAGTAACAAAATAAGTTATCTGGTGATTCACATTGTAAAATAACTCTCTTCAAAATAACCAATAAATTTACTAATCAACCTATTTAAGTTTCATGTACTAAATTTCATGTCATTAAGTTTTCATGGAACATAAACTTCCACTGTATTTTCATCCACTAAAGTTTATACTGGGTAGGATCTCACAAGACCTCAAATTCAACATTCAGTGGAGATGTAGAGGGACCAACTCATTCATTCAAGGAGCATTTAAACAAATGCCTACCATTTTACTGGAGCTACACTTAGGTGCTTGGTATACAAATATAGTGGCTTCTGCCCTCAAGAAGTTCACTGATTACCAGATAAGAGAGTCAGACAAACACTAAGTTACAGAACAATGTGATCAGTATTGTTAGAGTAGCCTCTGTAAGTGCTACGGCACATAAGGAAAAGCAAAAATAATTAAGGGAAGGATGATGTTATAGAAGGGTGATAGAAGAGGTGGCATCAGAGCTGAAGCTTACCAGGAAACAAAAGTGCATCAGAAAGAGAGGGTGACAGAAGGAATTCCAGTCAGAAAGAACAGCCTGAGAAATGCTGTGCTCACTGTTGCTAAAATAGAGGATTGACTGAACAACACAGAAGAAAACGAGACTGGAAAGATAGAAACAAACTCTGAAGGCTTTGGGAAGAACTATCGATATCCAGGAACCTAAGCAACCCTAAATAATCTATTTATATTTTAGGTAAAACAATTGTCCACTGCCTTGTCAACACCTCTATCACTTGAACTTGTATTGCTGCAGTCTTCAAGATTCTTAAAATGTTTTTTTTTCATGAATTATATTTCCCTGCTCAGAAATTTACAATGGCTTTCTGTCTTTAACCACAAAATTCCGAACTCCTCTATCAAGTTTTCAGTGTTCTCCCTAACCTGGCCTCACCCTGCCAAGTCAGGCTCATTACCATCATGAAAGGAGAGGTCTGCTCACTGACTCCTGTGTAACCCACCCTCAAGACCTAATTTTAATTCTGCCTCTCCCCAGCTTACCCTCCATTTGTCACATCAGATCACAGCACCTTCTCTAATGACTCAAACTAGTTTGAACTCCTTTTGCATTGAGAGTCACAACCGCACAGCTTATCACTGAATTGTCAATTCTGCCCTGTGTCTCCCCACTACAGAAGCTATGGCTTTACTTGAATCATATGTCCATGAGGCCTTGCAAGTACTGGGAAAACTGTACAAGAATTATGTGGTGATGTATCAAACAAACAAAAGTTCTAGTTGACATGGGGAGCAGAGAACATATTTTTTAATCTTTTAAATGAGTATGGAAATCTTGATTTTTGTATACTAACTTTCAGAGGACATCAATATTTTGATTATTTTAATGTCCTCTTTCCAGTTAGTCATCACTGCCATTACCATCCAAATCATCTCTATATGGTACAACACAGTATATGAGAAAGAAAAGACACTTTCTGAGTGAAAAATGCACAACCTAGCAATGAAAGAGAGAATACATTGGGAAACTACTGCTTAGAAATTCACAATGTCAGCTTATAGTACTATGCTTTGAACACCACATATATTTCAAAGAACAGAACACTAAAGACCACAGTGCTATGCACTGACCAAGGTCACACAATAAATCAGCAATACATTTTCTTACACCAAGTTTTGCTGCCTTAGCAGAAAATCTGCCTCTTCAGAAATATGATTATTCAGAAGCACATTTCTTTAAAAATAAATTAAAACTTCAGAGAATCAGAATGCTTTTGCCAAATATAAGCACACTTCAGGAACAGAAATGCCAACAGATGACAAATAAGGCTTTTATAATGCAAAGCATTGCATGTAAAATATTTCCAGGTTTGGTTTCTATTTCGGTACTTCACAACTTATAACCAAGTAGGCACCAAGTCCTACATTCATCAAAAGAGGTAGAGATACAAATATTTGCCTGCCTTGAGGTCAAAATGTGAGTTCCATCAAAGTAGCTATCATGTTTTAAGTGAAAAAAACAAAACAAAAACAAGAAAGAAGATCAATCACCAGGATCATTACAACCAATAAAGCAACCACCAAGTCTCATTGTTTGAACTAAGGACTCAGCAAATATAGGACTAGTAGAGTTTACAATACCTTAAAGAAAATTTAACCTTAGGAAAGTATGTATGTGATTAGCCATATTGTGTTATTACCTAACATTTCTGGGAAACAGTGCGTAGAAACCAAACCATGAGTAGGATGGCATGGCATACCCTCCGTCCCCCATCCCCCAAATAAGCAGCAGTTTCTGTATATGACTAAGCCACAGATTGAGAGCAATTGGGTAGATGGACATATAATATTTTTTAACAACTTTACTGAGGTATAATTGATATACAATTGTATTAGTCAAGGTTCTCCAGAGAAACAGAACCAGTAGGATACAGATACATAGAAAGAGATTCATTATGAGTGATTGGCTCACACAATTATGTAGGCTGCAAAGACCCATCTGCAAGCTGGAGGCCAGGAAAGCTGGTAGTTTAGTTGCAGTGCAAGCCCAAAGGCCTGAGAAATTCGGGGAAAGGGGGAATTCCCATCCACATTGGTGAGGGTGATTTTCTTTAGTCAGTTTATCAGTTCAAAAGCTAATCTTCTCTCTTCAGGAGACACTCTCAGACACACCCAGAAATAATGTTTTACCAGCTATCTAGGCATCCCTTAGCCCAGTAAGGATGACATAAAATTAACAATCACAACAATAAACCACATATATTTACATTATACAATTCGATGTTCTGACACATGTATACGCCTATGAAACATCAGTATAATCAAGATAAAGAACATATCCATCTCCCCCCAAATTTCCTCATTGTAATCCCTTCCTTCGGCCCACCTTCCCCCCAAAACCACTGCTGTGCTTTCTGTCACTATAGATTAGTCTCCATTTTCTAGAATTGTAGAATCATATAATACATACTATTTTGGTCTGGCTTTTTTCACTCTGCATAATTATTTTGAGATTCATCCATGTTGCTGAGTGTATCCATTGTTTATTCCCTTTTATTGCTGAGTTGTATCCCATTGTATGGACATTCCACAATTTGTTTATCCATTCACCTGTTGATGAACCCAACTTGGATTGTTTCCATTTTGGGGCTATTTGTGTACAAGTCAAAAGACAAATGCATCAGTTTCTCTTGAGTAAATACTTAAGAGTGGATTGGCTGATCATACAGGTAGGTGTGTTTAACTTTTAAAGAAAGTGCCAAACTGTTTTCCAAAGTGGTTGCACCATTTTACATTAGATACCAACAGAGCATGAGGGTTCCAATTCTTTACATGCTAGTCAACACTTTGTATGGCCAGTCTTTTTAATTTTAGACATTCTAATAGGTGTCTAAAATAGTGATACCTCCATCTGGTTTTAATTTCCATTTCCCTAGTGACTAATGATGTTGAGCATCTTTTCATGTGCTTATTTGCCACCCCTCGCTATGCTTTCACTGGCAGTTCCACTCTCACCACCCCACCCTTGGTAAATTACTGGTCTTTGTCGCTGGATGGAGAACCATATCTAACATTTCTATTCACAAATTTAGCTAAAACTAGGAGCAAATATTGATAGGATAATGTTCTTCCATTACTGGTACAATTAGTAATATCTTACAATATTTAAAATATATTCTACAGGGCTTCCCTGGTGGCGCAGTGGTTGAGAGTCCGCCTGCCGATGCAGGGGACATGGGTTCGTGCCCTGGTCCGGGAAGATCCCACGTGCCACGAAGCGGCTAGGCCCGTGAGCCACGGCCGCTGAGCCTGCGCTCCACAACGGGAGAGGCCACAACAGTGAGAGGCCCGCGTACCGCAAAAAAAAAAAAATATATATATATATATATATATATATATATATATATATATTCATTCTACAACTTCCCATATTAATATCATTTTATAAATGCAGCAGGTATTTATTTCATGAAATAGTAGATTCTTGAGATTTCTCTTTAATTACAAAAATAATATGATTTTTTAGTAACTTTGATGCTTTTCTCTTTTGAAAATAAAATAAGAATATTCTCTTTAATACAAAAAAACAGATAAAATCTAAGTGAGGTAGTTATATTTTCACTTCCTAACCAATATGCCTAAACAAATTACATAATTGAGGAAGTCACATAATACTGCATTTTTTCAGAGCTCTTGAATGCTTGAATACTAGGAAGCAGAATAGTTTTCATAATTTAGTTGTAGTTTACAAATCTTGACCTTAGTACTTCCTCTATCTGGATTCTGTTTTAACCACAAGAGTTGCTTATAGTGTTTTGGTCGGATTATCATTTAGGAATTTGGCTCCTTCAGGAAACTCATCTTTTTTAGGTTGTATGTCAACAGGAGTTCCAGCAGAACCAGTAACATGTAGTAGCTGTTTTCCTTGGCAGCACTTCTTTCAATTCCCCATGTTATCAGAGAAGAGCTGCCTTCCTTTTTCTAAAAGTAATCAGATCAATGAGAAGCTCATTCAGATGTGAGCTTATATATATATATATTTTTTTCATCTTGGCGTTGGTCATTTGACAGTCTATCATATTACCCTTCCATGCCCAAACACCCAGAACTCTAAAAAACAAAACTGACGGTTTACCTTAGGCACTCAAATAAAGAAATAAGAGTTCTTAACCCAGCTCATTCTTAAAACATCTCAGTATTTACTTCTCCTACTTTCCTTATCCATTATAAATTAGGGGCTTGATTAAAAATTTAGTGACACTACTTAAGTTGTCAGGGCTGAAACATTTTACCAATAAAAATGTATGTCTGTATAATGTGTTAACACTTTTCCAAGTATTTTCAAATAAGCTATTTTACTTCTCTGAAATGTTGTATTTGTTTCATCACCTGTCAAGCATATTAAAATACTGTCTGTTCACTACAAGTGTAATGTTTTAAAGATTAGAAATAATTTATAAAGCACTCCTAACTAAGTGAAGATGGAATTACCTTAAGGTGCTAAACTTGGGGAGAAGCACAGCTACAGCCACCTAACTGGTGTGGTTTTAAGAGCCTGAAAAAGCCCCTATAGATTAAAAACAAACAAACAAAAACCCTTCCCCCCTTCCCAACAGAAAATCCTGCTGGTAGAGATTAATTTCTATAATGTAAGGCTTCTCATTTTTTTCTGTTAAAATGCAAAGACCTTTGGGATATTAACACTTTAAACTGTATCAGTTACTTGTATCTGAGCAGTAAGTGAACTTATCAGATGCTCTTGGAAAGGCTTTCCAGGTGCTAATAGGATTTGAAACCTCAGGGATTTGGGAGAGATGAGATAACATAAGGAGTAAAAATGAATGTAGATATGGCAGGTTGGAGCCAAAGGAAACAAATTTAATTTGCTTAAGTACTTTATTATTTTATCTTATATAAAATTTGAAATTCTACATAAACAGTAAGGAAAGTAATTATTATTAATATACCTAAAATTATTATTGATAAAACTTCTAAAGTCAAATAAAAAAGCTCCAGTATTTGCTATGAAAAACTGATTTTTCTCAGCCTGTTATAATGAAATTAAAAACACTTAAGCTATGAGTAGTACTTTTTAAAAATATCCAGGCCCAGTCAAATTAGAAACCTTGATGGATAATGCACACCCCTTTCCCCAACATACACATACACAAAACTTGCCATAGGATATTAACCTAAGGACAGTATAGCAGACACACACACAAAAGTCCTACCAACTACAACTCTTGAGCTGAGAATAAGGCTGGAGGCATAAAGGGAAGAAATGAAGCCTCAATCCAAATGCAGCCCCCTGATCCACACACCCCAAGAACTACAAACCCCACCTGTCTACCACTATGCCACCATCAGAGTAACAGGTATCTACTCCCTGTTCCTCTTGTCTCACTTCGATAGATGTCACTGCATGGTAATCCCACCACTGCTACCAACTGAAATGGACATGTAATGGATAGTTCACCAAACTGCACAGTATTCATATTCACTCACACATTTGTCACAAGTTCACAATTACCTTATTATCTAGCCAACAAGTCAGCATGGAAAGGATGCTTATCAATCAACATTAGTTTAGCATAGTGCCCCTAATCTCCCTCAAGCCTGTGGAAATACACGGGTGGGAACCCCAGGTATCAACAGCCTACACAAGATGGCCCTTAAGTAAGGGGCTATTCACTTGCTTGCTCATCTCTCTAATAATCTCTTTTTTGGTTAGTTAGCTAAAGGTATTTAGTTAAAATAATTTAATTTTAACTTAAAATTATAGATGTGCACCACACATTTATGTAATGTGTTTAAACAACTACCCTTGTGAGGTTCTTAGTCTCGGTATCATCTAACATTTAATTCCCACTATAGTTAGAATAATTGAAGCAAGGCCACCTGTTTTAGGTAGATGTGTAATCCTTAGAGCAAGGAGAGGCCTCATGAGCTAATTTAGCTTCCCTACTAGTCATGCCCTTATTCCTTAGGAGACCAACTTTGGGATCGTCTTTTCAACAGCCAAGAGCTGATAAAGTAAGTACCAATAAATAGTCCTGATGATATTCTACTAAGATTGACCTCTCCCCTGACAAACACAGCCATATTAGTGGTAACCATCTGCAGAGTCTAATGGAGGTAAATTTTAAGGTGATGTTCTAAACATGACAACTATAAATCCAAGTCCTTTCTCAATTCAAAGCCCTTGCTAACACATCTACCTTGCAGCCCGGTAAAAATTCCCTTTGTTACATAAAAATATATGGATTATACATCCTTATAAATAGCTCAGAGGCATCATCAAGATTCTAGCAAAGCTGATGTTTTTAACTTGGGAGAAAATGCCTCACTCATTTGATATTCTGTATTTCTTTGGTAGCTTCCATAATTGGGAGACATATTACAACAACAACAAAAAAAAGAGGACAGGTGAAATAAACAGTTTGAGGTAAACTCTTTATCTGGGAGGTATAATTGTAAGATTTTCTTCATGACCTCAGAGCCATAAACCAATGCCCAAAAATAACCCTGGCAATGTTTTCATAAGCAGTGAAAACCAATGTGATCTCAGTGTTGATCAGTGTTAACAAGCAGGGTTAATGGTTAACTGAATCTCACCTCCTCTTCCAGCCATGATAGAGTATCAGGATTCAGATTTACTCTCCCACCTTAAACAATTAGAAAATATGATCAAATATATGAAAGAACAATGTTCAGACATTGGACAACAGGCAATCAAGACAGTAATTCCTGAGAGAAGGGAAATCAACAAGGTGAATGCTTCAGTTGTTCCAGGGTATTGCCTGGAGACCACAGCACAGAGAGGAAGAACCCAAACAGACTTCAATGGTCTCACTAAGATAAAAAGACAAAACTCAGAGTTCAAGGAGGCCAAGGCAGCTAGAATTTTGTGCAGTGAAATACTGATGAGAAGGGGGCTAAACAGAGAGAATGTTCCAGAGACCCTTAGAGGAGTCCCCCAAGTACCAATCAGTGAACACATGTAAGGACAGTACCTAGGCTGGAGGAAAGAACCACTAGAAAGGAGTAGAAGGAATGATATCCAGAGCTCACAAAATGCATGGAGTAGTTGGTGTTCCAATGAGCGAGAGTGGAAATGCCTACTAATATCTGGGCTTCAAATAGAGTCAATAATGAGGTCAAGTTTACCCTTCACTAAAGGCTGCTCTGAAGCCATCCTAACAAATTTTAAAAGTAAGCCTCAAGAAGATCAAATGGATACCTGTTAACTGCACAAGAGAACAAAGTCCAAAATTACTAAAACAATATCCAGCACAACATGAAATTCACAATGTCCAATATCTAGTCAAGATTACCAAGCATGAACAAAGCAGGAAAATATGATGCATAACCAGGATAAAATTCAATCAAGAGGAACAGAAACAAATTACAAAGAGGTATTCCATATGTTCAAGAAGAGTGAAGAAACCATGAAGTTGATGCGGAGAGAAATGGACAATATTTTTAAGAGCTTCTAAAGATGAAAAACACAATAACTCAAATGAAAAATACACTGGAAAAGTTTAATAGCAGACTATTACACCGCCAACTCCCATTGTTCCCAATCTTATCCCCTTGTTTCAGAGCAAAATGAAAATGAAAATTATTTTAGAAATGTACTTTTTAGTAGTTTTTTTTTTTTTTTTTTTGCGGTACGCGGGCCTCTCACCACTGTGGCCTCTCCTGTTGCGGAGCACAGGCTCCGGACGCACAGGCTCAGTGGCCACGGCCCACGGGCCCAGCCGCTCCGCGGCATGTGGGATCTTCCCGGACCGGTGCACGAACCCGCGTCCCCTGCATCGGCAGGCGGACTCCCAACCACTGCACCACCAGGGAAGCCCTTTTTAGTAGTTTTTAAACATGAAAAAAAAAAAAACCTCTTAGGCCACCAATCCAACTTCTACCAGTTCATTCTCTTTGCTTCTACTGTCTACTCCCTGTACTCCTCCATTGTTGAATAAATATATACCATGAATTTTAAACCTTTGAAATAGCCTCTCATAATTACTAAGATCTTTAAGAAATTGACTTTAATAATAAAGTATGGGTTGAAAAAATTCATTTTCCGAAATCCTCCTTTATGAAACATTTGAATTTGTCCCCTTACCAAATTTTAACACTTTTTCTAATGCTTAATTCTTCTATTTCTGAACTGTTTATCTTTCATCCATATATCTCTGCTGCATATTATCTATTTAATAAATTCTTACCTAAATAAAACCCTATGAACCAAAAAATGCAAATAATTGGATTTTTTTTCCAATTTTGCATCATCCTTTTTGAAAAAGAAGACTCAATAGGGCTTCCCTGGTGGCACAGTGGTTAAGAATCCGCTTGCCAATGCAGGGGATACGGGTTCAAGCCCTGGTCTGGGAAGATCCCACATGCCGCGGAGCAACTAAGCCCGTGCACCACAACTACTGAGCCTGTGCTCTAGAGCCTGCGAGCCACTACTGAGCCCATGTGCCACAACTACTGAAGCCCACACGCCACAACTACTGAAGCCCACGCACCTAGAGCCCGTGCTCCACAGCAAGAGAAGCCACCTCAACAAGAAGCCCACTCACAACAACAAAGAGTAGCTCCCGCTCGCCACAACTAGAGAAAGCCCGTGCAGCAATGAAGACCCAACCCAGCCAAAAAAAAAAAAAAAACTAAAGTGAGAAAGACAATTCCATCCACTGTATTACTTATACAGAGATTTAAAAATCAGTTTCTTTAAATAGTAATCAAGATAAGAATAACAGGAAAACAATTGAAGAAACATCGTATGCAGGACACAAACTGGCAACTTCTGTGTGGCACACTGTGGCCATCAAAATCTGTTTAATGAACACATGAATGAATGAATAACTGCAAAAACATGAAGATAAAAATTTACAAAACAAATACACTTTGGGGAAAACAATGAGAAAAAATTCCACCAGACCTGCAGGAGATTGTTAAAATTAAACTAACACCATTAATTGAAAAGTACTTAATGTGAATTTAGTTCATTCTGCAAAACAAACACCTTCAGTTAGTACAAAAGCATCTTATAAACCAGCAGAGTAGTTCAACTATGATCTGTTCCTATGCTGTTCAGACAACAGAACAACCAGTCTCTTCCAGTTGGAGACCATACCATTCAACAGTAGCAGGGTCAAGTGACTACTGAAGTCAGTGTTACACCAAGAGGAGGATGCAGGCTGTGGCAGCAGGAAGGGTAAAACAGCCCCACAGAGAAGGAGAAGGCAGAGAAAATGCATTCTAAACTACTTGACTCATCTAACAAATGCAAATACAGAGGACATCCTTGATCTAAGATTACTATCGTTAGAAGCCCAAAGGGAAAAAATGAGAGCGGGAAGGGGCGGATAAGTAATAATTATTAGTTGGCTATAGCCATGGTCATGATGTAAAACAAGTCTATTTGTTTTCTTTCTATTAAAAAAAATCAGGGGTTTCCCTGGTGGCGCAGTGGTTGAGAGTCCGTCTGCCGATGCAGAGGACACGGGTTCGTGCCCCGGTCTGGGAAGATCCCACATGCCGCGGAGCGGCTGGGCCCGTGAGCCATGGCCGCTGAGCCTGCGCGTCCGGAGCCTGTGCTCTGCAAGGGGAGAGGCCACAACAGTGAGAGGCCCGAGAACCGCAAAAATAAATAAATAAATAAATAAAAATCATACCTCCTCCTCTCAGATTTAAACAGCTATTAACAACTCTACAGATTACCTTTTGGTCCTCTTCAATATCAATTACTTCAAGAAAACCCATTTTTTTAAAAATGGGAGCAAGGAGAGGAATAAAAAGAGAGAAAAGCCCCAAAATTAGGAAACCTGATGTCTCTCTCTTCTATCTAAACACTTTAAGCAGACATAAGCCTAGAGTAAATATTAAATGGACCAAAAGAGTCTAAGGTTAGAGGACTATAATTTTTGGTTTGGAAACTCAAGGCATATAAAAGCCTCAAAACGTTCTCTCTAAAATAGAATAGAGACCTAAAAAACAACAAATTATTGCCAACTCAAAAGTCATCTTAGAGGCTTCCCTGATGGCGCAGTGGTTGAGAGTCCGCCTGCCGATGCAGGGGACACGGGTTCGTGCCCCGGTCTGGGAAGATCCCACATGCCGCGGAGCAGCTGGGCCCGTGAGCCGTGGCTGCTGGGCCTGCGCGTCCAGAGCCTGTGCTCCACAACGGGAGAGGCCACAACAGTGAGAGGCCCACGTATCACAAAAAAAATTAAAAAATAAAAAAAAACTACAATGAGGTATCACCTCACACTGGTCAGAATGGCCATCATCAAAAATCTACAAACAATAAATTCTGGAGAGGGTGTGGAGAAAAGGGAACCCTCCACTGTTGGTGGGAATGTAAATTGACACAGCCACTATGGAGAACAGTACGGAGGTTCCTTAAAAAACTAAAAATAGAACTACCATACGACCCAGCAATCCCACTACTGGGCATATACCCTGAGAAAACCATAATTCAAGAAGAATCATGTACCACAATGTTCATTCCAGCTCTACTTAGAATAACCAGGACATGGAAGCAACCTAAGTGTCCATCGACAGATGAATGGATAAAGAAGATGTGGCACATATATACAATGGAATATTACTCAGCTATAAAAATAAACGAAATTGAGTTATTTGTGGTGAGGTGGATGGACCTAGAGTCTGTCATACAGAGTGAAGTAAGTCAGAAAGAGAAAAACAAATACCGTATACTAACACCTATATATGGAATCAAAAAAAAAAAAAAGGGTTTTGAACAACCTCGGGGCAGGACAGGAATAAAGACACAGACATAGAGAATGGACTTGAGGACACAGGTAAAGGGAAGGGTAAGCTGGGACGACATGAGAGAGTGACATGGACATATATACACTACCAAATGTAAAATAGATAGCTAGTGGGAAGCAGCCTCATAGCACAGGGAGATCACCTCTGTGCCTTGTGACCACCTAGAGGGGTGGGATAGGGCAGGTGGGAGGGAGACGCAAGAGGGAGGAGATATGGGGATATGTGTATACATATAGCTGATCTACTTTGTTATACAGCAGAAACTAACACAACATTGTAAAGCAATTTTACTCCAATAATTATGTTAAAAAAAAAAAAAAAAAAGCTCCCAAACTGGGAACGCCTAAAAGGTAGAAGAAGCCTGTATCAGTTTTAGGCAAATAAAATTTTGTTATTCAAACTCTTCAAATTAAAAAAAATAATAAAAATTATAAATAAATAGATAGATAATGGGGGGGAGGACTATAGCCCTGATAGATAGATATTAAAGCAAATTATAAACCTGTTAAAAGTAAAACACTGTAGGGACTTCCCTGGCAGTCCAGTGGTTAAGACTTTGTGCTTCCACTGCAGGAGGTGCGAGTCAGGGAACTAAGATCCCATATGCCGCATGGCACAACACTATAGTTTTGGCACATTAAAATAAAAAAGATATTCAGAAATACATTGCACTAAGAGTGGAATATAAGATAAAGGAGACTGGGGAAAGAATTATTTCTTCATACATGAAAATAAATTTCAGAACTAAATGCTAAAAAATTTAAAAAGTATGGAAAGGAAAAAACGGTGCTAAATATTTACTTTTTGTTAAATGTAAATGTATAGATTTTATAACCAAAAAGAGTAAACCTTCTATATATTAAAAATGATATAACCAGACTATAAATCACCAGAAAGTTAGAGACTTTGTCCTAGTCACTGCTATAACTCCAGAGCTTCAAATAGTATCTGATACATTGTAGATTTGTAAGCAATTTACTTTTTCCAAATGACATCATTCAAGTCCATTCCTTTGGATCAAACTTCGATTTTTCTACATTAGAAATGGTTTAAAATGTCTACAATTTCTACTCAAAAAGTGAGCTGAATTGTGATAAGGATTGCATTGACTCAATCAATTTGGGAAGTATTGCCATCTTACATTAAGTCTTCCAATCAGTGAATATGGGATGTTTTTCAAATTATCTAATTAATAGTTTGTAGTTTTCATAGTATAAGTTTTTCTCTTCTTGTTAAATTTATTCCTAAGTAGTGTATTCTTTATGATGCTATTGTAAATAGAATTGTTTTCTTACTGCAAGTTTTTGATTGCACATTGCAAGTGTATAAAATTACAATTGATTTTTGTATCTTTATCTGGTATCCTGTAAACTTGTGGAGCTCATTTATTAGTTCTAATAGTTGTTTAGTGACTTCCTTAGGAACTTTTATGTACTCGATCATGTCATCTGCAAATAGAGATAATTTTACTCTATCCTCTCCAATATGGATGTCTTTTATTTTTTTCTACTGCCCAACTGAGCTGGCTAGAACCTCTAGTACAACACTGAATAGAAGTGACAGCAGTGGACATCCTTGTCTCATTCCCAATATTAGAGGGAAAGCATTCTGTCTTTCACCATTAAGTATGATGTTAGCTGTGAGTTTTTCATACATGTCCTTTATTAAGTTGAGGAAGTGCCCTTCTATTCCTAGTTTGCTGAGTGTTTCATGATGGAGTATGGGATTTTCTTAAATGCTCATTCTAAGTCTACTGAGACAATCCTGTGATTTTTGTTTTCATTCTGTTGATATGATACATTACTTGATTTTCAGATATTAAATCAATCTTGCATTCCTAGGATAAAACAAGCTGATTCTCAAATTCACATAGAATTTTAAAGGACTCAGGATAGCCAAAACAACCTTGAAAAGGAAGAACAAAGTAGAAAAACTCATACTTCTGAATTTCAAAACTAAGTACAAAGCAAGGGTAATTAAGAGAGTATGGTACAGGCACAAATACAGAGATATAGAACAACTGAATAGACTTGGGAGTCCAGAAATAAACCCATATATCTATGGCCAATTGATTTTCAATAAAGGTGCCAAAAAACATACAGTGGAGAAAGAATAGTCTTTTCTAAAAATGGTGCTGGGACAATTGGATATACACACGCAAAAAATGAAGTTGAACTCTTACTTTGTACCACTTATAAAAATTAACTCAAAATGGATCAAAGGCCTAAATGTAAAATCAAAACTGTAAAATTATTATAAGAAAACATAAGGGTAAACCTCCATGACCTTGTTTTTGCAAATTATGAGGCATGAACTTTACAAGTGCTTCAGTCCTAAGCATTCAAAGAAATTGTTAGGAAAAGTAGTAAAATCCTCAAAAAGCAATAGGCAAAGATAAAAGAAAACAGCCAATTCACAAAAGAAGAAATACAAATACCAAATAAACACACAAAAAAAATTCCACATCACCAGTTATTGAGAAACAAAAATGAAAACAAAGCTCATTTGCCTATCAAATTACCATGGTGTTAAGGAGAGGGCCAAAAACAGCATATTAGATATAGATCCAGATATGGATATAAACATAGATATAGTTACACATACGCTATACATATTGATAAATGGAATATTGCCCGCCATATCAGTAAACAAAGGATGTCACTGTTATCAGTGATTGCAGCCACCACAGGAAGGTGAGCTGGTGAGCCCTGAGGAAACTCAGGATGTGAAAACACAAGATACTGACCCCAGATAGCTGAGGTGCATATCAAAGAAATGATTTCACTGAGCCCAGACTCTTGCATCTTCCCAGTCTCAGAAAAGTGATAAATTCCTTGAGATATCTAGTTTTCTTTTATTAACAGTAATCTTTTGTTCCTACTACCTGCCCTTTGTTGCAAAACTCCTATATATCCTAGCTCCCCCGTTGCCTCCTGAGAGCAGGTCTTTCAGGGTTACTTGAGATGCTGCCTCCTGGGCTTTAAATCCTAAAAATTCCCACCAAATAAAACACAACTCTCAACTTCTAGGTTGCACTTTTTTTTTTCAGTAGACAATATGCATACAGGTGTTAGATGGATGTTAAATTACTTTAAAAAAATTCCCAGACACACACACACACACACACGCAGGAAGGAAGGAAGTATACCAAAGGGGTATTAGTGGTTATGCCACACTGTAAAATTATAAATATATTACAATGAGACATGAGATTTTCCATTTAATGTAATAAATTTAAAAAACAATGAAGAAGAGGGCATTTTGGAGGTAAATATAGGCAGCTACCCATAGCAGAGTGATCACAAAACGTTTCTGTTGCTACAACCCAACAGCCAGGAATGGAGACAACAGGTACCATGGGATACACTCACCCATGTGGCAAACATCCTCATTCATTACCTGCTTTGGAAGTAACAAGCTGCAGCACAAGAGGCCTTCTCGTTACAATGCCTGACCCTCGAGGGAGAAAGTCCCTAAAAAAAAAAGAAGGAATAGATTAAGGCATATTAAGGAATTCTGATCACCTATAAATTTACAAATCAAGTTCCACAGAAATTCTAATTCTCAACCTTTCAATGCATCACATATCTAAAGAGTGCTAGACCCACCTTATAAAAGAGACATTTGCAAAATAAAAAAGGGGGTGGGGTGGGGAAGGATCCTTATACTGAATATTAACCCACGTGCATTATCATAATGACCTCACTGGAATATGTAATTCATTCATTTAGCTGGAATTAATAAAAGTTTGCATTCAACTACTGTGTATTGTCAATTAATTTTTATTTTCAGAGAACAAGGATTTACAAAAATATTTGCTCTGGAAGTTAATCCTTAAACTCTTTGGTAATTAAAAAATTCATCACTCCGTCCAGCTTCAAGATCAATATTAATACCATGAAATACTGACCATTATAAGAGGTAATAAAGGCACATTAGATTGTATCTTCTAAATACCTAAATTTTTTCTCCAATAAAAGGTCACACACAAAATGTGGGATTAAGCGGAGATAAATATTGCATATGTAGAAATTAACAGCAGAAAAAATACTGCAATTTGATTTTTGTTTTTTCTCATTTCCGATAGATAGGAGCTTATAAAAAAGGAGATTTTTCAAATAAATATTGTGTTTAAAATGGCATGTTAATATACACTAAACCAATAAAACTGCAAAGAAAGTATTTTATAATTACATCTATAACACCACATAAATCAATACTGATTCTGCAATGTCAAAGAGAATTCATAAACATACCTATAACACTGTTTTTAAAGACATTTAGAATGACTCACAACTTTTAGAAGCATCATCATTTTAAAAACCACAGAATTCCGGGCTTCCCTGGTGGCGCAGTGGTTGAGAGTCCGCCTGCCGATGCAGGGGACACGGGTTCGTGCCCCGATCCCGGAAGATCCCACATGCCGCGGAGTGGCTGGGCCCGCGAGCCATGGCCGCGGAGCCTGTGTGTCCGGAGCCTGTGCTCCGCAACGGGAGAGGCCACAGCAGTGAGAGGCCCGCGTACAACAACAACAACAAAAATAAATAAAAAAAAAAATAAATAAAACCACAGAATTCCATTCAAAATAAATTTCTGACTCAATGGCAACGTTTCCCAAAAAGTGGTTCCAGGACCACCAGAAAGTGTTATAACCACAGACACCCAGGATCCATTCTGAACCTACAGATTCAAAATGTTCGGGGAAAGATGTGGCATCTATACTCTTAACAAACTCCAGGGGATTCTGATGTTCACCATGTTTTTTTTTATTGAGTCCAAGCTCGCTCTGCATGCCGCACAACAGGCTAGTGAATAGGAGATGAGGTGTTGAGGCAAGGAATAGCAACTTTATTCAGAAATCCTGCAGACAAAGAAGATGGCGGACTAGTGTCTCTGAAAAACTATCTTATCTGGGTCTGGATGCCAGTTTCTTTTATAGAATCAGAGAGGGGGAGGTGATGAGGAAGTAAAGTAAAATGGCCATAAGTTTTGCAAATATCACCTGGAATGGCCAGCCTCCGGGAGGGGATGTGTTAATTTCTTCTTTCTTGCAGCCATCCACAGGTGGACAGGGTCAGGATGTACAAAGGCACTTTGGTTTAACATTCAGGCAGAGGGGCAAGGTTACCTGAGGGAGGCCATTATGTATGATTATAATAACAAAAACAATGAAAAGCAAAGGTTAAAGTCAAAGAAACAGATCAAACATGGAGTCCAATTTAGCTCTTCCCTGTTAGTTTGAGAACAACCGGCCTCAAGTTAGGAAATGTTACTTAACGATTTAGTGGGTAATAATGGCATGGGATGTACTATGAGTTTTGTAGGAAAACTGACAGAACACAGCTTCAACACAGATGGGATTTCAGTAAACAACAGCTTATACAATTGGTAATGGTCATTGAGAATGCTGCAAAATCCAAGGCTTTAGCTCCACTGATAACTTTGAAACAGAGAGTTACAGAGATAAAATTAAGCAAAATTTCCCCTACTTACAACTAATTTATTTTGCAAGTGCTAGTGTAAATTCTGACAGCCTCTTAGCTAAGCTAATGACTTTACTCCTTGACTCCAAGGGCTAAGCTTCATTTGGAATGTCACTATATGTAACCAAAATAGAGAATAGTGAAATTACAGACTTGTTTTTGCTCTTAAAAAATGCCACCTGAATAAATAATATGATTTACTTATCAAAAAATTCACTGAAAAACTAAGAAGTGCTAAAAGATGCTGTGGGCATGGGCCTGCACTAGTTAGACACCAGGAGTATGAAATCTAACGGGAAGATAAAGACATACATGCACAAAGAAAACCATTAAGAAGGGAGCAGATAAATGACACTAGAGTTCAGAAATGAGAGAGACAAACACTCTCCTTTTAAAAACATCCAAATACATGTAATCAGATACTCTTAATATTCTTCAGGAACTGTATTAGAATATTTGTTAGTTTGGATGTTTTCAGTAATCATTTTTAAAAAAACAAGGAGAGCATCTACTCTGTGCCTAGACCTAAAAAGGAAAAGTTAATTTGAGAATCAAAATGGATAAAGGGAAAATGAAACAAAACTCCAGAGCAAAGAGCTGCAGGCCATCTGTTTGAGTTATTAGGGCCATGAATGAGGTTTTAGGATGTATAGATGCCAAAGATAAATATACATGTCTTAAATGTCTAAATAATGGCATTTAACAAATCAATAAAATATTTTCTTTAAGAAAAAGATGTAGAAAATAAAGGAGAGAAGGAAGAAGGAAGAAAGGAGGTTTAGCTACTTAATACCTTCGTTCTGGGATCTGCTTCAACTCATGCTTGTAACCATATATTTATAATGTAGATTTAGTAACAATCATTTGAACATTATCAAAGCAAAAGAGAAGGTATCAAACATCTTAAATAACAAATAATTATGTGTTTGGCTAAAAGTAAGACGACAGACATAGCTAACACTTTTCTCTACATTTTTATTAAGCAAACAGAACTTTGCTTTAAGAGTAATAAACGTTTTTAAGTATCCCCTTCATGGCTCTCACCAGTCCTACCTCCAACACATACATTTTCACCAAAAGTCAAAAGATTTGGTAACCAAATCCTGCTATCTTGAAGTCTCTTCTGACTTCACAGGAGTATCTGAGTGCCACGAAGCACGAGAGAGAAATTTCTCTCTTCTGAAGACTGAGTGACTAATCTGGCACCCTGAAGATTCATGTCATTCTGATGACCCAGCAGCATGAAAACCATATGCCCAGCACACCCCTGCTGTGAGAGCTAAGGGGGTGAGCCCTCAAATGAAACACGGAGAACCTCTCATTGAAACCCAGTTCTGCCACTGAATAGGCAAAATTCTCTAAACCTCAGTTTCTTTTTCTACTAAATTGAGATAATCCTATGAACTAAAGGAAATGCAACACATGGGAAATTTTTAAAAACCAAAGCACCACCAAAAAAAAAGTAGTACTATTGCTACAATACAACCACAGGGTGTTTTCCCTATTTTAGCATCCTCTCGTGTAAAAAAAAAAAAAAAAAGAAAGAAAGCCTTGACAATTTTTAACATTTCATGAATGAAATTTGGAGGTGAGGAGGCTCAGATCCCACCTGACCTGTCCCCTTGATATTGACCGGCTGCACTGGTTTGGAAAGCTCAGTTCCTTATTCCTGCCTCCATCAACAAAACAGGGAGCCAAGGCACTGATACAAACAATCGTGAATAATTCATTAGCCATTAAGTACAACCATCCATTTGAATTTTATTATTTTCTGTCCAATAGGTGGTTGGTTCTCCTGTAGGTAGATCTTACAGAAAAATTACTTTGCTAAATTAATGCAGAAAAAAAGACTGTGCCTTTAGTATTACTGTGGATTTAAATTTGTGTGCCATTTTCCTGAAAAATGGACCTTCAAGGTAGAGCAAGAAGAGTAATCTGGAGACTAAGCAGTATTAAATTGACTCCCTTCTTTAGCCTGAATGCCTTATCTATGATTGGACTGTACAGATTTTAAGGCAGGAATAGTGCTTCCCTCTCTATGCCACATAGCAGCTACGATTCAAATGTCTTTCTTCTCTCACAACCCACCTCAATAAAGCATTAATCTACACAGTTTTAACAGCTAGTCTTCAGACAAAAAGTCAATGCTCTTTCATGGTTTCCTGATTCCTGAACAAAAAGGAGAGAACAGTTCCCATGCTATGGTCTAAGAACCACCTTGATAACATTTCTTATTGGCTCTTCCAGAAACTTAGTTATCAAGAAATATTATCATTGCTCAATTAGGAAATGATTGATCTTTGGAAGCCTAAAAAGAGAGCAATGGCTGTATCAACAAAGCTAAAAGGAATTTTCCCCCTTAGCAGAAAATAAACAATGGACATGCTTTTGTTCAATATAGATGTAATGATGACTAACCAGGTGATCTGTTCAATAAATAAAAGTCTAACATCTGCCCTTGACTGAAGCCAAGAGATATAACTCATACCCTCCAATAAGTTAATTCATGTAGCTGATCCATTCAAAGCCAAATCATCTTAGTCTTGGGGAGGGGAGTGGGAAACGAACTGCAAATGACTACAGTAAGCATGACAGACTCTATGGTTAAGCTCCACACAAGTTGAAGTATCAATGCAAAGCAGGGAATAATCTATTCTGCTTGGGGGACCAGCCAAAAACAATTTCAGAAAGACATGAGATAAGGAGGCATTCCACAGGGGATCCACAGGGAATGTGTAAAGACATGGGAGATCTACATAACACAGAACATTATGGAACTGTAAATATTAAAGAAAGGTCAGAATGAGGTGGAGAAGTCTCTGGAGAAGGAGGCAGGAGGAGACCTTAGAGGCTTCACTTGTATTTTTTTCTTCCTATGAAAACAGGAGAGCACTGAAGAGTTTTCAGTGATCAGATTTACAGTTCACTGGGGGACTCTACACAGGATGTTGAAAAAGGCAAACAAAAGACAAGGAGGCTGGCTAGTCACTAAGCAGTCTAGGTCACTGAGGAAGAAGATGATAAAGGTTATTCAAGGCAGTGATAGTGAAGATGGAGAGAAGAAAACAAAGAGAATGGACAACTGACAGGACTTAATGATCACTTTGATGTGGAATGAAATGATATGAAGGAGTTAATAGCCACCAGGATATTTCTGGTTTGGGAAGCTGATTGAATAGTGGTGCCATTAACGAGAATAGGAAATACAGAAATATCTGGTAATAGCTGATATATATATAGTATCTACCATGTGCCAGGCATCATTCTCATTTGATCTTCATAACAACCCTATGAGGTAGATACTATTGTTATTCTCACTTCACCGATGGGAACACTGAGGCACAGAAAGGTTACATAATTTTCTCAAAGTCACAAAGCTAGTGACAGATCGAGGACTCAAACCTAGAAAGTGTGACTCTAGCATCTGTGCTCTTGAGCATTAGACTACGCTACACTGTAAAAAAAAAATGGGAGAAGATGAGGATATGTTGACCTTTAGATACCTAGAGAATATCTAGATTAAGACAACATGTACATAGTTAGACTGAGCAACTGGAACTTAGGATAAAGGTCCTGTGTAGAGATAATAATTTGCCAGTCTTCATTGGAGCAGGTTGTTGAATCCAAGAGAACAGATGAGTAGGAACAGAGTGGAGAAGAGTGATGAATATGGAGTCTGGAAAATATCCATACTTAATGAGCACCTGAAAGAAGTAGAACTAACGAAGAGATTGAGAAAGAGTCCCCAGAGCAATAAGTTAAATACCAGAAGTCAGAGGTATCCCAAAGTCACACTAGCCTCTTAGACATCTCCACTTAGATGTCTCAAAACCAGTCTCTACAATTCAACTCATTATCATCTATCCAACATGTTTCTCCTCCTTTATTCTCAATCACAATCCATATCATCAGCATCCATACATGTCAGCCAAACCAAGTACATGGAAATCATCCATCCACCATCTTCCTCTGTCTTCATGCTCCAAAATGGCCACCAAGTCCTGCTGATTCTACCTTAATATCGCTTAAATGCATCCTCTCTTCTCTATTTCAATCCCTGTTCCAGGTGCCTCCAACTCTCATACAGACTACCACAATAATCTCCCAATTAATTTCCCTGCATCCAATTTGAGCACCCTCCAATCCAACCTCAAGAGGAACATAAGTCCCATCACAACATTCCCAAACTCTAAATCATTAAATGACTCCCCACTGTCTTTAGCATGAAATCCAAACTGTAAACAACAACAAAAAAAAAGTGTGCATCCTAGTGGAAGTTTCAGTGTTCACCTGTGCTCTCAGGCACGTTCCTTGGCATATTCCATGCTTTCCTCATGGGATGCTCTCTCCCCACTTCTTCATCTAGTCAACTCCTACTTAATCTTCAATACTCAGCTCCATATCACATTCTCTGAGAAAATTCCCCTGTACACCTTCTTTGAAATCCCCCGGTACATGCCTCTACCTAAACTCTCAACACACACTTGTCATACTGGTCTATTTACACATCTGCTCCCTCATCCCTGTGTTCCTCCCAGTGCCTCCTTCAGTGCCCAGGTATTATTTTTAACACTTTCCACCTACTCTTTCAGGATGTTTTCTCATTGCCCCATATATTCAAAACATGGAAGGAAAACATTCCCATATCTGATTCTCAACAGGCAGACAACTAAGTGGCATTTTACATGGACAGAAAGAACAGGCAAGATAACTTTTGATTTACCAGTAATTTCCTGAGGTCATTGAAATTAATATTTTTATTATGAATGTTTAAGTTCTAAGAGTATTCACCAAAGTACACAATACAGAACATCAGGGAGGCAAATATTATTGAATGTCTGAAGACACAGAATAGAATTTGAAGGAAACAATATTTTTAAAAATCCAAGGGCCAATATACTTTTAAAAATCATTCCTTAAAAACAGAGAAGTCTCTTCTAAAAATTATCCTCAAAATGTAATTTTATGTGTTCCAAAACAGTCCCTGTAGGATTATTATCTCACAGTCTTTCAAAATGATAACTCAATTTTAAACAGAGAAAGGAAAAGAGGAAAAAGAGGGAGAGAAACAGGAGAGAGAAACAGACATAGGTCACTGCCAAATACTGTTTACTCCCTGCCCCAAGAAGGACTGAGGTCACGTATTCCACACACTGAACACAATGGCACTGTTAAGATGGCTTTGTGTTTGCATTCCCTAATCTCAAACTTTGCCAGCCATTACAATGCCACTTTAATTGCTTCTGAAGGAAGTAATTATGCCAAAATCCACACATTTAATTGGAAATTTTCCACCACAGTTTCCTTTTCCCCCTAAATTCTTGGCACACAGTAAGAATATTAGCATTTAATGATTTGTAAAAGATCACATTTTGGGGCTATCATTTACTCTATAATTTATGGTATTCAATAAATACCACCATCATTTTGTTTGAAAAGCATAGTTGCACATCCAAACGCAAGAAACACAGTGCTTTTATTTTTTTTTACTAACATCTAAGAAATTTCAATATTTACCTTTCATTCACAAAACTCAGAATTTCTAAGCAATGTTTTCATTAAATATACTTAACCAGTAATTAATGTTTCCCGTTGCAATATTCAAAATGCAAAAGTTTCTGAGTCAGAGATCTGTAAACTGAAGAAGCCAGTTCTCAGTTTACAAATACCATGTGTTCTCCCCACTAGGAAATGCTCTCAAAAATTTAATGCCTTCATATGTAATCCATTTTATTTACTTATTCACAAAGTCAGTTCAAGAATTTAAAGCACCAGATTAATGAGTCCCAGCATCAAGTAGAGGCACTTAGCTGTCATTCTATTTCAAATCACAGATTATACCTTACCCTGGGTAGCTGCCCTGCAAATGAATGACAAAGGGACAACTAAAGAGACTGTTAGTTGCCTACCCAATATCCATTTGCCCGTTATTTCTTATTAACAGAATCCCAATTTTGTTGAGAATGGCAATGTGCCCAACTTAAATAGGTAAATAAATAAACCTACACTTCCCAGCCTCCCTTATAAATGGGGTGTCCACACAATTATATTTTAGTCAGTAAGATATAATTAGAGGTTGCTGAGTGACATCACAGATAGTTCCTTTGAAAGGATCTAATTTAGTTGATGTGTACCTTTGGCCCTACCCTCCTCTTTCTTCTCCCTCTGAGTTATACATGATAGCAGAGCTGCAGCAACCATCTTACATCACAAGGCGACCTTGAAGAAGAAAGCTATGCACTAAGAATGGCAGAGCAAAAAAAAAGACAGAGTCCAGAATAGTGATGGCATTATGAGTCACTGAACCAGCCTTGCACTGCCTAACAAAGAGAATGAGAAAGAAAAAGAGAGACAGCATGGTTTAGACATGTTTCTCAACTTTCTTCTTTACTACTGTGCACATAAGAAGCCTTATTAGACATTTTCCGCATTAATTTCCTTCCATTAAATTTAATACCACAGCTGTACTATAGTATATGTACTGCATCTACTTCTATGCTTTATACATAAAAAGAGTGAGATTGGGCTTCCCTGGTGGTGCAGTGGTTGAGAGTCCGCCTGCCGATGCAGGGGAGACGGGTTCATGACCCGGTCCGGGAAGATCCCACATGCCGTGGAGCGGCTGGGCCCGTGAGCCATGGCAGCTGAGCCTGTGCATCCGGAGCCTGTGCTCCGCAACGGGAGAGGCCACAACAGTGAGAGGCCCGCGTACCGCAAAAAAAAAAAAAAAAAAAAAAGTAGATTTTTTTTGACCCCCAAGAATCAATTTTTGCCCCCTCAGGGGCAATCTCACCCCCATTGAAAATATGTACTACAGATCAAAGAAAAATAAGAGAACCCAGGGTGCTAAACATTCAGTTCTGTTGGTCACCCCCTTCCTGCAGGGTTTTTAAGAAATGTGTGGAAAGGACAAGGTCAGACAGCCTTTGCCTCAAACCCCAATACATTCCCTTCACAACCCTGAAAACATGGGCTGGATCATATGTAACCTTCATTTGGCCAAGTTAAGAGGCAGGCCTAAAGCCTGGCTATCAAAGAAACTGAAAGGCGTCCCGTGCCCCTTTTTCCATGCATCCCATTCATGAACCTCAGACCTTTGTACTTTGACACCACAATGGCTAGGAAAGGCCCATGTGTGGAAGACCACACTCAGTGAGAAACAAGGGCGAGAGAACACTTATCCAATGACTAGGCAAGGCTGGCCTAGGCAGCCCACTTCAACCCCTCCCCTGCTAAGGCATAACTTGGAGAAATGTGGCCCAATTACTGTCCTTGGTCCTGAATGTTCATTACAGGTTCCTTGGCAGGGGGATGGAAGGAAAGTGTGAATAAGGGTAGAAACTTCCCTAGCCAACACTGTACTCTCTGTTTTCACTTTTTCTGAGACACTGGAAGAAAAAAATAGCCCCAAAGTATAGGTCATTTTCTCCAATAAAACAAAACAGAGAGCCACAGCCACACCGTATAGTGTTTTTGTCAATGGGAAAAGGATTTCCAATTGTCAAAGACAGTTTTAAGTGGATCCTTGAATCCAGTTCCTCCCTAACACTCTAGAAGCTTCATACATTATTCCCCCTCACAAATCTTTTATTCCCAGAACATCTGGTTCTCAAGTGACTTCACACTAATTTCAGACCCCTGTGTTGACTCCTCTACTACAGAAGCCCTTACCCAATGCACCTTTCTTTACCCATCTCACCCTTAAAGATAGAATGTTGGCAGAGCTTCCTATGCATGGCAAGTATTTCCTGATATGACAGTATATTTAGATGCTCATCCTCTTTATTCCAAAGTACCACGAACCCCAGTCACATCCCCTCTCCTAGACGAGCTCCCTACGACAGGAACCTCATTTCTATAATGCCAGCGTTTGGCATAGCACCAGGCACAAAGAGCGTGCTCAGTGGTGACTTGGTAAACACATGAAGTCAGCATTCTAGGAATGAAAATTGAATTTGTTGGGAAGATAAATTTTAAGGGGTGACTTAAAAAAATAAATACACATTCATAATTAAAGATATAGGTATCATGTATGTGGTCTATTGTTTTATTTTCTTACCTGAAATGTATTTTTTCTTGTCTGTTTAACTGACTTTTTCCTGTGATCCTATATCATTGATTACGAAAATTTTAAAGATCAAAGAACTAAGGAAAAAGGAAAAGCACTCAATATCTAATCGATGATTATATATATATATAAACATGAATATATATATTTAAAATACACACATAACAAATGTTTAGTTATTTCTTATCTTAGAAGTTACCTTTGAAACTATATTCCCAATAAAAGTTTAGGAAAAATACTTTTAATAGCTCCAAGTCCTGGAATGTACTAAGAGTAGCCAGTGGAAACACATAACAGAGTTCAATAAATTCCTTCTTACTATTCAATAAACTCTGCTGACTAAAGAAGGCATATTAATGAATAAACTTAATTATTTTCTCTATCTACACTTCTCTGAGTATACCCATTAGACCATATTGCTCATTTGTATATGTCAAGAATAATATGTAAACTACATGTCCACCAACAATCAGTAAACTGAGAGTGTGTAACTAAGGTGGCCATTTTTTTTACTGTCCAAATTATTTGCTATACTAAACTGCTCAGTGGCTTCCTTATTTATTTAGAGTGTAAAGCACCTCAAAGTATCACTTGCGTCAGCAACAATGTTTCCTCTTTCTTGTAAGACCCAGTTTTTTTTTTAATTAATTAATTAATTAATTTTGGCTCCGTTGGGTCTTCGTTGCTGCACACAGGCATTCTCTAGTTGCAGAGAAAGCGAGCGGGGGCTACTCTTCATTGCAGTGCACGCGTTTCTCATTGCGGTGGCTTCTCTTGTTGCGGAGCACAGGCTCTAGGCGCACAGACTTCAGCAGTTGTGGCACGTGGGCTTAGTAGTTGTGGCTCACGGGCTCTAGAGTGCAGGCTCAGTAGCTGTGGCACATGGGCTTAGTTGCTCTGTGGCATGTGGGATCTTCCTGGACCAGGACTTGAACCCATGTCTCCTGCATTGGCAGGCAGACTCTTAACCACTGCGCCACCAGGGAAGTCCCCCAGCATGCTTTAAAAAACGAGCACACAAGCTTTTGAAAATTTAAGAAGTCCAAAGAAGAACAGACCACTAGGTTGAAGATAAAACAATCAAATCTGACAGCATCTACTGAAAAAATGAATGTTTAAGATGGCATTTAACATAGGAAGCAGAACGGAGAGATATAAATGGAGTAATTATTTTCAAATCTGAATTTATCTTTACTGGAGTTTTATTAGATAAATAATATAATAATTATGTCTGTGAAATGCTTTTAAAGACTCATTTTTAAGGCAGTATAGCATGGTGGTTAAGAGCACAGATTCTAGCACTAAAATGCCTGGGCTTAAATTCAAAATCCACTGCTAACTGGCTCAGTTTCCTCATCTGTAAGTTGGGGTGGGGGTGGAGATAATACAATCCTTTACCTGTTGTTGGCCAAATATGATAACGCAACTCAATATTTTTCTGATTTGAGAAACAGACTCCCAGACACAGAAAACAAATTTATGGTTACTAAAGGGGAAAGGGGGTGGTAGGAGTTTGGGATTAGCAGATACAAACTACTATATACAAAATAGATTAAAAAAACAAGGTCCTACTGTATAGCCCAGGGAACTATATTCAATATCCTGTAATAAACCATAATGGAAAATATGAAAAAGAATATATATATGTATAACTGAATCACTTCACTGTATACCAGAAACCAACACAACAATGTAACTCAACTATACTTCAATTTAAATTTCTTTTTTAATTTTTTTGATTTGAGAATGGTAAAATCATGCATGAAACTTACATTGTGTAATGAAATCTGAAGCAGCAACCTGAAATCCAACAGGCTAATATATCTAACACATATTTGCTACTAGTATATCTATAGCAAAGCAAACGAATATTCACACTAACAGAGATAAAGATAAACTGTGAATAACCTCACATCAGTCAGGTAAAGTTTGCTGGTAAATGAGTTTAGGTCAATATAAGTGTTGCCAAATGAATTACAAAAATATTTAATTTTCAGAGGATTCTGCGTTTTGAAATCATAGACAGGAAGATTGAAGTACTTATAGTAACACCTAGCACATAGTAAGTGGTCAAAAATGTTAGCTGCTATCATTATAACCATCATCATCATCATTATTTTTAGCAAAAATAGCAGTAGTAAGTTATCCTGAAATCTATTTAGTAATTAATTACCCAAATTTGTTTCAGAACATATATATATATATATATATATATATATATATATATATATACACACACACACACATACATACACACACACACACACACATCCATAGCAACAAGTATTTTTGATGATCTTTTGCTAGCCACAGGCATGTGGATTTAGGGTAAACTAGATTCAGTTTGTCATACTGAAAAGTTTTGGGTAATATGAAAAGGAAAATATATCAAAATAAACACCTATAACTTCAATCTTTTCAGCTGCTTCCTGGAAAGTCTTCAGCTACCTAAAGACTATTCTCTAAGAGCTCTCAGTATTGTTCTACTGTTTTCCATAATAAAGGTTAATGCAAAACATGGAATGAGAGCTTAAACACAAACATTCTCCAACTACAATGTGCTCAATTCAAATACAGAATGAAATGAATCCCCTGGCATCTAGAGTATTCCACAAGCGTGTTCCAAGTTTTATTTCTAGCCACTTAAGAGCACCAGTGAAAAGAGCTCAAATACTTAGAAAAGATTTCCATTCTCATAAGGAGAGGCATTTATTAGCACTTAATGGCCCGCTTTCATTGCCTTTCCACAGATGTATCTCTAATAGTTCCAATTATAATTTCAAGTAACAAAACCAATAATGGTAAAAGTCTATAGTTCAGTGTGTGCATTATGAAAAGGGATCTTTAACAGCACAAACCACATATAAAAGTATACGACAACATGGGATCTGGGTAGATGATATCACAAAAAAGAGAGAGGAGGTGGTATAAAAGAGCACTGGTCAAAAACCCAGCTTAGGGTCCAGCCGTGACTTCAACACATCATTTAATCTATAAGAGACTCAGTTTTCTAGAACATCTTTAAAATGTGAGGACTGAACTAATGTCTGCGAACACCTCTGCCACTTCCAATGCTCTATCAGTCTCTGATTTTAGAAGTAAAGCAGGATACACAGAATCTAATCCCATCAGTGGCTTTCTAAGCAATCTTAAGGCTTCCTGTTTTCACTTCCACAACTGGGGATATCCAGTTTAAATCCAACGAAGGCAAAGGATTATATCTTTTATTTTCTCCCTACTACCATGCATGGCACATAGCAGGTATCAAAACTATTAGAGGAAAGGACAAAAGGGAGGAAGGAAGGCAGGCAAGAAGAGAGGAAGAAAGAAAGGAAGAAACGGATTGGCTAAATAATTTATTGTGGCTGGAGCATTGCATGTAAGATGACAATGATTAAAGACAGCTTGGAATATGGGTTTCTTACTTTTAATAAAGATCATATTAGGAAATTTTAAATTTAGAAAATATACTATATCAGAAAATATTATAGAGATAATATCTATTAAATGTTTTCTATCCTCAGAAATAAGATGCTAAAAAATTTAATGTGTGATAGGCTATGTAGGGTTATGTATTTATGAATTATTGTTGTAATACTTTATGGAGCATAAATTATCAATATTTTTTTCATTATTGAATATTTTTCCTCATTGTTAGTTTTTAATATCAATATAGGTAGAAAAATAAATGCCAATCAACTGAAAATGAAAATACTGAGATTTGGAAGTGAGGGAAGAAAAAGATAGAACGAAATCTCTTGATTCACTTGATGGAAAGTAGCATGTAGCACAAGAGTTCTAACATTAGTACACAATATTAACAAAATAGAAGCACTTTAAATCATTTAATTACATATTTATGCAACTAAATCTATTACTTTTGTTAATGTGAATATCGTAAATATTCACTAATAGTCACATGCCAATAACTCAAAACTAAAGTGAAGTTTCAGCTGTCACTCTCTACAGTTTATATTTTCACGAAGTCAGTGCTCAAGATTCATATCTTATCTCCTGAGTCAATGAGATTTGAGATGCAATAAGCCAATATTTTTTACACTATGGGATGTGACCAATAAGTAGGTGATGAAATCAATTTTATAAATCATAACCAACATACTTTTTATAATGGAAAGGAATATAATTCAATAGAAAATATCCCAGTATATCACATATAGAAATGTTAAGTATTTCACAATACTTTTGTTTCAATTTTATAAACATCCACTGGGTCACAATGTAAAATGTATGTCTTACAAAGAGATATAGTCAATGTTTGAAAAACACTAGGTGCATCTTCACTATTCCACTTAAGACTATGTATGTTTGCGGTATTTTACATATATTCCAATTCTGTATTTCAACATTAAAAAAGTTATTGTTTAACATTGAAGCAAAGAATTTTAGAGTTTTAAGAACTTTATCAAGAGCTTGAAAATCCTAGATTATTGTATATTAAGTCCCTTTGGGGTTGCAGTTTTAAATAGTCGGTCAGGGTAGGCCTCAATGAGAAAATGACTTGAAGGGGTGGAGTGAATTAGCTGTGCAGATCACGCTAGAAAGGAATTAGCAAAGGAAAGAAATCAGAAATTAGGTCAGAGGGAGAAATGTGAAATCAGGAACTACTGATCTGACTTATTTTAAAGGATCACTTCAGCTATTAAGAATAAACTAGAGTCCATAGAGAGAAGTATGGAAAACAGAAAATGTTAGAATAAAAGAAGCAAAACATCATGGAGCATTGAACCAGGATGGTAACAGTGAAGGTGGTGAGAGGTGGTCAGATTCTGGGTATGCTTAAAAACAGAGCCTGCCTGGAATTATTTCTGCCTTGCAGCACAATGTGGTGGGACACAGACAAACTTTGTTTCCAAAAAAGACTTGGGTTCAAATAGCAGCTCTACTGCTCATTAAGTCTATATTACCTTGGCTATCAGCTCTCTAAATCTCAGGGTGGAGGTCTATAAAATAAAAATAGAATTATATACTCTAAAGCACTGTTGAAAGGATTAAATAATATGCATAGAGCACATAGCAAGACTTCAATAAACGTGAGCTCTTTTTCTTCCTATTATTATTACTTGTTAGAGACATATTTAAAATACAGAAGGCCCAGGAAGTCACATGTGGTGGACATTTCCTGGAAGAATTTTTAATAAAAATAAGTTTCCAAAATAAAGTGGATATCCATAAAATATGAAAGATTAGTGCATCTTTTGGTGTTCTGAAACTCAATTTCCAATGTGTATGGGGTGGGTGAGGGGCTCCCCATACTAATGACAATTCTGATATGAGCAGAGTTCCCAAGAATTCAACTGAATTCTGATACCATCTACCCAGAGATCACATAAGATTCCACAAGTTAAGAGTTCAGTCCTATAAGACTGCCCCCATCTCCCTACCACTTCAGATGCCAATTGTAAGCCCAGGTTATTACCTGTGCTTCTGACTTATGGGGCTAGAGGTTGGGGGTTCTAACATTGCAACATGGTATTGGTTTCAGATACCAGTCACAAGTCCAAGTTGTTACCTGTACTTCTGACCAACTGGCTATAAATCAGAGGTTCCCGCAACCTCCTCCTTGGGTTCAATTAATTTGCTACAGGGGCTCACAGAACTCAGAGAAACATTTTACTTACTAGATTACTGATTTGTTATAAAAAGATATAACTCAGGAACAGCCAAATGGAAGAGATGCATAGGGCAAGGTACGGAGAAAGGGCATGGAGCTTCCATGCCCTCACCAGGTATACTATTCTCCCCAAATCTCCCGGTATTCACCAACCTGGAAGCTCTCTGAACCCTGTCCTTTTGGGTTTTTGTGGAGGCTTCATTATATAGTCATGACTGATTAAATACTTGGCCACTGGTGATTGATCCAATCTCCTGCTCCCTCCCCTCCCCAGAGGTCAGGTGGGTGGGACTAAAGTTTCCAATCCCCTATGACTTGGTCAGTTTCCCTAGCAATCAGCCCCCATCCTTAGGTGGGGTCCAAAAGTCACCTCACTAATCCAACAAAAGATACCTTTAAGGCTCTCATCACTTAGGAAATTTCTAGGGTTTTGGAAGCTGTGAACCAGAAACTGTGGATGATGACAAAATATATATGAGAAATATATTTTGGTTATCTGAACGACCAAATACATATTTCTTATAAATCATAATATCACAGTGCATTTTTATTAAAAAACCAAAATAGTAGATTCAGAATCATGTCAGACCCTGGATTTTGTGCAAAAGTTTCTTGACACTCAGGTTCATCATTTCATAAGGCTGACCTAATGGTGGAACACAAAGAGCAGCTTCTTGGTCTTTGAAATGGGGAACGGTTATTTAAAAAGAACCTGTCTTAAAGAAGGAATTAAAATATTTATTTTTACAAAGTACAACTGAACTATAGCTAAAAATATCTTACTAATGTTTGACAAGTTACCTCATTTCTTCAGCTAATCTTTGTAAGTTATGATGTTGCCAGCACTGTGAAAAGATTGAACAATCCAGTAACAGTCCCTTCCCCCACGGAATTCAGTCTAGTACATCCATCCTTCATTAAAACATCACACCTTGGGCTTCCCTGGTGGCGCAGTGGTTGAGAGTCCGCCTGCCAATACAGGGGACACGGGTTCGTGCCCCGGTCTGGGAAGATCCCACATGCCGCAGAGCAGCTGGGCCCGTGAGCCATGGCCGTTGAGCCTGCGCGTCCGGAGCCTGTGCCCCGCAACGGGAGAGGCCACAGCAGTGAGAGGCCCGCGTACCGCAAAAAAAAAAAAACAAAAACAAAAAAAAAATCACACCTTGAAATCATACTCTACCAATAAATATAGAAGGTGAGTCACCTTCTACAATTTAAAACTCTCTACTTCAAAAGCAGCCCATTATATTTTCAGTCTTGAGGTTGTGCTTTTAAACCTATTCATGATTTTTGCCCTCACAATCTACTTGTATCCACATTGATCTTCCTGTCTCTCCAGGCTGTTCACCCTTCAATAAAATTAATTTTGTGTAACACTCCCAAGCTAAATTGACTTGAAATACTCCCTCATCTATTAAGAAAATGTTTCCTGATAACCACCTCATTGTATTAAAAGTCCTCTTCCTGATTTTCAAGATCCTCCCCTAAATCCAGTCTCACACTGAGTATTTTTTTGGTTATTCTCCTCCCAGCCACATACACCCAGAGATTAAAAAAAATTAAAAATAAATCTTCAGCTCCATCAAGACAGCTCTCCCTAGAGCCCTGCCTCTATGCACACCGAATTCCTCTACTCCATGCTTTTGTATGGCTCCGTCAGTCTTTAATACCTTCTGTCTCTTTACTATGTCATTTAATAAAAATCTTTCAACCAGTCTGTGATTTAATCAAGGCAGGCATTATCTCTATACTGCAAATTAGGAAGTCAAGAATTATTTTTAGACTCCCTACTCTCTACTTATTCAAAAAGAAGTGGTATTTGACATGAATTTTGAATGATGAGTAAGCATTTTCCAGGTGGTGAAACAAGGGAGGAAGACATTTCAGGATGGATGCATAAATGCCAGGGAGGTATGAAACAGATGCATATATATATTCATGTGCACATTCATATGCATATAAAGCTATGAACTGCTCCACTACACTAGAGATGCAAGAAATATCATATCTTTTTGTTTTTAATAAATCTATTTATTTTTGGCTGCATTGGGTCTTTTTTGCTGCACGCAGGCTTTCTCTAGTTGTGGCGAGTGGGGGCTACTCTTTGTTGTAGTACACAGGCTTCTCATTGCGGTGGCTTCTCTTGGTGTGGAGCATGGGCTGTAAGCACATGGGCTCAATAGTTGTGGCTCGTGGGCTCTAGAGCACAGGCTCAGTAGTTGTGGCACACGGGCTTAGTTGCTCTGCAGCATGTGGGATCTTCCCGGAACAGGGCTCGAACCCATGTCCCCTACGTTGCCAGGCAGATTCTTAACCACTGAGCCACCAGGGAAGTCCCTCTTTTTGTTTTTTTCATATTCAAATCAGTTCAGACTTCAAGGACATGATTCAGCCATGTCAGTGAGAAATCTGACATGTTTAAAGGCTCTTTCTTCCCTCACCCCTTAAGTTGTATCATACCCTAAAGGTGAGGCTGGGAATTCCCTGGCAGTCCAATGGTTAGGACTCAGCACTTTCACTGCCAGGGCCTACGTTCGATCCCTGGTGGGGGAACTAAAATTCCACAAGCCGAGCGGCAAGGCCAAAAGACCCACAAGGTGATGCAGTGAAGAAAAATGAAGGCAAGGCCTGTAGTCAGTGGCCCATGGTGAACACCCCCTCCTGGAAATGCTCATTGTAAACCCTCATGGCCCTGTTGAAGGTGACTTAGCTCCATTGGTAGCATCCATTGCTTACTCTATGCTACGTTAGGCATGAGGACCTTCACTATGGATGTCAAAGCTGTCTCAATGCTCAGTCCTCCCTAGCACCCACATAACCATACCCACTTTGGAACCTCCAAGGAACTGCTTCAACTAGAGTACCAGCTTCAACTGCCCACAAAAATGGGCCACCTCTGATTTCCACTCCCTAGAAATTTCTTTCTTCCCTGGAAGAGGATCAGCCAATCTTCTAAAGACAACTAGCATTTCTTTCCCAATCTCTTTCAACAATAATAGGATTCAGTTGTTCTTTCAAAGACTTTAGACACAGGATGGTCCTAAAAGCCTGCACCATGAATTCTAGGACAATCCAAGAGCATGTTTACCTTCCTTGGGAATAAGAATTCCATCTTTAGGAATGGAGTAAATAGTATCCCATTCCTAAGGATAGAATGCATGCTTCTCTTAAGGCTGCAGAACAAACAACGAAGTTGTGTTTCTCTACCATGCTACAGTGAATTCTTGATAAGTTGCCCTATTAACATATATACAAGTAACATTAAGTCATCCTTCTCCAACTAGATCACAGGCACCTAGTATAATTGCCACACTTTGCACTCATATATATTCTGGATATATTTTAGCTATTACATAAATCCATATTTTTGACATATCACAAACCAATCTGTCCCTTAAAGTATAGCTAGGTGCAACATATGTTACAAAACTTATAGAATAGATATAAGGATTATCCTTTAGCCCCAGCATTTAAATATAGTCACATTATCTATAAGTGTAAATCAAATCTGTGTCTCTGACAGATTCTAAACTTGGTCAATAAAATATTCTCCAGAATTATTCCTCTACTAAGCACTAGTTAGTTATAATAAATGCAGAGCCTATGAACCCATATCTAGTGGATAATGAATTCTAGTTCTGTGATGATTTTGCCCTTAATAGACCATTTTAAATAGTTTGTTTTTTAAATTTTTTATTGGAGAATAGTTGATGTACAATATTATATAAGTTACAGGTGCACAATATAGTGATTCACAGTTTTTAAAGTTTACACTCCATTTAGTTATTATAAAATATTGGCTATAATTCCCATGCTGTACAATATATCCTTGTAGCTTATCTTATACATGCTAGTTTGTACCACTTAATCCTCCCTCTTCCCTCTCTCAACTGATAACCACTAGTTTGTTCTCCATATCTGTGTCTGCTTCTTTTTTATTATATGCACTAGTTTGTTGTATTTTTTTAGATTCCACATATAAGTGTTATCATACAGTACTTGTCTTTCTCTGTCTGACTTACTTTACTTAGCTTAACACCCTCCAAGTCCATCCATGTTGCTGCAAATGGCATTATTTCACTCTTTTTTATGGCTGAGCAGTACTCCATTGTATATATATACCACATCTTCTTTATCCGTTCATCTGTTGATGGACACTTAGGTTGCTTCCATATCTTGGCAATTTGTAAACAATGCTGCTATGAACATTGGGGTGCATGTATCTTTTTGAATTGGAGGGGTTTTGGGGTTTTTTTGGCTATATACCCAGGAGTGGAACTGCTGGGTCATATGGTAGCTCTATTTTTAGTTTCATTTAAATAGTTTTTAAGCAAAATTTTAAAGTGTGTAAGACATAAGTAGAATTTTTAGCTATTATCTTTTTTGGGGGGTGGCGGCGGGGTACGTGGGCCTCTCACTGTTGTGGCCTCTCCCATTGCGGAGCAAGGCTCCGGACGCGCAGGCTCAGTGGCCATGGCTCATGGGCCTAGCCGCTACGCGGCATGTGGGATCTTCCCGGACCGTGGCACGAACCTGTGTCCCCTGCATCGGCAGGCAGACTCTCAACCACTGTGCCACCATGGAAGCCCAGCTATTATCTTTTTAATTTAAGGTTACTTAAGCCTGCTTTTCCAAAAGTGACAAGTCTACAAGTTAAATTTTCAAATTCCAAGCTCAATTAAAACCTCCAACCAAAATACCTTCCTCATCAATCCCCACATTAACAATGTGCTACAAATAAAGGACAATGGAGGTGGTGGAATGAATTGGAAGCTTGAGATTGACATATATACACTAATATGTATTAAATAACTAATAAGAACCTGCTGTATAAAAAATAAATTAATTAAATTAAATTTTAAAAAAAAAAGGAAAATGGGTTACAAGGAAGAAAGTGTTTTGTCCTGTCACTAGCTCTAGGGCCTTAAACAAGTTACTAAACCTCTTTTACCTTAAACAAGTTACTAAACAAGTAAAATAGCAATAGGATACTTGCCTTCCTCCAATTAGTCATGTCATGTATTAATAAATAAGATAGTACTTGGGAAAGCTCTCTAAAAATCATAGCATGAAAAGTAAAAAAATTTAAGCCAGTATTATTGTCAACATCCACCTTGGAGCATAAATTTAAATGAAAAAAGTTACCTCCAGAAAAATAAAATTCAGATAGATAGCATCAAGTACAAAGAAGACATCAATAATAATTTTCTTATCTTGTTTCTCTCAATTAGAACTTCTCCTTATGGTATCACCCCATTTTCACCCCAGTTCAACCCTGTTCTTAGAGTAGGTTGTGGTTTATTCATACAGTGGAATACACAGCAATTAAAATGAATAAACAAGATTTGTAAGAATCAACATGGATAGCTTTCAACAAAGTAATGTTCAGTTGAAAAAAAAAGGTGCAGAATGATAGCTTTTATGTAGATTTTTTAAGCATACAAAACAATTCTATATTTTGTTTACAAACACACATATGGAGTAAAAGTGTAAAAACAGCCTTGAAGGATAAACACCTAATTTAAGTTGGTGATTAGTTCTGGGCTCTGGAGCTGAAGAAACAAAGAAGACATTACCATACATGTAATATTTATTTCTATTATATTTGTAATGTCATTCATATCTGTAAAGACAAAATATTAATAACTTACTAATTTTGGGTGATGAGTACACTGGCATTTGTTGTAAAAGTCATTGTATTTACTGATTTTTAAACTTTTTCAATAAAATCAAAAGTATGTTTTAAAAAAGGCTTTTCTTAACGTAACTGCTGTAGAAAATTTCCACTCAGAGAACAGAAAAATACAAGTAGTCTTTAACCCCTAAAGGTACTTTTATATGTCCAATCCCTGACAAACACCTAACAACCTGTCACTACCAGCAGGTAAGGCAATCACCAAAATATGTTGCTTCTGACACAACAACTTTGTCTCAAGCTTATCGAATGAATGTTCAACAAGTCAACTTCAATGTGAAGACAGTAGCAAATGTTCACTGAAACAACTGTTAGTAAAATAATGAGAAATGTAAGTCTTTGATCAATTTAAAAAATAGTCTCTCCTTTTTAACAAAGATTATCACTCCTGAACACATTTCTTCTGAATCAACAGCATTCCAGGTCATTACTTTGATTTTAAGCCATTGTCCAGATTTCAGACTCTTGCTTATAAAAGACAAAAACATTTCTCACGGCAGGAATTTTGGATCTTAGAAGGTTTCAAGGCTTGTCCTTCCTAAATGTCAACAGGGCTACCACAATTCAATAATAAATGTTTTTACTTTCCTTTTACAGAAGTCTGATTTTGATCACTGGCAATTCTCAAAGGATAATTAAAATACTCATTAAACTGGTAAAAGAAATATAATGAAACTTTCATATTTGATGTTTAGTAATGTCTATTATAGGTTACTATTTCAATTAAAGATATTAAATGAAAGAACACTATATCTCAGAACTAGAAAGCTGAATAATTGCTACTCCAAAGCTGATAATGTGTTCTCCAGGGTCAGAATATAGTATGGGGTAAGGTTATTTTATTCTTGAAAAATCCTGAGTATGAATTAACCTTTTTATGATCCCATGGAGCACTATAGACTTAAAATGTTTTTTGAAATGTGCTATGGAAATATAAGCTTGAACTGATAATATGAAGCTCCCTTCATCTATCATCAGGTTTTGTACACCATCTACCATCTACATGAGAGATAGATACCAGCTCTATCTCTCAGCAATTTATATAAGAAGCAGTAACTCATGGGCATCCTACAAATACAAGAGTGAGACCCTTTGGGAAAGGCCCCAGCTGGCACTTTAACTGTCAAATTTTTATTTTAATGAAAAACTATAAATATAGTTGATATTTTCTTCTTGGCATTCTTAGCATACAGTATATCAAGTATTTAAATATCTTTATAAAGTCCCCATTTTAAACATCAACAATTGTATTATGCTAAAACATAGCTATGCCCACATTAAATCTTTAAAAGGCCTGATAATCCTGCACAAATTGTGAGCTTTTATTATTATTACTGTTCCCTTAAGAGGTATTTTACGATAGGTACCACATCTCCCTGCCATAACTGTGCCTGCTCTTAACCATTACTTTCCTCCTAGCTCCTAGTCTGCCACTCCTACTCCATAATGGGTGTAGATGTCAGAAAACCCAGCCTGAGAGTTGTGTGGAAGTGAGTGGGCTCTGGGCAACAGCCTGCATTGCTCACCTGAGGGTAATCTAGAGGAACACTTCTACATCACCATGGCTACGCAAAGCCTATTTAATTCACCTCTTGTCCCTTTACAGCTGTCTTCTTTCAGGGTTACATGGAAAACCAAGGATGTGAAAATGCTTTCTACCACATAATGCACAATGTCGTTATAAACTGTCATTGCTAGGGACCAATGAATTTTTGGATTTCTGAATTCTGGCCAGATAAGGTACAACTATGATAATATCATCTTTCATATGCACTGCATTCTATACATTTCAAAGCATTCATAATATACATATATTAGTTCTCTCAACAGTACAGGAGGTAAGTACAATGGCACTTAGTACTCACCTGTTACAAGTGAGGAAAGAGACAAAGAGGGGTTAAGGGACTCATACCCTATCACAGGAGCTCACTAATGACAGAACTGGGGCTGGAACATGATTTCCAGTCCTGTACTTTTTCTAAAAGAACTATCTCCCAAAGAAGTTGCCTTATAACCCATGAAGTTCTCTCTCCAGGGACGCCCACCACTTGAGAAGAGCATGTCCCTAATAGGTCGAGAGGAATATGTCAAGAAATTTTATTCTTTACTTTTTACAGAGGTCACTCAGTAGATATTAGGGGAAAAAATAGTTTAGATCATAGGTTAAACTAGAGAGAGGAAGAATATCGGGATGACAGGGAAGGCTAAATAGCTAATCTCATACTTTCTTTGTTGGGGGGACATAAAATAGTAAAGCCTTTGAAATAGGCTAACACTACAAACAGAGACAGAGTTAAGGCCCACTTAGAATGAAGTCTGTGTACTAGTATGTGTACCTTTAACATCACTCAGACATCTTTGAAAGATCTCCGTACAATTATGCATTTGTACTCATAACCCCCTTCCCTCCTTCCTCCTCAGAGACCTCTCTCCAGCAGTTTACATCCTCTCAGACTCTCCTACATTTTCAACCTCCTCTCTCAAGTGGTTCTTATAAAAATATTCCAGTTTTCCATCTTCAGGGAAAAAACAAGCAAACTAATACCACCATCTCTCTCCGTCCTTGCTTCACTCATCCCCTCCCACCTGCTCTTACCCCTCACCACTCTGTCTACAACCAAGTTTCTTAGAAGAAGATTCTAAAATCATGCCTCCGGCTTCCCTGGTGGCCCAGTGGTTAAGAATCCGCCTGCCAATGTAGGGGACACGGGTTCGAGTCCTGGTCCGGGAAGATCCCACATTCCACAGAGCAACTAAGCCTATGCACCACAACTACTGAGCCCGCATGCCACAACTACTGAAGCCTGCGTGCCTAGAGCCCGTGCTCCACAAGAGAAGCTACCACAATGAGAAGCACGTGCACCTCAAAGAAGAGTAGCCCCTTCTCACTGCAACTAGAGAAAGCCCGCACACAGCAACAGAGACCCAATGCAGCCAAAAATAAATAAAATAAAATCATGCCTCCTTGACCTCTAATGTGTGCCTCAAACACTGAAATTCAAGTCAGTCTTCTACTTCACCCTTAAAGCTGCCTTCATCAATATCACTATGACCTTCTTATTTCTAAAAACAATGGGACTCACAGAATTTATCTTCCTTCTTCTTTCAGGAACACTTGATACTGCTGACCTCTCTCTCCTCTCCTCTCTTTTCTTCTCCTCTCATCCTCTCCTCTTCTCACTTCTCCTTTCCTGATGCTTTCTCAGCAAATTTCCCTCACTCCATTCCCTCCTGGTTTTACTCCAACCTCTTCTCCTTCTCAGTGTCTTCCATTGTCTAGTCCTTTCTGGGTTTTTATCAGCCCTCTTCTCACTCTACATGTTCTCCCTCAGTGGTTTCATCCACTCCCTACTAATGGTTCCCAGTCAAGTATCTGCAGTCTCGATCTCTCTTCTGAGCTCCAGACTTCTACTTGTACATCACAAGTACCCCAAACTCAACATGTCCCAGTCCAAGCACAGTGATGTCCCAATCTACTTCTCCTTGCTTATCTCCTGTAACAGTGAATGGCACCACCAACCAATCAACCAAGTAAAAAACTGGGAAGTCATCCTTGATTTTCTCCCCGTCTTCTTTTTTTTTTTTTTTTTTTTTTTGATGTGGACCATTTTTAAAGTCTTTATTGAATTTGTTACAATATTGCTTCTGTTTTATGTTTTGGTTTTTTGGCCACGAGGGATGTGGGATCTTAGCTCCCCGACGAGGGATCGAACCCATACCCCCTACATTGAAAGGCAAAGTCTTAACCACTGGACCACCAGGGAAGTCCCTCTCCCCATCTGTCTTAACTCAAGCCCTCATAAATTACTTATTGCCAATCCTCCTCCACTTTGCAGTATCTTCTTTTGCTGTACACAGGACTTCTTGTAGTATCCTGTAGATTCCATCTTCTTTCTTGCATCCTTGCTTTTGCACATGCAGTTTCCTCTATCTGGAGTACCCTCCCCCCTTGCCTATAGGTCCTTCAAGACTCAGCTCAGGTATCAGCCCTCCAAGACTTTTTGTTACTTTGCCTAAGCTGGGCTATGATATCCCTACTCTGAATTCCATATTATTTGTAGAAACCTATATTATAGAGCCAACTATATATGCTTATATATTTTCTACCTTCCCAACCACACTTCAACTGCTAGAAAGAGAAACCATATCTAATTCATCCTTGTGTAACCAACGTTTAGTATAATTCCTGGTACATCATAGGCCCTGAATTAATGTTTTATGAATGAATTAAAAAAAAAAAAACCCTGAGTAACTTCCACTATCCACATTTCTGTGCTTCTTGTCATCTGTTTCTACTCTCAAAAACCGTACCCATTCTTCATCACCCCATTCAAATATCATTTCATTTATGAAACCTTCCCTGATTCCCACCCCCACTCTCTTATTTCTCACTTCCCTCATAGTGATTAACTGCAATGCAAAATAGAGAAAGAAATATGAGTACTTACTTTTCTATTACATTACCATTCTATCATAGGAGGCTTGAAGGGAAGGATAATTTAATTCATCTTTTAGGTGCTTTCCTTAGGATTCTTTAGAGGAAGGCACATTCACATTTGAAAGAAACCAAAAGCAACACGCTAGCAAAAACCTCCTCTGCATTAAAACTCAGCAGCATCTCACAATAGAGCTTTCAAAAGGAGTTACAGATCCTGTGTATAGTGCTGCTTACGAGCCATCACATGGCAGCAGCAGGGACAACACACCAGCACCAAATCTGAGACAAAGAGCAGAGATGAAGCCCGCTCTGTTCCTGCTGACACAACTGAGGCCACTGCCCTCTCAGCTGGCTAACAGCAAACAGGCCTCAGCAGGCCTGCAGCCCAGCTAGGGAAGCAAGCAGACCAATTCCATAGCAGTGATTCCAAGCACTTAAGGGCATTGCTGTCCCACAACTTCACTTTAGTTTCAAATACAACTCTTCATCCCTTTCTCCTAAAAAGTCAACAGCATAATCTCCTGTCAGATTAACAAGAATTAAAGTGAAATTGTGATTGGAAATAATACAAACATCCAAAAAGAGGGGACCTATCACACAATGGAATACTATTAATTATTATAGTATAACAGAATAGTTAATAATGTGAAATTCATTTTCTACATAAAATAAAAACATATAAATTACATTTTTAAATCATATGACATAACAGTACAATATAAGCTAAATCTATGCCAAAACATTATGGCTAACTTTCAGCTGACTATAGGTGATTTTTGTTTTCTTATCATGTAATCTGTGTTTTCTAAATATTCTTCAATGAACATATTTCTTTAAGAGAGAAAAACTAGTTTCAGAGAATGAAGTGGTCATCTCTTGATTAAGTTTTATAAATCTCTATATCTTCATAAATATATTCAATTTTTATTTATATCCTAAGGACTTAAAACAATTTTTTTTATTTCAGCCTTATTAGGTCTTGGGAGCGATGGTACAAGATTTGTAGGATCACTAAATCCACAAAATGCTGTCTCGTCATGCCCAATGAAATGCTTACTTGTGAAACTAGGTTCAAAATGAAAATGAGAATGAGAAATGTACTAATTTTAAAATGATTTCTGGGGCCTCCCTGGTGGCGCAGTGGTTAAGAGTCCGCCTGCCGATGCAGGGGATACGGGTTCGTGCCCCGGTCTGGGAGGATCCCATATGCCGCGGAGCGGCTGGGCCCGTGAGCCATGGCCGCTGGGCCTGCGCATCCGGAGCCTGTGCTCCGCAACGGGAGAGGCCACAACAGTGAGAGGCCCACATACCGCAAAAAGAAAAATAAAATAAATAAATAAATAAATAAATAAAATGATTTCTTATTATAAAGAGATTAAGACAAAGTCAGAAAACCAAGACTAACTTCTACCAATTAGATAGGCCAATTAGGGCAAATATTTTGTTTTTATTATGTTCACCTATAAAATGTAGAAAATGCCAGATTGTTACAGCAAAGGAAGTTCTTGTCAGATGCTAGATTCTGTATCTCCACATAATGAATGAGACGATTTGAGAAGGTTCATTATTTCATTCAGTTAGCAGATATTATTAAGCATTCACTATGGAACAGCATGTGCTAATCTAGGTTTCCAACCAAAGCAGTTCTCCACAGCATTTCCCTTACTTAAAATCAAAATATTGACAAGAGATAGACATGATTATTCACAACTGCCAAATTTCTGACATCTGTTCTTCTCATTGAAGGTCTACCCTTGACATCTATAGAGTAGGATAATAGCTGAAGTTGTTTAAGAAAAAAGCCTTCAAATAAAAGTGGATTAGGGTGAAAAGCTTTTATTAATTAGAGAAAGGAACATAATATGAAATTTAAATTTGACATTCAGAAGAGGCAAAACAAATCCTGCCTGATCAAAGTCTTGTTTGTTTGTTCATTTTTAATGTCCAGGCTTCACAAAATAAAAAGGTGGCAACTCTACATCCATGCCATTTTTCTTTAACTGTCTCTTGAAATTTAGCAGTCTGGAAGCCACTGGTTCCAAGAGCATTTTAGCCACCTGGAAGGTGGCTGATCTACAATTTGGAACGCTGCCCCTAACACAATATCACACATATAGAAGATACTCAAAAACATATTTGTTGAATGAAGAAATGTGATTCTGTTTCACACAGATGATGTGGCTTGAGGATAACTTTAAGAGGGTCCCAAACATCTACGACTCTAGGACATTTCAAAAATGAAGTAAGAAGCAATACATTACGTTAATAATTAAAGGAGGTTGGCACTAGAGAGTAAGATTTCCCTACCCTGCCTACAAGTTTTTAAGTCAAGTTGTTAACACTGCCTAAAAGTCTAACACTTGTTAGGATATATTTGAATTAGTATGTAATTCAAATATGTATTTCTTCTTTGAAAATGCAAATATTTGGAGAGGATTAAGGAATCTAACCATAACATAACATAACTTTTAGCAGACAAATTACAGGAGTTTTATCACAGTGTTTACACAGTATGTAAAATATAACTATATGTTTAAGATTATGGTATTCTTTATGATAACTTAAAACTTAATTGAAAGTTTCAGCTATTTCATGTAACTGTAAATAATCACTGGCTTACATTTCAAGTGATATTAGATTGAATCACCCCAAACTGCTGGAATTTTTTAGTCAAAAATGATCAAATATTAAACAATTAAAAATAATTTGGGGTATATGACACTGCAGTGGTGAATACATGACACTATGTACTGTCAAAACTTACAAAACTTTGGGGCTTCCCTGGTGGCGCAGTGGTTGAGAATCCGCCTGCCAGTGCAGGGGACATGGGTTCAAGCCCTGGTCCAGGAAGATCCCACATGCCGCAGAGCAGCTAAGCCCGTGCGCCACAACTACCGAGCCTGTGCCCTAGAGCCCACGAGCCACAACCACTGAGCCCGCGTGCTACGACTACTGAAGCTCACATACCTAGAGCCTGTGCTCCGCAACAAGAGAAGCCACCACAATGAGAAGCCCACACACCACAACGAAGAGTAGCCCCTGCTCGCTGCAACTAGAGAAAGCCCGTACATGGCAACGAAGACCCAACACAGCCAAGAAATTAATTAATTAAAATTTTTAAAAACTTACAAAACTTTACAGCACAAAAAGTGAACCTTAATGTATGCAACTAAAAAAAAATCATTAAAGACATCAGAGGATTCCAAAATGGAATGAAGAGTATGACAAAACAATCTAACTGTATTACAAATTGTTCTTACAAATTGTTCTAATTGTATGAAACTATTCACTGACGGGGTAGGGTACTTGCCTAAATAACTTTGGAAATGAGTGAAATCTGCAAGACGTAAGACAAAAGGAACTGTATATAACCACTGTACTATGGCTGGTAAAGCTGTTACCCCTGAGGGTACAAGTTAAAAATTCTGATATTGTTACACATGTATAATATAACTATGACAGTTTATCAGACTTTCCTTGTTTTGGATGATATTGACAATTTTGAGGAGTACTGGTCAAGTATTTGGTAGAATATCTCAATTGGGATTTGTCTGATGTTTTTATCATGGGGTTACGTGTTTTGGGGAGAAAGACTACAGAGGGAAATTGCCATTTTTCAGAAAAATTATAGGAGTTTTGTCACAGTGTTTACCAAGTATGTAAAATATAACTATATATTTAAGATTATGGGATATATTCATGATAACTTAAAATAAGTAAATAAATGAAAGATGGGAGCCAAAGTTCTCACTGTTGGAATGGGGAAGTTACAAATAAGCAAGAGGTAGAGGATAAATTATCCATATGGTAATGGATTACAGTGAAGACATGAGTATGAGCTCATGTTTAGTTTAACATAGGTACAGATGGTCGCATACAGAAATATTTATATTTATGTGTATATACATGGGTTAGTATACACATATATATTTCCTTGTTCTGTCAGCTGAGAAGGCCTAGAAGCAACTATATCCCAGTAACAATGAGCACAACTAACATCAGATCTTAGTTCCTAATACCATTCTTCAGGGTTCCTTGGAGAAATAGCTGATTCTGAGACTAGCATGTAAAATATAAAAGATGATCCTGGAGCATTTTACAGCGACAGAAAGTAAGGAAGTGCTCAGAACACACACAGACACAGACACACACAGACACACACACACACACACACACAAGATGGAACAAATGATGGGTAAAGGGGACATTGAAACCAACTGAAAGAGCTCCCAAGGGAACAGTGTGAACAAAAAAATAAAGTATTGATAGTATTGGTTTGTAACCCAAGGTATAAAATAAATATCCATGAGTCCAACTGATATAAGTAAATGGTTGGGTGAATAAATAAACAGAGAACAAACCAATCTGCCATGCAGGAGAATTCCTAGTAATTTATGTAAAGAATCCACCCTCAGGGAAGTGGAATAAAATTCCCACTTATTAAGTGTAGGTTGTACAAAGTGACTTCTTTCCAAAGAGGACAGTATGGAAAGGGAAACACTATCTCAGGTGATAATGGTCAACATCAACAGTAATAAGTCATGTTGATAGTATGTGCCCTTGACATGATGTGATGAAAAAGGCAATTTCCCTCTGTAGTCTTCCTCCCAAAAACACATAACCCCAGGATAAAAACATCAGACAAATCCCAATTAAGAGACATTCTACCAAATACTTGATCAGTACTCCTCAAAATTGTCAATATCATCAAAAACAAGGAAAGTCTGATACACTGTGAAAGTCAAGAAGAGCCTAAACAGACACTGACTAAATGCAGAATGCTATCTTGCATGAGATCCTGGAATAGAAAAGACCATGAGATAAAAACCAAGGAAATCTGGATAGAATACAGACTTTAAATAATAAAAATTATATCAATCTTGGTTTGTTAATTATAACATACCATACTAATGTAAAATTTTAATAATAGGGGAAACTGAGTATGGGGTATATGAGAATTCTCTTTACTATCTCTTCAATATTTCTATAAACCTGAAACCATTCTAAAATTTAAAGTTTATTTAAAAATAATTAGGGAAGAGATGAGATATTTACTGAATGTGATTACCAAATTTATGCCTCCAGCCCCATCTTTAATACTATCCATTGATATCAGCCACTTCCAGCTTTCTAAATGGGAAACTCTTAGATCTGATGTTTTGACTACTGGGGCCTTTTCACCTTGATGCTCTTCCTCTCTTGGGTGGGCTGTTGGCCATCTCAGCACAATTTGGTTGCAAAAACCATATAAAGTCAATTATATGGGAAAAGTTTCAGAAACAAATACATTTTTATTTTTTTAAAGCATTACTGGGGGGGGTTATTAATTAATTATTTTGGGCTGCATTAGGTTTTCGTTGCTGCACGTGGGCTTTCTTTAGTTGCATCAAGTAGGGGCTACTCTTCGTTGCGGTGCGCAGGCTTCTCATTGCAGTGGCTTCTCTTGTTGCAGAGCATGGGCTCTAGGCGTGTGGGCTTCAGTAGTTGTGGCACGTGAGCTCAGTAGTTGTGGCTGATGAGGGCTCTAGAGTGCAGGCTCAGTAGCTGTAGAGCATGGGCTTAGTTGCTCCGCAGCATGTGGGATCTTCCCGGACCAGGGCTCGAACCCATGTCCCCTGAATTGGCAGGTGGATTCTTAACCACTGCGCCACCAGGGAAGCCTCCAATACATTTTTAAAATCAGACTTCTCAATAACCACATGGAGTGACTCTTAGAAACCACATCCATTGTTATTTTACCTCAATTCAAGATTAATGACTTTATTTTTTGATAATGTGATTGGTATCTAAAAATCAAGACCAAAAAAATGTCCTTCTAGATAGAGTTATACACGCCCTTCCCCTCCACACACACACATACAGAATTAGAAGTTATTATGACTATTCTAGCATAAACTATGTCACCTTTATAATTCTCAAACTTATTTTGCAGGAGCAGTGTCAAAAGAAAAAAGGGCCAATTTAATGATTTCTTTCCCCACTGGACGTTGCTTATAAGTTAATTCAACTGACATCTAAAACTTCATATGAATTCTTTTTAATACAAGAGGCTCAGGGAGTATCTGGTAGCCATTGTTCTAACTTTTAAATATGTTCTGTTAAATGCATATTGTAAAACCAATTTTACTATAGGAAAGTTACCAACTCAACTATAAATAAATTTAATTACACTTTATCTCTAGGAAAGCATCTGTTAGTTTTCTAGGAAAACGAACAAACTAGTCATTTTTTTCTACTTGGCTAGAAATGCTACTTATATATAAATTCACAGAATAAGTATTTCCATTTAAGACTGAAGATAGTTTTAAAAAGCCAAATCTTAAAATAAAATTGGAAAACGATCCACTATGATCATTATTTTTAGCATCCTTCTTACAGTACAATATCAAACTAAGTTTTAAATATGTCCTCACAAAAGGGGTTGCTGCCCAGGCTCCATTCTTCTCTTTGGACATGAGCTGTAAAGAATTTGAACACAAAATGTAAACGAGAAAGCACAGCCAAGTAAACAGCTCATTTTAAGGCACTACATATCAGCTTTGGAAGAGAGGTTTGATTAGGGGTCCCCAGGCAAGCTACAAAGTACCCTTAATGTTCTTTCTCTGGCCCTCAACTTGGTAGATCCCACACTGTTTGAGAATAGGTTTTTGAAGAATTGCACCCAAGAGCATCCTTTGATTCACTGAGCCTACTGTAAATAATTAGGGGTGGTTTGGATAATAGAGGTTGGTACACTTGTAGTTTTTCTCAATTTTTCCATATACCTAGTTCTCAGCACTCAATATCACTACAAATCTGCACTACAAATGACTGGTTAATCCTAATTAGAAGAACACAAAATGAGGCTTAAACTCAGATCATGATGATGACAACACATCTAGACATCCATGCAGCTACACTGAACACATTAAGTAGTAATGCTAGAAATAAAGACCTTTAAACCCAAATCTTTCCCCTTCTTCTGCAACTATCTCTGGTAAATGCTCAGTCTCTGCTAATATATTTGCAGTAAAGACTAGCTTTAAGGAGGCTTTCCAGCCTCCCTAATAAGTGGCCTTATCCCCTTCTCTATCATCTGGAAGGAGCTTTAACCTTTAAAAAACAAAGAGCCCATTTTCCGGTCTTCAGCCTATTTTTGTTTGTTTGCTCTAATCTTTTCATAAACTTCAGTTAATTCTCAGTTTAAGCCTAAATGACACTATCCTGCCTAAACCTTCTTATGAATTCTTTTCTAGTCAGAGAGTTAAGGAGTAGCCAATAGCCATTGTTTTAACTTTGAAATGTTTTGTTAAATGCATATTTTAAAGCCAATTCTACTAAAGGAAAGTAACCAATTTCATTTTAAATAAATTCTATGCTTGTATTTTTCCTTAGTTACATTCTCCTCCCTTACTATTTGTTGTATTTTCCATACACTGTGTGCTCAGAGAGTTGTCTATATCACTGGCTTTGTTAAGATGAACCATCTTGCCCATACACCTTCCTCTCTTGTTTAAATCATTTACAAATAAATCATTAGAATTTCACTTTTTATTATGAACCATCTTCATGAGTCACAGTCCCTTCTAAAATATCTACTTTTTCTCTAAATTTCTTAAAATCTACTTTAAAAAAATTATACCCAGTAGTGTCTTGCCTTGACATTATAAAGTCTAATAAGGTCACCTTTCCCAGAATTCCTTTTAAGGCCATATCACCAATACATTCTTTATCAATCATTAAAAGACACAGAATGGCAATTCTCTCCACTGCTTCTTCCACCTTCAAAGAGATGACACTGTTGGCAATACAAGAGAAGAATACATCAGATGTTTTGGCTTTATGCTAACTCACATCTGGGCAGTACTGTTTTTAATACTTTCAAAAGCTTTACCATATTTGATCTTCATAATAACCTTAGAAGTTTGGAAAGAAAGGTTTTAACGTTCCAAGGACAGAAACTGTTAAATGAGTTACTCAAGGTCCTTCAGCCAAGCAAAAGGAAATTGGAACCTATTTCAAGGTCCTTTCCATTATGATGCCTTGCTCTTCATTTAGCAGAATTAGACTTCCATCCAACATCAGGATGCTAGAAGTTCCCCATCACTACTATTTCTTGCATCTATACCAGTTTTATAAACTATATTAAGAACTCTTTTCATTGTTTCTACTAGCTACAGAGTTTGTTCTCTGGGGAAATGACACTATTTCCTCTCCTCTAAAAAAAAAAAAAATGCATTTCATACAACCTTGGTTTTATTCCCAGCTCCACTATCATTTCACTGTAGAGCCCTGGGAACTGGCTTCAAAACTCTATTTCAAATATAATGTTACTAATTTTTCACACTTCACGAACAAATGATTTTTCTAATCATAAAGAGAACCAAAAATTCCTCTAAATCCTTAATATATAACAATAACTATTGATTTCCAGCTATAGAAATAGGAGAAGAAAAAAATAAAACCTAAAGAAAAAAAGAAAAATCTTTAAGTAGGAGGTAACCAAGAACTTCCTAACAATATGGGTATTAAAATACTAGACAGGTTGACATTCACAGAAAGATAGACAAAATGAAAAGGCAGAGGACTAGGTACCAGATGAAGGAACAAAATAAAACCCCAGAAAAACAACTAAATGAAGTGGAGACAGGCAACGTTCCAGAAAAAGAATTCAGAATAATGGTAATTAAGATGATCCAGGACCTCAAAAAAAGAAGGGAGGCAAAGATTGAGAAGATGCAAGAAATGTTTAACAAAGACCTAGAAGAATTAAAGAACAAACACCTAGAAGAATAAAAGAACAAAAAATAGATGAATAATACAATAACTGAAATGAAAAATACACTAGAAGGAATCAATAGCAGAATAACTGAGGCAGAAGAATGGATAAGTGACCTGGAAGACAGAATGGTGGAATTCACTACCATGGAACAGAATAAAAAGAAAAGAATGAAAAGAAATGAAGACAGCTTAAGAGACCTCTGAGACAAAATTAAACACACCAACATTTGCATTATAGGGGTCCTGAAGGAGAAGAGAGAAAGGACCCAAGAAAATATTTGAAGAGATTATACTCAAAAACTTGCCTAACATGGGAAAGGAAATAGCCACCCAAGTCCAGGAAGGGCAGAGAGTCCCAGGCAGGATAAACCAAAGGAGAAACACACCAAGACACATAGTAAGCAAACTGACAACAATTAAAGACAAAGAAAAATTACAGAAAGCAACAAGGGGAAAAAACAACATACAAGGGAGCTCCCATAAGATTAACACATGATTACTCAGCGAAATTCTGAGTGGCATGATATATTTAAAGTGATAAAACAGAAAAACCTACAACCAAGATTACTCTGCTGGGCAAGGATCTTATTCAGATTAGATGGAGAAATAAGTGGTGCTGGGAAAACTGGACAGGCACATGTACAAGTATGAAATTAGAACACTCCCTAACACCATACACAAAAATAAACTCAAAATGGATTAAAGACCTAAATGTAAGGCCAGACACTATCAAACTCTTAGAGGAAAACACAGGCAGAATGCTCTATGACATAAATCACAGCAAGATCCTTTTTGAACCACCTCCTAGAGAAATGGAAGTAAAAACAAAAAAAAACAAATGGGACCTAATGAAACTTAAAAGCTTTTGTACAGCAAAGGAAACCATAAACAAGACAAAAAGACAACCCTCAGAACGGGAGAAAATATTTGCCAATGAAGCAACTGACAAAGGATTAATCTCCAAAATTTACAAGCAGCTCATGCAGCTCAATAACAAAAAAACAAACAACCCAATCCAAAAATAGGCAGAAGACCTAAATAGACATTTCTCCAAAGAAGACATACAGATTGCCAACAAACACATGAAAGAATGCTCAACATCATTAATCATTAGAGAAATGCAAATTAAAACTACAATGAGGTATCACCTCACAGTACTCAGAATGGCCATCATCAAAAAATCTAGAAACAATAAATGCTGGAGAGGGTGTGGAGAAAAGGGAACCCTCCTGCACTGTTGGTGGGAATGTAAATTGATACAGCCACTATGGAGAACAGTGTGAAGGTTCCTTAAAAAACTAAAAATAGAACTACCATATGACCCAACAATTCCAATACTGGGCACATACCCTGAGAAAACCATAATTCAAAAAGAGTCATGTACCAAAATGTTCACTGCAGCTCTATTTACAACAGCCAGGACATGGAAGCAACCTAAGTGTCCATCAACAGATGAACAGATAAAGAAGATGTGGCACATATATACAATGGAATACTACTCAGCCATAAAAATAAACGAAATTGAGTTATTTGTAGTGAGGTGGATGGACCTAGAGTCTGTCAAACAGAGTGAAATAAGTCAGAAAGAGAAAAACAAATACCATATGCTAACACATATATATGGAATCTAAGAAAAAAAAAAAAGTCATGAAGTACCTAGGAGTAAGAAGGGAATAAAGACACAGACCTACTAGAGCATGGACTTGAGGATATGGGGAGGGGTAAGGGTAAGCTGTGACAAAGTGAGAGAGTGGCATGGACATATATATACTACCAAATGTAAAATAGATAGCTAGTGGGAAGCAGCCACATAGCACAGGGAGATCAGCTTGGTGGTTTGTGACCACCTAGAGGGGTAGAATAGGGAGGGTGGGAGGGAGGGAGGGAGACGCAAGAGGGAAGAGATATGGGAACAGATGTATATGTATAACTGATTCACTTTGTTATAAAGCAGAAACTAACACATGATTGTAAAGCAATTATACTCCAATAAAGATGTTAAAAAAAAGATAAATTAATTAATTAATTAAAAGAACAAAAGCTTTACAGACAAGCAAAAGCTAAGAGAACTCAGTAGCACCAAACCAGCTCTACAACAAATGCTGAAGGAACTTCTCTAAGTGGGAAACACAAGAGAAGAAAAGGACCTACGAAAACAAACACAAAACAATTAAGAAAATGGTAATAGGAACATACATATCGATAATTACCTTAAATGTGACTGAATTAAATGCTCCAAACAAAAGACAAAGTCTTGCTGAATGAATACAAAAACAAGACCCATATATATGCTGTCTACAAGAGACCCACTTCAGACCTAGGGACACACATAGACTGAAAGTGAGGGGATGGAAAAAGATATTCCATGCAAATGGAAATCAAAAGAAAGCTGAAGTAGCAATACTCATATCAGATAAAATAGACATTAAAATAAAAAATCTTACAAGAGACAAGGAAGGACACTACATAATGATCAAGGGATCAATCCAAGAAGATAAAACAATTATAAATATATATGCACCCAACATAGGAGCACCTCAATATATAAAGCAACTGCTAACAGCTATAAACAGGAAATCGCCAGTAACAAAATAATAGTGGGGGACTTTAACACCTCACTTAAACCAATGGACAGATCATCCAGACAGAAAATTAATAAGGAAACACAAGCTTTAAATGGCACAATAGACCACATAGATTTAATTGATATTTATAGGACATACCATCCAAAAACAGCAGATTACACTTTCTTCTCAAGTGCACACAGAACATTCTCCAGGATAGATCACATCTTGGTCACAAATCAAGCTTCGGTAAATTTAAGAATATTGAAATCATATCAAGCATCTTTTCCGACCATAACACTATGAGATTAGAAATCAATTACAGGGGAAAAAATGCAAAAAACACAAACACATGGAGATAAACAATACATTACTAAATGACCAAGAGATCACTGAAGAATTCAAAGAGGAAATCAAAAGACACCTAGAGACAAATGACAATGAAAACATGATGATCCAAAACCTATGGATGCAGCAAAAGTAGTTCTAAGATGGAAGTTTATAGCAATACAATCCTACCTCAGAAAACAAGAAACATCTCAAACAATCTAACCTTACATCTAAAGCAACTAGAGAAAAAAGAACAAACAAAACCCAAAGTTAGTAGAAGGAAAGAACTCATAAAGATCAGAGCAGAAATAAATGAAATAGAAACAAAGAAAACAATAGCAAAGATCAATAAAACTAAAAGCTGGTTCTTTGAAAAGGTAAACAAAATTGATAAACCTTTAGAGAGACTCATCAAGAAAAAGAGGGAGAGGACTCAAATCTACAACAGACACCACAGAAATACAAAGCATCGTAAGAGACTACTACATGCAACTCTATGCCAATAAAATGGACAACCTGGAAGAAATGGACAAATTCTTAGAAAGGTATAACCTTCCAAGGCTGAACCAAGATGAAACAGAAAATACGAATAGACTAATCATAAGTAATGAAATTGAAACTGTGATTAAAAATCTTCCAACAGGGGCTTCCCTGGCAGCACAGTGGTTAAGAATCCACCTGCCAATGCAGGGGACATGGGTTTGAGCCCTGGTACAGGAAGATCCCACATGCCATGGAGCAACTAAGTCCACACACCACAATTACTGAACCTGTGCTCTACAGCCCATGAGCCACAAGTACTGAGCCCGCATGCCACAACTACTGAAGCCCATGAGCATAGAGTCTGTGCTCCACAACAAGAGAAGCCACCGCAATGAGAGACCCACGCACTGCAACCAACAGTAGCCCCTGCTCACTGCAACTAGAGAAAAGCCCTCGCGCAGCAATGAAGACCAAACGCAGCCAAAAATAAATAATTAAGTAAATAAAAACTAAAAAAAAAAAAAATCTTCCAACAAATAAAGTCCAGGACCAGATGGCTTCACAGGTGAATTCTACCAAATATTTAGAGAAGAATTAACATCCATCCTTCTCAAACTCTTCCAAAAAATTACAGAGGAAGGAATACTCCCAAACTCATTCTACGAGGCCACCATCACCCTGATACCAAAACCAGACAGAGACACTACAAAAAAGAAAATTACAGACCAATATCACTGATGAATATAGATGCAAAAATCCTCAACAAAATACTACCAAACAGAATCCAACAACATATTAAAAGGATCACACACCATGATCAAGTGAAATTTTTCCCAGGAATGCAAGCATTCTTCAATATATGCAAATCAATCAATATGACACACCATATGAACAAATTGAAGAATAAAAACCATATGATCCATCTCAATAGATGCAGAAAAAGCTTTCGACAAAAAGCTTTCAACACCCATTTATGATAAAAACTCTCCAGAAAGTAGGCAAAGAGGGAACCTACCTCAAAATCATAAAGGCTATATAAGAGAAACCCACAGAAAACATCAGTCTCAATGGTGAAAAACTGAAAGCATTTCCTCTAAGATCAGGAACAAGACAAGGATGTCCACTCTAGCCACTCTTATTCAACATAGTTTTGGAAGTCTTAGCCATAGCAATCAGAGAAGAAAAAGAAATAAAAGGAATACAAATCAGAAAAGAAGAAGTAAAACTGTCACTGTTTGCAGATGACATGATACTATACATAGAGAATCCTAAAGATGCCACTAGAAAACTACTAGAGCTAATCAATGAATTTGGTAAAGTTGCAGGATACAAAATTAATGTACAGAAATCTCTTGCATTCCTGTACACTAACAACAAAAGATCAGAAAGAGAAATTAAGGAAACAACCCCATTCACTACTGCAACAAAAAGAATAAAATACCTAGGAATAAACCTACTTAAAGAGGTAAAAGCCCTGTACTCAGACTGTAAGACACTGATGAAAGAAATCAAAGATGACACAAACAGATGGAGAGATATACCATGTTCTTGGATTGGAAAAATCCATATTGTGACAATGACTATACTACCCAAAGCAATCTACAGATTCAATGCAATCCCTATCAAACTACCAATGTCATTTTTTTACAGAACTAGAACAAAAAATCTTAAAATTTGTATGAAGACCCAAAAGATCCCAAATAGCCAAAGCAATCTTGAGGGAAAACACGGAGCTAGAGCAATCAGGTTCCCTGACTTCAGACTATACTACAAAGCTATAGTAATCAAGACAATATGGTACTGGCACAAAAACAGAAATATAGATCAATGGAACAGGATAGAAAGCCCAAAGATAAACCCATGCACCTATGGTCAACTAATCTACAACAAAGGAGGCAAGGATATACAATGGAGAAAAGACAGTCTCTTCAATAAGTGGTGCTGGGAAACTTGGACAGCTATATGTAAAAGAATGAAATTAGAACACTCCCTAACACCATACACAAAAATAAACTCAAAATGAATTAAAGACCTAAATGTAAGATCAGACACTATAAAACTCTTAGAGGAAACATAGGAAGAACACTCTTTGACATAAATCACAGCAAGATCTTTTTTGACCCACCTCATAGAGTAATGGAAATAAAAACAAAAATAAACAAATAGGACCTAATGAAACTTAAAAGCTTTTGCACAGCAAAGGAAACTATAAACAAGACGAAAAGGTAGCCCTCAGAATAGGAGAAAATATTTGCCAATGAATCAATGGACAAAGGCTTAATCTCCAAAATATATAAACAGCTCATGTAACTCAATATTTAAAAAAAAACAAACAACCCAGTCAAAAAATGGGCAGATGACCCAAATAGATATTTCTCCAAAGAAGACATACAGATGGCCAAAAGGCACATAAAAAGCTGCTCAACATAATTATTATTAGAGAAATGAAAATCAAAACTACAATGAGGTATCACCTCACACCAGTTAGAATGGGCATCATCAGAAAATCTACAAACAACAAATGCTGGAGAGGGTGTGGAGAAAGGGAACCCTCTTGCACTGTTGGTGGGAAGGTAAATGGATACAGCCACTACGGAGAACAGTATGGAGGTTCCTTAAAAAACTAAAAGTAGAATTACCATATGACCCAGCAATCCCACTACTGGGCATATACCTAGAGAAAACCATAATTCAAAAATACACATGCACCCCAATATTCATTGCAGCACTATTTACAATAGCCAGGTCATGGAAGCAACCTAAATGCCCATCAATAGACAAATGGATAAAGAAGATGTAGTATATATATACAATGGAGTATTACTCAGCCATAGGAAAGAAAAAATTGGGTCATTTTTATAGACGTGGATGAATCTAGAGACTGTCATACAGAGTGAAGTAAGTCAGAAAGAGAAAAACAAGTATCGTATATTAATGCATATATGTGGAATCTAGAAAAAATGGTACAGATGAACCAGTTTGCAAGGCAGAAAAAGAGACACAGATGTAGAGAACAAACGTATGGACACCAAAGGGGGAAAGTGCCCGGTGGGGGAGGGGGTGGCGGGGGCGTGGTGGGATGAACTGGGAGATTGGGGAAAAAAATAAAACAAGACAGGTTACAGAGAGAATAACGGAATCAAAATCCTTTTTGACTTCCAAAATTCAATCAGATTTTAAGGATTGTTTTACACATATCCTGAAGGTTCCATATGTTCCTATTGAGAAATAAAAGACAATGAAAAGAAAACTATATATCAGATGATGCTTTAAAATAACTTAACTATTTGGTTATAATAAATTAACAGTTAATGAAATAAATCCCAAATCTTTTCTAATATTGATGGTTGCATGCCCATTTACACATGTGGGTTGCATAAATGTATTTATAAATTATCAAAGAAATATTTAAACAGAGCAGAGATTTGTGAAAGAATTACCTATTTAATAAAGTAAATAAAACACAACAAAAAAATGTAAGGTTTACCATTTTTTACGGGTCTCACAAATCACTGGGAAAGGATCCTTAAAGAATGGGATGCTTGGGCTTCCCTGATGGTGCAGTGGTTGAGAGTCCGCCTGCCAATGCAGGGGACATGGGTTCATGCCCCGGTCTGGGAAGATCCCACATGCTGCGGAGCAGCTGGGCCCGTGAGCCATGGCCGCTGAGCCTGCGCATCCGAAGCCTGTGCTCCACAATGGGAGAGGCCACAACAGTGAGAGGCCCGCGTACCACAAAAACAAAAAAAAAGAATGGGATGTTTTTGCAATAACAATAACTCTGGCAATAATAAAGGCAAACCAAAGAACTTGTAAAAACAGGCTAAGAACTGGCTTAATTGTTCATGCATCTGTGACAATTATAGAAAATCTTTTAAATAATAAACAATTTTTTAAAAAGACTTCACCTCCAGAATGTATACCTAATATGAACAAAGAGCAGACAATCTCTGTATTTAGAAGTAATGGTCACTAGCTCAGGGTTATGGTCCTTGGGTTCTGACTACAGTGTGACCTTGAAGAAGCGAACTTTCACCTCAATATCCTTATTTTTTAAATGAGAGTATTGGATTAGATGATTTCTAAAATCCTATCTCTATAATTCTGTGATTCTATGAATATCAGGAGAAGTCTACTGGTCTGAATCTAATCAATTCTAGTTCTCCAGCAGAAAATAGGAAGCACTCTGTCTACAACCCACAGGCAATTGGGTTTTCCCTCACAGCAATTACATCTTCAGTAATTCAACTGTCTGATAAATCTACCTTCTCTTGCCCTTTTATTTGATGATAATACATTGCTATCCAATCACAACACATTAAAATATAATTCTACTATAACCAATAGGAAATAACTTTCTAGTAAGAAAGTGTATAATGTTCAAACATTAAGCCAGAAAAGATAACTCTGTGTGCTAACTTGCAAAAATAATTTGGCTTTAAGAGTTATGTGAATCTGAAGAAATGTTTATAGTATAGTCATTAATCAAATGCCTTGTAAATGAAATTACTAGACATATGTTCACCACTAATGACTTAACCTAATCCTCATAAAAACTTTCAAAACTTAAATTAAAACTTAGATTAAAACTTTTATGTTTGCCCTTTCTTATTTCAAATTCAAGCCATAGCCAGAAAACAATAAGCTTTGATTCCAACTCTTCTGTTAAGATTCCTACACCATTCTAAATTCCTAAAATCATAAGGTGAATAACAAAGGCAAAGGTAATTTTCCAGGAAGGCAGTGACTGACCATGGGGATTTTGAAGAAAAAAAAAAAGAAAAAAGAGCAGGGGAGAGGGAAGGACAAAAAAATGCATCATTATACCATAATGATGTAATGATTACTTTACACAGTAATTACTTAGACCTCAAAAGATTTTTTATTGATCAAGGAAAAGTAGCTTAACAACTTGACAGTTTTCCTAAAAGAAAGAATACAATCTCATAATTTTGTCATATATTAACAGGAACCAAACTTTCAGCTCATAATCTCACAAAAGAAGAAACTAATTCACTTACTGCCATAAAATGTAGTAGGTTAAGCAGCTATTTAGCAGTGTTTAGCTCATTATATTCCAGAAGTCATTTGATTTTTAGCAAAACTCCCAGAATTCAAAAAAGACCAGTCTATGCAGCCACTGAGGAAAACAGTATGGAGGTTTCTTAATAAACTAAAAATAGAACTGTGATTTGATCCAGCAATTCCACTCCTGGGTATGCATCCTAAAGAAAAAATAAAAAAAAAGAAGAAAACACTAATTTGAAAAGATACATGCACCCTGATGTCATAGTAGCACTATTTACAATTGCCAAGATATGGAAGCAACCTAAGTGTCCATCAACAGATGAATGGATAAAGAACAGGTGGAATACTACTCAGCCATAAAAAACAATGAAATTTTGCCATTTGCAGCAACATGGATGGACTAGGAGGACATTATGCTAAAGGAAATAAGTCAGAGAAAGGCAAATACTGTATGATATCACTTACACGTGGAATCTAAAAAATACAACAAACCAATGAATATTTTTTTTAAAAAGCCAAATAGGGCTTCCCTGGTGGCGCAGTGGTTGGGAGTCCACCTGCCGATGCAGGGGACGCAGGTTCGTGCCCCGGTCTGGGAGGATCCCACATGCCGCGGAGCGGCTGGGCCCGTGAGCCATGGCCGCTGAGCCTGCGCGTCCGGAGCCTGTGCTCCGCAACGGGAGGGGCCACGACAGTGAGAGGCCCACATACCGCCAAAAAAAAAAAAAAAAAAAAAAAAAAAAGCCAAATAACAGATATAGAAAACAAACTAGTGGTTATCAGTGGGGAGAGGGAAGGGGGGAGGGGCTATATAGGGGTAAGAGATTAAGAGGTACAAACTACTATGTATAAAATAAGTTGTAATAAGGATATATTATATGACACAGGGAATATAGTCAATATTTTATAATAACTATAAATAGAATATAACCTTTAAAAATTATGAATCACTATATTGTACACTGCTAATATATAATATTGTACATCAACTATACTTCAATTAAATCAAAAAAACAAATGAACCAAAGAGACCAGTCCAGCTCTTGCTCCCCTGGAATATTCCACTACTGTCAACAAACAGCCTTTCAAGATTCCTGATCAGACAACCCACAACCTTTGCAGTCCAAGGCAAAGTGGCCCCTAGCCTAGGGCCTGTCAACATCTCATCATACTCCCAGTTCCAACCCACACCCTCAGAATCCTCCAAAGCAAGGTTATGGGTACCCCAACCCGAAGTCCAAGATCCATCTTCTCCCTAACCCCCACTGTGCAAATGCTACTCCTTGGACATCTCTTGCACTTAAGGGGAACATATTGGTGTGGTGTGCCTTTAGGAGAAAAGCAAAGAGGCCCACACAGGTCCTGAAAGCAACTTAAGGCCACTTAGGCAGAAAATTTTGGAGTCTGAGTTACCTGGAACATAAAGGAGGAAGGGTACAATCTCTAGGTGAGCATGTGCCCCCCTGGCACATCCTTGACCCCTCCAACTCCTAGCCCCATAAAGCCAGAGGAAAGATAGAGTAAGACCCTCTAAAGTTTGAGGGCTACGACAGAGGTCCCCATTGCATATAACTAAGGGAGGTACTCTTCCTAGTTATTTGAAATTTCAGGAATTCTTCAGAGGCCTTGACTCTAGAGGATACAGTCTAAACACAGCTGTATGCTCTTTCCCTAATAGTTTTACAGAATAAAATCAGATTAAAATGAACATCAAGGGCACTCTTTTAAGAAAGATAAGGGTACAAGATAACTATAAAAGTATGCATGTTTTGCCTAGGAGATAAAGAAGGTTATTAGGATTCCACTAAAAATCTGATTTTTAAAAAAAATACCAAGTGTTTACCCACCTTCTCTCCTTAGACTTTCCTTATCAACTAACTGATCAATAGCCAGAAGCAGAGTCTCCTAAAGCTTGGCACCCCAGAGCATTGCCTTAATGCTCTCACTGTACCCTAGAATTTGGGGTGATACTAAAGGAGTCAGGTAACTATACAGATCAGTTCAACATTTCCCAAGCACCTAACTTGTGCCAAACGCATGATACAAGCTAAGCATAGAAAGATGTGTAAATTCAACCCTGACATCAAGGAACCTGTAGTGGATTGACTGCAGAAATGGCCCCATTTGTTGACATATCTACACCTTTTTAAAGCACCCTCCCACAGTCACTCTGGGGTCAGACATATGACTTGCTTTGGAAAATGGGACAGTAGCAAATGTACCAGAAGCAGAAATTTGAAAAGTTCTTGCACCTCAGGGTTTGCCCTCTTAATGCTCTTGGGAACCCTGTGGCCATGAGTCAACAAGCCCAAGTAGCTTGTTTAAGAATGAGAAACCCCAAGAGAATAACTGAGGTGCTCCAGTCATCAATCAGCCAGCCCCCAGCTGAACCAGTGGCCATCCATAAGAGTCCATCCCAGCAAAAATCAGCTGAGCCCTGCTAAGCACAGCCCAAACTGCTGATTCCACAGAATCATGAGCTACATTAATGACTGCTGTTCTAAGCCACTAAGTTTTAGGGTAGTTCATTGCAGGGAAAAGTCTAACTGTTAAAAAAACTCAAAGCTTTGTGGGGAAGCCAGTCTTGTACACAATACGGTATGAGGGCTACAGTAACAGACCTAAGGACAAGATTCACGGATAACTCAGAGGTGAGAGTGATTAACCCTGCTGGGTCCAGTGTGGAAGGCTGGACAGGAGCGTCAAGAGAAGAATCACAGAAGAGATGATGCATATTCTTTATTCTGAAGAAAAAAAAAACGTTTCAGGAGGTGACAGACTCAGCCAACCTCTGCTTCTTTCATCGTTGATACAAATCCCCAAAGGGAACACCAGAACCAAACTGGAATCCATGGGCTGCTGTTTCCACTCTGAAAAACTGTGAAGTATTTTTTCAGCCAGAAGCTCTCTCTGTCTCTCAGAGCCCGAGAAGCTTCTTCAGGACTGGAATAAGACAAGACCTTGAAGATGCATCCAAGTTGAACATCTGTTCGACTCAGCTATATTCAACTCCCTGTGATCTCCCAGCAGGCAGACTGAGAAAATGACAACACACTGTCACTGCAGATGGTGTGACAAACACTCTGAACAGACAGGTACATTGGCACATTGGGAGAAAGCAAACCTTACTCAAAAGTCAGACTGGGAATGCCCTGAGCTTCTGAAACAATTTAAATGTCCAACAATAAAAGAATATTTAAATATATGTTAGTGTATCTGTAATAAGGAACACAAGGAAGCTACTAAAATTATGCTTTCAATGAGCATTTAATAAGGTGGAAAATTCTCATAAAATCAGCTACAAAAATCGCATATACAGAATGATCTCAATAACGTAGAAAAATATATTCATAGAGGAAGAAAGGAAATATGCCAATGTCAACTGTATCCTTGGATAGTAGGATCATAGGTGAATGTTTTCTTCCTCATATATTTCTATGTTTTTCAAACTAAAATATAAAGTCATTTATTTTTTAAAAATTGAATCATACAAGCCAAAATTAATGGTTAGTCTATAAGACAACTGGCTTATACTCTTCAGCGATATGTGTCATGAAAGAAAAGGAAAGGCTAGGGAAATGTTCCAGATTAAAGGAGATTAGAAAGACATAACTAAATGCAGTATGTGATCTTGACTTGGATGCTTGGTCAAGGGGAAATACACTTTAAAGCAGGGTTCCCAACCCCCGGGCCATGGACCGGTCCCAGTCCGTGGCCTGTTAGGAACCAGGCCACACAGCAGGAGGTGAGTGGCAGGTAAGCAAGTGAAGCTTCATCTGTATTTACAGCTGCTCCCCATCGCTTGCATTACCCCTGAGCTCCACCTCCTGTCAGATCAGCGGCAGCATTAGATTCTCATAGGAGCGCGAACCCTACTGTGAACTGTGCATGTGGGGGATCTAGGTTGCGTGCTCCTTATGAGAGCCTAATGCCTGATGATCTGAGGTGGAGCTGAGGCGATGATGCTAGCGCTGGGGAGAGGCTGCAAATACAGATTATCATTAGCAGAGAGGTCTGACTGCAGGGAGACCATAATAAATCAATTGCCTGCAGACTCATATCAAAACCCTATCTGTGGGCCTCCCTGGTGGCGCAGTGGTTAAGAGTCCGCCTGCCGATGCAGGGGATACGGGTTCGTGCCCCGGTCTGGGAGGATCCCATATGCCGCGGAGCGGCTGGGCCCGTGAGCCATGGCCGCTGGGCCTGCGCATCCGGAGCCTGTGCTCCGCAACGGGAGAGGCCACAACAGTGAAAGGCCCACATACCGCAAAAAGAGAAAAAAAAAAAAAAAAAAAAAAAACCCTATCTGTGAGAGGCAAGTGACAATTAAGCTGCATTTGGTGGCAGGCTTTATATAGTGGCAAGTGAGTTGATGTACTTCAATTCTACAGCTGCATCTGGTGGCAGGCTTTAAGTCAGAGTCCAACCCTTATTTTAGTCTGCACGTGCCCCGCCCATTATTTTATTTTATATTTTCACCCATTTTATTTACCACCTCTGTCTGTGCCTCTCTCCCATACTGCGCACTTGTCTCAGTCACAGTTTTGGTAAGCCCACAAGCTACCCTAGCCAAAATGAGTAAAAAACAAACGTCACTGGAGAGCTTCTTTGAAAAGGGGGAAAGACCCAATGATGAGACAGCAGAAGACTCAGACTGCCAACAAAAAGAAAGTGCATTTAAAAGAGAATACCAAGAGTCCTACTTCAATTACAGGTTCATTGCAACAGGTGATTCACATTCTCCAAGTCCACTTTGTACAATAGGTGGAGACTGGCTATCCAAGGAAGCCATGAAACCTTCAAAACTGCTTCACCACATGGAGACCAAGCATCCTGCATTAAAAGACAAGCTTTTGGGGCCTCCCTGGTGGCGCAGTGGTTGAGAGTCCGCCTGCCAATGCAGGGGATACGGGTTCGTGCCCCGGTCTGGGAGGATCCCATATGCCGCGGAGCGGCTGGGCCCGTGAGCCATGGCCGCTGGGCCTGCGCATCCGGAGCCTGCGCATCCGGAGCCTGCGCATCCGGAGCCTGTGCTCCGCAACGGGGGAGGCCACAACAGTGAGAGGCCCGCATACCACAAAAAAAAAAAAAAAAAGACAAGCTTTTGGAGTTTTTCAAAAGAAAACAATATGAACACAAAGAAAAGAAGCAATTATTGAAGGCCACCACTTCATCAAATGTGTCTGCACTGAGAGCATCATTCTTAGTGGCTAAACACATTGCTAAAGCTAAGAAGCCCTTTACTATTGGTGAAGAGTTGACCCTGCCTGCTGCTGAGGACATTTGTCATGAACTTTTAGGAGGTTGCAGTTCAAAACGTGACACGTGTTCCTCTTTCAGGTAGCACCATAACTAGAAGAATTGATGAAATAGCAGAGGATATTGAGGCACAATTGTTAGAGAGGATTAATGAGTCACCATGGTACGCAATCCAGGTTGATGAGTCTACTGATGTTGACAACAAGGCAACAATGCTTGTTTCTGTGCAATAAATTTCAGGATGCGCATGAGGATATGTTATGTGCACTTTTGCTGCCAACCAATACCACAACTGCAGAACTATTCAAGTCTTTGAATGATTACTTATCAGGAAAACTGAATTGGTCACTTTGCGTCGGGATATGCATGGACAGAGCGGCTGCCATGACTGGACGGCTTTCTGGTTTCACTACTCGGGTCAAAGAGGTTGCTTCTACACACTGTGTCATCCATAAAGAAATGCTGGTTAGCTGAAAAATGTCACCTGAACTTAACAATGTTTTGCAGAATGTGATTAAAATTATCAACCACATTAAAGTACATCCCTTTAACTCAAGTCTGTTCTCACAGCTCTGTGAGGAGATGGACATAGAGCACACACGCCTTCTCTTATACACAGAAGTGAGATGGCTTTCTAAAGGTAGATCACTGGCCAGAGTTTTTGAGTTACAAGAGCCGTTTCAGAGATTTCTTTTAGAAAAACAGTCACCACTGGCAGCACATTTCAGTGACACAGAATGGGTCACAAAACTTGCTTACTTGTGTGATATATTCAACCTTCTCAATGAACTCAATCTGTCACTTCAGGGGAGAACGACGACTGTGTTCAAGTTGGCAGATAAAGTGGCTGCATTCAAAGCCAAACTGGAATTATGGGGGTGATGAGGGAACATTGGGATTTCTGACATGTTTCAAACATTGGCAGAGATTTTGAAAGAGACTGAGCCAGGGCCTTCTCTCTCCCACCTGGTGCATGATCACAGCTTTCAAAAGAGTTTGAGCATTACTTCCCAACTACAAAAGACCCCAGAACTGGGAAGGAATGGATCTGAATCCCATTTGTAAATAAGCCAGGTGAATCGACTTTGTCCGTGCTAGAAGAGGATCAACTGCTTGAGATCGCAAATGACGGTGGCCTTAAAAGTATGTTTGAGGGCTTCCCTGGTGGCGCAGTGGTTGAGAGTCCACCTGCCGATGCAGGGGACATGGGTTCGTGCCCCCATCTGGGAAGATCCCACATGCCGCGGAGTGGCTGGGCCCGTTGAGCCATGGCTGCTGAGCCTGCGCGTCCGGAGCCTGTGCTCCGCAATGGGAGAGGCCACAACAGTGAGAGGCCCGCGTACCGCAAAAAAAAAAAACAAAGTATGTTTGAGACAACTTCAAATCTCCATACGTTCTGGATTAAAGTCAAGACAGGATATCCTGAGATTGCCACAAAAGCACTGAAAAGCCTGCTTCCATTTCCAACATCCTATCTTTGTGAAGCAGGGTTTTCTGCAGTGACAGCCACCAAAATGAGATGACGGAGTAGACTGGACATAAGCAACACACCTCGGGTGCCACTGTCTCCCATCACCCCCAGATGGGACCATCTAGTTGCAGGAAAACAAGCTCAGGGCTCCCACTGATTCTGCATTATGGTGAGCTGTAGAATTATTTCATTATATATTACAATGTAATAATAATAGAAATAAAGTGCACAATAAATGTAATGCACTTGAATCATCCCGAAACCATCCCCCGCCCCAGTCTGTGAAAAAATTGTCTTCCACGAAACCGGTCCCTGGTGCCAAAAAGGTTAGGGACCGCTGATCTAAAGAATATTATTGGGACAGTTGGTAAATTTTGAATAGGGACATATATCCACGTGGTTATATAAGAGAATGTCCTTGTCCTTAGGCAATATACACATTAAGTGCTTAGGAGTAAAGGTGCATGATATCTCCACTAACTCTCAAATGGTACAGGAAAAGACATACACACACACACGTGTGTGTGTGTGCAAAACATTAAAAATTGGTTAATCTGGGTGAAGGGTATGCAGGAGTTTTTTTATATTATTCTTGCAATTTTTCTATGTTTGAAATTATTTCAAAATAAAGTCAAAAATAATAATTCTAGACCTGGAAAAAAATCTATTTAAAGAGAAATAATATTCACTTGGTATTGCAAATTTATTGTTTCATAGAAAATTCTAAGATTTGTTTCCTAAAACATTATGTAACATTCAGGTCAAATAACAAAACTGTCTCCTTGGAGAAACTGAGGTAGGAGATGACAAATTCCGAAATTAATCCTGTTGTTCTCCTAACAGATGTTTTGACTGAGGCTGGAATCTCTCCCACTCAGCACCCACTAGAGGCCAAAGGAGCTTGGCAACACATCAAAGTGGGGTTCACTGGGTGCTGGTATTTGCATATCTATACTGTATGGAGAATGCTGCCATTTCAAAGACATACACAGAATAATAGTTCACCAATGGCCTTCATCCAGACTCTCCAGCTCTTTCAGGCCCTGCCTGGCTCTATGGTGCCACTTCTGGCTCGGCCTGGCCCTCTGCCTGGAATCTCCTATTATCTCATCTGAAAATTTACCAGTCATGTAAATATTCCCAAGTACAGCTGAAAACCACACCCCTCAGTCCCTCTGCTTAGTTCTATGTGAAAAAACAAAACTGGAAAGAAGAATTTTCAGGTTAAAAAGCATTATACATTGTCCATTTCCTTAAATGTTAAGTTCCTGAAAGAAGGAGCTCTATCTTAAGTATATTCTACACTATACTTAATGTATATTCGATATCATGATCACAAAATTAAAGAAGTTAGTAAACTAATACTGTTTATGCTCCATTTGCTCTACTTAATGCTCTCTATGGCAAAAAGTAATCTCAATTAAATGCACTAGCATAAGCACCAGTGGGAAAAGTTCAATTTCAAAAAATAGCCAAGTTCTAAAGAGAAGACACATGTAATACAAACTATAACTACACCTATAGATACTTGAATGATTACAGTTGACACATCTGACCATGTAACTGTTGATTACTAGATACTCTTCTGAAGACTTAGATTATAAAAACAAAAAATCTATTTAAAAATCTACATGAAGACCTAAATACAAAATACAAGGTCTATATCTGAAAATCTTTTCCCTTATTTAATCAGTCAAATTCTAAATTTAAGATTATTTTGTAGAAGTCACAGGGAATAACACAAGAGCATTTGTGGTAGAGACAGCAACCAGCTAGCTCAACTTCTGTTCCAGTCTCCTCCTCTGCCTTCCTATACCGTAGAAGCTAGAATGCCAAAATCATTGTTTCCCAGAATCCCTTGTAACTAGCATTCTCAATGCAATTTAGGTTTCACCATTAGATGCACTTCCATAAGACCTGAATTCAGAATCAAGTTAAGTGGGAGAGAAGCAGCACTCAAGGTGTTTTTTTTGCTGGTATAGATCTAGCAGGCAGCAGACAGCTTTGAAGCTAACAGTTCAGGCAGCAATCTGATTGTGAATCACAGCTAAGGTAGAATGTCCCAGAAGACAACAGGTGCTTCGTGACTCTTGGTTGTGACTAAAGTGGTCAGACCAGAAGTTGGCATAGAGACTTCCTGAGTCCCCAGCTTCCTAAACTTATTAAAGGTAGCAATTCCCTTGGCAGATACCTTTTTTTTTTTTTTTTTTTTTTTTTTTGCTTATATAGCTAGAGTGGTTTCCATTACCTGCAACTGCAACATTCACCTGTCTGAATGCTTTCATGCTTTCAAATATCCAAAGTAATCTAAAGTGGACAGCACTAATTGCATACATCATATAATTCTTCATTCTCTTCTGAGCCATAACAACAACAAAAAAAACCCTAGATTTTAAAAACACAGCTACTCAACATAGTAAGTCATTTCTCATTCAAACTCATTATGATCTGATGTTTGAAAACTGTAGTAAAGAAAGGACTTTCTAACTACTTCCAACCCTTGCTTCTTTGAACAACTAAAACAGTGCCTTTCATACATTAGACCCTGAATACATGTTAACAACTGAGTATGGGCAGAATGATACAGGTGATTCAAACTAGTAGATAAGCCAAAAGTACATTAGTTTTGATTTGGGGGCGGCAGATTGAATTATGAGAATGTTACAGATAAAATTAAATGTATTAGCATGAAATCTATTTACTTTATTGTACAACTAGAAACACTCTGACAGAAAATATAGGAGGCTCCATGTTAAAATCTTAGCAAATTTCTCTAAAGGTTGTAATAGTAAAATTTCCCAGAATGACAGAGGATCTGATCAGATGGATAATTTCCTCAGGTTATTTCTGGTTTTTCACATATTAATGTTTTTTCCATTAAAAAAAAAAAAGAACTTGACCTCAAAGGTCAGAAATACACTCACTGAGGTAGACAGAATCTGCTTGATGAAAGGTCCCAACAGTACCAAGTACCTCTAGGGATCAATGCAATACTCTTCTTCCCCTGAAGTACTAATGACATGCCTTTCCATGCAAAAATATAAAAGAAATAAAGCCATGGCCACCTGGCTCTCCCCTGGATGATGAATTGTCCAGTCTGGGTTCACACCTATGCAGAAAAGCAGTGGAATAAATGGGGCTTACTTTCACCTCTGTCACTTAACACAAGTCTCTTCTCCAGTTCATGGGAGAAACAGGTGGTTCAGCAGATCCTTTTACCAGAAGCACGTTTAGTATAGGAGAGAAGTCCGCTTCAGTTGCAAGCATTTTTCATAAATAAATTCCCACAGTCCTATCAACTTGCCAACAGATTTGAGTTTTTCCCAACTACCAAAAAAAGTAAAGGAATTTTAAATTAATATTTCCTGATTATTCAATTTGTGCAAAGCATTTTATTAATTGACAATGAAGGATTCAGCAGAATAGGGAACAAGGTCCCTATTCCCAAGAAAGTATGAGGGAGAAAAGTTCCCACACTCTTTTGTTTAATCTATATGAAAAGCAAAAGAAAAAATTCATTAAAGCTTCTGCAAACGGTTAGTAATCCTTCTTGGCAGGAGTTGTTGGACATCTTATCTTCGATACCTACTCCTTCATTCTTCTTAATAATTTCATGTGGCATATTTTTAAGTGAAAAATCTATTTTTAAATTGTCTCAGAACCTCATTAGTCAGCCAGAGATAGCATGATGTGTCACAATGACTACACTGAGAATCACTGTCCTTAGTGCTACGGAAAAGCTAAATGAGAAAATGAGTGAATGAAACAATATAGCTTAGCAAGCACAGATCCTCACTAAAGGACACCCACTCTCACTTGCAGCCTGTTCATCAGACACCCCGCCTAAAACTTAACCATGATTCGAACCTTGCAGATATGAATGAGGCAATTCAATTCTTGCAAATTTGAATTCTTCAGTGCAGTAGCTAAAGGTCAAGAAACTGGGTTAATGAGAACATGCCACTGGGGTGGCAATGCAGCAGGGAGTGGAGAAAACCAAATTCAGAGACTCTTTAATCTCCACTGCAAGTGAGAAAATCAAGGCAATAATGCTGTTAGGCAATATAACCTCACTTCATTTTTTTTTTAGAAACTTGATTATTTAGTTTATAGACTGCCCGTGTCCTTTAGTGCTTCTTTTTGCTGTCAGCATCATCTTTTAACTATTTCACTGGTGATTAGCACCTCTATAGAGGATGTAAATGGAAAGGAGACTGAAGTGAAGCTCAAGGTAGCCCAATTTCGCTACTTGGCAATATATTCAGCAAGAAAGATTTATTGTAAAGAAAAGGCTAAGATGAATGGAATCTTCACCTTGGGTAAGTTCAACTTATAAACAAGCAAACTTGTTTATAAGGTCAATTATAATTCTTTGCTTTAAAATAATCTCTCCCTTATAAAAATGATTCTAGTTACAACTGTCTAATAGACATAAAATCTTTGGGTTTAAAATATAAGTTAAAATATACCATTTAGCAAAATGTACTTTACATAAGGTGTTTCAGGAATACACCTAAAGGAAACCTTACCTGTGTTATGGGCAAGAGTTGGGTGACTAAAATTATGGTTGCTTTATTTCTATGATTCTAGGGCCTATCCAGAAGCAAAACAAAGTTCTGTGACTTAGGATTTCAAAATTAACTTTTTCCAATTTCATACTAGACTCTCCTTTGAATCATTAAAGTCTATAAGCAGAAAAAATAATGTGAGTCCACAAATGAAAATCTTACTTTCCATAACTATAAAATGGAAAACAAGTATCACACATATTCAGAATCCCAATATTCTAGAACTAGATGAATATTTATTTCTGTAACTTAGCTAATAACCTGAAACATTAACTTTCCAAATGAAATCCTGGAAAAGATAAAAGGAAATACCCCAAACAGAAAAAATAATATAAAGCCACAAGAATTTCTATTTAGAACTACCATTATACAATCCTAATAATAATCTTTCATTCAGAAACAAGGTATTTTAGTAACAAGAGTGACACAATGTTTTTTACACTCCTTCTTAATTACAGTCAACAAAGGCCATTTGTTCTACAAAGATGTGAAGTGTCAGGTGTTTGCTATGGGAATTAAATGATTATTCTAGCCCCCATGGAGTTTAAGGCTAGAAGAAAAAAAAGTCACACATGGGAATAATCCCAGAGCCATACAGCATACAGGAGGGCCTAAGGCCCAGGGACTATGTTAGAAAGAAGAGATGGTATGTGGCTGGGGTTATCAAGGAGGGCTTCATACTAGGTGGCATTTGAACTACACCAAAAAAGACAGAAATAGTATGCCAGATTTGGACAAGGAGTGATACGGAATAGGGAGGCAGGGAGGGGTGGAGGAAGGAAAGAAAGAAGGGAGAAAGGGAGGGAGGGAGGGAAGGGAGGGAGGGAGGGAAGGAAAGGAAGGAAGAAATAAAAAGAAAGCGGGAGAGAGGGGACATTCAAGATGGCGGAGGAGTAAGACGTGGAGATCACCTTCCTCCCCACAAATACATCAAAAATACATCTACACGTGGAACAACTCCTACAGAACACCTACTGAACGCTGGCAGAAGACCTCAGACCTCCCCCAAATCAAGCAACTCCCCACGTACCTGGGTAAGGCAAAAGAAAAAAGGAAAAACAGAGACAAAAGAATATGGATGAGACCTGCACTTCTGGGAGGGAACTGTGAAGGAGGAAAAGTTTCCCCACATTAGGAAGACCCTTCACTGGCAGAGATGGGGGGGAAGCTTTGGAGCCATGGAGGAGAGCCCAGCAACAGGGGTGCAGAGGGCAAAGTGGAGAGAATCCTTCACAGAGGATCGGTGCCAACCAGCACTCACCAGCCTGAGAGGCTTGTCTGCTCACCCACCAGGGCAGGTGGGGGCTGGGAGTTGAGGCTCAGGCTTCAGAGGTCAGATCGCAGGAAGAGGACTGGGGTTGGCTCCGTGAACACAGCCTGAAGGGGGCTAGTGCGCCACAGCTAGCAAGGAGGGAGTCCGGGAAGAAGTCTGGAACTGCCTAAATGGCAAGAGACCATTGTTTCCGGGTGCGTGAGGAGAGGAGATTCAGAGCACCACCTAAACAAGCTACAGAGATGGGCGTGAGCCATGGCTATCAGCGCAGATACCAGCACTGACACCAGAGACGGGCATGAAACACTAAGGCTGCTGCTGCAGCCACCAAGAAGCCTGTGTGCAAGTACAGGTCACTATCCACACCTCCCCTCCCAGGAGCCTGTGCAGCCCGCCACTGCCAGGGTCCCCTGATCCAGGGACAACTTCTCCGGGAGAACACACGGCGCACCTCAGGCTACTGCAACGTCATGCTGGCCTCTGCCGCCACAGATTCGCCCCACATTCCATAGCCCTCCCTACCCCTGGCCTGAGTGAGCCAGAGCTCACTAATCAGCTTCTCCGTTAACCCTGTCCTGTCTGGGCAGGGAACAGACACCCTCAGGCGACCTACATGCAGAGGCGGGGCCAGATCCAAAGGTGAGCCCCAGGAGCTGTTCGAACAAAGAAGAGAAAGGTAAATTTCTCCCAGCAGCCTCAGGAGCAGCGGATTAAATCTCCACAATCAACTTGATGTACCCTGCATCTCTGGAATACCTGAACAGACAATGAATCATCCCAAAATTGAGGCAGTGGACTTTGGGACCAACTGTAGACTTGGGGTTTGCTTTCTGCATCTAATTGGTCTCTGGTTTTATGTTTATCTTAGTTTAGTATTTAGAGCTCATTCTGACTGGTAGATGTGTTTATTGATTTCGTTGCTCTCTTCCTTTTTTTATATATATAGATAAATATTTTTTTCCTTTTTCTCTTTTTTGTGACTGTATGTGTAGGTTTCTTTGTGTGATTTTGTCTGTATAGCTTTGCTTTTACCATTTGTCCTAGGATTCTGTCTGTCCTGCTTTTGTTTTGTTTTGTTTGTTTAGTTTGTATTTTTGGTATAGTTTTTGGCACTTGTTATCATTTGTGGATTTGTGTTTTGGTTTGTGTGCTCTCTTCTTTCTTTTTTGATTACTTTTTAATTTTTTATTTTTAATAATATTTTTTTATTTTGATAACATTATTTTCTTTCTTTCTCTTTCTTTCTTCCTTCCTCCATCCCTCCCTCTCTCTCTTTCTTCCTTTCTTTTTTCTCCCTTTTCTTCTGACCCACGTGGCTGTCAGGGTCTTGGTCCTCTGGCCAGGTGTCAGGCCTGAGTTTCTGAGGTAGGAGAGCCAACTTCAGGACCCTGGCCCACCAGTGACCTCCCAGCCCCAGGTAATATCAAACGGCAAAAGCTCTCCCAGAGATCTGCATCTCAACCCTAAGATCCAGCTCCACTCAATGACCAGCAAGCTACAGCACTGAACACTCTATGGCAAACAACTAGCAAGAAAGGAACACAACCCCACCCATTAGCAGAGAAGCTGCCTAAAATCATAAGTTCACAGACACACCAAAACACATCACCAGATGCAGTACTGCCCACCAGAAGGATAATATTCAACCTCATCCACCAGAACACAGGCACCACTCCCCTCCACCAGGAAGCCTACACAACCCACTGAACCAACCTTACCCACTGGGGGCAAACACCAAAAACAATGGGAACTATGAACATACACCCTGCAAAAAGGACACCTCAAACACAGTAAGTTAAGCAAAATGAGAAGACAGAGAAATACACAGCAGATGAAGGAGCAAGGTAAAAACCCACTAGAATAAAGATGAAGAGGAAATAGGCAGTGTACCTGAAAAAGAATTCAGAGCACTGATAGTAAAGATGATCCAAAATCTTGAAAATAGAATGGAGAAAATACAAGAAACGTTTAACAAGGACCTAGAGGAACTAAAGAGCAAATAAACAATGATGAACACACAATAAATGAAATTAAAAATTCTCTAGAAGGAATCAATAGCAGAATAACTGAGGCAGAAAAAGGGATAAGAGACCTAGAAGATAAAATAGTGGAAATAACTACCACAGAGGAAAATAAACAATAAAGAATGAAAAGAATTGAGGACAGTCTCAGAGACCTCTGGGACAACATAAAATGCACCACCATTCAAACTATAGGGGTCCCAGTAGAAGAAGAGAAAAAGAAAGGGACTGAGAAGATATTTCAAGAGATTATAGTTGAAAACTTCCCTAATATGGGAAAGGAAATAGTCAACCAAAACAGGAAGCACAGAGAGTCCCATATAAGATAAATCCAAGGAGAAACAAGCCAAGACAAATATTAATCAAACTATCAAAAATTAAATACAAAGAAAAAATATTAAAAGCAGCAAGAGAAGAGCAACAAATAACATACAAGGGAGCAACAAATAACATACAAATAACATAAGGTTAACAGCTGACCTTTCAGCAGAAACTCTGCAAGCCAGAAGGGAGCAGCAGGACATATTTAAAGTGAATAAAGGGAAAAACCTACAACCAAGATTACTCTACCCAGCAAGGATCTCATTCAGGTTTGATGGAGAAATTAAAACCTTTACAGACAAGCAAAAGCTAAGAGAATTTAGCACCACCAAACCAGCTTTACAACAAATGCTAAAGGAACTTCTCTAGGCAGGAAACACAAGAGAAGAAAAAGACCTACAATAACAAAGTCAAAACAATTAAGAAAATGGTCATAGGAAAATACATATTGATAATTACCTTATATATAAATGGATTAAATCCTCCAAGCAAAAGACATAAATTGGCTGAATGGATACAAAAACAAGACCTGTATATATGCTGTCTACAAGAGACCCACTTCAGACCTAGGGACACATACAGACTGAAAGTGAGGGGTTGGAAAAAGATATTCCATGCAAATGGAAATCAAAAGAAAGCTGGAGGAACAATTCTCATAACAGACACAATAGACTTTAAAATAAAGACTATTACAAGAGACAAAGAAGGACACTAAGTAATCATCAAGGGATCAATCCAAGAAGAAGATATAACAGTTGTAATTATTTATGCATCCAACATACGAGCACCTCAATACATAAGGCAAATGCTAACAGCCATAAAAGGGGAAATAGACAGTAAAACAATCATAGTAGGGGACTTTAACACTGCACTTTCACCAATGGAGAGATCATCCAAAATGAAAATAAATAAGGAAACACAAGCTTTAAATGACACATTAAACAAGATGGACTTAATTGATATTCAAAGGACATTCCATCCAAAAATAATAGAATACACTTTCTTCTCAAGTGCTCCAGGAACATTCTCCAGAATAGATCATATCTTGGGTCATAAATCAAGCATTGGTAAATTTAAGGAAATTGAAATCATATCAAGTATCTTTTCTGACTGCTGCGCTATGAGACTAGATATCAATTACAGGAAAAAATCTGTAAAAAAATACAAACACATGGAGGCTAAACAATACACTACTAAATAAGCAAGTGATCACTGAAGAAATCTAAAAGGAAATCAAAAATTACCTAGAAAAAAATGACAATGAAAACACAACAATCCAAAACCTATGGGATGCAGCAAAAGCAGTTCTAAAAGGGAAGTTTATAGTAACACAATCCTACCTCAAGAAACAAGAAAAATCTCAAATAAACAACCTAACCTGACACCTAAAGCAATTAGAGAAAGAAGAACAAAAAAACCCCGAAGTTAGCAGAAGGAAAGAAATCATAAAGATCAGATCAGAAATAAATGAAAAAGAAATGAAGGAAACAAGAGCAAAGATCAATGAAACTAAAGGCTGGTTCTTTGAGAAGATAAAATTATAAACCATTAGCCAGACTCATCAAGAAAAAAAGGGAGAAGGCTCAAATCAATAGAATTAGAAATGAAAAAGGAGAAGTAACAACTGACACTGAAGAAATACAAAAGATCATGAGAGATTACTACAAGCAACTCTATGTCACGAAAACGGACAACCTGGAAGAAGTGGACAAATTCTTAGAAAAGCACAACCTTCCAAGACTGAATCAGGAAGAAATAGAAAATATAAACAGACCAATCACAAGCACTGAAATTGAAACTGTGATTTAAAATCCTCCAACAAACAAAAGCCCAGGACCAGGTGGCTTCACAGGTGAATTCTATCAAACATTTAGAGAAGAGCTAACACCTATCCTTCTCAAACTCTTCCAAAATATAGCAGAGGGAGGAACACTCCCAAACTCATTCTACCAGGCCACCATCACCCTGACACCAAAACCAGACAAAGATGTCACAAATAAAGAAAAATACAGGACAATATCAGTGATGAATATAGATGCAAAAATCCTCAAAAAAATACTAGGAAACAGAATCAAACAGCACATTAAAAGGATCATACACCATGATAAAGTGGGATTTATCCCAGGAATGCAAGGATTCTTCAATATACGCAAATCAATGTGATAATCCATATTAACAAATTGAAGGAGAAAGACTATATTTTCATCTCAATAGATGCAGAAAGAGCTTTTGACAAAATTCAACACCCATATATGATAAAACTCTCCAGAAAGTAGGCATAGAGGGAACCTACCTCAACATAATAAAGGTCATATATGACAAACCCACAGCCTACATTGTTCTCAATGGTGAAAATCTGAAACCATTTCCACTAAGATCAGGAACAAGACAAGGCTGCCCACTCTCACTACTGTTATTCAACATAGTTTTGCAAGTTTCAGCCACAGCAATCAGAGAAGAAAAAGAAATAAAAAGAATCCAAATTGGAAAAGAAGTAAAACTATCACTGTTTGCAGATGACATGATAATATACATAGAGAATCCTAAAGATGCTACCAGAAAACTACTAGAGCTAATCAATGAATTTGGTAAAGTAGCAGGATACAATATTAATGCACAGAAATCTCTTGCATTCCTATACACTAATGATGAAAACTCTGAAAGAGAAATTAAGGAAACACTTCCATTTATCATTGCAGCAAATAGAATAAAATACCTAGGAATAAACCTACCTAAGGAGACAAAAGACCTGTATGCAGAAAACTATAAGACACTGATGAAAGAAATTAAAGATGATACAAACAGATGGAGAGATATACCATGTTCTTGGATTGGAAGAATCAACATAGTGAAAATGACTGTACTACACAAAGTAATCTACAGATTCAATGCAATCCCCATCAAACTACCACTGGCATTTTTCACAGAACTAGAGCAAAAAATTTCACAATTTGTATGGAAACACAAAAGACCCTGAATAGCCAAAGCAATCTTGAGAAAGAAATACGGAGCTGGAGGAATCAGGCTCCGTGACTTCAGACTATATAGAAAGCTGCAGTAATCAAGACAGTACGGTACTGGCACAAAAACAGAAATATAGATCAATGGAACAGGACAGAAAGCCCAGAGATAAACCCATGCACAGAAGGTCACCTTATCTTTGAAAAAGGAGGCAAGAATATACAATGGAGAAAAGACAACCTCTTCAATAAGTGGTACTGGGAAAACTGGACAGCTACATGTAAAAGAATGAAATTAGAATACTCCCTAACACCATACACAAAAATAAACTCAAAATGGATTCAAGGCCTAAATGTAAGGCCAGACATTATCAAATTCTTAGAGGAAAACATAGGCAAAACACTCTATGACATACATCACAGCAAGATCCTTTTTGACCCACTTCCTAGAGAAATGGAAATAAAAACAAAAACAAACAAATGGGATCTAATGAAACTTCAAAGCTTTTGCACAGCAAAGGAAACCATAAACAAGACAAAAAGACAACCCTCAGAATGGGAGAAAATATTTGCCAATGAAGCAACTGACAAAGGATTAATCTCCAAAATATACAAGCAGCTCATGCAGCTCAATATCAATAAAACAAACAACCCAATCCAAAAATGGGCAGAAGACCTAAATAGACATTTCTCCAAAGAAGATATACAGGTAGCCAACAAACACATGAAAGTATGCTCAGCATCACTAATCATTAGAGAAATGCAATCAAGACTACAATGAGGTATCACCTCACACCAGTCAGAATGGCCATCCTCAAAAAAATCTAGAAACAATAAATGCTGGAGAGGGTGTGGAGAAAAGGGAACCCTCTGCACTGTTGGTGGGAATGTAAATTGATTCAGCCATTATAGAGAACAGTAAGGAGGTTCCTTAAAAAACTAAAAATATAATTACCGTATGACCCTGCAATCCCACTACTGGGCATATACTCTGAGAAAACCATAATTCAAAGAGTCATGCACCTTAATGCTCATTGCAGCACTATTTACAATAGTCAGGTCATGGAAGCAACCTATATGCCCATCGACAGATGAATGGATAAAGAAGATGTGGCACATATATACAATGGAATATTACTCAGCCATGAAAAGAAACGAAATTGAGTTATTTGTAGTGAGGTGGATGGACCTAGAGACTGTCATAGAGAGCGAAGTAAGTCAGAAAGAGAAAAACAAATACCGTATGCTAACACACATATATGGAATCTTAAAAAAAAAAAAAGGTTCTGAAGAACCTAGGGGCAGGATAGGTATAAAGACACAGACGTAGAAAATGGACTTGAGGTCATGGGGAGGGGGAAGGTTAAGCTGGACCAAAGGAAAAGAGTGGCATGGACATATATACCTTACCAATGATAAAGTAGATAGCTAGTGGGAAGCAGTTGCATCACACAGGGAGATCAACCTCGGTGCTTTGTGTCCACTTAGAGGTGTGGGATAGGGAGGGTGGGAGGGAGGCGCAAGAGGGAGGAGATATGGGGACATATGTATATGTATAGCTGACTCACTTTGTTGTACAGCAGAAACTAACACACCATTGTAAAGCAATTATACCTCAATAAAGATGTTTAAAAAAATGATATTTCCAGAAAAAAGGAAAGGGGGAGAGAGAGAAAGAGGAAGGAAGGAAGGAAGGATGGGAGGAAGGGAGGGAGGGAGGAAAGAAAAGAAAGAAAAAGAAAATGGGAAGGGGCAAACTGCACTTTTTTGTTGTTTTGACTTTTTATTTGGGAAATTCCAAGCTTATATTAGAAAGAATAGTGTAATAAATCCACATACCTAAATTCCACTTCAACAATTATCAACACATAAACAACCTTGATTCATCCCTTTTCTCTCTCACTCCCATGTCCCACTCTCCTACCAGATTATTTTGAAGCAAATCCCAGACACCACACCATTTTATCAGTAAAAATTTAAGTATATTTCTTTAAAAGATGAACTCTTTTTTTTTTTACTTACTGTGATATCTATTTTTATATTTATGTAACAAAATATCCTAAGTGCTTTACAAATACCAACTTATTTAATCTTCAAAATGACCCTAGAAGGTAGGTACTATTATTCTTATTTCACAGATGAGGACACTAAAGCCCAAAAGGTTAAGCAACTTGACCAAGATTGGCCACCTAGTAAGTGGCAAGACAGGATTTAAATCCAGTGTTCAGGCTCAGATCAATGCTCTTAAACACTACACAACACTATACTGCCAGTAAATACTTGGTTTACTCCTTCAGAGTCCAGCCATAACTTACACAAGAGTCATTTTTACATCCTATGTTCCAACTTGTCTTCAAAAAGAGACACTGTTAGTCCTGCAACCAAGCAGGAAAAGGTACAATTGCATGCTTATTCCAATGGAATAACACTGGTTTTTTTAGTAGCTTTAGTACATACAATTTAGAAAAAGCAATCATGAACTCTAGAAATTGCTGAATAAATGCAAGAATAGCAAGTCATCCAGGCTCACTAATTATATATGTGCATTTGACAAGTATTGAACTATTTGAGTATCATATTTTGATGCTAAAAGCATGGAGTTCTCAAATTATCTTTGAAAATCCTATATTATCTATTATACCACTGTATACCTTCTCATTGCAACATCGAAATGTAAGAACTATCACAGACACCACTGAAACATTAATTTTGACTTGTACAAATTCCACAATTAATTTAATTTTAAGGACATTTTAATTATAAAAACTGATGGTTTCCCCAATTCTTTCAATTAAGAGATTAATCAAATTAACTTAATTACTAAAATATGCTTATGTGTATATATACATATCTATACACAATATATACAAATATATTTATGGCATCTAAGTTTATACCTGAATATCTAGATATATGAAAAATACATGTTTGTATATATGTATATGGATGTGACATATAATTTTAAAATATAATAGAAAAACTGACATCTGATTAGGAATTGAAAAAACTGAGTTCACATCACATTAAGTTTTCAAATGAGTTCCAGAAAAAGAGCTGTCTACCATGAAGTGCTAAATAATGTACTTTAGCTGTGGTAAGAGGCCCTCTCACATTCCTTTCCTGTAATCAAGTGACATTCAGGAGAAAAATAGAAACATTCTTACTTTTGAAAACACAGTAATAATGTCATATAATGAGAGGTTTAACATAAACGTGCCTCTGGTTTGGATTAGAGCAAAATCCTTTAGGAAGTAAAGGAAACAGCTCCTAAAGGAAAGATTTAATAATACTATTAGGAATGCTTATTTTATTGTCATTGAAGGAAAAGATAAAAGAATTTTTTTTTTTTTTTACTTTCTGGAGAAAGGAAAAGAAAAAGTATGTAACTTTTCACAGGTTTTAAGCCTAATAGTTAACAACATCAGGCATTTCCACAGCTTCTAGAGAGTAACAGCTGCTCTTTAGAACAAAGGGGCTGAATACTTCTTTAAGAGATGTTGGCTTCTCACTCCCAAAACTACCTATTCTTTGCTTGGAACCAATCTCTCCCACCTTAAGTTATTTTGCTATTTGCAGTACCAATTCTCGACTCTGGAGACACAATTAATGCTGTCATCTCCAAGCCTTTGTCTCTTCCTCCTGAACAGTACTGATCCCCCGTGCCATGCTTTACCTTTACTTAGGTCCATATTCCTAACCATCCATAACATACCATATAATTTACTTATTTATTATGCCAGTTGCTTACCCATCTCTGCAGTTAGAATGTGAGTTCCTAGAGAGCAGTAATCTTTGATTCCTTCATTGGCTTTGTTCTCTGGTTCTTAAAATACTGCCTGACACATAGTAGGTGTTCAACAAATATCTGTTGAATTTGGGATTTTATTTTTTTATTTTTTTATTTTTTTATTTTTATTTTTTGTGGTACGCGGGCCTCTCACTGTTGTGGCCTCTCCCGTTGCGAAGCACAGGCTCCGGACATGCAGACTCAGCGGCCATGGCTCACGGGCCCAGCCGCTCCACGGCATGTGGGATCCTCCGGGACGGGGGCACGAACCCACGTCCCCTGCATCGGCAGGCAGACTCTCAACAACTGCGCCACCAGGGAAGCCCCTGAATTTGGGATTTTAAATAACTCTTTTAATAATAGTAATATTCTATAGCAAACATTTATGGAAATGGAGAACCTATCACAGGCCAGACACCAAGCTGTGCCCTTCATACCCATTAAAGAAACTCATAACAGGCTGGGGAAATACATACCATTTTACTGATGAAAAATGTTTCACCTACAGAGATGAAGTAACTTCACAGCAAGTGAAGCTCATTCAAGATCTTTTCATCTTGAAGTATGATTCAACTTGATTCCTTAAAGGACTATACCATTATATCTTTAAATATCCAAATACATCCAATAAGTACAACAATAAAACGTGAGTCAACAAAGCTTACCACGTGTCCTCACAAATTATGGCAAACACAAGACTCAGACCCTAAAAGTAATTATAGAACTATTTTGCTCCTCCTTGCTATGATTATATTCCTCCCTCAATCTTAATAACAGCAGCAGCAGAATTTCTGTAATACTTTCCGGTTTATAACATGCTTTACAAATATTATCAAATTTATCTAAACTATTAAAAAATATATCTATAATTCTTACTCATCAACTGACTCCAAAGTGAGAAAGAACATCTTGTCCAAATTAGACCTGAATGACATGAATATTCATAAAGAGACCTCCTGAGTGGTAATTTCTATAAAATTCCAGAGCAGATATTAGTTTTCCAAATTTTCTCTTATCTAAAGAAAGAGACTAGAAGGAAAACAACATGGTTCTACAAACTGAGACAGAGTACACCTGGGGCCTGCTCAGCGTGCCAAGATTGGTGGAGGCTAGGCTGTCCTCCTACTGTCCCAATTATTAACATCTTGACTTCACTTTTCCTAGGAAATGCTAATAGGAAAATAAACCGAAAATTTTCCCAACTATGAATAATCCCTTCATTCCTACATAAATTATTTTGACAATAATCTAAGTTCCAATATTCACTGAGTGGCTACTCTGTGCTCAGCACTATGGGAGATCCACTGAAGTGTAAGGCACAGTTTCTATCCTCAAAAACAAGCTGGGAAGATCAAGATACAAAGATGTAAAGACAAACGATAAAAAAGTTAACTGCAAAAGGAAAAAAAAGTAGAAACTGGGGGATAGTTTATCACCTCAAGAAATACTTGGCATTTGGTAATTCATTGCAAAGTCTGTATAAGTAATATGACTTGAAAGGTCATGTCAAATTCAACTTTCTGTTACAAAGTAGTACACTCTTAAAATCCTATTAAAATTACACTTATTCCTTAAGACCTAACTCAAATGTGACAGTCTCTGTCATTTCCCCTGACCTTCCCTCAATCCTCTACAAGGCTTTATCATTTCTCAAATTCTCCACACACTCCTTGTCACACTGACTTTCCTGATGGGCTATTAGCCAGCCATGTGAGAGCAGAAGCCATAGCCCAGACTTGTATGGTACCTAGCTCAGCAAATGTTGGCTAAATTGAATGGAATAAAGAATTTACTACTTCTAAAATCCATAGAATCTATCTTTCTGGAGAAAACATTTAATCAATACATGACCTCTGACTTACTAGAGGATTACAGTTTAAACGTTCTCTTTGGCAGATAAAAACAAGCAAAACAACAACAACCAAATATTTAAACAAAAAAGGGAAATTAGGACATATAAGTTACATAGTCACTGATATTACACTAGGGCACTGGTTGTCAAGGGAGTGCAATTTGGAAATTCATGAAGATGTTTCACAGTGACTGCAGAACCAGGAATGTTAACCATCCTGAATTTTGGGGAGAGTTCTGTACACTGAACAACTACCCTGCATCCTGCATAATTTTCTAATCTTTTGCTACACATCCATGTAGGTGAAGTTATCTGAGCTGGAGCCTAATTCTGTTTTACATATAAACAAGAATTCAGGTAACACATGGAATTTTCTCAGAATAAAACTAGCATGTAAATTGAGAGAAGATTGTATGATACTTTGTTTTTTGGAAATTTATGAAAAATTGTGCAGCATTTGGTAAATATAAGACCCCTAACAGCAATGTATCTATCTGTTCTTGGGACTCTAGGCATTGAGCACAAAGTGGTGAGCACATACATGATTGTGTACTGTATCACTCCATTTCTAAACAATGGGCACTGGTTTCTCCCTGACCTCCCTCCACCCCAAATAGCCCTCTCTGCCCCACTACTTATGACAATATCCAGTGCAAACTTTTGACTTTTAGCATATAATTTTGAGTGCAGCAACCATTCTATATCTCTTTTTGATGCATAGTCTGTTCTGCAAAATAACTGGCATATAGCAAGTGTTCAACAGAAATCATCTTGCTGAAGATCAATTCTTCACTTTTCATTTCAGGCAACTAGCACCAACCTTCTGCAGAACAGCGAACAATGCACGAGAGACTTCAAAAGTTTACAAGTCCCAAATGAGTAAAAAACTGCCTGATAATCAGCTAGTTCACAATGAAAATATAAACACATTATTTTTCAACTGGTCTCGCCTAATATTTATTTTCAGTCATGTCTTCTTAATAATGAGGATATAGTAAGAGTCCATAAAAATTATGTATGTCACCAATATTACTTTAAACCAGTAAGGAATACAAGGGGCAATTCATGTCAAACAGATATTATTAATATTTTCATAATAATGGAAAACATAATAATAGCAAATGTAAAAGTATTTAAATAGGTCCTAAAGCAAGCCATCAGAACCCTGACTGCAAGGTTAGTTCTTCAATGCATATTTATATCTTCCTAGGCACTACATCTGCACTTCCAGTAGCTCCCACCAATGGTGCCTAATTACGGCCTTATGATCCAAATGGTTAGTGAAGGAAGCTGAATATCAGATATGAGCTGCCGTAACTAAAATTATAGGACATGTCAGAACTTCCCATATTAAAAAATTAACTTAAATTAGCAGATAAAAACTACTATATATAAAATAGATAAACAACAAGGTCCTACTATATAGCACAGGGAACTGTAATATCCTGTAATAAACCATAATGGAAAAGAATATGAAAAAGAATACATATACACATGTATAACAATCACTTTGCTATACATCAGAAACTAACACAACATTGTAAATCAATTATATTTCAATTAAAAAAAATTAACTGGGGCTTCCCTGGTGGCGCAGTGGTTGAGAGTCCGCCTGCCGATGCAGGGGACACGGGTTTGTGCCCCGGTCCGGGAAGATCCCACATACCGCGGAGCGGCTGGGCCCGTGAGCCATGGCCGCTGAGCCTGCGCGTCCGGAGCCTGTGCTCCGCAACGGGAGAGGCCACAACAGTGAGAGGCCCGCGTACCAAAAAAAAAAAAAAAATTAACTGGAGTCCATGTAAAAGTTATCAGTTCCCACCTTTAACAAGTTGAAAGTTAAATTAAACTGAAAGTAACTGGTAATAAGTTGATTTCCTTCTTGAGGTAGCATGAAACATTTATCACCTATAAGCATTAGTTTTAATTTCTCAAACAATAAAAATAAGGTACAGCAGTAAAATATTTTAGTGATAATAACCCAGCATCATATCTCAGTGAGAACTAATGATTATCAGTCATGACATGAATCCATTTATAATTAAGTAAATGGAAAAAGAGAAAATAAACAACCAGAAAATTTCAGGTCAAGAGCTTAAGTTTCTTTGTGGATATGGGTACAGGAAAAACGTGGTTAGTATAAACTAGAGAAGAGGAACTCTAGAATGAAGCAGCACAATTCAACAGTTAACTACATATGACAGATATAACTACCTGCTTCCCTTATGAGGAAATGCCTCTGAAGAAACAAACTCGAGTAAGAGTGAAAATCACACACTGTAGATCTTGGGAAACTTGAACTCTGCTAAGATCCTACGTGCCCAAGCAGTGAGTAAGCAGATGACAGTTCCTTGGGCATGTGGAGGATAGTACCAGATGGGGGAGTGCAAAGGAAATAGCACTTGGGCTATGTGCCAGGTGTTTTCACATACCTTAATTCAGAGGGGTAAGCAATAGCTTGTGCCCAAAAGCATTCATTCACAAAATGGTTTTCTCCAAAAGACCAAACATATGATGTTCAAATACACATCCTTAAAAAAAGCACATGCAAGAATAATTAGCCCCTGCAACTGTAGTCTGATAAATTATATAAAGGACACCAAGAAGCTTCTTTTGTTTCTTCTCATATGGCAACTGCTCTATCAATGAAAGAGAGAAAACAAAAAATTATGTTTTTCAATAGACAGAGGCTACTCCTTGCTTCATAAAGCAAGCCAGAGTTGCCAAGAAGCACTGACTTAGAGCTAATTCTCCCTTCTTTCTGCCTGAAAAATTGCCTAAGTTGTGATATTTCTAACTCAATTATGCGTATCTATGAAGATGCCATTAAATAGGTAGATTTGAGTATTTCAAATAGATCTGGCAAGAAGCCATTTTTTGCTCAAAATTTTCCACCCGTTCACGCAATGCGCAGACTACGTGCCAGGGTTGAAAACAGGAAAAATCACTTGGCTTGGCACCAAGTTCTTCAGGGCGTTTCAGTTTCTGCCCCTTGGCCTGGGCAGACCAGAGAGAAGATGGATGCCTGGCATGCCAGGAGCTGTGATCAGGATACCTCTTGACACTCTCACTGTGGAGGGTGGGTCTCAGAGAGTGAACCAAAGAATTCTAAAACTGATCAGCTCTAAAAGATCCTGTCTCTTAGGAAATAACATTATTCTTATTCAATCAAGAAGTACTTTTTAAAGAAACGCTTCACCACTAACACTCTTTACAGTATAAGGGATGATATTGGGTGGAAAAACACAATCATCAGTCATGCACTGAAGAGTAATTCATGAGTTGGACTCAATGTGAAGAAGTTTGGGGAATAATTAACCAATTAATTTTATTAACATCTTACAACTTATGTATACACAAGAGTGATATATGATAAAAATCTATTTCTAAAGTCTGAGAGCTTTTCCAATAACAATAAAACATAAGAAAGCATGTATTTTTTTTAACATCTTTATTGGAGTATAATTGTTTTACAGTGGTGTGTTAGTTTCTGCTTTATAACAAAGTGAATCAGTTATACATATACATATGTTCCCATATCTCTTCCCTCTTGCGTCTCCCCGCCTCCCACCCTCCCTAACCCACCCCTCTAGGTGGTCACACACCACCAAGCTGATCACCCTGTGCTATGCGGCTGCTTCTCATTAGCTATCTATTTTATGTTTGGTAGTGTATACATGTCCATGCCACTCTCACTTTGTCACAGCTTACCCTTCCCCCTCCCCATATCCTCAAGTCCATTCTCTAGTAGGTCTGTGTCTTTATTCCCATCTTGCCCCTAGGTTCTTTATGACCAGAAAGCATGTACTTAAATGACAGAGGATTTTTTTTCTTTCTTAGCTTATATAAAATAATGGTGCATCTTAAAATTGTGGCATCTCTGATAGATAAAATATGGTAAATATATAAACATGCGATATATGATCAAAGGTACCACTGAAGTAGAACCCAGAAATGCCAAATACTGTGATGATAAGAATTCCCTTCAACACTCAAGCATGTAAATTTGCGGCCTGTTAATAATTTCCAAAGTGGACTATAAATATGAAGTATACATTATTCCAAGCAGAAGTTAGGTTTAAATAAAAGTAAATTCAAAGGAAATGCAGAAAAAAATATGACAAGTATACGAAAAATACTTTGGGTGCATTTAACCTCAGTTTAAGATTAATATATGAAAGTGAGACCATGTGCCCAGCGTCTCTCCATGGCATATTACTTGACTATCTGTTAGCAGAAGAATCATGGACTAGATGAACCATGGATGTGACCTATTATAGCCTAGCACAGATGTGACTTCTATATTCCAAATATTTTAGGTTCAAAGTATGAACAGCCATATTAAAATATAGGTTTTTTAGGGTAATTCCCTGGCGGTCCAGTGGTTAGGACTCCTCGCTTGCACTGAAGTGGGCACGGGTTCCATCCCTGGTCAGGGAGCTAAGATCTCACATGCTGTGCAGTGCTGCCAAAACAAATTTAAAAATAAAAAATAAAATAAAATATGGGGGTTTTTTTGAATGAAATAAAGTAATCATGGTAGGGGCAGGGAGAGGAGTGTTCTTCAATCACTCAACCAGTAACCATTTCCACAGCAAACTAATCAGAGTTATATCAAATTTCAAAAGCCATCACCTCTCATGTGAATACAGGTTTGCTTCAAATCTGTTCCAAGCCTGATCTTCAGCTCACTTGTCCTTGGGGGAGGCCTGCCCTGAAAGTCGGACTCCTATCCCTGCCCAAACCATTTCAGGCTCTTCTCCACATGCTGTGTAGATTTCCTGCTGACTTCAAAGGCTGTGCTCCATGTGTGGTTACACACATACCGGAAAACTTTTTAAATGTTTGGCCTTTATTAGAACTTACACGCACCAAAGCTTTTAAGGTAAGATCTAAAAGCAACTTTTCAAACCAGACCCCAAAAATACATTGTGAGTGTTTTGACAGACAATGATACCTACTTCTTAGGATCTATGTAACATCTCAGCCAATTGACCACGTATGCAGCCCTGCAAATAGTTACTGAACACTTACTGTGTGAAAGTTATAATATGGCATGCATAGGGACCTAAGGATGCAGGTAATGTGATGCATAGAAGCTTATAATGGGGCATATAAAATAATATTTGGAATATCCATAAGGCCTATTTAAAATATATAAGTGAGAGATACAGGGTACAAATTAGTGGTTACCAGTGCAGGGGCAGGAGGGGGCACGGCAGGCAACAGGGGTAGGGAAGTGAGAGGAACAAACTATTGGGTGTAAGATAGGCTCAAGGATCTATTATACAACACAGGGAATACAGCCAATATTTTGTAATAACTATAAATGGAAAGTAATCTTTAAAAACTGTAGAAAAATTTTAAAATGAAAAATAAAAAATGCAAGTAAGGGCTTTAAAAAAACATGAAAGAAAGTAAAATCAATTTAAGCTAGGAAATTAGAAAGGCTTCATAGAGGAAACAGTATGTAAACTTCAATTTACTAATTCCTCTGAATACAATTGTGAGATCTTTGAGGGAAAGGGTAAGCATTCTATCTCTGAATCCACAATAGCTAGCACAATCCTTTGTTTATGGCAAAGACTCAGGAAAATTTTTATAAATTGAATTAAAATGGGAGGAATAGGAAGAGCAAAAGCATTCTAGATTGAGGAAACAGTATGGGTAATGATACAAGGGAAAGAAATCTGCACAAGGAATGTTCCAGAGAATGGTACCTACAGTGTGTGAGGAATGGAAGATTATGCTGGAAAGTAGTTGGTGACCAGATCATGGAAAGCTTTAAATGTCATGCCAAGGAGATAGGATTTTATTATTTTGGAAAAAGGAGCTGATGATGATTAGAGTTGTGCTTTAAGAGAACTCTGACAAGAGTATTTACAATGATTTAGACAGGGGTTGACACTAGAAGAACTGAGGCTATTAAACAAGCTATTGTAATAGAGCAGGCAAGAGGAAAATAAGTTCAGAACTGAGACAACAGCAACAGAAGTGGAAAAGCACCGAGAAGAGTAAAAAGGCACCCTGAAGTAGAAACCCCACATTTAGTTGGTGTGGGGGGTGGAGAGTTGAAGAAAATATGAAAGTTTTAAGGCTTGTTGATTAAGAGAAGAGAAGTCCATTAATACACATAAGAAATGAGCTATCTGGGGAAGAGGATGAATCTATTAGTGAAAGTATGAGCATTTAAGTTGAAATTTCAGTATGCATCCACAATATGGGAATGGGATCCAGGCTCAAGGTTCCAAAGTCACCTGCCAAGCTGAACCCTGATAATGAATGAGATCCCAGAGGAAGGAAGCTACTACAGGTTGTTATAAAATATGAGAAATTGTTCTTGCCTTAGCTCTAGAGGAAACTGTGAATATGAATGTTTCTTCCTCCTTGCTGGTAATAAAACTAAGTGATCATATTTCGCTTTTGCCCCTGACTACCAGGCTGCTTACATGCGTTCAAGTCCACTATTATGATAATTTTTATGTTTGAAAATTTTCTATTCTCCATTCTTTGGTCTTACCGTAGTTACTTTTTTTTTGTCCTGCTTCTTCACTTCTAATCTTTATTGTTTCATTTTATGTGTCCAATATCTCTATAAATATTTGTTGAAAAAAATGAATGAATATAGGAAGCCACCTCAAATCCTCTGTGGAAAAACAGGATATAAATAAATCTAAATTTAAAATGGTTTTATTTGCATGGATGATAACTAACTTCTTATAAATTAAGGAAATGTTTCTCTCCAATTAAGAAAACTTGCTAGATTTTAAACATCTGTGTTTTAAAAGGGAAATTAAGGAATGATCAATTTCATTATAAAACAATTTAGCCTCGCAAAGATTCTCACTCTAAAAATCCAAGCTACATGCTGAGAAAAATTTTTCAAGCAAGAATTAGAAACTTTTGGCAAGCAAAATTTAAAAATTAAAGCATCTCTAATATAGTAATGCAAAGTGTTAAGGAAACACTATTTACAAATATTCAATTTATATACCATTTTTTAAAGAGAGAAGATACTGAATAAACAAGCCACACAATGACAACTCAACGATAAATGCTGTACCCTATTCCAAATGGAGGTGTTTGTACATGTATATTATGTATATTAGCTGTGATCTCTTTGTGCTTTTCTTGGTTCCAGCCTAATAGAAAAGTCCCTTTTCCAAGCTCAGGGGCCTCCACTTAACACTATGTTTCCACAAGTCCTGTCTGTTCTATGGACAACTGGGAGTTTGTCGTCTTCCCTGGCAAGCCTTATCATAAGCTCTGTTAGCTCCTTTCAACCAGTTACCAGGTCCTGTCCTCCTCACTGGCACAACTCCTTAATACTCAAGCAGCTGGAGACCTTAACGGAAAATATGTAGGGTAGGTCCAAATATACATATTTTCCTTCTACGCCAAATGTATTCCTCCATTCACCCATTCATGGGTCCAAACCAGGGAACCTACAAGTCATCCTGAAGAAACATCACCTTTTGGAAAAACAGCCTTCAGTTATAGGTCTTTCAAAATCTGTCTTAAATGTTATGACAAAAAAATGCAGCATTTTAAATAAAGCAAATGTCCTTGTGATCCTTGCATGGAGACCATCTCTTGGGCATGTTTTGCTACATGTAACTCTTTGCTTAAGCACTATTTTTAAAGCTCATTTATTGAGGAGTCTATGTCCTATGTCCTAGACATTTAGACTTTTTAGACTTTGAAAATGAAGACTTTGCAAATGCAAACTTAGAAAGCCACAAAACTTTTAAGAGCCCTTGGCTTTTTGTGCACACAACACTGCCTTTCTGGATAATTCTTCTGTATTCAAAGAGTTCATCATCAGTTCAACAGAGCTCTAAGAATCTCCAGTCCTTCAACATACATTTAGTGAATATCTTCTACCTGTGAGTTTAGTGAAGGCTTCCAAGAAGAGATGAAAGCTGTATCTTGAAAAGTAAGTCAAGTTAGGCAGGCAAAAGGGAACCCAAAGAGCTTTCCAGGTAGATAGGAATATGTGTTAAGCTATGGAGACATGAAAGGCCTTGATGCTTTTGCTAGGAGCTCTAAGTAGTTCAGCAGGACTGAACACCACGGTGAACGGGGAGGAGCAGCAGGAGAGGAGAATGGACAGAGGCAGATGGCAGATCATGAGCGAAACAGTGTATCATGCCAAAAAGCTGGGTAACAGAGATTTTAACAGTAGAGTAACTTGACAAAACTTGCATTTTAGAAAATCCATTTGTTTTTGACTTATGAAAAGGACAATTTCATATACATTTTTAATATAGTTCTCTACTGAACTCACACTCCCATTCCCTCAGATATTCTTTGCCTACGTTTTCCCTTCTTTCTATTCCTCCCTCTCCTTCCCACTCTACCATCAGCTAATGCTGTCATCTTATGAAATTGGAACTTCCCTATCCTCCCCCTATCAACTCTATGCCCCAACTTCTTTATCCTTTAGTTCCAATGGATGAGGTGCCCCTCCTCCTCTTGTAAAAGGCTTTCCACTACAGAACCCCTGGATTCCATCCCCCTGCATTTTCCCAAGGCTTTCCTGACCCTCCCTCCTGTCTTTCTTCCCTGTATCATCTATGTCTTCTCCTGGATCATTCCCACTAGCAAACAAAAATGCTCTAATACAGGGGTACCCAACCAGGACCGCACAGCAGGAGGTGAGCAGCAGTGAGTGAGCGAAACTTCATCTGCCGCTCCCCATTGCTAGCATTACCGCCTGAACCTTCCCCCGCCACGCCCCCGGTGCGTGGAAAAATTGTCTTCCATGAAACCGGTCCCTGCTGCCAAAGATGTTGGGGATCACTGCTCTAATATCTCCCATCAAAAAAATGCACCCTCCCAGACCCTGTTCCAGCTTTTCCTCAGAAGAGTTGTCTATGCACTCTGTCCCCACTTACTTCCCATTCCCTTCTCAACTCACTCCAAGTTGAGATTCCTACCACTCCAATAAAACTGCTCTTTTCTCTCAGTTCTATACAGCCTCTTGATTTACCTGCTACATCTTTGGTCTCTCCTTGGCTCCCTTTGCAGGGTGCCTTTCTTCTGCTTTTCTTCTTTTTCCCCTCTTTCACATATCCTCTCCTAAGGTTTTCTTTTAATTGAGATATAATTCACGTACCATAAAATTCACCCTTTGGAAGTGTACAATTCAGTCATTTTTAACATATTCACAATATTGTACCACCATCAATGCTATCTAATCCCAGAACATTTTCATCACCCCCAAAAGAAACCCCATACCCACTAGCAGTCATTCTCCATTTCCATACCCTGCCTTAGCTCCTGGCAACCACTAATCTGCTTTCTGTCCCTATGGATTTGCCTATTCTGGACATTTCATATAAATGGAATATGATATGTGGTCTTTTGTGTCTGGCTTCTTTCACTTAGCATAATATTTTCAAGGTTCATCCACATTGTAGCATGTATCAGTACTCTATTCCTTTTTATGGCTGAATAAAGTTTCATTTATGGATATATCACATTTTGTTTATCCATTCATCAACTGATGTGTATCTGGGCTATTTCTACCTTTTGGCTATTATGAATAATGTTGCTATAAACATTCATGTACAGGTTATTGTGTATACTAAGGTTTTCATTCTTGTCGGTGTAATGCATAGGAGTGGAATTACTGGATATTATAAGTATATTTAACTTTTTAAGAAACTGAAAAATTGTTTTCCAAAGTGGCTTTACAATTTTACACTCCCATCAGAAATGTATGAGGAATCCAATTTCTCCATATCCTCATTGAAACTTGTTATTGTTCATCTTTTTCTTTAATCATACCCATCTTAGTGCATGTGAAGTGATATCTCATCATTGTTTTGATCTGCATTTCCCTAATAGCTAATGACACCGAGCATCTTTTCATGTGCTTATTGGTAACTTGTATATATTCACTGGAGAAATACCTACTCAAATCCTTTGCCCATTTTTAAATTGGGTTATTTGTCTTTTCATTAAGTTATAAGAGTTCCTTATATATTCTGGATACTAGTCCTTTATCAGATACATGCTTTGCAAAAAAAAAAAAAAAAGTCTCCCATTCTCTGGGTTATCTTTTCATGTTCTTAGTAGTGTCCTTCAAAGCACAATAGTTTTTAATTGTGATGAAGTCCAAGTTATTATTATTATTTTTTTTTGGTCACTTGTACTTCCAGTGTCATAGCTAAGAAACCACTGCCGAATCTAAAGTCATCAAGATTTACACTTGTGTATTGCTCTAAAACTCTAAGAGTTTTATTGTTTTAGCTTTTGCATTTAGGTCTTCAATACATTTTTAGTTAGTTTTTGTATATGGTTTGAGATAGCGTTCCAAATTCTTTTGCATGTGTGTATCCCGTTGCCCCAGCACCATTTGTTAAAAAGGCTACTTTTCCCACCCTGCACTGAATTGTCTTGGCATTCTTGTCAGAAATCAATTGACCATAAATGTAATAGTTTATTCCCAGACTCTCAATTCTATTCCATTGGTCTATGTCTATCCTTATGCCAGTACTATACTGTTTTGATTACTGCAGTTTTGCAGTAAGTTCTAGAATTGGAAAGTGTGGGTCCTCCAACTTTGTTGTTTTTGTTCTTCCAAGATTATAATACCCTTCTTATAAAGGGGTCCACATGAAAAAGGCAAAGAAATGTGAAACACATGGTAAATGTGTGTAGGGCATGAATCACAGTTCAGTCAAAGCACAACAGATAACCTGGAGAAGCTGGGCCATTCAGGGCCATTTATGCCATGCCAAGAAGCTTAAATTTTATGCTATTGGCATTAAGAGCTGAAAAGTTTTCACCAAGATAGTGACACCATTTAATTTTAATTTCATATCTATCATGCCATGACTGTGTGGAAGTTAGATTGAAGGGTTACAGATGGGGAAGGCATTAAGTATATTGCTATAGTCCAGAAGATGAATGATGATAACTTGAACTCAGTCAATGGTTGTAGGAATTAAGCATCACTGGTAGTAGGAATTAAGCATACATAGGTGATTAACTTCAGAAATACTTAGAAAGTAAATTAAGCTATTTGGAGATCATCAGTGACCTTGGCAAGGGCAGTTTCAGTGTACTGATGGGAAATGAAGACACATTTCATTCCTTATCCACAGCTGCAGAAATAATAGGAACTGTGAAAGTAGTGATTAGTAGGCTCCCAAATCTGGCTGCTTATCAGAAGCACCAGAAGAGCTTTTGGAAAAACACTGATTACTCTGGTTTAACTCCAGACCCACTGAGTCAGTCTCCATGAGTAGAGCCCAAGAACCCATATTTTGACAAGTTCCTCAGGTAAATCATACACACACATATCTATATACTTGCTTTGGGAAATGTTGAGATGGACCATTCTTTCACGTATTAATTATCCCTTGTAATTCAAATCTACTTGGTTCCTGGGTTCAGAGAACAAGAGTTCAGATAGTAAAAGTTGGAAAGATAGTGAGGGAAGAAAAGAGCTAAGCTAACACAGCTGAAGAGGGCAGATGTTAAAACAGAAGAATCATAAGTAGATTTGTATCATTAAAAAAATGGAAGGGAATTACATCTAATATCTTATAATAACCTATAATGGAATATAACCTGAAAAAAAATCACTATGCTGTACACCTGAAACTAATGCAACACTGTAAATCAACTATAATTAAAAAAAATTTTAAATAAGTAAAAATAGTAGAGAAGTACAGGTGAGAGAAAGGATAACTCAAAAACTAAGGTACATGGGCTATAAGTATTAGTTTATCAAGCTAAGAGCATTATTTCAAACACAGTCAATATTATCTCATAAGTGTCAAATAGAAGTATTTCTAAAAGCCATGATCTTTATGCCCAATACCAACCCATCTTAAGTCGGGTCAACAGTTTTCTTAGTGAAAATTCAATAAAAATTAAGTACATAAACAGAATTGTGCAAGATACTATGGGGAATACCAGTAAGGAGTTTGCAGTCTGCCTCAGGGACCACAAACTACAATAAGTCAGTCAGAAACCTTGAAGAGCTAAACAGCACGGAACTAAACTTAGGGAACCATCCCTAAGTCATCGAGAGGTCAGAAAAGGCTGCAATCTGTGACTTTTGGCCCCATCTCAACTTATCAAATTCTTATACTTTCCTGGCTCATCTCAAACCGTACCTCTTTGATGAAATCTTTCCTGGACTCTCCAAAGAGATGTGATATTTTCCTTTAACCATTCAGACCACTCTGTACCTCTAAAGACACCCAAATTCTATCTAAACTTCCATTTCCAATAATAATCACAAACACTTAACTGTTGCTATGCGATAGCAAGAATCTTCAAAGTCAAGAACCTTCAGAGGCTCCACCTGCCTCCTTCTACACCATGCCAAGAAGCCAGTGAGTCTTTAATCCCCAGCCTCTATCCTTCTGGTGATGGAATACTTACTGCTTCACAGGCAATTCATTCCATTTCTTAACCGTTCTGTTGAGCAGTCTCCCTTATGTTAAGTTTAAATCTGCCTGCCTATAACTTTCACCCATTTGTTCTAATTCAGTCTTCCAGGGACATACAGAGCCAATCTCCAGTTAACAGCTCCTCAAATATTTGGAGATATCATCCTGACCCAGCCAACTACTTTCTAACAAATGCCTTGCATAAAAATTGTTAGCCTGGTTACCCTGATAACAACAGCATGGTGCATATCAATCCTGTACCCTTCTGGGTTACCAAGTTCTTTGAAGGAGCTGTTATATACATAGAGCCTCACACAGTTTCTGGCATGGAGTGGACTCTCAAAATATGACTGTAAATGACTCAGTGAGTGAACAAATCCACCTGCTATTAGAATTTTCAAACGTATCCTTTCACAACTGGTTTAATCATCTACCTACAACCAAACAAGTTTATTAAACTCTCTCTGCTCTCAAAAATCAAATAAATGTAATATAAAGAAAATATAAACTCAGAAATAATTTGTCAGATATGCAGGTTAAATGAAACATCTTAATAAATAAGAAACCTCAGTGAGAGAAAGACAATTTTTACTATTTCTACTATACGCACTCTTGAAATGTCTGAGTTTTTATCACATATACATATTCCTTTTTCAATTAAAAGACAGTCAATTTAACAAAATAAAAATATTAAAATTATCTTCATTTTAACTCACCTAGAGAAATAGTATAGTATAGTGTGAATTTTGCCTTCCATAATACATCCTACCATTGAAACATAGAATTAAATAAATGACTAGAGGTAACATTGATCTAGTCCAGAGGCATTCGACAATTTTGAGGACAACCATAGTAAGAAATACATTTTATATTGCTGTATGGTAAACATATACAAATATACAACTAATGCAAAAGGTTCACCATACAGTGCTTATCATCACTACCTGGAAGGTACTCTGATACTTTTTTAAGGCTGTTGCAACCCACTAAATTGATATCACATCCCACTAGTAGGTCACACCCACAGTTTGAAAACCTCGGATCCAGTCCAACATCCACCCCATCCTCAACCAATTTATTGATGAAGAACGTATGCTTCAGCTTGGATAAATGTATAGAATCACGTAGTTAGTTCATTCATTTAGCTCCTGCTATATGCCAGCATTGTGTTATGGAAAATGACCAATGAAACACAGCTCCTGACTTCATGGAAGCTGCAAACACTTGGACAGAGAGACAAAGCAACCAACTGTACAGTAAGATCCCTGTGCAGTGAAGTATGAACGAGGACCACTGAAGAGGGGCTCTAAATCAGACAGGGAGAGCTGCGGAAGACCAGTGGGGTGACAGTAAAGACCAGACTAATCCTAGCTCTCCTTGCTTTCTGCCATGTTGCCTCAGCTTATCTGCGGTATTTCTTTAACATCCAGGGAACACCTACCGTGGGTGTAAATCAAATCCACCTCAAACTAGATAACTCACAAATACTCCTAACTCCCTCAGCAGTAAGATTCCACTGTGTTCTTTCTTCAAATCTTTTCTCCTCCTTTAAATATATGAAAAGAATGGACCTCAATTTTATTAACTAGGTAACAGAAACAGACACACGTACACACAAAGCTCTAAGCCTCCTCTGGATAACCCAAAGCTATTCTTACACAAAGCTTCTGAGGCATACCTAGCAACACAAAGATAATGTAATACCAAATGGAATTAGTTAACTAGCTCAGAGCTAAAATTGGAGGTTAACAGTTGTGGAAATGTCAATCAAGTCAGGATATGAAACTTTCCATTGAAAATAGAGTCACTGGGTATTAGTTCAACACCTACTGCAAGAATTTTGATACTTCTCTAAGGTCTAATAGCACCAGACACTATTATTTTTCTATCTTACCTCCTGATCCCTTGTCTGTAGATCATTTCTGTTCCTTGGCCTTAGCTCATATTCTTGCTAAGTCGTCCTGCTTCTCCAATCAGACTCTCTCAGTTGTTTTTCCCACTTCTACCACCATCTTTGCCTACAACTTCACCTAACATTTCCAAAAGATAAAGATATGCTAAGAATGGTTTATTCCATATCACAGAATCAAATACTTTGCTTAAAATTCATTCTCTAGGAGAACATATGAAAATAATTTCAGCAAAATTCATTTTAATTCTATTATCTCTATGTTATTAACTCTACTATGTTCATTATCTCTGGTGTTTGCCATTTAAACCCTAGCATGTCACTTAACTTTTTCTAGTTCAATCTTCCACATTTCTAAATTGAAGTTAATAAAACATGCCTTTACTATGCTCTCAGGGATATTGTTAGGATTAATAAAAGAATAAATGAAAAGTACTTTGGAACTCTTGGAAGGGAAGAGTATACAAATGGGATTTATGTTGTATATATCTGTTTAAAGAAAAAAAAATACCCTGGGGTGATGCAAATTGTGGACAATGCTTTCTTTTAAAAAGGTCCAAATATACTTTAAGTTAGTCTGATCTAAAAGTTGGTATTTTGACGCAGATGTGATTTTTCCCACATGCACAAAAAAGAGAATTTGCAAATACACATTACTATCTATTCTCTCCTAAATTTGCTTTTGTTTCAGAAAATGCCCAGTCTAGATAAAAAACTTAAATAGCTATCATTTATTGATTGCATTATCATAGACCAGGCACATTACACAGTACTATCTATCCTCTCTCCTAAATTTACTGTTATTTTTAAAATAGTTAGAAAACGTCCATTCCAGATAAAAGACTAAAGCTAATAACCATTAAATGGGTTCTGGTAGCAATTCCAACATGGGGAGGTGGTTTTTTCCACACCAACAATAAGCAGTACTCCGGACACCAGCTGGGTATCCTACAATTCAACTCAATTCTGACACTATCTACCTGGAGAAAGCATCAGATTTCACAGGTTGACAGCTCAGTTCCACAAGACCGCCCTCTCCTGCAACTTCAGACACCAATCATAAGCCCAGGTTGTTAGCTGTGTTTCTAACCCACCAGCTACAGGTTGGATGTTCCCATGACCTCCTCTATTCAGTCAACTTGCTAGAGCGGTTCAGAGAACTCAGAGAAGCATTTTACTTATTATACTACTGGTTTATTATAAAAAGATATATATATATCAGGAACAGCCATATGGAAGAGACATACAGGACAAGGTATGGGGAAAGGGTGAGGAGCTTCCAAACCTTCTACAGGTACACCACTCTCCCCAAATCTCCACGTGTTTGCCAACCCAGAAGCTCTCTGAACCCTGTCCTTTTGGGGTTTTTTTTATGAAGGCTTCATTACAGTTATGCTTGATTAAATCATTAGCCACTGGCAACTGATTCAACTTGAAGCCCCACTCCGTTCCCTAGAGGCTGGGGGTGGGGGATGGGACAAAGTTCCAACCCTCTAATCACGTGGTTAGTTCCACTGGCAACCGGCCCTCATCCTTGGGTGCTTTCCAAAAGTCACCTCATTAACCTAACAAAAGACACCCTTATCACCTTCAACACTTCGGAAATTCCAAGGGTTTTGGGAGCTGTGAGCCAGGAACTGTGAACGAAGACCAAATATATTTGAGAATTATCATGTGAATGACATGTCATGTGAATGACAAAATATATATTTTTCTTATAAATCACAATATCGCAGCAATCATTTATTAAATGCTTATTATGGGGCCATACGCTTTACATCATCTTACTTGGAACTCACACGCACATAAAACAATGAAGTCTGTATTATTGTCCCTATAATGCAAATGAGGAAATTAAGTCTCAGTGAAGTTCAATGCCTTGCTGAGGAGCCATGTGTGTATCCAGTATAGAGTCAGCGGTGGGACCGACACACCTACCAGCAAAGCCGGCACTCTATCACCAGAATATGATGACTCCTTTTCAAATATTGGCTTTTTTTTTTTTTTTTTTTTTTTTTTTGCGGTACGCGGGCCTCTCACCGTCGTGGCCTCTCCCGTTGCCGAGCACAGGCTCTGGACGCGCAGGCTCAGCGGCCATGCCTCACGGGCCCCGCCACTCCGCGGCATGTGGGATCCTCCCGGACCGGGGCACGAACCCGTGTCCCCTGCATCGGCAGGCGGACTCTCAACCACTGCGCCACCAGGGAAGCCCCAAATATTGGCTTTTTGAGGATCTAAGAAAACAAATATCTTAAGTAAGATTAGGTACCCATCAAATTACTTATTTAAATGAATTAGTCTTTTCAATTTCAAGCCAAGGAAATGATAGACAATGAGGTCCTTCAGAAGCCCTACTAACTTCTAATAGGTGTGTATGTGTTATTCCCGGGGATATCATGACCTTGAAGCTCCGGGAAATGAAAATAAGACACTGTCACAAAGAAGCACTGAGACACACACACTTTAAACTCCTGAAAATAGAGAATCTTCAGTAGGGATGTTAGAAGAAAAACAAAATCTAAAGCAATCTGTATCATTCATAAAATTCATGGACCAAATAAGTCATCCTTTTCCTCAACAATTATCTTGCCTTTCTTATTAACTTTAAGAATTTAACGCAACATTAAGGCTTGTTGAAACTGTTAAAATAATTTCTATGACATTGATGGGCCTCACCCAAAGAATACAAACACAAAAAAAGAATATGAAACAGGCAAACTGAAAGGTAAGGATTTGCTACCCAAATATATATCTTATTTATTATTTCTTTTAAAGCATGCTCACTTGTTTTGTTTTTTATAAATTTATTTATTTATTTTTATTTTTGGCTGTGTTGGGTCTTCGTTGCTGCAGGTGGGCTTTCTCTAGTTGCGGCAAGCAGGGGCTACTCTTCGTTGCAGTGCATGGGCTTCTCATTGTGGTGGCTTCTCTTGTTGCAGAGCATGGGCTCTAGGCACGCGGGCTTCAGTAGTTGTGGCACATGGGCTCAGCAGTTGTGGCTCACGGGCTCTAGAGCGCAGGCTCAGTAGCTGTGGAACATGGGCTTAGTTCCTCCGTGGCATGTGGGATCTTCCCGGACCAGGGCTCAAACCCGTGTCCCCTACATTGGCAGGCGGATTCTTAACCACTGAGCCACCAGGGAAGCCCCATGTATATATTTTAATTTACAAAAAATCTCACCCATTTCTTTAAATAGTAACCTTTCCATTTATGTTACTTATTCATACACAACTTTTCAGAAGCTTTCCTCGGTTTAAGCAAGGTCAATCAGTGACCAACCCAGGCACAACCTTCTAGATATGCCCACCTGGTGTGAAAATATTAATATTGTGTGAAAACATCCACTATTTCATGTAGTCTTTTCCTGGGCCCATCTGTTTCCTAAAACTTTACAATTTACTCTAGAATATATTATCTCAGACAAATTACCTGGTCTAAGCCTGAGAAAAATCCTGTTCCCTGTCTCTTTACCCTATTGTGTATGGGGGGAAAAAAAATCATTGCTGGTCTACCATCAAGAAAAGTAATGGAGGGGAGTATCAAGGAGGAGGAAAGAGTGGTCCAATGGAAGGGAATGGGAAAAGGAGGTGGAGAGGATGAGAGGGAGGCACTTTAAAACAATAAGAGGAGAAAGAGAAAATGATGAACTGCCATGAGGCTCCCAGTTCTGAACACTAAGTTCCAAACTCAACTGTGATTCTATTTCTGACCTTGGGCCAATCTCTTGTTTCTCTGCATCCTAATGTAGCTCCAAGAAGTGACGAAAATTAAACTAGGAGAAAGTTGGGTTTTTTTGTTTTTTGGTTTTTTTTTTTTTTTACAGAACCTAGTGAAAAGCCAGTCCTCACTACTGATTTTTAAAAAGCTAAGCCAGCTATGACCAAAAAAACCAAAATTGCCAACCTGGTATTAATAAACCTTCTAATTTTCTGGAACAGTGTTTAATTCAATAATAAAAATCATTTAGTATCAACCTTCCCTTTGCCTTTAGCCTCCTTTCTTTCTAAATACATTCTATTCTCAGGTTTGCCTTTAGAACATTTTCCCTGACATTTTGTCTTCCACTTGCTCTACTACTTTAACTAAATGCCTTATTCTTAAAGAATAGAATTCCATCTCCTTAAGTATTAGTGCCTTAAAGATCCTTAGTGAGTCTGATCTATCCCACCTATCTCAATGCATCCAGTTATATTTTTAATCTCTCCAACCTCTTTTCTTTCCTGCTACTCTTCTCTCAGGCCCTCTCCAACATAGTGTTCTTTGTGATTAAGTGACAGTCTAAATTCAATGCCTTGTTGTCAAGTCAGACACTGAGACACAGATCACCAACTCCCTGCTTTGACATCGATACTTCAGTACATGCAGCCTTGAGCTAAAATGATACCAACTGCCAAATGACACCGAAATCTCAAATACTGTCTGCTTTCCACTATATCACAAATTCATTTTCAGAACTGTAGTTTTTCAGAGTTGTTTTCTTTTTCACAAAAATAAAGTGACATAGTATAAATTATTTTGTCCCATTTAGTTTGCATTATACCCAACTGCCTTCATTTTACAAACTCTTTGAAAGTTGTGGTCTCATAGCTTATGCTGTCAGTTCTCTTTTTATATATAAATATATCAGCTCCTATACATTTATACTTCCTTCTACATTCTTACCCAGTATACTTAGAACTCAGTAATATATGCTCATTGACTTTCCTTGCCCACATTTCTCAAGAGTATCAATAGGAGTCATATCCAAGGCTAAATCCCAGCTTGGCACTTGCTAGCCATGTGACCTTGTACAAATTATTTGTCTCTCTAACCCTGAGTTTCCTCCCTTATTAACATGGGGATGTGAAAACAAGCTACAGAAGGCACGGAATGTGTATAACAGAATCCATGCCTGCAACCAAGTAAGACAAAGCAAATATTGGCCTCCTTCTTCCGTCCACTTTATAAAAATGTGTTTACTATAACATAATCCTTTAGAATTCTTAAATGAATGCTGACTGTGAGAAAAAGCAAAGCAGACTTAGAGATAGGCAAAACTTTGGCCATACAGAAAATGAATTGTTCTATACAGTACATTAACTCAAGAGTTCTCTTGACTTGGCTCTGGTGGAAGAGGAAAAAAAACATCTATTTCTTTTAGCTTCTTGCAGTCCTCAAAATTAATCATAATAAGTAAAACAGCATAATTTAACTGTACTTATTAGCCCTAGCACCAAGTACTTACTACCTAAGACAAACACTAATATACTAAATGTATGTCCCATTGGTAGAGAACCCAATAGCCTACCTTGTAGAACAGCTAACTACTAAGTTTCCATTCCTCCAAAGTTTTGGATGATACCTGCCCAACTTCATTCTTAAAGGAGTAATGGAGTGCATTTTTTGATATCTATTAATCATAAGTAAATTTCAAAACAGAGATATCCTATGAAGTCCAGTTCACCTAGGTATATTGCTTCTAACGAATTATTGATAATTAAGTTGATTGTTATAATTAAATCCTACCAACTGAATTTATGATAACCTAAAAGTATATTACATAGAGTGAATTCAGCAAAAATACCTTTGTAATTTCAGGTTTTAGCAATTCATTGTTGGATGAAACAAAGTTTATGTTTCTGACACTTCAGTTAAATAGACCCTTGAGAACCATGAAGTATGATTTTCAACAATGATCACATTTTAATTGTTAGCACCCATTTATCTAATAACTTTAATACTTGGAAGCCATTTGTTGAAAAATAGTCACTAATTCAGATGCTTTGATATTTTTAAAAATCTTTTCCCTCAATACAAACCTATTTCTGAATTAAGAAGTTTACTAATATGCATGCTCTGTGCCTAATCTTATTTGCAATTAGAGAACTCTTACCTCCCCAATTTTTAATACTCTCTTGAAATCAAAGGATTTAAGAATAAATTAGTATCTATCAGGGGCTTCCCTGGTAGCGTAGTGGTTAAGAATCCGCCTGCTAATGCAGGGAACACAGGTTCGAGTCCTGGTCTGGGAAGATCCCACATGCCACCAAGCAACTAGGCCCGTGAGCCACAGCTACTGGGCCTGCGTATCTGGAGCCTGTGCTCCGCAACAAGAGAGGCCGCGATAGTGAGAGGCCCGCGCACCGCGATGAAGAGTGGCCCCGGCTCGCCGCGACTAGAGAAAGCGCTCGCACAGAAACGAAGACCCAACACAGCCTAAATAAACAAACAAACAAACAAATAAATAAAAGCCTACAGAAGTGGTTATTCTTTTTTTTGTTTTGTTTTTGTTTTTGTTTTTTGTTTTTGTTTTTTGCGGTACGCAGGCCTCCCACCGTTGTGGCCTCTCCCGTTGCGGAGCACAGGCTCCGGACGTGCAGGCTCAGCGGCCATGGCTCACGGGCCCAGCCGCTCCGCAGCATGTGGGATCTTCCCAGACCGGGGCACGAACCCGTGTCCCCTGCATCGGCAGGCGGACTCTCAGCCACTGCGCCACCAGGGAAGCCCTGAAGTGGTTATTCTTTAAAAAAAAAAAAAATATCTGGTCACGTCCATTCAACAACAGCATCAAATGGCTCACTTTTAAGGTTCTCCTGTGAAACAACTCTAATTTGATAATCAACATACCCACCTCTAGAAACCTCACAACTAAATAAATAAACCTTATATAACATTTCCACATTGAAATGTACTCCCCTCAACATAGTCACTTTATCCTTTATTTGATCCCCATTAGTCAAAAAACCTATTCTACCTGTGCAAAATTGAAAGTCTATTTACCATTTAGGCTAGAAGAAAATAACGTGAATCCTCTGCCTATATAGTAAGCATTGAAGAACTAATGTTTCTAACAAGTATGTCATTAAAAAACATTTACACCTTAGCAACTAGTAGTACAGTTTTCACTTAACACCTCTATAAACAAGTTATATTCCCTATCAACACATACTTAAATAAATAACCCAATTATATCCTAGAGCTCCCTTCAAGAATGTCTAAATATAGGTAAAGAAAAAAACTTATCTTTTAACTAATGTTGTTTCTGCCTAAGGGGTTGCCTCAAATCCTCTGTGAAATGAGGCAAGATAGACATACATAAATAAATATGACTGAAATTATTAACATAGCAGTTTCTTATTATTTTAGGTGGTGATTTTAAGTGTGATCAAAGAAAGAAGTTAAAAGTATTTATCAGAGGAACTGGTAAATCTCAATACGGAGGGGGTTTAATACAGCACAGAGGTTTTAGAGCACAAGTATAGAGCCCAGATACCTCAAGTTGAATCCTAGCTCCACTGTTTTTATGTTAAATTTGCCTTCAGCAAGTTACTCAAAGTCTCTAAATCTCAATTTCCTCCTCTATAAAACAGAACTCTTAAGAGTACCCTCCTCAGGCTTCCCTGGTGGCGCAGTGGTTGAGAGTCCGCCTGCCGATGCAGGGGACACGGTTCGTGCCCCAGTCCGGGAGGATCCCACATGCCGCGGAGCGGCTGGGCCCGTGAGCCATGGCCCCTGAGCCTGTGCGTCCGGAGCCTGTGCTCCGCAACGGGAGAGGCCACAACAGTGAGAGGCCCACGTACCGCAAAAAAAAAAAAAAAAAAAAAAAAAAAGAGTACCCTCCTCTTCAGGGGTTTATGAGGATTCAATGAAATTACCCATGTAAAAGCACCTAGAATAGTACCTGATGCATAACAAGTACTCCATAAATGTTGACCATTATCATCATCAACATCTCACTGCACTGTTAAAAAAAAGGGGGGATGTAAAAGTAGTTGAATAAATTCTTCGGTGCACAAACCAGACCAATGGGCAGACCCCAAGCCATCTAGTGAACCCCTATATTCAGACAATGAGTCTCAGCTTCTATTCATTAGACCTTAAGCTGCCTCTCACTGAGAGCATTATATCTCATCTGAACACCCAAAAGAACAATCTGGTTACTCACACTATATTACATTAATATGTAAATTCATCACTTCAGCAAGAAAAATCACAAACAAGTAGTTCATTCATGATTCATTATATTCATAATAATCTCAAACTTGTCACCCCAAAATTGGATTTTAGAGCTACAGTTAAATGAAGTAACACATTCACATCCAAATTCACTCAGTGGTGTCAAAAAAATCAATATAAACAAACAAACTGAGAGGAGAAGAGATGTTTAGGCCACTAAACATGGAATGTTAAATATTAAGGAGAAATTATCATTATTTTGAAGACCAGCTTAAATGATGAGCAAATGCTTAATTTACACAAGTAATGACCCCTTGTTTTACGACTGCGTTCAATAACTGCACAGAGATCAGAGTCTTAAAATGAAAACAGCTACATGTAAAAGAGGAAAGTTTCATTCTTAAAGAAAAGAACCTTATCTTTATTGGAAAATTTCTGGATAATAAAGATAAAAGGTTATAGTAGAATACGAGTAGTTTTTTCCACCTAGGATGAATCTCCTAACAAAATAGAGAATTCCTGTTTCCCTAAGGTTGGTTTATAATCAGAAATTAGATTCCTCAATAATTCAATGACCGAAACCTTTATTAAAGTCAAATGACCTTTTTAATTAATTTTCTCATAATATATAAGCTCTGCTGGCAGGTGTCATCTCTACAGATAATAAAGCATTGCTATATTTACTAAATGAGTTTTTCCCTTTATGTCCATCCTTTTCTTTGACTTGACATTCTTACAGTAATTAATTATTGGTAAAGCTTTAAAAAGTATAATAAATTACTAATGTATTCTGGTAAATGACGTCCCTGTTTTTCATTCTATCATTAAAAATGTTCAAGCTACAATATTTTACTCTTCCAAATTTTTTAAAATTCTCATTTGAAAAGAGGGTAGCTAATGAGGAAAAATGTTTACAATTTTATTACAGCATTAATGAATATATTCAGGATTTGAAAATCTGAAGAACAGAATTAAGATACATACATAAAATTGACATTAGGTTCAAAAGCATTTATAAAACAGACTCATCCAACTAAATATATGAAAGACGCATAAAATATGGTCACTGGATTTGAATTACTTACAATTTTAATCTTTAAGTATTTGTTTAAAAAACAAAAGTAGCTAAATGACAAGTAAGGCATACTGTTAAATGCTCTGGAGTTTGAAAACCCAAAAGTACGTTGTCATCAAACCTCACCTTCCCTATAGATACCACTTTAAATTTAGTGAATTTCATTGGCAATAAAGAGAGTAAAACCCTTAAGTATGTGACTGTTCTGTGTACATGTTTTAAATCACATATTCATCCATCACTTCACCATAAGCCTATGATGACGTAGGCAAAATGCTTTACCATCACTTTTCTCATCACTCAAATTAATGATAAAACCAAGCAAAATGACTTAGTCAAAGATACCAACCGTCAGCAATTTTACTTTTTTTTAAGTTGGGTTTCTTAGCTTTCTAATTCAACAGAAAAACAAAAAACAAAAATCCTAAGAGTATCACCTGAGAGAGAGCATCATCTGAGAGAAAAGAATATACACTTTATGGATACTAGCATTCCCAAAGGAGATACGGGAATATCTAAATTTTACACATCACCAAACACTAACAAAAAAAGAAGAAAAAAAAAAACCAAAAAACAGGAACTTTCTGAATCCCAAATAAAAAGAGTAAAGTACAATCTCTGTATTGTACCCTCTCTGGCCCACTCTCTCGGCTGTTGTACATTTCTACCTGGTTTACTGCTAGGAAACAGATTTCGGCTTTCATAATGCTTTCTAATGGGCTTTTCTTAGCAAATGTCTACACTGCTCAGGCAAGGCCGTTAAGGTAACTTAATCTTTCATGAATTGCTCAATGGAAAAAATGCTGATTCCCAATTTAAAAATTAATTCTTTAGCTTTTTCTGAATTAAGAGTAACTACGAAACCCGTAACTATAATTTAGATTCAGCCTGTTAACTTGAAGGCTGGCAGGACAAATAAAAGCTTAGGGAACCGAAGATGATGCTGGGGGAGGGGGCGCAGAGAGAGTGCGAGAAAGATGCTCGTCCCTTCCGAGATGATGCAGGAATGACATGGCACCTGGACAACACAAGTCCACGTCCACCTCCCCCTCAGAGTCTGTGCCTCGGTTCCTCTGACATATGCCTGGATTTGTGAATAGGTGCACACGCGAACACACCACCTTTTATTCTTCGACTTCTAGAGAGGAGAATGGTGGGGAAGCGTCGCGGGTTAAAGCCTCACCACAACAAACGATTTCTTTCTCCTCGCACCCCGCCTCCCCTGCTAGGGGCAGGCGACGACTGTCTCGAACAGTAGACAGCTGACAGGAGCCGAGAATCAGGGCAAGAAGGAAAGCATCTCCAAGGGGGGGAGGGGCGGAGAAATAAACCCCACAGCCTTACCGAGAGCCTCCGGGAGGCTGACTAGAAAAGGAGGAGGATATTGAGCTGGGAAAGCAGAGAGGGGGACTGCGAAGCTCCCGGGCGCGCGACGCACCCAGGCTGCGCGGGGCTGGCGCACATCGGGCGGGGGAAGTCGATCCCGGGGCGGACCCCCTCCCCCAACTCCCAGACCGGAGGACCAGGAGGAAATAGCTTTCTATAGCAGGATGAAAGGCAGACAGGAGAACCGCCAGGCGGGGAGGCGCAGAGGATGCCCGGAGCCGGGACGACCCCGCCCGCCTCACAGACACCTCCGCTCTTCCCTCCGTTCCGCCGCAGCCCCTGGTCCAGCCTCGCGCTCTCGAACGGCCCGGAGTGGGGTCGCCCCCACCCCCACCGCCCCACCCCCGCGCCCTGCACGCTCACCTGCCCACGAAGTTCTCGAGCACCGAGCTCTTGCCGGCGCTCTGGCCGCCCACCACGGCGATCTGAGGCAGCTCCAGCAGACAGCTCTGTCCCAGCGAGGAGAACGCGTCCTGCAGACGGTTCACCAGAGGGATCAGCTCCTCCATCTCCCGGTTCCCCATTGTGCCTGCGCCGCCGGCTGCCCGCTAGACCCTGCTAGTCTCTGCGACGTTGCGGGGAGCCGGGGCCACGCAGCCCTCGCCGCCGCTGCCGCGCTCAGTTCAGTCAGCCGGGTCCAGTCAGACGTCGGATCCCGCCACCGTCCGGCCTCTAGTGCGCTCCTGACAGCAAGGGCGCCAAAGCGCGCCTGCGCAGGCGAGCGGGGGCGTGGCCTGGCCCGCGACCGCCCCGCCCGCGGCGCGCTGGGCGTCTGCTTTGCCCTAGTATTCCCAGTCAGACATCCCGGCGCAGCGCGCACGCACTGCCTCCCAGCTGCGGCCAGATGCCACCGCCTCTGTCGTCTGATTTCAAGGCTCAGGAGCAGGGTTACAGCACTTGGTCAGGGAATGGCATAAAATCAGCAGCAGCCGGAGGCACTGTTCCCTTTCAGTAGCTACAAAGCCCAAGTCCAGTGGAAAGCCCTACCGGTAACAAGTCAGCACTGTCGCCAGCGGCAGCACCTCGGCTGCCTCCACCAGTGCACCGCCTCCAGAGTGCATCTCCCAGAAGGAAATCTCTCGTTCTCACGCCCCACTCCAGAACCCTGGCTCTTCCTGGGGTAGCCGGCCTTTTGGAGTCTAAATTCTTCAATCTGACATCCATTTCAGGCCCTGCGTAGTCTGACCCTACTTAATCGTTCAACTTTAACGGCTTGGTCCTCCCCGCCCCATCTAAGGAAAGGTGGAGTCCGTCGTGCTTACCCCGCACCACTCCTCCTCTTCAATCTACCAAGCTCATTCTGCCCTTTGCGACCCCTCATGCCATTTCTCCTCTGATCTCCTTCTATAGGCTCTATCCATAACCATGCACTCTGCACCCATTCTCTTAAGTTTAGCGAACTGAGACTGTACGTTGGGTCCTGTGCCTTGGGACGGTGACACAAAGGATAAATGCATGCTTCCCTTAGCCTCCTTAGAGGGATCCTCTTTTCAAATACTGATACTCCTCAGGATTTAATTCATGGACCTTTTAGTCTACCTGAGGACTTCCCATGGCTTTAACTACACATAATGGCTAGGGACTACAGAATCTAAATAACTAGCCCACCTCTCTCTTCTGGGCCTTAGACTATATTCCCGTTGGTCCTAGACCTCACTGCCTGAATTAATTTATCCTCACTTCTGACTTAATTTATTCAAATCTGAACTCATCTTTTCTAGTCTCAACATTTAATGCCATAAATTTCCCTCTAACCATAGAAATACTTGTATAAAAATGTCCATTATAACCAAAAAACCAAGAACCCAAATGTCCATCAAAAGGTGAATGAATAAACAAGTGTGATATATGCATTCAGTGATAGATTCTCAGCAACAAAGAGGAGTGGATTCTGATACAGCAACAACTTAGTTGAATCTCAGTTGCACTATGTTGAATGAAAGAAGCCAAAGTATGTATTGTATGATTCCATTTATGTGAAGTTCTGGAACAGGCAAAACTATTCTACAGTGACAGAAGTCAGAGCAGTGGTTGCCTTTGAGGGGTGGGGATTGACTGCTAGAGGCATGAGAGACTTGTGGAGGTGATGGAAATGTTCTATATCTTGATTTGAGTGTGAGTATACATTTACCAAAACTCATCAAACTAAACACTTAAGATCTGTGCATTTTTACTGTAAATTATACTTCAACTTTAAAAAAAAAAGAAGAAGAAGAAGAAGAGAAAGACAAAACAGAACACATCATCTCCTCCAAGGTAAGTGGGATGTCTGCCCAACAGACAACAACATCTACTTTTTCTAAGAATCACTCCTCCATCTACCATATGGTTGAAGCCAGAGCAGTCATGACAATAAAATGGCATTAGGGCAACTAACTGTGCTGTGGCCACAGCCTGATGCACCAGGGGAACACTGACTCATGCTATATCAATCAGAGCCCTTTCCAAGTACTACAGAATTCAGAGGGAGAAAGAGAGAACTATGGAACTATGGTTAGTAATGTTTTCATCTACAGGAAGGAGATGCAAAAGATGCTGGTCTTCAGAGAGAGAAAAATTTAAAAATACAGAAAGAGAGGAGCAGAGAGAAGTCCTAAGGTACTTGTGTCCTCATTCTAGTTAATTTCTGAGGCTCAGCTACAAAGAGTACCACCCAGTCCAGCATCTGGAAGTCATTCTAACTCCCTTTCTCTCTTTCCCCCTCATCCCCTACCTCAAGTTGGTTCCCAAATCATGCCCTTTCTACCTCCCTGGAACCCATCTCCTCCTTCTCCTTTTTGCTGTCAGTGCCTCATTTTTACTGTGATTGGTTGAACAGCCACCTTCTTCTATGCTTCCCATGTATAGGCACCCTGAATAGATCTTCACATTGCACTTGACACATTGCATTGAGTCTCTAATTTACATCTTTCTCTTCCACTAACATAGTAGGCAGAATAATGCCCCCCAAAATTATGTCCACATTCTAATCCCTAGAACCTATGAACATCTTACCTGACATGGCAAATGGGACTTTACAGATGTGATTAAATTAAATAGCTTTGAATGGGGGAGATTATGCTGGATTATCTGGATGGGCCCAGTTTAAGAAAAGAGAACCTTTACCAGCTATGTCTGAGGGGGACATGACTGCTGGCTTTGAAGATGGAGAAAGAGGGGACCACAAGCCAAGGAATGCAGGCAGCCTCAAGAAGCTGGAAAAGGCAGGAAACAGATCATCCTTATCCCTGAGAGCCTCCAAAATGACCACAGCCCTGCCAACATCTTGGTTTTAGCCCAGTGAGACTAGTGTTGGACTTTTAATCAACAGAAGTGTAAGATAATAAATTTGTGTTGTTTTGAACCACTATGTTTGTGGTAATTTGTCACAGCAGCCATAGAAAGCTAATACAACTAATGACAAGCTCCTTGAGAGCAAGATCCATCTTTGTGATTCTCAATGCCTAGCACAGTGCTTCGCACCTAAGACAACCATAGTCTATTGCAGACAGACATAAATTATTACAAGAAAATGTAATAAGTGTTCTAAGGGTGCGATGGACTGAATTGTCTACTCAAAATCTATATGTTGGGCCTCCCTGGTGGCGCAAGTGGTTGAGAGTCCGCCTGCCGATGCAGGGGATACGGGTTCGTGCCCCGGTCTGGGAGGATCCCATATGCCGCGAGCGGCTGGGCCCGTGAGCCATGGCCGCTGAGCCTGCGCGTCCGGAGCCTGCGCGTCCGGAGCCTGTGCTCCGCAACGGGGGAGGCCACAGCAGTGGGAGGCCCGCATAACGCAAAAAAAAAAAAAAAAAAAAAAAAAAAAAAATCTATATGTTGAAGCCCTAACCCCCACTGTAGCTGTATTTGGAGTAAAGAAGTAATTAAAATTAAATAAGGTCATAAGAGTGGAGCCTTGATCCAATAGGATTAGTGTCCTTCTAAGAGGAGACACTAGAGAGCTTGCTCTCTTTCTCTTTCTGCCATGCGAGGACACAGTGAGAAGACAGCCACCTACAAGCCAGGAAGAGGATCTTCACCAGGAACTGAATCAGTCAGCACCTTAATCTTGGACTTCCAACCTCCAGAATTTTGAGAAAATAAATTTCTGTTGTTTAAGCCACCCAGCCTATGTTATTTTGTTATGGCAGCCCAAGCTAAGACACAGGGTTTGTTTAAAGGAACACGAGATGGAAATCTGAGAGTAACAATACTGCCTGGAAAGCGTCATGGAAGTTTCAGAGAAGAGGTGACTCTTGAGGTGAGCCTTAATGAGTCTGTCCTGCACTCGGCTATGTGCTGTGAGGAATATAAAAGATTCAGAAGCACTCATCCTTGCCTCGAGTATCTTGCACTCCACTCTAGGAGACAGTGCTACCATGCATTAGACAGAGGATGTATCATCCTTAGATAAATTTGAATTTCATGTGCACTGAAGCAATGCCTGTCATCTCTATTCTCTAGAACTTAGGAAAAATCAGTCCCACCCACCTCCTTCAAGAAATCATCCTGAACTAGTCTTGTTAATTGCTTTCCTTCTTTACTTTCCATTTCCAGAATCAGTCCTACAGTAATATGGAATCAAGAGAAATTAAATACACACAGACACACTTGATACCACTTGCTCATAAATTACTTTGGATAAAACAACTAGCAAGGGAAAACTTGAAAGCAAAAAGCAGGGGGAAATTTTTGACAGAAAGACAACCTACACCTTTGAAAGTGAATGAAAAGCTGAAAAGGGGAGCCTGGTCAGGCACCCCAGCTTCCTGACTGTATCACACGATCATCTCAGCCCTGTTTCGACACCAAGTAATTAATGCCAACTCTTGCTCTCTAACTATTACACTTGTTTCCACTCCATCTTCCTAGCAAGGCAGAAGATTCCAAAGGTTAATAGTCTTTTTTAGGCGTGGCTCTCTAGCTAAGAAATTAGAACTTTTTATAAACACTTCAGAGTTCTTATATTTAAATGAATATTTTCCTTCAGGATCATTTTGAGAAGTGACAAACTTACTGCAATACCTCCACATTTCATACAATATCAGTGGAACTCGTTTGAAATTGATGAACTTTACCCCAAAGTTCAAACTCAGTCACACATCATTTTAGATGAACAGAATATTATCCACATTGATCTCCTACCTCATTCATAGAACTTAGCACCAAATAACTTTTGGCTAATTTTAAGAATATCTATATATACAGGTATACACATATTATATAGATAGATAGTTGTTTTTTTTTTTAATATGCTACAGGCTTGAAGGAAAGCTCTAAAAGAGGAGTTAGAAAATTTTGAAGTGGTAAAAACATCCCTAGAAAAATGTTTAACCTCTCAAAGAACAGCACATACTTGAATATATGAATTCAAGAATTCATTTTTTTTAAATCAGTCAGATTACTGCAAAGTCATATTCCATAGATTTCTCAAAGTGCCTAGCTTGGTGGTCAATAAATATTTATGAAGCAGAACTGAATAAAAACTTAAGCAATGGGACTTTCGTGGCCGTCCAGTGGTTAAGACTTTGCCTTCCAGTGCAGGGGATGCGGGTTCAATCCCCCGTCAGGGAGCTAAGATCCCACATGCCTTGGGGGCCAAAGAACCAAAACATAAAACAGAAGCAGTATTGTAACAAATTCAATAAAGATTTTTTTAAATGGTCCGCATCAAAAAATCTTTTTAAAAAACTTAAGCATTTGTCATGTTGTCCATTGTGAGCATCACTGCGTAAACAATATTCTTACTCTATGTACTATTTAAGACCTATTCAAGGCCTTCAGTTCTTTCTCTAAAGGTTTATCTCGTGGATAGATTTTAGATCTTACTGCAAATCATCTTGTCTGTGGGCATCTTTTGAATTCTGTAAGCCCTGTGAACATCCAATATAGATATACAGACTTTCAATACTGTAGCCATTGTAGTTGACACTTATGCCTCTCAGGGCTTCTCTCCTTTAGTCTGGGGTAGGGGGGAGGTCGGTGGTGAGAGGGCAAAAACTCCCAGTTTTATTGTCCATATTTTTCATCAGCTGTCATCAGAAGCAAAATAACTCTGGAAGCACCACTCCGTATGACTTCTGTCAATGTGAGATCCGGCAGATGGAAACTCACCAGTAGTCTCATGGAAGCATGGATAAATCTACACACATGCAGAGCACAAATACCAGTAGGCAAGTGTAAAGTATTAAGAGAGAAGGGTTAAGGAGAACTCTCTATATCACTTAAGTCTGATTTAGCAGCCAGTTTGTGCTTCTTTCTATCAAGTAGGTATAACTGTGTTCTCCTGTAAACATAATCCATATATACTAAAGTTAATCACATAGGACTCCTTTTAAAGGTGAAGGTCCCTCTAGTGTGTGTGTGTGTGTGTTTTTTTTTTCGGTAGGCGGGCCTCTCACTGTTGTGGCCTCTCCTGTTGCAGAGCACAGGCTCCGGACGCGCAGACTCAGCGGCCATGGCTCACAGGCCTAGCCGCTCCGTGGCACGTGAGATCTTCCCGGACCGGGGCACGAACCCATGTCCCCTGCATCAGCAGGCAGAATCTCAACCACTGCGCCACCAGGGAAGCCCCTCTAGTGCTTCTTAATTCTCATTTATTGAATTAGAAATCTCTCTCTGTATGTGTGTGTGTATATATATATATATAAATATATATACACACACATCTATGTATATATATATAGAATTATAATAAAATAATATCTATTTGGTAAGCTATAAATGGCCATTTAAAATGTTTATGAAGACTTTTTAGTGACACAAAGAATTGCTAAGAATGAAATATTAAATTTAAAGAGCAGGGTACAAACTTTTAAATAAAGTATTACCATATCTACATAAAAGGCCATGTCTAAGAAAAAGAACTGGGAAGAAATATACCCAGAAATTTAATGTTATTCCCTATGAGAAAGTATGGGGAAAAAATTACTGTCCTTTTCCTTTTATTTCTCAAATTTTCTACAATGAGCGTGTATTACTCTTACAATTTAAAAAGATGAATAGGGACTTCCCTTGTGGTCCAGTGGTTAAGAATCCGCCTGCCAATTCAGGGAACACGGGTTCGATCCCTGGTCCAGGATGCCGAGGAGCAACTAAGCCCATGCGCCACAACTACTGAGCCTGTGCTCTAGAGCCCGAGAGGCACAACTACTGATGCCCAAGCGCCTAGAGCCCATGTTCCACAAGAAGAGAAGCCACCTCAATGAGAAGCCTCTGCACCACGAGGAAGAGTAGCCCCCACTCACCGCAACTCGAGAAAGTCCGCACGCAGCAGTGAAGACCCAACACAGTCAAAAGTAAACTTTAAAACTTTTAAGAAGAGTTAAAAAAAATTAAAAGTTGAATAAATGCCATTTGCTTGACCCATAATTGGTTTACATACACACCAGCTTATCAAAGACAAAAGTGTTGCATAATGTAAGGTTAAAAGATCTTTGCAAATAGAAGCAGGAGGGTCCTCAAGCTTCCCTATCCCCAAAATTTTGCCACTCAATGGCAGTGGATAACTAGCTAACTATAACTAAGATTATTAAATGGGAAATATTTCTGTCTGATTTAAACAGTAAAAATGTGAGATGCCCAGGCCACCATGATCACATGGACTATCATTAGCCAAGAGTTCACTCAGTACACAAAACTGCAGACTATTCACAGTTGTAGGAAAGTAGTTACATGTACTGAATTTTGTTTACTTAAAGCATAGGCCATAATCTATGGAATCAACAAGCCAAACATAGAATATTACATCTTATATGAATACCTTTATATGACATTCTAGACAATCTGCGTTGACAGAAGGCAGTCTGGAGCTGATGATGGGGATGGGGGACTAGGGCACATGGAAACTATGTCTTGACTGTGGTGGTAGTTATGTAGTTGTATGTTTGTCAATACTCAATGAACTGTACACTTAATATTATACTGCAATAAAAGTAAATAACCTCTGGCATTTATGTAACAGTAATACATGAAATGGTAATACAAAGTATAATAGTCTGGGGACAATTTAAGTAATAGTCAGCCACAATCCAAAATAAAAATATACCTAACCCCTTCCCCAAGAAGCTTGTAATGACTCTAAAATTCTGCCAATGTAGAGTTATTCTTATGGGATCTCTGAGAATTATGTTAATGGGAAAACATCACTTGGAAAAGAGAAAAAATTACCTTAAGCCATTATCAACTATCTCTTAGAAAAGATTACATTACAGCAGTGCCAGCTTAGAAACGGGGGTCTGGGACTGGGGCAAGGGGACAAGAATGGGGAGGACCTCATACACACACCATAGTGAGCGTGCCCTAAGACAGCTTTGCCTGTTTCACCAGGTCTCCTCTCTTTTATTTTACAGGAGAAGTATAAATCTCAGAAAGGTACATCCATGATGATACATTTGACACCCAACTGAACCCCCTCCCTCCTGGACCTTTTGCCAAAGACAGTGGTGATGAATAACATTGAGAGCTTTTGTTACTGCTTTATAGCCTCAAACCATTTTCACATCAGTTATTTCATTAGATCAACACAGCTACCTTTGAAGTAATAACTAACAGTCAGATATTAACACCATTCCTTCTTCCATCAAGGAAACAGAAATTGGAGAGATTAGGTGGCTTGGCTAATGCCACACAGCTAAGAACTACCAGGGATGCTCTCTGATGTGCTTCAAGGGGTCATACTTGGATCCCTGTGTGAAAACATTGAACCCGGGAAAACAAAGTACCTGCATTTGCCAACCTAATATTGAGATTGAAAAATACATGGTAAACTTATATGTGGAATCTTAAAAGCGCAACAAACTAGTGAATATAACAAAAAAGAAGCAGACTCACAGACCTAGAGAACAAACTAGTGGTTACCAGTGGGGAGGAGGACAGGGACAATATAGGAGGTGGGAGAGTGGGAGGCATAAACTACTGGGTATGTATTGTACAACACAGGGAATATAGCCAATATTTTGTAATAACTGTGAATGGAGTGTAACCTTTAAAATTGTATAAAAAATTTAAAAATAGGGCTTCCCTGGTGGCACAGTGGTTGAGGGTCCGCCTGCCGATGCAGGGGACACAGGTTCGTACTCCGGTCCGGGAAGATCCCACATGCTGCAGAGCAGCTGGGCCCGTGAGCCACGGCCGCTGAGCCTGCACATCCGGAGCCTGTGCTCCGCAGCGGGAGAGGCCACAGCAGTGAGAGGCCCGCATACAGCAAAAATTTAATTTAATTTAATTTAATTTAAAAAATAAAAGATTAGGAAAAATAAAAATATAAAAGAATCTACAATGAATCAACAAAGTAAAACAGAACCCCAATCTAAAAGAGGAAAAAAGAAAAAAAGCCTTAGCTATGGGGGCAGAGTTTAGGCGGGGGTGGAACTTAAGCAGAGACAGATTTAGGGTGGGGCAGGATCTAGGCAGGTGGGGTGGTGACATTCAAGTGTGGGGTGGGGCCTCTACTTAGGACCTGCGAGGAGGGGGAGAGGCAGCACGTCCAAAGCAGGGCCTCTGGAGTACGGAGTTCCGGAGTTTGGAGGTAGGGCCCTGAGTGAGGGTCTAGCGGCGGGGCTTGGGCTCTGCGGGAGGCTCCGAGGGAAGAGAATTAGGCCCTGGAGCCCAACAGGCTCCCCGGTGGACAGGGAAAGCGCTGGCTGCGTTCCCTTCCGTTCCTTCGCACCCCTCCCCAACAGTCTCCCCCAGGGTCTCCCCTGTCGCCGCTTGACCCCTAACTGTGGGTGGGTCCCCCTGGGTGTAGGAACGCCTCCCCTCCCCCAGCCACCCCTCAGGGGTCCGGGTCCCGGAGGTCCGGCCTTTACTTTTGCTCCCCCTTCCCTCCCTCCCACTCCCTCAGGACCCGTGCGGCTGGAGGGGCCCTAGGTGGGCAGAGGATAAGGCTCAGGATCTGAGCAGGTTCCTTGGGGCCCAAGTGGGCAGGGGAAACCTGGCCACACTCCCTTTTGATCCTCTGCCCTCCTAATGGTTCCCCAATTTCCCCCTTCGGGAGTGGGATCCCTTCCCCTCCCCCAGCTGCCCCTCAGAGTCACCAGTCCTGTCCCGCCTCCACTTCTCCTCCCCCTTCACTCCCCCCACGCCCCACATCCTACCCGGTCACTGGGGGTTCCTCCCGTCCCCTTAGATGTCCGTGGTCTCACACTGGTGCATGGTAGGTGCCCTAGTTTTGAGGAGACGCCAATTCCGAGTCCTCCTAGTATGCCATCTTGACTCCGCCCCCCAAGAATTTGCTGAATGAATGATTTTAACACGTTAACTAGGTGTTCTATATTATTTTGTACCTATCCATGTGGGCAAGTCTGATAGTATTGCAAGCTTCCTGATAGTCAGAATCATGCCATCTACTTTTCTGACTTCCCTCCACAGCACAAATCATGGTTTCCATAAGATGAGTTTCCACATTAAATACCGATTGAATTAAACTTCAGTATAAATAATATCCTGATCAGCTGAGCCCTTCCCAAATTCCTGACCCACAGAACCTGAGAGAGAATAAAGTGACTGTTGTTCTCTTAAGCCACTAAGTTCTAGAGTTAATGATTACATAGCAAGAGCCTACTGGCACACTTTTACAGCACTGCTTTTGGAAGTTATAAATAATTCCCATATTATTCAGTTAGCTGTTCCATACTAAGTTCTCTCTTTCTCTAGCAATTTAGTCACCAATAAAATTACTTAACCCCCTGCATATATTTATTGCTTAAGTAAACTGTTCATATAACAAATATAATAGATCCCAAAATGCATAATAGTCCAAATACAATAAAAATTTATTTTTTGCTCACATAGTGCAGAAAAGTGAATAAGTTATAGGATGGTCTTCCTCTATGCAGTCAGTCTAACAGTAGCTCTCCAAATTCAACATGCAGTTTCCAAAGTCACCCTAGAAGTTTTCTCCATTCTAGCCAATTACAAAAAGGAAAAATCATACAGGAACGCACATGGGAGGTTTTTATGGGGTGGTCCTAGAAATGGCACATCACTTCTACAAACATTACACTGGTAGAACTCAGTCCCATGGCCACCCCCAAGTGCAAGGAAGACTGAGAAGTGTAGTCCAGCTAAGTGCCCAGTAAGTAGAGTTGCCAGATTTAGGTAAATTATAAAACAAAACAGGATATCCTGTATTTATCTGCAATCCTACTCGGAAGAAGAGAACATTTCTGTTGAATAAATAATACCCAAATAAGAAGGAGAAATGTGATCTCGCTATATATTCTTAATATGTCCCAGTCTCGATTGACAAGTACACACTACTATATTTAAAATAGATAACCAACAAGGACCTACTATATAGCATGGGGAACTCTGCTCAATATTCTGTAATAACCTAAATGGGAAATAAATTTTAAAAAGAATAGATACATGTATATGTGTAACTGAATCACTTTGCTGTACACCTGAAATGAACACAACACTGTTAATCAACTATGCTCCAATATAAAATAAAAATTAAAAAAAAAATATGTCCCAATCTCAGAATACTCAAGACCAGTTACAACAACTCAAAATCAGTGCAATTGCAGGTTGCATTTGAGGACTCACAGAGGAATGGTAAGATCCAGTTATTAAAACACAGGCAGGAAACTACAGAGAAATGGAAATGAAGAAATCTCTAGCTCTGCTAAAGATAATGGTCATATCTGGAAAGACCTTGCAACTCATCCATAGTAGCCTACTCCACATGACTCAAAGATAGCTAAACAAATCTACACATGAGAATTTACCATCTAAATTATACTACAGATCCCCTCAAGTGCAGAAACTTATAGCTTTAAAATATTTCCATTGAGTTAAATGAAACCGGGAATGAAAAGATGCCCAGTATTATTAGTCACTACGGAAATGCAAATCAAAACCACACACTAAGATGGCTAAAACCCTTTCTTTAAATGGGAAATAAGTGTTAGTGAAGATGTGGAGAAACTGGAACCCTCCTACATTGCTGGTGGGAATATAAAATGGTGCTGCTGCTATGGAAAATAGTTTGCTGTTTGCTCAATAAGCTAAACACAGAATTATCATATTGCTCAGCAAGCATTTCTACTGCTAGGTATATAGCCCCCTAAAATTGAAAATAGGTATTCAAAAAAACCTGGTACACGAATTTCATAGCAGCATTATTCACAATAGCCAAAAGGTGATAACAACCCAAATTTCCATCAGCTGATGAGTGGATAAACACAATATGGTATCCTCATACAATGGAATATTATTTAGCCATAAAAATGAATGAGGTACTGATATATGCCACACCATGGATGACCCTCAAAAACTTTATGCTAAGTGAAAAAGCAGCCAGACATAAAAGGCCACATATTATAGATTACTTTTATATGAAATATCCAGAATAGATAACTCCATAGAGACCAAACCCAGATTGGCAGTTCTCAGGGACTGGGCAAAGAGGGAAATGGGGAATGACAGCTTAATGGGCATGGGGTGCTTTTTTAAGGATGTTGAAAATGTCTTGAAACTAGATTGTGGTGATGGTTACACAGCATTGTGAATGTACTAAAAGCCACTGAACTGTACAATTTAAAGTGGTTAATTCTATCTTATGTGTGTTTTACCTCAATAAAAATAAATGGAAAAAAATTCAACAGCCAGGGCCCACCTAAGCATGTATACACCTCATCATTTGTGGTCCTTTACCAGGGCTTGGCAGTCTTGTGTTTAGGTTGAGGTGTGGCACGAGTTCTTTGGTTATCGGAAGCCTGACACCAGCCTCACACACCCGCAGCCCTGAGCCTGGGGGAGAGCAGGGGTTGAAACAAACATTCTCTGTGGCCCTCAAGCTTCTGAGTGGGTGATGTTCTCCTCTTGCTTCTTCAGGGAGATGATAGGAAGGGCAGGCTGTGCTTTTATTCCACAATATTCAGCCTGTTTCAAGAGCTCCTACCTGCTACAGATACATCTCAAAGCTCAAGAAGCCTTGGCATGGCTCCAGGGCTCTGTTCTCTGGGTTGTGTCCCATGGGCTCAGAGCCAGTGATTCCTGAGTTCATAGCAGTGTTTCTGAGCAGTCCCACACCAGTATCATTTCCACTGATATTTGCTCAAAGAAGTTTGGATAATGTTACTTTAACACTCTGTCGCATTGCTACATCCTGAGTCCTTGACTAGTAACATTTATGGGACAAGTGCTTGAGGGCTAACCACTGTTTTTAAGCTTTACAATAACCTGACAACTATTTGAGGAGACTATCACCACCCTTACTCATCTCTTTCTACTGAGTCCCAGAACTGAAGAAGAGGAGAAACATGTCTGGCATGTCACAGGCTCTTAATAAACTAAACATCTCCCAGAGAGCAGTCATTTTCTGTCTGGAAATTTCCAAGATTGCAATCTATGCACACACTAATCATATGCAAATCACTTATCAAACGCATATGCTAAGCTCACTCACTGTGGGTTCTTTTGCCTGCAGTGGTTTTTTTAAACACCCTTGGAAGAATTCTCATAGAGACCAGTGCTGAAAAGAGACCCTGTTATCATATGCATTCTCTTCTCTCACTTAATAAAACAGCACAAGTGCCAGATCTTTTTTACTGATTCAATTAACAAACATTTCTTGAGGACCTTCAGAATACCATGCCTGACATTGGAGTTACAAAGAAGAAACAAAGATGTAAGTTGAAAGAACTTAAATATTTCCTCCTCTTTTTGAAAAGGTCTATTTCTAAACATGGAAGGAGAATAATAACTTACCAACCTGGACAGGCCAAAGGCTGGCACCTCAAGGTCCAGTTTCCAACTCAAACTCCATTCTTCTGAATACCTTCCTGACTGTCCCTAACCAGCTCTAATCATTCCTAACTGTATTGCTTCATTTTGCATAAGTGAGTGCATTATTTTGTGCATGTGTGTGTATTCACGTGATAGACACAGATAAGATCCTATCTTTCTATTCTGTACATTTCATATGTAGATAAAGGAGTATACACACATGAACACACCTTCATATCTTTCTAACTATAGTACAAGCTTTTGAGGGAGAAGTGGCTATGCCTTGTATCTGTCATCACCTTTTTTTTTTTTTTTATAGCCCACCCATCTTTCCCATGTTCAGCCTCAGGTGTGGGCTATATACTTTGTAGGGTCTCAAGAAGGGCTGGTGCCATTAAAAAGAATGAAACAATGCCATTTGCAGCAACTTGGTTGTACCTGGAGATTATCATACTAAGTGAAGTAAGTCAGTCAGAGAAAGACAAATATCATATGATATCACATATGAGGAATCAAAAAAAATTATACAAATGATCTTATTTACAAAATGGAAACAGACTCACAGACTTAGAGATGAACTTATGGTTACCAGGGGGAAGGGTGGAGGGGAGGGTTGATTGGGAGTTTGAGATTGACATGTACACACTGCTGTATTTAAAATAGATAACCAACAAGGACCTACTTATAGCACAGGGAACTCTACTCAATATTCTGTAATAACCTAAATGGGAAAAGAATTCGAAAAAGGGTACATACATGTATATGTGTAACTGAATCACTTTTCTGTACAACTAAAACTAACACAACATTGTTAATCAACTATTCTCCAATATAAAACACAATTTTTTTTTTTTAAAGGCTGGTAAACCAACTCGGAAGCAAGGAATTTACTCTGGTCACTATGACATTTTCTTCCTTGAAACATAGCAGCTACTCAGCAACTTCATGCTCAACATTCACAAAACCCTTTGGGGCTTTTCAAAACACTTTACCCACATTATTTCATTCCATTCTCAAAACACAGTAGGTAGAGTGATTTCCCCATTTTACTGATGAACAAAACTGAGAACCAGAGAGGAAACTAGCATGTCTAGGCAGGAAGTAGTACTAAATATTTTCTGTTTGCCCCCCCAGATCCTCTCTCTCCCTTTTCCACCCACCCCCTTCCCCAGGAGGCTGACCTCTGTGACCTATATCAATAGACCCCTTGCTCACTGGCTTCCAGTTAGAGTTGGCCAGTGGAAGGATCTAAGAAGGGAGAGTGGAAGGAGAGTAAGGTTGGGTATTTATTCCTCTTGCTCCCTTCCTGTTGGTTGACCAGAAGTCTACTGTCACCCTTAAATGAAGGCCACAGCTCCTCTCAGGTGACCCTCTCCATACTTTTCCTCCCTCCCAACTCCAGTAACCACTCCCTCTCCTTGCTTCTTCAGCCTAGTAATGGCTCCCCACTCTTGATTTCCAAGAGACCCTGCACCATCCCTTGTTGTTTCCCTGAACCCAGCCCACACCTTGTAAATAGTCTATCTGTTAAGTGCTCCTCAGTTGCCCAGTGTGAATGTGTCATCTGTCTTGCTAGGATCCTGAGTGATGTAATTAGTGGTATTCACACCTTCTACCTCTTGCTCAATCCTTTGCGTTCCCAATCTAAACACTTGCTCATTATAATATCAAATCAAAGGGAGGAGCATTATCACATCACATAGGGTTGCCCCTACCACCTGTTCCACATCAGGACCTTCCAGGAGTGCAGAAGCTCTGGAATCAAGCCTGTTGGCTCTTCTGGTGAGGTCTGGAGCACAAGTGAGTCTGTACCTGAAGACAGCTGTAGCTTGCTCTCAGTAAACAAGTCAGCCCCAGCCACCAGGACATTAGTGGAAGCAAGACAATGACTCATCAGAGAATCTGCAGTCACTTGACCTCCTGTGACTCAGACACATATTGTTAACAGGCTGCTGAGCTGCATAAAATCTGAATAAACCAATGCTCTGCCTCAGCCAGGTTCCCGGCAATCAATGAGTTAAAACGCACAGGAGTCTTGGTCTATTTCGTTCTGTCCTCAAATATTCTCTCCCATCAGTCCTCCAGTATCCTTCTGTCATCCCTCCTCTTTCCACCCCACCCACAAAAAAAGCACATTGCTGAAAATGAATCAGATAGAGGTGCATAAGATCCGCACTTCTGAGATAACAAGCATGAGGCCACCAGCCAACACTGCACTTTGTTCTAATCATTTTGTCGTGCACAAAATCCATGACTCCAAGCCTGGTTTCTCTTGTCTTCCAGGTATAGCTTCATCAAGGAACTCAATTTAAAGATGCAAGTACCCTCTGCTGACAGGCTTCTAATCCAATCTCTCCTCCTCAGCTCCTCTCTTAGTTGAGGCTCTTTCAGGTTTCATAAGTTTGAGACCTGTACCATTGATCTGCCCTTGCAGAAATTTTGTTATAGTAACTAGATATCATGTTCAGCAATAACCCGTTCAATGAAACAACACTGAGCAATTACTAGGTGCCAGGCATTGTGCTAAGGCCTTTACTTTGGTTATCCCATTCAATTGTCATACAAACCATCTGGAACTGGTGTGCGTGTGTGCGTACCCAGGCGTACATGTTTTACAGATGAAAACAGGTTCAGAGAAGTTAAGTGATTTAGCCAAGGTCACATAGTTATTTGTAAAAAAGGAATTTGAGCCCAGGTCTACCTGCCCCTCAGTTTCGCACTCTTAACCATTTTCCTGCTTCTGTGTATATTGCATCATTTAATTTTCAAAATTCAGAGTTCTTCACCTCCAGACAAAAATTCTTAAGAGAAGGAAGGACATGCCCTATTCGATTTTTTTCAATTGAGTTTAGCACTCATTTACTGAACACCTACTGTGTACCAGCCACTGTGCAAGGTACTGGAGCCACAAAGGTAGAAAAGACAAGAGTCTCTGCTTTCCAAGAGCTCACAGTCTAATTAGAGAACCAGCTTCTGAATTTTTTTTTTTTTTTTTTTTTTTTGCGGTACGCAGGCCTCTCACTGTTGTGGCCTCTCCCGTTGCGGAGCACAGACTCCGGACGCGCAGGCTCAGCGGCCATGGCTCACGGGCCCAGCCGCTCCACAGCACGTGGGATCCTCCCAGACCGGGGCATGAACCCATGTCCCCTGCATCGGCAGGTGGACTCTCAGCCACTGTGCCACCAGGGAAGCCCCTGAATTTCTTTTAAGGCTTCTGGTTTCCCTTTGGCTCTGGTATTATGCAAAGGTGAATTTTTGCCCTTGTTTACGTCAACCTCATAGCTGAAGGATTTCTGCTTATTACTTAATAATTGCGATTAAGAGGCCAGAATAGGTGATATATGTGTATATTTTAGAAAGAAAGAAGGAGGGGAGGGTGGAAGAGGAGCAGAAAGTAAGGAAAGGAAGAAAAAAATAAGTCAACCAAGGTAGAAGGGAAGTTGGGTGTGGGGGGAGGGTAGGAGGAAAATTCCAGAAAAGAGGTGGGTTTTGTAAAGGCAGAGAGGTGTAAGAGCCCCAGGACTCTTGATGGAACCCACTGGACAGCCTGAAATTCACACCATTTAAGTCACCCAGGTTTTTTTTTATTGAAGTATAGTTGATTTACAATGCTGTGTCAATCTCTACTGTACAGCAAAGTGACTCAGTTATGCACATATACACATTCTTTTTTTATATTCTTTTCCATTATGGTTTATCATGGGATATTGAATATAGTTCTCTGTGCTATACATTAAGACCCTGTTGTTTATCATTCTAATTTTTTTATTTAATGTTTTAAAATAGTCATGTTTCAAAATTAGGACAATATGAAAGGGTGCACATTTTAAAATCTTGTTCCCATGTCTATGTTCATCTTCCCACCCTCCCTCCCCCCATCCCATACTCCCATCTCCATCCTTTAGGTATTTAAGTCTGTTGTATATCCTTTCTCTGTTCCTTTATGCAATATAAGTGAATACAACTATACAAACACACACAATTCAAGACTTTCTGAAGATGCATGCAAGCATTTTTTTTTTTTTTTACTATGCTAAAGCATATGTATTACTTGGGAAAATAAAATGTTATGCATTTTAACATCTGAAAGATGTTACTGTTAGCCTTCATGGATGGAGTACCTCCTACATACCATTATATCTAATATTCATAACAATTTCATTTTATGGATGAAGAGAAATGAGATTTGAAAAGGTCAAGTAACTTGTCAAGTTCAGACAGTGGCAGAAGCAGCAGAATGCCTCCTCCTTCAACATTCTATTTTGGGGATATGGCCCTTCCATTCACCTAATTACTTTAGCAAAAAACATGTCTCCCTCACTGCTTATATCCAGTATATCACAAAGATATATCATGTCTTATTGATGTGAACCTCTTATTATCTTTCAAATCCATCCCTTCCTCTCCACTCCCATTACCAGCTCCCTCGATGACCCTCATATCTCGTACCTCATCAGAAAACACTGGCTTTCTCACTGGTCTTTTTCTCTCTAGGCTGATGTCACCTCAAATCTATTCTCCATTCTGCTCCTAGAGTGATCTAACACACAAATCTAACGGTGTCTCTCTGCCTCAAATCCTTCCATGGCTCTCAATTGCTAAGAGTATGAAACCTAAACATTTGCATGGCATAGTTGGGTCCCAGGCACATCTCCTGTCCGTCCCACCACATTGATACAGAAAAAACCAAAGCACTCTAAGTTTCTAGAACCCTCCAGCTCTCTCCTGCTCAAGTTTTGCCCAGCTGAATCTTCTGCCTAGAACATACTTTTCTTCCTCGGCAAATTCCTCATCCTTTGGCTCATGTGATGCCTTTTCTGGAAGCTGTCCTTGCCTCTCTCAAATAGACCTAGATACTTTCCCCCTGTGCTCCCACTGCTTTTTGTTCATACCGCATGAAAGCAGTCACCTCATTGTAATGAATGGCCCAGAAATTTTCCTTTTCTAAACAAGCAACCCAAATAATGTTACAGTAGTCTCCAAATCTTTTTTATTATGCACTTCAAGCATTTAGTTTCTTAATTTATAAGTTAGATCATGTGTTTCTGTACTTATAAGATAAAATGCACTCAAAATAGAAATGTTAAAAAGATACAAATAAATCTAAATAGAATTTCCATTATTTTCTTTTCACACATCAGTGGATCATCTTGCACATCCCTACTATGGATTCTGCCCATCAATAAAATGAGCATCTTTTCTCAGTGGTCTCAAGGACCACATTTAGGGAGATATTCAACTACAAAAATCAAAGAAACATCTATTGAGGTCCTTCTGTGTACCAGGTAATGTGCTGGACAACTTCAATTCATATTGTCTCATTTAATCTTTCCAAAAGCCTTGTAAGATATGTATTATTCATGTCAGTTAAAACTAAGATTGACATTTCATGAGATCCATGTAACTTGCCTAATGTCTCATAGATAATAATGATGAAAAGGAAATTTGAACCCAGATGTTTTTCACTATATTGTATATATCAGTTAAGAGTGTATTTGGCTGCAATTAACAGAAATTCAATTACAGTGAGTTAACTAAATAGTGGTTTATTTTTTCCTGTGACAAAAATTTCCCGTGTGTGGAATCGAGGCTGGTAAAGAGTATCTAGGATGGCACCAGAGACACAGGTTTCTCTTCTTTTTCTGTCTCACTATCTTTTTAGCAAAGTGGTTTTTGTCACAAAATGGCTATTCCACCTCTAGACATCATAGCCATGTTCCTAGCAGAAAATAAAAGTTGGAGAGGGGACAAAAGGCAAAATGTAAAAGCTGAAAAAGCTCTTATCAGATGACTCAGCCTCGTTTAACAAGGTTTCTCAGAAGCCCCACTTGGTGACTTGATCTTGCATCTCACTGTCAGAACTATGTAACAAGGCCACCCCTAGTGGCAAACTAGCTGGGCATAATCGGGACAAACTTGGATTTCTCTTAGTTAGGAAAGAGAATAAATTTGGGGGAGGCAACCAGGAATATCTGCCATGCTGCTTCTGCCTTAATGCCAGAACTACCACAACATTGTAGCTGCTGCGTGAAATAATAGTCTTAGCACCCCAGGAAGAGAATATTTTCAGGTCATGTAGTCCATGTCCCCATCCTATGCAAGAATGCAGTCATGACCAGGTGATTATCCAGCCTCTGCATGAAACTTCCAGAAACAGGAAAGCTCATGACTTTGCTTTGTAATCTATTCTAATTGAGGGAGGCTTTAATTGCTGGAACTTCTATTCTAGTAATAATCACAATGTATCACATTTCCATTTTTACATTAGACTTAGGGGCTGTTTCTTATTCATCTCTGTACCTGGTACAGTTGATAGCCATAAACAGGCGACTCAAGACAAGATTTGAGGAATAAATTGAGAAATATTTTTCATATTGAGATTAAATGATTCTTTTAGCTATTAAAAAATCATTTCTGGGCTTCCCTGGTGGCGCAGTGGTTGAGAGTCCGCCTGCCGATGCAGGGGACACGGGTTCGTGCCCCGGTCTGGGAAGATCCCACATGCCGCGGAGCGGCTGGGTCCGTGAGCCATGGTAGCTGAGCCTGCGCGTCCGGAGCCTGTGCTCCACAACGGGAGAGGCCACAACAGTGAGAGGCCCGCGTACCGCAAAAAAAAAAAAAAAAAAATCATTTCTCTCCCAGGCCCATTGTATTCAACTCTGCTGTCATGTTCAGTTAATAAGCAGTATGAAGAATGAATTATTAGGGTCACATCTCAGGAGATGGTCAGGATGTATAAGAAGCCCTACAGAGCTCTGGAAATAAGCACTGTTCCAGGAAGAGGTGAATGTGCTTTCGGGAACAGCTTGTGATCTTGACCTACACTACTGAGAAGAAATGGGGCTCTTGCAGGGCAGTCCCCAATCCAAAATTTACCACCCTCCCCCTGCTCTCTGCTAATCTGGGTTTCCATCACTGCTTTTGGTAAAGTTTTGCTTCCGTGATGACCAGAGAATCAATAAACATGAGGTGTGTGTGTCTGTCTGTCGCTAGGATTGTGGTCTTTCTCCACTTCCTCTTCTCCAGGGCAATAACCTCCTAACCCAGATCACAATACCACATACCCTGGTGTGTTCACATACAGAAGTAGTTTTTACTCCAAAGTAAAATATTTGGAGGGAAACAAACTAAGTGGGAACCTAAGTTCACAGGTTTCAAGAGAGTAGGACGTATTGGTTGAGAGTTAGGATCTGCAGTCAGGCAGAACAAGAGCTGATCTTGTGATGATTTAACTCCTCTAAGCTTCTGTTTCTTCACCAGTAAAGCAGGGATAGCAGTATCGGCTACCCAGAGGTTGTTGTGAAGATTAAATGAGATACGGCCTGGAAAATACTTACCACAGTGCCCGATGTATATATGCTAGGTAAATAGCTAATCATTGGCACGTGGACCCTTGAATTAGCACAGGTTCTACTCCTTCCATGGGCTCTTTCTCTAGCTCTGACCCTCAAGATCATACCTGTTTCTTGCTCTTCCATCCCACATCCCCAAAACCATCTTAGCTCCCTCAGTATTCTAGGACTCTGAAAAAGCAAGCCTTTTTTCTGATTAGGACACTTTTCTGCACTTGGCTTATAAACGTGCTAGTATCTTCAGGTGCCCTTCCCCAAAATTGTCTCACTCACCTTTTTTCCTTGACTCTAGATAAGCACAATTTGGGCAACAAGTTAGCTCTCTTTTTATTCACTTCATTTTACCCTTCTGCCTTTTTTTTTTTTTTTTCGGTATGCGGGCCTCTCACTGTTGTGGCCTCTCCCATTGTGGAGCACAGGCTCCGGACGCGCAGGCCCAGCGGCCATGGCTCACGGGCCCAGCTGCTCCGCGGCATGTGGGATCTTCCCAGACCGGGGCACGAACCCGTGTCCCCTGCATTGGCAGGCGGACTCTCAACCACTGCGCCACCAGGGAAACCCCCTTCTGCCTTTTTAAAATAGTAAAAACAAGGATCCAAATCCTTCTTAATAAAAATAATTTTTAAAAGATTTTATAGCACATTACCATTTACTAAATCCTTGCAATTAATAAAGTTCATTTTATCTTTATAACAGCCCTGCAAAGACCATTATCCCCATTTTTAAAATGAGCAAACAGATTCAGAGGGCTGATAAAACTTGCTCAAGGACCCGAAGCTAGTCAGAATGGATGTAAGACTCAAAGTCTATGCTCTGAGACTTGTGGTTTGGTCTCACTGCCACCTTGACTCAGTGCATAGGTCACTATGGGTTGGGCAACCTGGAGAGGCAATACATAACCGAAATCACCAGTCTTGCTACAAACAGTTATGCTTCGACATAGGAAGGCTGCCTTTATCCTCTCAGTCTCTACAACAGTATGAGCTGGACATATTAGTACAAGCCAGTGGCACTAGGATACCCTGCCTTCTGCTTTCTACTGTGACTACAAGACTTACTCCCCAAAGAATCTAAGCCATCACACTTCATCAAGTATTTACTGCACACCTAGGATGTATTCAATACCATAGAATATACAGAGACCTCAGACCTAGTCCAATGGCTCCCCAAAGCTTCCAAACTAGTCAGGGACGAAGACTAAGAATATAAAACAATAATTAATTGCCAAATTGAACAACAGAGGCTGTAAATAATGAAGTAACTCAGAAAAGATAGATTCACGAGGTCTGAAATAATAAGGGAAGATTTTATGGAATGAAGCTTCAAGTGGAATGAGAGGATGTATTGTGAAAGAAATGGGAACTGTATGGCTAGTAATAGTTAATCCCAGTGTATTTAGTGTGCCAGGCATTTATATACATAATCTCTCAGAATATCAAAACAACCACCCTGAAAGGCAGGTGCTTTTATCCTAAAGAAACTGAGAGTCAGAGAAGTAGTTTGCCCAAAGTCACAAAGCTTTTAAGTGATAAATCCAGGATTTAAAATAAGGTTTACCTAACACTAAAATTAGTAGTGAGCAGCATAGGTAGAAGAAAAAGCACTAACAGGTAAATTGAAGATTTAAAACAAATGTTATTGGCCCATAAAGAGGTCCCTCTGAGAGGAAGGGGTATAGCGAGAAGAGCGTTGGAACTAGAATCAGCCGATCAAATTTTAATTAAATTTCAGTTTCTAACTTGTTTGGTAAATACCTTAACCCTTTTCAGCTTCCACATCTGAGGAAAATGGAGAAAGTGCTAGCACCTATCTCAAATAAGTATTTATAAAGACAAAATGAATAAACAGGTAGATATGACTAACATATATAAAATATCCACTTTTAAGTATGAATTTTAATAAGCAATTAAAGCACAAATTGAAGCACCTTTATCATAGTATATATTTCATTGGACTTACCTGAACTAATTTCCAAACACTGTAGCATATTCAAGCCTTTCAGGGGATGGGAATAAGTAGGGGGGTGGGATCAGAAAGGGCAGAGAATTTTCTGGGCATTTCTATAACTATCAGAGACCCTTAATCTATCAGAGCTACAAGTCTCTTTGCAGAGCTGATCCTCCCAGGTCCCAATGTGTTACTTCTCAGTGTTCTCTCTTCAGAGTGAAGGATTAAGGAGTGAGATATCTGCCAAACGGAAAGCTAAAGATCACTTTGATAAGAGCACCGAGCTGGGCACACAGCACATGCTCCATAAACAGCAGTTAAATTTAACTGGATTCCCAAGGGTCCTAAAAGCCAGCGTCTGAGACTAACCGTTTTGTGGAATCAAACAATAAATGGGGATGTCACCATGCCTGAAGGACAAAGACATGTGTGGGGCTGTTGAGCAGAATTTTCTATTCTGGCCCCTCCTCTTTCTTCCATAGCCCACTGGGCTGCAAAAGACCTCCTAGGAGGCAAGCACTCCTGGTAATGGCCAAGTGTGCCAGAAAGGGGCCTTGACTCATCCCATCACCTGGTCAGCAGGAGCTATTTAAGCCAGAGGGATCTTAGGAAGAAAAGTGCCCTTTTATGAATTTCATGACTTTCTTGCTGACAGGTGACATTTACAGCCCAAAACCGGTACCATCAGAATTTCAGACTTTGGTATTTAAATTGATGGAACAAAAAAATTACCACCTTCTGTTTACATAACTATAGTTAGTGCCTTTTTTCTCCAACAGTTCAAAATACTTGGTAGTTATTCCTTCATGAGCTCTTAAAAATTCAGAAATACTGTTACTGGGTCAGGGGGAAGAGTTTCAAGAGAGCTAAAGGGCCTGCTTGACGAGTGGAACCAGACGCTGGGAATTGCTGATGTTAATGTGATTCCACTGGTGTCCAGGAATTGCAGGGGCCTGGGACCCTCCTACTGTGGTTTTTAGGAGAAAGCAAGGAAGGGGACAGCACCCTTCTCTTCAGTCAATCATGCATACACCCATTTATTTACTCACTCAATAAGCATTAATTGAGGACCTTTTTGTGTGCCAGACTCTGCACTAAGCCCCTGGGGGAGAAAGGAGTTTTAAAGGAAAGTAACTTTACAAATAGGGTCATTGCTTTAAAAGGGACAGAAAACCAGGCTGAAAATATGTGGCCTATAAGAAGAGAAGTCAGTCAGGGCCTAAAGAGTAGCCTTGGAACAAAGCAATCGAAAGGTTCCCTTGAGTTCTCTGACATAGAAAATTTGCTTGACTTAACTAAGATCATGTATATCATTGAAGTCAGAGACTGAGCTAAAACCAAGCCCTGACTGCCATTCAGACAACATCATGAGCCTAACACAGTGAAAAGAACTCAGTCTTTGGAAAGAAACACCTGGATTTAAGCCCTTGGTTTACCTTTAATTAGCTTAGAATGAAATCCCTCTGAACCAAAATTTTCTTGCATGAAAAATAGGGATAAAAAATACTCATTGTAAAATGAAGTTATTAGGATTAAGTAGTTTCCATTTCCGGTAAAATGGAGTAATAGGGACCAAATTTTACCTCCCACTTTCAACAACTGAAATACAAGACAAAATATATAAAACAACTATTTTCAAGACATAGGACATCAGGCAATAAAAGACAAAGTCCCTGCCAAGGAATACTCCAGCTACAGCTGGGGCCCGCCTGCCGGCCGGCTCACCTACTCAAAACTGATGGTAAATAAGTGATGTGAGCCCTACGACTGAGCCAGCTTACTGCCATAAGAGAGTTCCCAGGCCATGGAATCAACATGAAGCCTGGTCAACTCTGAGCAGAAGACACACAGATGAGACTCCAGAGAGATCAAGTGGCCAGAGTTTGCAAGGCAGAGGGTCCCTTCAAGTATTCAGTAAAGGACTGTAAAGATTAGGGAAAATAATACCCAGAGTACACACAGGATCTGGAATAGTTCTTTCATCCTGAGTAGAAAACTTCATAATTTCTGGGGCATTAGGTAGAGTATTCAGAAGAATTTTGCCTCAAAGTAAGGCAAAAATCAACCTTACACTAAACACTTCTGTGTTTCTGATTAACAAAGCTTAAAAGCAAGACAAAAGTATCACATTGTTCCCACGTAACTTAACTATGTCCTGAAACAAAGCTTAAGAATATTTATAAGTATACATATATACCCAGCACTCAAAAAACATAAAATTCACAATGTGCAGCATCCAATCAAATATTAACAAGCACTCAGAGAAGCAGAGCAACACAACCCATAATGAGAAGAAAAAAGTCAACCAAAATCAACCACGAAAAAAGACAGCTGATACAATTAGTAGACAAGGACATTAAAACAATTATTATAACTGCATTTCACACATTTAAGAACTTAGAGGAACGTTAAATATGTTTGAGATATGTATGATATAAAAAGACCCAAATCAAACTTCGAGAGATGAAAACCACAGATCTAGGATGAAAAATACAATGGATGGGATTAACGGCAGATTAAACATGGCAGAAAAAAACATTTGAAGACCTAACAATAGAAATTATCAAAAATAAAAGAGAGAAAGAGAATGAAAAAAATAAATAGAGCATCATCTAGCTGTAGAACAATCTCAAGAATCCTAAGATATATGTAATTGGAGTCACCAAAGTAGGGGAGAGAAATTCCTTTAAAGACAAAAACTATAAAATCTCACTCAAGAACTTTTGAAGCCTGAATATCCCTATATCTATCCAAAAAATGGAATTAATTTGTAGTTAAAAACCCTTCCACAGAGGAAATTCCAAACCCAGACGAATTCACCAGTGAGGTGTACTAAAGGAAGAACGAACTCCAATTCTGCACAAATGCTTCCAGATAATTAGAAAGGAGGGAGTATTTCTTAATTCATTCTACAAAATGAGCATTACACTGAAACCAAAACCAGCAAAGACATTTCAAGAAAGGAAAATTATTAACTCATATTTTTCACGAACATCAATGTAAAAATACTTAAGAAAATTTTAGCAAAACGAGTCAAACAATATCTTGAGAGGATAATCCATCACAATCAAGTGGGCTTTATCCCAGAAACGCAAGGTTTTTTTTTTTAAATCAACTAATATTACTCACCATATTAACAGACCAAAAAGGAAAAGAAATCATGAAAAAGTATTTGATAAAATCCAACATCCATTTATGATTTTTTTAAAAATCTGAGTAAACTTGAGTAGAAGGCAAATTCCTCAACCTGATAAAGGGTATCTATGAGAAACTTACAGCCAACATCATACATAATGGTGAAAGACAGAATGCTTTCCCCTCAGTATGAACAATGTAAGGATGTCTGCTCTCACCTTTTCTGTTCAGTATTGTACTGGAGATCCTAGCCAGTCCAATAAGGCAATAAAAACACATAAAAATTTAAAATTGGAAAGGAAGAAATAAAGCTCTTTACTCAGGGTGACATGACTGTCTATGAACAAAATCCTGTGGAATCTGGAAAAAACAAAAAAAGCTATTGATACTAGAGTAAAAGAGTTTAGCAAAGTTTCAGGATACGTTGACTTCTGTATATTGGCCTTGTATTTCCATATGCTGGCAACAAACAATCTGAAATTGAAAATTTTAAACACTATTTACAATAGCACTAGACTTCCCTGGTGGCGCAGTGGTTAAGAATCTGCCTGCCAATGCAGGATACATGGGTTCAAGCCCTGGTCTGGGAAGATCCCACATGCCACGGAGCAATTAAACCCATGTACCTCAACTACTGAGCCTGCACTTTAGAGCCCTCGAGCCACAACTAGTGAGCCCACGTGCCGCAACTACTGAAGCCCATGTGCCTAGAGTCTGTGCTCCGCAACAAGAGAAGTCACTACAATGAGAAGCCTGTGCACCGCAACAAGGAGTAGCCCCCACTCGCTGCAACTAGAGAAAGCGCACACACAGCAAGGAAGACCCAACACAGCCGAAAATGAATTAATTAATTAATTTTAAAAAGACTTACTATAAAGTTATAGTCATCAAGACTGAGTAATATTGGCATAAAGATGGACAGTTTAATGGAACAGATTCCAGAAATAGACCCCCACACATCTGAACAATTGATTTTGACAAAAGTGCAAAGGCAATTTAGTGAGAAAAAGATAGTCTTTTCAGCAAATGGTGCTGGTAATTGGATGTTTATATATATATATTTTTCAAATTGATCTATACTTCATACCATACACCAAATTAACTTGAAATGAATCCTAGACCTACATATAAAATCAAAAACTATAAAACTTCTAGAAGAAAAATGGAAAACAATCTTTGTGACCTTGGGCTAGCTGCCAAAGATTTTTTAGATATGGATCAAAAACACAATCCATAAAAGAACTGATAAATTGGACTCCATCAAAATGTCTGCTTTTTAAAAGATACTGTTAAGAAAATGAAAAGACAAGGCACAAAGAATATTTGCAAATCTCTTATCTGATAAAAGACAAGTAACACAAAGTATAGAATATATAAAGAACTCTCAAAGCTGAATAATAAGAAAACTATTTAATTTTTTGAACAGGCAAAAGATTTGAAAAGATACTTCACCAAAGAAGATACATGCATGACAAATAAACACGTGAAAAGGTGCTCAATACCATTAGCTATTACCACTACACACATATTACAATGTCTGAAATTAAAAAGACTGGCTAGACTTAAGTGTTAGCAAAGACATGGAGCAATTGGAGCTCTCATACACTGCTGGCAAAAATGTAAGATGATACAATCAGTTTGGAAAACAGTTTAGTAATTTCTTAAAAAGTGAAATATACACCTACCATAATAGGACACAGCCATTCCACTCTTAGGTATTTACCTAAGAGAAATGAAAGTACACAGCCATTAAAAAACTTGAACATAGCAGCTTTATTTTTAATCACCAAAACTGTAAATGACTTAAAGATTCATGAACAGGGAATTCTCTGGCGGTCCAGTGGTTAGGACTCTGTGTTTTCACTGCCGTGGGCCTGGGTTCAATCCCTGGTTGGGGAACTAAGATCCCGCAAGTCACACAGCACAGCCAAAAAAATAATAATAATCATCAACAGATGAATGGATAAACTTGTGGTATAACCAAACAATGGAATATCCTTCAGTAATGAAAATGAATTAACTATTGATACACACAATATGATGAATCTCAAAGTATGCTGAGTGAAAGTAGTCAAACAAAAAAGAGTACATACTGTAAGACTCTGATAATATACAATTCTAGAAAATGTAAGCTAATCTATAGTGACAGAAAACAGACCATTGGTTGCTTGAAGATAAGACTTGGGGTGGGAAGAAATAGGGCCAAAGGGGCTTCCCTGGTGGCACAGTGGTTGAGCGCCCGCCTGCTGATGCAGGGGACACGGGTTTGTGCCCCAGTCCGGGAAGATCCCACATGCCGCGGAGCGGCTGGGCCCGTGACCCATGGCCGCTGAGCCTGCGTGTCCGGAGCCCGAGCTGCGCAGCGGGAGAGGCCACAACAGTGAGAGGCCCGCGTACCGCAAAAAAAAAAAAAAAAAAAAAAAGAAATAGGGCCAAGGGATTACAAAGAGACAGAAGGAAGTTTTTGAGGGTGAGGGCTTGATTGTTTCATGGGTATATACAAATTTTTAAACTTATCAGTGTATGATAAGTTACACATGTGCAGTTTGTTGTTTGTCAATCATACCTCAATAAAGCTACTTCTTAAAAATTATACAATATTTGGGCCTCCCTGGTGGCGCAGTGGTTGAGAGTCCGCCTGCCGATGCAGGGGATACGGGTTCGTGCCCCGGTCTGGGAGGATCCCATATGCCGCGGAGCGGCTGGGCCCGTGAGCCATGGCCGCTGGGCCTGCGCATCCGGAGCCTGTGCTGCGCAACGGGAGAGGCCACAGCAGTGAGAGGCCCACATACCGCAAAAAAAAAAAAAAAAAGAAAAAAAAAAAATTATACAATATTTGTATGGTACCCCACACATAGTAAGTCATAAGTAAATGTTAGTTCTCTTTATGTTAACAACTATGTTTTACAGCTATGAACTAATAGGATCTTAATTCCTGGCTAGGGGAGCTCTTCTCTCACCAGAAAAAGGGCAGAAACAATTTCTGAAAGGCTAAACTGCTCAGTCACCTTTGCTTTCAATCTTCCTAAGCTGGCAGCTCTGTATCAGCAATGCCCCCAGAGAGCCAGGAAGTGAGAAAGGCCAGCCTACCTTCATTCCTCTCCACCCTCACATCCCAGGGCCATCATCTTTGGCAATCTAACCCAATTTGGTAGCTTATCAAAATGTAAAGTTCTTGATTTTTGTACCCTACTGCCCCAGCATAGTGTTTGGTATGTGGCTAGTGCTTGATATACGCTGAAAGGAGGAAGATATTAAGGAAAAGATCAAAGTTTCTATTCCTGTTCTTGTGTGCCTGCATGGTGACTTCTGGCTCCCCAGTCTAGTATAGGTCCCAGAATAATGTCAATAAAGAGGATACTGAGGAACCTGAGTATGCCTGATAAAGGTGTGGAGCTCAAGACTGCAGACATTGCTTTGCTTGTGAGGGGAGAGTAGGTCTGTGAGGTCGAAGTTGGTGCCACCTGAGGACATTCCAAGCAGAAGCTGACGAGCCCCTGAAAGGCCTGGCTTGGACCCCAGCAGCATTGTTTTAGAAGATGAAGAAATACAGCTGAGAACAGGAGAAAGACAGGAATCCTCCCCATTTCTGCACAGGATCAATTTACAATAGCATTAAAATTATAAAGTATTTAGACAGATATCTGACAAAGGTGTACAATAATTGTGGATTAAAAGTTATAAAACATTGCTGAGAGAAATTAAGCTTGAAAATTGCACTTGGTGGCTTCTGTGAACTATTATTCAGGGAGAGGTCAGCTTGGGTTCTCTGCAGGACATGTTGGCATAGGTGCCTTTAAAATTAATAAATTAATATAACCCATATAACAAACATGCTTTCTATGAAAAGCACCTGCCACATATTAACAAAGCTTTCTTTTTAGTTTTCATCGTCAAATATAAGGCCCATGAGAATAGGGACTTTTACTTTTATTCACTGCAGTATTTCTAGTGCAATAGAACAGTGCCTGGCACATAGTAGGCACTCAATGTTTATCGAATAAAAGAATCATTTAATAAGATATTTGTGAGTTGAATTTGTATGCAATGCTTTGGAGAAGCGCCAAATGTAACCTTCCTTGATCAAAATTGTGGTAACGACTTCCTTTAAATACGCTCATATTTCCTTATTCATTCCTTCAGTTGGTCTACGAGAAACCCCAGGAGACTCGTAGAGATCTGGGCCTTATGTTAAAAAGAGAAGCTGGAAATATCTGTTTCAGAGTTGTAGATTACGTCTCAACATAACCAGTCCTATCCCTGGAAAATGGTACTCTGCAGGCCCCATCAGCAGGTCAACAAGCCCTATGGAGCATCTTCTCAGCTTGTTCCCACTCATGACCAAAACAGAGAGAAAAAAGGTTTCATGAATATATTGCCTGGATAAAATATATCACTATAGTACTAATTAGCTGTCTGTTTCTCTGCTCTTATTAAAAGGAGCTACCTTGTTTGGCCACTTTTTGTTTGTAGGTACTTAAATACAAAGAATTTAACAAATTCAAACCCTTAGCTCTGCAAAATATTGCAAATCATTCCAATTTTATTGAAAAAAAGACTTTAAAAATAACATGCTTCAAAGATCTCCAGTGGGATAAGAAATACACACTCCATTTTTTAGTCCTAGAAGATAATATCCTGTAGCAGCTGTTCTATGGCCTGTTTATTATCAGAATCACTTGGGAGCTTTTAAAAATGCAGATTCCTAGTCTCTACCCCTGTCCTCCTCTATCACCCCACACATATAGCCAAGATTCTGAGGCAGTTGGTCTGGGATACAGTCCAGAATCTGTATATGGAAAATGGTCTCCAGGTAGTTTTATTAAGCAACCAGATTTCAGAACTACCTCTTACACTGTTCTGCTTTATAAAAACCCTCCACAACTACTGACTGCAAAATCAGGGGCTTCTTTCCTCTTATTCTAAAGGAGAGGATTGGGTCTTTTAACCTACCAATCCTGATGCATATATAGAATGTACAACCTTAAATGCCTACAGGACCAGGTGTGTAACAAATGCATGAAGGAGGCAGATAGGGAGCAGTGGGAACTGAAGAAAATATGATTGATCTAAAATGGACAGATGCTTACCAGTTCTAGCCAAGTGTGAATGTGAGCCTGGCATTGCCAGAGCTTCTAAGTTTTCCAAAGAAGCCAGAAATCCAGATTTTATATAAACTGTCCTGTGAGGGCTAAACTAAACGCACCTGTGGGTAGCACGTTGCCCAGAGACCATACAACCTCTGGTTCTGTGGAGTGGCATGGACAGGCAGTGGTATTCATTTACTGAGGCTGCCAAAACAAATGACCACAAACTAGGTGGCTAAAACTACAGAAATTCTTCCTCTCAGTTATGAGCCAGATGTCCTCAATCAAGGTGTCGGCATTGTTGGTTCCTTCTGGAGGCTGCGGGAGAATGGCTTCATGCCTCTTTCCTTGCTTTTGGTGGCTGTTAGTGACCCTTGGCATCCCCTGGCTTGTGGTTACATCTCTCCAATCTGCCTCGGTCCTCACATGGCCTTCTACCCTGTGTGTCTCCCCCGTCTCAGTCTGTTTCCCCATCTATTCTAAGGCTTTGTCATAGGATTTAGAACTGCCCCAATCCAGAATGATCTCACCTCGAGATTCTTAATTACAACTGCAAAGACCCTTTTCTGAATAAGATCACGTGTGTAGGTTCCAGGGGTTAAGACTTGGATATTTCTTTTTGGGAGCCACTGTTCAACCCACTACAGGCAGGCTTACATGAAAAAATATCGAAATCCATTATTTCAATCAAATTTTACTTTTACCAACCTTTCTCTTATCTTCTAATTTACTATGATAGAAATGACTTACATCTGACAAAATTTGACTCAGGCCCAGACGCATGTTTTTACATTTTTCTTTCTTATACGCTTCCTAGTTTTAAGCTCTATTAGAATTATCCCATTGCTCTTCTTCCAGCCAATGTTTCTAAAGTCAGGGATGTGAGGCAAACCATTGTAGAGGTCCTTGATTGGAGAAAAAGCATACTCTTTTTATATTCATGGGAAGGACAAAAGAATGATGATGAAAGAGCAGAGGGGGTAGGATATTGGGTAAAGAGAGAGAAAAAAGGAGTCTGTCCTCAGACATGAGAAAAAAGCAGGAAGTATGGTTCAGGTGAAACAAGTCATTGAAAGTTCTTTCTGCCTCTCCCAAGGAAATTTTGTAGAAACCCCAGCACTTAAATGCGTTTTCTAGTGCCATCTACCGGGAAGCATAGGAACCAGGTCAGACCTGAGCCAGAAAAACAAAACAGTTCGTCACACCTTCAGTCACTTTAAGGGAGCCATTTTTTATTGAGACTTGACCCTTTGTCTGTTCTAACAGGATCTAAGAAGACTCTTAGCAAACACCTGACCATCTTCTGTGCATTCTTCACAATTAACATGGGGGGAGGGGCGGTGGTTCCAGAACTCATCCAGGTGTTGCAATTTGTCAGTGAGTCCTGTAACAGCAGGAATTCTCTCTCTTTCCTCCATCTATACTCAACACAAGCATGGTGTCTGGCACATAACACACTCTCAAAAATATGCCTGTTGAATATTTTTAAAAAAACAAAGAATTCTGCTTCTTATTGACCATTACTTATTGACAAATTTGTAGAAATGAAATGGCAAGCCAACCCACAAGAGGGAAAGTGGATTACCTGTGATTTACTCTGCTGAAGTATTTGGCCTTCACTGAGCAGTCCTTAGGATGCACACCAGGGCCCAATTATGGCGCGAGTGTGTCCACGGTGCTCCACGGAGGAGATCACCCCATACCACAAGCTGACCTCCCCACCCTGCTGCCGTCCACTCAAAGGGCAGGGGCTGGCGTGTGCACCAGCGCATAGGTGTGCAAAATAATTATGTATGTGTAGGTCTCTGATCCCAGTTCCTGACATAGTGCTCCTAAAACTCCTGCAAAACATCTTTTGTTCTAAGTGGTCACTCTTGGTAGGCTGTTGGATGAAAGCTGGCCATCAGAAAGACCAAGCTGAGACAGGCTGAGACCTGGGACCCTCAACTGCAGTGCTTGCACCTGGACAAACATCTCCTCAAGCAACAGACTACAAAGAAACTATAAGGGACTAAAAATAACTGCCTGCATGAGCAGCTGGGGCAAATTATTAACAAGATACAAAAAGACCAAAACCCAGCTGCCACTTCTGAGGTGCCAGGAGCAAAAGCAGGGTACTACACATAGATGCCTGCACACAGCACCATCAAGGAGATGGGAAGACCACCTAAGCCGCCCCTCCAGCCCCACCCATGGATCTGCCCCAACCTCACCCCCTTTAAGGGAGCGCCTTGCCCCAGCGCCCCGCCACGGGGAGCAAGGGCACCTGTTACTTGTTCTCGCTCCCTCATGCTGCAGCACTAGTCCCAATAAAGCCTTGCCTGAATTCCTCACCTGTCCTCGTAACAATTTCTATTGATTAAAGAGTCCAAGAACCTGGGTCGCTCGCAAAGCCATGATTAGAATCTAGGGGCTTTCATCCCCGCCACCCACCCCCATTCTCTGGGGAAGGGAAAAGGGCTGGACATTGAGTTAATAATCAATCATGTCTACATGATAAAGCCTCCATAAAGCTCCCATGAGCACAGGGTTTTGAGAGCTTTTGCATGGGTGAACACATGGAGGTACAAGGAGGGTGGCACGCCCAGAGAAGACATGGAAGCTCCACACCCCTTCCCACATAGCTTGCCATGTACTTCTTCTATCTGGCTGTTCTGAGTTGCATCCTTTTATAATAAACTGGTAATCTAAGTAAACTGTTCTCCCGAGTTCTGTGAGCCACTCTGACAAATTATCAAACCCGAGAAAAGGGTCATGGGAACCTTGGATTTACAGCCAGTTAGTCAGAAGCACGGGCAACAACCTGGACTTGCAGTGGGGAGACTGGCGTCTGAAGCGGGGTTGGGGGGCAGTCTTGTGTGGTCTGCACTAACCCCAGGAACAAAACCCCCATGCCACAACTACTGAAGCCTGCATGCCTAGAGCCCATGCTCCATAATAAGAGAAGTCAGCGCAATGAGAAGCCCGCGCACCACAACGAAGCATAGCTCCCGCTCGCAGCAACTACAGAAACCCTGCACACAGCAACAAAGACCCAACACAACCAAAAAAAAAAAAAAAAAAAAGCAGGTCATGGGGATGTAATGTACAACATGGTGACCATAGTTAATAATACTGTATTGCATATTTGAAAGTTGCCAAATGAGATTTTATTTATTTATTTATTTATTTTTTTTTTTATTTTTATTTTTTTTTTTTTGTGTGGTATGTGGGCCTCTCACTGTTCTGGCCTCTCCCATTGCGGAGCACAGGCTCTGGATGTGCAGGCTCAGCGGCCATGGCTTACGGGCCCAGCTGCTCCATGGCATGTGGGATCTTCCCGGACCGGGGCACGAACCCGTGTCCCCTGCATCGGCAGGCTGACTCTCAACCACTGCGCCACTAGGGAAGCCCCCAAATGAGATTTTTAAAGTTCTTATCACACACCTTTCCCCTGTATATTAGTTTTCTATTGCTGCTGTAACAACTTACCACAAACTTAGTGGCTCAAAAAACACAAACTGATTATATATGTCTATAATGCAGAAGTCAGAAATTTCACTGGGCTAAAATTAAGTTATTGGCTGATTTGCATTCCTTACTGGAGGCTCTACTGGAGAAACGGTTTTCTTACCTTTACAGCTTCCAGAGGCTGCCTGAGTTCCTTCCATCTTCAAAGCCAGTCGAGCCTTCCTCACATCACATCGTTCTGACACTGGCTGTTTTGCCGCGCTCTCTTCCACATTTAAAGACTCTCGTGATTATGTTGGGCCCACCTGGATACTCTAGAATAATCTCCATATCAGAGTCAGCTGGTTAGCAACCTCAACTCCTTCTGCTACCTTAATTCCCCTCTGCCGTGTAATGTAACATATTCACAGGTTGCTGGGATTGGGATGTGGACATCTTTGGGGACCATTATTTTGCCTATCATATCAGATGACGCTGACATGCAGCTGAGAACTACTGGTCTACCTGTAAGAAGATGGACTCAAGCAGCAGCCCAGTTAGCGAGCTGAGCCATGAAGGCAGATTGGAGACACACAGTGAAAAACTGGTGTGAAGGGGGAGGGGGAGGAACAATAACCAGTCTCACCAGTTCTACATTGTTGCAGAATGTGTCTTGGTGGTGGGGGTGGGTAGGTCATGTGATACATTTTCATTCAGTTTTCTGACAGTCCTGGGAAGTTAAATTGTACACTATCCCAAAGGTGGTGGGACAATCCCCACTCAAGAGTAGCCATTACAGAAAATGTAAGTCATAACACAAGATGGAACTTTTCCAGACTTTTGAGATTGGTAGCTATCAGCTTGTTCCTTGTTTTATACTCATTTGGAGCCTGGGTGTATGCCAGATTCTCAGGTGTTCTGAAGGCTGTCCCCTGTAGTGGAAGCTGACGGGCCAACTGGTTGAATATGGCTTGAACAGGTGTTCTGATTGGCTAACACTTTCATATTCACAAACACACACACACATCCACTTGGGATTTCTGGCTTCTTTTAAAAAATTCTAGCAACTCCTGCAGAACAACTCTCCGCTGGAAGAAGAGCTGCTGTTTTTCTACGGGGCATATATTCTCTGGTTTACGGCAGGCTTTATCCTAGCCTTTATGTTTCACACCTGGCTCACTTCACACTTGTTACTTGCCTGGTCTAGAAGGAATATGACTTTACAAGCTTCCCTATCCTCCAGGGTTCATATGCCTAAAGTCAGGCAAAATTCTCATGAAGAGCCATTTGCCTGTCATCAATGCAAAAGTGAATAGCATACTGTGATCATTTCACAATATATACAATTGAATCACTGTGTTGTACACCTGAAACTAATATAATGTTGTGTCAATTACACCTCAGTTTTTAAAAATATGAAATAAAATGAAATCCCCTACCCCCCCAAAAAAGAAAAAGCTAATAGTTCTCCAGTAGGAAAGATGGTATACAGGCCAATGGCATTGCCTTGTACACACAAAACCCTTTCCTCACAAGTGAGCACACCGAGCAGAGTTAGACTAGGGTTTGAGTAAAAGCCTGAATCACCATGTGTCCTGGTAAACACGATGGTCTCCATCAGCACAAACCTCTTTGTAGGAAATTAAGCTGAAAGCTGCCCAACTGTAATTTCTGCCCATTGGTCTTTCTTCAGCCTTTGGAGCCATGTGTAACCAACCTCACTCTTCTTACATACCCACAGTCTTTCAAAAATTTTAAGACAATTATCATCACCCCTGAGTGCCTCTTCCTACATCCAAAGGCTTCTCTCCAGTGAACCTAATTCCTTCAACTACTCCTCATAAGAGACAGAGTTGAGACCTTGTCAGCATTCTTGTAATTCTCTAGCTTGGCTATACCACCAAGTATGCTGTTTCAAAGTCTGCACAGCACTAGATCCTCCAACTCAGACCCTATGCCTCTGTAACCTATCCTAACACTGCATAAGTTTACAAATTAGAAAACAATGGAGGATTCCCAAGCTGAGGTCCTTGGGGTGCAGGGCATGCTATGAGATAACCTTCCCTTTACACAGTTCCAGGGAAGGCCCCCCCACCGTGAAGAAGACCTAATATTTCTAATGGATACCATCTAAAATCATTACTCTGCACACACAGCCTTCTCCTCAACGGGCTGCAAATTTTGTAAGGATGACAACCTTTTTGAAATATGCTTCACCTCAAGAGGTTAGAGTTCATTTTAAGGGCCTGTGGAGAGAGGTGCTGGGGTGGTAGATTTTCCATGGTGCTGCTCATTAAGTCAGCCTTGGCTTACTACTATTAGGAGAGGTGAAATTCCAGCCAATTTCTGAACTGCTGGCATAAGTTTCAATAGGTAAGATTGATACTTCTGGCCAAGTGAGATTTGGGGTTAGGTGCAGTTTTGGTTTAATTATCCTTTATCTCAGATCAAATGAGACAGTGTATTGAATTACTTAGAAAAGTTCCTGGAACATGTTAATTTTTATCACTAATTCTTGGTTTTGGGCAATTCTTAAACATCTTTACTTCCACTACAGCTCTTTACAGTGGGTATGGCATGTAGCTGCCACTCAGTAAATGTGAGTAAACCAATACTGGAGACTTCAGCCTGCTAAGTCTCTGACACATGCAGTCATGGGGCCAGTTACATCCACTCCCGCCACTGGAACAGAACAGATGGCTTAGGCTACAAGGAAAGTTGTTAAGCAGAGGAGTGGGTTAGCAGATTCTTAAAACTTGGGACCATTGGGCTTCCCTGGTGGCACAGTGGTTGAGAATCCATCTGCCAAGGCAGGGGACATGGGTTCGAGCCCTGGTCCAGGAAGATCCCACATGCCACGGAGCAACTAAGCCCGTGTGCCACAGCTACTGAGCCTATGCTCCAGAGCCCACGAGCTACAACTACTGAGCCCACGTGCCACAACTACTGAAGCCCGCATGCCTAGAGCCCGTGCTCTGCAACAGGAGAAGCCACTGCAATGAGAAGCCCGCACACTGCAACGAAGAGTAGCCTCCGCTGGCCGCAAGGAAGACCCAACACAGCCAAAAATAAATAAATAAATAAATTTATATTAAAAAAAAACTTGGGACCGTGTCAGCAGCTGTTCCATCTGTAGGGAGACAGCGTAGATGTTCTCTTAAATGATCCTACTCTATTTATAGTCTTTTGGCACAGAATGTTCTGCTATCTCACTTGAGATTGTTCCTTTAGGACCAAGAGAAGGAGAAAGTAAAGCAAACCAGCAATCACATTTGATTGTCTCCAGTCCTAAGGAGCTTGGGGCATGTTCGTTAAGGCATAACACCTGATGGGGGCTCCGGCAGGGACTCCTACTCAAGGACACAGTAAAGGAAGCAAAGGCAATTAACCCAAGCAGTACGGAAGAAGACAGGATGGAAAGGACTTTTTTATTTTCCCAGGTCTTCAGGCAACCTCACCAAGCTGGAGGTCGCATGCAGGGGAGTATGAAACTAAGAAAAATACAAGGCTTAAAAAGTATTGTGCATTATATTTCTTCAATCTCTGGTAGGCCAGGAGCCCAAGGTCAGTCTGGCAGGAAGCTGAGAGGACTGCCTGGTCCTGACAATCACACAATCTTCACAGTTTTGAGCATGTCTGACAGGACGTACGTGTCATCCCAGCCCTTTCCAGGCTTCCTCAGGGTTTGCTCCAAGGCCTGGGCCATTTCCAGCAGCTCTGGCGTGGCAAGTTTCCGCTCAGGGTGCGGCTGACAGAACAGGATCTCGTTTACTTCACCCTCAATTCGCCGGACATACAGGAGGGGGAACACCGCCTTGAGCCCAGCCAGCACTGAGTCCTTCAGCCCTGGGTCTCGGCACACGAGGTTGAGGACAAAGACTCCTGTAGGGTGGGGAGGAAAGGGTCAGAATGACTGTGGTTCAGGGGACACGCTGGAGACAAGGTTCAGCTCTGAGGAATACAGCCATTCCTGCCCCAGGGAGGCTGGTGGACCAAGGAACACACCTACAGCGGCAGTGACTTTGCAGAGAACACACAGCGTACAAAGGCAGGAAGAGAAAAGCATGGGGGATGCGTGAATCATGAGAAAACTTCAAGCTAATTTCTTGCTCTTTTGTGCTGCTAACAAATGTTACCATTCTCCATGCTTCAGTTTCACAAAGGATTGCTTTGAGAAAGAATACGTACCCCCAAGTAAGAATGTAGCAATTCCACAGAGAGATTATGTTCTTGACACATATATCACATGCCTTCACTGGTGACAATTAAGGGTTCTAAATCAACTCTGTTCACCACAGTACCTTAGCCAAATGAAAATACCTGGGAGCCAGTGAACATAAGGATAAAGAGCTTCAGCTTTCAAGTCACAAGGATCAGGGTTGGAGCCCTAGCTCTTATCTTGTGTCACCCTGACAAGTCTCTACCTCAGTTTCCTCATCTGAAAACAGGCTGCTATGAAGATGAAATCACATACTGCCCAGTTCAGGGCATGTGGGAAGAATTCAAATGGTCACTAGCGCCACCATGCTGGTGGGGATGTGAATTGCTACAACTACTTTGTGTGTCAGCATCTACAAAAACTGAACATATGCATAATCTGTGATCCAGCCATTATAGCCCTACATCTATGCCCAACAGACCTGCACACACATTTCCCCAAAAGGCATCTACTAGAACGTTAATGGCAACACTTCTTATAAAAGCCCCAAATAGGAAACAACCCAAATGCCAAAAGCAGAATGGAGAAATAAATTGTGTATCACCCAGTGTCAACACAACACTATGCGTGAATCTCACAAACATCATGCTGAGTGAAGGAAACAGAGAACATTCCGTATGGGCAAAACTAAGCTGTGCTGATAGAAGTGAAGATAGTGGCTATCCTTGAGAGGACAAGTTACTGAAAGGAGGTAAGAGGTGGACTTCTGGGGCACTGGAAATGTTCGGTGTTTGGTGCTGGTAAATAAATATGTTCAATTTGGGGAAACCTATCAAGGTACACACTTATGATACGTGCATTTTTCATTAAAAAGCAAAATTTCCTTAAAGGGCCCATCCCTTCTCCCTCCCCAACCTTCTGTTCTTCATACCTTCAGGAGTCAAGATGCTTTTGACCTTCTGCAGGAAAGGTTGGGCCACAAACGCTGGGGGTGGACAACTCATTCCCAGGGTTGGGTCCTTACTGTCCACATCAAACATTATGACATCGTAGTGAGGTCGTGCTGGGAACGAGAAGCAAACGAGTCTTTGTCTCTGCTGGATAAAATAACACCATTTACATTCCTCCACCACATCTCCTCCATGACCTGTGGTGGGCACAGGTGGCTAAGTCAGAAGGATGGCATGGAGGATGTGGTTTGCTTGTAAGGGCACTAATGTCACAGTCCAGAGGAGGCACGTCATCAGCGTTCTGCTGTGAGTACTCCACGTCGAAGATGGAGCCTTCATCTCACCTTCTTCCTCCACATTTTAAAGCCCTTTCCACAGACACACATTACTGGGGTCCACTCCAGCAGGATTACTGCTTGGTTAAGAGTCCATCTATACAGTGATTTTCAATCCTGACAGAACATTAGAGTCAAATGGGAAAATTCTAAAGATTCAGAGAACCTGGGCTCCACTCCTAATCAACAGAGTTAAAACCCTGGGGTGGCGAGGAACAGATGGGAGGGGAGATGGGAAGCCTCCGGTGTACTTTTCTTAAGCTCCCCAGGTGATTCGAAATATAGTCAAGAGTTGAGAACTTGATGTAGACAAAGCAGCTGCCTCTGCCTTTAAGGGCTGAACCTGAAAATGATAACTTTAACTTAACTCTGGAAACAGCATATGTTGCCTCCTAGGAGAAAATGTTCCCAAATTAAAGTTAGCATATCTTTTCTAGCTGCTTGAACAATTACTGGCTCAAGAAAGAACTGATTTCGCTCAATGGGTGAGAAAGAACTGACCATGAATCTGATCCACTCCTTACTATAATGTTAGTTTTTACAAGGGGTAGGCCTGCGATACTAATGATTTGTTTTGGGCAGACTTCGAGACAATGCTAATGATTATTCGATAAATATCTATTTACTTAGGACTACAGCATGTCCATCATTGTTCATAGCACAGATCTGACTTTGGTTTCTTCAAGAGCAGAACATGTTGGCTCATCAAAGTCCAAGGACAACCAAGGCCCACATTTGTGGCACTGAGACCTCCAACAATCCAAAAGGTTGTTGTTAAGACGAAGGCCAGGGCTGTTCAAAACTGACTTAGAGGTAATAACAACAGCAGCACATCACGGATTGAGTACCTACCATGTGCCTGGCACTGTTTTAAGTGCTTCACATGTATCAGCCCTGGGACCCCAGACTGGTCCCAGTCTCAGAGAGTGAACCTGTGAAACTCTGATAGAGTTAAGTTCAGTTTGCAATTACATAAGACAGCATCTGTCCATCCCAGCACCAAAACACTTACCCCAGGCATCCCGTTTTGCCACACCCTTCCTGGAAGATACTCTAACCCAGCGAGAACCAGAGCATCTATTATAGAATGAGCAGACCAGGAAGGATGTATGGCCTGGGCTCCCCAGGTTCACGTAGGACTGAACCAACCTAACTGACTTCTCCCAGAGGGGCTCATGTTCTTCAAAGCATCAGTCATCAGAAGCCTACATATTAAGCTGCAGAAGGATCAGGAGAGCTATTGTAAAACATTAATATGCCTTTTGTCCAAGTCTGGGATACAAATTATTATAGCAAAATGGAGCCTTAATTCCAGTAGCAGCAGGGCTACTGGAATTCCCACTAACACCTGCATCATGGTTTAACCTCAGCACTATTGACATTTGGGCTAGATAATTCTTTATCATCAGTGGCTGTCCTGTGCATTGTAGGATGTTGAGCAGCATCCTTGGTCTCTACCCACTAGATGCCAGAAACACCCGTACCTAATGGTTACAACAAAAAAGTGCCTGCAGACATTGTCCCTGAGGTTTAGAACCACTCATCTACATGAATGCTGTTTTGCTCTGTTTCTGGCTTCACCTCTAGCTGAAAGATTTACAAAACAACTTCCCAACACTCCCCCCGCAATGTTTCTTCCCCTTTTCCTCACTCAGATACAGATTCTGGGTTTCTTGGGATGATGAGAAAGTGGCAAGGTTACAGGGTCAGAAGAGATTCAGAAGGGAAGCCCACTCGTTTGTTAGCGTCATTAGGGCAGGAAACGGTCTGTTTTGCTTGTTGCCATAGCCCAACCCCTAAGAGTACTGAGCATGCGGTTGACACTCTATATTTATTGAATAACTGTCAACAAATGAATGAACAAATGAACTGGTGAAAGACTGGGATGATGCCGATGCTGCCCTCTGAGAGATGAGTTCTAGAGGCCCTTGCAGGCCTGACAACCTCGGATCAATCCTCCCTCAATGCCCCTCCAAATTCTCCAGTAGCCGTACCTTCCTCTTCTGCCAGGCTGGTAATATAGTCCAGGCCATCCGCAATGTGGACCTTCATACGGTCGCTCTGGGAGAAGCCAAACCACTGAGTGGCCACTTGCAACATGGAGGGGTCGATCTCCACAGCATCGATGCAGGACTTTGGGAAATGATCGTGGACAAAAAGGGGGAGGCTGCCCCCACCCAAGCCTACCACCAACAATCCCAGTGGGGTCTCTGTAATAAAGAATAAAAGCATCGTTTTACCACCTGCTCACTGTAAAGTTTTGTACCACACCTGGGGAGGGCAAAAGAGGGAGTCAGATCATTGGTGCTGCCCAGGGGAAACAAGATTTAGAGACCTGGCCTCCCTTGCCTCTTTCTAGAAATTCGGGAGTCAATTTAACATCTGAAAACTCAACCCTGGCCTCACAATCCTTCCTTTACTAGATCCAGAAGATGAACCAGTGTATTATTATTATGGCCCCTTAAAGATCCCAAAGCACTCAGCTGACATTATAGCAATAACTCCCACCATAAGCATTATTAAACCCCTCTAGGAAACGGGAGAGACAATGGCCAACATCTTGTTTATGATCACAGGGAGTGTAGATGTGATGCCCTCTGCTCAGCTTTCAACTCAAAGGCCACACTGCCTTCTCAGACACAGCCACCAAGTGAGGGCAATCCACCCAAGTTCCAGAAACCACAGGAAAACAAAGGCCCAAATCCTACACACAAGCACAGAAAAACCACAGCAACCACAGGGAATGAAAGGAAGGTAAGAAACAAGAAAGAATCACCAAAAGGAGACAGATCCTGAGGATTGAATGGAAGAACTGAGACTCTAGGGACATACATCAACACTAAGATAGATCAAATGTACAGCATGTTCCAGTAAGACATACTTAGGGACTTTGGGTGAAGACAGTTACAAGAGTAGACAGAATCATGAACATTTCTGCTACTGTGGTCAGATCCAAACCTATTATTAGTGATAAGGCTATGACTGTACTATTCATACAATGTTTTTTTTTTTTTAAAGTAGAAATTCAAGATAGAATTGCATCTAGTACTCAAATAATGCATCACTGAAAAGCCAGAAATTCTCCTAAAGTACACAGGTATATTTCTCCAGATATGTGATTTTTAAATATTCCATCTGGTTACATGGGTAAATGCATGTGCAAAAATTCATCAAGCTGAACAACTTAAGATCTGTATACTTTACAGATCTCATTGAATGTATTTTATACATTAACTTTTTAAACTGAATATAGTTTATTTTATACTGATTATTAAAATAAATGAATAGAGGAAAAAAATTTAGGTATCAGCACATGTAGCTGTTTCAAACAATTTGAGTTTGAAGGAAAAGTTATTTGGATGTTCATGAATGTAGAAGATGGTTGGGAATAAGAAAGACATGACTATATGTGCATCTGTTGGTCTATAATCATGGTTCTTAAACTGCAAGGCAGCTGACACTGATTACCTCTGTAATCTTACATGTTCCCTCCTGTGGAAGGCAGTGGCGACCCCCTCACCTAGGAGAAGCTCCGGGTTTCTCAGCAGGGCAAGGCCGGCAATCATGGCTTTATGGTGTTCACAGCACAGATAACTCTTATCAATGGACTGCCCCGGAGCTGCAGGGAGGTCCTCTGGAGTATCAGCAGGCCGCTGCTTCTTCCTGTCCTTTTTCCGTTTCTTCTGGGCTGGATCACAGACAGAGATGAATGAAGTCATATGCGTGGTACACTACTCCTTGGAAAGTAAGGCACACCAGCAGCAGTATGCTGTAACTGGTTTGATGAGACTCGAGAACCCAATTGTGAAATATGCAGGAATTCTGTGAACTGGCTGACATGTTGGTGGCTTGAAATCTGGCCATGGTGGCCATTTTTATGCCACAGAAATGGGCAAACTGCATATCATGGCTTTTTTCCCCAAAGAGACGGTTGTTAAACATTTAACATACACCAGAGAGTCAGAAAAGGGAAGTGGCAAAGAAACACCCCAAAACTCAGAACACTGGGAAAACTCAAGTGAGGAGTACTAGTACCTCTCCTCTGGGAAATATAAAGCCACTAACAGGTGAGAAGTTTATTCATCAGTTCTTTTAGGGGAAAAAGGACTTAGTTTCCAACTACCTCCTCTATGCCAATTACTATACTAGGACTTTTACTCTTGTAGCTTTGAAACAACCCTATATCAATGCTCTTATTCCAATTCCTGGCAGATGGAAAAACTGAAGATCTGAAGAGTTATTAATTAGGCCCAAATCAGTAGGCAATGCAGCCAGGATTTGAACCTGGGACTACCTGTCTGCAGCAGCTGGCCCCTCTACACTCCCCCTACCTACTCCCTCAACTGCTCCAGGAAAGAGTGAACAGATGGCTCTGGGGTTTTCCTGGGGACCAGCTGCACCATTGGGCACTGTAATGTAAGTGGCAGCGTGCTTTTCAGAGATGTTAAATTGCTTTTTAACACATTCTCCTTCTTGCTCACCAATACTTCCATGAGGGAAATCATTCCTTTAAGAATTAGGTGATACTAAGAAGGCTTGATAACAGTGGGGAAAAAAACCAAAACCCAAATTGGAGGGCAAAATGTTCTTTGAAGCACTTTTACTGAGCTTTCAGTGAGATGAAACTGAACCAACCTGCAGCCCAAGTGACCCAATGACAGCACAGGAACCCAACAAATATGGGTGCACATGACCAGGGGACACCCCTCAAGAGGAGACCATCCTGCTGAGAATAACCTGATCCTGAGCTGTGGGCAAACCCATGACCTCATGAGGTTCTGAATTCTCCCTTTTCACCCTCCTTCCAGATGGCCTTGCCAACAGGACAGCATCATCAGGCAAAGGGAATGACCGGCAATCACGAGAGGCAATTTCAGATTCCAAGCCTGACTCTCTGTGCCTCTAAAGGGAAGTTATACTGGAGAAGCGGTGGGGAGGAATATTTTTCTACTCTATACATGTGATCTGTGATTGATTACAATGAGTAAGTATTACTTTTATAATGCAAACATATAATGCCCCAAGAAAATAAACGAACGATTGCTCTCCCCATTAGTGGGTGTTTCTGAGCAGCACCTAGGAGACCACTTAAAAGAGAACATGGTGGGGGGCTTCCCTGGTGGCGCAGTGGTTAAGAATCCGCCTGCCAATGCAGGGGACACGGGTTTGATCCCTGGTCCGGGAAGATCCCACATGCCGCGGGGCAACTAAGCCCATGTGCCACAACTACTGAGCCTGTGCTCTAGAGCCTGCATGCCACAACTACTGAGCCCGTGTGCCACAACTACTGAAGCCCATGCACCTAGAGCCCATGCTCTGCAACAAGAGAGGCCACCGCAATGAGAAGCCTGGACACCACAACGAAGAGTAGCCCCCGCTCGCCACAGCTGGAGAAAGCCCACGCACAGCAATGAAGACCCGACACAGCCGAAAATAAATAAATAAATAAATAAATTTTTTAAAAAAAGAGAGAACATGGTAGAGATCTACCCTGTCGAAGCCTGTAGCCATGCGCCACTTGTGGCCATTTAAATTTAAATGTAAGTTCATCAGAATTAAAAACGGTTAAAGATTCAGTTCCTTAGTCACAGTGCTCGGTAGCCACATATGGTTCATGGCTGCCACCCTGGGCAGCTAACTGGGTATTAAACATTTCCTTCACTGCAGAAAGTTCTACCAGACTAGGTGACCTCTAGGGCACCCACCAACTGTACAACCCTCTAAAACAGGTGCTAGGAGGTGGCCCCATGGAGGAGGGCAGGCCTACTGAATTAATATACAGACCTATATGGAGCAACTTGTAAAAAAAGTGCTCTTTGAACTGCAGGCATTAAAGTGATTATCACATTTGTCTGGTAAACCACCACCCCGGTTCCTTATCACTGCAGAGTCAGGCTTTGCTCAATAACAGAACGTCGACCTCCCTTCTGTTCATTGCCACTCACACCCTAAGAGCCCAGATGATAAGAGGACAACCCACAGAGCCATGTGCCTCTGGTCACAGGGATCCGGGTCTGTCCTACAGCTCCACCAAGCTCCCAGGTCTTTCTGACCACCCCAAACTGTCCATACCACGTCCACGTGGGCCCCACCCCTGTACCCATGCCGCCTCACCTCTGTGAGACACATCCTGCAGCAGCCTGGCTTCTGACTGCACCACGTTCCTGTTGCTGAGGAAGATCAGCCGCCGAAAGTAGCGCTTGTCATCCCCCTGCACATCCTCGACGACGTAGTCGCCACTCAAAGGGCTGCAGTCCTGGTGCTGAACAGTCCGGACCCCGATGTCCCCACCCACAGACAGGAAGGGTACCTGAAGGAAGAGCAGAGATGTGGTGAAAACACCAGCTCAACTGAGAAATACGAGAAATTATAATCCCTTCCCTTTGTATGTGAAGAATCCCCACACCAAGGTTGTGAGCAGCAACAACTTCAAAGATTTGCCATTTTGTTAAAGTATTCTTCTGGGGTGTTTGACTAGATCTCAAAAGGTTTAACTGACCTTTTCGAAAACCAACTGAACAACTAAAGATTCCCCAAACCATTCGTGAAATGCAGTTGGTTCTCCACAAGAAAAATATGAGTTTCTCAACAGTAATCCTTAAAAGGACTTTCAATAGTCCAAGACAATGAAAGCTAGAAGGAAGCCTCATGAAGGGACTAGAATCATGAGAGAAGGAATCTGAATAGGGATAAAGATATTAAAATCCATGGGGAAAGCAACCACTCCAAATGTGGCGAAGTGTCTCCCTTCCCCCAGTTATTCTCAACTTTTTTCTGCATTCTTCTAAACAGAAGAAAAAATTAGGAGGAAAAAATACATTTTTCCCCTAAACTTTTCCACTCCCTTCCCAATCTTCACATTTATTTCTTTTTAAAGACTTACAAGAGTATTTAATAATCATGAGGGACTCCTGACTTTGCCGAGGTGTAGGCACTGTTGAGAGAAAGTCACAAATAAGCCTCCCACAGGATCTGGGTCTCTCTGATGGGACACCAACCCCAAAGTCTTCCAGAAAGCATCAAATACATATTCATCTATAAGCACAAGCCAGCCTAGTGGGCAGAACCACAGGCTGGGAACCCAGGAGCCTGGGTTCTTCTTTTTAGTTCTGTTACTACAGCATTAAGCTTCCAGGTACCTTGTCTTTCCCATCTATCAAGAAGGATAAACTCCTTTCTATAAAGCCCTTGCAATAAAGTCACCTATCAATTACCATCTTGTGAGCAGGATAGTACAAGACAGATGGCGACAACTGATAATACCATATCAACATTTTGGCAAAAACCTTCCGTTTCCTTCCCAGTGGAACATCAGACCAGCAATGTTAATATCCTGAAAATTAAGCTGAGCTGTTTTGGCCCTTTCCCATTCTACCTCACATAATGATGGTTCTAAGAAGCAAAATGGCCAAGGAAATCCTGAGCAAAGTGAGTTAGGAGAAATACAGCCTGAGTAAGCTGCAGTGTGCAGAGCTGGAGCCTGCAAGGTGGAGAGCACTTCCTTCATGCCATCCGAGTGGCCTCAGAGGCCCAGATGCTACTGGGGGTCTCAATAAGGGCAACCGCTCACCTTCCACTCACTGCCTGGGACATAACTTCTGCTCACTTAGCTCTTAGCTGCTGACATGCCCTCCAGGAACAGACTAGGGTCACAGACCCTAGTCCTAGCTTCTGCCAAGATACCCTCTGCCTTCCTGGCTACTAATATGACTTCTCCAGAGACCCTGAAAGCTGCTACCAAAGCTTTGTTACCTGCTGCTGGGCGGGCATCCCGGCCGGGGCCAGCTCCATGACTCTGGCCGACAGCTCGGCCTGGATGCTGTCCATGCCTTCGTACTGCTGACCTCGGTGAAGGGCCACTGTGATCAGCCTCCTGAAGCCCGCACTGGCTGCCAGTTGCTTCCGGCCCTCCTCCATGCCAAAGAGCCACTCGGTCTCCCGACCCTGGGGGACTAGAAAGAGGCATTTGTTGACAGGGAGTCCTGGGAAAAGTTCAAGCCCACAACCAATATGCCCCATGTGGCAGAGAGCCAGCCCCTACCCAAGCCCAGCAACCCTTCCAACTGTGACCAACTGAGGGGCTATCAATCCCCAGTCAACAATGTCCACAGCAAAGCTGCCATCTGACCCATGGCAGGACCCAGCATGGAAACGAAGTGTGAGCGTGTATGTAAGGGGAGGGAGGCAAGTACCTAGTGCAAGAAAAATAGCAATATTGCTAACACTTCTTACATGCCAGGCATTATTCCAAGCAGTTCACAAACAGAAACTAATCAAATCCTCATAATAGCCCAAGATGCAGGGAGTATTATTATTATTCCCATTTTATAAATGAGGAAATTAAGACACAGAAGTTACATTATTTGCCCAAGTTCACACAGCTCGTAACTGCGAAGCTAGGGCTCAACCCCAGGCAGTCCAGCCCCAGACTCCATGCTCGTATCCGCTGTGCTATGAGTTCTCACAGGTGCACAGTTAGGATAAGGAAGTACTTGGAAAAATGGATTTGATGTCAGGAAACAAATTACCAGCATGATGTATCACCACCTCACGTTGTCTAGAATATTCTACTTTTGAAAGCATTTCCTCATACTACCTCTTTTGATCATTACTAAGGTGAATCTGGTATCATTTACCCCTTTCAATAATAACACTAACGTCTGTAAAACTTACCATGTGCCAGGCACCATTCAAAGAGCTTTTACGCTTCTCACAATTACACAGTTAAGATCTCACTTTATAGATGAAGAAACTGAGGCACAGAAAGGACACTAACTTGTCCAATACCACCAGGAAGCGACTGAGCCAGGACTGGAAACTAAATAGTCTGGTTCCAGAGCTCACTTTTTTAGCTACTACTCTGTACTGTCTCTAAATTCAGCAGAGACGCACAGACACTTCCCCAGGTCACACAGCTTACAGGCTACAAGGCTGGGACTCCCGTTGCTTCCACTACTCCTTGTTACAAAGTGAGTGACTAACATCTCTACAAATGTGTGACCTGCCTAAATGTATCTGTATTACTTTAAGCCTTTGCAATGGAAGATGAGAAGAAATAAACCTCAAATCCAAGCAGGCAGCTCCCCCTTCCTCATGCCTTGGCCAGTCTAACCTCTTCAAGCACCGCCCCCTGCAAGATAAAACCAGCCAAGGCATACCCATCCGCCAAAGCCCCAGCCCCAGCCCCTGTAAGCCAGCCCCCTCCAGGGAAGAGAGGGAGCAATCCCAACTCACTGATGAAAATGGCAAAATGACTGTCCCGCGATGGTTTCACAGTGGGGCTGTCCACCACGTGGAGGGTGTAGCGTGGCTCCCCCGTGTCCCCACTGCACAAGTCCAGAGACACACTCCCCAGCCCGGCCTTGCAGTACAGCTGGCTGCACAGCCAGGCATACTGCTGCCGCTCCCGCACCGCCTCAGCCAGCTGCTCGGCACTCTCCAGCCGCACAGGCTTGCCCTGCTCCTGAGCACACAGCTCAAAGATCTGAAGGGCAGAGCCAGGGACCGGCCTGAACTTGGTCATGATGAAGGCAAAGACAGGCAAGGAGAACCGAGGCTCTGCTTCCAACAGCTGGTCTTGGCTGTTGGTCACCTGGTGCACCCTCACCATCCACCCCTCCCGAGAGAAGTGACCCACTGCTTTCTTCAGGACGTGAGCCTGAGCCAGGGAGATGCAGAGGTAGCGACCGCCCACCTGCAGGACACGGCCAACCTCAGCCAGCATCCTGTCCACCTGCTGCAGCGTCTTCTCCTCCTCATCTGTCAGGACAGCGTCCAGGGTGCCCTTGTCCAACACCACCTGGAAAGAGGCATCGGGAAACTCCATCTGTGTCATGTCCATCTTCAAGAAGCTCATCTGGGGCCGTCGGCTGGCATTGCGTTCCTTCATTTGCTTGATGACGACCTCACTGATGTCAATGTTCACTATATCCTGATAGCCCACGTCATACAGCTGCTCGCTTAGCTCTGAGTTACCACACCCAATCACCAGCACCTAGGGGGAAAGAAAACAAGATGGAGGTGATCAAGGCAAGGGAATGAGCTTCAGACACTTCAAGGAATCAAGTCTCACCCTGGCTGCTGTATGTTTTCAGAGGGCGAAGATGCTATGCCATGAGAGAGCACCATTACAAAGTGGATTCTAGGCTCCATCTTGAAACACCACTGATTAGAAGAACTCACTCATAACAAACCACATTCCGCTATAACAGTGCAAGTTATGCAGAAACAAACTAACCGGGGTTGTTCTTTTCTCTGAATCAAGAGTTTATTAATCAATTGCAGGAACAAACTAATCATGGTTGTTCTTTTCTCTGAATCAAGAATTTATTATTCAGGAATTGATAGGAAGTCACAGAATCCAAATACAGTAGTTATAACTGAAATCTCCTATTTGTTTTACTGTTGAAAACCTAGGTCTGGCATAATCCTATTCCACTCATGCCTTGGCTCCAACTCATGATATTCTGCTATTTTCTGAAGCCAAACACAGGTTGTTGCCTCCCTCTCTGTGGAGGAATCTCCCATTGATCCTTCAAAATTCTGCCCTGATATCACCATCTCTGGAAAAGCATCGTACAATGACAAGTGCATAAGCTTTGGAGCTAGGTGGATCTAAGTTTAAATCCCCACACGACCACTTACTACATGTATGATCTTGGACAAGAAACTGGCTCTCAGAGCCTTAGTTTCCTCATCTGTAGAATTCGTGAATTACCACTCACCTCAAGGTTTATTATGAGAACTCAATGACTGAGCAAACACACACACACACAGCACCCAGCATAAGGTTTGGCTCTTAAAGCTTCCTCCTCAAATCTTCGTTTTCTACCCTTCTTCCTTCCCTACTTCCACCTCTATCAAACCTCCTATTACTGTACTTGGCACTTTTCACTTCTGGAATGTGCCCAGGATTTATATCTTAATGCTCGTGTGGCTTAAGGGCTGAACACAGTGCCTGAAAGTCAGTGGGCCCACAACAACTATTTGATAACAGATTCATTTATCAGTAAAGCCCCGGGTGCTGCCGGCTCCACGGGGATGCACAGTGATAGAAAAGCACACTTTCCTCACTAGGAGGAGATGTCTAGGTTGCACTACTAAAGAAATGAGGTTATTCTTAATAACCTCACTCATTCTTCCAGTGAGGTTATTAATTCAAGAATGATCTGGGGGTGGAAGCTCTGTTATCTGAAAACCTTTAAAAGGATATTCTGTAATTACCTTTTAGCTAGAATGTTGCACAGAATCCTGAAAATATGGGCCCGTTTAGGGCGCCCACGCCTGTCACCGTCTAAACAAGTGCAGGATTTCTGTTATCAGTTCCTACCTTCCAGGGCACACACAGGGCTGCCCGGCCGCGCTTACCTTTTCCCTGGGCTTGATATATTTGTGCAGCAACCCGCACAGTTCCAGATAGGTTCCATACCACTCGAAAGCTTTCTTTCCCCGCTGCTGGAAGAACTTCTCCCAATAGTCAATGGAGCCAAACTCCTTAGGGCTTTTAGGTAAGAGATTCATATTCCCACTGCTCGAGCTGCGTCTTCAAGACTCTCCTACTCCCTGTGCGGTACCATCCGAGGGGTTTCCCCACGCGCTGGTTCTGGGACACCGCAGCGGGAGTTCTTTCCACGGACAAACAGCCACATCGACTTGTCCCTCACTCAAAACCCAAAGGGGTGATCCTTACACGCTCACCGCAAACGCAAGGCACTGAACCTAATAAACGCTCACCCGCTGTTCCATCCCAAAGCCCCAGACCCATGTGGAGACGCCCTCACCCTTCCTCAGAGCTCGGTCAGAGCTCGCTTTCAGAACCGGCAATCATATCCGGGTGCGAGGCTTCACGATTGGTTGGCTGTCCACACCATCTCAGCAGCTCATTGGTCAGTGATTTTCGTCCTGGCACGTCATTGGCTGCAACGCGCTCGCCTCACGCCGGCGGGTTCGTCGCAGGAGCCGCGCTTTTATTTACGTGAGCCGGAGCGGGGCGGGGTGGGGCCACGGGCCGGGGGCAGGGCGGGAGCTGGGCTGTCCCGGTCTCAGGCTTGCGTCGGAGCACCGAGCTGGGGGAGCTTTCTCAGAAGCCTTGGAAGAGAGCTCCCGGGTCCCAGGCTGTTTGTTCCTTTCGTCTCTGAGCTCCCATTCTGATCACGAGCCACATAAGGGCTGAGCGCTGACGGCGGTGGGCACACTGGAGGAGAGGGGCCTCGGAAAAGGAAAACTTGTAGATTAGAAGGAAGTGAGGCAAGGGATGAGTAGAGCCAGTCCATAGCAGAAGAAAGCTGCCCAACCCAGCTTATCTTGTGCATCTCCCGCCCCACCCCCGCCTTACTTTAACCACTTTACTTGTACAATTCAGGTTTAATTTGGAGGAAAGTAGCACTTGGCTGTGCTCAGCTTTCAGGATCTTAGTTTCCCAAACAGGGATTGAAGCTGGGGCCCCAGCAGTGAGAGCGCCTAGTCCTAGCCACTGGACTACCAGAGAATTCCCAGGGTTTCACTGTTAATAATGTAACAACATGGAAATTCAGGGGAAAAGAATAACAACCAGTTATTCAGAAGTGCGTCCTCTCCCTCTTCCTCCTTCCCTCAAAGCACACTGTGCAAAACTTAAGGCTCAGCCCGTGCGCCACAAATACTGAGCCTGCACTCTAGAGCCCGCGAGCCACAACTACTGAGCCCACGTGCCACAACTACTGAAACCCACAGGCCTAGAGTCCGTGCTCTGCAACGGGAGAGGCCACCGCAGTGAGAAGCCCGCGCACCGCAACGAAGAGGAGCCCCGGCTCGCCACAAGTAGAGAAAGCCCGTGTGCAGCAACGAAGACCCAACGCAGCCGAAATAAATAAATAAATAAAATCTATTTAAAAAAAAAAAACAACTTAAGGCTCATTTTGGTAATTGGCCGCCTCAGGTTGTCATTCGGATGTCATCTAAAAGTAGTTACTTGGGACTTCCCTGGTGGCGCAGTGGTTAAGAATCTGCCTGCCAGTGCAGGGGACACAGGTTCGAGCCCTGGTCTGGGAAAATCCCACATGCAGAGGAGCAGCTAAACCTGTGCACCACGACTACTGAGCCTGCATACTGCAACTACTAAAGCCGGCGGGCCTAGAGCCTGTGCTCGGCAGCAAGAGAAAAGCCAGTGCAATGAGAAGCCCGTGCACCCCAGCGAAGAGTAGCCCCGGCTCACTGCAACTAGAGAAAACCCGCGTGCAGCAACGAAGACCCAATGCAGCCCAAAATAAATAAATAAATAAAACAAAAAACCATTAAAAGTAGTTACTACAGCTTATTTTATGTATTTAATGAACGTACTATGTTTTCAGATGCTCATCTTATCCAAATACCCTAAGGAAGTTCCTGTGAATGGCACTGTTTTAAAATATGTGCATCATTGGGCTTTTCACAGCATTATAGAGTGCAGGAGGAATTTACAGACTGAGGATGTTACTGGGCTCTTTCCAGATTCTTGGACAGCAATACCATAGAAATGAATATCGCCTCCACAAGACTCTTAGGCAAGCAAATCTTTTTATTTAAAGAGATAGCTTGAACATAACAAGGATGGCGCAAAAAAAAAAGCACCAGCTCTCAGAATAGAAGGGGCAAGTTGATTTTACAGTAAGTCTCCTCCAGACGAAGGAGTTCCATTCTGAGAACGCGTTCTTAAGTCCAATTTGTTCGTTTAAGTCCAACAAAGTTAGCCTAGGTACCCAACTAATGCAATCACCTATATAGTACTGTACTGTAATAGGTTTATAATACTTTTCACACAAATGATACATTAAAAAACAAAAAATAAAGAAAACATTTTTAATCTTACAGTACAGTACCTTGAAAAGTACAGTAGTACGGTACAACAGCTCTCATACAGGGGCTGGCATCGAGTGACCAGGCAAGAAGAGTTACTGACTGGAGGAGGGAGAGGAGGTGGGAGATGGTGGAGCTGAAGGATCATCAGCAATAGGAGATGGAGGGCAAGCTCCAATTTCACTCACGCCTGACGTTGATGGAACGCACTTTTGTGTCTTTGAAAGTTCGCAACTTGAAGGTTCGTATGTAGGGGACCTACTGTATAACAAAACGGAGGGTTTGTCTCATGATCACTGATAATTTTCAGAAATAATCAAACTTCTTTGATCAGCAACAGGTGGCTCCATGGTGGCTATCAGGAATAGAGAGTGCTTCTCCGAGGAGAAAGAAATGCATGAGAATTTTCTGTAAGAAAGCACAGGAATAGATATGGCTAAAATTTATAGTTGAGCTTCTTGTCTTGTGGCAACTAGGTATACTCCTTAGTGTAACAGAGATAAAGCTAATTTTTTATTCCTGCAAGCCTGGTTTTTGTCTTTGTGACACAGGCCCTCTGGGTCTTTGTTCTTTAGCTTGCAAGTCCTGTTTGCCCAAGGTGGTTCCCTGGTCCTTTTCCAAAATGGCTGTACTCTTGTCATCCTGTCTCAAGGAGGGCAGGTAGGCTTGGAATTGAGCTTCTGTAGTCTGGGCTATTTTAGACCTCACTGGCATAGATAGCCAAGCAGACTCTCTTACTAGTTAAATAGATTAAACTAGACTTGAACTTTGGTTTAAAACAGTAGTTCTCAAACTTTGGCATGCATCAGAATCACCTGGAAGACATAAAAACACAGATTGCTGAGCTCTAGCCCCAGAGTTTCTGATTCACCAGGTCTACAGTGAAGCCCAAGGATTTGCATTTCTAACAAGTTCCCTGGTGATAACAACAACGTTGGCCCAGGGACCACACTTTGAGAATTACTGTTTTAAAGTATAATTAAGAGATAAGTCAAAATGGATATGGTTCCAACTCCACAATTTTAAAAGGTTAATCTAAAAGCCCTCTACAAGAACCTCAAAGAAAATCTATTTTCATGTACCACTTGCTGAGTTCACATTATTTCCTCTCTACCCAAGATAAGGTGAGCTGGAAGGGGCCTCTGAGTGGCTCCAGCTATGACATCATGCAGCATTCCTAATGGATGTGACGTGCGTTCTTTCAGAGAGCACTTATTGAGAGCAGAGGACACTGTGCTTGAAGTGCTCCCCAATACCAAAGAAGCAAAACAACACAGCCTCTGCCCTCTCCCCTCAAGGACTGATTCAATCAACAAACATTTAAAGGGACTAGTATGAGCCAATCACTATGGTGAAAGCTAAGAATGCAGTGAGTGGTAAGCAAGACAATGGTATGGAAAGCACACAGCAAACAATTACAAAAAAGAATCTGTAATGAGGGTTTGTGATAAGTGCTGTGAAGGAGAAATATAAGAGTCCACAAGAGCAGATATCTTTGAGACATCTTCTGATTTGGGGGGCGACCAGAGAAGGCTTTCCTGAGGAAGGGACAAAAAGATTTTAAAAGATTCTGTAATCTGACTACTTCAGTAAATACTGCACACCTGAACTTGTTCCAGTAGTATCAGGATGACATAGGTAGAAGTAGGAGAGGGAGGCAGAAAAGGGAGAACCAGAGAGGGAGCAGCAAGAGAAGGACTGGCTCAGAGTTGCTGGCTTGGATGATGGGGGAGGGGGCCACGAGCCAAGGTAAGTGCTTCTAGAGGCTGGAAAAGTCAAGGGAAAGGATTCTTTTCTAGAGCCTGTGAGGGAACACAGCCCTGTGGACACCTTGATTTTAGTTGATCCTGTCAGGCTTCTGACCTGCAGAACTGTGAGATAATAAATTTGTATTGTTTAAGTTAATAAGTTTTTGGTAATTTGCTGCAGTGGCAACAGGAAACGAATACACAGCCTAAACAGGAGAGGGAGTGTATCGTTGGGCAGAAAGTTACAGTGGGAGGGGAGCAACAGAAGATAAAGCTAGAAACTAAAGTGAAGGTCAGGTTTTGAGAAGAATAGAATTCTTCTATTCCAAGCATTTGGATTAAACTTGTTTGGCCACAAGAAGCCAATGGAGAACCAGGTTTGTTACAGTTGAAAAGAACTGATAATGTGAGAGATGTTCTTAGGAAGAACTGAAGCATTTGTTGACTGATTGTATAGAGGGTATAAAAGATTGAGGGGCACACAATGACTTCCACCTGGGCCTCTGGATGACTGGGGAAATCATCTATAGAAAGAAACAGGGTGTCATTTGTAGAACTGTTGCTACGAGGAATTTAGAGGTCACCACACTAGTAAAACCCAGAGCCAGAGCTAAAAGCTAGTCTCCTCACCCTGCATGCCTATCCCGGGGCTCATACCCTTCTCAAATTCTGTCAGTGGTATCCAATTGGAGTTCGTAGTCCAAGACATGAAAAGGCTTCATGAGTGGGATATAAAACTGTTTAAAGGGAATCTCTCCTTGGTGTACAGGGAGTGGCTTGTACAATGCTGGAAACTATTTCACACTGGAAGTCTCCTTTGCAAATGGGTTTGTTTTCCACCTTTGAGAACTTAAGAAATAAATGGTCTCCTATGTCTTGGAACAATGCAAGAAACACATGACATCCTAGGATAATGTTGTACCATTTTATTAGCTGGCATCAACCTTTGTTGACCTGAAGTCATTCTTTAGCTGACTTTGGATTCCTAAGATTGGGATAATCATAATAGTATTTTTTTAGTTTGTATATCACTTGCAATTTGCCAAGAATTTTCTCATATATTACTTTGAATTCATGGGATGGAGACACACACACACACACACACATACACATAACTAAGGCAAAACTCCAATTGTTTAAAAATAAATTAAAAAGTTATACATGGCTGAGTGAATTAAGCCATGCCTGCCTCTGGGTATTATACTTGATTCCCAGGATTTTCTTTGCTTGGTAGTTTCCTACTCTATCACTGTAGACCTCTGTAAGTGTACTCGTTTTCTGAAATGCACCGACTACAAAGCATTTATGTCCACTTTTATGGGGGGAAAGCAAAGGGCATAGTATACATGGCAAGTTGTTTACCTTTAAGGCCAGTTGGCAATAACATTTGGAAAACTAGAAAGCCAGGAAAGATGAGGAAATGATGTCAAAGACAATGGCCTGTGCCTGGTGCATTGGACCCCTACAGGGGGAGGCTCACAAAGCCCTCCTTTTGGATCTCATCTTTGTATTTTGCAGCCTGGCTACTGGGAAAGATTACAAGGTTAAACCATTAAAATATGTTCTCCATAATTTTATTCTAAATTTCAGTTATTTTGCAGGAAAAGAAAAAACTCTTGGAAAACAAGTTGTTGGTTTTTTTTTAATCAAACTCTAGTACTCAGCACATCTACCATGAACAACTCATGTATCCCATTTTATTGGATGCTCTCTGTCCTCAGTCCATAACAAAATATTTTTCTACCACCAAAAAAAGGGATTTTTAAAACAGCATTTAATAAATAAAAAGTTCTTAAGTGCTCCACCTAAGGTATTTTTTTTAACATTCAGATCCAGAGAACTTCAGAGAAACTAGGAGAACAAAATTCCCTTTAGTCCAACGAAAAAGTTATATGTAATCCTTCTCTAAAACGAAAGCACTTTTCTTGCCATGAGAATTCAAGGAAGGTCTTCCCCTAAGAAGCATCGCAAATGATGGTGCCAAACTTTTTACTGTTCTTAATGCATTTCATCTTTGAACAGTGTACTTTTATGCTCATTGGTCTGATACAAAGAAGGAAAAAGTTTCCGCCAGTATGTGGAACTTTCATCCGAGCAACAGTTCTGATGTTTGAAAACTCAACAGAAAAAAGTCCTCAGGAAATGTGGTGTGCGCACTTCTGGAGAAAGGTGGCAGGAAAGGGAAGCCTTGGCTAAATTTAAACCCCTGTCATTTAATAGGAAACTATGTAGTACAGAGGTTAAGAACATGGGATTTGGAATCAGAAAGATCTAGCAGTTTCTCAGTATGTGAATTTTGTCAAACTTCTTGCCTTCTGATCCTTCACCTAATGGCCTCCTTTGCCTCCTTTGCTCGTGCCCAGCCTTAATCCATTTACTGCACAGCAGCCACAGTGATTTATAAAAATATGTAGCTGTTTTTCCAATGAGACATATTTCACATAACAAAATTCACCATTTAAAAATGTATACTTTAGTGTGTTTTAGTATACTCACAATGCAATGCAACCATCACCACTATCTAATTCCAAAATATTTCCACCATCTTGCAATCATTAATCTACAGTTTCAATAGATTTCTTATTCTGGAGATTTTATTAAAAAGGAATCACATAGTATGTGGTCTTTTATGACTGGCTTCTTTCACTTGTTTTCAAGGTTCATCCATGTTGTAGCATGTAACAGTACTTCATTCCATTTACTTGCCGAATAATATTTCATCGTATGGATAAACAAAATGTGGTATATCTATTCATTGATAGATGAACATTTGTGTTGTTGACACATTTTGGCTATTATAAATAATGTTGCTATGAACATTCATGTACAAGTTTTTGTATGAATGTGTGTTTTCAATTATCTAGGATATATATCTAGGAGTGGAATTGCTGGATCATATGATAACCCTATGTTTAACTTTTTGAGGAAAACAATGATCATTAAAAGTATAGGGACTTCCCTGGCAGTCCAGTGGTTAAGACTCTGTGCTTCCACTGCAGGGGCACAGGTTCAATCCCTGGTCGAGGAACTAAGATTCCACATGCCGTGCAATGCAGCCAAAAAAATAAATTAAAAAAAAAAAGAATTTTAAAGTACAGATCTGCTTATGTTACTCTCCTGTGGATTCACAATGCATTGAGGATGAAATCTAGACTCTTCCCATGTTCTATAAAGTTCTTTCATGACCCAGACCCTGCCTACATCTCCGATCTCCTCTTCTACCACTCTCTCTGTTTACCAAACTCCAGACACACTGGCCTACTCCATCATCCTCAAAAATACCAAACTCCTTGGTATTGGGAAAACTGGATATCCATATGCAAAAGAATGAAGTCGGACCCCTATCCTCACCATATATCAATACAAAAATAAAGTTTACATCTTTAATCCATTTTGAGTTAAGACCTAATACTATAAAGCTCCTGGAGGAAAACATTGGAGGAAAGCTTCATGACATTGGATTTGGCAATGACTTCTTGGATATGACACCACAAACACAGGCAACCAAAGCAAATACAGGACTTCCCTGGTGGCGCAGTGGTTAAGAATCTGCCCGCCAATGCAGGAGACGCGGGTTCTAGCCCTGGTCTGGGAAGATCACACGTGCCGCGGAGCAACTAAGCCCGTGCACCACAACTACTGAGCCTGCGCTCTAGAGCCCATGAGCCACAACTACTGAGCCTGTGCACCTAGAGCCCGTGCTCCTCAACAAGAGAGGCCACTGCAATGAGAAGCCTGCACACCACAACAAAGAGCAGCCCCTGCTCGCCGCAACTACAGAAAGCCTGCGCGCAGCAACGAAGACCCAACGCAGCCAGAAGAAAAAAAAAAAGCAAATATATACACATGGGACTACATCAAACTTCTGTGCATCAAAGGAAACAATAAACAGAATGAAAAGGTAACCTGTGGGATGGGAGTAAGTATTTGCAAGTCATATATCTGATAAGAGGTTAATATCCTGGCCTCTCCGGACACTTGCCCTGTTCCAGGTTCCAACCAAGCTGATCTTGTTGGACGATGATGCCCAGCACGTACACTTTCAGCCGCCCTTGGGCAGCCAGGGCCCTCCAGACCTGTAAAACTCAGGCCAGTTCTCAACCACATGCATAACCCCCAGGGTAAAGGGAGCCCACCACCTGAAAATCGTTCTGAGGTGGCAGCTTTAAACTGATGACAGTCAGTCCTCATTTGGATGTGCTGCCTGACAGGGTCCTGGGCTTCTCCAGAAATCATAGTTCCCAAGGGTGTCTTATTGGCAGATACTCTGGCTAGCCCGGCCAACCACGCCCTGGCAAGACCAGATTCCTCTAGCTCTACCTTGGGGAATATGCATATTTGTGTAGGTTAGGGCTTAGAATTAGGCAGATGACTTGTACCCTCAATAGTTCTACTCCTGTGACCTGCCTCTCCTGACACCTGCCTTGTTCCAGATTTCTGGCTGTTACCGAACTGGTCGTATGGAGCTCCACCTGGGCCCTGGCCCAGCCAAAGCCCCCTGCCTCGAAGGTTCTTTTTCCATTCGGATTTGCACAGCCAATAACAAAACCTATGGTGTGACTGAAACAGCACAACTTTATTCAGTGGCCAGAGAATGGAGAGGCGGGAACCTAGTTCACAAATCAACTTCTTAACCCAGCTTGGGTTGAGATACCACATATATAGGAGCATCAAGGTAAAAGGAAGGGAATACAGTAAAGAGAGGGAGGAATATTCATGACATCTGAGAACAGGGGTGGGGTATGCTCGGAATTGGGACAATGCCCCTTTTCAGTCCTTGTATGGGCTCTTCTGGCAGTTGCCATGGCAACTGTGACTGTCATGGCGCTGATGGGTGTGTTACTTAGCATGCTAATGTATTATAATGAGGCTCAAGGTCTTCTGCAGTTCAGGTTTTCTGCCATCTTGGGCCTAGCTGGTTCTAACCACTTCTGGTGGGCTCTTGTTTTTCTCTTCTGGTGGTTTTCTGTAAGACAAGGATACCACTGCTCCATAGCTTAGTTACCTCAAGGAAGGGGGAGGGTTAGAGCTCAAGGCTAACAGCCATGGTAACACAGCTACCCTGACCTGGGTGGCCCAAGCATGCCCAGTATGCACTCAGCCAACTGGCGTTGGGCCCGCAGGGCCTTCTAGGTCTGTGGTGCTCCCTCTGGCCAGTCCCCACTACCTGCATAGCCTCCAGTGTGGAAGGAGCCCAACCCCTGAAAATCGTTATGACGTGGCAGCTTTAAACTGGCGATAGTCAGTCCCCATTTGGACTTGGTGCCTGGTGGGTTCTGAGCCTCTCTAGCAACCAGGACTCCCAGGTGTCTCTTATTGGATGATACTCTAGCCAGTCAGCCCAGCCCTCCTTCCCTTGCAAGGCAGTCAAGTCACCTCGAGATCTGTCTTCAGGGGGAATATTCCCCATTGGGTAAGTTAGGACTTGGACTCGGCATATGCCCCTTCCATGACCTGGTATCTCTAGACCCTTGCCCTGTTCTAGATCCCTGGTCGCCCTGAACTTTGCCTCATGTATCTGTGCAGTGTGTGCCTCTGCAGCAGGGCTTGGGCAGCCTGGGCCCTCACAAGTGTTACTGAGGATTTGGAGAATTTGGAACCCTTGTGCACTGTTGGTGGGAATGTAAATTGGTGCGGCCACTATGGAGAACAGTATGGAGGTTCCTTGAAAAAAATTAAAGGTAGAATTACCATATGATCCAGCTATTCCACTTCTGGGTATATATCCAAAAGAATTGAAAGCAGGACTTCCCTGGTGGTGCAGTGGTTCAGAATCTGCCTGCCAATGCAGGGGACGTGGGTTCAAGCCCTGGTCCGGGAAGATCCCACATGCCACAGAGCAACTAAACCTGTGCGCCACAACTACTGAGCCTGTGAGCCACAACTACTGAAGCCCACGCACCTAGAGCCTGTGCTCTGCAACAAGAGAAGCCACCTCAGTGAGAAGCCCGCGCACCGCAAGGAAGAGTAGCCTCCACTAGCTGCAACCAGGGAAAAGGCTGTGTGCAGCAACGAAGACCCAATGCAGCCAGAAACAATAAATAAATTAAATAAAATAATAAATACATTTAAAAAAAGGATTGAAAGCAATCTCCAAAAGGTTTGCACACTCATGTTCATAGCAGCACTATTCACAATAGTGAGGAGGTGGAGAAACCCAAATATCCATTGATGGATGAATGGATAAAGAAAATGTGGTGTATACATACACAATAGAATATTAGCCTTTTTAAAAAAGAAATTCTAACTTGTGCTACAACATGGATGAACCTTGCGGATATTGTGCTACGTGAAATAAGCCAGTCACAAAAAGACAAATGCTGTATGATTCCACTCATATAAGGTATCTGAAGTAGTCAAATGCATAGAAACAAAGTTGAGTTGTCATTGCCAGAGGTTTGGGAGAATGGAAACGGGAGTTGTTCAATGGGTACAGAGTTTGAGTTTTACAACATGAAAAAGTTCTAGAGATCTGTTGCACAATAATGCGAATGTAGTTAACACTACAGAACTACGCACTTTAAAATGGTTAGGATGATAAATTTTATGTTATATATTTTCTACCACAATTTAAAAATTGTTCTTAAAAATGCCAAACTTGAGGGCTTCCCTGGTGGTGCAGTGGTTAAGAATCCGCCTGCCAATGCAGGGAACATGGGTTCGAGCCCTGGTCCGGGAAGATCCCACATGTCGCGAGACAACTGGGCCCGTGAGCCACAACTACTGAGCCTGCGCGTCTAGAGCCTGTGCTCCTCAACAAGAGAGGCCGCGACAGTGAGAGGCCCGCACACCGCGATGAAGAGTGGCCCTCGCTCGCCGCAACTAGAGAAAGCCCTTGCACAGAAATGAAGACCCAACACAGCCAAAAATAAATAAATAAAAATAAATAAATTTAAAAAAATTAAAAAAAAAAAAAATGCCAAACTTGGGACTTCCCTGGCACGCTTCCACTGCAGGGGGTGTGGGTTCGATCCCTGGTTGGGGAAATAAGATCCTGCATGTTGCGAGGCACAGCCAAAAATTAAAAAAAAAAAAAAAAAAAAAAAAGCCAAACTTTCCTGCCTAACAACCTTTGCTCCTGCTATTCTCTCAGCCCGGAATACTCTTTCTCTTGCTTTTTGCATGACTGGTTTCTCTCATACGTCTAGTTTCCACTTAAATGCTACCTATTCAGAGAGATCTCCCTTGACAACCCTATCTTTTGAAATAGGTTCCCCTTGAATCTTATTCTCAGCCATTTGTTTGTTCTTTTAACAAAACACTTATATAGTTATGTAATTTATTTCTGCCTTTCTTTCCTGCTATATGATAGTCTGAGGACAGCAACTGTGCCTATTTAAATCACACACCTAGTTTAGTAACAGATAAACAACAGATGTTCAATACACTTTTTTCTGAATGAACAAATGAGTCTATGTAAACTAGAACTAATAACACCTGCCTCATGGGGTTGCTGTGAGAATCAGGTGCAGTAACATATATGGCACAGGACCTGATACATAACAAGAACTCAATATTTATTTTTAGGGCAGGACATTTTGATTGTACCGGATGACTTTTAAAATTCCATCCAACTCCAAGGTTTTCAGGAATGGTGCAAGGACTTTGGGCAAGGCAGAGCTATGAGCGTGTTAATAAGCAAAAATATTCTAATCAGGAAGGGCAAACTTCCATGCCTGGATATATAGGCGTGAAACAGTTATTTGTTCTTTGCTCAGAAACCTCCCAGGGTTTCCCTGGTGGCCCAGTGGTTAAGAATCCGCCTGCCAATGCAGGGGACACGGGTTCGAGCCCTGGTCCGGGAAGATCCCACATGCTGTGGAGCAACTAAGCCCGTGAGCCACAACTACTGAAGCCTGTGCGCCTAGAGCCCATGCTCTGCAACAAGAGAAGCCACCGCAATGAGAAGCCCACGCACCACAACGAAGAGTAGCCCCCGCTCACTGCAACTAGAGAAAGCCTGCGCGCAGCAACAAAGACCCAAAGCAGCTAAAAAATAAATAAATTAAAAAAAAAAAAGAAAGAAACCTCGCAGTGTCCTTGGGGCCATCCACTCTTTGGCGAAGAGGATGAAATACTTAAATCAGGGCAGCCTTGAAGACCATGGACAGAATTCAGAGGGTCTGTGAACTTGGATGGGAAAGAAATTACATCTTTATTTTCAGTAATCTCTAACGGATATTAGCATTTTCTTCAACTATAAATGGAGCCCCCCAAAACCCTCAGCAGTTCTAGTGATAGGAATCACTAAGATTTTCATATCACACTACAACCATAGATATCCTGAAATATTGTTTATGCTCATTACTAATTCAAAATCATGGTAGATGTTAGGCCTGTCGTTAGATTTTATTTAATGAGTTAATAAAGAAGCATATATCTTAGTGTATCACAAATTTTCTTTTAAAACATTTTATAGCATTATAAATTTCCTTCCTTTGTAATTCTGTATTTTGATGCATTTAGAGATATTATTTTAATAAGAGGTTCCTAGATTTCACTAGATCGCCAAGGTTCTTGGTACATAATGTGTATGCACAGTGCCTGTCACTCAATAGGAGGGCCATGAAGGATGCTTCATGGTCACGAGAATTTTTCCTGTGCTTTTGGTGCTGCCTTAAATCTATAATTATGTAAAGAATAAACCACAGAGGCCGGCTTAGTCCATAGAGAAAACTTGACTACATTTTTAAAAAACGTTGTTAGGGAAAGATTTATTATTTCACTTTTTTTTCATCCTCTGAAGAAAGTTTGAAATGTATCTGTTCAAGGTATTTTGATGACATAATTTCATTCCTTCTAACTAACTGCTCACATGCCACTTGTGACCATAGAACCTAAAGCAGGGAACTATGGTAATGGAGCCCTTGTGATTTGCGATGTCAGTGAAGTGTGACTGTGACTCTGAGAACAACTTTATGGATTGTGTTATAGGCTTTGAAATGAGTGTCAACAGAGGGTGTGATCATTTCTTTGCTTAAAAAAAAAGATTAAAAATGAAAAACGAATAATTCACTGCCGTAATAAAGGAAAATAGGAATGATAAATGTGTATATATCATGCGTAAAAAGGTTTAGATACAGCCTATATATAAAGAGAAATATAAAGTAAAAGGAGACCCTACTTTTCTTTCTACCAACTTTGTAATATGTGGCCAAAGGGGAGCTGACCCAAGTATTTCTGAATAAACAATGCTGATTGAATGTGCCTTCATTGCCTGAAGAAACCAGGATCTTCTCACTCTGGCTCACCTCCCAGCCAGAGCCTATAATAAGTAATGCACTCTAACTACCAGCTTGTATGTGGGAGGACTTAAGAAACTCTCCCTTTCAGAAACCCCTCCCTCCCATTTTCTTGTGTAGTCACGGCAAGTGAGCTTATCTCTTTATAGTAGTTTAAGAGTAGCTTGAATATAGTTCTACTTTCAGGTCTGACGGAGTAAATTGAGCCACACCAATTTTCCCTCTAGGAATAAATGGAAAAGCCAGATAAGTAGAAAAAGCATCTCTATAAAGCAATGCAAGAGCTGTTGGAGCAACAAGAGTAGAGGGACCAAGATTCCAGAGGAGGAACTGCAAAATGGTGAGCTTTTTCCTTTGCCAGCTGGAGGTGCTTATAGATTCTGGGTACAAGGCAAGATGCTGAGCATCGGGGCTTCGCCTGGGTCAAGGGTCATTGTTGGGGGACAAAACAAACAAACAAAGCACTTACATTTTGGGTTCTCACAGGACTGAAGAGACAAAGCTGAAATCTTGGAGAGCCAGGATTTCAGGGAGAAGGGAAGAGTGAATAACTGAGTGACACAGATGGTTTCCCCACAAAATTTTGCTGAATGCTGAAGCTACTTGGGGTGGGAGGTTAGGATGAGAAAATCACTGTTTTTCAGAAGCTTTCCGCTTAGCATCTTTATCTATCCAGCAGAGATGAGAGTGATTCCACTTTGGAGAGGAATAACATCACATTGATGTTCTTTCTTATACTCAATATTTTATACTCAATTTTTTTTCTTTTTCTTTTTCTTTTTTTTTTTTTTTGCTACACCGTGCAGCTTGTGGGATCTCAGTTCTCCCATCAGGGATTGAACCCACACCCTTAGCAGTGAAAGAGCAGTCCTAACCGCTGGATGGCTAGAGAATTGTCTCTACTTAATTTTTAATACTTGGTTATTTTATATTCAATGGTCAATATCAAATGAATATCAAAAACTATTAGGTATACCAAGAGATAAGAGTCATATCACCAAAATCCAAGAAAAAAAATAGATAATAGAAACCAGTAATTCAGGTATTAGATTAGCAGACAAGGAATTTGATTAAAATATTTTTAAAATATGATAAAAAGATAATTTCCCCAGGGAATTAGAATCTATTTTTAATGGAAATTCTGGAACCAAAAAATACAACAACTGAAATCAAAAGTAGCCTGGAGGGGCTTCCCTGGTGGCGCTAGTGGTTGAGAGTCCGCCTGCTGATGCTAGGGGACATGGGTTCGTGCCCCGCTCCGGGAAGATCCCACATGCCGCGGAGTGGCTGGTCCCGTGAGCCATGGCCGCTGAGCCTGCGCGTCCGGAGCCTGTGCTCCGCAACGGGAGAGGCCACAACAGTGAGAAGCCCGCGCACCGCAAAAAAAAAAAAAGAGTAGCCTGGAAATCAAGAGCAGGTAGGGAAATATGTCTGTGCACATAGATGCTGACACTGGTTCTGGATGTGACTCAGTTGCATCTCTGCAGCCCTGTGTCAGTGCCGGAACCCTGAGATCTAGTGCAGACTCAAAAGATTTGCGCACACATTTTAAAAAAAAGAAAAACTTTAAAAATGTAAACACATTTTTCTTCAAGAGTATACTCTTAGAACTGTGTTGCAGTAAACAAGTTTCAAAACATAATGATGAATTCTTTGGTCACGAAAACTTCCTCAAGAATTCTCTCAAAATAATTCTAAGCACAGGTCCATTATTAAATTTACTACCACGACATTTTAGAAAATAGTTACAAAACTTGTTATTCATCTGTAAAGGATTGAGGGAGAAAGGCAGCACGGTAATTGCCAAAAACTTTTCTTAAAATTATTCCATAGGGATGATTGTCATTGAGCTTGAGGCCAGTTAGCTTTCCCACAGTTAATCTCGTATACCATGTTTCAGACCTGGACCTTCCTGACATTGAGGCATTCACTGTAATGTAAGCTAACATGATGAATTCAGAGTCACAGAAAAGATGCTATGAAGTTTTCTGGTTAAATAATTGTTTTTCTTTTAAAGTGGGGGAGAGTTGGATGCTTAATAAACTCAAAATAACAACAACATAACCAGAGCCGGAAGGAAAACTGTTCTATTATTAATTATTAAAAGAGACGTGATCTACTACAACATAGGGAAAAACTGAATATGATATAGCAAGCTATGGATGACTTAGAAAGGTGTTTTCCAGTTAACATTTTTTTTTAAATTAAAGCATTTTGTTTGTTTACACTTTATGGGTAAAATACAAAGAGAGAGTGCCTCCTAGAAATAGATTATGAATTTTTTTTTTTAATTTATTTTTCGCTGCACTGGGTCTTCATTGCTGCGCGCGGGCTTTCTCTAGTTGCAGAGATCAGGGGCTAGTCTTTGTTGCAGTGCACATGCCTCGCATTGCGGTGACCTCTTGTTGTGGAGCACGGGCTCTAGGCACGCAGGCTTCAGTAGTTGTGGCTCGCAGGCTCTAGAGCCCAGGCTTAGTAGTTGTGGCATGCGGGCTTAGTTGCTCCGCGGCATGTGGGTAGTTGCTCCGTGGCATGTGGGATCTTCCCGGACCAGGGCTTGAACCCGTGTCCCCTGCATTGGCAGGCAGATTCTTAACCACTGCACCACCAGGGAAGTCCAGATTATGAAATTAAAGTGCACTTCAGGTAGACTGATAAGGTGAAATGACTATTGAATCCCAACATAAACATTTATTTAAATACTTAAAAGACAGTGATATTGACTAATAAGACTTGGAATCAAATTGCCTCTGTTTCCTTTCTTCATTTTACTTTTGTAAGTCACAAATTTTCATTTTTCATACTTTTTTCTCATTTCTGTTTTCTTGAAATGCCAAAAGAAAATCAATGGCAATAGGCCAAACTCTTGTTAGCCAACTTTTAATAATAATAAAACAGTACAGAGAAAAGAACAGGAAATCTTTAAAAATGGAGAAATTGTATATTATCTTGTTTATAACATGAACAAAAGAATATGTAAATATTATTTTACTAAGGGCTTGTGATATTCTTGGAAGACAATAAGGAGGCGGAGATTACTCATTCTTTTGCTCCCTGGGAAATGAAACCAGTACTATTGAAAGTAAGTGACTTTGTGAAGGTCAGTAAGCAGGCAAAGTGCTTCTAGGATTCCCATACACTGGCCATATAAAACATTCTCTCATGCTTTCACTTCCCTTTTCTTTTTTCCCTTATCTTTTCTTCTCATTCAAAAGCAAACTTTAAAAATTAGAATCATCAATAAATATTTATTGTGTGCTTGCTCTGTGCAAGGTACCACGGAGGATAAGAAGGAATCTAAGACAGAGTCCTTGATTTAAAGGAGCAGTCAAAATCACGATTCTAGCCTGGATCTTCACAGCTGCTGAGAATTTCCTTTTGTTCACCATTTCACCATTGTTAAAGCAGCTATTTTTGGGGCTTCCCTAGTGGTGCAGCGGTTGAGAGTCCGCCTGGCGATGCAAAGGACAGGGGTTCATACCCCGGTTTGGGAAGATCCCATATGCTGCGGAGCAGCTGGGCCCGTGAGCCATGCTCGCTGAGCCTGTGCGTCCGGAAAGCTTTTCTTTAAGCTTCCAACTCCAACACTGCTTTCTTGACCCTTCACATAAGACCTTGTTTGCCTTTCACTGATTTTTTTTTTTTTTTTTCCGGTACGCGGGCCTTTCACTGCTGTGACCTCTCCCGTTGCGGAGCACAGGCTCCGGACGCGCAGGCTCAGCGGCCATGGCTCACGGGCCTAGCCGCTCCGCGGCATGTGGGATCTTTCTTGGACCGGGGCACGAACCCATGTCCCCTGCATCGGCAGGCGGACTCTCAACCACTGCGCCACCACCAGGGAAGCCCACTGATCATTTTGAGTCTATGAGTTTGCTTAACTTCTCTCTTTTCCATTTCAAAATCTCTATATCTTCATCATCAATGACTTCTTTCCCCAATGCCTCCAAGAAGGTATTCTCTCTCCATCTTGCCCAGAACTCCCCTCTGCTACTCTCCAACCTGATCCCCCACCTCTTCAGAGATATCACTCCAATGTCCGTTGGCGTTTTTTCTTCTTTTGATTTGCATTTTCAATCTCATTCTCACACTGGCTCCTTATTCCCCATTCCTAAATATAACATAGTTATTTCTGATGGTACCTTAACCCTATTGCTGCTTTGAGTTGCAACTTCTCTTTACAACTGAATTTCTTGAAAGAGGAATATATAATCTGCATTTCCCCTAAAAAATCAGCTCTTACAATATGGCTTCCGCTTCCACAATGTTACTGAAACACTTCCTGAAGATCAGTAGTGGTCTGCGAGTCAACAAATCTGATGGCTTTTTCTAGCCTTCATTCCCCCCACCCCTCCCCCTCCCCCTCCCCCCCACCCCTCTCCCTCCCTCCCCCTCCCTCCCCCCACCCCCAATTTCTCTGAAGTTTTTGGTGCTAATGACCATTCCTCCTCCTTCTTTTACACTGTCCTGTCTCTACTGTTTTTCTGTGTACTGCTCTGACCACTTCTTATTGAACACCCCTCATCCTCTCACCCCTAAACACAGACATTCTCCTAAATTCTGCTTTTTTTCCTTATATACACTCTTCTTTGGATTCTTCTTCATAGAGATAATAGTTGAAGCTGAGGATTCCCATGCTCTGGGAATGCTAAAACACTTTCCCCAAAGAACAGTGCATTTAAGGGAAGGGGAAGACTTTATCACCTTCCTTTTGTCTTTCCATGGGGTTCACTTAGTTGGCAAGAGAAGTAGGAGGAGAACAGGTCAGAGCTGTCTTAGCAATGGCTAAGATTCCTCTATCTAGGACCATGGCTCCTGCCAGATAGCCCCTCTCCTACAACTGTGGCTCTTGCTTTGTTCTGTTGACCCTTCTCTTGCCTCTTCATACCTGGCAATAGTAATGGATTCCTCCTCTTGCTTGTCCTGAGGTGTATCAGCATGTCTGCTTGATTCCACTTGTGGTTTTAATTTACTGTTAAACTCCTACAAGTAATTCAGTTTTGATATTACAGTTCACCTTAGGCAATACTATTTGCTAAGATATCCATATATGTGTGTGTATATATAAGTATATATTCCATTGTTCACTTGAATCTATAATGAACTTTACTCAGTTTTCAATAGTTGCTTAGTCTTGTGTTTCTATGTAAGAATGTGGGTTCTTGGAGGACAGAAAACACTTTACCATCTTTATATCACGAGACTTTAACAGAATACTTGTCACATAGCTGATGGACGAATTTATTCACTTTGATATAACACCCAAGATTAATATTTCTGTCTTCAGCAAGAAATTAAAGTTGTGTTTGACCTTCAACAGACTAAAGCCTCCTTAGTCATATAAGATCATCACAAGACATTAAGCCTGACAGATTCCACCTTTACCATGCTTTAAGAATAAATTGTCTAATTTCTATTTTAAGGGCAAAGCATGCAACCCATTTCAATAAAATATTTATCTCATCTTAATTTAAACTTATAGCTCTGCAATATTTACCAATGTGCCCAATTTTACCATACTCTTACCTTGGACAAATTACATAATTCATCTCAAAACCTTGGTTTCCACATTGATAAAATGAAAAAAATAATACTTGTTATCAGAGGGTTGTTGTGCTGAAATAACATATGTTAATCACTGAACATAGTGTTTAACAAAATGGGCATTTAATAAGTGGTAGCCATGTTTAACTTTCAGAGACGTAGCAAATAAATTTATAATACAATTAGAGCATATTACCACACAGGTCTCTGTTGTTGCCATCTTTGTGGGAGGCAACTTCTCCAAGATAAAATGCTTGTAACATGTCACATCAATAAACAAGAAGTTAGGAGAGGAACAAAGCATCTCATAATGTTAGAATTAACATTCCATGAGGAAAGCATAGGGGACATTCCATTTTATTACATATTTTTTTAACAAAAATTAAACTACAGTAGAGTCTCTCTTTAAAAACCAGACTCCACTTAACCCACTTGCTCTGTTACTCATTACTGTACATTCTCTCTGTGAACTGTACTCACTGTTGCCACAAAGGACACAACTGGCACTACTGGCAAACTTTGAATACGGAAGCTTTATTAGAAAATAGTATTGTATCAATGTTAAATTTTCTGAATTTGAAAATTGAATCATAGTGATGAAGAGAATGTTCTTGTTCTTAGGAAAAGCCACTGAAGTATTTAGGGGTAAGCACGCATGATGTATGTAACTTTTCAATAATTAGGTGGGGAAAGAGGTGGGGAGAGAATAAAGTAAATGAAGTGAAATGTTAACAACCCCCTTGAGTTAAGTTGAGTATACTTTCTGGCCCTCTGTTCCTTCATCTACTAGGAGAGAGAAGACTGGGCTGAACTCTTTCAGTATTATTCACACTGTGAGCCATGAAATTCAATTAGGAGTGGAGCCTGGCATCAGAAAATGTTAACCAGTGAATCTGAATAAAGTGTTTGCAAGAGTTCTTTGTATTTATTCTTTGGTAAGTTTGAGATCCTTTCAAAATCAAAAGTAAAACAAGCTAACTATATTTACATAACACCAAGGCCCTCAGCACTAACAGCTTAGAGGCTAACAGGTTAGCTATATGATACACCTGTGTACTTCCTCACCAAAACAGTTGAGCTGTATGGTTATCAAGAGTCACTTTGTATTTGTAACCTAAAATATTTATGCCTCTTATTATACTTATGGAATTTAAATATTCAAACCAATGAAATACCAATAAAAAGTTGTTTCCATGAAATTGATGAAGGTGAACAACAAATAAATTACTATAGAACTAGATATGGGTAAGAAAAATCTTTAAAACTTTGGAAAAAAACTGTACAAAATCTAGATTGACTTGGCACTCAAATTGCTTCAAATGTGTCTTTAAGTTCTTGCTCTGCTTTGAAGAAAAAGAAAATTTAAACAAAGTAATTTATAATAAAGACAATGAGGTGCTCCAACAAACAGATTCATGCTCAGATAAAAGGTCTTGGCCCTACTTCAAAGATTAGTGAGTGAATGTATAATTACACATTTGACTCAAAAGTTAAAAAGTTAAAGTATATCTGCCATTTTTATGACCTATTGCTTTAACTGACTTTTTAAATTAACTGATCAACAATTGGTCTCTGTAATCAATCCCAGCCCAAGGACATCTTGCTAAAGGAATTCCATAGATACAAACTCTCCTGCTAGTAAATATTAGTTTGTAGCCAGGAAGTCTGTTATTACCATACTTTTAAGACTTGCATGCTTGCTTGCTCTCCTAGGAGTATTTCCCTCTAAAGGGACAGAACTGATTGTAGATCTGCTGAACTCCTTCCTTCCCAGTCACTGATAGATTAAAAATGATATTTCATTGTTTATGTTGATTTACATTTTGACTGATGCTGGACAATTGTTCACAGGCTTATAACTGATTTGTATTTTTTTCTGCCTCATGGGAGAGAAGATAATAGCAACAAAATATTGAAACCTGGCAAGTATCTGAATTAGTGGCAATTATCTTAGCCAACTTGAGAAACAGGAATCCTAAGCAGGTCATGAAGCAACCTGATTCACACAGTTAAACCCCACATAAGGGAACTGAAAGCACCAGATACCTCTGAGCATGGTGTGGGCTAAAAACAGAAGGAATAATAGAAAGCCTATTTAAGAATCAATCAGATGCTTACATTCCCTTCTGCATCCCAGCAGAAGTCCAGAGATTTAGTCCTCGAAGAAAGGATCTCTGAAAAGAAAGAACAAAGGATCTCTGGTGAGGAGGATATTAGGCCCCACTAAGGGTGAAGGTCTAATATTGAAAGAGAAATAAGAAAATTAGAGGACCAACATCTGAATAATTGGAGCTTAAGAAAGAGAAAATAAAAATAAAATAAAATAAAATAAAAAAAAGAAAGAGAAAATAGGGTACGAGATAATCAAATAATTCAAATTGGTGAGACTGGAACCCCATTCTGACTTTAAGTCCAGTGCTATTTATATTCTTTCAGGATAACTGGTATATCTGATTCATATTAACTGTAAAAGGACATTTTCTAAGCTTTCAGAAATGTTGGGGATAGTCAGAGACTTTGCTCAGGTGATTAAAGGGTGAGGCTTGCATTAGCCCTCCCCAAACCAATTATACCAAAATATTTGGCAGAACTAAAGAACTATGGTTAAAAAAACCAAAAAGAATGGTTTATTCATACAAGCTGTGCAATGACATGCCAGTACAGCTCAATAATCATATTGCCTTAAGTTGTTCTGTAAGAAGGGCAGAGGCTGTAAGTGGTTAAAGCTCTAACTGGCTAAGGCACCAATGCAGGGAAACACCCATAGCAAGCAGATATGCAGATATAAAGCCAACTGTGGACAGGAAAACACAAACCAAAAAACTTCTGGGTTATCTGTGGATGGCTAGTCTCATCATCATGCCCAAGCAGAGAAACACCCTATAAGCAACTTCCCTTCCAGGTGGACTATTTCAGTCCAAGTCAGCCTGGATCCGAGTAGTGGACTCACAGATGATGAGCGAGTCTAACATCAGGCTTTCAGAAGCTTCAGTTGACAACCTATGGCTTACTGTTTCTCAATATCCCAGGCCAATTAAATCAGAATTTCAGAGTAGTGCGGGGCATCCTCCGTTTCTAAAGCTTTTCAGGTGGTTCAACTCTACGTAATTAACTTGAGTCATTGCCCTAGCCAAGGTATCTTTCAATTAGTGTTTGTTTGGCTTACATATGCACTAAATCAAAACACTGTATTAAACAAAGGACCCAAAGATATTTAGTAAAAATGACGTGTAGCAAAAAAATTGATAGGAAAAAAATGATAAAACAATCCAGCTGGGGCGTGTGTGGGAGGAATGGATAAATAAGACAAACAAGAGAAAACAAAAACGAAACTGAATTGTTTTGGATTACTATGCCCAGCCTCTGCAGGCTTAAATAGGCTACTAACTTGGGGGGAGGGGAGGTAGGCGGCGTCAAGAGAACAGTGGAATGGACGTGCAAGAGTGAATTCCCACCTGAAATCTGAAGGCTCTGGTGTCTGCCTGGTGTCTGGACCCAGTTATTTTAGGTTAGAACTCTACAGCATACAGGGGAAAGAACACTGAGCCCTCGTCCCAAACCTGTCCAACTAGCTGTGCAACGTCAAGTAAATCTCTTTGGACGAGAGATTCCTAATGTCTAAAATAAAGAGACTGGATTAGTAACCCTGAAGATCTCTCTCCTGAAGATCTCTCATCAGTCTAACTCTGATGCTATAAACAAGGGATCACACACATCTCCTACTTCAGGAAAGGCCCAAGACGAGCCGAAGCCGATCGTCAGGCTTCGAGCCATCCTCGTTTTTCTGCTAGGCTGCCTTAGCCCGGGGGATGGACCAGGCACAAAGCACCACGTTATTAAGGCCTCATCAACCCCAGCCAGGAGCAAGCCCTAAGGCTCCCCACCCTGCGTGACTTCTCAGAGCTTCCTCCACCTCCCCTGAACTTCCGACCTCGGCTTGGGACCTCGGGAGCCCGCGGCTGTTGTTCCTCCCTTAAAGAACAAAATCATTCCGGGGATCCAAACTTCGCGTCTGCTAGGGCCTCTAGGTAGAGAGCGGAAGGGGGAATCGACTCCCTCGACGATCTCCGCGGCCTGGACCCGCTCCCTTCGCCTGGCGCCAGGCTGCGGAGCGCCGATCGGCTCGATGAGCGGGGGCGCAGTTGCGGCGGAGCGGCAGGCGCCGGTTGCGCGCCTACTGTGTTCCCCCTTCCAGCTTTCTTCCTCCGCTTCCTACTCCTTCCTCCGCCCGCCCAGCGCTACCCGCCCCGGAGAGCTGCCCGGAGCTCCCCGGGAGACGCAGGTACGGCCGCCCGCCTGTTCCCGACGGGAAGGGCTTATGTGCGGAGGAAGGAAACAGAGACGAAGTGCCTGCCCCGCCGCCCCCAACGTCCGCGTCGGGCAGTGGGGCCGGCCTCGGGGGCAGTGGAGGGAGCCCAGAGTGGGAAAAGGCTGGGGTCGGACCGGGGGTTCCCTGAGGAAGGGCGACCAGGACAGGGGTGTGCGATGGGGAGCGGTTAAGGGGGAGAAGAATGGGAATTGTAGGGTGCTCTGGGAAAATGGGAAGAGAACAGTGGTGGGGCTGGGGAAGATTGGAGAAGAGTGGGAGGCAGCCCGGACTGCTAGTGGGGATCTTGGGGCAGAAAGGACTAGAGTTAGGAGATGTCGGGGGACGTGGCCTGGTGCGACAGATGGGGTGGGAGTGGGGCGGGGTGTATGTGAATGGAGCTGCTTGCTGGAGGGGTGGATTTGTTTCACCATTAAAAAGCTTGGGAGAGAGAGCACCAACCCCGCTGCGTTTATAATGACCGGAAGGTGAGGTGAATCATTACACTTTGACAGGTTTTGTGAATAACATCTCCAGGCTGTGTCCATCCAAGTCACTTATTTCCGTGAAACTGCACCAACCAAGACTGCTGATGAGAGATGAGGAAGAGGAGTCAGAAAGGGAACGCAGGCTGGGAAAAGGGAAGCCTCTGCCCAGATTCAAGCTTTTTGTGAAATGAAATACTAGGGGGTTTGGTGTGCTTGTTGTTTGCATAAAGCAAAAAAGAAGCCAACATTTGCTAAACAACAGGTTAGAAGTTTATTACTTGTAAAGCCATTGAATACAGAAAGTACTGCCTCTTCAAAAAATACATACATGAAATTGTAAACGTATGATGATGGCATAAGAAGCGTATGGTGATGTGACATTTTAAAAATGTATTGGTGATGTTGAAATACATCTTGAAGGCTCTCTTATTTACATATATACCTAGACACAAACACCTGAATTCATATGTATTTTGTACAGGAGAACTCTTAGGTAGAGTATGTATAAATCTAATTTCTGAGCATTGTTTATTTCTACTAGTCATTTGGTGCAAATATCATCATTTACCCTGTGCTTCATCAAGCACAGTTAATTAATCTGCCTGCTGCTTTGCTGATGATGGCTTTTATGTTTGTCAGACAGTGATTTCTTGCCTTCATGAAGCTGATTCTTGGATTATGGGACCTGAATTTGGGTTTGCTCATTATTAAACTTGTAGCTTTACTGTATATTTCATAAAGATGTTATGTAAGTCGGCCTGTTATTTGCTTTTGGATATTGAAGCAGACCCTTTGTAGGGTTTAAAATATAAATAAAATATAGGTATAATTAAAAGCTCTAGTTCTTCGGTTGCTTCCTTTGTCATCTGTTTCTCCATGCATTCTGTAACATTTCTGCATGAATGAATTATTCTGAAATCAAAGTATGAGGAATAAAATGGGTCAGATGCCGGATGTACGTGACAGAAATATTGTAGAATGAAGAACTCTAGAGCTGTTACTTAGGTAGCAAGTATTTGGTTTTTGTTACAAGTGGTTAAGTTTCTGGTTTGGAAAATTATTTCTTATCAAAGAAAAGTATATCAATTTGTTTTGATGGGAAGTCAACTTAAAATTTTACTTTATTTTGTTTATGAAACTGGACTCTGGGCTTGTTTATTCTTTTTTAAGTGTGTGATGTTAACCAACAAATGTCTAATTATACTTAAAAATCTTAGAGGTTCTTCTTGTGGAAAGGGAAAGAGGACTGCTGGGTTGTTACAGGGAAGTGGTCTTTCTAGAACAGAACTGTATAACCTGATAGACAACTAATTGGATAAATATTAAAATTGATCATGCACAGCCATTAATAATTTAGGCCTATGTTTCTGATATTTCAATCAGTAGAGTGACTAACACTATTAGTTACTTATCTTTTACCAAGCCTTAGTTTTCTCTTAGTTTCTTTGTGCTTACTTCAAAGGAGTGTTGTAAAGAGTAAAAGAAAATGTGTGTAAATCTCTGAGCATAGTGCCTGATACATAGTAAAACATTCAGTACACCTTAGCTATTCTTATTATTCATCCATCTTCTAGTCCAAGATACTGGAAACTCGTATTTGCATGTCAGCTTTTTCTCAAGAAAATTTTGAATATGTTGCATATTCAAGCATTTTCCTGGAAAATCATAATGCAAATTAGTATATAAAAGACTGTGAGACTTTCTGTAGCAAACCAGAAAAACAAAAACAAAAAACCTGGCTTTGTTTAACCCAGTACTTTCCAAACTTACCCCTTTTCTTGGAGCACCTAGTGTTATGCATTAGAACAGGACGTTGTAATTGACAGAATGTTTTTGCATATATCCCAACTCCATGCAGAAGCCTAGAAATCACTATTTTACAGATGAGGAAACAGAATCATTGTTTAAGTAACTCCCTAAAAGTGAGGGAATTAGAAGTGTTCTGCCGTCTTCTGACTCCAAGTTAAAATCTTTAAGCATTTGATGTCTCACTTGCAAGCGGACAACCTCCTAATTTTCCCCCTCTGCTCTTTGATTTTATAAAAATATTTTCGCTCATTTCCCCCACGTGTTCTCTAAAAGTTACCTCCATTTTCTCTTTTTAACTGTTGTGTATTGAGGCCTAGCATGGAGGCCAGGGTCACCGGAGTGGAGCAGGTGAGAGGGAGCAGCTGAAGTCAGAGAAGTGGAGGGGCTCCACCATATAGGGCCTTGTACGCTGTTTTCAGTGCTTTAGCTTATACCCCAAAGTCTCAAATCTGATGAAATTTATTTTCTCCTTAAGGTGGTGAAGACTTTTTCTGCTGAGAAGTAGAAGAGTACTTCTTCATTAAAAAAGATGCCTCCCAAGTTTAAGCGCCATCTAAATGATGATGATGTCACTGGTTCTGTGAAAAGTGAAAGGGTAAGTTCAGAATCTTAATCTTTAAAAAAGAAAGATTCAAAATATCTTTTCTTTGTAAATAATTTGTTTTAGAATAATCTAATATTTATGGCTATATTCGAATCCTATTTGTTTTCTTCATAGTAAACATTAAAAAATATATGTTACTTAGATTGGGACTCAACCAAATTCTATTTCCATTATTGACCAAATTATGTTCCCAGCTTCTTTCTAGCCTTTCAAAGGGAATTTTGTGCAAATACACAATATCTTATTTAGTACTCTGGAGCCAAATGTGGTTGGAGTTCCTCAGAATTTTTCAGATTTTACAAAGCTAGTTAGTGCACATTATACAAGAGCCTTTTGGGGGTCTAGAGCAGCACCTCCAAACATACTAATATTTCTCAGTGGAATGTCTGATTATTCTAATTAAGCATATAAATTAGCTAACATCAATTCAGGTAAGATTTTCCTCCAAATGAGTTTTGACTCCAAAGCTTATAAAATCTCTTGGTTTTCAGAACTTTTTAGATTTTGGAATTGCAGATAAAGGATTCTGGTCCTGCAGTTGCCACAGAGTCCAGAGCAGCTTTTATATAATGTTCAATTTTTAGTTTATTTCAGAACATTCTGTGCAGGATTGTATAAATCTAGAAATTATGCAGCATTTTGGAAGATAGCATTGATATGAATATTGTAGATAGGCTACTTTTAGAATAAGTAATCAATAAGTATTTATTGAGGGAAGGAATTAGAGCTATTCTTTTTCATCCAGCAACCTAAAGCCCTCCCACACTTCCTATCTTCTTGCCAGTCCTTCATTTTCTGATTCATGCAACAAATGTTTATTGACTACCTACTATGTGCTAGGCATTGTGCTAAAAACTAGAGGGCATGGTCTCTGCCCTTAAACAGCAGATAGTCTGTTTGACTTCATTTTACGTGCTCCTTTTTTGCACAACCTTAGAACCTCTGTCCAACATCTTATGATTTAGGAGTATCTTGAAATACAGTACAGGAATCATTTGTCACCCCTTTATTCTAACTCTTTATTCAGTGTCTGTTTTTGTTTTGCTTGAAGGGGGACACAATCCACCAATAGACTAACTGCTAGTAAAGTTTTTTTTTTTTTTTTTTGTGGTACACGGGCCTCTCACTGTTGTGGCCTCTCCCATTGCGGAGCACAGGCTCCAGACGCGCAGGCTTAGCGGCCATGGCCCACGGGACCAGCCGCTCCGCAGCATGTGGGATCCTCCTGGACCGGGGCACGAACCCATGTCCCCTGCATCGGCAGGCGGACTCTCAACCACTGCGCCACCAGGGAAGCCCCGCTAGTAAACTTTTTAAAATAAGCTTTATTTACTCAAAAATATAAATATACAGTTTCAATCAGTTCTACTTCTAAGACCATAACTATGGCACTTTCTTTTTACATTGTTGGTTGAATACTACCGCAATTTATTGTAAAAATAGGATATTAGATAGCAGAATTGAAAAAAAAAATTGGCTGTTTAAATCGAGTCCTCCTTTTGAATGTTTATCAGATCATGAAATTTGGTAACTGATTGGTTCTAAGAATTTATAAATTACTTTTATAAAACTTTAAAAAATTTTGTTCCTCTTTTCTATAACACTTTTTTTTTTTTTTTTTTTTTTTTTTTTTTGTGGTACATGGGCCTCTCACTGTTGTGGCCTCTCCCATTGCAGGGCACAGGCTCCAGACATGCAGGCTCCCCGGCTATGGCTCACAGGCCTAGCCGCTCTGCGGCATGTGGGATCTTCCTGGTCCGGGGCACGAACCTGTGTCCCCTGCCTCAGCAGGTGGACTCTCAACCACTGCACCACCAGGGAAGCCCCCTATAACACTTTTTTGATAACAGCTTTATTGAGATATAATTAACATGCCATACAATTCACTCATTAAAAGTGTACAGTTCAGTGGATTTTAGTAACTAGTATTTAGTACCAAATTATGCAACCATCACCACCATCAATTTTAGGACACTTTCATCATTCCAAGAAGAAACTCTGTATTTTTTAGCAATCATCCCCCTTTCTCCTCATCCCTTCAGCCCTAGGCAACCACAAATCTATAGATTCGTCTATTCTGGACATTTTATATAAATGGAAGCATACACTATGTTGTATTTTGTAAATGGCTTCTTAGCATAATGTTTTCAAAGTTCATCTGTGTTGTAGTATATATCAGTACTTCATTCTTTTTTATTGCTGAATAATATTCCACTATATGAATATACTACACTTTCTTTATTCATTCATCAGTTGATAGACATTTAGGATTATTTATACTTTTTGGCTATTATGAATACCACTGCTATAAATGTTCACATACAAGTTTTTATTTTCATTTCATTTAATTACATATGTTTTCATTTCTCTTGGGTAAATACCTAGGAGTAGAATTACTGGGTATTATAGTAACTCTATGTTCAACCTTTTGAAGAATTGCCAAACTGTTTTCCAGAGTGGCTGCACAATTTTTACATTCCCGTCCAGCTGTGTATGAGAGTTGTAATTTCTCCACATTTCTCCTCACCACCAATTTCTCCTCACCAACACTTCTTATTATCTGCCTAGTGGGTGTGAAATGACATCTCATTGTATCTCATTACCCTTTTTTGATAATGTATCCCTAGCTCTTGTGTTTTTCTTCAGTGAATAAGTGTAAAGACATTCGTTTTCATTGTGTTTCTCATTGGGCAACTATAATAAACACACTTTAGTATCATCATCCTCTAAGGCAAATAAACTGTATTGTAAATGTAATGATTGTTACTTATTAGCTAGAAATATTTGTTGAAGGAAGTAATGTATCTTCCTGAATATTACTGACTTTGAACATGTTTTCATGTGGTCATTGGCCATTTCTTTTTTTGTTAGGAATTGTCTGTTTCTCTTCTTTGATGATTTTTCTATAATGTGTCTTTTTCTTACTAGTTTGTCAGCGATCTTTATATAAGAGAGATGCCAGACCCTATAGTCTGAAAGTATGTTGCAGATTTCTTTCCCAGCCTGTTACTTGCCATTTAACCTTGTGTATGATATTGTATGTTCTTTATGTTTTAAATTTTTATGTAATCAAATTCATGAATTTTTTTTTTTTAGAGATTCTGGGGTTGTTTGTGACTTAGGAATAATTTACTCATCTTAATAGTTAAATACTTATTTTATATATTTTCAGTCTTTGTAATTTCATAAATAAATGGATTTAAGGTCACATTTTCTTTTAGGTACTGCTGTGACCATACTCTACAGATTTTGTTTAGTAATGTTCCTAGTGTCATTCATTTCTAAATAGTTTGTTAAGTTTACATTTACCTTTTAACCTTTTAACAGAAGAGTGTTTTAAAATTTCCTTTTATTTGTTTTAATTTCCATTTCATTATGCCCAGAGAATGTGACCTGTGTAATTTCTAGTTTGGGCTATTTATTAAAATTCTTTTATTGCTTATTCATTTCTTGGATATTTGAAAATAACATTTGCTGAGTACACAGTTCTAGATTATTTATTTTTTTGTCTTCCTGGTTTCTCCATCTTTGAAGGATATGTTAAAGCTTTCCTATGATTTTTGAATGTATCCATTTCTTCTTATAATTTGAGCAGCTTTTGCTTTATGTATTTTGAAACTATATTGTTACATATAAACATTCATTGCTGTTAAATCTTGGTGGATTGTGCATTTTGTCGTTGTAAAATCTTATTTGATTGTTTAATGCTTGTCCTAAAATAATCTCTTTATATTACTTTTGCTAACTCTAACATTCTTTGTGTTAGAATTTGATATCTCTTTCATCTCTCTTTTTTCTTTCATCCTTTATTTGACATTTATTTTAGGTAAATTTCTTATAAACAGATATTGGCTGCAGTTTTTTTGAACTCTCATCATGTATAGTTTTTACTTTGAGTAGGAGCATTCACACCGTTCACATTTATTAAGGTAACTGATATATTTGGACTTTCCTGCTCTCGCTAGTCCCTCTGCTGCCAGTGAGTGTTCTTCACCCTGATCTTTGGTTGGCTCTTTGTTATTGTTTGGATCTCAGCCTAAATTTCACCTTTTAAGAATGATTTTCCTTGACAGCCTAATCTTATTTAGTCACCCTGTCACTTTTTATCCCATCACTGTTTTAATTCTCTGCCTAACATTCATCACCGTCAGGTGTTTTTCTGTAAGAGCTCAGACCTTGTCTGTCTTGTCCAAAGCTGATGCTTGGGACTTAGAACAGTGCCTAGTACATAGAAGATGCTCAAACATAGTTGTTAAATGAATATTGAACACACCCTCTTTTCATTTTCTTACTCTTTGTGTATTATTTATTATAATATGTAGAGATAATGATATTCATTGTATTTCTTATGTTTTCCCTATTTTCCCTAACTTCTTTAGCTAGATTGATTATTTTTCCTCACTTTTTCCCTGCCTCCAGGACCACTAGGCAGTTAAAAATGTCCTCCCTTTCTTTCTCTTTCCCTCTTTTTAATTAACTTTATATGTTCACAATAATGTTTAAATTTGTGTTCTCTCTCAACATGCCAAAAACTATGCCCCTCCACACTACTTTTTCATTCTAGGCCTCTTCCCACTTCTCCACTCCTCTCCCCACCAAGATGAGCATGTTACTTTGCTTTTAACTTTCTCATTTTACTCTCCACTTCCTGCTTTTGGGTTTTGTGAGAAAAGTTTTAGATTCTTTTAGAATTTTTCTTTATATTATGCATTTTTCTCTTTCAATAGCTGTAAGTTATAGTTCACAATCATCTTCTATTTAGATTTTTTTTTTTTTTTTTTTTTTTTTTTTTTTTTGCGGTACTCAGGCCTCTCACTGTTGTGGCCTCTCCCGTTACGGAGCACAGGCTCAGCAGCCATGGCTCACGGGCCTAGCCGCTCCGCGGCACGTGGGGTCTTCCCGGACTGGGGCACGAGCCCGTGTCGCCTGCATTGGCAGGCGGACTCTCAACCACTGCGCCACCAGGGAAGCCCCTTCCATTTAGATTTGACCACACATTTTATTAGATGTACTGGGTATATCAATCTCCATCTTAAGACCTTTGTTCTGATTTAATTTTCTTTTTAGCTGGTGTAATTCCTTGAGTAGTTTCTTCAGAAAAAGTACATGGGTGTTGTATTTGCTTCCTGTTGCTGCTTTAACAAATTACCACAAACTTAAAACAACACAAATTTATTATAGTTCTGGTGACCAGAAGTCCAAAATGGATCTTGCTGGGCTAAAATCAAGGCACTGGCAGGGCCATGTTCCTTCTGGAGACTATAGGGAGGAAGCTCTTTCCTTGCCTTTCCCAACTTTTAGAGGTTGCCTGACCTCCTTGCTTATGCCCCTTCCTATATCTTTAAATCCAGCAGGGTGACATCTTCCAACCTCTGTCTGTCTGTCTGTCTGTCTGTCTCTCTCTCTCTCTCTCTCTCTCTCTCACACACACACACACACACACACACACACACACACACACACTCTTCTGCCTCTCTCTTTTTTAAGTACTCTTGTGATGACTTTGGGCCCACTATATTGATCTTCCCACCTCAAGATCCTTGATTTAATAACTTCTGCAAAGTTCCTTTTACCATTCAAGGAAACATTCACAGGTTTCGGGGATTAGGACGTCGACATCTATGGGGAGCCGTTACTCGGCCTACAAGTTGTACACTGTTTGAGTTCTTGCATGCTGAAAAGGTCTGGTTTTTGCTCTTCTTCAGCCTCCTTTTGGAACTTTATATCTTCCCCTTTTGGGGAGCAGGTGAGACATTCCTCATTTTAAGAGAAACAGTTGTATCTTATAAGGTAAAAGTATAAAGTTGTTTTTGTTTGGAAGTTCAAATATGTGCAGAGGACTATTCATAGGCTGAGTGGCTTTTAGGTGGACTGTGCCAGTTAATAAACCCTTGTCTCTCAGCTCCAAACCTACCTTCTATACTCTTCTCTCTGATGCTAGAGTTGGACTCTGCAGCTACATTTCTCCTTTGCCCCCAGCTTCTTCTTAGGTTCTGCTGATAGAGAGAGACTGGAAGGAAGGGGGAGGAGGAAGGACTTGGCCCTCCCTGATGGCCTGCATCCCTCACTCCCATGCCAGCTTCAGTGACCTCTCTACCTTGTGGTCAGTCAAAGGATTCCGGGCTTATAAGCATTTCCTTAGCAAGTCTGCAGTGTGGTTCCATATCTTTAGCTTCCAGTGAAGCACCTGTAATTACTCTTGCCTGTGTCTGGAAGCTTGGAGTTAAGAAATTTCACCAGGATAGAACTTGTTTCATTACCCTGCCCCTGACAGTTCGTAAGCCCCTTGGAATCTAAAAACTCAAGTCTTTTTCTTTTTTTTGACAGAGAAATCTTTTGGAAGATGATTCAGATGAAGAAGAGGACTTCTTTCTGTAAGTTTTTTGTTTTTCTTTTTACAGCTTTATTGAGGTGTAACTGACATACAATAAAATACATATAAAGTGTACAATAAGAGTTTTGACATATTCACTGCACACCTGTGAAATCATCATGAAATTCAAATAATGAACATAGCCATCACCTCAAAAGCTTCCTCAAACCTCTTGGTAATCTGTCGCTCTCCCAGTCCCAGGCAGCCACTGATGTGCTTTCTATCACTGTAGTTTGTATTGTCTAGATTTTTTTTTGGAAGTGGAGTCATACAGTGTGCCTCTATTTTTTTACTGGCTTCATTCACTTTGCATAATTATTTTGAGATTCACCCATGTTGTCGCATGTATCAATAGTTTGTTTCTTTTTATTTCTGAGTAGTGGTCCATTGTATGAACATACTGCAATTCATTCACCCCATTCACTTATTGATGGATATTTGGCGTGTTTCTAGTTCTTAGCTATTACAAATAAAGCTGCTATAAACACTCATGTACAGATTTTGTGTGGACTTATGCTTTCATTTCTCTTGGGTAAATAGGAATGGAATGGCTGGTGTATGTTTACAGCTGTTTCCCAAAGTTGTGTACCACTTTATATTCCTACCAGTACTGTATGGGGGTTCTGGTTGCTCCAGATCCTCATCAGCCCTGCCTATGGTCAGTCTTTTAATTTTAGCCACTCTCGTGGGTGTATAGTGGTATCCCATTACGGTTTTAATTTGCATTTCCATAATTACAAATTATGCTGAACATCTTCTTTTGTGTGTATTTGCCATCCTTATATCTCTTTTTATTTATTTATTTATTTATTTATTTAATTTATTTATTTTTGGCTGTGTTGGGTCTTCATTGCTGTGCGTGGGCATTCTCTAGTTGCGGCGAGCGGAGGCTATTCTTTGTTGTTTCAGTGGCTTCTCTTGTGGAGCATGGGGACTAGGCGCGCAGGATCCAGTAGTTGCGGCATGCAGGCTCAGTAGTTATGGCTCGTGGGCTCTAGAGCACAGGCTTAGTAGTTGTGGCTCAAGGGCCTAGTTGCTCCGTGGCATGTGGGATCTTCCCGGGCCAGGGCTCGAACCCGTGTCCCCTGCATTGGCAAGCGGATTCTTAACCACTATGCCACCAGGGAAGCCCCTTATATCTTCTTTGATGATGTACATGTTAAAAATCTTTTGCCCATTTCTAAGTTTGTCTTCTTATTAAGTTGTGAGTTTTTTATATATTCAAGATACAAGTTCTTTGTCAGATGTATGTTTTACAGATATTTACTCCCAGTCTGTAATTTAATCTTTTCATTTTCATAACTGTATCTTTTGAAGAGCAGAGTTTTGATTTTTATGAAATTAGTTTATTAAATTTTTCCTTTCATTGTTATTGTTAATTTATTATTTTATTATTTTTATTTATTTATTTTTGGCTGCATTGGGTCTTTGTTGCCATGTGTGGGCTTTCTCTAGCTGCAGCAAGCGGGGGCTACTCTTTGTTGCGGTGCGTCGGCTTCTCATTGCGATGGCTTCTCTTGTTGCGGAGCACAGGCTCTAGGCGCATGGGCTTCAGTAGTTGTGGCACATGGGCTCAGTAGTTGTGGCTCGTGGGCTCTAGAGCGCAGGCTCAGTAGTTGTGGCGCACAGGCTTAGTTGCTCTGTGGCATGTGGGATCTTCCTGGACCAGGGCTTGAACCCATGTCCCCTGCATTGGCAGAGGGATTCTTAACCACTGTGCCACCAGGGAAGCCCTGTTATTGTTTATTTAAGAAATCTTTGCCAAACCTAAAGGTTCTAAGATTTTCTTCTTTGTTTTCTTCCAAAAGTTTTATTGTTTTGACTTTTACATTTAGGTCTATAATCTATTATAAGTTAATTTTTTTTATATATGGTTGAGTTAAGGGTGAAGGATCATTTTGGGGGGCTGGGGAGCATATGGCTATCCAACTGTTCCACCACCATTTGATGGAAAGATTATCTTTTCCCTGTTGGATTGCCTTGATGCTCTGTCAGAATTAATTAACCTGGTCAGTCCTTTGCAGTTTTGATTAGAAAGGGCCTCGGTTTTATTTGCAAAGTCAGGAACGATGACATATTGTTGCAGGAGTTTTCTCTGGAGGCTTATACCTCCAGAAGGGTATGCCTGGGAGGAAACATTTACCTCCCACTTTGCTATAATGTTGTGGAGTTTTTTATAGAGGCTTTTTTTTTTCCAAATAAAAAACATTGTATAAAACATTTTATAAAAAGTAATTGACAGCCATGAAGCAGTTGGCAAAAAGAGCCTGCAGGATGGAAATCAGATCCAATAACAGGAAATAATATCATTTTTGGCAGCAAAGTCAGATGAACTGGGAAGATAATTTCCTACAGGTAACAAGGTTTCCAGAGTCAAAAAGCTAATTGCTCATAGTGCCAATTACAGTGAGAAGCCTTAGACTAGAGCAACAGCTACCTGTCAACAAAGGACTCAGTATTGAAAAGGTCAGATGCTTTGGCTAAACGAGTGATCACCCGAATGTAAGTGAGAAACAAACTTTTCAGGCTAACTGTACACTGGAGGTTCACTCCCAAATAATGCTGTACATCTTCCAAAGGGCCTGACGACAAAACCAGCACACTACCACACCCTGTGGTTCTGTCTATGTATTGAAAGGGAGACAAAGCTAATAAAATTTCTGAAATAATTATAAAAAAATTAATCAACACGGGCTTCCCTGGTGGCGCAGTGGTTGAGAGTCCGCCTGCCGATGCAGGGGACACGGGTTCGTGCCCCGGTCCGGGAAGATCCCACATGCTGCGGAGCGGCTGGGCCCGTGAGCCATGGCTGCTGAGCCTGCGCGTCCGGAGCCTGTGCTCCACAACGGGAGAGGCCACAACAGTGAGAGGCCTGCGTACCGCAAAAAAAAAAAAAAAAAAAATTAATCAACACCTGTTGATTATTATGAAAAATAATCCTGTTCATAGCAGGATTATTCATAATTGCCAAAAGGTGGAAGTAACCCAAGTGTCCATCAGTGGAAAGATGGATAAACAAAATATGGTATGTACATACAATGGCATAGTACTCAGTATTAAAAAGGAAGGAAATTCTGACACACGCTACAACATGGATGAACCTTGAAGATATTAATTATGCTAAGTGAAAGAAGCTGGTCACAAAAGGATACATTTTACATGATTCTTCTTATCTGAGGCACCTAGAGTAATCAAACTCATAGAGACACAAAGTAGAATGGTGGTTGCCAGGGGCTGGGAGGAGGGGGAAATGGGAAATTAATGCTTAATTGGTACAGAACCTATTCTTTTTTGAGTTTTATGGTTTATACCTTATTTTCTATCATCAGAAGATGGAAAATTACTTAAAACTTCCAAAAATTTTAATTTTCAGAGTATTAAAATGGATTGGTTTAAATGATATAACACTCGACTATAATGGAGAGATAATAATTTGAGAAATGTTAATATTTTCGTAGACTCTTAAATTTCCCTTTAGTTATGTTGCTAAGTTTTAAGATGAGTAATCAAAAAACATACTTGAAAAATTTTAGTGTTTTGGATTTTTCTCTACATCCATCCCCCCAAATCAGCATTTCATTAGAGCCTAAATTCAAGGTAGTTGGACTTCTAGTGTTCTATAATTGATCATAAAGTTATTCATAGTCACTGGCACTTTAGTTGTTATGGTATTTCAGAGTTTAATGATTAAAACTACCTGTGTATAACTAAGAATTATATTAAAAGTGATAACATTCAGAAGAATTAAGCTGTGATGTCCTGCACTAAGTACCAGTGAAGTACAGAGATGATTAAATATCATTAGGTTCCATCAGTACCAGTAATATGTGGTTCCTTATGATAAATGATCCATGTTTAGAATTCAGCAAGTGTGTGTGTTTTCTGTTTTGGGGTTTGTTTTAATGCTCTCATTAATATGTACTTGGTGTTTTGTTTTCAGAAGGGGACCATCTGGACCAAGATTTGGACCTAGAAATGAAAAAATTAAGCAGTAAGTTTGTGAGACACTCATTTGTTTAAATGATTATCATATTTCTACAAGGACCAGGGATTGGCAAACTACAGCATATGAGCCAAATCTGGCTGCCACCTGATTTTGTGAAGTTTTATTGAAACACAGCCATTCCTAGTATCTATTGGCTGCTTTCAAACTACAGTGACAGATTTGAGTAGTTGTGACAGAGACCTTATGGCCCACAAAATCGAAACTCTCTATTATCTGGCTGGCCCTTTACAGAAAAATTTGCTGAGCCTTGATGTAGACTAATATTACTACTAGGTTGTAAAAACCCAGTCATTCTTTTCATTTTCACAAGGTTACCTCTTAATTATAGCTAAGGAGATGCAATTCCTGGTTGTTGGTTTTCTTAATTTAATTATTATATATCAAATTCATTTATTTAGCATAATCTCAAGGTCTATTTTGGTTTTAAATCTATAGCTTGATTCCCATTTTCAGCATGATAATAAAAGTAATATAATAGATTTAGTTTTCTGAAGTACAGTATCTTGTTTATATACTTCTAGAATTTGTTCATATCTATTACTTATCCTAATCCATTTATTGATCTAAGTTTTATGGACTCATTAATTTTCAGTTTAGAGCTTTTCTGTATATATGGTTGATGGTAGATGGTGGATAATGCTGTAGTGAATGTATCTAATATTAGAATCATATGAGTCCTGGCAAGAAGGGAGAAGGAATGAATGGAGCAGTGAAGTAGGCCTGGAAACTTACCGAGCTATAAAAGATAAACAACTGAATGGCCCAGGTTCAGGATCTAAGGAGGGGTAGTTGCTACCCTAAGTCTGGATATAGATAGCACATAGTGGGAAGGGTACTGTAATGGGATATCAAGTTATTGATGAGGGACTTTCCTGGTGGTCCAGTGGTTAAGACTCCACGCTTCCACTGCAGGAAGCACGGGTTCGATCCCTGTTGGGGGAACTAAGATCCCGCATGCCACGTGATGTGGCAAAAATAAACGAATGAATGAATGAATGAATGAATAAATAAATAATAAACCACAGTTTAAAAAAGAAAAAAGTTATTGATTAGATACTCGGGCTTTAGTCAGGTAGTGGTTGGTGTGAAGAAACAGGTCCACACTGAGCCTGATCCTAGCTCATGGATTCTGTAATACAGCACCAACAAATTGATTTGACTACTAAATGGGATGTTTTCATTTTCTATTGCTGTGTAACAAGTTACCCTGAACCTAGCAGCCTAAAACAGCAAACATTCATCATCTCACATTTTCCATGGTTCAGGCGTTCAGTCACTACTTAGGTGGGCCCTCTGCAGGGTCTCACAAGGCTGAAATTGAGGTGTCGCCAGGGCTTTGATCTCATCTGAAGCTCCTGACTAAGCTCAGGTAGTTGTTGACAGGATGCACTTCCTTGCAGCTGTACAACCTACAGTGCTTGCTTCTTCAAGGCCAGCAGAAGAGAGAGTCTCTGCTGCTTCAAGTGTATGATTCAGCCAGTAAAGATACAATGAGCCACTTAGATTCAGAGTTTATTACTTACATAGATTGTCAAAGGAAGAGTAGCCAAAGGTGCTAGCTCCCTGGGTTCTTGTCCTAAACACCAAAAATGATGATACCAAAATAGAAGGGTCCAGGGGGCTGCAGTATGAATAGTGAGATGCCCTATTACAAAGGAGCCAATTCTAGCCTGCAGCTAAGTGGTTTTATAGTCTGCGGGTATATCCTGCACAAAGCCTTATATGTCATCAGAACCTGGGAGGTGATAAGAAACTGTCTCATGACAGTCTCCTAGGGGAGATGGGGAGGTGAGTGGGAGATGGCCTCAGAAGCCACTCATCCTCATCTTTGGAAGGATCACAAGGCATTCAAGGTTGCGAGGATGCCGTGGCAGAGCCAGTGCCCTTCTCTGAGCCAGAGTGACTTCTCTATCCACCCACATATATACCTCAGCTGCCACAGGAGAAGACAACTCCACTGATGACACACCTGTTTTTTCCCTGCCAATGTGCTTCATTTCTTGTCTGACATCCTTCTGCAGAGTGAGCCTGGTACTGAGTGTGGCCCGGTGAGTCTTCTGAGTATGACTTTCCAGCTGACCCCAAAACCAGTGCCAGTTATACAGAGTGGGCATTGCAGGATATGTCTGTGTTAGTAAGTGCCAAGCACACATGCATGTGAATGTGTATATGTGCATATTAAATTACCATAATAACGTTGGTGATCACAGAATTTTAGAACAGTAAGGCACTGTTGAGGAAGTGTAATGGCTCTTCCTCTAGAGCTGAAGGCTTATCATACGTACTCAGAAGGTGGTCAGTCATCAAAAAACACAAATTAACCCTTGGCACACCCCCATGAGTGTTTACCTAACCAGGGCACGACTCAGGCATGTGCCCAAAGTGGCCCCAAATGGTGGAGCACAACCTGCCACGCTACTTGCCCAAGGACAGATTCCTGGCATTTGTTTAGTAACTAAAATTGGGAGCACTCGTGAGTTTCTTTAAGGTGTGTTGTCACCACTTAATGTGTAACGTTTCCATACAGGGTGTTTTTTTGATGTGTGGGTCAGCCACATTGTTGCTTTGTCTGCATTTGATTGACATGTTGATAACAGATTAATCCCACAAAAATGCCCAGTGTCACTTTTTTTGAAATTGAAGTATAAGTTGATTTACAGTGTTTAATTTCAGGTGTACAGCAGAGTGATTCAGTTATACATATATATATATTCTTTTTCAGATTCTTTTCCACTATAGGTTGTTACAAGATATTGAATATAGTTCCCTGTGCTGATACAGTAGGTCCTTTTAATGGGTTCTTTAGTATTCCAGTGTCACTTTTCAGGGAAGATTTTTGGGAAAGATTTTATTTTTTTATTTTTTATTTTTGCAGTACGCAGGCCTCTCACTGTTGTGGCCTCTCCCATTGCGGAGCACAGGCTCCAGACGCGCAGGCTCAGGGGCCATGGCTCACGGGCCCAGCTGCTCCGCGGCATGTGGGATCTTCCCAGACTGGGGCACGAACCCGCGTCCCCTGCATCGGCAGGCGGACTCTCAACCACTGCGCCACCAGGGAAGCCCTGGGAAAGATTTTAAATAGTCACGTGCCTATATAAAAAATTTATGATTCTCTTTGGAATGTTTCCTTTGCTTTTAAAATAAATAGTAGCATTATAAATGCCACTCCAGTGAATTGTAGACATTCTCTGCCACAGGTAGGAAATCTCCTATCTATAGCCTTGGTCCAACAAGTTTAACTTAATTCCCCCAAGGAATGTTCTATGATGAACAGATACATATATATACATATATATGTACATATATACTATATATGTATATATATATATAATGGCAAAAATATAGCATATATACTACATATAGTATATATGCATATGTGTGTATATATATATACACATATATATATACTTGCAAAAATACAGCATATATTTAAAAATTTTTTGTCAACAGTACCTTAAGAGGCCACAAGATGGGGGTGTTAACTGTGAAAATAAATATTTTCTTTATAAAATAACAGATGAGTGTGTGTTGCAGAGCATGAGCTTTTTTTTTCCTTAATGGAAGAACACTGACATTAAACACATGCTAAGTGTTAGGAACCGTGCTAAGTGTTTAAAACACACTTGTCACATCTAATCTCATAAGGGAAAGATTATCATATTCATTTCAAAGGTGAGAAAATATGAGGCTCAAAGAGGCTTGCAAAATGACTTGCAAAGCCACATACATAGTAAGTGATAATGCTGAATTGCAAACCCAGATCTCTCTGTGTCCAGAGCCTGGCCTCTCTACACTACACCATGCAGCTTCCCTGTAGTGGTGATAATTAGAATAGAGACATCTCAGGAACACAAGTGCTGTCAGACTCTAAGGAGGATTTAAAACAATGTTAAGGGCTTCCCTGGTGGCGCAGTGGTTGAGAATCTGCCTGCCAATGCAGGGAACACGGGTTCAAGCCCTGGTCTGGGAGGATCCCACATGCCGCGGAGCACCTAGGCCCGTGAGCCACAACTACTGAGCCTGCGCCTCTGGAGCCTGTGCTCTGCAACAAAAGAGGCCGCGATAGTGAGAGGCCCGCACACCGCGATGAAGAGTGGCCCCCGCTTGCCACAACTAGAGAAAGCGCTCGCACAGAAATGAAGACCCAACACAGCAAAAATAAATAAATTACTAAACCAATGTTAAAATGTCTTTTCTCTACATGTCTTGATATTTTCCTGGGTATGTTCTCTCTTGTATCCTTTCTTCTACTATATGACTCTAACAGGAAATGATATAAATCTCCACCCCCTCCTTCAAAAACTTGCTTTTTCTTTGAGTCCTTAATTTTCTATTTCAGTTAATGACCATCATCTACATCTACTCAGTTGCTCAAATTATAAATCTAGAAGTTCTCTACCCTTTTCTTGCCCCAACTCCATCACCCATATCCAGGTAATCGTTGGTTCCTGAAATATCCCCTCCTCTTATTCCTTTAGCCTAGAACTTTCCCACCATCCATCACCTTTTTTACTCTGCCCAATTCACTCTTAACCTCTCAAAACTCAGCACCAGGATCTTGATGCCATCTCTGGTCCAGGCTGGATTCATCTAGGCTGCATGACTGATACCATGTGCTTCCTTCCATTATGGCACTTGACATATGGTAATATAATCCTAGCTACCAGTGTTCCCCACTAGACTGTAATCTTGCTGAGGATCAAAACATTCACATCACTATCCTCAATGCATAGCATAATAATAACTCCTTAATATATATTTTTGAATAAATGAAATACTTAATTCAGATCAGAAAATATTTGTTGAATGCCTGTTTTCTACCAGGCACATTTCACATGACCTGGGAAACAGATGAGTGGGACAATCTCTGTTTTTAAGGCATTTACAGTATAATAGTGAGGATAAGACCAACATAAAATACAAATAGAAATCAAAGTATTGTAACTGCTATGAAAATGTAAAAAATCATGGGGAAATATGTTTTCACTTTTTAAAAAATTATTTATTTATTTATTTGGCTGTGCCGGGTCTCAGTTGTGTCACGTGGGATCTTCATTGTTGCATGCAGGATCTTTAGTTGCAACTTGCTGGATCTTTGGTTGTGGCATGCAGGCTCTTAGTTGTGGCATGCGGGCTCTTAGTTGTGGCATGCGGGATCTAGTTCCCTGACCAGGGATTGAACCTGGGCCCCCGCATTGGAGCGCGGAGTCTTAACCACTGGACCACCAGGAGGTCCCTTTCCACTTGTTTTTTTTAAAAATTATCCTTTATATTAAAGTAAATAAATAGATGATTTTCTTCTCTTTTTTTCTATAAAAGTTGTGTTCTGGGCATGAAAATATCTTGAAATATAGAAGCATAGTCATGAGATTTTCCGTTATCTTAAGATTGAATGAGGGTTATACAGTAGCTGGATTAAGAGGGTTATACCAGTGGCTAGTAATATGTGAAGGAGAAAGTAACAATAATTTATTAATCACTTGGCAGGAAAAATTAAAATGTTGGGTGGTTTCCATTAGCCATAGAGATTACACGTGTGTCATGTTGTTGAGGTAATACCCCTAGGTTTATCATAATCTAGTAAGACTTAATCTGTAATTTTATGAATTCTATTCCAATTAATCTGCCTGTATTATCCATGGAGTCTTTTGCTTATAGGGATTCTGGGACCATAACGATTCCTTCAGTTATTTTGGTTTTGTTTTAAAATCACATGTAGTACAGGTATATTAATATCCACAATAGCTATAATCTGATTATGTGTAGGTGCTGCCGTACATTCTGTCCATTTCCACCGTGCTGCACCTTGCTTCAGGCTATTATCTCTTGCATATGATGGAAAATAACTACCTAGGAATTTCAAGATTGGCCCTTGATAAACAATAGCTCTGCTTCCATTATAGTTAAATGGAGACCTCTACATTCTTATATCTGCCTTATAACTCTTTCTCAAGTAGCTGGATGTGCTTTGCAGGACTTATACCCAAACTGTTCACTTATTCAGCTGTTAAGTATTAAGTGCATACTCTTTCCCAAGCAATGTTACAGGTACTGGGGCTACAAAAGTGAACAAAGTAGGCAAGGTCTCTGCATGTGTTGAACTTACCTTCTAGTGGGGAGCGACAGGAAATAAGCATGAAAATAAATAAATACTTTCGCTTAGTGTTAAATGCTGTAAACAATATAGAGTAATGGGTTAGACAGAGACTGTTAAACAACTCTGAAGGTTAATGAAGTGCACTCATTGCACATTTAAGCATACGTTCCATGAGAGCCGGAATTATTGTCTGCTTCATTCAGTATTGTTTTCCTAGTGCCTAGAACAGTACATAGTAAGCTCTTCTTAATTATTTATTGAATAAATTGCTTAAGTATTTGTGCCATTGTTCTTGTATAAGATTTTACATCTTGAGCTGTCTGCTTAGGAGTTGCAACAAGACCTCTTAGACACGTGGGGGCTCTTTCAGATCTGTGTGGGCAGAAGGGAATTCTCCATGTCCCACTTTAGTTGTGCTTCAGTTTTATACCGTTTAGTAGAATACTGTGTGAGAGGCACAGAACTCTAGGAAGCTATGATGAACCCTGAAGTCTATGAGTGGATAATCAGTGGGTGCTTTTAACATGGGAGGAGGGGTGACTATCATCAAACATAGTAATTCTACTTGAATCTGAGGATGCTTCTTCCGAAACCGTATGTGTCTAAATGGGCCTTCATTTTGTTTTTAAAGCAAACTTTTTGAAGATATAGCTTCGTGACAGGGAAGGGATAGAACTCTTTTTCAAAAGTACACATGTCCTGCCTTACTCCCCACTCACTATAGAGTAGGGGGGCAGTGAGGAGATGTGTATTGTGAAATTTTCTTAAAAGCTTCCTAGGTGATATTTGATAAATTGATACACTTCCCCAACTAGAAAGAACAATTGCATATCCTTATTTATTTAAAACATATATCTACTTATAGTTGCTAGTAATCCACTTTAAAGTTTTTATATTTTAAACAGCTTTTGAGTTATAAGAACTGTGAGTTCATTTTATTTTTCATTTTAAATATTTCTCTGGCATGACTTATTCCATAAACTAAGGTAACATTTTGTCAAATGATTGAAGCAACGGGAAAACTAGACATTTGTCAAATGATTGAAGCAAAAGAGGAAAACTAGACACTTAATCATTTCTATGTTTATGTACTCTGGGGGGTAACTTCTGAGTGAGAGTAGGCAGCTGAGGTCCAATTATTAAATTTTTGAATTTAGTTTAAATCTTCATTGAACATGGGACTTCCCTGGTGGCGCAGTGGTTAAGAATCCGCCTGCCAATGCAGGGGACACGGGTTTGAGCCCTGGTCCGGGAAGGTCCCACATGCCTTGGAGCAGCTAAGCCCGTGCGCCGCAACTACTGAGCCCGTGTGCCACGACTACTGAGCCCATGCACCTAGAGCCCATGCTCTGCAACAAGAGAAGCCACCGCAATGAGAAGCCCGCGCACCACAACGAAGAGTAGCCCCCGCTCGCCGCAGCTAGAGAAAGCCCGCGCGCAGCAACAAAGACCCAATGCAGCCACAAATAAATAAATTAATTAATTAATTAAAAAAAAAAATCTTCATTGAACAGTCTGAAGTTTGGTTGGAACAGGCTCTCATCACCTGATATAAAGAAAATCATATTTTCATTTTGAAGAACAACCAAAAATGTTTACTCTTTGCTCCTTCGTGGGTGCTTCAAAACCCTCCCAAGTGTTGCTCATTGTCTTAAACCCTGTTTAAGAGGAAATTGATGAGCTGTGAAGAGTTATACCCACTGAGCCTTAGTGTCCTAGAGCATACTGTACCTTTCCATTTTGGAAACAATATTTTTCATAGGCTTCTAACATACCTGGGCAAACTCTTTTGTTAGCCTTAGTGTGTGAACTGTATGTATAGCAAAAGTAGCTTATAGCTGTGTCTATGTGATGCCTCAATGGCCTATTGAAAAGAAAATGAAACGGATTATTTAGAGTCAAGCTATTTGACTAAATTCTGTAGTTACTGAGCATTCTGACAGTATATTTAATTTGAAGAAACAGGGTTAAGAATAAACTATAAGTTAAATATTACTTTATTTGTATCATGTTCTTTTAATTGAGTAATCAAGCCCACAAATGGAAGGACTGTTGCTACAAGCCTTAAACATTTTAGAGTTGAATAATTCTGAGAACTTGCTGTTTTCTATCATGTCTAATGAAAGTCTCAAAAACTGTAAAATTCTCAAAAGAATGCATTATTTTTTAATCTTTTTCTTTTAAACTAGTGTTCAGAATCAGGTGGATGAAGTCATTGATGTCATGCAAGAAAATATTACAAAGGTAATAGAAAGAGGGGAGAGACTAGATGAACTACAGGACAAATCAGGTACAGATACTTCATATAATTCTTGATGTTATTAATCTGTATTTTGATAGTTTACTTCTCCCATTTTTCTAGCCAAAGTTTAGGAATCTTGACTTAGGAAAAATGGCATTTATGGTCTTAATGTTTTTAACTTTAGCTCCCTTTACTTTGTTTTTTTTATATACAATTTATTCAAGTATAGTTGATTTACAATGTTGTGTTCATTTCTGCTATACAGCAAAGTGATTCAGTTATACATATATATATATTCTGTTTCATATTCTTTTCCATTATGGTTTATCACAGGATATTGAATATAATTCCCTGTGCTATACAGTAGGACCTTGTTGTTTATTCATTCTGTGTATAATAGTTTGCATCTGCGAATCCCAAACTCCCAATGCATCCTTTCCCCAACCCCGCCACCCCCCGCCCTTGGCAACCACAAGTCTGTTCCCTATGTCTGTGTTTCTGTTTCGTAGATATGTTCATTTGTGTCATATTTTATATTCCAAATGTAAGTGATATCTATGATATTTGTCTTTCTCTTTCTGACTTCACATAGTATAATAATCTCTAGGTCCATCCATGTTGCTGCAAATGGCATTATTTTACTCTTTTTTTCTGGCAGAGTAGTATTCCATTATAATATGTACCACATCTTCTTTATCCATTCATCTGTTGATGAACATTTAAGTTGTTTCTATGTCTTGGCTATTGGAAATAGTGCTGCAGTGAACATTGGGGTGCATGTATCTTTTTAAATTATAGTTTCCTCCAGATATATGCCCGGAAGTGGGATTGCAGGATCATATGGCAACTCTATTTTTAGTTTTTTGAGGAACCTCCGTACTGTTTTCCACAGTGGCTGCACAATTTACATTCCCACCAACAGTGTAGGAGGATTCCCTTTTCTCCACACCCTCTTAAGCATTTGTCATTTGTAGACTTTTTAATGATGGCCATTCTGACTGATACAAGGTGGTACCTCATTGTAGTTTTGATTTGCATTTCTCTAATCATTAGAGATGTTGACTGTCTTTTCATGTGCCTGTTGGCCATCTGTATGTTTTCTTTGGAGAAATGTCTATTTAAGTCTTCTGCCCAGTTTTCGATTGGGTTGTTTGCTTTTTTGTTATTGAGTTGTATGTAGCTCCCTTTGCTTTGAATCATCTTATTGTTGTATTATTTCTTTAATTGATCAGTTGAGAACAGAAAGATTAAAAATTCATTGTTGAAGAGTTAGATTATTTTTTTTCTTTTGTCCTGTTACGTTGATGTGCTTTGTATTTCTCCTGATCTCAAGGAGGATAAGTCTAATCACTTCTTTTCAAACTTATTTCACACATATCTAATATTTTTATCTTATGCTTTCTCTGATGACTTAGTAACATTTCTTTACTGACAAATGTTAGTCTCTGTTCTTATAACAGTCCATGGCACTTATTAGGCACTCACATATTTTTTAGATGATGAATGGCTGAATGAATATCTGATTAATCCTTGACAGACTTTTTTAACCAAAAAACTTATTTAAACACTTTAAAAATATATTGTTTTGCTTCAAAATCAGTCACTTTTGATATCTTCTAAGAATCTAGCCTTCTCCGTTGTAAATTTTTTTTCCTATAGTTGTGCCAAGTATTTGAATTTTTAAAGAGTATTTCTACCAGAATTCATAAGTTTATTTGAAAGCATTGAGGCCCTGGGGAGACTTCTCTTACTCTTATTGTAAAAGTGGATTGAGCAAACTGACCTGCAGCCATTTTTTACTTTTTGGTTTTTTTTTTAGAATACAGAATGCCAGAGTTTGTGGGTAGAGGAAAGGAAAGATGTTTTCATGCTTAAAAGGGAATAGACTTGCAGAAGTAGAAATTAGTGTTTTCTTGCCTTTGTGTGACTAGATAAAAGAATGCTGTTATGTCGATTAATCCTTCTCTCCATCCTCTATGTGATATAGAAAGCTTATCGGATAATGCAACTGCTTTTAGCAACAGATCCAAACAACTTCGAAGGCAAATGTGGTGGCGTGGATGCAAAGTAAGTAAATTGGAAGATATTGGATAGGTCCGTCAGCATATCCAGTGGTATTTAAAGACATGAAGAAAAAAGGGCCTCTAGGTGATAAGCTTTGTGGGGAACAGGACTACAACTGTCTTGCTTATTATTATATCTTCTGAACCTGGGACATGGTGGAACTCAGTAAATATTTGTTGAATTAATATCTTATGGGTCAGAAGTAACTAAAGGAATCAAGCAGTGCCTAAAAGGATGTTTTCATGGATTTCTTCATAGAGAGTAATCCACAGTTTATTAATAATTTAGCTTCCTCTAGATTTATCTTGTAAGCAATATTAACTTGTAATTTATTTTTAGTACCTTTTTGGAGCAACCTGTAGCATTACATAGAGATATTTAAAAGACAGAAAGCAAGCCAAAGAAAAATATACTTTTCTGTTGGATGGAGAAAAAAATAAAAGCAGTTTAATGTGTCAGAATCCATATGGCAAATGGGGCTAAAAAGAAAATCCCACAGTCACTCATTATTCCAGAGAAATAAGATACAGTCTTATGCCATACCACCCTCAACCTGCCTGATCTCAGAAGCTGAGCAGGGTCAGACCTGGTTAGTACTTGGATAGGAGAAATAAGATATAAAAGAAAAATTTGTAACAAGGAAAAAAATGGGAATCATTATATGCTAATATATTCCTGAAAAACATTTTATGGAAATGAATTTACTGCTTAAATCAAGTATGGCTACTATATATCAAACAGAAAAAATGTTTCTCTTAAGACTTTATAGCAAATTTCATGTCATATGAGCAGATCTTTTGTTTTTCCTCCTGATACCGTGTATCATTTTTGGCTTTGTTGAAAACCTTGGCTATACCACATTGGTTTTAGTCTCTCATTTTCAAGTTTAGCAATAACTTTCAAAACTCGATGTTGACATATGCTAAGGATTTCTTTCAAGAGTTGCCTTGGATTTGCTTATTTCTGTCTGTTTACCTGCTGAATCCTCTTACTTTCAGAAATAGAACTTAGGGAAAGAAACAAGTTTCATTGCTCCTCTTATGTAGAATTTAAATTTTCTGTTTTTCTTTAATGAATAAATTTTCTATTTCTATAGAAATTTTCTATCCTGCAGACTAGTTTGGAAGAACAAAAGGTCCGTGAGCTACCTCCTCTCCCCACATGACTCATTCATGTGGCCATTAACAAAATGATAATGTGCATTTTGCCTAGCTTTTTTTTAGCTATATCTAAAGAGTTTCATTTTGTACTTTACGGGGTCCACATCAAAGGAATAGTATGCTTTTAAGGGGAAAATTGAATTCTATTTTAAATTTATATTTTTAAATAGTCTCTATATCACTACCATTTTCTGGATTAACTTCATAATGATTATTTGGGAAGAGCTAAGGAAAGGGATATAGGGACAGAAAAGAGATCAGAGGTTGCCAGTGGCTAAGGATGGAGGGTGGAGATTGACTACAGCAGGGCATGAGGGAACTTTCTGAGTGATGAAAATGTCTTATGTTCGACTATGAAGGTGATGGTTGACAACTGTATGTATGTCAAAACGCGTCAAAATGAACTTTAAGAGGGTGAATTTTATTGTATGTAAAGTATATTTTCATAAACCTGACTTTAAAAATAAGTAAGTGAACAGAATTATCCAATGGGTGGGGAGAGAGAATCAGTGACACCTCTCTTAAGTATCTTATGGGGCTCTGAGGCTCTTATGTGTTTAATGAGAAGCAGATTTTTGTCTATGTTGTTTGGAAGAAGAGAGCTTTGGACGTGCATGAATACATTACTGCCATTTTTGGTTGTAAACGTTTCCTGGCCAGTGTTAGAAACTCCGTTTATTTAGGTGTTTTAAAATTGGTATTGATATTTCCATTTAAATCTTCTAAATGTTAAGGCTAGCACAAATTAACAGGGCAAATTAAGATATATTTTTGGTAAAGTTGAAAAGCTATTGTAAAATTCCAAATTACTTTAGAAATGTTTTCAGCTTAAAAAAAAGATGCAAAGCTTCCATATACTCTGGATCACTTGGTCACTAAAGTACTTTACAGTGTAAAGTACTGTCTACATTTTTTGGTTATCATAATTAATAATTTTAATAGGCACCTGGTATTCAAATTGGAAAGCTTCCATGTATATTCTCTTGGTCACTTTGTTCTTGTCATGAATGTAACGCCACTAAAATGCAGCCATTTGTTTTATTTTAGAAACATTTCATTAGCTACTTCTAGTTACTGTTTGTGATATTCATCAGTGTTGTATGTGTTTATAATAACTGAGTATCTTTTTTCTGAATGAACAATCTTTAATCAATTATCTATGAAAATGGTGAAAACAAGACTCATTTGAATTCATCAGGAAAATCAAATCAATTTATAATCTATGCATTTTAGGATTAGATGAGGAATGTGACAGTTTTATGGAGAGAGGTGATGTAGACCTAAAATATTAACTAGCTAAGGACTAATCTTAAGGTTTCTCCTCTCAACTGTGAAACTGACACACAGAATGCTCTTAGGCAAGTTATTTATTAAATGAGGTTCTTCACAAAAAATCTAAATTATATTCCTCAAAATGAAGATAAAAATGCTAAGAAGAAAGTAAGGGGAACAAAAACTAACAGAATTCTAATATACTTTGAGAATAAGTGCTATAACAAATGCTGCCTTATACTATATATATTGAACCATCTGTATTGGATGCCAATCTTATTCATAATATCCTGACACTTCTGAACAGAGTTGATAAAATATTGTTCTTTTCCTGGTCTTAGATTAGAAATGTGTGAGAAATCATAGACAAAAAAGATCAGGCCCGTAAAGGCTTTGATTATTACTGTTTACTCTGCAGCCTTAAACAATAAAATCTAGGCAAGCCAAAACCCTCAAATTTGGGGAACTCTGATTATTACAAAAAGATGCAAATAGTCAGAAGTTCATCTGAGAAAAAATTTGTAAACCTTTCAAGGAATGAGCCTGTCCAATGATGAGTTAGTGTAATGTGGTAAGCAGCACAACAGATAGTCTTTATTAACAAGTCAGACATTAATCTTTCTTATGCCTTTTTGTGTGTTGTAGATAAAAGCCATCATGGCTTTGGTTGCTGTTATCGTTTTGTTAGTGATTATCAGTAAGTATTTACTGGATTATTAATTTGGGGGGGGTGTCATTTGTTTTGAAGTTCATTTAAATTTCCTTTTTAATTTATATTCAGTTGACCTAGTATGACTAATGTCAGGATTGAGTAATGACTTCTGACTCCAGTAAGGAGTTCTTTATTAAAATTTTTTTAAATTTTTTAATTTTTTTTATTAGTTTCTACTTTATAACAAAGTGAATCAGTCATACATATACATCTGTTCCCACATCCCTTCCCTCTTGCATCTCCCTCCCTCCCACCCTCCCCATCCCACCCCTCCAGGCGGTCACAAAGCACCGAGCTGATCTCCCTGTGCTCTGCGGCTGCTTCCCACTATCTATCTACCTTACGTTTGGTAGTGTATATATGTCCATGCCTCTCTTTCGCTTTGTCACAGCTTACCCTTCCCCCTCCCCATATCCTCAAGTCCATTCTCAAGTAGGTCAGTAAGGAGTTCTTAACCTAGAATCTGTAGCTCTCTGAAAATGCACATAAATTGTACGTAAAATTTTATGTGAATATGCATATGTACAGTTTTATGGTGAGAGTATATCTTTCATCAGATTCTCAAAGAGAACCTCTGTCCTACCCTCCACCCCTACCCCTGCAAAGGCAGGGCTAAGTGATTTGTTTGAGGCCAGATATAGCTACTATTATGATCAGGACCATAACACTCATTTTCTATTTATTTTTAACTTTTAGGTATGGCAGCTTGCATTTCGTAATATTGTGTTTGAAGGAAAATCCAGATAAATTCTCCAGATGATAATTTGTTTTGGATTTGAGCTTCATTTCAGTCATGGAAACATAACTCTTGCCCTTCCTTTTTTCTCCCCTTAATATTCTTTTTAAAGTCAGATCATTCAAAAAAAAATTTTAGTGTAGTTGATTTACATTGTTGTGTTAGTTTCAGGTATACAGCAAAGTGATTCAGTTATATATTATTTCAGATTATTTTCCATTATAGGTTATTACAAGATATTGAATACAGTTCCCTGTGCTATATAGTAGGTCCTTGTTGCATATCTATTTTATGTATAGTAGCTTGTATCTGTTAATCCCGTATTCCTAATCTATCCCTCCCCCCTCCCCTTTCCTCTTTGATAACCAGAAGTTTGTTTTCTATGACTATGAGTCTGTTTCTGTTTTGTATATAGATTCATATGTATTACTTTTTAGATTCCACATATAAGTGATATCATATATTTGTCTTTCTCTGGTCAGATCATTTTTAATATCTCCTTTTCTCCAAAGCTTCTTTATCTATGTTTACAGGGATTTTGTAAAGATTTGGAAAGTATCTCAGAATAACCATTTGAAAAATTCCATGGTGATACTCTTTTTAAACAGAAAAGAAGATTTTGTTCTAAAGAAAAAGTCAGTCCTCATCATTTGTGGATTCTGTGTTTGTGAATTCACCTACTAGCTAACATTGATCAGTTACCCCAATGCTTTCGGAGTCATTGGCAGATGCAGTCAGAGAAGCGAACGTTAGTGCACAGTTTCTCACATTTTTGTGTGTCTTGTTGATGCTTTTGCTGTTTAAAAAGGCCCCTGAGTATACTGGTGCTGCAGTGCTGGCTAGTGTTGCTGAGCGCAGCAAGGCTGTGATGTGTCTTGTGGAGGAAATACACGTGTTAGATGAGCTTTGTTCAGGCGTGAGTGACAGCACTGTTGGCCAGGAGTTCAGTGTTAATAAGCCAACAGTATATAGTAGATAAGGTGTCTTCACACAGAAACATGTAAAACGAGGTTATGTATGGATTGGTTGTCAAAAATGTTGTAGCCAGAGGGTGGCAGGGATTTAAGCCTGTGTTTCCCCTCAGAGCAGTGGTTCAGTGTTTACTCATTCAGTGTTTTTGGTGACTTTATAGAACATAACTACTGCCAGTACCAAGAATCAACCCATGAATAACATAAAGAAGAAAATAAAATCCAACTGTTCTCTTACCACACAGAGATAGCTACTATTAATATAACTATTGTATATACTTTAAGTCTTTTCCTATTAATATATAAACATATTTTTCAAAAACTAAGATCATATGTATACTTTCTAATCAATATATTGTAAATATTTTCCCATGTTATTAAATATTTAAGTATTTTAGCTGCTTTATGCTATGGTTATGTATTAATCTGATCAAAATGCTAATCTGATGAATCTGATTTTGAATCTGATTTTGATGTTTCTTTTTCATTTTTTTCTCTTGCAGTTCTTATAGTTGTGAAATACCATACTTGATTTGATGACAGATCTTCATTAAACAAAATCTGGGACAATAATAATAAAAGATTGCTGCATAATTTAAATGAAACCCATGTATATAACTTTCAAAGCTTCTTTTTCAAGAAATTAAGAGGCAAGTATCACTTCAAATTGGAGCACTGAGAATGTCCCATTATCTTCTTCCCTTCCAACAAAGTGTGCTTTTAATAATTACGTTTAAGGCGGGGCTTCCCTGGTGGCGCAGTGGTTGAGAGTCTGCCTGGTGATGCAGGGGACGCGGGTTTGTGCCCAGGTCCGGGAGGATCCCACATGTCGCGGAGCGGCTGGGCCTGTGAGCCATGGCTGCTGAGCCTGCGCGTCCGGAGCCTGTGCTCTGCAATGGGAGAGGCCACAACGGTGAGAGGCCCGCGTACTGCAAAAAAAAAAAAAAAAAATTATGTTTAAGGCAAAGATAACCAGCCTTGATTTTGCCATATTCCAAGGGTCTAATTTGAAACTAGATACTTGCCAGTTCATTATTTGTATATATAGTTAAACACTGATAATGATATTTCATACTGTTATTTTAATGGCATAAGGACCTGCATTTGTTGCATCAAGGTGGGGGTCAGGCTGGTGGTCAGGGAGCCTCTGTAGAGTACCAAATCATTATGCTGAAAGATGTGTGTAACCATTCCATTGATATTTGCAAGATTCTTCTCATATTACAATTGCTTTGCAAGCAATTTTCACATGTTTATGGGTGTAACAAAAGCTAAATGTTGTAAATGTTGCTGCCTTCAGCTATAACTAACAACATTCTGGTAAACCTATTTTTGACTGTATAAGGGAATGTGTAGTAATTTTTTGGCATTTGGATTATGGAAATGGGAAATTTAAACAGTGTGAAAAGCATAGTATGGCGTCATAAAACTGCAGATAATAAAATTATTGGAGAGTGTCATTGGAGTATTTGAAAGTGACCAACATAAAGCTAGAAGTCATGGTCAGATCTGTTTTCAGTTAGCCTCCAATAAGGAGGACCAGTCCAAATGTGAGTAAATGAAATCCACACGTAACTTGTCCCCTACTTTTCTTTTTGTTAATAGCTTTCCTGTTTAACTTCAACTAGCCCTTTTACCAGAAGTGCTAAAAGTAGCAAAATCATGTGCTTAGAATTTTTGGTTTTTGTATTCCCTCTTTATCTCCTGGAAAATGCATGTGATACGTACAATCCAGTGTCAAATTAGCCAACAATAATGAATACAAAAAGTCAGGAGCCTAGCTAATCAGTCAGAGTAACCAAATGCTAGGGTCACCATTAAGTCTGTTTTTATAATGATAAAAAGTGTTGTTAACTTTAAAATATGCCACCCTTCTTGGGTTGTTTAAACCTGTGAAAGTGAACATACATAGTTCTCTAACGTGTGTGAGGAAGAAGTTTTATAATAAAATTGGAGGTTCTGCAGAAACTTATGTACATGGACATCTTCACAATGTATATATAACTCTAAATTTGAAATAGGGTTAATAGAAAGTACCAGTATTTAAATAAGAAAAAAATGATCCTTATAGGGTTTATTGCTTTGGTAATTTTAATTCAAAATGTATGAAACATAGAATCTTTCTTTGTTTTTTTTTTTAAATTCTACAGGATTAATACTAAGATGCAAAAATGTTCTCTTTAGAATGGAAAGAAATTCTAAGGGAGAAAGCAGATAAAGAGATATTCAAGACACCTTCAAGTCATGAAGATCTAAATATAATTGCTTAGTATTATAGTCTACTAAGAACATTTAAGAAGAGATAAAGGTCTTACATACTATGGAGTGTTTTCTCTGGTCTCTCCACTTTTCGTAAATGTCAATTACTGTAAATAACATAATAAATACTAAACCCTTTGATAAAAGAGGATACCCAGGAAAATGAGCATTTTTAGAATTTCATAGCTAATCTAGTTCAGGAATGGGAGTGTTTTAACTGAGTGGACAGAATCAGTACTAACGTGTGTGTCCTTGATTTGGGATTGGAACTAGACTCACCAGTGGTTAACTTTCCATTAGTTGGTATAGGAATCTGGTTTCTTCATATCGATCAGTGAAGAGGAAGATTATTTCTCAAGAAGAATCCACATTTCCAGTGTTTCTTTAATAAAGTATGCTTTTAAATAAAGAAAGAAAATAAATTTTTAACCATGAAAAATAAAGGAAATATTTATATGACAATACCATGTATACGTAGTTCTCTTTGTATTTAAATATATTGCTGCTGAGAATACTGGTGGCGGATATGTTACTCTGTTAGAGCCTTGCACTAGTGGTGGCTTGGCTCACCGTTTATCATTTCATCTTTCTTGGTCTTCATTAATCCTGAGACCCTTAAAGTGGCTGGCATGTTTATGACTTTATTATCATAACCTTGGAGACATGAGCCTTCAGAAAAAGAAAAATTTGTTCAAATTGATGCCAGGCCTACCTTCCTCCTCTCCCTTAATCATTCTTTTTCTTATTCAGCTCGGATCATCTTGCACTTGAAAAATGAAGTTTCCCCACCATCAGAACTCTCATTATTTTAACAGCAATGCAGAGCAACAGAAAAATTCAGATAGCTTTGTAAATACTAGTTGATACCCAGTGAAATCAGGTCACTATTTTTATAATGCCTGCAACATACCCTCGTGATTTATGTTTAATTACTGAAACCTATTGCCCTGCAGCAGTTTCATGATAATGCTGATTTATCAGTTCCTCCTACTGATTATAACCCAGTAATACCTGTAGTTTTTTGGCCCCTCTATCCTGATAAAGCTCACTGGAAATTGCCCTCAGGTTTTATAAACTTGGGGATTTCTTGACTAAAGAAAAGTTCAATGTTGAAAATGGAACGTTATCTAAAATGGAGGAAGGGTACTTAGTACACATCAAATACAGAAATACCTTCTGTTAGCGCTCCTGTAGATTGCTTATGATAGTCTTCCTCTGCAGTCACTCTGCATTAGAAAATTATAACTTCATTTTTTTAATAGCAAAATTGGGCATCTTTCAATTCTGTGTAGCATTTGAGTATCCTAGAAATGATTATACGTGTACAAACTGAGAAGAAAAAAATGGAAATTTCTCATCAGAACAATCTTAAACATGCTTAATGGCCTGTCAGCATTGTTGCCCACACTATCTACATCTAAATGTGTATATACTACAATTAGAAAATACACAAGAAATTGTCTTTTCATGTTGAGAATGAATGCCTTTAGAAGATGTCTATCTGTATTGAGTCAGTATTCCTAAGTCTAGGAAAACCAACTCATATTAGTCTAAGGTTGTGTTTTCACATGGAAATGTGATTGGAGTCAGTTTTATTTTTCCCTGAGTGGGGAGTAAGAGCATGCATGGATCAGTCCAAAAGCATTTATACATTTGTTTCAGAATGCAGCGTAGTGCTGATGTTTCTGTAGGAAGTTGCTGCCATGTAAAGACACTGAGTCAGAAGGAGCTGGAAGGCGCCCTGCTTCTCAGTCCATCCACTGTTTGTTACATGTTGTAGACAAAGTGGAAGCATTTCTTAGACTGATGTGGGGCTTGAGCCTTCTGTATAAGTTTGTCTTACTCTGACTTTTTCTGGAAATCAAGTAGAATAAGGGATAGGGGGACACAAACTTTTATTCCTGCTCCCGTTTTATTTAAGGAGCTGCTTGGAACAGGTCAGTAGGAATTGAAAGGAAAGCATGACCCGCCCAGCATAGTGCTGTGCTCCTGGCCAGGTGAGTGTGCCTAGGAAAACCACAGAGACACTGGTGTGTTTGCTCATGAAGTGAGTGTTGGTGTCCACAGTCCTCACTGCAGAGATGGCATGGTTGACGTAATAGTGGGTCTTTTGCCTTTACCAGGAGACAGGAGTGCTCTTTTATAATAACTGGGTAAAGAAAAATTCTGATCTTACAGTATTTCATTAGGTTCTTTTCATTTGAAAAGGTCTTGAAATCAAATCATCTGTTAAATATTTGAAGGCTACAAAGTACATTGCATAAGTCAGACTTTAGTCAGTAAAATGTCAGAAATCAAACTCTTAGAAAACTCAAGCCCTTGATTTTATGCCTGGGGTATGTGTCATTGTTTTAAATTCCACACTCCTTTATTTAATCATTTTGATAAGTGCCTTTGATGTTTTAAGAGGTATGGTGGGAGATGAGCAATGAAAAAGATGTGCACCCTGTTCTCTATTTTTTTTATTTGAATTTATTTTTATGCAGCAGGTTCTTATTAGTTATCCATTTTATACATATTAGCATATATATGTCAATCCCAATCTCCCAATTCGTCCCACCATCACCCACCCACCCCCCACTTTCCCCCCTTGGTGTCCATACGTTTGTTCTCTACATCTGTGTCTCTATGTTTGCCTTGCAAACCAGTTCATCTGTACCATTTTTCTAGGTTCCACATATGCATTAATACACGATATTTGTTTTTCTCTTACTTCACTCTGTATGATAGCCTCTAGGTCCATCCACGTTTCATTCCTTTTTATGCACCCTGTTCTCTAGACTCTCAAATCTTCATAACCATTTTTACCAGTGTTGCAAAATTTAGTCCTTGGTGTTCCTATCATATATGTATTTATAGCCCCTCCATAGTAAACAGTAAAATAAACTATTTCATAGAAAACAAAAGTAAGCACTTCCTTAGCTCATTCAATATGTGTTACCTGTTCCCTTAACTTTAAAGCATAATTTACTTGAAATACCATCTGGCTAATCACCCTGATTTAATCCATCCCAGTTTTCCAATAAAGTACATGGAGGAAAAATAAGAAATGAAAGGTGTTCCATCACCAAAAACCATGCCCAATGTCCAACCTATTAAGAGAATCTAGGAAGAATGTCTCTGTAAAATTACTGAGTCTCAACTGCAGAAAAAACAATTGCTGGAATACTCATGCTTTACCTCAGTGATGTCTATTTGAAAGGGAGGAAGGGGGACGAATTTCTCTTACGCTTTGTGTTCCAGTCAGAAAACCCGGCACCTACCTCTCAGCTGCATATGCTGCTTTTAGAGGCAATTAGAGTAGTGTTCATTCTCTTCAACCTTCCTCCACCCATAAACTAAATTTTGTCTCTTTAATTCTCCAAAAAGGTGTGGGAAGGGGATGATACTGGGGGCATCATTGTACCCAGAGGTATACAGTCTCTATAAATAGAGGGCTGTAGTCAGGAATGGAGATGGCAAAGGCCCGGGTATGTGCATTCTGAGAATGATGGTATTTAATATAATTCAACCAGTCATTTGTGAGAGAACCAGGCAGGAAGGTCAGATCCTACCTGAATTCAACAGAGTCACACTTTGTGAACAACTACTGAATGCTAGAAACGTCTGTGGAGCACAACACCCTGCTTTTCAGCTGCAGGTATAAGAAGAGTTTTGACTCGTAGTCAAATGTATAACTGAGCAGGGCCTGGGGCAGTGCACTCACCCTGTGTATTGAGTAAAAGGACTGGATCTCGTCCAAGGATGTGTGAAAAGTTGTGCGTGGAGCCTATGAGCACATCCTCCTGGGTAATCCCCTGTAACATACAAAACCACTGTTGTTTCTTCCTTCTTAAAAAAACAAAAACAAAACACCAACCACCTTTCCTCCCCACTTCCCCTGTCTGCCTCCACCTCATATCTTTGCTTTTTATAGCAATAGTCCTTGAAAAATGTGTCTATGCTTATGGTTTCTAGCTCTTTTTCACTCATTCTCTTAAATGCTTCAGTAAAACTTTTGCCTACACACTCCAAACTTAAACTCTTGTCAGGATCACCAATGACCTCTGCTTTGCTAATGCCAGGGTTCCAGTCTCAGCCCTCTCCCCTGCACATCAGCAGCATTTGATGTGGCTGATTGTTCTTTTCTCCTTAATACACACTTCCTGGGCTTGGTTTGTTCTTACCTCATTGGTTGCTCCTTTTCTCCCCAGCTCAACACTGGACTGCTCCGGGGTTCAGGTCTTGGTCTGAATCACACATCCCCACACACATCCCCGTTGGTAATCTTATAATTTGAAATAACATTTATGTGCTGACAAATCCCAAGTTTATGTCTCCTGCTTGACTTCTGAATATGGACTTTATTCAATATTCTAGAGGACCTTGGCCAAGATGGCAGAGTAGGAAGACCCTGAGCTCACCTCCACTTATGGGCACACCAAAATCACAACTATTCACAGAGTAACTATTGATCTAGCAGAAAAGATCATCTACAACTAAAGATATAAAGAAGGAACCACAATGTGGTGGGTAGGAGAGGTAGAGTTGCAGTATGGTTAAGACCCACGCCCCTGGGTAGGCGACCCACAAATGAGAGGATAGTTACAATTGTAGAGGTTCTCCCCAAGAAGTAATGGGTCTGAGCCCCATATTGGCTCCCCAGCCCGGGCATCCTACACTAGGAAGATGAGCCTCTAGATTCTTGGCTTCGAAGGCCAGTAGGGCTTTCATTTGGGAAAACCAGAGGGCTGTGGGAAACAGAGGCTCCACTCTTAAAGAGCACATACAAAAATCTCACATGCTCTGGGATCCAGGGCAGAAGAAGTACTTTGAAAGGAGCCTGGGTCAGACCTACCTGCTGTTCTTGGACAGCCTCTGGGAGAGATAGGAGGTAACTGGAGCTCACCCTGGGGACAGAGATGCTGGTGGCAGCCACTTTTGGCAGCTTGTTCTACCATGTGGACACTGGTGCTGGCAAGCACCATTTTGGTATCTTTCCTCTAGGGAGACACAAAAGGGAGGGGATATGGGAACATATGTATATGTATAACTGATTAAAGTTGTAAAATAAAATAAAATAAAATAAAATAAAGAAAAAAAAATTTTTGTGGGATGGGGAGGGTGGGAGGGAGGGAGATGCATGAGGGAAGGGATGTGGGAACAGATGTATATGTATGACTGATTCACTTTGTTATAAAGCAGAAACTAATAAAAAATAAAAAAATTAAAAAATAAATTTTTATTGGAGTATAGTTGCTTTACAGTATTGTGTTAGTTTCTAAACAAAGTGAATCAGCAATACGTATACATACATCCCCTCTTTTTTGGATTTCCTTCCCATTTAGGTCAACACAGAGCATTGAGTAGAGTTCCTTGTGCTATAAAGTAGGTTCTCATTAGTTATCTATTTTATACATAATATCAATTGTGTATATATGTCAATCCCAATCTGCCAATTCATCCCCACCCCCGCCTTTCCCCCTTGGTATCCATACATTTGTTCTCTACATCTGAAGGATTTTTTAATATTCACAAAATCAATGTGATAAACCACATTAACAAACTGAAGAAGAAAAACCATGTGATCATTTCAATAGATGCAAAAAAAGCTTTTTACAAAATTCAACATCCATTTATGTTTTATCATAAACATAAATTATAAAGAGTTTTTATATGCTCAACAAGTGGGACAGAGGGAACATACCTCAACATAATAAAGGCCATATATGATAAGCCTAGAGCAGACATTATACTCAATTATGAAAAGCTGAAAGCATTTCTTCTAAGATCAGGAACAAGACAAGGATGCCCACTCTTGCTACTTTTAGTCAACATAGTATCGGAAATCCTAGCCACAGCAGTCATAGAAGAAATAAAAGGAATCCAAATTGGAAAGGAAGAAGTAAAATTGTCACTGTTCGCAGATGACATGACCCCATACATAGGAAATCCTAAAGACACCACAAAAAACTACTAGAGCTCAATAAATTCAATAAAGTTGAAGGATACAAAATAAACACAAAAATCTGTCACATCTCTATACACTGACAAAAACTATTAGAAAGAAATTAAGCAACAATTCCATTTACCATCACATCAAAAAGAGTAACATACCTAGGAATAAATCTAAGGAGGTAAAAACCTCCTTGGAAAACTATAAGACAATGATGAAAGAAATTGAAGATGACACAGATAGTTGGAAAGATGTATCGTGTTCATGGATTGGAATAATTAATATGGTTAAAATGACCATATTCCCAAGGCAATCTACAGACTGAGTGCAATCACTATCAAATTACCAATGGCATTTTTCACAGAACTGTAACAAAAAACTTTTGACACAAAAGACCCTAAATAGCCAAAGAAATCTTGAGAAAGAAAAATGGAGCTGGAGGAATCAGGCACCCTGACTTTAGACTATACTATAAAGCTACAGTAATCAAAACAGTACGGTACTGTCACAAAAACAGAAATATAGATCAATGGTACAGGATAGAAAGCCCAGAAATAAACCCATGCACCTATGGCCAATTAATCTATGACAAAGGAGGCAAGACTATAAAATGGAGGAAGGACAGTCTCTTTGATACGTGGCTAGGACAACTGGACAGCTACATGTAAAAAAATGAAATCAGAACATTCTTTAACACCATACACAAAAATAAACTCAAAATGGATTAAAGACCTAAATGTAAGACCAGATAGTATAAAACTCTTAGAGGAAAACAAAAGCAGAATACTCTTTGACATAAACGCAGTAATATCTTTTTCGATCATCTCCCAAAAATAAACAAATGGGACCTAATTAAACTCAAAGCTTTTGCACATCAAAGGAAACCATAAACAAAACAAAAAGACAACCCACAGAATGGGTGAAAATATTTGCAAATGATGCAACTGACAAGGGAGTAGTCTCCAAAATTTACAAACAGCTTATTCAGCTCAATATAAAAAAAAAAAATTGGCAGAAGACCTAAAGAGACATTTCTCCAAAGAAGACATACAGATGGCCAAGAGGCACATGAAAAGATGCTCAACATTGCTAACTAACTATTAGAGAAATGCACATTAGAAGTACAATGAGATACCACCTCACAACAGTCAGAATGATCATCATCAAAAAATCTGCAAACAATAAATGCTAGAGAGGGTGTGGAGAAAAGGGAACCCTCCTACACTGTTGGTGGAAATGTAAATTGATACAGCCACTATGGAGAACAGTATGGAGGTTCCTTCAAAAACTAAAAATAGAGCTACCATATGATCCAGCAATCCCACTCTTGGGCATATATCCAGAGAAAAACATGGTTCAAACGGATACATGCACCCCAATGTTCACTGCAGCACTGTTTACAATAGCCAGGACATGGAAGCAACCTAAACATCCATCAACAAATGAATGGATAAAGAAGATCTGGTACATCTATACAATGGAATATTACTCAGCCATTAAAAAGAATGAAATGTCATTTGCAGCAACATGGATGGACCTGGAGATTATCATACTAAGTGAAGTAAGTCAGACAGAGCAAAACAAATATCTTATGATATTGCTTATATGCGAAACCTAAAAAAATGATACAAATGAACTTATTTACGAAACAAACAGACTCACAGACTTAGAGAACAACCTTATGGTTACCAGGGGGGAAGGGTGGGTGGGGGGAGGAATAGATTGGGAGGGAGTTTGGGATTGACATGTACACACTGCTATATTTAAAATAAAATGCCTTTCCATGAAAAATAAATTTATATATATATATATATATATATATATACAGCTCATATAACTCAATGTCAAAAAGCAAACAATCTGATTACAAAATGAGTAGAAGACCTGAAAAGACATTTTTCCAAAGAAGACATACAGATGGCCACCAGGCACATGAAAAGATGCTCAACATCGCTAATCAAAGAAATGCAAATCAAAACCAAATGAGCTATCACCTCACACCTGTCAGAATGGCTATCAAAATGACCACAAATAACAAATGTTGGAGAGGATGTGGAGAAAATGGAACCCTCGTACACTGCTGGTTAGAATGTAAATTGGTACAGTCACTATGGAAAACAGTATGGAGGTTTCTCAAAAAACTAAAAATAGAACTACCATGTTATCCAGTAATTCTGCTCCTGGGGATATATCCAAAGAAAAGAAAAACACTAATTTGAAAAGATACATGCACCCCAATGTTCATAGCAGCATTATTTACAATAACTAAGATATGAAAACAACCTAAGTATCCATCAACAGATGAATGAATAAAGATGATGTGATGTATATACAATGGAATACTACTCAGCCATAAAAAGAAATTTTCCCATTTGCAACAACATAGATGGACCTGGACAGCATTATGCTAAGTGAAATAAACCAGACAGAGAAAGACAAATACTGTATGACATTCTTATATGTGGAATCTAAAAAATACAACAAACTAGTGAATGTAACAAAAAAGGAAGACAGACTCACAGATATAAAGACAAACTAGTGGTTACCAGTGGGGAGAGGGAATGGGGGAAGGACAGACAGGGTAGGAGATTAAGAGGTACAAACTACCATGTATAAAATAAGGTACCAGGATATTGTACAGCACAAGGAATACAGCCAATATTTTAAAATAACTTTTAATGGAATGTAACATTTTGAATCACTATGTTGTACACCTGAAACTAGTATGTTGTAAATCAACTATATTTCAATGAAAAGTAAATAAATATTCCATGTGACATTTTCATGATTCTTCATTTCAAATTTAGCACATCTAAAACAAAATTCCAAACTGCTCCCCCAGACTTACTCCACAAGCATTTTCTCCCATCTCAGTTGATGACAACTGAATCCCTCCAACTGCTTAGCCCTCAAATCATGGAGTTATATTGACTCCTTAATTTCTTTCACAACTCACATTTTAATTTGTCAGAAAATCCTTCTGGTTCTACCTATAAAATATATCTGAAATCTGACCAGTTCTATTACCTCCACTGTGACCATCTGGTCCTTAGCTACCGTCGCCTCTCACCTGGAATACTGCAATGGTTTTCTAACTGTTCTCCATATTCTACTTTTCCTTTTCTCCCCTTAACTTGTTCTCAATAGAATGGTGGAAAAGATTCTTTCAAAATGTAATCAGATCATGCCTTTGCTCAAAGCTGTCCAAAGACTTTCTATCTTCTTTAGGGTAAGAGCCAAAACCCTTTAGGGTAAAACCCAAAAACTCTCCGGATGTATCCCCAGGTTACCTTTCTGACCTCTTTGCCTGTCTTCTTTCCTTTATTCACCGTGCTGCAGCCTAACTGGCCTCCTCACTATTCCTCAGACGCACCAGGCATGCTCCTGTCTTAAGGGTCTTGCACTTGCTGTGTGCCTATCTGAAAAGCTCTTCCTCAGAGAGCTGCATGAACACTTCCCAGGCATCTTTCAAGTCTTTGATCAAATTTCATCTTCTCAATGAAGTGTCCCCGAGTGCACTATCTAATCCTCTTACCATCTCTATTTTCCCAGAACATTTAGCCTTTCTAACATTCTGTAGATATCTAATTAATTATGCCTTTTGTTTATTGTCTTTCTCTTTTCATCCAAATGTAAGCTTCACGAGAAGAGAGATTTTTGTCTCCTTTGTTCTGATGTATCCCAAGGTACTCACTACAATAGATGAATGAATGAGTCAATTATCCTGAAGCAAAAGACAACTATAATTTTTAAAATGGTGTACTATAAGAACTAAATTTTTAGAGTACCTCGGCATCATGGCCTCCATAATTCAGAAAGTCACAGATAAAACAGTTAAGGAGTTATAAAGACAGATCAGCTAAAAGGGGAGCAAGTTAAATAAGCAAGGAGTGCCAGGAAACAAATTCCAATGCAGTTATCAAACCCTTCACTGAAGCAGTAAGGAGCAGAATTGACTGAAGAAAATCAGAGGAATGGAAGAGAGGCCAAAAAAGCTGGCATAGAACACAGAGGAAAAAGACCAAAAATGTAAATGGAGAGGAAAAAAGAATAAGATTACTAATAATTACATAATATTCCTGTGTAAGAAATCTAAAAAGAGTGGACCAGAAGCCATCATCAAATCAATCAATCAAAAAAACTTTTAAAAAGTCCTATAGGACATACAGGTTTTGTCAAATATAAGAAAAGACACATTAAGATACCCTGTGGCAGAGTATATAACCATAAGTTTAAGGAGAAAATCCTGTAAGTATTGAGGCAGGAAAAATGGGATACCTACAAGGAAGCAAAAATAAAGCTCATCTCTGTCTTCTCTTACACTAAATTCTAGAATCCTAGAAAGGCATCTACACAGTTGGGAGGCTAGAACTGTTGACTCAAGAATTTTAATACCCAGCCAGTTATCACTTATGCATGAAAACCACAAACACACATGCATACTCAGAAATATGAGGGCTCAGAACATATAACATTCTTGTCTCTTTTCTTGAAAAGAATTACTGGAAAACCTACATGGTACAGGCAACTAAGAGAAAATTGAAAGTTCAAAAAAAAATCAGATTATTTCACTCTTCTACTCAAAAACCTTGGATAGATGCTCTGTGTACTTGAGTAAAAAGTAAACTTTTTATCTTTCTGATCCCATCAATTGCTGCCATGGTGGCATACTGCATTAGTCACCACAGGTCACAACACACTTAAAATAATTCAAGGAATGTTTAATAAAGAGATTGTTGACAAAATATGGATGAGACTTAAAGGAACTAGAAGGGGTAGGGTAACACCCAGGTTTGAAGGGATGAGGGAAGGGAGGGTTTACCTGGAAGGAACCTGGAAGAAAAAAGTCACATGGACAGGGCTGTTTGACTTGGTCAAGGGAGGTAGCCAGCCTAAGATGACCTTACAGGGAGGAAGCCAAGTGCATAAATACCTTGACCTCATTCCATTTCCTGCGTGATCCAGTGCTAGGGCTCCCAGTTTTTTTTTAACCCGACTAGAAAGCAGATGACAAGGAGTCCTAGTGATATAGTCCATACCGGTCACCATCCAAAAGTAGGGTGGAAAGTACATCTGATGCCCAGATCCCATTCCTCAGCTATTGTAAAGGGTAGCTGCTAATGGCTCACAGTTGCCCCCTTCTCTGGGAGAACTGCCCTCAGCCACTGGGCACTGCCTCACCTGGAGGTTATGCCCTATCCCTAAGGGTACCCTGGAGCCAATGACTGACTCATACTGGGGTTCAGAAGGCTAACTCTGTGTCTGAAGGTGAGAAACTTTATGTTGTGATATATGCTTCAGAGCTACACACACACACACACACACACACACACACACACACACACACACACACACACACACACACACACACACACACACACACACACACACACACACACACACACACACACACACACACCTCTTGGCTCAGTGGAGACTAGACTTTACCCAGAACTACATCCTTAGCTTTCCTTATCCTGCATCCCTTATCATGGTGCAGATTTTCTCCTGAAAAGCACTCCCTCAGCAAAACAAATGGGCCTGAATCCCTGGGCCCAGCTGTTTCTAAGGGACCCAATTAAAATGGTTGGTACCAGGAGTGGTCCTAGAAAACAAGTTCTAAGGATGAATTCTGGAATTAGATCACCCACTGATTGGAAGGCAATATGGATCTCATCACTGGTGGTAGGTGGGGTATTGATAGTTCCTGACATGCAGTAGCAGTGCAATTGCTAAAATGTTCCCCTCTGGTGGAGAGGGAGTGATACAGGTAGAGGGGGTGCATAAATTCATGCAATACCTCTGGCATTTGAGAGGAACGGAGTATTTATAAGGACTTTGGAATAGGGTGCCTACTGCCAAAAACCCTCCATAGCTTTGAAAAGGAAAACGACAGGTGCAGGGCAATCAATCATTAATTTAAAGCAAAATGTGAGAATCAGAGTCTCCTTGGAAGTATTTAAAGAGACCTTCATTTCCTGAGCCTAAAGAACAGAGAGCTGGAGACCAGGCCCAGGACTTAACCACAGGAGTTGGCAGAACTTCAGAGAAGGATGACTCCTTAGCCTAGGCAGGTCTGTACCAAAGAAGTGTCCTGGTAGAGAAGAAATAGGACCTAGAGACTTGGGATGGGAATACTTGCCTGGATGCACTTGAGAAACTTGAATCCTCAGATCCCCAAACTTTCTGGGCCTGCAGAAATGGCCCAATCCCCCTTGGTGACAGATAAAGCTCCCTTTCTTCCTTCACTCTTGCTTGCTTGAAAGCTATGCAAGCGCCTCAGACAAGGCAAGTGCCATACAACACAATGCTGGCCCATCTCAGGATCTGCCCCTACTGCTCTGCCTGGCCGATCAAGGCACAGAGAGAGATTTAACAATTAACCCAGCACTTGCACAGGGGATGCGTGACAGAGCCAAAGCTGAAATCCAGCGTGAAACCAACCACTGGATCCTTGACATCAAGCTGCATCACCTTGCGCTAGGCAGTTTTCCTTTATGAATAAATCTCTGAAACTTTCACTAAGTCTTTTTTCTCTATTTCCACAGTCAAGAGTGATGGGCAACAGGTGATCAACATCTCCTTGCAAAGAGATTTCATAAACTCAGATTAAGTTTCTACCCAGCTCGGGCTTCCCTGGTAGTGCAGTGGTTAAGAATCCGCCTGCCAATGCAGGGGACAAGGGTTCAAGCCCTGCTCTGGGAAGATCCTACATGCCGCGGAGCAACTAAGCCCGTGCGCCACAACTACTGAGCCTGCACTCTAGAGCCCGTGAGCCACAACTACTGAGCCCACGTGCCACAACTACTGAAGCCCACGCGCCTAGAGCCTGTGCTCCGCAACAAGAGAAGCCACCGCAATGAAGAGTAGCCCCCACTCGCTGCAACTAGAGAAAGCCTGCACACAGCAACAAAAGACCAAACTCAGCCAAAAATAAATAAATAAATAAATAAATAAAATTAAAAAGAAAAAGAGTTTCTACCCAGCTCATTTTCTTTCTTATCAGCATAATTTCTTATCTACATAATTTTCAGAACCTATGCAAAATGAAAATGTGTGTTCAAAAAGCAGAGAAAAAGTGACGTTAAAGTACTACTACATAAACTTCCTCCTTTAAAAATATTTTATTAGGACTTCCTTGGTGGTGCAGTGGTTAAGAATCTGCCTGCCAACGCAGGGTACACGGGTTCAATCCCTGGTCCAGGAAGATCCCACATGTCCCGGAGCAACTAAGCCTGTGTGCCACAACTACTGAGCCTGCGCTCTAGAGCCCGAGAGCCACAACTACTGAGGCTGCGTGCCACAACTACTGAAGCCTGCGTGCCTAGACCCCGTGCTCCACAACGAGAGAAACCACCACAAGGAGAAGCCCGCGCACCGCAACAAAGAGTAGCCCCAGTTAGAGAAAGCACAACTAGAGAAAGCACAGCAACAAAGACCCAACACAGCCAAAAATAAATAAATAAATAAATTTAGTTTTAAAAAAAAATATTTTTTTTATTAGTTATAAAACATAACAGGGTCAATGTCAATAACCATTAGGGAAGTGAAAACCAAAACCCCAATGAGACACCAGCCTACTCCTATTAGTATGGCTACTATCAAAAAAGAGAAAATAACAAGTATTGGCAAGGAAACACTGTGCACTGTTGTTGGGAATGTAAATTGGTACAGCAACCATGGAAAATATTATGGCATTTCCTCAAAAAATTAAAAATAGAATTAGCATATGATCTAGCAATTCTACTTCTTGGAATGTACCCAAAAGAACTGAAAGCAGGAACTTGAACTGGTCTGTGTACACCCATGTTCATAGCAACATTATTCACCATAGTCAAGAGGTGGAAGCAACCCACGTGTCCGTTAACCGATGAGTGGATAAAGATTACGTGGTATGTACATACAATGGCATTCAGCCATTAAAGCTATTCAGCCTTAAAAAGGAAGGAAATCTTGTCATATGCTATAATATGGCTGAACCTTGGGGACATTGTTAAGTGAAATATGCCAGTCACAAAAGAACAGATATTGTATGATTCTGTTTGTATGAATTGCCTATAGTAGCAAAATTCATACAGTCAGAAAGTAGAATGGTGGTTGCCAGGGGCTAGAAGGAGGGAACAATGGGGAGTTATTGTTCAGTGGGTAGAGAATTTCAGTTTTGTGAGACAAAAAGGGTTCTGGAGATGGATGGTGGTGGGTGTTCACAACGTGAAAGTACTTAATGCCCCTGAAGCGTGCACTTAAAAATGGTTAAGACAGTAAATTTTATGTTGTGTGTTTTACCACAATTAAAAAAAATAATTTTTAAAAAGCGCAGTAGGGGTAATTACCATTCTAGGGAAAGAAAAATTTAAATTTTAACTGTCAGAACGAATCCTACCATTTATGCAATGCCAGTTTTAAATGCAAATGATAAGAGGTTTTATCTTGTGTGCAGAATCACTGAAATTACATTTTGTATTTTGTAACTCATCAATGCATAGGTTTCATTTTTATCAGAACAGTGAAAATGCTGCATAAAACGTTTTGTTTCACTTCTTGATATGTGCACATTCTACCAACACTCTCTACCTGATGATGAGTAAGAAAGAAAAAGGAGCTACGAGTTGCCCTGTGTTTCCCTTCTCTTCTAGATCATCGTTTTCAGCATAAGCACTTGGCTCGTACGGCGAAGTTACCCAAGAAAGAAAGGATACGATAGGGTTCCTAGGTCGTTCCTGTTTCTTTGAATGCCATTACCTTCTTTCTGCGTTGGAAGCAAGGTCTGGTTTTGATGGAAAGTGTGGCCTCTTGTGGCTGCTGGCACCCCTGATGCTGTTGATATGGAACACGGCACAGGATCTAGGGGGCCCATGATTCATGGGAGTTCGGCGAGACTCAAAGCAAGTATAAGGTAAGTGCATCACAGTTGCCAGGTAGCGGCCACAGATGCTGACTGTGGATGTCCGGCAAGGCTCAGGGATGTGAGCACGCACCTATCTCCTTGGCCCCATCGGACTTCACTTACAAAACAGAAGTTCAAAGATAAGATTACTAGAATTTCAAGACAGTGACAGGGCTTTTAACCAAGTGCAGTGCCCTTCTAAAAGCGCCCAGTGTGAGCGCACTTGTCACATGCACATCGAGCTGACCCTGCTCATTGGCCACTCTCCCTTGGAGCATTTACACGTTCTCAATGTCTATCCTAAATATGGGGCCCAAGTTGAGCTCAGTAGTGTAAGTTTAGTAAGATGGAGTATAGTGAGAGACTTATCTCATAGAGCTGGGTTGTTCTGCTAATACCAGCATCATGTGAATTTGTTTTAATGCCTGAAACCTGTTGCTGATTTTATTCTCTGCTCATTATCTTTCATATCCTTTAAAATACCAGACCTTTCTCTGGCCCATCAATTCCTTGCTGCATACACTTTCTCATTTCTCAACCTTACTTTCTCCTCTTAATTAATAGTCTTTGTTTGGACCCAATTTGTATTTTAGCCCAAACCTGACATAGAGCAAGTGCTTCACATTTGTTGCATTGATTATCTTGTTTAACCCTCATAAAAACAAGTGCTTCACATTTGTTGCATTGATTACCTTGTTTAACCCTCATAAAAACAAGTATCCTGAGATGGTACTTCTACTTGTCATGCAGTCTTGTATTCAATTATTTGTTCAGTCACAAATGTGTTCAATGCTACTCTGCGCCCAGCACTTTCCTCTTTCTCGTTTCTCCACTCGCCTTTCCCTTTGGAACAAGGATGAGGAGTGGTGATGATCATCATCCGTGTCAAGGTGCAGGGAACTTACTGCCGTATTTCTACCCTGCTCCTTTGAAATCAATACCCATTAGAAACTAGCTATTTATCCCATGGGATTGGCAAATTTGTCCTCTTAATACTCCACCCACCTTGACTTCCACCTGTAAACTCAACGAAATTTTTTTTAAATAGAACTCAATCATTAGCTAAAAGCATTAAAAGCACTAGACTCAGCAAGGTAATATTCAAAATATTTTAAAATATTAGGGAGGACTGAGCCCAGGACCAGGGTGGGACCCTCAAGGGCTCAGGGCAACAGCTATTTACCAAAGAGAAGGAAATATGTCAACAATTTCAAATCAATACAGTTGTACTCACATCTACGCAGCGGCTGATATCAGCCTGGCCAGAGAGCAAGGTCCCACTGCCACCCGGAGGGTCCCTTCTCCTCTCTGTGACTGGTGCAAAGGCAAGGTGGAGCCACCTCGATTAGAACTCTCTGAAGGGCTGTAGCTCAGTGCAGCGGTGACCCCAAGTGGAACTCCACACCTACTCTTGACCTCTGTCTCCTTCGAGCAGGACAAGTGAGCAGCAGGATTTTACCTAGAGGCGTCAGGGCCTGAAGAGGAGGGATAGAGGAAAAGAGAGAGACCAGAGAGGTGTGAGGAGAAATTTTCCCGTCTGCCGTCTCTCAGGAGTTGTGTGGCTGCCTGTGCTGAGTTTTAAGCACACAGTCATGAGGAGCAGCTGTGGGGTGGCAGAAAGAGGTGTGGGCCTGTGACGAGGAAGGCCTGTGCTCACATGTGAGGCTAATCCCAGACTCACCTACTCACTTAACTAGCTTAACTCACTTAACTTGCTTACATTTTCTGAATCTCTTATCCTGGCTTTAAATCCACAGGACAACGTTTGTGTCAGAAGATTCTTCACTGCAGTAAAGTTAATGAAAATGCATGCAATTAGCATTTATTGAGTGTCTTACAGCCAACAAATGTTTTTTGAATCTATTTACAAAATGGGTGTGGACATCAATAGATCTAAAAACACTAGGAGGAAGTTTAAAGCGTTACTGACTCAGTGACCAATAACATCTACTTTCCCTCAAGCAGTCCTGGAAATAAATCTGACTTGTCTGATTCCCACCGCCACCCCAAAGCCAAGTCAATATGACTTGGGACCAGAAAATGCCCTGTGTGTAAAGGAATTGACCCTTAGAGATCATTGTAAAAAGGAACACCAATATTTTGATGAAAAACCCAACCTTTTATCCCCACCTGACTACCCTACTTTCCACTATCTTTTTCCTGGTCACAGGCTGTACACCTTCCAGGACCCAGTGCCACGTGAGAGTCACACATTTCTGAGCATGGAAAGTACAGCATATGCTCTGTCTCCATCATCCTCTCACTCGCCCTTTTCTCCCTCCTTCTCCCTCCTCCCCTCCCTTCTCTCTGTCATCTTCACAGCCATCATTATCATCACTAATATTTTGAAACACTCAAGCAATGCCAGGCACAGTCTAGGTGCTTTATATGCATCATCTCAACATTAGTCACTTTGTCACAAACACTCTATTATTGCAGAGGGCAGATAGCAGAAGCAAGAAGAACTACAATCCTGCAGCCTGTGGAACAAAAACCACATTCACAGAAAGACAGACAAGATGAAAAGGCAGAGGGCTATGTACCAGATGATGGAACAAGATAAAACCACAGAAAAACAACTAAATGAAGTTGAGATAGGAAACCTTCCAGAAAAAGAATTCAGAATAATAATAATAGTGAAGATGATCCAGGACCTCAGAAAAAGAATGGAGGCAAAGACAGAGAAGATGCAAGAAATGTTTAACTAAGACCTAGAAGAATTAAAGAACAAACACCCAGAAGAATTAAAGAACAAACAAACAGAGATGAACAATACAATAACTGAAAAGAAAAATACACTAAAAGGAAACAACAGAATAACTAAGGCAGAAGAATGGATAAGTGACCTGGAAGACAGAATTGTGGAATTCACTGCCAAGGAACAGATTAAAGAAAAGGAATGAAAAGAAATTAAGACAGCCTAAGAGACCTCTGGGACAACATTAAATGCAACAACATTCACATTATAGGGATCCCAGAAGGAGAAGAGAGAGAGAAAGGACCCCAGAAAATATCTGAAGAGATTATAGTCGAAAACTTCCCTAATAGGTCTTTTAGCATTATAAAAAATATATGATTTTGTTAATTAAAAAATGTTATTAGCTCAATGGACAATGGCTTCTTTTATTTTTTAAAAAAACTGGAAAAATATCATTGTTTTGTAACCTTTTCTGTTTAACCTTCCATCTTGCTGACAAGCACTAAACTGAACCTGTTTACTATCCTTTAAGATGAAACACTTATTTCTCATCTTTTCTTTAATCAAAGGGCCTTTTCATCATTGTAAAGGCAGAATTAAAAGAAAAGTTTTAAAACCCTGTTTCAGGGAAAGAACAACAACAATATCAGCCAACAATAACAAGAAACAAAAAAGCCAATCGTTTTCTTTCATTTCTGGTATTTTTTTAAAAGATTTTTTTGATGTGGACCATTTTTAAAGTCTTTATTGAATTTGTTACAATATTCTTCTGTTTCATGTTTTGATTTTTGGGCCGCAAGGCATGTGGGATGTTACCTCCCCAAGCAGGGATCGAACCCGTACTCCCCGCACTGGAAGGTGAAGTCCCAACCACTGGACTGCCAGGGAAGTCCCTCATTTCTGGTACTTAAGCTCATATTCGTCGATCTAACTTATTCTGTGGAACATTTTTCTTATTCTGTATCTTAAGTAGTGTCCGTTTTCCCCTGGCTTTCCTAAAAAGATTCATTTCCCTCAAAGTTTATATTATCCTGCTTTCCCGAAAAGCTATATTCTCTTCTAAAACTCATCTCTATACCCATAACCCGAGTCCCACTTCTTGATGGCTTTCACACTTGAGATTCCTTCAGGTGTACAGCCAGCTCTGGGCTTAGCCAAATTGGCTTCGATTTTATAATACATGCCCAAAACTGCCTGGAGAAATATTGGTGCCTGGAACAAAATCCAAGCATTACTTATTTTTAAATTCCATATTCCTTTTCATTTAAGAACTCCTCTTCCTCTCCCTTCACCCGTTTCCAAATTAAATCAACTTTCAAGTTAGGGCTCATTTTAGAGCCACAAAGTCTTGTTTATCCTAGAAACTTGGCCAGCAGGTTTTGAATTCTGAACAGTATGTCCTACTTAAGAGGGGAGTTTAGGGGAAGAGAAAATAGCTTTCCCAGAAACATGTCGCTAAAATTTTTACCAATCTACTTTTAAAATTTGGAATGATTTCTTCCTTCCTTAGTTTCCAAGAAAGCCTGGTTGAAGGCCATTGTTGCTTGATGACTTCCAAAAGCAGCACTGTCCTATGTTTGTAAACAGGCTGTTTCTTACTAAAGACCTTCATCCTCCATCTAGTCCTCAGTATCTTCTGCCTTTGTCCATTCATCAGTAGTTTATATTATTTCTTGAAGGAAATTGTGATCAGATACTTGTACTGTAATAATTGAAAATACAAGTCAGCTCTAAAGAGATTGATGATTTCCTTCTTGGTGTTCTGCTTGTGATTATAGTTGACATTTCCAAGGAAATATTGGATCCTTGTATTTGGCAGTGGTCCCCAATTGTAAACTTGCTCCAGATGTGATTAAAGTAATCAGGGTGATTTAACAACAAAAAGTACAAATTATGAGCATAACTTTCCCACTTCCCCCACAACTATTTTGCTTAATATAAATAAATATTTGGAGTAAGACAAAGAAATATATTCACCAAGGTATAAGTTAGACTCTCTTCTCACATTAAACCCAAGTATGAAATATCACCATTTAACTATTATTTCTCCCATTCTCCCATAAAGATTTTTTTAAACTTCTTCCATTTAGAGTTTGCAAACCAAATGCCTAAACATAGCTTCTGCCTGTCCTAATTACATCTGCCTTCACAGCAACTATATTCTTCATTTAATCACCTTGCTATTAATTCTAATCCTCTAATAAAAGACTCTTTCATGGGGTTGCATCCTGATATTCCTAAAGTCCAGATTGTGTGTGTGTGTGTGTGTGGTACGCAGGCCTTTCACTGCTGTGGCCTCTCCCATTGCAGAGCACAGCCTCCGGATGCGCAGGCTCAGTGGTCATGGCTCACAGGCCCAACCGCTCCGTGGCATGTGGGATCTTCCTGGACTGGGGCACGAACCCGTGTCCCCTGCATCGGCAGGCAGACTCTCAACCACTGCGCCACCAGGGAAGCCCCAGATTTTTTCTTAAGACTTTTTCTCTGTGTTTTCTTTTCTTAGTTCCCCAAATGCAGAAAACTAAAGAACTTATTGCCTTGTAATAATCTCTCCTCTATCAAGAAAAAATTTCTAAGAAGCCACATCTTCAAAGAACATGTCATCTCTTCCCAAGCCCCTTAATAATTTCTGTCCAAATTTCTATCTCTTTATTTCTCTGCAGTGCCGTCTTGGAATATCTTCCAATTTGCTTTCCACCTCATCAGTTTTCTCTCCATCTATATCTAATTGCTGTTTAACCTATATATTTCAGGTTTTAGTTTAACCATATTTGTCATTTTTAGAAGTTATATTTATTTTTCAAATCTGTCTCTTCTTTGAAAAAAATAGTACCTTGCTATTTTCTTAGGATTTCAAGTGTTTCTTTCAAGCCTTTAATTATTTTTACAATACCTGTTTTTTTAAGACATATTTTTAGTTAAGACGTATGTTGTTGAAGTTGAAGTTCAACAACTGAAGTTCTTGGGCTTTCCTACCCCTGCTGCAGTGGCTGCTGATTCTTGCTGGTGGTAGATGGCTTCCAGGGCCACCCCAACACATAACTCCAGGAGCTTCATTCTCATCACCGTGCATGTGCCCCTGCTGTGTGCAACACACAACCTAGGCAGGCACCTGCGGTGGGCCTAATGGGATCTGCCTTGTTTGATACACTTCTACTGGTAAATTATCTTTAGTAGGGATATTTTTTCCTGTGGGAACCCCAAAGAAGTTGCTTTCCAGTTTCACATCATTTCTGCCAAGCATTCCAAGACTATTATCAGGGATCCATTTTTTTATATTATTTCTCACCTTGGGGGTTTCTGGACCATTCAGGTAGTATCAATTCAACCCTCAGATCTGTGCAAGGTGAAAGACAGTTTCAGTTTTCTTAGGAGGCTTCTCAGGAAACAGACTCAAGCTTCCTTTCATTTCCTTGAGTTGGTAGATTTCTTTTTCTCTTGTCATTCTTACACTGTTAGACAATACACTTCTGGTGTTTAAGCCACCCAGTTTGTGGTACTTTTGTTATGGCAGCTCTAGTAAATTAATACATTACTATTAGTCCAGAATTGAAAACAACCCAAGTGTCTATCGAGTGGTAAAAGGATAAACATATAATGGTACATCTGTACTGTGGAATACTACTCAGTAGTAAAAAGGAATGAACTTCTGATACATGAAGCAACATGAATGATCTCAAAAGCATTCATGCTAATTGATAGAAGCCAAAAACAAAAGGCTGTGTGTCACATATTATCACTTTTATGACATTCTTGAAAAGGCAAATCTATAGGGACAAAAATCAGTTCAGTGGTCGCCAACAGCCAATGAAAAGGAAAAAGGGATTAACCACAAAAGGGCACAAGGGGATTTTGGGGGAGCAAAGGAAATATTCTATATTTGATTGTAGTGTTGGATACATAACAATATATTTGTCAAAACTCACACATAAAACAGTAAATTTTATGGTATGTAAATTATACTTCAACAGCCTGACTTTTAAAGTCTAAATCTTTTTTAAATTGAGGTATAGTTGATTTACAATATTATATAAGTTTCAGGTGTACAACATAATGATTCACACTCAATAGCTTGACTTTTAAAAATTAAATTATATTGCAAAAAAATACGAAGATGAAAACCACAGTATCATGTAATCTCATCACCTAAATATAATCACTATGAACATTTTGCTATATAGGTCTAGCTTTTATATATAAAAATAGGTTTATAAACTTAGGTTCACATTGTATATACAGTTTTATAATTTATTTATTTCATTTAATAAAATATTGTAAATACTAATATTCTTCTGAAACTTTATTTCTGACTGTTCTACTTTATGGTATATGCTTTTTTCAATCAATCCCCTATTGTTGAAAATTAAGGCTTTCCCTGCAGTGTTTTGCTGTTATAAACAATGCCTCAATCAATAACTTTAAAACTTAGTTGTTATACACATTTAGAAAAATGGAATAATAATGTTTATTAAACAACAATGATAAAGGTATCCTATGATATACTGATAAAAAAGCTACTGGTTTAAAGTTGATCTGTTTCGTATATATCCCCATTGCTCTACATTTTTAAGTACTGTTTTCTTCCTGAGAGTAATTTAGAGAGGCTGAACAGCACAGTGGAAATTACATAGGTGCTGGAATCAGAGCACCTTAGTTTGTGCCCCCGCTCTGCCTCTTTGTGACTGAGTGATCAGCATGCACACTAGCTTTCCCATCTGTAAAGAATCCTATGTGGTCCACACTATTGGTTGGCTAATTCCATTTCCTTGCCAAAATGCTTCACTCTTGCTCTCCTTCACTACAGACGACCTGGAAAAGCTAAATAGTTGCTTTCCCACTCTCCTTTGCAGCAAGGACGGCTGAGTGACACAGTTCTGGCCAATGAAAGGTCCTTTGGGAAAGTCTTTGTTTTTCTAATAAAAGCAAAGATGTTCCTGGTACCTGCTCCTTTCCTTACTCCTTCTTCCAGACTTAAACACCAATGTGATGCCTGGAGCAACTGTCACATTATGAGGGTGAGAGGCCAACATTCTTATCAGAATGGTGAAGTGGGAGGTAGAAGGAACATGTGTCCTTGATGACACTGTTGGGCCCCACACCAGTTCCAGAATGCCACGTCCCAGCCTCTCGTTAAATGAGAAAAACAACCTCCATCTATTTAGGCCAAGTTTCCTGTTACATGTAGATAAAAGGATTCTAACTGACATATATTGTTGTGAAGGACAAATGAGGTGTGTATGGGCTTGTGCTTTGGAAAATGGGAACAAACATAAACATTTCAGATACTAGTTGCTGGTCAATTAAATATAGAATTAATAGCATACAGACCGTCTTTATTTGGGATCTTTTTTCTCTCTCTAAGCCTCTCATTCATCAAAAGTTTATATTACATTTCTTATACTCCTTCAACCTTTTTTCAGTTATTTACTACTGATTGATTATTTTCAGAAACTTTTTATGATTAAACCAAAGTATACTGTGCATTGCAATTTTTGGAAAAGAAATGAAATCAGTTGCCTTATTCAGTGAAATGAGTGTTGTAAACAGTACCATACCTGCATCATTAAAAGTAAGATTATGAATTCCATGGTCAAATGAATGGATAAAGAAGATGTGGTACATATATACAATGGAATACTACTCAGCCATAAAAAAGAGTGAAATAACGCCATTTGCAGCAATGTGGATGGACCTGGAGATTATCAAACTAAGTGAAGTCAGTCAGAGAAAGACAAATACCATATGATATCATTTGCATGTGGAATCTAAAATATGACACAAATGAACCTATCTACAAAACAGAAACAGACTCACAGACATAGAGAACAGACTTGTGGTTGCCAAGGGAGAAGGGGTTGGGGGAAGAAAGGACCGGGAGTTTGGGGTTAGCAGATGCAAACTAGTATATATAGGATGGATAAACAACAAGGTCCTACTGTATAGCACAGGGACCTATATTCAATGTCCTGTGATAAACCATAATGGAAAAGAAGATGAAAAAGAATATATATATAGATAGATAGATAAAACTCAATCACTTTGCTGTACAGTAGAAATTAACACAACAGTGTGAATCAACTATACCTCACTACAATAAATTAAAAAAAGAAAAGAATTCCACTGTCAAAAGCAAAGATCTGATTGCCAGTATCATCTCAATCCCAACAGTTGAGTCAAACCTCTTTTGGAGGGTGGTGCAGCCAAACAGTCCTAAACTATTGCTCCGAGAACATCATTTCCTGAGCTAGGAATTCTCATTCCACTTCCCTAGATGAGAAGTGTTGGAAACAAATGCTGATTATGATTTGAGGCTGTAGAGCCCCACATTTATCATCATTCTTTACAGGGTGTTTAAAGAGAAAAGATGAAGACTTTGAACAAGTCTGTAGCCACAGAGGCTCAGCTTTCTCACTTTAATATGGGATTGCGGTTGAGGTATTTATCTACCTACCCTGAGGGATATCATTAAGTGTCACAGTAATGTAAATAAAGTCTTGGTACTTACTGGGTGCTCCTTAAACAGAAGCTTGGCTTGCATACCAGGTAAGGCAGCTACCTCTGCATTCCTGAACATCGCAGCTCAGATCCCCTTTATTTAAGTCACGCTCATTCGGTGATCTTGGACAAAGCCTCACATTTCTCATCTGTAAAATATCATGATAATAATAGTACCTACTTTATAAGCGTGTTGTGAAAGATTACTGATGTAATCCTGCTAAAGGGCTTAGCATGGTCCCTGGCACACGGCTATGTTTAATAAGTGTCAGCTGTTATTATCATCAGTACTTACCCTTCTGCTCTGTTGGTGCTTTCGCTTTAGTGTATAAACACAAGTTTTCTTCCATCTTAAACTAAAGTAATAGACCTTAGATATTACCTCTTATTTTTTTTGCCTGTCCAGTTAATTCTTCTCTGTTCATATCCACCCCCCTTGCCCCTAGCCGCATACACAGAGCCTAGGTGAAGGCAGAGTCAGTCCCGCCCACCTGACCACAGCCCAGGGTCAGGGCAAGCACGAGGCACAGGGGAAGGACAGGAGGTTAAGAGCCAGAGGGTCAACGCTCTGAATCTTGGCTCCACAACTTTCTAGGTGTGTTTACCTTGGGCAAATTTCTTGTCATCTCTGAACCTCAGCTGCCTCGCCAATAAGTTGGGGATGTGAACATCTGCCTTGCAGGACTGCATGCAGTGAGGTTAAAACAGATAATGCAAAACAAAACAAAACAAAACAAAAAAGGGACTTCCCGGAGGTCCAGTGGTTAAGATTCTGTGCTTCCAATATGGGGGGTGCGGGTTTGATCCCCGGTCAGGTAACTAAGATCCCACATGCTGCACAGCATGGCCCAAAAAACAAAACAAAAACAAAAAAACAAAAACAGATAATGCACGTAAAGTACACAGCACAATGTCTGGAACATAGCAGGCACTCAATGAGTGGTTAGATATAATTATTACCTAAAATATAAAGTGCATTATAACTTGCAATCTATATCCATAGATATAGAGCAGAAGGAAGGAAAGAACCCAGCTAAGACAGAGGAGAAGCAATCAGAGGGGCACAGGAGATGCAGGGAAGATCAGTGTTGCTACAAGAGTGAAGCAATATTCCAGAAAGAGTGCAGAATCAATATTCAATGTTGTAATGATAGAAAAGAATATAAAATCTTTAAAAAAAGAAGAAAAGCAAAGTTATATTTAATTTGGCTGTGCTATGTTCTTAGTTTTATTTTTTCTTTGTTTTTGTTTTTAGCAGATTTACCTTTTTATTCAGTCTTCCTGGTGCTAATAGTAAAATCATTCTGACTTCCCTGACCACAGGCTAGCTAGATTTTGTGGAAAAGTTGCCTGAGAGATTGGGAGCTTGTTTAGGAAGCTCACTGGACCTGAAATACAGCTACAGATAACCTGCAAGACACATAATTCCCAGCAGGATGCTCAGGGGTCTTTGACATAAGGTCCTTTCCTGATTTGCCACATTCGATATTTTTTCACTTTTACATAGGGCAAAAAGCCACAGGAAGATAGCTCTTTCTTTTGCGTCCCCCTCCTCCCTCCCGGAACATTGGATATAACCTAGCAGCACTGGGTTTTTAAAGGACAAACTGTTCTCCCTTAAACCCAAAGTGCCAACTTTAAATGAATGTGTGTGTCTGCCTCTGTGGCATTCTTTCATCATTCAGTTTTGCTAGTGGCAGAACACAGTTCCATCTTTAAAAATAAAATATATTGTAATAGTTTCTTAATTAAAACCCTTTGAATCATGCTTACTGAAATCTGTTCCATGGATTTAACTGATTGGCAGGGAAGAGATTTTCTGTTCCCAGTGGAATAAAAGAATTCAGGAAGGAAATGAAGAGCTGAAAGCCTTCCCGCAATGAAATCCCTCTCTTTAATACATGTCACACTGAGAAATTATCGACTGGAAAGTTTACGTAACTTCACTCAAGTAAGAAAGAACAAACCGGTCACTCGGGGAGCCCAGGCCCTGGGGAAGAGTTGGGTGCACATCCCAGCTCCCATACTTACCAATGCGTTTTTCTTTGAGACTCAGAAACTGAATTTATTCAAAAGTCATGTGGGGAAATTACTAAGCATCTAATAGGGTGGTTGAAAGGATGATTGCACCTAGTGTGTGATCCGCGCCATTTTATCAGGAAATGATTCTTAACCCTTGTATCATCCAGTCTCATAACAAGAATTCAGGAGAAACTTTCATCCTTATGGAGCCCCTTTGCTCCACTAGAGGTACAGATGAGTGATAACGAGCATTAGAAATCCTGATGCCGGGGAGAGGGGGAAGATGGCGGAAGAGTAAGACGCGGAGATCACCTTCCTCCCCACAGATACACCAGAAATACATCTACACGTGGAACAACTCCTACAGAACACCCACTGAACGCTGGCAGAAGACCTCAGACCTCCCAAAAGGCAAGAAACTCCCCACGTACCTGGGTAGGGCAAAAGAAAAAAGAAGAAACAGAGACAAAAGAATAGGGACGGGACCTGCACCAGTGGGAGGGAGCCGTGAAGGAGGAAAGGTTTCCACACACTAGAAGCCCCTTCGCAGGCGGAGACTGCGGGTGGCGGAGCGGGGGAGCTTCGGTGCCGCGGAGGAGAGCAGAGCAACAGGGGTGCAGAGGGCAAAGCGGAGAGATTCCCGCACAGAGGCTCAGTGCCGACTAGCACTCACCAGCCTGAGAGGCTTGTGTACACCTGCCGGGGCTGGCGGGGCTGGGAGCTGAGGCTCGAGCTTTGGTCGGAGCGCAGGGAGAAGAATGGCAGAGTGAACACAGCCTGAAGGGGTTAGTGCGCCACGGCTAGCCGGGAGGGAGTCCGGGGAAAAGTCTGGACCTACCGAAGAGGCAAGAGACTTTTTCTTACCTCTTTGTTTCCTGGTGCGCGAGAAGAGGGCATTAAGAGCGCTGCTTAAAGGAGCTCCAGAGACGGGCGCGAGCCGTGGGTGAAAGCGCGGACCCCAGAGACGGGCGTGGGACGCTGGGGCTGCTGCTGCCGCCGCCAAGAGGCCTGTGTGCGTGCACAGGTCACTCGCCACACCTCTCTTCCGGGGAGCCTGTGCAACCCGCCACTGCCGGGGTCCGGAATCCAGGGACGGCTTCCCCGGGAGAGCGCACGGCGCGCCTCGGGCTGGTGCAACGTCACGCCGGCCTCTGACGCCGCAGGCCCGCCCCTTCTCCGTACCCCTCCCTCCCCCCCCACCCCGCCTCCGTACCCCTCCCTCCCCCCCACCCCCGTACCCCTCCCTCCCCCCCCACCCCGCCTCCGTACCCCTCCCTCCCCCCACCCCCGTACCCCTCCCTCCCATCCCCGTACCCCTCCCTCCCCCCCCACCCCGTACCCCTCCCTCCCCCCCATCCCCGTACCCCTCCCTCCCCCCGACCCTGCCTCGGTACCCCTCCCTCCCCCCCACCCCGCCTCCGTACCCCTCCCTCCCCCCCCTGGCCTGAGTGAGCCAGAGCCACCGAAGCAGCGGCTCCTTTAACCCCGTCCTGCCTGAGCGAAGAACATTCGCCCTCCATCGACCTATACGCAGACGCAGGGCCAAATCAAAAGCTGAACCCCCGGAGCTGTGCGAACAAAGAAGAGAAAGGGAAATCTCTCCCAGCAGCCTCAGGAGTAGCGTATTAAATCTCCACAATCAACTTGATGTACCCTGCATCTGTGGAATACCTGAATAGACAATGAATCATCCCAAATTGAGGAGGTGGACTTTGAGAGCAGACTTATTATTTTTTCCCCTTTTCCTCTTTTTGTGAGTGTGTATGTGTTTTTTACTTAAAAAATTTTTTTTCTTAATATTTATGTTTTAATTTTAATAACTTTATTTTATTTTATTTTATTTTATTTTATCCTCTTTCTTTCTTTCTACTTTTTCTCCCTTTTATTCTGAGCCATGTGGATGAAAGGCTCTTGGTGCTGCAGCCAGGAGTCAGTGCGGTGCCTCTGAGGTGGGAGAGCCAACTTCAGGACACTGGTCCACAAGAGACCTCCCAGCTCCACGGAATATCAAACGGCGAAAATCTCCCAGAGATCTCCATCTCAACACCAGCACCCAGCTTCACTCAACGACCAGCAAGCTACAGTGCTGGACACCCTATGCCAAACAACTAGCAGGACAGGAACACAACACCACCCATTAACAGAGAGGCTGCCTAAAATCATAATAAGTCCACAGACACCCCCAAATACACCACCACACGTGGACCTGCCCACCAGAAAGACAAGATCTAGCCTTATCCACCAGAACACAGGCACTAGTGTCCCCTCCACCAGGAAGCCTACACAACCCACTGAACCAACCTTAGCCACTGGGGACAGACACCAAAAACAACGGGAACTACGAACCTGCCACCTGCAAAAAGGAGACCCCAAACACAGTAAGATAAGCAAAATGAGAAGACAGAAAAACACACAGCAGATGAAGGAGCAAGATAAAAACCCACCAGACCTAACAAATGAAGAGGAAATAGGCAGTCTACCTGAAAAAGAATTCAGAGTAATGATAGTAAAGATGATCCAAAATCTTGGAAATAGAGAAAATGCAAGAAACATTTAACAAGGACCTAGAAGAATTAAAGATAAAACAAGCAACAATGAACAACACAATAAATGAAATTAAAAGTACTCTAGAAGGGATCAATAGCAGAATAACTGAGGCAAAAGAATGGATAAGTGACCTGGAAGATAAAATAGTGGAAATAACCACTGCAGAGCAGAATAAAGAGAAAACATTGAAAAGAACTGAGAACAGTCTCAGAGACCTCTGGGACAACATTAAATGCACCAACATTCTAATTATAGGGGTTCCAGAAGAAGAAGAGAAAAAGAAAGGGACTGAGAAAATATTTGAAGAGATTATAGTTGAAAACTTCCCTAATATGGGAAAGGAAATAGTTAGTCAAGTCCAGGAAGCACAGAGAGTCCCATACAGGATAAATCCAAGGAGAAACATGCCAAGACACATATTAATCAAACTATCAAAATTAAATACAAGGAAAAAATACTAAAAGCAGCAAGGGAAAGACAACAAATAGCACACAAGGGAATCCCCATAAGGTTAACAGCTGATCTTTCAGCAGAAACTCTGCAAGCCAGAAGGGACTGGCAGGACATATTTAAAGTGATGAAGGAGAAAAACCTACAACCAAAATTACTCTACCCAGCAAGGATCTCATTCAGATTTGATGGAGAAATTAAAACATTTACAGACAAGGTAAAGCAGAGAGACTTCAACACCATGAAACCAGCTTTACAACAAATGCTAAAGGATCTTCTCTAGGCAAGAAACACAAGAGAAGGAAAAGACCTACAATAACAAACCCAAAACAATTAAGAAAATGAGAATAGGAACATACATATCGATAATTACCTTAAATGTAAATGGATTAAATGCTCCCACCAAAAGACACAGACTGGCTGAATGCATACAAAAACAAGACTCATATATATGCTGTCTACAAGAGACCCACTTCAGACCTAAAGACACATAGACACTGAAAGTGAGGGGATGGAAAAAGATATTCCATGAAAATGGAAACCAAAAGAAAGCTGGAGTAGCAATTCTCATATCAGACAAAATAGACTTTAAAATAAATACTATTAGAAGAGACAAAGAAGGACACTACATAATGATCAAGGGATCGATCCAAGAAGAAAATATAACAATTGTAAATATTTATGCACCCAACATAGCAGCACCTTAATACATAAGACAAATACTAAGAGCCATAAAAGGGGAAATCGACAGTAACACATTCATAGTAGGGGAATTTAACACCCTACTTTCACCAATGGACAGATCATCCAAAATGAAAAAAAATAAGGAAACACAAGCTTTAAATGATACATTAAGCAAGATGGACTTAATTGATATTTATAGGACATTCCATCCAAAAACAACAGAATACACATTTTTCTCAAGTGCTCATGGAACATTCTCCAGGATAGATCATATCTTGGCTCACAAATCAAGCCTTGGTAAATTCAAGAAATTGGAATTGTATCAAGTATCTTATCCGACCACAACGCTATATGACTAGATATCAATTACAGGAAAAGATCTGTAAAAAATACAAACACATGGAGGCTAAACAATACACAACTTAATAATGAAGTGATCACTGAAGAAAGCAAAGAGGAAATCAAAAAATACCTAGAAACAAATGACAATGGAGACATGACAACCCAAAATCTATGGGATGCAGAGAAAGCAGTTCTAAGAGGGAAGTTTATAGCAAGACAATCCTACCTTAAGAAACAGGAAACATCTCGAATAAACAACCTAACCTTGCTCCTAAAGCAATTAGAGAAAGAAGAACAAAAAAAAACCAAAGTTAGCAGAAGGAAAGAAATCATAAAGATCAGATCAGAAATAAATGAAAAAGAAATGAAGGAAACGATAGCAAAGATCAATAAAACTAAAAGCTGGTTCTTTGAGAAGATAAACAAAATTGATAAGCCATTCGCCAGACACATCAAGAAAAAAAGGGAGAAGACTCAAATCAATAGAATTAGAAATGAAAAAGGAGAAGTAACAAGTGACACTGCAGAAATACAAAAGATCATGAGAGATTACTACAAGCAACGCTTTGCCAACAAAATGGACAACCTAGAAGAAATGGACAAATTCTTACAAATGCACAACATGCCAAGACTGAATCAGGAAGAAATAGAAAATATGAACAGACCAAACACAAGCACTGAAATTGAAACTGTGATTTAAAATCTTCCAACAAACAAAAGCCCAGGACCAGGTGGCTTCACAGGCGAATTGTATCAAACATTTAGAGAAGAGCTAACACCTATCCTTCTCAAACTCTTCCAAAATATAGCAGAGGGAGGAACACTCCCAAACTCATTCTATGAGGCCACCATCACCCTGATACCAAAACCAGACAAGGATGTCACAAAGAAAGAAAACTACAGGCCAATATCACTGATGAACATAGAAGCAAAAATCCTCAACAAAATACTAGCAAACAGAATCCAACAGCACATTAAAATGATCATACACCATGATCAAGTGGGGTTTATTCCAAGAATGCAAGGATTCTTCAATATATGCAAATCAATCAATGTGATATACCATATTAACACATTGAAGGAGAAGAACCATACGGTCATCTCAATAGATGAAGAGAAAGCTTTCGACAAAATTCAACACCCATTTATGATAAAAACCCTGCAGAAAGTAGGGATAGAAGGAACTTTCCTCAACATAATAAAGGCCATATATGACAAACCCACAGCCATCATCATCCTCAATGGTGAAAAACTGAAACCATTTCCATTAAGACCAGGAACAAGACAAGGCTGCCCACTCTCACCACTCTTATTCAACATAGTTTTGGAAGTTTTAGCCACAGCAATCAGAGAAGAAAAGGAAATAAAAGGAATCCAAATTGGAAAAGAAGAAGTAAAGCTGTCACTGTTTGCAGATGACATGATACTCTACATAGAGAATCCTAAAGATGCTACCAGAAAACTACTAGAGCTAATCAATGAATTTGGTAAAGCAGCAGGATACAAAATTAATGACAGAAATCTCTGGCATTCCTATAGACTAATGATGAAAAATCTGAAAGTGAAATCAAGAAAACACTCCCATTTACCACTGCAACAAAAAGAATAAAATATCTAGGAATAAACCTACCTAAGGAGACAAAAGACCTGTATGCAGAAAATTATAAGACACTGATGAAAGAAATTTAAGATGATACAAGCAGATGGAAAGACATACCATGTTCTTGGATTGAAGAATCAACATTGTGAAAATGACTCTACTACCCAAAGCAATCTACAGATTCAATGCAATCCCTATCAAACTACCACTGGCATTTTTCACAGAACTAGAACAAAAAATCTCACAATTTGTATGGAAACACAAAAGACCCCAAAGAGCCAAAGCAATCTTGAGAACGCAAAACGGAGCTGGAGGAATCAGGCTCCCTGACTTCAGATTATACTACAAAGCTACAGTAATCAAGACAGTATGGTACTGGCACAAAAACAGAAATATAGATTAATGGAACAAGATAGAAAGCCCAGAGATAAACCCACGCACATATGGTCACCTTATCTTTGATAAAGGAGGCAGGAATGTACAGTGGAGAAAGGACAGCCTCTTCAATAAGTGGTGCTGGGAAAACTGGACAGGTTCTTGTAAAAGTATGAGATTAGATCACTCCCTAACACCATACACAAAAATAAGCTCAAAATGGATTAAAGACCTAAATTTAAGGCCAGACACTATCAAACTCTTAGAGGAAAACATAGGCAGAACACTCTATGACATAAATCACAGCAAGATCCTTTTTGACTCACCTCCTAGAGAAATGGAAATAAAAACAAAAATAAACAAATGGGACCGAATGAAACTTCAAAGCTTTTGCCCAGCAAAGGAAACCATAAACAAGACCAAAAGCTAACCCTCAGAATGGGAGAAAATATTTGCAAATTAAGCAACTGACAAAGGATTAATCTCCAAAATTTACAAGCAGCTCATGCAGCTCAATAACAAAAAAACAAACAACCCAATCCAAAAATGGGCAGAAGACCTAAATAGACATTTCTCCAAAGAAGATATACAGACTGCCAAAAAAACACATGAAAGAATGCTCAACATCATTAATCATTAGAGAAATGCAAATCAAAACTACAATGAGATATCATCTCACACCCGTCAGAATGGCCATCATCAAAAAATCTAGAAATAAATGCTGGAGAGGGTGTGGAGAAAAGGGAACACTCTTGCACTGCTGGTGGGAATGTGAATTGGTACAGCCACTATGGAGAACAGTATGGAGGTTCCTTAAAAAACTACAAATAGAACTACCATACGACCCAGCAATACCACTACTGGGCATATACCCTGAGAAAACCATAATTCAAAAAAAGTCATGTACCAAAATGTTCATTGCAGCTCTATTTACAGTAGCCAGGAGATGGAAACAATCTAAATGTCCATCATCATCAGATGAATGGATAAAGAAGATGTGGCACATATATACAATGGAATATTACTCAGCCAGAAAAAGAAATGAAATTGAGCTATTTGTAATGAGGTGGATGGACCTAGAGTCTGTCATGCAGAGTGAAGTAAGTCAGAAAGAGAAAGACAAATACCATATGCTAACACATATATATGGAATTTAAGGAAAAAAAATGTCATGAAGAACCTAGGGGTAAGACAGGAATAAAGACACAGACCTACTAGAGAATGGACTTGAGGATATGGGGAGGGGGAAGGGTAAGCTGTGACAAAGTGAGAGAGTGGCATGGACATATATACACTGCTAAACGTAAAATAGATAGCTAGTGGGAAGCAGCCGCATAGCACAGGGAGATCGGCTCGGTGCTTTGTGACCACCTAGAGGGATGGGATAGGGAGGGTGGGAGGGAGGGAGACGTAAGAGGGAAGAGACATGGGAACATATGTATATGTATAACTGATTCACTTTGTTTTAAAGCAGAAACTAACACACCATTGTAAAGCAATTATACTCCAATAAAGATGTAAAAAATATATATATATTACACCTGAACAAAGATTAAGGATATAATGCCTTAGTGAAAGAACAAGATATTTTGGGTTCTTAAAAGCTTTGGGGTTTTTTCTGTTACTGTTGTTCAGTTAATATAAACTAACAATCTACAGATCATATTCACTTTGATTTTGCCCTTTTATTTGTGAAAACACAAAGACATGTTTTGTTGATGCAAATTGACAAGATTCTAAATAATAAAACAGTGCCTTAAAAAAAAAGAAAAAAAAATCCTGATGCAATGCTCTAAAGATTCTCAGTCTAATTTGGCATCTGATCTTCACAAGAGCTTTTTCTGAAGCATTTTAAATCCAGAGAAACTGAGGTATGACCATTTGACCAGTGCCCCAGGGACACAAGGAGTGAACAGACCAGGTGGAGATATCTAGGTCCCATCTTCTTTTTGCTGTAATACACTGACTCCTAAAGAGCAGAAGTATAAGGAATAAATAAAAAGACTGGAAGAAGCTTAAAAAAATTTTAAGGTAAGTTATTTAATAATCACTTAAAATAAGTTCATGTTGATTATTAATCTTCTACTCTTAGACTAAAAGCAATACAATGGGAATATTTCAATAACTTTTTATCATTGTCTATTGAAAACATTCTGCTTTTCTGGGAAAGTAAAGTTTATACTAATTACCTGCCAGGAAAAAAATCAGTATAAATTTAATATAGATCAGGGCTAAAATTGTTTAACTTCTATATGATTTCCATAAGGTGGAACAGGGAATGAGTAGAAGCATGGGAGAATATGGGAGATGCCGTGGTGCTGGGGTGAGGGTGGTGCTAGACTCTGTAACCCATTCATGGATTGACAAGTCAATTTCCACAGTTTCCTCCTTTGTAAGATGGGGTTAATGGCAGTTATCTCTCAGGATGTTCATAAGGTTCAAAACAAAAATGAGTTGGTAAACGTAAAAATATGTTTACATACAGAGGTACTATTCAGAGAAATAAGGTAATATATATATATATATATATATATATATATATATATATTTTTTTTTTTTTTTTTTTTTTTTTTTTTGCAGTACGCAGGCCTCTCACTGTTGTGGCCTCTCCCGTTGCGGAGCACAGGCTCCGGACGCGCAAGCTCAGCGGCCATGGCTCACGGGCCCAGCTGCTCCACGGCATGTGGGATCTTCCCGGACCAGGGCACGAACCTGTGTCCCCTGCATCGGCAGGCGGACTCTCAACCACTGTGCCACCAGGGAAGCCCCTAAGGTAGTATTTTATCTATTTATAAATGTTCTCAAAAGCCCACAGTTTTTGCTCATGTGTTTTTACACACCAAGCTCAGTCCATCGTGTTGCTCTTGTGGCATGGGGCTCTCTGAGACTCTCATCACCCCTCCACTGAGTACTGACCATTTATTTAATTAACAGTAGATGAAGAACCACCTTGACTCCACCCCAAAGATCACAAGTGGATTGTGCTCCATCAATAATTTATAAACTTTTAACGTATGAGAAGCCATATATACATGGCTTTATATATATATATATATATAAACTGAATCACTGTGCTGTGCACCTGAAACTAATACATTATAAATCGACTATACTTCAATAAAATATAAATTAAAAATAAAATAAAAAAGAAGCATGTTTTTCTTCTTTGATGCAAGCCATGAGAACTCAGCATTTTCCTACAGAAAAATGTAAATGATAAGTAGAGGCCCCCAAAACCTATAAAAGTTTATGTTACCTATGCTCTTACTATTGGCTATTGTGTACCCAGTTTTTTTTCCCCTCTATGTGGGTGAGAAGGGAAGTCTAAGTCATCAGGAAGTTGTCTCTGTCTTCCCCTTAACCCCTAATTTTGAAATATCTGTCCCATGCCTAGCACAGTCCTGTGCACACAGGACCAGAAGTCCCTAGAATATTTATTAGATGAATGTCCCACCATGTTTCCTTCCATGGTAATAAATATTGCCTAAACACGGTGAGGGAGATATTACTTTGGGGGCACTGAACTAGAGTTGCTAGCTATCTCTCACCAACTCACATCTCCATCTAAGGGAATCTTTTGTGCCAGTAGGTTTTTCTTTTCTTTTTTTTCTTTTTAACATCTTATTGGAGTATAATTGCATTACAACGGTGTGTTAGTTTCTGCTTTATAACAAAGTGAATCAGCTATACATATACATATATCCCCATATCCCCTCCCTCTTGCATCTGCCTCCCACCCTCCCTATCCCACCCCTCTAGGTGGTCACAAAGCACCGAGCTGATCTCTCTGTGCTATGCAGCTGCTTCCCACCAGCTATCTATGTTACATTTGGTAGTATATGTAAATCCATGTCACTCTCTCACTTCATCCCATCTTACCTTTCCCCCTCCCTGGCTTTTCTATTCTTAATAGTCCCCTCATCCCCACCCCCACGCAAAAACAAAACAAAACAAAAAAAACCCCACATAATTAAACGGATTGAAGTTGAGTTTCTGTCCCAAGGGCAGAACTTCGATGGGCCACTGGACAACGTCCAACTGGTGTGGTCGGCTTGAATGAATGAACTCAACCAATCAAATCTCTCAAGAACATAGTCTGGGGCACTTCCCTGGTGGCACAGTGTATAAGAATCCACGTGCCAATGCAGGGGACATGGGTTCGAGTCCTGATCCAGGAAGATCCCACATGCTGCAGAGCAACTAAGTCTGTGCGCCACAACTACTGAGCCTGCGCTCTAGAGCCCGAGCACCACAACTAATGAGCCTGCATGCCACAACTACTGAAGCCCAGGCACCTAGAGCCCGTGCTCCGCAACGAGAAGTTACTGCAGTGAGAAGCTCACACACTGCAATGAAGAGTAGTCCGTGCTCACCGCAACTAGAGAAAGCCCGCGTGCAGCAACGAAGACCCAATGCAGCCAGAAATTAATTAATTAATTAAAATAAAATAAAATAAAATAACGTGGCCTGGGAAACAGAGCCTGAGTCAGTAAGCAGAGCTGAAAGGCCCTGTGCTAGGAGGTAGGCTCAGGCCTGGGCTGACCATGGGGGACCAGATGAAAGCTGAAGTCAGCAGGAAGATACTGGTAAAGTAGAGAACAGAGCTGACACATTGAGAAGCAGAGCCACCATGAGTAAGATTTCGCAGCTCTTGAGAAGCAGGGAAAATAGTTCACCTGGTCATTTTTCAAAAGGTCAGTTTCAGTTTCAATTTAGGAGAACACCTGATATTCTGCTTCCTTACCCACCACTCCCCTCACACACACCCTTTTCTTTTTTCTTTTCTCCTTGAGGAAACTTGAATGGGAATCTGTACCTTGAAACTAAAACAGGAGAATTTCTGTGCTCAACCTAAGGAAGAGTTATACTCTCAGCCCTCACGCAGCCTCTGGAGGAGTCTTAGATTGCCCACAGCGTTACTCCAGGACTCCCTGCTAACATCACAGGCCACAGAGCAGCTGCTCATGTTTCTGCTCTGGCCTACACAGTGTAGGACACACAATCCCACTCTATGGAGTGAACCCAAAGCAGATGTCCCCGTATATGTTTGGGCAAATCTAGTCTTCAAGTTGCCAGTCAATAGAATGGGTAGAGAGGAAACATCTGAAGAGCATTTGTAAAGTTCATTCTTGAGGTCTTCCCCACAACACCATTAAATTTAGAAATTGGATGGAGTGGGAAGGCTAATATTCAGGTCCTAGTCCCATTTACCAGCTCTATGATCTTGACTGAATCAGTTAATCCACAGTTTAACTCTGATCCACAGTTTCTTCATTTGTAAAAGAGGAATTATGAACTTTGCCCAGCTTACCTCAGGGTTACTGTGAGAGGTTAAATAAAATGAAGTATGTGAAAGTGTCCTGTAAACTTTTCGGCCCTTATTCAGGTATATGTCTTTGGCTGATTGATAAAGAATTGAACAAGGAGTGTCAGCTCTAGGGAAGTGCTCAGGCTCTATCTGCTCTTGGTTTTAGTGTCTGATGCTCCTCCTGACAGAAGCTGACCTTCAGGAAGAATGAGATTCCATAAGGTAAGTCCATTAAGGTGGAGCTAAGAAACCAAACACGACCCATTATGAGACTTGTCCATGTGAAAATTCCAGGAGAGCAAATGATAATGGAAAATGAAGCTTTCCCTTGTTTTTAACTTCAGGAAAAAAAAAATGATGAGAGGGGCTTCCCTGGTGGTGCAGTGGTTGAGAGTCTGCCTGCCGATGCAGGGGACACGGGTTCGTGCCCCGGTCTGGGAAGATCCCAAATGCCACGGAGCGGCTGGGCCCGTGAGCCATGGCCGCTGAGTCTGCGTGTCCGGAGCCTGTGCTCCGTAACGGGAGAGGCCACAACAGTGAGAGGCCCGCGTACCGCAAAAAAAAAAAAAAAAAAAATGAGAATCAATAGTCAATGAGTAAGGAAAACAGCTCAGAAAAAGACATTTCCAAATTGATAATTAAGTACCTGTTCCTTAGGAAGGAACTTCCATGGAAACTTGAAGGAAAAATGGGAAAAACATAAAAAGCATGATCTGATCAGATCCCAAAGTGGATCCTTATTTAAAAAACAAAACAAAACAAAAACAGACAGTATCACTGTGCGGAGGCGAGCTCAGGAATGTAGGACAAGAAAAGGACAACAAAATTCTCCAAATGCAGGAAGCAAATGGGGACGGGGCAGGCTTTCATAACAGAAGGTGATGAGGTAGTTAAACATGTTCATAACATCTCCCTGTATCAGGAGACACAAACAATTGACTGGGTTAAGTCAGGCTTTTAAGGGAAAGATAAAAGAGCAGAGAGTAAAGCAAAAGACTGTTTATAGACACCTAGAACATTGAGTGTATTCAAACCAGCAAGGTCTGATGGCAGGGACCCTAAATCTTTTTTTTTTTTTTGCGGTACGCGGGCCTCTCACTGTTGTGGCCTCTCCCGTTGCGGAGCACAGGCTCCGGACGCGCAGGCTCAGCGGCCATGGCTCACGGGCCCAGCCGCTCCGCGGCACGTGGGATCTTCCCGGACCGCGGCACGCACCCGTGTCCCCTGCATCAGCAGGCGGACTCTCAACCACTGCACCACCAGGGAAGCCCCCTAAATCTTTTTTAAAAGTCCAGTTTTCTTAAGAAATCTCAAGAAACTCTCAAAAGAGAACTAATTTTAATGATTCTAAATAAAAAATAAATACAAATATGTGGCCTATAATTAATTTAGACAAGGCTAACAATTTTGTAAAGTCAGGCATACAAGAATACTGTATCCAGCTTCTGATTGGTTAGAAATCATTAGAAATCACTGTCCTCCCAAGCCTAGTTCTTCTACCCTGATATATCACAGCCCTTGTAACACAGGCCCGATGTTCTTTTTCAAACTGGGCTATTGTTTGGTCTTTCGAAAGTGTCTCACTTTTTCTTTATGTCCTTCCTTTCATATCTCCATATCCCACCCCCCAACCCCCTATAGAAATCCTACCATTAATAGCTGGAAGAAAACCAGCTTAACGTGCCATATAATAAGGCTTCATGGGATGTTCATGGCACTAGTGGTAGGATCTGTAGGATGAAAATTGCCAACAATGTTACTGTGATAATTAAAGTGTGGTTGGACACTATCTAGATGCTAGCCTGACATTTGGAGCTCTCAGAACTGCCACGAGGGCTGTCCCTATACACATTCAGGTCTCATAAAAGCCATCCTCTCCAGGCAGGGACAAGCTCCTGGGCTATACTTTGTAGCTGCAGCTGCTGGGTCCTACCCTTGTAAGTCTCTCTCTCTTCCAATAGGGAGAGGATGCCCCCGTGCCCAGGACCAGCTCCCATCCGGACAGCACCAGACAACCCATGGACAAGCACTGGATGGAAGAGAATGTGCAGGGCTCAATGGCTTAAGATCCGCCCCCCACCCCACCCACCCCGGCTTCCTGCTTTGGGTGGTGGGAGGCAGCCACAGAGGAAATAGACATGTTTAATCTGAAAGTGATTCCGCATGCCTTGTCATTAGACGCAAGGTACACTGAAAGAACCCAAGGCAGACCTATAACAAGTCACAACCCGAGGATCTGAGCAACTGTTAACATGTCATCTCTTTAGGTCCCTTTACAGATGCATCTCCCCTGTGAAGCCCCCCCCACCCCGTTCACGAGGGACACCCACCTCCCCTAGGCTTCTCCAGCACTTAGGTTACTCCACCAGCCTCACCCAGCGTTACAGCCTGAGAGATCCTTGAGGATGGGGTCCACCTCCTACATATTCCTGTGTGTGCCACAGCCCTTAGCACACAGTAGGTGCTTAATAATGAATCATTTCAATGATGAACCACCCGGGAAACAGAGGAAAGCTGCGGGGTGGAGAATGGTGCCTTGAGCTCCCCGGTTAAGACTGCGTCTCATCAGTCCCTTCCCTGGTCCTCATTTTCATGATAGTAAGTTACCATTTTAATTCACCAGTGTTTTGTAGTAAACCTCCTTATCCGTAGTGAAATAAAGGCATACATAAAATAATCCCAGTTGAGGTTATGTGTGTGCGTTTGGGGGAGAGGAGTGTGCCCCCAGCAAAGGCTTCCTCTCCAGCTGGGAGAGCCCTGCTAGCAGACCTCAGGGTGGCACCCAGAGGGTCCTGAGCAGCCCAGATGACACCATCCATGGCTTTACTCTCATGCCTGAGGGCTCTTTTGTGTTCTATTTCTGCCTGAATTATGTACCCATTCAAGAATCCACTGAAAATGTATTGAGCGCTTATAGCTGCCCGACCCTGGGGACAAGAAGGTGAGCCAAGCGGTCCCAGCTCTACCCTCATGAAGGTTCCAGTTTCTCGTGGAAGAACTGCAGAAGGAAAGCAAGAGCCAACCAGCTTAAACCCAGGCTAAAAGAACGGAAAAAAACACAACCTCAAAACGAATTATGTAACGGATGCTCCTTAAGCATGCCGCTCCCTCGTGCCCCCTGCTGCCCCCATCTTGCACGGAGGCCCCAGGCCAGCGCCTTCCGTGCCTGCTCCAGCCACAAACCTAGCTCTGCGGGTGGCCGGACGCACGCCTTTCCGGCTGCCGGGAGCATCTGAGCTGGAGACTCCCTGGCTCCAGGCTCCGGAAAGGAAATGCAACTGGAACACACAGTCTAATGGCGAATCTGGAGTGGACAGGGTTTCGTCAGAGGGAAAGGGGTCACCATGTCCAGGGTTCCAGGAGCGGGGAGTCGGGCGCTGGTGTGGGGAGGGTGGTGAAAGGCAGAAGGGTGAAAAGGGCAAGAGGGAGCCGACCAGATGTTTTTTGCTGTTCACGGGGCTGGAAAGTTTCCTGTGTCTTCTAGTGAGCCCTTTTCTCTGCTTTTAGGAAAATAACTCTATTTCATGAAAGGATGCAGTTTTGTAAAATCAGCTGTGAAAACTCAAGGGTATGCATGGGTTTGCTTCACTAAAGGCCTTTATTTAATGGGAATATAGGAAGCTAGCTCATTTCCTAGAGCAGTGATTCCTTGAAGAGGTGACTGGAGTCTTTCATGTATTCTGGGCAGTTAGTGGGCCCTTGGGTGGACTAGGCTTAGGCGAGAAGATGGAAAACCTTGGAATCTGGAGACCTCGGTTTTCTTTCTGGTTCTGCCACTCATTGGCTGTGTGACCTTGGACAAGTCCCTCTCCTTTCTCATCTGTAAGTGCCCTGGTGGCTTGAGTGTTCCATGAGGGCTTTGAGAAGGAGATGCTAAGAGCAGGCAGCAGACAGAGCTCTGGCAGTGAGGTGTAAGTAGGGGTCGTGATGACGGGTCAGGGGAGGAAGGCAGAATGTGAGGGCCTGGTCAGTCCTTATCATATCCGGCTCCAGGGGGAAGACGGGACAGTGAACCACAGTGATAGAGAAAAGGTCAATGAACCCAGCAGCCACATTTCTTTCCCTAAGCACAGTGGCATTTGCCAGGAACCATGAAGAACGTTGAGAATGATTGCTTTTGCCTGGCAGTCAAAAACTGGGTTGGTCCAAGCAAAAATGCCAGGGATTGTTAAACTCTTCACCCCTGACTGGCACCCACACAGCTCAACAGTGACTGGCCTGCAGCTTAGGGGAGATAAAGCAAAAGAGAGGGATAAAGTGTGGGTGAAAAAGAAAAAAATTCACTAAAGGGCATTGGGAACTGACTGGGAAAGCCCCGGGAAATACAGATTGTGTGCTCCTGGATTATCCGAGGCAGTGTTGTATCACAGAAAAGAAATCAATTCAAGGGAAGTCAGAAAACCTGATTTCTAGTCCTATGTTCTTCCTTTACAAGCAGAGTTATCCTGAGCAAACTGAATGCAGCAAAATTACTTACGTTTCTCTTTATCCAGAACTCTTTTCCTCCATGGAGTCGGCAGCTCAGGAACGATCTTAGTCCTTTTAACAGAAAGAGAGCATTCCTAAGAGTAAAGCCAAACGGATTTGAATCTGTTCTTGCTAACTATAAGATATTTTAAAAAATCATTTTTGTAATGTTTATTATCTGATTCAGGAACTGAGAATAGTACCCTTTAGTCAGCAGTAAACAGACAACCACTTGTAAGTGTCTCAAGTTCAAGTCTAACTTTAGAACCAATCAAATAAGAATAGAATCTTTAGAGCAAAATGTATTTTCTCAATCTTGAGCAGAGTCTGCCAGGGCACATCTGAAATATTATATTTACTTAAAAAATACTGAAGATGTTATTGGTATCAAACAACATCAATTGCTTAAATTCAAATGTTATTTTAAAAGTTACCTATGAGGCTGCTGCACACGTTCTGATTTGCGTGGGCCTCTTCTTGGCATATTTGGTGGGGTTTTTGTTTCTCTTTAGATTTATTAATATAAAGCAGGGATTATTAACCTAGGGTCCAGAAAGCTCATGAATTTGGATGGAAAAAAATTGCATCTTTATTTTTACCACTTTTGAAGTAAAATTTGGGTTTAACATTTCCTTCCATATGGATCTAGCCATAAATCCAAAGTTGTGTTAGCAGTACCTGTAACTTTGTCACCACCAATAGAGATCACAGACATTTTACATTTCATTACAGTTGTTGCAGTTAGCATGCAATAGTATTTACGTGCAAGACTACTTTGAAATTAGATACCCTCCTGCTAGACCTTGTTTTTAAGACATTAATAGAAAGGACATGTATATTTCAATTAAAAATTTTTTTGATAGTAGTATTTCAATATATGTTTCCTTTGCAATCCTATATATTTTATACATTTAAAAACATCTTCCCGAGGAGGCTTCCACAGATTTCATCAGTGAGATCAATGGCATTTGCATGCACGCGCACACACGTGGTGAGAACTAGTCTAGAGGCTAGCACTGACATTGGTGCCTGAGATGCAAGACTAGAATCAGAACGTCCTCCCAAAGATATACCAACATTTGTTTTAAAGGGAGGGGCGGGGGAAGAATTCTGCTTCTAACTGCTTTTAAAGTATTGCTGCTCCCTTAAGCCTGGAGGCATGCTGCCTTTGTATCCTGCCTGGCTGTTATTCATCTCTGTCACTGCTACAGGGACAAAGGGACTGTGTCTTAGGTATGGCTGTATCCCCGTTTTCTAGAACAGTGCCTGACACAGAGCAGGTTCTCAATAAAGTTTGCAGAGTAATGGAAATAAGAACTAGAAATAAATCCTTGTTGAAACTGACACACAAGTAGTCATGCTGGATGAGGTGGGTATGTGTGCGTGTATGTGGGAAAACAGGGTGGGGACACAGGGACTCTTATGGGGATGTGGGGTGCATAAAGTGGGACATTCTTTTTTAAAAGAAATTCAAAACAGACTTCTGAAAGGTCATTTTCTAAGACTCTTGCTGGCAGTGTGAAAACAGCCCCCCCACCTTGTGCACGGCCTCACCCAGCCTCACGTGGCCGCATCATCCTCCCCCGATGCAGGGCTGCCTCCCCCAGTATATATAAACCTCTGTGCAGCCAGGGCAGGAATCAGCCGGGCCACCCAGCCAGACACCTCGCGGCGCAGGGGAGAGTTCCAGAGGGAGCCTCGTCCAGCCGCTGCTCTGAGGGCTTCTGTGCACATTGCTGCCAGTGCAGGCCCGAGATGCCAGCTGTCCAGCTGCTGCTGCTGGCCTGTCTGGTATGGGGTGTGGGTGCCGGGACAGCCCAGTTCCGGAAGGCCAACGACCGCAGTGGCCGATGCCAGTACACCTTCAGCGTGGCCAGCCCCAATGAGTCCAGCTGCCCCGAGCAGGGCCAGGCCATGTCGGCCATCCAGGACCTGCAGAGAGACAGCAGCGAACAGCGCGCGGCCCTGGAGTCCACCAAAGCCCGGCTCAGGTCCCTGGAGGCCCTCCTCCACCGCCTGACCTTGGGCCAGGCTGCCGCACCCTGGGACACCCAGGAGGGGCTGCAGAGGGAGCTGGAGTTAGCCTACAGCAACCTCGTCCGTGACAAGTCAGCTCTGGAGGAGGAGAAGAGACGTCTGGAGGCAGAGAATGGGGATCTGGCCAGGAGGTTGGAAAGCAGTAGCGAGGAGGTAGCGAGCCTGAGGAGGGGCCAGTGTCCCCAGGCCTGCAGCACCTCTGAGGACGTGCCACCAGGCTCCAAGGAAGGTAATGCCGTGGGGTGAAGGTGGCACGGTTCACGGAAACCTGTCACAGGTGGCCAGGCCTGTCCTTCCTGCCCTCTCCTTTCTCCTGGAGACCACGCATCTAGCATGAGTCAGACAAATTAAGGAGGGCAAAGCAATCACCTTCACATGTTGCTAGTGAGTTAGCTCCTGAGAGTTCTGTTGAGGTTCGTGGTTCTGAGTTGTTTTTTTTTTTTTTTAATTTTTTAAATTTATTTTTTGGCTGCGTTGGGTTTTCGTTGCTGCGTGAGGGTTTTTCTCTGGTTGCGGCGAGCGGGGGCTACTCTTCGTTGCGGTGCACAGGCTTCTCATTGTGGTGGCTTCTCTTGTTGCGGAGCATGGGCTCTAGAGCTCAGGCTCAGTAGTTGTGTTGCTCCGCAGCATGTGGGATCTTCCCAGACCCAGGGCTCAAACCCGTGTCCCCTGCATTGGCAGGCAGATTCTTAACCACTGTGCCACCAGGGAAGCCCAGGTTCTCAGTTCTTGTGCCTACCCATGACAGTTTTCACAATCCATAGCAAAATGAGAAATATAAGGACCAGGTGAGATGCAAATACATAGGATCAGTAGAAAGTTGCCAACTATCCTTTTTAGAAAACTGTCCTTTTGTGAATCTTTGTTCAGAGATTGTTGATGCTTACCTTTTGTTGTTAAAATGACCTCTGTTTATGAAATGACAATAGATTTATGAAATGATGATAGGTGGTAGGGTTTTTTTTTTAAGTGTCCTTCCTTGGCAAAATAAAGAGGCAGCAACCCAGTGTGGGTTCCCTCAATATGTTGTTTTGGAAATTTTCCTGCTCTTGGTCCAATCTGAGAACCTCTGCTTTTAAGTCACTTTGAAGTGGCTTTTGCTACCTGAGATGTCATTCTGTTCATCCTGGTCCCTGCCAGGTGAGTCCATGAGTGTACACTGAGGGAGGAGGGACACTCTTCCCAGTAGCTGGGAAGAAAGTATTTGTGTCACTTTTTGTGAAACTCTGCTCCCAAATATTCACTGTTTAATAAGTTTTCCAATCATGAGGGAACAAGCAAGCAAATCCAGTTAGGGGACTATTAGTCTGGGCTCTTCAAAGATGTCAACATCAAGAAAGAAAAAAAAAGGGAGCTGGTGTGGGGGCCTTGTTTTCGATGAAAGGAGACTGTAGAGATGTAGTAACCAAAGGCAGTACATGATGCTGGAGTGGCCGCTGCATCCAGGCGGACAAAGCTACAAGGGACAGGTTTGGGATCCTTGAGGAAATTTGAATATAGACTGCTTATCAGGTTGTGTTATTGGATTAATGTTCAGTTTCTTGGGTGAGATATGGTATTGTGGTTATGAAGAATATCCGTGTTCTAAGGAGATAAATACTCAAGCACTTAGGGATGAGGCATCAGAATGTCTACAATTTACTTTCAAATGGTTTGAAAAGACTGTAAATATATAAAGAGTGAGAGAAAGAAAAATGATACAAATGTGACAAAATATTAGCAGTTGGTGAATCTAAGTGAACAACACATGGGGGATTTATTGTACTGTCTGTCAACTTTTCAAAATCTTTGAAAATCTTCAAAATAAAATGAAGGGAAATTATCTTCTAAAGAGGCTCTGCATGAAAGGCAAAATCTGCACAGATGTGACACCAGAAAACCCAAGGGTCCATGCCTGGGTGTGACCTCGGGCAAGTCGTTTAGTCTCTGCACCTTGGTTTCTCATCCATAACGTGGCAATGAAAATTCCTGTTGTGAATAATGATTTTTGTAGGGTTCAAATGAAATGACTCTAGGTATAAAGGATTTTTTAAAATCCTGTATTGATAGAGTTGGAAGAGATCCAATTCTAAATTTTACAATGAAGGGAAGTAAGGTCACAAGATGCCAAGGGATCCCTGGTTGAACAGCTGATCAGTGATGGTGCTGAGACTTGTTGAACTTGAGCCTTTGAGCACAAATGAAAGAATCATTATTAATAGTTGTTCAGTAGTTGATCAGTAGTTGTGGCTCGTGGACTCTAGAGCACAGGCTCAGTAGTTGTGGCACATGGGCTTAGTTGCTCCACGGCACGTGGGATCTTCCCAGACCAGGGCTCGAACCCGTGTCCCCTGCATTGACAGGCAGACTCTTAACCACTGCACCACCAGGGAAGCCCTGATTTCATACTTCTTTTTGTCCTTTCCAGCTGCTCTACTTTTGAAATAAAGACAACAGCCCATTATAGTGAACTACAGACTTGGAAGCTCTTTTCTAGCAGTGGATTTTTCGTGAGCAGGAAATTACATTAGTACAAGAATGTATAGCTGGAAAGGGGGCCTCGAGAGCATCTGATGCCTCTGGCTCAATTGTGCAGATGTGGAACTTAGGCCCAGGGAGGCTGCTCAGAGGTTCCCGGTCACCAGCCCTCTAGTGGCAGAGCCAGGACTAGAATTCAAGCCCCTCCCCCGATGTTCAGTGGATCTTCAGGACCCTGACGTGACCTCTAGTTTATAGAACCTAAAGATGAATGACAGAAAAGATACATTTAAACATCAGGGAAAGAAGGCTTGGAACAAAAGATGTGCTTCAAGGTCCTAGATTTGAGAGTAAAGGGGTGTTTGGTGCGGCTTGGATTCAGGTGTAGGTGTGCTTTAGGCAGAAGAGGCAATAACTTAGGGATGGAGGGTGTGGGACTGAGGGCTTAGTGAGGCCGAGTGGCCAGAGGAAAGGCGTGAGGAAGTGGACTTTTCCTGACTCCACCTGTAATTCGAATTGTCACCACCATCTTCTTTATTGTGTAGTTATTACATAGAAAAAAAAATGTCCTTAGAATCACGGAAGTCACTTGTTTATACATGTGTGTGTGTGTGTGAGTTGAAATAATATATGCATATAAAATGTTGTAGTAATAATTCAGTAGTGAAATGTCTAGAAATCTTTTAAATAATCTTTTAAATCTTTTAAATAAATAGAAAATACAGATTACCAAAAGATAAACTAAAGCTGCTATGGCTCACAAGAGAAATCCCACCTTCCCCTTTATTTCTTGTCTGCTTTGGACTCTCAGAGAACAGAACCTGGGATGAGGGCTTGTGTGCAGTGTTTGTATGGGCCACGATCCCAGGGAGGAGAATCAGGGACAAGGGAGAGTGTGACAGGGAAGGAAAGAGAATCAGCCTGGGGCAGTGGGGGAGGGCCCTTCTCCAACTGGTCCCCATGGTGGGCAGCAAAGGCTGTACCCCATCAAGACTTCTGAGAATCTGTGTAGAATGCAACAGAGAAAGGGAGCTTTCCTTCCCAGATTCGATACTCTGTTGGCCAGGGATCATCCCATGGGGTATATCACACTTCCCCGATCCACAGATGTGAGCACCAGGCTTGTTCTTGCAGAGGTTGACACAGCAATGGCTAGAAAAAGGTGGGCAAGATATGCAGGGAGGGGCACCAGAGTTGCTCAACACAAGTGCTGCAGATTTCACTTCCTCACCTATAGGATGGGGAGAATAATCCCCCCAATTAGAAGTAACGTGGGAAAGCATCCAGCACAGTGCCTGGCACTGAGTGACCACCCAGTAAATGCATTATAGCTATGAAGGGCTTCTTTTGCTTGAGCTCCACTATTGTTTAAAAATGTCATTTATAGGGACTTCCCTGGTGGCGCAGTGGTTAAGAATCTATCTGCCAATGCAGGAGACAGGGGTTCGATCTCTGGTCTGGGAAGATCCCACATGCTGTGGAGCAACTAAGTCTGTGTGCCACAACTACTGAAGCCCGCACACTCTAGAGCCTGTACGCCACAACTACTGGGCCCATGCGCTGCAACTACTGAAGCCCATGCACTCTGGGGCCCACGTGCCGCCACTACTGAGCCCGCATGCTGCAACTACTGAAGCCTGCCTGCCTAGAGCCCGTGTGCTCTGCAACAAGAGAAGCCACCACAATGAGAAGCCTGCACACAGCAATGAAGAGTAGCCCCCGCTCACCACAACTAGAGAAAGCCTGCACACAGCAACGAAGACCCAGTGCAGCCAAAACAAAAGAAAAAAAATGTCATTTATAGATCAAAATGTCGACGTGTACATATCATTTCTGTAACACGCATTGATTCCAGAGACAGTATATGTTGGAGCAACCCAGGACAGTAGTCTGCTAGCTAATCTTCACCTTCTAGAGTATTCACGACAACCTGTGATTATGTTGGCACCCTTCTTCTTCTTCATCCTCTTCATGTATATAATATTGACCTAACTTTTCAGGCAGTGATAGAAAATAACTACAAAAATCATCACAATGTCATTTGCTTATATATCTACATATAAGTATGTAAATAGGACAGAGCATGAAGAAAATATTTCCAAAATTTTATAATAGACATGAACTTCTCAACCGCAGAAGGACTGAATTTTCATAGAAACAAACAAAAGCCCTAAAAACTTTTAGCTGTCTGATACAATACAGTCCTTAATCTTTTCATAACCTCTTTTTGTTTTTCTCCCACATTCAGAATGAAATTTGAGTGATTTTGAAACATTCCAGAGAAATTTTAGTTTTGTTACATTTTTACTGAGGATCATTTCGTTTATAGTTTGAGCTAAGAATTCTGAGGCTCAGCGGAATTGAGTAATTGCGCAAAGTCACACAGCTGGTACATGGCAGGACTGACTTAGGAAACTATGACTTCTGGCTCAGCCAGGCCCCTTCACGCAATGGCTTCCCTGCCTTTGGGCTCTGCATCCTCTCCCACAGGCTTTGCTTCTCACGCCAGGCGACTCTACTCTGGGAATCTGACCGTTGTCAGGTGTTCCTGGCTGACACAGCCAAGCAGCACCGAGCAGATTTGCAATCCAACCATCCCACCTGCCAACTGAGAACTGGCCTTACAGTCATTCTGGAAGCCATTCCCTGACCTTATGTTTTTTTGTTGTTTTTTTTTGCGGTACGCGGGCCTCTCACTGCTGTGGCCTCTCCCGTTGCGGAGCACAGGCTCCGGACGCGCAGGCTCAGTGGCCATGGCTCACGGGCCCAGCCCCTCCGCAGTACATGGGATCCTCCCGGACCGGGGCACGAACCCGCGTCCCCTGCATCGGCGGGCGGACTCTCAACAACTGCGCCACCAGGGAAGCCCGACCTTATGTTTTATTGTGATTCTTGTTTACTCTGAAGAAAGCACATGAGGTGTGGTTCTTGCAAAGGGTTTGGGGGTTAGGGGGCCAGGGAGAAAGACCCCCTGGTTAGAGCCCTGAGGACCTTGGTGGGACCACGAAAGGAACTGGGCACCAGCCAGGCACGTGTAGGGGAGGAAGAGCTGACGGGAAGATGTCTCTCTGGGAAAACCGCCTGGGAGCTGTGTGTGCATGAGCCACCCACTGGAATCTGAGTCAGCTCCAGGAGTGGGTCACCCCCTGAAGTGCTGAGCAGTGTAGAGCCTCTGGTAGCAGTCTCAGTTCAAGCAGGAGGCAGATACCACATAGCAGGTTAAGTCAGGGATGTTCAATATAAAGAAGTAACTGATGAAAGAGCAACTATGAGATAAAATAAACCCCACATGGCACCCTAGGGCTGAGGGAGGGTACAGAAGAAGGGCAAACTTAGAATAGGTTCCGACATCATTGAGGAAGGTGGGGTTAAGCCCATCAGAGAGCAGAGACGCTGGCCGGTGATCCCAGGTGGAGGTGGAATGGACACCTCCTGAGTCTGGGAAAGGCTGCAGGAGCCCTGCAGAGCCAGTGTAGGGGCTTGCAGAGGTCTGCAGAGCACGGGGGTCCCCATGCAAGGACTCTGGGTGCGGTGTTGAGAGGGTCGTGGAAACGTTATGGCCAGGCTGAGGCTGCAAGGTCACAGAAGAACCACGTCCTTGGCAAGTGCCTGAGGCAGAGCTCCACCAGATGTCCTCACACTCCTGCTGCCAGCCCAGCCCCCGCGGGACACTGCAGGAGACTGCCCCCCACCACTGTGTCCCTCTAGCGCCCTCTACTGAGAAAGCCTAACATCACACTCACTTTAAAGGAGAAATGTCTCTTTTTTCGAGAGAGCATCTATGGAAGGGTGCATTCAGCACTGACAGGCAGTACATTTCTAACTGACCCACATCCCCACCACCGGGTGGAAAGGTTCACAACTGCCATGACCATGGCACACGTGGGTTCAAGTCCTAGTCCCACCACTTACCAGCTGTGTGACCTTGGGCAAGTAACTTAACCTCTCTGAGCCTCAGTTTCCTCTTCTGCAAAACGAAGATCATAACATTCCCTCTTAGGACTGTTATGTGGAATAGGGGTCATGATAGCAAAAGCCTAGCACAGGGCCTGGCTCATAGGAGGCTCTTAGTAAGTGGTCGCAATAGTTAAATTAGGGGCAGATTGCAGTTCTAAAGCCTTATTCTACTTCTCTAAAACTTGTGAAGGCACCAGATCACATAAATAATTTATATAAAACTGCTTTGAAATGTAGAAAGAGCCATAAATACCTGTTAATCATCTCTTTTCACAAAGAAGCTGTTTTTCAGTGCCAGTACTTTAATGTCTTCAATGAAGTTACCTGGGAAAGTGCCTGTTTGGATTTGTTTCCCCCTCACTTTTTTTTATTCCCTGTGGCTAAAGAGGGCATTTTCCTTTCTTTCTTTTCTTTTGGCTGCACCATGTGGCTTGTGGGGATCTTAGTTCCCCGACCAGGAATCAAACCTGGGCCCCCACAATGAAAGTATGGAGTCTTAACCACTGGACCACCAGGGAATTCCTGAGAGGGCATTTCTGCACCAGCATGTGGCATCTTAGTTCCCTGACTAGGAACTGCACCCAAGCCCCCTGCATTGGAAACATGGAGTCTTAACCACTGGACCTCCAGGGAAGTCCCCCATTTTTCTGAATTTTCTTCTCATTGACTTGCAGGTGTGTGCCTCAATATACATCTTTTTCCTCAGTTAAATTTCTCACTGACTGCTACACTCACAGAGTGAAATAATTTGTATCAGATGCACAGAGGAAGGAGCCAGGGGCAGGGGAGGGCAGGCTCACAGTAGCCCTTGATGGATGGCAACTGTGTGTCACAGAACTGAAGGGCAGGGAGCTGGGGTGGGGTGAGGGAACTCCCCAGCTTGGTACAGATGTCACTGCAGTATTTCTCTCTCACCTCACGTTACTTGACACCAGCTCCTATGTTCTGAGAATTAATGGAAACAAAGTTTGAATTATCCAGAGGAACAGTGGTCTAAGGAAAGGTACAAAGGAAAGGAAAACAGCTCACCTCAGGGAACTCGCTCAGTGACATGACTTTGAGAAACGGCCACACTGTATGAGTCTCTGGTCAGTGTCAGAGGTTGGGTAGGCAAAGCGGGGGGTGGTGGCTTCTGACAGCCAGGAGTCAGGGCTCTCTCCTTGTGTTTTAGGCCTAAGAGATAAGTCAAGTGGTTGGGAGAGGCAGACAGAGGGCAGAGGCCTGGGCTTCAGGAGGCAGGGACGGTTGAAGACAGCTCTGTCAGCCCCTCGTAAAGGAAGGGGCTTCCTCTCACTTACCTGTTCCTGGCAGCACAGAAGAAGAGGGGACCTTGGGCACCCTGTTCCTCTCGCATGCTGCCCACGCAGGTCCCGGACTGGTCTGGTCTAGGGAACCTACATCTGACCTAGTAGATCAGCCTCTGCCTTGGGTACCCTCCTAGGTCAAGGCAATCTTTAGAGGGAAGAACAGAGGAGTTTCCTCACCTCCACAGCTCTTCAGACAGGGAGAAGGAGACTCAAGGAACCAAATTAACTTCCCAGGACTTTCCAGCAACCATTTGGATGGTCCAACTGATCCTGGTTCCCAAAGTAGCCTGGAATGAACCCATGTCACTTCCTGGCCAAGAGGACTTTGCCAGATTATCCATTCCTAAAGGGAACCATGGACCAGCTGTATCTTATTCACCTTTTTTCTCCACATCTAGTCTTAACACTTAATAGGTGCTCCAGAGGTGTTGGCTGACAGGATGGATAAACAGCTTCCCAAGGCTGCGGACACCGAAGACCTTCCACATCCCTAGGGGTACTCCCAATTACCCCTGGAGTGTGGAGTGCATATCTAGGATGACCTCAGTTGGCTACACGTTTTGGCTTAGAGTTCATAACTGGTCACCTGGCCCAGTCTAGACTGAGGAACGTCCCAGGGTGTGAGCACGCACCCCCTCCAGGGCAGTCACACTCCCCTAGAGGCCAGCTGAACAGCTGCATGAAAGGCAGGGGTGGAGACTGCTGTGGGGTCAGGAGGGGAGGTGGAGGGGCTGTACCTGAAGGCCACCCCCAGTGCCCTGGCCCAGCCCAAGCCTTAGCGCTTCTGAGCTGGGAGCTGTCCCTACCTCCTTACAGAGAGAAGCCTTTTCTAGTACTGTAGTTCACCTAAGCTGAATACCAGCGACTATAAGAGGGTACCTTGATTCCAGACATGTGAAAATGTGAAAGAATGTGCAGCTGAAGATGGATTAAATGTGGCACATCCAGGACAGTTAAGAGTTCCGTTGCCTGAGAGGTAAATTTAGAAGAGTTAAGCTAACAAGTGATGAAAGAGAACGTCTTCCTGACTTTCTGGGCTGTGTGGGAGCCCAGCCTCAGGCATTGCCCTGACTACCCTCCCTGCTATTCTGCTGGGCTGGGGGCCAGGTCAGACTGCCTGAGACATTCAGCAAGAGAAAAGGCCGATGTTTTAAGCATATCTTTTTATTCTGATGCTTTGACGTCAGGGTCTTGCTGATAACAGGAGGGACTGCCCCTCAGAGGGTTAGCCAGTTCTTAAAGATAGTAAATGACTCACCTGTAAGCACACCTTTCATATACAAATGAACCAATTCGGAGCCTACACCCCACCCCCTCCTCCATCAGGGTCTCACACTCAGAACCACTATTCCCCTGCCCTGATCAATGGGGGCCAGGTACCAGACAACTAGGGACAGCTCCTACGCTTCAGAGCCTGCAGAAATTGTTCAGAGTAGCCAATCCTAAACCTGCTTACCCTGCCTTACTCATTCCTTCCCCTGGAAATCAAAATAAAGCTCTCACCCATGTTCCCTGATGAACCCTGGTGCTTCACCGTGTGGCCCTCTGTGGGGTGGTGTCCCCCCTCCTCTAGGGATCTGTGAGTATAACGAACTATCTTTTTAATGGCAATTGTCTCCTGATCTGTTGGCCTCACCATACCTGAACCATAATCCAACCTGCATTTTAAAACAGCTGCTCCTGTGGCTGTGCTTTTTCCTTGTATTCAAGGGCTGCTGTATGCCATAATCCTAAGTCAAAGTAGCAATGTGTGATACACTGTGATGACTTAATGTCTAACCAAGGTCACCCACACCCCTTCCCTTCTCCATGGCTCAAACCGTCCCCCAAATTCCTGTAGGAATCCTGCACACTCTCTTCCTTGTCTAAAATGGTCTTGGAAAGGGATCTGACAGAATATTTCAGCCGAGCATGTTAAAGCTTAATATGTTAGTTCTTACGGGAACACTTGCATTATGACAGGAGAAAAAAACACCTAAGTCAGGCAGAGAATTGTTCATTGTTGAATTTCTGGCGTCCCAGAAAATGCTAAGGATTTTCTCAATATCCCTGCTTCACACCTCACCTACTCATAAATCAGATCTTCTAGTGGGAATTATTTTAATTTTGTACAAGCTTACTTTATTTTGAATACTCTACTCTGTGCTAGGCACATTGCTATGCAATTTATTATTTGTGAGCTTTTTATTATGGAATTTTTCAAACATTCACAAAAGTAGAGAGAATAGGGCTTCCCTGGTGGCACAGTGGTTGAGAATCTGCCTGCCAATGCAGGGGACACAGGTTCGAGCCCTGGTCTGGGAAGATCCCACATGCCACGGAGCAACTAGGCCCGTGAGCCACAAGTACTGAGCCTGCGCGTCTGGAGCCTGTGCTCCGCAACGGGAGAGGCCGCGACAGTGAGAGGCCTGCGCACCACAATGAAGAGCGGCCCCCGCTTGCCACAACTGGAGAAAGCCCTCGCACAGAAACGAAAACCCAACACAGCCATACATAAATGAATAAATAATTTTTTTTAAAAAGTAGAGAGTAATACAAACCCTAACATACCCATCACCCAGCTCCAACAGTTGTCAGCATAGCCCAATCTTGTTTCCTTGTCCCTCCCCCTCCCTGAACCCCATTTATTATCTTAAAACAAATCTCAGACATCCTCATATCTTTGGAAGCCTATTTAAATCCCATTCTCAACATAGTCTATCCTTAGGCCTCTTTCCTCACAGTACAGTTTTGCCTCTTTCTTTTAATATAGTTTCTAAATGGAATTTGGAGAACGTGGACTTTCAGGAATTGAAGTCAGAGTTAACTGAGGTTCCTGCTTCCCGAATCTTGACGGAGAGTCCATCTGGTCATCCCAGGAGTGAAGAGGGAGGCACTGGTATGGAGTTAAATTTCACCTCTTCTGTACATATGTGGTCTTTATCTGTGTCTAGCTCTGCATTCAGAGTTGCTTAGCCCACTATGGGGGAGGGAGGTGGACAAATAACCTCCCTGGGAGCAGAGGCAGGACAGGGGAAGAGGAACAGAACCCCCTTTCTGCTCCCTTTCCAGGGCACACTGGCAGGACGTTGGCCTTTCCCTAGCAAAGCTCTGTATCTTTTCACCTACACTTGGGATGGGGACTGGGCTGCACTGAGGGAAGATGAGAGATGTGTTTGTTTCACCCACTTGGTTGTCATATAGAATTGATTGCACCTGAAAAACAACATTTTTCAGTAGATCCTTCATATCTTTATCTTGGGGCCAGACAGACACCATGGACCATCCCAGCACAGTGTCTGTTACTAAAGGTACCTTTTCTGAACTGTAGGTATTTAGGAAAAGTACAATTGACCCTCTGAAAGGTGTTCCCTGAAAGCCTGACTTTAAGACAAGGACTGTGTCTTTCAGAGACAGTGACTATCCATGTTGTTGACAGTTATTGCTAGTACAGAAGGGCATGCATGAGGATGGAGAGTTTTGAGATATTCAAAATATGATTCTCTGAGGTATGGGCAACAAAGAGTTTCCACTTTCTGTAAGGAAATTGAGATGCCCATTAAAATACAGAGGTTTATTGTGATTCGATCAAATTTAAGTTTTCAACCAACTCTTCATTTAAAAAATCATACTGAGATTTTATTATATTAAAATGATGGCTGAAGTATGTGGTCCATTGGGGAAGGGCTTGAAAAACTTGTTTTATAGAGATTATTGTCTCATTTTTTATAATAATGAAATAAATCAGACATGAAAGTCATAAAGAGTAATGCAATGAACATCATGAGACGTTGCCCAGCTTAAGTCAAATATTACAAATACGGTGTGAAGCCCTCTGTGAAGCCTTCATCTTTACAACCGATACCGAGTAGAAGTATTTATTGAAAAGAATCCACGTATAAGAGGACCCATACTGTTCAAACCCATGTTGTTCAAGGGTCAACTGTACTTTGATATCACACAGTGATCATAGAATATTTACTGGGCATTTACTCTATACCAAGCACTTAACATGTATAATTACATTTAAAACTTACCACAGCTCTACTACCCAAAACACTACTCTTATCTCCCCTTACAAATCAGAAAACTGAATCTTAGAGAGCAAAGTAACTTACTGAAAGTCACAGTAAGTGACAAAATAAGGTGATGCGTGGCAAAGCCTGGTTTAAACCCAGATGGTCTGTCTCTGGGGTTCTCACTTCTACCGGCTCTGCCATGATTCCACAGTGTGGAAAGATGGTGGCTATATGGTGTTTGTTTTAATTCACCAGGATGTGGAGAACTCATTTGGGTAGGAGAACCTGTCACTCTGAGAACAGCTGAAACACTCATGGGCAAGTACGGCGTGTGGATGAGAGATCCCCAGGCCGCCTACCCCTATACCCAGGAGACCACGTGGAGAATCGACACAGTGGGCACAGACGTCCGCCAGGTTTTTGAGTATGACCTCATCAGCCAATTCCTGCAGGGCTACCCTTCCAAGGTACACATGCTGCCCAGGCCGCTGGAAAGCACAGGCGCCGTGGTGTACCAGGGCAGCCTCTACTTTCAGGGGGCGGGGTCCAGAACGGTGATCAGATACGAGCTGCACACCGAGATGCTGAAGGCTGAGAAGGAAATCCCTGGAGCCGGCTACCACGGGCAGTTCCCCTATTCCTGGGGCGGCTACACAGACATCGACCTGGCAGTAGATGAGACAGGCCTCTGGGTCATCTACAGCACTGAGGCGGCCAAAGGCGCCATTGTCCTCTCCAAGCTGAACCCAGAGAATCTGGAGCTGGAACAAACCTGGGAGACTAACATCCGTAAGCAGTCAGTCGCCAACGCCTTCATCATCTGCAGCACCTTGTATACAATCAGCAGCTATTCATCGCCTGATGCTACCGTCAACTTCGCATATGACACCGTTACTGGTAGCAGCAAGGCCCTGACGGTCCCGTTCAAGAACCGCTACAAGTACAGCAGCATGATCGACTACAACCCCCTGGAGAAGAAGCTCTTTGCCTGGGACAACTTCAACATGGTCACCTATGACATCAGGCTCTCCCAGGTGTGAAAAGCCGCCAAGCACTAGCAGAAAAGGCAGAAGGAAATGATGTTGAGGGTTCCTGAGGGGAAAGCCAGCCAGCCAGCCCATGCCCATGCAGCTTTTCTGGCTTTCCAAGCTTGCATTAACCCAGAAGAATGTGCATGGTCACCATGTCCAACTGGGCGGGAATAACAGTCTGGGGATTTAGATGATTCCACGTTATAATAGATATTCTTTTCTTCTGTCAGTTTTTAAAGGGATATTTAACCAAAATAGTTTAAGTTTTCTGGTGATTTGAGGCAAAAGCTATAATGCATAGTAGTTTCTTCATGAAAACCACAAAGCTTTTGATAAATGGTCCTCAATGGCTAAATAACATATGTTTGGAGAATAGTTTGGGAAAAACGTGTTTCCCCACGTGGAACCTGTTCCATGCATCGCCTGCTCTTGCATGTTGCCTGGTTACCATGAGCTATAATAACAAGCAGCACTCCTAAAGGCAGAGGAACAGCTACTGTGGCAGTGCTGAACATATATACAATGTGTTTACTACAGTTGGCTTCTAATGCTTCAGGTGGGACCCAGTTGGATATTACAGCAACTGTGCCCCGTGAAATAAAATAATCTTACACAATATTCTCCTTGAACTTTGTGAGATACTTTGCTGAAGAGAAGAGTACAGATTCCAACCATCAGATAATTCCTTTGGGTTGGGAGGTATGATTACAGGCTGCTAAAGTTTTGGTGTGTGTGTGTGTGTGTGTGTGTGTGTGTGTGTAACTGAGAGGATTATGCCTGGTTTTGAGGTGTTGCCCACAACGACAGCAGGCAAACAGTGGAATCCATACCTCCCTATGCCCATCTCTTGGTGATTTTGGTCCTTCTCAAACAATCTTTTCATCTTTTCTCCAACTTACCCTCTTGCACCCTAGCTCTATTTTGGTTCTTATTTGCTGTCACAGGTATGAATTTCATAAGCCATAACCTCAGGTGAGCAGACTTAAGGAATTTAATTACCTCTTTACTTAAATTTAAATACCTCTTTAAAGGTCTAGCTCCAAAGACTGTCACATTCTAAGGTACTGGGGGTTAGGACTTTAACATATGAAGTGGCAGGGAGACAGTTCAGCCCATAACAACTGGGTATTACCACTCTATTCCACTGGTAGCAAACTCTTAAAAACTAGAAAACCCAGAAGTCAGAGTGCATGAAGTCATTCACCCTTCTAAGGACAGGTAGCTGCCAGGTGTTGAATGAAAAGTGGAAGATGAGACACTTTTGGGTGATGAGATGAGTGGTCACAGCACACACATAGGTAAGGCCTACCTTGCTTGCACAGCCCTGCCCACGTTTCCTTTTCTTTCCCTCCACCAGCTACTGCTTCTGGCTTCAGGATAGAAGAAGAGGGTGATGGAAGGAGGAACAGAAGGGAGAAGGAAACTCTTCACTTAGCTTCCAGGACATAAAACTCCTCCTCCATTATGAATTTCTCCTTCTTGGTTTTTATTTGTTTGTTCTGCTGGTTCTTCCTTTTAGTCTGTTAGTCAGGGTCCTCCAGAGAAATAGAACCAGTAGGAGATATATAAGTATAAATACAAATTCAGATATAAAAAGAGATTTATTATGAGGAATTGGCTCATGCAATTGTGGAGAAGTCCCACTGTCTGCCACCTGAAAGCTGGAGACCCAGGAAAGCTGGTCCAAGTTCAAAGGCCTCAAAACTAGGGGAGCCAATGATGTAAATCTCAGAGCAAGGTAGAAGACCAATGTCCCCGTTCAAACAGGCCAGCAGGGAGCAAAATGGGTGAATTCCTCCTTCCTCCACCTTTTTGTTCTTTTCAGGCCCTAAATGGATTGTATGATGCCCACCCTTACTACGGAGGGTGATCTACTTTACTGAGTCTGCCAGTTCAAATGCTAACCTCATCCAGACACACCCTCACAGACGCATCTAGAAATAATGTTTAATCTGGGCACCCCTTGGTTCAGCCAAGTTGACACATAAAATTAACCATCACATAGCCCCAACCTCTTAAGATTGTAGCACCCCAGGGCTCACTTTAGGGTTTATCTACTCATTCGTCTGGTGATCTCGTCTAGCATCATGACTTTAAATGCCATCTCTATGCTGACAATGCCTCAAATTTATATCTCCAGCCCAGGCTGCTCCTGAACTCCAGATTCATACATTCATTTGCCCACTTGACTTCTCCATTTAAATGTCTGTTAGGCATATTAAGCGAGCAAGAAAGGAATTTCTGAGTTTTCCCATCTCACCCCCTCAGACACTCCAAATCTACTCGTCTTGAAGCTGATGGAAACTCCATCCCTCCAGTTGCTCAGACCAAAACTCTTGGGGTCATCCTTTACTCTTCTCTCTCACAACCCCTCATCCAATCCATCAGAAACTTTTATTAGTTCTATCTTCAAATATATATATCTAGAATCTGACCACCTTTCTCACCATCCCAACCATTACTTGTCCAAATTATCATTGTCTTTTTCCTGGATTACTACAGTAGCCTCTGAAAGGATTCTGTTTCCTCCTGTCGTACAGCCTGTCCTCCACACAAACAGCCAGAGCATGCGTTGCCTTTTCTGAACACCCTCCATGCCTTCCCAGCTCATTCAAAGTCAGTCCTTACACAGCCCCACATGATCTACCTCCTTCTCCCACCACCTGTGACTTCATCTACTAACGGCCCCTGATTCACTCTACTCCAGCCAAGCCCCACTGGCCCCTTCTCCTCCTCTGGATACACCTTTGTCTTAAGGCCTTTGCACTGGCTCTTCCCTCTGCTCTGATGTCCACACACCTAACTCTATCACTGTCTTCAAGGTTTTACTCAAATATCACCTTCCTAATGAGGTCTACCCAGACCACCCTATTTAAAATTGCAACTCACCTGCTTCCTCTGCCACTTCTAATCTTTCTTACCCTGTCTTATTATTTTAAAATGTCTTTTCCATTACATTTAACATCTCCTAACATATAATTCGTTGTTTTTAAATTATATATACCTTTTGTCAGTCTTCCCCCACTGGAGTGTAAAGTTCATGGGGGCAGCGATTGTTTTGTTCAGTAATATGTCCCTAAACCCTCTTGCACTGTTGGTGGGAATGTAAATTGATACAGCCACTATGGAGAACAGTATGGAAAAAAACTAAAAATAGAACTACCATATGACCCAGCAATCCCACTCCTGGGCATATACCCTGAGAAAACCATAATTCAAAAGGAGTCATGTACCACAACGTTCTTTGCAGCACTATTTACAATAGCCAGGACATGGAAGCAACCTAAGTGTCCATCAATGGATGAATGGATAAAGAAGATGTGGCACGTATATACAATGCAATATTACTCCGCCATAAAAAGGAACGAAACTGAGTTATTTGTAGTGAGGTGGGTGGACCTAGAGACTGTCATACAGAGTGAAGTAAGTCAGAAAGAGAAAGACAAATACCGTATGCTAACACATGTATATGGAATTTTAAAAAATGTCATGAAGAACCTAGGGGTAAGATGGGAATAAAGACACAGACCTACTAGAGAATGGACTTAAGGACACAGGGAGGGGGAAGGGTAAGCTGTGACAAAGTGAGAGTGGCATGGACATATATACACTAGCAAACGTAAAATAGATAGCTAGTGGGAAGCAGCCACATAGCACAGGGAGATCAGCTCGGGGCTTTGTGACCACCTAGAGGGGTGGGTTAGAGAGGGTGGGAGGGAGGGAGATGCAAGAGGGAAGAGATATGGGGACATATGTATAACTGATTCACTTTGTTATAAAGCAGAAACTAACACACCATTGTAAAGCAATTATACTCCAATAAAGATGTTAAAAATAAATAAATAAATAAATAAATAAATAGACTCATGACCAAGATTTAACAAAGCCAAAATAATAATAATATGTCCCTAGAACAGTGTCCAGCTCGCACAGTAGGTACTTAATATTTTGAACACATGAATAAACAGAAAAAATATCCTGAAACTTGCCCAGAAACAATCAGAAATAAAACTACCTCAAGGGGTATCCCTTCCCACCATTTTCCCTCCTTGATTCTATGCTTAACTGGCTGTGTAACCCTAGACTAGTCAGTTAACCTCTGTTCCAGCAGTAATGGAACTTTCTGTAACGACAGTATGCTCTATATCTGTAACATCCAGTATGGTAGCCACCAGCCACATGTAACTATTGAGCACTTGAAATGTGGCTAGTGCAAGGAACTGAATTTTATATTTAATTTTGATGAATTTATGTTTAAGTAGCCACCTGTGGCTAGTGGCTACCCTATTGGACAGTGCAGGTTTGTTCTCTCATCTGACTGAGGATGAGGCCATGTGTGTGTTGAGCCACCAGCTGGCGATGACAGGTGCTCCAGGCATGCTCCCCCTGCTTCACTGCTGCAGCAGCAGACCACAAGAAGGAACCTGACTTCCACATCAACAACACAGCCCGCTATGTGGGGAGGGGATCTGAGCACACATAAGGGTGGGTTTGGAGGGAGAACACCCACAAGGACTCTGAAGAAGTGAATGCAATAAAAGATGGCCCTGTTGGGGACCAAGGCAGGCCACCCCAAAATGTGCCTCAATGGTGTATGGATTATCTTAAATAAGTTACTTAAGAAACGGCCAATGCAAGAGGAATACCCTGACCCTCCTTTCTGTCTGACCCTTAAAGTAGGAAATAAATCTCTCACATAAACGGACACACTTATGGTCAGAGAGAGAATTCGGGCTGAGAAGCCTGTGTAAACAAATCTTGTTACTTCTTTTATTTACTACTCCAAGCCCAAACTCTGTTTAGATTCTTCATTAATTGAGCACCCCCAAACCTAAATTTCTTTGTCCTACCTATTCCTCACAAATGTATTGTTTCCTTGTCTAAAAAGTATAAAAACTGCCTGCTTTGGCCACTTCTTTGGTCCCAATTCCATGAGACCTCCATGCACATGAATTAAAATTTGTTTCTCTTTCTCCTGTTCATCTGTCTTGTCAATTTTACTATTAGTCCAACCAGAACTCAAGAGGAATAGAGGAGGAAATTTCTCCCTCCCCAACGGCAGCTGAGGACATTTCCCAGAGTGGATTTGAATTATCACCTCTTTAATGCTTTCTGACTCTTCAGAAGAGTCCTGTGGGTCCTTAGAAGTGCTCTGGGGAGTCTTGAGCATGAGACCTGAGCAGTATGCCCCTCCTCCCTAACTAAGCCACTCTGCGCTTGGCTGCTGTTCAAGTTAAGTTTCTTCTGTTAGAGTTTGAAATTCACTTAAATCTCCAAGAAACAAACTTTGAAAATGTCGTCCATAAATGTGAAATGCAGCCCAGTCCAAGCCCAGGAGATGCCACAAAAGGCCACTAAACTGTCATGTCCCAGGCTGAGGTCTGAAAACCCAAACCCCTCAGGGTTCTCTGGAGCTCAGATCTTTAAATTCAGATTTTCACTCATCCAGGTTTAGTAACAAACACTGAGGCCTGATAATTTTTTTTTAATTCAGATACAACCGACTACCATAAATGTTCTACCATGTGGCATAAATTAAAGACCAAACAGAGACATCAGAGACTTGGCTTGAGAAACCAAAGATTACTCTAAGTGCATGAGTAAGGATAAACAATGCTCAACAGCGGTTGTAGGAGAAGAAAACTAGGAAAGAAAGAACAAAGATTTTCCAAGAGAGTCTTCAAAGCCAACCCCAGTGACTTCATGGAAACTGTTTTTTGGAGTTTTCTGTCAAAGTCTAGTTCAAAATGACTGATGTTTTAGGTGCTTAAGAAGGAAACTTTGGAGTCTTCAGTTGGAGAAGGAGGTGGGGCTGGGGGTACTTCGGAGCCAGCTGCACTAGGAGGACGAGCTTGTCCCAAATCCATATCTGAGGGTATCTCCCCGGCTTCATCACTTTTCTTGGTAAATCTCTCTTCTCTGGGAAGAAAGGCACACTGAATGTCATTTAAAGATGGGATTTTTAAAAAGAACCCCCAGATCCCGGCACCTAAAGAGCATACAGCATTTTGGAGGACATCTTGACTCACCTACCCACGTTTACAGAGCCATCACCTGGCAAAGACAAGATACACTCTATTTACACTTTCTGTGTCAGCTCTTCTCAGAGACGATTTAACCATCTCCACTGGTCCCATGGAACCAATGTAGCTGGGGTCCACCCCTACCAGCCAGCTCTCTGTAGTTTCAGCCCAGGGCAGGCTCTCTCTCTCTCAGTGTTTTATTTGCATACCAGCTATTCTCTGGCTAGTTCAGCCTAGGCTCACTTCAGCTCTCCTTTCTGCCTAGTTACCCCCTGCCCCCCTGTCCCCACCGCCTGCCTGCCAGGTTCTCCTTCCCTTCTGCTAGAATGCACCAGGCATCTCCATTCTACTCAGGTCTGGGCAAACCCTGCCTTCAAGGGAATAGGACTAGCCAGTCAAGTGATTAGAGATTCAGAATTAACTGTTCACTGAATGAACACCTACGCTGGTCTAGGGACTTGGAAATTAACTAGAAACTAACTACATTCAGATTCTCAACGACAGCTCACCCCTGTTAAGTTTTTCAGCTGAGGAAGCTGAGACAGAAGGCGATTTATCCGGGTCATAAGGCCAGTAAAATACAGAACTGGAATCCAAACACAGATTTCCTGATTACAAGTTCACTGCTGCATCTCCCAGTCAGAGCTGATCCTAATGTTGCCGTGGGGATGTGGGGGAATGGGGAGGGGCTCACCGGGAAGGAAGCCAGGAGAGGCCCCAGAACTGTGGGATCTCTTCCTTCCTGAGTGGATTTTAGAACATAGTGACCACAGCACCCTGGAGACAATGCCCACTCCACAGTCTAACCAGTGGTGTCAAATTTGCCATGCAGCCCCGTCTGTAAAGGTTTAAAACTCCATACCTATGTTAAGTAAGAAACTGTACCTAATTTTTAAAGTCAATTCACTAATATCTTACATCCCAACAAACTCTAAAGTCAAGAAGCACTGTGAACAAACTGGACGGAGGTCCCTATTTCAAATCAATAATTTTTATTTTGGGCCAACTTGTCAGGTTTCATAAAACCATTATTTTTAAGCTCATACTATACCCATTGTTGTTTACTCGTATCTGCATTATTAGAACGACTTCAACCCAGGTTTCTTGGCAGAAATTTGTTAGGCCACTTTTCTCTGTTGAGGGTTGCATTCATTAAGACTAGACACAGTAACTTATAAGTCCACTTAACCCACACAAACTGCAACATGTTGGCATTTGCTGCGAGTGAGTGAAGCAGTCCAGTGAAGCTGGCCTTCCTCCAGCTTTGCAGCTCCCGTCCTCCCATCTGGAAAGTCTCAATCTACACACAACCTCCTGACACACACCGACACACAGGGAAGGTGCAGCATCCAAGCAAACATCAACTTCAATAGAGCTCACTTTTCATATAAATTGGAGTCCTAATGCTTTCTTTATATACCTTTATATATGAGATGTCTTGGGCACCTGACTGGATCTGGGGATCTCAGACCAGAGAGAGTGTAGAGCAACCCACAATGGCCATCGTAGGCTTGCCAGATTTAGCAAAGGAAAATACAGGATGCCCAGTTAAATTTGAATTTCAGATAAACAACTTTTTTTACTGTAAGTATATCACAAATATCACACAGACTTACTTAGGACAAAAAAACCCCCCTTTTTGTTGCTCATCTAAAGTTCAAATTTAACTAGGCATCCTGTATTTTATCCACTGAGCCTACAATCAGGGGAAGGTGTCAGGCAATGGACTTGTTTGAGAACTCCAGCATGCAGCTCAGGCAGCTAAGTACTCCAAGGCAGGCAAACCCTCTCCATTGCTCCAGATAAGCTGTTGAGGCCTCCCCTTTCTAAGGGCATGCTAGCACAGTCTTGGGCACCAGGTGCAGAGTCATGAAGGAGAAAAGCAGTCCTTGCAGGGAGCTTACAGCCTAGCTGGGAATGAGGACAATCTTCGGGGAGTCCCTGCTGTTCCCAAACTTTGCAAAGTCATGCATTTTTATACTGAGAGGGTACATCATAACTTCCAGCTGATTATCAAAGTGATCCTCACTCCTCAGTCAAGAGCCACTGACCTGAAGTTCATCCCAGCGCCCTTTATCATTGCCTATTGAAGGATCACGTGACAAGGGTCTGTTTCCCACAGTGGGTGACACAGTGTTTTCTCATCTGTAAAATCTGCCTTGCTGCAATGGATGAATACATTTACATAAACCAGCGTCTGGAGGCATTTTACGGCACTTGGTGAGGATCAGCATTTATGTTCCATCCTAACCCCCACCAGAGGCCCCAGAAATACCTCATGGTCATGGTGATTCGGCGCCTAGTCACCTCGGAGGCCAGGTCTCTGTAGGGGAGGTTAATGCTGTTGCCCATGGAGCCTTTCTCTGCCATGGCCTTGCACTCAGAGGATTTAGATTCACCGCACCTGTGAATCAAAAACAAAAGCACCAGCAAACATGCTTTAGGGGTTGGGACTGCTCTGCCTGGGTCCAACATGGCACGGTTTGCAGAGGACTTTCACTGCCACGTTCTCAGTGGGTCCTCCCTACAGCCCACCCCCCTTCCCCCATTTCCCAGTCCCACCCCTGTCATGAGGCAGGCATTTTCTCCTTCAAATATCTGCTGTGGGGGAAAAGCAAGGTCCTCACCACCTTAGATAGAACAGGTATTATTAACCCAATCTTGTGATATGGAAACCAAGGGCAGCTATGGTTTCCCCCAGGGAACAGCTGAGGAAACGGAGGCCCAGAGAGGTGAACTGTCTCTCCCCAGGTTGCACAGCTGGGCCCTGTCGGTGCTGCTTCCCCTCTAACGAGCGCCACTTCCATGGAGCCCTTCTCTCACAGGGCTGTTTGGCATCCCTGACACACGCAGAGCCGCCCTCTTCCTGGAGCACTTACCTTCTAAAGAACAGGAAAGGGACATAAGATTGACAAGGCTACTTATTCAGATATGCACCTGGCGGAGATACTGGAGGCTTGATATTGAGAAGAAAAATAACAGCAGTGGGACCTCTTTAGTGTCGGATGTGGGATGTCCTTTTACAGTATTCTGTTTGGTAACTACAGTAACTCTGCAAGGTAAGTTATTATGATCCCCATTGAGCCAATGGGGAAACTGAGCAGCAGAGAAATCAGGTAGCTTCCCCAGGGGGCATAGAGCTAGAATCTCAACCTACATCTGCCTGGCTTCAAAGACTCCAGTACAGAGTCAAGTGACCCTCCAGTTCTGCCTTGGTGCCAAGCCATTGCCAAAGGAGTAAGGGATGAGTCTTCATTCCTGGATACCTGGTCACACTTACGAGGTGATATGGCCGTTCTCAGAACATGAGTTGCAATGGCCTGAGCTCACCAGCCTGGTCTGCTGGCTGGAAAAGTTTGTTCTTAGGAGGAAGCCCAACTGACTCACCTTTTGATTCCAGATCAGCTCAGGATATGACCCTTTCCACACCTCAGCTCATGGTCTTTGAAGAAACGCCCTCATTCTGTGCAGCCTCTGTTCCCACACGTCAGTTACTCCACCGTCTCAGAGAAGGAAAAGTCCAAAACCACCACTACTGCCGCCAACTGCCTCCCAGGCTTTTTAAATCCTCCTGTAATCAATCTCTCTCAAGAGCTTGAGTTCATGGATTGATTTGTGCCCTTCAAAGGTAGCAGCTGGGACTTTCCTGGTGGCACAGTGGTTAAGACTCTGAGCTCCCAACGCAGGGGGCCTGGGCTCGATCCTTGGTCAGGGAACTAGATCACACATGCATGCTGCAACTAAGAGTTCACATGCTGGAGTTAAGGAGCCCATGAGCTGCAACTCAGGAGTCCACCTGTTGCAACTAAGACCCAGGGCAACTAAATAAATAAATGAGGTAGCAGCTGACACAGATGTTCCCTGCAGAATTGACCTTGATGAGAAATCCCCAAAGATGTTGCAGGGGGGTAGATGGGTCTTGAGCACAAAGCAGGGGAAGAGCCTATGGCGACATGAGCAACGAGGAAGCACAGAAAGAGGCTGGAAAGCATGACCTGTTACCACTGATACATTTAAAAAGCTAATTCATGTACAGCTGTCCTCCCAGCACCATCGTAATAATTGATCCCACTCCTTCCTGATGACTCAGCACTTCTGCTGAGGCGGCAGGTGCTTTGACTTTGAAATAAAAGGTATTGACTGATTTCATGACTCTCACTTTTGAGCTGTATGATCTTGGGCAAGTAATTTAACTTCTATAAGCCTCGGTTTTCCTACCTGTAAAAGAGGGGTAATACTCATAGCAGCACTATTCACAATAGCCAAGACATGAAAACAACCTAAATGTCCATCGACAGATGAATGGATAAAGAAGAAGATGTGCTGTATACACACACACACACACACACTCACACACATACACAATGGAATACTACTCAGCCATAGAAAAGAATGAAATAATGCCATTTGCAGCAACATGGATGGACTTAGAGATTATCATACTAAGACAGTCAGAACGAAAAAGACAAATACCATATGATATCACTTACATGTGGAATCTAAAATATGACACAAATGAACCTATCTATGAAATAGAAACAGACTCACAGACGTAGAGAACAAACTTGTGGTTGCCAGTGAAGGGGGAGTGGGGGAGGGATAGAGTGGGAGTTTGGGACTAGCAGATGCAAACCATTATATATAGAATGGATAAAAAACAGGGTCCTACTGTATAGCACAGGGAACTGTATTCAATATCCTGTGATGAACCATAATGGAAAAGAATTTTTAAAGAATGTGTATATATATATATATATATATATATATATATATATATAATTGAATCACTTTGTAATCACAACATTGTAAATCAACTATACTTCAATTACAAAAAGAAGTAATAATCTCTACAAGGGCAGTTGTGAGGATTGAGAAAATATTTGCAAAATCCATAATTTAACCTTGTTTGGGCTTTTAAAATGTTTAAATTCGTGTTTATACACACACACACACACACACACACACACACACATATATATATACATTTAGCCCAGGATGAATATGAATATGTGTGTATACTGCCCTTGATGTAATAACATGAATGTAAGCCTTTTCCTCACAAACTCAATTATATACTTTTTGAAAGTAGGAGCCCTATTTTTTTTTAATTTATTTAATTTATTTATTTATTTTTGGCTGCATTGGGTCTTCATTGCTGCACGCAGGCTTTCTATAGTTGTGGTGAGCGGGGGCTACTCTTTGTTGCGGTGCACGAGCTTCTCATTGGGGATGCTTGTCTCATTGCAGAGCACGGGCTCTAGGCACGTGGGCTCAGCAGTTGTGGCTCGCAGGCTCTAGAGCACAGGCTCAGTAGCTGTGGCACATGGGCTTAGTTGTTACGCATCATGTGGATCTTCTCGGACCAGGGCTTGAACCCATGTCCCCTGTATTGGCAGGCAGATTCTTAACTACTGCGCCACCAGGGAAGTCCAGGAGCCCTATTTTTTCCCTCCCTCCTAACCCAGGCTTGGCACAGTGTTGAGTTCCTAGTGGGAACCCAACAATTACTTAAATTAAATCAGAAATTGCAATAGCATTGTGTTCCCATCTGTCTCCTTTAGCCATGTGATTACCAAAGTCTAACATAATCAAATTTCTCTATTGTGTTTGAAAATCTCAGAAACAATTATTGGTTTGTTTTGTTTGTTGTTGTTCTGGCCCAGTGACTTTGGAGAACGAAGTCTGAGCTCTTAAGTAGGAACCCTTGGGAAGTTTGCTGTCGTCAGATATATCTGAATGATTAACAGCAATACAAACCTGAACAAACACCTATCTCCTATGCTAGCCATCCTTTATGATATTCCATACAAATCTAAAACATGTTTCTGAACACTGACATCCAAACATGAAGTTGACACTTCAGATGTGTAAGAAGAAGCCCTGGTAATAGAACAGTTTGGAGGTAAGAGAGTGTATTTCTCTCCATTAACTCTAATGAAATCACATTAGAAATTAGCTGCTACTTCTGAGATAACATGTGTTAAAGCTGGGGTTCACGAGGGGCAGGACAAGAATAAAGACGCAGACGTAGAGAATGGACTTGAGGACACGGGGAGGGGGCAGGGTGAGCTGGGACTACGTGAGAGAGTAGCATTGACATATATACACTACCAAATGTAAAATACATAGCTAGTGGGAAGTAGCTGTATAACACAGGGGGATCAGCTCGGTGCTTTGTGCCTACCTAGAGGGGTGGGAGGGAGACGCAGAGGGAGGGGATATGGGGATATATGTACGCGTATAGCTGATTCACTTTGTTATACAGCAGAAACTAACACAACATTGTAAAGCAATTACACTCCAATAAAGATGTTAAAAAAAAAAAAAGCTGGGCTTCAAAACATGGTCTGCCTGACACCAAAGTTCACAGATTTAATGACTGCGGTTTTCCACTCACAAAATAGAATAAAATGAAAACAGGTATTCTCTAAAAAACAATAGAAAACTCTACAACTACAATATTACTAATTTTACAATAGGGGAACTGAAACTTCTTTCTTAGGCTCTCTCAGCTATGTGGAACAAAGACCAAGGGATAGGGATTGTTGGGAGGATATGCAGGCAAAAGAGGGACAGGAATCCTCCTGGAAGAACAGGATGGGTCACCCTGCTGTGCCTCCCAGGAAGACTTGAACTGGGAAAGCCAAAGTGGAGACACCTCTAGGGACTATATTATCTTGCCATTCCTACAGCTACAAAAATTTACGGCTCTAGCACTCTACCCTGAACAGGATTCAGTTATTCTCAATCTCTGCAAGATGTATAAGCCGGGTATAATTTTTATAGGCATAGATGCCTAGCTGAGGTAACAGGATAATTAGCACTAACACAGGTGTGTGAGTCCCTCAAGTCTACTCTCAGCTCCCTTGACCCCCTCTCTAGTCTGCATTTGCTTGGCTGAGTGCCAACCTAAGTTATATTCACCTCTCTACCTCTTGACGCCTGTACCCATGCAGCTATACATGGCTAAAGAAGAACACACACCTTGATGACTACTCACTTGAAATTCATGACTGCAAACTTCAACTGGGTACTTATCTCAGGCCTAGAAACTTTCTCATCTCTTCCCAAACCTCCAACACTTTTTCCTAATTCTCATTTTCAGCTGAGGAAAAGAGAAACAATCAAGAGAACTTCCAAAAGTACCCACCACCCACCCATCTACCCACCTTCCAGCTTTTGTGCCATATTGTTTGCCTCTTCTCCCGTTACTATAGATGAACTATGAGCACTCTTTTCAGAGACCAGCGCTTGCACTTGGACACCTGACCCATCCTCTCTCATCCACATCAGGTCTTCACTCCAGTAATCCTCTCCTCTTGAATATCAAATGTCCCCTCTCTACTGGATCTTTCCCATCAGTGTACAAACATTATTTCTCCCATCTTAAAACTCTGTCTTGAATCCAGTTTTCCCCACCGCAAAACAAATCAACAAAAATTTCTTGAAGCAGAGTTGTTTGCATTCATTGTCTCCAATTGCTTTCCTTCCATCCTCTATCAAATCCACGCCAGTGGTGATTTACCAAAACATCGCTCCTCTCACTCAGCCGTCAGTAGCGTTTGAAACAGTAGATCACTCCCTCCTCCTTGAAACATTTCCTCATTGGCTTCCAGGACACCACACGTCTCCTGCCCCAACCTCACTGGTTACTCTTTCTTAGTTCCCTTTGCTTGTTTCTTTTCATTTTCCTAAACTCTTTTTTTTTTTTTTTTCCTTCGGTAGGCAGGCCTCTCACTGCTGTGGCCTCTCCTGTTGTGGAGCACAGGCTCCGGACGCACAGGCTCAGCAGCCATGGCTCACGGGCCCGGCCGCTCCGCGGCATGTGGGATCTTCCCGGACCGGGGCACGAACCCGCGTCCCCTGCATCGGCAGGCGGACTCTCAACCACTGCGCCACCAGGTAAGAATGAACTCTTGATCAACCCCTTCAAACCTGCTCTACTTGCTGTCTTCCCCATTTCTGTTAACCCCATCCATTCAGCTGCTTGAGCCTCAAATCTAGAAGTCATCTTTGTCTTCTATCTCTCTCTCTCTCAAACTCACATTCGGTCCGTCAACAGATGGATTTTGAGCTCAACTTTTCAAGTTCTATCCAGAATCCAGCCACTTCTCACCACCCTCACTGTTACCTGCCCTTGTCCGCAACTCATAATTTTCCTTGGCATGAATAGTTGCAAAAGCCTCGTAACTGGCCTGGCGGACGGACTCTCAACCACTGCACCACCAGGGAAGCCCTCCCTTTTTCTCACTCTGGTTTCCTCATGTTCCTGAACACCCAGGGACACTCCCTCTTCAAGCCAGGCTTTGCACTTGCTGTTGCCTCTGCCTGGAACACGCGGCCCCAAATATCTACATACCTTGTTTCCTCTGTTCCTTCAAGTCTTTGTTCAATTTTGCCTGCACAGTGATGCCTTCCTTGTGTACTCCATTTAAAATATAGAAAAAAAAAACACAGGTTTTTGCCTGCTATACTCCCTGCTGTATCTCAACACGTGAAACAACATCCAGCACATCGTAGCTGATGCTGTGGCACGTCATCCAGATCCTCTTTCTGGCTGAGGCACTTGTTTCCCCAGCTGCTAGGAGTGTTGGTAGCTGATGGCTTTCAGGTGAGTCCCTCTCCAGGCATTGCTTTCAGCTGAAGACAGTTGCCTCAGCCCCTCCCCTAGAGACAAATGATAACCCTCATCCAATGACTGACCAATGTAAGGGTATGAATGCCCAGACCCATCCTACCTCGGGAGCTGCCTATAGAATCAACCGAGGCCTTTGTTGTAATTATTGATACATCGCAGTTCAGCTTCTCTCTCCCAGGGATACTGATGCAGAGGGCACTCCCCCAATGAGCTTCCTGCACAAAAATCTACATTTCAGCGTGTTTCCCAGGAAACTCAATCTAGCACAGCGGGTGCCAGCAATGGTCTAAGGAAGACGACTCTAAAAAGAGATTTTGGCTGTGGATTACCAGGCAAAGAGAACCTTATCACTGATGGTATGTGGAGCATTAGCAGTCCCTGGCAAGTTGTAATGACCAGTGGTTAAAATTTTCATTGATGTGCAAGAGGGAGGGAATATGGGGATATAGGTATACATATAGCTGATTCACTTTGTTATACAGCAGAAACTAACAACACTGTAAAGCAATTATATTCCAAAAATTTTTTTTCATTGATGGTGAATTGGGATGGGACTGTGTTGGAAGAGGATGAACTGGAAGGTTTAATATCTCAAGCTTTTGAGAGGTTCAGGGGAAGAACCAATTATAAGGACAATGCCTCTTTCTGAGAAAGATGATGAAAGATTGGGGTCATTAATCAGCAGTTGAAGGTGAAGTGAGAAAGTCAGAGGCATCTTTGGCAACAGCTTAGTTTCTGCACCCAAAGGCCAGAAGATGTTGAGGATAAGGGTGAGGATGTAATTATAAAAGTAGCATTCCATGGGCTTCCCTGGTGGCGCAGTGGTTGAGAGTCCGCCTGCCGATGCAGGGGACACGGGTTTGTGCCCAGGTCTGGGAAGATCCCACATGCCGCAGAGTGGCTGGGCCCATGAGTCATGGCCGCTGAGCCTGTGCGTCCGGAGCCTGTGCTCCACGGTGGGAGAGGCCACAACAGTGAGAGGCCCGTGTACCGCAAAAAAAAAAAAAAAAAAAGTAGCATTCCAGAGGAGGCTGACTTCTCAGTTCCAGCAAGGCTGGGAAAAAACAGGATCCTGAGACTTGGGATGAAGAAAATCCTCAGAGGGCTTCCCTGATGGCACAGTGGTTAAGAACCTGTCTGCCAATGCAGAGGTCACAGGTTTGAGCCCTGGTCTTGGAAGATCCCACATGCTGCGGAGCAACTAAGCCCGTGCACCACAACTACTGAGCCTGTGCTCTAGAGCCCACGAGCCACACTACTGAGCCCACATGCCACAACTACTGAAGCCCGAGCACCTAGAGCCTGTGCTCCATAACAAGAGAAGCCACTGCAATGAGAAGTCCGTGCACCGTAACAAAGAGTAGCCCGCGCTCGCCGCAACTAGAGAAAGCCTGCACACAGCAACGAAGACCCAACGCAGCCAAAAGTAAGTAAATAAATAAATAAATTAGTAAATTTATAAGAAAATCCTCAGGGCCTGCCGAGATGGTTTAGTCCTCCCTATTGGAGACTAGCACTCCTCTTGATTAAAGATGCTGCAGAGGCCTCTGTGTTGTAGGGTAACACACACACCCTTCAGGATCTCCATTCTGGCTGCCAGACCAATATCTAGAGTCAAGTCACCACATAGCCTGCCAGGAAACTGCTAAGGGACCAAAGGGACTATAGGAAGAAACAGCTACAGCACTCAGCTAACCTGTACCAGCTGGGCCTGGTATTAATCTATATTTGAGACCGGATCCTGTGAATGCCGGCTCAAGTGGGGTTTAGGAGAGCCCTGTCCTGTGATACATCTTTTAACTCACCAGCAAGGACCCTGGGAGACAGTGCTCACCTGCTGCTATGATGGCTCTTGGAAGCTGGCAGTAAGAGATGGCCCATGTCAAATGAAGTACAAATTCCAGGATGGATGGTGGAAGGTAACACAAGACAGAGAAATGGGCATTCTAGACTGGATATACTGTGTAAGGGCAGAAAACCCAGTTGAGAATGCTCTGGGGATGAACATGGTGGACATTCCCTTTACCAAAGGAACAAAGAATGTATTGCACAAAAGGGCTCCAGTGTCATTAGGAAGCCCAGGGGTGGCTGTCCTCTGTAGGCAAGGGCTGACAGTGGGAGATGCTATGACTGGAATTGGCCTCACGTATAGCAGCAAGCATAACAGATACTAAAATAAGGGAGGTCAGGTGGTTAAAGATCAGGAACAGGTGGATAATGTTATCATAACCAGCAGCAAAACCAGAGTGGCAGCTGGGTGGTTTGGCCCCCACAGAACTATAGAAGTGATTCATAGAACACAGCCTTCCCAGGAATGGTGAAGAGTCAGCAAGTATTGCTCAGTTTCTACAATCAAATCAGTGCTGGATGATGAGGCCGAGGGCAGCCACCTTAATAACCCATACTCACTAAAAGAGAAATCAGGAATTTCCCTGTTGGTCCAGTGGTTAAGACTCCATCTTCCCAATGCAGGGCACACGGGTTCGATCCCTGATCATGCATGCTGCACAGCGTGGCCGAAAAAGAAAATAATTAATTATTTAAAAATCAATAAATAAAAGAGAAATCAAGTTCTAGGAGGAGGTCCTTGCAATACCCTGGTGAGAGTGTATGATAATGATTCCTCATGGGGATCTAGGGCCATTTACCCAAGTAACCATACACTGGGAATTACCTACACATTTCGAAGATGTTTGGATACAGGATTCAAGTTGACGTTGATATTCAAAGTGCCAACATGGTCCTTCTGTTAGAGTTGGGAACACATGGAGGCCAGCGATAGAGTCCTGGCCCAGGTTTGACTCACAGTGAGTCCACTGGGTCAAGGACCTACCCAGTGGTCCTTTCCACATGCTTTCCATATGCTTTTTATGATTGGAACAGACGTACTTGGAAGTCGGCAGTCCTCTCCCGTTGTGCCTGGGCCTGAGGTAGGAGCTGTTGTTGTGGGAAATACTAAGTTGCTAAATGAAAGTCTCTGAAACTGTCTCCTCCCAGTCAATATAGTAAATCAAATATCTTGTGCTGGGTGGTTATCGCCCTGATTGGTACCACCGTTAGAAATCTAAAGGGTGCAGAGATACTGGCTCCCATAATATCCCCATTTAATTTGCTCCTCTGGCCTCTACAATAAAACAGACTGAAGATTACTGCAAACTCAACCCAGCTGTAGCCCTAATAGTAGCTGCTGAGTCAAGTAATACATTTGTTAGAGCAGGTTGATGTGGGTCTACCCCATCAGTGAAGTTTTTAGGGATCCAGAGATCTGGGGTCATGCCGTTCCATCACCTCCAAATTAAATGACAAAATATTGCACCTTACACCTCTTACAAAAGCACAATTTTTGGATTCTGAGGCAGCATATTCCATACTTGGGAGTACTGAGTGACATGAAATTCTGCCAAGTTTGAGCAGGTTCTAGAGCAGGAAAGGCCCCTGCAGGTACAGACAGTGAGGCAAGTGTACTCACTTGCCACTTGGTTGATAACTGACTAGAAGACCCCATGGTATTAAAGGTATTGATGACTGGAAAAAGATCTGTGTGGCAAGATACAGTAGGAAAATTACAATGCAAGACCATCTGCAATGGAGTTTTATGTATACAAGGTTCCTGGGAGAAACAGAACACCTGACCTACCTCTCTTTGAACAAAGGAACCCACCTTACCTCAAAGGAGATGTGGCAATGGATGCATAACCATAGAGTCCACTGTCCTATTGCATACTGTACCAACTAGAAGCTGCCACCCTGACAGTGCAATGGAATGGCCTTTTGAAGATACAATTGAGGCACCATCTTGGAGATAATACCTGCAAAGAAGGCATGGGAGAATTATGCCAACATGAAAATAGCAAAGGAATGAATCAGCAATTTGCAGATGTAAAGAGAAACATAAAGAGAAAATGTACCAATGGAAACAGTTGAAATGTTCCGATAATTACCCACAATTTCCATATACTAGGTCCAGTGCCCACTCTTATCACAGACACCACTGAATTTATTTATTCAGAAAATTCCTCAATATTTATTTTATTTTTTAAATTAATTAATTAATTAAAAAAATTTTTTTGCTTGTGTTGGGTCTTTGTTGCTGTGCACGGGCTTCCTCTAGTTGTGGCAAGTGCAGGCTACTCTTCATTGTGATGCACAGGCTTATTGTGTTGGCTTCTCCTGTTGCACAGCACGGACTCTACACATGCGGGCTTCAGTAGTTGTGGCTTGCGGGCTCCAGAGCGCAGTCTCAGTAGTTGTGACACACGGGCTTAGTTGCTCCGTGGCATGTGGCATCTTCCCGGACCAGGGCTCAAACCCGTGTGCCCTGCATTGGCAGGCGGATTCTTAAACCACTACGCCACCAGGGAAGTCCCTCCTCAATATTTATTAAAGGAAGCATGGTGTGAAATAATTCTTGTGAAATACAATCTGAAATTCCTGTTTTTTTTTTAAATTGGGGTATAGCTGTTTTACAATGTTGTGTTAGTTTCTTCTGTACAGCAAAGTGGAGTTCCCTGTGCTATATGGCAGGTTCTCATTAGTTATCTATTTTATACATATTAGTGTATATATATTAGTCCCAATCTCACAATTCATCCCATTCCCCCTTTCCCCCATTGGTGTCCATACGTTTGTTCTCTACATCCGTGTCTCTATTCTGCCTTGCAAACCAGTTCATCTGTACCATTTTTCTAGATTCCACACATGTGCATTAATATAGAATATTTTTCTCTTTCTGACTTACTTCACTCTGTATGACAGTCTCTAGGTCCATCCACATCTCTACAAATGACCCAATTTTGTTCCTCTTTATGGCTGAGTAATATTCTAGTGTATATATGTACCACATCTTCTTTATCCATTCGTCTGTCAAAGGACATTTAGGTTGCTTCCATGACCTGGCTATTGTAAATTGTGCTGCAATGAACATTGGGGTGCATGCATCTTTTTGAATTATGGTTTTCTCTGGGTATATGCCCAGTAGTGGGATTGCTGGGTCATATGGTAATTCTATATTTCCTTTTTTTTTTAGGAACTTCCATAATGTTCTCCATAGTGGCTGTATCAATTTACATTCCCAGCAACAGTGCAAGAGTGTTCCATTTTCTCCACACCTTCTCCAGCATTTACTGTGTGTAGATTTTTTGATGATGGCCATTCTGACCAGTGTGAGGTAACACCTCATTGTAGTTTTGATTTACATTTCTGTAATAATTAGTGCTGTTGAGCATCTTTTCATGTACCTTTTTTTTTTTTTTGCGGTATGCGGGCCTCTCACTGTTGTGGCCTCTCCCGTTGCGGAGCACAGGCTCCGGATGCGCAGGCTCAGCGGCCATGGCTCACGGGCCCAGCCGCTCCGCAGCATATGGGATCCTCCCAGACCGGGGCACGAACCCGTATCCCCTGCATCGGCAGGCGGACTCTCAACCACTTGCGCCACCAGGGAGGCCCTCATGTACCTTTTATCCATCTGTATGTCTTCTTTGGAGAAATGTCTATTTAGATCTTCTGCCCATTTTTTGATTGGGTTGTTTGTTTTTTTGATATTGAGCTGCATGAACTCTTTGTATATTTTGGAGATTAATCCTTTGTCCATTGATTCATTTGCACATATTTTCTCCTATTCTGAGGGTCGTCTTTTCATCTTGTTTATGGTTTCCTTTGCTGTGCAAAAGCTTTTAAGTTTCATTAGGCCCCATTTGTTTATTTTTGGTTTTATTTCCATTACTCTAGTAGGTGGGTCAAAAAAGATGTTGCTGCAATTTATGTCCGAGTGTTTTTCCTATGTTTTCCTATAAGAGGAAATTTTTTCCTCTGCATTTTTTTTTCCTCTGCAATTTTTGGGAATAGTTTCAGAAGGATAGGTGTTAACTCTTCTCTAAATGTTTGGTGGAATTCACCTATGAAGCCATCTGGTCCTGGACTTCTGTTTGTTGCAAGCTTTTAAATTACTGATTCAACTTCAGTACTTGTAATTGGTCTGGACATATTTTCTGTCTCTTCAGGGTCCAGTCTTGGGAGACTGTACCTTTCTATGAATTTGTCCATTTCTCCTAGATTGTCCATTTCATTGGCATATATTTGCTTGTAGTAGACTCTTATGATCCTTTGTATTTCTGTGGTGTTGGTTGTGATGTCTCCTTTTGGATTTGTTTCTATAGGTCTTTTTTTCCTCCTTCTCTTCTCTTGTGATTTGATGACTGTCTTTAGTGTTATGTTTGGATTCCTTTTTCTTGTTTTGTGTGTATATCTATTATAGATTTTTGTTTTGCTTTTACCATGAGGTTCTTGTATAGCAGTCTATATATATATGCACTTGTTTTAAGTTGCTGATCTCTTAATTTCAACTCCGTTTTAGATACCCTGCATTTATACTCCCATCCCCTCATGATTACTGTTTTTGGTATATTTTCTATCTAATTGTTTTGTGTATCCCTTAATTGCTTACTGTGGATACAAGTGATTTTTACTACTTTTGTCTTTTAACCTCCCTGCTAGCTTTGTGTGTGGATGATTTCCTACCTTTACTGTGTTTGCCTTTACCAGTGAGCTTTTCCTTTTTGTAATTTTCTTGTTTTTAATTGTGGCCTTTTTTTTTTCCCACCTAGAGAAATTCCTTTAGCATTTGTTGTAAAGCTGGTTTGGTGGTGCTGAATTTTCTTAGCTTTTGCTTGTCCGTAGAGCTTTTGATTTCTCTATCAAATTTGAATGACAGCCTTTCTGGGTATTCTGGTCATAGGTTTTTCTCTTTAATCACTTTAAGTATATCATGCCACTCCCTTCTGGCCTGTAGAGTTTCTGCTGAAAAATCAGCTGATAACCTTATGAGAATTCCCATGTATATTATTTCTTTTCCCTTGTTGCTTTTAATATTCTCTCTTTAATTTTTGTCATTTTGATTACAATGTGTCTTGGTGTGTTCTAATGTGGGTTAATCCAGTATGGGACTCTCTGCACTCTCTGGACTTGGGTGAGTGTTTCCTTTCCCATATTAGGGAAGTTTTCAACTATTATCTCTTCTAATAATATTTTCTCAGGCTCTTTCTCTCTTCTCCTTCTAGGACCCCTACAATGTGAATATTAGTGCATTTGGTGTTGTCCCAGCAGTCTCTTAAACTGTCCTTATTTCTTTTCATTCTTTTTTCTTTATTCTGTTCAGTGGCAATGATTCCCACTACTCTGTCTTCCAGCTCACTGATCAGTTCTTATGCTTCATTTAGTCTACTATTGATTCCTTCCAGTGTATTTTCCATTTCGGTTATTGTATTCTTCAATTGTTTTTTTGTTCTTTATATTTTCTAATTCTTTGTTAAAAACTTTAATTTCTCACTCTGTGAATCCATTCTTCTCTTGAGTTCTTTGATCATCTTAACGATCATTACTCTTAACTCTTTCTCAGGTGGATTACTTACCTCCACATCACTTAGTTCTTCTTCTAGGGTTTATCTTGTTCCTTCATCTGAAACATATTCCGCTGTCACTTCATTTTGTCTAAATTGCTATTCGTATTTTTATGTATGCGGTAGGTTAGTTACATTTCTCGACTTTGGAGAAGTGGCCCTCTGTAGGGGACATTCTATGTGTCCCAGCAGTGAATTCCCTTATCATCACCCAAGGGCCAAGGGCCGGGTGGTCCCAGGGTAGGGTCTGGCCTGCGTTTGCTGACTCTGTCTGCAGGCCGCAGAACTGTAGTTTTCTTGCTTCTGTTTGTCCCCTGGTGGGTGGGGCTGGTCTAGAGGCTTGTGCAGGCTTCCTGGTGGGAGGCGCCTCTGTCTGCCTCTTGGTGGATGGTGCTGGGTCTTGGCCTTCTAGAGATGGTGGGCAGAGCCATGTCTAGGGACGTGTGTAGAGGTGGCTGTGCTCAGGACGGCTTTAGGCAGCAGGTCTGCTGACGGATGGGGCCGTGTTCCTGCCCTGATGGTTGTTTGGCCTGAGGCATCCCAACACTGAAGCCTACAGGCTGTTGGGTGGGGCCAGGTCTTGGTTCCAAAATGTCAGCCTCCAGGAGAGCTCACAGGGATGCATCCTCCCTGATATGTCTGCCACCAGTGTCTATGTCCCCAGGGTGAGCCTCCCCAAGAGACCCTCCAAGACCAACAGGTAGGTCCAACCTAGGTTCCTATTGAATTATTGCTTTCGCCCTTGGTCCCAGTGCATGTGAGTTTATGTGCACCCTTTTAAGAGTGAAGTCTTTATTTCCCACAATCCTATGGAGCTCCTGCAATCAAGCCCTGCTGGCCTTCAAATCCAAATACTCTGGAGGCTCCTCTTCCCAGTGCCAGACTCCTGGGCTGGGGAGCCTGATGTGGGGCTCAGAACTCTCCCTCCTGTGAGAGAACCTCTGTAATATAATTATTCTCCAGTTTGTGGGTCGCCTACCTTGGGGGTATGGATTTGATTGTATTGTCAGTCTGCCTCTCCTACTGGTCTCCTTGTGGTTCCTTCTTTGTCTTTAGTTGTAGAAGATCTTTTCTGGAAGGTTTTAGTCTTTTTCAATGATGGTCATTCTGCAGACTGTTGTGATTTTGGTCTGCTCGTGAGAAGAGGTGAACTTAGGGTCCTTCTACTCTGCCATCTTCGCAGCTCTTCTATAATTTATCTAGTTCTGGAGGCTGAGGTCAGGGTACCAGCGTGGTCAGGTAAGTGTCCTCTTCTGAGATGCAGACTTACTTTATGCTCACATAGTGGAAGGGCTAGAAATTCCAGTTTTCTGAAGAGCACAGCTACTAGTTTAGATTAAGCTATGTGGATTTAGCAAGGCAATGAATCACTTTATTGCAACCTGCCAAACACCAGGCATAGTGTGTGTGGATATATGTGTGTGTATGTATATATATTTTATTTCATTTAATCAAAACCTTGTGAGGAAGACTGAATCATTCCCATGTTAGAGCTGGAGAAACAGACTTAAGAGTTGTGATTTTCTTAGTAACTTCAAGTCCAGTGCTTTCATAGCAGTGCAGCTGAGTAGTTAAGAGCTTGTGCTTTGAGAATCAGACTTCCTGGACCAAATCCTGGCTCCTACACTTACTGCATGTCCTTGGGCAAGTTATCTATGCCTCATTCTCCTCATGTATAAATGAGAATAAAAATACCTTTTAAGGGTATTGGGAGGCATCAGATGATACATGGTAATTAGGACAGTCCCTGGCACACTGGCTTTTTCTGTTTCCTACTTTTATGCAGACATCATAGCAGGAGGACTAAGGAAGAAGCTGGTTTTGGACACGTGTGGCCAGAGTGTGTTACTCTTTGTGTTACCACTTTTCCCTGTGTTCTCTGGTCAAAACGTACTTGGGAGAAGCCTTTGTACTATGGACGTGGATGGGAACTTAAGAGGGAGTATGAGCATCGTCTGGCACTAGTGGCTAGGTCCTGTCCCTTCAGTAACCTAAACCACCAGGGAAGTACCACTACTGTTTGGTCACACTGTCTCTTAAACTGCGAGCTTCTTGGAGGGTGGAATCATGCCTTTGGCTTTAAACATTTAGGACCTAGCAAGGATGATGCTTCTCATGTGTTAGGTGCTGCACAAATGTTTCTGGAATAAATAGGAGTGCCCATGTGCCTTTCCCTATGGTTAAGAATAGGATTGCTTTATGTGGGAAGCCTACTTGGCCAGGAAGGTTAAAACACAACTAAACTCAAGCACCTGAACTATGCCCTGATTCTGGGCTGCTGAGGAAAAAAAAGGTGGTAATGTCTATGAGTAATTGTTTTTCCCCCATGAGGCTTTAAGCTGGATATAAAATTCTGGTAACTGGGGCCTCCCTGGTGGCGCAGTGGTTAAGAGTCCGCCTGCCGATGCAGGGGATACGGGTTCGTGCCCCGGTCTGGGAGGATCCCATATGCCGTGGAGCGGCTGGGCCCGTGAGCCATGGCCGCTGGGCCTGCGCATCCGGAGCCTGTGCTCCGCAACGGGAGAGGCCACAACAGTGAGAGGCCCACATACCGCAAAAAGAAAAAAAAAAAAAAAAAAAAAAAAATTCTGGTAACTGAGTTGTTTAAGAGGGAACTTTATAACATCCATTTCTATTCCCAGGTTATAGAAATTCAAGACCCAATCAACCCCCGCAAATGGGTATCACTATCAGCTTCTGTGGGAAGTGTGGCTTTGCTCTTGGTACAATCGTCTTTTTGGCTCATATTAGAGTTTGAGAGGGCAGCTCCTCTCTGGAATCAGTTAACCTTATTCATGTTAATGCTTGTGTTTTGTAGCAGATGAATCCCTTGGCCAACATTTTAAAGTAAAACTGCTTCAGCTGAACAGTATGTGTACTTCCAACTTGAAAACCACAACCCTAAGTCACTAAACCACGTATTGTTCCACACCTAACAGTGTGAAATTAACTGAAATTGAACACTTCCAAATCTAACTCCAGGGGGCCAGAATACATCTGTCCATCCTTTTTCTGTCCCTCTACATCATCCTTGAACCTAAGACTTATTCATCTGGAACCTCAGGCCTGATTAATGAAATTTCCTCACTCTAATTCTCCACTGAATATTAACTCATTTAGGGGCTCCCTTTTCATCTCAGATGAACAAATTGTTGACTCCGCTTTTTTTGCTCAGAAACCAGTAAGACCAAAATTTACATACAATTCTACTACTTACTACTGTATCAAGAAATGGTGAGAAACAAGACCAGATTAGTATTACCTAAATACTTTTAGAAGGTTTTAATCATACTTAAAGTTAAGCAGTATGGATATATGGCAGGGGAAGGGAGAGACTGACTGGAAGAAGACGGCTTGAGCTTGAGGGACCCAAGAAATAGAGGTCAGGTATCAGTGATGGCAACCTGAAAGACCTCAAGCTACCACTAGACTATGTTGAGGTAAGAACTGTCTTCTATATTCCCAGCACCTGACACATACGTAGCTGATACTTGACTCCCTGCCTAATTATAACAGAGCCTCATTGCTTGCTTAAACTCTCCAGTGCAAGAAAAATTTCCTTCTACTTTGGTATGATATTTCCCTGTCCAGGGAAATGTGTGTTTTTGACAATAATTCTTTGGAGTAATTCCATGTTGGAATATGGAGTTAAGTTGGTGAGTCTTACCCGAACATTTTTAACCATTTCCAGATAACAGCCTACTAGCTATGGGCATTAGTCAATATGTGTTGTCTATATTGCTTGATATCTACCAATTTTCACTCTAAAAAATTCTTGTCAAATTAGGTGTGGAAAAGACTGACGGAAAGTATCTGTAAAAATTCAAAGAAATTCTGTATTCGCCATATGTAAAAGACTCTAGCAGACATGTCAAAGGAATGGCATAGGCTTTGTCAAAAGGTTGGATGGAAAATAAATGTACACCTAAAAGCATGCAATTAAAGTATCCATATTTTCTGATTTCCCACTCTAAACAGCCCCCAGTTCAGAAAGATAGATCTGAGGGCTTCTATTAAGAATCTAAGTGATGCCATGTCACGGTCACCCTACCACAGAAATAAGCTTTTACCCATTATAACTCAAGAAACGCTGAAAATCAATAGCACTCTTGGCTTAACATCTGTTGCCACCATCTTCTGGATATTCCAGGAAAACCAGTCACTAATTTGAGCACCAACAGCAGACCCAGCCCTACACCTGAGGGTGTGGAGACCAGCACATAGAGGAAGGAAAGGGGCCAAGGAACCATTTCCCTTTGGCAACATAAAAGAAACATGCAAATGCTAAGATAGCCAGTGTAACATTAAGACATCTTTGTCTAGTTCTTTTGTTTCATTTCACAAGCAGAAATTTTATGGCTAAAATTTCTTAAAGCACCTAAAATAGAATTAAGATGCTTTTCACAAATAGGTCAACTGTGGTTAACTGCTGACTATGATTGGAATGGAAAAGTGAAAATACTGAAAATGCCAAGAAGCTATGAAATATGATACAGTGGCAGCATAAAAAAAATCACTGATGGGGACTTCCCTTGGTGGTCCAATGGTTAAGAATCCGCCTTCCAACACAGGGGATGCGGGTTCAATCCCTGATCGGGGAACTAAGATCCCACATGCCACAGGGCAACTATGCCTGCACGCTGCAACTACTGAACCCGTGCACCACAACTACAGAGCCCATGTGCTCTTTAGCCCACGTGCCACAACTAGAGAGAAGCCCACGTGCTGCAACTGAGAGACCAGACGCAGCCAAAAAATAAATAATATTTAAAAATAAAATGGATTATTTGCCTTAAAAAAAAATCACCGATGACCTGTTAGAAAAGACATACCTCATACATTTAGGTTCTGACCATCTACTCTCAACTTTTTTAAACCTATGATATACTCTGATCCTACTACCGTCTACATCTTGCCCCCAACCAAGAGTATGTTGGAGATTTGCTTTCTGTAATTTATACTGTGAAAGCAAGTAAATTAAATGCCTTTTCAGACTATACTCACCTCATTCCCCAACACAGCCCCCGACCATTCTTCTATCATAGAGCACAATTGGTATTAACTAAGGACAAAACCATGCCCCTTGCCCCTTACCAGAAGGGCTGAACGGGCAGAAGGTTATGTGACCAAGTCTACTGTCAACCACTAACTGCAATGTCTTCTGGGTTATTGTGTTCTATGTTGGAGAAGCCAGAGATAAGATTTATATGACCAAACTGCGGAGAAGCACTTATACAAATCTTTCATTGGCTATACTTTCGTTGTCATTTTTTCCACTGTAGATCCTAGCCAATAAAGGGCCTAAAGTATTAATGGTTTCAAATTAACACAACCAACTGAACAGCACATACTTGGTGGCTTGTAAGTGAAGACGGTGCAAACTATACAGCTGGTTGGTCACTCTGTAAGTCCTAAAAGTCCTAAAATTTAGGAGGACTGAACTTAAGGATGAGAATATGAAAGAGTGGTAATGGAAGTGAGTGAGAAGGCACATATGTGAAGTAGTGACTACAGCATTTTGGTAGAGGCTTGTGTTCCCAGCCTTCTCCATCATACCAAATTAGAGCACATTTAGAGAAAAACCTGAGACTGGAAAGCTTGGACATCAAGGTAGGGTTTATTAGTACTTGCATATTTTAAATGTTTAAGAATCACAGCATCTATGAGTAAAGAAGGCACACAGGTTATTAGTAACTGAATCTACTAGTTTTCCTAAAGCTGGGTCTGGAAGCCACGCATTCTGGATACAGGATTTTAGGCAATTGAAATCCCTCAGTACGTCACTTCATAAATTGAGTAAATGATAAAACAAACTCCCTTACTGTCTGCTTGTGTGGGTGATAATGGCTATGAATATGCTAGCAAAAAAAAAGAGAAAAATACAAATATAAGTACTGAGATCTATTTTGGGTCCTTCCATTTCCAGCCATAAGAATGGTGATTCTATTTTCTACATTCAGCACTCTGCATCATCAAGAAAGACTTCTCTTCTCCTCCTCCTTGACAGACTGCTTCCAACAGGAGTATGGCTACCTTGAGAACAGGAGCCATAAACATTATCCTCTAAAACAATCTTTACTTTGACTGAATAAGCTTTATAGTTTTTGAAAGTCCGAAATCAAGTTTTGGGATGATAATTTTTTTCCTAGAGCATAATGTAGTCTTGATCACTCTTTTTGGTATGTGACAAGCCTTCTTGCTTCAGATTTTAGGAATGGATAAGAAGCTCCAAGACTCATTATTTAGAGAATACTTTATTAGTTTCTGTAATCAAACCCATGTAGATAAGACCTTACATATTTAATACAGTGCGTTACCCCTGTACAAATGGAAAAATTTATGTTTAACGTTTCTAGACCAATATGGCTGTTGATTTCTGTACAATGCCAACCCAACACGGTACAACTGGGATACTTCTCCAAAGTTGACAGCACAGCTAAAGTTTCCAAAAATTCAAATTATATATATATGTATATATATATAGATAGATTTATTTATTTATATAAAAAGACCAATAGCAGTATGTTATGCATCAATAGCAGCAACAGCTTTTCCAGGTTCTGCAGTCATCTGAACAAAATTATAGAGACATCCAGCGCACTCCATTAAAAAAAAAAAAAAAGTAAAAAACAAAACCTCAGAAAACAGCAAATTCTGTTACTGTTGTGGTACCTGGCACCATTTTTTTTTTATTAGCTTCTCAATTATCATCTGGAAAGAAAACATTCTAGAATAACGTCATTAAAAACAGGTCTGATAAAGCACGGTCACTACTACATATCATAAAGCAGGTACAAGATATTTTACATTCACAGAGGTATGATACAGTACTGTCCTACATCTATAATACTAGAGGATATAATGAAAAAGGCATTATTTGAGACTTGATTCTACTTTTCCAGCAGAGGGCCCAAAGGATGGTTATAACACAGCTCTGGTACAGAAATGCACCTTCTTAGATAGGATTTCCTTTCTTTAGTGGCACAGTTCTAGGTACTCACTGATCTTCATGAACATCAGCTAAAAACCGTTTAAAAAATTAAAAAAACCTACTGGATTCATACAAATGACTGAGTAGAGGCAAGCAAGATTCAACCTAACTAGTATTTGACCAACTCTGTTGTGTCTGAACGGTAAGAGTTCCATGGAAGAAAGAAGAGCCAAGTAGCACATCAAACCTTTGGGCCACAACCAAAACACAGCATCTTTTCAAACAGAAGCAGTAGCCAAACACTGCCCACCTGGATATGTTCAAGGATGCTGACGTCAATATTTCATCATCTGCTCACTCATTCAGGAAGAAGGGGAGATCAGTTACTGTATTTTGATTGTGTTCAACTCAATCACCACATTACAAAAATAGCAAGCTGCCATAATAAAAAATAAGGCTCCTCTATCCAGCACCAGTTATCTTCCGTTCTTCACCACCAAGCCTATAAATGCTATAACCATATCCAAAGAACATAACGGAGCAAAGAAACCACATCTGATGTCTTAGCTGGGATCATCGCATTGTCCAGGCTGAGCTATTCCTCTGTGATGTTACTGCCCTCACGTTTCTGGTGTTTCATCTAACCGTAAGGATTTTAGTTCTAAATTACGTGCACTCAAGGAATGTGTGCACGTATTCGTATATAAATTTGACTGAAGATGTATGGCCATCAACAGAGTGCATGTTATATAGTAGGTGCAAGCTGGCAAAGCCTCATTTTTACTGGTGCAGCAGCTGTGTGTCAGTGTAAATTGCTCCTATGTCCCTTGTGCACCTCCAAGCTCTGGACAGGATAATGTCAGAGACCATTTTACCCCTTTGGCTGCTGGCATTATCTGACTTCATCCTCCCTCTTTCCCCTCTCCCTTCCCCCAACCCCCTGCAACAGCCCACAGCCTTTAGGATTTTGTTTCTTCGGTTTTGATTGCCTGAGGTTTGATTGGTCCAGTTCTAACAGGTTTGGTGGCTATGGTGGGTGCAGGGGGTGGCTTTTCTTCTACTTTTTCCTGACAGACACCAGGAGGGTCGGTCAGTGTTTCAGGAGGTTTACTTGAATCACTGTCCACTTTCTGGGCTTTGCCTCCTATCTGTTTGTTCTGTTGCTGTTCAGAGAAGAACCGCTGCGTGGACTGAAGAACCTCTGCTCTCTGCTTTGCCTTAAAAAATGAGAAACAACAACTGAAAATGCTACAGTATTACCAAAGCTTGTCAATCAAGCTCAGTTCAAATTCTTTTACCAATCACAAATCAGTTTTCCCCATGTTGGTTTGGCCCCAAAGTACCTCACTGATCTTTTGGCTTTTAATGGATAGATTTCTTCCTATTTTTGAAAACATTCCATGTGATTTAAAAAAATAATAATAAAAAAATATAAAAAGAACAGGACCACCTCCCACCATCTTTTCAAAGTTTGCCCTTTTATAAAATAATAAAATAGAAATTGTTGTTGGTTTGTATCTTTTCTGGAACAAAGCTTATTGATATGAAATTTTATTTAGGGAGCCTGCTTGCAAATTTGAAAACATATATGTAATACTTAAAACTTCTAGTTATCAATATGTGGTCTATAATAAAATGAAAAGGAAGCACTTATATTGTGGCATTACCAACACCTAGGACCAAATGTCTTGTGGCTGAGTCCTCTTCCCACAGCTCTCTTCTGCAGGGGAAGAGCATCAGAAATTAGTAACTACAACTTCACTCGATCACTAAGTTCTGATAGCTCCTACCATATTCTGAGCTGGTAAAATAATTTCCTAGTTTTATTGACTCTGTGCCCCCACAGAATATACTTACGTCAATCTGTAAATTATACCACTGTATAACATACACAATTAAAACTAAAGTTTCTACACCTCTTGCATATAACAAAAGCCCTTCATGTTCTATAGGTAACCTGTACTATATTCAAAGATCTGAAGCAATTTTCATGAAATCTGTATCCTTCCCCAGCCCATTCATTATTAAGCTCTAATGTCATTTCCAACATGGGGATGTATGAAAATCAAGTGCCAAGAAGGCAAGAGAACTGGAAACCAAGGCCAAATGGTTTCCAAAGATTTCTACACATACTAGTATTTTTAATAGTTATGAATGGATGGAAATCCTAGGCACATAGCCTATTTAAAAGTGGATAACATTTAATAAGCATTTCACTGCAGGGAAGTCTTCAAATTTGATTACTCAGGATTAGAAACAAGGGATATCCACCCAGAAAGAAACTTTACTCAGTCAACCGAATTTTCTAACGGGATTGTCACAAACATGTTTCTAATTCAGAGTAAAGCGTTTACTATGGACATTTCCCATTTGAAAGCAGTAAGCTTTTCTTTGTTCTCGTCTGACCTGATATATAAAGTGACAAAATTGGCAAAATTATTAAGACCTCTGAAGTTAAGTCTAGAAACAGAAATAAACTGATTCAGCTAGCTGTACAGGCAGACAGGTAAGGTTTATGCTATAAAAACTGTCCCCACACAGACTCCTAAAGACACCCTTCTGCATTAGCAAACCTCAAGTTTATCAGCGCCTTTTATCACGAAGGATCCCAAAGTGCTTTTTGAGTTCTTCATCTACAACTACACAATCTGTTGTGGAATATGGCTGCCTCAGGTGGCAGGCAAAAAAACGGGTATGAAACCAGTTTGAGAAGAAAACTGTACTTGGATGACTCATGAAGGAAGAAAAATCAAGATAGGTAACATGCCTCACCCATTCCAGAGTTTTCACATAACCATGATTTATATCTTGGGATGGGGGGAAGGGGGTGGGGTGGAAAGGGAGAAAAGAAAAAAAAGAAAATGGGGAAGCCTATAATAATTCATATTACTTATTTGCTCTTCCAAAAAATGTAGCAGCTAAACTTAGATCTCCCTCAAATATTTATTTTGTAAGCAATTCATTTGGCCACAGAGTTTAAAATCTTAACTTGTTTGCTGACTATAGCTGCAAAAAACAAAAAACAACAAAAACATTAAAAAAAAAAGAAAGAAAAAAGTGTGGGGGGGTAGGGAGAAAAAAAAAGAAATTAAAAAAGGGGGGCGGGGTAGGATGAATAAAAGTAGTTAGTTTGGTTAAAAGTCTGCTAAGACAATGAATGCCTGGATATGCAGTTATGGGTCCAGAGGCATCTTAAGACATGGTTCAGAGACAGATTCTTGCTCTGTTGGCTGTTAACACTGTACTAACCTTCATGTCTTGTTCAGCCTTCAACGCAGCCTGGGCCTGATTACCTCTGACTCCAGATAGTGATCCACAAGGACCCCTGGCTACATGTGGCAAACGAGCATGGCTCATGAGGCCTGTGGTCAGCGGAGGAGGCATCTGACTGGCCAGTGCCATTGGTGGCCTCTGAACAGGCGCTGGGAAGGTGTTAGTATGTGGGGCTCTTACCAATGGAGGGACCAGGTTAGGCTGAGAGAGAATCTGAGTGAAAAAAACAAAACATACAACATTGAACTGTTAAAAAAAGAAAAAAATTGCCAACTAGACCAGGTTGGCTTATCCCAGAGTAAATCTGTGCCCATTCTGTCAGTGAAAGGAAGTGTATGGGTTTGTGCCATTCTATTACAAGGACCAAGAACAAATGGGCCATGCTTGGAGAATCTAACAGAAAAATTAGGCAAAGCATGCTATGGCACTTCAGCTGGTTCTAGCATTTCAGCTACAAATTCTGAAGGGGAGACAGAAAGGCTATTAATTAGGATATATTTTAAAAAAGATATAACTGCAGAAAAGGCACATACCTATACCAAATATAATCTGAAGATAAATGAAAATAATACTAATTCAACAAATATATGAGTGCTTATTAACTTTAGTTAGTCTTTCCATATGATTAGCAAAGGGAAGCCAACATTTTTACACATACATTAGAACACCTTTTTGAATTTCCAGCTCAACTACATATAGTTATCTTCAAAAAACAAAAACCACCCCCCTCCACGCAACTTTAAAACTAGAAAACGTTAAGCACTGGGACCCTTCTCTGAAAAGTCATCTTCAAAAAGATAAAAGGATCAGGACTGAAATAAATGTTCAGAGCTGTGTGGGGAATCTTTTGACTATATTTCAATTGTCTGCTTTAGAACTATATGGTTACTTGTGTCTAGCTAAAAATTGTAGAGAATATATTTGAATGTCATAAATTTACTAAAAACTGTTTCTAAACTGGTTATAATACGGCAAGATTATAAAATCAGAGAATTAGCCAGATTAGCAATCACTTGCAAGTAAATAATACTCATTTCTCACTTATATCTGCCCACCTGGGGTGCAAACTGTGTAGGAAAAGGTTGTGTCATTCTCACAGTGGCAGGGGCTGACTGGAACTGCTTCTGATAGACAATGCTGTTCATTTTGCTGGACTGGCTGTTCGGACTTGTGGAAGTAGCCCTTGGAAAGAAGCCATCACTGGTCAGTACGGTAATGCCACATAAATGATGCTGTTAGATTTTTAGAGACATTGCTCTTGGTAGATTCATCATACTTGGTAGCTGAAAATTTACCAAGGTGAGTTACCAAACATTATGGTGGTAATGAGGAGACGCTGGAGGTGCAGATGTGAGAAAGCACACTAGCTAGATTTTCCCTGGGTTAAAATTTTTTTTCTTAAAATAGAGTATAGCAAATGCGTTCTTAATAATTTAATAGCTTAACATTTTGGTAAAACTTTAGAATGTCTTATACTTACTATAGGAAAAGTGGCATTAAGTATCTAACAAACAAATGGTGCTCAGTTATTCGGATATTCTATAAGCAAATTTAAAGGCCCATTTTACCGGAAAGGACTAGACGTTGGTGTGGTGCTTCTACCGCTGATTGGAGGTGTGCCTGGTTTTATATCAATGCCACTTCCAAAGGCTTTTAGTTCCATTTCAGACATCTGAGAAAGAGCATAAAGTAAACTTAACATTTCTGCAATTCCATAAACTGAAGTGCTGTGTTTAGTATTCTATATATGATAACTTCATCTGGCAAAGTGCAAAGAACCTTAGTACAAAATTCCTCCACAAAATTTATGAATTCTTTGTTATTAGGTAAAAACCAGAGGGGACCAAACACATTAACAGAGAGCAGATAAAAAATAAGTATACTGAGTTTGACATTTCTTGGAGGGTGGTAAAAACAGATGCATTTTATTTTTATAGACTACACAGATGCATATATCTAAACTCATGGCCTTAAATCCTCAAAGAAACTGCGTAAATTTCTCTTCACTTACTTTTCCTGTGGTTGCGATCATGCTATGCTGTGTTCCAGCAGGGATTAAGCCCCTGAAAGGCTGGCTTACTTGTGCAGGACGACTCATGCTCTGGGCCTGTGCTTGTGGGGTGGTATGCTGTAATGGGGGCTGAAGAGTCTGAGGCAAAGCAATTAAAGGCTGCCCAGTGGATCCAAAATTAGGCAAGGAAAGCTGGGAGGCTGGTAAAGGTACTGTAACCTAGAAAATAAGCAAACAGAAACTGTAACAATTTGCTTAGACCTGTTGTATATCCCTTTTACTATATATTATACATGACTCTTCAAATACTTTTGAGTAAGGTTTTAAACAGAATACTTCAATCTATTACTATATTTCACATATAAATATTTTGTTTAGTGACTATCTCCATTCTTTTATTAAATGTGCAACAATAAAACAGATTAGCAGTAGAGAAACTATACATATAAAATAATTATGACTATCTTTGAATTAACCCATAGTACATGCCTAATAACCACAAAATACAATAAAATTATGAATATACAATTTAAGAAAGCAGTTACAACTTTCATTTTTATAATAGACATTTTTATACTGTTTTCAGGTGTGGTCTAAATGAGCTTTGACAAAAAAACAGTGTTTCAGTTCTCATACAAATAATATTTAACTTGAACGTCAATATGGTGATATTTTTTGAATTCTCACCCCCTAAAATACCCACCAAAAAGTTATGAGAAAATGACTAATGACTTGCCTCTCTCCTCCAGCCCTCCACCAACTTTCAAAGAGTAAGCTGATTAATGACATTGCCAGAAGAGATAGTTTCATAAAAATATACATTTTTCACTGAAAATTATTATTACATTCATATACTTAAGAAATGTGTTTGTCATTTTTACGCTGTCATAACTCTGCCACACAGTCCTATGTATTATATTAACCGGTGTGGTGGTCTTCAGGGTCTTCCTTCACCTCTAGCACGAATGGGTAAAGCATTTATCCCACTTACATGTAACTGCATATCCTGGACAATGGTTTTCAAACTTTTACGTTTGTGGAATCTTTTGTTAAAATAAATGATCACACAGAAATCCATTTTAAAAAGAGGTAAAAAGCATAATGGATTGAAGTGGGGGTGAGAAGAGGGGTGGTATAGGACTGAAACATGTCCCACTACTAGTGGACCCCATGGAATTCCGAGACACCTCAGAGAGAAGTCTGAAACCACTGCACCACCTCCCCATCTTAGTTCTATTTAAATTCCCCAACAATAACAAAAGCAACAGCAACAGCAGCAACAACAACAATAATAGTAAAGAAAATTGAGGAAATTTACCATGCCATAGTTTACCTGCTGGAGAGCACTTGGTGACTGGGCAGTGTTATAAAAATTTGTCTGACCAGGCTGTTGTACTTGTCCAGAATAAAGATTTGAAGCCTGGGTAAGATTCGCTCTAGCCTAGAAAATATTTTGTAAGAAGTAAGATTGAAATATTTTTCAATTCAGATATCAAGATCATGACTTCAAAGTAATCTCTAAGAATTTTAGCATTAGATAGAAAGGAAGATCTTGTTTTTTCCACTGTGTCATTTAACATTTTTTCTTTCAAAACTGTTTTCTTAAATAATTTGCTGCATAGGAATACAAAGACAGACCATGATTCTAGCTCCTGCCTTACCTGGAGAAGATGTGTATCAATCAGTTGGGAACCCCCTAGTCCTGATGCCTGGCCCAGCTGATGTTCATACAGTATAGGAATAGGCTGAGTATTTGAAGTTTGCTGAAACGCAAGACCCGACTGTGCCTTGGCAAGTTCCTGGTGTTGGACAGCTGGGAAGTTGTGGATGGCAGTACCAGAAAGTACCACTGATGGCTGGGATAGACTGCTTTGCATGAAGGCTGGCTGAGATCTACAGAAGTATTAAAGAGAAAAGGCTTGTGTTAGAAGTTAATTCTATCTGGAATCTTAAGAATGAGTATCTCAAATGACCAAATACTCTAATCAGCACAATTAAAGAGGCAGAGTGTGTCTAAAGCACTTGTTTCAAGATTTAGAGCCCTGTATACAGCAAAGCTCCCCATGTAAAAGTTCTGGGAAAAGGCTTGCTCTTCCTGAGGAAATGGTAAGATTTCCTTCTCTGTAACAATGAGAATAATTCTCTTTTCATGTGTTCATTAGCCAGCTCAGAACCAAATCTGCTGTTTTTCTCTTTGGTATTGACATTCTATTCAAATTTATAGCACCAACAGCTCTGACTTCCGTTATTTGTATTTCATTACTTCCACATATATGTGTGTGTATATACATACATACATATACATGTATATATATTTTTCCTCTAAGAGGTCTCAAGACCTCTATGGAATGAAGCAGAGTAGTAGTTAGCAACAGGATTACCCACAAAATTTTGTTTTGTTAATTGAGGTATAAGGGACTTATAACATTACACTAGTTTCGGGTGTACAATATAATGATTTGGTATTTGTATATATGCAAAATGATCACCACAATGAGTCTAGTTAACATCTGTCACCACACAGTTACACATTTTTTTTTTCCTTGTGATGAGAACTTTTTAAGATCTATTGTCTTAGCAATGTTCAGATATGCAACACAGTATTATGGTCAAAGGGTATAAACCTCCCATTATAAAATAAGTCATGGGGATGTAATGTACAGCATGGTGACTATAGGTAATAATACTGTACTGCACATTTGAAAGGTTTTAAAAAAAAATACAATGCTGAAATCTAACCTCAGACTGCCCTATTATTTCTGGGATGGAGGTGTCCAATCTTTACACGTGACAGGAACAAAACCCATTAAGCAGGAGCACTAGTCTAGGGTCACAAGTAATCTTTACAATGTCCACTTATAATCTGTTTCAAATATAAAATGTAAAACATAAGCATACTGTTAAAACTACCCCGGTCCTGACAGAAATTAATTCAAGGATTCCCTGTTAGTAAACACTATGCTAGTTAGGTTCAGAACAAGAAACAGCAGAATGATGCGGTAGGGATACAAACAACTACTTTCAAAGTTGAAACTGGTGCCTTCCAAGTAGCCATTTGCCACAATTACATATACAGCTTATATTTCTATTGAACAGGTCTGGTCTTAAAAAGTACATCTTCCAAGGCAATTGTTAAAATGGGGGTTACAAATACAGAATTGCATTGCTAATCCGTCTCCCATGGCTACGGAAGACATGACTAATTAATTACTAAACTCTTTTTAACAGCTGAAAAGTTGCAAACTTTTCAACAATGTTTCAAACAGCCAGTACCAATTAAAAGGAGATTAGTTTTGAAATTATTTGCTATTTCTAAATCTACTGAAGTTTTAAAATTTTAATTTTTACCACAAATTTCAAGATAACCTCAAATTTAATAACATGAAAGAGACTGCCTATAATTCCAGTTGGGGTAAATAATTTTACTTGTAGTGAGAGAGAATTTCTTGGAATAACCAAACCAAACTGTCATACCACACCATTACTCTGGTATGACAGAGTTAATACCAGAAAATAAAACATACTATGTAATTATACAGATGTACTAAATTCTACTGAATAATCTTTAATAAAAAACGAAAGTGAGAGCCACATTTATTAAGTTTACTAACAACTCTGTTCCTTTGAGAAAGTTTGATTAGCTGAGCCTAGCTTCTTTAGGAGTAAAACATGATCTGAAAGAAATGAGCTGTATCAATTGATGCCAAGTTTAATCTATAAAGTACGGAAATTCTACCTAAACCACTTAAAAAGCAAATTTCTAAAAGGAAATGCCTAGTTTTGCAAACTTCTTTACAGTAAATATCCTAAAAGGATTTTTTTTCTTTTTTTTAAAAAAAATATTTATTTACTTATATATTTATTTGGTTGCACCAGGTCTTAGTTGCCGAAGGCGGGCTCCTTATTTGTGGCTCACGGGCTCCTTAGTTGTGTCATGTGAACTCTTAGTTGCAGCATGCATGTGGGATCTAGCTCCCTGACCAGGGATCGAACCCAGACCCCTGCATTGGGAGCGTGGAGTCTTATCCACTGCACCACCAGGGAAGTCCCTTATTTTTCTTTTTGATGGTTTAGGGCCATTACCATAAGTATCAATGACGGGTATACCATGATGATGACTGAGTTATGCCATGATCACTGCTGTCATTCAACTCTTACCCCACCCTTCCACTCTCATTAAGTTGGAGATGAGAGACACCTGGGTTAAATCCAGGCTCTGCCACTTATTTGCAGTGTAACATTAGGATAAAATACCAAAGAACCCAAAAACAAAACAAAAAAACCCCCCACAACTCCTTCGAATGTCAAATGGGGATGACTTAATCTACCTTATATGGTTTTGTGAAAACTAAATAAGTTAGTGTATGTAAAGGGCTGAATAATTATCTTATAAAGAATTCAATAAAGATCAGTTTTCATTACTTGCTTAAACTGCAAAGATAACTTACAGTAGTGAATCTTTCAAAAGAATGGTTTTTTCTACACTGCAGAGCATCACCACTCATCACCACTACTTCTATTCTTTGTTTGACACTCTACTCTCTCGCTTTTATTATATTTCACCCTGGCCTCTGCCCCCTTACATACTGTAATCTGCCATGCCTCAGCTCTTACACAGAGCAGGTCTGGATTTAGAGTTGTTAGCAGCGAGATAGCACTCAAACTTTCAGGTCTTTTAGCAGCTATTTTCTGTGATTTCTAATTGTTATAGGACTGCTGTTAGCCTCTTCTTCAAGACGCTTTGACGCTTCACTTTGTTCAATAAAGACTGACAGAAATTACCAGAGGCTGAAGTTCATGACACATACTCAACACAATTATTTAATGTAGTTTATAAGAGGGTCATCGCGTTTTGGAGGGGAAGGAGGGAGTAGAAAGGATATGGCAAGAAGGCTCAGCAATTACATTGTTTCCAACATCACATACATTATTTTATTTTATTTATTTTTTTCCAAAGAAACTGCAGTAATTAATTGCACTTCACTACCTTTTTCCTTATAGTTGCTTAGCTCTTCTAGAGCATATTTTGTAAAACTATTAAATGTCTTTAGCATAATATTCTTTTTTTTTTTTTGCGGTACGCGGGCGCCTCACTGCTGTGGCCTCACCCGTTGCGGAGCACAGGCTCCAGACGCGCAGGACCAGTGGCCATGGCTCACAGGCCCAGCTGCTCCGCGGCACGTGGGATCCTCCCGGACCGGGGCATGAACCTGTGTCCCCCGCAACGGCAGGCGGACCCTCAACCACTGCGCCACCAGGGAAGCCCCCACATACATAATTTTAAAGCTTTTACCTATATGGTTGAAGTGAAGAACTGAATAGTTCCTGAGCCTGGGAAACAGCAGGTCCAGCACCCAAACTTAGCTGGGCTTGATGCTGCCCTTGCAGTGGTGCATAAATAGGGATTGGAATCTGCTGAACTGAAGTTGGCTGCAATGCAATGAAAAAACAATATATGAAGACCATATACACAAATGACAACACCTGGAAAATAAAAATTTGAGATACGAAACAAAGATTAATGCTATGTATCAGTTCCTTTTTAAAACAAAACCAAATGTAAACATCTAAAATTTCTTTTCAATCCATTACTAGTTCTACATTGAGCCCCCAAATACTATCACACCACAAAAATGCAAAGAAACAAATATAGAATGGAAGCAGCCTGTGATACTTACCTGAGAGAGACCTGGTTGGAAGCCTTGTTGCTGAGCCAAGGATGGTGGAGCCAATCGTGCATGTTGGGTATTGAATAAATGACTTGTGTCCATATAGAAAGTTGGGATTTGAGCTACAGATTGGCAGGAAAAACAAGCAGCAATGAGTGTCTAAACTTCAGAATTTTCCAAACATTAACAGAAAACCCAAAAAGCAGATTTCAAATAAAGTGAGCCCTCTGAAAATTAATACAGCCAAGGAAAAACTAGAAATGTGAAAAGAAACAAATGCAAAAAGATGTAAAACTTCTTTCAGACAGGTGGATGCAAAATTAAAACAATGAAACTCTAGAACTTGTGAAGGCAGACGAAAATAGACACTATCATACACTGCCGCCACTGGAGAATAAACTAGTAAAATTTTACATAATCCACTAAAATTGAAAATGAACCTACCTGTTTACCAGCAAATCCACTCCAACTTTAAATCTACCAACTAGAATTTAGCAAAATATTTCAAAAGAATTGACATTTAATAACTGAAAGAATGTGGTATAGATTCTTAACAGATTTCTTCTCTATGTTTATACTCGCTACTTTGTATTATGCTGTTTCTATATAATAGTATGTTTGGGAGAACTTCCCACGTTTTAAATTTATTATCATTATAAACAATACTGCAATGAATGAACACCCTGATACATATATCTCTGATTAATAAGTAGGTTTACCTGTGCAATAAGATTCCCAACTATGAAACTGCTACTACAGTGACTATGTACACATAAAATATTCTGAGATACTTTTCTAAAAGAATTCTGCCAATTTATATGCTCACTAGCAATGTACTTTTGTTTTGTTTTTTTGTGGTATGCGGGCCTCTCACTGTTGTGGCCTCTCCCGTTGCGGAGCACAGGCTCCAAACGCGCAGGCTCAGCGGCCATGGCTCACAGGCCCAGCCGCTCCGCGGCATGCGGGATCTTCCCAGACCAGGGCACAAACCCGTGTCCCCTGCATCGGCAGGCGGACTCTCAACCACTGTGCCACCAGGGAAGCCCAGCAATGTACTTTTAAAAGCCTATTAATAATACCTGTGGATCCTTATCTATAGTGGGTATTAAATATGCTGGGTATTATCAATCTTCCTAATATTTCCCACATGGAAAGACAAAAAATAGCCTCACTGTCCTTTTACTTTGAATTTAAATCATTAGTGAGCTTGAATATTTTTCAAATGCTTATTTACTATTTAACTCAGATTAACATTGTGACATTTAGTAGGACAAGTTACCCCCTGCCAATAAATAATTTTTTCTCTTCTTTGTTGTTCTCAGGTTTATTCTTCCTCATGAACTTTATCATCAATTTGTCAGGTTTCAGATAACAAACTCCGGTTATCTGTAGAGGGTTGGTTCTAGGACCACCCCCCAGATACCAAAACCTGCAAATGTAAAATGGGGTATACCATTTGCATATAACCTAAGCACATCCTCTCATATACTTTATTTATTTTTTAATTATTTCCAATTTGTTTATTTATTTTTGGCTGCATTGGGTCTCTGTTGCTGCGCGCAGGCTTTCTCTAGTTGCAGCGAGCAGGGGCTACTCTTCATTGCGGTGCGTGGGCTTCTCATTGCAGTGACTTCTCTTGTTGAGGAGCACGGGTTCTAGGCACACAGGCTCTAGAGCACAGGCTCAGTAGTTGTGGCAGACGGGCTTAGTTATTCCGTGGCATGTGGGATCTTCCTGGACCAGGGCTCAAACCCATGTCCCCTGCATTGGCAGGCAGATTCTTAACCACTGCGCCACCAGGGAAGTCCCCTGTCATATACTTTAAATCATCTCTAGATTACTTATAATACCTAATACAATGTAAATGCTACGTAAATAGTTACCTGTGGGCAGAAAATACAAGTTTTGTTTTTTAGAACTTTGTGAACATTTTTTTCAAATTAGTTTCAATCCACAGTTGGTTAAATCGTAGACTCGGAATCCATGGATATAGACTGTACTGGACACTAATATGTCTACTATATTTGTAACATACGTGTAAGAAATAATTGCCACGAACCCCAGAATGCTTGTCAAGGAGAGAGAGCATTCAATTCTATGAGGAAATAAATTTGCAAAGCAGATCAAAAAATATTTAAACTTGAAAGGTAAGGGAAGAGAGAAAAAAAAAAGCATTAAAACATCTTCATTTTCTAAATTCCTTATATTCAAACATCTTACCTGCTGCAGACTGAGACACATAGACTTGTGGACTCTGTTGCTGCTGGGCAATAAGGGAAGGCATACAGCTTAACTGCGAAAAATGACTTGCAGAAGGCAGGCTGCTTGTCTGTAATTGTTGGGGTTTCACTTTACAAATATTAGGAGGGTCTGACGTGGTTGTAGATTTTGTACTTAAAGAAGAGGTAGTATATGTACCAGCTCCTACATTCGGGAGAGGGATAAAATAAGGGTGAAATGTAGCATATTTTAAAGTACCACTGTTGTTCACAGTAAACTCAAGCACCAACCAGAAACTGGAAAATTAATATTTATGCCCACTGCGTACTTATTAGGTGCTTATATACGGTACCTCAGACCAAAAGTGGATATGAGGGGGCTTGTAAAAGGAAGACACATTTATCAGATGCAAATAAGACTATAAAATCTAGAGAAATATAAATAGAAAATTAAAATGAAGAGAAAATTTAAAAATAAACTCACAAAATAAGGAGGCTGAGAGCCTACAACATTGTTACAGTTTAGCCTCAAACTATTATTTAGTTTTTTAATCATCACAAAGGATAACCAAGAGCTTCATTCATTTATGGTGAGGCATAAATATTAGCACATAAATGGGCCTTGAGAGATCACAATTGCTCCTAAAAAGTCACATAAACTTAAGGTTAGATTTTTTTTCCTCTTTCTGGCAAAATACCTTAAGGATAATCTTTAGAACTTCATTTATTTATAAATAAACATTTGAACATCTATTAAAGGCCAGGCATAGACATAAAAACACAGAAGGATAAAGTGCCTTAAGAATAATTATTAATGTAATATAAAAATTTAATGTAAATTGCTCCTAAAAAGTCATATAAACTTAAGACTATTCCTCTCTCTCCTTGTATATATACCAGCAAAAACTGGTAGTTAGTAATACGTTAAAAACAAGACAAACTATGAATAATACTAGAGCAAATGACAATATAGGTATCTGATTCAAAAGTGTGATGTAGTAGTTATTATTATTTTCAGATATCAAATGATGTTCTAAGAGAGGACCAAGACTGAGGTACCTCTGTTCTTGCACTTGAATCTCTACCAGTAGGGTGACTAGCCAAGAAGGTCCTTGTTAAAAATTTATCCTAGTTGAGGGGAATGTGGGGAAACTAGACCCAGAGGAAAGGAACTAGTTGGGTTCCAAAGAAAGAACTAGGAACCTCCCTAGTCCCTTTATTTCCTAATCTTCCTACCATACTCTCCTCCTGGTTCCTTTATAGCCTCACCCCCTATCCACCCAAGCAGTCTGGGGCCCAAGCTGCTAAGCATAATGAAGATGCCTTGGAAATGGGTGATGGGGAGTGCCTGAAACGGTTTAAAGAGGGAAGAAGTACAGTGGGAATACTCTCTTTGATTTGAATATCTGGGCTTGTCTTAATACATATATCTGATTCCAGATATTTGTACAAAATAACTATAGTACAACCTCAGTCCTTTTGGTGCTTGAAAGTAGCATAGAAAGCCAGAATACTGAAAATCATTACTGCATTCATTAAATGAGAACTAGCCAAAGCAAGTAAATTCTGTGCTGTATATATTTTACATGTATTGGAAAGGAGTTTCTGACTATTTTGGAAACATTAGAGAGTATTAGGAAAGCTTAAAACGAATTTCTATTTTCAGTAGAAGAAACATGGTTATACATACGGTAAAAGGGTATACCTTCTTAGAGTCAAATATTTCAGAGACATCTCTGGTTCTTTAAGAATGATAAAGCCCCATATGAGATATAGTTCAATGAAAGGATTACACACTAGTGAAACATTTAAGAAAGAAAAACACCTTCTAACTTGGGATGCTGATGGACTCTCCTTTAAAGAACAAGAACAAAAACAAACCCCCAAAACTAACGGGTATCATTTACTCAAATAACACAGACTGGAAATTCTCTACCCATAACTCTTCCCCAGAAAATATGTTAAACCAACAGACTTGGGCCAAAAGCTCCTTCAAATTAGATACAGATCACACAAAACTTAAAAGCTTTGTGATTTTGTGTTATTTCCGAGTTGGTCTAATTAGCTCTATGAGTTAAATAATAAAAATTAAAAGGTGAAATTTATAGAAAAATTTAGAGGAACAAGACAGAAAATTTCCCACCAATTCCTTATCCGTATCTGTATTGGGAGTTGGGGTGGGAAGAAGAGAGGGTCATGCGAAGTATTTTAGTAAGCCATCATTAAATATTTGCCAAATTAAAATTGGGAGAGGGCAAGAGAGGGGAGGGAGGGAAGTTTATAAACCAGCTGATAATTATCTCATGTGCAATCTTCTGTCTTTTACAAATAATACTTTGAGGGATAGTAAACAGGAAAAGATCATAAGAAACTTTAAATAATTTAAGATATTTAAAGAAAAGGTACAAGACTTCTACCTGATAGTGAAGTTGTGGGAGTGACTGAAGCAACAGGAATCTGAGGCATCGATGCACTTGAGAATGAATTGTAATTAGCAGTGCTTGGTCCACTGGCACTACTGCTGACTCCACTCGCGATTGGAGGTGCTGTGGAAGTTACTGGAGATCCCTTTTCCCTAACATTTGGAGAATTTTCCCATGCCTTACGTGCAGACTCCATCTGCAACCAAATGAACATTTTTTAAAGCCAAAAAAAAAAAAAAAAAAAAAAAAGGAAAATCACTATGCTAACAGAACTAATACACATATATAAACAAATATATATACATAAATGTTTTCCAACTATAACCTTTCAAAAACCACATATATAGATTAGGACCATAATGCTTTCAAAGCTTTCACTTTCTCCTTTATCTCCACTCCTTTATTCAAATTGGAGGCAGTGGGCTTTAATTATGTCTCTATAGAGAGCTTGTTGAAGGCTTTGGCAAACAGGTCAGTGAAATATAGTCACAGCTCTTGTATCATCTAAACCTGAGTCCCTATTCCTACCAGTGAATAAGGAAATGGAAATACCATGTCCCTTTAGGACTGACTTAAGGCTCTGGTTCTAGCAGGAAAGACATTAAAGGCCCTCCATTAAGTATCCATTCTCTCCAGTCTTTCTTTTTAAACTAACAGTTCTCAAATGGCAAGTGACAGGTACCTTTTGTTTGGCTGTTTTATGCTCACAGTGTTTTAAAAGGCAGTGTAACCAGACAGGTTTTAGGCTTGGGTACAGTAGAAACACTTCTTGTTTCACCTCTAGACCCCATCAAGCATTTTGGGTTCTGACTGCCACGATTTGTATTTGTGGCTGCTGGTTTTACCTGTAGGCTTAGTTTAATCTATCTAGAGCTGTTCAACAGATAGACAAATGCAAGCCACATATAATTTTAAATTTTCTAGTAGCCACACTTTAAAAACTAAAAATAAAGAGGTAAGACTAATTTTGGTAACATATGTTATTCAACCCAATATATCTACAATAATAATTAAAACCTATAATCAATACAAAAATTGAGATGTTTTAATTAAAAAATTAACATTTCAGAGCCAGCATCTATTTAATTTTAAACTTACAGCACACACCTCAACTTGGATTAGCCACATTCAAGTGCTCAATAACTACATATGGCTTGTGGATACTGAACTGGAGAGCACAGATGTAGATCCTTAACTATCCTGAGGCTCCTTGAACAGGAAAGGAACAGAGAGATTCTGAAGTTTTTAGTTCTACTAGTCAAAATACTGAGCTGAGAGGAAAAATCTAAGATAACCTATAAAATTCAGCTGCAATGACTTACACCAGGGTACTTTTCACAAATAAGATTTTAAAATACTACTGTTGGGAAGTTTGTAGGTCTCTGAAGTACCAACTTTAAAAATTTCAACCTGATTTTAAGTATTTGAGAAATATCACATATCTCCCTACTTTCCTGTTAAAACACACACTATATATAATATAACCTTTTCTTGGTGGCTAATATCATTACTACAAATTCGAAACACAGGACACTTTTAGGTTTGCTTGACTCTTTCCTTTTCCTCACAACCACCTTGCTGGTTTCAAATGTATTTTATTTTAAAACAAAAGTCTTAGAGGGTAAGAAATAAAACAAAAAACCCCCACACCACCACTTAGCAAGTTAGACAAAATGCAATTTGCTTGTACTATCTGAGATTTTATAGCTTAGAGCAATGTTATAGACTACAATGCCTTTTACAACCAGTTTTGTTGTATGGGAAATACATAAATTATAGGTTATCAATCTTACATAATACTTAAGCCATATACAGTGGTTTCATTTCATTTCTTAAGCAGCATGAAAATTTAGATTCTAATTTTGGAAATTCAAGGAAACTAAAAAGTATAATTACTTAACTATATTCATTTTTCCTTTTGGCAAGTATACTGTTGACAATACCCATATAATAGAAATTTCCATACTTCATAAATTACTCAAATAAAGAAAGGTGTCCAAAAAAAAGTAAAAATAGATAATTGACAAGGACCTACTGTATAGCACAGGGAACTCTACTCAACATTCTGTAATAACCTATATGGGAAAAGAATCTGAAAAAGAATGGATATATGTATAGGTATAACTGAATCACTTTGCTCTACACCCAAAACTAACAAAACATTGTAAATCAACTATACTCCAATATAAAATAAAAATTAAATTAAAAAAAGTAAAAATAAACCAGAAAATGTCTTAAGCTAATACAATTTAAATTTACTTTAATTCAAATGTGTATTATTTCTTTTTGGGTTGTTAAAAACATTAAGTGAAAGGCAATGTGGAAGGGCTTTCTGAAGAATCAACAACTGGCCTGAAGAATAATTAATGATGATATTGTATATGCTTATGCAAAATGAGACTGCCTTAAGCGGAATAACGGTAAAAACCACATGTAAGATATAGAATGAAACACAGGTTAAGACAGTCATTCAGGTGGAAAAACAACAAAAAAGGCTGAGTAGGAACTGGCAGTAAACAGTAAGAACTGGGTAAAGATGGAGTTGACACAAAGCAGAAGCGGTTGTCTTGTAAAATTTTACAGTCTCAAACTTTATTTAAGCAGCTTCTTAAAAAGAAGTTGGAGGTATTAAAAAAAAGTTGTGGGGGGCAAGGGGACAAGTGGTCAGGAGGCTGGAGAATCAAATAGAAAGAGTCTAAATAAACACTGGTCACATTATTAAAAAAAACTTAGTTACTCCCTCTCCTGAAGATCATCAAAAAGATTCACTGGCAACCAGTGTAGCATTAGAAAGCCCTGCTACAGTAGAGGATAAATACTTGCCCAGGTTATGAAACTAAACAAACAGCACCAAAGAGATAAATAAATGCAGTTAAAAAAAAAAAATCCTCACTTAATTCCACATCTGTACTTTTTAACCACTGACTAATCTTGAGGTGAACAACTGATTTAAAATACTCTCAAATAACTCAATTGTAAAAAAAGTATTAGTAACATAGCTCAAAATTATAAGCATAATAGATTTAAAAAAAAAAGCCTAAACTTCTTGACATCAAAAAACCTGTGTTGTGTAAAATCTCTTTTGGACTGCTACTCAAAAATTATCCAACAAAAATTAAATCAAAATCACTTGTATTAATCAATTACATCTTCATAAAATATTCTTAATTACTACATTACATTCATTCAATTCACACATGACTTAGAGGAAAGACAGAAAATTAGCATTCTTACCATTATCAGTACTTAGGATAAAAAAACATGCAACACCAAGTTAGTTGTTTTCTACACAACTAATGTATCCAGTAATTATTAAGATCTCTAAGAGGAACTCAGTACAAACATGAAATATAAAATGTTCTCCTGTACTTTTAAGACAAAATTCACAAGCATAATACGCCTCACTTTAAATATGAGGATATCAAGTCACTGCTATGTGGTATTAGAAACTAATACAATTTTAAGGTATAATTTGACATCATTTCTTCAGCTTAGTGTTGCTGCTTTTCACACAAAACTAGTAAAAATACCAAAAGTACTGTTAACTTATGTCCCCTTGCATGCAATAATCAAGGACCTTTAGAGATGGATGTAGTACATACCTTGAAGGTGAGGCTGAAAGTAGTGGGAGGAACTGAAGTTAGGCTGGAGCTCTGTTGTATAGTCTCCCTCTTAGGGAGGGGGAGGGTGCTGGGCAGGGGCACCTGAAAAGGTAGGCAACACATATTATTATAATCTAACTAAGTTTGCTACAAAAGCCCCATTAAAGATAATGCTAATGTATTCTAAGGTTATTTTCATCACAGCCAAGAGGAATATTTGACTGCTTAGTTACACTGCATTTATAGTAACTGATAATTCTGGACATCTTAGATAAAACTTCTGAGAAGAAATACTATCTGCTTATTTATGCATAAATTGACAGAAAAAGAATCTGTCGCAAACATAAGGTAAAAACTCAAAGGTCATGCTTCCTATATTTTAATGTATATGCAAAGCACCTGGGGGTGTTGTTAAATGCAGATTCTGATTCACTTGGCCTGGGGAAGGCCTGAAATTCTGCCTTTCAAACAAGCTCCCAGGTGATGCTGATGCTACTGGTCCCTGGACCATACGCTGTATAGCAAAGCTCTAAGTAATATAATTTCCACCATTTACAGGACCCACAGGTTCTATGAGAAGCATTTAACATGATAGGGTAAGTGTAAGAAATTATTCTCTTTACAGCAACCTAGTCAACTTATAACTAGATTCAAGAACAAAAGTAATGTTGGGAGGAAAATATATAGTATCACCCCCACCTCGTTACACTAACCAAATTGCTTTGCTATAGTAAGACATGATTACGGCAAGTACTGTTAGAAACTTGAAGATACTAGAAATTCACTACTCGTATCTTTTTTTTTCCTCTAAGTCTCTGGATCTTGAGATTTTATTATGTACTACTATATGACTGATTTGTACTACTACATGATGGTTCAGTCAGTTGTTTAAACACAATGACTGAGTTGTTGGGGGTGGGTTTAAGATAATCACTTTGTGGTACTATGGACAATCTAATGAAGATTATTTTACAAATCTTTAAAATAGCTGTGCCATAATAATCAAAAACACCACCTGCATTTAAATCTTCAAGACATTCAAGATTCAAAACAATTGTAATACTACAACCAATAAGTATCAGCTAAGATCCTTTAAAAGTGCATTAAGCCTCAGTAAGGTAAATAAGGCTTTTTTTTTCAGTTTAATTTTAATTTTTTATTTTTTGGCCACGCCAGACGGCTTGTGGGATCCTAGTTCCCCGACCAGGGATCAAACCCGTGCTCCCTGCAATGGAAGTGCAGAGTCCCAACCACTGGACCACCAGGAAATTCCCCAGTTTAATTTTTAAAAAGACAAAAGTTCTATGCATAAAATGGAGCCCCCAGACTAATGAATTAGAAAGGGACATTTCAAAAGGTCCTAAAATTTTTTCCCATGTAGGACGTTTGTTTTTAACACTACGTTAAGCTCACAATCATCACCAAACTCGGCACAAATAAGCGACACTGTGAAATCATTCCAAACTGATGACCTTTTATAATGCTCCCTGACCCAAACTGATCTTGTTTGCAAACATACTCTGGATACACTGCTAAAAATCAAATATAGACTATTTACTTAAACACAAGACTGGGCGTCTTCCCTTCAGTAGTCCTCTGTGTACAAGTCACTATGTAAATTAGCCTTGCAGATTAGACAGAAACCATTAAAATGCTCATATGGATATCTTCAATGAGTTTTAAGGGTACTGAGAATAATGATCTTCCCTTCCATATTCATATTTTATAAATTATATTTTTAGAAAAGAGTAGTTTGGCAGAAAGCATCATGTACTTTCTGGAGAAGGTAACATACTCTACATTTTTCTAAAGTGAGAAAGACAGCATGATTCAAGTATAATGAAACCTTATTGAAATGTTACTAATTCAATATTTGAGAATCCATGTAATGACACCAGGAAGTAAACTGACAGAAAGTCTTTCTGTCCTTCCCAAGTTTTCTATTACTTCCTATAAGAAGTTAAATAAACTTTCTCCAAAAGGTCAGGGGAAGAGGATTTGGCATATGAAGTGAAGCTTCATAACATAAGTTGGACAAATTACATTAATCAGCTCCAAAAGTGTTCTCTTATCACAAAAAGAAAATGTGTGTCTTCCTCCTTTCTCTCCTTTTTCCTTCAGCTGGACTACAAAAGTTGGATTAAATGATCCCTAATGCATCTCACCTAAAAATCTATATACCTGATACTAGAGAGAAAAACAGAAAACATAGGAAAGACATTGTAATAAAAGATAATTGAGATTTTTATTCTAAAATAATAGAGTTAAAGCTTTTTAAGAGATCTTTAAATATATCTGTAAAGGTTATTTTTTTTAAAAGAAGCCTTTGTTTAATATAGAAGACTATATTTAAAAAAGAGACCAGATTAATTTCCACCATACTTGCTCTCCAAAACAAGAGCCATACATGTAACTTCTAAAATGCTCTTCTTCTTCCATGGGAGGTTACCTAACTTTTTTTTGGCTCACAATTTTTCACCTGTCATGTCAGTGAACTAGGCAAAATACTGGACTGTACTGATTTTTAACCATGTCTTGAATTATAACATGGTTGCTTTGGGATACTAGAGCTAAATTTGCATAACTGTTATCTTTTAACACATTTTTGAATGGAGACATATTATGGCCACAGGCATTAGTTTCTGCAAAAATCCCCTGGTCCATAATGTGTTAATAGAGCATTTAAGGCTATATGAAGATATACATTATAGCTCAATCTTCACAAGAGGAATGAAGTTGTTAAGGTCCAGTATAATTTTTTAAATTCAAAAAGAAACACATAAATTTTTGGTAATAATCTAATTGTCTTTTTAAGTGAATGACCTTTCACTGCATTATAAAAAGGTGTCATTTAAGAACAAAATTACCAACCAAATAAATGGTGAATCTGTAGAATGTGAAAGCTAAGAACAAAAATTCTTACCAAACCAGGTTAATAGGATTAGTACTTATGAAACCAAGCCTCAGCATCACAAGCCTGGATATTAAACATAAAGCTGATGACTTTCAGGGGAAAAACAACACCTCAGCTTTGACTATTTCCCCTAATTATATTACAGTGCTCCTAAATACAAACTTACTATCAACTTTTTCCCTGAGAAGAGTTAAATACTGGTTATAAAGTGTGTATTAGATAACAATAGTCAGGTTCCTATTCAAACTTGCCACATCTCAGGTTGATTACTTACATTATTAACCAAAGAATCCTCCATCTTTGCATTATTAGTAGCCACAGTGTTAGGCAGAGAGGAAGAAGGTGTAGTATAGTCTGTTACAGACTCCTGTGGAGTGGTAATAGAAAAAAATACGTTTTAAACTGAATTAAAGAGTCACTTTCTAATAACAGCCTAACAGTTGTAAAGTTGTTTTGGAAGAAAGCAGGAGAGGAGAGCAGACCTTAAGACTCACATCTTAAAGACCAACAGTGGGATAAGACAAACAAGGACCTACCATATTCCAACCACTGCTGGGGTCCTATACATTTAGAAAATATACTGTATAGGACTAGGAGGTTGTCAACAGTGTCAAATATTTATTTCTGTGGATTTCTAAAAGAACTCTGTGTGGTTCTTATACTCAATCTATAGCTTACTTTCAACTACTGATTTTTTATTTTCTTCAAAATAAAACATGGATAAATCAATGTCAAGATCTTAGTTGTCACAATTAATTAGGTTTTAGGTTTATCATCATGAATCTCTTCTTGAAACATGGCAGAGTTAGATCACACAAGCTTTTCACTTCCATGTATTGAGTTGTATGGCAATTAAAAAGAGAAAAATATTCAAGTGATATGAAAGATTCCATCCACCTTTCTTCTACATGAATACATGTTCCGGAGTGAACACCAAATGGCAGATATAAATCTGCTACCCCCACAAGTGTCAGTCCCCATAAAGTCGCTCAGTGTATCTTGCCTTAATGAGTATTTCTAAAGATATGCATCTTTCATTCAATGTAGTCCCTAAATGCAAGTCAACCATTCCTCTGGTGCTCAACCAATGAAACATGATCTGTTCCAACCCTGAAAGAAAACTGGCTATACTGGAGTTACTAAAAGTTTATCTTTTAGTTTATCTTTCCTGACTTCAGAATCTCACTAGTGTGCAAGGTAAGGAGGGGTCCACTGTAACTCCATTAACAAAATAAAAAGTAATATAGAGAAATTCTTTCGAAGTCTATAAACACGCTGAAAAGCATTCTAATCTTGGGTAAATATTTTTTCACTTTGAACTACTCAATAGTCCAGAATTAGGTTGCCATAGAAAAATAAGTTACTGTAAGGAATTTCTTTAGATCACATACGCACACCATGAAATAAAATCTTCTCTGTAAGAAATAATAACCCTTATAAGCTATAGAATTATATGCCTCAAGAAAAAAAAAAGTATTTTGTTGCTGTTTTCCCCATTCATTTTAGACGTGGTTTGCACCAACTGAACTGGTAATCATTGCACGTTGCTTACCTTCACGTTAGTGCCATATTCTGGGGATGATACTGAGATCATTGTTCCTATTTCAGTAGACATTTCTGAAACTGCTTTGGTTTCCTTTGTTGCCACAGGATCTGTACTTCTGACTGTAGCAGGGCTTGATTTCTCTTGTCCTTCTGGCTCCACCTGTTGGGCATCTTTTACTTTTCTATTTTTTAATGAACGTTCCTTTCCAATAGGACCAGGTTTATGTTCTTTGTTTTCTACTGGACTCAAATCTGGAAGCTAAATTCAATGTTTATGACAAAAACACATCATGATCAAAGACATTCATTGAAAACGAATCCAATTTTGAAACTTATTTATTCTCCTTAAGTGTTAAGTGGCTTTCAGACAATTACATCTGGAACATGAACTATATTTACCTTCTGGGCTTTGATAGGGCCTGCCCGTGGCTGCTTCTGCCGTTGCTCTTTAGGTTCAGATATTTTGTCAGTAGTTTTTTCCGAAAGCACAGGAACAATTTCATTTTCAGCCCCGTTTGAAGCTGGAGCACCAAACTGAATTGTGTCAATTCCAATTTCAACTCCACTTTCTTGACTATTCTTTGTTCCCTAGTAAGAGAACATTTAAAAACTTGCTTCAGATGTGAGAGAGTGGCACGGACATATATACACTACCAAATGTAAAATAGCTAGCTAGTAGTGGGAAGCGGCCACATAGCACAGGGAGATCAGCTCCGTGCTTTGTTACCATCTAGAGGGGTGGGATAGGGAGGGTGGGAGGGAGACGCAAGAGGGAGGAGGTATGGGGATATATGTTTATGTATAGCTGATTCACTTTGTTATACAGCAGAAACTAACACACCATTGTAAAGCAATTATACTCCAATAAAGATATTAAAAAAAAACCCTCTGGTTCTATAATGATAAAAACTTAAAAAAAAACTTGCTTCAAAGTAGAGTTCAAATTTGACTGAATGATTTATGTAATAGCACACATTTTAAAAGTACAATAGAAGGTCTGAAGCAATCTACATCCAACTGAGATTAACTGACCTTGGTTTATGTTTTAGGGGAACATTCCCTTAACCCTACTGATTTGTATTAGAAAACAACTGATAAAATAAAAACTAGGACAAGACTTAAGTTTTAAAGTCCTGGCTTTAAGTGCCCTGGGTGGAAGGGCAAATCACAGCCTCAAGTTAAAACAAATGTAAAACATCATTTAAAACAAATGTAAAACAAATACAGAAAGGCACCACCAGCAAGAGATAAATGAATGAATTAAAGGAGGAGTAGAAAAAAGATAGGAATTCCAGTGTCACCCACTTCTGCTTTGAAAATAAAATGGATCAATATACATGAAAGTACTTTGTGATTGGTAATGGCATGCACACACATCAGAAATTCATTCATCAATTAAACTGCTAAATTATGTAATACCTTCTTTGTGCTAGGCGCTGATCCAGGCAGACACTACCAATCTAACGTGCATTATAATGGATGAAGAAAATAAACAACTAAAAAGTTAGATAAGGGATACGCAAAAATTAAAATATGGTTAAACCACTTAGAAAAAGGCCCTACCTAGCCAACACTATCAAACTCTTAGAGGAAAACATAGGCAGAACACTCTATGACATAAATCACAGCAAGATCCTTTTTGACCCACCTCCTAGAGAAATGGAAATAAAAACAAAAATAAACACATGGGACCGAATGAAACTTAAAGCTTTTGCATAGCAAAGGAAACCATAAACAAAACCAAAAGACCACCCTCAGAATGGGAGAAAATATTTGCAAATGAAGCAACTGACAAAGGATTAATCTCCAAAATTTATAAGCAGCTCATGCAGCTCAATAACAAAAAAACAAACAACCCAATCCAAAAATGGGCAGAAGACCTAAATAGACATTTCTCCACAGAAGATATACAGACTGCCAACAAACACATGAAAGGATGCTCAACATCTTTACTCATTAGAGAAATGCAAATCAAAACTACAATGAGATATCATCTCACACCAGTCAGAATGGCCATCATCAAAAAATCTAGAAACAATAAATGCTGGAGAGGGTGTGGAAAAAAGGGAACACTCTTGCACTGCTGGTGGGAATGTGAATTGGTACAGCCACTATGGAGAACGGTATGGAGGTTCCTTAAAAAACTACAAATAGAACTACCATATGACCCAGCAATCCCACTACTGGGCATATACCCTGAGAAAACCATAATTCAAAAAGAGACATGTACCAAAATGTTCATAGCAGCCCTATTTACAATAGCCTGGAGATGGAAACAACCTAAGTGTCCATCATCGGATGAATGGATAAAGAAGATGTGGCACATATATACAATGGAATATTACTCAGCCATAAAAAGAAATGAAATTGAGCTATTTGTAATGAGGTGGATAGACCTAGAGTCTGTCATACAGAGTGAAGTAAGTCAGAAAGAGAAAGACAAATACTGTATGCTAACACATATATATGGAATTTAAGAAAAAAAAATGTCATGAAGAACCTAGGGGTAAGACAGGAATAAAGACACAGACCTACTAGAGAATGGACTTGAGGATATGGGGAGGGGGAAGGGTAAGCTGTGACAAAGTGAAAGAGCGGCATGGACATATATACAGTACCAAACGTAAGGTAGATAGCTAGTGGGAAGCAGCCGCATAGCACAGGGAGATCAGCTCGGTGCTTTGTGACCGCCTGGAGGGGTGGGATAAGGAGGATGGGAGGGAGACGCAAAAGGGAGGGGATATGTTAACATATGTATATGTATAACTGATTAAATTTGTTATAAGGCAAAAAATTAAAAAAAAATAAAATAAAATATATTAAAAAAAAAAAAAGAAAAAAAAGAAAAAGGCCCTAGGAGGTCATACTGAAACTGAATCTAAACTATAGGATTAGTGGAAGGTGTTTCTGGCAGAGCAAACATCTAGTGTAAAGGTCAGGAATTAAAAAAAAAATAAAAAATTAGTGAGGCTGGAACACAGCAGGTATTAGGAACAGTGGCAGAAGATGGACAAGCAGAAAGTTAGATGACATGTGGTTTTGTAAGCCTGAGGAAGTTTGTAACAATGTCCCCCAGGGGACATTCAAAACCACAGATAGTACTCAACGGTACACATACTGTGTTTTTCTTCCTATACATACATACTGATGATAAAGTTTAATTTACAAATTAGGCACAGTAAGAGAACATCCAAATTGCCAGCCACACTATTTTTGCGCTTTGGGGCCACTATTAAGTTATGTAAGGGTTATGTGAACACAAGCACAGCAAAACGACCAACTTGATAACCAAGATGGCTACTAAATGACTAATGGGTGGGTGGGAACACTGGATTTCATGACGCTATTATTCAGAAGGGTGCGCACAACTTAAAACTTATGAACTGTTTTTTCCTGGAATTTTCCATTTAATATTTTCAGGCTGTGGTTGACTGCAGGTAACTGAAACCACAAAAACTGTACTTAACCTTTTCATGGAAGAACAAACTAAAAGACAAAACTAGGGACAAAGTTAAACTTCAGGCCTTGGTCTTATAATCAAGTCACTATTTCATATCATTTTTGCTACCCCTGAATTAAGTGTGTCAATTACTGTGTAAGGTTATTGTTATATTTATCAGTATAACAATGTCAACAATAGGAATAACGCATGTCATTCAGATCTATTTTTAATATCTGAACATTCACTTTCAACTACAAACAGTACTGATACAACTTAGAATAAACATCTGTTTTAGTCAATGTTGAAATTTTCTAGTCAGTTCAATATAAATGTACAATTAATCTTAGAAGAGAGAATGGTGCAGTACTTAATAACTGAAAGCTATTGATTTTATGTACAAAACAATTCAGAACTTATAAATAGTTAAATGAATAGGAAAATAGTTAATGGGACTTAGAGAACGTTAGACAATTTTAGGAAGAATATTATATTCTTTGAAACAAAAAGTGTCTATAAAATATACGTAAGACAAGGAGAGATGATAAATTCATTCTATCCAGAAAATATAAAGAACATAAAGAGGACGAAGAAAAATATGCATGAGAAAAATGAGATACCAACAAAATATCTTGGTGCGCCAAGAGGCTGAAGAAGAATGTAAGCATCCTTTTAGTATTATCAACTTGTAGTAGAATGTCTACAACAAAAATCTTGCAGCTGAGAGATTATGGTCCCTGTACTTTAATGTCAACTTAAAAGCCTGGACCAAACATTTTAATAAAATTATTAAACCAGTACACTCATCCAAAACAAAGAAAAGAAACTTTCTACTCCATCCTTCTCATTAGTAATGAAAAATCAACTTTCTGTACAAGAAATGCTCTAATTAATCATAATGTCAAAACAAATAGGCAGAGGAAAAATGATTAAACTGGGCATCTCAGATACAGAATCCAGTGATTCTTAATTCTATTTTTACAAAGAGTTCTCTGTAGAACTTAAAAAAATCAAAACAGATGATGAGGCCTACTCCAGACCTAAGTCAGAAAGCTGAACTGGGGGTAGGGAACAGCAGGACGACTTCCCTGAAAGGAAAAAAGAAGAAAAAAAAATCTCTTAACTGTATCTTCCTTGACATTTCTCTGCTCCCCTTTTATGGCAAAACTACTCTAGGTTCTCTACACAGTCGGCCTTCCCTCAGCATCCGTGGGCTCCACCGCCCTTGGATTAAAAAAACACAAAAAAACACCGGAGAAAGTTCCAAAAAAGTGAAACTTGAATTTGCTGCACACCGGCAACTATTTACATAGTATTTGCATTGTATTAGGTATACAAGTAATCTAGAGATAAATATATGCAAATACCGTGCCATTTTATACAAGAGACTTGAGCATCATTGGACTCTGGTATCTGCAGGGGATCTTAGAACCAATCCCGCTGCGATACTGAGGGACGACTGTACTCATCTTTTCTCCCATTTTCTCTTAAATTCACACTAACCAGGTTTTTGCACCAAGTGCTCCACCAACATTGTTTTTGTCAAAGTCACCAGTGACCTCCACATTGTTAATGCCAACTGTCAATTCTCAGGGTCTGTCTTACTTGACCTTCCAGCGGCATTTGACACACTTGATTTAACCCTCTTTAAACTCATCTTTCACTTGGATTCCAGGACACTTTTCTCATCACTTAGCTTCTCCATCTCCCGCAACTCCCTGAGTTAGGACTTGGTTTTTGTTTCTCTTCTCTTTTTCTAACTACTTTTATAACTCATTCTCCCTTCGTGACCTCAACCAACCTCATCACTTAAACACCATCTAATGACTTACAAATTTATGTAGTCAAACTGGACTATCTTCTCTGAACTACAAATTCTTATATTCAACTACCTACCTGACATTTCCACTTAGATGTGTAATAAACATCTTAAATCTAACAAGTTCAAAACTGAATTCCCTGATCTTCTTCCCCAATGATGATTCATTTTACAGCTTCTCAATCTCAACTGAGGGGAACTCTATCCCTTTTGTTGCTCAAGTCAAAAGCTTTGGAGATAACTGACTCCCTTTTCTCACATACCACATTTAATTCATCAGTAAATTTATGAGCTCTATCTTCAAATACCCAGAAACCAACCATTTCTCATCACTTTTAATGTCACTTTCCTGGTTTAAGCTATCATCATTTGATTACTGCAACAGCATCTTACCATCTATTCTTTGCTCCCACAGACTGTTCTTAACAGACTACTTAGAATAATAGTCTTTAAAAAAATCAGATGCTACTGTCTTCCTACCATGCCCGAAGTCCCTACCAGATCCTCCACCTATTATCTTTCCAACCTCATCTGTTCTCTTTTCATCCCTTACTTCAATCCAGCCATATGGACCTCTTCAAACACATCACGCATGCTCCTGTGTTAGGGTTTTGTATTTACTATTCTCTGAACCAGGAATTCACTTTTCCTCAGACAACTGAATAGCATGCTCTCTTACCTCCTTCAAGTCTTTAATTCAAGCGTCACCTAAGTAGCCTTTTCTGGCCACCCTATTTTAAGCTGTCTCCACACCCCTTGGGAAATTCCTTATAAACCTTCCTTGCTTTTGCTTTTCTCCTCAGCACTGATCACCATTTAACATTCTATGTGTTATTTATTGTTGGTTCTCCCCAACTACAATTGAAGCCCCATGAGCGCAGGGCTTTTATTCTGTTTTCACACCACCACCCACTTTTTCTAAGGCCACAGGTTAGGACAGTGCCTGATACCATCACAAGTGCTCAATAAATGTTTGTTCAATGAATGAAGAATTGCTGGCCTAAATAGTCAATTACCAATACTGCGTGTTTGAGAAATTATGTTAGAACAACCTCCCGGAAACTCTGCTTCAAAGTAATTATACTGATTATTCAAACATGCATATCATTAAAAACACAGAGCAGTCCAGAAAATAGTAATTGCACTTATACTCTCTGTGTCACAAAGCTAGAACTTTTAAAATGTTGGCCTTAATATGTCTAAAGGTGAGAAGCAGCTTATAACTGTTGAGATTCAATAGCATTAACATCACTTAGGAACTTATTAGAAATGTACTCAGGCCTTAGCCCAGACCTAATGAATCAGAAACTCTAGGAATGGGTCCCAGCAATCTACTTTAATAAGCTCTCCAGGTGATTCTGATGCATGCCAAAGTTTGAGAAACTGTTTTAAGGAAACTCTGCCACACTAACCCCACAAAAGCCATTATTAAGTCTGCTCCTACCTCTGATGAAGTAGCTGATCCAAATGATGTTAGGGGCTTATTCCATGCACTGACTGAAGGTGGCTGTGGTGGACTAATGGGACCTACTGAGAAGGAGAAGCCACAGGAAATATGACCATTAAAATTTAGAGGCTAATAATCTTTAATCCATTTAACCCTTTCTTTTAATGGTAGCTAGATAATAAAACAATGACTTTTCACATGGTATATAATACTTAAAGAGATTCTTGCATACCAAAATAAATATAATCTCCTCCGAAACATTGTACTATTGTTTTATCAACACAAAGTTGTCTCCATAAAATATGGCTGTTAAAAATATAACATACTTGTCTTAGAAACAAAGGTTTTAAGAAAGGAAGCTAAGAAAAGATTACTGTTACTGCTTCCTACTGAGAAAAAAGAAATGCCTAGGAAAAAACATACTGAGTATATAAATAAAATTGAAAACAAACCCCCAATTCCCATGCCATTTCCCACCCCTCACTTCCTGTTGTACACTTACATTTCTTAGAGATGTCATTCAACACAGCTGGTGGGGCCACCTTGTTATCCCATAATTCAGTTGTAAGAGTGCCATGTGACTGTGGGGTCTGGATGGGTTTTCCTGTGGCTACATAATCTGTGCCATTAGGTGTCTGGGCTGAAGGTAGTCTAATTGAAGGAGGTGGCTGTTTTGAAGACTGTGTTGTAGTCTGTAGTGGACTCTGGACTGGTTTGTGAGTCTGTCCCTGAGTCTGGGCTGGAGCAGTAGGGGCTGGGACTGAGACTTGGACTAGGGCAGGGGTTGGGGCTGGGGCTGGGGCTGGGATTGAGGCAGGGACAGTCGGGGCTGAGGTGGGGGCAGCTGGGGCTGAGGTGGCTGGAGGTGGAGCTGAAGCTGGTGATAGAGCTGAAGCAAGGATGGGAATTGAGGCTGAGGCAAGGATGGGGACAGAGGCTGGGGTGGAAGCGGAGGCAAGGATTGGGGTTGGAGCTGGAGCTGGAGAAGAGGCTGTGGCTGTAGTTGAGGTGGAGGCTGGAACTGGAGCTGAGGCTGAGGCTAAGGCTAAGGTTGGGAGTGGAGCTGAGGTGGAGGTAAAGACTGGGACTGCAGCTGGGGCTGGAACTGGAGCCGAGGGTGATGCTAGAACTGGAGCTGGGGTCGAGGCTGGAACTGGAGCTGAGGTTGTGGCTGGACCTGGAGCTGAGGTTGAACCTGGACCTGGAGCTGAGGCTAGAGCCAAAGCTGGAAGCTGTGCTTGCTGGGTTCCCGTAGCCTGTTTTTTGGCAAATCTTGGCGGGAGCTTAGAAGTCTGACTTCTTCCTTTTTCATTTGCATTCTTTTTATTCCAGACCTTAAAAAATTTGCAGGAATGATTTGTGAGTAACACAGCTGAAAGTAATAGTTCATACACAGACATTCCAACAAAGCTATCTACTGCTAATTTAACTCCTTTACAAAATAGCTACTTGATAGAATAAAAACATCAAGGTTGCCAATGAGATTTTAAATTACAAGATGCTACAGGGGAAGAAAGACAAATATGTATTATATATTCTTGATATACAGGTCCACAATCTCTTTTCCACTATTCTGAAATTAAAGAAATTAAGGAAATTTGCACTAAATTCATTTGGCAGCAAAATCTGACCCCACCTGACAAAAAATTACTGACTTCACTCAACTCATGTTTGGCACAGAAGCGTTAATCCTGGGAGTGTTGCTAGGTATTATGCTATATAAAATATGCACTAATGTATCTTCCTAAACAATAATAACAAATAAAATATGAAAATATCTAGTCCCAAGAATTATATTCAATTAAACTCAATACTACCATCCACACAGGATTTTTACAGTGTTTCCTGCTTTTAAGCCTCTCATCTGTTAGGGCTCTTTATCGCTATGACCCATGTGTTCTATTTATTTTTATCCTCTGTCAGCATTTAGTAAAATGGGTGTTGGGTTGATCTAAAGGAAATAATGTATTGTGATTCATACTATGTATTTCAATGAACTAATTTAGATTACAACAGAAACTTGTATAGGTCAAGAATCTGCAAGTTATTAGAGATCATGGTAGCTGTATTCATTAAATTTCCAAGATGATTTAAAATTAACCCTAACTCTGCAATGAAGTAAGATGGGGCAAATAAGATATATTTTGAAATAAAGTAAAGATGGTCTTCTCTAAGGCAAACGGTGAGCTAGTGATTACATTCTACTTAAAATTTACCTCATTCTGGTTAGAAACAGTTTAAAGTTGTGAAAAATCAGGTCATTCTCAACACTTGAATAATAAATGCAGCCCTGACCTTATAGGTGGATAGAAACCTTGACCATTTCCTAATATATTTTGGGCAACAATCTAAATAACTAGCAAAAAATTGAAACGCTAAACCTGTATGATTTGTTCTTCCTTCTTTCGGCGTTCTTCATCCTGTAAACGTTTCTGTTGTTTTTTGGATACAACTTCAGTAAAACCATCATCATTCAAATTTGACTGGGGGTCTTCAACTACTGTTACTTCAGGATGGTCATCAATTATAACAACACCTACAGATATACAAAAAGATTTAAAATGATATTTTTTTGCAACTGAAAAGATAAATAGAAATGTTTAGTCCAGTAGTGATTAAAAAATAAAAGACATGGCAAAGATCTAGTTCTTATAACTCATAGTATATAACTCATTTCCTACACCATAAAATGGCCATTTAGCAGCAATATTTGAAAAGATTTCATAGATATATGAAAAGATTTCGTAAACAGGTTAAAAATAAAAGTCCTGAGACTATCTACTTTGAATGATATATTATACATCTTTCTTTCTTAAGCAATGTAGTGGTAACGCCTTGTTTTTTAAAAGAAAAATCAAGGGCTTCCCTGTTGGCACAGTGGTTAAGAATCCGCCTGCCAATTCAGGGGACATGGGTTCGAGACCTGGTTCGGGAAGATCCCACATGCTGTGGAGCAACAAAGCCCGTGCTCCACAACTACTGAGCCTGTGCTCTAGAGCCCGTGAGCCACAGCTACTGAAGCCCGTGCTCTGCAACAAGAGAAACCACCGCAGTGAGAAGCCCACGCACCGCAACGAAGAGTAGCCCCTGCTCTCCGTAACTAGAGAAAGCCTGCGTGCAGCAACGAAGACCCAATGCAGCCAAAAATAAATAAATTTTAAAAAAAGGAAAAAAAAAAAGAAAAATCAAAATTGTCTTATCGTAGTCAAATCACTTAACCTCTACCTCTCCCAGCCTCAAGATGTGTGCTGTGCTGTAAAGATCTAAGTAGTACTTTATCTCATTTGCATCTAACCATTCTAAGAGGTGGGTATTACTATTGTTTCCCCTTTTCAAAGGATGTAATAAGCTCTGAGAGGCTGATGTGCTAACAATGCGATGTTGAACAACTAAGCTGGTCTTATGATTCTTAATGCCTCTAGTTTACATAGGCTATTGTCTATAATGTGGAGCTGTTAAAAACATGAAATACATGTTAAAGTTCCACGTGAATGTAAAGTGGCATAGATGTACATACATCATAATAACCCAGTGGAAGAATAATTCAAGATATACTTTCAGCTCATTGTCTAACTAACAATTATTCCGGCTATCTTGTTAAATTATTCTATATTCCAGTGAGTATAAGAAATCTAGATCCATTAACTAATACTTAGAAGAAAAATAAAAACAGTCCAGATGATGTGATTTTGGGTTGTAGGCATAATGTTTGCACAATAAATATAAGAAAAGGGTGAGGCAATTCAAATAAATTATTTTAATTTTGCAAATATAAATATATAATATGTTCTGATCAGGAAACACATAATAAAAATAGATACTCGCTTGGGAATGATACATATACAATTCAGAATGGTGATAACTTGCAGGGGCTGGCAAGAGAATATGACCATGGAGTGGATTATAGGGAATCTACTGGCAAACAGTTCCTTTTAAATAGCTAAAAATTTGCATTTATAGAAACACCGACAGGGAAACAAAAAATAAATACTAAGACTGGCTTTCACTCTTTATAAACCTATTACTGTTATTGTTTTTCTAATAAAAATTTAATTTCAAAGGAAAAAGCCAATTGATTCTGATTGATCTATGACGCTTCTACTTGTGTTCTAAATCCTTTAAGAAATTAACTGTGTATAACACAACACTGTAAAGCAATTATACTCCAATAAAGATGTCAAAAGAAAAAAGAAATTAACTGTGTAAAATGGAGCATATGCTCATCTCAATGCAAGGTTTTAGTCCAACATTTCTAAGGATGTCATGCACTTCAGTATTTCAGACTTGTGAAGAGACCTCTTCATAATTCTAAATTCGTCTCATTTTTCACTTAAACTAAAAAGTGTGTGTTTAAAGCTCATCTTCATAGACATGCCATCACTCATTATTTTATTTTATTTTTTTTTGCGGTACGCGGGCCTCTCACTGTTGTGGCCTCTCCCATTGTGGAGCACAGGCTCCGGACGTGCAGGCTCAGCGGCCATGGCTCACGGGCCCAGCCGCTCCACGGCATGTGGGATCCTCCCGGACCCGGGCACGAACCCGCGTCCCCTGCATCGGCAGGCGGACTCCCAACCACTGTACCACCAGGGAAGCCCCATCACTAATTATTTTAATTTTCTTGTCTAAGAGCTCCGTTAGAAACCTTTTGAATAATTCACTCCATTACATGAAGCATTTATGGACATGTGAACAATACTTTGTTCTCAACACCCTGTTCTTGCCTGGTGCTTTGCAATGTTTTGGGCTAACGGGACATTATTAGAAGACCATTTTTAGGAAAAGGACCTAAAGATGACTCTTAAAATTAACTTCAACAAGTTAAAACTAATAGCTCAATTTCCATTATCAATTCAGAAATAACTGACTTCTTACCTTTTTATACTGTCTTAATCCAATAATATAATACTTTGCAAAATTTCTACTCCAGAAGTTGTTTGGAAAAAGAGAAACTAGTAAACAAATATTTGAGAAATCTGCCATGTTCTGTGGACTTCTGTAATCTTCACTTGTCATTTTCCAAATGTGGTGTTTAGATGTGGTGTTTAGATGGATGTTAATCTCTTCTCATGGACCACAATAAGATTAGCATCCAAGCTTCCTATGGATTTACTTTAATCGCTCTCTCTAAATCAGAACTTTCCAACATTAGCAGTATTAACATTTTGAGCTAGCTGTCCTGTGCACCACTGTAGGATGTTTAGCAGCATTCCTGGCCTATACCCACTAAGATGTCAGCAGCATCCAGCCACCAGTTTTGACACCAAAAATATCTCCAGAGATTGCCAAATGCAGAACCATCCCTGTTAAGAACCACAGTTCTAAAAATTCTTAAAACGCGCAATTAAGTTTATTTCTTTCCCACGTGAATCCTAAAATGGTAGTCTAGAATTAGCTCTCAAAGGTTTGCGTGCATCGGAATCACCTGGAGAACTTGTTAAAACACAGATTGCTTCACACTCCAAGAGTTTCTGATCCAGCAGGTCTGGGGTAGGGCCCAAGATTCTGTATTTCTCACAAATTTCCAGGTGATGTTGATGGTCTGAGGACCACGCTTTGAGAACTGCTGGTCTAGAAATAATAATGCCAAAGCCCTGGGCCCAGATCAAATTTAGTATGTATAAATAAGTATTAACTAGATGAAAGAAAACTCTCATCTACATCTCTAATACTGGAATGACAAAAGTACCTAACCAAAGTTTCCCATTACTACTATCTGGTCTTAACTTAGTAAATCTCTCAATCTTATTCAGTATTTCCAGCTTAAGTCTCATCTGAATGAATGGCAAATGGCACATTTTTACATGTATCAATATACGTGTCTACTCATAGAGATTCCTTGTTAACTACTTCATCAAATATTTCCTTCTTGCTGTGTTATCCTTCGTATTTGATATCCTATCATTCCATGGCTTTCTGAAAGCATTTATCCATAGCAACACTACCTCCCATCCTATTATTTATTCTCTATTTATCGTATCTTAGACGCCAATTTTATCAAGGTCATAACTCACTGAGGTTAACATTTCTTTCCTTTCAGACACAGAATATGTACAGATATAACTAAGCATCTTCACATTTGGTTTTCTGTGCTTCCCCACACCTGTTTAGCAAGGTAGCGGTTAATTTCCTTTTTTTTAAAAGAAGAACAGTGAAACTCTGTGGATTATCTTTAACAAGAATTTTATCAAGCACTCAAGCCTATGCTAAAAGCTGGTGTTATTTCAGTTAAAGCTATATCAGTTGGTGATTCATAACCAGTCTCTATCTCTACCTTGAAGTTCAGCTCTTTCTTTTTTGATGACTTCTTTATTTACAGTATCTATTTAAATGTAACAAATAGATAAACAGATAGATATATAAAAGGGACCTGAGACGCACTTGCATAGTTGTTGAGATCAAACTGTGACAGTGCATCCACTTTCTCTTTGGGTTTTTTAGGGCCTGGTTTGGGCTCTTCTCTTTTTTTCCCAGTAGAATCTTTGGAGTTCTTTTGTCCTGTACCATTAGGTGCTCCTTCCTGGTGGTGTGCAGAGCTGCCATTGACAGGATCAGCACCAGCTGTGCCTGCCGACTGGTCATCAAATGGCCTACAAAATAATAATTTGAGATTTTATTACTACCTCTACATATCCGAACAAAAGAAAAATGCTCTTAGTGGCAGTTTCTGAAGTTCAATCTAAGAAGAAATAACAGTGGGATAGAAGACCCTAACTCTAAAACTAACAAGCTTTAGTGACTTTTATTGGCTACAACTTCACTAAGGCGGAGCTTCCCAGTAAAGGAGATAAGACAAGCTCCTTAGGATACTTTCCAGCAATTAAATTCTAGAATTCTAATTATCCTCTGAAGGTTCTTATCGTGTCTATTCTTACTGTGTCTATCATGTTATAAATGAGCTATCAACATTGTTTATAGCACAAAATTTCTGTGATCCAAGCTAGTCCAAAGTATTCACTAGTGAATCTTCTCCACAAGAGAGCAGCGTATGAAAAAATTTTTTTAAAGAATTCTATGCTTACAAGTATGTTTTTTTAAAAAAAAGTTCAATCGGATTTATATACATGTAAACATTTTAAAAACCAGTTTTAATATGGAAACGATTCACGTCACAAAACCAAAGGTATTTCTACAGGGTTTTTTTTTTAACCTAAAAGATTCTTTTCTTGGGTTCATTTTATAAAAACTTCATGAAAATACACCATGAAAAATGGCCTTACCAATTCATTTTCTGCTCAGTCTATAGTATTACTCAAGATAAAAGCTTAACAAGAGCCTGACAAAAAGCATGACCTCAAACAGGTGAAGAATGAATTCATTTCTTCTAAATGGGACTCTTGCAAAACATTCATTTCACTACAGCCAGTAACTGCTATTTCTGCAGGTTCAAAGTTGTTAACATCTACATAGCACAAAAGTCTTGCTAAGTAGTTGAGATCTACAGTGCACACAAATCACATCAATTTTTCCCTTGAGTATTATTACCTGAAATTCTAATAGTTTGGTTACAGTCAACAACTATTGATATGTTGTTATTGTAACTTATATGTTATCCTATTCTTTTGACTTTTAAAGGGAGGTTTAAATTCTGTGTTAAGCAGGTACTCAAACACAACTGGTAGTATTATTTCCCTGGAACTTCTTCTAAATTATCAGAAAGCAAAAATATTTTCGCTGACTGGTATAGTAACCTGAAGTGCTAAGTGTCAGTAACTAACCAATGCAGATTAAGATACTTTGCCTGAATAAATTTCCTACCAGCTCAGGCTGCAAATCTGGGAATTGGTTTAAAAAAAAAACAACAGGCAGGCCACAATAATAGTTGCTTACTATATACCAGGTGTTACATTAAGTGTTTCACAAATATCATGTCACTAAATCTTCACACATTTTTATAAGTACTATTACTTTCTCCCCCTTTTACTGGTGAGGAAGCAGAGTTTATACTACTAGTAAATACCAGAGCCTAGATTTAAAACTAGGAATAATGCTACTTTATAATGTTTCCTAATACTAAAAATAATAATAATAATTTACTAAAACCAACATTTTAATATTTAAAAAAACAGACCAAGTTTAGCACAGTTGAGAAAAATTCTTTTAAAAACACCACCAATGACATGGTATTTATGCTACTGGTGGCCTTGGTGGTTGGGCAGGACTTTGCTTTCTAGGCCTCTCTCTAAGCTGGATCATTTGTTGTAGGTTTGTAACTTGAGTGAGGAAGATAATTTATCCTTAAGTTTCAACATTCACTCTCTAGAAACCAGTCCAGAGTGACTGTATATGGTTACAACATATTAATTTAAGTCCCAGAGGACACCTGTGAGCACCAGTTTTCCAAAGAGAAACCAGGAAAGAAAAGCAGGCTGCTCATCATCAGTAAGATGATTTACTAAATGGAAGACACTGTATAGGTCCTGCCCTAGGTGTGTAGATTTTCCCAAACCTACAAATTCCTAACAGGACTCTTTTGGGAAATGTAAGGTAACAACAGGCAAAGACTCCTGAGACACACTAACCTCTTTCTCAAGCACCCTTACACTTGTAGAATAGAAAAAAAAAATTCTAGGAGAAGAATGTCTTGGTCCTCTATAGACTAGCTCCTTTGCACAGTTCAACCAAGAAGTATACCTTTAGCTTTGCTAAAGGTGCAAAAGTAGGGAATTCCCTGGTGGTCCAGTGGTTAGGACTCTGTGCTTTCACTGCCGAGGGCCCAGGTTCAATCCCTGGTCAGGGAACTAAGATCCCACAAGCCGCATGGCGGCCAAAAAAAAAAATGAGAGAAGGTGCATAAGTAATTATATCTAACACAAAATACTCACCCTCGCTTTCCACTTTTTGATGGTGGGCCACTTCTCCTTTCATTCCTAGGGCCTGAGAAAGTCCTTCCAGATTTGGGTGGACCATTGTTGCCACGCCGATTCTGGCGATCTATGCCAGGTCTCTGACTAGAAAAACTTCTCTTTGCTATTTCCCTTTTTGGAGGTAAAACATTCTCTCCAGCCTTTATAACCACTTGTGCATTCAAATCAGCATTTTTTTTTTCATCCCTTTCGCGCCTCTCATTGAAATCACTGCTTTCAGAAGCTGTTTCCCATTCTTCGTTTGCCTGATCTGAAGAGTTCTGATTAGATAAGTCTGGTGTCTTATTCCCAGAAACATCCCCAGCAGTATTAACTGGTTCTTGAACCACATTACTAACTGTGCCATCTGTGGGCACTGCCACCTCATTGGTTTTTGAAGCAGCCTCCCTCTCTCTTAGCCGTCTAAATCGGGGAGGTTTATCTTGCCTCGGTGGTCGGGTAGGACGCTGCCTTCGGGGCCTCTCTCTAGCTGGGTCAAATTTTCGCTCAAATTTTGGAGGCCGTTTATCTGCTGGCATAGGAATAAACTGCTCATGTCTTCTTGGTGGCTCTCCTTCATCTGGTTTAGGAGCTTCTGCCTGCCTTGGGTTCCACTGATTGTCCCGATAAGCAGGTCTTCGTAAAGTGGAAGGGCGTGACGGGCGACCTCCAGGATCCCTTCCACCACGTCTGAATGTTCCCCCTCTGCCTCGCCTTGTAGGCTCTCCTTTAGGGAGGAAGCCTGGTTTAGATTTATCATCATCCCTTACAAAAGGTTTTTCTAGAGGTCTACTATCTATTCGGACATGATTTTCAGGCTTGAGAGAAGATGGAGGCTTTACAGGTTTTTTGTTTTCAGACCGTTCCTCTCTTTTGGGCAGTTTACCTTTGCTTAAACTATCCTTGTCACTTGCACTTTCATGAATTTCACTGTCTGTGTCAGTCTCTGAACCTCGCTGTCTTCTTCTTTTGGGAACTACTTCAAAATCAGAGCTCTCACTTCGTGTTTCACTTTCTTCTCGCTGTCTGAGGGGCCCTGGGGGCACATGCTCTGCTCGTGGCTTACTGTCTCTATACTGAGGATAGTCTCGAGCATGCCCTCTACCACCCCGGCCACGCCCTCCATAAGAGCCTCTATAGCTTCGCCCTCTGGAGTAATATTCACCTCGGCCTCGACCTCTGTACCCTTGATCTGGAAACCAATCTCTATCTCTAGCTTCTTTCCAATAGGCCCTAGGGGGTAAAGTTGATTCTTTCTTAGCTGTTGGTCTTAAATCTGGTCGAGACCTCTCTGTAACAAGGTCTTTGCTGATGACTTTCTCAGGTTGCTTTTCTTCCTTGACTGTTGGTGCTGTGACAGTTTGCTGGTTTACAGTTTTAGCTGCAGGCTCTACCTCAACACTACTTACAGGTTCCAAAGGCTTCTCGGTATCCTGAGGTGGCTTTTGCACCAAAGTTGAAGGTGAAGTTTCTACTGAAGGAAATTTCTCTGGTTCTGGTTGAGGTGGCAGTGGAACTGACTGTGGCTGAAGCGGTGCCACAGGTGGTGGGGGTGGAGGAAGAGGCTCTTTCTTTTCTGTCTTTTCAGGTTTTGCCATTTTTTCGGTGACCTTTTCTCCCTTTTCTCCTTCTTTCTCCTTCCTTTGTTCTCGTTCTTCTTTCATATCTCTAAGTATAGGTTTTTTAATAGGACCTGATCTTCTCACAGGCCTATCATTACCTTCATCTCTTCTGCTGGAGCTAGGCCTTGGGCCCCAACGAGTTTCCGATTTAGATTTATACAGTTTTTCAGGTTTTGGTCCTTCAGAAGATCGTATAAAGCCCTCTTTTTTTGGTTTTTCCTCTGGTCTTTCTGCTGGTTCTTTTGAATCAATGCATCTGCTAGTTACTTTAGGAATGCTTGCAGATGGCTCATTTCTCTGCTCCTCTGATTTCTGAGTATGGTTAGATCCATGGGACACACTTCTTTTCCGGGCAGGCTGACTTTCTCCAGCTGAAATTCGCTCTTCTTGAGTGGATACAGTCTTTTGATCAGGTACGTCAAAACAAGCAGGCTGATTATTTGTGTCAGTATGATGAGGTCTAATGTCTTCCACTGATCTGCTTAAAAACTTCTGTACTTCTGTCTCACTTGATTCTCTGACAAAGTCTGCTTTTGGATGAGCCTCTAACTGACTATGTTCTACTGGATAAGCAGCAGTTATCTGTTCCTGATCCAATGGGGCTTCAGGCCTATGATAAGGAGAATTCAAAGAAATAACAGCCATCAAGGCAAAAATCTTTCTCACAGGTACATGTACAGCAAAATAACCCCTCTAATTTAAAAAGGAAAAATGGATCCTAATCATAAAGAGCGTTATGTCTCTATAAAAAGTTTAGTGCAACATTATTCATAATAGCCAACAGATAGAAACAACCTAAATGCCTACCGACAGATGAATGGCTTAAGAAAATGTGGTAAATGCATACAACAGAATGTTGTTTAGTATGAAAAAAAGAAAGAAAATCCTGCTATATGCTATGTCATGGATGAGGACATTACACTAAGTGAAATAAACCAGTCACAGAAGGACAAATGTTGCATGATCCCGCTTATATATACTATATAATATAATCAAACTCATCCACACAGAAGGTGATTGCCAGGGACTAGGAGGAAGGCGGAAATGAGTATGATTAAATGGGTAAAAAATTTCAGTTGTGCAAGATTAAAAAGTTCTAGAGATCTGTTGTACAACATTATGCTTATACTACACACTTAAAATTTTGATAGGAAGGTAGATATGCTATGTTTCTACCCCCACAATTAAAAACAAATGAAGCTCATTCCTCAAGAGGAAGTTTAGACCATGCTGACGTGAATTTTTAATACCGAAACTAGTAATTTCCACTTATAACGAGAGTACACTAGAGTAGGTCCATCTTTCCCACTGAATCAGAATTTTAAAACACCATAACATACACTCCTTAAAAGGGCAGAAGTTCTAACTTCATGGTTATAAAGTGTTAGAGATCACCAATTGTCTGATACTTCAAAGTAACTCTGTAAATTAGTGTTTGTCCTTAACTCAGCCTTAGAAAACTTCCATAAGATATCGATAATTAAATGTCTACCATATTTCTCGTTAGTGGAAGAACTACATCCACACTTTAGCCACATTACATGTCAAGTACCTAATCAACAGCAGAATCTTGCCAATTTTAACATCTACCACTAAATTTCAGCATTTAACTAAGTGTACAGAACTACGTTTCAAAATGCCCTAATCAATACAGAAATGCCAGAAAAAGGAAAATACGTCCTAGAATGAAATAAGGCATACTAAAATGGGAGAAAATCACATCGGTGGCTCAGTCCTAAATCAGAAAGATCTTCAGAGAGACTACACAGTTTTCGTTTCCCCACAATATTCCATTGGTCTACTAATAATTTTAATAATTACCTTATATCCTCAGGTTCTTCTGTTGCCTTGGGAGTGGTGGCCTGCTGAGGCTCAGTATGAGGATAGGGATCTGACCCCCACATCATACGAGGCTCAGAGAGGGAAATTGCATGATCTCTTGCAGAGCGAGCTATATGCTCAAATGACTCAGAGCTGCTCGGTGACCCTTCCATCTGGTCTCTTCTCATTAATGGCTTAGGAGGAATCATTCCTATACAAAAGATCAGAAAAAGATTGGGGGATGGGGGTAGGAGAACAAAGGAAACAAAATCATCATAGACGTAGAATCTACATTATTACTTAATTACTATTTGGACATTCTATATTTAAACCAAAGAAATACTTTTGGCAAGTAAAACTGATTAATTCAAAAAAATAATCAGTGAAAATTATATTGAGTTTTTCTGTGAATGAGATTTTTATCGTTGCTGTTAAATAGATTTAAAAATTGAGGAAGCAAAGCAAGCAAAACCATAAGAACAGCCTATTTTACTTTAAAGGAAAGAAAAGATAATGCCTATAAAAATCAGATAACAAGCACCGTGACTCTACGCATGTTAAACATTATGAGAATTACACTAAGTGATAAATTTTCAGAAAAACATTTTCTATAGAAAATCCCATTAATCTAGTTTAGTTGATCAATATGCTATAAATTATGCCTCTTAAATTTAAAATTTTCAGTGTAAATTTTAAAATAAAGATGTGATTCTTGATCATATTTTTGTCACCTTTAAATTTTCCTCTGCACTGTCTTGGTACTGGATTATCTGGATTTATTCTGATAAAGACTGCTATTTTATTTGTTTTTAGCTAACCTATTAGGAAATCCAAGTGTTAGGCTGGCAAATGATAGAGAAAGTTGAAAAGCTGTAATATACAATATATGGACAAAATTCAAATGCTCAAACACCTGATGGAATAAAAACAATGTAGCGAATAACAGATATTAAAACTAAGATAGTAATTTTCCATCTGAAAATTTTAAAATAGTATTTGCAAGAGAGAAAACATATTTTCTCTTTGGTCTTACCACACTGTTGGTACAGTACCTGGCATTTAACTACTCTGTGCTGAGAGAAGACACACAATTTTATGATTAAAAAGTCCTATTTAAGTTCTTACTAGATTATAACTCTCAAAGGAATTAAGACTAAAAACGTGGGGAAAATGAAAAACTCTGAACTTGCAAAACTGCAAGTGAGCCATGAGACAATGCCAACTTAAACTTACCAGGATGAATGGATGGAATATCCATAGCAGGTCGACCTGATATCATTCGCGGATCCATGTATGACTGCATCATGAGCCACCTTGGATCAAAACCCATAGAAGCCAAATGCTGAGGGTGAGGCTGCATGGCCTGGTAAAGAGGTCTGTGTGGCGGTGGAGGGACAGCACCACTGGATGGCTGCTGTGAAGGAACCGTTTGTGGAAGTACACCTTGCTGCTGCTGCTGCTGCCACTGCTGCTGTTTCATCTGTTCCTAAAAAAAGCAGGACCCCACATCTGAGACTTCAGTTCCATGTGATAAATTAATATAATCAATCAGAAAACAGGCTTTTTTGAAACCTTGAGAGAAAAGAATTCCAAACACATTTGACAGTGAGAGGTGGCAAGATAAAAGAACAAAGAATAAGTTATGACATTTTGCCTTACACTTGACTTAAGCAACGAATCACTCATTAATTATACTAGAGAAACCACTTCCTAGAAAGGAAGATGGTTTCTATAAATGAGGTAGACAGAAAAAAGGAATGACACAGAAGTTTCACAGTAAAGCCCTTATCAACAAACTTTTACTAATTTAAAAGGAGGAAATTTTTCAGGGAAAATTTGTATGCTTTGTGTATTTTGAGTTTTATGTCAAATTATTTCTTATATTACTGAACAATAAACCTTTTAAATCACACATACAAGATAAAATGTTTTTATTGTTACCTGCTGCCGCTGGAATCGTGGTGGTAAAGACTTCTGAAACTGTTTAAAATAGCCAGATAATATAGCAGGCCGAGGCTGAGACCCTGATTCTGGTTCTGTTTCATGTGCTGCTTGTGTGGTCTCTTTTTCACTGCGATTGCTATCTCGTCTACTGAAAACTGGGTCATCTTCTGCCCAAAGGAAAGGTGAAAAATAATTTATACTCATCAACGACACTTGACAAATACATGTTGTTTGTACTGGAGTGAAGTAATTAGATTGATATATTTAAAAAGTTAACAAGGAAGAAAGCATCCTTACTCTAAAACACTTTTGTATTTTAATATTGGTAACCATCAATGAGGTAACATTAGATTAACAAAACCCTAGACTTTCTCAAAGCTGGATTAAGACAGAAATCTTACATGCCCAAATGCTTTACCATACAAATGTCTGTATTTGATATTTTGTGATAATAAACCATTTCAAATACTACCTATTTTGCACTGATTCACTAAATATTAACACTACTGTCAACATTTACTTGGGGTTCTCTAGGACTTAGGTGAAAACACAAATGGCCTATAAATACTTAAAATAGAACACACTGGTTTACTTAAAAATTTTTTTGATCAGGGGATGTTATCTATAAAGAAAACTAATGAATCTAAGTCTGATGACAACAGAGTGATCACCAGCTATCTTCAAATATATAAATCATTATTCTGTGATATATTTGAAGATAGATGGTGATCACTCTGTTGTCATCAGTTTAAAATCATTATTTTATGTAAACGGTATCAATTATGATACACGAGAAGGAGAACCATACACATCCCCCCCCACAAAAAAAGTTCTCATCCCAAAGAAAACCAGAGCCTTATACGTTCTAGAGAATGCCATTTGTCACTACAAAGTCATGCATATTATAAATTCTTTTCTCAGAGAATTAGGGGTGGATTTTAATGGGAAGCTAATGTAATGCCAATGGTAAAACGATGCAGTAAAGAATCACAAATCACATTTTGTCTGTATTACATTCAATATTAAAAATGTTAAAAAAATAAAATATTAGAGAGAAAAGAGAGCCAAGTAGGTGCAACATTTAAAAATGAAATGGGTACATCTCACGATAAACCCAGCTAAAATTAAACTGCTATCAGAGAACATATAAAATGTGAATGAAAATAAAAGTGTCACTAAATAACGATTATTAAAAACAAAACCATAATTAATTATGTATATATAGTGGCTGCTGATGGTTAAATTAATTAATCAGGGTCATTACATGTATTCACTGGCAGAACTAGGACTAAAATGAATTTCCTTATTTCTAATCCATGGTCCTTTCTCATTAACTGTGAATGAGATTCCCTAAGGTTGTTCTCTTTCAGAATTCATCAATTTTAAAGTATACAAATGTTTTTCTGTGGTGAGAAATTTTACTTTACCTTTTTTGAGTGTTTTGAGCAAAGTGCTTAAGATATATAATAAAAGCCCATTATCAATATCAACTTATCTCTAGATGGCTTAATATAAAAATTTGTGAAATCTGGTAACTAAACAAATAATCCATATGGGCTGTATCTTATTTTTTTTAAAAAGTGAGATAAAACACTCTTACTCTTTTTATAGTTACATTAAGGACCAAGTTTGAAGGTAACCCAGAACATAGATAAAAACTTAAAGCAAAACTTTAAACAGCTTTATAACTTCAAGCAGCAGGGTCTTATAGAAAGAGCATGGGTTTTGAGGTCAAAAAAAATTTCAGTATTTCCGTAGCAGAAAATACACTGAAATAAAACTATTTCTATTTTAAATCACTGTGAACTCAAGCTATTCATTAAGACTGAATTTTACAGCAAGTTTGGAGCAAAGTTTTATTAATTAGAGTTTATAAGCCAAGTTGGGAAAGAACAAAAAAGCTGATTATAGCTAGCAAAGGCTTTGGATTTTTTTTGGCAGCACTGTGCGGCTTGCAGGATCTCAGTTCCCCAATCAGGGGTTGAACCCATGCCCCCTGAGGTAGAAGCGCGGAGTCTTAACCACTGGACTGCCAGGGAAGTCCGGCAAAGGCTTTTTTCAAAAAGCATAATTACTGTCTGGGAAGCATATAAATGACCTACGGAAGCTTTTCTATTCACACTGGTAGAAAAACAAATATGAAATTATGAACTGAGTACAGTCATTTAATTATGACAATCCAAAATTCCCATTAACCTCTATTCAACTTAAGTTTTAGAGGTATTAACACATGTGAACAAATGAAATTTTATTTAGTAGTTAAATGTCTTGGAATCAGAAAGAGTAGGAGAAGAATCAGCATCTCTTAACTATGAAGCTAATACAATTTTGCAGACAAAATAGAATTAAAGGTCATCTAACTATACGGTATCTACAATAAACTCACTTTAGATCCAAATATATACATAAACTGAAAATGAAAAGATGGACAAAGATATCCCATGGAAATAGTAATCAAAAGAGAGCAGGGTGGCTACACTAACGTGAGACAAAATTGACTTTAAATCAAAGAAGTTTTACAAGAGATAAAGAAAGTCATTAAATACTAATAGAAGGTTCAGGGCCTCCCTGGTGGCGCAAGTGGTTGAGAGTCCGCCTGCCGATGCAGGGGATACGGGTTCGTGCCCCAGTCTGGGAGGATCCCATATGCCGCGGAGCGGCTGGGCCCGTGAGCCATGGCCGCTGAGCCTGCGCGTCCGGAGCCTGCGCGTCCGGAGCCTGTGCTCCGCAACGGGGGAGACCACAGCAGTGAGAGGCCCGCATACCGCAAAAAAAAAAAAAAAAAAAAAAAAAAAAAAAAAAAAACTAATAGAAGGTTCAATACTGCAAGATACAACAATTATAAAACACTTATACACCTAGTAACAGACCATCAAAATGTATGAAGCAAAATACTGACAGAATTAAGGGGATAAATAGTTGCACATTAATAGTTAGAGGCTTCAGTCTTCCCTGGTGGTTTAGTGGTTAAGAGTCCACCTGCCAGTGCAGGGGACACAGCTTCGAGCCCTGGTCCAGGAAGATCCCACATGCTGCAGAGCAACTAAGCCCATGTGCCTAGAGCCTGTGCTCCACAACAAGAGAAGCCATCACAGTGAGAAGCCTGCGCACCGCAACGAAGAGTACCCACAAGCTTGCTGCAACTAGAGAAAGCCCATGCGCAACGAAGACCCAACAGAACCAAAAATAAACAAACGAATTTATATATATATAAATATAGAGGCTTCAACATTCCAATCCCAATAATGGCTAAAATAGCCACAGAGAAGATAAATAAGGAAAAAGAGGACTTAATAAACCAACTAGATCCAACAGACATATACAGAACACTCTACCCAAAAACAGCATACACATTTTTCTCGAGGGACATTTCCAGGACAGATCACGTTAAGCCACAAATCAACTCTCAAGAGTTAAAAAGACAGACATCATATAAAATATTTTCTCTAACCACAATGGAATGAAGTTAGAAATCACCAGAAGTAAACCTGAAAAATTCACAAATCTGTGGAAATTAAGCAATACACTCTTTAACAGCCAAAAGATCAAAAAAGAAAAGTGCAAGGGAAATTGGAAAATACCTATGAGATGAATGAAAACAAAAGCACAACATACCAAAACGTCTGGGATGCAGCAAAAGCAAAGCAAAGAGGGAAATTTATAGCTATAAATGCTTACATTAAAAAACAGGAAAGCTCTCAAATCAGTAACCTAGAGTTACGACTTAAGGAATGAGAATAAGAAGAACAAACTAAACCCAAGGTTACTAGAAGGAAATAAAAATCACAGCAGAGATCAAGAAAATAGGAGAATAGAAAAATAGAGAAAAATCAATGAAAACAAAAGTTGGTTCTTTGACAAGATCAACAAAATTGACAAATCTTTAGCTGGGGTGGGGGGGTGAACTAAGGAAAAAAGAAGACTCAAATTACTAAAATTAGAAGTGAACATGGGGACAATACTACCAATTCTATAGAAAGAAAAGGGATTATGAGAGAATTATGGACAACTGTACACCAACAAACTGGATACCCTAGATGAAATGTACAAATTCCTAAAAACAAAAAATCTACCAAGGCTAAGTCACAAAGAAATAGAAAACGTGAATAGAGTTTTAACTAGTAAGGAGACTGACTTGGTAATCAAAAATCTCATGACAAAGAAAAGCCCTGGACCTGATGGCTTCACTGGCAAATTCCACCAAACATTTAAACAACTAACATCAATTATTCTCAAACTTTTCCAAAAAATTGAAGAGGAGGGAACACTTCCTAACTCATTTACAAAGCCAGCATCACCTTGATACCAAAGCTAAACAAGAACACTACAAGAAAACTACAGACAAATATCTCTTATGAACACTGATGGAAAAATTCTCAACACAATACTAGAAAACAGAATTTAGCAGCATACTGAAAGTGTTATACACCGTTTACCAAGTGGGATATATTCCTGGGATGCAAGGATCGTTTAACATACAAAAATCCATCAATACATTACACACTGACAGAATGAAGGGAAAATAACACATGATCATCACAATACAGAAAAGGATATGACAAAATTCAACATTTTATGATAAAAATACTCAAACTAGGAACAGAAGGAAACTACCTCAACATAATAAAATCCACTTATGAGAAACCCACAGCTAATACCACACTCAATGTTGACAGACAAAGCTTTTTTTGTAGGATCAGGAACAAGACAAGGGTGCCTCCTTTTGCCACTTTTATTCAACTTAGTACTGGATAATTTTGAGGGATTCAACACTGCAGTGGAGGAAGTAACTGCAGATGTGGTGGAAACAACAAGAGAACTAGAATTAGAAGTGGAGCCTGAGGTATGACTGAATTGCTGCAATATTACAATAAAACTTGAATGGATAAGGAGCTGCTTCCAATAGATGAGCAAAGAAAGTGGTTTCTTGAGATGGAATCTACTCCTAGTGAAGATGCTGTGAAGCCTGTTGAAATGACAACCAAGGATTTAGAACATTATTACATAAACTTAGTTTGGGAAGCATTGGCAGGGTTTGAGAGGATTGACTCCAATTCTGAAAGAAGATCTACTGTGGATAAATGCTATCAAACAGCACTGATGTTACAAAGAAATCATTTGTGAAAGGAGGAGTGAATCGATGTGGCAAACTTCACTGCTGTCTTATTTTAAGACATTGCCACAGCACCCCCACCTTCAGCAGCCACCACCCTGATCAGTCAGCAGCCATCAACACTGAGGCAAGACCCTCCCTCACCCCCACAGCAAAAAGATCATGGCTCACTGAAGGCTCATTGATGGTTAGCATTTTTAGCATTAAAGTATTTTTAAGTTAAGGTATGTACATACAGCATATATATATTTTTAGACAGAATGCTACTGCACACTTAATAGTCTACAGAATAGTGTAAACATAACTTTTATATGCACTGAGAAACCAAAAAATTCATGTGACTTGCTTTATTGCCATATCTGCTTTATTGCAGTGGTCTGGTACCCAACCTGCAACATCTCTGAGGTATGCTTGTGCTCAAAATAAATGAAAGCAGGGTCTCAAAGAGATATGTGTACACTCACAGTCACATCAGTGTTATTTAAAATAGGTAAAACATGGAATCAACCCAAGTGTCCATCAACAGATTGGGTAAGCAAAATGTGGTGTGTGTGTGTACTTACATGATGATTAGTAGCCTTAAAAAGGAAGGAAATTCTGTAATATGCTATAATGGACAAAACTTAAGGACATTATGCTAAGCGAAAAAAGCCAGTTACAAAAAGACAAATACTGTATGATTCCACTTACATGAGGTACTGAGAATAGTCAAACTCACACAGAAAGAAAGCAGAATCACCATCCATGGAGGGGCTGGGGAGAGTTACTGTTTAATGGATACAGAATTTCAATTTAAGAAGATGAAAAGAGGGGCTTCCCTGGTGGTGCAGTGGTTGAGAGTCCACCTGCCGATGCAGGGGACACGGGTTCGTGCCCCGGTCCGGGAGGATCCCACATGCCGTGGAGCAGCTAGGCCCATGAGCCATGGCCGCTGAGCCTGCGCGTTCGGAGCCTGTGCTCCGCAACGGGAGAGGCCACAACAGTGAGAGGCCCGCGTACCGCAAAAAAAAAAAAAAAAAAAAAAAAAAAGATGAAAAGAGTTCTGGAGATGGATGGTAGTGATAGTTCATTATGAATGTTTTTAATACCACTGAACTGTACACCTAAAAATAGTTAAGATGCTAAACTTTATGTTACATGTATTTTATCATAATAAAAAAAATTACAGGAAAAAACATTTTAAAGTATCCAATAAAATTCAACCTTATCCAAAAAAAACTAATCACTTTTATTCGGATTACAGATTTTAAAAATACAAAAACATCCAATATCCACATGTAATATGAAGTCTTTTGTAAAGCTTATATAAAGACAAACAAGACTATCATACCTTTGTTACAGCTGTTTTCACTTTCTGGTTTTTCTACCATAGGCTCTAAAGTAGGTTCTTTGTGTTCAATTTTTTCCTCCATTTTCTCCCTTTCTTTCTTCTCCAACTCACATTCTTTTTCCTGTTCTTTCATCTTCTGCAGTTCTTTTTCCTTTTCTTGCTGCCGTTCTAGTTCTTTCTCTTTTTCTTGCTTTCTTTCTTTCTCCATTTCTCTCTGTTTTTCCTGTTCTCGCTCCAGTTCTTTTTCCTTCTCCTGTTGCCTTTCCCTTTCTTTTTCCCGCTCCTTCTCTCGCTCCCATTCTTGTTCTTTTTCAAGTTCTTTCTCACGTTCTCGTTCCTTTTCTCGCTCCCTTTCTCTAATTTCCTCTGGAGAGGGTTGTTTGTCCACTATGCCAAGCTTTTCGTCTAATCGTTTAAGCTTCTCTGCACATGCTGCTTTCCTTTGCTCTTCCATTCTTCGCTCTTCCTCTTCACGCCGTTTACGAGCACGTTCCACTGCTGCAGAAAGTTCTGACTGTTGTCTTCTTCTTTGCTTCCATATTTCATCTTCATCTGGGACCTGTTGCTTAGGGGGGAAAGGGCCTGGTCTTCCAGGTACTGCCTGTCGGTCTGGAGGAGGATGCTGAAACATTAAGATAAATTATCAGATGAGTATGACAACAAAGGATATATCATAGACACGGAGCAGGAGCAAAATTCTCCAGTGTGTCAGAAATTTTCCTGAAAAACATACACGTTAAAATGCAAATAAGTAACAATGTGGGGAAAATAGTAAATCCAGTTAATTTTTGAGAATAATTAATCCAGCCATCTAATAAATATTTACTGAGCGTGTGTACCTATTTACCGTGCCAGACATTATTGCTCACTCAGTATTTGCTGAATAAAATTAGAAGTTGTCACAACATGAATTTCAAATTTAAATTTAGAGACAAAGGAAACTTAGAATGTGAGTGCTTTAGCAGGAACTTCCAGAGATGGAATGCCTAAAGAGGGAGAAAAGAAGTCCATAAAGATGCAACATGGCACCACATGAGCCCTGAGAAGATTGAGATACAGTTACAAGGAAAGAGCACACAGTCAAAGATGCTAAGTGAAGGACATAGAGACATTGCTGCTGCTGACATGCCAAAGGAGAGGAAATTCCTAAAAAGCAGCTTGGGTAGAGAGAATTCTATCTTTAAACTGAAAGATCCAGAAAGGCGTATCTAGATCCCCTGGTGGAGAATGGGAGGATGACCTGAGAGGCTGAGTTTTAATGATTTAATTTTCAACTAACGTGTTCTAAAACAATTACTACAAAGCCTAAAAATGCCAGCAACTTTGCAAAGACAAGCAGGATGAAAAAAGCACATGAAGAGCTGCAATATCAAGGAACTAAAAAATTTGTTTTAAAAATATTGATTTTGGGGACTTCTGTGGTGGCGCAGCAGCTAAGAATATGCCTGCCAATGCAGGGGACACGGGTTTGAGCCCTGGTCTGGGAATATCCCACATGCCGTGGAGCAACTAAGCCCATGCGCCACAGCTACTGAGCTTGCGCTCTAGAGCCCACACGCCGCAACTATGAGCCCACACACCGCAACTACTGAAGTGCACATGCTCTAGGTTGCCTGCGTGCCACAACTACTGAGTCCATGTGCTGTAAGCCTGCGAACCTAGAGCCCGTTCTCCGCAACAAGAGAAGCCACCACAATGAGAAGCCCATGCTCAGCAGCGCAGCCAAAAAAAAAAAAAGATTTTTAATAGTATTAGGGTGAAGAAACCTTAAAAGCCATATAATTAGTCAGAATCCGTACAAAAGAGAAAATAATGATATGGTGAAAACACTGAACTGAATGCTAAAAGCAAAAAACCCAAACAAACCATGAATCCAGACTCTACCATTTACTAACAGTGCTGTCTTAGGCAAACTGCTTTAATCTCTCTGGTATTTAGTTACTTCATCTATAGCTTGAAAGACAAACTGCAAAAATAAAGTAATTATATAAACACACCTAATTTACACTGTAAACTCACAGAGTAAGCATTTTTTAAAAAGCAACTTCATTGAAGTATAATTTACATAAAATGTGATATATATATTTTAACTGTATAGTTTGATGAGTTTGGACAAACGATCAACTTAGGTAACTACTGCCCCAATCAACATATAGAGCATTTTCATCAGTCCTCTGCCTGCATCCCTGACCTCAAGCAACCAGCAATCTACTTCTGGCAGTATACAGTAGATCTGCCTTTCCTAAAATTTCACAAAAATGGATACATCAAGTTATATTCTGTTTTGTATCTGGCTACTTGCATTCAGGGTAATGGTTCTGAGGTCACTGTGTGTAGCAGGAGTTTACTCCATTCTATTGCTGCATAGCATGGCATCATAGGCATACTGTTTCATCTGTGGACGGACATACGGATTGCTTCTAGTTTTTTTTTTAACTAGAAATAAAACAGCTATGGTCATTCATGCCTAAATCTTTGTGTAAATGTATGTTTTCATTCCTCTTAGATGAATACCTAAGAGTGGAACTGCCAAGTCATATAGTAAATATGTGTTTCACTTTATAAGAAACTGCCAAACTGTTTTCCAAAGTGATTACAAGGTTTTACAGCTCCACGAGCAACATATGAGGGTGTCACCTGCTCTGCATCCTCCCCAATATTTGGTGTCATCAGCCTTTTAAATTCTGGATGTGTAACAAAATTTCAATGTGGTTTTACTTTCCGTTTTCCTGCTGACTAAAGATACTGAACATCTTTTCATGTGCTTATTGGCCACTTGTATACCTTATTTTATGAAGTGAATGTCCAAATCATTTTGTTGGACTTTTTGTCTTATTATTGACTTGTAAGGGCTTTTAAATACACACACACCCCCATACAAGTTCTTCATCAGATGTATTAATATTTTTCCTGTGATATCTTTTCTTTGCCTTAGAGATGTTTTTCAAAGTCCAACTGATCGATTTCTTTTTTCTTTCTAATTCTTGCATTTTTTGTCTTATCTAAGACTTTTTTTTGGCCCAAGTTCATAAAGACTTTCTTCTACATTTTCTGCTAGATGTTTTAGTTTTAGCTTCTATGTGTATAGAAATGCTACAAAGAGCATCCAGTGGTTAAAAGGAAAATGACTGGTGGAGATGACGGTGATGGTGATGGTATGTGCACTGTCATTGTACAGTGATCAGGGAAGGCCTGTGCATTGTTAATACCTGAGCAAAGAACTCGATCACAGAAAGAACCTCAGAAACAGTCTTCTGGTTAGAGGCAACAGCAAGTAAAATGTCTTGAGGGTAAAATTAAAACAAGAGCAATAAAGCCTGTGTGGCAAGAACAGAGAGAGAGAAAAGTAGATGAAATCAGAAAAGGAGACAGAAACTTTAAAGACCATGAAAAGAACCTGAGCAAGGAATAACTGACCTAGTGTATGTATGTATGTATGTATGTATGTGTGTGTATACATATATAGGTAAAACATATACATGTAATAAATATATACATATTTAAAGTTATATCTGCTATAGGAGAATTTGGGGTGGAGGTAGTGGGTGAGAAGGCAGCAAGACAGGAAAACAAGACGACCTGTTAAGTCCAAATGAAATATATCTGGTGGCAGCAAGTACTCAGTATAGGAATATATTCTAAAGGTAGAGGTGACAATTTGCTGATAGATTAGGTTGGATGTAAGGTAAAAAAGAAGAAAGATATAAGAGTGACTTCTATGTTTTAACCTCAGCAATGTCATTATCTAAGATAGGGAAGACAGTAGCTGAACTGCCTAAGTGTGGGTGGGGGTTGTTATGGTTTGGACTATTAACTGTCAGATATCTACCAGAGATCCAAGTGGAAATGCTGAGCCGATTGTTGAATACATGACTTTCGAAGTCAGGACAGAGCTTTAAGGGCTCGAGATACTTACTGAGTGCCATCAGATGATCCCCCAGGGAAAGAATATAGTTAGAAAAAGAAATGAGAACACAGCCCTGAGCCCTCCAACACCCAAAGGTTTAAGTATAGGAGGTCCAGAAGGAATATAAATTTTAAAAAGAGAACAAAACAGTATGTCTCAAAAGCAAGTTTTCAAAAAGTTTTAAGAAGGATGGAGGGATGAAAAGATTAACTATGTCAACTGCTGCTGAGATTAGTAAATGAATACAAGAGAACCGTATTTGGCAAGATGGAACAGTCTTTACTAACCTTGATAATAACAGTTTCAAAGGTATAGTGGGGAGATGAAAGCATAACTGGAGAGGGTTCATGAGAGAGAAAGTGAAGCCAGTAAGTGTAAACAGCTCACTAAAACAATTTTGCCATGAAGGGGAACAGAGATACAGGTAGGAAACTGTGGGGAAATGGAGTGTAGTGGGAGTTGAAGAAGGGCTGGTGTTTAAAACTTTTTTTTAAAGATGAGAGAGAATATTACTGGTAACTGATAGAAGATGGGATCCAGAGAACAAGCAGAAGCGTTGTCCTCAGGAGCAAGGGCAACAGGAAAGAAGTCAGACCAGGAAGCGTACTCAAATGGGAAGAAGAGCTGCTTCTTATTTTCTTAGAAAAATTAGGAATATGCTCATCAGCTGAGAAGGAAGAGGGACAGGCTAAAGAGGAAGACGTGCAGGAGCTACAAGGTAAAGTCAACAACTGTTTCATAAAAATTATAAATAAGAAACACACAGAGGACGTTTCCATTAAAACAAATAGGGTGAATAATACATACAGACCATTAACAAGCATTTAGTTAAAATTTACCTGCTGTGCAAGCAACTTTGGAGGTGGTGGCAAGTGTGACGATGGTCCACGTTCCTATTATAAAGAAAAGGATTTTTACAAAGTAAGATAAAAAAAATCTACTTGAAGTATTTCTGACTGCAATGTTTTTCATTGAGACCAAAAGACTGCAAAAAGTAAAACATCTTTATCCTTTTCTCTTTTTAAATAAAAGTACATCAGTCTCTACAAAATAACTTTATGTTCTATACAAGCACTCAGCCATTTTAATTAAGGTTACAATCTCAAATTAACTTTGTTAAGAGTAGAATCTTAGTGCACAAATTTCTAGAGTTCTAGCCCAGGTAATCTGGCTGTGAAGAAGTATGCCTCTAATTTCAAATTTTTATTTTACGTAAGCACAATTCTTTTTCTAATGGCAAACTAAACTTTTCAAATTTATATAAGGAAAAGAAACATCTAAAACATTGGAACCAGATATATAGAGACTATTCACTTGCTATGATACATATCAGTGTCACACACACGCACGCAAATCAAAACATCAAGATATGGTCTGTATTTTTCTATTCTTTTATCATTCCCCATTATTCCAGTAAGTTAAAAGTCACACAAAACACAGATTTTATTTTTAAAAAATCCTTCTTTTCCAGAATTCACAAATTTATTTTCCAATGGCTAACCAATGCCTTAAGAATAAAATTCAAGCCTCTTGTATAGCATACAAGACTTAACGACTACTAGTTCTTACACAGCTCTCTTACTCCTCTCCCATGTCAAACTGTTGGGGACTTCTTGATTAGGCCATGCTTTACTATACTTCTCTACCCTGAACATGTTCCCACTGCTTGGAATCACCCTCTTCCCTTTGTTTACTGGCTAATTCCTGCTTCAAGTATCAAGTCTTTTGTGAAACGTTTTACATAGAATTTTCTAAGAACTATGTGCACCCTATCATGGCACTGTTAGCTACTTACTTTTAGCTCCCTGAAGGCACCAATTCCTCCATCTGTTTTGTATGAATTCAACAAATACATGCTGAGTATACTATGAATTACTTAAGTAGGCTCTCTGGAAGATAGCCCTGTTAAATTCTCACTTTGCAGTGCAGTTCTTGCTATATCTTTGAGGTAGGATCAAGTGTATTTTTTGCCCACATACTTCCCCCTTTTTAACAACATTCTTCAAAATGGCTCAGACTACATAGATTTCTCTACTCCCTAGTGTGATTTCCCTACTCAGATAACATACAATTTCACACATGAATACTAACTAGGATTTACAAAGCATTCAGTAAACTATAAAGCACTTCAGTTATGTTAGTTTGGAAAAACAATTTATCCCTCCACTCTGACATGCCCAAGCTGCTATAAGAAGGAAGAGTGAAACTTTAGTTTCTACTTGATAATTTTAGCTACTGCATTGATAATTCCTGTTAGTATGCAATAAAATTATGGTTTAGGTCTAGAGCTATTTAAGAAAAAATATATAGTTCCCATTTCCTAAGTCTTTTTCCAACTAACTCTATGATTATGAGATCAATTCATCCTTGTCACTTGTCTGCAGTGACAAGAATCTCCATGAGTCCAACAAACCTGATTAAGTGGAGGTCCTTTCCCATAGGGACCTTTTGCTACTGATGGATGGGCAGGTATCTGAGAAGATGACTTAGTGTTGAAAACTTCATCTGCTTCTTTTCGGTTTTCAGTGTTTACAGAGGCTTTTGAACCTTGATCCTCACTGAAGAATCAAAATCCAGGTGAAATAAAAAATAGAGTGGACAGAATGTACCATAAGTAAATGCATTTTCTCAACGTAAAAAAGACATTATTTCCATACAATTTCAGGGGAAAATGTATCAAGGAATGAGATGGTGTTGTAACCTAGCAGTGTTAATTTATTCATTCAAGAAATATATGCTATATATCTATAATGCGATGGGGCCTGGGCTTGGCCAGATTATCACCACAAGATACAAGACGCGATATAGTACTTATCAAATATGGACACTCACACTTGACACACAATATGATTCCATCACTTTCTATTACCCCCACCCAAAACTCTCATCTGAACACAACTGAGTAATATTCCAGATAATTAATTAATTAATGTATTCTAATTTGTTCTGATTTAATGAAAAAGAGAAATCAAACTACAGTATTTTAGTATGCATCTCACAACTGATCATGAAACAGCAGTGTATTACAACACTATGGCTGAAAAATTATACCAATATGTGCATGCAAACTCCTGTTTATCTTAAGAGCCCAATTTTTATGTTACATAACCCATATATTCCTGACTCTGATGCCCCTATATTCCAGAAAAAAAGAGAAAAAGCTCCTATTTTCCAAGACCTTATTGCTCCTTGCTAAGTTTAAAAAATCAAAGACTTGAAGCAGCTGTTGTAACCCAAGTAATTTTTCTCCAATTTTATAAATATGGATCAGGTCAAGTAAGTAACAAGTTTTAAATGGTCCCGAATATGGTTTCTCAAAATATTTCCAATTAGATGACAAGCATCTAAATAGCTTCTTTTAAAAAATATGTATTTTCTTTAGAAACATCAAACTCTTAATTCCTTGATTATCTGCACTTTTAAAATTTGGCTCATTAATCACCTTCCCACTCAGTAAAAATCCTTGGAGTAGAATGTAGAAAATATAAGCGGGGAACAAATACCTATTAATGAAACCTCTCTGCGTAAATGGCTCATGTTACATCAACAAATTCATACTATTATTAGTAAGAGATATCACAACTTACCTGCTGTTTTCTTTAGGACTACTACTTCCTTGCTCATCATCATCACTGAAATTCAGCTGTTCTGTATAATCTACTTCCATCTGAGCACCTATTAAATTAAGGAGAACTCAGACTGACTGTTTCAAAGCATCTAAAAACTAAAAGTGCTTAATTAATCTTGCCTCTTACCTGCCCAACCTTCATCAGCTTCAGCATCTAAGTTATCAAACTTATCAAGCTCCTTCAGCTCTGATGCACTAAGGATGGAGGGGCGTTCAGGCTCAGAGGCCCATGAAGGAGGTGGGCCTCTTCCTCGAAGGCCTCTAACCAGTGACAGGTTATGAGAGAAAAGGATACTAAGTTTTAATGACACTAAATTAGGAAAATATTAAAAGACTGGAATTTAGTTCATTTCAATTCAGCATTAGTTTTCTATACCGTGATATACAAGATATTTTGCACCTGGCATGTATGAAGAGATTATAAAATTAGCGAAGAAATTTAAGACAATACATAATTGTATTTCTTATGCAGATATTTAATAGCAAAGTTTTCAAACATCTAAAATAAAACAAATATATGTTAAAGGATGATATGGCTAAGACTAATACTAATCTCAAAATACACTAAGCAAAAAAAAAGAGAATGGGGGTTATCAACATCAAGGAAGGAAGAAGGAGTAAACAAGTGCCATCCATTATAGGGGCCACAATTTTCAGTTTTCAGAATTTTATGTCAGCTGATTTAAAGTTTTAGAAGAATAAAGTATTTTTGTTCTGTCTTACAAAAGTTAGCCAATTACCTGTTAATAGCAAATGTACCTTGAGGACAGAATAATAAATCCCCATAATCTACTCAACCTCCAGAAAATCTTAACAAGTAAACATATACCCTGCAAACTTTAATCATTTAATAGTCTTACTTGTTTGTTTCAGTTAAAGAAGGTGGAAACCTCATGGGACCATGTAGAGGAGGATAGGCCATCCTTGGATACTGCTGAAACATCTGTATAAAAGAAACAAAAATTGATAAAATCTAGCTACCCAGTTATTTTTTTAAAAAAAGGATTACCCTAAGCCTGAAATTATACTTTATAGAAATGATTATAATAAACAGTACTGTCAATAACTAATTTTATCTACTGGTATAGATGATCATTCACCCTCAATAACAAGCCATTTATAAATCTACTGCCTCCACCAAGTCATTACAAATAGAGATAATAACTAGGACACATCTTATTAAGAACTTCTGTTATCCCATTAATAAAGTTACATAAAAATGACTGTGTACTGAAATGAAAAAGTAAAAACGACATGCATGCACCCCAGAAAACTTCAGTTTCTTAACCAAGTTCAAATATCAATACTTGAAATGATATAATGTGAGACCTCATCCTAATGCAAGAGTAGATTAACCGAAAGCAGATTTGCTGATAAAAAGGAACTCAGTTCAGATAAAAGGATAGTCCATGACCCAACAGAGCTGAAGGAGGAAGTGGGTAGGGAGCTAATTGAGAGATTTTCTATGGGTAGGGCATAGGTGGATTCTGAGTCATCACACAGATAGTAATTATATACAGAGGCCCAGAGATGATGCTTTCCACGGGAACTTGGCTTTGAGAATCTGACTTTAGGAGAATTCTAAGATTATGAAGACAAATAATAACACCAAAGGATTCATCCTATGATTTGGAAGGGAAGAAATGTCAAGGAGTGCTTGATTATTTACTATTTGCTTATATCCAGGTTAAATTATGTTTAAAAAATGAAATTGTATTATCTTAAATACATAATTTATATCCTGAAATAGTTTAGTTTTTCTTTAAAAAAACTGATGAGGGAATTACTTTATACTAGAAGTAAGGCTATGTTTATATGATTGTGCTGTTTAAGAAGAAATTTCTAAGTAGGGTTGGAGCAAAAGTTAAGATAAGCAACAGCTGAAACACAACAGGAGAAGCTTTTTGCTTGGGGAATACTCTGGAGAATTTTCGGTTGCATCACACTTTGCACTGAAATTAGCAAATACACTATTGGAGGCAAATGTTCATAGGTTAAGTTGCATTAGATCCTTCTGCTGATTATTTAGGCATAGATATTAATTTCATGTGTTATTAATAAATGTTTGAAATTTAGAAATTTGCCACAAAAACTGAAGAAACGGGACTCCCCTGGTGGCGCAGTGGTTAAGAATCCGCCTGCCAACGCAGGGCACATGGGTTTGATTCCTAGTCTTGGAAGATCCCACATGCCACGGAGCAACTAAGCCGTGCGCCCCAACTACTGAGCCTGCACTAGAGTTACACACACCCCAACTTTTTAGAGACTGCGAGCCACAACTACTGAAGCCTGCATGCCAGAGAGCCTGCACGCCGCAACTACTGAGCCTGCACACTGCAACTACTGAAGCCCATGCGCTCTAGGGCCCGCGTGCCGCAACTACTGAAGCCCGCGCGCCTACAGCCTGTGCTCTGCAACGAGAAGCCACCACAATGAGAAGCCCACGCACTGCAACGAAGACCCAACACAGCCAGAAAAATAAAGTGAAAAAAAAAATGCAGAAACAACTATAAGTTCTCAACACATAATAATCGTGTTTTAAATGTTTTTGTTTAGTGAAACATTTTATTTGAATAAATTCATTAATGAAATTGGGAACAAAGCTCACTTGGTCTCCCCTCTTACCTTCCCCCTTATCCCTACGCCTGGATATTCAGGCAGGGGTCCTTGGAAGCACAATTTGAAAAATCTTAGGAGACAAGTATTTGGATGCAAATCATTATTCAAGGTCAAGTTAGCATGTAAGACTGTTTTATCATTCACCCCAAATTTTTAAGAAAATATTTAACAAGTAATCGTATTTAATAATTTATTTCCCTCTACCTTAGAATGGTTAAGTAATGATACAAAGAAAAAATAGAAAATATGGTTGGACCCTGACTACTTAGGAGTTAAGTCATAAGAAAAATAAATGTATGAACTAGATTGTTCTTTCCTTTGAGATTAATGGTTTTCTCAAAAAATGTAAATTTATTTACTTGAGTACATGTAACTTGCCATATAATTTCACAGTAGACTGAGAGCAAACAAATGAATGAGGACACCAAATCTAACTAATTTATAGGAAATGTGGGCGTCAAAAGTATATATATATGTGTGTGTGCGTGTATATATGTGTGCGTGTGTGTGTGTGTGTGTGTGTGTGTGTGTGTGTGTGTGTGTATATATATATATATATATATATATATATATATATTTGTTTATTTTTTAAATTTCCCGTGCCCAAGAAGCAACCACTATTAAGTTTTGTTTCTTTTCTCTTTTTTTTTTTTGGCCACACTGTGTGGCATGCAGACCTTAGTTCCCTGACCAGGGATCGAACCCGTGCCTGTATTGCGAGTGTGGAGTCTTAACCACTGGACCGCCAGGGAAGTCCCCTCAGAAGTATATATTAAATGAAACTACAAAGATGGAATCAGCAAAATCCAGACCATGAGAAACCACAGGAAAACAAATTGTAATAGATATGCTCCAAAGGAAACAAGAGATAAAGGAAAAGAGGTACCCATAGATAACAAGATTACTAAGAAAAATATAAACCATCTCAAGAATAGATGTTACCTGGATCCTAATTATGAGATAATCAGGGAAACTAGAATATTGACTTGGTATTTTAAAAAGAATTTTCAGGGACTTCCCTGGTGGCGCAGTGGTTAAGAATCCACCTGCCAATGTAGGGGACACAGGTTCAATCCCTGGTCCAAGAAGATCCCACATGCCACGGAGCAATTAAGCCTGTGTGCCACAATTACTGAGCCTGCGCTCTAGAGCCTGCGCGCCACAACTACTGAGCTCACATGCCACAACTACTGAAGCCCACACGCCTAGAGCCCGTGTTCCACAATAAGAGAAGCCACTGCAATGAGAAGCCCATGCACCTCAACAAAGAGTAGCTCCTGCTCACCACAACTAGAGAAAGCCCGCACGCAGCAACGAAGACCCCACCCAGCCAAAATAAATAAATAAATAAATAAGAATTTCTTTTTAGGTGTGGTAATGGCACTGTGGATTTTCCCCTAGTCTTTATCTTTAAAAATATAACCTAAAATATATATGGATGAGATGATGTATCTAGGATTTTATTAATCCCAGGTGGTAAGAAATAGGTAAAAAAGATGGACCACAAATCGATAACTGTTGAAGATGTATGGTAGTTATGGGAGGAAGAAAGCTCACACTTTCTTTTATCATTTCTATTTTTGAATGTTAAAAATATTCCATTATAAAAAGTTTTTTTTTAAAAAATTCAAGGCATACTAATAAAAACTTTAGAACTAAAGCAGGTATTAACCTTTTCTTGTGCTATGAACAACCCCTCTGGCAGTCTGATAAATCTTACAGACCTCTTCTCACAGAAATGTTTTTAAATGCATAATTAAAAACACAGTATTACTACTAAAATTCTGTTACCACAATATTTAAAAAACAAATTTGTGATACAGTAATGTATGTGCTTCATTAAATAACACTAATAACTATTTTGAAGTAATGCTGAGTATAAACAATATTTGCAATACCTAAAAACAATGTAATGTGATATGAAAATACCTATGATCCTTAAGGATAAAACATGGGTACTGCTGATACTTCCTGTGATTTGATTCCTAAATTCATAATCAAAGAAAATTTTAATTTTTAGTTAGATGTTAATGAAAATAAAGACCTCAACTTTTTCCCATTCCAATTCTTTCCTTGGAATCCAGATCAAAAACCTCTTATTTAACCACTTGCTGATTCAACAATACTCACGTAAGAAGGCATCATAGCTCTGTATTGGGAAGCAAGGGCAGGCTGTTGTCCATTCAGTTTAGCCTGTGGAGGACCACAAGCTATCCTCTTTTCCACCACTTTGAGGATATCATTTTGGTCTGATGTTCCAGCTGTGCTTTCATCCTGGCCAGACTTTTCATCTTGGTCAGATGTTAAAGGCGAACTAGCAGATTTACCACCATCTCTCCAACAAGCAACATCTGGTATGAAGAGAGAGAAAAAATAAGAAAAAAATCTGAAAATGGAACAGAGTGAAACCAAACTAGGCACATTTCAAGAGAAGTTAAGCAAGTAAGCATAGTGAAAGTCTAATCTAGGCTGTAGTAGAAATTTAGACTTTGAAGGTGTTTAGGTAGTCAAGAGCAGTGGCTTCCAAAGCAGAGAGCATGTACCTCAGGGCAGCGGTCCCCAACCTTTTTGCCACCAGGGACCGGTTTCACAGAAGACAATTTTTCCATGAACGGGGGGAGGGGGGGTAATGGTTCAGGTGGTAATGCGAGTGATGGGGAGCGGCAGATGAAGCTTCCTCACTCGCTGGCCGCTCACCTCCTGCTGTGCGGCATGGTTCCTAACAGGCTGTGGACTGGTACTGGTCTGTGGCCCAAGGGTTGGGGACCCCTGCCTCAGAGGGTACCACCAAAAGCAAATACTGGGGTCAGGGAAGAAAATATTAGAACTTCCCTATTAAGCTTCACCAATTTTTGATACAGAGATTAAAATCACTGTTATACCTGAGGTGTCCTGAAGAAGGGCAGGGGAGTTCCATAACCCAGAAGGATTGACAGTGATACATGCTCTCATTCGTTTTCAGTCTACTATTGCTAGTTACATGTGCCCAAGTGAGCAGATTTAGTGACTGCATTACCTGATTCAACTACACTTAACCAAATAAAAGAGATAAATGGTTTTACAAGGAAACCCTGTTTGGTTCGAATGGTCTCTACCTCCTGCTATTCACACCCTGTGTAGTCCCCTCTCAGCAGTGTACCAGGATTGGTCTGTGTAACCTGTAGAATAAGGCAGGAGTGTTGGCTGTCTTCTCTGAGAACAGGCTATGAAAGCCTAGGGGTTCCATCTTGGGTGAGAGATGTCTGTCTGTCTGTCCCTCCTTATTTTTTCTGAGGAAATCTGTTGTGAGCCGCCCACATACAAATGAGCCACCATAAGAGAGCTTAAAACAGCAGCCCTAGTCAAGTCAGCATCAGATGACAGTTTCACTGCAATTCTGTTGACAGAGAACCAACAAAACCTGAGCTAGAACCCCCAGCTAAGTGGCTCCCAGATTCCTGACCCTCAGATACTGTGTGAAATGGTAAGCCCAGTTCAGTTTGTCTTTTTAAGCTGCCAAATTTGTTACACAGCAACAGGTAACTGGTGAAAAGAAACTAAACAAGAGAACAGTGGAGCTGACACATCTATTCCTAATACAAACTCATCAACCGCATTACAGTAATTAAAAATAAAAATTAAAAAAGGTGATTTTCCCAGACCTGGCAAGAAATGAGCCAAAGAGATATAAAATGTATTAGGTTATCAAAAACATGGATTTGTAACCATTACTGTAAATAGGAACTTCCCTGTACATGGTACAGGGTTCTTTGAGATATTTGGTAACAACACTATGAATCTAATATAATTTAAGATGCTTTAAAATCTCTCAAAGATTTTATATTTCTATTTTTAGTTCCTGCTTTATAATGTACATAATACGAGTATCTCTTACTATCCAAATTGATTGGTACCTCGGTTTGAGTTCAGAATATTAATAGAAAGCAAATGAATGGATATAAATTGTAAACAAATATTTGCATATTGGGGAGGTGTGCTAAAAAATTTTACTATTGTAAAAATGACCAAATATTGATGTGCAAACAAGTCACCTAGGCATCTTGTTAAAATGCTGACTTTTGATTTAGTAGGTTGGGTGTGAGGCCCAAGACATATACTTCCAACAAGTTCGCAAGTTAAACTGATGCTGTTCACGTAAAAACCACACTTGAGTGGCAAGCAACTACAGTTACTATCTGCCTTTTCAAACTAGGTGAGTCATCATACATACAACAATAGCAGACAGGAGGTTATATCACAAGATAAAACACAAATATAATCTCATTCTGTATTTTTATTAAATAGGAAGTATTCTTACTTGGTGGGCGTAAACTGGGTCCAGGTCCATAGCTGTCATCAATTGATTCTTTTTCTTTTTTTTCTTGATCCCCAGCTGCCTGCAGGCTGGGAAATTCTTGCTGAAAATGACTATTCACCTGGATTCCTATGGATATTTTTTAAAAAACATTACATGTAACTTTTATTCTGAAGATAATTCAAAAACCTTCCCAGGATAGAGCTCTCTGTCTTTTTTTGATAATTTATTCCACATTTCAGTGGTGACTGTTTGTATCCATAAAACTTTTAAATTTATCTAGAATTAGAATCCCTTGGAAAGTTAATGAACAGCCATGAGGAAATAAAAATCTAAGAAAGGAATCTGCCAGACATTGTTCCAGTGGACTCATTAAAGATAATGAGGAAAGTAAGGAGAATTTCACTTCTGTTTCTCTTTTATTACAACTCTTTTCATTTTCAATATAAGTAAAATTCCTTTACTAATAAATAACTCTAAGAATCAGTTCAAATAATACTGCTAAAATAGAATTTATGAATCAACACTACAAGTATCACGGTGAGACTAAAATGCTTCATTTTAATTTATTGCGGAGATACTGACTGCCCCTCACTATTCACTCATTCACCTATCTACCTACCTGCCCGCCTATTTATTTTTATACTTCCATAAATTTAAAAGAGCTGATTTTATTAAAGCCCAGATGGGTTTTTCCATACAATGTTTTATAGACATGTTTTGCAAGTGGGAAAATTAAGTTTTGTTGGGGATTCCAAACATTCCTAGCAGGGAGGGAAGTATTACAGCTACTGTGCTTCATGGCTACTCTCTAGGTCTTCTCTACCATGGAAATCGTGAACAGCATATTTGAAACAGAAGAGGTTTAGGGGCACAGATGGAAAATAATATGGTTTCTAGCAATCAACATAACGTCTGGGTACTTTTATGTCTCAGAGCTGAAGGCACAAGATTTTGTCTGGTCATGTAGGGTAAAGACAGAGTAATGTGGGGCACAAGGTACCTTAAAGACTCCTTCTTTAATCCCTATTATTGGCTCATACATGGCTCTTAACACTGAAACTTAACTAGCCCAAGAGAATTTTTACAAGACCCTTTTTTTCAGGGCCTGATAATATCTTTCGACAGTGTTCTCTACCCCTGCCAAAACACCATAATTCGCCCCTTATCTCCTGCATGGCTGTTCAGTAACTATCAAGCCTAACCAGTTTCCCCAGCTAATGTCCACTTACCATCTCCTTGCCCACCTTGCTTGTTACTGGCCCATGATTTGGGAGCAGGTGCTACTTCTGGGGGAGCTGCAACCCCAGGTTTTGGTTGTGCTGGTGGAACTTCTGGTGCTCTTAAAAAAAATATGAATCCATTATTTCAGATATTGTATGTTTAAATAAAATAAATATTGCATTTAAGCTAAATCTGTATACAAATTATTTTGGCTACATATTAACTCAGATGCACGCCACCATGTTTTCCCTCTGCAACATCCCTTTAAATGAAGTACAGCTATTTTTGTCCCCTTTCATTTCTACCCATGAATAACCCAAGGAGATGACAGCTTTGTTTTTAATTTTGGAAAGAAAAGGGGAGGGAGGGAGGGAGGAGGGGAGGAAGGAAAGAAGAGAAGGAAAGAAAGAAAAAAAAGAAGCACACATTATTGAACATAGCTACCAAAAATTTGTTTTGAAGAAGTGAACATTTATAATTAGGAATAGCATTATAGTCATACATATAGTCTGGATTGGTGGAATTAACCAGGGGCTAAGACTAAGCAAGCTCTCCATTTGGCAGTCAACAGTTTCACCACTGTTCATATTACTGTTAATCAAGAGGTAACCACAACCTGCCTGATGCACCTCCATGAGTAAAAGGTGTTTTAAAAGGGTCTATAGTTTTATTCAATTCTTGTAAGGAGTTAAGGCTTAAAAATGAAAAAGGCAGTTAACAGGCTTAAGAAATGCAATATATTTCTGGTATACTTAAACCTAAAACTGACTTGCTACTATAAAATAATTCTATAACAACTAAGAAGCAGAGAACAATAAGTCTTCAGTTAGCTTCGCCCAAGCAGTTGTATTTATTATATAAAGCTCCCCAAACCAGAATATAGAAATTTAGTAACAGATATAGGCAAAAAGCATTAAGTACTCATGTTCTTGTCTTATCTTTAAAAACTACCACTACTTAGCTTGGTCATTTAATAAACCAAGAGCCCTGAATACTCCGTGACACAGAATGCTAAATAGTTATTGAATGAATGATGATTAAGCGGGATATTACTAATTCCATGTCAGCTTTCTTGTGAATTCTTTACTCATTCAAATAATATTACTTGAGCACCTATGATGTGCATCAGGTATAGTTTCAATGAATCAGGCAGACAGAAACTCTTAGCTTCATGAAAAGTAGTTAACAGAATCAACTCTTAAATCATTGTAGAAAGAGAATGCCTGATTTGGTGAAGATGGGATAGGAGGGAGCCTGACAGTGTATGATACAAGGAAAACTGTGATTAGCAATTCTGTCAACTGTTCTACCCTGACACATAAAAATACTGACACTAAACCCAGGCATAGGAAAAATTACACAAAAGTTGACTATATAAAACACTTTAAAGGGCATAGCACAACACCTAGCACATAAGGAACTCAAACATAAGTTCCCACAAAGAAAGGGGAATGATTTCATTCTTTAACAGACTTTGACTCACTTTTCTTCTTCATGTTGCTCTTGTTTTGATGCCCATCCTGTGCCATCTTTAGGTACGATGTTCACATTAGGATCATTGCCTTTGTTTTCCGCTTTGAGACTTGGGAGGTTAGCAGGTGGAGGCATACGCCGTGAAATACCAACTTTTCCAAGACTCTGCAATCCATGCCGAGCTGCAACTAAAGATCAATAACATCAACTTTCTTAGTAACTACTTTATTCTTAAAACAAAATAAAAAGACAATAGGAATTAACAGGATCTTGAATTATTATTCTCTACTTTAAAATGAAAAAATTAAAACTAAGCCACACACCTACAACATAACCCAATGTAGATATTATACTAAAATTAACTATCAAGCCACTGAACAGGTGCTTTAAAAATTCTAACAACTGGAGCTTCCCTGGTGGCGCAGTGGTTGAGAGTCCGCCTGCCGATGCAGGGGACACGGGTTTGTGCCCCGGTCTGGGAAGATCCCACATGCCGCGGAGCAGCTGGGCCCGTGAGCCATGGCTGCTGGGCCTGCGCGTCCGGAGCCTGTGCTCCGCAATGGGAGAGGCCACAGCAGTGAGAAGCCCACGTAATGCAAAAAAAAAAAAAAATTTCTAACAACTGGGACTTCCCTGGCAGTCCAATGGTTAAGACTCCACGCTTCTGGGCTTCCTGGGTGGCGCAGTGGGTTAAGAATCCACCTACCGATGCACAGGACATGGGTTCAAGCCCTGGTCCTTGGAAGATCCCACATGCCGTGGAGCAACTAAGCCCGTGAGCCACAACTACTGAGCCCGCGCACCTAGAGCCCATGCTCTGCAACAAGAGAAGCCACCGCAATGAGAAGCCCGGGCAACACAATGAAGAGTAGCCCCCGCTCGCCACAACTAGAGAAAGCCTGCGCGCAGCAACAAAGACCCAAGGCAGCCAAAAATAAATAAATAAATAGAGTATACAGAAAACAAATAAAACAGAACATACATTAAAAAAAATTCTAACTGAACCAACCCTATAAACTATGAAAAAGAAAACACTGACAATGTTATTTTTTAATTTTTCCAGGGAATCGATTTTAAACTCGAAACTTTGTACATTAAAGAATAAACATGATATGAAACAGACTCACAGACATAGAGGACAGACTCGTGGTTGCCAAGTGGGAGGGGAGTGGGGGGGGTGAACTGGGAGTTCGGAGTTAGCAGATGCAAACTATTAAATACAGAATGGATAAACAACAAGGTCCTACTGTATTCAATATCCTGTGATAAACCAGAATGGAAAATAATATGAAAAAAGATTGTATGTATATGTGTAACTGAATCACTTTGCTGTACAGCAGAAATTAACACTACTGTAAATCAACTATACTTGAATAAAATAAATTTTAGAAAAGAATATGCTACCCTTATGTACATAATGAACACTGTTAATGCACCATACAGTTATCATGTGCACATGGTCCAGTTTTCACTCTTCACTGTAAACACTGGGTTCAAGGTATTAAAAAACAATACAAAACTAAGAACCACAGGACTCTCTCTAGTCCATAACTAAAAGTGGTAGAATAAATCCACTAATATATAGCTTTATGCCTATTAATCTCATTGACCAAGTCTCCCTTTTGGAACCACATAGTTTTATTTATTTTCTGATGACAACAAACAGGGAAAAAACCCATATTTTAAAACATTTATAAATTTTCAACTTAAAAAAATTCATATCCCTTCAAAGATGTGTACGTATATAAAAAGCCCAATGTAAACAGGGCTGCATTAACATATGTTTGCCCTAGATCCTAACAGCAATAGCTCTAGTGTGTCATTTATAGTAATAAAACAAAACCATGAAAACTATAAAAAATATAAATGCCACTTGATTTTACTCACCTGTAGTTTTCTGAGTTTCTAATGATTTACCCTTGTAAGTATTAAATAAACTGAGTGTCGCATACTTTTTCCCATCCTTTGCTTTTGTGTTCTGGCCTGACTTCTCCGACATTTCAGTGGAAACTCATCGAGTCCAGAACGTCCTGCCACACCCCTTAAAACCAGTCTTTAAGATGCACAGAAGAAAGAAAAACGAGGAAAACTTTAGAATTAGTTTACTAAAAGCTGTTAGTAAATTCAAATGTTCACAGAAATTCTGAAAAATAAAAACATGAGAAATTAAGTCAATCTTCAATAACTCACATCAACAATAATTTCAAGAGCCTGTTTAATACTGTAAAATTCCAACAACCAAAATGTGACAAAATTAATCAAAATAAACTTCCATATGCTTGGTGAGTATATTGTTTATGATTTGTAACCATTTAACTACACTATAGAGAATAAGGGTTTTAATCCATACCGAGATGAACAGTTCAAATACAGTGAATCTATGGATAATGTCTTTCTATTTAATAAACAAATATCATTCAACTTAATAGGGTTGAGATGACTGGCATGATCAGCTTACACATATGGAATCCAAACATGACAGAAGGATAACATCGTTTCCCTATAAACTGCATGCCTGTGTTTTCAGGCAGTATGTGTCTAACAAAGATCTATTAGTTTAACAGTTTAGAATAGAAAGAACATTCTATTTTCTCGGCGTTCTGCAAAGGGTAGAATACTCCTTTATAAACCCAAGGTACATAGAAACAATATTCTATTTCATGGCTATGAAGTAAGTGTTCAAGAAATGGTGTACACTTGTCAAAACAAATCTGTGTATATGAGAAGTTATTAGAAGTACACAGTATTTTAATGAACATTCATATACAAAGAGAACGTTCATCTTTGGAACTAATGTACCCCAATTTAAAACTAGTTTATTAATAAATAGGGCGAAAAACACAAAGTAGCTCTCATACTATTTCCCTTCAATTTAATGAGGTGTACATTATCAACCTTGGGAGTTGGATTTTTTCTGTTTGTTTTGTTTATTTTGTTTTCACAGTGGACGTAGGACAGGAGGCGGTGAATTCTACCAATAAACCATCAACAGCTAAAAGCATGGGAGCTAAAGATAACACAGAATAGTATATAATGCATAAAGCATTCAAAGTCAAGGAATGCCTGTGTAGACCCTACTACCATCATAAAAGTCATTTTAGGTACTGGTTTTACATTTGTCAATTGCAGAATAAGCATCACATGCAGAGATGTGATTTTATATTCATATCACCTGCCACAATATTTATGGAGTTCCACAAAATTTATCAATAATTTTCACATCTGTTATCTCATTTCAGTCTAGTAACTTTATGATACAGTTAGTATTCTGATTTTACAGATAAGGAAACTGATGTTCACAGGTTTCAAGCTGCCAGAGAGTCAGCTTCTCAGGCCAATAGAATAGAGAATATATTTATTCTTTCATATCCTATGAGCCTCTCCAGTATAAAACTCAAGGAGGCTTTATAGTACCTACTACCCCCCTCCAAAAGTAAAACATAAATACACATGATTGAAGCTAGTACAAATGCATTCAAAAGATAATTCAATCAAAGATAAGAACAAACTATCACAATGTACCTATTTCTATAAAAGATCATGCATATCTAAAGACAAAGAATTTACAGCCATATACAATAAGACTGGATAAATCAGAAAAGCCAATTGCCCTCTAATGGTTTGCCAGTTATATGTGGGCACTTTCAGCAATCCCACCCCTGGGCCTATATGCAGAGAAATCTCTAATTTGAAAAGATACATGCACCCCACCCCTATGTTCATAGCAGCACTATTTACAATAGCCAAGACATGGAAGCAACCTAAATGTCCTTCGACAGATGAATGGATAAAGATGTGGTATGTATCACAATGGAATACTACTCAGCCATTAAAAAAAGAATGAAATAATGCCATTTGCAGCTACATGGATGGACCTGGAGATTATCATACTAAGTGAAATCAGAAAGAGAAAGACATATACCATATGACATCACTTATATGTAGAATCTAAAATATGATACAAATGGGCTTGCTTCCCCGGTGGCGCAGTGGTTGAGAGTCCGCCTGCCGATACAGGAGACGCGGGTTCATGCCCCGGTCCAGGAAGATCCCACATGCCGCGGAGCGGCTAGGCCCATAAGCCATGGCCACTGAGCCTGCGTGTCCGGAGCCTGTGCTCCGCAATGGGAGAGGCCACAACAGTGAGAGGCCCGCGTACCCCCGCCAAAAGATGCAAATTAACTTATTTACAAAACAGAAACAAACTCAAACATAGAGAACAAACTTATGGTTTTACCAAAGGGGTTAGAGGGGTGGAGAGGGATAAACTAGGAGTTTGGGATGAGCAGATACAAACTACTAAATATAAAATAGATAAACAACAAGGTCCTACTGTATAGCACGGGGAACTAATAAACCATAATGGAAAAGAGTAGGAAAAAGAATTTATATATATATATATATAATCTGAATCACTTTGCTGTACACATGCATATGTAATGTGTTTATATATACTGTCCAATGCAGGTAGGTATGTGTAATTTTACTTATATATAAATAAAACTAGAACTTAAGATACTGAATTGATGTGATCCCTAACAGAGAGGAAAAAAATGAAGTGAGCCCTATGGTTTCCTGAGCTTACTGCCTGGAGAGCTCCCAGGTCATGGCACTGAGAAGGGAACTCAGAAGAGAATCCAAGTGGAGGCTGGGAGACTCCCTAAGTTGAAGAAATGAAGCTGGGCATTCAGGATGACCAAGGTAGCTAGGATATAATACTGGAAAGAAGAGAGGTATACTAAGAGAAAATGCTACAGATCTGCAGAAGATCTGTTCCCCCTTGTGTATTCAGCAGAGTATCAATATGTACGTGTGTGAGGAACTTTTATTTTATATAACTGCATTCTATATGTTCAACAAGTAAAAAGATTAAATATAGAGACATGAAAGATAAGCCCTGAGACAGAGTTAGACAGCCTAATCTATGTGTAACTGGAGTCGCTCAAGGAGGTGGGGTGAAAGAAAAAATAATGGCCAGAATCTCACAAAATCTGATGAAAAGTATAAATACAGATGCAAAAGACTCAACGAAGTCCAAGCATAAGAAATATGAACTAAACCATACCAAAGCACATCATAATAAAATTGTTCAAAACTAATGATAAAGAGAACATCTGAAAAGCAATAAGAGAAACAAACATAAGAGTTAGAGCAGAGGGGGGCCAGTGGTTAGGACTCTGCGTTTTCACTGCCAAGGGTGCGGGTTCAATCCCTGGTTTAAACTAAGAGGAACTAAGAGGTTAAAAAAAAAAAAATTAGAGCAGAATCCTTGTTGGAAACCATGCAAGTGAGAAAATGTTGCAGCCACATGCTTAGAAAGAAAAAACTGATAACTTAGAATTCTATATCCAGCACAAGTACTTTCAAAAATGACCAACAGGAGTTTCTCAGCCTTAAGAAAGATGAAATAATTCATCATTAGCAGATCTACACTCTAAGAAATGTTAAGTCCTTCAAACAGGAGAAAAAAAAAGAAAAAAAAAAGTTACCAGACAGAAGGCTGATCTACAGAAAAGAATGAACAGCACCAGAAATGAAACTAAGTAAGAAATGTGTGAAAAACACTTTTTTATTATTTAAATATCTTTATCCCAGGAATGCAGAGGTGGTTTAACTTTCAAAACTCAATAGAGGGCTTCCCTGGTGGCGCAGTGGTTGAGAGTCCGCCTGCCGATGCCAGGGACACGGGTTCGTGCCCCGGTCCGGGAAGATCCCACATGCCGCGGAGCGGCTGGGCCCGTGAGCCATGGCCGCTGAGCCTGCGCGTCTGGAGCCTGTGCTCCTCAAGGGGAGAGGCCACAGCAGTGAGAGGCCCGCGAACCCGAGGGAAAATAAAACAAAAACAAAAAAACTCAATAGAGGCATTTCACCATATAGTAAACTAAAACAAACACACAATTATCTCAATATATGCAGAAAAAGTATCTGACAAAACACAACACCCATTCCTGATAAAATCTTCTCAGGAAACTAAGACTCAGCCTGATAAAGGGCGTCTATTACAGCCTATTTAAAAAAAATAAAGTCTACTAATAAAAAACCTATAGCAACATCATACTTAATGGTAAAAGACTGAATGCTTAACCCATGTTCTAAGGAACAAAGAAAGGCTATCAACTCTCACCACTTCTGTTCAACACTGTCCTAGATTCTAAGCCAGTGCAGTAAGACAAGGCAGGGGGGAAAGGAAGTCAGATGGGGAAGGATGAAATAAAACTGTCTATTTGCTGACATGATCATATATGTAGAAAATCTGACTAAGTCTAAAAAATGCTACTAGAACTAAGAAGAGAGTTAAGCAAGGTTGTATACAAGATCAATATATACAAAATCAATTATATCAGTGCATAGTAGCAACGAACAATCAGAAATTAGAGTACAACTTATAACAGCAACTTAAAACTAGGAAATACTTAGGGATATATCTGACAAAAATTGTGCAATATTTGTATACTGAAAACTACAAAACATTAAAGAAGACCTAGATAAATGGAGACAGGCCATGTCTGTGGGTCAAAAGACCCAATAATAAGATGTCAATTCTTGCCAAGTTTATCCGCAGATTCAAAGCAATCCCAAACAAAACCTCAGAGGGAATTTTTCTACAATAAGCAAAAGAATTTTAAAAAGAAAATGTTGGAGGGCAAATGTCACCTGATTTCAAGACTTATAAAGCAGCAATGAAGACACTGTAGTAACAGATCAACAGAACAGAATATAGAAAGATATACAAAACTTGGGACTTCCCTGGTGGTCCAGTGGATGAGATTCCATGCCCCCAACGCAGGGGGCCCAGGGTTCCATCCCTGTTCAGGGAACTAGATCCCACATGCCACAACGAAGATCCCACATGCCGCAACTAAGACCCAGTGCAGCTAGCTGGCTGAATGAATGAATGAATACAAAAATATACAAAACTCAATGCAAAATGGACCGTAACAAAGGGTACAAACTTGCAGGTAGAAGATGGGTTAAGTTCTGGAGAGCTAATGTACAGTATTATGATTATGGTCAACAACATTGTATATGTATTTCGAAGCTGCTAAGATCTTTTTTTTTTTAAAACATCTTTATTGGAGTATAATTGCTTTAAAATGGTGTGTTAGTTTCTGCTTTATAACAAAGTGAATCAGCTATACATATACATATATCCCCATATCTCCTCCCTCTTGTGTCTCCCTCCCACTCTCCCTAATCCATCCCTCTAGGTGGTCACAAAGCCCCGAGCTGATCTCCCTGTGCTATGCGGCTGCTTCCCACTAGCCATCTATTTTATATTTGGAAATATATATAAGTCCACACGACTCTCTCACTTCGTCCCAGCTTACCCTTCCCCCTTCCGACGTCCTCAAGTCCACTCTCTACGCTTGCGTCTTTATTCCTATCCCGCCTCTAAGTTCTTCAGAACCTTTTTAGATTCCATATATGTTAGCATATGGTATTTGTTTTTCTCTTTCTGACTTACTTCCCTCTGTATGACAGTCTCTAGGTCCATCCACCTCACTACAAATAACTCAATTTCGTTTCTTTTTATGGCTGAGTAATATTCCATTGTATATATGTGCCACATCTTCTTTATCCATTCATCTGTCGATGGACACTTTGGTTGCTTCCATGTCCTGACTATTGTAAATAGAGCTGCAGTGAACACTGTGGTACATGACTCTTTTTGAATTATGGTTTTCTCAGGGTATATGCCCAGTAGTGGGATTGCTGGGTGGTATGGTAGTTCTATTTTTAGCTTTTTAAGGAACCTCCATACTGTTCTCCATAGTGGCTGTATCAATTTACATTCCCCCCAACAGTGCAAGAGGGTTCCCTTTTCTCCACACCCTCTCCAGCATTTATTGTTTGTAGATTTTTTGAGCCAAGATCTTAAATGATAATTATGCACGTGATGTGTGGAGGTTTAAGCTAATGCTACAGTGGTAATCACACTGCAATATATAAATGCACAAAAATACACCTTAAACTTATATGACATCATATGTTAAAAATATCTCAATTTTTTTTTTTTTTTTTTTTTTTTTTGCTGTACGCGGGCCTCTCACTGCTGTGGCCTCTCCCGTTGCGGAGCACAGGCTCCGGACACACAGGCTCCGCGGCCATGGCTCGCGGGCCCAGCCGCTCCGCGGCATGTGGGATCTTCCGGGATCGGGGCACGAACCCGTGTCCCCTGCATCGGCAGGCGGACTCTCAACCACTGCGCCACCAGGGAAGCCCTCAAAATTTTTAAAAAGGACCACAGACAAAAGGTAAAACCTGAAACTATAAAAACTTCTAGAGTAACCATAGGAGAAAATCTTTGTGACCCTGGGCTATATATAAAGACTTCTTAGATAGTACACTAAAAACACAATTCATAGGGAATTCCCTGGCAGTCCAGTGGTTAGGACTCAGAGCTTTCACTGCCAAAGGCGTGGGGGTTCAGTCCCTGGCTGGGGAACTAAGATCCCACAAGCCGCGTGTGGTGGGGGTGGGGGCGGGGCCCACAATCCATAAAAGATGAAATTTTTAAACTAGACTTTTGCCTTTTGAAAGTTCTCATGGTTGAGAATGAAAACACAAGCTACTGTCTGGGAAAAAACATCTGCAGATCATATATCTGACGAAACACTTTTATCCAGAATATGTACAAAACTCTCAGAACTCAATAATAAAACACATGACCCAATTATTTTTAAAGGGCACAGGATGTGACACTTCACCAGAGATACACAAGTGGCAAATAAACACGCGTAAAGATATTCAGCATTTCAGCACCATTAGTATTTGGGAAATGCAAATTTAGACCACAGTAAGATACCTCCATACTTCTACTGTATTGGCTAAAACTACGGAATAATTATACCAAGTGTCGACAAGGATGTGGAAGAACTGGAACTCTCATAGCCTGCTCATGGGAATGTAAAATGGTATAACCACTTGGGAAAACAGTTTGGCAGCTTCTTAAAAAGGAAAAAACATCCCCAAACCATACAATCCCAATTCCATTCCCAATGTTTATACAAGAAAATGAAAACATATGTCCATATGAAGACTCAGACTTGTACTCTGGTTCATAGTTTTATTTGTAATAGGCAAGCACTGGAAACAACCCAACTGTTCACGAACAGGTTACTGGATAACCATATTGTGGTATATACATAAATGGAATGAATACCCAAGCAATAAAAAAGAATGAACTACTGATAAATGTAACAACATGGATAAATCTCAAAGTCATTATGGTGAAGGAAAGAAGTTAGACTCCCAACATATACGCTATATACTGAATTCAACTGCGGATGAAAAATGTTGCCTCCCATATCAGTAAACAAAGGATGTTGCCGTGGGCCAACAAGCCAGTAGCTACAGCAGCCACTGCCAACTGTGCACCCTGAGGGGATCCAGGATGGAGAAAAGGAGGATACTGGCCCTAGATAGTTAAGGTGCATATCAAAGGAATGATTTCAATAAGCCCAGACCCTTGCATCTTCCCATAATAGAAAAGAGCTAAATTCATTAACTTGAAATGTCTGGTTTTCTTTAATTAACCTTAACCTTTTTTGATGTTCCAACTACCTGGGTTTTGTTGCAAAACTTCTATATATCCTGGCTCCTCCCTTACCTCTTTGGACTAGTCCCTAAGAGCTATCTGAAAGGCTAACTTCCAGGCTTAAGCCTTCAGTTTTGTCCGCCAAACAAAACGTAATTCTCACCTTTTAGGTTGTGCGCTTTTTTTCAGTGGACACTACAAAATGCAAATGTATCTATGGTACAGGAAGCAGATCAGTGATTGCCTATAGATAGGAACTGGGAGGAACAGAAGGAAATTTTTCTTGATATGTTCATTATCTTGACTGTGGTAAGAGTTTCACGATGTGTATATGCAAAGCATCAAATAGTATACTTTAAGTATGTGCAGTTTATTTTATGTCAATAAAAATATTTTTTAAAAGATCAAGGACCCCTAGATTCCAAGCAAACAAGAGGGATTAGAAATGAAGTTATTACAGATATTTATACAAATTTATAGTAAGTGGAGTGTAGACTGCAAGGTATGATATTGTGATTTATAAGAAAATTATACTTGGTCTTCATCGCTCCTGACACAGGGCTAAAACACTTGGAATTTCCTAAATAATAGGAGATAAAGGTATCTTTTGTTATTCATAACAAGCCCCTTACAACCACACCTGAGGATAAGTTAACGTAGTGACTCCAGAAAGGCCTCTAGGGGTGAGGGCTGGTTGCCAGGGGTTGGCACATATATACAAGTGATTAGAGGGCTGGAACTTTCAACACCATCCTCCTCTCCTCCAGGGAAGGCAGAGGAGCTGGAGGTTGAATTAATCACCATTGGCCAAAGATTTAATTATTCATGCCTCCATTAAAGTTGGGAGCACTTCCTGGAGGATGGAGTTCCATAAACTACACAGGGACAAAAACTCATGTGCTTGGGACTCTTCTGGACCTTGCCCTGTACATCTTTTCATTCACTCCTATACTTTAATATCTTTGTAATAAACCAGTAATCTAGTAAGTAAATTGTTTTCCTGAGTTCTGTGAACTGCTCTAGCAAATTAATCAAACCTGATTTACAGCCAGCCAGCCAGTTAGCCAGCAGCATGGTTAACAATCATAACAATCTGGACTTTCAACTGGCATCTGAAGTATTCGGGGGGACAGTCTTGTGGGACTGAGCCCTTATTAATCTCTGGGATATAATGCTATCTCTGGGTAGTTAGATCAGAATTGAGTTAAATTTCAGGACACCCAGATAGTGGCTAGAGAATCTAACTAACTGCTTGTTGTGGGGACCCCGCTCTCCACGTGGTGACCAGAAATGTCAGAAGTAAAGTAGAATATTAATAGAGGAGATATACAATAGTGGGTTTTTTTGTTTTGTTTTTTTTTGGGCTGCATTTGGTCTTCGTTGCTGCGTGCGGGCTTTCTCTAGTTGCGGTGAGTGGGGGCTACTCTGCTGCAGTGCGTGAGCTTCTCACTCCAGTGGCTTCTCTTGCTGCGGAGCATGGGCTCTAGGTGTACGGGCTTCAGTAGTTGTGGCTCGTAGGCTCAGTGGTTGTGGCTCACAGGCTCCCGAGCTCAGGCTCAGCAGTTGTGGCGCAGGGGCTTAGTTGCTCCACGGCATGTGGGATCTTCTTGGACCAGGGATTGAACCCGTGTCCCTGACAATGGCAGGCGGATTCTTAACCACTGCCCCACCAGGGAAGTCCCTCCAGTAGTGTTTTTAATTTGTACAAGGGAAGAGGGCAGGGATGGCAGGGAGGGAAACAGGCTGGCAAGATATGAAATTGGAGAAATCAGTAGCTCTGACAAGGAATAATGAAGAACAATGTAATAATACAGCTCATACCAGAGCAGAAAAAAAAAATGTCAGAACATAATAAACAAGGAATCAACAAACTGTTTTTGTTCCTGAGATTGATAAGAAAGTAGTTTAAGATTCCTGTGGCTACAAAGTTAATAGACAAAACTAGAAATGTAGAAGAAAATCAACTGAAAGTGAAAAACAAACACACTTCTTATCAAACCATAAAACACAGAATCATATAATTCAAAGGAATGTTCTTAAGGACTTTCATTACCAGACAAAACAATATGTTTTAAAAGTTACCCCCAAAAAAAGCAGAAAAGAAAAATCAAATTTAAAAAAACCAGAATAATAACTACTGATAAATTCAAGAGCTGGCTCTTTTGGAAAAAAAATATATAAATTAGCTGAATCGCTCTAATTTTAAGTTAACACTAAGAATGAGAAAGATGATATAAAATACACACATGAAGAGAAGGCTTTGAAATAAGGGTTTTCTAGGAAAACAGAAATTACCAGATTTGGCTCAAAATAAACAGGTAAAAACAATGGAAAAAAAAGTTGTCCAAAAGCTGCCCACCCCCAAAGTGTCTGGACCAGGTGATTTCAAAAGGGAATTCTGACATTAAACAGGGACAATTCACATGCTATTTACGATGAACTAAAGGCAGGCTTTGGCAAACTAAGGCCTATGGCCAAATCCAGCCTGTGGTCTGTTTTGTAAGGCCTGGGTAGAGAGCTAAGAATGGTTTAGAACCCAGCAGCATAGCTTAAAACAAAGTCTAAGAATCTATCCTAAAAAAATACTAATGCGTGCAAAATACACATACACGTAAGGATATTCACTACAATATGGTACGTGAAAAATTTATTTATAATCTATGTCAGTCATTAAGTGATCCATATTTTGAAACATTTACTGAACACCTACTATGTATGCTATTCTGTCGACTGGAGATACAAGGGATAAGAATCTGCTCTCACGGGTCTTACATTCTAGTTTGTTGATTCAAATAATAGGTAAATAAAATCATTTCATATGGTGACAAATGCCATAAATAAAACCAAACAGGACAACATGAAAGGGTGGAAACTACTTTAGAAAGGGTGGAACTACTTTAGATAAGTTGATCACTAAAGGCCTCTCTGAGGAGAGAGCAAGGGGAAAGAGGCAGCTTCAAGGTTGAAGAAAAACCAAATGCAAAGGACCTCTGGCCCTGATATGCTAACCATGTTCAAAAATATAAAAGCTGGGGAAGCAAAAGCTAGTAAGAAAGGGACAGTTGAAGGAGAGAAAGAAGGTTGGATGAGGTGGGCCTATTAGGATTAAAAACTTTATCTTTGAAACAATGGGAAACCACTGAATTCTGAGCAAAGGCTTGTCTTTGTTTTAAAAATAGCATTCTGGGAGTTCCCTGGTGGCCTAGTGGTTAGGATTCTGGGCTTTCACTGCCGCGGCCCAGGTTCAATCCCTGGTCAGGGAACTGAGAACCCTCAAGCTGTGTGGCGTGGCAAAAAAAAAAAAAACCTTGTATTTTTTATATTACTACCCCATCTACTATGTACCTAAAAAATCTAAATCATTAAGGGCTGAGGGTCAGTCTCCAAAATAAAGCTTTTTGAATAACACATCCCCTTTCTCTGTTTAAGGAAAGAGAAAGTAAACATCTCTCTAAATTCAAGGTTCTATAACTGAGCAATGCTGGTAAGAAACTAGCGTTTTTTTCACTGAAATTAGATGTAGCAAAACATGCACCTACATTTTCTGAATTTTGAACAATAAATACATATTACCTTTTTTGACCAAAAAAAAAGTTAAGATGGAAGAAAGGAAGAAAAAGAAAAAAGAAAAAAAAAAAAGGAAGCCAGTGCTTTTAAAGCCAACAGACTGTTTCCGAAAGGTCTAAGGGAAATTTGGAAGGCAGCAGTTTACCATAATATAAACATCAACTTTTTGAAATGAAAGAATAACGAAACAGTGGTAACAAAAAGATGGTTTTCATGAAAGGATAGGTATTGTAGGCTGAAAATTTGTGGGAAAAAAAATCTGTAAGGGATTTCCACATCAAGAGGAGATTAGGTACTACCTCTAAAATTCCATCAGTGACAAAAATTGTAAGATTCTAAGGTGACTCACCTACGATTACAAAAGAATTAAAAGTATTTGATACCAAAAATATTAAGTGATATTTAAAATCTAGTATATTTGGGGGGGGAGGAACCTCATACTTTTGCAAATCACCAATTTGCAAAATTCAATTAAATGACAGAATCATAACCTTTCTGGCCTCCATGGGCTTCTATGTATCCAGCCTCTGTTTACCTCTTTCCTCCTTATTCTTATAGTGATTGTTTAGTTCCTCTGGGAAACACAGCACAATGTCCCACTCAAATTGTTAACATTAAAAAGAAACTGCAACCATTTCCAGATGAGCCTGCTGGACACATTCAACAAATGTTTTATTGAACAAATAAAGGAAGAATATATACTAATAATAGTCAAGTATCACATACAAATATAAAAATAAAGAGCTCTGTGTAAACCATTTTCACTGGTTTCTGTGACTGACATCTGCCTCATTTTTTTTTCCTATCCCTCTACATAAATGTTAACTGCTTTTGTCAGCTCTCTCTTCTCTATGTGCTTACCTCTTTAGCCATCTCATCTACTGTTCACTGCTTCAGTAAGGATAATTCCCAACGAAATCCTTCCTTCAAGCTACAATCTTTAGACATTCATTTTTTTAGACATTCATTTTTAATTGCGTATAGAACAAAACACCTTCACTTAAGTTTCTTGACAGAACTACACACTAAAACTGTTTAATTCCGCCATCCACGTAAAAAAAATATTTACCCAGTGCCTACTAATCAGGCACTACTAGGAACAAATGAAACAGAGACATGCTGATCTCATCAACTGAGTGGAGATTTGAGAAGGCTGGAAAAGATTTGCAAAGAACTGGGAGAAAAGACAGCCAACTAGTAAAACGAGGCATTGACAGGCAGCACTGAAACCTGAGTAGAAGCTGGAAACCAGGGATATACAGTATTCCCAAGCCTGCGCAGTTTGAAGACTGTTAACAATGTCCAGCAGCACGTCTAGGAGTAGGGAGTGGTGGGAGGCACAAAGCAGCTGGATCGAATAAGAAATTAGAGTTGTGCCAGGCAGGTGTAAAGAAAAGCAAGGGAGATGAGGATACTGCCAGGAGAATGGTTAGATTAACATTTCATGGAAGTCTAAATCAGAGAGTGAAGTAAGACAAGCTGGAAAAAAATAAGGAGGAGAGGAGAAGGAACTGGAAATTTCAAAAAGACTGAATAAAAGCTCTTAACAGTAGTGATTATTGAATGCTTGCTGAGTCAAGCTTACTATGGATTGTTCTGTTCATTTATAAAAACAGCAGGAGAAAATGTACTGAATGAGAAAAGTGGAGGCATAGGAGCTTGTGATTTGAATGTAACGTTTCAGGTAATGACAGGGTTTAGATCAAGACATTAAAGGTCAAGAACATATAATATGTGTGAGTGTGTGTACAGAGAATGGTAAAACAAATACAGTAAACTATTAACAATCAGGGAATATGAATGAACGAATATGGAAATTCTCTGTATTATTTTTACAACATTTCTTTGAGATTAAGACTATCCAACCCCCCAAAAAGTCTAAAAGCTTATCTGCTTTCCCAAAGATGTTCTTCCCAATTTCACCATAACCATTTTCCCTAACCTCTAGTTTAAAACCCTGAATAATCTTTGATATTTATTTCTCCCATTTCTAACATAAAGAGGAATCCAATTTCTATACATTCTAATTTTGTAATGTCTCTTGAAGCCAAATTTTTAAAATCTGAGCTCTAGAGATTTAGAATGTAAAAATATCAGACTGGAAATAAGAAGAGCTCAAAGCCCAAGTCACCAAAACTTACCAATGAAGAAACAACCTTAGAGAAGTAAAACTCATAAGGCTAGGAAGTGATGGAGCTAAGATTACTATCAAAGCCAGTAACCAAGATAACCTCACCATATGAAAATCAGAACTCAATTTTCATTATAGAAGAGATAAGCATCAAACCTTTAAAATACATAATAATAAATAACATGTCATTTGAGGTTAAGAGATTTTAAAAGATTCAAGTTTTTCATATCAAAACTTACTCTGGGGACTTCCCTGGTAGTGCAGTGGTTAAGAATCCTCCTGCCAATGCAGGGGACATGGGTTCGAGCCCTGGTCTGGGAAGATCCCACATGCCGTGGAGCAACTAAGCCAGTGTGCCACAACTACTGAGCCTATGCTCTAGAGCCCACCAGCCACAACTACTGAGCCCACGTGCCACAACTTCTGAAGCCCGAGCACCTAGAGCCCGTGCTCTGCAAGAAGAGAAGCCACCGCAATGAGAAGCCCGTGCACTGCAATGAAGAGTAACCCCTGCTTGCTGCAACTAGAGAAAGCCTGTGAGCAGCAATGAAGACCCAACACAGCCAAAAAATTAATTAAAAAAAAAAACTTACTCCATTACAATACAGAGTTGAATATCAAGGATAAAAAAATTAAAGCAACAAAACATAGTAATATCTCAATTAGTGAATGTATTCCAACTGTTGTAGAAATATTATTTTGAAGTGTAACAATGTAAAAAGCATAAAAATCAATGCACTGTAGACTGTAAAAGGGGGAGGTTACTATGAACTGAATGGTGTTCCCCCAAAATTCATATGTTGAAGCCCTAACTACCAATGTAATAGAAAGTATTTGGAGCTGGGACCTTTGGGAGGTAATTAGGGTTAAGTGAGGTGATGAGCATGGGGCCTCATAATGGAATTAGTTCTCTTATAAGAGGAAGAGACATCAGAGCTCTCTCTCAGCCATGTGAGGACTCAGCTAGAAGGCATTAAGCCAAACCCGACTACACTGGCACGGTGATCTTGGACTTCCAGCCTTCAGAACTTGAAAAATAAGTTTCTGTTTTATAAGCCACCTCGCCTATGGTATTTTCTCATGGTAGCTAACAAAGATAGAGGGGATTGATGTGTTAACTTCAGAAAACAGCATTTTATCACTCAAATTTTAACTAAATTTTACATTTAAAATAAAAAAGTCAAGACATTCACCACACTCCTCTGAGTTCCAGGTCAATCAGCATTCACAAAATATTACCTTTTTAAAAAAATTTTTAAAATTTTTATTGGAGTATAGTTGATTTATAATGTAAAATATTACCTTTCTAAAAAGTTTACTTTTGATTAACTCCCCCCCCAGTTTGACTTTAAACACGTTAATCAAAGTACTAGTCTTTATACACTCCTCCTTAAATACAAATGAGGATCATAGAATATTAGAGGCTGAAAGTTATTTTATATTCAACTAAGTCAATATGAAGTAATATGACCAGAAAAACTAATATATTGGACCCTGTCCTTTTCAAAGCCTTTTGTGAAAAACTTGAATAAAGACCTGGAAAGTAGACACCACATATGACACAAACATCCAAAAGAGCAACAATGCACTTAATGACTTTCTTAAGATTTAATGACTTTCTTGGAATGCTGGATAGAATTAAATTGGGTTTAAGAATAAGTAGTTAGTCATAGATCAAGAACTGAATTTCATAAATACAGAATACAGACTCAGCCTGTTCATATAAAACAGGACAGTTAGTGACAGCTAGCAGTGTGACAGCACTGCTTTACAAAAATTGCTACTTTGATAGAAATCTAATGCACAAATCTGGAATTGTGACAGTTCTACTGAATCTTGTGTTTATCACATTGTTTACAGCATTACGCTCAATTCTGGTCTTCATTAAGACAAACATTAAAACCAAACTAAATTGGATACAAAAGAAAGACTTCATAACTGTTCAGTTTACCCTAGGTGGAAACAAGTTATATCTTAAACTCATTCTCTACTTTCACCATTAGCCAAGCAACCCAAAGAGCTGTGAAATGAAGCGATAAGTAATTTTGCTGAGGCACAAAATGCCACAATGCCATGAGGTATGTGAGAGAAGGATGCTTCTAGGAAATAAGCTTAGACCTCTCTCCCTATCTCTCCTGCTGTCTCATCCCCAGAGTTTGTTTTGTTTTTTTAGAGAAACAGTAACTCTCGTGAAGAGATACATAACTGTTTCTTTGTGGGGAAAAAAAGAGCTCTGAAAAGAAAGCCAAACCCTCTGCAGATGATGGAAGCCAAGAGAAAGTGAAGAGGTTTGAATGCTATCATGGTGTTCAAATATTTGGAAATTTAGAAGATGTTAAAATATGACTGTTAAAGGTTGACTACGGTGTCTTCCTGGGCACCAGATACGTTCAAGCAACAGCAAGATAAGCCTTTATCAAAAATATTTTAAAAGGTAACTTCTGCTTTGAGTGAAAGGTTGAACTGGTCAACTTCTAAGGTCACTTCCATTACTAATTATTATAATCACTTAGTAATTCTAAAGTCAGAGTGACATAACACTATTTGCAGCAACATGGATGGACCTAGAGATTATCATGCTAAGTGAAGTAAATCAGAGAAAGACAAATATATGATATCACTTACAAGTGGAATCTTCAAAAAACGGATACAAATGAACTGATTTACAAAACAGAAATAGACTCACAGACATAGAAAACAAACATGGTTACCAACGAGGAAAGGGTGGGGGGATAAATTAGAATTTTGGGATAAACAGATATACACTACTATATATAAAAGAGAAACAAGGATCTACTGTACAGCACAGGGAACTATATTCACCATCTTGTAATAACCCATAATGGAAAAAAATCTGAAAAAGAATATATATATATGTGTGTGTATAACTGAGTCACTTTGCTATACACCTGAAACTAATACAACATTGTAAATCAACCACACTTCAATAAAAAATAAATTAAAAAAATAAAGTTAGAGTGACATCCAATATTTTTAAGATCATCTGCTATTATAATAGTAAAGCTAAGAATATCACCACGTTGACTGCCTCTACTACAAATAGCACTACAGAAAAAGCATTAAAAATTGTCATTTTTAAAAACAAAGTGTAATACAAATAAATCTGTTGCAGTTTTAATCAAAATGGTAGAAGGGCTCAGACTGTTCTTAGAAACTGAAATATGTGAATTAAGTTTCTGGGGCCAAGAAAGCCTTATCAGAAAAGAAATGTAGCTATCAAATCTTCTGTATTATAAGTTACTATCCCAGCAAAGTAAAGCTGTGTGTCTATCACTTACTCTATAAGGTGACTGCCAGAGCACTCTTTTGGACAACTTGTAGTATTTTAAAACTGTTCGTATTACACAATTACTTCTCTTACAACAGATTAAGTTTAAATCCCAGCTCTAACATTTAGTAGCTACGTGTTTTTATAGCATAATTGTGGCATACACATATTATGGCATAAGCATTTCCACAGTGATTAAATACAATCCTGAATTTTTATTTCCTCATCTGTTGGCTATATCTTCTAGTCTGTTGTGAGATTTAAGTGTGTATAAAGCTGTTAGATGGTGTCTGGTACTTAATAATGAGCTTAATAAATGGTAATAACATTTTCAAAACTTACACATAGTAAATAAAAACTAATGCATAAATAATTTCTTAGTCAACTTTATTTTTTGAAAGGCAAGTATGTTGGATTTTATGGCAGAAAAAGAGAAGCATTCTGTTCAAGATGCTCATCCAACATCATGAATTATTCTAAACCTTTCATATAACTAAAGGGCTGCCTTTAAGGGTTGGAATTGTAAGTTTAAATTTTTAAGTGTAAAGAATTGGTTAGCATCCCTCCCCACCAAGCACTGGCTAGATTCCTCCACCATTAAAACAATCTGTCTTGAGACATGTTAACCTACCCATCTCTTTCTCCTACCTTCTACTTTCACTTTTTTCCATGTTTTCAAATTTGTCATAAATATAACTATACAACCAAAGAAATTTATTTATTTATTTTTTGGTCATGTCAGGAAATCAAGCAATCAGCACATATAAGCTATTCTTGACTTTTCAATCCTTACTCAATAGCTCTTTCTTCATCTGGAGAGATATTTTGTGTCTCCAAAATGTCAGAAGACTCTGTTCTACAGTTGGGAGATATTTCATCTTTCTTTTTTTTTTTTTTTTTGCAGTACGTGGGCCTCTCACTGTTGTGGCTTCTCCCGCTGCGGAGCACAGGCTCCGGACGTGCAGGCTCAGCGTCCAAGGCTCACGGGCCCAGCCACTCCACGGCATGTGGGATCCTCCCGGACCGGGGTACGAACCTGTGTCCCCTGCATCAGCAGGCGGGCTCTTAACCACTGCGCCACCAGGGAAGCCCTTGGGAGATATTTCATCTTTCTTCATTCTGTATCCTAATTGTGGTGGGGGCTACAGGTAACTACACATATCAAAAAATCCAATTTTTCTTAATCAAAATTTTAACACTTCTACAGCAATATAACCAACCTTCCACATCTCTGTCAAAAGGCTTATTTCAATAACATCCTTTCCCTGCTTTTAAAATAAAATTCCTCTATCTGTCCCAATTCAGAAGTAATTCTTCATATTATGTTCAATTAAGATCTACAAAGTTTAAACCTAACATTAAAAACAGTTACTTAAAAATACAGGCCAAGGGACTTCCCTGGTGGCACAGTGGTTAAGAATCCACCTGCCTGGACCTAGAGTCTGTCATACAGAGTGAAGTAAGTCAGAAACAGAAAAACAAATACCGTATGCTAACACATATATATGGAATCTAAGGGGAAAAAAAAAAAGGCCATGAAGAACCTAGAGTTAAGACGGGAATAAAGACACAGACCTACTAGAGAATGGACTTGAGGATATGGGGAGGGGGGAGGGTAAGCTGGGACAGTGAGAGAGTGGCATGGACATATATACACTACCAAACGTAAAATAGATAGCTAGTGGGAAGCAGCTGCATGGCACAGGGACATCAGCTCGGTTGCTTTGTGACCACCTAGAGGGGTGGGATAGGGAGGGTGGGAGGGAGGGAGACGCAAGAGGGAAGAGATATGGGAACATATGTATATGTATAACTGATTCACTTTGTTATAAAGCAGAAACTAACACACTGTTGTAAAGCAATTATAATACTCTAATAAAGATGTTAAAAAAAAAAAAAAGAATCCACCTGTCAATGCAGGGGACACAGGTTTGATCCCTGGTCCAGGAAGATCCCACATTCTGCGGAGCAATTAAGCCCGTGTGCCACAACTACTGAGCCTGCGCTCTAGAGCCCATGAGCCACAGCTACTGAGCCCTCGTGCCACAACTACTGAAGCCCACGTGCCTAGAGCCTGTGCTCCACAACAAGAGAAGCCACCACAATGAGAAGCCTGCGCGCAGCAACGAAGACCCAGCACAGCCAAAAAAAAAAAAAAAACAAGCTCAAACATCAAATAACATTAAAAATATATACATATACAGGCCAAACAACAAGTCATATTGCCAAAAATGTAAATTGTAATTGCAACTGAAAAAGTATAAAGTGGTTTTTTTGAAGATTAAAATGTTAAGTATAGTTTTACTCATATATTCTCTTTCCTCTTTGAAAGCTGATCATCTACATATGATATTTTAATAAACATTATTTGTTTCCAAATTACTAGAAACACTTAATAAGTTACAATGCCCATCTTTAAAATACACTGGATAAACTGGAATTCTATACTTGCTGTTGGGCAACTACTTAACCCATTTTCATAATAAGTTCTAAGCTTTCTGTTCCTAGTGACCATTTCTCCAGTCTCCCAAATGTTTTTGATGTTGTTCTAAACATATCCTTAATATGTCTCCTTAAGGAGCCTTTCAGAGCACTGGCCTCCACAGGGCCTTTGTGCACATAGAAAAACACACCCTCTGGGAAGATACAGGTACTCATCCTGGTAAGAGGGCTCATGTCTTGGGAGGGAGAAGAGAAGTGGAGGCACAATTTCCGCTGGAGGCCTAGCCAGGGCACAGGACTCTGACAAAGCGGATCAAGGGCTAGATTTCAGTCCTTGTTGCCTCCTTCAGCCAGGCACCTTTGTGCAGTGCACAAATGGTACAACCATATGCAGCAGCCCTGCACTTTCAGATTATTCATTAGGAAAGAAGGAGGAAGGAAGATCGATTATTAACTTCCCTAGACACCCATTCTCTAATTACATATGCACCATGAGGAGATCTTCCAATCTTGTTGAGAACCTATCCTCCCCTTACCTTCAACTTCCTACTTTTCATGCATCCCTTTTGTTTTAAATGTGGTTAAGACTCATGTGATATCAAAGAATATTAAAATCAAAAAGTATAAGAAACACATTTAATGTGATCTTTGTAACAATCCTCTAAGATAGGGGAAACCAGTATTATCCTTATTTTCCAGATGAATACAGTGTATCCAAAACTTGAAGAAGCCAAGTCACTTGCCCCCAAGTGACAAAAGGATTAACCCCAGGTTTTCAAACTCCTAGTCCAGAGCTCATTTTGAGTATCCAACACACCTAAAAATTGAGGTCTCACTACTTATTCCTCCCTGCTTATAACCTTTCAGCCTCATTAACTGACTTAAATTCTCTTAGGGTCACCAAGGATCACTCAAGCCAAATCCAAGAGCCATTTCTCACATATTTTTCTGAACTCTGCTACATTTGGCTGTCACAATCCTATTTTAGAGATTTTCATTTTTCTACCCTGATTTCTGTAGTGACTTCTTCCTTAAGTTATTCATTCTTTTTCTCCTTCTCTTGCCATAGATTATCTTAGACATCCTGTTACATTTCTCTGTCTAAATAAACCCACTCCACTTTGCAGTTCATCCTGGAAATGGATGTCCCAAGTATGTAGCTGACATCCTGTTACATTTCTCTGTCTAAATAAACCCACTCCACTTTGCAGTTCATCCTGGAAATGGTTGTCCCAAGTATGTAGTTAAGGCTCTAATTTATATCTCTACTCCTGTAATGCTGCCATTTCCTGTTTGATGAATCTATTCTATTTTTAGGCTTTCATCACTTCTGGCCTTCATTAATTCCAACTGCTGCCTGATCCTATGCAGTATTCATTTCTTATAGCAGTTATGTCCCAAAGGGTGGGATACAAATGAGTACTGATGGTATATTAGATGATTTTAAGTAGTCCATAGAGGAGTATTTAAAATTACATGTTTACTTTAACACGTTGGGGGAAAAAACTCTAACACCAAATAATCACATAAATTTTTCTTTTAAACTCACTTAATTAAAAGATAGTAAGCTGAATTAAAGAAAAATATTGACAGACGGTTTGAAGATAAAGCAAAAATTGTGAATGACTAAAGTTAGAGAAACACTGGCCACTGGGAAATCCATGTAGTATAGAAGTTAAGCACTCAGGCTCTGGGTCAATAATTCGAATCTCACCTACTAGCTAAGTAACTTTGAACAAATTACTACATCTCTTTAAATCCAGTTTTCTAGTTGTGTAATGGTAATAAAATAATCCACATTCTAGGCTTATTGTATGGAATGAAAGAGATAATCCTCAAAGTGTTCTTAGCTCAGTGCCCGGCATGGTAAGTGCTCACTAAATATTAATAATTACAATTATTCTTAGTCCCTCCTGGCCATCATGCCTTTACTTGTAACCAACTGGGCACTCGACCTATACTATGGACAATTTTCCATATATGAATTTTCTGTCCCAAATTTCCATTACCTGTCTGTATATCTTTATTTTTATATTCTGGTATGAATCCAAAGATCACATGATAACTTTTCATATTAATCCTTAAGATTGTGAATATCTTGGCAGTACAAACCAAAAGCCATTTTCCTCTCATGCACTGTGCCTTACAAAATTAAAAGAATCTGTAATGTTTGTTGAATAAATCTAAAAATTAGTAAGGATAATCTGATGCAAAAAAATCTCACAATGTACAGAACATAAACACAAACTATTTGAAAGTATCTGATACTATTCTAATAGGTAAATAAAGGGGGAAAAATGACTGGGGTATTCTTTTGCTCCACTAGGACATTTGTCAGTTGAACCTTAGTTGTGGATCTAATCTTTCTGTTTCCTAATCTCATTTATTCAATAACATATAATAAACTCTAGATACATGCCAACCACTGTACAAAGTGATAAGACATGGAAACAGTCTAGTAAAGGAAAACAGACTAATATTAGAATGCAGACAAGTAAACAGAAAACTTCTATATAATGTTATGTAAATAATACCCAGTATTGGGGCTTCCCTGGTGGCACAGTGGTTTAGCATATGCCTGCCAATGCAGGGGACACGGGTTCAAGCCCTGGTCTGGGAAGATCCCACAGGCCGTGGAGCAACTAAGCCACCCGTGTGCCACAACTACTGAGCCTGTGCTCTAGAGCCCGCGAGCCACAACTACTGAGCCCACATGCCACAACTACTGAAGCCCACGTGCCTAGAGCCCGTGTTCCGCAACAAGAGAAGCCACCGCAATGAGAAGCCTGTGCATCGCGACAAAGAGTAGCCCCCGCTCACCACAACTAGAGAAAGCCCATGCGCAGCAACAAAGACCCAACGTAGCCAAAAAAAAACCAAAACAAAACAAAACCCAGTAGTGTTTTTTTAATACTAGATGTCCTTCACAAATGCTGATTATGTCCTGCTCTTCTTTAATGTAGAGCACCTAGCAGCACCACACATGGCTGAGTATATTACATTGACAGTAATAATTCCACTGCTATCTTGTGTTCAACTCTAGGTATAGGCTAACCACATAAAAGTTTCTGTCAACTAGACAACTGCTGAAACTCAGTAATAGCCCTTGTTCTGATCTGCCAGAAAATATGTGCACACAAAGCCCCCAAAATGTGACAGGCATTCTGTCAATCTAGAGCAAAATAATGACTAGAAATATAACTGGCAAAAAGGTCAGACTATATTTAGCCTTTGGGGAAGGGGGGAGGACACACATACAATAAAAAAATTCACTGGAATCACCCTCTCCAGAGAACGCTTTTATCCCAAAAGATGTCCTGACTGATGCATCAATGGCATTATTGAGAATTTTTAAATGTTATGACTCAAAACTAACTTATTAATTCTCAAGACTTCTAAGCAACAGTTAACACAGACTGAGACAAGCTTTCATTGTGTCAGCCTATTCATAAGATGACAAGGCTCGCTTTACTGAAAGTTTATTAGTCATAACTCAGGCAGACACAACTTTTGGATCTCCTTCATGGTAAGAATAGGGTTCTATACCAGTTTGTGTCAACATTTTATGAATGATCAATTCGTGCCTTACACAAATATGGCATAAATAGCATCTGAAAAACGAGTTCCTCAACTGAATTACAAACTGAAGTGGTGTTTGGGGGCTGGGGGAAGAAGGAAACCACTTGGAGGGAGAGGAGGACATAATATAATCTTCAAAGATATTTTACCATAAGGATGGGGGGGGTGGGGTAGGGGTAGAGGGGAGACAGGGACTTGAATGAGGCAGAACTTCTGTGTTTTCAGCTGTGCCCAATATACTGATCCCAGGCGTACTGACTCTGGAACATGAAGAAATCTTTAAGAAACAAAACCCAATATATAAGTGTAAAAAAAAAAAAAGGGAGGGCTTCCCTGGTGGCGCAGTGGTTGAGAGTCCGCCTGCCGATGCAGGGGACACGGGTTCGTGCCCCGGTCCGGGAAGATCCCACATGCTGCGGAGCAGCTGGGCCCGTGAGCCATGGCCGCTGAGCCTGCGCGTCCGGAGCCTGTGCTCCGCAACGGGAGAGGCCACAACAGTGAGAGGCCCGCCTACCGAAAAAAAAAAAAAAAAAGGGGGGGAAAAAAGATATTTAAGTCTAAAAAAGCCTAAAAAAAAAAAAAAAAAAGGAAAACTATTTCTTAAGTTCCCAAAGGTATACTCCATTCTGAGAATATACAGGTTACCCACTGCTTGGAAGAAGAGTATTTTCTTCTACCAGTGTTCTGTCATTCTCCTTCCACTACTAGTTGACCTTTTACTATGTACTGAGCACAGTAATAAGCTCTTTACATACATATCTGTGATAAACCTACAGCAAGCCTTTGAAGGAGTTACTACTATTATCATCTCCATTTTACAGATGAGGAAATATTTTATCAATAATATACGCCAGATATCAAAATTTAAAAATTATCTGTCATACCAGAGCATTAGAGTTTTACTCGACTGGCTTTTCTATCCCCAGAGTAGCTATAATGTGTTTTTTACACCTTGGAACACTTTAACCTTCACAAGCAACCATGTTTCTACACTGAGTCAAGGAAAACAAAAACTAGGTTAATAATGCTGCATCTTATTTAGTTCCTATAGTTTGCAAAATTACAAGAAACAGGGAGGCAGTTTGACAGCTTAGAGCATCCCCTTTGCGTTTAGACAATCTGGGTTTGAATCTATACAGCACCATCAATAACTGCCGTGTGACCTTGGTCAAACTACTTTAATTTCTCAGATTTCATTTCCTCATCTGTAAAATGGGGATGATGATAGTACCTCCCTCAAAGGCTTGCTGTAGGATTAACACAGAGAATGTCTGTAAAGAGCTTATTTATGTGCTCAGTACATGGTAAAAGGTCAACTAGTGGAGGGAAAACAGCCACATACAGAAGTTCACAAGACCGAAACACAAAGTAAATGAAAAAAGCCTATATTCTGAAAATTCCATTATGGAAAAGGAGAGAACTACTCGTTGACTATATGCTAGAAACTCAAATTCAACCTATTCCTTTTTTTAGGGGATCAATGCATTTGAAGTGGACCAGAAAAGATGCTGCAGTGCATTTGTGACACACACCTAAAAATGGCTCCAGTCTGAGCAGCATCTTAATTACCAACAGAGGAGGTTAATCTACTTCTAACAAATGCTGGAGTTGGGCTTAGTGGGCGTTTAAGTATCACCCTATCATTTTTATTTGCGGGAATAAGCTATCAAGCATTTAATCAAGAATCCCGATTCTTCTGGGGGCATTCCAAATGAAAATCTTACAGCACAGTCGCCTACTGTACAATTCCAAGTACCCTGGCGAGGTATGAATCTATGGACATAGGCTGAAGATCGGTCAATGCGGAAATCCGGCTAGCCTTAGAAGCCAGCAAACATCAGACACGTCGGAAACCTCAAAAGAATCTCAGATGAAGTCAAAACATATACACATCCCTTTAAAGGAATTAGACACATTCCTCTCAAGGGAAGGAAGAATTTATCAGTGTTCCTATTGGCCCCCTATGCCCTTTTCTTCAAGCCCTAAAGTGGGGCCTTTACCGTAACACCAACACTAATGCTATCTCAAAGAGAGAAAGCTGCGGAGTGAGAGTCACCAAGCAGATTAGGGGATGGAGAGGCCTAGGGTGAGAAAACACTATCCGAACCCGCCTCTGGAGTTGGGGCAGCACGTCCCTAGCGGAAGTAGGACTGGTCCTCATTCCCCGAAGAGCCTCTCACCGAGCCCGGCCTTTAACCCGGTCTCTCCCGCACACTACTCATTGCAAATTTCACCCTCACTAAACATGAAGAAGAGGTAAGCATTAAAGAGCCTAGATGAGCCCCTGAGTTGTTTGGGGGGACACATGCCCACACTAGGAAAAGAGACCGCGCACCCGCCTATCCCGCGGGAAGGAAACTCCCTTCCCTTACCCGGCAACGTGCGTAATCCCCCTACAGGGCCTGAGTGGGAGGAGGCCGACGGGTCCGGAACTCCCGCTGCAGACCACATGGGGCGGGTCTGACTCCGGTTTTTCCCGCTCCCATAGCAGGAGGCCGAGGCTCCCCCAGAAGCAGAGATGATGGAAGCCAAAGAGAAAAAGAGGATGCCCGGACCCAAGGCCCTCTCCAAGCGGCTCCCTCGTCTCTGGGCGCCAGGGTCGGGGTGCGCTCCCACGCCCCGGGCCGCCCCACGCCAGCCCTCCCGGATAGGGCCCGCTTTGATCGCAGCTCCTACGCCCTCGCTTTCCTTACCGGCCAGGATGAGTGTCAAGCTGTGTGTTTCCGCGCTTCCAGGGGCTCCGCAGAGCTCTTATAGGGGGAAGGGGAAGGGGAAACTAGGGGTAGGGGGCGGCTGGAAGGACCCCGGGCCCCAGAGATCCGAAGCTGCGGATGGACAAACCGCCAAAACACTTTCGCTCCTTCTCGAGAGGGAAATAGCGAGCGAGAAAAAGAAGCAAGATGGCGGCTAGCCAGCCCCTACGTACGACGTCATGCGGCGGCGTACGTAAGGCAAATCCCCGCAAGACCGCCCCCCGGCGCAGAGACGGCCGGATCACGTGACGTCTCCGCGACGACCCAACCCCGACGGAAAGTGACGGCGCCGCTTGCTGGACCGAAGGAGTTCCTGTGATCAGAGCTCAAGATGCAGGGTGAAGATTTCGCCTGAGATCTCTCCAGGAACTCTTAAAGAGACCTCAATTACAGGTTGTTATGCCTCAGGGAAGTGAGCACTCTTGTAGGTGCTGGAAAGTTGTGTGAATTGGTTAAAACAAACACTTCGGCAGTGTGTATAAAAATTAAACTATGCATAGTTTTTAACCTTGGTATTTGGCAGTATCGGTATTTTCTAGAAATGTACATACACAATACTCAGTATTCATAATACCAAAACCTATTTGTTAATAAAGATACAGAGATAAATGCATTATGTTACACCCATATTATGGAATATTTGGAAGCCATTAAATTCAGAATAATGTTTAAGGACAAGGGAACTGTTTAAGCCATAATACGCTTATGCCATAAATGTGCTATAAAAACACACATATATGCATAGTCATAGAAAAAAAGACTTTAAAATGTACTCTGAAATGTTTATAATGGTAAACACTTTAACAGTAGTTTTCTTAGAGCCATCAGGTTTTTAAAAATATTTTATGCATGGCTTTCTGTAATTTCCAGATTTTACAATCAGAAAAAATTTTGAGTGATAAAATTGTTATGAGAAACAAATGATAAATGTGTGTATACATATATAGTGCATACATGTGTGTATATAGTGTGCATGCTTATGTAAATATATATAGCATTGTGTTTAAGATACAAAAAGGATTACATATTTTTTAGGCTTTAAAATAAGACAAACAGGTATGAATGAACAGTTCTGCTAATTAATTACTATGTAGTATGGATAAGTTAACATCTCTTAAATTCAGTTTTCTCATTTTGTAAAATGGAGATAATAACACCTACTTCTCAAGTTTGTGTTATTAACTCACCAAATATTTATTGAGCACCTACTATATGTGCTAGGTACTGGGATACAAAAGTAAAGAAAAGTTAAGATCTTGGTCCTAATGAAACAGTGTAGTGATGCAGATCACATAGTAGATTTGGATATGTGCAGTGAAGGAAACAAACAGGGTATTAAGGTAAAGAATAACTGGAAAAAAAGGGGAGAGAAAAGAAGGTCAGGAAGGAAGGAAAGACGGAGGGAAGGAAGGAAGGGAAACAGGAAGGAAGAAAAGAATAACCAGGAAGACAGGCACTCCGGATTTACTTTATGTGGTCAGTGAGTACCTTTCTGAGAAGGTGCCATTTAAACTGGGACCTAAATAACAGTAGGGACCTACTCAGCAATGCATAGAGTAGGTGGAAAAGTGCTCTGGACCAAATGAACTGCAATTACAAGTGCCCTGATTTGGGAAAGAGCTTGGAATGTTCTAGGAACTAGGAGCTTAGTTGAGAGAGAGTGGCACAAGATGAAACTAAAAGGAGAGACAAGGGCTAGGCTTAGAGGGGCCTTGGAGGCCAGGGTAAGGAGTTCAGAATGTCTTCCAGGTACAGTGAAAAGTCATTGGAAGATTTTAAGAAGGGGAGTCACATGGTCTGATTTTCCATTTTAAGGAGCTCACCGTTACTGCTGAGTGAAGAGTGTGAAGAATGGATTAAAGGGAGGTGAGAATAGAAGCAAGAAGCCCCACTAGGCAGTAATGAAGTAATTACGTTAGTGAAGAATGATAGTAGCTTGGAGTAGGATAGAGGCTGTGGGATGGAGAGAAGTAGACAGGTTTGGTATATATTTTTAGAGCTAGAATATACTTGCTTGTGGGAGATGATCACTCCTAAGTGAGGGGAAGGTGTGAAGAAGAGAGAAGAATCAATGATGACGTAGATTTAGGGACTTCCCTGGCAGTCCAGTGGTTAAGGCTCTGCACTTCCACTGCAGGGGGCACAGGTTTCATCCCTGGTCAGGGAACTAAGATCCTGCATGCTGCACAATGCAGCCAAAAATTAAAAAAACAAAAACAAAAAAACAACGACATAGGTTTATGGCTTGAACAATTAGGTGGATGACAGTGACATTTATAGAGACCATGGGGATGGGAGAGGGAGGGAAAGCAGTTTGGTTGGTGGAGCAATAAAAATTTAATATTAAAAAGAAAAAATTGAGAACAATTAGATTTTAGGCATGTTAAATTTGAGGTGTTCACATAGTGTCCAACTGTAGATAAAATATGCAGTTGACATGGATGTCTTGGGCTCAGAGGGGAAGTTGGGGTTGGAGATAGAGATTTGGGCTTCATTGACATGTTTCATATGTACTTCACGTGTTTCAAGCAGTGGGAAGAGATAAGATAACTCAGAGAGAGAGATTAGAGAAACAAGAATAAAGGGCCAGACCTAAAGAACAACAACATTTGGAGGTTAGGTGGAGGTGGAGGATTAAGCAAAGAACACTGAGCAGATGCCAGAGAAATGGAAAACCCAAGAGGATGATGTCACAGAAGCCAAGAGAGGAGAGTATTGTAAGAAAGTGTGAGCAATCGACTATGTTAAGTGCTGCTGAGAGGTCAAGTCCTATGAAGAAGGAGCCAGAAGTGTCAATTGTATTTGGCAACATGGAGGTTACTGGTATCTTTTACAAGAATCTTTGGTGGAGCAGTGAGGTCAGAAGCCGTATGGTAGTGAGCTAAAAATGAGATAGATGTTGAGAAAGTGGAGACTAGATAAACCATTCTTTCCAGAACTTGAACTTTGTCATGACAGAGAAAGAAAGTAGTGGCTGGAGAGATGTGGAGTAAAGAGAGACATTTTAAAACATTGGAGACAATAGATCATGTTGGTATGATAATAGGAATAATCCAGAAGAGGGAAGAGGTGGCAATTGTGTAGTAGAGAAAGGGAAACTAAAAGAGAGAAATCCATGAGAAGGTGTGAAGAGGTGAGTCCAGAGCACTGATGGAGGAGAAGATAGTTGCAGCTCTAGGGACAATTGATGATTTGACGGTGGGAACATAAAGGAAGTCCCATTGATGGCTTCTATTTTCTAGGTGAAGTAGGGAGCAAAGTAATCTGATGAGAGGGCTTGGTATGTAGAAGTTTGAGGAGAAGGAGATTCAAAATTTATCTCAGAGTGAAAAAGTAAACCTAGTGTGAGGAACAGAGTAGGATTCCCATGATCTGCTGAGAGCATTTTTTGAAGTTGTGATTATGGATCTAAAATATGCCATTCAGTTTATTCATATGATTTCTCCAGCAATGTTAGCTCTTTGGTACAGCTACAGAAAAGATAGAAAGATTCACCCATGCTGAGTTTTACCAGGCAAGTGTAACATAGGGAGGCAAGGATATCTGTAAGTGAGGGACTGTAATGATAATACTGCGTTTAAACATATGGTGTATGTGTAGTAGATGGTAACTTGTGTCCACTTTATAAATTGTTTATGGTATATTTTATATCCAAAGGTTACCTACCACCTCTCCTGGTCTGAGCTGTCTTTTATACCACTGTGGTCATGAAATTGTCACTGTAGCAATGTTGGAATAAATAAAATAATAAAAGAGAGGTAAATCACAGGCACTCAACCCCCACCCCATTGATAATCAACTATCTTTTGAAATGGAAAAGCTTGGCTGATATAGGGCCATTGCCAGCGAAAGGCCTGCTGACTGTCCCCAGGCAGACAGGGAAGCATAACTTTGGTGAATTTTCCAAAATACTCTAGGATGTTGTCTAGAGTATTTTAGAACAGAAATATCTTTCATTAGCAATGTAGAACAGCTCCGGCCATCAGATGAACTTATCTTAACTGAGGTCACAAGACTGGTGTATACAGCCAGAATAGTTATTAATTTCCAAGAGCTGTAATTTATATACCTGAATACTCAAGATTGCAAAGCCAGTGCATTTTCTATGTAGACAAACCTACTCAGGAAACCAAAGGCATTAACAGAAGGTTGCTTGATGAGCACAGGTTCAGAACAAGTGGAGTTGTGTGTACAGACTCTTCTTGATTCATCTAACTCCATAACAGGACTGTTTTGTCCCAGAGATAGAAATACTCAGTTTCCAATGGTTGCAACTTTGTACCTTGATCTCCAATATAGTAGGGGCATCCTGCTGCACTGTTGACTTGGGCTCCTTCTCTCCTGACAGCATTTGGATGGGCACTGACCCTAAAGTGACCCTGTATGCTCTTTTCTCTGTTTCCGTGGCTACCCAAACCTCTTAACAATATTCTTCATTAAAAGTCAAGTTACAGGGCTTCCCTGGTGGCGCAGTGGTTGAGAGTCCGCCTGCCGATGCAGGGGACGCGGGTTCGTGCCCCGGTCCGGGAAGATCCCACATGCCGCGGAGCGGCTGGGCCCGTGAGCCATGGCCGCTGAGCCTGCACGTCCGGAGCCTGTGCTCTGCAATGGGAGAGGCCACGACAGCGAGAGGCCCGGGTACCGCAAAAAAAAAAAAAAGTCAAGTTACAATCAAGTCAGGCCAGTTTGTGTGTTTTTTTGTTTGTTTGTTTTTTTATTGGCGGTACGCAGGCCTCTCACTGTCGTGGCCTCTCCCATTGCAGAGCACAGGCTCCGGACGCGAAGGCCAGCAGCCATGGCTCACGGGCCCAGCCGCTCCGTGGCATGTGGGATCTTCCCGGACCGGGGCACGAACCCATGTCCCCTGCGTTGGCAGGCGGACTCTCAACCACTGCGCCACCAGGGAAGCCCAGTCACTTTTAATTTTTTTGCTGCCCAGCCAATTGTATATAAAATGTAAACATGAAGCCACCAATTCAAATCATTTATTGCTACATAGTAATTAAGAGAAGTAAGGTTGTAATACATTCCCCTTTTTTTAAAATTTATATATAGTGTCCATCAACAGATGAATGGATAAAGAAGATGTGGCACATATATACAATGGAATATTACTCAGCCATAAAAAGGAACGAAACTGAGTTATTTGTAGTGAGGTGGATGGACCTAGAGACTGTCGTACAGAATGAGGTAAGTCAGAAATAGAAAAACAAATATCGTCTGCTAACACATATATATGGAATCTAAAAAAAAAAAGAAAAAAGAAAATGGTCAGAAGAACCTAGGGGCAAGATGGAAATAAAGATGCAGACCTACTAAAGAATGGACTTGAGGATACGGGGAGGGGGAAGGGTAAGCTGGGACAAAGTGAGAGAGTGGCATGGACATATATACACTACCAAATGTAAAACAGATAGCTAGTGGGAAGCAGCTGCATAGCACAGGGAGATCAGCTCGGGGCTTTGTGACCACCTAGAGGGGTGGGATAGGGAGGGTGGGAGGGAGGGAGATGTTATAGGGAAGAGATATGGGGACATATGTATATGTATAACTGATTCAGTTTGTTATAAAGCAGAACTGACACACTATTATAAAGCAATTATACTCTAATAAAGATGTTAAAAAATTATATATATATGTGTACATATATATATGCTTTTTCAGATTCTTTTTCATTATAGGTCATTACAAGATATTGAATATAGTTCCCCGTGCAATACGTAGGACCTTGTTGTTTATCTGTTTTATATAAAGTAGTGTGTATCTGTTAATCCCAAACTCCTAATTTATCCCTCCCCCACCACTTCCCCTTTGGTAACCATGTTTGTTTTCTGTGCCTGTGAGTCTGTTTCTGTTTTGTAAATAAGTTCATTTTTATCATTCTTTGAAGATTTTTTTGATTCCACATATAAGTGAAATCATATGATATTTGTCTTTCTCCGTCTGACTTATTTCACTTAGTATGATAATCTCTAGGTCCATCCATGTTGCTGTAAATGGCATTATTTCATGATAGTACATTTCTTTGTTAGCACTGGGATTAGGTATTTTGAATAACTTTCAGGCTTCTATTGGAAAATAGAATTTCATGTGTTACAGAGTATCGGTAGTTCACACCCAGTTCAGATTTTATTTCTTTGTATTCTCCATTTTTATTTCTGCTGGGGTTAATTAAACCATTATTTCAGAAATATTTCTTTGAGTTGCTGAGAGTATCAGTGAGATAAATGCTTCAAATGGGAATTAATAGTAAGCACAATACTCTAGGGATTGGACCGTTGTTAACTTTATAGGGCACTGTCTTGATAGGAAGAAAAGAAAAGAGGAATAGTGATTGAAAGAGAATTGAGAAAAAGCTTCGCAAAGTATTTAACAGCCTGGATAAATTGCAGTGAAATGAAACTCTTCATTTCAATATTCATTATTACCTGTATGAGACTTTTAATTGGAAAGTGTTAATCATAATAATGATTAATAAAATAGTACCACCTATTAGGCTACATGTTACCAGGCCACCTGCCCAACCTTGGAAAATGCTAGGATGATGAATCATCTCATTTTTCATGAGACTGTCGTGGTGTTAGTACTGAAGGTCCCATGATCCAAAAAACTTCTCAGTCCAGGACAAAGTGGGATTGTTGGTCACCCTATGCTGGCTGCAATGAAGTGGAGCCATAAATCTTAGTTCTAAAGTTCTTCCACATTAAAATCTCCTTTTGATCTCTACGGTCTGCCTGAGAAGATGCCCTTTCTGAGACCACTAACAGGAAGGGAGCCTTTTCTGATACCAGAGAAGGTTCTTTTAATCTTGAGGGGTTAGCCAGGCTGCAGCAAACCAAGAAGTTAGGCCTCAGGAGCCCCTGGCAGCAACTGAATACATCAGTTCTGTGGTTCTCACTTGACTGTTAGTGCTGCATTAACTTCTTCTACACTGTTATAGCTGCAAATTATCACATGCTTGCTGGGAGCCAGCACTGTTCTGGGTTCTTTATCATTTTATGTGGCAAATTGCAATGCGGGTCATAAAACTGGGCTCAAAAAGGATAAGGGGCTTGCTTTAAGCTCACAATGCTAATTGGGGCTAGAGTTGGTGTTTTGAACTTAGGTCTAACTTTAAGCAAAGCTGATGCAGTCTGGAAGGTTCTTTGCATACTTTCTCTGACCCTTCACTCAAGGACTGTATCTCTTCATCACTTGCTCTATGACCTTCAGGTACAGTGACTGGTGCTGTTAACTAGATCAGGCTCTTTTCTTGCTGGTAGAGCGTTATGCTGCATGACCATTGCTGGTGAAATCTCCCTCAGCTCAATGACAGAAGGTGATTTCAAGTGATTCTTTAAAGAGCACAGAAAGAATAAGCATGAACAAATACTACCCATTGTTAAAAGATTAACACCCAAAGCAAGAAATACAGTTGCTTAAAATCATTAAGTAATAACTCATCAGTAATTTGGTCTGATACAATTAAAAACACTGAAGTAACTAGATTACTGATTTAGAGAGTGAAGTCCCCAGTCACTCTCCTTAAAATTCAAATTGAATCAACAGTTCAGCAATGCATTAATTATCCAACTTTATCAGTGTTATGAAATGAGGAGGTAGTGAGAAGGTATTTACGCTTACGTGGTACCATGCAAATATAAGTTCTAGTTATTTGCTTAACATTTTGACCTTTATCTAAGGTCGCAGAATGAAAGAAAATTTGGGCTCAAGATTTTTATTATTACTTTTTGTTCAGCACCCAAATTTGCAAAAGGTAAGTTTTTTCCAGGAACAGTGGAAGAAAAAAACAATGAGCAACAGCCTGTTGCCTGTTCTCTAGCAGTGTGACTTCTGGGCTGGCCAGCCAGCCCATGGTACTAGTTGAGGGTTTAAGGGCTTATTAGGATGAAGTGCATTGTTAACAAATCATAAATAACTATTGTTGCCTTGAATTAGAAGAAAGTTTCCTTAAATCAGACTAGAGGGGACTTCCCTGGTGGTCCAGTGGTTAAGACTCCACACTTCCACTGCAGGGGGCGCGGGTTCGATCCTTGGTCAGGGAAGTTCTGCATGCCTGAGGTGTGCCCCCCCCCCCCGAAAAAAAATCAGCCTAGAGGGAATTTTGCTTTAAAGGATTGGCATCAGTCTTGCTAATAAGTATTGCATAGAACTTTATTAGGTCAGAGATGACCTAATGTCAGGGGAAGAATTTACCTTTTTTGAAGTGGATTGCAGAAAATAAATGGAATGGGAATTCTTAATACATTACTCAAACTGTGTATTTGCTATTTGTAAATGTCATGATGTGTATCATAAATCTGTATTATTCGCTTTAATTTTAATATGGGACATTTAACTTTATATATGTTATACTTAACTTTTATTTCTTTTTTCCTTCAACAAATAAGACAGTCTAAACTCCTGCTCTTAGGGAGTGTATAATCAAGTGGGATGAGAAAGGGGTGAGGTTAAAAAAATTACAAGCAATTATAACTAATGGTGATAAATGCTCTGCTGAGGGAATTAAAAGTTACCATGTGAGCCAAAAGAATGGGCACCTAAACCAGATATACAGAGAGGGCTGGCCAGGGAAGATGGATCCTAACATTTTATAGGAATTAGCTACATATATGGGTGTATGTTAAGAGTGAGTGTGTGTCTGTGATGGAGGAGGTAATTACAGTATTTGGTGGGACAGTGTTTGGGGAAAGAGAGGCAGTTGGCTTGCATATAGAGAAGGGTGAAGAATGGTGCGGGCAGAGGAAGCATCGTGTGGAAAGACACCCCTAAACCCAAGGGAATATGGCATGTTTGAGGATTTTAAAGTATCTTGGGCGACTTCCCTGGCTGTCCAGTGGTTAAGACTTCACCTTCCAGTGCAGGGGGTGTGGGTTTGATCCTTGGTCGGGGAGCTAAGATCCCACATGCGTCGTGGCCTAAAAACCAAAACATAAAACAGAAGTAATATTGTAACAGATTCAATAAAGCCTTTAAATATCAAAAAAATCTTTAAAAAAATAAAGTATCTTGGTAGCTCTGTTGCTTAAAGCGAAAGAGAAGTAGAAGTAAAAAGCAAAACTGCAGAGGTGATCAGAGACCAGACTGCAAAGAGCCTTCTAAACTGAGTCTGGATTCTACCCCAGGGTCAAGAGGAGCCTTTGGATGAATTTACACTGGGATATTATGTAGTCTAGGTAAAATTGGTGAGTTTTCTTGGCATTGCACATGGAATACAGCGTAATGTATATTATTCCTTAGTCATTTGTAGTCAAATGAAACTATTACCACAATCAAGGTAGCATTTTCATCACTGATCTTATTATTTTTTAAATTACAAAAGCTGCATGTGCAAGCTAGTTGGAAATTATATATATATATATATATATATATATATATATATATATATATATATATATATGTGCAATAAGAAAATGGAAACAGAAATTCTCTCCACCCTCCCTTGGGGTAATCTTTTAAAATTTGAATCTCAACAAGTTCCTTCCTTGTCTTAAATTCCTTTAATTGCTTCAGTTGCCTCTGTATAAAGATAAAAATCTTTACGTGAAGGCTTGCTGTGGTCCCCCACCTGCCTTTCCAGCTTTTTCTGGCATAGCTCTCTACTTTCTAGCCAGCAGGACTGGATCTTAAACCAAGTTATGTGTTGCTTTACCCCTCTTGCCTTAGGGCCTTTGCCCTGCGTTTTCCTTCTCCCTCTACTGCTCTTTTCTCTCTGTTTTACCCCTGCTTTTGTATATTCTTAAATATAAATGAATATTTTAAATAACTGCTAATTAATGATTATTGAGTAGTTATTTTGTCAGGTTCTGTGCTTTACATACATTGTATCTCTTTTTGGTTTTTTTAAAATATTTATTTATTTATATATTTATTTTTGGCTGCATTGGGTCTTCGTTGCTGCGCGCGGGCTTTCTCTAGCTGTGGTGAGTGGGGGCTACTCTTCATTGTGGTGCACGGGCTTCTCATTGCGATGGCTTCTCTTCTTGTGGAGCATGGGCTCTAGGCACGTGGGCTTCAGTAGTTGTGCCTCTCAGGCTCTAGAGCACAGGCTCAGTAGTTGTGGCGCACGGGCTTAGTTGCTCCGCCGCATGTGGGATCTTCCCGGACCAGGGCTCGAACCCGTGTCCCCTGCATTAGCAGTCGGATTCTTAACCACTGCACCACCAGGGAAGCCTGTATACATTGTATCTCTTAACCCTCACAAAACCTGTAACTGGTGTTGTCATTATTTTGCAAATAAGGAATTGTAATTTTCCCCAAACTGTGCAGCTAGGAAGTGGAGTTCCTGGGTTTACATGGATTCAGCTACTTCCTGAATCCTTAGACCAAAATAAGTTCCTGGTTACAGGCTCCTGTATAACATCCTTATAGTTCTAGTTCTAGTTCTAGTTCTCCCTTATAATCCTTGTTGCGTTTACTGTTAAATGTCTGCCTTTCCAATTAAACTAGAAACTGTATGAAGACAGAGACCCTGTGTGATCTGCTTCTATGCCAGGACCTAGTGTATAGTAAATGCTTATTCCATACTTCTGGAGTGGATGTTGAATGGATAGTAATCTTCATTGCACGGTGCATAGTAGTTTTGGGGCAATAGCTTGAATTCTGGAGTCAGAAAGAAGAGAAATTCAGATACAAACTCTGCCAATATATAACCTTGAGATGGTATTTAACCTCTTTAAGCCTCAATTTCTTCACCTATAACATAGAGATAATAATACTTTTCCCTCCATATAATTGCTCTGAGGAATGAATAAGATGATATCAAATAGCTCCCAGCACAGGATGTGACACATCCTTTTGTCTTATCAACTTTGAATGTAAAATATTCAAGGACATGTATCAAGACTTGTAATCATTTTGTATCTTCTACTGTGCATGGCATATATAAAGTCTATAGTAGATAACCAATAAGTAGTTACATTGAATGCCAGGAGGTATTTCTGTGAGGCTAGGGTTTATGATTTCAGTCTGTTTACCTTACCAGTCAAGGGGTAAAAATAAAGCAGTTTTCTTATCACTGTTTCTTGGCTAAGTGGGATTGTTGCTGGCTGCTCAGGGTGGAATGGGGGTGAGATTACACAGATCAGAGTTGAGTCAGTATCTATCTAGGCCATACTATGCAAGATGCAAGACACTTAGAAGGTGTGTAAACCAGTAGATCTTGGGTGTGGTTAGAACTCATGGATTTGCTAATTTCCACAATCTTGACTTATTCATTCATTCATTTATCAAAACATTTGTATAAAATAACTATATGTAGAGTGCTGTTCTAGGTATTCTGGGCAGTGATTCTCACACACTCTTGGTGCTGGCCACAGAAAAAGCACCTGAGGAATTGTTAAGATCATAAATTCTTGGGTCTCACACTCTGGAATTTGTGGTAAAGGGCTGCAAGGTCCTGGGGACTCATGTTTTTAAAAAATTCTTTATGTGATTCTGATGGACTCTTCTAAGAAAGCAAATATACTGAAGGCACTGTTCGTATTCACAAAGATGATTGGGAAAGGAGCATAGCTAATAAGGAAAACATAGTCAAGCCACGTCAGTTTTTGTTGTTGTTGTTTGTTGGTTTGATTTTGGCTCTAGGTAATATAAATTTATTTGTCCATATCATCCCTCCTGCAAAATACGGCCTAAGGCTTCACAGACAGGCCAAGTGCTATTGTTTTCTTCATGTTACTATTGGGAGTAAAAGTGTGCTGGTAGACAAATATGTGGACTGATAGAATGTGTTTATATATAAGCTGGTATGTAATTAGAAGCATACATGATAATATAAAGTCTACTTAGGTTTAGTGAATTCTAGGTCAGGAAAAGATGAAATAGAATTGTCTGGAGAGGTCTGATATCCTTACCAAGTAGGCTGTCTATCCTGAAGAATTAGTGTAAAAATAAAGTGTTGGTAAGTACCTTTCTATCAATGCCCAGAAAATGCCCCCATTATCACTCACTCTGTGGACAGTCCTCTGGCTTCCCTGAAATTTGGGGAGGGGGGTGAAGTAGAGACACTGTATGTCTCCATCCACACAAACACAAATTCAGCATGAACCCTGAATATGAACGTATAGGTTTGGGACAGCAGAAAAAGTGCTGAGTGCAGAGCAAAAGCATGTATAAGAAAAACGTTTTCTCCTATTCAGTTCCAGGATGTAGAATAATACATATCCATTGCATTTTACATAATCAGGAATTTAATAGTTGCTATGTTGCAAAAGTTTGGTTCCAGCATTAAATCCAGTCGGCGAATATTATTGAGCATCTACTGTGTATGGAGGGGTCTTTCTAAACATTCCAACAGAAGTAAAACTCTGGTACTTTACTCTTACTCTAAGTTTACTCAGAGCCAGATGTTTTTACAAGCTATCTCAACATTCCTGTTATTAGTATCTGCTTTTAGTATGGAGGGTAATGTGACCTATCACCCAATTACCATTTATATATTTTTTGTGATTTTTTTATATTTCCAGGTGTGAGTTTTTTGAGGGTGTTGTTTTTTTTTTTTTTTTTTTTGCTGTACGTGGGCCTCTCACTGCTGTGGCCTCTCCCGTTGCGGAGCACAGGCTCCGGACACACAGGCTCCGCGGCCATGGCTCGCGGGCCCAGCCGCTCCGCGGCATGTGGGATCTTCCGGGATCGGGGCACGAACCCGTGTCCCCTGCATCGGCAGGCGGACTCTCAACCACTGCGCCACCCGGGAAGCCCTTGAGGGTGTTTTTGTACTATCTCTATGAGGCACATAGTTGAGTCGTAGAACAGACTGTTAACACGGGACTTTCCAAGTGAGTAAGTAAGCACCTCATCCAAGGTCATGGATATAGGCTCTGACAACCACCCTAATTTAGCTTTAAATTTATCTTTTGGTCAAAATTTTTTACCTCAACCTAAAATACTTTTTCCCTGAAAAAAAGTGTGATTAAATATATTAAACTGATTTTGAATTAAAATATCAGGAAGAAATATAACTAAAAATAACAGGATATGATTAGTGGTTTTGATTCATAGACTATTTTTATCTTCTTCTGGAATCTGAGTATCCAGATTTGTATTTGCAGAGCAATACAAGAAAAAATGAGATTGCAATCTTTAGTTTTGAAGTTCTCTTCTTTTGAATTCTTAGCCTTATTGAAAGACTTGAGATCTTGATCCATTCTTGAATACTCTCATAGAACTAAATTTCTCCTGGACTAGATGTTAGCCTGTTTAAGGGTATGATAATGTTACTGTGGTTATGTTGTTTAAAAATCCTCATCTCCTAGAGATACATATAGAAATATTTATAGGTAAAATGATACAGTGTCTCAGTTTTGCTTTAAAAATATTCTAGCCAAACAAAACAAAGCAAAAAGAAAAAACAAATGGAGGAAATGCGTATGTAATAAGAATGGCAGAATGTTAATAATTGTTTAAGGTAGTTAGGGATACATTGTATTCTCTTTTCATTAATTTTTTAAAATTTCCACAATAAAATTTTTTTAAAGGTTTTTCTCAGTGACACATTCTACATCATATTCTTACTTCTCCCTGTTTTAGAAATCTTTCTGTTGACAAACCTTCTTCCAAAAGCACAGCTAGAATATAAGCAGCATGAAAATGACCCTTCCCATGCTTTGTTCATGAATACAAATTTAGCACCATTTACTGAATAACTTATGCTTGGTGCAGTTGCTGCTGAAGCAAGGGGCTTCAAAAGGAGCACATGATCTGGTTACTGAGAACAAGTCGCATTTCTGATCTTCAGTTTCCTTATTGGAAAATGAACAAACTAAACTGGATGATCTCAATAATCCCCTTGCAGTTCTCAGTGTCTTTGAATCTAGCTTCTTGGGAATAATGACCATAATGATCTTTTGGTTGAGACAGTGTAAAACAATTGGACTTTATATACATCTGCATATAATAACAGGTGATTTGGCACCAAATGCCTGTTCCTTCATCTGATAATAGGATACCCTTCATAACACTCCTTTCCTAGCCAATCACCCTTTATTTTCTCTGCTGGTGCTCATTTCTTTCCAAGGATAACCTGGGTTTTCCAGCCAAATCATTGCATTCAAGAACCTACCCTACAGTTTTTATGTTAGGTGAATCTTTGGAATTAGCTGGCAATAATGTTTATTTATAGTGGAAGATGACCTAGTTGTTGTCAGATAATTTATGCTCTAGCTTCGAAAATTCATGACATTCTAAAATATATTAGGGGCTTCCCTGGTGGTCCAGTGGGTAAGGCTCCATGCTCCTAATGCAGGGGGCCTGGGTTCGATCCCTAGTTGGGAACTAGATCCCACCTGCATGCCACAACTAAGAGTCCACATGCGGCACCTAAGAAGTTTGCACGCTGCAACTAAATGATCTCGCATGCCTCAACAAAGATCCCACATGCTGCAACTAAGACGCTGTGCAGCCAAAATAAAGAAAAAAATATCATATTAAAGCTTTATAATTTAATTTAGTCTAGTTTTTTTTCACCCCCCCTCCCCCACCAGGGGAGTTAACACATTCTCAAACTTAACATGGTTATTTTCCTTAGCTACAAAGAGTAAGATCAGGACCACACTAACAGTGCAATTTTACATACTATAAAAAGAACAAATACCAGGGTATCCTGAAAAAATGAATTCAAAGTAACTGTGGTTGTTTAGCAGAAGCATGAGCAAAATGTGTTTACAGAGTTGAATGTTGCTGTGGAGAATTCAGAACTATATATATATTATATAAATATATATATATATAATATATATATTTGTCACAAGAGAAAAAGATAAAACAACTCCCACAGTCTTTTCTTTGAAGCTTTCTTCACTAAATCTTAATTGTTATGTCTTTGTATTCTTTGGATTCTGTTGGTATTATTAATTACATATAAGAAATAATTTTTAAATACTGTCCAAATAGTATTTTACTCAGGGAGGCTTAGAGATATATTTTGCAGCCAACGTGACTAATTCTGGGTCTTTTTGCAATCTTTTCCTGGGAACTGGGAGTACAGAATGCAACTGTACGCCTTAGTTAACATTTTTATTTGCAGGGAGGTGGGGCTGGGCTGGCAGGAGCAAACGTAGGTAAGTTGGTAACTTCGATTTTTCTTCTGTTTTACAAATGAAAGAAAAGGCCTTTTTTTTCCCCTCCAGATCCTTCACCTATTCTTCCTCTCTCCCTTCTTTCCACAAATGTTTATGAAATTCTTTCTATGTGTCAACTTTTAGGGATTTAAAGAAGTGAAGATGGGGTTGTGATAGAGAAGAGGTTCTGACATTCCAATCACCAAGAAAGTCATGGGACTTCCCTGGCGGTCCAGTGGTTAAGACTCTGTCCTTCCACTGCAGGGGGCACAGGTTTGATCCCTGGTTGGGGAACTAAGATTCCGCATGCCCCTGCAGCATGGCCAAAAACCAAAAAAAAACAAAAAACGTCATGATTTGTAGATTGTAGGACAGAGCTATACACAACTGCCTTTCCAATCCATGGCTCATAGCTCTGATTCTCTCCTCAGCTCTGGAATTGCATTTCCAATTTTTAATTGGATTTTTTTCTAGCTATCATTTGCTAACAATTACTATTAAGCTGTATATGCATTCTCTCTTTAAACTCTCTTAAGAAACCCGTGTAAGATGAGTACCCTGCCCGTTTTTTGATAAGAAGATACAGGTTTAGAGCAGTTAAGTAAATGGCTGAACTCTGGATTCAAATTGTCTGTTTATGGAAAACATCCACACTTTTGTGCCACCTCATCACTTTGCATACACCAGGATCCCAATCCCAAATGTCTATAGGAACTGAGGGTCCAGTGCAGACTGTGGGGAGCTGTGGAGCTCCTGCTACATTCAGCTGAAGCCAAACAGAAAAGCGGTTTTGGTGTTACGGTGGTCCCGATCTTTTGAAAGAAGCTGAATATAGATTTTTAAAAAATAAAACTTCCCAGTTATTAAATGATGTTATTTAATTAATACATTATTTTTTAAATAATGTGAGAGCCAAAACATGTCTACAGGCACCCTAACCTCAACACCTCTGCAACTGTGTTCATCTCTTCTCTTCAAAACCTGTTCACATTCCTGTCCTTACCACAGTAGTGGCATCTCTAGCCACAGAATGTGCTGGGTTCAAAACTGAAGTTGTTTCTGACTCCTTTCTCTCCTTCATCCCGCATTTCCAACCCAGAAATATCTCTCAAATCTGATACTCCTCTCTATCCATTCCCCCAACCCTCATGCTACTGTCTTTGGTCAAGTTCTTATTTCTATCTGGATTGTAGTAGTATATCTTACCTGACATCCCTATTTCTAATCTTTCTTCTCTGCAGAACTGCCAGTCAGTTAACTTCCAAGAAAAAAAACAAAAACAAAAAAACAAATTTGCTCCCAAATCAATAGAGAGAAAGAATGGATTATTAAAAAGATAATTTGGGGGAAATTGCCTCACTATATGGAGAAAATTAAAACCTACTTCCCACCTAACACCATATAGAAGAGTGGGCTATGGATGGATTAAAGATCTAAAAGTGAAAGGCTAAATGACAAAGTTAATAGAACACGTAGGAGAATATATTTGTGATTTTGGGTCAGAGAGGACTTCTTAAAACAAAAGCCTCAACTGTAAGGAAAAAAATTGACAAAGGCAATTATATCAAAACTGAGTATTTCTGTAAATGATGTTAACAAAGGAAAGAATAGGAAAAAGAATTTGTAACGTCTAAACCTACCTGAGAATTAATATATAGAATATTTTAAAATATTCTTACAAAAGACAGCAACCCCAATGAAAAAATGGGCTAAGGATAAAAAGAAAAAAAATGGGCCAAAGATGTTTACAGGAAGAGGAAACTTGAAAAGCGAATGAGTTTATGAGTGGAAGCTGGTCATTGGTAATCAGAGAAATGCAAATAAAAACAGCAATGAAATAGTTTATACCAAGTAAACTGGCAAATATTAGAAAGTTTAAGCAAGGTGAGGGAATTTACCCTCATGCATTACTGTTGAAAATGTAGCCCGGTGTAGCTGCTTTGGAGAGCAGCCTGGCATGATTTAGTCAAATTAAGAATTCTCATACAGATGTATAACAGGTCACATAAGAGGATGTTCATTGTAGCTTTTTTTTTTTTTTTTTTTGGTATGGTAGTAAGGAGTTGAGCATTCATCATTTGGAGAGTGGATAGTAAAATGTGTTGAATGCACACCCTTATATAGCAATTACAATAAACAGATTAGATATACACAGAGCCATACAGATACACTTTAAAACCATAATGTTTAGTTTAAAAAAATGCTAAAGGGACTTCTCTGGTGGTCCAGCGGTTAAGAATCCACCTTCCAATGCAGGGGACACAGTTCCATCCCTGGTCAGGAAACTAGGATCCTACATGCCGAGGGGCAACTAAGCCTGCACGTCATAACTATAGAGAAGCCCGCGTGCCTCAGTGGAGAACCTGGGCGGCACAACGAAAGATCCCACGTGCCGCAACTAAGACCCGACACAGCCAAAAATAAATGGACATAAAAAAATGCTAAAGGACTTCCATGGCAGCGCAGTTGTTAAGAATCCACCTGCCAATGCAGGGGACATGGGTTCGAGCCCTGGTCCAGGATGATCCCACATGCTGTGGAGCAACTAAGCCCGTGCACCACAACTACTGAGCCTGTGCTCTACAGCCTGCATGCCACAACTGCTGAGCCCGCGTGCCACAGCTACTGAAGCCTGCGCACCTAGAGCCCGTGCTCCGCAACAAGAGAAGCCACCGCAATGAGAAGCCCGTGCACCGCAACAAAGAATAGACCCTGCTTGCTGCAACTAGAGAAAGCTGGCGGGCGCAGTAACAAAGACGCAATGCAGCCAAAAATAAATAATAAAAAATTTAAAAAGGCCCTTTAAAAAACCCCCAAAAAACCCAACAACAAAAAGAAAAAAAGACGCTAAAGAGATGAACTGTGTGACAAACTATCATTTACAAAAATTAAAAGTACGTGTACATTTTGTAAGAACACATAAAACAAAAAGTATCATTAAACATAATATGATTACATATGGTAGGAGTTAAGGGAAATGAAAAAGAATATGAGGATAAAAAGAGAATAAATAAAAGGACCAAAAAAATGATAATATGCCATGACCTATCAAGTGATTAACTCATCCCTGTGCATCTGAGGTCCAGTAAGAATCCTATCCCTACACATGTGAACACACAGCACAGAGAGACACACACTTTCTCCTTATTAATCCCAAAGTTAAAACCCGTCATTGACTTTCTGTCACCTATAATTTAAGGTCAAATTTCATAATGAACTGGCCCTAAAGTAGGCCATCTTCCACCTCTCCCTGAAATTCTTGCCATCTGAGCACAACTTTCCTATTGTTCCTGTCATGATTTTTGACCCTTATCAAATTGTGATAATTTACTTGTTTGTCTTTCCTATTAGTCTGTGAGCTTCTAAAATTCCCAAGGGCATATAAACTAATAGAATGTCTTTTGTGTTTTCTTGGCAGCACAGTGCAGCATGCAGGATCTTACTTCCCCTACCAAGGATTGAACCCACACCCACTGCAGTGGAAGCCCAGAGTCCCAACCACTGGACTGCCAGGGACGTCCCTAGAATGTGATTTTAATCCTCAGGAAAATTATAGGTTGTCAGATGATACGTCTAGTGTTCAAATATACAAACATTTATTGAATGGTTTCTAAATGTTTGTTGAATTAAGTAATTGATCAGTGAATTATCAAATCCAGCCACAACCTTAAGAAGTGAAACCTGGGGGACTTTCCTGGTGACGCAGTGGTTAAGACTCCCTGCTCCCAATGCAGGGAGCCTGGGTTCGATCCCTGGTCTGGGAACTAGATCCCACATGCATGCCGCAACTAAAAGTTCGCATGCCACAACTAAGGAACCCACCGGCCGCAACTAAGACCTGGTGCAACCAAATAAATAAATAAAATAAATATTTAAAAATATTCAGTACCATGTTGCCTATAGATTAAAAAAAAAAGATAGAGAAATCTGGCTCCAATCAACTCTCCAACGTCTTCTGGAATTGAACATTGCTGTGGGGAAATCTGGGGCCATCCTGATTATTTTCTCCTTTATAAATGAGTTAGTCTTTTGCCTGGCTGTCCAAAGTATTCTTTATTTATATTTTCAGTCCAATAACTTTCCTAGGATATGCTTGTGAAATAAAATTCATATTTTATGGCAAGACAAGAAAAATTTAAATAAAAAATTTCTCTGCCCTTTGGCCTCCTCTCTTCCCCCACTGTGCTTTATGTATCTGCATTGTGCATCAACCAAACTTCCCCATTGGCAAAAATACCTGCTCAACCATAAAGAGCAATATTCTCCTAGCATCAGTAACTTTAAGACAACTCCTTAAAGATAACATTCCTTCCATGGCCCTTAGATCTAGATTATATAAACTGTCAATAATACGTCATTTGATGTATAGCCCCCTGTCTCAAAAAACTTATATAACTGTGCCTTGACTTCTGATGGGCAAAACAGTTCACAGAGCTTTCTGAAATGCTCTTCCTGGGTTATACTCCTCAAATTTGGCTCGAATAAAATTTTCCATTTCTGTTTTAGATCGACTGATTAATTTTTCATCAACAGCTTTTTTGGATGAATTTTCTCTGGTACTTAGTATGTTATTCCGAAGTGTACATTCACGTCCTCATTTATTTCAGGAAAGTTTTCTTGGATATCTTTAACTATTTGTTATGACATTATTTTGGGTTTCTTCTTCAAGGATTTAAATTATGCATGTGTTGGTGTTTCTTTACTTGTCTCCTGTATAATGCTCTCTCCTTTAAAATCTTTATATCACTTTTCTTATCTTTATGATCCTTACTGTTTTCCTTCTGTGTCTATTCTCCCTGTGTTCCCTCTGTATCATCCTCATCTCTGTTGGGTTTGCTTTTTTCCTGTACTTCTTTCTATTCACATTTTATCTCCTATTACAGTCTCATCATCTCTTTCCAGAATTCTTGTCTTTCCACTTTGTGGGTGTCTTCCAGAGATGCAGTTACTTCATTAAGATTTCTTGAATTCATGATGAAAATTTTGGTTAAAATTTCATGTTTCTTGATAGCTATTTTTCTCCTGGTCAGTATGATTTGCCCATTGATAAGTTTGTATTATTTCCACATTAAAAAAAAGTATATATGTATCATTCCATGCCAGAACTTTTTACCTTTTTTTTTTTTTTTTGGTGCTGAAACCCAGGAGTGCCAGAACCTTTTTTTATTGCCTAATAATGAATGAGTTAGATTTTCATAAACCACCTTCTTGCAGATTATGCACAGCAAGAGAGGCGGGTGAAGGTGGCTTTTGATGCTTTATAGCCCAAAGGTTCTCTCTTCTCTGTTGCTACAGAAGCATACTACTCCTAAAGATTTGAATTAGCTGTGTGATTCTTTGGGTAGTCCCTCCACCCATACTTCTCTTCTGGACCATACCGTGTCCAGAAAGGCTTCTGGTTAGAGCCTTGCTCACCCAAATTTCCACAACAGTTTTTGCAAAGAAATGATATTGCCTTTTAGCTGAAAGTGAGCTCTTCACCTCAGAAAGTGAATTATTTTTCCTGCTGTTTTCTGAGCTCTATTATAAGGGTTTTTCACCACCCTTCAAATTTCTCTTCTTCACTTCCTCTCACATGGATTTTGTCCATTCCCAACTGCTTTTAGCTGCCCTGACATGTTTTGGAATCTGCAGATTATATCTGTTACCTGGCCTCACTAAAAATGGAGTGTTTTTATGTATTTGTTGAGTTTTTTAATTGTGGTAAATATATATCACATAAAATTTAACATTTTAACCATTTTATTTATTTTTATGGTACGTGGGCCTCTCACTGTCGTGGCCTCTCCCATTGTGGAGCACAGGCTCTGGACGTGCAGGCTCAGCGGCCATGGCTGACGGGCCCAGCCGCTCCGTGGCATGTGGGATCTTCTCGGACTGGGGCACGAACCCGCGTCCCCTGCATCGGCAGGCGGACTCTCAACCACTGCGCCACCAGGGAAGCCCCTTTAACCATTTTAAAATGTACATTTTAGTGACATTATGTACATTCACATTGTTGTGCAACAATCACCACTATCCATCTGCAGAGCTTTTTCATCATCCCAAGCTGAAACTCTATTAACCCATTAAACACTAACTCTCCATCTTTCTCTCACCCCAAAGGAAGATGTCCTACTGTTCTAATTTCTGTCTCTGTAAATTTGACTACTCTATGTAACTCATATAAGTGGAATCATACAATATCTGTTCTTTTGTGTCTGGCTTGTTTCAGCCATGTTGTAGCATGTATCAATTTCATTCCTTTTTTTTTTTTTTTTTTTTTTTTTGCGGTACGTGGGCCCCTCACCGCTGTGGCCTCTCCCGCTGCGGAGCACAGGCTCTGGACGCGCAGGCTCAGCGGCCACGGCTCACGGGCCCAGCAGCTCCGCGGCATGCGGGATCCTCCCGGACCGGGGCACAAACCCGTGTCCCCTGCATCGGCAGGAGGACTCTCAACCACTGAGCCACCAGGGAAGCCCCAATTTCATTCCTTTATAAGGCTGAATAATATTTCATTGTATATTATGCCACATTCTGTTTATCCATTCATTCTTTAATGGACATTTGGGTCGTTTCCACTTTTGGGCTATGTGGATAATGCTGCTATGAACATTTGCGTACACAAATTATATGTTTGTTTTTATGTTTTATTATTGTTTTCCTTGTTGTTTTGTATACTTTCCAGGAGGTTTATGATGTTGATTTACACAGCTATGATTATTCTGGAAGTCCCTTGGAAGCTACATTTAAAAATAAATATTCCAGATATTCTTATGATCAGGCAAGTTTGGAAAACACTTTTCGCCATTTCTATCTGAATGAAATCAAGTCAAAATAATATCAGGGATAGTCTCTGAGAAGAGAAGGAGCACCCAGAAATCTGGGTAAGGTTGGGAGCAGGAGAAGCATTGATGGCAAGAGAGAGGATCGGTGCTTATGAACAGGTTACATACAGAAGAATCAATTCTTCCATTAATCACTGGCTGCCAGAGCAGCTCCTGCTTCTGTGAGTCTCTATGCAAGCAGAGAGAGGGTGAGATAGATGGGTTAAAATTGCCTAATTCCATTTCCGGGTTGACTGTACCTATGGAAAATCCCTATTTGGCTCTGCTTTGAAGAATGCCAAGCTTAGCTCAGCACTTCCCCCGTGCATCTGCTGATGCTCACTTTTTGGACTGGAGGTAACCCAATCTATGTCAGAGTAACTGTGGGTTCTTGGTTTTAACATCAAAATTTAAAAATTTGTAAAAGTTTCCAAGAGTTAGCTTCTAGTCTAAACTCATCCTTGTGTATCTCAGGTTTGCACGAAGGGAATAATATGAGTACCCCAAGGGAGAACCTTGGTGACATAAGCAAATTGTAGTCTCGGGAGTATCTTTGAGGCAGTTTGTTAGTGAACTGCTGTTCAAATTCCATAAAGCTGTGTGACAGTGATTCGGGTAACAGCAGTTTGGGATTTTATGGCCGGCAGAGAGACACTCAGGTGGCTTTCTAGAGGGAGAAAAAACATTTCACTAGGTGTTGGCACATGTTCACTCCATAAATATTTATTGAGCTCCTGTTATGTTATAGGTGCAGTAGGTAAAGCAGAGGAAAAAACTAAAAAACGTTCCTTAAGTTACTGAGCTTTTATTTTGGTGTGGGAAACAGATAATAAACAAGTGAACAAATATAAAGAGGTTTTCAGACACCAGAGTACGAAGCACCAAGTGGACCTAATTAAATAGTTAATAGTGAATGAGTAAAGGTATTGCAAGAATCCTTACATTGTTAGGTCCAATGGTTTATTTCAGTTATGTTTTATCTATGAAAATATAATTTACAAACAAATGTTCCTGAAAAAACATTACTTTGCAAAGTGAGATCTTCCTCTTTCTTAATGACTGAGAAAATGTGAAGATTTGTATGTAAAGAGAACTAACAATATCAGTTAATAATATGGTTAAGTGCAAACTGGCTAGTACAGATTCTAAGTGCCATGACATTTCAGATAAGAACCAAGGTTTTCCATGGTTTTGGAGTCTCACAGTTTGGAAGCTTTTGCATCCTCAAGCAGGTTTCTAACTTCACCCACAATTTCTTAAATTGGCTTATCCACTTGTTCACTTTCTTCAGTGTTTCATCCCTCAGAAGGGAGTGGGAGGTGAGAGGAGGAGGAGGATGTTATTATGTGCTGCTGCCTGTGGGCTGCATGTATATAAAAATGGCATGCTGAAATTGTTAGACTAGTGCTTGTTGTGTCTAACTGGGATGGCAGTGGTTGAATTTTTTTTTTCCTCTTCTTTTCTTTTTTCTTTTTTTTTGTTCAGGAAAATGTAGAAAGGAAGATTCCTGGATATTAGAGTGCCTCGAATGTCCATGCCCTTTAGTGGAAAACCATGATTCTGCTCTGGGATTTGAAAAACCCCTTCAGGAGTGAAACATTAGTCATTCTGTCTCTGAATGTGTTTCACTTCCTTTTGATAATTCTGCACAAATTACTTTCCTGAAATATTTAGGTTGAAAAAATGATTAATTACGGAAAAAGGAACACTGCCTGAAAGGTTAGAAACGGACTCAACACCACAGATTAGAAGCATAAGAGATTAAATTGGTGTATATCAAAGAGTATTTGGTGGGAGTAAAATCATTCATTTAGGTGAGATGTCACCATTGAGTATAAACTATTTCATGTACAGATAATTTTTTTTCCTCTAGGTGATGTTTGAACACGAATGAAATTCCTCTTTTAATCATGCCCACACATAAATATTTGGAATTTTAATTTTTTTTAGTAGATGTGTCACTTCCAAGTTTAATCCCTTTCTAATCATATTAGGTACAAATAACTTTGCCTGTTAAATATTAATTTATTTGAAGAGTTATGAAGAAACATTTAGAAAATAGGAAGCTAGATCCAAATTTTAAATCCAGTTATCAAATAGACTTCATTTTTATGGTGTTCAAATTTATGTCAAACAAAGAGAATTGCATTTTTCTTATGAAAGAACTTACAAATAAGAGAAAACATACCCATCATTCAGTTAAGTATTGTCTGGTGAGTGTGTCATTATCTGTTTATATAGTAAAGTCCCAAAGGTATATGGGAAATAACTGCACACAAATTTTCTAACCCTGAGGGACCGAAGCAATTAGCCTGGAAACTGTTTTTTAGAAGGATTGACTTTCAAAGAGTCTCCACGTCACAGACTTGTTTATAAGGGCTTCCCCCCCTCACCCCCATCGTGGGGAGCTGGGGAAAACTTGTTAACAGCAGAGATGATTTAAGTTTTTCAGTAAATTTTTTAAAAATCAGAAGAGAAAAAAATCCTTCATGCAGGGCCTCCCTGGTGGCGCAGTGGTTGAGAGTCCGCCTGCCGATGCAGGGGATACGGGTTCGTGCCCCGGTCTGGGAGGATCCCATATGCCGCGGAGCGGCTGGGCCCGTGAGCCAAGGCCGCTGGGCCTGTGCGTCCGGAGCCTGTGCTCCGCAGCGGGAGAGGCCACAACGGTGAGAGGCCCGCATACCGCAAAAAGAAAAAAAAAAAAAATCCTTCATGCAGGCTAAAATCTATTATGTTGATAGGTAAAAATCAAGCTTAAAATTTTCACTTTCAACATTGCTTTTAAAATACGATTTAAAACAAAATGGTTCACACAATTTTGTTCCACTTATTTGTAAGTGTTTATGGACATTGAGCTGATCAAAATTGACTTTTGCTTGTTTAGTCAATAAAAATTGATAAAATTAACTTTTTTAGAATAGTGTTTTCATGTCCTTCAATACTTCCCTTAGCATATTGCTTGAGCATGTGACTTTTTTTTTTTTTTTTTTTTGCGGTATGCGGGCCTCTCACTGTTGTGGCCTATCCCGTTGCGGAGCACAGGCTCCGGACGCGCAGGCTTAGTGGCCATGGCTCACAGGCCCAGCCGTTCTGCGGCATGTGGGATCTTCCCGGACCGGAGCATGAACCCATGTCCCCTGCCTCGGCAGGTGGACTCTCAACCACTGCGCCACCAGGGAAGCCCTGACCTTTTTTTTTTACACTGCTTGTTTTATAATTGCAAGACAATAAACCAAATTAGAGATGACTTGAGGTAAAGAGTAAATTATATTTACGTAAGAGATAGATTGCTTACTATAATAAAATTTGATAATCTATGAAATAGGCTTCTGCGGCTTCTCTACTATATTATTTAGGAGATTTTCCTCCTGAAAGAGTTGAGAATACTTTTAGAATTAGGATATTCTTTTTTTTTTTTTTCGGTACGCGGGCCTCTCACTGTTGTGGCCTCTCCCGTTGCGGAGCACGGGCTCCGGACACGCAGGCTCAGCGGCCATGGCTCACGGGCCTAGTCGCTCTGCGGCATGTGGGATCTTCCCGGACCGGGGCATGAACCCATGTCCCCTGCCTCGGCAGGTGGACTCTCAACCACTGCGCTACCAGGGAAGCCCTAAAATTAGGATATTCTTAAAATGAGTAATTACTGGGGACAAATCTATATCATTAAGAAGTACATTTAAAAATATGTTTGGGGGCTTCCCTGGTGGCGCAGTGGTTGAGAGTCCACCTCCCGATGCAGGGGACATGGGTTCGTGCCCCGGTCCGGGAAGATCCCACATACCGCGGAGCGGCTGGGCCCGTGAGCCATGGCCACTGAGCCTGCGCGTCCGGAGCCCGTGCTCCGCAACGGGAGAGGCCACAACAGTGAGAGGCCCGCGTACCGAAAAAAAAAAAAAAAAAAAGAAAAAAAATATATGTTTGGGGACGGCGGTCCAGTGGTTAAGACTTCGCCTTGCAATGCAGGGGGTGCAAGTTCGATTTTTTGGTCAGGAACTAAAATCCCACATGCTTTGGGGCCCAAAAAACATAAAACAGAAGCAATATTGTAACAAATTCAATAAAGACTTTAAAAATGGTCCACATCCAAAAAATCTAAAATAAATAAATAAATAGCAATAATTACTCTTTAAGAAAAAGAAAATGTGTTTGGTATACTAGCAAGAGTATAATAGGTCTGGAAACTTCATAATACTGATGGTATTATTATTTATATATTATTATTTTTTTAATTTACTTTATTTTATTTTTGGCTGCATTGGCCTTCATTGCTGCGTGCAGGCTTTCTCTAGTTGCAGAGAGTGGGGGCTGCTCTTCGTTGCAGTGCGCGGGCTTCTCACTGCGGTGGCTTCTCTTGTTGCGGAGCACGGGCTCTAGGCGCATGGGCTTCAGTAGTTGTGGCATGCAGGGTCAGTAGTTGTGGCTCACGGGCTCTAGAGCTCAGGCTCAGTAGTTGTGGCACACGGGCTTAGTTGCTCCGCGGCATGTGGGAACTTCCCGGACCAGGGATCGAACCCGTGTCCCCTGCATTGGCAGGCAGATTCCCAACCACTGCGCCACCAGGGAAGCCCCTTGATGGTATTATTATTAATACAAATGGCCTGGAAGTCCTTTGAATAATTATGAACCTCAAATGTGCATACTGATGATCTGCTCCATAAGTGTACTGCTTTCCCCTGCTCCTGCTTCTCTTCCTCCTCTTCCTTTCTCTTCCACGTCCTTGTCTTTATCTTTTCAACTCCACAGAGTTGAAGTCATTTAGTCATTCACTCAACATATTCTTTTTGAGTGCCTATGTGCCAGGCACCATTTTAGGCTTTGGAAATATAGCAGTGAATGAAACTTACAAAATTCCCTTTTTGGAAAAACTTGACGGACGCCACCTTAAGCAAGAGAGAACATCACTAATCTTGGCACAGACCAACATCTTGTGTCTCTGAGGACACATCACTTCTGTGGTGTTCCTGCCAAAAACCCATCATCTGAATCTGATCATGAGGAACTAGACGAACCCAAATTGAGGGACAGCTACAAAATAACTGCTCTTAAGAGATGTCAAAGTAAAGAAAGACCAAAAAGAGGAAAAAAAAGACTGAGGAGCTGTTCCAGATTTAAGGAGACTAAAGATACATGACTACTAAATGCAATGCATAATCCTGGATTGTGCCCTGGATTAGGAAAAAAAAAATCTATAGAAGGCACTGCTGGAACAATTGATGTTACTCGAATATGTACTGTGAATTAGAGAATAGTATTGTATAAATGTTTAATTTTGAGATTTGGGTAATTATACATATTATAATTAGATATGTATAAAATATATATAATGAACACATAATATGTATCTAAATATATATTTATCATATATTTTCTATATATCATACTATGTTTATTCTTTTTTTTTTTTTTTTTTTTTTGTTGTTGTTGTTTTTTTTTTTGCGGTACGCGGGCCTCTCACTGTTGTGGCCTCTCCCGTTCCGGAGCACAGGCTCCGGACGCGCAGGCTCAGCGGCCATGGCTCACGGGCCCAGCCGCTCCGTGGCATGTGGGATCTTCCCAGACCGGGGCACGAACCCATGTCCCCTGCATCGGCAGGCGGACTCTCAACCACTGCGCCACCAGGGAAGCCCCTATGTTTATTCTTTAAATATTATATATATTATATATGTATATATAACCATTTATACAGACACACACACATGAGAGAGTGAGCAAGAGCAAAAGAAAGATATGTAAATTTAAATTATGTCAAAATAAAACATTAAAAAAATGTCCTGGCCTAGTGGAATTTACCTTTGTGTGTAAGTGGGTGGGTGAGGTGGGGTGCTGGGTCAGACAGATAGTAACAAAATAAATCAGTAAAAAATTTATTATGTTAGAAGGTGATAAGTTCTACAGAGAAAAGTAAAGCAGGGAAGAGGCATAAGGAGTGCCTGTGGGGATAGTTGCAATTTTTTTTCAATTAATAGACTTTATTTTTTAGAGCTTTTTTTTTTTTTAAATTTTTGGCTGCGTTGGGTCTTCGTTGCTCTGCGCAAGCTTTCTCTAGTTGCCGTGCATGGGCTTCTCTTTGCAGTGGCTTCTCTTGTTGCGGAGCACGGGCTCTAGATGCGTGGGCTTCAGTAGTTGCAGCACATGGGCTCAGTAGTTGTGGCACACGGGCTTTGTTGCTCTGCGGCATGTGGGATCTTCCTGGACCAGGGCTCGAACCCGTGTCCCCTGCATTGGCAGGTGGATTCTTAACCACTGTGCTACCAGGGAAGTCCCCTTTTAGAGCAGTTTTAGGTTTACAGAAAAACTGAGCAGAAAGTACAGTGTTCCCATATAAGTCCTCTCCTCCAATAGTTTCCCCTATTAACATCTTTCATTAGTGTGATACATTTTTACAATTGATAAACCAATATTAATGCTTTATTATTAACTGAAGTCCATAATTTACATTAGGGTTCACTATGTTGCATGGGTTTCTGGGTTTTGTCAAATGCATAATGTCATGTGTCCACCATTACAGTATCAAACAGAATAGTTTTACTGCCTTAAAAATCCCCTGTCTCCACTTACCCACTCTCCCTACCTTTTAACCTCTGACAACTACAGATCATTTGCCTTTTAAAGAATGTCATATAGTTGGAATTATACCATATGTAGTCTTTTCAAACTAGCTTCTTTCACTTAGAAATATGCATTTAAATATCCTTCATGACTTTTTTTGGTTTGATATCTCATTTTTTTTTCATTGAATACTATTCCATTGTACAGATATACCACAGTTTGTTTATCCACTCACCTACTGAAGAATATCTTGGTTGCTTCCAATTTTTGGCAATTATGAATAAAGCTGTTATAAGTATCCATGTGCAGGTTTTGGTGTGGACAAAAGTTTTCAACTTATTCATTCATTTGGGTAAATCCCTAGGAGTGCAATTGCTGGTATTGTTTAAGTCAATATTTACCTTTGTAAGAAACTGCCAAACTGTCTTCCAAAGTGGCTGTACCATCTTGCATTCCCACCAGCAATTAATGAGAGTTCCTGTTCCTCAGTAGCACTTGGTGTTGTTAGTTTTTTAGGATTTTAGCCCTTCTAGGTGTGTCATGGTATCTCATTGTTTTAATTTGCATTTCCTAATGACATATGATGTTGAGCATCTTTTCATGTACTTACTTGCCATTTGCATATCTTCTTTGCAAAGATATCTGTTCAGATCTTTTGCCCACTTTGTTCAGATCCTTTGTCCACTTGAGGGTTGCAATTTTAAATAGTGTTGTTGGAGAAGGTCTCACTAGGACTTCTAAACAAAGATCTGAAAGAGGTGAGGGTACGAGCTGTTTGTAACTCTAAGGAAAGAGCATTCCAGGAAGCAGTATAAACACCTACCTGCAAAGGCCCTAAATAAAGGCTGTGCTTGGTATATTATAGAATAGCAGGAGGCCAGTGTGGCATGAGGGAGTGGCCAAGGGGAGAGATTAAGAGATAAGGCGAGAGAGGCAGGTGTGTGTGAGTGGGGCCCGAGTCCAGCTCATGTGACCTTGTGGATCATTAGGACTTTGCTTTTTTTTTACTCTGAGTGAGACAGAAAACCAGAAGACCTAGAGCAGAAATTGATGTGATCTGACTTGCTTAATTGGATCATTCTGGTTGCTGTGGTGAAAATAGACCAAAGGCTAGCAGATGCAAAAGCAAAGAAACTGGTTAAGAGACTGTTGCCAAAAGTAGGCCAGAGGTGATGGTGACTAAGCCCAGGGTGATATTGATGGAAAGAATGACAAATGATTGAATTCTGCATATATTTGGAAGATAAAGGATTTATTAAAGGATTGGATGTGGGGGTGTGAGAGAAAGAAAGAAATCAGGGATAGTTCTGTTAAAAGATAAACTGTGGCCTATTAAAATATTTATGTTTATCTGAGCAGACTGATTTTAATCAGGCAGAGCCAAACTGGAAGTGGTTAAGAGCACTCCACTGGCAGGAACTAGGGGCAAAGGCTTTTTTTTTTTTTTTTTGCGGTATGCGGGCCTCTCACTGTTGTGGCCTCCCCCGTTGCGGAGCACAGGCTCCGGACGCGCAGGCTCAGCGGCCATGGCTCACGGGCCCAGCCGCTCCGCGGCATATGGGATCCTCCCAGACCGGGGCACGATCCCGTACCCCCTGCATCGGCAGGCGGACTCTCAACCACTGCGCCACCAGGGAGGCCCAAGGCTTTTATGGAGGAAACAAGGAAGCGAAGCAAGGAAATTATTTGAATGGCTTTAACTTAAGGGATGCGTTATTTGGGAAAGCCTAGCTGGCTGTTTGTGATTGGTTGTTCTTCTTAACCTTGAGGCATTCACAGGATTGACTCTGGTTTAGGTTTGCTTACCTAGGCTATGGGGACACTGCAGCCACCTCAGTCTAATGGCCTTTTTGTTTGATTATTTTAACAGTTCCAAGTTTGTTTTGTTTGTTTTTTTCCCTGAGCAACTGAAAGAATAGCATCAATCACACTCTGTTATCTTAGGTCTACACCAGGCCTTCTTTTCTCCTCCTTATTTCTGCTCCCCATTCTCATTACTTCTATTATCTCTCATAGGCATCCACCAGTATGCTTGAGACTTAAATATTACTTAGAGTGTTTTATATTTACATTGTTACAGTTCTATCCATTTTATTTTGTTTCTTACATTTTTCCCAGTTGATACTGTCTTAAGAGCTTAACTGTAGATCTAAATGTGTATCTTGTTCATTAATTCTGACTGCTGCCATACAGCACAGCTGATAGTTATATCCCTGTCTACTAGCCCCCAGGTGGCTTCCAACTCCCTGATGTTGCAAACAATGCTGAGATGCACATTCTTACAGATTCCCACATAAAAACCTGCATGCATGTTCCTGTGGGGTATCTTCCTGGGAGTGTGAATGCTGGGACATACTTAGCTGTATAACTACTGGTAATTCACTTTCCAGTGTGGCTGCATCAGTTAATAGTTGCAGACCAATAGCATGTGAGAGTAACCTCCTCCCACATTCTTATCAATTCTTTTTTTTTTTTTAAATAAATTTATTTATTTTTGGCTGCGTTGGGTCTTTTTTTTTTTTTTTTTTTTTTGCGGTATGCGGGCCTCTCACTGTTGTGGCCTCCCCCGTTGCGGAGCACAGGCTCCAGACGCGCAGGCTCAGCGGCCATGGCTCACGGGCCAAGCCGCTCCGCGGCATATGGGATCCTCCCAGACCGGGGCACGAACCCGTATCCCCTGCATCGGCAGGCGGACTCTCAACCACTTGCGCCACCAGGGAGGCCCTGCGTTGGGTCTTTTTTTGTGCGGGCTTTCTCCAGTTGAAGTGAGCGGGGGCTACTCTTCCTTTCAGTGCGCTGGTTTCTCATTGCAGTGGCTTGTCTTGTTGCAGAGCAGAGGCTCTGGGCACGTGGGCTTTAGTAGTTGTGGCACACGGGCTCAGTAGTTGTGGCTCGCGGGCTCTAGAGCACAGGCTCAGTAGTTGTGGCGCACGGGCTTAGTTGCTCCGTGGCATGTGGGATCTTCCTGGACCAGGGCTCGAACCCGTGTCCCCTACATTGACAGGCAGATTCTTAACCACTGCGCCACCAGGAAGTCCCATTCTTATCAATTCTTGATATGAAACTTTAATATTTTTATAAAGTGCTATCTCGTTATTTTAACTTGCATTAATGGATTAATAGAGAGTTTGAGCATCTTTTCATAGATTTTTTAGATATTCAGATTCCTCCCTCTGTGATTTGCCTATTCTAATTCCTTGTCCAATTTTCTGTTGAATTTCCTGCTTCTTGTTGATATACAGAAGTTCTCTGTATATTCTACATACTAATTCCTTGAGTTTTAGAGGTGGCAAATATATTCTTCTAGGCTGTCATTTGTCTGTTAACTTTGTCTATGATGTCCTTCTTTGAAAAGAAATCCTTTTTTTTAATATACTGAAATCCACAAATTCTCCCCCATCCCTGATGATTTGTGGTTTTTAGGCTTTCCTTACTAATTCCTTCTTAATTTCAAGGTCAGAAAAATATTTTTCTATACTTTCTGATCTTTATTGGTTTCCATTTCAGATTAAAGTATCTAAAATCTACTACAGTTAGCATTTCTATGTAGTATGAGGTAGGAATCCAACTGTATTTTTCTCCATGTAGTGAGTCAGCTCTCCTAGCGTCATTTCCTAAATAACCTATCTTTGTTGATTAGAGATATCACTTCTATCATATAGAAAGTTTCCATATACATGTGGGTCTGTTTCTGGATTCCTATTTTATTTCATTGATCCATTTGTCTATTCTTATGCCAGTATTAAATTATTTTTATTGCTGTGGCTTTGTGGTATGTCTTAATATCTGGGAAGAAAAGGCCTCCATCTTTGTTCTTTTTCAAAATTGCCTTAACTACCTGTGCCTTAGCTATTCTTTGTACTTTTTTTTCCTTTATACTTTTTTAGAATCAATTTGTCACATTCCTTTCAAAATTGTGCTGGAAATTTTGACTGAAAATATGTTAAATGTATATGTTACTTTTAGAAGAAACTATACATTTTTACTGGTAAACTATTCAGCATGAATGTGATATTCTTTCTTTCTGGCGTTCTTTTATGCTTTAATAGGGTTTGTAAGACTATTTTTAGGACTCTTGGATATGGAAATCATTAGAGATGTATTTAAAGATATATTTACACAAGTGCAATAAATATTTGAAAACTACATGTTCCATAATAGAGGAATGGTTAAATAAATTGAAAATATTTTGATGTGTGCATTAATAGAAAATTATATTAATGAAAGCCATACTTTCAAAGAATCTTTAATGACATGAGAAAATGTTCTTACTAAAATATTACATCATTAGTTGGTGAGATTACAGGGATTTAAATTGTCTTTATTATATATTTTTGGGTATGTCCCAAATTTTTGAAAATGAACATGCTTTATTTTTGCAATAACTGTTTGTTTGTTTGTTTTTTAAAGCTATTGGAAGCAAATAAGGTTTGCATTTGCCATCTGACTGTACAGGAACATTGGGAAAATGGTTTCTGACTCATTTGATGAGCTCATCAAGTAAGAAAGGATAACTCATATGCAAATTTCCTAGCCTGACTCTCAGCTTGCTCTTCTGGGACTCCTCATACTTTGTTAGGCCACCTGACTCAGCTAAGCATGAGTAAATATAATTTCACACATTTGCTTTTTCATGTAACGAACATTTAATAATCTTCTGCTATGTGCAAAGCACTCTATTAGAACCATTAAAGAAAAGGGATGAATTAAATAGCTTTAGCCCCGAAGGGCTAAAATTTGCCAGAATATCAGGCCCACCTTTTGTGCTAACTCTCAATTCTTCTATGCTCCAGGCACTCCACACTTTTTTCACTTTTCTCATACTGTTCCCTCACTTAGGATTCCTTTCCCTCCTTATCCACCTATAAAAATGCTACTTATTTATCACTGATCAGGGAGGACTTCCATGATCCTCTTACTTCCTCTGACACTTCACCAGCACTTTAAATAAAGCTCAGACTTGGCACATTCTTTATGTGTTCTTGTTTTTTTAAAAGCAAAATTCTTTCCAAAAGCAAAGATGGAGGCAAGATTGTTGTCTGCGTTAAATATTGCATTTTTGGTCTTAGGAGCCAGGAAAGATGGAAGTTTAAGCACCTATGTTTTAGAACAACACACCCCATAACACTTTTTCCCTTGTGATGTTGGTCAGCAGATAGGAAGAATAGGGAAAGCTGTCCTGGCAGTCCTGGGCAAGTACAGGGCCCCACTGGCCACCTATGACCATTTAAAAATTTCTATCAAGATTGTCTGATTTCATTGAGTCTGAGGGGATATTTATAGAGGCTTGAAGAATCAACAGTTCTTGATAACTTAGAGACTGAAAAGAATGAATCCATCAGGAGCTGAACAAACAGGGCTTGAGGGTGGCCCTCGGGACCTTGTCCTGGGCTCTGTCCACCTGGAGAAGGTGTGTCTTATTCTAGTTCCCACAGGGTACCTTCCAGTCACCAAGCTTTGTTCCCCAGGGCTGTGCTCATCTGTGGAGATGCCTTTTTGGACTTTGCAGAAAGCAGATATATAGGTTCCACCGGGCCATGTGAGCAGAGCAGGCTTTATTCCCTCTCCCAGATTCACCTGTAAGTTTACTCTCTTCTTCCACGTGGAGGAGTGAGTGAGGGGGTTTGGGGACATAGGCGATGTTTCTTCCATACTTCTCTCTTCTGGGACGTGAAGTTGAAATCCTCCCCACCTTCCCCCACCATGGAAATGTGGAATGACCTCTAACAATCATCTTCAGTAGTTCTTATAACTACTCGGTGGTATTCTTACCCTCATTTTATAAATGTATGAGAAAATGGAGACAACAAGGATTGACAGATCACTTTGGAATTTTGGATGAAAAGAGGAGAAAAAGAGTTTGAGGTGCAGAGTCAGGGAACTTTTCTTTTGGAAGGAGAGACTTGTTTATATAAACAGAGAGTTTGTTTAGAGGTTAGTAGTTCTCAAACTTGAGTGTATATCAGAATCACCTGGAGGGCTTGTTAAACCACAGATTGCAGGTTGTACTCACAGTTTCTGATTCAGTAGATCTGGGATGGAGCAGGAAAATTTGCATTTTTAACAAATTCCCATGAGATGCTCATGCTGTTCTGCCCACACTCTAAGAACCACTGTTAAATATAGGCTAAGGCAGAGGTTGGCAAAATATGGCCTACCACCTGTTTTTTGTATCTTGCGTGAGCTAACAGTGGTTTTTACATTTTTAAATGGTTGAAAAAAATCCAAAGAAGAATAAAATTTCATGTGAAATTCAAATTTCATTGTCCATAAATAAAGTTTCATTGGAACACAACCCTGCTTTTTCATTTTGTATTGTCTATGGTTGCTTTCATGCTACAAGAGCAGAGTTGAGTAGTTGTGACAGAGACCATATGGCCTGCAAAACCTAGAATATTTACTATCCAGTCCTTCACAGAAAAAGTTTGCTGTCCTCTGCCCTGGCCAGGAGTCAGCTGTGATAAAGAGGTTAGTAATATAGGAGAGGTAGCATTCTGCCTGAGGCAAGAGGGAATGCAGTTAAGAAAGGATGTCTCTGGGCCTCCCTGGTGGCGCAGTGGTTGAGAGTCCGCCTGCCGATGCAGGGGATACCGGTTCGTGCCCCGGTCCGGGAGGATCCCATAAGCCGCGGAGCAGCTGGGCCCGTGAGCTGTGGCCGCTGGGCCTGCATGTCCGGAGCCTGTGCTCCACAACGGGAGAGGCCACAACAGGGAGAGGCCCGCGTACCGCAAAAAAAAAAAAAAAAAAAAAAAAAAGAAAGGATATCTCATCTTCTGAAACTGGAAGGAAGTTAGGATTAGAATGAATCTAGGTAAAATTGTAGATGTGTCAATTGGTTGGAATCTGATAAACATCAATTGCTGGAAGTGAGGGGAAAGGAGAATTGATAAAGTTTGCTAAGGTTTAGAATAATATTTAAGGGGAAATAAGAGAAATCACAAAAGGCCCAGTTGAGGCTGAAAATCATTAGTTTTTACAGTGGTTCCATCTGTATAATGTGTAACATTCTATCCAGTTTTGCCTTTTGTCCCAATGTTGTAGCAAAGAAGATAATCATAGGCATAGAAGATAATCCAGAATGTAAAGATAGGTGTGCCTTGGAATTGATGATTTCATGAAAGAATTGTGCATGTGATCAATTACATGAGTATCCTGGGTTCAGAAGGGGAAAAGGCTGTTTGAGAGAAATGAAAGGTCAAAAGGTAGGGCTGTCTAGTGAGAGTCAGAAATAATGGTGCTTAAAAGATGGGAGTCCACAGTCAGAGAGTGAATTATTATAGCTAAAAATTTAATCAATGTAACAATTCCAGGTGGTAACAAGGTCCAAGTATGATCACAAGGATGGAAACCTGAATGAAGTAAAAACAGTCATTATTGAGGCATCAAGATGCTAGCTACAAAACTAGAATATTAGAACGGTTATCCAAATAGATGTGTAGGCCTTCCAAGACGGTGCCAATTTACCAGGCATTTCAAGAATGTGAGCATGTAAAGTAAGCAGATGTCAGAGATAGAATAACTGTCACAGGACCAGTGATACTTCAAGGACAGTGAAGGCCTGGAAGTTCGATTGGGAGTAAGGAAGACATTAACCTCACTTACCCACCTTTAGGTACGTAGGGTGGGAAAATGGCCAAGCACCGCAGCTAGGCATCAGGAAATTGATGGTCTTGGACCAGAGTCAGGTCTTAATTATGACTAAGGGATTGAGGAAGCATTCTATGAGTTAGGGTACAGAGAGGCTACAGGTATGGTAGCGAAAGAAGCAGTGGAGCAATAAGGGAATAAGGGTATTGGGGGAACTATATTTTGATAGCCAGCCAATTTAGCCAACTATTTGATGCCTAGTATGATTGAACAACTGTAGAGTTGCCCCATGCAACTCTGAGTTACATAGTCCCTGAGTCTCAAGTTCAGAGGTGAGGTCTGGATGCTGAGCCTTGTGCATTTAAAGGCCTGAGATGGTTAGTTGTGCGCCTTACTTCTTAGAAATTTTAGGCTGATGCAGGCTGAAGCCTGGTAAGTGAATTTCATCATGAAGAATTTCCATACTCAGCTTTCTGACAGGTGATTATTGAATAACTATGTTCTAGGCAAGGTAAGATACTTAGGCCATAGAGATGAATAAGACAGGATCATGGTCTTTGTGTATGTAAAATGTTTAGTGTTAGAGTACGATAAGTGAACATCTAGTGGAGTGTGCGGAAGTACACGGGAAGGGCACTTAACCCTGTTTGAGAAGATCAAGGAACACTTCCTGACCAGGTCTTCATTTGGACTCAAGAGATTATCTGTATTTAGGCCAAGCTGGGTAGAGTGGAGATGCTGGTAGTTGAGGAAGAGGAAATGGAGACTGTGAGCAAAATCAAAGTGCAAAGGACTGGAGGCTTCAAAGAATGGGCATGTTTGTAAGTAGTTGAGAATGATGGGGTTGATATGGCTGACAGCTAAAAGAGTTTGGAGATGAGACAGACACCCTGTAAGCCAAATCTTTTCTTTTTTGCGAGGGTTTTGGTGAGTCACTGGAGATTTTTAAAGCCAGAAAATGACATGATGAAATTTCCACTTTAAAAAGTTCATTTTAATTGCGGTGTGGAGAATGAATTGGAACCCTTTCTTCTCTAATCACTCATAAAAATTGGCATAATTGTAGCACTTCTCATGGCCAGCTGTATACTACAGATATTTGTGTAACCTGTCTTCTTTATTATTTTATGAGTTCTCAGATGCCAGGGAGCCTCATATTCAAAAGTATAATATCCACAACCATCTCTTAGCATGTTCTTGAACCTAATAGGTTCTCAGTAAGTGTGTGAATGCCAATATACTCTGTTATAGACAACAATCTTTCATATTTATCCTTGTTTCCCTCTTCTCCAGTTCCGATTCATGCCCCACACTCAGAAATCAACATAGTTTCTTCTAGATATGGGAACCAAAATCAAGATAGATACTTTGACCAAAAATATTTTTCTTTAATTTTGAACTTATGTATGTAAAAAGTCTGTGAAGAATAAGTTACATTTGGTTATACACTATTGCTTAACACTGCTTTGGAAAGTCCAAATGGTTGGTGTCTATGCTTTTGTGCATCAGGCACTTAGAATGTGATGAGGTCATTCATTTTGTTTGAAGGGCCAAAGTGACTTGTGGGTTTCCTGGGACCTCAGGAAAAGGGAAGGAAGTGGATTCTCTGCAGCTGGTCCAGGCTGAGACTCCTGAGAAGAACTCTGAGAAATGGCTTAGACTCTGCCTGAAAAATGGAGGCAAGGTCAGCACCCTGCCAGACACCAGCAGTGATGAAAATGACTAGTGACATGAGGGGAACAGAAGGGAAGGAAGCAGAAAACCTACTTGGGTAGGGGTGTCAGGATCCTGTGAAGCAGTGGCTGAGGGGAGGGGGTGATCCATGGGGGAGGGGCCAAGTGTATGCATATGAGTCAGGAGGTTGAGGCCATTTGTAGTGACTGGGAAACTGCATGACAATCTTGGGAAGACACAAGATGGGAGCTACCATCATCCCCTAAAGATTCCAAGAGAGAGCAAGGGGCTTGGACTAGGCTGCACATTCCCAGTGTGGAAGGAAGGGTTCAGGTGGGGGTTAACTACTGGGCATGTACCCTGAGAAAACCATCATTCAAAAAGAGTCATGTACCACAGTGTTCATTGCAGCTCTATTTACAATAGCCAGGACATGGAAGCAACCTAAGTGTCCATCATCGGATGAATGGATAAAGAAGATGTGGCACATATATACAATGGAATATTACTCAGTCATAAAAAGGAACGAAATTGAGTTATTTGTAGTGAGGTGGATGGACCTAGAGTCTGTCACACAGAGTGAAGTAAGTCAGAGAAAAACATATACTATATGCTAACACATATATATGGAATTAAAAAATGGTTCTGAAGAACCTAGGGGCAGGACAGGAATAAAGATGCAGACATAAGGAAGGGACTTGAGGCCATGGGGAGGGGGAAGAGGAAGCTGGGATGAAGTGAGAGAGGGGCATGGACATATATACACTACCAAATGTAAAATAGATAGCTAGTGGGAAGCAGCTGCATAGCACAGGGAGTCAGCTCGGTGCTTTGTGACCACCTAGAGGGGTGGGATAGGGAGGGTGGGAGGGAGATGCAAGAGGGAGGGGATATGGGGATATATGTATATGTATAGCTGATTCACTTTGTTATACAGCAGAAACTAACACACCATTGTAAAGCAATTATACTCCAATAAAGAGTGGCCTTGTTAAACAAAAGACGGTGCACAGAAGGAAAAAAAAAGAAAAGAGTGGGGGTAGGAGTGGTAGAGACAGCAGAAACCCTGTCCTCCCCACTGTTTCCACAGGTTGTTTTGGCCCAGCAGAAAGTACACTGTTACACAGTCACAAACTAGAACAGTAGGGAATTACGGTTATTGTTATATTTATATCTAATTTGTATCTAGAATTTTTTCATGGCTAATAGAATAATATGAGGTTTGTGCTCACTCCCTTGTATGGGAGAGGGGAGGAAGGAGGTTTACTTCTAGCTTCTAGAATTAAGGTTTTAATACGAATATTGAGCCATCCCTATTGTCAGACGCCACATTTAATTATCACAGCAACTCTGGGAATTCCCTGGTGGTCCAGTGCTTAGGACTCCACTTCCACTGCAGGGGGCACAGGTTCGATCCCTGGTCAGGGAACTAAGATCCCACATGACCTGCAGTGTGGAAAAAAAAAAAATCACAGCAACTCAAGTAGGTACTCCTGTATCCTTTTACAGATGAGAAACTGAGGTTCAGAAAGATATTAACAGCTTGGAAGTGGTTAAGTCAAGACTCCAGTGCTGACCTATGGGTCTCTGAAGACTGTGCTCCTAACTACTGGGCTCTATTGCTTCCTTAGTGCTTGTATAGTAAAGGGATTCTTCTGTACACATCCTGCCTCAGGTGAGCCTTCATAGAAGGCACTCTGGCCTGGGACACAGGTTTTCATTGAGGTGGGAAAGAAAAGGAACTGGGACTGACTCAACAGTTCTGGCTAGCTTTCCCCTGAGAAGTTCAAGTTCCCTTGGGCATGGAAAATGGGAAGGGAGGAGGAAATGTGAGGGTTTTGAGAGGAAATGAGAAAATCCCATGTTGTAACTTGTGAGGGTGTGGTTTGTCCTCCCTACAGTGTTCCCATAAACTCATTTATCTTTAGGGACCCTCTACCTTCATCATGTCAGATTCCCTCCCCCATGTATACATTCCAAAATACTGGTCAAGGGCATTATGTCAAATGGGAAGGCATTGAAGGGTTTTTTTTTTGAATTTTTGAATTTTATTTTATATATTTCATTATACAGGAGGTTCTTATTAGTTATCCATTTTATACATATTAGTGTATACATGTCAATCCCAATCTCCCAATTCATCACACCACCACCACCACCCCCAGCTGCTTTCCCCCATTGGTGTCCATAGGTTTGTTTTCTACATCTGTGTCTCTATTTCTGCCCTGCAAACTGGTTCATCTGTACCATTGTTCTAGGTTCCACATATATGCGTTAATATATTTGTTTTTCTCTTTCTGACTTACTTTACTCTGTATGACAGTCTCTAGATTCATCCACGTCTCTACAAATGACCCAATTTCGTTCCTTTTTATGGCCGAGTAATATTCCATTGTATATATGTACCACATCTTCTTTATCCATTCGTCTGTCAGTGGGCACTTAGGTTTCTTCCATGTCCTGGCTATTGTAAATAGTGTGGCAATTAACATTGGGGTGCATGTGTCTTTTTGAATTATGGTTTTCTCTGGGAATATGCCCAGTAATGGGATTGCTGGGTCATATGGTAATTCTATTTTTAGTTTTTTAAGGAACCTCCATACTGTTCTCCATAGTGGTTGTATCAATTTGCATTCCCACCAACAGAGCAGGAGGGTTCCCTTTTCTCCACACCCTCTCTAGCATTTGTTGTTTGTAGATTTTCTGATGATACCCATTCTAACTGCTGTGAGGTGATACCTCATTGTAGCTCTGAGTTGCATTTCTCTAATAATTAGTGATGTAGAGCAACTTTTCATGTGCTTCTTGACCATCTGTATGTCTTCTTTGGAGAAATGTCTATTCAGGTCTTCTGCCCATTTTTGCATTGGGTTGTTTGTTTTTTAATATTGAGATGCATGAGCAGCTTATATATTATGGAGATTAATTCTTTGTCTGTTGATTTGATTGCAAATATTTTCTCCCATTCTGAGCGCTGTCTTTTCATCTTGCTTTTAGTATCCTTTGTTTTGCAAAAGCTTTTAAGTTTCATTAGGTCCCATTTGTTTATTTTTGTTTTTATTTCCATTACTCTAGGAGGTGGGTCAGAAAAGATCTTGCTATGATTTATGTCACAGAGTGTTCTTCCTATGTTTTCCTCTAAGAGTTTTATAGTGTCTGGTCTCACATTTAGGTCTCTAATCCATTTTGAGTTTATTTTTGTGTATGGTGTTAAGGAGTGTTCTAATTTCATTCTTTTACATGTACCTGTCCAGTTTTCCCAGCACCATTTATTGAAGAGACTGTCTTTTCTCCATTGTATATCCTTGCCTCCTTTGTCATAGATAAGTTGACCATAGGTGCGTGGCTTTATCTCTGGGCTTTCTATCCTGTTCCATTGATCTATATTTCTGTTTTTGTGCCAGTACCATACTGTCTTGATTACTGTAGCTTTGTAGTATAGTCTAAAGTCAGGGAGTCTGATTCCTCCAGCTCCGTTTTTTTTCCCTCAAGACTGCTTTGGCTATTTGGGGTCTTTTGTGTCTCCATAACAATTTTAAGGTTTTTTGTTCTAGTTCTGTGAAAAATGCCATTGGTAACTTGATAGCGATTGCACTGAATCTGTAGATTGCTTTGAGTAGTATAGCCATTTTCACAATATTGATTCTTCCAGTCCAAGAACATGGTATATCTCTCCATCTGTTGGTATCATCTTTAATTTCTTTCATCAATGTCTTATAGTTTTCTGCATACAGGTCTTTTGTCTCCCTAGGTAGGTTTATTCCTAGGTAGTTCATTCTTTTTGTTGCAGTGGTGAAAGGGATTGTTTCCTTAATTCTCTTTCTGGTATTTTGTTGTTAGTGTATAGGAATGCAAGAGATTTCTGTGCATTAATTTTGTATCCTGCAACTTTACCAAATTCATTGATTAGCTCTAGTAGTTTTCTGGTGGCATCTTTAGGATTCTCTATGTGTAGTATCATGTGATCTGCAAACAGTGACAGTTTTACTTCTTCTTTTCCAATTTGTATTCCTTGTGTTTCTTTTTCTTCTCTGACTGCCTTGGCTAGGACTTCCAAAACTATGTGGAATAATGGTAGTGAGAGTGGACATCCTTGTCTTGTTCCTGGTGTTAGAGGAAATGCTTTCAGTATTTCATCATTGAGAATGATGTTTGCTGTGGGTTTGTTGTATATGACCTTTATTATGTTGAGGTAGGTTCCCTCTATGCCCACTTTCCGGAGAGTTTTTATCATAAATAGGTGTTGAATTTTGTCAAAAGCTTTTTCTGCATCTTTTGAGATGATCATATTGTTTTTCTCCTTCAATTTGTTAATATGGTGTATCACATTGATTGATTTGCATATATTGAAGAATCCTTGCATCCCTGGGACAAATCCCACTTGCTCATGGTATATGATCTTTTACTGTGTTGTTGGATTCTGTTTGCTAATATTTTGTTGAGGATTTTTCCATCTATATTCATGAGTGATATTGGTCTGTAATTTTCTTTTTTTGTAGTATCTTTGTCTGGTTTTGGTAACAGGGTGATGGTGGCCTTGTAGAATGAGTTTGGAAGTGTTCCTTCCTCTGCACATTTTTGGAAGAGTTTGAGAAGGATGGGTGTTAGCTCTTCTCTAAATGTTTGATAGAATTCACCTGTGAAGCCATCTGGTCCTGGACTTTTGTTTGTTGGAAGATTTTTAATCACGGTTTCAATTTCATTACTTGTGATTAGTCTGTTCATGTTTTCTATTTCTTCCTGGTTCAGTCTTGGAAGGTTATACCTTTCTAAGAATTTGTCCATTTCTTCCAGGTTGTCCAGTGTTGCTTGTAGTAATCTCTTATGATGCTTTGTATTTCTGCAGTGTCTGTTGTAACTTCTCCTTTTTCATTTTTCATTTTATTGATTTGAATCCTCTCCCTCTTTTTCTTGATGAGCCTGGCTAATGGTTTATCAGTTTTGTTTTCCTTCTCAAAGAACCAGCTTTTAGTTTTATTCATCTTTGCTGTTGTTTTCTTTGTTTCTATTTCATTTATTTCTGCTCTGATCTTTAACATTTCCTTCCTTCTACTAACTTTGGGTTTTAATTGTTCTTCTTTCTCTAGTTCCTTTAGGTGTAAGATTAGATTGTTTAGTTGAGATTTTTCTTGTTTCTTGAGGTAGGCTTTTATTGCTATAAACTTCTCTCTTAGAACTGCTTTTGCTGCATCCCATAAGGTTTGGATCATCCTGTTGTCATTGTAATTTGTCTCTAGGTATTTTTTGATTTCCTCTTTGATTTCTTCAGTGATCTCTTGGTTATTTAGTAACATATTGTTTAGCCTTCATGTGATTGTGTTTTTTACATTTTTTTCCCTGCAATTGATTTCTAATCTCATAGTGTTTTGGTCAGAAAAGATGCTTGATATGATTTCAATTTTCTTAAACTTACTGAGGCTTGATTTGTGACTCAAGACATGATGTATCTTGGAGAATGTTCCGTGCACACTTGAGAAGAAAGTGTAATCTGCTGTTTTTGGATGGAATGTCTTATAAATATCAATTAAATCTATGTGGTCTATTGTGCTATTTAAAGCTTGCGTTTCCTTATTAATTTTCTGTCTGCGTGATCTGTCCATTGGTGTGAGGTGTTAAAGGCCCCCACTATTATTGTGTTACTGTTGATTTCCTCTTTTATAGCTGTTAGCAGTTGCCTTATGTATTGAGGTGCTCCTATGTTGGGTGCATATATATTTACAATTGTTATATCTTCTTCTTGGATTGATCCCTTAATCATTATGTAGTCCTTCCTTGTCTCTTGTAACATTCTTTATTTTAAAGTCTATTTTATCTGATATGAGTATTGCTACTCCAGCTTTCTTTTGATTTCCATTTGCATGGAATATCTTTTTCCATCCCCTCACTTTCAGTCTGTATGTGTCCCTAGGTCTGACGTGGGTCACTTGTAGACAGCATATTAATGGGTCTTGTTTTTGTATCCATTCAGTAAGCCTCTGTCTTTTGGTTGTAGCATTTAATCCGTTTATGTTTAAGGTAATTATTGATATGTATGTTCCTATGACCATTTTCTTAATTGTTTTGGGTTTGTTTTTGTAGGTCCTTTCTTTTGTGTTTCCCACTTAGAGAAGTTCTTTTAGCATTTGTTGTAGAGCTGGTTTGGTGGCGCTGAATTCTTTTAGCTTTTGCTTGTCTGTAAAACTTTTGATTTATCCATCGAATCAGAATGAGATCCTTGCTGGGTAGAGTAATCTTGGTTGTAGGTTCTTCCCTTTTATCACTTTAAATATGTCATGCCACTCTCTTCTGCCTCGTAGAGTTTCTGTTGAGAAATCAGCTGTTAACCTTACGGGAGTTCCCTTGTATGTTATTTGTCATTTTTCCCTTTCTGCTTTGAATAATTTTTCTTTGTCTTTAATTTTTGCCAGTTTGATTACTATGTGTCTTTGCATGTTTCTCCTTGGGTTTATCCTGTATGGGACTCTCTGCACTTCCTGGACTTGGGTGGCTGTTTTCTTTCCCATGTTAGGGAAGTTTTCAACTATAATCTCTTCAAATATTTTCTCAGGTCCTTTCCCTCTCTCTCTTCTCCTTCTGGGACCCCTGTAATGCGAATGTTGTTGAATTTAATGTTGTCCCAGAGGTTTCTTAGGCTGTCTTCATTTCTTTTCATTCTTTTTTCTTTATTCTGTTCTGCAGCAGTGAATTCCACCATTCTTTCAGGTCACTTATCCGTTCTTCTCCCTCAGTTATTCTGCTATTGATTCCTTCTACTGTATTTTTCATTTCAGTTATTGTTCATCTCTGTTTGTTTGCTCTTTATTTCTTCTAGGTCTTTGTTAAACATTTCTTGCATGTTCTCGATCTTTGCCTCCATTGTTTTTCCAAGGTCCTGGATCATCTTCACTATCATTATTCTGAATTCCTTTTCTGGAAGGTTGCCTATCTCCACTTTATTTAGTTGTTTTTCTGGGGTTTATCTTGTTCTTTCATCTGATACATAACCCTCTGCCTTTTCATCTTGTCTATCTTTCTGTGAATGTGGTTTTTGTTTTATAGGCTGCAGGATTGTAGTTCTTTGTGCTTCTGCTATGTTCCCTCTTGTGGGTGAGGCTATCTAAGAGGCTTGTGCAAGTCTCCTGATGGGAGAGGCTCGTGGTAGGCAGAGCTGGCTGTTGCTCTGGTCGGCAGAGCTCAGTAAAACTTTAATCCGCTTGTCTGCTGATGGGTTGGGCTGGGTTCCCTCCCTGTTGGTTGTTTGGCCTGAGGCGACCCAACAGTGGAGCCTACCCAGGTTCTTTGGTGGGTCTAATGGTGGACTCTGGGAGGGCTCACACCAAGGAGTGCTTCCCAGAACTTCTGCTACCAGTGTCCTTGTCCTCACAGTGAGCCACAGCCAACCCCTGCCTCTGCGGGACACCCTCCGACACTAAGAGGGAGGTCTGGTTCAGTCTCCTATGGGGTCACTGCTCCTTCCCCTGGGTCCTGATGTGCACACTAATTTGTGTGTGCCCTCCAGCAGTGGAGTCTCTGTTTACCCCAGTCCTGTCAAAGTCCTGCAATCAAATCCCGCTAGCATTCAAAGTCTGATTCTCTAGGAATTCCTCCTCCCGTTGCCAGACCCCCAGGTTGGGAAGCCTGACGTGGGGCTCAGAACCTTCACTCCAGTGGGTGGACTTCTGTGGTATAAGTGTTCTCCAGTCTGTGAGTCACCCACCCAGCAGTTATGGGATTTGATTTTATTGTGATTGTGCCCCTCCCACCATTTCACTCTAGCTTCTCCTTTGTCTTTGGATGTGGGGTATCTTTTTTGGTGAGTTCCAGTGTCTTCCTCTTGATGATTGTTCAGCGGTCAGTTGTGATTCCGGTGCTCTTGCAAGAGGGAGTGAGAGCAGGTCCTTCTACTCCGCCATCTTGAACCAATCTCTACACCCTCCTTTCAAAGCAGCTTTTCCATAATGGCTTAACATCCTATCTGTCTGAGCTGGGTGCATGAGCCCTTGCTTGCTAACGAGATAAGCACATCTATATGCTGATACCATGATTTTATTATCAGCAATAACTGTAATTCTTACTGTAAAAATGTCTTAGATCAACTTTAGAGAATCTGGTTTCACTTGTGTATTTATGAAAATTTAGTATATTAAAGGTGGTATTTCAAATCAAAGGGGAATTATGGAGTATTGAGTAAAAGCCATTGAGAATATCAGTCATTATTTAGAAAAAAGAAAAAAAAAGTTTATTTTTATCTCACAGCATGCCATAAAATAAATTTCAAAATGTTTAGAGGATTAAGCATAAGAAACTCTACTATGATGTGCTCAAACAAAACAAAGATTATTTTAGTAATTTGGGGGAGAGAAAGGCACAAGCAAGATACCAAACCTAGAAGCCACAAAGAAACAGATAAACAGAAGTTCTCTTGCAAAATTAAGTGTTTTCATGATTAAAGTTATCATAAACAAAATAAAAGATAAAAGAAAACTGGGAGAAAATATTTGCAACATATGTAAGAGACAAGGGGATAATACTCATAAAACAAAGAGTTCCTGTAATCATTAATTTAAAAAAAAGTGGAACAATAGAAATTGTGAAACAACAAAGGGAGAAATGCAAATAGCTCATTTACTTAAAAAGTTGCTAAAGTTTCTGCACTGAATTACAATATGTGGGACCAATTCCAATGTGTATGCAGACGGGGTTTTCCACACCAGCACCAACTAACAATTCTCTGACACCAGCTGGGTGTAAAATTCAATTCAGTCTGACACTATCTACTCAGAGACAACATCAGATCCCACAGGTTAAGGCTCAGTCCCATAAGACTACCACCCACTTCAGATGCCACTCACAAGTCCCAGGTTGCTGTCTGTCTGACCAACTAGTTATAAATCATATAAATCAGATGTTCCCATAGAATCCCTCCTTAGGTTTGATTAATTTGCTCACAGAACTCAGAGAAACATTTTACTTGCTAGATTATCCGTTTATTATAAAAAGGTATAACTCAGGAACAGCCGCTTGGAAGAGATTCATAGGGCAAGGTATGTGGGAAGGGCGTGGAGTGTCCATGTGCTTTCCAGGTGAGCTACTCTCCCTGAATCTCCACATGTTCACCAACCTGGAAGCACTCCAAACCACATCTTTCTAGTTTTATGGAGGCCTTATTACATAGGCATGCTTGATTACATCATTGACCACTGGGGACTGATTCAACCTCTAGCTCCTCCACTCTCCCTGGAAATTAGGGGGTGGGACTGAAATTTCCAGCCCTCTATTCAAGGTTGGTTCTCTTGGCATCAAGCCTCCATCCTTCGGTGATTTCCAAATGTCATCTTGTTACCTGAAAACCAGGTTCATCTTTTGGTGGGTGTCAAGCCAAAAGACACAACCAAGTCAAAGAGTAGGACAAGGAAGGATTTATTACTTGCAGCAAGTAAGGAGAACACCTGGGATCCTTCCTAAAGCAGTGTCTCTTTTTCTTTTTCCTTCCACATCCCAGTTATTGAAAAACCTAAAGGCCACCTCAGCCAGTTGGGAGGTGTGGGTGGTAAGTCCTACCACAACCTTTTGAAGTTTGTAGCAAGTATCTCACTCTGAGATATGAAATAGGTGTTTATTACTACTGTACTTCTTGGATGCTCTGGGTCCACTGTAGTGTATTGCCAAAGGCGTTCTCTAATCCTCTCCAAAAAAGCAGGGTTTTTTTTAATCCTTTCCTTTTAGAAAACATTTCAAGTGTTGTTATAATTTAATGAGCCAGTCTCTGGCCATTTCTCCAGGTAGCCTAGTTGGTATTGTAGCCAGACTGTATTACAAAAGAAAATAAATTGTTTTTTTGTAATTGCGGTATAGACACAGAGTTTCCAGTGACTCAGAATGCACCCTAGCAGGCTGTCTGAGGGGACTGATATCTGGTTTCCCATATCCTCAGTTGAGGTTTTATCTCTAGCTATCCTGAGGGTCTAAGATAAAGGCTGGTGGAGACAAAAATTCGGCTATTCTCAGCCACTGAAAATTTCCTTCCCTAGAGGGTTGTTAAGTTCTTCCAATAGATAGTTTAAAAGTGCACATTCAAGTTGTCCAGGTATACCAAAGTGGCACCCCTCTGAAACAGGAAGAAAGGAGGCAGGACACAGCCTTTGAAAGAATGACATATCCTGAGGACATGACATAAACTTACTAGAACAAAATTGGTCCAAGATGGCGGACAATTCGACTTCCACTAGACCTTGAGCCTCAGTACACGCTCACTGTAACACATCAGCAAGCTAAATGACACACCCACCAGCACCATGACAGTTCCAAGGTCACCATAAGGATCAAAAAGTGGGTGGTGGCCCAATTCCTGGAAATCCCCACCCCTTCCCAAAATAGCTGGAACATTCCTCCCTCTCATTAGCCTATGAAATTACCCACCCCTCTAAAAACTAACAACCCCATACCCTGGTGCCTTTCTCACCTTCTGAGATGGCCCACATTCTGTCTGTGGAGTTTGTTTCTCCCAAGGCTGCTCTCACCTTCTGAGATGGCCCATACTCTTGTCTGTGCTGTGTGTTTCTCTCTAAATAAATCCACTTCTTACCTATCACTTTGTCTCTCACTGAATTCTTTCTGTGATGAGACGTCAAGAACCTGAACTTCATTAAGTCCTGAAACCAGGTGTGTGATCTCAGTTGGAAGACCGTAGGTTTTGGCCGTGTTTGAGTCCCGGCCGTGTGGGTTCGAGTCCCAGTCTGAGTTTTGGCTGGATTTGAGTCCTGGCCACAGGGGTTCAAATCCCAATCAGGGTTTTGGCTGGGTTCGAGTCCCAGCACGTGTGTTCAAGTCCCAATCTGAGGTGCATGGTTTCACCTCTACAAATAATTCAGGTTACCAGGACCCCCTAATGAGAGTCAGAATCAGGAAGAGAGACACCGATTGTCTCACTGAGGCCTTTCATGATCATGCATCCCTGATCAGCCTTCAGGATTCTAAATCTTCAGAAGATTGCAGTAGGACCTACCACCTACACTTCCCGACTGATTGAAGTGGGCTTTAGGGTTTTCAGTAACTGGGATGTGGTGGAAAAAGAAAAAAGCAGATGCTGCTTTGGGAAATATCCCTGGTGTTCTCCTTACTTAATGCAGGTAATAAATCTTTCCTTATCCTGTTCTTTGGCTTGGTTGTGTTACCCAAAACCTGCGTTTGCCTCTTGGTGGGTGTCAAAAGACAAAATCAAGCCAGAGATTGAAAGAAGGATTTATTACTTGCAGCAAGTAAAGAGAACACTGGGGATCTTTCCCAAAGCCATGTCTCCCTAACAGCAAAACTGGGGAAGTTTTCAGCTAAGGGTACACGCATATTCATGAAGGGCTTGAGAGAGGACAATTCAGCTTAGAATTGGGGCAAAGGTCCACAGAGACCAAGCTTTAGTTGACTGAAGTCATGAGGGTCAGAAAATGTCAACGTCATCATCACTTAGGTTCCAGTTGATCTGGTGGTTGAGCACTTCAGGCTAATCTTTACCTTTGGAACAAAACTGAGATATATTTTGTTACTTCTCTTGCCTGGTAACAGTTTTGTTTCTGCATTCTTTCATTCCCTTAAGGTCATTAATTACTGAGACCTGCTCAAGGGCGAGCATTGTGGCCAAGCTTAGATCACAAAATGGCTTAGGCCAAAAAACGGCTTCTCTTATGTCAAGTAAGCCATGCCTGGTTCTCTTTTTCCAGGGACCCCCTACCCTATCTACTTACAGTTGTATCTTTTGGCTTGACACCCACCAAGAGGCGATCCCAGTTTTTAGGTAATAACCACGTTAACACAAACCCAGTTGTGGTGGAAAAGGTCTTGTTATGAGTAACAAGATACCCATTTCACCTTCATGGTCTGAAGCAGTTTCAGGAACTGAGGACAGGACACCAAATATTATGACAAAAGTTGCTTCCAGTTATTGCTCAGGAAATCCCAAGGGTTTTGGCAGCTGTGAGCCAGGAGCCATGGATGAAGACCAAATATACTATATGAGAAATATATTTTGGTCATCTGAATGACCTGTAGGGGAGCAAAATCTGCCACCCGCAAACATCTCCTTGGCATGAAGATTATTTTGAATTGAAAACAATCAATACCAAGAAGACTCAGGAAGAAACTTTGGCTTTTCCTCTAACTGTCTAAAGAATTTAGATAGAGGGCCTCTTCCAGGAAGGGAGCTATCACCATAGACAATTATAGTATGAACTTGGTGTGTAGACACAGAGGAACCTAGCAAAGTTTGTTAAATTCTTCTCTGTTTCCATCTCCATATCAGTTGTCTTCCTCCCCTTTGAGGTCTCAAACCACCCCCCCCCCACCAACATCCACCTTTATCTTTAGCTGAGGATGGTATTAAGGTGAGGGTTTCAGCCACTTTAGCGAGTTACTCCGTTTTTCTGGGTCTACCTCATGTATACATGTCATTACATTTTGTTTAATTTTCTCCTGTTAAAATGTGTCTCATGTCAATTTAATTTTTAGACCATCCAGAAAAACCTAGAAAGGTAGAGGAAAATTTCTTCTTCCCTGAGAGACCAAATATATATTTCCTATAAATCATAATATCACAGTTGTTCAACCAAGAATCAGGGAAATGTGAATCAAAATTTGGTTTTTCATTTTAACTTATAAATTAAAGTATAGGATATAGACATTATATAAAAGGGCCAGTAAAAAAAGATTGATACTATCTAGATTTAGCAAGGGCTTGAGGGAAAGGACACTGAAAAGGGTTTGGTAGTGTCTATCAGTTTTATCTATTGGCCCAGCAATCTTACTTCTGAGAATCTATCTTTTAAAATTATTTTTCATAATAATTTTAATAATTTTTGTGAATTTTGTGAATAAAAATTCACAAACATCTCAAAAGTACTTAAATTGAACCCCTAATTTCCCATTCTCCAATCTGATTTTTATTGTATCTGCTCTGTATCAGAAAATGGTATCTCTATTGAATCTATTTTCATGCCAGAAAATCAGAATTAAAACACCTGCTCCAGGACTTCCCTGGTGGTCCAGTGGTTAAGACTCCACGCTTCCAATACAGGGCACCCAGGTTTGATCTCTGGTCAGGGAACTAGATCCCACCCACATGCCACAACTAAGACCTGGCACAGCCAAATAATTAAATAAATATGAAAAAACAAAAACAAAAACACCTGCTCCTTCAGTGTTACAGAGTTCAAGCTTGTATAGCCCATCACATGACAGGTCAATCAATGGAGAGATGAGGTGTTGGGGTGAGGAATAGTGACTTTATTCAGAAAACCAGCAGACCAAGATCTGTATAGCAGACTAATGTCCTAAAGAAACATCTTGTCTGGGTTTCAGTGCTAGTTTCTTTTACGGTACAGACATGGGGAGGTGAGGAGGTAAAGTAAAAAAGGCAATAAGCTACTGCAGTTATTTCCTGGTTCTGGCCAGACTCCAGAGGAGATGTGTTAATATTCTTTCCTGCAGCCATTTACAGGTGGGTCTGGTCAGGATATTTTCTGTGAGCTAAACAAAAGTGTTTTAGCTTAACATTCAGGCATGGGGGCAGGGTTCCCGGAGATGAATCCTAATGTATATTTTAAGCTATAGGCAACCTTCCTTTAGTGATTAACTTGCTGCAAGGCGATAGAATACAAAAGTTAAAGTAAAAGAAACAGATCCAATATGGAGTCAGACTTGTTCTTCCCTATTACAAAAAATATATCTGATTGCCAACAGGCACATGAAAAGATACTCTGCATCGCTAATTATTAGAGAAATGCAAATCAAAGCTACAATGAGGTACCACCTCGCACTGGTCAGAATGGCCATCATTAAGAAGTCTATAAATGGGAATTCCCTGGCAGCCCAGTGGTTAGGACTCTGTGTGTTTGCTTCCACTGCAGGGAGCATGGGTTTGATCCCTGATCAGGGAACTAAGATACTGCAAGCTGCACACCATGGCCAAAAAAAAAAAAAAAAAAAAAAAAGTTTGCAAATAACAAATGCTGGAGAGGGTGTGGAGAAAAGGGAGCCCTCCTACACTGTTGTTAATGTAAATTGGTGCAGCCACTATGGAGAACAGTATGGAGGTTCCTCAAAAAGCTACAAATGGAGTTGCCAGCGATCCCACTCCTGGGAATATATCCAGACAAAACTATAATTCAACAAGATACATGCACCCCAATGTTCATAGCAGCACTATTCACAATAGCCAAGATATGGAAGCAACCTAAATGTCCATCAACAGATGAATGGATACAGATGTGGTATGGAATATCACTCACCATAAAACGAATGAAATATTGCCATTTGCAGCAACATGGATGGACCTAGAGATTATTATACTAAGTGAAATAAGTTAGACAAAGACAAATATTATAAGATACACTTATATGTGGAATCTAAAAAAATAATACAAATTTACAAACAGAAGCAGATTCACAGACATAGAAAAGAAACTTATGGTTACCAAAGGGGAAAGGGGAGGGAGAAAGATAAATTAGGAGTATGGGACTAATAGATGCACAGTGCTATATATAAAATAGACAAACAACAATGCTTTACAGTAAAGCACTGGAAACTATATTTAATATCTTGTAATAACCAATAATGGAAAAGAATCTGAAGCTGTATACCTGAAACTAACACAATATTTTAACTCAACTACAGCTAAATTAAAAATAAATAAATAAAAAAGAAAAGATGCTCAACATTATTATTCATTAGGGAAATGCAAATTAAAACCACAAAGAGATACTATTACACACCCACTAAAATAAGATAAAAAAGTCAGACTGTCCATGAAAAAATTAATCAATCGATCTAAGAAAGAAATGGAAAATTTTATTTGAGCCAAATTGAGGATAATAACCCGGGAAAAAGTCTTTCACAAAGCTGTTCTGCCTATTAAAGGTCAAAGCACAGTTATATAAGTTTTTGAGATAGAGGGCTGTACATTAAATGACGTATTATTGACAGTTTGCACAATTCAGATCTACAGGTACAAAGTAGTGGGTGGCCTCTTAAGATCAGGGAATGTTATCTCCTAAGGAGTTGTGACCCTTGCTGAGATTAAGAAGGAATGTTATCTCCTAAAGAGTCCTGGTTAATGCAGAGGCACAATACCTACTAAAGGGGAGGCAGGAGCCTGAACTGGCAAAGAAAAATCTTATGTTTAAATTTTTCTCATCTTGCTATAAAATATGGATTTTATTTCATCAGACAATAACAAGTATTGATGAGGATATATAGAAACTGGAAGTCTCATGTATTTCTAGTGGGAATGCAAAATCACACAGCCACTTTGCAGTTTCTTTAAAAATTAAACAGGAACTTACCATAGGGCCTTGCAATTCCACTTCTCTACCCCAGAGAAATAAAACAATGTCCACACCAAGACTTGTAGATGAATGTTAATAGCAACCATATTCATAATAGACACCACCCGAAAACAATCCAAATGTCCATTGACTGGTGAACGGATAAATGTGTGTTATATGCACACCTTCAAGTGCTACTCAGCAATAAAAAGGAAAAAACTGAAACTGTAACTCAGATTAGGACTTGAACCCACGATCTTTTTTTTTGTGTTTTTTTTGAGGTACGCAAGCCTCTCACTGTTGTGGCCTCTCCCGTTGCGGAGCACAGGCTCCGGACGTGCAGGCTCAGCGGCCATGGCTCACGGGCCCAGCTGCTCCGCGGCATGTGGTACCTTCCCAGACCGGGGCATGAACCCATGTTCCCTGCATCGGCAGGTGGACTCTCAACCACTGCGCCACCAGGGAAGCCTGAACCCACCATCTTTTAACTGAGATCACACACCTGGTCTCAGGACTTAATGAAGCTCAGGTTCTTGATCTCTCATTGCAGAATGAATTCAGTGAGAGACAAAGTTATAGTTAAGAAGTGGATTTATTGGACTTCTGTGGTGGCACAGTTGTTAAGAATCTGCCTTCCAATGCAAGGGACATGGGTTCGAGCCCTGGTCTGGGAAGATCCCACATGCCGTGGAACAACTAAGCCTGTGCACCACAACTACTGAGCCTGTGCTCCAGAGCTTGTGAGCCACAACTACTGAAGCCCTCGTGCCTAGAGCCCGTGCTCTGCAACAAGAGAAGCTACTGCAATGAGGAGCCCGCGCACAACAACGAGGAGTAGCCCCTGCTCACTGCAACTAGAGAGAGCCTGTGTGCAGCAAAGAAGACCCAACACAGCTAAAAATAAATAAATAAATAAATAAATAAATAAGAAAAATATTTTTTAAAAAAAGAAGTGGATTTATTTAGAGAGAAACACACTCCACAAGTGTTGGCCATCTCAGAAGGCGAGAGTGAAACCAGGGTATGGGGTTGTCAGTTTTTATAGGGGTAGGTCATTTCATAAGCTAATGAGTGGGAGGAGTGTTCCAGCTATTTTGGATAAGGGATGGGGATTTCCAGGAATTGGGCTCACTTTTTGACCTTTGTGGTTGGCCTTGGAACTGGCATGGCACCTGTGGGTGAGTCATTTAGCTTGCTGATGTGTTACAATTAGTGTGTACTGAGGCTCAAGGTCTAGTGGAAGTTGACTCATCTGCCATCTTGGACCTATTTGGTTCTAATCAGTTTATGTCATGTCCTTGGGGTATGTCATTCTTTTAAAGGTTGTCCCCTGCCCTTTCCTTCCTGTTTCAAAACTACAATGACATTGATGAATCTCAAAAACATTGTGCTAAATGAAACAAGCCAGACACAAAAGTCTATATAGTATATGATTCTATTTTTATGAAATTTCTAAAAAAGAGAAAACTGTGGAGACAGACATTGAAACTGAGCAGGACCCTTTGGGACCCTCTTGGGTACAAAAGCCCCTCCTTGCTTAGTCCCCTGCAGTAACATTGTGCTTTCCTTCACCACAATCCTGTGCCAGTAGATTGGTTTTGCTGTGCAAAATTTAGGTTCAGTAACAACATCAGATTAGTTGTCTCATGTAGGGGTGGGAGCAAATAGGTGCAAATAGGCAAAAATGAACTTTTTGGGTGATTGTAATGATCACTGCACAACTGTATAAATGTAACAAAACTCATCAAACTGTAGGCTTACAATGGATTAATTGTATGGTAGGTCAATTATACCTTAATAAGCCTGTTAAAAAAACCTTTGTGGTACTTTTTGTTTACAACAATTATCTTGGTAAAAGCATACACCCTTCCCATGGCCTATAAGGTCTTGCTTTATTTGGCTTGTTTGGTTTTGCCTCCCTGCCCAATTACCTTGCTCACTGATTTCCAGCAGTGCTGTACTATCTTCTGCCTCAAGGACTTCCTACTGCTGTCCTCTGCCTGAGATACCTTTAATCTTCCACTCTAGATGGAGAGCTATTACTAATCTTTTACATCTTAGTTTAAATGTCACTTCCTCAGAGAGATTCCCTGATAAAATCCCTTCACAGTTTAAATTAGGTCTGTCATTCTCTCTTACTAGACTGCTCCTTCAAAACATTTTTCAGTCTGTAATCACGTATTTACTTGTGATGATTTAATTTCTATCTTTCCACTTGAATGTAAGATCTAAAAGAGCAGGCACTATACCTATTTTATATATCATTTTCAGGAAGTATGCTCTAATGTTAAATTGATTCATCTAAAATAAACAAGCAGGGACTTCCATAGTGGCACAGTGGTTAAGAATCCACCTGTCAATGCAGGGGACACAGGTTCGAGCCCTGGTCCGGGAAGATCCCGCATGCCGTGGAGCAACTAAGCCTGTGTGCCATAACTACTGAAGCACTCGCGCCTGGAGGCCGTGCTCCACAAAAAGAGAAGCCACCACAATGAGAAGCACATGCACTGCAATGAAGAGTAGTCCCCGCTCACGGCAACTAGAGAAAGCTCGTGTGCAGCAATGAAGACCCAACATGGCCAAAAACAAATGAATAAAATAAAAAATAATAAAAAAGCCAATCCTTTAAAAATAAAATAAACAAGCAGATTAATTCATTTAATTACCCAGGATTACATATTTCAACTATAATATCTTGAAGGGTTCACTTCAAAGTGCACTGCTAAAATTAAAATTAAAATATTTCATTGATTTTTCTTTTTATCAGTTGGGCAACTGGTAACATTTTCATTTTATATTGGAGCATAGGATTTTTTTCAGGCTAAAGTTATTGCAGGCAAGCTCTATGGTATACAGGTTTGAGTCCTCATACTTGTGCAAATGTTTGTATATACTTTGGAAAGGATACACCTTTAATTGGCCATGTATCTGTAGAGAGCTTAACCATTGCCAAAAGCTCATTTGGGGGAATAATATTCAGGGAAGATTTCTAAAGGATATGTAGTCCTTCCAGATTATCAGGTACCTGCTTACTCATACTTGGCTATTTTGGTCCCTCTTAAAATTGCTTTTAGTGACTTATAACATCATTTAATACACAGAGCAACATTGTAAGAAATGCTCCTCCTGAATTTATCACAGAAATGCAGTGTTCTATATTTTCCAGTCCTTGTTTTTTTTATGAGAACCCACTGTCCTTCAGGTGCTTCAGACCTGAATATCCAGCTACCTCCTGGGCATCTACACTTGGATGCAGAACCAGGGATGAGAGTGAGATGACTGAGTATAACGTTTACACATAGAATCCTCTTCTATTAGAGTTAGTAGGAATGACTGGCCTTTAAATTTTTAGCAGGGTATAATTTTCCCTCAATAAAATATTAGTAGGTACCCCAATATGTAAAAGAGATAAAAAAGCAGCAGTGTGGAGAGGGGGCGTGCACCTTTCTTTCGGAACCTTCCAGGGAAAACGGGCCCCGGGTTTTCGTCTCTCCCACCCTCGGGAAGGAGAGCCCGAGTCTCCACCCTGCCGAGTTCCCACATTGGAGCTGTGTGGATGAAAGGCTCTTGGTGCTGCAGCCAGGAGTCAGTGCTGTGCCTCTGAGGTGGGAGAGCCAAATTCAGGACACTGGTCCACAAGAGATCTCCCAGCTCCACATAATAACAAACGGTGAAAATCTCCTAGAGATCTCCATCTCAACACCAACACCCAGCTTCACTCAACGACCAGCAAGCTACAGTGCTGGACACCCTATGCCAAACAACCAGCAAGAAAGGAACACAACCCCACACATTAGTAGAGAGGCTGCCTAAAATCATAATAAGGCCACAGACACCCCAAAACACACCACCAGACGTGGATCTGCCCACCAGAAAGACAAGATCCAGCCTCATCCACCAGAACACAGGCACTAGTCCGTTCCACCAGGAAGCCTACACAACCCACTGAACCAAGCTTAGCCACTGGGGACAGACACCAAAAACAACAGGAACTATGAACCTGCCGCCTGCAAAAAGGAGACCCCAAACACAGTAAGAGAAGCAAAATGAGAAGACAGAAAATCACACAGCAGATGAAGGAGCAAGATAAAAACCCACCAGACCTAACAAATGAAGAGGAAATAGGCAGTCTACCTGAAAAAGAATTCAGAATAATGATGGTAAAGATGATCCAAAATCTTGGAAATAGAATAGAGAAGATGCAAGAAATATTTAATAAGGACCTAGAAGAACAAAAGAGGAAACAAGCAATGATGAACAACACAATAAATGAAATTAAAAATACTCTAGAAGGGGGGCTTCCCTGGTGGCGCAGTGGTTGAGAGTCCACCTGCCAATGCAGGGGACACTGGTTCGTGCCCAGGTCCGGGAGGATCCCACATGCCGCAGAATGGCTGGGCCCGTGAGCCATGGCCTCTGAGCCTGCGCGTCCGGAGCCTGTGCTCTGCAACGGGAGAGGCCACAACAGTGAGAGGCCCGCGTAACGCAAAAAACAAAAACAAAAACAAAAACAAAAAAACCCAAAACTCTAGAAGGGATCAATAGCAGAATAACTGAGGCAGAAGAACAGATAAGTGACCTGGAAGATAAAATAGTGGAAATAACTACTGCAGAGCAGAATAAAGAAAAAACAATGAAAAGAACTGAGAACAGTCTCAGAGACCTCTGAGACAACATTAAGTGCACCAACATTCGAATTATAGGGGTCCCAGAAGAAGAAGAGAAAAAGAAAGGGACTGAGAAAATATCTGAAGAGATTATAGTTGAAAACTTCCCTAATATGGGAAAGGAACTAGTCAATCAACTCCAGGTAGCACAGAGATTCCCATACAGGATAAATCCAAGGAGAAACATGCCAAGACACACACTAACTAATCAAACTACCAAAAATTAAATACAAAGAAAACATATTAAAAGCAGCAAGGGAAAAACAACAAATAACATACAAGGGAATCCCCATAACGTTAACAGCTGATCTTTCATCAGAAACTGTGCAGGCTAGAAGGGAGTGGCAGGACATCTTTAAAGTGATGAAAGGGAAAAAACTACAACCAAGATTACTCTACCCAGCAAGGATCTCATTCAGATTTGATGGAGAAATTAAAACCTTTACAGACAAGGTAAAGCTGAGAGAGTTCAGCACCACCAAACCAGCTTTACAACAAATGCTAAAGGAACTTCTCTAGGCAAGAAACACAAGAGAAGGAAAAGACCTACAATAACAAACCCAAAACAATCAAGAAAATGGTAATAGGAGCATACCTATCAATAACTACCTTAAATGTAAATGGATTAAGTACTCCAACCAAACACACAGACTGGCTGAATGGATACAAACACAAGACCCATGTATATGCTGTCTACAAGAGACCCACTTCAGACCTAGGGACACATACAGACTGAAAGTGAGGGGATGGAAAAGACATTCCCTGCAAATGGAAATCAAAAGAAAGCTGGAGTAGCAATTCTCATATCAGACAAAATAGACTTTAAAATAAAGACGATTAGAAGAGACAAAGAAGGACACTACATAATGATCAAGGGATCAATCCAAGAAGAAGATATAACAAATGTAAATATTTATGCACCCAACATAGGAGCAGCTCAATACATAAGAAAATGCTAACAGCCATAAAAGGGGAAATGGACAGTAACACAATCATAGTAGGGGGCTTTAACACTTCACTTTCCCCAATGGACAGGTCATCCAAAATGAAAATAAATAAGGAAACACAAGCTTTTAGTGACACATGAAAAAAGATGGACTTAATTGATATTTATAGGACATTTCATCCAAAAACAAGAGAATACACTTTCTTCTCAAGTGCTCATGGAACATTCTCCAGCACAGATCATATCTTGGGTCACAAATATAGCCTTGGTAAATTTAAGATAATTGAAATTGTATCAAGTATCTTTTCCGACCACAACGCTATGAGACTAGATATCAATTTCAGAAAAAAAAGTCTATAAAAAATAGACACATGGAGGCTAAACAATACACTACTAAATAACCAAGAGATCACCGAAGAAATCAAAGAGGAAATCAAAAAATACCTAGAAACAAATGACAATGAAAACACGATTACGCACAACCTATGGGATGCAGCAAAAGCAGTTCTAAGAGCGAAGTTTATAGCAATATAATCCTATCTCAATAAACAAGAAACACCTCCAATAAACAACCTAAACTTACACCTAAAGCAATTAGAGAAAGAAGAACAAAAAAACCCCGAAGTTAGCAGAAGGAAAGAAATCATAAAGATCAGATCAGAAATAAATGAAAAACGAAGGAAATGATAGCAAAGATCAATAAAACTAAAACCTGGTTCTTTGAGAAGATAAACAAAATTGATAAACCATTAGCCAGACTCATCAGGAAAAAAAAGGGAGAAGAGTCATATCAACAGAATTAGAAATGAAAAAGGCGAAGTAAAAAGTGACACTGCAGAAATACAAAGAAGGATCATGAGAGATTACTACAAGAAACTATAGGCCAATAAAACGGACAACCTGGAAGATATGGACAAATTCGTGGAAAAGCATGATCTTTCGAGACTTTCAGCAGGAAATAGAAAGTCTAAACAGACCAATCAAAAGCACTGAAATTGAGATTGTGATTAAAAATCTTCCAGCAAACAGAAGTCCTGGACCAGATGGCTTCACAGACGAATTCTATCAAACATTTAGAGAAGAGCTAACACCTATCGTTCTCAAACTCTTCCAAAATATAGCAGAGGGAGGAACACTCCCAAACTCATTCTACGAGGCCACCATCACTCTGATACCAAAACCAGACAAGGATGTCACAAAGAAAGAAAACGACAGGCCAATATCACTGATGAACATAGAAGCAAAAATCCTCAACAAAATACTAGCAAACAGAATCCAACAGCACATTAAAAGGATTATACACTATGATCTATTGGGATTTATTCCAGGAATGCAAGGATTCTTCAATATATGCAAGTCAATCAACGTGATACACCATATTAACAAGTTGAAGGAGAAAAACCATATGATCATCTCAATAGATGCAGAGAAAGCTTTTGACAAAATTCAACACCCATTGATGATAAAAACCCTGCAGAAAATAGGCATAGAGGGAACTTTCCTCAACATAATAAAGGCCATATATGACAAACCCACAGCCAACATCATCCTCAATGGTGAAAAACTGAAACCATTTCCACTAAGATCAGAAACAAGACAAGGTTGCCCACTCTCACCACTCTTATTCAACATAGTTTTGGAAGTTTTAGCAACAGCAATCAGAGAAGAAAAGGAAATAAAAGGAATCCAAATCAGAAAAGAAGAAGTAAAGCTGTCACTGTTTGCAGATGACATGATACTATACAGAGAGAATCCTAAAGATGCTACCAGAAAACTACTAGAGCTAATCAATGAATTTGGTAAAGTAGCAGGATACAAAATTAATGCACAGAAATCTCTGGCATTCCTATACACTAATGATGAAAAATCTGAAAGCGAAATCAAGAAAACACTTCCACTTACCATTGCAACAAAAAGAATAAAATATCTAGGAATAAACCTACCTAAGGAGACAAAAGACCTGTATGCAGAAAATTATAAGACACTGATAAAAGAAATTAAAGATGATACAAATAGATGGAGAGATATACCATGTTCTTGGATTGGAAGAATCAACATTGTGAAAATGACTCTACTACCCAAAGCAATCTACAGATTCAATGCAATCCCTATCAAACTACCACTGGCTTTTTTCACAGAACTAGAACAAAAAATGTCACAATTTGTATGGAAACACAAAAGACCCCGAATAGCCAAAGCAATCTTGAGAATGAAATACAGAGCTGGAGGAATCAGGCTCCCTGACTTCAGATTATACTACAAAGCTACAGTAATCAAGACAGTATGGTACTGGCACAAAAACAGAAATATAGATCAATGGAACAGGATAGAAAGCCCAGAGATAAACCCATGCACATATGGTCACCTTATCTTTGATAAAGGAGGCAGGAATGTACAGTGGAGAAAGGACAGCCTCTTCAATAAGTGGTGCTGGGAAAACTGGACAGGTACATGTAAAAGTATGAGATTAGGGCTTCCCTGGTGGCCCAGTGGTTGGGAGTCCGCCTGCCAATGCCGGGGACATGGGTTCGTGCCCCAGTCCAGGAGGATCCCACATGTCGCGGAGCAGCTAGGCCCGTGAGAGCCATGGCAGCTGAGCCTGCACGTCCAGAGAGTGTGCCTCACAATGGGAGAGGCCACAACAGTGAGAGGCCTGCATACTGCAAAAAAAAAAAAAAAATGTATGAGATTAGAACACTCCCTCACACCATACACAAAAATAAGCTCAAAATGGATTAAAGACCTAAATGTAAGGCCAGAAACTATCAAACTCTTAGAGGAAAACATAGGCAGAACACTCTATGACATAAATCACAGCAAGATCCTTTTGGACCCACCTCCTAGAGAAATGGAAATAAAAACAAAAGTAAACAAATGGGACCTAATGAAACTTAAAAGCTTTTGCACAGCAAAGGAAACCATAAAAAAGACCAAAGGACAACCCTAAGAATGGGAGAAAATATTTGCAAATGAAGCAACTGACAAAGGATTAATCTCCAAAATTTATAAGCAGCTCATGCAGCTCAATAACAAAAAAACAAACAACCCAATCCAAAAATAGGCAGAAGACTTAAATAGACATTTCTCCAAAGAAGATATACAGATTGTCAACAAACACATGAAAGCATGCTCAACATCATTAATATTTAGAGAAATGCAAATCAAAACTACAATGAGATATCATCTCACACCAGTCAGAATGGCCATCATCAAAAAATCTAGAAACAATAAATGTTGAAGAGGGTGTGGAGAAAAGGGAACACTCTTGGACTGCTGGTGGGAATGTGAATTGGTACAGCCACTATGGAGAACAATATGGAGGTGCCTTAAAAAACTACAAATAGAACTACCATATGACCCAGCAATCCCACGACTGGGCATATACCCTGAGAAAACCATAATTCAAAAAGATTCATATACAAAATGTTCATTGCCGCTCTATTTACAATAACCAGGAGATGGAAGCAACCTAAGTGTCCTTCATCAGATGAATGGATAAAGAAGATGTGGCACATATATACAATGGAATATTACTCAGCCATTAAAAGAAATGAAACTGAGTTATTTGTAGTGAGGTGGATGGACCTAGAGTCTGTCATACAGAGTGACGTAAGTCAGAAAGAGAAAGACAAATACTGTATGCTAACACATATATATGGAATCTAAGAAAAGAAAATGTCATGATGAACCTAGGGGTAAGAGGGGAATAAAGACACACACCTACTAGAGAATGGACTTGAGGATATGGGAAGGGGGAAGGGTAAGCTGGGACAAAGTGAGAGAGTGGCATGGACATGTATACACTACCAAACGTAAAATAGATAGCTAGTGGGAAGCAGCCCCATAGCACAGGGAGATCAGCTCGGGGCTTTGTGACCACCTAGAGGGGTGGGATAGGGACGGTGGGAGGGAGGGAGATGCAAGAGGGAAGAGATATGGGAACATATGTATATATATAACTGATTCAGTTTGTTATAAAGCAGAAACTAACACACCATTGTAAAGCAATTATACTCCAATAAAGATGTTAGAATAAATAATGATAAAAAGCAGCAGTGTGGGTTGGGTTGCGGGGAAACCATGCTTTAGTGTTTTCCTCCCACTAAATTATCTTTGATCCCCTGAAGTAGATAACATCGAAGTTAAAAACCACTGATCTAGTCCAATCCCTTCATTGTTGTGACCCCCGCTGAAAAACAGGCATACGATTCATTTAATTGAATGTAAACAGTAAATGACTTCTCAGAAAGCTCTACGGGAAAATTTCCTCAGATACTTAGTAGACATAAATACAGTCTACAGTGACAGGAGGCTGCCCAAGATTAGCAGTATGTGAATTGGATCCATCAATTCTGCATGAGGATTCACCAAATGTGCTCTGGCTTGTTTATCAATCTTGTCTCCCAAAGGGTGACCTTTTTTTTTTTCCAAAGATGTGACTTTTTAAATATTTCACCCCAAATATTCTTTTCTTTTCTTTTTTTTTGAATTTTTATTTTTTATTGGAGCATAGTTGATTAACAATGTTGTGTTAGTTTCAGGTGTACAGCAAATGATTCAGTTATAAATATATATGTATCTATTCATTCTCAAATTCTTTTCCCATTTAGGTTATTACAGAATATTGAGCAGCATTCCCTGTGCTATACAGTAGGTCCTTGTTGGTTATCTATTTTAAATATAGCAGTGTGGCTTTTGAAGACTTCTCTAAAAATTGAGTCACAAGGGGGAGCTATTTGTTAATGTATTCATGTTTTAGGTGGGACTTCTCAAAGTTTCCCACAGAAGTATAATATTAATACTTTAATATTACTAAGTCTGGGCAGCCCTGGGCACTGAGCAAAATACTTCTGTGAGGTTTGGGAGAGAAGGAACATAAGGCAGCAAAGCCCTCACATGGCCCAATTTCTTTGAAGTCTCCTGATTTATCTCAAAAATTAATGCAAATACTGTATTCTGTTCCATAAATTGTCCACATTTATTTTAATACTAAAACAGTGTTTTACATTTTTTGGCACTTAAATTATTAATATCCCACATGTTTTTGTATCCCACTATCCTTGAAAAAATTAATGCTTCTAAAAGGTGTGCAGTTCTTACTAAGGTCACTTGTGCTCTCCAACTCAGTAAATCCAACAATCATATCTCCTCTGTACTCCTATTTCCCTCCATCCTGGTTGCCTTTGATACAGTTGATCTTGCTCACCTTCTGAAGTACTCTTTTCTCCGGTTCCCTGAGACATAGCATTTATCTCCTCTGTATGACTCTGCTCTGAGACCTAGTCTCTTCCCGTCTCTCTTTTCTGTTTCTCCTTTTCCCCCTCTCCTTTTTTTTTTCTTTTTAAAAATAAATAAATAATTAATTAATTTTTGGCTGCGCTTGGGCTTTCTCTAGTTGCAGTGAGCAGGAGGCTACTCTTTGGTGCGGTGTGTGGGCTTCTCATTGCGGTGGCTTCTCTTGTTGTAGAGCACGTGCTCACACGCGGGCTTCAGTAGTTGTGGGACGTGGGCTCTAGAGCGCAGGCTCAGTAGTTGTGTCTCAAGGGCTTAGTTGCTCCATGGCATGTGGGATCTTCCCGGACCAGGGATTGAACCCGTGTCCCCTGCACTGGCCGGCGGATTCTCAACCACTGTGCCACCAGGGAAGTCCCCCTTCTCCTCTTTTCTATTTAACTCTTCGTAGGTTATTTTATTCAATGTTTTGGCTTCAAATACTTTTTACAAGCTAATGCATTCCAATTTTCATCACAAGCCCGACTTCTCCCTTGAGCTCTGGGCTCCTGTATCGAACTATTTATGTGATATTTGCACTGGTATTTGTAACAGCTGCTCAAACCTCATGTGTCTAAGACAACTCCACCATGCCTCACTTTGAGGTTTTTTAATTCATTGTGCTGCATGCTCAGTGGGCATTTCCACTGAGTCTTCAGTTGGTGGAGGGGGGCGTGGAGTTCTTCTACTCCTTTAGGCTCTCTTGGCTGGTCTGAGAATTAAACTGACATGAGACAGATTAACAGAAGAAAATCAAACAAAAGTTTAATAACATATACATGGGAGAGACCCAGGAAAGCTGAGTACTCATATCATGCTGCTCACGACTTAAGCAGTAGTAGGTGCCAAGAAAGCACTTCTTACCAGATTTCACTGTGAAAAAGACTTATTTAGATGAGTTCTTGTAAATGGTTCACTCACTTCTAGAGTGTGAAAGTGTGATTTTCAGAAGTTAAAAACGTAACTTTTTTTTGCAAACAAAGTGAGCCCATGTCAAAGATTTAATCATCTCATTTATTAGTGAGGGAATCAGTATATAAAGCCGGTTCAAAGAGCATTTAAGGCACTGAGTATTTATAGGCAGTTTAATAAAGAATGGTTAGAATAAATTATCTAGGTTAGAAACAAAACTGAGTCATATTTAACAGGGCATTAGAATACAACCATTGGGATTATCTCTTCTACTAGAGAATCATTTGTAACTTTATTGGACATAAATCTATAAGTTAACATAATTTCACAGAATCTGAGTCCCTAATTAACAGTAAATAGAGGGGACTTCCCTGGTGGTCCAGTGGTTAAGACTTCACCTTCCAATGCAGGGGGCCCTGGTTCGATCCCTAGTGAGGGAACTAGATCCTGCAGGCTGCAACTAAGAAGCCTGCATGCTGCAACTAAGACCTGGTCCAGCCAAAATAAAAAAATAAATAATAAAATAATAAAGAAATAGTAAATAGAAAATTCAGGAAATGGTAACTTCTCTTAGAAAATAAAACAATCCTTGAGAAGATTGTTAAACAATGCTTCAGTGTGACAGTGAAAGGGCAGGCAGGTATCATCTTGGCCTCATTACTGTGTTTTGTGTGATTTTTCTTAAGAAGTGTGAGCAGGAGACTTTCATTCTATCCTGTGTACCTGTGGTGTTCTAACAAATGTGTGGCACAAAATGTGATGACAGAGTTCAGGGCATGCTACCCCAAAATATGGCACCTTGGCATACTGAATATCTTAAGCTGAAAGAGTTTGAGACAACAGCAGGAGCAGGAAAATCACTATGACACCCCCCATCCCCAAGTTCTCCCCTGAAACAGATCATAAAACTTCCATGTGAAAGGTACCCTCCCTGTACCAGGAGGAAGGAAGATGTTCTTATCACCAAAAATAGGAAATTTGGGGCTGAGAAACCTTACAAACCATGTCAAACTAACCCTTGTCTTCCTGGTTACTTTTTCACCATTTACTACCCGTAGCCCAAACGCCTCTGCCTTGTCAACTCTTCACAAATTTATTTTCTCCTTGTCTAAAAAGTATAAAAGCTTCTTGTTCTGGTCACTTTTTAGGTTTTCATTCTTCATTCTTTTGCTCTTTCTCCATTTTTCAGACACATTGTTTGGAATCATAAAAGAAAATCAGATTCATTATTTATGTCATGTTTTGTTTTCAATCAAAAGGAAATTTCTTGGTTTCTCTTTACATCTCATACACCCATATTGAGTTCTAAATGATTTTTAGCTGTTTCCAGAAACCAAATTTCCTCTCAAAAGATGATTTAATCCAGGAATTCCCTGGCAGTCCAGGGGTTAGGACTCAGCACTTTCACTGCCAGGGCCAGGGTTTGATCCCTGGTCAGGGAACTAACATCCCACAAGCCAGGCAGTGAGGCCAAAAAACAAAACAAAACGCTGCCCAACCAAAAAAAAAAAAAAAAAAAAAAAAAAAGGAAGATGATTTAGGCTTGAGTACAGTCCAGGCTGTAATTCAGTGTGTTGCTCCAAAACCACTGCTGGAGAGACTTGGACGCCCTCAGCTGATTGGACCCAGAAAGCTGTGTTACTGTGGTTGACTGGTTTTCTGTCTTTCAAGTTAGTGGTGTTCTCAAAGGTTATGGGGAGTGGACATTCACAGAAAGATAGACAAAATGAAAAGGCAGAGGACTTTGTACCAGATGAAGGAACAAGATAAAACCCCAGAAAAAAAAACTAAATGAAGTGGAGATAGGCAAACTTCCAGAAAAATAATTCAGAATAATGATAGTGAAGGTGATCCAGGACCTTGGAAAAAGAATGGAGACAAAGATCGAGAAGATGCAAGAAATGTTTAACAAAGACCTAGAAGAATTAAAGAACAAACACCTAGAATAATTAAAGAACAAACAAACAGAGACGAATGATACAATAACTGAAATGAAAAATACACTAGAAGGAATCAATAGCAGAATAACTGAGGGAGAAGAACGGATGAATGACCTGGAAGACAGAATGGTGGAATTCAGTGCTGCAGAACAGAATAAAGAAAAAAGAATGAAAAGAAATGAAGACAGCCTAAGAGACCTCTGGGACAACATTAAATGCAACAACATTCACATTATAGGGTCCCAGAAGGAGAAGAGAGACAGAAAGGACCCGAGAAAATATTCAAAGACATTAGACACAAAAACTTCCCTAATATGGGAAAGGAAATAGCCACTCAAGTCTAGGAAGCACAGAGAGTCCCACAGAGGATAAACCCAAGGAGAAACACGCCAAGACACATAGTAATCAAATTGGCAAAAAATAAAAACAAAGAAAAATTATTGAAAGCAGCAAGGGAAAAATGACAAATAACATGCAAGGGAACTCCCATAAGGTTAACAGCTGATTTCTCAGCAGAAACTCTACAAGCCAGAAGGGAGTGGCATGATATACTTAAAGTGATGAAAGGGAAGAACCTACAACCAAGATTACTCTACCTGGCAAGGATCTCATTCAGATTCAAGGGAGAAATCAAAAGTTTTACAGACAAGGAAAAGCTAAGAGAATTCAGCACCTCAAACCAGCTCTACAACAAATGCTAAAGGAACTTCTCTAAGTGGGAAACACAAGAGTAGAAAAGGTCAGACAAAAACCCATAACAATTAAGAAAATGGTCATAGGAACATACATATCAATAATTACCATAAACATGAATGGATTAAATGTTCCAACCAAAAGACACAAGCTCGCTGAATGGATACAAAAACAAGACCCATATACATGCTGTCTACAAGAGACCCACTTCAGACCTAGGGACACATACAGACTGAAAGTGAGGGGATGGAAAAAGATACTCCATGCAAATGGAAATCAAAAGAAAGCTGGAGTAGCAATATTCATATCAGATAAAATAGACTTTAAAATAAAAAATGTTACAAGAGACAAGGAAGGACATTACATAATGATTAAGGGATCAATCCAAGAAGAAGATATAACAATTATAAATATATATGTACCCAACATAGGAGCACCTCAATACATAAGGCAACTGCTAACAGCTATAAAAGAGGAAATCTATAGTAACACAATAATAGTGGGGGAATTTAACACCTCACTTACACCAATGGACAGATCATCCAGACAGAAAATTAATACGGAAACACAAGCTTTTAATGACACAATAGACCAGATAGATTTAATTGATATTTATAGGACATTCCATCCAAAAACAGCAGATTTCACTTTCTTCTCAAATGCACACAGAACATTCCCCAGGATCATATCTTGGGTCACAAATCAAGCCTCAGTAAGTTTAAGAAAATTGAAATCATATCAAGCATCTTTTCCGACCACAACACTATGGGATTACAGGGAAAAAAACGTAAAAAACACACAAACACATGGAGGCTAAACAATACGTTACTAAATAGCCAAGAGATAATTGAAGAAATAAAGAGGAAATCAAAAAATACCTAGAGACAAATTACAATGAAAACAGGACAGTCCAAAACCTATGGGATGCAGCAAAAGCAGTTATAAGAGAGAAGTTTATAGCAATACAAGCCTACCTCAAGAAACAAGAAAAATCTCAAATAAACAATCTAATCTTACACCTAAAGGAACTAGAGAAAGAAGAACAAACAAAACCCAAAGTTAGTAGAAGGAAAGAAATCATAAAGATCAGAGCAGAAATAATTGAAATAGAAACAAAGAAAACAATAGCAAAGATCAATAAAACTAAAAGGTGGTTCTTTGAGAAGATAAACAAAACCGATAAACCTTTAGCCAATCTCATCAAGAAGAAGAGGGAGAGGACTCAAATCAATAAAATTAGAAATGAAAAAGGAGAAGTTACACTGCAGAAATACAAAGCATCATAAGAGACTACTACAAGCAACACTATGACAACCTGGAAGAAATGGATAAATTCTTAGAAAGGTATAACCTTCCAAGACTGAACCAGGAAGAAATAGAAAAGATGAACAGACCAATCACAAGTAATGAAATTGAAACTGTGATTAAAAATCTTCCAACAAACAAAAGTCCTGGACCAGATAGCTTCACAGGTGAATTCTATCAAACATTTAGAGGAGAGCTAACACCCATCTTTCTCAAACTCTTCCAAAAATGTGCAGAGGAAGGAACACTTCCAAACTCATTCTATGAGACCACCATCACCCTGATACCAAAACCAAATAAAGATACTATAAAAAAAGAAAATTACAGACCAGTATCACTCATGAATATAGATGGAAAAATCCTCAACAAAATGTTAGCAAACAGAGTCCAACAACACATTAAAAGGATCATATACCATGATCAAGTGGGATTTTTTTTTTTTTTTTTTTTTTTTTTTTTTTGCGGTATGTGGGCCTCTCACTGTTGTGGCCTCTCCCATTGTGGAGCACAGGCTCCGGATGCACAGGCTCAGCAGCCATGGCTCACGGGCCCAGCCACTCCGTGGAATGTGGGATCCTCCCGGACCGGGGCACAAACTCATGTCCCCTGCATCGGCAAGCAGACTCTCAACCACTGCGCCACCAGGGAAGCCCAATCAAGTGGTATTTGTCCCAGGGATGCAAGCATTCTTCAATATACACAAATCAATCAATGTGATACAGCATATTAACATATGATTATCTCAATAAATGCAGAAAAAGTTTTTGACAAAATTCAACACCTAATTATGATTAAAAATGCTTCAGAAAGTGGGCATAGAGGGAACCTACCTCAACATAATAAAGGTCATATATGACAAACCCACAGCAAACATCATTCTCATTGATGAAAAACAGAAAACATTTCCTCTAAGATCAGGAACAAGACAAGGATGTCCACTCTCACCACTCCTGTTCAACATAGTTTTGGAAGTCCTAGCCATGGCAATCAGAGAAGAAAATGAAATAAAAGGAATACAAATTGGAAACGAAGTAAAATTGTCACTGTTTGCAGATGACATGATACTATACATAGAGAATCCTGAAGATGCCACCAGAAAACTACTAGAGCTAATCAATGAATTTGGTAAAGTTGCAGGATACAAAATTAATGCACAGAAATCTCTTGCATTCCTATACACTAACAACAAAATACCAGAAAGAGAAATTAAGAAAACAATCCCATTCACCATTGTAACAAAAAGAATGAACTACCTAGGAATAAACCTACCTAAGGAGGTAAAAGCCCTGTTCTCAGAAAACTATAAGACACTGATGAAAGAAATAAAAGATGACAGAAACAGATGGAGAGATGTACTACATTCTTGGATTGGAAGAATCAATATTGTGAAAATCACTATACTACCCAAAGCAATCTACAGATTCAATGCAATCCCTATTAAATTACCAGTGGCATTGTTTACAGAACTAGAACAAAAAAATCTTAAAATTTGTATGGTGACACAAAAGACCCCAAATAGCCCAAGCAGTCTTGAGGGAAAAACAGAGCTGGAGGACTCAGACTCCCTGACTTCAGACTATACTACAAAGCTACAGTAATCAAGACAATATGGTACTGGCCCAAAAACAGACATGTAGATCAATGGAACAGGCTTTATCTGCCCAAGATAAAGCCATGCACCTATGGTCAACTAATGTATGACCAAGGAGGCCAGGATATACAATGGAGAAGAGGCAGTCTCTTCAATAAGTGGTGCTGGGAAAACTGGACAGCTACATGGAAAAGAATGAAATTAGAACACTCCCTAACACCCTACACAAAAATAAACACAAAATGGATTAGAGAACTAAATGTAAGACTGGACAGTATAAAACTCTTAGAGGAAAACATAGGAAGAACACTCTTTGACATAAATCACAGCAAGATCTTTTGTGACCCACCTCCTAGAGTAATGGAAATAAAAACAAAAATAAACAAAGGGACCTAATGAAACTTAAAACCTTTTTCAAAGCAAAGGAAAGTACAAACAAGACGAAAGGACAATCCTCAGATTGGGAGAAAATATTTGCAAACAAATCAATGGACAAAGGATTAATCTCCAAAATATATAAACAGCTCATGCAACTCAATATTAAAAAAACAAACAACCCAATCCAAAAATGGGCAGAAGACCTAAATAGACATTTCTCCAAAGAAGACATAGAGATGGCCAAGAAGCACATGAAAAGCTGCTCAACATCACTAATTATTATAGAAAAGCAAATCAAAACTACAATGAGGTATCACCTCACACCAGTTAGAATGGCCATCATCAAAAAATCTAGAAACAACAAATGCCGGAGAGGATGTGGAGAAAAGGGAACCCTCTTGCACTTTTTGTGGGAATGTAAATTGATACAGCCACTATGGAGAACAGTATGGATCTTCCTTAAAAAATTAAAATTAGAATTACCATATAACCCAGCAATCCCACTACTGGGCATATACGCAGAGAAAACCATAATTCAAAAAGACACATGCGGGCCTCCCTGGTGGCGCAGTGGTTGAGAGTCCGCCTGCCGATGCAGGGGATACGGGTTCGTGCCCCGGTCTGGGAGGATCCCATATGCCGCGGAGCGGCTGGGCCCGTGAGCCATGGCCGCTGAGCCTGCGCATCCGGAGCCTGTGCTCCGCAACGGGAGAGGCCACAACAGTGAGAGGCCCGCGTACGGCAAAAAAAAAAAAAAAGACACATGCACCCCAACGTTCATTGCCGCATTATTTGCAATAGCCAGGTCATGGAAGCAACCTAAATGTCCATCGAAAAACAAATGGATAAAGAAGATGTGGTACATATATACAATGGAATATTACTCAGCCTTAAAAAGGAACACAGTTGGGTCATTTGTAGAGATGTGGATGGATCTAGAGACTGTTATACAGAGTAAAGTAAGTCAGAAAGAGAAAAGCAAATATTTTATATTAATGCATATATGTGCAATCTAGAAAAATGGTACAGATGAACCAGTTTGCAGGGCAGAAATAGAGTCACAGATGTAGAGAACAAATGTAAGGACACCAAGCAGGGAAGGCGGTGGGGAAAGTGGTGGTGGTGGTGGGATGAATTGGGAGATTGGGATTGACATATATACACTAATATGTATAAAATGGAAAACTAATGAGAACCTGCTGTAAAAAAACTAAATAAAATAAAACTCAAAATTTCCAAAAATGCCAAGAAAGGTTATTGGGAGTGGTTTAATTCTCCCACACCACTCTAGAGGACTCTGCTGTTTTAGTTGGAGCTCCTGCCTCTGCTTGTCTTCCTTCTTGGTTGCTTGTCTTTTCTGCTTTTGTCTGTTATTATTTTGGCTGCTGCCAGCGAACCATTACATCTGATTTTTTGCCTGTTTTTCACGTGCCAGCTACCTGAAAGTTAACTGAGGGTGGCTGAGGGAGGCCAGATTGCCTGGTACAAGTAAAGTAAGGTCAAGTGACTGTAATGGATTTGTGGGTGTGAATATAGTTCTGTTTCTGTCCTACAGAGTGAATGGTAGGTGCTCAGATTACTACTCCCATGAAGACTCAAAGAGTTGGCTTGAAGAATTATAGTGAGCTCAATGTGGAGAGGCTGTTAGAACTTGTATGCATAAGAGGAGTCCAAGAAAATAATGTTTTTGAGCTTATTTATTTCGTCTTAAGTTATTATATGTACATACTGTTATTCAACTAGAAAATACAATCTCTGAAGCTTACTCCTTTTTAAAAAGTGACTTCCCCCCTTCACTTGGAAGATTTCCTTTTGGAAAGATAAATCTTCAGAAACTGCATAACAGAAGTATCTAATTGTAATGCTGAGCTTCGAACACATTTTATTTTATTTTATTTTACATCTTTATTGGAGTATAATTGCTTTACAATAGTGTGTTAGTTTCTGCTTTACAACAAAGTGAATCAGTTATACATATACATATGTTCCCATATCTCTTCCCTCTTGTGTCACCCTCCCCCCCACCCACCCCATCCCACCCCTCTAGGTGGTCACAAAGCACCGAGCTGATCTCCCTGTGCTATGTAGCTGCTTCCCACTAGCTATCGATTTTACGTTTGGTAGTGTATATATGTCCATGCCTTTCTCTCGCCTTGTCACAGCTTACTCTTCCCACTCCCCATATCCTCAAGTCCATTCTCTAGTAGGTCTGTGTCTTTATTCCCGTCTTACCCCTAGGTTCTTCATGACATTTTTTAAATTCCATATATATGTGTTAGCATACAGTATTTTGTCTTTCTCTTTCTGACTTACTTCACTCTGTATGACAGACTCTAGGTCCATCCACCTCATTACAAATAGCTCAATTTCGTTTCTTCTTATGGCCGAGTAATATTCCATTGTATATATGTGCCACATCTTCTTTATCAATTCATCCGATGATGGACACTTAGGTTATTTCCATCTCCGGGCTATTGTAAATAGAGCTGCAATGAACATTTTGGTACATGACTCTCTTTGAATTATGGTTTTCTCAGGGTATATGCCCAGTAGTGAGATTGCTGGGTCATATGGTAGTTCTATTTTTAGTTTCTTAAGGAACCTCCATACTGTTCTCCATAGTGGCTGTACCAATTCACATTCCCACCAGCAGTGCAAGAGTGTTCCCTTTTCTCCACACCCTCTCCAGCATTTATTGTTTCTAGATTTTTTGATGATGGTCATTCTGACTGGTGTGAGGAGATATCGCATTGTAGTTTTGATTTGCATTTCTCTAATGATTAATGATGTTGAGCATTCTTTGATGTGTTTGTTGGCAGTCTGTATATCTTCTTTGGAGAAATGCCTATTTAAGTCTTCTGCCCATTTTTGGATTGGGTTGTTTGTTTTTTTGCTATTGAGCTGCATGAGCTGCTTATAACTTTTGGAGATTAATCCTTTGTCAGTTGCTTCATTTGCAAATATTTTCTCCCATTCTGAGGGTTGTCTTTTGGTCTTGTTTATGGTTTCCTTTGCTGTGCAAAAGCCTTGAAGTTTCATTAGGTCCCATGTGTTTATTTTTGTTTTTATTTCCATTTCTCTAGGAGGTGGGTCAAAAAGGATCTTGCTGTGATTTATGTCATAGAGTGTTCTGCCTGTGTTTTCCTCTAAGAGTTTGATAGTTTCTGGCCTTACACTTAGGTCTTTAATCCATTTTGAGCTTATTTTTGTGTATGGTGTTAGGGAATGATCTAATCTCATACTTTTACATGTCCCTGTCCAGTTTTCCCAGCACCACTTATTGAAGAGGCTGTCCTTTCTCCACTGTACATTCCTGCCTCCTTTATCAAAAATAAGTTGACCATATGTGCGTGGGTTTATCTCTGGGCTTTCTATCCTGTTCCATTGATCTATCTTTCTGTTTTTGTGCCAGTACCATACTGTCTTGATTACTGTACTGTTGTAGTATAATCTGAAGTCAGGGAGCCTGATTCCTCCAGCTCCGTTTTTCGTTCTCAAGATTGCTTTGGCTATTCGGAGTCTTTTGTTTCTCCAAACAAATTTTGAAATTTTTTGTTCTAGTTTTGTGAAAAATGCCAGTGGTAGTTTGATAGGGATTGCATTGAATCTGTAGATTGCTTTGTGTAGTAGAGTCATTTTCATAATATTGATTCTTCTGATCCAGGAACATTGTATATCTCTCCATCTATTTGTATCATCTTTAATTTCTTTTATCAGTGTCTTATAATTTTCTGCATACAGGTCTTTTGTCTCCTTAGGTAGGTTTATTCCTAGATATTTTATTCTTTTTGTTGCAATGGTAAATGGGAGTGTTTTCTTGATTTCACTTTCAGGTTTTTCATCATTAGTGTACAGGAATGCCAGAGATTTCTGTGCATTAATTTTGTATCCTGCTACTTTACCAAATTCATTGATTAGCTCTAGTAGTTTTCTGGTAGCATCTTTAGGATTCTCTCTGTATAGTATCATGTCATCTGCAAACAGTGAGAGCTTTACTTCTTCTTTTCCAATTTGGGTTCCTTTTATTTCCTTTTCTTCTCTGATTGCTGTTGCTAAAACTTCCAAAAGTATGTTGAGTAAGAGTGGTGAGAGTGGGCAGCCTTGTCTTGTTCCTGATCTTAGTGGAAATGGTTTCACTTTTTCACCATTGAGGGCGATGTTGGCTGTGGGTTTGTCATATATGGCCTTTATTATGTTGAGGAAAGTTCCCTCTATGCCTACTTTCTGCAGGGTTTTTGTCATAAATGGGTGTTGAATTTTTTGAAAGCTTTCTCTGCATGTATTGAGATGATTATATGGTTTTTCTCCTTCAATTTGTTAATATGGTGTATCACGTTGATTGATTGGCATATATTGAAGAATCCTTCCATTCCTGGAATAAACCCCACTTATCATGGTGTATGATCCTTTTAATGTGGTGTTGGATTGTGTTTGCTAGTATTTTGTTGAGGATTTTTGCATCTATGTTCATCAGTGATATTGGCCTGTAGTTTTCTTTCTTTGTGACATCCTTGTCTGGTTTCGGTATCAGGGTGATAGTGGCCTGGTAGAATGAGTTTGGGAGTGTTCCTCCCTCTGCTATATTTTGGAAGAGTTTGAGAAGGATAGGTGTTAGCTCTTCTCTAAATGTTTGATAGAATTTGCCTGTGAAGGCATCTGGTTCTGGGCTTTTGTTTGTTGGAAATTTTTTTTTTTTTTTTTTCTGTACGTGGGCCTCTCACTGTTGTGGCCTCTCCTGTCGCGGAGCACAGGCTCTGGATGCGCAGGCTCAGCAGCCATGGCTCACGGGCCCAGCCGCTCCGCGGCATGTGGGATCTTCCCGGACCGGGGCACGAACCTGTGTCCCTTGCATCGGCAGGCGGACTCTCAACCACTGCGCCACCAGGGAAGCCCTGTTGGAAAAGTTTTAATCACAGTTTCAATTTCAGTGCTTGTGATTGGTCTGCTCATATTTTCTATTTCTTCCTGATTCAGTCTTGGCAGGTTGTGCATTTCTAAGAATTTGTCCATTTCTTCCAGGTTGTCCTTTTTATTGGCATAGAGTTGCTTGTAGTAATCTCTCATCTTTTGTATTTGTGCAGTGTCAGTTGTTACTTCTCCTTTTTCATTTCTAATTCTGTTGATTTGACTCTTCTCCCTTTTTTTCTTTATGAGTCTGGCTAATGGTTTATCAATTTTGTTTATCTTCTCAAAGAACAAGGTTTTAGTTTTATTGATCTTTGCTATCATTTCCTTCATTTGTTTTTCATTTTTTTCTGATCTGATTTTTATGATTTCTTTCCTTGTGCTAATTGTGGGGTGTTTTTGTTTTTCTTTCTCTAATTTCTTTTGGTGCAAGGTTAGGTTGTTTATTCGAGATGTTTCCTGTTTCTTGAGGTAGGGCTCTATTGCTATAAACTTCCCTCTTAGAACTACTTTTGCTACACCCCATAGGATTTGGGTCGTCGTGTCTCCATTGTCATTTGTTTCTAGGTATTTTTTTATTTCCTCTTTGATTTCTTCAGTGATCACTTCATTATTGAGTAGTGTATTGTTTAGCCTCCATGTGTTTGTATTTTTTACAGCTCTTTTCCTGTAATTGATATCTAGTCTCATAGCATTGTGGTCGGAAAAGATACTTGATACAATTCCAATTTTCTTAAATTTACCAAGTGTTGATTTGTGACCCAAGATATGATCTATCCTGGAGAATGTTCCATGAGCACTTGAGAAAAATGTGTATTCTGTTGTTTTTGGATGGAATGTCCTATAAATATCAATTAAGTCCATCTTGTTTAATGTATCATTTAAAGCTTGTGTTTCCTTATTTATTTTCATTTTGGATGATCTGTCCATTGGTGAACGTGGGGTGTTAAAATCCCCTACTATGAATGTGTTACTGTCGATTTCCCTTTATGGCTGTTAGTATTTGCCTTATGTATTGAGGTGCTCCTATGTTGGGTGCATAAATATTTACAATTGTTATATCTTCTTCTTGGATCGATCCCTTGATCATTATGTAGTGTCCTTCTTTGTCTCTTCTAATAGTCTTTATTTTAAAGTCTATTTTGTCTAATATGAGAATTGCTACTCCAGCTTTCTTTTGGTTTCCATTTCCATGGAATATCTTTTTCCATCCCCTTGCTTTCAGTCTGTATGTGTCTCTAGGTCTGAAGTGGGTCTCTTGTAGACTGCCTATATAGGTTCTTGTTTTTGTATCCATTCAGCCAATCTGTGTCTTTTGGTGGGAGCATTTAGTCCATTTACATTTAAGGTAATTATCGATATTTATGTTCCTATTCCCATTTTCTTAATTGTTTTGCATTTGTTATTGTAGGTCTTTTCCTTCTCTTGTGTTTCTTGCCTAGAGAAGTTCCTTTTGCATTTGTTGTAAAGCTGGTTTTGTGGTGAACTCTCTCAGCTTTACCTTGTCTGTAAAGATTTTAATTTCTCCATCAAATGTGAATGAGATCCTTGCTGGGTAGTGTAATCTTGGTTGCAGGATTTTTCTCCTTCATTATTTTAAATATGTCCTGCCAGTCCCTTCTGGCTTTCAGAGTTTCTGCTGAAAGATCAGCTGTTAACCTTATGGGGATTCCCTTGTGTGTTATTTGTTGTTTTTCCCTCGCTGCTTTTAATATGTTTTCTTTGTATTTAATTTTTGACAGTTTGATTAATATGTGTCTTGGCATATTTCTCCTTGGATTCATCCTGTATGGGACTCTCTGTGCTTCCTGGACTTGATTAACTATTTCCTTTCCCACATTAGGGTAGTTTTCAACTATAATCTCTTCAAATATTTTCTCAGTCCCTTTCTTTTTCTCTTCTTCTTCTGGAACCCCTATAATTCGAATGTTGGTGCGTTTTATTTTGTCCCAGAGGTCTGTCAGACTGTCCTCAGTTCTTTTCATTCTTTTTTCTTTATTCTGCTCTGCAGTAGTTATTTCCACTATTTTATCTTCCAGGTCACTTATCTGTTTTTCTGCCTCAGTTATTCTGCTTTTGATCCCATCTAGAGTATTTTTAATTTCATTTATTGTGTTATTCATCATTGTTTGTTTCATCTTTAGTTCTTCTAGGTCCTTGTTAAATGTTTCCTGCATTTTGTGTATTCTATTTCCAAGATTTTGGTTCATCTTTACTATCACTATCCTGAATTCTTTTTCAGGTAGACTGCCTATTTCCTCTTCATTTGTTAGGTCTGGTGGGTTTTTATCTTGCTCCTTCATCTGCTGTGTGTTTTTTTGTCTTCTCATTTTGCTTCTCTTACTGTGTTTGGGGTCTCCTTTTTGCAGGCAGCAGGTTCGTAGTTCCCATTGTTTTTGGTGTCTGTCCCCAGTGGCTAAGCTTGGTTCAGTGCGTTGTGTATGCTTCCTGGTGGAGGGGACTAGTGCCTGTGTTCTGGTGGATAAGGCTAGATCTTGTCTTTCTGGTGGGCAGGTCCACGTCTGGTGGTGTGTTTTGGGGTGTCTGTGGCTTTATTATGATTTTAGGCAGCCTCTCTGCTAATGGGTGGAGTTGTGTTCCTGTCTTGCTAGTTGTTTGGCATAGGGTGTCCAGCACTGTAGCTTGCTGGTCGTTGAGTGAAGCTGGGTGTTGGTGTTGAGATGATCTCTGGGAGATTTTTGCCATTTGATATTCTATGGAGCTGGGAGGTCTCTTGTGGATCAGTGTCCTAAAGTTGGCTCTCCCACCTCAGAGGCACAGCACTGACTCCTGGCTGCAGCACCAAGAGCCTTTCATCCACAGGCCTTTCATCCAAGAGCCATTCTCCCTCAGAATAAAAGGGAGAGAAAGTAGAAAGAAAGAATTAGTAGAAGTAGAAAGATAGAAAGAAAGAAAGACAGCAAGCAAGGAGGGATGGAGAGAGGGAGGGATGGAGGGAGGAAGGAAGGAGGGAGGGAAGGAAGGAAAAAAGAAAGAAAGAAGATAAAGTAAAATAAAATAAAGTAAGATAAAATAAAATAAAGTTATTAAAATAAAAATAATTATTAAGAAAAAAATTAAAACAAACAAAAAAAAAACCGGACGGATAGAACCCTAGGAGAAATCGTGGAAGTAAAGCTCTACAGACAAAATCTCACCAAGAAGCATACACACACACACTCACAAAAAGGGGAAAAAATCATAAATCTTGTACTCAAAGTCCACCTCCTCAATTTGGGATGATTTGTTGTCTATTCATGTATTCCACAGATGCAGGGTACATCAAATTGATTGTGGAGCTTTAATCCGCTGCTTCTGAGGCTGCTGGGAGAGATTTCCCTTTCTCTTCTTTGTTCGCACAGCTCCCGGGGCTCAGCTTTGGATCTGACCCCTCCTCTGCGTGTAGGTCGCCGAATGGCGTCTGTTCTTTGCTCAGACAGGACGGGGTTAAAGGAGCAGCTGCTTCGGTGACTCTGGCTCACTCAGGCCGGGGGGTGGGAGGGAGGGGCACGGCGTGCGGGGGGGGGGGGAGGGAGGCGCACGGCGTGCGGGGGTGGGAGGGAGGCGCACGGCGTGCGGGGGGGGAGGGAGGCGCACGGCGTGCGGGGGGGAGGGAGGGTCACGGCGTTCGGGGGGGTAGGGAGGGTCACGGCGTGCGGGGGGGGGGAGGGAGGGTCACGGCTTCCGGGGGGGAGGGAGGGGCACGGCGTGCGTGGGTGGGAGGGAGGGGCACGGCGTGCGGGGGGGAGGGAGGGGCACGGCGTGCCGGGGGGGAGGGAGGGGCACGGCGTGAGGGGTGGGGGAGGGAGGGGCACGGCGTGCGGGGGGGAGGGAGGGGCACGGCGTGCGGGGGGGGAGGGAGGGGCACGGCGTGCGGGGGGGGGAGGGAGGGGCACGGCGTGCGGGGCGGGCCTGCGGCGTCAGAGGCCGGCGTGACGTTGCACCAGCCTGAGGCGTGCCGTGAGTTCTTCCGGGGAAGTTGTTCCTGGATCCCGGTACCCTGGCAGTGGCGGGCTGCACAGGCTCACCGGAAGGGGGGTGTGGAGCGTGACCTGTGCTCACACACAGGCTTCTTGGTGGCGGCAGCAGCAGCCTTAGTGTCTTATGCCCGTCTCTGGGGTCCGCCCTTTTAGCCGCAGCTCGCGCCTGCCTCTGGAGCTCCTTTAAGCAGCTCTCTTAATCCCCTCTCTTCGCGCACCAGGAAACAAAGAGGGAAGAAAATGTCTCCTGCCTCTTCGGCAGGTCCAGACTTTTCCCCGGACTCCCTCCCGGCTAGCCGTGGCGCACTAACCCCCTTCAGGCTGTGTTCACGCCGCCAACCCCAGTCAGCTCCCTGCGCTCTGACCGAAGCCCGAGCCTCAGCTCTCAGCCCCGCCCGCCCCGGCGGGTGAACAGACAAGCCTCTCGTGCTGGTGAGTGCTGGTCGGCACCGATCCTCTGTGCGGGAATCTCTCCGCTTTGTCCTCCGCACCCCTGTTGCGGTGCTCTCCTCCGCGGCTCCGAAGCTCCCCCCTCCACCACCCGCAGTCTCCGCCCGCGAAGGGGCCTCCTAGTGTGTGGAAACCTTTCCTCCTTCACAGCTCCCTCCCACTGGTGCAGGTCCCGTCCCTATTCTTTTGTCTCTGTTTCTTCTTTTTTCTATTGCCCTACCCAGGTACGTGGGGACTTTCTTGTCTTTTGGGAAGTCTGAGGTCTTCTGCCAGCGTTCAGTAGGTGTTCTGTAGGAGTTGTTCCACGTGCAGATGTATTTCTGATGTATCTGTGGGGAGGAAGGTGATCTCCGTGTCTTACTCTTCCGCCATCTTCCCCTCGTCCCCCTGCACACATTTTATTGTTGAACAAGACACTTTTACAGCTGGTTTATTTTTTTTATTATTTTGTATGTATGTATGCATGTATGTATGTATGTATGTATTTATTTGTGGTACGAGGGCCTCTCAGTGCTGTGGCCTCTCCCGTTGTGGAGCACAGGCTCCGGACGCACAGGCTCAGCGGCCATGGCTCACGGGCCCAGCTGCTCTGCGGCATGTGGGGTCTTCCCGGACCAGGGCACGAACCTGTGTCGCCTTCATCGGCAGGCGGACTCTCAACCACTGCACCACCAGGGAAGCCCACAGCTGGTTTATTTTTAATTTCCTTGAAAGAACTTGTGAAATATGGTTTGCCTCATAATGCTTCTCAATACTGTAGTTTTCATTTAAATTATAATTTTATGTTTAAAACCTGAATTATATGATAAGTGATAGAAGATAAAATGGCTTTAATAATATTTCTAAATGTTATAGGATTATGAATCGTCCTTGGGACCTATGTTTCATTCTCAACCGAGGAGATGGAGAGACTCCTCACCGCCCCTTCTGAGGGAGACTGCTTCAGCATCAGCTGGAACCATGACCATTTTAAAGGCCCAAGTCAGAGCCCTAGCTGGATTTTCCAACCTCTTCCATTGAACTGCAGCACAACAGGTCAGTCACTTGATTGGTCGTTCCTTCCCTGTGTGTGAGATCTGATCAGAAATACTTGATCGGGAACAGTCAGACTAGAGCTGGGCTGAGTTTCTTAAAGCAGATCCCTGTTTCTCCACTATCAGGACTTGAGGATTTCTGAAATTAAATTCCATGTACACTGTTGTGAGAATGTATGAGGTGGAGGATGTTTTATTTGCTGTTATGTAAATTTTCAGATAATGAGGTAATTCCCATTCATACATAGTTGCAATTATAATTAAAATTTGGTTCAATAAAAGACAAAGCAAACACTTTCATAATGTTTCATTTCTCAAGTTGATATCTTATTTTTTTTATAAATTTATTTATTTATTTTTGGCTGCGTCGGGTCTTCGTTGCTGCGTGCAGGCTTTCTCTAGTTGTGGCGAGAGCGGGCTACTCTTCGTTGCGGTGCGCGGGCTTCTCATTGCAGTGGCTTCTCTTGTTGTGGAGCATGGGCTCTAGGCACGCGGGCTTCAGTAGTTGTGGCACACGGGCTCAGTAGTTGTGGCTCGTGGACTCTAGAGCGCAAGCTCAGTAGTTGTGGCACACGGGTTAAGTTGCTCTGCGGAATGTGGGATCTTCCTGGACCAGGGATCGAACCTGTGTCCCCTGCATTGGCAGGCGGATTCCCAATCACTGTGCTACCAGGGAAGCCCCTTAAGTTGATAACTTGATAAAACCTGATGTTTCTCCAACTATTTACCATGAAAATTTGATTCCCAGTTAAAATGATTCCTACGCGGTAGCCTTTTCCTGGTATCACTTGTTCTTTGAGAACTGGGACAATGTTTCGAAGTCTATTCAAGGTGTAGAGGAAGGAAAACAGCAGGAAGACAAAGGCTTCCTGAAGGAGGAGGTGTCCAGCTTTGGGCTTCGTCGACAAGCAAATTGCGGTGGTAAGCAGCAAGTAGAGGAGTTGCTTCCCAAGGCAACTAGTGAGGCAGCCTGGCTTTAACGTTACAACTATATGGGTTCAAATCCCTGTTCGGCCTCTACTTGCTGTGTGAATCAGGGCAAATTACTTAACTTCTATGAGTCTTTGATTTCTCATCTAAAGATCACTACATGGAAAAAGATAGCAACACTAAAAATAATGAGGTAATAAAGACATCTAAGTTTTGTTTTCTCCTTCAAGAACTTGGGTATAGATAGCTTAAATATGATACATGTATGGCTGTTAGCCAGAACTGGTGTCATCTTGCGCCCTTACAATTTCTCCTGTCCTTTCACTGACCCTACCCAGGACTGTACTGTGCAGTGAATCACTTCTCTGTTGTCAAGGGCTTTGTAGTTAATAGATATTGTTTAATAATCACTAGGACCAGGTGGCCTCTATGCTCCGTTAGTCCCCAAACAATAATGAAAGCCTTCCCTGACATATTCTGGTGCTCATGAGACTAGTTAACCTGTTCATAAATCTTAGCTTAGGAATGCATGTCCCTTATCTAAGCACGTACCCCCTCATAACCCTAGGTAAACTATAAAATTGTTCCAAAGGCCCCTTGGTGGTATGGAGTGCAGCTGTGAATGCTTCCAGATCATTGTCTGCCTGATTCAGATCCCACTCTGTGAGTAAGTTACCCTATAATAAACTGATCCATTGATGATATGGAGCCGCCTGCCTTATTTTTCAGTCTCCAGATGCCTTCTCAGTTTGGTGGGCACTGTTTCCTCCATCCTCCAGCAGCACTGCTCCTGTTGGACAGCTTTAGTTGGTTTTGAAGATTTGGAATTAGGTGCTTCTCTGACTGGGGGTTGTTGCCAATAAAAACCTAGAGACACATCAACAACTTATATCAGGAGGTCCACTCTTTTTTTTATTATTATTATTATTTTAAGCATCTTTATTGGAGTATAATTGCTTTACAGTGGTGTGTCAGTTTCTGCTTTATAACAAAGTGAATCAGTTATACATATACATATGTCCCCATATCTCCTCCCTCTTGTGTCTCCCTCCCTCCCACCCTCCTTTTCCCACCCCTCTAGGTGGTCACAAAGCATCGAGCTGATCTCCCTGTGCTATGGGGCTGCTTCCCACTAGCTATCTATTTTACGTTTGGTAGTGTATATATGTCCATGCCACTCTCTCACTTTGTCCCAGCTTACCCTTCCCCCTCCCCATATCCTCAAGTCCATTGTCCAGTTGGTCTGCATCTTTATTCCCATCTTGCCCCTAGGTTCTTCTGACAGGAGGTCCACTCTTAATGATTGAGAATAATTCTTCCTTTGCTATTATTTGCTTGCTGCATCCTGGAAGGTCCATCTGAGAAGCATGAGGGTGGTGCAGTGATAGTGGCAGCGATGGCCGTGGCAGCAGACCTCAAGGTTTGGGTGGGGGTGGGGCACAAGGACAAAAGAGTAATCCTAGTTGGAAAGTGCTACCAGACAATCCACAGAGAGCAAAGGCCATACTCTGTGATTAGGCAACAGGCAATCATTTTCAAATCCTTTAATTCAGAGAATTAAAAATGTCCTCAGACTCCTCAGCTGTTAATAGGTAATTTACTGTGTAAGTAACACCCTATATTGTCTCACTTAATGTTTACTTATGAGGTAGGTGATACTATTCTAATGGAAGAGCTGGGATTATAATCCAGGTTGAATACTAGAGTTAGCACTTTCAACCAGTACACCTGATTCCCAGTTATGGATTAGTTAGTTGTATTTATTCTGATTGCCACATAGACTGTCTGTAAAATAGGTGTTGGTGGACTGTCCTTGTTCATTTGCAGAGCTGAGGTAATCTGAGGTAATTTATCAAGTTGGCAGAAGAAAAGATTGTGGGTAGAAGAGGAGAGACAAGGAAGTCAGCCAGTGAGGTCACTGTTCAGTCATCAAATATTTATTTTTCAGTCTTTTTATCAGGCGGTGTTTTAGCTGAACAGAACATGGTTCCTCTCAAGAGCTCACCATTCATTAGGAGACAGACACAAAAAGAAAATTATACTATAGTAAGAACAGAACAGTGGCAGAGTAGTACATGAGGCACAATCATTATGAAGGGGCAACTCTGCTTTGGGGATTCAGGGAAGGCTTCACAGAGGGAGATGATCAAGCTCTCTCTAGAAAGACAGTCAGGTATGGATTCGAGGGGCTGGAAGAGGCAACAGCTTGTGCCAAAGTGAGGAGGTACAGCACAGTCCATAGTCTGGTAGTACTAGATGGCAGGGTTTGAAGTGGAGGGGTAGCTGCAGGACAGGATTCTGGTGACCTGGGCAAAGGGACTCAGGTCATGAAGAATCTCCTCTTCCAGGCTAAGGAATTTATTATCTCTAATCAAGGGACAAACTTCGAAGGATTTTTACATTGGAAAGTAACATGTCTGCTCTGGATCCTTTCTGGTTGCCCTTTCCTATACACTCCCCATCATCTTTGCTTTGCTCTGTGGCTTAGGAGGCTCACCTCCTAAGACATCAGGTGGTGTACTGGTAACACTAGGATTGCCATAGCAAAGTACCACAGAGTGGGTGGCTTATTCTTTCACAGTTCTGGAGGCTAGGAGTCTGGAATTGTTGGTAGGGTTGCTACCTCTGGAGCTTTTGAGGGAGAATCTGATCTGTGCCTCTCTTTTACCTTCCAGTGTTTGCTTGCTTGGTGATCCTTAGTTTGTAGATGCATCACTCCAATCTCTGCCTGTCTTCACGTGGCATTCTCCACTGTGACTGTGTCTCTGTGTGTCTTATCCTCTTTTTATAAGGATCCTCTTTTTATACTGGATCTAGCTCACCCTACTTCAGTATGATCTCATCTTAACGTATATACATTTGCAAAGATCCTACTTCCAAGTAAGGTCACATTCACAGGTACCAGGGGTTACGACCTGAATATATCTTTTGGTGTGTGGGGGGGTGCAATTAAATCCACAATAGTCAGTAACCTTGCCCTCTAAATTTTGGTTGGGTTAGGCCACTGGGGAGCATGGGCAGATGATCAGCGGGGGGGGAAGAGCCTAAGATTCGGCAATTAATTTCCCTAGTACTTTTGGGGTCACCATGGACTGCTTTCATTGGTCAGCTGGAGGTCATAGTTCCTGAGAGGTGGCCCTCTCTACATAATTTCTCTCCCTCTCTCTCTCCCTCTCTCTCATTCATAATTGTTTTCTCCCCTTGCCTCATTAGGCCTACGGATGGTAGAAGCACCTCACGGTTAACTAGTCTGGCAGAATTTCATTCTAGGTATGATTTCCCTACACTCTGCCCAAACCACTTGACATAATCTTTATACTAAATTACTAATTTGAGTTCTGTCTTATTCCTGCCAGGACCTTGATGGAAACAATGACAATATTTTTTATTTTAGAATAATTGCTTAGGTAAAGGAGGCAAAAAAAGGGGGATACTGAGACTAGAGAGAAAGATAGTACAATAATTCAGGTAAGGGATGATTAGACCTAACCTTGGATGATAACAGTTATGATGGAGAGGAGAAGTGAAAAACACAAGATATTTGGGAATAGAATTAATATGACTTGGTACAACCCTCATAACCAAGCAGATTTATCCTCGCCAAATACTTATTAAGTAAGGAGAAATTCTGTCCCATAGTTTTTCTGGCACCAATTTCAAAAAAAAGTGAAGATTTACAGATCAGTAGAAGGGAGGCGAGCAGGATAGGTGCCCCCCAAGCTTTCAAATAACGTGACATGGAGGCAGGCTTGGAGGAATCGGGAACTATTCGAGTTTTTAAGGGTTTCAGTGTCCTGTCCCACTGGGTCAGGATGGCATTTCTGGCTCCATCCCATTTTCCAGGGCCCATTAGGCGATACTGGTAAGGAGTACATGGTCCAAAGAAAACTTCCCAAGCTAGTCTGGGATCCTTGAGGAACAGAAGTGGGACGTTGGGCTTCGTGCCTATGCAGGCAGCGAGGTCATCCATGTAGGAAATGTAGTCAAGTTTGTCTTCAGTGGTATCTTGCATCAAACCCCTGATAGGGAAGAAGATGGATCACTTTTGATTTTCAAGTTATGAGTTACCCCACCTCCCACCATTTTGTTTCTTTCTATTGGAGTCAAACCATGTCAGGAATGTTTTTCTATGTTGAAGAGAAAAAAATAAGAGGAGTTTATTTGCAGAGGGTATTTGTGAGCATAATTAATTTTGTTAAAGGAGATGGTAGAAGGAGGCAATTGGAAGAGGAGATTCAAATAATGTTTTAGGTTCTTGAATTTGATAGGAGGGTAAAATCAGATCAGTTCAAATATCATAGTTGTTGAATAAATAAACATGATCAGAAAGCATCACATATATAGCTACCTAAATTATTCTTATGTTAATTGTGAGTTGAGAGGACTGAATTGGTATAGCAGTACTGAACATGATACAGATATAAGTACAGTTGATCCTTGAACAACGAGGGAGTTAGGGGCACCAACCCACCATGTAGTTGAAAATCCACATGCAACTTTTGATTCCCCTCAAACTTAACTACTAATAAATTATTAGTAGTTAACTGGAGGCCATGCTGAAAGCATAAACAGTAGATTAACACATATTTTGTATGTTGTATGATTCTACACTGTATTCTTATAATAGAGTGAGTAAGATAGAGAAAAGAAAATGTTATTAAGAAAATCATAAGGAAGAGAAAATATATTTACAGTACTGTACTGTACTCATCAATACCATAAGTTTATGTCATCTGTTTATAAGATGAATTGTCTGTTGGTAACTACATCAATATTATATGATACAAAACACTGTAGATGTTGTTTGTATCCCTAACACTAGACATCAAAAATGAAAAGCTAATGTGAAAAAGAAATTCATATTTATTTACAAGTATAATGAATCATACATTGATAATGAAAAAGAAGCAGCAATATGATTATTTCATGGAACCCTAGCCTATATACTAATGAATGAATCATTATAAAATTTTTATGGTATACAGCATTACAGTCATATTCATAGTACAGTATTGGAAACATTGTTACATAAAAAAACCCCACTTACCTGTGATGACAGGCTGATAGACAGTTTCTCCAAATATGAGAGAAAGAGGCATACTGTACAGTAATGCAATTCTTTGAAAGCAAAGTTAGAAAATAGTAAGAAAACTAACACATTATTAATTTTATATTACTGTAAATATCACTCACTTTATACCTATGTAAGGATGGGCTATCCACTTCAGTACAAGTCTTACACACGATGTTCTGCATGACAAGTACTTAGGCAATGATGATGATGATGACACAAAAACTTCTCATACAGTTCTTGCCGTGCAGTTTTTAGATTTTCACACGAAGACACACACACACACACACAACAGATCAATCTATTGACAGTAGGGTATGATAATTATTAACTGTTCATTAAGGGGAAGTGGGTCATCACAAAGGTCTTCATCCTCGTGACCTCCACATTGAGTGGGCTGAGGAGGCAGAGGAAGAGGAAGCTCGGTCCTGCTGTCTTGGGGGTGGCAGAGGCAGAAGAGGTGGCGGAGATGAAGGGGAGGCCGAAGAGGCAGGTACATGTAGTGTGACTTTATGGAAACACATTGTAATTTCTGTCTGACTTGTTTGCTTTTTCATTTCTCTGAAAATGTTTCTATAAGGTACCAGTTCTTCTTCCATCATTTGCTTTAGTTGCAGTGCCTGTATCATAGAAGGGTCCATGTTATAAAATAAGTCAACATCAGTCTTAAATAATTGGAGCCCTTCTGCCAGATTGTCTAATGTCCCTTTGTTTTCTGGCACTGCTTCTTCTATGTCTTCTTCCTCATCATCTTGCACTGGCTCAGAAGTACTCATCTCCATCAGGTTGTCTTCTGTTAATTCCTCTGGTGTGGTGTCTGTTAGCTCTTGTGTGTGTGTGTGTGTGTGTGTGTGTGTGTGTGTGTGTGTTTGGCCACGCTGTGCGTGACATGCGGGGTCTTAGTTCCCAGACCAGGGATCGAACCCTTGCCCTCTGCAGTGAAAGCACAGAGTCCTAACCACTGGACGGCCAGAGAATTCCCTCTGTTAAGTTCTTTATTTTGGCTGTGTTGGGTCTTCCTCTAGTTGCGGCGAGAGGGGGCTACTCTTCATTGCGGTACGTAGGCTTCTCATTATCGTGGCTTCTCTTGTTGTGGAGCACGGGCTCTAGGTATGCGGGCTTCAGTAGTTGTGGCTTGTGGACTCTAGAGCGGAGGCTCAGTAGTTCTGGCAGACGGGTTTAGTTGCTCTGCAGCATGTGGGATCTTCCCGGACCAGGGCTTGAACCCGTGTCCCCTGCATTGGTGGCGGATTCTTAACCACTGCGCCACCAGGGAAGCCCTCCCTCTATTAGCTCCTGAATTTCTCCAAGATCTTTATCTTGAAACCCTCACCCCCTGCTTTTTATTTTTTATTTTTTTTGCCATATCCACAATCTCTTTCATGATTTCCTTGATTGGCTCTGTCGTGAATCCTGTGAAGTCACGCACAAGATCTGGACACAGTCTTCTCCAGCAAGAATTTATTGTTTCAGGCTTGATGGCTTTCATGGCTTTTCCTGTAACAACAATGGCATCTTCAATGGTGTAATCCTTCCAGACTTTCCTGATGTTCTATTTTCTTCCATAGCACTGACAATTCCTTCCATAGAGCACTTCAGTGCTTTGTGTTGAAATCATGGGTTTTGGGTGGCCAGGGGCATTATCCAATATCAAAAGAACTTTAAAAGACAGTCCCTTACTGGCAAGGAACTTCCTGATTTTAGGGACAAGGCATGGAAGGAACCAATCCAGAAAAAGGGTTCTCATTGTCCAGGCCTTCTTGTTGTACAACCAAAAGATGGGCAGCTGGTATTTATCTTTTCCCTTCAAGGCTTGGGGTTAGCAGCTTTATAGATAAGGGCAGTCCTAATTATAAACCTGACTGCATTTACACACAACAGTAGAGTTAGCCTACGCCTTCCTGCCTTAAATTCTGGTGCTCAGTTCTCTTCTTTACTAATAAATGTCCTTTGTGGCCTTTTCTCCCCCTCTAGAATAGGGCAGTTTTGTTTGCATTAAACACCTGTTCAAGCAGGTATCCTTTCTCTTCAATGATTGTCTTAATGGTGTCCTGGAACTTTGTCTGCTGCCTCTTGGTCAGCAGAAGCTGCTCCTCCCATTATCTTGACATTAAAAAAATATTAATTAATTAATTAATTTTTGGTTCCATTGGGTCTTCATTGCGGCGCACGGGCTTTCTCTAGATAACGGTGAGCGGGGGCTACTCTTCGTTGTGCTGTGCAGGCTTCTCATTGCAGTGGCTTCTCTTGTTGCAGAGCACAGGCCCTAGGCACACAGGCTTCAGTAGTTGTGGCACGCGGGCTCAGTAGTTGTGGCTTGTGGGCTCTAGAGCACAGGCTCAGTAGTTGTGGCGCGTGGGCTTAGTAGCTCCACGGCATGTGGGATCTTCCCGGACCAGGGCTTGAACCCATGTCCCCTGCATTGGCAGGTGGATTCTTAACCACTGCGCCACCAGAGAAGCCCCTATCTTGACATTTTAAAAGGAAAATCTCTTTCTAAAGTTATCAAACCATCCTTCTCTGGCATTACAATCTTCCTCACTTTTCTTTTGCTTTAAGTTGTCATGTAATGACTTCACTTTTTCTCAAGTTATGTTAGTCTATAACTATGGCTTTCTTATAGTAATTCTGCACACATATAAAAGCTGCATTTTCAATACAATATAAAAAGGTATTTCACAAAAAGTGCAAGGTTTTCATGCCTGCTGGCATAGCTACAGCGATGGCTTCACAAATTTTCTTTTTTTAAATAACAGTCATTATGCTGGATTCATTTATCTTGAAAAGACAGGCAACTGCAGCTAGCAGACCTCAATCTATTGTACATATCAACTTTTTCTTGTAATGTCATGACTTTTTTCTCCTCCTTGGGAGCATTTCCAGCATCACTAGTGACACTTTTGTATGGGTCCTGTGGTGTTATTCAAGGTTTACTAAATACGATGGAAAATATGTGAGAACTGCAAGAGATCACTTTTTACTGAGACACGAAATTTACTGGAGAGATGAACTGCTCTTGCAGAGATGATTAGCATCACATGACATATTAAGCAGATAGTTGAAACACCTGAGCTGATCACAATAGCAACAGGAGGTGGCTACGAAGTTATTGCAGTAGTACAGTATATACTACAGTTAAGTTTCTGCTGTTATGATTTAATAATGCATCTTTACATTTATTTACATTTCTCTTGATTGTGAATGGTGCCATGCATGGTCTGTGTTTATGTGTGCAAGTTTTGATAAATTTTAAAATAGATTTTTGTATATTTGATGGTAGGAAATAATAAAACAGACTAGTATCTACATTTATTTTGCACATTCATGACATACCTAAATTTTCTTAATTTTTTCAGTATTTCTAGGCTTTGTGATTCATCTGCGAGGTTTTTCAAATTGTCACAAACCTCCCCCCAATTTTTCCAATATATTGAAAAAAATCTACGCGTAAGTGGACCCACGCAGTTCAAACCTGTGTTGTTCAAGGGTCAACTGTATAGTGTATATGAAGGCTCTATTCCCACTTATGTCTGTTGTTAGTAAACCTTCATGATGTGCCAATGTCATTCTTTCAATTATTCATTCTTTCCTTCAAGTAATCAATCAATCTTAAGTGTGTATCACATGACAGGCACCATCCTAGGTGCTGGGAGTTCAACAGTGAGTAAAACAACGTCCTTGCTCTCAAGGAACTTACATTCTAACAGGGAAAATCAGCAGGCTGTAGGAAAAAAAACCCCAGCCAAATAGATATAGAATATATCAAGTGGTAATAGGAATTATGAAGAAATATAAAGGAGGGTAAAGGGGAAGAGGCAATGGTGAGACTGAGTGGTTTGCCATTTTATACAGTGTTCTCAGAGAAGGCTTCCCTCTTACGAGGTGATATTTGAGCAGAGTGAACCTACAGGTACGGGGTGGGGGCACAACACCCCAGGCAGAGGGAACAGTAAGTGCAGAGGTTCTGAGGGGGCTATGCTTGGCATGTTTGAAGAGCAGGGAGCTGTCTGGAGTGACTGGAGCAGTATGGGTGAGGTGGGAGAACACGAGGCAATGAGGGCACAGAGGTAGCTGGTTACCTATAGGGGTGCAGAGCTGCAGGGAAGTTTCTGGGAGTGAAATGGGGAGCAGTCAGAGGGTTTTCAACAGAAGAGCAATGTTAGCATTGGTCACTCTTGTGCAGCGTCAAGGTTAGACTGTAGAATAGCAGACGGGAGGTACAGAGACCAGATAAGAGGTGACAGCATGCGTCCTGGTGAGAGATGACAGTGGCCTGTTCTGGGGTGGTGGCAGCCAGGGTCGTGAGAAGGGTCTGGATTCTGAATTTAGTTGAAGGTAAGAGTTGACAGTATTTGCTGAGGATGTGAGAGAAAAAGAGGAAAAAAAGATCACGCCAAAGTTTTTGACTGTTCAACTGGAATAAGTAGCCATTGACTGAGAAGGGGAAAGTCTCAGAGCAGCCCATGTGCAGGTGGAGGTCGAGGGTTAGTTTTTAGACATATTAAATTTCAAACACCTATTACATATCTCAGTGGAGCTATCTAGAGGGAGTGGGATTAACAGCTGGAGTTCTGAGGAGAGATTTGGGCTAGAGATCCAAGTTTGGGAGCCATGAGTGTATGATGGCATTTAAAGCCACAGGCCTGGTGAGGCCACCTAGGAGTGAGTGTTAAAAGAAGTGAGAAGAGGTCTGAGGATTAAGGCTGGGGTTCACCATTTTTCAGGAGTGAGGAAGAGGAGACACCTGTAAATGCATAGAAAGAGCAGCCTGAGAAGTAGGAGGAGAACAAAGAGAACAGGGCTTTGGGGGCAAGTGAACAAAGGATTGCCATCTGTTCTGGGCCAGGCTCAGTGCAGTGACCTGTTGCCTCCACCGGACACATCTAAGGCCACAAATCTAGTTGGTGGAAGAGTTAGGACTGAAAACATATTCTTCTGACTCATAATGCAATTATTTCCATCCTGCCACATTGCTTCTCTAGGAATGGCTTTTATATTGAAAATCTTTCTTTTTTTTGTAATGGAATATATTGGTAGCAGGCTATATTTCATACCTTTCTATGAGCCGCTCCTTTTTCGTAGCCTCAGCCATCAATTTTTGAGATGGAGGTATCTTACAGAGTCCTGTAAGAAAAGTCAGAAACAACACTAAAGTTACATGTGCCTCTTCCTTTGAGTTCTCCTCCCCCTCATTTCTGGCCCCCCACTGCTCCAACCTCAAGACATGTGATCATCAAAGCTTAGAATGGAATTAGAGTGCAGAGGGTAATTTTTTGGAGGTAAGTTCCCCCTCTGAATTCACTTAAGCAGGGTGCTCTCCTGCTGGAATTGTGAGGACAGATGCCGAGCCTGCACTGCACTGGTCATCAGAACCTGCCCCTCTTCATCTGCTTGCACTTTACATATATTGACATATAATATTATTTATATTATATGGTATATATACCTCCACATTATATTTGTGTGTGTGCATTAAAACTATTAGCTGGTTAACTGTAAACACTTAAAATGATCCCATTTTTATAACCCTGCTTTGGTATGTCTTCGTTTTGTTACATGGGGAGGCTCAGGCATGGAAGGGGCCTGGCAGTCTCTCAGTCTCACAAAGGCTCTGTCTGCTTGAGCTGTTGTGAGGATGTGCTTGTTCTCAATAATCCACCTAGACACGGACAGTCTCTTCTGGCCAGTCCTGCCCTTGTCAGTTGCCAAGTTGCTGACCCCAGGGTGGGGGGTTACTAACCTACCTGAGAAAGGTCTGACTTAGCTCTGTAGTATACTTGCCACTGGGATCATTTTATCCTGTATAAAGCTGGAAAGACTTCACTTGGTGGTTCCCAGACTGCCTCTTGGAGGCTCTCTGGAGAGGCTTGCAATCACTTCTATGGTGTGATCTAATCAAGTTTTTGTTTTCTCAGCTCTGTCATTCCTTTTTTTTTTTTTTTTCCTGAACGGGGAGGGAGAGGGGGAGGGCTGAGCTCTGTCATTCTGATAAGCATTTTTGAGCTCATCATAAAATACCTAAAAAATCCAGGTACTTAAGAGTCTTCTGTGTTTTTGTTTTGGGATGGTATTCTTTTCTTATTGAACATAACATGAGATCTGCCCTCTTAACAAAATTTCTGGTGTGTAATACAGTATTGTTAAGTATAGTCACTGTGCTGTACAGCAGATCTGTAGAGCATATTCATCTATCATAACTAAAACTTTATACTCATCGAACAACAACTCCCCATTCCCCTTCCCACAGTCCCTGCTAACCACCATTCTACTCTCTGCTTCTATTAGTTTGACTATTTCAGATTCCTCATATAAGTGGGATCATGCAGCATTTGTCCTTCTGTGACTGCTTATTTCATTTAGCATAATGTTCTCCAGGTTCATCTATGTTGTCATGGATGGCAGGATTTCTTTTTTTTTTAAGGTTGAGTAATATTTCATTGTCTGTATATTCTTTACCCATTTATTCACTGATGGACAGTTAAGTTGTTTCCATATCTTGACTATTGGGAACAATGCTTCCATGAATATGGCAGTGCAGATATCTCCTTGTGATGCTGACTTCGATTCTTCTGGATATATACCCAGGAGTGAGATTGCTGGGTCATATGGTACTTCTAATTTTAATTTCTTAGCCACCTCCATACTATTTTCCATAGTGGCTGCACTATTGCATTCCCACAAATAGTGTAGAAGGGTTCCATTTTTTTCACATTCTTGTCAACACATGTTATCTTTTGTTTTTTTGATAATAGCCATTCTTATAGGTATGAGGCGATATTTCATTGTGGCTTTTTAAAAAAATTAGTTATCTATTTCATACATATTAATGTATATATGTCAATCCCAGTCTCCCAATTCATCCTCCCCCCTGCCCCCACTTTCTCCCCTTGGTGCCCATAAGTTTGTTCTCTACATCTGTGTCTCAATTTCTGCCTTGCAAACTGGTTCATCTGTACCATTTTTCTAGGTTTCACGTATATGTGTTAATATACGATATTTGTTTTTCTCTTTCTGACTTACTTCACTCTGTATGACAGTCTCTAGATCCATCCACGTCTCTACAAATGACCCAATTTCGTTCCGTATTATGGCTGAGTAATATTCCATTGTATATATGTACCACATCTTCTTTATCCATTCTTCTGTCGCCGGGCATTTAAGTTGCTTCCATGACCTGGCTATTATAAATAGTACTGCAATGAACATTGGGGTGCATGTGTCTTTTTGAATTATGGTTTTCTCTGCGTATATGCCCAGTAGTGGGATTGCTGGGTCATATGGTAATTCTATTTTTAGTTTTTTAAGGAGCCTCCATACTATTCTCCATAGTGGCTGTATCAATTGGCATAGCCACCAACAGAGCAAGAGGGTTCCCTTTTCTCCACACCCTCTCCAGCATTTGTTTTTTGTAGATTTTCTGATGATGCCCATTTTAATTGGTGTGAGGTGATACCTCATTGTTGTTTTGATTTGCATTTCTCTAATAATTAGTGATGTTGAGCAGCTTTTCATGTACCTCTTGGCCATCTGTATGTCTTCTTTGGAGACATGTCTATTTAGGTCTTCTGCCCATTTTTTGATTGGGTTGTTTGTTTTTTTAATATTGAGCTGCATGAGCTGTTTATATATCTTGGAGATTAATCCTTTGTCTGTTGATTCGTTTGCAAATATTTTCTCCCATTCTGAGGGTTGTTTTTTCATCTTGTTTGTAGTTTCCTTTGTTGTGTGAAAGGTTTTAAGTTTCATTAGGTCCCATTTGTTTATTTTTGTTTTTATTTCCATTTCTCTAGGAGGTGGGTCAGAAAAGATCTTGCTGTGATTTATGTCACAGAGTGTTCTTCCTATGTTTTCCTTTAAGATTTTTATAGTGTCTGGTCTTACATTTAGGTCTCTAATCCATTTTGAGTTTATTTTTGTGTAGGGTGTTAGGGAGTGTTCTAATTTCATTCTTTTCCATGTAGCTGTCCAGTTTTCCCAGCACCACTTATTGAAGAGACTGTCTTTTCTCCATTGTATATCCTTGTCTCCTTTGTCATAGATTAGTTGACCATAGGTGCATGGCTTTATCTCTGGGCTTTCTATCCTGTTCCATTGATCTACATTTCTGTTTTTGTGCCAGTACCATATTGTCTTGATTCCTGTAGCTTTGTAGCATAGTCTGAAGTCAGGGAGTCTGATTCCTCCAGCTCTTTTTTTTTCCCTCAAGACTGCTTTGGCTATTCGGGGTCTTTTGTGTCACCATACAAATTTTAAGATTTTTTGTTAGTTCTGTAAAAAATGCCACTGGTAATTTGATAGGGATTGCATTGAATCTGTAGATTGCATTGAGTAGAATAGTCATTTTCAAAATATTGATTCTTCCAATCCAAGAATGTGGTATATCTCTGCATCTGTTTGTGTTGCCTTTGATTTCTTTAATCAGTGTCTTATAGTTTTCTGAGTACAGGGCTTTTACGTCCTTAGGTAGGTTTATTCCTAGGTAGTTCATTCTTTTTGTTGCAGTGGTGAAAGGGATTGTTTCCTTAATTCTCTTTCTGGTATTTTGTTGTTAGTGTATAGGAATGCAAGAGATTTCTGTGCATTAATTTTGTATCCTGCAACTTTACCAAATTCATTGATTAGCTCTCGTAGTTTTCTGGTGGCATCTTTAGGATTCTCTACGTATAGTATCATGTCATCTGCAAACAGTGACGGTTTTACTTCTCCTTTTCCAATTTGTATTCCTTTTATTTCTTTTTCTTCTCTGATTGCCATGGCTAGGACTTCCAATACTATGTTGAATAAGAGTGGCGAGAGTGGATATCCTCGTCTTGTTCCTCATCTTAGAGGTAGTGTTTTCAGTTTTTCACCATTGAGAACGATGTTTGCTGTGGGTTTGTCATACATGGCCTTTATTATGTTGGGGTAGTTTCCCTCTATGCCCACTTTCTGGAGAGTTTTTATCATAAATGGGTATTGAATTTTGTCAAAAGCTTTTTCTGCATCTGTTGAGATGATCATGTTGTTTTTATTCTTCAGTTTGTTAATATGGTGTATCACATTGATTGATCAGCATATATTGAAGAATCCTTGCATCCCTGGGATTGATCATGGTGTATGACCCTTTCCATGTGCTGTTGGATTCTGTTTCCTAGTATTTTGTTGAGGATTTTTGCATCTATATTCATCAGTGATATTGGTCTGTGATTTTCTTTTTTTGTAGTATCTTTGTCTGGTTTTGGTATTAGGGTGATGGTGGCCTTGCAGAGTGAGTTTGGGAGTGCTCCTTCCTCTGCAATTTTTGGGAAGAGTTTGAGAAGGATGGGTGTTAACTCTTCTCTAAATGTTTGATAGAATTCACCTGTGAAGCCATCTGGTCCTGGACTTCTGTTTGTTGGAAGATTTTTAATCACAGGTTCAATTTCATTACTTGGGATTCATCTGTTAATATTTTCTGTTTCTTCCTGGTTCAGTCTTGGAAGGTTATACCTTGCTAAGAATTTGTCTGTTTCTTCGAGGTTGTCCATTTTATTGGTATAGTGTTGCTTGTAGCAATCTCTTATGATGCTTTGCATTTCTGCGGTGTCCGTTGTAACTTTTCCTTTTTCATTTTTAATTTTATTGATTTGAGTCCTCTCCCTCTTTTTCTTGATGAGCCTGGCTAATAGTTTATCTATTTTGTTTATCTTCTCAAACAACCAGGTTTTAGTTTTATTGATCTTTGCTATATTGTTTTAATATAATTGGAAAATGCTGTGAAAGCACTTTAAGTAGCCTTAAGTAAACATTTGTGATAATTTAATCACAAATGCCATGGAATTTTTTCTGTAATACAAATAAATGGGATTTCCTAATCACCTTCTCCTCCCCTCCACTCCTCACCCTCCCAGTTAAAATCTCATGTTTGTCAATTTAGGAGAACATTTTAAAGTATGGTTGATATCTAATACATTTTTACAGTGTGACAGAAATGAATACTACTTAATATTGTGTTGTACGCTATTTATAAATTATTGGTGATCGTTTTTATTTATTAAGGGTAAAATTCTGCTAAAGGACAGCTGGTTGGCTCAACTGTGATTGCTGTTTACATTTTTACAAATGCAATAATACAGTTACAAATGGAATTCTTTAAAATGCTTATGAATCTAAAGTTTTCCCTACTTTACAGAGGTATGATAATAATAGCAATAATAAGAACAACAGCTATAAGTTAATGAGCATTTACTCTGTGCCAAGAACTGTGCTAATTGCTTTGTAGACGTTATTCATTTTACAAAACCTTTGTGAAACAGGTTTTATTATCCTCATTTTACAGAAAAAGGCACTGAGATTTAACGAGGTCCTTGCAAAGGTAATGAGTTGGGATTGGACCCCAGTAGCCCTGACTCTATCACCTCTGCTCTTACAGTGATAACTGATAGCAATCTGTGTCCAGTGTCTACAGTGTTTTTATGGGCATTGCTTAAAAGTCACTATCTCCTTAGATCCCAACTTTATTCACAGTGTATATTATTTCAATGTCTTTCTTAGGAAGCAATATAAAACTCTACTGATAGTCATAAATGGAAAGACTTAAGAGTAAATGGACTAAACTAGACTTGATTTGACTAGAGTAGTATAAAACAGGATCCTGAAGCTTCTAATATTTTCAGTTACTTTGAGAAATGTGATTTTATTTTGTTGTCCAAATTTATTCTATCCACAGAGTCAAAGCCTCTTTTTCCACTCAGTCACATTAATGACATAAGCACACCCACCATAATATTACACATATATAAAATTAATTCTTCACTAAAATTTTTTTGGATGTTTTATGTTACTTTAACTCACATTTGTTCGATTTTAGCTAAATCTCAGGGGACTGGTTTCAAGACTCATTTGTTCACATAGGGCTTTAAATAGAGTCCAGGTACCTTTGAATACTCTTGTGGCCCATCGTGCTTGGAGCTCTGTGCCTGCTAAGATGGATCCTGTAAGGCTGATGAAGCCAATCATAGCCAGTGTTGTCCTCTCTAGGTTTGAGGGAAAGACCAGCTTATACAGGAATATCTTCTTTGTACAAAGGCTTTTGAGAGGTTCTTCCAGAAAGGGAAAAGAAAAGGTGTATCCTGTAGTGAAGATCACAACATCGATGTTTTCTTCCACTGTCCCGTCTTCAAAGAGAGCAGAGGTTTCTGTAAACTCCTTCACGCTGGTTTTCACAGTGACTGTCCCACAGAGGATACAGGTTGGCAGCTCATCGTTCACAATTATTTTTGGTTTTTTCCTTTGACACAGAGGAGAAAATTATTCACTGTGGTTATATTTATAAGACATTCAGCAAATGATTTATTTAGTCAATTCAAAATATCTGCCATGTCAAGGGAGTAAATTGACCAATGTCTAATTCAAAATTGTCTATCCGACTTACTGTGTCTATAACATCTTTTGTTTTCCTGCTCCCAGTAGAAGGCATGTAGAAAATGACTAAACCTACTCTTTCCTGTGGGGTTTAAAATTCTCTATCTCTTGGGTCTAATTTCTGGAGCAATGTCAGGATCAAGTACACAACAATCCATTTGATAATCAGTTTTGGGTCCACATCACCCAGGCCTCAAAGGATTGGCATTTGGCAAAGAGGAAATTACAAAAACATTTTTGGATTAAAAAAATTGAATCTATTCATAGATTTTCATAATAAATATTTTCATTATGAACATCATTCTACCTAATTGCAGCAGACATAATGTCTATAAAATTTACATATGGAATCATTCGTTGTTATTAATTTTCTTTGTAAGTTGAAAGCCATCTTACCAAAGAAAAAATATTTGGGCCATGCATATAATAAAAATCACATTTAATGACTTTACATGCATTTCAAAGTTTTCCTTTTCCTTGCCAATGTGCAGCTCTATATAGATGTGTATTAAAATATATAACTCTAGGAATTCCTATTGGCAATTCATACCTCTAATCGTTCAGACAGAGTAGACATTTATTAAAGGTTAGTGAGAGCTGGCCATCTGCACGCACTGGTGCTGCAAATATTCTATTTGTGGATGGCAGCCATCCTGTGAATCCTCAAGGCCAATTTAAATTTTGTAATTTTCAAACTGGAAATAAAGTTTCCATCCTTCATTTTCTTCTAGCCTCATCAATTACTATTTTGCTACCAGACAGAGAGAACTCCTATTTCAAGAACTTCTGTGGTACTGATAGACATTGTCTTAAAAGAATAAGCTTAGAACAGGATAAACAAAGGCAATGTCACAATTATTGAACATTTTGAGTTCTGAATAAAATAGAATGAGAAATATTGATTAAATAACTTTACCATTAAATAAAAATATAAGTACCCCTTAGTAATATTTAGTCCATAATTCGTATGATCAAATCTTTTATTCAAGCCCCTCTCTCGACTCCACTTTAGTACACATGAAGGCAGAACTTGTGCAGTAAAATTATGGCGTCGTCTTGTAGCCATCATATTAAATGGGTAGCCCCCATCTGAAGAGCGGCTGATGACCCAGGTACCAGTTCTAGTACTGAGAAGAACCTAAAAAGTAAGGCAAGAAGGATAAATACATGTGCATCATTTTTGTAGTATTTTTCTTCAATATGTTTCAAACGATTTATAACATTCTGGTCTTATAACAACAGAGGACTGGTGAAGTTGTACCTAGGTCTACAAATGACTAGCTGTTCCCACTGCTGTCATTATTTTCATAAATCACTTTGACCTGATCTGTGTATCAGTTAAGTATTTTCATCATGTTTAAAGTAAAGAATTATAGTACTAGTAGACATGTGCTATTAAGCTGGCAATTTTTTACATGTAAATAATATAGGATTTAAAGTGAGGTTTTGAGAAAGCAATTTTAACTAAATTAAATTAAAATCTATTATTTCTAAATCTAATCATTGTCCTATAATTTATGATAAAGTGGAATAGATTTCTAATTTGTGAATCTATGCTTGGAATTTCTAAAATCATTATGCATACTTCTTGGGCAACGTAACGGGTGCTTTTACCTCAGAACGAAGTACAAATCTGACTCCTAATTGAAAACTTGGAGATGTTCAGAAACAACCTCCCCTTTCTCTTTTTACATGGGGGTTTTTCCAGAATTACAGAGAGAGAGTGTGAAAGAAAGACAGTTAGCATGGGTAGAACAATTTGCTCATTTGACCTCGTTCCGAGAGTACGTCTGGAAAATACTTAGTGGTCTGGCATCCACACAATGTTCTTAGACCCTTCTTGGAGATGGTTCAGTTCTGTAAAGCGTGCGTTACGAGAGGCTTTAAGGATTTTCAAGGTTTTTTTTTCACTCACCCTGTGTCCACATAATTTAGCGATTGGCCGGTGTGTTTTATAATCTTGAATACCACTCTCCAGACACCAGAAATGATGCTGGGGGTGGGAGTGCAGATTCAGAGATGGTGTACCTGAGCTGCGGTTCGACTGAGCTCCACTGCAATGTCTCCTCCAGTGTTCCCAAGACCGATCACTAAGACGCGTTTGTCCTGAAAGCCTGTTGGGATCTTGTACTCTTGACTGTGCAGGATCTGGCCTTTAAACTTATGGATTCCTGAAGGGACAGAGGGATCAGAAATATCTAGAGTTGTAACCCCTTCGTTGGTAGGCATAGGGTCTGTGGGAAAAGGGAAGTCCCAGAAATACGGCAGCCCTTTGTTCTTGCTCCCAATTGCAGGCAGTAGAACCAGTATCTCATCCCCTATCCCACTGGATGCTGTAAGCCCAGATACTGATTTAGTACAACATGCCTTGTTAAAAACACAGGAGAGCTTATATTTCATGCGTGTTCCGTTTTAAAGCAATTACTTAGGGAAATCAGGCTTACTGCAGACAATAATAAGAAACATCTCATGCATGACCTGAACATCCTAGACAAGAAGTAGACTGTGGATGCATGTAATTTTACCCCATAGATATAGTCTATCAGAATGTGATTTATGTATATAACATGTTTACAAATTGAATTAAGAAATTTTCTTTTTTACAAAAAGAAATTGTGTGGCATGTTCTCATGTAAATAAAGTAATTATTCTTGTGATTTAGGCTTGTTACTTCATGCTTATTTTACTTTGTGACTTATTATACGCTTAATGCCTTATTATACTGTATGCTTATTTATACTTTATTCTTTTGTTATTTATATTTGTATTTCTGACTGATCTTTCAAGGTCCTAACACTCTGTCAATGGAAGTATCACTATTACGATATTGATATACTATATATGAAAAGGGCTACCAAATTATTTCCCCTCTTGATTTTTTTTTTTGGTAATTATCTCCTTGGCATAAATAACAGACATAAATCATGGATTCATATAAACTAAGAATGGTAGTAACAGTGGAAGCAGAGCTATTTACAGTGATGGCTGTGTCACTGGCAAAGTCCATTAACAATTCCCAAGAAATAAAAGTAGAATCTGGGTAATAAAGTCTAACCTTTTTCTTTTCCTTTGTACTTAGTCTAGTTTCACCTGCTCATAGGATACCATGTGAAGAGGCCTTGTACCCAGCATTTCAGACCAGAGTTCCTAGTGTGAAATGGCTGTGCCTGACACTTCAGCTCAGCAGACCACATGCAGAAGTGCATTCAGGAAATGCCTCTGAATCTATACTACCACCCACCCTGAGTCATTGGAAGGGAATGCCAGATAGATGAAGAATGATGGGGCCAGGGGGCTGCTAAGCTGGCACACCAATTGACCCCTAGGAGCCCCAGCTAATATTGGACATGCGGGGAAAGCCTGTTGAATTCTTAGTTGACACTCATGCCACTTACTCAGTTCTGAACACCAGATCAGGTAAACTCAGTCACAAGAGTTGTAAAATTATGGGGGTCTCAGGGAAGGTCCAAGAACGGGCATTCACAGAACCATCAGAATGTAAACTGGACAAACATAGGCTCACCCATTCCTTCCTGCATGTTCCCGAGTGCCCCATACCTCTGCTAGGAAGAGGTATCTTGGGGGCTACTATACACCTAATGGGAGACAAATTGGAGACTGGTGTCCCCTTAGACAAAGGGCACAAGATGATAATGTTAATGGCTGAGGACAAACCTCCCCAGACAGAGCAAGTTGATCTCCCTGGAATAAATGCTGAGGTCTGGGCCCAGAGATGGGTGGGATGAGCTGTAGGAGCCAGTCCCATGATAGTCCATCTAAAATCTGTACATACATGGCCCAATAGAAAACAGTACCCATTCTGCTGGGAGGTCTTGTTGGGAACTGCCCATGTCACAGGGCCTAACTGACCAGGGCCTTATTAGACCATGTCAGTCAGCCTGTAATACCTCCATTCCCCCTGTAAAGAAACCCAATGGGAAATAGCAGATGGTACAGGACCTCAGGGCAGTCAATGAAGCCACTGAAGATATACACCCAGTAGTGTCTAATCCTACACCCTGCTGGCCGCTCTACCGTCCACCAGGACCTGGGGCTCTGTTTCAGATTTAAAAGATGTCTTCCTCTGTATTCCATTAACCACAGAGCCACAAGAAATTTTTGCTTTTGTGTGGCAGGACCCAAACATGCAGCAAAACCAACAATACTGCTGGACAGTCCTGCCTCAAGGGTTCAAAAATTCTCCCACCATCTTTGGGGAAACTTTAGCTAAAGACCTAAAAGATCTACATCTGGAGGAGGGAACCCTCCTCGAGTATGTAGACGAAATTCTGATTGCCAGCCTTACTAAGGAGGCCTCTGAAAAAAATACTGTAACCACCCTGAACAACCTAGCAGATAAAGGATGTAAGGTATCCAAGAAAAAGGGTCAAACACCACAAACTAGGGTGACCTACCTAGGCTTCATTCTCACAGAAGGCAAGAGAAGCATACCCCAGGAAAGGAAAGAAGTCATTTGCTGCCTCACCCCTCCTAAAACTAAAGACAGCTTAGGGGTTTCCTGGGGATGGCCAGGTTTTGCCACATCTGGATCCCTAACTATGGTTTAATAGCTGGGACTCTGTATGAAAAGTTGAAAAGAAAAGATAATGATCCTTTTGAATGGAATTCAGAATGTGAAGGGGCCTTTGAAGAACTGAAAAAGCAGTTACTTCAGACTTCTCTCCTGGCCCTCCAAAATTTAGCTAAACCCTTTGACCTTTACATTCATAAAAGAAAGGGAATCGCCCTTGGGGTATTAGCTCAAAAAATGGGACCCCTTACTCAGGTGGTTGCTTATTTCTCCAAACAATTGGATCAAACTGCTAAGGGATGGCCTCCTTGTCTACCAGCAATAGCAGTTACTACAACCCTACTAAAGGAGGCTGAAAAGTTAACATTTGGTCAGCCAATCACTATACGGACTCCACACCGGGTTCAGGCTTCAGTTAAGTTCTAAGGGAACAGAATGGCTAACCCCCAGAAAGTCGATTCAAGTTCAGGCTATGCCTTTAGACAACCCAGTAGTTACCATAAAAAGACTGTCACAGGCTAAATCCTGCTACCCTGCTACCCACAGAAATAGGGCCCTTGGAGCATAATTATATAGAAGCCATAGACACGATCTATTCCAGTTGCCTTGACCTAGGAAGTGAGCCTCTCCCAAACACCGAAGAGGAATGATTCACAGATGGGAGCAGTTTTATGATAGAAGGAAAAAGCCTGGCAGGATAGGCAGTGACCTCCCAGACCTAAGTCATAGAAGCAAGGAGCCTACCCCCAGGGACTTCTGCCCAAAAGGCCTAGCTGATAGTCTTCACCTGAGTCTTAGACAGGGAAGATTTTACACAGATTCCCAGGATATGCCATGCTTCACACACAGGGCTATTTGGAAGGAAAGAAGTATGCCTGCTGTGGAGAATAAACACGTGAAACATGGCTTAAATATACTGAAGCTCTTAGAAGCAGTACAGCTTCCAAAAAATGTGAGTGATTCATTGAGGGGTCACCAAAAGAAGGATGCAGAGGTAATAAAGGGAAACAACAAGGCCAATGCAACTGCTGAAAGGGCAGCCCTAGAACCAGTAACTTGGCAACTACCCCTCATACCTTAAAGGCCAGATCCATCCAGTTATTCCTCAATCTGCACAAAGGAAGAATTAAACAGAGCCTGAAAATGGGGCTTCGATAGAGATCTAGGAGGCCATGGCTGGCTAGTTAATGAACACGGGCAATGCTTCTTCACCCAAACTGCAGCTTGTCAAGCCATCAGGGAGGCTCATCAAGGAACTCACTACAGGTATATAATTGGCTAGTTGAGGTCATGGTAACTCCTGGCATTAAAAGTATAATCAGTCAGATAGTTGAGACATGCCCCATCTGCACAATGAACAACTCCAACACCAGACCCCCTAGCGGCCCCCAGGTAAGGCCCATTCAGACCAGAGGGACATATCCTGGGGAAGATTAGCAGACTGATTTCACTGGCATGGTGAGAGTACCTGGCATTTTCAGGTATTTCTTGGTGCTAGTAGACTCTTTTTATGGGTGTATAGAAATGTTACTAACAGAAATAATTCCCAGGTTTGGGCTTCCAGGTTCCCTACAAAGTAATAATGGTCCAGCATTTGTGTCTCAAGTGACGAAGGGGATAACGAGCACTGTGGACAGACTTTGCACTCAGCTTAGAGACCTCAGTTGTTGGGGAGAGTAGAAAGCTCCAATCAGACTTTGAAATGGGCCTTAGCCAAGCTATGTCCAGAAACTCAAGAAGACTGGATTAAGTTGCTTCCAAGTGCCCTGCTCCGCATGTGATTAACTCCAAGGGATAAGTGAAAGTTAAGTGCATTTGAACTCATCTATGGTACAGCCACTACCCGAGCCCAAGAGGAGGGACACCTTAACTTGAAATGGAACAACTCAAGTGTGCCCTCCAGGGAGGAGAAACTATGAAAGCTTTCATGGAATATGGAAACCAGGTGCTGCCTGCACCCACCAACCTGGCCCTCCACCCATTCTGGCCAGGAGACTGGGGACACCTAAAAACCTGGAAAACCAGCAGCCTGCAAGACCAGCTCAGTCCTAAGGGGAACGGACCCCACTCGGTGACCCTAACCACCTACTCTGCCCTGACGTTGCAGGGATCGCTCTGTGGGCACATCACCCTTGAGTGAAGAGGACCCTAAACCCTACCTCTGGAGAGACAACCTGGTCCCTGACTCATGCGAACCTCTCTCTGACCTGAAGCTTTTCTTCCAAAAAAACAACAAAGTGTGACCAGGGATACTTAGGCCACTGCAGTAAGCCTCCATATCAGGGCACGTTTGCCTACAGGCAAAAGGCCTAGATACCTGCATTTTTAGGAAAAACTTGCTCTTGCTAATATTGGGGCCATGTATCTTAAATTATCTGGTGTCCTTTGTCTCCAAAGGGTTAGATAAATGATGGTTGCTCAGCAATACGAACAGTTAGGGTTGAGGCCTGGTGACCGTCAAACACATCTAAAGGCATCTGGGAAGAAGTCTGGTCCTCTTCCGGGGGGTACAAAAGATGAACCTGCGCCCCCTAGCGCCCCTCAAGAATGAGGAGCAGGACAAAAGAGAGGAGGGATTTGTCACCAGCGGAGCCTAGTCTGGGTAATAAGATAAAGTTTAACCTTTTTGTCTTTTCCTTTGTGCTTAGTCTAGTGTCACTTGCTCACAGGGTGCTGCGTGCAGAGGCCTCGCTCCCGGCCCTTCAGACCTGAGTTCCTAGTGTGAAACGGCTGCGCTGATGCCTCAGCTCGGGGGAGCGTGCAGAAGCGCAGTGTGTGACCCTCAGTTGAAGGCGGTGGCGGTGATGGGCTGCGTGCAGAGTCTCTGGGTCCAAACCTCCATCTGGAGTGTGAGCCTGTGCCTGTCTCTGCCCCGTCCCTGCTGACAGAACCCTGCAAAGCAGCCCCACCGCGTCCCCTCCTGGGGAGCGCCTGCTCTAGAGCCAGATCTCGCACCGGTCCACTCTCTGATCAAAGAATAAAGCTTTCCTCTGCTTCTGAACCAAATTTGGTCTCTTGGCTCTAACAGCACGGGGCAGGAGGACCCTCGTTGGGGACCAGCTCGAAAGGGTCGGTGGTAACAGCTTCAGCAATGAGAGGTGGCAGAGGAAACAAACAGCGATGGGTCCAGCCACCTTCAGACTCCGTGACCGGTGAGATGAAGCACTGACAATGAATCGGAAAGGGAGGCGCTGCACTTTAGAGGGTTCCTCAGCCTCTCACCCCAATACTTCAAGTACTTTTGCAATTTTAATGTAAAAAGATGAAACTGTCTCCTGGAACCTATCATTCTCCTACCAGTCACTGATTCATTCATTTACTCAATAACATTTATTGAAGAGCTACTATATATAACACAATGTTGTTGTTTTTGTGGTATGCGGGCCTCTCACTGTTGTGGCCTCTCTCGTTGCGGAGCACAGGCTCTGGACGCGCAGGCTCAGTGGCCATGGCTCACGGGCCCAGCCGTGTGGGATCTTCCCGGACTGGGGCACGAACCCGTGTCCTCTGCATCGGCAGGCGGACTCTCAACCACTGCGCCACCAGGGAAGCCCTAACACAATGTTTTAATTGGAGTCTTTGCCTGCTGAGGCCCCCAAAGCTGAAAACGAAATGCAGTAAATATGGCAACAAATAGTTGCCACAGTCCTAGGGAGGTGCTAAACCCACTAGGCAGAATTTGCAAAGAAGGTGTATGCAGACCAGTTTTGCGATCCTTTGCCTCTCACTGACTTTCAGGGATTGAAGTCAGAGTGGCCAGAGGTTGGAAATTGGAGACTTTCAGGAAAGGATTTAAAGTGCTGTTGCATTTTTTTGTCTCCTTGACACGAAGCCATATTTGAGGGGCTTCTGGGAGACCCCTGCGAGACCTCGACCCTTGGAGTCTTTGGAGCACAGAGACTGGTGTGTGACCCATGCTTGCAAGGCTGTGACTGGAGCTGCCTGCAAGGGGTGGCTGCACCAGTAGCAAGTTTTTCATCTACTGCTGACAGTGTGGATACATGTCTCATGTGGACCAGATGAAAGCCATGTAGGAGAGAGCCTGTCTGATGCCAATTTAAAGGGACTTTGTACAAGGTAGCCATCTGGACTGGCAATGAGACCTTAATAGATAGTCTATGGAAATGACCTGGGAAGGAGCTAGGGTTTAGGGACTTGTAAAGTGGCCTGTCTGAGAGTGCTTGGTCTGTAGCAACAGGAGCTGCACGGAACCCTAGTCGTGGGGCGTCTCTCTGGAGCAGAGCCTAGGAAAGCACCCCACAAAGCATGGATCTTAAACACCCCCAAGGCCTGAGAGAACTAGCACCTGGTTGGTGCCGGTCAAGAAAGACTTTTCCTGCCCCCTTACTTCTTCTTGTCCTTGCCCTGACTCCAATTCTGGAAGGGCCAGAGACTGCAGCTGGTGAGTGAAAGGTTTGGAGGAGGAACTGGCAGAGGAAGGGAGCAGCCAAGCGCACCATCTCTTCTCACTGCGGCTGTCAGCACAAAGCAGGAGCCAGCTGGGGGAGGGGAGAAGCTTCATCATTACAGGTAGTTATACAGGTAATTGCCAGTTTATACTATTACACGAGACAGAACATTTCAGCCATAAAAATGAGAAGTTGGGGGACTTCCCTGGCAGTCCAGTGGTTAGGACTCTGTGCTTCCACTGCAGGGGGCACGGGTTCCATCCCTGGCCAGGGAACTAAGATCCTACATGCTGCATGGCACGGCCAAAAAAAAAAAAGATGACAGAGGAGGACTTTTCATTATTTGAGAGTGAGCAGAAAAGCGGTGGGAATGGCCTGAAATTGCAACCAAGGGCAGGAGAAGGACAAGCCCCACAGATGAGGCCTGCAGGGACATTACAAGAAAAAGTACAGTTGGTTAATAACTCTACATTACATGACCTGTACTTTCAACATTGTATAGCCCAAGGCACTGTTGCAGGTTTTAGGTTTAGGAGATGTGAGAATAAAAGGCAGTCTCTACCCTTAAAGAGTTCATCCTCGAGTGAGAAATAGGTAAACAGACAATAGCTAACTAACGCTTATTCAGACCTTACTAGCAAGTCCCGGACATTCTTCTAAGGACTTTATACATATTAATTAATTTAAACCTCACAACAACCCCATAGGGTGAACAATATTATGATGCAATTTTACTAATGCTGAGAGTGGAGGCACAGAGAGGTTAAGCAACTTGCCCAAGGCCATACAGTAAGTAGCAGAGCCCGACGGGAAGTCAGGTCATCTGACTTTGGGCTCAGCTGTCAAGCATGATACTATGCTGCCCCCCAGAACAGGAGGTGTTACAGTGCCTTCAATGGGGCATCAGCCTAGACTGAGCCAGGGAAGTCATCCTGGAGGAGGTGATTTATTTTTTTTTTCAAAGAATGACATTAGAAAGATGATTGGGAATTTGAACAGCGAAGCCCTAAGAGGGTTTCAAGAAGGGGGAAGAGCACATGCCCCGGATGCATTAGAGAGTGGGGCTTCAACCCATTCACTGAGGTTTGGCTGGAGAGAAGCTTCCTGAGGGCTCAACCTTGGTTCATAGATTTTGTATGTACCTAACACAATGCTTTTCAAATAACAGGTTCTCCATAATTGCATATTTGAGCAGGGGACCCAAGAAAAAGTATGGAATGCATAGGTAGTTCTGAATCAATGATTATGTCAATAATGCCTTGCCCCCTCCCCTGCCCCAAAGGAATCTATCTGGTAAATCAAAACTACTAATTCAGAAAAAAAAGCGGTCTGCTAGGAGGCACAGGACCTAGTTTGCCTTGTCAGCAAATATCTCTGGAATAGTTTGCTATTGTGGTTTCTTCATCTTATACTTATTCCCCTACCGTTATGTGTTGAAAAATGCTTAGCAACTACCTTAGGAGAAGGAAGACCAGAAGCTTGAAGTCCATGCACAACGCTCACAAAGTTTAAGAACATTTGTTAATAATTGATCAAATATAATTAGGCATTTGCGACCACTAATCTGTAACTAATGATTACAACTGATGTGTGTTTAGAGAGTCACGTTTACACAACTTCTGAGTGTGGGAGAGAGAAGAATGAAGAGGGGTGACCTGCAGAACTGCACTTTGTGCCACCCATCCCGTGACTCCTGTATGGGCTCTGGGAGGATCCAGCACTCTGAGATGGAATGGCTGTTGAGGCTTATAACTGGGGTTATAACTTAACTAAGAGGGAGAAATACTTTTTCATCTGGGGGATGCACCTGTTCTTCCAAGCAATTCTCAGATGGTGGATAATAGCTTACAAAAGGTCATGATTCATAACAGTAGTAGCTATTGTTTATAGAGTGCTTACTGTGTGCTCTGTACTATGCTAAGTATTTTACATGGATGATCTCATTTAATCCTCATCACTACTCTGAGACGGGAACTTATATTTCCACTTTGCTGAGGCTTAGAGAGGTTACGTTCATCCAAGATTAAGTAACTGGCACAGGGTCTGGATCCAGAGCTTTGTTCATAACCATTAAGCTAAATGCTACTTATCCAGGGCCACGGCCTGCAGGGAACTGTAGCAGACCAGAACTTCCTGGAAAGCTTACATCGTATCCACTCACCAAGATACCTCACTCTGGAAACACAGAGGAAATTGGGATTATCTGTCCTGCTGTCCCCCATAACAGATTCTTCCAAAGTCTGGTCATAAACCAAGACCCCCTCAGGGAGAGTCTCTAAAATCTACGTGTGTGGGTCTCTTCCTTCTCCCATATCTGGGTTTTAGGGCAAAAGAAAGGGACACGTCAATATTTCTACTACAATTATTCCTCCCCCACCTCCCTGAGGTCATTAAAGTATGTAGAAATGTCTGCTCTCAAGCTGATCCAAAACTAAACTATGTTGCTACTCTAGTTTATGTTTAGCCAGTCTCTTTCCTTGGGACCACTTCTGCCAGTCTGGACACTTCATGCTGCTACAAAGATCATCACCCCTCAGCTCCTGATTGCTCCTTTGCAGCAGTGTTCTTTAGTTATAGTCACAGTGGGACTGAAGGTAGTTAGGAGTAAAGGATTAGCCACCTCAAACCTGACAAGACACTTAATTCCAAAAGCATCTCTTCTTTGGCACTTGTGACACATTTCCTCATGGAAACATTGTTATAGAGGCAGTTATATATTCCTTTAGTACTATGTGATTATGTATTTAGCCCATAGACTAGCAGCAAGCCTGAAGCTGACCCACCATTTACAATATTGCTTCTTTGTAAAATTATGTACTGAATTCTCCCTTGGTCCCTAACACATTTTGAAAATAGAATAGTTTGTTAATTTGAGATTATGTTTTAAGATTTATATTTCATTTTTTATTGTCTAAGGTTTGCAAACTTCCTTCTTCGCATCTTCGTTTCTTAAAGGTTCTTTTAATTCCTAAAAGAAGTTTCAAAACTTCATACTCAATTGCCTTTAGGGCCACTTATGAGTAACGGAAGAAGAGTAGCTTCACTACATTTTAGTAATCCTCACTTGACTTCAAAAGATGGAGATTTTCCAATTGTGAGCATATTAAAAAGAATGTGCCATTGGATCAAAAGCATTTCCAAAGGGGAATTTCTAAAACTCCTTTGTGTGGATAGCCCTGCTTTAAGAGGTGGATGGATTATTATTGTGATGACTATTTTGAAGGGTGACAATATTTCTTTGTATGTATTATTTCTGGTCTATTTCTTAAAAAAAAATTCTGTCAAGTTTCCTTGTATTCTCACTTCCTTTAAGTTATTGAATTACAGGTCACTCCTGATTCAAATGACCTGTAATTTAATGACAAGATTCAAAGCCTATTTTTTTTCATGACCGATCTGATAGTTTTGAGCCTTATGTGATCACTGAGCTTGAATCAGACAGGCATGATAAAACTCAAATGATAACGTCAGCATTTATATTAATAAGTAAATAATAAAATCTGACACCTCTATAGTGTTTTATAACTTTCAAAGTTATTTTGTACATATTATTTCTGAGGGTAAACATAAAGTTGTCTATAATCATGAGGAAGTATTTCCAATTACAAATCAGTAACTTCTAGAAGAACCCAGAAGAGTAGGCATGGTTTCAGGTAGAAATGACTCACCAGGAAATGACTCCAAAGGTAAATGGGGATTCAGGAAGTGTCCAGTGCAAACCATGACAGCATCAAAGATAGCTCTGTCCAGCTTCCCCTCTGTCTCTGTGACAACATCCCACTGACCAGTTTCGGAGAAGTCAGGACGCTTTGTTACGCTGCACACTGTGGTCTGAAAGCAAAAGACAAACACTCGCTTTCCATCAGTCATCTTGGGACCTCATACAATGGCTGTATGGTAACCGTGTCTGTTATTTCAAGTGGGCCAAGTCAGTCCCACGATAGGAGGTCTGTTAACATTGGCTTATCTTTTCCCTAGAGAAGTTAAATAATTGTGCAAAGTCTCAAAAGTGGTCACATAGATTAGGACCCAAAACATCTGAATGCCTTCACTGCAAGGAAGAAACATTCAGTTTTTATTCCTGGTGAGAAGGAGATAAATTAAAACACCAAATGTTGAAAAAATTTAGGAAAATGAGTTTTGACCCATTATAGTATCTGTGGTTCAGACTTCTAGTCGTTTCTTCCCAGTGGGTTTCATGAACAAAATCCATTTTTCCTTTCCTCTCAAAAACATTCTAAATTTTATCCTGAATGAGAGTCTGGATTTAGAGGAAGAACCAGGAAATTCAGTATTTTAGTGACTTATTTGAGTAAAACATGACCAGCAGGATTATTATCTGCCTTATTCATATATAGAGAAAGTCAGGAAGAAGTTCACTTAAGTATCCCATTTCCATCAGATTGGTGAATGGGCCAGCCCCTACTCATTAACCTTCCATAACCCAAGGTATCTTACTCTAAACCGAATGTATTTCAGAAGGTCAAAGTGCTCAGCAAACTCTTGGAGGTAGTCCCAAAATTTTTCTTGCTTCATGAAATTGGGATAATCTTCTTGGAAGGGGAAGTCGCTGTAACATGACATTTCTTTGCAGACGTTTGTCACTAATGACTTGTAGACCCTGGGCATCCCATCTTTAGAAGTTTCCTGTGGTGAAAGCACAGTTAGCTTGATGGGGTGGTTGGGGGGGGAAAGGAGGAAGAGAATAGAGACCATCAGCAGTTAGCGTTCCACGTGTAATTCCAAAGAATTCCTGGAAAAGTTAGCATTGGGTCCCCATGCTATAGTTATCAGAAATCATTGGTGGGGTTGGAATTGTTAAATACGGTATCTTTCTCAAACTACAAAGAAGCTAACAACATTTAATAGGGCTCTCCAAGAATGACACTGCCCTTAAGTAATTCCATGAACACGGGCCCATGGTCTATCTTGCTTATCTTCTCCTTCTTCCCTTGCCGTGATTATTCCCCCCACTCATGCTCTGCACCTCTTCCTCTTGCCTTTGTTTAAGGAACTCCTCACTAATTTTTCTATTTATTGTCTATGTATATTTTCAACCGCTCTCTTTTTATTGCTCCTTCCCATCCACACTTAAAATACTGAAGACTCAAATTTTCAAAACAAAACAAAACTCCCTTTCAACCTGTATCCCCTTCCAGCCTTGTCTCTCTCTGTCTTATCTCAGTCGTCATGAAAGAATCATCACATACTGGCAGCCTCTGTTTTCTCCTGGACTCCTCAACTTGTTGTTTTGTCTCGATCTCTGTCACTCAAAAACAAAACAACAAAACAAAAAGATCTGTATTAAAGGCACCGGTGAACTTCTCGTGGCGGAAGTTTTCTTCTTCAAGTCTCTTCCTTCACCATCATGTTCTCTAAAAAGTCTTCCATAACCCAACAGATCTTCACAAGGTAGCTATTGTGCCCTGCCCCAGCACACTGTACTTTGAGCCCAGAACCAATCACACTGCATTGTAGTGATCTGTTTACTGTTTCTGTTCCCCACCAGACAGTAAGGAGGGCTGGGTCCTTGTCCATCTTGTTTCCCATAGGTCCTGGTAGAGGGACAACATGACTACTTGTTGAATGAATGAAAATGAGTACTACAATTGCATTTTTGAAAAAAAAAATAGTATTTATATGACTGGAAAAAATTACATCAAAATTTTGTTAGTGCTGACTCATGAGAATTGATATTCTATTTAATTTGTATTTTTCTTTTGTTTAACTCAGTACTGTTTTCTAAAATTAATCTGTATCACTTTACAATAGGAGAAGGAAACCAAACCAACCATGGGGTCAAACAGCAGACCTAATACTTTCTTCCACATTGACATTTGGTGGCTTGAAGAGGCCCATAGTACACCAGAAAAATATTATTTTTCCCCAGTATGCTATAATCCTAGGGTTGTGATCATTTACATGCATTTGCTTATTCTGTTTTCTTCATCATCCATCAAGACTGGCAAATGCTGCCTACTCCAAGAAGGCTTCCCTCATTCATACCAGTTTGAAGCACCCTCCCCAACCTTGAGTTCCCACTAAAGGCTGCTCTTCTCTACCCAACCAAAGCATTTAATACTTGGGCCTCCCGTCTTCTGACACCTTATACCCTACCACTGGGGCAGGTCCCTTTATTCCCTCTGAAGACCCTGCTATTCCCAGTAACCAGGACCAATTTTGGCCAGAGGCAGGGGGTATTTAGTCATTTCCAGCCTCACTTCCTGATGCTCAAGTCACCTAATAGCTGGCCTAGCCTTGAGCATACCCCACTAGGATGCATAATACACTCCTAAGAAGGGTGGATTAGTGCCTGCGTTTTTCTTCTGATAATGTGAAAAATATTACACAAAGCAAACAAACAAAGCAAACGGCCAGATTATGATTGGTGGAAGTGGGAGGTATGAACTACGCACAGTAAACTTCCACAGTCCCCCGATGTCATTACTTCTTTCAAAGCAGGTAGGCTCCAGGTCCTCATCCAAGCAGCATTTGATGGAGGACAGGCCACTCACACCAGCTCCAATCACTGCAACTCGCTTGGCCATGGCGTGTTCTGTATGAGATAAGTTGAGCAGAGCTTCTTTATATGACAAAGCTAGAAGGGAGCCCTTGTCATAGAAGTCAACTTTTACAGTGATCCTTTCATCTTTGAGCTGAGGCAGAATCACATTTTGTTTAAAGATGAGGGCTCAAATCACACTGGTTTGGTTTGAATCCTGGCTTCATTTGTTTACAGTATGACCTTAGGCTAGTTGTTTATCCTCTCTGTGCCTCAGTTTTCTCATGAGCACAATGGGAGTGGAAGTAATAATACCAATTTAAAATATTTGTTATGAAATTAAATGACTGAGATATGTTGGAAGGGTTATAGAAGTGTGTCTGCTATATAGTAAGTGCTCAATTAAATTTTGCTCTTATTATTAGCTAGTGTAGCCAGAACCTTGATCCCCTTAAGACTTTAGATCCTCTCAGTATTAAAGGGACTCTTTGCTAACACCTAGTCCCTCTGAAATGCTAGGAATTGCAACAAGCAAAAATGTTAGTTTTTATTCAAAGCATCTAAAGTTCTAAAGAATAGCTAGTCATGGGCCATGTCCTGCCAGCAAAAAAGATATTACATGCGTTTAGGGGAGGTTCTTAACTTTGCACAGAGAAAGGTTGACTGACCATAATACAGAACTGTGGTCATATGGTCATATGGAAATGGGGATGCCATGTTGTCAGGAAAGATTGGAGGAAGTGTGAATGTGTCATGGGGATTTATAACCAGTTTTTCTTGATTTTATGTTTTGGGCTTCTGCAAACATCAATATAGCTTTTGCTTTGATCAGATGGGCTAACCACCGAGTTGATTTCAGCAAATCAGGTTTATGTCACGCGGAAGACTTTGAAGTGTCAGGTGTCCTCATTCTCAAGTGCTGCCTTTCCCTCAGCCCTCGTGGCCAGTCTGAGAAACACACAAAGAGTAGTTGAGACCTCAAAGTATTTGCTTTATAAAATATACTTAACTGATTTGACTTTGCCTATGAAAAAGACATGGTACTTTTTGAGGAGAGATATTGCTGTATAACTCTTATGTGACTTTTGTAGTGTCATGACATTTACCATAATGGTGTTTGCCTTGAGGAACCTAGGGAGAACATATTTTTGAGTCCTGAATACCGGTAAATGGGAAAACATATAGCATCATCACTGAACACGACTTAAGGCCACTCTGCTAATAAGAGGTTGAGTCTGGAGAGACTTTGGGTATCTGAGTATGAGCCTGGATGTGCACATCTCATTGGTCTGAGAGCCTGAAGTGTCCTGTGATTCCTGCTACTAAGCCTCTTCCCTTGCCTGAGCTCAGGTTTGCTGCCACACCTTCTGGTTGGGCTTGGGGGATTTTGTCCTTTTGGTTTTGTAGTTTGCCTCCTAGCCAGATCAGAACCCCCAGGCACAAAACCAAAGTGAAGTTACTGACTTTACAGAGGGCAGAAGAAGACTGCTGAGCCCTTGGACCCTTCGGACTCACCTGGTTCCAGAGGAGGATCTAGGCAGGGACTTGCAACAAGGATGAGAGGGTGACCCCAAACAACCCACTTACACGCCTTAAGATTTACTGTTTGCAAATAAGAAAAATAGCTATATTGAAGGATTGTTTGGGTCTTAAACAGTGATAATAATTACACAAAACTGCCTAGCACCAAATACTTACTCAGCATTCATTTCCCACCTCCCTAACTGATTCTCTCCTTTCCTCTCTTCCTGGAAAAGACAGCTCATGCAGATAAAATTTATCAACAAGTTTGGAAACATCTAGGCAAACATACCTATGACTTCCTTTGGATTGAGTAAAAGGTTTAGGTGGCTTTTAATCAGAAATAAATGGCCTCCACCAATAAGAACACTTAAACTTCCAGGGCACTAGGGAGAGGTCTGGAATTGGCAGATCCCTCTGTGCTGTGTTTTTGCACAATAATATGAAAGAAATAGTTGTTAATTGATCTGGTTAAAATGCAAAATGGGCTGCAGTGAATAGACTGGCAGCAAATTAATTCACTCAACAGATGCACCCTGTGTACCTCTAAGGGCAAGTACTGAGCCAAGCGTGGGGACCCCCAAGATGGTTAAGAGCCAGTGACTTAAGTAATAGTAATAAATATAGACCCAGTGACTGTCCACAGGAAGATGCCACTATATGGAGAGAGGCTGGCACACATGATCCCATGTGGTACGTCCTGTAATAGCAGTGTGCTCTGGGTACAAATGCTTGCAGACACTCTTGGGCTGCTCAGCTATGCCTGGAGACCTAGCTAGAGACACATAGTAGGCTGTATATTTCCTGGGCAAAACCACCTTGTCCTTTACAGACTGACTTAGAGACTGTCTAAGTGCCAAATAATTGTTGTCCAAAATAGATGTGAATTGAAAGGCAGTAGAGAAGACTGCAGGCTTGGAGGGGTACGAGGACATAAGGTGTGTTAAGCTCTTTGTAAACTGTAAAGTGGGCTATAAACATAAGGTCCATTGTAGGTCAAAGGCTGCTGACATTTAGTGCCTAAATCGAAAGAAGCCCTAAACTACTGAACTGGACTTTTGAACAACATGAAAACCCCACTCCATACCTGACAGACCAGAAAATGCAGGAATCATTTTTGAGACACGGAGAGACTTGGATGATTAGCAAATTATGTAGCTGATTATGATTTATATGAGTTTGGACTTGGATCTATTTATATTTCGTATTATCACTCTACCAGTGCTCTTCCTTTGCTACGGGATTTCCTAACATAACACTTGTGGAGTATTTTGTGTTTCCCAGTGCCTCACAATTCCATCTCATCCAAAAGATGAAATCAGAAGTGAGCCTGGAATCACAGACAGTCCCATGATTCTGTTATTCTCACCCACACCTTCCTTCAGGGTGGTTTTCCCCTACAACATAACTTTGTTTCCTTAGCACGTTCCTTTGCTTCCTGGTTTTCTCTAATTCTGCTGCTTTAACCCTAATCAAGAGGCTCTCGAGGGAGAAGATCACATTCATTTTTAAGGAGTGTACTCACCAAGGAAAGTATTCATCCTCTGTGAAAGCAGCTTCTGGAAACATTTCCCCATTATGAAAAAAAAAAAAAAATCCAGGACACTTACCTTGTTGGCATAGAGCAGATATTTTGACAAATTATTTCTCACAGCCCAAAGACAAAGATAGTGTTTGTCTTTAAAAAAGAAAAATTCCAAACACAAACTCTTTGTTCTAAAAGAAAAATAAAAAATAAACCAATGCTGACTTTAATCAAAGTACTCTCGGTTTAAAACAAAAACCATCCGTTTTTCCTGTCATGCTAGTGACAGCAGAAAGTATACTCACCGAGGAAAAGAAAGTTGTGTAGGGCACCAGCTTGATACTTCCGTGTTCTCGAAGGAGGGCTAAATGACGAGTTAGAATAAAGCCTTCGGATTCGAAGGCCACAAACGACTTCTGCCCCTTTCCCCACCCTCCTAAACGTCACAGTTCCGACGGAGCCCTAAACTTAAAGGGGAGCACGTGGTAAGCGACTGCTCTTCTCATTGTAGCCTTTAGAGGGCGCCAAGTCGTTCCAAACCACAATCCCCAGTGAAACAGACGTTCTACTTAACTAAATTCTGACTCTTGAATTAGTCCCTTGAACCGTCATAGGAACTATCCATAGGAGAAAGTCAATTAGGTGACTATCACGTCATCAAGTTCTCCCATGTCTAGAGTTCCCTAACTCCAGAAGTATGAGTTCAAAATTCAGAACTTATAAGGAATTTAAGCTGTTTCATCCTTTTGGAAAGGGTTAGCAGAGGGAGCTGGTAAAACCTGTTAGAAAAAGCGTAAAACTGGTTTTAGGTATTAGCCTAGGGCTCATATCTAAGAAGAGGAATAATTACAGAAGCAAGCACTGGGAATAATAATAATAGGCAACATCTTTTTTTTTTTTTTTTTTTCTTCTCCATTGAGTGCTTGGAAACAAGCATAAAATACCATCTTAAGCTCATTGAACAGTTTCTAGACCAGGGGTGCAAATGCAGATGCCCACAGGGGTCAGGAAGGTAACCCAAATGAGGGAAGAGGGCCGGGATAAGATCTGACTGGAAAGCACATCCCCCATCTATTAGGTTCAGCTAAATGGTGTAATTTGAGAGCATAAGCCCCAGATTGCAAGGTTTTAGGTTCCTTTCAATAGAAACTGCAAATTCAGATTTTTACATAAAATCTTCTATTGGCAACAAATTAATTTTTCTTTTGAAAAATATTAAGCCCACAGAAAAGTTGAAAGAACAATTTTATTAATGCACACTAATGTATCCACCCATTTATCAACTAGCAACCACTTGACACATTGAAATTTTCTTCCCCTCTCTCTTTCTCTTTCTCCACACGTACACAAACACACACACACACACACCTGTACACACACATCTGAAAGTAGTTTTCAAACAGGATGCCATCAGGATATTTCAGCACATATTTCACAAGAGTAAGGGCATTCTCCCTTTCTATACTAAGAAAGTCAGTATAAATTCAATAACATCATCCAACATACAGTCCACTTTCAAATTTCTCCAGTTGTCCCCAAAATGTTCTTATCTAGTGGTGTACTGGAGCTGGCTTGCAGAGTGAGAATATGCATCTCTTCCAAGTTCAGTGATAGCTTGGCATTACACACAGTAATACTCTACACAATAGCTTGACATTGTTCATGGTGGGGGTATTTACATCATGGAAACTGGCAAACACTACAAATCTGGGATCTCCCCACACCCCCAGCCTTTTTGTTCGTTTGTTTGTTTTTTGTGGTACGCGGGCCTCTCACTGCTGTGGCCACTCCCGTTGCGGAGCACAGGCTCCGGACGCGCAGGCTCAGCAGCCATGGCTCACGGGCCCAGCCGCTCCGTGGCATGTGGGATCCTCCCGGACCGGGGCACGAACCCATGTCCCCTGCATCGGCAGGCGGACTCTCAACCACTGCGCCACCAGGGAAGCCCACCATTTATTTTTAAACTGTGCAATTTTACATAATTACTTATTGAAACACATTTTTTCCCTGCAGAGGATAAGGAGGATGATATCAGGGACTGAGTAAGGGAGCTTTTGGGGAAGATAATGAGGTTAACTTTGTACATATTGCATTTGAGAAGCTCATGGCGTATTCTGTTTGAAATGTCCATTGAGGCGCTAGGTCTGTGGCTCAGAAGAAATAAGGCAAGCAATAAAATGTGCATCCTGCTTAGGTAATAATAGTAATAATAGCTGTCAGTTATTAAATACTTACTAGGAATTATGCTAAGTACTTTATGTGGATTACACTATTTAATCCTTATAACACCCTACGAGGTAGGATGTGTTATAACTTCTATGCAGTAGAAAAGAAAACTGTAGCTTTGAAAAAGTACATAACTTGCTGAAGTTCACACAGCTAGTAGGTGGTGGAACTTCTGCAGTGGTTTCAGTTCTCTATGCAACCCCCCCAAGGGGGCATGTTGAAAGACCTGGAGTGTTGGACTGTAAAAAAAGTTAGGCCCAGTAGGTGGTACTATTTGTATACACTAAAAAGAATTTCTGAAAATGTAAAATTACTCTTAAGTTGAAATGCCTTAGAAGTCCTTCTGATTTAAGGGATGAGCAAGAGGCCGAAGTGTGTAATATGTTTTCTCTTTTGCCAGGTTTCTGGGACACAACTAAATTCAGTTATCTTTATGAATGGGACAAAACTGTTTCCCAGTATGATTTATGGAATAATTCCAAGGTGAGGAATGAGAGCCCCTTTTTTTCTGTTGAATCTGTTCTACACTATGGCCACAGAGTACGTCTGGAATAGTCATGGTCAGAGAAGAAGGAGGGATAAACCCGGAAAAAGATGCATGTGGAGATTCAGAAACTAGTGGTCTACATGATGGAAAAGAGCTTCAAAGCAGGAAAGATGTGTGTGGATAGAGAGGCAGGTCCATACACACTCATAGGCAGAGTGAGAAAGGGAGACACACGGATGCTTTCATGGAGCAATATCCTTGTAATGTGACTTTCACGATATCACTATTAAGACTTCTGAAGTCCTTTATTTGAACATTGGAGACCACAGGCTTAAATGGTGAAGTTAAGAGCCCTGGATGTATGTTCTGCAGATCTATGTCCTGACTCGGCCACTTATGAGCTCTTTTACCTTGGACTAATCAATTGATATTTCCTTGCCTGTTTCTTATTTGTTAAATCTGTAGTACAGCCTTCCCCATGAAGACAGAGCTTGCTATAGCAAGAAACTCAGCTACCATCACTAGCATTTGGCAGAGATTTAAAGGCAGGCAGGGGAGTTTTTTTTAAGAGTGAAAAAAGGGGAATGATTCAGATATACTCTTATTGGAGGTTGTTGGCATGAGGAAGGTGGAGGCGGGCTAACGAGAAGCAAGTCATCACATGTGACTGGTTTGGGGAGTATATTTGATCTTCTTTGTTGGTCCTGAGTTGGAGTGGGGACAACAGTTAGAGAAGCTGGCACTCATCGACCAAGTCCTGGTCCTGAGTGTTCTAATCTGATTGCTGCAGAAGTTACGGGTCACAGTTCTATTGTTGTAGATGGTTTGGCCATAGTCTGTATATTTAGTCCCTTGGCACAATGTATTCAGTACTTGAGATTAGGTTCAGGCTCCAGCTTGAGTCCTCGTGGTTTGCCCCTGTGGCTGCCTGGGTAGTCTACCTTGCCATGTTTCACCCTGGGCACTGAACCTCCCCAGCCAGCTTCATGAGGAACGCTGAAGTGTCAACTCTGCTTCACGGGAGAGAAAGGCATTTCAAGAAGTCATTCAGATTATATTCAGTGGAGCAGTTTTTCCTTATGAGTTCCTATGTTAAGTGTTCTCCCAATTCCAGCGTGTGTGTGGGCTTTCCCCCCACACCGTCGAGCAGTTCTTGGAGACGAGCTGGGTGTCCTACAGTTGAACTCAATTCTGATACTAACTACCCAGAGATGGCATCAGATTCCACAAGTTAAGGGCTCAGTCCTACAAGACTGCCTTCCCTCTCAATTCAGTTGTCAATTGTGAGCCCAGGTTGCCACCTGTGCTTCTGAGAACCAGCTATAGATCAGAAGTTCCAATGATCCCCCTCCTTGGGTTCAATTAATTTGCTAAAATAATCAGTAGCTTTGTGAACTAATTTGGCTCACAGAACTCAGTGAAGCATTTTATTTACTAGATTACTAGTTTATTATAAAAGGATGATATCACTCAGGAATAGCCAGATGGAAGAGATGCACAGGGCAAGGTAGGTGGGAAGGGAGTGGAGTTTCCATGTCCTTTCCAAGGGCACCATTCTTCCTGAGCCTTTATGTGTTCACCAACTTGGAAGCTCTCTGAACCCCACCCTTTCCTTCTGTTTTTACAGAAGTTTCATTACATAGGCATGATTGATTAAATCATTGGCCTTGATTGATTCAACAGACCTGAGTGGATGAGTCGTTACCTGCATCTCTACTTACCTACAGAGCTCACTCTCTCCTGATTCCATAGTTTTTGAATCCCCTCCATTATCCAAATCATGGACCTCTCTGTGAGGTGAAGTTTCCCATCAAAGCCCAGCAGTGAGATGAAGTGAAGGCAAAACATTTTCTGGCTGAGTCACATCCTCACATGTGCAACTGTGAGAGAGAATCCAGGGTTGGTGTAGTTTGGTCAAAAACTGCTTTTGACATGATGTTTGCTTTTGCTCTTCATTTTCTGTCTTTTCTTTCTTCTTATTATCTCTCTATTAAAGACTTCTTAGCTGTGTCTTTTCTGTAATGAATTCCAGTTGGATTTTATTGACTCTTAGAAGGGGCAGCTGTTTGCCTCTTTAAGCAAAGTTGTAAAGGTGTATATGAGCAGGAGGTGTTTTTCCTTTGGGTGCTGGACGCCGGCTCCAAGAGCAGGTGGAGGTGCGTGTTTTCTGTGGAGTAGATCTGATTGTGGTTGTTATTACCCCAGCTGGAGGCTCTGTTTTGTTGCAGAGTGCATTCTAGGGGAATGAGTACTCCCAGGCAAGTACATTCCTTTACAAACACTCCGATGAAGTCAGTGAACCCTCCCATCCTTTTATGGCCTTTATTAATAGGCTCCTTATCCCCTCTCTCTTTCCCCCAATTCTTAAAAAGAGAATAAAAGACCACTTGAAATAATTCTAGGCTGTTTCTTTCTTTTTATTTTTAATCAGCTGATATCATAAGAGCACCACTTTAGTACAACCAAATCTTTTGTGAAATAGGGAGTTTTAGTTGAGGTCTATGAAAATAGAAAAGAGGTCTAAATGCTCAGAGTGCTGTCTGGGACAACTCTCTCTTCTAAAATGAAACTTGAACCTTCCAGCAGCCTTCAAATGCACAGAAACCTTGGTTATCTTCCTCTAGCACTAGAAGCAGGTGGAGTTGGGAGACACTCAGGAATACCAGCGGTGGCCCTCCAGCCAGCCAGGGAAGGGCAGGGGGTGGCCTTCACTACTCAGGTATGGTTTATAGCCGTGAAGGCAATGCTGTTGCAATGGGGGAACCAAAGCACTGTCCATCTACGCTGTGCATTTGACAATCCATTTAGGTAATCTTTTATTTATAGGAAAATGGCCACAAGCAAAGCTAGAAAGCTGAAGAGTTTAAGTAAGCTTGCAAAGGGAGAAGGGGATTCTTGTACAACTCTAGTTTTTGTGACCTTGAATGTTCCGTCCCACTGGGTCATGATAGCATTTCTGGCTCCTTCCCATTTCCCTGGGCCAGTCAAACGGAACTGGTATGGTGTGCATGGGCCGAAGAAGATGGTCAAAGCCAGGCGTGGATCTGTCAGGAGCAGAGAGAACAGGTTGGGCTTTGCATCAATATAGGTCAGGAGTTCATCTATGCATGGGATATAATCAGATTGTAAAGCTTTGCAGTAACACAAGCCAAACCTTTATAAAAGGAAGATTGGGATAAAGGGGAAGACAAAAAGATTAAATAATGATAACCTTAGAACAAGTAAAAGTGCCAGAAGTAAACAATGACGGTACAAAATTTGGACTGGCTTCTGTATTCTTCCCTCCATGCCCATAGCTGTCTAATGGTCTTACAGTATTATTTCAATACAAGGTGGATTCCTTGAAAATATACTCTGTACCTATGGTGCTCCAAATGCTGATAATGGGTCTCATATTACTTTAGTTCTGTTGTCAAATGATTAGCAATTTCTAGAAAAAAAGATTTTATATGATTTTACTATTCCTACATCTTTCTAGAACTCAATTATTGCTTGATTTGTATAATGTGAAAAACCACAAAAATCATAGGGTGGAATTCCCTGTAATGCTGGTATTAATCCCTAATATCTTTGACTGACCTATGTGACAGAAGTTTTTACATCACATAGTTCTAATTAATGATTTATGTTATACTAGAATTCCATAGTGGAGATCAGGTCGTATCCCAGGTTGAGGATGAAGAAGAGACCCCTAAAGTGCTTTTGGTATTTAGCCCTTTGACAAGGGTAGAACAACACTGAAGTCTGGAAATACATATGAATGAGAAAAGTGATGTTTCTTAAATGCAGTGATTTTAAAACTTTTTTTTTTTTTTTTTTTTTTTTTTTTTTGCGGTACACGGGCCTCTCACTGCCGTGGCCTCTCCCATTGCAGAGCACAGGCTCCGGATGCGCAGGCCCAGCAGCCATGGCCCACGGGCCCAGCCGCTCCGCGGCATGTGGGATCCTCCCAGACTGGGACATGAACCCGTGTCCCCTGCGTCAGCAGGCAGACTCTCAACCACTGCGCCACCAGGGAAGCCCTTAAAACTTTTTTATTCTGCCACAGAGACCCTTTTTTTTAAGTGAAAATTTATATCAAAGTCTGAAACAGATAAACAGTAAAACAGATAAAACCAGAGATGTTTTAGGATTAGGAGTCGGGAAGGGGCAAGTCTCCCTCTTTGCTGGCCCTCTCCCTTCCATTATCCCTGACCCTTGGTGGTAGCCAAAGAGCAGAGCACAAGTGGAGACCTCTCCTCTAGAGAAGGTGTCAACAAGCTTATTATGCAAAAGGTTCTAGGTGGTAAATACTTAAGGCTTTGAGGGCCATATTAGGGTCTCTACCTCAGCTATTCAACTCTGCTGTTGTAATGCGAAAGCAGCCTTAGACAATTTGTAAATTAATGAGTGTGGCTGTGTTCTAATAATACTTTACTTAGGTCACCGTGATTTGAATTTCATATCATTTCCACATATCAAAAAATCTTCTTTCCAATGATTTAAAATTGTAAATGAGAAAAATAGATGGTCGGTAGATTTGGCCCATAGGCCCTATTTTGACTCCTGCACTAGAGTAGTCATCTGAATAAAGACAATAGAGCTGAACACAGATTTTTTGAAATGAATGAATGAGCAGAACTTTCTGATGTCAGAGTGGATAAACACAACAGTTTGCCTGCTGATTATGGATAAAGGTATAGAATAGTATCTGGTAGATGAGGATTAATTATATTTTGGTTTAGAATCTAAACTCCATGTGGTGCTAGATGACCATGGTCTAAAGTGATAGTCTGGGACATTAAAACCTCAGTTTCCCTTTCTCTTCTCTCTCCTTAAACAGGCCTAGTTTTTTTTTTTTTTCTTCTTAATCTCAGGTGCTTCTTTTTTCTCCAGTGTAACTCTCACCTTTCTTTGCTATTGCTTTACCAGTTTTAGTTATGATTCAAAAAGAATGCATAGTACTTAACTTACCCACTGGGCTTGTTTTTTTTTCTTGCATTAACTTCCTCTATCATGACGCTCGATGGTGGTAATTTATTAACACCTGTAAAGCAAAACAAATAAAAAATGCAATTTAACTTTAGGTTTCAGTGGTTACTTAGCAGGTAAAGATACTTTACCACCACTCATATTTTATTTTTAGTACCCAGCTAGTCATCTGTTCTTCTGGCAGAAATACTAGCAGCCTAAGTGGATGGCTGTGGTGATAAAGCCATCAGCTGAAGAGATAAGTATCAGGACATCTCACTACTTATTTGATGTGACAGACCCTCACAACTGGCTTGACTGAATTTTGTCATTCAATTGATTGAATTTTTAAATTTTAATTGAACCAGTTGATTCAGGCAAAATAACAGGTAGACACAGCTGATATATATATATTTTTTATTTTACAAATTTAATCAGTTATACATATACATATGTTCCCATATCCCCTCCCTTTTGCGTCTCCCTCCCACCCTCCCTATCCCACCCCTCCAGGCAGTCACAAAGAACCGAACAGCTGATATTTTTTGATGCATGATTTATCTTTTGTGCTGGTGACGACACAAATTCACTGTGATAGTGTAATTTGGTGAACAATAGATGACTTAGCTTTTAAAAATTCTGTCGTTTTAGGTAGAACCTGGAGAAGGCCTCAAAATTTCCAGTATCCAAAATAATATGGCAAACTGAACATATCCGTCCTGCTATTGCTCATGCACTTGCGTTTCAGGACCGGAACAGCCCATCGAGCTTGCGTTTCCCCTGTGGTTATCCCAACCCAAGGGTTTGATGAGGCCAATAACAGCCAGGGTTGGCTTTTGCAGATGTGCAGCGAAGACGTACTTGTACAGTGATGCTTGGCCATCTTCAACTTTTACCACAGTCTCATCGAGGAAGGGGAAAGCAAAGGTGTATCCAGTGGCAAAGACAATGATATCAATGGGCTCTTCCTTTGGGGTGTTGTTAAATACAACAGAGTTTTCCTTCACCTCCTTTACGCTTGGCTTGATGAGCACTTTCCCAGTGATGATACGGCCTGGGAGCTCATTACTTACCACAGGCTCTCTTAGCTGTGTCCTAGACATAAACACGGATGGGGAAGAGACCTGCCAGGGACCAGTCAGCCAGCCCTCCCTCCTCCTTCCCTTCTTTTCATTATGGGACTCTCCCCTCCATTGGGCAGGAGGTGCCAGTCTTGGGAGAAGTTACCTCTGTGGGATCATGAATGACCAAGAAGGATGATGGGATATGCTTACCATTTACTAGAGCTTAGAAGCCTGAGGAGAAAGCCGCCAGAGCTTTCTCTAGCTCCTGCTTCTCATGTTGAATTTCAACATTCAGCTATCACTGTCACTTTAGAGATAGCTGAATGCTGAAGGACCACAAGGGAGACTGGGAACTTCTATATCTGCTGAGAACTGCTGGAAACTCTCTCCTCCTAGGAAGCAACTATACAAGGGAAACATGCATGTGTTTAAAAGGAATAAGGGGGCCTCCCTGGTGGCGCAAGTGGTTGAGAGTCCGCCTGCCGATGCAGGGGATACGGGTTCGTGCCCCGGTCTGGGAGGATCCCATATGCCGCGGAGCGGCTGGGCCCGTGAGCCATGGCTGCTGGGCCTGCGCATCCGGAGCCTGTGCTCCGCAACGGGAGAGGCCACAACAGTGAGAGGCCCACATACCACAAGGGGAAAAAGAAAAAAAAAAAAAAAAAAAGGAATAAGGGCAGAATTATCTTTTTCTGCCTATGCCTTTGGAATCACAAAACAAACACTTAGCAAGATGATTTTAAGTAAGCCGAGCCATTTTTGGCATATGGTGAATGCACAGTAAGAGACAATATGATAAAATGGAAGGAGCTTTGGAGCAGGAGGTAGTAAGGGTGGCTTTGTGTCCAAATGTTTATACTTAGAGCTTGGGAAAGTCATTGGGTCCCTGTAGGCTTTCTTTTATTCATCTGTAAAATAGGGACACTAACATTTGCCATCCTTAGTTCATTGGGTAGGACGAAGAACATATGAAATAGTATATATTTAAGAACTTTGGAGATGATAAAGGATTAGCTAACTGTGAGAGAGAAGAGATTACAATTCCTTTGTAATATCAGGCTCCTTTTATATATTCTAGGGTTTATGGGATTAAATAAAATTCTTTATAGCTGCCATTCAGCCTGTCATTCGAAAACTTATGGTAGAAAAAGCTCTGGTGAAAAGAGTTAAACCCCTAAGAGGCCTGGAGTTAAGAAGTAGAAGAGGGTAGGAATAAAAAAGGAAGGAAAAAATGCAGGGAGAGAGCAAGGTATACGAGAGAAGGATGAAGAGAACCAGAGGAATGAGGTACATGTAGTAGGAAGGGGGCTGCCTGCCATCACTTGTGGCTTGGGTACCACCTGATCCCTGCTGGTGCAGAGTGGAATCTGGAGGAAGAGCAGACAGGATCTCCAGGCTGTGGTGCCACCCTGGTAATGGAATGTCATTGTACAGACTCAATGAATGAGAAAGTAAAACCATTGGTTCTTGTTAATGGGATAAGTCATGGGTTGTAACTGAAAGGACAAGACTGAAATCAAGGTCATCTTGACAAGGAGAAGAAGGCACTACCCTTAGAGAGACATGGGGAAGGATTCCATTTTTCCAACACAGTGAAACAGGCAAGTGTGTTGCTTTTGTCAGAAGAGTCATAGACAAATTATTCCCTTTTGATTGCTGCAGCTGAGGTTTATGTAACTTGCCAAGGTCACGGAGCCCACTTAGTACTAAATGAGCTCCGGCAAGTGACTGAACTTCCCTAAGCCTTAGCATATCCACCATGAAAGGGAGATTATACTACTTACTTTAAAGGGCTGTTGACAATTATGTATTACATAATTTCACTTACCGAGCAGTCAAAAACAGTTAGCTATTATGATTAAGTAATTTGTATGAAATTTTCCTTCACATTCAGTCATGTTGTCACATTATTGCCTGGTTTGGATATGCCACTGGAAAGATGGAGGCCCCTTCTCCCTAATAGCTCTCAGCAGACACTCCATATTTACCTGTCTTCTGGTATTAAGCCATAATTTTCAATATTGAACCAGCTGTTCATCCTTCTTGCTATCAACCAATTCACAACTGGAGTTGGGAGAGAATTTCTGAACATGTTCTGTAATCGCATCACGAGCACCATGTCCCATGGGTAGCCCGAGTCAAAGACCTGGCTGATCACCCACGCCCAGGGGTGTTCAGTAACTCTAGTAAATGGTAAGCATATCCCATCATCCTTCTTGGTCATTCATGATCCCACAGAGGTAACTTCTCCCAAGACTGGCACCTCCTGCCTAATGGAGGGGAGAGTCCCAGAATGAAAAGAAGGGAAGGAGGCGGGAGGGCTGGCTGACTGGTCCCTGGTGCTGAGGAACACCTGGAAGCAATCAAACAGGTCACTCAGTTTGACACAGTGAACAGGGCTGGCTCTGTCAGAGATTCGAGAAGTTTTGTGAATTGAAAGGCACTAAAAAGTCTGCCACCCTCAAAATACATCCCTGACAAGACAGTTTTTGCTCCTCTAACTCCCACTTTAAAGTTATTCTTTTGAGATAATGGTTTGAATATCTAGAGTATTAAAATGCCTTAGAACATATTATTGAGCACTTTTTATCTGCCAGGCTCAGTGTTAGACACCATGGTGAATTATGTATTGAGGTTGGTGTAGTGAGCTTAGAATCTCATGTGAGAAAACAGTGAACAGGTGATAACTTTGTATGCTAATAATTGTAAACGAGAACAGGGCATGGATGCAATTGAAAGTTGTCTGCAAAGGGTTTTGACACAAACCATTGTTAGAACTGACAGTAAAATTCACTAATACAGTTAGTTTTGGTAGTTTTTTTTTGTTTGTTTTTGTTCTTTTGACAGATTATCTGGCTACTTGAGTTTACCTGCTGACCGAGTTCACTAAGCTAATAGTTGTTCTGGTACCTATACAATAAGGAGTTGTCTAACTGTTTAAAAATAAAAAAAATTAGTCAAAAATCTGTTGCTTTGCAGATACAAAACAACTGATTTAATACATGGTTTTTCTTCCAACAAACTGGGGCATCCACAGCTGTGGGGTGACCACAGCTGCAGTGTTAGTGTTTTTATTATACATCTGTTTGACCTTATAACATGATGGAGCAGTATGGTGGCAAGAACTATAAGCACATCAGTGATTCTGACATTAAACATATTTGCACCTGCCTCTCTTTGTCATGATGCAGAATCAGATACGGCATTTTGGTAGATACGAATTATATCCTGAAGCAAGGGGAGTTTCTTTGTCGATATAGAAATGATGTGTGCCGAAGCATGTTTTCAGACTGAAGAAATTTCCAGTGGTTAGAGAAATAGAAATAGTAATATGTTACCCACATGTGGTGGTCATCATGGATAGGCCTGTGTTAATTTTTGCTTCAGAACCTCCTTTCCCTTCCTTTAGGATAACTCCACCAAATTGCTGTCTCTCCAAGGCAGTCAATTAGTCAATCAATCAATCGAGTTCCTTTTTGAAAATTCCAGAAGGGAACACACTCCCAATTCTTTTTCTTCAGAGCTATTTCCACTCTTGCAGTTATTGATTTAATTATTTATATTTATTTATTTGACATCTGTTTTCCCCCATGAATATATGCTCTATGATAGAGGGAATCTTGTTTGATTGTTCTGTTTTCCAGTGTATCCCTCATGCCTGGCATAACATTCGGTATAGTAGAATTCAACAACTAATATTGATTTGTTGGCTGAATGGCTCTCAATGAGTTTATAGCAGAGTTGGAAAGAAAATACATACCATAAAAGGTAATTAGCAATACTAAGAATTAAAAGTGCCGACCGAGGAGTGTAAATTACAATTATTACATAAATTCATACTGGCGAGAGATCATTTTGTCTTGGGTTGAGGTATCTGGGAATGTAAATTAAATTGTAATAAAAGAGAAAAGGGCACTGCAGAAGGGAGGGGTATGGTGTGAACAAAGAGGAAAATAGAGACTTGGGAACTGGAAAGGGCACAGAATAGACCTGTCAGCATGCAGTTGATGATCATGTGGGAAAATAGTGTAGGATAAAGTTAAAATGGAAGATTTGGACCAGATTATGGAGACCCTTGTGATGCAGGGCTGATACATCTGCAAATTATAATTTTTATTTTTTTAGGTAAGGGGGAGTTAGTTTTTGTTAACATGAGTGTCATAATGAGAGCAGTCTTTTCAGAAGATTTGCTTGTTGGTGGTTGGGGGTCTGGATGGATTGTCGTGTGTGGGGGGATGGACTGGGGTAGGAGTGCGGGGAGTCAGGGTAGAAGTAGGAGCTGGGGCTTTGAATGGAAGAGACTAGGATTTGAGGACTGGCTCTACCACCTGCTGGTGGTATGCCTTTAGGCGGGTTATTTAACTTCTCTAAGTCTCAGTTTCTTCATCTGTAGTTAAGGATACTAGTACCTACTTTGTGGCTTGTTTTGATAATTGGTTGAGGTAATGCAGTGAGGCATTTAGTGCCATTTTTGGCACAGAGTAAGCAAGCCCAATAAATATTGACTATTTCCATAATTATTATTAGGAGGACAATGCCATAGACTCAGTGGGGGGTGGTATGGACCTGATGAGGGTGGTGGCAATCAATAAGGAAAGGAAGGAGCAAATGGGAGATCTTAGCAAGAAAAGTTGCCAGAATTTTCTGACCTATGGGACTGAGTAAGAAACAGATGTCCCCTGTAGCTCTTTTTGACTGGGAAAATGACAAAAATAGGAAGTCAGAGAAGTTGGATTTGGAAGAAAAATGACACCTGGAATTCACAGTAACGTTTATGAACATTCAAGAAAAATATACCTAAAAAAATCTGTTCAGTGTATGTGTGTGTGTTTTAGGAAATTTTTTTTCCTTTCATCACTTATCATGGTGTCAAATACTGTTTGCCTGAGGCATGTGTCTTAAGATAAATCTCCTCATTAGGTAACATCAAGAATGATACCTTCTTTGCCATGTGGCTGGCCTCCATAGCAAGGTCTGTGCCAGAATTCCCCATTCCAATCACAAGAACTCTCTTGTCTCTAAATATATCTGGATGTTTATACTCTCAGTTATGAAAATACTGGCCTTTAACAGTATTTATACCTAGAGAAAAAAAAAAGAAGTCAAATAGAAAATTTATAAGACTAGTGAATGAAACATACATATTATTCAGTGAATAACATCCTTTTGACAGATGATTTAGGTTGTTTTCATAGCATACTCAATTTTAAGAAAATCTGAAACACGAACACATAATTTTACAAGGTACAGAAATTAATGGGTGATTATTTATTTAATGGAAGTACTTACTCCATCTCACTAGATAGGCCTCTAGTTTTACTTACTAGATGATTACTAAGTTAAAATATCATGGCACTATAAAAAAATTTTCCCCCCAAACCATTGTGGAGTTCAAGGTTTTGGAGCATAAGCCACCCATTATCCTTGTTTTGCCCTGCAATAAACCTTTCTCTAATCAAAAAAAAAATCATGGCATAAAGACTTATTAAGCTAAAGTGTAAGAAGTCATTACCTTTCAAAGTTTGACAGAAATCAATGGGACAGAAATATTCTATTTACTAATATTTGATCTATATAGAACTTTTCACAAGCAGGGAGCAAGAGCAGAGAAGTTAAAGGGAACTATGAGTCAGTGCTTCCACTCTATTCAGCAGGCTTTTTTGGATACCTGTTATGTTCCTGTCACTGTGCTAGATGACATGGGAAATAAATAAAAATATGGTCCCTATTCGAAAAGACCCTTGTGGGTTCATCTTGGTGACTGACAGTAACTCAAGCTGGGTTTGCTGAGTCAGCCAGAGTTGGCGCAGAGAAAAAGGGATTATGTTAGTTACACTGGGATTAGAGCTGCTGTTCCAGCTAGATATCTCAAAACAGTTGACGCCAAATCTCATTGAAACATCAGATGTTTGGAGAGTTTTGGAAAATACTCAAGGTTGTGTAACACAATCAAAAGTAATATGTCCTGTACCAAGAAACTTTTTTTTTTAAACAAAATGTGATAAGACATCTAGATTCTCAGGGGATGAGTATGAATGCTGTGACACATAGCCTTACCAAGGCCCAGTAGCTCTTTACTTCATCTTAAATCATTAGAAATCTAACATGAATCTCAGTTAGAACCCAACCACAATCTAGATCATTTAGAATTTAACAATGATGCAACCAAGTTTAAATATTAACTCAGCACAGGGACCCAATCTGGATCCAAGAACTGCCAGGAAGGGAGAGCTGGACAAGTTTAGTGAGAATAATAGAATTATCCCTGAATGTTAGATTATCTTAGATTCTCACTGGATCAGGCTGTTTTGGACCACAAATGGACAAAAATGAGACTCTGTAGCTGAGTCTTCTACCAGGCTAATACTTTCCCCACTTATATTACAGGAGAACAGAGCAAGAACTTTTATTAGGTGAAGTGGTTGTGTGAGTAAACACAGCTGAATGTATATGGTATCTGAATTAATAAAATTAGTTACCTTGGGAAGTTATGTATTTATTCCAGCTGTAATACCTATTATTTTTACTAAGACATTTTGGAACACCTTTTATGGAATTGCCTCCAGAACTCATGACATGTACTTTTGAATAACTTCAATGAATTTAATTTTTGTAATGGTTAACAACTACCCTAGAGAGTATGTACAGACCAAGCAAGTCTGCTGTGGGGCAGAGAGGGAGATGGTGAGATTTGGAGGACTCCATTTCAAGTCTAAAGTCATGAAATTTTGGTGCTCAAAGGCTCCTTAACAATAATTTAGCCACGGATTTTAAGTGACCAATTGGTAGTGGCTGGTAAGATGGATATTGAGAAGGACGGCAAGTACTGTAGAGTTCTTTTTGCTTGATTTGTGATGTATGCTATTGTGTAAGGTGGTCCAAACCCCTCAGTTTCTAGGAAAGAAAACAGAGGCTTAGAAAGGTTAAGTGGAAAGCCCAAGATTACATAGCTTGTTAATTGTATAGCCTAGAATGTATACCTCCAGGGTCCCAAGCTCATCCTATTTAAACTGAGTACATTGACTCCATTGCTTTCAAGGTATGTTTTATCCTAATCTGACCTGACTTGAGTAACATCTGGGGGCCAGATCCAGGATCATTGGAGGTACATGAGTTTGTTGTAAAATGAGTATTGCTATCACTCCAGGTCATATGTAGATGTGATTCCTTCACTGGACTCCTATAAAACTCTTCATTCTTTTCATGCAGGCTATGTGTTGTCTTATCCACCTCTGTATTCTTAGCATCTTGTGCAATATACTGTAGGTGCCGAATGAATGCAGTGTACTCTCTATGTCGTGAAATTTTCCGGATTCTTGGAGTGATCCTGTACCAGGTACTCCTTCCTGGCAGTCTGGAGTACCTTGCCTGCTCAGGGATTTTTCTCTGTAGGCAAGAAAAGGGTGGGGTGGTAAGAGTTCATTGTTGAATGTGTTCAAGCAGAGGCTGTTGAGTCTTTCTCAAGGATGGTGAAGAGTTTCCTGCACCAGGAAGAAGACTGAACTGCATTCCAATTCAATGATTATAGTCTATGGCAGTTTTCAGGATATGCTTTATCTTAACTTGACCTGACTTGTGTAACCTCTGGGGGCAGACAAAGGATCATCAGAAGTACGTGGGTTAACTGTGAACCAAGCCTTGGGATCACTACAAGTCATATTTAGATGATTCAGAGAAAAATTTCCTAAAGTTTTAACTTTTTGAATCCTTTACTGCAGATGAAATAAACCAAACCATTGAATTTTCTATTCCCTCTGAGTTGTAATCCAATTGAAATTTGACATAGATTATCATGAATCATGGTTACAAAAGCCAGATAAAGAAACTGAGACACAAAGATGTCTTAATTTGCCTCCTAAGGCTCATGCCCCTACTGACTATTAATCCAGTGCCATAAACCTCTGATGTAGGTAATTGCTATGATTCATAGAAACAAACAAAAATCAAGTTACTTTTTCCTTTATTCACCCATTGACCTCTGTGGCCTCTACACTCATCTTTGTCAATGCACCACTGCTGAGGCTCACAACTTGTCTAGGCCTCCCAAGTCTTAGAAGACTTTCTGAGTGCTGCCAGTCCCTTAGGGAGGGACCTTGAACTTTAGTGAAGCATAAAGCTGCTTAGTAGTTATTCATTCTGCTCTTTGGTACTCATAAGTTGTTTGAAACAGATGAAAGCCAAAAACTGGCCAGACAGTGCTGGTTAGGGAAAAAACCCTCTTACCTCACAACTTAACTGTTTAATGGAGGAATCAGTAGGAATTTATTTCCAGACCAATCCAGTGTAAGGATGGCTCCCATGAGACAAACTAAGGTCAGTTGCAGAAAAGCCTATACCTGGAAAGGAGTCCAGTGGCAAATATGGGTTAGTAAGGAAACTAGTGCAGACCATGACAGCATCAAAGATGGCTGACTCTCGCTTCCCTTCATGCAGAGTGACTACCTCCCATTGACCGGTAACAGAAAAATCTGGGCGTTTTGTTACACTGAAGACTTTAATCTGAAAAAAGAATCATAGACATGGTTAATAGTTTTCAAGGTTCCAGAAAGGGCCTGCTGGCTGACGTGCCAATTGACATTTCAAATGTTCTAGAGAACAGATGAAACATAATTAATAAGCATAACCCTAGAAATCAAATTGGACTATCAGATTGATCATAATTTCCTGGATGGAAGTATTCTAAGCGTTGAGTCGTAGAGGGGTATTTAAGAGAGGTGGTGTGGTCCAGAATTTTTAAGTGATTTCCTCAAATTCTTACAGTGAGTGATAGAACCAAGATTATGACTTAGGTCTTTCTATGTTTTCAAAATTATTTTTCTGTTATGTATAGTTCTCATACACAATGGCTCCTTTACAACAGCTTGTTTAACAGAAACATGGCTAATATTGAATATATAATTGAAAATATAAATTTGGTCCCAAGTATCTTAGTTTATGAAAGGTCTTATAGACTATGATGTTGAAGTTTTCCCAGATCTAGAGAACTACTGAAGAGTGCTAACTTTATGGCTGAATTTGTTGGGAGTTGTCTAAATTTCAAATACAGTTGATTCTTGAACAATATGGGTTTGAACTGCGGAGGTCCACTTATATGTGGATTTTTAAAAATAGTAAATATTACAATACAACAGGATTTGTAATTGTTGAATCTGTGGATGTGGAACTGTAGATACAGAGGCACCTGGGAAATGGAGGAAATGGGAATTTTCCACTGTACAGAGTTGGCACTTCTAAACCCCCGTGTTGCTCCAGGGTCAACTGTGGTCTATTTTTGTTCTCATGGAGTACATGTATATCCATGGGTACTAGATTCTGATTCAAAAAATATATAAAAGAAATTTACAAGTCAAGTTTAAAAGCATAAATGAGCCACTGACCAAGAGACTTTGCTGCCTTGCTTTCCTCTTCAGTTTTCAAAGAAGACAGACTTCTCAAGTCCCTCCTAATGGTTCACTGTCTGGTTTATAATATTTGAAGTGCTTGTTGGGTTCTACGTTTGTATTAGCAATTATCTTTTTAAAATATAAACTTTCAGTTAATTAAAAAAACGTTCAAAATAAATTTATTTTTATCTTGAAAATAATGTGTTCATCATTGAAAATTTGGAATGTATAGAGAGGGAGGAAAAACAAAACCTCTTACAGACAGCTGCTTGTGTGTACTTTCTTAAGACTTCAGTGAACATCTAGTTTTCTAAAGTTATTTTAAAACAGCCTTGGGAAACAGGTAGTAAAGGAAATGCTTCAGATTCAGAAACTCTGATGCATTAAATATATTTTTTGTGGATTATATCCATTGACTATGGTAGTGTTTTATTTTTATTCTGTCCCTTGGAAAATAAGGAAGTGGGATGAAATATTCTTTGGACAACTGGAGTACTTTTATTTTTCTCCAGTTTTATTGAGATATAATTGACATATAACACCATATAAGTTTAAAGTGTACAACCTAATGATTTGACATATGTGTATATTGTAAAATGATTACCACAATAAGTTTAGTTAACATTCATCACCCCACATAGTTATCATTTATTTTTTTGTGATAAGAACTTTTAAGATCTACTCTCTTAGCAACTTTCAAATATACAATACAGTACTGTTAACTATAGTTACTATACTGTATATTACATCCCCAGAACTCATTTATCTTATAACTGGAAGTCTATTACTTTTGACTACCTTCACCCATTTCCCTTCCCCATCCCCCATCTACTTCTGGCAGCCATCAATCTGTTCTGTTTCTATGAGTTTTTTTTTTTTTTGATTCTACATATATGTGAGATCATACAGAATTTGTCTTTCTCTGTCTGACTTATTCCACTTAGCATAATGCCCTCGAGGTTCATCCATGTGTTTGCAAGAGACAGGATTTTCTTCTTTATTTACCATGGCTGAATAATATCCCATTGTCCGATCTATCTATCTATCTATCTGTCCATCATCTATCACATTTTCTTTATCCATTTATCCATCAGTTGTTTCCATGGCTTGGCCATTGTAAATAATGCTGTACTAAACATGGAGGTGCAGATATCTCTTTGAGATAGTGACTTCATTTTGATCAGGAGTACTTTTAAGGTTGTGAATGTGAATCTTATATGGTACTTGTTTTGGCCAGTCTTTCCATTCATGTTACTTTCTCTGTGTAATTCTCCAAGAATTCCTTACCATCCCCATCTCTGATAGGGAGGGTAATAGAAGGGAAACACATGGATTTTCATGTGTTTCTTGCAGAGGAAGGAAAAAAGGAAGAAAGAAAGAGGAGAAAGAGGATATATTTATTTGCCTTTGTCCTTCTACCTACCTCCTGTCTCTGTCCTCTGAAATGGGAAGGGAGGTGGGTATGGCCAATGAGAAAATATCAAAGATTTTTCTATTCCCTAAGATACCTAGGAAAGATTTCCTTCAAATAGTGACATTCTCTTGTGTATAGGCCAGTGCACACATCCATTCATATAAAGGGATAGTAAAAAGAGAGTACCCAGGAGCTGACAGGAAGTTCTCAATGTCCCTGTGTAGAGGCATTTGGCCCAAACTGAAAATCTGGTTTGACAATTTTAAGGTCCATTTGGATACTTGGTTGTAAGCATTGCAAACTAAAAGTTTATACATACGAATCCTTAGACAAAGTATCTCCAGATTTACTTAGGGTGATTGTAAGTAAAAGGGGAAAAGGAATCCAACCTGGTGTCAGCAATCTTGCCAGTTCATTATCTCATCTACAGAACCTAGGGTAGAGAGAGATAATAGACAATAGGCAGGAAACACTTCCTGACTACTAACTGATGTTTTGTGCCTTTCTTACCTTGAATTGAATGCATTTCAGAAGGTTGAACTGGTTTGCATACATTTTGAGATATTCCAGGAATACAGAATTTGGCACATAGTTTGGATAATCTTCTGGGAATAGAAAGTCTGGGTAACAAGACATCTCCTTGCAGCTGTTGGAAACCACGGACTTGTAGAGGCTGGCTCTGCCTTCTTCAACATGTTCCTGTACAAACAGTGCATGCACATGAGTGTGTATGCATGTGTGCATGTGCATGCACACACATGAAATGGATGTTAATTTTTAGACGTTGAACCATACAATTTACGTATGCTACCTGCTACTTTCTTTTTTTTTTTTTTTTTTTTTTGGCGGTACACGGGCCTCTCACTGTTGTGGCCTCTCCCGTTGCAGAGCACAGGCTCCAGACGAGCAGGCCCCGTGGCCATGGCTCATGGGCCCAGCCGTTCCACGGCATGTGGGATCCTCCCAGACCGGAGCATGAACCCGTGTCCCCTCCATCGGCAGGCGGGCTCTCAACCACTGCGCCACCAGGGAAGCCCGCTACCTGCTACTTTATAATGGAATTTGCTATCCTGCACTTACTTGAAAGATGATGAATATTGGACTCCACTATGAATATCATGATCAGAATTACAATTTCATTTATTACATGCTAACAAACCTGGAATAAACTCACCTGTCCAGATTCACACAGCATCACTGCAAAATACAGGAGAATATGGAAATACACCAGAGCCAGGAAGTATCTAGATGATGAACGATTCCTTTGGTTTCATGAGGTATTGTTGAAAGGATTATGGAGAAAGGGGGTTCAGATTATGAAGGATTTTGTATCTGAAGTTAAGGAATTTGAATTTTATAGAAATTCATGGAAGTGATTCATATTAAATTTTAAAAAGATAATTCTGTTTCTTCAAAAGATAACTTAGAGGGATCTGGAAAGGACGGAAATGAGGCTAGTTAAGAACCTGAAACACAAATCCATGTGATTGCCAATGAGGGCCTGAGCAAAGGCAGTGGCAGTTGAAACTGAGAGAGATGGGATTTGTTAGGTAGCAGAGAGGTAGAATGCATAGGATTGTGAAACTGTTTGGATTTAAGGTTTGGGAGAGGAAGCAAGTCAAAGGTTTCCAGATTGGACAACTGTGAGCATGGTAAAACACTAAACAATTTCCCACTCCAGTTTTGACTTGGGTAACTAGCAAATAGCAACATCTCAGACAACTACTACAAGGTTGAATAGTGGGCAGTTTTAGTTATTCACTTAGGTTTGTACATTACCTCTGTCTTTTAGATGTATTATAAAGAATTGTTCTAATTTCAGTGGGAAAGTCCTTAGTATTTTAATATTGTTTACCATCTTGTATATGTATGTTCTTTTCTCCTGTGAAACAAAAATTATTTTATTTGTGTGAACAAGTAGAAACATGAACATAAACCTCACATATGGAGAGGACTTACTTTGTTCCCTCAAAAGGGTTGAGTCTAGGTCTGCATGAAATATGTAGTGATAACAGAAAATAAAATTATAAACATACCTTTGTAGTTTGAATTAATGATACCGATCTCATCAACTGATGAGTTCACCTTATCTTGCTTATTTGTGACTCCACATCTGACAGTCCCATTTATCCAGAATAAATCTAGAAAACTGGAATCTAAATGGCTTCTGAGAAAGATGACTATTTATTTTTTATTTTTTATTTTTTTTGTTTCTTTTTTTCTTTTTGCGGTATGCGGGCCTCTCACTGCCGTGGCCTCTCCCGCTGCGGAGCACAGGCTCCGGATGTGCAGGCCCAGCGGCCACGGCTCACGGGCCCAGCCGCTCCACGGCATATGGGATCCTCCCAGACCGGGGCACGAACCCGTATCCCCTGCACCGGCAGGCGGACTCCCAACCACTGCGCCACCAGGGAGGCCCAAAGATGACTATTTAAATCCTGATCTTTCATTCTGTAGGAAGATCTAAAGCAGTGCTACTCAAAGATGTAGGGACTTCCCTGGGGGTGCAGTGGTTAAGACTTTGAGCTCCCCATGCAGGGGGCCCCTGTTTGATCCCTGGTCAGGGAACTAGATCCCACATGCATGCCACAACTACAGCTAAGAGTTCGCACGTCTCAACTAAGACCTGGCACAACCAAATTAAAAAAAAAAAAAGAAGCAAAGATGTGGTCAGCAGAGCCAGACCGATATGAACTTTTTACTACCAGTCTATGACAATATAAGTACAGAAGGTGAGAGTAAGCATCTAGAAACTTTTATAGCTATAATTTGACATTGCTCAGTATCCAGGCATGTGGACTCCTTCGTGATGAATGGGACATAGATCAGTCTTGGTTTTGTCTAAGTCATGTGATGAGTTGTGTGGGATTTGAACTGAGTACTAGTAATGCGGGTAAGACTACATTACAGTGTAGGACTTTCTTTTTAAATTAATCTTAAAAAATGATTTATTTATTTATCTTTGGCTGTGTGGGTCTTCGTTGCTGCGTGTGGCCTTTCTCTAGTTGCGGTGAGTGGGCTTCTCATTGTGGTGGTTTCTCTTGTTGCGGAGCACGGGCTCTAGGCATGTGGGCTTCAGTAGTTGTGGCACACGGGCTCAGTAGTTGTGGCTCGCGGGCTCTAGAGCACAGGGTCAGCAGTTGTGATGCACGGGCTTAGTTGCTCCGTGGCATGTGGGATCTTCCCGGACCAGGGCTCGAAGCCATGTCCCCTGCATTGGCAGGCGGATTCTTAACCACTGCGCCACCAGGGACGTCCCCAATGTGTAACATTTTAAGGTTAGTTTGAAAACTATTTTCCAAAAGTGCATAGAAGCTATAATTATTTTCTTTCATTGAAAGATAATTGATATTCGCTTATAATTTTACAGAATAAATGATCAGAATTGACTACTGATAAAGGACTGAAGTTAAATTTTAAAAATACAGCACTACTTCATTTTGGATAACAGTTTAAAAAATGAATATCCTGAGCTTGCTGAGGTTTCTTTAAAATCTTTTCTTCCATTCCATTCTCATATTCTGTGAGCCTCATTTCTCTGCTATGTGTGTTGTTAAGCAAAATTTAGAAACAGTTTAGATATATGTTATCTCTTGGGAGGAGTGCTCTCATCCATCCAGCCCAGATTAGATAAAATGACAAACAAGAAGCAAGCTTAATTATCACATTATAAACCTTAAGTATTAATATGTACAATGTGTAGTGAAAGTGTGCCTACAGGTGTTTAATATGGAGAACTGATATTTCACACATATGGTTTTGTTTAGCAAAAAGTTACAAGTGTAATAGTGATTCTCTATAGTAATTGCCTTGTGCACACTTTTAAAGAAGTTTGAATTTATGTTTTGAAATTTTTCTTTATTTCATTTTCACCTTTCTAATAGTTCATTTTATTATATTTCACAAATATGATTGTCTGTAATTTCTTGGAAATTAAAACAAACCTGATTCTTCTCCACAGTTTGAGAAGCACAGCTCTCTAGATTTGTGCTTCTAAATCTTGTTAAGAATTGCTCGGGGAATCTTATTAACATGTAGATGCTGACTTAGTAGGACTGGGTGAGCCTGAGATTCTGTGTTTCTCACAAGCTCCCATGCAGATGCTGCTGGGTCATGGACCACGCTTTGAATAACAATACTCTAGAGCTGTCTTGCCCGATAGGGATGTGATGCAGGCCACACATGCACTTTAAAAATTTCCAATAGCCACATTAAAAAAGGTAAAAAGGAACAGATGAAATTAATTTTAATGGTATATTTTATTTTACTCAATATATCCAAAATTTTATAATTTCAATGTGTAATCAATATAAAAATTATTAATGAAGTATTAAAACTTTTTTCTCATATTAAGTCTTCTAAATCTAGTATATATTTTAAACATCTGAATCCAAATGCTAAATTTTCACTTGAAAAAGTGGATTTACATACCCAAATTGTTAACAAATACACTTAAAAATTCTCCAGTAACTGAATTGAGTATTGGTTTTAAAATTAAAATGAATTAAAACTAAATTAAATAAAAAATTCAGTTCCTTAGTCATATCAACTGCATTCCACAGTTACATGTGGCTGGTGGCTACCTTATTGGACAACACAGATTTAGAACATCCTTAAACTTGAAGCCAAGTATTAGAATTAAATTTAGCGCTGGTTTGGTGTAGTTAAAAGTGATCAAGTTTCCTATGGGTTATAGGAAAAAGAGAATGGGAATAGCTCTAAAGAGCTGTAATATTGAGAAGTTGAGAGCAAACAGAAGGGGAAGAAACTATAGTAAAAGGAGAAAAACATCAATTATAAACATTCTGGGGTCAGTTTGTGTATGACCAAAGCTCCCTCACTTTTCTCTGGCATCTGAGAGCATCACATTGTAAATAATACTCCGTTAAAAACGCCAATTTCTAGTTAACAACAACAAAAGGCTAAATTTGGAATACATACTGTTAAAAGCGGGGTAGAGATGTGCATAATATCATGTTGTAAAGATTTCCATAAAGGTAGTTCAAAAAAATTTTAAACATTTTATAATGACACGTTTAAAAATCAAAGAGTAGTAGAGACTCATTGGAATTGGATAAGTCAGGGAACCATGGGGACCTTAAAACAAATGAACCCACAAACAAAAATAGAAAAGAAAAAAACCAACAACTCTGCTGCACAAAATTTTGGAAAATCATTGTAAAGGCAGGAAGAAGAAAACCTTCCAGGAAACACTGAAGCCTAATGTGAAGTAATGTTTCACAGATGCCAGCTGAGGAGAAACTGTAGCTTAGTATAGAAACCTGACCTTTAGGATGGAATCCAACACCACTTTGGTCTGTCTCTCTTTCCTCCCACTGATTGTTTCTCCTGGTAAAATACAAGGTCTGGAGTGTTTCAGATATATTCAGAGAGTACGAGTCCGTGCCACTTCTGAGTGGGGTTTGCAGGTCCTAAGCCCTCCCCTCCAGTGTTTGCCTCAGTGAACAAACTGACCCAGTGATTCTCAGGCCCTGCTGGGACCCCCGGCTGCAGGCACTCTTGGCATTGTCTCTGTGTGTGTGCCAATTACTCTCTGTGTGGCACTCTGTATGTGGAAGCACATTTTTCCTGAGAATTGATGGGGGCACTTAGGGGAAAGATTTTTGTCTTGAAGGTAAAGCTGAATGAGAGGGGAAGGGAGATGGATTGTACGGAGGGGAAAAATAATAAAGGCAGGAATGGAGGGGTTTCTGGCTTCCTGGTCCACTTGGTCCTGCAATACAATGGGAAAGACACATCATATTCCCTAGAATACTTCATGGGATTCCATGGACAGTCCAGGATTTGCCTGCCCTTATTCCTGAGCTGTGGCACAGACTCTGGAAATGCATGGAGTATAGATCTTGTCAGCACAGACCACGGAGTCAGACAGCCTGGGTTCATATTCAAACTCTATATTTTTAGCTGGGTGACCTTGGGAATTTTCTTAACCCCTCTGTGTCTCAGTTCCCTCTTCTATAAATAGGAATAACAATACTACATAACCCCTAGGATAAAGTGAAATGACAGTTCTAATGCATTTAGAACAGTGCCTGGTAAGCTCTCAAAAAATGTTAACTGTTATTTGTAATATTCTTCTTCCACAGTTACGGTGGAAATTTACTTTCTCAAGCTTTGTGTCCTCCAGAGAGGATTATAGGCAATGGGAAGAAACCTTTGTCAGGTCAGAGGTTTCTCCTTTCTCATTTAAAAAAATAGATATAAAATGATAATAAAAGTCACTCCTATATAGATACATAGAGACATTCTCTCAATGCACAACATTCACAGCTCTTGTTCTTTTTTTTTTTTTTTTTTTTGGCTGCGTTGGATCTTCGTTGCTGTGTGCGGGCTTTCTCTAGTTGTGGCAAGTGAGGGCTACTTTTCATCGCGGTGCGCGGGCTTCTCACTGTGGTGGCTTCCCTTGTTGTGGAGCCCGGGCTCTAGGCACGTGGGCTTCAGTAGTTGTAGCACACAGGGCTTAGTAGTTGTGGTGCACGGGCTTTGTTGCTCCGTGGCCTGTGGGATCTTCCCGGACCAGGGCTCGAACCCATGTCCCCTGCATTGGCAGGTGCATTCTTAACCACTGTGTCACGAGGGAAGTTCAGCTCTTGTTCTTAAGAACAATTATTTCCTTCTTTTCTTCTCCTTTGAACAGCCAGAACACATTTTACTTTGTCACTTCCTCTCCCTATGGAGAGTCAGACTGTCTACAATCTGTCCAGAGTCTGTAGATCTGTTTTCAGATCTACAGCACAGGGGAGCTGGGGAAACCTCAGAGGAGATTTGAGGAACCCCCAAGAGGTTAGGGGCCTGTCAGGTGTATCCTCTCCAAGATAATATGAATTCAATAAATGTTTGTTTAATATATGAATAAAAGGAAACCTACTAAGATTACTGAACTTTTAGAAATAAGGCTTTTAAGAAGAAGTAAAATGGTACCAATTAACAAATCATTTCAGCCCCTGTAAGAATCAGGCTTAACGTGCCTAACGAAGAAATAGCTGAAGAATTCCTTAGTGATTTAAGGGGGTGGAGTATTACACTTCATCATTGCCCTCACTGAATCTAAAAATATGTGGTGCATAAGGCGCATAGTAGGTGCTCAATAAATGTGGAATAAGTGAAAGGTTACATGTGCAGAAGAAAAGACCTCGATGCGCATAAGGAAGCACGTCATTCCAGGGAGGGTTATTGTTACAGAGATGTGATGGGTGAAGCAGAATGTGTTTCTATCAGCATAGTATAATTACTTCTAGAGGATGTCAGTGTGGTTCTTTAAGGCTATTTCTCAAGGCTCCTTCCTATGCTCAAATTCTCTAAGAGTAATATTAGTTATGAGTGACAGAACAATTCCTGACATTTTATTTCTTCAAGTATTCCTCTACAATCGAGATAATCAGCCAATAGCATTACTGTTTGTTCTAAGCCTCCCTTTCCTCTCAAGAGCCTGAGAGAGTTAGTTGTGGAACAGATGTTCCGCACTTACCTCCTGGTGCTACTTGAGTTGGTGGTCACAGGTGGGTTCTTTATCAATGTATCCCTTTTCTTTTTAAACGATGCCAACGCCTCCCCTGCCCCAATGAAGGATGGACTTTCTTTTCCATTGCAACCTTTGTCTGCTTCCTCTCAGTTTAAGACTGTGGTCTGGAAGAGGCCAGAGTTATGCCCATGTGAGTATCGAATTAAGTGCAGTAGTTTATAATCTCTGTAATGTTGGGGGCATCTCTCTATTTGTAAATGGAAACCTTCTCCCTATGTATTTTATTGGGTTTCTGCAGTTTGCCTGTCTATTTTTGCATTACGCCCCTTTCACCCAGAACAGGCACTAAGGATCCCCTTTGTACATTTTGTGGTAAGCACAGCCCTTACCTGAGCAGACTCTCTAATTCTGCAGGTTTTGAATGGGCCACTTGCTTTGATTGCAGAGACACCTCTAACAGTCTTTTGTGGTGTGTGTGTGCATGCGTGCATGTGTGTGTGTTTGTGTGTGTGTGTATCTGCTGGGGTAGAAGGGGGAAGGGATGTCTCTAGAAAGACCCAGGAGAGTCATAGCATTTTAGAGCTGGAAGTCCCCTTTAAGGTCACTTAGTTTAGAGATTTTCAATCAGGCTTTAGAGGAATCTCAAGGTAGTACAGAGGTGCCTTAAAGAGGCTGCTGTGTCAAGAGAGGGCTGCTGAATGAAGGTGGGGATGGTTTTTCCTGCCTCCCAGGACCTAGTAATTTAGCTTTTATCTATTTTTTAAACTGACTCTGCGTTCTTACTTTACAGATGAGGTAATGGGGACTGAAACAAGTTGTTAACTGGGTACCATTTTACTCAGGCTACTGCTGGGTCACCCTCTTTCTCATCCTTTTGCTGTCCTATCACGTGCCTCACAAGGGCCTCTATTTTTCTTTTTCCTTCCCCTTCTGTCTCTGAGAAAAGTGTGCCTCTCCACTTTTCTGAGGCAAATCCTTCCACTTGGGCCTGCAATTCCACTTCTTCCTTTTTCTACCAGGATCTTATCTCAATTTGGGCTTACATATTCAATCATTTCCTATCATCCAGATATTTTCTCTTTACCTGTAAACATATATGGGTTTTCCTATCATGCAAACAAAACAAACACAACAACAACAGAAAGACATCTTAATTCTGCTCATCATCCATTGCTTTCTAAATTGAGTACGAATCCCTTGCCCAAACATTCAGCCACTGTCTTCCCCTTTCATTATTTCTCTTACAAGTACCACACACACCAATAAGCTCTTTTTATTTTCCAAGCATGCCCAGTACTTTTTCTTTACGGTTTCCTCCCTGGCATCTCCCACTCAATCTCATTTGCCTGTTGAAATCCTTCAAAGTCCACCATACACCATCTCCTCCATGAAGCCTTTCTTGGCTTCCCACAAGTGAATGTAATCCTGACCTCACTTAAATACCCATAGCACCGTTTCTGACTTACAAGATCCTGCCCTTTTCCCATCAGAATGACAGCTCCCTGAGGCAGGATGACTGTTTCTCATTTTTGTGTCCCTCACAGCGCTTTGTGCATAGGTGTTTGACCTGCCCAATCACACAGCCAGTTGGGCACAGCTGTATCTAGACCTCATTTCTGTTGATTCTTACATCAATAGTTTTTTATGTGTGTGTGTTAATAATTGGGTATCTGTGATTTATATTAGGAGAATTTTTGTCTGGTATGCCAAGGTCTCTGGGCTTACTTTTTGCTTTGATTGAGATTACTTTAACCAAATTACTCTACTCTGGCAGTTTTATCCTGGAAGCTAACCCTCAACCCCAATGGAGTAGTAGTACTTATCTGGAATACTGTGTTAAGAAGGATTCTGAGGCTCATTAGGGGAAGGGTATAGTGTTTAATTAGCAATGTTTTCAATGGGCATGAGAGGCTAGAGTTATGGCATTTGTGTCAGGTTTCTGCTCCCCTTTTGGAATGTATGTGGTTTGAATCATGGGAACAGATGTTCTCTTTTCCCTAGGCCCCTTGGGGAGGTCTCTGTGCATTGATGGTCACATTTGGTGGTTGGACACATTTCAAGATATGCAGTTCTTCTTTATGTGAGCCAAGCTGGTCTATGCTGGGACTAAACTAGGAACCTTGGCCTCTCTGGAGCTTTGCTCACTGAATTAGAAAATAATTACTTTATTCCTGTTCCAAGTTCTACCCTTCTATAATAAGGGAATGCTAAGTGTTGCTTTCTCTCAGTCCCTTGGGACTCTGAGGCCAGGATATCTGACACCTTGCTCCTTTTCACTCTTCCTGACTGCTTTCTCCTTAGCACATTTAAAGCTCATGGGATATGTTCTTGCTCTCCTGAGAAGAAGGGAAAATAGGAGGTTTGGGGAGATCTGATGCAAATGACTCCCTGGCTGAGCCGTGGAGCTCACAGGGTTTCAGTGGCCTCCAGCAGGGCCCCTGTGGTTTCCCTGGACCCCAGGCCAGTCAAGGGTGGTCTTTATAGTTGCCTTTCCTCCTACCTCACCCCTTTTCCCTCTCCAATGCACACTGTAGTCCTGAGAATATTATTATTTTTTTTGCTCAGGCAACAAAAAAGTCTCCAAACTCCTCACATCCTTCACCTCCGATTGTTCTTGACATGGATTGGAATTGCCTGGACAACAAGACCTTGAGTATAGGACTCATCCTACACTGAGTCTTGTGTCGCTTTACTTCAGATAGAGCAGAGCTGGAAAAAGAAGCATGTATAAGCAGCTCAGTCTTTCAGGCCGAGGCAGAAATTCCTGTGCTGTGTTTGTACCTTTGCCCCCAACACTGGAGTCGCTTGCTTCTGACCCCCAGGCTCTGCTCCTGCCCTGCTTGTCCCGAGCTTTCCTGGCTCGTCCCAGCCACTCCATCCTCTTCTACCCTTCACAGCATCTTTATTCCTCTTGGCCCCAGGTGAAGTTTGCAAGGTGGCTGATGCACCTCCCACCCCAATTCAGGCTATTCCCTGCTTCTTTTTTTTTTTTTTTTAAATCATTTTCAATGGCCCTTTCTGTCCCCCTGTTCAGCAGATGTTTCTGGTGCCTATGGGCGCCAGCCCTTGTGGAAGAAATTCAATCTCTTTGTGCACCAGTCCAGCCCTTTTCCAACGGACACACAACAAAGCTGTCGAAGCCCCATTTACGGTGAATCTCCACAGCCCCCCAAGGTCGTCGCTCCTCTCGAAGCAGGTGGGCTCTCGTCCTTCCTCCAGACAGCACCTGATGGAGGCCAGGCCACTGACCCCAGCTCCCACAGTTGCAACTCGCTTGGCCATGCTCTCCTGCGTGGGGACAATGAAGCAGAACCTTTTATTCACAAGTGAAAGCCCCACCCCATCCTTGGCTGCTCTAGCAAATTAGGAAAAAGAACTTGAAAGATTAAGGGATTTGCTCCGTTCGAATCCTCTGTAGCTGGTTTCTGGTGTTGTGAATGTGAGAAGAGAAATGTTCAGGTCACTGGTTTAACCCTGTGCTTGGTACGTGCCCACCCCCTCACTCGGAGCTGGTTCTAAATTATAGTACAACTGTTGTCAAGACTGTCGCTTTTGGCAGAGTGGCTGAAATCGGATCCTTTAGTGGATGGAGTTTTGCATTCTGGACTGTGCTGCTACCTCTAGCCTCCCTCCACTCCCCGTAGAGTGGAACAGAGCGGCAGACCAGGAAATGGTCACCTTGTCAAACATGGTGTTTCATAAACATACGAAGCTGAAGCTCAGATGGGTGTAGTGGTGAAAGAAGACACTGCGGCCACCACAGGGGCTGCTGCAGCACTGCCCGGGCCAGTCCCAGCCCCTAGCATCCTGCCAGGGCTCCGGCTGTGCTGTCCATCCTTCTACGTGCTGCCAGTGCTTGGTCACCAGTGGAAGAGAGAGGGTGTGTGGTGGAAAGGTAGGCATGGGGAATCATCCCTTCTCTCTCCATTGGATCCTGATGCACTTCTAGGACACCATTGTGTCATCATTGGCACACGTGGAGGATTGTCTCCAACACTGTATATGTATTTCGAAGCCACTAAGATCTTTTTTTTTTTTAAACATCTTTATTGGTGTATAATTGCTTTACAATGGTGTGTTAGTTTCTGCTTTATAACAAAGTGAATCAGTTATACATATACACATATCCCCATATCTCTTCCCTCTTGCGTCTCCCTCCCTCCCACCCTCCCTATCCCACCCCTCTAGGTGGTCACAAAGCACAGAGCTGATCTCCCTGTGCTATGCGGCTGCTTCCCACTAGCTACCTATTTTACGTTTGGTAGTGCATATATGAACATGCCACTCTCTCACTTTGTCCCAGCTTACCCTTCCCCCTCCCCGTATCCTCAAGTCCATTCTCTAGTAGGTCTGCATCTTTATATCCGTCCTGCCCCTGGGTTCTTCATGACCACTTTTTTTTTTTTTTTAGATTCCATATATATGTGTTAGCATACGGTATTTGTTTTTCTCTTTCTGACTTACTTCACTCTGTATGACAGACTCTAGGTCCATCCACCTCACTACAAATAATTCAATTTCGTTTCTTTTTATGGTTGGGTAATATTCCATTGTATATATGTGCCACATCTTCTTTATCCATTCGTCTGTCGAGGGACACTTAGTTTGCTTCCATGTCCTGGCTATTGTAAATAGAGCTGCAATGAACTCTGTGGTACATGACTCTTTTTTTTTTTTTTTTTTCACTATATATTTTTATTTTTTTTATTTTACAAATTTAATCAGTTATACATATACATATGTTCCCATATCCCCTCCCTTTTGCGTCTCCCTCCCACCCTCCCTATCCCACCCCTCCAGGCGGTCACAAAGAACCGAGCTGATCTCCCTGTGCTATGCGGCTGCTTCCCACTAGCTATCTACCTTACGTTTGGTAGTGTATATATGTCCATGCCGCTCTTTCACTTTGTCACAGCTTACCCTTCCCCCTCCCCATATCCTCAAGTCCATGCTCTAGTAGGTCTGTGGCTTTATTCCTGTCTTACCCCTATGTTCTTGATGACATTTTTTTCTTAAATTCCATATATATGTGTCAGCATACAGTATTTGTCTTTCTCTTTCTGACTTACTTCACTCTGTATGACAGACTCTAGGTCCATCCACCTCATTACAAATAGCTCAATTTCATTTCTTTTTATGGCTGAGTAATATTCCATTGTATATATGTGCCACATCTTCTTTATCCATTCATCCGATGATGGACACTTAGGTTGTTTCCATCTCCGGGCTATTGTAAATAGGGCTGCTATGAACATTTTGGTACATGACTCTTTTTGAATTATGGTTTTCTCAGGGTATATGCCCAGTAGTGGGATTGCTGGGTCATATGGTAGTTCTATTTTTAGTTTTTTAAGGAACCTCCATACTGTTCTCCATAGTGGCTGTACCAATTCACATTCCCACCAGCAGTGCAAGAGTGTTCCCTTTTTTCCACACCCTCTCCAGCATTTATTGTTTCTAGATTTTTTGATGATGGCCATTCTGACTGGTGTGAGATGATATCTCATTGTAGTTTTGATTTGCATTTCTCTAATGAGTAAAGATGTTGAGCATCCTTTCATGTGTTTGTTGGCTGTCTGTATATCTTCTGTGGAGAAATGTCTATTTAGGTCTTCTGCCCATTTTTGGATTGGGTTGTTTGTTTTTTTGCTATTGAGCTGCATGAGCTGCTTATAAATTTTGGAGATTAATCCTTTGTCAGTTGCTTCATTTGCAAATATTTTCTCCCATTCTGAGGGTTGTCTTTTGGTCTTGTTTATGGTTTCCTTTGCTGTGCAAAAGCTTTGAAGTTTCATTAGGTCCCATGTGTTTATTTTTGTCTTTATTTCCATTTCTCTAGGAGATGGGTCAAAAAGGATCTTGCTGTGATTTATGTCATAGAGTGTTCTGCCTATGTTTTCCTCTAGGAGTTTGATAGTGTCTGGCCTTACATTTAGGTCTTTAATCCATTTTGAGCTAATTTTTGTGTATGGTGTTAGGGAGTGATCTAATCTGATACTTTTACATGTCCCTGTCCAGTTTTCCCAGCACCACTTATTGAAGAGACTGTCCTTTCTCCACTGTACATTCCTGCCTCCTTTATCAAAGATAAGGTGACCATATGTCCGTGGGTTTATCTCTGGGCTTTCTATCCTGTTCCATTGATCTATCTTTCTGTTTTTGTGCCAGTACCATACTGTCTTGATTACTGTAGCTTTGTAGTATAGTCTGAAGTCAGGGAGCCTGATTCCTCCAGCTCCATTTTTCGTTCTCAAGATTGCTTTGGCTATTCGGGGTCTTTTGTGTTTCCATACAAATTGTGAAATTTTTTGTTCTAGTTCTGTGAAAAATGCCATTGGTAGTTTGATAGGTATTGCATTGAATCTGTAGATTGCTTTGGGTAGTAGAGTCATTTTCACAATGTTGATTCTTCCAATCCAAGAACATGGTACATCTCTCCATCTATTTGTATCATCTTTAATTTCTTTCATCAGTGTCTTATAATTTTCTGCATACAGGTCTTTTGTCTCCTTAGGTAGGTTTATTCCTAGATATTTTATTCTTTTTGTTGCAATGGTAAATGGGAGTGTTTCCTTGATTTCACTTTCAGATTTTTCATCATTAGTATATAGGAATGCCAGAGATTTCTGTGCATTAATTTTGTATCCTGCAACTTTACCAAATTCATTGATTAGCTCTAGTAGTTTTCTGGTAGCATCTTTAGCATTCTCTATGTATAGTATCATGTCATCTGCAAACAGTGACAGCTTTACTTCTTCTTTTCCCATTTGGATTCCTTTTATTTCCTTTTCTTCTCTGATTGCTGTGGCTAAAACTTCCAAAACTATGTTGAATAAGAGTGGTGAGAGTGGGCAACCTTGTCTTGTTCCTGATCTTAGTGGAAATGGTTTCAGTTTTTCACCATTGAGGACGATGCTGGCTGTGGGTTTGTCATATATGGCCTTTATTATGTTGAGGAAAGTTCCCTCTATGCCTACTTTCTGCAGGGTTTTTATCATAAATGGGTGTTGAATTTTGTCAAAAGCTTTCTCTGCATCTATTGAGATGATCATATGGTTTTTCTCCTTCAACTTGTTAATATGGTGTATCACATTGATTGATTTGCGTATATTGAAGAATCCTTGCATTCCTGGAATAAACCCCACTTGATCATGGTGTATGATCCTTTTAATGTGCTGTTGGATTCTGTTTGCTAGTATTTTGTTGAGGATTTTTGCATCTATGTTCATCAGTGATATTGGCCTGTAGTTTTCTTTCTTTGTGACATCCTTGTCTGGTTTTGGTATCAAGGTGATGGTGGCCTCGTAGAATGAGTTTGGGAGTGTTCCTCCCTCTGCTATATTTTGGAAGAGTTTGAGAAGGATAGGTGTTAGCTCTTCTCTAAATGCTTGATAGAATTCGCCTGTGAAGCCATCTGGTCCTGGGCTTTTGTTTGTTGGAAGATTTTTAATCACAGTTTCAATTTCAGTGCTTGTGATTGGTCTATTCATATTTTCTATTTCTTCCTGAGTCAGTCTTGGCAGGTTGTGCATTTCTAAGAATTTGTCCATTTCTTCCAGGTTGTCCATTTTATTGGCATAGAGTTGCTTATAGTAATCTCTCATGATCTTTTGTATTTCTGCAGTGTCAGTTGTTACTTCTCCTTTTTCATTTCTAATTCTATTGATTTGAGTCTTCTCCCTTTTTTTCTTGATGAGTCTGGCTAATGGTTTATCAATTTTGTTTATCTTCTCAAAGAACCAGCTTTTAGTTTTATTGATCTTTGCTATCGTTTCCTTCATTTCTTTTTCATTTATTTCTGATCTGATTTTTATGATTTCTTTCCTTCTGCTAACTTTGGGATGTTTTTGTTCTTCTTTCTCTAATTGCTTTAGGTGCAAGGTTAGGTTGTTTATTCGAGATATTTCCTGTTTCTTAAGGTGGGATTGTATTGCCATAAACTTCCCTCTTAGAACTGCTTTTGCTGCATCCCATAGGTTTTGGGTCGTCGTGTCTCCATTGTCATTTGTTTCTAGGTATTTTTTAATTTCCTCTTTGATTTCTTCAGTGATCACTTCGTTATTAAGTAGTGTATTGTTTAGCCTCCATGTGTTTGTATGTTTTACAGCTCTTTTCCTGTAATTGATATCTAGTCTCATAGCATTGTGGTCGGAAAAGATACTTGATACAATTTCAATTTTCTTAAATTTACCAAGGCTTGATTTGTGACCCAAGATATGATCTATCCTGGAGAATGTTCCATGAGCACTTGAGAAAAATGTGTATTCTGTTGTTTTTGGATGGAATGTCCTATAAATATCAATTAAGTCCATCTTGTTTAATGTATCATTTAAAGCTTGTGTTTCCTTATTTATTTTCATTTTGGATGACCTGTCCATTGGTGAAAGTGGGGTGTTAAAGTCCCCTACTATGATTGTGTTACTGTCGATTTCTCCTTTTATGGCTGTTAATATTTCCCTTATGTATTGAGGTGCTCCTATGTTGGGTGCATAAATATTTACAATTGTTATATCTTCTTCTTGGATTGATCCCTTGATCATTATGTAGTGTCCTTCTTTGTCTCTTCTAGTAGTCTTTATTTTAAAGTCTATTTTGTCTGATATGAGAATTGCTACTCCAGCTTTCTTTTGGTTTCCATTTGCATGGAATATCTTTTTCCATCCCCTTACTTTCAGTCTGTATGTATCTCTAGGTCTGAAGTGGGTCTCTTGTAGACAGCATATATATGGGTCTTGTTTTTGTATCCATTCAGCCAGTCTGTGTCTTTTGGTGGGAGCATTTAGTCCATTTACATTTAAGGTAATTATTGATATGTATGTTCCTATTCCCATTTTCTTAATTGTTTTGGGTTCGTTATTGTAGTTCTTTTCCTTCTGTTGTGTTTCTTGCCTAGAGAAGTTCCTTTAGCATTTGTTGTAAAGCTGGTTTGGTGGTGCTGAACTCTCTCAGCTTTTGCTTGTCTGTAAAGGTTTTAATTTCTCCATCAAATCTGAATGAGATCCTTGCTGGGTAGAGTAATCTTGGTTGCAGGTTTTTCTCCTTCATCACTTTAAGTATGTCCTGCCACTCCCTTCTGGCTTGTAGAGTTTCTGCTGAGAGATCAGCTGTTATCCTGATGGGGATTCCCTTGTGTGTTATTTGTTGTTTTTGCCTTGCTGCTTTTAATATGATTTCTTTGTGTTTAATTTTTGACAGTTTGATTAATATGTGTCTTGGTGTATTTCTCCTTGGATTTATTCTGTATGGGACTCTCTGTGCCTCCTGGACTTGATTAACTATTTCCTTTCCCATATTAGGGAAGTTTTCAACTATAATCTCTTCAAATATTTTCTCAGTCCCTTTCTTTTTCTCTTCTTCTTCTGGAACCCCTATAATTCGAATGTTGGTGCGTTTAATGTTGTCCCAGAGGTCTCTGAGACTGTCCTCTGTTCTTTTCATTCTTTTTTCTTTATTTTGCTGTGCAGCAGTTATTTCCACTATTTTATCTTCCACCTCACTTATCCGTTCTTCTGCCTCAGTTATTCTGCTATTGATCCCATCTAGAGTATTTTTTATTTCATTTATTGTGTTTTTAATCGATGCTTGATTCGTCTTTAGTTCTTCTAGGTCCTTGTTAACTGTTTCTTGCATTTTGTCTATTCTATTTCCAAGATTTTGGATCATCTTTACCATCATTATTCTGAATTCTTTTTCAGATAGACTGCCTATTACCTCTTCATTTGTTAGGTCTGGTGGGTTTTTATCTTGCTCCTTCTCCTGCTGTGTGTTTTTCTGTCTTCTCATTTTGCTTATGTTACTTTGTTTGGGGTCTCCTCTTTGCAGGCTGCAGGTTCGTAGTTCCCGTTGTTTTTGGTGTCTGTCCCCAGTGGCTAAGGTTGGTTTAGTGGGTTGTGTAGGCTTCTTGGTGGAGGGGACTACTGCCTGTGTTCTGGTGGATGAGGCTGGATCTTGTCTTTCTGGTGGGCAGGTCCACGTCTGGTGGTGTGTTTTGGGGTGTTTGCGGACTTTTTATGATTTGAGGCAGCCTCTCTGCTAATGGGTGGTGTTGTGTTCCTGTCTTGCTAGTTGTTTGGCATAGGGTGTCCAGCACTGTAGCTTGCTGGTCGTTGAGTGAAGCTGGGTGCTGGTGTTGAGATGGAGATCTCTGGAAGATTTTCGCCGTTTGATATTATGTGGAGCTGGGAGGTCTCTTGTGGACCAGTGTCCTGAAGTTCGCTCTCCCACCTCAGAGGCACAGCACTGACTCCTGGCTCCTCAATTTGGGATGATTTGTTGTCTATTCATGTATTCCACAGATGCAGGGTACATGAAGTTGATTGTGGAGCTTTAATCCGCTGCTTCTGAGGCTGCTGGGAGAGGTTTCCCTTTCTCTTCTTTGTTCTCACAGCTCCTGGGTGTCAGCTTTGGATTTGGCCCCGCCTCTGCGTGTAGGTCGCCGGAGGGCGTCTGTTCTTCGCTCAGACAGGACAGGGTTAAAGGAGCAGCCTCTTCGGGGACTCTGGCTCACTCAGGCCGGGCGGGAGGGAGGGGCACGGAGTGCGGGGCGTGCCTGCAGCGGCAGAGGTCGGCGTGATGTTGCACCAGCCCGGGGCGCGCCGTGCGTTCTCCCAGGGAAGCCGCCCCTGGATCCCGGGACCCCGGCAGTGGCAGGCTGCACAGGCTCCCGGAAGGGCGGTGTGGACAGTGACCTGCGCTCGCACACAGGCTTCTTGGCGGCGGCAGCAGCAGCCCCAGCGTCCCACGCCCGTCTCTGGGCTCCGCGCTTTCAGCCGCGACTCGCGCCCGTCTCTGGAGCTCCTTTACGCGGCGCTCTTAATCCCCTCTCCTCGCGCACCAGGAAACCAAGAGGGAAGAAAAAGTCTCCTGCCTCTTCGGCAGCTCCAGAGTTTTCCCGGACTCCCTCCCGGCTAGCTGTGGCACATTAGCCCCCTTCAGGCTGAGTTCTCGCCGCCAGTCCCAGTCCTCTCCCTGCGCTCTGACCGAAGCCCGAGCCTCAGCTCCAGTGCCGCCCGCCCTGGCGGGGGAGCAGACAAGCCTCTCGGGCTGGTGAGTGCCGCTCGGCACCGATCCTCTGTGCGGGAATCTCTCTGCTTTGCCCTACCCAGGTATGTGGGGAGTTTCTTGCCTTTTGGGAGGTCTGGGGTCTTCTGCCAGCGTTCAGTAGTTGTTCTGTAGGAGTTGTTCCACGTGTAGCTGTATTTCTGGTGTATCTGTGGGGAGGAAGGTGATCTCCGCGTCTTACTCTTCCGCCATCTTACCCGGAAGTCCATGACTCTTTTTGAATTATGGTTTTCTCAGGGTACATGCCCAGTAGTGGGATTGCTGGGTCATATGGTAGTTCTATTTGTAGTTTTTTAAGGAACCTCCATACTGTTCTCCATAGTGGCTGTATCAATTTGCATTCCCACCAACAGTGCAAGAGGGTTTCCTTTTCTCCACACCCACTCCAGCATGTATTGTTTGTAGATTTTTTGATGATGGCCATTCTGACCGCTGTGAGATGATATCTCACTGTAGTTTTGATTTGCATTTCTCTAATGATTAATGATGTTGAGCATTCTTTCATGTGTTTGTTGGCAATCTGTATATCTTCTTTGGAGAAATGTCTTTTTAGGTCTTCTGCACATTTTGGGTTGGGTTGTTTGTTTTTTTTGATATTGAGCTGCATGAGCTGCTTGTAAATTTTGGAGATTAATCCTTTGTCAGTTGTTTCATTTGCAGATATTTTCTCCCATTCTGAGGTTGTCTTTCGTCTTATTTATGGTTTCCTTTGCTGTGTGAAAGCTTTTAAGTTTCATTAGGTCCCATTTGTTTATTTTTGTTTTTATTTCCATTTCTCTAGGAGGTGGATCAAAAAGGATCCTGCTGTGATTTATGTCATAGAGTGTTCTGGCCAGGCAGATTCTTAACCACTGCACCACCAGGGAAGTCCTTTGCTCCAGGTTTTGAAGGATGAAAAGAACTCCAGTGGGCAGAGGAGTGGTGGAAGTGCACTGGAAAGGGAGGAAACTGAGAGGGCCCTTATAAGGGCCAGAGATGGTCCATAGAGGCATCAGGACAGCTTGACTCCACAGAGGGCTTGCTATTCTTTTGCCTCGTACAGAAAATAGCATGTTCCCCACATGAGGGGACTGCATTACAGTGTTGATTCACTGGATCATATGACCTACATGTTTCCCCACAATAGGTCATTTTCTTTGACTTGTCTCTCATTTTCTCATAGCTCCTAGCTTCATGCTTGGACTGTACTAGCAATTGCATAAATATTTGGCAAAGGATTGATTTCCTGTTAGGTAAAATGAATTAATTAATCACCTTATGTCTTTTTTTTTTTTTTTTTCTTTTTGCGGTATGTGGGCCTCTCACTGCTGTGGCCCCTCCCGCTGCGGAGCACAGGCTCCGGATGCGCAGGCCCAGCGGCCACGGCTCACGGGCCCAGCCGCTCCGCGGCACATGGGCTCCTCCCAGACCGGGGCACGAACCTGCATCCCCCGCACTGGCAGGCGGACTCTTAACCACCGCGCCACCAGGGAGGCCCACCTTATGTCTTTTTAATTAAAAAAATAATTGAGCAAATATCTTCTGGAAGCTAATATCCTGGGTGAGAGATTCCTTCTTCAAAATGACTTTCTATCAAATGTGCAACAAATAGAAATTCTCTCCCCAGGTCACCACTGTTACTCAGTGTGGGCCGGATGCAGCCAGCCTTATCTGAGAAGTAAACGTCCCTGGGGCTTTTCATGGGACAGTGGGGTGGCTGTGTGTCAGAGACCTGAGTTTGAAGTTCAGTGTTGGCTAATTGCCAGAAGTATGATGTTACACAAGTATTTTGTTTCTGTGTCTCAGTTTCCTTCTCTCTAAAATTGAAGCTAGAAGTAGAACCTGTTGTAAGAATCAACTAATATATAAAGAGCATTTAACACAGTGCTTGGGACATTCTCATCTCCAAATAGATGTTGCTGTGTTAGTTTTACATCTTCATGAGATTTTTCTTTAATCTGATATTTTTGTGGCTATCTGCCTTGACAACTTTGGGCTTATTTATTTGGCCTCAGAGTCATCGGGGCAACTAGACATGTATAGGTAAAGGGTGTCTTCTAGCAAGTGAGGGAAATGAGTAGGGAAATGTAAGAATGATGGTGAAAGGGAAAGAGAGAAAAAGAAAAAAGGAGAAAAATAGGTTTCAAAGTCACGCTTAAGGACTTTTTCTTTATTTCTTTAAGTTTTTGCTTCAGATCTATTTGGTGTGTCACCGTAGTCTCGTTTGAATTGTTCCCATGTTTGGAAAAGCAAACATTAGAATACATGAACACATATACACTCAAATACTGCCTTCAATGCTGATAAAAATTAATGCTTCCAATCACTCATTTAAGTATTGATAATTATATGAAACCAAAATGATTAAAAAATTAATAAGTGCTTTTTAGAAAAAGTATTGTCTGCTTTTATTATTTCCTTTAACTAAAAATCATTTCCAGTCAGTGACTGCTGTTCTTTAGACAGAGTGATTGAAAACATAGTAGGAACTTTTATTAGTGTGAAAAGTACAGTAATGCCACAGATTATTGGAGTGCTATTTCACATGCTAATGCAAAACTAATATTAAAAATGCTATTGCTCCTTATGTGAATATTCAAAAAAAATTGGCCATTCCTTTGTTGGAGGTTTTAAAAGCAGTGAAACATCATCATCATCATCATCATTATTTTAATGAAGAAAGCCTCCTCAAAGCTGACTAAATATGAAAGAAATAAGTAATAAAAATAAAAAATATGACTAAATTGGTGAAGTGTCACTGGATGAAAGTGAGTTTATAAAAAACATCAAGCAAAATAACTTAAGCAATACAAAATTACTAAATGAGTTGAGAAATCACTGTCAGTTGCATCAAAGTTACCAATTTTTAACCATGGGGTTACAAACTACTGTTCTTTTCTTGGGCATTTTATATTGCTGCCTCTACTTCAAAAAAGTAAGATGCAAATATATAATGTACTGAAGTCAGATTGAGTGCCCACTTTGGTTTATTAGGATAATATAGGGGGTTAGAACATGAGGCTAGGGCTGTCATTCCCCAAATTGTGTGTAGAGGAACTGAGTTATTTTAAAAATTTGAGGAAAGCACAGTAATACTCCATGTCTGTTGAACACCAAACAAAGCATTAGCTGGACGTAGTTCACAATTTTTATATCAGATAAGGCTGTGTTCTATTTGATGATGCTACATGTTTGCAAAGCTGGGTTTTTGACCATTTCAATGTTAAAAAGCGAGTAGTGCACAAAAATTGGTTGAGGTAGAACAGGAAATGAAGGGACGATGTGCGATCTGATTGCAAGGGTTGAGCAGTGCAGTGCGTAGCAGGCATATGCACCTCATTATTAAGTGATTGTGGTTATTCAAGAATGAAATAGGGCTTCCCTGGTGGCGCAGTGGTTGAGAGTCCGCCTGCCGATGCAGGAGATACGGGTTCATGCCCCGGTCTGGGAAGATCCCACGTGCCGCGGAGCGGCTGGGCCCGTGAGCCATGGCTGCTGAGCCTGCGCGTCCGGAGCCTGTGGTCTGCAACGGGAGAGGCCACAACAGTGAGAGGCCCGCGTACCATAAAAAAAAATAATAAAAAAAAAAAGAATGAAATAAAAATACTATTTTCCTTTCAATTTGTGTATTATTTTTTCAAACACCTACAAGGTTATTTGAAAAAGATAAAAAATACAAATACAGAGAACAGAAATATGTAAGTTGTTTGGACCTGACTACTTAATAAGAGGAACTACAGCTTGGAGGCCCCGTGAAAAAATTACTTACACACTAAAGATTCCCTTGAACCTGGGAAGTTTGGGAACCTCTGGGTTATAGCCTTTCCTTCTGAGTATATTTTTAATTGATCAGGACACCTTATCTATTGGTGTCAGGAAATGCAAATTATACTATATCTAGTCCAGCAGTGTGACTGTTTCTAGTGTGACTCATCTATGTATTTCAAAGAAAACCATCTTCATTGATGTGCTGTCAGGCTTGTATCCAGTCCTTTATTTGTACATTACCCACCCCTCTCTCTCTCTTCCTTTTTTTTTTTTTTCAAAGAATATCTATTAGAGAAATCTATATTCTTTTTTTTTAAATTTAGTTATTTAGGGCTGTGTTGGTTTTCATTTCTGTGCGAGGGCTTTCTCTAGTTGTGGCAAGTGGGGGCCACTCTTCATCGCGGTGCGTGGGCCTCTCACTATCGCGGCCTCTCCCGCTGCGGAGCACAGGCTCCAGACGCGCAGGCTCAGTAGTTGTGGCTCACGGGCCTAGCCGCTCCGCGGCATGTGGGATCCTCCCAGACCAGGGCTCGAACCCGTGTCCCCTGCATTAGCAGGCAGACTCTCAACCACTGCACCACCAGGGAAGCCCCTCTCTTCCTTTTTCTTTCTCTCTCTGTCCTATGTTCTCTGTGTCTCCGTCTCTGCCTCACACACACACACACACACACACACACACACACACACACACACACACTTTCTTAGCACATGGATACTGGCACGGACTGCACAATGATACAATATCCTGAAGTGGGCTGTGCATTTCAGGAGTGATCAGAGATAGTAGATTTAGTTGAATGCAGTTAGGGGTGAATGAGGGTGCCCACTTAGCCCTTGGGAGCAAACGAGCACAAACTGGTAAGAAACTCGGGTTAGAGCAGGGCCATGTTCTGGGATTTCAATCCTCCAGCAGCCGTTCCCCACCTCCTCAAGCCTATTCCTAAACACACCACCTGATAAGAAAAATTCTGCCCAGCTCTGAATTCACCGTACCAGTTACAAGGCCATAGATATTCCCTAGGCTGGAGGGGAAACTAGGAAATAACAAAGGACAGACTTAGTTTCTCCATCTGTAAATCAGATGGCATTCAACTGGATGTCTACAAGAGATTTTTGAAACCCTTAAAGTTTATAATCTTGTGAATTCAGCTGTGAGTGGAATTAGCAAAAAGAACTGACAACAGTACGAGAATCAAGAAATTTTGTCATAATGCGTAGAATGGAGCACTTTTAACAACAGGAAAGGAGACAACATGCCAACACAAAGTAGTCAGATCTGAAAGTGTGGATTGCCTCTCTCTCCCAGCTTGTGTCAAATGCCAACATTTGGTAGACAAACCCCCAAAGCATTGTCAGACACCATGTCAGAAGCTGTTAGTGGAAGCACTTAGGAAAAATGACTGATTTCCCTTTGCATTAGGAATCCAAGTTTTCCCTTTTGATTAACCACTTAGTGATCTGACTAGCAATGTACTTACCAGTGTACACAGAAGACTTGATAATATCTGACTTTACTGTCCCGTTACAAGTACTCAAGCATTTACCACTCTCTTCGTACTTTGGGGCAGGGAGTGGCTTTATAGCTCCTCCACAGACTAAGAGAGTGGCGCTCTGGTGAGGTGATTTTGTCCTGAAGCATAATAACAAAACAGGAAAAATCTGCCCCCCACCTCCCTAATCCAAAGGAATCAGAGCTTATATCTTGTTATTTACTTTATGTACTTGAAATTCCTGGTGCCAAGTCCTGGCCACAGTTAGAACTTGAGCTTGCAGAAATCTAAATGGATAATCCTGAGCCAGTGTTGGCCTAGGAGTCCCCCGTATACCGGATGAACCCTGTCTAGGAGATAAGGAATGTTATGCAGAATTTGGAACCTAAGGATAGCCATTGTTTATATTTTAACTTGATTAATTGCAACAGTGACATGCTAAGAGAAACACTGGTGATATGTACTTTAGACTTACTCTTCTCCCTGCAAAACAGAAATTATTTTAAGGAGTCACAGCACCATCTTCATTATTCATAGATTTCATTCTTCCAAGGGGAGGGAATAAATAAAATAAAGCAATCATGACAACAACTGCTACACCAAAGATTCACTTTTAAGTGTTTTGATCCATTTCTCATTTAGAGACAATCATTATTGTTTTAAAATCATACATTACCTACATTATTAAATTCAATTTTTTCTGTTTATTTTAATTTTTTTGTTTTTGTTTTTGTTTTTTTTGTGGTACGCGGGCCTCTCACTGTTGGGGCCTCTCCCGCTGCGGAGCACTGGCTCCGGACGTGCAGGCTCAGCGGCCACGGCTCACGGGCCCAGCCGCTCCGTGGCATGTGGGATCTTCCCAGACCGGGGCACGAACCCGTTTCTCCTGCATCAGCAGGTGGACTCTCAACCACTGTGCCACCAGGGAAGCCCTCTTATTGTTTTTTAAAATTAATTTTTATTGGAGTATAGTTGATTTACAATGTTGTGTTAGTTTCTGCTGTACAGCAAAGTGAATCAGTTATACATATACATATATCAACTCCTTTTAAGATTCTTTTCCCATATAGGTCATTACAGAGTATTCAGTAGAGTTCCTTGTGCTATACACTAGGTCCCCATTAGTTATCTATTTTACATATAGTAGCATGTATATATCAATCCCAATCTCCCAATTTTTAAAGCCTTCCTGAGCACAGATGATTGCCCAGGCACTTGGGAAATATGACAACTATATGGGAGGAGCATAGCCTTTGGAGTCACAAGACCTGGGTTTAAGTAATGTTTTCACCAGTTACTTTTAATCTTGGGAAAATTATGTAACTTTTTTAAGCTTTAATTTCCTCAATTTAAGATAAGCATAAGAATACTTGCCTCAGATGATTGTGGTAGGGACTAGATGAGATAATCTATGTAGAGCATCTTGTACATAGTACACACTCTGCAAGTGGCTGCGATGGCGATGATGGTGATGGTGATGACGATGAGGATGATGATGGTGATGCCATTGCCAGACCAGATAAGCTGTCTTGATTATTGATTCACAATACTGAAATGACTCCCACAGGTACAGAGAGTAAACTCCAAGACAGATTGGTAAGACCCAAGCAGGGGAAATGTTCTGGAAGGATAAATCTTTTTTTTTTTTCCCTGAATTTTGTTCTTTTTTTTTTTTTTTTTTTTTTTTTTTTTGCGATATGCGGGCCTCTCACTGTTGTGGCCTCTCCCGTTGCGGAGCACAGGCTCCGGATGCGCAGGCCCAGCGGCCATGGCTCACGGGCCCAGCCGCTCCGCCGCATATGGGATCCTCCCAGATCGGGGCACGAACCCGTATCCCCTGCATCGGCAGGCGGACTCTCAACCACTGCGCCACCAGGGAGGCCCTTTTTCCCTGAATTTTGACATAGTATCACTACACCCTTTGGCCCTACATGCAGAGGGCCTTCTGTATCACTGGGTCTTCTGTATCACTACACCCTTTGGCCCTACATGCAGAGGGCCTTCTGTATCACTGTGTCTGTTGCTTGCTCATTAGGCTCACCCTTTGCCTTATTTCCGGTTTATTAAAGACTTGGCACAGAGACAGCATTGTTTGTTCTGTTGAGCTCAGCTGCCTTCCTGTAGCTGTGAAGATGATAGTATTTGGATGATGTCAAAGCTTAATTTTTACCCAGAAATTAAGCCTTCAAGGCTACTATTTGTTCAAGTGTGTTTTTAAAAATGAAAATATGTTTGACATTGAGTCATGGATACCTTGATGGCCAGGGCCACAATAAGTGTCCCAAACCGCAGTACTTAGGCACTTGCACTGATTTGTACATGCACCCTTGGAGCACACCAAGGAGGTCCCAGGGCCTTACCAGGCATGCTGCTAACATAAGTGGAAACAAAAACTGTATAGTGTTTGCTGAGCATAAACATGATCATGTATCATAGCATCTCATTTTCTATAATTAGCAAGAAACTTATAGTAATAAAAAATGAGAAGACTGGCCTTCAGTGGCACCTTCACTTTCTGCTATTTTTAGGGTTTATTGTCAATTGTACTTGAGGCCCTGGAATGGGGAAAGCTCTCCAGGCCCCTTTTTGAAGTGAACCTAGACTCTGAGAAATTAACTTGATAGACGATGATGCCCTTTAGGGAGTAATTTGGACTTTCTGTCCTTTGAGCACACGGTCCCTTCTTGGTCCCTTAGTGGTTTGTTGGGAGCACATGACTAGTTCTGGTCAGTGAACTGTAAGCCAAAGTAACAGGTGTCTTCTCTGGGCTCAGAGGAGTTAATTGCCAGTGTGAGATCCCATAGCACTTTCTTTTCCTTCAGTGTGGTAACCAGCAACTTTCAGCATGGCTGTTCCATTAGCCTGGATGCGTGAGTAACTATGATGAGAAGAGCCTACCTGCCAATGGGTGCATAGCATGAAAGAGAAATCATTTTTGTCTTATTTCAAGGTCTTGAGATTTGAGAATTAGTTGTTAATGCGTCATACCTATCTTGTAATGACTGTTGCACTAGAGGGGTGTTTCTTGTTCCTTCATTGTATTTCTAAATCATCTTTTTTTTTAATGAAATTGTTTATTTTTAAAATTTTACTGGGTTGAGTTCCTTTTTAAAAAAATAAATTTATTTATTATTTATTTTTAGCTGCATTGGGTCTTCGTTGCTGCACACGGGCTTTCTCTAGTTGCGGTGAGTGGGGGCTACTCTGTTGTAGTGCGCAGGCTTCTCATTGCGGTGGCTTCTCTCGTTGCGGAGCATGGGCTCTAGGCATATGGACTTCAGTAGCTGTGGCTTGCAGGGTCTAGAGCGCAGGGTCAGTAGTTGTGGCACAAGGGCTTAGTTGTTCCTCGGCATGTGGGATCTTCCCTGACCAGGGCTCGAACCTGTGTTCCCTGCATTGGCAGGCGGATTCTTAACCACTGTGCCACCAGGGAAGTCCCTTTAAATCATCTTCTGAAGTCTTACTTCCCTTTCTTTCTTGCCCTGCTCTGATTCATATTTAGAGCCATAGAATCTTAAAGTTGAAAGAGAGCATAGAATTTACTTCGTTTTAGTCACAGTTGTAAACTGGACCTACCCAGTGCAATTTTTTTCTTTCTCCCTCTAAAAAAAGTTAAAACAACCACAACTCCTTACCCTTCAACACCACTCCCCCCAAAGCATCAAGAAGCTCCCTATGCCATTCTCAATAGATTTTTAAAAAAATATACATCTTCTAAAGTGGGTTAATTCCCTAAGTACCTTGAATGTTGAGGTTGTTCTTTTTCTTTTTGTGAGAATACACCTGCAGAATAGTAACACTGAAGGGAGAGGTAGAAATAGTACCATGCCTACTTAAGCCCAATTATTTTGCTTGAAATGGGTCTTTTCTCTGTCAACAGTGGTGAATCAGTGACTCAAACCTCTGCCATCTAAGGACTAGAGCAAATAGCAGCGACTTTAAGTTCCCTTAAATGTCTTTGTAGCTTGATGAGAATTTTGTGGGAAAATCTGCAACAGTGAGTTAGAAACTGTCATGTTACTTAAGGTGCTTTTTTTTTTTTTTTTCCGGTACGCGGGCCTCTCACTGTTGTGGCCTCTCCCGTTGCGGAGCACAGGCTCCGGACACGCAGGCGTCCTGCACAAAGAGGTGAAGGAGATGTATTTTGGCTGGAGGGACTGAGGAAAGCTTGATGGAGAATAGTATTTGACCTAGCATTGCAGGAAGGATGGGATCTTAACTACGAGAAGCTGGGGAATCAAGAGCAGATAGCATGAAGTAAGGGCAGCTAGTGAGGCAGTGTGGAGTGTGCTGGAGAGCAGGTGTGAGGGCATCACAGTGGGAGGAAGGCTGGGAAGGTAGGTTCCAGCCAGTGTGGAGGATCTTGAACAACAAAGTAAGTGATGGGAAGCCACTGGATGTTCTTGAGAAAAAGAGTCAAGTGTTAGCAGGAAAGGATTCCGTAGCTCCTCTTTGTTGGTGCTCTCATAAACGCCTTCAAGTCTGGCTTCTAGGGACTGGAAGTTTTGGAGTAAGGTGAAGACACGTGGAAGAGATGGCTATGGAAGCAACTGATGACGAACTAGGTAAACTAATTTAAAAGCTATGATTCAATTAATTAAAGAATATAAAAATGATGTTATGAACCTATGGTAACCTTGAGAATGTGCTTTATGGATCTCTAACTCTAGGGGGTGTAATTAACCAAGGGTCTTAGCTGCTGTACTTGAGATGCATTGCTATGCTTGTGCTCAGGCCCCTTTTCCCATGAGCTGCTTTCCGTCAGTGAGGACACGGCAGAGAGACTGAAGCAGATCATTCACAGGAGAGCTAGGGCTTCTCTGATGGCTTGAGGACTCCCCAGTGGCTCTGCCGTATCTTCTTTAGACTGCACAACTGTCTATAACGTTTCTTTGTTTCTATCCACCCTTCTTCCCTCTCTCCTTCACTCAGGGTCAGACTCGCACTGTTGTTTGATAGCTGTTTCAGCCTTTTCCTGCACTCTCCCTCTTTTCCCTCATACAGTTATTTTCCTTAATAAAACCCTTGCATGTTTAATCTCATTCTGGCATCCAACCTGAATTAAGTAGAATCTAATCTCAGGAGCCTTTGTTTTAGCCTCTTTGATCCATGATCTGGTCATAAGGCAGATTGGACAAGAAAGTGAGGTATGTTCTGTGTAAACACATTCTCCCTCCCAGGAAATAGCCAAACGCTCTATACTGGGGGTTGCAGGTCAGTAGCAGCATCTTCCAGGATGAAAGACTAGTTATAAGGAAGAATCTTCCTTTGCCATCCTCATTATAATGTGAATGCTGGATTCTACCTCAGTTAAGCTTTTAAAATCTTTATTACTTGAAATTTTGTTACATATCATGGTCCAGGAGTTTTATTTAAAAAAATCTTTATCTCTCTGCAAAGAACAAATGTGAAACATTTGGCTTTGGGAATAGAAAATCAAGGAGGTATCATCTAGAAAAGGATAGTTAAAATTTAGTGAAAGGGAACCATCACAGGGAGAAATTTTGCAAGAAGATAGTAGCTAGCTAAGAGCCTTTACAGGAGAAGAACAAACATTGTACAGCAAGAAACACTAAGGCTGAACCTAGGGAGGAATTTGGCCCTGAGGTGTGGAAAAAGTGATGGACTAATCTCTGAAAGCAGTGGGTTTTTTTTTTCAGAAGCCTCAAACCAGTGGTTCCTAAATTTAATGTGCATAAGAATCCTCCAGGGAACTTATCAAGCCTGTGGATTCCAGCAGAGGTTCTGATTCAGCAGGTCTGAATTATCATTACATCTTATTCAGGAATCTGCACTTCTGTGAACTCCCTGAGATATTCTGATGCAGAGAACATCTCTGTGGATCACAGTTTGGAACAAGCTATCCTAGATGGTTAGTCAAGGATAGTTTATGTTTCAGGATGTATGGAGGCAAAGGAATAGACTTGAATGAGTCTTCCTTAGTCAATCTCAGGCTCTGGAAATGAACTATTTATGTTTTAAAAAGATATCAGAATGCTTGGAATGATTTCAAGGGATCATCTCCTTTCTAAAATTTTTCAAGGATATAAATGTAGTAACAATTTTGTCCTCATGGTGCTAGTTTTTTCCCCACTGATTCAGCCTCAACCTGACAATTGATTCTCAATCTTCCACTGTAGAAATAGGATAACAACCATAGTTATTTCACCAGGTAGTGGTAATGAAGAATGAGTTATGAAAAAACCAGGACAATGCATTGCACATTACAAAGCAGGAATTGGCAAACTTTCCGTAAAGGGCCAGATAGTAAAAATTTTAGGCTTTGTTGAGCCATACTGTTTCTTTTGCAGCTACTCAGTGCTGCCATTGTAGCTTGAAAGCAGCCACAGACAATAAAAGAATAGGTACGGATGTGTTCCAGTAAAACTTTATTTACAGATATAGGTAGTGGGCTGGTTTTGACCTATAGGCAGTAGTTTGCCTACTTTTGCTATAAAGTCTTGATAAATTCTATTATTATTATTATTAATAATATAATGGCTTGCAAACAATCTTTAATAATTAGAAAAGTAATCAGTTTTTAACCAATAACTAAGTATATATACCCTCTGCAATTTTTTTCAAAGAAATCTGCTTATAGGAGCAATGAAAAAAAAATCTTGTATTTAAGTGCTGGTGTCATTTCAATGGCGTTTAAAGAGTTTCCACTGATAGGGATTGCCATCACATCGTTCTAGGCACTTAAGAGAGAAATCCAGGCCAATGTGAAGAGTGATGACCACAAAGGCTTTGGAGGAATAAGAGGAGAAATTTGTCCAAATCTTGAGTCTCTGAGATTTTCCCTCTCTTTGAAGGTCTTGTTCTGGGCTTAAGGCACAGTTTAATCTCCCAAAGCACAATTTGTGTAAAGAATGGCTGTAGCGATTGCTTTATAACCAGATGTTTATTATGTTGCTCAATGTCTATTGACATTGAATTGCTTGTGACATTTTTAAAGTTCAGTTTTAAGCAAATGTTTGTCTCTCCTAACAAGCCAGCATGCTTTCTTTTATCAGATGACCAAGATTAAATATTGTTTTGCTTTTTGCCTTGGTTATTTGTATGGTTAGAGCTAAATACAAAGGTCCAGTCATTACAATACTTTTCATCTACTTGGGAGATATACTTTTCTTCCTCGACACTTGTTTTTTGAAAATGTCAATGATTATCTTAAATGCTATTATATAGGAGTTTTTATTGTAAATTCCTTCAAATGAATTTTAGATCTAGCTGAAATGTAGCCCAAATATTATAAATAAAACTAATCAGATCTTATTTGTAAGAAGAGTGCTGTATTCTATGTAAAGGGCCTCCAAAAGTAACATATACATGATCATAAATAAACTGTTATTAAGTAGTTGATTAATAATGGAGGTTTTTGTAAAAATGTATATTATGGGGCAAGTCTTCATTTCTAAAGTTAAGCAAACCTAAGCTCCAATTCCAGCTCCATCGCAAGATCAGCTGTCTGGTCCTGGGCATGTTACCTAACTCTCTGAGTCTCAGTTTCATCATCTGTAAAATGGGTATAAGAGCTGCACCCATCTCACAGAATTGTCATGAGAATTAAATGAAATAATACATGTAATGTGCAAATTGTCTGGTCTATGATAAGTACTCTCTCTATATATTATAAATACATATATCTATCTCTTAAGGCATTTTTATTTTTACAGCAATGTTTCTGTCAAAATATAAGACAAATATAAGAAATGTTGCTACTTGCTCAGCTTTCGATTTGAGGCCCTAAAAGTCTCTCTGAGCATTGCCATGTTCTGAGTCTATCCTCTCATTTTTTTCTCCAGTATTTTTGAGTGATTCCCCATGAAGCAAATGACGCATGACCTAACATCTGAGAACTTTGTTACCAAATAGAGTCCGGATAAGAAGACTATCAAAAACAACACAAAGGAATTTTAATATTTGCCCACACTTAAAATTTTCCAGTGATTTAAACCATGGGTGCTTTTCGTTCAGTGTAATTCTACTATTTTTCCACATGACTCTCCTTTACCAGGGCTTGGCAGCACTGTTTAGCCAGTGTTATTTTATTGTCTTTTTTGGAGAGTCTAGTGAACTTGAGGGAAGGGTAGAATGGCAAAGAAATTTCATGACACAATTTCAGTTTTACACATAGACCCTAAGTCTGCTAACTCTCCACAATTACCTCTCTCACTCTGTTTTTCTCAACCCTAAAATTTCGACTTCAGATTTAATATTTTTTCTCTTAGTCTTTTTTTTTTTCTCTTTAAGAGGTACTGACTGACATGAAAGCCAAAAGCATTATGATGACATATTAGAACCACTGAAGTTGGAAAAAAAAGGCCACCACAACAGCAAGAAGCCCCAGGATTTTCAACAGGAAGGAAACTGGGAAATTAGATGAAGTTTTTAGAGCCCGTGTCTTTAAAGGCTTCAATATCCTTTGTTTCTGGGTCAAGATGGCACTCCTGGCTCCATTCCGTTGCCCAGGTCCAACCAGGCGATACTGATAGGAGTTGCAGGGCCCAAAATAAAGTTTCACAGCCAGTTTAGGCTCTTTTAGCAAGAGAGAGAGGAGGTCTGGCTTTGCACCTATCTCTAAGGCGAGCTCGTCCAAGTAGTCGATGTATCTGGTCTGCAGTATCTGGCTGTTGCTCTCTCCAAACCTTAATGAAGAAAGAATAAAGGACAGATTCACAAAATGTTCTAAGTTATATAAGAGCATTAGGTATTCATTAGCTATTGAAAGAATGAAGTAATGAATGAATGAATAAATGAGTTTCGAATAGCTCTCCAAGTCTCCTGGCATGTAAAACTAGTCAGGATTGCTGCAAAGATTCACAAGATAACACAGATGAAAGCATAGCTCAGTGTTTTGCCCAGAAGAGGCACAATATTTGCTTGTTAAATTATTAAAGTACCTTGCACTCTGACTGGCATGTAGTAGATGAATTAGAATTTGAATGTGAGATAACCTCTACCTGTGATATAAGGCCCCCAAGTCTACTTTCCAATGTACTTGATCTCTATTGAACTCCATTCCACTTCATCACAAAATGTAAATCCTTGGCCTTCACTTCACACCAACTCCTTTCTAATTTGCTTTGATGGGAGTTCCTCCAGCTAACTTTCCAGAGATACTTAGGCTACTGTCACCACCAGTGCCCCCATCCCACTTCCTCTTTACCACGGAGTGTGAGAGGATACAGAATCTAACATGGGCAACATATAAAACAAATAAATTTAGGTCAAGGATAAATGTTCTTGTTTGGTGAAATTACTATTTTTAAGTAGTTGGATCTTAAAGTAGTATGTATAAGAATTTGCTTTTTTAGAAGCAGCTAGGTGGTTCTTGTGAGTAGTTAGATCGCTATACTTGGAGAAACACTGTTCTATGTAAAGAATTAAAAAAAATTCTTACAAGTCGATTCTTTTTTTATTCCTCTTGATAATGTCTGCCATCATAGTTCTCTCGGAGGGCAAGGTACACAAGCCTAGAAAATAAAAGGTTGGTTGAGTAGTGGGTTTGATTCAATTTCATTGCTTTATCTAGTTGATTGATTCCTACAATCAACTGATTCCTACAATCAATTGATTCCTACAATTAAATTTTGGCCATTTACCCATGAGATACCAGTCAGGGCTGCTGTGTTGTTGAACTCCAGGGTGTGCCACTCGCATTGAGTTCTATGTGATTGTTGCCCAGGGATCACCAGGCTACAGCGTGGACTCTGAGGTGGGAGTGGGGGGTTAGAGAAGAAGGTGGAGAGGAGAGGTGAGCCTGAGAAGTTGGGAAGCCATGCCAGATGGCTTGAGCTCCATTCTGAAAGTGGTGGGAAGCCGTGGGGGACAAGATCAGATTCGCCTTTTGGAAAGATTCTTTGAGGTGCTGAATTTTGGGAAATGGGCTCCCTGGAGGTCAGTTTAAAGGCAGCAAGACAAGTTAAGAGGTTGTTGAAGTAAACCAGCTGAGGGAAGGGGTGGCACAAACTGAGGTAGGGCAGTGGGGATAGAGAAACATTGATGTCAGTTATCACTGTGTGCTTGTGATTCCGTCTCCTGTCACAGGTGTCCCTGGAACTTCAGACATGCTGAAGAATGGTCAGCTTCCCTGGATATGGCTAGTCATCAGACATCTCAGATTCAATGAGTCCAAAACTGAGCTCATCACTGAAGTCCTCCTGCTCAGACTTGCATCCTCTTCCACACGCTCCCTCTAGCCCCAGCACTGCTCCCCACCCAGTTTCCACCACCTGAGGTCTGCCTTGATCAAGTCACCCTTGATTCTGCTCTTTTCCTCAAATTTTTCTACATGGAGCCAAGCATTACGTCCTGCTGGTTTGATTCTTAACTAGCTCTCTTCTCCACTTTGTCTCTTTGCCTGGCTGAGGTTGTATCACATTTTAGTATAGACGATTACAGTAGCCTTCTCACGGGTCTCTGAGACTCTATTCCTTTTGCCTTTCAACTCTTCCTTTCACACTAATGTTGAAATAATCTATCAAAAGTGAAAATCTGATAATGTCTGGTCCTTGCTTAACTTTTCATTGGGTCTTCTGGCAGAAAACTTTATTAAATGGAGACACTAGGTCCTCAGGCCAGACTTAATCAGGGTCCCTAAGAGTCCATCAGATGGTTTTTATGTGTAGCTAAATTTGGGAAGAGCTGATATACATTTTATATTCAAGCTCCTTAGCATGTCTTAAAAGCTTCCTGTGTCTTGGTCCCTTCCTCTCTAAGAATAATCTCTCACCCCTCTCTGCCTCACACCTCATGTTCTAGGAATGTCAAGTATCTGGTAATAATTCCTCATCTGCATCACACCTCTGTGCTCTGATTCCCTTTTCTGCACCTGGGAAACCCAGTTATCTAGGGAGTTTTCCTTGACCACATGCCCTTCCTTTATCCAAACTCTGCCATTGCTAAACACCCTTTCTCTTTTTCCAGACACGCCATGCAGTCCTCTGGCAAAGCACATGTCTTATCTTAAAATGATCCATTTAAACTTCTCTCTATCCTACCAAGTTCCAGCACAGGGCTAAGTATTCAATAAGATTTTGTTGAGCTGAATTGAGCCCTGGATCAGGGAGATAGTAACAGCCTTCTGAGAAGTACAAAGGGCTACACAATGCTCAGAGAGAAATATTTTAATAATTTTATAGCTTTGTAGGGATCTGTGAGGTTGAGCTGCTTAGGTATTAAGAGTTAATTTGGAGTTAAGTGTGGAGTAGGCCCTAGGTCTCTTGATTTGCGCATATTCTGAGGAATTTATAAACATATTATAGGTAAAACTAGGAGTCATAGATGTCTTCCTTCCTTCTGTTCTCTCATTAGTCCAAGAAAAAATATTTACTTAACATTATGCCAACTGAAATTCTCTGAATTTTCTAATATTTTAAAGGAATGATTGCAGATATTTATTATTATCGTATCCCAGTATTGGTTATTTTGTGAATTCTCTGCTAGCTTTTTAGGATGTCAGTTTTGTGAGAGCAGCCAAGGTTGGCAACCTTCTTGTTGGCAACCTCCTTTTCTAAACTTGTTATTTAGCAAAATCCACCAGGTGTGAAACACTCAGCCACTCACTTGCCCACTCACTTACCTTTGAAAACTCTTGTTACCCAACGAGCTTGGAGTTCAACAGTTGGGAAAATGGAACCTAGAGTCTGGATAAGACCAATGCATGCAAGGGTTGACTTCTCCAGGTGAGGAGGGAACATGTATTTGTACAGCAAGACCATATTATTCTCTACTTTAACCAGTGGATCTTCAAGGAAGGGAAAAGAGAAAGTATATCCTGTTGCAAAGACAATGATGTCAATGTCCTCTTCCACTGTTCCATCCTCAAAGATGGCAGAAGTTTCTGTGAGCTCTTTCACTCTTGATTTCACCTTGATGGCTCCATAGAGTATATGACTTGGAAGGTCATCACTTAGTATTGGCTCTTTCATACGGTATCTGAAACATGCAGAAGAAAACACTCAGAAAGAGTATTTCTTTTTTCTTAATTTTTTATTTATTTCATTTTATTTTTTATTTTTGGCTGTGTTGGGTCTCCGTTGCTGTGCGCGGGCCTTCTCTAGTTGCTGTGAGCCGGGGCTTCTCATTGTTGTGGCTTCTCTTGTTGCAGAGCACGGGCTCTAGGTGCACAGGCTTCAGTAGTTGTGGCACGTGGGCTCAGTAGTTGTGGCTTGTGGGCTCTAGAGCTCAGGCTCAGTAGTTGTGGCGCACAGGCTTAGTTGCTCCAAGGCATGTGGGATCTTCCTGGGCCAGGGTTTGAACCCGTGTCCCTTGCATTGGCAGGCGGATTCTTAACCACTGTGCCACCAGGGAAGCCCCAGAAGGAATATTTAATGAGGGGTCTTGAACTCTCTTGATATTTTATGGGCTTGACTCTGGGAATAAAGAGGTTTCTCAAATATCCATAAAACTTTCTAACTTGACTAGTTGGGCTACCCCAAGCCTTACTCTCTGACTTTATTCTCATGTCACCTGTCTCTTACCTCAACAAATAAGGAAAAACACGTAGATGATGTGGGCAAAACACATTTCAAAAAAGGAGGCATTCCTAAGGGCTTAGACAAAATGCCAGTGCCTATGGTCAGTTCCTGAGCATTCCAGTCGTTACTATCCCATTGATATTTCTGTTGTTTTATGTTATCTACCTTTAATTACCTTGATGTTCCATTTAATTTCTATCTGATCATAAGTAAGTAAGGAAAACTTTGTTAAATTCCCATTAGTTTTGAAACTTATTAAGGGATTAGTGTGAAAATTGATGCATAGAATTAAGTTTGGGGATATTTCTTGATCCCAAATATACGTGGGGTCTATGTATGTTATAGCACAAATAGTGGAGCAAAGTCTGATTGTATTTCTGGAATATCCTTTTTTGTAGATTTGAGAACCATTTTGTTAAAAAAATAAGGATACATGGTACATGTATCAGATCTCAGAAGATAGCAGCCACGTTGCATTTGTTGAAAGATTGCAAACCTCTTCTGTTTTTTTTTTTTAAGGGAAGGAGCCTGTTATCAAATAAAGAAAAATAAACATCCCTACTGTTTGCTTGTGTTTATAAGATCAGTGATGTATAACAGATTAACAGGCAGTGAGTATGTTCTCAAAAGCTACCCACAGGAAGAACCCTTATGGTGTACAGAGTTAGCAAAGTATGAATTAACAGATGTAGAATTTGGATCAGTTTTCCCACCCACCCTCTGAAAGGAAGGTCACAACCTCTTAAAACAGCCTTTTCCAATGTTGGACAGCTCTGGGTATTAGGAAGTCCTTCCCATGATCCTAGTTCTACTTTCTGGAGCAGCTCATAATATTTATACTTCATCTTCTTAAATATTCACTTTTTAAAAGGCATACAGAACAAATTTGGAATTCAAAATCCAGGAGCTACATGATACCCATATTGTTAGGTTGTAGTTTGAATTACCATGTTAGCAATTTGGCTCTTTGCAAAAAGAAACCCCTCTGACATCCTTGATTACCAATGAGAATACCATAAAAAAGCAAAGTAACTCTACTTGTTTTGAGGCATAAGGCCATAATTTTCATGGTTGAACCACCGATTCATCTGTTGTTCCATCACCCATTTTACAACTCTTTGTGGCAGGACATTTCGGAGCATGGAGCTAAAACAGGTGTGGAACACCATGTCCCAGGGATAGCCATCTTCAGAGATATGGCCCATGACCCAGGAACTATGTCTGGTGCTGATAAAACACCTGGTGAGCAAAAAAGGATGCAGTTTAAACTAGGGCATCATCTCTTTTGGGAGGAACCCACTGTGTAGATAATACATCACATGTATGGCCCCAGAATTTGCTGAAATGCTTTGTTTTAAAGATGATTGACCTCAAAGTGAAGTGCCTTCTAGTTTTCACTGCTCTGGGGCAGCTTTATCATACAAGTGGGAACCAGTAGTACTTATGCTGATAAAGGAAGACTACCATAGTCTTGAGAACTTCATGGAAACATGAGAAAATCTTTGGGCTAAACCAATCATAAAACCCACAAATTTTTGCCATGTTTGAAGCTGTGGTTCAATGCTCCTTCCCTCCTCTTACCTTTTCCATCCACCACAAGTTGTTTTTATAGGGAAGGTATACAGTTATAATCCTAGGAAATGTATGATTACAGCCTAATGTCTAGATAGGCACAAATATATGGATCTGTATATCCCCAGAGAGGGAATAACAAGGGAAATCAGCTTCTTCCCATACTTGAAAGAACATTGTTATATATTTTAAAAGTTAAAAATTCTGAACTTATACTGTGATTCCCGTTCTCTTCAAGTGTACTTCTGAATCCCCTCTCATATGTACTCTTTTTTTAAAAAATGTAGCATTATTTTATTAACTACTGCATACATTCTAAAAGCATATATGTTATGATTCCTTCCATCAGTTTCTAGATCTTGATTAAGTTACCAGATTTTTAACTTTGAATTTATTTAAAAAACTCAGAGTTTAAAAATCTAACATTTACTATTCATAGGTATTACTTTACATGGAAGTTAATATAGGAGGTAATCAGTTATACATATATATATATATATCTATTCTTTTTCAGATTCTTTTTCCATATAGGTTATTACAGAATATTGAGTGGAGTTAGTTCCCTGTGCTATACAGTAGTTCCTTGTTGATTACCTATTTTATATATAGTAGTGTGTATATGTCATATGTATTCTTTACCTTGTATACTTATATTTCCCTAGTTTTCAAGGTGTGCATTTTTTTTTTTTTTTTTTTGCGGTACGCAGGCCTCTCACTGCTGTGGCCTCTCCCATTGAGGAGCACAGGCTCTGGACGCGCAGGCTCAGCGGCCATGGCTCACGGACCCAGCTGCTCTGCGGCCTGTGGGATCTTCCCGGACCGGGGCACGAACCCGCATCTCCTGTATCGGCAGGCGGACTCTCAACCACTGCGCCACCAGGGAAGACCAAGGTGTGCATTTATATCTCTTTTCAAATATACATATTTTACCTTGTTTACTGTTACTCCCCCATTGACCAAATGCATATTTGACTTGCTTCTTAAAATTTTATATGCCAGTACTTTTACATGCCAGAACTCTATGAGTTCTGCTGTACAAGGCTGTCCTTGATAAACACATAAGATTCACTTACAAGGAAACTGATTCACTTAGGAGTTTAAGATCATGGATTCTAGATCTAGGACTCTGGATCCAGACTGCCTGGGTTGACCACTACTTACAAGCTGTGTTGCCTTGGGTGAGTTACTTCAACCTCTCTGTGCCTCCATTTCTCTCTCTCTTTAAAATAGTACCTGCTTCATAGAATTATTGTACAGATTAAATGAGATAATATATGTAAAGTACTGAACATATTGCCTGGCAAGTGATAAGTACTGCTAGGTATTATTATTTTGTAAAGTTAGCCTGGAGGAGAGGAGTTTCATATAGTGCCACGTATCTGGAGTAAGCCAGAATTTGGAGACAAGTTTTGCTGGGGCCTCAACTCCTTGGCTTGTGAAGTAGCACTTACATAAATGGTATAATGGTGTTGAATTGTTGGTCTGTGTGTGGTAATACCCATATATCTTGATTTTCTCCTGATGTTTCCCTTTTGTTGACTTGGCAATATGTTGGTTAGGTATTAGATAATATACTTCAAATATTTCCATGAATGTCTCTTTCCATTACTTATTGTCTACCCTTCTTCCTTAGGATCAATCCATGTTTCACATTGAAAGCTCTGCCTATTTTATTCATTCTCTTTCTGCTGTCACCATCTGTACAGCGGGGAGTCTAATCGGGCTCGCTGTACTAGCTGCAACAGTGTGATACGTCTCAGGATTTAGGATCAGGCTTCTTTCCCTGAGATGCATACTTCAGGCCAAGGGTCAGAGATCTGGTTTTTGGTGAGAAAGTGTGTGGATGACTCAGCACCATCCCATAGTATTTTGAGTGGTGCCTTTGGACTGTTGTAGAGCATGCCATATACTTGTGAACATGAACCTCCTTTAACAGAAGCAGGGCACACTCAGGACTAAGGTGAGTTTAGGCTATAATTTTAAGCTTTTCAGATGCACCTGGTTCTATCCCTTACATACATAGCTCCTATGTACCTCTTCTCGCAGAAGGGTTGAGAGTGCAGTACTCTGTGTAAGACATTTTATCATAATTATCAATTATGTGATTAATCCAATAAATATTGAAGAGACATCCTGTTTAAAGATTAATGAGGTGAAAGGCACACAAATATAGCAAAGGTGGTTTCTTAATATTGAATCTGGCATGACTGACAGGCTTTTACATGGCAAGGCTCATATAAGGAAATAGACTCCTGCAATCTAAGATTTGATATCTTTGGATCATCTGTTCTAAGTCCAAATCACTGACCTGTAACATGTAGTGGTCTAGTACGGAACTTTCCTTCGTTGACAGCTAAGTCAGCTCCTTTTAGCATACTCCCTTCCTCAAGCTTGGCAGGCATTCCCAACAGGAGAGAGACTGGACCTTATGCCTCCCTACCTGAGTTGGCTCTTCTCCAAGACTTTACGGTTACTGCCTCCTCACTTGTTCTTCACACTGACGTCTTTTTTTTTTTTTTTAACATCTTTATTGGAGTATAATTGCTTTACAATGTTGCATTAGTTTCTGCTGTATAACAAAGTGAATCAGCTATACATATACATATATCCCTGTATCTTCTCCCTCTTGTGTCGACCTCCCACCCCCCCCAACCCACCCCTCTAGGTGGTCACAAAGCACTGAGCTGATCTCCCTGTGCTATGTGGCTGCTTCCCACTAGCTATCTGTTTCACATTTGGTAGTGTATCTATGTCCATGCCACATATATACACATATAGTGTATATATGTCCATATGTCCATTCCCCCTCCCCGTGTCCTCAAGTCCATTCTCTACGTCTGCATCTTATTCCTGTCCCCTGCCCCTAGGCTCTTCAGAACCACTTTTTTTCCCCTTAGATTCCATATATATGTGTTAGCATACGGTATTTGTTTTTCTCTTTCTGACTTACTTCACTCTGTATGACAGACTCTAGGTCCAGCCACCTCACACTGAGGTCTTAAAAGCTTTGAAAAGTGAAAAGTGGTTTCTTTTCACAAAGAAGGTGAGGACCTTCTGGGTCTAGTAAATCTCTTTCTGGTGTTAGCAACCTGCTCGTCCCCAGGGTGGTAATTCTGACAGGTCCCAGTGGAACCCCTTCATCAACCTGCTGGGGAGGCACTATGTTCTTTTATCACATTTGCTACTGGGCATCTTGAGCCCTGCCAGTGTGAGTCTCAGGACTGGCCAGTTTTGCTGGTTGTAGACATGGCTACTGCAACTCCTGTGTAGCCAGAAGATGCTGGGCTACATCGGAGTGATAGGGCCCCTGGGTCCAGGCCCTGTTGAGAGGGGATGCTTTGGGGAGAGGAACCTTAGCTATTTTCCCATCTTTGCCTAGCTCTGCCCTTCTAAAAGGGTTTTATTTTCTGCCATTCCCAACCACCTCTGTCAGCGTTATCTGTACCTTGTAATGTTTGACTCTGGAAGCTAAGCTGTGTCATTCCTGAGCAGGTGCAAAGATAACAGTGGTTGGAAGGCCTCAGGGAGCACCTGAATATCTGTGATTATGGTTGGGAGTCTTACTGTCTGTTTAATCTTTCTTTTAATGATTCTTGGAAGCTAAGGATTATTTACATTTCAAATAGAATTCAAATATGCACTAAATTTCTAAAAGGCACTCCCCCAAAGATGAACAGGTCAACTCATAAAGCCCCCTGGGTAGAAACAAGGCCTCCTGTGCTGAAAGTCATCTGGTCCAAACTTAAGTGAGGGAACCATAGCCCAGAGAAGTAAAATGACTCCCTCTAGGTTACAAGGCTGATTAGTGGCAAAGCTGGGAGATAAACTCTGGCTTCTTGATTTCCAGATTTTCTATGATACCCCACTGGGCAACCAAACAACTAATCAACCAATTAATGAGTAATGGAGCCTTAGTTACATGGCTGGGATTTTCCTCTTCTCCACCGTACAAGGTAATCAGAGAACATCTTACCTGAGCAGCCTTCTTTTTTTTTTTTAGAGACCAGGTCTCTTCGGATGTCCGGGCAGAACTGCAGGCACTGCTCGCGGGCGCGGTCCCACCGCCGCCCAGCACGGGGAGTTTGACCTGCTCCGTGTCTGGCCTGGGCCGGGTCCCCCCCTCCTTAGACAACCTGGTACCCCCGGGCTCCCCCGGGAGCCCCATGTTGGTGCCAGGCCCGGTGCGGACGCCCGCTCTACACAGCGCGGTAGTCCCGAACCCCCGGGCACCCACGATCCGCCGACCTAAGCCTCCCGGGAAGCTGGGATTACAGGCGCGCGCCACCGTGCCCGGCTGAGCAGCCTTCTTACTCAACTCAACTGCAATATCTGAGGCTGAGTTTCCTATTCCAATCACCAAAATGCATTTTCTTTCAAATCCCTCTGGGTGCTTGTATTGGCGGCTATGGAAATACTGGCCTTTGAACTTCTGGATACCTTTGGGGGAAGAGAAGAGAAATCCATGAACTATGTCAAGTTAAGTTAAATAAAACTCTACCATCAGCTTTTCCTTTCTGGGGAAAATCATTTGTTTTGTCTCTTCCCCTCTTAGGGAAGTTACAGTATCAAGGCCAACTGGCAAATTCGAAGTATGAACCACATAAGAAATGTTAGGTTAAGCATATGGTACAGGACCAAAAGAGTTGATTTCAGAGGCTGCAGCTTAGATATTTACTAGAGAACAAACAATTGGTTTTGATGAATAGAGCAGAGTCAGGTGTTGGTTTCCAGCTACCCATTGTCCTATTTTGGACTGTACAATGATACTTTATTATCACATAGCATATATTCTTTTAAATGTTTCTTAAACATACTATGAAGTACTATTATCGCAATTGTGTAATAGTTAGAATAACATTCATCATTCTTATTTTGCAAAAGCAAACAAAAACTAAAATAAACTAAAAACAAGGCACATTATAAGGTGAAGGATAAGTTTCCACTTTGCAGTAAGTCAGAAACTTACTAGACAAGCCTTTTTGAAGATAAGCATCTCTTTGTCTTTTCCCAGGAAAACATGATTTGTTAAAAGTATTTGTGTTTGATGGTGGGTTGCTTGAAAGAGCCTTTAGATCATTAGTTCTCAAAGTGTGGTCCCTTGGCCAGCAGTTTCAGCATCGCCTGGAAACTTGTTAGGCAAATTCTCAGCCTCATACTAGACCTACAGAGTTGGAAATGCTAGGGGTGGAGACTAGCAAGTTGTGGTTTTAAAAGCCCTCCAGGTGATTCTGATTGAGATTTCCACTTAGATCAGTAAGCCTCAATCTCAGCTGAATATTGAAATCACCTGAGTATCCCTTAATTGACGGAGGCCTACCCTAGACCAATTGAATCTTTGAAGGTCATTAGAACTTTAAAAGCTCCTCAGGTGGTTTGAATAATGTGGGGTTTGGACTGAACCATGTATCAGATGTTTTCGTGAACGCCGCGGGAAGGAGTTACTCTCTCTGAGGGAAGGGCCTGCGAGGTACCGTCTTCCTCTGTGCTCCCTGAAACATCACTGTCCTGTAGGAGCACTTATTTCCAGAAACTCTCCCCAGTAACCCTGGCTGTGGGCATGGCTCTGCGGAAGTCTCCAAAGATGTAACAAAGTCATAGGTGTTCGGCAGGATAGAAAAAGGCCAAGGTAAGCACATGGCTGAAAGGACCTCTCCAACAGAGAACCAACTTGGGTGAGAATTCTCTGAAATACTGAGTAATATTTAGTGATTTTGGGGGAGCCTGGCTGATAATGAAGACCCGAAGAGCTCAACAGGAACAGAGATGGTGTTTAGAGTCTCTCATCTTTCTAGCTCTGTCCTCATCTTAATATTATGCCGAGTTGCAGTAGCTAGGTAATTTTGCCTGACCATCCAACCTGAATATAAAGTACCTGGACACCTACTCCCCAAAGCTGGGGATCCCCACAGGCCTCACCTGGAAATGACTCCAGTGGGAGGTGAGGGAGTGTGTGACGACCACTGCAGACCATGACTGCGTCAAAGACAGCACTTTGCTCCTTGCCGTTCCTCTCGGTAACAACCACCCATTGGCCAGCGGATGAGAAATTTGGGCATTTTTTCACACTGAGGACGGTTGTCTTGGACCGAACACAGAGAAGGCGTCATTGAGAATTACTCTGGCATAACAGGGGCCTTGTCCAGTGCCCTGGGAGTGGAGATGGGTAGAGTGCAATGTCTGATTCCATTCAGGTCCCGTCTGAATCCATTTCAAGCCACTTAAGGCAAAGACGGCTAAGTGCACCCTGCTGCTTCTTCCTTGGCAGGTGCTACCAAGGATGTGCTTTGTGCGAGAAGCCTGACTCAGCAGTGGTTACCAGTGTTAAGGACTGAATAAGGACTTGAGAGAGACCGAGAAAAAGCAAGACAATGTCTGGGCCAGATACAAAATACTTGTTCATCATTCAGGAGATTACACAATCAGTATTTATCAAGAAGCTTTAAAAGTGTTGACCTCCGTGTAGACTCTCTATTAAAGAAGATATTCCATGTGAAGCAATTTGCATAGCGCCTGGCACAGTGACATCACTCCATGAATGGTAAGTTCATATTTATTATTTTTAAAACATCATGCTAGCAATACACTTCATGATCTCATTTGGATGAAATAATTTATCAGTTCATGATTTTTTAGAATGCCATTTGCTCTCTGGAGGTTTATGAATTTCTAAAAGTGTACATAAATGTGTGTGTCTGCTGTATTTAAGAAGCAGTGTCAAAGGAAACAAAGCTTTTCTCACTTCTAGAGGAATGGCATGCTTCTCTTGTTGGCAAGTGTTTGAGTCCTTTATACATGCATTTCAAATTTTCATATATTTTTCAAAATGCTGGGTTGGCAATGTTTGAAGCTGTTTCAATTAAAAAATGTATATGGAATATTAGTATAAAGCTTATGAAAAGGCTATAAAGTGTTTGGGCATTTTCAGTTGAAAGATTCAGATTTGAAGTTCTGGGTAGTATATTCTCTAAAGTACTGTGGATTTTTGCTATTTAAAATGTGGTTTGAGGACCAACCTTCAGTATCACTGGGGAAGTTACTAGAAATGTGACTGATCTGAGCCAGTTCACCCCTCCTCGGGCAACCTGGTGGTTTTCCCCTCCCACGAGGTCACCATATTAATACAGAACTCAGTGAGGACACCTCCTTTTATAGTTTGAGTTGAGTTCCGTCATCTTATGGCTGTATTAACTCAGAGGCCAGTAAACAGAAGTGAGTTTTCCTAAGCCCTCTCCAACCTCCAGAAAACAACCTCAGTAAAATCATAAACAAGAGTAATGGAAACTGGGGAAAAACTACATTGGATAGAATGTGATATTTTAATGGTACTTACATATATTGATGTCTATCAAATCAACTATTACAAATTAATGTACTAAAAATCTGGAACAAAACTAAAGTTACTGAGAAAATGAGCTGTGTTAAAAAAAATAAGTTGCACTAACAGTTATTTATTCAAGGCTATAATTTAAATTTTATTTCCTAGGCACAGTTACTAGTTTTCAGAGTGTAGGTTACTGATAAAAATTCAGGATGTTTGATGAGAATATTGTTTTTTATCTCGTTGATTATTTGTTTTCAAGGAAACACAGGAAAGGTAGTTATAGTTGTATTTCAAAATGGTCTGGTTGTTCTTTTGTTGCTAAAGAATGCATCAAAAAATTAGCCAAAGTGGTTTCTACAGGCTTCTGAGATGAATGGAGAGCTTTGAGTTTATTTAGTATGTTTTTTAAAGAAATTTCATTTCTATGGAGACGGTAAGAAAATGAAATAACAATGTGGTATGTTTTTCATATATCCTTTCAAAGGAAATGAGGCTAGGAGTCCTCAGTGGTTATAGGTATTAAATGCAGTTTCGCCGTCAATATAATCATTCAAGTCATTAATTTTAACAGATGTTTTTCTTCTGTTAATGTATATAATCTATAATATCAGGGGTAATGACACTACTTTTTGGGTTTTCTACTGTGCTGTTGTTTTTCAGAAAATAATTGAATTAGAATGTTTTGTTTTATTCCCAATTTCTTTCATTATCAGAGTAACTTCTCTATTTAAATGTGAGCTAAACTAATGTAGAGAAAACCATTCTTTCCCCAAAATACAATACCTGGAACTGAATACATTTTCGTAGATCAAACTTTTTGACAAAAATCCTGAAGTATTCCAGGAGCTTAGAATTGTGCAGGAAGTTTGGAAAATCTTCAGGCATTGGAAAGTCACTGAAACAGGACATTTCTTTGTTGGTGTTGGTGATGACAGATTGATAGATACTCGCTAGGCCATCTTCAGTATTTTCCTATTGAAATAAAAGAGCGATAATCCTGTATTAAAAAAAAAATCCGTTGGTTTCCTACTCTTTTTCCAAATCTAACCCCTGCGTGACATGAACCTCTTTCATTGCTGTAGCGTGACTGAAATGTCTGCCTGATGAGGTGCAGCATATGTGCGTCATCATCCTATGTGATATGACCTGGCTGGGGCCTTCCAGTGTTGCTCACTGGAGGGGCTATTGCCGTTGGTGGGATTGGGAGTGGGGGCAGTCCTTCTTCTGACACATTGCAGGATATTTAGCATCCCAGATATCTACCTGTTTAATGTCAATCATTGTGACAACCAGCCCTCTTCTGAAATTCCCCGTGGGGAGGCCATACCCATCCTCCACCTCTTTAGGAACCAATAAACCCTGGGACACTGGTCAGAGACTACAATGGAGAATTTCAATTAAAATGAGTACTTTTGGGGGCAGGAAGTTTTTGCATCTTAATTTGAATCCTCCCCTGCCTTTATTTTATGCTTTATGTGAATCAACCTTCCTCAAGTGACAAAGGTAAGTAGTATTAGTGCCAATCAAATCTTAAACTTGATTCTAAATGTTACCGAGTATGCTTTGGTAAATCAGGAGGCAGCACACGCTATGGTTGAGTTTCTAACTCCCTCTGCAAAAGTGCTCTGCGTAACGATTTAATGTTAAATCATACAAGAGCCAAGTACGGTGATTCAGTGTCTGTGAAATCAGCATATTATCAAAGAAAGTTTTATAAGAAATTTAAATAATGTCACCCAAGAACTCCTCAATAGATGCTTCTGCATATGCAGAGACTAAGCATAATCCAGGCAAACAGTCGTTGCTGTTATGACTCAGTACTGGGATAGGATATAAAGAAATGGAAAGGTTGTAGGAACCCATAGATTAATTGAAATAAGTTATTTAATCTTACATAAATGGCATTATGGTCTCTTTCACAGAATAGTAAATAAAGGAAAGTAAATATTCAACTCTAATCCCACCACTGCAATAAATCAGTTGTATATGTTGCTTTCTCATCATTATTCATAGAAAACCATTACTTTCCTGCCAAATCTTTAGATCAAGACTCCTTACATTTTTGCAACACTTGAAAGAGGCAGCCTGGACTAGCAGAAGGAGGCTGGTCTTTGAAGTTAGACTCAGGTTTGAGTTCATGTCTTTCAGACTGTGTGAGCCTGGGCCCGTCAGTACCCCTGAGCTTCAGTCCTCTCATCTGTAAACCAGGGAGGTACTAGGTGCTCAAGAGTATTGTTTATTGTTACGGAGGAAGCTATACGCTTCAGCAAAGCTGTCAGATACACCTCACTGTTCACCACAGTAGAAGAAAGGCAACCAGGCAGCTGCTCTGACACCAAAGGAAGCGATACAAGTACACTCACTATCACATCGGAGTTTTCTGATATTTCCTTTACCAGAGGCTGTACTCAGTTTCAAAGAGTTAAAAAAGATTAAACTGTGGGATCTTGCCTCTGTTATCAACAAAGCTATTTATATGTATTGGGCTTCACTGTGTCCAAATTTCAGAGATTATCCGTACTAACGTGAGTTACCACAGCTGAGATGATGCTTACTCTCAGATCATGCCATTTAAGAGCAATAAAAAGTCCAAGTTTGTAAAGATGTTCCTCATACATTTCACACTCTTTCTTCCTCATTCATTCATCCATTCATTCCCTCATGTCTACTGTAGGCCAGGAGTCAGATGCCTTTTTTCCATGAGCAAGGTGTTTAACCTTCCTAGTCCAGAATCAAGGCTTAGGTGATAACTTTGTTACAGTTTTAAGTGGCTTGGTAAAAATTAGTCAGATTAGGGTATGCCAGCTTTCTGGGTGATTAATTTGGTGTGGTGTTATTATTAACTATATGTACATATGCGAAGGCAAAGGGAGTTTGTATTCGAGTCTGAAGTGCTTTCTGTCTCATATACAAGGATACAATGATCTGAACTCTGGATGAATAAATCATGGTATTTTTATTTTCAAACACTAGCTTCAAATTGCATAATACAGTTGTCCCTTAATATTCACAGGGGATTAGTTCCAGGACCCCTTGTGGATACCCACATCCATGGATGCTCAAGTCCATTATATAAAATGGTGTAGTACTTGCACAGAACCTATGCAAGTTATGTAAGGCAGAATCCTCATTTTCTCCTGTAAAATGGGGTTCTTCAGTTGTTCCAACATTAAACAATCATTATGAGGCTTTGGTGAGGTTAAAGTGCTTCGCACAATGCCTAACTCTAAATGACTGCTCCGTCCATGTTTGCCTCCATTGCCATTATTACTGGTCACTAGAGTTAGTCTTACTAAACCTGTCATTGTTTTAAAACAGCTAAACTAAGATCGACTGTTACACTAGAGCCAACATGTTAGTGTTTTCAGGTGCTTTAAATGGGCTTTTAAATGTGGTTCGCTCCTCTGTCAGGTCAATCTTAAGGGGATTTCGAGTGGTGAGAACTGGTTTGATGTCAGCCCCTACGGTAATTTCAGAGCCAGGGCAAGGCTTTCCTTTGGGGATTTTACTTGTGTAATTTGACACAGTTGATGATGACATCACAATTCTTCTGAAGATCAAGTAATAATCTTTATCCTTGGGTTGATTGGTATACAGCTGTGAAAAAAAAAAAAAGCTTTGTGCTCATGTGTGCTTCTTCCTGTGTTGGCTGAAGTAGATGTCTATATGTTTAGACAAATCTGGGTGAAATTGAGTTTGCCCAGGGTTATAAAGGGAAGATGATTCTTATTAATAAACAAATGTATATCAACCATATCTCCTGTTCAGGCCCTGAGCTTGGAGTTAGGGATAAGATGTAACCAGGACACGCAGCTTCTATCTTTATGGAGCTTACTGTTATATTGAATTGAAATCAATTTGGACTTTGAAGATGGAAAGTGGAGACAGAATAAGATGAGAGACTTTGCTCAACCAAGTCAAGGACAGGAGACATAGTTTTCAAAACAAATAAATTTAATTCACATATTTACTTAAAATACAAGCACTGCCTAAAATTGACAGTTAAGCACAAATACAGATAAATAGCCTGAATTTCCTAGCAAATAGAATTTGCTACAATTTGCTTGTTTAAGATAAATGGTCATATGATAAGCATTTTCTTAATATAAATTTTTCTGAAGGTCAGAAGACTATATAGCAAAACCAAGTTAGTTCAGACAGTGCTGATTTGGAATTTATGATCTTTTGATTCTAGGCTGGACTGAAGTTTATCTTTGACTCTATAAAAATAAAAAGCTGTAAAAACTAAATTAAGTTTAAGAAAGACTATAAGGCTAATACTTAATCTACTAGAGGGAGCAACTTACAAAGCAAAAATATATTCACTTATTATAAATGTAAATACAAAATCTTATAAATTAGTCTTTTTCATTATGAAACATAATTATATTGACCTCTACCAATCAATAGTTTGTTCTCATGGCTAGTTACTCTAACCAGTTTGGAAATAAAATTTATTTCTTTGAAAATATTCTATCATTCCATATTTTCACTCTTTCAGGTGGACTTTATAACTATCTGTTCCATTGTTTGTAATAAGTGTAACTGAAACTCTTTTTACTTCCTTGTCCTACAGTTAGAGGCAAAATTGTCATTCCCACATGCTAGTCCATGGACTAGTTGCATTAGAAGAATTCAGGGGAGATTTGAAAAATATAAAGTGTGAGTAGGTCTGGTTTGGGCCCAGATATCTGTATTTTACAAGTGCTTCCCAGCTGATTCTTATGCACAATGAACATTGGGAAACACCATCTTTATTAGAGTGTCACTGCATTCTGCCGTTTCTCCATTAGGCTGGTACTTCCCTGATCTCTGGCCTTGATCACTGACAGAGCCCCCTAATTAAACTCCCTGACTCAGATATTGCCCACTTTCTTCACTGACTTCAGGGTAAACAGTACACTCGTTGGCATGGGACACAAGGTCCTCACAATGAGACCCTGGCTATTCTCTCCAGCCTCATCAGTTATCACTCAGCCACTTTCATCCTTCTTTCCAGCCACATCACATGACTTTCTATTCTGTAAGTGTATCAGGTTTCACAAGCTGCCATACCTTTGCACATGCCATTTGCTCTGCCTAGAACACTTTCTCCATATTCATGTACCTGATCTCTGGACATTGTCAAGAAAAATAAAAGCATCACACCCTTTAGGAAGCTTGCCCTATTCTCTGCTGAGTGAGATTCTGTGCTTTCCGTAACATTTAGTGTATCAGCCCTTATACATTTGCACTCTGTAGATTTGCTTTAGTTCCACCCCATCAGCCCCCCACCGACACCCCACTGAAAAATGAGCCCTTTGATGGCAGGGAGGGTGCATTTGGGTCTTTTTAGTACCTAGTACATGCCTGGTGCATAGTATGCAGTAAGGTAATATGTTTGTTGAATGAGTGAAAGAAGTAATGTTAACCGGAAGCTTTTTTCCCTCATTGCAAACAGGACTTAATGATACTAAAATGGACGTTTAGTAGTGTAATGGGAATAAGTAAATGGTTTTGCTGATAGTATGCTATAAGCTTTGTTTTGTTTTATGCATGAAAATGTTACGATTTTGCTAATATACTATAAACTTTATTCTGTTCATACAAACATTACATCTTTAAAAATACTAGGGAAAACTAACTAAAGTATATCTTAAACAGCTGGAGAAGAGTCTTAAGAACCATGATATTTTATATTTGATTGTCTGGAGAGTTACCAATATCTAACATGTTAAATTTAGTTCTGTTAAACGGGTAGCAGTGTACAAAAACTTATATTGAATTATGCCGTGATTGATTCTTTGGATAAATTTATCTAAGGGAACTTCTGAAAGTAAAACAAGGGTAAGGTGGTGGTTATCTTTTCTGGGAAGGAAATGATTCTTTGTTCTAAGCTAGTTCTATATGATGTTAAACTGAACATGCCAGTTGAAACAGAAGAAAGGCTGTGTGGCATAGAAAAAAATAGATGAACTATATGTTAAGTCAGTGTGCAAATGGCACCATATGGGAAATTCCATTTGGTGATATCCCACGTGCCTGCTTCACAGTCTTATCTTTCTATTATCAACATTTAAATCAATGACTTTGATGGAGACAAATACAGGTGATCAAATTTGTATATACCCAAAGCATGGAGGCATAGAAACTTGACACAGGATTGAAACTTCAAATAAACGCTTAAAATGAAGTATAGTTGATTTGCAATATTACATTACTTTCTGGTGTACAACATAGTGATTCAATATTTTTATAGATTATACTCCATTTAAAGTTATTACAAAATAATGGCTATGTTTCCCTGTGCTGTACAGTATATCCTGTTGCTTATTTATTTTATACATGGTAGTTTGTGTCTCTTAGTCCCATACCCCTATCCTGTCCTTCCCTGCTTCCTCTCCCCACTGGTAACAACTAGTTTGTTTTCTACATCTGTGAGTCTGTTTCTGTTTTGTTATATACATTTGTCTGTTTTATTTTTCAGAATCCACATATAAGTGATAACAGAGTATTTGTCTTTCTCTAATTTATTTCACTAAGCATAATACTACTTACGTCCATCCAGGTTGTTGCAAATGCCAGAATTTCATTCTTTTTAATGGCCAAGTATTCCATTATATATATATACCGCATCTTTATCCATTCATCTCTTCATGGACACTTTGGTTGCTTCCATATTTTGGCTATTGTAAATAATGCTGCTATAGACATTAGGGTGCATGTGTCTTTTTGAATTAGTGGTTTTGGTTTTTTTGAATATATACCCAGGAGTGTAATTGCTCAATCACATGGTAGTTTTATTTTTAATTTTATGAGGAACCTCCATACTGTTTTCCACAGTGGCTCTACTAGTATACATTCCCACCAGCACTGTACAAGGGTTACCTTTTTTCCACATCCTTGCCAACATTTGTTATTTGTGTTCTTTTTGATAATAGCCATTCTGACTGGTGTGAGGTAATATCTCACTGTGGTTTTAATTTGTACTTCTCTGTAGATTAGCGATGTTAAGCATCTTTTCATGTGCCTGTTGACCATCTGTGTGTCTCCTTTGGAAAAATATTTATTCAGGTCTTCTGCCCATTTTTTGATTGGGTTTTATTGAGTTGTATGAGCTGTTTATATATTTTGGATATTAACCCCTTATCAGTCATATCATTTGCAAGTATTTTCTCCCATTCAGTAGGTGTCTTTTTGTTTTGTTGATGGTTTCCTTTGCTGTGCTAAAGCTTTTACATTTTATTAGGTCCTATTTGTTTATTTTTGCTTTTGTTTCTTTTGCCTTAGGGGACAGATCAAAAAAAATATTGCTGTGATTCATGTCAAAGGGTGTTCTGCCTTATGTTCTTTTTCTAGGACTTCTATGGTTTCACGTCTTACATCCATTTTGAGTTTATTTTTGTATATGGTGTAGGGAAATGTTCTAATATTCTTTTACATAGCAAACTTGACAGAAGATTGAAACTTCAAATAAACACTCTTTGACTAAAGATAAAACCAACTAAATAATGTTTAACATGCACAAATGTTAATTCCTACAAATAGGATTAAAGAATTAGTTTCACAAAGATAGTGACCCAAGTCATCAGTGATTCAAATGAAAAACACCCAGGGGTTTTAACTGATCCCAAGCTTAGTATAAATCATTAGAATTATGTGAGACAAAACATGATGGTAAACCAATATAAGTTTAATCTCATTATCTTGGCTGGTTCTAAGACCTACCATCTACCACTTATTAGTCACTATAGGCAAACCACTTACCTTTGGCTTTCTCACTTTTCAGTTGGAATTAATAATAACTAATGTAGGAGAGTATTGTGAGTATAGAATGAGATAATTCATATGAAAATAATTATATAAATGATAGCTTTAATTTTGCAAATGCTGAAAAAGCTGCTGCAGCAGTAAACTGTTTTAGTAGAGGTGTAGCATTCAAACCAAGGGAAGCATAAGCTATAGTGGGAATGTGCCAAACGAATTGATTATAAAGCTTTTGAGAGCAGTGATTATGTCTGATTCACTCTCCATTGTCTAAAGCACTGCCAAACACCTCTTTGGTTCTGAAAAAAGTATATGTTGTGGAGATAAACTGGTTTGGAACATTGGATCTTGGGGGAGTCACATTTTAAGAGAGAAAGTGATATTTCAGATTGAATCTAGAGGAAGAAAACCAAGATGAAGAGACGTTTAGAGACTATTACACAAGGAGTAATTAAAATAATTGAATATATGTAGCTGGGATAAAGACATATTTATATCCAAATGTAAAAAGGAAAGAAAAAACAATATATATCGGTAAGTTCTGTATGAGCATAGGTATCAGGAACAGTAGAGGAGGCAGAGCAGGTTAGAGGCTGAAGGAAGAACATACTTTCCTCTCTCAATACCTCAGTAAGGTTATGAAGTGTGAGGGCTCAGGAATCCTACAGACCTTCACTTTTATTCTTTTTCCACTACCTATGTTCCCTTGTGCAAGTTGTTTATCCCAAGCGTTAGTTTTGTCTTCTTATGTAAGTGAGGATAATCATAACACCTACGTCCTAGGAGTATTGTGAAGAAAAATGAGATGAAGCATGGCAAGTGCTCCCCATTGCTGGAGAAAGTGCCAAAATATATGTTAATTACCCACCCTTCCCATGTTCCAAAGTGGCCACTAGGGGGTGCCAGAGAACTGGTAACCACTAGTTTGTTCTCTATATCTTTGAGTCTATTTCTTTTTTTTTTTTTTTTTTTTTTTTTTTGCTTTACGCGGGCCCCTCACTGTTGTGGCCTCTCCCGTTGCGGAGCACAGGCTCTGGACGCACAGGCTCAGCGGCCATGGCTCACGGGCCCAGACGCTCCGCGGCATGTGGGACCCTCCCGGATCGGGGCACGAACCCGTGTCCCCTGCATCGGCAGGCGGACTCTCAACCACTGCGCCACCAGGGAAGCCCTATTTCTTTTTTATATCCACTAGTTTGTTTTGTTTTTTAGATTCCACGTATAAGTGATATAATACAGTATTTGTTTTTCTCTCTCTGACTAATTTCACTTAGCACAATACTTGCCAAGTCCATCCATATTTTTGAAAATGGCAAAGTTTCATTCTATATTTATGGCTGAATAGTATTCCATTGTATATATATATATACATATACCACATCTTTTTTATCCATTCATCTGTAGGTGGACACTTAGGTTGCTTCCATATCTTGGCAATTATAAATAATGCTGCTTTGAACATTGGGGTGCATGTATCTTTATTGAATTAGTGTTTTTGATTTTTTCAGATAAATACCCAGGAATGGAATTGCTGGGTTATATGGTAGTTCTAGTTTTAGTTTCTTGAGAAACCTTCCTACTGTTTTTCATAGTGGCTGCACCAATTTACATTCCCACTAACAGTGTACGAGGGTTCCCTTTTCTCTACATCCTCGCTAACATTTGTTATTTGTGCGTGTGTGTGCGTGTGTGTCTGTGTCTGTGTGTGTTTAATGATAGACATTCTGACAGATGTCTGTATCCTTCCCCAGGTTAGGGTAGTTTTCAGCCATTATTTCTTATTTATTTATTTATATTATTATTTTTTAATATTAGGTTTTTTTTAACATCTTTATTGGAGTATAATTGCTTTACAATGGCATGTGAGTTTCTGCTTTATAACAGAGTGAAACAGCTATACATATACATGTATCCCCATATCTCTTCCCTCTTGCATCTCTCTCCCACCCTCCTTATCCCACCCCTCTAGGTGGACACAAAGCACCTAGCTAATCTCCCTGTGCTATGGGGCTGCTTCCCACTAGCTAGCTATTTTACATTTGGTAGTGTATATATGTCTATGCCACTCTCTCACTTCGTCCCAGCTTACCCTTCCGCCTCCCCCTGTCCTCAAGTCCATTCTCTACGTCTGGGTCTTTATTCCTGTCTCCTGCCCCTAGGTTCTTCAGAAGCATTTTTTTCTTTTTTTTTTCTTAGATTCCATATATATGTGTTAGCATATGGTATTTGTTTTTCTCTTTCTGACTTACTTCACTCTGTATGACAGTCTCTAGGTCCATCCACCTCACTAAAAATAACTCAATTTCATTTCTTTTTATGGCTGAGTAATATTCCATTGAATATATGTGCCACATCTTCTTTATGCATTCATCTGTCGATGGACACTTAGGTTGCTTCAGTGTCCTGGCTATTTTAAATAGAGGTGCAATGAACATTGTGCTACATGACGCTTTTTTTTTTTTTTTTTTTTCTTTTTGCGGTATGCGGGCCTCTCACTGTCGTGGCCTCTCCCGTTGCGGAGCACAGGCTCCGGACGCGCAGGCCCAGCGGCCATGGCTCACAGGCCCAGCCGCTCCGCGGCATATGGGATCCTCCCAGATCGGGGCACGAACCCGTATCCCCTGCATCGGCAGGCGGACTCTCAACCACTGCGCCACCAGGGAGGCCCCTACATGACGCTTTTTGAATTATGGTTTTCTCAGGGAATATGCCCAGTAGTGGGATTGCTGGGTCTTATGGTAGTTCTATTTGTAGTTTTTTAAGGAACCTCCATACTGTTCTCCATAGTGGCTGAGTCAATTTACATTTCCACCAACAGTGCAAAAGAGTTCCCTTTTCTACTCACCCTCTCCAGCGTGTATTGTTTGTAGATTTTTTGATGATGGCCATTCTGACTGGTGTGAGGTGATAACTCATTGTAGTTTTGATTTGCATTTCTCTAATAATTAGTGATGTTGAGCATCATTTCCTGTGTTTGTTGCCATCTGTATATCTTCTTTGGAGAAATGTCTATTTAGGTCTTCTGTGCATTTTTGGATTGGGTTGTTTATTTTTTTGATACTGAGCTGCATGAGCTGCTTGTATATATTGGAGATTAATCCTTTGTCTGTTGCTTCATTTGCAAATATTTTCTCCCATTCTGAGGGTTGTCTTTTCATCTTGTTTATGGTTTCCTTTGCTGTGCAAAAGCTTTTAAGTTTCATTAGGTCCCATTTGTTTATTTTTGTTTTTATTTCCATTTCTCTAGGAGGTGGGTCAAAAAGGATCTTGCTGTGATTTATGTCATGGAGTGTTCTGCCTATGTTTTCCTCCAACAGTTTTATAGTGTCTGGACTTACATTCAGGTCTTTAATCCATTTTGAGTTTATTTTTGTGAATGGTGTTAGGGAGTGTTCTAATTTCATTCTTTTACATGTAACTGTCCAGTTTTCCCAGGACCACTTATTGAAGAGGCTGTCTTTTCTCCATTGTATATTCTTGCCTACTTTATCAAAGATAAGGTGACCATATGTGCGTGGGCTTATCTCTGGGCTTTCTAACTTGTTCCATTGATCTATATTTCTATTTTTGTGCCAGTACCATGCTGCCTTGACTACTGTAGCTTTGTAGTATAGTCTGAAGTCAGGGAGCCTGATTCCTCCAGCTCTGTTTTTCTTTCTCAAGACTGCTTTGGCTATTCAGGATCTTTGGTGTTTCCATACAAATTGTGAAATTTTTTATTCTAGTTCTGTGAAAAATGCCATTGGTAGTTTGATAGGGATTGCATTGAATCTGTAGATTGTTTTGGGTACTATAGTCATTTTCACAATGCTGATTCTTCCAATCCAAGAACATGGTATATCTCTCCATCTGTTTGTATCATCTTTAATTTCTTTCATTAGCATCTTATAGTTTTCTGCATACAGGTCTTTTGTCTCCCTTGGTAGGTTTATTCCTAGGTATTTTATTCTTTTTGTTGCAATGGTAAATTCGAGTGTTTCCTTAATTTCTCTTGCAGATTTTTCATCATTAGTGTATAGGAATGCAAGAGATTCCTGTGCATTAATTTTGTATGCTGCTACTTTACCAAATTCATTGATTAGCTCTAGTGGTTTTCTGGTAGCATCTTTAGGATTCTCTATGTATAGTATCATGTCATCTGAAAACAGTGACAGTTTTACTTCTTCTTTTCTAATTTAGATTCCTTTTACTTCTTTTTCTTCTCTGATTGCTGTGGCTAAAACTTCCGAAACTATGCTGAATAAGAGAGGTAAGAGTGGGCAACCTTGTCTTGTTCCTTATCTTAGTGGAAATGGTTTCATTTTTTCACCATTGAGAATGATGTTGGCTGTGGGCTTGTCATATATGGCCTTTATTATGTTGAGGAAACTTCCCTTTGTGCATAGTTTCTGGAGGGTTTTTATCATAAATGGGTGTTGAATTTTGTCGAAAGCTTTTTCTGTATCTATTGAGATTATCATATGGTTTTTCTCCTTCAGTTTGTTAATATGGTTTATCACATTGATTGATTTTTGTGTGTTGAAGAATCCTTGCATTCCTGGGCTAAACCCCACTTGATCATGGTGTATGATCCTTTTAATGTGTTGTTGGATTCTGTTTGCTAGTATTTTGTTAAGGATTTTTGCATCTATGTTCATCAGTGATATTGGCCTGTAGTTTTCTTTTTTTGTGACATCTTTGTCTGGTTTTGGTATCAGGGTGATGGTGGCCTCATAGAATGAGTTTGGGAGTGTTCCTCCCTCTGCTATATTTGGAAGAGTTTGAAAAGGATGGGTGTCAGCTCTTCTCTAAATGTTTCATAGAATTTGCCTGTGAAGCCTTCTGGTCCTGGGCTTTTGTTTGTTGGAAAATTTTTAATCTCAGTCTGAATTTCAGTGCTTTTGATTGGTCTGTTTATACTTTCTATTTCTTCCTCGTTCAGTCTTGGAATGTTGTGCATTTCTAAGAAATTGTCCATTTCTTCCAGGTTGTCCATTTTATTGGCATATAGTTGCTTGTAGTAATCTCTCATGATCCTTTGTATTTCTGCAGTGTTAGTTGTTAGTTCTTCTTTTTCATTTCTAATTGTATTGATTTGAATCTTCTCCCTTTTTCTCCTGATGAGTCTGGCTAATGGCTTATCAATTTTGTTTATCTTCTCAAAGAACCAGCTTTTAGTTTTATTGATCTTTGGTATAGTTTCCTTCATTTCTTTTTTTTTTTTTTTTTTTTTTTTTTTGCGGTACGCAGGCCTCTCACTGTTGTGGCCTCTCCCGTCGCAGAGCAGAGGCTCCGGACACGCAGGCTCAGCGGCCATGGCTCATGGGCCCAGCTGCTCTGCAGCATGTGGGATCCTCCCAACCGGGGCATGAACCCGTGTCCCCTGCATTGGCAGGCAGACTCTCAACCACTGAGCCACCAGGGAAACCCTGCTTTTATTTTTAACATCTGACTATGCACTTTTAAGAACTGGTAAGAATTTCTAGATGAAACTGGGAGTGAAAAAAATCTTTTGTGCTTCATATGTTCAAATTGTGTGTCAGTTGAAATACACACACACACATATTTAGTCTTATCAGAGTAACATGTGGAATTGAATGATTGAGAATTACTGTTACGTACCAAAGTAATTAAGACATTGATAATAGTTCAGTTTAGTATGGGAATAGATAGATGTTAATACGACTATTAAGACTATTAGGACTATTAACTAATAGGACTATTAAGAGAGTATGTTGGCTACAGTAGTTTAGGAAGAATATTAATGAGCCAATTAATGTTTACAAAAACTTAAAGAATCATATGAGGAAGAATAAAAGAAACTGTACCATATCAATTTTAATCTTCAATTTATTTTGCATACTAGCATTTATAACATGAAACAAAATAAATTTTATGTACTGTATTTAATTTGTTTACTTGATTCCATTTGGGCCACAGGGTTTCAAGAAAAGTTTTGTTTCACTTGGGAATATTTGGGAATACTACACATCTTGTAAGAAGACCTTAAAAACAGAATATTATTTTGCTACCTTAAACAATTAGGAAAAGGGAACGATTTAAAGTTGTGTACAACAACATCCATAATAAATCTTAGCTCCAAAGATTAAAATATCAAGAGAATTTTTTAAAAAAGCAAGTTTTGGAGAAAAATGTGATCTCCTCCTCCTCTTGTTGCTCTAATGACTTCAGTTAGAAATTTTGTAAGGAGTATTTCATAAGGAGTATGGATGCCAGGATTTGTAAGGAGTATTTCGTCTAAAGAAGCATAATAGAGAAAGGAATAATGAGTAAGAAAGATAAAATGGTATTTTCCCCCCCCCAAATTTGTGACTGTCCCTTTATAACCAAGTATAGCACAAGATTTTTTTTTTTTTTTAATAAAGTCTGTTTGGAAAAACAAAAAAGAAATGAAGGTATAGTAAGAAATACGGAGTTTAACAACATGCAGAGCCCTCTGGTGGCTGGTGATGCTGACAGATTATTTTATCGGCTCCATAATGTCAAACTTGAAAATCTTTAGCTATCAGAATTTAATTGTAACGTGTAATAATGCTTTTAAAAATAAAATTTTAGATTCATTCTGGCACCCCATTGTATAAGAGTATATAATTTTATATGATCTGTATCAGGTTTTGTTAGGCTTGGGTCATAGCTTTGGCTAAATATTTAATTTTTTAAAAGACTGTCCATTCAGTTAAGAGGTATATTTGGTGCTCTACTCATTATTATTGCTATTGTCATCATTATTTTGCTGCTACATGTTGGAAAGTTAGTTCCTTATTGAGAATCTAAATAAAATGAGTTACTTCTTTTTAACTTTCATTATAAATGGGGTCTCCACGCTATGTTTCTTGGCCAGGGGACAGGAGGAATCGCCTGGAGGACAGAAATAGAATATAATAGCCAAATTCTCCCCTTGATCCTGCAAATAGTTTGTAGAAGTAGGCTGGGACTATCATATTGCAACTACTCTGCTTAATCTGTTCTTTGTTTAGATTTGAAATACATATTTCAAACATTGTTTAAGGAGAAAAGGGATCATGTCAAATGTTTCAGGAGATGATTTAGGTTAGAGATAAAGAGAATATATCTAATTATGAAATGTTATGGAAATGTTATGGAACTATGAAATGTTAGTGGAACCTGAAGAGAATTGATTAATGTTCTTTAGATCATGACATGATTCTTACAGGGGCTTATTTAAAGGCCTAGAAATAGTACTGTCTTACTGACTAACACCTGCTAAATAGGAAAGTAGGAGGTGTGAAATTCCTAATTTTTAAATAGCAAAGTTTCTTCTCAGGTTGTGTTAGTAACTTTCAGAATCCTAGAGGGAATGATGATTAGAACAACACAAGGAAAGCAGCAATTGACAGACCAGAAATAAGAATGGGTCTGAACCAACTGCAAAATAAGCAAGGCTTCAGAGGACTCCCAACAATTCTTGCTGTTGTGGGTTTCAATGTCCGGTCCCACTGGGTCAAGATGGCATTTCTGGCTCCTGGCCACTTCCCGGGGCCCACCAGCCTAAACTGATATGGGCTGCAAGGGCCAAAGTAAACCTCCAAGGCCAACTTTGGATCTGTGAGAAACAGCCATGGGATGTTGGGCTTTGCCCCAATGAAGGAGGCAAGTTCATCCATATAAACGATATAATCCGTCTGTATGCTATCGCCTTTGCCAAACCTAGGGGCGGGAGAGGAAACAAGACTGTGGTTATCCACGCTTTGTGTAGGAACAAGAACAGGGAAAGTGCCTCACACCTTTTTATCCATGGGAATCAACATCTGTCCTTTGTGTTGGTAAGGAGACTATTGCTCATTATCCTGTACTTTGTAGTTGTTACTAAAGGACTTTCATACTGATCTCATTTGGACATTCCACAACACCGCAAGGCAGCTGAGAAAGGCATTTTTATTCACATTTACAAGTAGGTAAATTGTCTCTTGCTCAAGTGAGGTTATTACTTCATGGCCACTGAGCTAATTAGTGACAGAGGTAGGACTGGAGCCCAGTTCTTCTGACTAGTTCTCATTTTATCAGAGCCATCTGTTGGAAAGCATCCTTTACATCTTAGAGGATTTATGGGCTAGAAAATTGAAGTCCACATCCACATGTTCCCAAACTCCTCTAACTTCTAATCTTTCTGGGTTTCCTTTCTATGATATATTGCAGGAGCTATGGAGGGTTAAAACAGGATTTAGTGGGGTATCAGGTGCAAAATAGATCCTGGATATAAATATTTGTTGAATGGCTGAATTTAGCTCATAGCTGTCACCGTAATGACCTCACTCAGGGCCATTTAAAACAAACAGTTCCAAGTATTCACAAATTCTGCTTTTTCTATGAAAATTCTAGATCCCCTTTACAATAGCTGCTCTTACCATTTGAGCTTTTTCCCCATTTTTTCATCGATATCATTCATCATGTCCTTGACAGAAGGCAAAGTGCAAGTTCCTATAAAAAGGGAAAGACATGATAGTAGTTAAATAAGTCTGGCAGAGGACCAGCTTGAAATGTTTCCTTTTTAATAGTGAGTTATGAATCACATTAGTATTTCCAAATTTTTTGTCACTGTCTAGCAAAATAAAAATTTGAGACAAACATACAGGTCATTCCCAATCTTCTCAGGGATGATACTCATCACAATAATTAAAAGCCATTACCCAAATAATCGTTTATCTTTGTATCTTTGCACTTAAACCAGTTATCAGATTTAAAAAATCAGTTTCAAAATATTAAATTATATATCCTAATCTCTCAGCTTTATTTTTAAGTATGTTATCTAATAAATTATAGCCAAAGGTAAATAGGCATCTCTTTTTTAAGATTTAAGAAAAACAATCTTGATAGGAAGTTATCTTGCTTTGCCAGGAACAGGAATTTCCAGCAGATAAGATAAAGAATTTAGTGAAGCCGCAAGGTTCTCTCTGAAAAGCCAATAGCTCCTGAATGAGACTGAGGATATGTACTGTTCATAAGTCACAAAGGACATAGGAAAGTCCCAGGAGACCAAATCTGAGTTGGGGCTGCCCCAAGATTTCAGGCTCTTTCTGGCATCAATTTACAGAATTCTCTGAAATCTAGACCCAAACTTTTGTACCCAGAGATGCTTCAAATTAGTGTGGTTTCTTTGGCAATTCTGGGGTCACCTGGAACAAGACTAGAATTCCCAGCCTAGCTCTGATTGCTCAAGACCTACAATGACTTGCCTAACTCCCTATTCCTGAAATCCTTATAGGCAGGATCATGTGAACAGTCTGTAGACATGGCCTTGTTTCAAACCTGGGAACTCATTCTGTCCTTGGGCAGGAGGAGAGATGGAGAAGAGGCTATATTCTATAGGCCACCAGCTATTGCCATTGGGCTGCTTATAGCTGACCCCTCTGTCCTGGTACCCTGGTTCCCCCAAATTGGATTATTTGCCTTATCTTCCATTTCCCCCAAGACTGAGTCTTTGCCTTGTGCATCAGTTCTCTGTTGATTGGGTATCTGCCTTGTCTCCTTTCTTCAGAGCCCAGGTTACAACTCTTGTCCACACAGAGAGTAAGTGTCCCACATTTTAATGCCAGTCTCTTTGAACCTGAACCCTGAGCTTAGCTCTTTCTAAATAGAATTTCATGCCCTCACCTTCCTGGCTTCTGCCTCACTGGAGTAACATCATCCTGCAACCTATCTCTGCTTGGGGACCGGGGAGTGAAGGAGATTCAGAGAGATCACTGATATGAAGGACTGTAATGATGTGGATAGTAGCCTGGTGGTGGGCGATGATGCAGGCTATGTAGTTGTAGGTTCCAACCACCAGTATAAAAGAACATTTAAACCCCAGCAAGTCAGATAGGACTGGAAGCCTTAGACGTGGCTTCAAAAGAAGCAGACCAGCTAAGATTCCTTATCCATAATTTTCATACCTTTAAGACCAACTAAACTTTGCACACTAAACTTTGACATCTCTATTTGTTCTTTAACCATGGCCCTGTTTGGTCTTATTATCTGAATTGGCCCACGACTGCATTTAAAGCTTAGTGTGAATCTGATCCCAGTGCCTAGGGCTGGATGATGCTGCCTGCCTTCTTTGCTCGGCCCCAATCAAGTTTGTTGTTTCCTTTTTCTTTTTAAAATACAGGGATTTAGTAGTCCTTAAAGACTGGCTGTCTACCACACCAAGTGCTTTCTGCTTCTAATGATCCATGGCAGGGACGAAAATAGAGCAGGAAATCCACTTCCTCTCTAGCAATGATAATTTTTTTTCGTGACTGTGGATGTTTAAAGTTGGCTGGATATTGGCTTTGAAACATCTTTTATTAACCTTTCAAGAAATGTCATTCTATTGAGTTTTGAAATCTTAATTTATAAAGTTGTCATGCATTTAAGATGAGAAGCTCTCGTGTTCTCAAGTTTAATGAAAGGTCTTGGGTAATTAACAGTTCTAAGGAGTTATAAATTGCAAACTACTCCTTGAATAATATCTTGTACTATTGTTTATGACAATCCAATGTAATACATTTTTAATTGCTTATAAAATATAGTACCAAAAAATGTAGAATTATAGATTCTAGAAACTGGATGGGACTTAGGATTTGTCCCTTGTTACTAGGATTATTGTTTTCACAAAGACTCAAAGCCATTCTCATTGGCTTCCATCTTTCCCATCAATGAGCTTCTTTGTCTACTTACCCTTTATTACTCGTACTGCCCAGCGAGACTGCAGGTCAGTTGTGGGGATGACAGCTCCAAGGGACTGGACAAGGCCAATCACTGCCATGGTTGGCTTCTCCAGTGGAGGCGGGAAGATGCCTTTAAATAAGGTGACCTCGTTGTCTCTGCTCTTAATGATGGAGTCATCAAGGAAGGGGTAGGCATAAGTATAGCCTGTTGCAAAGATGACACAGTCAATGGCCTCAAACACTGTCCCATCCTCAAAAATGGCCGAAGTCTCTGTAAACTCCTTCACATTTGGCTTAACGGTCACAGTGCCACATAGAATGCGAGCCGGGAGCTCATCATTGAACACGGGCTCTTTCCTCAGGGTGCTGTATGGAAAACAGAGATGACCATTAGAACAATAACATTTCCTGTTTCTTTTATTGGTCCATAATAATTAATTAATGATTGTTAATAGTTAATTAGTAAGGAAGGAGGAAACGACTCAAGATTTTTTAATGTGCCATGGAGTGTCACCAATATGGTTGAAGAACAAAACTGATGTAAGGCAACATTGTGGAGTAAGAGAAGTTGTTTTTTTGCCGATCCCTTCTCTATTTCCTGTGATCTTTCTCCTCTCTTCCACTGAGCTCTCTCTAAATCCCAGAATAAGCACCCAGGCCCTTTCCCGTGTTAAAACCTATATCAGGAAAAACTCTTAAAGTCAGAGTTCCTGGGTCTTTAAATTTTTTTCTTTGCTACTTATCAACTATGAACCGTGATCAAATTAAGTTTTCTTAATTTCTCTTGCCTCATCTTTCTCATCTGGAGTGGCAATAAAGTTATACCTACCACAGGTCATTGGGAGACCTAAGTAATATAAAGAATTTGGCATAGTTTGTAGCACATACATAGTGCTCGAAATGTTAGCCACTATTCTTAACATAGCATACTCCAAAGTGGTCATCATGATGTAAAGAAGATGAGATAGGTGGAAGGAAGCCAAAGGTGGGAAGACTGCAGTCAGGTTCTATCTTAAAATGTGAAGTGTGAGCCCCGTGCAGACAAAGGCACAAGTCAGGTGAGGGAGGGAGCATCTAGGAATTTAAATAAGGCCAGGAGAAGGAAGAGGCCACTGGAAATCTGGAAAGAGAGAGCTTCTGATTACTTTTTATTCAGTAACATCTCTAGTGAGTGCACATATATCTGAACTTAGGGGTGAACCGAATAGTGTTGAAGAAAAAGACTTTGTTCTTATAGGACAGTGAGAGCTGTGAGAGAGCCATAGGTAGACTCCACTGGGGAGGAAACTGAGCCAGACAATGAGATTGGCTGGAATGCTGATTGGAAAAAGGCTGGATTCAACTGCTCGAATTACCTGCCGTTTATCTTAAACCCACTGCCATGTTGAAACTTCTTTTGTCAAGGCCACCAGGATCTTCAAGCTGCCAGATCCCATGGTCTACTCTTCCTCCTCATTTTACTCAACTTTTTAGCAGCTGTACTTTGTAGTACACACTTGATGGTGTCCTCCTCCATGAAACACTGTCTTCATTTTGTTTTCAGGTCATCACTCACTCTTGATTCCTTTCTACCTACCTCACTATTCTGTCTCAGTGTCTCCTGCTGAATTCTTCTCCTCTTCCTGACCTCTAAACAATGATGTGCCCCAGGACTCAGCCCTCATACCTTTTGTTTTCTTCATCTCCATTCATTCTTCAAGAGATGTCATCTAGTTTTCATTTCTTTAAGTACTATCTATATTCCGACCAGTCCACATTTTTGTTGTTGTTTCAGTTCACATTTTAAACTTATGGTTTGAATGTCTCTTCTGTCTTGTGTATCCCACTGCTTTTCCACATGCTTCTGTGTGAATGTCGAATAGACATTCCAATTTTGATACGTTTAAAACTAAATTTCTGCTCCTCCCATGGTTTTCCACATCTCAATAGATGTCACCTCCATCCTTGCCCTCTTGCTCAGATCAAAAGTCTGGAAGACATCCTTGACCCTTTTTTTGCTTTCACATCTGTTATTCAATCTAACAGAAAATCCTGTTTGGGTTTACCTTCAAACTGTATCCAAAATCTGACCACTTCTGAGCACTGACGATCCTAGTTCAAGCCACCTACCCCCTCATCTGGATGTTTGACAATAGCCTCTTTTTTAAATTTATTTTTTTATACAGCAGGTTCTTATTAGTTATCTGTTTTATACATATTAGTGTATACATGTCAATCCCAATCTCCCAATTCATTCCACCACCACCCCTGCTTCCATACATTTGTTCTCTACATCTTTGTCTCTATTTCTGCCTTGCAAACTGGTTCATCTGTACCATTTTTCTAGATTCCACATATATGCGTTCATATACGATATTTGTTTTTCTCTTTTCTGACTTTCACTCTGTATGACAGTCTCTAAGTCCATCTACATCTCTACAAATGACCCAGTTTCATTCCTTTTTATGGCTGAGTAATATTCCATTGTATATGTGTACCACATCTTCTTTATCCATTTGCCTGTCGATGGGCATGTAGGTTGCTTCCATGACCTGGCTATTGCAAATAGTGCTGCAGTGAACATTGGGATGCATGTGTCTTCTTGAATTATGGTTTTCTCTGGGTATATGCCCAGGTAGTGGGATTGCTGGGTCATATGGTAATTCTATTTTTAGTTTTTTAAGGAACTTCCATACTGTTCTCCATAGTGGTTGTATCAATTTCCATTCCCACCAACAGCGTAAGAGGGTTCCCTTTTCTCCACACCCTCTCCAGCATTTGTTGTTTGTAGATTTTCTGATGATGCCGATTCTAACTGGTGTGAGGTGATACCTCATTGCAGTTTTGATTTGCATTTGTCTAATAATTAGTGATGTTGAGCAGCTTTTCATGTGTCCCTTGGCCATCTGTATGTCTTCTTTGGAGAAACGACTGTTTAGGTCTTCTGCCTATTTTTTGATTGGGTTGTTTGTTTTTTTAATACTGAGCTGCATGAACTGTTTATATATTTTAGAGATTAATCCTTTGTCCATTGATTCATTTGCAAATATTTTCTCGCATTCTGAAGGTTGTCTTTTCATCTTGTTTATAGTTTCCTCTGCTGTGCAAAAGGTTTTAAGTTTCATCAGGTCCCATTTGTTTATTTTTGTTTTTATTTCCATTTCTCTAGGAGGTGGGTCAAAAAAGATCTTGTTGTGATTTATATCAGAGAATGTAAACTCTTAGAGGAAAACATAGGAATAACACTCTTTGACAGTAGCCTCTTACCCAGTGTTTCCACTTCCTTCCTTGACCCACCCATCTATAATGAGTGATGACCATAACAGCCAAAGTGATCTCTTCAAATTAACTTAGATCTGGTCTTCAGTTTACTCAGATGCCTGCAGTGGCTTCCCACTGCATTCAGAGTAAAGGCCAGACTCCTTACAGTGGCCTACAAGACCCAACGTCAGCTGGCTATTTTGATGTCTCTGGTTTCATTTCCTGCTACTCTCCTGAGCCCTCTTCTCCAGGAAGAGAAGCTCATTGTAGTTGGTTGAACATACCAGTCATACCCCTGAAGAGGTGATGTCCTAGCTGTTCCCATTGTCCAGAATACTCTTCTCCAGATATCCTCATGGCTCATTTTCTCATCTCTTTCAGGAATTTGCTTAAAAGTTTTCTCAGTGAGACCTCCCCTGCGGAGTGTTTAAAATTGTCCTGATGGCACTCCTTGTTCCCCTTGCTTGCTTTGTTTTTCCTCCCTGATACATGTCATCATAGGATTTTCTGCTATTTGTTCATTGTCTGTTTCCCACTACTAGAATGTGGGACAAGGATTTTATGTGTTTGTTCACTGCTATATCCACAGGATTTAACACAGGTCCTGGCACATAATAAATGCTTAATAAATATTTGTTGAATTAATGAATTAACTTTGATGTAAACAGCTTATAACTTGGGGTTTTCACCCACGTCAAAGTAATTTCTTATCATGTGACTGGCTTGGGGGATGTTATAGGAGAGAGTGAGGAGGAGACTGAAGATGTAAACATTGTGGCCATAGATCAGTGCGAGGGCTCCATTAAGGGGCAGGTGTTGAGAGTGAAGCACAGGGAAAGTTCTGCTTTGCTTAACTTAACTTTGTCATTAAGAAAGAGACAGTAGAGCAAGGTGGCTAAGAGTGAGGGACTCTAGAGTCAGCAGATCTGGACATGGCTTTAACTTCCTGGCTGTGCGGCTTTGGTAAAGTTAACTACATTGAACCACAGTTTTCTCATCTCTGAAAGATTGAAGATTATAACAGAGCCATCCTCATAGTTGTGAGGATAAAGGGAGATAATGCGTGTCAGAGACTCTGACATGTATTAAGGGCTTGAAACATATTGACTACTATTATCATAACTCTAGGGACTAATTCCTGAGGTATTGATATTATATAACTTTCCAGCTGTGCAAATCTGGTGAGGAAGATTGTGAATAGGAAAATACCCCTAACTTTTGCAATTCTTTATCCTCTGAAATGTGAGAGGTGATTACTTCACTTTGATTTGTTTAGGGGTTACAACACACATTAGGGTTGTTGACACTGAAATAAAAATAAGCAGGCATATCATGTTTAACTCTGCTTTACCCATTTAAAGGCATCAAGCCATAGTTCTCATGCTTGAATCTTGCATTCATTTGCTTCACATACCACCAGTCAGAGATGACTGTTGGTAAGCTGTTCTTGAGGAAGGTTTCAAATCGAGTGATAAACATCATGTCCCATGGATAGCCACCATGCCAGACCCGGCTCATCACCCAGGAGCCACTTCTGGAGCTGATGATGACCTTAAAAAACACCATTTCAACCATTAAAGCGGTGACCATTTGTACTGGATATTGCGATATATCCCCCAGATCTGCCTTTAGGAATGGAGTTATTATAACAGCTTCTGGGAGTGTTGCCAGAAGGACACCCTCAGCTGTCAGCCCTCTTTGGCAGTTACTTTGGTAACTTATACTCTTTTTGGATTCCCTGCATTCAGTGACTGCTAAATGGAAGGATACAAAGGCCCAGCCTCTCACTTCAACTAGAGACAATTCTAAAGGACTGTCCTAGCTTCAGAGTAAGTAAAGGAAAACTTCCTTCCCTTCCCTCAGAGGTATTCATCCAGAGAGCTCTCCCAAATAAACTTCCTGCATTATAATCTACATCTTAGGATCAATACTCTGTCATACTCCTCCAGGCAAATTTTCATATTTTAATCAAATCTTCTCTGGTGTTGATGACCAATAACTGAATTCTAGTCATATTTCTTCTAGTGCTTATCTGATGATCCCAAAATGATCCCATTAGTTTCGGAGGAGTTTACTGGACACATGTTACACACTAAATGTCCCAAAGAAGAAGATTGTTGAATGACAACATCACTCCTTGCTGATGCTCTGCCTTTGCCATAACAAGCTATTTAAAATTTCACAAGTTACCAGGGAAGTTGAGCTATATGAAACACTACTTAGGCTTCCTATCAAGCACCCTGCTCTTCTCCCATTTCGTTATCACACCTTTCAAGTGGTGTGTCTGTCCCTTTAAATAACTCCCTTAGTATCTCGGAGGCGTACCTGTTCAGCTGTGTGGCTGAGTTCTGAGGCAATATCACAGCCCGAATTCCCCAGGCCAATCACCAGGACTCGCTTCCCCTTGAATATTCCTGGTTCTTTATAGTCCCAGCTGTGGAAGCATTTGCCTTTAAAAAGTTGTAGACCTGAGTGAAAAGTGGGAAACATATGAATCATTTGATTTTCATTTAAAAAACTGCTGTAACAGATCTTGTGGGTGAATATAGTTGCAGTAATCTGGAATTTTAGCACACCAGGTATGTTAGATACAATAGAAGGGTATTTTAATTTAATTTGTACTTTTATAAATTGTACTTTTATATATGTAAGAAAGACATTATCAAGGTTATTCATTCCTGTCAGATTTGTAGATGGCACCCTAAATTTTGGCCTTACCTTGAAAGGACTCTTTTGGTAGGTTGGGGTACACATGGTGTCCAGAACAAATCATTACAGCATCAAAGACAGCTGATTCTTTTTTACCATCCTTTTCAGTGGTAACGTCCCACTGGCCAGTGACTGAGAAATCAGGACGTTTATTTACACTGGATACAAGTGTCTAAGAGAAACACAGAAAGATAACCTCCTTTTTTCCTATGCTAACAGGTAGGTTTAGCACCAACCTGGTCAAATAGGATGAAAAACATCTTTAATAGTGGCTTAGGAAAAATACTTAATTCATTATGAAGGTACATATTACAAATTCAAAATTCCTTCAGAATAATTCAAAACATTAAATGGTCTATATGTTTTTTATCCCCACATGGTTCCTTGTGTATGACCAGTATTTTCTGCAGTAGAAGAGTGATTCCTTTTGGAGCTATGACAGTGAATTGAATCATAGTTTACAAGAGGCATGTAGCACGTGTAGTAAATAATCTGGTGGCCAATAATATTTGTAGTAACAACATTTCCTAACGTATTTCATTAGCCATTTTATTTTTAACATTATTGTCTTAAAATGAAAGATGTTGTCTATATTCAGAGCATAAGTTCTTCTCAAATTTTAGTGTGCGTAAGGATTACCTGAAAAACCTTAGGAATCAGGATCGGGCCTGCAGCCCGGAGAGGGAGCTGTGAAGGAGGAAAGGTTTCCACATCTAGGGAAGGCTCCTCACCAGTGGAGAAATTAGACTGGATGGAGGGGAAGTTTCAGAGCCTAAAAGGAGAAAGCAGCCCCAGCCCCAGCTTATTTTCTAATATAAGCATTTAAGCTTATAATTTTCATGAAAGTTTTGCTCTCTCTGCTTCCCACAAATACCGATATGTAGAATTTAAATTATCATTCAGCTCTAAATATTTTTAAATTTCCATTGCATTTTCTTTTTTGACCCATAAATTGTTTAGGAAAAAAGAGTTCTTAAATTAATGGAATGTGGTCAAGTTTTGTAAATTTCCTATGTATTCTTGAGAAGAATATATATTCTCTAAATCTAGGGTCAGAGAAGCCACATTGTTAAAAACGTTGACAAGTAAGAAAGAGACACTGAAAGGAACTAATGGGAATCTACTAATAAAAAGAAAATTCCTCACAGTAATGCTCCGAATTAATTTCTTGATAATATCTTACCTTAAGTTGAATGTATCTCAGGAGGTTCTTTTCTTTGGCAAACGCAGTGATGTATTCCTGGAGCTTACTGTTATGCATAAAGTTGGGAAAGTCATCAGGAAAAGGGTAGTCTGGAAAACATGTCATCTCTTTGGAAGAGTTGGTAAAGACTGACTGATAAATGCTGGCCCTGCCTTCCTCGGGATGGTCCTGTGAAAGTATGGTTTTAAATGGAAGAGAGTTTGTGAATGAGTATACTTATCACAGTCAGGGCTAGTTCCACATAATTACCACTCATTTTCAGTCGGCCTTTACCCACAAGTAAGTGAAATAAGATGAGACATAAATTAACTTCACTTAAACAACTTGATGATAATCAAAGGAACTTAGAATGTGGAAAAATATATCTTTCTTAACATCTTTGCTTTTCTAAGGGAAACAAATTCTGAATTTCATCATGTCCTTTAAAGAACATGTAACTGGAATAATTTTATTCCTTTTAGCCATTAAATACAGTGATAGGTATTTTCCAAAATTCACCCATGCATGATTTCAATGTGTCAACACATAAGCATGGACAAACAAAATGTGATATATACATACAACGGAGTATTATTCAGCCTTAAAAAGAAAGGAAATTCTGATATATGCTGTGATAGGCATTAACTTTGAGGACATATGCTAAATGAAATAAGCCAGTCACAAAAAGATAAATACTGTATAATTACACTTAGCTGAGGTACCCTGAGTGATCACATTTATAGAGACTGAAAGAGCGGTGGTTGTCTGGGACCAGGGAGAGGAGGGAATCGAGAGTTATTGTTTAATTTCTGTATTATTTTTCTTTGGGAAGATTAAAAATGTTCTGGAGAGGGATGGTGGTATGATTGCACAGTAATGTGAATTAACTTAATGCCACAGAACTATGCACTTTAAAATGGTTAAACAGCAAATCTTTATTGTGGTTTATTTACCACAATGAAAACAATTCCCTTTAGCATGTCATGAGGTAGTTCTGGTGGATTAGATCATGATATTTTCTTATGTACCTAGGGCAGAGAGAAGTTTGGTTATGTTTAGAACAGTGTTTTTCAAATGTTTTTGCCCATACCCTATAGTTAGTAATATATTTTATATTGCAACCCAGTACGTGCACACACACAAACACACACACAGTGGGGACAAAAGTTTTATGAAATAAATCATTTTCAACAAGATGAGTTGCACACATACTTTCTATACATTCCATTTAAACATGCAGATTGACTCATTAATTTATATCATAGCACACTAATGAGTCATAATCTCCAGTTTGAAAAACATTGGTTTAAAGGAACTGGGTAAGGAGAAAGGGGAATAGAGGCAGAAAAAGGGGTAATGGTGGATTACTTAAGTCCTCAGCTTTATTCTGGAATTCTGAAATTAACATAACCTCCTGTTAGATAGATTGAGGGGAACACTGAGGGAAGAGGGGCTTTTGTTTTAACATTTGAAATTCTGGTAAGATATCAGAATAGATATCAAAGGTTCCCCCTGAACCAACCTGGGTAGGGGGAGGTTGACACAGGAAAGTCAAGTAGCAATGATTAGGAAGAGATAGGACCTTAGTTTAGCTCTCTTGAACCCATTCAGTTTGAACAAAACATAGGAGGTCCTGCTTGCTCCCAACAGGGATGCAGAAATTATCTGAGAATCTTAGTAGGTAATTTACCAGAGAGTTGCCATGGAGGAAGCTAAGTGACATTTTAGGAGAGATGCAGAGTGGACCACTTGGGTCAGGGACTCAGTGAGAAAACTGGACCTAGCAAGTGAGGTCTATTCAGCAAGGAGTTTCAGTGGCTCCTGATTAAGCTAAGAGAGGACAGTCTCCAGGTTCATCAACTGCTGTCTTATCCTCTTGAAGGATGAGTGTGAATGGTAACCAAATAGAATAGAAACATCAGGAGACCAGAGAGGCCAGAGGACAGTCCCAAGACCTGTGTTTGAATCTGGGAAACTTTGGCTTCCCTTTACCACAAGATCATTTAAGTTCTCCTTCTCCATAAGCCCAGATACAATTTTGGAAAGAGCTGAGGGGCAAGGAGGGGACCTGAAAGACTGAGCATTGATCCAGAAGAGACCTAAAGATTAAGCTGTGTCAACTGGGGGTACTCCTTGTGTCTTAGAATGCTTTTATGCTTCTCTCTATGTAATTCTGGATATTTGTCTGTTGTCTTATTTATGCTAGGCATAAACGAGTGACCTGAACACTTAGTAATCTAGTATTACTTACTGACGAAACGTTGCAAAATATCAAGAACTCATAGGAGAAAATGGGAGAGGATCTCCCAGGACAGAGTGAGAGTTTTAGGGTTCGCTGACATGCTTCATGACTTTCCCTCAACTTATAGCATGAGGCATTTGGTAGACAGAATTTTAAGAGTGACCCTTAGTGCGCCTCATCCTTGTACAGTCATTTGCCCTCTGAGTATAGATGAAACCTGTAAATATATCACTCAAAGTATGAGGAGGATTCAGCTTGTTGTTCTTGGCATTGAAGATGGAGGGTGCCATATGCCAAGGAATACTAGCAGCCTTTAGGAGCTGAGAACAATCCCAACTTACAGCCAGCAAGGAAACAAAGACCTTAATCTTACCACAGCAGGGAACTGAATTCAGTCATCACCCTGTATGAACTTGGGTGCAGATTCTTCCCTTGTGCATCCAGATAAGGGCCCTGCCCAGCTACCAGCTTATTTTTGACTTCGTGAAACCCTAAGCAAAGAACCTAGCTGAACTATGCTGTACTTCTGATCTGTACACATGAGAGTAATAAGTAAGTGTTGTTCTGGGCTGCTAAAGTTTGCGGTAATTTGCTACGCAGAAATAGAAAACTAATACAAGGCCAAAGGTAAGGTTTTGGAGCAAGCCAAAGTCAGGGAAAATTATGTAATGTAACAACAAGGGAGGAGTTTCAGATAATAAAAATGATGCAAACCTTTGAGACAGGTTTGAGGTGCTTTTGCAACTTTGGTTGCTTCAGGATAATATTCAGTAAATCCCCCTAGCAATGCTGAGCTGATTGGTCTTCAGTTTTTCTTGGATTCCGAAAAGGCCATGATTAATGAGAGAGGAGTTACAGCATCAACTAACCACATCACTTGTGACTTGCTTAAAAAAGAAAAAAACACACACGCACACACACAAAAATATGTCATGAACATCTTACTTTTCCTATTTGGTATTATAGTGTATCTCAGAGCCCATGTTTATAGACTGATTATTTTAAGTTGATCATATAAGAAGTTCATAAGAGAATGACTATAGAGTCATAAATTACATTTTCAAATATCAACTTTTTGTGGGGCAAGTGTTCAACAAAGAACCAAACCTTGGTTATTTATGGAAGTAGCTTTATTTATTTATTTTTGATTACTAAAGTAATCCAGACTTCTGATTAAACATGAAGGATTATGTAGATGCATTTAACTCTTTTTCCACAAAAATTACTGTAAAGGTATCAGAGGTATGAACCCACAAGGAAAAAAAAGAAAAAAAAGTAAAAGCAAACAAGAAAGAGCAACAATATTTTGAAAGTAGAACATAGATGCATGAGTGATAACTGACTTAACAGACCAAAGAAAGGTGAAAGGTAAGACTAGATCTAATCAACTGGGAATCTGGATCAAATAATGCTACTCTAAGACATTCAAAGTCTGCAATCTTTTACTTCACATATATAATTTTTCAGAAAACTACTGAGGATGTACTCTCATATAGTCTACTAAAATGAGAGAATAAACAAAATAGTAGAAAGATAAGGTTTCCAGAAAATAGGGTTACCCAGGGTAAAGCAGTGTAGCTAGCCTAGGGAAATGAAGGAAGACAATCTGAAAGAGTATCTTTAAGAGATAGTTGAGAGGAGAATTAAGCTGGTGAAACACCTTGTGTGTTTAAACATGTTGAGAGAATTCTGTGGGATGGCCTGGGGTTTGAATTAGAGATAGCATTTATAAAATTAAACCAACAAAGGATACAAGGCAGTTATTACCTCCAGTGAAAACAAAAACTTATTTAAGAAAGAAAATATAGCAATGAGCAGTATTTACATGGTTATAATAATATAAACATGAAGGTTTACTTATACAAAAAGAATGGTATAACTATATGAACAAGAGAAGATGGAAAATCTTGTAAATGGGTGTGTCTTTTGTTTGAAATATTCTAAGGGATTGTTGTTTGTACATAGCACCAATCAAAAAAAATTCTATAAATACAGAGGAAGTTACAAGAAATGGGTCAAAAATGAATATGGTGAAACAAAGAATTCAAATTTAGCCTAAAAGAGGCCAGTATTAGAGTGAGAGGAGATACAGTGTTGCCTGATTTTCTAATTTTTCAAAAGAAGATATATCCCTAGATTTTTATGTGAAATATCATGATTTTAAAATAATGGATCAAAAAATTTAAAAAATGTATAGATCAGATAAAACAGAACAGCTTTAGTATAAAAAGAGCCAGTTTGCTAACTCTAAAACATGTGTAAACTATTGATTTTTGTCTAGTAATTCCAACCTCATTGAATTATCTTATTTTTTGCAAGCATTTTCCAATTGATGTCCTTCATGGTATAAAATCAGATAGACAGTAACTGATAATTTTTCCTCCTTTCCAGTTTCTCTTTTTTATTATCAATCGCTTGTCTTATTGAATTGGCTCAAACTTCTAAAAGAACATTAATCAATAGATCTTTAAGAGAGAACTTAAAAATTTCCTGGAGGCAGTATTTTCCATCATTTTGGTATAAATTTCTATTTTATTGTATTGGCAACAGAGAATTTCATTTTATTTATACATTTTTTCAAAAATTTTGAGGCTTTTTGGTTGAGTCAATTTTAGAAATGTTCCATGGGCACTTGAAAATAAGGCATATTTCATCTTTTTATAGTGTTGTATATCAACTAGTGACAGACCAAAGTGCAAGATGCAATAGTTGTTAAGCCATTATTTGACCAAAACTATGATCCTTAAAAAATAAAATAACAAAGTAAACATTAGTCTAATTCTTAAGATTGCACTTTCAAATTTAAAGAGCCAATAAAACCCCAAAAGAGGGGCTTCCCTGGTGGCACAGTGGTTAAGAATCTGCCTGCCAATGCAGGGGACACGGGTTTGAGCCCTGCTCCGGGAAGATCCCAAGTGCCGCGGAGCAAATAAGCCAGTGTGCCACAACTACTGAGCCTGCGCTCTAGAGCCCACGAGCCACAACTACTGAGCCTGCATGCCACAACTACTGAAACCCATGCACCTAAATCCCGTGCTCCACAAGAGAAGCCACTGCAATGAGAAGTCCGTGCACTGCGACGAAGACCCAACGCTGCCAAAAATAATAAAGTTAAAAAATTTTTTTAAATACCCAAAAGGGGCTCCAAAGAAAAACATTTCTTTCCTTAAAAAAATTAACATTGTTTTCTATCTGAAATGATTTTCCCTCTGATGAAAGATCAAACTGTAGATCTCTATGTAGAGTTGCCAGTTCATAATGAAAAGCACTAGAAATTTAGAATTAGGGCTCATATAACTCAAAGTTTTCAGGCCCATAGAATATAAATTTTTAGTATAATACTAGAATATTCCAATCACATCAAAAGCCAATGTGGCTGTGGCCTTGTTCTTGACAAGTAATTCAGTGGTAGATTAATTGCCAAGTTTGCATCAGAAAGCAATGTGATCTTGAAATACGGCGTGAGTTTTCTGCTGCTCCCTTGGGTTGTTGACTCTGCTAGTGTGCATTTGGGATGCAGAGGTGGAGGAATTCATAGCTTTGGGTGAGTTTAGGAAGCTTGATAGTGATTATAATTAACACAAGGAGAGACTAAATATTAAAGATCAAATAGATACATAGGCTAGAAAAAAATCAGGGGAAGTGAACAATGGGTTGTATGCCCAGAAAAAAACAGACTTTATTCATGACACTTCAGGCCAAAATCCAGTTTACTCACATATTGTTTGGGGGACTCCTGAGAAAGAAAGACCTTTCCCCTAGACCTGCATCCTAGTCACAACGTACTTTATTTTCTCAGCGATCAGAGCAGGTGAGGGAAATACATCATCTTGCCTTTAGATCGGGGTTAGAAGAAAGAACTAGAAGGGCTATAGGAAAGTGCTATAGGAAACAGCTACAAAAGTTTGAATTATCTGCACTTTACCCTTTTTACACATAGCTAATATTTGGATCTCTCTGAAAGAAAAAAATGTTGAGAGAATGTAAAGTGCTGTCTTTAGAAACTAAAGATAATGAAAATACAAAATTTAACCTGATTTTATAATATAATCCCATGATGTGAATTCTAGGTATACTGCTACAGACTCCTAGAGGTATTTGAGAAACACTGCAAGTCACAACATCATTTGCAATATTTAAGTCCTCTCACAGAGGTGAAATAGTTTGGAAACTCCAAATGACCAAGTATATTAGTTTCTATTAGCTTCGTGAGGCTATTGTAATAAATTACCACAAACTTGACAGCTTGAAACAACAGGAATTTATTCCCTCATGATTCCAGAGACCAGGGGTTGGAAACCAGTATCACTGGGCCTAAATCAAAGTGCTGGCAGGACTATGTTCATTCCAGAGGCTCTAGGGGAGAATCACTGTCTCTTCCAGCTTCTGGTGGGTACCAGCGTTCCTCGGCTCTTTTAGCATCTTGAGGCCACCTGTCTTCCTTGGCTAATGTCCCCTTTCTCCATCTTCAAGGTCACAACATAGCATCTTCAAATCTCTCTTTCTGATGAGGTCGCATTTTCTTTTCTATCTTTGTGTGTCAAATCTCTCTCTGCCTCTCTATCTTAGGGGTTTATGTTATGGCATCTTGGGCCCACCCAGATGATCCAGGATAATCTCATCATCTCAAAATTCTTAATTTAGTCATGTCTGTAAATATCCTTTGTCTTTATTAGGAACATTTACAGGTGCTAGAATTAGGACCTGATATCTTTGAGGGTGCCATTGTTTGAAAAGCCTACCACAGTCCACTGTCAGGCCCCTAATGATTCACATTTATCCCACAAGCCAAATACATTCACTTCAGCCCAACATCCCCACAGTCTCAATCCACTGCAGCATCAAATCAAGTCCCAAATCTCACTTATATATCATCAGCTTAAAAGTCCTAAATCTCATCATCTAAATCAGGTATGAATGAGACTGAGTATGATTCACCCTGGGATAAAATTCTCCATTTCTGGACCTGCCAAACAAGGAAACATGTTGTCTTCCTCTAAAATACAGTGATGGGACAGGCATAGGGTACCAGTTACAAATGTTTCCATTCCAAAAGGAAGAAAATGGAAGGAAAAAAGGAGTCACCAGTCCCAAGCAATTTTGGAATCCAGCAGGGCAAGTTTCATTAGGTTTCAAGACCTGGTAATAAGCCTTTGTGTCTCAAGGCTCCAGCTTCTGTGTTTGAGGTTCCAGCCTCTGGGGTAAATTTTCTTTTTCTTGAAGAGTAGCACAGTATTTGCAGCTGCGTAGTTTATCACTCTATGATGCTAGGTTCAAATTTTTAAAGTCTTCCTTGAGCAACAAGAGAGGCAGCTGCTCTCAAAAGCTATATCAGCAGTGTCTTTCTTCAGCAATGCTTTGCAAAGTAAGTTTTTATTTATTTATTTATATTTATTTATTTTGGCTGTGTTGGGTCTTCGTTGCTGCGTGCGGGCTTTCTCTAGTTGCAGCAAGTGGGGGCTACTCTTCACTTTGGTGCGCAGCCTTCTCATTGCAGTGGCTTCTCTTGTTGCGGAGCACGGGCTCTAGACTCACGGACTTCAGTAGTTGTGGCACATGGGCTCAGTAGTTGTGGCCTGTGGGCTCTAGAGTGAAGGCTCAGTAGTTGTGGCACATGGGCTTTGTTGCTCTGTGGCATGTGGGATCTTCCCGGACCAGGGCTGGAACCTGTGTCTCCTGCGTTGGCAGGTAGATTCTTACCACTGAGCCATCAGGGAAGTCCACAAAGTAAGTTTGAATATGAGGATTTGGTTAAGATCACTGTGTAGAAGACTTGCCTGCTCAATAAACCACTTGTTGAAATGTCACCCAGCAGTTTAAAAAGGGGTTAAGAATTCAGGCTGGAGAGACAAGGCAGATTGAATTGGGGTCTTGTCTTTACCATTTACCAACAACTTATCATTTTTTCTTTTCTTTTTAAGCTTCAGATTCATTTGTAAAAGGGAAAATCTCATAACTAGCTTATAGGATTATTATAAAGACTGAATTAAATGGGAAAGGTGTTTGGCATATAGAAAGTGCTCAATAAAATAGTCCTAAGATTCATCAGTGTGCTAATCTGAAGATCTGTCAGCACATTCCAGTGACACGCTGGGCTCCACAATGTTATAAAAGATACTGCGTGGGGCTTCCCTGGTGGCGCAGTGGTTGAGAGTCCGCCTGCCGATGGAGGGGATGTGGGTTCGTGCCCCGGTCCGGGAAGATCCCACATGCCGTGGAGCGGCTGGGCCCGTGAGCCATGGCCGCTGAGCCTGCGCGTCTGGAGCCTGTGCTCCGCAACGGGAGAGGCCACAGCAGTGAGAGGCCCGCGTACCGCAAAAAACAAAACAAAACAAACAAACAAAAAAAGATACTGCGTGGTTTGAAGAGTTCTTTACAGCCTAGAAAATATCTACATTCATAAGAATAATTCTCATATCTTTATAATATTTAAAGAGCTGTCACAAACACTGTCTCCTTAAATACAACCTTTTATTAAGGTATGAAGTTTCATACTAATTTTGCATTTGAGAAGGAAATGGTGGCTTAAAAAGGGTTAATCATCTTCCTATGTTTGCATATGTGTTAATGGTTTATCAGAAGAAGAAGAAGAAAACAGGAGTAGGCTTAGCCAGACAGCATTCCTAAGGTTGGAGTCACTGAGGGAGTTGGGGGCACAAGGCAGCCCGCACACCCGATGATATGCTTGTCAGACAACACAGGAAGTGATTTAACGTCAGCTTACAAGCATGTCTGCTGATGGAGTCCTTAATATAAATGCATAGAAGTAAAAAGTCATTGAAGAACTTCAAATCAGTGTGTCCTATTCTTGGTTCCTCTCGTAGCTATCTCATGAATTATGCGTTTTTGGCAAGACCAAAGTCAGCACCTGAAATCTTAAAATCTGTGGTCTGAATCACTAAGAGGATGTTCCAGAACCTCAACAAAAGAATGGAAAGAGCCGTTGCTTTTTAAATGAATAACTCATGTAATTCCATTACATAAACCTAACCAGTATTTGACCATGTATTTTATCCCCAAGTGGCTCACTTATTAATGATTTATTGGAGTTGAGCTCTGTACACAGAGACTAACCAGCCCACTATCTTATTTACTTTTGAAGTAAGTAAGGGACTTACTTTCCAACCTGCTTCTGATGTTGTGCTTCATAGAGTGAGTGTAACTGCCATGACAGCTTGTTTGGAAGGCTGTGTTCAAGCAATGTGCTCTCACACTTCCCATTTCACTCCCCAGTCTACTGCAGTGGCGTCCCACTCACCGAGAATTTCCACAGGCCCCCGATGTCTTCGCCCTTCTCAAAGCAGGTGGGCTCCAGCCCCTCTTCCAGGCAGCTCCTGATGGATGCCAAACCACTGATGCCAGCTCCAATGATGGCCACTTTCTTCACCATGGTTGCCTGTGCAAAGGCCCAGGGAACATTTCCAGCAACAGTAATGCTGAAGACTCATTTTTGGATTTTTTTTTGGTATCACTTTTTGGCTTAATAAGAAACTTCGTTTTTGCACCAAGAAAAGCAATATTAAAAGAAAATAGATCAGAACTTTTTTTTAGTCATCTAACTATACTTTGCATTTCTCTTTAATTTCTAAAGAGAATATTTTTTCCTCCCAGAAGAAACACTTTGTTTTCAGTCAACTCTCCAAAATTAAGAGGCTCGTGATCTGGCAAAATATTTGTCTTCTTTGCCTTTGGCCTTTTGTCATTTACTCTGTACTAGAGACAGTAAATGGGAGAAAGAGGAGATTCACCACTAAAACACATATACACACACTTATACCCACAAACATTTATGTATGTATGAAGGAAGAAACAAATATATATGTGTATGTATATAAATGCATATACATACACACATATAAATACATACACATATTTATTTCTTCTCTCTACCTTAACATAAGCCTTGAGGAATAAGGTCTGGCTATATCTGTGTTTTGGTATGCCAGGAAGTCACCCTCTTTTCTCCCCTAATAACGTTCTTTACCTTCTCAATTAAAAAGAAAAGTCAAGTCTCTTTATCTAAAAACAACTTCTTCCCACTAGCTGCTACCCTCAACCTCCATTCTCTTCTAAAAAAAATTATGTTTCCTAATCTGTTCCTATTCCTGACAATATCTTTAGACCTGACTCTTACTTTTCTCTGTTTTGTTCTTTTTAGACAAAATCACATAGATATGCAGAGAAGTAGATTTGGATGACAAAAATCATAATCCTTAATTCTCAGAAAATAAAAAAGATCTACTTGAATTACATGTCATTCTCATTTTGGCCATATTTGGTATATATATAGCATGCGCCTTCTCCATTTACCAATCCCACTCTCCTCCCTCTCACATCATTACAGTATCATCCTTTTTTTCTTTTTCTACCTTTTCTTTATCTTCTGTTCTTCTGAAGGTTTAAGTCTTGTCCAAGATAATTGGGCAGTTTGAAAGAAAAAAGGCTTCCCTGAACCAACACTCTAGGGGGGATTATTGCAAAATGGGAGGAGCTGCTCTTAAAGAGGAACTCATTTCCCAGTCCTCCAGCAAGTGAGGACACCATCAGCTCCCTGCCAAGGGTGGGGCTCTGCTCTAGTCTCTTGGCTGCCCAATCCCTGCTTTCCCTTTAGTTCTAGTAAACCCAATCTACTGCTTACACTCTTGGACTCTTGGCCTGGGACTCAGGCATTTGTCCCAGATAGATGACTCCGCAGTTTTCAGCTCCATTTTATGATGTGTTATTCAGAATTTACTTTATTTTTCTCATTTCTAATTCTTCTCTGAGTATCTCATAGTAACCCCCCAATACTGTTGAAAACTAGCTGTTTAAATGAGATATCCCAGCAGTGAAGATGGGTTTTCTCTCTTTCCTCTTATCCTCTCTTTGGACCTTTGTGGTCAAAGGCCTAGATTTCTCAAATTTGTTTTTCTCTGATTCTGGTCAGTGTGTAGTCATGGAAAAGATCAAATTCCATAAATTGAATTGATTAGCACCAGGTAAAATTATGTTGGTGATGAGACTAAATAAACTGCACTTAACTCCCGGTGATGAAGTATATTGAAGTTTCTAAAAATTGTTTCCCTACCAACCATATTCCTCTATCACTTGAAATGATGATACCTCAATTATTTGACTCAGTGAGTCCCCTCATTAAGCAGGTAATACTTAACATAAACTGGCATATATTTAATTCTGGAGGAATTGCCTTTTTATGTTTCTTGGAGGTGGTGATGCTCATCTATAAAGTAAATGTGGTGAAGTGGAGAGTCAGAGACACTTCAAATCTTAGTTCAGTCACTTAGAGCTGTGTGGTCTTGGGCAAGTCATTGAACCTCTCCAATTCTTGTTTTCTTCATTAATAAAATGAGGATACTATCTATCTTGCTCAATTGTTACAAGGCTTAGAGGATATATATATATATATATATGTATATACATGTATTTATATCTATACACTTATATGCATATGTAAACCTGGCATGTAGTTAGCAATTACCAAATGGTAAAGGTAAGTTGTAGGTAAAAAAAATTTTTTTTTTTTTAATCACAGGCTCACTAAATTTTCTAAGCTGCAATTTGGATCACATGTTTTTATCTCCTCTCATTTTACATAGAGCTCTTTTTAGTTTTTAATGCTACTCAAACTATAATGATTATGGATACCTTCCTTAGGAAGCAGTACCATTCCTATAGCTTTATTCATATAAGGATGAGCAGGACACACCCAATTCTAGCTTGACCTCTAATGCTATTGTCTCTCTCCACAAAGTAAAAAAGGCTACTCTTCCCAATTCTTCCCTTTGCAGGAGTATATTTCATCTGTAACAGACCCATTTATTAGCCCCAGTCCCTCTCCTGGACACCTCTGCCTAGTTTTTACTTGCTGCATCTTTCTGCAAAACCCTCTTTCATCTTCAGAATCCCAAATGCCCAGGACCTGGCTGGGGGAGTGGCCACTACCTGCTTCATTGACTCTCTTTTCCACACTCTTTTACATGGTTTCCTTCATGTTCTCTGGAGTAGGGCTGGGTGAGAGAGAACATTAGGAAGAACGATTTAGCTTAGAGCATGTGACACCCCAAGGAGGCATCCCTTGTTGGTCATAAGATTACTCTTAATTCCTGGCCACATTCCCTACACACTGTATTCGACTATTCTTCTCCCAGATCCTGTAGTTTCAAGGTTCTAGGAGGTAGTTTAAAAGTGGGTGCATCAGTGAGAGGAATGACAACTGATTTCCTGAAGGAATGTTGGGACTAAGCACCTCGACCCTACTAGCTCACTCTCTTCTCTATTCCTTGTCTTGTACAATCCCCATAACTGCATACAAAGATGCCTATACAAGCTTGTAAAGAGTTGCTCATTTTGTACATACCTAGGGGGATTCGGTGCCTCCTTTCCTCACATGAGCTCTAGAGCTGAGGTTGACAAACTTTTTCTGCAAAGGGCCAAATAGCAGATATTTTGCCTTTGTGGTCCATACAGTCTCTTGCAACTATTCCACACCATGCTGTAGTGTGAAAACAGCCATAGAAAATTGATGGGCATGGGTGTAATCCCATAACACTTATCTATAGACACTGAAATGTGAATTTTGTATAATTTTCATGTGTTATGAAATATTCTTCTTCTTTTGATTTTCTTCCAACCATTTCAAAATGTAAAACAATTCTTGGCTTGCAAGTTGTGCAAAACAAACGAGACCAGATTTGGTTACAGCTCTACCCCGGCTTTAGAGAAACAACATTGTTGAAGTGAACCGTTGTTCAGGGTGTTACCGGTCTTCTGTGAGGTCATCTTACTAAAAAGCTTCAAAGTGTGAGGATGTCGTTGTGTTTTTAAGAAATTTCCTAGGGAAGAGAATTCCTAAGTGGATATGCCTCTCGCGAATTCAATGTACCTATGTTGATGTATTCCTCTGTAGAAGGTGTTCTCACACTCCTGCCTGCCTCCTAAATGAGAAGAGGCAGAATTACACTTCAATTAGTGGAGGTATGGCTGGGAACTTTACCCATTCTCTGAGACTATAATTAAGTTATAAGTTCCATCTATTTACTTATCTGCTTATATGCAGAGATCATGAATCCCAACAGGCTGCGACAACGGCCAAGAATGATGTAAAATGAAAGTTTAAAAAGTCCAACAAAATAAAGACAAATCCAAGTCAAACGTGTCCTTAATTAACATGTTCCACTGTTTACACATTCCCTTCAAGATTAGTTGAATCCCAGAAAACTCTTTGAATCCTACTTTATAAGAGATCTCTGATTTCTAACACAGCAGCTCTCCCACCAAAGCCACTGAGCACACACGGACTGCATAGGAATGCTTCCACACAGACACTCCTTCAAGACTGGGACAGGTAACTGTTTCACCTAATTCGTAGAGACAGAGAATGTTAAACAAAATGAGAAGATAGAAGAACATGTTTCAAGGGAAAGAATAAGAAAAAAACCCTAAAAGAAAACTTATTGCAACAGAGATAAATAATTTATTAGATAAAGAGTTCAAAGCATTAGTAATAAGAATGCTAATTGAACTTGGGAAAAGAAGAGATGAACACAGTGAGAATTTTAACAAGGAACTAGAAAATATAGGAAGGAAAAAGAGCTAAAGAATACAATTACTGAAATGAAAAATACACTAGAAGGAATTAATAACAGACTAAGTGGTACAGAAGAACATGTAAGGGATCTGGAAGATAGAATAACAAAAAACACACAATCAGAACAGCAAAAAGAAAAAAAATTAAAAATGAGGATAGTTTATGGGACCTCTAAGACATCAAGCTTACTAACACTTGCATAATAGGGGTACTAGAAGGAGAAGAGAGAGAAAGGAGGAGAAAATATAGTTGATGAAATTATGGCTGAAAATTTACCCACACTGAAGAAGGAGACAGATTTCCAGGTACATGAATCACAAAGAGTCTCAAACAAAATGAACTCGAAGAGACCAACACCAAGACATATCAAAATTAAAATGGCAAAAGATACATAGAGAATTTTAAAGGGTGCAAGAGAAAAACAAAGGACCACATACAAGTGAACCCTAATAAGACTATCAGCTGACTCTTCTGCAGAAACTTTGCAGCCAGAAGGGAGTGGCATGATATATTTAAAGTGCTGAAAGGGAAAAACCTACAACTTAGGATACTCTACCCAGCAAGGTTATAATTCAATATTGAAGGAAAGGTACATAGTACAGTAATATCAGCTGGTAGCATTGGGAGTGAAAGTAATAATAGTACAGCTATAATTAGAATGGATCAAACAAATAGTGGTGTTTGATACTGAGATATGGCTGGTGGTTTTATATTGATAATTCTAGTAATAAAACTGATTGCACCTAAAATTGATGGGACTCCTGCTAAAGGTAATGAAAAGTTAGTCAAATCTATAGAAGGTCCATTGTGAGCTAAATTACTGGTTCAGGGCAGTCATACTGTTCATCCTGTTCCAACATCTGCTTCAGTTATAGATGAGGCAAGAGCAAGTAAGAGTGATGATGGGAGAGGACTTGCCTGGTGGCACAGTGGATAAGACTCCGTGCTCCCACCTAAGTGTCCATTGTTTGGTTGAGCCTTCCTCAGTATCCTAACTGTAATTGATACTAGAGCAATAATGAATATATCTAGATTAATTGATGATGAAATTTGATATAAAACGGACATGAGTGCAAGTTTTTGTCATGTTGATAAGATTAAGCTTCATATTAATGGAATGAATACCTTGTGTAACTTCTGGTACTCAAAAATGGAATGGGGAAAGTCAAAAAGTTTTATAATAAGGGCCAATGTAATAATAGAAGATGCTGTTGGATTAAAAATTTTAGTAGTTGTTCGTTGACTAGAATGTATTATTTTAATAATGATAGCTATTATGAGAAGTATAGAAGTAGTGGCTTGTGTTAGGAAATATTTAGTGGATACGTCATGGATTTAATGTTACTAATTATAATTTTTGATTAGGATTGGTATTATATTTATCTTGAAGCCAATTCAGATTATTAATCAATGTGAGCTTAATATAATATTATGGTATCTGTAGTAATGGTAAATGAAATAATAATAAAGATAAGAGGATTGATTAGTATGGGAAAGATACAAACCAACATTTTGGGGGTATTGGCTCGAAGATTTATTTAGCTGATTTTACTATAGAGTGTGATGTAATATGGTAACACAGAGGTTTTTGAATTCTTAGGACTAGGTTCAGTTCCTAAAAGTCTAGAAATAAGAGGGTTTAAGCCTGTATTATTTACTCTATCAAAGTAACTTTTTTATCAGGCATATTTCTTTGTGGTGGAATACTTGCTATATAACGGTATTTGACATATGCCATGTGCATGAGGCTAGTGTTAGTAAACATTTCTTCATAAGAGATGCATAAGCTGGTCATATCTGAACTATGGGTAAGATTCCTGAGTTCATAAAAATAAAATAGAAGGGTTTTGATAATGAAGATAATTGTATAATTTTCTGGTATATAGGGATTGCAGAATGTTCCTCAGAAAACAGTTTTTGGTAAAATTTTTATTATGATAATGTTGGCATATTCTGCTGGAAAAGATAGGGAAAGGGGCCTGCTGCGTATTTGACGTTAAAACCGGAGACAAATTCTGATTCTCCCTCTGTTAATAAGAAAGGGGCTTGGTTGGTTTCTGCTAGGGTAGAAATAAATCATATTATGGCTGGTGGTCACGATGGAAAAATTAGTCATAAGTATTACTGAGTAATAATTGGGTTGACTGTGTAAATGATCCATTTATAAGTAGTACAGTTAATTGAATAATTGCTAGTGCAACAACTTCATATGACATCGTTTGTGATATGGCTCAGAGTGTACCAATTAAGGGCTATTTTGAACTTGAAGCTCATCCTGATCAGAGAATAAATAGCTAAACTTGATACAGATAATAAGAATAATACACCTAAATTTGTCGAATAGTGGATATGGTATGCAGAGTGAAATTCATATTGATGATGTTAATGGTCATAAAATTTCTTTGACTCATAACTATTTTCTGTCTTTCCCATTTTTTAAAATTGAAGTATAGTTGATGCACAATATTATGTTACTTTCAGGTGTACAACATAATGATTTGACAATCAAATACATTATGAAACAATCACCACAGTAAGTCTAGTAACCATCTGTCACCATACAAAATTATTACAATATTATTGACTATATTCCTTATGATGTACATTACATCCCCATGACGTTTTTACAGCTGAAAATTTGTACCTCTTTTTTTTGCTATGTAGCTGTTTTTATTTATAAACACGTTTCATATCACCTTTACAAATTTAAAAATGGCAAAAACTCCTCCATAATCAACATTATATGAATTCATTTACACACCTGCTGATCCCTAGCCATTTAAAAATGTATAAGAGCTAATTTTAGTGACCAGTTTTATAACAAAAATATCCAAATATTCTTTTTTAATTTATTAAATTTAAAAGTTGCCATGGTCTTAAAATTAACGAAATATCTGTAAATTACAAATTCATTCAAAATTTATATTTATAATCTTAATTTGTGAAAATAATAACTTAAATGACTCATAAAGCTGACATAAAAATTTAGAAAGTTTATATCAAGAGGAGATTAACCTTAGTCTTTCACAACCTAAAATACTGTATTAGTTTTAGTTTTATACAATTAAGTAAGTGAAAAGACAAACAATAGGGAAAGTTTGTACCTCTTAATCCCCTTCACTATTTCACCCAACCCCCCATGCCCCTCCCCTCTGGCAAGCACCAGCTTGCTCTCTGTACTGTAAGTCTGTTTCTGCTTTGTTTTGCTTGTTTTGTTTTTTAGATTCCCCATATAAGTGAAATACAGTATTCTCTGAATTATTTCACTTTAGCATAATACCCTATAGGTCCATTTATTTTGTAGCAAATGGCAGTTGTTTACTGTAAATAATGCTACAATGAACATAGGGCTGTATATATCTTTTTAAATTAGTGTTTTTGTTTTCTTCCAGTAAATAGCCAGAAGTGGACTTGCTGGATCATATGGTAGTTCTATTTTAATGTTTTGAGGAACCTACATACTGTTTTTAATAGTGGCTGCACCAATGGAATTCCCACCAACAGTGTACAAGTGTTTCCTTTTCTTTACATCATTGCCAACACTGGTTATTGTCTTTTTGATGACAGCCATTCTGACATGTGTGAGGTTATATCTTTGATAAATAATTTGAAAACATTGACAGTGGGTTGAAGCAGACCATGAAGACCAACAATATTTGGTCCTCTATGAAGTTATATATAACCCAATGCTTTTTGTTTGATTAATAAAAGAATGCAATGCCAAGTAAAATAGAAACAGTTAAAAGAAAATTAATTCTGAACATACTGTTAAGAAGAGGAATTAAACCTCTAGTTATAAAGGTTTAAGTTTTATGCTATTACTGGACTCTTCCACTTTAACAAGCTCTGTTCTTGGTCAGGGTTCATAGAAATTACTTAGATTATATCATTTATTATGTTGAAGGCACTTTTGTCAAGTTGGCCTTATTTCTCTTTTCATACTGGAAGAAATATTAAATAGATAGAAACTGACCTGGATCACTCCAGTCTGAACTAAGATCACGTTGGATACTAATCTTTTGAGCAAAAGAACCATTAATAGGGGTTACACCTTTGGGATGTCCTAATCCAACATTGAGGTCATAAATCCTACTGTCAATATGAACTCTTGAACAGAATTGCAGTTATCTCCAGAGTAACTTGGTCTGTTGATCAATTTTTGGATCAATAAGGGACAAAATGTATTTTGACTAGTTTGGTCCAAATTTAAACCACTCTGAAATTATTTTTATACTCTGTGGTCACCCCAAACAAAATTATTAATCCATTTAAATTTTTATTATTCCTCAGTTCGGTTACAATGTTTGTATTTAGATGATTAATTAATTAAAGCTCCATAGGTTCTTCTTATCTTATTTTGTTATTCCTTAGTTTTTACAGGAAGGTCAATTTCACTGATTGAAAGTAAGAGACAGTAAAACCCTTGTGTGGCCTTTCATACAAGTCTTTAGAGAACAAATGATTGTGTTACCTTTGCATGGTCAGGATACTGCAGTGTTAAACATATTTCATTGGGCAGGAAATGCCTGTAATACTAGAAATGCTAGAGGTAGTGTTTTTGGTCAACAGACAGGGTTTATGTTAGCAGAGTTCCTTTCATGTTTAAAAATCTTCTTAGGCACATGTACTGTTATTAACAGTTTTCTTCTATTAGTTGATTAATTCAGTATTGAGTCAATTTTTATTACTGATATTAAAATTGTTGAGTTTGAATGCTTTCTTAACCAAAGACTGCTTTTAAGCCAACTATGGATTTATTAATACTCTCTAAGGAAGGTTATTTCTTATGTCTAAAGAGCTGTACCTTTTTGGATAACATTTAACTTTACATAGGACTTTTTTTTTTTTTAGGTAAATTTAAAGTTGAACTGGAATTCTATTGTGGATAGCCAGCTATCACCAGGCTCAGTAGGCTTTTCATTTGTACTAATATATCTTCTCACTATTTTGCCACGTAGTTGAGTGTGTCCTTTAAACTGCCTGCTAAGTAGCTCATGTGATTTTGGGGTATTTGACTTAAGTCTTCCTTCTGAGATTGTTCTATTTAATTCATTATGCAAAGGGTAAAGGGGTAAACTTTACTCTTTAATACCTTAAATGCTTATCTCATCATTTTCTTATAGTACTTTAGAGCACCCATTAAGATTTCTATTGCCTATACTTCTATTTGTAAAAAACTGTTTTCTTTAATTTAAATACAATTGTTAAGTTTAGTTAAGTTTGGAGTAGCTTTAGTTCAAAGTGGTCATTTGAAGATGCAATCTCCTGGGTGTAAACTATATGCTTGACTTAAGCTGCACATTGATTTGTCCAAGCACACTTTCCAGTATGTTATCTTGTACATTGACTTGTCTCATGTGTTAGATAATTATAAATATGAAATTAATATTTGAGGAGGGTGACGGATGGTGTGTGCATACTTCATGGCTATGATTCATTTAAGCTCTCTATTCTTAATTTACTACTAACTCCTCCTTTAGTCTTTGGCTTCATAAAGGCTTTCATATAATTTTTAATGTTCTGAAAGTAGAAAAAGTAACCCATTTCTTTTCACCCATCAGCTACACCTTGACCTCGTGTTTTTATGCTGATAGTTGTGCTTACTGTAATTCACTGAGGATGGTGGTATGTAGGCTGTATCAGCAAGGAGTGGTGAGGCCTTTCTGGGTTTATCACTTATAGAACAGGCTCCTCTAGAGGAATGTAAAAGGCACTGTGAAGTCCTTTGAGTTTTAGGCTATTGCTAGTAGTACTGTGGCAAGAAATTTGTTATATTAATTAATTGAGTTTAGGTCTAAGCATAATGGGGTATCTAATCCTAGCTTGAATCTTAGCTATTGTGTAACCAGAAATATTAAAGTCACTTTTGCAGGTTTTTTTTTTTTTTTTTTTTTTTTTTTGCAGTATGCGGGCCTCTTGCTGTGGCCTCTTCCACTGCGGAGCACAGGCTCCGGACGTGCAGGCCCAGCAGCCATGGCTCACGGACCCAGCCGCTCCGCCGCATGTGGGATCCTCCCGGACCGGGGCACGAACCCGTGTCCCCTGCATCGGCAGGTGGACTCTCAACCACTGCGCCACCAGGGAAGCCCCTGTAGGTTGTTTTAATTTTAGTTGGAGCTTTTTAATTAAAACTTAACTAGCATTAAATTATCTTAAACATGCTTTATGACAAATTTTTTAAAATTTGGGTTAATTGCATGACTGTGGTAGCAAGCACGAAATTTACAAACCCTTACATTAAGTTAATATAACAGTCAAACTTTCCGTTATAGCTTAATTTTGATTACAGACGTCTCCCGTGGGGGCGTGGTTAGGCAAGGCGTTATGAACTGTTTATTACTGTGCTTGATTCCTGCTCCTTTTAATTTTTACTGATCTAGAGAGCATTCTCAAGGGGATGCAGGTACTTGCATGTGTAATTTTATTAAAAATTAATAGAAAGACTAGGGCCAGTCCTGTGTGTTAATGAAGTTTTATAAGCTCATCTAGGCATTTTTCGGTGCCTTGTTTTAATTGTTAAGCTACATTAACTAAATCAGATCTATAGAAATTCCTTTCCATAAAAATCTTGAAATTTTAAATGCTATGTCAGTATTGGGAGGGGTCGTGTTAAACCTATTAGAGAATAAAAAAAATTCTAGCCCATTAAATTTAACTTCTGGAAATATTTTAGCATTTTAAAATTTCATTTAATTAGGAGTTAGGCTAGAATATGTTTGGTTGAGATTATAACTGGAGAAAATATGCTATAAATTATGGAATAATTAACATTATTTAGGCTTTGTATGAGTTGTTATAGAGTCTTGTTTTGGGGGTTTGACAAGATAAACTTATACAGGTGCCCTTATTCAGAAATAGAGCATTCCTATGAAATCTTTCATAAGCCAGTGGCTTAAAGGGAAGAAGCAATTACCTTGCTAATGGATGCACAAAATAAATAGAGATGAAGCACACATGCTCACAGACACAGTTCAGAGCTATGGTGGCTTGATGCTGAGATGCTGAGTATAGTTCCCAGGGAAGGAGCTTGCCAGTGCCACTCTCCCTGCCTTGTGTACGTGCTGCCTCTCTAAGGGCTCCTGCAAAACAAACACTGAACGCTATTTTCACTTTCTGTCTTTTCTCATAAAAGTGAAAATCTTCTTTGTATTTCTTTTGGTTAGTGACAACAGGTACTTTTGTAGGTCTTTCGTAAAGGCAAAGTGGCATAAAACAAACTTTCGAGAAGCAGGGTGGATACCTGTACAATATGTACAGCTAAAGGTTAAGAGGGCTTGCTAAGATAATTTTGTTTGATGATAATATGTGTGCAAGTTTATAATTACATTTTTATATCCTACAAGAATTGACTAATTAACCCCTTATGGTTATGATGTTGGTAATTAACATTCAATTTAAGCTCAGCTACAAATTGCTTGATTGTGTTAAGGCCTTTGATGGTCATAGCTGAGTCACAGCGTCCCCCCAAATTGAAAAAGATACCAAATGCATGACACCACAGTTACATGGGAGTCTGGGATGATTAGTCATTAGTCCATCGAGATGTCTTATCTAAGGGAATGGATGGACAATTTTAAGTGGAATGATCCTGAAGTAAGAACCATATGCCAGCTATAGTTTCCCATGAGAACCTTCACATATTTTGGACCTGGAGCTAGAAGAGGGGTATAACCCAAATGACTTATTGGTTTCTCAGAGCTTGGTAATTAAGGAAAGATAATGGCTATGAGAAACGTGGTGATAAGGATTGATATAAGCTGTAATAGATTTTGATTTGGGAGAAAAATGTGAATGGATATATACCAAATTGTGTACATATTTTACCTTGGGGGGTAATTATACGTGAATGGATGAAAGAGCTAAGACTAAGTAAATGAATGAATGAATATATAAATAAATAAAATTTTAAAAAATAGAGCTGAATTAAAATTTTTGATCAGGAAAATAATAAAACCAAAATGTTCTAGAACTTAGGTAATAAAAGATTACATTTCATCTGGGAGCTAACAAATAGGTAAAAATTAGAACAGGAGTCCGTGACAAAGTTTGGCTGTGATTTGCAGAGATTTTTGACCCTTGGATGCACTGTTGAGAAACATAGGCTTGAAAGTTGGATCTAACCCCAGGCACTGAGTAGTTCCTCTACCTGGTATTCTTTTACAAAAGGGCAAGGTTGCTGTTACTCACACTGTTAATATTACCCCAGGAGCAGGAAAATCAAAGGGTTGTTATGAAAGAAACTAAATAAAAAAGAGCTTATCTTGCATCTCTGAGTTTCCATCAGTTGCACAAGTTACAAATAACTGTAAGTCACCAGGAAAGTGGCAGCAATTATCACCAGCCTTCCATCTAGAGCAGGAGCCTTGAGGAATAAGGATCATCACTTTTATGACTCATTAGAGGGAGATTCCTTGTCTTGGTGGCTTTGATAAATTTTGGGGGGGTTGGGAGAATAAGAGAGCCTTTCGGCCCTGTTCCATTTCCCAGATTCTCTCAGCTGGAACTGGGTTGATGTACAAGGGCCAAAAAGATTTCCCAGGCTTGTTTCAGATCCATGAGGAACAAGGACATGAGTTTGAGGTTCATACCAGAAAAGCTGGCCATTTCACTCATAGAGTCCATATACTGTACTTGAGAGAAATACGCCAGCTAGGAACATACCTAAAGGCAAATAGGAAGAAAACAGGAACCTTATTAACTGATGTTACCTTGATACTCATGTCTGCATTTTAAAACAATAATTTTCAAAATTTACTTTCCACTTAGAATTATAGAATTTTAGAATTTGAAAAGACATTAAGGATTAAAATCTGAATGGCCTCAGTATGACACTTTGGGCAGGGCAATTCTTCAATGAGTGGGACTATCTTAGTGATTGCAGTGTATTTAGCTTGCCTGGTACTCAGTCAATAAATGCCAGTGATACATCTCTGGCATTAGGAAAACAGAAAACCTGTCCCCATACATTTCCAGGTGATCCTATGTAGAAGTACCGCTGCCACTGAGAACCACCTATAGATCAACCCACTTATTTTATTTTGAGACAAAAAATATGAAAGATGTTAATTGATTTATTCAAATCTTAGCTGACTAGTTCAACAAATGTTTCATAATTCTTACCACATGTCAGGAACTGAGCTAGATGCTGATGATATAAAGATTTATAAGACAGAGTGCAGAGCCTAGCAGAGGAGGCAGACACATAAATAGTTAACTTCACTATTATACACACACACACATGCACACACAGCACACATACACGGCAAACACATACACACACATACACACACATGCACACACATACACACACATTGCCAGTGTGCTGAGTTGGATGACATATTAAATAGGCAAAATAGCAGATAAGGTTCATGGATTTGGTTGGAATTTATAACCATGGAGAATGCACATGATATCTTTCATTTGTATCTTAAACTATATCCATATGTACTTTTCATTCATTAATCTAGTAAATGAGTGCCTACTGTGAGCCCAGTAATGTTCTAAGCATTAGAGATACATTCCCTCATGTAGTTTACATCTGAGTGAGCTCCTTTGTTGCAACTTTTCCAGTTCTACTCCTAAATGACTGACAACAGTGGTACATCTGTAAAATTTAGGATATTATCAGTAAGTTTAAAAATAAGTATTCTTTCATTTCACTATCTCTTTCAACCCCAGAATATCATTAAGAGGAGGAGACCTGTCACTTATTGGTCCATAAGTAATACAGAAGCAATTAGGAAGAAGTTATAATAAAAAGTTTTGAAATTGCTTTAGAAAGTATAAGTTTATGAAAATGTTACATATAGTAAGGAAAATGGTATAGTTATGATTACTGTGGATTTTATCTATAGATTAATTAAATTGGTCTGAAGATTAGCTCCACTTGTTTATATGAAACTTTGTGAACTAGTTTTGTTGGCTTGACTTCTGAAGGTGCTGGGGGATCAAATGTTCTTTGATCTCTCATCAGAGAACAAAATGAACCCCTTTAAAGCACAAAACTTAGCATTTTCTGGTGTGATAAAAGTTAAAGTTAATCAACTATGTCTCAATTGAAAAAAATTTTTAAAAGTTAAAGTTGTTGTATGATCCCTGTTTTATAGTAAAGTGATTTTTTCTTTCTTTCCAAGGAATTACTTAGTCTCAAAGACACACCCATTTATTTTGACATCTGAATTATCACTGTACCCATTATCTACTGTTGAAATAAAATTCAGAGAGCTTTGCTTGATGTTAATACTTTATCGTGTGAGAAGCAAACTTTTCTTGAACAGGGAGACTTCAAACTCAACAGTGGTATGAAGCTCAGAGGAAGGATGTTACAGGATGACTTACAAAGTGAAGACGAGGAAGGTGTTTAATCTTTACAATGATGATCGTGATGATGATGATGATGATTACAATAGGGGTTTCTAGGTGGCAGGGGATTGGTTAAAAGTGATTATCTTATACTATTTTAGGAAGATGACAGTTTCGCTTATTATTATCAGGCATTTACTATGATGTCTTAGTTATTACTACCATTGAATAATAATATTTCATTTATAAAAATAGATTGCATATTATTACACGTGTCAGAATTGGTCTCAGAAGCATAATATTAGATAAGCATGAGGTTACCAAACAACAATCTTGTTGGTCTTTTTAGTATGCATTAAATCAATAAATTATTCCAAACACTCATATATGAGCAGAAAGTCTGTTTAGAAATCTACCTAACACTAAGGTTGACAACGTCTTCAGTCCTGTGCTTGTGGTTAATATTATGTGGTTCAAGACTTGGACAGGGAATAGGGCAGGAGAGAAAATGAAGACAAAGAGGGAAGAATCCAAGGAGAATGATTTAGAGTCAGACAGACCTGTTTTGAAACTCAGCTCCAGCATATATAAACTCAGCTGAATGACCTTAAGAAAGTGATTTCATTTCTTTTATATATTTCTTAATCAGCAAAATATGGAATATGACGACTGTAAAAGGTGGCCACAGGGACAAATAAGCTGATATATATGGAACATAAGCATAAGCTTCTTGTCAGAGAGTATTTTTGCACACATACTCATTTAGCAGCAAAACATGATCTTCCTGGAAGAAAGCACAGCTGGGGAGAAAAATATAGGCACAAAAGTATACTTTTCTGTTTAAGAGAACCTTTCTTAGGTTAAGGCAGTGCACCTTGTAGCTCTTAGTAGAAGTAAGCAAACAGCTCTAGAAATCAAGTGATAAATCACTGTAAGTCATCTTTATTGAGTCACTTAAGTCAAAGCTAAACCTAATCTGTTTTGCCCTGAAACATGCATTAGAGCAATTGTTCTTAAACAGCAGTGAACATCAAGATAACTTGAATGGATTACAAATAAAAATAAAACAGATTACCATGATTAGGTTTCATTTCTGATCACTAGATCAAAAATGAAGGGTGAAGCCCAGGAATTAATTACTTTCCCAATAGTGACTGACCTCACCCACTAGCCCTGAAAGAAAAAAACCAAAAACCTTCCCTGGATGTGAGAACTGCTGAGTTTAAGGATCAGGGAAACTCTAATATATAAACTTGACCAGACCGCACTAGATTTGGTTCCCTTGTTCACACAGGCTAGGAGTTATGGCTTCCTTGGCCAGTATCTTAGTAAGGAGTACTGCACATTCATATCATCATTCTGCTTCACGTCTTTTAGGGTGATGCTACTCATATTTATGCTTAACTTAGCGACAGGGAGAGTCATCTGGTTCCTATTCCAGAGTGTGGCTTTGAGATACTCTTAAATTTTTGTGTGACTTACATAAAGTCTAGAATTTAAAAAATTGCTTTTTCTACCTATTGGATATTTGACCTTGGCCAAATTACTTAGTATTTCCGAGCTTCAATTTTCTCTTTCATAAAATGAGGATATTAATAGTAGCAGCTAGATAGGAACGTATTATAATAGTAAATTCCTACATTAAATGACTATTTTCAATTACAATCAGTACTTTGAAGTCTCAAATAGATAAAACTCAAGGAAGCAGCATTAGTTATGTAATGCTGATTAACAAAATTTGTTTGCCAATTAGAGATGCTTTAAATTATAAAACTACCCAGTACAGAGCCTGCCATAAAGCAGGTTCTCAGAAGTCCCATTTCTCTCTATGACTCCCTTTCCCTAACTCATGACAACTTTTTATGTTCTGCCTTGCTTGTTATTTTGCAGAGTTATTATTATCTCTTGTATTATTTAATTTCCTATTTGTCTTGTCTTTTAAATTACCCTTTAAACTCTTTGGAGGAAGGGACTACATACTACACTCATGGTGATATCCCCAGTGCCTAGCACAGGACCTTGAAACAGAAAGTGCTCAATAAAAGTGTCAATTGATGCGGGATAAAAATAGTAAAAAAGAATAAAGGAAAGACAGGAGTTTGTGGTAAGCAGAGTTAAGTGTGTCAGATACAGAGTAGCCTAACACTAGGGATGTTTAATTTCTCCCAACAGCTAGGCTTTGGCGTCCCATCATAATTACACAAACTTTATGTAATCACCTAATTTAAATACATATTTGAAAAACATTTAAATAGTGCAAATATTTTCAAAAGATACATATTTGAAGCTAAAATTATGATAAATAATTTTAAATTAAATATAGCTAACATTGCTAAATATGGCTAAATATGATAGATTGGACCTGGGACGTGTAGACAGGCAGATACACCTATACTTGATATACCCCCAGCAATTGAGTGGCATGAAAATATTGTATAAGTTGAGTTGAATCAAATGTTTTATTTCAAAGAAGGGGAAGAACATGACTCAGATAAAATTTGTTTATGAAGCTGGATTATAAAAGTAGGTAAGGGGACTTTCCTGGTGGCGCAGTGGTTGCGAGTCCACCTGCCGATGCAGGGGACAAGGGTTCGTGTCCCGGTCCGGGAGGATCCCACGTGCCATGGAGCGGCTGGGCCCGCGAGCCATGGCCGCTGAGCCTGCGTGTCCGGATCCTGTGCTCTGCAGTGGGAGAGGCCACAACAGTGAGAGGCCCGCATACCGCAAAAAAAAAAAAAAAAAAAAGTAGGTAGACTCACTACTAAGAATTTTAATTTCTGAAACATTCTTTCATTTTTAGTCAGATTAACAGAACAGAGGAAAGTTGAAAAATGAAAAATGTCTTTGAAAGAAAAAAATATCATTTATTCAGTTACATTGATGGTACCATTCTCATCTCCATTTGAAGAAAAAAAATCATCTCTTCCATTGAAGTGCCTTTGTGTCAGTGCAAATCAGGGTGGTAGGAGATCCTTCTAGGACTATACAAATATAGAAAAGACCAACAGGGATAGTGCCAACAAAACCTTCCCATAGACAGGGAATATGGTGAAAGGCTGTCAACAGGAAGGTCATTGAACAAGGAGGATCAAGGCTTGCTGGATTTCAAAGGCAGGAACTGGATGAAGAGTTCAGACATGAAATTCAGACTGTCATGGATGCAGTTGGTGAGAATGAACAGCCCTAACTGAGGGTATGGGGGTGTAGAAATGGGGTCCTGAGGAGTGGAATAACTGTTTGTCAGCTGTATATAGCAGGCAAATAGTATAATTGCACATAGGAGAGGATTTAGACTAGATGACACTTGACCTGAGAAGGAATCACCAGTGGCAAAGATGACAGCATCAGTGTTTTCCGTATTTGTGCCACTTTCAAAGGTGTTACTGTTTCTGTAAAGGCCTTTGTATTTGACTTTGTGATAACACAGCCTGAGAGAATAGCACTGGGATGATTATTACTACTATGGGAAATTTCTGGGCAGCTTGTTTGTTGAAATTAAAGAGAAGGTGTCTGGGCTTCCAGATGTATTGGCTCTTCATTCAGGGGTAAATTGTGCCTTACTCATCTAGTCCGTAGGTACAACTCTTTTACACACTGTTTAAAACATATGTTCTCCTTCATGAAAAGATTGAGCCACAACTCCAAAAGAGGGCAGGCATTTGGGCGATTTTTCCTGTCGTCTTCTGAGTGGGTCACATAGACACAATTGCCTGTGCTGTTGTGTCAGATTATAGGCATTGGTGGCAGCCAGTGGCATTGTGGTAATGGTGAGGCAGTGCCAGAATTGAAGTTATAAGGAAGTAGAAGAGTTGCACTTCAGCCTAGCCCAGGAAGTGAGAGTGAGAGATGCAGTCCCAGTAACATTTGGGGTAAAGAACTGAGCCTGCTGGGTTTAGCCCCTTGAACTCTCTCTTTCAGAGCCGTTCTGCCTGCAGGAAGGTCACCCTCTCTGTTCCTCCATATAGAAGAACCCTGGACTAAATGCCAAGTCTCTAGTGCTTTTATTGCTGTAAATGAAACTAATATAATTTCACTGTAAATGGAAGAGTCCTTAATCAAGTATATTATGATTTATTATTTTTTTTATTAATAAATTCTCCCTTGTCTTCCCTTAAGTTGAATATATGTCAGTAGGCCACCGTGCTTGGCACATGTGTGGAAATCCCTCATGACTTGTCTATTAAGCATGTAACTAGGATAATATCCTGAAATGATGACCTATAATGGTTTCCTAGAAGTCATCATCTCCTTAGAGGTGATAATAGAGATTTATGAATGGCAGCCCTCTGGCTCTGTCCTTGGTATCACTCTCGTGTAGGAAGTAATAAAATGTCAGATAGTTTGTGTTAATTTATGGGAAACAAGAGCTGGGAAAAGTGAAAGAGTCTGATAAGTATACATACGACTTGGTTGGTACTGTTTCTACTTTCTGACATTCTCTGGTTCTAGGATCTTTAGTTCTAACCCATTTCTGGCTGCTGTATATATGCTGAAGGTTGAGTTGCAGGTACTTAATATACTTCTGTCCTCCATTAGAGCTGCTCTAGGAGACTAAGGATAGCAAAATAGTTTTTCTTCAACACATAATTGTTGATTTTCTAGCTTTCAAGAAAAGGTGATAGACTATCCAGATATCCTATTGGATGTTTAGAGTCTCAGACAATGCCTCTTTATTAGTTAACAGTCTGACAGGTAAAGGCATCACCACAATTAAAAATAATAATTATAATAAAGTTCAAATTGGCAACATGAATTTAGTAGATTGAACCTTGGAAATTGGAGTTAAAAGATTTAACTCTCTTCACCAGCTATCTACCTCATCATGCACAACTCATTTAGATTCTCTAGACTTCAGATTCCTCATTCATTAGAATGTATCTCATGCTGTTAGTGTAACAGTAAAATGAGATATTACGCATAAGGCCTTTGAAAATAGAAAGACACTAGGGACAGTGCAGTGGTATTAACATGAGGAATCTGTGTATGGAGTTTGGGGATCTCTCCTTGACCAGGTGTGGAAGGACAATCAGGAATATTACTTCTGAGTTTTTTTTTTTTTTTAAGGCTCTCCTTACAGGGATGTAGCCTTAAAAATAAGCACAGAATGTGTACATATTGAAGGGAAATTAATAGATGGAAAGAAGTTTTAGAATAAAAAACAAAGTCAGTAAAAAATGTGGTGGATATTGAAATTGACTTTAGAAAAGACTGCCAGATTTTTCATATGTTAGTGATATGTAGATCTGCAGTGATGCATGGTGAATGTTTGGAAAAGAATCATTTTTCTTGGTTGAGAAGATAAATTTTGCACTACAAAAATATGTGATTGATAAAATATCATATATGCAATCTAAAAACTCCTCCAAGTTTGCAGCTAAGCTTCTTTTCAGATTTTTTTTTCATTTCTAACATAATAATTGAGTTAAATTATTTCATGTTTATATCTTTAAGCTGATGGCTATACTGGAGATAAAAAGTGATTTATGTGTGATCACCTCTAAGAAAACTGAGTACAAGGAGCTATTAAATATTAGAATGGAAGTTTCTGTGTTTTTTTTTTTTTTTTTAATAAGTTTAAGAAAAGCAAAGGGTGGAGAAAGAGCTGAAAAGGAAGGAGAGGCCTGGAGGGATGGGCCAGGGACACCTGGAATCCTCATCCAAGTGCTACACAATTGATACCTGGTCTAATAGGCTTAGATGTTGGACCTAGAAGTAGTTCCAGGGCCCAGTAGGTACCTGTTTCAAGTGCATATCATACACATATACAACCATTGCTCAACTTCCTAAGTGTTGGTTTTCAAATTTGACTTGTAACTTTTATAAGACCTTCTGAGAGCCTCTTAAGAAAGAAGAAACTTACATATTTTAATCCTGATAGGATATGATTTTATATCAAAGCTCCTAAAACAGAATGAATGAAATACAAAACTGTGCATTAAAACATGAACACAATATATATATATATTTTTTTCCTTTTTGCGTTATGTGGGCCTCTCACTGTTGTGGCCTCTCCCGTTGCGGAGCACAGGCTCCGGATGCGCAGGCCCAGCGGCCATGGCTCACGGGCCCAGCCGCTCCGCGGCATATGGGATCCTCCCAGACCGGGGCACGAACCCGTATCCCCTGCATCGGCAGGCGGACTCTCAACCACTGTGCCACCAAGGAGGCCCGAACACAATATTTTATTTTACTTTTATGCTTGACTGCAGATTAGAAATAATCTTGCTAACTCCTTTCTCCCTCTCTCCTACCACCTCTGCTATCCCCTCCCTCCAGTAGAAATAGAACGCATGAATTTTGGAATAAAATTGATTCCAAGTCAAGTAGATTGGTGGTTAAGAATGGGAATAGAGCGCCTCCCTGGTGGCGCAAGTGGTTGAGAGTCCGCCTGCCGATGCAGGGGATACGGGTTCGTGCCCCGGTCTGGGAGGATCCCATATGCCGCGGAGCGGCTGGGCCCGTGAGCCATGGCCGCTGAGCCTGCGCGTCCGGAGCCTGCGCGTCCGGAGCCTGTGCTCTGCAACGGGGGAGGCCACAACAGTGAGAGGCCCGCATACCGCAAAAAAAAAAAAAAAAAAAAAAAAAAAAGAATGGGAATAGAAACAAATGTTCATGGATCAGGAGCATGGAGTTGAGTGGTTTCCTGGGTGATGGCTTCTATTTTTTCTTCAATGCAGAGATCAAAGTCATCTGTTGAGAATGAGTGGCAAGTGGTAGAAGAGTAGACTTCAGGAGAGTGCAAAATGTAGGAAATAGCTGTAAGGATTGCCTGGGGGCCCCGGGGTCTAGTTGGGGTGGAGGAGCATGAATTTCTAACAGAACATGACTTGTTCATGTGCAGTAGCACCATTTTGGATGTGCTTGTGTGATTTTTCTCCAGGAGCAATGTCAATCTGGGAGCAGAGAAGGGAGGTACAACAGATGAATTGATCCATGGTATGTGTTTCTTAGATGGGTTCAATGGAAGAGGGATGGTGGAATTGTGGCTTTTGTTAGCAGGGTGGCTGAAGTGAAAGACAAGAGTCCTACTAGACCATGCAAAGAAGAAAATGAAGATGTGAGAGTATGGGCTCGAGTCTGAATGTCCTACTAAAGTGAAAGACCAAGTGTAGTAGGAATGAAGGCTATGGGCTGAATTGTGTCCCCCCCAAATTCCTCTGCTGCAGTCCTAACTCCCAGTATCTCAGAATGTGATTTTATCTGGAGACAGGATCTTTAAAGAGGTAATTAAAGTTAAATGAGGTCGTTAAGACAGGCCCTAGTGCAATATGATAGGTGCCCTTATAAGAAGAGGAGACAGGACACAGAAACACACAAAAGAAAGACTATGTGAAGACACAGAGAGGAAGCAACTGTGATGGTTAATTAGTTAATTAATTAATTAATTTATTTATTTTTGGCTGTGTTGGGTCTTTGTTGCTGTGTGCGGGCTTTCTCTAGTTGTGGTCAGCAGGGCCTACTCTTCGTTGCGGTGCGCGGGCTTCTCATTGCAGTGGCTTCTCTTGTTGCAGAGCACGGGCCCTAGGTGCACAGGCTTCAGTGGTTGTGGCACGTGGGCTCAGTAGTTGTGGCGCATGGGCTTAGTTGCTCCGTGGCATGTGGGATCTTCCTGGACCAGAGCTCGAACCTGTGTCCCCTGCACTGGCAGGCAGATTCTTAACCGCTGTGCCACCAGGGAAGCCCCTGTGATGGTTAATTTTAGGTATCTACTTTTCTGGGCTAAGTTATGCACGGATAGCTGGTAAAGCATGATTTCTGGGGGTGTCTGTGAGAGTGTTTTTGAGAGATTACTATCGAATCAGTAGAGTGAGTAAAGAGGACCTGTCATCACTAATGCCTGTGGGCATCATTCAGTCCATTTAGGGCTAAATAGAACAAAAAGGTAGAGGAAGGGTGAATTGGAAGGGTGAATTTTCTCTCTCTCTTTTTGAGCTGAGACATCCATTTCCTCCTGCCCTCCAGCACTGGAGCTCCTGGTTCTCAGGCCTTTGGGCTCAGACCGAATTATCCCACCAGCTGTCTTGTTTCTTCAGCCTGCAGGCAGCAGACAGTGAGACTTCTCGGCCTTTACAATCACGTGAACCAATTCCTACAATAAATCTCCTGTTGTACAGATCTACATATATCCTATTGGCTCTGTTTCTCTGAAGAACCCTGACTAATCCAGTAGAGAGACGCCTTAGAATAAATCAAAACTTCCAGCACCTTCATCTGGGACTTGTAGCCTCCAGAAGTGTGAGAAAATAAGTTTCTGTTGTTTAAGCCACTCATTCTGCGGTACTTTGTTATGGCAGCTCTAACGAGCTAATACAGAAGGTGTCAGGGTTTTGGAAAGATAAGAGGTTGAGGTCCCAAAGCAGGATTGCTTGTGTTTATATGAGTGGTGGGGTAATTCCTGGTGATAACAGCATCCAGGGTGTTGCTGTGGGAATGGGGACTGAAGTCTTAAGGAGGTGAAAGTCACTGGATGCAGAGAGAGCACAGCATACGGTATAAAGATAAATAATTCAAAACCAGTATTATGAGGTAAGAAACTGAAAGTTAATTGATGGCAATTGAGGGATCAGTTTACAATGTGCTTTGTAAATATCTTTTATAACAAAAATGGTCATGAGCTAATAAATGTGAAAGTGCCTTTTTATTTCAAATCATAAAGTAAAATCTCTGAATCCTGGTATGCACCAGTATAGCATGAACTGATTTATTTGCCTTATAAAATACTCTCTTCCTTTGACTTCTCCTTCCCTTTAAATTGTTTGATAGGGCAACTAAATTAGATGGGTAGAGAGTTCCCAGGGACAGCACAGAGCCTGGCATGGAGCATGGTGTGTTTGTTGAACCGGTAGGTGACTCTGCAAGGAGAGTGCCCTCAAATTCTCCCTTCCAGTAGTATGCTTGCCACGTTATCTGGGCCACCTAAAGTAAACAACCTTAGCAATAACAGAAAGTTACCAACCCACGTAAGCGAAGCCTCCATCCTGAATGTCCACAGTCGCCCGATGCCACTGTATTTCTCAAGCAGGTAGGCTCAAATACTTCATCCAAGCAACTCCAAGAAGAGTAGCTCTCTTAGCCATAATCTTCTGTCGTAGGGAAAAGGCAAATGAGCCCTGCTCTGATACGTCCAGTACTGAGATGTCCTTTTCTGGTTTTACACCCTAGGCACGTGCAGAGTAGAAGAGGCTGCTGGAACAGCTCACTCTCATTCACATTTCTCCCCCTTCCCTACTTTCTTTTTTTCCCCTCCAATACTCCCCGTCAGCCAACATGGTCTGTCTTTTATTTATGTATTTATTTATTTTGTTTACTGTCTATTTTCCTATTTTCTGCTACAATATAAACTTCATCAAGGCGAGGATTCCTTTTGTTTTTTTTCGCTGCTGTATCCCCAGCACTTAGAACAGTGCTGGACATACAGTAAACACTCAATGGTAATGTGAGCTGAAAACCCTAAGAAAATATATCCCTTTGCACCCAACTCCGAGAGTCCATTTTGACCCATTCACCAGGAGGTTGATTTGGGAGCTAGTTTTTGGGTCTCTCTAGGGTCTGAGGCAGAGTTAAGCCAAGTGAGGCATTCTGAAGTTTTTAGAGGACTAATACTGTGCTTGCACTGGAGCCACAATGCTACTTGGAACTGTTTCATTTATGTAGCAAGTATGTTTCCCTACAGTGACCTGTGAGCATATCAGAGCATATAAGGGTCTGTAACAATTCACTCTTGAGTCTTAGTCTCCTCCAATGCAAAACCATGATAATAATACGTACATTACAATGATGCCCTAGGGATTAAATGAGGTTTATGTGGCATTACCCAGTACCCTACAAGCATTCAGAGTAGAACACAATTCTTGAGTCCCTACCATGTGCTGGACACCATATTAAGAGATGTACATGCATTGCTTCTAATCCTCACTATAGTCCTGCAAAATAGATGTTATCTCTTCCATTTTACAAACAAGCAGTATAGCTCAGAGCAGTTTAAATGACTTCACAAGTCACAGTGATTTTTTTTTTAATTTTTTTAAAATTTTTTGCTTTATAACAAATTTAATCAGTTATACATATACATATGTTCCCATATCCCCTCCCTTTTGCGTCTCCCTCCCACCCTCCCTATCCCACCCCTCCAGGCGGTCACAAAGCACCGAGCTGATCTCCCTGTGCTATGCGGCTGCTTCCCACTAGCTATCTACCTTACGTTTGGTAGTGTATATATGTCCATGCCGCTCTTTCACTTTGTCACAGCTTACCCTTCCCCCCCATATCCTCAAGTCACAGTGATTTTTAAAAAAATTTATTTACCTATAGTTGATTTACAGTGTTGTGTTAGTTTCAGGTGTACAGCTTCAGATTCTTTTCCCTTATAGGTTATTACAAGATACTGAATATAGCCCCATGTGCTATATAATAAATTCTTTTTGTTTATCTATTTTATATATACTGGTATGTATCTATTAGTCTCATACTCCTAATTTATCCCTCCCCTTCCTTTCCCCCTTTGGTAACCATAAGCTTGTTTTCTATGTCTGTGAGTGTGTTTCTGTTTCATAAATAAGTTGATTTGTATTATTTTTTTAGATTCCACATATAAGTGATATAATATTGTCTTTCTCTGTTTGACTTACTTTACTTAGTATGATAATCTGTAGGTCCATCCATGTTGCTGTAGATGGCAATATTTCATTCTTTTTTTTCACATTGTTAATGTTAAATCTCAGCACTTTGGGCACAGATATTTTACATTAACTAGGCTGGCCCTGTGGTATACTAAATATTACTAAGCCACAGCTGGCTTAACATTTCAAATGGATCACAAGCTATGCCAAAATATGCGTAATGAATCTGGAAATCTGTCTTCTTTTCAAATCTGATCATTTTAAGAATAGTACTCCTTCATCCTCCCGGTAGAGCATGGCTGGATTTGACAAATTTTTCTCTATTGTCTGGTCACTGGTGTCAAGATTATGGAAAAATTATAGAATTTCTTAGAGAAGGAGCAGAGAATGAACCTTATTATTTTAGCAGAGACTTAGCATCATTTTGGTCACCTCGAACTGTGAACCATGAACAAAGGCTGGGAAGCTATCAGGGCTGTTTTTTCTTTCTCAGTTTGTTTATGTTTGTCTTCCTCCAGGAGATTGTGAGAACCATGAAATCTAAACTGTGCCTCCCGTTTCTAGTGCAGTGGTTAGTGCTAGTAAACATATACTTAATTGAATAAAAATAGAACAAATAAATGATGATGAGGAGTCTTTTCAAGCTGTATTTAGTTAAATAGTTTAAATTTATGCTTCATATCTGACTTTAATGCTGGTAAGAACAGAGATTTTAGTCCCATCTTATGGATTCATATACCATATTTCTTTGGGGAGTGACACAGTGGTTTGTTTTCTCCCAATAGTTATAGAACTAATTCCCATATGTTCAGTGAATCTGTGCCAAGTGTTAGAAGAGCATGACAAGCTTAATAGTCATAGTAGCAAACACTTTTACTGCATTTACTATGCTCACGGTTCTGACCACTTTACCTTTGTTATATCATTCAATACACAAAACAACACTGTGAGGAAGGTACCATGATCATCTCCATGACAAATAAGGAAATCGAGGCACTAAAAACATAGTCAATCACCCAAAGAAATAATTAGCTGTGGAGCTAGGATTTGAACCCAAGCGATTTGGCTCCAGAGCCTAAGTGCTTATTCACAACTTTATAAACCCTCCTTAAATCAAAGAATTCACAGTAAATATGAACAATGATAATAACTATATAATGGGATAATATTTTGATATATTAACCAATTTTTTTTGTTCTCAATATCCCCAGAACTTTATGATCTTTTCCCTCCTTCCAATAGCAACTACAACTTGGTGCCCTCAGGAAAGGCATGACAGAATAGAACACAATAAACAAAAGAATTAAATTGTGAGCTCCGGACATAAAAGATATGAAAGGACATAATTTTGTCTCATCCATCAGGCCAGGTGAGCTTGTCTTCTCAGTGGAGGAGAGAGAACTGGAACCTCTGGTTCTAGCCACCCCTCCCTTAAGTTCCCTCCCTGGGAGAGAGGGAGAAATGCAGATCTGTGACAGAGAACCTGAGCCTCGCACCCATAGACCCAGGAAAGTACATGGAAGCTGGTAAGACCCCAGACCTTCCCTGGCCCAACATGGAATGGGAACAGTAGGGCATATAGGGCAAAACGCCTTAGGCAGCCCTACTTAATTTCTCACAGTGGTGGTTAACAGCAGGAACTGATTCTTTATCATATGTCAAAGAGGCATGAGTGGCAGAGACAGCTGAGTGTCATGAGATCTTGGCATGGGAATGAACAGGGCGCAGTGGTGACCTAATGGATTGATGGGGTTCAGGGCAGGCCACCCCCAAATATATCACTTTGGCACATTGATTATTGTGAATTGAAGCTACTTGAGAAACAGCTGGTGCAGAAAGGACATTCTGACCCTCCTCTCTGTCCCCCTGAAAGCAGAAAATAAATCTCTCATGTAAAAGTTACCCTTCCTGCATTAGGAGGTAGAGAGACCTCCTTTGGCCAGAGACAGGGAATTCAGGGCTGTGAAGTTATGTATCTCTGCTTAGTTTCTTCAATAATTAGTACCCAAGCCTAAGTTTCTTTGTCTTGTCAGTTCTTCACAGATGTATTGTTTCTTTGTCTAAAACTTATTAAAGCTGCCTGCTTTGATCATTCCTTTGAGTTTCACATTTCTGTAAACTCCTGTACATATGAAATTAAAAATTTATTTTCTCCTCTTAATTTGTCTCATGTCAATTTAATTATTAGACCAGTCAAAAAAACCTAGAAGGATAGAGGAAGCAGTTTTTCCTCCCCAACAGGAGGAATGACTGAACACCTAACAGACATGAGGCAGTCTCAGAGATGTCATTGTGGTGATGCTGGCTGAGGACCAGCTGTATCACTCTTCTGTGCACCCTGCCCAAGCACCTGATGGCTTGGTGCCACATGAGCCCCTAAAGATCCAACCCACAGGATGAAGCTGGAGTAGCAACCTGAATTAACTGAGAAGACGTTTCTGTTACCAGGCAGAAAAGGGGGGGCTTGTGATAAAAATTAAGTTGTTATAGAAAAAAATGCAGGTAACATATTAAACTAAATGTCTTGCATATTAGAATTTGTGCTTGTGAATATTCTTCAGTACAGTAAGTATCATTTACTGTTGGATGTATGCTAAGAACTGTGCCAAGTACTTTATAATAGTTTTTTCATTTAGTCCTCATAATGAATTTAGGACAGGGGTTCTATTTGTGTTCCCCCATTTCATACTTATGGGAATTGAGGCTTGTAATAGGCAAGTAACTTTCCCAAAATTACAACAACTAGGTCACAGGGTAAGGAGTCAATTTCTGTCTCACCAGATCCAAAGCATCTGCTCTTAAATATTCTATCAGTTCCTCAGATTTATTTTCTTAGAGTTGAAATAGCAGAAATTTGGGACTGATCTTTCTCACCTTGCTTCTCTTACCCTTATGTTCGATTTCAAGACCTGTGGAGTCTACGTCTAAGATACACATTGACTCCATCCACTTCTTTCTGTTTTCTCTGATAGCACACAGCCCACGTTACTGTCAAAGCTGCCACATACAGTGACCAGAGGGAAGCCTGCAGACCATGGAAAGCTGGTCTGCCTTGACAGAGTTTCACAATGTCTTAAAAGGGGGGAATTGCGCAAGGTACTTACACATTTCAAGCGCTGGAATTATCAAAGGGAGGCTTTAAGACAGAAGAAAGCAAGGTCTTGGTCAGGATTTGTGAACTTGGCAGGAGATGCTGGTCTTGGGAAAGCATGAGTCTATGCAGTTACTGCTAGAACAGCTAATCAGTGGTCTTCTGGAGCATGTGGGTCGCAATGAGCTGGTAACTATTTGACCTTGATTTGTGGTACACATCCTAGTTGGGGTGCTTTATCTATCTCATTAGTCACAGCATAGTTCACTACCTCCACTTCTTTCTTGGCCTTGTGCAACAGCCCGATTAGTCTCCCTGATTTCACACTTTCTCACCTCCAGTCCTGTCTTGACAAAGCAGCCAAAGCGATCTTTCTTAAAACCTCAGATTGGATGTCATTTCCCTGCCTAAAACTCTTCAATGGCTTCTCATTAAACTTGAAATAAAACACCAAATTCTTGGCACAGCCTTCACCCCTGTCAATAATTCCAGTATCATCCTGTGCTATTTCTCCTGCACACACTGTGCTCCATCAACCCTGGCCGTCTTTGTTTCTTTTTTTTTTAATTAATTTTTATTGGAGTGTAGTTGATTTATTTTGTTTCTTAAATGTGCCAACTCATTGCTACCTGCATCCCTTCACACATGTTCCAGCTGCCTGAGTGATCTCCAGTTCTTCCACTGCTACATGCCTTATAACCCCCATATCTCGGCTTAAAGAAACCTCTCAAATCCACCTTTTATGGTAGGTCCCTTTAGATCTCAGAGTGCAATGTATTTCCTTTCATAGCATATGTTAACAATTTATAATTGTATACTTGAAACCGTGCAACTCAGATTGGGACTTGAACCCAGCCAAAACCCAGATTGGGACTTGAACCCATGGTCTTTTTTTTTTTTTTTTTTTTCTTTTTGCGGTATGTGGGCCTCTCACTGTTGTGGCCTCTCCCATTGCGGAGCACAGGCTCCGGATGCGCAGGCCCAGCGGCCATGGCTCACGGGCCCAGCCGCTCCGCGGCATATGGGATCCTCCCAGACCGGGGCACGAACCCGTATCCCCTGCATCGGCAGGCGGACTCTTAACCACTGCGCCACCAGGGAGGCCCCCCATGGTCTTTTAATTGAGATCACACACCTGGTCTCAGGACGTAATGAAGCTCAGGTTCTTGATGTTCTCATTGCAGAAAGAATTCAGTGAGAGACAAAGTGATAGGTAAGAAGTAGATTTATTTAGAGAGAAACACACTCCACAGAGAGAGTGTGGGCCGTTTCAGAAGGTGAGAGGCACCAGGGTATAGGGTTTTCAGGGTATAGGGGTGGGTAATTTCACAGGCTAATGAGTGGGAGGAGTATTCCAGCTATTTTGGGGAAGGGGTGGGGACTTCCAGGAATTGGGCTGCTGCCCACTTTTTGACCTTTTATGGTCAGCCTTGGAACTGTCATGGTGACTGTCGGTGTGTCATTTAGCATGCTGATGTGTTACAATGAGTGTATACTGAGGCTCAATGTCTAGTGGAAGTCAAAATGTCCACCATCCTGGACCTGTTGGTTCTAACCAGTTTATGTCATCTCCTTGGGCTATGTCAGTCTGTGACCAGCTCTTAATTAGGAAAAGTAACAAACCTAAAATTTATTTACTGTGTGTTTTTTTTTTTGATGAGGAGTTTTTATAGCAATTGGTCAAGGGCAGGGTTGCTGATAAGATCAGGGTGTGTGCAGGGCCTGCACTCCTTTAATCTTGTCTCAGGTAATCTCTCTTTTTTTTTTTTTTTTGCGGTACGCGGGCCTCTCACTGTTGTGGCCTCTCCTGTTGCGGAGCACAGGCTCCAGACGTGCAGGCTCAGAGGCCATGGCTCACAGGCCCAGCCGCTCTGCTGCATGTGGGATCTTCCCAGACCAGGGCACGAACCCGTGTCCCCTGCATCGGCAGGCGGACTCTCAACCACTGCGCCACCAGGGAAGCCCCTAAAGTTTATTTAAAAAAAAATCTTAAAAATGGATATATCCTATCTACAATGAATAAAGTTGTTGTGAAGATAAGAGACGTAAAATGTTTTTGATAATCAGGATCTTTGTATGAATAAGATACTGTAACCACAAAGTGTGATGACCTCATATGATAAGCCTCATAAGATTAGAAGCAACAGAGCTTATCAGTGAAGAGTTGGGTGGGTTAGAGTCAGGAAATCTGGGTTTGAACCCTTGAACTTCATGTACTAGTCGTGTGTCCTTGGGCAAATTAATCTGTCTTTGTGCTTTCATTCCTTTGTCTATAAAAAAGAGAACAAAAAAAATTACTTACCTTCAGAGGTTGGGGATGAAATCATATAATACATATAAAGTGCTTGGCTCTTAGGAAGAGTTTACTCAAAGAGTTCAATAAAAGTTCGTTATGCTCAGCTTTAGATATAGAAACATAATTTGGGGAAGGGAGTGGGAAACCTATAGAACCTACAAAGACAAGTAGGTGTCTGTTACTTTGTAATCATGGCAAATTAAAAAAAATTGTGAAGAAATTTTAGAAGTCAATGTTAATGCTTTGAGAGAATAGTATTAAAAATATATTTCTTCATTTAGTAAAAACAAGTGTTTGAAATACCTGTAATATCCTCTGAATGTATGGATTCTGCTTATTTTAAACTTTTCTGAAGTAGTTAGGTAATATTTCATTGTTGGGGTTATTTTATGATTTTCAGTAAACACATCTGTAAAGTGTACAACACTTTATGAGCAAGGAATGACTTAATATACTCCCAAACTCCAAGATGTTATGTAACGATTTATGCAATTAATATTGCATGCATATTAGGCCTTATTGATTTATATCCTAAGTATCTTCATGAAGAACGCTGTGAATTACCAAACTCATTTATTGCAGTGGTTGTCATGTTCATTTTAGCCACTGTTGGCCCAGAAGACTCCTATTACTTGTGGGTTTTCCTCCATTCATCCCTTCTCTTCAATTAAAAAGTCATTTTTTGGGGGGGTTACACTTGGCCACAGTTACACTCCTTAAGGGAATACTTTCCTCTGTAGCTGATAGTTTGTGAACATATTTGGGACATATTTCATATATGCTGGTGGTAAAAAGGGAGAATAAAAGGAATGGAGAAAGGCATTAACTGAAATCAAGCTGTCAAGAAATAGGACTCCAAAATAACAGCAATTAAATTCCCTGACATTGTGGGACAGCTTGGTGTTTCTGGCCTCATGAATATATTTCTAAGTGGTGATCCAGTTGCAATCAATATATTATTATAGAATTGCAGTTCCCATGTCCTCTGACAAAGGACCTCCAAGAAGAATATTTCCTACCATTCTCCTTTCTATAGATTCATAGTTCCACTAGATTTTCTGTCTATGTCATGGTGAAGTGGTGGAGGAAGAGGGCAGGAAGAGGTTTCCTTGAAAAGGAGTCAGCAGAGTCTAGTGAAACTAGAGCATTAAGAGCAAAAGCAAAACAACAACAAAAAAAACAGGATCAAAATGCAACTTTACTCTTGTCAGTCCAGTGGAAGAATTTTGCCATTGTATATTGGGCCAGACCATGGGAAGCCACACTTGACTAAGGAGTGGGGGTATCATGTCACTCAGAGGTCACAGAATTGGAGCTAAGAGCAGTAACTGGATGAGACCATTGTCTTCCTCAGGGAAGGGGTATGTTTTGGTTGAATAGAAGAGTTGTGTTATGTTTTACATCCTCCTCCAGAAAGGATCCTTTAGACTCATTTATTTGTAGACACAATTGAATGCTACCTCATTATGCTACTGCTTCTTGAGATACAGTGTTTGCATTTTAACAGAGTTGTTTTTATGGCAAAGGGTAAAGATTTAAAAGTGTAATTTCAGGCTTTAGGGACCTGGGAGTTCGGAGAGGGGCTGTATTAATTAGATTGAAGACCAAATCACTGCAATAGAGAGATCTATAAATGCAAAGACTAAAATAGGTAGTAATTTATTTCCCTTTAATGTAAAAGTCCAACATGGGTAGGACCTGCTCTGAGAAGCCATCCAGATATCCAGGCTGTTAGGGGCTTTTCCATATGCCAAGGGGCATATTATATTATTATTTTCTACAAGTTTGAAGCTGAGTTCCACATCCACATTCAACCATCAGGAAGGAATAAGGCAGATTTCCTCCTTAAGGAAGTGATTAGGCTAAAGTCTTACACTTTGCTTCTGCTCACCTTCTATTGGTGAGAACTTTGGCCACCCAGAGACCAAAGGGGACTGGTCTTTGGTTGATTAGCCATGTGCCTATGCTGGATAATTAGCTGACACAGCTATGGAGGGCTTTCCTTTGCCTTGAATTATTTCCTGAGACCTGCCTTATATATTCCACCACCACTTGACTCCATATTCAGAAGTTATATTTTTTATTCTTTGAAAAAAATGAAGATATCTCAGTTGCTATGATAGTCATAGACATAATAGCTGAAAACTTCCCTAACCTGGGAAAAGAAATAGACATCCAAGTCCAGGAGGTGCAGAGAGCCCCATACAGGATTAACCCAAAGAGGAATACAACACGACACATTGTAATTAAAATGACAAAAATTAGAGAAGGAGAAAGAGCAGAGAGAACCAGGAGATGACGGAGGAGATTACTGTAGTAGGTTGAAAGTGAGGAAGAAATCCTTGGTCACCAACCTAAAGGACTTTGAAAAACATGTAAATATTACAGAATATCTGACCTTTTACAAAACCCTCAACATTTGTATAAGGTCCACTATACTTGTTGCTATGTCTGTTTCTTTGGGAGGGTGGGGGGTGGAGAAGGGTGAGAGGTTATGAATTGGTTTGGTTTGCTTTGTTTTGTAGAAATCTAGGTAGGTATATTAGTTTCCTATTGCTGCTTTAACAAATTACCACAAATTAATGCCTTAAAACAATACCAATTTAATATCTTATAGTTTTGGGTTCAGATGTCCAAAACTGGCTTTCACTGGGCTGAAACCAAGGTGTTGATAGGACTATGCTCATTCTGGGAGCACTAGGGGAGAATCCATTTCCTTGCTTTTTTCAGCTTCTAGGGTTGCATTCCTTGAATTCCTTGGCTCATGTTCCTCATCTCCCTCTTCAAAGCCAGCATCATTGCATCTTCAAAAATCTTTCCTCTCTAACTTCCACCTTCCTCTTATAAAGACCCTTCTGATTACATGGGGCCAGCCCAGATAATACAGTTTTCTCTCCCTGTCTCAAGATTCTTTATTTAATCATATCTGTAAATTTCCTTTTCCATGTAAGGTAACATACTTGTAGATTCTGGGGATTAGCAATTGGATATCTTTGGGGATACCTGAAAGACATTGTGGATATCATTCAGACTACCACAGTAGGCATCCTGGTGTGGTAGGCTGAATAATAGTTCTAGTTTAGAAGGTGGAAAAGAAAATTTGCCCTGATTTTGAAAAGTTAGGTCTGGGACATCTGTGTGATAGGAAATAATATGGGTTAAGGGGTAAATTAAAATCATCCATTTTAAAATTATTTCTAATATTGAATATTAAGTAACACTCATAAATATCTGAAAATTTTTATTGAAGCATGAGGGCAATATGTCCTGTTAGCATTTTATTCATTTGGCAAGTATTCACTGAGCATATATTAGGTGCCAGGACTGTGAGTGCCAGAGTACTTAACCAGGTATAAGATACAAAGTTTGGTTTCAGGACACTTCAATTTTGTGGGACAGAGAGAGAAGGACATTAGTACTGGCTTGGCCAAAAAGTTCATTTGGTTAGCGAACATGTTGCTCAATAAAGATGTTTGTGAAAATCAAAAATGTGCCTTTTATTTGTACTTAAAACCAAATAAGCTTTTTGGCCAATCCAATAATTTTACTACAGTGTGATAAATGCAATGATAGGTAAAACATAGGAACAACATCCAACTACTTGATCAAAGAAGACTGGAGGGGATGGAGCCAAGATGGCAGAGTAGGAGGATGTGGAATTCACATCTTCTCACAACTAGGGCACCTACCAGGCATTGGTGGGGGACCTCGGACACCTAAGGGGATAGGAGGAATCCCTGCACGACCAGGTAGGACATTGGAGGGAAGGGGGGGTGAAGAAAAGTGGTGGTGGGACAAGACCGGTACCCCTGAGGGGGGGCTGGAGGAAGGGGAGAGGTTCCCATGTTCAGAAGGGTCCACTCATGGTGAGGGGGTCAGCAGGGACAGAGAGGGATCTTCAGGGGATTGGAGGATTGGAGGAAAACGTGGCCAGCAACTCCCCTGCCTGCTTGGGCCCCAGCAAGCCTGCTGGGGTCTCGGGCCTGAGCCCCCCCACTGCCAGGGCCTCTTCTGGCTGTGTGGGTCCCCAGCTCTGAACCCCACCTCAGCCAAGGCCTCCTCTGGCTGTGCACATTCTGGCATCCTGAGTGCTGCCCCTGACAGGGCCTCCTGTGGCCACGTGGGTCCAGGTGGGCTGAGCACTGCCCCCCTCCAAGGCCTTCTCCAGCTGTGCCAGCCCAACATGCAAGCATGCCTGTGGAAGCCTGTGCCCCAGCTGGCCTGTGCAGGCACATGTGCTATGGACCAGCTCCAGGAACAGATGCTGGAGAGAGGATACATGCAGAGGTGGGGCTGAAACAGTGGGTCTAGAGACCTACCTGGAGGTCTTGGAGGCCTACTGGGGAGGTGGGGGTAAGCTGTAGCTCATCATGGAGGCAACAACACTGATAGAGGAGGCACCAGGATTTATTTATTTATTTATTCTTTTAATTTGTTTTTTATCTTTTATTTTTATTCTTAATTTTAAAAAATTAAAAAAATTATTTCCTTTATTTTTTATATTTTATTTTTTTTCTGTTGTGGTTCTGTTTTGTTGTTGTTTCATTTTTATTGTTATTTTTTCTAATACGTTTTTTATTTTCCTGAAACATGTGTGAACTGCAAGTTGACACATTCCAAAGCCACAACATCTGAGTCAACAGAAGAAATGGGGCTTTCATCTACCAGCAAGTACTTCCCTGTGGCTGAAGTGGTTTATGCTAGGGTGGGATGCAGGGGTGGGAGGAAGGTAAGGTGAGATGAGTGAAAGATGAGCCTGGAGCCTTAAGTCAAGCAAGATCACTGCAGTTTGGGCCTCCCTGGTGGCGCAGTGGTTAAGAGTCCGCCTGCCGATGCAGGGGATACGGGTTCGTGCCCCGGTCTGGGAGGATCCCATATGCCGCGGAGCGGCTGGGCCCGTGAGCCATGGCCGCTGGGCCTGGGCCTGCGCATCCGGAGCCTGTGCTCCGCAACGGGAGAGGCCACAACAGTGAGAGGCCCGCATACCGCAAAAAGAAAAAAAAAAAAAAAAAAAAAAAAAGATCACTGCAGTTCAACATTTATATATCAACTTTCTTATAAACCAGGACAAAGTGTTAAACTGGATCCTGACGGCCATGGGAACCATTAATTATGTTGACTCTCCAATTTTCATTTCAAAAAGTTTAAAACCATTGGCACAGCACAATCATCCCCTCAGTTCTCAGCTCTCCCTATTCTTTCCTTAACCACCTGTACCCACAACAAACTCTCCAGCTTCCTCCAACACTATTCTTGCCTCAGTGTCTCTACCTGGAATAGTTTGCCTGCTCTAAATCCTCTTCCCCTGCAAGCTCCATTTCTTCCTTTGTAAATACTGCCCTAGGCGGCATTCATCAGAGCAGGGTGTAAATAACCACACTGTGTGTCACTAGACTGTGGCCTTCCTGAGGATGGGAACCTTGTTTACATCATCCAGATATCCTCACTATCTAGCATAGTGTCTGGCACTTAGAAGATGTTTAGTAGGTATGTATTGATTACATCAAAAGCTCCAAGAGCTTCTCATCAAACACTTTGCTTATATGTTTTTTCAACCTTGTTAGTTGCTTTGATAAAGTAAGTCTTCTAATCACTGTCAGACAGAGAAAGGCAACACATTTCTATATTTGAGTAGAGAATCAAGAAGAGATAGTAAAGGCTTCTAGTGTCCTTCTGAAAAGCATCTACAAACAGACTCAAGTTATCAAGAGGGAGAGGAAAATCATTCCTCTTCGGAGGTGTGCTCCAAGGCACTCGTGAACCTTGCATTCTTTACTGATACATCTTCGTTCTTTACCAATACGTCTTCATAATTATTGTCTATAATGGCTTCCTTTTCATTCTAGGTTTCTTAATCTCCATAGGACTGCCTGTCAGGTCCTTGGGAAGGTCATAATTATAAAGAGGCTTCAATTTTTTGATGTAGATTGAGTTAAACAGTCTTCGGAAGCTTCGTTTAATATTGGAGGAGGTCAAGCTATGAGCTATTTCCGTAAAAATTTTGTTTGTTATTTCTGCAAACTCCCTGATCACAGGATCTTCATCCCAAAGCGCTCGGCCAATAGCTGTAACAGCAGAAAGGCCATTAATTCAAGGCATCACTCTCATAGTCTGAGAAGCTCTAACCCTAAGCAGCCTCACCACCTTTCACAAAAGCCCCCCTCCCCCAATTTTTGTTACTTTGACAAATAGCATCCAGGAAGTTTTTTGTCCTCTATCCTCACCAGACCTCATTAAAAGAAAAAAGGAAATATTCACTAAGTGTTTACTGAATGCCTATTATGTGCTGAGCATTCTGGTAGACAGCATAAACATATATTCATGAAGAGGTTCAGTATTGCTCATAATAATGAAAAAAGTGGAATCAGTCTAAATGTTCAATATGAAAGTGCTTAAAAATTAGAGATATCATAGGGCCTCCCTGGTGGCGCAAGTGGTTGAGAGTCCGCCTGCCGATGCAGGGGATACGGGTTCGTGCCCCGGTCTGGGAGGATCCCATATGCCGCGGAGCGGCTGGGCCCGTGAGCCATGGCCGCTGAGCCTGCGCGTCCGGAGCCTGCGCGTCCGGAGCCTGTGCTCCGCAACGGGGGAGGCCACAACAGTGAGAGGCCCGCATACCGCAAAAAAAAAAAAAAAAAAAAAAAAAAATTAGAGATATCATAAAGTGAAGTAGCACATACATAGTGAAAAAGTTATAAAACAGTTATGATAGTTTTAAAAATAAATATGTAATAGTTTATATTCTTTAAAAATATCTGCAATAAGATATATACCAAAATGCTAGTATCATTATATTCATAGGTTGAGCTTGTGGGAAGTTATTATTTTCTTTCTTAATAAAAAGAAATAGAGAAGGAAAAAAGGACAGATTTAGAAAAGAGAGAAAAAGGAGAAGGAACAGAAGGAGGAGGAAGAGAGAAAGAAGAAAAATATTCTGAGTGACATGGAGGGAGTGCTTAGTATTTAGCCGGCAGTCAATAAATATGAATGGATAAAAAAGGAAGGAAGATAATGATGTGTCAATGTAGATTCATCAACTGTGACAAAGGTACCACTCTGCTGGGGGATGTTGGTAATTGGGGGAGGCTCTGCATGTGTGGGGGCAGGAGGTATACAGGAAACCTCTGTATCTTCCACTCAATATTTCTATTAATCTAAAATTGCTCTAAAATATAAAGTCTATTACCAAAAAAGGGAAGGAAGGCAGCCACCTTATTTTCTGCGTCCCCTGTTTGTAATTCTGATCCTGAAGGGGAAATAGGCAGAGGCTAAGAGAGAGATGCTGAAGATCCAAACATTTTGAAAGAATAAACATTACCCTTCTTTAATTTCTTCTGGTGCAAGTGTACATTGCTCTCCACTAAAATGTAAATCCTCTGAGGGAAGGGACTTTGCTTTGTCTGCTACTCTATATCCTGCAGATAGAATAGTGCTGTCACATAGTAGATGCTGGAAAAATGTTTGTTGAATGGATTAATGAGTGAATGAATTCTTAACTCTCTGTAGTTCCTAAGGACTCTAGGATAATAGGTCTCAACTAATGAAAGGGACAGATGGAGAGATTGTGAAACGGAGAGAGAAAGAATAAAAAATAAAGAAGATGTCCCTTAACCCAGTCCTTCCACTGATTTCCCCTTAACTGCCTAGCTACCTCTACCACCCTCTTCCCATCCCTGGCATCACTATAGAGCTCAGATATAAATTGAATCACAAACAGTGAAGTTATTTAGGCCTATACATAAAGATTTCATTATAACTTCAACACTTACCCTCAAGCATGACTTCAATTTCATCTCTGTGCAGTAAATGGCCACCCAATTTTGCCAAGTACCCTATGCACAAAGTAGAATTAAAGTTACCCCAAAATACCTTATGAAAATACATTATCTGATATTATCTGGCTACCTTCATTGCTTTCTTCAAAGCAAAGCATCTCTAGATTATCCTTGAATCATCTTTTAGTACTTTCAAATAATTATTAATAAAATTCTTTATTGAGATATACATGTGTTTATAAATGTGCAGAAATCATAATTGTACAGCTCAGTAAATGACCACAGAGTGAATACATCTAGCTACCACCTAGGTCATTAAATAGAATATTACTATTATCCTAGGAGCCTCCCTCATGCCCTTTGCAGCCTCCTCCTTCACCTTTCAGAATACATTCTTTTGTTCAACGTTATATTGTGTGATTCATCCATGTTTTTAAATATAGCAATAGTTCATTCATTTCCATTGCTACATGACAGAGGTTGGCAAAGTTCTCTTGAAACACAGCCATGCTTATTGGCTCATTTGCTTATGGATTATCTACGGCTGCTTTCACCCTCCAACAGCAGGGTTGCATCATTGCGACAGAGACCATATGGTACTCAAAGCCTGAAATATTTACTATCTGGTTCTTTACAAAAAGAGTTTGCAGAATGCTTTTATATGATATTCCATCTTATTAATGCAGCACTTTTTAGCCATCCTGCTTATGATGGACGATGTGTTGTTTCCAATTTTGGGCTATTATGAATAATGATGTTATTGTGGGCATTCTTGTACATGAATTTTTGCATAGATTTGTGTGCATTGCTGTTTGGTATATATATGGCTAATGGATATGCTTATGTTCACCTTTAATCATTACTGCAGAACAGTTTCCAAGGTGGTTGTACCAGTTTTCATTCTTACATTTACATTGCTGTACATCCTCTCTAACACTTGAAATTGTTAGTCTTTTACCTTTCAGTCAGTCTCATGGGTTTGGTGGTATTATTTTTGTATATTTATTGGCCACTTGGATATTTCTTTAGTGAAATGTCTGTTCAGGTAAGTCACTTGTTTTTATATTGAGGTGTTTTTAAATTATTTATTCTTAGGCATTTTAAATTCTGGATACTAATCTCTTAGAATATTACACCCATTACAAATAACTTCTCCTACCCCAGGGCTAAACTTTTCCATTTGTATTGGGGTGTTTTTTTTTGTTTTTGTTTTTTGATGAACAGAAGTCCCTAATTTTAATGTAATCCAATTTATGGTTAGTGAGTTTTGGGGTCCTGATAGGGAATCTTTGCTGTCTGAAGGTCATAAAGATATTCTTCCATATTTACTTCTGGAAACTTTATTGTTTTACCTTTTCACATTTTTGGATTGCAAGCCCAACTGGAATTATATGGCATAAAATAGGGGTTGAGATTACTTAACTATGCAATTAATCAAGTACCATTAAGAGAAAAAAAAAGTCCTTTCCCTAATGCTTTGCAGGGTCATTTATATCGTGAATTGTGCAGGGGTCAGTGTCTTGACTCCATTCTATCATTGTGCCACTTCCATACTACCTTAATGTAAAATGGGTCTTGATATCCAGTAGTATAAGTTCTTCAACTTTGTGATTCTTCTTCAGATTATCTTGGCTATTCTCAAATCTTTAAATTTTCATGTAAAAATAATCAGCTTCTCAATTTCACACACACACACACACAAAACCTCTGGTGAAATTTTGTTTGGAGTTGTATTGAATATACTGAACAGTCTGGTGAGAGTTGACATTGTTACAATACTTAATTCTTTAATCCATAAACATGATATATCACTCTATTTAAGTCTTCTTAAAAACTTCTCAACATTTTCTAGTTTTTTTGTGTATCAGTCTTGTACATCTTTCCTTAGTTTTATTTTGAGGTATTTGATGAATTTTTGGTACAGTGCACTAGGCATCAAAAAATTGATTTTCTAGTTGTTTATTGATAGTGTGTAGAAACCCAATTGATCTTTGTATATTGATATTATATATAGAAAACTTGCTGAATTTATTTAATTCCAATAGTTTTTCTGAATTCTTTCCAGTGTTCTAAATACTCAATTATTTATCTTCAAATTTTGGAAGTTCTATTTTCTTTTTTCCAGACTTATACATTTTATTTCTTGTTATTACCTTATTTTAGTTTTGGAAAATTTTTGGTCACTATCTCTTCAACTGTTTATTTTGTCTCACTCTTTCCCCACTATCCTTATGGAATGCGTATGTTAGACCTTATAACCATATCTCATATTATTATGCTCTTTTCATATTTTCCATTTTTAACTCTTTGAGCTTTGATCTTGAGGCTGAATATTTTATTCTGACATTTCTAATTCTCTTGATCTCTTTTCAGTTCTTTCTAGTCTGCTGCTAATTTTACCCATTGAGTTCTGCATTCCATCTCATTATTTAATCTTTTGAACATACTAATCATATTTATTTTAAAGTTCCTATCTGATAAATTTCAGTAATTGCATATAATAGATTCTGTTTCTATTATTTTTTTTCCTTGTAATTAAAAAAATCTAAACGTCTGGTTATTTTTTATTAAATCTTAGCTATTGTATATACAATTTTGTGTAGATACTTTTAGGCTCTGGGCAATTTATCTTCTCCCAGAGAGGATTTATTTTTGCTTTTTTGGCAGGCAGTTAGGCTAGAGGTATATCCCCTTAATCCAACCAGGGAGTTAGATATTCAAAGGTTCAGTAATTTTAAGGGCTGGCCTATTTTTAGTTTACTCTTACTCTTAGGGTAGAGACATCAGGGATCCCAGCTGAAAACTTGGGAGTATTTACCAGGGTTCCTCCTCATTGTCAGTCCACTCCAAGTTTTATTCCTCCAGCTCAGTGAGACAGCTAAAATTTCTGCACAGTTTATCAGCCTCCCAAATACCCTTTTTGCATTTAGAATTGATCTATAAATTTATAAAAGAAAATCTATAATGGAAAATAATCCCCAAATATCAGGCCTACTTCTTTTGGTTTTTCTACTTTCTCTTCACTGCCTTTATAAAAGCTCTTACATGTTTTCAGATAGATTTAAGAAATATTTTTATTGCTGTTCTTATTATCCTCATTTTCCATGTGATAAAATAAAAATTCATAGAGATTAAGTAATTTGGTGAAGGTCACACAGCTAGTGGGTGTTCATTCTGAGATTTCAATGGAAACGTATCTACTCTCACCAATATTTCACACTGCCTCTGCTTCAGTCAAAATAGTGACCACAGAAATCACAATAATACATTATTTTCATAATACAATTTACAGATAGTAAAGCTCAAGATATTCTTATTGACAGGTGGAACATGGACTTAAAAATTTAAGAATAATGTTTAAAAACAAAGCCCTGTGTTGTGGAGGTATTCTTAATTGGCATACTTTTGCTTAAGTTTGTAAATCAATGCAATTCCTTTCAGAATTAGATGGTGGGTACAAATAATGAATGAAAATTTCTTATGCTAGAGAGTACTAATTTCCCCTATTGTCAAATTGCTTCTTTATCTTTAGTTCTCTTACTAAAACTACCAATTTTTAGCTGGACACATGGCCATCTAGCAGATGACTAGACTTTTAACACTTCTTTGCAGCTAGGTATGGCCACATCTATGTTCCGGGCTAATGATCATTTAGCAGAAGTTACAGTTGCTCTTTAAAGAGATGCCTGTGACCTCTTGATATTTTCCCCTTTCCAATTGACTAGTATGTAGAAGTGGTTGCAGGAGATGGAGGAAACATCTTGGATCTGATGTAGGAAACTGTGTGATGAGAATACTAGAGCAACAAAAGAGCTGACACTAGTCTACGGAGACTTGGATTGTTAAATGAGAGAGAAATAAGCTACTATTTTGTTTAAGCCATAATTATATTTGGGTCTTTCTTATTATGTAGGAACTTCACAAATACAACATTACCACCAAAGGAGCAAATTAGGTGGTAAAATTAGGCAAAAACAACTGAAAATTAAATGACTCTACTGAAATGGTGTTTTGGAAAGTTACAGATGAACTTTCAAATAGAATTTGATGTTTTGAAAGTTTTGAAACACGGCAGACTAACCGCAATGCCAACAAGGTGCACGTGGAAGAATACAGTTAGTAGTGGTGGGGAGCGTGGGGACAGGAACTACAAGCTCCATCCACAAGCAGTCAGCTCTGCTCAGTTGCTACCAGGCAGAAACGCAGGTTCAGTGTAGCCTTATCTCCTCCCCCTATCAAATAATTGGAAATACAGATACTTATGCAAAAACTCTTCAATTTTAAATTTGGCAGTTGCAACACACTGTTAGCTGTCAATCTAATATCACTGTCCCCTTCTTGCCCAATAAAAAAAGTGCCAAGCATCTCTTGCAAATGATGGTGGCATTGTGCCAGTTCTAGTCATTGGGAGGTATAAGATGAATCACCGGTTGGGATTTTGAAGAAAGCTTTGTAAAATTAGGTTGACCCAGCAACACATTTTGCCCTTTACGTTTTTCTTTCTCCTTGGTATAACACTGCGAAAATGCTGGAGGTAATCAGAAAACACAAATAAGGATACAAGCCACATGCTAAGGATGATGCTATTATAAAGGCAGTGATGCAGTGAATATCTGCATGTACACATCACTTCTCATATGTGACTATATCAGAGGATAAATTCTCTTGAGAAGAGATTATTAAGTCAAAAGAATATGCATTTCACATTTGGATGGAAATTACCAAACTGTTCTGAGATTGTAGTAATTTACACTCTGACCAGCAATGGAAGTGATTGCCTACTTCCTGCAACCTGGACAAAACTATGTAGTATAATCATTTTTGTTCTTTGTCAGTTTGATGGATGGAAGCACTTTATCAATTCAATTTGCATCACTTTTTGGATGAGGCTGTGAAAATTTTATGTATATGAGCCAAATAATTTTCTTCATGTACTTTGTCCATTTTCCTAGTGGGTTGTTTGGCTTTTCTTACAAATTTGTAAGGATTCTTTAGACAGTAAGAATTCATGCACCCTTTATATGTGATAAGTGCCATAAATATTTTATTACAATTTGGCTTTTGACTTTGTTTATAGTGGTTTTGCCTTGCAAAAATATTTGTTTTTACATAGTTTGTCAATCTTTTATGATTTTTACTTTTACTTAGAATGATCTTACCTCCCCATGATTATAAAGCAAATTCTTCTACACTATTTTATCTAATCTTATTTATTATTATGGTGTTATTTTTAGCATTTGAGCCTTTGACCATCTGGAATTTATTTAGTGTAAAGAGTGGGATAGGAATAAAATAATTTTTAAAATTCCAGATGGCTCACCATGTGTCCCCAAACCATTTAAAGAATATTCCATATTTTCATCACTATTAGTTAAAGCCAGTGATTCACTGTAAAATATTGCATGTTTTGGCAGTTATTTCTAGATGGTATTTTGTTCCATTTGTCCATCTATTCATTCCATGTGATTTTAGTTACTGTAGCTATGTTAATATCTGATAAGGCTAGTCCTCTCTCATTCTTTTTTGGTTAGAACTTCCTGGATATTCTTGCATGGTAACTTTTCTATATTAATTTTAAAATTAGGATGTCAGTTTTGAAAAAAAAAGCCCTATTGATATTTCGGTGGGCATCTTATTCCATGTATAGATTAATTGAGGAAAGAATTGGCACATTTACAATTTTGATTCTTTCCTAAAATATGGTTTATACCTTTCAATGTATTTAAAATTTTTTTGTGTCTTTCAGTAATGTTTGCAAGTTTTCTTCATAGAGATACTGCATACATTTTAAAGTTTCTTTTTAGATCTTCCTTCCTTCCTTCCATCTATTCAATACATGACTTCATACACCTAGAATTGATTTTTGTGTAGGGTGTCAGGTAGGAATTTGTGTGTGTGTGTGTGTGTGTGTATTCCCATTGTCCTAGCACCTTTTATTAGACAGCCCATCATTTCTGATCTGATATATACTGCCAGTTCTGATCTTTATATTAGGTGTTTGTATATGTGTGGATCTGTTTCTAGGCTTTCTATTACAGTTTCACAGGTCTTGTCTTTCCTTGAGTGAGTAACGGGTTGTCTAAAATTTGTTAGTTATATCTTCTTATGTTGGTCTTTTGCTCTTCCACATACATTTAGAATCAACTTGTCAAGATCTATGCAATTATCTGTTGATATTTTTTATTATAACTGCATTGAACTTATTGATCAGTATTTCTCAGTAGGGGCTCTGGGGATTCTAGATGGGATAATTTGTGACTAACACTTTTATAATTATTACTGAATATTAAGCATACTCCTGTAACATTAAATGCATTAATGGACATTAAATGCTATACCAACCTGGAAGCAAGCTGGCAAGGGAGCTTGGGAGATGTAGACCATAGAGGTCAGTTTTTGAGGCATAGAGAAATGTAAAACATAGTGAAGAATGGATTGGGAGCTGGAAGTCCTACAGTTAAGTAGATACTGTATGTCTTTATGTGACAGTTTATCCATTCCTTCTTTAGTTGGCTGAATTCCATCCATCAATGATTTCTTCAAGGAGGATTCATGGTAATGAACTTATGCTGAGTTTTTATGTTTTAGAAATGTTTTCTTATTATTTTTATAGTTGGATAGAATTTTGATGAGTATAAAATTCTTCAGTCATAATTTTTTTCTACTTAGGATTTATAGGCTCTATTCTACTACATTTTAGAGTTGAATACTGAAGTGGAGAAATCTAATGCCACATTTATTTATTTTGTAACGTATAGGTGACTGTTTTTTTTGCTCAACTGCACAACGAATTCTTTAACTCTGAAGTTCCATAACTTTGTTAGGAAATGTCTTAATGTTTCATTCTGTATAAAATATTTCTTGAAAAATTTTTACCATCAGTATATTTAATCAAATTTTTTTTAGTTCTTAAATTCTATCTTTGAATACTTTTTTTTTCTGTCTAATTGTTCATTTTTCTTCAGGGGTATTATCTATGCATATTTGCATTTCTTTCATCTATCTTCTGTATCTATCATTGCTCCCTAATTTTTCAAACTGTTTCTTGTTGGTTTATATTTTATTTTGCTAACATTTTTCAACCCTTTACTCCTTGTTCCTTACTGGGTTATCAACAATATATATTTGCTCTTCCATTGGCTGCAATGTAGTTTTTTGCAATGGTTATATATTTTTTCTTACACTTTCCATCATGCTTTGAAAGCTTCTTTTCCTGTGTTTTCTTTTTTAAATTCTGTATTTTGCCATTTATTTTCTTGAACATATTAATCAGTTTTTAAAACATATATCTCACATCCATGTCAAATAACTTTAGTATCTGGATCTCCTGATGTTCTCCTTCCATTGTCTTTTTTTTTTTTTTTTTTTTTTTTTTGCTGTACGCAGGCCTCTCTCTGTTGTGGCCCCTCCCGTTGCGGAGCACAGGCTCTGGACGCGCAGGCCCAGCGGCCATGGCTCATGAGCCCAGCCGCTCCGCGGCATGTGGGATCTTCCTGGACCGGGGCATGAACCCGTGTCCCCTGCATCGGCAGGCGGACTCTCAACCACTGCGCCACCAGGGAAGCCCCATTGTCTATTTTTAAAAAAAAAATTTATTGGAGTATAGTTGATTTACAATGTTGTGTTAGTTTCAGGTATACAGCAAATCTCCTCCTAGAGTAATGAAAATAAAACAAAAATAAACAAATGGGGTCTAATTAAACTTAAAAGCTTTTGCAGAGCAAAGGAAACCATAAACGGAACAAAAAGACAACCCTCAGAATGCAAGAAAATATTTGCAGAGGAAGCAACCAACAAGGGATTAATCTCCAAAATATACAAACAGCTCATGAAGCTCAATATCAAAAAAAAACAAGCAACCCAATCAAAAAATGGGCAGAAGATCTAAATAGACATTTCACCAAAGAAGACATACAGATGGCCAAAAAGCACAAAGCACATGAAAAGATGCTCAACATCACTAATTATTAGAGAAACGCAAAGCTTACTCTTCATGTATTCCTGTTATCCCATTATATATTCCCTTTGTGCTTATATCTTTAGATCTTTATTTTAAAAAAGTTTTGGATTCATGAATATATTTACCATGATTTTCAACTACTCAGTAGAAACATTTTCTAAAATTTGATTTTCTTCTTTGTGGAAAGTTTGTGGAAATTTCCATTGTAGAATTCAGAATAGCATGAATTCTTTATGGTTTGAAATAAAGTTCTTATAATACAGGGTTCTCGGTGTGTGTGTGTTCCTCTCCTCCACTCTGATCAACACAGATCAGGAACTGTAGTGCTGATCATAATACAACTTGTCTTCTACCCTGACTAATGACAGACTTTTCTGTACAAGTATAATGTGACTAAGTATTTCCTCATTCCTTGGGGCCCCAGCTATTCAAGGATGCCAAATGAGGTCAGGGGAAGATCCCACTACCAAGTTGGGAATTCACTTCCTATCATTCCAAATAAAGGATTATTAGTTTTGATCTTCATGGCCAGAATCTAGGGGGAAAAAAACTGATTGGTCAGGTTTGTCCAAGGTCAAAAATTTTAGTTGTTTTCTTTTAGAATCTTCCTGCACTCCCACAACTTTACATTTTCTTCTTCAAACTTTATTGGATTTGGTAGCTCTTCCTCATCTGTTGTAGTCTGTGGTTATAGATGTTCATGTTTTGTTGAAGATGGCATTTAAAAAGTACATTATTCTTATTCTTTGGGGGGTGATTTTTAAGCAGGAAAACTGTAGTGGTTTGCCACCATCTAAAATTTTGAAATTCATCCTGTTGAATGTACTTTGTATGGTAATTTAATCACACAGCTATACCCACTGTGTATTATAAAGTAGAACTCTATACTCATCATATATTTTAACTTCTGTTCATCATAGGTACCACCATGAAAAGTACTGTCTATCATAAAGAAAGAAAATTTATAATTTTTTCAAGGAAAATTTCTAGCTGCTTACCCCATTCTTTACCTTTTAAGACAAATTAGGAAATTAGAATTGAATTTTACTTACCTATTAAAATAACTGATCCCCTTCTCAGATATGTTCTGGAACTCCTCAGGAATCCTAAGGTATCAGATATCAAATCTGTAATATATTTCTGATGAGAAATAAGCTGAGAATAAAAAAGGAAAAAAAATTCTCTCACTTCTTGAAAAAGCACATTTGCTCTCTCCAGAGAGGCATTCAGGGAAAAGAACTTGGTTGCTTATACCAAATCAGGGCCAGTTTAAAACTTGGGGGTTTCTGTGTATGAATGTTATTCTTTTGCTTGCAGGTATTATTCAGCTTATTACATGATATGCAAACTTTGGGTTTCCAACTTTTGCTTAACATCCTTCCATCCTCATTTGTCTATCGTTGCAGTTTATGCTGGTTTTCAGAGAACCAGCTCATTTGGCCATGGAAAAGAAATTCCAGCTTTTCTTTTGGTGATCTGAAATGTTGTTCCTACCTTTACACTGCTCAAAGTAGGTAGGTTGGAGGAAGAAACGATAGATGAAAAATGTTGAGGAAAAGAGAGTGGAAATTTTTAATTTTCTCTGGTCTCAAGTTCTAGCTATAATTGTTCATTTATCTTTTCTTTATATTCCTTGCTCATTATGCTTTTCATCACTTTGGATATCCTTTAAAGTTCCTTCTCTAACCCTTGTGGTAGTAAACCCTGAGGGGTCACTTACAAGATTGTTACAGATGTTGAGCACTACCTGCTCAAAACTGTAATGTTCATCCTTGAGCAGATATGATGTTGAGCATTTGAATTCTGAGGTGCAGATTTCTAATGTATATTTACATGCCTGTGAAGTAGAAAAAGGTCAGTAAAAATCTATTCATCTGATGTTACATAAAGCACTGCGATTCTCAGCAAAACTAAGAAAAACAAAATCACAGGACTTACTTTAACTACTCTTGCCTCTGTATCTTCCAGAAACAGAATCAGAGGCACCAAGCCTCTGAAAACCACATCATTCAGCATCCCTGTGTACTGACTCATGTCCCTGAGTAACTCACCAAAGTGTCGAATGGCCATACTCCGAATGCCTCCATTACTCTGAAATATGCACACAGAAAAGACCTCATTTGAGGATATTTATATATATGCACACACACTATATAGTATATATACTATGTATACTTATATACACTATATAGTATATATATATTTATACATATATATACTATATATGATGTGTCTATATGTATATATATAATTATTATCATTTATTTTTAGAAAAGATTCACTTTGGGTCTAAGAAGTCTAAGGATCTAAGAAGATTCACTTTGGGTCTAAGCTTGTCTTTTGATTTTAAAATAAGACTTGCTTACCAAAATTCAGATTACATTAAAGAAAATCCCCTGTGAAAAGTGAGTTTCTTAAATTTAGGAAGATAGTATTTAATAACATCCTAAAATTATAACATGTAAAAATCTATATAACTTGGAGATGATTTCTATAATAATACTTAGGGTAATGTGACCATGATATCTTCAAATGCTGGAGGGCTTTGCAGAATTGCCATTGGATACCAATGCAAGTTCTTTGCATAATGGCGTAGTACTAGGTTTCCAAGGGCTTACTTATGCCAAATAGGAAGGTGATTGGATTATAAAGATTCTAGAAGAGAAATATTGTAAGTCAGAGGAAGAGGTTAATTTTTTAAAATATAATATCACCTTCAGTTTTTTAAAAAGGTTTATGATTCCATTTTGAAAATAATTCTTTACATGGACACGCCAACTACTTATTAGCCGTGTGAACTTGGCCAAATATTCATTTCAGTTTTCCTCAGTTTCCTTATACGTAAACTGGATAATAGCAATAGAGTTTGTTAGAGGATTATGTGAAATTGCCCATGTAAATCCCTTAAAATAGTGCCCGGTACATAGTAAATGCTCAATACATTTTAGCCACTATTATTATTACTATTATTATCATTATGTCCTTCTGAAAATCTTTTCTGCCACTGTTTCCTTTTTCTATAATTTAATAATATTGGGCCTTTCTTCAATGAAATCTGCAGAACTAAAAAGTTACAAATTTTGGCAAGATAATTTACTGTGAAATAATTCTCTGGTTCACAAACACTCATCAAAGGAATCTTTAAAAACAAATAGATTTCCCATAGCATACCAAAATGTTCTTATTTATTAAAATGCTGTATTACTGTCATCCAACTTTTCTGGAACACATTTACCATAAAAAATGAGAATTTTCAAAATGCAAAACTTTCTGATAAAATACTTTCTAATTAAAGTTTTCTATGAAAATATCATATTCATTTGGGGCATTACACATGTCAACTCTAATACCCATAATATGCCTGCTATTCACTCTATTTTACACATGATGCACTAAGAGACTGAACCACCTGCTCAAGACTTCACAGCTAGTCAGTGGCAGCACAGGGATTTGAATCTAGGAAGTCCAGATTCAGGGTTAACAAACGCAGCCACTAAACTATAATTCTTCTTTCATCTAAGAACAGAGGCTACATTTTGATTCTTTTTTCCTATGGGCAGACTTTTCCAGGTTCTCATAGTGTAGTTTAAAAACAAACAAACATAGAGCTTACTTGATTAATATTATTATCTCTGGAAAAAAAAAAGGTAGCTCTGCACAAAATGACTGCCTTTTGTTGACTTATTCTGGGATGTAATAGTATTGCCTTACCTGGGGCTTCAGCTTAATGATAAAACCTAATGATCTCACATATCTAACTGTGTAACTCACATGATTCATCAGAGGACAGTAGCTGCAAGCAATCCTGGTACACAGGGAGGAGTAGGTCACCTTGTCCAGTTTGTCTAAAAGCGTTCGAAGGGTCATCAAGGCCCGAATTACAACAGTCTTGTCTTGGGAAAGGAAGGCATCCAAGATGGATATTAATAAGCTGCAGACATTTTCTATCTGCATATAAAAGGAAGAAAACGGTGGGATTTAAGAACTAGAAGGAGACTTGAGGTAGCATTTGGTACGCACACCTCTGAGTTTGGGCAGTATGCAGTGATGTGCTGGATCTAGCTTACAAGAGTCAATTGCCAAATTGTCAAAACTTTTGCAAGCTGATCATTAAAAAAAAGTCACTATTAAAAATTAAATTTTATAAATTTAGAAATAAATAAAAACAATGGTAATAAATACTCAAGACTCATCACTTCCTGTTCTTTTGCTGCATTTTGCTCTTTTATGCCTTTGAGGTTATTTACATGTATTGTACCTGTATGGTAGGGATATTAAATAATGATGCGCTACTGTGCATCTCCTCCCAAATCCATGTCTACTGATATCCCTTTGATAGATTGAAATCATCCATAGTGCGAGTATTTACACCAGAGAAATTGGTCTTATTTTCACAGAGCTGCTTGTTTAAACATTTACCAACACACCATTGGCAGTATAACCTCAAAACTAGGTGACAATGACCTGTTTGGACATGAGAACCACTGAGCTGCTGAGCTAGGTCATAGGCATCAATTGCAGATCAGAGACAAGCAGAGTATCAGGCAATTAAAGCATGAAAAGGACACACAAAAGGAGTGAAAGAAAGGCTGGAAAGAAAGGAAGTAAAATAAATAATATTTGCCAAAATAACAGCCAGAGGACACTTGTGTCTGGCTGGAGTCTTTACCAATACATAGTACATGAAACCTCAATACAGATCCCTCTCCACTGTTTCTCTCCCACTTTCCTAGACAACTTTGTCACTTTGTTAATCGCATTGGTAAGAGGACTAGACAAGGCAATAAATAACTTTCTGTTCTCAATACATATTATTGACTTGTATGATTTATCTAAAGCAAATAAACTATGGCTCATTTTGTTCTAAATGCAAAATGAGCACCCACTGACAGGCTTTAAGGTTTCAGAGACTATGCTTAATGGATATACTAGGATTTATTATTAAATTTATTATTAAATCAGTAATAATTTATGGAATATCTACAGTCTCAGCATTGTGCAAGCTACTGTGAAATTTACAAAAGAATTACAACACATAGGCATATGTGTTGACACACTCTTCCTGGAAGGCAAGAAGTATTCACATGACTTAGTGGGAAATGATATAGGACAGTAGTTCTCAAGTTCAACCTGCATTAGAATTACTGGGAGGACTTTTGAAAACATAGATTGGTGGGCACAACCCCCAGGATTTCTGATTCCATAGGCCTGTGATAGGGCCTGACAGTGTGCATTTATTTATTTATTTATTTATTTGTGGTACGCAGGCCTCCCACTGTTGTGGCCTCTCCCGTTGCAGAGCACAGGCTCCAGACGCACAGGCTCAGCGGCCATGGCTCATGGGCCCAGCCGCTCCGCAGCATGTGGGATCTTCCCGGACCGGGGCGCGAACCCGTGTCCCCTGCATCGGCAGGCGGACTCTCAACCACTGCGCCACCAGGGAAGCCCGACAGTGTGCATTTTTAACAAATTTCCAAGAGACTCTGATGCTGTTGGTTCAAGAGTCATAGGTAGAGAGCCATAAATATGAAATATTATATAAGCAAGTGCTTATAGCTGGTGCGGCCCTGAAAGGGATGAGGCTGCTAGAGACCAGAATATCCAGTGAAATTTGACTTGAGCTGATCACTGGAAAATAAGAAAAATGTGAATGGGTGAAGGAGGAAAGTGGTATAAAGGAAGAAAAAGCTTGAGCGAGTGCTCTGAGACAGGAATTAATGTGTATGCATGTGTGTATGTTGGAGTGGAAAATAACGTATGTGTGGTTTAGAGTGTAACAAGAGTGTTCATGTAGAGCAATGCTGATAAATCCTGAGTGTAATGAGTGATTTTCTGGGAAAAATATAAATAAGGCGATAAAGCCAATAAATTGACTTAACACATCCTTTTCATTCAACCCAGTTTCCTTATTGATAAAACACTCAGCTTTGATATTGTGTTAGTGATGTATAAACTAAAAAATAATCAATGTTTTGTCAGTAAGGATACTGAATTATACCAAATCTCAGATTATGACTTCGATGGTGCTGGCAGACACAAATCACACACACACATACCTCATTGATAACTGGTGCCATGCTGGCAATTTTCTGAAGGCTCAGTTTGCTAATTGCAGGATCAGAGTCATTGACCCAGTTTCTGAGGAGAGCCAAAAATTCTTCTGGGAGTGGGTCCTTGAAGAAATTATTGAGAAGCTAAAAGAAAACAGTTAAGTTCATAGGCAGAGTAATGGCCAGGCATTGTTTTTGCTTCAGTCATAAAAATCAAGACATCTTCAGTAAAACAAACACAAATCACACTAAAACTCTAAATACTTACACATATTTTTACATATATTTCTGTGCCCATAGAGGGAAGGAGAAATAGCAGACGGAATAGGAAATACATGCTTTGTTTTATATATATGATGAAAGAAATTTTCACATGTGGAATAACAGAGTTTATGTTAACTTTTTATACTTTTATGTTGCCTCATCTTTCTCTTACCTGGAAAACCTTGGTACCTAATAGCATTAATATGTTTACTTATTCATTTTCTACCATATAATGCATACAGTAGTCTTAAAATTATGATATCAACACATATAACATCAATAAACCTCCTGAGGAAAAATAAATATTTCTCTACAGATGTTTTTTGTCCTTGCAATTTATCTCACTAAGGATGTACAAAGCACAGTGTTCATATGTTACTTGATCTTTCACAAATCTTTGGGGTGTGTATATGTGTGTGTGTGTGTGTGTGTGTGTGTGAGAGAGAGAGAGAGAGAGAGAGAAACATACAATTCACTGAGACACTAAGATCATAATACTTAAATAGGTAAAGGAAAGATCAGGTTGTTCATAATATGGAACTTTAATTTATAAATAATAATATTTTTAAAATGTTTAAACTCTCTAAAATTTTAAACAATAAGTACAAATCAAATCACCCCACAGGACATCACGTCTGCCTCTCACACTGGAAAGCTTGTTTATGGTGGCGAGAGTGCCGTGGGGGTAAGCATACCCATGAGCTGTGTGGGGAGCTCTGATTGGCACTGCTTTCCAGATAGCAGTTTGGCATTAAAAATCCTTAGCCTTGAGAATGTTTATACCCTTTGGTTATTATTTCAGATTCTTGGAATCTATTATAAGGAAATAATCTAAAATACCAAAAGAAAGAAGATTTAGGCACAAAGATGTAAACTTGATTACTATTTATATCAGTAGAACGTGATTGCTATTTATATCAGTAGAAAACTAGAAATAACAAATATATATAAATAAATGGCATAAGCATTGGTAATACTATCTTAGATATCACTGGCTGATAAGACCAAAATAAGGTAAAATGCATAGATTGTGTGTTCAGAACAACAAAAGGCCAAGGGACTTCACAGTTGAACTGGAAAGTTGGCAATTGCCCAGAAATTCTAAACAGAGAAAGTGGTGGGAGAGCGTGGTCATTGCTGAGTTCCTGGAAGGACAGGCATGCCAGTCTCCAGTAGCAGGAAGCATTATATTCATGATGAGAGAGGCAACTAGGTTTCCATCTAGGTATATTAATGATGCTTACATAAATCTTATGTAGTTTGTAAATTTCTTTTATATTTAGTATTTTATGGGAGGGATTTTGTATCTCATGTTTAGACCCATTTGGTGTTTGTACATACTTAAAGGGTAGTACAGTAAAAATAATGAGTCACATAATAAAATAATGAGAAGTTCAAATGGATTAAGCAAGTTAGAAAAATACTGGTGATTTGCTACTGCAATGTTAAGTTAAACTAATTCATGTATCCTTGTGAAAGCTTTAGAAGTATATAGTATAGTGTATGGGTATGCCTTTTATAGTTTATTAACTATTTTGACATGAAGTTTGAAATGTCAAACTTTTGGAAATATTTGGCATCATACCTTAGATCAGTACTTCCTTATTATATATTACTCTTATGGAAAATTAGATTTGACTCAGATAATTTCAATTTATAGAACTTTTTACATGCCTTTTGTAAGCAAAAGTACTGCCTCAATTTGCTTGACTCTGGTATGGCATTCCAATATTTGATGTAATATTCATATACAAAGAAATATAGTTCTATATCTTCAGGTTACCCAGTTATTTAGCCCATTCCTTTTTTCCCCTAGACAGTCTGAAGTATCGTTTAGACACTAGATGTTGCCTACCACCTTTAGTAAACTTAATTCTCCCTATATACTTTAAGAAGCTTGTAGAGAAATATGAACTAGGACTACAAAAATAATTAGTTTTTGCAAATCCACACCCCCTAGGAAACTACAAAGGCCAACTCCTGAAACAGTCTAAAGGGATAACCCTCTCATAACTCAAATCTACCTTCGCCTTACACCCCTCAGCTTCAGATATCTGTTATTGTCTTAACTTTTGGTAGGAATCAATATTCGGAGAGGGAGACAAAATGTTAGAGAGTTGATTTAAGCTTGGATAAGGAAAGGGAATGAGAACTTGGTTGTTCACAGTCTCGTAATAAAACTCACTTCAGTGAGGAATATTATTGTGATGACCTTGTCTTCTGACCTTCTAGGACCTTTCACTGAGAGCTGGTAGAGATAATGCAAGGTGTCTGGAAACTGTGGAAAGTTGTAGTCACTGAGAGTTCTGTAAAGAAGAATAAAGCACTGAATTAGCAAAGAAGATGAAAACACTTTCTGCGGCAGCAAATGCTAATGGTAGAAAAGAGGGAAACATTATCCTCATATTTTGTATCACCAGATAAAAAGAAAGATATTCTTGAATATTCCTTAATCAAAGGTAAACTGCGGGCTCATTATGAATTCTACGCAGACTCTGTGGAATTATACATGCCAAGATCACTGATAACATCTCTTTCCTTAACCTCACTTCTCTTTCTAATCTCTCCTATCCTGTGCCACAGTACAGAGTGCCCTATATTACCGCAAGTTCCCATCCACGCCTGAGCAAACGGAGAAAACATAAATAGTGCAAAGTAAATATCTTGGCAATCCAAGATGGCCACACAGGTCACCTTTGTGATTTTAGACCAAGTCCGTCCTTTGAATGATATAATGAAGAAGAGAATATGAGGCTATCCTGGATTATTAAAGAGAAGAGGTGGTGAGGCCTGATTCACTGAGCCATTCCCTATAACACACTTGGGCAGTGACCAGGCTCACAGCTGTCCTGCCATGCTGGCCTAGATCAGATTGGCAGGACTGGGGAGGGTGATGTAACAGAGATTCAATTTGAAGATTCCAGGCGATGAAGCATTAAACTAGTGCTTCTTAAATTTGAATGTGCATACAAATCAACTAGGGATCTTGCTAAAATGGAGATCCTTTTTTTTTTTTTCTTTTTGCGGTACGCGGGCCTCTCACTGCTGTGGCCTCTCCTGTTGCGGAGCACAGGCTCCGGACGCACAGGCTCAGCGGCCATGGCTCACGGGCCCAGCCGCTCCGCGGCATGTGAAATCTTCCCAGACCGGGGCACGAACCCGTGTCCCCTGCATCAGCAGGCTGACTCTCAACCACTGCGCCACTAGGGAAGCCCTAAGATGTGTTCTTGAAATCTATGTGCAAATAAAATGTTGGTTTAAAAGCACCAAAAGCCCAGAAACCATATAGACTGTACTTTCTGAGTCAGTCACAACTTCAAATGGTCTATTATGTTGTCAAGGCCATGTATTGTGATTCTTGATCAGAAAATCTGATTCCTATAATCAGAAGCTTGCTATTCACTAATGGGCTAACTAGAAAAACAACAACAACAACAACAACAACTACTACTTTGTGGTACAAGGAAAATAAAAGTCCTCTTCTATTATACTTTCCCAAATTTGTCTCATTGGGTACAGGTTTTTATCAGACCTCTTTAAAGTGGGAGCACATGTCTGATGCCTGCAGAGGAGGAATCAGTTAACAACAGAGGAAGGACAAAGCAGATTCCCCTCTAGTTCTACATATCTGAGAGAGAAACCTGTTCTGTGAGGGAGAATAATTTGGTATCTATATCACTAGGTAAGAGAGCAAGGCAAGGAAAAGTAAAAGCCCCCAAAATAAGTGAAAAAGTAGAAGTCAAATGGCAATTCAGATCATTAGGAGAGATTTGGAAGTTGGAGTGGATATTGACTGTGTTCCCACAGTGGCTTAGTTGAAGAAAGATAAAACAGGTGGGAAAGAGACGGAGAACATTTCCCAATGCCCCTCTTCTTACTTGGCAACAAGGTAGACTCCATGATGATGAAACAGTGGTTGGGAAAACTGGTTCCAGCAATTCTCCCTCTCTAGAGCAATATCCACTTGTTGCAGTCCAGAGCAATTCAGCAGAGTTCTCAGTGCATCTCGAGCATAGCTAAGGTCCCAAAGAAGAGGAGAGTTGTCACCTGCGAGTGGCCTTCACATAACTAGATACAAGTGATTATTTGCCTTTTCATTCTCTGTTGGGCAGGATGCCAGTTTTGGGAAAGGGGGGTGTTTCAAAGGAAAAGACCATTAAATGCTCTTCATCTCCCCTGATAACAGGACATGGGATGTGGGGTTAAACTGAAATTGTAGCATGTAAAATCTAGGATTAATCATAGAGCAGCTTATTAGTTTATTAGTTTATTAAAAGCTTATTAGCAAAAGAAGTTAAGTGATGTGAAGACATGCTAAAGGTGCCTGTTGATTGTCTTCTTTGGATGCTTTAAATAAATAGAATACATTCTTATCTACTTGGGATGATTTGGTGTATGTCTGCTTGAAAGACAGAGAGTGGATTAAATATCTTAATGGGACTGATTGTGTCTTAGAGTCCTGCCTGGCTTAGAAGTCCACACCAGATGAGGGCAAATAGCAGAAAGTTGGGTCCTGATTTCCCTGGAGAGCAGGAAAGCTTACCGTAATCTCTTGGGCAAAAGAGAAGAGCCAAACCTTACCTTATGTGGACAGAATGACTGCATGCTATCATAAGCCCACACATCACATCACCAACCACAAAATAAATTTACAGTTCACAAAGCACATTTGTGCACATTAGTTTTACCTTCCATGTAATTTACCCTGAGAGATCACTATCAGAGTAAATGGCAGAGCTAGTACATGTCCGGTTTTGGACCTGTTGTTCCTCCCTACTCTCTCTCTGCTTGGTGGCTTCCCTTTGTGGCAGGAAGAAACCGTGTTCTGTGGGAGTGGTTTTTTTTTTTTTTTTTTTTTTTGCGGTATGCGGGCCTCTCACTGTTGTGGCCTCTCCCATTGCGGAGCGCAGGCTCAGCGGCCATGGCTCACGGGCCCAGCTGCTCCGCGGCATGTGGGATCTTCCCAGATCGGGGCATGAACCCGTGTCTCCTGCATCGGCAGGCGGACTGTCAACCACTGCGCCACCAGGGAAGCCCATGTGGGAGTGGTTTTTTATACACTGCATACACACTCAGGGAAGCTCCCAGCTTACTTCTAGGTACTTAGGGTAGTTACTTTTCCAAAGGCATCCTACCCTGTAGAGGAGAGAAAACTGTAATAAATGAATATACTGCACAAGGGATTATATAGTTGCACATGATCCCAAGGGAGTAGAAATATTTGACAGCTGGAAGCTCATTTCTTATACCACTAGTATCTCACATAGTCCTGTCTTCTGTCATCAGTCTCAGGTTGCTGGTGTAAAAGAGTTGAAATATGAGGGCCATCAAGAGCTGGGGGAAAAACTGGGCCACCGCTTTCTTGTAAGAATGAATAGTCAGCAGTGTGCACAGGGCCTGGGATGCCTATAAGGGAAGGAAAAAGGAGTCAAGAATGTAACCATCTCCCTTTAAACCCAGTCAGCAGTGGTGAGGTGGGTGGAAAGGCAGGGACTCTGCAACTCCTCCCCCAAATTCCTTGAAGGAAGCCTGAAGCATGCATGTGTATTCATTCTTTCAATAACAGTTACGCAGTCCATTATGAAGCAGGAACTGCACCAAGCATTCTCTGGCCATGGGCTCCCAAATCACTATCAACAGTGCCTGGTTGCCAAACCAGCAGGATGCAAGCTGATTCTCAAGGAAGGCATACCTCCCAAGGCTCCATGCCTATGTGGTCATGAAAAATAGTCTTACCAGTAACCCAGGTCCCCCCAGAGCTTCAACAATCCAGGGCAGTGAAATATTTAAGGAAGGGCATGCCAGGTCACTAACAAATTGTTTGGTCTACTGACCACTACAATACCCACTCTATCAGAGAAACACATCTCATCACCTCACATTTGTGGAGCATTATCCATTTTTTCCCCTATTATATCTCTGTCAGACTTGAATTTACTCCCAGGAGTGGTGATGTGGGTGCTTGGGAGATATATAATGATGGACACAAATGAGATTTGGCCTTCACATGCCTATCAAGAGTCTGTGTGATCTGGCTGGTGGCTGCCTCTCTGATACCATCTCCTACACCTTCACTCTTGCTCAGTTACTCTCCAGATGTTTTGGCCTCCTTGCTTCACTGATATACCAGGTAAGCTCCCGTCACCACGTGGCTTTTGCCCTTCTCTCTGTCTAGAACTCTCATGCCCAGATTATCTGCAAGGATCACTCCGTCACCTCATTGAGGTCTCTGATTTGATGTCACTACAGCAGAAAGACCTGCCCTGACCAATTTACCTAAACCTTCCCTGCCACTTTCTTTTCCCCACCCCACTTTATATCTCTTCTAAGCTTTATATCATCTGACACATAACACATTTTTTTGGTTCATTGTCTGTGTCTCTTACAAGAATGTAAGCTTCATGATCGAGGTGTGGCATGTAGTAGGCACTCAATAAATATGTGTTGAGTGAATGAATGAATGAATGAAGGAGAGCCAGATTGTGTTCAAGGAAGTATGGCTGAGGCTGTGAGCAGATAGGGATTTTCACGACTAAGAAAACACCACCAGGAAAAAGAAACACTCATTGTATTATTTACCGCCATGGACATCATGTTAGTCGTGTCAAGAGAGAAATATATTCTTCCCGCTCTTCTTTCTTCCGTTGCCTCAGGCTTTTCTTTCAGTATCAACAAGATTGTCTTCAGCACAAGTGGAGCCACACTTGACTCAGAGCCAGCCGCCTGCCACATCAGTATCAGAGTGCTGCAAACACAGCCCCCATCCCCGATAATGAAAATCATACGTTTTTCATTTCCTACTCAACACTGTGACACAAATCAGGAAAAGAGTCTTGGTTTTACATCTTTACAGTGCAAAGAAACTGCAGACAAGTCCAAAACTAACTGATATTCCCATTTCCAAATGATCCCATTAAGTTTCTTGTCCTTGAAAACAGAGGAAGAATTTCAATATGGTCTTGTGGAAAATAAAGACGGTAAGTCTGCAAGTTCATTTCCTACTGCAATTTAAATATCTGTCCAGCTCAATATCAGGAACTGGTCAGCTTTCTGTACTCCATACTCTTCCCTCCCACCTTGTGACCTTGTTTGTCCTGGGATAATAGAGGATTTAAAAACTGGTACGGAAATACAAATTAATATATAAATAAATATATCAATTAAAAAAACTAGGTAAAAAGCTAACTAAATTTTAAAAAAACTACATAACTTAAAAATTAGAAAATTAAATTTAAAAACTAGGGCTTCCGTGGTGGCACAGTGGTTGAGAGCCTGCCTGCCGATGCAGGGGACGTGGGTTCGTGCCCCGGTCCGGGAAGATCCCACATGCCGTGGAGAGGCTGGGCCCATGAGCCATGGCTGCTGAGCCCGCGCGTCTGGAGCCTGTGCTCCGCAACGGGAGAGGCCACAACAGTGAGAGGCCCGCGTACCACAAAAAAAAAACCAACAAAAGACTAAGCCATTTTCCCAAATGTCACACATATAGTCAGTGACACAGATGTAACTAGAACCCTGGCTTCTCAATCTCCAATTCCCAAGCTCCTTTCCCTACATACCTGTCACACTTCAAGATTATTCTTACTATTGCTCATCTTAAAAACTGCTATGTGTCAAGCCATGCTGGGTTCTGAACTCTGTCGTTCTTTCTCTTTGCATTTAGGTTCCTAATGTGGGGGTCTGGTCCCTCAGAACATGGACACACCTATCTCTCTAGAACCCCAGTACTCAATTGCTTTTATCTGCAGGGCTTATTCATAGTACCATGCTTAGAACCACATGGACATCAAATTTCTCAAGCCCTGTCTCATTCTCTTACCTCTTTTTTTTTTTTTTTGCGGTACACGGGCCTCTCACTGTTGTGGCCCCTCCCGTTGCAGAGCACAGACTCCGGACAAGCAGGCTCAGCGGCCATGGCTCACGGGCCTAGCCGCTCCATGGCATGTGGGATATTCCCAGACCGGGGCACGAACCCGCGTCCCCTGCATCGGCGAGCGGACTCTCAAGCACTGCACCACCAGGGAAGCCCTCTCTTACCTCTTGATCACACCTTCTTTCTGTTTCTCTGTTTAAGCTTACCTACAAATCCCAGTTTTTCCACCTCAATCCTCACCTACTATTACACAAGATATGCTAGTGACTATTTTAATTTTCACCTAATTCTAATTGTGTTTGCTTTCTGTACCTCCTCAGTACACACTGTTTGTAACGGATTCATTGGCAGCTTTTATCTTATATCCATGTGGGTATATTCACTCTCCTCAACAGAATGCTTGAAGGCTGGTAATACTTTACACACAGTGGGTACTTAGTTCCTGAATGAGAAAACACTGAGTCTTATGAATATTTTTAGTTTCCAAGAATTTTCTGAATAGTAAAATACCTTGTGAGTTTAAGCTTCCTAAAAAATACAATCTTTAAGTTGGAAATAGAAAGTCGGTCATATAATTGGTTTAGTATTTTGTTGATTTCATTGCCCTCTTACAGACATTAACTAATTTAATCCATATAACAGCTTTATAGATGAAAAGAACTTTCCTCATTTCATAGTTGAGGAAATTGAGGATCAAGGAGTTTATGAAACTTACACGATGTCACACAGGATATAAGGGTCAAGGCTGGGATGCAATTGATTTTCATTTGTTTCCAAAGCCTGAATCCTTTCCATAATGTAATATCCTGCCTTTTATATTGTTAATAGTAGAGAAATAATACCTTCCCTTCCAGTGTACAAACTACAGAAATGCAGTGGTGTGATTTAATAAGCTCCTCTAACGTGGCTGTTAGAGTCATAGTGTCACGTAGGCTCACCTTAGCATACTTTCTTCTTAAATATTTCTCATGACCCTGGATCATGAATTTCAAATAAACAGTTAAGGGACAAGGACAGGTAAAATTCCCAATTATACCTGGGAATTTTAAATGTTTTATTATTTTATTGGTGGTTGGAAATATGTCTGTCCTTCATAAATAAGAAAAAAAGACTATGAATTTTATCACATGTGGGGAAAAAACCATTATAACTTTGAGAAGAGGTTTTTCAATGTGGGATATGCAGCAGAACACAATTTAAGTCCTCAGATAAATAATAGCAACAATTATGATTTCTTGATGGTCTACTGTGTGCCACATATTTTACAAAGATATGAATACTATAGATGATCTTATTTAAGACTTACAATCATCCTATGTGGTACAAAAATAGATATTCTCTTTCAGAAAAAAAGAAACCAGATCTGATTTGTTCAGGTCTGTCTGACTATGGAGACTGAACAAACTCTGTGGAAGGGGTGAGAGGGGCCTTACTTGTCTGCTGGGACTGGGTAGTCCATAAGTTGAAAGATGACCTTCTTCGGTGAAGTACGTGTCAACAGGGTAATGACCCTCAACATAACTTGCTTCAAAATGGGAGAAACATTTCCACACAATTGCTTATAAATAACATCCACAATTTTAGACACCTGGAAAAGCAATTTCACAGGTCAACAAGAGTCTCTCGTTGCACAGCCACCTCTAATCGAGGCGTTTCTTAGACAAAAGAATTCAGTCCCTCTCAGAATGACCAAGGCAGCAGTTAACACACAAATAAGCACTAGAGGAAAGCATATTTATGTGCATTACTATACAATGAAAATGTTTATTTGGATGAGAAATAAACATGCATTTATTTTTTTCTTCTGATTTTATTGAGATATAATTGTCATAAAGCAAGGTATAAGTTTAAAGTGTATAGCATAACTATTTGACTTACATATATCGTGAAATTATTACCACAATAAGTTTAGTAAACCTCTATCACCTCATATAGATACAAAATAAAAGAAAAAGAAAATATTTCCTTATGAAGAGAACTCTTAGGATTTACTCTCTCAATAACTTTCATATATAACATAAAGCAGTGTTAACTACATTTATCATGCTGTTCATTATATCCCTAGTACTTATTTATCTTCTAACTGGAAATTACCCCTCCCACCAGCCTCTGGTAACCACAAATCTGATCTCCCTTTCAATGGGTTTGTTTATTTATTTTTGAAGTATAATTAACCTATAACACTATGTTAATTCCTGGTGCAGAACATAGTGATTCTGTATTTCTATACATTACAAAATGTTCACCACGGTAAGTGTAGTTACCATCTGTCACTGTGCAAAGATATTATATTATTCTTGATTATATATGTTTCCCACACTGTACATTTCATCCCTATTACTCACCAGCGTCTATGTCTCCAGGTGAGTCCAAGTTGCCTCCTGCCTCTCTAGGAGGCTCTCCAAGATCAGTAAGTGGGTCTCACCCAGGCTCCTTTCAAATTACTGCTTCTGCCCTGGGTCTTGTGGAGCATGTGAGGTTTACTATGTCCCCTTTAAGAGTGAAGTCTTTGTTTCTTACAGCCCTCTGGCTCTCCTGAAAGCAAGCCCCACAGGCCTTCAAAGCCAGATGTTCTGGGGGCCCATCTTTCTGGTGCAGGACCCCCAGGCTGGGTAGCCCGATGTGGGGTTTAGACCCCTTGCTCCTTGGGCAGAACCTCTGAAATTGTGATTATCCTCCTGTTTGTGGGTTGCCTCCTTGGGGGTGTGGATATTGACTCTACAGTGTCTCTGCCCTTCCTACTCATCTCATTGTGCTTCCTTCTTTACAGCTTTAGTTGTAGATTTTTTTCTGCTAGTTTTCTGGTCTTTCTCGTCAATAGTTGCTCTGTAAATAGTTGTAATTTTGGTGTACCTGTTGGAGTAGGTGAGCTGAGGGTCCTCCTATTCTGCCATCTTGGCTGCCTCCCAATCTATGCATTTATGGATAGTGGGAGAATACCCATTTTTTTTTAAAAAGGTTTATTTTGGTTGGGTAGACTTTATTGCATAAAACATATAAGCTCAATTCAAAAAGCATATGTACAATATAATTCGAGTCCTTTAAAAAGAAAGTCAAAATAATGGAACAGAATAACAACAGAACAATATACTTCCCCAAACATTTTGACAATTAAAGGAGATATGAATCTATATTTTGAAGGAGTGAACTATGTGTTGAGGGAATGGACTAGAATGGTAAACACTGAATCATAATCTTTCAAATTTTCTTTATAGGCTCCAAGTTAGTTTTATTTTTTCCTTGTTTTCTGGCTTTATTCTTTTATTACAAATTATTTTTTTAACATCTTATTGGAGTATAATTGCTTTACAATGGTGTGTTAGTTTCTGCTGTATAACAAAGTGAATCAGTTATACATATACATATGTTCCCATATCTCTTCCCTCTTGCGTCTCCCTCCCTCCCACCCTCTCTATCCCACCCCTCTAGGTGGTCACAAACCACCGAGCTGATCTCCCTGTGCTATGCAGCTGCTTCCCACTAGCGATCTATTTTACGTTTGGTAGTGTATATATATCCATGCCACTCTCTCACTTTGTCCCAGCTTACCCTTCCCCTCCCCATATCCTCAAGTCCATTCTCTAGTAGGTCTGTGTCTTTATTCCCATCTTACTCCTAGGTCCTTCATGACCTGTTTTTTTTTTTCCCTTAGATTCCATATATATGTATTAGCATACGGTATTTGTTTTTATCTTTCTGACTTACTTCACTCTGTATGACATCTGTAGTTCCATCCACCTCACTACAAATATCTCAATTTTGTTTCTTTTCATGGCTGAGTAATATTCCACTGTATATATGTGCCACATCTTCTTTATTCATTCATCTGATGATGGACACTTAGGTTGCTTCCATGTCCTGGCTATTGTAAATAGAGCTGCAATGAACATTTTGGTACATGACTCTTTTTGAATTATGGTTTTCTCAGGGTATATGCCCAGTAGTGGGATTGCTGGGTCGTATGGTAGTTCTATTTTTAGTTTTTTAAGGAACCTCCATACTGTTCTCCATAGTGGCTGTATCAATTTGCATTCCCACCAACAGAGCAAGAGTGTTCCCTTTTCTCCACACCCTCTCCAGCATGTATTCTTCGTAGATTTTTTGATGATGGCCATTCTGACTGCTGTGAGATGATATCTCATTGTAGTTTTGATTTGCATTTCTCTAATGATTAATGATGTTGAGCATTCTTTCATGTGTTTGTTGGCAATCTGTATATCTTCTTTGGAGAAATGTCTTTCTAGGTCTTCTGCCCATTTTTGGATTGGGTTGTTTGTTTTTTGTTATTGAGCTGCATGAGCTGCTTGTAAATCTTGGAGATTAATCCTTTGTCAGTTGCTTCATTTGCAAATATATTCTCCCATTCTGAGGGTTGTCTTTTGGTCTTGTTTATGGTTTCCTTTGCTGTGCAAAAGCTTTGAAGTTTCATTAGGTCCCATTTGTTTATTTTTGTTTTTATTTCCATTTCTCTAGGAGGTGGGTCAAAAAGGATCTTGCTGTGATTTATGTCATAGAGTGTTCTGCCTATGTTTTCCTTTAAGAGTTTGATAGTGTCTGACCTTACATTTAGGTCTTTAATCCAAAAAATTATTATTGAAATATAGTTGATTTACAATGTTGTGTTAGTTTCAGGTATACATCACGGTACTTCAGTAATTCTTTTTCAGATTCTTTTTCCTTATAGGTTATTACAAAATATTGAGTATAGTTCCCTGTTCTATACAGTAGATCCCTGTTGATTATCTATTTTATCTACAGTAGTATAAATATATTTATCCCAACCTCCTACTTATCCTTCCCTCCAACTTCCCCTTTGGTAACCATAAGTTTTGCTTTCTATATCTGAGTCACTTTCAACTTTGTAAATAAGTTCATTTGTGTGTTTTTTTTTAGATTCCACATATAAGCAATATCATATGATGTTTCTCTTACTTGTATGGCTTACTTCACTTAGTATGATAATGTCTTGGTCCATCCATGTTGCTGCAAATGGCATCATTTCATTCTTTTTTACGTCTGAGTAATATTCCATTGTATATATATATACCACACCTCTTTATCCATTCATCTGTTGATGGAAATTTAGGTTGCTTCCATGTCTTAGCTATTGTAAATAGTGCTGCAATGAATATTGGGGTGCATGTTACTTTTTTTTTTTTTTTTGGCGGTACGCAGGCCTCTCACTGTTGTGGCTTCTCCCGTTGTGGAGTACAGGCTCCGGACACTCAGGCTCAGTGGCCATGGCTTATGGGCCCAGCCGCTCCACAGCATGTGGGATCTTCCCGGAATGGGGCACGAACCTGTATCCCCTGCATTGGCAGGTGGACTCTCAACCACTGTGCCACCAGGGAAGCCCTGCATGTTACTTTTTGAATTATAGTTTTATCTAGATATATGCCCAGAAGTGGGATTTCTGGATCATCTGGTAACTCCATTTTTAGTTTTTTACAGAACCTCCATACTGTTGTCCACAGTGGCTGCACCAATTTAAATTCCCACTTAGAGTGTAGGAGGGTTCGTTTTCTCCATACGCTCTCCAGCATTTATTATTTGTAGACTGTTTTTTTGAAATAAATTTATTTATTTTTGGCTGCATTGGGTCTTCATTGTTGCATGTGAGCTCTCTGTACTTGCAGCAAGCCGGGGCTACTCTTTGTTGCGGTGTGTGGGCTTCTCACTGCAGTGGCTTCTCTTCTTGCGGAGCATGGGCTCTAGGCTTGTGGGCTTCAGTAGTTGCTGCACGTGGGCTCAGTAGTTGTGGCTTGCGGGCTCAGTAGTCGTGGCTTGCGGGCTGTAGAGCGCAGGATCAGTAGTTGTGGTGCATGGGCTTAGTTGCTCCATGGCATGTGGGATCTTCTTGGACCAGGGCTTGAACCCATGTCCCCCTCATTGGCCAGAGGATTCTTAAACACTGAACGACCAGGGAAGTCCCTATTTGTAGACTTTTTGATGATGGCCATTCTGAATGGTGTGAGGTGATACTTTATTGTAGTTTTCATTAGCGTTTCTCTAATAATTAGTGATATTAAGCATCTTTTCATCTGCCTGTTGGCCATCTGTATATCTTCTTTGGAGAAATGCCTATTTAGATCTTCTGCCCATTTTTTGATTGGGTTATTTGTTGTTTTTTTTTGATATTGAGCTGCATGAGCTGTTTGTATATTTTGGAAATGAATCTCTTTTTGGTTGCATCATTTCCAAATATTTTCTCCATTCTGTAGGTTGTATTTTGTTCTGCTTATGGTTTCCTTTGATGTACAAAAACTTTTACATTTAATTAGATCTCATTTGTTTATTTTCGTTTTTATTTCCATTATTCTAGGAGACTGATCTGAAAAGATATTGCTGAGATTTATGTCGAAGAGTGTTCTGCCTATGGTTTACTCTAGGAGTTTTATAGTATCTGGTCTTACATTTAGGTCTTTAATCCATTTTGAGTTTGTATTTTTTTTTTTTTTTTTCTTTTTGCGGTATGTGGGCCTCTCACTGTTGTGGCCTCTCCCGTTGCGGAGCACAGGCTCCGGACGCGCAGGCCCAGCGGCCATGGCTCACGGGCCCAGCCGCTCCGCGGCATATGGGATCCTCCCAGACCGGGGCACGAACCCGTATCCCCTGCATCGGCAGGCGGACTCTTAACCACTGCGCCACCAGGGAGGCCCTTGAGTTTGTATTTTTATATGGTGTCAGAGAATGTTCTATTTCACTCTTTTACTTGTAGCTGTCCAGTTTTCTCAGCACCACTTGTTAAAGAGATTGTCTTTTCTCCATTGTATATTCTTGTCTCCTGTGTCATATATTAATTGACCATAGGTGGGTTTATTTCTGGGCTTTCTATCCTGTTACACTGATCTATATGTGTGTTTTTGTGCCAGGACCATACTGTTTTGACTACTGTAGCTTTGTATTATAGAATGAGCTCTGAAGTGTTCCTTCCTCTGCAATTTTTTGGGAACAGTTTCAGCAGTATAGATATTTTCTCTATATGTTTGGTATAATTTACCTGTGAAGCCATCTGCACTGGGCCTTTTGTTGGTTGGGAGTTTTTTTTTGTTTTAATTTTTGAATTTTAATTAATTATTTTTATACAGCAGGTTCTTATTAGTCATCAGTTTTATACACATCACTGTATACATGTCAAACCCAATCGCCCAATTCATCACACCATCACCCCGACCGCCCACCGCTTTCCCCTCTTGGTGTCCATATGTTTGTTTTCTACATATGTGTTGCAATTTCTGCCCTGCAAACCAGTTCATCTGTACCATTTTTCTAGGTTCCACATATATGCGTTAATATACGATATTTGTTTTTCTCTTTCTGACTTACTTCACTCTCTATGACAGTCACTAGATCCATCCATGTCTCAACAAATGACTCAATTTCGTTCCTTTTTATGGCTGAGTAATATTCCATTGTATATATGTACCACATCTTCTTTATCCATTTGTCTGTTGATGGGAATTCAGATTGCTTCCATGACTTGGCTATTGTAAATAGTGAAGCAATGAACATTCGGGTGAATGTGTCTTTTTGAATTATGGTTTTCTCTGGGTATAAGCCCAGTAGTGGGATTGCAGGATCATAGGGTAATTCTATTGTTAGTTTTTTAAGGAACCTCCATACTGTTCTCCATAGTGGCTGTATCAATTTACATTCCCACCAACAGTGCAGGAGGGTTCCCTTTTCTCCCCACTCTCTCCAGCATTTGTTGTTTGCAGGTTTTCTGATGAAGCCCATTCTAACTGGTGTGAGGTGATACCTCATTGTAGTTTTGATTTGCATTTCTCTAATAATTAGTGATGTTGAGCAACTTTCCATGTGCTTCTTGGCCACCTGTATGTCTTCTTTGGAGAAATATCTATCTAGGTCTCCTGGCCATTTTTGGATTGGGTTGTTTGTTTTTTTAATATTGAGCTGCATGAGCTGTTTATATATTTTGGAGATTAATCCTTTGTCCATTGATTCGTTTGCAAATATTTTCTCCCATTCTGAGGGTTGTCTTTTCGTCTTGTTTATGGTTTCCTTTGCTGTGCAAAAGCTTTGAAGTTTCATTAGGTGCCATTTGTTTATTTTTGTTTTTATTTCCATTACTCTAGGAGGTGGATCAAAAAAGATCTTGCTGTGATTTATGTCACAGAGTGTTCTTCCTATGTTTTCCTCTAAGATTTTTATAGTGTCTGGTCTTACATTTAGGTCTCGAATCCATTTTGAGTTTGTTTTTGTGTATGGTGTTAAGGAGTGTTCTAATTTCATTCTTTTACATATAGCTGTCCAGTTTTCCCAGCATCACTTATTGAAGAGACTGTCTTTTCTCCATTGTATATCCTTCCCTACTTTGTCATAGATTAGTTGACCATAGGTGCGTGGGTTTTTCTCTGGGCTTTCTATCTTGTTCCATTGATCTATCTTTCTCTTTTTGTGCCAGTACCGTATTGCCTTGATTACTGTAGCTTTGTAGTATAGTCTGATGTCAGGGAGTCTGATTCCTGCAGCTCCGTTTTTTTTTTCCTCAAGACTGCTTTGGCTATTTGGGGTCTTTTGTGTCTCCATACAAATTTTAAGATTTTTTATTCTAGTTCTGTAAAAAAATGCCATTGGTAATATGATAGGGATTGCACTGAATGTGTAGATTTCTTTGGGTAGTGTAGTCATTTTCACAATATTCATTCTTCCAATCCAAGAACATGGTATATCTCTCCATCTGTTCGTATCATCTTTAATTTCTTTCATCAGTGTCTTATAGTTTTCAGCATAAAGGTCTTTTTTCTCCCTAGGTAGGTTTATTCCTACGTATTTTATTCTTTTTGATGCAGTGGTAAATGGGAGTGTTTCCTTAATTTCTCTTTCAGATTTTTCATCATTAGTGTATAGGAATGCAAGAGATTTCTGTGCATTAAATTTGTATCCTGCAACTTTACCAAATTCATTGATTAGCTCTAGTAGTTTTCTGGTGACATCTTTAGGATTCTCTATGTAGAGTATCATGTCATCTGCAAACAGTGACAGTTTTACTTCTTCTTTTCCAATTTGTATTCCTTTTATTTCTTTTTCTTCTCTGACTGCCATGGCTAGGACTTCCAAAACTATCTTGAAAAATAGTGGTGCGAGTGGACATCCATGTCTTGTTTCTGATCTTAGAGGAAATGCTTTCAGTTTTTCACCATTTAGAATGATGTTTGCTGTGGGTTTGTCATATATGGCGTTTATTATGTTGAGGTAGGTTCCCTCTATGCCCACTTTCTGGAGATTTTTTTAATCATAAATGAGTACTGAAGTTTGTCAAAAGCTTTTTCTGCATCTATTGAATGATCATATGGTTTTTATTCTTCAATTTTTTAATATGGTGTATCACATTGATTGATTTGCATATATTGAAGAATCCTTGCATCCCTGGGTTAAATCCCACTTGATCTTGGTGTATGATCCTTTTAATGTGTTGTTGGATTCTGTTTCCTAGTATTTTGTTGAGGATTTTTGCATCTATATTCATCAGTGAAATTGGTCTGTAATTTTCTTTTTTTGTGGTATCTTTGTCTGTTTTTGGTATCAGGGTGATGGTGACCTCATAGAATGAGTTTGGGAATGTTCCTTCCTCTGCAGTTTTTTGGAAGAGTTTGAGAAGGATGGGTGCTAACTCTTCTCTAAATGTATGATAGAATTCACCTGTGAAGCCATCTGGTCCTTGACTTATGTTTGTTGGAAGATTTTTAATCACGGTTTCAATTTCATGACTTGTGATTCGTCTGTTCATATTTTCTATTTCTTCCTGGTTCAGCCTTTTCAGATTGTACCTTTCTAAGAGTTTTTCCCTTTCTTCTAGGTTGTCCATTTTATCGGCATACAGTTGCTTGTAGTAATGTCTTATGGTCCTTTGTATTTCTGTGGTGTCTGTTGTACCTTCTCCTTGTTCATTTCTAATTTTATAGATTTGGACCCTCTACCTTTTCTTCTTGATGAGTCTGGCTAAAAGTTTATCATTTTAAAAAATGTTTTCAAAGAACTAGCTTTTATTTTCATTAATCTTCTACTGCTTCCTTGGTCTCTATTTCATTTATTTCTGCTCTGAACTTTATGATTTCTTTCCATCTACTAACTTTGGGTTTGCTTTGTTTTTCTTTTTCTAGTTGCTTTAGATGTAAGGTTAGGTTGCTCATTTGAGATTTTTCTTGTTTTCTGAAGTAAGCTTGTATTGCTATAAACGTCCGTGTTAGAACTTCTTTTGCTGCATCCCATAGATTTTGGATCGTTGTTTTCATTTTTATCTGTCTCTAGGTATTTTTTGATTTCCTCTTTGATTTCTTCAGTGATCCATTGGTTGTTTAGTAGCATGTTTTTTAGCCTCCACATGTTTGTGTTTTTTACAGTAGTTTCTTATAGTTGATTTCTAATCTCATAGAATTTTGGGTGGAATAAATGCTTGATATGATTTCAGTTTTCTTAAATTTACTCAGGCTTGCTCTGTGGCCCAGCATGTTATCTATCCTGGAGAATATTCCATGTAAACTTGAAAAGAATGTGTATCCCACTTCTTTCAGATGGAATGCTCTTTAAATGTCAATTAAGTCCATCTGGTCTAATGAGTCATTTAACACTATTAATGTGTTACTGTTAATTTCTCCTTTTATGTCTGATAATGTTTGCCTTGTATATTGAGGTGCTCCTATGTTGGGGGCATAAAAAGTTACAATTGTTATTTCTTCTTCTTGGATTGATCCCTTGATCATTATGTATTGTCCTTCCTTGTCTCTGGTAACAGTCTTTATATTAAAGTCTATTTTGTCTGATATGAGTATTGCTGCTCCCGCTGTCTTTTGATTTCCATTTGTATGGAATATCTTTTTCCATCCCCTCACTTTCAGTCTTTATGTGTCTCTAGATCTGAAGTGGGTATCTTGTAGGCAACGTATATATGAGTCTTATTTTTGTATCCATTCAGCCAATTTGCGTCATTTGGTTGGAGCATTTAACCCATCTACATTTAAGGTAATTATCGATATGTATGTTCTTATTGCCCTTTTGTTAATTGTTTTGGATTTGTTTTCTGTAGGTCTTTTTTCTTTCCCTTTCCTCTTTTGTTCTCTTATGATTTGATGACTGTCCTTAGTGTTGTGTTTAGATTCCTTTTTCTTTTTTGTGTGTATGTACATTATAGATTTTTGGTTTGCAGTTACCATGAAGTTTTGATATAGTAGTCTCTCTCTATATATATATACACACACATGATTGTTTTACATTCCTGATATCTTAATTTCTAATGCATTTTAAATATCTTGCATTTGAACTCTCCTCCTCTCACGATTACTGATTTTGAGATCATATTTGTGTGTGGATAATTTCCTACATTTACTGTAAGTTTGCCTTTACTGGTGAGCTACCACTCTCATAATTTTCTTGTTTCTAGTTGTGGCCTTTTCTTTTCCACTTAGAGCAGTTCCTTTAGCATTTATTGTAAAGCTCGTTTGGTGGTGCTGAGTTCTTTTAGCTTTTGCTTGTCTGTAAAGCTTTTGATTTCTCTATTGAATCTGAACGAGAGCCTGGGTAGGGTATTCTTGGTTGTAGGTTTTTCCCTTTCATCACGTTAAATATATCATGCCACCCCCTTCTGGCCTGCAGAGTTTCTGCTGAAAAATCAGCTGATTCCCTTGTATGTTATTTTTTGCTTTTCCCTTGTTGCTTTTAATGTTTTCTCTGTCTTTAATTTTTGTCCATTTGATTACTATGTGTTTGGGTGTGTTCTTCCTTGAGTTAATCCTTTATGGGATTCTCTGTGCTTCCTGAACTTGGGTGATTGTTTCCTTTCCCATGTAAGGGAAGTTTTCAGCTATTATCTCTTCAAATATTTTCTCAGGCCATTTCTCTCCCTCTTCTATTTCTGGGACCTCTATAATGTGAATGTTGGTGCCTATGACCTTGTCCCAGAGGTCTCTTAGACTTTCTCCATTTACTTTTATTCTATTTTCTTTATTCTGCTCTGCAGCAGTGATTTCCACCACTCTGTCTTCCAGCTCACTGATTCATTCTTCTGCCTCATTTATTCTGCTATTAATTCCTTCTAGTGTATTTTTTCATTTCAGTTATTGTATTCTTATTTTCTAACTCTCTGATGAAAACTTCTTGTACTTTCTTGCTCTGTGCATCCATTCTTTTCCCGAGTTCTTGGATCATCTTTAAGTTCATTACTCTGAACTCTTTCTTGGGTAGATTGCCTATCTCCATTTCACTTAGTTGTTCTTCTGGAGTTTTATCTTTTTCATTTTGTCTGGAATATATTCCTTTGCCATCTCTTTTTAAAAAAAAATTCTATTTGTATTTTATTTATGTAGTAGCTTAGTTATGTTTCTCAACCTTGAAGAAGTGGCCCTCAGTAGGGGATGTCCTTTGTGTTACAGCAATACACTTTCCTCTTATCAGTGAATGGCCAGGGACTAGCTGGTCCCAGGGTAGGTTCTGACCTGTGTTTGCACACTCAGTTCTGCAGCCTGTGGGATCATAATTTTCTTGCTTCTGGTGCCTGCCCCTTGGTGGGTAAGGCTGGTTTAGAGGCTTGTGCAGGCTTCCTGGTGAGAGGGGCCAGTACCTGCCTTCTGGTTGGTGGACCTGTGTCTTGGTCCTCTTGTGGGCAGGGCCATGTAAAGGGATGTGTCTATTCGTGGCTATGGGCTCAGGAAGTCTTTAGACAGCATGTTTGCTGATGGGTGTGGCTGTGTTCCCACCTTGTTGGTTGTTTGGCCTGAGGAATCCCAACACTGGAGCCAACAGGCTGTTGGGTGAGGCCAGGTCTCAGTGCCAAGGACCCAAGCAAGATATCTTCCTCCAGCCAGAGTTCACATAGATGAACACTCCCTGATATGTCCACCACCAGCTTTTATGACCCCAGAGAGAGCCACAGCTGCTCTCTGCCTTCCGAGGAGACCCTCCAAGACCAGCAGGTAAGTTGGCCCAGGCTTCTATGAAATTACTGCTTTTGCCCTGGGTCCCAGTATGCACAAGAACTTGTGTGTGCCAAGACTGGAGTCTCTGTTTCCCCCAGTCCTGTGGAGCTCCTGCAGTCAAGCTCCACTGGCGTTCAAAGCCAAATACTCAGGGGGCTCCACCTCCTGATTCTGGGGAGCCTGCCATGGAGCTCAGAGCTCACTCCTGTGGGAGAACTTCTATGACATGATTATTCTCCAGTTTGTGGGTCACCCACCTGGGTGGTATGGGATTTGGTTATATCACTAGTGTGCCCCTTGTACCATCTCATTGTGGTTTCTTCTTTGTGTCTTTGGATGTAGAATATCTTTTTTTAAATAGATCTTTATTGGAGTATAATTGCTTCACAATACTGTGCTAGTTTCTATTGCACAACAAAGTGAATCAGCCACATGCATATCCATGTCCCCATATCTCCTCCCTCTTGAACCTCCCTCCCTTTCTCCCTATCCCACCCCTCTAGGTGGTCACAAAGTACCGAGCTGATTTCCCTGTGCTATGCGGCTGCTTCCCACCAGCCAACTGTTTTACATTTGGTAGTGTATATATGTCGATGCTACTCTCACTTTGCCCCAGCTTCGCCCTCCCACCCCATGTCATCAAGTCCATTTTCTATGTCTACTTCTTTATTCCTGCCTTGCAATATCTTTTTTGGTAGGCTCCCGTCTTTTTTGTCAGTTGTTGTTCAGCAGTTGTGATTTTGGTGTACTTGTGAGAGGAGGTGAACTCGGGTCTTTCTACTCCATCATCTTGTCTCCAATCTCTCTTCATTTTTGAAAAAGGAGAGTTTTAGCTAGACCTGGAATTTTTCTCAAACCAATGGTTGTATATTCAACATCAAATTTAATCTACCCAGATCACCTCACTTCTTATTTTGAAAGTACTTCTCAGAGACCATAAGCTGAAAAGTTGTTTGATGTAAATTTACATTCCATTTCAATTGCCTCGTATACAATTGAATTATCTGTGCCCAACCCTCTACTCTAAACAAACAAAATGGAGTGTTTATTGTAAAACATTTATCCCACCACGTATGCTCCAAGGTAAACATGAAATGGGAGACACAAACCAGTGATCTTCTCCAGAGTTCTCTTAACTATTGGGTTTAGAGTTTTTTCTTCTCATCCTCCTCCTACTACTTTAAATGCAGCATGCCCCTAAAATAAGCCAGCTATGTTACTGTATGCTCAATTGTAGAAATGATTTCCTTCAATCCTGAAGGAAAGACATGCTGTGTTAGATTTATTTAGAAATAGTAAGCCCACAAACTATACTTGCAATTTAGGAGATTTTCAGGATAATTTTAATGCAATTTTTCATTATAACTGACTTTAGAATCCAATCCTGTTTAAACCAAGAATCCAGTGTATTCAGTAGTTCAATTGTTTGTGGGAGCTGGGGTGGGGAAATAAGTTGCCGAACCCCATTTTTGTTCAGTTTATTTCTCCATGTTTAATGATTTCATTGTAGCACAGGCTAGTTTTACACATCTAGTTTTCTAATTGGCTTCTTGTCTTCTCCAGGACCTGATATGGTTTTACCTAGCCTCCTTTTCTCACTGCATGAGAGGAGAACTTTTATTTTGTTAAAGAAATGACTGTTGCCCTCCAGCTTTCCCCTCGGTCTGCATGCCTTTTGGAATGCTCCTGTCTGTAGAAGCATGAGAGTTTGTAAGAAGCATTATTTCCCCTTTCCTGCTCTCTGAGTTTGAGTGCAAGCACTCAGTTTATCTACAATCACATAACACTGCTATGTCAGGAGAGGGAACTGGGAGTTCAGCCCTTATGTCTCAGGGCTGGTTTCATTGGCATGTGACCTATGCTTTTGCACAAGGTCCCACATTCAGAAGGTCCTTCACTTTGTTTAAACCTCTGCTGTCATCATATTGAAAATTTTAATAAGTTTTTCCTTGAGTTTGTGTTTTGTAAGTGAAGTCCCATGGGACAGTGGAGCCTCTGTGTGTGTGTGTGTGGCAGTATGAGAGTCAGCTACGGTTCCTGAAGCCTCATTCAGCGGCAGCATTCACAATTCCCTAAGAACACAGAATTCCAGTGGACCCATGATGTGCAGGGGTTCAGTGGGAAATCAAAGCAGGTATAAGATAAACATTTATTGATGCCTCAACCACTTAGGCTGAAAATGATGACATAGAAGGAAAGAGAAAGATGTGTCAATCCATAAATTCTTTTCCTTTCAATCTTTCCTCACTCACAAACAAAATGAAGATAGAGAGTGTTAATAGAATGTGTGAATGACAAGGAGTGAAATAAAGACAATTAAGGTAGTTTTGTGTAGTGTTTACCACTCTAAGAATAAAATAAATATGCATGCATGAAATATGAATTGTAGTATTTTGTTAAGTTGTGTGCTCTTATATTTGCAGCTATGATTGGCATTGCACAATAGAAAGATGGATGGCAAAATGCATGCTAATATTATAAACTTTTAGGTTTTTTTTTAACTTAGAAAATAACAACACCATGACAAATTGAGAGAGAGAGAGGGAAAATCTTCATATGTTTTACATCTAATGGTAGTTTTTTTCTATGTTTTGAATAAGAAGCCCCACATTGCAGTTTGCACTGGGCCCCACAAATTATGTGGCCAGCCCTACAGCTAGCTGAGGGTTCTTAAAACTTTCCTTAATGGTTACACAGGGGATTTCAATTACAGTTTTACTATTTTATTGTTGTTAATGCATTTCTTTAAACTTTGAAGCAAGTATAGCAAAATGTTACAATTTGGTGTGATTGGTGAGTGAATGTTCATTACATTATTTTGAAACTCTTCTGTATGCTTGAAATACTTCACACAAAAGCCTCATTCTATTGAAGTGACGTAATAAACAATGGCAAGAAATATATATGAAAAGAAGGAGGCGTATAACAAAGGCAGTAAGAGCCCATTAGAGAATACATTCTGCACTCCCCTGCTCATTGTCAAGTATCTTACCATGGTGACCTTCTGGGCATAATATTCCAGAGTCAGTTTCACTATGGTTGCTGCCTCCGATGCAGTTGTTTTGTCAGGTGCAGAGAGTCTCATCAGGAGACTCCACACAAAGTCAGTTAGCAAGCGTGGCAATAAGGTTTGTCCTACACTCTGAAACCAAAAAGGAGAGTCATGATCTCAGGCCTTACTTATATCAAGAGAAGCAAGACAGCTGAACCCAGATATCCTGAGGGAAGCTTCAGGGCCAGGCAGGGCCGTATGATTTTTGTGGGCCCTAGGCACCTTTGCTACTGTGGGCCTTTTCCTCCATTAAAAAATATTAAAAATTATATTTTACAATTGTGTTGCTATTAAGATGACTGTAATTCAAGTTGAATTATATATATTTTTTCATCTGATTTTTAAAGCAATTAAAACATTTTCATCTGAATAAGTCAGCTCTGGGGGCAAGCCAGGGAGAAGTGGAAAATCATGGCATTGCAATTCAGAGGAACTATAAAATATTGATTCTATCCCATTTCAGCTATTCAAATACTAGAAATTATTGTGAACTTCAGCTTTGAAAATGAATTTGCTCAGATCAGAAGCAAGCATGATTTGTAGAAGATGAAGGAAAGGGTGGGGTAAGAAAGGCAGGGTCATTCAAGGGTGTGGACTTTTTCTCAGAGAAGTATCAAGAAGTGGGAAGAGAAAAAAAGGCCCATATGTCCACGACTGAGGTACAACAACTACAATTCAAACAATCTCTTTTTAAAGTTAGAGGAATATCCATGGGCCATAAAATGTGAAAAAAATCACAATATTATGGATCTCTCAATTAAGAAAGATGAATGAACCACATTTCCTCCTTTTGTATATGTGTATGTATATATATATATTCAAAATTTCCTTTATGTGCGTGTGTGTGCCATACTCTAAAATACAGAAAGTACTCAATATTGCCAATAAAAGCTTTTCTCCATCCCCATTAAAGTAATTGAACATAGCTCTTTCTGGTCAATAGGGAAGGACTGAGGTCTCAGTGAAAGTTTATGACCACCAGGCTCCCTCCTACTGGACAGAGGGGTGAGGGATAGTATTTTTGGAAAGCTATGAAAGATGGATAAAGGAGGGTCACTAAGGCTTGGTGAGGTGAACTGAATATTATAAACAGTTTGCTCTACTTTGAGAAAACCAGATTTAATTATATAAGATATTGAATTTAAAAAAATCATTGGAAGAGGGAATATTCTCTTTTGCATATTTGTTTATTCAACAAAATATTTTAGTTTGGTGTCTATTAAAAAGTTGTAGAAGGAGCAATTCCTAGTGAAACTTAGAGATAGTGTTAGAAGTTTCTGGTATGTCAAGGTTGAACAAAGAAGAATAAACCTGACTCCATATTGGATCTATTCCTTTAGCTCTAGCCTTTGTGCTCCATTGCCTGTGCTTAGTCATGCTAGCTTTGCACCTTTGTCTCAAACAGTAAGAGAATGTGACCTATAGCCCGGAATATACATACTAATCCTTTCTCAATATTCTGCCTCCCAGGCTTGACCTTTAAATGTATAACACATTTCCATTCATATAGAGATAAAAAGGTGCAGAATAGAAAATAATAGTTGTCTTGTTGGAGGTTTACAGGAACATTGTGACCAGACCTACCTGGACAGCTGCAAGAACAAAGGATTTCTTTGTTCTTGCACCAATTAGTTTGTAACAACCAGTCACACCTCCCCTCCCCTTTTAATGTAAAAGAAGCCTGAATTCTAACTCGGGTAAGATGATTCTTTGGAACACTAGTCCACCATCTTCTTGGTCTGCTGGATTTTCGAATAAAGTCACTATTCCTTGCCCCAACACCTTGTCTTTTGATTTATTGGTCTATTGTGCAGCAAACAGTATGAGTATGGAGTCAGTAACAAAGGTATAGATATGACAGTAGAGTACATCAAATTATAGGGCTCCCTTTATAAAATGTGATCTAGCTCTCTTGGCTAAAACCTTGATGCTTATCCTCCTATTTGCATCCTTTGGACTTTGTCTTTGGATATGGTCCTCTTGGTTTCCTTACTAAAACCTTAGATTCTCTCACCCATTTGTCCCAATCTACCTCTGAAAGTACCTACCTCAGGATTTTCCAGCTACCGCTCTTGCACACAGTGCTAGTACTAGAACTGCTTTGATCTCACAATTGAGAACTGAATAACAGGTCATGAACACAGGACCCAGGGAACCTTCCCCCAAACCCAAGGATTTCTAAATCTGATGGACATTAAACTCAGATAAGAGAGGATGCTAAACTGGAAGTGGAGATAGTAAGACCCATGAACCACTTGGAAGAGACCCTGAGGAAGCTGCCAGTCTTAGGCTAACTAGCCTAGTTATGGGGCTCAGGATTTCAATTCTAGGGCTCTGGAGTGAAGCATGGAAGGATGTGAAAGGATTTTCTAGTAAACCTCTACAGACGCCTGGTTTCTTCACTTAAATAGACAACTTTGTAGTCAACCAGGTTTGTGACTTTTGAGGGGAGGTGGATTATGAATAATGCTTGATTTTGGAAAGATGCATCATCATGAAGATGCATATTTAGGACATATATGTGGTATTTTTGATTGTATTATTTGAGGTATATTGTTTTCATATCTCCTCAGCCTCCCACAATTCCATCTACCTCAGCTGTGGGAGGGCAAGGCACTGCTTTATGCATGTACCTTTAGGAGGAACCATAAGACCCTCCCAACTCAAGAGATAAGCTAGCCTGAAGAACCTCCCCAGAAGGCTTTGCTGAACTGTTGACTCAACGCGTGTAGCTAGACACATTAGAGAGCACAACTGTTAGACAATCTGTTAGACAGCACAACTTAGGTGCCAGTGACCTCTCAAGCATATGAATAAGCCCATATACTTTGAAGAAGGTGAGGGAATGTATACAGTTATAGAGCCTCATTATTTTCCCCAAAGGTTGGGTCAATGTAAAAATTATTTACTTTGTACTGAGGTTTATCACTTGAACTTTTAAAAATATTTAAATTTAAGAGGTTTTTAAAATGTAAATTGCATTATATTGATATTTGCTCAATAAATTATAATAACATTGAAAAGGCTGTTAATTGTTGAATTTATTAATTTTGCTAGAAAATCAGAAGTTTCCCATCTTTAGTAACTTATTAGCCAAACAGTAAGAAGCATAATAACTAGGAAACACCTATCTCATTTGCATTCTGTAAGGATTAGGTAAAATAATATAAATGGCTAGATTCTGAAATAATAGGCATAATTCTTATTAATAGTGATGAAAATCAGGAAGCCAAATACTCTATCATTTACTCTTTGCTTTACTGAATTTAAATAAAACAGAAAAACATCTATTAAACATATAAATTTTGTTGAAATAAGTTACCACTAAAAGTAATAATACACATGAAACAAAAGCCATAGGATAAAGTGGGGGCTAACTTACCTGAACAATTTTACTTTTGTCTCTTTGCAAGATCTTGGGTAGAAATTCTATATCAGAGGGAGAAGGCAGGAAGCAGTGACTTCTAGACTTATACTTTGTACTTTTATTTTTTGCAATATCCGCTGTATTAAGGAAAAGAGTTTAAGGTTTTTATTTGATCACTGGTTCCTCTATAACATTGCTATTTCCAATTTCCTCTTCCTGCCCAATTCTGGAGTCTAAAGTTTCTGAATGTTTAACTCTCTGCTAACAGTTTAGTCACATAAAATATTATGACTACATTGATCCAGAGTTTACAAAGTGTTTAAGAGAGGCCTCTGTGAAATATGAATAAAGGACATAGATAATTTTAATAAGTTGACCAAATATCAAGTACATTTAGGCCATCAAGTGCATTGTTCAGTGCAATGGAAGAGCTACTGCTAAGTTGGGGTGTATATTGGTAAAAGAGCAGACTTAGAGGCATCTTGCAAGGAGCTGGGGGAGTGGTACAGCAAGAAAGAGAAAAGCCCTCAACATAAGCTTCAGTTGCAGATGTCTTTTGTTCTAGAGAAGGTAGGTTTTAAATGTCTTTGCTTGTTTGCTAACAGCTCTATAGAGATATAACCAATATGCAACATATTTAAAGTGTCTAATTTGGTAAGTTATTATATATGTATGTGCCCATAAACATCACTGCAATAAAAAAAAGATTTATTCCCTCCAAAAGTTTCCTCATGTCCTTTTGTAATTGATCAAACCTGCTCCCAGATCCCACTCCCTGATTCAAAGGCAGGCACTGATCTACATTCTGTCAAGTTTGTATTTTCAAGTTTTATATAAGTGGAACCATTTAGTATTTACTTTTTTGTTGTTTGGAATCTTTCATTTAGCAAAATTATTTGCAATCCATCCATGTTTTTTCTTGTATCAATAGTCTTAGTGATGGATACTATTCCATTGTACATAGATACCATCATCTGCTTATTCATTCACCTTTTGGTAGACATTTGGGTTGTTTCCAGTTTTTGGCTATTACAAATAAAGGTGCTATCAACATTCATGTACAAGTCTTTGAATGGATATTTGCTTTCATTTCTCTTAGGTAAACACTAAGCTGTGAAATGACTGGATCATATGGTAGATGTGTGTCTGACTTTTTAGGATACTGCCAAATTATCTTCCAAAGCTGTTGTATCACTTCACATTCCCTCTAGCAATGTATGAGAGTTCCAGTTGCTTCACACCTTTAATAACGCATTGTATGGTCAGTCTTTTCAATTTTAGACATTTTAACTGGAGTGCAGTGGTGTCTCACTGCAGTTTTAATTTACCTTTCTTTTATGACTGTATATTGATCATCCTTTGATGTGCATCCTTGCAATCTGTGCTTCTTTAGTGAAATGACTACTCAAATCTACTATTATATTTTTATTTTTATTTATTTATTTATTTATTTTTTATTAGTTTCCGCTTTATAACAAAGTGAATCAGTCATACATATACATCTGTTCCCCCATCCCTTCCCTCTTGCATCTCCCTCCCTCCCACCCTCCCCATTCCACCCCTCCAGGCCGTCACAAAGCACTGAGCTGATCTCCCTGTGCTCTGCGGCTGCTTCCCACTATCTATCTACCTTACGTTTGGTACTGTATATATGTCCATGCCTCTCTTTCGCTTTGTCACAGCTTACCCTTCCCCCTCCCCGTATCCTCAAGTCCATTCTCTAGTAGGTCTGTGTCTTTATTCCTGTTTTACCCCCAGGTTCTTCATGACATTTTTTTTCTTAAATTCCATATATATATGTTAGCATACGGTATTTGTCTTTCTCTTTCTGAGTTACTTCACTCTGTATGACAGACTCTAGGTCTATCCACCTCATTACAAATAGCTCAGTTTCATTTCTTTTTATGGCTGAGTAATATTCCATTGTATATATGCGCCACATCTTCTTTATCCATTCATCCGATGATGGACACTTAGGTTGTTTCCAGATCCAGGCTATTGTGAATAGAGCTGCAATGAACATTTTGGTACATGTCTCTTTTTGAATTATGGTTTTCTCAGGGTATATGCCTAGTAGTGGGATTGCTGGGTCATATAGTAGTTCTATTTTTAGTTTTTTAAGGAACCTCCATACCGTTCTCCATAGTGGCTGTACCAATTTACATTCCCACCAGCAGTGCAAGAGTGTTCCCTTTTCTCCACACCCTCTCCAGCATTTATTGTTTCTAGATTTCTTGATGATGGCCATTCTGACTGGTGTGAGATGATATCTCATTGTAGTTTTGATTTGCATTTCTCTAATGATTAATGATGTTGAGCATTCTTTGATGTGTTTGTTGGCAGTCTGTATATCTTCTTTGGAGAAATGCCTATTTAAGTCTTCTGCCCATTTTTGGATTGGCTTTTTTGTTTTTTTGCTATTGAGCTGCATGAGCTGTTTATAAATTTTGGAGATTAATCCTTTGTCAGTTGCTTCATTTGCAAATATTTTCTCCCATTCTGAGGGTTGTCTTTTGGTCTTTTTTATGGTTTCCTTTGCTGTGCAAAAGCCTTGAAGTTTCATTAGGTCCCATTTGTTTATCTTTGTTTTTATTTCCATTTCTCTAGGAGGTGGGTCCAAAAGAATCTTGCTGTGATTTATGTCATAGAGTGTTCTGCCTGTGTTTTCCTCTAAGAGTTTGATAGTTTCTGGCCTTACATTTAGGTCTTTAATCCATTTTGAGCTTATTTTTGTGTATGGTGTTAGGGAATGATCTAATCTCATACTTTTACATGTCCCTGTCCAGTTTTCCCAGCACCACTTATTGAAGAGGCTGTCCTTTCTCCACTGTACATTCCTGCCTCCTTTATCAAAGATAAGTTGACCATATGTGCGTGGGTTTATCTCTGGGCTTTCTATCCTGTTCCATTGATCTATCTTTCTAAGCAGCGCTCTTAATCCCCTCTCCTCACGCACCAGGAAACAAAGAGGGAAGAAAAAGTCTCTTGCCTCTTCCGCAGGTCCAAACTTTTTCCTGGACTACCTCCCGGCTAGCTGTGGCACATTAGCCCCTTCAGGCTGTGTTCACGCCGCCAACCCCAGTCCTCTCCCTGCGCTCCGACTGAAGCCCGAGCCTCAGCTCCCAGCACCGCCCTCCCCGGCGGGCGAGCAGACAAGCCTCTCGGGCTGGTGTGTGCCAGTTGGCAGCGATCCTCTGTGCGGGAATCTCTCTGCTTTGCCCTACCCAGGTACGTGGGGAGTTTCTTGCCTTTTGGGAGGTCTGAGGTCTTCTGCCAGCGTACAGTAGGTGTTCTGTAGGAGTTGTTCCATGTGTAGCTTTATTTCTGGTGTATCTCTGTGGAGGAAGGTGATCTCCACGTCTTACTCTTCCGCCATCTTCCCCGGAAGTCTCCTACTATTATATTTTTAATTTGGTTGCTTGCTTTTTTTTTTTTTTTTTTTTTTACTGAGTTTTGAGAGTTCCTTTAAAATTCTGAATACAATTCTTCTATCAGATATGTAATTTGCAAATATTTTCTCACTGTGGCTTATCTCTTAAGTGTCTTTCAAAGAGCAGAGGTACTTAATTTATCATTTTTTTTCATTTATGTGTCATGCTTTTGTTGTTATATTTAAGAAATCTTTGCCTAATCCAAGGTACAAAGATTTTTTCTAGTTTCATAGTTTTAGGTTTTATGTGTAGTCGTATGATCCAATTTGAATTAGCTTTTATGCATTTATGAGATATATATCAAAGTTCTTTTTTTGCATATAAATCACCAATTTTTCCAACAATGTTTATTGAAGTTTATCCCTTCTCCACTGAATTGCCTTTGAACCTTTGTCAAAAATCAATTGACCATACATGTGTGGAGCTATTTCTGGACTCTTTATTCTATCCAAAGCAATGTTGAACAGAACTAATGACAGTGCACATCCTTGTCTTTTTCCTGGTCTTTTGGAGAAATCATTCAGTATTTCACCATTAAGTATGATGTTAGGTGTAGATTTTTCATAGATGTACTTTAGCAGGTAGAGGAAGTTTCCTTTCTACTCCTAATTTTCTGAGAGTTTTTATTAGGAATGGATGTTGAATTTTGTCAAGTACTTTTTCTGTATCTACTAAAATAATCATATGGTTATTTTTTTCATCTGTTGATGTGGTATGTTACATTGGTTGATTTTCAAAAGGTTAAATTGACATTGAACTTCTTCATAAATTCCACATAGCCATGGTATATTATTCTTTTTATTTAGTGTACTGTTTGATTTGCTAAGCTTGATTAAATTTTTTCATCAGTGTTCTTGAGGGACATTGGTCTGTAGTTTTTTGTTTTTATTTTTCTTGTAATGTCTTTGTGTGATTTTGGTGTTGGAATAATGCCAGCCTCATAGAATGAGTTGGCAAGTATTCCCTTATCCTCACATTTCTGGAAGAATTTGTATAGAATTAGTATAATTTCTTTCTTAAATGTTTGATAGATCGTTTCAGTCTGGAGTTTTCTCTGTGGATCTGGACTTTTCTTTGCGGAATATTTAAACTACAAACTCAACTTCTTTGCTAGATACAGAATATTCAGATTATCAATTTCTTCTTGAGTGAGCTTTGGTAATTTGTGTCTTTCAATAAATTTGTCTGTTTAAGTTGTCAAATCTATTGGCCTAAAGTTGTTCATAATGTCACTTTTTATTCTGTTAATACCCATAGAATCTTCAGTGATATTATTTCTCTCATTCCTTATATTGGTAATTTGTGTTTCTTCTCTTATTTCTCCCCTGATATTCTCAGAGAATTTGCTTTTGGCTTCATTGCTTTCCCTTGAGGTTTTTCTGCTTTCTAGTTTTATTGGTTTTTGTTCTGGTCTTTATTATTTCCTCTCATCTTCTTATTTCTGGTTTTATTTGCTCTTCTTTCTCTATTTTCTTAAGGCAGAAGCTAAGGTCATTGATTTAAGAACTTTTCTCTATTCTAATGTAGGCATATGGTGCTAAGAATTTCCCTTCTGGGATCTTGTTTAGCTGTATTCCATAAATTTTGAAATTTTATATTTCCATTTTCATTTAGTTCAAAATGCTTTAAATTTCCCTTATTTGTTTTTTTTGACACATTTATTATTTAGAAACAGGTTATCTAGCTTCCAAATATATTGAATTTTCAGATATCTTTCTTTCTTTTAAAATTTAAAAATTTATCTTGAGTTTCCATTTATTAAAAGGTTGATAAAAGTTTAACTTGAATAAATCCTTTCCCCACTTCTAATTATTTATTTATTTTTAACTTGTTTAAAATCTAAAAAATTTTAATTTTACATTGGCGTATAGTTGATTTACAATCTTTTGTTAGTTTCAGGTGTACAGGAAAGTGATTCAATTATACATATACAAGTATCTATTCTTTTTCAAGTTCTTTTCCCATTTAGTTTATTCCAGAATATTGAGCAGAGTTCCCTGTGCTATGCAGTAGGTCCTTGTTGACTATTTTAAATATAGCGATGTGTATATGTCAATCCCGAACTCCCAATCTATCCTTCCTCCCCACCCTTCCCCACTGGTAACCATAAGTTTATTCTCTAAGTCTGTGAATCTGTTTCTGTTTTGTAAATAAGTTCATTTATGTATCATTTTTCTCTTAGATTCTGCATACAAGTGATATCATATGATATTTGTCTTTCTCTGTCTTAGTTCACTTAGTATGACAATCTCTATGTCCATCCATGTTGCTGCAAATGACATTATTTCATTCTTTTTAATGGACGATATTCCATTGTATATATGTACCACATCTTCTTTATCCATTCATCTGTTGATGGACACTTAGGTTGCTTCCATATCTTGGCTATTATAAACAGCACTGCAATGAACATTGGGGTGCATGTATCCTTTCAAATCATGGTTTTCTCCAGATACGTGCCCAGGAGTGGGATTGCTGGATCATATGGTAGCTCTATTTTTAGTTTTTTAAGGAACCTCCATATTGTTCTCCACAGTGGCTGTACCAATCTACATTCCCAGCAACAGTGTAGGAGGGTTCCCTATTCTTCACACTCTCTCCAGCATTTATTGTTTGTAGATTTTTTGATGATGGCCATTCTGACTGGTGTTAGGTGATATCTCATTGTAGTTTTGATTTCCATTTCTCTAATAATTAGTGATGTTGAACATCTTTTCATATGCCTGTTGGCCATCTGTATGGTCTTTCACCTATTTTTTGATTGGGTTGTTTGTTTTCTTTGATATTGAGCTGCATGAGCTGTTTATAAATTTTGAGATTAATCCCTTGTTATTCACATTGTTTGCAAATATTTTCTTCCATTCTGTGGGTTGCCTTTTTGTTTTGTTTATGGTTTCCTTTGCTGTACAAAAGATTTTAAGTTTAATTAGGTCCCATTTGTTTATTTTTGTTTTTATTTCTGTTACTCTAGGAGACAGATTATAAAAGATATTGCTGTGATTTATGTCAAAGGGTGTTCTGCTTATGTTTTCCTCTAAGAGTTTTATAGTATCTGGTCTTACATTTAGGTCTTTAATCCATTTTGAGTTTATTTTTCTGTATGGTGTTAATTCTGTTTTTGATTTCTAATTTAACTCTGTTTTTGTCATATTTTGTATTACTTAACTACCTGTTGATTTCTTGAAGCTTGTCTTATGGTCTATAATATGGTTTATTTTGGTAAAATTTCTGTTTTTTTCTTGAACAGAATGTTTATTTTTCCTTTTTTTTTTTTTTTTTTTTTTGCGGTATGCGGGCCTCTCACTGTTGTGGCCTCTCCCGTTGCGGAGCACAGGCTCTGGACGTGCAGGCCCAGCGGCCATGGCTCACGGGCCCAGCCGCTCCGCGGCATATGGGATCCTCCCAGACCGGGGCACGAACCCGTATCCCCTGCATCGGCAGGCGGACTCTCAACCACTGCGCCACCAGGGAGGCCCTATTTTTCCATTTTTGGTAGAGTGTTCTATAAATGTCAGTTAGGTCTAGCTGGTTCAAGTCTGTATCCTTATTGATTTTCTGTGTAATAGTTTATTGAAAAAGTGGTATTGAATTCTCTGATTGTAATTGTAGATCTATTTCTCATAGTAGTCCTATCAGCTTTTGTTTAATGTATTTTGATTATTTTAATATGTTTCATTTTCAAGTACATAAGTGTTTTGGATTATGTCTTCTTAATTAGTTGACCCCTTTATCATTATGAAATGACCCTCGTTTTCCCTGGAAACATTCTTTGCTCTGAAATGTGTGTATTTTTTTATATTGATATAGTCATTTCAGTTTTCTTTTGACTAGTGTTAGCATGTTATATTATTTTCCAACTTTTAACTTGTATTCTATTTGTGTCTTTACATTTAGGGTAGATTTCTCATAGGCAGCATATAGTTGAGTCTTGCCCTTTATCCAGTGTGGTAATCTCTGCCTTTTCATTGGAGATATTTAGAGCATTTATATATATTATGAGTGGATTTAAGTCTTCATTTTACTTTTTGCTTTCCATATTTCCATCTGTTTTTCTTTCTATTTTTCTTCTTTTTTTTATTAAGTATTTTTTATGATTCTATTTTTTTTTTTTGTGGTACGTGGGCCTCTCACTGTTGTGGCCTCTCCCGTTGTGGAGCACAGGCTCCGGACGCGCAGGCTCAGCGGCCATGGCTTATGAGCCCAGCTGCTCTGCGCATGTGGGATCTTCCCGGACCGGGGCACGAACCCGTGTCCCCTGCATCAGCAGGCGGACTCTCAACCACTGTGCCACCAGGGAAGCCCATGATTCTATTTTATCTCCATTTTGGCTTATTATATAAAACTCTTCATTATATTAGCTAAGTAGTTCCTTTAGGATTTATATTATACATCTTTAACTTATCATAGTTTACTTTGAAGTGATATTTTATGAATTTATGTATGAGCCTGATATTTCACGCTCTTTCAAGCCTCTGTGATATTGTTGTCACATATTTAGCTCTTACATTGTTTTTGTTTGTTTGTTTGTTTGCTTTAAATAGTTGATTCTCATTTAAAGAGATTTAAAAAGTAGGGAAGAAAATTTTAATATTTTCCTTCATAGTTGCAATCCAATGCTCCTTATTCCTTTATGAAGACCTAGATTTTCATCTGACATCATTTTTTTCTTGAATAATTTCCTAAAATATTTTTCATACTGCAGATATGCTAGTGATAAATTCTACCAGCTCTTGTATACCTAAAAAGACTTTATTTCACTTTTGCTTTTAAAAGAGCACCACTTTTGCTGGTTAAAGAATTCTAGGTTGACAGCTTTTTCTTTCAGCACATTATGAGGTTGCTTCATTGCCTGTAGCTTGCATTGTCTCATGAGAAATTTGCTATAATCCTTACCTTACCTTTACTCTGAATGAAATGTTCCCCCCTCCCAGCCCCAGCTCCTTTTACGATTACACTGTTACACATGAAAAGATTCTCAGCATCACTAATTATTAGAGAAATGCAAGTCAAAACAACAATAAGATATCACCTCACACCTGTCAGAATGGCTATCATGAAAATGTCCACAAATAACGAATGTTGGAGAGAGTATGGAGAAAAGGAAACCTTAGTATAGTGCTGGTGCGAATGTAAATTGGTGCATCCACTATGGAAAACACTATGGAGGTTCCTCAAAAAGCTAAAAATAGAACTACCATATGATCTAGCAATTCCACTCCTGGGTATATATCCAGTAAAATAAAATGAAGAAAAAATGAAAACACTAATTTGAAAAAGTACATGCATTCCTATGTTTATAGCAACACTGTTTACAATAGCCAAGAAATGGAAGCAACCCAAGTGCCCATAAACAGTTGAATGTATAAAGAAGATGTGATATATCTTCCATCTATCTATCTATCTATCATCTATCTATATAGATATATAAAACTCATCCATAAAAAAGAATGAAATTCTGCCATTTTCAGCAACATGGATGGACCTAGAGAATATTATGCTTAATGAAATAAGTCAGACAGACAGAGAAAGACAAATACCATATGATATCACTTATATGTGGAATCTAAAAAATAAAAAAGTGCAAATGAATTTATATGCAAAATGGAAACAGACTCACAGATATAGAAAACAAACTAGTGGTTACCAAAGTGGAGAAGGAAGAGGGGATGGGCAAATTAGGCATATGGGATTAAGAGTTACAAACTACTATGTATAAAAGAGATAAGCAAAAAGGAAATATTAATAGCACAAGGAATTATAGCCATTATCTTGTAATAACTTTTAATGGAGTAAAATCTGTATAAATACTGAATCATTATGCTGTACACCTATTGTAAATGTATATTGTGTATATTGTAAATCAACTATACCTCAATAAAAAAGATTATACCGTTAATCCCTGCCAGAGTGTTTTTTAGCTCAGATATTGTAGTTTTCATCTCCTGAGGTTCAATTTGGGTCTTTTAGAGACTTTTCTTTGTCTCTCATTAACATGTTCATCTTTTTCCTCTAACTCCTTAAATAAATGGAATATGTTATAATAATTATTTTAATGTCTGTACTAATTCTATCATCTGTGTTATTTCTCGGTCAGTTTTTATTCACTTTACTTTTTATTGTGGGTTGTATTTTGTTTCTTTGCATGCCTAGTAATTTTTTATTGCATGTCAGACATTGTTCATTTTAACTTGTCCAAACTGTTCATTTTAACTTGTTAAGTGATGGAATTTTTGTATTCCTAGAAGTAAGCTTGAGCTTTTTCTGATAAACAATTAAAGTATTTGGAGATCAGTTGATGATTTTAGGTCTTGTTTTTAACTTTTGTTAAGTGACACTAAAATAATTCAGGGAGGGGCTTCCCTGGTGGCGCAGTGGTTGAGAGTCAGCCTGCTGATGCAGGGGACACGGGTTTGTGCCCCGGTCCAGGAAGATCCCACATGCCGCAGAGCGGCTGGGCCCGTGAGCCATGGCCACTGAGCTTGCGCATCCGGAGCCTGTGCTCCGCAACAGGAGAGGCCACAGCAGTGAGAAACCCGCATACCGCATAAAAAAAAAATTCAGGGATAATTTTTTCCTCTTGATGAGACAAAATCTCTTTGTACTCTGCTTCATTACTTACGAATTATGAAGTTTTAAATTCTAGCTTATAGGCATAGGCACCATTTCCAGTCTTTCGGGATTCAGTGGATCCTTAACCATTTTGGGTGTTACCCCCACCCTCTCCCCCTCAAGCCTCAGGTAGTTTCCTCACATGTGTGAGGAAACTCCTCTGATCCTTACATAGCCAAATAGTTAAAGGGCTCTCTGCACGTCTCTGGAGCTCTCTCTTTGTGCACTCCTTTCTGGCGCTTTGCCCTGTGAACTCTAAATATCTTGATCTATCGGGATTCCCAATTCTGTCTCTTCAACTTGGTGAGACTCTTGGGTTACTCCTTTCTGAGCTGCAGCCTAGAAACTTACTCTAGGTTGTAAGCTCAGTCAATTGTAGACTCTGCCTTATTTGTTCATTTGTTCCCATCTCATTAGGAATCATTGTTCTTTGTTATCTGATGTCCAATGACTTGAGAACAATTAGTATATATAATCTTTAAATAGTTGTTTATTATGGGACAGTTTATCTATTCTCTGTTAAAGTATTTGGAAATAGTTTGATACCATAAGGTCTTGTTCTTATGCTTTGTTAGGCAGACCAGAGCAGCATTTATGTAGGTCTTGGGCTAATTTTTCCCCACCATTGAAGCAAGAATCTGAGTATTCTGTTTGATACTCCATTACAGAGAAAAAGTATGCCTCTTTTTAAAAAGTCCCATTGGTAATTTTTCTTCCTCTCTTCCCTGCCTCCACCCAGCATTCCTGTTCCCACCAGTAACACCCAACACTAATCTAAGTATAGTATGTTATAGACATTGAAGAACCAACTATAACATTATAAAAATAATTATAAAAAAGATTTAAAAATATATTTTAAAAAGTGAAGCTATAGATCTTGAGGCAGGATTTTGAAATCTACAGACATAGAGCCCCCTTGGGACCCACAAGTATAATATTAGGAACAGATTATTAGTAACCCTTAGAAAAAATGAATCTTTCTTACCATTCTGATACTTCGCAATGCAGAGGAGGTGATACATTCCCAAGGATGCTTGTTGTGTGATCGAGGGATCAGCATGGCAACACAAAAGAGACAGTTCTGCTGCCAGGGCACCCAAACATGGAACATCAACACTAGTCTAGTGAAAAAACAAAGTAGAAAAAGGTACTTGCTATGCATGGTCAACATTAAATGTTTATGTCTGATATATATATCAGACTACGGTTAGAATTGAGCTTCAGAGTTCACAAAATCTGTATTAAAATCCTCACTGTGTTACTGAGCCTCAATTTTCTCATCTATGAAATGCATATAACAAATGTTACCTTGTAACAGTTATTGTAGGAACTAAGGGGGTAACATTTATGACAAAAAAGAAAGTTCCTAGCAAAGTGCTTGGCAATAATAGAGACTCAACTAATGTTAGTTTCTAGTCTATATTTTAGGTAGCTATTTGTAGGTATCAAATTCTTAGGATACTGGGGTGGGGGAGTCAATATCCAAAAACTTTCATGCTTCCTTCTCCATGTATGAAACACTTTAGATGACTCTGTAAGTCACTGAAGAAAACTTTTCTTCCGAGAATTGCTCTGATTCTTCCCAGCGAAATTAATTTTTTAAAAAACTCAAAACATTTGCTTCTGGTATCAAACCTACTGCCAGAACATTTATATATTCCCCCCCTACACACACACAACTTCCTTGACACATAGGCTTCTCAAATATTTAGGTTTTTACCTTGACTGATTTGTTTAGCCATATCAAATGCAAATAGAGAGAGGAGTAGACACATAAAAGAAGAAAGGAGAGATGGAAGAGACATTTTGCTTTTGTGAAGGTATGAGAATTATTACCAATTTTCTTTAAACAAAAAGGACTCTTCCCACATGTAGGTTTGCTAAACTAGTAGGCCTGCAGAATCTTCTTATCTCTAAGACAAATGATTAGTTTTCCTAAATAGATGCTTTGGTGGTAAAAGTTAGAGTTCAAGTCAGCCTTCCAGGGAGATCCCAAAACCTGTTTCTCCTTCTTTGTATTACTCTTATATACTCTTATCCTTGCCTTTCTTGTTGCTTGACCCACTCATGTCTCTCTGTCTGTCTGCCTGTCTCAGTCTTACACACACACACACACACACACACACACACACACACACACACACACACACACACACACACACACACACACACACACACACACACACACACGGAATCATTCCTGAAGAAGAATGTGAGGTGACCTAGGTCATGGGCCAAGGATATGACTGAATTAGGATGTTGGGAGTGATGGTCTTAGTAGACGAAGGGAAGATAATCTGCTTCTGTGGATGTCTTCCTTGGATTCTTTCTGCCTATATTTCTTTGTAAGGGTACCTGCAGCTCCCCCTATTTTAGGAGTCCTATGACTTAGAAGAATCTAGAAGCAGACAGTAGGGGTTGCTATTTATTCTAGGCCCTAGGAAGAAGTATTTTATTTTCCCCTGGCTATTCTCTTCTTTTGGTTTGCATTCCAAATTTCTTTTTCTATCAAATGGCAAGATTTTAAGAACCACCTTTGCATTATGGGTTTAAGAAAAAAGGGGAAAGTGTTCTGTTTCTCTGTTGGGCATGATGGAGGAGTATGAGTATGTGTCCTGTATTTTGCCACAAGCTTCTCTGCCATAAACATCTTTGCCATGAGCATTTTTGCTGCAAACCCTTTTAATACATGACTAATTGTCTGTAAGGCAATTTTGCTGTGAAAGATAAAATAACTAGTAGACTGTTTGGTTTGACACTTTGGTTTCAACTGGTTGAAATGAGTTAGACTTTCTTTCAGTTAGCCATTTTATTGTTGGCTTTATTGAGCTGAGAGATGACAATGATTTGCCCCAAGAGTTGGTTTCTTATTTTGAAGCACACTACATTGGAGGAGAAAGAGGCTAAGGGTCTCAGAGATGCAGAGTTGAACCCACATTGCCCATAGAACTTTGGAACATCTATAAACAGACATGTGGCAAGATGCCAGGAACAAAAGACAGTGCAGAGGTTTTTATAACTCAATACAAAGCTCAGTTAGAAATGCATCCTGGTATTTGGAATGAAGGATGAAATGAAGGAAGAAATTTTAGCAAAAAAGAAAACTATCATGCTGAATGAGGAGATGAATCAAAAAGCAAAAAACATATTATGAATGAAAGACTTCAAAGACGAGTGCTTAAGTACAACCCACAAAATAAAATCAGTTATTTGGCAGGATTGCCACGAATTTACACACAATTTAAAAATATTTAAATTGTATGTAAATATTTAAATTGTATTTCTCAAGAAAGCCTTTTTAATTTTGTTACTAATTTTTCATGTTTCATTATGACCTTTATAATGTCCCCCTTTTATTTTTCATTATTTTATCTTTTATGAAAAAATTGCCTTACGGCCAATTAGTTATGCTACAAAGATGTCTATGGCAAAGACCTTTATAGCAAAAGTACGTAGAACCAGGAGAGTACTTCTGACAGCTTAGCTCACTGGACCTGGGGACCATTTACAGAGGATTGGCTTTAAAGTTTTATTGTGTTATAGTTTTTGCCTTGAGCGTTCTCTCTGATTATCCCTTCTCATGAACTTGTGGATGTGTAATTCTTAGCAGGTGTCTTTGTAAAGGAAGCTGCTAATGATGCCAGATGGGGTCTGTCTAGATGTGTGTCTCTAGCAGAGTAGGTGTGGCCATGTCTAGATTGCATAGCATGTTTGAGGAGGAGGGGAGACCTGACCTAGGACAGGCCAAGAGAGGAATAAAGCTGTGTGAACCATGGGGCACACTGATTATGCCCTGCACAGTCCCTTCAGAAGTGTGCCAACCAAGTCACACCCCCTCAAACACAAGACTTTGGGAACATTAATACAGTATAGTCCTGCTTTTTTAGAAAATCTATCTAAAGTGCTGAAAGAAGGAAAGAGTTAAGACCTGGAGAAAAGTAGCTTCTCTGTATTTGTTCCTAAGTCTAAGTTTTCTGGCCCTGCTTAGTTTTCTGGCCCTTTCTTACCGGATTCCTTCTTCTGTGTACATCTGGCCTCTCCAGTTCCTTATCTTAATAATTATGACAGTTTTAGGTGCTAAATTCCAGAAGCAACCACTTCTAAGTTTTTTAGCTGCTTCTTTTGGAAGTCAACTGTACATCTGTAAACAATGGACTTCTGCTTCAGTTCTAATGTCACTTTGGGACATTGCCTATCTATTCCTGCTGTGATGAATCAGTGCATAGGCTATACTCATTTTTAGTTATATTTCCTTTTGGCATATAAATATGTCCTCTCTACTCCTTTTGAGACTAAATTCTCATCTGTACTCAGAATTATCTATTTTTGATAATCATTTTTGTTCTCTTTATTTACCTGGGGCTATCTCTTGTATTTGGAGGGTTTTTTCAAATGTCTGGCAAATTCTTGGTTGTCTAGTCATATGTAAGAAGGTGATGCCACTGGTGGGAGTTTGTATGTGAGCAAGTCTTGTCAACTGGTGGGCTTGGCTTTAGAGTAGTTGGGTGGGTAGGCTCGGGTCATGCTGAAGTGTATCTAAACAACAGAACTAAGATGATTGTCTCAGGGAATTTACAATTGTTTTGAGAAAAATGTCCTCAAATTTTACCTACCAATGGACTCATGTCCCTGTGGAATATAGAGTGTGTGTGTAAACGGGGATGGGAGGCACTATAGATCCTTCTGTATAAACTTTCTATGAGTCTTTTCAGTGCATGTGTATGTCTTCAGCTTTCCTTTGCCTCCCACTCTTCATCATCACTTGGGCTTCCATAGCTCCAGACTCTTCAGGGTTCCATAGGGATACTCCCTCCCTTTTCAGCTGTCCTCCATTCTAATGTTCACATGCCCCTGCCTTTCAGCTTCCCCTGCCAGACTTTATCAGTTACCATCTTCTATCTATTCTGTCATGCAGAAATTTGCTGACATCACTAGCCCACTGAGAACCCATTACTAATTCTCTTTGTTGCAATGGCAACATTTAACAAATTTTATTACTATCATTTTGTGGAGGGGGAGGAGATAGACATGTGGACAATCTGTTAGCTTTGACTGGAAATCTTCCACCTGTCTTTCAAATGCTGATGTGCCAAAGGAACAAACCTAGGAAAAATCTGTTAATGAGATAATATGACATGTTTAGCTCACATTTCTTCACCCATTTGGAAATTAACAGTTTAATTGAAAGGACAAATATTCTTTGAGTGTAGCAGTTTCTTCACCCTGATGGGCACACAGGTCATATAAGAGGAATACCACTGTAAATTCTGGTAGAATACAAATGAAACTATTGTTCAATAGGACAAGGGCCTCTGAGAGTCTGGAAGACATAGGCTAGGGTAATTTATGAAGAAAATAGTTTTTATCCAATGAAAGGCCAGAACCTGAGAACAGAATAGGTAGCTACATTTAGATAGAGAATGGCAGAACTAATCTTCATTTATTATTTACAGTGTGTCAGATATAGAGATACACAGACCTTGCCTGTGGGTAGTTTAGCTTTTAATTTATAAATAATATTTTTGATTGTTTTATGTATTTGTTCCCCCATCTCCATTAATTTCACTGACTTAATTATCTTCAGAAGATAATTATCTTATCTTTATAAGATAATTATCTTAATTATCTTATTTTAAAGAGAAAATTAACTTAGTTAAGATTTATGCTTCCATGACTGTGATAAGCTGGTTGAGGCTAGCTTAGTTCCCACCTTCTGGAAAATGCTGGTGTGCTTCCACCTGGTGGCACTCAGCAAGCATTGCAGAACAGAGGAATACGTTAACCACTTGGCTTCTCAAAGGTCTGTTATAGCTCAGGGACCCTCAACAATTTATGAGAGCCTTCTGCTGTACATATGAATTTACACATTTATTGTTTCACAGTTGAAATGTGGGCTATGTGCTGGGGAGAATGAACTTTACAACTTTAATTGAAAGAGAGTAGAGGTGTTATCAGAAGATGAAACCCCCAAATGTCATACCTGCTACCTGAGTAGAACTCACTAGAATATATATATATATATATATATATATATATATATATATATATATATACACACACATATAGTATATATCTAGTATATAAATACACACTAGATATATAAATAGAAAGTATATATGTGTATTGAAGTACAAAGAGAAGCATGTGAATAATCTCCATCAAATACGTGATGAATATATAAAGCATATTAGGAACTATACAGAAAACAGACTGGAGTGTTGAGCTACACTTAATCTCAAGCCTCACTTGCAAAATTTTGTGTCCATTTGAATGGACATTCCAAACCATCTCAGAAATAGAGGGAGACTGACTTCCCAGGCCAAAGAATCAGAATATTTAAAACAAGCCACTCAGTCTCTCTTTTGGACACTGAGATGGGGAATTAGCATGATGCAAAGAACATCATGGACTGTATTTTCCCATGTAAGTAAATTGTATTATGTTCCAAAGCTTATTTTATTTATTTAGTTTTTGGCTTTTTCTCACTTTCTTTTTTAAAATTTTTATTGGAGTATAGTTGTTTTACAATATTGTGTTAGTTTATACTGTACAGCAAAGTGAATCAGCTATATGTATACAATTATCCCCTCTTTTTTGGATTTCCTTCTCATTTAGGTCACTACAGAGCATTGAATAGAGTTCCCTGTGCTATGTAGTAGGTTCTCATTAGTTATGTGTTTTATACATAGTATACATAGTATATATATGTCAATCCCAGTCTCCCAATTCATCCCACCCCCCTTTCTCCTTTGGAATCCATACATTTGTTCTCTACGTCCGTGTCTCTATTTCTGCTTTGTAAATAAGATTTTTTTTTCAGATTCCACATATATGTGTTAATATATGATATTTGTTTTTCTCTTTCTGACTTACTTCACTCTGTATGACAGTCTCTAGGTCCATCCATGTCTCTGCAAATGACACAAATTCAATCCTTTTTATGGCTGAGTAACATTCCATTATATATATGTACCACATCTTCTTTATCCATTCCTCCATTGATGGACATTTAGGTTGCTTCCATGTCCTGGCTATTGTAAATAGTGCTGCAATGAACATTGGGGTGCATGTGTCTTTTTGAATTATGGTTTTCTCTGGGTAAATGCCCAGTAGTGGGATTGCTGGATCATACGGTAGTTCTATTTTTAGTTTTTTAAGGAATCTCCATATTGTTCTCCATCGTGGCTGTATCAATTTACATTCCCACCAGCAATACATGAGGTTTCTCTTTTCTCCACACCCTCTCCAGCATTTATTGTTTCTAGATTTTTTTGATCATAGCCATTGTAACCTGTGTGAGGTGACACCTCATTGTAGTTTTGATCTGCATTTTTCTAGTGATTAGTGATGTTGAGCATTTTTTCATGTGTTTGTTGGCCATCTGTATGTCTTCTTTGGAGAAATGTCTATTTATGTCTTCTGCCCATTTTTTGATTGAGTTGTTTGTTTGTTTTTTTTTGATATTGAGCTGCATGAGCTGTTTGTATATTTTGGAGATTAATCCTTGGTCAGTTGCTTCGTTGGCAAATATTTTCTCCCATTCTGTGGGTTGTCTTCTAATCTTGTTTATTGTTTCCTTTGCTGTGCAAAAGCTTTTAGGTTTAATTAGGTCCCATTTGTTTATTTTGGTTTTTATTCTCATTACTCTAGGAGGTGGGTCAAAAAGGATCTTGCTGTGATTTATATCATAGAGTGTTCTGCCTATGTTTTCCTCTAAGAGTTTTATAGTGTCTGGCCTTACATTTAGGTCTTTAATCAATTTTGAGTTTATTTTTGTGTGTGGTGTTAAGGAGTGTTCTAATTTCATTCTTTTACATGTGGCTGTCCAGTTTTCCCAGAACCACTTATTGAAGAGGATATCTTTGCTCCATTGTATATTCTGGCCTCCTTTGTCATAGATTAGGTGACCATAAGTGCATGGGTTTATCTCCCAAAGTTTATTTTAAATAAAATAATAAAAATTCCGCTATGTTATAAGGCTGCTCTAGGCTTTTCGTCTCAATATGTCTAGAGACTGTACAAGTATTAGAAATGGATACATGAAGAAAGTGTCACAAATGCATGTTTCTGACCCCCTTCCTACTGAACTCCTGAACTGATTTAAGCAATCAGATATACAATTAGTAGAGTATGTTTAAAAATCACAGTGAAGGGTGAGTTATGGAACAGAGACTGAAAACACAGTATCCATAAGAGAGAAAAATGTTCAGAGATAGTCTGAGGCTTCTTAGAAGGCAGGCAATAGTGTTATTCAAAATATAGAAAACCTCAGTAAATATTGGCAATTATGAGATACCTATTTGTTCTCCATCTGAAAGGCAACAGTTAAAAAGTCTGATAATATCCAGGTGTTTGTGAAGGTTGAGGAAATGGGCACTCTAATATTCACAGGAATGCAGAATGAAGGACAATTGTGCACTACTAAGTTTTAACCTATTCATACTTTTTGGCCTATTATTTTTCATAGCATTTCTAAGTACATACTCACATACATGCAAAAGGATGACCATTTTTGTATTGTTTGAAGTAGAAAAACCCACAATATACCTCAATGTTCATCAACTGAAGAATAGTTAAGTAGATCATAATACATCAACACTCTAAGATATAATCTGTAGTTAAAATAATGAAGCAAATCTATGAAAGTATCTGTTGGGCATACTGTTCAGTGAAAAAATCAAATTGCAGAACCATATGTAAATATGATGTAACTTTAGTAAAGAAAAACTAAGTAACAAAGCTATGTATATCCGTGTGCATGTATATTTGTATGTGTATGTAGCTGTTTGGCAGGACACACATCACACAGACGTGGCTAGGGGTGAGACTGGGGTGGAGAGGATAGTAAAGAAGGACTTCTGCTATGTCTTTAGCATGTTTTACAATGAAAGTACTCAAGAATTACTTGTTATACATTTAAAATAAATGGTGGTTTAAAAATATTCTAGGAAAAAGAGAAATAAGAAGGAAAGTAAGGATGGAAGAATTTATAAGTTTACAAATAACATTGATTGTGGTCCAAAGAGGAGAATCCAGAGAGTCAGCAAAAGCCTGGTTTTGACACACTCATACTGTTTGTGGAAAGCATGAGGCATCTTAATCAATTGAGAAACTCTGCTCTAACTAACATAAAGTCATGTAGGATATTCATTCCTTTCCCAGGATCCCAACCTACTAGTATGATAATACAAAGCAGGCATCTAACACTCTCTAGACCCAAGACTTGGAAAGGAGCACTGCGGAAATGCAGTCTTCAGAAGCAAGTGGCACGATTACTCTGTGACTTACATATTTCTTGGCTTCCCTGGATGCAAAGCTTAGCACTCTGCTGATGATCACCATGGCTCTCTCCTGCATGTACAAATTATCTTCTCTCATCCACACAGCCATTTCCTGTTGAAAACACAAGAACTATCCTAGAACCATGGTGTTTCCATTTCCATAGGTCCCTTTCTTCTGATCACCACCTACACCAAGTCACAAGTTTCCCCATGTCCTCCCAATGGTTTCACACCTATCCTATATTTATTTTAAAAATATGACAATAAGCTGGTACATTACTGTCTAGTATACTTCATCTGCCATATAGCTACACCTGGGTTTTATTTTATTTAATTCCATCCGACAAGTATTTACTAATATCCACTATAACAGTCACTTTGCCAGGCATCATGAAAAGTTTAACAGGAGGCTGTGAGGCTGATTATCATCAGCTGCTTCTCCTTCTCTTTTTCTTTCAAAATACATATTCTCTCTTTTTTTTAAAGTCATAGGATCTGATTTGCAGTTTTAAAAAAGAATCAAATGTTATTTGATCCTGAAATGTCATTTTATCCCAGAATTGCCTCTGTAAATTTACCATCCAGATATTTTCTGACTCATGGTTTAGAGTATATTCCTGGAGCCAGCTCGATGAGAAAGTTCTTGCCAATTTTGATTCATTGCTAAATATGGTCTGTCTTGCTGTAGCTTCTACCTATTTGTTCTAAATCCTCAGATGCAGGGACATATTTACAACCTTGAGGAAGGAAGAAGACTGCATATGCCTTACATGTTAACCACCATTAGTAGACTTCTTAAGACAGATTGTTGGAGTCCTTAGTATTTATGCCAGTGGTTGGCCAAATCTCATCCCCTTCTCTTGCTCCCATTGTGTAAAACTGTTCTGAAGTTTGTTTCCTAGGACAGAAGAGTCTCTAAATCTCAGGGGGCTCAGCCTATTCCTTTTCCAGGAGTGAGGGTCAGCTCTTTTTGAGGATCAGGGGAGTTTCTAGATGTGGTAGGTATAAAAACAAGGTGGTTAAGTAACAGGCTCCCAAGTTAGAGTAGGTCCTCTACTCATTAGATGCACACATAATATTTCTCCTCTCTCTGCTTCCATTTCCTTATCTGCAAGTGAGAGAAATAATTTTAACTTTCTCCTAGGGTTATTTTAAGGATTAAATTAAAAAACCCATATATTAAGTATTCAGCTTAGTGCCTGACATAGAGTAAATCCTCAATAAGCAGCCTAGGGTGGTAGAAAGAGCACACATGGGAAGAGGGTTGTAATAATGGGGTAATAACCAATTTACAGGATTGTGAGGTTAAAATGTTTTAAATGCATGGAAAATATTTGGCTAAAATTAGGCACAAGTTACCTCAGTATATTTTATTATCCCCTGCATTTCTCCTAATCTTCATATATACCAGTTCTGCTTCTTCCCTTGAATGTATTTTATGATTTGCAAATCCCATGATTCTCATGGTACAGTAAGTAAATCTAGTTTCTCAGTATTTTCAGACAGCTTCCTCCTGATGCCATCATGTTAAAAATGCAAAATTAAAGGTCATAAAATGTCCAGATCAGTCTCTTCTCTGCCTGGCACATTAAAAACACAGTGAAATCTTGGATGTGAAAAGTAGAGTTATGGATGGTTATTAGAACTTCCTTTGATACTATGGTGTCCATGAAGATAGGATGCTCATGGGATTCCCTAGCCCAGGGTTGTTATGGAAGAACATGCATATAGATATTATCAAAATATGGCTCATTGTTAGGTGGACCTGAAGGTGGTTTAGGCCAATCATTGTATGCTCTGCTACCCCGTATTGTGTTTACTCTTACATTGCTACATAACCCTTGGCTTCTTAAGTGTCTGTTGCCATTCTCCCAAAATTGGATTCTTAAAATTGTGTCTCTGTAATTCAAATAAAAGGAAGTGATTTTATTTGGGAGACAATGACACATTCTGAAAGGTAAAGAAAATTTTTCAGTTGCCAAATACTTGAAGGAGATGTAAGTATGGCAAATAATAAGTAAAATATAGTATACCCTTTAGATTTTTTTTTTTTTTTTTTTTTTTTTTTTTTGCTGTACGCGGGCCTCTCACTGCTGTGGCCTCTCCCGTTGCGGAGCACAGGCTCCGGACACACAGGCCCCGCGGCCATGGCTCGCGGGCCCAGCCGCTCCGCGGCACGTGGGATCCTCCGGGATCGGGGCACGAACCCGCGTCCCCTGCATCGGCAGGCGGACTCCCAACCACTGCGCCACCAGGGAGGCCCTACCCTTTAGATTTATGACAAGAAAATGAGACTACTTATTTTCCCTTTACCTTTAAGATTTGCAGTTTGTAGAGGTCCTTAGCCACTAAGATCAGAAGAGTGTCCTCAAATATGTTTAAAATAGCTTGGTATAAATTCTGAAAAACAAGAAATATGCACAACCAGCCAGCCAGCCTTAGATAAAATTTTACCAACACCTATAGTTTTGCATCCTGGGGTCCTGAGTTCTCCCCATAAACTGAAGGTAAGAAAGGAGAGAGGTAGCTCTGGAGATGAGACCTCATTCAATACAATATGCCATGAATTGCTTTAATACCTTGCGGGGCAAGTGAACTGTGTAGCTATGCTGAGAAATAAAAACCACAGATGTTGCTGATCTTACTACAGGATTCTTCCTACCTCCGCTTTTCTTAGTTCCTATTTCCTTCTTTGCAGCACTTGCCAGTAAACTTGCTGTTTTTGTCAAACAAATTAACCAAAATCTCTTCACCCATTTGTTCCTATAGATCCTATACAATCTTTTAAATCCCATGGGTTATAGAATTCATAAGGAGTCCAGGGACAGAGATTAGTGCTAGAATATGCTGTTTATCTATTAGATCTAAAAATAATGAAGGGGAAAACAAAGATTACAACATTTGGACAGACTTTCTGTGGGATTGCTGTAGTGCATGATGATATCTCATTATGACTAAAGGAAGCAAGTCTTACCTCCAGGTCCTCTTGGTCATCCTCATTCTTCCCAATTTCTTTCACTTTGTCAAGACTTGGTATAGCAAATGCCATTTTAAAGGACAACTCTACTATCTTCAGTTGAGTTTCATATTGCAATAAGGGATCCACGAAGCTGACAAGAAAAAGGTATAATTATTAAATTGAGGAAAGAACAGATACAACCTAACTTTAGTGGTTTTTTTCTTAGTTTAAGAGACAGTGTACTACAAAATGAGGCCCAACTTTCAGCTTTATATAACATGGGTTTTAAATATTAGTGTAAAAATAACAATGGTGCTTTAAATATAAAGGAATCATATTTTTTGGTAAAAATCATTTGTAATCTGTTATTTAGAGTTCATAATATATTTCTGCATAGACATAATAATGTAAAGGGTGGTTACCTACCCAGCCAAGCCCATAAAGCCATGCTGAGATTTAGGTAGTTGAAATATATTATTGCCACATTTTCTCTAGTCCATGATACTATGTTTCTTACATTTAATGTTTCTGATATTGGGATACATCTTCCAATTTATGGCAAAAGAAACCTTCCCAACAGCAGCTAAAAAGATAAGTTGTGACATAGCTATTGTTCCTTCAATAAGTGTGACCTGGATAACAGTGCCTCCTGATTTTTTTGTGTTAAAAATAATTTTTTTTAAAAAGGATGGTAATATAGTTGGTAAGGTAGGAAATCTTGTGCTGAACTCAGAATCTTTTTCCTCTACTGGAGAAGAAGACCTAAATATCTGATATCTATTGTTTGAAATGGCATTTCTTGGATTATATAAGATAATTTTCAAATCTTGGGAAGATTGATTTGACTTATTCATGGGCTCCAATGGATTTTCAGACTCTGAACAGCTACCTATCAAAAGCTTCCAGTAGTATTTTCAGTTGTAGGTTTCTAGAGATATATGATTTTGTTTAGAAAAATGCAAAATTAATATTTTGATAAAATAGAAAATAGTGTCTTTTAATGTACTTTGAAATCATATTGCCAGCCCTAAAAATGCTAAAATGGTCCATGTCATGAACTAGGATTAGGAAAGTAGTGTGATACTCTGATGCCATTCATAACTGCTGATGGACTAAAGAATCTTCACATTTTAAGTGTGAAGAAGGTTGAGAGTCAGATATTGGTGATACTAAAGAAAGTCCAATGTAAATATATAGGTCAACATCGGCAATTATCAGCAAGTATACATTATTTTTTGGGCTACATGTAATTGGTTTTCAAAAGAACAAGTATTAAATTACTAATGTGTTTTACAAAAAAATGACATCTTAGAAATAAGAATGGCAGTGTAAAGCCTTTCTTATATTCCAAGATATATAACCAGGTGGTATAGAAAGAAACTTGAGAAGAAAGAATAAGCATCCCTCACAAATTACTGTATGCTTTTGTTAAATTTTTTAGTGAAATGTTTTTTTTCAGATATTAGAGAAGTGAGAAGTAGAGGTAAGCCAAATGTGCTAAAATATTTCTTGAAAATGTTTTATTTCTTCCTATTATGAAGCAATAAGTATTATGTAAGATCAGTAAGCAAAATTTTTACAAGTATAATTTCAAGAATCACAATTGAATAAAGGAAAGTAGATGCCTCCTAATAAAAGCATGGGAAAATTATATTAAACATGATCAGAAATAAATCAGGAGGGCTATATTAATATGATACAAGTCTAATACAAATGAAAGAGTATTAAGAGAGATATACGCAATTATTATAAAATAATAAAAGACATAGTTATTAATACAAAAGCTCTCAAACCACATAGAAACAAAATTGAAAAATTATTAAACAGAATTATTAAAATATATAATAATTTTATGAAAAATTATTAAATTATTAAAGGTATAAGGAGAAATAGACACACAGATATAGGAGATGATTAAGCATTCAATTATTAGTATATGGTAGATAAAAATAAAAATTCTGCAAAAGGAGAGACCTTTAATATAATTAATAAGGAGGTATAAATTGTATTAATTGAGATAACAAGGATTATCTTTTCAGATAATCATGGAATGCTGACAAATATTTACCATATACTTAGCCATAGAAAGTTTCAAAATATAAAAGGATATATATTTTGTTCTCTAATCACAATGAGAAGTCTATTTTAAAAATTAGAAAATTCAAAGTACTTAAATACTGTCAAGATTTTTTTCTTATTTAAAATGAGGGAAAAACAATAAACTAAACATATAATTTAAGATTTTAAAAGGACTAAAAATACAACCAAAGACATGAAGGACATAAACAAAATAAATACATTATAAAAAAAAGGAAAAGGAGAAATAATAGTATAATGGCAAGTTAAAAAAAAGATTTAAAAGATAAGAAAGCATAGGAGACTACTACAAGCAACTATACGCCAATAAAATGGACAACCTAGAAGAAATGGACAAATTCTTAGAAAGGTACAACCTTCCAAGACTGAACCAGGAAGAAATAGAAAATATGAATAGACCAAGCACAAGTCCAGGACCAGATGGATTCACAGGCAAATTCTATCAAATATTTAGAGAAGAGTTAACACCTATCCTTCTGAAACTCTTCCAAAAAATTACAGAGGAAAGAACACTCCCAAGCTCATTCTATGACACCATCATCACGCTGACACCAAAACCAGATAAAGATATCACAAAAAAGAAAATGACAAGCCAATATCACTGATGAACATAGATAGATGCAAAAATCCTCAACAAAATACTAGCATACTGAATCCAACAACACATTAAAAGGATCACACACCATGATCAAGTAAGTGGGATTTATCCCAGGGATGCAAGGATTCTTCAATATTTGCAAATCAATCAGTGTGAGACACGACATCAATAAATTGAAGAATAAAAATGATATAATATCTCAATAGGTGCAGAAAAAGTTTTTGACAAAATTCAACACCCACTTATGATAAAAACTCTCCAGAAAGTGAGCATAGAGGGAACCTACCTCAACATAATAAAGGCCATATATGACAAACACACAGCAAACATCATTCTCAATAGTGAAACACTGAAAGCATTTCTTCTAAGATCAGGAACAAGACAAGGATGTCACTGTCACCACTATTATTCAACATAGTTTTGGAAGTCCTAGCCATGGCAATCAGAGAAGAAAAAGAAATAAAAGGAATCCAAATTGGAAAAGAAGAAGTAAAACTGTCACTGTTTGCAGATGACATTGATACTATACATAGAAAACCCTAAAGATGTTACCAGAAAACTACTAGAGCTCATCAAGGAATCTGGGAAAGTTGCAGGAGACAAAATTAATGCACAGAAATCTCTTGCATTCCTATGCACTAATAATGAAAGATCAGAAAGAGAAATCAAGGAAATAATCCCATTTACTATCACATCAAAAAGAATAAAATACCTAGGAATAAACCTACCTAAGGAGGTAAAAGACCTGTACTCAGAAAACTATAAGATACTAATGAAAGAAATCAAAGATGACACAAACAGATGGAGAGATATAACATGTTCTCAGATTGGGAGAAACAATATTGTGAAAATTACTACACTACCCAAAGCAATCTACAGATTCAGTGCAATCCTTATCAAATTACCAATGGCATTTTTTCACAGAATTAGAACAAAACATTTTACAATTTGTATGGAAACATAAAGACCACAAAAGCCAAAGCAATCCTGAGAAAGAAGAACGGAGCTGGAGGAATCAGGCTCCATGACTTCAGACTATACTACAAAGCTACAGTCATCAAAGCAGTATGATAACTGGCACAAAACAGAAATATAGATCAATGGAACAGGATAGAAAGTCCAGAGATAAAACCAAGCACCCATGGTCACCTAATCTATGACAAAGGGGGCAAGAATATACAATGGAGAAAAGACAGTTTCTTCAATAAGTTGTCCTGGGAAAACTGGACAGCTCCATGTAAAAGAATGAAATTAGAATACTCCCTAACACCACACACAAAAATAAACTCAAAATGGATTAAAGACCTAAATGTAAGGCTGGATACTATAAAACTCTTAGGGGAAAACATAGAAAACTCTTTGACATAAATCATAGCAAGATCTTTTTCAATGTACCTCCTAGAGTAATGAAAATAAAAACAAAAATAAACAAATGGGACCTAATTAAACATAGCTTTTCCACAGCAAAGGAAACCATAAACAAAATGAAAAGACAACCCTCATAAAGGGAGAAAATATTGGCAAATGAAGCAACTGACATGGGATTAATCTCCAAAATATACAAACATCTAATGCAGCTCAATATCAGAAAAACAAACAACCCAATCAAAAAAATAGGCAGAAGATCTAAATAGACATCTCTCCAAAGAAGACACACAGATGTCTAAAAAGCACATGAAAAGCTGCTCAACATCACTAATTATTAGAGAAATGCAAATCAAAACTCCAATAAAGTATCACCTCACACCAATCAGAATGGCCATCATCAAAAAACCTAGAAACAGTATATGCTGGAGAGGTTGTGGGGAAAAGGGAACCCTCCTACACTGTTGGTAGGAATGTAAATTGATACAGCAACTATGGAGAACAGTGTGGACGTTCCTTAAAAAACTAAAAATAGAGCTACCATGTGATCCAGCAATCCCACCCCTGGGCATATATCTGGAGAAAAACATGGTTCAAAAGGATATATGCACCCCAATGTTCATTGCAGCACTATTTACAATAGCCAGGACATGGAAGCAACCTGAATGTCCATTGACAGATGAATGGATAAAGAAGGTGTGATATGTATATACAATGGAATATTACTCAGCCATAAAAAAGAATGAAATAATGCCATTTGCAGTGACATCAATGGACCTAGAGATTGTCATACTGAGTGAAGTAAGTCAGACAAAGAGAGACAAATATCATGTGATATTGTTTATATGTGGAATCTAAAAAAAGTGTACAAATGAACTTATGTACAAAACAGAAATAGAGTTACAGATGTAGAGAACAAACTTATGGTTACCGAGGGGTAGGGGGGAAGGGATACATTGGGAGATTGGGATTGACAGTTACACACTACTATATATAAAATAGATAACTAATAAGGACCTACTGTATAGCACAGGGAACTCTACTCAATAATCTTTAATGGCCTATATGGGAAAAGAATCTAAAAAAGAGTAGATATATGTATAACTGATTCACTTTACTGTACACCTGAAACTAACACAACATTGTAAATCAGCTATACTCCAATAACAGCAACAAAAAAAGGACAAGCAAAAGAGTAAGCAGAAACTAAATAATAATTAATAAAGACTAAATTAGTCAAAAAAAGAAGTAAGCTATTATATGAGTTTAACAGTAACAAATAAAATTTATTTATATTATTAAATTATACAGGTATATATGAAGGTATAACACATGTAAATCTTTATGTACCAAATTATACTTGGTCAAAATATGAAAAGCAAAATCTATAACAAATTTTAAAGAATAAAGGAAAAACTATTATGTGGGAGATTTTTAAGACATTTAAGTAGACCAAAAAATTAAATTAAAATATGGAGAAGGGGATTCTAATCCAGGGTCTGCCTTTCCATGAACCCTGTAAAATAATATAATACAGTATGCCAAATTTTATTTATATGGATCTATGTATACATGTATGAGTCTCTTCTGGGCGACTAGCCTTTGACAAAACACTTATTAATAAGTGCAGTTCTTCTGGAAAACAAGTGGACACAATCAAAAGCTCTAAGAAGGTTCATCTCATCTGCATTACTTTGGGTTCAGGGGAAGCAGATGCCAAAACAGGATTAGAAGTACAAGAGATTTCCAAGAGAAGGAGGGGAGGAGGAATAGGGTAGGAAGAGTCTTGGACCGCAGCAAGTTCCAAGGAGGGTTCAGCTTGGCTGATGGCGATCCCTCAAGCTGAAGTCACCCATTTGAGTTATTTGTCCTACCATTCTGGGTCATTGGTGAGATCAGCCTACAGGAGGTGACACCTCACTTGCTGGTAAATCTATACAGGCAGCAGCTGAAGCTGTTGACCAGTGAGGATTCCCCCACAGCAGGGTATTTTCATGGCTGCCTGTCACCTAAATCAGGAACCTCACTTTCAGAATGGTATCTCAAGGAAGTAATTCAGAGCAGATACAATCTTTTACGTACCAGAATGATTATCATAATGTTGGTAAAATATAATATAATTTAGAAAATGTCAAAATTTGGGAATATTCCATTGCCATTAAAATGAAAATATGATTTTACAGAGAAATTAAAAATTAAGACAAAGCAAAAATGAAAAGTAGTATAGAAAATTGAATGTGCAACCTGCTTATGATTCTGCAGTAGTTAGATGATCTGCCTATTCATGCAATACAGAGAGATTTAAAAGAACGTGAGAAAGAAAGAACTAATAGTTGCTGAATTAGGGTGGTGGAATTTGGAGTAACTTTTTATTTCTCATATTTTTGATATGTATTTATTACATTTTTAAAAAGGTATTCAATCAGTGATATGAGAGCATTAAAGCTTATTATACCTGGAGTTCATGGCCAGGATCATGGCTTGATTACTTAACAGGCCTGCGTATGCATCCCATAGGCTGTCAGCTGTTTGTGCCTGTAAGTACCAGGAGAGAGAAAAGAATCAGTGATGACAGACCTGTGGGGCTCATGACATCATGTGTAATTCTGTCTTTTACAGAAACCAAAGGGACCAAATTGGACTTGAAATATAAGCCCAAGGGTTTATAGAAGTGTTCAGACCAGACAAACTGTAATTTAAACCTATGCGTGATACTAAATGCTGGCATTTTACAGCCAACCACTGCGCTTATATAATTATCATTTCCAGACAAAAATTTATTAGGAATGCTCTTTACCAGGTGCCCTCCTATACACCACTCTAACCATTAAGTGCAATCTGCTCAGTGTGGAGTCTTATCTATAAACATACCAGCAAGGTGATTTAAATCAGGTCTTACTGAAAAATGTCCAAACTCACAGTACTATAGAATGGGAACCATGTACAGGTCAATGTATAGCTGTCTAATATAACTATTTAAATTTATAAATGATAATACATGGGATTCCATTAAGAATCTCCACTTCTTTATTCAAGAAGTTGGAGAACTGGAGAAGACCTAATAGAATAGCACCTCTTTTCTTCTGCGCATCCCACTCTTGTTCATGCAAACCTCTGTTGCAATGTCACTTTCTTGTATCAGGCCTATTAATGCTGTTTATAGAAATTCTCAGCCTCTATTTCTGAAATAGCTCCAAGTTCTCTTTTAGGTACTGCTGTATAATAATGGTATTTCAAAGGGAATTTATTCCTCTAGTGCATGGCAAATGACTGCCCCTGAATACTTCACACATTAAATAAAAAGCACTTCTCTGTTTGCTAAGTGCTGCTTTGCTGACTCCAGCATTGAGTGCCCTGTGGGTTCTATGTTCTGCCTCTGTGGAGTGTAAGAGCAATCTTGATGGATAGAGCTATATGCCTGTCTATTAAGATCGTGTTGTGGACTGCATGTTTGAATTTTGAGAAATGTCGATGTTGAAACTCTAACCTCCAATGTGATGATATTAGGAAGTGGGGCCTTTGGGAGGTGATTATGTTTAGATGAGGTCATGAGGGATAACCCCTATGATGGGATTAGAGCCTTTATAAGAAGAGACATAAGAGAGATTGCTTTCAATTTCTCTCTCCACCATGTGAGGATGCAAGGAAAGGATGGCTGTCTGAAACCCAGGAAGAAGAATCTCACCAGATACTGAATCTACTATTCTTTGATCTTGGACTTCCCAGCATCCAGAACTGAGAAATAAATTTCTGTTGTTTAAGACACCCATTCTCTGGTACCATGGTAAACCAGCCCAAACAGATGAGAGAGTCAGAGAAACTTCCTGATTGGGGATCTGAATTAAAAAATGGCATCTCCCCACTAGGGATAAGCATCCTGCCATGACCTTCCTGGGAGTCACCACACTGATCATTGTCTAACACCTCTTCTCTGGGCTGTGCTCAGACTGAGTGGTTCAGAGGACTTATTCTCCTTTCTCTAAAATATTTATATTCATATCTAGCATTGATTCCTAACGATACCAAACATGATTTTACTTAACCTTGAGAGAATAATTCTTTGCTATGTTATTTATTAACATACTGCACATTATTATTACTTAGAGAGCATGGAATCTTCTATATGGCAGACAACTCTCACTGTAACATGGAAGAATAATGGTGATTGGTCTATTTCGGAAAGACATTTTTGTCCTTGTCACCACTTTCATTTAATTTGGCCAGAAATCTACTAGTTGTGTTTCTCTAGGCAGTGACTAACTGAACATTTTGTTTGATATAAGCAATGATCCTTTGGCAGTATTGTTTCAATGGGAACTTTTCTTATAGAATATGTTCTAACTGGGCTTGAGTCCTTAGAAATTAATTTGTAACACTTTAAATTTAAAGCACTGATTCTCAACATTGGCAGTACATTAAGGGGTTAAAAAATATTGATTTTGATTCCTGGGCCACACCTCCAGAGATTTGGATTTAATAGGTCTGTATTCAAGACCAAGCATCAACATTAAAAAAAAAAAAGCCTTCCAGAAAATTTTGATGTACAGCCAGAATTGAGAAGCCGTTTTTATGCCTGTAGCTTGCTTGTACAGTAATAATCGTCATTAGGTTAATCTTTAATAACATGGAACTCTGCTTCCCCTCTGTTAGCTAGGATTTCTCCTTTTCATGGAGCCAAATTTGTTACAACTCCATCACCAGTTTATTGTTCTGCCCATATTACTTTAGCATCACATCTTTTGTTGATTCACTGATTTACAGCAATATCCCTCCCTTGTTATAAGCATGCTTTCACCTGTGCCGTATATACTGCTAATGTTTATCTAATTCCAAAAGCCAGTGCACACATTGATAAGTAGTAAGGATTGTCTAACATGTACAGACTGATTCTCCAGTGGTGTCGGTATAGGGAGTTATAGGATTTAGCCAGGAATTTCACCTGCTTTTCCCAATTAGGCTTTTTGTTACTGTTTCAAATATATAACATGCTCACCAGTGTTCCCAGAAATTCTTCAGTGCCTCCTCTGGGGAGATATGATTATCATTCTGGCTTTAACTTCTATTATATGGATAAGTTCTCTTTTATATCATTTTCAATGACTCCTTAATCACTCTGGCTCTTTATTGGAAACCCGCAGTAACTGATAAGACATCACAATCCTGGGACTTCCCTGGTGGCGCAATGGTTAAGTATCTGCCTACAAATGCAGGGGACACGGCTTTGAGCCCTGGTCCAGGAATATCCCACATGCCTCAGAGCAACTAAGCCGTGCGTCACAACTACTGAGCCTGCGCTCTAGAGCCCGCGAGCCACAGCTACTGAGCCCGCATGCCACAACTACTGAAGCCCGCGCGCCTAGAGCCTGTGTTCTGCAACGGGAAGCCACTGCAATGAGAAGCCCGCGCACCGCAGCGAAGAGTAGCCCCCACTCGCCACAACTAGAGAAAGCCCGTGCACAGCCATGAAGACCCAATGCAGCCAAAAATAAATAAATAAATAAATTTAAAAAAAATGCTTACAATCCTGGAAATCTGTACTTTGTAATATATTTCATAACACTGGATTCTAGGGCCAGTCTGGTGGGCCTTAGGCTTCCATATTTATTATTTTGGCTTTGTTCTCTAAACTATCCATCTGCTTTTTATATATATCTTATATCATTGACATTTTTTGTTCAATATCACTTGTCATTCTTGGCCAGAAGAATTGGAGTTGTGCCAACTTGACTAGTTTCTTAAATCTCAGATGTTTCAAATCACATACGGATAATGTGTGTTTTGTTATGCCACCTTAGCCAGGGAGAAAATGGTATTATCATAATAATCATTATTCTGAGGGAATTTGAATTCCCTCTGGTAATTCCCAAACTATCCTGGGAATGTTCAAAGGGAGTCATGGACTTGGTCTTCTAGAATACTATGTGAGTCTGAACTTTTCCCTTAATCTTAGCTCACTAGAATGTCTCCTTTCTCTGATAATAGCAAAATGTCAAAAGTTCAGAGAGATGGGACATCTGAATTGAGAGCATGAATATCCAATGCCCTTACCTCTTAGGCTTTCTGTCTTGTGCTGGTGCCTTACTGAAGGTAGTGATTGCTGTTGCTGATGCTCTTGTGTCCCTACCAACACTGCCAAGGCCAGATAGTGAGATAGGTGAAGGCTACACCCAGAATAACTTCACTGCCTGCTCCCAAATCCAGTTAAATTATTTTCTACTAGTGCAAAAAGCACCAGAACCAGTGTAACTACACTGTGCACTCTCAGTATTGTAGTTCTTAACAGTTTTTACTTGTTCTTATATTCATTCCTTGCTTGACTTAAACTCTGGGGAAGATCGGTGGGACAAATTCCTGAAAGAAAGTTACTGTGCTGTTATATTATATAGAATTGCCCTACTCCTTTTTTTTTTCCTAATTAATCATTCTCTTTAAACTAGTTTTGTGCCTCCACTGTCTTTCCTTAGAAAGTTCTTTTCCAGGGAGATGTGGGGCCCTCATCTCTGCATGCTACTGGAAGGCCTACTTCACCAAATCTCCAGACATTTTAGGGTCTTAGCATCAACATATCTTGGCTCATGAGGGTACCCCAAATACATACTTCCATCATCAAAAATCCTTTGCCATCCTTACAAATCTCCCCTCTCAACCACGAATCTTGTTATGGAAAGATGAAGAACTAAATATAATATCTCTGCAAGATTGAATCCCCAGGATGCAGACATTTTCAGTTGATCATCATATAGTTGTTTAGTGTCTACTATGTACTAGGTGCTGTGTTAAGCAGTGGGGTTAGAACAGGGGCAAGACAGATAATTTCTGCCAGTAATCTCATGGGAAAGCAAATTTGAAACACAGGAAATTGGTAAGTATTCAACAAAAGAGGATTTATAGGGATGATTAAGGGAAGCTAAAGTAGCAGAGGGTATCAAGGAAAATTTGTTTTCTGAAGAAGTTTTAAGCTCAAACTTAGAGATTATGGGGGTCAGGAGAGCAGAGGAAGTTTTTCAAACAGAGAAACACTATGGGTTAAGGACTTGACTTGAGAAAGGGTTTGTTGCATTACAGACACAGTTCTCAACCCTCACTGAGCCTTAAAATCATTTGGATCCCTTCTAAAAATACAAATGCCTAGACTTCACCCCACACAAGTGAATCAAAATATCTGAAGGTGTGGCCCTAGCAACAGTATTTTTTTTTATAATCTCCACACATAATCCTAATATGAAGCCAGGATTGAGAACCACTGTATCAGAGGACACGAAAGGAAACCACATGGATGGTGCAAAGAGAGTAAGGAGAGTGGAAAATCATGGGGCCAGAAAGGTTGAATCACTGGTCCTTTTGTGAGCTCTTTTGTGAGTAATAAAGATTACTACTCATCTCAAAGGACTATGGGAGGCATTTAATAGAAGGAGGGACAAGATTACAGGGCTGCTTTGTAGAGATTTGATTGAATATGATAAAGTTGTCAAGAGAATGTTACCGAGGCGAGAGGTTGTAACAGACTAGGATTAGAATACTGGCAGTGGAAAAAGAGAGATAAGTAGTGACTAATATCAATATCAAATGCTGCTTAAAGGTCACACAAGAAAAAGAAAATTATTCTTTGGATTTGAGACATGAAAGCCACTAGAGACCTAGATGGGAGTAGCTCAGTAGAGGGTTTCTGTAGATGCCCAGACTGGCAGGTCATCATGCTGACTAATCAGCTCAGGTCTCACATTTGGATGTGAGGTCCTCAGTTATCTGCAGACACAAATGAACAAAGAGAAAGACTCTACTAGCCCAAGCTTACGTTTCCTTTTTACATGACCAAAGTCAACAAGTGAGACTCTCAAAAAAAGTGAGATTGTATAATTGAGGCAAAACCATTTGTTTCCATTTCAGAACCATGTGTGCTGGGTACAGTACTTGTCATTTTACTGATTCTGGTGTGACATATTAATACTCATTGAAACTTGATATTCTATGCCTAGAGACCTATACCTTTCTCTTTATCATTTTTCTCTGCTGGATTTCTGCCCCTTGTGCTTTCTTTGATTTCTCTACCCCAAACAGAGAAGCGAGTGCTTCTGTTGAGCTGCATTATTATTGATGGCCACTAGGGTATACTCTCTTGAGATAACTCAAAATTTATAGCATCACAGTAAAAGCAGAGAACCTCTACAAACACAGAGACCCGAATATCTCTCACTTCCTTAATGGGGAAGATTTCCACTTTTTTTCATTGGGAACAGCAAAGAGAGGAACTTTTTTAAAGCTTAGGTATACATGGACATCATAACCAGGTAGTATGTCCAATATCACTGCTTAGTAATATCAACCTAGTGGTGTGTTGTTGTTTTTTTAAATTTTATTTTTAAATAGAAGTATAGTTGATTTACAGTGTTGTGCCAATCTCTGCTGTACAAAAAAGTGACTCAGTTATACACATATAGACATTCTTTTTTTTTAATATTCTTTTCCATTTATGGTTTATCACAGGGTATTGAATACAGTTCCCTGTGCTATATAGTAGGACCTTGTTGTTTATCCATCCTATATACAATAGTTTACATCTGCTAATCCCAGGCTCCCAGTACTTTCCTTCTCTACCCTCCCTCCCCTTTGGCAACCTTCTGGAATCTAGGGTGTTGTTTTAAGTCCAATTCTCAATGTGACTTCATTCAAAAACTTGTTGGTGACTGCCTACTTTGGAGCCTTATATTCATAAATATCCATTTCAATATCTGATAGAATTCTGCTGATAAAACTTACTGGTTTCTTTCCCTCTCATCTTTTTAATATAATGTATAAACCCTCAGAACTAGTAATACATGGTATTATTAGTATGTAAATATAATTTTAAAAACCCTGAGCAGAATAGGTGATGAAAACCATCATGTTCACATCAACTTCAGTGGTCCAAGAGGTTGAGGATTCCTAGTTACTCTCTTACTTTTCCAAGCCTACTTAAAACTCCTTTTTCTAATATATCCCTAGTTTAGACCTGGATTAGACCTCTGAGTTAGGTCATAATGGATTATTGTAATAACAAACATTCTTCACAACTCTTCTATGATATCCATTGAAGCACAAAATTTTTATTCCAAATAATAAGGTTTAGCCAGCTGGTGATGCAGACATTGTTTCCTCATCCCCACATTTTAGAAAGGCCTATAGAACAGGCACTTATTTTGGAACAATTTCAAGTCAGCTTTACCCAGTCCATCTAGGACTTTAATTTGCCATCTGTTACGCCTTTTATTATCCACTTTGACAATATTTATGTTATCTATGGACACTAATAATTCTGGATAGGTCATATTAACAAACTGCTTCTCTATTCAGTATCGAAAGGTTCCCCTTTAAATGAATAGATCTCTAATGGGCAGAAAAAGTCTTTATTTTTATCTTCATTAGTCAATGTTATCTGGTTGTTGGAAGTGATAACACTGACTTAGCAAGTCTAACCCATGGAGAACCACAAACATTTCAGTAGGTAGTCTAGTGATCCTTGAAGGCAAAATAGAGAGTATTAGCTCAGTGATTATGTTAATATGCACACATTAAAACAACTTCCACATTTCTTTTTACTATTACTATTGGGTAGACATTTAACAATAGCAGTTAGAATGAACCACAAAAGTACATTTTAATTATATGAATACCTAAGGCATTAATCTCTCCTCAAACCATCCTCCTGGAGCATTATTTAAACTGTCTTGTCAGTGAGCATTCTGATGTGCCAGATCACTAATACACACACCTCAATCCATCCACAAGGAGAAACTCTTTGGTTCTGTCCTGAGTTGATTCTTCAGTATGTTTTCATGTGTCTCAGATCAAAGCCATGAGATCTTTGGATTTCTTAAAATGTCACAATACAATGTCTAACTAATAGTAGTCTCAGAAGGAAAGAATGAAGAAAACATAAGGAAGAACATTTTCCAATAAATAATGCAAGATCTTCTCAAAGATAAATGGCTGGAATCTTTAGACTGAAACATGAGTAAGTGCTTAACGTATTTGAATAAAAAATACACCTAAAACTATTTTTATGAAATTTCAGTCTAGCCAAGATGAAGAAAAATCTTAAAGGCTTCCAGAAAGAGAAAACAGGTGACAAAAGCTAGAGAATCAGATCATGATCAGATTTTTCATTGGTTATACTGGATACCAGAAAAAATGTAAGTTATGGCTCAGATTTTATTGTTTGGAGAAAATGATTTGCAACCTAGGGAAATGGCTGGAATCATAATTGATGATAGCTGTTCTTATGGTGGTGTTTTAAAAAACTCATCTATATTGCATCATTTTAAAAAATGGAAACAGAGCACTTTTGTAAAACTAAAAAAGCATTTAAAATTGATCATATATCCACTTCACAATAACTGAGGCAGAAGAACGGATAAGTCACCTGGAAGACAGAATGGTGGAATTCACTGTTGTGGAACAGAATAAAGAAAAAAGAATGAAAAGAAATGAAGACAGGGGCTTCCCTGGTGGTGCAGTGGTTGGGAGTCCGCCTGCCTGTAGGGGACACGGGTTTGTGCCCTGGTCCAGGAGGAACCCACGTGCCACAGAGCAGCTGGGCCTGTGAGCCATGGCCTCTGAGCCTGTGCGTCCGGAGCCTGTGCTCCGCAACGGGAGAGGCCACGACAGTGAGAGGTCCACCTACTGCAAAAAAAAAAAAAAAAAAAAGAAATGAAGACAGCCCAAGAGACCTCTGGGACAACATTAAGTGTAACAACATTCACATTATAGGGTTCCCAGAAGCAGAAGAGAGAGAGAAAGGACCTGAGAAAATATTTGAGAGATTATAGTCAAAAAATTCCCTAACATGGGAAAGGAAATACCCACCCAAGTCCAGGAAGTGCAGCGAGTCCCATACAGGATAAATCCAAGGAGAAACATGCCAAGACACATAGTAATCAAATTGGTAAAAAATTAAAGACAAAGAAAAATCATTGAAAGCAGCAAGGGATAAATGACAAATAACATACAAGGGAACTCCCATAAGGTTAACAGCTGATTTCTCAGCAGAAATTCTACAGGCCAGAAGGGAGTGGCATGACATACTTAAAGTGATGAAAGGGAAGAAACTACAACCAAGATTACCCTACCCAGCAAGGATCTCATTCAGATTCGATGGAGAAATCAGAAGCTTTACAGTCAAGCAAAAGCAAAGAGAATTCAGCACCACCAAACCAGCTCTAAAACAAATGCTAAAGGAACTTCTCTAAGTGGGAAAGAGAAGGGAAGAAAAGGACCTACAAAAACAAACCCAAAACAATTAGGAAAATGGTCAAAGGAACATATGTATCGATAATTACCTAAACCGTGAATGGATTAAAAGCTCCAACCAAAAGACACAGGCTTGCTGAATGGATACAAAAACAAGACGCATATATATGCTGTCCTCAAGAGACCAACTTCAGACCTAGGGACACATACGGACTGAAAGTGAGGGGATGGAAAAAGATATTCCATGCAAATGGAAACCAAAAGAAAGCTGGAGTAGCAATACTCATATCAGACAAAATAGACTTTAAAATAAAGAATGTTACAAAAGACAAGGAAGGACACTACATAATGATGAAGGGATCAGTCCTAGAAGAAGATATAACTATTATAAATATATATGCACCCAACATAGGAGCACCTCAATACATAAGGCAACTGCTAACAGCTGTAAAAGAGGAAATTGACAGTAATGTGGTAATAGTGGGGGACTTTAACACCTCACTTACACCAATGGATAGATCATCCAAAATGAAAATAAATAAGGAAACAGAAGCTTTAAATGACACAATAGACCAGATAGATTTAATTGCTATTTATAGGACATTCCATCCAAAAAGAGCAGATTACACTTTCATCTCAAGTGTGCACGGAATATTCTCCAGGATAGATCACATCTTGGGTCACAAATCAAGCCTCAGTAAATTTAAGAAAATTGAAATCATATCAAGCATCTTTTCTGGCCACAACGCTATGAGATTAGAAATGAATTACAGGGGAAAAAATGTAAAAAATACAAACACGTGGAGTCTAAACACTACATTACTAAATAACCAAGAGATCACTGAAGAAATCAAGAGGAAATTAAAAAATATCTAGAGACAAATGACAATGAAAAAATGACAATCCAAAACCTATGGAATGCAGCAAAAGCATTCTAAGAGGGAAGTTTATAGCTATACAAGCCTACCTCAAGAAACAAGAAAAATCTCAAATAAATAATCTAACCTGACACCTAAAGGAACTAGCGAAAGAAGAACAAAGAAAACCCAAAGTTAGCAGAAGGAAAGAAATCATAAAGATCAGAGCAGAAATAAATGAAATAGAAACAAAGAAAACATTAGCAAAGATCAAAAAAACTAAAAGCTGGTTCTTTGAGAAGATAAACAAAATTGATAAACCATTAGCCAGACTCATCAAGAAAAAGAGGGAGAGGACTCAAATCAATAAAATTAGAAATGAAAAAGAAGTTACAACAGATGCCGCAGAAATACAAAGTATTCTATGAGACTACTACAAGCAACTCTATGCCAATAAAATGGACAACCTGGAAGAAATGGACAAATTCTTAGAGAGGTATAAGCTTCCAAGACTGAACCAGGAAGAAATAGAAAATATGAACAGATCAGTCACAAATAATGAAATTAAAACTGTGATTAAAAATCTTCCAAGAGGGACTTCCCTGGTGGTGCAGTGGTTGGGAATCTGCCTGCCAGTGCAGGGGACGCCATTTCGAATCATGGTCCTGGAAGATCCCACATGCCACAGAGCAGCCGTGTGCCACAACTGCTGAGCCTGTGCTCTAGAGCCCGCGAGCCACAGCTACTGAATCCTGTGCACCTGGAGCCTGTGCTCTGCAGCAAGGGAAGTCACCACAATGAGAGGCCTGTTCACCACAAAGAAGTGTAGACCCTGCTTGCCACAACTAGAGGAAGCCCACGCGCAGTGTTGAAGGCCCATCGCAACCAAAAATAAATAAATAAATAAATAAATAAATAAATAAATAAACTTCCAACAAACAAAAGTCCAGGACCAGATGGTTTCACAGGTGAATTCTATCAAACATTTAGAGAAGAGCTAACACCCATTCTTCTCAAACTCTTCCAAAAAATTGCAAAGGAAGGAACACTCCCAAACTCATTCTATGAGGCCACCATCACCCTGATACCAAAACCAGACAAAGATACTACAAAAAAAAAAAAGAAAATCACAGACCAGTATCACTGATGAATATAGTTGCAAAAATCCTCCACAAAATACTAGCAAACAGAATCCAACAACACATTTAAAAGGATCATACACCACGATCAAGTGGGATTTATCCCAGGGATGCAAGGATTCTTCAGTATATGCAAATCAATCAATGTGATACACCATATTAACAAATTGAAGAATAAAAACCATATGATCATCTCAATAGATGCAGAAAAAGCTTTTGACAAAATTCAACACAAATTTAGGATAAAAACTCTCCAGAAAGTGGGCATAGAGGGGACCTACCTCAACATAATAAAGGCCATATATGGCAAACCCACAGCAAACATCATTCTCAATGGTGAAAAACTGAAAGCATTTCCTCTAAGATCAGGAACAAGACAAGGATGTCCACTTTCACTGCTATTATTCAACATAGTTTTGGAAGTCCTACCCTCGGCAATCAGAGAAGAAAAAGAAATAAAAGGAATCCAAATTGGAAAAGAAGAAGTAAAACTGTCACTGTTTGCAGATGACATGATACTATACATAGAGAATCCTAAAGATGCCATGAGAAAACTACTAGAGCTAATCAATGAATTTGGTAAAGTTGCAGGATACAAAATTAATGCACAGAAATCTCTTGCATCCCTATACACTGATGCTGAAAAATCTGCAAGAGAAATTAAGGAAACACTCCCATTTACCATTACAACAAAAGGAATAAAATACCTAGGAATAAACCTACCTAGGGAGACAAAAGACCTGTATGCAGAAAACTATAAGACACTGATGAAAGAAATTAAAGATGATACGAACAGATGGAGAGATGTACCATGTTCTTGGATTGGAAGAATCAATATTATGAAAATGACTATACTACCCAAAGTAATCTACAGATTCAATGAAATCCCTATCAAATTATCAATGGCACTTTTTACAGAACTAGAACAAAAAACTCTTAAAATTTGTATGGAGACACAAAAGACCCCGAATAGCCAAAGCCATCTTGAGGGAAAAAAACGGAGCTAGAGGAATCAGACTCCCTGCCTTCAGACTATACTACAAAGATACAGTAATCAAGACAATATGGTACTGGCACAAAAGCAGAAACATAGATCAATGGAAGAAGATAGAAAGCCCAGAGATAAACCCACGTACCCATGGTCATTTAGTCTATGACAACGGCGACAAGAATATACAATGGAGAAAAGACAGCCTCTTCAATAAGTGGTCCTGGGAAAGCTGGACAGCTACATGTAAAAGAATGAAATTAGAACACTCCCTAACACCATACACAAAAATAAACTCAAACTGGATTAGAGACCTAAATGTAAGACTGGACACTATAAAACTCTTAGAGGAAAACATAGGAAGAACACTCTTTGACATAAAGCACAGCAAGATCTTTTTTGATCCACCTCCTAGAGTAATGGAAATAAAAACAAAAATAAACAAATAGGACCTAATGAAACCTAAAAGCTTTTGCACAGTAAAGGAAACCATAAACAAAACGAAAAGACAACACTCAGAATGGGAGGAAATATTTGCAAACGAATCAACAGACAAAGGATTAATCACCAAAATATATAACCAGCTCATGGAGCTCAATATTAAAAGAACAAACAACCCACTCCAAAAGTGGGCAGAAGACCTAAATAGATATATCTCCAAAGACATACAGATGGCCAAGAAGCACATGAAAAGCTGCTCAACATCACTAATTATTAGAGAAATGCAAATCAAAACTACAATGAGGTATCACCTCACACCAGTTAGAATGGGCTTCATCAGAAAATCTGCAAACAGCAAATACTGGAGAGGATGTGGAGAAAAGGGAACCCTCTTGCACTGTTGGTGGGAATGTAAACGGCTACAGCCACTATGGAGAACAATATGGAGGTTCCTTAAAAAACTAAAAATAGAATTACCATATGATCCAGCAATCCCACTACTGGTCATATACCCAGAGAAAACCACAATTCAAAAATACACATGCACCTCAATGTTCACTGAAGCACTATTTACAATAGCCAGGTCATGGAATCAACCTAAATGCCCAACGACAGATGAATGGATAAAGAAGATGTGGTACATATATACAATGGAATATTACTCAGCCATAAAAAGGAACGAAATTGGGTCTTTTGTTGAGATGTGGATGGATGTAGAGACTGTCATAGAGAGTGAAGTAAGTCAGAAAGAGAAAAACAAATATCGTATATTAACGCATATATGTGGAACCTAGAAAAATGGCACAGATGATCCGGTTTGCAGGGCAGAGATTGAGACACAGATGTAGAGAACAAACGTATGGATACCAAGGGGAAAAGCTGTGGGGGGGAGGGGTGTGATGAATTGGGCAATTGAGATTGACATGTATACACTGATGTGTATAAAATTGATGACTAATAAGAGCCTGCTATATAAAAAAAGAAAAAAATAATAATGCACACACATGTACAGTACAGCACAAAAGAGCAGACAAAGATTCCATGTGTTTCTTCTATCTATCCAGAGGGAGAATACGCAGATATGGGAGTGCTAATAACATTTTTTTGGCTGAGAAGACTAGGAAGTTGTTCTGTTTTTTCCTATAAGTCTTCCACTGTACTCTATTCCCTTTCTTCTCACTGATCCCCTACCCTCAATTCCCTCCTAGATTGTTGTCTCCTTTATTGACTTCTAAGTCTGCTTTCCATGAATTTTCTATCTCTTTTGTTTATTAAAACAGCTTCACCATTATTAGTAATACTGAATCCTGTTTATTTAAAATCTTCAACCTCATAATTTATTCACAGGTCTTCCTTGATCCCAAGGGCAGGCAAGATTCTTGGTTTTAGGGTTGACACATTACAGCTTGATGCTTAGACTAGTGACTCTGGAACCAGATTCCATGAATTTGCACCCTGGCTCTGCCACATGTAAATTATGTGCCAACGGGCAGGTCACCTCTTGCCTCAGTTTCCTCATTTGTCAAGCAGGGATAGTAGTAGCACTTACTCTGTAGGACTGTTGTGAGGATTAAATGAGTTTTTCATGTAAAGCACTCAGAGCATGACTTACACGTTATAAATTCTACATAAGTGTTAGCTATTTTTACCATTATTGGAGTGGGTAATGGGGTTTCCTTCTCTCACAGCTCCCCTTGTCTTCCCTGTCTTTATTTCTCTGAGGTTGTGGCTGTGACCTGGGAAAAATATTTTTCTTTTCTCATCTGCCCATGACACTACTTGTTGTCCTCTTCTGAGTGGTGATTACTTCTGACCCATTTTGGTGGGAAGGATTTCCACAGTGAGGAAGGAGGAAGGATAATAGGCTGTTGTGGCAGAGAAATCAGGAGATGAGGGTGGATGGGGAAATAGTGGGATGGGTCAAAACTTCCATCCTTTTGAATTAGTGTTGAAGGTCATTGCAGGGGCACAGAAGGGTGAGCACGAATATGACTCTGCCTGGAAGAAAAAGCTAAAAACGGTTTTCAATCAAACTGCCCTTTTCCCCCTTCCACCTACTCACCTATGTTAAAATATATTTTAAACATTAATTATGACAGGCTTGTAATGGAGACAGTGAACAAATTTGTTTGTTTTCCCCCCCAAGAGATTTCAGTTACATTACTTCTTCATAGAATATCACTTACCATGCGGTGCCATTTGACGCTGGACTGCAGAATCTGGAGATTACTTGCTAGTCAGGGAGAAGAGGGAGAGTAGTTAAAAGGGAATGAACTCTTACCACCTGTTGGAACATATCCCCAAATCTAAAGTTTTATATGACCTTAATGGCAAAGCCCAACGAAGATAGTACGTGCGCGCGCCTGCGCACACACACACACACACACACAAACTTCAAATTCATTACAAATATTACTAAACAATACTTAACTAAAAGATTAATAAACAGAATACACAGCCACATTAAAAGAATAATAAACACTAACCAAGAGGTATTTATTCCAAACTTACAAGGATGGTTAGATAAAGGAGGACCCATAATATAATTCTCAACATTAATTGTTAAAAAAGTTACATGATAATTTATATTGAGGCAAAAAATTCTGATAAAATTTTAAATCTATTCTTGATAGCAATTCTTAATAAAACAGATATTAGTCATTTTCTTAATGTGACATATAAACACAAAAGCCAGAGTCAGATGTAATAAGGAAATAATTAGAAGCATTCTCATTAAAGTAAAGAACCAGACAACGATGACCATTATACCACTATCATTTGCCATTTCTGGACATTCCAGCTAGTATTATTAGAAAATAGAAATAAATAAGTGTATTAAAATTGGAAAGAAAAAGACTATATTATTTTTAAATTATTTACTTCATGGGAAAGAATATGAGTGCCTTTTTTTTTTTTTTTTTTTTGCGGTATGCGGGCCTCTCACTGTTGTGGCCTCCCCCGTTGCGGAGCACAGGCTCCGGACGCGCAGGCTCCGGACGCGCAGGCTCAGCGGCCATGGCTCACGGGCCCAGCCGCTCCACGGCATATGGGATCCTCCCAGACCGGGGCACAAACCCGTATCCCCTGCATCGGCAGGCGGACTCTCAACCACTTGCGCCACCAGGGAGGCCCATGAGTGCCTTTTAAATTTGTCTATGATATCGGAATGATTTAATTAGAATTGGAATTATCAATGACTGAAATGTTTGGTCAAATTCCCTTAGAAAACCTTTAGAACCTGATATGTCTTTGTTTGATGGTGTAGCCCTTTGATAATTATTTTTATTTCTTTCATTTTAATTGTTCTGTTTCAATTTTCTAGGTCTTCTGTAATTCTTTTTTTAAAAATAATGCCTTTATTTTGGGATAATTTTAGATTTACAGAAAAGTTGCAAAGATAGTTTAGAGTTCTCATATACCCCTCACCTTGTTTCCGTAGTGTTATCATCTTACATAACCATGGACCATTTGTCAAAACTGAAAAAGTTTTATTGATACAATTTTAACAACTAAACTGTAGACTCTATTTTTCCACTAATGTCCTTTTCCTGTTCCAGGATCCAAACCAGGACCCCACATTGCATTTAGTCATAATTTATCCTTTGTTTCCTCTGTTCTGTAATTATTTTATAATCTTTCCTTGTTTATGAATTTGACTATTTTGAAAAGGGTACCTGGTTAGATATTTTGGCATGCCCCTCAGGTTGCATTTATCTGATGTTTTTCTCAAGATTTGATTGGAAATACAGGTTTTGGGAAAAATATCACAGAAGTGAAGTGTCCTTCTCATCATGAGAAAGTATCAGATTTTGAATTATTCACTAGTTCTACTATTTTTCTCTTATCAGATTCAGGGATGCAGCTTCATCTTTGTGTACGCCTTCTTTCCTTCTGCCTTCCTTGGATTTATTTTGAGGCTCTTTTTTCTAAATTCTTGTTGTGGATACTTGATTCAGTTATTTCTATCCTTTCTGGTTTATAATTCTAAGTATTCAAAGCTATGGAGTTTTCTCTGTGCACTCTTTCAGCTATATGCTATAGGTTCTAATAAGTAGTGCTATCAACATTCTGTAATTTGTGTATTACTTTTCTCGTTAACCTAAGAATTAATAGAATACCTTATATGACACATGGTAAGGATTTTTGTTTGTTTCATAAGTTTACTATTGACTGCTAATTTTTTTTTTGCATTGTGATTAGAGACTCTTTCTGCTATTTCTACATTTTGGAATTTATACAGAAATTTCTAGCCTAGCATATGGTTATCTTTTGTGAGTACACCTTTCTGTGGGCATTAGAAAAAAAGATATATTCTTTGTATTCAGGGCTAGAGATTGATATATGGGTTTCTCTCGCTCTCCCATGCACATACATACACAGTTACCTTTGTCTGAAGTATATCCTAAATTCATACTTGCTTTAATACTCCTTGACGACAAGCTGACAAAGGTGAATTAAAGTCTTCTACTACTAATGCTGCAAAAGAGTATTTTGTATTAGTACATAAACCAGTAACTTTCCTATAGCTTTTTTTTTGCTTTATGAATTTTGATGCTACTATATTATATAGTAAGTAGATCATATTAATTTTCAATCGCTGTGTAACAAGTTACCACAAATGTAATGGCTTAAAAAAACCCATTTATTATTATTTGACAGTTTCTGTGGGTCAAGAAGGTCAGGCTCTCCTTAGGGTCTCACATGGCTGAAACCAGGGTGTCAGTATGAACTGCCATCTCACTTGAGGCTCAGGATCTTCTTCCAAGGTCATTTAAGTTGTTGGCAGAATTCAATTCCTTGAGACTGAAAGACTGAGGATCCTGCTCTTTTGCTGTCTGAGTCTGAGGGCATCTGTCAGCTTGTAGAAACTGTCTGAGTTCCTTGCTCTGTGGCCCCTTCACAAGGCCTTCTTACACTACCAATATGACTTCTGTCTCCAACATCTAGACCCAGACTCAAAGGGATCATGTGATTACATCAGGCCCATTCATAATATTCCTTTTGATTAACTCGCAGCCAACTCTCTAGTAACCTAATTACATCTATAAAATCTCTTTTGCCGTATTGTGTAACATAATCATATCCCATCATATCAGAGCTCCAGCCTTTATCATTCCTTAATTTTTCAGCTTCAAGAGGAGGGATTTATACAAGGCATGTATACCAAGAGACAGGAATATTGGAGGCCATCTTAAAATTCTTCTTACCACATGAATTTTTATAATTATTTTTTCTTTATTATGATTTATAGACTTTCTCATTATGTGATGCTTTTAAAAAATCACATTTAATGCTTTAAGTCTTAATTCAAGCCTAAAATTCAAAGTTGTCTGAATTAAGATCCTGACTCCAAATTTGTTGTTATTGTTGTTGTTTACATTTTCTTGGTATACTTTTTCCCATCTTTTTATTCACAACTTTTTTTTTAGCATCTTTATTGGAGTCTAATTGCTTTACAATGGAGTATTTTGTTTTATAAATGTCTCTAGTAGGTAGCATATTGCTGGGGTTTATTTGTAATTTAACCAGACTCCTTTCTCATTATAGATGAGTTCAATCCATTTTGATTTATTTATGGAACATATTTTGGTCTTAATTTTGTTCTATATTTTATGCTTTTTCTGTAGCTGTGGCTACTTTTAAGTCCTTTATTACGTGGTATTTTTTCCTTGACTTTCTTTGTGTGTGTGTGTGAAGTGGTGTGTTTTGTGTGTTTCTTTTATACGAAAGGTTTATATTCCTGTTGTGATTATGATTAAGATGACTCTAACTTTTTGTAATATATTTATTCCTCAAAACTGTAGACCAAACTTTAGACCAAATCCGATTCCCAGCTGTGAGCAAAGATGAAATTTGTTCATCTCTGTTTCCTCCCCTTCCTTATCCCCTATAGATTTTAGTTGATTAAATTACTTAGTGAAACCTTTATGCCTTTTTGTTTATATTACTTGATGACTTATTAATCCCCAAGTTTTAATAATAAAGAATCAATGTCCTTACATTACCTTCCTCCTTATTTCCTAATTTTCCTGGGTTATTAGTTATATAATTTTCATACTTACAAAGTTTATAATATTTATATTCAGTTCTGTAACAATAATCCCCACTTTCTTTTAAATAGATTCAGTGCACACTGCACTGGCTTCTCTAGTCATCTCTTGTTGAGCTGAAGTTCTTTTTCTATTAGTCTCTTCAAGGGAAACACATTCCTTGGGTTCTTTCATGTTACAAAATATTTCTCACACTCACTCTGAGTTACAGTTAGCCTGAGTATAACATTCTTGGGCCACAATGTTTTCCTCAAGGATTTTATGTGTTCTGTTCCACCGTCATCCAGTATTGCTGTGGAAAATGCTATGGTGAGCTGGATTTTTTCTTCTGCTAGAAAGGTTAGTTGAATATTTTTCCTTTTCCTGGATTTCCAAAGCATTCTTTATCTTTGGAAATCAGTAACTTTACTAGAATACTGCTCCTTTGATTGTATAGAGTTAATGTTTCTAGGTACATAGTCTGCTTTTCGACCTATATCTTCATGAAAATTTATATTTAGATATTTTCTTCTTTTATTTTGGTTCTCTTCTTTGATGACAACAATTATGCTAATATTGGTCTCTTTTTTTTTTTTTTTTTTTTTGCGGTACGCGGGCCTCTCACTGTTGTGGCCTCTCCAGTTGTGGAGCACAGGCTCCAGACATGCAGGCTCAGCAGCCATGGATCATGGGCCTAGCTGCTCCGCGGCATGTGGGATCTACCTGGACCGGGGCACGAACCTGTGTCCCCTGCATCGGCAGGCAGACTCTCAACGACTGCACCACCAGGGAAGCTCTGGTCTCTTTCTTAATGTCTTTCTAGCTTATCTCAGTCTTGTCCTTCATGCTCCTTACCATATTTTCAGCAATGCTTATTTTCTTTGCACCGTTTCCAAAATGACCTTTGTTTTTATGAGAAGATTATTTCCCTCCACTTCTGTCCTAAACGGCACTGTTTCTCCCTAAATTCTTATATCTCTATTTCAAAATTATGTTTTACAGGTAAAATTGATTCATTAAATTATAAAGTCTTTTTTATCTGCTCTGTGATATTTTCCTGGAATTATTTAACTGTCATTATTTTTATATTACATTTCTGCTTTTTTCTTGTAAAACCTTTTATTTTTTTTACATCTTCTATTGATTCCATTTTGATGATTACTCAGTATTGAATGAGATGAGCTACTCTCAGATCAAATGGTTGCTGGACTTTCAGATAGAGAAATTCTCCTCTTGACCCAGAACTGTGTGTGTAAATTTGCTTTCAGATTTATTCTACCCTTGCTATTTGACCCTGGCAGCTTCAGAATTTACCTCCTCCATCATGAATTACCTGCAACAGTAGATTCTTGGTTAAAAACCAGAACGAAAGAAAGGTGTTCAGTTTGCATATTCCATTTCTGTTTTTCTGTCTAAGCTGCTCACCTTGCTTTTCCTCGTGCCTCCATCCCCACCAAAAAGCATCATACATCTTCCCAGGGAGTACCTCTGGATCCAAATATCTGAACAAAAGCTTCATTCCAGAGATGTCGTATTTACTCACAATTTAGCTATTTCACCACTGGAATGTTTTCATTGTTATTTTCAAAGATTCCATATTTACTAAATGTTTATTTAACTTTAGCAAAAGTTTCCCCTTTAAAATTCTCACAGGATTGAATACATATGTGAAGAAATTTTAGAACAGATCTAGAATTTTCCCAAGTTTTGCTATTCTGTGTTTTTATGTGTGCATGGTTTATTTTAATAAAAAATTGATGTGTAAACTATGTAGTCTCACGAGCTTTTCACCGCCTGATGAATTTTTCTATTTCCTGACTTCTTGAAATCCAGCTTCACTGAGAAAAAGAAAATGTTTTCTGGAAGGGGGTTCAATTTTTGAGCTTGAGTGCTTGAGGTGAGACCAAAATTTGATGGTGTAGACGGCCATAGGTTAAGATAAGTGCTCCAGATGCCTTCCAGGCAGGAGAGATGTGGTCAGATGGTGGAAAAGAAGATAGACATGGAGTTAGGAGATTAATGAACAAAGATGAACTCTTCCAATTGGCAAATTTGGAAAGAGCTTTAGAGGAGGGCCCATAGTGAAGTAAATTCTAATATACCCATAGTTCTTTCTTTTAACAGAACAAAACTAAGAAAAGTAGTCAAAGTTAGAAAGAAGACAGACTTTTGACTGACTGAAGGATTAATAGAACAAAAATCACTTACTCGTGTGTGACTTCTCTGTAATTGATAGGAGGCAGGGTAGTGAAGATAAACTCAAGTGTCTTACCTCTTAGCCAAAGGTAAAGTAGTCTAACAACGAAAGGAGTCCTTTGAGATGTTGTCATTCGTCATGACAACCATATATTTCAAAGATTCCATTCTGGAGTGGATGTACTTGCCTAGAAAGTAGTGATATGCTCAAGTGGCTGGTAATGCTCACTGTCACTCCTGGGGAGGGAAGCTTCTGGTTCCTATGTTACCATCACTGAAAGGTAGCTCTGCAAACCAACAAGCTTGCTAGAAGTTGGGTGAAGGATATGAATAGAAAATTCACAGAAGAGGAAAACTGAATGGTCAATAAATATTACAAGATGCTTAATCGTCTTCAAAGTCATGGAGATGCAAACCAATAAAATACCATTTCACAACAAATAAGTAAAAGAATAACGACAAATAAGTAAACATTTTTAAATTGATTATCTAGATATTGGCAAAGGTAAAAGAAACTGGAACTTTCTCACACCACTGGAGGAAGTACAAATGATATAGCTACTTTGTAGAGCAATTTGTCACATTTTAGTAAAATTGAAAAATTGCAACCCAGAATTTCCACCTGTAGGTCCATAGATATAGAAACATTTATAGACTTTGTGTACTGGGAGGCACGGGGAAGTGTGTTCATTGCAGCATTTTTTTTGGTAACAAATTTAAGATATAACTTGTATTCCATATAATTCACCTTTTTAAAGTGTACAACTCTGTAGTTTTAAATATAATTACAGACTTGTACAACCGTCAACACTATCTATGCACCTATATTGATAAGAGATATTGGTCTGTAGTTTTCTTGAGATGTCTTTGTCTGGTTTTGGTATCGGGGGTAATGCTGGCCTCATAGAATAAGTTGGATAATGTTCAATCCTCTCCTGTTTTTTAGAAGAGTTTATAAAGATTGTTGTCAATTTTTCGTTAAATACTTGGTAGAATTTACCACTAAAGTCATTTGGTTCTGACATTTTCTTTGTAGGAAGGTTTTTGACTACTAATTCAATCTCTTATTATAGTTCTATTCAATTTTTTTCTACTTCTTGAGCAAGTTTTGATAGTTTGTGTCTCTCTAGAAATCTCTCCACTTCATATGTTATGTAGTTTGTTGGCATACAATTATTCAGAGCATTCCCTTATAATCTTTTCAATTTCTGTAAGGTTTTTCTTAATTTTTGAAGCATTGTTTTGCCAGATATAGAAATCTTGGTTGACAATTTTTTTTTTCCTCCCAGCCCTTTGCATATGTCACCCTGCTACATTCTGCCATCCATGTTTCTGATGACAAACCAGCTGTTAATCTTATGACAATATCTTACACATGATGAGCTGCTTTTCACTTGTTGCTTTTAAGATTTTCTCTTTGTTTTGGGCTTTAGCCATGCTACTGGACATTCTTGGAGCTTTGTGTGTGCAGGTTAATGGGATTTTGGGGTTAAATTTGGGAAGTTTTTGGCCATTATTTCTGCTCCTTTCTCTCCTCTCCATCTATTACTCATATTAGGCATATTTTGGTATACTTGATGATGTACCACAAATCACTGGGTCTTTGTTTATTTTTCCTCTTTCTTTTAAAGTTCTGCTCTTTAGACTGGATAACATCGATTGACCTATTGGCAAGTTCGGTGATTTTGCCATCTGCTATTCAAATCTGCTGTTGAGCCCCTCTAAGTAGATTTTTCATTTCAGTTATACTTTTCACTCCAGAATTTCTATTTGGCTGTGTTGTATAATTTCTATTTCCTTTTTGATATTCTCTATTTGGTAAGAGACATTGTTTTTATACTTTCTTTAAAAACATGGTTTACTTTAGTTCTTTCACTGCATTTATAAGTTTGTTAAAAAGTCTTTGTCTAGTAGGTACAACATCTGGTTTCCTTAGTGACAGTTTCTATTGTTTTTATTCCTGTATATGGGCCATAATTTCCTTTTTCTTTGCATGTGTCATAATTTTTATTAAAATCTGGATATTTAACAAAATTTAATATAGCAGGTCTAGAAATCATATTGCTCTCCCCTCAGAGTTTGTTATTATGCTCATTATTGTGATTGATGGTGGTTTTATTTTGTGAATGTAGTGACTTTCCTGGACTAATACTGTAAAGTCTGTATTTTTTCTTTTTTGTCATATATGGCCACTGAATTCTCTGTTCAGTTAGCTAATGAGTGGATAGAGGTTTTTTTTTTTAAAGTGTTTTGAACCAGTAAGTCTCCCAACCTTTGCCAAGGAGCTCCATGTGTTTGTACGTGTGTGTGTGTGTATTGTTGTTATTGAATGCTTTCCATACTTCCAGCAGTTTACAGCACTGCCTTAGTCTTTGCTTCCTGATTGCAGAGCCTTAATGTTGCCCAGAGGGAAGAGATTAGAACCTTCTCATGTCTTTCCTTGGTGTGTGCAGAGCTCTGAACATGATTTACAGAAATTATTTTTAAATTATATTTACAGAAATTATTAGGAATTATTTAACTGTCATTATTTTTATATTACATTTCTGCTTTTTTCTTGTAAAATCTTTCTTTTTTTTTTTTTTTACATCTTCTATTGATTCCATTTTGATGATTACTCAGTATTGAATGAGATGAGCTACTCTCAGATCAAATGGTTGCTGGACTTTCAGATAGAGAAATTCTCCTCTTGACCCAGAACTGTGTGTGTAAATTTGCTTTCAGATTTATTCTACCCTTGCTATTTGACCCTGGCAGCTTCAGAATTTACCTCCTCCATCATGAATTACCTGCAACAGTAGATTCTTGGTTAAAAACCAGAACGAAAGAAAGGTGTTCAGTTTGCATATTCCATTTCTGTTTTTCTGTCTAAGCTGCTCACCTTGCTTTTCCTCGTGCCTCCATCCCCACCAAAAAGCATCATACATCTTCCCAGGGAGTACCTCTGGATCCAAATATCTGAACAAAAGCTTCATTCCAGAGATGTCGTATTTACTCACAATTTAGCTATTTCACCACTGGAATGTTTTCATTGTTATTTTCAAAGATTCCATATTTACTAAATGTTTATTTAACTTTAGCAAAAGTTTCCCCTTTAAAATTCTCACAGGATTGAATACATATGTGAAGAAATTTTAGAACAGATCTAGAATTTTCCCAAGTTTTGCTATTCTGTGTTTTTATGTGTGCATGGTTTATTTTAATAAAAAATTGATGTGTAAACTATGTAGTCTCACGAGCTTTTCACCGCCTGATGAATTTTTCTATTTCCTGACTTCTTGAAATCCAGCTTCACTGAGAAAAAGAAAATGTTTTCTGGAAGGGGGTTCAATTTTTGAGCTTGAGTGCTTGAGGTGAGACCAAAATTTGATGGTGTAGACGGCCATAGGTTAAGATAAGTGCTCCAGATGCCTTCCAGGCAGGAGAGATGTGGTCAGATGGTGGAAAAGAAGATAGACATGGAGTTAGGAGATTAATGAACAAAGATGAACTCTTCCAATTGGCAAATTTGGAAAGAGCTTTAGAGGAGGGCCCATAGTGAAGTAAATTCTAATATACCCATAGTTCTTTCTTTTAACAGAACAAAACTAAGAAAAGTAGTCAAAGTTAGAAAGAAGACAGACTTTTGACTGACTGAAGGATTAATAGAACAAAAATCACTTACTCGTGTGTGACTTCTCTGTAATTGATAGGAGGCAGGGTAGTGAAGATAAACTCAAGTGTCTTACCTCTTAGCCAAAGGTAAAGTAGTCTAACAACGAAAGGAGTCCTTTGAGATGTTGTCATTCGTCATGACAACCATATATTTCAAAGATTCCATTCTGGAGTGGATGTACTTGCCTAGAAAGTAGTGATATGCTCAAGTGGCTGGTAATGCTCACTGTCACTCCTGGGGAGGGAAGCTTCTGGTTCCTATGTTACCATCACTGAAAGGTAGCTCTGCAAACCAACAAGCTTGCTAGAAGTTGGGTGAAGGATATGAATAGAAAATTCACAGAAGAGGAAAACTGAATGGTCAATAAATATTACAAGATGCTTAATCGTCTTCAAAGTCATGGAGATGCAAACCAATAAAATACCATTTCACAACAAATAAGTAAAAGAATAACGACAAATAAGTAAACATTTTTAAATTGATTATCTAGATATTGGCAAAGGTAAAAGAAACTGGAACTTTCTCACACCACTGGAGGAAGTACAAATGATATAGCTACTTTGTAGAGCAATTTGTCACATTTTAGTAAAATTGAAAAATTGCAACCCAGAATTTCCACCTGTAGGTCCATAGATATAGAAACATTTATAGACTTTGTGTACTGGGAGGCACGGGGAAGTGTGTTCATTGCAGCATTTTTTTTGGTAACAAATTTAAGATATAACTTGTATTCCATATAATTCACCTTTTTAAAGTGTACAACTCTGTAGTTTTAAATATAATTACAGACTTGTACAACCGTCAACACTATCTATGCACCTATATTGATAAGAGATATTGGTCTGTAGTTTTCTTGAGATGTCTTTGTCTGGTTTTGGTATCGGGGGTAATGCTGGCCTCATAGAATAAGTTGGATAATGTTCAATCCTCTCCTGTTTTTTAGAAGAGTTTATAAAGATTGTTGTCAATTTTTCGTTAAATACTTGGTAGAATTTACCACTAAAGTCATTTGGTTCTGACATTTTCTTTGTAGGAAGGTTTTTGACTACTAATTCAATCTCTTATTATAGTTCTATTCAATTTTTTTCTACTTCTTGAGCAAGTTTTGATAGTTTGTGTCTCTCTAGAAATCTCTCCACTTCATATGTTATGTAGTTTGTTGGCATACAATTATTCAGAGCATTCCCTTATAATCTTTTCAATTTCTGTAAGGTTTTTCTTAATTTTTGAAGCATTGTTTTGCCAGATATAGAAATCTTGGTTGACAATTTTTTTTTTCCTCCCAGCCCTTTGCATATGTCACCCTGCTACATTCTGCCATCCATGTTTCTGATGACAAACCAGCTGTTAATCTTATGACAATATCTTACACATGATGAGCTGCTTTTCACTTGTTGCTTTTAAGATTTTCTCTTTGTTTTGGGCTTTAGCCATGCTACTGGACATTCTTGGAGCTTTGTGTGTGCAGGTTAATGGGATTTTGGGGTTAAATTTGGGAAGTTTTTGGCCATTATTTCTGCTCCTTTCTCTCCTCTCCATCTATTACTCATATTAGGCATATTTTGGTATACTTGATGATGTACCACAAATCACTGGGTCTTTGTTTATTTTTCCTCTTTCTTTTAAAGTTCTGCTCTTTAGACTGGATAACATCGATTGACCTATTGGCAAGTTCGGTGATTTTGCCATCTGCTATTCAAATCTGCTGTTGAGCCCCTCTAAGTAGATTTTTCATTTCAGTTATACTTTTCACTCCAGAATTTCTATTTGGCTGTGTTGTATAATTTCTATTTCCTTTTTGATATTCTCTATTTGGTAAGAGACATTGTTTTTATACTTTCTTTAAAAACATGGTTTACTTTAGTTCTTTCACTGCATTTATAAGTTTGTTAAAAAGTCTTTGTCTAGTAGGTACAACATCTGGTTTCCTTAGTGACAGTTTCTATTGTTTTTATTCCTGTATATGGGCCATAATTTCCTTTTTCTTTGCATGTGTCATAATTTTTATTAAAATCTGGATATTTAACAAAATTTAATATAGCAGGTCTAGAAATCATATTGCTCTCCCCTCAGAGTTTGTTATTATGCTCATTATTGTGATTGATGGTGGTTTTATTTTGTGAATGTAGTGACTTTCCTGGACTAATACTGTAAAGTCTGTATTTTTTCTTTTTTGTCATATATGGCCACTGAATTCTCTGTTCAGTTAGCTAATGAGTGGATAGAGGTTTTTTTTTTTAAAGTATTTTGAACCAGTAAGTCTCCCAACCTTTGCCAAGGAGCTCCATGTGTTTGTACGTGTGTGTGTGTGTATTGTTGTTATTGAATGCTTTCCATACTTCCAGCAGTTTACAGCACTGCCTTAGTCTTTGCTTCCTGATTGCAGAGCCTTAATGTTGCCCAGAGGGAAGAGATTAGAACCTTCTCATGTCTTTCCTTGGTGTGTGCAGAGCTCTGAACATGATTTACAGAAATTATTTTTAAATTATATTTACAGAAATTATTAGGAATTATTTAACTGTCATTATTTTTATATTACATTTCTGCTTTTTTCTTGTAAAATCTTTCTTTTTTTTTTTTTTTACATCTTCTATTGATTCCATTTTGATGATTACTCAGTATTGAATGAGATGAGCTACTCTCAGATCAAATGGTTGCTGGACTTTCAGATAGAGAAATTCTCCTCTTGACCCAGAACTGTGTGTGTAAATTTGCTTTCAGATTTATTCTACCCTTGCTATTTGACCCTGGCAGCTTCAGAATTTACCTCCTCCATCATGAATTACCTGCAACAGTAGATTCTTGGTTAAAAACCAGAACGAAAGAAAGGTGTTCAGTTTGCATATTCCATTTCTGTTTTTCTGTCTAAGCTGCTCACCTTGCTTTTCCTCGTGCCTCCATCCCCACCAAAAAGCATCATACATCTTCCCAGGGAGTACCTCTGGATCCAAATATCTGAACAAAAGCTTCATTCCAGAGATGTCGTATTTACTCACAATTTAGCTATTTCACCACTGGAGTGTTTTCATTGTTATTTTCAAAGATTCCATATTTACTAAATGTTTATTTAACTTTAGCAAAAGTTTCCCCTTTAAAATTCTCACAGGATTGAATACATATGTGAAGAAATTTTAGAACAGATCTAGAATTTTCCCAAGTTTTGCTATTCTGTGTTTTTATGTGTGCATGGTTTATTTTAATAAAAAATTGATGTGTAAACTATGTAGTCTCACGAGCTTTTCACCGCCTGATGAATTTTTCTATTTCCTGACTTCTTGAAATCCAGCTTCACTGAGAAAAAGAAAATGTTTTCTGGAGGGGGGTTCAATTTTTGAGCTTGAGTGCTTGAGGTGAGACCAAAATTTGATGGTGTAGACGGCCATAGGTTAAGATAAGTGCTCCAGATGCCTTCCAGGCAGGAGAGATGTGGTCAGATGGTGGAAAAGAAGATAGACATGGAGTTAGGAGATTAATGAACAAAGATGAACTCTTCCAATTGGCAAATTTGGAAAGAGCTTTAGAGGAGGGCCCATAGTGAAGTAAATTCTAATATACCCATAGTTCTTTCTTTTAACAGAACAAAACTAAGAAAAGTAGTCAAAGTTAGAAAGAAGACAGACTTTTGACTGACTGAAGGATTAATAGAATAAAAATCACTTACTCGTGTGTGACTTCTCTGTAATTGATAGGAGGCAGGGTAGTGAAGATAAACTCAAGTGTCTTACCTCTTAGCCAAAGGTAAAGTAGTCTAACAACGAAAGGAGTCCTTTGAGATGTTGTCATTCGTCATGACAACCATATATTTCAAAGATTCCATTCTGGAGTGGATGTACTTGCCTAGAAAGTAGTGATATGCTCAAGTGGCTGGTAATGCTCACTGTCACTCCTGGGGAGGGAAGCTTCTGGTTCCTATGTTACCATCACTGAAAGGTAGCTCTGCAAACCAACAAGCTTGCTAGAAGTTGGGTGAAGGATATGAATAGAAAATTCACAGAAGAGGAAAACTGAATGGTCAATAAATATTACAAGATGCTTAATCGTCTTCAAAGTCATGGAGATGCAAACCAATAAAATACCATTTCACAACAAATAAGTAAAAGAATAACGACAAATAAGTAAACATTTTTAAATTGATTATCTAGATATTGGCAAAGGTAAAAGAAACTGGAACTTTCTCACACCACTGGAGGAAGTACAAATGATATAGCTACTTTGTAGAGCAATTTGTCACATTTTAGTAAAATTGAAAAATTGCAACCCAGAATTTCCACCTGTAGGTCCATAGATATAGAAACATTTATAGACTTTGTGTACTGGGAGGCACGGGGAAGTGTGTTCATTGCAGCATTTTTTTTGGTAACAAATTTAAGATATAACTTGTATTCCATATAATTCACCTTTTTAAAGTGTACAACTCTGTAGTTTTAAATATAATTACAGACTTGTACAACCGTCAACACTATCTATGCACCTATATTGATAAGAGATATTGGTCTGTAGTTTTCTTGAGATGTCTTTGTCTGGTTTTGGTATCGGGGGTAATGCTGGCCTCATAGAATAAGTTGGATAATGTTCAATCCTCTCCTGTTTTTTAGAAGAGTTTATAAAGATTGTTGTCAATTTTTCGTTAAATACTTGGTAGAATTTACCACTAAAGTCATTTGGTTCTGACATTTTCTTTGTAGGAAGGTTTTTGACTACTAATTCAATCTCTTATTATAGTTCTATTCAATTTTTTTCTACTTCTTGAGCAAGTTTTGATAGTTTGTGTCTCTCTAGAAATCTCTCCACTTCATATGTTATGTAGTTTGTTGGCATACAATTATTCAGAGCATTCCCTTATAATCTTTTCAATTTCTGTAAGGTTTTTCTTAATTTTTGAAGCATTGTTTTGCCAGATATAGAAATCTTGGTTGACAATTTTTTTTTTTCCTCCCAGCCCTTTGCATATGTCACCCTGCTACATTCTGCCATCCATGTTTCTGATGACAAACCAGCTGTTAATCTTATGACAATATCTTACACATGATGAGCTGCTTTTCACTTGTTGCTTTTAAGATTTTCTCTTTGTTTTGGGCTTTAGCCATGCTACTGGACATTCTTGGAGCTTTGTGTGTGCAGGTTAATGGGATTTTGGGGTTAAATTTGGGAAGTTTTTGGCCATTATTTCTGCTCCTTTCTCTCCTCTCCATCTATTACTCATATTAGGCATATTTTGGTATACTTGATGATGTACCACAAATCACTGGGTCTTTGTTTATTTTTCCTCTTTCTTTTAAAGTTCTGCTCTTTAGACTGGATAACATCGATTGACCTATTGGCAAGTTCGGTGATTTTGCCATCTGCTATTCAAATCTGCTGTTGAGCCCCTCTAAGTAGATTTTTCATTTCAGTTATACTTTTCACTCCAGAATTTCTATTTGGCTGTGTTGTATAATTTCTATTTCCTTTTTGATATTCTCTATTTGGTAAGAGACATTGTTTTTATACTTTCTTTAAAAACATGGTTTACTTTAGTTCTTTCACTGCATTTATAAGTTTGTTAAAAAGTCTTTGTCTAGTAGGTACAACATCTGGTTTCCTTAGTGACAGTTTCTATTGTTTTTATTCCTGTATATGGGCCATAATTTCCTTTTGCTTTGCATGTGTCATAATTTTTATTAAAATCTGGATATTTAAAAAAATTTAATATAGCAGGTCTAGAAATCATATTGCTCTCCCCTCAGAGTTTGTTATTATGCTCATTATTGTGATTGATGGTGGTTTTATTTTGTGAATGTAGTGACTTTCCTGGACTAATACTGTAAAGTCTGTATTTTTTCTTTTTTGTCATATATGGCCACTGAATTCTCTGTTCAGTTAGCTAATGAGTGGATAGAGGTTTTTTTTTTAAAGTGTTTTGAACCAGTAAGTCTCCCAACCTTTGCCAAGGAGCTCCATGTGTTTGTACGTGTGTGTGTGTGTATTGTTGTTGTTATTGAATGCTTTCCATACTTCCAGCAGTTTACAGCACTGCCTTAGTCTTTGCTTCCTGATTGCAGAGCCTTAATGTTGCCCAGAGGGAAGAGATTAGAACCTTCTCATGTCTTTCCTTGGTGTGTGCAGAGCTCTGAACATGATTTACAGAAATTATTTTTAAATTATATTTACAGAAATTATTAGGAATTATTTAACTGTCATTATTTTTATATTACATTTCTGCTTTTTTCTTGTAAAATCTTTCTTTTTTTTTTTTACATCTTCTATTGATTCCATTTTGATGATTACTCAGTATTGAATGAGATGAGCTACTCTCAGATCAAATGGTTGCTGGACTTTCAGATAGAGAAATTCTCCTCTTGACCCAGAACTGTGTGTGTAAATTTGCTTTCAGATTTATTCTACCCTTGCTATTTGACCCTGGCAGCTTCAGAATTTACCTCCTCCATCATGAATTACCTGCAACAGTAGATTCTTGGTTAAAAACCAGAACGAAAGAAAGGTGTTCAGTTTGCATATTCCATTTCTGTTTTTCTGTCTAAGCTGCTCACCTTGCTTTTCCTCGTGCCTCCATCCCCACCAAAAAGCATCATACATCTTCCCAGGGAGTACCTCTGGATCCAAATATCTGAACAAAAGCTTCATTCCAGAGATGTCGTATTTACTCACAATTTAGCTATTTCACCACTGGAGTGTTTTCATTGTTATTTTCAAAGATTCCATATTTACTAAATGTTTATTTAACTTTAGCAAAAGTTTCCCCTTTAAAATTCTCACAGGATTGAATACATATGTGAAGAAATTTTAGAACAGATCTAGAATTTTCCCAAGTTTTGCTATTCTGTGTTTTTATGTGTGCATGGTTTATTTTAATAAAAAATTGATGTGTAAACTATGTAGTCTCACGAGCTTTTCACCGCCTGATGAATTTTTCTATTTCCTGACTTCTTGAAATCCAGCTTCACTGAGAAAAAGAAAATGTTTTCTGGAGGGGGGTTCAATTTTTGAGCTTGAGTGCTTGAGGTGAGACCAAAATTTGATGGTGTAGACGGCCATAGGTTAAGATAAGTGCTCCAGATGCCTTCCAGGCAGGAGAGATGTGGTCAGATGGTGGAAAAGAAGATAGACATGGAGTTAGGAGATTAATGAACAAAGATGAACTCTTCCAATTGGCAAATTTGGAAAGAGCTTTAGAGGAGGGCCCATAGTGAAGTAAATTCTAATATACCCATAGTTCTTTCTTTTAACAGAACAAAACTAAGAAAAGTAGTCAAAGTTAGAAAGAAGACAGACTTTTGACTGACTGAAGGATTAATAGAATAAAAATCACTTACTCGTGTGTGACTTCTCTGTAATTGATAGGAGGCAGGGTAGTGAAGATAAACTCAAGTGTCTTACCTCTTAGCCAAAGGTAAAGTAGTCTAACAACGAAAGGAGTCCTTTGAGATGTTGTCATTCGTCATGACAACCATATATTTCAAAGATTCCATTCTGGAGTGGATGTACTTGCCTAGAAAGTAGTGATATGCTCAAGTGGCTGGTAATGCTCACTGTCACTCCTGGGGAGGGAAGCTTCTGGTTCCTATGTTACCATCACTGAAAGGTAGCTCTGCAAACCAACAAGCTTGCTAGAAGTTGGGTGAAGGATATGAATAGAAAATTCACAGAAGAGGAAAACTGAATGGTCAATAAATATTACAAGATGCTTAATCGTCTTCAAAGTCATGGAGATGCAAACCAATAAAATACCATTTCACAACAAATAAGTAAAAGAATAACGACAAATAAGTAAACATTTTTAAATTGATTATCTAGATATTGGCAAAGGTAAAAGAAACTGGAACTTTCTCACACCACTGGAGGAAGTACAAATGATATAGCTACTTTGTAGAGCAATTTGTCACATTTTAGTAAAATTGAAAAATTGCAACCCAGAATTTCCACCTGTAGGTCCATAGATATAGAAACATTTATAGACTTTGTGTACTGGGAGGCACGGGGAAGTGTGTTCATTGCAGCATTTTTTTTGGTAACAAATTTAAGATATAACTTGTATTCCATATAATTCACCTTTTTAAAGTGTACAACTCTGTAGTTTTAAATATAATTACAGACTTGTACAACCGTCAACACTATCTATGCACCTATATTGATAAGAGATATTGGTCTGTAGTTTTCTTGAGATGTCTTTGTCTGGTTTTGGTATCGGGGGTAATGCTGGCCTCATAGAATAAGTTGGATAATGTTCAATCCTCTCCTGTTTTTTAGAAGAGTTTATAAAGATTGTTGTCAATTTTTCGTTAAATACTTGGTAGAATTTACCACTAAAGTCATTTGGTTCTGACATTTTCTTTGTAGGAAGGTTTTTGACTACTAATTCAATCTCTTATTATAGTTCTATTCAATTTTTTTCTACTTCTTGAGCAAGTTTTGATAGTTTGTGTCTCTCTAGAAATCTCTCCACTTCATATGTTATGTAGTTTGTTGGCATACAATTATTCAGAGCATTCCCTTATAATCTTTTCAATTTCTGTAAGGTTTTTCTTAATTTTTGAAGCATTGTTTTGCCAGATATAGAAATCTTGGTTGACAATTTTTTTTTTTCCTCCCAGCCCTTTGCATATGTCACCCTGCTACATTCTGCCATCCATGTTTCTGATGACAAACCAGCTGTTAATCTTATGACAATATCTTACACATGATGAGCTGCTTTTCACTTGTTGCTTTTAAGATTTTCTCTTTGTTTTGGGCTTTAGCCATGCTACTGGACATTCTTGGAGCTTTGTGTGTGCAGGTTAATGGGATTTTGGGGTTAAATTTGGGAAGTTTTTGGCCATTATTTCTGCTCCTTTCTCTCCTCTCCATCTATTACTCATATTAGGCATATTTTGGTATACTTGATGATGTACCACAAATCACTGGGTCTTTGTTTATTTTTCCTCTTTCTTTTAAAGTTCTGCTCTTTAGACTGGATAACATCGATTGACCTATTGGCAAGTTCGGTGATTTTGCCATCTGCTATTCAAATCTGCTGTTGAGCCCCTCTAAGTAGATTTTTCATTTCAGTTATACTTTTCACTCCAGAATTTCTATTTGGCTGTGTTGTATAATTTCTATTTCCTTTTTGATATTCTCTATTTGGTAAGAGACATTGTTTTTATACTTTCTTTAAAAACATGGTTTACTTTAGTTCTTTCACTGCATTTATAAGTTTGTTAAAAAGTCTTTGTCTAGTAGGTACAACATCTGGTTTCCTTAGTGACAGTTTCTATTGTTTTTATTCCTGTATATGGGCCATAATTTCCTTTTTCTTTGCATGTGTCATAATTTTTATTAAAATCTGGATATTTAAAAAAATTTAATATAGCAGGTCTAGAAATCATATTGCTCTCCCCTCAGAGTTTGTTATTATGCTCATTATTGTGATTGATGGTGGTTTTATTTTGTGAATGTAGTGACTTTCCTGGACTAATACTGTAAAGTCTGTATTTTTTCTTTTTTGTCATATATGGCCACTGAATTCTCTGTTCAGTTAGCTAATGAGTGGATAGAGGTTTTTTTTTTAAAGTGTTTTGAACCAGTAAGTCTCCCAACCTTTGCCAAGGAGCTCCATGTGTTTGTACGTGTGTGTGTGTGTATTGTTGTTGTTATTGAATGCTTTCCATACTTCCAGCAGTTTACAGCACTGCCTTAGTCTTTGCTTCCTGATTGCAGAGCCTTAATGTTGCCCAGAGGGAAGAGATTAGAACCTTCTCATGTCTTTCCTTGGTGTGTGCAGAGCTCTGAACATGATTTACAGAAATTATTTTTAAATTATATTTACAGAAATTATTAGGAATTATTTAACTGTCATTATTTTTATATTACATTTCTGCTTTTTTCTTGTAAAATCTTTCTTTTTTTTTTTTACATCTTCTATTGATTCCATTTTGATGATTACTCAGTATTGAATGAGATGAGCTACTCTCAGATCAAATGGTTGCTGGACTTTCAGATAGAGAAATTCTCCTCTTGACCCAGAACTGTGTGTGTAAATTTGCTTTCAGATTTATTCTACCCTTGCTATTTGACCCTGGCAGCTTCAGAATTTACCTCCTCCATCATGAATTACCTGCAACAGTAGATTCTTGGTTAAAAACCAGAACGAAAGAAAGGTGTTCAGTTTGCATATTCCATTTCTGTTTTTCTGTCTAAGCTGCTCACCTTGCTTTTCCTCGTGCCTCCATCCCCACCAAAAAGCATCATACATCTTCCCAGGGAGTACCTCTGGATCCAAATATCTGAACAAAAGCTTCATTCCAGAGATGTCGTATTTACTCACAATTTAGCTATTTCACCACTGGAGTGTTTTCATTGTTATTTTCAAAGATTCCATATTTACTAAATGTTTATTTAACTTTAGCAAAAGTTTCCCCTTTAAAATTCTCACAGGATTGAATACATATGTGAAGAAATTTTAGAACAGATCTAGAATTTTCCCAAGTTTTGCTATTCTGTGTTTTTATGTGTGCATGGTTTATTTTAATAAAAAATTGATGTGTAAACTATGTAGTCTCACGAGCTTTTCACCGCCTGATGAATTTTTCTATTTCCTGACTTCTTGAAATCCAGCTTCACTGAGAAAAAGAAAATGTTTTCTGGAAGGGGGTTCAATTTTTGAGCTTGAGTGCTTGAGGTGAGACCAAAATTTGATGGTGTAGACGGCCATAGGTTAAGATAAGTGCTCCAGATGCCTTCCAGGCAGGAGAGATGTGGTCAGATGGTGGAAAAGAAGATAGACATGGAGTTAGGAGATTAATGAACAAAGATGAACTCTTCCAATTGGCAAATTTGGAAAGAGCTTTAGAGGAGGGCCCATAGTGAAGTAAATTCTAATATACCCATAGTTCTTTCTTTTAACAGAACAAAACTAAGAAAAGTAGTCAAAGTTAGAAAGAAGACAGACTTTTGACTGACTGAAGGATTAATAGAATAAAAATCACTTACTCGTGTGTGACTTCTCTGTAATTGATAGGAGGCAGGGTAGTGAAGATAAACTCAAGTGTCTTACCTCTTAGCCAAAGGTAAAGTAGTCTAACAACGAAAGGAGTCCTTTGAGATGTTGTCATTCGTCATGACAACCATATATTTCAAAGATTCCATTCTGGAGTGGATGTACTTGCCTAGAAAGTAGTGATATGCTCAAGTGGCTGGTAATGCTCACTGTCACTCCTGGGGAGGGAAGCTTCTGGTTCCTATGTTACCATCACTGAAAGGTAGCTCTGCAAACCAACAAGCTTGCTAGAAGTTGGGTGAAGGATATGAATAGAAAATTCACAGAAGAGGAAAACTGAATGGTCAATAAATATTACAAGATGCTTAATCGTCTTCAAAGTCATGGAGATGCAAACCAATAAAATACCATTTCACAACAAATAAGTAAAAGAATAACGACAAATAAGTAAACATTTTTAAATTGATTATCTAGATATTGGCAAAGGTAAAAGAAACTGGAACTTTCTCACACCACTGCAGGAAGTACAAATGATATAGCTACTTTGTAGAGCAATTTGTCACATTTTAGTAAAATTGAAAAATTGCAACCCAGAATTTCCACCTGTAGGTCCATAGATATAGAAACATTTATAGACTTTGTGTACTGGGAGGCACGGGGAAGTGTGTTCATTGCAGCATTTTTTTTGGTAACAAATTTAAGATATAACTTGTATTCCATATAATTCACCTTTTTAAAGTGTACAACTCTGTAGTTTTAAATATAATTACAGACTTGTACAACCGTCAACACTATCTATGCACCTATATTGATAAGAGATATTGGTCTGTAGTTTTCTTGAGATGTCTTTGTCTGGTTTTGGTATCGGGGGTAATGCTGGCCTCATAGAATAAGTTGGATAATGTTCAATCCTCTCCTGTTTTTTAGAAGAGTTTATAAAGATTGTTGTCAATTTTTCGTTAAATACTTGGTAGAATTTACCACTAAAGTCATTTGGTTCTGACATTTTCTTTGTAGGAAGGTTTTTGACTACTAATTCAATCTCTTATTATAGTTCTATTCAATTTTTTTCTACTTCTTGAGCAAGTTTTGATAGTTTGTGTCTCTCTAGAAATCTCTCCACTTCATATGTTATGTAGTTTGTTGGCATACAATTATTCAGAGCATTCCCTTATAATCTTTTCAATTTCTGTAAGGTTTTTCTTAATTTTTGAAGCATTGTTTTGCCAGATATAGAAATCTTGGTTGACAATTTTTTTTTTTCCTCCCAGCCCTTTGCATATGTCACCCTGCTACATTCTGCCATCCATGTTTCTGATGACAAACCAGCTGTTAATCTTATGACAATATCTTACACATGATGAGCTGCTTTTCACTTGTTGCTTTTAAGATTTTCTCTTTGTTTTGGGCTTTAGCCATGCTACTGGACATTCTTGGAGCTTTGTGTGTGCAGGTTAATGGGATTTTGGGGTTAAATTTGGGAAGTTTTTGGCCATTATTTCTGCTCCTTTCTCTCCTCTCCATCTATTACTCATATTAGGCATATTTTGGTATACTTGATGATGTACCACAAATCACTGGGTCTTTGTTTATTTTTCCTCTTTCTTTTAAAGTTCTGCTCTTTAGACTGGATAACATCGATTGACCTATTGGCAAGTTCGGTGATTTTGCCATCTGCTATTCAAATCTGCTGTTGAGCCCCTCTAAGTCGATTTTTCATTTCAGTTATACTTTTCACTCCAGAATTTCTATTTGGCTGTGTTGTATAATTTCTATTTCCTTTTTGATATTCTCTATTTGGTAAGAGACATTGTTTTTATACTTTCTTTAAAAACATGGTTTACTTTAGTTCTTTCACTGCATTTATAAGTTTGTTAAAAAGTCTTTGTCTAGTAGGTACAACATCTGGTTTCCTTAGTGACAGTTTCTATTGTTTTTATTCCTGTATATGGGCCATAATTTCCTTTTGCTTTGCATGTGTCATAATTTTTATTAAAATCTGGATATTTAAAAAAATTTAATATAGCAGGTCTAGAAATCATATTGCTCTCCCCTCAGAGTTTGTTATTATGCTCATTATTGTGATTGATGGTGGTTTTATTTTGTGAATGTAGTGACTTTCCTGGACTAATACTGTAAAGTCTGTATTTTTTCTTTTTTGTCATATATGGCCACTGAATTCTCTGTTCAGTTAGCTAATGAGTGGATAGAGGTTTTTTTTTTAAAGTGTTTTGAACCAGTAAGTCTCCCAACCTTTGCCAAGGAGCTCCATGTGTTTGTACGTGTGTGTGTGTGTATTGTTGTTGTTATTGAATGCTTTCCATACTTCCAGCAGTTTACAGCACTGCCTTAGTCTTTGCTTCCTGATTGCAGAGCCTTAATGTTGCCCAGAGGGAAGAGATTAGAACCTTCTCATGTCTTTCCTTGGTGTGTGCAGAGCTCTGAACATGATTTACAGAAATTATTTTTAAATTATATTTACAGAAATTATTAGGAATTATTTAACTGTCATTATTTTTATATTACATTTCTGCTTTTTTCTTGTAAAATCTTTCTTTTTTTTTTTTTACATCTTCTATTGATTCCATTTTGATGATTACTCAGTATTGAATGAGATGAGCTACTCTCAGATCAAATGGTTGCTGGACTTTCAGATAGAGAAATTCTCCTCTTGACCCAGAACTGTGTGTGTAAATTTGCTTTCAGATTTATTCTACCCTTGCTATTTGACCCTGGCAGCTTCAGAATTTACCTCCTCCATCATGAATTACCTGCAACAGTAGATTCTTGGTTAAAAACCAGAACGAAAGAAAGGTGTTCAGTTTGCATATTCCATTTCTGTTTTTCTGTCTAAGCTGCTCACCTTGCTTTTCCTCGTGCCTCCATCCCCACCAAAAAGCATCATACATCTTCCCAGGGAGTACCTCTGGATCCAAATATCTGAACAAAAGCTTCATTCCAGAGATGTCGTATTTACTCACAATTTAGCTATTTCACCACTGGAGTGTTTTCATTGTTATTTTCAAAGATTCCATATTTACTAAATGTTTATTTAACTTTAGCAAAAGTTTCCCCTTTAAAATTCTCACAGGATTGAATACATATGTGAAGAAATTTTAGAACAGATCTAGAATTTTCCCAAGTTTTGCTATTCTGTGTTTTTATGTGTGCATGGTTTATTTTAATAAAAAATTGATGTGTAAACTATGTAGTCTCACGAGCTTTTCACCGCCTGATGAATTTTTCTATTTCCTGACTTCTTGAAATCCAGCTTCACTGAGAAAAAGAAAATGTTTTCTGGAAGGGGGTTCAATTTTTGAGCTTGAGTGCTTGAGGTGAGACCAAAATTTGATGGTGTAGACGGCCATAGGTTAAGATAAGTGCTCCAGATGCCTTCCAGGCAGGAGAGATGTGGTCAGATGGTGGAAAAGAAGATAGACATGGAGTTAGGAGATTAATGAACAAAGATGAACTCTTCCAATTGGCAAATTTGGAAAGAGCTTTAGAGGAGGGCCCATAGTGAAGTAAATTCTAATATACCCATAGTTCTTTCTTTTAACAGAACAAAACTAAGAAAAGTAGTCAAAGTTAGAAAGAAGACAGACTTTTGACTGACTGAAGGATTAATAGAATAAAAATCACTTACTCGTGTGTGACTTCTCTGTAATTGATAGGAGGCAGGGTAGTGAAGATAAACTCAAGTGTCTTACCTCTTAGCCAAAGGTAAAGTAGTCTAACAACGAAAGGAGTCCTTTGAGATGTTGTCATTCGTCATGACAACCATATATTTCAAAGATTCCATTCTGGAGTGGATGTACTTGCCTAGAAAGTAGTGATATGCTCAAGTGGCTGGTAATGCTCACTGTCACTCCTGGGGAGGGAAGCTTCTGGTTCCTATGTTACCATCACTGAAAGGTAGCTCTGCAAACCAACAAGCTTGCTAGAAGTTGGGTGAAGGATATGAATAGAAAATTCACAGAAGAGGAAAACTGAATGGTCAATAAATATTACAAGATGCTTAATCGTCTTCAAAGTCATGGAGATGCAAACCAATAAAATACCATTTCACAACAAATAAGTAAAAGAATAACGACAAATAAGTAAACATTTTTAAATTGATTATCTAGATATTGGCAAAGGTAAAAGAAACTGGAACTTTCTCACACCACTGGAGGAAGTACAAATGATATAGCTACTTTGTAGAGCAATTTGTCACATTTTAGTAAAATTGAAAAATTGCAACCCAGAATTTCCACCTGTAGGTCCATAGATATAGAAACATTTATAGACTTTGTGTACTGGGAGGCACGGGGAAGTGTGTTCATTGCAGCATTTTTTTTGGTAACAAATTTAAGATATAACTTGTATTCCATATAATTCACCTTTTTAAAGTGTACAACTCTGTAGTTTTAAATATAATTACAGACTTGTACAACCGTCAACACTATCTATGCACCTATATTGATAAGAGATATTGGTCTGTAGTTTTCTTGAGATGTCTTTGTCTGGTTTTGGTATCGGGGGTAATGCTGGCCTCATAGAATAAGTTGGATAATGTTCAATCCTCTCCTGTTTTTTAGAAGAGTTTATAAAGATTGTTGTCAATTTTTCGTTAAATACTTGGTAGAATTTACCACTAAAGTCATTTGGTTCTGACATTTTCTTTGTAGGAAGGTTTTTGACTACTAATTCAATCTCTTATTATAGTTCTATTCAATTTTTTTCTACTTCTTGAGCAAGTTTTGATAGTTTGTGTCTCTCTAGAAATCTCTCCACTTCATATGTTATGTAGTTTGTTGGCATACAATTATTCAGAGCATTCCCTTATAATCTTTTCAATTTCTGTAAGGTTTTTCTTAATTTTTGAAGCATTGTTTTGCCAGATATAGAAATCTTGGTTGACAATTTTTTTTTTCCTCCCAGCCCTTTGCATATGTCACCCTGCTACATTCTGCCATCCATGTTTCTGATGACAAACCAGCTGTTAATCTTATGACAATATCTTACACATGATGAGCTGCTTTTCACTTGTTGCTTTTAAGATTTTCTCTTTGTTTTGGGCTTTAGCCATGCTACTGGACATTCTTGGAGCTTTGTGTGTGCAGGTTAATGGGATTTTGGGGTTAAATTTGGGAAGTTTTTGGCCATTATTTCTGCTCCTTTCTCTCCTCTCCATCTATTACTCATATTAGGCATATTTTGGTATACTTGATGATGTACCACAAATCACTGGGTCTTTGTTTATTTTTCCTCTTTCTTTTAAAGTTCTGCTCTTTAGACTGGATAACATCGATTGACCTATTGGCAAGTTCGGTGATTTTGCCATCTGCTATTCAAATCTGCTGTTGAGCCCCTCTAAGTCGATTTTTCATTTCAGTTATACTTTTCACTCCAGAATTTCTATTTGGCTGTGTTGTATAATTTCTATTTCCTTTTTGATATTCTCTATTTGGTAAGAGACATTGTTTTTATACTTTCTTTAAAAACATGGTTTACTTTAGTTCTTTCACTGCATTTATAAGTTTGTTAAAAAGTCTTTGTCTAGTAGGTACAACATCTGGTTTCCTTAGTGACAGTTTCTATTGTTTTTATTCCTGTATATGGGCCATAATTTCCTTTTTCTTTGCATGTGTCATAATTTTTATTAAAATCTGGATATTTAAAAAAATTTAATATAGCAGGTCTAGAAATCATATTGCTCTCCCCTCAGAGTTTGTTATTATGCTCATTATTGTGATTGATGGTGGTTTTATTTTGTGAATGTAGTGACTTTCCTGGACTAATACTGTAAAGTCTGTATTTTTTCTTTTTTGTCATATATGGCCACTGAATTCTCTGTTCAGTTAGCTAATGAGTGGATAGAGGTTTTTTTTTTAAAGTGTTTTGAACCAGTAAGTCTCCCAACCTTTGCCAAGGAGCTCCATGTGTTTGTACGTGTGTGTGTGTGTATTGTTGTTGTTATTGAATGCTTTCCATACTTCCAGCAGTTTACAGCACTGCCTTAGTCTTTGCTTCCTGATTGCAGAGCCTTAATGTTGCCCAGAGGGAAGAGATTAGAACCTTCTCATGTCTTTCCTTGGTGTGTGCAGAGCTCTGAACATGATTTACAGAAATTATTTTTAAATTATATTTACAGAAATTATTAGGAATTATTTAACTGTCATTATTTTTATATTACATTTCTGCTTTTTTCTTGTAAAATCTTTCTTTTTTTTTTTTACATCTTCTATTGATTCCATTTTGATGATTACTCAGTATTGAATGAGATGAGCTACTCTCAGATCAAATGGTTGCTGGACTTTCAGATAGAGAAATTCTCCTCTTGACCCAGAACTGTGTGTGTAAATTTGCTTTCAGATTTATTCTACCCTTGCTATTTGACCCTGGCAGCTTCAGAATTTACCTCCTCCATCATGAATTACCTGCAACAGTAGATTCTTGGTTAAAAACCAGAACGAAAGAAAGGTGTTCAGTTTGCATATTCCATTTCTGTTTTTCTGTCTAAGCTGCTCACCTTGCTTTTCCTCGTGCCTCCATCCCCACCAAAAAGCATCATACATCTTCCCAGGGAGTACCTCTGGATCCAAATATCTGAACAAAAGCTTCATTCCAGAGATGTCGTATTTACTCACAATTTAGCTATTTCACCACTGGAGTGTTTTCATTGTTATTTTCAAAGATTCCATATTTACTAAATGTTTATTTAACTTTAGCAAAAGTTTCCCCTTTAAAATTCTCACAGGATTGAATACATATGTGAAGAAATTTTAGAACAGATCTAGAATTTTCCCAAGTTTTGCTATTCTGTGTTTTTATGTGTGCATGGTTTATTTTAATAAAAAATTGATGTGTAAACTATGTAGTCTCACGAGCTTTTCACCGCCTGATGAATTTTTCTATTTCCTGACTTCTTGAAATCCAGCTTCACTGAGAAAAAGAAAATGTTTTCTGGAAGGGGGTTCAATTTTTGAGCTTGAGTGCTTGAGGTGAGACCAAAATTTGATGGTGTAGATGGCCATAGGTTAAGATAAGTGCTCCAGATGCCTTCCAGGCAGGAGAGATGTGGTCAGATGGTGGAAAAGAAGATAGACATGGAGTTAGGAGATTAATGAACAAAGATGAACTCTTCCAATTGGCAAATTTGGAAAGAGCTTTAGAGGAGGGCCCATAGTGAAGTAAATTCTAATATACCCATAGTTCTTTCTTTTAACAGAACAAAACTAAGAAAAGTAGTCAAAGTTAGAAAGAAGACAGACTTTTGACTGACTGAAGGATTAATAGAACAAAAATCACTTACTCGTGTGTGACTTCTCTGTAATTGATAGGAGGCAGGGTAGTGAAGATAAACTCAAGTGTCTTACCTCTTAGCCAAAGGTAAAGTAGTCTAACAACGAAAGGAGTCCTTTGAGATGTTGTCATTCGTCATGACAACCATATATTTCAAAGATTCCATTCTGGAGTGGATGTACTTGCCTAGAAAGTAGTGATATGCTCAAGTGGCTGGTAATGCTCACTGTCACTCCTGGGGAGGGAAGCTTCTGGTTCCTATGTTACCATCACTGAAAGGTAGCTCTGCAAACCAACAAGCTTGCTAGAAGTTGGGTGAAGGATATGAATAGAAAATTCACAGAAGAGGAAAACTGAATGGTCAATAAATATTACAAGATGCTTAATCGTCTTCAAAGTCATGGAGATGCAAACCAATAAAATACCATTTCACAACAAATAAGTAAAAGAATAACGACAAATAAGTAAACATTTTTAAATTGATTATCTAGATATTGGCAAAGGTAAAAGAAACTGGAACTTTCTCACACCACTGGAGGAAGTACAAATGATATAGCTACTTTGTAGAGCAATTTGTCACATTTTAGTAAAATTGAAAAATTGCAACCCAGAATTTCCACCTGTAGGTCCATAGATATAGAAACATTTATAGACTTTGTGTACTGGGAGGCACGGGGAAGTGTGTTCATTGCAGCATTTTTTTGGTAACAAATTTAAGATATAACTTGTATTCCATATAATTCACCTTTTTAAAGTGTACAACTCTGTAGTTTTAAATATAATTACAGACTTGTACAACCGTCAACACTATCTATGCACCTATATTGATAAGAGATATTGGTCTGTAGTTTTCTTGAGATGTCTTTGTCTGGTTTTGGTATCGGGGGTAATGCTGGCCTCATAGAATAAGTTGGATAATGTTCAATCCTCTCCTGTTTTTTAGAAGAGTTTATAAAGATTGTTGTCAATTTTTCGTTAAATACTTGGTAGAATTTACCACTAAAGTCATTTGGTTCTGACATTTTCTTTGTAGGAAGGTTTTTGACTACTAATTCAATCTCTTATTATAGTTCTATTCAATTTTTTTCTACTTCTTGAGCAAGTTTTGATAGTTTGTGTCTCTCTAGAAATCTCTCCACTTCATATGTTATGTAATTTGTTGGCATACAATTATTCAGAGCATTCCCTTATAATCTTTTCAATTTCTGTAAGGTTTTTCTTAATTTTTGAAGCATTGTTTTGCCAGATATAGAAATCTTGGTTGACAATTTTTTTTTCCTCCCAGCCCTTTGCATATGTCACCCTGCTACATTCTGCCATCCATGTTTCTGATGACAAACCAGCTGTTAATCTTATGACAATATCTTACACATGATGAGCTGCTTTTCACTTGTTGCTTTTAAGATTTTCTCTTTGTTTTGGGCTTTAGCCATGCTACTGGACATTCTTGGAGCTTTGTGTGTGCAGGTTAATGGGATTTTGGGGTTAAATTTGGGAAGTTTTTGGCCATTATTTCTGCTCCTTTCTCTCCTCTCCATCTATTACTCATATTAGGCATATTTTGGTATACTTGATGATGAACCACAAATCACTGGGTCTTTGTTTATTTTTCCTCTTTCTTTTAAAGTTCTGCTCTTTAGACTGGATAACATCGATTGACCTATTGGCAAGTTCGGTGATTTTGCCATCTGCTATTCAAATCTGCTGTTGAGCCCCTCTAAGTCGATTTTTCATTTCAGTTATACTTTTCACTCCAGAATTTCTATTTGGCTGTGTTGTATAATTTCTATTTCCTTTTTGATATTCTCTATTTGGTAAGAGACATTGTTTTTATACTTTCTTTAAAAACATGGTTTACTTTAGTTCTTTCACTGCATTTATAAGTTTGTTAAAAAGTCTTTGTCTAGTAGGTACAACATCTGGTTTCCTTAGTGACAGTTTCTATTGTTTTTATTCCTGTATATGGGCCATAATTTCCTTTTGCTTTGCATGTGTCATAATTTTTATTAAAATCTGGATATTTAAAAAATTTAATATAGCAGGTCTAGAAATCATATTGCTCTCCCCTCAGAGTTTGTTATTATGCTCATTATTGTGATTGATGGTGGTTTTATTTTGTGAATGTAGTGACTTTCCTGGACTAATACTGTAAAGTCTGTATTTTTTCTTTTTTGTCATATATGGCCACTGAATTCTCTGTTCAGTTAGCTAATGAGTGGATAGAGGTTTTTTTTTTTAAAGTGTTTTGAACCAGTAAGTCTCCCAACCTTTGCCAAGGAGCTCCATGTGTTTGTACGTGTGTGTGTGTGTATTGTTGTTGTTACTGAATGCTTTCCATACTTCCAGCAGTTTACAGCACTGCCTTAGTCTTTGCTTCCTGATTGCAGAGCCTTAATGTTGCCCAGAGGGAAGAGATTAGAACCTTCTCATGTCTTTCCTTGGTGTGTGCAGAGCTCTGAACATGATTTACAGAAATTATTTTTAAATTATATTTACAGAAATTATTAGGAATTATTTAACTGTCATTATTTTTATATTACATTTCTGCTTTTTTCTTGTAAAATCTTTCTTTTTTTTTTTTTTTACATCTTCTATTGATTCCATTTTGATGATTACTCAGTATTGAATGAGATGAGCTACTCTCAGATCAAATGGTTGCTGGACTTTCAGATAGAGAAATTCTCCTCTTGACCCAGAACTGTGTGTGTAAATTTGCTTTCAGATTTATTCTACCCTTGCTATTTGACCCTGGCAGCTTCAGAATTTACCTCCTCCATCATGAATTACCTGCAACAGTAGATTCTTGGTTAAAAACCAGAACGAAAGAAAGGTGTTCAGTTTGCATATTCCATTTCTGTTTTTCTGTCTAAGCTGCTCACCTTGCTTTTCCTCGTGCCTCCATCCCCACCAAAAAGCATCATACATCTTCCCAGGGAGTACCTCTGGATCCAAATATCTGAACAAAAGCTTCATTCCAGAGATGTCGTATTTACTCACAATTTAGCTATTTCACCACTGGAGTGTTTTCATTGTTATTTTCAAAGATTCCATATTTACTAAATGTTTATTTAACTTTAGCAAAAGTTTCCCCTTTAAAATTCTCACAGGATTGAATACATATGTGAAGAAATTTTAGAACAGATCTAGAATTTTCCCAAGTTTTGCTATTCTGTGTTTTTATGTGTGCATGGTTTATTTTAATAAAAAATTGATGTGTAAACTATGTAGTCTCACGAGCTTTTCACCGCCTGATGAATTTTTCTATTTCCTGACTTCTTGAAATCCAGCTTCACTGAGAAAAAGAAAATGTTTTCTGGAGGGGGGTTCAATTTTTGAGCTTGAGTGCTTGAGGTGAGACCAAAATTTGATGGTGTAGACGGCCATAGGTTAAGATAAGTGCTCCAGATGCCTTCCAGGCAGGAGAGATGTGGTCAGATGGTGGAAAAGAAGATAGACATGGAGTTAGGAGATTAATGAACAAAGATGAACTCTTCCAATTGGCAAATTTGGAAAGAGCTTTAGAGGAGGGCCCATAGTGAAGTAAATTCTAATATACCCATAGTTCTTTCTTTTAACAGAACAAAACTAAGAAAAGTAGTCAAAGTTAGAAAGAAGACAGACTTTTGACTGACTGAAGGATTAATAGAACAAAAATCACTTACTCGTGTGTGACTTCTCTGTAATTGATAGGAGGCAGGGTAGTGAAGATAAACTCAAGTGTCTTACCTCTTAGCCAAAGGTAAAGTAGTCTAACAACGAAAGGAGTCCTTTGAGATGTTGTCATTCGTCATGACAACCATATATTTCAAAGATTCCATTCTGGAGTGGATGTACTTGCCTAGAAAGTAGTGATATGCTCAAGTGGCTGGTAATGCTCACTGTCACTCCTGGGGAGGGAAGCTTCTGGTTCCTATGTTACCATCACTGAAAGGTAGCTCTGCAAACCAACAAGCTTGCTAGAAGTTGGGTGAAGGATATGAATAGAAAATTCACAGAAGAGGAAAACTGAATGGTCAATAAATATTACAAGATGCTTAATCGTCTTCAAAGTCATGGAGATGCAAACCAATAAAATACCATTTCACAACAAATAAGTAAAAGAATAACGACAAATAAGTAAACATTTTTAAATTGATTATCTAGATATTGGCAAAGGTAAAAGAAACTGGAACTTTCTCACACCACTGGAGGAAGTACAAATGATATAGCTACTTTGTAGAGCAATTTGTCACATTTTAGTAAAATTGAAAAATTGCAACCCAGAATTTCCACCTGTAGGTCCATAGATATAGAAACATTTATAGACTTTGTGTACTGGGAGGCACGGGGAAGTGTGTTCATTGCAGCATTTTTTTTGGTAACAAATTTAAGATATAACTTGTATTCCATATAATTCACCTTTTTAAAGTGTACAACTCTGTAGTTTTAAATATAATTACAGACTTGTACAACCGTCAACACTATCTATGCACCTATATTGATAAGAGATATTGGTCTGTAGTTTTCTTGAGATGTCTTTGTCTGGTTTTGGTATCGGGGGTAATGCTGGCCTCATAGAATAAGTTGGATAATGTTCAATCCTCTCCTGTTTTTTAGAAGAGTTTATAAAGATTGTTGTCAATTTTTCGTTAAATACTTGGTAGAATTTACCACTAAAGTCATTTGGTTCTGACATTTTCTTTGTAGGAAGGTTTTTGACTACTAATTCAATCTCTTATTATAGTTCTATTCAATTTTTTTCTACTTCTTGAGCAAGTTTTGATAGTTTGTGTCTCTCTAGAAATCTCTCCACTTCATATGTTATGTAATTTGTTGGCATACAATTATTCAGAGCATTCCCTTATAATCTTTTCAATTTCTGTAAGGTTTTTCTTAATTTTTGAAGCATTGTTTTGCCAGATATAGAAATCTTGGTTGACAATTTTTTTTTTCCTCCCAGCCCTTTGCATATGTCACCCTGCTACATTCTGCCATCCATGTTTCTGATGACAAACCAGCTGTTAATCTTATGACAATATCTTACACATGATGAGCTGCTTTTCACTTGTTGCTTTTAAGATTTTCTCTTTGTTTTGGGCTTTAGCCATGCTACTGGACATTCTTGGAGCTTTGTGTGTGCAGGTTAATGGGATTTTGGGGTTAAATTTGGGAAGTTTTTGGCCATTATTTCTGCTCCTTTCTCTCCTCTCCATCTATTACTCATATTAGGCATATTTTGGTATACTTGATGATGAACCACAAATCACTGGGTCTTTGTTTATTTTTCCTCTTTCTTTTAAAGTTCTGCTCTTTAGACTGGATAACATCGATTGACCTATTGGCAAGTTCGGTGATTTTGCCATCTGCTATTCAAATCTGCTGTTGAGCCCCTCTAAGTCGATTTTTCATTTCAGTTATACTTTTCACTCCAGAATTTCTATTTGGCTGTGTTGTATAATTTCTATTTCCTTTTTGATATTCTCTATTTGGTAAGAGACATTGTTTTTATACTTTCTTTAAAAACATGGTTTACTTTAGTTCTTTCACTGCATTTATAAGTTTGTTAAAAAGTCTTTGTCTAGTAGGTACAACATCTGGTTTCCTTAGTGACAGTTTCTATTGTTTTTATTCCTGTATATGGGCCATAATTTCCTTTTGCTTTGCATGTGTCATAATTTTTATTAAAATCTGGATATTTAAAAAAATTTAATATAGCAGGTCTAGAAATCATATTGCTCTCCCCTCAGAGTTTGTTATTATGCTCATTATTGTGATTGATGGTGGTTTTATTTTGTGAATGTAGTGACTTTCCTGGACTAATACTGTAAAGTCTGTATTTTTTCTTTTTTGTCATATATGGCCACTGAATTCTCTGTTCAGTTAGCTAATGAGTGGATAGAGGTTTTTTTTTTTAAAGTGTTTTGAACCAGTAAGTCTCCCAACCTTTGCCAAGGAGCTCCATGTGTTTGTACGTGTGTGTGTGTGTATTGTTGTTGTTACTGAATGCTTTCCATACTTCCAGCAGTTTACAGCACTGCCTTAGTCTTTGCTTCCTGATTGCAGAGCCTTAATGTTGCCCAGAGGGAAGAGATTAGAACCTTCTCATGTCTTTCCTTGGTGTGTGCAGAGCTCTGAACATGATTTACAGAAATTATTTTTAAATTATATTTACAGAAATTATTAGGAATTATTTAACTGTCATTATTTTTATATTACATTTCTGCTTTTTTCTTGTAAAATCTTTCTTTTTTTTTTTTTTTACATCTTCTATTGATTCCATTTTGATGATTACTCAGTATTGAATGAGATGAGCTACTCTCAGATCAAATGGTTGCTGGACTTTCAGATAGAGAAATTCTCCTCTTGACCCAGAACTGTGTGTGTAAATTTGCTTTCAGATTTATTCTACCCTTGCTATTTGACCCTGGCAGCTTCAGAATTTACCTCCTCCATCATGAATTACCTGCAACAGTAGATTCTTGGTTAAAAACCAGAACGAAAGAAAGGTGTTCAGTTTGCATATTCCATTTCTGTTTTTCTGTCTAAGCTGCTCACCTTGCTTTTCCTCGTGCCTCCATCCCCACCAAAAAGCATCATACATCTTCCCAGGGAGTACCTCTGGATCCAAATATCTGAACAAAAGCTTCATTCCAGAGATGTCGTATTTACTCACAATTTAGCTATTTCACCACTGGAGTGTTTTCATTGTTGTTTTCAAAGATTCCATATTTACTAAATGTTTATTTAACTTTAGCAAAAGTTTCCCCTTTAAAATTCTCACAGGATTGAATACATATGTGAAGAAATTTTAGAACAGATCTAGAATTTTCCCAAGTTTTGCTATTCTGTGTTTTTATGTGTGCATGGTTTATTTTAATAAAAAATTGATGTGTAAACTATGTAGTCTCACGAGCTTTTCACCGCCTGATGAATTTTTCTATTTCCTGACTTCTTGAAATCCAGCTTCACTGAGAAAAAGAAAATGTTTTCTGGAAGGGGGTTCAATTTTTGAGCTTGAGTGCTTGAGGTGAGACCAAAATTTGATGGTGTAGACGGCCATAGGTTAAGATAAGTGCTCCAGATGCCTTCCAGGCAGGAGAGATGTGGTCAGATGGTGGAAAAGAAGATAGACATGGAGTTAGGAGATTAATGAACAAAGATGAACTCTTCCAATTGGCAAATTTGGAAAGAGCTTTAGAGGAGGGCCCATAGTGAAGTAAATTCTAATATACCCATAGTTCTTTCTTTTAACAGAACAAAACTAAGAAAAGTAGTCAAAGTTAGAAAGAAGACAGACTTTTGACTGACTGAAGGATTAATAGAACAAAAATCACTTACTCGTGTGTGACTTCTCTGTAATTGATAGGAGGCAGGGTAGTGAAGATAAACTCAAGTGTCTTACCTCTTAGCCAAAGGTAAAGTAGTCTAACAACGAAAGGAGTCCTTTGAGATGTTGTCATTCGTCATGACAACCATATATTTCAAAGATTCCATTCTGGAGTGGATGTACTTGCCTAGAAAGTAGTGATATGCTCAAGTGGCTGGTAATGCTCACTGTCACTCCTGGGGAGGGAAGCTTCTGGTTCCTATGTTACCATCACTGAAAGGTAGCTCTGCAAACCAACAAGCTTGCTAGAAGTTGGGTGAAGGATATGAATAGAAAATTCACAGAAGAGGAAAACTGAATGGTCAATAAATATTACAAGATGCTTAATCGTCTTCAAAGTCATGGAGATGCAAACCAATAAAATACCATTTCACAACAAATAAGTAAAAGAATAACGACAAATAAGTAAACATTTTTAAATTGATTATCTAGATATTGGCAAAGGTAAAAGAAACTGGAACTTTCTCACACCACTGGAGGAAGTACAAATGATATAGCTACTTTGTAGAGCAATTTGTCACATTTTAGTAAAATTGAAAAATTGCAACCCAGAATTTCCACCTGTAGGTCCATAGATATAGAAACATTTATAGACTTTGTGTACTGGGAGGCACGGGGAAGTGTGTTCATTGCAGCATTTTTTTTGGTAACAAATTTAAGATATAACTTGTATTCCATATAATTCACCTTTTTAAAGTGTACAACTCTGTAGTTTTAAATATAATTACAGACTTGTACAACCGTCAACACTATCTATGCACCTATATTGATAAGAGATATTGGTCTGTAGTTTTCTTGAGATGTCTTTGTCTGGTTTTGGTATCGGGGGTAATGCTGGCCTCATAGAATAAGTTGGATAATGTTCAATCCTCTCCTGTTTTTTAGAAGAGTTTATAAAGATTGTTGTCAATTTTTCGTTAAATACTTGGTAGAATTTACCACTAAAGTCATTTGGTTCTGACATTTTCTTTGTAGGAAGGTTTTTGACTACTAATTCAATCTCTTATTATAGTTCTATTCAATTTTTTTCTACTTCTTGAGCAAGTTTTGATAGTTTGTGTCTCTCTAGAAATCTCTCCACTTCATATGTTATGTAATTTGTTGGCATACAATTATTCAGAGCATTCCCTTATAATCTTTTCAATTTCTGTAAGGTTTTTCTTAATTTTTGAAGCATTGTTTTGCCAGATATAGAAATCTTGGTTGACAATTTTTTTTTCCTCCCAGCCCTTTGCATATGTCACCCTGCTACATTCTGCCATCCATGTTTCTGATGACAAACCAGCTGTTAATCTTATGACAATATCTTACACATGATGAGCTGCTTTTCACTTGTTGCTTTTAAGATTTTCTCTTTGTTTTGGGCTTTAGCCATGCTACTGGACATTCTTGGAGCTTTGTGTGTGCAGGTTAATGGGATTTTGGGGTTAAATTTGGGAAGTTTTTGGCCATTATTTCTGCTCCTTTCTCTCCTCTCCATCTATTACTCATATTAGGCATATTTTGGTATACTTGATGATGAACCACAAATCACTGGGTCTTTGTTTATTTTTCCTCTTTCTTTTAAAGTTCTGCTCTTTAGACTGGATAACATCGATTGACCTATTGGCAAGTTCGGTGATTTTGCCATCTGCTATTCAAATCTGCTGTTGAGCCCCTCTAAGTCGATTTTTCATTTCAGTTATACTTTTCACTCCAGAATTTCTATTTGGCTGTGTTGTATAATTTCTATTTCCTTTTTGATATTCTCTATTTGGTAAGAGACATTGTTTTTATACTTTCTTTAAAAACATGGTTTACTTTAGTTCTTTCACTGCATTTATAAGTTTGTTAAAAAGTCTTTGTCTAGTAGGTACAACATCTGGTTTCCTTAGTGACAGTTTCTATTGTTTTTATTCCTGTATATGGGCCATAATTTCCTTTTGCTTTGCATGTGTCATAATTTTTATTAAAATCTGGATATTTAAAAAATTTAATATAGCAGGTCTAGAAATCATATTGCTCTCCCCTCAGAGTTTGTTATTATGCTCATTATTGTGATTGATGGTGGTTTTATTTTGTGAATGTAGTGACTTTCCTGGACTAATACTGTAAAGTCTGTATTTTTTCTTTTTTGTCATATATGGCCACTGAATTCTCTGTTCAGTTAGCTAATGAGTGGATAGAGGTTTTTTTTTTTAAAGTGTTTTGAACCAGTAAGTCTCCCAACCTTTGCCAAGGAGCTCCATGTGTTTGTACGTGTGTGTGTGTGTATTGTTGTTGTTACTGAATGCTTTCCATACTTCCAGCAGTTTACAGCACTGCCTTAGTCTTTGCTTCCTGATTGCAGAGCCTTAATGTTGCCCAGAGGGAAGAGATTAGAACCTTCTCATGTCTTTCCTTGGTGTGTGCAGAGCTCTGAACATGATTTACAGAAATTATTTTTAAATTATATTTACAGAAATTATTAGGAATTATTTAACTGTCATTATTTTTATATTACATTTCTGCTTTTTTCTTGTAAAATCTTTCTTTTTTTTTTTTTTACATCTTCTATTGATTCCATTTTGATGATTACTCAGTATTGAATGAGATGAGCTACTCTCAGATCAAATGGTTGCTGGACTTTCAGATAGAGAAATTCTCCTCTTGACCCAGAACTGTGTGTGTAAATTTGCTTTCAGATTTATTCTACCCTTGCTATTTGACCCTGGCAGCTTCAGAATTTACCTCCTCCATCATGAATTACCTGCAACAGTAGATTCTTGGTTAAAAACCAGAACGAAAGAAAGGTGTTCAGTTTGCATATTCCATTTCTGTTTTTCTGTCTAAGCTGCTCACCTTGCTTTTCCTCGTGCCTCCATCCCCACCAAAAAGCATCATACATCTTCCCAGGGAGTACCTCTGGATCCAAATATCTGAACAAAAGCTTCATTCCAGAGATGTCGTATTTACTCACAATTTAGCTATTTCACCACTGGAGTGTTTTCATTGTTATTTTCAAAGATTCCATATTTACTAAATGTTTATTTAACTTTAGCAAAAGTTTCCCCTTTAAAATTCTCACAGGATTGAATACATATGTGAAGAAATTTTAGAACAGATCTAGAATTTTCCCAAGTTTTGCTATTCTGTGTTTTTATGTGTGCATGGTTTATTTTAATAAAAAATTGATGTGTAAACTATGTAGTCTCACGAGCTTTTCACCGCCTGATGAATTTTTCTATTTCCTGACTTCTTGAAATCCAGCTTCACTGAGAAAAAGAAAATGTTTTCTGGAGGGGGGTTCAATTTTTGAGCTTGAGTGCTTGAGGTGAGACCAAAATTTGATGGTGTAGACGGCCATAGGTTAAGATAAGTGCTCCAGATGCCTTCCAGGCAGGAGAGATGTGGTCAGATGGTGGAAAAGAAGATAGACATGGAGTTAGGAGATTAATGAACAAAGATGAACTCTTCCAATTGGCAAATTTGGAAAGAGCTTTAGAGGAGGGCCCATAGTGAAGTAAATTCTAATATACCCATAGTTCTTTCTTTTAACAGAACAAAACTAAGAAAAGTAGTCAAAGTTAGAAAGAAGACAGACTTTTGACTGACTGAAGGATTAATAGAACAAAAATCACTTACTCGTGTGTGACTTCTCTGTAATTGATAGGAGGCAGGGTAGTGAAGATAAACTCAAGTGTCTTACCTCTTAGCCAAAGGTAAAGTAGTCTAACAACGAAAGGAGTCCTTTGAGATGTTGTCATTCGTCATGACAACCATATATTTCAAAGATTCCATTCTGGAGTGGATGTACTTGCCTAGAAAGTAGTGATATGCTCAAGTGGCTGGTAATGCTCACTGTCACTCCTGGGGAGGGAAGCTTCTGGTTCCTATGTTACCATCACTGAAAGGTAGCTCTGCAAACCAACAAGCTTGCTAGAAGTTGGGTGAAGGATATGAATAGAAAATTCACAGAAGAGGAAAACTGAATGGTCAATAAATATTACAAGATGCTTAATCGTCTTCAAAGTCATGGAGATGCAAACCAATAAAATACCATTTCACAACAAATAAGTAAAAGAATAACGACAAATAAGTAAACATTTTTAAATTGATTATCTAGATATTGGCAAAGGTAAAAGAAACTGGAACTTTCTCACACCACTGGAGGAAGTACAAATGATATAGCTACTTTGTAGAGCAATTTGTCACATTTTAGTAAAATTGAAAAATTGCAACCCAGAATTTCCACCTGTAGGTCCATAGATATAGAAACATTTATAGACTTTGTGTACTGGGAGGCACGGGGAAGTGTGTTCATTGCAGCATTTTTTTTGGTAACAAATTTAAGATATAACTTGTATTCCATATAATTCACCTTTTTAAAGTGTACAACTCTGTAGTTTTAAATATAATTACAGACTTGTACAACCGTCAACACTATCTATGCACCTATATTGATAAGAGATATTGGTCTGTAGTTTTCTTGAGATGTCTTTGTCTGGTTTTGGTATCGGGGGTAATGCTGGCCTCATAGAATAAGTTGGATAATGTTCAATCCTCTCCTGTTTTTTAGAAGAGTTTATAAAGATTGTTGTCAATTTTTCGTTAAATACTTGGTAGAATTTACCACTAAAGTCATTTGGTTCTGACATTTTCTTTGTAGGAAGGTTTTTGACTACTAATTCAATCTCTTATTATAGTTCTATTCAATTTTTTTCTACTTCTTGAGCAAGTTTTGATAGTTTGTGTCTCTCTAGAAATCTCTCCACTTCATATGTTATGTAATTTGTTGGCATACAATTATTCAGAGCATTCCCTTATAATCTTTTCAATTTCTGTAAGGTTTTTCTTAATTTTTGAAGCATTGTTTTGCCAGATATAGAAATCTTGGTTGACAATTTTTTTTTTCCTCCCAGCCCTTTGCATATGTCACCCTGCTACATTCTGCCATCCATGTTTCTGATGACAAACCAGCTGTTAATCTTATGACAATATCTTACACATGATGAGCTGCTTTTCACTTGTTGCTTTTAAGATTTTCTCTTTGTTTTGGGCTTTAGCCATGCTACTGGACATTCTTGGAGCTTTGTGTGTGCAGGTTAATGGGATTTTGGGGTTAAATTTGGGAAGTTTTTGGCCATTATTTCTGCTCCTTTCTCTCCTCTCCATCTATTACTCATATTAGGCATATTTTGGTATACTTGATGATGAACCACAAATCACTGGGTCTTTGTTTATTTTTCCTCTTTCTTTTAAAGTTCTGCTCTTTAGACTGGATAACATCGATTGACCTATTGGCAAGTTCGGTGATTTTGCCATCTGCTATTCAAATCTGCTGTTGAGCCCCTCTAAGTAGATTTTTCATTTCAGTTATACTTTTCACTCCAGAATTTCTATTTGGCTGTGTTGTATAATTTCTATTTCCTTTTTGATATTCTCTATTTGGTAAGAGACATTGTTTTTATACTTTCTTTAAAAACATGGTTTACTTTAGTTCTTTCACTGCATTTATAAGTTTGTTAAAAAGTCTTTGTCTAGTAGGTACAACATCTGGTTTCCTTAGTGACAGTTTCTATTGTTTTTATTCCTGTATATGGGCCATAATTTCCTTTTTCTTTGCATGTGTCATAATTTTTATTAAAATCTGGATATTTAAAAAAATTTAATATAGCAGGTCTAGAAATCATATTGCTCTCCCCTCAGAGTTTGTTATTATGCTCATTATTGTGATTGATGGTGGTTTTATTTTGTGAATGTAGTGACTTTCCTGGACTAATACTGTAAAGTCTGTATTTTTTCTTTTTTGTCATATATGGCCACTGAATTCTCTGTTCAGTTAGCTAATGAGTGGATAGAGGTTTTTTTTTTTAAAGTGTTTTGAACCAGTAAGTCTCCCAACCTTTGCCAAGGAGCTCCATGTGTTTGTACGTGTGTGTGTGTGTATTGTTGTTGTTACTGAATGCTTTCCATACTTCCAGCAGTTTACAGCACTGCCTTAGTCTTTGCTTCCTGATTGCAGAGCCTTAATGTTGCCCAGAGGGAAGAGATTAGAACCTTCTCATGTCTTTCCTTGGTGTGTGCAGAGCTCTGAACATGATTTACAGAAATTATTTTTAAATTATATTTACAGAAATTATTAGGAATTATTTAACTGTCATTATTTTTATATTACATTTCTGCTTTTTTCTTGTAAAATCTTTCTTTTTTTTTTTTTTTACATCTTCTATTGATTCCATTTTGATGATTACTCAGTATTGAATGAGATGAGCTACTCTCAGATCAAATGGTTGCTGGACTTTCAGATAGAGAAATTCTCCTCTTGACCCAGAACTGTGTGTGTAAATTTGCTTTCAGATTTATTCTACCCTTGCTATTTGACCCTGGCAGCTTCAGAATTTACCTCCTCCATCATGAATTACCTGCAACAGTAGATTCTTGGTTAAAAACCAGAACGAAAGAAAGGTGTTCAGTTTGCATATTCCATTTCTGTTTTTCTGTCTAAGCTGCTCACCTTGCTTTTCCTCGTGCCTCCATCCCCACCAAAAAGCATCATACATCTTCCCAGGGAGTACCTCTGGATCCAAATATCTGAACAAAAGCTTCATTCCAGAGATGTCGTATTTACTCACAATTTAGCTATTTCACCACTGGAGTGTTTTCATTGTTGTTTTCAAAGATTCCATATTTACTAAATGTTTATTTAACTTTAGCAAAAGTTTCCCCTTTAAAATTCTCACAGGATTGAATACATATGTGAAGAAATTTTAGAACAGATCTAGAATTTTCCCAAGTTTTGCTATTCTGTGTTTTTATGTGTGCATGGTTTATTTTAATAAAAAATTGATGTGTAAACTATGTAGTCTCACGAGCTTTTCACCGCCTGATGAATTTTTCTATTTCCTGACTTCTTGAAATCCAGCTTCACTGAGAAAAAGAAAATGTTTTCTGGAAGGGGGTTCAATTTTTGAGCTTGAGTGCTTGAGGTGAGACCAAAATTTGATGGTGTAGATGGCCATAGGTTAAGATAAGTGCTCCAGATGCCTTCCAGGCAGGAGAGATGTGGTCAGATGGTGGAAAAGAAGATAGACATGGAGTTAGGAGATTAATGAACAAAGATGAACTCTTCCAATTGGCAAATTTGGAAAGAGCTTTAGAGGAGGGCCCATAGTGAAGTAAATTCTAATATACCCATAGTTCTTTCTTTTAACAGAACAAAACTAAGAAAAGTAGTCAAAGTTAGAAAGAAGACAGACTTTTGACTGACTGAAGGATTAATAGAACAAAAATCACTTACTCGTGTGTGACTTCTCTGTAATTGATAGGAGGCAGGGTAGTGAAGATAAACTCAAGTGTCTTACCTCTTAGCCAAAGGTAAAGTAGTCTAACAACGAAAGGAGTCCTTTGAGATGTTGTCATTCGTCATGACAACCATATATTTCAAAGATTCCATTCTGGAGTGGATGTACTTGCCTAGAAAGTAGTGATATGCTCAAGTGGCTGGTAATGCTCACTGTCACTCCTGGGGAGGGAAGCTTCTGGTTCCTATGTTACCATCACTGAAAGGTAGCTCTGCAAACCAACAAGCTTGCTAGAAGTTGGGTGAAGGATATGAATAGAAAATTCACAGAAGAGGAAAACTGAATGGTCAATAAATATTACAAGATGCTTAATCGTCTTCAAAGTCATGGAGATGCAAACCAATAAAATACCATTTCACAACAAATAAGTAAAAGAATAACGACAAATAAGTAAACATTTTTAAATTGATTATCTAGATATTGGCAAAGGTAAAAGAAACTGGAACTTTCTCACACCACTGGAGGAAGTACAAATGATATAGCTACTTTGTAGAGCAATTTGTCACATTTTAGTAAAATTGAAAAATTGCAACCCAGAATTTCCACCTGTAGGTCCATAGATATAGAAACATTTATAGACTTTGTGTACTGGGAGGCACGGGGAAGTGTGTTCATTGCAGCATTTTTTTTGGTAACAAATTTAAGATATAACTTGTATTCCATATAATTCACCTTTTTAAAGTGTACAACTCTGTAGTTTTAAATATAATTACAGACTTGTACAACCGTCAACACTATCTATGCACCTATATTGATAAGAGATATTGGTCTGTAGTTTTCTTGAGATGTCTTTGTCTGGTTTTGGTATCGGGGGTAATGCTGGCCTCATAGAATAAGTTGGATAATGTTCAATCCTCTCCTGTTTTTTAGAAGAGTTTATAAAGATTGTTGTCAATTTTTCATTAAATACTTGGTAGAATTTACCACTAAAGTCATTTGGTTCTGACATTTTCTTTGTAGGAAGGTTTTTGACTACTAATTCAATCTCTTATTATAGTTCTATTCAATTTTTTTCTACTTCTTGAGCAAGTTTTGATAGTTTGTGTCTCTCTAGAAATCTCTCCACTTCATATGTTATGTAATTTGTTGGCATACAATTATTCAGAGCATTCCCTTATAATCTTTTCAATTTCTGTAAGGTTTTTCTTAATTTTTGAAGCATTGTTTTGCCAGATATAGAAATCTTGGTTGACAATTTTTTTTTCCTCCCAGCCCTTTGCATATGTCACCCTGCTACATTCTGCCATCCATGTTTCTGATGACAAACCAGCTGTTAATCTTATGACAATATCTTACACATGATGAGCTGCTTTTCACTTGTTGCTTTTAAGATTTTCTCTTTGTTTTGGGCTTTAGCCATGCTACTGGACATTCTTGGAGCTTTGTGTGTGCAGGTTAATGGGATTTTGGGGTTAAATTTGGGAAGTTTTTGGCCATTATTTCTGCTCCTTTCTCTCCTCTCCATCTATTACTCATATTAGGCATATTTTGGTATACTTGATGATGTACCACAAATCACTGGGTCTTTGTTTATTTTTCCTCTTTCTTTTAAAGTTCTGCTCTTTAGACTGGATAACATCGATTGACCTATTGGCAAGTTCAGTGATTTTGCCATCTGCTATTCAAATCTGCTGTTGAGCCCCTCTAAGTAGATTTTTCATTTCAGTTATACTTTTCACTCCAGAATTTCTATTTGGCTGTGTTGTATAATTTCTATTTCCTTTTTGATATTCTCTATTTGGTAAGAGACATTGTTTTTATACTTTCTTTAAAAACATGGTTTACTTTAGTTCTTTCACTGCATTTATAAGTTTGTTAAAAAGTCTTTGTCTAGTAGGTACAACATCTGGTTTCCTTAGTGACAGTTTCTATTGTTTTTATTCCTGTATATGGGCCATAATTTCCTTTTTCTTTGCATGTGTCATAATTTTTATTAAAATCTGGATATTTAACAAAATTTAATATAGCAGGTCTAGAAATCATATTGCTCTCCCCTCAGAGTTTGTTATTATGCTCATTATTGTGATTGATGGTGGTTTTATTTTGTGAATGTAGTGACTTTCCTGGACTAATACTGTAAAGTCTGTATTTTTTCTTTTTTGTCATATATGGCCACTGAATTCTCTGTTCAGTTAGCTAATGAGTGGATAGAGGTTTTTTTTTTAAAGTGTTTTGAACCAGTAAGTCTCCCAACCTTTGCCAAGGAGCTTCATGTGTTTGTACGTGTGTGTGTGTGTATTGTTGTTGTTATTGAATGCTTTCCATACTTCCAGCAGTTTACAGCACTGCCTTAGTCTTTGCTTCCTGATTGCAGAGCCTTAATGTTGCCCAGAGGGAAGAGATTAGAACCTTCTCATGTCTTTCCTTGGTGTGTGCAGAGCTCTGAACATGATTTACAGAAATTATTTTTAAATTATATTTACAGAAATTATTAGGAATTATTTAACTGTCATTATTTTTATATTACATTTCTGCTTTTTTCTTGTAAAATCTTTCTTTTTTTTTTTTTACATCTTCTATTGATTCCATTTTGATGATTACTCAGTATTGAATGAGATGAGCTACTCTCAGATCAAATGGTTGCTGGACTTTCAGATAGAGAAATTCTCCTCTTGACCCAGAACTGTGTGTGTAAATTTGCTTTCAGATTTATTCTACCCTTGCTATTTGACCCTGGCAGCTTCAGAATTTACCTCCTCCATCATGAATTACCTGCAACAGTAGATTCTTGGTTAAAAACCAGAACGAAAGAAAGGTGTTCAGTTTGCATATTCCATTTCTGTTTTTCTGTCTAAGCTGCTCACCTTGCTTTTCCTCGTGCCTCCATCCCCACCAAAAAGCATCATACATCTTCCCAGGGAGTACCTCTGGATCCAAATATCTGAACAAAAGCTTCATTCCAGAGATGTCGTATTTACTCACAATTTAGCTATTTCACCACTGGAGTGTTTTCATTGTTATTTTCAAAGATTCCATATTTACTAAATGTTTATTTAACTTTAGCAAAAGTTTCCCCTTTAAAATTCTCACAGGATTGAATACATATGTGAAGAAATTTTAGAACAGATCTAGAATTTTCCCAAGTTTTGCTATTCTGTGTTTTTATGTGTGCATGGTTTATTTTAATAAAAAATTGATGTGTAAACTATGTAGTCTCACGAGCTTTTCACCGCCTGATGAATTTTTCTATTTCCTGACTTCTTGAAATCCAGCTTCACTGAGAAAAAGAAAATGTTTTCTGGAAGGGGGTTCAATTTTTGAGCTTGAGTGCTTGAGGTGAGACCAAAATTTGATGGTGTAGATGGCCATAGGTTAAGATAAGTGCTCCAGATGCCTTCCAGGCAGGAGAGATGTGGTCAGATGGTGGAAAAGAAGATAGACATGGAGTTAGGAGATTAATGAACAAAGAAGAACTCTTCCAATTGGCAAATTTGGAAAGAGCTTTAGAGGAGGGCCCATAGTGAAGTAAATTCTAATATACCCATAGTTCTTTCTTTTAACAGAACAAAACTAAGAAAAGTAGTCAAAGTTAGAAAGAAGACAGACTTTTGACTGACTGAAGGATTAATAGAACAAAAATCACTTACTCGTGTGTGACTTCTCTGTAATTGATAGGAGGCAGGGTAGTGAAGATAAACTCAAGTGTCTTACCTCTTAGCCAAAGGTAAAGTAGTCTAACAACGAAAGGAGTCCTTTGAGATGTTGTCATTCGTCATGACAACCATATATTTCAAAGATTCCATTCTGGAGTGGATGTACTTGCCTAGAAAGTAGTGATATGCTCAAGTGGCTGGTAATGCTCACTGTCACTCCTGGGGAGGGAAGCTTCTGGTTCCTATGTTACCATCACTGAAAGGTAGCTCTGCAAACCAACAAGCTTGCTAGAAGTTGGGTGAAGGATATGAATAGAAAATTCACAGAAGAGGAAAACTGAATGGTCAATAAATATTACAAGATGCTTAATCGTCTTCAAAGTCATGGAGATGCAAACCAATAAAATACCATTTCACAACAAATAAGTAAAAGAATAACGACAAATAAGTAAACATTTTTAAATTGATTATCTAGATATTGGCAAAGGTAAAAGAAACTGGAACTTTCTCACACCACTGGAGGAAGTACAAATGATATAGCTACTTTGTAGAGCAATTTGTCACATTTTAGTAAAATTGAAAAATTGCAACCCAGAATTTCCACCTGTAGGTCCATAGATATAGAAACATTTATAGACTTTGTGTACTGGGAGGCACGGGGAAGTGTGTTCATTGCAGCATTTTTTTTGGTAACAAATTTAAGATATAACTTGTATTCCATATAATTCACCTTTTTAAAGTGTACAACTCTGTAGTTTTAAATATAATTACAGACTTGTACAACCGTCAACACTATCTATGCACCTATATTGATAAGAGATATTGGTCTGTAGTTTTCTTGAGATGTCTTTGTCTGGTTTTGGTATCGGGGGTAATGCTGGCCTCATAGAATAAGTTGGATAATGTTCAATCCTCTCCTGTTTTTTAGAAGAGTTTATAAAGATTGTTGTCAATTTTTCGTTAAATACTTGGTAGAATTTACCACTAAAGTCATTTGGTTCTGACATTTTCTTTGTAGGAAGGTTTTTTGACTACTAATTCAATCTCTTATTATAGTTCTATTCAATTTTTTTCTACTTCTTGAGCAAGTTTTGATAGTTTGTGTCTCTCTAGAAATCTCTCCACTTCATATGTTATGTAATTTGTTGGCATACAATTATTCAGAGCATTCCCTTATAATCTTTTCAATTTCTGTAAGGTTTTTCTTAATTTTTGAAGCATTGTTTTGCCAGATATAGAAATCTTGGTTGACAATTTTTTTTTCCTCCCAGCCCTTTGCATATGTCACCCTGCTACATTCTGCCATCCATGTTTCTGATGACAAACCAGCTGTTAATCTTATGACAATATCTTACACATGATGAGCTGCTTTTCACTTGTTGCTTTTAAGATTTTCTCTTTGTTTTGGGCTTTAGCCATGCTACTGGACATTCTTGGAGCTTTGTGTGTGCAGGTTAATGGGATTTTGGGGTTAAATTTGGGAAGTTTTTGGCCATTATTTCTGCTCCTTTCTCTCCTCTCCATCTATTACTCATATTAGGCATATTTTGGTATACTTGATGATGAACCACAAATCACTGGGTCTTTGTTTATTTTTCCTCTTTCTTTTAAAGTTCTGCTCTTTAGACTGGATAACATCGATTGACCTATTGGCAAGTTCGGTGATTTTGCCATCTGCTATTCAAATCTGCTGTTGAGCCCCTCTAAGTAGATTTTTCATTTCAGTTATACTTTTCACTCCAGAATTTCTATTTGGCTGTGTTGTATAATTTCTATTTCCTTTTTGATATTCTCTATTTGGTAAGAGACATTGTTTTTATACTTTCTTTAAAAACATGGTTTACTTTAGTTCTTTCACTGCATTTATAAGTTTGTTAAAAAGTCTTTGTCTAGTAGGTACAACATCTGGTTTCCTTAGTGACAGTTTCTATTGTTTTTATTCCTGTATATGGGCCATAATTTCCTTTTGCTTTGCATGTGTCATAATTTTTATTAAAATCTGGATATTTAAAAAAATTTAATATAGCAGGTCTAGAAATCATATTGCTCTCCCCTCAGAGTTTGTTATTATGCTCATTATTGTGATTGATGGTGGTTTTATTTTGTGAATGTAGTGACTTTCCTGGACTAATACTGTAAAGTCTGTATTTTTTCTTTTTTGTCATATATGGCCACTGAATTCTCTGTTCAGTTAGCTAATGAGTGGATAGAGGTTTTTTTTTTAAAGTGTTTTGAACCAGTAAGTCTCCCAACCTTTGCCAAGGAGCTCCATGTGTTTGTACGTGTGTGTGTGTGTATTGTTGTTGTTATTGAATGCTTTCCATACTTCCAGCAGTTTACAGCACTGCCTTAGTCTTTGCTTCCTGATTGCAGAGCCTTAATGTTGCCCAGAGGGAAGAGATTAGAACCTTCTCATGTCTTTCCTTGGTGTGTGCAGAGCTCTGAACATGATTTACAGAAATTATTTTTAAATTATATTTACAGAAATTATTAGGAATTATTTAACTGTCATTATTTTTATATTACATTTCTGCTTTTTTCTTGTAAAATCTTTCTTTTTTTTTTTTTACATCTTCTATTGATTCCATTTTGATGATTACTCAGTATTGAATGAGATGAGCTACTCTCAGATCAAATGGTTGCTGGACTTTCAGATAGAGAAATTCTCCTCTTGACCCAGAACTGTGTGTGTAAATTTGCTTTCAGATTTATTCTACCCTTGCTATTTGACCCTGGCAGCTTCAGAATTTACCTCCTCCATCATGAATTACCTGCAACAGTAGATTCTTGTTTAAAAACCAGAACGAAAGAAAGGTGTTCAGTTTGCATATTCCATTTCTGTTTTTCTGTCTAAGCTGCTCACCTTGCTTTTCCTCGTGCCTCCATCCCCACCAAAAAGCATCATACATCTTCCCAGGGAGTACCTCTGGATCCAAATATCTGAACAAAAGCTTCATTCCAGAGATGTCGTATTTACTCACAATTTAGCTATTTCACCACTGGAGTGTTTTCATTGTTATTTTCAAAGATTCCATATTTACTAAATGTTTATTTAACTTTAGCAAAAGTTTCCCCTTTAAAATTCTCACAGGATTGAATACATATGTGAAGAAATTTTAGAACAGATCTAGAATTTTCCCAAGTTTTGCTATTCTGTGTTTTTATGTGTGCATGGTTTATTTTAATAAAAAATTGATGTGTAAACTATGTAGTCTCACGAGCTTTTCACCGCCTGATGAATTTTTCTATTTCCTGACTTCTTGAAATCCAGCTTCACTGAGAAAAAGAAAATGTTTTCTGGAAGGGGGTTCAATTTTTGAGCTTGAGTGCTTGAGGTGAGACCAAAATTTGATGGTGTAGATGGCCATAGGTTAAGATAAGTGCTCCAGATGCCTTCCAGGCAGGAGAGATGTGGTCAGATGGTGGAAAAGAAGATAGACATGGAGTTAGGAGATTAATGAACAAAGATGAACTCTTCCAATTGGCAAATTTGGAAAGAGCTTTAGAGGAGGGCCCATAGTGAAGTAAATTCTAATATACCCATAGTTCTTTCTTTTAACAGAACAAAACTAAGAAAAGTAGTCAAAGTTAGAAAGAAGACAGACTTTTGACTGACTGAAGGATTAATAGAACAAAAATCACTTACTCGTGTGTGACTTCTCTGTAATTGATAGGAGGCAGGGTAGTGAAGATAAACTCAAGTGTCTTACCTCTTAGCCAAAGGTAAAGTAGTCTAACAACGAAAGGAGTCCTTTGAGATGTTGTCATTCGTCATGACAACCATATATTTCAAAGATTCCATTCTGGAGTGGATGTACTTGCCTAGAAAGTAGTGATATGCTCAAGTGGCTGGTAATGCTCACTGTCACTCCTGGGGAGGGAAGCTTCTGGTTCCTATGTTACCATCACTGAAAGGTAGCTCTGCAAACCAACAAGCTTGCTAGAAGTTGGGTGAAGGATATGAATAGAAAATTCACAGAAGAGGAAAACTGAATGGTCAATAAATATTACAAGATGCTTAATCGTCTTCAAAGTCATGGAGATGCAAACCAATAAAATACCATTTCACAACAAATAAGTAAAAGAATAACGACAAATAAGTAAACATTTTTAAATTGATTATCTAGATATTGGCAAAGGTAAAAGAAACTGGAACTTTCTCACACCACTGGAGGAAGTACAAATGATATAGCTACTTTGTAGAGCAATTTGTCACATTTTAGTAAAATTGAAAAATTGCAACCCAGAATTTCCACCTGTAGGTCCATAGATATAGAAACATTTATAGACTTTGTGTACTGGGAGGCACGGGGAAGTGTGTTCATTGCAGCATTTTTTTTTGGTAACAAATTTAAGATATAACTTGTATTCCATATAATTCACCTTTTTAAAGTGTACAACTCTGTAGTTTTAAATATAATTACAGACTTGTACAACCGTCAACACTATCTATGCACCTATATTGATAAGAGATATTGGTCTGTAGTTTTCTTGAGATGTCTTTGTCTGGTTTTGGTATCGGGGGTAATGCTGGCCTCATAGAATAAGTTGGATAATGTTCAATCCTCTCCTGTTTTTTAGAAGAGTTTATAAAGATTGTTGTCAATTTTTCGTTAAATACTTGGTAGAATTTACCACTAAAGTCATTTGGTTCTGACATTTTCTTTGTAGGAAGGTTTTTGACTACTAATTCAATCTCTTATTATAGTTCTATTCAATTTTTTTCTACTTCTTGAGCAAGTTTTGATAGTTTGTGTCTCTCTAGAAATCTCTCCACTTCATATGTTATGTAGTTTGTTGGCATACAATTATTCAGAGCATTCCCTTATAATCTTTTCAATTTCTGTAAGGTTTTTCTTAATTTTTGAAGCATTGTTTTGCCAGATATAGAAATCTTGGTTGACAATTTTTTTTTTTCCTCCCAGCCCTTTGCATATGTCACCCTGCTACATTCTGCCATCCATGTTTCTGATGACAAACCAGCTGTTAATCTTATGACAATATCTTACACATGATGAGCTGCTTTTCACTTGTTGCTTTTAAGATTTTCTCTTTGTTTTGGGCTTTAGCCATGCTACTGGACATTCTTGGAGCTTTGTGTGTGCAGGTTAATGGGATTTTGGGGTTAAATTTGGGAAGTTTTTGGCCATTATTTCTGCTCCTTTCTCTCCTCTCCATCTATTACTCATATTAGGCATATTTTGGTATACTTGATGATGTACCACAAATCACTGGGTCTTTGTTTATTTTTCCTCTTTCTTTTAAAGTTCTGCTCTTTAGACTGGATAACATCGATTGACCTATTGGCAAGTTCGGTGATTTTGCCATCTGCTATTCAAATCTGCTGTTGAGCCCCTCTAAGTAGATTTTTCATTTCAGTTATACTTTTCACTCCAGAATTTCTATTTGGCTGTGTTGTATAATTTCTATTTCCTTTTTGATATTCTCTATTTGGTAAGAGACATTGTTTTTATACTTTCTTTAAAAACATGGTTTACTTTAGTTCTTTCACTGCATTTATAAGTTTGTTAAAAAGTCTTTGTCTAGTAGGTACAACATCTGGTTTCCTTAGTGACAGTTTCTATTGTTTTTATTCCTGTATATGGGCCATAATTTCCTTTTTCTTTGCATGTGTCATAATTTTTATTAAAATCTGGATATTTAAAAAAATTTAATATAGCAGGTCTAGAAATCATATTGCTCTCCCCTCAGAGTTTGTTATTATGCTCATTATTGTGATTGATGGTGGTTTTATTTTGTGAATGTAGTGACTTTCCTGGACTAATACTGTAAAGTCTGTATTTTTTCTTTTTTGTCATATATGGCCACTGAATTCTCTGTTCAGTTAGCTAATGAGTGGATAGAGGTTTTTTTTTTAAAGTGTTTTGAACCAGTAAGTCTCCCAACCTTTGCCAAGGAGCTCCATGTGTTTGTACGTGTGTGTGTGTGTATTGTTGTTGTTATTGAATGCTTTCCATACTTCCAGCAGTTTACAGCACTGCCTTAGTCTTTGCTTCCTGATTGCAGAGCCTTAATGTTGCCCAGAGGGAAGAGATTAGAACCTTCTCATGTCTTTCCTTGGTGTGTGCAGAGCTCTGAACATGATTTACAGAAATTATTTTTAAATTATATTTACAGAAATTATTAGGAATTATTTAACTGTCATTATTTTTATATTACATTTCTGCTTTTTTCTTGTAAAATCTTTCTTTTTTTTTTTACATCTTCTATTGATTCCATTTTGATGATTACTCAGTATTGAATGAGATGAGCTACTCTCAGATCAAATGGTTGCTGGACTTTCAGATAGAGAAATTCTCCTCTTGACCCAGAACTGTGTGTGTAAATTTGCTTTCAGATTTATTCTACCCTTGCTATTTGACCCTGGCAGCTTCAGAATTTACCTCCTCCATCATGAATTACCTGCAACAGTAGATTCTTGGTTAAAAACCAGAACGAAAGAAAGGTGTTCAGTTTGCATATTCCATTTCTGTTTTTCTGTCTAAGCTGCTCACCTTGCTTTTCCTCGTGCCTCCATCCCCACCAAAAAGCATCATACATCTTCCCAGGGAGTACCTCTGGATCCAAATATCTGAACAAAAGCTTCATTCCAGAGATGTCGTATTTACTCACAATTTAGCTATTTCACCACTGGAGTGTTTTCATTGTTATTTTCAAAGATTCCATATTTACTAAATGTTTATTTAACTTTAGCAAAAGTTTCCCCTTTAAAATTCTCACAGGATTGAATACATATGTGAAGAAATTTTAGAACAGATCTAGAATTTTCCCAAGTTTTGCTATTCTGTGTTTTTATGTGTGCATGGTTTATTTTAATAAAAAATTGATGTGTAAACTATGTAGTCTCACGAGCTTTTCACCGCCTGATGAATTTTTCTATTTCCTGACTTCTTGAAATCCAGCTTCACTGAGAAAAAGAAAATGTTTTCTGGAAGGGGGTTCAATTTTTGAGCTTGAGTGCTTGAGGTGAGACCAAAATTTGATGGTGTAGATGGCCATAGGTTAAGATAAGTGCTCCAGATGCCTTCCAGGCAGGAGAGATGTGGTCAGATGGTGGAAAAGAAGATAGACATGGAGTTAGGAGATTAATGAACAAAGATGAACTCTTCCAATTGGCAAATTTGGAAAGAGCTTTAGAGGAGGGCCCATAGTGAAGTAAATTCTAATATACCCATAGTTCTTTCTTTTAACAGAACAAAACTAAGAAAAGTAGTCAAAGTTAGAAAGAAGACAGACTTTTGACTGACTGAAGGATTAATAGAACAAAAATCACTTACTCGTGTGTGACTTCTCTGTAATTGATAGGAGGCAGGGTAGTGAAGATAAACTCAAGTGTCTTACCTCTTAGCCAAAGGTAAAGTAGTCTAACAACGAAAGGAGTCCTTTGAGATGTTGTCATTCGTCATGACAACCATATATTTCAAAGATTCCATTCTGGAGTGGATGTACTTGCCTAGAAAGTAGTGATATGCTCAAGTGGCTGGTAATGCTCACTGTCACTCCTGGGGAGGGAAGCTTCTGGTTCCTATGTTACCATCACTGAAAGGTAGCTCTGCAAACCAACAAGCTTGCTAGAAGTTGGGTGAAGGATATGAATAGAAAATTCACAGAAGAGGAAAACTGAATGGTCAATAAATATTACAAGATGCTTAATCGTCTTCAAAGTCATGGAGATGCAAACCAATAAAATACCATTTCACAACAAATAAGTAAAAGAATAACGACAAATAAGTAAACATTTTTAAATTGATTATCTAGATATTGGCAAAGGTAAAAGAAACTGGAACTTTCTCACACCACTGGAGGAAGTACAAATGATATAGCTACTTTGTAGAGCAATTTGTCACATTTTAGTAAAATTGAAAAATTGCAACCCAGAATTTCCACCTGTAGGTCCATAGATATAGAAACATTTATAGACTTTGTGTACTGGGAGGCACGGGGAAGTGTGTTCATTGCAGCATTTTTTTTGGTAACAAATTTAAGATATAACTTGTATTCCATATAATTCACCTTTTTAAAGTGTACAACTCTGTAGTTTTAAATATAATTACAGACTTGTACAACCGTCAACACTATCTATGCACCTATATTGATAAGAGATATTGGTCTGTAGTTTTCTTGAGATGTCTTTGTCTGGTTTTGGTATCGGGGGTAATGCTGGCCTCATAGAATAAGTTGGATAATGTTCAATCCTCTCCTGTTTTTTAGAAGAGTTTATAAAGATTGTTGTCAATTTTTCGTTAAATACTTGGTAGAATTTACCACTAAAGTCATTTGGTTCTGACATTTTCTTTGTAGGAAGGTTTTTGACTACTAATTCAATCTCTTATTATAGTTCTATTCAATTTTTTTCTACTTCTTGAGCAAGTTTTGATAGTTTGTGTCTCTCTAGAAATCTCTCCACTTCATATGTTATGTAGTTTGTTGGCATACAATTATTCAGAGCATTCCCTTATAATCTTTTCAATTTCTGTAAGGTTTTTCTTAATTTTTGAAGCATTGTTTTGCCAGATATAGAAATCTTGGTTGACAATTTTTTTTTTCCTCCCAGCCCTTTGCATATGTCACCCTGCTACATTCTGCCATCCATGTTTCTGATGACAAACCAGCTGTTAATCTTATGACAATATCTTACACATGATGAGCTGCTTTTCACTTGTTGCTTTTAAGATTTTCTCTTTGTTTTGGGCTTTAGCCACGCTACTGGACATTCTTGGAGCTTTGTGTGTGCAGGTTAATGGGATTTTGGGGTTAAATTTGGGAAGTTTTTGGCCATTATTTCTGCTCCTTTCTCTCCTCTCCATCTATTACTCATATTAGGCATATTTTGGTATACTTGATGATGAACCACAAATCACTGGGTCTTTGTTTATTTTTCCTCTTTCTTTTAAAGTTCTGCTCTTTAGACTGGATAACATCGATTGACCTATTGGCAAGTTCGGTGATTTTGCCATCTGCTATTCAAATCTGCTGTTGAGCCCCTCTAAGTAGATTTTTCATTTCAGTTATACTTTTCACTCCAGAATTTCTATTTGGCTGTGTTGTATAATTTCTATTTCCTTTTTGATATTCTCTATTTGGTAAGAGACATTGTTTTTATACTTTCTTTAAAAACATGGTTTACTTTAGTTCTTTCACTGCATTTATAAGTTTGTTAAAAAGTCTTTGTCTAGTAGGTACAACATCTGGTTTCCTTAGTGACAGTTTCTATTGTTTTTATTCCTGTATATGGGCCATAATTTCCTTTTTCTTTGCATGTGTCATAATTTTTATTAAAATCTGGATATTTAAAAAAATTTAATATAGCAGGTCTAGAAATCATATTGCTCTCCCCTCAGAGTTTGTTATTATGCTCATTATTGTGATTGATGGTGGTTTTATTTTGTGAATGTAGTGACTTTCCTGGACTAATACTGTAAAGTCTGTATTTTTTCTTTTTTGTCATATATGGCCACTGAATTCTCTGTTCAGTTAGCTAATGAGTGGATAGAGGTTTTTTTTTTAAAGTGTTTTGAACCAGTAAGTCTCCCAACCTTTGCCAAGGAGCTCCATGTGTTTGTACGTGTGTGTGTGTGTATTGTTGTTGTTATTGAATGCTTTCCATACTTCCAGCAGTTTACAGCACTGCCTTAGTCTTTGCTTCCTGATTGCAGAGCCTTAATGTTGCCCAGAGGGAAGAGATTACAACCTTCTCATGTCTTTCCTTGGTGTGTGCAGAGCTCTGAACATGATTTACAGAAATTATTTTTAAATTATATTTACAGAAATTATTAGGAATTATTTAACTGTCATTATTTTTATATTACATTTCTGCTTTTTTCTTGTAAAATCTTTCTTTTTTTTTTTACATCTTCTATTGATTCCATTTTGATGATTACTCAGTATTGAATGAGATGAGCTACTCTCAGATCAAATGGTTGCTGGACTTTCAGATAGAGAAATTCTCCTCTTGACCCAGAACTGTGTGTGTAAATTTGCTTTCAGATTTATTCTACCCTTGCTATTTGACCCTGGCAGCTTCAGAATTTACCTCCTCCATCATGAATTACCTGCAACAGTAGATTCTTGGTTAAAAACCAGAACGAAAGAAAGGTGTTCAGTTTGCATATTCCATTTCTGTTTTTCTGTCTAAGCTGCTCACCTTGCTTTTCCTCGTGCCTCCATCCCCACCAAAAAGCATCATACATCTTCCCAGGGAGTACCTCTGGATCCAAATATCTGAACAAAAGCTTCATTCCAGAGATGTCGTATTTACTCACAATTTAGCTATTTCACCACTGGAGTGTTTTCATTGTTATTTTCAAAGATTCCATATTTACTAAATGTTTATTTAACTTTAGCAAAAGTTTCCCCTTTAAAATTCTCACAGGATTGAATACATATGTGAAGAAATTTTAGAACAGATCTAGAATTTTCCCAAGTTTTGCTATTCTGTGTTTTTATGTGTGCATGGTTTATTTTAATAAAAAATTGATGTGTAAACTATGTAGTCTCACGAGCTTTTCACCGCCTGATGAATTTTTCTATTTCCTGACTTCTTGAAATCCAGCTTCACTGAGAAAAAGAAAATGTTTTCTGGAAGGGGGTTCAATTTTTGAGCTTGAGTGCTTGAGGTGAGACCAAAATTTGATGGTGTAGATGGCCATAGGTTAAGATAAGTGCTCCAGATGCCTTCCAGGCAGGAGAGATGTGGTCAGATGGTGGAAAAGAAGATAGACATGGAGTTAGGAGATTAATGAACAAAGATGAACTCTTCCAATTGGCAAATTTGGAAAGAGCTTTAGAGGAGGGCCCATAGTGAAGTAAATTCTAATATACCCATAGTTCTTTCTTTTAACAGAACAAAACTAAGAAAAGTAGTCAAAGTTAGAAAGAAGACAGACTTTTGACTGACTGAAGGATTAATAGAACAAAAATCACTTACTCGTGTGTGACTTCTCTGTAATTGATAGGAGGCAGGGTAGTGAAGATAAACTCAAGTGTCTTACCTCTTAGCCAAAGGTAAAGTAGTCTAACAACGAAAGGAGTCCTTTGAGATGTTGTCATTCGTCATGACAACCATATATTTCAAAGATTCCATTCTGGAGTGGATGTACTTGCCTAGAAAGTAGTGATATGCTCAAGTGGCTGGTAATGCTCACTGTCACTCCTGGGGAGGGAAGCTTCTGGTTCCTATGTTACCATCACTGAAAGGTAGCTCTGCAAACCAACAAGCTTGCTAGAAGTTGGGTGAAGGATATGAATAGAAAATTCACAGAAGAGGAAAACTGAATGGTCAATAAATATTACAAGATGCTTAATCGTCTTCAAAGTCATGGAGATGCAAACCAATAAAATACCATTTCACAACAAATAAGTAAAAGAATAACGACAAATAAGTAAACATTTTTAAATTGATTATCTAGATATTGGCAAAGGTAAAAGAAACTGGAACTTTCTCACACCACTGGAGGAAGTACAAATGATATAGCTACTTTGTAGAGCAATTTGTCACATTTTAGTAAAATTGAAAAATTGCAACCCAGAATTTCCACCTGTAGGTCCATAGATATAGAAACATTTATAGACTTTGTGTACTGGGAGGCACGGGGAAGTGTGTTCATTGCAGCATTTTTTTTGGTAACAAATTTAAGATATAACTTGTATTCCATATAATTCACCTTTTTAAAGTGTACAACTCTGTAGTTTTAAATATAATTACAGACTTGTACAACCGTCAACACTATCTATGCACCTATATTGATAAGAGATATTGGTCTGTAGTTTTCTTGAGATGTCTTTGTCTGGTTTTGGTATCGGGGGTAATGCTGGCCTCATAGAATAAGTTGGATAATGTTCAATCCTCTCCTGTTTTTTAGAAGAGTTTATAAAGATTGTTGTCAATTTTTCGTTAAATACTTGGTAGAATTTACCACTAAAGTCATTTGGTTCTGACATTTTCTTTGTAGGAAGGTTTTTGACTACTAATTCAATCTCTTATTATAGTTCTATTCAATTTTTTTCTACTTCTTGAGCAAGTTTTGATAGTTTGTGTCTCTCTAGAAATCTCTCCACTTCATATGTTATGTAGTTTGTTGGCATACAATTATTCAGAGCATTCCCTTATAATCTTTTCAATTTCTGTAAGGTTTTTCTTAATTTTTGAAGCATTGTTTTGCCAGATATAGAAATCTTGGTTGACAATTTTTTTTTTCCTCCCAGCCCTTTGCATATGTCACCCTGCTACATTCTGCCATCCATGTTTCTGATGACAAACCAGCTGTTAATCTTATGACAATATCTTACACATGATGAGCTGCTTTTCACTTGTTGCTTTTAAGATTTTCTCTTTGTTTTGGGCTTTAGCCACGCTACTGGACATTCTTGGAGCTTTGTGTGTGCAGGTTAATGGGATTTTGGGGTTAAATTTGGGAAGTTTTTGGCCATTATTTCTGCTCCTTTCTCTCCTCTCCATCTATTACTCATATTAGGCATATTTTGGTATACTTGATGATGAACCACAAATCACTGGGTCTTTGTTTATTTTTCCTCTTTCTTTTAAAGTTCTGCTCTTTAGACTGGATAACATCGATTGACCTATTGGCAAGTTCGGTGATTTTGCCATCTGCTATTCAAATCTGCTGTTGAGCCCCTCTAAGTAGATTTTTCATTTCAGTTATACTTTTCACTCCAGAATTTCTATTTGGCTGTGTTGTATAATTTCTATTTCCTTTTTGATATTCTCTATTTGGTAAGAGACATTGTTTTTATACTTTCTTTAAAAACATGGTTTACTTTAGTTCTTTCACTGCATTTATAAGTTTGTTAAAAAGTCTTTGTCTAGTAGGTACAACATCTGGTTTCCTTAGTGACAGTTTCTATTGTTTTTATTCCTGTATATGGGCCATAATTTCCTTTTGCTTTGCATGTGTCATAATTTTTTTTAAATCTGGATATTTAAAAAATTTAATATAGCAGGTCTAGAAATCATATTGCTCTCCCCTCAGAGTTTGTTATTATGCTCATTATTGTGATTGATGGTGGTTTTATTTTGTGAATGTAGTGACTTTCCTGGACTAATACTGTAAAGTCTGTATTTTTTCTTTTTTGTCATATATGGCCACTGAATTCTCTGTTCAGTTAGCTAATGAGTGGATAGAGGTTTTTTTTTTTAAAGTGTTTTGAACCAGTAAGTCTCCCAACCTTTGCCAAGGAGCTCCATGTGTTTGTACGTGTGTGTGTGTGTATTGTTGTTGTTACTGAATGCTTTCCATACTTCCAGCAGTTTACAGCACTGCCTTAGTCTTTGCTTCCTGATTGCAGAGCCTTAATGTTGCCCAGAGGGAAGAGATTAGAACCTTCTCATGTCTTTCCTTGGTGTGTGCAGAGCTCTGAACATGATTTACAGAAATTATTTTTAAATTATATTTACAGAAATTATTAACTGTCATTATTTTTATATTACATTTCTGCTTTTTTCTTGTAAAATCTTTCTTTTTTTTTTTTTTTACATCTTCTATTGATTCCATTTTGATGATTACTCAGTATTGAATGAGATGAGCTACTCTCAGATCAAATGGTTGCTGGACTTTCAGATAGAGAAATTCTCCTCTTGACCCAGAACTGTGTGTGTAAATTTGCTTTCAGATTTATTCTACCCTTGCTATTTGACCCTGGCAGCTTCAGAATTTACCTCCTCCATCATGAATTACCTGCAACAGTAGATTCTTGGTTAAAAACCAGAACGAAAGAAAGGTGTTCAGTTTGCATATTCCATTTCTGTTTTTCTGTCTAAGCTGCTCACCTTGCTTTTCCTCGTGCCTCCATCCCCACCAAAAAGCATCATACATCTTCCCAGGGAGTACCTCTGGATCCAAATATCTGAACAAAAGCTTCATTCCAGAGATGTCGTATTTACTCACAATTTAGCTATTTCACCACTGGAGTGTTTTCATTGTTATTTTCAAAGATTCCATATTTACTAAATGTTTATTTAACTTTAGCAAAAGTTTCCCCTTTAAAATTCTCACAGGATTGAATACATATGTGAAGAAATTTTAGAACAGATCTAGAATTTTCCCAAGTTTTGCTATTCTGTGTTTTTATGTGTGCATGGTTTATTTTAATAAAAAATTGATGTGTAAACTATGTAGTCTCACGAGCTTTTCACCGCCTGATGAATTTTTCTATTTCCTGACTTCTTGAAATCCAGCTTCACTGAGAAAAAGAAAATGTTTTCTGGAGGGGGGTTCAATTTTTGAGCTTGAGTGCTTGAGGTGAGACCAAAATTTGATGGTGTAGACGGCCAGAGGTTAAGATAAGTGCTCCAGATGCCTTCCAGGCAGGAGAGATGTGGTCAGATGGTGGAAAAGAAGATAGACATGGAGTTAGGAGATTAATGAACAAAGATGAACTCTTCCAATTGGCAAATTTGGAAAGAGCTTTAGAGGAGGGCCCATAGTGAAGTAAATTCTAATATACCCATAGTTCTTTCTTTTAACAGAACAAAACTAAGAAAAGTAGTCAAAGTTAGAAAGAAGACAGACTTTTGACTGACTGAAGGATTAATAGAATAAAAATCACTTACTCGTGTGTGACTTCTCTGTAATTGATAGGAGGCAGGGTAGTGAAGATAAACTCAAGTGTCTTACCTCTTAGCCAAAGGTAAAGTAGTCTAACAACGAAAGGAGTCCTTTGAGATGTTGTCATTCGTCATGACAACCATATATTTCAAAGATTCCATTCTGGAGTGGATGTACTTGCCTAGAAAGTAGTGATATGCTCAAGTGGCTGGTAATGCTCACTGTCACTCCTGGGGAGGGAAGCTTCTGGTTCCTATGTTACCATCACTGAAAGGTAGCTCTGCAAACCAACAAGCTTGCTAGAAGTTGGGTGAAGGATATGAATAGAAAATTCACAGAAGAGGAAAACTGAATGGTCAATAAATATTACAAGATGCTTAATCGTCTTCAAAGTCATGGAGATGCAAACCAATAAAATACCATTTCACAACAAATAAGTAAAAGAATAACGACAAATAAGTAAACATTTTTAAATTGATTATCTAGATATTGGCAAAGGTAAAAGAAACTGGAACTTTCTCACACCACTGGAGGAAGTACAAATGATATAGCTACTTTGTAGAGCAATTTGTCACATTTTAGTAAAATTGAAAAATTGCAACCCAGAATTTCCACCTGTAGGTCCATAGATATAGAAACATTTATAGACTTTGTGTACTGGGAGGCACGGGGAAGTGTGTTCATTGCAGCATTTTTTTTGGTAACAAATTTAAGATATAACTTGTATTCCATATAATTCACCTTTTTAAAGTGTACAACTCTGTAGTTTTAAATATAATTACAGACTTGTACAACCGTCAACACTATCTATGCACCTATATTGATAAGAGATATTGGTCTGTAGTTTTCTTGAGATGTCTTTGTCTGGTTTTGGTATCGGGGGTAATGCTGGCCTCATAGAATAAGTTGGATAATGTTCAATCCTCTCCTGTTTTTTAGAAGAGTTTATAAAGATTGTTGTCAATTTTTCGTTAAATACTTGGTAGAATTTACCACTAAAGTCATTTGGTTCTGACATTTTCTTTGTAGGAAGGTTTTTGACTACTAATTCAATCTCTTATTATAGTTCTATTCAATTTTTTTCTACTTCTTGAGCAAGTTTTGATAGTTTGTGTCTCTCTAGAAATCTCTCCACTTCATATGTTATGTAGTTTGTTGGCATACAATTATTCAGAGCATTCCCTTATAATCTTTTCAATTTCTGTAAGGTTTTTCTTAATTTTTGAAGCATTGTTTTGCCAGATATAGAAATCTTGGTTGACAATTTTTTTTTTTCCTCCCAGCCCTTTGCATATGTCACCCTGCTACATTCTGCCATCCATGTTTCTGATGACAAACCAGCTGTTAATCTTATGACAATATCTTACACATGATGAGCTGCTTTTCACTTGTTGCTTTTAAGATTTTCTCTTTGTTTTGGGCTTTAGCCATGCTACTGGACATTCTTGGAGCTTTGTGTGTGCAGGTTAATGGGATTTTGGGGTTAAATTTGGGAAGTTTTTGGTCATTATTTCTGCTCCTTTCTCTCCTCTCCATCTATTACTCATATTAGGCATATTTTGGTATACTTGATGATGTACCACAAATCACTGGGTCTTTGTTTATTTTTCCTCTTTCTTTTAAAGTTCTGCTCTTTAGACTGGATAACATCGATTGACCTATTGGCAAGTTCGGTGATTTTGCCATCTGCTATTCAAATCTGCTGTTGAGCCCCTCTAAGTAGATTTTTCATTTCAGTTATACTTTTCACTCCAGAATTTCTATTTGGCTGTGTTGTATAATTTCTATTTCCTTTTTGATATTCTCTATTTGGTAAGAGACATTGTTTTTATACTTTCTTTAAAAACATGGTTTACTTTAGTTCTTTCACTGCATTTATAAGTTTGTTAAAAAGTCTTTGTCTAGTAGGTACAACATCTGGTTTCCTTAGTGACAGTTTCTATTGTTTTTATTCCTGTATATGGGCCATAATTTCCTTTTTCTTTGCATGTGTCATAATTTTTATGAAAATCTGGATATTTAACAAAATTTAATATAGCAGGTCTAGAAATCATATTGCTCTCCCCTCAGAGTTTGTTATTATGCTCATTATTGTGATTGATGGTGGTTTTATTTTGTGAATGTAGTGACTTTCCTGGACTAATACTGTAAAGTCTGTATTTTTTCTTTTTTGTCATATATGGCCACTGAATTCTCTGTTCAGTTAGCTAATGAGTGGATAGAGGTTTTTTTTTTAAAGTGTTTTGAACCAGTAAGTCTCCCAACCTTTGCCAAGGAGCTCCATGTGTTTGTACGTGTGTGTGTGTGTATTGTTGTTGTTACTGAATGCTTTCCATACTTCCAGCAGTTTACAGCACTGCCTTAGTCTTTGCTTCCTGATTGCAGAGCCTTAATGTTGCCCAGAGGGAAGAGATTAGAACCTTCTCATGTCTTTCCTTGGTGTGTGCAGAGCTCTGAACATGATTTACAGAAATTATTTTTAAATTATATTTACAGAAATTATTAGGAATTATTTAACTGTCATTATTTTTATATTACATTTCTGCTTTTTTCTTGTAAAATCTTTCTTTTTTTTTTTTACATCTTCTATTGATTCCATTTTGATGATTACTCAGTATTGAATGAGATGAGCTACTCTCAGATCAAATGGTTGCTGGACTTTCAGATAGAGAAATTCTCCTCTTGACCCAGAACTGTGTGTGTAAATTTGCTTTCAGATTTATTCTACCCTTGCTATTTGACCCTGGCAGCTTCAGAATTTACCTCCTCCATCATGAATTACCTGCAACAGTAGATTCTTGGTTAAAAACCAGAACGAAAGAAAGGTGTTCAGTTTGCATATTCCATTTCTGTTTTTCTGTCTAAGCTGCTCACCTTGCTTTTCCTCGTGCCTCCATCCCCACCAAAAAGCATCATACATCTTCCCAGGGAGTACCTCTGGATCCAAATATCTGAACAAAAGCTTCATTCCAGAGATGTCGTATTTACTCACAATTTAGCTATTTCACCACTGGAGTGTTTTCATTGTTATTTTCAAAGATTCCATATTTACTAAATGTTTATTTAACTTTAGCAAAAGTTTCCCCTTTAAAATTCTCACAGGATTGAATACATATGTGAAGAAATTTTAGAACAGATCTAGAATTTTCCCAAGTTTTGCTATTCTGTGTTTTTATGTGTGCATGGTTTATTTTAATAAAAAATTGATGTGTAAACTATGTAGTCTCACGAGCTTTTCACCGCCTGATGAATTTTTCTATTTCCTGACTTCTTGAAATCCAGCTTCACTGAGAAAAAGAAAATGTTTTCTGGAAGGGGGTTCAATTTTTGAGCTTGAGTGCTTGAGGTGAGACCAAAATTTGATGGTGTAGACGGCCATAGGTTAAGATAAGTGCTCCAGATGCCTTCCAGGCAGGAGAGATGTGGTCAGATGGTGGAAAAGAAGATAGACATGGAGTTAGGAGATTAATGAACAAAGATGAACTCTTCCAATTGGCAAATTTGGAAAGAGCTTTAGAGGAGGGCCCATAGTGAAGTAAATTCTAATATACCCATAGTTCTTTCTTTTAACAGAACAAAACTAAGAAAAGTAGTCAAAGTTAGAAAGAAGACAGACTTTTGACTGACTGAAGGATTAATAGAACAAAAATCACTTACTCGTGTGTGACTTCTCTGTAATTGATAGGAGGCAGGGTAGTGAAGATAAACTCAAGTGTCTTACCTCTTAGCCAAAGGTAAAGTAGTCTAACAACGAAAGGAGTCCTTTGAGATGTTGTCATTCGTCATGACAACCATATATTTCAAAGATTCCATTCTGGAGTGGATGTACTTGCCTAGAAAGTAGTGATATGCTCAAGTGGCTGGTAATGCTCACTGTCACTCCTGGGGAGGGAAGCTTCTGGTTCCTATGTTACCATCACTGAAAGGTAGCTCTGCAAACCAACAAGCTTGCTAGAAGTTGGGTGAAGGATATGAATAGAAAATTCACAGAAGAGGAAAACTGAATGGTCAATAAATATTACAAGATGCTTAACCGTCTTCAAAGTCATGGAGATGCAAACCAATAAAATACCATTTCACAACAAATAAGTAAAAGAATAACGACAAATAAGTAAACATTTTTAAATTGATTATCTAGATATTGGCAAAGGTAAAAGAAACTGGAACTTTCTCACACCACTGGAGGAAGTACAAATGATATAGCTACTTTGTAGAGCAATTTGTCACATTTTAGTAAAATTGAAAAATTGCAACCCAGAATTTCCACCTGTAGGTCCATAGATATAGAAACATTTATAGACTTTGTGTACTGGGAGGCACGGGGAAGTGTGTTCATTGCAGCATTTTTTTTGGTAACAAATTTAAGATATAACTTGTATTCCATATAATTCACCTTTTTAAAGTGTACAACTCTGTAGTTTTAAATATAATTACAGACTTGTACAACCGTCAACACTATCTATGCACCTATATTGATAAGAGATATTGGTCTGTAGTTTTCTTGAGATGTCTTTGTCTGGTTTTGGTATTGGGGGTAATGCTGGCCTCATAGAATAAGCTGGATAATGTTCAATCCTCTCCTGTTTTTTAGAAGAGTTTATAAAGATTGTTGTCAATTTTTCGTTAAATACTTGGTAGAATTTACCACTAAAGTCATTTGGTTCTGACATTTTCTTTGTAGGAAGGTTTTTGACTACTAATTCAATCTCTTAGTATAGTTCTATTCAATTTTTTTCTACTTCTTGAGCAAGTTTTGATAGTTTGTGTCTCTCTAGAAATCTCTCCACTTCATATGTTATGTAGTTTGTTGGCATACAATTATTCAGAGCATTCCCTTATAATCTTTTCAATTTCTGTAAGGTTTTTCTTAATTTTTGAAGCATTGTTTTGCCAGATATAGAAATCTTGGTTGACAATTTTTTTTTCCTCCCAGCCCTTTGCATATGTCACCCTGCTACATTCTGCCATCCATGTTTCTGATGACAAACCAGCTGTTAATCTTATGACAATATCTTACACATGATGAGCTGCTTTTCACTTGTTGCTTTTAAGATTTTCTCTTTGTTTTGGGCTTTAGCCATGCTACTGGACATTCTTGGAGCTTTGTGTGTGCAGGTTAATGGGATTTTGGGGTTAAATTTGGGAAGTTTTTGGCCATTATTTCTGCTCCTTTCTCTCCTCTCCATCTATTACTCATATTAGGCATATTTTGGTATACTTGATGATGTACCACAAATCACTGGGTCTTTGTTTATTTTTCCTCTTTCTTTTAAAGTTCTGCTCTTTAGACTGGATAACATCGATTGACCTATTGGCAAGTTCGGTGATTTTGCCATCTGCTATTCAAATCTGCTGTTGAGCCCCTCTAAGTAGATTTTTCATTTCAGTTATACTTTTCACTCCAGAATTTCTATTTGGCTGTGTTGTATAATTTCTATTTCCTTTTTGATATTCTCTATTTGGTAAGAGACATTGTTTTTATACTTTCTTTAAAAACATGGTTTACTTTAGTTCTTTCACTGCATTTATAAGTTTGTTAAAAAGTCTTTGTCTAGTAGGTACAACATCTGGTTTCCTTAGTGACAGTTTCTATTGTTTTTATTCCTGTATATGGGCCATAATTTCCTTTTGCTTTGCATGTGTCATAATTTTTATTAAAATCTGGATATTTAAAAAAATTTAATATAGCAGGTCTAGAAATCATATTGCTCTCCCCTCAGAGTTTGTTATTATGCTCATTATTGTGATTGATGGTGGTTTTATTTTGTGAATGTAGTGACTTTCCTGGACTAATACTGTAAAGTCTGTATTTTTTCTTTTTTGTCATATATGGCCACTGAATTCTCTGTTCAGTTAGCTAATGAGTGGATAGAGGTTTTTTTTTTTAAAGTGTTTTGAACCAGTAAGTCTCCCAACCTTTGCCAAGGAGCTCCATGTGTTTGTACGTGTGTGTGTGTGTATTGTTGTTGTTATTGAATGCTTTCCATACTTCCAGCAGTTTACAGCACTGCCTTAGTCTTTGCTTCCTGATTGCAGAGCCTTAATGTTGCCCAGAGGGAAGAGATTAGAACCTTCTCATGTCTTTCCTTGGTGTGTGCAGAGCTCTGAACATGATTTACAGAAATTATTTTTAAATTATATTTACAGAAATTATTAGGAATTATTTAACTGTCATTATTTTTATATTACATTTCTGCTTTTTTCTTGTAAAATCTTTCTTTTTTTTTTTTTACATCTTCTATTGATTCCATTTTGATGATTACTCAGTATTGAATGAGATGAGCTACTCTCAGATCAAATGGTTGCTGGACTTTCAGATAGAGAAATTCTCCTCTTGACCCAGAACTGTGTGTGTAAATTTGCTTTCAGATTTATTCTACCCTTGCTATTTGACCCTGGCAGCTTCAGAATTTACCTCCTCCATCATGAATTACCTGCAACAGTAGATTCTTGGTTAAAAACCAGAACGAAAGAAAGGTGTTCAGTTTGCATATTCCATTTCTGTTTTTCTGTCTAAGCTGCTCACCTTGCTTTTCCTCGTGCCTCCATCCCCACCAAAAAGCATCATACATCTTCCCAGGGAGTACCTCTGGATCCAAATATCTGAACAAAAGCTTCATTCCAGAGATGTCGTATTTACTCACAATTTAGCTATTTCACCACTGGAGTGTTTTCATTGTTATTTTCAAAGATTCCATATTTACTAAATGTTTATTTAACTTTAGCAAAAGTTTCCCCTTTAAAATTCTCACAGGATTGAATACATATGTGAAGAAATTTTAGAACAGATCTAGAATTTTCCCAAGTTTTGCTATTCTGTGTTTTTATGTGTGCATGGTTTATTTTAATAAAAAATTGATGTGTAAACTATGTAGTCTCACGAGCTTTTCACCGCCTGATGAATTTTTCTATTTCCTGACTTCTTGAAATCCAGCTTCACTGAGAAAAAGAAAATGTTTTCTGGAGGGGGGTTCAATTTTTGAGCTTGAGTGCTTGAGGTGAGACCAAAATTTGATGGTGTAGACGGCCATAGGTTAAGATAAGTGCTCCAGATGCCTTCCAGGCAGGAGAGATGTGGTCAGATGGTGGAAAAGAAGATAGACATGGAGTTAGGAGATTAATGAACAAAGATGAACTCTTCCAATTGGCAAATTTGGAAAGAGCTTTAGAGGAGGGCCCATAGTGAAGTAAATTCTAATATACCCATAGTTCTTTCTTTTAACAGAACAAAACTAAGAAAAGTAGTCAAAGTTAGAAAGAAGACAGACTTTTGACTGACTGAAGGATTAATAGAACAAAAATCACTTACTCGTGTGTGACTTCTCTGTAATTGATAGGAGGCAGGGTAGTGAAGATAAACTCAAGTGTCTTACCTCTTAGCCAAAGGTAAAGTAGTCTAACAACGAAAGGAGTCCTTTGAGATGTTGTCATTCGTCATGACAACCATATATTTCAAAGATTCCATTCTGGAGTGGATGTACTTGCCTAGAAAGTAGTGATATGCTCAAGTGGCTGGTAATGCTCACTGTCACTCCTGGGGAGGGAAGCTTCTGGTTCCTATGTTACCATCACTGAAAGGTAGCTCTGCAAACCAACAAGCTTGCTAGAAGTTGGGTGAAGGATATGAATAGAAAATTCACAGAAGAGGAAAACTGAATGGTCAATAAATATTACAAGATGCTTAATCGTCTTCAAAGTCATGGAGATGCAAACCAATAAAATACCATTTCACAACAAATAAGTAAAAGAATAACGACAAATAAGTAAACATTTTTAAATTGATTATCTAGATATTGGCAAAGGTAAAAGAAACTGGAACTTTCTCACACCACTGGAGGAAGTACAAATGATATAGCTACTTTGTAGAGCAATTTGTCACATTTTAGTAAAATTGAAAAATTGCAACCCAGAATTTCCACCTGTAGGTCCATAGATATAGAAACATTTATAGACTTTGTGTACTGGGAGGCACGGGGAAGTGTGTTCATTGCAGCATTTTTTTTGGTAACAAATTTAAGATATAACTTGTATTCCATATAATTCACCTTTTTAAAGTGTACAACTCTGTAGTTTTAAATATAATTACAGACTTGTACAACCGTCAACACTATCTATGCACCTATATTGATAAGAGATATTGGTCTGTAGTTTTCTTGAGATGTCTTTGTCTGGTTTTGGTATCGGGGGTAATGCTGGCCTCATAGAATAAGTTGGATAATGTTCAATCCTCTCCTGTTTTTTAGAAGAGTTTATAAAGATTGTTGTCAATTTTTCGTTAAATACTTGGTAGAATTTACCACTAAAGTCATTTGGTTCTGACATTTTCTTTGTAGGAAGGTTTTTGACTACTAATTCAATCTCTTATTATAGTTCTATTCAATTTTTTTCTACTTCTTGAGCAAGTTTTGATAGTTTGTGTCTCTCTAGAAATCTCTCCACTTCATATGTTATGTAGTTTGTTGGCATACAATTATTCAGAGCATTCCCTTATAATCTTTTCAATTTCTGTAAGGTTTTTCTTAATTTTTGAAGCATTGTTTTGCCAGATATAGAAATCTTGGTTGACAATTTTTTTTTTCCTCCCAGCCCTTTGCATATGTCACCCTGCTACATTCTGCCATCCATGTTTCTGATGACAAACCAGCTGTTAATCTTATGACAATATCTTACACATGATGAGCTGCTTTTCACTTGTTGCTTTTAAGATTTTCTCTTTGTTTTGGGCTTTAGCCATGCTACTGGACATTCTTGGAGCTTTGTGTGTGCAGGTTAATGGGATTTTGGGGTTAAATTTGGGAAGTTTTTGGCCATTATTTCTGCTCCTTTCTCTCCTCTCCATCTATTACTCATATTAGGCATATTTTGGTATACTTGATGATGTACCACAAATCACTGGGTCTTTGTTTATTTTTCCTCTTTCTTTTAAAGTTCTGCTCTTTAGACTGGATAACATCGATTGACCTATTGGCAAGTTCGGTGATTTTGCCATCTGCTATTCAAATCTGCTGTTGAGCCCCTCTAAGTAGATTTTTCATTTCAGTTATACTTTTCACTCCAGAATTTCTATTTGGCTGTGTTGTATAATTTCTATTTCCTTTTTGATATTCTCTATTTGGTAAGAGACATTGTTTTTATACTTTCTTTAAAAACATGGTTTACTTTAGTTCTTTCACTGCATTTATAAGTTTGTTAAAAAGTCTTTGTCTAGTAGGTACAACATCTGGTTTCCTTAGTGACAGTTTCTATTGTTTTTATTCCTGTATATGGGCCATAATTTCCTTTTTCTTTGCATGTGTCATAATTTTTATTAAAATCTGGATATTTAAAAAAATTTAATATAGCAGGTCTAGAAATCATATTGCTCTCCCCTCAGAGTTTGTTATTATGCTCATTATTGTGATTGATGGTGGTTTTATTTTGTGAATGTAGTGACTTTCCTGGACTAATACTGTAAAGTCTGTATTTTTTCTTTTTTGTCATATATGGCCACTGAATTCTCTGTTCAGTTAGCTAATGAGTGGATAGAGGTTTTTTTTTTAAAGTGTTTTGAACCAGTAAGTCTCCCAACCTTTGCCAAGGAGCTCCATGTGTTTGTACGTGTGTGTGTGTGTATTGTTGTTGTTATTGAATGCTTTCCATACTTCCAGCAGTTTACAGCACTGCCTTAGTCTTTGCTTCCTGATTGCAGAGCCTTAATGTTGCCCAGAGGGAAGAGATTAGAACCTTCTCATGTCTTTCCTTGGTGTGGGCAGAGCTCTGAACATGATTTACAGAAATTATTTTTAAATTATATTTACAGAAATTATTAGGAATTATTTAACTGTCATTATTTTTATATTACATTTCTGCTTTTTTCTTGTAAAATCTTTCTTTTTTTTTTTTTTACATCTTCTATTGATTCCATTTTGATGATTACTCAGTATTGAATGAGATGAGCTACTCTCAGATCAAATGGTTGCTGGACTTTCAGATAGAGAAATTCTCCTCTTGACCCAGAACTGTGTGTGTAAATTTGCTTTCAGATTTATTCTACCCTTGCTATTTGACCCTGGCAGCTTCAGAATTTACCTCCTCCATCATGAATTACCTGCAACAGTAGATTCTTGGTTAAAAACCAGAACGAAAGAAAGGTGTTCAGTTTGCATATTCCATTTCTGTTTTTCTGTCTAAGCTGCTCACCTTGCTTTTCCTCGTGCCTCCATCCCCACCAAAAAGCATCATACATCTTCCCAGGGAGTACCTCTGGATCCAAATATCTGAACAAAAGCTTCATTCCAGAGATGTCGTATTTACTCACAATTTAGCTATTTCACCACTGGAGTGTTTTCATTGTTATTTTCAAAGATTCCATATTTACTAAATGTTTATTTAACTTTAGCAAAAGTTTCCCCTTTAAAATTCTCACAGGATTGAATACATATGTGAAGAAATTTTAGAACAGATCTAGAATTTTCCCAAGTTTTGCTATTCTGTGTTTTTATGTGTGCATGGTTTATTTTAATAAAAAATTGATGTGTAAACTATGTAGTCTCACGAGCTTTTCACCGCCTGATGAATTTTTCTATTTCCTGACTTCTTGAAATCCAGCTTCACTGAGAAAAAGAAAATGTTTTCTGGAGGGGGGTTCAATTTTTGAGCTTGAGTGCTTGAGGTGAGACCAAAATTTGATGGTGTAGACGGCCAGAGGTTAAGATAAGTGCTCCAGATGCCTTCCAGGCAGGAGAGATGTGGTCAGATGGTGGAAAAGAAGATAGACATGGAGTTAGGAGATTAATGAACAAAGATGAACTCTTCCAATTGGCAAATTTGGAAAGAGCTTTAGAGGAGGGCCCATAGTGAAGTAAATTCTAATATACCCATAGTTCTTTCTTTTAACAGAACAAAACTAAGAAAAGTAGTCAAAGTTAGAAAGAAGACAGACTTTTGACTGACTGAAGGATTAATAGAACAAAAATCACTTACTCGTGTGTGACTTCTCTGTAATTGATAGGAGGCAGGGTAGTGAAGATAAACTCAAGTGTCTTACCTCTTAGCCAAAGGTAAAGTAGTCTAACAACGAAAGGAGTCCTTTGAGATGTTGTCATTCGTCATGACAACCATATATTTCAAAGATTCCATTCTGGAGTGGATGTACTTGCCTAGAAAGTAGTGATATGCTCAAGTGGCTGGTAATGCTCACTGTCACTCCTGGGGAGGGAAGCTTCTGGTTCCTATGTTACCATCACTGAAAGGTAGCTCTGCAAACCAACAAGCTTGCTAGAAGTTGGGTGAAGGATATGAATAGAAAATTCACAGAAGAGGAAAACTGAATGGTCAATAAATATTACAAGATGCTTAATCGTCTTCAAAGTCATGGAGATGCAAACCAATAAAATACCATTTCACAACAAATAAGTAAAAGAATAACGACAAATAAGTAAACATTTTTAAATTGATTATCTAGATATTGGCAAAGGTAAAAGAAACTGGAACTTTCTCACACCACTGGAGGAAGTACAAATGATATAGCTACTTTGTAGAGCAATTTGTCACATTTTAGTAAAATTGAAAAATTGCAACCCAGAATTTCCACCTGTAGGTCCATAGATATAGAAACATTTATAGACTTTGTGTACTGGGAGGCACGGGGAAGTGTGTTCATTGCAGCATTTTTTTTGGTAACAAATTTAAGATATAACTTGTATTCCATATAATTCACCTTTTTAAAGTGTACAACTCTGTAGTTTTAAATATAATTACAGACTTGTACAACCGTCAACACTATCTATGCACCTATATTGATAAGAGATATTGGTCTGTAGTTTTCTTGAGATGTCTTTGTCTGGTTTTGGTATCGGGGGTAATGCTGGCCTCATAGAATAAGCTGGATAATGTTCAATCCTCTCCTGTTTTTTAGAAGAGTTTATAAAGATTGTTGTCAATTTTTCGTTAAATACTTGGTAGAATTTACCACTAAAGTCATTTGGTTCTGACATTTTCTTTGTAGGAAGGTTTTTGACTACTAATTCAATCTCTTATTATAGTTCTATTCAATTTTTTTCTACTTCTTGAGCAAGTTTTGATAGTTTGTGTCTCTCTAGAAATCTCTCCACTTCATATGTTATGTAATTTGTTGGCATACAATTATTCAGAGCATTCCCTTATAATCTTTTCAATTTCTGTAAGGTTTTTCTTAATTTTTGAAGCATTGTTTTGCCAGATATAGAAATCTTGGTTGACAATTTTTTTTTTCCTCCCAGCCCTTTGCATATGTCACCCTGCTACATTCTGCCATCCATGTTTCTGATGACAAACCAGCTGTTAATCTTATGACAATATCTTACACATGATGAGCTGCTTTTCACTTGTTGCTTTTAAGATTTTCTCTTTGTTTTGGGCTTTAGCCATGCTACTGGACATTCTTGGAGCTTTGTGTGTGCAGGTTAATGGGATTTGGGGGTTAAATTTGGGAAGTTTTTGGCCATTATTTCTGCTCCTTTCTCTCCTCTCCATCTATTACTCATATTAGGCATATTTTGGTATACTTGATGATGTACCACAAATCACTGGGTCTTTGTTTATTTTTCCTCTTTCTTTTAAAGTTCTGCTCTTTAGACTGGATAACATCGATTGACCTATTGGCAAGTTCGGTGATTTTGCCATCTGCTATTCAAATCTGCTGTTGAGCCCCTCTAAGTAGATTTTTCATTTCAGTTATACTTTTCACTCCAGAATTTCTATTTGGCTGTGTTGTATAATTTCTATTTCCTTTTTGATATTCTCTATTTGGTAAGAGACATTGTTTTTATACTTTCTTTAAAAACATGGTTTACTTTAGTTCTTTCACTGCATTTATAAGTTTGTTAAAAAGTCTTTGTCTAGTAGGTACAACATCTGGTTTCCTTAGTGACAGTTTCTATTGTTTTTATTCCTGTATATGGGCCATAATTTCCTTTTTCTTTGCATGTGTCATAATTTTTATTAAAATCTGGATATTTAAAAAAATTTAATATAGCAGGTCTAGAAATCATATTGCTCTCCCCTCAGAGTTTGTTATTATGCTCATTATTGTGATTGATGGTGGTTTTATTTTGTGAATGTAGTGACTTTCCTGGACTAATACTGTAAAGTCTGTATTTTTTCTTTTTTGTCATATATGGCCACTGAATTCTCTGTTCAGTTAGCTAATGAGTGGATAGAGGTTTTTTTTTTAAAGTGTTTTGAACCAGTAAGTCTCCCAACCTTTGCCAAGGAGCTCCATGTGTTTGTACGTGTGTGTGTGTGTATTGTTGTTGTTATTGAATGCTTTCCATACTTCCAGCAGTTTACAGCACTGCCTTAGTCTTTGCTTCCTGATTGCAGAGCCTTAATGTTGCCCAGAGGGAAGAGATTAGAACCTTCTCATGTCTTTCCTTGGTGTGGGCAGAGCTCTGAACATGATTTACAGAAATTATTTTTAAATTATATTTACAGAAATTATTAGGAATTATTTAACTGTCATTATTTTTATATTACATTTCTGCTTTTTTCTTGTAAAATCTTTCTTTTTTTTTTTTTTTACATCTTCTATTGATTCCATTTTGATGATTACTCAGTATTGAATGAGATGAGCTACTCTCAGATCAAATGGTTGCTGGACTTTCAGATAGAGAAATTCTCCTCTTGACCCAGAACTGTGTGTGTAAATTTGCTTTCAGATTTATTCTACCCTTGCTATTTGACCCTGGCAGCTTCAGAATTTACCTCCTCCATCATGAATTACCTGCAACAGTAGATTCTTGGTTAAAAACCAGAACGAAAGAAAGGTGTTCAGTTTGCATATTCCATTTCTGTTTTTCTGTCTAAGCTGCTCACCTTGCTTTTCCTCGTGCCTCCATCCCCACCAAAAAGCATCATACATCTTCCCAGGGAGTACCTCTGGATCCAAATATCTGAACAAAAGCTTCATTCCAGAGATGTCGTATTTACTCACAATTTAGCTATTTCACCACTGGAGTGTTTTCATTGTTATTTTCAAAGATTCCATATTTACTAAATGTTTATTTAACTTTAGCAAAAGTTTCCCCTTTAAAATTCTCACAGGATTGAATACATATGTGAAGAAATTTTAGAACAGATCTAGAATTTTCCCAAGTTTTGCTATTCTGTGTTTTTATGTGTGCATGGTTTATTTTAATAAAAAATTGATGTGTAAACTATGTAGTCTCACGAGCTTTTCACCGCCTGATGAATTTTTCTATTTCCTGACTTCTTGAAATCCAGCTTCACTGAGAAAAAGAAAATGTTTTCTGGAGGGGGGTTCAATTTTTGAGCTTGAGTGCTTGAGGTGAGACCAAAATTTGATGGTGTAGACGGCCAGAGGTTAAGATAAGTGCTCCAGATGCCTTCCAGGCAGGAGAGATGTGGTCAGATGGTGGAAAAGAAGATAGACATGGAGTTAGGAGATTAATGAACAAAGATGAACTCTTCCAATTGGCAAATTTGGAAAGAGCTTTAGAGGAGGGCCCATAGTGAAGTAAATTCTAATATACCCATAGTTCTTTCTTTTAACAGAACAAAACTAAGAAAAGTAGTCAAAGTTAGAAAGAAGACAGACTTTTGACTGACTGAAGGATTAATAGAACAAAAATCACTTACTCGTGTGTGACTTCTCTGTAATTGATAGGAGGCAGGGTAGTGAAGATAAACTCAAGTGTCTTACCTCTTAGCCAAAGGTAAAGTAGTCTAACAACGAAAGGAGTCCTTTGAGATGTTGTCATTCGTCATGACAACCATATATTTCAAAGATTCCATTCTGGAGTGGATGTACTTGCCTAGAAAGTAGTGATATGCTCAAGTGGCTGGTAATGCTCACTGTCACTCCTGGGGAGGGAAGCTTCTGGTTCCTATGTTACCATCACTGAAAGGTAGCTCTGCAAACCAACAAGCTTGCTAGAAGTTGGGTGAAGGATATGAATAGAAAATTCACAGAAGAGGAAAACTGAATGGTCAATAAATATTACAAGATGCTTAATCGTCTTCAAAGTCATGGAGATGCAAACCAATAAAATACCATTTCACAACAAATAAGTAAAAGAATAACGACAAATAAGTAAACATTTTTAAATTGATTATCTAGATATTGGCAAAGGTAAAAGAAACTGGAACTTTCTCACACCACTGGAGGAAGTACAAATGATATAGCTACTTTGTAGAGCAATTTGTCACATTTTAGTAAAATTGAAAAATTGCAACCCAGAATTTCCACCTGTAGGTCCATAGATATAGAAACATTTATAGACTTTGTGTACTGGGAGGCACGGGGAAGTGTGTTCATTGCAGCATTTTTTTTTGGTAACAAATTTAAGATATAACTTGTATTCCATATAATTCACCTTTTTAAAGTGTACAACTCTGTAGTTTTAAATATAATTACAGACTTGTACAACCGTCAACACTATCTATGCACCTATATTGATAAGAGATATTGGTCTGTAGTTTTCTTGAGATGTCTTTGTCTGGTTTTGGTATCGGGGGTAATGCTGGCCTCATAGAATAAGTTGGATAATGTTCAATCCTCTCCTGTTTTTTAGAAGAGTTTATAAAGATTGTTGTCAATTTTTCGTTAAATACTTGGTAGAATTTACCACTAAAGTCATTTGGTTCTGACATTTTCTTTGTAGGAAGGTTTTTGACTACTAATTCAATCTCTTATTATAGTTCTATTCAATTTTTTTCTACTTCTTGAGCAAGTTTTGATAGTTTGTGTCTCTCTAGAAATCTCTCCACTTCATATGTTATGTAGTTTGTTGGCATACAATTATTCAGAGCATTCCCTTATAATCTTTTCAATTTCTGTAAGGTTTTTCTTAATTTTTGAAGCATTGTTTTGCCAGATATAGAAATCTTGGTTGACAATTTTTTTTTTCCTCCCAGCCCTTTGCATATGTCACCCTGCTACATTCTGCCATCCATGTTTCTGATGACAAACCAGCTGTTAATCTTATGACAATATCTTACACATGATGAGCTGCTTTTCACTTGTTGCTTTTAAGATTTTCTCTTTGTTTTGGGCTTTAGCCATGCTACTGGACATTCTTGGAGCTTTGTGTGTGCAGGTTAATGGGATTTTGGGGTTAAATTTGGGAAGTTTTTGGCCATTATTTCTGCTCCTTTCTCTCCTCTCCATCTATTACTCATATTAGGCATATTTTGGTATACTTGATGATGTACCACAAATCACTGGGTCTTTGTTTATTTTTCCTCTTTCTTTTAAAGTTCTGCTCTTTAGACTGGATAACATCGATTGACCTATTGGCAAGTTCGGTGATTTTGCCATCTGCTATTCAAATCTGCTGTTGAGCCCCTCTAAGTAGATTTTTCATTTCAGTTATACTTTTCACTCCAGAATTTCTATTTGGCTGTGTTGTATAATTTCTATTTCCTTTTTGATATTCTCTATTTGGTAAGAGACATTGTTTTTATACTTTCTTTAAAAACATGGTTTACTTTAGTTCTTTCACTGCATTTATAAGTTTGTTAAAAAGTCTTTGTCTAGTAGGTACAACATCTGGTTTCCTTAGTGACAGTTTCTATTGTTTTTATTCCTGTATATGGGCCATAATTTCCTTTTGCTTTGCATGTGTCATAATTTTTATTAAAATCTGGATATTTAACAAAATTTAATATAGCAGGTCTAGAAATCATATTGCTCTCCCCTCAGAGTTTGTTATTATGCTCATTATTGTGATTGATGGTGGTTTTATTTTGTGAATGTAGTGACTTTCCTGGACTAATACTGTAAAGTCTGTATTTTTTCTTTTTTGTCATATATGGCCACTGAATTCTCTGTTCAGTTAGCTAATGAGTGGATAGAGGTTTTTTTTTTAAAGTGTTTTGAACCAGTAAGTCTCCCAACCTTTGCCAAGGAGCTCCATGTGTTTGTACGTGTGTGTGTGTGTATTGTTGTTGTTATTGAATGCTTTCCATACTTCCAGCAGTTTACAGCACTGCCTTAGTCTTTGCTTCCTGATTGCAGAGCCTTAATGTTGCCCAGAGGGAAGAGATTAGAACCTTCTCATGTCTTTCCTTGGTGTGTGCAGAGCTCTGAACATGATTTACAGAAATTATTTTTAAATTATATTTACAGAAATTATTAGGAATTATTTAACTGTCATTATTTTTATATTACATTTCTGCTTTTTTCTTGTAAAATCTTTCTTTTTTTTTTTTTACATCTTCTATTGATTCCATTTTGATGATTACTCAGTATTGAATGAGATGAGCTACTCTCAGATCAAATGGTTGCTGGACTTTCAGATAGAGAAATTCTCCTCTTGACCCAGAACTGTGTGTGTAAATTTGCTTTCAGATTTATTCTACCCTTGCTATTTGACCCTGGCAGCTTCAGAATTTACCTCCTCCATCATGAATTACCTGCAACAGTAGATTCTTGGTTAAAAACCAGAACGAAAGAAAGGTGTTCAGTTTGCATATTCCATTTCTGTTTTTCTGTCTAAGCTGCTCACCTTGCTTTTCCTCGTGCCTCCATCCCCACCAAAAAGCATCATACATCTTCCCAGGGAGTACCTCTGGATCCAAATATCTGAACAAAAGCTTCATTCCAGAGATGTCGTATTTACTCACAATTTAGCTATTTCACCACTGGAGTGTTTTCATTGTTATTTTCAAAGATTCCATATTTACTAAATGTTTATTTAACTTTAGCAAAAGTTTCCCCTTTAAAATTCTCACAGGATTGAATACATATGTGAAGAAATTTTAGAACAGATCTAGAATTTTCCCAAGTTTTGCTATTCTGTGTTTTTATGTGTGCATGGTTTATTTTAATAAAAAATTGATGTGTAAACTATGTAGTCTCACGAGCTTTTCACCGCCTGATGAATTTTTCTATTTCCTGACTTCTTGAAATCCAGCTTCACTGAGAAAAAGAAAATGTTTTCTGGAAGGGGGTTCAATTTTTGAGCTTGAGTGCTTGAGGTGAGACCAAAATTTGATGGTGTAGACGGCCATAGGTTAAGATAAGTGCTCCAGATGCCTTCCAGGCAGGAGAGATGTGGTCAGATGGTGGAAAAGAAGATAGACATGGAGTTAGGAGATTAATGAACAAAGATGAACTCTTCCAATTGGCAAATTTGGAAAGAGCTTTAGAGGAGGGCCCATAGTGAAGTAAATTCTAATATACCCATAGTTCTTTCTTTTAACAGAACAAAACTAAGAAAAGTAGTCAAAGTTAGAAAGAAGACAGACTTTTGACTGACTGAAGGATTAATAGAACAAAAATCACTTACTCGTGTGTGACTTCTCTGTAATTGATAGGAGGCAGGGTAGTGAAGATAAACTCAAGTGTCTTACCTCTTAGCCAAAGGTAAAGTAGTCTAACAACGAAAGGAGTCCTTTGAGATGTTGTCATTCGTCATGACAACCATATATTTCAAAGATTCCATTCTGGAGTGGATGTACTTGCCTAGAAAGTAGTGATATGCTCAAGTGGCTGGTAATGCTCACTGTCACTCCTGGGGAGGGAAGCTTCTGGTTCCTATGTTACCATCACTGAAAGGTAGCTCTGCAAACCAACAAGCTTGCTAGAAGTTGGGTGAAGGATATGAATAGAAAATTCACAGAAGAGGAAAACTGAATGGTCAATAAATATTACAAGATGCTTAATCGTCTTCAAAGTCATGGAGATGCAAACCAATAAAATACCATTTCACAACAAATAAGTAAAAGAATAACGACAAATAAGTAAACATTTTTAAATTGATTATCTAGATATTGGCAAAGGTAAAAGAAACTGGAACTTTCTCACACCACTGGAGGAAGTACAAATGATATAGCTACTTTGTAGAGCAATTTGTCACATTTTAGTAAAATTGAAAAATTGCAACCCAGAATTTCCACCTGTAGGTCCATAGATATAGAAACATTTATAGACTTTGTGTACTGGGAGGCACGGGGAAGTGTGTTCATTGCAGCATTTTTTTTGGTAACAAATTTAAGATATAACTTGTATTCCATATAATTCACCTTTTTAAAGTGTACAACTCTGTAGTTTTAAATATAATTACAGACTTGTACAACCGTCAACACTATCTATGCACCTATATTGATAAGAGATATTGGTCTGTAGTTTTCTTGAGATGTCTTTGTCTGGTTTTGGTATCGGGGGTAATGCTGGCCTCATAGAATAAGTTGGATAATGTTCAATCCTCTCCTGTTTTTTAGAAGAGTTTATAAAGATTGTTGTCAATTTTTCGTTAAATACTTGGTAGAATTTACCACTAAAGTCATTTGGTTCTGACATTTTCTTTGTAGGAAGGTTTTTGACTACTAATTCAATCTCTTATTATAGTTCTATTCAATTTTTTTCTACTTCTTGAGCAAGTTTTGATAGTTTGTGTCTCTCTAGAAATCTCTCCACTTCATATGTTATGTAGTTTGTTGGCATACAATTATTCAGAGCATTCCCTTATAATCTTTTCAATTTCTGTAAGGTTTTTCTTAATTTTTGAAGCATTGTTTTGCCAGATATAGAAATCTTGGTTGACAATTTTTTTTTTCCTCCCAGCCCTTTGCATATGTCACCCTGCTACATTCTGCCATCCATGTTTCTGATGACAAACCAGCTGTTAATCTTATGACAATATCTTACACATGATGAGCTGCTTTTCACTTGTTGCTTTTAAGATTTTCTCTTTGTTTTGGGCTTTAGCCATGCTACTGGACATTCTTGGAGCTTTGTGTGTGCAGGTTAATGGGATTTTGGGGTTAAATTTGGGAAGTTTTTGGCCATTATTTCTGCTCCTTTCTCTCCTCTCCATCTATTACTCATATTAGGCATATTTTGGTATACTTGATGATGTACCACAAATCACTGGGTCTTTGTTTATTTTTCCTCTTTCTTTTAAAGTTCTGCTCTTTAGACTGGATAACATCGATTGACCTATTGGCAAGTTCGGTGATTTTGCCATCTGCTATTCAAATCTGCTGTTGAGCCCCTCTAAGTAGATTTTTCATTTCAGTTATACTTTTCACTCCAGAATTTCTATTTGGCTGTGTTGTATAATTTCTATTTCCTTTTTGATATTCTCTATTTGGTAAGAGACATTGTTTTTATACTTTCTTTAAAAACATGGTTTACTTTAGTTCTTTCACTGCATTTATAAGTTTGTTAAAAAGTCTTTGTCTAGTAGGTACAACATCTGGTTTCCTTAGTGACAGTTTCTATTGTTTTTATTCCTGTATATGGGCCATAATTTCCTTTTTCTTTGCATGTGTCATAATTTTTATTAAAATCTGGATATTTAACAAAATTTAATATAGCAGGTCTAGAAATCATATTGCTCTCCCCTCAGAGTTTGTTATTATGCTCATTATTGTGATTGATGGTGGTTTTATTTTGTGAATGTAGTGACTTTCCTGGACTAATACTGTAAAGTCTGTATTTTTTCTTTTTTGTCATATATGGCCACTGAATTCTCTGTTCAGTTAGCTAATGAGTGGATAGAGGTTTTTTTTTTAAAGTGTTTTGAACCAGTAAGTCTCCCAACCTTTGCCAAGGAGCTCCATGTGTTTGTACGTGTGTGTGTGTGTATTGTTGTTGTTATTGAATGCTTTCCATACTTCCAGCAGTTTACAGCACTGCCTTAGTCTTTGCTTCCTGATTGCAGAGCCTTAATGTTGCCCAGAGGGAAGAGATTAGAACCTTCTCATGTCTTTCCTTGGTGTGTGCAGAGCTCTGAACATGATTTACAGAAATTATTTTTAAATTATATTTACAGAAATTATTAGGAATTATTTAACTGTCATTATTTTTATATTACATTTCTGCTTTTTTCTTGTAAAATCTTTCTTTTTTTTTTTTTACATCTTCTATTGATTCCATTTTGATGATTACTCAGTATTGAATGAGATGAGCTACTCTCAGATCAAATGGTTGCTGGACTTTCAGATAGAGAAATTCTCCTCTTGACCCAGAACTGTGTGTGTAAATTTGCTTTCAGATTTATTCTACCCTTGCTATTTGACCCTGGCAGCTTCAGAATTTACCTCCTCCATCATGAATTACCTGCAACAGTAGATTCTTGGTTAAAAACCAGAACGAAAGAAAGGTGTTCAGTTTGCATATTCCATTTCTGTTTTTCTGTCTAAGCTGCTCACCTTGCTTTTCCTCGTGCCTCCATCCCCACCAAAAAGCATCATACATCTTCCCAGGGAGTACCTCTGGATCCAAATATCTGAACAAAAGCTTCATTCCAGAGATGTCGTATTTACTCACAATTTAGCTATTTCACCACTGGAGTGTTTTCATTGTTATTTTCAAAGATTCCATATTTACTAAATGTTTATTTAACTTTAGCAAAAGTTTCCCCTTTAAAATTCTCACAGGATTGAATACATATGTGAAGAAATTTTAGAACAGATCTAGAATTTTCCCAAGTTTTGCTATTCTGTGTTTTTATGTGTGCATGGTTTATTTTAATAAAAAATTGATGTGTAAACTATGTAGTCTCACGAGCTTTTCACCGCCTGATGAATTTTTCTATTTCCTGACTTCTTGAAATCCAGCTTCACTGAGAAAAAGAAAATGTTGTCTGGAAGGGGGTTCAATTTTTGAGCTTGAGTGCTTGAGGTGAGACCAAAATTTGATGGTGTAGATGGCCATAGGTTAAGATAAGTGCTCCAGATGCCTTCCAGGCAGGAGAGATGTGGTCAGATGGTGGAAAAGAAGATAGACATGGAGTTAGGAGATTAATGAACAAAGATGAACTCTTCCAATTGGCAAATTTGGAAAGAGCTTTAGAGGAGGGCCCATAGTGAAGTAAATTCTAATATACCCATAGTTCTTTCTTTTAACAGAACAAAACTAAGAAAAGTAGTCAAAGTTAGAAAGAAGACAGACTTTTGACTGACTGAAGGATTAATAGAATAAAAATCACTTACTCGTGTGTGACTTCTCTGTAATTGATAGGAGGCAGGGTAGTGAAGATAAACTCAAGTGTCTTACCTCTTAGCCAAAGGTAAAGTAGTCTAACAACGAAAGGAGTCCTTTGAGATGTTGTCATTCGTCATGACAACCATATATTTCAAAGATTCCATTCTGGAGTGGATGTACTTGCCTAGAAAGTAGTGATATGCTCAAGTGGCTGGTAATGCTCACTGTCACTCCTGGGGAGGGAAGCTTCTGGTTCCTATGTTACCATCACTGAAAGGTAGCTCTGCAAACCAACAAGCTTGCTAGAAGTTGGGTGAAGGATATGAATAGAAAATTCACAGAAGAGGAAAACTGAATGGTCAATAAATATTACAAGATGCTTAATCGTCTTCAAAGTCATGGAGATGCAAACCAATAAAATACCATTTCACAACAAATAAGTAAAAGAATAACGACAAATAAGTAAACATTTTTAAATTGATTATCTAGATATTGGCAAAGGTAAAAGAAACTGGAACTTTCTCACACCACTGGAGGAAGTACAAATGATATAGCTACTTTGTAGAGCAATTTGTCACATTTTAGTAAAATTGAAAAATTGCAACCCAGAATTTCCACCTGTAGGTCCATAGATATAGAAACATTTATAGACTTTGTGTACTGGGAGGCACGGGGAAGTGTGTTCATTGCAGCATTTTTTTTTGGTAACAAATTTAAGATATAACTTGTATTCCATATAATTCACCTTTTTAAAGTGTACAACTCTGTAGTTTTAAATATAATTACAGACTTGTACAACCGTCAACACTATCTATGCACCTATATTGATAAGAGATATTGGTCTGTAGTTTTCTTGAGATGTCTTTGTCTGGTTTTGGTATCGGGGGTAATGCTAGCCTCATAGAATAAGTTGGATAATGTTCAATCCTCTCCTGTTTTTTAGAAGAGTTTATAAAGATTGTTGTCAATTTTTCGTTAAATACTTGGTAGAATTTACCACTAAAGTCATTTGGTTCTGACATTTTCTTTGTAGGAAGGTTTTTGACTACTAATTCAATCTCTTATTATAGTTCTATTCAATTTTTTTCTACTTCTTGAGCAAGTTTTGATAGTTTGTGTCTCTCTAGAAATCTCTCCACTTCATATGTTATGTAGTTTGTTGGCATACAATTATTCAGAGCATTCCCTTATAATCTTTTCAATTTCTGTAAGGTTTTTCTTAATTTTTGAAGCATTGTTTTGCCAGATATAGAAATCTTGGTTGACAATTTTTTTTTTCCTCCCAGCCCTTTGCATATGTCACCCTGCTACATTCTGCCATCCATGTTTCTGATGACAAACCAGCTGTTAATCTTATGACAATATCTTACACATGATGAGCTGCTTTTCACTTGTTGCTTTTAAGATTTTCTCTTTGTTTTGGGCTTTAGCCATGCTACTGGACATTCTTGGAGCTTTGTGTGTGCAGGTTAATGGGATTTTGGGGTTAAATTTGGGAAGTTTTTGGCCATTATTTCTGCTCCTTTCTCTCCTCTCCATCTATTACTCATATTAGGCATATTTTGGTATACTTGATGATGTACCACAAATCACTGGGTCTTTGTTTATTTTTCCTCTTTCTTTTAAAGTTCTGCTCTTTAGACTGGATAACATCGATTGACCTATTGGCAAGTTCGGTGATTTTGCCATCTGCTATTCAAATCTGCTGTTGAGCCCCTCTAAGTAGATTTTTCATTTCAGTTATACTTTTCACTCCAGAATTTCTATTTGGCTGTGTTGTATAATTTCTATTTCCTTTTTGATATTCTCTATTTGGTAAGAGACATTGTTTTTATACTTTCTTTAAAAACATGGTTTACTTTAGTTCTTTCACTGCATTTATAAGTTTGTTAAAAAGTCTTTGTCTAGTAGGTACAACATCTGGTTTCCTTAGTGACAGTTTCTATTGTTTTTATTCCTGTATATGGGCCATAATTTCCTTTTTCTTTGCATGTGTCATAATTTTTATTAAAATCTGGATATTTAACAAAATTTAATATAGCAGGTCTAGAAATCATATTGCTCTCCCCTCAGAGTTTGTTATTATGCTCATTATTGTGATTGATGGTGGTTTTATTTTGTGAATGTAGTGACTTTCCTGGACTAATACTGTAAAGTCTGTATTTTTTCTTTTTTGTCATATATGGCCACTGAATTCTCTGTTCAGTTAGCTAATGAGTGGATAGAGGTTTTTTTTTTAAAGTGTTTTGAACCAGTAAGTCTCCCAACCTTTGCCAAGGAGCTCCATGTGTTTGTACGTGTGTGTGTGTGTATTGTTGTTGTTATTGAATGCTTTCCATACTTCCAGCAGTTTACAGCACTGCCTTAGTCTTTGCTTCCTGATTGCAGAGCCTTAATGTTGCCCAGAGGGAAGAGATTAGAACCTTCTCATGTCTTTCCTTGGTGTGTGCAGAGCTCTGAACATGATTTACAGAAATTATTTTTAAATTATATTTACAGAAATTATTAGGAATTATTTAACTGTCATTATTTTTATATTACATTTCTGCTTTTTTCTTGTAAAATCTTTCTTTTTTTTTTTTTTACATCTTCTATTGATTCCATTTTGATGATTACTCAGTATTGAATGAGATGAGCTACTCTCAGATCAAATGGTTGCTGGACTTTCAGATAGAGAAATTCTCCTCTTGACCCAGAACTGTGTGTGTAAATTTGCTTTCAGATTTATTCTACCCTTGCTATTTGACCCTGGCAGCTTCAGAATTTACCTCCTCCATCATGAATTACCTGCAACAGTAGATTCTTGGTTAAAAACCAGAACGAAAGAAAGGTGTTCAGTTTGCATATTCCATTTCTGTTTTTCTGTCTAAGCTGCTCACCTTGCTTTTCCTCGTGCCTCCATCCCCACCAAAAAGCATCATACATCTTCCCAGGGAGTACCTCTGGATCCAAATATCTGAACAAAAGCTTCATTCCAGAGATGTCGTATTTACTCACAATTTAGCTATTTCACCACTGGAGTGTTTTCATTGTTATTTTCAAAGATTCCATATTTACTAAATGTTTATTTAACTTTAGCAAAAGTTTCCCCTTTAAAATTCTCACAGGATTGAATACATATGTGAAGAAATTTTAGAACAGATCTAGAATTTTCCCAAGTTTTGCTATTCTGTGTTTTTATGTGTGCATGGTTTATTTTAATAAAAAATTGATGTGTAAACTATGTAGTCTCACGAGCTTTTCACCGCCTGATGAATTTTTCTATTTCCTGACTTCTTGAAATCCAGCTTCACTGAGAAAAAGAAAATGTTGTCTGGAAGGGGGTTCAATTTTTGAGCTTGAGTGCTTGAGGTGAGACCAAAATTTGATGGTGTAGACGGCCATAGGTTAAGATAAGTGCTCCAGATGCCTTCCAGGCAGGAGAGATGTGGTCAGATGGTGGAAAAGAAGATAGACATGGAGTTAGGAGATTAATGAACAAAGATGAACTCTTCCAATTGGCAAATTTGGAAAGAGCTTTAGAGGAGGGCCCATAGTGAAGTAAATTCTAATATACCCATAGTTCTTTCTTTTAACAGAACAAAACTAAGAAAAGTAGTCAAAGTTAGAAAGAAGACAGACTTTTGACTGACTGAAGGATTAATAGAACAAAAATCACTTACTCGTGTGTGACTTCTCTGTAATTGATAGGAGGCAGGGTAGTGAAGATAAACTCAAGTGTCTTACCTCTTAGCCAAAGGTAAAGTAGTCTAACAACGAAAGGAGTCCTTTGAGATGTTGTCATTCGTCATGACAACCATATATTTCAAAGATTCCATTCTGGAGTGGATGTACTTGCCTAGAAAGTAGTGATATGCTCAAGTGGCTGGTAATGCTCACTGTCACTCCTGGGGAGGGAAGCTTCTGGTTCCTATGTTACCATCACTGAAAGGTAGCTCTGCAAACCAACAAGCTTGCTAGAAGTTGGGTGAAGGATATGAATAGAAAATTCACAGAAGAGGAAAACTGAATGGTCAATAAATATTACAAGATGCTTAATCGTCTTCAAAGTCATGGAGATGCAAACCAATAAAATACCATTTCACAACAAATAAGTAAAAGAATAACGACAAATAAGTAAACATTTTTAAATTGATTATCTAGATATTGGCAAAGGTAAAAGAAACTGGAACTTTCTCACACCACTGGAGGAAGTACAAATGATATAGCTACTTTGTAGAGCAATTTGTCACATTTTAGTAAAATTGAAAAATTGCAACCCAGAATTTCCACCTGTAGGTCCATAGATATAGAAACATTTATAGACTTTGTGTACTGGGAGGCACGGGGAAGTGTGTTCATTGCAGCATTTTTTTTTGGTAACAAATTTAAGATATAACTTGTATTCCATATAATTCACCTTTTTAAAGTGTACAACTCTGTAGTTTTAAATATAATTACAGACTTGTACAACCGTCAACACTATCTATGCACCTATATTGATAAGAGATATTGGTCTGTAGTTTTCTTGAGATGTCTTTGTCTGGTTTTGGTATCGGGGGTAATGCTAGCCTCATAGAATAAGTTGGATAATGTTCAATCCTCTCCTGTTTTTTAGAAGAGTTTATAAAGATTGTTGTCAATTTTTCGTTAAATACTTGGTAGAATTTACCACTAAAGTCATTTGGTTCTGACATTTTCTTTGTAGGAAGGTTTTTGACTACTAATTCAATCTCTTATTATAGTTCTATTCAATTTTTTTCTACTTCTTGAGCAAGTTTTGATAGTTTGTGTCTCTCTAGAAATCTCTCCACTTCATATGTTATGTAGTTTGTTGGCATACAATTATTCAGAGCATTCCCTTATAATCTTTTCAATTTCTGTAAGGTTTTTCTTAATTTTTGAAGCATTGTTTTGCCAGATATAGAAATCTTGGTTGACAATTTTTTTTTTCCTCCCAGCCCTTTGCATATGTCACCCTGCTACATTCTGCCATCCATGTTTCTGATGACAAACCAGCTGTTAATCTTATGACAATATCTTACACATGATGAGCTGCTTTTCACTTGTTGCTTTTAAGATTTTCTCTTTGTTTTGGGCTTTAGCCATGCTACTGGACATTCTTGGAGCTTTGTGTGTGCAGGTTAATGGGATTTTGGGGTTAAATTTGGGAAGTTTTTGGCCATTATTTCTGCTCCTTTCTCTCCTCTCCATCTATTACTCATATTAGGCATATTTTGGTATACTTGATGATGTACCACAAATCACTGGGTCTTTGTTTATTTTTCCTCTTTCTTTTAAAGTTCTGCTCTTTAGACTGGATAACATCGATTGACCTATTGGCAAGTTCGGTGATTTTGCCATCTGCTATTCAAATCTGCTGTTGAGCCCCTCTAAGTAGATTTTTCATTTCAGTTATACTTTTCACTCCAGAATTTCTATTTGGCTGTGTTGTATAATTTCTATTTCCTTTTTGATATTCTCTATTTGGTAAGAGACATTGTTTTTATACTTTCTTTAAAAACATGGTTTACTTTAGTTCTTTCACTGCATTTATAAGTTTGTTAAAAAGTCTTTGTCTAGTAGGTACAACATCTGGTTTCCTTAGTGACAGTTTCTATTGTTTTTATTCCTGTATATGGGCCATAATTTCCTTTTTCTTTGCATGTGTCATAATTTTTATTAAAATCTGGATATTTAACAAAATTTAATATAGCAGGTCTAGAAATCATATTGCTCTCCCCTCAGAGTTTGTTATTATGCTCATTATTGTGATTGATGGTGGTTTTATTTTGTGAATGTAGTGACTTTCCTGGACTAATACTGTAAAGTCTGTATTTTTTCTTTTTTGTCATATATGGCCACTGAATTCTCTGTTCAGTTAGCTAATGAGTGGATAGAGGTTTTTTTTTTAAAGTGTTTTGAACCAGTAAGTCTCCCAACCTTTGCCAAGGAGCTCCATGTGTTTGTACGTGTGTGTGTGTGTATTGTTGTTGTTATTGAATGCTTTCCATACTTCCAGCAGTTTACAGCACTGCCTTAGTCTTTGCTTCCTGATTGCAGAGCCTTAATGTTGCCCAGAGGGAAGAGATTAGAACCTTCTCATGTCTTTCCTTGGTGTGTGCAGAGCTCTGAACATGATTTACAGAAATTATTTTTAAATTATATTTACAGAAATTATTAGGAATTATTTAACTGTCATTATTTTTATATTACATTTCTGCTTTTTTCTTGTAAAATCTTTCTTTTTTTTTTTTTTACATCTTCTATTGATTCCATTTTGATGATTACTCAGTATTGAATGAGATGAGCTACTCTCAGATCAAATGGTTGCTGGACTTTCAGATAGAGAAATTCTCCTCTTGACCCAGAACTGTGTGTGTAAATTTGCTTTCAGATTTATTCTACCCTTGCTATTTGACCCTGGCAGCTTCAGAATTTACCTCCTCCATCATGAATTACCTGCAACAGTAGATTCTTGGTTAAAAACCAGAACGAAAGAAAGGTGTTCAGTTTGCATATTCCATTTCTGTTTTTCTGTCTAAGCTGCTCACCTTGCTTTTCCTCGTGCCTCCATCCCCACCAAAAAGCATCATACATCTTCCCAGGGAGTACCTCTGGATCCAAATATCTGAACAAAAGCTTCATTCCAGAGATGTCGTATTTACTCACAATTTAGCTATTTCACCACTGGAGTGTTTTCATTGTTATTTTCAAAGATTCCATATTTACTAAATGTTTATTTAACTTTAGCAAAAGTTTCCCCTTTAAAATTCTCACAGGATTGAATACATATGTGAAGAAATTTTAGAACAGATCTAGAATTTTCCCAAGTTTTGCTATTCTGTGTTTTTATGTGTGCATGGTTTATTTTAATAAAAAATTGATGTGTAAACTATGTAGTCTCACGAGCTTTTCACCGCCTGATGAATTTTTCTATTTCCTGACTTCTTGAAATCCAGCTTCACTGAGAAAAAGAAAATGTTGTCTGGAAGGGGGTTCAATTTTTGAGCTTGAGTGCTTGAGGTGAGACCAAAATTTGATGGTGTAGATGGCCATAGGTTAAGATAAGTGCTCCAGATGCCTTCCAGGCAGGAGAGATGTGGTCAGATGGTGGAAAAGAAGATAGACATGGAGTTAGGAGATTAATGAACAAAGATGAACTCTTCCAATTGGCAAATTTGGAAAGAGCTTTAGAGGAGGGCCCATAGTGAAGTAAATTCTAATATACCCATAGTTCTTTCTTTTAACAGAACAAAACTAAGAAAAGTAGTCAAAGTTAGAAAGAAGACAGACTTTTGACTGACTGAAGGATTAATAGAATAAAAATCACTTACTCGTGTGTGACTTCTCTGTAATTGATAGGAGGCAGGGTAGTGAAGATAAACTCAAGTGTCTTACCTCTTAGCCAAAGGTAAAGTAGTCTAACAACGAAAGGAGTCCTTTGAGATGTTGTCATTCGTCATGACAACCATATATTTCAAAGATTCCATTCTGGAGTGGATGTACTTGCCTAGAAAGTAGTGATATGCTCAAGTGGCTGGTAATGCTCACTGTCACTCCTGGGGAGGGAAGCTTCTGGTTCCTATGTTACCATCACTGAAAGGTAGCTCTGCAAACCAACAAGCTTGCTAGAAGTTGGGTGAAGGATATGAATAGAAAATTCACAGAAGAGGAAAACTGAATGGTCAATAAATATTACAAGATGCTTAATCGTCTTCAAAGTCATGGAGATGCAAACCAATAAAATACCATTTCACAACAAATAAGTAAAAGAATAACGACAAATAAGTAAACATTTTTAAATTGATTATCTAGATATTGGCAAAGGTAAAAGAAACTGGAACTTTCTCACACCACTGGAGGAAGTACAAATGATATAGCTACTTTGTAGAGCAATTTGTCACATTTTAGTAAAATTGAAAAATTGCAACCCAGAATTTCCACCTGTAGGTCCATAGATATAGAAACATTTATAGACTTTGTGTACTGGGAGGCACGGGGAAGTGTGTTCATTGCAGCATTTTTTTTTGGTAACAAATTTAAGATATAACTTGTATTCCATATAATTCACCTTTTTAAAGTGTACAACTCTGTAGTTTTAAATATAATTACAGACTTGTACAACCGTCAACACTATCTATGCACCTATATTGATAAGAGATATTGGTCTGTAGTTTTCTTGAGATGTCTTTGTCTGGTTTTGGTATCGGGGGTAATGCTAGCCTCATAGAATAAGTTGGATAATGTTCAATCCTCTCCTGTTTTTTAGAAGAGTTTATAAAGATTGTTGTCAATTTTTCGTTAAATACTTGGTAGAATTTACCACTAAAGTCATTTGGTTCTGACATTTTCTTTGTAGGAAGGTTTTTGACTACTAATTCAATCTCTTATTATAGTTCTATTCAATTTTTTTCTACTTCTTGAGCAAGTTTTGATAGTTTGTGTCTCTCTAGAAATCTCTCCACTTCATATGTTATGTAGTTTGTTGGCATACAATTATTCAGAGCATTCCCTTATAATCTTTTCAATTTCTGTAAGGTTTTTCTTAATTTTTGAAGCATTGTTTTGCCAGATATAGAAATCTTGGTTGACAATTTTTTTTTTCCTCCCAGCCCTTTGCATATGTCACCCTGCTACATTCTGCCATCCATGTTTCTGATGACAAACCAGCTGTTAATCTTATGACAATATCTTACACATGATGAGCTGCTTTTCACTTGTTGCTTTTAAGATTTTCTCTTTGTTTTGGGCTTTAGCCATGCTACTGGACATTCTTGGAGCTTTGTGTGTGCAGGTTAATGGGATTTTGGGGTTAAATTTGGGAAGTTTTTGGCCATTATTTCTGCTCCTTTCTCTCCTCTCCATCTATTACTCATATTAGGCATATTTTGGTATACTTGATGATGTACCACAAATCACTGGGTCTTTGTTTATTTTTCCTCTTTCTTTTAAAGTTCTGCTCTTTAGACTGGATAACATCGATTGACCTATTGGCAAGTTCGGTGATTTTGCCATCTGCTATTCAAATCTGCTGTTGAGCCCCTCTAAGTAGATTTTTCATTTCAGTTATACTTTTCACTCCAGAATTTCTATTTGGCTGTGTTGTATAATTTCTATTTCCTTTTTGATATTCTCTATTTGGTAAGAGACATTGTTTTTATACTTTCTTTAAAAACATGGTTTACTTTAGTTCTTTCACTGCATTTATAAGTTTGTTAAAAAGTCTTTGTCTAGTAGGTACAACATCTGGTTTCCTTAGTGACAGTTTCTATTGTTTTTATTCCTGTATATGGGCCATAATTTCCTTTTTCTTTGCATGTGTCATAATTTTTATTAAAATCTGGATATTTAACAAAATTTAATATAGCAGGTCTAGAAATCATATTGCTCTCCCCTCAGAGTTTGTTATTATGCTCATTATTGTGATTGATGGTGGTTTTATTTTGTGAATGTAGTGACTTTCCTGGACTAATACTGTAAAGTCTGTATTTTTTCTTTTTTGTCATATATGGCCACTGAATTCTCTGTTCAGTTAGCTAATGAGTGGATAGAGGTTTTTTTTTTAAAGTGTTTTGAACCAGTAAGTCTCCCAACCTTTGCCAAGGAGCTCCATGTGTTTGTACGTGTGTGTGTGTGTATTGTTGTTGTTATTGAATGCTTTCCATACTTCCAGCAGTTTACAGCACTGCCTTAGTCTTTGCTTCCTGATTGCAGAGCCTTAATGTTGCCCAGAGGGAAGAGATTAGAACCTTCTCATGTCTTTCCTTGGTGTGTGCAGAGCTCTGAACATGATTTACAGAAATTATTTTTAAATTATATTTACAGAAATTATTAGGAATTATTTAACTGTCATTATTTTTATATTACATTTCTGCTTTTTTCTTGTAAAATCTTTCTTTTTTTTTTTTTACATCTTCTATTGATTCCATTTTGATGATTACTCAGTATTGAATGAGATGAGCTACTCTCAGATCAAATGGTTGCTGGACTTTCAGATAGAGAAATTCTCCTCTTGACCCAGAACTGTGTGTGTAAATTTGCTTTCAGATTTATTCTACCCTTGCTATTTGACCCTGGCAGCTTCAGAATTTACCTCCTCCATCATGAATTACCTGCAACAGTAGATTCTTGGTTAAAAACCAGAACGAAAGAAAGGTGTTCAGTTTGCATATTCCATTTCTGTTTTTCTGTCTAAGCTGCTCACCTTGCTTTTCCTCGTGCCTCCATCCCCACCAAAAAGCATCATACATCTTCCCAGGGAGTACCTCTGGATCCAAATATCTGAACAAAAGCTTCATTCCAGAGATGTCGTATTTACTCACAATTTAGCTATTTCACCACTGGAGTGTTTTCATTGTTATTTTCAAAGATTCCATATTTACTAAATGTTTATTTAACTTTAGCAAAAGTTTCCCCTTTAAAATTCTCACAGGATTGAATACATATGTGAAGAAATTTTAGAACAGATCTAGAATTTTCCCAAGTTTTGCTATTCTGTGTTTTTATGTGTGCATGGTTTATTTTAATAAAAAATTGATGTGTAAACTATGTAGTCTCACGAGCTTTTCACCGCCTGATGAATTTTTCTATTTCCTGACTTCTTGAAATCCAGCTTCACTGAGAAAAAGAAAATGTTTTCTGGAAGGGGGTTCAATTTTTGAGCTTGAGTGCTTGAGGTGAGACCAAAATTTGATGGTGTAGACGGCCATAGGTTAAGATAAGTGCTCCAGATGCCTTCCAGGCAGGAGAGATGTGGTCAGATGGTGGAAAAGAAGATAGACATGGAGTTAGGAGATTAATGAACAAAGATGAACTCTTCCAATTGGCAAATTTGGAAAGAGCTTTAGAGGAGGGCCCATAGTGAAGTAAATTCTAATATACCCATAGTTCTTTCTTTTAACAGAACAAAACTAAGAAAAGTAGTCAAAGTTAGAAAGAAGACAGACTTTTGACTGACTGAAGGATTAATAGAACAAAAATCACTTACTCGTGTGTGACTTCTCTGTAATTGATAGGAGGCAGGGTAGTGAAGATAAACTCAAGTGTCTTACCTCTTAGCCAAAGGTAAAGTAGTCTAACAACGAAAGGAGTCCTTTGAGATGTTGTCATTCGTCATGACAACCATATATTTCAAAGATTCCATTCTGGAGTGGATGTACTTGCCTAGAAAGTAGTGATATGCTCAAGTGGCTGGTAATGCTCACTGTCACTCCTGGGGAGGGAAGCTTCTGGTTCCTATGTTACCATCACTGAAAGGTAGCTCTGCAAACCAACAAGCTTGCTAGAAGTTGGGTGAAGGATATGAATAGAAAATTCACAGAAGAGGAAAACTGAATGGTCAATAAATATTACAAGATGCTTAATCGTCTTCAAAGTCATGGAGATGCAAACCAATAAAATACCATTTCACAACAAATAAGTAAAAGAATAACGACAAATAAGTAAACATTTTTAAATTGATTATCTAGATATTGGCAAAGGTAAAAGAAACTGGAACTTTCTCACACCACTGGAGGAAGTACAAATGATATAGCTACTTTGTAGAGCAATTTGTCACATTTTAGTAAAATTGAAAAATTGCAACCCAGAATTTCCACCTGTAGGTCCATAGATATAGAAACATTTATAGACTTTGTGTACTGGGAGGCACGGGGAAGTGTGTTCATTGCAGCATTTTTTTTTGGTAACAAATTTAAGATATAACTTGTATTCCATATAATTCACCTTTTTAAAGTGTACAACTCTGTAGTTTTAAATATAATTACAGACTTGTACAACCGTCAACACTATCTATGCACCTATATTGATAAGAGATATTGGTCTGTAGTTTTCTTGAGATGTCTTTGTCTGGTTTTGGTATCGGGGGTAATGCTAGCCTCATAGAATAAGTTGGATAATGTTCAATCCTCTCCTGTTTTTTAGAAGAGTTTATAAAGATTGTTGTCAATTTTTCGTTAAATACTTGGTAGAATTTACCACTAAAGTCATTTGGTTCTGACATTTTCTTTGTAGGAAGGTTTTTGACTACTAATTCAATCTCTTATTATAGTTCTATTCAATTTTTTTCTACTTCTTGAGCAAGTTTTGATAGTTTGTGTCTCTCTAGAAATCTCTCCACTTCATATGTTATGTAGTTTGTTGGCATACAATTATTCAGAGCATTCCCTTATAATCTTTTCAATTTCTGTAAGGTTTTTCTTAATTTTTGAAGCATTGTTTTGCCAGATATAGAAATCTTGGTTGACAATTTTTTTTTTCCTCCCAGCCCTTTGCATATGTCACCCTGCTACATTCTGCCATCCATGTTTCTGATGACAAACCAGCTGTTAATCTTATGACAATATCTTACACATGATGAGCTGCTTTTCACTTGTTGCTTTTAAGATTTTCTCTTTGTTTTGGGCTTTAGCCATGCTACTGGACATTCTTGGAGCTTTGTGTGTGCAGGTTAATGGGATTTTGGGGTTAAATTTGGGAAGTTTTTGGCCATTATTTCTGCTCCTTTCTCTCCTCTCCATCTATTACTCATATTAGGCATATTTTGGTATACTTGATGATGTACCACAAATCACTGGGTCTTTGTTTATTTTTCCTCTTTCTTTTAAAGTTCTGCTCTTTAGACTGGATAACATCGATTGACCTATTGGCAAGTTCGGTGATTTTGCCATCTGCTATTCAAATCTGCTGTTGAGCCCCTCTAAGTAGATTTTTCATTTCAGTTATACTTTTCACTCCAGAATTTCTATTTGGCTGTGTTGTATAATTTCTATTTCCTTTTTGATATTCTCTATTTGGTAAGAGACATTGTTTTTATACTTTCTTTAAAAACATGGTTTACTTTAGTTCTTTCACTGCATTTATAAGTTTGTTAAAAAGTCTTTGTCTAGTAGGTACAACATCTGGTTTCCTTAGTGACAGTTTCTATTGTTTTTATTCCTGTATATGGGCCATAATTTCCTTTTTCTTTGCATGTGTCATAATTTTTATTAAAATCTGGATATTTAACAAAATTTAATATAGCAGGTCTAGAAATCATATTGCTCTCCCCTCAGAGTTTGTTATTATGCTCATTATTGTGATTGATGGTGGTTTTATTTTGTGAATGTAGTGACTTTCCTGGACTAATACTGTAAAGTCTGTATTTTTTCTTTTTTGTCATATATGGCCACTGAATTCTCTGTTCAGTTAGCTAATGAGTGGATAGAGGTTTTTTTTTTAAAGTGTTTTGAACCAGTAAGTCTCCCAACCTTTGCCAAGGAGCTCCATGTGTTTGTACGTGTGTGTGTGTGTATTGTTGTTGTTATTGAATGCTTTCCATACTTCCAGCAGTTTACAGCACTGCCTTAGTCTTTGCTTCCTGATTGCAGAGCCTTAATGTTGCCCAGAGGGAAGAGATTAGAACCTTCTCATGTCTTTCCTTGGTGTGTGCAGAGCTCTGAACATGATTTACAGAAATTATTTTTAAATTATATTTACAGAAATTATTAGGAATTATTTAACTGTCATTATTTTTATATTACATTTCTGCTTTTTTCTTGTAAAATCTTTCTTTTTTTTTTTTTACATCTTCTATTGATTCCATTTTGATGATTACTCAGTATTGAATGAGATGAGCTACTCTCAGATCAAATGGTTGCTGGACTTTCAGATAGAGAAATTCTCCTCTTGACCCAGAACTGTGTGTGTAAATTTGCTTTCAGATTTATTCTACCCTTGCTATTTGACCCTGGCAGCTTCAGAATTTACCTCCTCCATCATGAATTACCTGCAACAGTAGATTCTTGGTTAAAAACCAGAACGAAAGAAAGGTGTTCAGTTTGCATATTCCATTTCTGTTTTTCTGTCTAAGCTGCTCACCTTGCTTTTCCTCGTGCCTCCATCCCCACCAAAAAGCATCATACATCTTCCCAGGGAGTACCTCTGGATCCAAATATCTGAACAAAAGCTTCATTCCAGAGATGTCGTATTTACTCACAATTTAGCTATTTCACCACTGGAGTGTTTTCATTGTTATTTTCAAAGATTCCATATTTACTAAATGTTTATTTAACTTTAGCAAAAGTTTCCCCTTTAAAATTCTCACAGGATTGAATACATATGTGAAGAAATTTTAGAACAGATCTAGAATTTTCCCAAGTTTTGCTATTCTGTGTTTTTATGTGTGCATGGTTTATTTTAATAAAAAATTGATGTGTAAACTATGTAGTCTCACGAGCTTTTCACCGCCTGATGAATTTTTCTATTTCCTGACTTCTTGAAATCCAGCTTCACTGAGAAAAAGAAAATGTTTTCTGGAAGGGGGTTCAATTTTTGAGCTTGAGTGCTTGAGGTGAGACCAAAATTTGATGGTGTAGACGGCCATAGGTTAAGATAAGTGCTCCAGATGCCTTCCAGGCAGGAGAGATGTGGTCAGATGGTGGAAAAGAAGATAGACATGGAGTTAGGAGATTAATGAACAAAGATGAACTCTTCCAATTGGCAAATTTGGAAAGAGCTTTAGAGGAGGGCCCATAGTGAAGTAAATTCTAATATACCCATAGTTCTTTCTTTTAACAGAACAAAACTAAGAAAAGTAGTCAAAGTTAGAAAGAAGACAGACTTTTGACTGACTGAAGGATTAATAGAACAAAAATCACTTACTCGTGTGTGACTTCTCTGTAATTGATAGGAGGCAGGGTAGTGAAGATAAACTCAAGTGTCTTACCTCTTAGCCAAAGGTAAAGTAGTCTAACAACGAAAGGAGTCCTTTGAGATGTTGTCATTCGTCATGACAACCATATATTTCAAAGATTCCATTCTGGAGTGGATGTACTTGCCTAGAAAGTAGTGATATGCTCAAGTGGCTGGTAATGCTCACTGTCACTCCTGGGGAGGGAAGCTTCTGGTTCCTATGTTACCATCACTGAAAGGTAGCTCTGCAAACCAACAAGCTTGCTAGAAGTTGGGTGAAGGATATGAATAGAAAATTCACAGAAGAGGAAAACTGAATGGTCAATAAATATTACAAGATGCTTAATCGTCTTCAAAGTCATGGAGATGCAAACCAATAAAATACCATTTCACAACAAATAAGTAAAAGAATAACGACAAATAAGTAAACATTTTTAAATTGATTATCTAGATATTGGCAAAGGTAAAAGAAACTGGAACTTTCTCACACCACTGGAGGAAGTACAAATGATATAGCTACTTTGTAGAGCAATTTGTCACATTTTAGTAAAATTGAAAAATTGCAACCCAGAATTTCCACCTGTAGGTCCATAGATATAGAAACATTTATAGACTTTGTGTACTGGGAGGCACGGGGAAGTGTGTTCATTGCAGCATTTTTTTTGGTAACAAATTTAAGATATAACTTGTATTCCATATAATTCACCTTTTTAAAGTGTACAACTCTGTAGTTTTAAATATAATTACAGACTTGTACAACCGTCAACACTATCTATGCACCTATATTGATAAGAGATATTGGTCTGTAGTTTTCTTGAGATGTCTTTGTCTGGTTTTGGTATCGGGGGTAATGCTGGCCTCATAGAATAAGTTGGATAATGTTCAATCCTCTCCTGTTTTTTAGAAGAGTTTATAAAGATTGTTGTCAATTTTTCGTTAAATACTTGGTAGAATTTACCACTAAAGTCATTTGGTTCTGACATTTTCTTTGTAGGAAGGTTTTTGACTACTAATTCAATCTCTTATTATAGTTCTATTCAATTTTTTTCTACTTCTTGAGCAAGTTTTGATAGTTTGTGTCTCTCTAGAAATCTCTCCACTTCATATGTTATGTAGTTTGTTGGCATACAATTATTCAGAGCATTCCCTTATAATCTTTTCAATTTCTGTAAGGTTTTTCTTAATTTTTGAAGCATTGTTTTGCCAGATATAGAAATCTTGGTTGACAATTTTTTTTTTCCTCCCAGCCCTTTGCATATGTCACCCTGCTACATTCTGCCATCCATGTTTCTGATGACAAACCAGCTGTTAATCTTATGACAATATCTTACACATGATGAGCTGCTTTTCACTTGTTGCTTTTAAGATTTTCTCTTTGTTTTGGGCTTTAGCCATGCTACTGGACATTCTTGGAGCTTTGTGTGTGCAGGTTAATGGGATTTTGGGGTTAAATTTGGGAAGTTTTTGGCCATTATTTCTGCTCCTTTCTCTCCTCTCCATCTATTACTCATATTAGGCATATTTTGGTATACTTGATGATGTACCACAAATCACTGGGTCTTTGTTTATTTTTCCTCTTTCTTTTAAAGTTCTGCTCTTTAGACTGGATAACATCGATTGACCTATTGGCAAGTTCGGTGATTTTGCCATCTGCTATTCAAATCTGCTGTTGAGCCCCTCTAAGTAGATTTTTCATTTCAGTTATACTTTTCACTCCAGAATTTCTATTTGGCTGTGTTGTATAATTTCTATTTCCTTTTTGATATTCTCTATTTGGTAAGAGACATTGTTTTTATACTTTCTTTAAAAACATGGTTTACTTTAGTTCTTTCACTGCATTTATAAGTTTGTTAAAAAGTCTTTGTCTAGTAGGTACAACATCTGGTTTCCTTAGTGACAGTTTCTATTGTTTTTATTCCTGTATATGGGCCATAATTTCCTTTTTCTTTGCATGTGTCATAATTTTTATTAAAATCTGGATATTTAACAAAATTTAATATAGCAGGTCTAGAAATCATATTGCTCTCCCCTCAGAGTTTGTTATTATGCTCATTATTGTGATTGATGGTGGTTTTATTTTGTGAATGTAGTGACTTTCCTGGACTAATACTGTAAAGTCTGTATTTTTTCTTTTTTGTCATATATGGCCACTGAATTCTCTGTTCAGTTAGCTAATGAGTGGATAGAGGTTTTTTTTTTAAAGTGTTTTGAACCAGTAAGTCTCCCAACCTTTGCCAAGGAGCTCCATGTGTTTGTACGTGTGTGTGTGTGTATTGTTGTTGTTATTGAATGCTTTCCATACTTCCAGCAGTTTACAGCACTGCCTTAGTCTTTGCTTCCTGATTGCAGAGCCTTAATGTTGCCCAGAGGGAAGAGATTAGAACCTTCTCATGTCTTTCCTTGGTGTGTGCAGAGCTCTGAACATGATTTACAGAAATTATTTTTAAATTATATTTACAGAAATTATTAGGAATTATTTAACTGTCATTATTTTTATATTACATTTCTGCTTTTTTCTTGTAAAATCTTTCTTTTTTTTTTTTACATCTTCTATTGATTCCATTTTGATGATTACTCAGTATTGAATGAGATGAGCTACTCTCAGATCAAATGGTTGCTGGACTTTCAGATAGAGAAATTCTCCTCTTGACCCAGAACTGTGTGTGTAAATTTGCTTTCAGATTTATTCTACCCTTGCTATTTGACCCTGGCAGCTTCAGAATTTACCTCCTCCATCATGAATTACCTGCAACAGTAGATTCTTGGTTAAAAACCAGAACGAAAGAAAGGTGTTCAGTTTGCATATTCCATTTCTGTTTTTCTGTCTAAGCTGCTCACCTTGCTTTTCCTCGTGCCTCCATCCCCACCAAAAAGCATCATACATCTTCCCAGGGAGTACCTCTGGATCCAAATATCTGAACAAAAGCTTCATTCCAGAGATGTCGTATTTACTCACAATTTAGCTATTTCACCACTGGAGTGTTTTCATTGTTATTTTCAAAGATTCCATATTTACTAAATGTTTATTTAACTTTAGCAAAAGTTTCCCCTTTAAAATTCTCACAGGATTGAATACATATGTGAAGAAATTTTAGAACAGATCTAGAATTTTCCCAAGTTTTGCTATTCTGTGTTTTTATGTGTGCATGGTTTATTTTAATAAAAAATTGATGTGTAAACTATGTAGTCTCACGAGCTTTTCACCGCCTGATGAATTTTTCTATTTCCTGACTTCTTGAAATCCAGCTTCACTGAGAAAAAGAAAATGTTTTCTGGAAGGGGGTTCAATTTTTGAGCTTGAGTGCTTGAGGTGAGACCAAAATTTGATGGTGTAGATGGCCATAGGTTAAGATAAGTGCTCCAGATGCCTTCCAGGCAGGAGAGATGTGGTCAGATGGTGGAAAAGAAGATAGACATGGAGTTAGGAGATTAATGAACAAAGATGAACTCTTCCAATTGGCAAATTTGGAAAGAGCTTTAGAGGAGGGCCCATAGTGAAGTAAATTCTAATATACCCATAGTTCTTTCTTTTAACAGAACAAAACTAAGAAAAGTAGTCAAAGTTAGAAAGAAGACAGACTTTTGACTGACTGAAGGATTAATAGAATAAAAATCACTTACTCGTGTGTGACTTCTCTGTAATTGATAGGAGGCAGGGTAGTGAAGATAAACTCAAGTGTCTTACCTCTTAGCCAAAGGTAAAGTAGTCTAACAACGAAAGGAGTCCTTTGAGATGTTGTCATTCGTCATGACAACCATATATTTCAAAGATTCCATTCTGGAGTGGATGTACTTGCCTAGAAAGTAGTGATATGCTCAAGTGGCTGGTAATGCTCACTGTCACTCCTGGGGAGGGAAGCTTCTGGTTCCTATGTTACCATCACTGAAAGGTAGCTCTGCAAACCAACAAGCTTGCTAGAAGTTGGGTGAAGGATATGAATAGAAAATTCACAGAAGAGGAAAACTGAATGGTCAATAAATATTACAAGATGCTTAATCGTCTTCAAAGTCATGGAGATGCAAACCAATAAAATACCATTTCACAACAAATAAGTAAAAGAATAACGACAAATAAGTAAACATTTTTAAATTGATTATCTAGATATTGGCAAAGGTAAAAGAAACTGGAACTTTCTCACACCACTGGAGGAAGTACAAATGATATAGCTACTTTGTAGAGCAATTTGTCACATTTTAGTAAAATTGAAAAATTGCAACCCAGAATTTCCACCTGTAGGTCCATAGATATAGAAACATTTATAGACTTTGTGTACTGGGAGGCACGGGGAAGTGTGTTCATTGCAGCATTTTTTTTTGGTAACAAATTTAAGATATAACTTGTATTCCATATAATTCACCTTTTTAAAGTGTACAACTCTGTAGTTTTAAATATAATTACAGACTTGTACAACCGTCAACACTATCTATGCACCTATATTGATAAGAGATATTGGTCTGTAGTTTTCTTGAGATGTCTTTGTCTGGTTTTGGTATCGGGGGTAATGCTAGCCTCATAGAATAAGTTGGATAATGTTCAATCCTCTCCTGTTTTTTAGAAGAGTTTATAAAGATTGTTGTCAATTTTTCGTTAAATACTTGGTAGAATTTACCACTAAAGTCATTTGGTTCTGACATTTTCTTTGTAGGAAGGTTTTTGACTACTAATTCAATCTCTTATTATAGTTCTATTCAATTTTTTTCTACTTCTTGAGCAAGTTTTGATAGTTTGTGTCTCTCTAGAAATCTCTCCACTTCATATGTTATGTAGTTTGTTGGCATACAATTATTCAGAGCATTCCCTTATAATCTTTTCAATTTCTGTAAGGTTTTTCTTAATTTTTGAAGCATTGTTTTGCCAGATATAGAAATCTTGGTTGACAATTTTTTTTTTCCTCCCAGCCCTTTGCATATGTCACCCTGCTACATTCTGCCATCCATGTTTCTGATGACAAACCAGCTGTTAATCTTATGACAATATCTTACACATGATGAGCTGCTTTTCACTTGTTGCTTTTAAGATTTTCTCTTTGTTTTGGGCTTTAGCCATGCTACTGGACATTCTTGGAGCTTTGTGTGTGCAGGTTAATGGGATTTTGGGGTTAAATTTGGGAAGTTTTTGGCCATTATTTCTGCTCCTTTCTCTCCTCTCCATCTATTACTCATATTAGGCATATTTTGGTATACTTGATGATGTACCACAAATCACTGGGTCTTTGTTTATTTTTCCTCTTTCTTTTAAAGTTCTGCTCTTTAGACTGGATAACATCGATTGACCTATTGGCAAGTTCGGTGATTTTGCCATCTGCTATTCAAATCTGCTGTTGAGCCCCTCTAAGTAGATTTTTCATTTCAGTTATACTTTTCACTCCAGAATTTCTATTTGGCTGTGTTGTATAATTTCTATTTCCTTTTTGATATTCTCTATTTGGTAAGAGACATTGTTTTTATACTTTCTTTAAAAACATGGTTTACTTTAGTTCTTTCACTGCATTTATAAGTTTGTTAAAAAGTCTTTGTCTAGTAGGTACAACATCTGGTTTCCTTAGTGACAGTTTCTATTGTTTTTATTCCTGTATATGGGCCATAATTTCCTTTTTCTTTGCATGTGTCATAATTTTTATTAAAATCTGGATATTTAACAAAATTTAATATAGCAGGTCTAGAAATCATATTGCTCTCCCCTCAGAGTTTGTTATTATGCTCATTATTGTGATTGATGGTGGTTTTATTTTGTGAATGTAGTGACTTTCCTGGACTAATACTGTAAAGTCTGTATTTTTTCTTTTTTGTCATATATGGCCACTGAATTCTCTGTTCAGTTAGCTAATGAGTGGATAGAGGTTTTTTTTTTAAAGTGTTTTGAACCAGTAAGTCTCCCAACCTTTGCCAAGGAGCTCCATGTGTTTGTACGTGTGTGTGTGTGTATTGTTGTTGTTATTGAATGCTTTCCATACTTCCAGCAGTTTACAGCACTGCCTTAGTCTTTGCTTCCTGATTGCAGAGCCTTAATGTTGCCCAGAGGGAAGAGATTAGAACCTTCTCATGTCTTTCCTTGGTGTGTGCAGAGCTCTGAACATGATTTACAGAAATTATTTTTAAATTATATTTACAGAAATTATTAGGAATTATTTAACTGTCATTATTTTTATATTACATTTCTGCTTTTTTCTTGTAAAATCTTTCTTTTTTTTTTTTTTACATCTTCTATTGATTCCATTTTGATGATTACTCAGTATTGAATGAGATGAGCTACTCTCAGATCAAATGGTTGCTGGACTTTCAGATAGAGAAATTCTCCTCTTGACCCAGAACTGTGTGTGTAAATTTGCTTTCAGATTTATTCTACCCTTGCTATTTGACCCTGGCAGCTTCAGAATTTACCTCCTCCATCATGAATTACCTGCAACAGTAGATTCTTGGTTAAAAACCAGAACGAAAGAAAGGTGTTCAGTTTGCATATTCCATTTCTGTTTTTCTGTCTAAGCTGCTCACCTTGCTTTTCCTCGTGCCTCCATCCCCACCAAAAAGCATCATACATCTTCCCAGGGAGTACCTCTGGATCCAAATATCTGAACAAAAGCTTCATTCCAGAGATGTCGTATTTACTCACAATTTAGCTATTTCACCACTGGAGTGTTTTCATTGTTATTTTCAAAGATTCCATATTTACTAAATGTTTATTTAACTTTAGCAAAAGTTTCCCCTTTAAAATTCTCACAGGATTGAATACATATGTGAAGAAATTTTAGAACAGATCTAGAATTTTCCCAAGTTTTGCTATTCTGTGTTTTTATGTGTGCATGGTTTATTTTAATAAAAAATTGATGTGTAAACTATGTAGTCTCACGAGCTTTTCACCGCCTGATGAATTTTTCTATTTCCTGACTTCTTGAAATCCAGCTTCACTGAGAAAAAGAAAATGTTGTCTGGAAGGGGGTTCAATTTTTGAGCTTGAGTGCTTGAGGTGAGACCAAAATTTGATGGTGTAGATGGCCATAGGTTAAGATAAGTGCTCCAGATGCCTTCCAGGCAGGAGAGATGTGGTCAGATGGTGGAAAAGAAGATAGACATGGAGTTAGGAGATTAATGAACAAAGATGAACTCTTCCAATTGGCAAATTTGGAAAGAGCTTTAGAGGAGGGCCCATAGTGAAGTAAATTCTAATATACCCATAGTTCTTTCTTTTAACAGAACAAAACTAAGAAAAGTAGTCAAAGTTAGAAAGAAGACAGACTTTTGACTGACTGAAGGATTAATAGAACAAAAATCACTTACTCGTGTGTGACTTCTCTGTAATTGATAGGAGGCAGGGTAGTGAAGATAAACTCAAGTGTCTTACCTCTTAGCCAAAGGTAAAGTAGTCTAACAACGAAAGGAGTCCTTTGAGATGTTGTCATTCGTCATGACAACCATATATTTCAAAGATTCCATTCTGGAGTGGATGTACTTGCCTAGAAAGTAGTGATATGCTCAAGTGGCTGGTAATGCTCACTGTCACTCCTGGGGAGGGAAGCTTCTGGTTCCTATGTTACCATCACTGAAAGGTAGCTCTGCAAACCAACAAGCTTGCTAGAAGTTGGGTGAAGGATATGAATAGAAAATTCACAGAAGAGGAAAACTGAATGGTCAATAAATATTACAAGATGCTTAATCGTCTTCAAAGTCATGGAGATGCAAACCAATAAAATACCATTTCACAACAAATAAGTAAAAGAATAACGACAAATAAGTAAACATTTTTAAATTGATTATCTAGATATTGGCAAAGGTAAAAGAAACTGGAACTTTCTCACACCACTGGAGGAAGTACAAATGATATAGCTACTTTGTAGAGCAATTTGTCACATTTTAGTAAAATTGAAAAATTGCAACCCAGAATTTCCACCTGTAGGTCCATAGATATAGAAACATTTATAGACTTTGTGTACTGGGAGGCACGGGGAAGTGTGTTCATTGCAGCATTTTTTTTTGGTAACAAATTTAAGATATAACTTGTATTCCATATAATTCACCTTTTTAAAGTGTACAACTCTGTAGTTTTAAATATAATTACAGACTTGTACAACCGTCAACACTATCTATGCACCTATATTGATAAGAGATATTGGTCTGTAGTTTTCTTGAGATGTCTTTGTCTGGTTTTGGTATCGGGGGTAATGCTAGCCTCATAGAATAAGTTGGATAATGTTCAATCCTCTCCTGTTTTTTAGAAGAGTTTATAAAGATTGTTGTCAATTTTTCGTTAAATACTTGGTAGAATTTACCACTAAAGTCATTTGGTTCTGACATTTTCTTTGTAGGAAGGTTTTTGACTACTAATTCAATCTCTTATTATAGTTCTATTCAATTTTTTTCTACTTCTTGAGCAAGTTTTGATAGTTTGTGTCTCTCTAGAAATCTCTCCACTTCATATGTTATGTAGTTTGTTGGCATACAATTATTCAGAGCATTCCCTTATAATCTTTTCAATTTCTGTAAGGTTTTTCTTAATTTTTGAAGCATTGTTTTGCCAGATATAGAAATCTTGGTTGACAATTTTTTTTTTCCTCCCAGCCCTTTGCATATGTCACCCTGCTACATTCTGCCATCCATGTTTCTGATGACAAACCAGCTGTTAATCTTATGACAATATCTTACACATGATGAGCTGCTTTTCACTTGTTGCTTTTAAGATTTTCTCTTTGTTTTGGGCTTTAGCCATGCTACTGGACATTCTTGGAGCTTTGTGTGTGCAGGTTAATGGGATTTTGGGGTTAAATTTGGGAAGTTTTTGGCCATTATTTCTGCTCCTTTCTCTCCTCTCCATCTATTACTCATATTAGGCATATTTTGGTATACTTGATGATGTACCACAAATCACTGGGTCTTTGTTTATTTTTCCTCTTTCTTTTAAAGTTCTGCTCTTTAGACTGGATAACATCGATTGACCTATTGGCAAGTTCGGTGATTTTGCCATCTGCTATTCAAATCTGCTGTTGAGCCCCTCTAAGTAGATTTTTCATTTCAGTTATACTTTTCACTCCAGAATTTCTATTTGGCTGTGTTGTATAATTTCTATTTCCTTTTTGATATTCTCTATTTGGTAAGAGACATTGTTTTTATACTTTCTTTAAAAACATGGTTTACTTTAGTTCTTTCACTGCATTTATAAGTTTGTTAAAAAGTCTTTGTCTAGTAGGTACAACATCTGGTTTCCTTAGTGACAGTTTCTATTGTTTTTATTCCTGTATATGGGCCATAATTTCCTTTTTCTTTGCATGTGTCATAATTTTTATTAAAATCTGGATATTTAACAAAATTTAATATAGCAGGTCTAGAAATCATATTGCTCTCCCCTCAGAGTTTGTTATTATGCTCATTATTGTGATTGATGGTGGTTTTATTTTGTGAATGTAGTGACTTTCCTGGACTAATACTGTAAAGTCTGTATTTTTTCTTTTTTGTCATATATGGCCACTGAATTCTCTGTTCAGTTAGCTAATGAGTGGATAGAGGTTTTTTTTTTAAAGTGTTTTGAACCAGTAAGTCTCCCAACCTTTGCCAAGGAGCTCCATGTGTTTGTACGTGTGTGTGTGTGTATTGTTGTTGTTATTGAATGCTTTCCATACTTCCAGCAGTTTACAGCACTGCCTTAGTCTTTGCTTCCTGATTGCAGAGCCTTAATGTTGCCCAGAGGGAAGAGATTAGAACCTTCTCATGTCTTTCCTTGGTGTGTGCAGAGCTCTGAACATGATTTACAGAAATTATTTTTAAATTATATTTACAGAAATTATTAGGAATTATTTAACTGTCATTATTTTTATATTACATTTCTGCTTTTTTCTTGTAAAATCTTTCTTTTTTTTTTTTTACATCTTCTATTGATTCCATTTTGATGATTACTCAGTATTGAATGAGATGAGCTACTCTCAGATCAAATGGTTGCTGGACTTTCAGATAGAGAAATTCTCCTCTTGACCCAGAACTGTGTGTGTAAATTTGCTTTCAGATTTATTCTACCCTTGCTATTTGACCCTGGCAGCTTCAGAATTTACCTCCTCCATCATGAATTACCTGCAACAGTAGATTCTTGGTTAAAAACCAGAACGAAAGAAAGGTGTTCAGTTTGCATATTCCATTTCTGTTTTTCTGTCTAAGCTGCTCACCTTGCTTTTCCTCGTGCCTCCATCCCCACCAAAAAGCATCATACATCTTCCCAGGGAGTACCTCTGGATCCAAATATCTGAACAAAAGCTTCATTCCAGAGATGTCGTATTTACTCACAATTTAGCTATTTCACCACTGGAGTGTTTTCATTGTTATTTTCAAAGATTCCATATTTACTAAATGTTTATTTAACTTTAGCAAAAGTTTCCCCTTTAAAATTCTCACAGGATTGAATACATATGTGAAGAAATTTTAGAACAGATCTAGAATTTTCCCAAGTTTTGCTATTCTGTGTTTTTATGTGTGCATGGTTTATTTTAATAAAAAATTGATGTGTAAACTATGTAGTCTCACGAGCTTTTCACCGCCTGATGAATTTTTCTATTTCCTGACTTCTTGAAATCCAGCTTCACTGAGAAAAAGAAAATGTTGTCTGGAAGGGGGTTCAATTTTTGAGCTTGAGTGCTTGAGGTGAGACCAAAATTTGATGGTGTAGATGGCCATAGGTTAAGATAAGTGCTCCAGATGCCTTCCAGGCAGGAGAGATGTGGTCAGATGGTGGAAAAGAAGATAGACATGGAGTTAGGAGATTAATGAACAAAGATGAACTCTTCCAATTGGCAAATTTGGAAAGAGCTTTAGAGGAGGGCCCATAGTGAAGTAAATTCTAATATACCCATAGTTCTTTCTTTTAACAGAACAAAACTAAGAAAAGTAGTCAAAGTTAGAAAGAAGACAGACTTTTGACTGACTGAAGGATTAATAGAATAAAAATCACTTACTCGTGTGTGACTTCTCTGTAATTGATAGGAGGCAGGGTAGTGAAGATAAACTCAAGTGTCTTACCTCTTAGCCAAAGGTAAAGTAGTCTAACAACGAAAGGAGTCCTTTGAGATGTTGTCATTCGTCATGACAACCATATATTTCAAAGATTCCATTCTGGAGTGGATGTACTTGCCTAGAAAGTAGTGATATGCTCAAGTGGCTGGTAATGCTCACTGTCACTCCTGGGGAGGGAAGCTTCTGGTTCCTATGTTACCATCACTGAAAGGTAGCTCTGCAAACCAACAAGCTTGCTAGAAGTTGGGTGAAGGATATGAATAGAAAATTCACAGAAGAGGAAAACTGAATGGTCAATAAATATTACAAGATGCTTAATCGTCTTCAAAGTCATGGAGATGCAAACCAATAAAATACCATTTCACAACAAATAAGTAAAAGAATAACGACAAATAAGTAAACATTTTTAAATTGATTATCTAGATATTGGCAAAGGTAAAAGAAACTGGAACTTTCTCACACCACTGGAGGAAGTACAAATGATATAGCTACTTTGTAGAGCAATTTGTCACATTTTAGTAAAATTGAAAAATTGCAACCCAGAATTTCCACCTGTAGGTCCATAGATATAGAAACATTTATAGACTTTGTGTACTGGGAGGCACGGGGAAGTGTGTTCATTGCAGCATTTTTTTTTGGTAACAAATTTAAGATATAACTTGTATTCCATATAATTCACCTTTTTAAAGTGTACAACTCTGTAGTTTTAAATATAATTACAGACTTGTACAACCGTCAACACTATCTATGCACCTATATTGATAAGAGATATTGGTCTGTAGTTTTCTTGAGATGTCTTTGTCTGGTTTTGGTATCGGGGGTAATGCTAGCCTCATAGAATAAGTTGGATAATGTTCAATCCTCTCCTGTTTTTTAGAAGAGTTTATAAAGATTGTTGTCAATTTTTCGTTAAATACTTGGTAGAATTTACCACTAAAGTCATTTGGTTCTGACATTTTCTTTGTAGGAAGGTTTTTGACTACTAATTCAATCTCTTATTATAGTTCTATTCAATTTTTTTCTACTTCTTGAGCAAGTTTTGATAGTTTGTGTCTCTCTAGAAATCTCTCCACTTCATATGTTATGTAGTTTGTTGGCATACAATTATTCAGAGCATTCCCTTATAATCTTTTCAATTTCTGTAAGGTTTTTCTTAATTTTTGAAGCATTGTTTTGCCAGATATAGAAATCTTGGTTGACAATTTTTTTTTTCCTCCCAGCCCTTTGCATATGTCACCCTGCTACATTCTGCCATCCATGTTTCTGATGACAAACCAGCTGTTAATCTTATGACAATATCTTACACATGATGAGCTGCTTTTCACTTGTTGCTTTTAAGATTTTCTCTTTGTTTTGGGCTTTAGCCATGCTACTGGACATTCTTGGAGCTTTGTGTGTGCAGGTTAATGGGATTTTGGGGTTAAATTTGGGAAGTTTTTGGCCATTATTTCTGCTCCTTTCTCTCCTCTCCATCTATTACTCATATTAGGCATATTTTGGTATACTTGATGATGTACCACAAATCACTGGGTCTTTGTTTATTTTTCCTCTTTCTTTTAAAGTTCTGCTCTTTAGACTGGATAACATCGATTGACCTATTGGCAAGTTCGGTGATTTTGCCATCTGCTATTCAAATCTGCTGTTGAGCCCCTCTAAGTAGATTTTTCATTTCAGTTATACTTTTCACTCCAGAATTTCTATTTGGCTGTGTTGTATAATTTCTATTTCCTTTTTGATATTCTCTATTTGGTAAGAGACATTGTTTTTATACTTTCTTTAAAAACATGGTTTACTTTAGTTCTTTCACTGCATTTATAAGTTTGTTAAAAAGTCTTTGTCTAGTAGGTACAACATCTGGTTTCCTTAGTGACAGTTTCTATTGTTTTTATTCCTGTATATGGGCCATAATTTCCTTTTTCTTTGCATGTGTCATAATTTTTATTAAAATCTGGATATTTAACAAAATTTAATATAGCAGGTCTAGAAATCATATTGCTCTCCCCTCAGAGTTTGTTATTATGCTCATTATTGTGATTGATGGTGGTTTTATTTTGTGAATGTAGTGACTTTCCTGGACTAATACTGTAAAGTCTGTATTTTTTCTTTTTTGTCATATATGGCCACTGAATTCTCTGTTCAGTTAGCTAATGAGTGGATAGAGGTTTTTTTTTTAAAGTGTTTTGAACCAGTAAGTCTCCCAACCTTTGCCAAGGAGCTCCATGTGTTTGTACGTGTGTGTGTGTGTATTGTTGTTGTTATTGAATGCTTTCCATACTTCCAGCAGTTTACAGCACTGCCTTAGTCTTTGCTTCCTGATTGCAGAGCCTTAATGTTGCCCAGAGGGAAGAGATTAGAACCTTCTCATGTCTTTCCTTGGTGTGTGCAGAGCTCTGAACATGATTTACAGAAATTATTTTTAAATTATATTTACAGAAATTATTAGGAATTATTTAACTGTCATTATTTTTATATTACATTTCTGCTTTTTTCTTGTAAAATCTTTCTTTTTTTTTTTTTTACATCTTCTATTGATTCCATTTTGATGATTACTCAGTATTGAATGAGATGAGCTACTCTCAGATCAAATGGTTGCTGGACTTTCAGATAGAGAAATTCTCCTCTTGACCCAGAACTGTGTGTGTAAATTTGCTTTCAGATTTATTCTACCCTTGCTATTTGACCCTGGCAGCTTCAGAATTTACCTCCTCCATCATGAATTACCTGCAACAGTAGATTCTTGGTTAAAAACCAGAACGAAAGAAAGGTGTTCAGTTTGCATATTCCATTTCTGTTTTTCTGTCTAAGCTGCTCACCTTGCTTTTCCTCGTGCCTCCATCCCCACCAAAAAGCATCATACATCTTCCCAGGGAGTACCTCTGGATCCAAATATCTGAACAAAAGCTTCATTCCAGAGATGTCGTATTTACTCACAATTTAGCTATTTCACCACTGGAGTGTTTTCATTGTTATTTTCAAAGATTCCATATTTACTAAATGTTTATTTAACTTTAGCAAAAGTTTCCCCTTTAAAATTCTCACAGGATTGAATACATATGTGAAGAAATTTTAGAACAGATCTAGAATTTTCCCAAGTTTTGCTATTCTGTGTTTTTATGTGTGCATGGTTTATTTTAATAAAAAATTGATGTGTAAACTATGTAGTCTCACGAGCTTTTCACCGCCTGATGAATTTTTCTATTTCCTGACTTCTTGAAATCCAGCTTCACTGAGAAAAAGAAAATGTTTTCTGGAAGGGGGTTCAATTTTTGAGCTTGAGTGCTTGAGGTGAGACCAAAATTTGATGGTGTAGACGGCCATAGGTTAAGATAAGTGCTCCAGATGCCTTCCAGGCAGGAGAGATGTGGTCAGATGGTGGAAAAGAAGATAGACATGGAGTTAGGAGATTAATGAACAAAGATGAACTCTTCCAATTGGCAAATTTGGAAAGAGCTTTAGAGGAGGGCCCATAGTGAAGTAAATTCTAATATACCCATAGTTCTTTCTTTTAACAGAACAAAACTAAGAAAAGTAGTCAAAGTTAGAAAGAAGACAGACTTTTGACTGACTGAAGGATTAATAGAACAAAAATCACTTACTCGTGTGTGACTTCTCTGTAATTGATAGGAGGCAGGGTAGTGAAGATAAACTCAAGTGTCTTACCTCTTAGCCAAAGGTAAAGTAGTCTAACAACGAAAGGAGTCCTTTGAGATGTTGTCATTCGTCATGACAACCATATATTTCAAAGATTCCATTCTGGAGTGGATGTACTTGCCTAGAAAGTAGTGATATGCTCAAGTGGCTGGTAATGCTCACTGTCACTCCTGGGGAGGGAAGCTTCTGGTTCCTATGTTACCATCACTGAAAGGTAGCTCTGCAAACCAACAAGCTTGCTAGAAGTTGGGTGAAGGATATGAATAGAAAATTCACAGAAGAGGAAAACTGAATGGTCAATAAATATTACAAGATGCTTAATCGTCTTCAAAGTCATGGAGATGCAAACCAATAAAATACCATTTCACAACAAATAAGTAAAAGAATAACGACAAATAAGTAAACATTTTTAAATTGATTATCTAGATATTGGCAAAGGTAAAAGAAACTGGAACTTTCTCACACCACTGGAGGAAGTACAAATGATATAGCTACTTTGTAGAGCAATTTGTCACATTTTAGTAAAATTGAAAAATTGCAACCCAGAATTTCCACCTGTAGGTCCATAGATATAGAAACATTTATAGACTTTGTGTACTGGGAGGCACGGGGAAGTGTGTTCATTGCAGCATTTTTTTTTGGTAACAAATTTAAGATATAACTTGTATTCCATATAATTCACCTTTTTAAAGTGTACAACTCTGTAGTTTTAAATATAATTACAGACTTGTACAACCGTCAACACTATCTATGCACCTATATTGATAAGAGATATTGGTCTGTAGTTTTCTTGAGATGTCTTTGTCTGGTTTTGGTATCGGGGGTAATGCTAGCCTCATAGAATAAGTTGGATAATGTTCAATCCTCTCCTGTTTTTTAGAAGAGTTTATAAAGATTGTTGTCAATTTTTCGTTAAATACTTGGTAGAATTTACCACTAAAGTCATTTGGTTCTGACATTTTCTTTGTAGGAAGGTTTTTGACTACTAATTCAATCTCTTATTATAGTTCTATTCAATTTTTTTCTACTTCTTGAGCAAGTTTTGATAGTTTGTGTCTCTCTAGAAATCTCTCCACTTCATATGTTATGTAGTTTGTTGGCATACAATTATTCAGAGCATTCCCTTATAATCTTTTCAATTTCTGTAAGGTTTTTCTTAATTTTTGAAGCATTGTTTTGCCAGATATAGAAATCTTGGTTGACAATTTTTTTTTTCCTCCCAGCCCTTTGCATATGTCACCCTGCTACATTCTGCCATCCATGTTTCTGATGACAAACCAGCTGTTAATCTTATGACAATATCTTACACATGATGAGCTGCTTTTCACTTGTTGCTTTTAAGATTTTCTCTTTGTTTTGGGCTTTAGCCATGCTACTGGACATTCTTGGAGCTTTGTGTGTGCAGGTTAATGGGATTTTGGGGTTAAATTTGGGAAGTTTTTGGCCATTATTTCTGCTCCTTTCTCTCCTCTCCATCTATTACTCATATTAGGCATATTTTGGTATACTTGATGATGTACCACAAATCACTGGGTCTTTGTTTATTTTTCCTCTTTCTTTTAAAGTTCTGCTCTTTAGACTGGATAACATCGATTGACCTATTGGCAAGTTCGGTGATTTTGCCATCTGCTATTCAAATCTGCTGTTGAGCCCCTCTAAGTAGATTTTTCATTTCAGTTATACTTTTCACTCCAGAATTTCTATTTGGCTGTGTTGTATAATTTCTATTTCCTTTTTGATATTCTCTATTTGGTAAGAGACATTGTTTTTATACTTTCTTTAAAAACATGGTTTACTTTAGTTCTTTCACTGCATTTATAAGTTTGTTAAAAAGTCTTTGTCTAGTAGGTACAACATCTGGTTTCCTTAGTGACAGTTTCTATTGTTTTTATTCCTGTATATGGGCCATAATTTCCTTTTTCTTTGCATGTGTCATAATTTTTATTAAAATCTGGATATTTAACAAAATTTAATATAGCAGGTCTAGAAATCATATTGCTCTCCCCTCAGAGTTTGTTATTATGCTCATTATTGTGATTGATGGTGGTTTTATTTTGTGAATGTAGTGACTTTCCTGGACTAATACTGTAAAGTCTGTATTTTTTCTTTTTTGTCATATATGGCCACTGAATTCTCTGTTCAGTTAGCTAATGAGTGGATAGAGGTTTTTTTTTTTAAAGTGTTTTGAACCAGTAAGTCTCCCAACCTTTGCCAAGGAGCTCCATGTGTTTGTACGTGTGTGTGTGTGTATTGTTGTTGTTATTGAATGCTTTCCATACTTCCAGCAGTTTACAGCACTGCCTTAGTCTTTGCTTCCTGATTGCAGAGCCTTAATGTTGCCCAGAGGGAAGAGATTAGAACCTTCTCATGTCTTTCCTTGGTGTGTGCAGAGCTCTGAACATGATTTACAGAAATTATTTTTAAATTATATTTACAGAAATTATTAGGAATTATTTAACTGTCATTATTTTTATATTACATTTCTGCTTTTTTCTTGTAAAATCTTTCTTTTTTTTTTTTTACATCTTCTATTGATTCCATTTTGATGATTACTCAGTATTGAATGAGATGAGCTACTCTCAGATCAAATGGTTGCTGGACTTTCAGATAGAGAAATTCTCCTCTTGACCCAGAACTGTGTGTGTAAATTTGCTTTCAGATTTATTCTACCCTTGCTATTTGACCCTGGCAGCTTCAGAATTTACCTCCTCCATCATGAATTACCTGCAACAGTAGATTCTTGGTTAAAAACCAGAACGAAAGAAAGGTGTTCAGTTTGCATATTCCATTTCTGTTTTTCTGTCTAAGCTGCTCACCTTGCTTTTCCTCGTGCCTCCATCCCCACCAAAAAGCATCATACATCTTCCCAGGGAGTACCTCTGGATCCAAATATCTGAACAAAAGCTTCATTCCAGAGATGTCGTATTTACTCACAATTTAGCTATTTCACCACTGGAGTGTTTTCATTGTTATTTTCAAAGATTCCGTATTTACTAAATGTTTATTTAACTTTAGCAAAAGTTTCCCCTTTAAAATTCTCACAGGATTGAATACATATGTGAAGAAATTTTAGAACAGATCTAGAATTTTCCCAAGTTTTGCTATTCTGTGTTTTTATGTGTGCATGGTTTATTTTAATAAAAAATTGATGTGTAAACTATGTAGTCTCACGAGCTTTTCACCGCCTGATGAATTTTTCTATTTCCTGACTTCTTGAAATCCAGCTTCACTGAGAAAAAGAAAATGTTGTCTGGAAGGGGGTTCAATTTTTGAGCTTGAGTGCTTGAGGTGAGACCAAAATTTGATGGTGTAGATGGCCATAGGTTAAGATAAGTGCTCCAGATGCCTTCCAGGCAGGAGAGATGTGGTCAGATGGTGGAAAAGAAGATAGACATGGAGTTAGGAGATTAATGAACAAAGATGAACTCTTCCAATTGGCAAATTTGGAAAGAGCTTTAGAGGAGGGCCCATAGTGAAGTAAATTCTAATATACCCATAGTTCTTTCTTTTAACAGAACAAAACTAAGAAAAGTAGTCAAAGTTAGAAAGAAGACAGACTTTTGACTGACTGAAGGATTAATAGAACAAAAATCACTTACTCGTGTGTGACTTCTCTGTAATTGATAGGAGGCAGGGTAGTGAAGATAAACTCAAGTGTCTTACCTCTTAGCCAAAGGTAAAGTAGTCTAACAACGAAAGGAGTCCTTTGAGATGTTGTCATTCGTCATGACAACCATATATTTCAAAGATTCCATTCTGGAGTGGATGTACTTGCCTAGAAAGTAGTGATATGCTCAAGTGGCTGGTAATGCTCACTGTCACTCCTGGGGAGGGAAGCTTCTGGTTCCTATGTTACCATCACTGAAAGGTAGCTCTGCAAACCAACAAGCTTGCTAGAAGTTGGGTGAAGGATATGAATAGAAAATTCACAGAAGAGGAAAACTGAATGGTCAATAAATATTACAAGATGCTTAATCGTCTTCAAAGTCATGGAGATGCAAACCAATAAAATACCATTTCACAACAAATAAGTAAAAGAATAACGACAAATAAGTAAACATTTTTAAATTGATTATCTAGATATTGGCAAAGGTAAAAGAAACTGGAACTTTCTCACACCACTGGAGGAAGTACAAATGATATAGCTACTTTGTAGAGCAATTTGTCACATTTTAGTAAAATTGAAAAATTGCAACCCAGAATTTCCACCTGTAGGTCCATAGATATAGAAACATTTATAGACTTTGTGTACTGGGAGGCACGGGGAAGTGTGTTCATTGCAGCATTTTTTTTTGGTAACAAATTTAAGATATAACTTGTATTCCATATAATTCACCTTTTTAAAGTGTACAACTCTGTAGTTTTAAATATAATTACAGACTTGTACAACCGTCAACACTATCTATGCACCTATATTGATAAGAGATATTGGTCTGTAGTTTTCTTGAGATGTCTTTGTCTGGTTTTGGTATCGGGGGTAATGCTAGCCTCATAGAATAAGTTGGATAATGTTCAATCCTCTCCTGTTTTTTAGAAGAGTTTATAAAGATTGTTGTCAATTTTTCGTTAAATACTTGGTAGAATTTACCACTAAAGTCATTTGGTTCTGACATTTTCTTTGTAGGAAGGTTTTTGACTACTAATTCAATCTCTTATTATAGTTCTATTCAATTTTTTTCTACTTCTTGAGCAAGTTTTGATAGTTTGTGTCTCTCTAGAAATCTCTCCACTTCATATGTTATGTAGTTTGTTGGCATACAATTATTCAGAGCATTCCCTTATAATCTTTTCAATTTCTGTAAGGTTTTTCTTAATTTTTGAAGCATTGTTTTGCCAGATATAGAAATCTTGGTTGACAATTTTTTTTTTCCTCCCAGCCCTTTGCATATGTCACCCTGCTACATTCTGCCATCCATGTTTCTGATGACAAACCAGCTGTTAATCTTATGACAATATCTTACACATGATGAGCTGCTTTTCACTTGTTGCTTTTAAGATTTTCTCTTTGTTTTGGGCTTTAGCCATGCTACTGGACATTCTTGGAGCTTTGTGTGTGCAGGTTAATGGGATTTTGGGGTTAAATTTGGGAAGTTTTTGGCCATTATTTCTGCTCCTTTCTCTCCTCTCCATCTATTACTCATATTAGGCATATTTTGGTATACTTGATGATGTACCACAAATCACTGGGTCTTTGTTTATTTTTCCTCTTTCTTTTAAAGTTCTGCTCTTTAGACTGGATAACATCGATTGACCTATTGGCAAGTTCGGTGATTTTGCCATCTGCTATTCAAATCTGCTGTTGAGCCCCTCTAAGTAGATTTTTCATTTCAGTTATACTTTTCACTCCAGAATTTCTATTTGGCTGTGTTGTATAATTTCTATTTCCTTTTTGATATTCTCTATTTGGTAAGAGACATTGTTTTTATACTTTCTTTAAAAACATGGTTTACTTTAGTTCTTTCACTGCATTTATAAGTTTGTTAAAAAGTCTTTGTCTAGTAGGTACAACATCTGGTTTCCTTAGTGACAGTTTCTATTGTTTTTATTCCTGTATATGGGCCATAATTTCCTTTTTCTTTGCATGTGTCATAATTTTTATTAAAATCTGGATATTTAACAAAATTTAATATAGCAGGTCTAGAAATCATATTGCTCTCCCCTCAGAGTTTGTTATTATGCTCATTATTGTGATTGATGGTGGTTTTATTTTGTGAATGTAGTGACTTTCCTGGACTAATACTGTAAAGTCTGTATTTTTTCTTTTTTGTCATATATGGCCACTGAATTCTCTGTTCAGTTAGCTAATGAGTGGATAGAGGTTTTTTTTTTAAAGTGTTTTGAACCAGTAAGTCTCCCAACCTTTGCCAAGGAGCTCCATGTGTTTGTACGTGTGTGTGTGTGTATTGTTGTTGTTATTGAATGCTTTCCATACTTCCAGCAGTTTACAGCACTGCCTTAGTCTTTGCTTCCTGATTGCAGAGCCTTAATGTTGCCCAGAGGGAAGAGATTAGAACCTTCTCATGTCTTTCCTTGGTGTGTGCAGAGCTCTGAACATGATTTACAGAAATTATTTTTAAATTATATTTACAGAAATTATTAGGAATTATTTAACTGTCATTATTTTTATATTACATTTCTGCTTTTTTCTTGTAAAATCTTTCTTTTTTTTTTTTTACATCTTCTATTGATTCCATTTTGATGATTACTCAGTATTGAATGAGATGAGCTACTCTCAGATCAAATGGTTGCTGGACTTTCAGATAGAGAAATTCTCCTCTTGACCCAGAACTGTGTGTGTAAATTTGCTTTCAGATTTATTCTACCCTTGCTATTTGACCCTGGCAGCTTCAGAATTTACCTCCTCCATCATGAATTACCTGCAACAGTAGATTCTTGGTTAAAAACCAGAACGAAAGAAAGGTGTTCAGTTTGCATATTCCATTTCTGTTTTTCTGTCTAAGCTGCTCACCTTGCTTTTCCTCGTGCCTCCATCCCCACCAAAAAGCATCATACATCTTCCCAGGGAGTACCTCTGGATCCAAATATCTGAACAAAAGCTTCATTCCAGAGATGTCGTATTTACTCACAATTTAGCTATTTCACCACTGGAGTGTTTTCATTGTTATTTTCAAAGATTCCATATTTACTAAATGTTTATTTAACTTTAGCAAAAGTTTCCCCTTTAAAATTCTCACAGGATTGAATACATATGTGAAGAAATTTTAGAACAGATCTAGAATTTTCCCAAGTTTTGCTATTCTGTGTTTTTATGTGTGCATGGTTTATTTTAATAAAAAATTGATGTGTAAACTATGTAGTCTCACGAGCTTTTCACCGCCTGATGAATTTTTCTATTTCCTGACTTCTTGAAATCCAGCTTCACTGAGAAAAAGAAAATGTTTTCTGGAAGGGGGTTCAATTTTTGAGCTTGAGTGCTTGAGGTGAGACCAAAATTTGATGGTGTAGACGGCCATAGGTTAAGATAAGTGCTCCAGATGCCTTCCAGGCAGGAGAGATGTGGTCAGATGGTGGAAAAGAAGATAGACATGGAGTTAGGAGATTAATGAACAAAGATGAACTCTTCCAATTGGCAAATTTGGAAAGAGCTTTAGAGGAGGGCCCATAGTGAAGTAAATTCTAATATACCCATAGTTCTTTCTTTTAACAGAACAAAACTAAGAAAAGTAGTCAAAGTTAGAAAGAAGACAGACTTTTGACTGACTGAAGGATTAATAGAACAAAAATCACTTACTCGTGTGTGACTTCTCTGTAATTGATAGGAGGCAGGGTAGTGAAGATAAACTCAAGTGTCTTACCTCTTAGCCAAAGGTAAAGTAGTCTAACAACGAAAGGAGTCCTTTGAGATGTTGTCATTCGTCATGACAACCATATATTTCAAAGATTCCATTCTGGAGTGGATGTACTTGCCTAGAAAGTAGTGATATGCTCAAGTGGCTGGTAATGCTCACTGTCACTCCTGGGGAGGGAAGCTTCTGGTTCCTATGTTACCATCACTGAAAGGTAGCTCTGCAAACCAACAAGCTTGCTAGAAGTTGGGTGAAGGATATGAATAGAAAATTCACAGAAGAGGAAAACTGAATGGTCAATAAATATTACAAGATGCTTAATCGTCTTCAAAGTCATGGAGATGCAAACCAATAAAATACCATTTCACAACAAATAAGTAAAAGAATAACGACAAATAAGTAAACATTTTTAAATTGATTATCTAGATATTGGCAAAGGTAAAAGAAACTGGAACTTTCTCACACCACTGGAGGAAGTACAAATGATATAGCTACTTTGTAGAGCAATTTGTCACATTTTAGTAAAATTGAAAAATTGCAACCCAGAATTTCCACCTGTAGGTCCATAGATATAGAAACATTTATAGACTTTGTGTACTGGGAGGCACGGGGAAGTGTGTTCATTGCAGCATTTTTTTTTGGTAACAAATTTAAGATATAACTTGTATTCCATATAATTCACCTTTTTAAAGTGTACAACTCTGTAGTTTTAAATATAATTACAGACTTGTACAACCGTCAACACTATCTATGCACCTATATTGATAAGAGATATTGGTCTGTAGTTTTCTTGAGATGTCTTTGTCTGGTTTTGGTATCGGGGGTAATGCTAGCCTCATAGAATAAGTTGGATAATGTTCAATCCTCTCCTGTTTTTTAGAAGAGTTTATAAAGATTGTTGTCAATTTTTCGTTAAATACTTGGTAGAATTTACCACTAAAGTCATTTGGTTCTGACATTTTCTTTGTAGGAAGGTTTTTGACTACTAATTCAATCTCTTATTATAGTTCTATTCAATTTTTTTCTACTTCTTGAGCAAGTTTTGATAGTTTGTGTCTCTCTAGAAATCTCTCCACTTCATATGTTATGTAGTTTGTTGGCATACAATTATTCAGAGCATTCCCTTATAATCTTTTCAATTTCTGTAAGGTTTTTCTTAATTTTTGAAGCATTGTTTTGCCAGATATAGAAATCTTGGTTGACAATTTTTTTTTTCCTCCCAGCCCTTTGCATATGTCACCCTGCTACATTCTGCCATCCATGTTTCTGATGACAAACCAGCTGTTAATCTTATGACAATATCTTACACATGATGAGCTGCTTTTCACTTGTTGCTTTTAAGATTTTCTCTTTGTTTTGGGCTTTAGCCATGCTACTGGACATTCTTGGAGCTTTGTGTGTGCAGGTTAATGGGATTTTGGGGTTAAATTTGGGAAGTTTTTGGCCATTATTTCTGCTCCTTTCTCTCCTCTCCATCTATTACTCATATTAGGCATATTTTGGTATACTTGATGATGTACCACAAATCACTGGGTCTTTGTTTATTTTTCCTCTTTCTTTTAAAGTTCTGCTCTTTAGACTGGATAACATCGATTGACCTATTGGCAAGTTCGGTGATTTTGCCATCTGCTATTCAAATCTGCTGTTGAGCCCCTCTAAGTAGATTTTTCATTTCAGTTATACTTTTCACTCCAGAATTTCTATTTGGCTGTGTTGTATAATTTCTATTTCCTTTTTGATATTCTCTATTTGGTAAGAGACATTGTTTTTATACTTTCTTTAAAAACATGGTTTACTTTAGTTCTTTCACTGCATTTATAAGTTTGTTAAAAAGTCTTTGTCTAGTAGGTACAACATCTGGTTTCCTTAGTGACAGTTTCTATTGTTTTTATTCCTGTATATGGGCCATAATTTCCTTTTTCTTTGCATGTGTCATAATTTTTATTAAAATCTGGATATTTAACAAAATTTAATATAGCAGGTCTAGAAATCATATTGCTCTCCCCTCAGAGTTTGTTATTATGCTCATTATTGTGATTGATGGTGGTTTTATTTTGTGAATGTAGTGACTTTCCTGGACTAATACTGTAAAGTCTGTATTTTTTCTTTTTTGTCATATATGGCCACTGAATTCTCTGTTCAGTTAGCTAATGAGTGGATAGAGGTTTTTTTTTTAAAGTGTTTTGAACCAGTAAGTCTCCCAACCTTTGCCAAGGAGCTCCATGTGTTTGTACGTGTGTGTGTGTGTATTGTTGTTGTTATTGAATGCTTTCCATACTTCCAGCAGTTTACAGCACTGCCTTAGTCTTTGCTTCCTGATTGCAGAGCCTTAATGTTGCCCAGAGGGAAGAGATTAGAACCTTCTCATGTCTTTCCTTGGTGTGTGCAGAGCTCTGAACATGATTTACAGAAATTATTTTTAAATTATATTTACAGAAATTATTAGGAATTATTTAACTGTCATTATTTTTATATTACATTTCTGCTTTTTTCTTGTAAAATCTTTCTTTTTTTTTTTTTACATCTTCTATTGATTCCATTTTGATGATTACTCAGTATTGAATGAGATGAGCTACTCTCAGATCAAATGGTTGCTGGACTTTCAGATAGAGAAATTCTCCTCTTGACCCAGAACTGTGTGTGTAAATTTGCTTTCAGATTTATTCTACCCTTGCTATTTGACCCTGGCAGCTTCAGAATTTACCTCCTCCATCATGAATTACCTGCAACAGTAGATTCTTGGTTAAAAACCAGAACGAAAGAAAGGTGTTCAGTTTGCATATTCCATTTCTGTTTTTCTGTCTAAGCTGCTCACCTTGCTTTTCCTCGTGCCTCCATCCCCACCAAAAAGCATCATACATCTTCCCAGGGAGTACCTCTGGATCCAAATATCTGAACAAAAGCTTCATTCCAGAGATGTCGTATTTACTCACAATTTAGCTATTTCACCACTGGAGTGTTTTCATTGTTATTTTCAAAGATTCCGTATTTACTAAATGTTTATTTAACTTTAGCAAAAGTTTCCCCTTTAAAATTCTCACAGGATTGAATACATATGTGAAGAAATTTTAGAACAGATCTAGAATTTTCCCAAGTTTTGCTATTCTGTGTTTTTATGTGTGCATGGTTTATTTTAATAAAAAATTGATGTGTAAACTATGTAGTCTCACGAGCTTTTCACCGCCTGATGAATTTTTCTATTTCCTGACTTCTTGAAATCCAGCTTCACTGAGAAAAAGAAAATGTTGTCTGGAAGGGGGTTCAATTTTTGAGCTTGAGTGCTTGAGGTGAGACCAAAATTTGATGGTGTAGATGGCCATAGGTTAAGATAAGTGCTCCAGATGCCTTCCAGGCAGGAGAGATGTGGTCAGATGGTGGAAAAGAAGATAGACATGGAGTTAGGAGATTAATGAACAAAGATGAACTCTTCCAATTGGCAAATTTGGAAAGAGCTTTAGAGGAGGGCCCATAGTGAAGTAAATTCTAATATACCCATAGTTCTTTCTTTTAACAGAACAAAACTAAGAAAAGTAGTCAAAGTTAGAAAGAAGACAGACTTTTGACTGACTGAAGGATTAATAGAATAAAAATCACTTACTCGTGTGTGACTTCTCTGTAATTGATAGGAGGCAGGGTAGTGAAGATAAACTCAAGTGTCTTACCTCTTAGCCAAAGGTAAAGTAGTCTAACAACGAAAGGAGTCCTTTGAGATGTTGTCATTCGTCATGACAACCATATATTTCAAAGATTCCATTCTGGAGTGGATGTACTTGCCTAGAAAGTAGTGATATGCTCAAGTGGCTGGTAATGCTCACTGTCACTCCTGGGGAGGGAAGCTTCTGGTTCCTATGTTACCATCACTGAAAGGTAGCTCTGCAAACCAACAAGCTTGCTAGAAGTTGGGTGAAGGATATGAATAGAAAATTCACAGAAGAGGAAAACTGAATGGTCAATAAATATTACAAGATGCTTAATCGTCTTCAAAGTCATGGAGATGCAAACCAATAAAATACCATTTCACAACAAATAAGTAAAAGAATAACGACAAATAAGTAAACATTTTTAAATTGATTATCTAGATATTGGCAAAGGTAAAAGAAACTGGAACTTTCTCACACCACTGGAGGAAGTACAAATGATATAGCTACTTTGTAGAGCAATTTGTCACATTTTAGTAAAATTGAAAAATTGCAACCCAGAATTTCCACCTGTAGGTCCATAGATATAGAAACATTTATAGACTTTGTGTACTGGGAGGCACGGGGAAGTGTGTTCATTGCAGCATTTTTTTTTGGTAACAAATTTAAGATATAACTTGTATTCCATATAATTCACCTTTTTAAAGTGTACAACTCTGTAGTTTTAAATATAATTACAGACTTGTACAACCGTCAACACTATCTATGCACCTATATTGATAAGAGATATTGGTCTGTAGTTTTCTTGAGATGTCTTTGTCTGGTTTTGGTATCGGGGGTAATGCTAGCCTCATAGAATAAGTTGGATAATGTTCAATCCTCTCCTGTTTTTTAGAAGAGTTTATAAAGATTGTTGTCAATTTTTCGTTAAATACTTGGTAGAATTTACCACTAAAGTCATTTGGTTCTGACATTTTCTTTGTAGGAAGGTTTTTGACTACTAATTCAATCTCTTATTATAGTTCTATTCAATTTTTTTCTACTTCTTGAGCAAGTTTTGATAGTTTGTGTCTCTCTAGAAATCTCTCCACTTCATATGTTATGTAGTTTGTTGGCATACAATTATTCAGAGCATTCCCTTATAATCTTTTCAATTTCTGTAAGGTTTTTCTTAATTTTTGAAGCATTGTTTTGCCAGATATAGAAATCTTGGTTGACAATTTTTTTTTTCCTCCCAGCCCTTTGCATATGTCACCCTGCTACATTCTGCCATCCATGTTTCTGATGACAAACCAGCTGTTAATCTTATGACAATATCTTACACATGATGAGCTGCTTTTCACTTGTTGCTTTTAAGATTTTCTCTTTGTTTTGGGCTTTAGCCATGCTACTGGACATTCTTGGAGCTTTGTGTGTGCAGGTTAATGGGATTTTGGGGTTAAATTTGGGAAGTTTTTGGCCATTATTTCTGCTCCTTTCTCTCCTCTCCATCTATTACTCATATTAGGCATATTTTGGTATACTTGATGATGTACCACAAATCACTGGGTCTTTGTTTATTTTTCCTCTTTCTTTTAAAGTTCTGCTCTTTAGACTGGATAACATCGATTGACCTATTGGCAAGTTCGGTGATTTTGCCATCTGCTATTCAAATCTGCTGTTGAGCCCCTCTAAGTAGATTTTTCATTTCAGTTATACTTTTCACTCCAGAATTTCTATTTGGCTGTGTTGTATAATTTCTATTTCCTTTTTGATATTCTCTATTTGGTAAGAGACATTGTTTTTATACTTTCTTTAAAAACATGGTTTACTTTAGTTCTTTCACTGCATTTATAAGTTTGTTAAAAAGTCTTTGTCTAGTAGGTACAACATCTGGTTTCCTTAGTGACAGTTTCTATTGTTTTTATTCCTGTATATGGGCCATAATTTCCTTTTTCTTTGCATGTGTCATAATTTTTATTAAAATCTGGATATTTAACAAAATTTAATATAGCAGGTCTAGAAATCATATTGCTCTCCCCTCAGAGTTTGTTATTATGCTCATTATTGTGATTGATGGTGGTTTTATTTTGTGAATGTAGTGACTTTCCTGGACTAATACTGTAAAGTCTGTATTTTTTCTTTTTTGTCATATATGGCCACTGAATTCTCTGTTCAGTTAGCTAATGAGTGGATAGAGGTTTTTTTTTTAAAGTGTTTTGAACCAGTAAGTCTCCCAACCTTTGCCAAGGAGCTCCATGTGTTTGTACGTGTGTGTGTGTGTATTGTTGTTGTTATTGAATGCTTTCCATACTTCCAGCAGTTTACAGCACTGCCTTAGTCTTTGCTTCCTGATTGCAGAGCCTTAATGTTGCCCAGAGGGAAGAGATTAGAACCTTCTCATGTCTTTCCTTGGTGTGTGCAGAGCTCTGAACATGATTTACAGAAATTATTTTTAAATTATATTTACAGAAATTATTAGGAATTATTTAACTGTCATTATTTTTATATTACATTTCTGCTTTTTTCTTGTAAAATCTTTCTTTTTTTTTTTTTACATCTTCTATTGATTCCATTTTGATGATTACTCAGTATTGAATGAGATGAGCTACTCTCAGATCAAATGGTTGCTGGACTTTCAGATAGAGAAATTCTCCTCTTGACCCAGAACTGTGTGTGTAAATTTGCTTTCAGATTTATTCTACCCTTGCTATTTGACCCTGGCAGCTTCAGAATTTACCTCCTCCATCATGAATTACCTGCAACAGTAGATTCTTGGTTAAAAACCAGAACGAAAGAAAGGTGTTCAGTTTGCATATTCCATTTCTGTTTTTCTGTCTAAGCTGCTCACCTTGCTTTTCCTCGTGCCTCCATCCCCACCAAAAAGCATCATACATCTTCCCAGGGAGTACCTCTGGATCCAAATATCTGAACAAAAGCTTCATTCCAGAGATGTCGTATTTACTCACAATTTAGCTATTTCACCACTGGAGTGTTTTCATTGTTATTTTCAAAGATTCCATATTTACTAAATGTTTATTTAACTTTAGCAAAAGTTTCCCCTTTAAAATTCTCACAGGATTGAATACATATGTGAAGAAATTTTAGAACAGATCTAGAATTTTCCCAAGTTTTGCTATTCTGTGTTTTTATGTGTGCATGGTTTATTTTAATAAAAAATTGATGTGTAAACTATGTAGTCTCACGAGCTTTTCACCGCCTGATGAATTTTTCTATTTCCTGACTTCTTGAAATCCAGCTTCACTGAGAAAAAGAAAATGTTTTCTGGAGGGGGGTTCAATTTTTGAGCTTGAGTGCTTGAGGTGAGACCAAAATTTGATGGTGTAGACGGCCATAGGTTAAGATAAGTGCTCCAGATGCCTTCCAGGCAGGAGAGATGTGGTCAGATGGTGGAAAAGAAGATAGACATGGAGTTAGGAGATTAATGAACAAAGATGAACTCTTCCAATTGGCAAATTTGGAAAGAGCTTTAGAGGAGGGCCCATAGTGAAGTAAATTCTAATATACCCATAGTTCTTTCTTTTAACAGAACAAAACTAAGAAAAGTAGTCAAAGTTAGAAAGAAGACAGACTTTTGACTGACTGAAGGATTAATAGAACAAAAATCACTTACTCGTGTGTGACTTCTCTGTAATTGATAGGAGGCAGGGTAGTGAAGATAAACTCAAGTGTCTTACCTCTTAGCCAAAGGTAAAGTAGTCTAACAACGAAAGGAGTCCTTTGAGATGTTGTCATTCGTCATGACAACCATATATTTCAAAGATTCCATTCTGGAGTGGATGTACTTGCCTAGAAAGTAGTGATATGCTCAAGTGGCTGGTAATGCTCACTGTCACTCCTGGGGAGGGAAGCTTCTGGTTCCTATGTTACCATCACTGAAAGGTAGCTCTGCAAACCAACAAGCTTGCTAGAAGTTGGGTGAAGGATATGAATAGAAAATTCACAGAAGAGGAAAACTGAATGGTCAATAAATATTACAAGATGCTTAATCGTCTTCAAAGTCATGGAGATGCAAACCAATAAAATACCATTTCACAACAAATAAGTAAAAGAATAACGACAAATAAGTAAACATTTTTAAATTGATTATCTAGATATTGGCAAAGGTAAAAGAAACTGGAACTTTCTCACACCACTGGAGGAAGTACAAATGATATAGCTACTTTGTAGAGCAATTTGTCACATTTTAGTAAAATTGAAAAATTGCAACCCAGAATTTCCACCTGTAGGTCCATAGATATAGAAACATTTATAGACTTTGTGTACTGGGAGGCACGGGGAAGTGTGTTCATTGCAGCATTTTTTTTTGGTAACAAATTTAAGATATAACTTGTATTCCATATAATTCACCTTTTTAAAGTGTACAACTCTGTAGTTTTAAATATAATTACAGACTTGTACAACCGTCAACACTATCTATGCACCTATATTGATAAGAGATATTGGTCTGTAGTTTTCTTGAGATGTCTTTGTCTGGTTTTGGTATCGGGGGTAATGCTGGCCTCATAGAATAAGTTGGATAATGTTCAATCCTCTCCTGTTTTTTAGAAGAGTTTATAAAGATTGTTGTCAATTTTTCGTTAAATACTTGGTAGAATTTACCACTAAAGTCATTTGGTTCTGACATTTTCTTTGTAGGAAGGTTTTTGACTACTAATTCAATCTCTTATTATAGTTCTATTCAATTTTTTTCTACTTCTTGAGCAAGTTTTGATAGTTTGTGTCTCTCTAGAAATCTCTCCACTTCATATGTTATGTAGTTTGTTGGCATACAATTATTCAGAGCATTCCCTTATAATCTTTTCAATTTCTGTAAGGTTTTTCTTAATTTTTGAAGCATTGTTTTGCCAGATATAGAAATCTTGGTTGACAATTTTTTTTTTCCTCCCAGCCCTTTGCATATGTCACCCTGCTACATTCTGCCATCCATGTTTCTGATGACAAACCAGCTGTTAATCTTATGACAATATCTTACACATGATGAGCTGCTTTTCACTTGTTGCTTTTAAGATTTTCTCTTTGTTTTGGGCTTTAGCCATGCTACTGGACATTCTTGGAGCTTTGTGTGTGCAGGTTAATGGGATTTTGGGGTTAAATTTGGGAAGTTTTTGGCCATTATTTCTGCTCCTTTCTCTCCTCTCCATCTATTACTCATATTAGGCATATTTTGGTATACTTGATGATGTACCACAAATCACTGGGTCTTTGTTTATTTTTCCTCTTTCTTTTAAAGTTCTGCTCTTTAGACTGGATAACATCGATTGACCTATTGGCAAGTTCGGTGATTTTGCCATCTGCTATTCAAATCTGCTGTTGAGCCCCTCTAAGTAGATTTTTCATTTCAGTTATACTTTTCACTCCAGAATTTCTATTTGGCTGTGTTGTATAATTTCTATTTCCTTTTTGATATTCTCTATTTGGTAAGAGACATTGTTTTTATACTTTCTTTAAAAACATGGTTTACTTTAGTTCTTTCACTGCATTTATAAGTTTGTTAAAAAGTCTTTGTCTAGTAGGTACAACATCTGGTTTCCTTAGTGACAGTTTCTATTGTTTTTATTCCTGTATATGGGCCATAATTTCCTTTTTCTTTGCATGTGTCATAATTTTTATTAAAATCTGGATATTTAACAAAATTTAATATAGCAGGTCTAGAAATCATATTGCTCTCCCCTCAGAGTTTGTTATTATGCTCATTATTGTGATTGATGGTGGTTTTATTTTGTGAATGTAGTGACTTTCCTGGACTAATACTGTAAAGTCTGTATTTTTTCTTTTTTGTCATATATGGCCACTGAATTCTCTGTTCAGTTAGCTAATGAGTGGATAGAGGTTTTTTTTTTAAAGTGTTTTGAACCAGTAAGTCTCCCAACCTTTGCCAAGGAGCTCCATGTGTTTGTACGTGTGTGTGTGTGTATTGTTGTTGTTATTGAATGCTTTCCATACTTCCAGCAGTTTACAGCACTGCCTTAGTCTTTGCTTCCTGATTGCAGAGCCTTAATGTTGCCCAGAGGGAAGAGATTAGAACCTTCTCATGTCTTTCCTTGGTGTGTGCAGAGCTCTGAACATGATTTACAGAAATTATTTTTAAATTATATTTACAGAAATTATTAGGAATTATTTAACTGTCATTATTTTTATATTACATTTCTGCTTTTTTCTTGTAAAATCTTTCTTTTTTTTTTTTTACATCTTCTATTGATTCCATTTTGATGATTACTCAGTATTGAATGAGATGAGCTACTCTCAGATCAAATGGTTGCTGGACTTTCAGATAGAGAAATTCTCCTCTTGACCCAGAACTGTGTGTGTAAATTTGCTTTCAGATTTATTCTACCCTTGCTATTTGACCCTGGCAGCTTCAGAATTTACCTCCTCCATCATGAATTACCTGCAACAGTAGATTCTTGGTTAAAAACCAGAACGAAAGAAAGGTGTTCAGTTTGCATATTCCATTTCTGTTTTTCTGTCTAAGCTGCTCACCTTGCTTTTCCTCGTGCCTCCATCCCCACCAAAAAGCATCATACATCTTCCCAGGGAGTACCTCTGGATCCAAATATCTGAACAAAAGCTTCATTCCAGAGATGTCGTATTTACTCACAATTTAGCTATTTCACCACTGGAGTGTTTTCATTGTTATTTTCAAAGATTCCGTATTTACTAAATGTTTATTTAACTTTAGCAAAAGTTTCCCCTTTAAAATTCTCACAGGATTGAATACATATGTGAAGAAATTTTAGAACAGATCTAGAATTTTCCCAAGTTTTGCTATTCTGTGTTTTTATGTGTGCATGGTTTATTTTAATAAAAAATTGATGTGTAAACTATGTAGTCTCACGAGCTTTTCACCGCCTGATGAATTTTTCTATTTCCTGACTTCTTGAAATCCAGCTTCACTGAGAAAAAGAAAATGTTGTCTGGAAGGGGGTTCAATTTTTGAGCTTGAGTGCTTGAGGTGAGACCAAAATTTGATGGTGTAGACGGCCATAGGTTAAGATAAGTGCTCCAGATGCCTTCCAGGCAGGAGAGATGTGGTCAGATGGTGGAAAAGAAGATAGACATGGAGTTAGGAGATTAATGAACAAAGATGAACTCTTCCAATTGGCAAATTTGGAAAGAGCTTTAGAGGAGGGCCCATAGTGAAGTAAATTCTAATATACCCATAGTTCTTTCTTTTAACAGAACAAAACTAAGAAAAGTAGTCAAAGTTAGAAAGAAGACAGACTTTTGACTGACTGAAGGATTAATAGAACAAAAATCACTTACTCGTGTGTGACTTCTCTGTAATTGATAGGAGGCAGGGTAGTGAAGATAAACTCAAGTGTCTTACCTCTTAGCCAAAGGTAAAGTAGTCTAACAACGAAAGGAGTCCTTTGAGATGTTGTCATTCGTCATGACAACCATATATTTCAAAGATTCCATTCTGGAGTGGATGTACTTGCCTAGAAAGTAGTGATATGCTCAAGTGGCTGGTAATGCTCACTGTCACTCCTGGGGAGGGAAGCTTCTGGTTCCTATGTTACCATCACTGAAAGGTAGCTCTGCAAACCAACAAGCTTGCTAGAAGTTGGGTGAAGGATATGAATAGAAAATTCACAGAAGAGGAAAACTGAATGGTCAATAAATATTACAAGATGCTTAATCGTCTTCAAAGTCATGGAGATGCAAACCAATAAAATACCATTTCACAACAAATAAGTAAAAGAATAACGACAAATAAGTAAACATTTTTAAATTGATTATCTAGATATTGGCAAAGGTAAAAGAAACTGGAACTTTCTCACACCACTGGAGGAAGTACAAATGATATAGCTACTTTGTAGAGCAATTTGTCACATTTTAGTAAAATTGAAAAATTGCAACCCAGAATTTCCACCTGTAGGTCCATAGATATAGAAACATTTATAGACTTTGTGTACTGGGAGGCACGGGGAAGTGTGTTCATTGCAGCATTTTTTTTTGGTAACAAATTTAAGATATAACTTGTATTCCATATAATTCACCTTTTTAAAGTGTACAACTCTGTAGTTTTAAATATAATTACAGACTTGTACAACCGTCAACACTATCTATGCACCTATATTGATAAGAGATATTGGTCTGTAGTTTTCTTGAGATGTCTTTGTCTGGTTTTGGTATCGGGGGTAATGCTGGCCTCATAGAATAAGTTGGATAATGTTCAATCCTCTCCTGTTTTTTAGAAGAGTTTATAAAGATTGTTGTCAATTTTTCGTTAAATACTTGGTAGAATTTACCACTAAAGTCATTTGGTTCTGACATTTTCTTTGTAGGAAGGTTTTTGACTACTAATTCAATCTCTTATTATAGTTCTATTCAATTTTTTTCTACTTCTTGAGCAAGTTTTGATAGTTTGTGTCTCTCTAGAAATCTCTCCACTTCATATGTTATGTAGTTTGTTGGCATACAATTATTCAGAGCATTCCCTTATAATCTTTTCAATTTCTGTAAGGTTTTTCTTAATTTTTGAAGCATTGTTTTGCCAGATATAGAAATCTTGGTTGACAATTTTTTTTTTCCTCCCAGCCCTTTGCATATGTCACCCTGCTACATTCTGCCATCCATGTTTCTGATGACAAACCAGCTGTTAATCTTATGACAATATCTTACACATGATGAGCTGCTTTTCACTTGTTGCTTTTAAGATTTTCTCTTTGTTTTGGGCTTTAGCCATGCTACTGGACATTCTTGGAGCTTTGTGTGTGCAGGTTAATGGGATTTTGGGGTTAAATTTGGGAAGTTTTTGGCCATTATTTCTGCTCCTTTCTCTCCTCTCCATCTATTACTCATATTAGGCATATTTTGGTATACTTGATGATGTACCACAAATCACTGGGTCTTTGTTTATTTTTCCTCTTTCTTTTAAAGTTCTGCTCTTTAGACTGGATAACATCGATTGACCTATTGGCAAGTTCGGTGATTTTGCCATCTGCTATTCAAATCTGCTGTTGAGCCCCTCTAAGTAGATTTTTCATTTCAGTTATACTTTTCACTCCAGAATTTCTATTTGGCTGTGTTGTATAATTTCTATTTCCTTTTTGATATTCTCTATTTGGTAAGAGACATTGTTTTTATACTTTCTTTAAAAACATGGTTTACTTTAGTTCTTTCACTGCATTTATAAGTTTGTTAAAAAGTCTTTGTCTAGTAGGTACAACATCTGGTTTCCTTAGTGACAGTTTCTATTGTTTTTATTCCTGTATATGGGCCATAATTTCCTTTTTCTTTGCATGTGTCATAATTTTTATTAAAATCTGGATATTTAACAAAATTTAATATAGCAGGTCTAGAAATCATATTGCTCTCCCCTCAGAGTTTGTTATTATGCTCATTATTGTGATTGATGGTGGTTTTATTTTGTGAATGTAGTGACTTTCCTGGACTAATACTGTAAAGTCTGTATTTTTTCTTTTTTGTCATATATGGCCACTGAATTCTCTGTTCAGTTAGCTAATGAGTGGATAGAGGTTTTTTTTTTAAAGTGTTTTGAACCAGTAAGTCTCCCAACCTTTGCCAAGGAGCTCCATGTGTTTGTACGTGTGTGTGTGTGTATTGTTGTTGTTATTGAATGCTTTCCATACTTCCAGCAGTTTACAGCACTGCCTTAGTCTTTGCTTCCTGATTGCAGAGCCTTAATGTTGCCCAGAGGGAAGAGATTAGAACCTTCTCATGTCTTTCCTTGGTGTGTGCAGAGCTCTGAACATGATTTACAGAAATTATTTTTAAATTATATTTACAGAAATTATTAGGAATTATTTAACTGTCATTATTTTTATATTACATTTCTGCTTTTTTCTTGTAAAATCTTTCTTTTTTTTTTTTTTACATCTTCTATTGATTCCATTTTGATGATTACTCAGTATTGAATGAGATGAGCTACTCTCAGATCAAATGGTTGCTGGACTTTCAGATAGAGAAATTCTCCTCTTGACCCAGAACTGTGTGTGTAAATTTGCTTTCAGATTTATTCTACCCTTGCTATTTGACCCTGGCAGCTTCAGAATTTACCTCCTCCATCATGAATTACCTGCAACAGTAGATTCTTGGTTAAAAACCAGAACGAAAGAAAGGTGTTCAGTTTGCATATTCCATTTCTGTTTTTCTGTCTAAGCTGCTCACCTTGCTTTTCCTCGTGCCTCCATCCCCACCAAAAAGCATCATACATCTTCCCAGGGAGTACCTCTGGATCCAAATATCTGAACAAAAGCTTCATTCCAGAGATGTCGTATTTACTCACAATTTAGCTATTTCACCACTGGAGTGTTTTCATTGTTATTTTCAAAGATTCCGTATTTACTAAATGTTTATTTAACTTTAGCAAAAGTTTCCCCTTTAAAATTCTCACAGGATTGAATACATATGTGAAGAAATTTTAGAACAGATCTAGAATTTTCCCAAGTTTTGCTATTCTGTGTTTTTATGTGTGCATGGTTTATTTTAATAAAAAATTGATGTGTAAACTATGTAGTCTCACGAGCTTTTCACCGCCTGATGAATTTTTCTATTTCCTGACTTCTTGAAATCCAGCTTCACTGAGAAAAAGAAAATGTTTTCTGGAGGGGGGTTCAATTTTTGAGCTTGAGTGCTTGAGGTGAGACCAAAATTTGATGGTGTAGACGGCCATAGGTTAAGATAAGTGCTCCAGATGCCTTCCAGGCAGGAGAGATGTGGTCAGATGGTGGAAAAGAAGATAGACATGGAGTTAGGAGATTAATGAACAAAGATGAACTCTTCCAATTGGCAAATTTGGAAAGAGCTTTAGAGGAGGGCCCATAGTGAAGTAAATTCTAATATACCCATAGTTCTTTCTTTTAACAGAACAAAACTAAGAAAAGTAGTCAAAGTTAGAAAGAAGACAGACTTTTGACTGACTGAAGGATTAATAGAACAAAAATCACTTACTCGTGTGTGACTTCTCTGTAATTGATAGGAGGCAGGGTAGTGAAGATAAACTCAAGTGTCTTACCTCTTAGCCAAAGGTAAAGTAGTCTAACAACGAAAGGAGTCCTTTGAGATGTTGTCATTCGTCATGACAACCATATATTTCAAAGATTCCATTCTGGAGTGGATGTACTTGCCTAGAAAGTAGTGATATGCTCAAGTGGCTGGTAATGCTCACTGTCACTCCTGGGGAGGGAAGCTTCTGGTTCCTATGTTACCATCACTGAAAGGTAGCTCTGCAAACCAACAAGCTTGCTAGAAGTTGGGTGAAGGATATGAATAGAAAATTCACAGAAGAGGAAAACTGAATGGTCAATAAATATTACAAGATGCTTAATCGTCTTCAAAGTCATGGAGATGCAAACCAATAAAATACCATTTCACAACAAATAAGTAAAAGAATAACGACAAATAAGTAAACATTTTTAAATTGATTATCTAGATATTGGCAAAGGTAAAAGAAACTGGAACTTTCTCACACCACTGGAGGAAGTACAAATGATATAGCTACTTTGTAGAGCAATTTGTCACATTTTAGTAAAATTGAAAAATTGCAACCCAGAATTTCCACCTGTAGGTCCATAGATATAGAAACATTTATAGACTTTGTGTACTGGGAGGCACGGGGAAGTGTGTTCATTGCAGCATTTTTTTTGGTAACAAATTTAAGATATAACTTGTATTCCATATAATTCACCTTTTTAAAGTGTACAACTCTGTAGTTTTAAATATAATTACAGACTTGTACAACCGTCAACACTATCTATGCACCTATATTGATAAGAGATATTGGTCTGTAGTTTTCTTGAGATGTCTTTGTCTGGTTTTGGTATCGGGGGTAATGCTGGCCTCATAGAATAAGTTGGATAATGTTCAATCCTCTCCTGTTTTTTAGAAGAGTTTATAAAGATTGTTGTCAATTTTTCGTTAAATACTTGGTAGAATTTACCACTAAAGTCATTTGGTTCTGACATTTTCTTTGTAGGAAGGTTTTTGACTACTAATTCAATCTCTTATTATAGTTCTATTCAATTTTTTTCTACTTCTTGAGCAAGTTTTGATAGTTTGTGTCTCTCTAGAAATCTCTCCACTTCATACGTTATGTAGTTTGTTGGCATACAATTATTCAGAGCATTCCCTTATAATCTTTTCAATTTCTGTAAGGTTTTTCTTAATTTTTGAAGCATTGTTTTGCCAGATATAGAAATCTTGGTTGACAATTTTTTTTTTCCTCCCAGCCCTTTGCATATGTCACCCTGCTACATTCTGCCATCCATGTTTCTGATGACAAACCAGCTGTTAATCTTATGACAATATCTTACACATGATGAGCTGCTTTTCACTTGTTGCTTTTAAGATTTTCTCTTTGTTTTGGGCTTTAGCCATGCTACTGGACATTCTTGGAGCTTTGTGTGTGCAGGTTAATGGGATTTTGGGGTTAAATTTGGGAAGTTTTTGGCCATTATTTCTGCTCCTTTCTCTCCTCTCCATCTATTACTCATATTAGGCATATTTTGGTATACTTGATGATGTACCACAAATCACTGGGTCTTTGTTTATTTTTCCTCTTTCTTTTAAAGTTCTGCTCTTTAGACTGGATAACATCGATTGACCTATTGGCAAGTTCGGTGATTTTGCCATCTGCTATTCAAATCTGCTGTTGAGCCCCTCTAAGTAGATTTTTCATTTCAGTTATACTTTTCACTCCAGAATTTCTATTTGGCTGTGTTGTATAATTTCTATTTCCTTTTTGATATTCTCTATTTGGTAAGAGACATTGTTTTTATACTTTCTTTAAAAACATGGTTTACTTTAGTTCTTTCACTGCATTTATAAGTTTGTTAAAAAGTCTTTGTCTAGTAGGTACAACATCTGGTTTCCTTAGTGACAGTTTCTATTGTTTTTATTCCTGTATATGGGCCATAATTTCCTTTTTCTTTGCATGTGTCATAATTTTTATTAAAATCTGGATATTTAACAAAATTTAATATAGCAGGTCTAGAAATCATATTGCTCTCCCCTCAGAGTTTGTTATTATGCTCATTATTGTGATTGATGGTGGTTTTATTTTGTGAATGTAGTGACTTTCCTGGACTAATACTGTAAAGTCTGTATTTTTTCTTTTTTGTCATATATGGCCACTGAATTCTCTGTTCAGTTAGCTAATGAGTGGATAGAGGTTTTTTTTTTAAAGTGTTTTGAACCAGTAAGTCTCCCAACCTTTGCCAAGGAGCTCCATGTGTTTGTACGTGTGTGTGTGTGTGTATTGTTGTTGTTATTGAATGCTTTCCATACTTCCAGCAGTTTACAGCACTGCCTTAGTCTTTGCTTCCTGATTGCAGAGCCTTAATGTTGCCCAGAGGGAAGAGATTAGAACCTTCTCATGTCTTTCCTTGGTGTGGGCAGAGCTCTGAACATGATTTACAGAAATTATTTTTAAATTATATTTACAGAAATTATTAGGAATTATTTAACTGTCATTATTTTTATATTACATTTCTGCTTTTTTCTTGTAAAATCTTTCTTTTTTTTTTTTTTACATCTTCTATTGATTCCATTTTGATGATTACTCAGTATTGAATGAGATGAGCTACTCTCAGATCAAATGGTTGCTGGACTTTCAGATAGAGAAATTCTCCTCTTGACCCAGAACTGTGTGTGTAAATTTGCTTTCAGATTTATTCTACCCTTGCTATTTGACCCTGGCAGCTTCAGAATTTACCTCCTCCATCATGAATTACCTGCAACAGTAGATTCTTGGTTAAAAACCAGAACGAAAGAAAGGTGTTCAGTTTGCATATTCCATTTCTGTTTTTCTGTCTAAGCTGCTCACCTTGCTTTTCCTCGTGCCTCCATCCCCACCAAAAAGCATCATACATCTTCCCAGGGAGTACCTCTGGATCCAAATATCTGAACAAAAGCTTCATTCCAGAGATGTCGTATTTACTCACAATTTAGCTATTTCACCACTGGAGTGTTTTCATTGTTATTTTCAAAGATTCCATATTTACTAAATGTTTATTTAACTTTAGCAAAAGTTTCCCCTTTAAAATTCTCACAGGATTGAATACATATGTGAAGAAATTTTAGAACAGATCTAGAATTTTCCCAAGTTTTGCTATTCTGTGTTTTTATGTGTGCATGGTTTATTTTAATAAAAAATTGATGTGTAAACTATGTAGTCTCACGAGCTTTTCACCGCCTGATGAATTTTTCTATTTCCTGACTTCTTGAAATCCAGCTTCACTGAGAAAAAGAAAATGTTTTCTGGAAGGGGGTTCAATTTTTGAGCTTGAGTGCTTGAGGTGAGACCAAAATTTGATGGTGTAGACGGCCATAGGTTAAGATAAGTGCTCCAGATGCCTTCCAGGCAGGAGAGATGTGGTCAGATGGTGGAAAAGAAGATAGACATGGAGTTAGGAGATTAATGAACAAAGATGAACTCTTCCAATTGGCAAATTTGGAAAGAGCTTTAGAGGAGGGCCCATAGTGAAGTAAATTCTAATATACCCATAGTTCTTTCTTTTAACAGAACAAAACTAAGAAAAGTAGTCAAAGTTAGAAAGAAGACAGACTTTTGACTGACTGAAGGATTAATAGAACAAAAATCACTTACTCGTGTGTGACTTCTCTGTAATTGATAGGAGGCAGGGTAGTGAAGATAAACTCAAGTGTCTTACCTCTTAGCCAAAGGTAAAGTAGTCTAACAACGAAAGGAGTCCTTTGAGATGTTGTCATTCGTCATGACAACCATATATTTCAAAGATTCCATTCTGGAGTGGATGTACTTGCCTAGAAAGTAGTGATATGCTCAAGTGGCTGGTAATGCTCACTGTCACTCCTGGGGAGGGAAGCTTCTGGTTCCTATGTTACCATCACTGAAAGGTAGCTCTGCAAACCAACAAGCTTGCTAGAAGTTGGGTGAAGGATATGAATAGAAAATTCACAGAAGAGGAAAACTGAATGGTCAATAAATATTACAAGATGCTTAATCGTCTTCAAAGTCATGGAGATGCAAACCAATAAAATACCATTTCACAACAAATAAGTAAAAGAATAACGACAAATAAGTAAACATTTTTAAATTGATTATCTAGATATTGGCAAAGGTAAAAGAAACTGGAACTTTCTCACACCACTGCAGGAAGTACAAATGATATAGCTACTTTGTAGAGCAATTTGTCACATTTTAGTAAAATTGAAAAATTGCAACCCAGAATTTCCACCTGTAGGTCCATAGATATAGAAACATTTATAGACTTTGTGTACTGGGAGGCACGGGGAAGTGTGTTCATTGCAGCATTTTTTTTGGTAACAAATTTAAGATATAACTTGTATTCCATATAATTCACCTTTTTAAAGTGTACAACTCTGTAGTTTTAAATATAATTACAGACTTGTACAACCGTCAACACTATCTATGCACCTATATTGATAAGAGATATTGGTCTGTAGTTTTCTTGAGATGTCTTTGTCTGGTTTTGGTATCGGGGGTAATGCTGGCCTCATAGAATAAGTTGGATAATGTTCAATCCTCTCCTGTTTTTTAGAAGAGTTTATAAAGATTGTTGTCAATTTTTCGTTAAATACTTGGTAGAATTTACCACTAAAGTCATTTGGTTCTGACATTTTCTTTGTAGGAAGGTTTTTGACTACTAATTCAATCTCTTATTATAGTTCTATTCAATTTTTTTCTACTTCTTGAGCAAGTTTTGATAGTTTGTGTCTCTCTAGAAATCTCTCCACTTCATATGTTATGTAGTTTGTTGGCATACAATTATTCAGAGCATTCCCTTATAATCTTTTCAATTTCTGTAAGGTTTTTCTTAATTTTTGAAGCATTGTTTTGCCAGATATAGAAATCTTGGTTGACAATTTTTTTTTTTCCTCCCAGCCCTTTGCATATGTCACCCTGCTACATTCTGCCATCCATGTTTCTGATGACAAACCAGCTGTTAATCTTATGACAATATCTTACACATGATGAGCTGCTTTTCACTTGTTGCTTTTAAGATTTTCTCTTTGTTTTGGGCTTTAGCCATGCTACTGGACATTCTTGGAGCTTTGTGTGTGCAGGTTAATGGGATTTTGGGGTTAAATTTGGGAAGTTTTTGGCCATTATTTCTGCTCCTTTCTCTCCTCTCCATCTATTACTCATATTAGGCATATTTTGGTATACTTGATGATGTACCACAAATCACTGGGTCTTTGTTTATTTTTCCTCTTTCTTTTAAAGTTCTGCTCTTTAGACTGGATAACATCGATTGACCTATTGGCAAGTTCGGTGATTTTGCCATCTGCTATTCAAATCTGCTGTTGAGCCCCTCTAAGTAGATTTTTCATTTCAGTTATACTTTTCACTCCAGAATTTCTATTTGGCTGTGTTGTATAATTTCTATTTCCTTTTTGATATTCTCTATTTGGTAAGAGACATTGTTTTTATACTTTCTTTAAAAACATGGTTTACTTTAGTTCTTTCACTGCATTTATAAGTTTGTTAAAAAGTCTTTGTCTAGTAGGTACAACATCTGGTTTCCTTAGTGACAGTTTCTATTGTTTTTATTCCTGTATATGGGCCATAATTTCCTTTTTCTTTGCATGTGTCATAATTTTTATTAAAATCTGGATATTTAACAAAATTTAATATAGCAGGTCTAGAAATCATATTGCTCTCCCCTCAGAGTTTGTTATTATGCTCATTATTGTGATTGATGGTGGTTTTATTTTGTGAATGTAGTGACTTTCCTGGACTAATACTGTAAAGTCTGTATTTTTTCTTTTTTGTCATATATGGCCACTGAATTCTCTGTTCAGTTAGCTAATGAGTGGATAGAGGTTATTTTTTTAAAGTGTTTTGAACCAGTAAGTCTCCCAACCTTTGCCAAGGAGCTCCATGTGTTTGTACGTGTGTGTGTGTGTGTATTGTTGTTGTTATTGAATGCTTTCCATACTTCCAGCAGTTTACAGCACTGCCTTAGTCTTTGCTTCCTGATTGCAGAGCCTTAATGTTGCCCAGAGGGAAGAGATTAGAACCTTCTCATGTCTTTCCTTGGTGTGTGCAGAGCTCTGAACATGATTTACAGAAATTATTTTTAAATTATATTTACAGAAATTATTAGGAATTATTTAACTGTCATTATTTTTATATTACATTTCTGCTTTTTTCTTGTAAAATCTTTCTTTTTTTTTTTTTTTACATCTTCTATTGATTCCATTTTGATGATTACTCAGTATTGAATGAGATGAGCTACTCTCAGATCAAATGGTTGCTGGACTTTCAGATAGAGAAATTCTCCTCTTGACCCAGAACTGTGTGTGTAAATTTGCTTTCAGATTTATTCTACCCTTGCTATTTGACCCTGGCAGCTTCAGAATTTACCTCCTCCATCATGAATTACCTGCAACAGTAGATTCTTGGTTAAAAACCAGAACGAAAGAAAGGTGTTCAGTTTGCATATTCCATTTCTGTTTTTCTGTCTAAGCTGCTCACCTTGCTTTTCCTCGTGCCTCCATCCCCACCAAAAAGCATCATACATCTTCCCAGGGAGTACCTCTGGATCCAAATATCTGAACAAAAGCTTCATTCCAGAGATGTCGTATTTACTCACAATTTAGCTATTTCACCACTGGAGTGTTTTCATTGTTATTTTCAAAGATTCCATATTTACTAAATGTTTATTTAACTTTAGCAAAAGTTTCCCCTTTAAAATTCTCACAGGATTGAATACATATGTGAAGAAATTTTAGAACAGATCTAGAATTTTCCCAAGTTTTGCTATTCTGTGTTTTTATGTGTGCATGGTTTATTTTAATAAAAAATTGATGTGTAAACTATGTAGTCTCACGAGCTTTTCACCGCCTGATGAATTTTTCTATTTCCTGACTTCTTGAAATCCAGCTTCACTGAGAAAAAGAAAATGTTTTCTGGAAGGGGGTTCAATTTTTGAGCTTGAGTGCTTGAGGTGAGACCAAAATTTGATGGTGTAGACGGCCATAGGTTAAGATAAGTGCTCCAGATGCCTTCCAGGCAGGAGAGATGTGGTCAGATGGTGGAAAAGAAGATAGACATGGAGTTAGGAGATTAATGAACAAAGATGAACTCTTCCAATTGGCAAATTTGGAAAGAGCTTTAGAGGAGGGCCCATAGTGAAGTAAATTCTAATATACCCATAGTTCTTTCTTTTAACAGAACAAAACTAAGAAAAGTAGTCAAAGTTAGAAAGAAGACAGACTTTTGACTGACTGAAGGATTAATAGAACAAAAATCACTTACTCGTGTGTGACTTCTCTGTAATTGATAGGAGGCAGGGTAGTGAAGATAAACTCAAGTGTCTTACCTCTTAGCCAAAGGTAAAGTAGTCTAACAACGAAAGGAGTCCTTTGAGATGTTGTCATTCGTCATGACAACCATATATTTCAAAGATTCCATTCTGGAGTGGATGTACTTGCCTAGAAAGTAGTGATATGCTCAAGTGGCTGGTAATGCTCACTGTCACTCCTGGGGAGGGAAGCTTCTGGTTCCTATGTTACCATCACTGAAAGGTAGCTCTGCAAACCAACAAGCTTGCTAGAAGTTGGGTGAAGGATATGAATAGAAAATTCACAGAAGAGGAAAACTGAATGGTCAATAAATATTACAAGATGCTTAACCGTCTTCAAAGTCATGGAGATGCAAACCAATAAAATACCATTTCACAACAAATAAGTAAAAGAATAACGACAAATAAGTAAACATTTTTAAATTGATTATCTAGATATTGGCAAAGGTAAAAGAAACTGGAACTTTCTCACACCACTGGAGGAAGTACAAATGATATAGCTACTTTGTAGAGCAATTTGTCACATTTTAGTAAAATTGAAAAATTGCAACCCAGAATTTCCACCTGTAGGTCCATAGATATAGAAACATTTATAGACTTTGTGTACTGGGAGGCACGGGGAAGTGTGTTCATTGCAGCATTTTTTTTGGTAACAAATTTAAGATATAACTTGTATTCCATATAATTCACCTTTTTAAAGTGTACAACTCTGTAGTTTTAAATATAATTACAGACTTGTACAACCGTCAACACTATCTATGCACCTATATTGATAAGAGATATTGGTCTGTAGTTTTCTTGAGATGTCTTTGTCTGGTTTTGGTATCGGGGGTAATGCTGGCCTCATAGAATAAGCTGGATAATGTTCAATCCTCTCCTGTTTTTTAGAAGAGTTTATAAAGATTGTTGTCAATTTTTCGTTAAATACTTGGTAGAATTTACCACTAAAGTCATTTGGTTCTGACATTTTCTTTGTAGGAAGGTTTTTGACTACTAATTCAATCTCTTAGTATAGTTCTATTCAATTTTTTTCTACTTCTTGAGCAAGTTTTGATAGTTTGTGTCTCTCTAGAAATCTCTCCACTTCATATGTTATGTAGTTTGTTGGCATACAATTATTCAGAGCATTCCCTTATAATCTTTTCAATTTCTGTAAGGTTTTTCTTAATTTTTGAAGCATTGTTTTGCCAGATATAGAAATCTTGGTTGACAATTTTTTTTTTCCTCCCAGCCCTTTGCATATGTCACCCTGCTACATTCTGCCATCCATGTTTCTGATGACAAACCAGCTGTTAATCTTATGACAATATCTTACACATGATGAGCTGCTTTTCACTTGTTGCTTTTAAGATTTTCTCTTTGTTTTGGGCTTTAGCCATGCTACTGGACATTCTTGGAGCTTTGTGTGTGCAGGTTAATGGGATTTTGGGGTTAAATTTGGGAAGTTTTTGGCCATTATTTCTGCTCCTTTCTCTCCTCTCCATCTATTACTCATATTAGGCATATTTTGGTATACTTGATGATGTACCACAAATCACTGGGTCTTTGTTTATTTTTCCTCTTTCTTTTAAAGTTCTGCTCTTTAGACTGGATAACATCGATTGACCTATTGGCAAGTTCGGTGATTTTGCCATCTGCTATTCAAATCTGCTGTTGAGCCCCTCTAAGTAGATTTTTCATTTCAGTTATACTTTTCACTCCAGAATTTCTATTTGGCTGTGTTGTATAATTTCTATTTCCTTTTTGATATTCTCTATTTGGTAAGAGACATTGTTTTTATACTTTCTTTAAAAACATGGTTTACTTTAGTTCTTTCACTGCATTTATAAGTTTGTTAAAAAGTCTTTGTCTAGTAGGTACAACATCTGGTTTCCTTAGTGACAGTTTCTATTGTTTTTATTCCTGTATATGGGCCATAATTTCCTTTTGCTTTGCATGTGTCATAATTTTTATTAAAATCTGGATATTTAAAAAAATTTAATATAGCAGGTCTAGAAATCATATTGCTCTCCCCTCAGAGTTTGTTATTATGCTCATTATTGTGATTGATGGTGGTTTTATTTTGTGAATGTAGTGACTTTCCTGGACTAATACTGTAAAGTCTGTATTTTTTCTTTTTTGTCATATATGGCCACTGAATTCTCTGTTCAGTTAGCTAATGAGTGGATAGAGGTTTTTTTTTTTAAAGTGTTTTGAACCAGTAAGTCTCCCAACCTTTGCCAAGGAGCTCCATGTGTTTGTACGTGTGTGTGTGTGTATTGTTGTTGTTATTGAATGCTTTCCATACTTCCAGCAGTTTACAGCACTGCCTTAGTCTTTGCTTCCTGATTGCAGAGCCTTAATGTTGCCCAGAGGGAAGAGATTAGAACCTTCTCATGTCTTTCCTTGGTGTGTGCAGAGCTCTGAACATGATTTACAGAAATTATTTTTAAATTATATTTACAGAAATTATTAGGAATTATTTAACTGTCATTATTTTTATATTACATTTCTGCTTTTTTCTTGTAAAATCTTTCTTTTTTTTTTTTTACATCTTCTATTGATTCCATTTTGATGATTACTCAGTATTGAATGAGATGAGCTACTCTCAGATCAAATGGTTGCTGGACTTTCAGATAGAGAAATTCTCCTCTTGACCCAGAACTGTGTGTGTAAATTTGCTTTCAGATTTATTCTACCCTTGCTATTTGACCCTGGCAGCTTCAGAATTTACCTCCTCCATCATGAATTACCTGCAACAGTAGATTCTTGGTTAAAAACCAGAACGAAAGAAAGGTGTTCAGTTTGCATATTCCATTTCTGTTTTTCTGTCTAAGCTGCTCACCTTGCTTTTCCTCGTGCCTCCATCCCCACCAAAAAGCATCATACATCTTCCCAGGGAGTACCTCTGGATCCAAATATCTGAACAAAAGCTTCATTCCAGAGATGTCGTATTTACTCACAATTTAGCTATTTCACCACTGGAGTGTTTTCATTGTTATTTTCAAAGATTCCATATTTACTAAATGTTTATTTAACTTTAGCAAAAGTTTCCCCTTTAAAATTCTCACAGGATTGAATACATATGTGAAGAAATTTTAGAACAGATCTAGAATTTTCCCAAGTTTTGCTATTCTGTGTTTTTATGTGTGCATGGTTTATTTTAATAAAAAATTGATGTGTAAACTATGTAGTCTCACGAGCTTTTCACCGCCTGATGAATTTTTCTATTTCCTGACTTCTTGAAATCCAGCTTCACTGAGAAAAAGAAAATGTTTTCTGGAGGGGGGTTCAATTTTTGAGCTTGAGTGCTTGAGGTGAGACCAAAATTTGATGGTGTAGACGGCCATAGGTTAAGATAAGTGCTCCAGATGCCTTCCAGGCAGGAGAGATGTGGTCAGATGGTGGAAAAGAAGATAGACATGGAGTTAGGAGATTAATGAACAAAGATGAACTCTTCCAATTGGCAAATTTGGAAAGAGCTTTAGAGGAGGGCCCATAGTGAAGTAAATTCTAATATACCCATAGTTCTTTCTTTTAACAGAACAAAACTAAGAAAAGTAGTCAAAGTTAGAAAGAAGACAGACTTTTGACTGACTGAAGGATTAATAGAACAAAAATCACTTACTCGTGTGTGACTTCTCTGTAATTGATAGGAGGCAGGGTAGTGAAGATAAACTCAAGTGTCTTACCTCTTAGCCAAAGGTAAAGTAGTCTAACAACGAAAGGAGTCCTTTGAGATGTTGTCATTCGTCATGACAACCATATATTTCAAAGATTCCATTCTGGAGTGGATGTACTTGCCTAGAAAGTAGTGATATGCTCAAGTGGCTGGTAATGCTCACTGTCACTCCTGGGGAGGGAAGCTTCTGGTTCCTATGTTACCATCACTGAAAGGTAGCTCTGCAAACCAACAAGCTTGCTAGAAGTTGGGTGAAGGATATGAATAGAAAATTCACAGAAGAGGAAAACTGAATGGTCAATAAATATTACAAGATGCTTAATCGTCTTCAAAGTCATGGAGATGCAAACCAATAAAATACCATTTCACAACAAATAAGTAAAAGAATAACGACAAATAAGTAAACATTTTTAAATTGATTATCTAGATATTGGCAAAGGTAAAAGAAACTGGAACTTTCTCACACCACTGGAGGAAGTACAAATGATATAGCTACTTTGTAGAGCAATTTGTCACATTTTAGTAAAATTGAAAAATTGCAACCCAGAATTTCCACCTGTAGGTCCATAGATATAGAAACATTTATAGACTTTGTGTACTGGGAGGCACGGGGAAGTGTGTTCATTGCAGCATTTTTTTTGGTAACAAATTTAAGATATAACTTGTATTCCATATAATTCACCTTTTTAAAGTGTACAACTCTGTAGTTTTAAATATAATTACAGACTTGTACAACCGTCAACACTATCTATGCACCTATATTGATAAGAGATATTGGTCTGTAGTTTTCTTGAGATGTCTTTGTCTGGTTTTGGTATCGGGGGTAATGCTGGCCTCATAGAATAAGTTGGATAATGTTCAATCCTCTCCTGTTTTTTAGAAGAGTTTATAAAGATTGTTGTCAATTTTTCGTTAAATACTTGGTAGAATTTACCACTAAAGTCATTTGGTTCTGACATTTTCTTTGTAGGAAGGTTTTTGACTACTAATTCAATCTCTTATTATAGTTCTATTCAATTTTTTTCTACTTCTTGAGCAAGTTTTGATAGTTTGTGTCTCTCTAGAAATCTCTCCACTTCATATGTTATGTAGTTTGTTGGCATACAATTATTCAGAGCATTCCCTTATAATCTTTTCAATTTCTGTAAGGTTTTTCTTAATTTTTGAAGCATTGTTTTGCCAGATATAGAAATCTTGGTTGACAATTTTTTTTTTCCTCCCAGCCCTTTGCATATGTCACCCTGCTACATTCTGCCATCCATGTTTCTGATGACAAACCAGCTGTTAATCTTATGACAATATCTTACACATGATGAGCTGCTTTTCACTTGTTGCTTTTAAGATTTTCTCTTTGTTTTGGGCTTTAGCCATGCTACTGGACATTCTTGGAGCTTTGTGTGTGCAGGTTAATGGGATTTTGGGGTTAAATTTGGGAAGTTTTTGGCCATTATTTCTGCTCCTTTCTCTCCTCTCCATCTATTACTCATATTAGGCATATTTTGGTATACTTGATGATGTACCACAAATCACTGGGTCTTTGTTTATTTTTCCTCTTTCTTTTAAAGTTCTGCTCTTTAGACTGGATAACATCGATTGACCTATTGGCAAGTTCGGTGATTTTGCCATCTGCTATTCAAATCTGCTGTTGAGCCCCTCTAAGTAGATTTTTCATTTCAGTTATACTTTTCACTCCAGAATTTCTATTTGGCTGTGTTGTATAATTTCTATTTCCTTTTTGATATTCTCTATTTGGTAAGAGACATTGTTTTTATACTTTCTTTAAAAACATGGTTTACTTTAGTTCTTTCACTGCATTTATAAGTTTGTTAAAAAGTCTTTGTCTAGTAGGTACAACATCTGGTTTCCTTAGTGACAGTTTCTATTGTTTTTATTCCTGTATATGGGCCATAATTTCCTTTTTCTTTGCATGTGTCATAATTTTTATTAAAATCTGGATATTTAAAAAAATTTAATATAGCAGGTCTAGAAATCATATTGCTCTCCCCTCAGAGTTTGTTATTATGCTCATTATTGTGATTGATGGTGGTTTTATTTTGTGAATGTAGTGACTTTCCTGGACTAATACTGTAAAGTCTGTATTTTTTCTTTTTTGTCATATATGGCCACTGAATTCTCTGTTCAGTTAGCTAATGAGTGGATAGAGGTTTTTTTTTTAAAGTGTTTTGAACCAGTAAGTCTCCCAACCTTTGCCAAGGAGCTCCATGTGTTTGTACGTGTGTGTGTGTGTATTGTTGTTGTTATTGAATGCTTTCCATACTTCCAGCAGTTTACAGCACTGCCTTAGTCTTTGCTTCCTGATTGCAGAGCCTTAATGTTGCCCAGAGGGAAGAGATTAGAACCTTCTCATGTCTTTCCTTGGTGTGGGCAGAGCTCTGAACATGATTTACAGAAATTATTTTTAAATTATATTTACAGAAATTATTAGGAATTATTTAACTGTCATTATTTTTATATTACATTTCTGCTTTTTTCTTGTAAAATCTTTCTTTTTTTTTTTTTTACATCTTCTATTGATTCCATTTTGATGATTACTCAGTATTGAATGAGATGAGCTACTCTCAGATCAAATGGTTGCTGGACTTTCAGATAGAGAAATTCTCCTCTTGACCCAGAACTGTGTGTGTAAATTTGCTTTCAGATTTATTCTACCCTTGCTATTTGACCCTGGCAGCTTCAGAATTTACCTCCTCCATCATGAATTACCTGCAACAGTAGATTCTTGGTTAAAAACCAGAACGAAAGAAAGGTGTTCAGTTTGCATATTCCATTTCTGTTTTTCTGTCTAAGCTGCTCACCTTGCTTTTCCTCGTGCCTCCATCCCCACCAAAAAGCATCATACATCTTCCCAGGGAGTACCTCTGGATCCAAATATCTGAACAAAAGCTTCATTCCAGAGATGTCGTATTTACTCACAATTTAGCTATTTCACCACTGGAGTGTTTTCATTGTTATTTTCAAAGATTCCATATTTACTAAATGTTTATTTAACTTTAGCAAAAGTTTCCCCTTTAAAATTCTCACAGGATTGAATACATATGTGAAGAAATTTTAGAACAGATCTAGAATTTTCCCAAGTTTTGCTATTCTGTGTTTTTATGTGTGCATGGTTTATTTTAATAAAAAATTGATGTGTAAACTATGTAGTCTCACGAGCTTTTCACCGCCTGATGAATTTTTCTATTTCCTGACTTCTTGAAATCCAGCTTCACTGAGAAAAAGAAAATGTTTTCTGGAGGGGGGTTCAATTTTTGAGCTTGAGTGCTTGAGGTGAGACCAAAATTTGATGGTGTAGACGGCCAGAGGTTAAGATAAGTGCTCCAGATGCCTTCCAGGCAGGAGAGATGTGGTCAGATGGTGGAAAAGAAGATAGACATGGAGTTAGGAGATTAATGAACAAAGATGAACTCTTCCAATTGGCAAATTTGGAAAGAGCTTTAGAGGAGGGCCCATAGTGAAGTAAATTCTAATATACCCATAGTTCTTTCTTTTAACAGAACAAAACTAAGAAAAGTAGTCAAAGTTAGAAAGAAGACAGACTTTTGACTGACTGAAGGATTAATAGAACAAAAATCACTTACTCGTGTGTGACTTCTCTGTAATTGATAGGAGGCAGGGTAGTGAAGATAAACTCAAGTGTCTTACCTCTTAGCCAAAGGTAAAGTAGTCTAACAACGAAAGGAGTCCTTTGAGATGTTGTCATTCGTCATGACAACCATATATTTCAAAGATTCCATTCTGGAGTGGATGTACTTGCCTAGAAAGTAGTGATATGCTCAAGTGGCTGGTAATGCTCACTGTCACTCCTGGGGAGGGAAGCTTCTGGTTCCTATGTTACCATCACTGAAAGGTAGCTCTGCAAACCAACAAGCTTGCTAGAAGTTGGGTGAAGGATATGAATAGAAAATTCACAGAAGAGGAAAACTGAATGGTCAATAAATATTACAAGATGCTTAATCGTCTTCAAAGTCATGGAGATGCAAACCAATAAAATACCATTTCACAACAAATAAGTAAAAGAATAACGACAAATAAGTAAACATTTTTAAATTGATTATCTAGATATTGGCAAAGGTAAAAGAAACTGGAACTTTCTCACACCACTGGAGGAAGTACAAATGATATAGCTACTTTGTAGAGCAATTTGTCACATTTTAGTAAAATTGAAAAATTGCAACCCAGAATTTCCACCTGTAGGTCCATAGATATAGAAACATTTATAGACTTTGTGTACTGGGAGGCACGGGGAAGTGTGTTCATTGCAGCATTTTTTTTGGTAACAAATTTAAGATATAACTTGTATTCCATATAATTCACCTTTTTAAAGTGTACAACTCTGTAGTTTTAAATATAATTACAGACTTGTACAACCGTCAACACTATCTATGCACCTATATTGATAAGAGATATTGGTCTGTAGTTTTCTTGAGATGTCTTTGTCTGGTTTTGGTATCGGGGGTAATGCTGGCCTCATAGAATAAGTTGGATAATGTTCAATCCTCTCCTGTTTTTTAGAAGAGTTTATAAAGATTGTTGTCAATTTTTCGTTAAATACTTGGTAGAATTTACCACTAAAGTCATTTGGTTCTGACATTTTCTTTGTAGGAAGGTTTTTGACTACTAATTCAATCTCTTATTATAGTTCTATTCAATTTTTTTCTACTTCTTGAGCAAGTTTTGATAGTTTGTGTCTCTCTAGAAATCTCTCCACTTCATATGTTATGTAATTTGTTGGCATACAATTATTCAGAGCATTCCCTTATAATCTTTTCAATTTCTGTAAGGTTTTTCTTAATTTTTGAAGCATTGTTTTGCCAGATATAGAAATCTTGGTTGACAATTTTTTTTTTCCTCCCAGCCCTTTGCATATGTCACCCTGCTACATTCTGCCATCCATGTTTCTGATGACAAACCAGCTGTTAATCTTATGACAATATCTTACACATGATGAGCTGCTTTTCACTTGTTGCTTTTAAGATTTTCTCTTTGTTTTGGGCTTTAGCCATGCTACTGGACATTCTTGGAGCTTTGTGTGTGCAGGTTAATGGGATTTTGGGGTTAAATTTGGGAAGTTTTTGGCCATTATTTCTGCTCCTTTCTCTCCTCTCCATCTATTACTCATATTAGGCATATTTTGGTATACTTGATGATGAACCACAAATCACTGGGTCTTTGTTTATTTTTCCTCTTTCTTTTAAAGTTCTGCTCTTTAGACTGGATAACATCGATTGACCTATTGGCAAGTTCGGTGATTTTGCCATCTGCTATTCAAATCTGCTGTTGAGCCCTTCTAAGTAGATTTTTCATTTCAGTTATACTTTTCACTCCAGAATTTCTATTTGGCTGTGTTGTATAATTTCTATTTCCTTTTTGATATTCTCTATTTGGTAAGAGACATTGTTTTTATACTTTCTTTAAAAACATGGTTTACTTTAGTTCTTTCACTGCATTTATAAGTTTGTTAAAAAGTCTTTGTCTAGTAGGTACAACATCTGGTTTCCTTAGTGACAGTTTCTATTGTTTTTATTCCTGTATATGGGCCATAATTTCCTTTTTCTTTGCATGTGTCATAATTTTTATTAAAATCTGGATATTTAACAAAATTTAATATAGCAGGTCTAGAAATCATATTGCTCTCCCCTCAGAGTTTGTTATTATGCTCATTATTGTGATTGATGGTGGTTTTATTTTGTGAATGTAGTGACTTTCCTGGACTAATACTGTAAAGTCTGTATTTTTTCTTTTATGTCATATATGGCCACTGAATTCTCTGTTCAGTTAGCTAATGAGTGGATAGAGGTTTTTTTTTTAAAGTGTTTTGAACCAGTAAGTCTCCCAACCTTTGCCAAGGAGCTCCATGTGTTTGTACGTGTGTGTGTGTATATTGTTGTTGTTATTGAATGCTTTCCATACTTCCAGCAGTTTACAGCACTGCCTTAGTCTTTGCTTCCTGATTGCAGAGCCTTAATGTTGCCCAGAGGGAAGAGATTAGAACCTTCTCATGTCTTTCCTTGGTGTGTGCAGAGCTCTGAACATGATTTACAGAAATTATTTTTAAATTATATTTACAGAAATTATTAGGAATTATTTAACTGTCATTATTTTTATATTACATTTCTGCTTTTTTCTTGTAAAATCTTTCTTTTTTTTTTTTACATCTTCTATTGATTCCATTTTGATGATTACTCAGTATTGAATGAGATGAGCTACTCTCAGATCAAATGGTTGCTGGACTTTCAGATAGAGAAATTCTCCTCTTGACCCAGAACTGTGTGTGTAAATTTGCTTTCAGATTTATTCTACCCTTGCTATTTGACCCTGGCAGCTTCAGAATTTACCTCCTCCATCATGAATTACCTGCAACAGTAGATTCTTGGTTAAAAACCAGAACGAAAGAAAGGTGTTCAGTTTGCATATTCCATTTCTGTTTTTCTGTCTAAGCTGCTCACCTTGCTTTTCCTCCTGCCTCCATCCCCACCAAAAAGCATCATACATCTTCCCAGGGAGTACCTCTGGATCCAAATATCTGAACAAAAGCTTCATTCCAGAGATGTCGTATTTACTCACAATTTAGCTATTTCACCACTGGAGTGTTTTCATTGTTATTTTCAAAGATTCCATATTTACTAAATGTTTATTTAACTTTAGCAAAAGTTTCCCCTTTAAAATTCTCACAGGATTGAATACATATGTGAAGAAATTTTAGAACAGATCTAGAATTTTCCCAAGTTTTGCTATTCTGTGTTTTTATGTGTGCATGGTTTATTTTAATAAAAAATTGATGTGTAAACTATGTAGTCTCACGAGCTTTTCACCGCCTGATGAATTTTTCTATTTCCTGACTTCTTGAAATCCAGCTTCACTGAGAAAAAGAAAATGTTTTCTGGAAGGGGGTTCAATTTTTGAGCTTGAGTGCTTGAGGTGAGACCAAAATTTGATGGTGTAGACGGCCATAGGTTAAGATAAGTGCTCCAGATGCCTTCCAGGCAGGAGAGATGTGGTCAGATGGTGGAAAAGAAGATAGACATGGAGTTAGGAGATTAATGAACAAAGATGAACTCTTCCAATTGGCAAATTTGGAAAGAGCTTTAGAGGAGGGCCCATAGTGAAGTAAATTCTAATATACCCATAGTTCTTTCTTTTAACAGAACAAAACTAAGAAAAGTAGTCAAAGTTAGAAAGAAGACAGACTTTTGACTGACTGAAGGATTAATAGAACAAAAATCACTTACTCGTGTGTGACTTCTCTGTAATTGATAGGAGGCAGGGTAGTGAAGATAAACTCAAGTGTCTTACCTCTTAGCCAAAGGTAAAGTAGTCTAACAACGAAAGGAGTCCTTTGAGATGTTGTCATTCGTCATGACAACCATATATTTCAAAGATTCCATTCTGGAGTGGATGTACTTGCCTAGAAAGTAGTGATATGCTCAAGTGGCTGGTAATGCTCACTGTCACTCCTGGGGAGGGAAGCTTCTGGTTCCTATGTTACCATCACTGAAAGGTAGCTCTGCAAACCAACAAGCTTGCTAGAAGTTGGGTGAAGGATATGAATAGAAAATTCACAGAAGAGGAAAACTGAATGGTCAATAAATATTACAAGATGCTTAATCGTCTTCAAAGTCATGGAGATGCAAACCAATAAAATACCATTTCACAACAAATAAGTAAAAGAATAACGACAAATAAGTAAACATTTTTAAATTGATTATCTAGATATTGGCAAAGGTAAAAGAAACTGGAACTTTCTCACACCACTGGAGGAAGTACAAATGATATAGCTACTTTGTAGAGCAATTTGTCACATTTTAGTAAAATTGAAAAATTGCAACCCAGAATTTCCACCTGTAGGTCCATAGATATAGAAACATTTATAGACTTTGTGTACTGGGAGGCACGGGGAAGTGTGTTCATTGCAGCATTTTTTTTTGGTAACAAATTTAAGATATAACTTGTATTCCATATAATTCACCTTTTTAAAGTGTACAACTCTGTAGTTTTAAATATAATTACAGACTTGTACAACCGTCAACACTATCTATGCACCTATATTGATAAGAGATATTGGTCTGTAGTTTTCTTGAGATGTCTTTGTCTGGTTTTGGTATTGGGGGTAATGCTAGCCTCATAGAATAAGTTGGATAATGTTCAATCCTCTCCTGTTTTTTAGAAGAGTTTATAAAGATTGTTGTCAATTTTTCGTTAAATACTTGGTAGAATTTACCACTAAAGTCATTTGGTTCTGACATTTTCTTTGTAGGAAGGTTTTTGACTACTAATTCAATCTCTTATTATAGTTCTATTCAATTTTTTTCTACTTCTTGAGCAAGTTTTGATAGTTTGTGTCTCTCTAGAAATCTCTCCACTTCATATGTTATGTAGTTTGTTGGCATACAATTATTCAGAGCATTCCCTTATAATCTTTTCAATTTCTGTAAGGTTTTTCTTAATTTTTGAAGCATTGTTTTGCCAGATATAGAAATCTTGGTTGACAATTTTTTTTTTCCTCCCAGCCCTTTGCATATGTCACCCTGCTACATTCTGCCATCCATGTTTCTGATGACAAACCAGCTGTTAATCTTATGACAATATCTTACACATGATGAGCTGCTTTTCACTTGTTGCTTTTAAGATTTTCTCTTTGTTTTGGGCTTTAGCCATGCTACTGGACATTCTTGGAGCTTTGTGTGTGCAGGTTAATGGGATTTTGGGGTTAAATTTGGGAAGTTTTTGGCCATTATTTCTGCTCCTTTCTCTCCTCTCCATCTATTACTCATATTAGGCATATTTTGGTATACTTGATGATGTACCACAAATCACTGGGTCTTTGTTTATTTTTCCTCTTTCTTTTAAAGTTCTGCTCTTTAGACTGGATAACATCGATTGACCTATTGGCAAGTTCGGTGATTTTGCCATCTGCTATTCAAATCTGCTGTTGAGCCCCTCTAAGTAGATTTTTCATTTCAGTTATACTTTTCACTCCAGAATTTCTATTTGGCTGTGTTGTATAATTTCTATTTCCTTTTTGATATTCTCTATTTGGTAAGAGACATTGTTTTTATACTTTCTTTAAAAACATGGTTTACTTTAGTTCTTTCACTGCATTTATAAGTTTGTTAAAAAGTCTTTGTCTAGTAGGTACAACATCTGGTTTCCTTAGTGACAGTTTCTATTGTTTTTATTCCTGTATATGGGCCATAATTTCCTTTTTCTTTGCATGTGTCATAATTTTTATTAAAATCTGGATATTTAACAAAATTTAATATAGCAGGTCTAGAAATCATATTGCTCTCCCCTCAGAGTTTGTTATTATGCTCATTATTGTGATTGATGGTGGTTTTATTTTGTGAATGTAGTGACTTTCCTGGACTAATACTGTAAAGTCTGTATTTTTTCTTTTTTGTCATATATGGCCACTGAATTCTCTGTTCAGTTAGCTAATGAGTGGATAGAGGTTTTTTTTTTAAAGTGTTTTGAACCAGTAAGTCTCCCAACCTTTGCCAAGGAGCTCCATGTGTTTGTACGTGTGTGTGTGTGTATTGTTGTTGTTATTGAATGCTTTCCATACTTCCAGCAGTTTACAGCACTGCCTTAGTCTTTGCTTCCTGATTGCAGAGCCTTAATGTTGCCCAGAGGGAAGAGGTTAGAACCTTCTCATGTCTTTCCTTGGTGTGGGCAGAGCTCTGAACATGATTTACAGAAATTATTTTTAAATTATATTTACAGAAATTATTAGGAATTATTTAACTGTCATTATTTTTATATTACATTTCTGCTTTTTTCTTGTAAAATCTTTCTTTTTTTTTTTTTACATCTTCTATTGATTCCATTTTGATGATTACTCAGTATTGAATGAGATGAGCTACTCTCAGATCAAATGGTTGCTGGACTTTCAGATAGAGAAATTCTCCTCTTGACCCAGAACTGTGTGTGTAAATTTGCTTTCAGATTTATTCTACCCTTGCTATTTGACCCTGGCAGCTTCAGAATTTACCTCCTCCATCATGAATTACCTGCAACAGTAGATTCTTGGTTAAAAACCAGAACGAAAGAAAGGTGTTCAGTTTGCATATTCCATTTCTGTTTTTCTGTCTAAGCTGCTCACCTTGCTTTTCCTCGTGCCTCCATCCCCACCAAAAAGCATCATACATCTTCCCAGGGAGTACCTCTGGATCCAAATATCTGAACAAAAGCTTCATTCCAGAGATGTCGTATTTACTCACAATTTAGCTATTTCACCACTGGAGTGTTTTCATTGTTATTTTCAAAGATTCCATATTTACTAAATGTTTATTTAACTTTAGCAAAAGTTTCCCCTTTAAAATTCTCACAGGATTGAATACATATGTGAAGAAATTTTAGAACAGATCTAGAATTTTCCCAAGTTTTGCTATTCTGTGTTTTTATGTGTGCATGGTTTATTTTAATAAAAAATTGATGTGTAAACTATGTAGTCTCACGAGCTTTTCACCGCCTGATGAATTTTTCTATTTCCTGACTTCTTGAAATCCAGCTTCACTGAGAAAAAGAAAATGTTGTCTGGAAGGGGGTTCAATTTTTGAGCTTGAGTGCTTGAGGTGAGACCAAAATTTGATGGTGTAGACGGCCATAGGTTAAGATAAGTGCTCCAGATGCCTTCCAGGCAGGAGAGCTGTGGTCAGATGGTGGAAAAGAAGATAGACATGGAGTTAGGAGATTAATGAACAAAGATGAACTCTTCCAATTGGCAAATTTGGAAAGAGCTTTAGAGGAGGGCCCATAGTGAAGTAAATTCTAATATACCCATAGTTCTTTCTTTTAACAGAACAAAACTAAGAAAAGTAGTCAAAGTTAGAAAGAAGACAGACTTTTGACTGACTGAAGGATTAATAGAATAAAAATCACTTACTCGTGTGTGACTTCTCTGTAATTGATAGGAGGCAGGGTAGTGAAGATAAACTCAAGTGTCTTACCTCTTAGCCAAAGGTAAAGTAGTCTAACAACGAAAGGAGTCCTTTGAGATGTTGTCATTCGTCATGACAACCATATATTTCAAAGATTCCATTCTGGAGTGGATGTACTTGCCTAGAAAGTAGTGATATGCTCAAGTGGCTGGTAATGCTCACTGTCACTCCTGGGGAGGGAAGCTTCTGGTTCCTATGTTACCATCACTGAAAGGTAGCTCTGCAAACCAACAAGCTTGCTAGAAGTTGGGTGAAGGATATGAATAGAAAATTCACAGAAGAGGAAAACTGAATGGTCAATAAATATTACAAGATGCTTAATCGTCTTCAAAGTCATGGAGATGCAAACCAATAAAATACCATTTCACAACAAATAAGTAAAAGAATAACGACAAATAAGTAAACATTTTTAAATTGATTATCTAGATATTGGCAAAGGTAAAAGAAACTGGAACTTTCTCACACCACTGGAGGAAGTACAAATGATATAGCTACTTTGTAGAGCAATTTGTCACATTTTAGTAAAATTGAAAAATTGCAACCCAGAATTTCCACCTGTAGGTCCATAGATATAGAAACATTTATAGACTTTGTGTACTGGGAGGCACGGGGAAGTGTGTTCATTGCAGCATTTTTTTTGGTAACAAATTTAAGATATAACTTGTATTCCATATAATTCACCTTTTTAAAGTGTACAACTCTGTAGTTTTAAATATAATTACAGACTTGTACAACCGTCAACACTATCTATGCACCTATATTGATAAGAGATATTGGTCTGTAGTTTTCTTGAGATGTCTTTGTCTGGTTTTGGTATCGGGGGTAATGCTGGCCTCATAGAATAAGTTGGATAATGTTCAATCCTCTCCTGTTTTTTAGAAGAGTTTATAAAGATTGTTGTCAATTTTTCGTTAAATACTTGGTAGAATTTACCACTAAAGTCATTTGGTTCTGACATTTTCTTTGTAGGAAGGTTTTTGACTACTAATTCAATCTCTTATTATAGTTCTATTCAATTTTTTTCTACTTCTTGAGCAAGTTTTGATAGTTTGTGTCTCTCTAGAAATCTCTCCACTTCATATGTTATGTAATTTGTTGGCATACAATTATTCAGAGCATTCCCTTATAATCTTTTCAATTTCTGTAAGGTTTTTCTTAATTTTTGAAGCATTGTTTTGCCAGATATAGAAATCTTGGTTGACAATTTTTTTTTCCCTCCCAGCCCTTTGCATATGTCACCCTGCTACATTCTGCCATCCATGTTTCTGATGACAAACCAGCTGTTAATCTTATGACAATATCTTACACATGATGAGCTGCTTTTCACTTGTTGCTTTTAAGATTTTCTCTTTGTTTTGGGCTTTAGCCATGCTACTGGACATTCTTGGAGCTTTGTGTGTGCAGGTTAATGGGATTTTGGGGTTAAATTTGGGAAGTTTTTGGCCATTATTTCTGCTCCTTTCTCTCCTCTCCATCTATTACTCATATTAGGCATATTTTGGTATACTTGATGATGTACCACAAATCACTGGGTCTTTGTTTATTTTTCCTCTTTCTTTTAAAGTTCTGCTCTTTAGACTGGATAACATCGATTGACCTATTGGCAAGTTCGGTGATTTTGCCATCTGCTATTCAAATCTGCTGTTGAGCCCCTCTAAGTAGATTTTTCATTTCAGTTATACTTTTCACTCCAGAATTTCTATTTGGCTGTGTTGTATAATTTCTATTTCCTTTTTGATATTCTCTATTTGGTAAGAGACATTGTTTTTATACTTTCTTTAAAAACATGGTTTACTTTAGTTCTTTCACTGCATTTATAAGTTTGTTAAAAAGTCTTTGTCTAGTAGGTACAACATCTGGTTTCCTTAGTGACAGTTTCTATTGTTTTTATTCCTGTATATGGGCCATAATTTCCTTTTTCTTTGCATGTGTCATAATTTTTATTAAAATCTGGATATTTAACAAAATTTAATATAGCAGGTCTAGAAATCATATTGCTCTCCCCTCAGAGTTTGTTATTATGCTCATTATTGTGATTGATGGTGGTTTTATTTTGTGAATGTAGTGACTTTCCTGGACTAATACTGTAAAGTCTGTATTTTTTCTTTTATGTCATATATGGCCACTGAATTCTCTGTTCAGTTAGCTAATGAGTGGATAGAGGTTTTTTTTTTAAAGTGTTTTGAACCAGTAAGTCTCCCAACCTTTGCCAAGGAGCTCCATGTGTTTGTACGTGTGTGTGTGTGTATTGTTGTTGTTACTGAATGCTTTCCATACTTCCAGCAGTTTACAGCACTGCCTTAGTCTTTGCTTCCTGATTGCAGAGCCTTAATGTTGCCCAGAGGGAAGAGATTAGAACCTTCTCATGTCTTTCCTTGGTGTGTGCAGAGCTCTGAACATGATTTACAGAAATAGATTGGAGCTTTCAAAGTGTCCTATGGGCATCTCATTTCCCTATGTTTCCTTTATTGGTCAGCCTCTTATTTGCTCCAACTGTTGTAGCCACCTCTGGGAGCTACAGTGTTAATCAACTGCCACTGATTTGTTTTGGCCAATGCTCCTAGAATAGGACTGTTTGCACTGAAGTACCTCTGAGTCAGGTAAAATAATGACAGGCCCTATGAATGGTACTTTTTCAAGGAGATAACAAAAAGGTCAAATAATGATGGTTCCCTGGACGATTTGTGGGATCTATGAACATATTCTGCCCTCTGTTGCAGTTGCTAGGCTGCTGATTTTCACAGCTACTTTGGTTTTGGGGTTTTTGGTTTTCACCCATTTTTAAAAATAAATACTTCTTAGATGACTGTAAACATTCAGTTAATTCCCCAATTTCTAAAAATGTTGATTTTGCCAGTGTTCCCATTGCTTTTATGGAGGAATAGATTTTCAGAGGTTCTTACTCCACCATTATAAAAGTACTTGCACAACCTTATTTTTAGTAGGAAAAAAATTCGAAAAAATATGTTATAGTAAGAGAATGGACAAGTAAATTGTGATCTCTTTATACAGTGGAACTCAGCAGTTAAAATAATGGACTAAGGTTATATATCTATACATGGATAGCTATAAAAAACAAATTGTAGAATGATACCTACAGAACAATAATATTTACATAATTACAACATATAAAACACACCAAGTAATATTTTTGATATGTGCATATATTGAAAGCAAATTATTTTTACAAAACATGAGCTGAGAGGATAAACACCTTATGCATGATAGTGATGGGGATTTGGAATGAAATAATAAAATAAGAGTAACTTTTCCCATAATATTTTTATTTATTTTATTAAAGAAAATATGGACACATGAGTGTATACTATATTATTTTTGTGTTTTTATCTATTTAAAACTTAGGAAGAAAGAAGAAAGTCATAATGGGTTGGATTCTTCTGTTCCCTGGGGACTCACTTGACTCTGCTCAATTTTTTATAATCTATGGGTGGATAGAAAACAAAAGACAAGAGTGAGATAAATAACTGCTGAATCACAATTGGGTCTGTTATAAAATGAGTTTGAAATGGCTTTCAAATATGGAATGTCATATTCTGCTTTTTATTTTGCTTTTTAAAAATTACAAGTTCAAACCAGACAGAAAAATGTGAGTCATTGGCTTCTTCTTCCCTAAAAATCTCCATACTACTATGTCTCTGCTCCAGTCAGGGAAATGAAACAATTGACGTTATCTGTCTTCTTTCCTCCACACTCTTGATTAGTAGCACCTGCATAGATTTCAGCAGAGAGAAGGAGAGTTGCTTTACAATTTATAACAACTTGAAAGAACATAGCACCTCTCTTCCAGAAATTTCTGACATCCCATTGATGATATGGGAGCACAAATATCAATTCTATTTTACAGGCAGGAATGGGAGAATCTGATCTACTATGATACGAAGTAATTTTTCTCACAGACTATTTGAGAAGGGTAAAAATGAGAAACAAACCCAAGCCTAGCCCCTCTCGGCCTGTTACGCAGCCAGAGAAAGCATCAAAGCAAGTGTTCTCATTACCACATGGAACCACTAGGTGTCACTAAATATAAAACTTGTATTCATTAGAGATTACAACTAGGAAAGCAGAAAAGGCAAGTGAAATTCATCATGTTAATGGAGAAAACTGAAAATTCCACCTTCAGTTGACACAATGGAAAGTGGCTTCTCTCTAGCCCAATACCCCCAGGAAATGGTTTCAGACCCTGTCATATCTGTGTGTGGACCCATTTGGACTGGCAAAAGCATTTAGCAGAAAAGTAACTAAATGATCTCATAAAACTCAAGAAATATGTTATAGAATGACTCTGTTAATAAAATGGGGTTAAAATTCCAAGCCTCAAGTGCTGGAGTCCTCCTGGGACTTGAGTCTAAAGTTTCAACAGCTGCCCCCAGGTGGCAGTGAATCAGATAAATTGAATTCTCTTTAGACAGGGAAAATTAAGATATGATTTTTTTTCAAATTAATTTCTACTTTTCCCAATGATTTGCCCCCTTTTATGTCTTTTATTCTGAAAAACATAACTGGCAAATAGTATGAATTCAATACATATTTGTTGGATCAATGGTATGAAACAAGGGAAGGAAACTAACATTTATTTAGTTGCTTTTTATACCTTGTTCTCTACTGCTTTCTTGCATTCCTTTTTTTTTAACATACTCTTCACCAAAAATCCTGTGAGGTAATTACTGTCGTCATGGCTGTTTACAAGCAATACTCATGAGATATAATGACAAATAATCTTTACTTTTATTTCTCATTTTTTCTTTAAACTTTATTCAGTAGGAAAGCTCTTTCCCTGCTCCTGGATAAAATCTTCAAGCACACATACAACATTTCTGATCTGTTGCTACTCAGATGTCCTATGATCACTTTAAGTAATAGAACTATCATAATTTAGTAATAAAAACTGTCCAGTTTTATGTAATAACGCTACTTATTTCACTCAAAATCACAACTTCTCCTCCCCAAGCTAGAGCTGGTGGTGGTCTGGCAGTTTCCAGAAGGGGCTAAAGTATGTTTCTTTTTCATACTCAACTCCTCCTCAACTCCCTAACATACTTTGGAGAGTGTGGGAAAGAAGAAGAGATGAAGAGGGAAGTAAATTATCTTTCTTTGAATGGTGCTTTTGAGATACTCAGATGTCCCCACTAGAAACATTTGATTGCACTTCCAAAGATGCAAGCTAAGCATTTTCTTCTGGCTGGCCATTCTCTCTCAGTTTTTCATATACTTTTATTTTCTTTATTGTACGTTAAAATTTTTCTTTCATATACTTTTCTGTACTAAATACTGAGGCATTCCCTCCTTCTTCTATAATAATAGAATTCCCAAGTTTAAGCTGAGTACATGGCGACTTGGAATAGGACTGCTTTTCCCAGCCTTCCTTATCATGGTCCATATACGAATTCTAGAAGCATCCTTAAATTGAGACGCTTGCTTTGTTTTTCCTTTCTTCTTTCCTATCGGCTGCAGAAAGGACATGGTCACTGCAGACTGGACGATGAGGTGGAAGCCCTGTGCTAAGGGCCTTGACAATCATGAAGCTGACTTGGCAGCTTTGTATATTGATATATAGGCTTTTTTCATAAAGATAAACTTCTAGTCTCCTGCTTTCAGTTTTTATCACTTGCAGACAAACAAAATCCCAACTGATAGAAATACACAAGCAAATAAGATTTAATTTTAGGAAAGCTTTGTTAATGAATAAAGTGAAGATTAGAAAAATAGCCTTTACTCATGCATCCTGACTTTTATCACCTTACGTACATGACACTGTGTGAGGTTCTGGAAGAGCAGTGTACAAAGGTGAAATAAGGGAGGTTCTGCCCACAAGAGGTCACGCTCATCCCCTTCTTGTCCTTCCTGTACCAGACATTGGATCAACACCCTGAGGCTGATTTCTTCTCCAGCGTTTCATAGCTGCTGCTTCTCTGTTCTCTGAGGCAGCAAGCCTTTGTTTTATTCTTATTAAATTCCAAGAATATCTTTGACATCTGGGGAAATAAATAAATAGATAAATAATGTTACCATAGTTTTTTCATGCTTAACTTCCTATAATTCTATTTCTCTTAGATAAATTGTATATTGTAATGTGTTATAAAAAGTTATAATAGGAAATTAGGTTTTTTTTCCTAAACTGGTGTATTACCTGTCAGAGTCTGAGAATATTTCCCTCTGTGACTTCCAGCGTAAGGAATGCTCCATGAAAAAAAGCCTCTATAGTCACTGCCTCCTTTTGCAAATTCATATTGCACTTTCGCATATTAAATAGCAGAGTACCCCTGAGATACTCTCAGAAATGTATTTAACTTTCTTTAACCTAGCGTTTTCCAATCTCATTTGATTATGGGACGCTTTTTCTCTCACTCTTGTGGCCTCCCCGGTTGCGGAGCACAGGCTCCGGACGCACAGGCTCAGCGGCCATGGCTCACGGGCCCAGCCACTCCGCGGCTTGTGGGATCTTCCCGGACCGGGTCATGAACCCGTGTCCCCTGCATCGGCAGGCGGACTCTCAACCACTGCGCCATCAGGGAAGCCCTGGGACGCTTTTATCCTATAGCATCTATTAACAGGTATTAGCATAGCACCCTCTGCATCCTAGGCTGTTACAGTGAGCTCCTTGTGCTTTCTGCGGCAATGATCCATGGGTCTGATCACGGATTGAATCAAAACAGTCTTTCCTAATTTGCAGATAAAAGTTAGGCTCATGGAGAGCATTTCCTTAGTTTGAAATAATTTTCTCATAAATTTTTGCTTAAATCTGCGGTATCAATTATTGTTTTTCTGCTTGACAAAATAAGTGAACAAGTAACAAGCATTATTACCGGAAAAAATTTTAAAGCTCTAATTATACTTAAATTTAGGCATAGTTTTCCAAAGTAACAGTTTCCATGGTTGTGATTTTATGTTACACATATACGGTATCATAGATTTGTCAGAAAATTATTTGTAGATCTTATGATAAAATACATTTTGACACTATCTCGTAGTGAATCTCAAATGTATAGCTGAGGAACTAGAGAAGCTTCACTTTTTGGATTGAACGATGGAAGCTTGAAAGAACAGGAAGGCAGTTGGGGGGAGGGATTTGAGAGAGGGGGAGAAGAGGGAGAGGAGACATTGTTTTCTTATTAATGAAAACATTAAGAAGTCCACCTTCCCATGTTTATAAACTGTCCTAAAGAAAAATCCCTGTTTTCTCCTCCATGTTCCTCCCTTTTTTCTCTTTTCATTGTGTTTCAAAATGGAAAGGACATGGTTAAGATGAGCAGGAACCATTCAGATTCTTTTATTACCTAGCATTTAATTATAGGAATGGTTAATGTATGAAGCTAAAAATAACACCTAATGGAAAACCATACCTACTGGAAAAATCAACTGGAAAGCAGGATGCTGACCCCATCCCCAGCATGTGCATTATAGTTTAGTTCCATTGTATTTGATTTTTTTTTTTTTTTTTTTTTGCGGTATGCGGGCCTCTCACTGTTGTGGCCTCCCCCGTTGCGGAGCACAGGCTCCGGACGCGCAGGCCCAGCGGCCACGGCTCACGGGCCCAGCCGCTCCGCGGCATATGGGATCCTCCCAGACCGGGGCACGAACCCGTATCCCCTGCATCGGCAGGCGGACTCTCAACCACTTGCGCCACCAGGGAGGCCCGTATTTGATTTTTTATTTAGTTATTTTAAACTTGTAATTAATAAGAACATTTCTTTAAAACTACAGCTAAATAATTATGCCATGTTTTCATAAAAAAAAGAACCCAAAACTTTCTACCTTCACATTAAAGAAAATTGTCCAAACAATAGGCCTTAATTTTTTAAGTTCTCTTTCTGGAAAAGTGGAAATTTGATGGGGTGGCAGTTGGGGGGAAGGGACTAGTTATATCACATTTTCATTTAGATATGGTAATTCTGAGGACATATCATTGAATTTAGAATGAAGTTCTTATAATGGGAAAAGGAGGAAATTCCATAAACAAATATAGCACACAATCAATTGCATACTATTTTATAGTAAAATTTGAGAATTGTTGCAAAGAGACTCAAGATTCTCCCACAGAAGTTTTTAAATATGAAAAGTCTGTAATACTCTTGGTACTCCACCCTCAAATTTTTATTTTTAAAAGACTTATGTAATATGTAGGGCACAGCACATTGTATCATAATTTTTCTGGCCTTCCATACCACCAAATTTCAAAAGTAGATAGAAAATACAGAAATTCATCTACATTCAGTAAGAGCAAATAAACAAAAAAGAGTCTCAAAAAGTATGATCTAGTCAAGCACCTAGAGTTCTTTTTTTTTTCAAAGCATTAAGGTGAAAACATTAAACAATATGATGATGGGATTATGAAGTATAAAAATTTAGAGACTGAAGATAACATTACTACCCTCATGGTCGCCTTCTAGTATGGGAAGATAGACAATAAACGAATAAAATTAAAATGTAGGATGTCATTTGGTTATAAATAATGCAAAAAAAAAGGTAGAGGAGGGGGGCAGAGATTTGGGGCATAAGAGGAGTGGGTGTAATCTGCAGTTTTAAATAATGTGGATAGCAAATGCTTCAGGGAGAAAGTGATATTTAGGCAAAGACCTAAAAGGAGAGTGGGAGCCATGCATCTACGTGGGGGACAGGCATTCCAGTAGGGGAAACAGCAAGTGTATAGGCTCTGGGGCCAGAGCATGATTGGACTTCTCAAAGAGACCACTGTCCACTGAAAAAAAAAACAACACAATGTGAGAGTTGTGAGTTAAGTTTTATTTGGGGTAAAATGAGGACTATAGCCCAGGACATAGCATTTCAGACAGCTCTCAGAAACTGCTCCGAAGAGGTAAGGGGAAGGTCAGTATATATGTGATTTTGGTGAAGGGGGAGTACACGCAATCAACTGTATATATATATATATATATATATATATATATATATATATATTTTTTTTTTTTTTTTTTTTTTTTTTTTTTTGTGGTACGTGGGCCTCTCACTGTTGTGGCCTCTCCTGTTGCGGAGCACAGGCTCCGGAAGCGCAGGCTCTGTGGCCATGGCTCATGGACGCAGCCTCTCTGCGGCATGTGGGATCTTCCCGGACCGGGGCATGAACCCGCGTCCTGTGCATCGGCAGGCAGACTCTCAACCACTGCGCCACCAGGGAAGCCCCAACCACATATTTTTTGCAGAATGTTGCTGCTAGTCTCGTATAAGTTATTGTTAGTCACAAGGAGCAGACGTCACCATGAAGGATTTTAGTGTTTTTCTAGATACAAGGAGATGCAAGAATTGGGCTCATAAAATCTTCTCTTGAAAATATCTAGCTATCTGAAGACCTATTCTGCCAGTTTTTCCGAGAGCACAGAGTGCCTCATTCCTGATCTCCACCCTGAACTTCTTTTGGGGGGTGTTGAAGGCCAGCAGCTTCAGAGGCTCATAATTTGATCCTTTTAGAGGTAGATGGCAAATGCCAGTTTGTAGTTGGCACCACTGTAGTTGGACATAAGTGAGGAAGGGATCAAGCATTAGGACAGGAGGTGAGAGGGGGACCTATAGACTAGTATAGGCACCTCACTGTTACTATGTGTGAGAAGGGAAGCCATTAGAAGATTTGGGTAGAAGAAGGACATGATCTGACCTATCATCCTGATGGTCTTTTGAGAATAATCTGAAGTTGGCCTAATGCAAAGAAGTACATAGAACTGTTAAGCGGTGGTTGTAATAATTCAAGCAAGAGATGATGTTGCTGAACCAGAGTGAACACAGTACAGGTAGGAACAGTGGTCAGATTCTGACTTTATTTTCAAAGTAGGGCATCTGTATTAGGTGATGGATTGGATGTGGAGGTGTGAGAGAAAGAGAGAAATCATGAACAAATAAAAGGATGGACATCCCATTCTGTAAGAACGGAAGCCTGGGGAGGGGGCACAGAGCAAGGACGGTATAGAAGATAAGGAGTTTAGTTTTTATACATTAATTATGCAGATGTTCTAGTAGGGATGTAGACAATTGGATATGAGAGATTAGCTTATGATACAGGATGCAACACAAGACCCCAGAGAAGGTATGAATTAGTCAATACAGAGTGCAGGCAAAACTAGTTATTCAGGGGAAAATTAGTTTGGAGTTTAAACTCACACAGCACAGCAAAAGAAATTTAAGTTGGATTAGAGAGGTCAATATTTAAAAAAATAACAGCAGAAAAAATGAGCAAATTTCTGACCTCTGAATGGAAGAAGATTTGAGTATAAAAATGATAGAAAAGATCAAAAGGGGAAATATTGGTAGCTTTATGCACCTACACATTTGAAATACCACCAAAAACATAAAATGTGAATAACAATCTAAGGGAAAATATACCATAGATATGACAAAGGTGGGTCAATAGTCTTATATAAGGAGGCTTTACAAAACAGTGTTAAAAAGGCTAAAATTCAATATAAAAAAGCGAAAGGTCATGAAGATACAATTTATGGAAAAGGAAAGGGCAATAAACATACTTTAAGTGTTCAAACTGACGAATAATCAAAATGATGAAAATTAAAGCATTCCTCCCCACTTTTTTTTTTTTTTTTTTTTTTTTGCTTATCAAAATGTATGTTCCCAGCAGCCCTGCAGGAGAGCACTGTATGGGGCTATACTCAGACCCTGTCATCCAGTGCTGCTGGGAACACACATTTGGACCTTTCTGCCGCTTAATTTGGAAACATAAATCCTTGGAGAGTTCATACCCTGTAAGACAACAATCACAGTTCAAGAGATTGAAAAGAGAGATTCGATCCAAATTTTGTTTACAAAGATATTCATCACAGTATTATTTATACTGTGAAACATAAGAATAATGCAACTATCAACAGAAGAAAAATGACTGACTCAACTAAGAGGCATACCTAAAATTAAAGCATATTATGCACCTATTACAATTACGTTTTGTAGAATTTTTAAAGATGGGAAAACTCTAACAGTATAATCTTTACTAAATAAAATAAGAATATAAAACATCATTAATCTAATGACATAAACATTAAAAATAATATGAGATAAAAAATAGCTGCCCATATACAAAAAATTAATAGATGTTATTACATATAACTTGGAACATATAGGAATGGAAGACAAAGGAAACAGAAATTATCCACAGCCCAGAGATGTTAAGTGAGGCCATCCTAGACCCTCAAGCCCCAGGTGAGCCGGCCAAGGCCTGGAGGACCTCCTAGGCAAACCATAGGATACCGAGAAATTTTAAGCTACTAAATTTTGTGTAATGTGTTACATCACAAAGCTAGTTGATACACGTAGTCACTCAAGCCCAGGGAGCAACTGTTCTTCTCTCTATTATTATAGTATCTGGGTAAAGAAGGATCCTACTTTTAGTAAGAGGAACGGTACAAGTGAAGCAGCAGGAAAAGGGCAGGTCTTGTGCCCTTACCTCTCCCCTTACCTCATTGCCCACACTTTTACCTCTACAAAAGCAGGCTTTGTCATGGGTGGAAGCTTCTCCCTGTTAACTTTGAGTGGTATTGTAATCCCATAGGGCCCTGTGAGAAGCCTGTGAGCAAAGGCTCATCAGACCTTCAGTACTTCATGAGTGCTGCCTGCCCCCCACCGCTTCATCAGCTATTCTTTTAAGACTCTAGGTGTCCCTTTAGTTTTTGTAACTGCAGTCCAGGAAGAAAGCCTGGACCATAGTTAACTGAATTAATAAAGTCATACTTCAGGGTGCAGAAAAAGCTTCTGAGTATCCTATTTTTTGTCAAGTGCCTGAAAATGAAAGGCAGGGGATTCAAATGACATTTGAGTGTTGGAAAAACAAGTTGTCATTTTTGGCAGTACAGTCCAGTTCTTCCTTAAGGAGCTGGAAATTTTTCCCTCCCTTCATTTTTCAGCTCATATGTATTTCCAGGGAAATCCAATCCTTATATTTCTGATTCATTTACACATAATTCATCACAATGTTTTTCAAGAACTATTTCCAGTGGGCCTTTAGAATATGATTCCGTTTACCAGGAGAATGAGTTCCTATTCCTGCCTATCCCAGATAGCACACACACAAAGAGGAAGTGACACTCCCTAGGAAAATTACTGGAATGCACCTTCATGAGGGAAACAGGACTCTACTGGATAATTTGCTTTAATGCTTCCTATGCTCAATAGAACTAAATGAAGGAAACCAGAATGTCCTGGTGGCCCTAAGCAACTAGGAATTAGTTTGGTGGGGAGAACGGCTAGAACCATCCTGGAAGTGGTGATGGACTCTAGGCCCAGGAGGATGTATAGATCACATCATCTTACTGAGGGGGCTGTCAGTAGCAACTACAGTAACTCGCTTGGGAGCAACCCTGTAGCAGTTGTCTGAAGTATGATGTCCTGGACAGCATTAAGTGATCTATTTAATGATGATGAATAAACTCAATCTGCTGAGTATTTCTAGAGAAAAGCTCAATAATCTCAGAGGAGTGTTGTCCTACCTTTTTTCTTAAATCAACTCAGTTACCTGTATCCTATTCCAATGTCCTCTTTAGAGAAGTTAATTCATTAACTATCCTCTCTTTTGTATTCTTTCTCCATTGTTGCCTTCCAGTCATCATACAAACACGCACAGTCCTCCATTTAAAGCCCCTTCCTTAGCCCTCTGTCTCTCTACCACTCACCTTGTCTCCTTCAATGGAGATTCTAGAAAAATTAACTCACATTCACACTATCCATACTTTGATTCTCAATTGTCTGCTGAAGGGGAGTAAAATACATGACACCCAAATATACCACTTTTGGCGTATGGATTATTTTGAGCTGAAGGCAATCGAGACCCAGCAGACTCATACAAACAAACAAAACAAAACAAAAAAACATTTTACCTCTCCCTTAACTACCTAAAAAAATCTAGATAGGGAGCCTGGCTCAGGGAGAGAGAGAGCTACTACAAGAGATAACTTTTATCTGAATGACATATCTGTATGGCAGAGCAAACATCTGATTATCAACTATCTGCTCTTCTTATAGTCCTGTGAATTACCCTCCTCTCCTTAGAAGTCCCAGGCCCCTATCCCTTCCTTAGTTCAGGATGGCATATGAACCTCAACTACCTGATTTGCCCTTGGGTCTAATATTCTTAAGGGGATCCCATACATATGTAATTAAATTTGTTTTTCTGTTAATCTGTCTTATATCAATTTAATTAATAGACCAGCCAAAAGAACCTAGATGGGTAGAGGAAAATTTTTCCTCCCCTATACTGCTCAACCCCTAAAAATCTATCTTTAACCTTTACCACTCATTTAATTTTTTTTTTGTTTTGACTGGGCAAAGATCTTCATAATTAATATCTAATGGAGTGGACACCTTGTACTGCACATCACTCTTGATGTCTCTGTTGCTTTGAACACTATAGAAGTGTCTCCCTACATCGATGTGTATCACAACAAAGAAACTCAGCTGAGCTTTTGTGTCGAGAGTTTTATTGGGGTCTCATTATATAGGTATGATTGATTGAATCATTGGGCATGTGATTCAACTGGATCTCCAGCCCCGCTTCCTTTTCTGCAGCCTTCTGGTAACATAGTTTTCCTGTCATGGCCAGAAACTATCTAGGGGCTAGCATGAGTCACTTTGTTAGCATAAATTCAGTGTAGTCCCAGGGGGCCACCATGGGTAACAAAGGCACTCCTACCACTCAGGAAATTCTAAGGATTTAGAGGTTCCCTCCCAGGAACTAGGGACAAAGATCAGCTTTTTCTTATTTTTTTAAATTGAAGTATAGTTGATTTACAATGTTGTGCTAGTTTCTGGTATACAGCAAAGTGATTCAGTTATACATATTTTCTTTTTCAGATTCTTTTCCATTATAGTTTATTGCAAGATATTGAATACAGTTCCCTGTGCTATACAGTAGGACCTTGTTGTTTATCTATTTTATATACAGCAGTTTGTACTTACTTATTTAACTCCTAATTTATCCCTCCCTGCCTTTCCCCTTTGGTAACTATAAGTTTGTTTTCTATGTCTGTGAGTCTGTTTCTGTTTTGTAAATAAGTTCATTTGTATCAGTTTTTAGATTCCACATATAAGTGATATCATATGATATTTGGCTTTGTCTGACTTATTTCACTTAGTATGATAATCTCTAGGTCCATCCATGTTGCTGCAAATGGCATTATTTCATTCATTTATATGGCTGAGTAGTATTCCATTATATATATATATATATATACACACACACACATATATACCACACCTTCTTTATCCAGTCCTCTGTCAATGAACATTTAGGTTGCTTCCATGTCTTGGCTATTGTAAATAGTGCTGCTGTGGACATAGAGGTGCATGTATCTTTTTGAATTAGAGGTTTCTCTGGATCTATGCCCAGGAGTGGGATGGCTGGATCATATAATAACTCTATTTTTAGTTTTTTAAGGAACTTCCATACTGTTTTCCACAGTGACTGCACCAATTTACATTCCCAGCAACAGAGTAGGAGAATTCCCTTTTCTCTACATCCTCTCCAGGATTTATCATTTGTAGACTTTTTAATGATGGCTATTTGATGCCAGTGAGGTGATACCTCATTTTAGTTTTGATTTGCATTTTTCTAATAATTAGAGATGTTGAGCATCTTATCATGTGCCTGTTGGTCATCTGTATGTCTTCTTTAGATAAATGTCTGTTTAGGTCTTCTGTCATTTTTTGATTGGGTTGTTTTTTTTTTTTTTTTTGAGTTGTGTGAGCTGTCTGTATATTTTGGAAATTAAGCCCTTTTTGGTCGCATTATTTGCAATATTTTCTCCCATTCCATAGGCTGTCTTTTCATTTTATGATTTCCTTTGCTGTGAAAAATCTTATGAGTTCGATTAGGTCCCATTTGTTTATTTTTGCTTTTATTTCTTTGCCTTGGGAGACTGACCTGAGAAAATATTACTAAGATTTATGTCTGTGAATATTTTGCCTGTGTTCTCTTCTAGGAATTTTATGGTGTCATGTCTTATATTTAAGTCTTTAAGCCATTTTGAGTTTATTTTTGTGCATCATGTGAGGGAATGTTCTAACTTCATTGATTTACATAAGGCTGTACAGCTTTCCCAACACCTTTTGCTAAAGAGACTGTCTTTTCTCCACTGTATATTCTTGCCTCCTTTGCTGTAGACTGACCATAAGTGTATGGGTTTATTTCTGGGCTCTCTCTTCTGTTCCATTGATTCATATGTCTGTTTTTGTGCCAATACCATGGTATTTTGATCACTGTAGCTTTGTAGTATTGTCTGAAGTCTGGGAGGGTTATGCCTCCAGCTTTGTTCTTTTTCCTCAGGATTGCTTTGGCAATTCTGGGTCTTTTATGATTCCATATTAATGTTAGGATTATTTATTCTAGTTCTGTGAAAAATGTCATGGGTAATTTAATAGGGATCATATTAAATCTGTAGATCACTTTGAGTAGTATGGCAATTTTAACAATATTCATTCTTCCAGTCCCAGAGCATGGGATATCTTTCCATTTCTTTGAATCACCTTCAGTTTCCTTTATCATTGTTTGATAGTTCTCAGCATATAAGTCTTTCACCTCCTTGGTTATGTTTATTCCTAAGTACTTTTTTTTTTTTGGATGCAATTTTAAAAGTGATTTTTTTTTTAACTTTCCCTTTTTGATACTAAATTTTTTTCTTATGTAACACTCAGCAAAACTCTTGAGGTTTTATAGGGAAGGAGTAATTCACAGAAGGGTGCTCTAAGGTTTCAATGTACATTGAATGTACCTGCTTAAAAAAAATCTGGGGCTTCCCTGGTGGCGCAGTGGTTGAGAGTCCGCCTGCCGATGCAGGGGAAACGGGTTCGTGCCCCGGTCTGGGAAGATCCCACATGCCACGGAGCAGCTGGGCCTGTGAGCCATGGCCGCTGGGCCTGTGCTTCTGGAGCCTGTGCTCCGCAACGGGAGAGGCCACAACCGTGAGAGGCCCACATACCGCAAAAAAACAAAGCAAACAAACAAAAAAATCTGATAAGTGGAAGTCAGAATTATGAACACAACAGTAATGGAGAGTTATGGAATAATCATGTGACAGATGGTGTAATACATAGGCATTAAAATTGTGCTCAAAAAATTTTTAAGACATAAGAAAAACACTTAGATAATATTAACTTTTCCATATGGAGAAAGAGCAAGCAAGAAGAACAAAAACACAAGAAAAGTACCTTAGCAATGACCATAGTTGGGGAAAAGTGGAAAATAGTGAAGTAGTGAAGCTGTAGAGAATACCCTCTCCAGTCAACTTCAAGTTTTGTTCACCTGGCTGGACCTGGGGGGCAGGAGGTTCTGAAGTGCACACTGGCTGTGAGATTAAAATGGAAAAACTTTGTGTTTTCTATATATCAATGTGAGATAGAAAATAAAGCTGTTCCCTAGCTTAGTTGAAGGCAATGACGAGGAAAAAAATTGCAAAACTCTTTCATGCTTGTATTCCTACTGAGTTCATAATATTTAATTAGTTAGTTTAACGAGAGGGAGAGAATTTTAACAGTGGTTACCACTTTTTTATTATTCCTATTTTCTTATGTCAACTTTTATTTGTATATTTCCTTTTTTTTTTTTTTTTTACAGTGAATGTGTATTTTTCTCTTAAAAAGACCCAAAATGTACAAAATAGTAATGTGGCATTAGGAGAAATTTTCTATTGTCTTTCCCCCCTTTGTTTCTTTCCTTTTTTCTACTAGAAAAAAAAAATGTAAAACACATTCTACATACAAGGAAAAGACTTTACTTTTGTACCTAGAAAAGACAACCCGTAAAAGTTTTAAAAAATAGGAAGTGATTACCTGCTTGAGAAAAGTTCACCTGAGAAATCTTTTCAAAACCAAGTTTTCTTGATAAATATTTAATGTGTCAATGTGCAAAAATGTACTTTCCAGTTGATCCACACACTTATTTTATCAAACTAGGTACATTTGCACTAAAATCGGCTTTATCTCTTACATTAATTTGTGGGTAAATTTTCCCCAAATGCTGAGGCTAGTTGCTATCTAATACTGATAAGTCGAAGCCACAGATTTACATTTCTTTGAAACATTAAAGTGCAATTGTAGAAAACGGAATTCTCATTCTTGTATACTCTACAAGAACTTTCCTAAATTTGCCCAGTGAAGTATTGTCTAATCAAGGTTATTCCCATGGTAGTAAGGAAGTAATAACAGGGAGAATCCAAATGTATTTTTCACATTTCAAATGCAAAATGCTTTTATCATTTAATTTAGTTTCTTATTTTATATTAGATTTTTATTCATTCGATTCCTTCATTAACTGCAGTGATAAGGTTTATAGCTTTCCCCTAAGATACTCTCCTTTAAGTATCTTCCATTCAAGGTTACTTTGAACATAAACCAAATAGGAATAAGCTCTCCTTTTCAGAGCCTAAGCTTTTTCTTCCTTGCCACTCTCCTGTAATCTTTATTTCAAATCATATTCTATCATAATTAATATAATATAGGGCAGGAGTTTTCAAAGCATCATCAGCAATCGGCAGAGTCTTGGAGGCCCCTGAGATCCTATCAGGAGTCCATGAGGTCAAAAGTATTTTCATAATAATGCACTTATGGTACAAAAGCATTGATGGGAAAAACTGCCAGTCCTTTAGCATGAATCAGTGCAGTGGCACCAAACTGTATTAGTAGTCACAGTAAATAAAACAAACAAAACAGGCAAAGCTAGTGCAAGTCTTTTAAATATTCTGTGTAATGAAATGGGAAGGACGCATAAAACACTTCCGTACAGAATAAAATGCAATGACTTCTTATTTTTGAGGAAAAGCACTTGTGTGATTATTTGAGTTGTGAGTTGAACTCAATGTTTTATTCATGAAACACATTTTTTTTTTTAAACTTGAAAGAAGGAATGACACGCTATGGTTATTCAGACTTGGGTATTTGGCAGACATTTTCTCAAAAACGAGTGAAGTGAGTATGTCACTTTGGGGAAAACAAGTATCTGGTGCCAATGATAAAATTAAAGTTTTAAAGAGAAAATTCGAATCTTGGAAAATTTTATCCACCACCATGAGTTTGACAGCTTCCCAATATTTAAAGACTTTTCTGATGAAGTTGGTGCTTGGTGGTGACATTAATAAATATGACCTTGTGTCAGCATTTGGAAGATCTGCATAACTAAGTAAATCAGTATGTTCCAAATTACCAATCTGTGATGTTACAAAATTGGACATGAGTGAAAAATCTCCTCAAAGTGAAAGACAGACCAATGGATTTTAATGTAATAGAGTGTGAAAAGTTTGATAGGATTTCAAGTTCCACTGTAACTAACCTTTAATAAATCACTGCTTATCAAATTTTAGTATAGTAGCAAAGAATAACCACAAATATGTGAAAAGGCATAAGGAAAGACATGATGTTAAGGGGACTACAAGTAGTTCAATAATTACTAGAACAGTGGTCCTTTTTTTTTTTTTTTTTTTTGCGGTACGCGGGCCCCTCACTGCTGTGGCCTCTCCCATTGCGGAGCACAGGCTCCGGACGCGCAGGCTCAGCAGCCATGGCTCACGGGCCCAGCCGCTCCACGGCATGTGGGATTTTCCCGGACTGGGGCACGAACCCGTTTCCCCTGCATCGGCAGGCGGACTCTCAACCACTGCGCTACCAGTGAAGCCCGAACAGTGGTCCTTTTGTAGGCATATTTACTATTGAAAAATTTGTCTTTAAGATACTAAACTACTTTGTTGAAATTACTGCTTAGTTTACAAAATGCTTCCCTCTCTGCAAATGGTAGCTAAGAGTAGTAACTGCTTCATGGTTTTCTTCCCCATCAACAATTTACACGATGAGGGGACATAAAAAACATTGACTGACTTTTGTAAAGGCCCATTTTGATTAACACTGCATTTAAAAGGCAAACTTTTGAATAACAACTTCAATTTTTAATTTCCTTGTGAACATTTCTTCAATTCAGCCACTGAAATTTCTCAAGAATAAATGACCTATTAGGACATAAGTTTAATATGTCTTTGAAATACACTTCAGCTCTCAAGTCCCTCATGATGAAAGCTTTGTTCTTGGCAGTGCAAGAAATATACACCCTTCTTGAAAACTGTTTTTGGGAAAGAATATGCTTACTTTGGATGTTCCCTGTGAACTGTTAGGACACTCTCAAATAAAATAAATGTTTCCTTTATTTCAAGGCAAATAAATGATATTTTCAGATGTCTCTGAATAGACCTCAAAAATGATCCACACCACTGTCATTTTTGAGTTTTTGGAGGGGTCTCATCAGCCATGAAGAAAACCAGAGACCTGAAGTAGGGCCTTTGGGCACTACTGCCTAAGGTTTGACCTATAAAATCCTTTGGAAACTTGATCCTGTAAAACAAAGAATTGAATGGCAGGGAATGACTTGGTTTCCTAAAAACCCAGAAATGATGGTCTGGTTGTCTGTTCTAGATCTATTCAGCCCTACCACACTTATTCCTTTCTCTGTTTCCCAATGTTTAGGGAAATCCCCAAATAAGGTACTTTACAGCTCTAGTCATAATTGATTTCATGGACGAATGGACCTTCCCACACATGCCATGCTGGGATATAGGAAACATATAACTTGTCTTACTGGAATCTTGAGATCTGGATTCTAGGGACTGTTTAGTTGCCAGTTGTGTGATTTTTAACAAATTACCTGACCTCTCCGGGCCCCAGTTATCACCTCAGTAAAAGAAAAGGATAAAGTAGATTCCAGTAACAAAATTCTGTAATTTTATGGAAACTGTCCTGTCATTGGTTCTTGGGCTTCACAGAAGAGAGTTGGTAAATGCCTCCACATGTATCCACTTTCCCCACCCTTGCAGACCGAAGTCTAAGTTATCTTTTGCTGTGCCCACATTTGGTCTCAAAATCATACTCATTTCAAGACTTCAGGAAGCTACTACCAAATGATTAGTGTTGGAACGTTTTCCGGTTGAGCTTCAAAATTCCTTGTTATTAGGATGACTTCTCATTAAATAGCTAACATGTATTAGCAAATATAGGTATGTGTCACTGTTTTAATTGCTTTATGTGTATTAATTCACTGACTCTCAGCAACTTTGTTAGACAAGTACCATTATTACCCCATTGAACAGATGAGGAAACTGAGGCACAAGAAAATTTAATACTTGCTCTGGTCACTCAGCTAATAAGTAGGAGAGCTGGAATTCAATCTCAGGCAGTCGATTAGAGAGGTGCATTCTTAACCACAACCTTAGACTGTTTCTGTTATTCTTTTCTGCCTGTTTTCTCCCTATTTTTACATTGTTTATTATGGAAATATTAAAACATACATGAAAGTAGTGAGAACATTGTAATAAATCTACATATACGTATTACCCAGTCTCAATAATTATCAAACACGACCAAATATGGTTTATCTATATATGGTTTACATTTTTCAACTAGATTTTGAAACAAATCCCATGGATCATATCCTTTATTTGTAAATACTTCAGTATGTATCTCTAAAAGGTTTCTACCAATACCATTGTCATGCCTAAAAGAACTAACAATAATTCTTTAATATGATCAAATTCTTAGTATTCAAACTTTCCTAATTGTCTCACAATTTTAAAAATTTGTTTTACATTTTTTTTCAAATCAGAACACCAAAGTGTTTGTACATTGCATTTTGTTGATATGTCTTTTAAATCTCTTACAAATCACAGGTTTCCCTTCCCTCTTTTTTTCTCCTTTGCCATATATTTGTGGAGGGAAATGAGCTGTTTATTTGGTAGAATTTCCTATGGTCTGGATTTGCTTATTGCATTCTGTGGTGTCACTAGCATGTTCCTCTGTCCCCTGTAGTTCCTACAAACTGGAAATTTGATCTAGAAGCTTGATGAGATGCAGATTTGATTTTTTGTTTGTTTGTTTGTTTTTTGTGGTATGCGGGCCTCTCACTGTTGTGGCCTCTCCCGTTGCAGAGCACAGGCTCTGGATGCGCAGGCTCAGCAGCCATGGTTCACAGGCCCAGGCGCTCCGCGGCATGTGGGATCTTCCTGGACCGGGGCACGAACCCGTGTCCCCTGCATCGGCAGGCGGACTCTCAACCACTGCGCCACCAGGGAAGCCCAGATTCGATTTTTGGCAAGAATACAGGCATACCCGTGTAGCAACTAAGCCAGTGTGCCACAACTACTGAGCCTGCACTCTAGAGCCTGCGAGCCACAGCTACTGAAGCCCGCACGCCTAGAGCCCATGCTCTGCAACCAGAGAAGCCACCGCAATGAGAAGTCCGCGCACCGCAACAAAGAGTAGCCTCCACTCGCTGCAACAAGAGAAAGCCCCATGCAGCAACGAAGACCCAACACAGCCAAAAATAAATAAATAAATTTAAAAAGAAAAGGTTTAAGATTTTCTCTCTTAACTGTCTTATAGATTTATTTTCCCTTCAGTATATTTTTATAGTTATTATTAAAGTAATATGTATGCTTTATTGCTATGGTATATATATATTTTTCTAAATTACATTTTCTGGTTTTTCTAGTATTCAAAATTATACAATTAATTATGCTTTAAAACTTTTATCCTGAAATATTTATAGACTCCAGAACTTGTAAAAATAGTGCAGAAAGGTCCCATGTACCCATCATTTAGTGTCCCTCAGTGGTAACATCTTAGATTACTATAGTACATACATGATCAAAAACAGGAAATTGACATTGATGAAATACAGTTAATTATCCTACAGACTTTATTCCAATTTTACCAGCTTTTGCACAAATTCCTTTTTTGGTATGTCTTTGTGTATAGCTTTATGTATTTTTATCATGTTTAGATTCATATAACCACCATCCTAATAAAGATATAGAACTATTAATGTCACCACAAAGGAAGTCCCTGGAGATACCATTTTAAAGTCACACCTCCCTCCTTCCCTAACCAGTGATCTGTTCTCCATTTCTTTAACTTTGTCTTTTCAAGAATGATGCATAAATTGAAATATACATTATGTAACTTTTTGAGATTGTTTTTTTTCTCACTCAACATAATGCCCTGAGATCCATCCAAGTTGTTACATGTATCAGTAGTTTGTTCTTTTAAAATTTTATTTTATTTTTTAGCTGAGCAATATTCCATTGTAGGGACATACTACAGTTTATTTAACCATTTACTTGTTGAAGGACATCTGGGCTGTTTCCAGATTTGGGCTATTACAGTTAAAGCTGCTATGAGCAATGAAAAAAAAAAAAAAGAACTGGAAAACAAAGCAAATCAGAGGAAAACAAAACAACACATGCGAGAGAGAACTAAGAAATGCACCCTGCTTTTAACTACTATGTTTTATTCCATTTAGGATGGAATCAACTGACCTATGAGTCAAGCTGACTCCACTGATCAAGAAGTAAACACATATACTATCACAGTTGGTAAATAACATCACTGAAATAATGTACTCATTATAATGTATGATTTTTAATACTAGGAGTTTTATTTAAAATTTTGATAACTGAATTTTAAATTGATATAAAATTTATGATTGTGTGAACTGACTGTTCAACAAAGAGCCTGCAGAAACGTTGCTTTAGATTGTACCACTGTGATGAAAAATAAAATCCATGAAGACCAGCCTAAGGATAAGGATACTGAGTGAAGGAAAGGGAGAAGAGGAAAGAGGTAGAAAGGGAAGAGTGCAAGTTTCTCCTTGAGGTCTAGAGTAGCACTACTTAACCTGGTTTTCCTTGAGGCTCACAGGGTAGAAGACCTCTGAAGCAGGAAGTAAATTCCATGAAGGTAGGAACTACACAGTTTTAATCACCAATGGCTTTCCCAGTGCTTTAAGCACAAGTAAAAATTACTGAAGTAACAATGAGTGTTGTAAGTGTTTGACTGCTCAGGAATAAGACCCTGTGGCCTTATGAGAAATGAGGAAAGAAAAGTCATGAGCTACCCTACAGAGACTGAGATGTAGAGGTTAAAAATGTGTGCTATCCAATAAAGCCAAGTATATTTGCATGGGAAAATAGTGTATTAATTCACCTTCTAGAGCCAAGGCAACATTTTACAGAGAACTCCAATGCCTTTCAGGTCTTTGGGCACTGTAACTACATCAATCAGTACACATGTACCTTTGAGAATAACTTGTCCAATATGGTAGCCCCTAGCCACAGATGGCTACTTAAATTTAAATTGATAAAACTAAATAAAATTTAAAATCTAGTTTCTTAGTCATTCTAGCCACAGTTCAGGTGCTGAGTAGCCAATTGTGGCTAGTGGCTACCAAATTGGACAGACAGCTCAGCTCTAGAATATTTTTATCATTACAGAAAGTTCTATTGGACAATGCTTTTATGAGGAATGAACAGAAAATAACTGTTATATTGAAAGAGTAGATCTTGATAAAGTGCAAAATTAACAAAGAAGTCAACTTTCACCATCAATACTAACACCAATATTAACAACAGTCTTTATCCTTTACCCACACTACTAGGTAAAATTGTCTTTCTGGGGTTTGCTGTTCCCCACTTCTTGGATGAAACCTAGAGCAGGTCCCATGACTTCTCTGGTTACTCTCAAATGTGATATTTACTCATAAAACTTATTTCAGTAATTATTTTGTCTAATTTCATTTAATAATCAAAACTCCAATTTTTATTATCAAGAGTTCCCTTAATGTAGTCAGCATTTCCTCTGGCTGGCCAAGGACATCTCTGGTTTATAGCCCCTGTCATATTGGCTTCTTTGAAGATGATTCTAGGCTGATCCCTGGGAAAAAATTATTGCTGTATTTCCAGGACACATAACAATGCCTGGCATGGGTACTAAATGCATACTTGTGGTTAAATAAAGAGGGCCACAAACTTTGTAAGTAAATAAAATTTAATTTTATACTCAAGTACTCATCAAGAGTGAAAAAATATGGGGTAGGCATATATGGAGAGATGAGATCAAAGAGCAAAATTATAGTATGAATTTTTTCATTATAAGTTTTTCTTAAAGTATAATTTATATCAATGAAATGGACAGATTTAAGGATTGATGAGTTTGTCCAAATATATACACCCATGTAACCGTTATCCTCTCCAAGATGTAGAACATTTTAATCACACCAGAGATGTCTTTCCTTGACCCTTCACAGTCAATTCCTGCTAACCACCCATTGCCCCACCCCAGGGAACTGTAGATTTGTTTTCGCTATTACAGAACAGTTGAATGAAAATCACACTATTAAATGAAATCAAACTGTACTCATTTGTGTCTGGCTTCTTTAACTCAGCATGATTATTTTTTTTGAGGTCCAGCCGTGTTGTAGGTAGTATTCCACTGCATGGATATACCACAGTTTGTTCATTCATCAGTTAATGGATATTTGCATTATTTTCAGCTTTTTAATTATTATGAACAAAGTTGCTTTGAACATTCACTTTTTTTAATATATAAATTTATTTATTTATTTATTTATTTATATTTTTGGCTGTGTTGGGTCTTTGTTGCTGCATGCGGGCTTTCTCTAGTTGCTGCGAGCAGGGGCTACTCTTTGTTGTGGTGCACGGGCTTCTCATTGCGGTAGCTTCTCTTGTTGTGGAGCACGGGCTCTAGATGCGCAGGCTTTAGTAGTTGTGGCACGTGCACTCTGCAGCACAGGCTCAGTAGTTGTGGTGCACAGGCTTAGTTACTCTGCAACCTGTGGGATCTTCCTGGACGAGGGCTCAAACCTGTGTCCCCTGCATTGGCAGGTGGATTCTTAACCACTGTGCCACCAGGGAAGCCTCTGAACATTCCCTTTTTAAAACTTATCCTTTCATTTATATTGGGTAAGTAGCTAAAAGTGACATAGTTGGATCATAGATAGGTATATGTTTAACTTTATGAAAGACTGCCAGACTGTTTCCAAAGTGGTTTTACCATATAATATTCCCACTAGCATTGTATAAAAGGTTAAATTATTTCATGTGCTCATCAACAATTGGTGTTATCAGTCTTTAAGTGTTAACCATTCTAGTGAGTATCAATTAGTATTTAATTGAGGTTTTAGTTTGCTTTTCTCTGATGATTGATGGTGTAGAGTACTTTGTACTTTTTCATATACAAATTGGCCACTTGCATATTGTCCTTGTAAACTGCCTGTTCAACTCTTTTGTTTTTTTAAAGATATATATATATATATATATATATACACTATTTTCTCCCAATTTGTGGCTTGTCTTTAGATTATCTTAACAGAGTCTTCCAAAAGTTTTAATTTTCATAAAGTTGATTTCACATTTTTTCTTTTATGGTTAGTGAAAATTATTGCCTGCACAAACATCATGGAAGTGTTTTCCTTTGTTTTCTTCTTGAAACTATATATACCTTGATTTTTATATTTGGGTCTGTGGTCCATTTCAAAATAATCATTTGTGTATCATGTAAGGTGTAGATTGAGTGAGGCTCACTTAGTTTCATATAGGTAGCTAATTGACCCAGCACCATTTGTTGAAAATACTTTCTTTCCCTCATTGAATTACTTTGGATTCTTAGTTTAAAAATCAGGTGACTGTAAAAGTATGGGTTTATTTCTGGATTGATATCATAACACTATCGAGTCTTTCATTCTATGAACATAGCACATCTCTCCATTTATTTAACTCTAATTTCAACAGTATTTATAGTTTTGCATGCATAAGTCTCACATATATACCACTATATTTGTCTTTAAGTATATTATATTCTTCAAAGCTATTGTAAATATTGTTTTCTTAATTTTATTTTCCACATTTTGTTGTTAGTATTTAGACTTAAAGTTAAATTTTTGTACATTGGCCTTATATTCTGTGACCTTGCTGAATTTACATATTAGTTATAATACATTGAGGAGTTATGATTTTTCTATGCACATGATTATATCATCTGAGAATAAAGACTGTTTTATAGCTTCCTTTCCAACACGCATATCTTTATTTTTCTTGCCTTGTTTAATTGGCTGAGATCTCCAGTAAAATGTTAAATAGAAGTGTCAAAGTGGGTATCTTTTTTATCAGCTCCAGAAATCTATCTTGAAACTTTAGTTAGCCAAATCATAAGCTGTGCATGCTTAGGGCCAGATTCTACGATGCTGGGCAAAGTACAGTCATTCTTCTGGGGGAAGAACGACTATCAAGAAGCTGTGAGCTAAAAAACCATCTCAGCTCACACAGGAGTGGAAAATGTTCAAGGTTTGACAGAAAGAATAGAAAGACCTTATAGAACAGCTTGAGAATCCAATAAAGGCTGAACCTAATTATTGAGATAGTTGGTGAACGGCTCTCTCAACTATAAAGAAGAGTTGGAACTGTCCCAGTTCAGTCATCCACCAAGCTATCTTTTGATGTTTTATTTTCCTTTCAAGGTAACATGCAATGATTACCTTAAACAGATGTCACATCTTGGGGGTTAAGAGGTCCTCACTGAGATTCTGTAACATCCCACTCCCTTATACGTACCTATCTCCACTCTCAGTACATTAACTGAGGAAATGCTTAAACGACTTTCTTAATATGAAGGCTGTAACCCCATGTTATGATTACTGAATAATATAGATGTAGCTCAGAGAAATATGAGTAGAAAATTTGGAAACCAGAATCAGAAATAAATATCTAATACATAATAAGAATCATTAGATTTGGGAAACATGTCCCAGAGAAAGTAGTGAAAACATTACCATAATTTAAGGTTAATTTAGTTCATAGATGTCCTAGAATACACACCATAGGAAGTAATTCTTTGGCCAGAGCAATAGAGAGGATGACTTAATGCTTTTTCTCAGTTTTGCATTACCACATTTTAAAAAATAATAAAGTAAAGAAAAAAACACCAAAGGCAAAATTTGAGTTTTTGCCTTGCCAAGAATAGCAGGAAGATACTTATACTGTCACTCAAAGCATAAAAATACAGCAAACTGTAGTTCAAATCCATCATCTGCCCTTGATGCCAACTTTTTACCAGCCATATAGAGTCTGTCTGCCTTCTTTATCTCTTTGAACTATTTGGAAAGTAATTTATTTTTAGAACTTTGGACTGATGCTGGGCCTCAGTTATGTGCCTGCCTCTCCCAATGCGTTTGGGAATTGCATTGGCACACATAAAAAGAGTTCTAGGTTGGGTTGGCCTTTTTGGCTCTATCCAGTTAGGGGAAGCTATGGGTATAAAGAATCAAGGATAAAGAATCAAGGACAAAGAAGCACAGAGGTGAACAAGTTGAGGCATCATTGTCTTTTTAGTTCACAATATACATGGTCTTTCTTTGCCATTTTATGTCTCACTGCACAGTAGTGCATTATAAACTTGTGGGGAGGTCAACGTATAGTCTTATAGTCTGATGACTTTTTTTAGAACTAGTCTTTAACTAAGTGTCTCTTATTTTGACTTGCAAAGTCATCAAACTTGAATGGATCATAAGAAGTCAACAGACTAAAATTAATAGGACACAGAAACTGGTTCAAATAAGTTGTCAAAATAAAGAGAGATCTAAAGCAGGTAATAGGATCAGGGCCACAAAGCCAAAAGATCAAAGGTTCAGAAGATGAGAAATGGAAAAAGCTAGTCAAGTGAGTAAAGGGGAATTGGGAAGGTGGCTAGAACAAACACTGGCAATAGAGAGCTATTATCTGGGGCTGGATTTTTACTTTCTCATACTAATATGAAAGTGGACCAAGATTAGAGCAAGCAGTTGTATTCAATTAAATTTAAGTGAGCTGATCTGACCTGGACTGAATTGGTATAAACTAATTGAACTAGATTAAAATAAGTTATATTGGATTGTACAATTCCCCTTTATAGAAACAGATAATTTTATACATAGACACATACATACAGCTGTAAAATTCAGATAACACAGTGCTTTGTTTAAGTTGTTTTTACTCAGGCCTTGGAATGGACATGAAAAAATTTTAAGTCTATCCTCTTTACCTGTAGGACCACATGTAAACTATATTAATAATGTAACAATTTATCTTCATTAAACACACATACACACAATCTATGTATTATGTATAGTTTTGGCCTTTTCAAAATATTTTTGTTCATTTTTAGGTATTATGAGAGGGAAAACCTGTACCCCTGCTTCTCCTTTCCATCTTAACCTGGTATAATGCTATATAGTGCTTCATGGTTAAAAAAAGTGATAATGTCATGAAGCACATCCTCTGATAACTTTTTCAGTGAGAGACTGTGTATGGTAAACTGTGTTTCCCCCTTCGGCTCTTAAATAATAATTAAGCTGACTGAAAAATTCTAGGTTTACTGACTTTCCTTTAACACTTTAAATATATTATGCCATTGTCTTCTGATATCTATTGTCCTGATTAAAACTCTGCTTTTAACTTCATTCTCATTTCTTTATATATAATCCTCAATTTCACTGCATGTCTCAGTTTGAATGATAGTCATTATATGTTAGCCCTGGGTTTTTAATAGGCAGTGGCTTCATCAATCCATGGACGCTTAATACCAGGAATGACCTTAGAAGTCATTTTTGGAGGAGACAGATTATTCTTCTCTTCTGCTTCTTTTCCATCCCCTACTTCTGCCTTGGTCCATTCAGAAGAGGAAGTTCACCCACACTTTGACCTAATGTTTCCTTGCACTTGGATGGCTGAGACAAGTTGACTGTTATTACCCATGAGGTTAGTTATTTACGTAAATTTGGAATATGCTACCCAGATCCAGTCATGCTAGATGGGAGTAGGGAAAGGAAGGCCCAATATAGTCTCAAAGCCCAAGATGCTCTAGAATGACTTAATCAAGGAGCTCCACTCCTGAAATGCTGGCATATTATTTCCCATTTGGTTATTTAGCCTTGCTGAAATATCTCCTTCAACAGAGAACCCTGAGGTAGGAGTAGGGTGAGATTTGGATACCAAAACTTCCCACTGAAATCCTTAACAGCATTAAATTCATCTCCTTAATTTGATACCATACATGATAAAACTAAAGCCCAGAGAGGTGAAGTGACTTTGCCCAAGTAGAAAGTTAATTAGTGAAGCAGCAGAAAATAGAACTTTAATTTCCAGCTCAGGAATATTTCCAGGATCCAATGGTAAGTTTTTAACTTCTCTGTTTTTCTCAATCTCCTTCCTTAACAGAACAAAATTTACTTTTCTTTAAAAAAGCACAACATGATTCTATTTTAGTACACAACCAAAATACAAAACACCATAGTAAATTAATGGCAATAAAATATGGTATTTCATTTGCATTGCATGGCAAATGGTTAACATCCTTAGTCATAAATGAGTTCTTAGTAACCAGTGACAAAGACATTGGTATACCAAGGGAAATGAAAAAAACAGAAGAAAATGAAATAGCACAAATGACTAATAAAGATTAAGCATATATGGAGATGACTGAGCTTAACAGTAACAGAAGAAAAGCAATTTCTTTGTAATATCATATTACCAAAGATTAAATATTTAACATTTGTACAGTTTTAGGAAACATACCCACATAAACACTGGGGGACAAGATTGATGAGGTCCTGTCTATATAGTAGGGGAAAATCTAGTGTGGACTCAAAACTATAAATTTTTGATATCCTTAGTCCTAGCAGTTCCAATTCATTGGAATTATTTCAACAAATTAGTTGGATAAATTTACAATTTATATATAAACCATGTTTACTGCATAGAAAATGTGTAGCTAATATATAGAGCCCCCAAAATGACTTGCATATTAATTTGGCGATAATGATTATGATGACTGAATAGGAAAACTGATGCCATTGCTTCTGCCACCACCTTCAGTAAAACCAAAAGACAGTCTTCGTAATGTTTGGAGATTCCTCATTGATGTGTTGCAAGGGACACTCCCTGTAGATCAGTAAAACAGGCTGAGAAGCCTCAAGTTTAAAGTGACCTAAAGGGTGATATTGGAGAGAATCGTAACCAGGCATGTTGACTGTTTTCATTGTTGCCATTGGACTAAATCTCAGGAGCTTGAACGATGGAGGCATGATTACATAGGGAAGCTCAGGATGGTGCAGTTTCAGTGCTTCATTTCAATGCTCCCATAAGTATTAAGTGCATATATTTAAAATTTCCACTTATCACAGGAAAATTTAAAATTGATTCATAAAAATTAATCTTTTTCAAGACTTCAAAGGACATGGAAATTTGTGGAGTATAAGATTTTATTTCTTAAATGCCTTTTTTCCTTCTCTAATTCTGCCACCTCCATCTGTGTTATCCACTATTAATGAAATTTTGAGAACAAAATTTTCTGTACCACCTTCTCTACTAATGATCCTTTACACAAACTGCATTAATATGGAAAGAGCAGAGGTTTTGGAGTCAGGAAGAGCTGGTTTGAATTCTGCTTCTATCGTTTACTAGCTCTGGAACCTCATGTTAATCTCTTTGAGTCTCAATTTTCTTGTTTATAAAAGAGGGATAAGAATATTCATCTCAAAGAGGTTCTTATAAAGTTACTATGAAACTTCTGGCATTGTGCCTGGCACACAGTAGAAACTAAATAAATATTAATTTTGTTATTATTATTATTAATTCTTTCATTTTAACACACTGACTTTTGCCCTATCCTGATATTCTTTTTTTAATTTATTTCTTTTTAATTAAGTATAGTTGATTTACAATGTCATGTTAGTTTCAGGTGTACAGCACAGTGATTCAGATATAGATAGATAGATTCTTTTTCAGATTCTTTTCCTTTATATGTTATTACAAAATACTGAGTAAGTTCCTTGTGCTATACAGTAGGTCCTTACTGGTTATCTGTTTTATACATGTAGTGTTTATATGTTAATTCCATTCTCCTAATTTATCCCTCCCCCATCTTCCCCTTTGGTAACCATAAGTTTGTTTTCTATGCCTGTGGATCTATTTCTGTTTTGTAAATAAGTTCATTTGTATCTTTTTTTTCATATTCTACATATAAGCAATATCATATGATATTTGTCTTTGGCTTACTTCACTTAGTTTGATAATCTCTATGTCTGTCCATGTTGTGGCAGATGGCATTATTTCACTCTTTTTTATGGCTGAGTGATATTCCATTGTATATATATATATATATACCACACCTCTTTATCCATTCGTCTGCTGATGGACATTTAGGTTGCTTCCATGTCTTGGCTATTGTAAATAGTGCTGCAGTGAACACTGGGGTGCATCTCTGGGTATATGCCCAGGAGTGGGGTTGCTGGTAACTCCATCATATGGTAGTTCTATTTTTAGTTTTTTAAGGACCCGCCATACTGTTTTCCATAGTGGCTGTACCAATTTGCATCCCCACCAACAATGTAGGAGGGTTCCCTTTTCTCCACACCCTCTCCAGCATTTTTTATTTGTAGACTTTTTGATGATAGCCATTCTGACTGGAGTGAGGTGATAACTCATTGTAGTTTTTATTTATATTTCTCTATTAATTAGTGATGTTGAGCATTTTTTCATGTGTCTGTTGCCCATCTGTATGTCTTCTTTGGAGAAATGTCTATTTAGGTCTTCTGCCCATTTTTTGATTGGGTTGTTTGATATTGAGTTTTATGAATTGTTTGTATATTTTGGAAATTAAGCCCTTGTCAGTTGCATCATTTGCAAATATTTTCTCCCAATCTGTGGGTTGTCTTTTTGTTTTGTTTGTGGTTTCCTTTGCTGTGCAAAAGCTTTTAAGTTTAATTAGATCTCATTTGTTTATTTTTGTTTTTATTTCCATTACTCTAGGAGATGAATCCAAAAAGATGTTGCTGAAATTTATGTCAAAGTGTGTTTTGCCTATGCTTTCCTCTAGAAGTTTTATACTGGTCTGATATTTAGGTCTTTAATTCATTTCAAGTTTATTTTTGTATATGGTGTTAGAGAGTATTCTAATTTCATGCTTTTACATGTGACTGTCCAGTTTTCCCAGCACCACTTATTGAAGAGACTGTCTTTTCTCCATTGTATACTCTTGCCTCCTTTATCATAGATTAAACAACAATAAGTGCATGGGTCTATTTCTGGGCTTTCTATCCTGTTCCATTGATCTATGTGTCCCTTTTTGTGCCAGTACCGTAGTGTTTTGATTACTATAGCTTTATAGTATAGTCTGAAGTCAGGGAGCCTGATTCCTCCAGCTCTATTTTTCTTTCTCAAGATTGCTTTGGCTATTCAGAGCCTTTTGTGTTTCCATACAAATTGTAAAATTTTTTGTTCCAATTCTGTGAAAAATGCCATTGGTAATTTGGTAGAGACTGCATTGAATCTGTAGATTGCCTAGGGTAGTATAGTCATTTTAACAATATTGATTCTTCCAATCTAATAAAATGGCATATCTTTCCTTCTCTTTGTGTCATCTTCAGTTTCTTTTATCAGGGAATAAACCTGCCTAAGGAGACAAAAGACCTGTACTCTGACATTCTTATTTTCCTTGAGGGAGCTCTTATCTTCATCCCATATTTATGTATGTGTGTGTTTAATGAACTTAAATGGGACGTTTCTGAATAAAGATACATCTCACTTGCTGCTAGGGTAACACCTAGTACACTGTGCATGAAGACTGAGAAGTGGTGATTGATATTATTAAGTGATAAATGAACAGTTGACAAATAGATCATAGCAAATCTAATGTAGAGGTAGTGCTAGTAGTTTGTTCATAACTTGTTAGTCTGCTACAGACCCAGCATGAGTCATAGCTCCTGAATGTCAGGCTCAAGAACATGGAGGCCAGCTTCCTCCTTGACCGCACAGTATCAGAAGCCACTCATTAGCGTGACTATGTGAAGATGCTCAGCCACTGCATAATTAGGGTGTCTCTGTCCTCTTTCCCAAGTTTCCATCACGTCCCTCCACATTTCCCATTGTTGCATCATCCTGTGCTGCCTCTCACTGGACAGTCCCACAGGAATTCTGATGGCTTTCTGAAAAGTTGGGGATGGGATTAAACTATGAAGGTTTAAGGGATTTTGTTACACTTCCATTTAAATCATCAGAGGAAGAGAGCGTGGGATAGATGGGTGTTTTTTTAAATTCAAGCCTGACAAGTTCATCCAATCTGACAGGATAACATTTCAATTCCAAACAGAAAAAAATATATTACTTACCCTCATGATTCTTGGGAAACAAGGAAAATATCTGCTTCTTGGATGGAGCCCATAAGATCCAAAAGCTACCGATGCTCAGGAAGCCAAAGTTGAAGGATGTTGTTGTTATTAGGAGGTCCAGTCAATGTACAACTCCAGAAACTTCAAGGGAGAAATGGGAATGGAAATTGTTGTTTCCCAAATGATAACATGGCTTCAGATTTTTAAAATATGTGACCATGAAATCCCTAAGCTTTGGTGTGTTAGAAGGAGGCCTTCCTGGGCAATTTGAGCTTTGCATGAGAGAAAATAGAGAGCTCATATGAATATCGACTTTCAACTAAGATGGACCTGAATTCTTAATCTCAGATTAACATTTACTAGCTGATCAATTTCACCAAGTTACTGTCCATACATAAGCTTCAGCTCTGCATCTAAACATTGGAAATAGTTTATATCTATTTCACAGGGTGTTTATTTGTTTGTTTTGAGGATCATAGGAGCTCATGTGTGTAAAACATTCATCACAGTGAATGGAACTTATTAAAGGCTCAGTAAATGGTAGCTTTTTTAGGTGTTGGCCAAGACACATATGCTTGCTGAGCTAAATTAACCAAATATTTAATAAACACCAACTCTGACCAAGACCCTTTGCATCAGATACCTTCTAGGCACAGAGATGATCTTGTTGTTCTATCTTTAAGATGCTCATGGTCAATATGTCTTGTCTTTGACCCTTTTGTTTTCATCTCCAAGACATCATAAGAGCAGAGATTTTATATGTCTTATATTAACATTGTTATGGTCTAGAAGAGGGAATAAATTTAACAAATATTCACTGAGGATCTATTTGTCCCAGGTACTGTTTGTTGTAGGTATTTGGGATATATCAGTGGACAAATCAGTCAAAGTTCTCTGATGGACAAATGAAGCTACTTAATAATAATATCCAAAAACATGTCATGAACCATTTTTTTGACCTGTGGATTGAAAATTTCCATGAAGAACAGAGCAATTTAGAAATAACTCTTCCCTAGGTAGTGTGATGCCACTTATAAGCCACCACCACAGATGCTGCATTTTGCAAGGTCACCAAGCTTTCTTACAGCTTGTATGAGAATGACATATGAGTGTGTGGTCTAAGAGAATGTCTGGCTCCTTTAGGGAGATGGGCTTCATACTGATGCAACTTAGGAGTCCTGGTCTCCCACCTATCAAATCACTTCATTGGTCCCCACCCTAGAAGACAACATGGAGTCAAGCATGGAACCCTGGAGGTTAAGCGAACTCTCTCTGACCAGTAGGTGTGTATCTGCTGCTTTTCTAGACCTGCTCCCCTTGGGGACTGTGTGCCTCCTTCATCAAGAAATCTGCCAGCATTCACAATTGGAAAATAAACAGGCCAGCAGGTTCTGATTAACCCAAATTGGAACTATTCAAACAGTCACAAAAAGGGATCTTTTCCCCTGAAGGAATTTACATGTGAAGAGAGACTAAGATGGGAAATAAACATTTCTATAATGATTAAAGTTAATTGGCTTGAAAGGATGCCTCTGAAAGAAATGCTTTCTGGTTTTAGTTCCAATCTATTTCGGGACAAGCCTGTTTTTCATAAGATTGGTAACTGCAAACAGATACTGCCCTTTCATTGGAAACAGATGGTACAGGACATAATTAAAGAAGTATGCACTGGCATCTCAAATAACTGCTTTCAATTACAGCATTTCAAGAGTATTAAGGGGAAATATTTTAAACAAGACCACTGCAAAAATAGATTTTGTCATTAACTTTGAAATAATATTTGACTTAAGGCTGAAATTTCCATGTGCCAGGTCTGGATCTCACGGCTGATGCTGATTGGTGCAAAAGAAATTGAATCATTATGGTCCTATCATTCAGGGGAAAAATAAAAAAGACTTCTCATTTTTTTAATGCAGAGAAAAACTATTTTTCCCCCTTCTGAAGACTTGTATTTTATTTAGCACTTGAATCTCAGTTCTATATTACAACTTTGAGGAGCTTTCATAGTGAAACCATCTCAATGTTAACTCCAAGCTTGTCTGTCCCTAATGTGGTTGTCTGTCTGTGTGTAGGCAGTGGGTACAGGCCTGCCCCCCACCATGAAGCATGTGTATATGCCCTGTAGCCCATGTTGTCATGTATACACTGAATACATTCATGCTGAGATCTATACATAAAACCCCCAAATTAGATAATATGCAAACTCGTCAGATTGCCTGGGCTGGTACATTCATAATCTGGGGTTTGCTTATTGTAATTTTTCTCATTAGGTAATTTTAGTGGAGACTATAAAAATTATAATAAGTTATATAACTTTGGCAAGTTACAAAATGCTTCACTTGTCCTTTTTTTAATATATTGGAACGATGTTTATTTCTCTCAATAAATACTTTCTTATTTATTGAGCATCTAACACATGACAGGTACTGTACCAGGAGATAAAACGATGAACAGATACAATTGTTTACTTGCCCTCCTAGAGCTTATGATCAAATGGTGGATAGAAAGACAAGGGAACAATTGCAACATAGGATGGTAAATACTATGATGAAGGGTAGTCAGGGTGGCATAGAAACACTGAATAGGGGTACTTCACCCAAGAAGAGGCTTCTACCCTATTACCTTAAACTTGGGTTTAGAAACAGAAGAGTAAAGCAACTGTACAATACATCACCTTAGTGACTCAAACACATATACTTTTGGATGTACTAGTAGTTCCTAATGATGAGAGCAGCAATCTGGCAGTTATGATGCAATTTATTAATCATCGATTGGTATAAATTAATCAACAAGCACGGCATAAATTTACTTTTTATTATATGTACACACACGTGTGCACACATGGGGAGAGAGACACACAGAACACTCATGAACCATACCACTGACCACCCCCACCTGAAAGTTGCATGGGCTCTAAGCCCTGTCTAATTGTGGTGATGGGCTAGGTGTGAGCTATCCCTACTCTCACTCATTTGCCTTTACACTAATGGTCTATGTTCTTGAGAAGGCTGGACAAAGGCTTGTGGTGAATAACAAGTACAAGAGCAAAATACTAATCAGCCCACACATCTATTTCCTCATCACATGAATAGTGAGTAGAATGTTGCAGTTGGATTTTTGGACTATTAAAATAATTTTTTGAGTAATTAAGCCCTTAAGAATCTTGGTAATTTCCTTCAAAACTATACTCAGTATTCAAATTCTCCATGAAGTCATTTAGATTAACCCCACCCAATAATTAACTTTTCCTCATTTTGACTACTCTCTGTAGTTTGTGGGTGTGTGCGTGCACGTGTGTGCACACACCCTATATCCTTTATTATTTATGGGGAGTAAACAGGCAATACCACAAATATTAATACTATTTGTTCAGTAAAATGCTATATAGATTGGTTCCCAAAGGATTATGAAGAAAATACAGCACAAAAAGTGATCATACTTTGATAAACCATAAGGAGAGAAAGTTTCCAATTTGAGGCAGGAAATGAAGAGAAGAGAGAATTCTGGGCTCTGGCCAAGGGAGAAGTGGAAGGGATTTAGAACCTTGAATAATAATGTAAAGAGTGAAGGAAGAAAAATCATTTTAATAAAGAAAGTTCAAATTCTTTATGCAAAGCACCTTTTTTTAGGGTTGGGGTGATTCAGGTTTGTAGACTAATTGACCCCAATCCTTCCATTTTCCCTGCATCTATATACACTTACCACAAGCTTATTGTGGATGGAGCGTATTTCCCTGCTTCTTAGACTTTGGGCTTGGCCACATGACTTGCTTTGACCATATGGGTAGGAGTGATAGGGGCCAATTCCACACCTAGGTTTTCAGAGGCCTCACATGCTTCTTCTTGCTTTCTTTTGCTTCTGCTCCTTCTATGAGAGAAGTATGGCTTGGCTAGCTCTCTACCCCAGGACGATGAGAGACACATGGAGCAGAGCCACCCCAGCTTGCCCACAGACCTGCAGTAAGAAGCAGGCGCACCCAGCTGAGCCCAGCTCAGCCAACCCACAGACCCATGAAAAAAAAAAAGATTGTTCCTTTAAGCCACTGAGTCTTGGAATCGTTTCTGATTCAGAAATATTGTGTCAAAGGTAATTACTGCATTGCAAAAGAAATGGTGGTGTCTAGAGGGAGGAAGAGAGTGGAGCTGGAAATGGGCATCCTTTTCTGGCTGTCGTCCCCTGGTTCTCCATAATCTATGGAGAGACAGCTGTCAGGCAATGGCTGGTCTGCCCAGTGGTTGACTGCCTTCCTTGAATAGGTGAAGTTCATGTCTTGCTTGCTTAGCCAAAAACTCTGCTCTTTAAAATTCAGAGCAAGTTCACCTAGTTTGAGGGGTGGGAGGCTATTATTTCTGGTCCATATATCTTCACTAGTTTGCTGAAAGGTATTAAGCCCAGGACATTGTTTTTCTACATGTCTTTTCCACAAGGAGAGAGTAGTCTTACCCTTACTTTGCTCCAACTTTCTCTTGATTGAACTCCCAAAACACTTAACAGCTTCTAAATGTAGCAGTGAGTGACTCCTGCTCTTTTCCTATTTAAATTCCTTCTTCCAGTTCAATTCAAGGGCCACCACACTGAAGCCTTCAAGCAGGATGGCTTTATGGAAGAAATGTAGAAAGATCTAATTTGTTGCTGAGAACTTCATAAAGCAACATACATAAGAACTAGTGTGGCCTTACCCAAATGAGCTCCTTACCTCTATTGAGTTTTATCATAAATTTTAAAAAATAAATCTCACCCATTATTTTGATATTTTCCTCTTTCTGAAAATATTAAACTCTTCCCAAGAGATTACCTGGGGCTAAGGAGGGCAAATCTCTGTCTCAGTCACACCAAAGGCTTGTAGAAAGTTTACTCAAAAGTTTTCATGTGGCAAGCTATCTAGGTCCTACTGATGAGACAAGTCATACAAGTTGAAAAAAAAAAGAAAAGGAAAAAATCCTTTTTTTAAAGACTATGAGAAAAGCATTATTTTGTGCTATTTAGAGAAGCTTGGGAGATTTGTTTTTCCTTTGGTAAATGCCACAAAGGAGACGTTTCTCATGAAAACTTAACTGATAGACAGACAGTAGCATGGTGAGGGATGGCCTCTGGGAATAGTTATGGGAGAGAGCTTGGAGCCAGGATCAGCAATTATGAGACACCAAGGAAAAAAGCAGAGGTTGTGTAGACATAAAATATTCCAAAAGCAATCATGGAAGTGGAATGAGAGGAAGAAAGAGAGTAAATGCTTTAAATAAAAGTAGTTCTCACCATACAAAACCCAACAGCATTCACATCTGGTATAGCAGAATTATACTTGACTAGGACATATCCTTGAAAATATATTAAAAACTTGGATATATGCATAAAACTATACTGGACAGAGAGAACTGGAATTTGAATCCTGGACTTACATTTACAATTTGAGTGATCTTGAGAAATTTTTCTACAGCTTTGAATTTATTATATGCAAAATGGAAGTCATGAAAAAACGTGTGGAATTGCCTAGCATATATAGTAAATGTTTAAAATGTATTTGTTGAATCTAAATAATACAACCAATTCTACACTAGAAGCAAGAGTTCGTATTATGGCCAACTGAACTTGAAACATAATGCTCAGACCTCAGATTTCTCAAGATCAGTCATTTGACAGCATCAGGAGAAGATGATAGAGTTCTATTACAGAGCTGAAAACACATGATATGAATTCACTGAGTCCCTAAGTGAATTTAGCACTTTGGTAGGCACTCAGTGCAGTGGGGAATGAGAGTTAGGTGGTAGGAGAGGAGAATAAAAAAGAAGACCTATTGGATGCTGCTTCTCTCAATCAAGTTTAGACTTCAGATATGTGTGGCTGAGAACACAAGCTTTGGGGTCAGACTTGCTCTCAAATCTTGACTTTGCTTGTATGACCTGGGTCTAGTTGTTCAAAGCCTCAGATTCCCCATCCATAGAATGGGAACAAAGATACTTATATTGCCATGCCATTTAAGGATTACAGATAGTTTATGAAAAATGCCTAGCAGTTAGTAGACATATGATACAGGGCAGCTATTGTTACTTAAAAGGCCATAGCTCTTTCAGAGCAGAAACTGGACCTCATGAATCTTTGTATTCTTCATTGTGTTTAGCGCAATGCCTGTCATATATTAGGTATAATAACTCTTCATTGAATGGATGAATAACCAAAACATCTTGTTTAATGTTCTTGCCTTTTGCCCTAATTGCCATCAGATGGAGCTTTTGCCTGGTTTGAGGGGGGTTTTTTGCCCTTACAAGACCAACATCACCACCTTTGACCTCAGAGCATATCTCCAAGACAGAAGAACTACAATAGACATAAACTGGCTGGCTGGGGTGCTTGCCTATTAATGGCACATTCAGATTCCACCTAAACATTGGTCATACCTCTGGTTTTGGACTCAGTCCTGCATTCATTTCCCAGCGCCATTATGTCTGACAAGTCACTTTGGGAAAGTTAGTTACCTCTTTGAACTTAATTTCCTCATTCATAAATAATGACCTTAACGGTTGATGGGAAGATTAAATGAGACAGCATATGTATAATGCCAGACACATAATAGGCAGCACAAGATTTGAAACTGAATATATGACAACAAAGCTCAAGTTCCTTATAGTACATCTGATTTCCAAAGGATTTTAGGTTTCTTAAAGAAAGGAGTCATATCTTGTTCAGAATCACTTTGCATATACCTCGGTGCCTAGCATAATGCAGGGCAAAGAGTAGTATGTAATCAAGACTTGTGGAGCTGAATTGCTTCCAACTGTTAACCATACTCTAAGTAAATCAAGAACATTTCTTTAGGAAAATGTGCCTTTGGACACAAGGAACCATAATTGATTCACAAAAACAAGGAATACCAAAGAAACTTTCTTTCCCTTCTTAAAATTATTAAACTGATTGTTTGGAGAAAAAAACAGACATCACACCCTTTCATTTTAATAAGTCTTTAGGCAGTTAAACACTTAAGATGCTTTTACATGCAAGTAACTGAAAACCCAAATCAAACTGGCTTCAAAAGTAAGCACATTTATTGGCTTACATGCTTGGAAGTGTATGTCAGAATTGGTTGATCTAGCAGTTCAACAACGTGATCAAGGATCCAGGTTCCTTTTGTCTCTCTATTTTGATAACAGTGTCAGCTTCTTTATGGATGTAAGTTGTTCAGCAGTAAAAAATAGGCTACATGTTTCCTTATTCATTTCTGGAAAGAGAAAATGAAAGAGAGCATGCCACTCATGAGGTTTGCACTTAATTTTTCCCTTCATAACGTTCCCACTTCTTAAACAGTAATTGTCATCAATGAAATGCTATGCACTGATAGGCTTAGCTTAGTAATCCTGGCAAGGGATATGGTATTAAGACTGGAGTTAAGGTCAACTCTTCATGCACCATCCAGGTGGTGGGAAGGTGCTAGAGTCAACTGTCTGAATCATGAAAATTCGAACCTTCTTTTCAGGGCCATGGTCTCTACGAAGGGAGCACATTCCATTCTCCATGCCAGCTGTGATGACCAGTTCTTGCTGATTGTCATCTGCTATGGGCTTGGCATTCTCTGCCTGCTTATGGTCAGATGCCAAAAAAATAAGAAACATAACTGAAGGAAGCTCATGAGCCAATATAGTGCCAGAGGCGGGAGAGGAATTTCTTAACAGCTGGAATAATCCTTAGCTCAAACAATCTTTAAGAAAGAGAATAAACAAAAGCAGAACTCAATATGGCAGACATTCATTGTTTACCTAGCACTGGGGACTGGGCAGGCCCTCTGGTGGTTAGGAGAATAATAAATACATGGAGACAAGGTTCTGGCCTACAATAAACTTTAGAGTTTAGAGTGGAATATTTGTAACACACACACACACGTGCACACACACATACACACACAGTACTTGAGAAATGTTCAGAACAGCATCCAAGACAGTAAAGGGGGTGACTGGACAATATGACATCCAGAAATGTATTACACACAGTCTACCCTCCCACTCACCCTCCTAGCCTGTCCTAACCTCTCAATTCACTTCAACACTGATACTCTCTCTGCCCTATTAGAATTGACTTTCTTAAGTCAATTGACTCTCCTAAATATTCCATGTAACCTCAGCTTGCTGTCTGTTGAAGTCATCTTTTTAACAAAATTTTATTGGTATAAAAATTATACATCACTCTTAATCCTACCACTCACATATAACCACCATTAGCATAGTGGTGTGTATTCTCTCAGTTTTTTCTATATGTATTCTTCTCTTTTTATTTTTGCGGTACACGGGCCTCTCACTGCTGTGGCCTCTCCCATTGTGGAGCACAGGCTCCGGACGCTCAGGCTCAGCGGCCATGGCTCACGGACCCAGCCACTCCACGGCATGTGGGATCTTCCCGGACCGGGGCACGAACCCGTGTCCCCTGCATCGGCAGGCGGACTCTCAACCACTGCGCCACCAGGGAAGCCCTATATGTATTATTTTCTTTCACAAATTTACAGGGTTTTCACTTGCCATTCCTGAAACACTACTTATTTATATATGTAAAGATCTGGAAGGATATATGAAAAATTGGTAACTGTGGTCTTCTCTGGAAAAGGAAGGGTGTTGGCACTTTTTTTTTATTCTATGCACGTCTATGTTATTATTTTAAACAACAAAGACGTATTTAGGTAAATTAGTAAAATTTCTAAAAGGGAAAAGTAAAATCTCTACTTCCTATGCAGTTACCAATAAAAAGTACCTGTTCTTTCACTCTGATTTATCACAGTAGTCCTCATCCTTGGGGGCATGGCAAGAAATGAAAGCATTCAGTCTTGATCCTAAGCTTCTTTTATTTCTGGAGAGGAATAAGAAAAGAAAAATGAGAAAGAGGAGCCTTGATTTTCTGCTACAGCCCCAGAGTGCTTAATAATCAAAAGAGCAAGTATCGGGATAAAGAACACTCCAAGTCGGGAAAGGGATTTTCTCAACAGCTTCTCAGAGGAAGGAGTTTTTGTGTAGAGAAAGCAGAACTGGCTGGAAGTGAGGATACATGAGTTTTAGTTCCAGTTCTGTGAACACACAGATCTGTGAAACTGCAGGAGTCATGGTGTCCCTCTTGGCTTCAGTTTCTTACCTTATAAAAGAACTCATTTTAGAATATTTTAAAATTGAAGATTATTGAGGATGCTAAATTTTTTAACCTTGCCAAGCAAGTACAATGAAAAGGAAAAAGGAAACCAACAAACTGCAAACCAAGAACTGTCATCAAACTCCATCATCATTTCACAAATGAAAGGACACATTAGCAGCAAAAATGTAAGGACACAATCCCACCTTTTAAAAATTAGCTTTATGTTAAAAACTCCCCATATTTGCTCTTATTTGTCTCTTTCCTCCATGGGCAAGTACACATTCGCCATGGACTGCATTTGGGAACCTCAGCAGTAAGCTCTCTCACATTCCCTTCTGGTGCTATCATGCTGGCATGCTGTGATCCTGAGCCTGACCCCAGATAGCATACTGGATGTTGGATGGCAAATTCAGGGACTCCGAGGGAAAGTAGAAGCCACACTGCAGAGCAGAGATATTCAGCGCTGGGAAACTAATTATTATTGAACAACTGCTATATGCCAGGAACTCCTCTGTGTGATAGAATCCCATAGAGAACAAAACAAACACAAGAGCTGCCTCCAGGGAACTTATGTTGTTAAGAGAACCAGATTATTAACAAAGACACAGCAAATACATAGTGTATCACATGGCCTTAGATACTATAGAGAAAAACAAAGCATGGTCAGTCTGATAGGTAGTCACTCAAGTGTGAAGAGCTATCAGAGAAGGTCTCCCAAAGCAGACACTAGAAGGAAAGGCAGGAAGTGTGCCATGTAGACGTCTAAGGGAAGAACTCCTTTCATAGAGATAATGGTAACTACAGATGCCCTTAGGCAAGAGTGTGCTTGATAGCGTTGAGGAAAAGCTATGCACAGGGTAAGAGGAAAGAAAAGGAAATCACAAGTAGTTGAGGACAAGAACATACAGGACCTTACAAGCTCCAGCAAGGACTGACTTTTCTCTGAGTGCATGGTGAGCTATCAAAGGGCGTTATGTAGAGGAGCGACATAGTTGACTCACGTTTTCATAAAATTGCTCTGCTATTGTATAACGAGACTCTGTGGACAAAAGTAGAAGCAGGGGATCCAGTTGATGCTATAATTTCAGTCTGGGCAGTGAAGAAGAATATTTTATAACAGAAAAGAGAGATACCCCCGTGGTGGTGTTGTGGCTGTTGTTTTTTCTGTTGTTGCTGCTGCTATTTTAAGGGTGAGGGAAATAGGGAAACAATATGGTACTCAGTGGGAGGAAGGCTAAGATTTGGAAACACATATCTAAACCAGTATATGTCTATATATTCCCTCTCTATATAAATCTGTATATATATATATAGATAGATAGATAGATAGATAGATTATGTGTATATATAGAGAGAGTTATCTATCTATCTATCTATTTATCTCTCTATCTATCTTCTGTCTACAGGTTACTAAATAAATTCTTGTCATTTAGTTCCCTCCAAACTAATGCTTTCTAATTTTAGGTTCTTTAAGACTTTTACTTTTTACTTTTATTAGCTAATTATTATATATATTCCATGGGAACCCTGTGTATTAGTCCAAAAGGACTAGGTTATGGGTCAGTGACAAACCTCAAAATTTTAACAATTTAACATCATAAAAGTATATATCCAATGTGAATTAGCAGGCAACTGATCCTCTTGGTTATCCAGAGACCAGACTGAGAGAAGCTTCATCTCAACATTTGGATCTATAATTGCTGAGGTAGGAAAGGATTCATGAAAAATGCTGTACTGGATTTGAAAGCTTCTGCCCAGAAATAACACACACTGTTTTCCCTCATATGTCACTGGTGTAAGTCACATGGTCATGCCTCACTTCATTGAGGCAGGAAAATGCAGTTGTACCATGTTCCTGAAAGACTGAGAAGTGGAAAAAAAATTGAACCGTCCTAATGACTCCCATAATCTGGCTTGCTATTTCTGATTGGATCTCAGAGTTTCCTTGCTTTCACCATTCCATTTGCATAGGTCTTCCCTGTTTATCTTAATTGGAATATTTATGACCTATAAACTCCCAAATCACTTATGCCACTCATACGACATTGCACATTACCTTATATTGTCATCATTTTTGTACAGACACACAAGTGGCATGTGCTGTTCTCAGTGCCACCTACCTTTTCCTTTACCCCACTAGGTTGGTCTTTTCAATAAATGTGGCAATGGCAGCAGATTTTCTCTGCTGCTGAAGCCAAGCCAAAAGTTAACTTAATGTGCTTGCTAGGAATGGAAAAGCAATAGCATTGAGTGTTTCATTGTTAGATTAATGCATTAGTGAGTGACAAGGTGCCATCTTGAGCAGTAGTGATAGGTTTCCAACTCTGAGGACGTTCTAAAACTGTTTTTAGAAAGAAATTGTTTTGAGTTTCCAGGTCAGGGAATAAGATCCACATGTCATCTCACTATCAGAGTATCAAACTCTGATTTTTCTTTCTTTTCTTTTTTTTTTTTTTTTTTTGCGGTACGCGGGCCTCTCACTGTTGTGGCCTCTCCCCGTTGCGGAGCACAGGCTCTGGATGCGCAGGCTCAGAGGCCATGGCTCACGGGCCCAGCCACTCCGTGGCACGTGGGATCTTCCCAGACCGGGGCACGAACCCGTGTCCCCTGCATTGGCAGGCGGACTCCCAACCACTGCGCCACCAGGGAAGCCCTGATTTTTCTTTCTTGACATCTCAGAGATTATGACTATGTAGAAATAACAAGGACAGTACAGTGTATAGCTGTTGAAGCCCCACAAATGGAACCACCTTTGTTAACTTTTTAAAGCAATTATCTGGCTTATTAAAAATAATGTCTCCTCTTAATTAAGTGAGAGATATTAGAGATTGCTATTTTTTTTCTTTCAGCAGTCCCATAAAAGGAGAGTGAAGGAACATGAAGGAACAATAGAGCAAATGCCAAGATAGAGAATAATCAGATAAGGTTTTAAAATAGAAACCCATCTATTAGCTACGAGTGAAAACAACCTTTCATTTGCTTTACTAAACAGGAGGCTTCTTGAAAGTTGGGATTGGTTTTTATTTTTCTTTCTTTCTCATACTGCAATCCAACATGGTGCATTGCCTAGAGGAGGCAAAAATAAACACTTGTCTAGTGAACAACAAAAAATTGTATCGGGCTTGCTTCTTCTATCCAACAGGTGGCATTGTTGATTTATAAATGGCCTTAGGACCAGCACAGCGGCTAAGCAACCACCAACGTCGGTTTTGTCATTGCTGTTTTTGTTTTTGTTTTTTTTTAAATTACACCTGTTGTTAAAGAATAGGACAGATGTGAGGAGCACAAATATCCCTCTTTTCAGAACCACTTTGTTTTTGAGAAGCCATATATGGCTGATGAGTCATTTTAATTATAGAGCATTAGTAAATGATAAGAAATATCTAAAGTTCCCCCTTTTGATTCCGCTGGATGAACCGTGGAGGAATTCCTTTATCTTCTCTTCATTCTGTTAGTGCCAATGTAACCATGACTCATACCACTTGAATTTACACATTAATTCACTAAATCACTTATGTATTGAAACAGACTTTGAGTTTTGTGCTTATTATACAAAGCTAGAAAAGGACAGAGCTACAAAAGAAAAATGAGACCCTATCTTTATTGTCTAAGATATTTGAAATCTAATTAGGAAAATTAAAAAAATATATAAATCCAACTAGTAATACTTCAGACAAGATGCTCTTATGTTGGGTACTAATAGTCAAAAATAAAAACTAACATTTAGTGAGAATTTACTGTGTGCTAGATGCTGTTCTAAGCATTTATTTGATCCTCATAAGAACCCCTATAGAGTAGGTACTATTCGTATCCTCATTTTATCAGTGAGGAGACTGAGACCTGCGGGATTTAAGTGGCCAGGTCATGGCAGGTAGTGTGACCCCACTTATAATAGCAGCTGATACTGAGTACTCACCAGTCCTCAAGTAAGTGTTTACGCCCTTTGCGTGCATTATGTTAATTAATTTTCATGCTAACAATTTCAACTAAGTATTAACCACTATCTTTATGTTACTTTTATTTCCTGTAGGAGTTTACTAGCCTTTCTTAACAAAATACAAATTCATTTACCTCTCTATTGCTTGAAGTAAACACAGAGATTTATGCAAATATGGATTTATTAATTTAACTTCAGACCTGACTAGGCTCCAGAATGCAAGTAATTTACTAAACATCATGAGAGTGTGCATTTTTTCTCATAAGGTACATCAGTTCCATTTCATCCAGCATTTTAGTAGAAATTAAAAATATATATTTGTAATCTTTGTTGCCTTCTCTTCGGATAAAAAAAAAATCTGTTTTCAGCTGTGGGAAGAGTGGCCAAATGACTGATGAGGACTACTGAAATTTCATGCATTTTGATTCACTAATATACCACAAAGCCTTTAAAATAGGGAAATTACATATATACATATGCTAATCTTTTTCTATCTTCAACAAACAAACAAAACCCCATAAATTCCAACAATCTATAACCTTTCCTTCAATCCAAAAAAAAAAAAAGAAAAATAGGAATGAGGAGTGGGGGGTTGAGGGGAAACAGCAAAAAATAAGGGAGATACATTTCTAATCATGGTATAGGTTAGCAAGGACCTGTAAATATAATGATCTTATTTAGAAATTTACCAAATCATTTTTTTTTCTTTTTAAAATAACAGTTTTGGGACTTCCCTCGTGGTCCATGGTTAAGACTCTGTGCTTCCATTGCAGGGGGCCCAGGTTCAATCCCTGGTCAGGGAACTAGGATCCCTCACGCTGTGCAGCATGGCCAAAAGAATAAAAAATAAAAATGAAATAAAAGAACAGCTTTATTGAGATATAATTCACATATCGTAAAATTCCCCCATTTTAAATTATGTAATTTTAATAGCTAATTTTCTGAACTTACAAGAGTTTTTCTCAATGTTGAGTAATGGGAAATTCTGGTTAATATTTCCCACAGATACTTATTAACTCAATACAGCTGAATTTCAGGATTCCTAATTAGGCACCTGGCCTCTTTACATGCAGGCCAAAAATATTTTATTTTTAAAGGGAGGTGAATAAGTGTTACATGTATACGTTTTACATTTCTACTAAAATACTGGTAGAAATATTACTGATATCCCTTGTTGCAAATTAGACCTGTAATGAATCGACAGAATTCTGTAGTTTGTCTGAAATTAAATTAATACATAAATGTTTGTCCAAACTCAAATCAGCCTTCAAAGAATGAAACTTTTTTGTGTGTGATTCCCAGGCTCATTTTCAAAGGGTTGAGAGACAATGCTTTTATATTTGTTCTTTACAAAAAGGAAGGAGAAAAAACTTGCATATAATTTTAGACTCACATGAGGGAAAATCCGTGGCTCCCTAGATTGCATCATGTTATATAAAACCTATTCCCAACTAAGTACAGCACTTAAATAAATTGCAGAGTTAAAACGGTAGCGTTAACTAAAGAAATTTTTTAAATGTCAGAGCAATTTCCTCACCATGTTGGATAAAGATATTTTATGTACATTAAATGTATGGGAAGGGAAAAAAAGATTTATTTTTGCATGATTGTTAAGCATCCCATAAGTTTAATTGCTCTATTTTCCAATCAGAGGGTACTAGTTTTCAGGGTATAAAACATATAAAATATTGCCTTGTTGGTTTTCTCTGTTCTCTGGAAGAACCCTAAAACCAAATCGAGTTTTATTTCTTACTGCTAGGAATATCCTCCAGACGAGTTTCCAGATACATCCTATGACAAATTGTATATTCATGAGGCAATATGTAATGAGAAAGAGGAGATTTTGAGTGTGCATTTCAACAATGTCCTTCTGAAAAGTTAGAAAGAAGGCTCATGCCCCAAGTGGCAAATTATGGCAGACATAGGCATTCTTACACTCTGTTGGTTGGAAGGAGATATTCCACAAACTTCCTGGAAGTCACTTGTGTAATTTGTGTTAAAAGAAACTTTAACCAAGTGCAAACTCTTTGACCTTGCAAGTCTACCTCAGAGTTTATCTTAAAGAAACAAATGGACATTTGTACAGGGATATATGTACAAGGATATTCAACACAATGTTGTTTATAGTAACTAAAAATTGAAAATAACCCAGTGTCCATCAATAGAGGATTGATTAAATAAGTTATATCCATCCATACAACATAACACTATAAAACAACTAAAGGGGAAGATATTTGTTAACATGGAGAATGTTCATGGCATGATTTTCAGTGATGAAAGACGGTTACAAATGTTGATACCTTCGCAGAAAGAAATATGAATTTATACATGTGTACATATATGAATAGAAATAACCAAAATAGTTACATACTAAAGTGCTAACCATAGTTTTGTTTAGATAGAATTATAGATTATTTTCTTCTTAATTGTTTATTGTGCTTTCAGAATATACATTAGTATATTTATGTATATATGTGTGTTTATATATCTTCAGAAAAATAAAAGAAAGCTATTTTTATTTTACAAACACAAAGCAAACAAAACAAAACCCAAAAAACTGAGTTCTTGGAAATAATAAGCAAGCCCTGGTAACCTAACTGTTCAGCCAATAGCTTTAACTCTTAATTTAACACACAGTTTTGAGTAAATATTATGTACAAGGCACTATATTCCTAATTCCTTCTTTAGCTCTTCAACATTCTGCCTCCCTTCCCATCCTATTCTTCTTCCCTTTCCTCTCATCTCCTTTCTATATCTACCTTTCCTACCCTTTTCTCCTCTGATTTCTTCCCCTTGGCTCGTTTCAAATCCCCTAATTCTACCTCTTTTCATATAAGAACATATGCAGTTTTCTTCTGTACACCACCAACAGCTGAAGGATCAGTCTACCCTCATGGTTTTCATTTCCTTCTACTCTCCCTTTTTAATTTAAAAATTAATTAAAAAAATTTTTTTTCTTAATAATTATTTTTTATTTTAATAACTATTTTATTTTACTGTATTTTATTTTATTTTATCTTCTCTCTTTCTTTCTATTTTTTCTGCCTTTATTCTGAGCCATTTGGATGACAGGCTCTTGGTGCTCCAGCCAGGCGTCAGGGCTGTGCCTCTGAGGTGGGAGAGCCAAGTTCAGGACACTGGTTCACAAGAGGCCTCCTGGCTCCATGTAATATCAAATGGCGAAAATCTCCCAGAGATCTCTATCTCAACGCCAAGAGCCAGCTCCACTCAACGACCAGCAAACTACAGGGCTGGACATTCTATGCAAACAACTAGTAAGACAGGAACACAACCCCATCCATTAGCAAAGAGGTTGCCTAAAATCATAATAAGGCCACAGACACCCCAAAACACACCAACAGACGTGGACCTGCCCACCAGAAAGAAAAGATCCAGCCTCATCCACCAGAACACAGGCACTAGTCCCCTCCACCAGGAAGCCTACAAAACCCACTGAACCAACCTTAGCCACTGGGGACAGACACCAAAAACAACAGGAACTACGAACCTGCAGCCTTCAAAAGGAGACCCCAAACACAGTAAGTTTAGCAAAATGAGAAGACAGAGAAGCACACAGCAGATGAAGGAGCAAGGCAAAAACCCACCAGGCCTAACAAATGAAGAGGAAAGAGGCAGTCGATCTGAAAAACAATTCAGAGTGATGATAGTAAAGATGATCCAAAATCTTGGAAATAGAATGCAGAAAATACAAGAAACGTTTAACAAGGACCTAGAAGAACTAAAGAGCAAACAAACAGTGATGAACAACACAATAAATGAAATTTAAAATTCCCTAGAAGGGATGAATAGCAGAATAACTGAGGCAGAAGAATGGATATGTGACCTGGAAGATAAAAGAGTGGAAATAACTACTTCAGAGAAGAAAAAAAAGAATGAAAAGAATTGAGGACAGTCTCAGAGACCTCTGGGACAACATGAAACACACTGAAATTTGAATTATAGGGGTTCCAGAAGAAGAAGAGAAAAAGAAAGGGACTGAGAAAATATTTGAAGAGATTATAGTTGAAAACTTCCCTAATATGGGAAAGGAAATAGTTAATCAAGTCCAGGAAGCACAGAGAGTCCATACAGGATAAATCCAAGGAGAAACACGCCAAGACACATATTAATCAAACTATCAAAAATTAAATACAAAGAAAAAATATTAAAAGCAGCAAGGGAAAAACAACAAATAACACACGAGGGAATCCCCATAAGCTTAATAGCTGATCTTTCAGCAGTAACTCTGCAAGCCAGAAGGGAGTGGCAGGACATATTTAAAGTGATGAAGGAAACCTACAACCAGGATTACACACCAAGGATCTCATTCAGATTTGACGGAGAAATTAAAAACTTTAGAGACAAGCAAAGGCTAAGAGAATTCAGCACCACCAAACCAGCTTTACAGCAAATGCTAAAGGAACTTCTCTAGGCAGGAAACACAAGAGAAGGAAAAGACCTACAATAACAAACCCAAAACAATAAAGAAAATGGTAGTAGGAACATACATATCGATAATTACCTTAAGTGTAAATGGATTAAATGCTCCAACCAAAAGACATAGACTGGCTGAATGGATACAAAAACACGACCCATATATATGCTGTCTACAAGAGACCCACTTCAGACCTAGGGACACACACAGAATGAAAGTGAGTGGATGGAAAAAGATATTCCATGCAAATAGAAATCAAAAGAAAGCTGGAGCAGCAATTCTCATATCAGACAAAACAGACTTTAAAACAAAGACTATTACAAGAGACAAAGGACACTACATACTGATCAAGGGATTGATCCAAGAAGAAGATATAACAATTGTAAATATTTATGCACCCAACATTGGAGCACCTCAATACATAAGACAAATACTAACAGCCATAAAAGGGGAAATCGACAGGAACACAATCATAGTAGGGTTCTTTAACACCCACTTTCAGCAATGGACAGATCATCCAAAATGAAAAAAAATAAGGAAACACAAGCTTTAAATGATACATTAAACAAGATGGACTTAATTGATATTTATAGGACATTCCATCCAAAAACAACAGAATACACATTCTTCTCAAGTGCTCATGGAACATTCTCCAGGATCATATCTTGGGTCACAAATCAAGCCTTGGTAAATTTAAGAAAATTTAAATTGTATCAAGTATCTTTTCTGACCACAATGCTATGAGACTAGATATCAATAACAGGAAAAAATCTGTAAAAAATACAAACACATGGAGGCTAAACAACACACTACTTAATAACAAAGACATCACTGAAGAAATCAAAGAGGAAATCAAAAAATACCTAGAAACAAATGACAATGAAAACGACGACCCAAAACCTATGGGATGCAGCAAAAGTAGTTCTAAGAGGGAACTTTTTTTTTTTTTTTTTTTTTTTTTTTTTTTTTTTTGCAGTATGTGGGCCTCTCCCGTTGTGGAGCACAGGCCCCAGATGCGCAGGCTCAACGGCCATGGCTCACGGGCCCAGCCGCTCCGCGGCACGCGGGATCCTCCAAGACCGGGGCACGAACCTGTGTCCACTGCATCGGCAGGCGGACTCTCAACCACTGCGCCACCAGGGAAGCCCTAAGAGGGAACTTTGTAGCATACAATCCTACCTTAAGAAACAAGAAACATCTCAAACAACCTAACCTTACACCTAAAGCAAATAGAGAAAGAACAAAAAAAACCCAAAGTTAGCAGAAGGAAAGAAATCATAAAGATCAGATCAGAAATAAATGAAAAAGAAATGAAGGAAACAGTAGCCAAGATCAATAAAACTAAAAGCTGGTTCTCTGAGAAGATAAACAAAATTGATAAACCATTAGCCAGACTCATCAAGAAAAAAAAAGGGAGAAGACTCAATTCAATAGAATTAGAAATGAAAAAGGAGAAGTAACAACTGACACTGAAGAAATACAAAGGATCACAAGAGATTACTACAAGCAGCTATATGCCAATAAAATGGACAACCTGGAAGAAATGGACAATTTCTTAGAAATGCACAACCTTCCAAGAATGAACCAGGAAGAAATAGAAAATATGAACAGACCAAACACAAGCACTGGAATTGAAACTGGGATTAAAAATCTTCCAACAAACAAAAGTCCAGGACCAGATGGCTTCACAGGTAAATTCTATCAAACATTTAGAGAAGAGCTAACACCTATCCTTCTCAAACTCTTGCAGAATATAGCAGAGGGAGGAGCACTCCCAAACTCATTCTACGAGGCCACCATCACCTTGATACCAAAACCTGACAAGGATGTCACAAAGAAAGAAAACTACAGGCCAATATCACTAATGAACATAGATGCAAAAATCCTCAACAGAATACTAGCAAACAGAATCCAAGAGCACATTAAAAGGATCATACACCATGATCAAGTGGGGTTTATCCCAGGAATGCAAGAATTCTTCAATACACGCAAATCAATCAATGTGATACACTATATTAACAAATTGAATAAGAAAACTATATGATCATCTCAATAGATGCAGAGAAAGCGTTGGACAAAATTCAACATCCATTTATGATTAAAAACCCTCCAGAAAGTAGGCATACAGGGAACTTTCCTCAACATAATAAAAGCCATATATGAAAAACCCACAGCCAACATCATCCTAAATGGTGAAAAACTGAAAGCATTTCCACTAAGATCAGGAACAAGACAAGGTTGCCCACTCTCAGCACTATTATTCTACATAGGTTTAGAAGTTTTAGTCACAGCAATCAGAGAAGAAAAAGTAATAAAAGGAATCCAAATTGGAAAAGAGGAAGTAAAGTTGTCGCCGTTTGCAGATAACATAGAGAATCCTAAAGATGCCACCAGAAAACTACTAGAGCTAATAAATTAATTTGGTAAAGTAGCAGGATACAAAATTAATGCACAGAAATCTCTTGCATTCCTATACACTAATGATGAAAACTCTGAAAGAGAAATTAAGAAAACACTCCCATTTACAATTGCAACAAAAAGAACAAAGCATCTAGGAATAAACCTACCTAAGGAGACAAAAGACCTGTATGCAGAAAATTATAAGACACTGATGAAAGAAATTAAAGATGATACAAATAGATGGAGAAGTATACCATGTTCTTGGATTGGAAGAATATACATTTTATAAATGACTCTACTACCCAAAGCCATCTACACATTCAATGCAATCCCTATCAAACTACCACTGGAATTTTTCACAGAACTAGAACAAAAAATTTCACAATTTGTTTGGAAATACAAAAGACCCCAAATAGCCAAAGCAATATTGAGAAAAGAAAACAGCTGGAGGAATCAGGCTCCCTGACTTCAGACAAGACTATAAAGCTACAGTAGTCAAGACAGTATGCTACTGGCACAAAAACCAAAATATTGATCAGTGGAACAGGATAGAAAGCCCAGAGGTAAACCCATGCACCTATGGTCACCTTATCTTTAATAAAGGAGGCAAGAATATACAGTGGAGAAAAGACAGCCACTTCAATAAGTAGTGCTGGGAAAGCTGGACAGCTACATGTAAAAGAATGAAATTAGAACACTCCCTAACACCATACACAAAAATAAACTCAAAATGGATTAAAGGCCTAAATGTACGGCCAGACACTATCAAACTCTTAGAGGAAAACATAGGCAGAACACTCTATGACGTAAATCACAGCAACATCCTTTTTGACCCACCTCCTAGAATGGAAATAAAAACAAAAATGAACAAATGGGACCTAATGAAACTTAAAAGCTTTTGAACAGCAAAGGAAACCATAAACAAGGTGAAAAGACAACCCTCAGAATGGGAAAAAATATTTGCAAATGAAGCAACTGACAAAGGATTAATCTCCAAAATTTACAAAGCAGCTCATGCAGCTCAATATCAAAAAAGCAAGCAACCCAATCCAAAGATGGGCAGAAGACCTATATAGACACTTCTCCAAAGTTATACAGACTGCCAACAAACACATGAAAGAATGCTCAACATCATTAATCATTAGAGAAATGCAAATCAAAACTACAATGAGATATCATCTCACACCAGTCAGAATGCCCATCATCAAAAAATCTACAAAAAATAAATGCTGTAGAGGGTGTGGAGAAAAGGGAACCCTCTTGCACTGTTGGTGGGAATGTAATTTGATACAGCCACTATGGAGAACAGTATGGAGGTTCCTTAAAAAACTAAAAATAGAACTACTGTACAACCCAGCAATCCCACTACTGGGTATATACCCTGAGAAAATCATAATTCAAAAAGAGTCATGTACCAAAATGTTCATTGCAGCTCTATATACAATAGCCAGGACATGGAAGCAACCTAAGTGTCCATCATCAGATGAATGGATAAAGAAGATGTGGCACATATATACAATGGAATATTACTCAGCCATAAAAAGAAACGAAATTGAGTTATTTGTAGTGAGGTGGATGGACCTAGAGTCTGTCATACAGAGTGAAGTAAGTCAGAAGGAGAAAAACAAATACCGTATGCTAACACATGTATATGGAATCTAAAAAAAAAAAAAAGGTCATGAAGAACCTAAGAGCAAGATGGGAATAAAGATGCAGACCTACTAGAGAATGGACTTGAGGATATGGGGAGGGGAAAGGGTAAGCTGGGACAAAGTGAGAGAGTGGCATGGACATATATACACTACCAAATGTGAAATAGGTAGCTAGTGAGAAGCAGCTGCATAGCACAGGGAGATCAGCTCGGTGCTTTGTGACCACCTAGAGGGGTGGGATAGGGAGGGTGGGAGGGAGGGAGATGCAAGACGGAAGAGATATGTGGACATATGTATATGTATAACAGATTCACTTTGTTATAATGCAGAAACTAACACACCATTGTAAATCAATTATACTCCAATAAAGATGTTAAAAAATGTATAAAGTCCCAGAATTGGAATGAGAGCGTTAAAGAGGCACGGACATTTCATATCTCTGGACCACTTTTCTTCAAATGACAGTTATTATCTGCATTGCCACCTGCAGTTGGTGCATGTGCAAGTTCTCCCAACACAACGAGTACTGGAGAGCATCATCTCTTTCAATGATTGATAACTTAATAGATGTAAAATTGCACCCCATTGTTATTTTAGTAAGAATCTTCTTTTTTATTGTGACCAATCTACTAAATGCTTATCCACTTATTAACTTTTGTCTTGCATAAATCAACTCTTCCTTAATGTTCAAAACTAAACTATTGATTTTACCCACAAAACTTCTCTGCCCCCCAACATCTCTATCGAATAGTGGCCTTTCAATGCACCCAGTTTCTCAGGGCAAAAGCTTGGAGGCATCCTTGATACGCCTACCCCATACTTTACACCAAATCCTTCAGTAAGTCTGTGCCTTTTTCTTCAATAGAATCGGGAATACGATTCGATCAAAGATAACCCATACTACAAAGGGTCTTAAGTGAATTTTGGGGTTGATGTAACTCCTCTGTATCTTAATTATGGTCTGATCACTTGACTGTATATATTTGTCAAAGCTTATTGAACTGTTCACTTATAATGGATGAATTCTCTATAGGTAACTTATACTCCTGCAAAAGTGATTTAACATTTTACTCTTGTATGGAAATTTTGCATTCAATTTACACTGTTTTACCTTTTGTGCTTTATTTATTTATTTTTAAAATTTATTTATTTATTATTTATTTTATTTTTGGCTCTGTTGGGTCTTCATTGCAAGCGGGCTTCTCATTGTGGTGGCTTCTCTTTTTGCGGAGCACAGGCTCTAGGTGCACAGGCTTCAGTAGTTATGGCTCGCAGGCTGTAGTGCACAGGCTCAGTAGTTGTAGCACACGGGCTTAGCTGCTCCATGACATGTGGGATCTTCCTGGACCAGAGCTCGAACCTATGTCTCCTACATTGGCAGGTGGATTCCTACCACTGAGCCACTAGGGAAGCCCACCTTTTGTGCTTTAAAAGAAATTCATTTTCCAGTACATTTTAGTACCATATTGTTTTGATTACTGTAGCTTTGTAGTATAGTCTGAAGTCAGGGAATGTGATACCTCCAGTCCTGCTCTTGTTTCCCAAGATTGCTTTGGCTATTTAGGGTCTTTTGTATTGATTAGGTTTGTTCCTCGGTGTTTCATTCTTTCTGATGCAATTGTAAATTTGATTGTTTTCATAATTTCTCTTTCTGGAAGCTTGTTATTAGTGCATATAAATGCAATAGATTTATGTATATTAATTTTGTATCCTACAAATTTACTGAATTCATTTATTATTTTTAATAGTTTTTTAGTGGCATCTATAAGATATTCTGTGTAGAGTATTATGTCAACTGCAAATAGTGGCGGTTTTACTTCTTCCTTTTCAGTTTGGATTCCTTTTATTTCTTTTCTCTGATCACTGTGGCTAAGACTTTCAACACTATGTTGAATAAAAGTGGTGAGAGTGGGCATTCTTATTTTTTTCCTGATCTTAGAGGAAATGCTTGTAGCTTTTCACCATTGAGAATGATGTTAGCAATGGGCTTGTCATATATGGCCTTTATTATGTTGAGGTATGTTCTCTCTATACCCACTTTGCTGAGAGTTTTTATCATAAATGGATGTTGCATTTTGTCAGAACCTTTTTCTGCATCTATTGAGATGATCATATGATTTTTACTCTTCAATTTGTTAATGTAGAGAGCCACATTGATTGATTTACAGATATTGAACCATTCTTGTATTCCTGGGATAAATCCCACTTGATCATGGTATATGATCTTTTTAATGTATTCTTGAATTTAGCTTGATAATATTTTGTTGAGGATTTTTGCATTTATGTTCATCAGTGATATTGGCCTGTAAGTTTCTTTTTTTGAGGTGTCTTAGGTTTTGGTATCAAAGTGATACTTACCTCATAGAATAAGTTTGGAGGTATTTCTTCCTTTGCAATAATTTGGTATAGTTTGAGAAAAATAGATGTTAACTGTTCTCTAAATGTTTGGTAGAATTCACATGTGAAACCATCTGGTGCTGGACTTTTGTTTGTTGGGAATTTTTTAAATTACTGATTTAAATTTATTACTGATAATTGTTCTAATTATATTTTCTATTTCTTCCTGGTTCAGTCTTGGGAAATTTTACATTTTTAGGAATTTTTTCCAGTTCTTCTAGTTTGTCCATTTTATTGGCATATAGTTTTTTGTAGTAATAGCTTATGATCCTTTGTATTTCTGTGGTGTTGGTTGTAATTTCTCCCTTTAATTTTTAATTTTATATATTTGGATCCTCTCTTTTTTTCTTGTTGAGTCTGGCTAAAGGTTTATCAATTTTGTTTATCTTTTCAAAGAACCAGCTCTTAGTTTCATTGATCTTTTTTTATTGTTTTTGTTTTTTAGTCTGTATTTCATTTATTTCTGCTCTGATCTTTATGATACCTTTCCTTCTACTAAATTTGGATTTTGTTTCTTCTTTTTCTAGTACTTCAGGTGTGAGCTTGGGTTGTTTGAGCTTTTTCTTGTTTCCTGAGGTAGGCATGTTTCTCTGTAAACTTCCCTCTTAAAACTGTTTTTGGTGCATCCCATAGATCTTAGATTGTGTTTTCTCATTTTCATTTGTCTCTGGGTATTTTTAAATTTCCTCTTTGATTTCAATGACCCATTGATTGTTTAGTAGCATATTGGTTGTCTTCACATGTTTGTTTTTTTGGAGTTCTTTTTTCTTGGACTTGATTTTTAGTTTCATAATGTTGTGACTGGAAAAGATGCTTGATATGATTTTAATCTTCTTCATTTTACTGAGAAGCCTTGCATTTACAGCCTAGCATGTGATCTATCCTGGAAAACGTTCCATGTGCACTTGAAAAGAATGTGTTTTCTGCTGCTTTTGGATGGAATGTTCTCTCTATATATCTGTTAAATCCCATATGGTCTAATGTGTCATTTAAAGCTAGTGTTTCCTTATTGATTTACTGTCTGGATGATCTCTCCTTTGATGTAAATGGGGTGTTAAAGTCCCCTAATATTATTGAGTTACTGTCAATTTTTACCTTTATGTCTATTAATATTTGCTTTATGTATTTAGGTGCTCTTATGTGGATGCATATATATTTACAATTGTTATATCTTCTTGTTGAATTAATCCTTTTATCATTACATAATGTCCTTCTTTGTCTCTTGTTACAGTCTTTGTTTTAACATCTATTTTTTCTGATATAAGTATTGCTACCCCAGCTTTCTTTTGATTTCTATTTGTATGGAATACCATTTTTTACCCCCTCCCCTTTCAGTCTGTGTGTGTCATTAGATCTGAAGTGAGTCTCTTTTAGGCAGCATATATATTGGTTTTGTTTTTGTATCCATTCAGCCACTCTATGTGTTTTGATTGCAGCAGTTAGTCCATTTACATTTAAAGTCATTATTGATAGGTATGTACTTATTGCCATTTTGTTAATTGTTTTTGTAGTTCTTTTTTGTTCCTTTGTTCTTCTTTTGCTCTTTTCCCTTGTGATTTGATGAATATCTTTAGTGCTATGTTTAGATTCCTTTCTGTTTTTGTTTGTATACCTATTACAGATTTTTGGTTCGTAGTTACCATGATATATATATAGAAAGATAGATAGATAGGTAGATAGATATCATGAGATATGATGATGTTGCTGCTCTTTTAAGCTTGAATGCATTTCAACAAGCCTACATTTTTACTCTATGCCCCCCACTATGTTTACTGTTTTTGACATCATTATATTACATCTTTTTGTTTTGTGTATACCCTAATGACTTATTGTGGACATAGTGACTTTACTACTGTTGTCTGTCTTTTAACCTTCCTACAAGCTTTATACATGGTTGATTTACTACCTTTACTGTATAAGATTTACTGCATACCTTTACTGATAATATTTTTTCCTTTAATACTTTTTATATTTCTAGTTGTGATATAATATTTCTTAAAAAGCTGGTTTGGTGATTCTGATCTCTTAGCTTTTGTTTGCCTGTAAAACTTTTGCTCTCTCCATCAAATCTCAATGAAAGCCTTGTCAGGTAGAATATTCTTGGTTGTAATTTCATCCCTTTCTTCATTTTAAATATATCATGTCACTCCCTTCTGCAGAGTTTCTGCTGAAAGGTCATCTAATAACCTCATGGGTGCTTCCTTGAATGTAACGTGCTGCTTTTAACATTTTCTGTTCATCTTTAAATTTTACCATTTTAATTACAATGTGTCTTGGTGTGGTCCTCTTTGGGTTTATCTTGTCTGGGACTCTGTGCTTCCTGGACCTGGATGTCTGTTTTCTTTCACAGGTAGAGAAGTTTTCAACTATTATGTCTTCAGATATGTTCTCTGCCCCCTCCCCCTTCTTCTGGGATCCCTATGATGTGAATATAGTACACATGGTATTGTCTCTTAAACTGTCCTCAATTCTTTTTATTCTTTTATCTATTTTCTATTCAGCTTAGGTGATTTTCACTGCTCTGTCTACCAGCTTGCTGATCCATTCCTCTATCATCTAATCTACTGTTGATACCTTCTAGTGTATTTTTCATTTCAGTTATTGTATTCTTCACCTCTATTTGGTTCTTCTTTATATTTTCTAACTCTTTGTTTAAAAAATTCTATTTTCTCACTCTGTTCAACCATTCTTCTCCCAAGTTCTTTGAGCATTTTTATGATCATTATCTTGAACTCTTTATCAGGTAGATTGCTTATCCCCACTTCACTTAGCTCTTGGGTTTCATCTTGTTTCTTTTTTTCAAACATATTCTTCTATCACCTCATTTTGCCTAATTCACTGTTTTTAATTTTGTGTGTTTTGTGGGTTGGCTATGTTTTCTGATCAAAGGAGAAGTGGCCTTTTGAAGGAGATGTCCTATACATCCCAGCAGTGCACGCCCCTCTGGTCACCAGAACTATATGCTCTAGGGGTGCCCCTATGTGGCTGCATGAACCTTCCTTTTGTAGTGGGTGACTTCAGTGGAAGGTCTAGTATGTGTGGCTGGACCCTGGTCCTGTTGGTTGCCAAGCCCTGCCTTTTGCAGAAGCTGCTGACCTGCTGGTGGAGGGGGCCAGGGCCCAGTGGGTCACAGAGCTAGGGCCAGCTGAGCAAAGCCAGGTCCTTGGGTCTCTGGCTAAAGAACCCTGGGTGTCCCACAGCCTGTATTGGCCTGCTGATGGGAGGGGCTGGTCCCTGACATGGCTGGCTACAGGTTCTGGGGTATCCTGAAGCTAGTGTAGGCCCACTGATTGGTGGGGCTGGATCCCAGGGTGGCTGACTGAATGGCCCAAGGTACCCAAGAGCTGGTGTTGGCCTGCTGTTGGGCAGGATTGGGGTCTAGGGTAGGTGCCAGCCAGCTGGTTGGTGGGCTGTATCCTGGAAGTAGTGCCGGCCCACTGGTGGGCAGACCTGGGTCCCAGGATCTCTGGCTGCAGGACCCTGGGGGTCCCGTAGTTGGTGTTGACCCACTGGTAGGCAGGGCCAAGGAGGTCCTGGGACTGGTGCCTGCCCACTGATGAGTGAGGCTGGTCCTGGGGCCAGTGCTGTCCCACTGGCATGAAGAGCTGGGTGCTGGCACCTCTGGCTGTGGGACCCTGGGTGTCCCAGAATTGGTGTCTGTCTGCTGGTAGTCAGGTCTCTGTCTGGTCCCTCTGGAGGATGGAGCTATGTCCCGGGGTGGCTGGGAGCTCAGGGGGTCCTAAGGCAGCCAGCCTGCTGGTGGGTGGGGCTGTGTCCTTGCCTGACTAGCTACTTGTCCTGAGGTGTCCCAGTACTGGTGCACACAGGCTAGTGGGCAGGGCCAGGTCCCAGTGCTAATAAGCTAGAGGAAAGATACCAAAATGGCTCTTGCCAGCACCAGTGTCTTTGTGGTAGAACAAGCGGCCCAAAGTGGCTGCCCACCAGCATCTCTGTCCCCAGGGTGAGCTCCAGTTGCCTCCTACCTCTCTAGAAGGTTCTCCAAGACCAGCAGTTGGGTCTGACCCAGGCTCCTTTAAAATTACTGCTTCTGCCCTGGGCCCTGGAGCATGTGAGATATTGTACGCACCCTTTAAGAAGAGTGGAGTCTTTATTTCTTTCTTTTTTTTTGGCCGCACTGTGCAGCATGTGGGATCTTAGTTCCCCAGCCAGGGATTAAACCTGCATCCCCTGCATTGGAAGTACAGAGTCTTAACCACTTGACTGCCAGGGGAGTCCAAGGAGTCTCTATTTCTTACAGCCCTCTGGCTCTACCCAAAGTTAGCCCTACTGGCCTTCAAATCTAAACGTTCTGGGGGCTCGTGTTCTCCTACGACTACCTTCTGAGATATTATTCAGTCTGTTTCCCAGATGAGGAAACTAAACTCAAAGAACTGGGAATCTAATAACCAACAGCCCCTGTGCCAAAGAGTTCACAACTGAGTACAGAAGAAAGACATCAGAAAAGTAACTTCACCTCCCTACAGTTTTATCAGGTGGTTCCCAGTGTGCCTTTGCTCACTACAGTTAAAATCTGATTGCTACATTGTAATCATGATGGTCTCATGTGGGGCAGGACAGGAAAAGGTGGAGGTTTTTCTTGCTATCTGTAATGTTTCGTCTTATTCATTTTGGCATATTTCACAGGTCCCATATGTACTCTTTACACTAACTGCCCTTGTATCCTAGAGCTATCTACATCAGAGACTTTTATTCTTGGTTTTATTATCCAGTGTTTACTATATACACACTGCAACTTATCACAATTTAGCAACCCTAGAAAATATATTTGTTGTGAGAGCCAGGAATTAATGCAGATAGAGTGATGAATGACACAATAGTCCTTTCAAAAGAGAACTGCGGTGGGGAGTAATTTGTATTCCTGGTGGGGGGGAAGTATCAGGCTTAATATCTAGTTGCTTGAGGTGGATTTCTTTCTCCCACATTGGGATTCAATTTTCAGGAATCCTATTCAGCCCTTCTCTTTCCTTGATGCTGAAATGGATACAATTGTGTTTCCCCAGGACGGTCAGCAGAGATTTGGATTGGCTAATTGTGTTCATTCCAGCAGACCGCCAGCACGGGCACAATTTGAATATGCGTGTAATTCTATTCTGTAGTATTGTTTTCACAAATGATACATATAAGGAATTGAAAAATCTGTCCCATGACTTTCTAGTAATTCAAAACAAGCCTGTTTTTCCAGCACCACTATTCCTGCCCTGGCACCCATCTCCCCTCCTTTATTTGTGGTTAGCCAGCAGTGAAAGGGGCAGGGGAACAGGCTTAATGGTGGCAACTTTGGTCACTGTGTTAATGATCTACTCACTTACTAGCTGCCTGAGCTTGGACACATTGCCTGATTTTGAAAAATCTCCATATCTCTCAGGTAGAATACATATAGTAATAGTGCCCAAATTGTAGGTTTTTGTGACTGATTAAATACAGTGCTAAAAACGTAAGGTAGATAGATAGTGGGAAGCAGCCGCATAGCACAGGGAGATCAGCTCGGTGCTTTGTGACCGCCTGGAGGGGTGGGATAGGGAGGGTGGGAGGGAGGGAGACGCAAGAGGGAAGGGATGTGGGAACAGATGTATATGTATGACTGATTCACTTTGTTATAAAGCAGAAACTAATAAAAAAAATACAGTGCTAAGCACAGCACATGTCCTATAGTCAGTGCTTAATAAATACTAGCAAATATTATTATTATTCTATCATGATATCACCATCCAATAGACAGCTGAGACTGAAGGCAAGACATGGAGCAGGAAAAAGCCTGGGAGTAGGTTTGAAGCAGAGCAAGCCAAGGACAACACCATGACAACAGACTGTTGTTCCTCCACATTTCTTGCCAATCCTGATGCTGAAATGCATACAAATCTTGGTTTATGAATAAAACTTCACTTATCCATAATTCACAATCAAGGTGTAGGCATGAAAAAAATAGAGGATCTTTTCATCTGCCTTTCTACGTATGGACAAACAGCAGGGTACAGAGAGACAGGTAGAAGGGTTGAGTGGATCCTTCGCTTGTGCCCCAAGAACATACAGACATTGCTACCAGCAGTTCAAAGGACTAGCAGCTCTCCTTTCCTTCAACCTGGGACACTGACCTATTGCTGCCTACCATGTGATCAGGAAAGATTAGAAGTAAGTTTGATTTTCAAAAGGGAGCAGTATAAACTTGGAGGAAAATATAGTTTTCATATAACAGGTAATTGTGTTAGAAGAAAGTATATCAGATAAATTGTACAGCCTATTTGCAGAGAAGTATGTCATTACCTGGTGGCAATAAATATAGGTGCCATGTGGTACAAGTATCATTTGGCACACTCAACCTGAGGCTCATGGACCTGATGTCCATGGTAGGCTTGGTCGTAGGTGAGCTTCTTCTCTCTCAGGGAGACAACATGTTTGGGTCCCTACATATTCCTTTCCATTTCTTACCAGGAGTCCAATTATGAGTTAATACAGCCCTTGGATCTATATCAGGATAATAAAGAATTACTGTCTGTAATGGCACCTTTGTATCACAGCAGCAGCCACGTCACAGTATGTTTGTACTTCTCCCTCCCCAGAACTGCTCTCTCCTCTTTTAAAGGAAGAGAAACAATATGAGGCAGGGTCACAACAACACATCAGTGAAGCTTAACCAGAATAAATGGAAAGAGAACTTGGCAGCAGGTATTATAGAACACTCAGGCTCCTTGATTAACTGTGTGTTTGAAAGTAAGTAGGAGGGTAAAGATGGGAAGAGGAAGAAAACTCACTGCCTATTTACCACTCATCACTGTTTCCCCAAAGAGCCCTAAACCTACACTTTACCTAGCCTTCTAGGATTGAGCGTCGATCCATTCATTAGCGCATTCAACAACTATTGATTAATTATGCTCTACATGCAAAACACTGGGAATTCAGCAAGAACAAAACAGAAAAATATCTCTGCCTGAGAAAAGTAGTAGATAGGATTAGAGGTTTAATGTGAGTGTAGGATGTGGAGTGAGGCAGGCAGGAAGGCTGGACATATAGGCCACGATAAGGACTTTGGATTTTACTTTGAATGGTATGGGAAAGCATGGAAGGTTCTAAGCAGAGGAATGACATCATCTGACTTACATTTTAATAGGATCACTCTGGCTACCATGGTGATTTTAGCCTAAGGAGTCACAAGGGCAGAAGCAGGAGAAGGGTTATGAAGTTACTGAAGTCATCCACATAGGACGTGATGATAGTTTCTGCCAGGGATGGAAGTTAGGGGGTCATAATTTGGGTGTCATCATTATATAAATGGCATCTGAAGCCTTTAGAAATAATGAGATCACTTGGGGAGTGACTTCAGCCAACAACTGAAGACTGGGGTGCTCCAATGTCTAGAGGACAGAGAGATGAGGAAGAAACAGCAAAAGAAACTGAGGAGGAATAGCTATAAGGATCAAAGCTATTCTGAGAGCCCAATTTAAAAATTTATGTCAAATATTTCTGCTTAATCAAATAGAATGAGAACTGAGATACAATCTTTGGTTTTATCATCTTGTAGGTCATTTGAGACCTTGATAAGGCAGTTTTAGTGGAGTGGTGGGAGGAGAGTGTTAAGACCATTGTTTGGGAGACCAGGAGGGGGAATGGAAAAGGGAAATAAAATATGGTTGTTGGGCAGCCTTAAGGACCCACCTGAGCTGGTGGCAATGACTTTAACAAAGACAGGTCAGTGTGGCTTGTGTCTTTCTCTAGCCACACTTAGCTGCATGGGTGCTCGTGAAGAGGGGCCAGAGTGTTAGGTAGAGCTAAGGTTGTGGTTTGCCAAGCAAGTATGATGATGTAAGAGAGGGGCAGGGGATTTGAGAGTGTGTGAAAGGGACTCATTATAGTGATAGATCATGGAATTTAAGGTACACAAAGGAAAGTGGAGGGGAGTGAGAATAGTGAGAAGTTCATAGCATCAATAAGCTAAAGGAACAATGACAGTGAAGGATGGTTGACTTGGGTACTAAAGGAAAAGAGTAGGAATTTAGGTTAAAGCATGGATGTTTGAGATTGAGATTACAGAGGATTGAAATTGCTGATAATGAAGAGTTCTGGAGTATGGAATGATTGGCTGGCATGGATAAAATAGGTCAGCATTTGTGCTAAAAAATAAAACTTTATTAAAACTTTCATTAACCCACAAAATTGTCATTGGCCCTCTTAATACTTAAAATTGTCTTGTTACCATATGTTCCTATTCCCATTGACTGATATAGCCTAGCCTAATAGCACAATTATCAGACCTTTTTGAAATCCATCTTCAAACTATTGATAGAGCACATAGGAAAGGTTTTGGGTACTTTGCCTGGCAACTACTTTAATATGGCTTTATTCGAACCATGTGGTACACAAAATAATCACTCAATGAATAGTAGTTATGGTTATTGTTGCTGTTCTTATTCCTTTTATTCATTGATGTACACAGCCTTCCCTGGACTAACATGAAACCATTGTAATCAGAATTTCAGTTCTTCTCTCCTTGTGATTTTTCATAATTTTACATTCCAGAAACCAGTTAGATAAAAATCCCAGTGGTCCTTTACTTAAGCAATCAGTTCAGGCTTAAAAAGTATGTGGAATATCAGAATGTATGTGAAAAGATAGTACCGTTTAAGTAATTGACTCCTGGGTCAATCTGCTCAAAGTAAACGAAGTCAGACAATTTGGGCAATTTCTGCCTTTAACTGTAATTGAGACAAAAATGGGTAACTACAAGTTAGTGAGCCCAGGATTCTTAGGCAGCAGAGGAAGATGCCCAGGCAGAGAGAGTAGGCCTGTCCTCCACGGCAGCTCCTGGACTCATCTGCAGAAATCAAACCCAGAAGAGAACTTGCCTAGTCGTGTTCCCTGTCCACCTCCCTATGTACCCTGGCCACTGCCCTGAGAAGGTCTGACAAAAGTATCAGGAAGGGATTACTGACTTTTGCAGCTGCAAGGAAATTGGTCCATGCAAGAGAAGGGTGCTTACCAATATAGCGAGTCAAATTGATAGAGCCATTAATAATTTCATATGTTGGGATTTGGTCCAAAGGAGAACAGTGTAGCTGGTATCAGGTAAAATATAGATGAGGGCCTGGGAATAGTAAGGAGGTACATCTGGAAACCTGAGGTGGGTGGGGCTCAGCCTTTCTTTTCTGTTGTTCACTGTGTTTGGGGTTAGAACACTCTGCCAGGAAAAGTCGGGTCTGGGAGGATGGCAGACTGTTGATGTTGGGGGGAAGGACAGGGAAACAGGAAACTCTCTAAACATCCATCATCTCATGCAATCATCACAACCATCTCATGAAGCTGATATTGATATTATCTCTATTTTACAGCTGAAGAAACTGAAAAGTAACTTGCTCAAAATTACTCAGCTAGTTCAGTGGCAGAACAGCTCATGTATGCCTCACTCCAAAGTCTGTAACTTTCACAACACTACTTTGAGTCCCCTCCATGACAAACTCCTAAGAGCTTACAGTGGGTGGGGGCAGTGTGTTAGGCCATGTGTCTATTTAATACAATCTCCTCAATTCACTGAGAAGGAAGAAGAGGCTTAAAAAGTGACATGCCTAAGCTCACACAACTGGTACACACTGAGGTCAGCACCAGAACACCCTATTTTTCTTGAGCCCTAACCTTCCTGGAGTGATGGTCAAACAGAAAGAAAGGAGAACAGTTAGCCCCCTTGCCCTGGGCCTACATGATGACAATCAACATTTGCACAACTCTTTATAATTACAGCATTTCCACATACAATTATTTCATTTAAGCCTCTTAAAACTCATGCAGGCATTCAGTCATATTATTTCCATTTTTCACATGAAAAAGAGCCTCAGAAAGGCTACCTGACTCTCCCTATAATACTTAACTAGTTAACCATGAAGGAGAGCCACATTTTTGATCTTTTAACTGTAGATCAAATTCAACATTTGTTGAGCAGTTCCTATATGTCGAGCGCTGTGATAAGGACTGGGAATGTAGAGGTTAATGAGACCCAGATTTGGTTCTGAAGGAGCTCATAGCCTAATAAGGGATGCAGCCAAATATACCAGAAAATTACAGTGGGAGGTACCAAGCCCTTATTCCTCGTAATCAACACAACCACAGCATTCTGATGGGGAATTTGGAAATGAAGTCTCCCTTAACAGAACGATTAAGGTATAGGTTGTAGGACTCCTTATTATATCCGAGGCTTTGTCAACAGCAATGTTTTTTTTTTTTGTATGTGTGAAAAGTAAAGTATAACCAAGTTCCCACTGAAGCAAAGAGGGAGTTGATTGCTGGATAGAAGGACAATTTTTTTCAGGGTTTTAATATCTTCCTATCGTTACCTCAAATATCTTGACACTTTTATGGTCAAGGCATCATGCTTCTCTACTGCCCAAGTTTCTCTCAGAAACTATTAGGCCTAGAGAAGGAAGCTTGTATCCTTGATAAAAAAAGAAAGTAAAAAAAGAAAGACTTTAGAACTGTGAAAGAATGGTAAAGAGGGGAAGGACACAGCTTTGCATGGGTTACAATTTTTTCAAAGTCTCTGATGAGAAAAAAAAACAAAGTAACATTTTCATAAAAATCTTTTTTTGGAAGGCAGCCAGACAGGCAGGGTCAACTCTAGACTTGGAGGCCAGCCTCCTTGACTATTTTGGGATTTCCAAGAGGGAAAGCTGCAGGGATGAAGCACAGCTGAATAAGAGGAAGCCAAGAGTTTCATCAGCAAAGACTTCATCTTGACTTGTTTTGCAGGGGAAACAAAGGTGGGGGGGCCCTTTGCTCTCCCCCAGGGATGTGCTGAATATTCAAAAATATTAATTTTGGAAAACAGTGTCTACAATTTTGAAAACAAGCTAACTAAGCCAGAGCTATTGTTGATTAGATTGGAAGAAAATCCCTCTGAACCCCCTGAGGATGCCCATTCCAAGTCCCCACAGCCCTTCAACAGAAAATCAAAATGACATAACATACAGACTAGGAAATACTCAGCCAAATGGATTGCAACCTCTAGGCACCCCCAAATATCTAACACAAACCATAATTTAGCATTTGGAGGTAGCCCAGACTTTTTAATAACTACAAAGGAAGTAAAAGCTTTATTTGACTATCCACAAACCCTTTGCTACAAGTTTAGGTATCATGTTTTCATTCTTGCAGATGGTCCTTCCAGAATACAGAGCCAACTCCACACTACAATGTCCTCAGCACTTACATGAACTTTGATGCCTTGTTTCCCCACCCCCAAAATGCCAGGTTTAATCCTACTGCCCAGCACCCCACTCTGACTCACCAGTGCTAGGCCAAGCTTTCTTTGTATCCCCCCAATTTAAAGCTTTCCTGCCCAACTCCCTTGACCCCTTCTGCTTAGTAGCTGCTCATTTGAATGTATAAATGCGTAGATAGCAAGAGTGGCTTAATGTGTTTTTTTCTCCTAGAAGTATTCATATTTTTAACTCTAGAATTAATGCATTAACTCAAAGGAATGACTACTTATTAGTGTAACTTTGAGTAAACAGGGAAGATTACAGAGGGTGTCTGAATGCAGAAGGTATCTTCGTCATTCCCTTATATTAGAACACAGAGATAGTTACTTGATCTCTTTCTGGATAAATTCAATTCTACTTCCATACGTACATTGAAGGAAATATTTTGGGGTCTTTGCTGGTGGCGCAGTGGTTAAGAGTCTGCTTGCTAATGCGGGGGACACGGGTTTGAGCCCTGGTCTGGGGGGATCCCGCGTGCCGTGGAGCAACTAGGCCCGTGCACCACAACTGCTGAGCCTGAGCTCTGGAGCCCGCGAGCCACAACTACTGAGCCCATGTGCCACGGCTACTGAGGCCTGCACGCCTGGAGCCCGTGCTCAGCAACGGGAGAGGCCACCGCAATGAGAGGCCTGCACGCTATGGTGGGGAGTGGCCATGGCTCACCCCAGCTGGAGGGGGCCTGCGTGCAGTGGCAAGGACACAATGCAGACAAAAATAAAATAAATAGGGCTTCCCTGGTGGCGCAGTGGTTGAGAATCTGCCTGCTAATGCAGGGGACACAGGTTCGAGCCCTGGTCTGGGAGGATCCCACATGCCGCGGAGCAACTGGGCCTGAGAGCCACAACTACTGAGCCTGTGCATCTGGAGCCTGTGCTCCGCAACAAGAGAGGCCGCGATAATGAGAGGCTCACGCACCGCGATGAAGAGTGGCCCCCGCTTGCCGCAACTAGAGAAAGCCCTCGCACAGAAACGAAGACCCAACGCAGCCAAAAATAAATAAATAAAATTTAAAAAAATAAAAATAAAATAAATAAAAATTTCCTTCCTTTTTATTTTTTATTTTTTTATTATTAGTTTCTGCTTTATAACAATGTGAATCAGTCATACATATACATCTGTTCCCACATCCCTTCCCTCTTGCATCTCCCTCCCTCCCACCCTCCCTATCCCACCCCTCCAGGTGGTCACAAAGCACCGAGCTGATCTCCCTGTGCTATGCGGCTGCTTCCCACTATCTATCTAACTTATGTTTGGTACTGTATATATGTCCATGCCTCTCTCTCGCTTTGTCACAGCTTACCCTTCCCCCTCCCCATATCCTCAGGTCCATTCTCAAGTAGGTCTGTGTCTTTATTCCTGTTTTACCCCTGGGTTCTTCATGACTTTTTTTTTTCTTAAATTCCATATATATGTGTTAGCATACAGTATTTGTCTTTCTCTTTCTGGCTTACTTCACTCTGTATGACAGACTCTAGGTCTATCCACCTCATTACAAATAGCTCAGTTTCGTTTCTTTTTATGGCTGAGTAATATTCCATTGTATATATGCACCACATCTTCTTTATCCATTCATCCGATGATGGACACTTAGGTTGTTTCCAGATCCGGGCTATTGTGAATAGAGCTGCAATGAACATTTTGGTACATGTCTCTTTTTGAATTATGGTTTTCTCAGGGTATATGCCTAGTAGTGGGATTGCTGGGTCATATGGTAATTCTATTTGTAGTTTTTTAAGGAACGTCCATACTGTTCTCCACAGTGGCTGTATCAATTTACATTCTCACCAACAGTGTAGTAGGGTTCCCATTTCTCCACATCCTCTTCAGTAGTTATTACTTGTAGACTTTTTGATGATGGCCATTCTGACTGGTGTGAGGTGATACCTCACTGTAGTTTTGATTCATATTTCTCTAATAATTAGCGATGTTGAACATCTTTTCACGTGCCTGTTTGCCATCTATATGTCTTCTTTGGAGAAATGTCTATTTAGATATTCTACCCATTTTTGGATTGGGTTGTCTGTTTTTTGATATTGAGCTGTATGAGCTGCTTGTGTATTTTGGAGATTAATCCCTTGTTGGTAACATCATTTGCAAATATTTTCTCCCATTCCACGTGTTGTTTTTTCATTTTGTTTATGGTTTCCTTTGCTGTGCAAAAGCTTTTAAGTTTAATTAGGTCCCATTAGTTTATTTTTGTTTTTATTTTCATTATTGTATGAGGTGGATCCAAAAAGATATTGCTGCAATTAGTGTCAAAGTGTGTTCTGCCTGTGTTTTCCTCTAAGAGTTTTATAGTACCCAGTCTTACCTTTAGATCTTTAATCCATTTTCAGTTTATTTTTGTATATGGGTTAGAGAATGTTCTAGTTTCATTCTTTTACATGTGGCTGTCCAGTTTTCCCAGCACCACTTATTGAAGAGATTGTCTTTTCTCCATTGTATATTCTTGCCTCCTTTGTTGTAGATTAATTAGCCATAGTTGCGTGGGTTTACTTCTGGGCTTTCTATACTGTTCCATTGATCTAAACGTCTGTCTTTGTGCCAGTACTATACTGTTTTGATGAATGTAGCTTTGTAGTGTAGTCTGAAGTCAGGGAACCTGATTCCTCCAGCTTTGTTTTTCTTTCTCAAGATTGCTTTGGCTATTCAGGGTCTTTTGTGTTTCCATATAAATTAAAAATTTTTTTGTTCTAGTTTTGTGAAAACTTCCATTGGTAATTTCATAGGGATTGCATTGAATCTGTAGATTGCTTTGGGTAGTATAGTCATTTTCACAGTATTAAGTCTTCTAATCCAAGACCATGGTATATCTTTCCATCTGTTTGTGTCATCTTTGATTCCTTTCATCAGTGTCTTATAGTTTTTGGAGTACAGGTCTTTTGCCTCCGTAAGTAGGTTCCTAGGTATTTTATTCTTTTTGATATGATGGTAAATGGGATTGTTTTCTTAATTTCTCTTTCTGATCTTTCGTTGTTAATGTATAGAAATGCAACAGATTTTTGTGTATGAATTTTGTATCCTGCAAATTTACCAAATTCATTGATGAGCTCTAGTACTTTCCTGGTAGAATCTTTAGGATTTTCTATATATAGTATCATGTTATATGCAAAGAGTGACAGTTTTGTTTCTTCTTTTCCAATTTGGTTTCCTTTTATTTCTTTTTCTTCTCTGCCATGGCTGATACTTCCAAAAGTAAGTTGAATAAACGTGACAATAGTGGACATCCTTGTCTTGTTCCCGATCTTAGGGGACATGTTCTCAATGTTTCACCATTGAGTATGAGGTTAGCTGTGCATTTGTCATATATGGCCTTTATTATGTTGAGGTAGGTTCCCTCTATGCCCACTTTCTGGAGAGTTTTTAACATAAATGGGTGTTGAATTTTGTCAAAAGCTTTTTCTGTATCTACTGAGATGATCATATGGTTTTTATTAATGTGGTGTATCACACTGATTGATTTGCAGATACTGAAAAATCCTTGCATACCTGGGATAAATCTCACTTGATCATGTATATGATTCTTTTAATGTATGGTTGGATTTGGTTTGCTAGTATTTTGTTGAGGACTTTTGCATTTAAGTTTATCAGTGATATTGGCCTGTAATTTTCTTTTTGTGTGTGTGTGGTATCTTTGTCTGGTTTTGGTATCAGGGTAATGATGACATCATAGAATGAGTTTGGGAGTATTCCTTCCTCTGCAACTTTTTGGAATAGTTTCAGAAGTATAGGTGTTAGCTCTTCTCTAAGTGTTTGATAGAATTCACCTGTGAAGCCATCTGGTCCTCGACTTTTATTTGTTGGAAGATTTTTAATCACAGTTTCAATTTCAGTACTTGTGATTGGTCTATTCATATTTTCTATTTCTTCCTGGTTCAGTCTTGGGAGATTGTACCTTTCTAAGGAGTTGTCCATTTCTTCCAGGTTGTCCATTTTATTGGCATATGGTGGCTTTTAGTAGTCTCATGATCCTTTGTATTTCTGTGGTGTCTGTTTTAATTTCTCCTTTTTCATTTCTAATTTTACTGATTTGAGCCCTCTCACTTTTTTTTCTTGATGTGCCTGGCTAAAATTGTTTATGTTTTCAAAGAAACAGCTTTTAGTTTAACTGATCTTTTCTATTGTTTTCTTCATCTCTATTTCATTTATTTCTGCTCTGATCTTTATGAGTTCTTTCCTTCTGCTAACTTTAGGTTTTGTTTGTTCTTCTTTCTCTAGTTGCTTTGGGTGTAAGGCTTGGTTGTTTACTTGAGATTTTTCTTGTTTCCTGAGGCATGATTATATTGCTAAAAACTTCCCTCTTAGAATGGCTTTTGATGTGTCCCATAGGTTTTGGATCATCATGTTTTTGTTTTCATTTGTCTCTAGGTATTTTCTGGTTTTCTCTTTGATTTCTTCAGTGATGCATTAGTTGTTTAATAGCATATTGTTTAGCCTCCACGTGTTTGTGTTTTTTACAGTTTTTTTCTTACAGTTGATTTCTAATCTCATAGTGTTGTGGTTGGAAAAGATGCTTGATATGATTTCAATGTTGGTAAATTTACCAAGGCTCATTTTATGGCCCAGCATGTGATCTATCCTGGAGGATGTTTTATGAACACTTGAAAAGAATGTTTATTCTGCTGTTTGCAGATGGAATGCTCTATAAATATCAGTTAAGTCCATCTATCTAATGTGTTATTTAAGACCTGTGTTTCCTTATTGACTTTCTCTCTGGATGATCTGTCCATTGATGAAAGTGGGGTGTTAAAGTCCCCCACTGTTATTGTGTGACTGTAGATTTCTCACTTTATGTCTGATAATATTTGCCTTATATATTGAGATGCTCCTATATTGGCTGCATATATATTTACAATTGTTACATCTTCTTGAATTGACCCCTTGATCATATGTCATGTCCTTCTTTTTCTCTTTTTTTTTTTTAAGGGGAAAAGGTCTTTTTTTAAAAAATAAATTTATTTATTTTTGGCTGCTACTCTTCATTGCAGTGTGTGGGCTTCTCATTATGGTGGCTTCTGTTGCAGAGCATGGGCTCTAGGTGTGCAGGCTTCAGTAGTTGCAGCACGTGGGCTCAGTAGTTGTGGTTCACAGGCTCTAGAGCATAGGCTCAGTAGTTGTGGTGCACGGGCTTAGTTGCTCCGCAGCATGTGGGATCTTCCCAGACCAGGGCTCGAACCAGTGTCTCCTGCATTGGAAGGCAGATTCTTAACCACTGTTCCACCAGGCAAGTCCCCTTCTTTTTCTCTTGTAACAGTCTTTATTTTAAAGTCTATTTTCTCTGATATGAGTATGATACTATAGCTTTCTTTCGATTTCCATTTCCATGGAATTCCTCTTTCCATCCCTTCCCTTTCATCTGTATGTGTCCATAGATCTGAAGTGGGTCTCTTGTAGACAGCATATATATGGGTCCTGTTTTTATCCATTCAGCCAGTCTATGTCTTTTGGTTGGAGCATTTAGTCATTTACGTTTAAAGTATTTACCAATATGTATGTTCTTATCGCCATTTCATTAATTGTTTTGGATTTGTTTTTGTAGGTCTTTTTTCTTACCTTCCTCTTTTATTTTCTTCTCCTGTGACTTGATGACTGTCTTTAATGTTGTGTTTGGATTCCTTTTTCTTTTTTGTGTGTATATCTATTGTAGATTTTTGGTTTGCAGTTACCATGAGGTTTTTAATATAGCAGTCTATGTATATACAAGATAGTTTTAAGTTGCTGGTCTCTTAATTTCAAATTCATTTCCAATATCCTGCATTTGTGCTCTCCTCACAATTGCTGGTACTGATATTATATTTGTGTGTGGATGATTTCCTACATTTACTGTATGTTTGCCTTTACTGGTGAGCTTCCCCATTTGCCATTTTCTTGTTTCTAGCTGTGGCCTTTTCTTTTCTGCCTAGAGAAGTTCCTTTAGCATTTTTTGTAAAGCTGGTTTGGTGGTGATGAATTCCCTTAGCTTTTGCTTGTCTGTAAAACTTTTTATTTCTCCATTGAATCTGAACAAGAGCCTTGCTGGGTAGAATATTCTTGGTTGTAGGTTTTTCCCTTTCATCATTTTAAATATATCAAGCCACTCCCTTCTGACCTGCAGAGTTTCTGCTGAAAAATCAGCTGATAACATTTTGGAGATTCCCCCATATGTTATTTGTTGCTTTTCCCTTGTTGTGTCTTTAATTTTTGTCAGTTTGGTTAATATATGTCTCAGCATGTTCCTCATTGGATTTATCATGTATGGACCTCTGTGTTTCTTGGACTTGAGTAACTGTCCTTTCCCATGTTAGGAACATTTTTAGCTATTATCTCTTCAAATATTTTCTCAGGTCCTTTCTCTCTTCTCCTTCTGGGACCCCTATAATGCGAATGTTCATGTATTTAATGTTGTCTCAGAGGTTTCTTAAACTGTCATTTATTTTTATTCCTTTTTCTGTATTCTTTTCTGCAGCTGTGATTTCCACCATTCTGTCTTCCAGCTCACTTATCCATTCTTCTGCCTCATTTATTCTGCTGCTCCTTCTAGTGTATTTTCCATTTCAGTTATTGTATTATTCAACTCTCTTTGTTGGTTCTTTATATAGTCTAACTCTTTGTGAAACATTTCTTGTACCTTCTTGGTCTGTGCTTCCATTCTTTTTCTGAGATCTTGGGTCATCTTTACTATCATTACTCTGAATTCTTTTTTGGGTAGATTGCCTATCTCCATTTCACTTAATTGTTCTTCTGGGGGTTTATCTTGTTCCTTCATCTGGAACATATTCTTCTGCCATCTCATTTTTATAACTTTCTGTGTTTGCTGTCTTCATTCCTCAGGCTGCAGGATTGTAGTTCCTCCTACTTCTGGTGTCTGCACTCTGGTGGGAGAGGCTGGTCTAAGAGGCTTGTGCAGGCTTCCAGGTGGGAGAGACTGGTGCTTGCCCACTGGTAGGTGGAGCTGGATCTTGACCTTCTGGTGCACAGGGCCATGTCAGTGGGTGTGTTTAGAGGTGGCTGTGGGCTCAGGAAGAATTTAGGTGCCTGTCAGCTGATGGGTGGAGCTGTGTTCCCATCTTATTGGTGGAGCTGTGTTCCCATCTTGTTGGTTGTTTGGCCTGAGATGTCCCAGCACTGGGGCCTACATGCTGTTGGGTGGGGCCAGGTCTTGATGTCAAGATGGCAGCTTCCAGAAGAGCTCACGCCAATGAGTACTCCCTGGTACATCCACCACCAGTGTCCTTGTCCCCACAGTGAGCCACAGCCACACCCCTGCATCCCCAGGAGACACTCCAAGACCAGCAGGTAGGTCTGGCTCTGGCTTCTATGAAGTCACTGCTTTTTGCCTGGGTTCTGGTGTGCACAAGACCTTGTGTGTGCCCTCCAAGACTGGAGTTTCTGTTTTCCCCAATCCTGTGGAGTTTCTGTGATCAAGCCCTGCTGGTCTTCAAAGCCAAATGCTCTGGGGGCTCCTCTTCCTGATGCCAGACCCCCAGACTGGGGAGCCTGACATCGGGCTCAGAACTCTCACTCCTGTGGGAGAACCTCTGCAATATAATTTTTTCCAGTTTGTGGTTCAGCTACCCGGCAGGTATAGGATTTGATTGTATCACAAATTCGCCCCTCTTACCATCTCACTGTGGCTTTTTCTTTGTCTTTGGATGTAGACTGTACCTTTTTGGTAGGTTCTGTCTTTTTTGTCAATGGTTTTTCAGCAGTTACTTGTGATTTTGGTGTTCTCCTGAGAGGAGGTGAGCTCGAGTCCTTCTACTCTGTGGATTTGGCATTGACAGAGGCTGTGATTGATGAGATGTGGGGAAATAAAGACAGATGATGATACTGTTGACATTTGGGGCCAGATAATCCTTTGTTGTTGGGGGCTGTCCTATGCACCATAAGATATTTAACAGCATCTCTTACTTCTACCCACTAGATACCGTTAGCACCACAGTCACAGTCATCACACTCAAAACTGACTCCAGACATGACCATTTGTCCCTTTGGGGGCAAAATAACTCCAGGTTGAGAACCACTGATATTAGAAGAATTTCAACACGTATAAATAAGGCATTCGCATGGTATTCCCCTGGCCTTAAAGCTTGTTTCAGAAATGAGCATAACACATAAAATTCACATTAAGAAATAACAAAAAATGTTTTCTGGGAGTTTCTAGGAAATCATTCTGTGCCCCAAAAGAGAGACACAAGAAGAGATGGCTTTTGCTCTTCTGAATATCATTGTGTGTTGATGTGAAGTCCAGATCTACTGCAGCCATTTTGCACCCAGCTAATTCATGTGGGAGTATAGACCTGGAGCCACTGACCATTGTTCTACTCCTGGTTTCCCAATTACATGAGTCTCAACTCTCCCTTGTGATTTAACCCAGTTTGCATTGGATTTTCTGTTACCTGCAGCCAGAGACTTCTAACCTACACAGTGACTTTGGCAGGATCCATTCCAGAGGAGTTTTTAGGGGCAGAAGTCAGACTGGGGTGGTGTGAGGATTGAATGAGAGTTGAAACAGAGAAGACAGTGAGAGAGCCTCTTTCAAAAAGCTTAGCAGAGAAAGAAGGACATAGGTAAGGCAGTAGATAGGGGGTAGAGTTTGACAGTAGTATAATTGTTTAGTCAAATATGTGGAGGACTTGAGCTTGTTTAAACGCTAATGGGAAGAGGCCAGTAAAAAGAAGAGGCTGCAAATAGAGCCAGGAGAGAAACTTTTTCATAGAGAGAAGTATCTCAGGAAAGAGAAGGGGGAAAATGATGAGATTCTGGAATAGGTGGAGGAGGAAGAAGAGTTCTCCCATCCTGACATCAGGGATGGAAAAGGAGATGCAGATAAATTTGTAGTGCGGAGGCAAGATGTCAGGAAGGTTCATTTTTGATCATCTCAATTTTCCTGTAAAGTATCAGGGAGAGAGGAGAAGAAGATGTGGACAAAATTCTAAGGAGCTATCCAGCTATAAGGCGCTATTTTGTACTTACGTAAGTTGGGGCTATAATCAGCTCATTGGGATCGCATCTCTTTGGCAAAATGCGTACTTTTCACTCTCCACCTTGTAAAAGATGCCCTAGCGACAGACTTAAGAAGGAGAGATATCTGAGAGTGGCAGGAAGCCTGTGATTCATGTAATGAAAATTGCAAAGGTCAAAAAAGGCTCCCCAAATTCTGGGCTTCTTCTCCTTGGTGACCTATGTTGTCCACTCTAGACCCTTTTTCTGAGATGGAGTTCAGAGTTTGGGGAGTCATTATGGCTATTGGTCGCTGAACAAATGTGATAAACAGCTGGGTAGAGTCCATCTTAACATGACTTTTCTCTCAAACCTCTTGTCTGAACTTTAATAATCGAATGTTTGGAAATCATTAGGTAGCTGCCTTGACTTGTTTAACTCGATGGCCTGAGACATTTCATCAAGCTGACACAGTATTTATGTCTTAATAACACAGTAACATTGAGTGAGCACCGTGGTTTCGGAAGGATTTATGCCTGATCTGCAATTGGAGGATGATTTATGTGCACGTGAGGGGTAGAGTTATGAGAGACACCCTGTATCCTGATGCTGGATTGCTTTCCATGGGGGTGGAGAGAAGATGGCAGTGTTCACTCCCTGACGTTTTTCCTTGATAGTTTTTTCATTATAATAAAATGAGAAGTCTGAAATAGTTCCCTTTTCTCTGCAAAATATTTCCAGTCACTCTGGTTCCCATTAAATTCTGGATCAGTCCTGGGCAAGACAAGGGTGAAAGCAGTCATAGGAACTCAACACCAGACAAGATTCTTCAGTTTTCCCAGCACTGATTTGACCTTGCTGAAGGGAATGTGCAATAGGCATGCTGTGTGCATCTAGGTGCAGGAAGCCTCAGTGTGAAGGTCACTAGATACTTTTCTCATCTGTGCTGATACACACAACAAATCAGCTAGTGGGTCCCCAGGATGCCAGGGAGGTCACAGTCAACACTGGGAGGTGGCTCCCTAGAGACATCAATGTGGAGGAGTCCCCAGTGGTTCAGAGCATGGGCTTTGGAGTCAGCATGCCTGAAACTGGGTCCTGGCTGCACTGTTATCTAGCTGTGCAACGTTGGGCCCATTATTTCATCTTTGTGCCTCAACTGCCTCACTTAAAAATTGGGGCAATAATACCTAACTCAGGGAGTTGTTCTGAGAAAATTTCACTCTAGGAATTTCCAACATTCCAGTAGTAGAATAATCAAAAGGGGAAAAAAAGAAGTAGAAGCAGAGGTGAACAAGCTTATTTTTAGCCTCAGAAAACCTTGGAAGAGCAAAAAGAGAATTGGACTTAGAGTTTGAAGTCCTGGTTTAACTTCTAGCTCTTCTTTGCTCCCTATGGAAATGATAAACATGCATTCCATGTGGCTGTTGTGAGAAATACATAAGAAATCATTTATGAAAGCACCTAATACTTGGCAGAGGCTAAATATATGTGCATTTTCTTCCTTCTTTCCAAGCAAGCAGAAGAAAATTAGAGTTTAAATCTTGATTATCACAGTGTCACGTCACAAGGGTGGTGTCAGTTTTGCAGAGTAAGTCTATTCTTGCATACATTTGTGAAGCAGGCATAGATTTCCTTTGGCTTCCTCCCACGTTGCCGCTTAGCCTCCTTTCTCCATCCAGTCACATCAACTTCCAGCCTCCGCACAGACTTGCCTTTTTGAATTGTTGTCACAGGTAAAAAGCAACACTTGGTTAAGTTATTAACTCATAATGGCTGAAAAGCTTATGAAAACCAAGGGTACTGGAATTTTAAAACCCCAAGGAGGAAAGGAAAGTCTTAAAGACTTATGGGCACTCTAATGACCATGATACATTTTAGAAAGACTTTTTATATGCAGACCCTTTCTAGCCTTTCCATCTTTTCCACAATATCAACTAGCCAGATAGCCCGAGAGCTCTAAATTTTCCAGATCTTCCATTTTTGCTCAAGCCAGTTGTCACCAACCTGCTCAGCCCTCATGTGGCCCCACCGACCCTAGTCCCTTTACTTACAGATTCCGTCCTTCACTACATTTGTCACTAAGCTGTTCTGGGAGCTCGTGCACCAGGCTGGAAGGATGATAAGTCCATGTTGTCATAGCTCTTTTTTATCCTTTTCCTTCTGTCACACACTCATTATTATGAAATAAATGCCCAGAGTAGCCCAAATTTCTCATAATGCCAAGCTTCCATAGTGCTTTCTATTTCTAATTTAAGAACAATCTGCACATATTATCACATTTAAATTTCATTCAGGTATCTATCTCTTAAGCAATAAGGAAAGAAGGAAACACACTTGGTTTCCAAAAATGCCTCAGAGTTGCCCAGTCACTTTTTTTTCTCAAAATATTTCATTTCCTTTGGATCTGAGGGAAAGTAAATACAATGATAATTCATTTACTTCAAGCAAACTTTTTGAAGGTAAGAGACGTGGATTAGTACATAGACCTAGAATGGCAATATTTCTTTTATTCAGTTCTGTAAGTATTTACCACACACCTGCAACATTGCTAGAGGTTGTCCAGGACACAGCTTAGACCTGGCTTCTGCCCTCTGAGAGAGCATACCCTCTGCATATGGAGTATATGAATATTACCAGGTTGATTCAAATTACTTGTTTAGGTTGTCCATCTCCCACCACTAGACAGTGATTTACTCCAAGGCAGGAAAGTGGCTTAGTTAACTTTCTGATTCAGATGTCTCCTGTCCTCGGTTGAAACTTTGAGTTCATTTTGATGCAAATTTTAATACTACTTTATATTCCCCAGAGGAAAGGAATCCCCAGCACCAACAGTGTTATTGAACAATAGAGACTTTCCTGAAGTTTTTGCAGGAGAGGTTGATATGGGGGTTTAAATCTTAAAGCCCACAAGTGAACTTCTTAAAGTTATTCATGAGACAGGGGTTGTCTCCAAATGCCTTTCATCTCCCCAGACAGTGAATGCAGTTCTCAGGTTTGAGCAGTTGTGCTAGTTCAGCAGTGGGGTCAGCAAAGCCTGAAATCCAGCCCTGAAATCCTCTCCAAGCTGAGGGCTGTAGCCACCAAAAGGAATGAGCTCCTTTCTATTTGCACATAGGCACTGTCCACTTTGCAAACCATGCCTGGCAGCTACATCTAACCTGAACAGGGAACTTTTCCTACTTCCCACAAAAGTTCTAATGATTTAGAGGCCCTGGTGCTTCTTTACCCTCTCAGTACATGTGTGCTGAACCTCACTTAGAATAAAAGTTTTACAAGTAAGAACAAGTATAAAACATTATCAGACGATACTAAAAGAATATTAGAGACAAGAGATGCAAAGTAATCTTATAGTAGGAAGTGGTATGTTTTTGAGTGCTCCTATATTATACCAGTAAGAAATGATGTGTGCTGGCAAAATTTGCTGCAGCATCAACAGAATTCTTACTAAACTCGGGTTTATCATGTGAACAACATTTTTTCAAAGCAAAGTCTGCAAGAATATTTTATACATCTCTTTTTAACTCAAAATTTAATTCAGAGCAATGGGAAAATGAGGAAAGTTTGTTCTCCATGAGTGAAAGTTAGAATTATAAAATGTCTTTAAAGAAATAATTTTTTTCTCCCAATTACTCAATAACTTCTAATTAGGACAACAAAATGTTGCCAAGTGGAGGAACTTCAGCAAACTACTTTAGTAAAAACATAAAATTTGTAATCAAAATACAGATTTATGTATTGCGAATAAGTCTTTCCAAAATTTGGAAATTTCCTCTCTCACAAGTAAATTAAGCACATCTCTTTGCATTTTTATTGTGTTACATTTGTTTAGTAAACTACTTGTAAACTCTTTAAAAGTAAATTTTATCTTTATTTCTGTGAAAATAAAGATAATAAACCCAAATAATAATCATCAGGGTTCATTCTACTTTTTTTTCCCCAGTGCAACTATATATGTAGGATTATTAACCCTCCCGCTACGCCCTCCTTCCCATGCCTCTCCACCCCCAGCATCCACAGACACATAGACGCTATTTTCTCTTCTAAGAAGTCCCCAGGGAAGGGAATATAGACGTGCCACTATTGGATGTGGTCGGGGCTCATAAATAAAAGAGTTAAATTTCAGTTACCTGGAAATACCTACATCAGGCCAAGGCTGCAACCATTCTCTCACTTATAAATTCTGAGTTTAAATTAAACCAAATCCAAGTCTTTCTTGGTTCCAGCTCTTCTCTTTTGGCGAAGCTTGCATTCTTGGTTCAAAGAAAAGAAAGCCTTGCTTTTTTTTTTTTTAAAGGGGCTCATGGCTTCTTGGACATTGAATGGCTTTTACAAAGTACCATTTTGTTGAGTGCAAAAGAATAAGAAACAGCTGGGTTACATTTCCTTTGAAATATACATTTAGTTAAAAATTAAACACAAAAAACTAAAAAGCACTAGAAAAAAACACTTTTTGGTTTTGCCAAGACGCAAACTATTTAAGAAAAAGAGAGAATAAGAGTGGAGAGAAAAGAACAGTCTAAAATGTTTTGCCAAACCAGGTTTCCCTTCTGTGGTCCTAAAGTTTGTTAAGCCCAAAATAAAACAGTGCAAGACACAGAATTAGTTTGAACTGGTTCTGGAAACAGTTATGGGTCTGTTAAGCATGAAGGGATTCAATCAATACTTCTTCTCTCTCTTCTCCTCTATCCCAAGAAGAGTTGCAGTCACTTTTTTCTTACTAGTTTCTGAATTTTGCCAAACTCTCCCTGATAGATAGAAGGTTTCTAAACAGAGGGATTGAATTTAAGTAGAAAACTACATTTTAGTTGCTTAAGTTCCTGGAAACATGTTTGTGCTACAAATAGTAAATAAATAATAAAAGTGATTCCACAGAATGAAAGGCTGCTAGCTCTCTGCCAACTGGCTTTCATCACACAACAGAAAAACAAAAAGTCAGTCTTGCCCTAGGATTATAGGTAAAATGGGTCCATATGTAGTCATGTTGTCTTCAATTCATTTTAACAAGCACTATTCAGCACCTACCAAGTTTTAATCATAGAACTAGGTGCTCTAAGGGGATTTTTTTTTTTTTTTTTTTTTTTTTTGCGGTATGCGGGCCTCTCACTGTTGTGGCCTCCCCCGTTGCGGAGCACAGGCTCCAGACGCGCAGGCTCCGGACGCGCAGGCTCAGCGGCCATGGCTCACGGGCCCAGCCGCTCCGCGGCATATGGGATCCTCCCAGACCGGGGCACGAACCCGTATCCCCTGCATCGGCAGGCGGACTCTCAACCACTTGCGCCACCAGGGAGGCCCTCTAAGGGGATTTTTAAAATGAGCATTCAGCTCAGAAGTGGATAGAAGAAAGAGAAAAAGTAAAAGACAAAGTATAGACTAGAACCCAGAAACAAACAGCTCCCATTTCCCAACATAGAACTTGTTCTATTCAATTCCAGAGTTCTCAAGATGCAAACCTTCGTGAAATTATCTGTCTTCTAAAGTAGTTTACAATTTAGGGTACGGAAATGTATATCAAAAAACTTTCATAGAAGATATTTTCTGACTCTTCCATTGTTTCAGAAATACTTTAAGTGTTTCAGAATGGCTGAATTGGGAGTGATTAATTGTGCTTATTTGAAAGTCTCCCTTTAGAATTTCCAGAACTAAGTTAACTGACAAGAAAAGTATTTTTATGGTTTAATACATTTATTAGGCAGAAATTTAACTCCCTCGTGCCAGTGTTGGCAAAATTGAGAAAAGTCAATCTTCTGTACTTGCAATTTTTCATCTCTTCAGATTTCTTTCCATCCCCCAACACAAACATAAACCCAAGTTTCTTATTACACTTCAGTGCTGCCTATAATTTTCCAATGAAAATAATTTATGTCGATTAACACTAACCCTATTTTATATTTTCCTGAAAGTCTTTATATTTTTTTTTTTTTTTCTTTTTGCGGTATGCGGGCCTCTCACTGTCGTGGCCTCTCCCGTTGCGGAGCACAGGCTCCGGACGCGCAGGCCCAGCGGCCATGGCTCACGGGCCCAGCCGCTCCGCAGCATATGGGATCCTCCCAGATCGGGGCACGAACCCGTATCCCCTGCATCGGCAGGCGGACTCTCAACCACTGCGCCACCAGGGAGGCCCAAGTCTTTGTATTTTTAAGAAGACATTTGAGAGAGGATTTTAATAGCCCATAAAGACTATTTTCCATCAGGATTTCTAAGTAAACAAGTAAGATAGGAGCTATAAGGAGATGGGTCCAGGGCTGGCAGTAGACAGATAATGGTATGCCACTGTCAGGGACTAAAAGGGGTGGTTTATCATGACTAAAGTAGGGGAGGGAAAAATTATTTTGATCTTCAGTGAAGTTTCAGAGATATGGTTGGCACCAAGGATCCAACATGATAATGCAGCACCCTGTAGGACCCAACAGCTGGGAATCCTGGCAACATGTGACACTCAGATCCTGTAATCCAGACCAACTTGCAGACAATTGTCAGGGGCTGGGTACTTGGGTACCCAGGCACTAGGCCCTGGCCTGGGTTCAGGGGAAGAACTCCTTTGTCTGGAGAAGGAAAAGGCAGGATCTGAAGAAAGGACTTGGGAAACGAGTTCCTCAGTAGGAGGCTCAGAACAGAAGCTCCAGCGTGAACTGGGACAGCTGGTAGGTTTCCGAGAGGCTATAATGGCTGGGAGGGTGTGTTCAAAGTGCTAATACAGACTCAGACTCAAAAACAAGAACCTCAGTCTCCCAAAGCTCCATCATCAGTATGAAGTCACTGTTGGAAGGGGCTGGGAGTCCTGAATTAAGGTAGGAACTCTTTCGGTCAACACTGGAGCTGATTAAGTCAGCTCAGGAATGTAGCCGGCCCATGGGAGGAGGAAAAGGAGAAGACAAAAGCAGGGAAGAGGGGTCAGGAGATGGCAGACATGGATTTCTTTATGTGGAAGAAATATACCAAGTATGAAGAAGGCAGACTTTCTTTGGTGTTCAAAGGATGCGCCTATTTCTCCTTCTGCTTAGGCATTTATCTCAGGAATAGGCTGCTTTTTGTGGTGGGGCGGGGAGGGTTACTGCACGACTTGTGGGATCCTAGTTCCCCGACTAGGGATTGAACCCTGGCCCCTTGCAGTGGAAGCAAGGAGTCTTAACCACTGGGCCACCAGGGAATTCCCTGGAAAATGCTACTTTTGAAGTCTGATACAGTACTGCCTTTTCTCCTTTCAGCAAATGTCTCTGCTCTCCAACTCTCAAAAGGGCAATAGAGAACCCAAGATTCAACTTTAAATGTTTGATAGTGTAGGATTTACATATTTCCAAATGAGGGTATTGAAAATACTTAAAATGGAAAGAGACTTCCAAAAATGCCAGTAAGATAATTTCATTTTTTTTCAAAAGCTAATGAAACTTGATGATATAGTCATAGGAAATAAGACATTTCTGGGTCAACTTAGGATGGTAAAAACTTTGAGATCAGGAACCATGTCTCTCGTTCTATTAGTATCCTCTTAAAACCCCAGAAGCTCTGGAGCTGGAATCTTGAAGAGTGGGCCAGTCCAGGTGATCCCACCTATGAAGAAATGGCTAACTAGTGAGCAGCAGGTGACTGTTCACATGACCTTACTGTGTCTTGCCCAGCTCTGGCTTGTCTTAATAAAGACTCCACTCGACTCTGCCCGCCTCTCTCAGGTTCCTGATCTGCCCATCCAGCTCTCACTTCTGTTTGTCCTTCCTAACTTGCCCTCCTAGTAGTGACCTGCCTCCCAGTCTCTGCCACAGCCAGTAGCCTTCCAGCCACCCCACTAATTGCATCCCAGAGTTTTCTAAATCCAATCTCTCTCTCTCTGTTCTTGATTAAACCTAAATAACTTCAACAGTACCTAATAGAACTGGGCACTTAAAAAGTTGGCTGAAAACACTTAATGCATTTACTTCAACTCTTCTCTTCACTAATAGTGAATAAAAATGGGATTTACCAAGGTATCCTATATGTGATATACTGAAAAGCCTCCTGAACTACACCTGGAATCAGAAGACCCAGAGCCATGGAAGGCAAACACGAGGTATTCTGCCTGTGTCATGGGGGCAAGGCAGGCTACAGGTGGGATAATAAAGCCTCCCATCCCTTATTTTATGGGTTGTTGTAAGGACCAGAATAAAGTAGGGAGGACGAGGAAAAAAACAAAAACAAAAACACTTTTACAAACTTTATTAAATCATGGCACAGACTTAAATATTATCTGAAAAAATGCATTTCTGTGGAATGGCCTTATCCAGTTCCCTGTGGGGCTGGATAAGTGAGATATCTCTATATTTGATTCTGTTTAAAAAGAACACAAGCGGGCTTCCTTGGTGGCGCAGTGGTTGAGAGTCCGCCTGCTGATGCAGGGGACATGGGTTCGTGCCCCGGTCTGGGAGGATCCCACATGCCGTGGAGCAGCTGGGCCTGTGAGCCATGGCCGCTGGGCCTGCGCGTCCGGAGCCTGTGCTCCGCAACGGGAGAGGCCACAACAGCGAGAGGCCCGCGTACCGCAAAAAAAAAAAAAAAAAAAAAAAAAAAAAAAAAAAAAAAAAAAAAGAACACAAGCAGTTTGGGACTTTTTTTTTTTTTTGCGGTACGTGGGCCTCTCACTGTTGTGGCCTCTCCTGTAGTGGAGAACAGGCTCCAGACACGCAGGCTCAGCGGCCATGGCTCACAGGCCTAGCCGCTCCACGGCATGTGTGATCTTCCCAGACCGGGGCACGAACCTGTGTCCCCTGCATCGGCAGGCGGACTCTCAACCATTGCGCCACCAGGGAAGCCCAGTTTGGGACTTGTAAGAAAACACTCTGTGCTTCTCTAGCAATGTTGAGACTGACCACAAGCCACTCCTGCTGCAGACCGGAATAATGAAAACCCTCTGATGGCAAAAGTTCTGTTTTAGAACAGAAACCTAAGTCAGTCCCCTGCAGGATGGTTTATCGTTGTTGTTGCTGCTGCTGGCTAACATAAAAGTTTCCCCAAAGGAACTTCCTGGGAACGCCTCTGCCTCTCTTCCCCTCTGGCTCTTCAGCCTCTCCTTCCCGCCGTGTGTACCCCATCAACAGGGATGTGTCACTCTAAGTGTCCAATAAAGAAAGCAGCATGTGCTCTGAAAGAACAGGTTTGCCAACATGAAGCAGTAAAATGCAGACGAGGAAACCCTCCTCTTCAGGTGTAAACTAAATGTTTGCCTATGTTTCAAAGAACCAGAAGGAGCCATGGTTCTTCCAGGACTGATTTCTTCCAAACACTGTGCTTTGATAGGCTGGTTCTTGTCTCCTGTGGACACTGTTTCTAGTCATGGGACCCTGTGCCACCCCAACATACCCACAAGTAACAGGTTGTCAAAATGAAATGATTCCAGTCTTAGTTTCACCCATGGCTCCAAGAAAATAGGCTCCAACTCTTCCCATACCCCAGTGTAAGATTATACAAACAGGGTTTGCAAGAAGATGCCTAATTACAGGCTTCAGTACCTTCTCCTGGCACCCACTTGTTTGCATAAACATTTGAAGTTAAAGTGCCTGAGGAGTGTAAAATCAGAAAGGATTTTTGAAAGTGCTATCAGTGTACTGTGTGTTCCGTCCTCACCACGTCTCCAACAGTAATTCTAGGGAAACGGGCATTTTGGAGAGTTTGATATGTGTTTATGTGTTCTCTGGTGCTCAGCACATAGAGTGGCATGTGGCTCACACCTGAGAAATTTGAAAGACGAGACTGCAGCTGACTAGGTGGTCTGCCAGCAGAGCAGAGATGGGGCACTGGGGACAACCTGTATTTCCAGGGTGTAACAGTGGGATGCATAGTTTCGTTTTCATGGGGGAGTGGGGGAGAGAGAAGGATGCCATTGCATAGCAGTACTAGTCAAGTAAAAGTTTTTCCCCCTTTTAGAGTACTTGAAGGAGGGAGGAATGAATGTGGATTATCAATCCTGCTGCAGGTGCTGAAAGAAGATGAAATCAGGGTGGGAATCAGGCTGAACACACAACCTGATGTAATGATTCCCCCCACACACCAATATGCACCACCACACACACACACACACACACACACACACACACACACACACGCACTCACACACCATATGATCTAATCCAGCCTCTGGGAACTCCCTACTTCTCGTCCAACATCTAGGCATCTTTGTCTGGTGAACACCCCTTAGGAAAATTTTCTAAATCTTGCTTAGCTTAAAGATTGGATGGAGGTTAAAAAAATTTTTTTAATGCCTCTGGGAGAAGTAACATTTAAACTCCTGTCTTTCATTTGCACTTCCGTGTTAATAAATTTCAAATCTTTGCTTTAGAGATGATTTCATTGAAGAGAGTGTGAGAATTAAAGAGCATTGAGACAAGAAACTTTGCTAAGAGAGGAAAAGGGAGTTTGGAGGGTGGAGTGTAAAATTATTAATTTTTCCTGTTCCTCATTTTTGTTTTGGATCCACACTAAGCTGAATATCTAAAACTTAGCACAGAAAAAAGCTTTTCTGACAGGAAACACTTGAGTTATTGCTGAGAGTGTTTTTGGATGGTGTGGCAGGCTGCCATGCCTTTGGCATAGACTACCACTAACTAAAACTTGTGTGTTTATAGTGTTGATGTGTGCCTGATGAGTAAAAGATTAAACCACTATGCCCTACCCCTGAGGGTTGCCCTTCTTAAGATGTAGAATGGATATAGCTCACTCCCAAGGTTGCAGTTCTCAGCAGATCAGCAACAGACTTTGATATGCAAGCCAGTCAAACCAGACAGCCTGACTTTTTCTTACCCAACAGAAACTTGAATTTCTAGAATGTATTCACATCTCATCATTTAGGGGTTTATGCCTGCAAGTCCACTATCATTAAAGAGTTATATGTGAACATTCCCCTTTCCATGGTAGGGCTTACAAACCCCTAATGACAGTAAATTATTCTCTCCTGCACTGTATACTACGATTACACCGTGGAATTTTCTAGGCTGTTTTGTAAGACACTACAGCACTGATGAAGTGTTATTTATACTGCATACTGACTTTCTGTTTTGCTTTTCTTGAAGTTTCTCCTTGTTCCATCTTTTTTGATTTATCCTACATTTAGCAGACCTAAGTCTGAAAGCCATTTTTCTGTCATTCTTCAAACTTTAAATGAACAAGAGTTTTTATGAAGTGTAATTTTCAATAACAAGGAAATATTAGAAGCCCCTCTTGGAGTTCTTGTACCATTCCTGCCTGTGTTTTTTTCTGATTTTCTTTTTTTTTTCCTTGGTTCCCTACCAGTGCTGTCTGATATATGGTAATAAGGATCCAGTGGAGGGTCATAAAAATCTCCTCTTCCTTACTTACCCAATACCAAGAAATACAACCTAGACAATGGCACAGCAGGCCACGAATATAAGTAATGAACTAGTGACTTAGCTTAATTTGGGGTTTTGAGAGATTTGAAGGTGCCAAGAGGCATTACACTAGTTTTCCAGGAAAAGATGGCAGTTTTCCTTTGATATTAGTCTCCTTTATACTTGAATCTAAAGTGGATAACTTCTAATCAATCTCCCCTAAGAGCAAAAGAACATGTACGTTCTAATCAATCAGTTTGGATTAAAATGATCATTCCTCCATTTGGGGCAGTGCGATTTGAAGGTCTTTATAGAGCGTCTAGAAAATGGGTACAATAAAAGTACCATAGAAAGAATGTATGGTGAAGTATGCGAAAGGGGCTAACATAATTTATACAATAAATTCTCAGTAAGTGTTACTTCCCTTTCCTTCCCACTCCTTGCCTTGGCTTTCCTTTCCTCCTCTCTCCTCCATTTCCATCACTCGTATTAGAACTAAATTAGTTTCTAGAACAAGAATTGTTTTGTAGTATCTGTGGCAGAGAAATTTTCTTGCCTTCCCAACTGCCGTCACCACCACCCATTTCCCTATGCACCCCCTTCTTTTGCTTGCTAAGGGAAACTGACCCCTGTAACAGTCTCAGACAGTGAATCATGATTGATCTTAGCCAATAATAGTAATTCCATGGTCTTGGAAGGCGACTGGATTTAGGCGTAGACATGTGACTTAATACTAGTCAATAGTATATGTGGAGAAACTTACTGGAGACATTGGGGGGGGGATTTTCTCACTAATAAAAAAGAGATTTATGGAGGACATCCCCCTTCCTCTTTTTTTTTTTTTTTTTTGCGATACGCGGGCCTCTCACTGCTGTGGCCTCTCCCATTGCGGAGCACAGGCTCCGGACGCGCAGGCTCAGCGGCCATGGCTCATGGGCCCAGCCACTCCGCGGCATGTGGGATCTTCCCGGACTGGGGCACGAACCCGTGTCCCCTGCATTGGCAGGTGGATTCCCAACCACTGCGCCACCAGGGGAGCCCCCCCACCTCCTCTTTTTAAACAAATGTGGTCATGTCTTCATGGGATGCCTAAACTGCTACATACTGTTCGTGCTCTGAGACATGAGATAGCACCAACACATACGGCAGAGTAGAAAGATAGAAACTTCAGTCCTTGATGACATCACTGTACTGCTGAACAGTCCGCCCTCCAGATCCCCTGCTATGTTGAACAACATATGCCTTAGGATTTAAGGGGTCAGTATTTTTTTTGGGGGGGGGGTCAGTATTTTTTATCTGCAGCAGAAATCAGCTAAACTGCCGAAGTGTTCCACAGACCTAAGTTAAAGTCCCAGCTTTCTTTGTGTGTGAACTTGGGCACATTATCTAAACCCACTGGCTTCCACGTCCTCTTCTGTATAATGGAGACTAATTTTATTCACCCCATAGACTGATATGTAGATTTAATGAATGCACATAGAATAATGCTTGATGTGAAGTCCTCAGTAAATGATAGTTAAAATGATTTTAACAATTCCCTCAATTCACATAGAGAAAAATCCCGATTATATCTCTTGTTGCAGACACAGCTTATGGTGGAGGATCTGGATTAAAAACAGCACTGATCTGGGATTGACATGTACACACTGCTATATTTAAAATAAAATGCATTTTCATGAAACAAACAAACAAACAAAAAAAAACCAGCACTGAACTCTAATGTTAAATTATGCTACTTTGAGAAGTTAGATAGTTATTCTCTTCCTTGTCCATTGTCTGTGTGTCTGTCTCTGAAGCTATGGGCTCAGAGACAGTTTGGACGCCCCACCTTACACACTCACACATCAAAGAAAATATGAAAGGATTTAGTGTTCACGTGACCCAGTTAGGAATCTGTGATCTTGCTGGAAAATGTGAGGAGGCCCAAACAGCCTTTTAGTTTTGTGGAGGAGGGGGGAGGGGAACTGGAACTCTTAATTTCCTTTTAGAATAACGCTTTCTGTACCCCAAAAGTCTCTTCTTTTGGCCCCCTCTAAGCTCCTCCTGTAATTAGCCTGGTTGTTTCTATTTTGATCTCTAAATCAGGATCTCCCATATTATTAGATATTGATTCTCTGTTTTTTTTCTTATTCACAAACATTATATAAAACTAGTCTTGTTTTCTTAATCCTCATTAGGATCTTTTCCTAGACTTAATATTTGTGTTTATGTTTCCTTGTTTTCCTCGTTTTGCCTTATGCTTGAACTTTTCCTTGATTCTTTCATGGCAACTAGAATCCCAGCCCCCTTCTCCTCTTTGTGCTTGTTCTGTATCATCTCAGTTCCCAGAAGTCTACAAAGAAATACCCAACACTTGAAACCTGAATCTTTCCTTTCTGCACTTATGCTGGTAGGTTGGCTTGGAATCCAGGTAGGGCCAAGCAGAACAGATAAAGCCAGCATCACCATTTCCTAGATTTAAAGTGTATTTATTGTTTTGGATAAAACCACAGCATTGGGCTTCCTTGGTGGCGCAGTGGTTGAGAGTCCGCCTGCCGATGCAGGGGACCCCGGTTCGTGCCCCAGTCTGGGAGGATCCCACGTGCCGCGGAGCGGCTGGGCCCGTGGGCCATGGCCGCTGGGCCTGCGTGTCCGGGGCCTGTGCTCCGCGGCGGGAGAGGCCGCAGTGGTGGGAGGCCCGCGTACCGCCAAAAAAAAAGAAAAAAAAAACCCACAGCATTGTCAAGAAGAAGCAGGGACTGTTTAGATTCTGCTTTGGTGTCCCAGACTGAGGGCCATGGTAGCATACTAAACAGGCTGTGTTTCTGGACACTCAACTTCCCTTCTCAGACCTTGCCCTCCAGCCATCCCATTAATCTGAGAGCTACCAGGTAACCTTCCAATCATTTCCTTTTGGCTTAAATAAGTCAATCTCCATTTCTGTTGTTTGTAACCCAAAACCCCAGAGTGACACATTTTCCTTCTCTTATTTCATTGTGTTATGGAAATGGCGGGGTCTTTATGGTGAGAGGCACATGGGATTAATTCTCCCATTTACTTGCTGTCAACCTTAAGTTAACATCTCTGAGCCTCAGCCTTCACATTTGAAACAAGAGAAAAATAATATTGGGACTTCCCTGGTGGCACAGTGATTAAGAATCCAGGGGACACGGGTTCGAGCCCTGGTCCAGGAAGATCCCACACGCTGCGGAGCAACTAAGCCCGTGCGCCACGACAACGTGAGCCTGCACTCTAGAGCCCGCGAGCCACAACTACTGAGCCCGTGTGCCACAACTCCTGAAGCCCACGCACCTAGAGCCCATGCTCCGCAACAAGAGAAGCCACTGCAGTGAGAAGCCCGTGCACTGCAATGAAGAGTAGCCCCCACTCCCCACAACTAGAGAAAACCCACGCAGCAGTGAAGACCTAACACAGCCAAAAATAAATAATATAAATAAAAACATAAATTAAAAAAATTTAACTCAAAAAAAGAGAAAAATAATATCAAACTCAGGGAATTATTGAAGGAATTAAATAAAATTTTATGTGGAATACTCTTAGCCTTTTTTGATAAAAACTTGGTTTCACCTTCCAGGAACTTACAATTTAGCTTGGAAACTATGGCATGCACATATATTAGTAATAGGTAACATTTATTTTGGGTGCTTAACAATAGTGATGCACTGTTCTAAAGAAATGAACTGTTGCACATATGAGCTCGCTTAACTTTGCAATAATAACCCTGTGAAGTAAGTATTATTACTCATATTTTATAGATGTTGAAACTGAAGTCTCTAAAGAGGATAATAAGTAGTGAAATATCACATAGTCAGAATTCAAACCCAGAGCAAACCTAGGGACTCTTATCCCAGAGCCTGTGATCCTAAGTGGATCACCCATATGAAAAGTTATTCTGCTTTCTGGTAGTGTAGAAGTGCCAAAAATAGATGCAGGCAACACATTCTGCTGCATTCACAGGACAGAAGATCCTGTGTTTCAGAGAAGCAAGGGAAGGCTTTGCAGGAGAATGAAGTCATGTTTCTGAGATGTCAGGTTACAATGGTACCAGAATCCCAGGACTATTGGACCTAATGTTGTCACGTTTTTCTTCTGTCAATCCATTCCCATCATTCTTGGCCTATTTAACTCTTATTTATTCTGAAAACTCAGACAAGAGTCATTCCCTCCAGGAAACCATCTCTGACTTCCAGTGACTTGGTCAGGCACCTCTTCTATGTGCATCCATAACTTACATTTCCTTACACATTGCTCCTGCAAATACTGGCTCATTTGTCTGCTTACAGTCACTAGGCTGTAGACCCCATGAACACAGTGTCTATGTCTGTTTTATACATCACTTTACTGAGAACATCTAGCATTGTACCTGGCACATGGTAAGTTGTCAATCAGTGTGTATTGAATGAATGTGGAATGGGCATCTCCAGCAGAGAAAACCACACAGAGACAAGTCTGGCTGAAGATAGAATGTTTGGAGTAAAAATATTTTACAACTTCACCAATGTCAAAATATTCTGGCCCCTTTCAGCACTTGATTGCAAAAATATAGCTGATCAAAATTAAATTACAAGAGAGGCCAAAGCAAACGTGCTGGAGGTTGTGTAAAAGAGATATGAAAATGAAATTTTATGAGTGTGTTCAATCTAAAAAAAAAAAATTAAAAACTATCACCCCACCTCACTATGACCACAACCAGTCATTTTGAATGGATAGTGATAATTGTATTCTTAATGTAGATGACTGTGTGTGTGCACATGTATGCATGTTGGTTATGGTATGTATATTCTTCAATGAAATTTTGTAATTAATCATTTTGTAGACAATCAGAATTAGGTATTTTCTCCTAAGCTATCCTCCCAAAGGTCTCACCCTCATAGAATTAATATTGGCTCTTTTTTCGACATAACGTTTTGATTACTGTGGCTCCAGCAAGTCTGAGGTTTATCCTCTATCTCCATGCTTTTTGAAGAAAAAGACTTTTGGTTATGACAGATCAGTATATGCACCTGAGACATTTTTTGAATAATATAAGTGTTAGAATATGTGCCAAGAAGAAGGATACAGAAAGAGTTATAGGAGTCAAGACATGACAGGGCAGAGTGGGCCAGAATTATTAAGGAAGTCCAGGTGGGCAGAGGAACAGGGATGATGAGTGCCTTTAGGGAGCCGTTTCAGTAAGGCAGAGAACCGTATGCTGAATATTATGGAGTAGGTAGAAGAAGTGGATGTGGATCACTTTTTTCTGAGTGTATGTGCATTTTTATTTAGCTAGATATTGCCATATTTCAATACAGCAGTGTATAAGAGGACATGTTTTCCCATACTCTCCCCAACCGAGTATTATCAAAGTTTTTATAATTTTCTTTTTTTTTTAGGCAATGATTTTTTTTATTGAAGTATATAGTTGATTTACAATGCTGTGCCAATCTCTGCTGTACAGCAAAGTGACTTAGTTATACACATATAGACATGATTTTTTTAATATTCTTTTCCATTATGGTTTATCACAGGATATAGAATATAGGTCCCTTTGCGACACAGTAGGACCTTGTTGTTTATTCATTCTAAATGTATTAGTTTGCATCTACCAACCCCAAACTCCCAGTCCATCCCTCTCCCTCCTCCCCTCCCCCTCAGCAACCACAAGTCTGTTCTCTATGTCTATGAGTCAGTTTCTCTTTGTGGATAGGTACACTTGTGCCATATTTTAGATTGGTGTAGATCACTTTTGAAAAGGATGGTAATGTGGCAACAGAATGCAAGAACAAGGACAGCATTTGGTGACCCAGAGAGCCTGGGAAGGTGCTGCCCCTAATGATTCTTTTTATTATTAACATATGGTAAAATTGACTTTTTAGGTACAGTTCTATGAACTTTAACACATGTAGAGATTCATGTAACCACCACCACAGTCAGGATACAGAACTGTTCCCTCACCCTAAATAACTGCTGATGATGCCCCTCTGTAGCTACTCCACTCCCCATCCCTAGCTCCCGGCATCCACTGATCTGTTTGTCACTGTAAGTTTGTCTTTTCAAGAATATCATACTCATAGAATCATACAGTATATAACATTTTAAGACTGGCTTCTTTCAGTCAGCATAATATCTTTGAGACATCCAATTAATATATCAATAGTTCACTGCTTTTCATTGCTGAGTAGTATGCCATTGTGTGGATGGATCTCAGTTTGTTTATCCATTCAGCTGTTAAAGAACAGTTGGACTATTTCCAGGTTGGAGTGATTATGAATAGAGCTGCTATAAACAATCATGTTCAGTTTTTTGTGTGAATATATGTTTTCATTTCACTAAAGTAAATACCTAAGAGTGGAATTGTTGGGTCATATGTTAAGTGTATATTTAACTTTATAACAACTGCTAAACTGTTTTCCAGAGTGGCTATACCATTTTGCATTACTAACAGCAATGAATGAGAGTTTCAGTTGTTCTGTATCTTTGCCAGTGATCTAGTGTTATCTCATCATAGTTTGAATTTGCATTAACCCAATGGCTAAAGATGTGAGTCTTTTTTTCATGTGTTTATTTGATATCAGTGTGTCCTCTTTGATGAAGTATCTGCTCAAATCATTTGCCATTTCTGAACAAGGTTGTTTGTGTTTTGACTCTTGAGTTTTGAGACTTCTTCATATATTCTGGATACAAGTACTTTGTCAAATATATGATTTGCAAATATTTTCTTCCAGACTTTAGTTTGTCTTTTCATTCTCTTAACATTCTTTCACAGACAAATGTTTTGAATTTTGATGAAGTCCATTAATCTTTTTTTTATCATAGGAATGATCAGTGGTTTTATTTTTATTTATTTATTTAATTCATTTTATTTTTGGCTCCGTTGTGTCTTCATTGCTGCGTGGGCTTTCTCTAGTTGTGGCGAACTGGGGCTACTCTTTGTTGCGGTGCATAGGCTTCTCACTGCGGTGGTTTCTCTTGTTGTGGAGCACAGGCTCTAGGCATGTGGGCTTCAGTAGTTGTGGCACTCGGGCTGAGTAGTTGTGGCATGCAGGTTCAGTAGTTGTGGCTCAGGGACTTAGTTGCTCCATGGCATGTGGGATCTTCCCAGACCAGGGATCAAACCCGTGTCCCCTGCATTGGCAGACGATTCTTTTTCTTTTCTTTCTTTTTTTTTTGTATTCCACATAAAACTACTGATAATTTTTTTTATATATACAGCAGGTTCTTATCAGTCATCAATTTTATACACATCAGTGTATACATGTCAATCCCAATCACCCAATTCATCACACCACCACCAGCACCCCCTTGTGGCTTTCCCCCTTTGGTGTCCATACGTTTGTTCTCTACATCTGTGTCTCTATTTCTGCCCTGCAAACCAGTTGATTTGTATCATTCTTCTAGGTTCCACATATATGCGTTAATATACGATATTTGTTTTTCTCTTTCTGACTTACTTCACTCTGTATAACAGTCTCTAGATCCATCCACATCTCAACAAATGACCCAATTTCATTCCTTTTTATGGCTGAGTAATATTCCATTGTATATATGTACAACATCTTCTTTATCCATTCATCTGTCGATGGGCATTTAGGTTGCTGCCATGACCTGGCTGTTGTAAATTGTGCTGCAGTGAACATTGGGGTGCATGTGTCTTTTTGAATTATGGTTTTCTCTGGGTATATGCCCAGTAGTGGGATTGTTGGATCATATGGTAATTCTATTTTTAGTTTTTTAAGGAACCTCCATATTGTTCTCCATAGTGGCTGTATCCATTTACATTACCCTCAACACTGCAAGAGGGTTCCCTTTTCTTCACACCCTCACCAGCATTTGCTGTTTATAGATTTTCTGATGCCCATTCTAACTGGTGTGAGGTGATACCTCATTGTAGTTTTGATTTGCATTTCTCTAATTAGTGATGTTGAGCAGCTTTTCATGTGCTTCTAGGCCATCTGTATGTCTTTGGGAAAATGTCCATTTAGGTCTTCTGCCCATTTTTTGATTGGGTTGCTTGTTTTTTATAATATTGAGCTACATGAGCTGTTTATATATTTCGGAGATAAATCCTGTGTCCATTGATTCGTTTGCAAATATTCTCTCCCATTCTGAGGGTTGTCTTTTCGTCTTGTTTATGGTTTCCTTTGCTGTGAAAAAGCTTTGAAATTTCATTAGGTCCCATTTGTTTATTTTTGTTTTTATTTCCATTACTCTAGGAGGTGGATCAAAAAAATCTTGCTGTGATTTATGTCAAGGAGTGTTCTTCCTATGTTTTCTTTTTTTTTTTTTTTTTTTTTTTTTTTTTTTAATTTTACAAATTTAATCAGTTATACATATACATATGTTCCCATATCCCCTCCCTTTTGCGTCTCCCTCCCACCCTCCCTATCCCACCCCTCCAGGCGGTCACAAAGAACCGAGCTGATCTCCCTGTGCTATGCGGCTGCTTCCCACTAGCTATCTACCTTACATTTGGTAGTGTATATATGTCCATGCCGCTCTTTCACTTTGTCACAGCTTACCCTTCCCCCTCCCCATATCCTCAAGTCCATGCTCTAGTAGGTCTGTGTCTTTATTCCTGTCTTACCCCTATGTTCTTGATGACATTTTTTCCTTAAATTCCATATATATGTGTCAGCATACAGTATTTGTCTTTCTCTTTCTGACTTACTTCACTCTGTATGACAGACTCTAGGTCCATCCACCTCATTACAAATAGCTCAATTTCATTTCTTTTTATGGCTGAGTAATATTCCATTGTATATATGTGCCACATCTTCTTTATCCATTCATCCGATGATGGACACTTAGGTTGTTTCCATCTCTGGGCTATTGTAAATAGGGCTGCTATGAACATTTTGGTACATGTCTCTTTTTGAATTATGGTTTTCTCAGGGTATATACCCAGTAGTGGGATTGCTGGGTCATATGGTAGTTCTATTTGTAGTTTTTTAAGGAACCTCCATACTGTTCTCCATAGTGGCTGTACCAATTCACATTCCCACCAGCAGTGCAAGAGTGTTCCCTTTTTTCCACACCCTCTCCAGCATTTATTGTTTCTAGATTTTTTGATGATGGCCATTCTGACTGGTGTGAGATGATATCTCATTGTAGTTTTGATTTGCATTTCTCTAATGAGTAAAGAAGTTGAGCATCCTTTCATGTGTTTGTTGGCTGTCTGTATATCTTCTGTGGAGAAATGTCTATTTAGGTCTTCTGCCCATTTTTGGATTGGGTTGTTTGTTTTTTTGCTATTGAGCTGCATGAGCTGCTTATAAATTTTGGAGATTAATCCTTTGTCAGTTGCTTCATTTGCAAATATTTTCTCCCATTCTGAGGGTTGTCTTTTGGTCTTGTTTATGGTTTCCTTTGCTGTGCAAAAGCTTTTAAGTTTCATTAGGTCCCATGTGTTTATTTTTGTCTTTATTTCCATTTCTCTAGGAGGTGGGTCAAAAAGGATCTTGCTGTGATTTATGTCATAGAGTGTTCTGCCTATGTTTTCCTCTAGGAGTTTGATAGTGTCTGGCCTTACATTTAGGTCATTAATCCATTTTGAGCTAATTTTTGTGTATGGTGTTAGGGAGTGATCTAATCTCATACTTTTACATGTCCCTGTCCAGTTTTCCCAGCACCACTTATTGAAGAGACTGTCCTTTCTCCACTGTACATTCCTGCCTCCTTTATCAAAGATAAGGTGACCATATGTCCGTGGGTTTATCTCTGGGCTTTCTATCCTGTTCCATTGATCTATCTTTCTGTTTTTGTGCCAGTACCATACTGTCTTGATTACTGTAGCTTTGTAGTATAGTCTGAAGTCAGGGAGCCTGATTCCTCCAGCTCCTTTTTTCGTTCTCAAGATTGCTTTGGCTATTCGGGGTCTTTTGTGTTTCCATACAAATTGTGAAATTTTTTGTTCTAGTTCTGTGAAAAATGCCATTGGTAGTTTGATAGGTATTGCATTGAATCTGTAGATTGCTTTGGGTAGTAGAGTCATTTTCACAATGTTGATTCTTCCAATCCAAGAACATGGTACATCTCTCCATCTATTTGTATCATCTTTAATTTCTTTCATCAGTGTCTTATAATTTTCTGCATACAGGTCTTTTGTCTCCTTAGGTAGGTTTATTCCTAGATATTTTATTCTTTTTGTTGCAATGGTAAATGGGAGTGTTTCCTTGATTTCACTTTCAGATTTTTCATCATTAGTATATAGGAATGCCAGAGATTTCTGTGCATTAATTTTGTATCCTGCTACTTTACCAAATTCATTGATTAGCTCTAGTAGTTTTCTGGTAGCATCTTTAGGATTCTCTATGTATAGTATCATGTCATCTGCAAACAGTGACAGCTTTACTTCTTCTTTTCCGATTTGGATTCCTTTTATTTCCTTTTCTTCTCTGATTGCTGTGGCTAAAACTTCCAAAACTATGTTGAATAAGAGTGGTGAGAGTGGGCAACCTTGTCTTGTTCCTGATCTTAGTGGAAATGGTTTCAGTTTTTCACCATTGAGGACGATGCTGGCTGTGGGTTTGTCATATATGGCCTTTATTATGTTGAGGAAAGTTCCCTCTATGCCTACTTTCTGCAGGGTTTTTATCATAAATGGGTGTTGAATTTTGTCAAAAGCTTTCTCTGCATCTATTGAGATGATCATATGGTTTTTCTCCTTCAACTTGTTAATATGGTGTATCACGTTGATTGATTTGCGTATATTGAAGAATCCTTGCATTCCTGGAATAAACCCCACTTGATCATGGTGTATGATCCTTTTAATGTGCTGTTGGATTCTGTTTGCTAGTATTTTGTTGAGGATTTTTGCATCTATGTTCATCAGTGATATTGGCCTGTAGTTTTCTTTCTTTGTGACATCCTTGTCTGGTTTTGGTATCAAGGTGATGGTGGCCTCGTAGAATGAGTTTGGGAGTGTTCCTCCCTCTGCTATATTTTGGAAGAGTTTGAGAAGGATAGGTATTAGCTCTTCTCTAAATGCTTGATAGAATTCGCCTGTGAAGCCATCTGGTCCTGGGCTTTTGTTTGTTGGAAGATTTTTAATCACAGTTTCAATTTCAGTGCTTGTGATTGGTCTGTTCATATTTTCTATTTCTTCCTGATTCAGTCTTGGCAGGTTGTGCATTTCTAAGAATTTGTCCATTTCTTCCAGGTTGTCCATTTTATTGGCATAGAGTTGCTTATAGTAATCTCTCATGATCTTTTGTATTTCTGCAGTGTCAGTTGTTACTTCTCCTTTTTCATTTCTAATTCTATTGATTTGAGTCTTCTCCCTTTTTTTCTTGATGAGTCTGGCTAATGGTTTATCAATTTTGTTTATCTTCTCAAAGAACCAGCTTTTAGTTTTATTGATCTTTGCTATCGTTTCCTTCATTTCTTTTTCATTTATTTCTGATCTGATTTTTATGATTTCTTTCCTTCTGCTAACTTTGGGATGTTTTTGTTCTTCTTTCTCTAATTGCTTTAGGTGCAAGGTTAGGTTGTTTATTCGAGATATTTCCTGTTTCTTAAGGTGGGATTGTATTGCCATAAACTTCCCTCTTAGAACTGCTTTTGCTGCATCCCATAGGTTTTGGGTCGTCGTGTCTCCATTGTCATTTGTTTCTAGGTATTTTTTAATTTCCTCTTTGATTTCTTCAGTGATCACTTCGTTATTAAGTAGTGTATTGTTTAGCCTCCATGTGTTTGTATGTTTTACAGCTCTTTTCCTGTAATTGATATCTAGTCTCATAGCATTGTGGTCGGAAAAGATACTTGATACAATTTCAATTTTCTTAAATTTACCAAGGCTTGATTTGTGACCCAAGATATGATCTATCCTGGAGAATGTTCCATGAGCACTTGAGAAAAATGTGTATTCTGTTGTTTTTGGATGGAATGTCCTATAAATATCAATTAAGTCCATCTTGTTTAATGTATCATTTAAAGCTTGTGTTTCCTTATTTATTTTCATTTTGGATGACCTGTCCATTGGTGAAAGTGGGGTGTTAAAGTCCCCTACTATGATTGTGTTACTGTCGATTTCTCCTTTTATGGCTGTTAATATTTCCCTTATGTATTGAGGTGCTCCTATGTTTGGTGCATAAATATTTACAATTGTTATATCTTCTTCTTGGATTGATCCCTTGATCATTATGTAGTGTCCTTCTTTGTCTCTTCTAGTAGTCTTTATTTTAAAGTCTATTTTGTCTGATATGAGAATTGCTACTCCAGCTTTCTTTTGGTTTCCATTTGCATGGAATATCTTTTTCCATCCCCTTACTTTCAGTCTGTATGTATCTCTAGGTCTGAAGTGGGTCTCTTGTAGACAGCATATATATGGGTCTTGTTTTTGTATCCATTCAGCCAGTCTGTGTCTTTTGGTGGGAGCATTTAGTCCATTTACATTTAAGGTAATTATTGATATGTATGTTCCTATTCCCATTTTCTTAATTGTTTTGGGTTCGTTATTGTAGTTCTTTTCCTTCTGTTGTGTTTCTTGCCTAGAGAAGTTCCTTTAGCATTTGTTGTAAAGCTGGTTTGGTGGTGCTGAACTCTCTCAGCTTTTGCTTGTCTGTAAACGTTTTAATTTCTCCATCAAATCTGAATGAGATCCTTGCTGGGTAGAGTAATCTTGGTTGCAGGTTTTTCTCCTTCATCACTTTAAGTATGTCCTGCCACTCCCTTCTGGCTTGTAGAGTTTCTGCTGAGAGATCAGCTGTTATCCTGATGGGGATTCCCTTGTGTGTTATTTGTTGTTTTTGCCTTGCTGCTTTTAATATGATTTCTTTGTGTTTAATTTTTGACAGTTTGATTAATATGTGTCTTGGTGTATTTCTCCTTGGATTTATTCTGTATGGGACTCTCTGTGCCTCCTGGACTTGATTAACTATTTCCTTTCCCATATTAGGGAAGTTTTCAACTATAATCTCTTCAAATATTTTCTCAGTCCCTTTCTTTTTCTCTTCTTCTTCTGGAACCCCTATAATTCGAATGTTGGTGCGTTTAATGTTGTCCCAGAGGTCTCTGAGACTGTCCTCTGTTCTTTTCATTCTTTTTTCTTTATTTTGCTGTGCAGCAGTTATTTCCACTATTTTATCTTCCACCTCACTTATCCGTTCTTCTGCCTCAGTTATTCTGCTATTGATCCCATCTAGAGTATTTTTTATTTCATTTATTGTGTTTTTAATCGATGCTTGATTCGTCTTTAGTTCTTCTAGGTCCTTGTTAACTGTTTCTTGCATTTTGTCTATTCTATTTCCAAGATTTTGGATCATCTTTACCATCATTATTCTGAATTCTTTTTCAGATAGACTGCCTATTACCTCTTCATTTGTTAGGTCTGTTGGGTTTTTATCTTGCTCCTTCTCCTGCTGTGTGTTTTTCTGTCTTCTCATTTTGCTTATGTTACTGTGTTTGGGGTCTCCTCTTTGCAGGCTGCAGGTTCGTAGTTCCCGTTGTTTTTGGTGTCTGTCCCCAGTGGCTAAGGTTGGTTTAGTGGGTTGTGTAGGCTTCTTGGTGGAGGGGACTACTGCCTGCGTTCTGGTGGATGAGGCTGGATCTTGTCTTTCTTGTGGGCAGGTCCACGTCTGGTGGTGTGTTTTGGGGTGTTTGCGGACTTTTTATGATTTGAGGCAGCCTCTCTGCTAATGGGTGGCGTTGTGTTCCTGTCTTGCTAGTTGTTTGGCATAGGGTGTCCAGCACTGTAGCTTGCTGGTCGTTGAGTGAAGCTGGGTGCTGGTGTTGAGATGGAGATCTCTGGAAGATTTTCGCCGTTTGATATTATGTGGAGCTGGGAGGTCTCTTGTGGACCAGTGTTCTGAAGTTCGCTCTCCCACCTCAGAGGCACAGCACTGACTCCTGGCTCCTCAATTTGGGATGATTTGTTGTCTATTCATGTATTCCACAGATGCAGGGTACATGAAGTTGATTGTGGAGCTTTAATCCGCTGCTTCTGAGGCTGCTGGGAGAGGTTTCCCTTTCTCTTCTTTGTTCTCACAGCTCCTGGGTCTCAGCTTTGGATTTGGCCCCGCCTCTGCGTGTAGGTCGCCGGAGGGCGTCTGTTCTTCGCTCAGACAGGACAGGGTTAAAGGAGCAGCCTCTTCGGGGACTCTGGCTCACTCAGGCCGGGCGGGAGGGAGGGGCACGGAGTGCGGGGCGAGCCTGCAGCGGCAGAGGTCGGCGTGACGTTGCACCAGCCCGAGGCGCGCCGTGCGTTCTCCCAGGGAAGCCGCCCCTGGATCCCGGGACCCCGGCAGTGGCAGGCTGCACAGGCTCCCGGAAGGGCGGTGTGGACAGTGTCCTGCGCTCGCACACAGGCTTCTTGGCGGCGGCAGCAGCAGCCCCAGCGTCCCACGCCCGTCTCTGGGCTCCGCGCTTTCAGCCGCGACTCGCGCCCGTCTCTGGAGCTCCTTTACGCGGCGCTCTTAATCCCCTCTCCTCGCGCACCAGGAAACCAAGAGGGAAGAAAAAGTCTCCTGCCTCTTCGGCAGCTCCAGAGTTTTCCCGGACTCCCTCCCGGCTAGCTGTGGCACATTAGCCCCCTTCAGGCTGAGTTCTCGCCGCCAGTCCCAGTCCTCTCCCTGCGCTCTGACCGAAGCCCGAGCCTCAGCTCCAGCGCCGCTCGCCCTGGCGGGGGAGCAGACAAGCCTCTCGGGCTGGTGAGTGCCGCTCGGCACCGCTCCTCTGTGCGGGAATCTCTCTGCTTTGCCCTACCCAGGTATGTGGGGAGTTTCTTGCCTTTTGGGAGGTCTGGGGTCTTCTGCGAGCGTTCAGTAGGTGTTCTGTAGGAGTTGTTCCACGTGTAGCTGTATTTCTGGTGTATCTGTGGGGAGGAAGGTGATCTCCGCGTCTTACTCTTCCGCCATCTTACCCGGAAGTCCCCTATGTTTTCTTCTAAGAGTTTTATAGTATTGGGCCTCACATTTAGGTCTCTAATCCATTTTGAGTTTATTTTTGTGTATGGTGTTAGGGAGTGTTCTAATTTCTTTCTTTTACATGTAGCTATCCAGTTTTCCCAGCACCACTTATTGAAGAGACTGCCTTTTCTCCATTGTATATCTTTGCCTCCTTTGTCATAGATTAGTTGACCATAGGTGCCTGGGTTTATCTCTGGGCTTTCTATCTTGTTCCATTGATCTGTGTTTCTGTTTTTGTGCCAGTACCATATTGTCTTGATTACTATAGCTTTATAGTATAGTCTGAAGTCAGGGAGTCTGATTCCTCCATCTCCGTTTTTTTCCCTCAAGATGGCTTTGGCTATTCTGGGTCTTTTTTGTCTCCATACAAATTTTAAGATTTTTTGTTCTAGTTATGTAAAATATGCCATTGGTAATTTGATAGGGATTGCATAAAAAATGTAGATTGCTTTGGGTGGTATAGTCATTTTCACAATATTCATTCTTCCAATCCAAGAACATGGTATATCTCTCCATCTGTTCATATCATCTTTAATGTCTTTCATCAGTGTCTTATAGTTTTCTGCTTCGAGGTCTTTTGTCTCCCTAGGTAGGTTTATTCCTAGGTATTTTATTCTTTTTGTTGCAATGGTAAATGGGAGTGTTTCCTTCATTTCTCTTTCAGATTTTTCATCATTAGTGTATAGGAATGCAAGAGATTTCTGTGCACTAATTTTATATCCTGCAACTTTACTAAATTAAATTCATTGATTAGCTCTAGTAGTTTTCTGGTGGCATCTTTAGGATTCTCTATGTATAATATCATGTCATCTGCAAACAGTGACAGTTTTACTTCTTCTTTTCCAATTTGGATTCCTTTTATCTTTTTCTTCTCTGATTGTCATGGCTAGAACTTCCAAAACTATGTTGAATAATAGTGGTGAGAGTGGACATCCTTGTCTTGTTCCTGATCTTAGAGGAAATGCTTTTAGTTTTTCACCATTGAGAATGATATTTGCTGTGGGTTTGTCATATATGGCCTTTATTATGCTGAGGTAGGTTCCCTCTATGCCCACTTTCTGGAGAGTTTTTATCATAAATCGGTGTTGAATTTTGTCAAAAGCTTTTTCTGCATCTATTGAGATGATCATATGGATTTTATCCTTCAATTTGTTAATATGGTGTATCACATTGATTGATTTGCATATACTGAAGAATCCTTGCATCCCTGGGATAAATCCCACTTGATCATAGTGTATGATCCTTTTAATGTGTTGTTAGATTCTGTTTGCTAGTATTTGATGGAGGATTTTGGCATCGTGTTCATCAGTGATATTGGTCTGTAATTTTCTTTTTTTGTAGCATCTTTTTCTGGTTATGGTATCAGGGTGATGGTGGCCTCATAGAATGAGTTTGGGAGTGTTCCTTCTTCTGCAGTTTTTTGGAAGAGTTTGAGAAGGATGGGTGTTAGCTCTTCTCTAACTGTTTTATAGAATTCACCTGTGAAGCCATCTGGTCCTAGACTTTTGTTTGTTGGGAGATTTTTAATCACAGTTTCAATTTTACAACTTGTGATTTCTCTGTTCATATTTTCTATCTCTTCCTGGTTCAGTCTTGGAAGGTTATACCTTCCTAAGAATTTGTCCATTTCTTCCAGGTTGTCCATTTTATTGGCATAGAGTTGCTTTTAGTAGTCTCTTAGGATGCTTTGTATTTCTGCGGTGTCTGTTGTAACTTCTCCTTTTTCGTTTCTAATTTTATTGATTTGAGTCATCTCCCTCTTTCCTTGATGAGTCTGGCTAATGGTTTATTAGTATTATCTTCTCAAAGAACCAGCTTTTAGTTTTATTGATCTTTGCTATTGTTTTCTTTGTTTCTGTTTCATTTATTTCTGCTCTGATCTTTATGAGTTCTTTCCTTCTGCTAATTTTGTGTTTTGTTTGTTCTTCTTTCTCTAGTTCCTTTAGGTGTAAGGTTAGATTGTTTATTTGAGATTTTTCTTGTTTCTTGAGGTAGTCTTCTATAGCTATAAACTTCCCTCTTACAACTGCATTTGCTGCATCCCATAGGTTTTGAATCATCATGTTTTCTTGTCATTTTTCTCTAGGTTTTTTTTTTGATTTCCTCTTTGATTTCTTCAGTGATCTCTTGGTTATTTAGTAATGTATTGTTTAGCCCTCATGTGTTTGTGTTTTCTACATTTTTTTCCCTGTAATTCATTTCTAATCTCATAGCCTAGTGGTCAGAAAAGACGCTTGATATGATTTCAATTTTCTTAAATATACCGAGGCTTGATTTGTGACCCAAGCTGTGATCTATCCTGGAGAATGTTCCATGCGCACTTGAGAAGAAAGTGTATTTTGCTGCTTTTGGATGGAATGTCCTATAAATATCAGTTAAGTCTATCTGGTCTATTGTGTCATTTAAAGCTTTTGTTTCCTTACTTGTTTTCATTTTGGATGATCTGTCCTTTGGTGTAAGTGAGGTGTTAAAGTCCCCCACTATTTTTGTGTTACTGTCCATTTTCTCCTTTAGAGCTGTTAGCAGTGGCCTTATGTATTGAGGTGCTCCTATGTTGGGTGCCTATATATTTATAAATGTTATATCTTCTTCTTGGATTGATCCCTTGATCATTATGTAGTGTCCTTCCTTGTGTCTTGTAACATTATTTATTTTAAAGTCTATTTTACCTGATATGAGTATTGCTACTCCAGCTTTCTTTTGATTTCCCTTTGCATGGAATATCTTTTTCCATCCCCTCACTTTCAGTCTGTATGTGTCCCTAGGTCTGAAGTGGGTCTCTTGTAGACAGCATATATATGGGTCCTGTTTTGGTATCCATTCTGCAAGCCTGTGTCTTTTGGTTGGAGCAGTTAATCCATTCACGTTTAAGGTAATTATCGATATGTATGTTCCCATGACCATTTTCTTACTTGTTTTGGGTTTGTTTTTGTAGGTCCTTTTCTTCTCTTGTGTTTCCCACTTAGAGAAATTCCTTTAGCATTTGTTGTAGAGCTGGTTTGGTGGTGCTGAATTCTCTTAGCTTTTGCTTGTCTGTAAAGCTTTTGATTTCTCCATCGAATCTGAATCAGATCCTTGCTCGGTAGAGTAATCTTGATTGTAGTGTCTTCCATTTCATCATTTTAAGTATATCATGCCACTCCCTTCTGGCCTGTAGAGTTTCTGCTGAGAAATCAGCTGTTAACCTTATGGGAGTTCCCTTGTATGTTATTTGTTGTTTTTCCCTGACTGCTTTCAATAATATTTCTTTGTCTTTAATTTTTGCCATTTTGATTACTATGCGTCTTGGCGTGTTTCTCCTTGGGTTTATCCCATATGGGACTCTCTGCCTTTCCTGGACATGGGTGGCTATATCCTTTTCCATGTTAGGGAAGTTTATGACTATAATCTCTTCAAATATTTTCTTGGGTCCTTTCTCTCTCTCTTCTCCTTCTGGGACCCCTATAATTCAAATGTTGTTGCATGTAATGTTGTACTAGTGGTCTCTTAGGCTGTCTTCATTTCTTTTCATTCTTTTTTCTTTATTCTGTTCCTCAGCAGTGAATTCCACCATTCTGTCTTCTAGGCCTCTTCTGTGTTCTTCTGCCTCAGTTATTCTGCTATTGATTCCTTCTAGTGTATTTTTCATTTCAGTTATTGTATTGTTCATCTCTGTTTGTTTGTTCTTTAATTCTTCTAGGTCTTTGTTAAACATTTCTTGCATCTTCTCAATCTTTGCCTCCAGTCTTTTTCCGAGGTCCTTGATCATCTTCACTATCATTATTCTGGTATCTTTTTCTGGAAGGTTGCCTATCTCCACTTCATTTAGTTATTTTTCTGGGATTTTCTCTTGTTCCTTTATCTGGTACAGAGCCCTCTGCCTTTTCATCTTGTCTATCTTTCTGTAAATGTGGTTTTTGTTCCACAGATTGTAGTTCTTGCTTCTGCTGTCTGCCCTCTGGTGGATGACCATTAATCATTTTTTAAATGGATCATACATTTGGTATAATGTCTAAGAATTATTTGCCTATTCCCAGGTCATGAAGATTTTCTTCTACATTTTCTTTTGAAAGTTTTAAAGTTTTACCTTTTACATTTAGATCTGTGAACCAATTTGAGTTCATTTTTGTAAGAGGTATGAGGCTGAAGTCGAATTTAATTATTTTTTGCCTATGGATGTCCAATTGTACCATTTATTGAAAAGACTGTTCTTTCCTCCATTCAATTGCCATTGCACTTATGTCAACAATCCTAAGAATCAGGAATGCCAATGTGTGATTGCAGAAGAAGATGGATATCTCAGCTCAAGCAGAGAGATGGCAGATTCACACATCCTCCACTTGTTTGCTTTATTTGGGTCCTCATAAGATTGTATGATGCCCACCTACATTGGGGCAGGCCATTGGCTCTATTCTGTTTACCAATTCAAATGCTAATCTCCTCTGGAAACACTCTCACAGATCCACCCAGAAATACTTTCACCAGTGATCTGGCATCCCTTAGCCCAGCCACGCTGACACATAAATTGCATTTTCTTCTGGTGCCGCCAGTGCTTCCTATGCTTTTGACAAACTTTTCTAAAAGTTCCAAGTTTCCAAACTTTTGAGATGGTCTGTTGCAAAGTAAGAGAGATGTTTTTCCTATGTTTCCCTCTGTCAGAGGAATCCCAAAGCAATTTTTCTTGTTCTACATAGTTCTATAAATAATTTAGTAAACAATTTTTTCCGTTTTTATGCTCTACTTAGCTTTTGGTCTAAAGTTCAATGGAGAGTATGTTGGGAGACAATTTTTACTGATGGACACCAATCTCTATATAGAATTCTTCCTCCTTTACAGTATTAAGATTTTATTATTTGATAAAGTTTATTACTCCTGGATCCTTCTTCCCTAAGGATGAATTTTCTTCCTGAAGGCTCCTCATTTTCCTGTAAAAGGACGTATGTTGAGGTCATCCCACCATTTCCCCAGACATGCCAGAAAATTCCAAAGTACCCATGAGAGTAAGTTTCTGGAAGGTAAATCCCTCCACCAGTTTGCCAATTATTTTGAATTTCCATTTAAACTCAAGCTTAGATATTCCCAATATAATTTCCTCAATATAATTTCATGTAACATAATACCTGAAACATCTCTGGGGAAAAATATTAATAATATTAACTCTACAGGCAAGAAGCCTAAGGCTCAAGCTCATTAAGTAACTTGCCCAAGAGATTCCTAGATTTAGGATTTAAATGCAAGTCTTGTGACTCCAAATACTATTACTCTTTCCATCAAACCATAAACAAAGGCTTAGCAATCATCCCCAGTGATTAGCTGCCAAACTGCCTACCAATGCCAGTGTACTCCATCAATTATTGAAGCTCCCCTTGCATCGTGATATATAGTAAAGGCACAGTAGATTCTGAATACAATCTGGCTTGACCACAATATCAATGAATTTTTACATAGCAAAGAAATTAAGGCCAGAGACATTGTAGCCAAAAAGAACCCTATTTGAATTCTACTTCATCCACTTAGTTACATTTCTTTCTCTGTATAAAATAGGGGTAATAAGAACTACTTCATAGAATCGTTAAGACCAAGTCAGCATGCAAAGTTTTTAATCCTGTCTCTAGAATGTAACACTTCCTCAAAAAATGCCAATTGTTATTGATTTATTAATTAATTATAATATTTTGAATATATTATGTAATATAGTAAATATATATTTGAGCATATTAGATAAATTGTAGTCAGTATATCTTATTCTTTATGAGTAACAACAAATTATCATGGGTAATGTTTCCACAGTTCAAGCAATCTCCAACACTTGCAATTAGATCAGTTTGAAAACAACACTTGGTATAGCATCAAACTGGAATGCAGAGTAGGGTTCAGGAAATGAGACATAAGGAAGAAAGTTTCCTCAAAGAAATGAATTAAAACCTGGTTAGGATTTATGCTATTCAGAGGGTATTGAAAATAGTAGAGGATTAAATTTCAGCCATCTTTACTCCAAAGAAATATATAAAGCAAAAGTTAATTTGAGCTACCTTTTCATTTCAAGGTATTATTTTAAAAATTTCATTATTAACATCCTCACTCTGTTGCTGGGAAGTAAAATAAAACCATCAGCCTTGTTCCTTGTATCAGTTGCTGATTCTATTTTGGTAAATGCTATAAGTGAAGGTTTATCCCAAGCACATTTTCTTTTTCTTTTCTATGTTTTGGAAAGAAAACAGATTAGGGAAAAAATACTCCTTGTCCCAATAGTCATATTTAGAGACACTAATCATTAGAAGAAGATAATGTTGAAACATCAACCTAAAAAGAATTTATTAAGTGCACTTATGTTGAATGGTAATGTGAATTTAGATAAATATATAAATAACACAGAGCATTGATTGTCTAGTTAGGACAACTGAGAGATAGCCTCAACCACCAGAGGGCAGGCAGCAGAAGCAAGAAGAACTATAATCCTGCAGCCTGTGGAATGAAAACCACATTCACAGAAAGATAAAATGAAAAGGCAAAGGAGACCTTCAATATGGCGGAGGAGTAAGATGTGGAGATCACCTTCCTCCCCACAAATACATCAGAAATACATCTACATGTGGAACAACTCCTACAGAACACCTACTGAACGCTGGCAGAAGACCTCAGACCTCCCAAAAGGCAAGAAACTCCCCACGTACCTGGGTAGGGCAAAAGAAAAAAGGAAAAACAGAGACAAAAGAATAGGGACAGGCCTGCACCTCAGGGAGGGAGTTGTGAAGGAGGAAAAGTTTCCACACACTAGAAAGCCCCTTCACTGGTGGATAGTAGGGGGTAGTGGAGGGGAAGCTTCAGAGCCACGGAGGATAGTACAGCAACAGGGGTGCAGAGGGCAAAGCAGAGAGATTCCTACACAGAGGATCAGTGCCAACCAGCACTCACCAGCCTGAGAGGCTTGTCTGCTCACGCACCAGGGCAGGTGGGGGTTGAGAGCTGAGGCTTCAGCTTTGGCATTCAGATCCCAGGGAGAGGACTGGGGTTGGCTGCGTGAACACAGCCTGAAGGGGGCTAGTGCGCCACAGCTAGCTGGGAAGGAGTCAGGGGAAAAGTCTGGAACTGCCTAAGAGTCAAGAGACCATTGTTTCGGGGTGCGTGAGGAGAGGGGATTCAGAACACCTAAACAGATTAGGGAAAAAATAAATTAGGAAAAGCCTAAACAAGCTCCAGAGATGGGCACGAGCCACGGCTATCAACAGGGACACCAGAGACGGTCATGAAACATTAAGGCTGCTGCTGCAGCCACCAAGAAACTTGTGTGAAAGCACAGGTTACTATTCACACCTCCCCTCCAGGGAGTCTGTGCAGCCCTCCACTGCCAAGATCCCGTGATCCAGGGACAACTTCCCCAGAAGAACACACAGCACGCTTCAGGCTGTTGTAACGTCACACTGGCCTCTGCCACCGCAGGTTCACCCCACATTCTATAACCCTCCTTCCCCCTGACCTGAGTGATCCAGAGCCCCCAATCAGCTGCTCCTTTAACCCTATCCTCTCTGGGCAGGGAACAGATGTCCTCAGGGAACCTACGTGCAGAGACAGGGCCAATTCCAAAGTTGAACCCCAGGAGCTGTGCAAAAAGAAAAAACAGGGAAATTTCTCCCAGCAGCCTCAGGAACAGCAAATTAAATCACCACAATCAAATTAATGTATGCTGCATCTGTGGAATACCTGAATAGACAACGAGTCATCCCAAAATTGAGGCAGTGGACTTTCGGAGCAAATATAGACTTGGGGTTTACTTTCTGCATTTAATTTGTTTCTGGTTTTATGTTTATCTTAGTTTAGTATTTAGAGTTTATTTTCATTGGTAGATTTGTTTATTGATTTGGTTGCTCTGTTTTTAGATAGATAGATATTTTTTTCTTTTGCTCTTTTTGTGAGTGTGTATGTGTATGCTTCTTTGTGTGATATTGTCTGTATAGCTTTGCTTTCACCATTGGACCTAGGGTTGTGTCAGTCTTTTATTTGTTATTTTTTGGTAGTGTTTTAAGCACTTGTTATCATTGGTGGATTAGTTCTTTGGTTTGGTTGCTCTATTCCTTCTTGCCTTCATTTGTTCTTTTATTCTTTCTTTTTTATTTTATTACTTTTTAATAATTTTATTTTTTATTTTAATAACTTTTATTTTATTTTTTGTTATGTTATTTTATTTTTCCTTTCATTCTTTCTTTTTTCTCCCTTTTCTTCTGAACGTGTGGCTAAGGGGTCTTGGTGCTCCGGCCGGGTGTCAGGCCTGTGCCTCTGAGGCGGGAGAGCCGAGTACAGGATATTGGGTCCATTAGAGACCTCCCAGCTCCATGTAATATAAAACAGCAAAAGGTCTCCCAGAAATCTCCATCTCAATGCTAAGACACAGCTCCACTCAAGGACCAGCAAGCTACAGTGCTTGACAACATATGCCAAACAACAAGCAAGACAGAAATACAATCCCACCCATTAGCACAGAGGCTGCCTAAAATCATAGTAAGGTCACAGACACCCCAAAACACTCCACCAGATGTGGTCCTACCCATCAGAAAGACAAGATCCAGCCTAATCCACCAGAACACAGGCACCATTCCCCTCCACCAGGAAGCCTACACAACACACTGAACCAAACATAGCCACTGGCAGCAGACACCAAAAATAACGGTAACTATGAACCCACAGCCTGCAAAAAGGAGACCCAAAACACAGTAAGTTAAGCAAAATGAGAAGACAGAGAAACACACAGCAGGTGAAGGAACAAGGTAAAAACCCACCAGACAAAACAAATGAAGAGAAAATCGGTGATCTACCTGAAAAAGAATTCAGAGTAATGATAGTAAAGATGACCCAAAATCTTGGAGATACAATGGAGAAAATACAAGAAACTTTTAACAAGGGCCTAGAAGAACTAAAGAGCAAACAAACAATGATGAACAACACAATAAATGAAATTTAAAATTTTCTAGAAGAACTGAATAGCTGAATAACTGAGGCAGAAGAACAGATAAGTGACTGGGAAGATAAAATAGTGGAAGTAAATACCACAGAGCAGAATAAAGAAAAAAGAATGAAAAGAATTCAGGACAGTCTCAGAGACATCTAGGACAATATTAAAGGCACGAACATTCGAATTATAGGGGTCCCAGAAGAAGAGAAAAAAAAAAGGGACTGAGAAAATATTTGAAGAGATTATAGTTGAAAACTTCCAATATGGGAAAGGAAATAATCAAGCCCAGGAAGTACAGAGAGTCCCATGTGGGATAAATCCAAGGAGAAACACTGATAAAAGAAATCGAAGATGATATAAACAGATGGAGAAATATACCATGTTCTTGGATTGGAAGAATCAATATTGGGAAAATAACTATATTACCCAGAGCAATATACAGATTCAATGGCAATCCCTATCAAACAACCAATGGCATTCTTCACAGAATTAGAACAAAAAGTTCACAATTCTTATGGAAACACAAAAGACCCTGAATAGCCAAAACAATCTTGAGAAAGAAAAATGGAGTTGGAGGAATCAGGCTCCCTGACTTCAGACTATACCACAAAGCTAGAGTAATCAAGACAATGTGCTACTGGCCCCAAAAAAGAAATATAGATAAATGGAACAGGATAGAAAACCCAGAGATAAACCAATGCACCATGGTCAACTAATCTAAGAAAAAGGAGGTAAAGATATACAGTGGAGAAAAGACAGCCCCTTCAATAAGTGGTTCTGGGAAAACTGGACAGCTATATGGAAAAAAATGAAATTAGAACACTCCCTAACACCATACACAAAAATAATCTCAAAATGTATTAAAGACCTAAATGTAAGACCAAACACTAAAACTCTTAGAGGAAATCATAGGAAAAACACTCTTTGACATAAACCACAGCAAGATCTTTATTGATCCACCTCCTAGAGTAACGGAAATAAAAATAAATGGGACTTAATTAAACTTAAAAGCTTTTGCACAGCAAAGGAAACCATAAATAAGACAAAAAGACAACCCTCAGAATGGGAGAAAATATTTGCAAATGAAACAAAAGACAAAGGATTAATCTCCAAAATATACAGACAACTCATGGAGCTCAATATAAAAATAACAAACAATCCAATACAAAAATGGGCAGAAGACCTAAATAGACATTTCACCAAGGAAGACATACAGATGGCCAAGAGGCACATGAAAGATGCTCAACATCACTAATTATTAGAGAAATGCAAATCAATACTACAATGAGGTATCACTTCACACTGGTCAGAATACCTATTACCAAAATATCTAGATGGGACTTCCCTGGTGGCACAGTGGTTAAGAATCTGCCTGCCAATGCAGGGGACATGGGTTTGAGCCCTGGCCCGGGAAGATCCTACATGCTGCAGAACAACTAAGCCTGTGCACCACAACTACTGACGCTGCACTCTAGAGCCATGAGCCACAACTACTGAAGCCCATGCTCCACAACTAGAGGAGCCACCACAATAAGAAGCCCACGCACCACAATGAAGAGTAGCCCCCGCTTGCTGCAACTAGAGAAAGCCTGTGCATAGCAATGAAGGTCCAATGCAGCCCACCCCACAAAAAAAAAATCTAGACACAATAAATGCTGGAATGGGTGTGGTGAAAAGGGAACCCTCCTGCACTGTTGGTGGGAATGTAAATTGATACAACCACTATGGAAAACAGTATGGAGGTTCCTTAAAAAAACAAAAATAGAACTAACATATGACCAAGCAATCCCATTGCTGGGCATATACCCTGAGAAAACCATAATTCAAAAAGAGACATGTACCACAATGTTCATTGCAGCGCTATTTATAATAGCCAGGACATGGAACAAACCTAAATGTCCATTGACACATGAATGGATAAAGGAGATGTGGTACATATATACAGTGGAATATTATTTAGCCATAAAAAGAAATGAAATTGAGTTATTTGTAGTGAGGTGGATGGACCTAGAGTCTGTCATACAGAGTGAAGTAAGTCAGAAAGAGAGAAACAAATACCATATTCTAAAGCATATATAAGGAATCAAAAAATAAATAAATAAATAGGTACTGATGAACCTAGTTGCAGGGCAGGAATGAAGATGTAGGCATAGAGAATGGACTTGAGGACACGGGATGGGAGGGAGAAGCTGGGACGAAATGAGAGTAGCATCGACATATATACACTACTGAATGTAAAACAGTTAGCTAGTGGGAAGAAGCCACATAGCACAGGGAGATAAGCTGGGTGCTTTGCAATGACCTAGAAGGGTGGGATAGGGAGGATGGGAAGGAGCCTCAAGAGGGAGGGGATATGGGGACATGTGCATGCATATGGCTGATTCACTTTGGTGTACAACAGAAAGTAACACAGTATTGTGAAGCAATTATAATCCAATAAAAATCTATTTTAAAAAAAAGATGACACAAACAGATGGAGAGATATATGATGTTCTTGGATTGGAAGAATCAATATTGTGAAAATGATTCTACTATTCAAGATGATCTACAGAGTCCATGCAATCCCTATCAAATTACCAACAGCATTTTTTACAGAAATGGAACAAAAAGTCTTAAAATGTATATGGAGACACAAAAGACTCAGAATAGCCAAAGCAATCTTCAGGAAAATAAACGGAGCTGGAGGAATCAGACTCCCTGATTTCAGAGCTACAGTAATCAAGACAATATGGTACTGGCACAAAAACAGAAATACAGATCAATGGAACAGGATAGAGAGCCCAGAGATAAACCCATGCACCTATGGTTAACTAAGAGAAAGGAGGCAAGGATATACAATGGAGAAAAGACAGTCTTTTCAATAAGTGGTGCTGGGAAAACTGGATAGCTACATGTAAAAGAATGAAATTAGAACACTCCCTAACACCATACACAAAAATAAACTCAAAATGGATTCAAGACCTAAATGTAAGGCCAGACACTATAAAACTCTTAGAGGAAAACTTAGGAAGAACACCTTTTGACATAAATCACAGCAAGATCTTTTTTGACCCACCTCCTAGAGTAATGGAAGTGAAAACAAAAATTTAAAAATGGGACCTAATGAAACTTAAATGCTTTTGCATAGGAAAGGAAACTATAAACAAGACGAAAAGACAATCCACAGAATGGGAGAAAATATTTCAAATGAATCAACAGACAAAGGGTTAATCTCCAAAATATATAAACTGCTCATGCAGCTCAATATTAAAAAACAAGCAACCCATAAAAAAATGGACAGAAGACCTAAATAGACATTTCTCCAAAGAATACATACAGGTGGCCAAGAGGCACATTAAAAGCTGCTCAACATCACTAATTATTAGAGAAATGCAAATCAAAACTACAATGAGGTATCACCTCACACTAGTTAGAATGGGCATCATCAGAAAATCCACAAACAACAAATGCTGGAGAGGGTGTGGAGAAAAGGGAACCCTCTTGCAGTGTTGGGGGTAATGTAAATGGATACAGCCACTATGGAGAACAGTATGGAGGTTCCTTAAAAAACTAAAAATAGAGTTAACGTATGACCCATCAATCCCACTCCTGGGCATACACCCAGAGGAAACCATTTCAAAAAGATACATGTACCCCGAATTTCATTGTAGCACTATTTACAGTAAGCAGGTCATGGAAGCAACCTAAGTGCCTATCAACAGATGAATGGATGAAGAAAATGTGATACATATATGCAATGGAATATTACTCAGCCATAAAAAGGAACAAAATTGGGTCATTTGTAGAGACGTGGATGGACCTAGATGCTGTCATACAGAGTGAAGTAAGTCAGAAAGAGAAGAACAAATATCGTATATTAACGCATATATGTGGATTGTAGAAACTTGGTACAGATGAACCGGTTGCAAGGCAGAAATAGAGACACAGATGTAGAGAACAAACATATGGACACCAAGGGGGGAAAGCAGGGTGGGTGGTGGTGTGATGATTTGGGAGATTGGGATTGACATATATACAGTAATATGTATAAAATAGATAAGTAATAAGAACCTGCTGTATAAAAAAACTGAAACACATAAAGCAATAATAAGAAATCAGTTTTGTAATTAAGCACTGAAGGTGATACATAGAAATAACACAGAATGATGGCATCAGATCTCCATGAAGCTGACTTGAAGAGGCAGAAATATTCCCTGACAAAGTATAACAAAATGCATGTGCAATGTTATGTTTCTAAAGGGAGAAGTTATAAATCCAAAGGAATAGTCTGTTGGATCATAGCAGTCTGAGAGGGAACAATTAGTTGCATTGCTGTGGATCAGGCAACAATGCCAAATGGATAACAGATACATTTCCAATTATGGCATTTTATCATATTCATTTCTGTGTCCCCAGTGCAAAGTACCATGTTTGGCTCTGTATAGACGTTTCTTCCAGATACTTTAGAAGGGTCTAAGGATATAGTGCTGAACATGAGAGAATAAATCCCAAACTCTAACGAAGCTTATATGAGTAAAGAATGTACAAGATAGTGATGAAAGCTATGAAAGGCCATGTTTTAAAGGAAAACTGAGGAGAGGACGATGATCAGGGTGCTTTCCTTGAGCAGGTGACAAGACATTTTGGCTGAGACCTGAATGACAGAAGAAGCCAGGCAGCCAACTAAGGATCTGGACAAGTACAACAGGCAGAGGAAGTGGCTAATACAAAAGCCCTATTGGGGAACAAGTTTGGTGTGGTGGTGGAACAGAAAGAAAGTGTGGATTTAATGTAGAAAACAAGGAGTGATATAAAATGGAGTTGGAAAGGGAGCAGGGACTATATCATCAAGGCCCTTATGAGTTGAAGTAAATTATTATGTGTAATAGGCATTGGACAATGCCCTGATGTTAATATTTTTAAAAGATTACTTTGGCTGATGTGTGGAGAATGAATTATAGGTGGACAGAAGAGAAGGTAATTACAGTGGTCAAAGGGAAAGATGATGGTAACTTGGACAAGGATACAGTTTGTTCGATAAATGACTAATTAATATGTATTGGTATCCAGACACAAAAAGGAGAGAAAGAGTCAAATATAATGACAGACACTGGGTGACAGACACTTGAAAGATTCTGTGAGGGCTAGAGTCATGAAAGTTGGAAGAATGAGTACCATCAGGGAAGAAGGCATATCCTGTTTGGGATATATTAAGACAGAGGTGGTGATGAAATATATATTTCCAGGAATCTGTGGATAATGTGAGACTGAAACTAGTAAAAGCTAAGAAAAAATGGAGAAATGCAATCAAAACTACAATGAGGTATCACCTCACACCAGTCAGAATGGCCATCACTAAAAGTCTACAAACAATAAATGTTGGAGAGAGTGTGGAGAAAAGGAAACCCTGCTACACTGTTGGTGGGAATGTAAATTGGTACATCCACTATGGAGAACAGTATGGTGGTTCCTTAAGAAACTGAAAATAGAGCTACCATATGACCCAGCAATCCCACTCCTGGGCATATATCTGGAGAAGAACATGGTTCAAAAGGATATGTGCACCCCAATATTCATTGCAGCACTGTTTACAGTAGCCAAGACATGGAAGCAACCTAAATGTCCATTAACAGATGAATGGATAAAGAAGATGTGGTACATATATACAATCATTTGAATATTACTCAGCTATTAAAAAGAATAATATAATGCCATTTACAGCAACATGATGGACTTGGAGATTATCATACTAAGTGAAGTAATTCAGACAGAGAAAGACAAATATATGATATCACGTATATGTGGAATCTAAAAAAATGATACAAATGAACTTATTTACAAAACAGAAACAGACTCACAGACTTAGAGAATGAACTTATGGTTACCGGAGCAGGGTGGGATTGATTGGAAGTTTGGGATTCACATGTACATACTGCTATATTTAAAATAGATAACCAACAGGGACCAACTGTATAGCAGAGGGAACACTGCTTAATACTCTGTAATAACCTAAATGGGAAAAGAACTTGAAAAAGAATACATACATATATATGTATAACTGAATCACTTAGCTGTACACCTGAAACTAACACAACATTGTTAATCAACTATACTCCAATATAAAATAAAATTTTTTTAAAAAGCTAAAGTAAAATGGAAATGGTTGTTTATAAGTCATTGTAATAAATATGATGGTAAAATCAGAAAAGTGAAAAAGTATAAAGGGACAAGAGGAAAAAGTGAGATCTTAAGAATAATTTTACACCATTTAATAAAGAATCTTATTTTTCACTTAAAACTACTGTTTCATTTCTCTAGTAGATGAGGGCTGCAGCTGTGTAAGTCAGGGGTGCCAAGCTGATCATGAAAAGTAACGTGTCATTTGTTGCCTTGTCACTCCCTTGTTCTAGTCTAAGAGGCAATAGGATCACATCATTCCCCAGTTTACATCAAAGATGTCATGTATCCAATCCCCTTCCAAGAGACATTTAGTTCTTTAATGTCTAGCTTTGTATTCTACTCATCTTTACATGCTCTGAATTTTCTTTTCCACAGCCTTGCATATATTAGCAAACAAGAAACATTTGTTGACTTAAATGGACACAATCTATTTAAAACGTGTTCACTTCTCTTTACGAGTATATCTCTTTCTCCATACCACAGTACAAGAAGACTACATATCTCCTATTTCCCTACTTTCCCAATTTCCCTACTTCCCCAAAGCACTTCCCACTCTTTGTATGGATAGTTCTCACTCTGGGTATTATTGCAAACCTAGGCTATTTTTGACCCGATTTTCATGGCTGGCTAAAGGGAACCTTATGAGGAAACATATGAGGTTGTTATGGGGATTCTGACTAGTTGGGCTCGGACAATACAGAAAAAGAATTAAAGGTTTGTCCTCCTAAAGAAGATCCCAAGAGAAGGTGAGAAAAATATCATGCTAAACCAGGCAATACTGGCAACCTAAGATTCTTACACAAAAGGAATCAAGAAAAAGTCAAAGAAGCTACAAATATAACAGTGAATGCAAAATCTGAGTGACTCTAAAGACTTGGGTTTACACTTGTGGCTTGGGTTTGTAACTACCACTAAGGACAAATAAATCCAAGAAATATTCATAAACCTGTCCACTGCTACTTAGGAGTGCCATCTGATAAGCATATCTAAAAATAAGGCACTAACAAGAGACATCCAATATCCCCATGAAATTTAGAGATGCAGGGGCCAAATGGAAGTGGCCAGCAAAATGTCACCCCAAAGCACAAGAATTCAAAAGCCTTAGGCTCCAAGAAAGCTATTTTTATCTTATGGATTCCTTCTACATTCACACACATTTATTCCTAGCTTATGCCTCCCTTGGGAACCTTCCCATGATGAAGCAGAGATGAACCTACTTCTTCCTTTTTACAGACGTGACCTAAGTTAGAGAGAAAGTTGTAGAGTTACCTTACTTCCTCCTAAACCCAATAACACCCAGGAATTCAAGTGAATATCAGCCCAACAGTAAATTTGGGCTTCATAGTCACATGTCCGCCATTAGATCATGTGTTAGACACTACACTCCTATCCTTATAAAATGTGTTTCATTTAGCTGGTGTTTGTCTTAACCTTCCCCATTTCCTCACTCTAGGAGCAGTTTATCTCTCAAATAAAACAAATAATACCGTCAGAAAGTTTACCCTAATAATTAGCTTGAATTTATGACTCTAAAAGCACTAAATCTTTCCCTTCATAGTCACTGGGAACTTTGAAACATTCGTGCATCATTACCCACATCCCTTCTGAATTATGGTTTAACCAGGCAGAGTTGAATCTCTCATTTCCTCAACCTTAGTCCCAATCCTTCAAAGTACTCTTGTTTTTTATACATTCTCCATCAGTCACCAGCATCTCTGTTACATTGAGGGCCTCAGTGTTTAAAGCTCTCAGATGTAGTGCTTTATTGGAAGGCCCTTATTTCTTTCCTAAAACTCAGCAGTGCCCTTATTGATATATTATATGTTAATTTTCTGTCTAATGTCATCCTTGTCTGGGTCCCATAACTCAAATTTCTCGTTGGATAAAGGGAAATCTGCTAGACTGTAATGCCTGGGAGAATGAACTTCTTCTGATATGCTTATTTACCTCTTTTTCAACTCTGCTTTGTTCATTTATTCAGTGAGTTCACATCTATTTGCATCTGTAGCTTTGAAATGTTCCTAACACACTTCCCTGAGAAATGTAGTTAATGTGCTTTGTTCACTTCTTTAATCCAACTTCAGGCTGTGTCAATTGTCTTCAAGACTAAGCCATGCTACAAAAATGCTGAAGGGAGCCATGAGATAACAGGCTGAGCTCTAACAGCATCTGATATAGAGCTCTAAAGCTTCATGATTAAAACTGGGAAAACATATCCAAAATCGATAGAGTGGGCAGGATTGGAGAGTGAGACATGAGATGCTCTGTGGCTTTGTCTGGGCTGCTCTGGAGGTCTGTGGGAGGCAAGCCAATCTGAACAGTCCCCTGAGGTGCTACAACATGGACCTGAGAGAGAGAGACCCTTTGCCCTCAGCAGTGGAGTTGTGATTAAGCCCTGTGGCTGACAGGGTCTTGGTGTTCTGGCCGGGTGTCAGGCCTGAGCCTCTGAGGTGGGAGAGCCAAGTTCAGGATATTGGTCCACAAGAGACCTCCTGGCCCCACATAACAGCAAATGACAAAAGCTCTCTCAGATATCTCCATCTCAACACAAAGACCCAGCTCCACTCAAAGACCAGCAAGCAACAGTGTTAGAAACCCTATGCCAAACAACCAGCAAGACAGGAACACACCCTATCTATTAGCAGAGAGGCTGCCTAAAATCATAATAAGGTCACAGACACCCCAAAACACACCACTGGATGCAGTCCTGCGCACCAGAAAGACAAGATCCAGCCCCACCCACCAGAACACAGGCACCAGTCCCCTCCACCAGGAAGCCTACACAACCCACTGAATGAACCATACCCACTGGGAGCAGACACCAAAAACAACGGGAACTACGAACCTGCAGGCTGTGAAATGGAGATCCCAAACAAAGTAAGTTAAGCAAAATGAGAAGACAGAGAAATAAATACCAGATGAAGGAGCAAGGTAAAAACCCACTAGACAATACAAATGAAGAGGAAATAGGCAGTTTCCCTGAAAAAGAATTCAGAGTAATGATAATAAAGATGATCCAAAATCTTGGAAATAGAATGGAGAAAATACAAGAAACATTTAACAAGGACCTAGAAGAACTAAAGAGCAAACAAGCAATGATGAACAACACAATAAATGAAATTAAAAATTCTCTAGAAGGAATCAATAGCAAAATAACTGAGGCAGTAGAACACATAAGTGACCTGGAAGATAAAACAGTGGAAATAACTACCACAGAGCAGAATAAAGAAAAGAGAATGAAAAGAATTCAGGACAGTCTCAGAGACCTCTGGGACAACATTAAATTCACCAACATTCGAATTATAGAGGTCCCAGAAGAAGAAGAGAAAGGGAGTGAGAAAATATTTGAAGGGATTATAGCTGAAAACTTCCCTCATATGGGAAAGGAAATCGTCAATCAACTCCAGGAGGAGCAGAGAGTCCCATACAGGATAAATCCAAGGAGAAACATGCCAAGACACATATTAATCAAACTATCAAAAATTAAATACAAGGAAAAAATGTTAAAAGCAGCAAGGGAAAAACAACAATTAATATACAAGGGAATCCCCATAAGGTTAAAGCTGATCTTTCAGCAGAAACTTTGCAAGCCAGAAGGGAGTGGCAGGACATATTTAAAGTGATGAGAGGGAAACACCTATGACCAAGATAACTCTACCCAGCAAAGATATCATTCACATTCTATGGAGAAATTAAAACCTTTACAGATAAGCAAAAGATAAGAGAACTCAGCACCACAAAACCAGCCCTACAACAAATGCTAAAGGACTTCTCTAGGCAGGAAACACAAGAGAAGTAAAAGACTTACAGTAACAAACACAAAACAATTAAGAAAGTGGTAATAGGAATATACATATCGATAACTACCCTAAATGTAAATGGATTAAATGATCAAACCAAAAGGCATAGACTGGCTGAATAGATTCAAAACCACAACCCATACATTTGCTGTCTAAAAAAGACCCACTTCAGACCTAGGGACACATAGAGACTGAAAGTAACGGGATGGAAAAAGGTATTCCATGCAAATGGAAATCAAAAGAAAGCTGGAGCAGCAATTCTCATATCACACAAAATAGAATTTAACATAAAGTCTATTACAAGAGACAAAGAAGAACACTACATAATGATCATAGGATCTATCCAAGAAGAAGGTATAGCAGTTGTAAATAATTATGCACCCAAAATAGGAACACCTCACTACATAAGGCAAATGCTAATAGCTATAAAGGGGAAATTGACAGTAACACAATAATAGTAGGGGACTTTAACACCTCACTTTCACCAATGGACAGATCATCCAAAATGAAAATAAATAGGGAAATACAAGCTTTAAATGATACATTAAAAAAGATGGCTTAATTGATATTTATAGGAAATTGAATCCAAAACCAGCAGATTACACTTTCTTCTCAAGTGCTCATAGAACGTTCTCCAGGATAGATCATATCTTGGGTCACAAATCAAGCCTTAGTAAATTTAAGAAAATTAAAATTGTATCAAGTATCTTTTCCGACCACAATGCTATGAGACTAGATGTCAATTACATGAAAAAGAAACCATAAAAAATACAAACACATTGAGGTTAAACAATACACTGCTAAATAACAAAGATATCACTGTAAAAATTGAAGAGGAATTTTTAAAAAACGTAGAAACAAATGACAATGAAAACACGACAACTCAAAAACTATGGGATGCAGCAAAAGCAGTTCTGAGAGGGAAGTCTATAGCAATAAAATCCTACCTACAGAAACAAGAAACATCTCATATAAACAACCTAACCTTACACCTAAAGCAATCAGAGAAAGAAGGGCATAAAATCCCCAAAGTTAGCAGAAGGAAAGAAATCAAAAAGATCAGATCAGAAATAAATGAAAAAGAAATGAAGGAAACAATAACAAAGATCAATAAAACTACAAGCTGGTTCTATGAGAAGATAAACAAAATTGATATACCATTAACCAGACTCATCAAGAAAAAAAGGGAAAAGACTCAAATCAATAGAATTAGAAATGAATAAGTAGAAGTAAAAACTGACACTGCAGAAATACAAAGGATTATGAGAGATACTACAAGCAGCTATATGACAACAAAATGGACAACGTGGAAGAAATGGACAAATTTTTAGAAAAGCACAACCTTCTGAGACTGAACCAGGAAGAAATAGAAAATATAAACAGACCAATCACAAGCACTGAAATTGAAACTCTGATTAAAAATCTTCCAACAAACAAAAGCCCAGGACCAGATGGCTTCGCTGGTGAATTCTATCAAACATTTAGAGAAGAGCTAACATGTATTCTTCTCAAACTCTGCCAAAATATAGCAGAGGGAGGAACAATCCCAAACTCATTCTACAAGGACACTATCACCCTTATACCAAAACCAGACAAGGATGTCACAAAGAAAGAAAATTACAGGCCAATATCACTGATGAACATAGATGCAGAAATCCTCAACAAAATACTAGCAAACAGAATCCAACAGCAGATTAAAAGGATCATACACCATGATCAAATGGGGTTTATCCCAGGAATGCAAGGATTCTTCAATATACACAAATCAATCAATATAATACACCATATTAAAAAAATTGAAGAATAAAAACCATAGGATCATCTAAAAAAGATGTAGAAAAAGCTTTCAACAAAATTCAACACCCATTTATGATAAAAATCCTCCAGAAAGTAGGCATAGAGTGAACTTACCTCACCATAATAAAGGCCATATACGACAAACCCACAGCCAACATCATTCTCAATGGTAAAATACTACAACCATTTTCACTAAGATCAGGAACAAAACAAGGTTGCCCACTCTCACCACTATTATTCCACATAGTTTTGGAAGTTTTAGCCACAGCAATCAGAGAAAAAAAGAAATAAAAGGAATCCAAGTCAGTAAAGGAATACAAATGTCACTCTTTGCAGATGACATGATACTATAGATAGAGAATCCTAAAGATGCTACCAGAAAACTACTAGAGCTGATCAATTAATTTGGTAAAGTAGCAGGATACAAAACTAATGCACAGAAATCTCTTGCATTCCTATACATTAATGATGAAAAATCTGAATGAGAAATTAAGAAAAGACTGTCATTTACCATTTCAACAAAAAGAATAAAATACCTAGGAATAAAACTAAGGAGACAAAAGACCTGTATGCAGAAAACTATAAGACACTGATGAAAGAAATGAAAGATGATACAAACAGATGGAGAGGTATACCATGTCCTTGGATTGGCAGAATCAACATTGTGAAAATTACTGTACTACCCAAAGCATTCTACAGATTGAAAGCAATCCCTATCAAACTACCAATGGCATTTTTCACAGAACTAGAACAAAAAATTTCACAATTTGTATGGAAACAGAAAAGACCCTGAATAGCTAACGCAATCTTGAGAAAGAAAAACAGAGCTGGAGGAATCAGGCTCCCTGGCTTCAGGCTATACTACAAAGCTACAGTAATCAAGACAGTGTGGTACTGGCACAAAAGCAGAAAAATAGATCAATGGAACAGAATAGAAAGCCCAGAGATAAACCCACGTGCATGTGATTACCTTATCTTTGATAAAGGAGGCAAGAATATACAATGGAAAAAGACTGCCTCTTCAATAAGTGGTGCTGGGAAAACTGCACAGCTACATGTAAAAGAATGAAATTTGAACACTCTGTAACACCATACACAAATATAAACTCAAAATGGATTAAAGACCTAAATGTGAGGCCCAACACTATAAAACTCTTAGAGGAAAACATAGGCAGAACACTCTATGACATAAATCACAGCAACATCCTTTTTGACCCACCTCCTAGAGAAAGCGAAATAAAAACAAAAATAAACAAATGGGGCCTAATGAAACTTGAAAGCTTTGCACAGCAAAGGAAACCATAAAGAAGATGAAAAGACAACCCTCAGAATGAGAGAAAATATTTGCAAACAAAGCAACTGGCAAAGGATTAATCTCCAAAATTTACAAGCAGCTCATGCAGCTCAATATCAAAAAAACAAACAATCCAATCCAAAAAAGCACAGAAGACCAAAATAGACATTTCTCCAAAGAAGATATACAGATTGCCAAAAAACACATGAAACAATGCTCAACATCACTAATCATTAGAGAAATGCAAATCAAAACCACGAGGTATCACCTCACACCACTCAGAACGGCCATCATCAAAAAATCTGCAAACAATAAGTGCTGGAGAGGGTTTGGAGAAAGGGCATCCTCTTGAACTGTTGGTGGGTATGTAAATTGTTACAGCCACTATGCAGAACAGTATGGAAGTCTGAAAAAAACTAAAAATAGAACTACCATACGACCCAGCAATCCCACTACTGGGCATATACCCTGTGAAAACCATGATTCAAAAAGAGTCACGTACCACAATGTTCATTGCAGCTCTATTTACAATAGCCAGGACATTGAAGCAACCTAAGTGTCCATTGACAGATGAATGGATAATGAAGATGTGGCACATATATACAATGGAATATTACTCAGCCATAAGAATAAAATGAAACTGAGTTATTTATAGCAAGGTGGATGGACCTAGAGTCTGTCATACAGAGTGAAGTAAGTCAGAAAGAGAAAAACAAATACCATATGCTAAAACATATATATGGAATCTAAAAAAAAAAAAGGTTCTGAATAATCTAGGGACAGGACAGGAATAGAGACGCAGACATAGAAAATGGACTTGAAGACACAGGGAGGGGTAAGGGTAAGCTGGGATGAAGTGAGAGAGTGGCATGGACATATATGCACCCCCAAATGTAAAATAGATAGCTAGTAGGAAGCAGCCGCATAGCACAGGGAGATCAGCTCCGTGCTTTCTGTCCACCTATAGTGGTGGGATAGGGAGAGTGCAAGGGAGACGCAAGAGGGAGGAGATATGGGGACGTATGTATATGTATAGCTGATTCACTTTGTTATACAGCAGAAACTAACACACCATTGTAAAGCAATTATACTCCAATAAAGATGTTTAAAAAAAAAAGACTAAGCCATATTGATAGGGACAGACACTTAACAGTTCATCAATACACCAATATTCTCTGGATTCTACCAATTGTGACTTTTCCCACTTTACATGTATCCCTTTTTGCTCAGAACTCATTCAGTTGACTGGCAACACTCCCCACTGTGACATTATCCCTTAATTTTGTTTGGCTTGGCTGAAGCTCTCACATTAGTTGACATTATATAGTCACTAATTTAAAAATTACAGTCAGAGATGACACACAAGGATATGAATTCTGTAGCAGCAATTATAGTCGTTAGCTTAGATCTTTGTTTCTCTTGGAATTCATCTAGTTCTAAATATTCTGACCAAAGGCTGAAAAGCAAGGAAAAAATATTCTCTGTGGTCTTCTTTGCTTACCAATAGATAAATGTTCATTTAAAAAGTGCAAGTTGAATAATAGCTTCCAAGCCAACAGTGGAATACAATCTAAACAATCAAAGAAAATAAAAACCAAGTATGACCAGCTTGTTATTTGAGACTGTGAGAACCTAGATTGTGCCAAATGTAAGATTCTTACTAACCCTTACCACATAACCTGACATCAGACTTATTCACTCAGAAAGAGTGTAGCCAATATCATGACTTTCTCTAAACATTTCCTCTAAGCATCCTTTAGTAGAAGTTTAAATTTCACATCTTCAAGCTAAAATGAAATTCCTTAAATCTTTCCTTGCATGACTTGTTTTGAAACACAATAAGCTCTCTCCTGATTGACCAAAATAATTATGCCTGTGTGCTGTGTCCAAGACTTAAACTGGGAATAAATCTTGGCAGAATAAAATGTCTGGCACTGATCTTTGTTGGGTATAAAGAAGTGGGGGTGGGAATGTTCTCTTAGGAGATTTTACAGGGAATTTAATGTAATGTTCATTAGTTTGGTATTAATCAGACGCTGGCTATCTCACCACCTCCTAAATACCTCCACCATCACTAACTTAAAATCACTAAAATTTGTGCAGTGCCTGAGCCATCCTGGCCCCAGCTAGCAGGGAAATTTCATTGCCTTAGCCTTTTTCTATTCCCAGATATTTCCCATATTTTCTTCAAAGTTTTGTTTTCTCATGGTTCTTTCTTTTTTAAACAAAACAAAGCTTTTCAATGTATCTGGCTTTTGTTTTGCTGTCTGATGTAAGGTGAGAATCTAATTTGTTTTTTTTCTAAATAGCCAATTTCAACACCATTCTATCTCTAATTGAGTAGTATTTTTACTTTATAGGTACAGAGGTTAAAAAAATCAGTAGTTCCTAAGTTACCTACTTAACTTGTGTCAGTCAAAGCCTTTACTAATAAAATAATCTGAACAATTACCTATTGGCACAAGAATGGTTGAGGAAGTAGTCATTTAAGCCCCTTATAAAGTGTTACATTACTGTGAAATAGTTTTAAAAATAGGAAAGCTCTATTCCTCCTCCTCCCTCCATTAAATAAATATAATTCTCATCCCCTGCTCTTATATCTACAATCCTAAACTTTCCAGCCTCTGCTTTCCATAGCCTAAAACTCTCCTCTGATCTCCATTTTCATGTCCCAAAGCTTTGTTTCCTGTTAAAATTCTCCAAGGAGGACATTTATTTCATGTTGTTCTAAGACTTTTGTGATGGAAAGAAAAGAGATGGTTTTAGAGTTGGACAAACCTGGATTCAGACCTTGGCTTGATTACTTAGTCATTCATTGGTGGCTTTGAATAAATTACATAGTCACTCTGGATCTCACTTTCCATATCTGTCCATTGGGGATATCTGAGACATAAGAAGCTTAGCACTAAGGTAAATGCACTGCTCTATAACCAAAGGCCACAATTATTCTTTGTTGTGTGATTTTGCTTGACCCATAGACTACAGACTTAGATTGATAACAAAGTTAGAGAACAAAAACACATATTACTCAGAGATCCTGGAATTGGAGGTGGATGCAGTTTGGGGTTATTCATCTTTGGAAAGAAGATGAATGTATTTTCATTGTGGAATATTTGCATTATGTTATGTTCAGTAATGACAAAGCATTATTGAAAGTTATGTATAGAAATAAAACTATTTGTATAGCCAAAGCGTGGAGTACATGTAAATTTGTAGTTTTCTCCAGGTAGCAACTACCCTCCATCCTTTTCCCAACAACACTCTTCCACAATTTGATGGAACCATGGATAAAGATGCTCTGTACTCTAGCTGGATGATAAGCAAAGAATCTAAATTAGGCTATCTGGAACTAAACTTTCCAAAATTTGAATCAAGAGGACAATGGCAAAGGCTGAAAACTGAATATAATGCATCGAGGGTCCAGGATGCTAGAAGAAATATCCATTCTTTCCTGTTATGTGCATATTTGAAGCTACCCCAGTTTCTGTTCTTCTAAGCCTGGTTCTGCAGCTTTCCCTTTGATTCACGGGCTCTCCATATTCTCCCAATGAGTTCAAGTTAGCCAGAGTCAGGTTCTATGCCTTGTAACAAAGAACGTAAATAAATAGAATCCTTATTTGGTAGAAGTGGTAACTGAAGCTTCAGAAGCTAAGTAATTTGCTCAAAGTTTTCACAACTGGTATGTGGCAATGTCAAGATATGAACCCAGACAGTTTAATTTTAAGGCTAGCCTCCTTCTGCTGCTGGCTCTTACCACACATGCCATTTTTGATCCTGAAATCACTGGGATGTAAGAAGATCCCCTATCCTTCAAGAGTGTACTGGTGCCAGGTTTAGCAAAGCAACAAGAAGAAACAAGCAAGCAAATGACACTACTTAGAAAATTCTCTCTTTGTGTCTGGTCACAGTACATATTTTTCATAGCTAAATACTGTTTTCCATGCCCTTTGAGTTTGAGAAGTTTATGTTTGGTTTTTAGCCACAGTGGGTTCTTTCCTCCTGCTTTAAGGTCTGTTTCTGAAGCCTGAAGTAAAAAATCATAACCCAGGCAAACTTATTGGTAGCTGCATCTGTTAACTCCACTTTCACATCTGTCAATGAAAGAAGACTGCCTCCTTTGTGAGCCAATTTCTGTACCTTCCATCTAAGCTAATTCCTTCTCTTTTACTAGTTAATCCATTCATTCAATAATTACAGAACACCTGCTCTATGCTATCCCTCTTGCTTATTATCCAATTGCCATCTACTTTCTTAAGGCTACTCCTCTTTTTTATACCTCCCTCTTTACTGATTACTTTTCTGAAGTTCAAGTTTCTCCTATCTTTAAAACCAAAAAAAAAAAAAAATCCCTCAACCTAATGTTCTTCTACAGCTAATGACTTTTCTTTCTTCCCCTTCACAAAAAATGTACAACATTTCGGTTCTTACTCTATTTGAGATTGATTCTTGTATATGGTTTGACGTATGGCTACAATTTCATTTTTCTCTTAAAACAACTTATATCTGTTCCAGCTCCATTTATTAAATTGTCTCTCCTTTCTCATGTAATTTGTCATGCCACTTCTATCATATGTTAAAATTCCATATTTGTATACCCTAATCTGTGAACTGTCTAATTTGTTCAGTCAATTAGTCCATCCCTACACCATATTTTTTTAAATTTTATTGAAATATAGTTGATTTACAGTATTTTGTAAGTTTCAGCTGTACAGCACATCAATTCAGTTTTGTATACATTCTTTTTCAGAGATTTTTCACTTATAGGTTATTACATAATATGGAGTATAGTTTCCTGTGCTAAACAGTAGGTCCTTTTGGATATCTGTTTTATATATAGTCTTATGTGTATGTTAATCCCAGCCTCTTAATTTATCTCTCCCTCCTCCCCCTGTCTGCTTTGGTAACCGTAAGTTTGCTTCTGTGTCTGTGAATCTCTTTCTGTTTTGGAAATAAGATCATTTGTGTCTTTTTTTAAAGATTCCACATATAAATGACATTATATGATATTTGTCTATCACTGTCTGGCTTACTTCATTTAGTGTGATAATCTCCAGGTGCATCCATGTTGTTGCAAATGGCATGATTTCATTATTTTTTATGGCAGAGTAATATTCCATTGTACATATGTACCACATCTTCTTAATCCATTTCTCTGTTGATGGACATTTAGGTTGCTTCCATGTTTTGGCTATTGTATAAATAATGCTGCAACAAACATTGGGGTGCATGTATCTTTTTGAATTGCAGTTTTCTCTGGATATATACCCAGAGTGGGATTGCAGGATCATATGGTAGCAATCTACATAGGATTTAGTGCAATCTCTATCAAATTACAGATGGCATTTTTCACAGAACTAGAACAAAAAGTTTCACAGTTTGTATGGAAACACAAAAGATACTGAATAGCCAAAGCAAACTTGAGAAAGAAAAATGGAGCTGGAGGAATCAGGCTCCCTGACTTCAGACTATCCTACAAAGCTACAGTCCTCAAAACAGAATGGTACTGGTACAAAAACAGAAATATAGATCAATGGAACAGGATAGAAAGCCCAGAAATAAACCCATGCACTTATGGTTAATTAATCTATGACAAAGGAGGCAAGAATATATAACAGAGAAAAGATAGTATCTTTGATGAGTGATGCTGGGAAAACTGGACAGCCACATGTAAAAGAATGACATTAGAACATTCTCTAGCACCATATACAAAAATAAACTCAAAATGGATTAAAGACCTAAATATAAGACCAGATACTATAAAACTCCTACAGGAAAACATATGCAGAAAACTCTTTGACATAAGTTGCAGCAATATTTTTTTGGACCTGTCTCCTAAGACAAAGGAAACAAAAGCAAAAATAAACAAATGGGACCTTATTAAACTTAAAAGCTTTTGCACAACAAAGGAAACCATAAACTAAGTGAAAAGACAACCTACAGGATGGGAGAAAATATTTGCAATTATGAGACAACAAGGGTTAATTTCCAAAATATATAAACAGCTCATATAGCTCACTATCAAGAAAAAAAAAACCTAATAAAAAAACGGGAAGAAGACCTAAACAGACATTTCTCCAAAGAAGACATACAAATGGCCAACAGGAACATGAAAATATGCTCAACATCACTAATTATCAGAGAAATGCAAGGCAAAACTACAATGAGGTATCACAGAATGACCATCATCAAAAAGTCTACAAGTAAAACATGCTGGAGAGGGTGTGGAGAAAAAGGAAACCTCCTATACTATTGGTGGGAAAGTAAATTGGTGCAGCCACTATGGAGAACAGTATGAAGTTTCCTTAAAAAACTACACCATATCTTTTTAACTTTAAAATAGCTTTCTAATCTTTTTATTCAGAACCACAAGAATTTTCTCCCCTTCTAGAAACAAATTGACTATTCTTTGCCCTTTGCTGCTCTACATAAATTTTAGAATCAATCTGCCAAAACAAAATCCTGTTGAGTTTAATTTTTTCTTTGAGAATACAGAGCTTATTTATCTAGATTTATAATTCTTATACACTTACATTATTTCAACAAGAACATTCTGATGAAATTTTTGTCACTATTCATCACTAATTCCTTAGGACAATTTCCTAGACAATAAATTGTTCAGTAGAATATGTTCTCTCCTTCACAATATCTTATGTTATAAAAAATTTTAATGTATAGAACAAGTTGAAAGAATGATAAAATACATTTCATGTATCAAAAATCTAGATGGAACAACTGTGAACATTTTGACATTTCAGAGTAAGATGCAGAGATTGTGACACTCTTAAACAATGATATCCCCATGTCTCTTAAAAATTAAGAAAATTTCCTTCATAATTATAATACTATTAATGCCCAGGATAAAACTAACCATAACTCCCTAATGTAACATAAAATCACTCATGCTTAAATATTTGCCAATTGTCCACAAAATACCTCAATTAACTATTTTTTAATGAACAAAAATCCAACCGAAATCTACCCATAATATTTGGTTGTATATCTTTTTAGTCTTTCTTAATTGAGAACAGTCCCAATACCTTTTTCTTTTTAATAACATTGAATTTTGAAGAGACTGGGCCAGTTGTCTTGTAAAACTTCTACAATCTGAATTTGCTTCACTGATTACTTCCATCTGGATGTCAATTATCTTGCTTCTTTTATCTCCTATATTTCTATAAACTGGAAGTTTGGTTTAAAGGAATAATTAGCTTCAAGTAAAACACGTTCAATAAGAATGCTTTATAGGGAATGCTGTGTACTTCATATTATATTACATCAAGTGACACATAAAATCAAATTGCTTTACTATTGGTGATGCCAAGTTTGAGCACTTGATTAAGATGGTAGAAGTCAAATCTTTCCATGGTAAAGTTGTGTATTTTTATCCTTATGATTAGAAAGTTAAATGTAGGGAGATAGTTTGGCTCTATGTGAATATATCTTTTTTCAGCTTTATTGAGGTATAATTGTCAAATAAAATTGTATAATATTTAAAGTGTGTGATGTGATGATTTGATATAATCACATTGTGAAAGGATTCCCAGCATCAAGTCACTTATATCTACCACCTCACATATTTTCTTTCCTTCCTTCTTTCTTTCTTTTTTTTTTTTTTTTGGTGAAAACACAAGACTACTCTCTTAGCAAATTTGAATTAAATCCACAGTATTATCAACTATAGTCACCATGTTATACATTAGATCCTCAGACCTTATTCATCTTATAACTGAAAAGTTGTATTCTTTCCCAGATTCTTCCTATTTCCCCCACCTCCTAGTTGCTAGCAACAACCATTCTACTCTCTTTTCTTTTCTTTTATTTTATTAATTTTTATTGGAGTATAGTTGCTTTACAATGTTGTGTTAGTTTCCACTGTACAGCAAAGTATGTACACATATACGTACACATATATTCCCTCTTTCTTGGATTTCCTTCCCATTTAGGTCACCACAGAGCATTGAGTAGAGTTCCCTGTGCTATATGGTATGTTCTCATTAGTTATCTATTTTATACATAGTATCTATTGTGTGTATATGTCAATCACAGTCTCCCAATTCATCCCACCCACACCTTTCCCCCTTGGTATCCATACATTTGTTCTCTACGTCTGTGTCTCTATTTCTTCTTTGAAAATAAGATCATCTATACCATTTTTCTACATTCCACATATATGTGTTAATATATGATATTTGTTTTGCACTTTCTGACTTACTTCACTCTGTATGACAGTCTCTAGGTCCATCCACGTCTCTACAAATGAACCAATTTCATTCCCTTTTATAGCCAAGTAATATTCCATTGTATATATGTACCACATCTTCTTTATCCATTCCTCTGTTAATGTATATTTAAGTTGCTTCCATGTCTTGGCTATTGTAAATAGTGCTGCAGTGAACACTGGGGTGCATGTGTCTTTTTGAATTATTGCTTTCTCTGGGTATATGCCCAGGATTGGGATTGCCATGTCATATGATAGTTCTGTTTTTATTATTATTATTATTATTTTTTGATGATACACGGGTCTCTCACTGTTGTGGCCTCTCCCGTTGCGGGAGCACAGTCTCCAGATGCGCAGGCTCAGTGGCCATGGCTTACGGGCCCAGCCGCTCCACGGCATGTGGGATCTTCCCAGACTGGGGCACGAACCCATGTCCCCTGCATCGGCAGGCAGACTCTCAACCACTGTGCCACCAGGGAAGCCCTGTTTTTAGTTTTTTAAGGAACTTCCATAATGTTCTCCATAGTGGCTGTACCAATTTACATTCCCACCAACAATGTAGGAGGGTTCCCTTTTCTCCACAGCCTCTCCAGCATTTATTGTTTGTAGACTTGATGATGGCCTTTCTGACTGGTGTTAGGTGATATCTCATTGTAATTTTGATTTGCACGTTTCTCTAATAATTAGCGATGTTGGACGTCTTTTCATGTGCCTTGTGGCCATCTGTATGTCTTCTTTGGAGAAATGTCTATTTAAGTCTTCTGCCCATTTTTTGATTGGGTTGTTTGTTTTGATGATATTAAGCCTCATGAGCTGTTTGTAAATTTTGGAGACTAATCCCTTGTCAGTCACATCATTTGTAAATATTTTCTCTCAATCTGTGGGTTGTCTTTTCGTTTTGTTTATGGTTTCCTTTGGTGCACAAAAGCTTTTGAGTTTAATTAGGTCCCATTTGTTTATTTTTGTTTTTATTCTGGGAGACAGATTGAAAAAGTTATTGCTGTGATTTATGTCAGAGTGTTCTGCCTATGTTTTCCTCTAGAAGTTTTATAGTGTCCAGTCTCACATTTAGGTCTTTAATCCATTTTGAGCTTATTTTTGTGTATGATGTTAAAGAATGACCTGATTTCTTTTTTTTACATGTAGCTGTCCAGTTTTCCCAGCACCATTTGTTGAAGAGACTGTCTTTCCACCATTGTGTAGTCTTGCCTCCTTTGTTTTATATTAATTGGCCATAGGTGTGTGGGTTTATTTCTGGGTTCTCAATCCTATTCCATTGATCTATATTTCTATTTTTGTGCCTGTATCATACTGCTTTGATGACTATAGCTTTGTAGTATAGTCTGAAGTCAGGGAACTTGTTTCCTCCAGCTCATTTTTTCTTTCTCAAGATTGCTTTGGCTATTCAGGATCTTTTACGTGTCCACACAATTTTTAAGATTTTTTTGTCTAGCTCTGTGAAAAATGCCATTGATAATTTGATAGGGATTGCATTGACTCTGTAGATTGCCTTGGGTAATATAGTCATTTTGACTATTGATCAAAATGACTATATAATATTGAATATTGATTCTTCTAATCCAAACCATGGTATATCTTTCCATCTGTTAGTGTCTTCTTCAATTTCTTTCATCGGCGTCTTATAGTTTTCAGAGTACGGGTCTTTTGTCTCCTTAGGTAGGTTTATTCCTAGGTATTTTATTCTTTTTGATGCAATGGTAAATGGGATTGTTTCTTGAATTTCTCTTTCTGATCTTTTGTTGTTAGTGTGTGGAAATGCAACAGATTTCTGTGCATTAATTTTGCAACCTGTGCCTTTACCAAATTCATTGGTGAGCTCTAGTAGTTTTCTGGTAGCATCTTTAGGATCTTCTATGTATAGTATCATGTCATCTGCAGACAGTGACTGTTTAACTTAGTCTTTTTCAATTTGGATTCCTTTTATTTCTTTTTCTTCTCTGATTGCTGTAGCTAGGACTTCCAAAACTATGTTGAATAAAAGTGGTGGGAGTGGACATCCTTGTTTTGTTCCTGATCTTAGAAGAAATGCTTTCAGCTTTTCACCATTGAATATGATGTTGGCTATAGGTTTGTCATATATGGCCTTTATTATGTTGAGGTGTGTTCCCACTTTCTGGAGCGTTTTTATCATAAGTGGGTGCTGAATTCTGTGAAAGATTTTTTTTGCCTCTATTTAGAGGATCGTATGGCTTTTATTCTTCTATTTGTTGATGTGGTGTATCACACTGATTTATTTGTAGGCATTGAAAAATCCTTGCATCCCTGGGATAAATCCCACTTGATCATGGTGTATGATCCTTTTAATGTATGGTTGGATTCAGATTGCTAGTATTTTGTTGAGGATTTTTGCATCTATGTTCATCAGTGATATTGGCCTGTAATTTTCTTTTCTGCGTAATATCTTTGTCTGGTTTTGGTATCAGGGTGATGGTGGCCTCATAGAATGAGATTGGGAGTTTTCCTTCCTCAGCAATTTTTTGGAACAATTTCAGAAGGATGGGTGTTAGCTCTTCTCTAAATGTTTGATAGAATTCGCCTGTGAAGCCATCAGGTCTTGGACATTTGTTTGTTGGGAGTTTTTTAATCACAGTTTCAATTTTAATGCTTGTGACTGTTCTGTTCATATTTTCTATTTCTTCCTGGCTCAGTATTGGGAGACTGTACCTTTCTAAGAATTTGTCCATTTCTTCCATGTTGTCCATTTTCTTGGCATACAGTTGCTTGTAATAGTCTGTTATGATCCTTTGTATTTCTGTGGTGTCAGTTGTAACATCTTTTTCATTTCTAATTTTATTGATTTGAGTCATCTCCCTTTTTTCTTGATGACTTTGGCTAAAGGCTTATCGATTTTGTTTATCTTCTCAAAGAACCACTTTTAGTTTTATTGATATTTACTATTGTTTTCTTTGTCTCTATTTCATTTATTTCTGCTCTGATCTTTATGATTTCTTTCCTTCTACTAACTTTAGATTTTGTTTGTTCTTCTTTCTCTAGTTGCTTTAGGTGTAAAGTTAGGTTGCTTTTTTGAGATTTTTCTTTCCTGAGGTAAGATTGTATTGCTATAAACTTTCCGCTTACTACAGCTTTAGCTGCATCCCATAGGTTTTGGATTGTTGTGCTTTCATTTTCATTCTTCTTTAGGTGTTTTTTGTTTTCCTCTTTAATTTCTTCAGTGATCCACTTGTTGTTTATTAGTACATTGTTTAACCTCCATGTTTTTGCATTTTTTTAGTTTTCTTTTGTAGTTTATTTCTAATCTCATAATGTTGTGATCAGAAAAGATGCTTGATATGAATTCAGTTTTCTTAAATTTTCTGAGGGTCACCTTGTGGCCCAGCATGTGGTCAGTCCTGGAGAATGTATGGTGTGCACTTGGGAAGAATGTGTATTCTGCTGCTTTCAGATGGAATGCTCTAAAAATATCAATTAAGTCCATCTGGTCTAACGTGTCATTTAAGTACTATTTTTCTTATTGATTTTCTGTCAGGATGATCTGTCCATTGATGAAAGTTGGGTGTTAAAGTCCCCCACTATTATTGTGTCACTCACAATTTCTCCCTTTATCGCTGTTTGTACTTGCCTTATATATTGAGATACTCCTATGTTGGGTGCATAAATATTTATAATTGTTATAACTTCTTCTTGGATTGATCTGTTGACCATTATGTAGTGTCCTTTATTTCTTTTTTTTTTTTTTTTTTTTTTTTTTTTTTTTTTTTTTTTTTTTTTTTTCTGTACGCGGGCCTCTCACTGATGTGGCCTCTCCCGTTGCGGAGCACAGGCTCCGGACACACAGGCTCCGCGGCCATGGCTCGCGGGCCCAGCCGCTCCGCGGCATGTGGGATCTTCCGGGATCGGGGCACGAACCCGTGTCCCCTGCATCGGCAGGCGGACTCTCAACCACTGCGCCACCAGGGAAGCCCGAGTCCTTTATTTCTTATAACAGTATTTTAAAGTCTATTTTTTTCTGATATGAGTATTGCTACTCCAGCTTTCTTTTGATTTCCATTTGTGAGGAATACCTTCTTCCATCCCTTCACTTTCAGTCTGTATGTGTCCCTATGTCTGAGGTGGGTCTTTGTAGACAGCATATATACAGGTCTTGTTTTTGTATCCACTCAGCCAGTCTATGTCTTTTGGTTCATGCATTTAATCCATTTACATTTAAGGTAATTATTGATATGTATGTTACTATTACTATTTTCTTAATTGTTTTTGGTTTGCTCTTGTAGGTCTTTTTCTCTTGTGTTTCCCGCCAGAGAAGTTCCTTTAGTATTTGTTGGAAAGCTGGTCTGGTGATGCTGAATTCTCTTAGCTTTTGCTTGTCTGTAAAGCTTTTGATTTCTCCACCAAATCTGAATGAGAGCCTTTCTGGGTATAGTATTCTTGGTTGTAGGTTCTTCCCTTTCATCACTTTAAATATATTGTGCCACACCCTTCTTGCTTGCAGAGTTTCTGCTGAGAAATCAGCCATTAACCTTATGGGAGTTCCCTTGTATGTTATTTGTCATTTTTCCCTTTTTGCTTTTAATATTTTTTCTTTGTCTTTAATTTTTGTCAATTGATTACTATGTGTCTCTGTGTGCTCCTCCTTGGTCTTATCTTGCCTGGGACTCTGCACTTCCTCTACTTGATTGACTGTTTTCTTTCCCATGTTAGGGAAGTTTTCAGCTGTTATCTCTTCAGATATTTCCTCAGGTCCTTTCTCTCTCTCTTCTCCTTCTGGGACCCCTATAATGCAAATGTTGGTGCATTTAATCTTGTCTCAGAGGTTTCTTGAACTGTCTTCATTTCTTTTCATTCTTTTTTTTCTTTATCCTGTTCCGCAGTAGCAATTAACACCATTCTGTCTTCCAGGTCACTTATCCGTTCTTCTGCCTCAGTTATTCTGCTATTGATTCCTTCTTGTGTATTTTTTATTTCAATTATTGTATTGTTCATCTCCGTTTGTTTGTTCTTTAGTTAAACATTTCTTGTGTCTTCTCAATCTTTGCCTCAGTTCTTTTTTCTGAGATCCTAGATCATCTTCACTATCATTATTCTGGATTATTTTTCTGGACGGTTGCCTGTCTCCTCTTCATTTAGCTGTTTTTCTTGGGTTTTATCTTGTTCCTTCATCTGGGGCATAATCCTTTGTCTTTTCTTTTTGTCTAACTTTCTGTGGTTTTCATTCTGCAGGTTGCAGGATTATAGTTCTTCTTGCTTCTGCTGTCTGCCCTCTGGTGGATGAGGCTATCCAAGAGGATCATGCAAGCTTCCTGGTGGGAGGGACTGGTGGTCGGTAGAACTGGGTCTTGCTCTGGTTGGCAGGGCTGTGCTCAGGAAAACTTTAATCTGCTTGTCTGCTGATGTGTGGGGTTGTTTTCCCTCCCTGTTAGTTGTTTGGTCTGAGGCTACCCAGCATTGGAGCCTACAGGCTATATGGTAGGGCCAGTGGTGGCCTCTGGGAGGGCTCACACAAATGGGTACTTCCCAGAACTGCTGCTGCCAGTGCCCTTGTCATCATGGAGAGCCACAGCTGGCCTCCACCTCTGCAAGAGACCCTCCAACACTAGCAGGTAGGTTTGGTTCAGTCTCCTATCTGGTCACTGCTCCTTTACTCAGTCCTGGTGTGCACAAGACTTTATGTGTGTCCTCTAAGAGTGGAGTCTCTGTTTCCCCCAGTCCTGTGGAAGTCCTGCAATCAAATCCTGCTGGCCTTCAAAGTCAGATTCCCCGGGGATTCTTAGTCCCATTGCTGGACCCTCAGGCTGGGAAGCCTGACATGGGGCTCAGAACCTGCACTCCAGTGGGAGGAGTTCTGTGGTATAAATTTTTCTCCAGTTTGTGGGCTGCCCACCCGGCAGGTATGGCACTTGATTTTATCATGATTGCGCCCCTCCAACCATCTCATTGCAGCTTCTCCTTTGTCTTTGGATGTAGGGTATCTTTTTTGGTGGGTTCCAGCATCTTCCTGTTGATGGTTGTTCAGCTGTTAGTTGTGATTCTGGTGCTCTCACAAGAGGTGCTGAGCACAAGTCCTTTCTACTCCACCATCTTGAGCCAATCTCTGGATCAGTGTTTCTTATTGATTTTCTGTGTGGATGATATGTTCACTGATGCAAGTGAGGTGTTAAAGTCTACTACTATTATTGTCAATTTCTTCCTTTTTCAATATTTTCTCCCATGTGGGTGCATATATATTTACAATTGTTATGTCTTCTTGTCGTATTGATCTCTTTATCATTATATAATGCCCTTCTTTGTCTCTTGTTACTGTCTTCATTTTAAAGTCTATTTTGTCTAATATAAGTATTGCTATCTCAGCTTGCTCTTCACTTCCATTTTCATAAAATACTTTTTTCATCCTCTCACTTTCATTGTGGGTGTGTGTCTTTAGATCTGAAGTGAGTCTTTTGAAGGCAGAATATATATGGGTCTTGTTTTTGTATCCATTCAGGTACTCTAAATCTTTTGATTGGAACACTTAGCCCACCTTCTAATCTGAATGATAACCTTTCCAGGTAGAGTATTCTTGGTTTAGAGATTTTTCTTTTATCACTTTGAATATATTGTTTCATTCTGTTCTGCCTGAAAAGTTTCTGCTGAAAAGTAAGCTTATAGTCTTATGGGAGTTCCTTGTGTGTAACTAGTTGCTTTTCTCTTGCTGCTTTTAAGATTTTCTCTTCCTTTTGAAATTTTGCCTTTTAATTATAATGTGTCTTGGTGTGGACCTCTTTGGGTTGATCTTGTAAGGGATTCTGTGATTCCTTGACCTAGATGCGTGTTTCCTTCCCCAGTTAAGAAAAGTTTTTAGCTATTTTTCTTTAAATAAGTTCTCTGTCGCTTTCTCTCTCTCTCCTCTTTATGGAACCCCTATAATGCAAACATTAGTATACTTGATGTTGTCCCAGAGGTCTCTTAAACTATTCTAATTTTTTAAAATTCTTTTTTCTGTTCAGCTTGGATGATTTTCACTACTCTCTCTTCCACTTTGGTGATCCATTTATCTATATCATCTAAGCTACTGTTAATTCCTTCTAGTGTACTTTTTATTTCAATTATTGTATTCTTCATCTCCATTTGGTTTGTCTTTATACTTTCTAACTCTCTGTTGAAATTCTCACCATGTTCATTCATTCTTCTCCCAGTTCAGTGAGCATCTTTATGTTTATTACTTTGAACGCTTTATCAGGTAGATTGCTTATCTACAATTCATTTAGCTCTATTCCCACTAGGCTGACTAGAAAATCTCATGATTAAGGGACATTGCATAAGGTATTTGGAAGCGACCAGTCTCAGTACTGATGGATAATTAGCCTTAGATTGAGTACTTCTCTAGTCCAATCTAACAAATATGAAAAGCAATACCCCAAAAGATCAAAAAAAAGTTATGTAACTTAACTGCATTCCAGAATAAACTTCAAGACTAGTTATAGGAAAACAAGTTTTTCCAGCCCCCAACAAGTTAAAAACCACAATATCTGGAATCTCATAATAATAATAAAACTCTCAGGCATGTAGAGAAGCAAGAAATAAGTTTAAAGAGAAATTTAAATCAACCAAAAGTGACATAGAACAGACACAGATATTGAAATTTCAAAAAAAGTCATTAAAACAGTTATTATAGATGCATTTTGTATATCCAAAATGTTAAGTAGATATTTGGAATATATAATATAAAAAAAGTCAAACTTCTGAAATGAAAACTATACTACCTGAAGTGAAAAATACACTGAATGGGAATAATGGCAGATTAGACATCACAGAAGAAAAATTAGTCAGTTTGATTACAAAATAATAGAAAATCTCCAAAATGAAACACAGACAGGAAAAAAAAAAGGATCATCAGCACACTGTGGGACAACTTTTATGTGGCCTTTTATATGTATAATTGGAGCCCTAAGAAGAGAAAGGGTCACAGAAAATGTACTTAAAGGTATAATGGCCAAAGTGTTCCCAAATTTGATAAATACTATAAATCCACAGATCTTAGAAGCTCAAAAAAACTCTAGCACAATAGTTTGATTAAAAGTACACCAATGCACATTTTAATCCATTTGCTCATAATTGGTGATCAAAAGGAAAACCTAAAAGCATCTGAAAAACAAAGACACATTACAAATATAGAAACAAAAATAAGGATGGCTACAGATTTATTGTCAGAAACAGTGCAAGTGGGAAGGTTTTGGAGCAACTTCTCTAAAGTACTAAGAGAAAAAATATTGTCAATATAGAATTGTATACCTAGTTAAACCATCCTTCAAAAATAAAGGGCATTTCTTTTAAAAAAGAAAGAGATGGAATACTACTCAGTCATAAAAAAGAATAAAATAATGCCATTTGCAGCAACATGGATGCAACTAGAGATTATCATACTAAGTGAAGTAAGTCAGAAAGAGAAAGACAAATACCATATGATATCACTTAATGTGGAATCTAAAATATGACAGAAATAAGCCTATGAAACAGAAACAGAATCAGGGACATAGAGAATAGACTGCTGGTTGCCAAGGGGAAGGGTGTGGGAGAGGGATGGATTAGGAGTTTGGGAATAGCAGATGCAAACTGGTATATATAGAATGGATAAACAACAAGGTCATACTATATAGCACAGGGAACTATATTCAATATCCTGATAAACTATAATGTAAAACAATATGAAAAAGAATATATATATGTATAACTGAATCACTTCGCTGTACAGCAGTAATTAACACAACATTGTAAATCAACTATATTTCAATAAAAAATTTTAAAAAGAAAGATATTCTCAGACATATAAAACCTGAGAGAATGCATCACCAGAAGACCCACACTACAAGAAATGTTAGAGGAGTTCCATCAGGCAGAAGGGAAATGGTTGACTGTGATAAGTTAAAGATGTATACTCTAAACCTTAAAGCAACTACTAAAATAAGAAAACAAAGAGTTATAGCTAACAAGTCAACAAAAGAGATGAAACGGAATCTATAAAAAGTCCAAAAGAAGGGAAAAAAATAGAACAAAGAACAGAATAGACAAATAGAAAATAAATAGTAAGATAATTCAGTAAAACACTTAGCTTTAAATTCTTTGTGTTTTACCTCTACCACCCAGCATTCAAAGGAATCTCCAGCTCCCAAAATGTCTCCCTCCCTTCCAAATCCTGTTTCTGCACATTTTCCAAGTTTGTTCCTTTTGACTCCCAATAATCCAATGCTTTGACTCATGGGATCTTCTGATCTGCCTTCAGTATTTCCAAAGTGGGTACCTTTCCTTGGGTGGATATTAGTTGATGTTAACTGTGTTCCATCACTGCAAGGACCCTACTACATTGTATTCTCTTCTGTTCAGTCCCTAACTGACTCTTAGCTCTATTGTGAGTTCTGGAACCAACTTTACTAATCTTGAGTATTCATTTCTCCACTTACATGTTAATTGGACTTTGCATTTTCTCTGTTTCCTTATTATGTGGTTGGCATAGGCCATGGGTGATTTTATTTTCTATCTTTAAAATTTCCATTGTTCTCAGTAGAATGTATGAATAGATTCTACTGTAAGCAGCCACCAATATCTACAGGAATTCTTCGTCTTCTTCCTCACTTTATATTCATTCTTCAGTGATATATAAGGTGGCTTTCAATTTCACTGCAGCTTTCTTTCCAAGATCAGCAGCGAGCACCCTTGTGTAGATGTTAGTGGATATATCTCAATCTTTACCTTACTTGATATGTTTGTACATTTTTGGTTACTCTCCACTTCTTAAAATACTTTGTTTGTTACATTCTTTGATACAACACTCTCCTGGTTTTTATTCTGTCATCTTGTCTGCTTCTTGGTGTTGTAAATTCTTTTTCTTCTACCTGCCTCTGTTTGACGCAGGGTTCTTTCCTAAATCCTAATCTCGTCTCACTCTAAACATGTTCTCTTCCTTTCATAGCTTCACTTTTCATCTCTATGCTGATGATTTTCAAATAGTTTCCTAAGCCAAAATCTCTTACCCAAATCTCAAACTACATGTTTAACCACCTGTTGAACATTTCTATTTTATGTTTCGAGGACACCTCAAACTCATCTTGTCCCAAATTAAATGAATTACTATCTAAGCCTTCACCCTTCCCAATCCTACTCATCCTCTTAAGCACTGCTATCAATGATTTATCACCAACCATAAAATTCCCCAAGCTCAAAACTTTGTGATCACTCCTGCCTCTTCCCCTCTCTCTTCCTTAATGTCCTACTGATTCTATCTCTTTGTTATCTGTTGACTGTGTCCATTTATTACAACTACTATTACCATTACCTTAGTTCAAGTCTTTATCATCTCTCACCTGGATTATATCACAGCCTTCTATCTACCTGCCAACAATAATTTTCCCCTTCCAATCTATTACTTATACAATAGATTTTCTAAACTGTAACTTAATCATGTCCCGCAACTGCTTAAAATTTTAATGGCTCAACATGCCTCAGGATAAGGTCTAAACTTAACAAGACTTACAAAGTTAGTAGTTTAGCCCGTCTCTAATTCAGCCTCTTATCTCACTATTCTTCTGCCTTACACTCTACATTCTAGTCATACTAAATCTTGTGTAATTTTTATGAACAATTCTAGGACTTTGCTTATGCTTCTCCTCATCTTTCACATAGTTAACTCCCCACGACCTTTTAGGTCTCATCTTAGATATTATTTCCTATTTGAAGCCCTTCCTGACCCCCTACTGCCTCAAGAATGAATTAGGGACACTTCTCTTTGATTCCATTGTACCTGTTACTTATCCCTCTTGTAGATCTTTTCATACTCTAGTTGTAATTTTTTGAATGCAGGTCTGTATCTTCTGTTAGATGATGAGTTATTTGAGAGAAGTGACATTTTCATCAACTTATCAGTAGTATCTGACCCAGAACCTAGCATATAAAAAACACTTAATGATTAACTGTTAAATACACACATACATACATACATACATACATATACAAATGAATGACTCACACTTAAACGTTTATTCCAAGTTATGAAGCTAGCTATTGATACTTCCCTTTGTACATTAAAAAGTATGAACATTATTCTCAGGTGAGTATGACTTATAAATCTCACAGTGTCAATAAATTTAAAGTTATTTTTATTATTTTTCAATGAAAGATTTTCAAATCCCTTGAAGTAGCAGGTACATATTATTTCCAAATGAAAGTGAAACTTGGCTAAGTTTACTGTGGAGATAATAATATGTAATACTGTTGAGAACTCACTCTGTGTCAATCAGTGTTCTTAGCACTTTACATGTAATAAGTTATTGACTCCCCACAATAACCCAATGAGATTGCAACTATCCCATTTCATAGATGATAATCTGATTTAGCAAGTTCCCCAAAGTTGCACAGCTGGTAATCAGAGCTGGGATTTGAACCCAGGCAGTCTAGCTAAAAATGCTTTTGGTTTGAGAGCTTTTGTATATGAATGTTCTTGCCACCCTTTGGTTTATCTTCTAATCTTTGCTATGTTTATATATGTAAATATGGAATCTATTCCACTTAGACTCTACAAAACCAACTTAGAATTAACTTTATCTTTTGAAACCAAGCACATAAATGCTAATGTCTCTTCTTATTTTGAGGTAGAGTAATTCCTCCACATGTGTTCATTCTTTTTCATAAATTTGAGCAAGCATGCATATAGCATTGAATTTCCTTCCTAAGTCTCAGGACTTACTATGTAATTTGCAGGGACCAGTGCAAAATGAGAATGCAGGGCCCCTGTTAAAAAATTATGAAGAATTTCAAGGTGTCAACAGCAGAGCATTAAACCAAGCATGAGCCCCTTCTAAGCACAGGGCCCTTTGCAACTGTGCAGGAAGAACACCCATGAAGTCAGCCTTGCTAATTCTCCTTCCTAAGAGGCAATAGACAACCAATCCCTTGTCTACAGTTGACAGTCACTTGACAGCAAGGCTACTTCACTTTTCTGTATGTAAGACTAAAAATTCTATTCTTAACTTTAAAACAACACATTTAAGTTGTTTAAAATAGCAATCCTCGCTACCATTATCATAGCACAGAACCTGGGGATCTAGCACATATAAAGTATCTATGTGTTTTACTCAACAAAACACCTACTTCACAACTCTGTGTGATAGAAATGTGTTCCTATTTTACAGATGAATAAACAGACCAAGAGAGATTAAGTAACTTGTTTAAGGTCACCTAGGTAGTAAATTTGAGGAGCTACTAGTTAAGCCCAGAGCCACCTGCCTCCAAAACCCACAGGTTTTTCATTATACCATGTTACTTCTTTTGTGACAATGATATAAAATCACAACTAGTCATGGACTAAGAAGCTGAATTGTGAGGTACTTAGCTTTTGCCCTAATCAAATAAAACCTTAGTCTTGTTTTGTCTGTGTGTCTCCACTGTTGATCCCAGATTCTTCAATCATGGGCATGTGTGCACAAGACAGTTATATGATTTTTTAAAAGAACAAGGCTGTCTTCTGAGGCTTGGCGAGATCCCTACTGAGAGTGCTGTCATGGTCACTCTCAAACATCAGAGGTAGATGCAGTCTATTAGAAATTACAAGGTCAGCTGTTGTTTTATGTCATTAGACTTTTGAAACCAACTGGGAAAAATCTACTTCTGCCAAGAGGGAAGTCTCCAGGCTCTGCAACAAATATCAATTCCAATTTGGTTGAAATTGTGCAGCGTTATTTTTTTCTGTGTTTCTCAAGGTTCCAGAAGTGATTCTCTGCACATTGGTTGGAGCTTAACCTGAAATATGTCATACTTTCCATCTAGATTGAAGAAGATGTGCATGTACTCATGCCTGCCCTCTTAAGTAGAGGTAGGGCACACAGTTCCATCTAGATCGAAGAAGATGTGCATTTATGCATGCCCTCTAAACCAGAACTGAGACATAAAGCTTGGGACTTTGAGCTGAGAACACTGCATAACTTGCAGACTCAGTCATCTTGCCTTAGATAATGGGAAAAAAAAGAATTATAATTTGTTGTTCTCTCTTGTGAACAGTTATATTGTTCACTAAAGGTTACTAGCCACCCAGAAATTCATAAGTGGCTCTCCTTGGCAAAACTTGATTTTGAACTTGACAGCAATCTGATGATTTCATAGCATTTTAGAATCATGAAGTGTTAACATTGGAAAGGACCTAGGAAGTCACATAATCTAAATACCTCATTTTCAGATGAGGACATTGATGTTCAGAGATGTTTTAAGGTGGCTGAAGTCATGAAGCTAGCATATGAGCTGGTATTGGAAATCAGATCTTCTGATCCCAGTTTAGTTCTCTTTCCATTACTCCACAGCTGCCTTGTCTTACTTAGTTGACATGTCAAACTCCATTTACTCTTACTCTGTCAGCAGTTTCCAGTTCAGCAGGGAAGCTCTTTGAAATTGGAACACTTAAATGAATCAAGTTTTATTGAGCATATATACTTATTTTTCCTTTTTTAAATATTCAACACAGCATTCAGCATGGTCCTTTGTAAGTAGGAGGCTTTCATTCTAACATTCATATATTCAGTCAACAAATATTTATTGAGCATAAAAAAACATAATAGGTGCTTATGAATACGGAATTCATTGCTCATTTCTACTGAGATAAATAAGGTATGATCCCTGCCCTAAAGGAGTTTACAGGACAGTGGGACAGATACATAAGCAATTAATAATTGTTTGATTAATAATTACATGAATATACATATATTCAATAATAAAGATACAAAAAGGAAAGAAAGATTAACTTTGGTAAAAGGCTTTATTGAGTAGGTGGCATATGGAATCAAAGAGAATCAGATGTGAGGAATAGCATGAAGCGTGAAGAGTCATGTGGTATTCTGAAATCCTGGAGGAGATTAGACTGCAAAGCACATGAGCAGGCTACAGAGGCAGAAAGGCAAACTTACATCAGATCTTGGAGGCTATTGAATACCAGGCAAAGGAATGTAGATGTTATCATGTAAACAGTGAGAGTATTAAGGTGATATTAAAAAACTGAGATGATCCAGTCTGTATGTTTGGGGATAGTATAAAATGTTTACAAGAAAAGGATAAGAAGAGAGATAATTAGTAAATCATTATAAATTTATCCCTATCCAGTGTAAAAGAGATAATCCTACCAGTTGTGTTTGACTATGTTGCTTTCCTGCTTAGGGTCCTAAAATAGCTCTCTATTGTTAATCCTTTAAAATCTAAAATCTTCAGTGCTTCACCAAACTTCTGCCCCATACCATGTAGTCATGAACAAAAACAAATGTAACAAAGTTTTCATGCTTGTACATTGGTGCATTATTTACAAAGCACTTCCTGATATATTGTCCCATTTGATCCTCACAATTGTCCTCTAAAGTAGGCAGGAAGAGGTTAAAATCTTCATTTTATAGATGATGAAACAAAGGCTCAGAAAGATTAAGATCAATTTATTGAGGGCCTCTTAAGCATGTTATTCTACTCCTCAACTTCTCTAAGCTCACACATCTAGTAAATGACAATGACCTCTCAGGTCCTTGACTTCTCTTTTCCAAAAATTTTATCCTCCATGACCTCAGCCACACCCTCCCATGATCATTCCCTGGACTTTGTCACTACCAATAACTGCAATATCTCCAATTTTTTTTCATTCTTATTCTATTTTTCCCACTCGCTCCCTTTGTCAATCTAATCCAAAGAATCAATCCTTCAACCTCACCACAATTAATAACTGTACCACTTTCTCACTGGATCTCCTTCTTTTGATGTTCTTTTTCCTTTTCCTTACACAGTTAAATTTATAGCCAATCATTCAAATTACTCCCTTGTTTATACTCTCAATAACCTTGCCCTTTCTCACTTTGTCAGAACTACAGCCTATAAACCCAACTATCCCATCTATTTCATGCCTCCGTCTATTCCATGCCTGTTCTCATGTAGCTGAACATAGCTGCAAAAAATCTTAACTCTATAACGACAGACCTCACATTGGCCTTAATGGTAGCAGGAAATCAAGGTGTCCACACCTAGTTTATTTACTTTCCTACTGTCCTAGATGAATATTTAACACCTTTTCTTTTCTCCTCAAATATTCAACATCTCCTCCCTCATCCCAACTTTCAGCTGATGACCTTTCTTCCTGCTTTACTGAGAAAACTGAAGCAACAGAAGAGAATTTTTAGATTCCCATAATCACATCAACTTTCCTATAAGCATATGCAGACATATATTCTGCCTTACTGCTTATTATTAAATATTAATATTAAACCTGTCTTTGCCTCCTACATAAGGCCATGTTATCTACTTACACAAACAGCATCCCTTCTCATCTGTTAAGGACATTGCTCCAGTTCTCCCCCTTACCTCCTACAACATCAATTTTTCCCTTTGTACTGGAAAATTCCAATCAGCATGCAAATATCTTCTTATTTTGTCCATCTTAAGGCCAAAATCAAAAATATTGCTTCACCTATCAACACTAGCCCCATTCCTTTGCTTCCCTCTGCAGCAAGGAGTTGTCTATAATTGTTGTTTCTGATTCCTCTTGTTTCTTAAAGTCATTTCAGTCAAGCTGTTACCTCCACCCTGATCAAAACTACACTAAACATGGTCACTAATAGCCTCCCCATTGCTAAACCCAAATGGTCAATTCTCAGACTTTATCTTACTTGAACCATTAGCAATATTTGAGACTATTGATAAATTCTCCTTGACATATCTTCTTGTGGCTTTCACAACATCAACTTTCTCATGTGTTCTCCTGCTTTGCTCTTTCTCAGCTGCCTTTTGTTGGTTTCTCCTGGTCTCCTTACCTCTCAGTGTTGTAGTGTTCCCTGTCCCAAACTAAACTCTTGATTTTCTTTGCTGCTCTCCCTAAACCTGTTTCTCCCATAGCCTTACATATCTCTGTTAATGGCAATTCCATCCTTCCATTTGTGCAGGCCAAAATTTTGAGTCATTCTCAAAAATGCCTCTTCTCTTTTTTGACTGTTCTCTTCTCACATCATACATCCAACCCATCAGTAATTCTATTTGTCTTTATCTTCAAAATCTATCCAGAATCTAACCACTACTTATCACATCTTCTGCTACCATCCTGCTCAGAGCTACCATGATCTCTAGGCTGCATGATTATAGTAGCCCCATGAAAGATCTTCCTATTTCTATTTTTACCCCTCATTAATCTATTCAAGTGGCTTGCACCTGAGGGCAATTTTGTGCCACCACAAGGGACATTTGGTAATATCTGAAGACCATTTCTGATGGTCACAACTGGGGAGGTGGTGTCACTGGCATCTAGTGGGCAGAAGTCAAAGATGCTCTAAATACTGTAAATGCACAGGACAGCACCCACAACAAATAATCATCTGACTTGAAATGTTAGTAGTGCTGAGGTTGAGAAATCCTTGTTTATCTTCATCACAACTGCTAGAGGAATCCTTTTTAAAAACAAAGTTAAATCTGGGCAATCCTCTGTTAAAAACACTGCAAAGTTTCTCCGTGTCACTTATACTAAAACCAAACCTTCTACAATGACCTATGGAGCTTGTATGATCTGGCTCCGCATTAGCTCCCTGATATCATCTTCCAAAAGCCTATATAATGCTTATTCTGTTCCAGAGGCAAGCACCACATTAGCATTACAACCTGCTTCCTCCCCTGGCATTTCTGACACTCCTTACTCTGATTTCTCTTTCTATTTCCTATACAAATTATTACCTTTTAATATATTATGAAATTTATTTTATTATATACACTGTTAACTGTCTATCTCTGGAACATAAGCTCCATCAAGGAACCAAGCATCAGAAGCAAGAAGAACTACAATCCTGCAGCCTGTGGAACAAAAACCACATTCACAGAAAGATAGACAAGATGAAAAGGCAGAGGGCTCTGTACCAGATGAAGGAACAAGAGAAAACCACAGAAAAACAACTAAATGAAGTGGAGATAGGCAACCTTCCAGAAAAAGATACCAAAATAATGATAGTGAAGATGATCCAGGAACTCAGAAATAGGATGGAGGCAAAGATTGAGAAGATGCAAGAAATATTTAACAAAGACCTAGAAGAATTAAAGAACAAACAAACAGAGATGAACAATACAATAACTGAAATGAAAAATACACTAGAAGGAATCAATAGCAAAATAACTGAGGCAGAAGAACAGAGAAGTGACCTAGAAGACAGAATGGTGGAATTCAATGCTGCAGAACAGAATAAAGAAAAAAGAATGAAAACAAATGAAGACAGCCTAAGAGACCTCTGGGACAGCATTTAACACAACAACATTCCCATTATAGGGGTCCCAGAAGGAGAAGAGAGAGAGAAAGGACCAGAGAAAATATTTGAAGAGATTATAGTCAAAAACTTCCCTAACATGTGAAAGGAAATAGCCACCCAATTCCAGGAAGCACAGAGAGTCCCATACAGTCCCATAAACCCAAGGAGAAACATGTTGAGACACATAGTAATCAAATTGGCAAATATTAAAGACAAAGAAAAATTATTGAAAGTAACAAGGGAAAAACAACAAATAACATACAAGGGAATTCCCATAAGGTTAACAGCTGATTTCTCAGCAGAAACTCTACAAGCCAAAATGGAGTGGCATGACATATTTAAAGTGATGAAAGGGAAGAACCTACAACCAAGATTACTCTATCCAGCAAGGATCTCATTCGGATTCGATGGAGAAATCAAAATCCTTTCAGACAAGCAAAATTTAGAGAATTCATCTCCACCAAACCAGCTCTACAGCAAATGCTAAAGGAACTTCTCTAAGTGGGAAACACAAGAGAAGAAAAGGACCTACAAAAACAAACCCAAAACAAGTAAGAATATGGTAATAGGAACATACATATCTATAATTACCTTAAACGTGAATGGATAAAATGCTCCAACCAAAAGACACATGCTTGCTGAATGGATACAAAAACAAGACCCATATATATGCTGTCTACAAGAGACCCACTTCAGACCTAGGGACACATACAGACTGAAAGTGAGAGGATGGAAAGAGATATTCCATGCAAATGGAAATGAAAAGAAAGCTGGAGTAGCAATACTCATATCAGATAAAATAGACTTTAAAATAAAGAATGTACAAGAGACAAGGAAGGACACTACATAATGATCAAGGGATCAATCCAAGAAGAAGATATAACATTAAAAATATATATGCACCCAACATAAGAGCACATCATTACATTATGCAACTGCTAGCAGCTATAAAAGAGGAAATCGACAGTAACACAATAATAGTGGGGGATGTTAACACCTCACTTACACCAATGGACAGATCATCCAAACAGAAACTTAATAAGGAAACACAAGCTTTAAATGAAACAATAGACCAGATAGATTTAATTGATATTTATAGGATACTCATCCAAAAACAGCAGATTACACTTTCTTCTCAAGTGCACATGGAACATTCCCAAGGATAGATCACAACTTGGGTCACAAATAAAGCCTTGGTAAATTTAAGAAAACTGGAATCATACCAAGCATCTTTTCTGACCACAATGCTATGAGATCAGAAATAATTACAGGGAAAAAAACATTAAAAAAAACACATAAAGGCTACGTTTAATACATTACTAAACAACCAAGAGATCACTGAAGAAATCAAAGAGGAAATCAAAAAATACCTAGAGACAAATTACAATGAAAACCTACGGGATGCAGCAAAAGCAGTTCTAAGAGGGAAGTTTATAGCAATACAAGTCTACCTCAAGATACCAGAAAAATCTGAAATAAACAATCTAACCTTACCCCTATAGGGACTAGAGAAAGAACAACAAACAAAACCCAAAGTTAGCAGAAGGAAAGAAATCATGAAGATCAGAACAGAAGTAAATGAAATAGAAACAAAGAAAACATTAACAAAGATCAATAAAACTAAAAGCTGGTTCTTTGAGAAGATAAACAAGATTGATAAACCATTAGCCAGACTCATCAAGAAAAGAGGGAGAGGACTCAAATCAATAAAATTAGAAATGAAAAAGGAGAAGTTACAACAGACACTGCAGAAATACAAAGCATCCTAAGAGACTACTACAAGCAACTCTATGTCAATAAAATAGAAAACCTGGAAGAAATGGTCAAATTGTTAGAAAGGTATAACCTTCCAAGACTGAACCAGGAAGAAATAGAAAATATGAATGGACCAATGACAAGTAATGAAACTGAAACTGTGATTAAAATCTACCAAAAAACAGAAGTCCAGGACCAGATGGCTTCACAGATGAATTCTACCAAACATTTAGAGAAAAGCTAACACCCATCCTTCTCAAACTCTTCCAAAAAATTGCAGAAGAAACACTCCCAAACTCATTCTGAGGCCACCATCACCCTGAAAGCAAAACCAGACAAAGATACTACAAAAAAAAAATTACAGACCAATATCACTGATAAATATAGATGCAAGAATCCTCAACAAAATACTAGCAAACAGAAAACAACAACACATTAAAAGGATCATACACCATGATCAAGTGGGATTTATCCCAGGGATGCAAGGATTCCTCAATATATGCAAATCACTCAATGTGATACACCGTATTAACAAATTGAAGAATAAAAACCATATGATCATCTCAGTAGATGCAGAAAAAGCTTTTGACAAAATTCAACACCAATTTTTGATAAAAACTCTCCAGAAAGTGGGCATAGAGGGAAACTACCTCAACAAAGTAAGGCCATATATGACAAACCCACAGCAAACATCATTCTCAATGGTGAAAAATTGAAAGCATTTCCTCTAAGATCAGGAAAAAGACAAGGATGTCCACTCTCAGCACTATTATTGAACAAAGTTTTGGAAGTCCTAGCCACAGCAATCAGAGAAGAAAAAGAAATAAAAGGAATCCAAATTGGAAAAGAAGAAGTAAAACTGTCACTGTTTGCAGATGACATAATACTATACCTGGAGAATCCTAAAGGTGCCACCAGAAAACTACTAGAGCTAATCCATGAATCTGGTCAAGTTACAGGATACAAAATTAATGCACAGAAATCTCTTGCATTTCTATATACTAATGATGAAGAATCTGAAAGAGAAATTCAGGAAACACTCTCATTACCATTGCAACAAAAGAATAAAATACCTAGGAATAAACCTACCTAGGGTGACAAAAGACCTGTATGCAAAAAACTATAAGACACTGATGAAAGAAATTAAAGATGATACAAACAAATGGAGAGATATACCATGTTCTTGGATTGGAAGAATCAATATTGTGAAAATGACTATACTACCCAAAGCAATCTACAGATTCAATGCAGTCCCTATTAATTACCAATGGCATTTTTTACAGAACTGGAACAAAAAATCTTAAAATTTGTATGGAGACACAAAAGACCCCGAACAGCCAAAGCAGTCTTGAGGGAAAAATACAGAGCTGGAGGAATCAGACACCCTGACTTCAGACTATACTACAAAGCTACCATAATCAAGACAATATGATACTGGCATAAAAACAGAAATATAGATCAATGGAACCGGATAGAAAGCCCAGAGATAAACCCTCACACCTATGGTCCACTAATCTATGACAAAGGAGCCAAGGATATACAATGGAGAAAAGACAGTCTCTTCAATAAGTGGTGCTGGGAAAACTAGACAGCTACATGTAAAAGAATGAAATTAGAACACTCCCTAACACCATCTACAAAAATAAGCTCAAAATGGATTAAAGGCCTAAATGTAAGACTGGACACTATAAAACTCTTAGAGGAAAACATAGGAACAACACTCTGACATAAATCACAGCAAGATCTCTTTTGATCTACCTCCTAGAGTAATGGAAATAAGAACAAAAGTAAACAATTTGGACCTAATGAAACTTAAAAAAGTTTTGCACAGCAAAGGAAACCATAAACAAGACAAAAAGACAACCCTCAGAATGGGAGAAAATATTTGCAAATGAATCAACGGACAAAGAATTAATCTCCAAAATATATAAACAGCTCATGCATCTCAATATTAGGAAAAAAGCAAACAATCCAATCCAAAAATGGGCAGAAGACCTAAACAGACATTTCTCCAAAGAAGACATACAGATGGCCAAGAAGCACGTGAAAAACTGCTCAACATCACTAATTGTTAGAGAAATGCAAAACAAAACTACAATGATGTAACACCTCACACCAGTTAGAATGGGATTCATCAGAAAGTCTACAAACAACAAATGCTGGAGAGGGTGTGGAGAAAAGGAAACCCTCTTGCACTGTTGGTGGGAATGTAAATTGATACAGCCACTATGGAGAACAATATGGAGGTTCGTTAAAAAAGTAAAAATCGATTTACCATACATATGACCCAGCAATCCCACTCCTTGGCATATACCCAGAGAAAAACCATAATTCAAAAAGACACATACACCCCAATGTTCATTATAGCACTATTTACAATAGCCAGGTCATGGAAGCAACTTAAATGCCCATCAGCAGACGAATGGATAAAGATGTGGTACATATATACAATGGAATATTACTCAGCCATAAAAATGAACGAAATTGGGTCATTTGTAGAGACGTGGATGAATCTAGAGACTGTCATACAGAGTGAAGTAAGTCAGAAAGTGAAAAACAAATATCATATATTAACGCATATATGTGGAACCTAGAAAAATGGTACAGATGAACCAGTTTGCAGGGCAGAAATTGAGACACAGAGGTAGAGAACAAACCTATGGACACCAAGGGGGGAAGTGGAGGGTGGTTGGGTGGGTGGTGGTGTGATGAATTGGGAGATTGGGGTTGCCATATATACACTAATATGTATAAAATGGATAACTAATAAGAACCTGCTGTATAAAAAATAAATAAAATAAAATTCCAAAATAAAATGGTACCCAACCATCTAGGAGCATGCTTGCATACAGGAAGCACTGAATAAATGTCTTTTGACTGAAAGAAGAAGGTTGCTTTGAAGGCAAGGAGCTCAATAAGAAAAAGCTGGTTATGCTGGCATAAGTATTCAGATCGAGTCATTCTCACAACAAATTTAAAGGAAAGACATTCTTCACCGTATTCTCCAGGTGGGTAAGAAGTTTAAGTGACTTGCCCAAAGTCACACAATAAGTAGAAGAGCCAGGATTCAAACCCAGGTCTACCTGACTCCAAACACTCTGCTCTTTAAATAGTGTTAAACTGAACCTCAGTAATCAATATGAGATTAACATAACCTGGAGGAGGCGAATCTTATGTGACTTTATTATTCAATAAGCTGAGCAAAACAAAGGTGACAGAAAAAAAAGAACAGATAAACAAGGTTGGCAAAATTCTTATGTAAAAGAATAGAAGTAATGAGAGTAGAAGAGAGAATAACAAGAAAAGTATAATAATTTCAGAGGATCACAGAGCTGGTGGGAACTTAGGGGCTGTATAACCTTCATTTAATAGATGAGGATGATGAAGTCCACAGGGCAGGACGATTTAATTAGTTCAAAAATAGTTCTGCTATGACAGAGTCAGGATGGAAATTTGGACATCCTATTCTAATCTAGTGCCCCATTTTTAAAAATTATATTTCTCTCATCTTTCTGTAGAAAATAGAGCTACTCTTCAAAAATAAAAATAGCCACTGTGATAAGACACAATTTGATTTAACTCAAGAGTGAAGGAAGTGACTACTCAAAATAACAAAAAATTTTAACAGATTGTTTTCTAATTCAGATTATAACAAAAATTAAGTCGAAAAAGTGTTAAATACTGATGCTTCAGTTGTGTATTTTAAATAACACACTACTGTTAATGTGCATTGTTAATATACAAATACATAAACAACATATTTTTAATATATAACTATTCTTTCTAAAGTAACTAAAAACTCTTTTCTCTCTTAAATTCCAATACATTTCCACAGGCTATAATCCACCCCTCTAATCTAGCAGATAGACATTTATGTATGTATGTACATGTATTATGTATGTGTAAGTATCCCTTCTCTCTTAGCATGACAGGAATCTGTACTTATTTCCCAGATTATGGCACTGTCCTACCCACATGTATTTATAGCTATCAGAGCTGTGTAGAGGATGGGCAGGTTGCCCAAGCCTCAGCACGAAGCAGCTTTCCTGGAACACCAGATTCTCTAGCATTAGGGATTCCATTCTGGCTGAGTGACAGCCATGATAGCTACAAAACAGAAGTAAGGCGGTAAGAACTGGATTCCACAGGACTTTCTCCTGGAGTCAAGTCTGCTGGGTTAAACTATAACAAACTAGTAAGAAATATTAGTCTTTCTTCAATTAATTTTCTATATAGTAAATCAGAAATTCCTTTCTTCTGCTTAAATTAAAATGCTAATGTACCATAAAAAGTCAAACTTATTCTACAGCTATAAGGAATGTTTCATGATCCCAAAAGTAATTCTACCAGAATATTTGCTTCCCTGGAATTGGACTTCTGGCCACTTATATACCACATGAATATCTTCAGACTCATTTAGAATTATATAGTGATGTAGTTGTATCACAATTATATAGTGATGTAACTTTCCTGTATTTTGCACCTATTTGCTTACGGGAGACCTCTGGCTTCCATTCTCTCCCAAGTATGTCTAAGGATCTCCAATCAGTGACGGATAGGCTCACAAATCAGTCTCTCCACTACAGCCACTGTCACACAGCTGCTGGGTTTTTCCTGCCTAACTCCTTTCCTTCCCCCCAGCTCATCCCCTATCAATGGATGTCTTCTCACAAAGCCATGGATGGGACAGTTCTCCTTAGCTGCTCCCCCAGCTATCCATGGTGCTGTCACCTGATGCTCCTCAATCTGTGCATCTTCAGGGTTTCAGGGCTGGTGTGTTCTAAGCATGAGTAGAACACCTTTCTCCTCTATCTGAGTCTACCTAGCATATGAAAGTCTACTATCCTAAAAGCTGGTGCCAGATTTTCTCTTATGAAAGAATTTTCTTTGTTTAAGAAAATACTCTAGTAAGCAACCTGGAGTCCAAGGTAAGACTTTAGAGTCATGGGGGTTGACTGGACAGAAGCCTGGAAACAAAGTGGCTAAATTCTTCTGCATGAGACTGTTTTATTCTGGAGAAAAATAATATTGACATGATTGATATTTGGGGTCAGATAATTCTTTGTTGTGTGGGAATATTCTATACATTGTAAGATGCGTAGCAGAATCTCTGACCTCTACACTCTAGATGCCAGTAGGATTCCACCAATTGTGACAACAAACAATGTCTCCAGACTTTGCCAAATGTCTCCTGGTGGCAAAATCATTCCCAGTTAAGAACAACTGTCCTAGAGGAAGTTAAAAGAAAGATAAATTACTATTAAAATATACTTTGGGAAAGGCTAAGGAAGTACCAACAAACAATTGTCTTTATTGCCATTCTAGAACTTTCTTTGTAAGAAATGAGCCCATGTAATAACAGTATATGTTCTCTGAACAATATAACTCTTGCCTAGTTTTCCAGAATCTTCACCTTCTACTGCACCATGTATATCCTACAGGGCTATTTGCCTGGAACCATCTTCCCACCATTGTTCTTATTCGTCTTTAGGATTCTACTCAAAGATCTAGTCTCTGTATCAATATCATTCTTTCATCAACTCCAACAGTAATCCAATGCCTACTCCTTATCCACTCCAACCTAGTTACTTCATTCTAGGTTTTCCAAAAAACTTTTAGACTGGCTCTTTTGGCACTCATTTGTCTATTTCTAAATTATCTTGCATAGGTCTTCCTTCACAAGTAGGCAGTAGGGTCTTCCAGAACAGGATATTTTTCTAACTCATCTTGTGTCCCTGATAACAGAAATAAGAGCAATAATTCTTAATATGAGTACAACACTTCACAATTTTCAAAGAACTTTCATATACCCTGTCTCACTTTATTCTCACCACTTGGTGAAGCATATATATTTAGAAGTTGAGCTCCAAAAGCCTTTAAGGAGACTCACTTTATAGCATAAAACTAATAAACTGTGGCTTTGCATCTAAAACATAGAAATTTTACTCTTAAAAAGGGAATTTGTTAAGAAATTGTTATAATAATAAGATTTTAAAGTCCATAAATTTAATGATTACAAAGTCATTGGAGATGTTCAAGAATATATTTGCTTTCTGTAGCATAGTTGGTAATAAGCCAGTTTTGAAAGTTCGTAGTATGTTTTCACAGAGAAGCATTAGAAAGAGAAAGTTAACTTGACAATTTTAATAGTAAAGTGGAGAAAGATAAAAGATTAGGTTGATGGAGTTGCAGGTCAAGGGAATATTTTCAAGTCATAAATCTATTAACATATTCATATGTGTTATAAGAGGAGAGATTAAAGGGACAGGCTGAAAAAATTATATAAGCACAATGCAAGGTGTATCTTCCTGAAGAGGTGATATGACAGAAGATCAAAAGAAAGAATAGGAAGCATATACAAAGAGAAAGTTTTAATACTTTTTTTAAATTGCATTTTTGAAAAAATACTGAAGACACGGGTTTCAAAACGGAAAATACAATAGCAGATGTTTTACAGATGCATCTTATATTCATTCAACAGATATCGATGAAGTATCTGCTATATACTGGGCAGTGTTCACCCATGAACTTATCTTCCTGGCAATGACTCTTTGAAGTAGTTATTTTGATCTTCACTTTTCAATTAGGAAACTAAGTCTAGTAAGTGTATGATATTCGGAAGGTCACACAGTTAACCCTGGAACAGGCTGGTGTCTCACAGAAACTCTCTCCACTATACTAGCCTGCCTTTCAGAGATGAAAGACACTGCCCTGTCCTCAAGGGATTTACCATCTCCTGGGTGAGAAAGACAAGTAAAGTGGGTGATTATCACACAATGCTGTGAGGCTCCTACCCATCTGGGGACTATCAGAGAAGTTTTCATAAGATAGAATAATTTAAAGTACTTCTTTGAAATATTTAGGAAGCAATTTCTGATATTCAGCAAATTTCCTATTTTTAATTGCACCTGTTTTGTGAAATTCTCACAATGCCTTGGAGAAAGAGGCTGCTGGGGGGAAAACTGGTTTTAGACATTTTGTCTTCTCAGTGCAGTTCTTTCCGGAGCCACCATGTGGTATCGTTGTGCAATTAAAACAACTGCTGCTTTTAGCAGTCTGGCCTTTCCCTGGACTAGTTCTAATCGAAAGAGTATGTTTCCTGAATCTTATCTGTCAGTTCTGTAGTAAGCACTTATATTCTCCCCCTGATGTAGGACTTTTAAAATATCTATGTTCTGAAATTCCTCTAGAAGCTGAGGGAAATGGGTGGCCAAATGCATTTGTTCAGAAAAACCTGCCAGGCACATTTGCCCATGTCATTGCTTCTAGGAGGAGGGTCAATTCTATATTTGTTGGCTGCCACCTTTTATCACAGCACCACACAGAATAGCAGTGCTTGGCCCCCATTGTGAGAGACCCCCATGGCCTGTGCACAGATAGCACCACTTGGACACACTGGATAGAACTAGTTCTTTGACGCTCTGCAACTCTTCCATCATGAGAGCCACATAAAAGCACATGAAAAATTAGGTCTCACTTTATAACTCCCTAAGGGAGAACTATAGCTGGGGGAGGACAGTACAGTAGAAGGAGCACACTGAGCTTTGGAATTTGCATCAGAAGTCGTGGAATCTCTTTGGAAACCTCTGGAAAATTCCAGGTCTTGAATTTCCCATCTGTGCTTAAAAGATTATCCTTCCTACCCATCACAATCACTATCATTACTGTTTATTACGCTTCATTTGACTTTTTTTTTTTTTTTTTTTTTTGCTGTTGTATCTAGACACCCTCAAGGACCAATACTCAGACACCATCTAAGCTTGTTTTTGAAGAGACAGAAACCTCAAATCAAATAGAAAGGTGCATTTAAGGCAACGAATAATAACCCTGAATACTTTTATATTGGGAATTTTCAAAGTGCTTTCTCATACTTTATGTTATTCACCCTCACAGCAGCTCTCTAAGGCAGATATTACTAACTGCAAATCAGGAAACTGAACTTCTGAGAGGTTCAGTGATTTTCCTCAAATGCCCAAATGACAGAGGCAAGGTGAAAGTCGGGCTTCTGATTCTTAATATGTTGCGTTTCCACTGTACCTCGTCTACCCACGCTAAGAGGCAGAATATAACAAACAAATGCATGCTCAATTATTAGAGTTTGGGATAAAAGACAAGGACAAGGGCCTAACAAAGGGCAGGGAATTGGGGAAACAGAGGACTTCCATGACATGAGTGCAATTTTAAAAATCAAAACGTAGTACATGCTCTGAATCCTTTAGGCAGAATTTTTATAAAATAGCTTGGTAGGCGGCAGGAAAGCTGATTCTGTGGCTTAAAAAAACCTCTCTTCAGCTAATGTTTGTCATGATGTCTTTCATTTGAAAATGTGCTCTGCACATGCGGCTGCCTAATAAATGCTAGCTGCTAATGACAATGAGGACTGATGAACTGAAATCACTTTGGCACCGAACTTGTCAGCTTTCACGTGAGTAGCACATGATGAAGAATGCTGCATCCCATTAACAGCTTGCTGAGCATTTGTGTCTGTAATAGTAACTTTTTGAACCCACTGTGGTGGGAGTACAAGGGCTGATAACACAAGGCCCTATATACACAATGCCAATCATTCCAATGAAAATGGAAAAATTCAGTCAATCGTCTGGGGATTTATCCATATGACACCTAACATCTGGATGACTGAATGTTTCCAGTTTTCACCAGGATGGTGCCATGTAGATGCTCAAGTCTACTCTTAGAAACTGGTAATGCTCCAAGATAAACAAACTTTTACATAGCATGGCACATTTGGGGGCCACAAGAGTATATGTCATTCATTTATTCTCTCAGTAAATGTGTTTGTAAGAGAGAGTACTGTGTGTCACTAGTTCCTCTTTTGGTACAGAGACCAAGCATGCACAAAGCACTCACAGTCCAGTGGAGGAAGAGAGTGATTACAATGCAAGATAATAAAGGCCATCATAGAGGCACAAATAAAATGTCAAAGGACCACAAAGCAGAAATGAACTATCTGTGCCTAACAGAGTTTGCAGATCTTCAAAGATGAGGTGGCATATGAACAAGTTCTTATGATACTCAACAGAGTGGGTGTGGGTATTCTAGGTGAAAAAGAAAGGCAGAGTGGTATGTATAAAGACAAAGAGATACTTAAAAACACTTCTTAGGGAAAAGGAGAAATTAGGAAGTGGGTAGCACATAGGGTATATTGGCTGTACCTTCCTGAGGTTCTGTGTATTGCAGGACCAGGCTTCAGCCCTCCTCAACTACAAACCTTCTATGAAACAAGAAGACCATGAGCAAGAATGTATGCCCACCCAGAGCCCATGCCCACCCCCTATAACCCTCCTTCCCACCCCTGCCCTTTGTAGACTCCACTCTGGTTTCCTGGAATCCAGAATTCCTTGCCCAAATGGCCCCAAACCTGCTTGAGGGCCTGCACAGACTTTTTCCCAAATTCATCTTCCCAAGGCAAATCATGCTGCTGATGTGAACTCACCTACACTGAAGTGAAGACAAGAGGCAGGTATCTGGGGGGAGGTGTGGATGAGCCTAGGTGTATGAGCTAGAGTCCACATGGTATGTATGAGGCCCCTCACATTGTGGGCTGGAGTGGGATACAGTAACAGAAGGGGAGTAGGCTGCAAGCCTGAGGCTAGGAGCCAGCTATTCCCACCCCACCAAGCTCAAGAGTGAAACTCCCAGGAGTCCAGGAACTCTAAATTAGAACCTAGCCTTTCAGATTGCCATAAAGATAGGATAATCAGTGCAGGATACTATGACAGGTATTATTTAACGGTTTACTACTTTGCCTTATAAATTTTAAACATCTGAATACATGGTATGTGAGCCTCCATTAATACTTTTGACCTGAGTTTTTTTAAGTTTTAGGGACAGATCTGTATTTGGGGAAATAGGTTAGAGAAGAAGCTGGAAAGAAAGATTGGGACTAGACTGTAGAGGATTTTACATGACAGTTTAGCATAGACATTTCTAAAACTAGTTATTTGAGATGATAAGTGGCTCAAATCTTTCCCTTTCACATCTTCTCCAACTGTTCCTACTTTGAGATGTCTTTCTTTTCTAAACTACTATTACAATTATCCACAATATTCAACTTAGCTCTTCATTATGGAGTAGCTAATTGATTAATGAATATCATCTTAACTCCCCAACCTGACTACAGGCTCTACTATAAGGTAACAAATGTCTTACTTCTTTTTAAAATCTTCCATGGATGTCTTGCCTAATTTTAGGGTGAATAACTACTTAATGATTGATTGCAAAAAGTTGTTAATGAAAAACATTATGAATGAAATTAATGAAATTTCAATGTCACATTTGAGCTATGTTCTGATGCCAATCCTTTTTTAATTCCTCTATCCCTTTGGGACTGACTATATAAATTGCAGCACGTGGTGCAAAATGAAAATGTGGGGCTTCTTGTTTAAAAATTATTCAGAGGAGACTTCTCTGGTGGCACAGTAGTTAAGAATCTGCCTGCTAATGCAGGGGGACACGGGTTCGAGCCCTGGTCCGGGAAGATCCCCCATGCCGCAGAACAACTAAGCCTGTGCGCCACAACTACCGAGCCTGTGCTCTACAGCCCACGAACCACAACTACTGAGCCCACATGCTGCAACTACTGAGCCTGTGCCTAGGACCCGTGCTGCACAAGAGAAGCCACCGCAGTGAGAAGCCCGCACATTGCAACAAAGAGTAGCCCCCGCTAGACACAACTAGAGAAAGCCCATGTGCAGCAACGAAGACCCAAAACAGCCAAAAATAAATAAATAAGTAAATAAATATTAAAAATATAAAAATTATTAAGAATTTTAGGAGGGTGACAGCAGAGTATTAAACCAAACATGAGGCCCTTCTGAGCGTGGGGTCCTGTGTGACTTCACAGGCCTGTTTCCATTTACTCATTTAAGACAAAATGCCTTTCCTTAGGCTTTGTTAGTAAAATTAGTGAAAATGGTCTGTAGAACTCTTTCTCAAATTGTGGTCCAGTGGTAGGCAATATGATTTGAAATGGTACACAGATGGACATTTGTTTACCATAATAGTTATGTACCAGTGTGTTATGATATATGTAATAGTTATGCAAATGTGTTTTAGGGAAGTAAAATTAGCACATCAATCAATAATTTCATGTTTATTATTGTTTGGGACAAGACTAAGTTAAAAATGGACCAAATTAAAGAAAAATATTAAAGAAATGGTCCGGATGGTATGCAGATGTTGTAGAAAGTATAATATAGTACTTAAATGATTGAAGTTGGAAACAGTGGAAAAACTGGTTGATTAAGGTGTCCTAATGACCTTAAATATTTGGGTAGCATTCTTGGGTAACATTGTTTTTCTTTATTTTTAAACGTTATTACAGAATACTGAGCAGAATTCCCTGTGCTCTACAGTAGGTCCCTGTTGGTTATCTATTTTAAATATAGCGGTGTGTACCTGTCAGTCTCTTGGGTCACATTTGATCTTTGATATTTTTGTTCTGGCTGATTCCTTTTTTTGTGTGTGATTTTTTTTTTACAACTTTATTGGAGTATAATTGCTTCACAATGGTGTATTAGTTTCTGCTTTATAACAAAGTGAATCAGTTATACATATACATCTGTTCCCATATCTCTTCCCTCTTTCGTCTCCCTCCCTCCCACCCTCCCTATCCCACCCTTCCAGGCAGTCACAAAACACCGAGCTGATCTCCCTGTGCTATGCGGCTGCTTCCCACTAGCTATCTACCTTATGTTTGGTAGTGTATATATGTCCATGCCTCTCTCTCGCTTTGTCACAGCTTACCCTTCCCCCTCCCCATATCCTCAAGTCCATTCTCTACTAAGTCTGTGTCTTTATTCCTGTTTTACCCCTAGGTTCTTCATGACATTTTTTTTCTTAAATCCATATGTAGGTGTTAGCATACGGTATTTATCTTTCTCTTTCTGACTTACTTCACTCTGTATGACAGACTCTAGGTCTATCCACCTCATTACAAATAGCTCAGTTTCGTTTCTTTTCATGACTGAGTAATATTCCATTGTATATATGTGCCACATGTTCTTCATCCATTCATCGGATGATGGACACTTAGGTTGTTTCCATCTCCGGGCTATTGTAAATAGAGCTGCAATGAACATTTTGGTACATGACTCTTTTTGAATTCTGGTTTTCTCAGGGTATATGCCCAGTAGTGAGATTGCTGGGTCATATGGTAGTTCTATTTGTAGTTTTTTAAGGAACCTCCATACTGTTCTCCATAGTGGCTGTACCAATTCACATTCCCACCAGTGGTGCAAGAGTGTTCCCTTTTCTCCACACCCTCTTGTGTTTTTCCCATTAGACTTTTTCTAGTATTGAAAAAGATAGAACACTGAATCTGGAGCCTTGCTGGAGGCAGTCAGCAGAAATCTCCAGGATCTCAAAATCCATCAGCCGTTCACCACACCCATTCCTGATCCTATTTTGCAGATGGAGAAGATTATTAGGAGCAGAATACTTGAAACTGGCCACAAAGCCCTTTCTACCAATTTCCCAGTCAGTCTTCCAGCCCAGTTTTGGGTCTTCCCAATTTTATAGTGGGCACGCAAATTTTGGCAAGATTATTTGAGATAATTGCCTGAATTTATCTGAAGTGCGTAAAAGGGTATAAAGTGAAATTCTTAATCTTATTTGAGCTGATCAACAACCTAGTAAAGCATTAATATTTCCATATTGCCAGTGGCTTGCCCAAGGCTGTCTAGAGGACAAGTCTCTGAAAGAAAGTTTTTAATCTAGCTCTTCTGATTCCCAAGTTCAAAACATTTTCACCACTCTTTGCTAAGGCACTGAATACTGGAATTCGGTATTCTATTCACGAATGATGTTTCCTCCTAGGATCACCAAGGACTAGTGCTTCAAATTTCCGACTAGTATTAATCTTAGGATTTGGGAACAAGAAATTAGAATTCCTGGGAATTCTTGAGAATTGACAAAGTCATAAGTTATTCTTAAAATAATTTCAATACTCTGTATGCTCTTTACTTCTTATTATGGATATCTAAAACACATTTGTTTATAAATACGTTAATTATTAATTATGACTTTATTAATGTTAATTATTAATAAATCATAGATATTACATTTAATAGTACTAAAATAAACTACAGTCTATAGCAAATATGCAAACACTGGAAAACACCAGAAAACATTATCGGATGGGATTTAAATAATGTAACATTTACATCTTCTAACAAGGTTAATGGCAGTATATAAAATCACATGTCAACGTTATCAATTTAAGGACTTATTTTGTTTCTAAAACCTGTTATTTCCAGAAACACCACTTATAGCAGTTGTATAAAATATTCCATGTGATTAAACTTACTATATTTATTTTATTTACAAGAAAGACTCACTCTTAACAGCACACAGGGCCATTGTAACAGCTACAAGGAAGACTGATTAGACTGTGATCTCTCCTACGTGTTCCTGTCCTGGTACCAAAAATGCTGACCTTCAACTTCCACTCCACATGTCACAATCTCCTGAGATTCCTTTGATTCAGCAACTTCTCTATGTTGTTTATTCAGTGTAATTCTCTCAGGAGATAATATATTTCTTCCCATTTCCCAGATTGTGCTTGGGATTCAGAATTTAGAAAAGAATATAAAGGTAAAAGAAAGGCTGGAAAGAAATATCCACGTGGAAACACTACCTAGGATGCAGGGATCGGGATCATGAGCATTAGGGTGGAAGAGTTAGGTCAAATTATTTGCGTTCCGAGAAAGAGAAGGGCAACAATGAAGTAAGATTTATAACAGAACTTCCTCCTTTTTGAAATAAAGAACCTTTTAAACCTTAAATTAGGTACTGAGTGTTCTACATGTATTTAAAATCCACTGTCTTCCCAGGAAGAACTATTATTTAGGAGTTAATTGCTCGTTGCTTGTTTAGTCTTTCTGTGGCTGTCAGATTATTGCTGAGTGGGGGCCTCGTAAACAAGAAGCTCCTAGCTTGTCCTCTCCAGACCAAATGGACATGTGTTTCCCATTTAAACATTTCATTGCCCCAACTAAAAACAAATCAGCTGTGCCTTTGGGATGTTAAGGGGAGAAAATTGGGATTTATTCCTGGACAAGCCTGAGAAAAACATTAACCTAATGGATGAAATATGTTTGTACTAAAGACTTCTTAAAAGTGTTGAATTGGACTTTCCCAACTTGATCTCCCCCTCCTTGAAAAGAAAGACAAGTCCATCAGTATTATCCTAGCTTTGTCATTAAATGAGGAGTAATGGATAAACCTTGCTTTGGTTTAGGTAAACATCAAAAGGAATAGTCACTGCCTCTAGAGATTATTCACACACCTTTGACAATGTGGTCTAGAAGTCCTTCTATCTTGGCCTTATACAGTAATAGAAACCCACTTCCTGTTTTCTAAAGCCAAATTCCTTCTTCAATTCAATTTTTCCCAAGAAGGCGCTCACTGATTTCTCAATGCTCAGTGTGGTCAGCAAGAAAATTGGTTCTGGAAAAAATATTTGACTTTCTGCATTGAAAATAATGGTCTCCTTAAGACTGCAAGCCCACTGTGGAGAAATTTTGGCTTATTCTGTGTTTTGTACCCTGATGAAGCACGGGAAATAGGAAAAGAGATTATTTTCCTTGGCAAACCCGGGGCATATTTGGTTTAGCAACTGAACAATTTTTAGAGTTCAAGCTAGACAGTGCAACATGAAGCAACTCTCAAAACTGTGTGTTAAGTTCTCAAGCATAACTAGGAAAATTCATCAACACTGATGATTTTATTCTGAATCTATGTGATAGGACTGCCCAGCAAGCAAAGTATGTGAGGGTTGTTTTTTCTCCTTTTTCAGTCTAACTTTGCCACAAAAGGTTTGGAAACTCAAACAAACTTGAGAGCTGGCATACTCCACAGTGTACCCAAAGAACAGCTAGCTAACCAGAAGCTGGCATCTTGCTGGCATCTTACTCATATTTGTGCCATGCCACTCAGGCATTGAAAATACGTCATAATACTATTAAAAACTGTATTTTAATATTATCATCATATAGATACCTAATTCAAAATTGGAATGAAATGTAGAAGTCACTTTTCCATTACCCAAATTGCTAAGCCCCCATGTAGAGAGAGTACAATATATAATTCTTGATTTAGGCTTTTGATCCTAGAACCAACCCGACTGTGTCTCAGCAGAGAAAATTTTAGCATTAAGGATCAGTCTGTGGTTTTACCTAAGTTACCGTCAGGGCTTTCATATTCATAGTTTGATGTTCATCTTTGAATTTTGATTTTTTAAAGTAACACCTTAAGTTTTCCTTATCATCCTTCTGTGAGTTACAAAATGATTTACATTCACGTGAAATGGAAGCACACTATCTCATATTGGAAAATCATGTTCAGTTTGTATTTGGTACCAACAGTATTATCTTCCAACAGTAGATTGTGTTTAAATTTCAGGAAAGTTTCATGTGAATGTATAGATATATTATTCACCAAGGGAAGTACAAATATAATCAAAAATAATAATTAAGGGGCTTCCCTGGTGGCGCAGTGGTTGAGAGTCCACCTGCCGATGCAGGGGACACGGGTTCGTGCCCCGGTCCGGGAAGATCCCACATGCCGTGGAGCGGCTGGGCCCGTGAGCCATGGCCGCTGAGCCTGCGCGTCTGGAGCCTGTGCTCCGCAACGGGAGAGGCCACAACAGTGAGTGGCCCGTGTACCGTGAAAAAAAAATAATAATAATAATAATTAAGATCATGGTAATAGTTGTCATTGCTTGTTTGCAGACCCTAGTTCTTTATGCCTTCAGAGCAATTCTGAATACATAATATTCTCTGAAGTCACAATGGGAATTATTTTTTTGGTATGGATGCCCAATTACTTGAATTAACTAACACATACCAAAAGTTTGTTCATTGCTCTGCCCCTCAAGCCATTGATTAACAACTGTTCTTAGATTCCCCCTTCCTGCAACTTAAACTTTTCATCACACAGTCATTCAAGGAGCTTCTACTGCTGCATGATTTATTGATATCTCCAACATTTTCTTAGAGTTCTATAATCATACTATTTTTAAATCTTTTTTGAAGCATAATTTACATACAAATACATAGTTTATGACTATGGTTTGATGAGTTTTAACAAATGTGTGCCGCCATGGAGCCATCACCCCAGTCAGGGTAGAGGACTGTTCCATCCCTCAGGGAGATCCCTTGTAACCTTTGCAATCAGTCTTCCCAAACCCAGCCCTAGTCAACCCACGGAATTTCTATTCCTATAGATTTGATTTGTCTTTTCTAGAGTGTCATTTAATGGAATCATACATATATACTTTGTCTCCATCTTCTTGTACTCAACGTAATGTTTTTGGTATTCATCCATGTTGTTGCATGAATCAATAGTTTGTTTCTTCTCATCACTGAGTAGTACTTAATTTTATAAGTATACCACACATACGTTTGTTTATCCATTTATTGTGAGCATTTAAGTTATTTCCATTTGGGGTTACTATGAACAAAACAGTTATAAACATTTGGGTATAGGTCTTTACATATATTTCTTTTCTCCTGGATAAATATCTAGGAGTGGAATTTTTTGGTCTTATGGTAATTATATTTTCATCTTGATAAGAAACTGACAAACTGTTCTCTAAAGTGATTATATCATTTTTCACTTCCACCAGCAATGTGTAAGATTTCCAGTTGCTCCACATCCTCACCAACAGTTGATATTGACAATCTCTTTAATTTTAGCCATTCTAAAGGGTGTGTAGTGGAAATCAGACTAAAGAAAGATGTTGCTTTAGGTAGGGTTTTTTTTCTTGAAATTAGGAGCCTACTAATCCATTATCTAATATTGAAATGAATCCATCTTGAAATTAATCCTGTGACTCAAGTGTATTAGCTATTCTGTCAAGGCCTAGGTCATTTGAAATTTTGATCAGCATAACATTTTTCTTGCCTTTATACTAGTAATTGTTTAATATGTTGAGCAAAGTTGAACCCACAACAAATTTCTGAAGTGTGCTAATGAAAAAAACACAATCTTTGGATACAATTATTCAGCCAGTCAAAAATTATATCCAACAGTACTATATCATTATCTATCTCTTGTTTCTTTATATTTTTCTGTTGAAAAATGAGAAACTTACTCAAAAATTCTCTGGGACATTTTCAACTTTCTAGCTACCAGTCTGAGGATAAAGTCATCAGGTGAAAGGTACAGAAGCCCTGCTATAATAAGTTTCCTAATTTTTAAAAGGCTTCCAGAAATGAAGATGAACAAGCACTTTGGAATATCCCAAACTACCAGTCTACAAATCCTGCCTATTTAAAGAAGCATAAAGTACATGACTACATCCTATCCTCTTGTGGCCATACTCTCTGTTTTTTTCTTTTTCTCAGAAAGCATTCACTCAGTAGTTTTCTGGGAAGCAAAGTCAAACAGGACTTAATAAGTCTTATTAGGGGGCTTAAACTGACAAAATATCAAACATAGACATTGCTTTAGGAAATCAAGCTGGATTCATTTTTCTAAAGGATCCTTAAGGAAGTTAGCGATGTCAGGATACACAACACATTTTCCAGGACAGATGGAAGGGCAAATTTCTACACCCTAAAATCCTGCAGTTTTGGATTATAATGTCTAAGTGAATGAGGGTAATATCACTGTTCAGGAAACCCAGAATTCTCAGTCTTATACAGGCCAGAGGAAGTCTGAGTGTAGGCTAGTCAGAATATATGCCTGAGATCATCTAACTTATCGTTATATAATATATTATATAATATTATTACTGACAGCAGTTCAATATAGTACATTCAAGCATCTCCCTCAACCCCTGTAGGCCAACATGAGTTTAGTCCAGATATGTCCCTGAACTCAGTACAGTGGGATCAGTACAAGGATCAATTGCTCTGATGTCTCCAGGAGCCCAACTAACAGGACCTTTGACTGGTTGTAGGGCTTATCCCCTATACCCATATAGGTATAATGCCTGTTATCTCCCTTCCTTAAAATGTTGAAATAATCTTCCTGAGCCTACTCTTCTGGAATACTGTCTGCTGTCCATGAATTTCAAAAATGGCCTATAATGTTTTCCCCATTATATTTCTTTTGCTAATGATATAGCATTTAATTAATTTACAATAAAAAGGTAGTTTATATGAGTTCTTTGATATTTAAAATCTATCTTATATTATCAATATGCATAAAGATGAAGCTTGTAAATTGTCTTGTTCAACTCTTCTATAAGCATTCTAATTTTCAGTCTTTATCATTTACTGAGAGAAGTATCTTAAAATTTCCAATTGGTATTGTGAATTTCTAAATTACTTTTTGTAACTCTGTCAATGTATGGATTATAAATTTTAAGGCTGTGTCATTAAATGTTGTTAAGTGTTATTTTACATTGTTAAAGTTCCATGTTGTTCTTTTACCATGATGTGATGATTCTCCCTATCCCTAATACTGCTCTTGGCTTCAAAGTCTGTGTTATCTGTCATTAATATGTATGCACCAGGTTTCTTTGGCCGAGTATTCAACTGATTTATATTTTCTTCAAAATTCCATACTTGTGTTTTGTGCATCTCTTGTCAACAGCGTATTTGCAGTATATATATATATGTATATATATATATTTTTTTACCCCTATGTTCTTCATGACATTTTTTTTCTTAAATTCCATATATATGTGTCAGCATACAGTATTTGTCTTTCTCTTTCTGACTTACTTCACTCTGTGTGACAGACTTTAGCTCCATCCACCTCATTACAAAGAGCTCAATTTCATTTCTTTTTATGGCTGAGTAATATTCCATTGTATATATGTGCCACATCTTCTTTACCCATTCATCCGATGATGGACACCTAGGTTGCTTCCATCTCCGGGCCACTGTAAATAGGGCTGCTATGAACATTTTGGTACATGATTCTTCTTGAATTCTGGTTTTCTCAGGGTCTATGCCCAGTAGTGGGATTGCTGGGTCATATGGTAGTTCTATTTGTAGTTTTTTAAGGAACCTCCATACTGTTCTCCATAGTGGCTGTACCAATTCACATTCCTACCAGCAGTGCAAGAGTGTTCCCTTTTTTCCACACCCTCTCCAGCATTTATGGTTTCTAGATTTTTTGATGATGGCCATTCTGACTGGTGTGAGATGATATCTCATTGTAGTTTTGATTTGCATTTCTCTAATGAGTAAAGATGTTGAGCATCCTTTCATGTGTTTGTTGGCAGTCTGTATATCTTCTGTGGAGAAATGTCTATTTAGGTCTTCTGCCCATTTTTGGATTGGGTTGTTTGATTTTTGTTATTGAGCTGCATGAGCTGCTTATAAATTTTGGAGATAAATCCTTTGTCAGTTGCTTCATTTGCAAATATTTTCTCCCATTCTGAGGGTTGTCTTTTGGTCTTGTTTATGGTTTCCTTTGCTGTGCAAAAGCTTTTAAGTTTCATTAGGTCCCATGTGTTTATTTTTGTCTTTATTTCCATTTCTCTAGGAGGTGGGTCAAAAAGGATCTTGCTGTGATTTATGTCATAGAGTGTTCTGCCTATGTTTTCCTCTAAGAGTTTGATAGTGTCTGGCCTTACATTTAGGTCTTTAATCCATTTTGAGCTTATTTTTGTGTATGGTGTTAGGGAGTGATCTAATCTCATACTTTTACATGTCCCTGTCCAGTTTTCCCAGCACCACTTATTGAAGAGACTGTCCTTTCTCCACTGTACATTCCTGCCTCCTTTATCAAAGATAAGGTGACCATATGTGCGTGGGTTTCTCTCTGGGCTTTCTATCCTGTTCCATTGATCTATCTTTCTGTTTTTGTGCCAGTACCATACTGTCTTGCTTACTGTAGCTTTGTAGTCTAGTCTGAAGCCAGGGAGTCTGATTCCTCCAGCTCCATTTTTCGTTCTCAAGATTGCTTTGGCTATTCGGGGTCTTTTGCGTTTCCATACAAATTGTGAAATTTTTTGTTCTACTTCTGTGAAAAATGCCAGTGGTAGTTTGATAGGGATTGCATTGAATCTGCAGATTGCTTTGGGTAGTAGAGTCATTTTCACAATGTTGATTCTTCCAATCCAAGAACATGGTACATCTCTCCATCTATTTGTATCATCTTTAATTTCTTTCATCAGTGTCTTATAATTTTCTGCATACAGGTCTTTTGTCTCCTTAGGTAGGTTTATTCCTAGATATTTTATTCTTTTTGTTGCAATGGTAAATGGGAGTGTTTCCTTGATTTCACTTTCAGATTTTTCATCTTTAGTATATAGGAATGCCAGAGATTTCTGTGCATTAATTTTGTATCCTGCTACTTTACCAAATTCATTGATTAGCTCTAGTAGTTTTCTGGTAGCATCTTTAGGATTCTCTATGTATAGTATCATGTCATCTGCAAACAGTGACAGCTTTACTTCTTCTTTTCTGATTTGGATTCCTTTTATTTCCTTTTCTTCTCTGATTGCTGTGGCTAAAACTTCCAAAACTATGTTGAATAAGAGTGGTGAGAGTGGGCAACCTTGTCTTGTTCCTGATCTTAGTGGAAATGGTTTCAGTTTTTCACCATTGAGGACAATGCTGGCTGTGGGTTTTTCATATATGGCCTTTATTATGTTGAGGAAAGTTCCCTCTATGCCTACTTTCTGCAGGGTTTTTATCATAAATGGGTGTTGAATTTTGTCGAAAGCTTTCTCTGCATCTATTGAGATGATCATATGGTTTTTCTCCTTCAATTTGTTAATATGGTGTATCATGTTGATTGATTTGCATATATTGAAGAATCCTTGCATTCCTGGAATAAACCCCACTTGATCATGGTGTATGATCCTTTTAATGTGCTCTTGGATTCTGTTTGCTAGTATTTTGTTGAGGATTTTTGCATCTATGTTCATCAGTGATATTGGCCTGTAGTTTTCTTTCTTTGTGACATCCTTGTCTGGTTTTGGTATCAAGGTGATGGTGGCCTCGTAGAATGAGTTTGGGAGTGTTCCTCCCTCTGCTATATTTTGGAAGAGTTTGAGAAGGATAGGTGTTAGCTCTTCTCTAAATGCTTGATAGAATTCGCCTGTGAAGCCATCTGGTCCTGGGCTTTTGTTTGTTGGAAGATTTTTTATCACAGTTTCAATTTCAGTGCTTGTGATTGGTCTGTTCATATTTTCTTTTTCTTCCTGATTCAGTCTTGGCATGTTGTGCATTTCTAAGAATTTGTCCATTTCTTCCAGGTTGTCCATTTTAATGGCATAGAGTTGCTTGTAGTAATCTCTCATGATCCTTTGTATTTCTGCAGTGTCAGTTGTTACTTCTCCTTTTTCATTTCTAATTCTATTGATTTGAGTCTTCTCCCTTTTTTTCTTGATGAGTCTGGCTAATGGTATATCAATTTTGTTTATCTTCTCAAAGAACCAGCTTTTAGTTTTATTGATCTTTGCTATCGTTTCCTTCATTTCTTCTTCATTTATTTCTGATCTGATTTTTATGATTTCTTTCCTTCTGCTAACTTTGGGATGATTTGTTCTTCTTTCTCTAATTGCCTTAGGTGCAAGTTTAGGTTGTTTATTTGAGATGTTTCCTGTTTCTTAAGGTAGGATTGTATTGCTATAAACTTCCCTCTTAGAACTGCTTTTGCTGCATCCCATAGGGTTTGGGTCATCATGTCTCCATTGTCATTTGTTTCTAGGTATTTTTTAATATCCTCTTTGATTTCTTCAGTGATCACTTCGTTATTTTTTCTTTTTCCCATATGCGGGCCTCTCACTGTTCTGGCCTCTCCCGTTGCGGACCACAGGCTCCGGACGCACAGGCTCAGTGGCCATGGCTCATGGGCCCAGCCGCTCTGCGGCATGTGAGATCCTCCCAGACCGGGGCATGAACCGGTGTCCCCTGCATCGGCAGGCGGACTCTCAACCACTGCGCCACCAGGGAAGCCCCACTTCATTATTAAGTAGTGTATTGTTTAGCCGCCATGTGTTTTTATTTTTTACAGCTCTTTTCCTGTAATTGATATCTAGTCTCATAGCATTGTGGTCAGAAAAGATACTTGATACAATTTCAATTTTCTTAAATTTACCAAGGCTTGATTTGTGACCCAAGATATGCTCTATCCTGGAGAATGTTCCATGAGCACTTGAGAAAAATGTGTATTCTGTTGTTTTTGGATGGAATGTCCTATAAATATCAATTAAGTCCATCTTGTTTAATGTATCATTTAAAGCTTGTGTTTCCTTATTTATTTTCATTTTGGATGATCTGTCCATTGGTGAAAGTGGGGTGTTAAAGTCCCCTACAATGATTCTGTTACTGTCGATTTCTCCTTTTATGGCTGTTAGTATTTGCCTTATGTATTGAGGTGCTCCTATGTTGGGTGCATAAATATTTACAATTGTTATATCTTCTTCTTGGATTGATCCCTTTATCATTATGTAGTGTCCTTCTTTGTCTCTTCTAGTAGTCTTTATTTTAAAGTCTATTTTGTCTGACATGAGAATTGCTACTCCATCTTTCTTTTGGTTTCCATTTGCATGGAGTATCTTTTTCCATCCCCTTACTTTCAGTCTGTATGTGTCTCTAGGTCTGAAGTGGGTCTCTTGTAGACAGCATATATATGGGTCTTGTTTTAGTATCCATTCAGCCAATCTGTGTCTTTTGGTGGGAGCATTTCGTCCATTTACATTTAAGGTAATTATCGATATGTATGTTCCTATTCCCATTTTCTGAATTGTTTTGGGTTCGTTATTGTAGGTCTTTTCCTTCTCTTGTGTTTCTTGCCTAGAGAAGTTCCTTTAGCATTTTTTGTAAAGCTGGTTTGGTGGTGCTGAACTCTCTCAGCTTTTGCTTGTCTGTAAACATTTTAATTTCTCCATCAAATCTGAATGAGATCCTTGCTGGGTAGAGTAATCTTGGTTGCAGGTTTTTCTCCTTCATCACTTTAAATATGTCCTGCCACTCCCTTCTGGCTTGTAGAGTTTCTGCTGAGAGATCAGCTGTTAACCTGATGGGGATTCCCTTGTGTGTTATTTGTTGTTTTTCCCTTGGTGCTTTTAATATGATTTCTTTGTGTTTAATTTTTGCCATTTTGATTAATATGTGTCTTGGCATATTTCTCCTTGGATTTATTCTGTATGGGACTCTCTGTGCCTCCTGGAGTAGATTAACTATTTCCTTTCCCATATTAGGGAAGTTTTCAACTATAATCTCTTCAAATATTTTCTCAGTCCCTTTCTTTTTCTCTTCTTCTTCTGGAACCCCTATAATTCGAATGTTGGTGTGTTTAATGTTGTCCCAGAGGTCTCTGAGACTGTCCTCTGGTCTTTTCATTTTTTTCTCTATTTTGCTCTGCAGCAGTTACTTCCACTATTTTATCTTCCACCTCACTTACCCGTTCTTCTGCCTCAGTTATTCTGCTATTGATCCCATCCAGAGTATTTTTCATTTCATTTATTGTGTTTTTAATGGATGCTTGATTCATCTTTAGCTCTTCTAGGTCCTTGTTAACTGTTTCTTGCATTTTGTCTATTCTATTTCTAAGATTTTGGATCTTGGAAATAGAATCTTGGATCATCTTTACTATCATTATTCTGAATTCTTTTTCAGGTAGACTGCCTATTACCTCTTCATTTGTTAGTTCTGGTGGGTTTTTATCTTGCTCCTTCTCCTGCTGTGTGTTTTTCTGTCTTCTCATTTTGCTTATGTTACTGTGTTTGGGGTCTCCTTTTTGCAGGCTGCAGGTTCATAGTTCCCGTTGTTTTTAGTGTCTGCCCCCAGTGGCTAAGGTTGGTTTAGTGGGTTGTGTAGGCTTCCTGGTGGAGGGGACTAGTGCCTATGTTCTGGTGGATGAGGCTGGATCTTGTCTTTCTGGTGGGCAGGTCCACATCTGGTGGTGTGTTTGGGGGTGTATGCGGACTTTTTATGATTTTAGGCAGGCACTCTGCTAATGGGTGGGGTTGTGTTCCTGTCTTGCTAGTTGTTTGGCATAGGGTGTCTAGCACTGTAGCTTGCTGGTCATTGAGTGAAGCTGGGTGCTGGTGTTGAGATGGAGATCTCTGGAAGATTTTCGCCGTTTGATATTATGTGGAGCTGGGAGGTCTCTTGTGGACCAGTGTCCTGAAGTTGGCTCTCCCACCTCAGAGGCACAGCACTGACTCCTGGCTCCTCAATTTGGGATGATTTGTTGTCTATTCATGTATTCCACAGATGCAGGGTACATCAAGTTGATTGTGGAGCTTTAATCCGCTGCTTCTGAGGCTGCTGGGAGAGATTTCCCTTTCTCTTCTTTGTTCTCACAGCTCCCGGGTCTGAGCTTTGGATTTGGCCCCATCTCTGCATGTAGGTCACCGGAGGGCGTCTGTTCTTTGCTCAGACAGGACAGGGATAAAGGAGCAGCCGCTTCTGGGACTCTGGCTCACTCAGGCTGGGGAGGAGGGAGGGGCACGGAGTGCGGGGCGAGCGTGCAGGGGCAGAGGCCGGCATGACATTGCACCAGCCCGAGGCATGCTGTGCGTTCTCCCAGGGAAGCCTTCCCTGGATCCCGGGACCCTGGCAGTGATGGGCTGCACAGGCTCCCCGGAAAGGGGGCGTGGACAGTGACCTGCGCTCGCACACAGGCCTCTTGGCGGCGGCAGCAGCAGCCCCAGCGTCCCATGCCCGTCTCTGGGCTCCGCGCTTTCAGCCACAGCTCGCGTCCATCTCTGGAGCTCCTTTAAGCAGCGCTCTTAATCCCCTCTCCTCGTGCACCAGGAAACCAAGAGGGAAGAAAAAGTCTCTTGCCTCTTCAGCAGCTCCAGAGTTTTCCCTGACTCCCTCCTGGCTAGCTGTGGCACATTAGCTCCCTTCAGGCTGAGTTCTCGCCGCCAGCCCCAGTTCTCCCCCTGCACTCTGACCTAGCCTCAGCTTCCAGTGCCGCCCGCCCTAGCGGGCGAGTAGACAAGCCTCTCGGGCTGGTGAGTGCCGGTCGGCTCTGATCCTCTGTGCGGGAATCTCTCTGCTTTGCCCTACCCAGGTACGTGGGGAGTTTCTTGCCTTTTGGGTGGTCTGAGGTCTTCTGCCAGCGTTCAGTAGGTGTTCTGTAGGATTTGTTCCACGTGTAGCTGTATTTCTGGTGTATCTGTGGGGAGGAAGGTGATCTCCGTGTCTTACTCTTCCGCCATCTTCCCCGGAAGTCTCTGCAGTATATTTTGAATCCCACCTGACCATCAGCAATTTATATCGTGTTGGGGTGATATGGGGAAGGAGTTTCATTCTCTCCCTGGGAGGGCAGGGGCTGAGTTAGGTACCTAGTGATAGAGACAGCAGGGGCACTTGGGAGAAAGCCCAGACTTAATTTTACTGAAGCTTGAAGAAGGACAATTTTTTAATCATTCTTAGGCATCCATGGTGACTGCTGTTTTCCTCAGTGACACAAAAATAGTTATCTTCAAGAAAACTCTTTGAAAACTCACCTGGAGACAAGAATGGAAAGTTTGGGAGTCAGGAGGAATAGGGAGTGCTGTCCAGGATGAGACAAGTTGTTCACAGCTAACCGGCATCCAACACTCCATTCCTGACAAAAAGGGGCATTGCATAGACATGCAGCAGTAGGGAAAGGGGATGGAAGCAAAATATTTTGGTGACTTTGTCTTCAATCAAAAATTAGCTCTGTGCACTACTACTGTGGGACTGGGCTATTTTTTTGTTACAAAAGAGAAAAAAGAAATTCATCAGAACTCTCCTCACTCACTGTTCTGTAGAATTTCCAAAGGGGTAGGGAAAAGAGGATTCTAAACTTTGAGTTTCATTTTTGTATCCAAAGGAGGTGGGGGAAGCCAACTTCAGTTTTAAGAGTAGCTAGACAACAGGAGAAACGTCTTGCATATACTTCTGGGAAAAGTAGGGCAGTCACACACATTCTCTACACTCCCTCCTTTCCTTTCCACATTTTTCCTTCTCTCATTGGTTACCACACTTCTCTCATCTTTGAATTCCTTCTGCTATGTTACCACACAGAGAGTCTGGGCCTCCTAACCTACAAATCATGACTCTCTCCATTGAATCTGAGCTGTCCCTTGGAAGAATGGAACAAAAAGGAAATCTACAATGTGATTCAAGTAGTATGTTAATCCTTCATGTGTGTTGCTTTGTTTAATCCCTCCACCAACCAATAGTGTAGGTATCCTTTACAAAGAGAAAAGGCTCATAGGGGATAAATAACTTACCAAGATTACACTGAAAATAAGTTAGTAGAGACTGGAAACAAGGTCCATACTTTTCCCATTACATCATGTTATCCCCTAAAATTCCCCTCTGTAGAGTTCCCATCAATGTTTGCTCTTCTGCAACAGGATTCCCATACCCCACACACATACTTCTCCACTGCCCCCATCACATACATCAAAACTATGCCCTATGCTTTCAACACCATGCAGGAGTTATAATGGCTAATAATAACTTCAAGGTATGGGTTACTTCATACAGCCCAGATAATGGGAGACTCCTGGAAACCCAAACAATAAAGGCAGAAATTTAAGTTTACAGTAAGAAACCAAGGAAAATAGTTTTGATATAAATCTTTAAGGGGCATTGCCTCTTCCATGCCTAGAAGCTTGATTGGGTGAGATAAGTTCTATGTAGGATTTTTTAAAAAGTCTTCTTTAAAATGTGTTATAGCATCTTTCCTCCCTTCTTGGCTAGAACAAAGTCTAGGATTACACAAACACACCCACCACAATCTTGCATGTCCCCCTGCTGAGGCTGTAAGATATACATGCCCATTATTTTTTCCCACATTTAACAAATTTTGAAATATAATAAGCACAGAAAAGTACAGAAAGCAGTATCTTGAACATACTGTGCTTGCCACCCAGCTTTTGTCAAACTTTAATATTTGTCATATTTGCATCTCATATTTTTTTCAACATCTTTATTGGAGTATAATTGCCCTACAGTGGTGCATTAGCTTCTGCTGTATAACAAAGTGAATCAGCCACACCTATACACATATCCCCATATCCCCTCCCTCTTGTGTCTCCCTCTCACCCTCCCTAACCCACCCCTCTAGGTGGTCACAAAGCACAGAGCTGGGAGAACAAACAGCGTGCCTCAGGCTATTGCAACATCACACTGGCCTCTGCTGCCAGAGGCTCGCTCCACATTCGGTACTCCGCCTAGCCCCCCAGGCCTGAGTGAGCCAGAGCCCCCACATCAGCTGCTCCTTTAACCCCATCATGTCTGGGCAAAGAACAGAAGCCCTCAGGCAACCTACACACAGAGGCAGGGCTAAATCCAAAGCTGAACCCCAGGAGCTGTGTGAACAAGGAAGAGAAAGGGAAATTTCTCACAGCAGCCTAAGGAGCAGCAGATTGAATCTCCACAATAAACTTGATGTGCCCTGCATCAGTGGAATACCTGAACAGACAACAAATCATCCCAAAATTGAGGCAGTGGACTTTGAGAGCAATGACATACATATTTTTTTTTCTTTTTTCTTTTTTGTGAGTGTGTATGTGTATGCTTCTTTGTGTGATTTTGTCTGTATAGCTTTGTTTTAACCATTTGTCCTACGGTTCTGTCTGTCCGTTTCGTTTGTTGATTTTTATTTGTTTGTTTGTTTTAGTATAGTTTTTAGCACTTGTTATCATTCATGGATTGGTTTTCTGGTTTGGTTGCTCTCTTCTTTTTTATTTTTTTAATTACTTTTTAATTTTTTTTCTTTTCAATAATTACATTTCATTATTTTATTTTAATAACTTTATTTTCCTTTCTTTCTTTCTTTCTTTCTTTCTTTTCTTCTCCTTTTCTTCTGAACCATGTGGCTGACAGGGTCTTGGTGCTCTGCTCAGGTGTCAGGGCTGTGTCTCTGAGGTGGGAGAGCTGAGTTCAGGACATTGGTTTACCAGAGACCTCAGGGCTCCACATAGTGTCAAATGGTGAAAGCACTCCTAGAGATCTCCATCTACACACCAAGACCCAGCTCCACTCAATGACCAGCAAGCAACAGTGATGGACACCCTATGCAAAACAACTAGCAAGACAGGAACACGACCACACCCATTAGCAGAGAGGCTGCCTGAAATCATATTAAGGTCACAGACACCCCAAAACACACCACCAGACACTGTCCTGCCCACCAGAAAGACAAGATCCAGCCTCATCCACCAGACCACAGGCACCAGTCCCCTCCACCAGGAAGTCTACACAACCCACAGAACCAACCTTAGCCACTGGGGGCAGATATAAAAAACAACAGGAACTAAGAACCTGCAGCCTGCTAAAAGGAGACCCTAAACACAGTAAGTTAAGCAAAATGAGAAGACAGAGAAACACACAGCAGATGAAGGAGCAAGGTAAAAACCCACCAGACCAAACAAATGAAGAGGAAATAGGCAGTCTACCTGGAAAAGAATTCAGAATAACGACAGTAAAGATGATCCAAAATCTTGGAAATAGAATGGAGAAAACATAAGAAACGTTTAACAAGGACCAAGAACTAAAGAGCAACCAAACAATGATGAACAACACAATAAATGAAATTAAAAATTCTCTAGAAGGAATCAATAGCACAATAACTGAGGCAGAAGAACGGATAAGTGACCTGGAAGATAAAATAGTGGAAATAACTACCACAGAGCAGAATAAAGAAAAAAGAATGAAAATAATTGAGGACAGTCTCAGAGACCTCTGGGACAACATTAAAGGCACCAATATTCGAATTATAGGGGTCCCAGAAGAAGAAGAGAAAAAGAAAGGGTCTGAGAAAATATTTGAAGAGATTATACTTGAAAACTTACCTATTATGGAAAATGAAATAATCAAGTCCAGGAAGCACAGAGATTCCCATACAGAATAAATCCAAGGAGAAACACACCAAGACACATAGTAATCAAACTATCAAAAATTAAATACAAAGAAAAATATTAAAAGCACCATGGAAAAAGCAAAACATAACATACAAGGGAATCCCCATAAGGTTAACAGCTAATCTTTCAGCAGAAACTCTGCAAGCCAGAAGGGAGTGGCAGGACATATTTAAAGTGAGGAAAGGGAAAAACCTAAAACCAAGATTGTTCTACCCAGCAAGAATCCCATTCAGATTAGATAGAGGAATTAATATCTTTACAGACAAGCAAAAGCTAAAAGAATTCATCACCACAAAGCCAGCTTTAGAAAAAATGCTAAAGAAATGTCTTTAGGTGGGAAACACGAAAAGAAAAAGACTCACAAAACAAACCCAAAACAATTAAGAAAACGGTAATAGGAACATACATATTGATAATTACCTTAAATGTAAATGGATTAAATGCTCGAACCAAAAGACATAGACTGGCTGAATAGATACAAAAACAAGTCCCTTATATATGTTGTCTACAAGACCCCACTACAGACCTAGGGACACATACAGACTGAAAGTGAGGGGGTAGAAAAAGATATTCCATGCAAATGGAAATCAAAAGAAAGCTGGAGTAGCAATTCTCATATCAGACAAAATAGACTTTAAAATAAAGAACATTACAAGAGACAAACCAGGACACTACATAATGATCAAGGGATCAATCCCAAAAGAAGATATAACAATTGTAAATATTTATGCACCCAACATAGGAGCACCTCAGTAAATAAAGTATATGCTAACAGCTATAAAACGGGAAATCGACAGTAACAAAATCATAGTAGGGGACATGAAAACCCCACTTTCACCAATGGACAGATCATCCAAACAGAACATTAATAAGGAAACACAAGGTTAAATGACACATTAAACAAGATGACTTAATTGATATTTATAGGACATTCCATCCAAAAACAACAGAATACACATTTTTCTCAAGTGCTCATGGAACATTCTCCAGGATAGATCATATCATGGGTTAAAAAACAAGCCTTGGTAAACTTAAGAAAACTGAAATAGTATCAAAGATTTTTTCTGACCACAATGGTAGACTAGATATCAATTGCAGGAAAATAATCTGTAAAAATATAAACACATGGAGGCTAAATAACACACTATTTAGAGGAAATCAAAGAATACCTAGAAACAAATGACAATGAAAATGCGACAACCCAAAGCCTATGGGCCGCAGCAAAAGCAGTTCTAAGAGGGAAGTTTATAGCAATACAATCCTGCCTCAAGAAACAAGAAACACCTCAAATAAATAACATAATGTTACACCTAAAGCAATTACAAAAAGAAAAACAACAACAAAAATAAAAACCCAAAGTAAGCAGAAGGAAAAAAATCATAAAGATCAGAGCAGAAATAAATGAAAAAAAAATGAAGGAAACAAAAGAAAAGATCAATAAAACTAAAAGCTGGTTCTTTGAGAAGATAAACAAAACTGATAAAACATTAGCCAGACTCATGAAGAAAAAAAGGGAGAAGACTCAAATCAATAGAATTAGAAGTGAAAAAGGAGAAATAACAACTGACCCTGCAGAAATACAAAGGACCAGAGAGACTACTACAAGCAACCATATGCCAATAAAATGGAAAACCTGGAAGAAATGGACAAATTCTTAGAAAAGCACAACCTTCTGAGACTGAATCAGGAAGAAATAGAAAATAATAGACCAAAAACAGGCACTGAAATTGAATCTGTGTTTAAGAATCTTCCAAAAAACAAAAGCCCAGGACCAGGTGGCTTCACAGGCGAATTGTAACAAACATTAAGAGAAGAGTTAACACCTACCCTTCTCAAACTCTTCCAAAATATAGCAGAGGGAGGAACATTCCCAATCCCATTCTACGAGGACACCATCACCTGATACCAAAACCAGATAAAGATGTCACAAAGAGAGAAAACTAGAGGTCAATATCACTGATGAACATAGGAGCAAAAATCCTCAACAAAGTACTAGCAAACAGACTCCAACAGCACATTAAAAGGATCATACACCATGATCAAATGGGGTTTATCCCAGGAATGCAAGGATTCTTCAATATATGTAAATCAATCAATGTGATACACCATATTAACAAATTGAAGAAGAAAAACCATATGATCATCTCAATAGATGCAGAAAAAGCTTTAGACAAAATTCAACACCCATTTATGATAAAAACTCTCCAGAAAGTGGGCATAGAGGGAACCTACCTCAACATAATAAAGGCCATATACGACAAACCCACAGCAAACATCATTCTCAATGGTGAAAAACTGAAATCATTTCCACTAAGTTCAGGAACAAGACAAGGTTGCCTACTCTCACCACTCTTATTCAACATAGTTTTGGAAGTTTTAGGCACAGCAGTCGTAGAAGAAAAAGAAATAAAAGTAATCCAAATCAGAAAAGAAGAAGGAAAGCTGTCACTGTTTGCAGATGACTTGATACTATACATAGAGAATCCTAAAGATGCTACCAGAAAACTACTAGAGTTAATCAGCGAATTTAGTAAAGTAGCTGGATATAAAATTAATGTGCAGAAATATCTTGCATTCCTGTACACTAATGATGAAAAATCTGAAAGAGAAATTAAGCAAACACTCCCATTTACCAATGCAACAAAAAGAATAAAATACCTAAGAATAAAACTACCTAAGGAGACAAAAGACCTATATGCAGAAAACTGTAAGACACTGATGAAAGAAATTAAAGATGATACCAACAGATGGAGAGATATACCATGTTCTTGGATTGGAAGTATAAACATTGTGAAAATGACTATACTATCCAAAGAAATCTACAGATTCAATGCAATCCCTATCAAACAACCAATGGCATTTTCACAGAAGTAGAACAAAAAATTTCACAATTTGTATAGAAACACAAAAGACCCCGAATAGCCAAAGCAATCTTGAGAAAGAAAAACGGAGCTGGAGGAATCAGGATCCATGACTTCATACAATACTACAAAGCTATAGTAATCAAGACAGTATGGTACAGGCACAAAAACAGAAATATAGATCAATGGAACAGAATAGAAAACCCAGGGAAAAACCCACACACATATGGTCACCTTATTTTTGACAAAGGAGGCAAAAATATACAATGGAGAAAAGACAGCCTCTTCAATAAGTGGTACTGGGAAAACTGGACAGCTAAATGTTAAAAAATGAAATTAGAACACTCCTTAACACCATACACAAAAATAAACTCAAAATGGATTAAACACCTAAATGTAAGGCCAGACACTATAAAACTCTTAAAGGAAAACATAGGCAGAACACTCTATGACATAAATCACAGCAGCATCCTTTTTGACCCACCTCCTAGAGAAAGGGAAATAAAAAAAAAGATAAACAAATGGGAACTAATGAAACTTAAAAGTTTTTGCACAGCAAAGGAAACCATAAACAAGACTAAAAGACAGCCCTCAGAATGGGAGAAAATATTTGCTGATGAAGCAACTGACAAAGGATTAATCTCTGAAATATACAAGCAGCTCATGCAGCTCAATATCAAGAAAACAAAGAGCCCAATCCAAAAATGGGCAGAAGACCTAAATAGACATTTCTCCAAAGAAGATATACAGATAGCCAACAGACACATGAAAGGATGCTCACCATCACTAATCATTAGAGAAATGCAAATCAAAACTACAATGAGGTATCACCACACACCAGTCACAATGGCCATCATCAAAAAATCTACAAACAATAAATTCTGGAGAGGGTGTGGAGAAAAGGGAGCCCTCTTGCATTATTGGTGGGAATGTAAATTGATACAGCCACTATGGAGAAGAGTATGGAGGTTACTTAAAAACTAAAAATAAAACTACCATACGACCCAGCAATCCCACTACTGGGCATATATCCTGCGAAAACCATAATTCAAAAAGAAACATGTACCACAGTGCTCATTGCAGCACTATTTAAAATAGCCGGGACATGGAAGCAACCTAAGTGTCCATTGACAGATGAATGGACAAAGAAGATGTGGCACATATATACAATTATATACAAATTACTCAGCTATAAAAAGAAAAGAATTTGAATTATTTGTAGTGAGTTGGATGGACATAGAGTCTGTCATACAGAGTGAAGTCAGAAAGAGAAAAACAAATACTATATGCTAACATATACATATGGAATCTAAAAAAAAATGCTTATGAAGAACCTAAGGTCAGGACAGGAATAAAGTTGGAGATGTAGAGAATGGGCTTGAGGACAGTGGGAGGGGCAAGGGTAATCTTGGACAAAGTGAGAGAGTGGCCTGGACTTACATATGCTACCAAATGTAAAATATATAGTTAGTAGGAAGCAGCCACATAGCACAAGGAGATCAGCTCGGTGTTTTGTGACCACCTAGAGAGGCGGGATAGGGAGGGAGGGTGGGAGGGAGACACAAGAGGAAGGAGATATGGGGATATATCTTTATTCATAGCTGATTCACTTTGTTATAAAGCAAAAACTAACACATGACTGTAAAGTAATTATACTTCAATAAAGATGTTAAAAAAAAAAAAAAGCAGCCAGCTGATCTCCCTGTGCTCTGCAGCTGCTTCCCACCTGCGATCCATTCTATATTTGGTAGTGTATTTATGTGCATGCCACTCTCTCACCTCATCCCAGCCCAACCCTCTCCCTCCCTGTGTCCTCAAGTCCACTCTCCACCTGTGCGTCTTTATTCCTGTCTTGCCCCTGGGTTCTTCAGAACCTTTTTTTTTTTTTTTTCGATACTGTATACATGGGTTAGCACACAATATTTGTTTCTGTTTTTCTCACTTCACTCTGTATGACACACTCTAGGTCACCTCACTACAAATAACTCAATTTCGTTTCTTTCTATGGCTGAGTAATATTCCATTGTATATACATGCCACATCTTCTTTACCCATTCATCTGTTGATGGACACTTAGGTTGCTTCCATGTCCTGGCTATTGTAAATAGTGCTGCAATGAGCATTGTGGTACATGTCTCTTTTTGAATTATGGTTTTCTCAGGATATATGCCCAGTAGTGGGATTGCTGGTCATATGGTAGTTCTATTTTTAGTTTTTAAGTAACCTCCATACTGTTCTCCATAGTGGCTGTATCAATTTACATTCCCACCAACAGTGCAAGAGGGTTCCCTTTTCTCCACACCCTCTCCAGCATTTATTGTTTGTAGATTTTTTGATGATGGCCATTGTGACTGGTGTGAGATGATATCCCATCGTAGTTTTGATTTGCATTTCTGTAATGATTTGTGAAGTTGAGCATCCTTTCATGTGTTTGTTGACAATCTGTATATCTTCTTTGGAGAAATGTCTATTTAGGTCTTCTGCCCAATTTTTGATTAGGTTGTTTGTTTTTTTGATATTGAGAAGCATGAGCTCCTTGTATATTTTGGAGATTAATGATTTGTCCATTGATTCATTTGCAAATATTTTCTCCCATTATGAGGGTTGTCTTTTAGTCTTGGTTATAGTTTCTGTGCTGTGCAAAAGCTTTTAAGCTTCATTAGGTCCCATTTGTTTATTTTTGTTTTTATTTCCCTTGCTCTAGTAAGTGGGTCAAGAAAGATGTTGCTGTGATTTATGTCATAGAATGTTCTGCCTATGTTTTCCTCTAAGGGATTTTTAAAACTATCTTTATTGGACTATAATCACTTTACAATGGTGTGTTAGTTTCTGCTTTATAACAAAGTGTATCAGCTATACATATACGTATATCCCCATATCTCCTCCCCCTTGCGTCTCCCTCCCACTCTCCCTATCCCACCCCTCTAGGTGGTCACAAAGCACCGAGCTGATCTCCCTGTGCTATGTGGCTGCTTCCCAATAGCAATCTATTTTACATTTGATAGTATATATAAGTCCATGCCACTCTCTCACTTCGTCCCAGCTTACCCTTACCCCTCCCCATATCCTCAAGTCCGTTCTCTACGTAGACGTTTTTATTCCTATCCTGCCCCTGGGTTCTTCAGAACTTTTTTTTTCTTTTTCGATTCCATATATATGTGTTAGCATATGGGTTTTTTTTTTCTCTTTCTGACTTACTTCACTCTGTATGACAGATTCTAGGTCCATCCACCTGACTACAAATAACTCAATTTCGTTTCTTTTTATGACTGAGTGATATTCCATTGTATTTATGTGACCCATCTTCTTTATCCATTCACCTGTCGATGGACAATTAGATTGCTTCCATGTCCTGGCTATTGTAAATAGAGCTGCAATGAACATTTTGGTACATAACTCTTTTTTTTTTTTTTTTTTTTTTTTTTTTTTTTTTTTTTTTTTTTTGCGGTACGCGGGCCTCTCACTGTTGTGGCCTCTCCCGTTGCGGAGCACAGGCTCCAGACGCGCAGGCTCAGTGGCCATGGCTCACGGGCCCAGCCGCTCCGCGGCATATGGGATCTTCCCGTTCCGGGGCACGAACCTGTGTCCCCTGCATCGGCAGGCGGACTCTCAACCACTGCGCCACCAGGGAAGCCCCATAACTCTTTTTGAATTATGGTTTTCAAAGGGTCTATGCCCAGTAGTGGGATTGCTGGGTCGTATGGTAGTTCTATTTTTAATTTTTTAAGGAACCTCCACACTGTTCTCCATAGTGGCTGTATCAATTTACATTCCCACCAACAGTGCAAGAGGGTTCCCTTTTCTCCACACCCTCTCCAGCGTTTATTGTTTATAGATTTTTTGATGATGGGCATTCTGACTGGTGTGAGGTGATACCTCATTTTGTTTTGATTTGCATTTCTCTAATGATTAGTTATGTGGAGCCTCCTTTCATGTGTTTGTTGGCAATCTGTATGTCTCCTTTGGAGAAATGTCTATTTAGGTCTTCTGCCCATTTTTGGATTGGATTGTTTTTTATTTTTATATTGAGCTCCATGTGTTTGTATATTTTGGAGATTAATCCTTTGTCTTTTGTTTCATTTGCAAATATTTTCTCCCATTCTGAGGTTTGTCTTTTAGTCTTCCTTATGGTTTCCTTTGCTGTGCAAAAGCTTTTAAGCTTCATTAGGTACCATTGGTTTATTTTTGTTTTTATTTCCCTTTCTCTAGGAGGTGGGTCAAACAGTATCTTGCTGTGATTTATGTCATAGAGTATTCTGCCAAGTTTTCCTTTAAGAATTTTATAGTGTCTGGCCTTACATTTAGGTCTTTAATCCATTTTGAGTTTATTTTTGTGTATGGTGTTAGGGAGTGTTCTAATTTCATTCTTTTACATGTAGCTGTGCAGTTTTCCCAGCACCACTTACTGATGAGGCTGTCTTTTCTCCATTGTATATTCTCGCCTCCTTTGTTAAAAAATAAGGTGACCATATGTGCGTGGGTTTATCCCTGTGCTTTCTTTCTTGTTCCATTGATCTATATTTCTGTTTTTGTGCCTGTACCATACTGTCTTGATTACTGTAGCTTTGTAGTATAGTCTGAAGTCAGGGAGTCTGATTCCTCCAGCTGTTTTTCTTTCTCAAGATTGCTTTGGATATTCAGGGTCTGTTGTGTTTCTATATAAATTGTTAAATTTTTGCTTCTAGTTCTGTGAAAAATGCCATTGGTAGTTTGATAGGGATTGCATTGAATCTGTAGATTGCTTTGGGTAGTAGAGTCATTTTCACAATGTTCATTCTTCCAATCCAAGAACATGGTATATCTCTCCATCTGCTTGTATCATCTTTAATTTCTTTCATCAGTGTCTTATAGTTTACTGCATGCAGGTGTTTTGTCTCCTTAGACAGGTTTATTCCTTGGTATTTTATTCTTTTTGTTGCAACGGTACATATGAGTGTGTTCTGAATTTCTCTTTCAGATTTTTCATCATTAGTATATAGGTATGCAAGAGATTTCTGTGCAATAATTTTGTATCCTGCTACTTTACCAAATTCATTGATTAGCTCTAGTAGTTTTCTGGTGGCATCTTTAGGATTCTCTATGTATAGTATCAAGTCATCTGCAAACAGTGACAGCTTAACTTCTTCTTTTCTGGTTTGGATTCCTTTTATTTCTTTTTCTTCTCTGATTGCTGTGGCTAAAACTTCCAAAACTATGTTGAATAATAGTGGTGAGAGTGGGCAACCTTGTCTTGTTCCTGATCTTAGTGGGAATGGTTTCAGTTTTTCACCATTGAGAATGATGTTGGCTGTGGGTTTGTCATATATGGTCTTTATCATGTTGAGGTAAGTTCCCTCTCTGCCTACTTTCTCTAGGGTTTTTATCATAAATGGGTGTTGAATTTTGTCAAAACCATTTTCTGCATCTACTGAGATGATCATATGGTTTTTATCCTTCAATTTGTTAATTTGGTGTATCACATTGATTGATTTGCATATATTCAAGAATCCATGTATTCCTGGGATAAACCCCACTTGATCAGGGTGTATGCTCCTTTTAACGTGCTGTTGGATTCTGTTTGCTAGTATTTTGTTGAGGATTTTTGCGTCATTGTTCATTGGTGATATTGACCTCGAGTTTTCTTTTTTTGTGTGACACCTTTTTCTGGTTTTAGTATCGGTGCTGGTGTCCTCGTAGAATGAAATTAGGAGTGTTCGTCCCTCTACTATATTTCGGAAGAGTTTCAGAAGGATAGGTGTTAACTCTTCTCTAAATGTTTGATAGAATTCGCCTGCGAAGGCATCTGTTCCTGGGTTTTCGTTTGTTGGAAGACTTTTAATCACAGTTTCCATTTCAGTGCTTGTGATTTGTCTGTTTATATTTTCTATTTCTTCCTGGTTCAGTCTTGGTAGGTTGTGCTTTTCTAAGAATGTTTCCATTTCCTCCAGGTTGTCCATTTTATTGGCATATAGTTGCTTGTAGTAATCTCGCATGATCCTTTGTATTTCTGCAGTGTCAGTTGTTACTTCTCCTTTTACATTTCTAATTCTATTGATTTGAGTCTTCTCCCTTTTTTTCTTGATGAGTCTGGCTAAAGGTTTATCAATTTTGTTTATCTTCCCAAAGAACTAGCTTTTAATTTTATTGATCTTTGTTATCATTTCCTTCATTTCTTTTTCATTGATTTCTGATTTGATCTTCATGATTTCTTCCCTTCTACTAACTTTGGGGGTTTTTTTTGTTCTTCCTTCCTTAATTGCTTAGGTGTAAGTTTAGGTTGTTCATTTGAGTTTTTTCTTGTTTCCTGAGGTAGGATTTTATTGCTATAAATTCCATTTTAGAATGGATTTTGCTGCGTCCCATAGGTTTTGGGTCATCATGTTTTCATTGTCATTTGTTTCTAGGTATTTTTTTATTGCCTCTTTGATTTCTTCAGTAATCTCTTGGTTATTAATAGTGTATTTTTTAGCCTCCATGTATTTGTATTTTTTACAGATTTTTTCCTGTAATTGATATCTAGTCTTATAGCATTGTGGTCAGAAAAGATACTTGATACTATTTCAACTTTCTTAAATTTACCAAGGCTGGATTTGTGACCCAAGATATGATCTATCCTGGAGAATGTTCCATGCACACTTGAGAAGAAAGTGTATTCTGTTGTATTGGATGGAATATTCTATGAATATCAATTAAGTCCATCTTTTTTAATGTGTCAATTAAAGCTTATGTTTCCTTATGTATTTTCATTTTGGATGATCTGTCCATTGTTGAAAGTGGAAAGTCCCCTACTATGATTGTGTTACTGTCAATTTCCCCTTTTATGGCTGTTAGCATTTGCCTTATGTATTGAGGTGCTCCTTTTTTGGGTGCATATATATTTACAATTGTTATATCTTCTTGGATTGATCCCTTGATCATTATGTAGTGTCCTTCTTTGTTTCTTGTAATAGTCTTTGTGTTAAGGTCTATTTTGTCTGATATGAGAATTGCTGCTCCAGCTTTCTTTTGATTTCCTTTTGCATGGAATATCTGTTTTCATCTCCTCACTTTCAGTCTGTATATGTCCCTAGGTCTGAAGTTGGTCTCTTGTAGACAGCCCATATACGGTCTTGTTTTTGTCTACATTCAGCCAGGCTATGTGTTGTGGTTGGAGCATTTAATCTATTTACATTTAATGTAATTATCGATATGTATGTTCCTATTACCATTTTCTTAATTGTTTTGTGTTTGTTATTGTAGGTCTTTTCCTTGTCTTGTGTTTCCTGCCTAGAGAAGTTCCTTTAGCATTTGTTGTAAACCTGGTTTGGTGGTGCTGAATTCTCTTAGCTTTGGCTTGTCTAAAAATTGTAATTTCTCCATCGAATCTGAATGAGATCATTGCTGGGTAGGGTAATCTTGGTTGTAGATTTTTCCCTTTCATCACTTTAAATATGTCTTACCACTCTCTTCTGGCTTGCAGAGTTTATGCTGAAAGATCAGCTGTTAACCTTATGGGGATTCCCTTGTATGTTATTTATTGTTTTTCCCTTGCTGCTTTTAATGTTTTTTCTTTTTATTTTATTTTTCATAGTTTGATTAATATGTGTCTTTGTGTGTTTCTCCTCGGATATATCCTGTATGGGACCTTCTGTCCTTTCTAGACTTGAATGACTATTTCTTTTCCCATATTAAAGAAGTTTTCAAGTATAATCTCTTCAACTATTTTCTCAGTCCCTTTCTTTTTCTCTTCTTCTCCTGGAACCCCTATAATTTGAATGTTGGTGTGTTTAATGTTGTCCCAGGTGTTTCTGAGGCTGTCCTCAATTCTTTTCATTCTTTTTTCTTTATTCTGCTCTGTGGTAGTTATTTCTATTATTTTATCTTCTAGGTCACTTATCCATTCTTCTGCCTCAGTTATTCTGCTATTGCTTCCTTCTAGAGAATTTTTAATTTTGTTTATTGTGTTGTTCATCATTGTTTGTTTGTGCTTTAGTTCTTCTTGGTCCTTGTTAAACGTTTCTTTTATTTTCTCCATTCTATTTCCAAGATTTGGGATTATCTTTGCTATCATTACTCTGAATTCTTTTTCAGGTAGACTACCTATTTCCTCTTCATTTGTTTTGTCTGGTGGGTTTTTCCTTGTTCCTTCATCTGCTGTGTATTTCTCTGTCTTCTCATTTTGCTTAACTTACTGTGTTTGGCATCTCCTTTTTGCTGGGTGCTGGTTCGTAGCTCCCGTTGTTTTTGGTGTTTGCCCCCAGTGGGTAAGTTTTGTTCGGTGGGTTTTGTAGGCTTCCTGGTTGAGGGTACTGGTGCCTGTGTTCTCGTGGATGAAGCTGGATCTTGTCTTTCTGGTGGGCAAGACCACTTCTTGTGGTGTGTTTTGGGGTGTCTATGAACTTAGTATGATTTTAGGCAGCCTCTCTGCTAATGGGTGGGTTTGTGTTCCTGTCTGGCTAGTTGTTTGGCATGGGGTGTCCAGCACTGGAGCTTGCTCGTCATTGAGTGGAGCTGGGTATTAGTGTTGAGACAGAGATCTCTGGGAGAGCTCTCGCCCATTGATATTATGTGGGGCTCGAGGTCTGTTGTGGATAATGTCCTGAATTTGGCTCACCTCAGAGGCTCAGGCCTGACAGCCGGCCAGAGCACCAAGACCCTGTCAGCCACATGGCTGGAGAAGGTGGGCTATGATTTAGGTGTCAGCCATTGCCCTGTTGTAGCTCTGTCCCAGCTGTCTCCAAATGTCACCCAGATACATTGGGTTATTCTACCATTCCTCAGAACTTGTACATGCCAGTCTAGGATTTGTAGATGTCCTCTTGATAGTCTTCATTGAAATACCTTGCATTCATGGTGGTGAGAGATATGCGAATAGGGTTGGTTCTCTTCAGTTCAGAGACTGGGACAGTCTGAGCCTTCATGTGGCCAAGTCAGGAGCAGCAGGCCAATGGTCCCAAAGTGATGACATGTCAGATTCCAAGAAGGCTTTCTGCAGTGCCTGAGCAGTATTCCCAAGGAGCCGCTCTCCTCAGCTACAGCACTCTGACCAGGGAACTCAGTGGGACCCTCAAACGAGATTTTCTGTCGGCCCTAGAGCCTGAATGCCAACCCAGGCAAGAAGGTGAGCAGAGCGTCTCCCGGCCCCATCTCACCAGAAGAGCAGACACCTTTATATTTTTTAAGAAATGAAGTAGTTCTGATTTACTTGAAGCACCCAGTGTGCCCCTTCCAATCCTATGCCTTACCTCCTTACTCAGAAATTGCCTTTTCTGAAATAGTATTCTGAAATTGTTTTTCATTTCATCTTTTTACTTATTTATATGTATGTGTATTTTTACCACATACATCTATGTTTATAAACAATATATGATTTTAGTGTGCATTTTTAAACTTTATATAAAGTGTCATATATCCTTCTGCAACTTTTATTTTTTCTTCTCAAAGTTATGTTTCTGAGAGGTCCCCAAGTAGATACGTGTAGCCATTTCTTATTTATTCATTTTTTATTTCTGAATAATATTCCATTGTCTGAATATATCACAGTTTGTTTATTCTCTCTTTGATGGACATTTTATTTGTTTCCAATATTTTATTATTGCAAACCATGCTATAATGAACATTTCTGTTCACATCTTTCTGTGCACATGTGTGAGTTTCTCTAGCTGTCCAAGATTGCTAGCCTTATTTTACCTCTGAGTAACTGAGTGACACTAAGCAAATAAATATGTGACTCTAAGAAATAGTTTTCAGATGTCTTCAATTTGTAGATGACCTGGCTATCTTACTTTCAAGAATGCTGCCTTTTTATAACTAGAATAACATTTTGAGATATTTTCCAGGAACTCCAGAGTGTCCGGCACTAATTTATTGAAAGTGATATTTAGTGTACTCATTTACTACAATATTCAATTAATTAGGTACTATCCAAAGGGCACAAGATGCTATAAACCTATATATTACAATATTCAAATGTCCAGTATGGGAGTATAAGAATGTGTGCTCATGGAAAACAGTACGTCAGTGAGTTACAAGGATCTTGAAATCCATGTGATATTGAAGGAAGGAAGAATGGAAAGGGAGGAGAAAGGGGGAGGAGGTATTAGATTGGGCTGAGTTGCAGTTAACAACTAGACCTTGTCATGTAATGGATTGTCAGAACACAACTTTATTTCCCTACCATATAACACTCCAGAATGTTTCCAGGTCAGCGAGAGTTGCAGTGTTGCTTCCTGAAGTCACTTTTCCAAGTCCCAGGTTGACTGTTGCTTTACCATCCTTAAACTGTAGTTCCCCGTGTTGATCAGAGGCTGTCATATCAGGCAGCCAGAGGGAAGAAGAGCGAGGGATAGCATAGATGGGAGCTATAAGCCAGGACTGAAGTTGTCAAATACCACTTCTCTCATTCCGTTGTCTGAAAATTAGTCACAAGACCACACCTTACTGCAAGGGATGCTGGGGGATGAGACCTACCCATGTGCACAGAAAGAAGAGTAAATGGACTTTGTTGAAATGCTAGCTGCGTCTTCTACAAGAATGAGGAAAGGAATTGGTATGATTTTAACTGAAGTATTTGCAGCAAACATTTGTCAACATTAGTGAGAAGGAAGAGTTAATACCAATTGAGATGGAAAGGAATTTACAGTCAAAAATGTTTCTCTCTCCTTCCTTGCTCGGAACAACCTGCCTGTGTTATTTTTATCTGCCTACATTTCATTTCCTTCTCTTTCATCTGGTAACAACAGGTCCCCAATACTCAATCCATATAGATTTTGGGAGGATACCCCTAGCAAAAGAGAATAGAGCTTCGTATTAGTCAGAGCCCTCCCCCCACCCCACCCCCCAAAAAGCACAGATGGAGGTAATGGCTGACATGCAGGTAGTTTATTTGGAGAATGTTCCCAGGGAGCAGGATTGAAGGGCTTAGGGAATAAAAAGGAAAAAAGGGAAACCAACACAAGGATCCATTATCAAGGTGGCCACCACTGCTATGGGGACTGATGTCCAATAATTGTATGCCTGAAAATGAAAGTGGGGAGCATTTATACATTGGTTTAGTTTATGTTCTGTCTACAAGACTCTGGAAATATGCTGGGGACTGAGTGTTTCAGTAGTGACTAGAGGTAGAAGTGAGGACAAAAGGAGCACTGGTGCTCAAGTGGTGCCTGAAAAAGGCAGACACCCCTGGCCTGGAGGCTCAGTACACTTCCACCCCCAGGGCACAATGACTGGGCCATGAGTGTGCATAAACCAAGCCAGGACATTAAAGTCGTCTCCCAGGATATTTATAACAGGAGCTGGTTTCTCAGATCTTTCTGATAAGGCTGAAGGGATCTAAGTCTGCCTCTGCCAGCAGTCACTTTCCTTACTCCATGGAGAAAATTTGCCTGCAGTGATGAGAGACAGAGGGTTCTGGTGATGTCAAGTCTCTTCTGGTAGCTGAGCTTCTCAGAGCTACCCTGATTCCCATGGCTCCTCTTTTCTTCCTCTGGCCTACCTCCCATCCATCTAATAAACACCCTAGTTAAATTGCCTCAAACTAATTTCAGTTGGGTTTCTGCCACTTGCAACAGAAATGTACCTAACGATATAGAAATGGGTAAGTAAAAGAGGAGTGTCATTTATTAGAGGCCCTCAAATCTAGAACTACATGACCTGAGGTATTCTGTGCAACCAAGAGGATCTCAACCCATTGCCAGATCTCCAAGACTCCCGAGGGTCAGACCATAGCAAACTCTGTGAACTGTAACAGAAATTTCCCCTTTTTAAGCAAAGTCAGGAAGTTTGAAACACAGTGGAAAGTACATGGGCTTAAGAGGAGCTAAAGCAATAAGTGAAATCTCCCTTCTCGGCCCCTTCTCAAAGCTCTCTGCTGTTCTCTCTCCCCATAGACCTGATGTAAGGTATCAAACCCCAACCCATGTAAATCACAATAAATTGGGATGTTGGTTCATAGGGCACAGATTAGCTCTGTTCAAAACTCTCCTGTCACCCTGTCCCAAGGAAGATTTGAAAGAAGCCTTCAAGCTGAAGTCCTACAGATGCACAGAACTCTGAGTCCTATTTCTAAGAGAAAAAAAAAAAGTGGGGTCAGGACGGGTTCAGATTCAAAATTTATGACTCAGAAAGCTTTCTGGCACTGATTTCTAGTTAATGGAGTCTCCAGAAATTAAATCAAAAGGCAGCCAAGCCAGGTCTCTCATCCATGGGGATGCTAGAGCCATACCCAGGCAGGAGTACCAATGAAGGTCTGCATATTTACATCCACACACTTATATTATAAATCAGGCTAACAAACTGCTAAACAATTATGTTCCACTCTCCTCCATTAATGAATCCCTCCATAATGACAGAAAAGCCAGGTTCACATCCAGAATTCTCAGACTGTTTGCTTTGTAATTTCTTTCAGAGCATGGCAGTGTAGGGAAGGGCCAGGACCTAGCCCCCAGCCTGTGGCCTACCCACTTCCCTTCTCACCTCAGCCCCATCCCACACCAAAAGTGGACATGCGCACACAGGGGGCAACTGCAGCACACATATCCTAGGACAATCTACAAACCCCACCCCCCAAAAACAGTGGTCCCAGGAAAAGAGACCTATGGAAACCCTGAAAGCAGGTTCCAGATCATTCTGACAGGAAATTCCAAATCCCAAGTGCCTGAAGGATGGTCTGCAGTGAATGTTGCAGATTCCAGGTGGGCACATCCATCTGGCCCCATAGACTATTTGCACAGTCAGAGGAGTGCTAGTGAGACCCAAGGCAGGGTGTGTGGACTTTGCCAGGTCTAAGGGTATGGACATCATTCCGGTGTCTGGGATCCCAAGGGCTACTCTGGCTCCAGCAGTATTTTTCTGGGTTCAGTGGGCAACCCTAGTGTCCTTTAAGTAAAGCTCTTTGTAATTTGAACTAGTGCGATAGATTTCTGCCACCTGCCACTGAAAGGATCCTTATTAATACACTTTCAATGCCAAAAGTCTCAAGCAAGTGGCCTATAGCCCACTGCTTCCATTTTTTAAAGCACTTCTTCTTACCATAACTTGCCAAAATGTACCTTCTTCTTTCAGCGCTCTAGTACACTGTACTCTAGAAAATCACTAATCCAATGGCCTTTTCCCCACCCCCAGTTAGCTGGTCTGCTCTACAGCATTTGAGTATATTAAGCATTCCCTTCTTTTTGAAAACTTCTCTTTCCTTAACTCTCGGATAACAAACAAGCTGACCTCTCTCCTATTTCTCAAAAAGCTCCTTGTAAATTGCTTTCAGTAACTCTCTCCCTAATTGGAAATGTTCTTCAAAGTCCTGTCTTTCTCCCTGGGCTACACTACTTCCAAAAGCCACTTATTAAAATATTTATTTGAGTCACAATGACGCTTTCTCTTCTCGAAGAACTTATTCACACTTGTACCTCAAGGTGTCTCCTCCTTAAAGATGAATCCCAAACTTCTATCATCCTTGACCTTGGTTCCAAGCCCCACTTCTTCACTTACTGGACACTTATATTTCAGTTTTTTGTTTTGTACTTTTGGCCATGCCACTCAGCATGTGGAATCTTAGTTCCCTGAGTAGGGACCAAACCCATGCCCCCTGCAGTGAAAGCGTGGAGTCTTAACCACTGGACTGCCAGGGAAGTCCCTACATTTCAGTTTTCAAATGGTACAATATAATACATCTAAAACTGCAATTATCTTCTGTAATTGGGTCTCTCCCATTTTTGTTGATTTTTGTCAGTTTTGTCAGTGATTCATCCCCCTAGTCCCCAGGTTTCAAATCAGGGTTGTCTTTGATTTGTCCATACTCTTTCTCCCATCATAAAGTCCTGTTGATTCTTTCCTTGCAAGATATTTCCTCTTCATCCTTTGGTTTTTGTTCCCCTTCTCTCTGTTCTGCTTCCAGTTTCTGTTCTGTGCTAGTTTACCTTTATTCTTTTACCACAACAATCCTGCTAAAGAAGTATTTTTTGCATGGCATTTCTTTTTCCTGCTTTATAACTTTCAATGAATCTCTATGGCCTGAGGAAAAGTCCACACTCCTTTGTCTGACACATAACACCTTGCAAGATGAAGACTCAGCCTCAATCTTCAGTGTTTTCTACTACTCCACTTGAAAATAAACTCTCCATCCCATCTAGGCCCATCTTGCCGTGCTCCTGGAACACATTCCTCATTCCCGTATCCCTGCCTTCATCCTTTCTTATGCATACCACTCCCCCTACCTGAAAGCCATCACTTTCCCTTCTCCTGCCCAAATCCTTGCTGATGAAACTCAAGTCCCAGTTCCTCCGTGAAACCCTCTCCCATTCCAGTTTGCAGTGTTTTCTTGCTTCCTCTTCTGTACTCCCATCTGCTCTATTTCTTTGACACATTAATTTATTGTCTTGAACTACTGCATAAATTTGTTCATGCTGTAGTTGCCTTTTAAATCAGATTTTAATTTGTATGAAAAAACTCAACTCCTATTTAGTTTTTCTATCACGCCTCCAATAGGTGCTTAAGAAATTTTACTATGTTACTTCTTTTTTCTAAAAGAAAAGGCTGTGCTTTATATAAAACCTGTTTTGTCTAATGATATCTGTTATTGTGGATATTAAAGATGTGGATGAAAAATAGCAAAACTCTCCTAAAAGATCCACTTTACACTTATCCATTATACTAAAAAAGTCCCCTTTCTCCCACCATTTGTCTTTGTTTGTGAGAATAGATTATTTCCCTTTTTTAGAAAATATTATTACACTCTGATAAAAGTTCTCTTGTTCGTAAATCCCTCTTACCTTCACTCTTTTCTGAGTGCAATCTTAGATCTTAGCAGATGTGTTTTTGAAGGTCAAAGAGAAAAGAACCAGCAGACTCAGCATAGTAGTATCCTTCTTTCTTTTTATTGAAAAGGAATCATTTCTATTCTAGCGCAAACAATGTATATTTTACATCATAAAGCAAGATATAATTTACATATTACATTTCTTATGAGATCTTTATACCCTAAATGTCATTCCCTTTTTTATCCGGTCACTTCTTCCTGCTTGATTTAACCTGCCAAGTACCCTACAAATCAGCGCCTTGTTTGTGTGTGTGTGGGGGGACTGGGGACACAGACAGATAGTTTGTATGTATTCATCTGTTATCTGGGTATAGATGATAAGGAATAGGGATATGCCTTTGAATTTTGTGTCCCTGAGGCCCTCTGTTGACACCTGGTTTAGGAGCCGGAAGGCTACTTCTCCAAATCACATATCAAACTTCTATTTTTTAAATCAATAATGAATGAACAAAATTGAGTGCTTGTACCCTGTGTACATTTCTCCATCAGATGCTTACATAATAGATGTCTGTGGTATTGATTCACTAGCAATAAAAGCTCCTGTGGCGGATGGCATTGGTTACTCTATGATATTCCTGGACAGCACTTGCCCAGGTGTTGGGTAAAATTGCCTAATTTCATCCAGCACTGGGGTTATGGGTTCAGGCTTTTCTCTTCACCACTGGAAATGAATATCAGGATGCAAGTTTCAAATGACCTTGTTTTACATGATCCTCTATCTCTTTACTCCCTCTTCTAAGATTTCCCCCTTTTTAGCAAAATCTTTTCACCTATGATATCTCTTCCCTGCACTATATAACCCAAATCCTCTTTTAGCTGTTCTCCCCAAACTCCAAAAGTTCACCAATTTCTTGGACTGCGCTCATTTCACAAAGAATGTTTTAATCTGTTAGGATACACTGTTCCTTTGAAACTTGATAATCTGCAGCAACTAGTGGGACAAAATAATTAGTTGAAGAATACTTTAGGAAGCAAGTAATGTGTGTTGTTCAACCAGCCTACATAAACCATTCAGTAAGAAATGTTTTAATAGTATGTTAAAAGAAGAGGGAATCAGCTGATGAAAGCAAAATGCGTAAGATGGGCTTCTTTCTTAATAAAAGAAGTTCAAAATCAACATAGGAAATACATTTTCAGATTGGTGGCTGTTTGACTGAAAAAATACCACCATTAGCTTAATCTGATATGCCAGGGAAAATAACAAATCTGTACTGAAAGTGCATCTTAAATCCCAAATCCTTGCCTGTCACTCAGAGTTGGCATATTTGACCAAAATCAATCTAAACCTTTTCAAATTACTGATAAAAATTATTAGAAATCCAAGTTGGTCAGGATGAAAACATAAGTCAAAGATTTGTCTGTTCTGTGTGTCTTAAATTATTCTTTGGTCAAATGATGTGATTTTTTGAGAGGTCTGCAAATATAAGCCTATTTCTCCTTTCCAAATACAAGGTTATAAGTATTTACAGCAAGGTAGCATTTCCTTGCTAGAAAACAAGGCTTCTGGGTACAGCAGCCTTCTATTAACATGGTATACTTTTATATTCCCTTTCCTCCCATGGCTACAAAGCGCTGGACATACAGAGAATACAGGAAAGAATGAAGAAGCAAATGATGAGAGCCTCACAACACCCCTGTGAGGTAGGTATTGTTAAACCCATTTTACAAAAACAGGTAAACCAAGGCACAGCATGGTAACATGGTTTGGTCAAGTTTACCTGACAAATTACAAAAGCACGGGTGGAAACAAAGAAACAAAGAAAAGGTCAGTCCTGGCTCCCAGCCCTAGATACAAAACTTTATTTCAATATATTAGAAGATAAAAATAGCCCACAATTGACTTTTAAATTTTTAGAATTTAGATAAACCTTTAAGTATTCCACTTAAAGACGTATGTTTCAGATTTCTGTTGAGTGGAAAAAGGACAGATGACGAAACGGCTTTCCCTCTTCTAAGTGTAATTCCCGTGATAGATCAGAATGTATCAGCATTCCACCAGAGTTCAGGTGCCAAACTCAAGGACATTTTCATAGCCTCAAATAGTTTATTTATTTAAAACCCTAATGTGAAAATTAGACCTGTTTTCAAACAGCTGCCCTATCAATTGCTCTGTGGCCGTAATGAGAATTTTGTGTAGAGAAAGAAAGGAAATGAGATCCCTAATAAAAAGTCTTATCACTGTAGAAATAAAGACACTGGTGATGGTGTGAAATTTGCTCTTTGTAGTGTTTGAGAAACTGCAAACTCAAGCTTGCAAGAATATTTTATATATATATAATATATAAATATATACAGTATATATATAAGTGTGCATCTGACTACCCTTAAGGCACCAAAGAGATATAGGCCATGCCTTTCACAACTTAGTCTTTGTTTTCCTAGAGAAATGTCTCTCCCTCTCTCAAGTGAAAAATATGTCTTCTGTCAAATAGCCTATGACAGCAAATCATTCAAGAAAAAACAAATATCTTTAACTTAGGATGGCTGATTGATTGGATGGGGTGAGGGGTGGTAGTGATGGTAATATTATCCTCTATAGTTTAGAGCTTAAATCTAGAGCTTATATCTAGAACTTAGAATTAGCCAGACATAGCCAATCACACTGGATCAGACAGGCCAGTGACCAGATGTTGTATACAATTGCTTTTTCTTTCCAGTAGCTGATGGAACAAGCTTACCATGACCAACAGAGATGGAGACAATGAGAAAGGAAATTATGTCTGGCACAGATTCTTTAGAAAGACTTTGGCTTTTCAGAAGTTCCTAGAGCTTCTGTACAGAGAACTAGGAAGAAGGATAGTGTAAGACACTGAGGTTCAAACAGGTCAATGAGGAGACTATAGGCAATTATTCTGAATATATATACATATATGGTTTCTTTGGCTGCTGTAGATTCTTTTAAAACCCATACAATCATGGGGGTGGGTGGGCTGAACTTAACTGAAGAAGCTCAGAGTATATCAAGCAAAGCATATGAATAGAAGGAAAAACAAAATTAACACACACAGAAACAAGTGGTGGTGTTATCCCAGAGGGAGGAGGAACATTTGTTAACTAATTTTCATTTTGCTCCTCTCCTGCTTTTCTCTGCCATGGTCCCAATAGTTTAGTTCTGTGTTTGTTTGTTTGTTTGTTTTTGTTTTTTTCCAGCAGATGTAGAAATGACAGAGCAGGATAGGTGTCTTATGGTTTTTGATTTCTTCTTAGGCCTGTTTAATTATTTTTTTCCTCAGTTGACTGTTGGCACCTGGTTCCTCTGTAAACTATATTCCTTGGCCTTCAGTCTCAGGTTGGCAATGCTGTTGGCCATGTTGATGCCCTGTGCAGGGCTATTGTTGGCACATGTGGCAGAATAAGTAGCCATGGCGCTGTAGGGACAAAGGAGAGAGCAGGGAGAATAACAGGCATTAGTTTCATAAAGCTGCAAGTCTGCCCCAGATGGGTACAAGTCTCAGGATGGGGGCAGGTAGGGGCAGGTGGGTTGGACTACATGACCTCTGAGGCCCCTTACAGCCCCAGATTCCATTAGTCTAAGGCCCTTGGAAAAGGGTGGCAGTGTTTTGAAGGGCAGGGAAAAACAGTGGAGCATGGAACAAGATGAGGGGAAAAGTATTTTCTGTGTTGGATACAGTGAGTAATGATTTATTTCTGGGGTGAGAGAAGAAAGCTGCTTATGGTGGATAACAGGTGTTTCATCAGTTGACCAGTTAAAACAGTGTTTAATCTTGTCCTGCCTACATCACCAGCTTGTGGGAGTGAGGAGGAAGAGAAGGAGGCATTTGCAAAGAAACTAAGGGGCATTTTTCATTCCTCATTCTAGGTAGCTGACATTAATCCTAACATATTTTAGATAATCACTGAATACCATATTAAATAGCGTACTTGGAGAACCAGTTAAATAATCTAAGATGACTTCTCTGCCTTTGTTGATCCACTGGTTGATAGTACCAAGCACTGCCAAATCAAGAGGTTTCCATTCCAATTGGCCTTTATTTTATAACTTACTCAAAAGTACTTGAGCAGCTTACACTGTCTTTTGGGTCAGTTATTTTGGAAATGTTTAAATCTCTTAGATAAACTAGCAAATGCTCCAGTTTCAGTATTCCTGACCTCAGAGGTAACTGTTTCTGACTGTTCTTATTACTGAGAAAAACCCTAAGTTGTTTTTCATTGTCAGAGACTGTAATTAAGACCTAGGAATACCGCTGGGCAGAAATTTGTAATTGGTGGTTTTCTATTAATTGTATCCATGAATTTCTTTTAAAGGAAAAGTAAAGGTTTCTTAGACTTGGATGCAAATTATCCATTACTTGATACTAAACAGCTATAAGGAAACTCATTTAAATTCAATGAAAATGTTCCTAGTTATTTCTAAGATTAGCAAAATACCTTTCAACTGAGGGCTGGAATGAGATAGACTTATAAATGGAATGACATGTGCTCTTCTCGTGCCTGCATTCCTGTGCAATTTTGTTAGCCGCACAGGAGTTTGTGGTTCTGGGGATCAAGTGACAGACCAGAAAGAAAAAACTAAAGCTACTCTACAAATAGAGAGACTGTATCATTAATACTTATTTGGGACACCACATAGTCAAGATTTACAGTCAAAACTTAATAGTCAAGACTCACAATAGCCTATTTCAGCTCAGTTACTAGCAATTAACCCAGGAAAATTGGGTTAAAAAGTATAATTAGGTCTTCCCAGAAATGTAATCCTTAATTTAAGACCCTTATAACACTGGTATGTGTGTGAGTGTGAGTGTCTATGGTTGTGTCCTATGGCAGGCAGAAGACTCAGAAGGGTTCCAAAATAACCCTACACTCTTCTATTTCATTGTTGTGTGTTTCACTCTTACTCATTTCTGGGTGCATGATCTTAACTGTCTACACAAAGTTAGATTTATCTATAGCACCCTGTACTTTTCCTTTTAGGACTTATTTTAATTCCTCATACTATAAGCCCCATAGATGAGATACCACATCTGCCTTGTTCACCACTGTGTCCCCAGGTAGAACTAGCACCATGTCTAGCACATATTTGGCATTCAAGAAAGTATTTAATGAATAGATAAGTAACTGACAAATATCTAGATATTGTATGATTAAACAGATTCCTGCTCAATATCAGTGATCTCTGTCATCCTGCTGTGAGTGATGATTTCTAAAAATATTTTACCAACATGCTTTTATTTTAAGGAACCAGTCCTTCCCGTTAATTTTGCTATCTTAATCGAATGTGCAAAATCAAAAGGGACATGACAAAAGCAAGACTGATGATTGCATATTCTTAATCCACCATAAATAGCTTTTAACAGTAAAAAGTGAAAAAATTTTGCTGCAGGTTAGACTTATAGAATAGACTATTACTTCTACTACTGTCTACCAAAAGACAAAGATAGAAGGAGTCCCAATTCATGTAGGTTTCAATTAGGAGTGAGATAAATAATCAGAACAACCTGTTAAAATGGGACAAGTTTTTTTCTTTGTTACAATATACCAAGAAGTCTCATTTATTTTCAAAACCCATATACATATTATCATTTAAGTTCTGTATGAATTACATGCTTCCATTCAAGACCCTACCAGAAATATATGCAAATCCATAAATCCCATACTCAAGAAATTTCTAGGATATACTGAAATCTAAGATTTCAAAGAAATAAAAGATCTAAGTAGCTAAGAAAAAGATAATTGGATTTGGGAAATGTACCTAAGTTATAGATTATGACATCAACCAAATCAGCTTTTCTCAGCCAGATTTCTGTGAGAGAATTAAGTCCTAAAGATGGTACATAGTACAATTTTAAATGCATAGGAGAGAAGCTGAGATTTTGAGTTATCTGTATTATTTAAGTACTGAGAATAAAATTAAATGGCTTCTGAAAACAGGAGACTAAAACTTCATGAGAGAGCAGAAAGAAAAAAAAATTCTCTGATGGCAAACTGTAGATTGTCATGGAGTATTGTGCTTTTACGCATTTGGCCCAATTTCTTGGGGGATATGTTTTCCATCCTTTGAGATTCTGGACAAGCAAAGTCCTATTTAATAGAGATTCTCTCTTTTTGTGATGATCAAAGGTGTGGCCACTTTCTTTAGCAGACAAAGGGAATTAGAACCATGGAGAATTAGTTTACTGAAGATGCTGTTACTGTTTTCTAGAAGTGTCTACTGAATTTGCGATTTCAGTTTTATCTATTATATAACCATTTTGCTGCAGTTACTTCATAATTTGCTAGTATCATCTGGTTTTCTAGTCTGAAGACTTAGTATGGTAATACATATCTTGGAAATACTGAGATTCTCTAACGCAGGCCAGATGTTAATAACCCAGATGAGATGAATGTTGATCCACTTCCCATCTCAAAACCAAATTAATGAAATTAGAGTTATATTTTACACAGGAGATTGGATTTTCACTGAGACATTTTTCCTTAAATAGCCACCTGTGTTTGCAGAGTTGAGAACAGCACCCTTGTCTAATTGTACTGTGGTGGTGTTCTAAGGACACCACTGTGTTAATGAGACCATGACAATGACTTATATGTAGCTCTTAAGTTAGAGGGATGTGAGAATAAAAAAGCAGTTGATATTAATGAATGAGTTTTGCAATATCCTATACACTTGATAAGTGATAAGATTTTCACTCTATAAACGTTTAGGAAAGCTATAAACTTTCAAAAATCGGTCTAACTTATTTCAGCATCGCATAGCCATAAGAAATAGGATAAAAGAACAGAGACCATCTTAATTCACATCCTCTAAACAAACATTTAGAGTACATAACTTTATAGGTAGAGGCTAAAGTGATATTGTGTGCACACACTAAAGAAAATGAGTATGTTTTCCCTCCAGTAGTTTGACATGAATCTAGTTTCTCAACTTAAACTAAAACTACCATTTAGGCAAATAGGGACCAGTCCTTTGACATACCAGTAATAAGCAAGACATGTTACAGGTCAGAAGAGACAAAATTAATCCAAGAGCAGCTTAGTCATGCTTTAAAAAGACATTAGAAGTATGATGGAGAGGACCCACTTCCAAAAGTGACAACAGATGCAAGAGAGCCTTGAGTGGCTGTCAATCTGAAAGATTGTTCATGACCACCTGTTTTCCATGTCACCAAAACTTCTAAAGCTCTGTGTTAGGAAAAGAACGAGAACCCTGAAATGTTTTCTCACAAGACAGAAACCAATGAGGTTAATAAGCTGTTTTCAACCAAATTAATGGGGCCATTCGCACCATGTAAAATGACCTCTCCTTCCTAAACAGGATTAAGCTTCCTGGGCTAAAAAGATGAGGTTGAAACTAGGTAAAATTTATTAAGCACATGATAATGCCAAGAGCCTGCTTTCCAACAAGTAGAGAGCCTGTCCATTGGTCTTGCCTTCTGCCTATTCCTCTAACAGGATGCAGACATGAGATGAGTACTAAGACTGGGCTTATAGGGTTTGGCCAAAGCAATATTTCTATTTAGTTTTGAAGAATGTAAAATTCTGTGTGTCTGTGACCAAGAAACGACATTGCTGTGTACAGGGCATTGAGGAATTAGAGATGAAAAAGAAATACTTGTATCCTATCTGTTGATTCAGCAAATCTGCTCTGGGACTTGCACAGAGCTGACACATTTAAGTAAGCTTGAAATTTTTCCCTCTCCTTATTTGGAGATTCCTAACAGATGGAGCCCAGCCACAGACAGCAGAATGCTAACCACCAGCAGGGTTAGAGTTCTGTTTTCACTGGGGACAAATCATTTTTGATAATTTCAACCTACCTTGAGAGGTTGTCGTGAGGGATAGTGTGTTAAAATGACTGCCAAACACCAAGGAAGTATGGAAAATACTATACATGGTATGGTTTTAAAGCCAGGAAACTTATGACCGTCTCCCCCTCTGCTTTCTAATCACCCAGAGTGTAAATCCCACAAATCACTAAACAATTGAGGAGAGCTGGGGGAAAAATACTACCTGACTCAGTTTTCAACTCTAACTTTGTTTTCTATTTGGCCCTTTGGGACAAATGATGACAAGCTATGGAAAATTTCACCCCAAAGACAGATCTGTCAGCCCAAGAAGTCTATGTGTCCTCCTGAGATCCTAAGGCTTCCCAGCTTGGGATTTTTTGAAAGGCTGTAGAGCTTGAGGTTTTCATGACTCTGTGACGTGTAGAGGTTGGAGATCATCTCTTTGGTTTGTTCTTTTGTCAATGCAAGAACAGCAGGGGTATACTTGCTTCATCTAAGAAAATTCAATATGAGTTTTACTAGGGAAATTTTACTTTTAAAGAGAGACCCGATAACTCCTTTTGGAAGTGATCTTTTTTGTGATTTAAATAATCATTTCCAACTTCTGTTTTTAAAACTCAGAAGTTGATTTTTTTTAATGTACATTTAGCGCTTAAAGTGGACACATTTGGGCCATATTTCATTACTAAGCCTTCAGTTTGCACTGCATGTTCAGTGATGCTTCCACCATTTTAAACATTTCTTTCTAGAAATGTTTTATATATGAAGACTTGCATCTTTCTGTTGTCTCAATGATTTTTGTTTCTCTCTTTGAAATACACATTGCTTAACCGTAGGTTCCAAACGCCCGTGTATGATATATAATAGGGAAACTACTGCTAGCTCAAGCTTAGATATAAGGTTACATAAGAGATTCAGGACCCAACTGGCCTGAAGAACAGCAAGAGCCAGGACAAGAACATAGTTCTTCTGACCTCTGTCCCATCTCCTCTAAAACCTCACTATTCAAGGTATGTACCAAGTGTCAACAGCATGGGCATCACATGGGAGCATGTTAGAGGTACATTTCCCAGGTCCTGCCCCAGACTTACTGAATCTCATTCTGCATCGTACCATGATTCCAGGTGATTCATACGCCCAGTAATCTTTGCAGAGCCCTGCTCTAGGCTATCAGACTACTCCTAACTCTATGGACGTATTTTCTTGCAGTTTTGGTTTCCAATGGTGTTCCCCACTTGAGGACCTCACTGCTTTCATATCTAGGACTGTTAAGCCCCACTTTCTTGAATATACTTAATTCCCATTGAAACCCTACCCCCAGCAGCCGCCCTCTTCCCCCTCTGACAAGTTACCTTTTCAGTGTCTTCCGTTAGAATCCGTTATGAAGCCCCTCGTGTAAACAACATCTTGGGAGGGACGAGGATCTATTTTTGAAAGTGTGAAAGGGAGAAATGAGCCAAATGCGTTCAGCAGATGTCAGGCAGCACCATGACCACGATCAAATGAGGGGAGGAGGAGGAGAAGGTGGGGGGGAGGGAAATTGTGGATAAGGATCGCTGGCCTCTCTTTCACTTGTCATTAGTTTTCTTTGAAGCCCAGCCCTCCCTCTGGAAATGGCACTCCAGACCAACACTGCAGAGCTAGGCCATTCTTTATCTATCTTTCATAGGAAGGGATGTCTCTGCAGAAAGGTTTCTTGACTACTTCATCTAAAACAACAGTCAAAAGTCCAGGACTTGGTAAATCACTGCTACCCGAGAGGCAGAGCAGTACAAGGTAATGAGTCTTAAATAACTCTAGTGCTTGTGTGTGCTTTCATTTGCATAAGGAAACAGTTCTTAGCTAAGCAGTGAGCATGTGTGCCAAAGACAAGCTTCTTTCAACTGTCCAGGGGTAGATAAAGAAGACACCTGCCAGGACAGTAGTGTCCTGTTAAGGAATGCTTTGTTCCTTCTGGTGACTCAGTTGCCTACCTGATATCATCACCTCTAACACCCTCGAGAGAATGAAGGAGGTCATGACATGCTATAAACAGAGTGACCTATAAGTCTCAGTTTGCCAGGGACAATCCCAGTTTATGCCTGTTGTCCTAGTGTCATTATTAATAGCACTCCCCTTTTACTTCAGAAGTGTCCCTGTTTGGATGATAAATTATACAGCCACCACTCTAGATATAAAAGACACCCAGAAAAAAGTATGTTGGCTGTTTCCCATCCCATAATTCTGACCATATGCACGCTATCTGCTTTGAGTCTTGGTTTCCTCCTGTCTTCTTCCACAGTTTGCTGTGGAAGTGAGCAAACTGTCCTCTCTGGCAAAACTGTCTGCTCCACTGTCCCTGGGTTGCATGACCAAGCTGCCTCACTCATCCCAGGGGTTACCCGCACACCCCAGAATGCGGACCTCAGTTGCAGGCATGCTTCACAGATCTGAGACAAACCCTGAATCAAACAGGCATGTTTACGTAGTTTCCTAGTCTTATACTATTTACTATTTTCAATATCGTGTAAGATTTAATTTGAATGAAAATATGGTTATGTGGCCTAATACTTTGGACAGAAACAGGGATCATGAGCCCTGGCTCTAATTCTGCTTGCTGAAGTCTTAAACTTGGGCAAGTGTTGGGTCTGTTCTTTGGAACCAGATCAAGGACAGAGCTGCCACACAGGAGCATCCAAAGATTAACCAAGAGAAATGCCTTTTAATGAATGTCACATGTGAGATAACTAATTTGACATAATAGTACCAACAGAAATAGCAAGTTAATTTTCCATAACACAAAAGGTCTATCATTTCCTTTGCTTTTCATCACTTGGTTTTCTTTTATATTTCCTTAACAAGACTTATATTTCCTACCAAGCTTCAAAATGTGAAATCATAATGTATTTTGGTTCTAAACATAGCAGAAAAATCTCTAAGAAACAAAATAGCTTTGTGCCACTTTTAGAAATTAATCAAAATGTAAACACTTCAGTCAACATTGGGTCAAAAAACATTACTATTGATTAAATTACTGCTTAAACCATCATTTTTCTACTTAAATCTGGAGATTAATTTATTCTTCATACAGAATATGAACAATCAGATTCTATGAAATTTTTAATTATTTTTTACAAACTCTGTGGCTAAGAGAGAAATGATATAAAAGTATACCATGAATTGAGTAAGAAGTACTAGGTTATATGATTTTTAAGTGAAAGGAGCAGAATACAAAATAGTATTTATACTAAGTCTATACTATATGAAATACTGAACTCTAATTGCAAAAATAAACACTAATTATCTCAAGATGGTAGAATTATGAGTGTTTTTTAAAGTGTATCTAGTATTTCTACATAATCATTCAAAGTAAAATAGAACACTTCCCCAAATAGCACACATAAATTGCATAATAATTTCAATTAGATGCCCATATACATAGTATGTATAATGCAGGCACAGGATTTGAACTTCTGCTGAGGTCCAGGTAATCTAGCCATTAATTCAGGGAAGATTTCATCCCTGCTCATGCAGTGTACTGCCCTCCGCCTCTCACTGGTAAGGACCACGTGACAGCCATCTGGGTTATTACAGCTGGTATGAAAACTTCCTCACTAGGATCCAGGAAGAAAAAGGAGCTGAACTTCCTGGTTGTGACCAAATTCAAACCAGAGACCTTGAAACATCAAGCTCTGATCCACATCCATTTCCCAAGCCATTTAATGAGTCTATGAACTATCAATATTTATCTGAAAAACAAAGCAGTCTTCCACTTATTTAAAATATTAAAGAATATATGATTTCACGATGGTCTTCAAAATATGTTTTTAGTAAATCCTATGGGAGAGGAGTCTAAATTTTAAATAGGACACACAGATATGACTAATCTTTTGAAATCAGCAAAGCATACTATGTCTGAGAGCAATAGAAATTTCCAGTTTCCTATGAACAGAGTCTCCATGTACTAAGACCAAAGCAATTCAGGCTAATTTTACAATGGGGAATTTAAAAGAAATTTTCAAATCCATTTATGGTGTTTCTTTCAAGGAACTTACTTGGAACAGAGAGAATATTTAGATGAGGTTTTTTGCTTTGATTAGAGTGATCAACTTTTGAAAGTATTTGCATTTCACTAATGTTGCATTTCACATCAGTAGCTCAGCATCAACTGGGAGATAATCTTATAATTAGTTTAAAACCTCTCTTTAAACTTTTAATTAAACTTAGCAATAAAAAGGTAAACAGAAGCATAATAAATGAATTTGTAAATACTTCCTCCTCCACTGCAATCAGCCAGAGAACACATAGCCTTGATCTGGTTTCTAAGAATACTCAGGTTTAGGTTCAAATAGACACTTTAGACTGATGACAATGCATTAGGCACATGTGTCTCAGCTTCCCTCTGGCATTAATCTGTATTTTCTGGACAGCATAATAAATGGAGGTTTAAAGCCTTTCCAAGCCATTGAAATAATACTCTGTTATTTGCTTCCTTAAAATTTTTCACCTTTTAAATATAAAAATTTAGTGTAAATTATACATTGTTTTTATATATTAAAAAAAACCACACACACAAACTAACCCCTCAAAGAACTTCAGATAAGTAGACAAGAATTAGCAATAGATTAGGAAGGCATCTTGGATCATAAGACATCCCCACCTACTAACAAAGAACTATGGCCATGAAAGTTATCTGAATGATCTTGGGTTTTTTCCCCTTCTCTCTCTCTCTCTCTCTCTCTCTCTCTCTCTCTCTCTCTCTCTCTCTCTCTCTCTCTCTCCTTCTTTTTTCCCTTCCTTACTTCTTTCCTTTTCATTCAAAATCAATTTTATTGTGAAGTTTGCCTTTGGTCCTACACTTAGAGCCTTACATGTTAAATTCCTACTTGTGTATAATCAAACCAATCTATCAGATTTGGACATGGAGTGAAGTTTTGTTCCAGAATGATTACAAGAGGGACTCTGGGCATAGCTTAATGATCTTTTCTTTGAGATTCTTCCCCATCTTTGCAAGTTCCTGAGTCCAAGAGGAGATTGCTGATGGACTGCCCCTCTCTCTTCTGCCCCAAACCCTGCTCCTGGGGCAACTAGTAATCTCCTGTGAAAATCTGGGGATGTCAGCAAGTTGAATGTCTCTGAAGAGGTTAACCCAGTAAGAAATGTCAGCCAGCTGCACAAGCAGCTTTAAACGTGACCAACCGCTGAGAAACATGTGGAAGCGGAGCAAGGGAGAGTGGACCAGTCATTCACCTGTACGGAGAGGCCGTCCCCCAGGAGAGATAATCAGTGGGTCTTGGGGCAGGACGAGGTACGATGGGCTGCTCCACAGCAGTCACATCTCCTGAGTAGGATTTGAGGAGGGAAGCGTTTTTATTGGCCAGCATGGCTCTCTCATTCCTGCGGAATTTGGCTCTTCGGTTCTGAAACCACACCTGGAAGATTGTCAGGAGGAGAGAAGAGCATGAGGAGGGATAGAAAAAACAAAGAAGAGGTTCCATGAATAAAGTCCTGGTTGATTTTTATCATGCAATACCTTCCCAAGGAAGATATAGGCTAAGTATAGAATTCTTCCCAGAACAACAGAAAACATGCCATAATCCTTCCCTGGTGGGCCATGTTCCAGGGCTATTAAGGACAAAGCCTATTAGAACAGGACCATGAGGTACTTCCAATAATCAAGCTACCAGAGATGGGATCCATGACTAACCCATGTGACAGCAAAATATGGATTATAATCCTTGTTGTAATTGTAATAAAAAAAGAAAAATCTCGTTAGACTTCTGCACAGATACAATGGCATTTTAAAAGTTTTTTCAAAATTCTTCAAAAGGCAAAAACTTCAACTGCTTTCATAATACTTATTGGATATGTAAAGAAAATTCTCCATCTTCCCAAAAGTAGACCCTGCGACAGGATTTAAGAAGCAAATAGTTTATCTGGGAGGTGCAAGGTGTAAGAGAGGGAGGAAGTAACAGAAGAAAAGCAACCTCTAACTGTGCTACTGAACCAGCTTCCTCTGTGGGAGCTCAGTCCTTAAGGGGCTCTAAGGACTGATGCAGGGCACACACCTCCCACCGGAGGGGTGAGAGAATTGTGGATTGGTACACTGGCTCCTGTCAGTCATTGATTATAAATGTTCCAACACTTCTGGCATGTCTCCCGAAGTTCTAGAAAGAAACTTGTGAAACAGAAATGCAGATAATGAAAATGGGAAGTTGGATGGAGTATATTTAATTGTAGGGTTCCAAGGAAATGGGCAGTACTGATATCATCGACTACAGCTAATGATAAACCTACCATTTATTAAGTGCTATTAGGGCTAGGAACTTATATAAGCACATTACCTACATTATTTCTAGTTATTATGACAATTCCACAATTAGGTATTATTATTTCTATTTCAGAGTTGAGGAAACCATTTCAATGAGATTAAGTAATCTGTTAAAGTTCTCACAAGTAATAAATGGCCGAGTTTTTGAGCTTAAGAACATCTGACTCATGATACTACAACTCTTCCAGACTGCCGTGGTATTTTATTCATTCATTTACTCATTCAAGAAGTCTTTATGGCGATTGCGTTCTAGACCCTGGCCTAAATACCGGGAATGGAGAGGTGAGACTTATTCTCTGCTCATAAGCAGCTCACAATCTATTAAAAGAAGATAGACATGTAAATTTGAAAAATTACAAGAATTTTAAGTGCAATTATGGAAACGCATGACAAGGTGTGTGAGAAAGAAATCCTATGGTGCAGAGTGGGACAATTTCACAGTTCTAGTTGGTAACATTCACATAAAATACCACCTGATTGGTGCACCATGGAAGACCGGGGTGCAAATCAGTAGAGGCAGAATCTTTTCTGGCTTCACGTCTTTTGTTTCTAATGTGTCCTTCATATTGCTATTAGAGTTATCAATTTAGATGTGAATATAATTGTATTAGGGCTTCGCTTTAGCTTTATATCATCCTCTGACTCTCCATCACCCACAGATTAAAATCAAAGTGTCTTACCATAGAACAAAGACTGTTCGAGAATTAGCTCATTGTCCACCAAGTCAGCCACATCCTCTATCACTTGAATCTCATGCACTGGCCCTTCATCATTTCCAATCCTACCTGGGCTTAAGACTCCCAAATATATTTGGTTATTTTCCCACCTACGTGTATTCACACTGAATGTTCTCTCTGCCTGCGATATTCTTCCCTTTGGTCCACATGCCAAAGACATGTTTTTTAAGATTTAACTTTACTATCACCTTCTTTGTGAAATGTTGTAGTGGAAAGAACATAACTTTAAAGTCTAACAGAGTTGGATAAAAACACTGGCTCCGTGACTTTAAAGGTTTGTCCTTGGATAGTTATTTAATTTCTCTGATCCCCTGTCCCCCAGTCAAATGAAGATAATTATACCTACTCACAGGTTGTTGTGAGACTTGGCTCAGAATGGCTGCTTTATGTTCACGTATTCTCTTTTTCCCCAGGCAGATTTAATCATTCCCTCCTCTGGTCTATCACTAATTCTTGAACATTCCTTTAGTGTAGGAATCATCTTACTCTATGATAATAGTATGATATGCACATCTGTCTTATCTGCCCCCAGTCTGTAACATCTTTAAGGAGAGAGGCCAGTGTATTATTTATGCCCAGCAAACCAAAACCAGTTCCAAGCGAATAACAGATGCTCAATAAACATTTGAGGGAAAAAAGTGAATTTTGCAAAGATGATAAGATATGGCTTCCATCCAAGAGGCCTTCACAGTCTAGTTGGGGAAGTTGGCCCACATACAACTCAATATAATACATGTCATGTTGCGATAAAAGCCATAAATATAAAGAAGGCCAGAGTCAGAGGGAGTGGTTCACACTGGCAAAGGGTAAGACTTCATGGAGGAAGAGTAAAGTCACAGAGGGAGAATTCTGTCCTGCTCACGTGGGAAATGTTCACAACTCTAAAAGACATTAGAACGTAGTAGGATGGAAAAGGTGGAAGATAAAATAGTTTCTGCATATAAGAAAGTCATTTGCTCATTGTTGTGATGGGGCCAAAATAGCTCTCAACCCAAAATTGTTCTTTCACATTTTTTTTTTTTTTTTTGCGGTATGCGGGCCTCTCACTGTTGTGGCCTCCCCCGTTGCGGAGCACAGGCTCCGGACGCGCAGGCTCCGGACGCGCAGGCTCAGCGGCCATGGCTCACGGGCCCAGCCGCTCCGCGGCATATGGGATCCTCCCAGACCGGGGCACGAACCCGTATCCCCTGCATCGGCAGGCGGACTCTCAACCACTTGCGCCACCAGGGAGGCCCTCTTTCACATTTTTTAAAAAAATTTCCAGCATTGCCCTGTCCAGGTTTCCTTATTTAAAATTCAGATTGCCATGGCAAAAATGGTACTTTCAGGAATTGTGGGTTATTGGCCTAAAATTATTTATTAGGCCACTGCAGGCCAAGCCTGGGGTATAAAACATATGGGGTCTTGAAGGAGAGGAAGGGATTTAAGAGTAGAAACAGAGAACGTGTTTGGAGAACTGTGGTGAGCAGCATGGGGGAAGAGGATGTGGGAAGGCAGACCTCCCAGTTCTGCTTTGGACTGCAGGATGGAGAGAGCAGAACTGAGTTTGTGCCTGTGGACCACTCTCATCTGAGCCCTGAGAGACTGCCACGCAGTAACACACGCATCCTCACGTATGCCTTCTCCTCACCTATCCTCGGGGGCACCACAGTGCCCAGGCAACTTTCCCCTTTTGTCAATGACATTTTTTTTTCTCCTGGGGAACACTTCTAGGTGAAGTCCCTGTTTCCCATGGGGAAAACTCTTGCACACTCTCTTCAGGCTGAAGGGACCTCTAGGACCCTCTCCCTCAACTCAACGAATGTCTCTCATAGCATAGGGTACTAGATACAGTTCCTACCCTCCACACCCTTCGAGTCTAGCTCAAGTCCCCATCAAGAGGGTTATTATTTGCAGAAAGAAACCCTTTAAGCCCAGACTGAACACAGATATGCAAACAATAACTCATTCGGGAAGACGACAGATTTGGCCCACAACCCGTCTTTATCAAAAGAGCAGCCTACCACTGGCAATATGGAAAATAATAAAATCTTGACTCTCAGCAAAGATAGCAAAGCACTGCTTGAAAAAGCATTTAGCCAGAAGACTCTTTTTTATTTAAAATTCACTGTAGTGCTTAAAATCATGAACTCTGAATCTGCATATCTGTCTTCAAATCCTAGTTCAGCCACTTCCTAGCTGTGTGACACTGGGGAAACTACTTTAACCTTTGAGTCTCAGTTTCCTCATCTGCAAGATGAATAATGTTATCCACCCCAGTGAATTGTTGCGAGGATTAGACAGATTAGTTTATGTAACTACAAACACTAGTTGGCATGTAAGGGCTCAACTAGTGTTAGTTATGATTATCATCATTATTATTCCTAATCACAGGTGGTATTATTTCTAGATGTCTGGCTTGTAGTTGATTGTCTCATGGCATTCATATTAGAAACACATGCTATTCTCTTTCCCCTGTCTTACATGCCCTTACCCTTCTTTACTTCATAGAAGCACATCATCATCTATTTGAATGTGCTTTTAATGCAGTTCCTAAGGGCAAGGTCTTTGGTGTGTTCATTTCTGACTCCCATCCATGTCCATAATTGTGTGTATTTATAATACATTTCCTGAAGATTTGGATATTCCCAAAGTCTGGGGAGGAAAACTGAGATGGAAGACAGAGAGTTCATCTCTCTGGCCACCCTACAGCTCAAGTCGAAAGATGGGATGTGGACGAGGGAGGGTGCAGAGTCAAATGCTCCAATGGACAATGTTTATAACACGGATCTGGAAGGGTGAGAAACACTGGGAGGAATGAGACCTCTAGCAAGGCCTTGTCTGCCCTACTGAAAGGCATTCACTTCAATTTTTAAAAATACTCTGCTGCCAAAAGAAACACAATTAGAAACTGATTCTGTTCTCATGTTGTCCATTTATAATTCTTTTTAGTATCAGCTCTGGTCTGAAACCTACAAGTTGTGTTTTTCAACAGTCTTCAGAGATGTGCCTCTAAGGAGGGGAATACTCCGGTTACCTGCACTCTGGCCTCGGTGAGGTTCACCCGGCGGGCGAGGTCTTCTCGCACAAAAGCATCCGGGTAGTGTGTCCGCTCAAAGACACGCTCCAAAGCCTGCAGCTGGCTGCTGTTGAAGGTTGTCCTGTTCCTCCGCTGCTTTCTCTTTTTCTTTTCCTCTGAGTTCAGTTGATCATCTGGAATAGAAGAAATTGATGATAAGGAGCTCAAAAGTCACGTTGGAGGTCCCGGTTTACACTTCTTTACTGTGTACCTAGAGTGAGATTGTTTCCTTGGCTCACATGCTTATCGAAGTGCTATAGCCGAATGCCACTTTCAGTGTGCAAATGCAGGCACTCGTGCTATCATGTTCATACGCCAAGAGCCCACAGTAGTTCTGATGCTTCGTTGCTGCTTCTAAATCTGGGACCAGACCTGAACTGTCAGAGGGATATTTTTTGTATGCTGAAAAAAAAATTTTTTGAAGCCTGTTTTGTCAAAGAGGGCTAAAGGAAAATTTAACACCTCTCCATATTCTCTGGAGATGGGGGAAGGAGAGTAGATTGCTTTGTACCTCATTTGTCTTAGACAATATTAGAAGGATCTCTGTTTTACCATGCATTTTCCTGGAAACAGCAAGTGACTCCTAACTGTATTTGCTCAAGGCTCCATGCTGTTGCTGAGGCAGGCTTCAGGGGTCTCAGCCTAGATCAGAGCTAGTGCTATAACGCCATCAAAAGCTGACACTGACCTGAGAATCACCCTCTAAGAACTCAAGAACAGTCCTGAAACATCTCTGAAACAGTTTCACTCCAGCTTTGAGTTCTAAGGCTTTGAGCTCTTGGGAACCTTTGGAGAATCATTTCCCCATGTTTTCACCTGTCAAGATTCTTCCTTGGTTTTCTCTGAGTGCCCCCAAAGGCTCCCTGGCAAGCTGATCATCCAGGTTTCCCATGGCAGTCAGAGAGTAGTGTGCTCCTGTCCTGCCACCCTCCTTCAGCCCAGACAGGAATGATGGACGTGTGAAGCTGAGTGGAATACCAGCTGTGCTAACACCATCATCAAGCCCTCACCCTGACGCCCAAGCCACTGCAGAGCCCATGTAGCACTCAGAGATTTACAGTTCAAGCTGCTCAGGCCCAAGTCACATGCTCAGCCTGAGGAACTGAACTCACACTTCCAGTCACTTTCCCCACTCAGCTCAAAGAAAAATATGAGGAGTGAGAGTGAGGATGGAGAAAGAAGAGCATGGCCACTTGCTCCACATTCAACAGAAAGTAGCTCTCAGCCATTTTTTCCAACATGTAAAGTCTCCTGATCCTCTCTGACTATAAACACACAAAACACTCAGAAAATTACTAGCATGAATTCTAATGCCCCGAGGAGAGTGACCCACCCCCCTGAGCTATAGTAGTATTATTACAAATTGAGGGCATGTTCCAGATTTGGGTGGGGATTCAAAGTGCAGCTTAAATCTAGGAGTTCCTAGCTCAGATCTCTCAGTGCCTAACTGAGGCCTCCAAGGCTTTTTGATGAGAGACCACTTCTTCATGAGTGCTGCTTCATCAGTGATGCCCTTGGAGCTCAGAAGAGAGACTGCTCATTCCTTCCTGATAGTTAAAGCACCTAGATATAGTAAGTGCTTGTTGAATCTGTGTCCAGGGAAAATGTGAAACTTTTCCTGTCTTTAGAAAATTGTTTCTGTAGGAAAAAAAAAAGCCGTATGATCTCAACCACATTCCCCCAGCTAAGAAGCAGCTGACACCCATTCTCTCAGTGTTATGGTTGTGTTCAGAGTTGACCACCTCTCTAGTTTCTTCCACTGTGGTACCTCAACAAGGAGCCCTGCTTTGAAGGCACTTTTGTGACACTCTCAATAAGAAGGTCAGATCAGTGGCATCTTGAGAATGGAGCCAATTTAATTATCATGATTTCTGGGATCTATCAACGCCTGGAATATTCCATCCAACAACCCTGATTTTACCACTATTTAGCTATTAGCAAAATTAGTTTATAATAATGTCAACACTAGAGTTCAAACACCTAGGATCATACATCTTTCAGCTGTTGCCTTGCATTTGTATGCTCCTATGTGAATATTTGAAGGCATTCCTGTTGCTCCCATTCTCTTTCTAAATCTTTTTACAGTTCTATGTCTTGCACTTCAGGATTCTCTCAGTCATTCAGGCCTTTTGACAGCACCACACCTGTATTTCATGCTCCTATTAAACAGAAGTCTGCAAAAAATCTTTAGCTTGCATACCAACCCTAGACTGAGACCAATTAGACCCTAGGCTATTTTAATCATAAAAAGGAAATCCCTTGTTAAGCCAATCCCATGATTTGCTTTCTTTCCTCAAAGAAAATGCTTTCTCAGGTATAACCACAAATTATAAATCCTTTATGCTGTTTGGTAAGCCCATTTCTTCTTGTACTGTCAAACTATGATGGAGAACAAGAATGTTTTATGTTTTGTTGTTAGTACTACAACCTGCTGCATAGCCTTTCAGTAGTTCTTTGAAATCTTCCACTCTTCACTCACATTCCACTGCCTGTCCACCATAAACCACCAACTCCCCTGACATGGGAGCAAGGGAAATGGAGAATTACAGTTTATGACAGAGAATAAATAGCTGTGATGACCTGAAATGATTCCAGCAAAAGTTTCCCAGTGAATGTTCTTGTTGTTTTTAACAAATGAAAACACCAGTCCAGATCATGTTGAAGGTGAGAAAAGACACACAAATAACAGGGGTCCAAGGAGTGTATCTGGCAAATGTCCTTCAGAGCACAAGTATAATAGAAAGAGACAGTGAGGGGGCAACAGAGACAGCTTGAGCGGCAGCCCTTCGGCTCGTCTGTCTTTGCTCACTAATCACCAACTATGAGCTCCCTGTTTTCCCCCAAGAACACAGAACAGGATCAGTACAATCTCATCAGCAGCATGAGAGAAAATGTGAACATCATACGGGTTTACAAATGTGGGGTATTTGAAACACCCGAGATAAGGACTGTTATCAGATTCTGAACTCTGGTTGAATACACAGTAGAGAAAGTAGTGTATTTCTATCATTGCTGGAATATCATCTTTCTTGTAAAAACAGCTACTGTAAAGGTTGATTTTGAAGGATGCTGTCCAAGGATGCTGACAGCCAATTGGCTATCAGGAAATAGCTAATTCTTTGGAATTCTGAAATGGGTAGGATTCACCAAACTGCAGGATAACCACAGAGTACATGGATACATTTTTATCAAAATCATGTTTCAAATCCAAGGTGTTTACAGATTTTATGGATGATTATGTATGTTATGAATGATTGAGTAAATTGTAAGTATGCAGTTACTGCCATGCTTTCTAATAAAAATAAGAAAAATGATCTTATTAGCAGGTTAATTTTCACTTGGATTCATGAGTCATAAAATATTGGCACCACATGAAACCAGGGGAATTATCTAATTCAACCCTTTTATTTTACAGATGAGGTAAATGAGGCTTAGAAGAATGAAGTGATTTGCCTCAAATCACAATACAAGCTGTGACTGAGCCAGAGCTAGAAGCCAGGACTCCTTTTTTTTATAATTTAAGGTATAGTTGATTTACAATGTTGTGTTAGTTTCAGGTGTACAGCGAAGTGATTCACATATATATATATATATATATATATATATATATATATATATATATATATATATATAAAATACATAAAAGAATATATATTTATTCTTTTTCAGATTCTTTTGCTTTATAGGTTATTACAAAATATTGAGTATAGTTCCCTGTGCTATACAGTAGGTCCTTGTTGGTTACCTATTTTATATATAGGTAGTGTGGAAACCAGGACTTCTAATTCCACTCTACTTTTAAGTGCCAATGACAATATACACCCTGTGCAGGAGAGGGGCAATGACTCACCAGAGATATAAATAAAAAACCACTACCCCAGGAAAAAATTTTATGGGAAAGATAGGTTTATCCAAACTAGCTGTATAAATAGGGTCTCAGGAAGAGGGTCCACGTGTATCACATGTTGTTATCCCTGCCAGAAAAGCCATTTAAAAAATGCAACCATTCTCATCTAGGACAGCAATTTTGATCCAGATGTTCTTGGATTTCACTTTTCAAAGGCCTCTGTAAGTGCTTGCTTCATCAATTAAGTGTGTGCAGGGTTACTTTAGCACAGTAGTAAACCCTCATCTTCCATCTTCTCTTCACATTCATATTAGTACTTCCCTTTCTTTCATTTTAGGACACAGTTCAAAATCTCTGTCTCGGGCTTCCCTGGTGGCACAGTGGTTGAGAATCTGCCTGCCAATGCAGGGGACACGGGTTCGAGCCCAGGTCTGGGAAGATCCCACATGCCGTGGAGCAGCTGGCCCCGTGAGCCACAATTACTGAGCCTGCGCACCTGGAGCCTGTGCTCCACAACAAGAGAGGACTCGATAGTGAGAGGCCCGCACACCGTGATGAGGAGTGGCCCCCACTTGTCACAACTAGAGAAAGCCCTCGCACAGAAATGAAGACCCAACATAGCTATAAATTAAAAAAAAAAAAAATCTCTGTCTCCTATGACACACCTTAATCCTACTTTCTCTATACAACTTTGCTGATAATGCCAATCCATATTGATTTCTCCATATCTAAATTCCTAAACATATTTTAGTACATAATCAAATACTTTTTAAAAATTATGGTTCATTTCTTTTTATGTAAATGTTTTGTCACCTCACTGAGCTTGAGTATTCCTATATAAAAGACATAAGGTCTTTGGATAGATTAAATGACAATAAAATTTGAAAGAGTTATAGTAATATTGTGGTATAGAAGTAGTCCCAGAAAATTAGAACCTTGGTGATTTATGTAAGGTTTTGGAGGGCTGAATAACTTCTGATTCCAATTATTATTTTTAACAGTGCATAGTAAATAATTAGGTTAACATTATCTTTTGTCCCTAGATAATTTTACCTGTGGAGGAAAAGAATCTTTTTACCATGTTTCTTTTTCAAACAGGTTCACCACCAGATTTAGAGAGATGGGAGAAAGCTGGGTGGGTCTGACTCTTCCGTAAATGAAGGAGCTGGTCCTTCTTTTTTATTCCCTACAAGAAAAGCAGATCTAAGATAAATGAATGATTTCAACAAACAGGAACACGCAGCGGGAAGAGCTGCTAAAGAAAATGGTGTTTCCTATGGAACAGGATGTTAGAATACTTATCAAGCACTTCTTTAGGTAAGAAAGCTGTAAATTCTAGGGAATTTAAGTAGAAGTTTCAAGAAGAAGTTAAAGAGAACAATAGCTCTGTCCTTGGCTCTAGCTTGAAATTCACTCTGAACTTCACTCGTGGCTGCTGAAGTTGCACTGAAGGGAGGGTGGAGAAGACAGGGAGGAATGCCATCCTCAAGCATGAGGAGAACGCAGCACACCGCGGTCCCTCCTCACTAAGGTTTGCACTCACTGTGCAGGCTCCAGTTAACTCCCAAAGGCCCTGACCCTCTCCTGCTCTGTACCTTGTGGGACACTGGAGATTCCAAAATCAGTCAGCCAACTGTAATTTAAAGGTACAGCAAAAACATATTTTAGGAATAAAATCTGAAGAAAAAAATGTGTTTCGTATGCCTGAGTCACATCAATTTGAGAAGAAATCTGATGCAAGAAGATAAAACGCCAGCTTCAGTAGCAGAAACCAACCATCACATCAAAGCTTGTCATCTGCCTTTTGGCTGAAAACATGGCAGGCAAGCGGATCTAAAGAGCAGCCTGCTGATCATTTTATGGGCACTGAAGAATGTTTTCAAAGGAACTTATATTGCACAACTACTTACTTTAATGGGATTTGTGTGGTTCAGGCCCTGTAACCTTTGGAAAATTGAAGGGAAGTATAATTGTAAAAGCCACTAAAAACTGTTTAGCTTTTATTGCAAGGCTTATGAAAAGCAGTGAAATCCAGCTATGGCATTAATTTGAGTTTCTTTGGTTACACTAAGCTCCAATTGTAATTAGGACAGCATCCTTTTAATAAGTGCTCTGATAAATGGCACATAGGTCCTCACTGGGATGAGTGTAGACTGAGTTTAGCACATCCCACTGACCAAAGCCAAGTTCAGCAGCACATCCGCATCTTCTCTGCAGCATACCTGGTATCCTCCACTGCTGAATCCCAGCAACTGTCAAGAGTGACCAGGTTTCAGCCAATACAAATGCCCAACTGTACAGCTATTACTCACCTTAGGGTCATGGCTGCCAGAACCTGAACTTTGCATCATGGTCTTTGATGAGTATATTTTTTCCTTTACTGTCAACTTGGCATAGACATGGTTTATTTTTGGTCAAGTATGAGTCTTAAACCTTAGAAAATAGCATTAAAACACCTTGAACATTTGGGGGAATATATGTTCTTCGGAGAATAAAATGCTCTAAAATGTTTGAAATAATGTTATTTTGAATGGTTTTCACCCAAAAGATGGATCAATGGCTCTGTGTAAAGCTACAGTGGTTTCAAGCAGATACAGCTCAAAGTTGAGTTCTCTGACTATAACCAACTCTCATTTGAAATAGAAAATACTGGAGAATATGAGGTATCATAATACAGTTTGTACTGCTTTTCACTTCTTCATCTCACATATTTGCTTTCACCTCTGTAGGACCAACACATTTCCATACAGTTAAAAATATCAACACAATCCATATCATCTTATCTACTTTAACTCTCTTAAGACATTTTTCTGAAAGGATTCCTGACCAGAACCTTGAGGATATCTGATACAAAGCAAGCCTTCCGATGCAGCCCTATATTGGAACCCTAGCTTTCTTCTGGGACTATATTGACAATTTTCCCCATGCTATCATTTTTCCATGTGACTCTGGGTCTATTTTAGACTATAACTTCAGAGTACAAAGTTTACATGTGTATTTAATTGAAGCTCTTATCAATGCTCAGTGAATACAAATTAATAGTCAGACATAAAATATTCATATATTGGAATTATTATCATAGGAATTCAGTTACTGCACGAAATACCTTCTCTTCAATAAAGACATAAAATTCCAGCTTCAGATATGTAACCTACTCCCAATTCTCCAAGGATGAATCACTTATTTACTCATTTTTCAATTCATTTCTGGATGTCGAAAATAGTGGAAAATGAGAATGTTTTACTCAGAGCCAACTACACTATAATCATGAGGGAGTGCAGTGGAGTAGAGAGGAAAGTTCACTGGCTTGGCATTCAGAATGACCTGTGTTCTCCTATAGGCCCTGCTACTTTAGTAGCTGTGTGGCCTTGAGTAAGACACTTCACTTCTCTGAGCCTCAATTTTCAAAACAATAAAATGGAAGTAAGACTACCTACTTCCTAGGGTCACTTGAAAATATAATGAACACAGAGCAGGCAGATAGTCTGTCACAGAGCAGTTGTTTTGTAAGTGGTGGATTTTACAGCTACCACTGCTGCTGCAATTTCTCCTTGGAGGTGGATTGTCAAAACCACTGCTGTTCTTCCTTTTTTCTTCTGCTTACTGTTTGTTGGTATCTAACTATTCACTAAGATCTCTATCACAGCATAACTGGGGAGATAGTGAGAAAAACATTCAAATACGTTGATCTGGCTTAGTTAGGTTTGATGGAGAGCATAGTTGAGATCTAGGGAGCATGAAAAATGAGTAAAAACTTTACAAATTAAAAAGAACTGAAACATGACAATAGACCCAAAATTGTACATGGAAATCAGTGCAGTTGGGGTCATTTTTCTACTGCTAGTCAATTCCTGGCTTTCTAACAAGGCAATCAATTTTCCTTTCTCAATTAAAATTTTGAAAAGAAACTTTCAGAAAGCAGGCAGATTCTAAGACTCAAAGACAGTTAAGCAACCTGCTCCTTTAACAAGTAATCTCACTAGAAACAAGTTTAAAAAAAAATACAGGAGAAAGGAAGAAGACAACCAAGGGCTAAACCCAGGCTATGAAAATTCAATGATTTCGCAGCCTGTTTGCCTCAGGTTGACTAATTTGGTTGCCACATGTCTAAAAACACAAAAGTTGGGTCATACTACTCAATATTTATTCAGTGACTTTTTTTTGTGTAAATGTCTGAGCATTTTGGTGAGTTCCAAAGGGATAAAAAGAAACCAAGGAAAGCAAATTCTGGGAAAAGAGTGAGTTCTGATGGAGATTTTAAAAGCTTTCTAAACTTGTAGTATTCCAGGTGTGTGGTCCCCTTGGAAGCGCCCGGTATTTCAGTAGGATTACAAACAAAGCTTTAGAGGAGTTATAAGCTCCTGTCTTCTTTGGGTAGCATTTTCCCTTTGTAGTAAGACTTGTTATTTTGTAAAAGACACAACATCAGTCTTAACATTAGCAGTGGAAATTGGTGTCTTCACGGGAGGCAACCACTATAAGTCATTTTTTTTTAATGATTCATTTTTCGGGTAATAAATTTTAATGTCCTCAAGAAAAATATGGTAAAAAATACGTTTTTTAAAAAAAACAAACAAACATAGCTGGCAGCAGATAGTAATGAAGGAGATGTACATGATTAATGAGTCAGCTCAGCTCTTGAAAGGACAGTAGTGGTGGAACAAGACTCTTTTACTTGGATAAAAAGACAATTATGAGGCTTGAACACTTGAGAATAGAAGCATGACTTGTCTTTCCTTATGCTTTTTCATCTCAAGTTAAAAGGACAGATGCCTATAGCAGAGAAAGTCACAGAGAACAGAGAATTAGCTTTTCATCATAATAAAGATGGAGCCAAGGATAACTCTGTTAACACTGGACAGAGTGAATGAAGAGGGCTAAAGAGGAGATTAAAGCCCCTCTCAGGTGTTACTCTGGCCTCTGACATCAAACTAATATAAAGACTAAAATATGCCAAAATGGTCAACATAAGAAGCCTCGTATCTTTAAACAATGCTTAAGTGAAAGGAAATTAAAATTCTCTTTCAAGAATTAGAAAAGCCAAAGTGTAAATGGTGGTTTAAAGCTTGACATATTCTGAGAAATGTATCACACTGTAACATCTCTGGATTTCAACTTTCTTATCTGTAAAATGGGGTTGCTTTAAGACATAAACAATACATGTTTTTTAAAAATTATAACAACTAGGTATATACACATTTCCTTCTATTTTGCTTTAAATTCTGTTATGGAGCAATTGTGGAAATTGGCAATTAGGGCGTTAGATTGGCAATCAGGAGGTTCAGATCCTAATTCAGCAGGATTGCTGACCAAATATGTGATGTTTGGCCTTAGTGTTCTTACTGGAAAAATTATAGGTTGGACTAGGTAACTAAGATCTCTTTCAAATCCAGCACTGTGGGTTTTTTGGATTGTTTTTATATTTTCGGTATCTAGCCCAATAGAAAACTTTTAATAATTGTTTGTTTAAGGTAATGACTGAACCATGTCCTTTGGTTTTTGTTATGTTTTTGGTTTTGCTTTGTTTTGTTCTTGTCTTTGTTTTGGAAAACCTTTGGCTAGATGACATATTGGATGAAGACTATTCTGTAATTACTCATGCCTGGAGGAAGCTGAAGTGATTGACCCATTCCTCTATGTCCAGAGTACTCTGCAGATATGTCTCCAAACTGAAATTAATGTGAATCTTTATTTTAAAAGAAATTAGTTCACCTATAATCGCAGTCAAGAAAAAGAGGAAACCTGAGAGGTTTCTAAGAAACAGTTATTCTAACATTTAAATTTACTTAACAGAAATGAGAATAACTGCTATTTCTATTATTACTTCTACTAGCTTTGACCACCTAACTGTGGGTTGGGTGACAGTACACTTGCTGAAAACACTGTCTATGTCAACCACTTTAGACTAATCCCAAAACTGGTGCCACTAACAATGGTCACACTTATTATTGACCTTCACATCCTGTCTCTATCACCTTATTCATTCATTTGAACCAATATTAAGTGTGCATCTACTACACACCAGGCAAGTAGGTGCTCTGAGAAATAGACAAATATTACATGTAGTCCACCTTCAAGGAACTTTATAATTGATTTGGGAAATGAAGCCATGAGCACTTGAAAAGTAAAGTAAAAACAGAAAAAAGAGATTCCAGTAGATGTGGTGGCCATCAGAGCCAGTAATGGGCGAGGGAGGAGGACAGAGACACCAAAGTGGGTGGCAAGTAAGAAGACACAGTTAGCACGAGCCTCCCTCTGTCACCTGTGAAGTTAAGCATCCTTTTTTCAGCTACATTATGACTTGTCATTCCATTCACCCCATTCTGGTTGTTCAGCTAATGATGCTGACAAATCATGCCTTCCACATTTGTCATTCATACTCTTCTTTGACCCCGTCTGTCTTTGCCTAACCACACACACTAGGCCTTTCCCCTATCCACTGACTCTTTATATTGATGGCACCTTCTCCTCCTCCAAGTCTCAGTCAACCTCCACAGTTCACCTCCTCCTGTCAGCTCGCCATAGGGACCCTCTTTGATCACCAAGCAGAAGTAGCCTTCCTATAACTATTCCCCTTCCAGAATCGGAATGAACCATCTGCTTTGTAACTTATGACAACCTGTAATTATTGCTGTTGACTGGCTCACACACTAGAATATGAGTTTCATGGGGGCAGGAACCTTTTCTGACTTGTTAACTGTAGTATCCCAGCCTCCAGCATTAGTGCCTGGCATACTTTAGGCTCTTTTCTTTGAACGACTAATGAATATGTTAACTGTGCTTGGTGAAAATGCCTATTCTGTACACCTGGTTGATTCACACTCAGCCACCAAACCTGACAGCCCTTTCAGGGATGAGTTTCTATAAAGTCTTGGCACAGAAACTTTCCTGTTCTGAAGGATTACTGCAATCTCTACAAGGCACAAAAATTCCAGGAGCATGCGTTATCCAGGTCTTTCATGCACTTTCTTTGTACATGACTTTGCATCAGTAATTATCACCCCAGTCAGAAGAGAGCCTTGAGGCAGGTGAATAAGTGTGTAGAACAGAGCCCTATACATCGCAGTTACACTCATTAAATCTTTGACTTTGGTAATGATGACACATTATGGAATTATTGAACATTTTAGTTGTGACCTGATACAGTTATTTCTGTTCCAAAAATATATATTTTTAGCTTTAGGTTGTATTCTCTTCTAGTTAGTTATTTCTATGTTTTCTGTTCCTTTTCACTGGTAAAGGAGCTTGGGCAAAAGCATGACTAATTCATTTGCCAACATACAAGAACATTACTGTCTGTCAACCACACCTAAACCTTAATTATATGGTGATTTCCTCTCCAGGGATATGTGACTTTTAACCAGTAAGAAAGCTGATGCACTAAGGTCATATGAGAGAAAAAAGAGTTTGGGCAAAGTACTCAAAAATCCATGTGGAATAATCTTATTCCACTGAATCATGTCCCCTGCTGTTGAACAGCCCTAAAGAACTCCTTGTTAGTAGGTGATTCTGTCTGCCTAGAGTGGAAACCTATGAGTAATCTATGTGTCACTGTGACTCATGTCATGGCCACCACTTCCAACTCCGCATCATCTGAAAGTTGGCAAGAAGACTTTATACTGCTCAACTCATAACAGGAAGAAGCCAGGATGGAGGAAAGACCTAATAACAAGTTTTACTGATTAAAAAGAAGGTAACTAGAAAAGGAGGATAACCAAGGGTAAGTACAAGGGCTTTCTAGTCACCACCTAAATCTTCCTCTTCTTTGACACCTGTTCCCAACGTGCATCCACTGCCAATACAGCCATTCCTCCTTCCACATCCTTGTGTCTTTTTACAGATTTTCCCTACCTTTAGATTTGTTTCCAACCTTTAAGTTATTTTCAAGAAAGGACTTTGATAGCAATACATTGAACCAAGAGGAAGGACAAACCGGGACAAACTAGTGTTTAATTCCACTACAAAACTAGTGTTTAATTCCACTACAAACTAGTGTTTAATTCCACTACAAAACCATTCTTCAACTTTCATTTGCTAGCTTTCTTCTTATTTCTTCTCTATGCCTCTGCAATGTTGACAAAATGGCACAGGGTTTGATGATGTGGTTAGCTTACTGGGAAGGCAGCACCTTTAAAATAAAGCATCTTAGGAATAAACTGGAAGATTTTATGAACTCAGGTGACTCACAAAAAAAACATAATATGGATTCGGTGTGTAGGTGGGAGAAGAGATTTTAGAAAATAAGATTTTATAAACATAATGTTTGCCATAAATTGGTCGAAGGAAGTGTGCATACGGTAACTGATCTGGGAAAGTGAGACCATCCTAAGCTGCAGTTTTATACTTTTTTATCTAGCCAAAGAGGGAGTTACCTACAAGGAAATCAACTTCCTTCTTGCTCTTCAGTTGTATTTTGCAGACCCCTGCTGGGCTCCTTCACTTTGTTCTGTTTGGTTGTTTTCATACTAAGGTTTTCCAGTAGTGGTCATACCTCCCTTGAGAGCATAATTAAACTTCCTTCTTTACTACAGGTCTGTCAGTTTGGAAGTAAAGCTCCTTGGCTGAAGGATTATCATGATTTTCTTTCCTGGAAACTTCTAGTTTTAGCACCAGTCTCAGATCTTCCCAAAAACCAAAAGGGCACTAACTTTGTTTGCCACTAAGCCTAGGTGGTCACCGAATGACATCAGTATAATTAACTCCGTAACTTCTTGACTTGAGAAAGTCTAGTTTTATATCAGACTTTATCTCTAATTAGTCATAGCCCCAGATCAGATTTTCATGATAGTGGTTTTATACCTTTCCCCAGCAATCCAATATTTATGTCTTTTCATAGAATTTTATTATAAAGACAGTTTTATATAATTGGTGGGGGCAGGGGTGGGGGAGGTACTCCAGTGGATTAAAAGTCAGACAACCTGGGTTCTTGACCTGTCTGGTACTAAAAATCATGTGATTTTTTTCCCAGTCATGTAATCTTAAGCATGTAACTTTGCCAAGCTGGGTTTCCATTTCTATTGTTATCAAATGTGGCATGTTATTAGATTTTTAAATATCTTTTCCTGATTTTAAATTATAAATTCTTCTTCAAATACTTGACCAATGAATAAATCTGTGCCCTCAAAGAGGTATATAGTAAAGAATAATATATTTACTTATTAATTATCTCCAATTTTGGAATCTATGACTAACTAGATATTATATAACTCCACAGATACACATTTTTGTAGTCAAATTTGCAGTGTTCTTGATGTTTTAAATAACATTACTGATGATCTTTGTGGATATCAGGGTTATTTCAGCATTGCATAGATGCTTATTTTCTTTTAGATAAACTTTAAAGAAAATGTTCAGATTTAGCAAGTATTCAAACAGTTGAGAAGAGAGCAAAGATGAAAAACCATTTTATAAAGTTCTGGAATTTTAAAATAATCTGACATTTAGAGGTGGGGGACATTTTTTATAAAAAGTCTGTGCATGTGCATGTGCGTGGGTGTGTGTGTCTGCATGAGTGTGTGTGTGACTCAGAGAATCCTGTGTTGAACTGCAACAGTGCTATAAACATGAGAACCAGAAGCAGATCCAACTGCCCACAGTGGAAAGGACCAACCTTTGGCATTGTGAAAGATTTTACTTGTTTGGGCTTTCCGTGTAGCCCACTAAAATTGTTAAGACCTATCATCATTACCTAGTCTCATGTCAGCTATATCTGGTAACTCACTTTGACATGTTAGTTTCTAGGTAGGAGCTCCCCGACAATGGCTCATGTGATATCAGTGCCAGCTGGCCTCAGCTGTAAACAAAAAAAATCTTAAATAGATATTTCAGATGTTTAAAATTTAAATAAACCAAGGCAGAGTGTGTAAGGTTCCAAGTAAGTCAATTGCCAAGTTGTGCTGGTTGGTACACCCAAGTGCTGTATCAATGAGGTCTTAAATTGCTGCATAATGCAGACATAGAGGAGGGGAAGTGGCACAAAAGGAGTAGGAGTGCATTAAAGATGAATCACTAAGGATGCTCTTCCATTAAACTGTGAGTGTTTGTACATTAACACCATCCCACTAGGACCCAAGTAATACGCGAGCCTTTGGAACCATTTGCAGTATATGTTTCAAAATCCAGACCAAAGCCACTAGGTAGATTTTATGGGTCCCTCTAGAAACGCAGTTTCTTGTCAGGGCTGGAAAAATAATGTTGCAAAGGATCCAGTAACAACTGAATTTAGGCCTGTTAGTTAGATTGCAAGTTGATGCCTCTTCCAAAAGGAGAGCATTCAGAAAACCAATTTATTTCCCAGGCTGAGAGAAAAACTCTTGACATTTAGGGTTAAGAAAAGTTTGGTGTATAGTCTATTATACACAGGGTGCAGATCTGTTGGGGCAAATCTGTCTACCATTTTATTTGTTTCAACAAAGACTATCATGATGGTGAGTTCCTCCAAGATCATCCCTTGTGGGAGCTCAGGACAGGAGACAGGAAGATGTATGTCACTGGCTTTCCCAAGTCTAGCTTGCTTCTCAAGGTGCCTTTAAGAATATAGTACAGCTAAGAAGGCAAGTTTGCATACAGTCCTATACAATGACTCCAGTGACCAATGGCCAATAAATCAATTACATCTTTGTACCCTACTTAACCTTTGGATATGACAAATATTTGGAGTGTGTTTTTTGTGGTCTCAAGCCAAAAGTTAACCACAGCCTAGAGATTTTTAAACCTCAGGAACAGAACTAGAAATCTATGTTCCCCACTTTATTCTCAGTGCAGTTGGAGAGAATAGAATTCCATTAGAGAGAGACAATGTAATTGTGTTCATAACTTCTGAGGGTTGAGAGGTTGCATTTTTATGATGCCTTTCTTCCAAAGATCATAAAATACCTCACATATGCTATTTCATTTATATTCCAAATGTGTTTACAGTATAAGAAAAGAGCACTTAATACAATTTTAAGGAAAAGTGTATTAATAATTTAATACAGTTTAGCAAAACTAAGTAAAGTAACATTTACTTAATTTAATGTACAAGAGAAACCAATGTTCAGTAACATTCAGAATTAAAAATGGTTAGTGGGTGAGTTCATTGTTTTTATTTCTAATTAAAATTTTTATTTTACTTTTCCCAACTTCTCAAGATCCTATGAGTTATTCTCTTAACTCTAATTGCACTAAGTGCTTGATTCACACAATTTAGCACATGGTTATACACTGTTACATTGTCTTCTTTGTTTTCTATGTATTTTAGTCTCAACAGCTACTCAAAGGGAGAGACTGGTGTGTATTGGAAATGACACTAACTCAAGACAGAGCCTTAATTCCCCAACCTGTGTCTGCCCCTCACTGTCATTCAACAAACTCGCAGCCTTACTATGTTCCAGTTTCTTTACTAACAAATGAAAAAAAATCTTAAAGGATTGCTGTGAGGTTCAAATAAGATTTTTTTTCTAAAAACTACTATGCATACAAATAAGACATTATTATTGTAAACTCTGTGAAGGCAGAGACAATATTTTGTAACTGTCTTACCTACTTTCCAGGATCTAATGTGATGTTGTGTTAATATGATTTCCCAAGTACTTAATTAATATTTCTTAATGAACAATTACTGAGTACTTACTATTTTCCAAGAATCACTGTTAAGTACTTTACATGGAATATTTTATATTTCATTACCTTAATAGGTCATGTTATTATTCTCATGTTGCAGATGAAGAAACCAAGACTGAGAGGGATTGAGCAGCCTGACCAGGGGCACATAGCTGACACTTGACTCTTAGTAGTTTGGCTACAGAGCCCAAGTTCTGAAACTGTTTACTCTGCTTGTCTTTCATAGAACCAGCATTCTTTCCTGAAAGAATGCAGAGGTTATAAAATGTCCTTCCTAAAACTATCAAAAAATGAAAGGACTTTTAAGAAGTGCATAGGAATTTGTGAGCGTATGTTGGATATAATTTTAACTCAGAATTTGAAATAAATAAATACACCAACTTCTTGATATATATGATTGGGTTGCAATCATATGATTCGTATAAGAGGTGTTTCTTTCAGAGAAACACTTCTGAGCATTTGATTTGGCAAAATGTTAAACACTGAAGTTACAGCCTACAAGATGTTTCTATTCGTCTCCTGATCAACTAGTTACAAATTCTTCCCAGAATCATGGGAGCATAAATCTGATTATGCACAAGGCCAGTGGGAACAAGATAATTGCATAGATCTAGTACCCATCCGTTACACTCAGCATCATCAATCACTGAAATGCCACGACCTCAGCTTTCTGGAATCCCCACGTTGTTTGAAATACTCTACTATTGCCATTTATGGAAGAACCATATTATACTGTCTTTGTCTTAAGTGCTATCAAAATAAAATTTAAGTGTTTTATCCTTCAGAGGGTGCTCATGTAATAGTACAGTGGAAAACATGAGAAAAAACATCAAAATTCAATATCATCTGATGTGAACGTAGATAAGCACTTCAATTTAAGGATCCGGTGAGCCCCACTAAGAAATTAAGTTGGGTAGTTCTCTGTTTAGTTCTTTGGTGATGGAAACTACATTTGTTAGCAGGAATGTGCCTCTGCTTTTCCCTCACACACAGGCCAACTCCGTAGGGGGAGTCTGACAAATGAGCAATTCTTGAAAAAAGCAAGCAAAGCATTTGGCCTGAGTAGAGATGGAATGATCAGTAGCCCACAAATTAAACTGAGTTCATGCCCAAGGTGTATACGAGCCTTTAAACCATGGAATTAAAATAAAGTTGCAATGATGAATCCGTTCAGGTTTCCTATCTTGTGTTTTCTTTCTATTCAATGTGACATATGTTTATTGAACACCTAGGGGCTGGTGAGTATGAAAGGTCAATGGCCTTCACCCCCACAAGGAGCTCACAGTTTAGTGAGAAAAACAGATCTTTAAACAGGTGACTTCAAAAAAAAATGAGCTAAGTAAAATAACGGAGGCATACACTGCAAAGCTGTGGAACAAAGGAGGGAGCAACTGCATCTTAACAGATGAAAAAAAGAGTCACAGAAAAGGAGAAACAAATTGCACTGGATTTTCAAGGAAAAAAATTTCACTTTGACCGGGGTGGGGGATGACTGCTTGTAATGGATGGAGGAAAGTGATAGAAAGCAGTATTACTCATTCCTAATAGAGGATTTTCACTTCATTTATTCCTCAATCCAGCCCCATGAAGGAGCATGTCATTGTCCTAATTTCAGAGTTTCAGAAAAGTAGACATCTCAAGAACGCAGGGCTGGTAAGTGATATGATCTTGACTTTCCTGTGTTGCTGAAGCTGAGCACTGGGATCTTTGAGAAGAGGAGAAAGATGGGGCTGTAGGGGAAGCAGGGCCAGATGGTGGAGGGCCTCCTAAAACACGCGCTTGGACTTCATCCTTTAGTGCAGGGGAGTCAGTCATGAATTCTTCAGCAGGGGAGTGGGTGACAGGAGCAGTTTTGCCTCTCAGATAGCATCCTGCTAATTGCACAGAGTGTGGTTTTGGCTGGGCATGAGGCAAACATCGACACTTTATATATTCAAAAAGCCAGTACTCATAATATGGCCCATCCTGCTACTTTTAATGCTCAGGATGCTTTAGGCATCTCTGATTCTTAAACTTCCACCATAATATCCCTGTCCATCACCTCTCACTATCTCTCCGGTATGTACCTGTTTTTAACTTCCGTGCTCATCTTTCTTTCAATCTATTAAGTATATGTGTATCTGAGTTACAAAAGATGCAAAGTACAAATTCAGGACATGAAGAAGTACAATTTTTTTACTGTACGGCAGAGCTTTGAAGGACTTTCCAACTGGTCCAAATGTATATCCAAAAAGTCCACGCACCCCTCCACTAGGAGCCTGCAGTAACACAACCCATCAAAGGCTCTATACTACCTGGTATTGCCTCCACCCTCCAACATTCCACCTGAGACCTACTGAACTTCCCAGGCTCCTGAGGAGTCTCACTGTAAGCAACTTGATTTATTAAAAAAAAGAAAGAAAATTTCCAAAAATATAATATCAGATATGAAAAAATATTGACCACAGGGTATTTTTTTTTTTTTTTTTTTTTTTTTTTTTTTTTTTTTGCTTTACGCGGGCCTCTCACTGTTGTGGCCTCTCCCGTTGCGGAGCACAGGCTCCGGACGCGCAGGCTCAGCAGCCATGGCTCACGGGCGCAGCCGCTCCGCGGTATGTGGGATCTTCCCGGACCAGGGCACGAACCCGTGTCCCCTGCATCGGCAGGCGGACTCTCAACCACTGCGCCACCAGGGAAGCCCGACCACAGGGTATTTTTAAATTGCTAACTCTATTGGTATATTTTAAGTATAATTATATATATATGAAAACCCCAGAAGTGCATGTATTTGTACTTTGAGGCAAACTGGCATTTCTCATCGTATTTTTGTGTTGCTTTGTCCAATTCAAATCCAAGCAAGCCTGTCTCCTTCTGAGCCCACAGGAACCCTTATTTCTCTTCTCTTTGCCATTCTCCAGCCCTTTTTACCCTAACTTTTCCTTCAGTCTTGAAATGGGCAGACCCCTCAAGATCCTCATCCCCAGCCCCATTGCTCATAATCCAGTTTTCTGTGAATTGAGAGAGTTGCCTTCTTGCCATTTATCTGGAGGAGCTATGTGCACACCACGGCTCCAGAATGGAACAGAGAAAGAAGTGAGACACATTCAGAAACTCAAAAGAATCCCTCTCTTTTCAAGGAACTAAACATTTAGCCCTCTGAAAGTGTTTTATACAAGACCAAAAATCAAAAGTAAAAAAAAATAAAAATAAACAAGCCTTATTAATGTGTGCCGGAGACACAGAAAAGCTTTTTCCACAAGAAAAGTCCTTTCTGTACTGAAATTGGCAGCCAGACGGCCTGAGCATTTATCTCCTGCATAGAAAGTGCTCTGTCAGGCAAGCTGTGATTAACAATAAGCTGAAAAACACGCCCCAGACTTCCACTGTATTTTATTTGGCAGAGAGGAATTATTCCTCAGCACAAAGTATTTGCAACTGGCATCAGTTAAACAAGAAATTATAACCTTTAAAAGCCCTATTTATCATTAGCTGCAAAAGTGCAGACTTCACCATCAATTACTCTGACAAAGGATTACAGACCATCAACACTGCACACAGGATAACACCAGCCTTGGCGGCCAGTGGGCCACTCTGAAGGGAGGATTAGAACATTAAACACCAAGAGCCCCTTCCCTAGAGACCCCCCTCGACCCATCCTCGCCCACCCTCTTCCCCTTTAAAGGCTGACTCTCCCATCTCTTGCACTCTCTCCCTTCACCAGCAAGCTTTCAGCAAAAAGACGCAATGGTTGTGAAAGGCCTTAAGAATCTTTGGCCAAATCAAGTCAGCAGCAACTTTGCTCCAATTCTGCTCTGAATGAGCTCTGTTGATAAAAATGGAAATGACAAGATTGGTTTCTGAAAACTAAAGAAATAATATGGTCTTATTCCTCTCAGCTGCTTCATTTAGAGGCTAACTGGTCAGAAAAATAGTGAATTTTAATAAGCAAAAGGCCTCTACTGTGATTCTAAAACACCCTCCCAAACCCTGAATGGTGCCTATGTATTCTCGGAAGAAGCCTTTTTGCATTTCACTGAGGCATTAAACCATCTTTAAATGATTTCATTCCTTAGGAACAGAAAAACAAAGAGATGCTTTGTTTTCCAGACTTTAAAATGAGAAAAAAAATTAATCTCAAGTGCATATATATGGTACGACATCTTTTTCAAGAAACATATGTGTATATCTTTATTTAGATTTAACTTTCCAGCGAAGTATGAGGTCATTGTCAGTATTACTATCACCTTGTTGCCAGTTAATTTAATTTAAATGGTCCTGGAGTTTCTCTCAGAGGCTTACAGATTAATATTATTATTCCCTTCAATATTTTGCTTTTATTGACTGTATTTGTCTCAGTATACAAACATCGGTATTTTATCAGAATGAAGTAAAATAACAGAATATATGTAAACCACTTATTTTTTGTTTAGTATATAGTGATCAATAAATGATGATAATGATGCTGTTGGCAATAATGCTGATAAAGATGAGGAGGAGGGGGAATATGCAGTATTAAGATATGTGTTTATAAAGCCTTTTTAATGTTATGAAAGAACACTTGTGAACATATATATCCATATATATACGAATGCAAGTTATACATGTGGTATATTCTTAACTGTGTAAAACAATATTCAGCAAAAAAGACTGGAAGGAGATAAATCAAAATGTTAAGAGTATTTACCTCTGAGTGATGCAATAACAGATATTTTTCTCATATTGTTTTTTCTATACTCTTCTTTAATTTTCTATGATGAGTTTGTCTTACATTTATTATGAGAAAAAAACAGAAAAGGTACAGGCAAGGAAAAAAATCAAAACTAAAATATTAGGCTTGCAAGGTGATTGTGAATGTATATACTTTTCACATCCAATATGATAACCCTTTGACTGTTCCCATTTTTACAATAAAGTAACTGAGTCTTAAAAGAGATTAAGTGACTTGCCCAATGGAAACCGGGTAGGTACCACAGCCAAAGCTGAGACACGGTTTATTCTAGTTCTAGGCCTATGTGCTTTCCCTTTCTCCTTGCTGCCTCCTGCACTGATGTGTGTGTGTGTGTTCGTGCACACTCAGGCACACTTGCACATTCACATTCCATATCTTTCCCAGTTAATGTGGGTTTAAGAAGCGGCTCTATTCATATATGAGGCTCCTAATCTCTCCAGATTAGAGCATGTTCCTTCACATTTGGTCTGCTATGTTCATAAAAACTATCACAGGGCTATCACTTGTGGGTGACCTCCTCCAAAAATCACAGGAGTTTGGATGGCTTTATTTAGCTCTATTAGGTTCAAAGAATGTACCAGGCAGATTCTCAGTCCAAAAATAATCTCCTTTTACTAGTGCTCTAAATTAACTCATGGAGGAGTGAGCCGAGCTAAATTAAAGCTTTCATACAGCGAGGCCCCAGGATTTTTACTGAGTGGTAAACGTTTTCTCTCCCTATGAGAACTTTACTATTTCCTTCCTCTAAGAGAGGCTGTGCTTAGATGCAAAGAAAGTAGCTCAAAGCAGATCTCAGAGAATTCATTTTATTTGACGAAGACTCTTAGTTTGAGTCCCCAGTGTGAAATATTTAAGATTTTATAGGTTTTCCTAGCTTTTAAAGTAATTTGCATGTAAATAAAGAGATACTAATCTCTAGCACAAATGGCAAAATGTGTTCTTTGCCCTTTTTTAACTGGAAAATTGAATCATAAGAGCAGCTCAATATCAAAAAAACAAACAACCCAATCCAAAGATGGGCAGAAGACCTAAACAGACATTTCTCCAAAGAAGATATACAGATTGCCAACAAACACATGGAAGAATGCTCCACATCATTACTCATTAGAGAAATGCAAATCAAAGCTACAATGAGATATCATCTCACACCAGTCAGAATGGCCATCATCAAAAAATCTAGAAACAATGATGGAAAGGGTGTGGAGAAAAGGGAACACCCTTGTACTGCTGGTGGGAATGTAAATTGATACAGCCACTATGGAGAATAGTATGGAGGTTCCTTAAAAAACTACAAATAGAACTACCATACGACCCAGAAATCCCACTACTGGGCATAGACCCTGAGAAAACCAGAATTCAAAAAGAGTCGTGTACCAAAATGTTCATTGCAGCTCTATTTACAATAGCCAGGACATGGAAGCAAACTAAGTGTCCATCAACAGATGAATGGATAAAGATGTGGCACATGTATACAATGGAATATTACTCAGCCATAAAAAGAAATGAAATTGAGTTATTTGTAGTGAGGTGGATGGACCTAGAGTCTGTCATACAGAGTGAAGTAAGTCAGAAAGAGAAGAAGAAATACCATATGCTAACACATATATATGGAATCTAAGGGAAAAAAAAGGTCATGAGAACCTAGGGGCAAGACAGGAATAAAGACACAGACCTACTAGAGAATGGACTTGAGTATACGGGGAGGGGGAAGGGTAAGCTGTGACAAAGTGAGAGAGAGGCATGGACATATATACACTACCAAACGTAAAACAGATAGCTAGTGGGAAGCAGCTGCATAGCACAGGGAGATCAGCTAGGTGCTTTGTGACCACCTAGAGGGGTGGGATAGGGAGGGTGGGAGGGAGATGCAAGGGGGAGGGGATATGGGATATATGTATATGTATAACTGATTCACTTTGTTATAAAGCAGAAACTAACACACCATTGTAAAGCAATTATACACCAATAAAGATGTTAAAAAAAAAAAAGAGCCATGAAGTGAGGTATTTTTACTTATAAAGAACTTCAAGTGGCTTATATCTTAACCACATCCTTTCTGGACTGCCAGCTGTACTTATGCTATCTTTTCATAACCATTGGAATACTATGGCACATTCCTCTCTGAGAACTGCACACTAGGGAATAGGCAAAGTAAGACAAAAATATGATATTGAGAGCCAAGTTTGCCTCTTTTTCTCTAATACAGAAACATCACCGCTGGCCATGACTAATAATGCATTTAGCACCCTTCCTGCTGTGGAGGGGTAACACCTACTGAGTTTCCAAACCACTCTAGAAAAGCATGCCAGGCTGGTCTTACTGTCATGTGGCCCTGTGACTTTTCATGTGTCACTCTCTCCTTTGCTCCTGCCTAGCTGGCACCTTGCATGAGTGACCCGTGCAGATGTGAGTTGTGGATGCTCTCTGTCCCTCTTTTGTGCTGGATTTTGGACACGTACCACTACAGGGAGAGAAAGCTAAAAGCTCAAGCCTTTTATGTTGAAGTCTAGAGGGAAGCACTTCTATATTTTATTTCTCCACACTGAACATCTGGAAGGTCCCAGAAAAATCATCCTAAATCACTCTAAGCCTATGCTACATTACATCAACTGGGGTTCCAGATAAGGGCCCAGAGAATAGAGCAAAAAAGAGTATATCCAGGAAAAGAAGTGATAAGAGAAGACGCAGTTAGGATAGCTGGAGGGAAAGGTGTGATTTCATACCTCTTATAGATTTCTTGTTGACTTGAGGTGTGACTTTCTAACAGGAACTAACAGGAAGTGATTTTTTTTTACCTTAAATATATATGCATTTTATTTAAAAAAATAAAAGAACAAATAAACAAATAAATAAAATAGCTTCAGGACCTTAAATACATCTAGTTTTATGTTTTCTTTTTATTATTTATCAGTAACTATTATTCTTATAATATCTAATGCCAATATGAGGCTATAAGTTCACACATAAAGACTTTAAAAATGAGTCCTCTCTGAATAGAGCAAAAAAGCACATCCAGGGGCTTCCCTGGTGGTGCGGTGGTTGGGGGTTCGCCTGCCGACGCGGGGGGCGCGGGTTCGTGCCCCGGTCCGGGGGGATCCCGCGTGCCTCAGAGCGGCTGGGCCTGTGGGCCGTGGCCGCTAGGCCTGCACGTCCGGAGCCTGTGCTCCGCGATGGGAGAGGCCACAGCAGTGGGGGGCCCGCATGCCGCAAAAAAAAAAAAAAAAAAAAAAAAAGCACATCCATAATTATTAGCCACTATTAATCAAATCACTGATTACGTGTTGCAGATTTAATATTTTAAAATAATGAACCAGCACTACTTCAGTTGCTCTTTTTTTAAACACAATCCAAATCTAAAAGCTTTGCAGCAAAATTTCTTTGATGTTTGACTCTTGCCAGCATACAAATCCAAAAATGTTGGTGGCAATAGTCTCTACTTTCCTTTTTGAGTTTTTAATTTTTATTTATTTTTTAATTGAAGTATTACAATATTATGTAGTATTGGATATAATTATTACAATATTATGATAGGAAATGATTTGAACTAATAGGAACTATAATTGACTGGGAGTTGATATGTCCAAGTGAAAAGAACTCAAGCACAGCTGGCAGTATAAAGGCTTCTGATCCTGACTCTGAAGAAGAAAATATTCTCCTCTATCTAACTGTGGCTGAGAATCTCATGCATGTACATATTCCCAGCATGAAAGAATGACCTTTCCACCCAAAGACAAATACTCCTTCACTAAGTGTATGTGAACAGACACATGACACTAGCGTCAAATATATTCCAGAAAGGTTTTGCTAAAAGGTGGGAAGTGGGGGGAGGACAATTGATTGAATATTTAGGTATGTAGTATTTATATAGCATCTTATTTTGAGTGGTTACAACGAGAAGGCAGCTTTGGAAAAGCCACTGGGGGGACATAATGGGTATTAAACAGGCGCTCCAGCTGCAGACACAGTTCTGCCACCAGCGACCTGATCTTGTGTAAATCACATCAGACTCCTCATTTTGCAATAAGAGGTTTGGAAGGACACCCTCTCCAGCCCCTTGTAGCTCTAATTGTCCATGGGGTTAGAGTTATTGCATTTAGCCATTCTAATATCAGATATCTTGTAAATCAGGCCACCAAAGACATCCCAGTGGGTGAACTAGACTCTTCCATTGCAAGTTCTTGCAACTACATGCAGGTTCAGAGAGCCCCGGCCTCTCTCCCAATGCACTGGATTGTTAGACTCTGCCAGTTCCTAATTTACTTCATGAAGAGGCTGAATGACAAATTAGAAGAACTCATGCCTTTAGCCACCACTACTTTCCCGCATCCATTGTTATTCTAACAACAACAAAAAATCCTTAGATGTTATCGTACTTAAAATTTTTTATCTATAGAAACACTTCAAGCACAGCTGTTATTCATTAGACTCCAGTGGCTGAAAGCATTTGGTTACTACAGGAAAAGGAAAAAAGAAAATCAGTAACGTTTTATTTACAGTCTGCTTTCATTGTGAAATAGTAGAAGTTCCTGAGTTAATAAAAAGATGTGCTTCGTACTAAAAGCCTAAATATGCTTTCTTAAAAGAGTGGTAAATACTGCGGGCACATTTCCCAGTTTTTAAGCACTATTCCAATTCTCTTATTTTCCCCATAAATATGCTCACACTTTTCAGCCCATGTGACCAGCTTTTGAATAAGAAAATGAAGTTATATAGGGAATATGCCTCTTCTAAATGGGCATATGTATAATACATGCACACAAGCATGTACATGTACAAAATTTTCATATAAATTTTATCAAGATAATTTCCACCCTACAAAGAAAACAGCTGTTCTGTGAGATAGTGCACTCCTTAGCTGTGAAAACCTTTAAACAAGCCCTGGATTTTGTTTAATCCAGGAATACCAGAGGAGGAATTCCAGATCCCAGAATAGGTTTGATTCAATCACTTATAAACTCTCTCTCAACTGTGAGTTCAGAGATTCTGTAAGTTACCATTTTCTCCTTAATGCATTTTAGAAATTGACCCAACCTTTTTACTGTGTTTCATTTGTTGGCAGGGACTATAACAAACACAAGTGAGAAACTAAAACCTTGTGGTGCTGAAATCTGGATACATTTGCACCTGGGATTTTGGACACATTTGCACCTAGAAACCAAAGTATGTGGTAATAAAATCCTTCGTGGCAGCAACCTTCTTCCAAAAACACTGCAAAGTGCTATATAAAACTAAACCCCCCCCCCAAAAAAAACTAAAACTCTATGGTATCTATGTGTGGTGAACAATACTATTCCCGCTTCTCACAGGCAGAAAGCATGGAAATTAGGAATCAAATGTTTGAAACAAAATGGAATTATTACTCCCAACCATTTTATTTTGTAGACAAAAACTCACCTGCAATTTATACTATGTAGACTTGTTTCCTTGCTACTACTGATACATCTCACTTTCCTCCAATCAGATCAGATTTCTGATTGTCTCATCTCAAAATTTAGTCCAATCCAAGGTCTGATCTTCTCGTCTTTTTAATTCAATTTCCAAGAAATTCCAAGTAATAAATGGCCCCATCAACCCCATTCCCCATCCTCCACCATACCAACTGTACTATCAAATGTCTCATTCCTAAAAGTTCTCCTTTTAAGAGTCTGGCTGAGCAAGTTCTACCTAGCAACACCAAATTTTAAATTATTTACAATGGTAATTGTTGACTTTAGTGGGGGTTAGGGGTAGGGGAACAGGGGGATCACAGCCCAGCAGGAAAGTTAACTGTTGTTCTTTCCTGGTCCCCTTCGTAAGTAAGGCACTGCTGTCACATCAAATATCCTGTTTCCTGAAAACATGACGCTGAGACGGGTATGTGCGGGAAGTTACATCATAGCAGAATTCAGTCTCGTTGACCCTAAGTGCACCCATATTCCAGCTTTTGCCCTCCGGCCCCACCTCCTTAATCACATTTGCATGCTGTCTCCACTCTTTATAGTAATACTTAGAACTTTTCTACAGCATATTTTATTGTGCAAGTCATTTATCAATGCTATTTCATCTTTTCTCACCCTCGTTCCTTTGAGGTAGAGCCCCGTGATTAGTAATAATAACAAAACCATGCTATTTGGCTTTTCTCTTGCTTCTGTCTCCTGAGAACTCTACACATATTAACAGCACACACTGTTCTCCCAAATGGCTTAGGTCACAGAAAGAGCAGGGAAGAATGCTAGGACTAGCCTAAGTGGAATAAATTGAAGGTTGGGCTGGAAATGAATCAAGATGCTGGTGTTAATATGCCCAACTATTTAGGAAAAGTTCCAGGATCACTTAATGATGGAAAGCAATAAGGCTGTCAAAATTTGCCTGGAATATATATAGGATTAAGCAAGCTCCTCAAGTTTCCCAAGGTACCTCAAGGTCAAGGGCTTTCTGCAGAAGGTAAGGCTTTTTGATGATATACAAATTCCAAAAGCCCCAAATGCAGAAAAATGTAAGAGAGGTAGGGGTGAGTGTGTGTTGGGTGGTGGTGGGGAATTAATTAGTTAAAGATTCCTTTAACTTATTTCCATGAAAGTTCTCTACTGAACCCATTTAAATCCTCAATACTTGTCACAGACTATCATTTTTTATCTTGAAAAAAAAATGATTCCACAACTAGGACAAATCTAATTCTTAAATAATACGAGAATACTAGAGACCTGAAATAAAAACAGCTTTGATTTTTCATCAGATACATGTAATGCATAACTTAATAATAATAATGTTATAATGCTCATTATAATGTAGGGTTATAATAATAATGTAAGGTGATCTTTTAATGACATTCTAGAAAGTTAGCTACATTCTAATATATAATTCCACAGTGAATCAAGGAAGAATATTCCAACAGTCTTACTAACCCCATTTATTGGGATTTTTAAGGCTCTTCTCTTGAGTTAAACCCTTCAAATTAAGAATTTAATCAGAAATATTGAAACTATGGAAAAATAACTAGATTTTTAACCCATAAAGATTGTCAGTTATTAGGAAGAACTTCCTGATCTTGGACAATCATTAATATAAATGCATATTCTTTCCCAGAAATATAAATCCTACTCCCATTTTGGACTTCCAAGATAAAAATAACTCCTGTATCAAATAATTTGTTCCTCTCTTGTAACATCACTTTCCAGTTAATATTATATTTATTTTGTGTTTATCTAATCTAGAGCCTAGATTCTAGACCCATCCATCAACTCAAGTTTCTTGAGGGACAAAGAACTTTGTGTTCTCAGAGTGCTTAACACAGTACCATGTACCTATATTGGCGCATTAAATATTTCTTGAATTAATGTTGCAATAAGGTAGGTTTAAGTGTTGTGATAGGCATTGCTTCCCCCACCCCAACAGAAGGTCGAGTGGTCCCCTGAAGCCTGCAGCTAGAACTCTGTCAACCGCCAGAGCACAAGGGTTAAAATATTTCCATTTTACATTAAACCCTTGGGACTGTGCTCCTTTAGTTTATTTATTTTCAATTCTATATTTGTTACTCACACAAGAATAGGGGAGGAAAAAGAGGGAGAGGAAGGAGAAGGGGGAAGGAGGAAGGAGAGGAGGAGAAAAGGAAGGGTGGGGGAGGGAATGCAGAAGAATGGGGGAGAAAAAGAAAAGATGGGAACTGGGGAAAACAAAATAATTCAGTGTACCTGAAATAATAGCAAACACATGAGAAAGAAAAAAAAAAGGAAAGAAGGGAGGGAGGGAGGGAGGGAAGGAAAGAGGGAGGAAGGGAAGAAGAAAGAAGGAAGAAATGAATGTAATTTCTTCTAGAAGTCAGAATTCATTTCAGTGGCAACTCTATAAAAACAAGTTGGTTCTCATTACTTGGGTTAAATTTGACCTGATTACATCCATTGGCAGTGTCTAAGACATTACTTTATATTTCATGCCTAAGTTGGCCAATAAACATTTTTTAACCCGATCTGAGTTTGCTTGCTGGCACCCAACCCATCTGCTTTATTTCATTATTCAATAAATGCTTTTTGAGGAACAATTTCCCAGGTCTGTGATGGGCACTGGAAAAACAGTGGCGAACAAAACATTTCTCTCACTTGAACGGATTACCCGACTCTCTCCACAGCCATCTGAAACCCAAACTAGTGCTATTATCCATCCCCAAATTTTGTCAAGCAAGCATCTTTTTCATCACATTATCCTCTTTAAATTCTTTTTGTCTGCCCAGACAAAACCATTAGTACCTTCTCCCTGAGATCAAACCTTATCTAATGGACTCTCTCTGATCAATCCCTGCAGTCCCTGGTTCTGACCCCAATAGCAGTGCTTGCATCAAGCCAACTTACTATTCTCTCTCCAGGCTCTTACATCTTCTGAAATTTCCGACTCTCTGAATAGTTTCTAAATTTTTTTTAATTCAAACTCTTCCAAGAATCACACGTCCAGACCTTTCTGACACAAAATCCAGGTGGCCCATATTTAAACCATCCTGACCCCGTAAAAACATTTGAATGTTTAAACCCAATTTATATTACAATTACTCTTATCACAAAAATTCTCATATATAGGAGGAGGTGGCGGGTTTTGCCAACAGTGTATTTTATTCTCTCACATTTTCAAATCCAAAAACTAGGTTACTAATGTTAACTACCAAGTTTGCTTTTGGGTATGACTATGACTAACTGCTAAGACCCAACCAGCTTTTCTTGTACATACCACACATACTTGAACTTTCTGTAGTGGCAAAATGGACTGTTATGTATAAAGGGAATTCCCTTCCCCCAATCCATTCTAAGTGATTAACATCTATTCAACTTTCATTATTCAGCCCAAAGTTCGTATCTTCCATGTAGTTCTTCCTTAGCTATTTATTTGGCTGACAACTTCATCCTCTGTGACTCTTCTTTATCCTGTCTTGATCCTGACTCCATCCTAGAATCCATGACATGTTGCTGATTTAGGATTCATATGTCTGCCTCTTCTAAACTATGCGGTCCTAGGGGGCAGGGCTCAGACCTTATACAACACAATATTTCTAGTGCTTATAACAGTGCGTGCAACACTGTAGGTACTCTGTAAATGTTGAATGGATGTGAGAGATGGGAGGAGGGCAGGTCTTGTATATTATGAAATACTAATCAAAAATGGCTAGCAGAAGCTACAGACCTACTGGTAGCTCCTGAATTTTCGAAGTGAAATATTGCCTGAAATCTGGTGAGAAAAGTGTTTCATACAGATGATGAATGCCAACCTAGCCTTTCTCAGCCAAGACACAGCCAAATCGTTAAAACGCCTTCCCTTTTTAAATTTATCTGTCTTGTGACATAATCCAGCCTCAGGGCCCCAAGCTCCCCACATCTCACCTCATATCGCCACCTGGTGTCCGAAAGCAAGAAAAATATCTAAGAAATGAAAAGGATTTTTTTTGAGCTGATAAATATCAGGACCTTAGAATCATATACTGAAAGTTTAAAAAAATCACATGCTTCTTGGCATAGACTTCTGGTCACAACCATAAAGATTAAGTGCACAAAACTCCCTCAAAGCACAGCCTGTTTCCACTCACATCTTCACACAAGAAAAGAATGCTGTTAATCTTTTCAGTTGCATGGACTACCCCCCACCATAGATTCTATGTTTTAAAAACTTTACTGGAAAATAAACTATCATTTGTTATTTGCATTAAGTAAACTCAAAATTGTCAGTCTAAGGTGTCGTTTAGCCTGCGATAGCCAGGAATATCATCATTCATTACGCGTTCAATCAGCTCTTTAATGAGTCCCTACTGTATTCTAAGAGCTATACAATGTTCCACAGAGTGACAGTAAATTAATATCCATCCAATCAAGAAATTGTAAAGTTTTTTCTTTGTCTGTAGAGAGTAAACATATATTTTCATTAGGTGTTTTGAAATAACTGAAAATTAGTCAAGTTTTCCTATCATTGTCCCTAAGAAGCTGGGGAATCTGAACTTGGGTACCAGTGGATAAGGAAAAAATAGATCCTGATGGATTGAGTACAGCTTCAAATCAATAATTCCTGAAAAAAAAGTCTCAAACGTCTACTTTATATTCAGATTATCTTTCATCTGGTTTTAAATATGTAATTGGTTGTTAAGGCATATTGATGATAATTTTATTGTCACAGAACTAAGAACTGAAAATGCATAGCTAAAGGATAATATGAATTTTACTTGAACTAGAGTCATCACGAAATCATCAAATGAGTTTCAATAACAAAATCAGCAATTATATAGTGAAGATATAGGAGGCAAAAAATACCTAGATCAGAGATTCCTAGTCAACAGTCCTCAGAACAAAGACAAAGCTTTCAAGGTTCCAATATAAAATGGGGAGGAAATAAGTACAAAGCAGCGAGTTTCTTCATAAGTTAAATGCACCCGTATGTTTTATTCTGAGATTATAGTCATTTTATTATTTTGGTGTTATAGTATCCTTTTCTTTATGAAACAATATCGTCAGAAAAGAGTAGGAAGTTTATATAAATGTCCTTATTTGGCTAAATAAGTAAGAATTACCAGAATTCTTTGAATAAAATTTTAAAACTAAATAAATTTCTAAAGTCTAGATTATCCCGAGCATGAATCTGAAATTAATTTTGAAGGGCTAAAAGTTGGGAACCCTCAAAACACACCTGGCTTTGTGTTATCTTTAAGAGCAAAATTTAAAAATCCAATTGCTTTTTCAAATGGATTGGTTAAAAAAAAAAAGGCAATGTCTAAGAAAAGTAGAAAAAAAAACAAATACCTCCATTTTTGCAAGTATAGCCCAATTCCACAGGTATCTCTTTACACTATGTAACATGACATTTTTCTGATCCACGTTGTACTCTGAGTGCTAAATGTTTCCCTTCAGTGATTTTACACCGCTTCGAGGTCCAAATTCAGCAGGCAGTTCTAGGCTTTATCTCCCAAGATCTCTAGGTTAATAGATTTAATAATAATAATAACAATAATAATTTTTAGAGAGGTACTCCACTGGATTTAGAGGTCACTCAGCAAATAAACAGATATATAGCCTAGATGCTTTGACTTTTAAATCAGAGAGTAAGCAACATGTTGCTTCTCAAACAAAATATGCTTGATCCTTAGCTTTAAGCAAAATCTATTTCTCTCCCACCCGTTCTCTTTCTCCCTCCTTCTTTTTCCCTCTCTCTCACCACAAAGCTTTCTGGATTGCGTAGAAGTATTTGGTCACTTGCTCTCTGACCCCAGAGTCTCCTGAGACTATATATTCATTTTAAGAATGAGTCCCTTTAGTTACCTAAAGTGTCCCCGGACTAAATTGTTTCCAGATGTTTACAAATATTTCAAGGAAATATTCACACAGTTTTTATGGCTGAGTGATAAAGGACTCCACAGTGTCTGCTCAATTGTAAAATAAGGATCAAGTGCTTATTATAGAATAACTTCCATTCTGCAAGTATTTGCTACATGCCAGGCACAGCGCTAACCACGCTCAATACATTATCTCACTGGATGCTCACAATAGCCTTATATGGGAGGTTTTGTACTCCTCGTTTTGGAGAAAAGGAAGGTGGGGCTCAGAGAGTAACCACAGAACATGAAGTGAGGGAATGGGCTGCTATACTAAGTCCACATTCTTAGCCGGTGGGCCCTGCCTCTCTCTCAGAGCAAAGCTCTTCTCCTGTTGGCTTAGCACAGGATACAGAGGACAGAATTCACAGAAGTTGTGGAGCATCCCTGAACATCCAAATAAATTTCCTTTAAGAGGTGAGAGAGGAAGGTTTGTAGACCAAGAGTACTCCTTGTTTAATATCCATGAGGACTTCCCACAGACTTGTTCACCAAATACAGCAACAGACTGTAAATGTATGGTGCCAACACTTTCTCACTATTTAAAAACCAGGGCTTCCCTCGTTGCGCAGTGGTTAAGAATCTGCCTGCCAATGCAGGGGACACGGGTTCGAGCCCTGGTCCGGGAAGATCCCACATGCCACGGAGCAGCTAAGCCCGTGAGCCACAACTACTGAGCCCACGTGCCACAATTACTGAAGCCCGTGCACCTACAGCCCTTGCTCCGCAACTAGAGAAGCCACCACAATGAGAAGCCCGCGCACCGCAGCAGAGTCGCCCCCCCTCGCCGCAACAAGAGAAAGCCCGCGTGCAGGAACGAAGACCCTACGCAGCCAGAAACAATAAATAAATAAGATAAAATAATAAAATAAATAAATTTATTTTAGGGCCTCCCTGGTGGCGCAGTGGTTGGGAGTCCGCCTGCCGATGCAGGGGACGCGGGTTCGTGCCCCGATCCCGGAGGATCCCACGTGCCGCGGAGCGGCTGGGCCCGCGAGCCATGGCCGCGGGGCCTGTGTGTCCGGAGCCTGTGCTCCGCAACGGGAGAGGCCACAGCAGTGAGAGGCCCGCGTACAGCAAAAAAAATAAAAAATAAAAAAAAAAATAAATTTATTTTAAAATAAATAAATAAAAATAAAAACCAGCTTTCACGTATGGAGTTTGAAATTTGCCTGTTTAGTGTTTATATTGTTCTTCACTCACAATATTCTGACCTGTAAAAAAAAGAATCCTAAGTGGTCAAGGTGACCTTTCTAAAAGAAGCTCTTAATATCATAGAAACTATGCTTTTTGTTTAACTTTGTGTTACTCTGGAAAGAGCCTAGTATTAGTTAAAAAACACTTTAATGACTTGTATTTGGGGTGGGGATGAGGAAGTGTCCAATCAATTATTGATTGTTTTAACTAATGGAGAGAAGCAAGCCATGACCATTTACAAGGTACTCAATGAATGTTAGTTCCACTCCCCAAAACAAAAGGTAGTCCAGAAGCCTTCTGTATTTACGCTTGAAAAATATTATATAGTTTCTTTGTTTTCGTTTGCCTAGGAGGTATACATTTCTAACAAGTTTTGCCTAGGTTTAGTTTCCAGATGATTTTGGGTTCTCAACGTGCAGTCTCTGGGATAATGAAATGAAGTACCTCTGGAGTGTGCAAGTTAGAGACAGCAACCATCGACATTAAAAGAATCCACCAAGTGGGAAATCCATATGCAGGCAATTAAGAGGTGACGCTGTTTGCTCTGGAAATGTCTCTCCTGGAATTGAGCGCACAAGCTGCTGCAGCCGCCTGTCTCCTACCGATGTTAAATGTCATCTATTCGTGCCACCTCTTCCCCTGTTCTCATCAAATAGCTACCCTCCTAAGGCTAGAATTTGAATGAGTGTCAGAAATTGCTGACCTTGCCAAGTCACATTTTCCTTAGTCCACTCCCCAAGGCACCACAGAACTCTCAGACTTTTGACCTTGCTGAAAACCATGGGATTATTTGAATGAGTTCTCTTCCCCACTTCTCTTCTTCCCCCCTTTCCAGGGTCTCCAATAGCTCCTTTTAAAGAAACGCTGGGTTATAAAATGCAGAGCTGCCCGCTTTTGCCCTCTTAGGTTTTCTGGTCCTCTAAAAGCCAGCATTTTTTCCAAGCTGCCATTCTCCACTCACCAGACCATATTTTTAAAAAAATATCTGGAACACAAACAGCAACTTGTTTTTTGTACCCTTGACTAAAAATCTACCAGCCTTTTTTTTTTCTTAAATGTAATGTTGTTTCAAATCATTTTTAAGTGAGTTTAATGCTGGTGAAAGGTGCCTAGATTGACAACCTGGAGATGGAGGGTCTATATTTTTAACTATAACAGAGTGAAGCAATGTCAGCTACTGCCAAGGAAATTCACAGGCCTCACCTTTCTGCTTGCAAGCGTCCTTGTGGGACTGAACAGGTACATGTCCATTTGAAATTTGCTTGCTTAGTGTTTATATTGTTCTTAACTCACAATGTTCCAGCTTGTAAAAAAATTCTACTACACCCAAGTCCCGTTCAAATGCTGCCTTTTCCAGGAAGCCTTTCCTCATGTATCCCTGCTAGTTTGAAAAATCCACCGTCTGATTCCCTAGCAGTCTGCTACCCTTCTGTTATACTAGAGTTTTATAGTAGTGTTGATCAGACCTCAAACCACATACATCTTTTTTCTTTGAATTTTTATTAGGGTATAGTTTGTTTACAATGTTGTGTTAGTTTCTTCTCATATACATCTTTTCTTCCATGTTGTGCCCCCCTTCAAGACTCCATAAAAAAAAAAAGACAAATCAAGCATTATCATTCCATTTTACAGATGGGTAATAGAGGCCAAGAGTGGCACACATAGGCAGGACTGAAATCTAGATGTTCTGATTTCAAATTCCAAATTCTTCTATTCTTCACCTACCAAAACAAATATTTTTTAAACTTCCTAGTCTGGATGAAAGCACTGTAATTCCCAAATCATCTTCCCTCTTAACTGTGTCTTGCAGATTGCCTCCATAAATCCTCTGGCTTGGAATCAGCCTTCTGAGAACTGCTGAGTTGTTCCCTAGTCAGCTACTAGTCAGGACTTGAATTACCCTTTGACAAGCCTTCCCAGGTCTGAGCTGACTATGACCGGCCCTGTCAGGCTACAGGGCTTCCCCACCTCACACTGTCCTCTGTGTCCCCCTGCAACAGGAGATGTGCAGGGTTAGTTCCAGCCACCACTGGTGTAAAATGATTTATCCTGACCCAATTTCCTCTGCTCCTTTTTTCAGATCATTAATAAAGACATTAGTGGAAGCTCAGAAGAAGGGAGAAGCCTAATAAAACCTCAAATAAGCCCTGTTGCAAAGCCAATATTTCAGCCTCAGGAAAAAAATTGTCTAAATTCCCTGTGTTAAGAAATTAATAAACCGTCTCTGAATTCTAGTCTCAAAGTTAGGGGACTGTCATCTTGTTCCAAGGTTCAGTTTATATGAAGTCCAGTTTTTCTTTCCAACTACTGAACTTTTCTGTGTGGTCTGTTTAATTGATTGCATACTTGTACATTTATGCTGACTATAACACCATTTGCCAAATAACTTGAAAATCATGAGCAGTGTTAGAAGGTTTAGAATGCTGAGGAAGATGAGATAATGAGGTATTTCTTAACTCTCGTGGTACTATAAGCTGCACAATGCTTAAAGTACTGGAGGTTCAAAATATTCTTTAAAAGCAGGAGGAGATATTGAAAACATATTTGTAGTTACCAGGGGGTAAGGGGGGGAGGATAAATTGGAAGATTAGGATTGACATATACACGCTACTATATATAAAATAGATAACTAATAAGGACCTACTATATAGCACAGGGAACTGCTCAACACTCTGTAATGGCCTATATGGGAAAAGAATGTAAAAAAGAGTAGATACATGTATAACTGATTCACTTTGCTGTACATCTGAAACTAACACAACATTGTAAATCAACTATACTCCAATAAAAATTTTTAAAAATAAAAAATAAATAAAAGCAAGATGTATCCATTCAAAGTTTCTTCTTTCCAACTAGTGGTTTCTTACATATTTGAAATTCTTCCTCCAGTTTAGGATCCCTTACAGGTCATAGAAAATTCCATCTGTAAACTGTAAGGAAAGATCTGATCAAGCCCCTGTGAGACAAGATGTCTGCCCCAAAAAACAGGCATGTAGAACAGAAGACAGGAAGGAGTTGCAGTTGCTTTGAAAGTTTGAGCTGGCACCACCTGGTAGCCTGAGGTACCCTTGAGTGATGGGGAAAAGAGGAGGAAAGGTATGGAGGACTGGTCATCTCAGGATTGGAGGTGTTAAAATTACACTGAAGGTGAGCTATGTGAGGGCCAGTATTAGATTCATCTCACCAATTAGATGATTGGCTTTTTTTTGGCAAAAGCCCACGTCATATGCATCTTTAGCATCCTCCAAAGTGCTTGACATGGTGCGGAACACAATAAATACTTGTTAGCTGGATGACCAGTGGTAGGTAAAATGTTCTGATTTGAGCTCATCTGAACTCCGCGTACTATTTCATTGTTTGGAGAAAAGACCTCGCTGACTTCTGACCTTTGACTGCATTAATGCACACACAGTAAAGGGGAGGAACTCCAACCTAGGAAATACAAATAACGTGTCAAGGCTTTTCAGTTATCACGTCTCTGAATTGTGGTTGTCAGTAACACCACCTTCTGATGTTTTGTTAAATTACAAAGAGGCTGCTTTTGAACTTTTAAAACAGAATCCTTCCTTTCTGGGAAAATTACAGGCAGTACCTGAATTACAGGCTCAAACTTTTCAAATCACAAACTCGAGGAAAAAATTGCCCACATTTCACACTGCACTGCACCCAACCACTCCCTCCTCTTTGTCAACTGATTCCAGGGAGCTCCCTGAGAAAAGGCTTGCAAGTTTGAGAGAAAACCTGGGTAAGGAAATACAGAAAAGATGAGGCTAAGAAAAGTAAGCACCTGGGGTCAGTCCTCCAGGCAAGGCCTCTTTTATCTACTAAGCCAGCTGGCTCCCATCAGCCTCCTAGGCCCCTATAATAAGCACAGTCTGGGTGCCTGCCACCGATGCTCAGCTTTTCATCCATACAGCTGGTTCAAAACACCATTGCCCCCGACCTGGCCTGTTGTAATAACCTCCTAATTGCTTCTCCTTTCCCTTCTAATATCTATTTTCCATATAGCAGTCAAATTGTTCTTTTAAATTCATCAATCAGATTACAAAACTCCCCAGCTTAAATCTCTCCACTGGCTTCCCACTGCCATCACACGTAGAATATAAGCCCAGCTCCTCAGTGTGACCGACAAGGTCACTATCACCTGGCCCCTACCTAGGTCTATGATCTCATCTGCCAAACTCCTATCATTTGCTATCTTCCAGTCACACTGACCTTTCTGTTCCTTGGACCTGTCGGGCTTCCCTGGTGGCGCAGTGGTTGAGAGTCTGCCTGCCAATGCAGGGGACGCGGGTTCGTGCTCCGGTTAGCGAAGATCCCACATGCCGCGAGCGGCTGGGCCCGTGAGCTATGGCCGCTGAGCCTGCGCGTCCGGAGCCTGTGCTCCGCAACGCGAGAGGTCGCAACAGTGAGAGGCCCGCGTACCGCAAAAACAAACAAACAAAAAGTACATACTGGGCTTCCCTGGTGGCGCAGTGGTTGAAAGTCAGCCTGCAGGGGACGCCGGTTCGTGCTCCGGTCCGCGAAGATCCCACATGCCGCGGAGCGGCTGGGCCCGTGAGTCATGGCCGCTGAGCCTGCGCGTTCGGAGCCTGTGCTCCGCAACGCGAGAGGTCGCAACAGTGAGAGGCCCGCGTAACGCAAAAGAAAAAAAAAAAAAAAGTAAGAAAACTTTTTACGGGTTTGTACATATTAAAATAGTGAGTATGGGGCATCCCTGGTGGCGCAGTGGTTGAGAGTCCGCCTGCCGATGCAGGGGACGTGGGTTCGTGCCCCGGTTCGGGAAGTTCCCATGTGCCGCGGAGCGGCTGGGCCCGTGAGCCATGGCCGCTGAGCCTGCGGGTCCGGAGTCTGTGCTCCGCAGCGGGGAGAGACCGCAACAGTGAGAGGCCCGTGTACTGCAAAAAAAAAAAAGTTTGTACCTGTCACAGAGCCTTTGCACTTGCTGTTCATTCCCACTGCCTGAGAGGCTCTTTACTCTCATCTCCTCATGGTTAGCTCCTTCTTTTCATTATATCCTTGCTCATATAATCCTGTTCGTTTCCTTTATAGGACTTAGCATCATGTGTAATTGAATCATTTATCTAGTTGTTCGTTTATGTACAGGTTTATCACCTTTCTTTCCCAGGAGAACGTAAGGTTTATAAGAAGAAACAATTTGTCTTTTTCACTGCATCATCATCCCCAGAACCTAGAATAGTGACTGGCAGACAGCAGGTACTCAAAACAGTTGTCAAATGAGAAAATGAGTGAGAGGAACAGAAAAGACAGTGGAATGGGAGTCTGTTCCACAATCACGACAGACTTAAACTTAGGCCTCCAACTTTGTTTCATCAGCAAATCTCAGAAGATGGGGCCTTGGGCTGCCCGGGGTTTATTGAGTGTTGGTCCAGATGATGAAAATTCAGTATATCATTTCCCATTAAACTACTGTTCTGTGTGTTTATCTTATCACTGGGAACTAAGAAAGAAGAGGGGTGAGCAGGATGATTGAGGCACCAAAACCTCAGTCGCATTCTTAAAGAAACCGGGCAAAGAGACCACACCATAAATGACATGAGAGCACCAGGAGAGAGGGCTGAATTCATACATTGGTGGTCGGGGGTAAGTGCTAAAGAAGGCTGCCAGAGATAAAATTCATCCAGTTCTAAATTTTTCCCAGCACTGGTCTATACCAGTAAAGAGGGAAAGACATCCCTTTCCTCCTCACTATTGAGCCCCTGAGACACTTCCTTCTAGGACACAACCCTTTGGATGCCTCCATCATCACTACTGTTCGTCTATATCATACTTTTACTAGTCTGTTGGAGGCTTCCTGGGACCCTAATCACCACTTATAACATTGCATCTGGAAAAATGAATTTCCAATTCCAAACAACCAAATCAGACTGACTCTTTCAAATAAAACCCTATCCTTTGCTATAAAAAAAAATCATTTCCATAGCGGGAAAGAATAAAACCAGAAATTTGGGACCTGTCATTTTGTTTCAATATTTTAATCCAGTATTTAATCCAGTATTAGACCTGACACAATTTAAAAGATTTGTACCACTCGTGAGATAAGGTAAAGAAGATCCATATATACCTGATTTAATCTTCAATGGACTTGTAAAAACTATACTTATATGCTTTCTATTTGAGAGGATTATAGCTCAGAGGGGCTGGGTGGCATGTTCAAGGTCAGAGCCATGATCAAAATCAAGTCCTTATCTTGGGGAAAGCTCTCTGGCTCTCCTAATCCCTTTTCTAGTACTATCTTCAGCTCACCCTTTCAGTCAAGTTCACTGAGCCCTGTAATTAACCTCAACTTTGCTGCTTAACTGTCATTGAAGTATCCAGTGACACGAGGGGTTTTCTTTGCAAAACTATAATTTTCTAAAGGGCTATTTGCATTTTTTAACTTGTAAGCCCAGTGAACAGTCCAGTACCCCCAGTTACAGGAGTCCTGTGTTCCACGGACTAAACGTCACAGAAGAGCCATTCAACTCAATCATCTTCTTCCACTTTTCTAGCCACTGGAGGATAAGTGATAGGATAACAGAATACGGGTTACCAGAGGGGTCAAGACAGGTTCTGGTTTGTTTTTTGTTTTTTGTTTTTTTTTTTGCGGTACGCGGGCCTCTCACTGTTGTGGCCTCTCCTGTTGGGGAGCACAGGCTCCGGACGCGCAGGCTCAGCGGCCATGGCTCACAGGCCCAGCCGCTCCGCGGCATGTGGGATCTTCCCGGACCGGGGCACGAACCCGCGTCCCCTGCATCGGCAGGCGGACTCTCAACCACTGTGCCACCAGGGAAGCCCCAGGTTCTGGTTTTGTCAGGATTAACTTTGAGGCTTCAGGCAAGTTGCTCTGCCCCTTCTGAGTCTCAAAACCCTATTTGTAAAGTGGGCGTGACAATATCTACCACTCAGCATTATTGTGAAAATGGAAACAGTATTAAGTAGTATAAGTCACCCAGCACAGTACCTGGTCATGATGAGTGCTCAATAAATCTTAATGTCTTTCCCTTAGCTCCCTTCCTCCATTGAAAGATCCAAAGACATTAGATAAGTGGTATCATCTCTGAGCCGCAGGGCCAAACACAGAGAAATATAGAGACTAATCCAAATTCCCTTTGCTAACTCAAGAACCTTCTTTGTTATATCATTGATACATTTTACATTCTTTTGGCTTCATAGGAATAGAAACACATTTTACAGTTACATGATAGAAGTTAATATCACATAGAGGATTATGTTTCTATGGAAGCATTATGCTTGCTACTTAGAAAACTGTATTTAAACCAGGAAGCCCAGCTGTCTTTGGTAACTGTTCAGCCCAAAGAAAAACTCATTGAGAAGGTGAGTCAGCAGGGCTAACTTTCAGGACAATCACAACCAAGGCCAGCATCTGCAAGACCTGAAATATGGGATGTTATGACACTGGGTGAATTACTTCTTATGTACTTAATTATGCAACAACAAGATTTGCAGGAGCATAACCACATAGTTCCCCTGAGTATGCTGCCAGTATGCTCCACAAATGATTAAATATAAAATAAACAACAGCTAACTGTAATTTATGAAGTTGTAATTCCACTAAGGGGGTGCCAGTGATGTCACAGACCACTAGAGCAAAGTTTAGGTCACCAAAGGATCCCAGATGAGCTTAGAGGCCTGTAACTCAGCAGTGGTCTCTGCTGCAGATATGACTCCAGGAAAGCCTTTCCCCTTGGTTTTTGCCCCTTCTCATCTCTGCAAAGGTCCTCCTTGCTTGTTCTCTTCCTCTGAGCTTTCAAAAATCACACTAACCCTGCCTTTCTAAACGCAGTTCCTTTTTTTTTTTTTTTTTTTCCCCGGTACGCGGGCCTCTCACTGTTGTGGCCTCTCCCGTTGCGGAGCACAGGCTCCGGATGCGCAGGCTCAGCGTCCATGGCTCACGGGCTCAGCCGCTCCGCGGCATGTGGGATCTTCCCGGACCGGGGCACGCACCCGTGTCCCCTACATCGGCAGGCGGACTCTCAACCACTGTGCCACCAGGGAAGCCCCTGCAGTTCCTTTTTAACTGAATGGTCTGTCATTTAAGAGGCTATCCACATCTCCTCCACACTCTTTGAACAGCGAGCTATGAATTAGATATACTTCAGTAGAAAAAAGCAAAGCCTGATATTTAGCAGAAAAATCCATTTAGGGCAAAAGCCCTGGAACACACCTTAAAAGGAGATATTTGAGATGTAACTTTAGTATGTGCCAAGCTAATGTATGTGCCCACTAATGGAATAAATTTGTCTCTAAACATGGCAAACTTGGAAAAGTTATGTTGAAATTTCAAAATACAACCTTCCCACAGTCAATGTCTGAAAAAAAGGGTAAATTAAAACTTGGCTTTCTCAGACCATGTAGAAGATAAGTACACAAAATTGCATAAATATTAGAAAAACTGTACTTTATCAACCATCAGAAAGGAAGGACTTTGTAAAAAAAAAAAAAAAGATACAAAATACTGAACTATAACTTCCGAAATGTGGCATGCTTTCATCTGAAAACTTACTTAAAACTAAAGTGAAATTGCAAATATTAGTATCTGTGTGATAGATTGCCCCTTCTTTAACATTTTTCTTCTAGAAGAAGAGCTGAGATAACAATCACTGAAAATTTATCATAGGATTTTTACAACCCCCAATAATTGCCTCCAACTGTTTTTCTTTGCTTTATGTGAAGCATTTAAAACAGTGCCAGGCACCTAGTGAGTGCTTTATGTGTGCTCTTTTTATCTCCCACTTTGTTCATGCATTCATTTATTTAATAACTGATTTTTACGTGATAAGCACTCTGAAGTTATAAAGTACCTGCCTCTCTGCCCTTGTCTTCAAAACTTTATACACCTGGTTGAAAAGATAAGATTGACACCTAGGGAGAGTTAAATAACAAAGGAACACCGAAAACACAGTGGATGTCACAAAGAAACATCATTCAATACCAATTACTATGAGAGAAAGTGGTGTACGTCAGTGTTTTCAAACTTTGCGGTATATAAAAATCATCCAGGATATTTAGAATGCACATGATTGGTGGATTCTGATTCACTGGGTGTGGGTGGGGCCTTGGAATCTGCATTTTAAGACTCTTCTTTCTGATGCATGCGGGTGAGTTAGGGATCACACTTTAAGATACACAGGATTAGATTGCAAGTGCATTAGAGAAAGAATCAGATTACCTGTTATTTCTCTTTATCCTTTTTCTCTAAATCATTAGAAATGAACTGCACATGGGAGACACGTATATAGGAGAAAGAAAGGAAGAATATAAGGACCAAAGGATAATTTTCCTGGATGAGGAAGGACTCCATGCTCCCTAAAGGAAAGTAGTAACCCAGTTATCTACACCCACAATTAGAGACTACATAACACTGCAAAGCACACAAAGCATTTTCAGCAAACACACAAACACTTTTCCATATGTCGGAACTGATATACCCAACAAAGCTGTGCTCCTAATCTCTGACTAATACCCACTGAGCATGTTTAAGAAATGATCTGCCTCTCATCTATCATGTGCAGAAGGTACATGGTACCCTGCTTCTCTAGACAGCTAGCACACGTCTTGCAATAAACCATCTTCAAAGTGCCTCACCCACAGAGACCCATTTTCTCCACATGCACCACAAGCATTAGCCATGCTGTTCTATTACAGAAAAATGCCAGGGAGGTTTAATCGTTAATTGCTTGGCAAAATAAATAAATACATAAAGAGTCCTGGATGCTTCATGATATAGAAATGCAGTCTGTATGTCTTCCAGGTTTATCAGATTTCAAAGCCATACATATGAAAGCAGGTCACATATCAAACTGAGAACAGAATGTTTATCTTACTCAACTGGTTAGGAAATCTAAGTTGGCAAAAGAATGGTAACTTTATATATAATCACATTTAACTTAGTATTATTCATGTACAAAAAAATTAAGTAAACCCCACAGAAATCTCAGAGGAGTGGTATGACAGTGCTATGTTAGCGATATTATACTACAGAGAAAATTTAACGTGATTGGTCTCTTGGAAACTTACTGGTTGTGTCAGGTCTGGGATAAGAAGTCTTGACAGCTGGTAGCCTAAGCATATGTCATATATTCTCCATTAAATTCAGTGTCTAAATTGGGGGTGGGTGTTTGTCTTCTTCAGTCACAATAAAGTCTTCAGTGATGGATGAAGCACGTGGAAATATGAAAGGTTGGTCCCATCTCAAAATTTAAAAAGATGTGCAATACTGTTTCATGCTAAAGAAGGGGAGGGTGGCCTGAAAGAGATGACCGTAGTCAGGAACACCTGAGCCAGACTCCTGGCTCTGCCAGGAACTTATGGTGTGGTCTTAGGAGGTCACTAAAAATCCTAAGGCATCAGCTCTGAACTGTAGATCAAAAACGGATATCTCCCTAGTCACTTGGTAAGTGACAAGCTGTAAGACTGTGACTTTTGGAGGATGGGAATATTCCTAATTTCAGTGACATTAAATGACCTCCAGCATGGATTGGGAAACCATATTGAATACATAACTGAGCCTGAACTTGTCAGAGAGGTTGTAGAATTGGAGAACAGGGAAAGGGCAAGCATTCAGGGTCTTTGTTTACATCATCTCATCATTCCAAACAATAAACTTGTGTGATAGATATTAATGTGTCAGGTGTTTAGATGAGAAAATCAAGACCCAGAGACTTGTCTAAAGTCAACCAGTAAGTAAATTGCAGACCCATCATTTAACATGGATTTGTCTAAAAACAAAGTAAAATGCTTTGAACCTCCTAGTGCCCCTAAATCTAAATTAAGTATTCTTGCTTTTGAGAATTGGATATAAGTGTATTGAAATGCATTCTTGTTTTTGATCTTTATTTGATAACTTAATTTAGAAAAGCCTCCATTTGATTCCTTATGGTATACTAATGTACATAAATTTAGCCCTTTATTTCTCAAATAGTTTCACAAATGCAATGTCTTTTTGGCCTGCTACATTCCCATGAGGAAGACAGGCACGGTTTATAATGAAGTTATATGCCCAGTTTATAACGAAGAATAAGAGCCAGAGGAATTAAAAGAGATTTGTGCATCATGGCAGTATGTCATGAAGTGGCATGCTAGGGTCCCTCTTCCTAACTCAGTGTTGTTTCTCTAGATAATAATGTATCTAAGAGAATATGGTTGACATCAAAGGTGGTGGGATACAATGAAAACAATTAAAATGGGATCAGGAGAGATTCCTGATCAAGATTCAAGTCACTCAACAGTAGCTCACTAAAATTCTCCAAGCCACAGTTTCCTTATCTGTAAAATAAAAATAATTATGCTACCCCTACCTACTTCTTAGAATTGCCTTTATAAAACATAATAGCACTGGCACATGTTCTTAGGGTTTGTGAAGCAGTTTCATATTTTATCTCACTTTATCATTCCTATTATTAATGTTATTAATCCTTTAAGACAAGTAAGTCATCAATTTATACAAGTAATAAGGGAAAAGAATTAAGCAAACCAGCAGCCTGAGTATATTAATTCAGCTTAAACAATTGTACTTTTAAGGCTTACCCAAGCACAGCTGGAATTTCCTGGCTGTTCAAGGTAGCCCTGAATCTTCAAACACACACACACACAAAAGAAAAATCCAAAACAGTGCAGACAACAGATATTCTCATCACCCTGAGAAAGGAGAATGTTAGGGTAAAGGAAAAAAAGATATAAATTTAAATAACACTTCATATATTCTGAGTAAAAAATGATCACGCACGGAAAAATCTCTTCTTCCCTGAGGGAAGCTAGAACAGACTCATAACAGCCAAACGTGCAGTGATATTATTTTCTTCTTCTCTTGTCAAAAGGGATTCAGCCTTTGAAATATATGTAGCGAAACTGCAGATTTCAGTTTTGTGATTAATGAACCAAATTACGTTTTATTTCTTAAATGTGTTAAGGATTCATCCTGTGTTCTTCCCTCGAACTTGAGGATTAGAGCAGCTGAACAGCACATCTGGTTATAGGCAAAGAGCTCTCTGGGTGGTTCTCCTTCTTTCCTCCTTTAAAACTAGGCAATGTGGGAAACTGCAGAAACTTTTATTGGGGAAGAGTGATTTTTAATCCTCAAAAATGATGATTACTCTCCCTGTTCCCTCTTTTTCATGAGAAAGAGAAAGATTAATTATTTAGCTATATCTAATTCATAATTTTAAAATTTGGTTCTGCATGATGTTATATCATTTGTTAATACTTTCCCTAAAGCAAATGTTTCAACATCATTTTGCCTGGGAATGATTTTTACATAGACTTCATAATAACAATTTATATTTTCTCTGCAATTATCACTTTAAATAAGGGCTAGGGGACTGCAGACTTTCATATCTGGATAAATGCATTGTCTTTGATTTTTCTAAGTGCTTCTTCTTCTGCCAAAAAACACTACCGTGTCCTGGAATATGTTGCTATCCAACCTGATCATCATTCTACAGGGTACAGAGAAATATATATCATTTTCCTCCTTTTTTTTCTACAAAAGCATGTATGAGTCTTAAAATACTTAATAAAAGAAAATTCAAGATCCAGGGATCTACAATAATAGAAAATTTTCAGTCCCTTAAGATATTTTCTTCCCAACTTGCTTTGTGGCACTTTTCTTACTAAATCATGTAAAAATGATTTTTTTTTTGAGCAGTAGCTCTCCAACTGTGGTCTTGGAATGTCCTTTAGGTATTATGCAGGCTTTTCCAATTTCAAAAGGAGACATGTGCTCATGTCTAGGGAAGGTTCCCAGCTAGAACAAGCAGAAAAGAAAAAGAAACTGTTTACTCTGAAGGTCTTTACTGCTGGAAAAGTACCCACTGGAACTTGAGAACGCTGGGAAATAACTGTGATGTCACAGCTCTCATCATTCTTGGAGAACTTTTGTTTGTTGTTTGTGTGTTTGTTTAACTTTTCTGATGAGAGCAAGTGGGTTCAATGTGTGTGTGTTTTCTTAATTTGGGAGAAACACAGTCTTTGAAAAATCAGCCATCAAGAATGTTGTACATGGGCTTCCCTGGTGGCACAGTGGTTAAGAATCTGCCTACCAATGCAGGGGACACAGGTACGAACCCTGGTCCAGGAAGATCCCAAACGCTGTGGAGCAACTAAGCCCGTGTGCCACAACTACTGAGCTTGCGCTCTAGAGCCCGCGAGCCACAACTACTGAGCCCGTGGGTCACAACTACTGAAGCCCACGCTCCGCAACAAGAGAAGCCACCGCAATGAAAAGCCTGCACACTGCAAGGAAGAGTAGCCCCCACTCGCCTCAACTAGAGAAAGCCCGCGTGCAGCAAAGAAGACCCAACGCAGCCAAAAATAAAAATAAAGTAAATAAATTTGTATTTTTAAAAAAGTATTAATACAAACATTGTGTAAAAAATAAAAAAGAAATACTTTAACATCTGTTACCTGTATCTACCTCAGGGTGGTGAAATTTAGTTGACTTTCCCACTTAAACTTTTTAATGCAAAATAATACAGTTTCTAAAATAAGCATGTATTGCACTTTGGTATTACTCATATTTTAAAAATTACTTGCATTAGAGATTGCATAAACAGAAGAACCATACAATACCACCCTAAAATTATCTATTTGATTTATTTGCTTACTACAACTGTGGAATAAACCCCGCCCAAAAAAGTCTCTAATCTTAAGAAAATTCTCAAGGTAAGTTAACAATTTAAAATATTTAGAAAAGAATTAAGCAATACTTGTAGAGGAACTGATTATTTCTACAGTAAGCATTGAGAAAAGGGATTTACTTGGTCTAAAAGAAGCAGACAAAGAAGATGTCACAAGGAGGTAATGGAAGCAGAACCTTGAAAGGTAGCATGCCATGGGTGGGTTTGCAAAAAAGAGGCATGAAGCAAGGACATTTCAGATCAGAATCAAAGAAGCAGAAAAGAGACTAGAGCACATGTACTAGCCTAACTGGCATACTAGGGAAAAGTAGGGGAATGGTTCGAATCAGCATTTGTGTGTGAATGAGCAGGTTGCTGGGGCAGAGATAAAAATATAGATTGTAAAGAGTGATTTTAAAAAAAGAACAGGACAAAAATTTGGTCTTGAGATAGAAAAGAATGAAAAGCAAATGTGAATTCTAAAGAAGAGGAGGGCCATGATTTTTTTAAAAATATATTTGTAAAAAATGCACTAGCATTCACTCATTCATGCAACCAATATTTTTTGAAGATCTATTATATCCACTCTGCCATCATGTACACACAGAGGAGGACAAGCGTGGATGCAAACAGACCCATTTAGTTAGGAGGCTGGCTTAGCAGTGCGGGTGAGATATCGTAAAGATTTAAAAAGGAGATGAATTCAAGTGATTTTAGAAGGTAAAATTGTTGGGATTTGGAGTTGGATTGGACAGAAGCATAAAGGAAGGAGTCAAGGATGAGTCTGAAGTTTCTGAGTGTTGCACCCACATTTTTTTTGTTTGTTTGCTTTGTTTTTTTTGCGGTACGCGGGCCTCTCACCGCCGTGGCCTCTCCCGCTGCGGAGCACAGGCTCCGGACGCGCAGGCCCAGCGGCCATGGTTCACGGGCCCAGCCGCTCCGTGGCATGTGGGATCCTCCCGGACCGGGACACAAACCCGTGTCCCCTGCATCGGCAGGTGGACTCTCAACCACTGCGCCACCAGGGAAGCCCATCACCCACATGTTTTGATACAGGAAAATAGAAAAAGTTATGAGAGGATCAGACTGGGAAAAGGAGCTCATTAGTGCCGTGTTTAGGTTGTTTTTGAGGTTGAAGCATTTTGTGCTGTTCAAATGGAAATGTCCAATAGGTAGATGCATATATAGAGCTGCAGCTCCAAGGGGGGGGGGCTTGAAGCTATATCCTGGGAGTCATTAGTATATAGATGGTTACTAAAATGGTGAGCCTAGAGGAGATCTCCAAGGCAAAGGGTTTAGAGTGGGAAGAGGAGGCGAGGGGGCCTAGTACTTATGCTAGGTTAGAAAGGGGATCCACTAAACTTAGGGAGCTCATTCCATCACTTAATAAGCATTTACTGAGCACAGACAACAGTTCGGCACCTGTCCCAGTGGTATGTGACTGCTGTAATCCAGACCAGTATTTAGGGAAGTAGCACTGGTAGAAAATGGAAAGAAAAGTCACAATGTACATAATTATTTAGTGTCACCTCCCAGTTTGGATTAATGGTGATGTATGTCAGTGTCCAGGTATAAAGATTTAGATTCAATGCCTGTTTCCACTAGAACTTTCAACTTCATATATTTATGAGTTACTTGAAAGAGAAGCAGAATAGTAACCAGTTTCCCAAACCTCAATCCCCAAGAAGTCTCTAACTGGCTATTATAAAATGAATCATCAGAGAGGACAAATACATGAAAATACCTAGTACATTACATATTTTGCTCAAAAGCCCTCTCCTTTTCTGAGGATTCTAGAACAGCATTAAAGAGGCTTCTGTGGCCTCTAGCATCAGTTTTCTCCACAGCACACAGATCTTGGACAGACAGTTGGGGCACAGGGAATGAATGCAAAGAAGAAAAGGATGGTGGACAAGCTCAGGAGGCCGGGACACTGACTACCTATCACTCAACAGACCCAAGCCAATTCTACCAAGACCTTTGCAGATTACCATGAATTTGTGTGGATAAATACGACGGAAACTTGAGAAAACCTGTTCTCTGTATATATCTGAAGTCTGGCTAGGCCTTTCACTTTGCCCATAGTCAAGCTGATTGAACTTAGCATATCCTGGCTCAAAAATTGATTGAGTTGAGCCCCTTGGCCTTTAAGTTGTATATCTCAATCGTCTTTGAATAGATTTGGCCTCCGCCTGTATATTCAGAGTCCTGGAAGAATACCCATCTGTTTTTATGCTTATTTATAACTACACCTTCCAGCACTGTGAGGTCCTTTAAAATATAATGACATACTGATGATGAGAAATTAAGTGAATGGGGTGAATGTTCTTACTCTCAGACAAACGTTTGTGGGAAAGCAATTTCCCTTCCAGTTCTGGCCTCATGCTTCCGTTTCTAGTGAACACCCAAGCTCAAGATTATCTTGGAAGGTATGTATAAACTACCATTGAAGCTAAGAAGACAAAATATTCATTCTGTCCGTTTGTTGTTCCCAGCATTGCCTTATCCTGTTGACCCTCCAATGTCAGGGTGAGAAACAGACTAAGAGAGAAGTAGAAGATGCCAAGCTGTACCAGGGTGTATCCTCATCTGTCCTGTAAGCCTCTTGAAACTCTTGCCCAAAAAGGGAGCATCACTGGAGGCCAGGAGTCAGATTCAGGGGTTGGAAATGGTTGTGAGTGCCCAAGTTGCAGGCACACACAAAAGACGGAGGGGGCAGCTATTGTTCTTCCTTTGAGGGGAAGAGGCTTACCCTAACCCTAGGGCCTAACTCTAAGGTGGCCAATGTTCTGCCCTATCCAAGGACTTCAGGTACCATAAGGGTTTCTGGGGCAGTTTTGCAGCATCTCACTACTACTGCCAGCTCTCCGTCTCTCAGAACTGCCCCTCTTTCTTTAAATACTTGGAGTTCATCTACAGAAATGTCTCACCCACCTCCACAAGGACGAACCTTCTCCTTCCCACTGGAACCCAGGCATCAGCCCTAGCACCCACCTATCCAGGGTCATCTAGTCCCACTCTTCTCCTGTCCCTTCCTGCTTACCCTGGAATACTGACCACCCTCATTTCAAAGTAGAGGAAAGCCCAAAGCCTATCAGCTGTTTCCATGTTTCCGTTAAAACGCATGTGTAGCATATATTTACGCAGTCCCCGCAGTGACTTCACGCTATTGATATTTCCCATCTTTTGCTACTTGTGTAGAGGCGTCTTCCAGCACGTCCCTCTCTCCTGCGGGAGTCCAAGGGTTTTTGAAGGCTGGGGTTAAGTTCCAGCCCCGACCTGGGAGGAAGGCGCCCCCTTTCGGCAAGAGAGAGCAAGGAGCGGCGCGTCTGGCAAGGCTCGCGAGTGCGTTCCACCTCGCCGAGCGCTGCGCCCCAGCGCCCCTGGAACTGGGAGGAAAAGGGCGGAGGTGGGGTGGTGGTTTTCGCATCTTCGTCCCGGCCGGCAGAGATGGAGAACATTAAAATCTAAGATACTATGTCTTTATTTTACAAGTTAAAATTCTTCACTGAATTACTGAATTAATTCTCCCTCGCCCAATCTACTCCCTCCCCCACGTCTCCCGCCCCTCTTCCCCCAAATAGATGAGCGTGGAAGAGAGCCTGTGGTTCTGGCCGGGTGCGACCGCCATTCCTGCAAGAGAGTTTCGGTATAGTCTCTACTCATCCGGCAGTTAAGAGCATTTCCAATCGCTTGCAAATAACTCCTTGAAAGTAGACAAAATAGGAACCAGAGGACCTGTCCTTGTTCTTTCTCATAACTCGGGCCTTGGGGATTCAAATTAATACACATTTTTCAAATGCATTCCTCATTTGGAGCTGAGTCTGGGGAAATCAATAATGGCAAAAATGAGGACCAAAGTTCTTAGGAATTAGAGCTCCCTCATTACGTGGTGCAGCAAAGCGACTAGGCTATCCAGTGCCCGAGAACTGCATTCTGGTCCTAACTCAGACCTATATAAATTCCTGTATTTGAGGACTCCGGGAACAGCAGAATCCTTGATTCTAGTTGTACTCAGACTCTTCTGAGAAGTCACTTGTGTTTATCATAGATTTGTTCTGACGTGTTTTCTTTATTTTCTTTCATAAAATTTCCCTAACCCACCACCATTGTGCCTTTGTTCCCCTCCCCTCCCCTAAAGTGGCTTGCCCCTGTAATCGGCTTCCCAGATATTTTTTCACCAAGAAAAGTGCTTCCAGGACAAGTGAAATGTAGTGATTTTTCTTTTCTGTCTTAAACCTAAAATTGATAGGCCACAATTCTCTGTACGACTACTTCCTTGAGGCCTGCCTCACTAAATTAGACAGATGACAATGAAAAGAATCTACTAATATTCAGACCACGGTGGAGACTCCTTGCTCAAAAACTTACGTTTGTTTGGAAAACAAACCCACTGACTCTGAAACACCGATGACTGTCCCTCCTCAGACGTCTCAGCAAAGTTTCTCCGCATTTAATGATTTAATCACAAACAGCATTTAGAGAAAAAGTGTTCGTGGAAGTTTGTTGATATTATTATTACTTTTTGAAATGGTTGGTTTTTAACTGAGTGTTGTGAGCCTGCTCACCAAACTATTTGATTTTACAAGAATCCAAATTCTTGTGGATAAATAATAATGCTGTTGACATATGCATCTTCTTTGAATTGTTGAAAAGGGAGTTAAAGTGTACCAAAACTATGAGAGTGGCACTCGCCCCGCATCAAATTAAAACCCAGAATTCGACAAAGAGCATCCAATCGGATTACAATGGCGCGCAATCACAGGTAGTTCTGTAAATGTTTGGACAAGAAGTGGCAACAGGGAGTTGGCCCCTTATTCACCCTCAGGGGGACAAAAAAAAAAAAAGGAAGCCTTATATCCTTTCTACAAATACACTCCCCGATTCCTAAAAATTGTACTTCTTATGGCTTTTGCTGACTCCATCTCTCCTAAAGGGTAAAAAATAAATACATATTCTCAGAACACTTGAAAGTCCGCACCGCCAGGAGCGAGAGGCACGCGGGGTTCGCCGCGCACGCACAGGCGCGCACGGATTTGCAACTTCCTCGTACCCGCGTCCCTGGCGCCCCCGCGAAGGAGAGGGGTTCTCCAGGAGGCGGGAGGTCTGCTTTGACTGTCGGCCCTGCTGAAGGAGGGAGCAGGTAAACAGGATATGGGAGAGGAACTGTAAAAGAAACACATCTTTTAAAAGAAAATTCCAATGGGTCTAGGGATTCTCATCGTTGAAAATCTATAGATGTTATTTAAAACTGAAAAACGTTCCCGGAGGTGTCTGCTGACCAGAGCGGCGTTCAAAATTTGGATCTGAGCTGATCTGAGCCGGTGGAATAGGAAGATCTCCTTGGCTCTGAAATTGCTGGGGTTTTTTCGCAGGGGGCTGGAGGGGGGTGACATCTTGTTGGTTTGGAGATGATTTATTTACTCGTGTTGTAAAATCTAAAATGACGCCCCTGGGAAGACGAAGGAACTGCAGGGACCCGAGTGACCTACTGCTCCCCGCCTGACGCCCCTATGCTCTGACCTGAGCTTGCCCGGGGAAGGTTAAGGTCGCCGAGCAAAAATGCAGGTTTGCGCGACGCCCAAGGTGCGGGAAAGGCGCTCCGGAGTCTTGCGCAGGGCCTCCTCAGTGAGGTGAACAGTGGAGCCCGTGACTCACTGTCTTCTAGACCTGGGGGATCTGGAGCCCCAGGGAGTATTGGCAGCCGGGGCCTCGGACTTTAGAGGCTCCCCTCCCCGAAGCTTCAAACTCCAAGCTCCCTTCGCTCCAAAACGGGAGGGAGTCACTAGGCGGTCAATTTCTCCGAAACGGTAAGAGGAGGCCACTCAGCCCCTTGCTTCTGCAAGTAAGGTAAACAGGATTCACAACCTCTTTTCTGGACTTGACATTCAACCTTGGGGACTCAGTGACCTCCCTTGATCCTGGATTTCACTACCTCCTCTAAAGAGAAAAAAATTCCAGGCTACGCTTAAAACGGTATATTTCGTTCGCTCCCTCCCCTGAATCGAGATAATTGAGGCCCAAATTCAGAGTGGCGGCACCGGCTGCAGGGCCCCAGGGTGATGCCGCATAAGAAAATTTCTTGGCGCTTACGTAGGTGTTGCAAATATTGGGACTCCAGTGGAATTGATGTTCCGATGTGAATTCCAAGCAGGGAGCGCCCTGGAGAACGGTCCCGCTCTCCTGGGCGTTTCTCTGGCCTAGAAGAGTCGGCAGAGATGGGCCCCCGGGAATGTGGCAGGCGCATTGGGCGGGTGATTCCTTCGCGCCGCGTTTACACCTCTCCCTTTGTGACAAATCGATTTCCCCGCGCCGCTGTTCTGCATTTGCATCCCGCCGGGGCCCGCGGTCCAGCTGCGCCCGGTGCACACTTAGAACAGCCTTGTGAATGTGTGCTAGTGTGCACGCGTGTCTAATTGACTTTCCGTCTACCTTTTTATGACTACATGTGTTTCCAACAAAAGGTCTTATTAGGACAATCTGGTTTCACTAATTTAGAGGTTGGGAACGTGGAAGGCAGGCGCTTTTCTTTTTTTAAAGAGTTTGCAGAAGTTCAGATTAAGAAATGACAGCGGGACGCACCGTCCTCCTAGAAGTAGGTCTGCCTAGTTTTATGACCTGTTTCTCTTTCCTCTCCCTGACTACCCCTGTTCAACCACCCCCCCCCCTTTGCACTCCACACTCCCCCATTAGCCACTGGGTTTCTAACCGTGTTAAAGAACCGTTTCTTTAAACACTTAAGATATGTGAACGGAGACGTTTGAGAAATTTACTAGGCTGGGAATATCAGTAAAAGGAGAAAGAAATCCTTCAACAGAGAGGAAAGTGGAGTGAATAAAATAGCGGGGGGACAGAATTGTGGTGTGGAGTGTAGGAGATCAGCGGGAAGCCTTCACTTTGGACAGCACGTGGCTCCTCTTTGCTAAGATGGGTCCAGTTGGTAATTCCGAAAAATTTGCAGTATTAATGATCTAATATTGCAAGTGTAAGCAGAGTCTGTTTTACTTATTTCAGCTGAACAGAAAATTTAGGAAGGACCTGTTTCTATATAGCTCTAAGAGGAAAAGGTGTCTTTTAAATGTTCCTCATCTCTCCAAAGGAGATTATGATTTCTCACTCTGGAGTAAACTCCCAGCAGGCTGCTAAAAGCGCCTGACTCTTGGTGCCCTCCTCTGTCCCTTGCAGCTGGCAGCCTAGCTCTAACCCCCTGCCTGGAGACTCCTCTCTTCTCTGATTCACAGTCTGACCCTCACTGTCCACAGTAGACTGGAGGCCCAGCAGGGTTCCACTGGTCCTGACTTCTAGGTAGCTCATGACAGGCTCCTTGGCATCTCCTGGTTGGGGCCCAAGACTAAGGACAAGGGTCCTCCTGGACACTTGCTATCACTAAACTTACCAACCCCCCTTATTCTCATCCCAGAGATGGGGAAGGAGGTTGAGGAAACATTGCTTCTAAAAGCAACTACTGTTTGTTAGGATAGACCCTGGTCATCTCCAGAAAGCAAGGCCTGTGGCGTGTGTGTGTGTGTGTGTGTGTGTGTGTGTGTGTGGCGGGGGCGGTGTTTGGGTGTGTGTGTTTCCTCGGCTACTTTCTCAGCCCCAGGTGTCTGTCCATCAGCTCATTCCCATCAACTCGCTCTGCATTCTGCGACCTCCTTCTGGAACTGTTTGTCTACCATTCTTCCTCAAACACCCTCTCCCCCAGAATCTGTTTCCTTTCTGGGGTCACTCCCCCACTAGGCCTCCTCACTACTAGAAACTCTGTGATGTGCTCAAGTATCAAGCAGGCAGGTTCCCACAGGTGTCATCCCTTTCCCTCAGGACAAATGGTCCCCAGCTCCGCCGGCTGCCCTTTGCCTGTCCCCAACCATCCCGTGGTTGTCACGTGCTCAACGCAGCCTTAGCTGCGCCAGGCCTGGGTCTTGAAAGACCCATCCCTGGGCTGCCTCCCCACCACTGTGGCCTCGCCTCAGCTTGGGGGTGCTTCCCAGCTGGCTTCCTCAGCCCAGTCTTGCTCTGTACCCACTAGAAGGCCACCATGAACTCGAACTCCCCTCTCTTTGTGTCCACTTAAAGTCAAACGACAGGAACCGTCAGCATCTCTCCAGCCCTGGCCTGCATGGGCCCTGGGCTTGCTGCGGCCACTGACCCTGGGCCCGCTTTACACAGCCCTCCGCTTGCTTTTGGGGCAAAGCAACCCTGGCTGGTCTCCCTTGCCGCACCCTGATTTTCTATAGAGCAGTTTCTTCACAATGTTGTTTTCTCTTGTGGCTCCAGCCTTCAGTTCTCCGAATAGTGATACACGTTGTGATCAATAATTTGCCATGGCAAAAAAAAACGGCAGAATATGCAGAATTAGTGAAGCTGGGTAATAGGCACACGGAAATTCGTAATACTATTCGCCCTACTCTTTGTATGTTTAAATATTCCCTAGTAAAGTGTTTTAAAATAATATTATTTCGCAGTGCATTTTCTTGAGCTACAAGTGCCTACGCCTTCGGTGGTTGACTCATGCTGCCTGGCTGTGCTGGGCCTGAGCAGCTCCCCAGAAAGCACCAGTAACCTCAACAAGGAGGCCTCTGCGCCTAGCCATTATCGGGGACTTGGGGACACGGGGTCTTCACTCCTCAGAGTTGCCCAGTTTTTCCCTAGTGTCAGGCCAGGTCAGACTCCCCATCACCCTCTGCCTCTGCGTGTAGTAGGGTGAATCGGCCCCAGTTTGCTTTTGGCTAAAAAACTCTAAGGGGAGCCCAGGCCTGGACCAAGGATGCAGGGCGAGCAGCAGGCGGCCTGTGGTAGAGATGGGCTCTCCCTGAGGCCTGTTTCAGCTTGGCCCTCCCACCACTTTGCACAGGCCTTGCTTCCAGCTGTTTCTAAGTCCCGTTTGCTTTGCTATCTGTTTTCTGAAAATCTGACCTTGGCACTGTTTTTTGAAAAGCACAGAATTCCAGTGGACCCCCTGGTTCCACAGGCTCCAGGTTCCAAGACGAAATAGCAGTCAGCAAATAATGGCATGGAAAGGGATCAGCCTCATTTAAAAACTTCCAGCCAAGTTCTGACTCTAGCAACCTTGTGTAGGAAATATCCAGCCCCATGTCATCTGGGATGAGCCAGGTGACAGATCTGTTATAGACTCCAGGACGTATGGATACACTTGGAGTCACGTTTTTTGAGGTACAGCTAATAACGCGAGGTGAGATTTCCTTGGGGGCGCGATACCAATCAGGTAGGTTGCGGAAGGGAGACTATACATGGACTTTTCTGGAAATTTTGGGGCCAGTAGGGAGAGCTCCTTCAATGCGACGCAGTGCTCCGCGCTTCCCCAGCGCATCTCTCCCGTGCGGGCTCATGCGGGGCGGCAGCTCGGGTTTCACCCCTAAAGGACACTACCTTTGCTTCGCCTGAGTCTTCCCGTGTCATTCAGGCCTTTCATTCTACCGGGGGTCTCAAACCCTTATGCAGGTGTCCGCAACAGCCAGGGACAGAGAGTGGCTCCAGGGACAGAGAGCGGATCCGGCTTTCTAGCCGGGCGCTCCGGCGCCGCCTCTCCGGCACACCCGGCCTTCGGAGCCCGCGCGCGGTGCGCAGCCAGAGCAGCGCGGGTCTAGCTCGATTTACGAGGTGCCCTCCGCCACCTCTGTCCCGTCTGCCCTCCAACCCGCTTACGCCACCCGGAAGAAGCCCTCCGGACTCGACTCAGCATCTTTAACCCAATGCCTTCCCAAACAGGGCGGGCTCCCCGAATTTGCACCGCTCTGGGACCCTTTTCCAGCCCAGCCCGGTCGCCCCGCAAGCGGGAAGATCTGGCAGCCGCACTCGTTCGGGACGCAGAGGCAGCGCAGGCGGCTTCGGCGCGAGTCTGCGGCGGGCAGAGTCCCTGACCCCAACCGCAGGGCCTCCCTCCAGCGTCCGCCCTGGCTCCGTCCTCCGCGGAGCCCTCCTTTTCTCATCCTTTTCCCTCTGTCCGTGACCGGCCATTCCTCCGGCCACTGCCACCAACCTCTCCTGGTTCCTGACTTTCTCCCCCTGGCCCCAGGCGGGCTTCAGCCGCCCAGCCCGGACCCCCGCCCTCGACCCGGGACACACACCCCCGCGGGCATGCGCCCCTCACTCACTGTCCTGTTGCGGGGTGTCGCTGCCGCTGGTGAGTCCCGGCGACTCCAGTAGGCTCCGGCCGGCCTCGCCCACGCTCTCGTCCGCCTGCGCCGCCACCATGTCCCCGGCTTCCTCCAGGTCTAGCAGGTGACTGACGGAGAAGTTCTTTTTCGCCTGCAGGGTGTCGAGGTTGCCCGGGCTGTCCAAGCGGCCGCCCAGCGCCGGTTGCCGCTCCAGAACGTGCCCGTAGCTGGAGGTCATGGTCTCCCCCTCCGATCCCACCCACCCCCCTCTTCCCGCTCGAATCAACACCAAACGCTGTGGGCGCGAGGGGGGAGAGGAGAAGAGTGGGGAAGAGAGGGGGGGAGTGGAGAGAGAGAGAGAGAGAGAGAGAGAGAGAGAGAGAGAGAGAGAGAGAGAGAAGGAGGGGAAGAACAAAAAAAAAAGTGGAAAGAGGGCGGGGGACCCCCTTGTGTAGAGCAGAGCGTTCTGCACCAGCAGCCTTCGACAGCCTCGGTTGCTTTCCTGAGGCCAAGTCCGGCGGGGTCCAAAGAGATAATCCACACCAAAAAATAAAATTAAAAGTCACCCTACGTTCAAGTCAGGAGAAAAAAATCCCTTCCAGCTCTCCAAAAGCGTCCACGCGCACACACTAAAAATAATAATAAGGGGGAGAGAGGAAAGGGGAGGCCAGCAGGGCGGGGGAGTTAGGCAAACAGAAGAACAGAGAAGAAGGGGTGGGAGAGAAGAATCAAAGTGGGTTTTTTTTTTAAGGTTAAAAAAGTTATTCCCAGGCAAGAGTTCAAGCACCAACAGAAGAAGGCTTGTTCCAGCTTTAAAACATCTTCAAGAAAACGTGTTCCCCCTCTCTGCACTCCTGTGGATTCTCAGGAGTGACTAAAGTTTCAGGAGGAGAGGGTGATGTCTTGCAGATGTATTGGAGAGCAGGATTCTCACTTTACTTTTCGTAAGGAAAAAAAAAAAAAGAAAAAAAAAAGGGCTCCAAGAGTCCGAAGGAGGGTGGTGGTGGGTTTCCCCGTTCCCTTCTCCCTCTCCCCCTCTTCTTGCTGAGCTCCTTTTTCCTTCTCAGTTGGATCAAGAAGCTCTCTGGCACTTCAAAAGGCACAAACTGGCATGCAGAGGAGGCTTTGTAGGGAATACAAGAAAATTGGAGACCCCTGGGAGGGCAGATCTCGACTTAATAGGAGCCTGTAATTACGTGGCAAAGCCTTTGTGTGGTGCCTGACGTTTTACAGACCCCTTTTCTCCATCACAATCTCCTTCTTCCTCCTTTCCCTCGGACCAAAAAAACAGTCTGATTAAGAAAACCCCCTTTGCCAACTTCTGAGCAAGAGAGAAGGAGAGAGGGAGGGAGCGAGAGAGGGAGAGAGGGAGGAGGGGGGAGAAAAGGGAGGGAGAAGAAAGCGAGAGAGCCCCTTCAGATTTTTTAAGTAAAGGTCTAATTATCATTCCCCTGCAATAGTATCACGGGGAGAAAAGACAAACTGAAACCCATAGTCACTTCAAACGGGCTGATTATTTTGCTTCGGCATTAACTCCTCCAGATTTGTTTAAGATCCTGTTGGAAAATCTCATTTGCATGTTTTGATAACAGCTGCGGGGAAACTTGTTGGAAAAAATCCACAACTATCTCAATCAAATTTTCTTCTCCCTCTGCCTTTTTTTTTTTTTTTTTTTTTTTTACGTTTCCTGCTGTTCTAACAATTTTGGGGTGGTGGGGCTGGAAGAGCGTCTGAGAACAAGGGAGACAGCCAGCATATTAAGGCTACATTTGGCCCTGTAGAGGCAGCCTATTAAATAATGTAATAAAATGACAGGAGTGATCATAATGGAAGGCTCTCCCACGCTTCCTCCGTGGACTGAAGGCAGGTTGGGGGAGATCTAGAAGGCACTGAATCGATTCGAGTCTTTCCGCGCCGCTAGGAATCCCGGGGCCAGGCAGTAGGAAATTTACATATTTATTTAGCTGGAAGAAAGGACTCTAGGAGTTTGTCATAATTGCTCCCCTTCCCCCCACGCTGGCCAATTTCGTAACCTCTTTGGTGCGGCCAAGGTCGCTTCCCCAGGCTGCGACGCTAAGCCGAGAGGGTCGCGCTGCCCAGATGCGGAGGAAGCAGGGGCACTCCTAGAGCCAGCTGCGGGCGGAGGCTCCAGCGGAGGTTCAGGGTACAGTCCGGCTGCCCTGGGGGTGGAGGAGGGAGGAAGGACGGAGAGGGGTGGACGAACCCCCATCTAAGTCTACGGATAATGCTTTGTCGTTCTAACGCTGAGCCCTAACTTGACAGAGGATAGAGAGGTGCTGAGCGATTTTTTCATGACCTGTTGGAATTTGGTACAGCTTTAATAGTCTCATTAGAAATGAGTTACTCTATGACTAGTAAGTAAAATATTACGGGTTTATTTGTGGCGTTTTATGTTCGTTAAACACACACACACACATACACACATATTCCCTCACTCCCTTGATTACTAAACTTTTTAAAAATTATTATTATTTCTTTTTTTCCCTTTTTCTCCTATAGCCCAGAGGCTCGACTGGGGAGAAAGAAGGGTCCGAGTGTGTGTAAATGGTTTCTGGGCTCCAAACGGCCACAGTTAGCCCAGAACTTCCAGCCCTGATCTAGGAAAAGAACATTTGATGCCATCAAAGGGCTGCAGATTGAAACCAGATGTGCTCGCCTCGGTTCTTTCCATGCATTTAATTAAGGAGCCGGGATGGAGGAGACTTTTTCATCATTAGCCCACCCACTCCCTCCCTCCTCTTCCATCCCTTCGCCCTCCCCCGCCGCCCGCTCGCACCCGGACCGGGAGCCCCAGAGCCCAGCCAGCGCCGCGTGGTGCGCAGAGCCCGTCGCTCCGTCTCCCCAGTGGTCGGGGCTCGAAGCAGTAAACATCTGTCCGCGTCTGGGCTGGGGCGAGCCGCGCGGCAGGGCTAGCGGGATGCCGGCGGGAGACGGCCGAGCTCCCAGGTGGGCCCGCCGGAGTGGGAGCGTTGGAGGCGGGTGCCTTGCGCGGAGATTTCCAAAACCTTTGGTTGCGCGCGCCTAAGCCGAGCGCACATGTGTCAGTGCCACCGGTTGGAATGGACGTGACTTAATCGCATAGAGAGGTTTTCACCCGGCGTCCCGCTGCATGAGCTTAGGCGAAAGGGCTCAGGGGCCGGCCGTTTCTCCCTTCTCTCCACGCCCCGCGAGGCACGGCTGGGTTTGTCCCCGCAGCCGAGTCAGCCTCTTCGAATCTTCCCAGAACTGGAGCAGGCCCTAGCCTTTCCCTCCTTCTCCACCCTCGTTACACAGTTGTGTTGTAATGTTTCTTTTCGTCCTGGATACCAACCGAACTGCCTTTTGTGACAAAGGTCTGGATGAGGGACTAGGGGCTTCTGACACCCCCAGGACTTGCCGCTTCCCCTGAAGACCCATTGATCTCAGTCATATGAGGGGAGATCGCCCTTCGGAGGAAGTTGCCTTGTCCAGAGTGTGCCGTCAGCCTGGTTGGTGACCAAGAGGTAGCGACAGGGGAGATACGGGCAGTTGGAAACAATCAGACGTCTCCACTTGTGTTCCGCTGTGTTTTCCAAGGGGATCGGGCGCTCCCTTTACATGAGCCACTTGTCATACTCATAATAATATCAACCAATTATACCAATACCAACTAAGATGCTAACGGTTTCAACAAAAACACCGGGCACATTTGCTTAGCATTTGTCGACCAAATTACATATACATGCATATATATGTGTGTATATGTACACATCTATACATCTATAAATTTCTATGCACAATATTTTCCCAAACTGTCTTCCGGAGTGAGAGCTCAAATACCAGCAGACTGTGCGGGGATGGCCCAGCTGCCACAGCGTAGCCCTCGGCGCTGCGCTAGTGTCCTGAGGCCCGGGAGTCCCCCTCCAGGAATTGGGGTGGCATTTGAGGACTACGTGGTGGGAGAAGGGCTGACAGAGTGTCCTCCAAGCCCAGAAGAAGTTGGAACTAGGGGGCAGACTCCCGGGGCGTCCAAGGGAAGGGAGATGCCAGCTTGAGACAGGCGGCAGGGACCCTCTGGCAGTCCCGGAATGCTTATTTTGGAATCCTGCGGGAAAGGCTCCCGGGACTCTTCACCGCCCCAGAAGGCCATTCCTTCCCAGGGTATCCGTACGCCTCAACTGCAGGGACCAAGTCCCTGAGTTCTCACCGCAGGGAGCTGGGGCGGCGGGGTGAGTTGGGAGGACGCTCTGGGAGGGTCCCCAAGAAAGCAAATCCTCGAGGCATAGACCCTGCAGAATTGATATTTTTTTTCTTATTTAGGTCTTTGTGGGGTTTTTTACTTTTTATTTTTTTCTATTAACAATTGCTAGTGGATTGGATCCACACCCTTATTATGTTTACACAAAACATTTGTAATTTGTTGAGATTCTGGACTGTAATTAAAAACCAGCCAGATAACCCTACAGGGAGATTCATGAGCAAGGAGCGCATTCACCCGGTAAACGGTGAAAGGCGTCGGTTTGTGCTGCCAGCTGGCCAGGCGGGAGAAGGCTGGCACGGAACCCTCGGAGCCAGCGCAGACGCTGTACCTCGGGCACACAGAGGCGGGCCACAGAGCTCCTTCTCAGAGTGCCAAGGGTCTCCACGCCTGGCCTCTCCCTGCGTCCAGGCGCCAGGCCCTGCTCGCCAGAGGGGTGGAGGGAGGGGGAAATTGGTGGATCAAAGTTCTCTCGGCTCAGGTTGCAGGAACCAGGAGGGCCAAGCACCTCTAGAATTAGAGAATGACCATCTGGCAGAAAGATGTCAGGGGAGGAGAAGCTGTGGCTGGGAGCACATGCTCATCTCCCAGGCAAGCGGCAGGCCTGGCCTGGGAACTTAGAAGTCCTCAGAGAATGCTGTGGCCTGTTTAGTTACCTAATCACTACTTTGTTTTCACCATGTGACTTCCTTTTGGGAAAAGTTAGAAGGAGAGCATTTCTAACTCAAAATCTCTAAATATGTGTAGATCTTTCCCTGGCTTTTGCTTTGACTTCCATCCATCAATCAATGATTTTTAAAATGTGAAGCCCTGGATCATGTAATTAACCAGGACCCTCTTCTTCATGATCCCTCCAGGATCTGAGAGTGGTTTTCCAACCCTTCCTTCTGCCCTATCCTTTTTAAAAATAACTCCTGTTTCTAGATTCCTCCCCAAGTAAGTGGGAGCAAAGCTCGGACTAGTAAGGAAACTTGCCAAGAGATCAGACCAAAGTAGGAAGGAGGTTTGGTTCCCAGTTATGTGCCCTTGTGTGGTCCTATTCGTAGTTAGGTTTGGTATTGATTATTGTCCAGGATGTCCCTGGCACTGGAAGCTAGCAGAACTCTGCCTCATCTGGCTAGCAGAATGCCCCCCACCCACCCTAAGCAGTTTCCCCTCTGAGGTGGAAGCCAGGAGTTGTACTCTCTGCCATGTTAATAAGCTGACATGATAATCACGTGCGACAGGTCATAGGTTCCATGACATGTAAACAAAACAATACCACCCTCATGCAAATAACATGCTAGAGGGGTGGAAATGCTTTCCTGCTCATGGTTGACATTCTAGTATATATTCATTAGCAATAAAAAAGGGGAAAAGAGTAAAATGCAAGATAGAGTCTTCAGGGGTCTCATATTTTAGTGTTTCCGAGGAGATTTTATGCCAGACTTGAAAAAAACTCTCCTTGGCCCTCCCCATTCTGGTTCTTCTTAACATAAGTGGCATCTCAGGAACATTTCTCCTATGCATGGGTGAATGCTCACTACCCATGCCCACCTCCATCCAATAGCCCTATTGGATTATTTTGGGATTTTGCAGTAATCAAAGGAAGTAGGACTAAAAACACATTTCCAGGTAGCAAGCTGGTAATAGGTTCATTTTGTTGCAGTTTGGGAGGGCTAACATATTCATGTAGGACCTAGTGCAGTTTCACTGGAGCTATCTCCTCCTCAGACTACTGGACACTGACTTTGCACGTACCACTGAAGACACTGGGGACCTGCACATTGGCAAATGCAATGAGTACTCTCAGACTTTCCTTTGCCAAATGCCTTCGCTCTAATGACAGTATTGAGGACTCTCTTTTTGAAATTTCTTCTCCTGGTTCTCTATTTCAATGACCACTTCTTGGCCTTCGTAGGCTCCTTTTTGTCAGCTTACTCCTTAAATATTGATATTATCCAGAGTTCTGTCCCTCATCCTCACTGTCCTTTCCAGTAAACAGGTCATTACTAAAAGATCTCATATACTTTCATGGGTCAACTACCACTTGTTCATCAATGAGTCTAATATCTAAATCTTAAGCTTTACCACCTACTCACTGTCACCTTGGGCAAACTGGGCAAGTTACTTACCTCCCTATGCCTCAGTTTACTCATCTTTCCAATGAGATAAACCATGCTCCTACCACATATATTCATGAGAACTAAATGAGAATGCATGCAAGCCATTAACACAGTGCTTATGGTATAGTAAACCCTGAAAAAAAATAGCTATTTTCTTGATGGACATGCACTTCATTAAGGAACCTTAAACTCAGCATGTCCAAAACTGAACTCAACCTAATCATCTCATGCTCTGCCTTTTTCCCCAGTAGGAAACCTAGGAGTTACCCCAAATTCCTCCCTCTTTGACATGACCTCCAGCTTATTCAGGTAACCACTAAATTCTGCCTGTGTTATCTAACTAGCATCAATCCTGTCACTAAGTCAATAAGTGCTTGTCGAATTGCAACTGAAGATTAAGTAACATTGGAACAAATGAATAGGCAACACTACGTGGGAGTGTGTAGCTATAATATTACAGTGTGTTCACATTATATTAACATAATAACAATTAGTAGTCAGGATGACTTGCCAAATGCCCTCAGAGGAAATATGCATGTGCAGACGCCATACCTTCTCTGACCTGAGGAACTCAAGCCTTACTCACCAGGCAGATTCAGATGAACAACAAATGGCTGTTGGGAGGATTAAGAAAGAAAAAACCAAAAACATAAAAATTGCCTTATCATAATCATCATTTAACAAACGTAAATTCCCTTCTTCTGCTCTGTTAATTCCCTTGTTCAGATGGCCCTCGTTACAGGTTCCTTTGAGTTCCATGGAAATATAGGATGCTAAATTCTTGCTGTTTTCCTATTTTAGAAAAATCCTGGGCAAATGCATGTGACTGAGAAGCATAAAACTGGGAATGGTTCTAGGCAAACAACAGCACACAGCGCTGCCAGGGAAACCATTGCTGACCCTTCAATACTGTGCTGGAAATGCTCAAGCCTGGTGGATTTTTTTTTTTTTTTAACCACACTCTGATAATTAGAGAACGTGCATGCTCATTGGATTCTTGGCCCTATGTAAGACACCAGAGCTGAGGTCCCAGGCTGGCTTATTGCCTCTGCAAGTTCCTAAACGTTGGGGCCCTACAGCTCTGTTTCTAAGCCAAGCAAAAGTGGGGTGGAATCTTACAGGATAGATACAAAACACCTTGGGCCTGGGTAAATTTGGCCAATTTAAAACTTAGGAGGCTCTTCAGCTGACTTTAGTGCTTACCCAGTGGGCATGACACTTAGGATTACCTTTTTGGACTTGCTGCTCTCATAAATCTGGAGCCAAGCACAACCCATTCTCCACCTGCTTTCCTCTCCTGAGTCCTTCCATAAATCTCTAATTTTCTAAACAGGTCTCTCACTTCTTGTCCCCCAGTTCTCCACTTTTCCTATAGTACTAGCTCATAGGTCAACAACCAAGCTGGTTGCACCTTCTATTGTCTATTTACACTTGTTTGGTTAGGTATATTATTGGTTGGTTAGATAAAAATTTTTTATCTATCATGTTAAACACATACAGATCTGCCTTACTTCAAGTTTTGCTCCACAGTAAATAGTGGTAACAAATTTCAGTGACATTTTTTTTCTTGCCTGCCTCAAAAGGATGCTGTGAGTTAATGTGTATGCATAATACCAGTTGCAGTGATTATTACCTCCAGTTGTCACATTTTCCTGCCATTCTTTTCTTGCTTTTCATCACTACAGATAAGAAGGAAGTATTTACATAATGGAAGTTAGAAAACTGATTTTTTTAAGTCTAAAATAATGTAGTGTTTCAACACTTTGCAGATCATGAACCTAATACATCAACACTTTGTTAAGTCACTATTTACCTCTTTTATACAAATACAGCTTTGTTTTTCATAAACCTGGTGTCCAGCTCTGCATTTAAAACACCAGAACCGGGCTTCCCTGGTGGCGCAGTGCTTGAGGGTCTGCCTGCCGATGCAGGGGACACGGGTTCATGCCCCGGTCCGGGAAGATCCCACATGCCGCGGAGCGGCTGGGCCCGTGAGCCATGGCTGCTGGGCCTGCACGTCCGGAGCCTCTGCTCTGCAGCAGGAGAGACCACAGTGGTGAGAGGCCCACGTACCGCAAAAAAAAATAAAAATAAAAAATAAAATAAAACACCAGGACCACTTCTCACCAAAATACATGATTTTAAAAAAAAACCCAAACTTCCTTTTGCCACTCACCTTTTATCTTTTCCTCTTTTTGTAATTTTTCTTTTGAGCATCTTCTGCTCCTTTAAGTCAGAAGTCTGAATTATTTCCTTCAAACTTTGAAGGGTAAGATTTAGTGATCTCTCTAATTTTCATTACTGTTGGGTGTCTTGCTTTCCTTATGAAAATTATGATACAGGATTTCAGATATCCAATTTTATGTTATTTTGGACCAAATGGCATAAAGCAGGAGTCTACCATTAACCTATAGCCATTACCAGATAGTCTATTATATTCCATGTTGAGTTTAGTATGATGGAAAGAGTAGAAGCTTTAAAAACCTTGGAAGTATATTGCTTGATTCTGCCTCTTAAAAACTTTGAGCAAGTTATGCAGTCCCTTTGACTCTCAATATCTGAGTCTCAGCATCTAAGGTACTGCTGAAAAAAAAAATGTTGCATAACATAGTAAGGATCTAACAGAGTGCTTGGCAAATAGTAAATACTCAATAAAAGTTCAAATTTTCCACTTTTGTTTATCATATAGTAGCTTGTAGCAGAACAACAATGCTCCCTCTAAGAGCAACTGGAAAATCTGAAATATTTATATCCTCCTCACCCCAAATATCAAAGAGCTTCCAAGACAATCAGGACTTGAAAATCGTGTTCCAGAGAAGAATGCTTTCGGAAGTAAATCAAACTTTCTCTATTCCTCCTTAATTGTTGGGTGGTCTGCCACTTTCTGCCACATTTTGGACTGGAACAAGAAACTCAAAAAAAGAAAAGAAAAGAAAAGAAAAAAGAAGTATCTGCTAAGAAACAGATAATCCAGCAGAGCTTTATGCATTTGTATGGCCATGGAGAAAGACAAATTAGAGTTTGGGGTGGCTGAGATTTCATAGAAAAGTGAGGCTGAGACAAATAAGAGCAGTAATACCATTTTTCCCTCAAGGTGTTTGCTAATTAAGCTGCACAAGGCAAAAGGCTCAGTATAACATAATGTGAGTAAAAAGCAGATCAGCAATTTTGGCAACCCAAAAGGGCCAGGAAGACCAAAATTGAAGTTTATGACATATCAAGGAGGAGAATCCACAAGAACACTTCAGGCCCTCTGTTAGGAAACATAGAAAGCTACATCCCTAAGAATGCAAGAAACTTAGATGAAGACTGAACCTTACCAAAGACTGATTTCAGTCCTAGATTAAATCGAGCTGATTTGCCTCTCTCTTGCCTTCTAAAATAGGTTGAATCCTCTCTGGAGGAATATAACACCCAGAGTCACTATAATTTTTGTATAAAATGTCCAGCATTTGAGTTAAAAAAAAAAACAGACATATTAAGAAACAAGACCAAGAGAAACAATGCTCAACAGAATAGGTGTCCCAGGTATTGGATGTAGCAGACATGGACTTAAAAATAACAATAATCAATATAATATTCCACTACTGAAACTATAAGAATCAAGTGGAATTTATAGAACTAAAAAATGCAACAGGTGAACTCAAAAATTCAGTAGATGAGTTTAACTGGATATTTGCCACAGCTTAAGAGAGAAATAGCTGAGAAATAAATCAGAAGAAAATATCCAGACTGAAGTATGGAGGAGAAAAATAATGAGAAGTAGAGAGAATTCTGGGGAAATGGAGGAGTAGAAAGCACCAAGAAACTGTCTCTCCACCTTGACAACAATTTTGCCAGCAGAATCTGTCTAATATAATTAATTTAAAACTCTGGAGTATATTGAAGGCTTGCAAGTTTCAGGGGATGGTTTGGACAGTAAATTGAGGTTAATTTCAGTCAATTTTAGCTCTTAGCACAGTAGCAACTACTACTCATACCTTAGCTTCAGCCCCGTGCCAGGCAGCTGTGCACACATTGCTGGAGCAGCTACACACAACTTGTGGAAGCCAGGGTAGGCAAAAAGGACCCTACTCTCCAAATATCAGGAATCAGTGCTCTAATTGCTGATCACTGATTCTGATCTCAGAAGTGCAAAAAGGAGGATGGTAATTGTTGTAACATTTCCCCCATTGTTCAAGCTCCTCCCCTCAAGCTAAAGTGATTCTAAGGGAATTAAATGGCCAGTGCCCTTTCTCCCCACTTCATATTTTCTTTTTTCCCTTTTGGGAGACAGACACTAAAGCCTAAGACATACAAAAGCAAGTGCACATACAGGGAAAATTAGAAAGTGACCATGCATGGGAAAGGTGAAGGCTCAGAAAAGACCTGAGGAGATTTTAAATTTACACCTCAGGCTGATCCTTGGAACAGAGATTGCCCCAAATAAATAAATAAATAAATAAATAACCAAACAAACAAACAAAGAAACACATACATATATACAATAATGAAAACCAGCAAACCCTAGGGAAAAGGGAGAATCTGATTTCCAGAGTTTTCACCTTATTAGATTCAAACATCAAGTTTTCAACAAAAAGTCATAAGGCAAACAAAGAAACAAGAAAGTATGGCCTATTCAAAGTAAAAGATAAATAATCAGAAAGTGTTCCTTTAAAATACCTGATGGAAGATTACCTGGGTAAAGAAATTAAAATAGCTGTCTTAAATATGCTCAAGAAAATGATGTATAAACAAAATGAAAATACCAATAAAGAGATAGAAAACATAAAAAGAAACCAAAAAAAAATCCTGGAGCTGAAAAGTATAATAACTGAAATGAAAAATTTACTAGAAGGATTCAATGGCATATTTGAGCAGGCTGAAGAAAGAATCAGCAGACTTGAAGATAGGACAATGGAAATACCCAAATGTGAGGAATAGAAAGAAAAAAGAATGAAGAAAACTGAACAGAGCCTAAGTGATACTACCAAGCAGACCATTTATTCAGTGTTAGAGTTCCAGAAAGAGAAGAGAAAGAAAATAGGCAGAGAGGATATTTGAAGAAATAATGGCAAAGAGCTTCCCAAATCTGATGAAAGACATCAATATAAACATCCAAGAAATTCAACAAACTCCAAGTAAGATGAACTTAAAGAGATCCACACTGAGGCACATTATAATCAAACTTTTGAAAGCCAAAGATAAACAGAGAATATTGAAAACATCAAGAAGAGATTCATCACATACAAGGGATACTCAATAAGATGATCAGAAGATTTTCTCCTAAGAAACTTTGGGGGCCAGAAGACAATATATTCAAAGTACTCAAAGGAAAAATGAACTATCAACCAAGAATCCTACATCCAGCAAAACTGTCCTTCATAGTGAGGGGTACATTAAGACATTCCCAGATAAATAAAAATTGAGAAATGTCTTTACCACTGGAACTTCCCTGTGAGAAATGCTCAAAGGAAAAGTGAAATGAAAGGAAATTAGACAATAAATTGAAGCCATGTGAAGAAAAAAAGATCTTGATAAAGTTAAATACATGGTGATTTTAAAAGGTAGTATTATAACAATGGTTTTTAACTCCACTCTCTATTCCACATGATTTAAGAGACTAATATATTTTAAATTATTGTCTAATAGTTAGTATTATTGTAACTTTGGTTTGTAAATCTACATGTTGCCTTATCCATAATTTAAGAGATGAATGCATTTGAAAGAATTACTAGTTTAGGTTTTGGAGCACACAATATGAAAGATGTAGTTTCGTGACATCAGCAACTGGAACAGGTTGTGACAGAGCTGTAAACAGCAGAGTTTTTGTATGTTATCAAATTTAAGCTGGTATAAATTCAAATTAAGGTGTTGTAACTTTAGGATGTTAAATATAATCCCCATAGTCACCACAGAGAAAATAACTATAGAATATATACGAAAGGAAATGAGAAAGAAATTTAAATGTTTCACTACAAAATATCAACTAAACACAAAAGAAAACAGTAATGCAGGAAATGAGGAACAAAAAAGCTGTAAGGAATACAGAAAACAAATAGCAAAGTGACAGAAGTAAGCCCCTCCTTATCAGCAACTACTTTAAATGTAAACATACTAAACACTCTAATAAAAAGACAGAGATTGACAGAAAGGATAAAACCACATGATCCAACTATATGCCATCTGTAAGAGACTCACTTTCCAAAGATACAAATAGGTTGAAAGTGCAAGGAAGGAAAAAGACATTCCATGCAAATAGTAACAAAAAGACAGCAAGGGTAGCTGTACTAATATCAGAAAACATAGACTTTAAATCAAAATAAGTTAAAAGAGACAAAGAAGAACACTATATATTAATGAAAGTTTCAGTACACCAAGAATATGTAAATATTATAAACATTTGCATACCTAATTACAGACGTGCAAAATATATGAAGCAAAAACTGATGGAATTGAAGGGAGAAACAGACAGGTCTACAATAATAGGAGGAGACTTCAATGCTCCACTCTCAATAATAGATACAACAACCAGAGAGAAGATAAGAAAGGAAATAGAGGACTTACCACAATAAACCAACAACATCTGACAGACATACAGAACACTCTACTTAACTATATCAGCATATGCATTCTCCTCAAGTGCACCTAGGGCATTTTTCAGGTTAGTTTCAATCAATTTAAAAAGAAAATATTATTTAAATTATATTCTCTCACTACTACAGGATGAAATCAACAGCAGAAGTAAGACTTGAAAATTCACAAATTTGTGGAAATTAAACAACACACTCTTTGAATCACAAACAGTGGATCAAAGACAAAACCACAAGGGAAATTAGAAAATAGAGATGAATGAAAGTGAAAACACAACATACCAAAAGCCAGACAAAGATACTACGAGAAGAGAAAACTACAGACAAATATATCTTATGAACATGAATAAACAATTCTCAATAAAATACTAGCAAATCAAATTCAGCAGCATATCAAAAGGATTGTACATGAGGACCAAGTGGGATTTATTCCTGGAATGCAAGGATGGTTCAACATATGAACATGTACCCAAAGAAATATTTTTAAAAAGTATAACAGTACTATTTATGACAGATTCAAAGAGCAAATAACCCAAATACTCAACAACAATATCATGGATAAATAAATTGTTATATTTATAGAATTAAATACTTCATGCAACAATATGGATGGGTCTCATAGATATAATGTTGATGGAAAAATGCCAGACACAAAGAGCACATTTCGTTTGTTCCATACATTTTTTAAAAAGTTGGTTCCCTCCATTTCCATGGCACAAGCTGAAGACATATCATATTATGTTTCTTACAGAAACCATAATTCAAGCAGGGAATTGGAGGCCCATTTCTTGCCACTCATTTACCATTTGTCTTCCACAGAGAATTTCTGTAAGAATAAGTAGCAGCATGAGAAAAAAATGCTTAAAATATCACTTGGTCTAAGAAGCATCAAATATTTTCACAAATTGCCTTGTGATATTTAGCAGAATCTTAACTATGCTTTTAGGTGTTCAATTAAATGATATACCAGGTATATAGCACTGAAAACAGATGTCTGAAGTATATAAGGACATGACAATTCTCTCCTAGCTCTACAGGTGTTCATGATGATCTCAACTTCATAACCTCAGAACTGTAATAATAGTAATAATTGCTACTATTTCATGAGAATTTACTATGTGCCAAACACTGTGCAAAGTGTTTTGTACCCATTATCTCATTTAATCTTTACAATAACCCTGGAAGGTAGGTTTTACTATCTCCTTTTACAGATAAGGAAACCAAAATTAAGTAATTTTCCCAGGAGAATCACCCAGACATGATTAGTATCTGGTTCTCTCTGACAGTCAGGCATGTGCTCTTAACTACCTTGCTAAATGGTGTGTTGTGCTGGTGTGCATCAGTGACACAAAGAAATGCCAGTTCAATGGTCTGAAACTGTAAATGTAAGATTTAGTATAAATTTAGTTCCAAGACTCCCTCTGTTTCCCTACCTTTAGCCTTCAATTTACCCTCTTGAGTCACCCTACACTACAGTGGCAACTGAAAAACTAGAAATATCATGAGGAAGAAGAGAATGTCTTTACCTGTCCCTTTGCCTGTCTCACCAAAGTGTCCATATTCCCAAATAAGATACCACTGAATGTTTGGGGCCCTGTCTTTGCTTTTTTTTTTTCTGGGGATGGAGTTAAGAGAGAAGTTGTATTGTAGCATTCAGGCTTACTATTTTTCTTGGTAGAACAATGGAAAAGAAAGAATTATGAAGTGTATGCTTAGATATCCTATAAATCAAAGGATAGTCGTACTTAGATTTTTTTCTCTACATTCACACCCACCCATTTTTGAAAGGTGCCATGTTTTTGTTTGCAATGAAAGATTCCTTTGCCATGTCACATCAGGATGCATATTGTCATCAGCATGCTCTTCAGCTGCCAGGAACCAGATTCCTATTCTTAGACCATAGAGAATACTTGTTATTATGACTCCGCCCTTGGATTGTGTTGGCGAAATATGTTCTTTCTGGAGATAACAGGTTCAATTGAAAAATGAATCTTGTACTTGTACAGGTTGAAGAAGAATTTCAGCTACTGCACCCTGCTGCAGCAAGAAGACTAATAAAAACCTTGAACCTATTACTCATGTATGAGATAAAGGGAGCTTTATTGAAGATCAAATAAAAAGTATAAATAGTGAGTCAGACAGCACATGAAGTGAAGATTCCAACATTCTTTTTTTGCTTATGTTGCTTTTAATGGCATTTGGGATTAAAGGTCAAATAGAATTCAACACAGTAACCCTTGTAAGGCTTGATTTTCTATATTTGAAGATTCATCTCTTCATCCGGAACTTCACTTCTCAAAAAGATGTCTGTCTTCATTGCACTGTTCATGTCTGTTTACCTCAAATCCTAACCAGGAAAATGGGTACTTGTAAAACAATCCCCCACGCCTTTCTGCGCTAGATACTCATTCATTCACTAATTCACTCACTTAACATGTGCTGAGTGCCTACTAACCCTGAAGATTTAAAAAGACCAAACAACAAAACAGGTCTTCCCACAATACACTCACTATCTAAGAGGGGAGATAAACAGATATTAAGAAAATGTTTTGTGTGGCAGAGTTGATGATTGAACACTGTATTTTTCAAACTGAAAAAAGTAATTTCTTTAATTTCTAAAATTGATCTATTCCCCTAGTCCTTCATCCAGTAGGACCAAAAGAAAAACTTAAATTCAGTAAGTAACGGTATCTCAGACTCTTGGAGATTCAATAGTTTCTCAAAGATAATTCGTTATCCTTGAGGATGTTAATGCTCAATCTTTCAGCTTGTTTTCCATTCCCTTGGCTTTCTTCTAGGTTAGGATCTAAGAATGTCAGGAAGGGGTTTCAAGTCTCAAAGAGGCTGGAAAGAGAGAGTCTAAGATCCACAAATAAGATCTATGGCCCTGTGTTGATTTCTAGGTCCTGTATGACAAAGCTTCTGGTTGGAATTTATTCCTGGCCTCCCTTTCACAGGTATTATAGATGAAGGTGTGCTTTTGTTTCTCATAGCTGGTTAGGCCCCAGTGGTCCACCCTGGCTCATTAAGCTCCAGTTTGACTCTAGCATTGCACAACCCTCTCAGTTTTAGCTCACTGTTCAGCTTCCTAGGATTAGGATCCTTTTGGTTAAGTCCTCTCATCACTTGTCACAGCAATACCATATAAGCCCAATGGCTCAACTGCTTTCCTTACCTCCCCTCCCCTTGCATGCAAATTTCTGGATCTTTTTCATACACTAAAGGAGATGATGGAGTATTTGGAGGGCTAGCTCAAGTCATAAGTAAACGAAGCCTTTCCATTGTTTTTTGTTTTTGTGTGTGTGGTTTGTTCTTTATTTTTGTTTTTGTTTTGGCAAAAGACAGCACCCTGTGAGATTATCTCTTTCAAGAGTTGCAAATAGGAAGAGGGGGAAAGTCTCTTGGAGTTGGTGGGAAATGGAGGGGGGATACTTTGTGGGGGAGAATGACTGAGGAACTGAACCTCCTCCCATGTCTTTTAAACTTTTCTTCCCACAACCTTTTAGGCTAGAAGAAGTAGAATTTGCTCACTTTCCTATATGGAAAGGATGTATGTCTTCTGAATTCTCTCTACCCATGGGAATTTGATGTTCAGGTCAGCCTGTCCTGCTTCTTGATGTTTTAAAAAGAGTAGAAAAAAATTAGAGATTTATTTTCTCTTTCCACAATGCTTGGCTTCTAAGAATACTGTCATAAAAAAATGACTCAAAAGTCCCATTTTGGTAGTCAGTAGTTGAATATCCACTACTCTTTTATTTTCCATTTCTATTTGCCATTTCCAGCAGATGGATATTTCCAAATAGATAGAAAGTTAATGGAAATAGGGGGGAAAAGGTTTATATTTTAATGTTTATTATATATTGTGTGTATTTATTTTCTTATGACATTTAAAATAGATTATATATTTGTAGTTTTATAACATATTATATACTATTACATAATATTTTAAAATACATTATCCCTATTTTAGATGCATAAGCTACAATGGAAACACCAAGAAGGAACACACAACTGTAGACATGTTAGGGTAAAAGAACGAGAAAGATAATTAAATTGATATAATTGGCTTTCTTTTGGAAAACTGAAGCAAGAGATACAATCAAGTTTCTTGTTATTATTACTTCTCAGGATTTTCACTGATAGAACATAGGTTTTCCAAGGATATGTCTAAAATGTACAGTCTATTCCAATAAGCCATTCAGACTGAAGGAAAACCAGATGGGGAACTATAATACAATTTATTAATTAAAGAAGAACCTTTAGAGGCTGTAGGACAATGTTGCTTTATCATCCTTAAAATCAATACAAATTAAATAGTATTACTAACATTGAATACTTTGGAATATATTTGGAAGTGCACACAAATACATGCACACATACACAGGCCTAGAGAAGCATATTTCAGGTAGTGCTTGGTGATCCATTCAGTCATTGATCTCCTGTACATTTCACCCTATGCCAGCTGACACTGTTCTCCCTTTTCCCAAGTGGGAAGAAACTCAACTATAGTATGCTGAAAGAAGTTTGACTAATAAAGTTTAATGGTAGAACATTGTTGAATGAATAGAGTCAGGTTACAATTCTTAATTCTCTTTGATGCTAGTGATAAAACTTTGAGTACCCAAAATATACTTGCTGAAACTTACAGACACTGAAAGCAGACACAATGTTGCCTGATATTATATCTTTTGAATTTAATTGCCTCTGTATCTCAGGCAGGAGTGAACTAACTTGTTAATGAGTGTACAGGATTCTGTTAACAGAAGACATAAATCTTAGATAGTCAGAGATTGGCTTCTGTGATTGATTAAACAAAGAAGAGTTGAACTGATTGTGGTTATCACAATCAAGTGCCGATTATTACTGTAGTTTATGACAAAAAGAATGCCACAGAAAAGCAGAAATAAAACAGGTCTTTTATGACAATAAGATAATAAAGTTAGAAATTACCTTTTGAAAAGTATGAAAATAAACTACAACTAATAGAAAATTAAAAATTTTAATTTGTAAAAATATATAACCTAGGCAAAATTAAAACTACAAAGTATTTAGAAAATTATATAGACTTCTGGTAAACAAGGCAGGCTGAGTAGGCAAACTCGGTACCAGGGAAAAAGAATACTTGGAGTCAGATAGGAGGCCCTAAAGAAGTCTCATGAAAAGTAACATCCATTGAGTTTTCCTCTGGTTTTTTGATCTTCCCTTTGCCTTAAATTTCCTGAATTTCACTACTATTTGAGTAAATGTGGGCTTGTTTTATAAGCACCTTCTATTTTCCTTCCTTAACTTCACTTCCAGCAATCCTTCTTCCATTGATTGGACCCCTGTAGCAATTTCCTAACTGGCTACTTTATGGACAATACCTGTCTAAACTGCCAAGAAAGTAGATTTCTCAAAATGCAAATATGATTGTATTTGTCTCTTTCAACATTATCCAGTGGTTCTGTATTGCCTACAAGAGCAAGATTAAACATCTTAATATAGTGATGGCATGCACTTCCTTCCATTAACTAGATTAACCTTACCTCCCACCCTTCTCTTCACATATCAGGACCTATGCCATTTACTTGTCTCTAATGGTCATCACACTTACTTTGCTTACGATTAGCTTTAGTTCATTCTTCGATGTCACTTTAAAAGTCACCTCTCACAAGAGCACTTCCTAGACTTTAAAGAATATTTCTATTCCTCCTCATGTCCCTTTCTCTATATCCATCTTAGCTCTCACTTTTTTTCTTTATAAACACTTAAAATTTGTAATTATATATTTATTTACATCGTACTTGAAAAATCTGCCTCCATCACTATAAAGTAGTCTTCATGCAGGCATAGACTGAACACATCTCGTTCACTATTCTAAGGAACTTTAACGAATGAGTATATGAATGAACCTTCATTCCAAATGGAGCGAGCTTCAGCAACCTGAATGTATCAAGCTATTTCAACTTCTGCCTTCACATTTTCAGTTTCCTCTGTCTAGAGCATTTGTCATTCTCTGAAAAGTCTGGGGAGTATATCGCCATATTTCATGACTCAGCTCAAGCATTATAGAAAGCCTGGTAGAGTTGACCACTCTTATCTTTGGACCCTGCTGAACCATCGTTCACCTTATCATAAAATTGATCACATTCTATTACTTTTATTAGTTCACATATCTACTTCCCTCTACTGGAATGTAAGCTCCCGCTGGGATTTGTCCTTATCTCTATTCTCCCAGGGTTTAGCACACTTCCTTTCATTAACTGGATTAACTTTACCTCCTACCCCTCTCTTCACCTATGACATTTCCTTGTCTATAATGGTCATCACACCTACTTTGCTTAAGATTAGCTTTTGCTCTTCCTTTAGCTGTCAGTTTCAAAGTCACCTCAGCAATTAATCAGAGCTGGTTGGATGAATGAATGAATGAGTGAGCTTTTCTGAAATGCTTCATAGCACTTGTGATTGACATCTTTATATTATGCCAAATGATTCTTCTTAAAAATTATCACAAGATTATTTACTTTATAGTAGGAAGAAAAAGTAAGAGCTTTCCAAAGGGAACTTTGAAGGACATTCCATCTGTCTATAATCAACGGGATTTTAAAAAATAACATCTTTGACCAATACCACCGATAACTACTACAGGAAATAATAGTCAAAAATAAGGGTTAAATTCACTGACATCACCAACCTCAGCCAAGCACCTTACTGTATTGCAACTTCATGGCCCTTTGAAAAGGTTTAAATTGGGCATGGTCTGGAATTCACAAATTTTTGGTTTGTGAAATGTAAAAAATAAAATATATATTTTTAAACACTGCACTGACTTAATCTCGGATCACTACCTCTCAATTGGAGTCACTCTTGGCCTTGATGGGACCAAGCTTGGGAAACTGGTTTTATCTCAGTAGGACTGGTCACTTTCCTCTTTTGATTTGGGATCATCATAGTGCTTTCTACCTCCAGGCCCACAGTAGTGATGTTACTTCCTCAACTTTAAACTTACACAGTTATGCATGGACAGACTCTGGTGCACAAATGAGCATAAAACAGCCATCACTGCAGCTGCAGAGTTGCTTTTATAATGAATTACTGCCTCCTTACTGGAACCAGGAGAGACCTGCTGTGTTTGTCACTTTTTAGTTATTAGGCAATGTCTGCAAGCAGTCAAGATTTCTACTCCATACTTATGCTCTTCTGGAGCAGAAAGCAAGTGCTATAACAGCTGTGTGTGTATTTGTTTTCTTTGGAGCAGATAGAAGACAAAGAAACCACAAAACAGTCTAAATTACAGCTCTTCCTTCCCTTATGTAAGGATTACAGGAGCAGGTGCAAAGTGTTTGTTTCTTCTGAGCATATAAGGTTTCTAAGCTTTCGTATTAATAATTTATAAGCAGTTTATCATTACTGTTTTATGTACAGTTTGAGTGCTGTCTTAGCTACGCTATAGAGCTACTTTAAAAGACACACCTGATGGGTATTGTGGCCCTGTAACCTGATTCGTATCAATATCATTATTCTTACTCTGAAGATCTGTGTCTGAGGATCCACAAAGTGAACAGTCACAGCTACATGGTATGGGCGAGATCTATGATGAACTGAAACCCTCATTCTAAATGCCCCAAATTCCAAGGATCCAAGAGGGTCAAACAGAAAATATTTGATGTTTTAGGGATATTTCTCACTCTATTCTACTCTTGATTGTTCACTAAGTTGAAGAACAAACTGTCTCAGAAAGATCCACATCTTGAAGCACCTAAAGACTAAGACTGGCCTTTTTCCTGATCTTTAGACAATCCAAGCTTGTATCCACCTTAAGGGCCATGTGGAATTTCTTAGTCATAGATTAGCATTCCATTTCTAACTTTCATAGATATTGCCAAATTGTGAAACACTGAATTTCAGAGCAAGTTTCTCACACAGGATTCCATGTAAGGATATGGGTGATGTGGTGAACGATATCTTTAACAACATTGGCTAGTAAATACAACAGTGAATTATGTGTTTTGAAAGAGACTGATAATTATTACTCATATATAGCATAAAGAAAAATGTTCTTGAAGCCCAAGGTGTGGCTATGTTTACTTCTCCTGATAGGGAGCCTAAGGAATATTGTTTTGCTGCTGTGTTTTATGCGGTGGGACATCCTGCATTTGGTTTCTGTGCCGGGAGCCAAAGAACAATGATCAGAAGCAGCATTCCAAGGTGATGTCAGATGAGGATCAGTGTATTAGTTTGCCAGGGCTGCCATAATAAAGTACCACAAATTGGGTGGCTTAAACAACAGAAATTTGTCCTCTCACAGTTCTAGAGGCTAGAAGTCTGAACTCAAGGTGTCATCATGATTGATTCCTTTTAAGGGCTGTGAGGAAGGATCTGTTCCAGGGCTTTCTCTTTGGCTTAGAGATGGCCATCTTCTCCCTGTGTCTCTTCACATCATCTTTCTGTATGTTTCTGTCTCTGCATCCAGATCTCCCTTTTTTTATAGGGATACAAGTCATATTGAACACCAGTCATTTTTACTTGATTACCTCTGTTAAGACTCTATCTCCAAATAAGGTCATAGTCTGAGGTACTGGGGGATAGGACTCCAACATATCTTTGGTGGGGAGGGGAAGCAGAGAAATAAAATTAACCCATAACAATCAGGATGGTCTGAGGTTGGGTTATCAACAGATGAGCAATCCAAGATCCAAAGACAAGGGAGACTGGAGATTTAAGAGAACCAATTTGTGAGGGAGTTCAAAGAGTCCAGGATGATAGAAAAAACTTAGAATAATTACTAAGTTGAAGTGCCAATGATTGCAGCAAATTTTTATGTGATGCCCATAGCAGCTGTAATGTTTGGGACAAGAGAATTTGAAGGGGCAGGAACATTGGACAGTAAGAGGACTACAGTAGTAATGAGGTGTCACAAGGCTAAGTTGTGATGCAATTAATAATTAGGAGCTCATAAAACTGCTAAATATTAGCATTTTTGACCCTTCTGAGTTTCTTATTTGTTATAATTTTGTTGTTTTATCTTGTTCCTTTTGAGTTCCTGTAGTTTCATACTGAGTCATTTAGATTGGGCTTAATCCAAAGTGGTCTTTATAGCAATAAAGTCTAGTTTGCCTAAGTCTTCTGTGTTCCATATTTATTAATTTTCCGGAAGATGAATCCTATTAAAAGAGAATTGGAGAAACTTTCTGAAATCATTTGAATGTAGGTATGTACCCTCTGTTTTAAAGAAGAGCACAGGGATCTAATAAAAATGTGAATATGTCTACAAATTCAGGTTGGAAAGAAATGTTTTCCCCACTGTAAATTTTAAAAAAAGTTTTTAAATTTAATTTTTATTTCATATTGGAGTATAGTTGATTTACAATGTTGTGTTAGTTTCAGGTGTACAGCAAAGTGATTCAGTTTTACATATACATATCTATTCTTTTTAAGATTCTTTTCCCATATAGATTATTATAGAGTATTGAGTAGAGTTCCCTGTGCTATACAGTAGATCCTTATTGATTATCTATTTTATATACAGTAGTATGTATATGTTAATTCCAACCTCCTAATTTATCACCCCCCCTATCTTTCTGCTTTGGTAACCATAAGTTTCTTTTCTAAGTCTGTGAGTCTGTTTCTTTTTGTAAATAAGTTCATTTGTATCATTTTTTAGATTCCACATGTAAGTGATATCATATGATATTTGTCTTTGTCTGATTTACATCACTTAGTATGATAATCTCTAGGTCCATCCATTTTGCTGCAACTGGCATTATTTTATTCTTTTTAATGGCTGAGTAATATTCCACTGTATATATGTACCACATCTTCTTTATCCATTCCTTTGTCAATGAACATTTAAGTTGCTTCCATGTCTTGGCTATTGCAAATAGCACTGCAATGAACATTGGGGTGCATGTATCTTTTTGAGTTATGGCTTTCTCCACATATGTGCCCAGGAGCGGGATTACTGGATTATATGGTAGCTCTATTTTTAGTTTTTTTAAGGAAACTCCATACTTTTATCCATAGTAGCTATGCCAATTACATTCCTACCAACAATGTAGGAGGGTTCTCTTTTCTTCACACCTTCTCCAGCATTTATTGTTTGTAGGCTTTTTGATGATAGCCATTCTGACTGGTGTGAGGTGATACCTCATTGTAGTTTTGATTTGCATTTCTCTAATAATTAGTGATGTTGAGCATCTTTTCATGTGCCTCTTGGCCATCTGTATGTCTTCTTTGGAGAAATGTCTATTTAGATCTTCTGCCCATTGTTTGATTGGGTTGTTTGTTTTTTGATATTGAGCTGCATGAGCTGTTTGTATATTTTGGAGATTAATCCCTTGTTGGTCACATTGTTCACAAATATTTTCCCCCATTCTGTGGGTTGTCTTTTTGTTGTTTATAGTTTGCTTTGCTGTGCAAAAGTTTTTAAGTTTAATTAGGTCCCATTTGTTTATTTTTGTTTTCATTACTCTAGGAGGTGGATCCAAAAAAGTATTGCTGCAATTTATGTCAAAGAGTGTTCTGCCTATGTTTTTCTCTAACAATTTTATAGTATCTGGACTTATATTGAGGTCTTTAATCCATTTTGAGTTTATTTTTGTGTATGGTGTTAGAGAATGTTCTAATTTCATTCTCTTACATGTGGCTGTCCATTTTTCCCAGCACCATTTATTGAAGAGACTGTCTTTTCTCCACTGTATATTCTTGCCTCCTTTGTCATAGATTAATTGGCCATATGTGTATGGGTTTATTTCTGGGCTTTCTATCCTGTTTCATTGATCTATAAGTCTGTCTTTGTGTCAGTACCATACTGCTTTGATTACTATAGCTTTATAGTATAATCTGAAGTCAGGGAGCCTTACTCCCCCAGCTCCTTTTTTTCTTTTTTTTTTCCCTCAAGATTGCTTTGGCTATTCAGGGTCTTTTGTAATTCCATACAAATTTTAAGATTTCTTTTTGTTCTACATCTGCAAAAAATGCCATTGGTAATTTGATAGGGATTGCATTGAATCTGTAGATTACCTTGGGTAGTAAAGTCATTTTGACAATATTGATTCTTCCAGTCCATGAACATGGTATATCCTTCCTTCTGTTTGTGTCATCTTCTATTTCTTTCATCAGCATCTTATAGTTTTTGGAGTACAGGTCTTTTGCCTCCCAGGTTTATTCCTAGGTATTTCATTCTTTCTGATGCAATGGTAAATGGGATTGTTTCCTTAATTTCTCTCTCTGATCTTTCATGGTTAGTGTATAGAAATGCAACATATTTCTGTGTATTAATTTTGTATCCTGTAACTTTACCGAACTCACTGATGAAGTCTAGTTGTTTTCTGGTACCATCTTTAGGATTTTCTATGTATAGTATTATTTCATCTGCAAACAGTGACAGTTTTACTTCTTCTTTTCCAATTTGGATTCCTTTTATTTCTTTTTCTCCTCTGATTGCCATGGCTAGGACTTCCAAAACTCTGTTGAATAATAATGTAAAGAATGGACATCCTTGTCTTGTTCCTGATCTTAGAGGATATGCTTTCAGCTTTTCACCATTGACTATAATGTTAGCTGTGGGTCTGTCATATATGACTCTTATGTTGAGGTACGTTCCCTCTCTATCCACTTTCTGGAGAGTTTTTAATCATAAATGGGTTTTCCCAATCATAAATTAATATAATTAATATTTTAAGCCTTCAACCCATAAGGCAGAAAACATAAGCATTAGGCTTTCCTGGACTTCTCCATCCTGGGTTATGTCACAGTTTGTAGATTTTACATAGGGTGAAGATATTGGGTAGGGGGCATGTGGTCTTCAGTCTTTCTGCCACACTGATAGCCATTTAAATGTCTGCTGCCCGCATGATCCTTTCAATACCAGTAGATTAATGCCATACATATTTGGAGCATGGAACCCTTTCTTAGTGAGATTACCTGTGCTTCTATCATCCTGAGCACCACTCAACCATTTCTTCTTGGAAGTATCAGTGTATTCCCTATAGTTCTACTGAGAAGCAGTAGACATTTAAAAAAATTGATATCTCTAAGGAAACCCAAAGACAACAGGGAAGACAACTGTAAGTCGACCATAGGAAATTTTAGCCTCTGACATCTACAGCTACAGCAAACAGTAAACACAGCCTAGCTCCTAGTATGATAAACATAAAACCTCACAAAAAAGGCCTACTTTCCTCAGTTTCTTTTACCCAGTACACCATTTCTAGCTTTCAATAAAAGTTATAAGGCATACTAAAAGACAAAAAGTACAGTTTGAAGAGACAGAGCAATCATCAGAACCAGAGTCATGTATGACATGAATGTTGGAATTATTAGGCTGATACTTTAAAACAACTATGATTAATGTGCTAAGAGCCCTAAAGAAAAAGGTGGGTGACTGCAAGAACAGATGGGTGATGTAATCAGGGAGGTGGAAATTCTAGGAAAGAATCAAAAGGGCATACCAGAAATCAAAAACACTGTAGCAGGAATGAAAGATGCCTCTGATGGGCTCCTCAATAGACTGGACACAACTGAAGAAAGAATCAGAGAGCTTGAAGAAACATTAATGGAAACTTCTAAACTGAAATGCAAAGAGAAAAAGGAATGAAAAGAATGGAATGATACCAAACAGAATACTCAAGAACTTTGGGACAGTTACAAAAGGTGTAATATGCAGACAATGAGACTATCAGAAAGAAAATAAAGAGAAAGGAACAGATGAAATATTTGAAGCAATAATGACTGGGAATTGTCTAAAATTAGTGATAGACACCAAACACAGATCCAGAAAGCTCACAAAATACCAAGTAGGATAAAATAAAAAATCTACACATAGGTACATAATATTGAAATGGCAGACAATCAAAGACAAAGAGAAAAATCTTGAAAGAAACCAGTTTAAACACCTTACCTACAGAACAGCAAGGATAGAAATTGCATCAGACTTATTTTCAGAAGCCATGTAAGCAAAAGAGTAGAGTGAAATACTTAATGTGTTGAAAGAAAAATCCACCAAAATAGAATTCTTTATTCAGTGAAATTATCCTTCAAAAATGAAAGACAAATAAAGATTTTCTCAGACAAACAAAAATTGAGGGAAATTGTTGTCAGGACACCTGCACTGCAAGAAATATTAAAGAAATTCTTCAGAAAAGAGGAAAACGATGCAGGTCAGAAACTTGTATCTACATAAAGAAAGGAAGAGTGTTAGAGAAGAAATATATGAAGTTAAAATAGATCACAAGCTATGAGATTCCTCAAAGGATGAGCTTACATACTTAAATCACTAAATATGCAGAATTGGAGTTTTTCTCAGTAGAGAGTCATGAATAATAATGGTGGGGTTTTCCTTTATTCAAAATGTTATTCCCCTATCAATAATATAGGCCATTCCAGGTAATTCATATATCTGTTCAATAAATAATTGTTGGATATGTACTAAATGCCAGACCCTGGTACTAGGAAAAAGGAAAAAAAGATAAAATGAAATATTTCTGCCCCAAAGAAGTATACAGTTTACTGAAGATTGAGAAATACTACTTAAAATTTAATAATACAGTCAGATAATAGCTGCAAGTGGCATATACACAAAGTTAAGTGGTACTTCCAGGGAAGCACCTGACTTTATCAAGATATGTCTGGCAAGGTTCATCAGAGGACACAGCATTAAAGCTGAGACTTAAATGGTAAGAGAAGTTTGAAAAGGATGACACCAGTTTGTGCAATGTTATAAAGAAGCATGTAATGTATAGAGAATGCAAAGTGATTTGATATTACTAGAATTTAGAGTGAGAAGAGTGGGAAGTGAGTATAGAGCAGTGGGCAGGGTCAAATAGTAAAGGTCTTACATGCCTGGCAAAAATGTTGTTTTGTGCTGTGACATATTTTTGTTTTCCTATAAGCAATGCAAGTTCATTGAAGAATACTGAGTTCTAATAAAAAAATACTAAGTAACATACATTGACTGTCACCATATCCCAGGCTCCATTCTAAATGTTATTATTATTCATTATATTAATTCATTTAAGCCCCACAACAATCCTCTGTAAGGTACAGCATGGTTAAGTTACTTGCCCTAGGTCGTGCAGCTCAGTGGCAGAGCTGGGCAGGAGTATAACATAATAGCACTTGTGTTTAGAATTATCCCTCTGATAGACATGTAGAAGATGAAGAGGATGGAGATAAACTAGGGCAATGGTCATGGAGATGGGGAGGAAGGGCAAATATTCAGAAAGTAGAACTGACAAAATTGGGTACGCTAGAGCAAGGAGAAGAGAAAGATTTAGGATGACTCTGAGGTTCTTGGACTAGAAAAATAAAAGGAGATGACGACTCCATTCTGAAAATAGGGAATACTGGGAGGAAAGCAGTTTTGAAATTACTTCATTCATTCTTCTATTCATTTATTCATCTCTTCAGTTGTATATTATGGTGTGAGAATGGTATAGAACTTTAATTAGAAAGACTTGTGCTAGAATTAGCTTTCCAAAGTTCAGCGGTTGTGCAAAGAACACCTGGATTCATTCATTTATTCTAAAAGTATTGAGAACACTATGGTGAAAAGACGGAATCCTTGATATCATGGAGCTTACATAGTGGTAGGAGGGTAGAGTGCATGAAACAGATAATAAAGAAGCAGTGATATTGCTTTGATTCTGGACATGGACAAGATGATTTAGGACACTGATATATGCCTGAAGAAAACAAATCAGGTTGATAAAGATTTAGCATTTGTTAGGAAATTTAATGCTAGACCAAAGGATCTACTATCATGAGAACATGGTACATGAGTTATACAAATCCAAAAAATCTGCATCAGGAGGAAAAGAGCTGAGATGACCAAGGCTGAGTGCTTGGCAAGAGTTTAAGGGAGCACAGAATATCAAAACCTCTAAGTTTAAATGTCATACAAAAGATCAGATTTGGGGCCAATGAAAGGAAATGGAGTCAAGCGTCAGAAGCCAGTTGTATCTGGAATTGAACAAGAATGGGGTTGATAGGAAAGGAAAGTGAAGTTACTGTAAAATTTCTTTTGGGTCATTAACTGTGTATGGTGAATGGAGCTGTCAAAGAATAGAGATGGGGCATGACATTAAATACAGCAATACATAAATAGTTGTAGAAAGAGGCATAATATAAATTATTTGCAAGGCATATAATTGTCAAAGAATTAGTATCTATAACATATTAAGTGGCTGGGCCCGTGAGCCATGGCCACTGAGCCTGCGCGTCCGGAGCCTGTGCTCTGCAACGGGAGAGGCCACAACAGTGAGAGGCCCGCGTACCGCAAAAAAAAAAAAAAAAATGTACAATAAAAATGAAAATCAATGAAGTGAACTGTTATTAAATAGTATTGTCCCCCAACTTACACACACAAGTAGACCAATTTTAGTGATTATAATGATTAAACTATACACACACACACACACACACACACATATATATATATATACACATCAACTTGAATAAATGTTGAAAACAATGTGGAAGGTGAAAACAGTAGAAAAGAATGTGAACAACATTATACCATTTGGGTAAAAATTTTAAATGTGCAAAATTATGCTGCATAATGGGTTTTGATATAACCACATATAATGCAGTATGAAAACAACAAACACAAATACACACCAGTTTCCAATTACTGGTGCAGACAGCGGAGAGGAAATTAAATGCAGGGGTGAGGGTGGAGGGTGGCGTTCTGTTGTGAACTTCAAATGTACCTGCTATGTCTCCTTGTAAAAAAAATAGATCTGGAGCAAATGTGACAAGAGAGTAAGGTTTGAAAAATGTAGCTGGTGATAATATACCATTTCGTATGTGCTGTATGAAATATTTAATAATCACTTTAAAACATTTGAAACATAAACTATATGGCATATTAACATTTAATTTCTCTGTGGAATAATTGGGGAAAGCCACTTGTTCAGATATGGCTGTGGGATATGTGGCTGTCCTTGTCCAGTTTGGGTCATACTCTCATTTAGTAGACTTTTTCTGTATCCAATGAAGTTTTAGTCCTTTACCTTATGATTTAAATGTTTACTTCTATACATCAGAATTTCAATATTAATTACAGAAAATTCTCAATTTCTCCACTTTATTTCAAAGTGCACATAGTAAGTGCAGTGTTTTAAAAACAACTACAGAAGGATATTTACTTACCTGGTAACAGGCAGTTTCTGAAAAATACTGATTACAACACTCTGTAATTTCTCTCATTTGAGTTTTCAGTCTTACTCTCTTCTATGTTGTAATGGGAGATGGAGTTTTATTTTAACTCTGGTGGAAAAAGAACAGTTAACAGTTTGGATAAGTTCTGAAAGAAGGCTCATTCATTGTTCAGAAATTATGAACTTTATGATATTTTATTTCTAAAATTATTTAAACACCTAGTTTCGACTGCAAAGCAGCATCCTAGGATAGAAGTGCTGGTTTGTCCCATCGCCACGTGGACTATACAAGACTATCCAAGAACACAAGGACGTAGCCTCCTGGAGCATCTCATGAAAGAGATACCATCCTTAATGAATTAATATGCTTTTGCAAATGATAGGTGGTTAGCTAAGAGCAGATTTTGTAGCAATTTAAATGCCAAATCAAATGCTCCAGTATTAAAAGGCAGTTCATTCTTTCCCTACCTTACTCCCAACGCTCCTAGCAGTAACAGTAATTTTGGAAATTGCTTCCAACATGATTTTGCTCAATTTATTACTAGTAAAGCTTGATTTCTTCTTAGAGACATCACATCCACATCAAGCACGCATGTCTCTGAATAAGCTCAGGGCTTTGGCTGGGGCAACCTGAGCCTTGTTTTCTGCCAGGCACACTGGAATGCACAACTCACAATGGTTTCCAGATATATCAGTTCCCTTCCTGTCTAGGACACTGCGTTGCCACATGACCTTTGCCAAGTCACTTCTTTCTGCTCTGCCGTAACATAAGGTTGTAATTATGATGATCTCCTTCATAGAAATGTGATGAGAAGCTATTCATAACAAAGACTGTAAAAATTGCAAACATGATGAGAGAGGCAGATATTAAACGTATGAAAAAGTTCTAAATTGAATACCAATTTCCTCCCTGGCTCAATGTGTTCTTAAAATTTATTTGTAAGGACAACAGTAGCAAGAGTGCCTCATTAGGCCCTTCTATTAATGTGATCCACTAAGTCTATTTTTTTCTGATCCCAAATATGGCTTTGATTTTTAGATAAATGATCTTTGTGTGTGTGAGGTATCTTTTCATTGTTCTCTCATCAGCCACATGGACTTTCTTTTTTCTTTCCCCTCAAAACTGAGATCATTTCTCTAGTTTTAAATTGGCAATGTGATCGTTTTCAGTGCCAGACACATGACGTGTTCTAGTAGCCGTCTGGACTTGGGGCTGGGATCATATTCCCTTCCATCCCCAGTATATGTTCCAAACACTTGTGAGTGTGCTGAAGGGTAGAGGCTTAAAGAGGTGAGATGAGGCCAAGCTGGCATCCACTCTGTAGGATTCAGGGACAGAGTCATACTTCAAAGTGGTGTGAGGGAGTGATTGACAACGTACCAGGGCTGCTCATGGTAGGTGGAAGGACAACGGGAAAAAAATAAGCTGCCTTTAGTACATTTTTTCAAGTTTCTGTTAATCTTCCATCTGTAGACTCTTTAAGCTGCCTTCATATTTGGATGTGGACATTGAAGTATTGCTGACCAATGCCAGAGTCACAGGAATATCCTGCTGTGCTTTTGATCTTCCCATATGACTGGATTTCCTGAATCATCATGTTACTGCATGTGTGCACATATGTGCACACGTGAATCTTCTGGCACATCTCCCAGAAGAGTTAGTCCTGGGACAAAGGGTCCATTGGTGTTTTCAGAATGTAATATTGATCACTTTGGCTTTCCTTGGCTCAGAGCCAGATACTTTGTCTTTCACTGCACAAGATGGCTGCCAACTCCACAGGCTTGTCTCAATGTGACAGGGCTAGGCAGTGTTTTCTAAAGAAAAGAATAATTTTTTAGAAGCTTTGAAAAAAGTTGTTTAAAAACGGAACTTTGTGTGTTGCCAACTATAGGCGGTGCTTGGAGTTTGGCTCTTGTCTTTCAACCCTTATGTTCTGAGGTACATTCTATATTTAGTTACATTATACTTTCTAATATTCAGTCAAGCAGGAAAGTCAATGAGACAGAATAAATCACTAAGTTTTTTTTTTTTTCTCTATGGTTTTGTGCAATTTGCTAACTAGGACCGGTCTTAGTCAAATCCATAATTTGTGGTTCAAACTTAATGATAATCAAAGGTCAAATTCACAAAGATAAGGTAAAGAAATCTCTTCCTAACTTTTTCAAAGTGTATCTTTCCTGTATAGGATTATGAAAATTATAAAAGCAAATAGTTCAGAAAAGACCTTGATGCCAATTCTTGACCTGTAAAATGATACAAATCATCAGTGGTCAGTAGAATAGAATAAAAATTTATGAATATCTTCAGGCAGACTTCCTTCACATTAAGAACATGGCTACAAATTTCAGGCCCATTGCAAGCTTCTAGATTATGCAAGAAAGATACACCAGAATCTTATTTTCTCCTTTTTTCCCAAGTACTATGTCTAGCATTTGACCTAAGGAAGAGAAAAAATAGGGAGCATTCTCTCATTTCTAGATTTCCATTCTTTTTTTTCAGCCCTGCTGCCTTCCACACACCAAAAATGTGTTGACTGCCTTTTCTCTCCTAAGAAGGCATATCCGATTAGTCACAACATACCTAGATGTGAATTCATTTCATGTATGAACCTTTCCTGTATTCCAGAGAAATCGTTTCTTTTTTTTTTTTTTTTTTTAAAAAGGGCATAAGGAAGAAACATTCATAGTAGACTTTTAGCTATCGTGGCTTCCCTGAGAGGGAATGGCTGAGAAGGCTTTCAGTCTTGCCATGATTTTGTTCCAAGAGTAAGACCCTGTCCCTTGCTTCTGTGGTGTGTTATGCTTTGTTAGGAGGTGAATCAGCTGTTTTCATTAGCCTCTATTTTATTTGGCTCCTGAGAGATGCCACAGAGCAGATCTTTAATCCAGGCCAAAAATGGAATTTAATCTGAATTCCAAACATTCCAGTTGTAATGGAAAGAGCACATGAAGCTTTGGAATCAGGTAGACATGAGTAAGCTTCCTCATTCTGTCACTTACAGCGGTTGGGGAAGGTATTTAACCTCCTTGAAATTTGTTGCTGATATACAGAATAAGAAAAATAATAATACTTAGTTAATGGGGTTATTAAATGAGATAATGGATGTGGAAGGCCTAGCACAGCATTTCACACAGCTGATTCTTTAATAAATTTCCTTCACTGAGCATCCTTTAATGTCAGTAGTCTCTGTCAAACTCCGTGGAGCTTATTTCTTAATGACAACTTAAGTAATCCATAAACTCAGCTGTGATGTTTTAAAAAAATTATTTTCCACGGTTTTGATATCACCAGTGTCAAATTTAAACTTGAGATGACAGCGCAGCTGTGAACTCTTTGGGTGTCATATCTTTGGAAGTAGGGCAATGTGACAGTCCTGGAGAAAATTGCCATATTTGGCATTTTGGGGGTACACTTAGATTCTCAAATTCCCAGACAGAAAGGGCTGATTGAATCTCTTTCATTTACTCAGAATAGCCCACCTCAAATCCTTTCTTTGAAAGTAGACAGATTATAAATACATGTGTAATATTATTATACACATTATATTTCTATCATGTATAAGTGGACCCAATACTCTTTGAGGTTATCAGTAGTATGTTTTCAAACTGTCAGAGAGAAACAAAGAAATTTTAAATTAGAGAGTAAAATGAGATGAGTTCAATGATAAATCCAGGATGGTCTGTTGACTCAGTAGAATGATGCTTTTTTTTTTTTCCAGAATAATAACAACAGCCTTGAAAGTCTAGACATTAATATTTTGACCCAGGAAATCACCCTCCATGCTCTTGAGGGAATGTGGTGTTTTGCTACAATTGTTCTGCAGTGTGCCTGTTACTGTCTATTAATCCCACACATCTTGATGTCATCCAGGAACACCAAAAGCAGGTTGTAATTGGGAATAGGTCTCAGGTTAATAGAAGCAGCACTATGGTGAGTGGACCATCAGAGCCCAATCAAAGATAAGGAGATTTGCAATTCAAAACTTGGATTTTGGGCCTTTCTCCCTCCAATTTTAAAATCATGTTTGAGTTCTCATCTCAGACAACCATTTCTTCAGCATTATAGTATTCAGACTCCATGCTTGTATAATATAGAACAATGATTTTCTTGTTTTCCTTTCCTTACAAAGGTCTCATAGAGAAGCATGGCAAATAGAAAAATTATGAAAATCCGTTTTTCTGAGTTCATCCTCAGACTGCCTTACTAGACAAAGCTTTGCATTAAGGTGATTGTATGAAATCTTCACATCCACATGGTTGGGACAAAACTTTATGTCTTCCTCATTCATTAAGCATTGTCCAGCTAACTCTTTGACACAGAAAAGTTAGACAGTTGAAAATATTCTGGTCTTGTATAAAACTTGTCATTGTACATCCAACTTACCTGAAAAGGAATTTCAGGGAATTTGTTTTTCATGACCCCATGCCTCATCCCTCTTACATTTTCAGTTGTCACATTAGCAGTTTCCATAACTGCAGTACTGTTTATTTTTACAAAAGCCAGAGCAATGATCCATTAGTCTCTGACGATGGCATCAAAAGTTGTCTTTCTTCATTCCATAAACATGTATGAAATGTCCTGTGCATACGTTATGCTGTACTTGGAACCTTGGGGAATGCAAAACTAAGTAGAGAACGTGGATCTGCCTCAAGGAGCTTGCCTCAAGAGAAGGCATGACAGTTTCCCTCCATGATGCAGAACTTCAAAGTCAGAGATACCTATCTATTGTCCAGAGTACCATCTACTCCAGAGATCCTAACCTCGGAGCCTATAGGCTAAATTCAACTTACAGACATACTTGTTTTGGCTCACAAAGTATTTACAAAATAAATTTTAACAATTCATTGATATTTTGAAATGGGAAGATATTACATAAAATTCTGGATTTATGACTGCTTTTGAAAAAAATGGGGAGATATGGCAACACAGGGTTTTCTTTCCTAATTGGCAATAATTGAGTGGAGTGCCCAGTTTTTCACAGTCCCCATCACTCTGTCACTGTGTCCTCTCAATTTCCATAATTTCTATAGAAAATAGTGGGAAGTTTCTAGGAAGGTGGTAACCTGAATGTATCTTTTTTTTTTTTTTCTGGCTATGCCATGCAGCATGAGGGATCTTGTGGCATGCAGGATCTTAGTTCTCAGACCAGAGATTGAACCTGTGTCCCCCTGCAGTGGAAGCACGGAGTCTTTTTTTTTAATTAATTAATTTATTTATGGCTGTGTTGGGTCTTCGTTTCTGTGCAAGGGCTTTCTCTAGTTGTGGCAAGCGGGGGTCACTCTTCATCGCGGTGTGCGGGCCTCTCACTATCGTGGCCTCTCTTTTTGCGGAGCACAGGCTCCAGGCGCGCATGACCAGTAGCTGTGGCTCACGGGCCTAGTTGCTACGCGGCACGTGGGATCCTCCCAGACCAGGGCTCGAACCCGTGTCCCCTGCATTAGCAGGCAGATTCTCAGCCACTGCGCCACCAGGGAAGCCCAGAAACATGGAGTCTTAACCACTGGACCACCAGGGAATTTCCGCTGAATGTATCTTTTTTCCCTGTTATTTCAACTTTGTCTGGTCTGCTTTCTGAGCCTCCAGACCACTGAAGCTGATGGGTATATACTCATGTTCCAGTGAAACCCAAACTCTATGGGACACCCAGAGGAGAAATGTTGTATAGGGCTTTTTCTATATGGTCTTGGAAAGCCTGGAGATCTCCAAGATGAAGACTGAGAAACCTGGAAAGCACCTGTTTCTAAGACAGTATGGATCCTTGGAAGAAGTTTGGCATTAGTATCAGTGAATGTGCCTGGTCTTCTGGGCTTCAAGAGCTAAGGAGAAGTAAAGCAAAGGTTGAACTCTCATTATACCTGGGATTAGAAGAGAGAGAGGATAGCTGGAAGCAGGAAGGTTTTCATCCAGTCCTTCAATAAGAGTCAGCCTCTTGTTTGTAAAGTCTGCTTCACCTTCCACAATGCAAGAGCCTATAGACAGCTTGAGATAATCCAATAACTAGACAATGAGCTCATAATGAAAAGTGATCAGTTGAGGACAGCCCAACAATCTACAAAAAGAAGATAGATCATAATGCACAAAACACCCACACAGCTGCTGAAGGAGACAGATGACAATTCATAAAGATTCAAATGCAGTTCCGAAATACTTCCTGTATCTGAAATCATAATTTCTGAGCTAATCAATTCAGTAAATGAGTTGATGGAATTGTTGGCTATCACCTAGACTCAAATTAGTGGCTGAGATGTCAAATAAAAGTAATATCTCGGGCTTCCCTGGTGGCGCAGTGGTTGAGAGTCCGCCTGCCGATGCAGGGGACATGGGTTCGTGCCCCAGTCTGGGAAGATCCCACGTGCCGCGGAGCGGCTGGGCCCGTGAGCCATGGCTGCTGAGCCTGCGCGTCCGGAGCCTGTGCTCCACAACGGGAGAGGCCACAACAGTGAGAGGCCCACGTACCGCAAAAAAAAAAAAAAAAAAAAAAAAGATATCTCAAAGCACAACATAATATTTCACAAATATGGAAAACACACACACAGAAACTTGGAGGATAGAGCAGGAGCCCCATATATGAATGAAGGAAGCTCTAGAAGAAGAAATCGCAAAAGGAGGTGAAGCAATGAAACAAATATTAGATTTCCCTCAAGTTCAAATAAAGGTCTAATCTTCAATTAAAAGGACTGATGAGAAAAGACATAAACCCGTTAGGATTTTTAAAAAGAAAAAAAATAGTAATGTGATTAAAATTTCTCACAAAACTGCAGGAATTTAAAAAGAGACATCACAGGTTCATAAAAGGTGAAAAACTTATTAAAAAATTACATAAAACTTTTAACAACAAATTTGAAGTCAGGAAAAGAAGAATTTCCTAACAAAATTATCAAAGAAGACCCAGGAAAACTGCAATGGATCAATTACCACAGAAGAGATTGTCAAAAGATTAAAGACTTACCATTAAAAACAGTACCAGGAACAGATGGATTCATAACTAACTTTTATCTAACCATTTTAAAAAAGTTTTCCACATTCCTTGATGGAAAGATCTGATATAATAAAGTGTCAATTTTCCAAAAATTATTGTTTAAATTTAAAATAATCTTGGTTTTAATCCTTGCAGAGGCTTGGGGAAAATGGATAAAAAGACTTTAAAGTTTATAAGGAAGCAAACATTTTTGAGAATAGCCAAGCAAATTTTGATAAAGGTGAATAGTGAATAGGGGCTTGCCTTACTATCAGAATATATTAGTAAACAGTTGAAATTGCATTAGTATGGTTATAGGCATAGGAAGAAACAAATAGATCAATAGAATAAAATAAAGAATCCCAGAAAATACATGATTTGATATATGAAAAGAAGAAAAATACTGAATTATTTAATAAATAGTGCTGGCACAGAAAGCTACCCATCTGAAAAAAATAAAACTGAAATCTATTTTATGAAAAAATTAATTCCATATGGATTAAAACCTTAAATAAGTAAAAAAATAATAAAATATGGCAAGAAAATCTAGTACACAATAAGTACAATCAAGGAGCAGAAGAGACTCAGCAGTATAAAAGACTTCTTGATAATACGAAAGTTAAACTTTTATTTTTAATTTAAAATTAAAATTTTAATTTAAACTTTAAACATTTGAATGACAAAATAACGTATATCACATGTTTTAATATTAAATATTTTATATTATGCAGAAATATACCCAAAACGTTTATAAAATTTATAAAATTTTATAAACATTTATATAATTGATTTGGGAAAAATATTTGCAATTCAGAAGATCACCAGATATTTACTATGACAATGAAAAGTTCTTACTACTTGACAAAAATGGGATGTGAATCTCAATAGCAAAGAATATGAAGAGGCAACCAAATGGCCAACTACTATATGAAGATATTCTTACTTTAATTTGCATTTCCCTAATTCTCTTTACTCCCCATTAAATTAACAAAACTAAAATGTATTGAAACATCTATTGTCATATTCATGGAGACATGGGTTCTCTTATATATTGTACATGAAAATGTGAATATTTTCAGCCTTTATGACCACCAATCTGGAAAAATATTAAAATTAACAAAACATGTACACTTCAACCCATTAAATCCCACTCTTTAATATCTATCCCAAAGAGGGGAAAAGCCATTAATTTCCAGAAATAAATTTTATTTGATTAGATATATTAAAGCACAATTGATACTGACAAAAAATGAGCTAATAAAGTAAATGTACCTCAGTATATAAATAGTAAATTATGGTACAACCACACCAGGGAATATTATGGAGTCATTAAAATGAATGAACTACAGGTCTAGAAATTAATTTGGAAAGATTTCCAGTAGATATTTCTAAACAAAAAGAAAGATAAAATAGCATAAATATGATTCTATTTTTAGAAAACAACGATAAGGTTTTATATCTATGTATACACATACAATGATAAGATTATATGTATATAACTATATCTATCATATATTATATACACATAATCCTATCATTGCACATCCTTCTATATATAATACATTTATATATGGAAGGATGTGACCATAAAGAAAATGTGAATGGTACAATACAAAGTTATTAGCATGCTGTGGAAGAGTTATTTAATCATTATGTCCCCCTTGTTTCTCCCAATTACTTCCTTATGTTTCCTAACATTTCCTAACTATCTTTGGAGTTAGGTTGGGGCCACATGACAATCTTGACCAATGGACCAAGAGGAAAAATGAAGCAGTTCAGAAATGATGTGTTTCCTGCATTTCTCTCTTCCCTTGCCTTGGAAAACTTCGAGGCTACATGTTCCAGATGGCATAGCTACAAGTCTGAGGAAGACTGCCAATCTACATTAAACTTTGCATGAGGAAAATTAAACTTATTTTGTTAAGGCTTAGAGATTTTGGCATTTTTCTCTTATGGTAGCTACATTAATTATCTTAATCCTGTGATTAATATTTTGAGATGAGATGTTGCTGAAATTAAAAATCTAAAATATATGCTTCATATTAGTGTGAAGCCAGTAGTGATAAAATTGACATCAGAGGAAAGAAAGATAAGAATTGATGTTATCCAGTGTCTCACCCCCACCCCCAAGAAAAAGAAAAGGTAAAATTATCACTCGTGGTAACTTGGGCATTAGGCCAGACCTCATGCATAGCAGAAGAGATTAGAAAAGACAACAATTAGTAGTGAATATTGGCTACTGCTAATTGCTTTTGTCAGAATCTTATAAGAAAGTGATGAACTCAGAAAAAAAATTGCCAGTTTTCAAGCCGAAGTTAGAAGGATTACAGAGATGAGAAATTTGGGATCATGCAAGGTTGGAAAAACTGATTGCTTATCAACCTCAAAAATTGTAAGATAGTAACAAAAAAAAATTAAGGTCCTTGTTAGCATTAGTGATCACATTCAGATTTCTCACTTTTAAGCCTGAAAGCCTTTAGGTGGCTATTATTAAGTTGAGAAAGACAAGCGTAGAGATAAGAAAGCAAAGACATAAAGCAGATCTGAAAACTATGCCTCAATAAGATTTACAGTGTGGTTACTGGCACATGAAACTGAGCAAGTGGATGAAAAGCCTACTACATTTTTTAAGTGTTAAGCCAACCAAGATTTTAAAGAACTACATTGCCAAAGAAACCAGTAGCTTAGACCAACTGTGAGATTTTGATCAAGATATGGAGACTTCTACTTACCATCCAAAAAAAATTACCCTCCCACGTAAGACAACTAAGAAACCAAGAAAATATATAAAATATTGATTTTCAAGACATTAGGCATAAGGCAATGAAGAAAAATGATCTTTGAGAAATGGGAGACAGAGTAGATGAACCCTACAATTGTTACAGTTTAAAGCCCAGAAAAAGTTTCCAATCAGGGCACAGATGAAAGAGTACAGGTGGAGCATGGCAGTCTCCCTGAGTTGAGAAGACAGAGATGGGAGCCTGGGTAGTAAAATCATGGCTAGATTTTGCAGGTAGGGTACTAGAGAGAAGAGAGCTGCAAAAAGAGAAAATTCTGGACATCTGTAGAGGGTTCTTCTCAAGTATTCAGCTAACTAATGATCAACACATGCATGTAATGAAATTCTCAAGACTGAGCGAAAAGGCACCTGAAAGGATTAGAGGGAAAACCCTGTGAGCAAGAGTGAAGAAAACTCATAATGTATAGAGCTTTGATTAGAGTACTCAGAAGGATTTTGTCTCAAGATAAGGAAAAATTAGTCCCTGACTCAACACCACTATGTCTAACAAAGTTTTAAGAAAGATCCAAAGGATTAAACTGCTCCCAAGTAATTTAACAATGTCTCAGAATAAAGTTCAAATATATTTATAGGAAAACAAACAAATGTAAAACTCCCTAGCCATCAACAAAGTGAAATTCACAATGTCTGGCATGCAATCAAAAATTATCAAGCATGCAACAAATAATGGCTGATAATATGGAAAAACAATCAATTAATCAAACTCAAATCATAAAGTTTGATACAGATGACAGAATTAATAGGCAAGGATATTGAAACAATTATAGAAAAGAATCTGAAAATATGTATGTATATAAATGAGTCACTTTTCTCTACAGCAGAAACTAACACAACATTGTAAATCAACGATACTCCAATAAAATTTAATTTAAAAAACACTGTAAATCAACTATACTTCAATAAAAAATTAATTAATTTAAAAAGCAATTATAAGTACATTCTATATGTTCAAGAAGCTAGAGAAAAGCTTGAATATGTAAATCAGAAACATGGAAGATATAAAAGAGAACCAAACTGAACTTCTTAAAATGAAAATTACAATGTCAAAGATGAAAAATACACTGGACAGGATTAATGGTAGATTAGATATTGCAGAGGAAAGGATTAGCGAATTAGAAGACATAGCAATAGAAACAATTCAAAATGAATCACAGAGAGGAAAAATAGTTATTGAAAAAAGGATGAACAGAGCTTCAGTTAGTTGTGGTATAATTTTAAGCAACCTAATATACACGTGATTCTAGTCCCCAAAGAGAGGAGGGGAGGGACAGAAATTTCTTAAAATAAATAATGCTAAAAATAATGGTCAAAACAATTACAAATTTGATAAAAATTATGAGAGCAGGAGTGATTATTTTAATATAAGGCAAATGATACTTTAAGGCAAGAAATATTATTAGAGATAAAGAAAGACAATTCATAATGTTAAAAGGTGCTAGAACAATTGAAAATCCATATGTGTGTGTATGGTGGAGGGATAACTTCCATCCATATGCATATTAAAATCACTCAAATTGGTCATAAACCTAAGTGTAATACCTAAAACTATAAAACACTCGAAAAAAGCAATGCATGGAATCTTTATGACCTTCAGTTGGGAAAAGATTTATTAGATATAACATCAAAAGCATGATCCAGGAGCTTCCCTGGCGGTCCAGTGGTTAAGACTCCATGCTCCCAATGCAGGGGGCACGGGATCCATCCCTGGTCAGGAAACTAAGATCCTGCATGCTGCACAGTGCAGCCAAAATTTAAAAAATAAATAAATTAATTAAAGAAACAAAACAAAAGCATGATCCACAAAAGAAAAAATTGAAAAATTGGAGTTCATCAAAATTAAGAATTTCTGCTCTTTGAAAGATACTACATTGAAAAGACAAGCCTCTGGCTGAGTGAAAATGATGAAAAATCACATATCTGATAAATGATTTATATCCAGAATACAGAAGGAACTCTCCAAATTGAATAAGAAAAGAAACAGCCCAATCAAAAAAGTGTATAAATGACAATTCTCCAAAGGAGAGATGCTGATGGCAAATAAATACATAAAAAGAAGTTCAAAGTCATTGGCCAGGGCCTCCCTGGTGGCGCAGTGGTTAAGAGTCCGCCTGCCGATGCAGGGGATACGGGTTCGTGCCCCGGTCTGGGAGGATCCCATATGCTGCGGAGTGGCTGGGCCCGTGAGCCATGGCCGCTGGGCCTGCGCGTCCGGAGCCTGTGCTCCGCAACGGGAGAGGCCACAACAGTGAGAGGCCCGCATACCGCAAAAAGAAAAAAAAAAAAAAAAAGTCATTGGCCATTTTTGAAATATAAGTCCAAACCACAAGAAGATCATGTTACACACCTATCAGAAAGTTTGAAATTAGAAAGACTGACCATACTAAGTGTTATGGAAGTGGAGAAATTGAAACTCTCATATACTGCTGGTGGAAGTGTAAAATGGTGCTTACTTTGGATAACAGCTTGGTGGGATTTTGAAACTTAAAAATACAGCAACCATATGACCTAGTTATTCTATGCTTAGGTTTTTAAGCAAGACAAATAAATTTATATTCCCATACAAAGACTTGTTCTTGAGTGTCATAGCAGCTGTATTGGTAATATTTGAAAACTAGAAACAACCCAAATATCTATTAACAGGGGAATATGATGAAATACTACTCAGTAATAAAAAGGAATGAGATGTTCATGCCTGCCGTACAGCATGCATGAATATCGAAATAATCATGATGAGTAAAAGAAAACAGACCAAAAAAAAGTACGTACTATATATAAAGTCCATGTATATAAAATTTTAGAAAATGAAATGATCTAGAAAGCAGATTAGTTATTGCCTAAGGATGAGGGGGGCAGAAAGGGGAGGTGGAGGAGAATTCTAAGGGGCTTGAGGAAATTTTTATATGTGATGGATATGTTTATTGTCTGAATATGATGATTTCTCCTTGTAAACATATGCCAAAACCTATCAAATTATATTTTAAATATGGGCAACTTATATATCAATTATATCACAATAAATCTGTTAAAAAAACCAGGCAATTAGGGCCTCAAACTTCTGCAAGCAGAAAGTAGACTGAAAAAGGTATATAGTTCCGGGCTTCCCTGATGGCGCAGTGGTTGAACGTCCGCCTGCCGATGCAGGGGGCAGGGGTTCGTGCCCCGGTCCGGGAAGATCCCACATGCCGCGGAGCGGCTGGGCCCGTGAGTCATGGCCGCTGAGCCTGCGCGTCCGGAGCCTGTGTTCCGCAACGGGAGAGGCCCCAACAGTGAGAGGCCCGCATACCGCAAAAAAAAAAAAAAAAAAAAGGTATATAGTTCCAAGAACAGTATATTCCCTAAATGACTTTTCCAGGTGTAGACAAGGAGGATGTTCAAAAAAGAACTTTCAGATGGGAAAACAAAGGTTATTGAGAACAGTGGACAGAGGAGATTCAGAGAGCAGAACTGGGAGCTGTCCTACACACACATCCCCATGCCAGCTAGGAGGCCTTCATATTTCCTGTCCAGAGGACTTCAGAACTTCTGAGGGCCAGTGACTGTTGTGTATCTTCCATTCTTCCCTTTCAAAATGGGGGGTGTTTACTGTTCCATTATTTATTAACATCTTGAGCAGCAGGGTTGGGGTATGAAGATGACTTGGGTATTTAGTTCCAAGTTCTCCAGTCTTGATGGAGATACTAATCTACATTCTGGACTCTGAGATGGAGGCAGCACCTGAATAGGACTTTTGTTGTCTCTTTTGAGAAGACATTGACTGTGGAAAGGAAGGAGAAAATGGGTATTTGTCACAATGACAATGCTCACTACATACTCCATTAGCTGCCTTGATTTTGCAGCCTGTTTTACAGTTTAGCTGGGGCTTTGTGACTAATTCATCTAATGGTCTGTCAGTAGAACTTGTGTGTCACCTGAAAGCCAAAATAGTTAAAAACTCTTTTCTTGTATAGTGATCTTGAAGGTCATGTGTTCCAGATGATATAGTTACAAATTGGAAGAGGACCACCTTACCTTCATCAGATTTGAAATAAGTGACAAATTTTTATTGTGTTGTCACTGGGATTTCAATAGTGAATACTTTTTAGATTATTGGGGTGGGGGTGAGAAGGGTACAGCAGAAAGTGGAGGGAGATGTCAAGAAAAAGAGGAAAATATTAAGAATATCACTTTAAAATGTATAAATATAATCAATTTATTAATTTCTATAAATATACATACATTTACATAAATCAAATGTCCTTTGAAAATAATGGGGCTATAGAAATATTATAGAGAAATATCCCACATATTTCTACACATATAATTGCTTGTCACTCTGCACTACAGTAAATATATTATTGTTTATTATATTGTATATAATGTATTGTATAACAATGCTACAGAAACTTTGGACAACTGAGAGGAAAAAATTCCTAAACCAATACTCTTGTTAAAGTAACTTTGAAAGTTTCTATGCATTCTTTTCCAATCTTTATTCATCTGTACATACATTTCACCTACAGTAATAACAATGTAATGACACTTGTAACTTATTCACTTTATATTACCACTTTTAGTAGTTGTAATAATATTTCACAGTGTGTATGTCAGTATTTAATTATTTATTTTCCCAATTTTGGATAGCTCTAATGTTTTCAAACTTTTGCTATTGTGAATATCTTCCTGCACATAACTTTTCCCTCATAATTTTTTGTTCTAGGCTAGATTCCAAGAAATGTTTACTAGGTCATTTTATATCTTAACTTCCTAGACTCTGTCACCCCACCACTTTACTCACCATCTTTTTAAATCAAATACATGAAGGCTGACTACCACTTTGACCTATCTACCCTCTCTGTTTCCCAGCTTCAACTTGAACTCCAAACCATTTAGCATTTTGGCACATCTGGCACCCACTTTCCACTTTCCTTTCTTACATCCTCTATCTGAAAGCATGGAACAAGCTTTTTTTTTTTTTTTTTTTTTTTTTTTTAGTGGTACGCGGGCCTCTCACTGTTGTGGCCTCTCCCATTGCGGAGCACAGGCTCCGGACGTACAGGCTCAGTGGCCATGGCTCACAGGCCCAGCCACTCCACGGCATGTGGGATCTTCCCGGACCGGGGCACGAACCCGTGTCCCCTGCATCGGCAGGTAGACTCTCAACCACTGCACCACCAGGGAAGCCCGAGAAGACACACTATATGTAACCAACTAAAATATATAGAATTTAAAAGAAATTTAGATTCCATTGAGGAAAGGAGAGGTGAGAAATAGATTTATCAAGTGGAGAGTAAGTTAGTTTACTCAGGAAGTTTTCATGAAGAAAATAACCTTGAGTTGTGGATTAATATATATTCTGGACCTAACATATTGAAAAAAATAAAATAAGCAACCAAGTGTACATTTGTTTGTTTCCCCTATCTTTCCTTTCTATTTACTCTGTTTGGGACTCAGCAAAGTTGATGAAGAGATGTTGGTTAAGGAGTGAATTGGGGCCCAAGTCAGTGCAGAGAGTCAGATTGCCCAGAATCACATTCCTGACTGTAACACTCACTAGTTATGTGAAGCTGGTCAATTACCTAATTTCTCTAAGCCCTAGTTTCCTCATCTACAAACTGGGAATAATTATATTTACTCCATATGGTTGTAGTAAGAAGTAAAGTGTTTACATCTGTAAATTGCCAGGCCTAGTAGACAGGCAAGCAACAGCAGGAACAGTATCAAACTCCTCTCCTGGTGTAACGTGGGCTGCATATAAAAAATAAAAATGGTTGATGAATGTCATTGGTTATCAGATTTATCATCACTATGAAGAATCTCTGAATGAATTACATTAGATCAATTAAATTAGATAAATAAAGCATATCTCACCAGTTCATTCTAGGTATTAACAAAGTCACCAGCTTCCACTAATAGTATCTTTGGGGAAATGCTTGACTTTTGCTTAGTGACTACATGAAAATTTTAAACAGGTGAAAGGAACCACTTCTGGTCTACCGAGGAGTTGAATTCGTGGTTATTTTGTATTTCTTTGAACAAAAGGGAAAATAATGACATACATTTTCTAAGAGTTTAAAAAATCGCATGAACAAAGAAAATGATGTCAAGAGTAACCATCACAAATCACTTTTTAATCACAAGATGCCAATTAAATAGTCATTAATGATTCACTTTGGGCCCTTGATTTTACCTTCTTAAAGATTTCTAGCTAGTGTGAAAATGACCAACGTATTGAAAAACTGCCCAGCAATTGGGGAGCCTGTCACTTGGACATTAGAAATGTCAAGGGCTCCGAGCAGAGTCTGGATCTCATCCAGGTTCAGTGTCACTGAAATGGGAACCTGACCAGTAGGAAAAGTGTGTTCTTCTCCTGCCTCTGGATCTCTACCGTGGTTGGTGGGACAGCTGCCAGGAGCTAACTCTGTGTGTCAGATCTTCATCTGCAGGTAGCACCTTACCTGCAGAACTGAACAGACGGACTTCTCTCGGCAAACTTCCAGACTGTAGCCTCCTACTCTGGCTTAAGGCTGAGAACCGACCCTACCGATTTATTTTCAGATTTCGCGAATGAGAATGAAATTCAAAACACTTTTTAAATTGGATTTGATACACACTCATATGTTCAGTTTTAGTCCTAGGGGAAAACCCAAAGCTTGATAGGTTTTTTGTTTCGTTTTGTTTTTTGCGGTACGCGGACCTCTCACTGCTGTGGCCTCTCCCGCCGCGGAGCACAGGCGCCAGACGTGCAGGCCCAGCGGCCACGGCTCACGGACCCAGCCGCTCCGCGGCATGTGGGATCCTCCCGGACCGGGACACGAACCCGCGTCCCCTGCTTAGGCAGGCAGACTCTCAACCACTGCGCCACCAGGGAATCCCCCACTTGATAGGTTTTGATGCGCAATAACACCATTCTCCTTTTGAACGCTGATTTCTCTGACCTCCCCTACAAGCATTGCATGCCTTATCCCTTCCACAGAAATTCCATCCAGGCAGGATTGTGAATCTTATAGATTTTGCCTCCCTTCAGCAGCCCCGGAAAATAAACAGTTAAACTAAACCACACTGTAAGTTTGTTTCTCCTGAGCCATGTAAATATAACAATACATATTTTTATCTAGATGTAGTAAATACATAAACATACAAAGGCTTCTAACCTCTTAGTGTTGCTTCCAGAAGCTGAGTAAATGTTTTCCTGGGATCCGTTTTAGGAGTATGTTGTTTTCAGAGATGTTTTATGCTGACCTGTGTTAGTGATGCTTACCTTTCACCTTGTAAGCTATTGCAGTGTTGTGACATCATTTTAAGGAAAAAGAAAACACCAAACGGTTTTAATTTTTTCCCTCTTTTCTCATGTTTCTACTTCTCCATGTCCCACCTACACTAGTATTAAGTTGATTTCCTCCAGAACCCTTGTGAGTGACTGCCTTCATTCTAAGTTTTCCCCTCCCCTATGCCGGATGGCTCCTTGGTATTGACAAAGTCTGTGTTCAAGCCTTCTCTGCCCTCCTTGGTTTGCTTGTATTTTCCCTGCCTGAGGCTGGACTGACTGTAGGGCTTTCCACAGAAGAGGTAGGAGTTTGGATAAGCCAGCAGTTTAAGCAGGTTTTATGACCAGCCAGTGTAATAAAATGCATTCAGGGGTCACCCGAGAAACTTTAATCAGCACCAGGGGTCACTGGATAGCACTTCTAGACGGGGGAGACAGAAATGAGGAACAGAGACTCAAAAGAGAGGACGAAGAGTTGGGGGAGGGGGCTAGGGATCGAAGGTTCTCAAGTTATCAGAAATAACTTTTTAAAAAAATCAATGTGTTTTGCAATCAGAAATGGTAAGAAGAGACATAATTGCCCAGCGGAAACTAGGGATCTGCTGCAAATTTAGATGAGAATTTTACCCAAAGACCTAATTTTTTTCCCCTGTGCAGTTTGCATGAAAGTTTGGCCTTATGATTGGTCTCGGGATGGATATCAGATATCTCACCCTGAAGGGAGAAACATTCCCACCAAATCCTTCTCCCCTGAAAGGAAAAAAAAATTTTTTCTGCATCCAATAATCAGACCCTGGGCAGACAAATTGGCACCACTTTTTTTTTGCTCTCCAGCCTCCCTTTTATTTTCTGCTAGAAATAAGACTGCAGACTTGAGTCACAATTCACAAATATTTGGTAGTATTATGTTGTAAGGAACTGGGGCAAAAAAAACCCAGAAGAAGGTAATGCTTAAAAGCTTTGCTTTCACTCATGCAAACGAACTTTATGCTTCTCAATAAATCTCCTGTTTTGTAAGTGGCCATTAAAATAACAGATCATTTGATTAAAATTCTGTTTTCACAACAGTCATTTGGAGTTTTGGGGAACCTCCAAATGTGGTCTTGGCCATGATGCCATTAGCATTTTATTAATGCATTCAAACGGTTAAAAGCTCTTACTTTTTATAGGGCTTTTAAAAGCAAACATTTGATTGTCTCTTGCATAAACTGACTCTGAACCCATTAAAATGTGACAACTTCAGAACCGACCTGATTTAAGGGTAAAAAATTGATCAAGGATTTGCCACATTTTTAATTGCTTTGAATGAGGTGGAAACTGAACTGAGGCCAATATGTTGGAATGGAAAGAATTAAATCCAGTCCAACACCTTTTTATATAATAATGATATCTTTTAAATTAGGGTTTTTCCCTTTTAGAGTTGAATGATTCTTTATGGCACAAAAATAGTTCATAGTTTGAAAGGTTTAGTTTTTCCTCTTTTAGTCCAGTCACAATGCAGTTTGTCATTAGAAATAAGATGGAAATATTTTTTAAAAAATATGTTTCAGGTGGTCTAGCCTTAAAAAAAAAAAAAAGCTCAGGGCGGCAACTGTAAATCTACTTTTGTTGTTTATTTGGATGAAAAAGCACGTGTGTCTGTGCAGATTTGAAATGATGTTACCAAAAGTTTAGGCTCTTACTTGTAAATTAGGCACTTTGGGGAATTAGGTAATAAACCCCCAATAAAATAATAAAACCAGTGGTCCTGAAGCCACTTATTGCTATTTTCCATTTTGTCTCATTCTCATCACATATATTTTTAGGTTGGAATACCCCATTTTATTGAATTATATTTTGTATACAAAAAAGAAAATTCCTGCTCCCCCAACTTCTCCTCCAAATGAAAATGCCCATTCTTATTATTTCCTACTTTTACATCACTGATTGTGAAGAGTTTTCAACTTACCTTTATTGTTTTATTCCTTTATGTTTTAGTGACTGATCACATTTCTCACTCTAGTACATTCTGTTTTTCCAGAGTACATTAGGTCTTTATTTTTTCCTCCTTCACAAATGAACTACTGAAAAACCATCTCCCCGGGCCTTTCTTTTTTAATTGCTTCTGTGTTCTGAGGCATTGGGGGAGCTACATAACTAGCAGAAGTAGATCAGTAGATAAGCTTGCATAACACGCACTTAATTATACAAACAAGTCTTTCTGGAGAAAGTCTTCTGACAATTACCTCCCGAAATAAATATACCTCAGCGACTGTCAATAGTAATAAAACCCGCACAATCATTTCTTAAAGCTTTTATTGTTTGCCTGTAATTAGCATGTTGATGTGATTAAAGCTACGTTTGACTTTTGATAAACCCCAGACTCCTATAGATAACATTTCCAGCGGTTGAAGCTGCTTTCATTAGAAGCGATATTTATCTGATTTGTAACCAATCAATTGGAAATAAAACTTTCCTGTGGCATGCCGTTAAAACGCCTGCAGCAGCCCTGGTTTCCCGAAGCCCCTTTCCTCGTCTATGTCCTTGAGTGAGATGGATTCCATATGGTTTGGCGCAGGAGAACGGGCAGGGATTGAAAAGGTAGGGAATGCGGCTCTAAGGAGAGCCCCTCTAGACGTCCTGCCTTATTTCTACTTGTTGCTATTCGAAGGCACGGGTAACTGCTGTAACCAATTTTCTTGAAAAATACACTTTTGTGTGGCAGCAGAAAAGCCTGCAGAACTGGGGTTTGTTAAGGGCGTTTTGTGATGTTTACTCTGCTTCTATATTTTTAAGTTTATGTTGGATTCTTTTATCAGACCCCTTCAATTCTGATCTTAATTTTGTCCTTTTTGCCCTCCCCCCAAATTATTTCTCCCTCTGTTTCCATACTATTATTCTCATTTTATATCTCCTTTCTTCCTTTCTTTCTGATTTTTGTTTTTGTGTTTGTTTTCTATAACATTTGACTTGCAACCAGTTTAAATTTCCTTGTTCAAAATTACAAAGCACTAAATTTTGAAGTTTTGAAAAATAGACAAATAATGACTTTCAACAGTTTATCTGACCCAGCAAACATGCTGAATACTTTCTAAATGTTCATAAGCGACAGAGGAACACGGAGCTAATAGTATTTATACATTATCACTGCAGTGATGTTACATCCTCCATCTCAGTTTCTGTACAATTTCTCCTCTGCACTAAACTACTAATCTATTTATTCTTGTTCTCAATAGGTAGAAGAAAAGAAAGAAAAAGAAAGAAAGAAAGTGCACCTTCAGAATCTACGTATTTATTTAAAGCATTTCTTCCCTCTTATCCTCCACATTCACCAAACATTTCATACTTTTAGAAATGTAATAGAGAAAGGAAAATATTTTCTAAAATGGAGCCAGTGTTGACATGCAAACTTTTATGGATTTCCAGTCATGGCTCATTAAAATCTGTCTTTAAATATATGGTAAACATGTGCATAAATGCTATATATGCCATGCTTTTCAAGTTGAGTTTTAAAGTGAACGTACATAAACAAAATATTTTATTGCTATTAAAATGAAAACATGAAATCTATGTCTGTGAAGCCATTTACACCAATCTGTACATGTTCAAAGGTTTTCAATTTTTATTTAATTATATGGCTTCTCAGTGCCCATTTCAAGTGTTTTCTACAACAATGTAATTTATAACTTTATAAATAATCCTATACAATTCCAACCTTATTTAAGTACATGTATGTCTTTGTACAGCTAATTCAAGGGCATTGTCTTGAAAACACTGATTCTTTCTAATCCTAAAATGACCTCAGTTATGACATTTAATATGTTGGAAATGAATGCCATTTCATGTACATATTACCTAGAGGAAGTTGCATTTAAAAATTTAGAAAATAAGATGAGGAATTTTTCCTGTAAAATGAATAACTAAGAAGATAGCAAGATTGGGTGTGACAAGTATGTCTCTACTGGTGTGGGGTTTATGAACGTGCCTTATAGTTAGGAGAATTTCTGGAGAACGGCAGGCTCAGGGAAAATGTTAGTAGTATGCTATGTGCCTTTTGAAAGCAGCTTTTATCAAATAGCTTAAACATTTTCTTTTCCATTTATTTTAGAAAATGTTTTAGAAATCATTAAATATCTATTTTAAATAAGTCAACTGTAAAGTGGTTCTTCACTTTAAATGCATTCCCTTATTTCTCCATCTCCCAATTAAGAGACATTAAGGTAAGTCTGTTGGCAAATATATTATGCTACCAAAACACAAAATATTTATCCTCATCTTTATTTTGAATCCTTTAACGTAAGAATATTAATCATGTGTTCTTTGGATACAATTTTTATTTCTGTTGAAAAAACAGTAAGTATATTTTAGAAACTGAAGCTGGGATTTTTTTTTTTTTGCACATAAATTTTCTTGTATTTCAGCAACCACATGATCACTAAAATAACAGAGAAGCTCAGAGCATTCTGGATTTGAGCAGTGCCTTTAAAATATACTCTGCCCATAACTGAAACCACAGTGACAATATTTCAAGTGATAGAAAGAAAAATGGTTTGCAGATTTACAAAGAGAAGTCATGTACTTCTGCAAAGTTTTATTCTCATAGGAGTTGTCTGGCGTATGGACAAATAAGATTGAGATAACATCACAACAAATAACTAAAGGTAGAGGGAAAATCTCACTTAACTGGATTTTTAAAAATTGGTCTTTGAGTGTGTTTGCACCTGTGCGTGTTATGTGTTTGTCTATACTAAAGACACATAGGTGACCATGGCACGATGATTTAGCTGTTTACTTTATGTATCTTCCCTATAATTTACTTCTCTTGAATTACCTATCATATACATAACTTTCAAACTTTTTTTTCTGGTAAACATACACTTATCTAGCCATTGACTACAGCTACACAATGACAAATATCAGAATGAAAACTGAAAAATCTGAATTGTTTCCCTTTACAATGCCAAAGAGCTGAGTGTCTGAAAAGCATCAAGGCACTGGTGTAATGCTTTCAGTTTTTACCCAAGTGTTTGGCATCATGTAGACATGGTCACAGGCTCGTTCCCTCCCTGATGAGGGTGCTTGTCATCTGTAGATAGAGGATATTTCAAAAGTACTCAGTAGAGCAACTGCAGAAGTGATTGAAATGACATTCTCCAGGCTGCATACTTGAAGAGGGTAAGTTTTGAACACTTTTTCTTGCAAGTAGCCAAGTCATTCCAATTCACGTCTCTCATTTTATACCTCAGATGATTTTCTCCTACATCAGTCTTTGCACCTGTGTGTGTTGATTTATTTTTGTTTCCTGAAATTAACGTGATTATTTTTTTTAATTCTATACATGATGGAGATTTAAATTTTGTTCATAAGTCCTATGCACATCATCAACAAATGCCTCTGTGTTTCTATGTCTCTTCGAAAAAACTGCTCCTAGAGAGGGAAAGAATCTTCTTATTTCAAGTTTTACCTGAAGACAGAGTGGGCTTCATGCTTCAGAGTTAATTCTTTCAAAGAAGCTGAATGTCCGTGAACTTGGGAAGGGTAAGACAGGAATATATAGGCCAATTTCTATTGCCTCATTAGACTGCAGTGCTGATTCAAGTTTAAGTAACTCTCAATTTGTTAAAGGCATTGACTTGTCTTTCTTTTTTTTCCTAATTAATTAATTTTTTATTTTTGGCTGCATTGGGTCTTTGTTGCTGCGCCCAGGCTTTCTCTAGTTGTGGTAAGCGGGGGCTACTCTTTGTTGCGGTGAGCAGGCTTCTCATTGTGGTGGCTTCTCTTGTTGCGGAGCACGGGCTCTAGGCATGCAGGCTTCTGCAGTTGTGGCTTGTGGGCTTCCTAGTTGTGGCTCGCGGGCTCTAGAGTACAGGCTCAGTAGTTGTGGCGCACGGGCTTAGATGCTCTGTGGTATGTGGGATCTTCCCAGACCAGGGATCGAGCCCGTGTCCCTTGCACTGGCAGGTGAATTCTTAACCACTGCACCACCAGGGAAGTCCCCCCCACCTTTTTTTTTAACATTCCTGAACCAACGGACACTTATGAGTGTGTTCTGGTATTGTGTCCTTTCCAAAGGCTGATCACACATTGCTAGAAACAGTATCACCAGCTAAATCCACTCCAGCTCCCCAGACAAAAAGAATGAGAACAAAGATGTGCCCTTACAGTGTGTTTCATTTTATATTCTGTGTATTCATGATGCTTTTTAAAACTTACTCCATATTCAAACAAAACTTGTTTGCTTAAATTTAGATTTAAAACAGCCATTTTCTTTTCAGGTCTCTATGTGGCTGCATGGCTAGTGTGATTCTATTTTTCATTTTTCCACAACTTGAAACATGTTGTGACAAAACCAGTTAAAAATGAGGTCCAATAAAATGTAATGGAATTCTGTAAATACATGAATATCGCAACCTCTACACTCTGGGTCTCAAAAACCTAGTTCTTAAAAGCAAAAGCAGCTTGGAGGATTCCTCTGCAGGAAGTCCTTGACACAAAATGGTGCCATTGGGCAAGTCCACTCACAAGAGAAGGTGGCTGGGGGAGCTGCAGGTTCTTGCAGAGAAGTGAGTCATGGGCAGCGTGCATGCGTGTCATTTGCATTCGTGAACATGTCTCTGTGCCCCTCACTGAACTGTTCTTTATGTGTAGTATGAAGGCCTGATGGAGGGGGACAGAGTGGGCTCCAGAGACACATAACTCCTGTTTGCTCTGGTGTTAGTAATTATTGCAGAGTCACTGCAGAGCCCAGGAGAAAGAACACAAAAAAAGAAGTTTTAAAAAGAAACAAAAGAAAAAGAAGAGAGGAAGAAAAGAAGAAAGTACAGGCACTCTCTGCTCCAACGGAAGCTATGCCAAGAAGCAACTAACTAAAAACAGACAGAGCAGAGGGGAGAAATGAGGAAAGAATAAAATGGTTTGGAGTCAGGCTGACAAATGCACGAGAGAAAATTTCACATGGTTTCAGAGCAGTACTTGGCATCTATCTCAGAAATTCATGTGTGTGTATAGTTTTTCATTTTTATTTCTGGAAGAATATTTTGCAATTTCTTTTTACTGAAAAAGATGAGTTATTTTCATTCTTCTAGAATAGTGGATAGAACACCCTTATCTTCCCCCCAAAAGGCTACCTCCTCTAACTTAACACATTTTTTAAAAATGGTGTGTGTGTGTGTGTGTGTGTGTGTGTGTGTGCTGACTCACTAGATGACTTCCTACTTTCTATAACCAAATAGAGTGCTAAAACCCAAATGTCTGGGCCTACTGTCTTTCAACTAGTATCCTAACACCCCTTATGAGGAGACAGAGGCTCATTGGCTTGTTTCAAAAGAAGGCAGGGTGTAACTCGGGCCCATTTGACTTTGCATTACTTGAATAGTCTAACCAGCCCCAGGGCTGAGGTCTGCAAGTCTTTGGCTTATTCGATCTAATCCACTGATGGCTTGTGTGGTAATGAATGTCTGAAATGCTTGTCTATGATCAGGAATTTTTAATGCTGTCCTCATGGGCTCTCCTGAGCTTTCCTGCTTGTAAACGGAGGCTTAACACACTCAAATGACCCATGGAACTGTGTGAGCTGGCAACACCCAGAGAGAAAACTTGCCATTGTGATGCTAATTTCCTTCTCACCTTTGACCAGAAGGGGTAATTATATATAATTTGTGGAAACAGTTCCTCTGGAGTAAGAACACCTAAGGGAAACATGGAAGTTTGTTTAAACTAAATTGAATACATTATAGATAAGAAATACAAATGCAGTTTGAAATGGATTGTTCATCTCTGTCCCAGGATCAAAACTGAGGAATTTTGACTCCTCTGAAAATCTCAGCCATACTATGGACATCCTTATTTGGACCTCTCTCTGCAAAGCTACAAAGACTGAACTTGATGAAGCAAAGAACCTTAGAACAGCTGCCAGGGACTTCTGTTCTTTTGTTTTCTTCTATGGCAGACATGTTCTAAAGGCACTGATAGTGATTAACCATAAATGATTGTCTGAAGGGTGGTGTTTAAACATCTATTTTCTTGCGACTCCATTCCACCCCGCCCCTTCCCCCCCCCCACCCCGACATCAACCTTAAACTAGTTTTATCAGGATAGACACACCTGGAAAGTCATTCTGGAGAAGTGTGTGCATGGCTCCCACCTCTAGGGTGGCCACCAGTGTTGCCCTGAGAACACTGGTGTAGCATGCTCTAAGAGAAGTCTCTTGAAGTATGTTTCAACTTATGTGTCCCAATTTCCAGTATTTTTTCCATCAGAAGTGAGCTCCTCAAAGGGGTGAATGTTTCAGTGGTGCAGTAAGAAGCAGTGCCTAAGCAGACTGTGATGTGGATAACAGTGATGAGCCATAGGTGCGGCACTAACCCCCTTTCCGGGTAAATGATGGTAGTTGGGGGACATGTATTTTAACCACTGTCAATTTAGGAGCCAGAATATTGGTATTTTAGTACTGATTGAAGTACTGTTTCTATCTGTTTCTACTGTTGATTGACAGTTGCAGATAAGTGAAAGTCAAATCTGGCCATTCCCATGTAGTGGAAATAGCACGAGCTTTAAAGTCAGACGGGTCTGGATGCACATATTAACGCACTACATGTTAACCTTGCACCCTTGACTTCCCAGATCCTCAGTACACTCACCCTTTAAAAAGAACACCACCTCAAGGGATTTTTAAGCTAAGATACAGAAAGTGCTTGGTACGGTTAAAAAACAAACGGGAAACAGGGAAAAAAACAAAAACAAAACCATCAACGCTCAATGAAAGTTAGTTCTTTCTTTTCTCCTAAAAATATAACAAAACCACAATTTTTGAAGTGAACCATTTTTGGTACAAATCACTCTGAAGTCTAGTTGTCATCCTCTTTAACAGTTGATGACCTTGCTATAACCATGATAGATTAGTTGTAGAAGTTAAAGGAGACACGATACACAATGTCTTAAATGCTTAATATTATGTGTCATCTGTCTTTAGTACCAAATATCCGTAGGCAGTTTTCTTATGCTGTAATAATCACAATCATAATATCTTTTTGAACATTGTGAGAGCTATAGATATATTCTTTCATTTATTTCACATAATAATTTTATGAAGTGGTTATTCCTGTTTTACAAATGGGACAATTAAATCTCATTATTTGCTACCACACAAATAGTGGAGGTGAGATTGTAACCCAGTTCTACTTGGCTCTAAATCCCAATCTCTTAGCCGCTGTGTATACTACCTTATGCTATTCAGCCACATGGTACAGAATTTCACCATAGCACCACTGCAGACAATCATTTAGATTCTGCTCAAATACCCTGATGACATGAAATCTAGTTTTCCATCTAGGTAACTCATTCCACTTTTTAATAGTTCTGTTTTTCTATGGTTATTTACTTGGAATCTGATGATCATCACTGTGAAGCTGAGAAGGACATTCAAACAACTGTATGAAAAGAAATGAGTTGTAATACAGGGTAAAAAAGAGAAGAAGCTGGTGAATTCTCTACAGGTCCCCTGGCCATTATTCAGTTTCTAGTAATATTCCCAGGGTCATTAAATGTTATTTTCCATTTGTTGGAACATATTCATGACCAACATTTTAGAACTGCACTTGCTACATGTGGGTATTAAAAACTTGAAATGTGGATAATGTGGCTAGTCCAAACAGAGATGTGCTGTGAGTGCAAAATACACATCGAATTTCACATAAAATTTCTCATTAATTGCTTACACATTGATATGATAGTATTTTGGATATTGCTTAAATAGGTACATTATTAAAATTATTTTTACCTGTTTCTCTTTACTTTTGAAAATGTGGCTACTGGAAAATTTCAAATCACATATGCATAGACTTACATTTGTAGCTTGCACTACATTTCCATTGGACAGCAATTGTTCTGTACCCTCAAGAGGAAATGTACCAGATGTTTGAAATGTATCAAATTCATTCCTTGCCCCAAATAGTCTCAGAGAACAATAAAGGCAAATGCTTATTTATCTTCCACTCTATGCTGTTTTAAAGCTCTGAGTACAAGGTACTTTGTATGCACAGAGAGATCATTTATCTTTTGGCATGTGTCTAGTGCTAAAGTGAATATCCCTTAATCATCCTTGTTTAAGTTTGATGAGAATTATTTCTTTATTTACACCAGAAATATTGCTCTTTGTGTTGTAGAGAAATGCATGGCCTTAGTTCTTAAAAACCATGGAGTTAGCATTGGAAAAATTCGGGCATCTGTCCTCAGTTTTGCTGGGTGTGGGTAGGTGGGTATGAAGGGAAGGTGTGGAGCAGAGAATGGATGGAGAGCTCTCCTAAATAGACACCACGATGAACATAAAGGTCTTTCCAAATCCTGGGTCCTCCACTTGAACACAACAGAATATTATCCAGAGTAACCAACCATGGCGGAAGACCTGAGTTGGCTCTGATAACTGTTCCCTGGGAAATCAAATGGTATTTCCACCCTCCCCACCTAGAAATGGTTTGTGCAAGTCACAAGAGGAGGCTACAGCTGATTTCCATCTTGGAGGAAGGAATTGTTCCTGTCAGCCTGCCTGCCTGGGATTGCAGCTGAGCCATATTTAGCCTCTAAAGCTAGATGTTTTAGTGCCTGACTCTTTTTAACTGGCATATGTTAAGAGCTTTGAATTAACAGGTGCATAAAAACTGTCAAAACACACTTAAATCTCAAGACAGACCATCAGTTGTATTAAAAAATATGGTGTTACATAAACATGCACTCTCAACACATCCAGCATATAACAGATTGGAAAGTCCTTTCTCCCTGCAAGCAACCCAGCAACGTTAATCCATCCCATGAAACAAAAGGCCATGGTCCTTTAACCTCTTGATGGAGGATGGTGTGTGTTTGTGCCCACGCACGCATACATATTGGGGGGATCAGAATCATGCACAAAGTTTTCCCTCCTGCAGCTGAATCTTCTTTCAGTTTCCAAGATCCTCATTTATGAACTAATCTAATTGAAAGGAAAAAGAACTCCCAGAGCTCTGGAAGGCACACTTGGAAGTTGTTCCTTTTAAGGAAAATAAATTTATCACATAACATCGTGAAATTTAAATTAAAATTATCACAGGGTGGCAGGGAGAGAAAATACATCACTTAAAGCTGCGTGAATTATGTGTAAAAGACACTACTTGGTTAAAATAGGTAGAATCAAGTAAGATCCAGTACTTGACCAGAGGATAAGCAGAGGATAATGTTTGCTTCCGTGATATTAAGTTCCTTTATTATATTTGTAAAAGCAATAGTTATGTATCACTAACTCTAAAATTGGCATGAAAGAACCTGATATTTCTGAGTTAATTACTTTCTTGCACATAATATGTACCATAAAGCATTTTAATTTAATCAAATTAAAAGTTTAATATGACCTTGGCTCTGTGTTTCATAGTGACATCTTAGATTCAGCACTAGGCCCTCATCTACCAAATAGCTGGGTGACCATAACCAAGTCAGTTATTTTTTCAAAGCCTCATTTATTTTTTTAAATTGTAATATGAAGGTGGATAGAAGTGGGATGGGAGAGAAAGTCTCCTTAACATTCATTGTGGTTCTAAAAAGAGTAAAATCCTATGATTTACAACATCCTTCCTGGACTAAGAGTGTCACTTCTAGATATTCCTGTGTAGACTACTAGGGCCACTATACTGAAATGATGAGGCAGGGTATTATTTGTTTATCTTTTTGTTTTTTCTATGTCTTATCATTTAAATTATTTATGTTTTTGTTTTTTCATTTTTAATATACATTCCAGAAGGCTGTCAAAGATCAGACTTCTCAGAAAATAGAGTCTGGGATGGAGATGCGTGTGCCAAAGTTTATTGGAGAGTATGTTTGAGGTCAAGGGCTGTAAGTTGTCAAGGAAGCAGGACTGGGTAGGGAGAGCCGTTGGGTGTGATACAGACACAACAAAGGCCTCAGCTGATCCTATTTGGAGTTCTGGCCCCAGTTCTTCCCAATTGAGGCATGGGGGCCAGTTCTTTGTACCCCCATAACTCTCAGACTTTGGTTCCAGGCTGTCCCCCAGGAAGGGGGCACAAACTCTGGCAAGACCCCTCTCTTTAGCCTAGGGCAATTCCTGAAGAAAGAATCTCCAGTGAGCCATTAGCAACCAACACTTTCCACAGCTGGGGGAAGGGGTGCCTTGGTCTTGAAGGGGTCATCTGGACAGTGCACCACTGTGACCGTTACAAAGACGAATATAGGATCTGTTCTCATTGTTCTTTTTGTAGCTTCTCTTCCTACTAGATGTATGACCTTAGACAAGACACTTAATTTTTGTGCTTCTTAACTCTTGCTTTGCTCATTCCCAAATTGTGGATAATAACAGAACCAGATAAAGTTATAATGAAGACAAAAAGAAATAAAAATTTCAAGCATCTAGCAGAATGCCTGACATGTAATGGGCTCTCTTTAAAAGTGAGTTTCACCTTCCTCTCTTATCAAATGAGAATGCTTTTTTCATGTCTAAGGATAGTTTCGAAAAATAAGGGAGATCTAACAAATAGCAGATTGTCCTTGAGGTTAGTCCACAGATGAAAATGTTGTCGTGTTGTAAACTGCCTTGTTCCACGAGGAGTGTTGACATTTTGGATCAGGGTTGTGCTTTCTGCCCCTGGAGGATGTCACTCTTGTCAGAGGAAAACAATCAAATGACGTAACGCCCTTACCCCACCACCACCACGTCATTCCATTTCAACACCATCCCTGGTATTAGCATTACTCAGCATTAACTGTTAATACATTAGGGATTGAGATAGGAAGTATCCTTCAGAAAGGCTATTTCTGCCCTAGTTATACATTCATTTGAGAGGCTATCACTAAGCATCCTGCCAAATTCCTCCGACATCATATTAAGCTGCATAGGGTTTGGATAGGATAGAACAGAGGTAGACAGAAGCATCTAATTATTTTGCCAAATCCCCTTTAAAATATGAAACCAAGCCAAGAGCAGACAGCATGCACAGTTCCCAACACTGTTTTCCCATTGGGAAGGTGTTAACACTATTGTTATTGTTTTATCCTTACTGATTGGCAACGACAAGTTCCTTTCTGTAATGAGTATGGAGGAGAAAGGGTTTTTGCCAAAAAGAACTACATTCTAAGAAAGATCAAAGCATGGGTGTTTCATCTGATACACGTTTCCTCTGTTTGGATACTCAGCCCTGCAGCCTGTTTCGAAATTCCTGTGTGCATGTCAAATAGTCAGGGCTTGTTCCTCTTTCTTGCTCACTCTCTCCTTCCTTCCTTCTTTGCCCACAGAGGTTTCCTCCTGGCTTTTCCCCTGCTCACCACCAGCCCGTCGAATGAGCTACCCCAGCAGACCAGAGAAGGAGATGTGATGTTGTACAATCAAACCCTGTTGGTAAATATTTTCATTTCAGAAAAGCTAAAAAACAATTGTTATTTCAGAGGTTGAAGGGCCAAGTCCAGGAAGGAAATTCCTGAAAAGGGACCTGGCCCTGGCATTGACAATCTCTTTAGCTGGGAGATATTTTTATCTTTGAATATGGAACAGGAAGATCATTTTCTCTAAACATTAGAATGAAACCGAATCTTGACCAGCCTGCCAGCAACTTAGAAAAGAAGAAAATTACTTGAGTCCTAACCATGGAGAAGTTAAAACCACAACAATAAAACAAACTAAAAAGACCCAAACAAACAAAAACCACTTTTCAATCCATTGTGTGAGCTAAACAATCCCATCCATCAGGGTGTATTGGTTTTTGTTTTAGTTTATTTACATTTGGACATCCTTTTTGCTTCTCTTCAAAGGAGGCTGAGGTGTCTTAGGGATGGAGATTAGGTTTTCTAGGTTATTTATATTAGCAGTTTTCATTGTGCCATGTTGATGATTATATAAGATGTCAGGTATATATTTTTTTCTTCATCTTTAAAGAAAGTTTGGAACAAGTCCCTGCGAAATAGTATTCAATTAAAACTCTATTCGTATTAACTCTTCAGTGCTGTTAAAAAGAGATGATCAGGGGCCTCATAATTGATTCATACCTGACACCTTGTCAAATTTTAATGGACAGTGTTTATATAGCACTAACCTCAAAGAAAACCAAGTCTTGTGCTGAAGTAGGTAGCCCCGCGGGGTGGGGGGTTGAATGCTCCCAAGACTGTCAGTCAAGAGTGGGATGGAGGTGTGAAGGGAGGGACTTGGAGGTGATGTGGCACATTCTAAGCATCTCTCAAGATTACCTTGGAGCCTCTCACTTTCTGCACCCTCACCCCCTTACTTGCCTTGCTTTGCCCTGCCTACCAACTCAGCCAGGCCTGGTGACTCCCCTGCTGCCATGAGCAGTCTACAGTTTGCAAATGCCAAGTCCTCCCCCTCAGCTGCCAGTCACTTATCCACATGTTTCTATCTCCTCCCACCGTTTTCAGACTTGGATAAAACAGTACACCACAGGCCTACTACACATACTATACCTACGATGGCATTTGACATCCTAGCAGCCGCTGAGATGATGTAATCCAGAAAGGTGGGGAGCCCCACCCCATAGGGCAAACTTCAACCAGTGAGAAAGGGAAAGAGGTGGGAGCTGGCCAGATAAGCTTCTTCTTCTTCCTCATACCCATGGACTGCTCTGAAGCATTATAGTCTATCTGTAGAAGTGGCTGCTGGATATACCAGTGCTGCGACCAGCTATAAATCTTCACCATTGTGGCAAAACACTGGCCAGTGCATTATTGCTTCCTGTTCCTTCCCTTCCTCCCTTCCTTCTTCCTCACTCTTTCTGACTTCCCAAGCAAAGCATCACCAGGGAAACTTTGCCTCAGGATATGTTTTCCAGGGGGCCTGATTAAAGACCAGAGGGCAGCATGAAGTCCTCTGAGAAACTATTCTTTTCAGCAACCCTCATGGACTACTGTCTGAATCTTAGAAAAAGTGTGTAAAAGTAAGAAATCCCTCTGAGGAGTTTGGAATGCTAGACAGCCTCCTTTAAGATCTTGGTAGCAGAGGGTCGCACAAATACCCATCTATGAGGGCAAGCGGAGGAGAGGTCTCTCCACTTCCTCAATGCAGGACAATGTGGGCACAGGGTGGCCCTTAGGGCCACTGGGTCCCTCAGTGGCAGGAAGTAGCCCAGCCTTAGTAGTTGTGATGACAAGCTTTGTGGGGAAATCACTAAAGAGAAATAGACAGAGGAGCAGAGAGTATGGTGGGTGGTACATGGTGGTTTGAGAGACCTTGTTCAGAAGAATTTGAGAGTTTTAGAACTATTTGGAATTTTGGGAAAGGGGAGTATTGAGGGAAAGGTTAAAAGTTCTGTAATACAAGTTGGACCAAAGCAAACTTTTATAATGCAGTTGCTGAGTTAGAATGACTAACTGCATTATACATGAGCTAGCCACAGTGTGATTACTATTTGCTGTGTACCCTTGCCATGTTTCTGTAGGACATAGTGTGACACTTGTGAGGTCCATTTACTAAAGGGATGTACCATGACTGGCTCTACATTATTATTTGTTTTCCTGCATCCTAAGCCAGTAATCAATCCATGAGATATTCCATTTCCCTTAGAAATGACCATGCAACACTATGACATCAAGCTTTCTTGACTAAGTCTTTTAAATTGTATACTCAAAGCTAAATGCTTCTCAGATGATAGCTTTGGGTAAAATGAGGTAGAGAACTTGACACTTGAAAAGATAATATGTTCTAAGGTTAGAGCTCCTTATTATAAGCCCTCTACTTATAATGAAAGGCAGCTTCCAGATACTCTCAAATTATGCTTGAGAAATTATTAGTAATTATTAAGCTTGAGAAAAAATGACTACAGGAAAGAGCAAACAATACAACAGCTAAGTAAGACTGAGGACAGAACCAATGACATTTTCCCTTAAAACTTTACCTGTGTCACAGTTTCTAAGTCCAGGAAAAACTGAAGGGTCTGCCCAGTTGATTAGCATATGTGTCTGTACCCCAAAGAGACTAGTATAATATAATTATAGTCATAAACACATTCCCCATAACACAGTTTAAAAAGCTCAAAAGTCCATACCAGCTATACTCATCCAATTTCTATTTTGGGATCTTATGAGTTTTTTCCCCCAATCCTTCCTTTGAGTAGTTAGAGGAATGGTGACTATTTTAATTTTAAGATAAAAATAATGAATAATAAAAATAAAATTTCAGAATTCCCACATGACACAAGATTTAAGGTTCAACATGTATGTTATTGTCAGTAGATCTATTACTACTGCTTTCTTCTAGTTGATATTCAACTGTGACACATATTTGTATACACATTATTATGGATACACAAAAGTAAAAAATGGATATTGTGCATTGCTGTTCATTTATTGCCCCTTCTCTCACCCCTCCTCTCCCCACCTATCAATATACTTTCTTTTATTCAATCCGGAGATCAAATTTTGTTGATTTTCATTGATGCATCTCCAGCATCATAGCACTTGACATATGGTAGATATTCAAGAATTATACGTTCAAAGAATGAAATTTATCAAAGGAGATCACTCTAATGGATTAAATCTCTTCAAACCATCTCCTCTTCTGAGAAATCTAAACAGGGTTTACTCTAAGGCTACACACTAAACTATATGAAGCACATAATTTTGAAACCTAGTATTTATTCATTTTTCTTACTTTACCCTGAAGAGTACATCTGTAAATCAGGCAAAAAGGAGGCCATATGTATAATCATAAGGTGGAAGCAATTATAAACGTTTTCATAGAATAAATATACACAGCTTCTGTGTGTGTAACGGCATTATTCCTCCTCCTCATCAGCATGATTATCCCCATCTTCATCATCCACTGTGGGCTAACAATCACCACAGAGAGATGTAGGGAACGAGGCAAAAGGTGATGCCCAGAAGGAAGCCTCAGGAGACAGGATGTACTAAAAAAAAGCACCAAAGTAGGAATCAGGAGCCTGGGGTCTTTGATAAATTGCATTACCTCTTGATCCTTCATTTCCTCAGCTATAAAATAGAAATCATATAATTGCTTTGTCAATCTTAACTGATTGTCAGGAATATCCAAGGAAATCAGTGCTTGAGAGCTCTAACATTCTCTATGGCTATAAAGTGCTATTATTATTCATGTAACAATCTATTTAGGAGATAGCAAGGCATTAGAATCAGACAGACATGAGTTGAAATCCTGAGTCCTTTATACTAGAGTTATATGGTCTTGGATGGGTTACTTCATTTTGCTGAACCTCTTTTCATTTTTATATGTGGCTAATCATACCTGTTAGAGCGGACATAACAATAAATAACTGCCACGTTGCTAGACACAGCACTTGGGTACCTTGTTCATGTAAGCTTGATTTTGAAATGTGATCATTTTAAATGAACAGATATTTGTGGAGGATTTTGTCTCAAGAGTTTGACAAATTAGACCTTGTCATTTATTTAGTAAATAAATGGAAACTTTGTTGCACTATATAAAATATATAATGCAGGCTAAATTAATTTTCCTGAAGATGAGGCTGTAATCTGCTTCTTACTGGCAATGTGACCCAGGAGAACCCAAGAAATTTCAACCAATTAACAGTACCTTGGTCACACGATGCTCACAAACAGAATCATTGTTTTCCATCAGATCTCAGAACTCAGTAACTAACTTAAGCAGTAGTTGATATAGAATATTAAAATAGCATCAATCAACTGGAAAAGTGAATTACCTGTGATGAGTCACAAACCATAAAAGTAAGAAGGTTTTACTCATAAAAATGTTTACAAACGGTAGATAACATAATAAGGGGAGATAATTCAAATCAAATTTTAAAAATAGATAAAAGACTGGAAATAGACACACATGAAGCTTTTTCCTGAGACCACTGGATTTGGTGAACAAAAACTCTCAAACCTACTTGACCAGTTTACTGTGGTATGAAAAAGGACAAAATGACCCTGGTGTCTTTTCTTTCAGTGTTATTGTTCTATTTCTGATGAAACTTGAAGAAGAAACTCATTTGCTAATAGAAATAAAGCAGTCATTCAAAGGTGAGACCATTATTGATGAGACAGCAATAAAGAATAAAACAAGGGGTTCCCTGGTAGGGCAGTGGCTGAGAGTCCACCTGCCGACGCAGAGGACACGGGTTCATGCCCCGGTCTGGGAGGATCCCACATGCCGCGGAGCAGCTGGGCCCGTGAGCCATGGCCGCTGAGCCTGCGCATCCGTAGCCTGTGCTCCTCAACGGGAGAGGCCACAACAGTGAGAGGCCCGCATACAGCATAAATAAATAAATAAATAAAAAATAAAGAATAAAACAATCATGAGAAAATATAGTAAGGTCAAAACCCAAGGTTTAATAAAAAACAAATATGAATATTCTTCTAGAACTTCCGGGGAAGACGGCGGAAGAGTAAGATCACCTTCCTCCCCACAGATACACCAGAAATACAGCTACACGTGGAACAACTCCTACAAAACACCTACTGAATGCTGGCAGAAGACCTCAGACCTCCCAAAAGGCAAGAAACTCCCCACATACCTGGGTAGGGCAAAGCGGAGAGATTCCCGCACAGAGGATCGGTGCCGACCGGCACTCACCAGCCCGAGGCTTCTCTGCTCGCCCGCCGGGGCGGGCGGCGCTGGGAGCTGAGGCTCGGGCTTCGGTCGGAGCGCAGGGAAAGGACTGGGGCTGGCGGCGAGAACTCAGCCTGAAGGGGGCTAATGCGCCACAGCTAGCCGGCAGGGAGTCCGGGAAAAAGTCTGGAGCTGCCGAAGAGGCAAGAGACTTTTTCTTCCCTCTTTGTTTCCTGGTGCGTGAGGAGAGGGGATTAAGAGCGCTGCTTAAAGGAGCTGCAGAGAGCCGCGGCTGAAAGCGCGGACGCCAGAGAAGGGCCTGGGACGCTGGGGCTTGCTGCTGCCGCCGCCGCAAAGAGGCCTGTGTGCGAGCGCAGGTCACTGTCCATGCCCCACTTCCGGAGAGCCTGTGCAGCCCGTCACTGCCAGGGCCCCGGAATCCAGGGACGGCTTCCCGGGGAAAGCGCACAGAGCGCCTCGGGCTGCTGCAACGTCACGCTGGCCTTTGACTCCGCAGGCTCGCCCCGCCTCCGTGCCCCTCCCTCCCTCCCGGCCTCACTGAGCCAGAGTCACCCAAGCGGCTGCTCCTTTAACCCTGTCCTGTCTGAGCGAAGAACAGACGCCCTCCGGCGACCTACATGGAGAGGTGGGGCCAAATCCAAAGCTGAGACACGGGAGCTGTGAGAACAAAGAAGAGAAAGGGAAATCTCTCCCAGCAGCCTCAGAAGCAGCGGATTAAAGCTCCACAATCAACTTAATGTACTCTGCATCTGTGGAATAAATGAATAGACAATGAATCATCCCAAATTGAGGAGCCAGGAGTCAGTGCTGTGCCTCTGAGGTGGGAGAGCCAACTTCAGGACACTGGTCCACAAGAGACCTCCCAGCTCCACATAATATCAAACGGTGAAAATCTTCCAGAGATCTCCATCTCAACAGCAGCACCCAGCTTCACTCAACGACCAGCAAGCTACAGTGCTGGACACCCTATGCCAAACAACTAGCAAGACAGGAACACAACGCCACCCATTAGCAGACAGACTGCCTAAAATCATAAAAAGTCCACAGACACCCCAAAACACACCACCAGACGTGGACCTGCCCATCAGAAAGACAAGATCCAGCCTCATCCACCAGAACACAGGCACTAGTCCCCTCCACCAGGAAGCCTACACAACCCAATGAACCAACCTTAGCCACTGGGGACAGACACCAAAAACAACGGGAACTACGAACCTGCAGCCTGCAAAAAGGAGGCCCCAAACACAGTAAGATAATCAAAATGAGAAGACAGAAAAACACACAGCAGGAGAAGGAGCAAGATAAAAACCCACCAGACCTAACAAATGAAGAGGAAATAGGCAGTCTACCTGAAAAATAATTCAGAATAATTATAGTAAAGATGATCCCAAATCTTGGAAATCGAATAGACAAAATGCAAGAAACAGTTAACAAGGACCTAGAAGAACTAAAGATGAATCAAGCATCGATTAAAAACACAATAAATGAAATGAAAAATACACTAGATGGGATCAATAGCAGAATAACTGAGGCAGAAGAACGGATAAGTGATGTGGAAGATAAAATAGTGGAAATAACTACTGCAGAGCAGAAGAAAGAAAAAAGAATGAAAAGAACAGAGGACACTCTCAGAGACCTATGGGACAATATTAAATGCACCAACATTCGAATTATAGGGGTTCCAGAGGAAGAAGAGAAAAAGAAAGGGACTGAGAAAGTATTTGAAGAGATTATAGTTGAAAACTTCCCTAATATGGAAAGGAAATAGTCAGTCAAGTCCAGGAGGCACAGAGAGTCCCATACAGGATAAATCCAAGGAGAAATACACCAAAACACATATTAATCAAACTGTCAAAAATTAAATACAAAGAAAACATATTAAAAGCAGCAAGGGAAAATCAACAAATAACACACAAGGGAATCCCCATCAGGTTAACACCTGATCTTTCAGCAGAAACTCTCCAAGCCAGAAGGGACTGGCAGGACATATTTAAAGTGATGAAGGAGAAAACCCTGCAACAAAGATTACCCAGCAAGGATCTCATTCAGATTTGATGGAGAAATTAAAACGTTTACAGACAAGCAAAAGCTGAGAGAGTTCAGCACCACCAAACCAGCTTTACAACAAATGCTAAAGGAACTTCTCTAGGCAAGAAACACAACAGAAGGAAAAGACCTACAATAACGAACCCAAAACAATTAAGAAAATGGGAAGAGGAACATACATATCGATAATTACCTTAAATGTAAATGGATGAAATGCTCCGACCAAAAGACACAGATTGGCTGAATGGATACAAAAACAAGATCCATATATATGCTGTCTATAAGAGGCCCACTTCAGACCTAGAGACACATACAGACTGAAAGTAAGGGGATGGAAAAAGATACTCCATGCAAATGGAAACCAAAAGAAAGATGGAGTAGCAATTTTCATATCAGACAAAATAGACTTTAAAATCAAGACTACTAGAAGAGACAAAGAAGGACACTACATAATGATAAAGGGATCGATCCAAGAAGAAGATATAACAATTATAAATATTTATGCACCCAACATAGGAGCACCTCAATACATAAGGCAAATACTAACAGCCATAAAAGGAGAAATCGACAGTAACACATTCATAGTAGGGGACTTTAACACCCCACTTTCACCAATGGACAGATCATCCAAAATGAAAATAAATAAGGAAACACAAGCTTTAAATGATACATTAAACAAGATGGACTTAATTGACATTTATAGGACATTCCATCCAAAAACAACAGAATACACATTTTTCTCAAGTGCTCATGGAACATTCTCCAGGATAGATCATATCTTGGGTCACAAATCAAGCCTTGGTAAATTTAAGAAAATTGAAATTGTATCAAGTATCTTTTCTGACCACAATGCTATGAGACTACAAATCAATTACAGGAAAATATCTGCAAAAAATACAAACACATGGAGGCTAAAAAATACACTACTTAATAATGAAGTGATCACTAAAGAAATCAAAGAGGAAATTAAAAAATACCTAGAAACAAATGACAATGGAGACACGACGACCCAAAACCTATGGGATGCAGCAAAAGCAGTTCTAAGAGGGAAGTTTATAGCAATACAATCCCACCTTAAGAAACAGGAAACATCTCGAATAAACAACCTAACCTTGCACCTAAAGCAATTAGAGAAAGAAGAACAAAAACACCCCAAAGTTAGCAGAAGGAAAGAAATCACAAAAATCAGATCAGAAATAAATGAAAAAGAAATGAAGGAAATGATAGCAAAGATCAATAAAACTAAAAGCTGGTTCTTTGAGAAGATCAACAAAATTGATAAACCATTAGCCAGACTCATCAAGAAAAAAAGGGAGAAGACTCAAATCAATAGAATTAGAAATGAAAAAGGAGAAGTAACAACTGACACTGCAGAAATACAAAAGATCATGAGAGATTACTACAAGCAACTCTATGCCAATAAAATGGACAACCTGGAAGAAATGGACAAATTCTTAGAAATGCACAACCTGCCAAGACTGAATCAGGAAGAAATAGAAAATAGGAACAGACCAATCACAAGCACTGTAATTGAAACTGTGATTAAAAATCTTCCAACAAACAAAAGCCCAGGACCAGATGGCTTCACAGGAGAATTCAATCAAACATTTAGAGAAGAGCTAACACCCATCCTTCTCAAACTCTTCCAAAATATAGCAGAGGGAGGAACACTCCCAAACTCATTCTACGAGGCCACCATCACCCTGATACCAAAACCAGACAAGGATGTCACAAAGAAAGAAAACGACAGGCCAATATCACCGATGAACATAGATGCAAAAATCCTCAACAAAATACTAGCAAACAGAATCCAACAGCACATTAAAAGGATCATACACCATGATCAAGTGGAGTTTATTCCAGGAATGCAAGGATTCTTCAATATATGCAAATCAATCAACGTGATACACCATATTAAAAATTGAAGGAGAAAAACCATATGATCAACTCAATAGATGCAGAGAAAGCTTTTGACAAAATTCAACAGCCATTTATGATAAAAAACCCTGCAGAAAGTAGGCATAGAGGGAACTTTCCTCAACATAATAAAGGCCATATATGACAAACCCACAGCCAACATCGTCCTCAATGGTGAAAAACTGAAACCATTTCCACTAAGATCAGGAACAAGACAAGGTTGCCCACTCTCACCACTCTTATTCAACATAGTTTTGGAAGTTTTAGCCACAACAATCAGAGAAGAAAAGGAAATAAAAGGAATGCAAATCGGAAAAGAAGAAGTAAAGCTGTCACTGTTTGCAGATGACATGATACTATACATAGAGAGTCCTAAAGATGCTACCAGAAAACTATTAGAGCTAATCAATGAATTTGGTAAAGTAGCAGGATACAAAATTAATGCACAGAAATCTCTGGCATTCCTATATACTAATGATGAAAAATCTGAAAGTGAAATCAAGAAAACACTCCCATTTACCATTTCAACAAAAAGAATAAAATATCTAGGAATAAACCTACCTAAGGAGACAATAGACCCGTTTGCAGAAAATTATAAGGCACTGATGAAAGAAATTAAAGATGATACAAATAGATGGAGAGATGTACCATGTTCTTGGATTGGAAGAATCAACATTGTGAAAATGACTCTACTACCCAAAGCAATCTACAGATTCAATGCAATCCCTATCAAACTACCACTGGCATTTTTCACAGAACTAGAACAAAAAATGTCACAGACAGTCTCTTCAATAAGTGGTGCTGGGAAAACTGGACAGGGACATGTAAAAGTATGAGATTAGATCACTCCCTAACACCATACACAAAAATAAACTCAAAATGGATTAAAGACCTAAATGTAAGGCCAAAAACTATCAAACTCTTAGAGGAAAACATAGGCAGAACACTCTATGACATAAATCACAGCAAGGTCCTTTTTGACCCACCTCCTAGAGAAATCGAAATAAAGAAAATAAAAAATAAACACATGGAACCTAATGAAACTTAAAAGCTTTTGCACAGCAAAGGAAACCATTACAAGACCAAAAGACAACCCTCAGAATGGGAGAAAATATTTGCAAATGAAGCAACTGACAAAGGATTTATCTCCAAAATTTATAAGCAGCTCATGCAGCTCAATAACAAAAAAACAAACAACCCAATCCAAAAATGGGCAGAAGACCTAAATAGACATTTCTCCACAGAAGATATACAGACTGCCAACAAACACATGAAAGGATGCTCAACATCTTTAATCATTAGAGAAATGCAAATCAAAACTACAATGAGATATCATCTCACACCAGTCAGAATGGCCATCATCAAAAAATCTAGAAACCATAAATGCTGGAGAGGGTGTGGAAAAAAGGGAACACTCTTGCACTGCTGGTGGGAATGTGAATTGGTACAGCCACTATGGAGAATGGTATGGAGGTTCCTTAAAAAACTACAAATAGAACTACCATATGACCCAGCAATCCCACTACTGGGCATATACCCTGAGAAAACCATAATTCAAAAATAGTCATGTACCAAAATGTTCATAGCAGCCCTATTTACAATAGCCCGGAGATGGAAACAACCTAAGTGTCCATCATTGGATGAACTGATAAAGAAGGTGTGGCACATATATACAATGGAATATTACTCAGCCATAAAAAGAAATGAAATTGAGCTATTTGTAATGAGGTGGATGGACCTAGAGTCTGTCATACAGAGTGAAGTCAGAAAGAAAAATACTGTATGCTGACACATATATATGGAATTTAAGAAAAAAATGTCATTAAGAACATAGGGTTAAGACAGGAATAAAGACACAGACCTACCAGAGAATGGACTTGAGGATATGGGGAGGGGGAAGGGTAAGCTGGGACAAAGTGAGAGAGTGGCATGGACATATATACACTACCAAACGTAAGGTAGATAGCTAGTGGGAAGCAGCCGCATAGCACAGGGAGATCAGCTCGGTGCTTTGTGACTGCCTGGAGGGGTGGGATAGGGAGGTTGGGAGGGAGACGCAAGAGGGAGGGGATATGGGGACATATGTATATGTATAACTGATTAATTTTTTTATAAAGCAGAAACTAACACACCATTGTTAAGCAATTATACTCCAATAAATATGTAAAAAAATGAAGATTTTCCACGGATAAACAAGAGTCAACTGATAAGATGGGCAGCTACAATTTCCTGCACCAGAAGATCATAGGTCAAAGAGTAAGAGAAGGAGAAAGATGAGGCACATGGGCGCAGTTGTGGAGGCCTCCCGGGACAGCACTGTGGAATGCCAGCTGCCAGGTGATAGCTGTTGCCAGCTCTTGGACATTAGGCTGAAATCTAGGACTTCCATTCCCTGCTGTCTGACGAAAAGCTCTCCTGTATCCACCATCAGATTCTGCCTGGTCCTGACCTCCTTGCTAAGACACGTGCCGTCACCTGTGTCCTTGAGTCATCCTGGACTCTTCTATTCTCTTTTAGGGCTGAGTGCAGCATGTTTTTTAAAAAATCCTCATTTTTTCCCCCACTTTTCTGGTTGGAAAAAAATGTGAATATAAGATAATTAAGAATGGGTGGAAAATGGGGAAGGGCGTTAGACCTGCTTGTAATCACGGGTGCCTTGTTAGGACTGATTTATGTTTGTCCAACTTGAAAATGTATTTACCAAAACAAGCCAGTCCTAATTCATAGAGCTATGAAGTTTTTCACCCTCAATCTGACTTAAACTACTAACATGATTTAAACTCTGAAATGCACACATTGCCCAAGGCACGGATTTAAGGTGAGAGTCAAGTTTGCAGTCTTTTACAAAGTATACTTTCTCACCCCCTGTCCCTTCTCTAGTTACCAGATCTTTCCCAACCTGTATGGACCTTCTGGGGCTTGGGCATAAATCGGGAGGAATGTGGTTGGAAATGGCTTCCTTTTCTTCAAAGCATCAGGTACCCACCTCAATGGTGCATTAGAAATCCATAATAGTGCATGTGGTTTCCATTATGCCAAGGGAAATCCTGTCTTAATTGCTCTCAACTGTCTCTCCAGTGTATGACATCACAGCCCAAGATGATTTAAAAAATTCTGAAGTCCTTGGGTTAAAATCAAGAAGGGATCTTCTAGGCTCTCAGATCTAGTTTATTATTCTGAGACACAGACAGCGTGTGCTTGTGATGTACGTATGGTGCCTTGGCATGGTCTCTGAAGAAAAGATCGTGCTATGAGATTTCTGGACTCTAAATACCACTGTCCTTTTGAGACTTTAGAACTCCTCTGAGGCTGTTCCCAGCCTGAGCCAGAATGGTCACGAGAGTCCTGGGAACAAACATAAGACACGCAAGCCTTGAGGCAATAGCGATATGTTCACGGCATATTTTCCTTTCTTTTTTTCCTCTCTTTCTCTATCTTCCTTCCTCTTTCCCTTCCTCTCTCCTCTCCTTCCCTTCCTTCTTTCTTCCTTCAATACCTTTATTACTGATTGTTTAACTTTTATTTTTGAGGTTTATGGTATATTTTTCAGAGGGCTGTACAGGTGGAAAAGGTTAGTAAATGATACATATTTGTCCAACGCCTTCTTATAGCTTTCTTGTTTTTTCCAAGATGGTTATTATTTTTACTGTGTTGCTGCTTCCAGCAGTGGGGAGTACCATTGAAGTCCATAGACAAATGGGTTACCTGCCATGATGAATAGATCTTTATGTGCCATTGAGAGTCATCTAGTCATCAAACAGGGAGACCAAGGACTCAGAAGAAAACACTCATCAAAGCTCCTTGAAACACTCATCAGAGCGAGTATACCAAGAGATATATGCACAAGCCCTGTCCTCCAAAAATTACAGGCTATGGGGCTTCCCTGGTGGCGCAGTGGTTGAGAGTCCGCCTGACAATGCAGGGGACACAGGTTCGTGCCCCGGTCCGGGAAGATCCCACATGCTGCGGAGCAGCTAGGCCCGTGAGCCATGGCCGCTGAGCCTGCGCGTCCAGAGCCTGTGCTCCGCAACGGGAGAGGCCACAACAGTGAGAGGCCCGTGCATGGCAAAAAAAAAAAAAAAAAAAAAAATGACAGGCTAGTGGGAAAAAAAAACCCAAAAAATGAGAACCAACACTTACTGCACACTGATTATTCATTAATTCATTTAATACACATTAATTGAGAACATGCTCTGTGCTAGGAACTCTTCTAGGTGCCAAAGATAAAGCAGAGAACAAAAGAGACAAAGCTCTGACTTACTTTGTAGTGTAAGGGACCAGGTACTCTGTATATATGACTTTATTTGATGTTCCTAAGAACTCTGTAAGCTAGATATTATTATTTCCAGGTTACACATGAGAAAATGAAACTGCAGAGAGGTTAAATTACCAGTTTATTAGGGAAAGGTCCCAGATCTCCAACTAAGTCTATTTGATTCCAAACCCTATACACTTTCTATCATCTCTCATGGCCATCAGAGGCTAATGAAATCATATGAGATATCACAGGGCAACGCAGACTGGCCTAAGTACCAGAGGAATCCAGATGAGAGAGACCTGGGAAAGCCTGGAGCAGCCCATGAGAGTTTCATGGAGGCATCTAGTCTGAAGGATAGAAAGATAGACTTAGACAAGAGAAAAGAGGGGAAACAGAGCACATTGAAGGTGCCGAGGCACATGTGTGCGTGGCCTGGTTAAGGACAAGTAGAAATGGCCTAAATGAAAAGAAAGATTCTCATAGGAAACTATTTGGAGACAGAGCTAAAGAGACAGAGCCACAGTATACATCCTCCAGCTCTATTATTCCTAAAAGATTTTTTTATCTTTTCAAAGTTATGATTTCCTTGTCAGTGAGATAGAGGATAATCATGGACATGTTTTTAGATGACTTCAACAATGACCAGCTAATAGGAACATTGGTTAATTGCTGGACAAAGGGTTAGCCCATGATTATAGATTTCTACCCTGGATATATTTTTTAATACCCAGATTCTTCTTTGGGCGGGCTTGGTATTCATATAACTGGATACATGAGTATTTAGCCAATAAAACTGGTTGAAGAATGTGAGAAATTTATCTAGTACATGAAGTCATTGTTTCATATTTGTCTGAAGCTCCCAGCGGACTCTGAACACCAGATTTTCGTTCCCCTCTGCTTTCCACATTGCTCTTTCCCATGAGGAGATTCTTTTGATATCAGCATGGGGTATATGGAATTCTTTGGGGGTGAAAGGTGTTCTTTCTATTATAGTAACTTTTTATTTAACTAGTTCATTTCCATGTAAAAGCTGCTATTGATGCAATAAAATAAGAAGGGGCATATCAGATTTGTTTTTAATTTTCCTCTGGTGGGGCAGAGTTGCTGAGCAAATTTGTTGAGCAGCTGGAATGGCTAAGGTCACACTAACTTTGAAAAAAGAAGGTCCTGACATCAACATAGCCAAAGATCTGAATAATTCTGGGCTGCCTCCAATTCTGAAATCCATTTCTTCAGGCTGTTCATTTCTTCCTTTCTTTCTCCCACACTGGTTTCTGGCTTTTCCCGTTTTTCTAATGAATCCAATACTATGTGGATGTTTTAATTTTGCCTGCTCTAATGCAAACAGTTCCTATGGTATAACCTTTAGGTCAATTTTATCAAGTATTATTTGCTTGGTCGGTTCAGGAAGAAAAAAATCACATTCTTCTGCCCAGATCTCATGTAATTGCATGAATTCTCTGATTTAGTTGGCTCTGCAAATCTATCCCAAGGTGCACTGACTGCAGAAATGGAAGGGAATTCATTATACATTCCCTGTTGAAATAGTGACCTGCAAATAATGATGGGGAAATCAACCTTGATCGCTGTGCTTTCCCTTTAGTCTAATTTCTTCTGAACTTTAGACTATAACTTGTTTTTCGGCTGGATAGCCCCAGGACATACTGGAGTCTGACCAAGGGGGTGCTGAGACCTGGATTTTCACACCATGAAGCTGGTAACAGTTTTGACTTCAATGCCTTGAAAAGTGGGTGATTTCAATTGCCCTGTTTCCTTTCAGGGGAAAATGCTTTCTTTGCACCTAAACAATCTTCCGGTGCTTTTGACTGACAAGCATATTGTTATGATTATGACTGGACTTCTTGACTCCTGCAGGGATAGCATTTAAAACTGCCTGAGACTGGCACAAATCAAAATATTCATCAACTTAAACTATGTCAGCTAAAATGGAAAAGCCAAAATTGTAGTGTTTTATATCATGTCAAAAGTCCATGAACACGGTGTAAGACTGCTTAACTCTTTCCCTGCCTAAAGAAAATTGTAGCATATAATAGAAGGTATCTGGATACTTTTTCAAAATTATATCTGTCATGTAAATGCCTTATATTTCTCCCCTTATAGTATCCATTGATTTTGGGGGTAGGGCTTATTGGTTCAATTAACTCTTTTTTTTGTTCCCATTCATTGATTCTTTTTTTTTTAAAAATTATTTATTTATTTATTTTTGGCTGTGTTGGGTCTTCATTGCTGCATGCGGGCTTTCTCTAGTTGCAGCGAGCGGGGGCTACTCTTCATTGTCATACGTGGGCTTCTCATCACAGTGGCTTCTCTTATAGCGGAGCACGGGTTCCATGTGTGCAGGCTTCAGTAGTTGTGGTGCACAGGCTTTGTTGCTCCATGGCATGTGGGATCTTCCTGCAACAGGGCTCGAACCCGTGTCCCCTGCACTGGCAGGCAGATTCTTAACCACTGCACCACCAGGGAAGTCCCCATTGATTCTTCAATGGATGCTTTTGAATCCTGTATTCTGCAGGGCACTGTGTTTGCCCTTGTGGGGAGGAGAAACTAAGTTCTTGCCCATGGTTGCTTGTCCCATTAGAAGAGAGACATATCCCTAAATAGCTATGAAATGAGTAGTCTGGTAGGTAGGTAGAGATAAGCTGCCAAGATAGTTTTGGAAAGGTGAAGTCACTTCCACCCAGAGAATAGTAAACTAGACATCTAAAGCGCTATCTGTCCAACCTCTTTTTTTCCCAAGAATTTTCCTTTCTTCTGTTGGGCATGGGCTCTTGGCAGTCTTTGTAAAATGGGATTCTGCCCTTCCCTACAAGTGCTCTCTCAGCTATTGTTGCTTGATCATTGACCACACTGATCGATCCGTTCCATTAGAATTCATATATTAGAACAAGATTTCAGTCTCAGCACAGTAGCAGGAGGTCAAATGCAGGCCCTATATACAGAGAGGCCAGAGAGCGCCATGGTGTAAACAGAGCCAACATAAAAACAGAGAGAGCTTGGTTCTGATAGAAATTTAGGTCCTTGGTGGCTTCGTGAAGCATGTTTACTTTTCTGTCTCCAATCCTTCCCGCTCCTTCTCTCAGCACCTGCATTTCATTCAGGGAGCGGGTGGGCAAAAATGGGTTGACTTCTATTACTTACATCCCAAAGACCCCTTTCTAATGCAGAAGACTGTAAGAAAGGAGAAAGACGGGTTTGTCATTGAACAAAGAATGAGAAAGAGAATAGGAATCCTAGTGTAGCAGGATAATATTTTTATATATTAACAAATGTGTTTTTCCCCGTGATTTCCTGTTACCCTTGACCCTCCCCCACCGGGCAGCCAGACCATGAGTCATTCCTTGCCTCAAGGGAGGGTTGTCACAGCAGAACCAGAGAACAAAAGAGACAAATTCTTGGCTTTCAGAGTTTAAAAAGCTGAGCTTCAGGCTTCAGACAAAAAAGATTTGGAAGAATATTTGATCAACTTAAGCCAATATTTTCCTGCCCACGTAAAATAAAAATTCCCCTGGCTGGGAGACAAGAGGCCATTCTAAAGCAAAGCAAGAGGGCTAGATGCTGGTGAGTCCCTGAAAGGGACTCTTGCACTCTATTCTTGCCCCCCCACCCCTACCCCAGGCTGAACCCTGGCTTAAGCGTGGTTTTTCAGGTTCTGAGAACAAGGAGACTTGTGCCTTATTTCCAGGTTGGAAGCCAAAAGATGGCAAACTTCCCAAAGATCCCCTCTACCCAGCATTGTGCCAGAGACACTGCCTGGCACACCTAGAGCAAAAGGGTATGGGTTGCCTCAGAGAATTTTCCATGGTCCTAGAGTGGCAAAGGAGTTGTGAGCCTAAACTTTTCTTTGGTCCTGAGAGGTATAGAAATGGCCAAGAGGAAGCCAGATGTGGAAGAATCCCACAGTCTGGTCCAAGAGATGTTGAAGATGTAATCCACATAAATTGAATATGAGGGACAAGTGGTACCATATACGACTTAAGAGGATGCCAGCCTGGACAGGTAACAACCAAGAACCAGACCCTAAGACAGGCAAGGGCAATTCTGGGAAAGTAGCTCAGCTTCCCTTTGGGTAGCGATCTGAATTTAACCCACAATTCTTTGCTCTCTGCACTGAATACTTCCTCAAATGAAGGCTCTGATCAGGTCGTTTAGGCATCATTTAGATATGGCACACACCTCCTTAGATGGGACAGAGTTTCTGCTAATCACCTTAAGGGAGGCTGACCTCCCTCATGGCCAACTTGTATTTCATTGCCTCATATAAAAGCAAGAGCTCCTGATTCAATCTACTGCACCATATCAATTATTTATTGCTGTGTAAAAAACCATCCCTAAAACTTAATCCCTTTAAAAGAAAAATCGTTTTATTTGCTTCTGATGCTGTGTATAGAACATAAGAACTGCCCCTCTGATCCTAGTCCGAGTTGCTGACCCACAGAATGGTGAGAAAATAAAATAGTTGTTTTAAGTCACTATTTTTTTCTCAAAGTCTTATTTGTTGAGGCATGTTTATATAGAGTGAAATTCACCCTTTTTAAGTGTATAGTTTTATGTAAGCCATACCTGATTTAGATGATATTTAGATGAGACTGGACTTTAGACTTCAGATGCTGGAGTAAGTTAAGGGTTTTGGAGCTGTTGGGATGGAATTTGTTATGACAGTATCCCAGTTCTTGCTACATATATGTGTATTAGTCAGCTTGGGTTGCCATAACAAAATATGATAGGTTAGATGGCTCAAACATTAGAAATTTATTTCTCATAGTTCGGGAGGCTGCAATACCAAGATCAAGGTTCCAGCTGATTTGATTTCTCATGAGCATTCTCTTCCTGGCTTGCAGATGGCCATCTTCTTGCTGTGTCCTCATATGAGGGAGAGGGAGAGAGAGAGAGAAAGAGAGAAAGAAGAGAGAGAGGGAGAGAAAGAGAATATGAGGGCTTTCTGTTGTCTCTTATGAGGACACTAATCCTGTCAGATCAGGGGCCCACCCTTACGACCTCATTTAACCTTAGCTACCTCCTTATAAGCCCTATCTCCAAATACAGTTACACTGGAGGTTAGAGTTTCAACATACATATTTTGGGAGGACATAATTCAATCCACAGTAGAGACATTGGGTCACAGTTCCCTGACATATACAAGAGAATTGAATTGACAAAAGCACCAGCAGTTCGAAGTAAAAGAGACTAAAACTTTCCAAAATGAAACCTCTGGACCCTCAAGTTTCTATGGACAGGAAGTAGGCTGAGAAAGCTACTCATTTGCAAACATGGGTCATTTCTTCTGGAAAAGGGAAGAGATCTCCGAGTGTGCAGGCTAGAATTGTGAACTAGGAAGCCACTCCCAGAGAGCAGAACTAGGCTCTCATTACATTCCCTGGCCCCAGAAGAGGGAGACCTGACAACATACCTCAGGCTAGATTTCAGAATGCCTTCTGTTTGCCTCATGTTCCTCTTCTTTTTAAAAGGGAATGTCTACTGAAGCTATCCTGTTCTGTCTCACCACTGTATGTTGATATGTGGTCAGGACAGGTAACTTTTCATTTTAGTTCATAGGTCTTTAGATTAAGAGGAGCCACACTGGAGGAGTTACACCTGAGGAGCCTCACTGTGTGGCTGAACCACATTGACTCCATTTTGTCAGCTCCATCTTAGGCCCACAGTCCTACCCTCTCCCCTTTCTGCATCACTGAGCTTTAGCCTCCTCACAAGGAATGCACCCAAGCCAGATAAGTTCCCTATCAACTTTTACTCTTGCCTTCATTTAATATGAAAACTGGAAGAATGCCTTTTGCTGATGCAGATGATTAGTGATCATGAGACCCCCCAGGGGTGGAGGCAAGGAAAACCTCCTGGTTCCTGTCAGCGCAGACATACTTCTCCCTAGTAGTCAGATTCTGTTTTTAGCTTTGACCCCCTTAAATTCCCCTGTGCCCTTTTTGATGGTACAGAGGGAAGCTGTGAATGTCTCTGGATCATCATCAGCTTGATCCTGCCTGTATGTAAGTTACCATAATAAACTTCATAATTGCACTTTATGGAGTCACCTACTTCAGTTCTTGGTCTCAAACTTTCTTAGTTTGCAGGATATTGTTCAATATATCAGCCTTGCAATACTCATCCATATCTGGACTCCATGCCTGAAACCAGACTAGGAAGGGACTTTTAGGGGAGGCGGTGAGTACATTTTGCATGTGAAATGGCTGTGACTTATAGTAGCGAGGGGGAGGGTGCAGACTGTGGCTAAATTGTTTGCAAAGATGCCTACAACAGTTCCTCCCTTTTCTGTATGATTGACCCTTTTCAGAGTGCCTTTCTGTTCCTCCCATCAAGATGTAGAGTACATTTTGCCACCACTCGAATCTGGGCTAACTTTGTGGCTTGCTTTGCAGTGGAATGCAGAAGTAAGGTATGTGACTGCTAAGCCTGGGTCTCAGGAAGCTTTGCAGCTTACACCCTTGCCATCTTAGAACCCCCGGACGTCCATAAATAGAAATTCATGCTACCCTCTTGAGGATAAGAGACTAAATGGAGAAGAAAGCCCAGGTGACAAGCATCACCAATTGCCAGAATGTGAGTGGGGCTTTCTTAGATCATCTAGCTCTGGGAAGTTACCAAATTACTGCAACCACATGAGCGTTCCCCAGCAATCACAGTGAACTTCTCTGCACAGCCTAGACCAAAGTATTGACCCACAGAATCATAAGCAAATAAAAGTGGTTGCTGTTTTAAGACACTAAGTTTTGGGATGGCTTACTATGAAGCTACAAATAACTGGTATATGTGGCCTGAATGGCAGACTTGGTTTCTTTTCAGGTTGGAGTAATTTTCCTCAAATGAGGATTATTCCAGCATGAGCAATAAAGGCTTCAGGGACTCATTTCTCAGCTCATGCAGTAGGGTATGATTTCAGGATTTCCTCAAGTCCTCTCCAGGCAGTAGCACTATTCTCACACCTGCTCTCTGATGCTTGAAATTCCTTTAGCTGGGGGTTAAGATTTCCACTACACAAATTAAAATACATTACTTTAAAATATTCCATTACATTAAAATGCAGACACCCTTGGGAAAAGTAACCTACTGACTTAAAGTTTCCCCAAGATGTAAGTAACCGTTGTCTTGGTCTGTCTGGGCTGCTATAATAGAAACTTGAAGGACACTTGGTCCTGTCCAAAATGTCCATAAGAGACACTTGGTCTATAAGACATTTGGTCCATGACAAAAGGTCCTTGATATTTGGTCCCATCCAAAACCATTTGGCATGGACCAAATATGCTCACAGAAGTTTTGGACAGAACCAAATGTCTGAAAAATTAACAGAATAGCATAGACTGGGTGACTCATAAACGAGTCACTTGAGAAATTTATTTCTCAAGTTCTGGAGGCTGGGAAGTCCAAGATCAAGGTGTTGGCCGATTCTGGGTCTAGTGAGGACCTGCTTCCTGTTTCAGAGATGACTGTCTTCTTGCCATGCCCACACATGGTGGAAGGGGTCAGGAAGTTGTCTGGAGTCTCTTATAAGGGCACAAATACCATTCATGAGGGCTCTACCCTCATCACCTAATCACTTCCAAAAGGCCTTGCCTCCTGATGCCATCACATTGGGGGTTATGGCTCAACATATGAATTTTGGAGGGACACAAGCATTCAGTCTCTAGCAACCGTATTCAGATCTTTTCTCAAGAACAGATTTTGAGAGTGAGAGCACTGGTCACAAGAGGGCCTAGACTATCTAAGATAAATTGTTTGCATAGCATTTTGTCCAGAGTACAGCCTGAGACAAAATTCACTGGTATAGGGAGACATTAAAGTCCACAAAAAATCTTGTCCTCTGACTTTGGTTCAGATTTTTAACTATCTTCCAAAGTGATAAAGAATCATAGAAACATGGAGAGACATCTGGCCATAAGATATCTACCTCTGTCTGCTGGGCTTTTCAGGGCATCCGTCAGAGTCTGGAAATTGTTTACCCCACTTTACGGCTACTGGGTATCGCACTTCTCATCCTAGTGAAAGGCTCACCTCCACCATACTGTGGGGTTCAGTTAGTCACTAGCTCTAGAGTTTTCCCTGTCTTCCACCAGCAACATAGCAGTAGGGAAAGGAAAGCTGACTAGAAAGCTGGAAACGTTTCTGGACCTATGTGACACTGGGGCCATGTCTACTCGTAGTTTCTGAGGGAAATGCATATGAGATAAATGAGCCAAGATAATAAAAATAACTCAGTGTGGTTGCTTCAGTTATTTTTCAGTTATAAAAGCCAGGTCTGAGCAACTGTATAGTTCTACCAGACTGCAGTTCCGTATATACGGCTATGAACTTTCAAGTCTGTTTGTGTCTTAATTACTTGGTTTTTGCTTGGCTAAGAAAATCTGAAGTGGACAATTCTGGGTTTTAAACTAGGTGAACGCTCTGGTGTAAATACAGAGCTTCAGGATGCAGGGTACAACTAATGGTTACATGTAATGTACATATGGCAGTGTAACCCTACAACTGAAATCAGAGTTCGTGAAATGACTCTTCTAACTCCCATTATTCATTTGCTTCTTCTTTTCCCTCTAAGAGCACGATACTATACATTGCAAGGTTATTATTTCACTCCTCATATGAACCACTGGCCTAGTGACTTATCCCTTGAGGCATGCTATAAGCACTGAGAAATGTGCTCTCTGTCATGTCTTATTGCTTAATTATGGCTCTATTTTAGATGCCTAGAGTCATTTGGCTTGAAAAGACCTCTCTTATGTGTGATCTTTGAACATGCATCCACACTATCATCCTTGAGTTCACACCAGTGTGTTCCATTTCCATCTTGTTCTGGCTTGGGCAATAATTATTCAGCAACACCTTGAATTACTGTAATGAGATATTATATTTATGCTCTTCTCCACATAAGACACTATCAACCCTTTGTCAGAAAGGTATGTGTTTAAAGTTCATTTTACCAAGCTTGATTTTTTTTTTAACTGATAAATACCAGTGGGCCCCCGGTTTTAAATCATGTCATGCAAAAACTTCCTTTCACTCTTGTTCTGGTGACTACAGTTTTTTAGCTCAAAATCTGGACATGTTGTCTAGCAGAGTTTTGTTGTTGTTTTTTTAGTTGTGTATGTGTTGCTCCTCAGTGCTAAAGGCAAACTGAAATATGGCAGGTCCTAAATACATTCAGAGATCGCAGAACAACTGTATAGACTCTCTAAAATTAGAACTGTTCTAAAAATTTGGGACTTCTGGAGAATGCATCACCGGCCATTTATTTTGCTTCCCATTAATAATACATCATGTTCTTTTATCAGCATTTGTTTTATGCATGTAAATCTTAGTCCTTCAAGCAGACTACAAGCTTCTTAAGGACAAAAGGCAGACTGTATACCTCTTATATAGCTCTGCATATATGTAGTTACACACAGCTGTTTTTTTGATCAACTGTGTGAAGAGATGATGTTGTATTTTCAAGACAACTGTTTGGGATTAGGAGCTTGCCAAAGTAGCCTGACATTAAGGTAAAGGCAGACTGGAGAATCGTGTCCTGCTTCATCCCTCCAGAGAGCAGTTCAAGTCTGGCCTGGGATAGATCTATGTTGAGAAGGGGTATAATTACCCTGGTACAGAGTGGCCCCAGGTCTTGTCTGGCAGACTGAGTTATATCTATCAAGGACTTTTAAAATGCTGACTTAGCTCTTAGAAATACAAAACCCAAAACATCATTTATAAAGGTCACTGGGAATGGCCTGGGTCAGAATAACTTGAGTTCATTTTGTGCCAATGCCTCAGAAGAGGAAGCTGCTGAATACTTAAGGCTCCTTGAGAATACTATGTTGCCAAATCCAAACAAAGAATGAGAGAGGTTTATAGCTGACTTTTTACTCTATAATTCAAATGCCAATCTAGCAATGAAATATGTTCTAGGAATTCCAATCAGAGATTTCTATCAGCTGACTTGGAAACCAGCTGTGCTCTCAGTGAGTACAAAGATTTACCACCTGCAATTGCTATAATTCTGTAGAATTATGCAGAGGTGAAAAACTTGAGAAAAACTTTTTATTTTAAATGTATTGAGAACCATGCTATAGGAAATTTTGCTTCTCTGAAACCTATAAAAATGGCTCTAATTTAAAGAAAGTAGTAGGGTCTCAAGTTATAACTCAAATTCTGGAATTCATGTTTACCCTTCAAAGTATGCCTTTTTAAGATAATGAGTGAAAATTACTACAATTTGGTAAACCTTATCTTTTAAATAGAACAAGTGAGATAACAAAGCAGTTAACTCCTAAATTACATATCACGTCATTAAGAGCCTTGATAACATTACCCTCTAACTATCTGAGAAGAGGGAGGAAGAGACGAGGAGTTAAACACCAGAGGGGAACAGTTCTACGAAGCATCCCAGTAAACTCATGGCAGTAATTTTGAACCAGTAATTTCGTTCATAACATTTCATGAATTGTTCATAAAATAACAATTATTGGGGCTTCCCTGGTGGTTAAGAATCCGCCTGCCCATGGGTTAGAGCTCTGGTGCGGGAAGATACCACATGCCGCGGAGCAACTAAGCCCGTGTGCCACAACTACTGAGCCTGCGCTCTAGAGCCCACATGCTGCAACTACTGAAGCCCGCGCGCCTAGAACCCGTGCTCTGCAACAAGAGAAGCCACCGCAATGAGAAGCATGCCCACCGCAACGAAGAGCAGCCCCTGCTCGCCGCAACTAGAAGAAAGCCCGTGTGCAGCAACGAAGACCCAAAGAAGCCAAAAAGAAATAAAATAAAACATTAAAAAAAATAATTACTGTGGATTTCTGAATCCATATATCAAAAGTCTTTCAAGTGTATTTTATGATTTTAAAAGACATCAGGGCTATCCTGGAAAAACCAGTGCATATGGTCCTCATACCAATGAGCCCTCATTCTCACTCATTTGCTCTGTTCCTCTCACACATGGGAGACAGCTGCCTTGTACAAAACGGATGTAATATAACTTTGTCACTTATATCATCACCTGAGCACTTGGATACCACCCTGGGAAAGCCAAGTAAGGTAAGTTTTTCAAAATAATGGTTTCAGTGGACCTTTTACAGACATTTGAAATCATTTCACATGTACAAACACAAACCCTGAATGAGTTATAAAGCAAAATTTTCAAGTGGAAAAATGCAGTGTACTTCATGGCCTAATATATGTACGAGATATATTGAGTTTAGAACTGCAACTTTACTAGCACTTTAACATGAGCCAGTTGGCCAACATGCCATAAGTGAAATCTCTGGCTCTCAAATTCCTCAACTGTAAAATAAGATGATTAAATCGAATCATCTCTGAGGTCCCATCCAATTCATTTATTTCATGGTTCTCATTTCTCCTTGTATCTTATAAGTACTTAAAGTATAGACTGAGAATTAGATTGTACCTACCTGCATTTAGCCGATATTATAGAAGCTGAATTGATGGATTTTCCCTAAAAGAGGCTCATATAAAGGAGGTAAGTGTATCTACCGCATGGAGATACAGGATACATTACTGCCACATAGTGCTTAAGAATACACACTAAACTGCTTAAAACTTTGAAAGGTGACATTATAAATGCATTAGAATCGTTTATTCCTTAGAAAAATAAGAGTGTATTGGACAATGAAGCTTTCCGTTTTTACGTATGTAATTCATAAATAAAAAAACAACTATCTATATAAAAGCCTCTGCTTAGAGAAGTCAGTAATGGAAAGCTATAAATTCAACTCAGATTACATAATATAAAAATACAAAGTTCATCTGCATTACTAGAAGGTAATACCCTCAAACAAACTCATTTAAAAATAGTATGTCCCCAACTTTTCAGAAGTTATTATGGATACAATGTTACATTTGCCCTTATCTTCTTTTATAATAGTTCTTTAAGACTTAAAATGTAGTATTTGTACTTTTGGAATTTCTGATAAACAGATCATAATTTAATGTGATATTCATAGATTCTGTGACGAAACTACAATATTTATTTACACATTCACATATAGCACAATGTAGTGGTCAACTATTAGTGACAGTAATTAACAAACTATTGAAGTAATAAGAAAACCATCATTTTAACAATTTAAATGTTTTATGACATGATAATTTATATCCAACATATAAAACACATCTTAGGGTAACTTTAAGAAAATATATCAACTTTTTTAGATAATCCGAAGTAGCAGTAAGATTTTTTATATTATTTTCAGCCTGCAGAAGGGTAAATTTAATCAATGTGCCAATTAAAGAAGAAAATATATTAATAGTGAAATTATTTATATACCATGGTATGTGTATATCTATCTCTCTGCGTGTGTGTGTGCACACGCTTGTGTGTATCAACTAACCAAAACTCAGGTTGTAAACTAAAGCCATTTAAAAGGCAAATTGAAAACAAAAGTGATGCTGGTTTAAGTTTTCTGGTTCTTTTCATAAACTACAACTTCCAAGTTGTGTTTTACAACTCTAGTGAGATCCAAAAAGATAATTCAACCTACTACTTTTGTTGGTTGTTCCTCATTCTTTCTTTTTCACATGTTAGTTAGCTTTTATGTCTCTTTACTGATTACATAAAATAGTACTCTCATTCTCAACATTTCTCCCAGGAGAAGTTAAATGAGTTCAATTAGGTACTGAGTTCATTTTTCACCATACTTTTCAGTATTCTCTGGCCTAAAAACACTATTAACCGTGTAGTTTTTCTTCCATCCTTTTATATCACTTGTTTTCACCCAGTAGGAAGCGTACAATGAAGGAACTGGATCAAAATCAAGGTGAACTATGCCCCCATATAAAAATTTATCATCACAGATTTTCTAGAATGTTCAAACGTTATACTAAAACTAATGGATTTAAAAATTAACACTGCTTTGAAGAGGCATTTATCAGAGGTCATGGCATGATCTACAACAGATAGTTTACTGAATGTTAGTTGTAAAGAACAAACACTGGCACCTCATGTGGTCAGAGCAGCTGAAATGTCTTTTACAGTAGTTTCAACTTCTTGATTTGGCTGGTCTGGATCAAGAAGGGCAAGGCTACTGGAGCTTTCACACTGTTCATCTACCTTTGGGGAAGCAGCCTGGTCTTGATGCTTTTTGTTCTCTTCAGCAAACCCTAAGGTCATACTCTCCCCAGAAGGCTGAAATGGCCTCTCTAAATGAACCACTTGTTTCCCTACTTCTGCTTCTTGTTCACACAGCAGTCCCTCCACCTCCACCTCGAGCTCCAAAGTCTCCTCATCAGCGTGCATATCTAGTTGTTGCATTAACTCCTCCAACTTCTTGGCCTTGCGGAGCTCGTTTTGCTGTATGATCGTACAAAGGTGTTCAGTGAGCTGCTCTTTAAGCTCAGTCTTGCGCTGTAGATCTAGCTTTGCTGTAACATACTCTGCTTCAGCCCTGTCAAACCGCTTCCTGCAGGGACAGGTACAAAGACTGGTCCATTAGTTTTCCATTGAAGAAGACAGTCAAAGGAGGGCATAGAAATAGTAATTAAACTCCAAAATCGGGAAATACATATATATAGTGAAAATATGGCTATTAAATACTTTACGAACACTTATCTACACGTTAGACAAAGTAGGCTACTGCTGCTGAAACTTCCACAACATGCACATTTGGACTCTCCTAACCTAACAACGTTCTTCGGCACCCATTTGCTCTTTCCAAGGCTGTGCTTGAATGAAAGCAGGCTGAGAGGTTAATTCAGTGGTGTGCTAGATCCAGTGGGGGAGAGCCCTAATTTGTAGCGTTCATCAATTTCTGTAGTAAACGTACTATTACTATGGCCAATTTCAAGCTATCAATGTGACATCACTGAATACAGAATTGGGAAGAGATACACAAAATCTCTCTCATGAACCAGGGCAAGCCAGCTCCAGCACACAACTGGTTAAATTTATGAGATAAAATAATAACAGATGGAGAAAGTAGAAAATCTATATCTTTTGATTAATGGAGTAGAAAAGGAAGAAAAAGTTTGGTGGAGAAGGACATGGACAGTGGTTCAGAAATGACAGAGCACAGCCAGCCCAATGATACTGGGTGAGAGTAAGACGTAAACACCAAGTAGAAAAGAAAACTTCAGGATAGGTTTAAGCAGGGTTTCTCAACCTCAGCATTACTGACAACTTGGGCCATGTAATTTTTGTTGTGGGGAGCTGTCCTGTACATTGCAGGATGTGTAGAGCATCACTGGCTTTCTCTCCTTAGTTGTCAGTAGCACCCACTGGTTGTGAGAACCAAAAATGTCTCCAGACATTACCAAATGTCTCCTAAGGGGCAAAACTGCCCCCAGTTGAGAAGCCCCAGGTTAAGTTGTTTTCACCCTCTCCACTCTGTAACAGACTACTGTTAGACTTTTATTAAGATAAGTTTATTACTTTTACATATATAGAAACTCCATAGGTAGGTAGTGCCAGACTTTTTTGAAGTAGGGTAATTCTACTTGGGGAAGTCACTTTGCAATCTTCCTTTTTCTTTTTTTCTTCTTTTTTGCCTTTTCCATATAATGCGTTGCTTTTCTTTTTGCCCAGAAAACAGGATGGTACCTACCAACTAATTATTCTATTTAGTTACCACTAACAGTTGTGAAGGCCATGATGCCTTACCTGTTATGACTGCCTTACCTTACTCAACATAATAAATAATTTCTAATACTAGAGTTATAGCAAAAAAGAAACAGGTATATCTCCTTATGCAAGATTCTCTGTCTTGGAGGGAAATATAGTGAAAAAATAAAAGGCCTTGCTTTTAGAGAAGCCAGGGTTCAAAACCTGCCTTTGCCATTTACTATGTGTGTACCTCCTTTGTTGAAGGCTTTTTCTGGATGTAATGAGCAGATATTCAGTCATACTCACTCAGGTAAAAAATGGGTTTTATTGTAGGATACAAGAGGCAATCTCACAGGCATGTCATCAGAATCAAAGGCTATTGCTCATGCTAATGCTGAGAAACTAGTTTCTCTCATTTAGGCTTTCCTATCATATTCACAGCCCAATATGGCCACCAGCTGTGCCTTGACATCAAATTCACTCCACTCAATCCCTCAGTGCTCCAATCCCAAAATTCCAGAGGGAGGGCCTGGGTTGGCTTGGCTTGATTCGTATCAGTTTAAACAGAACTCTTAGTGCCAGGCCATGCCATGCACCCCAGTTTAGTCTATGGATTAAATGTTCTGGAGTTCCCATCCTTGTTCTTATCAGGTGTGTCCCAGGCTCAGCATCATGAATACAAAACACAGCCAGGTTCCTGTGGAAGAGGCTGGAGAAAAGGCATGCAGTGACTGAAAATTCCAGTATGGTGACCAGGGATGGTTTCTTGAACTAAGTCTTGGTTTATCTGTAGAATGATGATGATAATAACACCTCATAGGAGTGTTAATTAAGCATTAAATATAATAAACAGGGCAAGTGTCTAGCCCAGTGCCTGGTAGGCATTCAAGAAACAGAACTTCTTCTTCAGAGTGCCAGAATAAAAAAGCACTGTTAGTATACCACTAAACATGTATCTAAAATTAAAATTATGTATAATTTAAGGACTTGGTGTTTATATTTGAAAACTTATTTATATTATGTTCATTTCTCATATTTCATTTTTTTTACTGTCATCTAGTAAATATAAGAATGAGAACTAGATGTTCTTCAATTACCCCTATGTTAAAAGAATTGTTGTAAAGGAGCTGTGTTGGGTATCTGGATCCCTTATTTCCATACTTTATAACATATCCTGTTTATGAATGTTCTTTCATCAAGCTTAAGAGCTCTGACAATTCTCTATTGGTATACATATCTTGTCTCTCCCCCCAGCTCAAACCTCCCTTCTCTGCAAGTCTGTGGTCTCCCTCAGCCAAAGTCAGTTAGTAAAGATTTACTGACTGGGCTCATGAATGCTGAACTGAAATTAAAATTTGCAAATAGGTCCCTAGGTTTCCAATGATCTTTCACCCTGGATAAATCACTGAAGATTCTGCATTTTGTTTATTTATTTAAAGTCCTTCTGGCCAGAAACAAGCATATATATATATATATATATATATATATATATATATATTTTTTTACAGAGTGATTTATGTTCAAAATATTGATTAGTTTCACAAACTGCTCTATGAGTCTGGGGGTCAGGGGGATAATACCAAATCAGAGTATGAAGACATACTTTGGAACAGAATAATAAGAGCATTATACACAACACAGTAAGACAAATTGAACTGGAAATGTAATTATAGAATTGTTTTATTATTTTAAAGGAATGTTTAATGATTTAATGAATCTTATTTAAAGAATTCTAGAAACTGTCTCTTGGTTTTGGTTCCCTGAAATTTTTAGAAACACCATTAACCCTTGGCATGTCATTAGGTTCCACTGAAATACTTAGTTCTTAAGTTTCTTTCCTGAGCAGTTCTATTTGTAAGGATCAACATATCATAATTTTTATCCTTTCTTAGAAGTATTCCAGAGAACAAAGAGAAAATTTACTTATATTTTGAAAAACAGACTTTAATTATATTTTGCAATTACTATATGGATCCACTTTTATAAACCTAAGATACATTATGGGATTGTTGAAATATATTTTTTTCCTATATCTTGAAACATTTTGCCATTTTATCACCCTAGGAATTATTTACTCATTACTCATCAATTATTCACATTTATGCTAAAAAAATTAAAATAATAAGAAAACAGAGAATGATGGAATGACCTAAAAGGATGATACTATAATGAAATAAATCATCATCGCTTAGTTTCCTCACTGTTTTGCCAAAGTATTACATCACCTTTAAATAAGGTATAAAAGAAGACTGGATATACCACACTTGTAATCTGCTCTTAGCTTTCACTGTTCTGATGAGAAGTATTACTTTTCATTTTCTACCCAGAATGACAAAGAAAATTGACAGATGAAGACATTTTGCAGTTATTAGACAAATCAAAAGATGCATGTTGTGGAGGCTAAAAAATGACATCCCCCCCCAAAGATACTCATTTCTTAATCCCAAGAACCTGTGAACATTTCCTTAAATGGCAAAAGATGTGACTAAGTTAAAGATTTTGAGAGGAGTCTATTCTGGACTATCCAGCTGGGCAATCACATGTATCCTTTTAAGAAAAAGGCAGAGGAACTTTTGAGAAAACAGGAGGAATCAATGAGACTATGGAGACCCACACTGAGTAGTGTGGCCACAAGCCAAGGAATGTCTTCATCCACCAGAAGAAGCTGGAAGAGGCAAGGAATGTATTCTTCCCTAGAGTCTCTGAAGGAATAACAACCCCACTGACACCTTGATTTCAGACTTCTGGTTTCCAAAAGCATAAGAGAATAAATTTTTGTTGTTTTGAGCTACCCAGTTTTTGGTAATTTGTTATGGCAGCCCTAGCAAATCAATATAAATGCAGAGACAGGCTAGATTCTAGATGGTAACACTGACCATGTAAGTGAAATCTCAGAGTATGAGTCTTCAGAAAAACACATCCTAGATGAATTTTCTCAAACTCAAGAATCAATGAGTGAAAAATATATTTCTGAGGATAAAAAGGAAATACGTTATTCTCCCAGAGTTAATAATTTCAAGAGGAAGAATTTTATCATACAATAATTTACAAGTACCTGGACCATCCTGTGTGGCTGCAAGGATATAATGATATTCTTTTAGCTTTTTGTAATGTTTGCAGTCAAACATTACTTGATACAAAATTTTTTAACAAAGGTGTTTTCCACAATCCTTTATTCTTACTTCTTTAAATTATTCATAAAATGACTTAGAACATTTATGTATATATGTTTACACGTGTATGTGTGCATGCGCGTATGGGACCATCTATTAAACATCGATGGCAAATGGTGATCATTGTTTTTCCTGGTATACTGAGGGTTAAAGAAATGTTCTACAGGCAGCTACTCTAGTTTTACAAGCTGCCTGCGCAGCACATGGCAGCACTGTAATCACAGCTGTGAACAGCAGCAGTGACAACTCTCTCCGCTGGGACACTCCAAGTGCCATCTCCTCACAGGTGGATACCCTGATACTGCTCTACAGAAACCAATTTTAGGACGAATTCTGGCCTAGTCGTATACAAGAACATTTTGTGGACACAGCACCATACCAGCCACTACAGAACTACAATGTTTTTATTAAAAAAAAAAAAAATCAAGGAAATCTCCCACAGAACCACAGAAACTGACTGCCCTGGGGATTACCTTCTAGTAGAAATCTAGACCTTAACACTATATCACCAATCTATAATTTTGTAATAACCACAGATGTAAATTTAGAAAATATTGTCTTAATCTTATGCATGAACAAGATACAACCCTGGTTCTAATCTAAATTGTCAGTGGCTTCTCTTTGACTTAACTCAAGAGCTTATGTTTTTAAAAATAACCTCACACATACGATAAGGATATTCACATATATCTATGTCAATACTAGTATCATGATAAAATGTCATCTTTAGCTTAAGAGATGTAAAAATTTACCATATAAAATCTTTTTACTATATAAAAATGTACTAAAATGTCATTAAAAATATTCATATACTATGGGATGTCTTCTCTTTTAACCAGAATCCCACCTTCTTTGTGGTTCTCTGAAGGCTAAAACTATGACATTTCTTATATAATTTTCAATGTACAAAGGCATCCTCTTCAGCCTCCCCTAGGACAAAATTAAAACATGATCAGGGCTTCCCTGGTGGCGCAGTGGTTGAGAGTCTGCCTGCCGATGCAGGGGACACAGGTTTGTGCCCTGGTGCGGGAGGATCCTGCATGCCGTGGAGCGGCTGGGCCGTGGGCCATGGCCGCTTAGCCTGCGCGTCCGGAGCCTGTGCTCCTCAACGCGAGAGGCCACAACAGTGAGAGGCCGGCGAACCACAAAAAACAAACAAACAAAAAAACACGATCAAATGATTTTTCTGTGGAGATATCCAGAATAATCGGAATTCATTTAAGGAGCTACAAAGGCATAAAAATGTTCCTCTGGCAAAATTAAGTTACAGAGAATAAAATGTGCTAAAAATCTAGGCTTAGTTTAATCTTAATAAAATCTTGGTTACCTTCTTAATGACCTTATTAATAGAAATGGAACCACCAGTTATCAGCTACTGATGGCATTAATTTACACAGTTAATTAATAAAAGCAACTCATTAGGTCTAAGACCATATGGTCAAACAACAATTACAAAAATCACAGGGACACCACAAACCTCTTTCTTAAACAATAAACAGTGAATTAAAAACCACAATCAAGCATTTCCGCTTTATTAAATTGTTATATAAACATTCTGATGCTGTGGTTTACCCTGGACTAATGCGGCACTCTGATTGATTTCTAGTGTTACAGAGAAAGATGCAAAACCGAGTCATTAACACAGCAGTCCCTTGTGAAAAAGGACAAACCAGGATGATTAAAGCAACGTTGAAAGGACTGATAACCCTGAAATTGGGCTTAATTTTTTGCTTTTGTCTGTTTGCAAAGCTCATGTAATTTTTTACATGTGTTAGTTTGTTTTGAGAATATGCAATGATGATTTTTTCTCTTTAAAAAAATGTCAATCATTGAAACCAAGGAAACACATGATAGCAAACCATTTTATATAGAGTATAATTGAAAAAAAAGAAAAAACTTCAAGCTTTCAAGACAGAGTGGTATTTTCTTTCAAATACTCAAAGGTTTTAAAAAATAAACTAAATCTCCTTCCTTTGATGAAAACTGAAATGAGAAATAGGCTAGTCGCTATACCATCTCACAGAATCAAAATTTTTTAAAGAAAGAGCATAGACTTGCTGTTAGAATAATACATAGAGTTCTGGGGCAAGTCATTTAGACATTTAAAGAGTCTCAAATATTAAACAGCTGATGGTTTAGCAGGAAAGACTAAAATGTAAATAAATAATGCAAGAAATGCTCTAACAGGGATATAAACAAGGTTAATGGGTAGGGCAGAGTTAAGGAAGACTTCAAAAAGGAGATACTTGATTTAGTATAAAACTGGAATAAATACAGTGCCTAATAGGGTCATTATGAGGCTTAATGATGATATATATAAATGCCCTGGCCTAGCCAGCAATAAACGTTAACTAAATTAAACTCCTTGTTGAGAGTTCCATTCCCCCAACTTACCAAGCATATGAATAGTCAAGGCTGGCCTGATCAATCCGGTTCCTGAGGATTCCAATGTCAGCTGACACCATGTCATCTAAAGCCTGTAACTCCTTCTGGATTCTCTTTAGTTTCATGGTTTCTGCCTGAGTTCTTTTAGATCTATAAAATGAAGAATATGAGTGGAAAATTAAAAACATTTTAAAATCATGTATCCATACACAATATAAGTGAAAAAAGCAAGCTACTGTATACCCAATATGATTATAATATGTAATTTTTAAGAATTTAAAAAAAAAAGAAAAATTGAGATAAAACAAATGCTAGTAACATTTTGGTATATCTCTAAAACTGCATTTGCACTTTTCCTCCTTACTAGTCCAAATTATATATTAGTATATACTTTTTTATACACAAGAAAAAAAGTAATAAAAAAAACCAATAGAGAGTTCACTCATAGGCCTATATTCATTCCCTAAGGATGAGAATAAGCACTAAAAGGACGTATCTGTATAGAGAACTGGATATGCTGGAATACTGAACACAGCTTTCCAAATTCCAGCCTTAAACTCTTCTTGCTAAGCCTACTTTCATTTGTCTGATACTTAGTGGACTCCAAGAACAGATGCCTACATTAAACACCATTCCTTTGTAAGTCTGAGAACATCTACTTGGTTTTATTTTTTTAATAATTTTTATTGGGGTATAGTTGATTTACAATGTTGTGTTACTTTCAGATGTACAGCAAAGTGAATCAGTAGTGAATCAGTTATACATATACATATATTCACTCTTTTTTAGATTCTTTTCCCATATAGGCCATTACAGAGTATTGAGTAGACTTCCCTGTGCTATACCGTAGGTTCTTATTAGTTATCTATTTTATATATAGTAGCGGGTATATGTCAATCGGTTTTAATTTTCTTAAGATTCATTTCCCCAAACTTCTTTGATTCCTCTTCTTTAGGAAAACTATAGGTCCTCAAAATTCTTCTTTCTGGGGCTCAAAACCAAACACTCTTTTTGTTATTTTGTTTAGAAGCAACCTCAGCCTTCTCTCCAACCCCAAGTACATCATCTACTTAAGAAACAGAATAAACAAATACAAAAGCCAACCTTTAATCACAATTCCACTCATTTCAAAATTTCATACACATTCTCACAGGAGAATAAAACTACCAATAAAACCACTATACTGCAATACATCCTCCTGATTTCTACTCCATTATGCATTTACCCTTATTTTCTGCCTACAAAAGTTAACCACGTGATCTTTTTACTTCAAGTGATTCACTATCCATTTAGTAATAATCTAATCAGGTTATATTTCCTTACACTTCTGTCTACAGTAATACTTTCTGTCTTAAGTCAAAAGCACATAGAGAAGAGTAAGTGCTGAGCCTGTAAATCTTTTTGTAAAATCCCGAGTAAACAGCCTCCCCAACCTCTTCCAAACTGAAGACTACTAAAATGCTTTTCAATAATCATTTTTCAATAATCACATTGTTTTTCTTCTTGAAACGTAAGTTCAGTAAGTTGAGTATTTCCTATGCTTCATGAAAGATCAAGGTGTACCAGTAAGAAAAAAAAATCATTATTTTCAAATACATACATCCCTTTGGCAGATAAAATCCTGAATTACTCTCATACCCACGTGCCTTTCTCTCCATCCCTATTCCTTCCTCTCCCCCTGACACATACACCAGCTTTAATGAGTAATAGTTGTGCCAGACTTTTCTGGAGATCTAAAAAGAAAATGCCTCTGAATACTTGTTTGCATTTAGTTCTCACTATTCTCAATCATTGCTTTATTGACTGAGCTTGGTTTCCTAAGGCCACAGCACACTAGAAACTACAAAAAGGGAAGAGTGGGTGAGGGATGGGAAAAGTGGCTCAAATAGGAATGTTGTTGTTCAAGGCTTGTACAGTGCAGTAAAGGAAAAGAGATTGCTAACAAGCTCACTCTGGAAGGTGAGAGAAAAACTGAATTGTATACAGTATGGGACAATGCTCATAATGGTGACCCACAGTCAAGGATAAAAAGTTAAATTATATCATGTATCTTTTATCAGTGGGGGCAGGATACATCATTTAAGAAAAATGGCCATAGGAAATACAATTAGGATTTGTGGGTGTATAAGTCACTTATGTGGAATAATCTTATTCCTCTACATGTCAGATGATAAAGGCCTATGTGAAAATTAAAACCTGCATTTGTTGCTGATTTACTTATGTTGATAGCTATTTACTGCTCCCTTATGAACGTGTAGATGGTCAAAACTAAAAACACTGATGATGATCCTTAAGTTTTAAATGCCCCTGTATTCATAAATACATTATAATCTATGCTTAAAAAGCCCTCCTTAATAAATTAAGACTGTAATTCCAGTATCATTTGTAAAGCATAATTTGTTTAGTAGGTCTTAAAAGTAATGGTTGTAGAGGAAACGCCATTTATTAGAACAGACATAGGAAAATAAATATAAAACATGACAAAACTAATTACAGATTACAAACAAGCTCTCCTGGTTCAGGTGCCTCACCTTTCTGCAATAGCTTTAGCCAAAAGAGCTTTCTTACGTTTATTTTTCTCTTCCATTAGCTGCTGTTCTTGTTGGAGGACTTCCCAACGAGATTTTTCTTGCCTAGGGAGCAAAAGTATAAAAATCAGTTTCTGAAACCCCGTTCCACATCTTACCAGTCTCAGTTCCTAAGTATAAAATTTAATCAAAAGTCCTCTTAAAAGGAACCCATCTTTCAAAAGTCCTCTTAAAAGGAACCCGTCTGTAGCTCATTATTTTGTTCTAATAGGAACAAAGACTATGATTTGAAGTAAAGAAGGCTTATATAAATTGGTCCTTTGAAATCCATTATACATATATAATCTAGGAACCCAAACTGGAAGCCAGAGTACTATGGCATTTTTTAGGAGTACAAAGAAACTTGTTTAAGTTAATCATGCGTTATATGCAAAATAGAAAGCAAAATAAGTTGTTCTGTAACTAATTTCATATCTTTTATAGTTTTCTATAATACACATCTTCCCCATGTAATAACCCTTACCACAATAACCAATGTTTATTTCATACATTCTCTTACAATTTGCTCACTTCTTTCTAGCTCTTAAACACTTTAAACAGAGTGAAACACTATGAACTAAGACTTGAATGTTGGGCTAAAGAAAAACTCCCAAGATCTGCAAACATGAATTGTCTTCCAATCTTTCCAATTCTAAAAGAAATATATTAAAATTTCCTGTAAATTCATGAACTTAATGTCAACTCAAATTAAACAAGGTAATGACAAAGCTATTTGTTCCTATTAGTGTCATTTCTCACAGCCATTATATCAAAAATCTCTATTCCCAGACCTAGTAACCACTTGCAAAATTATCCTTTTCTCTCCATTCCTACAGCCTCCACCTTAGTGCTGGCATTGGTCCTTTCTCATTTTTACTATCTGCAGGTACTTCCTCCCCAGATACCTTAGTTCCAGCTCACCCAGCACCCAAATGGTGTGCAACAGTGACACCTGGATTTTCTCTAACCATTATTTTTATCAGGGCATCTCTCCTTCAGGGGTCTTGCTGGTGTATTACAGCATCAAGGAACTCACTAGGCAGGCATCTTCTGCTTCCAAGTCTTTCTTCACTTCCTTAATTCTCTACTATTTTCTGGCTTATCTTGTGCCTCTTTCAGAAAAGTGAAATATCATCTCTGACCTTCTCTAGTATATAGTTTTCCTTTCCCCCTCTTAGAGCCTCAGAATTTCTCCGTTTTAACAACAGTTCCTGAGATTACATATCTTCTATGAATATTTTCTCAAGTACCAAAAAAAAGAATAATTTTCCTAATGACATTCAGTCTAAATTCTCCAGCTCAATTTATACACCCCTGCAACAACTTGTCTCAGGACTTTGCTGGTAAACTACACTTAAGACATTAAACGTATGCACTTGTTTAATTTGGGTCTCATACTTCATGTGGCTTTCTATCTCTTGTCAAAATGATTTCTTGGCTGTAAATCCCTGGTGGGCAGGAAACACTTAAAACTCAGTACAGAATCTGGATTAGCAGAGATTGGAAAAATAGGTGAGATTAGAAAAAACGTAAGACACTTTGAAAAAAGACTCGGAAAATGGAAAACAGAAACAAATACCATTCTTTCTTCCCTGTGAGTGATAAATCAGGAGGAAATAAAGAGTGGATATTCAAACATAAACTATATAATAAAAAAATTCTGATTATAAGAATTCACAAGTCATAGAATGGTAATTTCCACAAAAATGTGGCTAAACCAAATTCTGCAGGTGGTTTCTAATACAAACACATTAAATAAAGAAATCTAATGATGCAGCTGAATTATTTAATTAGTCCTCTCAATTTCCAATACTCTTTCCTTTGACCATCCCTTCAGGTCTCTTCAGAAGTACCCTTTTCTGGGCCAACGGAGATGCAATCTGGAAGTTGAAAGAATGGGTTCAATTAGGGGAGGAGTATCATACATATAAGAACCGGTTCTGGTGAGTGTAAAGGGCATAGACTCTGGATCCAGAGGGTCTTGTATGTGAACCCCAACTCTGCTACTTATTAGTGGTGTATTCACTTTGGGAATACAGTATCTTTTGAGTCCAAGATATCTCATCTGTAAAGTGAAAATAATGAACATGCATTGTAAGACTGCTGTAAAGACTAAATAACATAGAACAGAAGAAGTGCGTAACACTGCTACTTATATTTAGGTGGTAGCTATTTTTCAATAGTTTATTCATTACATTTCTACGTTAGAATATAAAACAAACAAAATGTTAAAACTGTATTTCTTCAAAGGCCAATGGGAAAAAAATGGTAAAATGGAAAAAAGTCTCATGGATGTACAGACTTACTAACAATTCCACTTTCTTTTTTTCCAATTTGCAATCTGGTTTTGGAGGTAGAACCTCAGCATTTTTGTGACCTTCATGGGAATTCTTAAGTCCTAGTTCCCTTGGTTGACTTTCAATACCCTGTGATTTTCCATCACCAATAGGAGAGGTGAGAGTGGGGGGAGTCGGGGGAGAAGAACATGGTCTTTGAGTATTAAATCTTTGTTTTGGTGCAGAAAGCAGCTGCTCTGGAGGTAATGAGGTTGATCCATCTTGAAGTCCAAGTTTCTGGCTTTGCTCTTGAAGGGCTTTTTCTCGCTGAAGTTGCTGTCGACTTTTCTTCACAGGGAGAAGACGCCGCTGTGGTTCAAATGGATCTATATAAAAAAGAGAATGGAGAAAAATTCCTTTGTGTGAGCAGCAAATAATTATAATTTCTCTAAGAAAATAAAGCATTAACATTAAACTCTGATAATTTTGCAGAGTTTTTCTCCCCTTCTCTTTCTTAAAATCCCAGAGAAACACAGCCATCTTCTTGCAGAGTTTTGACAGTTCTCTGATCATACCGTTAATATTTAATAAAAACTACCTTAGTTCTCAATTATCTTTGAGGAGGTCCATTTGTCTGTGAGTTAGGCCTTAGAATACAAAGCAAGGTTTCAACTTGGTTTGCTAACTGCCAAAAGAATCTAATATGACCAAAGTAGGTAGACAAATGAATTCTCTGATATGTCTTAAATTTGATTTATGGTTCTGTCTGTTCTTTTGAAATACAATGGTGGTTGTTTTCAAATAGGCTTCATCTTTCTTAAATTTTAACAGATCTTAGGATAATTTGATACATAGGTAGACATGATACACAAAGCATAGCTGAATGAAGTCTCTCAATTTTAGGAATGCTAGTTAATCCTACATTGTTTTCTTTCATCTTCCAAACAGTCCAGGGCTGTGTTCCCCAAAGTGTAGTTAGCCTTTAATCAATGTATGCAAGTTAATTTTAATAGCAGCCTGAGCAAAGCAATAGAGGAAGATAAAACAATCAGGAGAAATTTTGTTTAAAAGCATTATGAACTAAATGATAACACTTCTATTGTACTTTTTGGATTGTCCATACCAGTGTTAACCTTGTAGGTCAGACAACTGGAGAATCTTGACTCACATTCATACTATACTAAATAAGATCTGTAAGGGATATTCTTTACAAAATGCCTGAGAAATGAAACTATGATAAGTTCTAATGAATGAACTAAATGGGTTTTTTAAATCCTGCATATTGACCTTTGAAACAACATAAGCTTAATATTTAAATTTCCCAAAGGAGAGTTAAAAGCTTTGGAGTCAAAGTTCTGGTGTTGCTTTTCTCCACACCTCAGTAACCTTAGGCAAGTTAATTAATTATTCTATACCTCAGTTTCTTCATCTGTCAAACTGGTTGAAAATTTACTCGCTCTACTTATCTCATGGAGTTGGTGTAAGAATTAAAGAAAATATTTTCAAAGACATACAATCAGGGCCTCCCTGGTGGCGCAAGTGGTTGAGAGTCCGCCTGCCGATGCAGGGGATACGGGTTCGTGCCCCGGTCTGGGAGGATCCCATATGCCGCGGAGCGGCTGGGCCTGTGAGCCATGGCCGCTGAGCCTGCGCGTCCGGAGCCTGCGCGTCCGGAGCCTGTGCTCCGCAACGGGGGAGGCCACAACAGTGAGAGGCCCGCATACCGCAAAAAAAAAAAAAAAAAAAAAAAAAAAAGACATACAATCAAAAGTAAAATGTTATTGTTGACTTTAGACAGAAACACAAAGTAGAGTACTACATCTTGCAACAGAAACTTATTCTTGGCTACTCATCTTTATTCACACCATCAGAAAATGTCATGGAGCCTGCTTACCTTTCAGTTACACTTGTTAGCTGAATTATTAATATCCCTCTGAAAGTCAGTAATGCAGCTTCCATTTTATTTTGCATTTTCACAGAACCTATCTATGAGATTAAAAATGCTAACTTTTAAACAACAAATCAGGTCACTTAAGGATTAAACATATGACAAAAAACCTCTTGGAACTAATGAGTCATTATAGCAAGGTTACAGAATACAAGATTAATATACAAAAATCAATTACTTTCCTAGCAGCAATGAACAAGTGGAATTTGATATAAAAAACACAGTAACATTTACATTAGCACTCAAAAAAAAGAATTACTTAGGTATAAATCTAACAAAATATGTACAAGATCTGTGAGGAAAACTACAAAACTCGAATGAAATCAGGGAACTAAATAAATGGAGAGATATCCCATATTCATTGGTAAGAAGACTCAGCATTGTCAAGATGTCCACGTCAGTTCATCCTAATTTGATCTATAGATTCACCGCAATACCAATCAAAATCCCAGCAAGGTATTTTATGGATATTGACAAAATGATTCTCAAGTTTATACAGAGAGGCAAAAGACCCAAAATAACCAACATAATATTGAAGAACAAAGCTGGACTGGCACTACTTGACTTTAATACTTACTATAAACTACAGTGGGTATCAGCAGAAGAATAGAGATCAATGGAATAGAACAGAGAGCCCAGAAATAGGCCCATATTAATACAGTCAACTGATCTTTGGCAAGGGTGCAAAGGCAATACAATGGAATAAAAATATTCTTTTCAACAACTGGTGCTGGAACAACTGGACATCCTCAAGCAAAAAAATAAATAAATCGGGCTTCCCTGGTGGCGCAGTCGTTGAGAGTCCGCCTGCCGATGCAGGGGACACGGGTTCGCTCCCCGGTCCGAGAAGACCCCACGTGCCGCGAAGCGGCTGGGCCCGTGAGCCATGGCCGCTGAGCCTGCGCGTCCGGAACCTGTGCTCCGCAACGGGAGAGGCCACAACAGTGAGAGGCCTGCGTACCGCAAAAAATAAAAATAAAAAATAAAAAATAAATCTAGACACAGACCTTATGCCTTTCACTCAAAATGGGATTATAGACCTAATGTAAAACTACAAACTATAAAATCCCTAGAAGACAACACAGAAGAAAATCTAGATGATCTCAGGCACAGCAATGACTTTTTAGATATAACACCAAAAGGCACTATTCATAAAAGAGATAACTGATAAACTGAATTTCATTAAAATTAAAAACTTCTGCTCTGTGGAAGACAATGTCAAAGGAATGAGAAGACAAGTCACAAACTGGGAGAAAACATTTGCAACAGACACATCTGATAAAAAAGGACTGTTATCTAAAATTTACAAAGAACTCTAAAAACTTAATAGTATGAAAACAACCTGATTAAAAAATGGGCCAAAGACCTTTAACAGACACCTTGTCACCAAAGAAGATACACATACAGCAAATATGCATATGAAAAGATTCCAAATCACATGCCATCAGGGAAATGCAAATTAAAACAAGATACCACTACACAACTATTAGAATGGCCAAAAATCTGTAACACTGACAACGCCAAATGCTGGTGAGGTTGCGGAGCAACCAGAACTCTTCCGTTGTTGGTGACAATGCAAAATGGTAGTCACTTTGGAAGACAGTTTGGTGGTTTCTCACAAAACTAAACATACTCTTACCATACGATATAGCAATCGTGCTCACTGCTTTTTTTTTTTTTTTTTTTTTTGCGGTATGCGGGCCTCTCACTGTTGTGGCCTCTCCCATTGCGGAGCACAGGCTCCGGATGCACAGGCTCAGCGGCCATGGCTCACGGGCCCAGTCGCTCCGCGGCATGTGGGATCCTGGACTGGGGCACGAACCCGTGTCCCCTGCATCGGCAGGCGGACTCTCAACCACTGCGCCACCAGGGAAGCCCTCACTGATATTTTAAAGGCAATAAAAACTCATGTCCACACGAAAACCTGAACATGGATGTTTATAGAAACTTTACTCATAATTGCCAAAACCTGGAAGCAACCAAGATGTCCTTCAGTACGTGAATGGATAAACAGTGGTACACACAGACACTGGAATATTATTCAATGCTAAAAATAAAAGAAATAAGCTGTCAAGCCACACAGAGCATGGAGGAACCTTAACTGCATACTACTAAGTGAGAGAAAACAATCTGAAAAGGCTATATACTGTATGATTCCAACTATATGATGTTCTGGAAAAGGCAAAACTATGGAAACAGTAAAAAGATCAGTGACTGCTAAGGACTGAGGAGAGAAGGGATGAATAGGAAGAGAAAAGAGGATGTTTAGGGCAGTGAAAATACTCTGTATACTATGACAGATACATGACGTTATGCATTTGGCCAAACCCATAGCATGTACACCACCAAGAGTGAACCCTAACGTAAACTGTAGACTTGGGTGATAATGATGGGTCAATGTAGGTTATAACGAATGTGCCACTCTGGTGGAAGATGTTGATAATGGGGGTGGCTATGTACATGTGGGGGCAGGGAGTAAATGGGAAACCTCTGTATCTTCCTCATAATTTTGCCATGAACCTAAAACTGCTCTTTAAAAAAATTAGGTTTTTAGGAAGAACTGGAAAAAAAAGGAACATACTGTTTTACATACTTACATTGGGGGCTGCAAGTATCCAGAAGACTGTGGTAAACTGGGAGCAGAAGTACAGTTTAAAGGGGGCAATCCATAGCCACCTCTAGCCATTAAAAATGGCAGCTGTCACTAAAAAATTTAGGTCAGTGTTATCAGACATTTTGATTTTTCACCAGAAAAATTCAGATTTTTATGGAAAATATAGGGAATTGCATCAATCAAGAAAGTCTAGGTTATGCTGTAGAGGCAAAGAACCCTGGAATCTTTGTGGTTTTAAACAACAAAGGTTTATTTCTCATTAATGCCATGTGCCAACTGAAGGCCAGCAGCAGCTTTCTGCTGATCAGTCTCTTAGGGCTCCAGGCTGACTGCACAGCCATTTAGTGTTGCTAGCCCCCATGGCAGGTGAGAAGAGAGCTCAGGAAGGTCCTGGTTCAGCAATTAATTGCTCTGACCCAGTAGTGACATAACACTTCTGCTCACAATTCAATGCTGAACTAGCACTTGGTCTGATCCAAAAACAACGGTAATAGGAATATACTGGGAAGAGAAGTGAACTAGAAGTATTTTCACCACTATTAATTTAAAAAGAAATTTAAAGATTAGATAATCCAAAAAAGGAAAAATAAAAAGACAAACACATTTCTGCATTAAATCAATCCAAGAGGCTGAGTTTGTGAACTTTGTTCTATATCCTTTACGCTCTACTTTCTCCTACCAAGACAACCATCATTTGAATCATGTGTTGATCATTCCCTTCCTTTGCTTTTTATGTCATACTGCATCTACAAATATTTCTTTAAAATTTTATTTTGTTTTAACTTTATATAAAGGGTGTCATGGTGGATGTAATCTTCTTTAACTTAATATGATATTGCCAATATTCATCCATATTGTTCATGTGGCTTTAGCCATTCAATTTTAATGCTAATTTAATTTTAATGTCTCCTCTTGTATAGGTACAAGAATTTACCTTAGATACCATCTAAGAACTGTTGTGTCATAAAGTATAACTTTAGGAGAAATGTCAAATTGCTTTCCAAAGTGCATTCCCTCTGGCAATGTATAAGATCCTGTGGATGCACTTTCTCTTCAATATATAATAGTATCAGACTGGTTTTTGTCAATCAAATGTGTATGAAGTAGTATCTCACTGTGGTCCTGATTTGCAATTCTGATTGTTGACGGTGATAAGCATCTCTTCATATTTCCCTTACTAAGAAATATATATTCATATCTTTTGTTGATTTTTCTTTTGGCTTGTTTGTATTCTTCATATGTCAGCAGCAATTGGAAAATATAATTAGAGAAGATATTTCAATACTAGAAATTATCAAGTATCTAGGAACAAACCTAGCAAGCGGGTGTTCAAAACCTCTACAGGAAAAATTCTAAAATTTTATTAGAAGATATTAAAGAAGACCTAAATAAATGAAGACACATACTGTGTTAGTGGTAGTGCTCACAATGTGGAAATGTGAAATCTCCCCAAATTGATCTAAAGACTCAATGCAATTCCAATAAAAATTTCAACTGGGTTTTCCATGAAATTTGGTAAAATCACAAAATTTTTATACGAAGGGGTAAAAGTTCAAGAACAGCAAGGAAACTTACAAAGAAAAAGAACAAGGGGACTAGACTACTGGCTATCAGGAATATTGCAAAACTTTAAAACACTGTGGTATCAGTGCAGGAATAGATAAGACGACCAATGGATTAGAATAAAGAACAGAGAAACAAGCTCATACATGTTTGAAGCACTGCTGTACAACAGAGGTAGCATAGCAAATCAACAACAAAAGGTGGGATCTCTTCAATAAATGGACCCGGGGGAAAAATGGTTATCTATATGGAAAAGATGAAATCAGATCTATCCCTCATACCATATAAAAACAAACAAAACACTCACCAAATGGATTAAGGACTTAAATGTCAAATCAACACTTTAAAACACATCAGAAACACATTTCTTTACGCAATGTTTTGAATCTGCTACAGCTTATAATAAAAACGATTTTTAAAAACTCTTAATTGAAAATAGGGATTAATATCTTTTAGAACTTACAGTAGGGTGCTAATTTCTTAAAACACAGAAAATGTTGACTACAAAAGAAGAACTAACAAATTTGTCCATATTAAAATTAAATACTTTCTTCATTAAAAAATAAAAGTTAAAAGATAAATTACGTACTGTGAGAAGATATTCATAATATAACTGGCAAAGAACTAGTATCTAGAAAAAAGAACTCAGAACTTCCCTTGGGACACAGTGGTTAAGAATCTGCCTGCCAATGCAGGGGACATAGGTTCGGTCCCTGGTCCAGGAAGATCCCACATGCCATGGAACAACTAAGCTAGTGCGCCACAACTACTGAGCCTTCTCTCCACAACTAGAGAGCCGCATGCCACAACTACTGGGCCCACATTCTGCAACTACTGAATCCTGTGCGCCTACAGCCTGTGCTCCGCAACAAGAGAAGCCACCACAATGAGAAGCCCATGCACTGTGATGAAGAGTAGGCCCCGCTTGCTACAACTAGAGGAAGCCCACACGCAGCAACGAAGACCTGATGCAGCCAAAAATAAATAAAATTTAAAAAAAAGAACTCATGAATATTTTCTTTAATTAGAAATTGACAGCACTGTTTGTTTACAATTTTTTTCATTACAAAATAAACTATACATTAAATAATATGTATGTCTCTGTTACATATACACATCCAACTTGTACGAATTATAAAAACTCATAACACAGTTTTATAAAACATGACTTCAGTAGACGTAACTGATGTTCAAGGACTGACACATTACCCCTCTTTTGGAACACGTAAGATAATTTTACTTCCTGTCCTCCAAGTCATATGACTTACTTTTGCTAAATGAAACATAAGTAGGAGTGACACCTGTCATTTAGTGGTGGAAGCATTTAATTCCCAATGCTCAATTCTCAATCTTCTCCTGCCATGGTGAACTCCTATGACAATACCAAATCATGGTGTGTAGTGACCATGTCAATCCATGGAAGACATGAAACTAGAGTGAAAAAGAGATCTTTATTATTCAAACAACTGATACTTTAGGGATATGTGTTACTGCAGCTTAAATTGGCTTAACCTGATTTCATAATTATCAGTACTTCTGAAAGTGTATTTGCCCCTTCTTGTTCATAGTCCCTTGCCTTCCCACCACCCTGAATTTTGTGTTTCATTCCTTTGAATTTCTTTATATATCTCCTATATTCCTAAAAGAATATACCTGCTTTGTATGATTCTGAATTTCTATAAATGGTATCAGATTGTATATTCTGCAATTTGTTCTTTTCATATATTAAGTTTATGAAATTTATATATGTTAATACATGTGACTATAGTTCATATATTCCTATATATACTATATTCCTATATATTTACTATATTATTCATATAGTAGCCCAGTGGATGATTATACCACAATTTATTTATCCATTCCCTTGTTAATGAACACTTGGGTTGTTTCCAGCTTTTTAATATTATAAACAATATAAACAAGATTATTAAGAACTTTTTGACTTTCCCAAATGCCCATATGGGCTTCTCTAGAGTAGTCTTGTCTTTATTTTTGCTGGCAACCAACTCCATCTTCATAGATTATTTAAATATATTTTTAAGGCTGGAGAACAGCTGGAAGGAGCCTTAAAAATTAAAGATTCAGCTGTTCTAGTCTTATAAATAAGAGCTCCAAGACAAAAAGATTTAGAAGCAGAGCTGGGAGATCTTCTATATACCAATCAGTGTTTGGCTATGAGTATACAAAGATGCTGAGATGTTTTCTTAAGGTGATCAAAGACTAGTGAGTTGACGTCTATGCGCTAACCTCTCACTGAAATGATAGGTCTTTAAGTTAAGGTCCTTCCACCCCCTCTCTATGCCAAATTACGAAGATATTTAGAAACGTAGTTCCACATAATGAACCCAATGTTTAACTCAGACTTCTACAGTAAGTCTTCTTTCCCCTGGCAAACTCACCTCTGCTAGCACATAATCTCTGTGAAATTTTGCCAAGCTCCATCCAACCACCAGCACAGTAAAGTTCCTGCTAATTCTGTAGCAAGCTCTTGTACAACATCTACTATCACATTATATTATAGTTTGTCTCCTCATTAGACTATAAGCTCTTTGAAGGCAGGGATGAGGCCTTGTTCATATCAGCATCCCTAATGCAGATGCTGATACCCGTAACTTCTGGTCAGACCAGAAGCACGGGTACTAGTACTCCATACATCTGAACATGGGAATGTCAGTTAATTACAAACTGTAGTGTAACTTTTATGATATGTTTTTAAAGGTCTCTGGACCAGTCAAAATTTCCTCCATCTACATAATCTACACTGGCCTTACCTTACAAATTTACTTCCTTTTCCACTTGTCAGTCCTAGATTATTTTCAGAACCATGCTAAAAATGCACAAGCTTACCTGAGAAAACATCCAGTTTTCTCACATACTCTAATTAAAGGCATGGCAGAGCTTATTTAATTTTCTCCCAGAATGTATAAGTTACGGCACCAAGAATGGTGTAAGCTCACAGAAGTGGTGTGCGCTGCCAGTATCACCGTACAGAACTTTACGAAATTTCAACCACAATCAAAGCACACTTTATATTACCAAGAGTTTCTCACAAAGTATCAGCAAACTTAATTTCTTCATTGAAAGATAACAAAATTGTACAAGTCCATTCAATGATTACGTTATAAAGCTGGAGAAGGAAGCACAAAATTTTAGCTTACACTAAAGTCAGTAGATATGGATGGATGGATGGACAGAGGCGTAGATAGGTAGCTAGATATTTCACATCTATCTTCTCAAAGACCCTTTTGGTTTGCAGACTCTCAAGAATTGGAAAGAACTGCAAAAATCACCTGGCTGGTGAAAGCAAGACTCCAGACGTCTTATGAAAAGCACCAACTTTTTGCATTTATTCAGACCCCTGTGATCCTTTTTCCCAATCATTGCCTGCTTCTATAAATTCATCACAAATCTAATATGGTGTGCGCCCCTTCTCCTTCCTTTACTCAGACCCCAACCCTCCAACCACTGGTCTATGCAGCAATCCCCCTAATAGGTCACTTCCTCTCCCAAGTCCCCTTCCTTTCACCGGAAAAAGTCAGATCCCTGAAATAAATACCTGAAGTCTCTTTTCTAAAAGTAGACCCCAGTCCTCTGTGCCTGCCCCCCTCCCCTAGCCGTGGCTCCAAGTACATCCACTTCTGGCGCCCTCTCAAGCCTCTCCTCCCACTTATAGCTCCTTCCCCTAACACAGATAACCCTTTTCCCCGCCCCCTTCCCCTCAAAAACTGCAGCCCCGCCCCTTCCCCTTAACAGACCCAAGAATTAAATCTGTGCAGACCCGTCCCTTTACCTTTAGTCTGCTTTAGTCGCCTCAGCTCCTCCTCAGAGAATCCGGCCCAACCCCGCGCCATCCGCCTCGATTTGCCTGCACGCCTAGAACGCCCAAACCTCAGAACCCCAATTGCCAACACAACTACCCAGGTACATCCGGGTTCTTCCCCGGCCGCGGCTGACCAACCAATCAGCGCATCGAGCTCTGGACGCAAGGCCCCCTCTCCCCTGCAGCCGGACCCGGCTCTCTTCGAGGCTCTCTCCGTCAGTGCCGGACAAACTGCGTGAAGAAATCGTGGCCTCGCAGACATTCATTTCCCCTGACCTGGCTGCTCTTTCTCCCTGTCTCCTATACTTGTTGGGTTATCGCTTCAAGAGGTAAAGGGGGAAATAGCGATGGAAATAAAGGTGGAGATAAACAGGCAGTGAGGAAGTGACTACGAGTCGGTGGCGGAAAGGGAGGACAGTGCTGCCTCTTGGCGCCCTCGAATTTATTGGGGCGGAGCACTCTACGTGTTGGTGGTGGAGGGTTTCGGTGCGTGGCTTGTAGTGGCTTATTCCAAAACTGCGCCGAAATCATCCCGCAAGTTGACTCAAGAATGTTCAGATTTAGGCTTTTAATTACAAAGAATCATTTCAGAGGGCTGGTGTATAATAGTGGAAAAGGAACAGACACGTTTAACAGCGTAGCCAGGTCTCCCCCAGGCTGCAGCGACTCATAGATTTCTGTTCATTGGGAGTTGGTTCTTCGATTTTGTGAAAGATTCTCGCTAATCTGTAATCTTTCTCCTAAGGGATGTCTAAATCCCTCTTAAAAATGATCTGTCCTCTGTTTTTATGTTCAGAGAAGACAATGTAAAAACGTCGGCGCTGGGGGATGGGAAAACACTTCCTAGGCTTCTCCCTCCTGGAGTCCTGATTTCAATGTTCTGGTACCACCTTGAACACGTTACCACTCTGGGCTTCCATTTTCTCATTTTAAGCAAGATTTTGGAGATTAAAAGATGCAAACGTTGTCAAAGTACATATAGATCAGGATGATTTAAATGAGACCATTTTTCGTGTTTCTCTTTTCACTGTTTTTCATTTTTAAAACCAGTTTTGGCTTAAATTTAAAAATCACATGTGTGGTTTCTGGTTTTAGTGTGTCAATATTTTTAAACAAATTGAAATAAAGACTACTACACCAAGAAAAGAGTTGGAATGAATATTTCAAGCTTAAATAGGTGATTAGAAGGTGAAGGGTGTTTGGAATTCTCTTTGTAAACTTTAATCTTTTAAACTTAAAAGCGATTTCATAAATTTAGGTGTGCACAAACTTCATTTTAACTGGGGACTCATTTTTCCTAACATTAAAAAAAATGCTATCCAAAAGGATTGGAGGAGCCCGATTCATCCAGTTTTTGAAGCTAGACTAAACACGTTAAAGTATACAGATAATCTAGCTTCAAAATAGTAGATGGGGATCAGTACATTCTGGTAGTTAATTCAGTTTGCCATTTACAGGCATCAGCTATCTAGTTCCATCTAATAAAAATGAACCACCTTGTATGGCCCATGTTAAAATTTATACATAAACATTCTTTAGCTCACTTTGGGTAGATTTCAAGAAGTATCAGTAATCAGAGATGGAAATTAAGGTATTTTAAAAAGTTTTGCATTAACCCTGAATGAGAACCAAAGCATGAGCAAGATTATGGTAAAAGACAACGTCTGTATAAAGTTATAATTTCCAATTTGCAAGCTTCTAAATCTACTGTTTTTTGTTTCTGTTAGCTCTTCCTCATGGTGACTGGTTTCTTCAAATAATGTATATTTTATTGGGAGTTTATCTTCAAAAAAGTTCTGTAAGAGCCCTTTATATCTTGGATTGAGAGACTACAGATTGGTTTTGCTGGTCCCTAGAACTTTCATTTGCTTTAAACCAGATTTAAGGTAAATTTTTAAACTTGTAATATAAATTTAGATCTAACCCCCAAGTATGATACGGGCCTCAAGTATCTGTAGATGCCCTTAAAATATATATATATATAACTCAGAGATAACAGTTTTCCTTACTGCTTTTACAAAGCAGTAGGCTGAGTTTTTTCTAGTCCTCTGTTACCATGTGGACCATCCTTTCCACACTCTGAACTTTATTTCGGTGATCTTGTCTTCATATGTGTTTAGGAATCAAATCCCCAGCACACATTCAGGTAGAGTACCCCTTGGATTTGCTTTCTGCATCTCTTTTTGCTTTCTTTTAAGTTCTGTGATGTACTTTTTCTTTTAAATAAAAACATGTTGTGTAGTATACAGCATTTTTGTGTTTGTAGCAAAAGGGGACCATCTGTGACAACTTAGACTATTATATTGCCTCCAGTTGATTCTCCAACAGAGAAGCTAGAGTAATTTTTTAGAAAAGAAAAATCTAATGTCTATAGCCTGCTTAAAACTGTAGAACAGCTTCCCGTTGCCCTTTGAATAAAATCCCAGTTCCTACATGAGCCTGCATGATCTGATCCCTGCCTACCTCTTACATGACCATTGTGCTGTCTTTCCCTTTATTCCACATTCCCTACACTCCAGCCAGGTTGGCTTTCTTTGGAGTTTTAGAACATGCCAGTCTCTCCTGGCATCCCCTACTGCCCTACCCAAGGTGTTCCCAACTCCTGTTCCATTTGGCTGTAATGATCTTTACCTTATCTGGCTGGCTCTTTCTGCTTCAGGTTTTGACCTGAATGTCCACTTAGACTTCAATGACTACCCTATTCTATCCAAATAGCACCCCAGTTTTTTACCTACATTTCTGTGTTCTTTATTACTTTCATTTAGCACTAATTACAACTCCTAAATTATTTGCATTTGTTTATTTTCTGTTTCCCTTTACTAGTTAATATCTCCACAAGATCAGCTGAGGCATCTTTTATTTACTCAGTGTATAACAGTGTTTGACACCTACTGAGCGCTCACATAAATATTGAAAGAAGAAACCTTTCAAACTTAAGTATTGAAACATTTCCACATCTTATATATTCTGAGATTCCTTTCCAGTATGAGTTTCTATGAACCCCATTTGTTACTTATTGCTAGTTGCAGCCATGGCCTCATGGTTTAGTAAATAAAAAACATTAAAAATAGGCTGAACAGGGACTTCCTTGGTGGCACAGTGGTTAAGAATGTGCCTGCCAATGCAGGGGACGTGGGTTTGATCCCTGATCTGGGAAGATCCCACATGCTGTGGAGCAACTAAGCCCGTGCGCCACAACTACTGAGTCTGCGTTCTAGAGCCTGTGAGCCACAACTGCTGAAGCCAATGCACCTAGAGCCCATGCTCCACCACCACAGTGAGAAGCCTGTGCACTACAATGAAGAGTAGCCACCACTCACAACAACTAGAGAAAGTCTGCATGCAGCAACCAAGACCCAACGCAGCCAAAAATAAACAAATAAAATATAAATAAATTTATTTTAAAAATAGGCTGGGGACTTCCCTGGTGGCGCAGTGGTTGAGAGTCCGCCTGCCGATGCAGGGGACACGGGTTTGTGCCCCAGTCCGGGAAGATCCCACATGCCATGTAGCGGCTGGGCCCGTGAGCCATGGCCGTTAAGCCTGCGCATCCGGAGCCTGTGCTCCCCAATGGGAGAGGCCACAACAGTGAGAGGCCCACATACCGCAAAAAAAAAAAAAAAAAAAAAATAGGCTGAAAAGAATCAAGATGCTATTTTATTTTTTATAAAGCCTTTAAAATAGCATTTCATCAGTAGCCCATAATTTTCAATATATGTCTTACACATCTATCAGATTTATCCATAAGTAATTAATAACATGATGCTATTGTAAATAGCAATTTTATTCAATTTTTAATATTTTGTGTCTACTATATAGAAATAAAATCAATTTTTGTTGATCAACCATGATAAACACACTTAATAGTTTTGTTTTTTTTAATTTTGTATTTATTTGTTTTTATTTTTGGCTGTGTTGTGTCTTCGTTTCTGCACGTGGGCTTTCTCTAGTTGTGGTGAGTGGGGGCTACTCTTCGTTGTGGTGTGCGGGCTTCTCATTGTCATGGGTTCTCTTGTTACGGAGCACGGGCTCTATGTGCATGGGCTTCAGTAGTTGTGCATGGGCTAGTTGCTCTGCAGCATGTGGAATCTTCCCGGACCAGGGCTCAAACCTGTGTCCCCTGCATTGGCAGGCAGATTCTTAACCACTGTGCCATCAGGGAAGCCCAACACACTTAACAGTTGTAGCAGCATTTTTTAAAGTAGATTTCATTGGATTTTCTACCTGGATGATCATGTTGTCTGCAAACGACAGTTTTACTTCTTTCTTTCTTCTAATCTGCATACCTTTTTTTCTTTTCTTGCCTTATTGCACTGGCTAGACCCACCAGTATAATGTTGAATAGAAAAATGAGATTGGGTATCCTTTCTTGTTTCTGATCTTAGGGGAAAAGCATAAAGTCTTTCACCATTAAGTGTGGTGCTAGCTTTAGGGGTTTTTTTTGGTAGATGTCCTTTATTAGGTTGATGTCCTTTCTATTCCTAGTTTTCTAAGAGTTTTTTATCAGAAATGGATAATGGATTTTCTTTCATGTGTTTTCTGGGTCTATTGACATGATAATATGATTTTTCTTTATTAGATTCTTAATATGGTGAATTGCATTGATCAGCTGGCCAATGTTACACCAATTTTGCATCCTGGGATAAACTTTACTTAGATGTAGTATAGTACATTATGCTTTTTGTATATTGGATTTGATTGGCTAAAATGTTGTTAAAATTTTTGCATATGTTCATGAGAGATATTGGTCTAAAGTTTAATTTTGTGTAATGTTTCCCTTGTTTGGGGGTCAGGGTAATACTGGTTTCACCAAATAAGAAATGTTTTCTTCTCTTTGATTTTCTGAAAGACTTGTGTAGCATTGGTATTAATTCTTCCTTATATACTTGGTAGAATTTACCAGTGAAGCCATCTGAATTTTTCTTTGTGGGAAACTTTTTAACTACAAATTGAATTTCTTTGATAGATAAAGGCCTACTTAGATTATTTATTCTTGAGTGATTTTGGTAGTTTTTCCTTCAAGATATTTCTTTGTTTCATCTAAGTTGTTGAATTTATTGGCATAAAATTGTTCATAATGTTCTTATTGTTCAGGAAAGGGTTAGCTCAGAGGGTTTGTGATGTTTAAACTCTGCACATTCCAAAGAAATAACTGGCCCTTGACTGGCTCCTGGGAGAAAACGTCTAAGCATCCTTCATGATAAGATTGTCTTTATATGCCTAGGGTCTTTGTGCTTGTCAGATAGTTTATGCTAACAATGTGATTTATGGTGAATGCCTATTTTTGTTTACCTGGATTTCTGGGCCATACTTTATCAGTTTGATCTCTGGAGGGGCTGGAGACTGGATAGCTAAAATCAGTGATGTTGGTGTTCCATGCCTGCATGACTTGACTCCCAATAAGAACCCTAGACAACAAGGTTTACATGAGCTTCCCTGGTGGCAATACTTCATATGTGTTGTCACACATCATTGATGGGAGAATTAAGACCTGTCCATACAACTACATTGGGAGAGGACAACTAGAAGTTTATATCTGATTTCTTCTGGGCTCGTCTCTGTGTGTTTTGCCTTTTCTGATTTTAATATGTATCTGTTCACTGTAATAAACTGCAATTGTAAGTATAACCGTTTTTCTGAGTTCTTTGAGTCTTTCTAGTGCTAATCATCAAAACTTAGGGTGGTATGGGGACCCCCAACACTTATTATCCTTTTAATATCTGTAGATTTTGCAGTGTTATCACTTCTCTAATTCCTGATATTGGTAATTTGTATCTTATCTCTTTTTATCTGATCACTCTCCTTAGAGGTTTAGCAATTCTGTTTTCTCAGACAATCAGCTTTTGGTGTTACTAAATTTCTCTATTGTTTATTAGCTTCCCATTTTGTTGAGTTCTGCTCTAATCTTTACAATTTTATTTCTTCTGCTTACTTCATTTTTCATTTGCTCTTCTTTTTCTAGTTTCTTAAGATAGAAATTGAGGTTGTTGATTTAAAACTTTTCTCTTTTCGAAATAGGTGTTTAGTGCAATAAATTTTCTCCTAAGTACTGCTTTGGCAGAATCCCATGAATTTTGATGTGCTGTGTTTTTTTCATTCAATTCTAATTTCTCTTTTGATTTTATCTTTGAGGCATTGATTAAAATTCTGTTGTTTAATTTTAAATATCAATATTTGGAGATTTCTAGAGTCCTCTCTTACTACTGATTCCTAGTTTAATTTCATTGTGATCAGGTAAGTAGTATATATAATTTGAGTCCTTTTATATTTATTGAGATATGTTTTATGCCCCACAATGTAGTCTCTCTTGGAAAATATTCTGTGTGAAAATGAAAGGAACATGAATTCTGTTGCTGTTGGATAGAGTGTTCTATTAGTGCCAATCAGGTCAATTTTGTTTGATTGTGGTTTTTAAGTCTCCCATATCATTACTGGCTTTCTGTCTACTTATTCTGTTTATTGAGAGATGAGAAATGAAATCTCCTACTATAACTGGGGATTTGTCATTTCTTCTTGCTGTTCTCTCAGTATTGTGTTAATGTCTTGAAGCCCTATTATTAGGTGCATGAACACTTAGGATTGTATGTCTTCTTGATTATTAGACCCACTTATAAAATATGTCCTCCTTTTGCCTGATAATATTTGTCTTAAATCTATTTAGTCTGATATTAATATGCCACTCTAGTTTCCTTTTGAATAATGTTAGGATGGTATATCTTTTTTTTTTCTTTTAACATACTTGTACCTTTCTTTTAGGCAGCATTGGTCTTGCTTTTCTAGCCAATATAGCAACTTCTGCCTTTTAATTAGTGTGTTTATACCATTTATATTTAATGTGATTATTATGTTTAGGTCTTAAACCTCTAAGCTAAACCTTAAACCTTAAACCAAAATATTCCAGTCTTTGATTTCTCTTTGTCTTTGTTGTTTGTTCCCCTTCCCCATCTTCTTTTTCATTAAAGTTTTTAAATGATTCTATTTCCTTTGGTAACTTATTAGCTATAACTCTGTTTTATTATTTCAGTGGTTGCTTTAGAATGATAGTATACAGCTTTAACTTATCACAGTTGACATTCACATAATATTATAACACTTCACATATAAGAAACTTACAAATATATATTCTACTTCTCTTCTGCCCTTTATGTTATTATTTTCATGCATTTAACTTATACATGTTATAAATCTCACAATATATTGTTATTATCTTCATTTAAACAATTATTTCTTTAAAAGATTTAAATAAAAAAGTCTTATATATTTACTCATATAGATACAGATTTTTGTGCTCTTCATTCCTGTGTGCAGATCCATATTTTCATCAGGTATAATTTTCCTCCTAAAAGGCTTAACATTTCTTCTAGTACTGTTAAGGTCTACTGTTGATGAATTCTTTCAGCTTTTATATATGTAAAAAAGTCTTTATTTTGCCTTTGGTTTTTTTGTTTTTGTTTTTTTGTACTTGAATATACAAGAAAGTTTTATTCATATCAGGCAAAATACTGGGAACAATCCCAATGTCTATTGCTTAATAACTGGATAAACAAATTGTGTTTTACTCATGTGATAGAATACTATTCAGTAATAAAAAGGAATAGACTACTATTATTTCTTCAAATATATTTTCTGTCCTCCCTGCTGTCTTCTTTTGGGGTTTCCATTACACATTTGTTAGCCACTTTAAGTTTTCCTGCAGTTCACTGATGCTCTTTTTATTTTTTAACATGGTTTTCTTTCCCTCTTTTTGCTTCATTTTGTATAGTTTCTATTGTTGTGTCTTCAAATTCACAAATATTTTATCCAATGTCTAACCTTCTACTAATCCCATCAAGTGTATTTTTTCAACACAGACATTGTAGTTTCTTTCTATAGATGTTCTGTTTGGATCTTTTTATATCTTTGGTATCTCTCCTTAACATTCTGAACATATGGAATACAGTAGTGATAAATAATGTCATTGTCTGATGATTTTAACATCTGTGTTAGTTCTGGGTCAGTTCTAATTGATTAATTATTTTCTTCAATATGATTCATATTTTCTGGCTTCTTTGCATGCCTCATAACCTTTGATTTGATTCAAGATGTGAATTTTATCACGTTGGGTGTTAGCTATTTTTGTTTTCCTATAAATATTTTTGAGCTTTGTTCTGAGATGCAGTTAAGTTACTTGGAGATAGTTTTATCTTTTTGAGAATTTTAACTTTTAAAATTTGTTAGATGTGACCAGAGAAATGTTTACTCAAGACTAATTATTTCCTACTACTGAGGCAAGAATCTGTTGAATACTCTACCAAACGCTCTGTAAATTATGAGGTTTTCCAGTCTGACTGGTGGCAATAGCCCCTATTCCTGGTCCTATGTGGGTGCTGTGTACTGTATTCTCTGGTGCTTTTGGATAGTTCTTTCCCTGGCCTCACACAGTTTCCTCACATGCATGTGCTGATCACTATTCTGCTGCATATTTGAGGGGACCCTCTGCTGATCTCCATCATTCCTTTCCTGTGCAGCTCTTTCCTTTCTGGTACTCTGTCTTGGAAATCCTGACCCCCTTGTTTTCCTGGTACTCTGAACTTCATCTCCTCAACCTATGGAGTCCAGCAGGCTTTGCCTGGATTCTCCCCTCTCCCCCACCCCATTTGGTGGCCTAGGAGCTCTCTCAAGGCATTAAATTGGGGAATCATAGGGCTTGTTTCATTTGTTTCCCATGTCTCAGGGATAACTATTCTCCTTTGCCTATGTCTTGAAAATCATTGTTTCATATATTCTATTTGCTTGTTTGTTTGTGGTTGTTTTAGGAGGAAACATAAATTCAATCCCTCTTACTCCATTTTGGTCAACAGTGCAAGTCCCAGCACTGTTTTAAGTGCTTTACATATATTAATTAAGCCTTTCAACACTGTGGAATACTTTCAACTGATATTCCCGTTGTGTAGATGAGGAAACTGAGGCACCAAGAGACTGTGAGTTGCCCAAACTTGCATAGCTTGTTAGTAATAGAGCTAAGACTCAAACTCAGACAGTATGACTCCAGAATCTATTATCTTACCTACCCGCCATTCTGATTTTGTAGTATTCCTCAGTTTATAAAGAACTGTGGCATACATCTCATTAAATTCTTATGTAACTGAGTTCTTAATTCCATGTTATTTGCATTTTCAAAACAGTATGCTTATTCATCCAGAAGAATCTTTAGTAAGTGAAATACCATGTGTCCTGACAAAGAGAAATGAGAAATATTTGTGAAGTGTAGCAGAAGCACTTTTTAGTCATTAACTCTCCCAATTTCACTCAACCTTGGAATTTTCTGACTTGGTTTCCCTTAGCTGGTCTTGATTTTTGCCAACTTCTCTTACTTCATTCTTTAGACTGTTACAGACTGCCTAAAAGTTTCCCTTTTTTTAACCTTTGTATTCATGGCATCAGGTACAAGGAAAGATGGTGGTTATTTGTAAGCAAGAGGCTTTTAAAAATGAAGTACTATAAGTAATTTAACAGTTTGCATTTTCCTTTGGGAAGCATTCAAAGTTCTTTCCATTAGCTTTTGAATTCTAATTTATTTCTTTGTGTTTGAACTGTTGTCTGTCTCCAAGTGTGTAACCATTAGGCAGCTAGGAGAGGTATGTGGGAAAGTATTTCTGTTTATGGCTACATTACAAGTCACATTACAAGTCACATTACAAGTCACTTGAGATGGTGACTCAATGAATGAATGGATGGATGCGTGAATCAGAATATGCTGGTGGCCAATTGGAGGAGCCAAAGGGAGACCGGAGGGCAATATGCTGCAGACAGCATATTCACTATGAAGTGAATATCTAGCACAGAGACAACTGAGTCCTGACCACATGATGTCCTGGCTTTGGGATGTCTATTCTATTTGCATTTGAATCCAGTTGTTTTTTGATTTCAGAATTCCTCACACTTAAAATAAGAAATCATACTGAGTTTCTCTTTCCTTTTCCATATACTGTCTTCACTGGAATATTTTAAATATATTTCTCAATGAAGAGGCAATGCCTTTTCATTACACTGCTATTTCAAGCATATTTAAGAAATGAAAATACATTAAAAGCATTAATTAGAACCTCTGGGCAAAATAGGTCTCCTGTTTAGTCTTCAGTTTAATTACTGTGTTATTCTGCCAGCTTTCTCCAGAAATAATTGACTGAATGAAGTAATTTCCTTGGATATTTACAAACACTATGACTTGTAAAGGTCTGTGAAGTCCCATTTGGCTGGAAGTGGGACTGAGGATGACCTGGCAGTGCACAACTGTTATTTTGGGCTTAGCATATTTTCATAGTCACCAACTCAGGAAGATAATAGGAAGTAAACAGAGGAAGGTAAAATGTTTGGCCTTTATACACAGTCCTAGTTTTGTAATTTTAGCTATAAGTTTACTTAAAAAATGAGAGAGTGAAGCATTGATTTAGTCTAAGACACAAGTGGTTGGATAGTGATTTCTGCGTGTGTGTGGTTGTTAGAATATCTTGTTAAATTATGAATAGTCTAGAAGAAATTTACAAAGCTTTGACTATCAATAGTCAAAGCTTAAACCTTGGCTTATCAGTCATAGTATAAATGAATCACCAAGGTCAGTCTTTTAATGTTATTGATTTACTAATCTGTAATAAAGTGTTTTGTTTTGTATTAAATAATAAGATCTGATTTTGAAGGCATAATGTCAAACTAGAGAGCAGACAAGAGGAAGATTAGACTGGAAAATTTTATCTGAGGCAGCCTACAGGAAATTCCAAAAGACAAGTATAAATGAAGCTTTTAAAGAATTGAAGTGGAATGCCAAATTGCAGTACTGTGGGTTCAAGTTTAAAGATGTCAGTCCCTACTCAAGGAAAAAAAAATGATACAGAAACTTCAGATGGTCTTCAGAAGGAATTTCAACTGTGGTAATATTTACAATGTGATGATTTCAAAGTGGCTATTCATGGTCTTAAAATATTGAGAAGTAGGGAGAGTAGAAGTAATACTATTGGGTAAGGTGTTTTAAAAAACAAAAGCAAAAACAGAATAATAGAGGTGATGAATGTCCTAAGAGGAATTCTAAAAAGTGAGCTGGTTGAAGCTAATGTTCTTATGGAGCATATAGAGGGAATGAATCTACTTTTAGTTCTTACTTGGATCTACATTTTACCTGCACAGAAGGATGAATACCTCTCTCTCAAAGGTGACCTGAGAGTAATCTAAAGTGAATTTTAGTCTGTCATATCATGAGTAATTTAAGTTCAGCTATCTCAATCATAACTTACAAATTTGGTGACAAACTATTGAGTCATTTTCATCTTATATGGTAACAGCAGGTTTTGTAGGACATGAAGATTATACAGTTTTGTGGGGCCTCCTTAAGAAATAAAGATTACAATATTATAAGTGCACACTTACTTTCAGAGACTTGGAAGCCTCAAGCAAGTGGAAGGCCCTCAAGCTTGAGCTGTAGTAGCCTCAGGTAGTCAATCTGCTTCTAGTAAACAAATTTCATTTAATTTATACAGGATAAAAAGATTCATGTAAGTGAAGTGTAACTAGAATATCAGTGTGGTGGAAAGAGGAGTGGATTTGGATTTAAGATTTGTTTTCTAGCTTAGGCTGATTCATACATTTCATTGTTTATTTACTGAGTGCAGCATTGTATTGGGCTGGCCAAAAAGTTTGTTCTGGTTTTTCTGAACGATGCTACCAAAAACCTGAATGAACTTTTTGGCTAACCCAATAAATGGCATTATGGAAGTGGCTGTGAATTCAAAGAACCTGTACTTAAGGAATAAAGCATTCCATGCTCAATTTGAATTTGGGAAAGAGTGTACACACCACCCCTTTTAGTGAGACACAACGGACTTTAGCATATTAATGGCTCTGAGAGGTGTTACTGTTAACAAACACATCATGTACATACACACAAGGTGAAGCTTCATTTGTTCCAGTTTTTAGCTCTTTTCTTTTTTAGTATGTGTAACACATAGTAACATCACCTGGAAGACATTTTGGGAAATACTGCTATGAGGAATTATCTCTTTCAGCCTCCTTAACTGTTACAGGTGTTCTTAGATTTTCCTCTTTGGCCAAGTGGGAACTGTCATTCTTGAAGGACTCCACATTCCCAGCAGTGTATTTTAGGCAGACTTGCACACTTGGACTCAGTCAGCAGCTCTTATTAAATGGTACCACCCATCGAGCAGAGATTGGCAATGGGGTGTGAATAGGTGCTTAACAGGGGTGGAGGGACTGGCCCGTCACAGCCCAGGCTTGTTCTTCATGATTCCCAAGAAGACTTGCCTTTAAGCATCCTTCAGCCTTCTTAAGTGAGCTCTCTGCTTTGATAGTTTTCCTTCCATGCTTGTTTGTAGAAGTCATTACACTTAAGTGGGGATATCACCCAAGCAACCTGTGCAGTGGTTCGGGGGCCCAAACAAGAGGGAGATTCTGCCCCCTCTTCGGAGCATTTCTGAATGTAGAGGCCTGAAAGGAAGTCTTTTTGCCAAGAATGGTTTGGAATTCAAACTTAATGCCAGAGCCACCACACCTTTTTTAGGGTAATTACCACTTAACCAAACATTTCTGAGTTCCTTATAAATTGGTCCCCTCAGTCACTTAATCATTTTAGTAGCTCTTCTCTGAACTTAGTACAAGTTTTCCACAATTTTGGTAACAAGGTGCTCTGTAGGGAATGCAGAGTCCAGGTGCAGCAACCTTGCCAGGGCACTTGGTGTGGTGGGAGTGAGCAAGAGAAAGATGACAACCAGCCAGTATCCCTTAGGCTCTTATAAGTGTATGGCAGCTTTCCACCAAATGGAGTTGAGCTCACAGTAAATGCATAGGTGAGTAGACAAGAAATTGCCCTTTCCTCGATTCAGGGGGAAGAAAAGCCAGTGGCCTGCCAGCAAGTAATGTGTGTGTGAAGTCGAAGGAGTCCTTCACCTGAAATAACATTATAGCCAGACTTTACCATAAGAAATCTTTCTAAAGCAGAGGCTGAGAAGTTCTTAAACGGAATATTTTGAGGAAGGGCAGTGGCCTAACCTGAAAGTTATCATTGTTTTATAGTTTTTCAGAATGTATACCGTATTTGTATAAATAAGATCATTAAAATAATGTTCACTATTTTTTCTCATTTTTTGATGGATCTGAAAGGAAATCTAATGAAATGTAGAAATCACTTGAAGTTGAGTGATTTCCTGAGGGTCAGGCAAATGAGTAAATGGGAGAGTCAGAATGATACCCCAAATATGCATGTCTTCAAGCCCTGTACTTTTCACTTAAGTCTAAACAAACAAGCCAACCAAACAAAAACACTCCTATCCCCATATCCTATTTCTAACACTGGTTCGGAGATAAAGACTTATTGGCAAGTCTTTTGGCCTTTTAATTTAGTTACTATATCTTTTGTGTCCATGCTTTTTAATCTTATGTCATTAGTTCACTTTTTTTTTTGATAACTCTCTTTTCTACCAAAAATGAAATTCCAAAGACATCAGCATCTGGCACTAAAGTAAAAGTAAGTTATTTCAAAGTTTGTTGGGGTTCTGGGAGAGACCCTAACAAGGATTGTTAAGGTTTAAGTACAAAAGTCAATAATAAATTCCTGAAAAATATAGGGTACTTATTTCCTGATATTTGGGACATTTAAACAATATTTAACAATCTGATTCTAGGGCTAATTAAACATACGAATAATGGGCCACCCTAAGAACTACATTAATGAGTGATTCATGCACGAAACTACATATCTTTGTGGCAGCTAATGTTTGAACCATATTTAAAATGCAGAAGTATTGCTATAAAACAAAACTAGGCAAGGAGAACCATACCAGAAGGAGTATAATATTTAAAGACAAATATGCATATTATTGTAGCATTTAAAAACTACTTTTTATAATCATGAGAGCATAAGATTTCAACTGAAATGTTATTATTTCCCACAACCTTGGAAGATTGCTTGCCATTAAGACTCTCAATTCACCATTGCTGACGTGAGGTCACATGCTATCAATATTGGAATTGGGTTTTTGTTCCAAGCTCCTTGCTCTACTGTAGATTTCTTTTTTTTTAAATAAATTTATTTATTTATTAATTTATTAATTTTTTGGTTGCGTTGGGTCTTCGTTGCTGTGCGCGAGCTTTCTCTAGCTATGGCAAGCGGGGGCTTGTGGAGCGTGGGCTCTAGGCGCACGGGCTTCAGTAGTTGCAGCACGCGGGCTCAGTAGTTTTGGCTCACGGGCTCTAGAGCACAGGCTCAGTAGTTGTGGCACATGGACTTAGTTGCTCTGAGGCATATGGGATCTTCCCGGACCAGGGCTCAAACCCGTGTCTCCTGCATTGGCAGGTGGATTCTTAACCACTGCACCGCCAGGGAAGTCTCTACTGTGGATTTCTCCCTGATCAGTGCAGGATGACTGTTTCATTAAGAAACCTATAATTGGGGCCTCCCTGGTGGCGCAGTGGTTAAGAGTCCGCCTGCCGATGCAGGGGATACGGGTTCGTGCCCCGGTCTGGGAGGATCCCATATGCCGCGGAGCGGCTGGGCCCGTGAGCCATGGCCGCTGGGCCTGCGCATCCGGAGCCTGTGCTCCGCAACGGGAGAGGCCACAACAGTGAGAGGCCCGCATACCGCAAAAAGAAAAAAAAAAAAAAAAAAAAAACCTATAATTAAGTGAGGAATTGGAGGGAATAGCATACTAATATTGCACCCCAAATTATTCTTCCCTTCTCTGGTCAGCCCTATCCATCTCTGGAGGCTAAGTTCTAGAGATCTTTGAACACAGCTGGATTCTCAGGTAGTTTGGTCTTTGGAGCCTGATATACCTAAAATAATTTTGAATAGTTAAATCTGACCACGTGTGAAATGGCAGTTGCCTTTTAATTTTAATGGAATATTTTAGAGCATTTTTATGGAAAAGCTCTTAAAGTTCTGTTTTTCACTACCTTAATGAAAGGGGAAAATGTGTTGCTGTTGCTGTTACTTTTTATAATAAATTTAAAGCAGTTCCTGCAAATCTTAACAACTGGAATCAAATATTTAGTGCTTTTGGCAAAGCATCTTTATAAAATTTCCAGAGCAAAATAAAATATTCTGCATTTAAACTTCTTTGAATAAAACAGGCTGAATTTCTAAGAGGACTTACTATCATGTATCAATATTTCCAAGTTAATTGAGTATGTGGAATCATCAAACCACATTACCGCTATTTCATCTAAAAAGATTTATGCTCAAAATTTTAAACCAGAATAGAAAGCTAGATTCACAAGTAGGAATATTATAAAAACACACTTTTTTTTTTACACTGTATTTCTTTCATATGTTCAAATCAGGATTTTTCTGATACCTGCTTTTAAAATACACTGCACTGTAAAAGACAACGTAGACACTCTAAATCTGGGATTTCACAAAGACTGGTTCTTTTGAGCTAGAGGCTATGATTTGCTGGTAATGTTTAATGAAAGGCTCTCCAGAAAGAAAAGAAAAAAGCCAGCAACCACCTTGATTTCTTGATTCCCATAGTGTAAATATGAAATGTGGAGTTAAGAAGAGATGCATACAGTCACCTCTTATCAGTTGATGCCAGCCTGCTCCAGCAGACCACTGAAGAGGAATTCTTTTATACTTACTAAATGTACATTTTGGAAGCCATCAGTTATAAAGGTCTAAGTTTAAAGGGAAAATTTGATTTAACTGGGTAAGATGGACTAGTACCATTTCTTTGGGGATATACCACCTGGGAAAGTTTTGACAGAATTTAGTCACCTTATCAAATGGAGAATTTTGAGCAAATGCCTAGTTATAAACTTTAAGTAGCTATTGAATAAGTGGCTTGGCAAAATGAATGGAAATAGAAAAAGTCAAAGTGGTCATGTTTTATTTATATTACTTGTTTTTCACAAAGAATCTGAATGAGCTTTGATCTGGATCCCTTGAAACAATCATTTGTATGATAGAATGCTAAAATGTTTCTGGGAAAGATGTCTTTCAGGAAAATATTTTATTAAAATAATTGTAGCTAACATTTATTTTGGCATTCTCTGTTCTAAGAGGTTCTCATGTTTATCTTTTTACATCTTCACAACAACCTTCTTATTATCCCTCCCATTTTGCAGGTAAGGAAACTGAGGAACAAAGAGTTTAAGTAACTTTTCCAAGTTGCCACACCTAGTAATTGGGATTAATCCAGGAAGTCTGACTCAAGAGTTCATGCTCTTAATGCACTCTTTTGCTTCAAAAGCAAGAGTATTGTTTTTGTATAGTTTTTTTTTAAGATTATGGCAGTTAGCCAATCACTTTGAATATTAAAAAATGTTTCTTTTTGGTCACTGAATTTACATAAGATTCAATATGTGGATAAGAGATATAGTGAAGCTCTCATTGATATTCAGAAGGGTAGACAGTTTGGAAACCATTTTAAGGTTAAGACATTTCTAGGCCAGATAATCTTTGGATTACATTAATAAAATGGAGATTAAATAGTAATGTGGCTAAGGTGTACCCTTGCCTTTAGTTAATGGAAATCATATATCAAGAAATGATAAATTTGTACTCTTTATAGCCCTGCCTAGGCCCGAAAGAATTTGAGGTGATGCTTATGTATACACACACATATATATTGAATAGGTACGTATGTACACACATTTGCCAATGTATTTTACTTTAAAGGAAATGAGGAAATCCAAGTTAAGGGAAAGTAAGAGCAGAAAAAATAAAATGGAGCCAGGAATGAGGGTAGTTTACCAAAACCATGTTTCAAGGTTTCATATACTTTGTAGAGCTACATAACGATTTTGGCTCTGAACCATTTTAGGGCCAAAGCAGAAGGGAGAAATAATATGCAGTGTCCATGTTATGCTAATTTTAAAATAAATACTTTTACTTATGCATTTATAATTACATACTGATACTGACTTTTCTATCAACATCAAGAATTAATCAGAATCTGAATCTCCTCTATCTCCCAGAGCAGACAAATCCTTTACCATACTTTCTCTTTAACAATGCACTGCATCATCAATTTACATTTGAAGATTTTTTGGAATCCTTTTGGATTGATCTGGGTGTATTTGCATCCTCTTCTATCATTGTGTTTGTGATTGCTGATGAATCACTTCTTGGCAATTGAATTAACTTTAGAGTCAATTGTCAATTTCTACTTGAACTTAACTGCAGGCTTCATCTTTCATTTGCTCACGTTTTTTCTTATATTAGCCTCTTTCTTAAATTCTGTTTTTAGTTATAGTACATTATTTTGTATTTTTTCAGAAAGATTATTGGTGTTCAACTCTTAGACTTTTCATATTATTATTAGCCCTGGCTTTCAAATGATAGTTTACTTTGTATGTAAATTCTAATTGTCCCTTATTAAAGTATTGTACTGTTATCTTCTAGGTATTTGTTGCAGATGAGAGGTCCGATGCTGTTTTAATTTTCATTTCTATTTAGTTATACTCTTTGTCTCTTTCATAGTTTATTACTTATTGTTGGAGTACATATAGTTTAATAAAATGTGTCTAGATGTTATTCTTTCCCTGCTGTCAGTGGGTTCTTTCACTATGAAAGGACTTTCTTTATCTAGGGGAAATTTTGTCGTTGGTGTTCTTTAGTGTTTTTATTATTTATTTGATTTTGTTCCTTCTACTTTTTAAATTTCTCTTTCTTGAACTCCTACTAAATGCATGGCAGAACTTTTAGATATATTCCACATATCTCATCTTTTCTCTCATCCTTTTAATCTCTTTGTCTTTTTCAACTGAATTCTGATAGAATCTTTTGGTTTACCCTTCTGGCTCACTGATTTAATCTTGAGTCTCATTCATTCTACAATTCAGCATATATTTCATTAATCATGATAATTTCTGGAAACTTCTTTTTCCATGGCATTCTGTTTTGGTTGATGTAATTTTTTTTTGTTAACACCTTTTTAAAAATTTATTTATTTACGCTTTCTCTGATTTTTAGGAGGTGAAACAGATGATTATGTTTAGCTTGCCTTCTTAAACCAGAAGTCTTATCTTCTTTATATTGGTTTAAGTAAAGATTTAGAGTGTTTTAACAGTGGTCCTCAAACTTGCAGAACGTTTTTAAAGAAAAGCCAAAATTTTTGCAGGCTCCTAGTATCTACTGACTTAGCCTGAGAAACACTGTTGTATATAAAATCTTCATTGGATTTCTTCTTCTCTTCTTCTGTTTCTGCTTCTGCTTCTTTTTTAAACTAAGGCATTTGTAAATAGAGCAGTGTTTATCTTACAGTTCTTTCCTTTGACTCAGCACACCTCTCCAGAGTTTTTAGTGGTCTGTGTAACTATCATCATATTCTTTGGTGAGACACCTGTCTCATATCAGACATCTATTATTGTGATTTGTTTGGTTGCTGTTTAAAAATAAATTTAGTGAAGTTCCATGTGTGCTTTATTTGTCTGGTTACACTCTTGTCTGATATCAAGGTAGTTCCTTTGTTGGAACTTTATCAATATGCACCCAGGATGAGTCACACTTACAGGGACTGCCAACAATAGAATTCTGTATGCTGAGTTTTCCCACATCTAAAAAGTCCCAGTGATTTGACATTGACATAAATATTACAGATATTTTGGCTTGCACCAAATTAATTTGTGATCACTAAAAATTGGAGATTAAAGACATGGTCTCTGCTTATATTTTTAATTTGTTAAATAAAGCTTTGCTTCTTAACATTATTTAAATTTCATTTTAGAACTAACTCATAATGGAAATTCTTCTTAATTTCAGTTTTTTAATTATCTCAAAACTTTTCAAATAATAGAGAAGAAGAATTTTGAGGGAAAGAAGATAGAGAATTGAAAAAAAACTGTCCTACTTCCCCCAGTTTTTCACGTGAAATTCAATCTAAAACTTTTAGTTCCATCTCAGGTTATAGTTAAACAAAAGCGTATCAACAGTTGGCTCCCTAAATATCACCAACACAATCTGTGGGTAAGATAGAGCTGAATTTATTGCTAAGGTAAGGTAATAAGTACCACCTCACAAAGCTTTGGCAGTATATGGGAGGGGAAAGGGGGAACAGTAAGATCAGAATTTGTTGAGGATTGGAAGTCTGGTTTAAATCTGCTCTCTTTTTTTTTTTTTTCTTTTTGCGGTATGCGGGCCTCTCACTGTTGTGGCCTCTCCCGTTGTGGAGCACAGGCTCCGGATGCGCAGGCCCAGCGGCCATGGCTCACGGGCCCAGCCGCTCCGCGGCATATGGGATCCTCCCAGACCGGGGCACGAACCCGTATCCCCTGCATCGGCAGGCGGACTCTCAACCACTGCGCCACCAGGGAGGCCCTAAATCTGCTCTCTTAATGTGGGGACTAGATTAGGATTGGGTAAGAAGTCCAGGATTGGTAGAAAGTGCAAGGGGAAGGTTTTGAACCAAGGGATTCCAAAGAATTTGAGCATTTGTCTGTTGATGTTTTCTGTTGAAGAGTTGATGGGTCTTTGGGGAAATTCCTGTATTGAACAATCAAACAGTAGGACAGTCCTGGAAGAGTTAAATAAATAAATAAATAAATAAATATTTAAAATGCTAATGAAGACAGTGGAATAGCAAAATCACATGAATCTAGGCAGTAAGTTATTATTTCCTTCCTCAGTGCCCAGGCTGCGTGTGTGGGTAGTTGGTTTTACTTCTCAAGATTCTCAAGAGTTATCCAGGTTATGTACTCTTCTATTTGCTCTGCAGTCAAATCTCCTAATTTTCCAACTACTCCTCTCTAAAAAGTGGTAGAATAAAATTTTGCCTGGAAGCAGGAATACTGATGGTCTGACTGGCACATTCTGAAGTCTTTGAATCATGGTGTGATTATCTGAAGCTCAAATCTAGGAGGCCCTAAGACCTGAAGGCCAAGTTCTCCACTCCCAAGCGTGGGCAGGAACAAAGCATATGGACTAGCTGGCTCAAGCACTGTGACTTCAATGAGTATCAAGGGAGCCTTAGCCATGGAGAACAAGGGCCTAGAGGTGATGACATTGAAGCAATTTGTTTCCAGAGTGACTTGTGAGATTGTGAGGACAGGGTTAGAAACAAAGAATCTTCAAAGGTAGCTTTCAATTATCTTTTGAAACTGGGCATTTTAGAGGCCTCAAACTGAGCCTTAAAACAGCTGTCATACTGTCTCAATGCAAGGAAGATGAATAAGCCTTTCTTGTGCCATCCATTCTTCTTCCTCCAAATACATATCACTTTCCTGCCTCCATATGAAAGATCCAAATTTTTATTTTTTAAAATTTGCACAAAGGCTGCTGTTAATATACCATTTTCTATTGTATATTTAAAGTACTTCAAAATGGACATGATACCCAAAGTCCCAGAGCACACATCACATTGTTCTGTGCCTGTGTATTGAATTGGAAAAAAATTTTAACCAAAAAAAAAAAGAAAAAGAGAGAGGATGAGTAAGAGGCAAAATAAACACTTCAAAATCTTATTTCCATGATGCTCAAAGGATCTCTCTTGCTCTCAGAAACTTCAGAGCAAGATAGGGGCCTTTCTTTTTTTGTAGCTTGAAGCAACTTTCCTGTCAACCATCCATCTAACCTCTGTCACTAGAAAGCTATGCGCTGGCAAACTGGCCTCAACAATTCAAGGTTGGAGAACCACAGCCAATGCCTGAGGGTGGGACAGAACCCAGGCGCCAAGCAGTATCCTTGGGCTGCTAATTTGCTGGACACACAGAGCCCTGTTCTGTAACCTCCCCCTAGGTTGTGGGTGAGTGGAACCCATTAACATTTAAAAATATTTGCAGAAATCAGAGGGGTGGAAAAGGTATTTCTGGAGAGCGAGTACTCAGTGCACTTTCATGTGTGCCAAAGTTTGCTGCCATGGCTTCGGCTTTGATAGAGAACATCTGGGCAACTGCTGCTGCAGCATATAGATGGGGGCGGAGGGCAGGGAACAAAGGGGGCTTGTGAGAGAATGCTCAAGTGGGGGAAATGGTCTCGGAGAAGGAGGTCTTACTTAATGCCTATCCCATGCTTCGCTGGGGGAAGGGATTGAGGACAGGAATGGAAGGTTTTGCCTTCACGTTGCCTCATTAATGAATGCTGAAGACAGAAGCAGCACAGCACCAGCTAGTGGGGCTGCAGAGACCTTTGTTTCCACTGCTAGACAGACATGTGCCTAAGTTCAAAGATGCAGCCAACAGCAGTTACCACTGGTAGCAATCTAATGCTACTCCTCTCTTGAAGCCACTTGTTTGGGGCGGGGTGCCGGGGAATGGGGGAAGCAGGCAGGGAACCGGAGATGGATTGGAGAGGAGGGAGGATTGGTAGAACACTTTCAGTCAAGACAGATTTGTCATTGTTTCCCCCATTGCCAGCCCCATCCATATGGAAACAAGATAAAGTGAGTTGCATATCGTGAATGGGTATATTTCAAACACAAAAATGCTTTTATTAACTAAAGGTTAAGGTCAGACTGTTGAAAATCTGTCATTTATGAGTAGAATTTTGTATTGAATTCTGGTTTATGCATGCTGCACCTTACCCAGCATGCACATATATGTAAGAAAAATCCATGTTTAGGCGTTTATTAAATCACAAAAAGCTTGACTTGCTGATATATGATAGGAACCACTATAGTTCTTTATAAGAATGAATAAACTACTACCCCCTTTACCAATCAGATACTGGTTATAGATATAAGCTGGTCTAGGTATTCCAATAAATGTGATGTATATACTTCATTTTCAAAGTCCTCCCTCCCCTCTTCCCTTTGCTCCCCAGGTCACTGGCACCTTCTGACTCAGCTCTGAAGAACTAGTCCCATGTTTTTAGTATTACTAAGAGCTCTCTTCCCAGTGGATTCATCTCAGTGTCCAGACATTAGCATTTCAAAGTGCTACAGGTTTTGTGATGGTAGGGGAGTTTCTGCAATATCAAACTCCATTCATTTAACAGATATTTATCAAGTGTCTATTGTGTAACAGGCTCTCAGGTTATGCTATTCAACAAGATAGTCCCTTCATTCTAAAGCTGAGAGCCCCAAATGATGATATATCAAATAGCGTATTCTGGTTTGCTTGAAAATAGGGCAAACTTTGCTTCATTTAATTCCGTTTATTGTTCTGATGAGTTTTATTCTATATTGGCTCTTACTACTTCATATTGTTCACAGTATTTTAAAACTTATATAAGATTGCCTGCTCTGTTGTTCAAAAAATGCTAATAAAATAAGGCTACTCCATGACTTTTAATTTTAGGTGATCTTGTATCCACAGTTGATCTATTTACATCTGTCTCCATTATCCATCTAGCTATATCTATCTTTAGCCTAAAAATAGGCCAAGTAGTTTCAAAAGTTTGGCTTTGGCAAAAAGTAATTTTAAAACTACTGTTATTCCTAAGTTTGTTTAAAATTTGAGTTTACTTCAATTGCTTGTTAAGAATTATATGTTGCTGCTCATGTTTTCACATTTCTAATTGTTTTTTTAAATATCTTAACTTTTTTTTTTAACTTTTAATCGTTTCTAAGACTTTCACCTTAGAAAATCTTCCTTCCCCTCCCTTTCCAAAGCAATAAACCAGGTCCATCTGAATGGAAGATTTATGGCCAGTTACACCAAGAAAAACAGTTTTTAAAATTAAAATCAGTAGAGGTTACTTCAGATCCTAGCAAGTATTCTCTCTTGATAATAAATTATCAGCACCCTTATCTCAGAAATAATAGGCATCTGGTGCTATGTGGAAACAGAATCTACAACTCAAACTACAAAACAATAATCTTGACCAATTTTTAGTCTGATGAAAGCTATGGTTCCCTTTTACAGAAAAAAAAATGTATATTAACACCAAATTTTGCCTCCATCCTTTCACAACTATGTATCTGTTAGTAAGAAACTGTACTCCAGGTAACTAACTCCATTTCCTTTTGAGGTTAACTTACATTTTTATGCAATTACTGCCTCTTGGACAAAAAATATTTCATATTTATCTGAGTATCAGTGTTTTGGGTGTATTAGATATTCAAATATTAAGTGGAACTTACATTCTTAAACTTAGGACATTATAAGGATTGAGAAAATGGGATATTAGTCTTAGTCATGTTAGTGATCTAAAAGTTGACATCAAAATCGTGAACATACTCTCAAATTTATCCAGCTCGTGTTGATTGAGAGCTAACCAATATGTAGAAAGTTTGTGTCTCTCATCTCCAAATTGTTGGGTCCCTTTTATATTATGTGGAGGCTGAAATGCCAGAAATGATTCATTAGCTTCCAAAGAAAATCTAGAAGTCATCATTAAGTCCAAGAGTAATTCTTTGAATTCACTGTCCTGAGCAAATAATTAAGTCTGAACTAAAGCCTTAGGAGAGTCTACTCTTATTTTATTTTCTTCACCAAGCTATATACAGTGAATCCTTTGAAACTGATCCTTCATTTAAGAGTAGTCCTAATGGTATAGGTCCATGTCATAATTTTTTCCTTAATATGTATCCAATCACCAATGGCATCTTATATTCGATGTCTATTTCATTTTTTCATCAACTAGAAAATTGATTTATGTGACCGTGTCTTGGCTTGCAAGACAGTGAAATCACAAAAATATCCAGTGGTCAGTCTTACAAATGCAATGGATGATTCAAATTACCCACAATTAAATAGTTTTCAAAGAAGTCTTCTGAGTTTGATATCAGGGACCCACTGCCAATGAAGCATCTCAGGAGTTAAATCCACCTCATGCCATTGTTAACTAGTCCCAAGATGTCCGCTAAGATAAACCATCTGCATACAGCGAAAGAATTTGGAGTTGCCCATCTGGGCATGAGGGGAAGATTGACTCAGCTGCTACATATGATCTCAAAGCTGTCTGTTGTCCATGACTGATTTTATTACCTTATTTGAGTCTGTTTCTGGATGAGCTCAACTGTCTTGTCCAGCACTTTGCATAGTGGCCCTGCTCTGCCGTTTCAGCCAGTCCCAGCCTTGCCACATATACAGTGAGGCTTTATCAATGGTAGTAAACAGTGTTTCTAAGTATCCTTCACGCAAGGAGATGTAACTTGTTTACTGAGCTGCGTAGGCATTTCTTTTATACAACTCTAGAAGTAGCCTCTACTGTTGTCTGAGATTCTCAGCTCTTAACATCCGTTTGGCCTTGAGCCCATCCTTATTCTAACTGCAGTATCAACCAAGCCCTAGCAAGACTCAAAGTGTCACAACCCCCTTAACCATCACACACAGCCCAGCACTGATGCAACTCAATTGTCTCTAGCATGTTTATTCCCTTTATAATGTAAATATTGCAGTGATTCTATCAATGTAAGCTTAAGTGTCAGCTGATAATTTTGCCATATAAATATGTACTTAAAACCATGAACTGGGGCCTCCCTGGTGGCGCAGTGGTTGAGAGTCCGCCTGCCGATGCAGGGGATACGGGTTCGTGCCCCGGTCTGGGAGGATCCCATATGCCGCGGAGCGGCTGGGCCCGTGAGCCATGGCCGCTGGGCCTGCGCATCCGGAGCCTGTGCTCCGCAACGGGAGAGGCCACAACAGTGAGAGGCCCGCATACAGCAAAAAAAAAAAAAAAAAAAAAAAAACCATGAACTGTCATTAGTAACATAAACTTTCCTGAAACATTCAGAAATTCAGCAGCAGATGAGATATCAGAACTTGCCATATCTATGGTTCTTTAGTTAGCACTGTTCAAATCATCTTGAATTGGTCATTATTGCCCAAAGAGAGCAATTTTTTGTGTGTGAAATATTATTTCAACTCAAAAATCTAATCTTAATGAGAAACCACATTGAAAAAAATGGGGTTGAAAACACACTGAGCAGAAATCTCAATGATGCAAAGAAATAAAAATCCAATGGAAGTTACTGAAGTCATATACTTCATAGCAGAAGGCAAGCAGACTCTCAGTATAAGCAAAAAATACTTGGCTCTTACAGAAAATTTGTGTGTATCAGTGCAAGTCTCATTTAAGTGAAAGGTCATTTTTAAAAGAGTAACCTGTATTAAATGCATATAAAACTGGCATTTATAAGAGTAATATTTATTTTTTCATTTTTCTTTTTAAGTGAGTGTAGGACTAGCAGTGTGTAAAGATCCTTATTCAGGGATCTTGTTCATTTGACTATTCCTAAGAGAACTGATAAGAGCAAAGGTCTGACACAGTCACTGCAATAAAATCTTTGGTGGAACCACTCGAGCTAGTATTCCAATGTTTATAATCTGATTTTGGGGGGCTCCTTTTACCACAGAAGAAATTAAAGGCTTCAATTCCTCTCCTTCCTGTAGCATGCCTCATGGGGGGAATATGTTGTCCCTAGTGATGTTTAAATAGTTCTCCAGCTGATGGGTTTCTAAAGGTGTTTCTCAACCTTTTTATAACCTCTGCCCCTCTTTGATAAGAAAAATTTCATGTTTCTCTGGAAATTATATTATGGCCCGCCTGAAAAAGGGGAAAGACCAAGATGAGTGAGGCGTGGAGGAGGGATGATTGCTTCATTTGTTTTCTGGTTTCTGATTTTTTGTTTTCTGGTTTCACCAGCCAAGAAGTTTATATCAAGCTTTTGTTTCTTTTTCTGTAGCTTTTGAAAAATCTTATTGATTTACATGTTTTTAGATATTAAAAATTATAATACTGAACATGTTTTATTCAAACTATGTATCTTCCACTCTTTGATTCTATTATCCCCTCTAGATATGGAAGACAAGAGCAACTTGCTCTGACAAATGGAAATAACACTGTTTTTCTCAAATGTTAAAAACAAACTAAATTTTTGGAGCACAGGATATGTTTTTAGCCTCTTTGGGTATAAAAATATGTATTTGGCTTATGTAAACCTCAAAATTAAATCTAGTTTTTAAACTATGGAACAAATGGTTTGGGGACACGATGGGCAACAACTGACTTTAGTGGACAATGAAAACACTACTGTATAATTTTCCATTTATCCAGCCAAGTGAAGGAATTCTTAAGGGGTATCTTGAAACTATTAGTGATCATAAGCAAGTAATACCCTGAAGACCACAGTGCTTTCGACTTTTTTGTCTTCTTTAGTTGGTACACTTTTCTACTGCCTGATGATACTACATCTAGATATCCTTTACCCTTATAGTTCTTCAAATTATCTCTAATTATTAGTGGAATCTACTTTTCATTCTAGTTGTGCATTTGTTTTATATTGTTACTAATAAACAAGCATTTCACTTAGAAAATCAGAAGATTTAAATGAGGTTTCTGATTTGCCATGCCCTCTCACTTGAAATGGTAAGACACTAATCCTGTTTAGTCCACATAACCTTTTGGTTACATCTCTTCCCCTGGAGTAGCCATTTTTTTAAATCTCTTGCTGTGTGCCAGGCACTGTGTTAAGCATTCACAATCAGGTGCCCACCTGACCCCATAGCAACCCATGGAGACAGTCAGCATTATGTCCACTTTCCAAATGAAGAGACTGAGGTTCAAAGAGATTAAGCAGGTGTTGCAAGGTCAGTCAGCTAGTAAGTGGTGGAACTAGAATTCAAACCCAGATCTGTCTGACTCTAAGGCCTATGGTCTGCAATGTGACCCCATATAGCTTTTAGAAGTAATACTTGACCCTTCTTACAGCATTTTGTGGGACCCTCACTAAACTCCTTCTGGAGCCAATCAGTTTACTTGATAAATCTTGTCTGGATTTTTGATAAAGAAAGTCCACCCACTTGGACAATACCACCTCATACAACCTTGGTATATGGAGGTCACATGTTGATGCTCCCTTTCTTCTGATTTCCTCATCACCCTGATCCAGAGATTATTTCTAAGTAAGTCCTGGTTGTTTTAGTTTGCTTAGGCCAAACTATATGGATGTCTTCTTTTATCCTATAGAGTCATTTTTTTTCCTTGTTGAACTTCTCCTGTAAGTGAAATAGGAATAAGTTTTTCCTAAACTTAAAAATTCAGGAAGTCTTGAATGGACATTAAAATATTGCTGTCTGTTGTGAGTTAGCAAAGTCCACCCAAGAGTACATTTTGACAAACCAAAATGTGTGGGAATTTTCCACGGCACCTCTGTCACAAGATATGAGGAGGATGACCATGTCTCTGGGAGCACTTTTCCATGTCTGCAAATTGAAAGTGTTAGCTGACAAAAATTTAAGAACCCAAGAGGGTCTTTATGGCAATGAAAGCTCTATATGTTAAAATACACCATCTGGAATTTCTTCGGTGAGGGAAACCAGATTTGAGGATCAACTTCATTTCTCTTAGGTATCTTATTTCCTTAGCAACAATACTGTTTCACCTGGTAGAATTTGGTCCTAGAACTTTCTGATGATGACAATAACTAATGTTGCTATTCTCTAGAGCTGAGATGTAAAATCAAGTGTGGCAATTTGAACCATTTCTTCCCCTGACAGTGCTGACAAAAAGTTAGTTTAATTTCACAGAATAAACCCACTGAAATTCAGCCACTTCTGAAATGAGAGAGAGGGTGTCATTTTTATGTGCTCTATGAATGTCCTCTGGAGAAGATGCAAAAGAATAAATGTTGGCATAAGGCATTTCACATCTTAGTTAATAGTAAAGTTATTTAAGAAAATACAGGGACGAATAGAAACAATAAATTTTTAATGATAATAAAAATTTAAACAAATAAATTTAAACAATAAATTTTTATGAATTCAAATATCTGGTATATGTCCTTTTGCTTCAAAACGGGTAACAAGTGAAATAGTGTCAGGTTGTATCAGTGGAGTAATTCTATTTTTAGAAAGTTCAAATGCTAAGCTTAAAATGAATTATAACTTGACTGAAATATTTCATGAATGAGTTGGTTCATAAATGCTGATAATATTTTTAGTAAATGCCAATTGCCTTGAATTCATTAACCAACTATCTGAGTGGTCCTGTACATATTTTTAAATTAAATTTATTTAGTTTGCTAAAATAGGAAAGATTATTTTCAGTGGGTTTTTCCCTAATGAAATAGAGTAATAAGGAAAATAAGTTGCATAGCAATTAGAAATTATTTGTTGAATTCCGAAGTTTGGAAGTATAATCAATTTTTTTTTTTTTTTGGTCAACGAGTTCTGTATCCTTAAACTCTTACTAGATCTCAGAGTATTTTGCAGAGGGGTGTTGCTTTTTCCCAAGGAGTATATTTATTATTTCGAAAACATAATATAGCTTTCTTGGAAGTAGCCCTACTAGATGGCTTCCCTGTTATACACAATCTCAGGTTATTTTGAGTTTATTAAAATGGAAGTTCATTTCATTGTTATTCATGTAATGTCTGTGCTAGACCCTGAGAAAGATACAAAGTTAATTCTCATCCCTTACTTCCAAAGAGATACCATCTAGTAGGAATCCTTTTTTTTTTTAAATAGATCTTTATTGGAGTATAATTGATTCACAATACTGTGTTAGTTTCTGTTGTACACCAGAGTGAATCAGCCATATGCATGCATATGTCCCCATATCCCCTCCCTCTTGAGCCTCCCTCCCATCCTCCCTATCCCACCCCTCTAGGTCATCGCAAAGCACCAAGCTGATCTCCCTGTGCTATGCTGCTGCTTCCCACTAGCTAACTATTTTACATTCAGTAGTGTATATATGTCGATGTTACTCACTTTGCCCCAGCTTCCCCCTCCCACCCAGTGTCCTCAAGTCCATTCTCTATGTCTACATCTTTATTCCTGCAACTAGGTTCATCAGTACCATTTTTTAATAAGATTCCATATATATGTGTTAGCATATGGTATTTGTTTTGCTCTTTCTGACTTACTTCACTCTGTGTGACAGACTCTAGGTCCATCCACCTCACTACAAATAACTCAATTTCATTTCTTTTTTATGGCTGAGTAATATTCCATTGTGTATATGTGCCACATCTTTATCCATTCATCTCTCGATGGACATTTAGGTTTGGTTCCATGTACTGACTATTGTAAATAGTGCTGCAATGAACATTGTGGTACATGTCTCTTTTTGAATTATTTTTGAATAGTACTATTTGCCTTTTACAATGAATGTTACATGCCAAATCTTCATTTTATTCTAATAATTGTATGAAACAGGGTAGATGAATAAGCTGGGCATAGAGAGCTTGCAGAATCTTTTCAATATACAATAGCTAGTTGGTAGGAGAACAAGTACTAGATCCAGAGTCTTCTGATCCCCAAATCTGAGAGCATCAGAAGTCTGAAAGATAAGCTCTAGTCCTGGTTGGCCAGTTACTAGCTGTGCAGCCCTGGTTCAGTCACTACCTCTGGGCCCTCAGTTTTCCCAGCTGTATAATAATGGAGTTGAAGTAGTTGGTCCTAATGGTCCTTCTAGTTCTAAAGTTCCAAGATTATTTTCCCTGCAAAAGGTAATGTGACAATGTGGAAGAAAGACTATGCTGTTTAGAGGCATAGTTTCCTCAACTTTCTCTTCCTAGGTTGATATTCCTTTGCTTCTTTCTGTGAATCCAGATAGAGCTGAGTTTTCTAAAGATGTGTCTTTTCTCCTTTCTTCCTATTCACTTCATTATAGGTCAGTGCTTCTGGCATCTTTTTTAACAGCTCACTGCTGTGGTTCCCATTTCTAGGACCTCTTTTTCAGAAGTCTGTTTGCCTCCTTTGAACATATTAAAGCTCTTTGCACTGGAAAACTCTGAATTCTCAGCAGCAGCAGCAGCACTTGCTCTCTAAGGACTCATTTTAAGGAGTTAATGTCACTTCCACATCATCTTCCATGACCTCATTAAGACTGTCCAGTTGTACAAACCATGCAGTGTTGGGAATTTGAGGCATATCAAGTTCAAGACTAAGGAAATCAGGTCCACTCTCAAATTAGACTTCTTTCCACACACTGTTCATATCACTTTCCACCATCACTTTTCAATATTTTTCTTAACCTGTTAGTAGAACTGTGCCAAAATCCCTGACACATGCCACCCTCAGCCTCAGCATCATTGATGAGCTATGAAATCGGTGTTACATTCAGTCCATCTTGGATACACAATTACTTCTTGCTTCATTGGATGCTGTATGGATATGTATTGGGTAGAAGAAACTTAAAATTTGCTGCCAAAGACTCAAAGTTTATTGAGAGACCAGGGGCATTGTTCAGGAATAACAATGCTTTGTTTGAAAGATCATTATTCTCACAATACCTATTAACAGCTAAGCAATAATCACAAATCAACCACTTACTGAATGTCTCAAATAACCCCTGTTGGTCTATTTGAATACCGTAATACCAGCAAATTTGATTTGCAGTTAGCCGATTAGTATTGGATAGTTTTCTGTGTGATGAACAAGCTGGAGTTTTAATTTTAAATTCCCTGTTGAGTCTCCTCTAAGCAAGAGAGCGAGGTGGTCTATGTGGCTGCCTTAAGCCAGACAGTCTTTTTTTCTTTTTTTTTAATGCTCAATAAACACAGAGGAAGGTATCTGTTTCCATGGTAGACTGATTCCATCCACATTAAAAGAAATTGCAGAGGGCATTCACCAATTTCTATTATGAAATTGAGAAGTTCAGGGAATTTCTCTACTGCTGCCTAGTCTGTATTTATTCTCTATGCTAAATTTTGGTGTTAGACAATTGTTTGTAACATTCAAGTCAGTTAAATTAACCATGTCTGGCATTTAAAATTCCTTTGGTTGTACTCTTATTATCACATAAACTGAGTGCCTTGTTTATTAATGCTCAGAGGCAGTGGGTGTAGTAGAAAGGGGACTGAGACAATCTGTCCAAGCATGACAATGGGGTGTATGTGATGGTGATGGTGGTGGCAGGTGGCGTGTATATGTGTGTGTGTGTACACATGTACACACATAGGTAGAGAGATTTAGGGGGTACTTATGTATCAAGCAAACAAGATCTTATAAGAATCCCACTGAAAATATCACATATTGACTTGGCTGTGTTCCCAGCCTGGCTGGAATGTATTATATGCCCCAGTGAGAAAGTCTTCTGGCTGCACTGAGTTCTTGGACTCCTTCTTCTGGGACACTCTTTCTGATGAGTCAAGTTGATTCCACTTGATAGTCATCTTCATGAACCAGGTCAGAAACCATTGCTTTGGTGAAGCATTCCTTGACATTTCCAAACTCCAGGCCAAACTAATAGCTTTCTCTGCGCTTAATGCATTTTACATACTTGCAATAAACATGATAGTGGGTGTTTACAAATCTGTCTCTCCAGCTATATTGTGACTTATTTTAGGGTAGCAATTTTGTTTTATACTTTTTAATACAAACAGGGTAGCAAGTGAGGAAGAATCTGAACTTCCAAGCCAGACTTGGTTTCAAATCAATTTCACTACTACATCTAGTCTTGAATAAAGTACTCAAAGCTTAGCCTGAGTTATTTTATGTGAAAAATAAGTATGGTGATGTCTAATTCCATAAGGCTTTTTGAGAAGTGCAAAAAGGCCCTTATATATTTCATTTCTTTGTATCTTACCTAAAGCCTAGTGCCTACCAGAAACGTAAGGATCATTCAATATTCTCATGTCCTTTGACCTAGAATATCCTAGTAACCTAAAGTCCATCCTTCTTCTTCCAGAGGAAGTGGGCTCCTTCTCAATAATGGCAGCTTGACAAAGACATGGGATACCTTGGTGATGGCCAGGCTTTATCATTGAGGATATTTATGGAGACCATGGTTAGGGAGTCAACTATTCAGGAAACTATAAAAAAAAGATGTCATCTCTATGTAGAAGGTTAATTCAGATGACCTCCTTCATTCAAGAGATAGTTTTTCAGTACTTACTATATGCCTGCCAGCTGGGCCAGATACTATGAAGATTACAATCTAGCGGATGGCAAAGATTTTTAAATTAAATAAATAAAAAACTACAACTAAATAAAGTAACTGTAATGAAGGCAAGAAATAAAAGCTGAGATGCTGAGTTTCTTTCCAAATGTAAACTACATGATTTAATGTTTAAATTTCCAGGAAAGTAGAAAATTGATCCACAAATTGCAGATGGAAATTTCAAGGTGGTTTGTAAATTTTTTCAACCCTACTTATTAAATCTTGTGTTCTCTTTCTTCCTGATTGGCCCATTTAGTCAGGTTCTTCTCCTGGTAGCCCAGTCAGCATTCCTGTGTCCATGGAGTTGGAGTTTTCTTTACCTAGAAGCTTTTCCATCCCACTACTTAAAATACTTTTAATAATCCTGCCCAGTTTCCAGTATTATAAAATAAGCTGGTGAGACTAAATAATCTTTAAAATTCTTAGCTCTAAAATATTTTGATTCCTTTAACCCTGCTAGTGAAGGAGGAGGGCAGAATGCGCTCCCTATATTTTTACTTCTAAATTTTATTTTCTGTGCTTGGTTACCATGATGAACTGTTTTTAGCTATACCTGGTATCAGAGCTCCAAACAGTAGAGGCTGGAATGTAGGGCATGCATTACATGAAAAGTAAAATGTTTTGAAAGGGCTTTGAAGTGTTGAATAGGAATATTGTATTAAGAACATTCCACCAAATGGAAGAAGCCTGGAAACTGGACAAACTGTGGATGTGCAGATGGTTATTACTAACCATCAGTCAAGTAGAGAACACAGCCTATGCATGCGGATCAATATGTCACGTGCCTTTATACATTGGGATGTACCAAGAATTTGTCAGCAGTTTTTATCTCTGTATGTATTGCCTCCAAGGAGAAGAGTCAAATTGCCCATGTTATGCAGCCTAAAAGTTTTAGTTTTGTCTGCACCAATATGAATGAATCCATTTAAGATGTCTCATAGGAGAGAGGATGCTTCCATAAATGCAAATTGACATAAAATGGTGGGTTTGTTTGCTTGTAGATGAGTTGGGGGGCAGGGGGGCACAGAAGGAAAGATCCTGTATCTTTATAGTTCTTTAAAAAATCTTCTTTGTCCTAATAGACAATCCACAAACTATAATAATCCAACATGCTCCATATCACCCAACAACATTTTACAATTAGAATGTGGGCAAATCGCTCTGCCTCAGTTAACACTGATGTTAAAGAACAGCAGAGAGGCCTTAGGTAGGTATGACCACTAGTCAGTCAGCCATTTGAAGTATTACAGAGAGGTGTTATTTCTCAGAGATAAGGAACAAAGAGGTCTTAATATCCGGCTCAGTCAGGGCAGGAAATTGCCTACTTCCTGAGCCAGAGTGGTAGAGGCTGTGGATGGGAGCCAGATATTGGAGGGAGGAGGCATGTAAGCACTGGAGACCTCAGGATTTTATCGTCGGGCGCATGGACTTTGTATCAGAATGTCAAGAACTCATTTTGTCTTTAGCCCAGAAAGATGCTTGGCAAAGAATTAATTACACTAAAGCATTCTTATAAATGTCATGGCTGGACATTAATTTTCACAGAAGGTTATTCATTCTCAGATGTTTATGCTTTTCATTCCTGAACCTCCCCAGACTGTGGTATGTGACAACATTTTAATTTTAAAGACTATCAGTTATCCTGCTAATTCTAAATTCTACTATAAAAGTGTAAAGTACCAGGTTGACCTTGCATCCCTTGCCCTAATTATATACATGTGTTTTTATAGACCTTCTATCCAACCTCAACACCAACAAACTAGTTTACAAGCACTTAACCTCTCCAGCGTTTTTTGTCCTCACTTGTAAATCAAGAGTATTGAACTAGATGATCTCACATTTGTTTGGGTTCTAAAGAAAAGTGGCAGAAATTCCATGGGTATAAGTCTGTATGGTGGAAAAAGGAAATTTGGGGGATCCTGGGTACTTGAGTCCAAACCTCTGCATGTCCAATTATTAGATGTGTGACACTGGGAACATTCTCTAATCTCAATCTAGTTTCAACATTTGTAACTGGAATAATACCTAAGTTATATGGTTGTTATACAATTAAGTGACATGGGGCATTAAAGTGTCTGGCAGACACATATTTAATAGCTGTTTCTTTCCCCTTACTTCCCTTCTTTCAGCATTATGTAGACAATAGATTTTACTAACTTTTATTAGAAAAAAAATCCAGTTTCAGATGGTAATGTTGAAAGAAAAGGAGATAAAGACTAATTTACAGGAGGATCTAAAGATGGATTGAATTTTGACAAGCAAAAGAAGGATGTAGGACATGCTACCCAGGGAAGAATGTAATCAAATGTATGATGGCTGTAATTAAAAGGTGTATGTGGAGAATAAGTCTCCTGATGCTATTGAAATGTAGACTCTATTGGCCAGGGTTAAGATATATATTTTATGTTTCTATCTCTTGACCTATAAATTAATTTTTACTCAATTGTTTGTATATTGCACACAATATTCTGTTTTTTTCTTTTAAAAACATACTTTGGAGATCATCCTATGTGTACATAAAGCTCCTTCTTTTTCTTTATTTACTATTTATAATATACCATTATGTGTATATACTGCAATTTATATAAACAGTACTCTAGTGGTGCATATTTAGGTGGTTACCATATTTTACTTTTATAAACAAGGTTGCAGTGAATAATCTTGTATACACATCACTTTACCACATGTGTAAGTAAATCTGTAGGATAGAGTCCTAAATGTGGATCTGCTGTATTTGTAATTTCCATAAGTCTGGTCAAATGCCCTGCAAACATGTTTTATTGATTTCAACATACATAGTCTATGTATGAGACTGTTTCCCTGGACTCTAGTTGATACAGAGTTAATCATAGTTTCTGAATTTGGCCAAAATCTTCTAGATTAAAAAAATGCTATTTTAATGTACTTGAAGAAGCATTTCTTGAACGTCTTTTTATGTATTTAAGATTTGTCTGTATCTCCTTTCTGTGATCTATCTGTTCATAGTCTCTAATCATTAGGCTGCTGGATTATTGGGACTTTCCCTATTGATTAGTGGAAATTCTTTATATATTAGAGAAATTAGCTTTTTGTTTCTTATGCAGACATTTTCTCTCAATTTTTTGTTGATTTTGATTATTGTGATTCTTACCACACAAACTGTTTAAAAATTTTTTTATATAGTGAAGTTTATCAGGTTTTTATGGCTTTTGGATTTTGTTTATACTTAGAAAAACTTTTCTCACTTGAGAGAATTTTTTTTCATGGTTTCATCTATTTTATTGTTTCATTTCTTATACTTAAATCTTTGATCAATTTCAAATTTATTGTGGGGAGAGATATGAATCCAAGTTTGTTTTTTTAAGGTGGCTACCCAGCTTTCCCATCACAGACTATTATATAATTCATATTTTCAATGCCATTTTGAAATGTTTCCTGTATTTTACTATATAACTATATGCATTTGGATCAATTTCTGGATTTTCTTGTCTGTTTCATAGGCTTTTCTGTCTATTTATGTGCAAGTAGCAAATTTTTAATTTATATTAGTTTTATAATATGTATCAAAACCTGGTAAAAATGGTTTCTTTCTCTTGCTTTAGTTTTTCAGAAAATGTATGACTATTTTTACTTGCTTATTTTTCTGGAAGAATTTTAGAGTCAATGAGGTGTCCCACACCTACCCTCTAAAACAAATACATCAACTTTATAAATTAATTTAGGTGACATTGACTTCTAAAGTATTTTTTGATATTCCTTTCCAAACACATTCTACACTTTTCCTTATGTTCAAGTGTGTATGTGTGCAGGTGTGTATATGTCTATGTATGTGTGTGTATATTTTGTGATTCTCAAGAGTAGTTTAAATTTTTCTTCATATAGATCTGATTTCTCATTAAGTGTATTCCTAGATTTTGTTGTTGTTATTGCTTTTGTAAATCTTTTTCTCCTGTAGATCATCCAACTGGGTATTGTTTATAGTATAAGGACTGTGATTATTCATTAATCTTTTACCAAACCACCTTATAAAGTTCTCTTATTGATGTAATACTTCTTAAAATTGATTTCTTTGTTTTCTCCAGGTATACAATCATATCATCTGCATGATGGTAATTTTGTCTCCTTTTTTTTAGACCCTAGTTTATTTTTCTTTTTGAATTGTGTTGGCTAATACCTCCAGGATAATGTTAAATGAAGGTAATGGTAATAAACATTTATGCTTTATCCTTGACTTTAGTAGAAATTTTTTCTCTGGAACAATTTTAATATCATTGGAATGATCAATGTTTTGAAGATTTGGCAGAAGTAGCCCATTAAGTCAGATGATGATTGAGATGTACACTTCTTTGCATTATAAAGTATGATTATCATTCCCTTCTTATTAAGAGTTTTAAAAATCAAGAACATGTAAATAGAGAACAAAGGGAAGAAAATAGATCATGTAGTGTAAAGTTTTTTAATAGAGGCAATAAAAACAGAAAGCATGACAAAAATGACAGAATTAAGACCCAACAAGACTGGCCTCCATAAATGTAAGTGGGTAACTCACCTATTAAAAAAATCACTTTTGATCATAATAAAAAATTCAACTCTATGTTTTATATAAAAATTATGCCTAAAATAGATGCCTTGGAAGAGTTGAAATGAAAAAACCCTCAGATCTCTTTTAAACTGTTAAAAAAAATGCTTAACCTGACCCATGCAAGAGAAAGCTACAAATCACTATATTAAGCTATACCTTTTCACCTACCAGATTGGCAAAAATCATAAAGTTTAACGTCATAGTGTGTTGGTGAGGATGAGTGAAACAGGCACTCTTATACATAATTAGTAAGTGTGTACATTGGTAAACCTCTCTGGAGGCCAACATGGTGATAGGTATCAAAATTATAAATTCGTTTTCACATGTTTACTTGTAGAAATTTACCCTATGAGCACACTGAAATGTGTGTCTTTATAAGGATTTTTGTTTCAGTATTGTTTATAATAGCAAGAGTTTTGAAACAGCCTAAATGTTTAATGATATGGGTTTGATTAAATAAGTTATGCATGATTACATTATGGAATAATATGAATTCCTTAAAAAGAATAAGGTATAGATAAAGCATTATCTCTGAAATACGTTTTTAAGTTTAAAAAGCAAGGACAGCACATTATATTGGGTTGGCCAAAAGGTTTGTTCAGTTTTTTCTGTAAGATGGCTCTAGTAGCACTTAGTTGTCTTTAACTTCATTCGAAACAATTTTGTTAGATTGTATTGCAACAGCTCTCATATCAGCGTGCATTTAAAAAAAAACTTATCAAAATTGGTGAACTTTTGTGTAGCCATTTTTAATATTGAAGATGGAAGAAAAAGCACAAAATTTTCGGCATATTATGCTTTATTATTTTAAGAAAGGTAAAAATGCAACTGAAATGCAAAAAAAGGATTGTGCAGTGTATGGAGAAGGTGCTGTGACTGATGGAACATGTCAAAAGTGGTTTGTGAAGTTTCATGCTGGAGATTTCTCACTGGGCAATGCTCCATGGTCAGGTAGACCAGTTGAAGTTGATGGCGATCAAACTGAGACTTTACTTGAGAACAATCAACGTTATACCACACGGGAGATGGCCGACATACTCAAAATATCCAAATCAAGTGTTGAAAATCATTTGCACCAGCTTGGTTACTTTAATTGCTTTGATGTTTGGGTTTCACATAAGTTAAGCGAAAAAACCCTTCTTGACCATATTTCTGCAGGAGATTCTCTATTTAAACGTAATGAAAATGTTCCATTTTTAAAACAAATTGTGACGGAGGATGAAAAGTGGATACTGCACAATAATGTGGAAAGGAAGAAATCGTAGGGCAAGTGAAATGAACCACCACCAACCACACCAAAGGCCGGTCTTCATCCAAAGAAGGTGATGTTGTGTATATGGTGGGATTGGAAGTGAGTCCTCTATTGTGAGCTCCTTCTGGAAAACAAATGATTAATTCCAACAAGTACTGCTCTCAATTAGACCAACTGAAAGCAGCACTTGACAAAAAGTGTCCGGAATTAGTCAACAGAAAACACATAATTTTCCATCGGGATAACACAAGACTACATGTTTCTTTGATGACCAGGCAAAAACTGTTACAGCTTGTCTGGGAAGTTCTGATTCATCTGCTGTATTCACCACACGTTGCACCTTCGGATTTCCATTTATTTAGGTCTTTACAAAATTCTCTTAATGAAAAAAATGTAAATTCCCTGGAAGACTGTAAAAGGCACCTGGAACAGTTCTTTGCTCGAAAAGATAAAGAGTTTGGGGAAGACTGAATTATGAAGTTGCCTGGAAAATGGCAGAAGGTAGTGGAACAAAACAGTGAATACGTTGTTCAATAAAGTTCTTCGTGAAAATGAAAAATGTGTATTTTATTTTTATTTAAAAACTGAAGGAACCTTTTGGCCAACCCAGTAATTTAGTGTTAAAAATATACGAAAATATTATGTATGTGTACACATACACATACACACACAGAGACTTGCACATGTACATATATCTATCTATCTATATATACCTGTCTGTAGATACATAGATTATTTCTATAAGGACAAAGAAGAACTGTTCAGAGTGATTGCTTTTGTAGAGAACTGGATGTCTGGGTAGAGAAGCAGAAGTAGAATGGAATGCAAGGAGCAACTTTAAGCATATAAATCAGTAAAACATATTGATCATTCTAAATGAACATTTTCTGTTATAATAATTATTGGCTTTTTAAAGTAGATCTAAATATAGATAACACTAACTTCTTACTCTGTTTTTTTTGTTTTGTTTTGTTTTATTTTTGTTTTTTGGCTGCACTGCATGGCATGTAGCATCTTAGTTCCCCAACCAGGGATCAAACCTGAGCCCCCTGCATTGGAAGCGCAGAGTCTTAACCACTGGACCACCAGGGAAGTCCCTAACTTCTTACTCTGGTAAGAGGATTTTGGAAGAAATTAAAGAATACTAATCTCATTGTCTTCAGGGGAACAAATACAAATACTAATTCTTCATCCCTTTTTTAAAAGCAAAATATAAGTATCTTGGATAAAATTTAAAGGGTAATGGCTAAAATAATAAAATATATAGTAAAAGTAAAGGAAACATAAATATGATGTAGCTCATGGAAGTTAGGAGAGGAGGAAAAAACCTCATGATAAATAGATAAAACAATGGCGTAAAAAGTTCACCATATCTATAATATATAACTACAAAAAATGAATTCATCTGACAAATCTTTTAATAATATACTATTTACAAAATAAAACCAAATGACATAAGTCTGAAACTAAAAGTGATAAAGATACACCAGGAAAAAATTAAGTGATTAACAGAGAACACAACTTTAACTGTACTTGTCTCAGACCAAAGAAAACTTAAGGTGGCACCTATTCCATATTTTCCAGACTTTTTTTTTAATAAACTTATTTATTTTATTTTTATGTATTCTGGCTGCATTGGGTCTTTGTTGCTGCACGCCGGCTTTCTCTAGTTGTGGTGAGCAGAGGCTACTCTTTGTTGCGGAGCACAGGCTCTAGAGTGCAGGCTCAGTAGTTGTGGCACATGAGCTTAGTTGCTCCTCGGCATGTGGGACCTTCCCGGACCAGGGCTCAAACCCGTGTCCCCTGCATTGGCAGGCGGATTCTTAAACACTGTGCCACCAGGGAAGCCCTCCAGACTTCTTTTAATAAGCCATCCAATCTATTATCTCCAAGTTTATCCAAAGGCTCCCTAAACACCTTTTTACTTTTTAACCAGAAATGTATACTTGGAGAAGAATTTTATGTCTTTTTGATCTTTTATTAAAAAAAACCTTCAGGGGCTTCCCTGGTGCCACAGTGGTTGAGAGTCTGCCTGCCGGTGGGGGGGACACGGGTTCAAGCCCTGGTCTGGGAGGATCCCACATGCTGCGGAGCGGCTAGGCCCATGAGCCACAACTACTGAGCCTGCGCATCTGGAGCCCGTGCTCCGCAGCAAGAGAGGCCACGATAGTGAGAGGCCCGCGCACCATGATGAACAGTGGCCCCCGCTTGCCACAGCTGGAGAGGGCCCTCGCGCAGGGATGAGGACTCAACACAGCCAAAATAAAGAAATAAATTAATAAACTCCTATCCCCAACATCTTAAAAAAAAAAAAACCTTCAAAATGTTGATATACAAGCCAATTTTCTCAAGATAGTAGGGCATCCTATATACATTTAGTTCTTTATTTTTTGTAAACTTAAGCCACTTACCTGTTTTCTTCCCTTTTTTGGATTAAAGAGAATACTTGTTATTTTTTAAGAGCCCCTGTTCATATGCAAGCCTCCCCTCCTGCACCTTTCTCAGGCAGCCACTCCTCTTTCCTGGTGCCTCTTACTGCTTTGTTTTTACTGGAAAATGTTCACCCAGAATAAGAGGTGCAATGCGATGGAGGTTTTTCCTTTCAAGGTTAAGACAGTGTGTTCTGCTTAATTTATGTTTTGCTTTTTTGGTAATTTCCAAAATTAAATTGTCCTATAGCTTAAGGAAATAGTTTTCGGTGACACCTAGCTTCTTCCTCTGGCTGATGACAACTTAAATCTCTGGAACCCCAAGCAGTTAGGAAGTCCTGACTTATTTAAATAACTTCAAGTCAGTTCCAATTTTGAGTGCCTATACTGTATAGAACTAGGCATTTGCAGCAACATGGATGGACCTAGAGATTCACCTACTAAGGGAAGTAAGCCAGACAGAGAAAGACAAATATCGTATGATATCACTTATATGTGGAATCTAAACAAAAGAGATACAAATGAAATTATATACAAAACAAAAAAGACTAACAGAAATAGAAAACCAATGTATGGTTACCAAAGGGGAAATGGGGGGAATGATAAATTAGGAGTTTGGGATTAACCAATACACACTACTATATATATAAAATAGATAAACAACAAGGACCTACTGTACAGCACAGGGAACTATGTTCAACATTTTGTAATAACCTATAAGGGAAAAGAATCTGAGAAAATATACATATGTATAACTGAATCATTTTGCTATACACCCGAAACTAACACAATATTGTAAATCAACTGTACTTCAATTTTTTAAAAAATAGGGGAAACTGAAATGCAAGTAGTCAGTTGTAGGGTTGTTGCTTTTTTCCTTCATTTAAAAAACCTGCAGCAAAGTGGGAATATGGGGCTTTCACATTGTCTTCCCTTAGCTGACTAAATGAAGGAATGGTCAGATGCTACATAGGATTACGGCTGTTTGTGCATACACTTAAGGAAGATAGTGTCTGGGCTGGAGGAGGACTTAGGAAAGGTAGAGGATGTAAGCCAGGGTAGCTTTAGGTAACAGAATATGAACACAAAGTTCCATTTAGAAAATACATTTGTGCACGGATGAAGGGTAAGATGTTGATGATATTTTGAATAAGTACTGAGGATATTATTATTACTGACCAATAAGGAACAAAGATTAAGCCATTTTCCTAGGTGAGTTGGGTGAGACATCTTTTAAAGATGTCATCACATATGAGCTTCCCCAAAAGCTGAGCCTCAAGATATGGGTGTGTTCTGAGATACTGAGATACTGATCCTCTCAGCCCTTGAGGATGCCAGGAGAGACATGAACTGCTTGGTACTGGTCCCCTCCACCGTGGAGGATTTTTGGAGGGCACTGGATAATGAAATCCTCTTGGTTTGTTTGGGACTTTCCTTGTTTTAGCACTGAACGTCTTGTATCTTGGGAAATCCCTCAGTCTCAGGCAAACAGGTACTGTCACCCTACCTCAGAGCAGTCTGTGCGCGCTGGAGGGTCTGCAGCAGATCCTGTGGTCCCCGTGGGCATTCAGCTCTTGCAGCTCTGTTGTGATGGACCAAGCTGAGCATGACCAGGAAGGTACTCTTCCACCTTATCATAAGCGTTACTAAGCAGTGGTGTTAAAGGCACTTGCCCATTTAACCTAAGTTGTTAAATTATTGGTGTAAAGTTGTTTCTAATATTTTTCATCCTTTAAATGCTTGTAATGATTTCTCCCATTTTATCTTGATATTGGTCACTTGTTCTCTCTCTCGTCCCCCTCCCCTCTCCTCCTACCCTTTTTCCCTCCCCTCCCAACCTTCTCGCTCTGCTCCTCCTCTCTCTCCCCTTTTGTTTTTTTGGGGTTTTTTTGAGGTACGTGGGCCTCTCACTGTTGTGGCCTCTCCCGTTGCCGTATTTTGAAATATCGCTTTTATCTCTCTTAATTCTTCTCACCTTAAAGTCTACTTTGATATCAATATAGTCATACCAACTCTCCTTTGATTAATGCTTGCTTGGTGTATCTTTTTTTTTCTTCTTTTACTTTTAAACATTGTGTATTTTTATATTTCTGGTGTATTTCTTATAAGCAGCCATAATTGTATTCTTTTAAAAATCCAGTCTAGGGCTTCCCTGGTGGCGCAGTGGTTGAGAGTCTGCCTGCAGATGCAGGGGACACAGGTTTGTGCCCTGGTTCGGGAGGATCCCACGTGCTGCGGAGCGGCTGGGCCCGTGAGCCATAGCCACTGAGCCTGCGCGTCTGGAGCCTGAGCTCCGCAACGGGAGAGGCCACAACAGTGAGAGGCCCGCGTACCGCAAAAAAAAAAAAAAAAAAAAAAAAAAAAATCCAGTCTAAAAATCTTGTTAACCAAAGTCTTTCATTCATTTATATATAATGCAATTACTGATATAGCTGGGTTTAAGTCTACCATACTTGCTATTTGTTTTCTATTTTTCCTTTTTCTTTCTGTTTTTTAAAATTCCTTTCCTGCTTTTGTAATAGTCAAATATTTTTAATATTCTACTTTATCTCCTCTGTTAGTCTTTTGTTATACTTTTTTTTTTTTGCGGTGTGTGGGCCTCTCCCTGTTGTGGCCTCTCCGGTTGCGGAGCACAGGCTCCAGATGCGCAGGCTCAGCGGCCATGGCTCAAGGGCCTAGCCGCTCCGCAGCATGTGGGATCTTCCCGGACCGGGTCACGCACCCGTGTCCCCTGCATCGGCAGGCGGACTCTCAACCACTGCGCCACCAGGGAAGCCGTTATACTTTTTAACGTCCTTGCTTCAGTGGTTACCCTAAAAGTTACAAGAGACATTCTAACTTATAGTCTATCTTAAATTAATACATTTACTGCTTTTTCAACAATTCAAGAAATTTAGAACAATATAACTCCGGTATTCTCTACCTCACTCTTGCCATTTTTGCTTTTGTCATATGCTTCTACATGTTGTAAGCCCCACAGACATTACACTATTGTTATTTTAAACAGTCAATATTCTTTTATATTTATCAACATATTTACCCTTTTCAGAACTGTCCATTGCTTTTGTACTTCTACCTGTTATTATTTTCTTGTAGCTTAAAATACATTCTTTAGTATTTCTTATAGTAAATGTCTCTTGGTTGTGAATTCTGTCAACATTTGTGTGTGTGTGTGTGTATGTTTTCTTTCAGCACATCAGTGGCCTTATCTTCTATTAGTTATTTATCCATCAAACCTGAATTGAATATGTCTTATTCAATCAAAGTTGCTTTCCTCAATAAACCTTTGTAAGTTAACTTACAAAACTTTTCTACTGAACAACTGATGAATCCTGCCTGGCTACTTTTAGATTGTTATAGCCATTCTTTAGTTTTCTTGCTTCCCTAGTGCTTTACTTCACAGATGGACAGAAATGGCAAATACATGAAATGAATGAAACAAGTACTGGGGAAAACATAAGTGCTATCCAAGCAAATTCAAGTTAGGATTTTATCACTGCTAGAGATCTGTCCCTTTAAGACATCAATACCATTGTCAATCTTACTTTTTTAGTTCACATTTTTTTCTTCTAATGAGATGATAAACATTTATCAGTGTTCATGTCTTATCTCTTTTATTCTATATGATTCATTTTGTGGTGTGGCGGTTTTCAAGTCTAAATTGGAAAGAAGCTTCTTCTGGCATTCTAGTTATAGTTACAAATACCAAATTCAAAACATAAGAGATTAATGGAGTCACATCATATGCACATTTAACTCATATAATTCAACCATACATGCTGCACAAAATTAAAATAAAGAAGAACACTTTGAATAGGGTGGATGATTTCACCCACGATTTCCCTCAATGAGCACAAGGGCCCAGCAGAGCATGAATGGGAAGATGTGAATCTGATCTCTCTTTAGATGCTCTTGTGGTGTGAACATCTTACTCCCCTGACCTCAAAGCCTGACCCCCAACAGAACACAATGCCATCATAAAAACACATAGTTAACTAGATGTTCTTTAAAACCCTAATATAAACCCTCCAATTACCCAGCAGCATTTGCATGTTCTATCACTTGACTATAACAAATAATTTTCTTCTAGAAGTATGATTTACTTGGAGGCCATCTGCAACAACATGAAATGTATCCCTCAGACTTTATTAAATGCTTCCAATAGATACCACCTCTTCTCTAATAGATTCTCATGAAATAGGATCAAAGTCTAGCCAAGAAGATAGGCACAAAAAACAATGGGAAATATATAATGCTTCATGAAAAGTGCTTCATGAATAGAGACTTGTACAAGTGCATTATGGAGACTTAGAGCTAAGTGGGAAATAACAGGTCAGCAAATGAACCGAAGCAAAGCATTAAAACCAATAAGAATAGCATGGAAAGCTCAAAAGTACACATTTTTTTTGAATGTTAATTGATGTAACTTTATTTTTTTTTTAAATAAATGTATTTATTTTTGGCTGCGTTGGGTCTTTGTTGCTGCGCGCAGACTTTCTCTAGTTGCAGCGAGCGGGGGCTACTCTTACTGCGCTGCGCGGGCTTCTTATTACCATGGCTTTTCTTGTTGCAGAGTACCAGCTCTAGGTGCGCAGGCTTCAGTGGTTGTGGCTCGCGGGCTCTAGAGCGCAGGCTCAGTAGTTGTGGCGCATGGGGTTAGTTGCTCTGCGGCCTGTGGGATCTTCCCAGGCCAGGGCTCAAACCCATGTCCCCTGCATTGGCAGGCGGATTCTTAACCACTGCACCACCAAGGAAGCCCTAAACAACAGGTCTTTAAAAAGCAAGATATTTATGGTAGTTTAAAACCCAGGAATATGTTGAGGACAAAGGCATTTGGAAAGGAAAGCTATATTATGAAGTGAATTAAGATGCTCTTCTAAGAAATTTGGATTTAATTCTTTTGTTACAAAAAGTCATCATCCTATTTGGTTCTTAAATGTCCTTCTGAGAAAACTGTGACCTAGGTAATTCTGGACTTCTGCACACACACCAGAGGTGGGACTTAAGCTCAGATGTCCCAGTTCAAATTCATTGCTCTCTCAACTCCACCAGACTACCTTTCACTGCAGATTCCAAGCTACTTCTCATACCTACAGTTAGTTCAGTCTTGTTTTTCCCTCACTATCAATCTGGTCATGATCTGCCCTTTCCATCTTTTGGGGTAGCCCAACCCTGACAATGACTCTGGACTTTCACTTTATTTGGAGTTTCAAGATGGCGGCAAATCTAAAGAGTTGTCAAAAGCAGACAGTTAGAATGTAAAATTACTTGGCTGTGAAATTTCTGTGGAAAATTCAAAACACCCTGCACTTAACACAATGCCAGAGCTGATTAGTGCAGTTTATTGCTAAGCCCCAAGGGACACCTGCAGGCTTTTACCTTCAGTCTAGAACCCCTGGCCCGAGGAAAGGTGTAATGCCATGTTAGTTCTGCACTCTTTCTATTAGAGTTTACTCAAAGCTGCCGACACCAGATGTGTTACAAACGAAAGTTAATTCTCCTCCAGCATCTGGATCGCATGTACCATGAGGGGCAAGATTTATGCCCTGCTGAAGCATTCCCCAGTTTTTAGCACAGAAGTGATTGAACTCCAGATGTTAACAAGATGCAGAGACCTTTTAGTATGATTAAAAACATGATTTCTTGTTTTGCTCATGACAAAACCCATTGGATTAACTTATTAGAAGTGGAGCTGCCGTCCTGCTCATTGGAAGCCGTGTCTACTTTAGCTATTGGAGCTTGTCGTCGAAGATTTTATGAAGAAAGAATGACTCACCAACTCCTAAAATCGTCAACTTCAAGGGCCTTCTCAAAATCAGAGGTTACAAAGGTAGATATTCTCTAAGCACTTAGATAAAGATTTAGCTGAGAATGAAAATCAACACAAGTGTTTGCATGAATTAACTAAATCAGAATCTTCTCCCTTTCAATAATTGTATTATCAAAAAACATGGAACCACAGCCTTAGAGCCTTAGAGCTAGAATGATTCCTCAAAGATCATCTGATCTGCTTTTCCCTTCCTCAGTCCTTCTCTTCCTCCACCTTACAGGGAGAAGAGAATGGTCTCCTTGTAGTGTCAGATGACTGAGAACCAAAAGGATCCAGTGTTTTGATACAGGTCTCAAAACCAGTAAACAATGAACTTGCTGAATTCATATCATCTATTTTCAAAGTATAGTATTTTCCCAATGATAAAATGCACTTGCCCATAATTTACTTTTTCCATGGTTGGAATGCATCTCATATTTAGTGTGAACATTCAGTAAGTTTGTTTATTTTTGTGCCCACATTTGTTATTAAATTAATGGTGCATATGACAGTCAATGGCATCTTAGAATCTAGAAAATATGGTAACTACTGGTTTCAGTAGACAGAAACCTTGAACTAATAAGCAATCGTCTGGATTTTTTACTACTACCATAATCTAAGAATCTGTAAAATGTGTTATTACGCTGGTGAGAAAATGCCTTCCTGTGGAGATACTCTTTTTATGGTGTTCTCATCTTACCTAGTCAAAATAAAGGAGGAACTAAATTGATTTTAATATAAAACTTTGAAATAGAACATATGATCATGTTGAATAGTCTTCATTAATCATGAGTTTGGTCTACTATTTCCAGTACACCTTTCGAGAGTTTGTGGACTTACTATCTAAATGGTTTATGAATTTTAAGACCTTAAGTCATCATTTACCTCCAATGTCTTTGTTTATTCTGTTCTAATGTCTTCCATGATAAAATTCATTTTCTTCATAAATCACTTATGTGACCCTGAAGAGATATGATGTGTGTAAGTTAAAAATAGTGTACTAGTGTACTGCTAATCATGAGTGGTGATTCATTCTTTTTTTGGCTGCGTTGGGTCTTTGTTGCTGCGCACAGGCTTTTCTCTAGTTGCAGTGAGCGGGGGCTACTCTTTGTGTGGTGGGTGTGCAGCCTTCTCATTGCAGTGGCTTCTCTTGTTGCGGAGCGTGGGCTTTAGGCGTGCAGGTTTCAGTAGTTGTGGCACAAGGGCTTAGTTTCTCCGCAGCATGTGGGATCTTCCCGGATCAGGGCTGGAACCCATGTCCCCTGCATTGGCAGGCGGATTCTTAACCACTGAGCCACCAGGGAAGCCCGGTGATTCATTCTTGACAACATTATCTATGGCCAAGAAAGGAAGAATCTGGAAGCACCTTTTCTTACATTTGTTTACAAGTGCTTTACTGTTTGACTCTGAACTTCTCTTGTCAAATTTACAGTAGAACTCAACCCATTCCACATTTCCCACCAAAATCACTCATATATTATAGATTTAACTAAAGATTTTGTAGCAGAATGGGAGGTAAGGTGTTGAGCTTTCCTCATAAACTTATAGCAAACAATTTAAATACAACTATCAGCTATTTAAACAATCACAGGAGACATTTTAATTATTCCCCAGGAGTTGTTTGCTTTGTTTTGGTGTAGTTTCCTCTTCCGGCAATACCCAGCCTTGCATTAATTTTTCTTTACTCCAGGATTTTCTGCCAGCAGTTTAAAGCTCCTCATCCCTATTCATTCAAGCTTTCATTCAACAAATAATTAAAGGCTTATTGAGAAGCAGTCACTCACCTACTGTGAGACAAATACATCCCAGGTAATAGGGATATGACAATGAACAACAACAAAAAATCCCAGCTCTCATGGAGCTTACTTTCTTCCAGGGGACGGAAATGGTGCATGTGGCAGATGTCAGATGAGAACAAGTGCCATGAAGAAAAAATATGTATCAGACTAAGGGGAAAGAAGGAGTGACTGGAGTGTTTGTGCACATGTGTGTGCACGCAAGCACGGGAGTCATTGAATTACAAGGGGAAGCTAGGGAAGACCTCTCCGAGAAGAAGACATCGAGAGAGACCTGAGGAATAAGGAGAACGAACCATGAGGAGTCAGTGGAACAGTTCACCTCCACTCCAGCTTCTACCACCAAAGTTCATAGATGACTCCTTATAGGACTCAACAAAGCAAAGGATCTACCAGCAACAGAACCAAACTTCCATGGGCATTTTGCCACTATGTTTTGTTAACAGTTCCTTATGGTCTTTGCCCTAATTCCTAAGAGGCTAATTAATCAAAATGTGTCTTCCAAACAAATCACTAACCTGAAATAAGAATCACAGGCCAGGTTGTCAATGTGTCTAAGCTTTTAAGTAGAATTCTTATAAAGCAAATCCAGAAAAATAAGAGCCACATAAAAATATTGTCTTCCTTTATCCTTTAACCTAACCCAATATTTCTTTTCTAGAAATCTTTCCTAAAGAAATGATACAAATGTGGACGAAGCTTTATGTGCAGAGATGATCACTGGACTATTATTTATAAAACTGAAAACTTGACAGTCTAAACTATAAGATAATTTTTATTAAAATAATAAAGTAGGGATCATTAAGCTGTTTAATGTCTACAAATAATTATTGATGATATGGTAAATTGACTATAAGTGATAGAGGTAGAGAAAATGGTATCAAATAGTGCACAGAATATTACCTCAACTATAAACAAAAAGTTTGGAAAAATTAGAACTAACTCTAACAAAATTGAGATATTAGTTTTGCCTACTCTAGATTTCACATAATGGAATATACAACAGTGTAATGGAAAATACATATAAGTGCACATATTCTTGTTTCTCGCTTTCTTCTGTCCGTGCAATGTTATTGAAACTTCATGTTGTTGAGTGCGGCAGTAGTTCGTTCCTCTTTTATTTTTAAAATTATTTTGGCTGGGTAGTATTCATAATTTGTTTCTCCATTAACCTGTTTATAGACCCTTAGGCTGTTTCCAGTTTGGGGTCATTAAAAATAAAGCTGTTATGAACATCTGTATATAAGACATTTTGTGGACATATGTTTTCAGCTTTTATTGTAAATACCTAGAAATGAAATCACTGGTCAAACAGTAAGTGTACTTTAATACAAATTGTCAAACTGCATTCTAAAGAGGTGTACTATTTTACACTTCTACCATCAATGTATGAGACTTTCTGTTGCTTTTCATCCATAAAACCAGTGAATATTGACAGGTTTTTTTACCATTCTAAATGCATGTATAATAATGCTTCATTGTGGGTTTGATTTGTGTTCCCTGATTACTGATTATGTGTAACATATTTTCTGCTACTCGTTGGTCATATATATTTTTTCTTTTGCAAAAGTTCTATTCAAATTTTTTAACCATTTTTGAAAACTTGAGGGTTTTTTAATACTGTATAAGGCATATATACATATATATATGTATACATGTATTACATATTATCTGATATTGTATTATCATAATGTCTTATAGACATTTCCCCCCCAGTCTATGGCTTGCATTTTAATTTCCTAAGGATGTCATTTGAAGACCAGAGTTTGGTTTTTTTAAAAGTTTTTAATTAAGTTAATTTAATATTTTTTTCATTATGGTTAGTGAAAATCTTTGTCTTTTTAATCAACCTAGCTAGATGTTTATAAATTTTATGGACACTTTTAAAGAAGTAGCTCTTAGATTTTTAATTTTTCTCTATTGATTTTCTCTTCTCTATTTCACTGATTTTTGCTCATCTTTATAATTTTCTTCTTTACACTTCTTTTATGTTTAATAGTCATCTTTTTCTAGCTTTTTAATTTTTGAATTTTATTTTATTTACTTTTTATACAGCACATTCTAGCTCCTTAAAATGAAAGCTTAGATCATTGATGGCAGACATTCTTTTTTTTCTTTCTTTCTAATATAAGCACTAAAGCTATAAATTTAACTCCAGGCACTGCTTTAGCTGCATCCCAGCTAAATGATATGCTGTTTCCACTTTCATACAGTTGAATATTATCTTATTTGCCTTGCAATTTTCCTCTTTAATTCACTGCTTGAGAGGTATGTTGTTAAATTTCCAAATACATGGGAATTTTTTTATATATCTTGTGTTATTAATTTCTTATTTAATTTTGTTGGAGTTAGAGGGGATATTCTGTATGACTTCAATTCTTTTTAGCCTATCTGAATGTATTTTATAGTTCAGCATATGGTTTCTCTAGGTAAATGTTCCATTTGTACTTGAAAGGAATGTCTATCCTGTCATTGTTTGTGTATGTCAAATAGGTTTCAAGTTGTTTGCTAGTGTTGTTCAAACTTTCCTGACTGATTTTCTATGAACTTGTTTTATTACTAGGACAGAAGTGTTTTTGCACCCAACTATAATCATGGACTTTTCTATTTCTCATTTCATTCTTATGTTTCCGTTTTATGTATTTTTGAAGCCCTGTTTTTTTTTAACATCTTTATTGGAGTATAATTGTTTTACAATGGTGTGTTAGTTTCTGCTGTATAACACAGTGAATCAGCTATACATATACATATATCCCATATCCCCTCCCTCTTGCATCTCCCTCCCACCCTCCCTATCCCACCCATCTAGGTGGTCACAAAGTACTGAGCTGATCTCCCTGTGCTATATGGTTACTTCCCACTAGCTATCTATTTTACACTTAGTAGTGTATATGTGTCCATGCCACTCTCTCATTTTGTCCCAGCTTATCCTTCCCCCTCCCAGTGTCCTCAAGTCCATTCTCTACATCTGCATCTTTATTCCTGTCCTCCGCTTAGGTTCTTCAGAGCCATTTTTTGTTTGTTTTTTAGATTCCATAAATACGTGTTAGCATATGGTGTTTGTTTTACTCTTTCTGACTTACTTCACTCTGTATGACAGACTCTAGGTCCATCCACCTCACTACAAATAACTCAGTTTCATTTCTTTTTATGGCTGAGTAATATTCCATTGTATATATGTGCAACATCTTTATCCATTCATCTGTCGATGGACACTTACATTGCTTCCATGTCCTGGCTATTGTAGATAATGTGAAGCCCTGTTATTAACTCTATACACATTAAGATCTCTAGAAGTTCAATTTGATTCTTCTTTACTGTCTCCACTTCTCGTTCTTATGTTCCTCTTTTACTTTAAATTCATGATCATATTTGTAATAGCTGTTTTAATATTCTTTATCTGCTAATTCTACCATCTCTATCATTTCTGCATCTGTTTCTATTGATTCATTTTTCTTTTGGTTATGGGTCGAATTTCCAAGATTTTTGTTTATCTAGTCCTTTTTGATTGTGACTATTACACTGATGAGTTTGGGTATTTTGCTTTCTTTTTTTTTCTTTTTTTTTTTTTAGGGACCAGCAGGGAGTTCCTTTGGTCCACTCAACCTTTGGTAGTGCTGTACTAAAACCTTTGTTTTAACCCCATCAATATCTGTTTTGTTCATCCCACAGTTTAATAGCTCTCTAACAATTTCCACCCTGCTGGATGAATCCTGTGACTCTCCTGTTTCTTCTTTGGTTTGTCCCTATCAGTATTTGCTTTATTCATCTTACTCCTTAATAAGGTTTTAAAAATTTCCACCCTAAGACTAGCCTTTTGATTCTGTCCTCTTCCTTTCCCCTTTCTCCTATTAACCTAATATTATTAGAATCTGTGAGACCCATAAGGGGAAGCTGAAATAGCAAATTCAACAAGGCTTCCTGAATGTTTTCTTTCTTTAAAGAGTGTTGAATTTTGTTTGCAGTGCTGGTTAGATTAATTGAGATTCCACTTAGTTTTTTCAGGCTTTGTTTTAAAAAAGCTTTCTTGGGCTTCCCTGGTGGCGCAGTGGTTGAGAGTCCGCCTGCCGATGCAGGGGACGTGGATTCGTGCCCCGGTCCGGGAAGATCCCACATGCCGCGGAGCGGCTGGGCCCGTGAGCCATGGCCGCTGAGCCTGCGCGTCCGGAGCCTGTGCTCCGCAACGGGAGAGGCCACAACAGTGAGAGGCCCGCGTACCACAAAAAAAAAAAAAAAAGCTTTCTTAGTGGAAGTGTGAGTTGTCTCTCCTCTAGAGCTAATTTTGTCCTACAACTAAGGTGTAAACTTCTTGAGTCTCTACTTTATGCTATGCGTGTTCAAAAAGTCCCTCCATTTTGGATGATTGGAATACAAATGTGGTCTCAAATGTGTTTTCAGGGACAAAGCTGGGGGATTATAGAGCTCACTTCATTTTCTTTACTTCCTATAGAGAGTAAAGTTCTGTGTCTGAAAACAATTTTTTTTAATATATTTCTTATATTTTGTCCAGTTTTCTAGATTTTTTTATGACAGGAAGGCAAGTCAGGTACCAGTTATTCTATCATGGTCAGAAAAGTAATTTTGATCTTTATATTATTAAAAATATCTGTTTATAGTTTCTAAATTTTCTACAACGAGCAAGTATTACTCAGAAAATATATGTAATATTATCACATGAGTTTTCTATTGTTTCTGTAACAAGTTACCACAAACATAGTGGCTTTAAAAACACAAAAATTTTACCTTGCAGTTCTGTAGGTCAGAAGTTCAGTAAGAGTCTCACTGGGCAATATCAAGGTGCTGACAGGGCTGCATTCCTTTTAGAGGCTCTAGGGGAGAATCTGCTTCTTTGCCCTTTCCAGCTTTTAGATGTTGCCTGCATTCCTTGGCTCATGGCCACTTTCTCGATCTCAAAGTTAGAAGCATAACATCTTCAAATCAATCTCTTTCTGACTCTGATTCTCCTGCCCTACTTTATCACTGAAATAATTTCTTCTGATTACATTGGAACCACCTGGATAATCCAGGATAATCTCCCAACCTCAAGATTCTTAACTTTTTCACCTCTACAAAGTCCCTTTTGCAATGTAAGGTGACATATTCATAGGTTGCAAGGATTAGAATGTAGATAGCTGTGGGGGACCATCATTCTGCCTACCACAGTTATTAAGGTATTTGTCACCAATTATTAGGATAATAAAATCGTCATTCTTAGAATGTACTATAACAAAAGTTATTCTGTTGACATATTCCATATACACTCTGAAAGACATGAGGGCACCTGGGTTTTGGTAACATTTAAGCAGATTTTGCTATGGATTTTCCTGAGGCTGTGTGAAGTCGATATACTGCTTATGTCATAACGGATGATGCTTTGTCTACAAGGTAGATAACATATTTACAGATAATTGGGATTTGCCAAATATGGCCCTAAATTCTTTGGTTCCCAGTCTCTGATTTTCCTCTAGCCTACCCCTGATTTCTTGTGACATCTCTGAGCATACCTGCCAGATGAATTTTTACAGCTATTACCACTCCATAAGCACTGTACTGAAAATTTTATTCTCAGAAGTTACCAAAACATTCTCCTTTTGATATCCTAGGTCTATAAATGGTACCATATTTTTCTAGACTTAGGCTTAAAACCACACTCACACTTGCCTAATTTTTATCCTGATCTTTACTTTATCCACCTAATCTATTGTCAGACTTTGTAGGGTTTTTTTTTTTTTTTAAGAAATCTCTCAGACGAGCTCTCACACACTTCGTTTCATTTTAATTCCCACAACCATCACTGTATTTCAGGTTCTTGTTATTATAGTTGAATTTTCACAAATACTTTCTAAAGAGTCTTCTTACTTATAATCTTCATCCAAACCACTTTGGCTAAATGAGTCTTCCAAAAGATTCATTTCTACACAAAAAGTTTTGGATTTTATTTTAGTGTTCATAAAATAAATTTCTAATTCTTCAGTATAACATAAACCCCTCCACACTTTCATTTTAACAATTTAAATCCTTCATGTTGTATCTCAAATTCAACTTCCTTTTGTTTTCCTTGACATTCCAGATTTTAGCAGTTTCTCATCATCATGAATGCATTTCTACAACAGTCTTCTTTCAGTAATTTTCAAAATATGTCTTGATTTATCTTTATATAATTACATCCTTTTATGTTTTACCCTTTAACTGAAACTTTCAAGTATAGAATTCATGTTTTATAAATTTTTGAACCCTTTGTAATATCTAATACCTAGTGGTTAATGAACATTTATTTGTGGGTAAAGGAGAGTGGGATTTAGGGCTACATTTTTCCCAGGGTTTTGTTGTTGTTGTTGTTGTTGGTTTTTGTTTGTTTGCTTTGAGTGGATAGGTTTTTATTTTTTAATTTTTTTAATTAATTTAATTTTTTTTTGGCCATGCCCCATGGCATGCAAGATCTCCCCAATCAGGGATCTTCCCTGCAGTGGAAGCGTGGAGTCCTAACCACTGGATCACCAGGGAGTTCCCTGGATAAAGTTTTGGAAACATTTTAAAAAATGCACTTTTATTGTGTCCTTAAAACAATTCTGTAGGGTTAGATTAGATATCTCTATTTGAACAACTATGTGATTTCCATAAAGCAGTTCAATTACTGATAGAAAGAGTCAGGTCACCTTATTCCTACTTCTATGTTCTTTCTGTTCCATTCTCTGGCCTCTCAGAATTTGACTCAATATTTCTTATTTTATTAAAAAAATTTTAGGTCTCCGTGCAACGACCTTAGTAACAACATAGACTATGTTAATAATTTTTCTCTGAAACTGACCTCACTCTTGGTTCTCTGTTGGCAGAATAATCTTCCTATAGCTCATGAATCAAATGTACTTTGTTTTTACAGCAGAACTGAAAAGATTTTTTTGCTTCCTTTACACTGTCTTGTATTCTTGATTCCTCTGTTTTAGTTCACTCTTTTATTCAAATCGGAAATACAAAGTATACTTGGATTGTTTTAAAACTGTCCCAAATATCTCTAGGGTTGACGCCACTGTTAAACCTCATGGAAACTCTAGTTTGTTTGGCTGAATCTGGGACTGGGATTTGGGGAATTATGATAATTATGGCTCATCTTATGATCCCAGGCCAAGTATTTATTTTTCTTTGCTTTCATTGCTCCATCAGCAAAAGGTAAAATCTATTCTGTGTAACCAGAAGGTCGATTACAAAGAATAGTAAAAGTTGCATGCAGTTTGTGAGCTTAAGGCTATATATAAAAGCTAAATATAGCCATCCCAACTGCTGCAGGGGATTAGAGCTTTCAGATCCTTCTCCCATGAGGCCCGGCAATGAGTATATTTCCCAGCTCCATTTTCAAGACCAAATGACATAACACATTTTTAAATGATAAATCTGAGGTATTTTTAAATCTCAATAATATTAACAATGATGATGATGAAAATGATAGATAGCCTTTGTTGAGCCTTAAGAGTGTAATAGATTCTGGATCAAACTTTACAAAACTCCTGAGAAATATGTATTACTATCTCTTTTTTGAAGAAAAACAAAAATAACTGAGGCTTAGTCCAGATAAGTGGCTTGTTTGAATTCACAGAATTAGTGAGATGAAAAACTCTCACCTCTCTGACATCAAGCTTGAGTTCATAACCAGCATACCATATCACTTTCACTGACCAAGGCACTGGGCTCGCAGCAGACAGCTGTGAAGTGGGAACTCTTGTCCTTTGTGTCAACAAGTATTGTTATGCTAAGAATATTTTAACAGAAAATAAATTAGAAAATAACTACAGTTTTCTGCTTACTTATAATTTGGTTTAAGTATATGGTCCTATGCTGTCTTTGTTGGTTTTCTTTCCTTCCTTCCTTCCTTCCTTCCTTCTTTCTTTTTTTTTCTTTTCTTTTTTTTTTTTTTTTTTTTTGCAGTATGTGGGCCTCTCACCGTTGTGGCCTCTCCCGTTGCAGAGCAGAGGCTCTGAACGCGCAGGCTCAGCGGCCATGGCTCACGGGCCCAGCCGCTCCGCGGCATGTGGGATCTTCCCGGACCGGGGCACGAACCTGTGTCCCCTGCATCGGCAGGCGGACTCTCAACCACTGTGCCACCAGGGAAGCCCCCTTCCTTCTTTCATTTTCCTCTTTTTCCACCTCCATCCTCCTTCTTCCCTCCCTCTCTCCCTCTTTCCTTCTTTTCTTTCTAAAAGTTAATGGCTTTGAACTTCAATTCTATTAAAAAAGGATTTGTTAAATTGCCGTCTATTTCCAACACCTATCCACCAAGTCTTCATTAAATTGAAGCAATATTTTGGAGACATTTAGAGCAAACTTATTATTATTATTATTATTGTTAGTGTAATTGCTTTACAATGTTTTGTTAGTTTCTGCTATACAGTGAAGTGAATCAGCTTTATGTATACCTATATCCTCTCCCTCTTGGACCTCCCTCCTGCCCCCCATCCCACCCGTCTAGGTTGTCATAGAGCACCGAGCTAAGCTTCCTGTGCTTTATAGCATGTTCTCACTAGCTATTTTACGCATGGTAGTGTATATATGTCAATCCTAATCTCCCAGTTAGTCCCACCCTCCCCTTCCTCTGCTGTGTCCACATGTCCGTTCTCTACATCTACGTCTCTATTCCTGCTCTGCATATGTGGAATCTAGAGCAAACTTTTGACTTTTGTGACATGTCATCTAATTTGAGATAGTAACAGTAATACCTTCTATTTATTGGGCAGTTTATTACTGATATCAGAACCTCTCTCTAGGCAATTGTTCTTCAATTTCATTGATATCAATGTAGCATTCAAGGTGTTTTGGCAACATAATAGAGCAACTTTCTTCATCCCTTGGTTGTTATGGCTAACAGAAATGGCACAGATGTGTACAGGATAGACCATCATCCAGAAGTACACTCATTACATACTCATTGATCTCCTCCCTTGTTGACGTATCGAGGCTTTTGGACCTTATTAGATTCCACCAACCCACTCATTCATTCCACAACAAAACACTGGGCACAAGAGTGAACAAAACAGGTAAAATTCTTAATTTCATGGAGCAGATACAATGCATATATTATAGTCATGTTCAACAATCTTTACATACTCCTTAGGCTGGGTATAGTTTGTCTATGGGCACAGGACTCTGGAGATTTGATGAAAAAACTCAGCTTAAATTTTTAGATTAATTATCATACAAATATTTTTAGGTTGTTACTCTTTGGGCCTTATTAGTCTAGATGTATTTCTCCTTGGATAATCTTGGTTCACCTGCATTTTTCCTTTTGCCTTTTGTTTTCTTCAGTAACCTCAGCCCCCGACCCCTTCACCAATTACTCCCCCTCCCCACACTCCACCATTCTTTAATATTTTTAAGAGCCCTGTCAGGCTTCATTTTATAGATGAGGAAATTAGACTGAAGGAAGTTAAATAACTTACTCAAGGCCACACAGCTAGTCAGTGGTAGATCTGGGATTTTGACTCATATATATCTCACTCCAAAAATTGTATAACCAACCACAATTTTTATTCCTGTACTCTTTAAAAAATTTCTTCCATGCTTTTACTATTAAGTACTTAATCACATGGGATTATGATTTCTCTGAGATAGTCTGTGACTCCTGGCACAATCTAAACTCTGGTCTGTAACTGTGTGAATGATAAAAGCATATATTATTTTTGGTACAATTTTCAGCTTACAATGGTTCTGATCCATTGTAAATTGTAATGTTTCTAATACCATTCATTTTCAAGAGGAAAATCATCCATTTTCTTTGGGAAATTCTTTGGTCTTCTGTTCAGTCCTTCCTGATCTCTACCAATCCCCCAAATCACTAGGCAGAAACCTTGTTCTATGGCCAACCCTGACATTTTTGAATGACTGTATGTAATTATCAGTCTGAGGAATTCATTTTTTGTGTGTGAGCTATTGTGAACGTCCAGTGTCTCAGGTTCCTTTATATAAATCTCCTCACCCAAAACAGATGAACAAAAGTATTACCTTTTCTGATAGCTGTTCTGAACTTACACATTTTTCTAATATGACCTGAGCTGAGGATAGTGGGATTAAAAAGGGGCCCTATGTAAGCAGAATGAGTTCTTTTTGGAGAGTCAAATCACACAAGGACACTCCATGGTTAGGAGCATCGTTAGAACCTGTTTTACCTTAGCAAAGTTACTCAACCTTTCTGGGTCTGAGTATCCTAATTTATAAAGTTGAGTATATTATACTAGACAGTGACTATACATCAGCATGGTGAAAGAGATTCTTAAGAATACAGATTCCCAGTCTCCACTTAGAGATTGGATTGGGAAGGTCTGAGATTGGATTGGGAATCTCTGTATTTTAACTACTTGCCCAGGTGCTTCTATTTTGCAGAATGTCTCTGAAAAGAGATTGTGTGAGAACTACATAATATTCCATGCTTCAATACTTCAGTGGATTTTTGGTGTGACCCCATTAAACCTATTTTTTTCCACTTAGGATCCCTGTCACAAGTAGGAGAAAGCTATCATCCCAGCTGTAAGCCTCTCATTCAGGGCTCTTGCCACAGCCAGCAGTGTCCTTGGAGTCTAGTTCAAAGCTGGAGAAAGTGAACCATGGAGCTGGGAGCCATTGGTGGAAGGGCTGGCCTGAAGGAAGTGAAGTGTTTCAGCCAGAATGTACTGACGCACAACCAGGAAACCACAGACTGGTGAAAACCTTTCCAAGCCTGAGCCCTGTGATCAAAAGAGGTACAGGAAGTAGCTCTGCCAAGAGTCCTTTCTGCTGCTGGCTGGAACCCTGAGCTTCTGAGGCTCTCTAAGTCAGCTCCCTGAGCAGATGCTGTCACCTACAGAGCCATTACTAAAGCATTTTCTTGCTTTGCTCTGAGGTGGCCCCACTGGTGGGTGGGAGTGAGTTGCTCTCTCTTTTTTTCTCTTTCTCGCTCCTTCCTTTTGGCAGAGTTTGTCATCTGATTGCTCACTTTGATTTTTTCAGAAGCCATAGATTACTGGATTCTTACGCTTTGCTAACTGGCCATTGTTTGATGCTCAGGGCATGTATACAAAAACCAAATCCTCAAACTCTTAGCAATACCTAGATCACCTGATCAGCAAATATCAATATGGAAATGAACTTCCTTTATTTATCACATCATAACCATTATCCCTTCTCCCAGGCTAGTCTTTCTTTGTTCCTTATAAAAATAGATTCAAACAGGTATTACATTCAGATCCTTGTCACATAGATCATGTCTGGATACAAGGTCAAAATAATTGTGGCCCTGTGAATTTTCTCTTTCCTTGGCCAGAGTAACTGCCAGTTGCCATGCAATAAATTACATCATCATATAGCAGATCCAGTTAATAGCTGAGACTAGCAGGATAACTGAACCATGTCCTGAGAGCTAAGTGATGGAGAAATTGGACATGGAGCACTTCAAATTGATGACCTAGTGACGGGGTATTTTTCCTGGAAAGAACAGGATAATTCTGAACTATTGATTTTGTCAAGGGTACAAACTCCCATGTAGAGGAAAATAAAGCAAGTGTGATGAACTTTTCATTTGGCCTTCTGCCTGGATTTCTTGCTTTTTGCCTTGTATTTCATGCCTCTATTTTTATTCTTTAAACCCTGACTAGATGGCCCAGCTATATTGGCCATGTGGCTTAAAATCCACACTCTTAATCTGCTTGTTTCCAAAATCTCAGCAAGAATGAGGTGGCCAATAGCTTTTATGAGACGATGCTCTGATTCTTAGCTTAGGTTTCAATAAGTTTAGGAGACTTGAAAAGTTCGGTGGGGAGAGGCCCTACACCCTCTGTAAAGATTTCAGAGGTCAAGATTTAGGAGACGATACACACAAACTGAGCAACAACAATCAAGTGTTTTCTGAATTATTCCTCGCCTGAGACTATTATGTATAGTAGAGACTTTGCAAACACATTGTGCTGCAGTGCATTTTGAGACATGCCTTTTTTGGAAAGTGCTAACTTTGTACACTGCTGACACTAAACATTTGAAAATAAAACTTTTTTTCTCTCTCTCTCTCCTCTACTTTTGGCTCAGTTTATCCTACCAAAACACACTTCAAAAGACATCTTTATAGAAAGAATGTTTCAAAAATATAATATTTCCATCTGTTATTTTAATAATACATGCTCTGGGACTCTCTTTATGAACAATTTTCTTTTCTTTCCTCCCATTTAGATGTATAAATATTTGATTCAAAAGCCCTGAGGAATAGTCAGCCAATCAGGTTGCTGAACTGTGAACATTCCTAACCCTATAATTTTGTCTGTAGCAGGCATCTCCTGCTGTGGAACTAACTGCTAAGGGATATAGCAATGTAATCCTCAGACTGTTCCATCTCAAGGTTGCTCTGAAGTGGAGAGAAGGAAACAGTCTTAATTTTGATAAAATAAACTTTATTTTGTAACTTTATTATTTGTTTTTCTTTCTCCTTTCAACACTTCATAATAGACCTGTCTGGTAATTTGAAGTCAGCCTCCCTCACTGAGGTGCCCTAGGCCACCCCATATTCTTGTAACTTTTTAAAGAGGTAGTCACACAATGTTTGGTCCTGTCATTCCAAAGTTCAGAACCCTATTTTCTTCTATGTCTTGTGAACCGAACCAAGCCATATACTAACTCTTATTAAACATACACAAATGGTGCTTTCCCAATGGATGGCAACAGAAGATGTGTAAGCTCTGTCATGCCACCCAGATATGTTGGAAATCTTAAACCATGTGCAAAACTTTAGTACCTTTCTCCTTGTTAGACTTCACTTACCAGACCTCTACTTCAGTAATTATTGAAGCATTTAATGTTACAACATGAATTTAATGGGAACACCCTCTTTGATATGAACTCAAACATGTTGCTAGGAATAAAAGATCTTTATGGATAAAATTTAATATATTTTGAATCAAGTTCAAGGAGATCTTTTGCTGTGTGTGAAGAATAAAATAAAAATTCCCTTTATAAAATTTTATGGCTAGATGGGTAGGGAAAAATATTTTCCAGGATCAAAATATTTTCTCATTTCTTCTTGAATTAACAAAAGTACAAAGTTATAGATATGCACATAAAATTAAGCTTAAGTATTAGAATTAAAATAGCCAAACCTTTCTGTAGAAAATAGGGCAAAAATGTAGGAGAACTTTAAAAATGTTTATAACTTTGATCAAGAAATTATGCCTTTAGAAGCCTACTCAGGAAATAATCAGGAAATTATGACACAAAAGCATATATCCAATGATGTTTATCACTGCCTTATTTAAAACAGTGAACAATGTAAAGAGTTTAAATTTAAACAAAAAAGCCCTTTAGCAGTCTGAAAAGGAAATCTCATATATTTAGTGTGACTTTTAAAAAACTGTTCTTAAATATTAGTCCTAAGTATTAATTTGAATATTGTCATCCTTTAGTGTTAATGAGCTAAACACTATATTAAAAAGTGCTCACTTCAATTTAGATATGATAAACTTTAAGATGATAATTTCTAGAGCAGTGATTAACTTTCACTTCTAGTGATGACAGAATAGCTTGTATCTGACCAACACTCCAACAATAACAACTTGAAAAGCTGGATAAATTCAAAAAAATTTTTTGATGACACTGGAAAACTATAAGACAGCTAGAAATAGAGGGTTCAATATCTTCAAAATAATAGAAAAAGCAAAGAGATGAGCCTAACATTTGGTGCTGCTTTTCCCATCAAGGATTTCCCAGTTTAAAAGCAGCCAAGAAATTAATATACTGAGGGAAACTTTTAGCAGTTTTATGGGATCAAAGGGACAAGAATTAGATATTGCAGTCTGTGAAGGTGTTGTATCTGGTAAATAATCAGGCTTTCATGTGGGACCCCTCAAGGACTACAAACTGAGAGTAAGAATGAACAGAATTATCCCTAACAGAGACTGGAACAAGCTCTAAAATCAGTTTAATCCCAGATTAAAATAAAGTGACCCGTGCAAGCCAATGGTCCACCAAAAGCAAAGTAAGTGCTCTGTGCAGGGAGATAACATCATCAAAATCTCCAACGATCTTTAAAATATTCCATACTCAATGCTGGCATTGAATAAAATATCAGACATTCCAGTAAGTGAGATCAAATAATCAAAAGGAGAGAAAAAAAAAACACTCAGGGAAAAGAAAAATTAAAAAGACCTATAAGGAAAAACATTTATTAGAGTTATGAGACATGAGCTTTTAAATAAATATGACTAATATTTTCAAGAAAATATAAGACAAGGTGAAAAGTTTTAGCAGAGAACCAGAATCTATACAAATAATTGAATTGGAATTCTAAAATTAAAATGTACAATAACTGAATTTTTAAAACAATAGATGGTTTTAAGAGCAGATTAGATACAGCCAAGACAGAATTAGTGAATTCTAAGGTAATCAGTTAAAAAAAATCCAGAATAAAATATAGAAAGACAAAAAAAAGTTCAGAGGATAAGAGACATATAGAAATGGAAAGAATGATAAATGTTTAATTGCAATCCTAGAAGAAGAAAGAGATAGAGAATGGGGTAGAAGCGATATTTGAAGACATAATGGCTGACAGTTTTCCAAAACTGCTGGAAAACATCAAGGCATAGATTTGAGGAATGCTATGAATGCCCAATAAGAAAATATGAAGAAAATGACACCAAGGAAAACCATAATAAATCTACTGAAAACCAAAGAAGAGAAAAATCTTAAAAGCAGCTAGATAAAAAATATTTTGATTTCAAAGAAGAAACAATGAGAATAATAACTGACTTTTCAATCAAAATAATGGAAGCCAGTAAATAATGGAAATCATATTCAAATAGCTGAAAGAAAAGAATTTCTTACCCCAAATTCTGTACCTGGTAAAATTATCTTTCAAAATTAAGGTAAAATAAAGAAATTTCCAAGCAATCAAATACTAGGATTCTTCATCAGAAGAACATCACTAAAGGTGATTGTAATGGGAGTTCTTCATGCAGAAGAAAAATGATCCTAGATGGAAGCATGGGAATACAGGAAGAGCTAAAGAGAAGTTAAAGTGAAATACAGAGAAATGAAAAGGGTAGATATTTAAATAAATAAATAAATAATAATAACAATGGTGATGATGGTGATGATATCTTGTGGGGTTAAGAGATACATATAAATCAAAACACATGACTTGAGAAGCACAAAAGTATGGATAGGAGTAAAGGAGTTAATGTCCTAAGGTAATTGCATGTATAGAAAATGTTGAAAGTATCAATTTACATAAGCCTTTTATAAGTCAAGGGTGCATATCATAATATCTAGAGTAACCACTAAAAATAGTGGAAACATTTACAACCAACAACAACAAAAGAAAACAAATAGTAAAATGATAGATTTAAATTCAAGTGTATTAGTAATTACCTTAAATATAAATGGACTAAATACTCCATCTTGAAGACTAAAATCATCAGACTTGTATTAAAAACACACACATACAACTGTATGCTACTTATAAGAGACACACTTTAAGTACATAAAAGATTGAAAGTAAAAAGGTCTAAAGATATATATCGTGTAAGTTGCTTTACATGTGTCTTTGCCTTCTTTCTCTACTTAAAGAAACTAGAAGTGAAAATCATAGACAAGACTTTGTGTGATTTGTGAGTGTGGTTAATATCAATACAAGAGAGAAAATTTGAAATTTCAGTCAGTGCATTCAAAATAAAGGTCTTGGCCTTCTATCAAAAGATTGTAAAATGAATGAAATTTAATGCTTTGACCTAAAATGTATATATTAGTTTATTAGGGCTGTCATAATGAACGTAGTTTGTGGAGGTGATAGATATGTGATTTCTGCATGTATCTGTTTGTATGAAATAACATGAGTAAAAGGCTTTTGCTTAGGAGGCAGAGAAAGGAGTTATGTGAAAGAGTAAAAGTAAGGATGGACAAGAATGGCCAAGAGAATGGCATTATGTCTGCCTTTTCATCTGGCCTCATGAACTGATTTTTAACCTTTTTGTAGAGAGATATTACAGACCAAAGCTTCAGGGTCTCTTTTCCAGAAAGATTTGAAGGAACTCTGGGCACAAGCACAACTACTATTGGGGCCAGTAACAAAATGCAACCCAGAATAGGAAAGAAGAACTCTTTCTGTCTCTTGCCTTACACTGTAGGTCTAGTACTCTGAGGCTCAAAATGTCCACCAGCTTAGATTGCTTTGCCTAGTAGGGCAGGGCACTGGCAAGACAGGCAACTGTGGAATCCCTTGATACGGAGGCTGTCAGAGAGATGTAAGAGCCCACTTGTTCCTTCCACTTGTAAAAGCCTCCCTTGGAGGCTTGCAGAGATAACTTGGAGAAATTGTGGGGCTTAAGGTACCCTGGAGGTGAAAGACACAGGTTCTTGAAAATTTGAGTTTTTAAATGTTGGTTACTTTATTTCTACCTAGGATCATTGGGTTACAATAAGACATTTGTTTCTGTGAGGTTCTTAGTTGTCCCCTTGACAATTTGTTTTCCCCATTGTATCATGGGAAAATATAACCTCATAATTTGGGATATTGACTTAAGAATTATGTTGGAAAATTTTTGCATGTGTATGGAAAGGTTTTGTAGTGGATGCTGTGCTGTGTGCTCCAGCCTTCACCTGTTCATCTCCCCTTTTAGGTGGGGAAGACTCATTTCCATAGCTGACGAGAGTGCTGCTAGCTGAAAGCCTTTATATGTCTGCTCTCCCTTGGAATCCCCTCACCAATGATCACACTCTCTTTCCAGGGCTGCCTTTGTCCAATGACTGGAGATTATAAAGGCCCTGCCCCGACCCCAAGTTGGACAACTTTGAAAGAACATTCCAGTTTCAGAGTTGCTACTGAGTTCAGATGAGTCCTTTGTTGTGACAGCAATGCAGCCTAACATCTCTATCTTCTGTTATGCTCCCTGTCACAAGTTCTTCTGTTCTTTTGCCACAAGTGTTAATTCCAAGAGTGTTTCCTAATGAATATCCTCCACACAAATCTCTGTCTTAGTCACCGCTTCTTAGGAAATTTGTAACAGTCTTGTTCACTAACTTCCACCTTCCTTTATAGTTTTCCAGGATATGAAAAGGAACTTAACTTTATTGAGAGAGGCACTGTGATTCATTGCCATAAACCAACCTTCCAGATACCTGAGTGGCAAAATTTCCCACAGTTTTCCAGGGGGCATTACAGGATGTTCAGGAACACTCATGGTTTTGTTTTTGTCTAAATTTATGTTAGCTACATGTGTTTAGATGAAGGAAAACTATTCAACTTAGATTTTAAAATGGGGACTATTATGGAATTAAAGATTGACTCAAAGAATTCAAGGAAAAAAATAACTAAAACTCAGGATTGTAGAATGGGGGAGGGTATTCTGGGAACATCACTGATCTTGAGAGAAGATAGAGGTTCTCTTTTATTTAGAACTTTGGTTTGATGATTTTGCCTCTAAGCAAAACATGGGTGGGTATCATCCTATTCCCCTCTCTTTTTTTCTGTCCAAGAAACTTGACTCTGGCAAAGTTGGAGAATTTCTATATGTTTTGTGAATTCTTAGAGGAGATATGCATTCGTTGGACCTGAGGTTACATTAAGTGACTCTAGAGCTTTGAGATGTGAATCTCTGACTCTGAACTTGCTTTGTACTTTGTGAGAGCCTGAGCTGCTTTCAGGTCTGGGAGAGACTTGTAGCATGAAGATTTTTGTCATTTTGTGTACCTCAAGAAGCCTTTGGATTTAGACTCAGATGCAGTTTTGAACATATACCACACATCTTTCATTATTATTTTAACCATTATAAGTAGAAACTAGAGCTTATAACAGCATTAAGAACCAATGATGATGGTTAAAATTAAGAATTCTTCCCACTAAGAGTTATCAAAAAGAGAGTAAAAAGACAAGCCATAGAGTGGGAAATTGTATTTGCAATACACGTATCCGTCAAAGGATTCATACCCAGGATATATGAACAATACCTACAAATCAATAAGAAAAAGACAACTTAGTTTTAAAAGGCCAAAAGGCTTGAAGAAGCACTTTGAAAAAGAGGAGATTCAAGTAGCCAGCAAGTGCATCAAAATGTGCTCAAATTCAATAGTTCTTCAGGGAAATCTAAATTAAAGCCTCAGTATGAGCCTACTACACAGCTACCAGAATAGATTGGCAAAGATGTTAAGCAAATGGAACTCTCATACAGTGTTGGTGGGAGTGTAAATTGGTATAACAAAGTTAGAAAACAGTTTGATACTATATATTAAAGATGAACACATGTATATCCGATGACCTAACAATTCTACCCTTAGGTATATAGAAAGTACATACATTTGATGATCAAAAGACATGTATGAAAATGTTTATAGTAACATTATTCAAGTGAAAACTGAAAATAAGCCAAATGTCCATCAATAAAAGAATGGATGAATAAATTGTGTTCTATGTATATACTGAAGTACTAAATAGCAATGGCAATAATCAAACTGAGTTACATGCATCAACATGGGTGAATCTCGCTAACATTATGCTGAGTGAAAGAAGCAAGACACAAAAGAGTATATATTGGACAGGGATGTAAATTTCAAAAACAGTCCAAAAATACATATGATGTTAGAAGTCAGATCTTTGTTACCTGGGGTGTGTGTATAGTAACTGGAAAGAAGCACAAGGGGCTTCTAGGGGTTGTGATGACTTCTTTTTCTTGATCTGGCTCCCTATTACATGAGAACGTTTACTTTGAGAATATTCATTAAATAGTACAATGATGATTCATGTATACATCAACAAAGGGAGGGGAAAAATACTCCAGAGGGAGTTTTGTTCACATTATGGGAAAAATATTTTTTTTCAGTGAAGAAATGAGAAAAGAGTACAGAAATAGCTCATTTGAGTTTTGCTTCCTTAAAAGGGATTTTTAATAATTTGGAGTATACTCCACGGAATTTTGGGATTCAAAACCTAAAGATTATAACCCTTTTTAATCTTCCTAAAATTAGTATTCAATCATGACCTCTGATTTCTGAAGCTGTTAGGCATGAATACGTTTCTTAAATGAGACATTCCTTTCATTAATCTTAACTAATGAAGAAAAATGTGGCCATTTACATGTGGCCCATTGTAGACTGTGATTTAGAGCACCAGAGAGCCCCAAGGATGGGTCATTGTTTGATAAATGGGGTGGTTATTTAACACTGAATCTGCCTCATCATGCACAGATCCAAAGGGAAAAGACGCAGGTGGTGGGTAGACATGATACTTTCTTACAAACTAATGAAGTTGAAAACTCTGATTAGAAACTTTGGGAAACTCTGGGTTACTGTAAGAATGTAGAGGGTCAGGGAAATAAGCCTGTGGAAGGAGACCCCAAAGGGGAGAAGGCTGAAGGCTAAAATAATCTGTTCCTAGGAGACACATTCAGATATGAGTGAGTCCATAAGAGACCATTTTTCTACTTTTTTGCTTTGAATGTATATAAAAGCTAGCAAGAGGTCTCAGCTGAGTGGGTTTTCTGGTTTTGTTTTTGGGGTTTTTTGGGGGTTTGTTTTGTTTTGCACTTTAAAAAAGGGCATGGACTCTATGTAGGCACAGATACATTTCCTAGCAAGGAAGGAAGGGGTTTAAAATCACAACTTCCTGGGGCAACTGGTTCCTATGCACTTCTGACAGGAAGGTGGGAAGTGGAGTGGGGACTGGGTCACAGTATTTAGGCACAAGAACCTCACCAATGAGGAGGAGCTAGGCAGGAAGAAGAGAGAGGAAGAGAGGCCTTGAAGAGGAAAAGAAGGAAGAAACGGAAGTGTTCTTGAGAAGATGGAGGGAGAAGGGGATGTGGAGGAGAAAAAGGAGGACTTGGGGGAGGAGGAGGGTGGTGGCTTCAGATCATGGACAGGGTTGGCTATGCCAGACATCCTCGGCCTTGGTTGGATCAGCTGGGCCTACTCCAGAGGAAGAAGTTGCAGTGGGAGAAAAGGTCAGTGGGAGGACCCCAGGGTCTGGCACACTTGTAGAAGTGGTGGCCCTGGTTGGGCCCAGGCTTATCGCATAGTTAAAGATGAAATGATTTAACTTGAGCTAGAGTTTCTATCTGAGAAGCCAAGAAACAGAGTAACAGACAATGGAGGGCATATACACTAGAGCTAGGGTACTTCTCCAAAGCAGAGTATAAGCCTCCAATGGAATGCAAATAGAATTTCTTAATTGTCTCTTCAGTGATATTTGCATATGCTTAGAAACTAGCATGGTCAAATGCTTATTTTTCAGATACAAATTACAAGGATGCCTCATAAGTGTTTTAATATTCTCAACAATGGTCTTCAATCAGTTTGGAATGGTTTTTATCTTTGTGAAAATAAATTTTACAAATAGTTGAACTATCTTAATATTTTGAAGCAATTTGTACTTTCTCTAGAATTTTTGCCATCTTTTAATGTGATGGTGGCAAAAAAAATTCCTTCAGGGAGTGAGAACAAAGAAAAATGAGACTGCCTTGGATTTACTTTTATACTTTCTCCAGTAGACATGAAATCAGTGTGATAATGCAAAGGGATTTTCAGAAAGAAGAAATGGTGGGGGCAAAGACTCTGAAAAGAAAGCATGTAGATCTGTGTGCCTGGAATGGAAGCTTGATGAGGAAGAGGACATTTACTCCCATACCATTAACCATTTGATCCTGTTTGTCTCTTTACTGACCATCCTTTCCAATGTCAACTTCTTGATGGATTTTGATTCTGAGGGTGAGAAAAGGGAGCCAATCACCCCATCTGGAGCTCTCCTTGACACATGGTCCCTAAAAGCATTTTGTACTCTCCTACTCTCTATGGCATCCATGGGCTTCCTTTCTGATCATTCATCAAAGTCGGGGACCATCTGCTCTGGGCTCTGTCTGCTCCATGGATGAAATAAAGGCATGTGTTATATGGCTCTATTCCAGCTTCCCCTTCTTTACATCTGTTCTGCCCCTTTGAACAGCCCATGGGGCATAACTGATGTCTCACCTTACTGCAAGGTGCATGACCCCTTTGCTTCCAGTCCTCTTTTACTTTGAAAAATACCTGCACCTCCTGCTGTTCAGGTGTTATTACAGAAATTCTTACCATACACCAAATCACTAGTTATTTAGATTTCTTTGGCAGTAACCCATTTTACCAATGAAAGGTATCAAAACCTTTCATTAAAGGAAATTCAACATTTCAACCAATTCTTCTATTACAGGAAGAATAACAACGTTCAATTTATATATTCCAATCCCTTTGAAGTACATTATTGACATTTGCTAACTCTACATCCTTGGGTTCCTCACCTCACCTCACAGGAGACGGTTTGAAGCTAGAACAACCTTGAAACTACAGAGTCTAAAATGAATTAAAACAGGCCTGGGAATGAAGGGACAGGACTAAAAAGAATATTGCAAAGGCCTTCCAAAAAATTGTGTGTGTGTGTGTGTCTGTCTGAATATGTAATTTACAAAGGTGCCTTTTTTTTTTTTTTTTTTTTTACTAAACCAGTGAACCAGAGAAGGACCTGTAGATGACTAGGAGAAATAACTTTAAAAAGGTTTCTTTAATTGAAGTATAGTTAATTTACAATTGTGTGTTAGTTTCAAGTGTACAGTAAAGTGAATCCATTATACATACATATACATATATTCTTTTTCAGATTCTTTTCCATTATAAGTTATTACAAGACATGGAGTATAGTCCCTGTGCTATAGAGTAGGTCCTTGTTGTTTAACTATTTTGTATATAGTAGCGTGTATATATTAATCCCAAACTCCTAATTTATCTCTCCCCCACCCCACTATCCTCTTTGATAACCATAAATTTGTTTCCTATGTCTGTAAGTCTATTTGTTTTGCAAATAAGTTCATTTGTACCATTTTTTTTTATTTCACATGTAAGTGATACCATACATTTGTCTTTCTCTGTCTGACTTACTTAGTATGATAAGTCTTTGCTTTAAAGATTTTATTCTTCTCCTCTAAATATGTGTTGGTTATTTTATGTTCTTTGAATTTCATGTGAATTTTACAACTAACTTGAAAATTTCTTTAAAGAGAACATGTCTGTGAATACAATTTCATTTCTTCCTTTCCAATCTGGATGCCTTTCATTTATTTTTCTTACCATATTTTACTGGCTAGATCTTCCAATTTAATGATTAATAGGAGTGGTAGAGTAGGCATTTTTGCCTTAGTCTTGTACTTAGGGGGAAAACATTTAGTCTTTTACCATTAAAGATGATGTTAGTTCTTTCAGAGATGACCTTCATCAATTTGAAAATTTTTCCTTCTATTACTAGCTTACTGAGAGTTTTGACCAGGAATGGATGTTGATTTTGTCAAGTGCTTTTTATACATTTATTGGGATTATCATATAGTTTTTCTCTTTATAGTTTAATATGGTGAATTACATTAATTTATTTTGTATGTTAAACCAACCTTGCACTCATGGAAGAAACTCCATGTGTCAATAATATGTTATCATTTTTTTGTATAGTTTCATTTGCTTGCATAAAATATTGTTTAGAATTTTTGTATCTTTGTTCATAAATGATATTTGTCTATCACTATCTTTGCTCTTATGTCTTTTTCCAGTTTGGTATTTGAGTAGTACTGGAACAAAATGATAATTTGGAAAGTATTCTCTTCTCTTCAGTTTTTTGAAAGTGTTTGTGTAAAATTGGTATTATTTCTTCCTTTAATATTTGGTGGAGTTCACCAAATTAACAACTTAGATGAAATGGACCAATTCCTTGAAAGACACAAACTGCCCAAGCTCACTCAAAAAGAAATAGATAATGTGAATAGCCCTAAATCTAATAAAGACATTGCATTTGTAGTTAAATTTTTCCCATAAAGATTATGATTGGACTTGGTGGATAGTTTTCTTCATATTTCTTGTGCTTGGAATTAATTAAGCTTTTTGGATCTTTCAGTTTATAGTTTTCATCAAAGTTCTTTTAAAGTGGCCATTATTCCTTCAGGTACTTTTTCTGCCTCTCCCCACATCTCTTTCAGATACACCTATGTTAGGCTGATTAAAGTTGTCCCATAGCTCACTGATGCCATTTTATGTATTAATTCTTTTTTTCTCTCTGTGCATTATCTTGGACAGCTTCTATTGCTTTATTTTCTTTCTTTCTTTTTTTTAACATCTTTATTGGAGTATAATTTCTTTACAATGTTGTGTTAGTTTCTGCTGTATAACAAAGTGAATCAGCTATATGTATACATATGTCCCCATATCTCCTCCCTCTTGCATCTCCCTCCCACCATTGCTTTATTTTCAAGTTCACTTATTTTTCCTTCTGTAAGATCCTATCTGCTGTTAATCCACCCAATGTATTTTTCATCTTGGACTTTTTGTTTTCATCACTAGAAGTCTGATTTGTTTTTTTTAAATTTCTTTTATGCTTCTACATAACTTTGGAACATATGGAATACAGTTAAAATAACCATTTTTATATCCTTGTCTGCTAATTCAAACATCTGTGTCAGTTCTGTGTCAATTTCAATAGATTGCCTTCTCACCTCATTATGGATTGTATTTTCCTGCTTCTTTGCATGCCTGGTAATTTTTGACTGGGGGCCAGACATTTTAAATTTTATACTTTGGGGTCCTGGATATTTTTGTATTCCTATAAATCTTCTTGAGCTTTCTTCTGAGATGTGGTTATTTAGAAACAGTTTGATCTTTTGGGGTACCTCCTTTAAGATTTGTTAGATGGGACCAGAGTATTTGATCTAGGACTAATTATTCCCCACTAGGCATATTTTAGGAGCTGGATTTCTATTTGAAAAGCAATTACTAAGGGATCTTACTATTCTATTTGGTCTTTAGGTAAGCTATTCCTGCAGGAAAAGTTTTCCAATGTTTGCTATGGTCAAATGCTTTTCATGTAGATATGAAAGTCTTGCCATATATATATATATAAAATCTTTGAAGTTCTCTGTCTCACCACATGACAAAAGTCATTAGCAAAGCTCTAGAGACTAGCTTGGTTATTTTGAACAGCAGCAAATTTTAACCCCATTCTTTCACTTGGGGCTGTAGCTTTCTTTACAGCCCCATAGAGAGGACCTTGACACTTTAGGCTTAGAACACCTGCTCTTTAGTTTGACCACTTCCCTCAGCTTGGGTTGGTTCACAATGTCTTCCTCCTGGCCTCTGCTACCAACCGAAGGATTTGCCTGGTACCCAGCATGGAGGGACAGGATAAAAGTGACACAGGCCAGCCATGGGGAACTGAATTAGAGAGGACTAGAACCTGATTAGGATGCTAAAGTCAAAAAAGTTCTATCTACTTACAAAAATATAACTTGTGTACCAAAATGATCATTAGTGTTCTTGCCTTCTAAACGGTTTTATTTCAGCCTATCAGGGAATAAGAAAATTCATGAGGGATAAAGAAAAATGGTCGTTGTCCCAAAGTGAATTATGGAAAATTCCCCATGAGGAGGTAGTGGAAAAAAGGCAGGAGATCTTCCATTTGTGGGTGGTCTAGCCAGTTTTACCAATTACCTAATCATGATTCCTATACCCTCAACTATGAAGAATAATTGTTATTCACTATCCAAAGTGCTTTTCCTTTAAAATTATCCTGGGCCAAATTACTGCATTTCTAAAACCAACTGGTATTTATAGTACTTTGGCAAGAATGTCATATATATTTATCTTTATTTTAAATTTAATTTTTATAAATCCTTTTTTAAAATAATACTGATTACAAACATGGCTGTTAGGTCCTTGTTGCCACTGTAACAAATGATCACAAAAACAAATTTATTATCTTACATTTCTGAAGGTCAGAAGTTTGTAATCAACTTTATTAGACTAAAGTCAAAGCACCAGCAAGAGTGGTTCTTTCTGGAGGCTCTATGGAAGAATCTGTCTCTTTGCCTTCTCCACCTTCCAGAGGCCATCTATATCCTGAACTCATAGCTGCCTTTTCATGTCTTCAGAGCCAGCAGCATAGTATCTTCAAATCTTTCTCTCTACCTGTTTATCTTCCATCATTACATTGCCTTCTATCTCCCTGATCTCGTGCTTCTCTCTTGTAAGGACCCTTAATTACATCAGGCACACTTGGATAATCTAGGATAATCTCTCCATCCTGAGATACTTAATTTAACCACACCTGCACAGTTCCTTTTGCAACATAAAGTAACGTTTACATATCCCAAGGATTAGGACATGACATCTTGAGGAGTCATTATTCAGCCTATCTGGTATTTGGAGAAACGGCAGGGGTACTCAGGAGTATACTGGCTCCATATATATCTCTACGTATTATACTAGCTTTCCCCCACACAACCTCTTTCTTTGAACTCTTCCTAAATGTCTCACAAAATCAATTCCAATCCTTCCCCAAAGCAGAGCTTGTTGTACTACTTGCTGCTTGCCCCACTTTATATACTACTTACTTCTTTTGCACGTGGCTTTGCTGCTTATTAAAAATGCTCACATTTTCTCTACGGATTCTCACTCATTTACTTATTTTTAAAAAGTGTTGAACATCTTTTATGGTCTGTATACTGTATTATGTATAGTTATGCAAAAATATATACATGACTTTGCCCTTCCCACCCTTCTCCTTGTGGTCCTTCTTTATATTTTATTTGTAGAATATCTTTTCTGCTAGTTTTCAAGTTTTTCTCATCACTAGTGTCTTTGTAAACAGTTGTAGTTTTGTTGTGTCCATGGGAGGAGGTGATCTCAGGATCTTCCTATTCTGCCAACTTGGCCACTTCACCTGCTATTTATTTCTTGAAGAAACTCGGTGTTTCGTCCTGTGAATTTTCCATATTCTGGATTTTATTCAAAAAGTTTATAAAGTATAAATAAAGTAGTCAAACCTTCAGAAGAAAAAGTCAATCAGAACAGATAAAGGAAATAGCTAACTTAAGAGCACTTTTCCCCCTAAGTTTTCATTACTAAGAACCTCCTTTTGTAGCAGATGGTTTATCTATTTCAACGGTCATCAAAATTGGTGCTGACTTACAAGACCTAAATGGTTAACATGGTTTGCAGTTCCAAAAGTCAGGAATGTATCCAGACAAAAGTGTAGAGTGTAAAAATAATATACGTATACACTGTAGATGGATACATATATGCACATGTATATCCACATATATTTGTATGTCCTATGTACATATCTAGATGTGTTTATAAACATGTTTAAATATATGATTTAAAAGCTTGTTTTCATTTTTCTTATGAAGTTTACTCAGTCAATAAATGAAAGCTTTGACTGAGCCTATATTTCTGCTAGTAAACAAAATAGAAACTTAAGCAAACCCATACATTCCAAACATCTTTTTCTGCAAAAGAGATTTCTTTTAATCCTAAAATATATATTCATACTTTGCTTGCATTACAAAAATGTTTGGATACAGTCCTAATTTCCCTGATTTATGGTAAGTAAATATTTTGTCCTATCATAGCCATGCTATGTTTATATTACGAATAAATAATGTACATTTTTGGCAATTAATGCATACATTTAAGTTATTCAGATCTATAGAAACAAGACAAATCATTTCTGTACTAAGATAATAGCTTCCCAACACATATCCTTGTTTCCATTTCCACCACTGCCCTCAACTCATTCTCCACATGGCAGACAGTATAATCTTTTTATGTTTATTTTTGGTTAGCAGTATAGGCATTTTTAAACTTAGAAATAAAGACATAAATTTTAGAAAGAAAGAACAGCTAAAATGGTTGAAAGAAGCTCTTTGGAGTGGAAATCAGTTTGGGGATGATTTCTTTCTTCTTATATCATTTCTGCAATACTGTGGCATTTTGTACATATGGAAAGGTTTTATTTGATAAAATCATTTTTTTCCCAAAGTACACAGTTGTAAATGGTTCACCCCTGAGGAGGATGCTCACTACCATTCTGCCACCTCTGTCCTGCGGCTCTGGGGTTATTTTTCCCAAGAACTATTTCTTCAGCTTTTCCTCCAGCCTCTAAAGTTTTGCCAAAAAAAGTTTCTTTTTAGTTGGGGTCAATTTCAGTTGCTTACAACCCACATACTCTGACTGATACATCTGCTCAAATGAGCATCTGATCTCTTATTTACATCTCCCCAGGGGATCCCCATTGCCTACTGAGCAGAAGAAGGACCTTGGCTGCCCATACAAGGGCCTCCATAACCAGGAGCCTCTCTCACCCTCACATTTTTGTCACCAATCTTATTTCTAGGATCGCTAGTCTGCTGAAAGTTAGCTGGAAACCATATGGATTTGCTGGACCCTTCTCTTTTCCTGGGGCACATCCCCCTCCTTATTTCATGTGGCCAATTATTATTTACTTTCAATACTTGGCTTCAACATCATCTCCAAGAAAACATCACTGAATACTTCATTGTGCTCCTGTAGAACCCTATAAACACCTTTCCTTATTATTTACTCTCAACAATTGATATTATTCAATACCTCTTTAGGTATCTGTCTTCTCCATCAGTCTATAAACTCAAGAGTACAATCTTGTTCATTTTTATACCTTAATGCCTTGCACATCACCTCACATTCCAAACAATAAATGGTTTGTAAACCGAAATGGATATTTCTGAATCATAAAAAGGGTTAAATACCACATAATTGAATTAAATATTCAAAATTTTATAGGTTATGTTTGCTTTTAAAACTTCTATCCAAAGATGGCGGAAGAGTAAGACGCGGAGATCACCTTCCTCCCCACAGAGACAGCAGAAATACAGCTTCACATGGAACAACTCCTACAGAACACCTACTGAACGCTGACAGAAGACCTCAGACCTCCCAAAAGGCAAGAAACTCCCCACGTATCTGAGTAGGGCAAAGCGGAGAGATTCCCGCACAGAGGATCGGTGCCAACAGGCACTCACCAGCCCGAGAGGCTTGTCTGCTCACCCGCCGGGGCGTGCGGGGCTGTGAGCTGAGGCTCGGGCTTCGGTCGGAGCGCAGGGAGAGGAATGGGGGCGTGAACACAGCCTGAAGGGGCTAATGCGCCACAGCTAGCCGGGAGGGAGTCTGGGAAAAAGTCTGGACCTGCCGAAGAGGCAAGAGACTTTTTCTTACCTCTTTGTTTCCTGGTGCGCGAGGAGAGGGGATTAAGAGCGCCGCTTAAAGGATCTCCAGAGACGGGCGCGAGTCGCGGCTGAAAGTGCGGACACCAGAGACGGGGGTGGGACGCTAGGGCTGCTGCTGCCGCCGCGAGGCCTGTGTGCGAGCGCAGGTCACTGTCCACACCCCGCTTCCGGGTAGCCTGTGCAGCCCGTCACTGCCAGGGTCCCGGGACCCAGGGACGGCTTCCCCGGGAAAGCGCACGGAGCGCCTCGGGCTGCTGCAACGTCACGCCGGCCTCTGACGCAGCAGGCTCGCCCCGCCTCCGTGCCCCTCCCTCCCTCCCTCCCGGCCTCACTGAGCCAGAGTCCCCGAAGCGGCTGCTCCTTTAACCCTGTCCTGTCTGAGCGAAGAACAGACAACCTCTGGCGACCTACATGGAGAGGTGGGGCCAAATCCAAAGCTGAGCCCCGGGAGCTGTGAGGACAAAGAAGAGAAAGGGAAATCTCTCCCAGCAGCCTCAGAAGCAGCAGATTAAAGCTCCACAATCAACTTGATGTACCCTGCATCTGTGGAATAAATGAATAGACAATGAATCATCCCAAATTGAGGAGCCAGGAGTCAGTGCTGTGCCTCCGAGGTGGGAGAGCCAACTTCAGGACACTGGTCCACAAGAGACCTCCCAGCTCCACATAATATCAAACGGCGAAAATCTTCCAGAGATCTCCATCTCAACAGCAGCACCCAGCTTCACTCAACGACCAGCAAGCTACAGTGCTGGACACCCTATGCCAAACAACTAGCAAGACAGGAACACAACACCACCCATTAGCAGACAGACTGCCTAAAATCATAAAAAGTCCACAGACACCCCAAAACACACCACGAGACGTGGACCTGCCCACCAGAAAGACAAGATCCAGCCTCATCCACCAGAACACAGGCACTAGTCCCCTCCACCAGGAAGCCTACACAACCCACTGAACCAACCTTAGCCACTGGGGACAGACACCAAAAACAACGGGAACTACGAACCTGCAGCCTGCAAAAAGGAGACCCCAAACACAGTAAGAGAAGAAAAATGAGAAGACAGAAAAACACACAGCAGGTGAAAGAGCAAGATAAAAACCCACCAGACCTAACAAATGAAGAGGAAATAGGCAGTCTACCTGAAAAAGAATTCAGAATAATGATATTAAGATGATCCAAAATCTTGGAAATCGAATAGACAAAATGCAAGAAACAGTTAACAAGGACCTAGAAGAACTAAAGATGAATCAAGCAACAATTAAAAACACAAGAAATGAAATGAAAAATACTCTAGATGGGATCAATAGCAGAATAACTGAGGCAGAAGAACGGATAAGTGACGTGGAAGATAAAATAGTGGAAATAACTACTGCAGAGCAGAAGAAAGAAAAAAGAATGAAAAGAACTGAGGACAGTCTCAGAGACCTCTGGGACAACATTAAACACACCAACATTCGAATTATAGGGGTTCCAGAAGAAGAAGAGAAAAAGAAAGGGACTGAGAAAATATTTGAAGAGATTATAGTTGAAAACTTCCTTAATATGGGAAAGGAAATGTTAATCAAGTCCAGGAGGCACAGAGAGTCCCATACAGGATAAATCCAAGGAGAAATACACCAAGACACATATTAATCAAACTGTCAAAAATTAAATACAAAGAAAACATATTAAAAGCAGCAAGGGAAAAACAACAAATAACACACAAGGGAATCCCCATCAGGATAATAGCTGATCTCTCAGCAGAAACTATACAAGCCAAAAGGGAGTGGCCGGACATAATTAAAGTGATGAAGGAGAAAAACCTGCAACAAAGATTACTCTACCCAGCAAGGATCTCATTCAGATTCGATGGAGAAATTAAAACGTTTACAGACAAGCAAAAGCTGAGAGAGTTCAGCACCACCAAACCAGCTTTACAACAAATGCTAAAGGAACTTCTCTAGGCAAGAAACACAACAGAAGGAAAAGACCTACAATAACGAACCCAAAACAATTAAGAAAATGGGAATAGGAACATACATATCAATAATTACCTTAATGTAAATGGACTAAATGCTCCCACCAAAAGACACAGATTGGCTGAGTGGATACTAAAACAAGACCCATATATATGCTGTCTACAAGAGACCCACTTCAGACCTAGGGACACATACAGACTGAAAGTAAGGGGATGGAAAAAGATATTCCATGTAAATGGAAACCAAAAGAAAGCTGGAGTAGCAATTCTCATATCAGACAAAACAGACTTTAAAATAAAGACTACTAGAAGAGACAAAGAAGGACACTACATAATGATCAAGGGATTGATCCAGGGAGAAGATATAACAATTGTAAATATTTATGCACCCAACATAGGAGCACCTCAATGCATAAGACAAATACTAACAGCCATAAAAGGGGAAATCGACAGTAACACATTCATAGTAGGGTACTTTAACACCCCACTTTCACCAATGAACAGATCATCCAAAATGAAAATAAATAAGGAAACACAAGCTTTAAATGATACATTAAACAAGATGGACTTAATTGATATTTATAGGACATTCCATCCAAAAACAACAGAATACACATTTTTCTCAAGTGCTCATGGAACATTCTCCAGGATAGATCATATCTTGGGTCACAAATCAAGCCTTGGTAAATTTAAGAAAATTGAAATTGTATCAAGTATCCTTTCTGACCACAATGCTATGAGACTAGATATCAAATACAGGAAAAGATCTGAAAAAAATACAAACACATAGAGGCTAAACAATACACTACTTAATAACGAAGTGATCACTGAGAAATCAAAGAGGAAATTTAAAAATAGCTAGAAACAAATGACAATAGAGACACGACGACCCAAAACCTATGGGATGCAGCAAAAGCAGTTCTAAGAGGGAAGTTTATAGCAATACAATCCCACCTTAAGAAACAGGAAATATCTCGAATAAACAACCTAACCTTGCACCTAAAGCAATTAGAGAAAGAAGAACAAAAACACCCCAAAGTTAGCAGAAGGAAAGAAATCATAAAGATCAGATCAGAAATAAATGAAAAAGAAATGAAGGAAACGATAGCAAAGATCAATAAAACTAAAAGCTGGTTCTTTGAGAAGATAAACAAAATTGATAAACCATTAGTCAGACTCATCAATAAGAAAAGGGAGAAGACTCAAATCAATAGAATTAGAAATGAAAAAGGAGAAGTAACAACTGACACTGCAGAAATACAAAAGATCATGAGAGATTACTACAAGCAGCTCTATGCCAATAAAATGGACAACCTGGAAGAAATGGACAAATTCTTAGAAATGCACAACCTGCCAAGACTGAATCAGGAAGAAATAGAAAATATGAACAGACCAATCACAAGCACTGAAATTGAAACTGTGATAAAAAAAATCTTCCAACAAACAAAAGCCCAGGACCAGATGGCTTCACAGGAGAATTCTATCAAACATTTAGAGAAGAGCTAACACCTATCCTTCTCAAACTCTTCCAAAATATAGCAGAGGGAGGAACACTCCCAAACTCATTCTACGAGGCCACCATCACCTTGATACCAAAACCAGACAAGGATGTCACAAAGAAAGAAAACTACAGGCCAATATCACTGATGAACATAGATGCAAAAATCCTCAACAAAATACTAGCAAACAGAATCCAACAGCACATTAAAAGGATCATACACCATGATCAAGTGGGGTTTATTCCAGGAATGCAAGGATTCTTCAATATATGCAAATCAATCAACGTGATACACCATATTAACAAATTGAAGGAGAAAAACCATATGATCATCTCAATAGATGCAGAGAAAGCTTTTGACAAAATTCAACACCCATTTATGATAAAAAAAAAAAACCCTGCAGAAAGTAGGCATAGAGGGAACTTTCCTCAACATACTAAAGGCCATATATGACAAACCCACAGCCAACATCGTCCTCAATGGTGAAAAACTGAAAGCATTTCCACTAAGATCAGGGACAAGACAAGGTTGCCCACTCTCACCACTCTTATTCAACATAGTTTTGGAAGTTTTAGCCACAGCAATCAGAGAAGAAAAGGAAATAAAAGGAATCCAAATGGGAAAAGAAGAAGTAAAGCTGTCACTGTTTGCAGATGACATGATACTATACATAGAGAATCCTAAAGATGCTACCAGAAAACTACTAGAGCTAATCAATGAATTTGGTAAAGTAGCAGGATACAAAATTAATGCACAGAAATCTCTTGCATTCCTAGACACTAATGATGAAAATCTGAAAGAGAAATTAAGGAAACACTGCCATTTACCATTGCAAAAAAAAAGAATAAAATACCTAGGAATAAACCTACCTAAGGAGGCAAAAGCCCTGTACTCAGAAAACCAAAAGACATGGATGAAAGAAATTAAAGATGATAAAAACAGATGGAGAGATATACCATGTTCTTGGATTAGAAGAATCAACATTGTGAAAATGACTCTACTACCCAAAGCAATCTGCAGATTCAATGCAATCCCTATCAAACTACCACTGGCATTTTTCACAGAAGTAGAACAAAAAATGTCACAGTTTGTATGGAAACACAAAAGACCCCGAATAGCCAAAGCAATCTTGAGAACGAAAAATGGAGCTGGAGGAATCAGGCTCCCTGACTTCAGACTAGACTACAAAGCTACAGTAATCAAGACAGTATGGTACTGGCACAAAAACAGAAAGATAGATCAATGGAACAGGATAGAAAGCCCAGAGATAAACCCACGCACATATGGTCACCTTATCTTTGATAAAGGAGGCAGGAATGTACAGTGGAGAAAGGACAGTCTCTTCAATAAGTGGTGCTGGGAAAACTGGACAGGGACATGTAAAAGTATGAGATTAGATCACTCCCTAACACCATACACAAAAAAAGCTCAAAATGGATTAAAGACCTAAATGTAAGGCCAGACACTATCAAACTCTTAGAGGAAAACATAGGCAGAACACTCTATGACATAAATCACAGCAAGATCCTTTTGGACCCACCTCTTAGAGAAATGGAAATAAAGACAAAAATAAACACATGGGACCTAGTGAAACTTCAAAGCTTTTGCACAGCAAAGGAAACCATAAACAAGACCAAAAGACAACTCTTACAATGGGAGAAAATATTTGCAAATGAAGCAACTGACAAAGGATTTATCTCCAAAATTTATAAGCAGCACATGCAGCTCAATAACAAAAAAACAAACAACCCAATCCAAAAATGGGCAGAAGACCTAAATAGACATTTCTCCACAGAAGATATACAGACAGCCAACAAACACATGAAAGGATGCTCAACATTTTTACTCATTAGAGAAATGCAAATCAAAACTACAATGAGATATCATCTCACACCAGTCAGAATGGCCATCATCAAAAAATCTAGAAACAATAAATGCTGGAGAGGGTGTTGAAAAAAGGGAACACTCTTGCACTGCTGGTGGGAATGTGAATTGGTACAGCCACTATGGAGAACAGTATGGAGGTTCCTTAAAAAACTACAAATAGAACTACCATATGACCCAGCAATCCCACTACTGGGCATATACCCTGAGAAAACCATAATTCAAAAAGAGTCATGTACCAAAATGTTCATAGCAGCCCTATTTACAATAGCCCAGAGATGGAAACAACCTAAGTGTCCGTCATCGGATGAATGGATAAAGAAGATGTGGCACATATATACAATGGAATATTACTCAGCCATAAAAAGAAATGAAATTAAGCTATTTGTAATGAGGTGGATAGACCTAGAGTCTGTCATACAGAGTGAAGTAAGTCAGAAAGAGAAAGACAAATACCTTATGCTGACACATATATATGGAATTTAAGAAAAAAAAAGTCATGAAGAACATAGGGGTAAGACAGGAATAAAGACACAGACCTACTAGAGAATGGACTTGAGGCTATGGGGAGGGGGAAGGGTAAGCTGTGACAAAGCGAAAGAGAGGCATGGACATATATACACTACCAAACGTAAGGTAGGTGGCTAGTGGGAAGCAGCCGCATAGCACAGGAAGATCAGCTCGGTGCTTTGTGACCGCCTGGAGGGGTGGGATAGGAAGGTTGGGAGGGAGACGCAAGAGGGAGGGGATATGGGAACATATGTGTATGTATAACTGATTCATTTTGTTATAAAGCAGAAACTAGCACACCATCGTTAAGCAATTATACTCCAATAAAGATGTAAAAAAAAAAAAAAAACTTCTATCCAAAGAGTTGCTTTTAAAGATTGAGAAGGGTAAATGTTAATGCTTAAGAATTGCGACAACTATCCTAGATATGATGGTTGCTCTCTAATAACTCTATAAAGTTCTATTGAGCTTCTTTTGGGGAAATCATCAAGCTCTCCATGGTTATACTGCCGGGACCAGATGGCAACATTGATATAATCTTTCTAAAGGTATCCATCAGATCATACTTAAAGCTTTTCAGTATCTTCTCATTGCACTTAGACTAAAACATAAATGTCCAGGGCATTTGTCCCTGCCTATGTTAGTTTCCTCGGGCAGATATAGCAAAGTGCCACAAACTGGGTGCCTTAAACAGCAGAAACTCATTGCCTCACAGTTCTGGAGACTAGAAATCTGAAATTAAGATGTCAGCAGTGTTAGTTCCTTCTGACAGGTGCTAGGGACAATCTGTCCTATGCATTTCTCCTAACTTCTGGTGGGTTGCTGGCAATCTTTGGTGCTCCTTGCCTTGTAGATGCATTATCCCAACCCCTGCATTCATCACATGGTAGTCTCCTTGTGCATGTCTATTTCCATATACAAATTTCCTATTTTCCTGTTTTACAAAGGACACAGTCATATTGGCTGAGAGCCCATCCTAGTGACTTCACGTTAACATGCAAAAACCCTATTTCCAAATAAGATCCACAAACAGGTACTGGAAGTTAGGACTTAAAATCTTCTTAGAGGACACAGTTCAGTTCACAACCGTGTCTACTTTTCGGATATCATCTCTTGCCCCTCCCCTTCTTGCTCTAGCCCTACGGCCTTCATTCTGTTCCTAGAACAGGTCAGTGGCATCAACTCCTCTTAGAGATTTTGGACTTCCTCTTCCTCATGCTGAGAATAACTTTCACCTGTCCACCATAAACTTCTCATTGAGCTCTCAGATCAAAGGCAGAGATTCTGGCCCTGAACATCCTATCTGAGATCTGTTTCTCCACCACCCTGCTATTACCCTATTTATTTCTGCGTAACCTTCACCACTATCTGAAAACATCTTGTTATTTTATGTATTTGCCCCACCTATTTAGAATAGTGACTCCAAAAGCACAGAGATCCTATCTACCTTCTTAAAGATGTATCTCCGGCACCTAAAACAGTACCTGTTACTAGTAGGGGCTCAATAAAAATTATTATATTATAATGAATTAAATGTACTCAGAATTAAGGTATAAAGAATAAAAAGCACTGTCTTGCTCCTTCTGTTTCCAATTTGGTTACCTGAGCACTATGACAGTAATAGAACCTCATTTATAAAAGAAAATTCAAGAGAAAACGTCAGTGTAGAGAAGGGAGAATCAGAATCAGTAGATTCAAGCACATTGCACAGTGTTTTCATACAGGCTCTGGCTATCCTTGCTTAACATTTAGATATTTATTGGTCCTCACATATTAAAACTCTCACTGGGTTGAGCAAGTCCTGCTGGGGCTGTATCAGTCCTGGGCTCCAGGCTTCACTCTTGCCTTGACTGGAATGAGATCTTATCACTCTTTAGACTGAGTGGTTGGTAGTCAGAGCATTATCTCTAGCCAGGCCCAGTACATTCCTTTTTCCTATAGAAACTTCTTTTTTTTTTTTTAAACTGTGCTAACATGAAAGGCCTCCCAACAATCCAGACCAACCTTTGTCTTAATGGAGTCTGAAGTTCGCTCTTCTGTTTATGATGTGTAACTATTGAAGTGGGAGATATAAAGTTTGCAGCTAGTATGTAATCAAAACCACTTGTCTATTCCCAAAGAGAAGGAGGAGGCAAGAAGAGGATGGGGAGGCAGGGAAGAAACAGAAAAGGAAAAATCCCAGAATTGGAAGTTTAGAGCCTGTGCAGCGAACAGGAAGTTGAAACTCATCAGGCTGTCACATAACAACAGAAGAAAAATGCTTTATGTATTCAATCATTATTAAGTGTTCTGCATGTCTATTTCCCACGTTATTTGCCACTATATATTGATTTTCAAATGCTGGCATATTAAGAGCAGGAGAAATTTTTCTTTTAAGATAAAAATTGTTTCATTTTTGAAGGCCATAAAAACAAATTCCATGAGTTGAAAGAAGGGAAAAAATGTGATATCCTCACCTTCAAGCATTCTTTACTGAAACCAAAGAGCCTCTATTGCCTTTAACTTTGCAAGGCACTTTCTAGGGGCACTTTGAAGGGGCACTCCAGGCTGAGCTACTTAGTGTGCCAGTTCCACAAAAATATTTCAAGAATAGTGTCCAATGTCCAATGATGGTGTAGCGGTGGGTAGGACTTCAAAGCAAGAAAAGGTGATTGCCCGGTGAGCCACCAGTACATGGCTTTCCTAGAGAAAGCAGGGCTTGCTAAGCCAAAATGGGAGAAGAAAAACTGGGGGAAATAAAATCTTTGTGGACATTTTTCTCTTTTAGCTTTTAGAAAATTGTTTGAACATAGAAGCCTCAATTAGAATTGAATCATTATGAATCCTAGAATTGTCACATGTTAGGTCTAGAAAATGTTGAAGAAAGCAGAGGCCCACCTTTCTATCTTACGGATGAAAGAATTGGAGCACAGAAAAAAAGGTGTGACTTCCCAATCTCCTAGGTCTGTTTGAAAATAAACACTAAACGTAGATATTCTTTTGTTGTTGTTGCTGTTAAGAGAGGATAGGCAGGGCATCCCTGGTGGCGCAGTGGTTGAGAGCCCACCTGCTGATGCAGGGGACACGGGTTCGTGACCCGGTCCGGGAGGATCCCACATGCCGCGGAGCGGCTGGGCCCGTGAGCCATGGCCGCTGAGCCTGCGCGTCCGGAGCCTGTGCTCCGCAATGGGAGAGGCCACAAGAGTGAGAGGCCCGCGTGCTGCAAAAAAAAAAAAAAAAAAAAAAAAAAAAAAGAGAGGATAAGCATACCTTGATTTATTGTGCTTTACAGATACTGCATTTTTTACAAATGGAAGGTTTGTGGCAACCCCATACTGAGCAAGTCTATTGGTGCCATTTTTCCAACAGCAATTGCTCACTTTGTGTCTCTGTGTCCATTTTCACATTTTGGTAATGCTTGCAATCTTTCAAACTTTTTCATTATTATTATATTTGTCATGGTGATCTGTGATCGGTGATCTCTGATGTTACTATTATAATGTTTTTTGTTCTGTATATTTTTAAAATTTTAATTTTATTGGAGTATAGTTGATTGACAATAAATGTAGATATTCTGATTGTGATATAGTCATTTTTTCGTCTTTGGTGACCTAACATGTGCCCCTCTGCTGTCCTTTGAAACCTTACAAAGGGTTGCCTTACTACTTCTGGAGGAAGAAGCTCACATATCACCCCTTAGTCCATTTACTTCATCTCTATAAAAGGCCATCATGAGAACATGTTTTATACACTCCAGGTTCATATAAATGGAAAATTTGATCCCATGTGAACAGAAATGTTAATGGTACATTCTTAAAGAGCAACAGAGTTTTGATGCAGCTTTAACACTGGAAAAGTTCCAAAATTCCCTTTAATGGTGCCCATTTCTCCTAGAATTAAGGCTTTGCTTACCTCACCCTTACTCACTGCCTTCCTCCCCATTTTGGTCTAAATCCACTTATCCTTTTAGCTCTCTTTAGATATTTCTGTCTTGGCTCCATATTCAACACTTTTTGACTCCAGATCAAAATTGCTCTTCAAGAAGCCTAAATAATCTGACACTTTCATTGTCACCTCTTTACTGCCCTTGGTCTTTATTGACATGTTTGTTTATCTAGTCCTTGCACACAGTACTCTGCTAAGTTCCCCTGAGCGTCATGTCTTCTTTCTATTAATACATCCTAAATTCTTGACCCGTTTTTGCTTTCCTTAATTTCTATATTTATTACATTTGAAATATATGGATATGAAATTATATATGTCAATCAACTTAGTTCATTTCTACAACTCTTGAATATACTCATTGTGTGCAGTTTTAAAAAATAATGATAATATTAATGTATGTGTACACTATCAAGCTCAAGGAATAGAATATTGTTAATATTGTTGAAGCACTTTTAGGCTCCTCCTGATTGCACATGTGTTCCTATCCCTTCAAAATGTTTTTGTTATTCCATTTTTTAATGGTTTTACCATTTCTGCATACATAAGAGATGCTTAGTTTTGCTTTTGTTGAGGGTTACAAATATAGCATCAGATGTATATAGCCTCTGTGACGTGCTTTTCTTTCTTACTATTTTTTAAATTAATGCTTATCAATACACGGTGCTTAATTAATTTTCATTAATGCAAGAAATTCTATTATGTAACTATACCACAATTTACTAATTCCTTCTACTTTTACTTGACAGATATATGGGTTATTTTCAGTTATTTGCTATTATAAGAATAGCTGTTGGGCTTCCCTGGTGGCGCAGTGGTTGAGAGTCCGCCTGCCGATGCAGGGGACACGGGTTCGTGCCCCGGTTTGGGAAGATCCCACATGCCGCGGAGCGGCTGGGTCCGTGCGCCATGGCCGCTGAGCCTGCGCATCCGGAGTCTGTGCTCCGCAACGGGAGAGGCCACAGCAGTGAGAAGCCCGCCTACCACAAAAAAAAAAAAAAAAAAAAAATAGCTGTTATGGATATATATATATGTATATATCCTGGTTTATTTATTAAATAGTTTTAGTAGGTTGTAAAATTAAGAGGAAAATTCCTAGGTCATAGGCTACAAGTACTTTCAACATAACTAGATAATACTGAGTTATTTCCTAAAATGGTTGTACCAACTTATATTTCTATTTACTCTACATTCTCAACAACATTTGGATTGGCCAAGTTTTTTGTGTGAGGCGAACGTAATAACCACTACACTATAGAAACAGGGCCTTTTTTGTTTGTTTTGTTAATTTGTGTGTGTGTGTGTGTGAAATTATGTCTCATTTATGGTGTTATGAAATATGCATTTCCCTAGTTACTAACAAAATCGAGCATCTTTTAAAACAAATTTTTGGCTTTTTTTGATCCTATTTAAATCTTTTGTTTTTTTCTATTATTAACTAATCACTGTCCATTTAATGGTACATTTCTTTCTGATATTGACTTAATTCTTTAGCAAAGAACTTCACATATGAGTACACCATTTGCTGGTTTATGTTACAGGGCTGAAGGGACAGAGTAGTGGGGTGGGGGAATTCCACCCCATTCCCTTCTTGACTTTACCAGAAGTGCTTTGGATTTCAGAGAGTGGTGTGTGGTACTAGGAATATCCATAACCTCAGAAGAAGAGTCTGAAGTGGACACAGTTACATCTCTGATAACCCTAATCACATTTACCACACACCTGTTATCAGGATTTTCCTACTTGCTTCTTTAAACTATATACTGGTAAATTTCCAAATATGCTATTCTTTACCTGTGTGAGAAACATAACCTTTCTGGGATATTGGTGGCGAAAGGCAAGGAGAGTTGCTGAAGATAGAATGTACCCTTGGAAAATGGAAATAAAAAGACTGTGGAATAAAATGAAAGAACAGAAAGGGGAGAAAATGTTGGCAATTATTTACCATCTATATGATAGTTAAAAATTTTCTTTTTAAAGCATCTTAATAAACCAAACCCCAATTGATCTTCTAACAACCCTAATCTTAGTAAAGTTGGCAGGGCAGGTATTCTGGTGAATATAGAATGAGAGGCAAGTGCTTGGGAGTTGTTTCCTTGGGAAAGAAAGTCATCAGCTTGACTGAAGACAGGCTTTATAATGAAAAAACTGATAATAGATTTTTTTAAAACTTTTTGTTGAATTCCTGTGATGCATAGTGTCTTGATAGATTTTGAGATGAACTTAAGAGGCAAATTGTTTCCATTGGCATGGCCTTCCTGAGAGTCGCTGTTATTCTTTACATTTGATTTCCTTTTCAGGACCCAAGATATAATACACATATTTAATTTATCTCATCACTCTTGTGGGGCACCTTCCAACATATGCTATTGAATTGGTTAAGTGAAAGCATATCTCTATTTTGTAATCCATGAAAGCTGGTATTAAAGACAAAATAAATACACTTCAGGAAAGATAACATTTTTCACAACAGATGTGAGAGCAAAGAAACTGCTGACATGTTTATTAGCAATGGATAAACTGAACGTTTCAGTTTGGCCCAGCACTCAGAAAATGCAGATGTGTATGCAGATGCAAACCTCTAGAGTCTGCAAAAGAAAATTTGTATTGGCCATTCGACAAGATTTCTGGCACTTCTTGCTTGACAAGAAGTACCCTTGAGAGCGACCCATCTTATGATATTTTGGCAGTTTTGTTCCCTCTGCTCTGGTAAGAGCCAAGAAGTACAGAAGGGCACAGTATTTTGAGAAAAAGGGAAAACGTAGAAGTGAGTTTGCTAAACTATTTTTGACCATCAAGTTAGAATTTAAAAAGTGGGTCTGGCTTGGAATATACGATGCCTGTGTCATCTTTCTTCACCCTAGGTTATTTTTACTAGTTGTGAATAAACTGATCATTCTTTAGCCTTTGTAAACATTTATTTAAATGCATAAGGCCTCAGTTTAATTTCTTGATTGTCTTTTCCCTAGTGGGAAAGTACTAGACTAAAGTCTTAGGAAATCTCAGCATTTAGTGACATTTTTTACATATGCTCTAATTCCAATCAGAAAGTCAGACTCAACAACGGAATCCATGCTTTTAATAATATTTATTTAGAATAAAAAATACTTTAGGCAGTGCCCAAAAACTAAGAATTTGACAGTGTGTCTACTCTGGGGTGTATAATCACTGAGTCAATTAAATTTTTGATTAAAGTATATTCCTGCCTATTTCATCGGTAATTAAAAAATAATAATAACAATATTAATAGCTACCTTTGTTTTATTCAACCACATATGTCAAGTACCGTGCTGGTTGCTTTACATAATAGTAATAATAGCTAACATTTACATGATAATAGTAACAATAGCTAACAGCACAGTGTGACACACTTGAATTATTTATTTTTATTTTTTATTTTTGTGGTACGCGGGCCTCTCACTGTTGTGGCCTCTCCCGTTGCGGAGCACAGGCTCCAGACGCTCAGGCTCAGTGGCCATGGCTCACGGGCCCAGCCACTCTGCGACATGTGGGATCTTCCTGGACTGGGGCCCGAACCCGTGTCCCCTGCATCGGCAGGCAGACTCTCAACCACTACGCCACCAGGGAAGCCCTGAATTATTTTTTTACTTGAATTATTTCATGTAATTCTTTCAAGAACTTGAAGTCATCTCACTATTACGTATATTTTACCGATGACAAAACTAAGGCTTAAGTTTTAAATTCAAAGTTACTCTCAGTAAGATATTCTTAAAAGGAAATTTAGCTAAGGAAACACTGCTTTGAGAATTTTTTATTGTTTCCATAGTGTTGAGAGTGTTTTTATAAACTTGTTTAGACCACAAAAGGCCTAGAAAATTACAATGGTATTTAATCCATAAACCTAACAAATCATATATAGATCTTCCTTGACTTATGATGGGGTTATGTCCCAATAAACCCATTGTTAGGTGAAAATATTGTAAGTTGAAAATGCATTTAATACACCTAACTTACCGAACATCACAGGTTAGCCTAGCCTACCTTAAATGTGCTCAGAACACTTACATTAGCCTATAGCTGAGCAAAATCATCTAACACAAAGTCTATTTTGTAATAAAGTGTTGAATATCTCATGTAATTTAGCGAATACTGTACTGAAAGTGAAAAACAGAATAATTGTCTGGCACAGAATGGTTGTAAGAGTATCAGTTGTTTACCCTCATGACTGTGCGGTTGACTAGGAGCTCTGGCTGCTGCTGCCCAGCACCATGAGAGAGGGTCACATCACATATCACTAACCTGGAAAAATATAAAAAGTCACAATTTGAAGTAAGGTTTCTACTGAATGTGTATCCCTTTTGCACTATCATAAAGTAGAAAAATCACACGTTGAACCATCATAAGTCAGGGGCCATCTCTACTGATTTGTTGATGACTGGCCATTGCTATTCTCTCCTCGGTGCCAGGAAAATGTGAATCTGTGGTGAGCTGCTCAAATAACTGAGCTCATTGGAGGCAGCAGGATTCAGAAACCAAGAACCTAGGGCAGAACCTGCAGTCAAAACAGAAATCAGGACAAAAAAATTTGACATACAAATGAACCTATTAACAAGACAGAAATAGAGTCACAGATGTAGAAAACAAACTTATGGTTACCAAGGGGGAAAGATGGGGGTGGGGGAGAGATAAATTGGAAGATTGGGATGGACATCTACACACCAGCGTATAAAATAGATAACTAAGAAGAACCTACTATATAGCACAGGGAACTCTTCTCAATGTTCTGTAATGGCCTATATGGGAATAGAATGTAAAAAAGAGTGGATAGATGTACATGTTTAACTGATTCAGTTTGCTGTACACCTGAAACTAGCACAGCATTGTAAATCAACTATACTCCAATAAAAATTAACTTAAAATAATAAAACAATGAATTTACATCATCAAGATGAGTGAAAGTATAATTCAAAATTGGGGAATGCTGTCCTTATGGGTCCCTTCCAGCCTGTATTCTAACTCTCTTGATTTCATACTTTGAAAACTTGATCTGAACATATCTGTGCTCAAAAGTCATCAACATGGTTTAAATTTGAGGCATCATGTTGAATTAATGTCTGCATGTATGTGTTTCTGGTATAACAAAAATTCATAAATGTATTTTCAAGAATGTTTAGAAACAGAACATTTTGAATATTTGTTTCTACAAGCCAAATGTAATATTTTAACAATTTTCATTAAAAATAAATATAGTGATTGTGAAAATATGCATAGGTTTTGTTAAACTTACTCATCTTCGTATTTTATGAGAGACACCCAAGAAAACTTTGGTTTTAATTTGCTCATAATCACACCCTAATTAGGTCCCCAACCATATTACATGGCTTGGTCATTTACCTCATTCACGTGCTTCAAAATGATCATGACTGTTGTTAACATTCAAATCCATTCTTTAAAAGTACAGATTTGCAGCACTGAGAAGATACCAAAGAATGTTTTAGAGGCCGTTATGGCAACACAAAAGGCGTAGTCACAAAAAATGTTTGGACTGAGAAACAGCAACGTCACTGGAATAAATATGTTGTTTCCAAAGGCAACTGCTTTCTTAAAATGTAAAGTGAGAAGTACTTCCTTTGAACATGCCAAACCTTATACATATAAAGCAGTTGTTCTCAAACTTCAATGTGCATCACATAATTTAAGAATCTTATTAAAATAAATTCGCAGATACCCCGGGGTCCAAGTCCCAAATAATCCAGTGGATCTGTAGTAGGGCTCAGGCATCTGTGTTTTAACAAGCTCTCCCAAGGGCCTCTCATGCACACGATCAACAGGCCATTTTCTACAACACACTCATCTGGACAGATTACTGTATAGCCACATGCTATACACCCAGGAATGTGACTTGACTATGCCATGTTTTCTTTTCTTAAACTATCTCAACATAGCTTAATACCATGTTTGGGCTCTTATGGTTATTCTCAGTTTCAACTCATGTAGGATAGCTAAACTTTTCGCTATGACCTTAAGCTAATAACTCTTACTGGATTATAAATGAAATCCCCCAGATTCAGAATTGTAATCTCTCCATAGTGTCCAGGACTATAGGCTGATAACTTTGTCTGTGTCTGAATATTTGTTTTAGAAACTCTTGGAAAAGAAGATGGTTTCATGGGGACACCAAAGTTTATAGGACAAGGTTCCAGCTTTGAGATCACTTCTATTCTAGAGAGGGAGAAAAGTGTGTATGCAAGTACTTAAAATTTGATGCCCCAGAAGAGTCAAATGAATAGCTGAGTATCATTTTTTAAATCATGTTTGACACACATGGTTCATGTCCACTTGAGATGTTAGCAGGTGTTACAAGTAAAAAGGATTTCATGCCAAAAACACCCAAGATTGCTGAACTAAGCTTTCTTTATTATAGGACTTATCTGAAGATTTAACATGCTAATATGTATTATCACTGTGCATGAGGGGTTTTAGTATAGAGCTTTCTGGACTTACTTGGTGCTGGAGATTTTCACAGCTGACTAATAGAGTGTATCTGGACACTGGTGTAATATGTATCACAGTTTGGGAAATTATAGTTCAGGCAAATAGACAGGCATCTTAAGGAAGGTGAGATCATTCCCAGAGAGGGTGATCAGGGAAGGTCTCATATAGATGCTGGCATTTGAGCTATGCCCAGTGATTATTAGCAATCCTTTCTCAGCAAGGATAAAATATTCATAAAAGGAGTTGACAATAGAGTTATAAGGAGTTATCATCCTTGATAAAGGACCCTATTTATCATCAGAGAAAAAGCTTTGAATCTGACAACTTGGAGAACATTAACCTTTGAGACAGCAGTGGCTGAAGAAATAGAGGGGCGAAAGCCAAATTTCACAGGATTGAGAACGAAGAGTTAGCGAGAAAGTAGATTCTTAATTCAATATTTGTAAAAGAAGATAGCAACTTGGTGTGGGTGAAAAATTAAAGTGAGGGAAGCCATTTGTTTTAAAACAGAGAGGACTGAATATTTCATCTTATCTTAATGATTAAATCTTTTAGAAGCATATTTAAAGATTCTTTTTAAGTTGCAGAGTTCTGACTCATAATAATGATGAGGTCGTTCATTCATGCAATCTCTATTTATTAGGTACTTACTGTGTTCCAGCTCTGTAGGTTGTGTATAAATAAAGGCTCTAACCACAGATTTAGAAAAATGAAAGCCATGCTTGTCTCCTCCTTTGCTTGAATTTCATTAGCTTATCAGATCCAGCCCAATAAATCAAGTAAGACTAACAGAAAAGGAATTTCTCAACCCAATTCATTTTTATTATTAATAGGTGAAATTTACTCTTAAGAGAAGCCATTGACATATTTCTTTATTTATTAGACTAAAAATCAACAAAATCTTTGTGGGTCCTAATTGCTCACTTCTGCACTCATCTGCTACCTACAGATGGTTACCTACTGTTGTGTCTAATGCACCACTCCCCACACCTCACATGATTGCTAGTTAGAGGAAGATTAAAATACAAGAGGGGGCCAAGGAGACAAGACACTTTTGAAGAACAAGGATGTGGGAGGAACTTGCTTTACCATATATCCAGAATTATTATAAAGACAGTAATTAAGACAATGTGGTTTTGCACGGGGACAAACAAATAAACCAGTGAAATAGATTAAAGAGACCCAGAAACAGGCCCACTAGAAGACTGGCACCTGAAGGGCAACAAAGGTGGCATGAGAGATTACTGGGGAAAAGAAATTTTCAAGAAATGATACAAGGACAATTAGATATCCAGGTGGGAAATAAATGAAAGTGGGGTCTTATATTAGGCCATACATAAAAATAAATTCCAGGTAGGGTTAAAGCGGAAATCTGAAAGTAAAAACTACGAAGATTTTATGAACATAAACAAGAATAACTTCAAGTAAACAAAAATAACCTCAGGACAGGAAAGGATTTCTTTGAATAACCACAGACTAAAAGATTGATAAGTTTGACTGTGTTAAATTAAATACTTTTGTTCATCAGAAAATCATAGAGAGAACTTCCCTCGTGGCGCAATGGTTAAGAATCTGCCTGCCAAAGCAGGGGACACGGGTTCGTGCCCTGGTCTGGGAAGATCCCACATGCCGGGGAGCAGCTAAGCCCGTGCACCACAACAACTGAGCCTGTGCTCTAGAGCTCGTGAGCCGCAACTACTGAGCCTGCACGCCTAGAGCCTGTGCTCCACAAGAGAAGCCACTGCAGTGAAAAACCCATGCGCTGCAACAAAGACTAGCCCCCGTTCGCTGCAAGTAGAGAAAGCCCCCGTGCGGCAATGAAGACCCAATGCAGCCAAATAAATAAATAAATAAATTTATTTAAAAAAAAGAAAATCATAGAGAGACTAAGACAACATGTAGTGTGCTTTTAACACATACTTTCAACATGTTTAATTGGCAAAGACAGTGTATTCAGAATGTATGAGATTTTTACATATCAATAAGAAAAAGGAAATGGAATAGAAAAAATGGACAGAAAGCTTAAATACGTAGTTCATAAAAGAAGTCTAAATGGCCAATACGCCTTTGAAAAGAGATATAAGCTTATTAGTAATCAGCGAAATGCAAAACCAAACTACAAGGAGAAACATTTATACTCCACCAGATTTGAAAACAGAAATCTGACAAAACCAAGTGTTGATGAGTATATGAAGCAGTGGAAACTCATATGCTGCTGATGGGAGAGAAGAAACATATAATATCTTTAGAAAACAGATTGGCACTATGTATGAAATTTTAAGATGTATATACCTCATGACCCAGAGTAGTGATTCTCAAATCTTTTGCTCTCAGGACACCTTTATACTCTTAAAAATTATTAAGAACTTTGTTTATGTGAGTCAAATCTGTAGGTATTTACTGTATTTGAAATCAAATCTAAGAAAAAAATTAAAATATGTATTAATTCATTAGAAAACAATGTTGTTAAAATAATATTAAAATAAACATTAACATATTTTAATCAAAATAACTATAATTTCCAAACCCCCCCAAAAAATTAAGGAGAAGAATGGCATGGTTTTACATTTAGCAAATCTCTTTAATGTCTGGGTGACTAGACGACAGCTGGATTCTCATATTTGCTTCTGCTTTTGACTTGGTGCAGTATCACATGTCATGTAGCCTCTGGAAATTTCCACTCTACATTCATGAGAGACTGAGAGTGGAAAAGAAAAATAATATCTCAGTATTATCACGAAAATTGTTTTGCCCTCATGGGCCCCCTGAGACTGTCCTGGGAACCCCGGCAGTCTCTGGATCACCCTTTGAGAACTGTTGCCAAAGAGAAACTCATGTGTCAGGATGCGAGATGAAGATGTTCATAGCAGTATGTCCAGAATGCTCATCAAAACAACCCAAATGTCCATTTAGAGTAGGATGAATAAAAAAAAAACAACACTGTTATTTTCACAGGATGGACTGCTATGCAACAGTGGAAATGAGCTAACTACAGCTATGTGTGTCAGTATGGGTGAGTATTGCAAATATAAATTCAGCAAATGAAGCAAGTCATAAAATATTACATACAGAGTGACTCCATTCATAGAAAATTCAAAACAGGTAAAATGAACCATAATATTTAAGAATGTATACATTAGTGGTAGAACTGTAAGGAAATGTTAAGCAATTAAAGTCACAAAAATCATTAGAATGGTTACCTATGGGCGGGGGTGTTATGAGAGGAAAGAGCATACAGAATGTGTTTGAAAAAAAAGAAAAAGAATGTATTTGAGTGCTAGTAATGTTCTATTTCTTGACCTGGGTAGTGGTTACATAGGTGTTTGCTTTACAATTATTTGTTAATTATATTAAAATGTACATTAAAGTTTATTTACTTTGTTTTACTCATAGATATGCTATACATACATGGTTTTTTCAGTTACCTATTACTGTGTAACACACCACTTACCCAAACTTAGTAGCTTACAATAACAGTATTTTATTGTTCTTATGATCCTGTGGGTTGACCAGCTTGGCTGGACAAGGGCTGAACTTTTTAAGATTGTCTCTCCAGTCACATGTGGGGCTCCTCAGAGGGATGACTGTTACATCTAGGGCTCACTAGCTACCTTTCTCTCTATGGGGGTCTCTCTGGCAGAGTAGACCACTTTACATTGTGGCTCAGGGTTCCAACAGCAAATATTACAAGATGACAAGCCCCAATGTGAAAGTGCTTACTAAGCCTCGGCATCAAGCTTGATTATATCTCAATGAGCCCAGAGACAATGCGGGTATGGCCTACACAAGGGCATGAAAACCATAGCGGGGAGGTATGCTTCATGGGGAGATATATATATATGTATATATATTTATATATATATACATATATATATATAATATACATATATATATATAATATACATATAAATATATATATATAAGCCCATAAAAATTTAATTGGTTTTTAAAAATATATATACCTATATTACATATATATGTATATATATATTTCATATATATATACATATATATATATATGAAAAGTTTCAATTGTCTAAGGACGGCCCCACTTGAAGGTAAGAAGGTGGTTCACATTGTTAGTATGTCCCACTCAAGTTTATGGTTCTGATACTTGTTATGTAAGTCACAAGTTTCCTTCTTGCAGTCACTGCCATCTTCATTCTCCTTAGTCCAAGTTAGCTTGACTAAAGTAACCAGTAAACAAATTGGGTGTTAAAAAGAAATAAAGAAAAAAAAACTAGTGCTGGAAATCTGCCATTTCATCTGCACATGGACATGACTGTGGTCATCTGCAAATAATTAGAAAGAGCAGTCATCAGCAATGCGGCACTGGTTTCTAGGCTCAGAAATTAATAGCAACTTTATTTGACTTTCTTCAGCCAGAAAATCCTTACAATGGTAATGCAACAATAACTTCTATCAGCCTGGAAGATAACATAAATATCAAGTAAGGAACACATCAGCTTCTGGCCCTGCTCTGTGAGGGTACGGGTGTGTCCTGTGGGCGGCCTCCCGGAGTACAGGGCTCCTGCGTGTGCCACATGAGACTTGGTGTAAGACACAAAGCAGGCAGAGAGGGATCTTTGAATGGAAAAATTCTGCCAACAAGCACACTGATTACACAGTTTGGGATTTTTTTTCTTTTTTTTTTTTTTTTTAGCAATTTGGCTGAAAGCCTGCTCTAGTCTAGCATTTCTTGTAAGCAATTATTTGGTAGTCCTTTTTCTATTGAGCCATAAGCTCTCAGGGGACAGGGACGAATTCATTGCTTTCTTTGTAACTCCCCATAGACCCCTGAACTCACTAGTACATTGTACCCAGTGGGTACTTAATCACTGTCATTGATTTGGGGCAGACCCAAATCTCAAAAACTGGAGTCATTAAAAGCATGTTTAGCCAAATATTTTTAGAGCTTAAAAGAGGTTTTGTTTTGAGTTTGAGGTGGAGGCCCAGCTAAGCTTCTTCTTTATTTCAAATAGCCCTGTGTCTTAAACAGAAATTTTGCATAGCAAAATATTTATTTACAAAGGATTCAGCTCAGCTAACTGCCCCTTGGCATATCACATACCCTCATGCTCAGACTCTCCCAAGCCCTTGAGAGCTGTCCACCCCAAAGAGGAACAATCCAGCCCATTGATTTGATGTTGAACTGGTGCTGATTTGCACCAAGTCTGGATAAGATGAAGCTCCTGAGTGGCTCCTGAAAAGTCCAGAATTCTAAAGCAGAATTTTCTCTTCTTCTTTTCTTTTCTCCTTAAATGCAATGGCTGGAACACATATCCATATGTTTAAGGACATCTAATGGGACTTCTTATTTCTCTCTTTTTTCATCATTCCTTTCCTTAAAGAGAGCTTCTATTCATGACTTATGTCCAGAATTTTCATTTGAAAATCTTATTAGAACTGTAATTCACTATCCATCAATAAACGATATCGAAATATCTACTTGTTGAATGAATGCTGAATGATTCACTTCAGATTAATGGGCAATCATTTGCATACCTCCCAAGGGTCAGATACTGTTCTCAGTATCTGAGAAGCCTGCCTAGAGTAGAAGAATCTGTCATTGTAAAGCTGGTCATTTTTTGGCATGTGACTTAAAGTGGATTACATTTCCCTATCCACTTCTCTCTCTTTTAATTTTTTAAGAGAAATGGAAGGATGACCCTGACAACCTTCACTTTTTATCTGCACTTAAAATTTTCAGGTTGGGTTTGACTTTTCTATGCCATATACTCCTAAAGACAGAATTTTGTGTTAAGTGTGTCAAAGTATGAATCTCATGCTAATGAGATTAATCTCTTATGATCTATTTCCCTTCTTAAATCTAATACTTCTTTTAAAAGTATTTTAAAACTTTAAAAAGTTTTTTAAAAAGTATTTTTAAAACTTTACGGGCTTCCTTGGTGGCGCAGTGGTTGAGAGTCCGCCTGCCGATGCAGGGGACACGGGTTCGTGCCCCAGTCTGGGAAGGTCCCACATGCCGCGGAGCGGCTGGGCCCGTGAGCCATGGCTGCTGAGCCTGCGCGTCCGGAGCCTGTGCTCCGCAACGGGAGAGGCCACAACAGTGAGAGGCCCGCATAACGCAAAAAAAAAAAAAAAAAAAAAAAAGACTTTAAAAAGTTTTAGTGGAACCTTTATAAGGAAACAAGAAAATAACTTCTATGGATAGAGACCACCCAGACTCCAGCACGATTTAAAAATAGTGACAGGATTCTTATTGTTTTGCCAGGATGATTACCATGGCAGCCATGCCAGATTTTCCATTGTCTTAACGCAGTGCACGGTGATAGCTCTCTGGGTAGTTATTGCTTTATGTAATGTGATCACAGTTGAATGATAAATTAAGTACTCTTGCTTACCAATGTGATAAACTGTGGCCAGTGAGGAGAAGGAATGTTCTCTGGTCATATATTCTCAGAGGTGGGCTGGTTGCTGTCACCAGAAAGATGCTTTCCAATCCCGTGTTCTGTCTTCAGGGCACCTGGCTGGCCTGAGGACCCCGTGCAGGGCCTCCTCTATTCTCTCCTCACAGAGGCTTCTACTGGACAGAGAGAAACTGGATTCTACTTTTCCCAACACCAGAGCTACCCTTCCTTGACGTTTCTTCTAACCACTTTCATTTTCAAGTTTTTAGAAACTGCATCTTACTTTCCTTCCAGGGTATTCAGATGTTTGAGAGAAGTTTGTTTCCAAAAGTGTTATGTTCAGATTACACACTAGTTTTAGGGAAATGCTTACTTCTTGGCCTAAACTGGGATGTATGAATGGAAATAAAAGTAATTTGTGTGTGATAAGTGAGTGGTCGGCAATAGTAAGCCTATATCTCTTTCAAAATTAAAATATATGTTAACTTTCTTTTTGATTCTGAGAAATGGTAAACTTCCATGCCCTTATATTTTAATGTGAAAATACCCAGTGTTTAAAGGTGCTTTTAAAATTTGACAAATAAAAGGAAAAATCAGTCTACCTTAACCAACATGAAATCTTGGTGAAACTGATTCTAACTGGCCAAGGTGCTCACTGCTCTCTAGACACCTCAATAAGCTAAGAATGTGCTCCTTTTAGAAGCAAAATAGACCCCAAGTATTCTGTATGAGACTCTCACAAGCATGCACATTTGCTGTTCCTCAGCAAGGGTCAAGTAGCACTTAACCCCTCACACAGAAGCTATGAGAGTGGATTTCTTTTTCTAGAAAGCTACTCCTCTTAAACAGTGATGGTTATCAGGAGACTGAGCAGCAGAGCAGTGATTTCCAAAACACATCGAAAGATGCATGCTAAGCCAGGGCAGGTCCTATTTCTGCCTTCTTGAAATTTTGGAGGCTTTGAAAATATTCACTGGTGTAAAAAAACTTCCTTGACAGAGTTAGGAAAGAACATTGAGATTTCATGCCTTAAAAAATTAAATGGTAGTTTTTTTTTCTTTACTTCAAAGGCAGTGAAGAAGAATTTTTTTTTCCTTGTGATAATCCAGACTGAGAAATTTCCAGGAAAAATAAAACACTTTTCCACCGTTGTGAGTATTTCATGCATATTGATTTTCAAACAAAAGAGATATTGGTATGGGAATCATCAAAGGGGAAAAAAACACCCTGTGTATGAAAGGAAGCAAATAAGTGTTTATGAATCTGTTCTAGATTAGAGAAAGGCAACAGGGATGAGCTATCACTTAGCTGCTAAGAATATGAGACTAGGAATTTGGTAGACCTGGGTTCAAACCCAGCCTTCACCACTGGTTATCTGTGAAACTTTGGACAAATTATTTAACCTCTCTGTTTTCACTTCCTCATCTGTAACATGTGCATAGAAATGAAATCAACATCACTTCTAGAATTGAATGAGATCATGCATAAAGCACTTAACACAGTGCCTGGCACAGCTTAAAGCTGCTGTTAAGAGTTTTTTTTTTTTTTCTCCTTGCAAGAGATTTTTGTGGTTGTTTCGACAGTTTAACCCCACATCTCTACCAAGTTGCCAAAAGAGAATTTTCCATCCCTGCCCCTTAACCACACCCTGTTTTAATCATGAACCAGATTTCAACACCATCCCCGAAAGGTCACCACCCACTACAGATTTTTCTCTGTGTAGTTTTAAATTTCACTGTATCCAGAAATGCTAAAAGCTAAAGTGACACTTAGCACCTCTTATTAAGAAATTGTATTGTTATGGTATGCCACTATAATCTAGAAAGGAAAAATATGTGATTTAGACATCACGAGAATGAGGGCATTCACAGTACCCTCAATTCCAACGGCTTCAGGACAATACTCTATGTTTTGTGCAAGGAAAGAAAAGTTTATACCTTATAAGGCCATCTCTCCAAGGGCTACAAATACCTCAGCAACATCAGCATCATCCAACACTTCCAAGTAAACCTCTATCCATCCATCTATCTTACAAAATAGTTCCAATGATGGAACACTGTAGGCTTTAAATAATTTATCTTCCAACTTAATTTATGTTTTATATTATTTTTATTTCAGATTTCAATTTTGCTTGTGAAACACACCACACCCAATTTATAATGGAATTATCCTCAGAACATTGGCAAGTTTAATTTTGGAATAGATCTTGACGATTCAGTGGTTCTCCATCTGTATCAGCTCCTTCTTGTGCAATGATGGAAAACCTAACTAAATTTGGCTTAAGCCAAAAAAAAGGTGGAGGGAGGGAGTGGAGGAGTGAATTTTTTGGTTCTCCCAACCAAACAGAGTAAGGGAGGAACAAGTTTTAGATGCAGCTATAAAGAAGGATTCAACAAGTGCCAATAGACCTTCATTGCTCTATGTCTTTCAGTTCAACATTTTAAGTTGTGGCTTCATTCTTAGGTTCCATGAGTTGGCAAGATGGAAAGTAGTTCTAAGCCCAGTTGGGCCCAGGTTTATGCTAAAAAAACAACAAAAATCCCCCCCACCTCCCTCTCAAGTCCTAGTGAAAGACTCAGTGCATGTGAAAATTTTGTGAACAAAAAAGTTTGAATAGATGTGAGGTGCAAAAGCAAGGTATTTGATGGAGCGACCCCTTCTCAAGTGGCTTCAGGCAACAATGAAATAGTTATCTAAATTGGGCTACCCTGCAACTGTCACACTTTTTTTTTTTTTTTTTTTTTTTTTCGGTACGCGGGCCTCTCACTGTTGTGGCCTCTCCAGTTGCAGAGCACAGGCTCCAGAAGCGCAAGCTCAGCGGCCATGGCTCACGGGCCCAGCCACCCCGTGGCATGTGGGATCTTCCCAGACTGGGGCACGAACCCATGTCCCCTGCATCAGCAGGTGGACTCTCAACCACTGCGCCACCAAGGAAGCCCTTTGTGTGTGTGTGTGTGTGTGTGTGTGTGTGTGTGTGTGTGATACTTTTATATCTGCTAGAATATTTGGATATAACTCAGTCCTGTATGACCATCTCAAATCATCTTATCACATGCTAAACAGCTTCTCACTATGTGTTAGGCAAGCTGTAGGGTTTGAAGAAATAGACATCAATACCATGAACTTTCATAATAGCCACTTGTTCATGTAAGCCATCAGACATTTTAGCCTAGTCGAGGGGAAAACAACAAGGAGGTAATGAAAACTCTTTTGGATTTTGGGTGTATGTGTGTGTGTTGTGCATACACAGAGTTTAAAAGCAAAACAAAATAATCAAACAGCAACAGAGAGCAACTCACGTCTTTGCGATGTATTAGATCCATAAATATTATTCTCTCTTAAGTCCAAACTTATCCAGACCCAGGGCACACAAAATGATTTAGAACATTGTTGCTCCCTTTTGTTGAGAAAGGTCAGAGGGTGTGGAACTGGCATTGATTGACCACGCAGTGGGTTCCTGGGAATGCTCTCAATGACTTCAGGGAATCTCACAGAACACAGAGCTTTGCCTGAGATGGTCCATTTTAGAGTCTGTGTTATCTTCAGCCAGGACTAAATCTTCCATTATTTTAATCAGGGGAAACAGCTGCTGTCATTTTTTTCTACTCTGATATACACTTGTAAAAGTCCTAGATTATTGGCTCAAATTGTGCAGGGTTGTGTTTTGTTTTGTTTCATGTAGGACAGGGATAATAGAATTATTTAATCAGTTCCACACTTTAAGCAAACATTGGAAGAAGTTTTAACTCTTATAAAGTATGAACCTCAAATATTTTTCTCCCTGTTCTTGTATTGGGTCACCCATAGCAGAGAGCTTCTCTCAGTTCTCACAATCAAGAAAAGATAGAATTGGAGTCGTTCCAAATATCTATGGAGAGAATCTGGGCCAGTGAAACTCGATCTGGACATAGAAATTATGCTCTGTTCTTATTTTTAGCAAATAAATGGCTGCTTTCCGGTTACCACGAAAATTCCCTTTTAAAACTTCTTATGAAATATGGTCACACCACTTAACACTTGCATAAGGCACACAGAATACGTGGCTTTCATTTTTATAGACTGGACAAAATTCCTCACCATAGGTTGGGACCTATTATCATGGCTAGCAGAAAAGGATCCACGCATAGGTTAATTTTGAGGCTGCTTGTAGCATCTTTGTTTTTCCTAGACAATTCAGATTAGAGTAAGTAATCTGCCTATTGTCTTTCTGGTTTCTTCTTATAAAATTAAAACACTGTAGTAGATTTTTAGTTTAGTAACGTTTTATCACATTGGAAACCAAAGAGGAAGGGGAAGGTTATCAGCTTCACAAAAATAATAAAAAAAGTTTTTTTAAAAATCAGAATTTCAGATTCTCAGAGAGAAGTTTATCTGCCATTTTTATTTATTTATTAAACTCTCAAAAGATTTATGCAAGTTTTTAGATTCTGCATGTGTGTGTCTGTGTGTGTGCTCATGCGTGTGTGTGTGTGTGTGTGTGTACACACTTGTGCTCAAAGTGCTCACATTAACTGGAGAAGGTGATTGAATTATGGGGGATTGTTCTGAGGAAGAAGCAATAAAGTAAAGTTGACTAGATTATGGGATTAGACTAAGGGCAGGGTTGACCAAATTTGGGGCTTGTATTGGGGCATTTGGTTGAATAAAATCTGAAAAGCTACACAACCCCCAATTATTTCTGGTAGCATCTCCTGAGAGTAAGATATGTTTTAATTTGGACCTGACTCTACATGGAATGTTGCCATACTTTTCCTTCAAGATTTAACTGAAATTTAGGTTTCCATGGAAACATTCCTCAACTATTTCCCACCTTCAAGAGTAGTCAGCCACTTTTCCCTCTTCTGTAATGGTCATCATTTTTGTATACCTACATAGGCAACGTCCTCAATAAAGGAAGAGACCTGACTTGCTCATCATTTAATCCTCTCTTCTGTTTCAGTGGAATGTAGTGGATAGTAAACCAGGTATAATTTTATTCCTCAAATGTCTGTGTTCTATATGAAAAGACGTCAAAACTCAGATACACCCCATTCATTCATTTATTCAATTATTTATTGAGCAAATATTATGTTCCTGGCACTATTCCAGATGACAGGGATATACCAATGAATGTGCAAAGAACCTTGCCCTCATGGCAACATACATATACAGTATACTACATAATGATAAATATTTTTTTAAAAAGTAACACTGAGAAGGAAGAATAGGAGTATTGAGGATAAGGAGGTTTAAAATTTTAGATGAAGTAACAGAGAAGATAATATTTAATGTAGATTCCAGTCTTATACAGTCAAGATACAAGACAAATAAAGTACATGGAGCACAATCACAGTAGTTGCTATTTAAGGAAAATTTATAATACCTTAATTTATAATTAATGATTCTTGGATGGGAACTTTCATAGTTTAAGTTCCATGGGGTGAGGAGAAAGAGCTTGTTAAATAAATTCTTGGCTTTTAAAAAGACTGTAAATAGAATTTTAAAGCAATTTAGGTGAAAAACTTTCCCAAACAATTTACAGCTGCAATCTAAATATAAATATTTGGTATGTATAAGTTAAATCATTTTCTGTATTCACTAAATAGATCCCCTGAGTGTCACTCACACAAGCAACATATTGTTAGCCTAACTCTGATTATTTTAAGCATAGAAAAGTTATAAAGTTCCACTTTAAAAAGTTAATTCAGATAATTTCATTTATTCAAAGAAGTTTTCCTACCAAGATGAATTAGTGTTATTTCCCTGAGCATATTTAAATTCTTACAAAACACACATTTTTAAAGATGTATTTTTCTTGTGCTCCCATGTCTAGCTAGCTAGAGTTTCATGATCCAAAGAGGTAAGGGAAATTCACAAATTATGGTTTTGCTAGAAACCAAAATAATGTCAACACCTGATGATGAGATTTGGGAAGTATCTGTAGAAACAAGAACAAGAAGACATTTCTCACCTTTGCTTCAACAAGCCTGCCATAGGCATTTCAGTTTGTTTCTGAGTAGCACACATCTCAGTTGTCCATCTTTATCTATTAGACCGTAGTGGCAGTTGACTCTCCCTGGTAGATAAGAACAATACATGTGTAATTTAAGAACCCTTCCTCTTCATTTCAATTTAATTAGTTATTTCTCACTAGGTAATTGAAAATCAAATTTCTCATTCAACCAAGTTTATCCTTTGCCTTATTTCCTTGGCACTCTGTAATGTACTCAGTCTTCGGCTATCTCTTACAACAGCACACAAGGTCTGATTTCTCAGATGCTTTCTCTCTAATAGCTCCTCATCTTTGAAGATTGAGGTCTTGGCTGGATCAAACCCTGCTGGTCTACAGTCTATTAGGAGACCACCTATCCTTTGGGGTGACATTATAACAAGGATTTCTTCCGTTGATGGTGCTTTTCCTTCTTTAAAGGGAAGTTTGAACAAGCATTGCCTGGAATGCAAAGAGCTTTTCCCAAAGTTCTTTGGGACTGGATGTAGGGCACAAAGAGAAAGGCAAGAGCTGTATGTTGCTGTCTAGAGAAAAATTTAAGCCTACTAACCCACAGTGAATTAGTTGATATTTTTGCATCATTTTCATAGACATGGATCAAATTCTCAATTGTTCAAAAGCAAATTTCCAAATGTGTGTCAATTGTCCACGAAATTTATTTTTTTCTTTCTCCCTTTTGTTGGACACTTATGAACTTAGGAGAAAACATGTACAACAATTTCCTCAAAAAGACTACATGTGAAATAGTAGGAATTTAACTGATGAAATGAAAATTTTGAATTATCGTAGGATTTGAATCATCCACGCTTCCATTAGATTTAGCTAATACAAATTATTATGTTAATATGCTCTATCACTTTTTCATGCATTACCAGTTTTCACCCTCTTGTAGTCCTAATATAACCACTTCCCAAAAAAGCAGAAGTTCTGGACACCTCGAGAAGTCGCTCTGACACTGAGCCGCCCAATCTTGAGTGGATGTGAAGACTGAAATCTGAAATAAAATGTGAAGGAATATTTAGAAGTACAAGCTTCCCCTTCAGCGTTTCCAATTTAGCCTTCCCCCTCCCCACATTTAACTGGCCTCCTTCTGGAAAGCTGGCCGGCTCTTCAAGGATCAGGATAACTCCTCCAGTTACACTCTATATGGAAGCTCTGGCAGTTACTCTGCTGTTTTTATATGAAGGTTTTATTAAGTCTGTGCCAAACAGCTTCCCGTCAGTGAATCAGCTAAAGATAAAAGTTTTTACTCAAGTGACAACTTTGTAATAAAGGCAGTTTGTGTGTGTGTGTGTGTGTGTGTGTGTGTGTGTGTGTGTTAGAAGATGGAGATTTCCCCATGACGGACACTGGATTTTCCTACAAACACACATCAAAGGAAAAGCCTGTTTCTCAACTGGTTCTCATGTTTTCTTCTAGTTGGCTTCTTATCAAGATGATTCAGAAAAGGCTGCTGAACTGTGGTGCACAAACAAGGACATGGGGTACTGATGACTCAACCTTGTCAGATCCGCTGGGGTTTCTCTGCAGAGCCCAGGGAGTGACTGTCCACTTGAAAAGATTCCCTTCTATCAAGACATGTGGAGAGAAACACCTGGTTATAAAAACTAAATGGAGATTGCATTTGTTTTGAAGCTCTTCTTAAAATTGCTTTTAGCATTACGCTATGTGTATGGCAGTTGCTGAGGAGAGTAAAACCCAAGGTGGCAGCCACATTATCCTCCCCTTTCTGAGAGTGGTACTAATGGGCCCTAAAGGAGTGTCTTCTAAATTTTAGTTAAAACTAAAACCTTTTAATTGATAATTAAGACATTTGGCTACGAATATAAACTCAGAAAAACTTGTGATTTTAGGCTTTCCAATCAGGTCAGAACATGTTTGTTTGTTTTTCAAAATTAAGTCTGATTAAAAATATTTCTAGTTGATGGAAATTGGGTTGTTTCCAGTTTGGGGCTATTATAAATGAATCAGCTATAAACATTTGAGTACAAATCTTTGGGTGAATTTATGTTTTTATTTCTCTTGACTAAAGGAAAAGAGTAGAATTGGTGGGATATCTAGTAAGTATGTATATTTCACTACATAAGTTACTTGTATGGTTAATCATATAGAAGTGATTGTACAATTTTGCATCCCCACCTGCATTGTATATGGGCTCCACTTGCCATATCCTTGCCAACATTTGGTATGGCTGGTTTAAAATTTTTTTGCCATTCTATGTATGTATATGTATATGCATGTATGTATGTATTGATAACTTATTGTGGCTTTATTTTCATTAACCTAATGACTAATCACCTTGAGCACCTTTTTCCGTGCTTATTTATCATATATATATCTACTTTGGTTACATGTCTATAAAAACCTTTTGCCTGTTTTTTTATGTTGTTTGTCTTTTCATTATTGAGATGTAGAGGTTCTTTGTGTAATTTATACAGATTCTTGTCAGATACATCTTTTGGCAATATTTTCACCTAGTCTGTCGTTTGCCTTTTCATTTTCTTAATACTGTTTTTTTTTTTTTTTTTTTTTTTCTTTTTGCGGTATGCGGGCCTCTCACTGTCGTGGCCTCTCCCGTTGCGGAGCACAGGCTCCGGACGCGCAGGCCCAGCGGCCATGGCTCACGGGCCCAGCTGCTCCGTGGCATATGGGATCCTCCCAGATCGGGGCACGAACCCGTATCCCCTGCATCGGCAGGCGGACTCTCAACCACTGCGCCACCAGGGAGGCCCAATACTGTTTTTTTTAATGAGCTAAGCCTTTAAATTTTGTTGGAATCCAATGTATCAATTATTTTTTCTCATTTGCAGATTTTTTTGGTTCAATGTAGAATATCTTTGTTTAGCTGAAGTTCACAAAGATTTTCTCATATGTTCTTCCATAGGGGTTTTAATTTTAGCACTTAAACTTAAGTCTACAATCTATTTTGAGTTAATTTTTCTGTATGGTGAAAGAGTCAAGATTTATATTTTTAATTGTATCTTATTGTTCCAGCATTACTTGTTGATAAAAATATCCTTTCTCCATTGAAATACCTTGGCACCTTTGTCATAAAACATTGAGCAAATATGTGATTGTTTATTTCTGGACTCTCAAATCTATCCCATTGATCTATATGTCTATCCTTTTGCCAACACCATACTATCATACTATCTTGATTGCTGTACCTCTAGAGGCTTAAAAACAGGTAGTATAAATCCTACAACTTGATTTTTCACTTTCAAATTTTTCAGGGGGACTATTTTAGGTCCTTTGAATTTCCATACAAATTTTAGAATTCACTTTTCAATTTCTACAAAAAAAAAGCCTATTTTGACTGGGTTTGCATTGAATCAATAGATCAATTGGGGAAGAATTGACAACTTAATATTGAGTCTTATGAACCATGAAAATGGTATAGATATATACCCATTTATATACCCAAATGGGTATATATTTATACCCAAATATGTACTCCATTTATTTGGGTTCTTTTAACCTTACCTTCACATGTGTTGTAGTTTCCAATGTACAGGTCTTACACATGTTTTGTTAAATTTATCCTTAAGTATTTCAGGCTTGTTTCTAGTTTCTTATGATGGAAGCACTGACTATTAATTTGAGACCTTTCTTCATTTCTAATGTAAATATTTATTACTATAATTTCTTCCTTAAGCATTAATTTAGTTGAATTCCACAAAAATTTTAACAGTTTTATTTGGTTAAATTGACCTACATTAAAATGTATATATTTAAAGGATATCATTTGAAATGTTTTCAAATATGTATGTACCCTGAAGCCATCATTACAGTCAAGATAATGAATGTATCAAACACTACCAAGTATTTCCGTGATACCAAGTAATTTATTATTATAAACAATCTCTTGGTAATCTCCCTCTTATTCTTTCTCACTTCACTCTGGTTACTCCTGGTAACATTGATCTGCTTTCTGTTACTGTAGATTAGTCTGCTTTTTACACCTTTAAATAAGTAGAATCATATAATATGTACTCTTTTCTATCTGACTTCCTTCACTGAGTATAATTATTTTGAGATTCATCTATGTTATATTATATTTCAACAGTTTATTCTTTTTATTGCTTAGTAGTATTCCATTTTATGGATATACCACAATTTGTTTATCCATTCACATGTTGATGGACTTTCGGGTTGTCACTGGTTGTAGTGGTTCCCACTTTATAGCTATTACATATAACATTTCTATGAGTATTGGTGTACATCTATTTCTATGGATACATGCTTTCATTTCTCTTGGATAAATACCCAAGAATGGAAAATTTGGATTATATGGTACATGTATGTTTAACTTTTTAGGAAACTGTGAATCTGTTATCCAAAGTGGTTATGCCACTTTACATTATCACCTGAGGTATAAGAGATTTTCATTTGCCTTATTACTATATTATTCCTTAAATTCATATTTTATTTGAATGTTACTGAGAAAATCTCTTCCTTATATATTTTAAAATACTCAAGATTTCCATTTGACGTTTCATCTATGGACGAAAGCCTTTCAAGATAAAATCACTCTTGGGGGACAATTGAGCATGGTGTTACATTTTTCATACAAATACAAACATTAATATTTGATTCTGTTCTGTTCTGGTGCCAAAGCTGAGATATGAGCCTGAGGGCTGCAGCAGCCATGCTTATAAGTTCGCCCAAAAGAATGGGACCAGCAAGCAGAGAACGAAACAAAGAGAGAGAAGGAGAGAATAAAAGGTGGAGGGGAGACAGATTGATAGAATTCAAATCCCTTGCTTCAGCATCTAGTTACATGAGATAATATATTTCACTTTTTTGCCTTTAAAAGGGTATTATATGTCATCCCTCCCCACAAGCTACATATTTTAATTAATGAGACCACAGTAACACAGGAATAACACACCACGCAATTTTAAAAAGACAGAATGTAACATACTGCTAAGTGATAGATACCTTGTCCTTCTATTATGTCACTTCTATTATATCATCTCTCAAGCTCTACGTGATCAGTATTAGGCAATTGTGAAAGTGAGAATTCACTGGGAGCCATTGAGGATATAAGAAGCTGTATAAGTTTCTGTTGTTCTGAAAGCCTCTATTTAAAGAAAGTTCTGAGGCTCATACACCTTTCAGACCTCCACCTGGCATCCTGTACCACCATCACCCACTTTGTCTCTTGTGTTCCCACAGCATAAAGCTTGTCCTATTTTTTTTTCAAAAGCTTTCAGGAGAGCTTCCCTGGTGGCGCAATGGTTGAGAGTCTGCCTGCCGATGCAGGGGACACGGGTTCGTGCCCCAGTCTGGGAAGATCCCACATGCCATGGAGCGGCTGGGCCCGTGAGCCATGGCCGTTGAGCCTGCGCATCCGGAGCCTGTGCCCCGCAACGGGAGAGGCTGCAGCAGTGAGAGGCCAGCTTACCGCAAAAAACAACAACAACAACAACAACAACAAAAAAAAACTACAATGAGGTATCACCTCACACCAGTCAGAATGGCCATCATTAAAAAGTTTACAAATAATACACGCTGGAGAGGGTGTGGAGAAAAAGAAACCCTCCTACACTGTTGGTGGGAATGTAAATTGATTCAGCCACTATGGAGAACAGTCTGGAGACTTCTTAAAAATCAGAAACAGAGTCACCATATGATCCAGCAACCCCACTCCTGGGCATATATCTGGAGAAAATTCTAATTCGAAAAGATACATGCACCCTGATGTTCATATCAGCACTATTTACAATAGCCAGGACATGGAAGCAACCTAGGTGTCCATTGACAGATGAATGGATAATGAAAATGTGGTACACATATACAACAAAATATTACTCAGTCATAAATAAGAATAAAATAATGCCATTTGCATCAACATGGATGGACCTAGAGATTATCATATTAAGTGAAGTAAGTCAGACAGAGAAAGACAAATATCATATGATATCACTTATGTGTAGAATCTAAAAAAAAATGATACAAATGAATTTATTTACAGAACAGAAATAGACTCACAGACATAGAAAAGAAAATTATGGTTACGAAAGGGGTTAGCAGGGGAGGGGAGGAACAAATTAGGAGTTTGGCATTAACATATACACCCTACTATATATAAAATAAACAAGGACCTACTATATAGCACAGGAAACTATATTCAATATCTTATAATAGCCTGTAATGTAAAATAATATATATTATATATATAATATATATAATATCTGAATCGCTTTGCTGTGCACCTGAAACAAATGCAACACTATAAATTAATTATAATTCAATTAAAAACTGATTAAAAAAAGAAGCATTTGTAGATGGATGGTATTTAGGTAATGATAAGTCTGCTTGTAAAATATTTGTACAATTTTATAATTTTATGCCTCATTTACCCATTTACCTATTTTAAAACCCTCACTTGGGCTTTGTTACCATTAGTAAGTTCTCAGATATTTTTTGAGTTTTTAAGTTGAAAGGTGTTGTGTTAGACATGTTGTGTTAGACATTTTAAGTGTTTGAAAGTTGTCCACAAATAAAAGATATCAAAACATTAAACCTTTCTATTACTGTGAAAAAACAAACTGTTTCAAATAAATCTTTTTCTGACTGGGCAGTCCATTTATCCATGAAGAAACTTCCACTAACAAATGGTATGATCAAGAACCTCTTATTAACAAAGCATTGTCATGGTATGTACAAACGTAGACTTAAAAATTCTGTATGATTTGAAATCTGATTAGCTCCACAATTACCTCTGTTTATGCTTAGTCTTGACAAAACCCCCAAAATTTACTGAAGTCACCCTTCACTTCTGAATAAGCAGGGACTAACACTTTTCTCTAAAGCACTTCATCCCTTTCAAGGCCAGACAGAGCCCTATTAAATGAAAATCATGGAATGCTGGCAAGTTCTGCATTTTTGCAATCTGGAAACAACAAGATAGACTTTTGACTATTTTGTTTTCCTCTCAGGAAGGAATTTAGTCAGATGATTAACTATAAATATATTTACAGTTCATGGATCCCAGGGCCCACTGGTGTGATTTAATTTAGTAAATATTCCACACAAAATCCGAGTAGCTAAGAAACTGACTAGCTAAGGTAATGTGAGCGCTGGAAAACTAGAGGGTAATTTTCAAGGTGATTGAACTTACAGAGTGGATAAACTTCAAGGTAGTAATAGTGAACCCATGCTTAGAAGAGCAATGCCTGGGTCTACTTCTATCCAACCTGACCAAGGCAATCAAACCAGAGCTTTACCAGATGCCTACACATTCTGAATATATTGGCAGCCACCCAGCGCTTTAGGGAATGAGAAGGAGACAAGGGCATTTTTCGATAAAAACCCATCAGAGAATTCTATCCCAGCTGCATTATATCTCGTGCAAGGGAGACATCTTGTGTTCCATTAAGCCCAAAGGCTTTATTTTTAGTGAGGATAGATGGAAGCTTTTCTCCGTTATCCTAGGTGATCTTTTGGAAGGCATATTTATCCTAAAGAGTCAAGCATAAATCTATACTTAGGCTACAGATGAGGCAATATAGATTTTTACCTTGGACTGAAAATATCTCAGCCACTTTGGCTGTGGATGGAATTCTTCAACCTCCTATTTTTAAAAGTTTCACGCTTGAAAAATTCAAAGAGTACTACCCTAAAATATAACTTTAAGGAGAAGGACCGTCAATTAATCAGGCTATGTTAAAAGGCCAAATTAGGGGCTTCCCTGGTGGCGCAGTTGAGAGTCCGCCTGCCGATGCAGGGGACACGGGTTCGTGCCCCAGTCTGGGAAGATCCCACGTGCCGTGGAGCGGCTGGGCCCGTGAGCCATAGCCGCTGAGCCTGCGCGTCCGGAGCCTGTGCTCCACAACGGGAGAGGCCACAACAGTGAGAGGCCTGCGTACCGCAAAAAAGGAAAAAAAAAAAAAAAAAAGGCCAAATTAAATCTAATAAGTTTATGAAGATGGTTTTATAGTCAGCTCATCAAATACTCATTGAGAGTCTACTAAGTGCAAGAGGCACAGTGCTGAGTGAAAACTGTGGTCATCATTATTTTAAGAGGGTTTTAGTCTAGAGGAAACAAAGGCATATTTTAAACTGGTTACTTAACATGTTAGAAATTAGAAGTGTGTGCAACACATACTGTAGGAACATTTTACAGGGCAGATTTCTGAATTTCCCATGCTTTGTCAATCAGCTTCAGCAGAATGTGCAAAGAAATTGAGTGCTCCTCTGAGGGCAGTTCCACGCAAGAGTATGGAGGGTGTTCTGGCAGTAGGGTAGTCCCTCTCCCTCTCACTCATACCATGGAATGTGAAATGAAAAAGCAGCTTGGAGGCCTATTTACAATTTTATTCAAAAGTGTTCTTGAAGAGAAGGCCAGTAATATGGATCAATATAAACACACTTACGGCCGAGAAGTGAAAGGGGCCGAAACAAAACTGGCAAGTAATGGACCCAGGGTTCCACAAAGGAACCCTGGGGGATTGTCCAATCCTAAATGGAGAGGGGAAATAAGTGCCAATGGAATTTGACCTGAAACCTTTGGAGCTTAAGTTTTAAGCAAAACGTAAACCTTGAAGACAAAGTTCTGCTTGCAGAAATCTTATCTTGTGGGGAAGCACTGTGCTGGGCCCAGAAAGCTCTAACCAGCCATTGACATGCTAGGGAGACTTTCTGGCAGGGTGTGACCATTTCAAGGCAGCACTGAAAGCCTGGTATGTTTATATAGTCATGTCCAGTTTACCTGTGTCAGACAAGACTTTGACAGGCCTAAGAGAAGGAACTATGCAGGATCTCCAGTTATCCATGCTGCTGGAAACACCACTAGCCTGGCCAGCCAAAGAAAAACACATGTGCCTGCCAGAAGTAACAAAGTAATGAACTTTCCATGAAAGCTATCAGTTCTGGACAATTTGATATTTTTAGAGAAAAGACTTATGTATAGTAGGTACCATGATCATTAAGACCTGAACTGATGTGGCTTATGTATTCAGGATGAAGGTGAGGGTTGCCAGTGAAGAAATGAAGCATCAATGCAGAGAATTTGTGTTCTTAAAGGAGCAGTAAGGCACAAATATCAGGGAAATATACAATAACCTACACTTTAAAGCATAGAATGTCAAAGTCTAAGGATTCCTTATGGCACCAACAACCTGTCATGAATGCATAGTTTGGACTGAAAAACAAGGGCTTAGGAAATGTAAATGTGCTTTACCTACAATCTATACTTGTACATTTTGTGCCTTAGAAATGGAAAGACAAGAAGCGTACAAGATTCTCACTCACATTAATAACCCCTAAGGGTCCTTGGCCAAACAGTCCTGAGCTAGGATGTATTTGGTTCACTGTGGTCCTGTACATTTCCAGAAATTTCCTTAGGGTCAATTTAACACTTAGATCCTAGAGTTACAGATTTTTTTGTGTGTGTGTGTGGTACACGGGCCTCTCACTGTTGTGGCCTCTCCCGTGGCGGAGCACAGGCTCCGGACGCGCAGGCTCAGTGGCCATGGCTCACGGGCCTAGCCACTCCGCGGCATGTGGGATCTTCCCGGACCGGGGCACGAACCCATGTACCCTACATCGGCAGGCGGACTCTCAACCACTGCACCACCAGGGAAGCCCCATATTTTTTTTAAAGTATGCTTTTTGCAGCTTATCAAATGAGATCATCCAGTTTCTCAGAGGCAAAAGCAGACTTAATATTTGAATAGTACCTGAGGCTTAAAAACAAAGAAAACGTCTCTAAAAAACTGGTAAATGTCAGGTATAAGGTTGTAAATATGAAACTTCATATTTCTCTAGACCTTAACACAACATCTTGCACAAGGTTATTACCTAGAAGAAACTTGGCCTGAGAATGAATTTTTTCCTTAATAAGTGAATCCTGTATAAATGCCAGTATTCTTAGAAGTAACTTATTTTATTTCTGCTAGGACTGAAAGCATCACTTAATCTAGGAGTGCCAGATGTCATCATTCAATAAAGTATTCAGCACTCTATCTATCTGAATATTCATGAACCCAGATGCCTAGGAAATGTCAGATTACTGATACTCTGGTGAAATTGTGTAGCGGAAACTGTTCAATGTATGTTTTGGGGAAAACAAGTTCCAGTCTTGAGTCTCTGATTTTACTCAGTATTTAGCTGCAGGTCCATTGCCTTACATACCACAAAGTTTCTCATTAATACTGGAAAGTTTGGGTTGTAATCTCAATTTGTTTCTTTTACATAAAAGTGTTTATTTGGATTTAACTGTAGACCAAGAGAGAGATCACCTGCCCCTTTCTCATCAAGACATCCTTCATGGTCTTCCCATGATGGATAGCCGACAAAGGTAAAAATCTTCCTTCAGAAATCATTCACTTAAATCAATGTCTATTTTCTGCCAAAGTAGGATGGTAAATTATGAGGAGCTATTAGGTTGGATATGCCAAATGAGAGAACTGATTCTTGCCATAAAAAGCTTAATATAAAGAGTCATTAGTGAATGATTTGCAATCTTATATACTTTTAGTTCAATTCTATATACTTAGAGTTCAATTCAGTGTTGGCCAAAGATTAGGAGTGGATGTCCTTAATGTAGCTATCCAACTGCCAAATGCAAACTTAGGGGAATGGACTACTGAGTTGAAGTGAAGAAAGCAGAACAAGTCTTTTGTAGCCATACTGTTCAAAATCTTCTTATTGCATTGAGAATAAAATTTTAACTCTTCACCATGGCCTATTGTCATACATAATGTGGCTTCTGATGGCTTTCCCAACCACCTCTGGTCTTCTCTCTACCCTCTTCTCCATGCTCCAGCCACATGGCCTCCTTTAAAACATGCAGGTCCTAAGGTCCTGCCTTACAACTGTCTCATGTAGTGTTCCTTCTCCCTCCAAATGCTCTCTGTGATCCTCCCTTCTCCCCCAGATCTTCCTGTGGCTGCCTCTGTCTCATCTTTAAACTCTTAGCCAAAATTTCCTCCACTTTCCATTATGGGAGGGCCTCTCCTGAACATCCAATTTAAAGGGCTTTCCTGCATCCCAGTCACTCTCTAGCATCTCTCCCTGTTTAATTCTTTTATTTTTGTTTATAATACTATTTATGTCCCAAAGTAACCTTGTTTAGTGGTCACTTTTCTCTTTCCACCAACTGGACTCAAACTATGTTGAAGCCAGAGACTTTGTCTGTCTTGTTCATTACTTATTTCTTGCACATATGGCCTGGCATATAGAAGGTGCTCAATAAATATCAGTAGAAAAACAGAAACCAAAATGGATCAAATAAAGCTCTGTCGTGGGTAATTGGATCCTAATGTGGAGCCTATGAAGATATTGCTTCAGGAATCAAAGCAAGGATGGCCCATATTCAAGCCATGTAGGGCACAACGCCCGGCTTTAATGTCCACAAGTAACCTTCTGACAAGTTCATCTAACCCAACCACTCTTTGCTTCTCTCGCCCCTATTTATCACTCATACCAAGTCTTTCATCTGGCCTCTCCTATAATTCCTCTTGGATATTCTGGAAATGACACATGGAAACATGGACTTTGTCCATGGGAACCAACACACAGTTAACCACCCTTCCACCAAAGCTCCATTTAGTCTCCAGTGTGTTTGGACTGGCTGTTTGTCAGGGCGCAGGGCACTGGTCACTCTCAGAACAGGAGCTTTGCCTCCAATTGTTATAGCCATCTGTGTCTTAACCAGTAGCTCTGTTTTAAGTGGTTAGAGATGCATAGTATTTGGCTTCAACCACAGGCGTCCCTGGAAGGAAAATGGGAGGATGAGAGGTCAGTTAATCTGTGGTTGGAATCAAAATACCTAAGCCCAGTGGGGACTGATCTAAACGAGGCTGAGTATGTCTGCATACTCGGTTTCGGAACCGAAGTGGGGAGTGGTTCTGACGCTTTGGCAACAATCAAGGAAAGAAGAAGAAAAGTGTGCAGAACGGATGGGAGAAACAAAGTTCTACCGACTGAAAATCTTATGACTTCATGGATGTGTTACTTCATTTATTGGAAAATATTTTAGAGTAGGCAAGTTCTGAAAGGAAAGTTGTTAATTTTATATTCTCCTCAAACAAAACATTTTGACAATATACCCACAAAAGCTGCGGAATCCATGACCCCAGCTGTTGTGTATCACCAACTGTCAGAATCATAAATATTTCCCTTCACATCTCCATGCATCTTTCAGAGTTAATATCTGCATGCAACTTGGTGAGTCAGCTATGATGACACAGTGAGAACAAAGAGCAAAGTGTTGGGTTTTGTTTGTTCTAATTATTTTTCTTTCTTCTTCTCTCTCTATAACCTCTTTAAAAGGAACTGATAAGCAGAACTTCAAGTGTGCTTGTTCAATTATTGTGATGTGTTTATTTCCCCTAAGCAAGAGAGGAGAGTGTTAAGTGTTGGACATGCAAGGAAATTTTTGTTTTCCAACACTCAAGTGGACTCTGCATTCTCCTCACTGTGTGCTGTGGTTAACAGGAGAGGACAGCTATCTGTTCCGCATCTTATAATCATGTCTTCTTGATCTGCCTTTTAAAATTACACACTTATTAGAAAGCTCTGTGATCCATTTCCTGTTTGCCAAGACACCTGTCATATGGACTTTGCATTCAGAATCAATAACTGCTAGTCTGTGGGAACACAGACAGCTTTTAAAAGACAGAAATTTGAGGAGTCAAAAGTGCTGTATTCTTATCTCGTCTTTGTTACTTATGTACCATGATCTGTCAAATGGTAATACTATCATCCACCTGGTAGGATTGTTGTGTGGCTCAGGTTAATTAATATGCATAAAGCACTTGGTAAAGAGTAAACAATAATGTGAATATAAATAGAATTAAAGAAGTTTCTGAGTGATATATTGGGAGTGGTCTCTACCAGAGCTTCCCAAAGGGCTTCGTATAGCCACATTTATTAATTAGGAAGCTTCTTCATGTGTTGCTAAATCATTTACACACATTTCATGTGAGCTGTATAAACTTTTCCTAGGTCAAAAGTTATGTATTGCTTTTCTACAATCTTGAGAAAGAAAAACGGTGCTAGAGGAATCAGGCTCCCAGACTTCAGACTATACTACAAAGCTACAGTAATCAAGACAGTACGGTACTGGCACAAAAACAGAAATATAGATCAATGGAACAGGATAGAAAGCCCAGAGATAACCCCACGCACATATGATCACCTCATCTTTGATAAAGGAGGCAAGAATATACAATGGAGAAAAGACAGCATCTTCAATAAGTGGTGCTGTGAAAACTGGACAGCTACATGTAAAAGAATGAAATTAGAACACTCTAGCATCATAAACAAAAATAAACTCAAAATGGATTCAAGACCTTAACATAAGGCCTGACACTAGAAAACTCTTAGAGGAAAACATAAGCAGAAGACTCTATGACGTAAATCACAGCAAGATCCCCTTGACCCACCTCCTAGAGAAATGGAAATAAAAACAAATATAAACAAATGGGACTAATGAAACGTAAAAGCTTTTGCACAACAAAGGAAACCATAAACAAGACCAAAAGACAACGCTCAGAATGGGAGAAAATATTTGCAAACAAAGCAACTGACAAAGGATTAATCTCCAAAATTTACAAGCAGCTCATGCAGCTCAATATCAAAAAAACAAACAACCCAATCCAAAAATGGGCAGAAGACCTAAATAGACACTTCTCCAAAGAAGATATACAGATAGGCAACAAACACATGAAAGAATGCTCAACATCACTAATCATTAGAGAAATGCAAATCAAAACTACAATGAGGTATCACCACACACCAGTCACAATGGCCATGATCAAAAAATCTACAAACAATAAATGCTAGAGAGGGTGTGAAGAAAAGGGCACCCTCTTGCATTGTTGGTGGGAATGTAAATTGATACAGCCATTATGGAGAACAGTATGGAGGTTCCTTAAAAAACTAAAAATAGAACTACCATATGACCCAGCAATCCCACTACAGGACACATTCCCTGAGAAAATCATAAATCAAAAAGAGTCATGTACCACAATATTCACTGCAGCTCTATTTACAATAGCCAGGACATGGAAGCAACCTAAGTGTCCATCAACAGATGAATGGATAAAAAAGATGTGGCACATATATACAATGGAATATTACTCAGCCATAAAAAGAAACGAAATTGAGTTATTTGTAGTGAGGTGGATAGACCTAGAGTCTGTTATACAGAGTGAAGTAAGTCAGAAAGAGAAAAACAAATACCGTATGCTAACATATATATATGGACTCTAAAAAAAAAAGGTTCTGAAGGACCTAGGGGCAGGACAGGAATAAAGATGTAGATGTAGAGAATGGACTTGAGGACATGGGGAGGGGGAAGGGTAAGCTGGGACGAAGTGAGAGAGTGGCATGGATATATGTACACTACCAAATGTAAAATAGACAGCTTGTGGGAAGCAGCTGCATAGCACAGGGAGATCAGCTCTGTGCTTTGTGTCAACCTAGAGGGGTGGGATAGGGAGGGTGCGAGGGAGACGTAAGAGGGAGGAGATATGGGGATGTATGTATATGTATGGCTGATTCACTTTGTTATAAAGCAGAAACACACCATTGTAGAGCAATTATACTCCAATAAAGATGTTAAAAAAATAAATAAATAAAAATTAAAAATAAGTTATATATTGTTTTTCTGACAAGTATGAAGTTTAGTTCACAATACCAGTATGCACTAAATGGCACATACATTTGTTCCTCTAAAGCCAATTTAATCTGTTCCAATCAGGATGGTGGAAAATTAAAATCCAGGCATTTGCAATGTTAGTAGGGGGTAGCAAGAAATGAAACTCCTATACCTCTGTATCATTCAAGAACTATGAGAACCTTAAGCAATCCAGAACATTCAGAGTACCTTTGTGTCATTGCTCAACATTGATCATCATCGATATGTTCATTGTCCAGCACATTTGTGCCCTTGAAAGTGAGCAGCCCTGCTACTTCCATGTCAGCCTTGGGTTCTAGGGGTTTTCCTGAAGTTGGATCCCTCCATACATCTCAAAGGCACACATCTCAAACCTCTACTTAGTTATACCAGGAAACCCATGCCTTCTAAATTACCACCCACTTCCCCGGGCCACTGGAAAGGGAGAGACCACTGATTGTGGGAACAGTTGTCTAAACTGAACCTAGAAAACTGGAAATCTTGTATTAAATACGGAGTTACACTACTTCCTCTATTTCACAAATTTATTGAGCACTTTCCCAGATGTTTGGGGGTTTGTAAAGATAAAAGACAGTGTCTGACCTTAACAATCTAGCAGATTTCAAATTCTTTCATGAAATTCATCTAATTTAATCATTGAGTCAAGATCATTCTCTGTGGTGAAAGCAGAGGCAATGTTACACATTCCTGTTTGACATTGAACAAACAGAAGCTCAGAAAAGCAACCTGATTCACAGAGCATCATATCCAGTTACAGGAAATGCTGGAAATACATCCAAAGATTCAATTTCAGTAATCTTTACATTACTCTGATTCTCAGTCCCAGAGGTTCCTTCAGAAAGGAACTCAGAATGGACTTGGTCTATCAGCTAGCAGGAGGAAACAATTTGAGTTTTGGAGCTTCTTCCCTAAAATGGTATAATAAAGGGATTGCCCAGCTTCACACCTCGTAAGCATGGCACTGCCTCGATCACTGACTGAGAGACTACAGTCAGTGAGTCTCCATCATCCTGGTGAGAAAGGAGTTCATGTTTTGGGGTGGACAGATCTCGATTCAAATACCAACTCCCAATTACTCAAATTAATCTCCATGTGCCTCCATTTTTCGAGAAGTTCTGGTGACCTCCCGTGTAGGACTGGTGGAAGGAGTGAGTGAGATAGCTCATATAAAGAGTATAGTCCCATGCTTGACACCTCCTCCACCCAGAGGAGGTGCTCTAAAATCCCCACCCCATCTGAACCACCCAAACACACGCGCAATTTACGCAGTTTGTGCTTTCAACCAACAAATGCTTATCAAGCACCTACTATATGGGAGTCTCATTGGGAAGTAAGAATACAAATATAAATCACCTTTAATCCCTGCCTCAAGGAATTTGGCCATCTGTTGCATTTGTTAGGGAAAGAGACTTTGCTCCACCTAAAGTCTTCCTTTTGGAGGGAGAAAAGGTAGGCTGGGATCTTGGGAATGGGCAGTAATCCTTCCCCACTTCCACTTCAGGAGATATAGAGGAAATGGGACCAGATTCTCTTCTGGATTTCACTCTCTCGGGCTGAATGGTAGGTTGGTGGCGGGGAATGTGATGTTGCCTTACCCTTGGGAGAGCTGCATCCAGAGGGAACTCTTATTTCCTATGTCTTTTGTTCCCTGACATTTTCAATATCCATCACAAGAGCCTTTGCCAGTCATCTGCTTTGCCTTTATCCCGAAATTAATTTCCTGGGATGGTGCATGATGCCATGAACATCTGGCCCGAATGCTCAAGACTGTCCTTCCCAATTGGTTGCTCCGCCAGCGATGCAGCTGAGTGAGTGGCAGCACCATCTTTGCCCTGAGATACAGTGAAGCTCTTGGCTCAGAGTGTCCTATGTCTGTCCAGGTCCCCTCCTCCTTCTCTAAATACTGGAAGCACCCTTCAGGCTTCACTTGCCATTTTGACTTCAAAATAAACTAACCATACTTATGGTAGAAGAATGGTGCCAAGATTCACTGGGGAATGTCTCTTTCTTTCCTCCAGAGAGTTCAGGCAGGGAGTTCCCAATGGACCTCAGAAGGATTCTTTCCAATTCACTGTGTGCCCCCAAAGGAAGCAGCAACAAGGCATTAAAGAGTAAATGCGGGTTAATGTGTGTGTGTATGTGTGTGAGTGTGTTTGTGTGTGTGTGTGTGTGTATGTATGTGTGTGTGTGTTTAAGAGACAGAGAGAGACACAGACAGACAAGGACAGAGACAGAGATAATGAGACAGAGAATTAACAGCGATCACGATTGCCCTGTTTTGGGGTAGAGGCATTTTTGCTTAAGAAATTTCAAAAAGTACTGCAAAGTAAACGTACACTCTGAGCAACCAAAAGCATTTTCTCAGACTACATGTCTCCTGAGGAGAATGTGGAGTTTTTGCTTCTGGCCAGATTGGAAACTGTCCCCATGCCCATCTCCTCCTGCCAAAGCTTTGATCCTAAAGAAACACTTCAGTATTTCAAACTCAAACCCATAATACCAGAGCTTGTGGTAGATGTATTTCACATTCGTGATCTTCCTAATTCACACCAACTCTCTCAAACCACACTCAGTACGAGGTACATACCACACGTCCATTCCCATTTTCCTGACCGCCAGTCCCAGTCCCCACCAGGCACTTCACAAATTGTTTTTTTCTTTTTTAATCAGACTTCCTTCCCATTTACCACACTTCAAGAGTTCCTAAAATTTCAAATCTCCTCCAAACCATTTAAACTGGAAGTGAGATGGAATTTTCTAGCTTCAGAGTTCCAAGATGAAGATCATACCTTCAACCACACTGCAAATGACAACTCCAATACTTTGGGTGTAAGGATTCTCTTCTCTAGAGCTCAAAGCATTTTTATTTTATTATTTTATTTTTTTAACATCTCTATTGGAGTATAATTGCTTTACAATGGTGTGTTAGTTTCTGCTGTATAACAAAGTGAATCAGTTATACATATACATATGTTCCCATATCCCCTCCTTCTTGGGTCTCCCTCCCACCTTCCATATCCCACCCCTCTAGGTGGTCACAAAGCACCGAGCTGATCTCCCTGTGCTATGCAGCTGCTTCCCACTAGCCATCTATTTTACATTTGGTAGTATATGTAAGTCCATGCCACTCTCTCACTTTGTCCCAGCTTACCCTTCCCCCTCACCGTGTCCTCAAGTCCATTCTCTACGTCTGTGCCTTTATTCCTGAACTGCCCCTAGGTTCTTCAGAACCATTTCAAAGCATTTTTAAAAATCATCATATTTTGTTGTAGCATTCTACCAGGTAAAAAGAGGAAGGTATTTTTTTTCTCATTTGACAACAGGAAAGCTATTAAGTGGCATAGCTAATTCCCTCACAATGATCCAGGAGGAGACAGGGCAGGGACAGAAACAGCTGATTCTCAAAAATAATGATCTTTGTGTTCCAGGCCCAAAGCTTCCTTGGCCTTTACAGTATCTTCGTTGCTACTGCTCTTTATGACCATGGATTTTTCTTTGCTCTTATTCTCAGATGGACGTTAAAATTATTTTAAAATACTCTTTCTTTCCAGTTGTTATCTGTTTTCCTCCCTCCAAACACATGTGTTTCCCCCACCATACTGCTAAGGCTGTGTCTGAAATTCTGAACATGGGGGTTGGGGGTGAGGAGAATTTCCTGCTTTCTCCTCCTCTGCCTTCTAACTCTTTATTCTCCCAGCAATAAAGAAAGTTGATATTTATTAATTGTCTGGTGCATGATATATTTAATGTGATTTTAGTATTTATAACACCTTTACTTTGGTATAATCTCCCCTCAGAAGGATTAAGTGTCTTCTCTACATTCTCACAGTTTGTAAGATGCAGGACTGAGCTGTGAACCCCTGAGGTCTTGCCAATTCCAAAATCTACATGTTATTTCTGCGTTGTTCCCTCCAAGCTTGTTCCTGTTGTTCATTTTAAACATATTTTGGTCACACTAACCTCCTTTACATAGACGCTCAAAAAGTGCGATCAGTGAGTATCTTTATCATTGTGTTATGGACACTAGGATTGAAAGTTTTCTTTTCTTTTCTTTTTTGGTTTTCCTAAACATTTTGTTTTCTTTTTTGGTTTTCCTAAGCATTAAGTTGGCTGACTTAACATTCTTATTCCAGAGGCTGGGGATAAGATGAAAGCCAAGAGTCTGATTTATTTCTTCAGGGATTCATTTAAATCATACAAAGCTATTCATTGACTTGGCTTTTCCCTTCCAAAGATCTTAATTTAGAGTGCTTTGATTTCATTACTGGTGATTAGGAGAGCTTATTGCATAGAAACAAACTATATGATCTCTTGGAGAAATGCGAAGGTCATCACCGGCTGTGATGACCCATGAATAAAATGGGTGAAAAGCATTCTAGAGAGGAAGCATATGTAAGAGAGATTATTTTTAGAGGAAAAAAATTATTGTTGGAGGTAATAACATGTCTTAGGCTAGATATGTTATTTGGTCTCCTTAGATAGCTTCTGCAGGATGGAAACTTAAAAATAAATTTTGGTTTTTTTCTCTCAACCTGATGCACATAATCATTACAGAAAAAAATATGTGTAGGATAGAAAACAAAAAAAATGAACACACATAATTCCACCCACATACATGTAATGATAATAGACACCTTGATATGTGAACTTCCAGCCCTTCTCTCTGCATATATAATTTAACAGAAATAAGATCATAACATAATACACCTTTGAGACTTGATTTTTTTCATTTAATATTATGAGTACCTATTGCTGTCCATAAGGAAACATATATAACACAATAATTAAAGACCTTGTAGGATGATATTGTGTGTTGTGTCATAACTTACTGAACGTGTCCTTTAGAATTAGACAATGAGACTGTTTCCAACTTTTCATTTTAAATAGTGATACAAAGACTGCCATACAAAAGACTTTACATAAGGGAAAAAATGAAGGATAGCAACATATGTTTGGAAGTAGAATTTTTGTTAGATTAAGTGTATAAAAATTTTTAAGGCTTTTGATGGATGTTCCCAAATTATTTTTCCAAAAGTTATACTAACATACATAGTAGTGTTTAACTTTGTCCACCTCCCTAAACCAACAGATTGATGGAAATAACTGTTATTTCATCATTTTAATATACATTTCTTTGGTTAGCAATAATGTTGAATAATTTTGCTATGCACATTGGCTATATGTATTTCTTATTTTGTAAGTTACTTATCATTTTCATTTGCCCATTATTTTCTCCCCTACTGTTGGTTGTTTGCTTATTTAATTGTACAGACTTATTATTTTAAATATTGTAATACATTATAATATATGTTGCAAATATTTTTTTCAGCTCGTTTTTTCCCTTTTAATTTTTCTTCTGGTATTTCATACAACAAACTGAAATTTTACATTTCTTGGTATGAAATTTATCAGCATTTCTTTGTTTTTTCCCTTTGTTTTCAGGCTTAGACCATCCTGAAGACTTTAAATCAACTGAAAAATTCTGACTTATGATACATAAACTCTCTAGAAACTCAGAATCTCCATTCATCTTTATTTATGATACTGGTTCTAAGAGTAGGCTTCCATGAAACACCATTCTTCCACAATTTTAGCCAAGGTATTGTGCCATTAAATATGAATAATAGCAGTCTTTCCAATTTTTCAGAAAAATACACTTAATGGAATATCTTTCAATTCCAAGGTTTCCCACCACATTTTTTCCTCAAATGTTCAGTGTTGCTCCTTTTTGCTTTTATTACTATCTAATAAAACTTGGTGTCATATTATATATTCTGTTATTTTAAATTTAATATGTCAATATTAAATGGTGTTGTGCAAAGAACACTATTATTTCCAGATGTACTAACTGACAAGTTCAAGTATCTCTAGTGTATGGTAGATGTTTGCTACAGTTAAAAACTAAAAGGGAGACAATGTTCACAACACATAAAAATTAGAAAACTGAAGACTAAGAATTCTGTTGTAACTGCTAATCGCTTCTTACTTTCTTTAAAATCCCATGCCTTGATTACAAATATCACTGACAAATGCATTCAATGAATCTGATTGCCACACTCTTGTGAAATTATAATTTTCCAATGGCTCAGATAACTTTCCTAAAGGAAAGACACTTCTTTTACCCACAAAAATTATTATTCTTGAAATTAGAAGTATAAATGGGACAAGGAAATTTATTTCTTGTTTTTTAATGCTTCCAGAGGCAGTCTTTATTGCTGTACTGGGTCTGTGAAGAACATATACAAAGGCACCTCTCAACTAGCATTCACAAATAGAAGCTTTGAAAACATGCACCTATAAAATGCATGCATTTCCTGAACTGGTAGCTGCTTTATTCAACAGACCATTAAAAACCCATTTAGAGGGCCTCTCACCAGCTCACGTGCACTACGAGTACTTAAAAGCTGGTGAAACCAGCAGAGTAAGAAACAAAACAAAACAAAAAGTTGGACCAACATCTACCAAAATTTACAGAGAAAAAAAGGCTCTCTACCCAAACCTAAATTTCCTCCAACCCTAACACTCTTCTAAAGAACAGGTAATGTGACAAAATTGCCCCACTTCCAATCTCCCAGCCAAAATCCAACACCCCTCCTGCCCTCCAAGTATCAATCATCAGCCCAGGCAAGGCAAATGAACTTTTAATCAATAACAGCTACTGTTTCTTGTACCGGGACTGTTTATGATTTAAAAGGGGAAAAATTTAAATCAATCCTGATGTGAATGTTTTCCCTATTGAAGAGAAAAAGCAACACCCTGTGTCAAAGAGGGGGGTGTAGTTTCACATGTTTTAAAAATATATTAAAATAAGATAAATTTGAGACTGTTTTTTATCCTCATTTGTTATAGACAGAAAAGTAACTGCATAGGATGTTTTGGATTGATGAGTCAAGTTAGACAAATGAAAGCTCAGTCTATGTCTTCGCACCATTGTCTTTCCTGTTTACATTCATACTCTGGTAGAGATTAATAGAGCTAGGAGGGAATTTAGGGAACAACATCTGTCTAAAGATGGCTGCCTTGGGAACCCTGTCACTGGAGCTGTTTAGGCATCAGCAAGAGGATGAACAGCTGGGAAGCTGTAGAGAGAATTCAAAAAACAGAAGGGTGTTTAGATTACACTGGTGAGAAACTGATCATATGTGGAAGCCTATATGTAGAATCTACAAAAATAGGTCTGCTCTGGCTGAAGATTCTTGCCCCTTTCCCTGTGTATATCCAAAAGGCAACCCTTGCTTGGAATCTCCAGGGTTTTGCTGAAAAGGTTTGCAAACCCCAGTACCAGACATCTTTAAGGGGTATTCCATTTCTCCCGTCAATGTTCCTTCCATTCCTCTAGGCTACATCATGTAGGTCTGACTGAACATCATAAATCCTAATAATACTGGTGGTCAGGTCTTCCTCCATCTTGAATCTCCCTTTAGCCAGTGAGAAATCAAACTGGTCTCTGCTGCATTATTTTGGCATGTTTGCACAAACCAGAAATAACTTCCCTAAAGATTACTGAAATGAAATCATCTTTCACCTAATTGGGAAAGGCTATACAGGCTTTTGCCCAGTTTTAAAGAGTAATGCGATGGGGGGCGGGGAGCGGAAATGATGATGAGAGTGATTTCTTGACTGTTTTCTTTTACAGTTTGCTGAAATGGAACAAATCAATCCTGTCTTGCTTATTTATAAAACCTTAACACCAATGGGGTGGAGAGAATTAATGAGACCAGGCACAAGGAATGTGGAAATTTTCATTTCTAAACTGCTGGCACACAGACATGCATTAGTGTCTTGTGCTTTTCAAGGGCACTGAAGAAATGAGTTTTCTGCCTCTTACAACTTTTGGTGGAGAACGCTCATTTGCACATAATTACTCACCACAATAGCTGGCAGCCAGGGGAAGGATCCAGCAAAGAAGCCCACATTTTTTAAGAGCCAGGATACATATACCCATAGAAGAACACAGTGATAACTGTAGGGCCTTAGAAAAGAATAACCATGTGACTAGTAACACAAAAGTGGTAGCAGACTTACAAGGTGCATTTAATCTTCATGCTGCCTTTACGAAGTCAATATTTCCATAGAGGATCAAATGACCTGTTCAAAGAGGCATAACTCACAATCGAAAGGGCCAGGATTTGAATTCATGTCTATGTCTAAATCCCAAGTTCTTTCCATTTTTCTAAGAAATATTTTTCTGGGAAGTGAAGGAAGAAGTTTGATCTACATTAAATCCCATAGCAACTCAGTGTATAAAGAAAAGTTTTGATGTCTGTTGGCCACAGTAGCAGTTGTACCTGCTGTGTTCTTCTGCTCTGGAGCCCACTTATATACAGCTGATGTGCTCAAAATTCTTCGAAGACCGACCACTGTCATCTCTGCCAGTGTTCACTATAAGGACCCTGATCCCAGTGATGAGGGTACCCTCTCCCAGTGCCTCCAAAGCAACCAAGTCTCAAAATGGAATTACAGCTCTTGGATCATCTCTGTGAAAATGCCATGCTCTACTTCCCACCAAAAGAGAAGAATGGTCCTTTAAAGGAATATATACTGCATTTCACTCCTGTGCTCTAAAGCTACACTGCTTGAACTGCCCCATGTCACTGAATGTCTCAGGAAATTTTCCATTTCAGTTTTGTTGGTGCTTCTTCTTCCCACAGAGCTCAGACTTATGTCTCTGTGTCTGGGACAAGGGATGCACTGGACTCCACACTTTTTTCCATGTCCCACTTTTGTCCTCTGGGACAAAAGTCCTCAGTTATCCAAACAGCTTTAACTCCTGCCTAGGATCTTCACTACTTGGCTGGAAGTTTATGTACTGTTCAGGTGGTAATAGCTAAGTGATCTTAATTTGGTTGAAGGCTCTTGGTTTAAAGAAGAAAGCCATATAGCTCATTAGCTTCATGGCCCACAGAATCAAATAATTAAGCAACAGAGAAAAATATAATATTAGAGTAACCTGATCTAAATATAGGAGCAAGACCTCATATCCCTTTCCCTCAATTTGTTTGGAGCTTTGGAAGATACACTTAAGAAGTATGTGCTCAGACTTCTGTCTTTAATGATGAGCTGTTTGGAAATTTAATGATGGCATGTCAGACTCCAGGTAGGGAAGTGAAAATTTCCATTACCGAGGTCATTATTTATTATGTTTAGTGCCTTAAATACTGTGGGTATCTACTATATGGGACAAAGTGAGTCCAGGGGAAGAGCACTTGAAAGAAAAGAGAAATGACTACTTTTACTATCACCATTAGACCTGATAAGCAAGGACTTCTGCCCTTAACCCCATGTCTTATGGAGCCCAGGCCTTTGGATTGTCTTCCTCAACATTTTCTAGTCCCCTTCCAGTGCCTAGGAGCAGGTGGAGTCCACAGTGCCATCCAGACAAGGCTTTCATTGCCAAGACAGAGATCCACATGGACCTCAGTCAACCCTCTATCCCATGTGTGAGGGTCAATCAGATGCCTCTAGAAGCTCTAAGACTGCTACCTATGGGGTCATCTGAGGACCTCAAGAGGCTGACCTGGCAAGTTGATCACTCCCACTGACTGGTGTGGAATTTCTTTGGCAGGACCTCATGAGATTGGGCTTCAGATGGGGCTGACACTGATTTGGGGTGACTCACATTGTTTATGTGAGTAGGGGTCCCACAAAACGAAGTTTTCCAGAGCTTCACATTTCTTAGCATGACCTTGCCTGCCTTCAGGGAGTGAGTCATTCAAAACAATAGATTTCTCCTAGGGAGGTTCTTAACCTGATAACTTGTAGTCCAACATAACATTATTTTAAGCTCCCTGAGAAAGGGAATCATGATACTTACCCTCATTGCTTCCCAGAGGCTGGCACAGTGCTAAGCACATCATAGATATAAAAAAACATACTTGATTGTTATTGAGATCGCTTCCATCTGTCCATCTATCCATTCATTAATCCATCCATTCATCCATTCATCTCCTCAGTAATTGTCTTCTAATATATAATTTCCAGCTTACAGTACAGGTGGATTCCCAGAGTTTCAAAAGCACAATGAATTGGAGATCAATAACATTACTAAAATCCCACTCTCAGAAAGACACGTGGATGAATAAGGGCTAAAAATAAGGAAAACTGCAACGAAGGAGGAATACAGAGTAAACTTCTCTAAGATTAAAACTTGCATGTAGGAGGAAAATCTTATCCAAGTTTCAAGTAAAACAATGTTGTCATTTGCCCAGAATTATAAAAATAGAGAAGCAGAGCAAGTGATTTTAATCTCTCTGAGAAAATTGCACTTTGCTCATCAAGATGACAAGAATATAAAGTGTGTCTAATTATCTTTTTATAATTGAGAAAGTGTAAAATGTTATTATTCTGCTACAGATGTACATAATATATTCTTTAGCATTTTTTCCCGATTATAATAGATTAGGCTTTCTGTTGTGTTGTTGTTTGCAAGGAACACCTGAGCCACCTTTAGGAAGAGGGTTTACTGTGAGGTATATGTTTACTATAGTTGGCACTAGGAAACGATTAAAAATGGAAAACAGAGGCAGCTTTAGGGATCAACGGTCTCTCTCTCTCTCCTTCTTCCTCTATCTCTTTTTCCTTCTTTCTCCTCTCATCACCCTTGAAAAGTAGAGCCATCTCAAGGTGTACCAAAAAACCTAAGGATGAGGTAAGGTTAGGTCAGGTAACTACCCCAGACCATAAGAGAGTCACCTATGCCCAAAGAATAGTTGTTTGCTCTTAAGGTAAGGCTGGTTAGTAAATCAGACATATAAACTATAAATACAAATACTTAGGAAAAATAATTTTAAAATTCTTGCAATTCTACCCCCCAGAGACAATAGCCATATATAATTAAATATATTTCATTCAAGTTTCAATATAGGCATGTATATTCTTAATATTTTTAACCAATTTTGAATATTGTGATTCTATTTTATAGCTTAACTTTTTAGGGATATAGAGCTAGCAAGATAGCTAGATATAGAGATAGAAATAGATATAATAGATATTATTAAATATACACTGAAATTCTTTTATTTAATGGCTACTTAAAATGGCTATTGAATGAAGGCACATAATTTACTTAATCCCCCTTTGTTCACTTTTTTGATAATTTCTTATTTTTTTTAAGCAAAGCCATAATGAACAACTCTGTAGCTAAGATTTTGTGTGCATACATAATTTCCTCAGAATACATTTCTAAACTGGAATTTCTGTCAAAAAGGCTAAACTTTTAAAATGAAAGCTGTTGCAAATACTTCCATTTTTACAGAAATAGTTATGCCAATTAAGATCTTACATTCTGTGTTTAAGTATCTCTTTTATCATACCCAATGAACACCAGGTGTTATGACTTTATTTTTCATTTCACTGTTACAACTTACTACATTTCATTAATTATACACTTGCAATTTAAAAGGGAAGATTGCTGCCATCAGTTTGATTCATCCCTTAGGGATAAATATCTCTCTACAAATCGGCCTCTTTTCAAGTTTCACTGAGAATATGGGGAGATAAGATTCACAGGGTTCCTAATTCTCCATGGAAGAAATCTTCTATGTTAGTTCTAATGCCTTAATATTTGCCTGGACCTGAACATTTAATTAATTTTTGGCCTATTCAAATATTAGGAGTTTATTGAGTGAATGGATCCTCATTACCATGAGCAATTGTTCTACATAATAGCATGCTTATGTTTTACTCTAAAACAAAGTGTACAGAGGGTAGTTTTGTTTGTGTGGTTGGTTAGTTAGTTGGTTGGTTGATGAGAGAAGAAAATTTAATTTCTAATTTAATTTAAATTTCTAATTTAATTTGAAATCTAATTTCTTTAGAACATTCTTTTAATCAAACTGTTAGAGGGCTGATGGCTGACTAAGTCAGGACTCTGTGTTGCAAACCTTCTAGAGACACAAAAGGCTCTCCAGTAAGAGAGGAGCCTGGGTGTTTCCTCTCTTTTCCTTAAAAAAATTTTTTTTGTTGTAATTCATTATTTTTCTTGGATCAGATCTCTTAGGAAAGATGTGACTGTTTAAGTAATTGCTTTCTTCTGCATACTCCTTCAGGTTCAAGGGCAGAGCAATTCAATTGCACACTGTCTAACACCCCGCTTCCAAATAAGTGCTGTTCCCATCAACATATTCCATTTTCCTGGTCTTTGCCACGAGTTTTCCACACTAGAACCAATCTCTGGAATCCTCTCCATCTGATCTCATTTGCTTCTTATTAAATCCAGAGCTCTTTTGAAAATACTTTAATAAGTACTTTTGATCCCTCCATGTTTTTCAAGGATTTCTCAGTTTCTTCCAAACATTCAGCTGACAGATTTCTGGGAGCAGCCAATCTCACTTGGAGACACTTTAAGCTGATGATATCATCTGAACACCCAGGGAAAGGGCCTTTTGGGGGAGCTTTGTTAGCATGGGTGGCTGGGAGCCACGTTGGTCCTGTTCTTCATTTCTCTGGAAGTGAGTCAAGGAAGACAGGACTTTCAGACCTGCACTCCTTGCTTCCTGCAAATGAAAATGTTCTCTCAGAAACAATGGAGTTAATAAAATACAAGCAACTTCAAAGTGCCTATTTCCATCAGTTCTTGCTCTCCCAAGTGTGCTTCTTTCTTACTAGAGCAGCCCTTCTTGATTTCTCTACAATTTTCTGGGTGAACACCCTGAAGGCCCATTGGACTTTTCTACCTCTGCAGAAGCGCTATTGACCTCTCTGTGGCTAAGAATGAAGATTCAGACCCATGCTAACATTCCAGTGGAGATGTAAAGGTCTCTCTGAAATAGGGAAATGCATTAGGGGAGAGAGCTAAGCCTCCTGGCTTCTGGACCCAGCTCTGCCTTCAGATTGCATTGTGTCTTTGAGATGTCATTAAGCATTTTTGGGGCTTCACAGTTTCATTTGTAAAATGAAAGAGTTAAAATTTTTTATATCTTCCCAAAGGTGAATTATGATTTTAATCAGGAAAGAATTGTGTATTTAATTTGAAAAAAAAATTTAATGTGGCAATGTATTTTTGGATTTGGGAAAGAACATTGGGAAACATTTGAGTACTTTTCTATAGAATAATTTATGCAAAGTAAAGTTTGATAGCATAGTTTAGGTGTTAAAAGGCTCAGCAATTGCTAGCTAGGCATGCCACACTGGAGTGTAATGGTTTCAAGCACAGATTTGGAGTCTGAGGGAGCTGCATTAGCTCTTTGGCCATGCCACATGATCTTGGGTAAATTCACCTTGCTCTTTAAGCTACAGACTCTTAATCCAAAAAGAAAAAAACAAACAAACAAAAAATCCCTAAAATCAAACCAAAACAAAATCCCGGGATAATAATATAGTAGTATTATTACTATTCCTTTTTACAATTACTGTTTTTTCATACTTGGGAACATCAAAGACAAAGTATATGAAGTGCTTTGCTTAGTAGCTGGCACAAGGCTAATCCTTACTGATTATAAAAGTTATTACATACACTGTTTGAACTCTCACCATTTAATTTGATCAGTTTCTTCCTAGATTTTGTAGGGATACATGTCAGTGCCTTTCTCTTTGCAAATTTGTTTTCAATCTGGTCAATATAAATATTCAATATATTTCAGTATATACAATATATACAAAGCTTCAAATGCAGAAGTATTTTTCTGGTCCATTCATCGAACACTTTTATTAAATATTCCCAACAGAGTTTGAAAAAAAAAATCCCGGTTTACAGAAACCCTTTATAAAAATGTTTATTTTCATTGCGGGTAACTTGGGTTACTTTACTAAGTAGTCCTTCAAAAGCTCAAACATTTTTAAAAGCTGATTTCAAATAGCAAAGAGAGAAAACATGAATTGCCATACCAAAGTACTTCATTAAAATTTTAAATCAGCTTTATCACAAAAGTTTGGAATTAGTTACTCTGTGTGTTAAATAAAAAACACAGTTGTACAGTTTGAAGCTACACTTTCTATATCAACTGGTGGACTATCACAACATATTTCAACGTAGTTATGAAGTATGTGTGCATAATATCCAATTCCAAGGGCACCTCTCCTTCATAACTTCTTAATTTATTAAGAACATTGTGTTTCACCAAAATTTGTGCTGTATTATCATTGCAAAAACATAATTTATCTTCAATGTCAAATGTTTTAACTGAATTCATATTACAAAAACACCAAATATTTCACTGTCAAGAGAATGAGTTTCTAAAATGTTGGCTTCGATTACATGAAATTGATGAAAAAAGAAGCATAATTGAGATGAGCTAATTTTCTGTTTGGACTATTTGATGACCAACATAAAATTCTCATTATTTAACTGTGAATTTCTTCTTCTACTCGTGAAGCCACACACCAACAACTATTGCTTTATTTTGAATTCATGTACACAAAAAAATCTTGGAATAAATAATGAGTGAAAGTGATTTAGAATAGCCATTTGATCTAAATGAAAAGTTGTATCTCACTAAATGATATGAAGGATACTTTCTTCGGTTGTAAATAGGGCCCAGTCTGTATAAATTAGTTACTAACTTTTGAAGTAACTGCTGATGTTTCTCCAGCAGATTTGTGTCTTCTGGTTTTCGTGTGGTCGTTTATGCCACTATGACCCCATGGTGGATGGTAAATGTCAGCAAACATTTTGTGCAAGTTACATGTTCATCATTAACTCTCTTGAGTAATCAAAATTCACTTCCTCTTTTTCAACTAAACCTATACTTCCTTTTTAAAACTTATTGCTGCTAAAAGTGTTTAGTGCAGAATAAAAAAGCATTGTCAAATAATAAAATAAATAGTTGTCGATTTTACACTGTACAATAACTGACAAAACAACAGTACCCAACTGTTTAAACTGTTCTCTTCCTGCTTCACAGACAGGACTGCCCTGCTTTTATTTCCTCCACTTGTTTCACATGTACCTAAACTATAATTTGCCACATTTCTTATTCTCAGTCACCTTGCTGACTGTGACCTGGTGGCTTCCTGTATTTTGAAGCCCTTGCAACTGGTCACAGTACAACTGATGGCTACACCAGGTGGCCAGCAGTGGCAGAGTGTTGAATACACCTAGAATTATCAGAGACTGAAAGGGGTCAGCTGTACCTAACAATTCACGTCTGAGTACACTTCATTTTATCAGAAAACTGTTTTTGAAAGGGAGGTATGAAGGATTGGGGAAAGGTGAGGCAAAGAGAGACGAGCTATCACTGGGCATCTTTCAGATTTAGCCCACATATGAGAATAAGAACCCTGTGCCCTACAAGTATGTCTCACCCACTACTGGACAAGACTATGGTAGAAGCTAGAGGAACAAAGGAGAGAACTGCCCAACTGTTTAAAGCTTATTCTAAAGCAATTATTACAGTAAAATTTTATTGTACAATGAAAAGTCTGGATCAGATACTAAACCAGATGGGAAACCAGGGCAATACACATAAACTAGTATTGTTCTGGGCTCACAATCACACCATAGAGTCATTTCAAAACTATCTGGGCTACTCTTTCTGGTTCAAGGAGAAAGAGTTATGACTTGTAGGTAGAGGTCACTGGAAGATGGATTTTAAATAAATACCAGGAAGAGTTTCTCAAAATGGTACTGACAGTAGAGAAATCCTCATCACTGGAAGTGCTAAATCTGAGCACGGATATTACAGAGAGGACCGCAGTCGAACAAGGGGAACTCTAAGGCCTCTTCTAAAGGTTTCATGTGTCTTGATCAATGTACTGTTATAAGTAGATCTTAAAGGGAAAGAATCTCAGCCCTGAGAATGTTGGAATAGTTTCAGCAGATGTCAAAAGAAGGGGAAAAAATCTCTTTCATGAGTTTACATATTCTTCCAAAGACTTTTAATGGGTTTAGATATACTGGGAGAATCTAGTCATCCTTAGAGTAGCTGCAGAAAAGAATAGACTTTTGATTGAAAGGAAGTTGACTGTTAGTCACAATGCTTGACACATGACTGATTCAGAATAATCTTTTGGAAATATTAAGCTTTCTGAACATCATCTATATAATGAAGTTTGTATTATCTCCTCAGTTCCAGGCAGACCAACAATGTCCAACATCTAATAATGGAGAGAAGAGAATGCCAGTTACTTGCCTTCTTGTGTGATAATACAGAAGCTGTGTAATTACTTGAAAGATGAGTGGGTGTGAAATAAAAGCCATTTTGTGTACTGTTTAGAGTTGTCTGATACTGTTTGCACTCAATTTGTGATATAATTACTTTCATTAATTTTCATTTTCTTGAAACATAAACATCATAGAATGGTTCTCCCAGTGAATGGCTACATTCTTGTTTCTTGATAGAGAACTTTGATGTAAATCTTATAGAGCAACTGGTAAATGGCAGTTCTTTTTAACCTGAATACTTTCCAATCCTTATTATCTTCACAATTCTTTTTGTCTTCCTGTGAAGCCCTAAGCAATAAACAGTAGCATAGAATTTTTTTTTGTAAACTGGAATTACCAATTCATTTGAAACTACACCTGGTGAAATATAAGGCATTACCACTACAAATAAACTAAGCCATAGGTCCTGGTTAAAAACCTCAAAACAGGCTCTAAGTTTCAATCATAGTTCTGCATTTACTAGCTTAGTGACTTTAGACAAGTTATGTAAATTCTTTTGGACATGTTTCTCCATTGTTCCCCTCCAACTACATTTCCCCAACTGGAAATGTTGGGAAATCTTTCATGGTGGAAGAGAATTCAATTTCATCAACGTGTTTACAGTGTGCTCTGTGCCCCAGGCACTGCTACAGACATCCTGGGGAAGAGAGGGAAATTTTAAAAAGGAACAGAAAGTGTTTCTTGCCCTGCAGAAAAGGAACAGTGATTAGCCCCGTATGGTTCTCAAGTACATGCATTATAGAAGCCCAGACGGGAACGTCCTAATTGAGGCTATGGCATTAAAACTTGCCTGTATACAGGGGGTGGGGGTAAAATGTCAGCTATTCCATCTCTGAGACAAAAAAAAAGAAAAAAAGTGTGGTAAAAGAACAGCCAGTTAATCCTTAGATAACACTCTTAGAGGACAAAATTATAATCACTTGCTGAAATTCCAAAAGGTGTGTCCCAGAACAATTTGCAGACTTCCACCATGGAGCCTAAGCACAGGACTTAACTAACAGGTCCAGAAGGGAGAACATCTTTTCTGCGAGTAATTAAGGAGGAACAGGACAGTCCAGTGGGCCGACCACAGGCTTAGTTTCACACTCCTGAGTTATCCTGGCTTGGTTGTTGCATTGCTTGGGGACGTTCAGGAAGCTGCTTCATCTCTGCATGTCACCATCTATGAGATGGAGTTGTAACTTTAATGAACATGTAGGGGAATTTAGGAGATTACTACACAGCTTGAAGTCAAGATTTGGAAGAAAGTCTGTTTTTAGAAGCAAGAGACTTTAAAGTAACACAATAATTTATTTTTATTTTACATTGGTACAGTTGATTCTCATTATTCATGGGTTCCATATTTACAAATTTGCCTACTCGCTAAAATTTATTTGTAACTTCCAAATAAATATTTGTGGTCCTTTCATAGTCATTCTTGGCTGTGCACCGAGTGTCAAAAATTTGAATAGCCTGATGCACACGTTCCCAGCTGAGGCTGGACAAGGCGATGCTCTGCCTTCTTGTTCCAACTCTCAAACTGTAAATGTGTCCCTTCCACAGTCTATTTAATGCTGTGTTTTTAGCATTTTGTACTTTTTGTTGGTGAATTCATCTGTTTGAAATGGTCCCCAAGCAGAGTGCTGAAATGCTGTGTTCCCAAGCACAAGAAAGTTGTAATGTACTTTATGGAGAAAATAAATTTTAGATAAGTTTTATTCAGGCACAAGTTTATAGTGCTGTTGACCATGAGTTCAATGTTAATAAATTAACAATATATATTAAATAAGGAGTCTTTAAATAGACACACACATAAAACAAGTTTATGTATTGATCAGTTGATGAAAATGTTGTGCTCTGAGGCTTACAGGAACCTAACTCTGTATTTCTCCTAAGAGCATGGTCAGTGTTTGCTAATTCAGTGTTCTTGGCTACTTAGAGGACATAATGGCCGCAGGTAATGAGAATCAGATGTATCTATCATTGGTTATGCTGATGTGTTCTCCTTAGAAAAATCACCTCCAGGGATGAAGGAGAGTTTAGTGATCATTTATTCAAACTCCATAATCGTACATTAGAGAAAATGAGAGTGTAGAGATGTGACTTGATCCAGGTGCCTAAGCAAGAAGAGTCAGGCAGAACCTGGACCAGAACGAGGTGCATCAGCCCTCAAGCCCATCCTTATACCACCAGACCACACTGGTTTTCCTGTGGAAGTATTACCAAGGTCATGTTCGGCTACTCGCTGCACAACAGGCTAATAGGTTGAATGACAAGGTGTTGAGGCAAAGAATGTGACTTTATTCGAGAAAGCATGCTAACCAAGAAGACGGTGGACTAGTGTCCTTAGAAACCGTCTTGACATCGCGGTGCAGGCAAAGGACTGTTAAAGGCAATGTGAGGGATGGGGCTGCAGGGTGTGTGAGCAGCTCGTGCACAGTTCTTGAATTGGTTGGCATCAAGGTGAAGTTGTGAGCATCACCATTCTTCTGGTTTCAGCTGGTCTGGGGTCTCTGCGCTTGAGGTCAGCAGTTTTTATCTGGTGGGGTCTGCTGCCTGTGCAAACAATTTAGGAATGTGTGTCAGAGAATGTGGCTGGTTTATAGTCTAAATTGTTACCAGTTTCCCATCCCAAAGGCTATTCTTTGTTTCTAAATCTTCACTTCCTAATCATTAACTCTTGAGTCAGCCTTTTGGGGGTCAGGGAAGGCCTGGGAGACTAAAGCAAAAGGCTTTCACTTGAAAGGACAGGGACACAGAGGCTTGTATGAGGTTTCATAATCATGGAGAAGTGACAGCTTTGGGAGGTGCACTCGAGTGGGGTGAGATAAAACATGACTTCCCATGTGGCTTGTGCTGCAGGCTTCATGTCCAGCAGTGTTTATCTCTCTGGTGATGTTAAGAGGGTGAGTGCATAGCTCATGTACCTAAGCTTAAAGAAACAGGTGCTCTGGTGTCATGCTTGAGGGCAGCATCATACTCTACAGTAAGTGGCCCCTGTGATCCATATCAGGACTAAATGAGATCAACATTTATAGAAAAAGATTTTTCTTCTAAAATCTTCACTATTGTCCTACCCATGTTTTGGTTATGAGATTAAGTCAGCCAATCTTGGGTGTAGCTAACAAAGCTTTGCTCTTTGATACATTTTCCCCTAAATTCCTGAGGACCAAGTAGAAGTCACTTACTCTAAATTAAGGTAAGAGAGATTCGGTTAATATTTAAGCCAAACTAGGTGACCAAGGTAAAGATGAGGCAGAGGGAGTGATCTATCTAGAGATCTTGGAGAAGCATGAAGGTGACTATGTGTCCTGAATGATGTCATTAAATTCAGTGAACACTTGAGTATCTATTAAGTACAAAGCATATTGCTTTTTGCTCTAATATTCATCTCTTGAGGTCTATATCGTGGTAATACCATTATAATCCCAAATTCATTCTGATTGTCAATCAGTTTGATGTGATAATAACAATAAATAAGCACAATGTATTCAAAATCATAGTTTTATCTCTAATCTTTTTCTTGGCACCTTTCCTTCTCTTCTCAGTGTATACTTGAAAATATCTTCCCTAGAAACACAAAGAGCTAATAAACCAAAGTTTCCCAGTATAGAAAGTCAGTGTCTAAGAGTGAGAGTCTGCAGTCCAGGTCCTTGAGCCAGATCTGGAGCCAAATTAACCTGATCTGTCTCTTGGAACTTGGACACTTCTATTTATAGCCCCAGGGTAATCATTATGTAATGCAGTTGTAAGTGGAAGGTAAAAAATAACTTAATTTGTAGGTGCACTGAGAAATTGGGGGGAAATTTTAGAGCTAAGGCCTGCATTATTTTGTCATCGAGTTTTCTTCTAGTCGGGTATAATTTGTCAAACAGCATTAACTGTCAAATGCCATTGGTATCACTTTGTCAACAGATTTCAATCCTCTGAGAAAAAAAATAAAAGAATTAACACTGATGTTTACCACATGACACATAGTGCTCTGGACTCTTCTACCAGTTATCTTATTTAACGCTCATAGAAAACAGTCCAAGTGTATGCTTTTCTCTCCATTTTATAGGTTAAAAAAAAAACTGAAACAAAGAGATTATGTAATTTTTCTTAGGTCACTAAGTAATGGAGCCAGCATTTATATCCAAGGATATCTTGATCCAAATACCATCTTCTTTTCACTTTATCACATGGCCTTCCCCTGTTCATCTGTTTTCTATGTAATACTTGGGAGATTCCAGGCATTGTTTCTCAGTGTGTGACCCATGGACCATGTGGGTCAGAATCACCTGGGACACTGATTAATGACATAAATTCCTAGACTCCATCCCTGAACCACAGGTGACTCTCAATGGATGAGGTCCCAGAATCTGCTTTGTTAACAAGCTTCCCAAGAGCTTCCTATGCGCTTTGAAGTTTGAGAGACAGTGGCCTACATAATCCTACACATCAAAAGGGTTGGAGTAATAGAGAATATTACAAAATCTGCACCAAATATACTGGTGTTTATAGGTGCTGCCAGTGCCCTGCCCATAACCCTTGAGTCTTACCTGTGTCACTCAAGACAGCCAGCCTCAATTGTGTCTGCATGACCTTCTCCTGGGGCTTTCCTCCAAGCCTCAGATGGGACTCTGCCTGTGCTCATGGCAGACAAGAAGTACCAGGGAATTAACTACCCCAACTCCACCATCCCTCTGCTCTTAACCAATGACTGGCTGGAACTAGGGTATAAATCCTCCAGCTCTATGACTTCTTGGATGGATGCTTCTGAGGTCTGTGTTCTCCACTGTTTTCCAAAGATCCCCTACAAGATTATGTTCCAGTCATCCATGGCGGTGACTGGCTTACTACGTCACCCTTTACATGTTCTTTCCTGTCTTGTTCCCCCACTTTTCTATGAATATTTCCTGCTTGCCTTTTTATACTATTGAATATTTGCATTTGAATCCTTATCTCTGGGTCTGCTTCTGGGAGAGCACAAAACCAGACAACATTTAGCTAAAAACCCAATTGTAGGGCTTCCCTGGTGGCGCAGTGGTTGAGAGTCCGCCTGCCGATGCAGGGGACATGGGTTCGTGCCCCGGTCCGGGAAGATCCCACATGCCGCGGAGCGGCTGGGCCCGTGAGCCATGGCTGCTGAGCCTGCGCATCCGGAGCCTGTGCTCCACAATGGGAGAGGCCACAACAGTGAGAGGCCCGCGTACCGCAAAAAAAAAAAAAAAAAAAAAAAAAAAAAAACAATTGTAGTGCTTACTCTTATGTGTTAGGCTATCATATTTCTCTCTCCACCACTTCACTAAGAGAACCATTAACTGCTGAACTAATTTTAACTATCTATGCAGGTGCATATTGAGAAAGTACATGCCAAACTGTGTGGAAATTGCTCTGTGGCTGCTTCTTAGTCTATCAACTTCAGTCATCCTTCATAATGAAGTTAGGAGTATAAGATGGTGAACTCAGTCAGACGTGGGTCAAATTCTGACTCTGCTGTCTATTAGTTTTGTAACCTTGGCAAGTTTCTAAGCATCTTTAGGCTTCTGTGCTCTCATCTATAAAAATAAGAATAAAATCTACCTCGGACTCTTGGTGAGAGGATTAAATGAAAGAATAAATGTGGAGCTTGACCCATAAAAGGTTATCAAGAATGTATGTTTGTTTGCTCTCCTCCTTCCTTAGGTCCCCTTATTTCCTGAAGGTATGGTAGCCCCTCTAGTTCCTGGGGATCTATCACTTTACCTGAACTTGATGGTTCTTATTCATCATGCCATTCATGTTTATTTCCATGAAAAACTAACAATACCTACTAAGAGCTAATGTCTGATGTCTGTTCTACAATGAGATTGTAGATTTCTTGATTGCGACTATATCTTAAATTCATTTATATAGCTCTGATATTATGCCTTACACATTGGGGATGCTTGGTCAATATTTCTGTTGACTTGTTAATGAATCAGTGATCATTAGCAACTTCAAACTTAATGATCTATATTTGATCTTTGCATGCTATATCAAGATTGTATAGTTGACACCAGCCCTTGGCAGTGCTAAACTTCTCTGGACCCGGCAGGGAAGGATGAAAATCAACATCTCATTCCTCCAAGGATGGCTGGATTTCCCAGGAAGTTCAAGATGTAAAGGGTGTAAGGTTTGGAAGGAAGTACTTTTCAGAACTTCTTGACAAACATAAAGGCCATAGAAGGACCAAGACCTTGCTGGAATCTTCTGCCAAATGGTCACGGTTTCTTTTTTTTTTTTTTTTGAATCTGAGTGATTTATTTACACATGAAAACAACATTAACACCGGGACCTACACCTTCCAACCGCAGAAGGGCTTTTTATTTGTTCTCGGAAAATGAAAGCAATTGCAATAATATGAACTAACCAATGGAGCCTTGTGAGAAAACTTAAATCAACTCTGAAAATAGTTCATCTAAGTGTCTCAGTTTCTGAATTTCCACCACCCAAGGGGCTGACATTTGGCTACATCCCAAGAGGTAACGGGAACCTAGTTCCGCTACTGGGAGAAATGAATACTGTAAACAGGACTTGGGGACAGCCCTGGACTCACGAGGAGAGGGGACTGTTCCTAATAGCCATTACACTGATAACGTCTTCCTTTTTAAAAAAGTTATCCACCTCCTCCCACCAGAGCCCATTTCCAAGATGCTGACTGGGCCTCTTCAACAATAGCTTCTGGAAAGGGTTTTTCCACAGCGGGTCTCCTGGAATGTTCTGCTCCAGCTCTGGAGGATGCCCTGAATCAGTTCACCAAGATGAAGTTAGACTTGCAGTGAGCTATAAACTCTGTCACAGGGTCGTGTTCACCTTCTGTTTTAATGGTGCCGGCGATGCTGTCATTCTCTAGGATAGGAAGGAAAAGCTGCACGAAGTCAGAGGTGTAGGCGGGCGCGATGACGTAGAGCACCTCAGTCACAAAGTGGCAAATGAGGGAGATGTCGGTGTCCAGCTTCTCCAGACGCCTGCGGATGTAACTGACCACGGGGAGCGTGTAGCCCCGGCTCAGCAGGTGCACCATCCTGTCCAGGAGGGTCTTCGTCAACTCGAGCTGCTCCATCACGTCCAGCTGGGAGTGCTCCGTCTCGAAGAGCTTCACCAGCAGGTGCAGGACCTGCGGGTGGAGAATCTGGTAGCAGGTGCTGATCTCGTCCAGCAGCGCCAGGTGCACCGGGGTGTGGTCCGTCTGTAGCTTCTTGATGGAGACAAGGGATGTCAAGACTATGGTGGTCTCGTTGCAAAAGCTGTCACTTGGCTCCTCACCCCTAAGACGAAATCTATTCTAATGTGTGACTGTTTATTTTCCTGCTTCCACCCATCAGGCCCAATCCCTGCATTATATTACCGATTCTTATTACTACATCCTGGAAGGCATCCTGAAAGCTCCCTTTTATGTTGTTTTGTAAAAAATGCATGTGATACCTTATTCTTTTTCATTCAGATTTCTTTCTGCTTCCCCTAATAAATTATTTTGCAAAATAATTTCCATGACTGCTATTTAACTTTCAAATGCTCTTGCTTCCTTTTACAAAATCAGGTCCATTTGCAACTTTCCAACTTTGTTTTATATTCTGTAATTTCTGGAGACACGATCAAACCACAGCTTTCTTTGAATACATTGGTGCAATCAAGTATTTAAATTATAACCAATAATAATTATTACCAGTTTTATGAAAGAATCTCTTTGATTCTGGCTTCCTTTGTGCCTCCACTTACAACTCAAGAGACTTTAAAAAAGCTACCTCTCTTCTCCACCACTCCCTTCTCCAGGCCTAGAAGTGCTTTTGTCCTTAGCAGTGTTCTTTCTGCCTGTCATTCAAGTTAAACTCGGGGGAAAGTTCACAGTTAGTGATTATTTTTTACCTAGGAGGAAAAAAAAGCTAATGATCTGTGTATACGTGGCCACAATCATAGCACTTTCCCTAAGAGTTAAAAGCATCCTTCAGCTGTCAGGACAACATATATACCTGGTCCCACACAGCTTCAGGATCTTTCTGTCACAGAGCCACTATGTGTGTTATATGGTATGGATTCTGAAGTAACCAGAACTAGGCAAGGTGAATGGACTTCTTGAGGGTTTCCCTAAATTGTACATGAGCCACTAAGAAGTCATAAAGGGTATCATCTTGCTTAAAAATCCAGGAAGCTTTTGATGGGGGTGGAAGCATTCTATAGATTTGGCACTCAGCACGACCACGGAGGTTGAGTAATATAAATAGTAGAGCTCTGAAGAATATGGGCCTGGTTTCAATATCACATTCTGGTCTTACGGTCCAGCAAAGTACAATAAGTTGAGGCTCAGGAAAATGAACTACAATCTGGGGAACATATGAAGAATGATCAGGGAGTGATTTATATACTCATCTTGGTAACGATAAAAGTGTTGGGTGAAGAGCAATATATAGAGGGAATCTATCTTGTCCTATTGTGATCTGTAATTGTGTTCTTTTCTTGCAGCGTTTAGGTACCAAACCCAGGTGTCGATTATAATGACAGTTTTCATGTTCACTTAAGTGAAGTTCCAGACCTTCCCTGGGTCACTCAGTTCTAAAAGTTGTCTAGGCCAAAAAGCTTTGCCTAAATGAAGCTTGCATTATTTTTCTGCCCTATAATTGTAAAGGATTTTTTATTCGCATCAAACGGCAGTTAAGATATTATCTAGCCACACTGTCTTGGAAGCCTTCTCCATGAAGTGACTAATGATGCATTCCTAATAAATAACACTCCAGAGAAAATAAGGTACATGTTTCCTAAATGTTAAACTCCACTTCTGTGGTCATTAGAAGAAAGACGTCTATATGAAATCTTATTTTTTATTTCAACTCCTGGGAAGACTCAGGGTATTTTTAATTAGTGGAGGAAGGAATTTATAAAAATCAAGTCTTTCTTTCCTTATAAATACTAGATTAGTAAAAGAGCAAAGGACCTTAAAAGTCAAAACCAAACTATTAAGTCAGTTCAAAAAGATTAAATTTCCTAAACTTAGAGAAGGTGGAATTAATGTTCATTTCTTCCATTTCATAAACTTTCTGGTAATTTAACCCATTAGAGGAAAAGTTATATTTTTTTGTAATTTGGTGCATTTTCTCAAGTAATATGGTACAATGATTAGATTCAAAATGAAGGATAACGGACACAAGTCCCTTAAGAGAGCTTCTGGTTCTTTGTAGAAATATCTGTTTACACCTTGCTGAGGCTAGGTTGAATGAAAGTTGTATCTTACACATTGATTCTTGGTCCCTTGAATTATTTCCTTTCCGGAAGTCTTTGTGCTTCCTCACTGTGGTGTTGCTTGAGATGCCTTCAAAGACCCCTATTCCACCATCATAAGATAGTTTCCAGTCCCAACCTCAGCAATCAGTTGATCATCAAGGTTTTGAAGAAAACAGGATGGTATCAATCACTTTGTATGAGAACCTTGTGAGAAAATGTTCCAGAAGAATTATATTCCAGTGCAAAGGGCTTACAGGACAAGGGGGATTAAAGAGAAGCTGTCCATCATCTATCTCAGCTTGAGAATTAAGTAAGATAAGCTTGGGAAAATGTCTGGCACAGAGAAAATTCTCAACAGATGTTGGTTTCTTTTTACCTTTCTCAAAGCTTCGTAGTTTTATCCAAAAGTTGCCAATAACACATGATGTTCACTCTTGTTATTTAAACCAAATTTCATGTGAGATCAATAGTATCAAAATGGGAAGAAATTTTAAACTATCTTCTTTTGACTGATTATAAGTGGCATTTTGGTGTGAAAGTGTACTTTAAAGATACTTTCAAGCCTCTTAATATATATAGGTAACGTTATATGTACACGTCTATATGTGTTTGTTTATGATTAAGAGATCTCCCACAGAATATTATACCAATTTATAGTCCTATCTGTAGTGTATGCAAATCTCTCAAAAGATTTCAAAAGGAGAACATTTCAAAGCCAAATAAACAATAACTAGAGAGAATTCAATGCAGAGAATAAAAGAGTTGTAATGCAACTCAGTTTTCTTTTCCTACCACATATTTGAAAGACTGGGGAGAATGCTGAGGAAAGGAGGCTAAATAGACATCTTCTACACACATCAAAATCTGGCCACATTCTTGCGAGGAAAAAATGAACAGAGCATTGAAACGTTTGTGCCTTCAGAAAGCTGGTAAGACGTAATGGCACAAGAGATGATACGTGATTCTGTGCATGCCATCACGTAGCTCCTTCCCTCCCTTTGCCCACAGAAAATGACAGGACTTGGCCTGCATACAGCTCTGGATATATGGGGATGATGTTCCCCACATGGCCAAAGGGAAATGACTCAGACATCTGCATTCCTGAGGCCAGCTGAGTGGCGTGGTCTTTGTGAATTTCTGAAAGTTTGAATCAAGGTAGCCACGGGAGTGGTGTTGCAGAAGATTAATTTGAAATTGTTTTTCTCCAGATTTAGAATGCACAAGTCGTTTTAGTAGAAAAAATTGGTTGCCAGGCACATTGACCATTTTTCTATGTGGGTTTGTCACATCATCTTTCTTCAGATAATATTTCTTCAGATTATTGAAAAGATATGTGAGTTGTATTTTTAAGGTTTTTAAAAATTTAAACAAAGAAGAATATAAGATCTCCAAGAAGGTCAACACCCAGAGATAGAGTATCATTGTTTCCTTTATGGTGTATTTACTTCCAATCTTTGTGTGTGTCTTTGTGTTTCTTTTACATAATTAAAACCATATTGTATGCACAGTTTTATGTCTTACTTTTTCACTTAAATATAACATTGTGATAAAACATTCTTTGGAAACTTGTTATTTAATGGATGTCTACTATTTCACTGTATCAATATTTATTGTATCAATAAATAGTTATTTCATTGTATCAATATTTATTGTATCAATAAAATATTTAAATTATTTTAAATTTTCTTATTGTTGAGTGTTACATTTTCTTCCATTATTTTACTAATATGAATAACACAATGATGAACATCTTCTAACAGAAATCTTTGCTGCATTTCTGATTATTTCCCTAAGGTATGTTTTTCAAGAAATACACATTTGTTATTTTTGAGAAAAGGAACTGATGTCTAAAGCTGGAACCAAAAAGTTTTTTTCTCTTATTTCATTTACTTTCTGCCTGTGTGTTATAGGGCCATCATTTCTTTATGGATTCTATTTTTTGTTTGTTTGTTTTAACACTATAGGCATTGTGTTAATGACCTCTCGGCTTCTAGAAGATTCTTCTAGCTCAGCTCTCTCATCCTGACTGATCATTATCTCAAATCCACACACCCGTTTGCCAGGCATAAAATGTTCCCCATGGACTGGGGCTTCTTTTAAGACAGCCATCTCTCTGATCCTCAAGTTCCCTCCAACCACACCTGATACATCCTGCTTGGACGCTGAGGCCACTTCCAGTGATTTAGGTCTTTCTCCCTCAGATCTCAGATTTGATCCCAGCTTGGCTCACTTGTAATGAAAAAGCAAAGGTGTGGTTCCCCAGAGCCTTCAAGACTGCACTGCTTTCCAATTCTGCCCAGCACGAGGCTCACACCTGCATAGCATTTACGTTGAAGCCGAAAAGACAAACACCCTGAACATGTCCAGAGAGCCAGTGATGGGGAAAACCATGGAACTGGTTGAAATTTATGAATTATTACTCTTGAAAATGAAACCAAAAAGCAGCAGAGCTACTGTGCACATGAAGCCCATGTGCAATGCAGTGAGCTTTACTGGATTGAGTTTGAAATTTAGTATTAAGAGACTGAGGTTCTGTTTCAGTTATGTGATTTTATGAAAGCAGTTTTATCTTCTTGGGCCTGCTTCTACCCAACAGAAAACAGAAATTAATATTCCCCACTCCCTCACTAACACAATATAATCTTTGAAAATGTAAAAGTTCATACGAAGTGTTTTGTATTCCTCAGAGAAAAAGGAGTTAACAGATGGCTATTTTTCCTAAAACTAGAACTCAGATAAATCTGGTGTTGCATTTGGCATTATTGCCTAATACATGACAATGATTTATTGTTGGCATAGAGCTTCTTGGTGACATGAGGCATGTCTAGAAGTACCATCTCCTTTAAGATATATCCAACTAGTGTACATTAATCACCCCCTGCTGCTCAAGTAATTGGCTTTTCTTCCACATTATTTAGTCTCCACTTTTGCTTTAGTTCCTCTGCCAGGGCTACACAACATAATATCTCATTATTATTGAGGTCATGAGCATCAGTTATTCATTCCAATAAAGGTAGAAATCTTTGTCTCTAGGCTGAAGCTTGTATAATTATAACAACTAGCGTTTATTAAGGTCTTACAGTGTGCAGTGAACTGTGCTAAGAGCTTTATAGACATTTTAACATTTAATCCTCACAACCACCCTTTGAAAAAAGCACAGGTCTGTTTCTAGTTTTGCAGATGAAGAAATTGAGGCTTTACTGGGTAAGAAATATGCTAGTGCAGATGCTACACAAACCCTATAGAACTTTTGACTTTGAGCTCTTTAGCATATTGCAGTTACTACCTCCTGGAAGAAGATATATTAGTGTGTAGTTTTTTTACTACCCAACTCAACTAAAAGTTTAAAATATAGCAACTTTTAATGACAAAAGTGTTCAATTCTAGGTTGTTATCATCTTTCTTTTCTGTGGGAGAAATTAAATTAGCTTGGGATTTGTTGGGCTTGAGAGCTTTTGTTTTGGCTTGTAAAATTTTGCACATTTGGTATGGAAATTACCCAGGGACTATGACTCTTAATCCGAGCCTGCCATTTACGCTGGAGTCAGGGTTTGGGAACAGTAACCTCTCTTTCCATGTTTCAGAACTGGTCTTTCTTTCTGTGGAATTTTTTTTCATTCACTAGAAATGTGTTCTTTTACATGTTTCAGACCTGAAGAACAAACTCTGCCAGGTGAATTTAATTTATTACTCTGCTGACCACATCACTTTCTGTCTTCCCTCCTTTTTATCTCTAAAGGGGCGACATTTCTACTGAGATGTTGGTGTGACAAGTCTTTATAAAAAAATAATCTTTTGTTTAGCGGTGCTTTAAGAAATGTCCTTAAAAAAGGAACTTGGGATAAAAAATAAATCCAAAATGTCTATGTATATGATTCATATGATTCGTGTAACTCAAGATTTCATTTTCTTTGCTAAAATGTCGAGGCTGAAAAGACTTTTATCCCAGTTAAAAGTTCTGAAAGTTTGGAGGTGTTTGTTTTCTTATAGACTCCATTAATATAATTCATCTCGATAGAGCTTTAGGATGATACTTACAGGCAGGCACCCAGAGTGTGGGTAAGTCTATGTTGCTGAGGAATCAGCTGGAGACTCACAGTTCTGAGGAAATTTTCAGAGTCTATTGAAGACCTGTGCCTCAATAGATAACTACCCCACCTCCTAAAGGAAAATGGACTGAAGGAGCATTTGGGGCAAGAATAAGCCAAATGAGTAAGTGGGATCCAAAACTGTATGCTGAAGAGCAAGACCAGAATCTTTTTAACCCGAAATTATTAGCACTATTGGTAGTTTTTCTTTCCATTACTTTGGAAAAATGCATGCTTAAACAAATTGCTTTGGGGACTTTCCTGGAGGTCCAGTGACTCGGCGCTTTCACTGCTGTGGCCCCGGGGTTTCGTCCCTAGTCAGGGAACTAAGATCATGCAAGCTGTGCCACATGGGAAAAAAAAAATTGCTTTGATCATCCATCCACTTGTTTATTTCACTCATAGATATTTGGTGCCCTGAGTGGAGTGGTCCTCAAACATCAGGGTCCAGAGAACTTACCTGAGGAGATTGGTAAAATACAAAATCCTGGGTCACTGCCAGAGATCATAATCCATTGAGTTTGCGGAGGTGCCCAGGAATCTTCCTTTTATCAAGCTTTCAGGACATTCTAATTCAGGTGCCACTTTGGGTGCACTTTGAGAAGTAATTCTGTAACATACAAGACACAGGATGAGGTCACAAAGGGGTACAACAATGGAAAAGACCTGTTTTATTTCTCAGGTAACTTCAAACTGAAAAGGAATATAGATTTTAACATTCTTGATAAGTAATGATAGTAACAGCTATTATGTGTCAGGCATTATTTTAGATTATGTATCAGTTCGATGAACCTTCACAGTAGCATTCCTATTTTATAGTTGAGGAGTTCAGCGTTCACAAAGATTAAGTAACATGTCCAAGGGTTAGAGCCCAGGCTCTTACTTCCCATCCTATACATCTCACTACTTCTACAGAGTCATAATATAAGGCAACACAGGGTAAGTGTTGTGAGAATGACATACCCAAGCTGGTTTAATGAATACAATGGAGAAGAAACTTACATTTATTAAGTGCTTAATGAATGCCATGATCCATATTTTTAAAATTTAATCTTCATCACTCAGTGAGATATTAATTATCATTTCATTTTTACCTTCAGTTTCCTCATATATAGAGAAGACATCATAAAATGTCTTGTCCCACAAGGTTCTTAAGAGGACTGAGTAAAATAGATGATGTAAAATATCTAACATAGTGCTTGACAGTAAACACTCAATAAATGTTACCTACTACTATTTTCACTCTCACCATTTACAACTGAGAAATCTGAGGCTTAGAGAAATTGGGAAACTTGGTCAAGGTTACCCACTAGCAAGATCTGGGGTTCAAACCCTTATCTGTCTGGCTTCCCTTTACATGCTCTGCCAGCACACAGCCTCGGGGAGAAGAGAATGCCCTTCTAGCTCTGATGACCTGGGAAAGCTCTCTGGATGAGAGAGCACTAGAGTCAGGCCTTGCAGGATGGGTAGAGTTTCACGGGCAGAAATGATGGGAGGGCACTCCAATTTTTGCCTGAGCTATTTAACCTCACTGAAATTATGTCTATAATTTAACAAAACCCAAATCTCTCAAGACTTCAGCCTTCAGAACTTCTGCCAAAACAAATTTCAGGCAGGTTATAGAAAAATGTCCCTGGATTCCCTCAAGATACTCACGTGAAATGTGTAGAGAAAGCTTGTGTATTTAAAGTAGAAATAAAAATTGGACCACAAGATTGCTGCAGCAGATGGAACACGGTGTCCTAAAGAGGCAGGCCACAGACATCATCATGAGCTCTGACTGTTAACATGAGCCGTCAGAGGCCACAGCCCAGTGGACACAGCGCCGCTCCATGGGGTGGAGTGGAGAAATTTCTGCTGCCACAAGCACTTCTGGAGGAAATTCATAGGCTAAAAATGTAGCTCTTGAGTCTTTGGAGATACACCCACAGAGTTTAAATCACTTATCAATGAATTGTTCTTTCAGTGCAATCCACCACGGAAGAAAGTCAGAGCCCGTAGCAGCCTAAGTTTCTCCACCAGTAAAATCAGGGCCCAAGTGAGCAGAAAGGGCTTCCCCAAACTTATCTAGCTAGAGGCAGAGGCAGGGCTAGAGGCTGCTCTCCTGGCTCCCAGGATAGTGTTCCTTCCCCACCAGAGCTCTGTCAGCCCCAAGGGTTCTCTAGTAGGTGGCTGGCAGAAAGCACCTCCACAGTCTTGCCCCCAGCGATACCCCAGAAGGAAAGCGGTTTTAGAAAATTCCCTTTATGCCTCCTTAGAAATCCCTTTTACATTTTATCTCTCTATGGGAAAAGGTTTTTTATTTTTTCATCCATCCAAAAGTTCTTTCATTTAACCAGCTTGTTCATTTATTCTTTGATTTAATAAATATTCATGAAGCACCTGTCACACACCAGGCACTATGCTGGTTTCTGTGGAGATAGTAGTGAAAAAGGGATATAACAATCTCTACCTATATTGAGCTTACATTTGAGGGAAGGGAGAGGGACAATTTGAACAAGATAAATTTGGTCCACTGGTAACAAATGCTAAGGAGAAAATAAAGAGGAAGATCGATAGGAAGTTGAGGGAAGCTGGTGGATGCAATTCGAGGTAAGGTAGCGAGTGAAGGACTTACTGAGAAGATGACATTTGGGAACAGGTCCCACAGGTACCTGGGGGAAGAGTATTCCAGGCAAAGAGAGCAGCAGAGCAAGGGCTGAGGTGGAGTGCATCCAGCACATTGGAAGAACAAAGGGGCGGAATGGCAGATGGGGGGTTACAGCTTTTCTCTGAGCAAAGGGAGTGTGAAGGGATGTCACTGGGGAGTTTTGAGCAGAAGAGCACCTTGATGTACCTTAAGTTTTATCAAGTCACTTTGATCATTGTGTAGAGACGTGACTGAAGGAGACAGGGGTAGTAATAGGAGACCAGTTAGGATGCTGTTGAAATTACTCAGTTATTGGATCCACTATAGCTAGTTGGTATTTGCTATTATTTTTGAGGTCCTCTAAATGCTAATGACTGTTCTGTTTCCTCTATTTCCTATACTCTGTAAATTTTTCTCCCTCAGCATCACGTGCATGAAACAAACTCCACTATATATTCCCGTTGCTGATTGTCTCCACCAATTCTGAACAATCACAGCTCTGACACAAAGAACCACAGGTAAAGCTGAGTTGGCAGAGTGGCAAATACTTCATACTTGTTCTCTCAACACCCACTCCAGCCTCCTTCTCATGTGTCTTCCTGTACTTCAGAAGTTGGAATAGTGGAAAATAAGAAGATATTTTCCAGACTTCCTTATAGCTATGGTTTCCAAGGTGATTTGAGTTCCACCAAGCAGACACACTGCTGCAAGACTCAGAGGCAGAAGTGAGCAAAGGGAGGTGGTGGACAAGTAGAGGAAGATGGGACCTGCAGGAAAACATGATGGGGGAGGTCATGGCATCATTCTGGCAGCAGTGTGGAGGATGGGCGGGGGGGGCGAGATTAATAAAGAGGATTTTGACAGTTGACAGTGGTGAAAAGAAGAAGGTAGAGAAAAGAGGTATTCAGGAGGAAAACAAAAAGACTTCCTGGGAGATAAGATAGAAGAATCTGGGATTCCTACACAGTTGTCTGGGTATATGGTGGGACCATTCACTAATCAAGGACATATGGGCAAAGGAATACATTCACAGGGGGAAGGTGAGGTGTCTTGAGGACCTCCAGGTAATCATGTCCTCTTATGTCCCAATTTTTTTATTAATTAGTTTATTTTTGGCTGCTCTGGGTCATCATTGCTGTGCACGGGCTTTCTCTAGTTGCGGTGAGCAGGGGCTACTCTTCGTTGTGGGGCATGGGCATCTCGTTGCAGTGGCCTCTCTTGTTGTGGAGCACAGGCTCTAGGCATGCAGGCTTCAGTAGTTGTGGCTCACGGGCTCCATAGTTGTGGCTTGTGGGCTCTAGAGCACAGGCTCAGTAGTTGTGGCACACAGGCTTAGTTGCTCTGAGGCATGTGGGATCTTCCCGGACCAGGGCTCGAACCTGTGTCCCCTGCATTGGCAGGCAGATTCTTAACCACTGTGCCACCAGGGAAGTCCTTGTCCCAATTTCCTATTCCAACCTAAAACACCGATGTCATGCCATTGCAAGGGACCTGTTGGATTAGAATCTCTGTTGGAACAATATGGGAAACAAGATCAATTGTCACCTCACTCTTTTCTTGCAAACTGGGCATTATTTCTTCCTAGAGGAAGCAGGGCATTTGCTTGGGTTCCTTTCAAATCTACTTGCCATGTAAAGATGCTCACCAAAACCAAGTTTACAATTTCAATTTTCCTCTGCTCGTGTCAGGAACAGCAGGTGAGAGAGTAGAACAGCAGTGAAGGCTCTTCCTTAGACTCTGGTGGAGAGCAAGGTGGCCCTTTGGGGGCTCCATGTGTCCTTTTGGACCATTTAAAGTAAGAGCTGAGAACGGTGCTAAGTGCTCAAGGACAGCCTGCCTGTGGGACTAACTCTCAGAGAAGTTGTCTGACAGGAGCAGCTTCTTTGAGGAATAGAGTCCTGGTAAAACACCTCCCTTGCTAAAACACAGAATATATATATATATAGTATTTTGGGAAAGCAAGGAATGGATTTAGAAATTAAATAGACATTATTAAATTCTGTTTTACCTGCAGCTCACTTAGTTTTTGGGCCCAGCATAATTGCTTTCAGACCTTGAGCCTGCTGAGTTGGTGATTTTGTTTGGCTCTACAGATGCAATTCCAAGCCCAGGGATAACAGTGCCCTCCTGCCTCTAGCACCCAAGAGAGTCAAAAGTGGAGCCCACACCAAAGAGAAAGGAGATGAATATTTTGGTACCTCTCTGAGTCTGTCCCTCACTCCCCCAGGCCACTTGATTAAGTTAAACCCAATCTGGTCCCTTTCCCTGCCCCCACACTCAGGTAACAGCCTTTAGTGTCCTTTAGAAACATCAGCGTGCCATGTAGTATGGTGAGTCAAGAGCTGGATTAGAATCTCATTCCTGCTCCTTGGGAACTCCAAGTTAGCTTCATCCCTCTGATCCTTCAGTGTCCACACGTGTAAAATAGGGCTAATAGTAGAACTTATCTCACAGGGTTGTTGTAAGATTGATTTAAATGACATGATGCATATAAAAGTCATAGCACACCAACTTGTGTTCTATAACTTGTAGAGCAGTGTATAAATGATACAGATGGTGAGATAGATCAAAAGAGCGTATTCAATGTGGTCAGTACATCTAGACCAGGCTATACAAGTTTCCAATAATAAATCACTGAATCTTAACTAAAGACTTTTAATCAGAGCCAGTATTCCAAACAAAGCAATGACGTTGGTCATCTACAGTCTTTCTGTGAGGAGAGAAACAAGATGTAATTATTTTTACAGCAGTTCCCACCAATTTTCAAAATACATAAAATCTGATGTTTTCATCAAGGAAATCAATTCATGCATTCTGGGGTCTTGTCTCCAGCAGTGACAATTAAAGCTAGAGAAACCACTGAGCACTGCCTCTATCTTTCCAGAACCCTTCCTATTCATGGGTTAATTCCTCCTTATTCCCTAAAGATTATACCTGTAAAAACTTTAGGACTTAACACATGAGATTCAGTTACCTTTTTTATTATTCACTTATCTTATGTTCCCATGTTATTATACTAGAAGAATTTTAACCACCCAAACACCATTTAAAGCCATGTAAATATAATTTGCAAGAAAACTTCTGATGGGTCCCTTTGGGCCTGTTTGATATAAGCTTAGTAACAGAATGTATTTTAAGTGAGTATTTTTCTGGCTAAAATTTCGCATTTGCTCCGTGTTTATATAAGAATGTGTTTGCTCTCTCTTGGGGACTAGACTTCATCCTCCATATTTCCTCTGGGGTGGAGCTCTATAATGGACCAGTGGTTTTGATTACTTCCCGAAATTCTTGCTTCTAGAACACACGATCTGGAGAGATGAGAGCAGTGGCCAAAGGCAGGAGAAAAATGCCCTGAGAACACTGGTTTTCGATGCTAAGCCTCTAAGGAGTTGGGAGGAACAGCACCCAGCGAGTATAACAGACGTGGGAAGAAACAGAAATTAAATATCTTTTCTGATGAGCAAATGATGTTCTTAAGATGAACAGAGCATGTCACACACAGGAAAGACTCCAGCCTTTCCACTTTCCAGTTCATCTTTCACTCCACTAGACTTACCCTTCTAAGTCAGAGATTAACCTAAAATCCTTTAGACTTTGTAATGAGTGCATCAGCCTGGCACATGAGCCCTTAATGTTGTGCCTTCCCAGCCTCATCTACCATCATTGCTCCCCACACCCTGTACTCCAACCACACTGAACACCTTCCCCAAATTCACTAGGATTTGCTCTCTCCCAATTCTTTACACCGGCTGTTTCTTTTGCCTGCTAAAATCCCATGCATTCGTCAAGGTCCAGCTTAAATACAGTCTCCTCAAGAAAGGTCTGTATGCCTAGAGCTGACCTCTTCACTTTCACTCCTGTGTGCTTGGGCACTTGGTAACAGACCTCTATTAAAGCACTGTACACACTCATTTGTAATTGGTTTTTTGTATGTTCCCTTCCCCTATTATACAGTGATATCTTCAAAGGGTAGGGTGTTTTATAAATTTTATGTGCTCCAGTGTTTCAAAAATCGTGAATGAATTAAAGAATGAGTGGATGAACAAACTCAGCCCAAGGGGCCAATGATGAAAAGATGGGATATTAAAGAGGAACACACCCTCTTCCTCCACATTGTCTGGACTATTCTCCTGAGTTATTTTGTAGCAGGTTTACTGGGAGCAGATAACAACAGACCTCCAGGGAAAGACCCTCTGTTCACAGAAAGGCAGGTGCACCTTGGTAGGATGAGAGACCTTTCAGGCAGCCGACTTTCTTCATCATGAAAATTTACCAGAGAGAGGACAGCGTGATAAGGTGTCCTCCATGAGAATGGAAGGGAACTGTGTGGGAGTAAACAGGGCACAAAGATTCTTTGGCGAAAAATCACAGCTCTGTGGGCTGGAAAATTCTTCCACTTAAGAGTCATATGCTCTGGAATGTGCAAGGGGAAATAGTCTCAGTAGGGTCTTGACTCAGCAAGGCCTGGAATTGATGTTTGGGCCTGTTCCGCAAGGTCCTGGGGCATTTAGATTCACAGCGGTCTGAGCAGAGTTGCACACGCCGGCGTGCATCTGTACAAGCCTTAAATCAGAACCACCCGTTACCCACCCCTCCCCTCTCCCTGGCTCCGAGTCCTGGCCCCCAACCTCCTCCTTCACTGCAGGCTCATTAAGGCCTTTCCCAGTGCAGAGACACTGCATTTTGGGGACTGGTGGAGCGTTTGATATTTTCCACTCTGCGTGTCAAGGGCATTTACAGTCGGCGTCAGAATGTTATGTCGGTCTGAGGAGGCACTTTGAAGTGTTTGTGGTAGAGGCCACATGTGCAGGCAAGATGTGCCTCCTCCCCAGCCCCAACGTTCCTGCTCAGCTCTTTCCCAGCATCATGTGACAATGAACAACACCGCTTAACCCTTTACTTCTTGGTGTAGCTAGTTATGATCACTATTATTATTATTATATTAATATTATTATTTGAAAAGGTACTTCACCTCCTCCTACATCTCAGCTTCAGAGATGATGTGGAGGCTTCTCTCCTTGTCTTCTGGTCACCCCTTCTTGGAACCTTTTTGTGGCTGTTTTTGCTACCACTTTGCATGAACTTATGTGCAGAAATGTATTTCCCAAGAGCACACACATAGCAAGTGCATACCTTTTACTACCGTATAAATGGTAAAAGCAATGGGATTCTTGACACTTTCCCACCAACCCACAGCCAGTTCAGAGATGCTCAGCCATCTACAACAGCGGGGGAGCCACCAAATGGAGCCATTGTTTTTTCACTTTACTGAATGATAATTCATAGGTAGCGCTTCAAAGTCACTAGCCTATTCCATGAAAGTCTAAGGATCTGAAAGCCTGAAAAAAAATATGAGACTTTGAGAGGAAATATTATCAGTTGACCTAAGTGTCTTACTTAGCTCTGTGGTTTGGCTCATGCAATGGAGCAGGCCTGAGATTGATGTCCTCCAAAGCTCCTTTCAATTCTGAGGTTCAGCAATGCTCAGCTCTCAGCGAACCTGGAGTGGCCTTGGATTTGGCAGGATGGGCTGCGTGGAGAAAAGGGCTCCTCTCGGAGACAATAGGCATCAGTCTCTCTTGGGATCAGTTTAAATTCATAAAGCACTTGGCAATCCAGTGAGAACAAAAGAACTTTTAATGAACATAAGCCATTTTCAGACACCCAAAGATTGAGACATTTTGGCCAAGATGGCTTGGGTTCTACTCCAACACCCAGAAGGCTCTCTGGAGATATTGATTACAGATGAAATCATAACCGGCAATAATTGCTGTGCTTCTTTATTTTAATTTAGGGATCTGATGAACGGAAGAGATATGTCTTGATATTAGACTATCAAATACTAATAACAGTTACAATGTGTCAGGCAGTGTGTAAGGCTATAATGTGCTAGGGAAAGCATTATCTTATTTAAAGCTCATAATAACCCTACTGTTGCTAATTATCCACATCAGAATTACTATTTTTTTTTTTTTTTTTTTTTTTTTTTTTTGCTGTACGCGGGCCTCTCACTGCTGTGGCCTCTCCCGTTGCGGAGCACAGGCTCCGGACACACAGGCTCCGCGGCCATGGCTCGCGGGCCCAGCCGCTCCGCGGCATGTGGGATCCTCCGGGATCGGGGCACGAACCCTAGTCCCCTGCATCGGCAGGCGGACTCTCAACCACTGCGCCACCAGGGAAGCCCCAGAATTACTATTATTCACACCGGAAACCCAGACACGTTAATAATGTGCCCAAGGTCATATTAGAAAATGGAGGATGTGGGACGGGGACCCAGAACTTCCTGACTCCAATTAATATCTGTTATTAACCTCTATAACACAATTGTGCCTATACAAGGTCAGAGTCAGTGACCTTTTCATTTCCTAGGACAACTCCTAGGATGCAGCCTGCCCTTGGCTCACATTTTCCTAGCTCTGAGTCAGAAGTGTTTTATAAATACCTACTGAAAGAAGGAATGAGTGAATGGCACTTAACAAGCCTGGGAAAGGCACTGAACCCTAAGGCAACATCTCTCAATTTCTGTAATGAAAGCCTGCCCTGGGACATCTCCAACACAAACAGGACACTTTCCCAAAGCAGCCAGAGATTCAAGTCCTTTGGAGCCAGGAATCCATGTTTCCCTGTCCAGAAATCCCTCCCAGATTGCATGAAACTCATGGGTTCCCTACACTTCTTTCTTCCTATGCCATGGGCCCTAAGCTTTACTGGCCTGCCAACAGTGAGGCACAGAGAAAGCAGATTGAAGAGAACACCAACTTACATAGTTTGTTAGAATAACTTTGCTGTTTGTATTTGCTCTGTGTAGGGTCAAGGTCTTTCCTAATAAACAGGGCATTTGCACTCCTGTTAAGAATCTTACTGAAGTGAGAAAAAATGAAGTGGCTAAAAGGAGAGACTTAATGATGTTTTGTTGCAAAGATGTTTTACCTTGTAAGTTGTTCCAAGGAGGAGGGCTGCTAGCGTGGGATTAGGGGAGGAGTACGCCATGTTTTTTTTTACATTGGTTGGAATGAGAAACCTTTCCGGTCACTGTGTCCTAGAAATAAAATGTTTGATGTGGAATAGTATCCAAGACATGTGACCACTAAAAACCCTACTTGGCCCAATGCTTGAACCATGTTTTCAATCAAGAAATGTTACCTTGAATCCCCTCTGTGCCTTTGACAGTGGAGACCCCAATCCAGTCATGCCCTTATAAGGCTGCTCCCTTTATATGGCTCTCTCTCCTTAACAGAGTTAATTTACTTTGTCTCCAAGATCCCAGAAAGAAAGAGATATGTTTCTCTGTTGCTGAATGGATTAATCCAAGTATTTTTATTTGGTTTAGAGTTCAGTTGGCAGCTGATTCTCACAGGAGAGGTGATTGGCAGCTAAGTCAATTTTAAATTAGGCATTTGTCATGATTCAGCCTACTCATAAACCTAAAAAAAAAGACCTTAAAGGTCAAAACTACAAAACTAACAGGACTAAGATCTGCTTGTTTTTTAAATTAATAAAGGCAGTTGGTGGTCCTTTGCCTGCTAGTTTGTATTACTACCAAGAATTTAACTTTGCCTTTATTCTTTCATTGTCCTTCATGTTCTTTACACTTTTTTTTTTTTTTTTTTTTTGCAGTATGCGGGCCTCTCACTGTTGTGGCCTCTCCCATTGTGGAGCACAGGCTCCGGATGCACAGGCCCAGTGGCCATGGCTCATGGGCCTAGCCACTCCGCAGCATATGGGATCTTCCCAGACCAGGGCACGAACCCGTGTCCCCTGCATCGGCAGGTGGACTCTCAACCACTGCGCCACCAGGGAAGCCCTACACTTTTTGATTAATGTGTTCTTTTTCTTCTTCTTGCTTCATATTTTCCATTGCTTGCTGACTAATATCTTTCATTCTTTACATTCCCTGACGTTTTCTCACTCGAGAGTGTATGCTTCAGATTTGAAGTAGGATGGGAAATCAGTGGGAGATACTGCTCTCTGTGAAGGAGATTGTTCATGGTGAAACTGAGCAGGAACCTGTGGGGCTCCTCAGCACAGAAAACTTTTCATGCCCTGTGTTTCTTGTAGGGAATAGATTCCAGCCTCCATGACCTTCCATGAGTTCCAAAGGGCAGATTCAAACAGTTGCTAATCAGGGAAGGGAGGGAATGCAGAGACAAGGGAGGATCAGCCAAGAAACAAGAGTGCAGCCTTGGGGCAGGGTCCTGGTTCTGCCTCAAGGGATACACAAAACAATATCTTTGAGCTCTTTACAGAACTAAAACCGCCAACAAATGGAAGATATTAGCATTATTCCTTCCACAGAAGACCACCTGAGGCCAGACTAAAGGAACCAGAGAAGCTCATCAAGATTAGGAGACCACCTGAGGCCAGATCAAAGGAGTGCAGGCCCTGCACACACCCTAATCTTATCAGCAACCCCACCCTTGAACCATTGCTATAAAACTGCTCACCAAATCCTCCAGGGTTGGGACACACAGTTTTTGAGGGCACAGAGCCTAACCATGTCCCCCTTTGCCTGGTAAAGCAATAAAGCTATTCTTTTCTACTTCACCCAAAACTCTGTCTCTGAGATTTGATTCAGCACCAGTGCACAGAGGCCGAGTTTTCAGCATCAATGGCAAATCTCTGTCTGCAGCATTGTTCACTTTCAAGTCAGAAAACTCCCCTGGAGCTTTCACCTGAACACATACCTTTCCTTTGTTATTTGTTTCCCTGCCTGTCTTCATTGTTTTTCTCTTTTTTCCTCTTTTTCTGCCTTTTAAATTTCCTCTGCTTCTTTTCCAGAGGGAAAAAAATAGCTATTATTCACTGAGTACTGAATATATGCTAAATATTATATTGAGCCCTTTAAGTTATGTCATTTAATTGTAACTTGAATCCTAAAAGGTAAGTGATCCTCTTACCACTGTACAGGTGAAGGATCAAGTGCCTTGCCCAAACCAGTGAGTCAATAGAATCAGGATTCTGAAACAGGAGGGAAGGGGGCAGGGAACAACCTTTAAAAAAAATGACATAGCCCAAGGACACAACATAAACTGATTAGAACCAAATAGGCCCAAGATGATGGATGAGTCGACTTCCACTAAACTTTGAGCCTCAGTACACACTCATTGTAACACATCAGCAAGCTAAATGACACACCCACAGGCACCATGACAGTTCCAAGGCCGACCATAAGGTCAGAAATTGGACAGTGGCCCAATTCCTGGAAATCCCCACCCCTTCCCCAAAACAGCTGTAATACTCCTCCCACTCTTTGGCCTATGAAATGACCTACCCCTATGAAAACTGACAAGCCCATACCCTGGTGCCACTCTCGCCTTCTGAGATGGCCCACACTCTGTCTGTGGAGTGTGTTTCTCTCTAAATAAATCCACTTCTGGGAGATTGGTCTAAGGTGGCAGAGTAGAAGGAGAGCATTAGAATCACAACTAACTGCTGAACAATCATCGACAGGAAGACACTGGAACACACCTAAAAAGATACCCCACATCCAAAGACAAACGAGAAGCTGCAATGAGATGGTAGGAGGGGTGCAATCACAATAAAATCAAATCCCATAACCACTGGGTGGGTGACTCACAAACTGGAGAACAATTATACCACAGAAGCCCACCCACTGGAGTGAAGGTTCTGAGCCCCACGTCAGGCTTCCCAACCTGGGGGTCTGGCAATGGGAGGAGGAATTCCCAGAAAACCAGACTTTGAAGGCTAGCAGGATTTGATTGCAGGACTTTGACAGAACTGGGAGAAACAGAGACTCCACTCTTGGAGGGCACACACAAAGTAGTGTGTGCATCTGGCCCCAGGGAGAAGGAGCAGTGACCCCATGGGAGACTGAACCAGACCTACCTGCTAGTGTTGAAGGGTATCCTGTGGGGGGGGGCAGCTGTGGCTCACTGTGGGAAAAGGACACTGGCAGCAGAAGTTCTGGGAAGTGCTCCTTGGCATGAGCCCTCCAGGAGTCCGCCATTAGCCCCACCAAGGAACATGTAGCCTCCAGTTCTGGGTCGCCTCAGGGAAAACAACCAACAGGGAGGGAACTCAGCCCCACCCATCAGCAGACAAGTGGATTAAAGTTTTACTGGGCTCTGCTCACCAGAGCAACACCCAGCTCTCCCCACCACCAGTCCCTCCCATCAGGAAGCTTGCACAAGCCTCTTAGATAGCCTCATCCACCAGAGGGCAGACAGCAGAAGCAAGAAAAACTACAATCCTGCAGCCTGTAGCACTAAAACCACATTCACAGAAAGACAGACAAAATGAAAAGGCAGAGGACTATGTACCAGGTGAAGGAACAAGATAAAACCCCAGAAAAACAACTAAATGAAATGGAGATAGGCAAACTTCCAGAAAAAGAATTCAGAATAATGATAGTGAAGGTTATCCAGGACCTCGGAAAAAGAATGGAGGCAAAGATTAACAAGATGCAAGAAATATTTAACAAAGACCTAGAAGAATTAAAGAATAAACACCTAGAAGATTTAAAAAACAAACAGAGGTGAGCAATACAATAACTGAAAAGAAAATTACACTAGAAGGAATCAATAGCAGAATAAATGAGGCAGAAGAACAGGTAAGTGACCTGGAAGACAGAATAGTGGAATTCACAGCCACAAAACAGAATAAAGAAAAAAGAATGAAAAGAAATGATGACAGCCTAAGAGACCTCTGGGACAACATTAAACACATCAACATTCGCACCATAGGCATGCCAGAAGGAGAAGAGAGAGAGAGAAAGGACCTGAGAAAATATTTGAAGAGATTCTAGTCGAAAACTTCCCTAACATGGGAAAGGAAATAGTCACCCAAGTCCAGGAAGCGCAGAGAGTCCCAGGCAGGATAAACCCAAGGAGAAACATGCCGAGACACATAGTAATCAAACTGACAGAAATTAAAGACAAAGAAAAATTATTAAAAACAACTAGGGAAAAATGACAAATAACATACAATGGAACTCCCATAAGGTTAAGAGCTGATTTCTCAGCAGAAACTCTACTAGCCAGAAGGGAGTGATACAATATATTTAAAATGATGAAAGGGAAGAACCTACAACCAAGATTACTCTACCCAGCAAGGATCTCATTCAGATTCGACAGAGAAATCAAAAGTTTTACAGACAAATGCTAAGAGAATTCACCACCACAAAACCAGCTCTACAACAAATGGTAAAGTAACTTCTCTAAGTGGGAAACACAAGAGAAGAAAAGGACCTGCAAAAACAAACCCAAAACAATTAAGAAAATGGTAATAGGAATGTACATATCCATAATTATCTTAAATGTGAATGGATTAAATCGTCCAACCAAAAGACACAGGTTTGCTGAATGGATAAAAAACACGACCCATATATATGTTACCTACAACAGACCCACTTCAGACTTAGGGACACATAAAGACTGAAAGAGAAGGGATGGAAAAAGATATTCCATGCAAATGGAAATCAAAAGAAATCTGGAGTAGCAATACTCATATCAGACAAATTAGACTTTAAAATAAAGACTATTACAAGAAACAAAGAAGGACACTACATAAGGGATCAATCCAAGAAGAAGATATAACAATTGTAAATATATATGCACTCAACATAGGAGCACCTCAATACATAAAGCAACTGCTAACAGCTATAAAAGAGGAAATCAACAGTAACTCAATAATAGTGGGGGACTTTAACACCTCACTTACACCAATGGACAGATCCAGACAGAAAAGTAATAAGGAAAAACAAGCTTTAAGTGACATAATAGACCAGATAGATTTAATTATATTTATAGAACATTCCATTCGCAAACAGAAGATTACACTTTCTTCTCAAGTGCACATGGAACATTCTCAGGATAGATCCCATCTTGGGTCACAAATCAAGCCTCGGTAAATTTAAGAAAATTGAAATCATACCAAGCATGTTTTCCGACAACAACACTATGAGATTAGAAATCAATTACAGTGAAAAAAAATGTAAAAAATACAAACATACGAAGGCTAAAGAGTATGTAACTAAATAACCAAGAGATCACTGAATTAATCAAAGAGGAGATGAAAAAATACCTAGAGACAAATGACAATGAAAACACAACGATCCAAAACCTATGGATGCAGCAAAAGCAGTTCTAAGAGGGAAGTTTATAGTAATACAATCTTACTTCAAGAAACAAGAAAAATCTCAAATAGACAGTCTAACCTTACACCTAAAGGAGCTAGAGAAAGAAGAACAAACAAAACCCCAAATTAGTAGAAGGAAAGAAATCATAAAGATCAGGGCAGAAATAAATGAAATAGAAACACAAAGAAAACAATAGCAAAGATCAATAAAACTAAATGTTTTTTGAGAAGATAAACAAAATTGATAAACCTTTAGCCAGACTCATCAAGAAAAAAGGGAGAGGACTCAAATCAATAAAATTAGAAATGAAAAAGGAGAAGTTACAACAGACACCGCAGAAATACAAAGAATCATAAGAGACTACTACAAGCAACTCTATGCCAATAAAATGGATAAGCGGGAAGAAATCAACAAATTCTTAGAAAGGCATAACTTTCTAAGACTGAACCAGGAAGAAATAGAAATTATGAACAGACCAATCACAAGTAATGAAATTGAAAATGTGATTAAAAATCTTCCAATAAACAAAAGTCCAGGACCAGATGGCTTCACAGTTGAATTCTGTCAAACATTTAGAGAAGAGCTAACACCCATCCTTCTCAAACTCTTCTGAAAAATCGCAGAGGAAGGAATACTCCCAAACTCATTCTATGAGGCCACCATCACCCTGATACCAAAACTAGACAATGATACTACAAAAAAAGAAAATTACAGACCAATATCACTGATGAATATAGATGCAAAAATCCTCAACAAAATACTAGCAAACAGAATCCAACAGCACATTAAAAGGATCATACACCATGATCAAGTGGGATTTATCCCAGGGACACAAGGATTCTTCAATATATGCAAATCAATCAATGTGATACACCATATTAATAAATTGAAGAATAAAATCATATGGTCATCTCAATAGATGCTGAAAAAGCTATTGACAAAGTTCAACACCCATTTATGATAAAACCTCTCCAGAAAGTGGGCATAGAGGGAACCTACCTCAACATAATAAAGGCTATATACAACAAACCCACAGCAAACATCGTTCTCAATGGTGGAAAACTGAAACCATTTCCTCGAAGATGAGGAACAAAACACGGATGTCCACTCTTGCTGCTATTATTCAACATAGTTTTGGAAGTCCTAGCCACAGCAATCAGAGAAGAAAAAGAAATAAAAGGAATCCAAATCAGAAAAGAAGTAAAACTGTCACTGTTTTCAGATGACATGATACTATACATAGATAATCCTAAACATGCTACCAGAAAACTTCTAGAGCAAATCAATGAATTTGGTAAGGTTGCAGGATAAAAACTTAATGCACAGAAGTCTCTTGCATTCCTATACACTAACAATGAAAGATCAGAAAGAGAAATTAAGGAAACAATCCCATTCACCATTGCAACAAAAAGAACAAAATACCTAGGAATAAACCTACCTAAGGAGGTAAAAGCCCTGTACTCAGAAAACTATAAGACACTGATGAAAGAAATCAAAGATTACACAAACAGATGGAGAGATATACCATGTTCCTGGATTGGAAGAATCAACATTGTGAAAATGACTATACCACCCAAAGCAATCTACAGATTCAATGCAATCCCTATCAAACTACCAATGGCATTTTTCACAGAACTAGAACAAAAAATTTCACAATTTGTATGGAAACACAAAAGACCCCGAATAGCCAAAGCAATTTGAAAAAGAAAAACGGAGCTGGAGGAATCAGGCTCCCTGACTTCAGACTATACTACAAAACCACAGTAATCAAGGCAGTATGGTACAAAAACAGAAATATAGATCAATGGAACCGGATAGAAAGCCCAGAGATAAACCTATGCACCTATGGTTAACTAATCTATGACTAAGGAGGCAAGAATATACAGTGGAGAAAAGACAGCCTCTTCAATAAGTGGTGCTGAGAAAACTGTACAGCTACATGGAAAAGAATACAGTTAGAACACTCCCTAACACCATACACAAAAATAAACTCAAAATGGATTAAAGATCTAAATGTAAGGCCAGACACTATAAAACTCTTAGAGGAAAACATAAGAACACCCTTTGACATAAATCACAGTGAGATCTTTTTTGACCTACCTCCTAGAGAAATAGAAATTAAACAAAAATAAACAAATGGGACCTAATGAAACTTAAAAGCTTTTGTACAGCAAAGGAAACTGTAAACAAGATGAAAAGACAACCCTCAGAATGGGAGGAAATATTTGCAAATGATTTAATGGACAAAGGATTCATCTTCAAAATATATAAACTGCTCATGTGGCTCAGTATTAAAGAAGAAAAAACACCAATCAAAAAATGGGCAGAAGACCTAATAGACATTTCTCCAAAGAAGACATACAGATGGCCAAGAGGCAGATGCAAAGCTGCTCAACATCACTAATCATTAGAGAAATGCAAATCAAAACTGCAATGAGGTATCACCTCACACCAGTTAGAATGGGCATCATTAGAAAATCCACAAACAACAAATGCTGGAGAAGGTGTGGAGAAAAGGGAACCCTCCTGCACTGCTGGAGGGAATGTAAATTGATACAGCCACTATGGAGAACAGTATGGAGGCCTTAAGAAACTAAAAATAGAATTACCATATGACCCAGCAATCCCACTACTAGGCATATACCTAGAGAAAACCATAGTTCAAAAGGACACATGCGGGCCTCCCTGGTGGCGCAAGTGGTTGAGAGTCCGCCTGCCGATGCAGGGGATACGGGTTCGTGCCCCGGTCTGGGAGGATCCCATATGCCGCGGAGCGGCTGGGCCCGCGAGCCATGGCCGCGGAGCCTGTGTGTCCGGAGCCTGTGCTCCGCAACGGGAGAGGCCACAGCAGTGAGAGGCCCGCGTACAGCAAAAAAAAAAAAAAAAAAAAAAAAAAAAAAAAAAAAAAAAAAAAAGGACACATGCACCCCAGTGTTCATTGCAGCACTATTTACAATAGCCAGGTCATGGAAGCAACCTAAATGCTCATCAACAGATGAATGGATAAAGAAGATGTGGTACACGTATAGAACAGAATATTACTCAGCCATAAAAAGGAACGAAATTGGGTCATTTGTAGAGATGTGGATGGACCTAGAGACTGTCATACAGAGGGAAGTAAGTCTAAAAGAGAAAAACAAATATCGTGTATTAATGCATATATGTAGAATCTAGAAAAATGGTACAGATGAACTGGTTTGCAAGGTAGAAATAGAGACACAGATATAGAGAACAAACGTGTGGACACCAAGGGGGAAAAGCGGGGTGGGGTGGTGGGGGGATGAACTGGGAGATTTGGAATGACATATATACACTAATATGTATAAAATGGATGACTAACAAAAACCTGCTGCATAAAAAAATAGAATAAAATAAATCCACTTCTTACCTATCACTTTGTCTCTTACTGTATTCTTTCTGTGACAGGACATCGAGAACCTGAGCTTCATTAAGTCCTGAGACCAGGTGTGTGATCTCAGTTAAAAGACCATGGGTTCAAGTCCTAATCTGGGTTTTGGCTTGGTTTGAGTCTCGGCCCATGGGTTCAAGTCCCAATCTGAGTTACACAGTTTCAATTCTACCCTTTTCTGCCCTAGTCCATGCTGTCTTTACAGATTATTCAATTCTCCTTTCTCCCGATGATCTCACGTCTGAAGGTCTGAGCTCCCTGGGTGTCCTGAGTTTTCAGTTTAAGGTCTGAATATCTGAGGCTTGAGACCTTGACACTGGGCTCAGGCTTCTTCAGAGTATGGTTTTGGCAAGGGTGTGCCAAGGTGAATGGGAGAGTAAGGTAAGAAAGAATCCTTTAGTTCTCTTTTATCAATGCTATTTTATTAAGATAATTTTTCCTTCTTCTTTTAAATGCTGTTTGTTTTTATCACAGCATTTTTATTTTATCTTAGGGTATAACTCACTAAAAATGAGACAAAAAATTAGCCCACATGCAAAACTTAAGCACTGTGATTATCATTGAAAACCATTTTAAATTCCCACAAATTCAAATGAGACAGTGAATAAGAACAAACTAGCATTTTGTGCCTTAAATAGATTTTAAAAAATCATTTCAAGTTTAAAGCATTACAAAACATTGTAGAATATGGCAAAGATTAAATTTTAGGTCTAGAAAATAGTTCAGGAATCTCTCTTGTTTTCACCTTGAGGGTTTCAGGGAAGGACAAAAACATCTAAACAAAGAATGATCTACTCAGCCTCCTTTTACAAAAGTTGTGTTGATAATAGCTTTACTCATATACATTTGGTGACAACTTTGCCTATTATAAGGTGATATTTTGCAAAAGCTAAATGGTAACTTTAGTTTCCTTCCTAGCTTGAAGCAACTTATATTTTATGATTTCCATGTTGATAAGGAGAACTTAAATAGGAAAATGAAATTTAAGTTTTCTAAATGGACGTCAAATATTTAACATTTGTTTTTTCTTTTATTATTTTGCTATCTACAAAGAACTCACAGCTAACATCATACTTCATAAGAAAGACTGAATACTTTCCCCCTTTGATCAGGAACAGGAAGAGGATATCTGTTCTCAATATTTCTATTCAACATTAAAATAGAAGTTCTAGCCAAGGCAATCAGGCAAGAAAAAGAAATAAAAGGCATCCAGATTGAAAAGAAAGAACTAGAACTATCTGTATTTGCAGATGACACAAAAAAAACTTTGAGCCAATAAATCAGTTCAACAATGTGGTAGAATAAAGATTAGTATGTGAAAATTTTATTTCTACACACTGGCAATGAACAATCTGAAAATAAAATTAATAAGATAATGCCATTTATAATAGCAGTAATCACAATTATTGGTAAGGATGTGGGGATATTAGAACACTCATACCTTGCTGGTAAGAATGTTAAGTGGTGTAACCACTTTGGAAAATAATTCCTCAAAATGTTAAATAAAGAATTACCATTTGACCCAGAAATTTCAATAGGTATACACCCAAGAGAAATAAAACTTATGTACACACAAAAACTCATATATGAATGTTTATAGTAATATGATTTATAATAGCTGAAGAATGTAAAGAACATAAATATCCATCACTGATGAATGGATAAACAAAATGTGGTATACCCATACAATGGAATATTATTCAGCATTAAAAATGAATGAAGCACTGATACTGCTACAACATTGATGAAACTTGAAAACATTATGCTAGGTGAAAGAAACCAATGAGCAAAGACTCCATATTGTTTGGACCCATTTATGAGAAATGTTCAGAATAGGCAAATATTCTTTGCTTCATTTACAGACAAGGAAACTAAGATTCTGTAAAGTTAGGGCTCCTGTCCAAGGTCACACAGCTTGTAAGAGACAGAGTTGGGCTTATCTCAAATGATCCAGTTTCAACGGCACCAGGCTTCTCAGCTGCACTGGTAGCTTTCCTCGGGGAAGAACACCCCTCTTCCCCCAAAGATAACCATTATTTTACACTTGACATTTATCATTCCTGTATGTTTAAGATACATGTAAGTCATAGGCATTTCTATCTGTAAACTATAGGTCCCTGCGTGTTTAACAAGATATCCTAGTGTTTTCCCATGTATAACATTTTGCATGAGCATATCATTCTATGTAAATGTAAAACTTATTGTGACTTGAATTTTTAAATTTAATACTATAGGTGAGTTTCATAGCTCACATTTCCCTAATGTAGAACAATTAGGTTGTTTTCATTGTTGATCTCACAGAGTTATAACAATCATCCTTGAGCATGTCTCCTTTCACACATGTGTGAAATCTTCTCTAGAATAGACTTCAAGAAGTAGACTTGCTGAGTACTGACATGTTTAACTTAAATGTTGAAATTGCTCCACAAAGTGGTTGTACCAAATTAGAGTCCTACAGCTATGTGCTGGAGTTCCCATTTCCCCACATCTTCACCATCATTTAGTGTTATCAGACATTAAGTTTTGCTATTATGGTGGACATTAAATATTATCTACTTATGTGTAATTGAAACTTTTTATAATAAAAACAAACCAAAATCATCAAAATTTCTTGGGCTATTTAGTTCTGGACATATTTATCTTTTATAAAAGTCAAGCAGATGTAGTTAATCCACTTGATTTCCCACTGTTTCCAAAGCTTTGAATTTGCCAATATGAAGATATTTCCTAGAATATCAAATAGTCGCTGAATCTCACTCTATTTTGAGACCTCAAGGCAGGCTGAATTTTAAGACCTTCCACACAGAAGTTATGTAATCTTGGACAAGCAACTAAAAACAGAAACAAACTCATATTTATCCCAAACGTTTGTTGAAAGAGATAAATGAAATAAGTAGTACACTTAGTCCAGTGCCTGGTCAAAGTAAGCACTAAGTAAAAGTAAGTGATAATACTAACCACTTGCTTTGGCATCTTGCTTTGGCATCTTTTCTAAGGCCAGGCCCAAACTCTAAATCATTATGTAAGTAACTCTGGCATATTTCTTAGTGTTTAAATTAATTGATATAAGGGTTAAACACTGAATAGCACTTGGGACTTTGTGAGCATGTCAGCTTCTTTCCTCTCTTCATTAATATGTATCTTGGTACAAATCTATGTCTGTTACCAGATTGGTCTGTATCTTCAGTTAGGTACAGAGAAAGGAGTCAGTAAATAAATTCAATCTACTCAAAACTAATGACTATGAGTTATTTGATAATAAAGAAGGCCTTTCATGGAGAAATTATGCTGATCCTCCAGAAAGCGGTCACCACACTTTCTTGGCCATACTACATATAGCACACTTGGGAATTGTTCATGTGAAAACCTTGGCTAGTAGCTTTGTCCAGTGGCCTGGAATTGATTCTGATACTGGAAGGATTATAAACCAGTATTGTACATGCCAGGCTACACAGCATAACTCAGCAAATACACCTACTCTTCCAGAAGGCAAGACAAAAATTCTCAGCCAATAATCCATATTGATTTTTATATTTTATCTCATGGATAATATTGAGTTCAGTAGATTTCACCTAAAAATACTTTGTAAAGTTCCCACTTTTATCTCACATGTTCTGGTGTAACCAGAATATCTCTCTGCCAAGTTTTGGCAGTAGTAAACTCTAGAACCTTTGTGAAGGAAACAATGAAAACTTGGATGGGTGTCGTGTCCAAACTTAGATCTTATCATCCTTGAAAAAAATAATAAGGCTAAAGGAATGCTGTGTACAGTACGCAACTTGGATCCAGTGATAAATATTTTGGAATCCTTTCTGCATAGAGTCTGAAAAAAAATCTATTACCTAAAAATTTTAAGTATTTTTCTGCTTTCTGGAAAGTAGAGGTTTGACATCGAGTTTGAGGCAGCACATCCCTTTGACCTAGGATAACTTTCCCAAAAGAGATTTACTTAAGCAAACAAAGAACAAATATCTTTCCTGGAATGGAGATGCTTGAGTCAGTGGAACTCTAAGGAGTTAAACTGCTTTCCACAATAATGAATAAGGTTGGAACTAGTGGAGACAACAATCCATTTCTGGAAATCATTTTCTTTAAAGGAGTATTCCTTTCCTAGGTACGTTATTAGATTACATTGCTTAGTCTTAGACTCAAGAATGTGTGTTTAGTTTGTTGAATTGTCCTTCTCACTTTCCTGGCCATAGGTGACCAAGCCTAAAGCAAATTAATAAAAAGAAAATCAACTTATACTTTTTTTAACCAGTAGGTTGTCTTGCTTTTTGGAGGAAGACAGCAAGAGCAGCTACTCCAACTATGTCAACTAATGCAGAATAAGTTTTAATGTATATCACCCTGTATTATAATTTTTACACCATTTATTCTACCCTTCTATTTCTTAACACTTCCCTTGACCCTCCCTCTTTTTAGTTAAGATAACATGAGTCTTTATAACCCCCAAAGTGATGGAAACTTACCACATAAAGTCTAAAAGAGGCATCCCTAAACATTGTCCAGTCCTTTTCCAAGTTGTGATTCAAGGATCCAGGATCCTTTTGCCTTCAGGCTATGCCATCTTCATCATGTAGCTTCCAAGTTACCATGTTTATCTGCATCACACTTTGCAAGGGAAGAATCATGGAGGTTGAAGCACAGGAAATTTTTATGGCCAGACACTGAGGTAGTATATATCACGTCCACTCAGATTCCACTGGTTAAAAGCCAATCATAAGACATAGATTTGATGGGAGGCTAAAAGATGTGCTCTAGCCGCGTGCCTAGGAACAAAAGTAAATGAGTTTGGCTAACAGCTGGCCAGTGTCAAGTCACGCTATCTTTGTTTCTTCATCAATCAATTTTTTTAATTGGAAGTTTACAGTTGTCCTTGGGAGGCTACAGTTCCCCTCATTTCTAGTTTATTGCAAGCTGAGGCAGGTGGGCGACTTTCATATTCTTGAAGTCAAAGGAATTAATTTGCATGCAGCAGTTTCTTATAGCTACATGTGTGTTCTAGTCTTTATAGTCACCCATTGTAGATCAGGATCCAAGACCAAACAACATAGAGAGAAGTAGAAGCGTGATTCTCACCACGTTAGTGGAGGAATAAAGAAGGAAGCCAGTTTGGGATTGCTAAAGCCCAACCTGGATTTGGCTGTTGATCTCTACCTCTTAGGGTATGATAAATAGATTCAAAAATAGGGCCAGCTGAATTATTACAAACAAACCTCAAGTATCTCCATATAGACTTAGAGGATCATTTTTAATACTTATAAATTCATCAGAAATTTATTCTGGATTTCTGTATATATCTACTCATAGATAATTTTTTTCCTGTAAAAGACAGTTTTCATAATGATATTGGGTTGGATCAATATGGCTTCCTATCAATATAATTGAGTTTACTAGAGCTGGGTCATATAACTTTTACAGCACAGATAGGCTAGTGCGGCATCACAGTTTTGAAGATTCAGAAGCCCATTCTAAATGAGGGCTCATCCATTGCAGAGCCTGGAGGTGCATTCCATTAGTGCTATCTGACATTGGCTTTTCAACTACACCTTCTGGTGACTCTCAGGAACCACAAAATGAAAGATGCACTATGTCCTCACTTTCCTGCAAAGGAGGGACCTGGACTTTTTATACATATTAATATTAAGTGACAGAGAGAGGCAAATTTTATTATTTGCACAATGACTTAATGTTTGTCTTCTTAAATTTAACAAAGCACTTTGGCAAGTTCTGTGGAGAGGTGGGGGAGAAATAGCAATGAATAAACAGCCTAAGTAACTTTAGTGGTGTTGTGAGAGGAGATAAGAAATATACACATCCATTGACCAAAGAGTACAAAAGTTCAGTTACTCAGAATGAGTAAATTCTGGAGATCTAATGTACAGCATGATGAATATAGAAAATATTATATCGTATACTTTAAATTTGCTAAGAGTTGATCTTAACTGTTCTCACCATAAATAAATCATAACTATGTGAAGTGATGCATATATTAACTTGATTATGGTGTTCATTTTACAATGTATACATATATCAAAACATCACATTGTATACTTTAAATATACATAATTTTTATTTGCCTCAAAAAGCTGGAGAAAAGAAATATATAAATTTAACTAAAATATATGGCATAGAGTGGTGCTGAAGAAGAAATATTAACAAGGTACACTGGCAGTACATTTGAGTGGATTATTTCTGATTAGACAGTATCTAAGAGGGCTCATAGGGGAAATGATATTTGAGTTGGGACTTGAAGGTAGATTGGATTACAGATGGTGGAGATGATGCAAGAAAATTTATGTGAGCAAAGGTGCAGAAATAAGCAAGTTCTTATGTTTAGGGACTTCATGTAAGCAATTCAGTTATTACTCAGTAAATATTTATTGAGTGCCTACTGTGTATCAGATACTATTATAGGCACTTCAGAGATATCAATGAACAAAGCAGATTAAAACAAAACAAAACAAAAACGCTGAGATGGATCCTTTATAGGTGGGAGGAGCATAGAGAATACAAGAAAAAGTAAGAAAATAAAAGTAACAATGTTGAGGTCAGTATGTTGAAGGCCTTGAATCCTTTGCTAACAAGCCAAACAGTCTAAGTTTAGAGTATTGATTTGGAAGTCCTTGCATGTATGTGAGAACCAAAGCCCTGGGGTAATAAGAGAGACAGAGAGAAGATTCAAGGAGAGAATTCTGAGGAACGTTGATATTAAATGAGGAGGATAAGGGAAAAGCTGGTAGAATGTATGAAAAAGAAACTGTTAGAGCTGAAGGTCCCTGAAAGAAGGGACAGTGCCTATCTTTTCACCACTGAATCTTGTGTCTAGAACAGTGCTCTCAACATAGTGGGTGCACAATAGTCTTATTTATCTATCTATCTGTCTATCTATCTATCTATTTATTTATTTATTTATGGCTGCGCTGGGTCTTCATTGCTGTGCGCAGGCTTCCTCTAGTTGCGGTGAGTGTGGGCTACTCTTCGTTGCAGTGCAGAGGCTTCTCATTGCGGTGGCTTCTCTTGTTGCAGAGCACAGGCTCTAGGTGTGCAGGCTTCAGTAGTTGTGGCACGTGGGCTCTAGAGCACAGGCTCAGTAGTTGTGGTGCATGGGCTTGGTTGCTCTGTAGCATGTGGGATCCTCCCAGACCAGGGCTCGAACCTATGTCCCCTGCATTGACAGGCGGATTCTTCGCCACTGTGCCACCAGGGAAGCCCCACAATAGTCTTTTAAATGAATGTATTATTGAAAGAAGCCAAGAGACAGCATTACAGATCTCAGAGCATGGAAAAACTTTAAGTGAGCAGAAAAATCTTCCTAAATATTATGTCAGATAATAACTATACTGCTTATTCTGTTCGTGCCTCACATCCCTCACATCATTTATCCAACCTTCTTTGCCCTGCTCTCTATCCCTTAGAAAACTGACCTCTACAAATTGCATTATCTGGGCTTTCTTGCCTTCTGCTGAGTTTGGGTTAAACAATGGAAGACACCAGCAGGACATCAAAGGGTAAATGAAGAGCAAAGTAAGAAATTTCTTCTCTGCTCCCTCCGTGCTGGCCATTGGTTTTGGCAGAGGCTGGTTTTGCTCTACTAAGGCCACAGCTCATATCAGATTGTTACAGCTCTTGTTTGTTTCTGATAATACTCTTCTCCTCATTTACCGCTCCAGGTCTTACTTTCCTGCTCTGGCTAGCTCCTGGAGACCTCACCACCTATGATTAGTTCCCTTCACCTCCCCAAGGGGTTATTTGAGTTCACTAAAATTTACTTCATTAAAATTAAACCCTTTCAATGTGCTGTTTCCTACTGTGACCCTGACTGATGAAGTAATTAAAAACTTTAAAGAGATCATTCATGATACATTAGGGGTACTGTAAATAGATGATTATGGTGGGGAATCTGAACCCAGGTAGGATAAGTCAATCAGTCAATAGTAAGTGGGAAAGATGAAGCTGTGAGTGGAGGCTTTTCTAAGTAATATGAAGGTGAATGGAAGGAAAAATAGCAGATGTGAAGAAGAAAGGGCAAGGGAAACTGTGTTGCTGTTTTTTTTTTTCAAGGATGGGAAAGAATTCATATATAAACATGTTCAATGGAATGAGCCAGTAGAAAAAGAGGAAAAAAATTTAAGGTTCAGAGATGATAATTAATTAAACACTATTCCAGAGAAAGCAGACCCAATGACACTGATTAAAACCTATGAAAGAAGTAGGGACTTATTCTGGGACCGGAAAGAAAAATGTGAAGTTGGTGAAAGACAGAGATGAAATGGGTCGTAGAAAAGATGAAAGCTAAGACTATATCTGAGGGTCCTTCTTTTATGCGCAACACATCATGTAGTAAAATTTGCTAAGATGGCTTTCAAAGACTGTCCAAGATTTGAGGAAAATGGAAAAGGGGAATAAGTTGACATGTTGTGGAGTTTTATTTTATTCTATAAGATGGTGTTGGGTAAGAGATGATGACAATTCTGCTTTTCTATTCTTAGTCTTGCAACAATGAGTAGGACAGATTAGAGAAGAGGAAAACTTCCATTTTAGTGGAGAGTGCAATAGCATAGGGCAAGAGTTAATGACAGTCTGACCTGGGCAGTGAAAAGTAAGGCTGAATGAGGATGCTGCAGAGAGTTGATTCATGCATTTATTGACTATTCTGTGCTTGACACTACAGAAGACACAATAGAGATTTCACAAAGAGTAAAAAACATACTTCCTAACTTCAAGGAGCACACAAACTAGCCAGAAAAGCATAGATATACAACAAAGACTACAGTAAAGGAAAGACTATTGAACCAAGAGTCAGACCCAGATTCTAGTTCCTGCCCACCACTAACTAAGTGTCAGATCCTGGGTAATTTATTTCCCCACTTGCACCTCAGCTTCCTTGTTTGAGCAAGGAAGGAGTTAAAAACTGACAACCTCCTTGGTTTCTAAAAACTATTCTTGAATAAAAAGAACCAGGGTTCCTTGGAGAAATACCTGATGCTAGAGCTTGGGCAGGTAAAATAAAAGATGAGCCTGGAGCACCTTGCGGTACCAAAAAGGAAGAAGGTGCCCAACAAAAAAATAGAGGGGGACATGTCGAAGGAAGCCAACCAAAGGGAGCTTCTAATGGCCAAAGCTGGAACAATTTGGTCAACAAAATAAACAACACAATATAGAGTTATAACCCAAAGTGTAAAATAAATGTACATGAGTACATGTTGATATAAATGAATAATTGCATTTTAAAAATGGGAAAGAAGAGTCAAATTTTTCTTATAGAAAAATTCTGAATAAAATATGTAGATACACCCCACTCCAAGAGGTGGACCTTGACTCTTCCTTCTACACAGATATACCTTGAGAATGGCCTAGGCTTTCTGACTCACTTCCAAAGAATAGAATAGGGAAAAGAAAAATAGTAACTTTACACTGGAAAAATCTGGCAAACACAACATTAACCAAGTGATAAATGTTAATATCTCAATAATGGCATGCAGTTATCATGTACTCTCAATATAATGTGATAAGAAGGGCATTTCATCTCTCTGATCTTCTTCCCCCAAACCCATGACTCCAGTCTGCTTACAAGAAAGACATCAGGCAAACTCAGATTGGAGGACATTCTACAGGATCCCTTGCTAATACCCCTAAGGCCTGTCAAGGTCATTTTTAAAAAAAGAAAATACTGAGAAACTGTCACAAATCAAAGGAGATGGGAGACATGACAACTAAATGCAATGTGCTTTCCTGGATTGTATCCTGGAATCAAAAGAGGACCTTAAGGGAAAAATGGATGAAATTCAAATAAAGTCTGGAGTTTAGTTAATTAAAAGAAAAAAATTGATGGTCTGTAAAGTCTCTTCCAGCTGGTAGCTATAAGAATAGCATTTATTATCTAATTGCTTCATAACTGTGCTCATATTGCTTACAATGTGCCAAGAACACACGAGGTAAGGGAACCATTAAAGCAGGATGGAAGGCTTTAATCAACTTTTTTTTTCTCTTCTAACTTCCTGTAGTTGTGTTTCAGTGATGTAGTGTGCGGTTAGGGCAAAGCAATTTTTGAGGCAATAAAGTAGTGTCTTGGTGAAAGTCTCTTGTCTGTTACTTTCCCAAACCAGCACTCACCCTCTGCCCTAGTAAGAACAGCCTCGAGTGAACCACCAGATTTCCATCCACTTGCAACCCTGAATGTTTGAGTCTCCTAAGCAGCGCCATCACAAGGCAGCGCACTAGGAAACTGTCACTATGGTGACAGTTGCGGTGGCAGGGCTACCTTTGGCTCATTTGATTTTCCTGGACAGTTTCTTTGCCTAAAAAAAGTTATGGAGCCCCAATGTGAAATCATGCTGGCTCTGATTCATGACATTTTCCTGAGATTTTATAATGTTTCTTTTTTCTAAATAAGCAATTTCAGGTCAGGTAAAAATGTGAGTAAATCATGCCTGGCTCTTGTTCCAGATGTATCAATTTCTGTTCATTCCCATTTTTTTCCCTTTCATGGCTTTGGAGCAATAAAAATAACCAATGCCTCCACTCTGAAACCTTTCTGAGTATGCAATATATAAACAGTATACTGTGCAGGGAGCAATATTTCCCTACCTTGGCTATTACCGACTGTAGCGTTTTCTCTGGCAATTATCTGAAACAGAGCAAAGACGTGGAATTACGATTTTGGCACACTCGAGACCCTGGGAGGATCAAAGAGGCTGATGTGACAGTTCATGAAAGGAGGAGGAAGCAAACCGTGCCCCACTGCCAACACTAACACAGCACTGTGCTTGAGAGTCTGGGAGAGCCGAGTTGCCAAGTGTCTGCCTGCATTTTCTTTGAGGGCGCCAGGCCCGGAGCAGGTCAGGAAAATTATGGCTTTTATCAAGCAGACAGTGTGGCTCTCTTTGAGGATGGCCAAAGTCTCAGTCACTGCTGGTAACTGTAACACATGTGGTCTTTTCAAGAGAGGACATGAATATTTTCATTAACTGGGAAAGAAGGTGCCCACATGAGACTTCATTTGTCTGGAATATTAGGGAAAGCCTGAAAAAGGTGAGATGTTTGTAAAGAAATTGAGAGTGAGGGCTTTGGAGACAGATTGCCTGGGTTTTAATCCTGACCTTCCAAATACCATTCTGTATAACTTGAGCAAATTCCCTAACCTCTCTGCCTCAGTTCCCCTAATCAGTAACATGAAAATGATAATAGTATCCAAGTCACAGGATTGTCTTGGCAATTAATACATGTGAAATACTTATAACATTGTCTGGCACATGGTAAATCCTCAATGAATGTCAGCTGCTATCATTATTTTTATTTTAATCATCGTTATTCAGAAAGGAAAGTCATCAGTTTTGTGATGTCCTATGAGCTGTTTTTCAGTCTGTTTATCCTTCAAGTATTTGCCAAGGGTTTAAAATGTACTGAGCACTGTGCTAAGTACTGTAGATAATTCAGGAACAAACAAGTCCAGCTCTTTGCTATCAAGAATTTATATTCTGGTGGAAGAGATAAGAAAAGTGTGCACAAAGGGCTATTCTATATGATAGAGCATTTTTCCCTTTGGTGTGGCACTGATCATGATGTATTTTGGGATTTCAGAAAAAGAAGTGACTAGCCACTGGCTTAGTAAGTGGAATGGGGCACTCTTTATGGAGGATGTAGCATTTGGCCAGAACTTGAATTACAAGTAGAACTTTTTATTTTAATGGTGGATATCAGCATGGGTGTGGGTATCAGACAGGTGAGGGGCAGGGTGGGGAGGACTCAAGGCAGATGAAATGACAGAGAGAAGATGCTGAGGACGTACTTGAGAGACAGGAGAGTGAGGTCCAAATGCAAGGCTTACGCCAGGGGTTCTTGGTGGAGAGGAGTCCACAAAGGTAGAAATGACAGTTAATGGAGGACCTTGAATAGACTTGGCCAAAGGAGTTTGCATTTTTATTTCATTAGGAAATTGGGCCTCTTTAGGAATAAATTGGTAGTGCTATGAATTTTGGATTAGAGGTGTGCTCTAGGAACTGACCCTGAAAGAATGTCTTGCCATATCACTAACCCTTTCCCACACACACAGAAAGATATATCCATCATTTATCACTGTTTCCTCACGTAAGTTTTTGTAATTAAAAATTTAACAAAATAGCTTAAAACTTTAGTTCCTCAAAGATTATGTGTTATGAATTTTACAACTGCGGAGTACTTTTACCAAAGGTTTTATAGAACATGTTATAACTAATCTCAATAATTTTCATGACAAATGGGATTTGCCAACTGGATTTCACTCTTAAGAAGGGTTTCTTTTTCATAGCTCCATGTGCTTTATTAATATAGTGCTGGCACTTGGATCCATATAATGACATATAAAATATTTCTTACACAACAGAATTGGTCAAAAGACCAAATTATTTCAATTATGCAAATACATGAGAAGAAACCTCAACAAAAATAGGTTTTTCAAATATTCCTTGAAGTTAAATTCAAAACTTCACTCCAAATGTAAGTCATAAATTCTACAAATAGAACATTTTGAAGAGGCCCAAATGCATTGTATTATCTTTGGGATACTAAACAACTTGAATTTGGGGGTCCATTGTTTTCTGTTTTAAAAGCTGTTTTGAAAAGCCCTTACCATGTTTCCACTCTCCCTCTTTCCCTTTCTTTTTTTCCATCAAAACTCCTCTCTGCTAGATACTATATCAGATGCTTCCATATTAGTTTCCATCAGTCCAGGTGTTTTTATTTGCTTGTTTTCCTATTAAGGCTTCACTGTCAATGATGATGGAAAAACCCTAAATCAAGCACCATACCAGTTGTTTCATGAAGTTCTCTTACAAAAGCTTACTCTTTGATTAGAGAAGTACTATTGCAAAGCTTTTCAGGAAATTCTCCAGGCACTCTTTGAGAACCACATAATCTGCCTTTTCATCCCACAAAGCCCCTCCAAGGAGAGGCTCTGGGTAACTGTGACCTTTGAGGTCAATTAGGATACTTAAGAACTGGATTCTGGCTGTGATTCCTGTACAACCTAAAGGTAAGCCAGTAAATCAACCTATCTGACCTTTTGTTTCTTAACCTAATATTTATTAATAATACTTGCTACATGCTGCAAAATAATTAGGGCATATATATGGGCAAAGCATTTTGAGCTCCTTCAAACTAAAAATAACAGAAATGGCAATAAAGCCAAGATGAAAGAAAATTGTGCTAACTGAATTCAGTTCTTCCTCCACAGCCATCTTCTACAACCTTAAAGGAGCTAAGAATGAATAATATTTTTAAATGGACAATGGAATGACTGGCATGTAGACCATTAAACAAGAGTGATACAATTCTGTACACCCAATTAGTTAATTAAAAGAGCTTTTCTTGATGACTCTGGCTAGTGGTTTATCAATTTCGTTTATCTTTTCAAAGAACCAGCTTTTATTGGGGCTTCCCTGGTGGCGCAGTGGTTGAGAGTCCACCTGCTGATGCAGGGGACACAGGTTTGTGCCCCTGTCCGGGAGGATCCCACACGCCGTGGAGCGACTGGGCCCGTGAGCCATGGCCGCTGAGCCTGCGCGTCCGGAGCCTGTGCTCTGCAACGGGAGAGGCCACAACAGTGAGAGGCCCACATACCGCAAAAAAAAAAAACAACAAGCTTTTAGCTTTATTGATCTTTGCTATTGTTTTCTTCATTTCTTTTTCATTTATTTCTGATCTGATATTTATGATTTCTTTACTTCTGCTAACTTTGGGGGTTTTTTGTTCTTCTTTCTCTAATTGCTTTAGGGGCAAGTTTAGGTTGTTAATTTGCAATTTTTCTTGTTTCTTGAGGTAGGATTGTATTGCTATAAACTTCCCTCTTAGAACTGCCTTTGCTATATCCCATAGGTTTTGGGTCATTGTGTTTTCATTGTCATTTGTTTCTAGGTAATTTTCGATTTCCTCTTTGACTTCAACCACTAGCCAGACTCATCAAGAAAAAAAGGGAGAAGACTCAAATCAACAGACTTAGAAATGAAAAAGGAGAAGTAACAACTGACACTGCAGAAATACAAAGAATCATGAGGGATTACTATAAGCAACTATATGCCAATAAAATGGACAACCTGAAAGAAATGGACAAATTCTTAGAAAAAGCACAACCTTCTGTGACTGAACCAGGAAGAAATAGAAAACATAAACAGACCAGTCACAAGCACTGAAATAGAAACTGTGATTAAAAATCTTCCAACAAACAAAAGGCCAGGACAAGATGGCTTCACAGGAGAATTCTATCAAACATCTAGAGAAGAGCTAACACCCAACCTTCTCAAACTCTTCCAAAAAATTGCAGAGGAAGGAACACTCCCAAACTCATTCTATGAGGCCATCATCACCCTGATACCAAAACCAGATAAAGATGTTACAAAAAAAGGAAACTAGAGGCCAATATCACTGATGAGCATCGATGCAAAACTACTCAACAAAATACTAGCAAACAGAATCCAACAGCACATTAAAAGGATCATACACCATGATCAAGTGGAGTTTATACAAGGAATGCAAGGATTCTTCAGTATACGCAAATCAATCAATGTGATACACCATATTAACAAACTGAAGGATAAAAACCACACGATCATCTCAATAGATGCAGAAAAAGCTTTTGACAAAATTCAACACCCATTTATGATAAAAACCCTCCAGAAAGTAGGCTGAGAGGGAACATACCTCAGCATAACAAAGGCCATATACGACAAACCCACAGCCAACATCGTTCTCAATGGTGAAAAACTGAAACCATTTCCTCTAAAATCAGGAACAAGACAAGGATGCCCACCCTCAGCACTATTATTCAACAAAGTTTTGGAAGTTTTAGTCACAGCAATCAGAGAAGGAAAAGAAATAAAAGGAAGGGACTTCCCTGGTGGCGAAGTGGTTAAGAATCCGCCTGCCAATGCGGGGGACACGGGTTTAAGCCCTGGTGCGTGAAGATCCCACGTGCCACGGAGCAACTAAGCCCATGCACCACAACTCCTGAGCCTGCATTCTAGAGCCCACGAGCCACAGCTATTGAGCGCTCCTGCCCTAGAACCCATGCTCCGCAACGAGAGAAGCCACTGCAATGAATGGTCCACGCACCGCAACTAGAGAAAGCCTGCATGCAGCAACGAAGACCCAACACAGCCAAAACCAAACAAATAAATTTATTTTTAAAAAAAGAAAGAAAGAAAAGGAATCCAAATCGGAACAGAAGAAGTAAAGCTGTCAGTGTTTGCAGATGACATGATACTATATGTAGAGAATCCTAAAGATGCTACCAGAAAACTACTAGAGCTAATCAATGAATTTGGTAAAGTAGCAGGATACAAAATTAATGCACAGAAATCTCTTGGATTCCTAGACACTAATGATGAAAATCTGAAAGAGAAATTAAGGAAACACTCCCATTTACCATTGCAAAAAAAAGAATAAAATACCTAGGAATAAACCTACCTAAGGAGGCAAAAGCCCTGTACTCAGAAAACCAAAAGACACTGATGAAAGAAATTAAAGATGATAAAAACAGATGGAGAGATATACCATGTTCTTGGATTGGAAGAATCAACATTGTGGAAATGACCATACTACACAAAGCAATCTACAGATTCAATGCAATCTCTGTCAAACTACCAATGGCATTTTTCACAGAACTAGAACAAAAAATTTCACAATTTGTATGGAAACACAAAAGACCCCGAATAGCCAAAGCAATCTTGAGAAAGAAAAACAGAGCTGGAGGAATCAGGCTCCCGGACTTCAGACTATACTACAAAGCCACAGTAATCAAGGCAGTATGGTACTGGTACAAAAACAGAAATATAGATCAATGGAACAGGATAGAAAGCCCAGAGATAAACCCACACACATATGGTCACCTTATCTTTGATAAAGGAGGCAAGAATATACAATGGAGGAAAGACAGCCTCTTCAATAAGTGGCGCTGGGGAAACTGGACAGCTACATGTAAATAATGAAATTAGAATGCTCCCTAACACCATACAGAAAAATAAACTCAAAATGGATTAAAGTTCTAAGTATAAGGCCAGACACTTTAAAACTCTTAGAGGAAAACATAGGCAGAACACTCTTTGACGTAAATCACAGCAAGATCCTTTTGACCCACCTCCTAGAGAAATGGAAATAAAAACAAAAATATACAAATAGAACCTAATGAAAGTTAAAAGCTTTTGCATAGCAAAGGAAACCATAAACAAGACTAAAAGACAACCCTCAGAATGGGAGAAAATATTTGCAAACGAAGCAACTGATTAAAGGATTAATCTCCAAAATATACAAGCAGCTCATGCAGTTCAATATCAAAAAAACAAACAACCCAATCCAAAAATGGGCAGAAGATCTAAACAGACATTTCTCCAAAGAAGATATACAGATTGCCAACAAACACATGAAAGGATGCTCAGCATCATTAATCATTAGAGAAATGCAAATCGAAACTCCAGTCACCTCATACCAGTCAGAATGGCCATCATCAAAAAATCTACAAACAATAAATGCTGGAAAGGGTGTGGTGAAAAGGGAACCCTCTTGCACTGTTGGTGGGAATGTAAACTGATACAGCCACTATGGAGGACAGTATGGAGTTTCCTTAAGAAACTAAAAATAGAACTACCATATGACCCAGCAATCCCACTATTGGACATATACCCTGAAAAAACCATAATTCAAAAAGAGTCATGTACCACAATGTTCATTGCAGCACTATTTACAATAGCCAGGACATGGAAGCAACCTAGGTGTCCACTGACAGATGAATGGATAAAGAAGAAGTGGCACATATATACAATGGAATATTACTCGGCCATAAAAAGAAATGAAATTGAGTTATCTGTAGTGAGGTGGATGAACCTAGAGTCTGTCGTACAGAGTGAAGTAAAAAAGAGAAAAACAAATACTGTATGCTAACACGTATATATGGACTCTAAAACAAAAACAAAAACAAAAACAAAATGGTTCTGAAGAACCTAGGGGCAGGACAGGAATAAAGACGCAGACATAGAGAATGGACTTGAGGACACGGGGATGGGGATGGGTAAGCTGGGACGAAGTGTGAGAGTGACATTGACATATATACACTACCAAATATAAAATAGTTAGTGGGAAGCAGTTACATAGCACAGGGAGATCAGCTCGGTGCTTTGTGAACACCTAGAGGGGTGGGGTAGGGAGGGTGGGAGTGAGATGCAAGAGGCAGGGGATATGGGGATATATGTATACATATAGCTGATTCACTTTGTCATACAGTAGAAACTAACACAACGTTTTAAAGCAATTTTACTCCAATAGAGATGTTAAATAAATAAATAAATAAATAAAAAGAGCTTTTCGCATTAAAATAGTAATACCTAAAGTTATCAGGAGATAATGTGGTACAGTAGAGAGAACACTGACCTCCAAGCACAGCTATGGGACACTGAACTTCTTTGACCTCAGTTTCCACATCTACAAAACAAGGAAGTTAGACTTCAAGATCTATAAGATCCTTTCCAATACAAGAAGTCTAAGACTCTTGAAACCTCTTAATGATAACCCCCAGAGTAAATGTCCAACCAGTAATTTGAAAGTTCTTAGAATTTAAAATAGTCCTAATTTTGCTGCTCTTCTGCTCTAGCCCACTTCAAAACTCATACCTTTTGATGGTTTAGCCAGAGAACATAGTGTTTTCCCAGAGTTCTCTTTTCCAAGTAGAATTATGCTCCAGTTAGACTTCCTCTGGTTTACTTATTCCACATTTTACTGAAATTTGGCATCCAACTGCTCAAGGAAACATTGCACCACAGTTGAAAGCTACAGATCATTTATTACCTAGGGTCCTCTCAAATTTATTCCCAGAGAATGAGAGTCTGAGAGCAGCTGAAAGAAGACTTCTAAACCTGAAGTCTTTTTTCCAGAGGCAGCTGAACTCAAGTGCAGGGGTCTGGTCACCTTGTCTGTCATCAGAGAAGTATATGGCCAGGGTCAAGTATACTACAACCACTTGTAGTTAAGTGAAATCAGGTTGAAATGAACAAAAGAGGCTGAATATTAATTTTTTTCATGGGGTTGTTGTAAGGTTTTAAGATAATGTATGCAAAGCACCTGATATAAGGAAGGTAAATAGTAGTTGGTGGTCGTTATCAAGGAACACCTAGACTTATTGGGCTCAACTCTCATCACACCCATCCCTCACTCTAAGCGTTTGCCAAAAAGAAATCTGTAGGTCCCCATAATTGTTATGCTCTCTATTGCCACTGGGCCATTTCATATGCTGTTCCCTTTGCCTGTTCCAACACCCTATTCCATTTCCTTTAACTGATTAACTCCTATTCAACATTTTCAATTTCAAAATGTATTCATAAATTCAACAAATATTTATTGAGAACCTACTATGTCCAAGGCACTGCCTTTGCTGTGCATATACCAGGGAACAAATCAGACCAAAACTCAGCCATGTGTCCCCCAAATATGTCTTGTAATCACCAGCAAGATCCCCTTTATCCCCACTGGACTGTTTGCTCCCTGGGACTGAGGACCATGCCTTTCATAAAAATACAATACCTTTTGCCATTTGCAACAACATGGATGGACTTGGAGGTCATTATGCTAAGTGAAATAAGTCAGATAGAAAAAGACAAGTACTGTATGATATCACTTATATGTGGAATCTAAAAAATACAACAAACTAGTGAATACAACAGAAAAGAAACAGACTCACAGTTATAGAGAACAAACTAGTGGTTACCAGTGGGGAGAGGGAAGATGGGAGGGGCAAGATAGGGGTAGGGGATTAAGAGGGGTAGGGAATTAACTATTAGGTATACAATAAGCTACAAGCATGTATTGTACAACATGGGGAATATAGCCAATATTTTATAATAACTATAAAGGGAGCATAACCTTTAAATATTGTGAATCACTATATTGTATGCCTGAAACTTACATAATATTATACAACTACACTTTAATGAAAAGAAAAATAACACAATACCAAGCAAACGTCTGGTGTAAAGTAGCTGCTCAATACTGAACAAATAAATTATTGAGCAAACAAAAATTAAGAACTAAGAATAACTGAAATAGGACAGGGACAAAATTTTAGTCATGTTCTCAGACCATTAATTATAACAGCAGCATGGGGAGAAGAGAATTTTCAGTCCCTGATCAATTGAACCCTAGAAACCTTCCTGCCAGTCACTAAGGACCTTATTCTCAAAAATCACAACTCTCTGAAAGGAGAATTGTACATCTGTTTGATTCCAGGCACAAGTTTAAATTTCCCCTGAATTTTCATGTTTTTCCCAAAGGAAAAAACATTTTTTAAGATGTTTATAAGGAAGCTAATAGGGCAGCAGAGAAAAAAGAATGTGACAGTCCCAAGGAGCTGTGAGGTACAGTGACTGACTTTCAAAAATGATTTTGAAGAGACCAGTGAAAAGGGTGGCACTTGTGAAAGAGGAGCATGAAAAGAATATTATGGAAAGAGAAGGAAAGTTAAAAAGCAGGAAGAAAATACATTGTTAAGAAAGAAGCACTATGGAGGAAAGACATTGACAGTTAAAGGCCAGGAAAATAGCAGAAACAATACAAGTAGAAAATATAATTCTTATAAGTTACTCATGAAATTGCTTTATTTGATGTACTCAATGGCTCTGTAAGTTCTGGTAGGGAGGTGCTATTCTTCCCCTTTCATAAATAAGGAAACCAGGGCTCAGAGACTTGCCTGAAAATTACATAGCCAGTAATCAAAGTTCTCTGATTTATGGTCTAAGAATTTTCCCACAAAAAGGGGAAAGAGAAGATCAAAAATTAAAGAAAAGAATAAAGAGCAAGTAGTGCCCAATAAGTGTTTGTGGACTGAATGGGAAACAGACGTAGGACAGGAAACAGAATGGAGACACCAATTTCAACTTCAGTGGAGACTATTTCTCAGGAATCACTAAGCATTTGCAAGACTTTGGCTCCTGACACCCACAGTTATGGCAGGCATTTAGAACTCCTGAGGTTAATAAGACAATAGTAAGCAACTCCTGCTCCAGAGGAAGTCACATTCTGCTGGGGAAGGAGACATGCAAATGAACAACATGAGCAACAACAATAATAACACCGGCAAAACAGTATGGTATATTTTAAAAGAAGTACGTACACAATTCCATGGTGCCAAGAGCAAGCACAACTCTGCTGGTGGGGAAGAGGGAAGGGATGGTTGAAGAGGGCTCGTGAGTGGGGTGACTTCCAAGCTGCATTTTGAAGTAGCGTTTCTGGAAGCAGAGTGAACTGAAGGCATTCCAAATAAAGAGAGTAGCCTGTGCACGGGAACAGAACGGAAAAGGGCCTGCTGGCTTAGGGAGCTGGAATAATTCAGCAAGGCTTGAGTTCAAGTGTGTGGCATCATGCTAGGGACCATTTACTTTATTCTACAGATGGTGGCAAGCCATTGGAAGTTTTAAAGCAAGAAAGTGCTGTGGTTAGATATATAGACTAGAAAGACCATTATTGAAATATTACTTCCAGTTTAGAGAATGGAAAGGAAGTAATGAAATGGGGGAAAAAAGAACCATCAGGCATAAATTTATTTTCACTGAATTTCTATTTTTTATTGGTCATGCTTTCACAGTTTTATTATATGTGCTTGATAAAGAAAGGCCATTTTGATCTGAGATTAGGAGAAGAGAAGTTCAGAGCGAAAGATGGAATTTATTTTCACATTGGTGTCCTCGGCTTGCAGACAACTTGGAGCCCACCATCAGCCGACCAAAGAGAAATAGGGAGGAAGCTTCATCCTCTACCCAGTGCACCACAGGCAACACTGAGAAATGGAGCTGAGAACTCGAAAGGCAAACCAGGGCCCTCTGCTTCTCTTCATCATTCCTGACAACAGATAGAGAAAAGGCAAACCCTCACCTCCTGTGGTCAGTGCTGATGCTCATCTAGGAACTTCATCCTCAGTAGCTACAGATTCTCCTAATTATTAGTCTTAACTTGACACTGGGTTCTATTGCCTTTCATGAGAAAGATCTTGGGAGACTGTAAACCTATGTGGTTGGGAAAAGAATGTTCTGCAGTAAATGGGGAAGGAGAGGAGTTGCAGATTTCCAACTTTCACAGCTTGTCTGCCTGTGGAAACTGTGCTGCAACGTACCCTTGAAATCATTTGGGTGGGCCTTGTTTCTGAGGAAATAAAGAGGCCCCAGAACCTCCCAAGTGAGTGAAAGAATGATTTCCAGATAGTCAAGTGGAGCAGCCTCTTGCTACATGAGCTGGATGTGCTTGGCAGTCTTTCCCTGTGGCTGGCCAGTATCCTGAGGTTAGCAAAGCAGAAGGCAAATCTTTTGGGAGCTAAAAGACATATGCACGTGCCAGCATTTTTGACAAATGCTCAGTTAATTGTTTTCTATGAGTCTTCTCTTGAGACACAGACTGTGTACACCAGGCACCAAGAACTACCCCTCCCACCATCCTACACCCCAGGGGAAACTTCAAAATTACACACATTTGGGCCAAGCGTCTACCCCACAGGAAATGGACAGATCAGCCCCTGCAGATGAAAGAATGATGCAGGGCATGGGAAAGCAGAGAAATCTCCTGAGTGAGAAAGAAGATAAACTCACACAAGTGAAGCCAGAGAGTTTATATACCAACATGAGAAACTCAGAATTTCTTATAAGGATACCCGGGAAATGATGGTCAGAAGAGGCTTGGGTAAATTGAGGAGAAATCTGGACTGTTCCATAACTGGTGAATAATTTAGTATTTGAAAACCTCAGCATTCCAGGATGGAATTCAATTTGGGATGAGTTCCTGGGAATCGTGGCATGTACAGTGGGTTCAAAAACAAATCATGCATATGTAGAGGTGAAACAGGCATTTCAACTATAAAATCCATAAATTTCATGACTTTTTCCTTCCAGATTTAGCTCTTTTACAATTTCACCTCTCCTTTTGTCTATATCATTCTCTAGTTATGTGTTCATCTCTTGCCATTTGTTCATCAAATATCTATAGTTGTGCACTGTGTAAGATGCCTACTACTCTGCTCTCATTGAATTGGAAAGGTTTAGAAGGTGTATCCCCTCTGACCAAAAGCTAATTGGACCAGAATCTTGCCTGTAACACAGCAGTGTTGCTTACTCAAGCAATAGACTGGAATGGTTAAAGAGCCCCAGTTCTACTAGTGACACTGCTCTAGAGACTGGTTTCAGAGAAAGATAACTCAATTTTGATTTATTTTTGTCAAAGGTTTTGAATCAAGAGATTTATGTGTTAGATATAAAAGTCAACCTTTCTCTATGATATTGTTAAGGTACTTCTTTGTTGCTTCCACTAAATGTTGATTTTATGAACAAGGACAACAATAACATGCTAAGTCAATTTCACAACAAAATCTGGAAACTAAATAAGTTCCAATTAGAAAACTAAGTTGCTGAGTTACTGATTTAAGGATTAGTTATTCATTCGCTTTGAATCCAAAACTCTCAAATAAAATGGAAACTTCCTTAAAAATAAGTTGAATGTAAAAGGTGTTGAAATCATAAATGTGAGAGAGAAAAGAAGTTGGGTGATGATTGTGAACATCTAGGGAAATCTGTAAATAAACTTCAACAAAATGTTAACTGAGCAAACTAGAATACAAGAGGAGAAAGTATCAACAATAAAAAAACTCATCAAAAATTTTGCCATCAGGAAATAAGTTAGACAAGAATTAGTATCGGTGAATTCAGATTTAAAAATTTGACCAAGACACTCAGTATAAGAAGAATAAAATGATATAAAGGCAAAGAAAAGAGTCTGAGAACAAGGGGAGAAATGGAGAGAAATTGGACTGGCTTTTCCTTTACAAAACATAAAATAAAATAAAAGGTAAAGAACTTATCTTGAGCGATCATATTGATTTCTTCTAGGGGAAAAAGAAAAGTGTTTTGTTTTAGTTTGTTTTATTAACTGGGAGACAGCTGGGTCTGTCTGAGATCGAAATAGTGACCAGAAAATTTTGCTGGATAAAAGATCCCACCACAGCTCTGAAATGAGTACAAGACTATTTGCATACAGAGTACTTTAAGAAGTGGTAGTAAAACATTCTGGTATGATTTGTTTGGGAAAAAAAGGAGAAAAAAAAAGCCCTCAATGAAGCCTCTTTCAGACATGTGTCATGGGCTTTTTGTTGCTGAACTCTTCCCTATTAACAAACTAAATTGTTCTTCCTTTCATTCCTTTGGCCACAGGACAGACGAAATTCACCAAAGTCTCTACCACAGACATTCTCAGATGGTGCTAATAAAAAAGAAGAAACCCACACCAGAATTGGTGGTCCACATTGTGAGAGTCACTAAATATCATCACAAAGCAATAATTATCCTACAGCGTGCTTGGTGGCTCAACATTCTGAAATGCAAGTGTCAAGAGCATACAGTTTCAACAATGTTGCTAATGGGAACTCATGTTTTGTGTTGGGTGGTCTTTTGTTCTGCCTGGTGGTCTTGTTTCTGCCTGCTATGACAGCACTAATGGTTTCATGTAGTCCCCAATCCTACACAGTATTCACTTGTCTCTCTTTAGTAATGCACAACAAGTCATAAAAGACAGACTACCCAGAAATGACATTGCAAGTATTCCAGATATTTTCTCTCTTGGTGGTGACAGTTCCAAATCAAGTTGGCTCAGTGTTTAAGTCAAAGCATTTTTCTAAGTGGCGGCTCAAAATGCAGCCTTAGATCTGGAAAATCAAACTGGGCTCTTTTTGCCTCTTCCATCATTGCTTGTAATAAATATTCAACTCTTTGACCGCAGCTAGAAGCTTATGATAGATGATACAGAATAGATTCCAACTCTCTCTTTCCCAGATGCAAAGAACTCATCTTTTGGTTAGAGAGACTTCACTACCTTTTAATAAGCATAGGCAGATCATTTTACAGACTTTCTTGCCACACTCACTTAGGATTTATTTCCCAAGGTCTCACAAAGAGTAGAAAGGGAAGGTTCATAGCTGCACAGGATGTCAATACAATCTCTGTTCAGAGGGTCAGAGTCACATACCCCAAAATTAATCCAGGCAGCTCTCCTAGTTTTAACTCTAAAAACGGTATCAGAACATTCTTCATGATAAGCTGACCTAAGACTCTGTACTTGCAGGACTATAGAACAAGAATTCAATCTCAATAGAATTTTTGGAATCATCAGTTGGGCTGGGTTTGGGGATTCAGTTCTAGGCCCCCTAAACCACTCATCCTAAAGTCATCTCCCTGCAAACTCCTTCAGTACTCACTGCCTCTACCATTCACTGGCTATTTTACTATATTTAGCCTTGTATTGTGGTTAAATTTTCATAGTCATTCTTCTTTGTCTATTTCTCATCCTATACTGTAAGTTCCTTGAAATCAGATAACCAGACATATTCACCTTCATATACCCAGTGCCTAGCACTGTTCCTGGTACATAGCAAAGGATCCATACATTTGTTTAATGAGTAGATTAAATTTGGCCCTGTTGGATTGAAGAAAGTGATTACAAGGATGAGTCTCTTTCTTCAAGGTCTTTCTAATTTAGCACATGGCTCGATACAGAGTAGATGCTCAATAAATGCTAGTTGGTTAGTCAGTTCTCAGACAGTTACTTTCCTCCAAGTGGAAAGAAAAGCCTGCCAAAATGAATGTATGCCAGCAAAGCCAATTACTGTTTTTTTCACTCTTTCTGGTGATATGAAACCTTTCCTCCTCTCACTCAGGACCCCACGTACCCAAGAACAAGAAGGGATCTAAGCATATAAACTGTTTACCACACCAACCATAATATCTGAAGCCAAAACTTTGTCACATGTTCTTACACCAGGAGAGGATATTTGAAAATACGACCAGCATGGATCATTCAAGATGTTTGGTTTTTAGTACTTCTGATCACCAAAAGAAAAAAATCAGAAGCACCTTCTGTTCTTTAAGAATTTCCAATTGGACCTTCACAATTGTGTGAGAAAATAAATATTGGCCCACTTTTAAACTGTATGACACACAATGCAAAGATTAGGGCTATAAACAGAATATGTATTTCTGCATTAAATATACATTCACTAATTTGGTGAGTGTACACATGAGGAAATGATTTGAGGCCTTTACTAATTTACGTACATACTTCACTGGATAGCTTAAAGCATGAGATCTAAAACGAAGTCAAAGCCGAAAAGAACCAGAGAGGAAAATAAAACAGATAGCAGAAGAGTAGGGTGTCATAAGAGCAAAGGGATACAGGAGGATAAAGGAGGCAGTACAGAGTTACACAACCTGATAGAGAAAATTAGAAACTTATTCAACATCTATTCAACAGATTCATAACTGTGACTCTGAGGTGCTAGGCATGGAGCTAAGAACTGTAGAAGACCCCAGGATAATAAAATCCACCCTGGTGAGGGAGAACTCTCTGTCTAGGGGCAGTGTGGGTAAGGGAGTGGGCAGAGAGAAAAAAGGACAGCTATACATATAAATATAACGGAAAGCAGAAGTGATCATTGCCAAAAGAGAGGTTCAGATAAAGCACTGTGGGAGTTTAGTGAAAGGAAATATCTCTTCATTGAAGGATGTTTTAGGATAATTTTATAAAGTAGATGGTATTCAAACTCAGTCTGAGAGAAGCAATTCAGATGGTGGAAAGGGAGAAAGGGCACTCTAAGTGGAATTAACAATATGAGAAAGGCATGAAAGCAGGAAATCTACTGGATCTGTTCAATGAGTATCAAGTGTTCCATTCTGTCTAAGGTTTAAGGTATGCATAGGGACATAGTGAAAAATGGGGCTGATAAGGTGGACTCTGGTTGGATTATAGACAGCCTTGAACAGCAAGAGAAGGGATTTGGAATTTATTCAGCAGTCTTTGGGAGCTATTCAAGGTCTGATGAAATCAGAGCTGTTTTTTCAAAAGCTTAACCTAAAACAATACAAAGAGTAAGTTAGAGGAAGAAGACCGGGGCTGGGAGATGAATTTGGACCAGTATAAGACTGAAAAAACATCTTCCAGAAGGAGGTGACTGCTGAAATGTCATGATACTATTAAATGTGACAAATATTGCTGTCTGTTTTAATCAATATGGTAAAATGTATCATCAAAGACCTGGATGGGAGGCTACCATGAATTGGAAGTGAGTTAGGGAATGACACCTTCAGGACCTTTAGTGTCAGGAGTGAACAAACAGGCAGAATCAAGATGACCAATGACTTTCATGGTTAAATCACCTATAGTTTCTCACCATAGATGGAGAAAGATAGTAGAGGAAAACCTCAGAGAATGTGCGGCAGACTTTAGGACTGTGGTCCGTTCGAGTGAGTGTTATACTGACAAGAGACTTCAGGCAAGTGTGGCCTTTTGCTGAGGTGATTCCAACCTTTCCTTGAAAGTTTTGTCTTCAAGGTGGTCTTTCCAGGTCTTCATTATTTTTTTATATTTTATTGAAGTATAGTTGATTTACAATGTTGTGTTAATTTCTGCTGTATGGCAAAGTGATTCAGTTATACATGTATATATTCTCTTTCATATTCTTTTTTTCAATTATTTTTTAAAAACTTTTTTCCCAGGTCTTAAAGAGCCCATGAGGGTCTTTGTTGATCCACCAAGTTAGTGACACAGATCATAGAAATATAATATCCTCTCGATGATGTGAGAACTCAGCTGAAAGGGTTTTCTCCTCTAGAGCTAATTTTTCTCAAATCATCCATTTATTCTTTCAGCATGTATGTATCGAATAACTACATTTGCCAGGACCTAGTCTAAGTGCTTTGTGAACAGGTAAAAAAAATCACTACCCTCCTGGAGCTGATATTATAGAGGATTAAAAACATGAAAATATTAAACATAATAATTGAACAAATTATGTATTACATTAGAAAGTGATAAGTTCTATTGAATAGTTAAGTAATTAAATAGATAAAAATAGAATAAAGTCAGAGGGATCACAAGGGTAGAGTTGGGTTTGAGGCAATTTACAGTTTTTAAAAGGCGGTCAGGGCAAGCCTGAGGAAAAGGACATAACGAGCAAATGCTTGAGGGAAAGGAGTGAGTTATCTATGTGAGTATCTGGAAGAAGAATGCTCCAGATGAACCCACTAGCTCAAAAGCCTCGAGGCAGGAATGTTCTTGTTGTGTTCTAGAAAAAACATGAGACCAGTGTGAGTGGAGCAGCAACTGAGGGGGTGAAGACCAAAAGATAAGATCAAAGATATAAGAGAGGGCAGAACATGAAGGGTCTCTAGGCCATATAAAGACTGGCTTTTCCAGTGAGTGACATGTGGAGTCATTGGAGGGTTCTAGGTCTAAGGACTGACAGGATCTGACTTGCATTTTTTTTTTGACATGCATTTTAAAAGCATCACTCTGGCTGCTTTACTGAGCATAGATTTTAGGGAGTCAAGTATGGAATCAGGGAGACTATTTTGGAGGAAATTACAGTAATCCAAGTGAGGTAAGATCATGTCTGGGCACAGATTAGTAGTAACAGAGGTAGCAAGAAGTGGTCTGATTCTAAATACATTTGTTAGTAGGGCCAACAGGATTTCATGGTGAATAAAATATGGAATGTGAGAAGAGAGGAGTCAAGGATGACTCAATATGGTTGATCCCAGCAACCAGAAAGATAGAGCTGCCAAAAATTGAGGTCAAGGAGGTAACATATGGGGCAGGTTTGGGAATTCAATTTTGTACATATTATATACATATGGAAATGATACATAGGCATTTAAAATTCTGGACAGAGGGCTAGAGATATAAACATGGGAATCTAGTATAATGATGGTATTTAAAAGTGTGAAACTGGATAAGTTCACCAAGGGGATAAATGTTGATAAAGAGGAGAATCTGGGCTGTTACAACATTAATAGTTCTGGTGAAAGAGGAGGAACCACCAAAAGAGATTAAGAGAGCATAACCAGGAAGGCAGGAGGAAAACCAAGAGAGTGTGTGTTCTGGAAGCCAAATGAGTAGAGGGTATCAAGAAAGAGGGTCCATCAGCAGTGTCAGATGTTGGTGCTCTATCAATTAAAATGAGCACTGAGAGTGACCACTGGATTTATCATCAACGTTGTGAGTGACCCTGACCAGAGTAGTTTAGGTGGACTGGTGAAAGCAAAAAACTGAATGGAGTGGTGTTGAGAGAATGGGAGGGGAAAGGCTGGAGACAGCAAGTACACACAATTCTTTTGAGAAGATTTTCTGCAAAGGGGAGCAAGAAATTAGGTGGTAGTAGTAGAAGGAAGTGGGGTAAAAACTGGTTCTTAGAATTTTTGTTGCTGTTGGTTTCTGTTGTAGACTGAATTGTGTCCCTGCAAAAGTTCATATGTTGGGCTTCCCTGGTGGCGCAGTGGTTGAGAGTCCGCCTGCCGATGCAGGGGACACGGGTTCGTGCCCCTATCCCGGAAGATCCCACATGCCGCGGAGCGGCTGGGCCCGCGAGCCATGGCCGCGGAGCCTGTGTGTCCGGAGCCTGTGCTCCGCAATGGGAGAGGCCACAGCAGTGAGAGGCCCGCGTACAGCAAAAAAAAAAAAAAAAAAAAAAAAAAAAAGTTCATATGTTGAAGCCTTAACCTTCTCTCAGAGTGTGACTACACTTGGAGATAGGGTCCTTAAAGAGGTAATTCAGGTAAAATGTGGCAGTTGGGGTGGGCCCTAATATAATATGACTAGTATCCTTATAAGAAGGGGAGATTGGGACACACAGAGATTGACATTAGGGATGCACACACACAGAAGGAAGACCATGTGAAGACCACAGCGAGCAGGTAGCCATCTGCCAGCCAAGGAGACAGACCTCAGGAAAAACCAAACCTAACTCCCTGATCTTGGACTTCTACACTCCAGAATTATGAGAAAATAAATTTCTGGTGTTTAAACCACCCAGTCTATGGCATTTTGTTATAGCAGCCCTAGGAAACTCATATAGTAGTTTTAAGTTTTTATTTTTGTTTCTCTTGCGGCTGGGGGTGGGGGTGGGGAACGACAGTTTTTTAAATGGAAGAAATAATTATAGCACGTTTGCGTGTTTTTTAGGAAATATCCAGAGGGAGAAAATGATTATCTAGGAGGCAGAGGAGGAAAACTGATAAGAGAGATATTTGTTGAGAAATTTAAAGTGGATGGGATCTGGTCTTTGTTATTCATTTCCCAGAGCTCCTCTTAGCCTTAGGCCTCAGTCAAGGAACGGAAAATAAACCTTCTCTGATTTCTTGATAGTGATATACCAGAATCAGTAAACAATAAGGGAGAGGAGGAGACTCTACCAAACCTGGATTTCTAGAAAAATCATGGATCTGTTAAGAGAAATAGATCAGAAAAAGAGAAATTATTTTTAAGTGGAAGAAAAGAGAGAGACAGAATCAAGGAGAGTCAAGAAAAAAGAAACAGGATGAATTTAACTTTGTCTGCATTTGGTAAGATATGTAGGTGGAGATGTTTTTGTGGGTGTTGAAATTGCTGAGAAAAATTTAGCAAAATCCAAAGAAGGAGATGGGGTAAGTCTACAAGTAAATCTTCCCTAAAAGATTACATTTTCCATTAACAATTTTCTTACTATGAAGAGTTCCTGCCACCACACCACCACCACCATCTCCTTTAAAAAAAAAAAAAAAAGGATGTAATAGTTATTAAGATATAGCCATTGTGGCGAAAAAGTGGTTTGGTAAAGGGAAGCTGGTTAAGAACAAGTTCCGTTTGGGAAAAGGAAAATGACTATTCAAGCTTGACATCTTCAAGATGTTTAACTATGGGCCTAGGATATCATATAGTCCCATATAGAGATAAAGGAAACAACACTGGGGTTGTAGAGCTAGTGTGAAGGAAAATGACTCAAGTCTCATAGCATTCCTGGAAATTAGGAAATCTACAAATATCAGCCCCATTTTGCAATGGTGGGAAAATCTTGGTATACTGAGGCTAAGAGATTAGATTCATAATAAATATAATTGGAAGTGGTCCAATATGTCACAATGAATCAGTACCAAAATAAGGACTGGAACCCAGGACTCTTGGCTCCTAGCCAGGACTCTACCCACAAAACTGTATTTCCTGTGTTTTTATTTTTGATCTTGAACTAATTCTCAATCTCTCTCTCTTGCTCTCCAGCTCTCTCTCCGTCCCTTTCTCATATACCATAGATGGCCCTTGTACATGTCCTCCATAAATCACCCTATCATGGAGCGCCTTTGTTGTTCTCTTCGTTAGGTAACCAAAGGAAGATTATGGCAGAGGACTCGGGCTCAACATTAAGGGAGATAATTGAAGGTCATTCAGCTGAAAATAATTCATATTTATTCATGGCTTCCTTTACCAGAGCATCTGGTTTCCGTTAGCCAGCATGGTGTCCTCTGGTCCTGACTGTGGTGGCCTACGGTAACCACATTTTTGCGAAAAAGGAAAAGAATGCTTTCTTACATCTGTTCCCGAGATGTTTTTCCATTCTTCTTTGTACAAAGCAATGCTCTGTATTTAGATGAACAAAGGCTAAAACTTCATGGTGTTAGGTACTGGTGACTGGCCTGCCCCTGCACAGCTTCTCTGCAACTTTCTCTTTCTGTCAAGATCAATCATAGAATGAAAGATTAGGAAAGCTAAGGTCAACCAGTTCATCTTACTAACTCCTGCCAGAATGTCACAGTTCTAAGCAGGTTTAGATTTATTCTGTTTGTAAAGAGATTTTCTGTTCTTACCTCCATATACAGAGAATATATTAATTCACTAACTAAGTTTTTACCTGAAACCTGTGGGCAGGTTTCAGTTTACAGCCCACAATAGACACGTATTTTTATTTTTACTTTTTCTGCCCATGACTGCTGTATTAGTGATAGGAACTCATACCTATATTTAAACCAGAATCTCTTTCAGCCTGTTTATTAACAAACTATTCTTTAGCATTAACCTACCAGTTATCTTTTAAGAAGCATTTTAGTTAGTTGAAGGAACAAAGCATGAGAGAGAAGAGAAAAGAAAGTGGGAAAAACCCAGTATGCATAAATATTAGAAACACTGAACTTGAAATCGCCTAGTCAATAACAGGCAAATTTTGACCTTAACATAAATGGAATGACATTGTTACAATTAATAGTAATAGCTAAAACGTATCAAGTACTTTCTGTATATTATGCTTGATGCTTTAGGGCCACTGTCTCCTTTAATCCTCACAACAAATCCATAAGGTGAATAATATTCTTATACTCATTTTACATAAAAAGTTAAGTGCCATAGATATATCTGTGGGGTCCTGGCAGTAAACAGATGGAGCACTCATATAGGTTAATTGGAGGAGGTTTTAATAAAAGCCCTATTTGCCAAAGTATAGGCAGAGTGTAAGGAAATCATAAGGAATAATGCAGTATCCTGATGCTAGTAATGTTGGGACCATTACTAATCCTAACCCTGGAGAAGGAGAATGATTACCAGAAGCCAGAAGGAGAGCCAAGTCGGGAGGATTATCTGACAGGATCCCCTTCTACAGAGGGATGCAGCCGGCCCATGGGAAATGCAAGGGAGGACGAGGGGGGATAAATAATCCACCTTCATTCTCTTCCCATGCTCTACTTAGCTAAAAACCAATCAGGAGTCCTGAGCCTGTGGATAAATATGCTGAGGTCAGACTACTGGGGAAGAGAGAAAGGTGGAGAGGGTAGAAAGTGGATCTAGATGGGCACAGTCACTTTCTAAGGTCACAGTGATAGAGCAGGTCACTAACGTGAATCAAGGTCTCTAAATGATGGAGCAGGATTTCAAATTCATAACTGTCTGACTTTAGAACTCAGGCTCTTAACCACCATGCTCTACTGCTAATGGCTTTGAAATAGCCATTAGCTATTTCAAAGAAGGGAGGTTAATTCAGGCAGCAGAGAGTATAAGGAGATGTAGAAAGGAAGGGACATGCAAAACTATGACATTTACTAGATGTGAACCTCTGGCAAGACGTCCCTGAGTTCTGCTTTCTCACCTACAAAATACGTCTATAACACAAAATGCAGCTGATTTCTCTCATGCAGTTCATATCATCAATTTCATTATCATTATTTTGATTCAGCCTGGAATAGAAATGAATCACCCGAATTTATGCTCAGAGACAGTAGCCCTCTGTGGCAGTTTACTGCACTGTGAACAACTGCCTGCTTTGTAAGCCACACATCATGGACCCGGGGTCTGAAAGACAGTGGCCATGAAATCTGTTACTTTTTCTTACTGTTTTTACCTCATGTAATAGAAATGCCCACTCATTTCATCAAACCTGACCCAAGGAATTTTGTAACTATGGCAAAAGAAAAGTTAGGAGAGATGATTTAATTTAAAAATTGTTCTCTACTCTATAAAAGGAGTCACCTTAACACAAATGATCAGCTGACCACAAATGGGTCTGAGAGTAGCAGTGCTCTTAGAAGCACATATGGTGCCAAGACCCTATAGGGTCTGAAGAGATGTCTCAGAGCAGCTTACAAAATATTGTTCAGGAATTTCCTGTGCCAAAAGCAAAGGTGAGAAATAGAACTGCAAATCAGAGGGAAATCCAAGCAAGCAGGAGCCAAGTAGAAAATGTATGACAGGAGCAGTTTGGAAAGAAGTCCAGGGTTGTGACAGAGCCTTTAGTTTCATTCACATGTGACGTGAGAGAGTATCAGACTGAGTTAAAAATCAAGTTCCCAGAATAGAACTTCAATAGAAGGATAGGAACATATCATCTGGTTTGTTCCCTAGAACTTGGAAGAAAAGATAAAGAAAGGGAAAACATGGGAAAAGATAAGAGACTTCAGAGATGAATACAGAAGATCCAAATCCAAAGGATAAGAGTATTGAGAAGAGAGAAGAGAGAGGAGAAATAATCAGAACACCAAAGCAAGAAAAAAATTTTTTTTCCAAATTGGAGGGTGAATTTAAAATGGGTAATTCTACCAAATGCCAAGTGATATAAATAAGAATCACACTTAGGAAAATCATTGTAAAATAAAATTAAAACATAAAAAAATAATAAGAGCAGATCATAAAAACCTCCAGGGAAGTCTGTACCTGAAGGCTTTGTTAGCTAACACTATGGTGGTAATCAGTTTGCAACATACACCTGGAATCAACACTGTGTACACCTTAACTTATACAATATTATATGTCAATTATATCTCAATAAAGCTGGGGGAAAATAGCCTCCAGGGAGAAAAGCAGACTTCTTGTCAGTAAAAGCATATGCTAGAGAACAATATTTTCAAGTTCAATGATCATTTGTTTTCAGCCCAGGATTTTTAAAATTAATTAATTTATTTTTTCATGATTTGATACATATATATAGCAAAATGGTTACCACAATAAGGCTTTACCACAATAAGGCTAATTAACATCTCCATTTCCTCACATAATTACCTTTGTGTGTGTGTGTGTGTGTGTGTGTGTGTGTGTGTGTGTGTGTGTGTGTGGTGATAACATTTAAAATCTACTCTCCTAAAAACTTTGAAGTATATAATACAGTATTGTTAATTATAGCCACCATGCTATACACTAGATCCCCAGAACTTATTCATCTTGTAGCTGGGAGTTTATACATTTTGATCAACATCTCCCTATTTCCCCCAACCCCCAGCTCCTGGCAACAACTTTTCTACTGTCTATTTTTATGAGTACGGCTGTTTTAGATTCTGTACATAAGAGCATGAAGTATTTTTTTTCTCTGTCTGACTTGTTTCACTTAGCAAAGTGCACTCAAGGTCCATCCATGTTCTCACAAAAACAGAATTTCCTTCTTTTTATGACTGAATAATATTCCATTGTGTATATACCACATTTTATTTATACATTTATCCATCGATGGACATTTAGACTATTTCCATGTCTTGGCTTTTGGGAATAACTCAGCCTAGAATTCTATAACCAAAACTATCAATCAATTTGAGATTAGAATTAATATATTTTAAGACAGGAAAAGACTGCAGGATTGGAAGCATTTCCGCTTGGTTAGTAAGCTTGAGGTCTTAATATTTGGAGCTGATTCCTGCCGACTTTGCCTGAATTCCCAGAGCCGTGTGGCTGACAGGGTCTTGGTGCTCTGGCCCGGTGTCAGGCCTGAGCCTCTGAGGTGGGAGAGCCGAGTTCAGGACATTGGACCACCACAGACCTACCAGGCCCATGTAATATCAATTGGCGAGAGCTCTCCCAGAGATCTCTGTCTCAGTGCTAAGACCCAGCTCCACCCAACGGCCAGCAAGCTCCAGAGCTCGACGCCCCTTGCCAAACAACTAGCAAGACAGGAATACAACCCCACCCATTAGCAGAGAGGCTGTTTAAAATCATATTAACTTCACAGGCACCCCAAAACACACCAGCAGATGCGACTCTGCCCACCAGAAAGACAAGATCCAGCCCCCCCCCCCCACCAGAGCACAGGCACCAGTCCCCTCTACCAGGAAGCCTACACAAGCCACTGAACCAACCTCACCCACTGGCAGCAGACACCAAAAACAACTGGAACTACGAACCTGCAGCCTGTGAAAAGGTGACCCCAAACACAGTAAGTAAAACAAAATGAGAAGACAGAAAAGCACACAGCAGATGAAGGAACATACATTTTTCTAAAAAATGCATTCCATTTCATCCAACTAAAATAATTTCAGTATAACAAGTATTTTACTTGTGTCACCTCAAACTCCATGAAGCTGATACACAGACCTTGATGACTACTTCTTATTTCTCTCCTCAATCCATTTCTCTCACAGACCACCACTAATCTCCTTTAAATCCCTACACAAGCATATCTTGTCTTTTTGCTCCCCAACTCCCCACCTTTTCCTCTCAACCCTCCACCACAGAATCTCAAAAACCATTCAAACAAATCAGGACTACGATTTGCAGAGTGGGGAAAAGAAACAGCACTAAATAGGCCAAGCTAGAGTCCTTTTTAGTGTCAGGGAAGGAGAAAGGTTGCAAATATGCATATACTGATAAGCCTTATCCCATCTATATGTATTGTTCCTAAAGAATGACCCAGCAGTGTTAAGTATTCAATGTGGTTAACAGCAGAGTGCTTTCCAGAGGAAGGCCAGCTTCCCATCCACAATGGGCCTCACAGGTGATACAGTTCTGGATCTGGCTCTTGCCTTGTCAGTGTCTCTCCATCATCAGTCCTGGGAAGACTAATCAAACTAATCAAACTCACAGGAGATTGAAGTTTATCAGTCCAATTAGACTGTCCCTTCCTTCACTTATTCTGGGAGAGATACTCCTTCCAGGTCCTAGAATAATGATATTTTTCCCATCCAGGGTACTTACTACCTTCTCATTAGCAGAACAGTTCATGATGAAAATGCTACTTAGTGAGCAGAAAATAAAAACAAATGGAAATATGCATGATCTTAAGCAAAATCTCCTATTCATGCTAGAGGTGGGGCTGTGGGATGAAGGATCATTGCCCCACAATACGCTGCAGTGATTGAGTATTTGTGTCTCCTAATTCCCTGTCTCTGGACTGCCCAGTTGTAGTTTCCCTTTCTATTCCTCCAGACTGAACTGTCTTCTGTGCATTCAACTCTTTCTCCATATGAGGTACAATGGGGTTCCCATTACTAAATTAAAATCACATTCTAGAACTGCCTGCTTGAAATTACACCCAGGTGACCTTAACTGGAGCTTTTCGTGTTCCCAAACACTTCAGGCACTTATTTACAGTCTCCTGGCCTACTCCCACAGATGGCAAACCTTATTTCTCCTTTTTCCAACTTAGGAGGAAGCATCTCACTGCTGTTCTGATTGTATGGCTGTCATTCAATAGAAGAATAAAAATCTATCAATACTGAGAGGGGTAAGATGGCGGAAGAGTAAGATGCGGAGATCACCTTCCTCCCCACAGATACATCAGAAATACATCTACATGTGGAACAACTCCTACAGAACACCTACTGAACGCTGGCAGAAGACCTCAGACCTCCCAAAAGGCAAGAAACTCCCCACGTACCTGGGTAGGGCAAAAGAGAAAAGAATAAACAGAGACAAAAGAATAGAGACGGGACCTGCACCACTGGGAGGAAGCCGTGAAGGAGGAAAGGTTTCCACACACTAGGAAGCCCCTTTGCGGGCGGAGACTGCGGGTGGAGGAGGGGGGAGCTTCGGAGCCGCGGAGGAGAGCACAGCCACAGGGGAGCAGAGGGCAAAGCGGAGAGATTCCCGCACAGAGGATCGGTGCCGACCGGCACTCACCAGCCCGAGAGGCTTTTCTGATCGGCCACCGGGGTAGGCGGGAGCTGGGAGCTGGGAGCTGAGGCTTGGGCTTCGGTCGGAGCGCAGGGAGAGGAATGGCGGCGTGAACACAGCCTGAAGGTGTTAGTGCACCATGGCTAGCCGGGAGGGAGTCAGGGAAAAGTATGGACCTGCCGAAGAGGCAGGAGACTTTTTCTTACCTCTTTGTTTCCTGGTGCGTGAGGAGAGGGGATTAAGAGCGCTGCTGAAAGGAGCTCCAGAGACGGGCGCGAGCCGCGGACCCCAGAGACGGGCATGAGACGCTAAGGCTGCTGCTGCTGCCACCAAGAAGCCTGTGTGTGAGCACAGGTCACTCTCCACACCCCCTTCCGGGGAGCCTGTGCAGCCTGCCACTGCCAGGGTCCCGTGATCCAGGGAAAACTTCCCCGGGAGAACGCGCGGCGCGCCTCAGGTTGGTGCAACGTCACGCCGGCCTCTGACGCCGCAGGCCCGCCCCGCACTCCGTACTCCTCCCTCCTGCTGGCCTGAGTGAGCCAGAGACCCCGAATCAGGGGCTCCTTTAACCCCGTCCTGTCTGAGCAAAGAACAGACGCCCTCCCGCGACCTACACGCAGAGGCGGGGCCAAATCCAAAGCTGAAACCCGGGAGCTGTGCGAACAAAGAGAAAGGGAAATCTCTCCCAGCAGCCTCAGGAGCAGCGGATTAAAGCTCCGCAATCAACTTGATGTACCCTGCATCTGTGGAATACCTGAATAGACAACGAATCATCCCAAATTGAGGAGGTGGACTTTGAGAGCAAGATTTATGATTTTTTTCCCCTTTTCCTCTTTTTGTGAGTGTGTATGTGTATGCTTCTGTGTGAGATTTTGTCTGTATAGCTTTGCTTTCACCATTTGTCCTAGGGTTCTATCCGTCTGTTTTTGTTGTTCTTGTTGTTGTTTTTTTTACTTAAAAAATTATTTTCTTAATAATAATTATTTTATTTTAATAACTTTATTTTATTTTATCTTTATTTTATTTTATTTTATCCTCTTTCTTTCTTTCTACTTTTTTTCCCTGTTATGCTGAGCAGTGTGGATGAAAAGCTCTTGGTGCTGCAGCCAGTAGTCAGTGCTATGCCTCTGAGGTAAGAGAGCCAACTTCAGGACACTGGTCCACAAGAGACCTCCAGCTCCACATAATATCAAATGGTGAAAATCTCCCAGAGATCTCCATCTCAACACCAACACTCAGCTTCACTCAACGACCAGCAAGCTACAGTGCTGGACACCCTATGCCAAACAACTAGCAAGACAGGAACACAATGCCACCCATTAGCAGAGAGGCCGCCTAAAATCATAATAAGTCCACAGACACCCCAAAACACACCACCAGACGTGGATCTGCCCAACAGAAAGACAAGATCCAGCCTCATCCACCAGAACACAGGCACTAGTCCCCTCCACCAGGAAGCCTACAAAACCCACTGAACCAACTTTAGCCACTGGGTACAGACACCAAAAACAACGGGAACTACAAACCTGCAGCCTGCAAAAAGGAGACCCCAAACACAGTAAGATAAGCAAAATGAGAAGACAGAAAAACACACAGCAGGTGAAGGAGCAAGATAAAAACCCACCAGACCTAACAAATGAAGAGGAAATAGACAGTCTACCTGAAAAAGAATTCAGAATAATGAGAGTGAAGATGATCCAAAATCTTGGAAATAGAATAGAGAAAATGCAAGAAACATTTAACAAGGACACAGAAGAACTAAAGATGAAAAAAGCAACAATGAACAACACAATAAATGAAATTAAAAATACTCTAGAAGGGATCAATAGCAGAATAACTGAGGCAGAAGAACGGATAAGTGACCTGGAAGATAAAATAGTGGAAATAACTATGCAGAGCAGAATAAAGAAAAAAGAATGAAAAGAACTGAGGACAGTCTCAGAGACCTCTGGGACAACATTAAATGCACCAACATTCGAATTATAGGGGTTCCAGAAGAAGAAGAGAAAAAGAAAGGGACTGAGAAAATATTTGAAGAGATTATAGTTGAAAACTTCCCTAATATGGGAAAGGAAATAGTTAATCAAGTCCAGGAGGCACAGAGAGTCCCATACAGGATAAATCCAAGGAGAAACACGCCAAGACACATATTAATCAAACTATCAAAAATTAAACACAAAGAAAACATATTAAAAGCAGCAAGGGAAAGACAACAAATAGCACACAAGGGAATCCCCATAAGGTTAACAGCTGATCTTTCAGCAGAAACTCTGCAAGCCAGAAGGGACTGGCAGGACATATTTAAAGTGATGAAGGAGAAAAACCTGTAACCAAGATTACTCTACCCAGCAAGGATCTCATTCAGGTTTGATGGAGAAATTAAAACGTTTACAGACAAGCAAAAGCTGAGAGAGTTCAGCACCACCAAACCAGCTTTACAACAAATGCTAAAGGATCTTCTCTAGGCAAGAAACACAACAGAAGGAAAAGACCTATAATAACGAACCCAAAACAATTAAGAAAATGGGAATAGGAACATACATATCGATAATTACCTTAAATGTAAATGGATTAAATGCTCCCACCAAAAGACACAGACTGGCTGAATGGATACAAAAACAAGACCCATATATATGCTGTCTACAAGAGACCCACTTCAGACCTAGGGACACATACAGACTGAAAGTGAGGGGATGGAAAAAGATATTCCATGCAAATGGAAACCAAAAGAAAGCTGGAGTAGCAATTCCCATATCAGAAAAAATAGACTTTAAAATAAAGACTATTAGAAGAGACAAAGAAGGACACTACATAAGGATCAAGGGATAGATCCAAGAAGAAGATATAACAATTGTTAATATTTATGCACCCAACATAGGAGCACCTCAATACATAAGGCAAATACTAACAGCCATAAAAGGGGAAATCAACAGTAACACAATCATAGTAGGGTGCTTTAACACCCCACTTTCACCAATGGACAGATCATCCAAAATGAAAACAAATAAGGAAACACAAGCTTTAAATGATACATTAAACAAGATGGACTTAATTGATATTTATAGGACATTCCATCCAAAAACAACAGAATACACATTTTTCTCAAGTGCTCATGGAACATTCTCCAGGATAGATCATATCTTGGGTCACAAATCAAGCCTTGGTAAATTTAAGAAAATTGAAATTGTATCAAGTATCTTTTCCAACCACAATGCTATGAGACTAGATATCAATTACAGGAAAAGATCTGTAAAAAATACAAACACATGGAGGCTAAACAATACACTACTTAATAACGAAGTGATCACTGAAGAAATCAAAGAGGAAATCAAAAAATACCTACAAACAAATGACAATGGAAACACGACGACCCAAAACCTATGGGATGCAGCAAAAGCAGTTCTAAGAGGGAAGTTTCTGGCAATACAATCCCACCTTAAGAAACAGGAAACATCTCGAATAAACAACCTAACCTTGCACCTGAAGCAATTAAAGAAAGAAGAACAAAAAAACCCCCAAAGTTAGCAGAAAGATAGAAATCATAAAGATCAGATCAGAAATAAATGAAAAAGAAATGAAGGAAATGATAGCAAAGATCAATAAAACTAAAAGCTGGTTCTTTGAGAAGATAAACAAAATTGACAAACTATTAGCCAGACTCATCAAGAAAAAGAGGGAGAAGACTCAAATCAATAGAATTAGAAATGAAAAAGGAGAAGTAACAACTGACAGTGCAGAAATACAAAAGATCATGACAGATTACTACAAGCAACTCTATGCCAATAAAATGGACAACCTGGAAAAAATGGACAATTTCTTAGAAATGCACAACCTGCCAAGACTGAATCAGGAAGAAATAGAAAATATGAACAGACCAATCACAAGCACTGAAATTGAAACTGTGATAAAAAATCTTCCAACAAACAAAAGCCCAGGACCAGATGGCTTCACAGGAGAATTCAATCAAACATTTAGAGAAGAGCTAACACCCATCCTTCTCAAACTCTTCCAAAATATAGCAGAAGGAGGAACACTCCCAAACTCATTCTATGAGGCCACCATCACCCTGATACCAAAACCAGACAAGGATGTCACAAAGAAAGAAAACTACAGGCCAATATCACCAATGAACATAGATGCAAAAATCCTCAACAAAATACTAGCAAACAGAATCCAACAGCACATTAAAAGGATTATACACCATGATCAAGTGGGGTTTATTCCAGGAATGCAAGGATTCTTCAATATACACAAATCAGTCAATGTAATACACCATATTAACAAATTGAAGGAGAAAAACCATATGGTCATCTCAATAGATGCAGAGAAAGCTTTCGACAAAATTCAACACTCATTTATGATAAAAAAAAAAAAACCCTAGAGAAAGTAGGCATAGAGGGAACTTTCCTCAACATAATAGAGGCCACATATGACAAACCCACAGCCAACATCGTCCTCAATGGTGAAAAACTGAAACCATTTCCACTAAGATCAGGGACAAGACAAGGTTGCCCACTCTCACCACTCTTATTCAACATAGTTTTGTAAGTTTTCGCCACAGCAATCAGAGAAGAAAAGGAAATAAAAGGAATCCAAATAGGAAAAGAAGAAGTAAAGCTGTCACTGTTTCCAGATGACATGATACTGTACATAGAGAATCCTAAAGATGCTACCAGAAAACTACTAGAGCTAATCAATGAATTTGGTAAAGTAGCAGGATACAAAATTAATGCACAGAAATCTCTGGCATTCCTATACACTAATGATGAAAAATCTGAAAGTGAAATCAAGAAAACTCTTCCATTTACCAGTGCAACAAAAAGAATAAAATATCTAGGAATAAACCTACCTAAGGAGACAAAAGACCTGTATGCAGAAAATTATAAGACACTGATGAAATAAATTAAAGATGATACAAATAGATGGAGAAATATACCATGTTCTTGGATTGGATGAATCAACATTGTGAAAATGACTCTACTACCCAAAGCAATCTACAGATTCAATGCAATCCCTATCAAACTACCACTGGCATTTTTCACAGTACTAGAACAAAAACTTTCACAATTTGTATGGAAACACAAAAGACCCCGAAGAGCCAAAGCAATCTTCAGAATGAAAAACGGAGCTGGAGGAATCAGGTTCCCTGACTTCAAACTATACTACAAAGCTACAGTAATCAAGACAGTATGGTACTGGCACAAAAACAGAAATATAGATCAATGGAACAGGATAGAAAGCCCACAGGTAAACCCACGTACATATAGTCACCTTGTCTTTGATAAAGGAGGCAGGAATGTACAGTGGAGAAAGGACAGACTCTTCAATAAGTGGTGCTGGGAAAACTGGACAGGTACATGTAAAAGTATGAGATTAGATCACTCCCTAACACCATACACAAAAATAAGCTCAAAATGGATTAAAGACCTAAATGTAAGGCCAGAAACTTTCAAACTCTTAGAGGAAAATGTAGGCAGAACACTCTATGACATAAATCACAGCAAGATCCTTTTTTGACCCACCTCCTAGAGAAATGGAAATAAAAACAAAAATAAACAAATGGGACCTAATGAAACTTCAAAGCTGTTGCACAGCAAAGGAAACCATAAACAAGACCAAAAGACAACCCTCAGAATGGGAGAAAATATTTGGAAATGAAGCAACTGACAAAGGATTAATCTCCAAAATTTACAAACAGCTCATGCAGCTCAATAACAAAAAAACAAACAAACAATCCAAAAATGGGTAGAAGACCTACATAGACATTTCTCCAAAGAAGATATACAGACTGCCAACAAACACATGAAAGAATGCTCAACGTCATTAATCATTAGAGAAATGCAAATCAAAACTACAATGAGATATCATCTCACAGCAGTCAGAATGGCCATCATCAAAAAATCTAGAAACAATAAATGCTGGAGAGCGTGTGGAGAAAAGGGAACACTTTTTTACTGCTGGTGGGAATGTGAATTGGTACAGCCGCTATGGAGAACAGTATGGAGGGTCCTTAAAAAACTACAAATAAAACTACCATATGACCCAGCAATCTCACTACTGGGCATATACCCTGAGAAAACCATAATTCAAAAAGAGTCATGAACCAAAATGTTCATTGCATCTCTATTTACTATAGCCAGGAGATGGAAACAACCTAAGTGTCCATCATCGGATGAATGGATAAAGAAGATGTGGCACATATATACAATGGAATATTACTCAGCCATAAAAATAAATGAAATTGAGCTATTTCTAATGAGGTGGATGGACCTAGAGTCTGTCATACAGAGTGAAGTAGGTCAGAAAGAGAAAGACAAATACCTTATGCTGACACATATATATGGAATTTAAGGGAAAAAAAGTCATTAAGAACCTAGGGGTAAGACAGGAATGGGAAGCAGCCACATAGCACAGGGAGATCAGCTTGGTGCTTTGTGTCTACCTAGAGGGGTGGGAGGGAGGGAGACACAAGAGGGAAGAGATATGGGAACATATGTATATGTATAACTGATTCACTTTGTTATAAAGCAGAAACTAACACACCATTGCAAAGCAATTATACTCCAATAACTATGTAAAAAAAAATCTATCAATACCTCTCTGTCATGTTACATCCTTCCCTCTCTTCTTCTTCTGTCCTCTCTCTTCTGTCTCTCCTCTCTCTCTCTCTCAAATTTACCCCCTCTAGTTATACAAAAGCCACAGAATGTAAAAATAAAATATTTTTCCTTTTTAGAAATCAGAGTCACCAGCCAAAGTAGCATAGTTACAATGTTTGGAGAGGGGTGAAGTGTGACTCAGGTATTAGTAGAAGCTCTGCATTAGAGAGTTTTCATAGACTTTTTCTCTTAATTTTTTTCATAAATTTTTTACCTTGGTCAAATTTTTTTGCAAATTTTACTTTGATAGAGCACAAAGAGAACTTATATTCCACAATTCACATAGTTGCTTTCATTGATTGATCTGTTTCATGTTCTACCATAATTCTACCTGTTATTTTATCTTTTATCTCCTCTTGCTTGTTAGCCTATTACTTGGGGACATTGGGACAGTGGTGTGACCATATTATAACACAGTGCCTGGCATATAGTCAATGTGATGATTCAACACGGCAGAGCAGGCAGTGGCTCCCTGTGTCCCCCATCTAGACATTTCACCTGCCGGTCTTCTCTGGATCTCAGAGCTCTTCTCTTCCTTTTTAGAGACAAAAACACAGAAGTGTTTAGAGGCAGAAACACAGAAACAATCATTCAGTTTGATGACATGCAAGCAGAGTGAAAAATAATTCACCTGGACAGTTAAGGGATGAGGTGGAGATGAGGAAGGAGACTCTTTTAAGACTGGAAAAAGAAGAGGAGTGGGGGATGTAATGGATTGTTGATTCCATTTTCTGGCTTCTCCATGCCTCCTAGTTAAGATATCAGTAGCAAATTTCATTTTAGCTTCTGATAGCATTTTCACTCTGAGTCTTGGGCTCTTGATGGAAGTCTGGAAAAGCTATTGAGAAGTTAGCTCTCCTTCCGCACCTCCACACGCACACAGAGAAACCCATACACAGACATGACTGGCACACCCACGGAGAAGCCACATGTGCACCTAAGAACACATGGACAGGCAGACAATAAAAACGCCTAGTGGTAGCAAGAACCACTCCAGCCACAGATGCCTTCTGCTGCAGACAGCACATGTGCTTGCATTCTCACACCCACACAGACACAAAGGCCCACACGCAAATGCCACAGCCACACCCACAGTCCTTACTTACTCAGCTGTGACTTTCCTCCCACATGCCTTATTTGAACACAAGACTGTCTCTAATTAGAGTCTCTCAAGTCCATCTTTGCCTGACAAATCAAACTTCTCAGTGCAGCCTCATGAAAACTCAACTTCTAAACTGCTCAAAATAACTGAGAATGGAAGAGAAATAAAGGACAGCTCACTAGACACCTGGGGGAACTGAAATTTGGAAAGTTAGGTGGAAAGGCTGTCAGGGCTAGTAGTGTCCCACCTCCCCACCAGATATTTCAGTAGATGGACACATAGGTGATCTGGAAATGCCAACAATGCAGTAATTACAAAAGAGATGACCACTGATACTAAAAGGAGAAGAAAATATGACATATGATGGAAAGAAAACGAACTTGAGAACCAAACAGACTTAGATCCAAATATAGCATTGCTATTTACTTTTAACTTGGGCAAGCTATTTAGTCTTTAACAGTTTACTCAACAATAAAATCTACATTCAAGTATCTTTTTGAGGATTAAGTGTAATGATATATGTAAAGTGGTTATTACAGTGTTTAGTTTCATAAACATGTGTTTTATTTTTGGTATTGAAATTGTTCCCAAAATATCCTGTGAGCTCTCCCAGCAAAAGACAATGGCTTGAGTTTTCAGCTCTCTAAGACAAATTAGAAAAGTTACATGCTCACTCTTTCCTTGGGAATAGAGTGCCATTGGTAAACAATTTTTGATAAAGGAATAAGTGAATGAGCAAATAAATGAATGATTGAATTAATGGTGTAACTATATTATACCTTGCTGTACTTAGAATCATCAGTATGTAATGTTAAATCTAGCAGGTAGTTCTAGTACTAGAGGTTTCTCAGTTTAATAGGAGAGACAGCTAGGAAAAAACATAATTCTAATAAAATGAGAGAGATATTGCAAGGTTTTATTAAAGCAGAGGAAAAAAAAGTAGTTCTGCTGGGGGACAAGGGAATGTTCCAATAAAGTTCTTCAAAACAGTGGTATGTAATCTAGGACAGGAAAAACTCACAAAGACATTCCAGGGAGAAGAAGGATCATGGGCAGAAGTACAGAAGCATAGATGCTGCTTACTTAGGGCAAAATGAATAGGCCAAAGTGGCTAGAATGTTGGGGACATGGGGTGCCATGCCAAGTGATAAATCTGGAAAGACAGTTTTGGGAACCACCTTATGGAGGACCTTGCATAATGAGTATCTTTGCATAAGAAGACATTATCTTTACCTCAGAGGGTGAGAGGCAAGAAAATGACATGGTCAGATTTGTATTTTAAAGAGGTCACTCTAACATAAGCATGAGGATCGATTCAATCAGGACAAAATGGAAGCCTGGAAGATGTCAGTTTAAGACCTCATCCTCTTTCGTATGCATTATTACAATGGTATCCATAAGGCAGGGAAACAGAGTATATAAAGAAGAGCATTTTCTCAGCAAAAATTTATGAGGTTGAATTGGCAAGAATTAGAAAATGGACTAAATTTGTGGAGTGAGTGAAAAGGAAGAATTACAGATGACTGAGAATATAAAGCATTGTGACTGACTAAATATTGTTTTATTAATCGAAATAAAGAACCGCTGCAGTTATCTATTGCTGCATAATGATTTATTCCCAAAACTTAGTGGCTTAAAATAACACAATCATTTGTGATCATCTCTTATGGTTTTGGAGGCTGATTGCCTTAGCCTTACGGTTCCTGTTCAAGATCTCTCACGTGTTGCGGTCAGATGGCGGCTGTGGCTGGAATCATCTCAAAGCCTTCCTCTTTCATATGCCTAGAGGTTCATACTGGCTGTAAACTGGGACCTCACTTGGAGCTGTTGACCAGAGTGCCTACACTTGGCCTCTCCATGTGGCCTAGGCTTTCTCACAGCATGGTGGCTGGGTTCCAATAGCAAGTGTTCCAAGAAAACCAGGTGGAAGTGAATGGAATTTTTATGACCTGGCCTTAAAAGTTACATGAAGTCACTTCTGCTACTAGTCACTTCACTGGTCAAGGTTGTCACAAAGGTCCACCCAGGTTCAGGGAGGGAAAAGAGACCCTCAACTCTGGATGAACAGAGTTACAATGGCACATTATGATGTCACAGTGAGATACATTGTGCAGTCATCTTAGGAAAATACAACCTGCCACAAGAACAGAATAAAGAGCAAATCGGAGTCCCGTTTTAAATGTGTTGACTTTCAAATGTCTGCAGAACACCCAGATGAAGAAGATAAATGGGAAATTATAAATTTGGTTTTGGAGTTCAGGAGACCTGAGAGTTGTCAGAATACAGGTGATAATGGAAGTCATGGGGTGGATGTTGTTATCCAGGGATTAGGGAAGAAAAGAGAAAAGAAGGGAAAAGAGGAGGAGGGACGAGAGGGGAGAGGAGAAGAGGGGAGGGTTATTAGTTTCCTAGGACTGCCAGAACAAAGTACCCACAAACCAGGGCTAAACAGAAATGTATTGTCTCATGGTTCTGGAGGCTAGAAGTCTGAAATCAAGATGTTGGCAGGGCCATGATCCCCCTGAAGTCTCTCAAGGAGTAGCCGTCCTCGCCTCCCCCAGTTTCTGGTAACCCCCTGGTGTTCCTTGGTTTGTGGCAGCATAACTCCAGTCCCTCCTCCCTCTTCACGTGGCTGCCTCCCCTGTACATATGCTCTATCAAATTTATTTTTTCCAATAAGGACACAAGTCATATTGGACTTAGAACCCATCCTACTCCAGTATAACCTCATGTCAATTTAGCTAATTACATTTGCAATGACCCTATTTCTAAATAAGCTCACATTCTAAGGTACTAGGGATTAGGGCTTTAACATACCTTTTTGGAGGAGATGCAATTCAACCCATAATAGGGAAGAAGGTGAAGGAAGGGGAAGGGAAAGAATGACAGAATCAGAAGCCCAGGGAAGCTACAATGTAAGGATGAAACAGAGGAAGAGGAACCAGTGGGGAAAAAAATCAGAAGGAACAACCTGGGAGGAATACATGGCACAAGGATTTGGGGATGGAAGAAAGAAAGATGTGGTCAAAAAGTACTCAGTTAACAAAAGGACTGAACAGTTTCTATTTGAGTCATGAACGGGGAGGTTCTTAGAAACTTTTGTAGGACCAGACTTCGTAGAGGAGCAGAAGCGAATTTGTGAGATGCTGATGAGTGAAAGGAAAATGAAAAGGCAGCAGTCAGCCTACATCATGGAGCTACAGAAATTTCAGAGGAACTCCTCTAAGGAGTTTGCTCAAAAGTTAACGCTAGTAATCTCTTCTTCCTGTTAGCTAAGTTCCATATACAAAACTAAAAAAAAAAAAAAAAAAAACTTGAAAGCAAGAAGGGGGAGACAAAAACAGAATTGCGGGGAGCAAGCTGGGACTGCCATTTGAGGAACTTTCTTGTGGTTTTCCCATAACTGGAAAAGCGTCTTTCTGACATGATCTGATCCAGGATGGCTGCTTAGTGCAGAGTACCCAAAAGCCGTTCACAAAAGCGAGAGCTGCAGATGCCAGGACAGGACGTTGCAAAGAGAAAATGAGTGATTAATTTAAGGAAAAATATCAAAGGTTTGGAGAATGGAGGGAGGATACAAATGCCAGGAGAGAAAGGATGTGGTCAGGGCTAGGCTTAATTATTTATTTCCTTGATGTCTAAGGAGCATCCAAGCAGAGAGGCCATCCTGGGCAGCTTCCTTGAACACTGTAGTTTCCACAAGTGAGACACGGATGAAGCAGATCTTTTCTTCTCCAACACTCTTCATATACCTGTCCCACACCCCCAAGACCCAGACCTGCTGACTTTCTCACTCTTCTCTGAATCTCTTCCCTTCTCCCACATTTTATTCTCACATTCTCTACTCTCTTCCTTTAAATACGTCTGACTTTTACTTTTCTCTTATCCCTTTCTCATAGTCAGCTTAATCATGGAGCAGACAACTGAAGGGATGCACTGTCCCGCTCCCTTTCTAAAACTTTTGTTTCATCCATAAAATCAGTAGTCCTCATCCTTGTCCATATTTCCTAAGTCACAATGACAGACAGACAAAGGAAAAGATAACACTTGTGCGGTTCCCCCAGAATATGGAATAAGATATACACAGGCCCAGAACTGCAGGCCATGAACTAAATAGAAATGGCAGAATTCAAGCTAGAGTTTTACAAGCTGAATGCGGTTAGTGCAATGGCTCCTAATGTGTCCCCAAAGGGCAACTGATCCTTTTTTCTTAAGGGTCTTTATTCTTAAGGCAGGTGAGAATTTTGGCTTAGGATTCCCATCAGAGGGAGTTTTCTAATTGGCTGAGTGCACAAGAGTGCTAGTGACCCACCTCAACTTGTTAGGTTACTGGGAGGAATAGGGTAAGGGAGGATGGCAAGTCCATTTATTCCAAAGTATATGGGATAATAAATGAAAAAAAATCTTCAAATACACAGCAAAAGGAGTGAATAGGAAATGTGTTAAGGAATGTAGCTTAGCACAAGTTAACAAGTAATATAACTATGCTCATATGAAGTATAATGAGTAAACTTGGGAGGCAACAAAGCATAGCAGACAAGAGAGCAGACTCTAGAGCCAGGGTCCCTTGGTTCATATCTTAGTTCTACTGAGACAAATTATTCAGTATCTCTGTGCCTCAGTTTACCCAGCTATAAAATGAGAATGACAATAATAATGGTACCAAATCCATAGAGAAGACTAATGAGAAGACTAAATGAGTTAATATAAATTAAGATTTTAGAACAATTAGGTGCATAGTAACACTATACAAATTTTACTTTTATTATGAAAATTAACAGTTAGCTAAGTACCTAAAACTATACCATATTGTTTTAAAATTTTAGCCTATAATAATATATTTCATATAGCATGATGTATTTTATATAGTACATAGTACAATAGAACATTTTTAGTTTAAATGTCAGTTTTATTTTAAAAAACATTTGTCTCATAAACACTTTAAAATTTTAAGATCTAAAATAAGTTTTTTTAAATGTAGCATTTTGTAAATGCTGTTTGTTCTTTATCAAATATCCAAAAATATAAAGAGAATATACTCAGTTTTATAAAAGGAAATAAAATGAGGTTAACATTGAAAATGAAAAGCAGATTTCTTTTAAAACTTGGTTTTAGATAAATACACGTACTATTGTTTTCCACAATAAAATGTAGCCCGTGTTTTAGAGGGATGGGTATCCTGAGTATCAGCTTTAATTAATGAAATTTATAATCCACATCCTTAAACTTTACCATGTTTAAGGTGTGTCCTTGAATAAATTGGCAATCCATCCCTGCTTTTACTTGGTAAACATTCTGGTGACACTGAACCAGCTAACTTTGGGTACCAGTAACATATGTCTCATTACCATCAACTTTAGATGCTCTACTTGCCTACACACACATATACATACACACAGACACATATACATTTGCATCATTTAGAAATATTACTTTTAGTAGCAGGTAACCTAACAGTTGCTTCAGTAAATATGGGATTGTTATTTACATATAACAAAAATGTGTGCAGGTAAATGGTTTCTGGCATTGGTTCCGTGGCTCAAAAATGGCAAGGCTTTCTCTTCAGGTTGTAGGATGTTTGCTCATAAGCCATCACTTCAATATTCATGGCAGGAAGAAAGGGTGGCGGGGGGGAGGCAGTCATATACAGCATCACTGATGTCTGTCCTTGTATCAGAAAAGCAGAAACCTCCCTGGAGTCTCCCTTCCCCCCTTTACACACACAGAGCCAACTTTCCCTTAGTTTCATCATCCAACATTGGGTCCTGTGACCACCTGTAGTTGCAAAGGAGGCTGGGAAAGTGGGGAACAGGTTGCTAATGATTGTCTTAGATTAAACATGATTCATCATCTGGGTCTAGGCATTACCACCCTGAACAAAATTAGGGCCCTGTTATCAAAGAAGAAGGGAGTATAGCTATGGGCTAGGTAACAAGTAATGTCTGTCACAATAATTTACCACTTATTGGGAGCCTGTATGTAGAAGGCACAGACCTAGTCACTTTACACACATGATATCATTTAGTCTTCACAACACTGTGAAACAGTTATTTGTAAATGCTCTTTGTTCTCTATTCTTTATAAACAAGGAAAGTGAGCCTCACTAACTCTGTAAGTACCTTGCCCAAGGTCACACAACTAGTAAGGCAGCTTGAGATTTGAGCTCAGGTCTGATTCTAAGCTCACATACTTTCTACAATACCATACTGCCCATCATCTTACCATCTTTCCCTTGGCCATCCTTAATTCTGGCCACAACGTATCTCTGGCCACAACATATCCCTCCAACTTCATACGGTCTTGATCACAATCCCTCTCTGCAAAAAATGTAAGCCATTCTGAATCTTGATTTAGAAAATGGCACATGGTCTTCATATATGTCAAAATGTTGGCAATACAACAGTGAACAGAACAAACAGGCTCCTGATCTTTGGGTTTCCATTCTAGTGGGGAAGAACGGCATTAAGCATGTAAACAAATAAAGATAATTTCAGATAATGAGAGCCTTATGAAGAAGATGAAACAAGATAATGTGATAATGAAAAATCTGCAGGCTACTTTTGATAAGATGCCTAGAAAAGACTAAGCCCTGATTGCTAGAAGGAATTAGACTGGTCAAATTCAGGGAAAAGTGAACTCCAGGCAGTGGGCCTAAGAAATGCAAAGGCTCAGAAGCCGAGATGTTTTGTAGGTACAGAAAGTTGGTCAGTGACACTGGCAAATAATGATTGAGAAAGACATGATAAGAAATGAGATCTGAGGGGAATCTGTATTTTATTCAAAATGCAATGGGAATTTTGATAAGTTTTAAATAAGCAGGGGTAACACGATCCTTTTCTTTTTTTTTTTTAAATCACCGTGGTAGCTGTGAAAAGAGGCTTGACAAGGCATAAGAGAGGGAGTAAAGATTTCAGTGAGGCGGCTTGGCCAGAGCAGTACTGGTAGAGATGGGGTAAACACAGATCGTTCAATATAGATAAACATTATGAAACAACTCACCTTTGGGGAAATTTGCTTTGTCATTCATTCCATTTTATCTTGGCTATGCAAACCACTGCGTTTTATCACATTCATAGGCATGTGCTCCAATGAATTGCGCCCACTATTTTCTTCTGAAATGCTTTTAGAAAAAATAAATGGTTTAACACACTGACAAAATTCAGCCAGATATTTAGCATTTTCCCCTACTTGAATGGACTGTTTCTATAGGGCAGTTCTGAAGCAGTCAGTTCATTCAGCATCTGAATTCAGAGCTCTCCCATCTTCCTAGGAAAAACATCAATAATGGTCAATCTCATATCTTTTTATAGATACAGGCTTTCAGAGGTTTAGTTTTGCATGATTTGCCATAATGAATTATAAACTTCTCCCTTTTTCTCTGGGTTCATGAAATTAGTCAGGATAATAGAAGTAAGATTCTCCCAGAAATTGTGTGCTGGGGTTAATCAGTGTGTTCCTAATTGGAATTATGAGTAGAGTAACTGAGGAGAAACTTATGTCACTTTTGAAAGCTTCCATTGTAAATTCACTATGGCTGAATGCAAACTCCTTCTGGAAAAACCATCTTCATTTAATTTCAGTGGGAGCTGATAATAGTGCTGATGTTGCTTACAGTGCAATTTAGATGACCATTACCCAGCCTACACTATTTTGCTCCTTTGTACTTAAGCCCTTCGACAACGTCTGGCCAGTCATCCTCAGAATGTGCTTTGTGTACCAAGTTTAAACTTCTTAAATTATGATGGAAAGGAGATATGTAGCAATGGAATGAATTCTGTGCAAATAATTTGAATTTTCATTTTCATTAATGAAGATAATGATGACTTTATCCACAAGGCACAAGAGGAAACCAGGGTCTGGCTGCTCTCCGGGTAATTGAACAAAGAGTGAAACTGGAGGACTGAGGCCCAAAGCATTCTAAGCCGGAAATCTTGGGCTCATGGATCTTTATAGGCTTAAAGACCCTGCTTTAAGGACTTTTAAGGGGAAGGCCTGCATTTGGGACTCTTCAGAGGGTTGAAAGCGGATCTCCAGGTGATCAATGCAGAGTGAACGTTTTCGGTTACAATATCCAATTAAAACATTCTTGTACAATTGAAGGAAAGGAAAGAAATCAGAAGATGTTTAATGCCTTTTAAATCCAGATAAGTTTAACTATAATAAAAACACATGCCAACTCCTCAACTTCCTGGCCTAATAAGTCCCAGGTATGGTTGTGAAGCCGAATCCAAACTGTAGGAACAATGAACGGAAAAATCTTGGTGCAATTGCAAAGTTTCTATGGTCCCATATTCTGAGTTAGTCTCAGCAGCCAAAACAGTGATGTATAAAATGTTGTGGAAAATGTGTCTTTACTTCCAGACTCTAAGTTCCAAATAAATTTTAAGCATCTCCTGGTCGTTGGGGATTGCTAACCAGTATTTAGATGATCTGCATCACCTTTTGTTAATTAAACAAACATTTTAAAAAAAGAGAGAGCTGCTATTAGTTTACGTGTATTTTCAATATCAACACACCATATTAGCTTCTGTTTATCACAGACTTCCCTAATCTAGGGGATCTCACTGTATGGCTTTTAGACCTTCTTATTGGTTTGAGAACTATATCTGGTGAACTCAGAATCTCAAATAACTGTTAAGATTTCCTTCTCCACCCCATCTGGCTGCTGCTACTCACTGTTAATCATGCAATTACTCCTTCCTCCACACCCACCCACAGCAATGCTGCTTATGTACTTCGCTGATCTGAAGGCAATAATATTTGTAAGGCAACCATGCAACTCTCTCTTTTCAGAAAGCCAAACAAATCACTGCATATTTCTGCGCTTCTCTCTCCTTTTATCAGTGATTTGGGTGTAATCATCCTGGTCACCTACTTTGTTTTCATGGGTTTGGAGAGGGCTGACATTCGTGGAACCTTGTGAACAAAGAAGAAAGCTGCTTAGAAGTGCCTTGAGTGACTATTTTCACATGTCTTAACTGCCATAACAAGGAGGAAAATCTTCACAATTTGGAAGGGTTTCTGAAAAATAGCCCCAATGCACCAAACCTTTGATCTTTTGGTCAAACTGTCAATCTCTTGAGAACTCAGCTCTCTTGTGAAATTTCCAGGCTGTTCCCAAAACAACTGGTTGCATAAGGTCTGACAGCCAGACCCTCAAAGCTCCTCTGTGTTTTGGAAATTCCCTAAATAGACTTAGGTAACAATGTTGCTCAGCAGAAGACGCAGGGATGGTGCCACCCTAGCCTTTCCAATCATGCACAGCTCTTATTTTTCCTCTTGACGTCTCTTTTTTTCCTCCTATTCCCCATATCTCTTTGTTGCCCACTCCTCTCCTCTCCTTCGTTTCCTTCTCCCTTCCCTTTCCCCACACACACTTCCAAGCCTGGGATCAGGCTCTGACTTCACCAGCTTTGCTTAGGCAAGTCTGCTGCTTGACCTAAGGATGAAAGATGTTTCCAGGTTTAACTAAAACCCAGGTGAGACATCACATAACACATGGAGTGAGGTTCTGGCTGCCAAGTGCTCCAAGGGCAGTTTTTCTTACATTGTTTCAAAACTTTTGCTCCAGGGTGCTCCAAGAGGAAGTTAAAAATTGGGTTAAAAACATGTAAGATCTGGTGCCAAGTAATTGAAAACAAATAGTTGGTTTACAGTAAGACCTTGCTAATTTGCACTTTTCTGAAGTGTAAAGTAAAAAGTCTGATTCCTTTGTTTTAATAGCTGGGTATTTTTGCTAAATTGAGATAAACATAAACAGAAAATAAATAGAATAAACTAAGAAATGTACAAGATTATAAATTTAAATTTATAATTTAGTTTAGTGTAGACTCCCTCTCAATTAATGTTAAAAGCCTCACATAAAATTATGCATGCTATTCTATGTTTTTTTTTATATCAGTAAATAAGCTTATGCTTGCCAGTTTTATGCACAATTATGAGGTATATTTTTTTGCACTGTTTTCTAGTTGTTTTATAAAGTCTTATTTAGATATTGGTCCTACTTGCATATTGTTTATATTCTCACTGGCCTTTGCCATTGCTGTAGTTTCATATGTGCCTTTACAAATGTGGTATCTTTAACCTTTGTTGTAAAAGATATTTTTTGATTTCCTTATGCAGTATACCATTTTTCAGAGAAAAAAATGATAACTATGAATAAATAACATCTTATTTATTTATATTTATTCATACATTTATCTATTTATTAAGTATAAAATTAATAAGTATAAATAAATAAAATAAATTTATAAATTACAAATACATTGAAATATATAAAATGAAATAAATAGGATTATTGAAAATTTTTATCTATTTAAAGTTTTTGAGGTAAAATCATTAACTGATTCTAGAAACAATTTTAAGTGGGTGACATTTGTCAGTATGTGTTAAGCTGGTGCATATTGTTCGTGAGTTTCCTCCATATTTTCCTCTCTCGTTTGTAAGTGATAATCTGTGACATTTTATAATTAGTAGGGTCTCCCGTGTGAGCATACATTAGGAGAAATTGGATCTGAGATTAATAACTTCAGTTATCACACTAAATTTAAATAGATTAATTTAAAAGGCACCTACTTTTTAAAAAGCAGGAAATATTTGGCAACAGAAATCAAATGAAGTTCTTGTTCTAATCAAAATATAATTGGATCAGAATTCCTAAAGATTAAAACTTATCTAAAAAAAAGGCTCTCCCACTGTGTTCCTTCCCACTACAAAGGTCTCAAAGAGGTGTCTGCAATTATCCCCACTTGCACCTCTTACTGCACTCTTATCTCTTACTCCTGTGGGGGGAAAACATTGGTGGACTATCTTAAGGACTATATAGAACAGCTTTTTCAAACAGGTATACTTACTCTCTGGAGTACCTGTAGCTTTTCAGAAGATATGCAAACACAGTTTTAAGGAAATCAATTTCCATATACTCAACTTCCATACAGACTCTTTCCTAAAACTAATTTGCCTAGGTAGGTGTCAATGAAATATTTGTAGCCCTTCCTTTGCCCATAGCCTGTCTCCCACTTGACAATAGAAATGTACACCTGTCACCCATTCCTGTTGGTGCACTGCATGGTTCTAAGATGTAATCTCTTGGGTGTCAAACGAACAATTGTAAATATCTGTGTCATCTCATTTGATTGAAACATCATAAACCTCCACTACCTATCACACTATGAAATGCAGTCCCAATACAATTTTATTTTTGATATGCAATAATTTAAAAAACTATAATTTATGTATGTTGTTTTTGATAATTTGTATATGAAAAATAACTGTAATGATAATACAGGAGAAAATTTTAGCTCTTAGAACTCTAAGTTTACAGAAAATTTATCTTCTTTTTTGCAACTTCTAGGCAGAACTAAAATTGTAACAAAAGGAATTTAAACTTAGACATTAAGTTCTTGACTAGAGATTATTAAAAAAACAGAATGGAAATTCTTTTATTTTTGTTGCACAAGAATATGAAAGAGTAATCAATAAAATATACTTAAACAGAAAAATAGATTAAACTGGGATACAATTTTGAGGAGGAGGTGGAATGGAAATACAATTTCCAAGAGGAAAGAGAATAATGAAAAACGTCTAATTGTTAAAGAAGGAATTTTCAGGCCTTTAAAAATAGATGATGGTGGTGTAACATTGCTATAGATACACTTAAAAGTGAGGTAACAGTTTCACTTTAAAATTTCAATTTAATGTGCCAGAAATTATATCCTTTGAAACTGTATACATTTACAATTAAACATTTTAGTTATGAACTTTTAAATGTGCAAGGGGGAACCATAATCTATCAAAATTATCTTAAGGGACATGAGAGAAAAACAAAGAAGGTCCCTGATCAGGAGAACATGCTCTCCCTTGTGAAACATATTCCTAATGGAAAGAAATCAGACAGGTAGGGGAAACACTATGTGGCATTTTTTTTTGTTCTTATAGGAAATATGTCCTGTCTTTCCTCCTTCCACCTGAAGGTTCCCACTAAAAAAAAAAAAAAAAAAAAAAAAATTCAAAGTAGCCTCTTTTCCTTCTGGTCTAAGTGGAGCTTAATTTCTGAAATGGCAAGAAAGTATGAATGGATTCCGTAGGTTACATCAAGAAGAGCTTCCAGTAATTCCAAGTGACTGGATTAACCTTGTGCTTCCCAACCTAAATGTCCATCAACAAATGAATGGATAAAGAAGATGTGGCACATATATACAATGGAATATTACTCAGCCATAAAAAGGAACGAAATTGAGTTATTTGTAATGAGGTGGATGGACCTAGAGTCTGTCATAGAGAGTGAAGTAAGTCAGAAAGAGAAAAACAAATACCGTATGCTAACGCACATATATGGAATCTATAAAAACAGTACTGATGAACCTAGTGGCAGAGCAGGAATAAAGACGCAGACATAGAGAATGGGCTTGAGGACACAGGGGGGAAGGGGAAGCTGGAACAAAGTGAGAGAGTAGCATTGACATATATACACTACCAAACATAAAATGGATGGCTTGTGGGAAGCTGTTGCATAGCACAGGGAGATGAGCTAGGTGTTCTGTGACGACCTAGAGGGGTGGGATAGGGAGGGTGGGAGGGAGGCTTAAGAAGGGGAGGATATGGGGATATATGTATATATATAGCTGATTCACTTTGTTGTGTGGCAGAAACTAACACAAGATTGTAAAGCAGTTATACTCCAATAAAGATTAAAAAAAAATACCTTGTGCTTCCCTTATGTTCAACCAAATGCCAGTAGCCAACAAAACACTGTGCCTAGCAGCAGGGTACTAACAACCTATCTAAATGAATCAGGTTAATATATACATCACATACAGACCTGAGTAAGAAAAAAATACAGAAAGTGGTCGAAAGGATACTCATGGAAGGAAGAGACTTAGACCCAGCTACGACCGTACAAAGATATGGGAGCTGATGGGATGCACATGTTATTCGTGTGTGTGTGTGTGTGTGTGTGTGTGTGTGTGTGTTTACTTTTCCCCTACACTGCCTACCTATCTGCTATGGACTGAATGTTTGTGTTCCCCCCATTCATATGTGAAATCTGATTCTTCAATGTAACCATATTTGGAGGTGGGGCCTTTGGGAGATAATTAGGTCAGGAGTTGTTGGGAGTACATGAAGAATGGAAGAGAAAGGAAATGCGAAATGTAAGAAGCTAGAAGCCAGTGTGAAGAGCACTGTTCCAATCACCAGTTGTATAAACCTGTTAGCTTCTCCTCAATGATTTGTTTTTCATAGATGTCTGGTCAACATGGGCATTCTTTCCTGGCAGGAATGTAATGCAGCATGTACAGTTATAGACACATCATACATTATTTTTTGATGGGAACTGTGAGAAATAAAATAATAGAATGATCAGAATTCCTGTGATTCCAGATCACAAACTGGAAGCAGTAGTAAAAACAGTGAGTATGACTGTGTATTAAGCCACAATTGTATTCCTCTAAACCAGGAATAATAAAAAACAAATTCCAGTCAACTAAGCTAAAAGAGAGACTGAGATATTTTTCTCTTCTTTCTGTAGAAAATATTACAAAGTCATTTTAATATGAAAAGGCCATCAAAGAGTATGCAGTCAAAAATGTAGGAAGAAAGCAAAGTGGTATGTCAGGCAGTCAATTATTAAAAAATATTATGTTCTGTTGCTCGATTTTGTGATGTTGGTAATATTGAACATCTTTAAAAGTTATCTGGGGGATTTCTTTTCTCTTTCTAAATACATCCTCAATGTTTGCTTAATTCCTCCCATTGTAGAAGCTCCCTGCTTCACTAAGCCCCGTTTGCCCTGCTCCCTAAGTCCACGCCTCATCAATAGAACACAAATGATTCTGCTGCCTCCTGGCTCCTGTTTAAAGTGACGTCATGAGCTTTGCCTCCTGACTGTGAGGGGCAATCGTAGAATTGCTCTAATAATAGGTAAACATCATGAACATGTATTTCTTTTTCTTCAACAGAGCTAAACAAAAGCTCACTCTCTGAATTTCCAGATGCACTTAAAATGAAATAATAATGTTGGTCCAGTCTTGCCCTACTTTAAATTAATTACTCCAGGAAGAGACATTAAACCTTTCAGGCACCAGTGAGCATAAATGCTTTAGTACCCCAGACCATACACCCTCTTTTGATTGTTTGAGACACAAGGAAAGGTAAGCTCAGTAAATTAGGCTATTTTATGATCCATTTAAATAACCTGAAAAGGAAATTAATACTTTTATTACTTTCTGTAAGTGAAAAACTTCCTTAAAAATCTGTAAGAGTTCTCTATGTTATAGTGGTTGGGACTCCCAGAGCCAAAACATGGCTCCAGAGAAATAATGGAAGGTTAGGGAAAGGATGCATGGTCACACAAATCAAAATGGAATAAACAGGAAGGTCTAGAAACTAACTTGGGGCTGAAGAAAATCATCTCTACCAAAGTCAAGAAAATTCACTTGATTAGATATTAGGCTGTCATTTAAAAATAAAATATTTCTTAGTCTTTTTGAATAATATGAATTTTTGCTGGGGGTGTTGAAAGGATGGAGAAGGAATCTGGAGAAAAACATGGTGTTTGTGACCTCTACCCCACTTATTATGTGAGAAACATTCTGTTAATTACTTTGCAAACACTGTGCTCAAACTTTAAATGCTCACAACAAAAGAGTAGAGAAAGTTAAAATATTTTAATTGGATAGAAAAGGAAACAAGGAGCCTCCCTGGTGGTGCAGTGGTTAAGAATCCGCCTGCCAATGCAGGGCACATGGGTTCGAGACCTGGTCCGGGAAGATTCCACATGCCATGGAGCAACTAAGTCCATGTGCCACAACTACTGAGCCTGTGCTCTAAAGCCCTCGAGCCACAACTACTGATCCCGCATGCCACAACTACTGAAGCCTGCACACCTAGAGCCCGTGCTCTGCAACGAGAGAAGCCACCACAATGAGAAGCCCGTGCACCGCAACAAAGAGTAGCCCCCACTCACCACAACTAGAGAAAAGCCCGTTCACAACAACAAAGACACAATGCAGCCAAAAATAAATTAATTAATTTAAAAAAAAAAGAAAGGGAAATGAGGGTTATTTCTCTTATCTTTTACCTGTTGCTGCCTCCATCTGCTCCAACCATGCTGGCTTCCACTGTTTCTGACACACAAAGCACACTCCAGTCTCAGAGCATTTGAATAGGCTGCTCCCTCTGCCCAGGACACTGGCCCTTAGATTTCCATAGGTCTCACTCCTTTACTCCATGAAAGATCTCTGTTCAAATATCACCCCTATCTAAGAGCCCCTACCCCATAACTCTTTGTCCCATTACCCTGTTTTATTTTTCTTCTTAACATGTCACAGATATTTTGTTCCCACTAAATGACCTCAAGAGCTAATGGACGTTTGGAGATGGGAATTAATCATTGGATAGCTGAAAAGGAGCACAGTATTTAGCAATTAGCAAACTCTACAAATGTGTCATACAAATGTTGGCTTCCAATCTGATGCTTTGTACTATTTTACGTGAGAGATTTTCAAACACAGCCCACAACTAGCTCTTAACTGGCGATACCTCGTCAAGTTCTTCTATAAGCTAGACATTATTCCAGTGATTTACTTCCTTATATAATACCATTTATATCAGTCAGGGTCCCAATAAGTATCAGTTGGTATAATCAAATTAAGAAAACTCTGGGGAATTCCCTGGTGGTCCAATGGTTAGGACTCGGCACTTTCACTGCCAGGGCCCAGATTCAATTCCTGGTCAGGGAACTAAAATCCTGCAAGCCATATCACGTGGCTGAAAGAAGAAAACTCTGGGAATTTTTAAGGGACTATTTAAATGATTTAATAGTTTTGTGGGGCTGCTGTACTGTACAACAAACTAGGTAGCTAAAACAGAAGAAATTTATTATCTTATCGTTCTGGAGGCCAGAATCCCAAGATTAAGCCCTGTTGACAGGGTTGGTTGCTTCTGAGGCCCATGAGGAAGACATTATTCCATGCCTAGTTCCTAGCTTCTGGTGGTTTGCTGGCACTCTTTGGCATCCCTTGGCTTGTAGATGCATCACTCTGATCTCTACCTTCATTTCACATGATGTTCTCCCTGTGTGCATGTCTCTGTGTCTTTTTCTAAGAACACAGTCATACTGAACTAGGGTCCACGTTAATGACCTCATGTTAACTTGACCATTTGCAAAGAATCTATTTCCAGATAAGGTCACATTCATAGGCACTGGAAGTTAGGACTTCAACATCTTTTTAGGGGACATGATTCAACCCATAACACATGGTATAGATGGAATATAGGGAATTGCACTGTGTACTGCAGTAACCTGTAGTTAGGACAGCAGAGCTGTTACTACCTCTAGGCCTCAAAGGATGAGGAGAGGGTTTGGATACTAGCAGGCTGTCACAGAAAAGCAGTGACCTTTGGTTGAGCAACAGAGCCAGCTTCAGATGACCCAAGAGGGAGAGAGCTCTGACCTCATTTTCCTCCCTTTTTCCAAGCTTCTGCCAGCGCTTCCCAATGGCCTAACCCAACCAGAAGTCAGACATCAAAGGATCTTTTTGTTGTAACATTTTAGAAACATTTCTAACTTTAATGTAAACTTATTGTTTTCAGTTTTTGGTCTTTTGCATTTTCAAGAGGAATTTAGCTTATTTTCTTCCAGTTTTAATGAGATATAATTGACATACAGTACTGTATAAGTTTAAGGTATGCAGCATAATAATTTGACTTATATACATTATGAAGGGATTATCATAATAAGTTAGTGACCATCCATCATCTCATATAGATACAAAATTAAAGAAATTTTTTAAATTACATAATGATTAGGGAATCAATCCAAGAAGACATAACAATGTAAATATATATGCACCCAACATAGGAACACTAAATACATAAAGCAAATACTAAAAGACATAAAGGGAGAAATTGACAGTAACAGAGTAATGCAGGGGAATTTATAATACCCCATTTACATGAACAGATAGATCATCCAGAGAGAACAATAAGGAAACACTGGCCTTAAATGACACCCTAGACCAAAAAAAAAAAAAAAAAAAAAAAAAAAAAAAAAATATATATATATATATATATATATATATATATATATATATAACATTCCATTGAAAAGCAACAGAATGCATTTTTATCACGTGCACATGGAACATTCTCCAGGATAGATCACATGCTAGTCCACAAAATGAGTTTTAGTAAATTTAAGAAAATCGAAATCATATCAAGCATCTTTCCTGATCACACTAGCAGACTAAAAATGAACTACAAGAAAAAAAATGCAAACATGTGGAGGCTAACCAATATGCTACTGAACAACCAATGGATCATTGAAGAAATCAAAGAAATAAAAAAATACCTGGAGACAAATGAAAATGAAAAAACAATAATCCAAAAATCTACGGGATGCAGCAAAAGCAGTTCTAAGAGGGAAACTTATAGCAATACAAGCCTACCTCAAAAAACAAGGAAAAAATCTCAAGCAACCTAACTTTACATCTAAAGGAATTAGAAAAAGAAAAACAAACAAAACCCAAAGTTAATAGAGTGAAAGAAATCATAAAGATCAGAGCAGAAATAAATGAAATAGAGATCAAAAAACAATAGAAAAGATTAATGAAACTTTTGAAAAGATAAACAAAACTGATAAACCTTTAGCCAGACTCATCAAGGAAAAAAGAGAGGACCCAAAATCAATAAAATCAGAAAGGGTTTCCATTAGCTTTGACAATGTCTATTTTATTTTTCTTTTATTGGTAGAAAGAAAATGCAGGGCTTAAGAGGAATAGCTAGATGAATAAAGAGGAGGTTTCTCTCCTCACTTGCACTGGCTTGATCAGCTTATCTGCCAACAGGATCCTGTCTGGAGTTCTGGCTCCACCATTTACTAGATGGTTGGAAATGACATGCTTACCAAGCATGTTTGCTATTGTCTGAAATGAGGAGGACTGGAGATGAAACTAGGAAGTTGATAATATTGTATGTGATGTGACTTCTCCCATAATCTCTCAGATCTTCAGTAAAACCACTAAATTAATGACATATTTTGAGAAAGTTGACTCTGTGTTTGGATGATGCAGGATGAATCCAAAGCAAGGCAGAGAAAACTATGAGAAAGAAATCCACTAAGAATTCACAGAAATTGTAGAGATGGCTCTGAACTTGCACAGGTACCAAACTGGAATTTTAAACCAAGCTGATCTAAGTCTCCAAGGGATAGTAGGACCTCAGCTGACAGCTGAGATACACTTAAGAATCTCTAGGGATTTTTGTACTCAAAATTTTCCATTCCATTTTTTCACAATCTTTATAGTCAAGAACTTCATGTCTATATTTAAATTCCTATTGCTGCAATTTCAGCTCAGCCTAGTAGTTGTAGTAATGACCATAATAGCTGCCAGGTATGAGCAATAGAGTCAGACTGTCTGGGTCTGAATCTCAGCTATACTACTTATAAGCTCAGGAAAGTTACTTAGACTCTTTAAACTACAGTTTCTTCTTCCACAAAATGGGATTACAGTGTCTACATTCACCATAAGGGTGTTGTGAATATCAAATTTGTTAGCATATATAAAAACTTAACAGAGTATCTAGTACAGAGTAAGTGACTGATAATGTTTGTTGTGATGTCATTACCATATGATATGTCAAGCATTCTGCTGTTTTATGCAAATTATTACATTTAATTCTCACAATTACCCTCAGAATTAGCTGTTATAATCTCCATTTTACAGATAAGGAAATCAAGGTGCAGAAAACTTAAATTTAAATAAATGGTAATTTTGCATGTGTCCCTGCTGTATTTATTATGGGATCAATGTGATCATGGAGAAATAAATGTTTAATAAACAAAATAAATATTAATATTTTATAAAATATAAATATTTTAATTACAAAATAATTAAATAAGTGAATGAATAAATTTTTTCCTCTGACCTTTCACAGAACCCAGAGAAAGGAGAGAAATAATTTTGTCTTAATTATGTCATTTTAAAATGTTCACTACACTCTCAAACTAAGGGTTTAAGTGCCAATTTCATTAATGTTCTATTTTCTTTTTCTTTCAGAGAAGCAATAAAAATATTTATAAGAAAGAGATATAAACCATATTGCTTTCCAAACTCCAACATCTTGACATTTTCTTTTCTTGGTTCTTCTACAAGCAGCCTTTGGAATATAATGTATGCCAATTGAAACTAAGTTTCAAAATAAATTAAAAATATAATTTTGGGGGTTCCCTGGTGGCGCAGTGGTTGAGAGTCCGCCTGCCGATGCAGGGGACGCGGGTTTGTGCCCCGGTCCGGGAAGATCCCACGTGCCGCGGAACAGCTGGGCCCGTGAGCCATGGCCGCTGAGCCTGCATGTCCGGAGCCTGTGCTCCGCAACAGGAGAGGCCACAACAGTGAGAGGCCCATGTACCGCAAAAAAAAAAAAAAAAAAAAAAAAAAAATATATATATATATATATATATAATTTTGCTATTTCTGAATCAAATAGTCTATAAAACTCTAATAAATAGCATCCACCTTTCCTTTCTTACTAATATTATAAATTTATTCTCAAAAAAGTAATATAATATCCTTGGCATAATTTTCCTGCAAAAGTCCATACTCTTTCTGGCTCATGATTTCTTTACTCTTTGGGTATTTCCAATTTTTTTCTCAAAATGCATTTTAACATTCCTTAAAACTAACATTAAATTATCTAAATGGTACTGCCCCTGACCATATTCTTTCTCTGTTTTGGAGATGGGTCTATAATTTGAAGTTAGTATTAAATCCTATCGTCATAGTTTTACTTAAGCCAGTCCTTGCAGAAACAGAATTTTCTGCTGATATAGTCATTTGAACATAATCGTTGTAAAATGTTCACATTTCCCATTTCTTGCCTACTACTGATTCTTATCTTCTGCTATTTTTGCAAGTAATTCTTTACTATTAAGTAGTTCAAATTCTTCCTTCCATTTGATTCAAGGATGTAGTGAGAAGTAAGCCTGTGGTGGCATGTATATGATCTTCTGGGCCTCAAAGTATACTCTGCCAGCTTCTAGGCCATTCTGCCCCTTTCCACTAGCTAGTCCATCCCATGATAATAAGAAGTATACAATGTAGTCTAGAGGGCATGAGATCTAAAAGGTCAGAGGTATAGACTTGACACTTCTATTGCTGTGTAGCATTTAGTGAAAGATCAATTTCTTCAAAATTCAGTTTATTCAACCTTGAATGACAGTGCTGACTTCCTATTTTCCTGAGGTCATAGACAGGTGAAGAGTTTTAACTTCCTTAGATGAAAGTTGCAAGTTGAAGTCACAATAGAGCAACTCTTCTCCTCTCCAGAGACTGATATCCCCCAGCTGAAGGGCCTTTTGTTTGGCCTCTCTTCGCCCACCTGCAGCATTCAACAGTGGTCTCCACGTGCTGTTCCTCAGATGCTCCCCTGCCTTAATTTCTGTGATAGTGTGCTCTAAGTTTTCTACCTATCTGTTGGATTTCTCCTCCTTCACTTTCCTCACCATGAGTACTACCTAATTTTTACACCTTTGCTCCCACACTCAACAAACAGGCACAGAGGTGAGGATACAGAGATGGGTGGCACCATCCTTGTCCTCAGGTGGCTTTTAGGCTGGTAGAAAGAGATGAACATGAACTAATGTATGATCAGTGACTTTGAGTTCTCTCAAGTATGGAATTATTTATCCTTCTCTTTTTTGTTGTTTTTTAACATCTTTATTGGAGTATAATTGCTTTACAATGGTGTGTTAGTTTCTGCTTTATAACAGAGTGAATCAGTTATATATATACATATGTTCCCATATCTCTTCCCTCTTGCATCTCCCTCCCTCCCACCCTCCCTATCCCACCCCTCTAGGTGGTCACAAAGCACCAAGCTGATCTCCCTGTACTATGCGGCTGCTTCCCACTAGCTATCTATTTTATGTTTGGTAGTGTATATATGTCCATGCCACTCTCTCGCTTTGTCACAGCTTACCCTTCCCCCTCCCCATATCCTCAAGTCCATTCTCTAGTAGGTCTGTGTCTTTATTCCCGTCTTACCCCTAGGTTCTTCATGACATTTTTTTTTCTTAGATTCCATATATATGTGTTAGCATACGGTACTTGTCTTTCTGTTTCTGACTTACTTCACTCTGTATGACAGACTCTAGGTCCATCCACCTCACTACAAATAACTCAGTTTCATTTCTTTTTATGGCTGAGTGATATTCCATTGTATATATGTGCCACATCTTCTTTATCCATTCATCTGATGATGGACACTTAGGTTGCTTCCGTCTCCTGGCTATTGTAAATAGAGCTGCAATGAACATTTTGGTACATGACTCTTTTTGAATTATGGTTTTCTCAGGGTATCTCACTACTACTTAGGGGAAAAAAAAACTACAGTGGCTACTGTGTATCACTGGTTAAAACATCTCATAGCAATATTTATCTCCTCTGTCTGACTCTTGGTGAGTTGGATTCACAGAAACAGAGAGTTTCAGAGGCAGCCCTCTGTTTTCAGATAAGTGAACTGAACCTAGAGATAGAACAACTTGCTGACAGTCACACAGCTTGTAAGTGGCAAGACAGGACCAGAACCAGAATTCCCAGCTCTTACTGCTCCTATTGTTAGACCCTGTAACTGCTCTTTGTGGGCTGAATTTTCTGTGTTACTCCATAAGTAACTCTATACTCAATGGAGTAATGATATGGTATTTCCCTCCTGTTCCACAGAGGGTGATGCATGCCCTACAGGTCTGAAGAGGGACAAAAATCCACACCTCTCTTGACAGTTTATGGAAGATTTACTCTGAAAGCCAGTGACCTCTGGCCCCAAGGCTGGAGAAGCGGTTCTGAGTCCATTAAAATTCATGCTCAAAGTCTGATGGTTCATATGGGAGCTGCTGTAACAGAAATCATTCCTGAGGTCACATGGTGTGTTAACCTCCTTGCTCCTCATCGCAGTGATGACGGCTCAGATAAACATGCATGGATGTAACGAAACCTCAGCTAGAGAGGAAAGTCTATCGGGGAAAAGGATGAATGACCTTCCCCCTCAATGCTGCCTGATGTGGGAGACAGTAAAGAAGAGCAAATATTGACAGAAACCTGATAATATTTGCCTTTCTGGTGGTCAAGACAACATCTAGACATTCTGTGGCCAAGTTGAGAACTGCAAGAAATAAAAAAGGAAGAGAAGGGAAGGGGAAGGGAAAGGAAGAAAGAGAGAGAAAGAGAGAAAGAAAAAGGAAGGAAGGAAAGGAGGGAGGGAGGGAGGGAGAGAGAGAGAAAGAAAGAAAGAGGGAAAAGAAAAGACAGAAAAGACAGAGGAAACAAAGGGAAAAAAAGAAAATGGCAAGAAGGAAAACCGTTTCACCAAACTGACGCCTGTCAGATAAAAGAGATTGGGGCCATAAATTCCTCCCAGCGTTTCTAATGGGATTTTAATACAGCATTTGGCCATCATCTTTTTTTCATTCCTCTAATGACATACATGCCCAAAGTGTAGCCACGGAGCCTCTGAACTCTGTATATTTCTGTAATACACAAAGAAAACAGCCGTCACATCCATTTTAAGGAACTTTTAAATACATTACAGTGAGGTCTATAGGCCCCGGATCCAAAGGGACCTGTACAAAGCCTGTCTGTACATCATCTGTGACGGCCCTGAATTCCAGCCAAAGCAGGTTTTTTTTTTTTTTTTAAATAATAAAATAAAATACTGTGTTTTTTTAAAGGAACATTATATTTTTAAACTGGAAATAATTGTATTTTGTATCTTATGTGGCATCTGAAAGTGATTTAGTTGAACAATGTGGTTTCTGATTGGTATTTGAATTGGTTCCAGAACATTTTTCATAATAACCATCTTAAAGATCCCAATTATCTGATCCTCTTTCCCCCCTTCACGTGGTTTCATAGGAGGTTTCCAGAGAGAGAGAAACCTGCAGGGGCAGGCAAGCCAACTCCTGTCTAGCTAAACAGTGTTTGCCTACTAGGCTCAAAGGGAAGGGGCTGCTTGTTATTCTGAGTGGTCCAGGATGCATTTATGGCTCAATAAAGGAGGCCTTGGCATAACCAGAATAATTACTTACTCAAACAAGCCTATAAAACCAAAGGCTTGACCCAACAAAAAGGCAAACAGGGAACTTTTTTCTTTCAGTGTTAACAGGTAAATCTAGTAAAGTGTATTTAGATTTCTATAAAATCAGCTCTTGGTGCAAAATGAATGGCTGATTTTACCAGGTGGGCAGCAAAATCAATTCCCCAGGGTTAGAGGGGCTAAGGGAAAGCAGTTCTGTGAAATATGAAAGAATGCTCATCTGTAAATGGACCCAGCCTCATTTGTAACATGCGGGAATTGCTGTACGGTGGTGGAGAAGGCAGGCCCTGAAATCACCTGGATCTGAGGCAGTCTCTACCACTACTGAACGCTGTCACCCAGGGCAGTGATCCAAACTCTCCGCATCTCATTTGTAAAGTGGAAATAATGTAATACCTTTTCAAGTTTCATTGGAAGAAATGAATGGAATAATACACATGAAGGACTTAGAACAATACCTTATAGATAGTAGGACACACAATAAATTGTAGCTCATTACTGTAAGTAATGGAATCTTATTGCAGTAAATAGTACCTTTTATAATTACATATATAAATAAGGAGAATATAAATAAATAAATAAATTTTTCTAAAAACAAAAAACGTAATAATGAGAATAATTTTTTTTTTTTTTTTGCTGTATGCGGGCCTCTCACTGTTGTGGCCTCTCCCATTGCGGAGCACAGGCTCCGGACGCACAGGCTCAGAGGCCATGGCTCACGGGCCCAGCCGCTCCGCGGCCTATGGGATCCTCCAGGACCGGGGCGTCCCCTGCATCGGCAGGTGTACTCTCAACCACTGCGCCACCAGGGAAGCCCGAAAATAAATATTTTTGAGTGCTAAGTGTCAGCACATAGTGCCTGACACTATACTAAGAATTTCAAATGTTATACCTCCTTTAATTCTCTCAAGGTAAAATTCCTATCTAAGGAGCAGAGTCTGGTAAGTGGCAGAACTAGAAATAGGCTGCCAGATTTAGCAAATAAAAATAGGATACCCGGGCTTCCCTGGTGGCGCAGTGGTTGGGAGTCTGCCTGCCGATGCAGGGGACACGGGTTCGGGCCTTGGTCTGGGAAGATCCCGCATGCCGCGGAGCAGCTGGCCCCGTGGGCCACAATTACTGAGCCTGCGCGTCTGGAGCCTGTGCTCCGCAACAAGAGAGGCCGCGATAGTGAGAGGCCCGCGCACCGCGATGCCCCCGCTTACCGCAACTACAGAGAGCCCTGGCACAGAAACGAGGAGCCAACACAGCCATAAATAAAATAAATAAATAAAAATAAAAAATGCTTACCTCAATGCCTGGCATACAGAAAGCACTCAGTAAAAGATCCTTAAAAAAAAAAATTAGGGGCCTCCCTGGTGGCGCAAGTGGTTAAGAGTCCGCCTGCCGATGCAGGGGATACGGGTTCGTGCCCCGGTCTGGGAGGATCCCATATGCCGCGGAGCAGCTGGGCCCGTGAGCCATGGCCGCTGGGCCTGCGCATCCGGAGCCTGTGCTCCGCAACGGGAGAGGCCACAACAGTGAGAGGCCCACATACCGCAAAAAGAAAAAAAAAAAAAAAAAAATTAGGATACCCACCAAAATTTTAAATTCAGATAAACAAGAAATAATTGTTTTAAAAAATGTACATCCCAAATATGGCATGGAACATACTTACATATCTGGTCACCCTAAACTAGAAATCAAGTCCTCAGATCTACTTTAAGCCCACACTCTTTTTTTCTTCACCATACAAAGTTATATCCAGAATATAGCTGATTCCTTGTATATTTAATTCTCTAGCGTTTTTTTTTTTCCCCAACCAGAAGGTTCTTCGGTTAAAAAAAAAAACAGTCCGAAATTGTATGTGGTTACTAACTATCAGGGAAAGTAAAAATGCTTAAGGCAAATAAGCTAAACCAGGGCAGCTGGCTGGAGGGCTGGTACATCAAGAGTTATAAATCAAGCCCTGTGTTCTCTTGAGATTATGATCTTAAAGTATGTCAGCAATTATTAAAAACCCTTAAAAACAAAGTGGCAAAACAACATTTAATGTTGAGAAAAAAAAATTTGCACCATAACTTGCAGCTATAAATTGTACTTTAAAATATTTTTTCTTAATGATACAAATTAACAATCTGATTCATTTATTCAACAAAAATTATCGATTGTCCTTATGTCAAGGCACTATGTAGATGCTGAATGAACAAAAACAGACACTGTCCTCACACTCACAGAACTGACACTCTAGCAAAAGGGACATAAAATAATTAAATAAGCACACAAAAAAACAAATAAAATGTTACAGTCATCACAAGATCTATGAAGGAAAAGTACGTGGAGAGACACACCTATAATAAGAGGACTTGAGTTCAGAAAGGACTTTCATGAAATAGTATAACTTTAGCTAAGATCTGAAGGATGAATAGAATTTAATTAGGAAGTTTAAATGACAGGTACCCGTGTACTTTACTCATAATCCTACACTGGAATTGTCTTCAAATGTTATGAGAGAGAAATAAACATTTATTGTTTTGAGCCATTATATGTTTGGGTCTAACCGTTGCTGCAGACTAGTCTGCTATAACCAGTACATTGCATCTTCTGCCTCACCTACCCACGATGCTGTCTATGCCTCACGTCTCCACATCACTGAATAGACCTTTCACTTCTTCATGCTTGCCATGCTCTCTTCTTCCACAGTGTCCTTGCAATTCCAGGTTAGGGGTGGTGTTGAGTGATCCTGGGGAACCCACTGTAAGAGATTCATGCTATGCTGATATTACTCTATCTATTATTACTCTATCATCTTCAACATGTGGCTTTCAAGGTCATCATAAGTTTCACATCCCAGTCACCTGGTAGGATCATGGGAGGTTTTTATGGGCCAGGCCGGAAAATAGCAGAGTATCATTTTTGCTCTCATTCCATTAGTTAAGTTCAGTCACATGTTCACCCCTAACAGTCAGGGAGTCTGGGAAATGAAAACCATCTGTGTTACAGGAGAAGAGAAATGGGTGTTATTAACAACTTGCAATCTCTACCATGAGCAGGTGGATCAGGCAATACAGGGTCTTATAAGCCTTGTTAAAGAATTTTGGTTTTATCTCAAGACCAATGGAAGTCCAATAAAGGGATTTAAGCAGAAAGGAGTGATATGGTCAAATTTGTATTTTAAAAAGATGATTCTGGCAACAAATTGTAGAACAGATTTGGAGAGTACTGAGTGGTTGTGGGGAAATCAGTTAGGAGGATATTATAGCAATCCAGGTAAGAAATCATGCTAACATGGAACAGGGTAGTTAGTGGTGCTAGAAATGGAGAGAAATAGATGGATGCAATTATATCATGCAACAGAGCTTTGACTACAGAACAATAGGCAAATATATGATGTCTTTTCTTTGTTAAAATATTTTATACTTCTTGTCATCTCCCTGACTCTCCTTCGTTTCTTTTGTACCAGTAGGTTCCTTGATCAGCATCAATAACAATGAAGATATAAGTAAGAATCATCATAAGGAACTCCTCAAATCTGAAAAGCATTATCAAAAGGGCTTTCAGAGCCTCTCTACAGATTCTCTGGGGTGTGAAGTGGTTCAAAACAGCCCGATTTTGTTTAATACCATGCATATAAAATAAAGTATAAAAATAAGAAAAAAAATACTAGAATGTGCATTCTGACAGGGAATCAAAAAATATAGAACTTGTGCTACTTTTTGATTGTTTTCTTATTCATAAAATGAGGACAGTAATACCTGCACATTCTACCTCTAGGGATTTGGTTGTTGTGATAATCAAATGCCATAGAGATCACATCTACTGAGGTGCACAGTGGTTCATATTAACAGGGCTCCCTGGTGTTTGAAGTTTCTATAATTGCTTGCTCTAACTATTTACAGAGACGTTCATTACAGTATTTGCACATGAAATTTTAAAAAAAATGCATGTTCAAAAGCCTATTCATTCTTTTCTTGTTTTTACTGCTACCTAATATAAGAGTAAGCAAAAGTTACTTGCCTAGTATGATAGCCTAAAAAACACAAGACATATAAGCTTGTTATTCAATGTACAGTTTAATGGTAGAGTTAAGAGTTTGGTGGTTGTTTTTACTGGTGTAAAAGAGGAAGGCTGCTTAACCCTGTAGATGAAAATGATCTTTCTCATAGTTACTGAACCTTGGTTTTTCCCTTAGTCATCTAACAAGCTAAAAATAGTAATAGGAAACACATTAAATACCAAACACCATTCCAAGTAACGTATGTAAATATACACACACACACATACACACATATATATATACATATATAAACACACCTTTCACCTCCATACTATGCGGAAGGTATTATTATTACCATCTCCATTTTTCAGGTGAAAAAACTGAGGCACTGAGAGTCTCCAAAACTTGCCTAGAGTCATAAAGCTAGTTCAGAGCTGAGCCAGACTTCAGACTCGGGCACCGTGACTTCAGAGTCCATGCTCTTTCTCCCATTTTGCTGCCTCTTTATAATGTACTAAATGCTGAATTAAGTGCTATACTCTGCCCCTAACAAGATTATCCTAATTATAGTTATTGCATTTTTTCTCTAAAGAATTTTCACTAACAGTACTCTAACTAAATTACTCCAAGAATTACCACTCACTTGGCACCATAGCTGTTTAACGAGGCCAGTAAGATAATCCCAGATGGGTGGGGGAACTGGAAAACTCCACAACAAACTGCAGCCAGTTAAAGTCTTGCCCAGCAAGGAGCAGGTTGCCACCACAAAGTTATTCCGTCAGGGTGATGAATTCCAGGGCCAACAGAAGTGCAGAGATAAGGAAGTAAGGATTCCTGCCTTCCTTCTCTAGAGTCCAGTGTCTTGTTGGATGTTGGTAGAGAAGGCAGTACTTGAATTGAATCTTGGAAGTGGAGTAGATGCTCACTGAATTGACCAAGGGGAAGTGATTCCAACTAGAGCAAACGAACAGAAAAATAATCCAGGAGGGAGAAAGCAAGGAAGAGCAAGGGTGTGGAGAGTAGAGATCAAGTAAGAGGCGAGGCTGGTAGGAGTCAGGTCATGAAGGGCTTTATGGAACTGAGGAACCTTATTCCGTGTAGCTCCAAGGAGCCACTGAAGGGTTTTGAGCAGATGCGTGATATGCTTAAAATATTAGGGAAGCTACCAGGTTTAGGGAAAGATCATGGTTTCAGCATTGGACTTTCTGAGTTTGAGAAAGTCAAACCGAGGGAAATCCAGTGGAAGTGTTCTGTGGACAAATAGACATGAGTTCTAGTTTAGAAGAGAGAAGTTGGCTGGAAACAGATTTGGGAGACCACTCCAGTTAGCTAGCAGTTGAAGCCATGACCATACAAGAGATTTACCAGGTGGGTATATACCAGGAGATTTTAAAAAGGAGAAGGATTAGGACCCTGAGGTCTACATTTGAGGATGGGGACAGATGAAGGATGAGCTTGAGGAGAAGCAACAAGTCAGGAGAATTACATGGGCAGGGCATAAGCCAAGGGAGGAGAAAGCATTATTAAAAAGGATGTGGGCAAAGATGTCAGATGTCTCAGAGAGTTCACATGAGGTAAGGGCTGAAAAGCCCTTCCTATTTCAATGGAGTGGCAGGACCAGCTCTTAAGATCAGGAGGTGAAAAGTGAACATGAGGTTAGGAGATGAAATGAGAGAGCAGCTGGAGAAGATTCTTCTGGGAAGGAAATACAGAGGCAGCAACTTGGCAACCATTCTATGTTCTGTTCCTCAGTGGCCCAGTTTCTTTAAGAGACTGGGAAGTGGCACTGAGTTACGTAGTCTTTGTTTCTCTGACAGTCTCTTAGAACAGATCAGGGTTAGAGACACCCCCTCCCAGTTGGAATTTCACTTGGGATTCCAGCAACCAGCATTTAAGGTTATCTTCCAAACCCCTAAACTATGCAACATGACACATTGGACTCTCCTTTGGGACTCACTTATGTAATATGTGATGAGAACATATCAGTGTCCCAAAATTCAGGTCTTAGGTGCATCAGGGGCACATTGACTGAACTGAGTCTTTCCACTGTTATAAAACCCTGGTGATTATTATTTTCCTCAGGGTTTATTAGTAAGTTTAGTTTCTAATAATCATACAATAGCAGGGGTATTAGATAAGACAAAGCTCTTTAAAGGAACCCAAATCTATAAAGACTTCCCCACTAGCATTTCACCGTATTTAAAATTTCATGGTTTGTTATCTTGACCCCTCCTCTTACTTTTGGTGTGATCTTGGACTTGTCACTTAACCTCTCAGGATCTCAAGTGACCTCATCTGTCTAAAAAGGGAACTGGACAAGATGCTCAGTAAAACCATATAATTCTACACCAGGGGTCAGCAAACTCTTTCGTAAAAAGCCAGATAATAAACATTTTTGGCTTTGCAGGCCATGCACACTCTGTTGCTACTACTCAACTCTGCTGTCATAACGAAAAAGCAGCCACAGACAATGTGTAAACAAATGAGCATGGCTGTGTTCCAATAAAACTTTATTTACAAAAACAAACTAGGCTGGATTTGGCCTTCAGGCTGTTGTTTGCCAACGCCTGTTCTAAACATTAAAATTAAGTCCTGGACTTCCCTGGTGGTGCAGTGGTTGAGAATCTGCCTGCCAATTCAGGGGACACGGGTTCGATCCCTGGTCTGGGAAGATCCCACATGCCGTGGAGCAACTAAGCCCATGCGTCACAACTGCTGAGCCTGCGCTCTAGATCCCACGAGCCACAACTACTGAGCCCACGTGCCACAACTACTGAAGCCCACGCACCTAGAAGCCGGTGCTCCGCAACAAGAGAAGCCACTGCAATGAGAATCCCGCACACTGCAATGAAGAGTAGCCCCTGCTCGCCACAACTACAGAAAGCCTGTGTGCAGCAACGAAGACCCAACACAGCCAAAAAACATATTAATTAATTTTTTTAAAAACTCATTAAAAAAAATTAAGTCCTTCAATTTATAAAGTTGGGCCTCTTAGAATCACCCATTAAAATACTCATATCCCAGAAAAGGTAAATTATGCAGCTCTTGTCAGACATTATGTGTTGGGAGCCACAAAACTTAACTCACACACTGCAAATGAGAAAAGCAGAGAAATATAAGGGTTAGCATTTTATGCGTAAACAATCTGGTTTTCTTCAAAATGTAGGTGATAAAAATATACTAAGAATCCATTCAAACTTAAAATTCAGTTTGATCCAAAAATTTAAACAATCTATTTTAGAAGTAGTTAACATCTTTTTGTTACATCTTTCTGTGACAGCTTTGAAAGCCTCTTTCCCCCTGCATAAAGACAGTGCTATGAATGAAGAGGAGAAGGAGGACTTGTGGAACCTCAGGGCCCATAAGGGAAGAACAGGAGGTCCTCTGGAGCAATGCCCCCTCCTTCTGTCTCTGGGATACCATCCATGTCAACACGGGTGCTCCCTGCCCTGCTGGCATTCAACAGCTGAGGTCTGTGGTCAGTGTAACTTGCCATCTAGTTAGTCTTAGCTTGGGCTTGGCAGGGCTCAGAGGTGATCCTTGGCTGACTCTGCCTCACCTCCACTCGTATTGGTATTAAAGACCCCTTTGAGGTCTGGCTGTGACTATCATTAGGCCCTGGTTTAAGAGGTCTGCATTGCAACTCTTGCTATGAAACCATTTCACCCCCGCCATTTCTTAGCCAGATTCTCAGCTCTTTTTGAAATTTGTCAGTGCACATGGGACCAAGCATGGCTCAGGAAAAGGTCAACTTCAGAGCCTGTCTCTGCCTGAGCTTGCCGCATCATCGGGTCTGTGTGACTCTGACCCAGCTTGGTTTAAAGCAGCCACGAAGGTAGCCTCCTCCCCAATCCCAACTTGTTTCTTGGAGTTCCCTTCAATTTACCTAACAGTAAAGGAGAAGAGAGATGTCTGACTGCTTTACTGCTTTTCTCTCTCTCCCCTTATTCTCCTTCTCACAATCTCTGGAGTCAAAAGAGGAGTTGACTTTTCCTAGATTGCTCATTCATTTTACCCTTCTCTGCCATGGAGTTGCCTAAACATCGTAGCAGAAGACCTATCTTTTCTATGCTGGAGGAGTCGTCTCAGAGCATAAGCCCTCCAGGCTAAGTTGTTACTAAAAGGGAGCAATGAAGGGATTTGGAGAAAACTTTCTTAATACCAGGTTGGCCCTCCAGCCTACTGTTTTTTTTTTTTTTTTTTCTTTTTGCGGTATGTGGGCCTCTCACTGTTGTGGCCTCTCCCGTTGCGGAGCACAGGCTCCGGATGCGCAGGCCCAGCGGCCATGGCTCACGGGCCCAGCCGCTCCGCGGCATATGGGATCCTCCCAGACCGGGGCACGAACCCGTATCCCCTGCATCGGCAGGCGGACTTTTAACCACTGCGCCACCAGGGAGGCCCAGCCTACTGTTTTGTTCAAAATCTATTTCGTATGTTAGGAGCTGGCTGATTCCTATCTTTCTCATTGAATTCCTTATGCCACAAATTATAATCTCGCCCCAGGCTAATGGATGGATGAATGCATTTGAAGCACTAGGATAAAGATCTTATATTCTAAGAGGTAAAATGAGGAGTGCATATTTCCAAAGCATTATATCACTGTGCATTTAATTTCTAAATTTATTCAATAGTGTTTTTCTATGAAGACAGCTGAATAAGGGGAGGTTCTTGAGAGAGCTAAACTCAGGATAGGTTGGTATTAGTACAGAAGAGCATGGAGAGGTAGCTGGCAGTATGTCAAGGGAGGCATGTTGAGTATCCAGTGTGCAGTATATGACCACACATCAGAGGGAAAAGGAAGAAAGTTGTAGAAATGCATTTCACAACTGTGTCTAGGACCAACACAGACAAATATGACAATGGGAGAAAAGGAGCTGAAGCATCAATCAGTCTGCAATCCAGTAAAACATCTTGGGAAGAGATTGAAGTAATAAGCTAGAGCAATGATGCTGCATTATCTGAAGACTAGAACTTTAAGAGTCAGTAGTTTTGGTAAGACAGTGCAAGAGAACATAGAAACTTGTTCAGAAACGGGGCAGATTTATTTAGTTGATTGTCCGTGTGCTGTTCCCTTGACTATGGGACCTGACTCAAAATTCAGGAGGTGTTAATGATGAAGGGCCCAATAGAAAGCTCCAAAGGAGAGCAGCTCAAGAGAAACATATGTGAAAATATTTAGCAACTGGACAGAAAGCTTATATTTTACTGAAGGTTGGATAATCACCTGTGGTCAGAAACTTATACCTACAATTTAAATGTCATCTTGCTGCCTAAAAAGTCATGCAAAATGCATAGGTAATTTACTCTTGACTTTGAAGTGTATCAAATAATTTTTAAATTGTATTTTTTTTTTCCTAATTGTGTCATCCCATGGCTGATACCAGTATTTCTTGATATGCACTGACTAGTAAAGAGATGGAAGAAGAAGTTAGTAAAACAAGCCATGTAGCATCAGAACGCTCCTCAGAGAGTGGAATGTGTGCTTCCTTATTGACTCCACATAGGATTCACAAAACAATCCCAGGTGCTAGGGGAAACAGAATAAAGATTATACTGATTCCTATCCTCAAGGAGATTAAGGTCTAATGAGAGAGAAATAAAATACGTAAAATCAACATAAATACATACAGATGTGCACAACAATTACAAGAGTGAGATGGTCATATGGAATCAAGAATTAGGCTGATTAGTTGGGGAATGATTACGTAAACTCCAAAAAGATACATAAAGGAAATAGGGATATAGTATTCAAGGTTGTTATCAGTGCACTTTCACAGAAAAAAATTTAGTTTTATGATACTCCTGGATGTCTAAACCTGTAGCATGCAATCTCCAGCATCTAAGAAATTTTATTTCTAGGACTTACCACCTGGTTCCGAAAATAACTGCAGAGTTTAAGGATCTGTTACCAACCCTCACAAATTACTATTTCTCTAACAAAAGCATCTAAATTAAATATGAGAGTTTGCTATAGTGTGATAACAGATATATGTATGAATATGTAGATCAGCAACTCAAACTTCTCAGGTACTCACAGTTGTGGGATACTTGCCCAGTGGGTTATCTCCAGCCAAAGGGCCAAAAATACTTCCTTTGGCCTTTCCTCCCTTCACCATCACACACAGTGTACATTCCAGTGAGTAAATATTTGTGCTCGAGGACAGCTGCAGAAAATAATATACTGTGACCTACTCTGAAGGCTGATATAAACAGGTTTTTAACTATTAGCTCCCTGAGATCTTCTGTTCTTCTTCTCCAGGCCAGAGGAATCAGAAAGAGAATTGTCTGCCTGTCAGTGAGGAATGCTTTAGACATAATTTCCAAGAAAGGGAGGAATTAAAAGCAGAGGCAACTGAGAAGTCATATTCTTTGTCCAGAGGGGAAACCAGAAAAGACATCCCATTAGAGAAGAAAAAGAACCAGATATTAAAAAAAAAAAATCAATATAGCAGAGTCTAGAGCGAGCTTAGAAGGCTCTGGAATCCTACAGGCTGTTGCAGCCATTTGCCTTGCCAAAAACCCACCCAGCAGTTCTTTAAAAAAAAAAAAAAAAAAAAAAAGCCCATAGGGACTGAAAACATTGACTAATAATTCTTGAATCCATCTCCACAATATTATTCATCTCTGCCAAGGTCAGGTTTGGTCACTGCATGGCTGGAGGTCTGGGCATGCAGTTCCCAGTTTTATTTTTACAGTAGTTATGGAGCCCTTTCTACTTTCAAGGGCCCTCCTGTCACTTATTACCCACCCTTCCAGACCACCCACCCACGTTCCCACACACAATACATCCAGACACACCCACAAATACCCAGATTCTTTAAACCTTATGGTGATTTGGGCTACAGGAATATTGTTTGCTCCAAATGACTTTCCTCTGCATACTTGGAGTTTCCCCAGATAAATCATTTCCACCCTCTGGGGACCTATCTGTGGATCTTTCCACTCAGCAAACATTTACAGAGCACCTACTCTGTGCAGGGCACAGATGGACGTAGGCGCTAAAGGAAGCTACCCAGCAGGCAGGGGAATGCAAGAGTTCCATGCTGCCCTTTGTTTCCTTGCAACGAGATGGGGCTGGGGGGGGAGGGGAGGGGGACAGAGAAGAGGAGGGGAGGCCATATCTAAATGGAGAGACCATTTCTTTCTTTCACCCACATTTCCTCTTTCCGCCTTCCTTTCTCTTCTTTATTCATATCCTCTCTTTATCTCTTCATCTTTTATGTCTCTCTCACTCTCTTTCCCTCCTTCCTCTTTCTCTTTTTTTCTACTAAGATAAAACCATCTCAGAGTTTCCGTCAGACTTGGGAGCTATCACTGTGTTTCTCCCGCCTCTAAATAAATTATTCATGAAAGTAGGCCCTGTGGCCATACAAACTCTAAAAACATAAAAGGAGAGGAAAACACTTGTCCTAACTCAGAAAACCTGACTTTGGGGAAACTGCATTCCTCCACATCCTGACATTGATGCCTGCATATCAGAAAGGCCCAAAGGGAGAATGCAGGGCTCAGTGTAACTGGCCTTCCACAGTCTCCCAGGCCCTGAGCCCTTACGATAATTTATGAGGTGTCAGGATATTCTGACCACAAGGTCGGAATAGAATGGTTTTTACACTTCAGCTGCCATGAAAGAGAAACAATTTAATTTCATTTCACTCTGGCACTGTCTGTTTTCACAATGAACAGGGGATTTGGGTCTCCTGGAGCTTATTTGTCTAAGCACAGACCACGACTGCTGCTGAGACTTGAGATGTCTGATTTTGACTCTAGCTTCCTTCTCCTGCCTTCCCAGTTAAGGAAGGAGGCACTTGCCTTTCCTATAGTAGCAGAGTGAGACAGGAACCCGTCGCACCCTCGCAGTTGTTATGTGCTAGTGACTAAACCAGATTGCACAGTCACTACATCCTTCTCTAACTTTTAGTGGGAACGAGTGGTTCAGGTAAGTAAGGGGTATGAGAGAGCCCTTTCCAAAATTCAGCAGGCCCCAGAGTCTCCGCCAAGTTGTGGTCTGGAGTCTGAAGCAGTGTTTCCCTTGGCCTACAAGCACAGCCTCCTGGCTCCTTCTGAAGCTACAGAACCAAAGACATTCTACTGAGCAGCCTGAAGCTCTGCCTGCCAGCAAAACCCAATGTCTCCTCGGAGAAATCACAGAGTAGGATTGCAATACTCCTTCAGCGACAGAGCAGCCAAGACAGCGAATGCAAGGCAAGTCGGCTTCTCAGGACCCCACCAGCCCTCTCCTCTAAGCCAGACAGGGAAGGTCATCTGAGAATCAGAATGTGACAGATAATTACATTATAGCGCACTCACCCAAGAGGCTTACGTTGATGGAGAGGGGCTCCTGGATTCTTGGGCCTAGAAACAACAGGCCTTCCTGGACCAGTTCATGTGATCTGCTCTGTTAAACCCATCTCGTAGGTTCTGGCCACCTGACAGGCACTAGAAAGACAGGAAGAGTAACAGACTGAAATAGAGTATATTTTATCAATCTTTTAAAGTTTAAGTATAATTAAAGTGAAAAAGGTAAATCTCTACATAATAGGTAATAATTTTAAAGAAACACTAGTGAAAAAAGCAAGGGTACAATACAATGAGAATAATATGCTACCATGTTTTTAAAAAGAGGCTGTTATATATTAACATATACTTAAATAGACATTGTATAGGAAAACAGAAGAAGCTTGTTTTAGGGTTTGTCTTTAGAAAAAGAGAACTAGAAGCCTGAGGGTCAGAATTCAGATGGAGATTTTCTTCTCACTACGTATTTTTCTGTACTTAAGAAAATTTTTAAACCAAGAACTGTTATTAGTTTTACAGAACAATATTCCATTTAAAATATAAAGTAAAATCCCAAAGAATGGTAAAGAGAAAGGAGAAGTAAGAAGAAAAGCAAATGATTCAAGCTTAGAATGCAACTTAATGTTGGGCTAGCCAATTCTCAAAAAAACCACTCCCCTAAATTAAAGCAATGAATTCTTGGTGGGAAGGGTAAAGGAGCTATTTGGTAAATGACCTCTTCGAGTTCCCTTAATAGTAGTATTTAAGTGTATATGGAAGAATTCCTTACTTTCATGTGGATGAGAAGATCACTCCCCTAAAAAGGATTTCAGTCAAAATGATGGAGCCTCCTGCAATTTAGCATCCAATAAGCCTCAGTTTCAAGCAAAGTGCTGAGTCAAACTGGTTTGCTTTCCCCTCTGCCCTAAGTCAAATTTCTGAAGTCCCTTCTCTATACAGCTTGTCCAAGTAATAATCATTCTTCACATTTCCAGAGAATGTCATTGATCCAAGGAGGTGTGTGTGTGGGAAAGAGGACTGGACCCTAGGTCAGACAACATGTGTTATGGTAGTAGCTGTCTCTGGAGTAAATTGATAAATTGTTTAATCTCTCTGGACTTCAGTTTTCTCATCTGCGAAGAGAAGGATTTGAATGACATGCATTACCTTAAAATGTCTTAAATGCTATAGGTCTCTGATTCTGTAAAAATACAGTTATCAGGCTGCATGCAGATGGAGCCTTGTACACACTTCAGGCCAGTCATGGGTTTCCATGGTCGCACTTGACCTTCAGGCAGCTGCATATATGAAAGCACTTTCTGACTTGCTTCTTCATCAGTTAGGGATGATTGAATTGTTGTCCCCAAAATGCTATTCACCACCAGACCATGAAAACAAGGTTCTGAAAGTACATTTGGTCTTGTCACGTGACAAACAGAAGAAACTACTACATTGTGAACTAAGCCTCAAAGGTATCCTGGTATTGCTTTAAGACCTTAGGTGGCTGGCCCACTGCCCCATCCATCATCTGATAGGTAGAGGTTGTCACTGGAGGCTACATCCCTGGTTAGACAAGAAATGCTTCCAAAATGAAGACCTCTCTTCCCATTCTTCATCCCACTGTAGGTGTCTGGCATATCGCAAAGTCCTTTCTGCATGTCAGGACAAAGTACTCTGGTAGAGCAGCTTCATAGTGGTGTCATGGCCATGTGGACCAGAGAGGCCAGAGAGATGGTGAGAGAAAAAGAATAAAAGAACTGCCAGGACAGCAGCCCCCATCAACCCACTTTACTCTCAGGTGGGAAACATAAGAACTCAGTTGCTTAGCAGCCAACCTGAAACACATCTGATTATTTCTCTGTGAATTTCCCCTCCTCCAATGTTTCCATTCAAAACATAACTGTTCCTCATTTCTTTCCCCAAATATTCCAATTCATCATTGCCATGTATGTCCTATTCTTCTCAACCCTATAACACAGTCTTGATTGGTCTTTCCTATTTGGCTGTGCTTTTGAATTTATAACCCTGCCACAACTTCAGTACTCTAATATAGCGATGAAAAACACAGATTCTAGAGAGATAATATAGGATAGGGGTTAAGAACATGAACTCTGGAGGCTTCCCTGGTGGCGCAGTGGTTGAGAGTCTGCCTGCCGATGCAGGGGACGTGGGTTCGTGCCCTGGTCCGGGAGGATCCCACATGCCACAGGGCGGCTTGGCCTGTGAGCCATGGCCGCTGAGCCTGCACGTCCGGAGCCTGTGCTCCACAACGGGAGAGGCCACAACAGTGAGGCCCGCGTACCGCAAAAAAAAAAAAAAAAAAAAAAGAGTCATGTACCAAAATGTTCATTGCAGCTCTATTTGCGGTAGCAAGGAGATGGAAGCAACCTAAGTGTCCATCAACAGATGAAAGGATAAAGAAGATGTGGCACATATATACAATGGAGTATTACTCAGCCATAAAAAGAAACGAAATTGAGTTATTTATAGTGAGGTGGATGGACCTAGAGTCTGTCATACAGAGTGAAGTAAGTCAGAAAGAGAAAAACAAATACCGTATGCTAACACATATATATGGAATCTAAGAAAAAAAAAAAGGTCATGAAGAACCTAGGGGTAAGATGGGAATAAAGACACAGACCCACTAGAGAATGGACTTGAGGATATGGAGAGGGGGAAGGGTAAGCTGTGACAAAGTGAGAGAGTGGCACGGACATATATACACTACCAAACGTAAAATAGATAGCTAGTGGGAAGCAGCCGCATAGCACAGGGAGATCAGCTCGGTGCTTTGTGACTGCCTAGAGGGGTGGGATAGGGAGGGTGGGAGGGAGGGAAATGCAAGAGGGAATCTCTTCCCTACATATGGGAACATATGTATATGTATAACTGATTCACTTTATTATACAGCAGAAACTAACACACCATTGTAAAGCAATTATACTCCAATAAAGATGTTAAAAAAGAAAAAGAGAATTCTAACAATGAACAGCTCCTTGACAAGACATCCAAAAAAGTTTGAACTAGATTTGTGAATGCTCCAGCTGGTAGTAATGTAATGAAATTATAGATTCAAGTGAATGAAAAGGTAAACCTTATGGCTGCCAGGTTTAAAATATTTGGCTGTGGTTCTGAAATTGATCCAAGCTCATTAGCCATTGAATGGGTCAAAGGAAAAGGGTTAAAGAAGCCATGACAATCAAAAGCACAGATGCTACCGAGGAACCATGCCTTCCTCCCAAGGAGCTGCACAGCCCCATGCTAACTGAAGATACAATCACAATGTCCCTGGTAAACTCTAAACTGAAAAGTTATCTCAAGGAAGAAGAGAGAAAGAAGAAATGAGCCACGAGCCCGCAGATAAACCTCCGTTGGATCAAGTCAGTTGTTTTCCCAATCTCAGTGTAATCACCTTAAAGGTCAAAAAGACTGTTACACTGTCATAAAGGATTATAGGATAATATACAACATTTTACTATTCAAATTATTACTCTTATCCAAGTGAAATACATAGATTAATTGTTCAGAATCATTTGGTTTATTTCAGCCTGCCTGTATTGTCTTAACCCAATTGGTGTTTACTTTGAATTATGTGATTGTGGCTGAAACAGCTCCTTGATGAAATCAATAATGATTTCCAAAGAGTGCTTATGTTTAAGAGTAAAGTGTGTAAATATCCACATTTTCCTGAATCTGTTGTTAAGTAAAGAGATGTTATTAGGCTTAAATAATACGATTATTTGGAAGAGCCAATCATTGCACATAAAACAGATGCACATTAAATAATACATTGGAAGAATGTAAGAAACCAACAACAATAACAAATCACAAGCTTGCCTTTTACTAGCTGTGTAAGCTTGGGAAATTTCTTAACCTGTCTGTGCCACAGTTTCCTCATCTGAAAAATGGGATGATGACAGATCTACCTCACAGTGCAGTGTCAACTCTTAAATGATTTAACATAGGTAAAGTGCTAAGAAAAACGCCTGACACATAGCACTATGTATTAACATTATTATTATTGTTGTTGTTGTTGTTAGCTATCTTGGATATGAGATTATCCTTGAGGCCCTTGGCTCACTGTTTTGGGTTCAACAAAAAAAGTAAGGATGCTATTTGTGAATCTTTCAGGACTTTCCAGAGCCTCTGACTACTTCACCCCTTCGTCACGACTGTCATTAGCTCTGTTTCTTCATGTGCAAATGTAAAGCTTCATCCATCTTTAGTGACACATGTTTACTTACTTACATACCTATCCCTCACTTGTCCATATCCTCTCAAAAAAAATAAAGCTTGTCTTGCTCTTTAATTTTGAATCATTTTCCTCCACTTTCCTGTTCAAAGCTCTCCTAGTATTTAGATTGGAATACTAACAGAATAGCTGAAAGTTTGAAAGGAAGAGTCAAACTAACGATAATATTTCATGGAATTCTTGTTTCCTCAACATCTTTGTTTCTGTAAGGGAAAATGTTCCATTTGGGTCTGCTCTCAGTCAAGGGAAATTAAGGAAGGCATTTTTCCATGTGAAATGAATAGGGTAGTGTAGCAGACACTGTTCATTATCTACCTACCATCCATCTCCCCATCTTACCTGCTAATTACACTCCAGATATATTTAGGTAGCCAGCAGACTCCATACTTCTGAAGAAGTTTAGCCCCTTCTCCAGCCCCACTTGGCATTCCCTTCTCTTTGCCAGTGATCAGAGATTGGCATGTGACCCAGCTCTTGCTAATGAAATAAAAGAGAAAGTCTGCTTGGGGGCAGGTGAGAGAAGCTTCTAGAAACTATTTTCTTTCTTTAAAAAAAGGAGACAAAAAACTCTCAAGGAGCAAAACTTTCCCTCTATCCCTAAATGTAACGAGGTGAGAATGGGATGCTGGGAGCTGTGGCAGTCATCTTAGCATAATGAGGTACAAGTCTAAGAACTAAAGGACAACATGCTGACAATGGTAGAGTAAAAAGAGAGGAAAAAACAGGGGACTTTGATAATATAACTGAGCCACTCCAACTGCCCTGGAACAGTTTATCTCCAGAATTCTTTTAGTAAAGTGTAAAGCAGCTGTAATTTGGTCTTCTATTCTTGATAGCTGATCATAATTTATGATCAGATCACAAGGAATGTCAAGTCCTTTGTAATAGCACATTCATTCATCCTTGAGAATCTACTGTGAGAGCTAATAAATAATTATTCATACTTTTAAAGATCTTTCTGTATTTCAAAGTATTGTCACATCTCTATGATTTCTTCTTTACAGATTTTTCTCTTAAAATGTACTTATATAATATTGTAATTATCTCATCTCAGTTTACTCCAAATTTTTATAAGTACAAAATGTTTTATTCTCTCAAATTACAAATTTAAATTATTATAATTTTTTATTTTTCTGTCCCCTATACTTATCATTCCCTCCTAGGGAAGATTTTGCTAAAAGCATGGATTTGGAATCAGAGAGACCCAGAGTCATATCTACTAGCCCTGTGAAGGGTAAATTACTTATTTTCTCTGACACTTAATTTCCTCATCTAAAAATAATATCTAGGGCTGATACCTAGACGAAATGAGATGACATCAGTAAAATGCTTGTCTAATCTTGTTACAGAATGAAAACTTTAAAAATTGTACAGGAAAAGAAAAGGGGGAAGTGGGGATAGGGAAGAAAAAAAGTGAAGGAGGAGGAAGAAAAGGGAATAAAGAGGAAAAGGAAAACATCAAGAGAAGAAGAAAATGAAAGGAAGAAGGAGGAGGGGCAAAAGAAGAAAGGGAAAAGAAAAAGAGGAAAAAGAGCCAAGAAAAAGGGAAAGAAGGAGGAAGAAGTTAGAAAGTAAGGAGAAGAGGGAAAATAGGAGGAAAAGAAGAAGGATAAGAAGATGAGAGGAAAAGTGATGACAACGATGATGATGATGATGACGATGATGATGATTTTCCAAAGAAGAACTGAGAGGTTAAGGTAAATTTTAGAGCCCAGACAAAACCCCTATCATCTACATCTTAATACACTGTGATTTTTTCCCCCTAAAGCTTTGGTATTATGTATGGCTGACTGTCATACAGCTTGAATCTAGTTACTCCGATATCACTACAAAGAAAATTACAAAGGATTATAAACCTTGGGCAATAGTCCTCATATTTCAAAGAAGTGGTTGATTCATTAAGATTCCAGTGTAATCAAAGAACTTGAAGAAGTCCCTGGAGTTTGTTTTTGTCAAACGTGAGGTACAGCTAAATTAAATGAGTAAAAATTAAGTGAGTGATTCATTGGATTTCTTCTATAATGACCAGGTGTCCTCCTTCTTCAGTGATGACGTGACAAGAGGAAAGAGGCTTTTTTCCTGATACGAGAGAAAGGTCTTCTTGACAGTGAGGGCTAATAGAAACCTTTTAGTTACCATCCCATTGGTTACAAGTCATTTCCTACAGAGTCTAAAAAGCTGGACTGATTTTATGTAATCAGGGCAAAGTACAGGGCAAGTGACGATACGTAGAGGACTAGAAAAATCTCTCAAGGAGCTTCTGGACCCACACTTTTGTACTGCAGTCAGTTCCCATCTATTTTCCACAATGGGGAATTGGGGGAGGGGTCTTCCTTTCACTTCTTTAGGTTTGTTTGTGAACATCAGCTCTCTCCCCTTCTCTTCCTTTCTCTCTCAAATGCTGGCATGGATCCTACATCTGCACCCCTCTCCTTCCTGCTATGAGAAACACATCTACCCTTCCCTTTTTGTCTATCCTTCCAGCTCCAAACCACTTCTGTTTCAAGCTTTTATTGGTATGCGTTCAAGCCTGAGATTTTCTGACTTTCCCAAGTACCATAGTCCCACAAGAATCCTCTTCCATGTCAGGTTGTATTGTCATTAGCAACCACTTCTCAGACACATTCTTGGATGTTATTGCTATTTCTCATTCTCCCCTCTACAAGGTAAGAGCTTAGTCTAATGCTGTCCTTCATCACCATCACCCCAACCCCCATCCTCTAATCCTGATGCCCCTATCTTCTGCAGGGTAAAGCTTAAAAGCTTAAAACCTTCCACTTTGGAATTTTGTTGCCTTGCATCACAATTCCAGTTCAGTGACTTCACCCAAGAAAGGCAAAGGAAGGAAACTCTTGCACTGGCCTGAATTAATAATGAAGAAAGGGGAGAAGTCTAATCTTTCCAGTGCAGAAGATGTGTGTATTGTTTGTTGCGAGTAGCCCTCAGGGAGGGAGAGGTTTCAAGTTCAGCATTTATGTGGCACATTTTTCAATTAGACAATATACTGTATGGCATTTCCCTTCCTCCCCCAACCCCTTCCCTTTTATTACCACATGACTTCATCTCTGCATGTGACTGACAGAGCCCATTGGGCTCAACATTGATAAAAAACATCTGGGGAGAAAAATTACAATTTAGAAAACAATTAAGTACATCAATTTCAATTCATTTAGTTGGCCAGAGAAAGAAAAGTTCTTTCAAAGAGGTAACTTGATCTACAGTGGTCATGGATTAAAGGGCACGAAGATCTGTTTTCTCCAGGTCATAGTGTGGAGGAATGCATCTTAACTCAGAGCTCTAAATGCAGACATAAACTATTTGCGATTTTTAACAAAGAATAAACCACTGAGAGTTTCCCTAATTTTCTCATTTCTTCGATATTTTTTTCCCTACTCTTCCCAAATTCCCAAGAACTTAAGAGCTTCCTCAATGGATATGTATTTCTCTCTCAAATGCTCACCATATGCTCATTTGTTATGGGAGCTCTGTAAGTGAACCTTGGTTTACTATTAAAGACCCCATTTGAGGGACTGAGGTTTGTGGGGTGTTTATGACTTTCCCATCCATTTTCCTCACTAACTCTGTGAACATCCATGGGTCCATTACCTTCAGGTGTTCAGAACCTTTATGAATCATGGTATAACTTTTCATTCACAAAACCTTAAATAAATAATTTTTTTCCAGTTTTACCGAGAAATAATTTACATACACCACTGTACAAGTTTAAGGCATACAGCATGATCGTTTGATTTCCATCTGTCGTGACATGATTACCACAATAGGTTCAGCTAACATCCATCTTCTCATATAGATACAATAAAAAGAAAAGAAAGGAAAAAAAATTTCTCCTTATGGATGAGGAGTCAAGATTTACCTTCTTAACAACTTTTCTATATATCATTCAGTAGTGTTAGCTGGACATGTAATTACATCCCTAGTACTTGTCTATCTTATAGCTGGAAATTTGTACATTTTGATCACCTTCCTCCAATTCTCCCTCCCTCAACCCTCCTTCTCTGGTAACCACAAGTCTGATCTCTTTTTCTATGAGCTTGGTTTTGTTTTGCTTTGTTTGGGTTTTTTTTAGATTTCATATATAAGAGAGATCATACAGTATCTGTCTTTTTCTGACTGACTTATTTTACTTAGCAACATGCCTTCAAGTTCCAAATGGTAGGGTTTCCTCATTTTTTTGGCTGAATAATATTCCATTGTGTGTACATATACAACTTCTTTATCCTTTTATCCATTGATGGACACTTAGGTTGTTTCCATGTCTTGGTTATTGTAGGTAATGCTGCTGTTAACATGGGGATGCAGATATCTTTAGAAGCTAGTGTCTTCATTTCCATTGGATAAATTCCAGAAGTGGAATTTCTGAATCATATAGGAGGTCTATTTTTATTTTTTTAAGGATCCTCCACACTGCTTTCCATAGTAGTATCTTATCCTTGAATAGATAATAGTCATTCTTCTTGTGAGGAGAAGCAAAGTTAGAAACAATCTATGTCATCATCTTGGTGATGTCACCTCCCAAATAAAGAATCTTAGTACCATCAAGGTTGGCTCTGGGTGCCTCATCCCTTGCCAGAAGCATATATCTAGGTAAATATTATAACCACTGCTCTCATTTATTAAACACCTATCATAGAACAGTCACTGTAATTCACATCTTTTTTTTTTTTGCGGTACACGGGCCTCTCACTGTTTTGGCCTCTCCCGTTGCGGAGCACAGGCTCTGGACGCGCAGGCTCAGCGGCCATGGCTCACGGGCCCAGCCGCTCCGCGGCACGTGGGATCTTCCCGGACCGGGGCACGAACCCGTGTCCCCTGCATCAGCAGGCAGGCTCTTAACCACTGCGCCACCAGGGAAGCCCTGTAATTCACATCTTGATTATAATATCTAATTTACTTGTCACATCAATCCCATTAAGTAGGTATTATCATTCCCATATTTTACAGATGAGAAATTGATGATCTTATTTTAAGATTATTAATATTCTCACCCACATAAAAGAGGAATCACTTGAACACAGATTTCTCAGCTTCTTCAATTCATGTTTTAAATACCACATACAGAAAAAGAGCAGCCTAGGAAATAAACTCTAGAAGGTAGAATTCAGTGATAACTTTGAATCAAAAGTCTCTAGCCACATTTAATTAAGAAAACATGTATAAAATAACTAGCTAGTGCCTGGCCCAAAGTAATTCCTCAATAAATGATAGCTTAATTATTACATAAAACCATCTCCACTTATTCCCCGGCCCTTACCCTCAATTTCCCTCAAACTTTACAATACACTTGGGATTATCATATACACTGCTGAGGTTTTATTACAGTCTCCACTCAAAATCATCACCTATGTGGTCTAAAGACCTAAACACGAGATCCAGAAGCAGGTATTTTATGTGATCTGACTGAGAAATGTTAACTATCAGGAAATCCCATTCCAGGAAGGAAGGAGCCAACAGGTAGAAAAGGTCCTAAAGGTGACCTCACTCATTTTCTATTAAAGTCTGCCTTGGATGAATGGATAGGGAAGATGTGGCACATATATATACAATGGAATATTACTCAGCCATAAAAAGAAACGAAATTGAGCTATTTTTAATGAAGTGGATGGACCTAGAGTCTGTCATACAGAGTGAAGTAAGTCAGAAAGAAAAAGACAAATACCATATGTTAACACATATATATATGGAATTTAAGAAAAAAATGTCATGAAGAACCTAGGGGTAGGACAGGAATAAAGACAGACCTACTAGAGAATGGACTTGGGGATATGGGGAGGGGGAAGGGTAAGCTGTGACAGGGCGGGGGAGTGGCATAGACATATGTGCACTACCAAACGTGGAATAGATGGCTGGTGGGAAGCGGCCGCATAGCACAGGGAGATCAGCTCGGTGCTTTGTGATCACCTAGAGGGGTGGGATAGGGACGGTGGGAGGGAGGGAGACGCAAGAGGGAAGAGATATGAGAACATACGTATATGTATAACTGATTCACTTTGTCATAAAGCAGAAACTAACACACCATTGTAAAGCAATTATACTCCAATAAAGATGTAAAAATAAATAAATAAATAAATAAATAAATAAATAAATAAAATAAAGTCTGCCCTGGGAACCAGCTTGCAACACACCCACTCTTACAGCATGCGTTTCATTTTGCCTACTGTAGACAAAGAATGCAATCACAATAATATCATGAGGCCATATGGAAGTGTGGGGTTAGGGCATACTCATTTTGTAATGAGCCAGAGTCGACTGATAGGATCACTCAACAAGTGGACCACTTTGGCACTAGGAGGGCTGGAGGCTAGGAAACATGAACAGAGTGGATTTGATGTCAGTGAATAGATGGTAAAGTGAAAAGAAAAATGATGTGTGGATTAGAAGGCATTTGAAAGGCAGAGGGAGCTGGCCACTGGAGGCGTTACAGTTGAACAAAGGAGCCTACAGGCTACTGAAATTCAAGGGTTTGGGTTCCTGGGTAGGGAATCCAGGCATGATCTGGCAGCTCAGAAAAGTCAGAAGGTTGCTGGGAAGAGCTTATTTGACTTAATTGTAACAGTAGAGAGATGGAAAAAATACCTAATTCCAACAGAAGAGCACTTGGGTCCCTGGAAAATCTAGGCTATAGGTGAGCGATGGGGAGATCACTGTGAATTGGAATATTTAAGGGACATCTGTTAGAGGAGGCCTCTTGGTAGGATTTGATGAAATGAGAAGAAATCAGGATGGCCTGTTTGTTAAAGGTGAACAATTGGACAATAGCAGGAAAGCAAAAGTGGACATGGTGACAGTAAGGAAAAGATGGAACTAAAAATGCGTCTAAAGACTGCTGAATCCCTCACCATCCCCCACCCCGTCATGAGTCCAACAAGTAAGCAATGAAGAAATCTTGTGCTTGATTTCTTGATTAAAATAGGAAGAGAACAGTTACCTTCTCCTGGCTCAAATTTTCTTTCTGAGAAAGGAAAAAGTTGTTCATGATATGTTGGTTTCAGTTTTCATTTTTATTTTTTGTTTATTTTGGTTGGGTTTGGTTTTTAACCTCCCCAGGTCAGTTCAGGACAATAAGGCAATTCAAATTTAAAGGTATTGCTGAACTTATCAGAACCATTTGTCTTCTTTGACTTTAAAAGCCAGGCACAAAATGTTGCAAAATAAGATTTCCAGTCTTCCTGGCCTCTGCTTGTGCCAAGAATGCCCCATGACTGCCCTTTGAGAGGTAACAGCCTTTCAGATCATCAAGAAACCCTGGAGGTTGCTAATAAAAAGAAAATGATTTTCCATACAAAGTAAACAGATCCCTACCGCACGTCTAAAAGGATTTGGCTTTAGATGTGGGTGAAGGTTTGGAGTGGAGTTTTAATTTTTATATTACAGAAGCTCATTCTGAGCTTGAATTTTCATGTTATTCTTCAAAGTACAACAGAACCCCCTGTCAGGATATATCCAGCAACTGCATTCTTAGAACAGCTGTAAATTAGCCTGCTTTTCCTTTTCTCTCTTGAACTTGAGGTTCCTTTTAGGGACGCAGCAGAAACCCTTTAGGATGAAGGAAGTGAACTTTAGAGGATCTGTCCTCTTACCTAGAAGGATTGTTTCTATGGAATCTAGTCTTCTCTAGTTTCCCCCCCAAAACTGAAGCCTACTTTTTAGCATCAACAAATCATAACAGGCAGATTCTGAACCAGAAAAATCATCTTCCTGGGCTAAATTCTTTGTCTTTGCACAGCTGAGCAGAAGATATGTACAGTAAAATTTTTCATGTGAATTAAAAGAAAAAAGAGAGAGAGAGAGAGAGAATTCCCTTCTCTAATATCATCTCTTTATTTATAAAACACTTCTGAGTTCATTGGCAGAAAGGTACAATCTAATGTAACATACGGGGTGGTCCATTTAAAACAGTCCCCTTTAACACAGGATAGTTTTAAGTGTGGCCCATTATAAATGGGTCACCAGATGTATTGTTATGTCAGTCCTTCCTGGCATTGTAAAACTAGGGAAGTCTTTCAGGGGTTGGGAGTGTATGTGGAAATGCAGGGAGGCTGATTGAGCTTTACAGCTCTGAGGAGAAAAGGAATCCATGAGGAAGCCTGATTTTATACCTGGGATATAAGATACAAGAAAACAGATAGGAAATGTGTTCAATCGTAGTACCTTTGTTGTCACATGTAAGATTTTTTATTGTTAGTTTGGTTTTTTTTGTTTCGGAGTTTGGGGTTTTTTTAACCTCCCTGCTGGTTGCATTTCATTTACTCATTCAGAAAATATTCACTGAGCATCTATGTTGGGACAGCACTCTACTGAATCCTGGGGATGACAATAAAAAAGCAAAGGCAATGCTTTCCAGAGCCTATATTCTATTGTATAGAGATAAACAGATATAGCCATAGTATGTTGCTGACATAATGTCAGATACTGATAATGCTCTAGAGAAAAATACAGAAAGTGAGGAGGAAAGGGAAGAAAGAGGAGAATTAGGGAAGTCCTCTTTCAGCTGAAGGAAGTAAAAAGGTAAGCCATATGCATACCAAGGAGAGGAAACAGCAAATGCAAAGGCCAAGAGGCAAGAGTGTTCTTGGTCCTTCCAGGAACAGCAAAGAAGGAAGAGCCTAGAGTATAGGTCCCTGTGAGAGACTCCAGCTTTATTCAAACTTTTCTGAAGTTAAAGATAAGGGATGGAAGTGGAATGGGATAGAACTTGGGTTACTGTTATTTAACTGAAAGTAGAAATTGAGGCAAAGAGGCAACAATTAAGCTACTTTCCAAGCCCCCAGGGAAGTAATCACAGAGGATGGTATATGGTTAACAGGGAATCAGAGGGTGAGGGGAGAGAGGGAAGAACTTTGCCCACTAAAGCAAATGGGGGCAACCACATTTTGACTGAAGACTAGGTGAGTATGGTGATGCCCTACCAGGCGGGCATCTGTAGAAAGGATCACAGTCATCACATTCCAGATTAAAAGCAATCCACCATAATTTCCCAGGGACATTAAATTTTAAATATGCCTATTTGTACACTGAGTCACCTGGCATCACCCTTCTTCCTGATCATAGTGGCTTCAAACTGCAAGGGAAAGAGTGACTTGAGCATCAGACACCCAAACCCCAGGCCAGAGCCTGTGTTGAGTGCTCATCTTTCCTTAGCCAAGGAGCTAATACTCCACTGTGGACAATCTGGGCTCTTGGCTCCTTACACCATTTCTTCTGAAGCCAGGCTTGTGGTCCCAGGACCTGCTCACATTACAGAGAGAGTTAGGCTTTCTCATTAATCTCTGTCAGGACCCTGTCCTCAGATTAGCAACCACTGAAACATAATCCCTGTGACGAAGAAATGGAGGGCCTGGCCCAGAGGATGTTTGTTTGGCATTTGTTTGTTTACTTATTTTTTAATATTCATTTATTTTATTGAAGTATTATTGATTTACAATGTTGTGTTAGTTTCAGGTGTGCAGCAAGGTGATTCAGTTATACATATATGTACATATTCTTTTTCAGATTCTTCTCCATTATAGGTTGTTAAAAGATGTTTAATATAGTTCCCTGTACTACACAGTAGGTCCTTGTTGTTTACTTATTTTATATATAGTAGTGTGTATATTGTAATCCCAAACTCCTAATTTATTGCTCCCCCTCCCCCTTTCGTAACCATAAGTTTGTTTTCAATGTCTGTGAGTCTATTTCTGTTTTGTAAATAAATTCATTTGTATCATTTTTTTACATTCCATATATAAGTGATATCATAAGATATTTGCCTTTCTCTGTCTGACTTACTTCACTTAGTATGATAATCTCTAGGTCCATCCATGTTGCTGCAACATATATATATATATATATATATATATGTTATATATATGTTTTATATATATATATGATAGATATATCACATCTTCTCTATCCATTCACCTGTCAGTGGACATTTATGTTGCTTCTATGTCTTGGCTTTTGTAAATAGTGCTGCTGTGAACACTGGGGTGCATGTATCTTTCTGAATTGGAGTTTTTGTCTTTTTCGGATATATGCCCAGGGGTGGGATTTGCTGGATCATATGGTAGCTCTATTTTCAGTTTTTTAAGGAACCTCCATACTGTTCTCCATAGTGGCTGCACCAATTTACATACCCACCAACAGTGTAGGAGGGTTCCCTTTTCTCCACATCTTCTTCAGCATTTGCTATTTGTAGAATTTTTAACGTTGGCCATTCTGATATGTGTGAGGTAATAACTCATTGTAGTTTTGATTTGCATTTCTGTAATGTTTGCTTATTTTTTAAAGAAATAAAAAAAGCTCAGTTTCCTATCTCACAGGACTGGTGAAAGAATTAAGTGAAATAATGGATGTAAAGAACTTAGCATTCACTGAGTGTTTACTACTATTATTATTTCACCACTTCAAAAGAAATTCCAAAGGGTTGAAGAGAGGAAGAGACAGAGAAAAGTATTTCTCACGTACCTTCTGAGCCAGAGAGAGGGCCAAAGGGCTAATATTCCAGAGACAGAGTAAAATTTCACGTCAAGAAATGGTAGCTTGACCCAGTGCAACACCCAGAAAGGCCTAATGAACAGGACTCAACATGCCACTGGATATTTCATTGTTTGGTGGGCTGGCTCTCATAATTTAAATGCAGTTTTAACAATACATATTGTCAGAGAACATCTGGTAGACACAGAGGGGCTGTCTGCCACATTCCTTTTTCCTTCTTGACAAATATTCCTCTAACCCTAGAGGGGGTGAGAACCAGACATTCTTCCATGACATCCTTTTGTTCTTCTTACAGTAACTGAAATCCTTTCTGTACACATATTTAATCCAGTGGTGCAGGAAAATCGCAGGCTTTTTCGTCTGGCGAAAGTCCCAAGTGCAGGTGTTGGCTGCCTTCCCAAGACACTTTAAGAGTTCCTATCAAGAGACTGCGTCATTTCATCTCCAGTGCACAGCATGAAGATGTTACATGATTTAAAATTTTCTTATTATTTCCGGATCTCAGTCACTAAGGACACTCAGACACTGAAGACAATTTGGAATATCTTCCCAGCTCTGCCCCTCCTTTAACTGTGTCCCTCAACTACAGCCCACAGCTGTGGGGAGAGAGGATGGGATACACACAGTCATATTGTACAGCTGATGGGACAAGAGGTGAAACTCTAACCTGTGCCAGGTCAATTGGTGACCCTTTCCAGTGAAATGAGAACTGAGAGCAAGATCAAGGGCTACTGAGAAAGAGTCAGCCGCTCCCTGTGGTTAAACCCAGAACATGCAAACCAGAAAGCCATGGTTGCCCATGTTTCCTGTCATACGAAGTAGCAAGCAGAGAATGCCACCCACAGGGAAAGAGAAAAATGAAGCATTGAAGGCAAATCCAGCTTCTGTACCCTGACACTGAATTAAATCGCAGAGACAGAGTTTTGGGTGAAGTAGAAAAGATTAGTTTTATCGCTTTGTCATGCAAAGGGGGCCACAGCAGCCTAATGCCCTCAAAACTGTGTCCCCACCTGGAGGCGGTAGTGAGGAGTTTTATAGTAATGGTTCAAAGAGGGCGTGATCAGCTCGTGGACATTCTTCTGATGGGTTGGTGGTGAGGTAAGTGGGAGTCGGCATCATCAACCTTCAGGTTCCAACTGGTCTAGTGTCTAAGTGCTTGTGGACAGCATACAGTTAAATTCTCCCACCTGGTGAAGGTTTCAGCATCTGCAGAACAGCTCAGAGATATTGTTATGTGTATTCCTTGAGGGGGAACCAGGACCCTGCCCCAAGTTTGCACTGTTGTATCTTTTGACTGTTCCTCCCGTGTCTCCACATCCATTCCCTTCCCTAATTAGCGACTGTTTGAACCTGCTCACTGGAACTCAGGAAAGGTCATGGAGGCTGAATAAAGCCTATTTCCTGTAATCAAGAAATGGGGACACAGACAGGCTTTTGTGGCTAGGAGCCCCACAGGATCCTACTTTGTTTCGGTGTATGTGCAGAGAGAAGAAAAGGCTCAAGATGGAGAGGGTCTATTTCCTGGTTCCCAGTGGCTTTCTTGCCTCTGGTCCCATCCTGAGACCCAGCTGTACTCTGCCCTTGAGTTTTATAAGGCACCCTTGCATCCATATTCTAAACCTTCCCCCTTTTAACCCAGCTAGAGAGTGATCCAGTGTATTTCTTGAGTCCTCTATCTTCCATTTCCCTCAGAACACTGACCCTGCATTTCGTACACAGTGGGAGGCACATTCTCCTATTTAGGGCCCACGGGTGACTAGGTTCCTTTACCTGCATTTATATCTCCAGTTTGCCTGTAGCTAACATAGAACCTGTCGTCGCTAGGGGAATGCTTATTACTCCATCCCTCAGTTTCCACAGACTTCCAGTCCACTTTCAGGAGAGACAGTAGGGGAAGGAGGGAGCATTTCTATCCCTTATGGTCTCTAACTCACTCTTCTGCACAGAAAGAGCAGCTACTTCTTTCACTGAGATTGGGAGAAGTGACTGGAGTCACAGAGTAGGTATTTTCTTCTCTCTTACTTGCTCTTGTTTCACTGTGGAAAGAAAGTGTAGAGGCCTCACAATCCTTTCCCATCGGTCCTACATCCTCCCTGGGTAAAGGGAGACTGCAGATCTCCTTGTACATGTCTTGGCAAACATCAACTCTTCAGACCTGATTCTTTCCTGGGAGTTGGTGTGGGGAGGAGGGGAAGCAGTGGGCTGGTGAGGGCAATAAAGTCCCAAGATCTAGACTTGTGGAGGGGAGACAGAGCATGTGAGGAAGGCTTATCTGGGCTGCAGATCCAAGATACGTTCTCCAGCCTTCCTTTATACACAGTAAAGTAATATTTGATCCTTGATTCCTGAGTCTATTTCTAAACTGGGTAAACCATTTAGAGGAAAGAATACAATTGGTCCCTCAGGATCCTCACCAGTCTTGAAGATACTTTAAGGAATGTTGAGTGCCATGAAAGAAATAAATATCTAACTATAGAATTAGGTGCACTCATGAAGACTCTGCTGTGTGATTGCCTATTAAAAGATGTGTAATCTACCAGGGTATCTTAGTTGTTCTCCTTTATTTCCTAAACTGGTAATAGGTAACATATTCTACCTAGTGACTGTAGTTGAAAATCTTCGTCTTTCTTGATTCCTTTCTTTTTCTCATTAACCTCATCAAAATCAACAACTCCGGGCCTCCCTGGTGGCGCAGTGGTTGAGAGTCCGCCTGCCGATGCAGGGGATACGGGTTCGTGCCCCGGTCTGGGAGGATCCCATATGCCGCGGAGTGGCTGGGCCCGTGAGCCATGGCCGCTGGGCCTGCGCGTCCGGAGCCTGTGCTCCGCAACGGGGGAGGCCACAACAGTGAGAGGCCCACATACCACAAAAAAAAAAAAAAAAAAAAAAATCAACAACTCCTATTGATTTTACCTTCCCAGGGTTTCCTCTGTTCTTATGGCACTGCTTAAGTTCAGGTCCCTTTATCCCTAGGTTTTTTTTTTTTTTTTTTTTTTTTTTTTTTTGCGGTACGCTGGGCATCTCACTGCTGTGGCCTCTCCCGTTGCGGAGCACAGGCTCCGGACGCTCAGGCCCAGCGGCCATGGCTCACGGGCCTATCCACTTCACGGCATGTGGGATCCTCCCGGACCGGGGCACGAACTTGTGTCCCCTGCATCAGCAGGCGGACTCTCAACCACTGCACCACCAGGGAAGCCCTATCCTTAGTTTTAATCACTGCTGAATCTTTCTGGTTGTCTTCTTGCCTCCAACCCCTTTCACACTGTAGCAAGAGTTACCTTTGTGAAATAAACCTGATGAGGTCAGTGCCCTGACTAAAATCCTTAGGTAGTCCTACAACCTTTTGCCTGTAGGACAATCTGAATGTACAAGACCTATCACAATCTGCCCCAGTCTACAATCAGCAAGTTCACTTTCTTCCATCATGCTTTATGATGTTCCAGCATATCTACATCTGTAGCACCATGCCCCAACCTGATACCCCAACCAGATTTATATACTCATCATTTCTTCGTACATGCTATTAAATGCCCAACCATTTCACTGTGCCTGAAACATTGTTTCGCAGGCCTCTCTGACTCAAGAACAACCCTTTTATCCCTGGCTAAGATTTAAATCTTATGTGAATTTGGTACCCTTCGTGCTCCTCGTTGCTATTTCCAAACGAATCTCATTCTCTTTCCTCCCTAGACACTCTCAGAGTTGTCTCATGTAAATAAATTATATTACTCATTGTTCATCATTGTTGATGTCGCTCACCATCCCCTAGATAATACCCCTTTATATCCCACTGATTTTAGTTCTTGGTTCACTTTCACTCTCTCCAGTTCTGCTAATGTCTCAATTCTTTGAAGATTGCTATATACACAGTAGACGACTCTAGATTATCAGTTTCTTGAATTCCTCTCTTCCAGTGATCCAGCCCTCCACACCACCCAGGCCATTCATTTATATATTCATAACCTTAGACCTTCTCATTACCAGTAATCTCTCCATAATCTCAGTTTAATTCATTCCATTCTCTAACCATAACCTCCATCCATCCCTCTAGTGCCCCAGTTCCAACTTCACCAGGATCTCTAATCCACTGATCTTTCTACCTTTTCACTGTCTCTAACCTTCTTAATAGTCTCTCTTTCTCCTCTCCTGATTCATCTTAAATTCCACAATCAATCAATATACTCACTTCTTTTCATATACCCTCAGTTCCTTGTTGTACTCACTTGACAAAACCACAACCCTGGTTAAATTCATCTCTTTACCTAATTTGTGCCTTCATTCATGCAAAAGAATGCGCTGAAGACAAATGCTCTTGATTATGAACCTCAAGTGAACCCATATGCTGCTTGATGATCATATTATTTTTCTCCCATCTAAAGTCAATCCCTCCACTTGCAAACTAGATCCCATCTTGTCTTACTTACTCAGTGACGTCGCTCTAGCAATTCTCCCATTTCCTCTCGTCAATCACAGATGTCTCCCTCTCTACCAAATCTTTCCCATCAGTCTACAAACTCAATCAAGTTATTTCTCCCGCCTTAAAAACAAAAACAAAAAACCCTTCTCTTGGCCCTACTTCCCTTGCTTGATACTGCCTTATTTGCAAATATGCTTCCCTTTCTAGCAAAACTCCTTGAACAACTTGTCTATATTCATTCTCTACAATTCTTTTTCTCCCATATTCATAACTGCTCCAACCCAGCTTTTGTTCCTACTTACTTATCAAAGCTGCATGGTCAATTCTCAGTTCTCCTCTTACTTGACTTATTAGAAAGAGTTGATATAGTCAGTCCCTCTGGCCTCCTTGATATACTTTCTTCACTGGGCTTCCAAAACACTCCACTCTAGCTTTACTTTATTGCTCATGCCTTAGTCTCCTTTGCTGTTTTTTCCTCTCCTTCCCAAACTCTTAACCTTTAACTGCTCCAGGGCTCACCCTTTGTCTTCCTCTCTATTTTCACTCGTCTTTTTGGCACTCTCACCCAGAATCACAACTCTGAATACCATCTCTATGGTAATTTTCCATCTCCAGCCCAGACTTCTCTCCTGAACTTCAGACTGGCCTATTCAGTGAGTTCCTCAATATCTTCACTTGGTGTCATCTAAAAACTCACACATGTTGACTTTAAGCTGTTCTGATTCCTGATCTTTCACCATGAAAATGGTTTCACTACCAACTTTCTGTACCTCAAATGATAGAAACTATGTTCTGGTTCAGTCCCAAACCTTTACTCTCATCTTTGACTTCCCTTTATTACACTCCCACACACAGTCATTTAGCAAATAGAATTGGCTTTAATTTCAAACATAGCCAGAACCCAAACACTTCTCACTACCATCAGTGCTACCACCCTAGTCTGAGCCACCATTACTTCTCTCCTGAATTACTGCAATACAATAATTTAGGGATTAGGAAAGTTAGGGGGGGTTGGTTTTTGTTTGTTTGTTTTTGTAAAAGGGCCATATAGTAAATATTTTCTGCTTTTCAGGCCATATGGTCATTGTGGTAATGCCTCACTTCTGCCATTATAGTGCAATTGGGCATAGCTGTGTTCCAGTACAAGTTTAGTTACAAAAAAGCAACAAGCTGAATTTGGACCATGAGCCATAATTTACCAGATCCTGGTCTATCTGGTCTCTTTGCTTTTATCCTCACCCCCACTATTATCCTTTCTCAACACAGCAGCCAGAGGAATCCTTTTAAAACACAGGTCATATCATGTCACTTCTCTGCTCAAAACTCTGCAAAGGCCTCCTTTCTCAATCAGAATAAAAGTAAGAGCCCTTTCCATAACGTACAAGACCCTGTGTGATCTGGCCCAAGTCATATCCCTAAAGCTCCTATCTTATTACACTCTCTCCCTCATCCACTCTGCTGCAGCTGCACTGACCTCCTTGTTGTTTCTCAAATAGTCTAGGCACACTCAAGCCTTGGGGCATTTGCACCAGGTGCCTCCTCTTCCCCCAGGTGTCCATATGGCCAGTGCTCTTACCCTCTTAACTTTGCTCAAATGCCACCTCTTCAATAAAACCAATACTGGCCACTATTTGAAATTATAACCTTCCTCCGTGACTCTCAATCCCCCTCACTCTATTTTTCCCTTTTACTTTCCAAAAATTTGCCACCTAACATTAAAAAAATAATTTACTAATTTCTATTTACTGCATTCCTATTTCTCCTAGAATACAAGCTCCACAAGGCCAGTGATCTTTGGCTTTTATTCCCTGTGTAACCTGAGACCCTAGAGCAGTGCAAGGCATATTTTTTTCAAAAAATATTTGTTGAATGAATGGAATCTGTGTGGCCTCCCTCAAATCCCAGAGATGTAGTGAGTCACTCTATTTTGTATATTACTTTAATTCTTTGTTCATGCTATTGTTTTAGTCCTCTTTGCCCTGATTTATAATTATTTATGTATCTCTCTTGCCCATTACAGTGTCATGATCTTCTTGGATATTTTCTATATGTATATTTGCAGTAAGTAATACAGCCTGTCACACAGCAAAAGGACAAATAATGCCAACTTAATGAACATACAAAGGTGCTGTATGTGCGTAGTTCTCTGACACCAAATCATTAACTCTGCAAGTCAGTTATTATTTTAAAAGTCTCTCCTCAACCCCAGCTCTAGATACAAGTATATACACACACTACTAATTGAGATAATTTAAATCTATTTTTCACATATTTGCTTAATTAACTTGCAGTGACCTCTGCAAAAGCACTGGCCTCTGATGATTGTAAGAGGTAGTTTTCTGGTATAGACACCAAAGCATCAAAGAGTCAGCTAGAACTAAGGAAAGCAATAACACAACTGGTTTTAATTACTCATGACAGGCAGCTGAGTATATCTGACACAGGTCTTCTCCCCAATACATCACTCAAAACAGGCCAGTTACAGGAAATGGTGGAGAAAAAAAAAAGCCAGAATGGGGCCAAAATGTGTCCACAATATAAAGCAGATCATCTTTCACGTGGATGACCTTGTTCATTTTGTGTTATATTTTTACGATGGTCCTGAATGTATAAAATTGCTGACCCCTTAAGACTTTGCATGCTTCTATACTGATGCTGAGGAGGGATGGCTCAGGTTCTCAGAAGAGGAGATAGGTGAAGACTGTGCCTATTCATGAGTCACTGTATAAACCAAGGGGTCCTCCAAAGTTAATCTAGAATGGCAGGCATGTTTGTGATTAATTCATCTGTGAAGTAGAGGTGAGCAACTTCTACTTCTCCTCAACATTCACAGAAGAATTAACTTCATCGAACCTGGTTGGTTCTTTGGACTTGTTGCTTAGCAGGTAACAGGTGAGGATTCACCTGTGAGTCACTTTGTTAACACCTACTCTCAACTTTAACATATCTCTCTTACGAGGTACACCCTCCCACCTAATGAAACGATGGGCTTTGGTTGGTCATATCCTTGAGTCGGCTCCTGTTAAAAAAAAGAGATTTCCTAATCAGGCAGGATTTTACTGCAGGACCTAATTTTCTTGCTACAATCTCCTCCCAGATGCTTGTACGATCCCTGAGCTCACTGCCCTCTTATTTCTGTGCATTTCCTGGTTCTTGCCAGCTTGCACTGTTTGATCACTCTTTTGTCCAGTCTTGCACATTCCAGTGCTCGTAGAACTTCAGAAGCCCTTGGTTTTTCCTGCTGCTTTGCTCTGATTCCTGTTTGATGCCTCCAGAAACACAGACTGCCTCCTGAGTCTTTCTACTTTTATACTTTCAATAAAAGTTGGAGTTCCTGCAGTGTGCTAGGGCATATGCTAAAGACTGAGACTCTAACATGAATGCTCCATTAAGAAGCTCAGAATTTAATAGAGGAAATGGCAAGTAAGCAGGCAATTACAATGCACATGATAAGTACTGTAATACGTTAAGCAGAGGGTATGAGGGTAGCATAGAGTAGCGGCATCTAAGCCAGCACCTGGGGGGTGAGGGAAGCTTTCCTAGAGCCAGTAACATCTATGCAGTCTGAGCCAGACAAAAGAAGAATGAGAGATGTTCTATTCTAAGGAAGTAACGTCAATAAATGCCATGAGCCATAAATCATAGCTCCTTTAGAGATCTATAAGTATTGATAATTAAGTACGGCTGCAGGGGATGTGGGAAAACTGAGGCTGGAGAGGGAAGCCAGGGTTAGATCACAAAAGGCTTTATATGTCATTCTAAGGTGATGGGAATTCATCGTATCAGTGATGGGGAGTCACTGAAAGTTTATACATAACATGGTCAGATTATGTTTTAGAAAGATTGGCATCAGTGTGGAGAATAGATTTCACCATCTAGCTACTTCCCTGAACCTGGCCTGCTTTCTTGCCTGCCCTGTCTTATCTTCCTTTGACTCTAAAGGGCCCAGTTCGACACCCTTTTCCCTATCAGTGTCCTCAAACAAAACTAATGAATCATTTTGAGACCTTACAAAAATACAAGTTATTTGATCCCATTTCACAGAATCAAACTCTCACAGAGACAGAGCCTGGGAATCTCTATTTTATAAAAATTGCCCAAAGGATCCTGGGGCAGTTGGACTATGGACAGAATTTGTGAACTAATGTAGATTGTCACTTATAATACAACAGAGATGTGTTGATAAACATCAGCAATGTGTATGGCTTACTGAATTAGATTGAAGATGGCTGGAGTAGGTCTCACTCCAAATGTCTTCTTTCTACAGCATTAGAAGACCAAAACAATCAGCCCCTTACTTGGAACCTCAAGATCTTTCCCTTGTTCTTTGAATAACATGTCCAGACCTTCACATGACCTATTAAGCAGCATGATTTGGCTCCGATGGCCTCACCTCTCAAGCTACTCTTCCCTTTACCTTGTACTAATTATCAATTTGTTAAAGAGAGGGGATGTTGATACATTTACTCACCAGTTTCTACATTCTCAATTAAATTACAGAGAGATATGGTTTGGGGAAACTTTGTGAAACAATAAAGATCTGGAAATTTTCTAAGGAGAATGGAAAATGATTTGATTTAGGATGAGAAAAAGGACTGCTGCTCAACCTCAAAGACTCCCCTGAGTTAAAGATCATACATCCATATTCATAGGACAATTCTGTTATTTCCTCCTTGAGGAGCCAAGGAGCAGAGAAAATGGACAATTTTGTCAATCAGCATGGGAGTACTGGCAAAGCGTAAAGTCAAGAAGTAAGAGAATAAGGATGCTCAGGTAAAAGAAACAGAAAATTCCTGGGATGGGCCAAAAAGGAAGATTCAGTTAATTTGCTCCAAGACACGAAGGATGAAAACCTGAGTACCCTTGTTTTGTCATATTACTCAGTCTGTTTGGTAATGATCCCCCATTTTATTTAATTCTGGTCTCTGGCTTCTCTACCAATGGTTCTAACTCACATTCTGTTACGTTACCCTAGAGCACTGTGAACAACATTCTGCAGCTGGAAGGTGCCAGTGGCAGAGTAAGTGACATAATTTTCCAGGACATAAATGAAACTACCTAGGTAAGGTTATATCAAGGTAGTAAATGTTTTAGAATAATTGTTTTCCTCCTAAGTTAGAGATATGACTTACAAACATGATTTTTATGGTGATAGCATATCCATACAATAGACTTTCTTTACTTAAATTGATTGCATTTCATAGAAGACTCGATATATATCAAAACACAAATATGTCCTTCACATGAAGATATGAGAGTGTTTTAAATACAGTAGCTGTTATATTTAAACATTCTGCTAATAAAAATTAATTACATTTTTGTTTTTGAAAGATTTTAGATCATTTTTAATTAAATCAATGCCTTAAATTAATCCAGTTAGTTCAATTTTCAGGTTTATCATTTCGTTTCTCTTTCCAATGTACAGTCATATCAATCAAGGAAACAGGAGCAGCTGCAATGAAGCAAGTTGTGTTGGAAGCCAATGGCTAAAATTAGATTATCAATGACATTTACTTATATGTTCACAGCTGAAATTTCAAGGGTAAAACATTTTCTCCTGAAAGGAGACACTTCCCCATCACTGAAATGCAGACTTTTGTTATCAAATTATATCCATATTACATCACTGGGTGGTGAAACTGACCCAAAATAGAAAGTGAAACCATAGTCTTTTTTTTCTGCTAAAGCTAAAGACAAAATTAAGTAATGGAATTGTTTTTATAAGATTATTTTGACTGGTGCCTTCTTAATTAGGGGGAGATTTTTATCTAGAGAAGTAGTAGTCCCAAGGACGAAGCAAGTATAATGTATCTAGCATGAGGGCAGAGAAAGGTGGTCTAGGCTTTACCCCACCCACCCTAAACTACTCTATAATGCAAATCTTCGGAGACCAAGGCAGTTTAGATTTTGTGAACGTTGCTCTCTTTTCTGTTTTTTGTGTACACTTGTACAGTTTAGCAGTTTTTCCAGATGCCACTTTCCATTTCTCTTTTGGAAAATCCACAGAGTGTGTGCATGTACTTACATAATTAGTGGAAACATGTACATATTACATCAGTCATTTCCAAACATGCTGTAGTCCCTTCCCTTCACTCCTACGTGAATTACAAGGGGCACCTCAGAGGAGAACACCTCTTCCCAAAGCACTACTGTGCAGTGCAGCCGTTCACTCCCACTGCTGGTCAGGAGTGTCCATCGCTATGCAGTGCAAACATCCACACTGGGATGCACTGCTCTGGAAAGCCGTCCTGCTTCTCCTGGCCCAGCACCACCAGCCCACTCTTCCTAATGAGGCTCTGGAGGATGTCCATATCCCGAGTCACACAGATGGAAGACGTCAGACAGATGGAAGATGCAGCCCTCCCGAGCCACATTGTCCTTCAGTATGATGATGCCCTTTTCTTTCAGGGCATTTTGGCACCAGGAAAGAAATGCAAGAAGGTCTTTAATGGTCAGGTACCCTACAGGTGAGGCCAAGTAAAAGGGGGAACAGGAGGAAAGGGTGGGTGGGAAAGGAGGTGAGTAGGAAAGACGGACTGACCACAAGGCTACAAATCAGGAGCTCATTTGTTCACTCAGTCATGAATTATTTAATAGCCTGAATTGTTTTGCTGCAGGAGGCTTTGAGAATTTAGATAAGAGGACAGGTATCTTCTTTGAGGTGAATCAGTGTACGCTCTATAAAATAGATATTATCCTACCTAGTCTATCTACCTCCCAGGCACAAGATAAACTATTGCTCATCCCTTGGGTTCCCTCCATGTCCCCTGGACAGCCCAGCTCTGTCATCATTCCTCTGTGGCTCACACATACACACACACTCAGACCAAAATCCAATTCACTGCTGTCTCATTTCCTGGGAATTTAAATCTAAGAAAGTCTAGTTTTTCCAGTAAATGGGGATAGACTCTTTTTGTCCCCACTTTTAAAGTTTTTCAAATATTTAGGTTTCTTCTATGATTTAAGTTTGTCCAAAGGTACTCCATCCCTAAGGATGGGAATTGTCAAGCTTGTTCATGGGAGAAATCTGGAGGACCAGAGCTTTGGGGGAGTTCCCATGATACCTAAGGCTAGCTAACTGTTCTAAGCACAACTATAGCCAGACCTCCCTTTGAGTCCTTGTTCCGCCTCCACAAATCCTCCAATCAGCCCCAAGTGTTTTCTTCTTCTCTATCTGGAAAGGGGAGAATGGCAGATGCAATGCCATGCAGGACTAACCAGAGACCCACTGAATCCAGATGACATCGTATCTCCCCAGTGGGGGTGTGAATTCCTTCAGACTATAGCAGTGGTAGCTTTCTATCTTGTCCCCTCTGACCTGCAGGTAGTGCTGTGCCTCGAGGAGGAATGATTCCATCATGTCCACCAGTTCCACAGTGTTGAAAACCAGCAACAGGACATGCTTGCTGACCCTTCCTATCCCAGAGCCGCAATCCGGGGCACAGTCTGTCCCAGATCACCCAGGCCCCTGCAGAAAGGTACCTTGTGGAATACTTCAGGAACAGACACTCACCCTGAGTTTGGACCCTCAATTACCTCTTTAAATAAACTTTATTTGGGTCAATTTCATATAATTAAATGTACTATTTTAAGTATACCATTCAATGAGTTTGGACAAATGTATACAGGCATGTAAACACTACCACAATCAAGTTATAAAATATTCAATGACTTTTTTCAAAGAAAATCCAAACATGTCTAGTTTTTGCCTTCTTTATTTTATTCAAATATAGGTCTTTCAAAGAATTTCAAAATAGGATTTTAGAAAATAATGTCTTAAGTTTGAAAACTGGGTAATTTTCTCTAAGATAAATGGGGCTTTGAAAGCCCTATGAAAATAGAACTTTGTTAACTGTAAATTTGGGTCAAACCCACAGCTAAATGGACTTGTACCGTAGCTTATTGCCTTGTTAAAAAAAGAGAGAGCAAAGCAGTGAGAGTCTTTCAGAGTTTTAAAATTACTTTTCAAATTCATGCAATGAAAACATTTCAGTTCATACTGGGATGGATAACTGAAATTTTATTTTTTTCAGAACTGATTTTGGGGGCTCTGAATTATCTACTATTCTTGTGTGGAAGATAATTTTTAAGACTTGAGCTGAGGAAATGCAAACTGTTCCATTCTCAGGCCAGGATTTTACTTCAAACTCAGCCTCAATGGCACACAGCACATTCATGAGGATAAAAGGTGTTTGCAGCAAAGTCCCCTTGTCTCTTTTCATGCTAAAAATTGTTTTCTGCTTTTATACCAGAAGCTACATGATTTACTGGGCACAAAAGCCCTGAAATTTTTTTAAAGAAAATCTCTGCATTAAATTAACTGAGGGTGAAAGATGAATAGGGGGTAGAGATAGGAGGAAATCAGCCAATAAAAACTTTCTCAAACTTGCTTCTATAAAGTAATATACACATATACATATTTACATATATGTATGTGTACATGACCAATATATACCTATATGTATATGTGTATATATGTGTATGTGCATATATCCATATATATGTATATATATGGATATGTGTGTGTGTGTATATATATATATATGTATATAAGATTCAGCTGGTCTAAATTATTTGGTCACAGTTGGGATGGCTGCTGAATAGGTTTTGTGCTAGAAATTACAGTAACAAGATACTTGAAGTTGTCAATCAAGATCTTAAGGAGAAAGTCTACTCTTGATTTCTCAGGACCTAAGGGTTTTTTTAAAAAAAAAACATTGGCTAAGGATCAAAAGGTGAAGTTTAAGCAGAAGGAAACATCAGAAATGCTGCTTTCCAGTCCACTCAAAAGGCCTTCCTTACAGCAAGAACAAAGAAGAACAAAAAGTGAAGTAATTGTAGTTTCTTTTCAGAGGAAATAATAATAATCACGATTGATTGACTGCTTGTGTGTAGCAAGCTCTTTGCATCCAGAATAACTATAGTAATCAAAAAGCCCCACAAGATAATGATTATTCTCCAATTTGGAGATGAGGACCCTTAGACTTTTTTAATATCACCCAGCTAATGGCAGAACTAGAATTTGAACAGTGAACTGTGTGAATCCAAAGCCAGTTCTACCTTAGGGCTGTCACCTTGAGTGCCACAACTCTGATTCCCTTGGTAGTAGCTGTCTAACGTTATGTTGAAGAGAATTCTAAGGCTTCATTCAAACTTATCAGGAAGAGGTCTATGATTGATTAGTTATGTCTGCCTTGAGTATGGGAAGGGGAAGTGGTAGTGCATGTGCCATTTGTTTGCCATTCCTACTTACAATATGCTACATCCCTCATTCAGATATTATAATTTAAACTAAGCTAATTCATTAAAAGGTCTAGGCTAAAGTTTTATGTTATGAAGGTTATAAAAGTAGCATCTTTTAAATAAATTTATAACATAAACAAGATGGAGGGAAATATAGGGAAATTATTTTAAGCTATTGAAAATGACTTTAGTTGAAATCTGTGTGCTCAACTAGAGATTCTCATTATAATTTTTTCTTATCATTATTTGGCCCTAAAGCCTCTACTGATCATGTTGCTCACATTATTATAGCAAGTGGTTTTAAAAATTGAACCATGGGACAATAAAACAGAGACAACAGAGATCTATGCCAGAGGATTTAAAGAAGGTTATAATAGCTCAACTCTTTTTTCTCAATGAACAACTAACTATGAAGCTGTTCTGGTTAAAGTGAGGCAGGGCCTCACCCACTCAGCCTTCCTATCATTCTTCCAATAAGCCCTTGAAGGATCTCAGCACAACCCTGGAGTTTTAAAACCATTCATGTCTAATCTCCCTACTTTTTCAGACAAAGAAACTGGGGCCCAAAGAGGTGAAATATTTGCAATAGAACTTCCTTGAAAATGCGCATCCTCTGATGTGTATTTTTCACCAACTTAGACCTGTGATATCTGACCTCAGTTATCCTTGAAACAAGTTATTTACAAATACAAAATATGCCTTTCACTCAAATCCTGAGCACCTTAGCCCTTCGCCACTACTGCCTAGTTCTCTTCATTGCATATCACTCCACTTGGTTGGCACTACCTCTCATATCCCGGCACCACATTTATTCCTCTGTCTCTCATTCACATGCAGCACCTCTGAGAAGGGACATTTAAAGGCTGATCTTGGGAACAACATCTCTAGCCTCTTGGATATCATGGCTGCCCACTATTGCGATTGGATTGAAATTTGATGCTCTTCCATGAATGTGACCAGAACTACATACAATGTGTGATTTCAAAACAAGATGTTTTGTTATTTTCATTTATTATCTTATCTTCATATTTATGGATTCATATAAAATAGTGAAATATTCTTAGAAATTTCATTTTCATTTTGATTCTGCCTATGTATTTTGTTTTGAAGAATATTATTTTACCTTCTTTCCATTGGAGTCTAAAACTAAATGAGGGCTTCCCTGGTGGCACAGTGGTTGAGAGTCCACCTGCTGATGCAGGGGACATGGGTTTCGCCCCAGTCCGGGAAGATCCCACATGCCATGGAGCGGCTGGGCCTGTGAGCCATGGCCACTGAGCCTGCGCGTCTGGAGCCTGTGCTCCACAATGGGAGAGGCCACAGCAGTGAAAGGCCCGTGTACCGCAAAAAAAAAAAAAAAAAAAAAAAAAACTAAAATGAAAGTGCTAAATGCCACTTTAAAAAAACCATGAAATACAAGTTAGCCCCAAATTTTTTAGTCATCCAATCTCTGAGAAATGTCAAGAGATAAATATCATCAAATACCAATTACTTTTTATAAATCTCTACTTTCCCCAATAGAAAGCTAGAAGTAAGGAATGTTATCAGCTATGCTGTTGACATCATCTTGGTATCATTTGTTTATTTGCTAAAGTAAGCACATTTGCAACAAGTTTAAACACCTTTTCCCACTGTCTCATGTCACTAAGTGTTGAAAGGAAAGAAAAACTTTAAATTAAACAATCTGTCTTTTCCCAGTTGACACAAGGATAAATCATGTCAGATACTCATATTCCCTAACTCCTTGTATCTTGACCTGGATACTAATTTAGCATATTATTAAGGTCAAAGTACCAAAATATCATTTCTTTAAAAAGACTGTGTTTGTACTTAGTTAGAGGTCACAGCTTCACAATGAGCCTAGTCTACTAAGAAGGACTCCTTATATTTGTTTGAAAAGAGCAGGCTGCTCTTTTCCAACATAAATATGCAAGCACAAGGCTGTTTCCTTTCCCGGGTCCATGGGCGTGTGTATGGGCTCTGTCTGACCAGCATCCCTGTGGTCAGCTTGGCATTCCACATGGAGTGACAAGACAGCTGGATTACTAACTAAGCTTCTGAAATGCATTGGGATCAAAGTCAGCCTCACCATGAGGCGAGCAGGAGGGATTGCTCTTGGCCAGACTGGAGGAGAGTTGAGGTCTGTGGTCCACACACACACACACACACACACACACAAAGCAGGGATTTTTCTGCTTCATGAGACAAATGGAAAAAATATGTCGTGGATAAGAGCAGGGAGTTTGGTGTCAGACAGACCTTGCCAGGCGTTAAGTCCCAGCTCTGTCTCTTACCAACTGTGTAACCTTGAAAACTTACTTAACCTCTCCAAGCCTCAGTTTCCACAACTGTGAAAATAAGAAATGATAATAGTACTTACTTCACAGAATTGTTATGAAGAGTAAATAAGACAGTGCTTCTAAAGTGCTTATCAGAGTGACTGACTATCTCAGAAAAAGTGCTCAGTGAAATCAGTCAGCAACACTCATTTAAAAATATTCCAGGTTAACCTGACCTAGAAATAGCCCCAGCCAACATCTCTAGCTCCATAGTCCTTTATGGCCACAGCTGATGTCCACTTTGGCCCAATGGGTGCTCCATCCTGATCCTTTTTTCTATACTCAGGCAAAGGGTGCTCCAGGGAAGCTGGATGTGAAGTGAACCTCACCTCAACACTAGGGATATTATTACTGTTATGCTTCTAAATAGGTTGACAACATAACCCCCAATATTCATAATATTCTTAATGTTTCCTTCATTAGAATAAAATGGACACCAAATTTCAAACGAATGACTTCATAGAGAATTGGAACAAAACCTATTTGCTGGGTAGGACTTTGTTCTCAGTAGAACCAACAACAGCTTTATTGTGCGGGTTAAGTCTATTCTAACAACTGAATGAAGCTCCTTAAAATATAATGAATGCATTTTATGAAAGCTTGTTATTAGTAGTAGTAGCAATACATTAGATTTATTGGGCAATAATTATGTGCACTAAAGTAAGCACTTGACTTATATTATCTCGTTTGAGCTTCACATTATCCTATGAGGTGAGTTCTGTGGTTATGCCCTAGTCACAGGTGAAAAATTGAGGTTTAAGAGCATTTAAGGAATAAGCCCAAGGTTGCTTATACAGTAAGAAGAACTGTAATGACTCTAGAGCCCAAGATTTTGGCCCCTACAGTATATGATCCATCTTCATATGGCGTGGAAGTAAGGAAGTGGAGTTTCACCCAACACCAAGTCTACAAAGGGATCACATTCTTTCAAGGCAATGTCTCAACTATGTATAGAATAATATAAAGAGATTCTACTATACTTACCACTTTTAGACTGAACATAAGCTTGCATTTCCTTACAACATTGAATTTTTATTACAGGGACTCAAAAAATCACCCCCAAATCCAAAATGGCATGATCTCTCATCAATCATCTGGGTATCAACTGTTTATCTATGAGACTCTGAAAGAGAAGTCTTCTTAATCCACTAATTGTAATATTAACACTGCTAGTTCACCTTCCCCTGTAGCATAAGAAATTAGCTGGTGCTAGGAGGGTGAAATGCCAAGTGGGACAAAGCAGTCATTTAATGTGACCTATCCTTTCTGAACATCTTAAAACAGGCTTTCACACTAAACTCTTGGCTGAGCCATAGGGCTTTAATATAACTTAAGCAACAACACAGAAGCATGTGAGCTCAATGTTTGCAAGGACTTTGCCTCCTCATCAAACTGCAGTTGGATAACTCACCCCAACAAATTTCCTAAGAAATTCCCAAGAGGCCTGGATATCTGGGTTGGACAGTTCAATGAAATTTCCCATCATACCTTCTTCTGTAGCTGGTACTTCTTGGTAGAAGAGTTTAGCTCTGGCATAGAACTGCATCTCACCATTGATGACTTGACTTGTTAAAGCACACAATTTCACTGCAAATGAAATATTATTAATATTTATCAGTATTTAAATGGCAGAACAAGTTTATTCTTATCATGCATTGAATTTCCTCTTAGAAGCCTGCAAATTTGTGCTGTGGAAGAAAGGGTATTAGTTTGATGTCAGAAGATCTGGGTTTGAGTTCTGGCTCAGTGACTTACTTGCTATGTAACCTTGGGTAAAGTTCTTAACTCCTATGATCTTCAGGTATCTCATGCATAAATCACAATCATGTGGCATTTTCATGATTTAATAACACTAGAGTTTAATTTTAAAAATAGCTTGTCACTGTATTAAAAAAAGCTGAACAGTGTTTGCTACAGTAGAATAAATAATATCGCAAGCTTCAAAGTAACTTTTACCTTTGACCTCCAAATATTTTATGAGAATTTAATCACTAATCTTTACTTCTAATCACGAGGTAGATTACACATAGCTATTTTTTCATCTCTTTTTTTTTATGCAACTCATACCCAAATATCTCTTTGTACCAACATTACAGAAAATGTGCTTGAGCTCTATCTTCTGAAAATAAAATAATAAAAAGAAATATAATATTTATTGAGCAACTATTCTGTACCAGGTAGTGTACTAGGCATATTCACATATACTATGTCATTTCATTATTTCAGGTATTTTAAGACATTTATTTTTAGAAAAACATGTGTTTTACTTCTGAGGGGTAAATGAGTATGCATTTAAGTGTGTTTTTTAAACCAAAAGGCACACTTGCAGATATAAAATATTTTCATTAGAGGATATTCAGAAGGAAATGATAGAAAGTGAGATAAAAGGGAGAAACTTATGGTTCAAGATTGTAGGCTGAAAACATGCATTTGTCCTCCCTGCTCCCCAGTATTCCCCAAGAATTGCTTTAATAAACTCAATCCTTAACAGTGTAGAAAATGAGAAGGGGCCACCAATGGATTCATGATTTCAACAAATTTCTGAAAGACAAAAACAGATAAAGTAGATGGAACAGAGCTAAAGAATTTACAGCTCGGGATAGTTGCAAAAGGAAGTAAGAGTTAATAAAAAAAAAAAATCTGTCTACAGGCCAACTGGTGAGGTGACCAATGCACTCCCCACAAAAGTGACAAGCAGCACAGCTATAATCCTAGGGAGGGTAAATATGTCTCTTCTCTAAAAAAAAGGGAAAAAAATTAATTAAGTGCCTTAGGAGAAAAAGACCAGTTAGTGTTGGAATCCTAGAACACTACTCATTCTAGCATATAGAGGATTCCAAGTACCTCATTTGCTCATACTCAGAGTCTGGCAAGATCTACCAGCAAATGTAGAGCTTCTTGTCATCCTTTCTATTCAGTGGAGAAGTATATAACAGAGGAAACCTTCTCCATTACCTAAAATCATTGCCCCTGTCCTTCATTTCTAACTATGGATAAACAATGATTTCCAAACACATGGGGGTAAAATGGCAGTCTGAAAAACAAAGAAAGATACAGATAGACAATCAAAACTGACCCCAAAGGAAATAGAAATAATCCAGGAAATGAATGAGAATTTAAACCAAAACTAAACAAAAACTTACATCCTTGAAGAGGTATAAGAACAGGTGTATCCATAAATTGAAGATGTCAAGAAAATGATAATTTAAAGAATAATAAAGAATTCTTAGAAATTAAAATTTTGATTACCAAACACTTTGGAATATAACGTTGAGTAAATTATCAGGACATAAAGGAAAAGATAGATATGGAAAATAGAAGTAAAAAGATTAGAGCTATAAAGACTTAATTCATGTACTCCCCTGGTGGCGCAGTGGTTAAGAATCCACCTGCCAATGCAGGGGACACGGGTTTGAGCCCGGTCCGGGAAGATCCCACATGCCATGGAGCAACTAAGCCTGTGTGCCACAACTACTGAGCCTGTGCTCTAGAGCCCGTGAGCCACAACTACTGAGCCCGCGCACTACAGCTACTGAAGCCTGCACGCCTACAGCCTGTGCTCCGCAATAAGAGAAGCCACCACAATGAGAAGCCTGCGCACCGCAACAAAGAGTAGCCCCCACTCACCGCAACTAGAGAAAGCCCGCGCACAGCAATGAAAACCCAGCAGAGCCAAAAATAAATAAATAAATAAATAAATAAATAAATAAATAAAAGTTGTATGAGTTGAAAGTGCTAAGTACATTCCATCAGTGCTCAGAATTCAATGAAAAGAATGAGCTATGATCAAAAAGAAAATTTGAAAAATATTTTTTAAAAAAAGACAATTCAGAAGACCCAACATCAAGCTAATTAGGAGTCTCAAAAACAGAAAATGGAGGGAAGAAAATTATTACAGAAATAATAGAAAACAATTTCCTAGAGCTGAAAGAGACTATAAGGTCCAAAAGTACTGAGCAGTATGGATTTAAAAATGCTAATAATTAAATAAAAGTCACATTTATACATATCCTTAGGAAATTTCAAATCACAAAGAGTAATGAGAAGATCATTAAGTTATTTAGAGGGAAAAAGTTTGTTGACCTTCAAGTAGGGTTGCCAGATTTAGCAAATAAAAATACAGGACACACAATTAGTTTTGAATTTTAGATAATCAATGGATAATCTATTAGTATAAATACACTTGAAATATCACACATTGCATGGGACATACTTATACTAAAAAATTGTTCATTGATTATCTTAAATTTAAATTTAGCCGGCTTTTTATATTTTATCTGGCAACCCTATGTTCAAAGAACTAGCATCAGGCTTAGAATCAGATCTCATCAGAAACCCTGGAAAACAGTGGAGCAGTGTCATCAATATTCTGAGGGAAAATTATTTTGAGGCTAAAATTTGTTACCATTCAAATGGTGAAAGAATATTTACCTCCCATGGATTCATCCTTCAGAAGTTTTTTGAAGCTATATTCCAGCCCAATGAGGGTTAAAATCAAGAGAAGATATACAATGAAAGACAATGAAATTAACCCAGGAATCCAATGAAAAGAAATCCCAAAATGACAGATACTAACAGATCTAGAAAGAAATCAGCTTATATTACAACAGAAAACATAGGCTTTAAAAAAATATCTTCAGGAAGTAGAATGAACTGGATTCTGGGTAATAGATAGTAGGTAAGAAGTAAGGAGACATAGTGATATTCTTAGGAAGACATTTTTAACCTCAATCAACAAAAATAAAAGACAGTTGAAAATTCTAAGTAAAATATACAACAGTATAAAAATGTTACAATCAGGATATGATGCAAACCAAAATATGACATAATTTTATGTAGAAGGAGTATAAGAAAAGACAATCTATTTAACCTTAACTAGGAACATTTTTCTTCAGGTAAACAAAGATTGTGACATTGGACTAATGCACTACCTGGCTTTGAATTGAACAATGGTTACATAATCCCAAATTTTGATTCTAAAAGTTAAAAATCCAATAAACACTACTACTATCCATTTTAGTATGCTTCATCTGTGGAGCTAAATCAGTATTTCCCAACTTGAAAACACTGGATGTGGCCAACATTTGGACCCTTGAATGATCATGAATTTGCTTAAAGGGGTATAGGAATCAGTTCCCATGTACTTTATTTTCTAGAGACTAACAATGTTATATACTATATCTCCCATATATATTAACCAACAATAGATTGTCATTTTAAAAATACAAATCTTTTAGAACTATTAATAATATATAGATTTTTTGACATTTTATACTCAAGTTAGTTGCTGATTGAGAAAATAAAACATTAAAAGGAGCACCCTTATGTTCAAAAACATTGGAAGCCACTGACCTACACCAGTCCCCCTTCCCTAGTACTTGGTAAAGTGTTGTGTAATCAGGTAGCTCAAGAAATGCTGATAATTTCAACAGGGACGACAAAAATTAATCTTCGCCATGCCAAAAACATGACTGTTCCAAATTCTTCTGTATGTCTCAGAAAAGCAGGCTAGGAAATCACAGCTTACAAAGTCTTCCCAGAGTTGAATGCTTCTTGGGATCACAGGCAAGCCACAGCCCAGTACTCTCTCACTGATCCAACCAAAGCAGCAAAACAGCCACACTCATCATCACCTGGTTAAGTCAACAAGTTGGTGGAGTTTATTAAAACCCTTAATCTGGAAATGGGAATGGTCCATTATGCCAGCAACATTTAGACTACAAGTGAATGCCAAGCTCAGCAGGGGTCAGACTCAATAGGTAAGTTTTTATGGTAATGGGTTTGTCACCTAATTGACAGGAACATTTCACTAAAAAGATATATGAGGTGTAATGGCCAGCCCCAGGTTCTCCCTTCTTGATAGCTCCTGCAATGGTGCCAGTTGATTCAGATAAGGTTATCAGTCATCAGCCTGTGCCTTTTTATTATAGAAATACATCTAGTGTCTTATTCTTGCATGATTGCAATGTTTTTGTGAAACTTGGGGTAGTCTAAGACAGAGGCTAGACACTCTATTAGTTCTTGATATAATATGGTACTTATTTCTTGACTTACATTATGAGTTGAACTCCCAAGGACCTTCCAATGGCTTACTTGTTACAAAAATAAAAATAAAGTACATGTGAATTTGCCCTGAAGAAGAATAAAGATCTCATGAACTCTCTAAGAAAAATTTTGTTGAGAGATAAGTGTCTATGTTTGCTGAGTACCTTTTCCCTTTTCTCTTTTTAATAGTTGGATATAACTATGTTAGACTTTATTCCAAACGTTAGACCTGTTTGTCAACTGAAAATTGACCTGGGAGTCTTCAGAGGATACGTAGGCTAGATTTAAATGGTAAGTTTGAAATGATCGGAGATAGAATATTGAATCAAATTAGTCTATAAGAGAAAAGAAAGTCCAACTAGAAGATGCCCTTATGAAGTGTAAGATCTCCCATAAAAGAGGTTTGTAGGTGATGACTTCTCATTTTAGCCATTAAAGAAGTAATGGTAAAAATTTAAGGAAGGAAGAAAGAAGTGAGGGAGGGAGGGAGGAAGGGAGGATGGAAAGAAGGAAGGGAGGAAGGAAGGAAAATGTACCTGGGCACAATGGAATATTACTCAGCCGTAAAAGGAAGAAAATCCTGCTATTTGTGACAACATGGATGGACCTTGTGGGCATTATACTAGGTGAAATAAATCAGAGAAAGATAAATAATGTATGATCTTACTTACATATGGAATCTAAAAAAAACCAAAGTCATACATGTGTTTTCACCAACAGGAAAGGGTAGGAAGTGGGATTTTATCAACGTTCCTGGTAAAATCCAAGGGTCTGTGTGTGCCAGAATGCTAGAAAGTCATCATTAACAAGTCTCAGAATTACCCTGAGAGGTCCTCTAGGTTTTATTTCTTCCCTGCATGCTTTAGGTGTCTGGTGTTTCTTGCCTCTAAAATAATGCACTGCCTACCCTGAAAGTTTTAGTGGGTTTTTTTCTTTTCAACTGAGAGCTATTTCAGTGTTCCCTAAATTCTTTTCAGCCTTCAACACAAATAACATAAGCAGAGGTGGAAAAGGAGGGAAAATACACTTTCCCCTCTTTAGCAAGAATGTACTCAAGCTCCCGCCACACATCACATCCCCTGCCCACTTGGCTGAGTGTCTTCCTAACTCTCTATTCCAATTTTAGTTGGACAGTGGGTCTACCTGACCCACTGTCAAATTTGGAATGGTCAGAATTCAGGTGAAGATACTGGGGACAGATTTTTCATGGTGAGAGTTTGCATCAGAAGAGTCAGAAGCTGATTCAGCAGTCACCACGCCTCCTCTGCACCTCTGCAGCATCCTGCAGTGGTCTCCATCACGATTTCCACATTCCACAAAAATTATCTCTGTGGGTCTCTCTCCTACACTAAACTCTCAGGATAAAGCTCTATTTTATTTTCCTTGTAATCTTGGGACTTACAATTACACTTAACACATAGCAGGCCTCCTTTAAATGTTCACTGAATAAAGGAATATTGTCTTGCTTTTTGTTCTTTGAATAATACACAGGTTCAGCAAAGTAGTGAATGGCTATAAGGAAAAACCAGCATAATCACAAATAAGTCACACTTTTTGCAGTTTACGAAAAACGATAGGAGGATATATCTTCTCTCCTAATTAGGCATACCCAAATAATAAAAAATATTAACTATCACTGATCAAATATGTATATATGTGCTACATATGCTAAGCATTTATATCTAACTGAATATGTAAGATAAATGTGATTATCTGCAGAAGAAAACAGGGCATCAAGAGGTTAACTAAACTGCCAGTGAGTGACACAACTGTGATTTAAACCTAGGTCTATTTAAATCCAAAACTCATACTTCATCCATCTAACACAGTGTATCTGAAAGTCTGCTAAATAAAGGGAAATTATCTGGTTCTTCATTTCTCTAAAGTGAAAAAATGATCTTACAGCATTTGCACTGCAAAGGTAACAATAAACATTTGGAAAATGTATCACTGTACAAAAAGTTGTGCAGCAATGCCTACCACAGGCATGAAATCAATTTGAAAAACGCCAAGAGTTGTATGCTGAGTTTCATTTGGAAGTTCCAAGTGTATTATAGGAAATGTTTTTATTAACTCTAGTTTTTAATTGCGATGGCAAAGGCATGGCCATTGTTCTCAATTTCCTCCTCAGAGCCTAATTCTCTAAAAAGGGGTAAGTGAAGGGGGGTTGGTTACTAACCATTAGTGGGTACCTCCTATGTTCCAGGCATTATGCTAGGCACTCTCACTCATGTCATCTCTTCACACTCTGATCCTCACAACGACACTACAAAACTGGGATTATAATCATCATTTTACAGGTAAGTAATGAGAAAATCAGAAAGATTTAGTAACTTACTCAATATTACACAGAAATGAAGCGTCACAGCCAAGCCCTAACCCAAACCTATTTAAATGCAAAGTCTTAAGTCAGAAAGAGAAAAGCAAATACCGTATGCTAACACATATACATGGAATCTAAAAATAAAAGCGGTTTTGAAGAACCTAGGTGCAGGACAGGAATAAAGATGCAGACGTAGTGAATGAACTTCAGGACACAGGGAGGGGGAAGGGTAAGCTGAGACGAAGTGAGACAGTGGCATGGACATATATACACTACCTAGAGGGGTGGGATGGGGGGGTGGGAGAGAGATGCAAGAGGGAGGGGATATGGGGATATATGTATACGTATAGCTGATTCACTTTGTTATACAGCAGAAACTAACACACCGTTGTAATGCAATTATACTCCAATAAAGATGTTAAAAATAAACAAACAAACAAACAAGTAAATAAATGCAAAGCCTTTGTTCCTTTTGCTAAACCACGTGGAACTATTGTTCTAAATGTGAAGTTAAACTAAGCCTTTAACAATGTCCAGGAGTAATAGATTCTTGCTCAATATATAATTAATAAATATTCGCTGATTTCTATGTACTAGAAATATGCTGTGGATAGTGCTAGAAGAATTACTGAGGAGTAATTATATGAACATCTCCAGTTGGGCTATATATAGGCCCCTGCATGCACTGGTCTACAAACTGGAGATTTATATGAATTGTTTTCCTATTCTACTTCTGATTTGTTCACAAACAGCCACCTTTGGAAAATTCATTCACTCCAAGCCTCCAACTGAATTTGGGCTGGTAAAACTAGATTATATGAACCTACTCACTGGCTGCCCATCTTGTTGATTATCTCAGTAGAAAGCCAGTGCTCCTCATAGACTATGTTTTGTATTCCTGTCAATTCAAAAAAACGTGGTAAAACTTATATTGCGCCTCTCATTTGTCAAGTTGCCATTTACATTGGGAGGCAAGCATGATTTTGTGGTTAAGAAAGACAGACCATGGAGCTAGACTGCCTGGATTCTAATCCTGCTCTACACTCGCTACCACATGCTCTTTGGCAAGTTACTTACTTCCTCTGTTCCTCAGATATAGGCTGGAGAAAATAACGGCACCACATAATAGAGATGTTGTGAGGATTAACTGAGATAATATATGTAAACCACTGAGAATAGTAATAAGCTTGTTCCCATTTCTTTGTGAAGACCTGTTGTATTCAATGACATAGCTAAGTTCTCCATTGGAGATTTTGAATATGCATGCTCTTACTTCTCCATGAATCACTGAGGCTAGCCGGGGATATTTCAGCAAATGTCCCCATGACTGAATGTCACTGCACAGTGTGCTGGTGTGAGCCTGGCTGCCTAACACAGGCAGTTGGAGGGAGGAAGGAAGGAAAGAAGGAATCAAAGAGTCCGGTGAGCCACTGTTCTTCCCATAACTACCCCAAACAACAAACTCTCTGTGCAGACTCTACAGTAGGGTTCCCCAACCTTTTTTTTTTTTTTTCTGTACGCGGGCCTCTTACTGCTGTGGCCTCTCCCGTTGCAGAGAACAGGCTCCGGACACACAGGCTCCGCGGCCATGGCTCGCGGGCCCAGCCGCTCCGCGGCATGTGGGATCTTCCGGGATCGGGGCACGAACCCGTGTCCCCTGCATCGGCAGGCGGACTCTCAACCACTGCGCCACCAGGGAAGCCCTTCCCCAACCTTTTTAAAGAAGGGCTTTATTTTCATTTCTATGAAGTCTTGAAATCACCAGGAGGAGGGGAAGCCAACTCTAAAACACTTCAGTGGGGCTGGGTTTTATTTCCAAACTGAAAAGACTAATATCCACGGCAGCCTGAAAACTCCCATATAGCAAATTAAGCTTATCCTCTTCGGTAATGCCTGTTCTAAGGAAGGCTACGTGGTGACTTTAAAAGAGATCTGACTCTAAGGAAGGAGATAAAAAGCTAATGCTTACTGAACGTTGGCTAGTTTCACATATATAATTGCACTGAATCCTCCAACAGCCCCACAGTTTTGAGGAAAATGATGCTCAGAGACTTTAGTAACTTGCAGAGGTGATTTTCTCTACCACTAGCAGTGCTAGAATTTGGACTCAGGACATTGGTAACCTGCAATTAATTATTAGTAAGGGGCCCTTAATTTGTCTAATAAATATTTATTGGGGTCTTTCAATTCATCTTTAGCTACTTTCAGAGATGAGTTTCTTTTCTAATAATTATTTTTAAAATTTGGCAGTCATCTGCCCCTTAGTGAACCTCTCATAAGTTATTGTAATTAATATCTTTCTCCAGACTAATGCAACATGAGCCAACAAGCTACTGTTATTGAGGTGTGGCCCAAAGAGCGTCTCCAGAAAAGCAATGCTCTGACAATATGTGGAGTGGTCAGAACGTCATCACCTTCCAAATAGACTGCTCTAATTTTTCCATTTGAATACAAATGAGGTGTACACTATGTCCTAAAAGAATTACTCATGTGTAGTGCTATCTACCAGAAAGAGCCCTGGTCTTGGGTTCTTGCTTTGGTATCTAGATGAGACCTATCTAGATTAGATCTCACCATCTTTGAATTTTCTTTTCCTCACTTGAAAAAATAAGATAGGGGGCGAGAGTGAGAAGGTGGGTGGAAAAATAATAATACCCTATTTATCACATAGCATGGTTGTGAGGATCAAATAGAGTCAAGAATGAGAAATTTTTATAAGAAATACATATAAATATAAGATGAAAGTATTTGTATGTCTAGAGTTAAAGATTCCCTTCAGAAATGGACTTATAGAAAGAGACTTTGGTAAGCTGCTAACATAGTTTTGAATGCAATACAAAGAATTATGTAGCTCCTTTCACGTCTGGAAACCCTGGCCACATCAAGTGTACAATGGGGCTTTCAGCAAGCTTAACAAAGCAGACTGGGGTTGATACACACTGTTCCTGCTTTCATGGGGGGGAAATATAAATCAAAGGGAGATACTTTACTCCTTAATCGCAAGTTATTTCCTCTTCAGTGTTGTTAAGAGTGCCCTGAAGTAACCATTTTCACAGAGGCTGAGAAAAGTGGTGTAGACAAACCAGATAAGCTTTTTATTGCCCTATTGTCCAATTCCCTGAAAACTAGAGGAAATAACTAAAATGGAGACAGACTACAGCCCAGTTTTTTTCTTAATATTCAAAGACCAAACTAAAATCTGCTCCTTTTAAGCTCTTGGACTATTATCGTAATTTAGAAAGGTCAGAAAGGATTATGTGGAGTGTGTGCTCATGCATACAAACACACACACACACTCACACACAGCCACACACACCAACAACCTTGATCTATTATTGTTTAGCCTTTTTAAAAAATTCTTTGTTGATATGCTTCTGTATTAATATTCTCATCTTTGAGTTACCTAATTTGCCCATCTCTAAATTTTTGCAAATATTAAAAATGTCCTTCCAAACTCAAGAAATTAATTTCTATAATCCTGACACTCAGGCAACCAACACCCAGAGAAGCAAGTTACCCATGTCTGAGGTGCATGGAAGTCCCAAAATAGAGGCTTGCCCTGCCAGGCAATACTTGATCTTTGCACTTTCCATAAAAGAATGCCATTGAAACATTTAAGCCCACTGACATTGGTTGTTGTGTCCTTTTTATCTGAAAAGTGTCCTTGTTCTAATTCCTTTTGCAAAAGCCCCACAATCTCACACAGTTGCTCCAGTCATTTCTTGTCCCTTATCTAGTTGCTCTGACTCACTTACCCAGGGGAATATTTTCCAGCAGGTAGAGATAGCTGTGAAAGAAGTCATTGCAAATGGCTTTGTGAAGAATAAAGGACATGCTATGCCGACTGAGTTCATCATTGGTCTTCTGCCTGTGGGATCTGAAGGCAAAGTGGGCTCCCAGGTAGGCCATGGTGAAAGGGGATAATAGTTATCCCTACAGAAGAAGGAAGCTTGCCTGGCTGTTTCTTTGAATTAACTTTCTCTTCCTACACGAACTTGAAACTGTCGTTTTAAACCAGCCCCTGTCCATCTGTATCAGGAGAGGTGTCACGGGGTTTGGGGGGAGGGGCGGCAGACACGGGGAGGTCAGACACTTGGCACATCTACCGTCTGATTGCTTGGCTGACACCACTCCAAGCCAACAGGTGCTAACTAAAGATGAAAACAGGCTGAGTGAGACCCTGCTTCATCCAGGAAAAAGCACACCTCCCTCCTTTAGCTGCCACTTCAAACAGGCAGGAGCACAGCTGGCTAACACCCTGAATACTTGCTTTAATTTGATTCCTAAATTGGAATAGCCTAATTTCCATTTCAAAGAGTTGTGAATATTTTGCATGAGATCCAGTTCCCTATTTTCCATCACTCCTCCTGGAATGCCATATCCTCAAGTTACAAGGACCCTTCAAAGTCATCTTAGCTACCCACACTTCTTTCATCAGTACAGTTTTGCCCAAATCATTTCATAGAGATGGACGTGTGTTTCCCAGTTTTAAGGATCTTCAAGAGACACAATTATATGAAAGCCTGTTCTGATGTTAAATACCCTTCTCTGTCACCAAACTCTTCCATCTAGCTTGCTCTAAACAATACCTAGTAGTGTAAGCCTGTTTCTTCCTCTCTGCCTATAATGGATATGATTTTCCTCATAAGTACTCATTTGATTTCTGTACTGGGTATCTTCTGATTGTCCCTCCAGGTCTGCTCTCCACTCTTCCCACATTACTGTGTGCAACTGGAGACTGGACTATATTGACAACATCAGTGAACTTCCTTGCCTTCTGGCTTCTGGTTGAGTTCTGCCAATGGGTAGTGCCAGCAGGAGGCTGGAGGAGAGTGATTCAATGTACTTATTCCCCTGGCACATTCCCTGCAGAGATGCCATAGGCTGACTGCTTCCTATGGTGAAAAGTCATAGCTCCTGTCCAGGGGTCTTCTCATACAAATATCCTCTCCTAGTTCTGATATCTGCTCCCTCCTCATGCTGCTTCAGGCCTCGGGGGAGTGATACACCAAGCTGTCACAAACCCTGGAATAACATACTATTCCTTGTAATTTCCCTGTACTTAACGTACCACACCTTTGTAAATAGTCCCTTTATTAAGCTGGCTCAAATTCTCAATTTGTGAATGTCATACGTTTCCTGTAGGGATAACAACTACCATTTTAACCCTCCAATACTCTTAACAGGAAAATCCATAAGAACTCATACTCTTTTGGCCCCATACCATGTGCAACCACTGACTATCCAGTGTCCCTGAAAACACATGTTCACACCCACATACACACAAATGTACACTTTATGGTAGGCAGCTTCTAAGATGGCCCCATAGATCCCCAACTTCTGTATGATATTCACACCTCTGTGTCCTCTTTCCTGAGAAAGAGCTAGACTTACTGACTCACTTCTAAAGAATAAAACATGGCGGAAGTGATAGAATGTCACTTCCAAGATTAGGTTATAAAAAGACTGTCTTGGGCATTTTCTTTTGCTTTCTTGCTTGCTTGCTCTCAGGGAAGCCAGCTGCCTGTTGTGAGCTTCCCTAAGGAGAGGCCTACATGGCAAGGAAATGCTTCAGTGCAACAGCCCAGGTAAAGCTAAATTCTACCAAAAACCATAAGTGAGCTTGGAAGATCTTTCCCCAGCAACCTGATAAAAGACACTGAGCCAGCTAAGCCACACTCAGGCTACTGACTCAGAAATAAATGCTTCTTCGAAGCAGCTAAAATTTGGAATTTGTTACAATGCAGCTAATGGAGAGCTAATTCACACATGGTCAGTGGAATTTTTTTAAGATTTGGAACCTAACCATGATCTTTCTTTTAGTTTAATTTATGTGTTAATCTTTTAGTGGGAAAGGAAGTAAGGATTCCATTTGATTGATTCTGACCTACTTTTTTCATTTTCCTGTGCTTCTATATTTCCATTTCCCCTCTCCCTACCTCAAGGGGCAGCCACTCGATTTCGGTAGGATTGTTCCCATCCCTGGCTTCAGGAATTACCTAAATTGCAATCCAAGTTATCCATTTTCCCCTTGCAACACTGTGTGGTTCATGGATGGGTACACCATCCTGTCCTGAGCCAATGAATACATGGTGCTCCCCCAGCTCCAGTTTTCACTTGGAAGTGGGCACATTATCTAAATCTGTTATTAATGTCAGCTTGAGTTGGGCTTTCTGTGCTAGCAATATGGAATCTCATCTGACACAAATACCATCGTGCTTCATTTTTACTCAATTCTGATGAGGATGGAGATAAAGTAGATGATATTAAACAGAACAGGGAAACTTTAGGTAAGACTATTTCATGGTGTTAAGAGGAAGGCTCTTAACTACAGTTAAACACATTTGACTAAGTTAGAAACTCATTTCCACCACTTACATACTTGGTAAACTTGACAAATTCTTAGCCTTTCTGAGCCTCACTTTCCTCTTCTGTAATATGACGGTAAGGATAATAGTATATACCTCATATGTTAGCTGTGAGAACTAAATATACTCCATGTAAAACACCTCAGTGCCTGGCACACAGTCCATGTTTAGTAAATGAGAGCTATTATCAGTATAGTCTTTGGAAGAAAGCTGATAAGTTATAGGTCCTAAAAACACTTTCTGTCTGGCTGGCTCTTTTGGGGTTATATTCAATGTAGCATTGCCTCTTACTGTGAAATTTCACCATATATCCAGGAGACTTTTTTGCACTGTATGCATTTAAAAGTTGAAAAGAAAAGAAACTCAAATTAAATATGTTATTGGAACTCACTCATCATCCCTTCAGAATTTTCTGTTGTTGTAGGAAAAACTAAGCAACAGAAGAAGAAAACTCAGGGAAGCTCCTTTGTTACTTGATTTGTCAATACATCTAACAGGAGGCAGGTTCTTAACTTCAACATCTTAGTAGTATTTTGATAACCTCTCATATGCTGAAAAGGTTAGGATGTATGGCCCTAGGAGAGAGACTGGCAATCACTGACTCCAGCTACTCAGTATTCTTTATTTGCAAGATATTGCAAGATATTGGCAAGTTTCTCCATTTTTTACAAAAACTAACTTTCTTTCACTATAAAATGGACGTTAATTACTTATGTTTTGAGAAGGATTAGTAAGTGTTCTAAGATCTCCATATTTCAGACCTGTAATTCCTATGTGGGAATGAAAGACAGATTGGCTTATACAAAATGCCTTTGTCAGCTTTTGTTTACCTCTGTGAGTCACATTAGGTTTTGCGACTATTTCTCATACTGGTATAGCTTGTACCAATTTCTGGTTCATTGTGTTTATTTCCTTATGCAAATAATTTTTCTCTCATGGCTGAAATGTTCTATTTGCTAAAACCTCATATGACTCTCGACTATATTCATAGCAAATGAATGAGGGTATGATATAGATCTCCAGTCTACCACAGGCATCCAGTTTCCAGGCAGGAAAGGAAAACAATGAATGTAGAGGAAAGAAATAAGACTATAGCAAAAGAATGTGGAAACTCTGAATTTATCCAGGTTGGTTTGCCTTCTAACAAACAGCAGATTCCTTAGTGAGGAGTAAACCACTGTTAAATAATAAATTAGCATGGAGAAAGACTCAGAATTAAGAAAGATAAAGAAAGAAAAAATTCATAGAGGAAGTATATTCATTCAGTAGTATGATAAACTAAATATTTGGGGAAATCCAATCAATATAAAATACATATCAAATTAAAATTCCATAATACTTCAAACTGAAAATTCAACAGAGAAGATAAAGTAAAGATACTTTCAAATGAAGATAGAACTTACCATTCATAGATGCTCACTGAAAGGAATAACTAAAAATATCTACTTCAGGAAGAAGGAAATTAAGACAGGGTGCTATTAGCATAAGAATAGCTAAAAAGATGACTAAAGCAGAATGCAGAGCCCCCCTCAAAATCTATTCACATATGTTAAGTTGATATAAGACAGAGATAATATTGCAGTAGAAAAAAAAGATACTTTCAATAAGACCCCTGATGTTGGCACAGTTGGATCCCTACCTCACATCCTACACAAACCAACTCCAGGTAGATTGAAGACTTAAAGGTGGGAAGCACAATTCTAAAATTCTTTGAACAAGTTACAGGAAAACATATTTATGACACCAGGGTAAAAAAAAAAAAAAAGATATATTTTTTAAGATGCAAAAAACAAAAACCATAAAGAAAGAGAGTTAATTAATTTGACTGAATTAATATTTGAATAATGAACTTATGCCCATCAAATGAAACCATAAAGAAAGTGAAAAGTCAATCAACAGAAAGATAAATATTTGGAGCATTGATAATCAATAAAAATTTGGGTACTAAATATATGAATAGTTCCTATAAATAAATAACAATACAAATAATCCTACAGAAAAATGGAGAATAAAGAGTATATAGGGGCCTCCCTGGTGGCGCAGTGGTTAAGAGTCCGCCTGCCGATGCAGGGGATACGGGTTCGTGCCCCGGTCTGGGAGGATCCCATATGCCGCGGAGCGCCTCGGCCCGTGAGCCATGGCCGCTGGGCCTGCGCGTCCGGAGCCTGTGCTCCGCAACGGGAGAGGCCACAACAGTGAGAGGCCTGCATACCGCAAAAAGAAAAAAAAAAAAAAGAGTATATAGAGACATAGAAAACAAACTTACGGTTATCAAAGGAGAAAGGGAGGAGGGGAGGGATATATTAGGAGTATGGGAGTAACAGATACAAACTACTATACATAAAATAGATAAGCAACAAGTATTTACTGTATAGCACAGGGACCTATATTCAATATCTTGTAATAACCTATAATGAAAAATAATCTGAAAAAAAATATGCATATATATAACTGAATCACTTTGCTGTATACCTGAAACGAACACAATATTGTTAATCAAACTATATTGCAATTTTTTAAAAGTATATAGAATTGGTGGTTAAAACAAGACTGAAATAAAAGCACCTGGATCAAGATTCCCAACTCCAACCCAGGGAAGTAGATCTAGAAGACTAAAACAACAGGCCAAAATCATCTAAATTAAATTTAGGATAAAATCAATATATTTTATTGTATACAGGTTTTAATGAAAATTAGTGGTGAGAATACAGAATGAGTAATTATTGCTTGATAATCTCTATGTGTCTTTGTACTAAAATGGGCATTTAAGTAGACTTTAAGCTTGGAATGAGACAGCAGTAAGAAAAATAGGGCAAATAGGTTTCTATGAGCAAATCTTAAACAGACCACCAGCTCTCACTTCACCCTATACTGGTATAACCTCATATGAAGTGTTTGCCTCTTTCTTTATCCTGTTATGTTTAAGAAACAGGTACCCAATAAAGATTACCCCTGATTATAACTTGGAAGTCAGTAAGAGAGATTATTACCCTATATGTGTTTAGAATATGTGGTACAAGAGGAAGTTTGGATGACTATTTTCATTTCGTGCAGTGCTTCATGTAGTACAGAAAGGCTGTCTATCCATTGAGTTAATTAGATTCAAGGTCAACAATCAGATTTCCACTTAACAGTCATTATTAAATAAAAATGGGGCTTGAGGTAAATGACCCGTTGCAGCTGAAGAAATATTTAAACTCATAATTTTCAGGTTAAGTTATTCAATTAAACAGACAGAAAGACTGGAGTAGCCCTTGAAGAACTCCTTCCTGTCGTACTGAGGAGGAGAGAATTCAACTGGGCTGCTTAGTTCTAATTATGGTTTTGATTCCCCAAGAATTTAGATTTAAAAAAATACATTTACATTTCTAACTAGGGGAATATGTCCTTGCCTAAAACATATGTTTGTGTGTGTGTGTGTGTGTGTGTGTGTGTGTGTAGACTTTTCTCATTTCTCATTTATGTTAATTTAAGGAATTATAATACATTCAACTTCATTTCAAATTCTCCTTTTAAAATATAACAAAGCTTGATTTCACATAATTTCCATAATTTAATACTTCAGTATGATTTTGGATAGATAAAAGTGCATACATAGAACACTATCTAGGTAAATTAACTTTTGTACATTTTCCCTAACCAAAAGATATTAGGCAATTATTAATAAAAGAAAATCAAATTATCCTTTTTAAATCTTAAAGAATTAAGAAATATGATGAAGTGTCAGATTGATATCCTAATATTTCAGCTTTCCCTTCAGTGCATCAACCCTTATTTTCCATTATAGTAGGAAGGCAAGTTGAGGGAGGAAGTAGAAATATGAGCTAGAATGTAAAGAGAATATGCCTTATCAGTAGTACTAGGTCTTCGTAGATTCGGGCAGAGCATGATGAGGTGAACAAGTAGGTGGGCTCTGGCCTTCCCACCCTCACATTGGCCAGAGGAGCAGATTTTAATTTTAATATAGAATTCTACATAGACTTTCACTTGAAAACAGTGTTCTGGTCCCATCCCCTCCTTTCATCATGCTTCCCCTTTACCTGATACCCTGGTTCTTACTCAACTTGCCCTTGGCTTTCTCCTCAACAATGTTTTCATATGTATATGAGCCTCCATAATTACCCCATTGTGCATTTAGGAAGCTATATTTTGGGATAAATATTCTATTTACACTACCCTCTGATTTCAGCTGAAACTGAACATATATCACTACCAGATATAAATTTTTCAGAGGCCTAAGTAAAAGAATATGCTGTCCAATCCACAATATGTAATACAAAATAAAATTCCCTCTGTTCTGTCTCTTAATCTCAATCCCCACCCCCTGTCTCTCTCTGTCTCTCTTTCTCTCCCCAACCCCCTACCACCCCACAAGCATAGAAACTTGGACTCTTGATGTCCTTTGGATAACCCAGAATTGACGACAGAGTTTCTCAAAGTGTGAACCTCACACAATGAGCATCAAAAACTTCTGGGGTGTTTATTTTTTCCAACTAAAAGCTAGAAAAATAAGAGACTTTTTTTCTCTGCCACAGTTATGTTTTTTATTTTCTCATTGACTGGGTTTTGAAAATTATGAAATAATTCAGACTTACAGAGATTTACAAAACAAGCATTCATGTTACCATCCAATGTTAACAAATGTTATATTATGCTGTATAAGCTTCAGATTTGTCTTTTTAAGAATTAAACACTTATACAAATACAGTTGGGAGCTCTTTCCTACCCCCATTGTTCTACTGCCTTTCTCAGAAAACACATGCCAATTTGAGGTATGTATCTATCCTATATAGGTGTTTGTATTTTCAGTATATATGTACATATCCATAAATTGTCCATAAATTGTCCATTGTGTCCATTTTTAAATGGACACAAGTTGGTATTCTGTAATTCACTTTACTCAGTCAACTATATGCTCTTGATATTTTATCCATGACATTACATATTCAATGCACAATGGGGAGAGGGGGAGCAAATACACACACATTCATTCATTCATTCATTTTAACTACAATATAGTGTTCTATCATATAACTGTACCACTTTTCATCTTTCCCTATTGATAAACATTTAGGTTGCTTCCAATCTCATACTTTACCAACATCCTTCTAAATCCTCCTGGTGCATATGTGTAAGAGTTGCTCTAGAGAGTATGCTCTACTGGAATCTGTGGGTTGTAGACTATGCACTGCTTTAACTTTGCTACACATTCCAAAGCTGCTTTCCAGTGTGGATACACACATTTATCCACCAGCAGTGTGAGACTTTCAATTTCCCTATATTATTCCTAAAATCTGTGATACGTTTTAAGTTTTGCTTATCTGTTTTTATGGGCATTTCACTGATAATACTAAGTAAACATTTATATAGCACCTAAATTATTCCAGGCATTGTTCTATGTACCTCTTTGAGAAGGTTCGTTTATTAAATTTCTTTTTTAAATTGAGGCATAGAGAGGTTGTATAATATGCCCAAGGTCACACTGTTGATAAGTTGTAGGGTTGGGAATTTGAACCTGGGTAGCCTAGCTCAAAAGTACATTCTCTTAGCCTCTGCACCATTTAATCATTATTCAAGAGAGCTGCCTGTAAAATGGGGGGAAAAATGACTTTAAAAATCTGTCATATTATCAGTAAAGTAGCAAGAAAGTCTTATTGTTGCAATTTTCCATCTCAAATTATTTTGATGAGGCTCTTCTGTAGGAGAAGAAAAGAAATATCTTCAATTGTGCAAGCTGCACCAGGCCCTGGGAAAGCAGACATGAAATGGTTGAGATGGCCAAAAGTTGTCACTGGGGACTAGGGATTAGAACCTGGTCAAAGCAGCAAATAAAAAAAAAATTTTAAAAGCTCTTAAAGGAACCTGACAAGGGAAGCTTAAATCTTATTTAAAGGGTTGGGTTGTAGTAAGCCTTGAAAAATTCAATCCTCTGGAGGACTATATCTCACTAAGAAAACTCCATGTAAGTTTATCATGTATCCAACACCTAGACATTGGGCCTTGGAGACCACTAGGATAATATTTCCTCTGGATTAGCACTGAAGTTTGAAAGTGACATTTGTACGATGCATACTTTAAACTCTAGGGCTTTTCTGATTACAAAATGATAATTCTGAGGGGAAAAAAGTGCTTACTGCAGAGAGAAGTTGCAATGATTTATATGTCTTGGACAATCTTCCTTTTTCACACAGAGTAACTTATTAGACCAAGTATGTTTTGCTTTTCCTTTTGTTTTTAACTAAAGTTGTCTTTTGATTGATATTAAGGGTAGAGCGTATTTGTTTTAGTGTGTTTTTATTTTTATAGTTCCACCAAGTCCAAAAGAATGATTGTATAAATGCTAGTTACAAGTGACATTGGCAATTAAATTGTACACATAGCACAGAAATGCCAACGTTAAACCAGGGTAACCTCTGAAGCTTCACTGAGCGGTCCTTCCCTGCACAGACTCAATGGATCACTTTCCAACTGCTCTGGCTCTCTGATGAAAGACAGACAAGAATGAAGTGAGGCTGAAAAGCTGTCCCTCCTTTATTTTTGGTGCATCTATCAAGATCTCTGGAATCACTGTAAAACTCCTATCGTTCCAGTTATAAAGGGTACTTTGAATGAATTGAATATCTGGTGACAGCCAAGGTCATAAACTGTTTGATTCCCTTGGGTCACTTTTCCCAGGTTGATTTTAATCGTACTTTGGCCAGTATGTATATTTTGTGCAGTTGTGAATACTGATGGGTTCAGTGACATAACTTAAAATAGTACATCTCTATATTTGCATATGTATGCATACATCCAGGGTATCTAGAGAGTAAGCGAGACAGACTTGCATTTGAAGCCAAAGGAAGCCTTCTAACTTTTGTTCTACTTCTTAACTGCAGGCTGGATTCCTAACTGATTCACCTCTTTTATAAATCTGTGAAATTTGCCAGTACTGGGACTAACAGATTATGGCTAGATCAGAGCAAACCCATCACCTCTAGTAGAAAAACAACACCTAGACTTGCTGACTAGATCAGTAAAATCATCGTTATATGGAGAATTCTTCCCTCTCAAAACTAAAATGAATCTTGAAGCCAAATGTCAGACGCCAAGTATCAGAAGACAATAAATTTTTTACACTTCCACATATTCTATAGAAAGAATTAGAATACTGGTGTGAAAAAATTCCTGGCTTCGCTTATCTACTCTGTGCTCACCTTGCTTTTCCATTTTTCCATCACTCATTCCCTATTCCTATCCTCAGCTCCAAGACTTCTTTTATCTGGATTTTGAAAGTTCTTATTAAGGCCTGAAAGGTGTAGTCAGTTCTTGAGATATATGAAAGTCCGAGCAATTTTACCAAATTTTTAAAAAGTTAGAATACACACACTTTTAGGAAACAGAAAATTGGTGATTCTTAAAGTTAGACAACTCTAGAACCACATTTAAAATCAGCTTTAGCCAAAGTGACCCCACAATAATATAAAATTAATATTCAATTACAGTGATTGAGATCAAGATTCCAGTTTTGAAGATACACATGAGGCAATTATTAAGAACTAGAGGAAGACCAGCTGAAGAGCAGATATGCAGATCTGCTATGACTTTGTAGAATTTAGTGTGTATCACTTGAGGGAGAGAGAGCAAGCCCTAAAGTTTAGAACACTAACAGTTTGGAGGAATCGTGGAACATTGGTGGTTGGATAAGATCTAATATAGAATGAAAATCAATGACTAAACAGACAATTTTACACCCACGCATTCATTTAAAATATTTTTTGAGGGAATTCCCCGGCAGTCCAGTGGTTAGGACTCAGCGCTTTCACTGCCAGGGCCTGGGTTTAATTGCTGGTGGGGAACTAAGATCCTGCAAGCAGCATGGCGAGGCCAAAAATTTAAACATTTAAAAAATTAAAAATAATTTTTTGATCACCTACCATGATACTGTACTAGGCACTCGGGTCAAATAGTGAACAAAACTAATCTCAGTCCCTTATCCTCCTGAAGCTTACAGTCTAGTAAGCAACAGAAAGTAGCCAGGTAATAAGAGCCTTGTGAAAGCATGCATCTCTATGACGAGTGCTAAGAAGGAGAAGCACACAGGCCATGAGAGCCTGTCAAAGGTAGAGATGATCTATCTAGGGACCACTGCCCTGAGAAAGTCACCCATGAGCTGAGATCTGGGGAATACGCAGGAGTTAACTAGAAAGGAAAGGGAAAGACAGCTGCTTCTCATTAAAGTAAAACAGAGTGTCTGGTTTTTTTTTTTTAACATAATTAATTGATTTAATAGTTTTTAAGACCAGGATTAAAAGATATTAGAAGAAGCAGTGTGAATGGGTGGTAACTTTTTTTTCTTTCCCTCAGTTTATTGAGGTACAATTGACCAATAAAAAGTATATAACAATATTTAAGGTGTACAATGTGATGCTTTCATATACATATACATTGTGAAATGTTTGCTAATTAACATAGCCATCACCTCACAGTTATCTTATTATTATTATTATTATTTTTGGTGAGAACAGAAAAAAAAACAGATCTACTCTCTTTGCAAATTTCAAATACACAATATAGTTGCTTTTCTTTTCTTTTTTTTTTTGGCTGTGCTGCCCAGCTTGTGGGATCTTATTTCCCTGACCAGGGATGGAACATGGGCCTGCTGAGTCCTAACTACTGGACTGCCAGGGAATTCCCTACAATACAGTATTATTAATTATAGTCATCTTGCTATTCATTAGATCTCTAGAATTTATTTATCCTGCCTATCTGAAACATTAAGATTTTATATGTTTACTCCCCAACAAATCAAAGGAGCCTGCTCAGGCCCCTTGTCTGGTCCTATTTCCAGGCTCTGTCCTCCACTGTTAGGATGTGGCTTTGATCCTGGAGATAATTAAGCAAAGAAAGGAGGGAAAAGCATTCCAAGAAGAGGGAACAGCTTATGCAAAGGCCCTCTGGCTTAGGCAAGAAGCAGTCTGTGCAGAGCTTTATAAACTGTGTCAAAGAATTCTGTCAAATCTAAAAACATAGATAGCCATTTAGGACATCTTAAGCCAAAGGGAAGAAGGTGGAGACGGGGCTAACATTACCAGGTTTGCATTTTGGAAAGATTATTTTATCTACAATATGGAAAACAGATGGAAGGAGTAAAATGATGAAAAGTTTGATTGTAAATATAACCTCTGCCTCAGAAATGTTACTAAAATGAACGGCTTCTGTCACATTATATGGAAGAAGGATATAATCATCACTCTTCAGTTTATTCATTCAAATGACATTTACTGTACACCGGCTCTGTACTGATTTGGTACTGGGGCTATAACAGTGACACAATAGATAAAGAAATTCTCTGCCCTCCTAGAGTCTACAAAATAGACAAAATATAAAAGTACATAATACAGCTTATTAGAAGTTGATAAGTGCCATAAAAAAATAGAGCAGGATAAGTATGCTTTGGAGTGAAAAGAGAGGAAAATGGCATGTAGTTTTAAACAGGATAATCAGGATAGTTTTCTTTAACCAGGTGTGTTTTAGCAAAGACTTGAAGGAAGTGAAGTCATCCGCCTTGCAGAGGTCTGGGGGAAGAGCCTTCCTGGCCAAGGAGCAGCCAGTGCAAAAGCGGTAGCATATCTGACATGTCTGTGGAACAGCTGGGAGGCCACTGTGCCTGGAGCAGAGTAAACATGGGGAAGGACAGTAAAGATGAGAACAAGGAACACAGGGCCTGGAAGGACACTGATGGTGCTCTGAGTGAGGCAGGGAGTCATCATAAGGTTTTGAGCAGAAGAGTCTCATGATATGACTTCTTTTTAAAAAAGGATCAGATCACCCTGCTGCTGTGTTGAGAACGGACTTTAGCAAGGCAAGAGTGGAAGCAGGGAGACCAGTCAGGAGGTTTCTGCAGTAACCAGGTGAGAGATGATGATCGTTCAGACCACCATCACCAGACTTATGAATGGCAGCAGTGGCAGCTAGAAGACAGTAACAGCGGAAGATTTTCGAAATTGCAAGAAAAAATTATTTCAATACTAAAATACAAATACACAACCAAACTATCCATTGGGATGTGAAGGATGAATAATGACATTTTTGACATGGAAGAAGGCACCAAAATTACCTCCCATGGACCATTTCACTAAAGGAAGATACTAAAAAATGTGCTACACCAAAATGAGAGTGTAAACCAAGAGGGAGACATGGGATTGCTGATTCTAAATTAGACAAAACTCTTACAATTTTGACTGAATAAAAAACACAACAGCATCATGAATTCTTTTTCACTTATAATCTTTTTCTAGCTAAACAAATAAACTTCAGAAGTACTTATAGTTTTCAACACAAAAAGACACGTCCATTTGAATATTATTTGAATACTATTATTGAATACTATTATTTGAATATTACTGACAGGTTGACAAATTAGTAAATAAGACAACCAGTCAGATCTGTGGATTTTGGAAAGAATATGATATATTTCATAGGACGTAGCAATAAATTCTATCTGGGTGTCTTTAAGATTTTTTGTAGGAATAATACTTCTAAGAACAGTTTTAAACAAATAATATAATAGACAAATCTATTTTTACTCAAATCTTAAGACTGGATAGGAGTGTAAAAATTGAGACTTTTGTAAACTTTTCCAATCATCATTTTATCAGGGTGAGTTTTATGATGCAGAGATTCTCTCTTTTATGCAACTGTAAGGAATGAGGGAACATTTTCCCATTTTGATTTTTCTCAGATTTTTTTCACCAACTGTTAGAAAGGCCTGAAATTTTTAAGGGAAGGATTGGAATTCTATTAGCACTGAGGGAAAAAATTGGCCAACCCTTGAAGCTCAAAGCTTACATTATGAAAATTAAAGGGTGATTATTGAAAAAGGAACTATAGGGCATGTAGTATTTTGAATCTACAGGATCCAGGAAAATGGGGAACCATGATCAAAGAAGAAAAAGAATCCCCAGGATTCTAGTGAAAAGAACCTCCATAATGGCAAGTATGCTACAGTTCTAGATAATCACCAGCCAGTTTAGAGCAAGAGGGTGGAGGTCTCTGGGAGGAAATAAATGTTACCTGATATGTTGGATATAGTAGGAAGAGACCAACAGAGTGTAAGGAGAATGTGTGATAGGTACATAGAATTCTAAGGAACTAAAAAGAGGAGGTTTTTACTGATTCCAGAGAAAACCGAAAGTTATAAAAGAATAAAAAATGTAAGTTATTATAACTACACAGCACAGCTATGAATATTATTCATATTATTGAATATGAATTTAACAAAAAATTATGATTTAACATTTTGAAAAATGTAGACGTGAAGTGGGGATAGGAGGCAGGGGTGTAAGAAATCTAAATGTTCATTTTCTACTACAAAGATGTCATTATATAATATCTAAATAGAAAAATATCAAGAAATAGAATTGAAGCATGTTATTTAGAAATAAGCTGGTAAATACAGAAGAAACAGCTACAAGAGTAACTTGGAGAGCAGGAATAAAAACTGGGTGGTTGGGCTGAGGTGGGGGACTAATGGACCTTTAATGAGCATCACTATCTCTGTCATCACAATCCATCAACTCTCCGGGTCTGAGTTGGTGCAAGAAACTTAAAGGCTATATAGGGCAGGTCTGTGGTTCATCAATGCAAAAAAGATACTTAGGATTGGGGAGGAAATTAGTAGAGCAGATTTGGGCAGGTACTTAATGGCCTTACTTCTGTTCCTCTTCCATGAAAGTTCGGGGAAACAGGCAAGTTTGAAACAAGACAGGATAAGGGACAGACAACACTACTTCAAGGTGTAGTCAAGTATTTAAGGTTTGGAGGTAATGTTAGTTTTACTAGTGACCTACCCCCTTGACTCTACACAGCCCTTGGCTGGACACCTGAATCAATAGATTTTTCATCCTCCCTGATGTTGACCTATAGTTTCTGACCCTGGCTTAACAATCCACCTTGTTTGTCCTGTTTTCTGATTTTTTTATGGCCCTCCTCTTGCCTTAACAACTTCACTCTTATCATTAATGTTCCTAACTTTGGCCTGGAAAACTGATCTGATTTTCTGCATTCTTGATTTTCTTCCAGTTTGCTGCATCTGTTACTTCCTTCATGCTAATCTGTTTCTTGGGCCACTGGTAACCTAACCTTGATTCTTTGGTTGCCCCATTTGATTCAGGATTTGGTTTAGTACTCATGACACTATTTCTGATTAATGCTGCCATATGCTCCAAACTTTTCTCCTGACAGTGGTATTATTGTGCCAGTATTGGTTGGCTACTTCTTACAAGTGGTATTGGCCAAACTATGCTTATGCAGCTAAACCAGAGGACTGAACAAGTTAGATCAGATGCTGACAATACAGAAATTAAAATGTGTTCCTAGAATGAACAAAGCACAATCGGAGACCCTTAGACCCAGACAGATCCAGACAGAACTGCTCTTTGTGTCCCTCCACCCCCATCCCACAGTCAGGGGAGAGATTTTCAGAGGAGGAAAAAAGTCCAAAGAAAGAGCTGGAAAGGTCATACAGGGACTTCAGCTCTCAGAGGAGTTCCCTGAGTTTACTTTAGGGTTAGGAGGTTTAACTCTCAGGGCTCCCACAGTGTCTGTAAACCTAACTTCATGTTGGAATTTTAAAAAGCAAAGGATACTTAGGCCTCTTGATAGTTCACAGTCTCTCTAAATATCAGCACCACCTCACAGTGGATGAAATAGTTCTTGCCTGATTAAATTTCAGTAGATTAATATTGAGACACTCATATTTGACATCAGGGATTCTTTCTTGACTTTCTTTTGCCTGGTTTTATTCAATAGCCCCGGAGTGAATTAATTAAGATAAGACCAGAAAAAGAAAAGAAGGAAGAAAAGAAGCAATTTAGTGATATACTGGCTCTAGGGGAAGGAAATCCACATAATTGCTTGTTCCTTCTTAGAGAGTCCTTTTAACAGATGGTAACTCTCATCTCTTCTTGGAAAAACAACAAAGAAAGGACAAGAAAGTACTGAAGACAGTACTTGCCACTTATTGAGTGTGTACTAGGTGCTAGGTCTTTGTACACATTAATTAAATTAATTCTTATATCAACCCAATGAGATGGGTGACATTTAATGAATGAGAAAAGTAAGATTCTGAGCCATTAAATATTATAATTTGCCCAAGGTCATTTAGCTGCTAGCTGAAGAGATGGGACACAAAACAAAGACTATATGATGGCAGAGACCATAATCCTAACTTCAAAGGCATATGCTCTTCCCAGCAACATTGGGAATAAAAGGAAATGATAATTTAAACTTTTAGGGGAACGATTAGGATTTAGATGATGTTCAAATCCAAAAAGAAATGATCTCCCTTTATCATTCAGTCAGGAAGTCAAAATGTCTCCCAGGAAAGCAAGTGAGAATTTCAATTCAATTCAACTAATATTTTATTGAGTGCCTTCTAATACCAGACTCTACACTAAGGTTTAGAATATATAAGAGTGAGTTAAGACAGGCATAACTTCTGCCTTCAAGAAAGCGGCAGCCTTTTTTTTTTTTTTTTTTACTGTACATGGGCCTCTCACTGTTGTGGCCTCTCCCGTTGCGGAGCACAGGCTCTGGATGCACAGGCTCAGCGGCCATGGCTCATGGGCCCAGCCGCTCCGCGGCACGTGGGACCTTCCCGGACCAGGACACGAACCCGTGTCCCCTGCATTGGCAGGCAGACTCTCAACCACTGCACCACCGGGGAAGCCCACAGCAGCCATTTTTAAAGTAAAAAATATATGTATAATAATGATTACAAACAAAGAAGGGGAGCAAAAATCTGTGGGAGGGAAAAGCAAGGGTACTTTATAGTCTAGAACATAGAAGCTCTTGCTTAGGAAATGAAGGTTGAGAGAAAATGTAAATGATAATGTGAATTAGCTAAGTAATGGCTTCAATCTGATGTCACAAGTTAACCTAATGAACTAGAATCAGAAGAGTGACAAGCTCTTCTCAGGAGAGATAGCACACACTACTGTGTCTCCTTTGCCAGAGCAGCAGAAGGGGAAGGAAGGGTAAGAAGAAAACAATTGAAATTTTAATAAATGTCAAAAGGCTACACATGGGCTGGCGTGACAGTATAGGACCCTGAGAGCCCCAGACACAAGGAGAGTCTGAAACATTCAACAACTATGAAAAGAGTTCATAGTTCAACTCTTTTAGTCCTTAACTGAGAGCTCATGAAAAGGACCAAGAGCATGGCAGGAGAATTGAGAGAGTCATCTGCTAAATCACAGGCATGCAGGGTATGCCTAAGACTGAGGACAGAGCAGAAAGACTGAGAGAAATGCTCTGTGCTCTGGATCCTGCACGAAGTATAAGACAGCAGCTTTCTGTCACTGGGAAAGAAAGAAGAGACCTGAGAGAGGTTCCCTCTGAGGCTCACGCAAGCAGGAGCTGCTTAAGTCAAGGGCAGAGACGGAAAACCAAGTGAAACCTTTCCACCTCCCCACCACCCCTACACACATACTCCAAGCCTCGCACCAAGCACTAGGCCACAAAAGGAGAACTGAGATATATGTTTGGCACTCCAGGCCTTACAGTAAGTACCAGACAGCATCAGGTCACAACTGGGAAAATGTGAAGCCTATGGTTCCTTGAACATAATTAAAACATTCACAAAACCCAGACCCAATTAAATCACAGGCTAGTTTAATTTACTCATGTAATGACCTCACAGAAGAAGAGGAACGCCTTTTTCAGAGAGTAAATGTTATTTACCTTACAATCTACTATACTTCTACTCAGTGTCTTGCATTCAATCAAAAATTATGAGACACACTCAAAAAATAAGAAAAGATAACCCATAATGAAATTATAAAATGGAACAAACCCAGACATGGCCCAGATGTTGGAATTATCAAACTGGGACTTTAAAATAATTATGATAAAAAGGTTTTTTGGGGCTTCCCTGGTGGCGCAGTGGTTGAGAGTCCGCCTGCCGATTCAGGGGACACGGGTTCGTGCCCCGGTCCAGGAGGATCCCACATGCTGCGGAGCGGCTGGGCCCGTGAGCCATGGCTGCTGAGCCTGCGCGCCTGGAGCCTGTGCTCCGCAACGGGAGAGGCCACAGCAGTGAGAGGCCCGTGTACCACCAGAAAAAAAAAAAAAAAAAAAAAAGGTTTTTTAAAACGAATGAAAAAATTAACAACTTACATGAACAGATGGGGAATTTTAACACAGAGATTAATATTATACAAAAGAGTCCAATGGAAAATCTAAAAATGAAAAAAGCATGATATTGGAGATAGAGAATACTTTCAGTAAGTTTACCAGCAAAATGGACACAGCAGAGAAAAGAATTGTGGAACAAACTCAGAAGGATGTATTGGTGAATTCTATGAAACATTTAAAAAAGAAATAATATCAATATTGTACAAAAATTTCAAAAATAGAGGAGGAGGGAACACTTAGAAACTAATTTTATGAGGCTAGTATTACCCTGATACTAAAGCCATACAGAGAAAGAAAAGCAAAAAAGAAATGAAAACTGCAGACCAATATACCTTATGAACATAGATGTAAAATTCCTTAACAAAACATTAGCAAATTGAATCCAGTAATACATGGAGAGGATAATACACCATGACAAATTGGATTTGGCACCAGAATGCAAAGTTTATTTAACATTTGAAAATTACTCAATATAACTCACCACATCAACAAATTAAAGAAGAAAAATCTTATTATTTCAGTAGATGCAGAAAAGGCATTTCACACATTTATGATAAAAACTTTCAGCAAGCTAATAAAAGAAGAAAACATTTGCAACCTTATAAAAGTCATCTACAAAAAACTTACAGTTAGCATTATACCTAACAGTGAAATAGTAAATGCTTTTGCTCTAAAAAGCAAAGCAAGCCCTATTTACTAAACAAAACAAAAATGTTCACTTTAATCACTTCTATTGAACTTTATACTGGAGATTCTAGCTTGTACAAAAGGACAGAAGAAAAAAATAATAGAAACTGGAAAAAGGAAGAATCGTCTTTATTTGCATATGACATGATTTTGTATGTAAAAACTCCTAAGGTAACTATAAGAAAACTACTAGAATTAATAAGTGATTTTAATAATGTTGCATGATACAAAGTCAATATACAAAAATCTATTGCATTTCTATATATTAGCAATGAACAATTAGAAATAAATTTTTAAGCAGTACCATTTACAATAACATCAAGAAACATAAGATCCTAGGGATAAATTTAACAAAAGGTATATAAGACTTTCGTTTTAAAAAGTACAAAACAGGGCTTCCCTGGTGGCACAGTGGTTGAGAGTCCGCCTGCCGATGCACGGGACGCGGGTTCGTGCCCCGGTCCAGGAGGATCCCACATACCGTGGAGCGGCTGGGCCCGTGAGCCGTGGCCGCTGAGCCTGCGCCTCCGGAGCCTGCGCTCCGCAACGGGAGAGGCCAGAGCAGTGAGAGGCCCGCGTACCGCAAAAAAAAAAAAAAAGTACAAAACAGGAGAGATTTCAAGATGGTGGTGTAGGAAGATCCTGAACTCACCTCCCCCACAGACACAACAAATCTACAACTACAGGTGAAATAATTTTCTCAAAAGGGGCCTGAAAACCGGATAAACAAAGCCTCCACAACAAAGGGTAAAAGGACAGCATCCAAATGAGTAGGAGAGGCAGAGATATGGTTTCAACATGGAAAAACCCACACCCTAGACACAGTGATCCACAACCAGAAGGGATCACAAAAGTATGGATCTTTTCCCTGAGGAGCAATGGATTTGAGCTCTACACCAGGCAGCCCAACTCCTGGATCCTGCGTAGGAGAGACCCCCCAAACACCTGGTTTTGAAAACTAATGAGGAATATGTCCAGGAAAACTGTATAACTGCAGGGAACAACGAAAACAAAAAGAACACTTTTAAAGGGTTTGAGCATATGGTTGCTAGACCTTAAAACTGGCACAAAAACACCAGATTGAAATCCACATGGACTGTACCTGAAGGGAACCCTCTTACTAATTTTGAAGCATCTGCCAGAGAGACAGGAAACACTTGGGATGTTCTCCAGGGACTGAGAAATGAGTGGGAGCCATTTTTGTTCTTTCAGGCTACTTTGCTAATACTGCCACTGGCTGGGCACCATCTTGGAATTCTCCCTCTAACCTGTTAGTGCCAGAGGGCACACACTACTAAGAGCCCTGTCCACTCCTACACCTTGGCTGGACCTCATAGATGGCCCCACCATAGATGGCAGCCACAGGCAGACCCAGTAGCCACACTGGGAGCCAACTCACACAACAGCATGCTTCAGCAGCAGCTGTGGTCCCACCACAACAGAGGGCACACACGGCCCACATATGGGACATCCCTTGAGTACTTAGCTCTGGTGGCCAGGCAGGATTGCACTTCTGAGACCCACAGGACCTCTTCTAAATAATGCCACTCCTCAAGACCAGGAGAAATAGATGATTTACATAAAACACAGAAACAAATGCAGAGATTATGGTTCGCATATAAGAATGGCTAAAATAAAAACAATCTACATCAAATGTTGGAGAGAATGAGAAGCAACTGGGACTCTAATACATTGCTGTTGGAAATACAAAATTATGTAACCTCTTCAGACAACTCTTTGGTAGCTTCTCAAAAGGTTGAATATGCATCTACTATGTAACAGAGCAATTCTACTCCTGGGTATTTAACCAAAACAAATGAAAACATATGCCCACAAACACCCTTGCTTATAGCAGTTCTATCCCTAAAGGCCATACAATGAATGTGTTATATTCAAAGGAAAACTATTCAGCAATAGAAAAGGGACAATGTATAGATATATACAACAACATGAATAACTTTCACAAACATTTTTCTGTGTGAAGGAATCCAGACATGAAAAGTGCATACTCTGATTCCACTTGTATGAAATTCTAGAATAGGCAAATTAAGTTATAGTGGTGGAAGTCAAATCAGTGGCTGCTTCTAGGAGAGTGGAACTGATTGCAAAGGAGTACAAAAGAACTTTCTGAGATGATGAAAATTTTCTGTCTTGGCATGTGTGTGGCTCATACAAATGTAAGCATTTGTCAAAACTGAAGGTTACACTTGAGATCTCAAAAAATTAAACAATCATTCCCAATCTCCACACATTTGGAAACTAGATAACATTTCTAACTACATTAGGGTTAACAAGTAAAGCATTATTAGAATTAAGTATCAATGAAGGCACTAAGTATCAAATCTTGTGAGACATACAAAGCTAAAGCAATATGACCCTCAACCCCTCATCTGTAATTCTGAATGCCCCAAATCCATGAAAGCCAATTTTTAAAAAAGTTTGACAGCAAAGCCTGAACTGATGTGATATGAGGCTAATTATTATGTCAGTGTATATGAACACAGATTATTGGCACAGGTCTCACTGGGGATTTTTATAATATTCAGTGTATACCACATTGTCATTCTAATATCCAAAAACACTAAATTCTAAAACACATTTGAACCCAAGAATTTTGGATGGTGGAATGTGGGTCATGTAATATATAACCTTAATTAAATATACTAGTTAAAAAAATTAAAAATAATGAGCTAAATATTCCACACATAATAGAGAAAAAATTTTAAAACAGAAATGAATAAAATAAAAAACAAAGATATGACAGAAAAGAACAATAAACCAACAGCTGATTCTTTGAAAAGATTAATAAAATAGTCAAACATCTGGAAATACTGACTGAAAAATCCTAGAGAAATCACATATATCATATGTTGGGAATAAAAAATGGGACAAAACTATAAAGGCAACAGAGAGTCTAAAATTTATATATAATGTCAATAGTTTTGAAAACGTTGGTTAATGGGCATATTAGAAAAATAAAAACAAAAAAATTAAAGAAGAAGGAGAAAATCTAAATATTCACTTTAACTGATCTCTTTTCTTGCCTTAGTGCATCAATGAATAGATGTGATGATAGTAGGTATTCTGATATTTTTTTAATCTTTTAAAATGTTACTTTATTAGTCCAGATTCTCCAGAGGAAAAAAACCAATAGGATGAGGATAGATAGATAGATACATAGATACATAGATACCTACATAAATAGATAGGTAGATAGGAATGATTTTAAATTGGCTTGCTTAGTTGTGGAGACTGGCGGGTCCAAAATCTGCAGGGTTGGTCAGTCGACTGGAGACCCAGGGAAGAGTCAGTGTTGTAATTCCAGCCCGAAAGCCATTTGCTGGTGGAGGTCACTCTTTTGTTCTATCACACCTTCAACTGATTGAATGAGGCCCACCCACATTATGAAGAGCAATCTGTTTTACTCAAAGTCTGCCAATTTAAATGTTAATATCATTGAAAAACAGTCTCACAAAAACATCCAGAGTAATGTTTGACCAAATGTCTAGACACTATGGCCCAGCCAATTTGACACATAAAATTAATCATCACAGTTATCTTTTCAGGATTATGAGAGGAGTAACATAATATGACATGTTTAACAAAATGATTCTGGCTGCTGATTGAGAATAGACTGTAAGGTGACAAGTGTGGACTCAGGACACCAGTTAGGAAACTACTGCATTAATAGAGATAAGATATGATGGAGGCTCAAGCCAAGTTGTTAGCCGTCGAGTAGTGAGAAGTCACAGAGTCCAGATGTAGTTTGATGGTAAAGCTAATAGAGTTTCTTGACAGAATGGATGTAGGATGTAAAAGAAAGAAAAGAACAAAGAATAACTTAAAGGTTTGGCATCCAAACTACTGAGAGTATGGAGTATCTTTCAGCTAACAGAAAAGGCTGTGGGTAGAGCAAATTTTGAGAAAAACTCAAAACTTTAAGATGTCAGATATACAAGTGGAGATGTTGATAAAGTAGTTGGCTTCACATCTGGATTGCATAATTCTGGATTTCATTTTATATTCTATTTGTATACTGGGAGTTATCAGTATACAAATAGAATGTAAAGCACTGAGATTAGATGAAATAAAGAAGGAACTGAATATAGATACAGCAAAAGACCTGTAAACACCAAAGACCCTGGGCAGTCCAAAAGTAAGAAGTCAAACCGTAAGTATTGTTCAGATCTCATAAATAATTTTTAAATAAAATGAAATTTTTATTGGAAATATCTTTTAATAAGATAGATTGGATCTTATATTTTCAATTAATGTATCTATGGATAAATAATTTACTAGTATAATGAGACAGGACTGATCATAAATTCTATTTGTTTTAATTTAATTTGTTTTAATAGGTATAGACACTGAGAAACAGTCTTCAGAGTATGGGAATGAAAGTTTTATTACATCGTATCTCTCTATATATTTTTTAAGTTGATGTGGACCATTTTTAAAGTCTTTATTGAATTTGTTACAATATTGCTTCTGTTTTATGTTTTGGCTTTTTGGTCGTGAGGCATGTGGGATCTTAGCTCCCCAACCAAAGATCGAACACACACCCCCTGCATTGGAAGGCAGTCTTAACCACTGGACCACCAGAGAAGTCCCTATATATTTATTTATATTTATTATTTTTATGTCAAAAATCCTATATGACCTATTATCAAAAATTTTTTAATTAGATAACAGCTAATAATTTAATTACATCTTCTGTCTGTTTTGTTGAAAGCAAAGAAGTGGAAATTTTATTTGCAAATGAAGCTGTAACCCAGAAGCAACCATTTATCAATACCACATTAATATTTCAAATTGTCCTATTGGTTGGAGCCATAGAGATTTTTTACACCTCAGAAAAATGTATCATAGTAATATCCTAAATGGTATATCCTGAATGTAAAGTGAGGAAAGAACAACTGTGAAAAAGAAGGTGGGAAAGTAATACCTGCTCCTTCAAAACAGGTGCTTTGTCAGGCAGATCAATTTTGGGAACAAGTATCAATATATATCAAAGTCAAAGATCTGGACATTTATTCCTTTAATCTATTTCAGGCATTTTATTTCTGAGAAAGTCTTCACCTACCACCCAAGATTTGTGACCCTAGTTTGAAGAGTAGGATAAAAGGTGAAAAGGCTTAGAATCAAGACCAAATATGAAATGGTAATAATAAAATCTTGTATTTGCATAGGAAGTTTTAGTCCACAAAATGTGTTTATTTTCATTATTTCAATTGACTCCTTCAACAATCATGTGAGATAAAACAGAAGTACAGAACAACAACAACAAAAACCTTAGAATGTGGAAATATGTTGTCTTTAAAAATTGTTAGCAACAGTATTTTAAAGATTTGTTCTTTTATTTCTTCTCCTCTATATTCAGATACTATTATCAACTGACCTTCACCTAAACAGGCTTTGAAAGGAATATGCACAGTAACACTTTACTACTTCCACACTGAGGTTTCATTTAAGCCTAAACTACACACACACATAAAAACATTCATCCACAAGTGAAGCTTACATAGAAGGAAAACAATACTGTACACCCAATCTACCTCAAGATGTATGTCATCAAATCTGCTTAATTCAGAACCTCGCTACTCTAAGCATTTTTCCTCACTTCTTACTATAAGTATTAAAACTATGTCTGGAAACAAAAATTTTTCCAAGTAAATTTGAGGATGAATATCTACACAGTAAATCTGATTTCTTCAATGAAGGTCCCTGCCTGACATGAATGCTTATTGGTACTTGTATCTTGATTTGGTGAACAGTGTCTTAATTTTATGAAGCCATCCATGATACTTCCACAAGGAGTTTGTTTTTGTTTTTGTTTTTTGTGGTACGCGGGCCTCTCACTGTTGTGGCTTCTCCCGTTGCGGAGTACAGGCTCCAGACACACAGGCTCAGCGGCCATGGCTCACGGGTCCAGCCACTCCGCGGCATGTGAGATCTTCCCAGACCTGGGCAAGAACCCGTGTCCCCTGCATCTGCAGGCAGACTCTCAACCACTGCGCCACCAGGGAAGCCCCCACAAGGAGTTTTTTACGAGTATGACAGATAACTACAGTCACATTTTAAGTCCCTGAAAAAAAATTAAATGATTCAGAAATGATGTACTTCAATCTATCCTGTGTTGAGAAATACCAGTAGAACTGATAAGTGTTGTGGACAATGATATCATTATATATAGGCATACATTAAAATATAATCTATAAAATAAACTTGTGCTCTATTGGCACTGGTTTGATTTTTCTTATGTTGTGTAAAACCATATGGCTAAGAGATAATCACGTGTAATTTAAATCTTCAGCACCGGACTTCCCTGGTGGTGCAGTGGTTAAGAATCCGCCTGCCAATGCAGGGGACACAGGTTCGAGCCCTGGTTGGAGAAGATCCCACATGCCCTGAAGCAACAAAGCCTGTGCACCACAACCACTGAGCCACATGTCACAACTCCTGAAGCCCACGTGCCTAGAGCCCATGCTCCACAACAAGAGAAGTCATCGCAATGAGAAGCCCGCTCACTGCAACGAAGAGTAGCCCCCGCTCTCCACAACTAGAGAATGCCCGCGTACAGCAACGAAGACCCAACACAGCCATAAATAAATAAATAAATCTTCAGCACCATGGCCAGCATCTACTTTGCCTATAAGCCTCTGCATAGGCCAGTAATGAAAATCACAGGCATCATTTGATTTCAGAGGTTAAGGAATCCTTAGGTCAACCAACCAACTATCCATTTAATCTCTGCATTTCATCTACTGCTATCCAGACTCTGGCTTGAATGACCAGCATCACCCTATGGTTATAGTAATATATACAGTTCACTTTGCTAATGCTATTAACATAAATGAAAAACCAAGGCTAAAGCAGTCCTATAGCTCTGAAAAAAAAAACGTTTACTGTAAATATGTAACTTTATTTTAGTGTCCTATATATGCCAGGTCAATTGATTTACTGACTTTACTTATTACAACATCCCTCCACTGCATGTAAAGCGAATTGTTCTAAGTTTCTAGGAACTGAAATGGGCTGAGAAGGGAGAAAAAAATATGAGGAAGACACAGTCCTTTATCTCAAAGAATTAATATTTCAGTGGGTGATATACACAAGGATACAGCAAGCTACAACACTGTAATAAATTCTATAATCTAGACTAAAGTGTTGGGGGAGATAGAAGAAGGAGCAAGTCATTCTATTTTGAGAATCAATCACTCTTTCTCAGGAGAGTTGAAAGATGAGTCAAAACGTTAAAGGGAGATAAGCAAGAGAAGAGAAATCCAGAGAAAGCAAACTACATGAGCTAAGCTATAGAAGAGGGAAAATACATAGTGGATTGGTGATTCAGAAGCAGTCTTATATGACTTGAAAAGAGAATATGCGGAGGGTTGACTGACAAGGTAATGAAGAGCCAGACTGAAAATGTCCTCAGATGGAATGCTAATGTATAGACATCCAATTATGATAGTTTAGTTTGCAGAGTTGGGGCAGAAATTTGTGTGGCAATATCCTAAATAGTAAACATTGAATAGATTGAGAAATCAACATGTCAAATTCCCGCTGGACACATCAGAGGTATTTCAGTTCAATACCTCTCAATTAAAAGGAACTTTTTATTATGTTTAGCCAACATTTCTCCAAATTGGATTTACTCATATGAGACATTTGATTATGTGGGAAGAACTAACAGTGAACAGATCTCTGGAGTTCCAAGATTACTTAATGATAGCAGCAAAGACTGATATGACGTAGGGGCATACTTAACATAATTTAACCAGAACTGGAAAGTCTCAGGCCCACCAAAATAGAGACCCCCCCTACTCAGGTGCCTTGGTGCCAAAAATTATACAATTAGTTCCTTTGGTGTATCCCTCATTAACATCTTAGTGTTACAAGACTATAAGAGACATATTCTTTTTTTTTTTTTTTTTTTTTTTCCCTTTTTGCGGTATGTGGGCCTCTCACTGTTGTGGCCTCTCCCGTTGCGGAGCACAGGCTCCGGATGCACAGGCCCAGTGGCCATGGCTCACGGGCCCAGCCGCTCCGCGGCATATGGGATCCTCCCAGACCGGGGCACGAACCCGTATCCCCTGCATCGGCAGGCGGACTCTTAACCACTGCGCCACCAGGGAGGCCCAAGAGACATATTCTTAACCATGAGAGAAGACTGCTGGAAAATCATGAAGACAAAAAAGTATGCACTAAAAGTTAGGAAGAAAGGAGATTATAGCAGAAGAATACAAGAGAGAAACTTCACATATCTACCTACTGCCAGCCCTGAAAATACATTTGGTGTAAAAAATACATTAAGCATCAAAACTCAATAATGTCAATAAACATTTACTAAGAAGCTACTGTGTGTCAGGAACACTGGAATAAAATATATTAATAAAACATGGATCGTGGTATAGTTTGAAGTCAGGGAGCCTGATACCTCCAACTCTGTTTTTCTTTCTCAAGGTTGCTTTGGCTATTCGGGGTCTTTTGTGTTTCCATACAAATTGTAAAATTTTTTGTTCTAATTCTGTGAAGAATGCCATTAGTAGTTTGATAGGGATTGCATTGAATCTGTAGATTGCTTTGGGTAGTATAGTCATTTTCATAATATTGATTCTTCCCATCCAAGAACATAGTATATTTCTCCATCTGTTTATGTCATCTTTGATTTCTTTAATCAGTGTTTTATAGTTTTCTGAGTACAAGTCTTTCGCCTCCTTAGGCAGGTTTATTCCTAGGTATTTTATTCTTTTTGTTGCAATGGTAAATGGGAGCGTTTCCTTAATTTCTCTTTCTGATTTTTCATTGTTGGTGTATAGGAATGCCAGAGATTTCTGTTCATTAATTTCGTATCTTGCAACCTTACCAAATTCATTGATTAGTGGGATAGGGAGGATGGGAGAGAGGCTCAAGAGGGAGGGGATATGGGAACATGTGTATGCGTATGCCTGATTCACTTTGTTATGCAACAGAAACACAGTATTGTGAAGCAGTTATACTCCAAGAAAGATCTATTAAAAAAAAAAAACATGGATCATTTCTTTGAAGAGTTTACTCTCAATTGGGAAAAACAGAGGGTAAAAAGATAATTTTGATATGATGTGGAATGTGATCTAAGATAAAAACAGGATTCTGTGGATTCTTACTGTAATTCTTCATGCAAGAGGCAATAATAAAGCTGGTTTTTAAAGAGTGGTATTTTTAATAATTTTATTGGGGTATAGTTGATTCACAATGTTATGTTAGTTTCAGGTGTATAGCACAGTGATTCGGTTATACATATACATGTATCCATTCTTTTTTAGATTCTTTTCTCATATAGGTTATCACACAATATTGAGTAGAGTTCCCTGTGCTATACAGTAGGTCCTTATTGCTAATCTATCTTATATATAGTAGTGGGTGTATGTTCATCCCAAGCTCCCGATTTATCCCTCCCCCTGACCACATTTCCCCTTTGGCAACCATGTTTGATTTTGATATCTTTAAATCTGTTTCTGTTTTATACATAAGTTCATTTGTATCATTTTTTAAAATTAGATTCCACATATGAGTGATATCATGTGATATTTGTCTTTCTCTGTCTTCACTTAGTGTGATAATCTCTAGGTCCATCCATGTTGCTGCAAATGGTATTATTTCATTCTTTTTTATGGCTGAGTAATATTCCATTGTATATGTGTACTACATCTTCTTTACCAATTCATCTGTCGATGGACATTTAGGTTGCTTCCATGTCTTGGCTATTGTAAGTAGTGCTGCAATGAACATTGGGGTGCATGTATCCTTTCAGATTATGGTTTTCTCTGGATATATGCCCAGGAGTGGGGTTGCTGGATCATATGGTAGTTCTATTTTTAGTTTTTGAAGGCACCTCCATACTGTTCTCCATAGTGATTGCATCAATTTACATTCCCACCAACAGTGCAGGACAGTTCCCTTTTCTCCACACCCTCTCCAGCATTTACTGTTTGTAGACTTGATAATGGCCGTTCTGACTGGTGTTAGGTGATATCTCATTGTAGTTTTGATTTGCATTTCTCTAATAATTAGTGATCTAGCATCTTTTCATGTGATTTTTGGCTATTTGTATGTCTTCTTTGGAGAAATGTCTGTTTAGATTTTCTGCCCATTTTTTGATTGGGTTGTTTGTTTTTTTGACATAGAGCTGCATGAGCTGTTTGTATATTTTGGGGATTAATCCCTTTTTGGTCACTTTGCTTGCAAATATCTTCTCTCATTCTGTGGGTTGTCTTTTCATTTTGTTTATGGTTTCCTTTGTGTGCAGAAGATTTTAAGTTTAATTAGGTTCCATTTGTTTATTCTTGTTCTTATTTTCATTACTCTAGGAGGTGGACCAAAAAATATTGCTGTGATTTATGTCAAATAGTGTTTTGCCTAGGTTTTCCTCTAAGAGTTTTATAGTGTCCAGCCTTACATTTAGGTCTTTGATCAATTCTGAGTTTATTTTTGTGTATGGTGTTAGAGAATGTTCTAATTTCATTCTTTAACGTGTAGCTGTCCAGTTTTCCCAGCACCACTTATTGAAGAGACTGCCTTTTCTCCATTGTGTATTCTTGCCTCCTTTGTTGTAGATTAATTGGCCATAGGTGTGTGGGATTATTTCTGGGCTTTAGATCCTTTTCCACTGGTCTATACTTCTGTTTTTGTGCCAGTACCATACTGTTTTAATTACTGTAGCTTTGTAGCATAGTTTGAAGTCAGGGAGTCTGATTCTTCCAGCTCCATTTTCCTTTCTCAGGATTGCTTTGGCTATTTGGGGTCTTTTGCATTTCCATATAAATTTAAAAATTTTTTGTTCTAGTTCTGTGAAAAATGCCATTGGTAATTTGATAGGGATTGAATTAAATCTGTAGATTGCCTTGGGTAGTAGAGTCATTTTGACAATACTGATTCTTCCAATCTAAGAACATGGTATATCTTTCCATCTGTTTGTCATCTTCAATTTCTTTCATCAGCATCTTATAGTTTTCTGAGTACAGGTCTTTTGTCTCCTTAGGTAGGTTTATTCCTAGGTATTTTATTCTTTCTGATACATTGGTAAATGGGGTTGTTTTCTTAATTTCTCTTTCTGATCTTCTGTTGTTAGTGTATAGGAATGCAAGAGATTTCTGTGTATTAACTTTGTATCCTGCAGCTGTACCGAATTCATCAATGAGCTCTAGTAGTTTTCTGGTAGCATCTTTAGGACTTTTCTAAAGAGTGGCTCTTATAAAGAATAAGACTGGTTAGGATTTTCTAGGCAGAGAAAATAGCACAAGCAAATGCATACCTGTAAAATAACATCCTTCATATAGAGAATAATATATAGGGTGTTTTTTCTATATTATAAATTCCTAGGTAGGTATTTACATGATGCAGGGGATCCTGAAACATTGAGAAATTCAGGATACTGTTTTTTTGCCAATAATAAATGCTTTGTTATGGCGATCCTTACATTTTTGCCTTCAAATTTGTTGGTAATCACTTCTACTGAATTAAACTGAACATAATACATACTTATTTATTTAAATAAATATGTATTAAGCTAGTTAGTATGGGAAAAGCCAGAAAAAGCAGCAGTTGGAGAAGTAAAATGACAATATTATTTTAGATTTCAAGAATCAACATCAGGGCTTCCCTGGTGGTGCAGTGGTTGGGAATCCATCTGACAATGAAGGGGACACAGGTTCAAGCCCTGGTCCAGGAAGATCCCACATGCTGTGGTGCAACTAAGCCCGTGAGCCACAACTACTGAGTCCGTGTGCCACAATTACTGAAGCCCGCGTGGCTAGAGCCCGTGCTCCACAACAAAAAAAGCCACTGCAATGAGAAGCCTGTGCACTGCAACGAAGAGTTGCCCCTGCTCTACACAACCAGAGAAAAGCCCACACGCAGCAATGAAGACCCAACACAGCCAAAAAAAACAAAATAAATAAAATTTAAAAATAAGTAAATTAAAAAAGAAGAATCAACATCAGGATGTCAGTATCTACATAAGGAAATGTATGTTATTGTAAGCCCAACTTTATTAAAGGTTGATAATTCTCATATTAACTCAGCGGTGCACTCCACAAGTAGTTTTACTTTTATTAAAAAGATTTCTTTGTTAAATTCAAGGCCTGAGTTTAATGGACAAATGATTTCTAAAAATGGGAAGGAGAAAAATCAAACATAAGGAGTCAAGTGCATTGATCCCAGTGAGGAGAGAAAAGAGTATTTATGAAAGAGTGAATTCAGCTTAATTTAGTATATATTTACTGAACACCTCTGATGTGTTACTGAACACTGTTTCAGAGCTAGAAAAGCAATAAAGATAGTCAGCGGGCTTGAAAAATACATAATCTGGCTATGGAGGCAGTCATAGAAACAATATGAACTTGTGACTAGCTACAAAATCAAAGACAAAAAAGCAATTATTTTTATTTGAAAAATTGGAGGGTCAGGGAAGTTTTCATAATGATGACATTAAACCTGAGTCTAAAGTGAGTTTATCAGGTGAACAAATGTAGAAGGAAGAAGCAAATTTAAAGTGCATTTTCATGAAAATTTAAAGTTCATTTTTATTTGGGAAATGGCAAGTAATGTGGGATAACTAGAGGTATCCCACACAGGGTTATGTATCATATGCTGAGTTTGGACTTTATAGGTAATGGGAATTCATCAATAGTTCTTAAACAAGGGTATAATAATCAAGTCTGTGTTGTAGAAAGACAGGTTTATCAGCAAACAAAACGTTAGAGGTGAGAGAACCTCTAACTTAGAAGGCATTTGTAATTATTGAGATTGGTTCCATTTTACTAATAGACATTTTTTCTTTTGTTCCCAGGGCTTTGCACCTTCTATTCCCTCTGTATTCCTGTTGCCCTGACAACCCTTCAATGAGTTCAGAGTAACCACCATTTTCCCAAGCAGAGAAAACTCATTTCCCACTAGACCATAAAACCAGTGACTGTGAGGACCAGGCTGATCTCACTCACCATTGAATTCCTAGTACCTGGTACATAAACAGTTCTCAATAAATGCTTATTGAATAAATGAATGAATTCAGAGGTGTTCAAGAGAGAGAAGCATCATGATTCAGTGGTCAATTAAATTACATGTGAGGAATGTAAAAGTAGAAGGAATTAAAACTGATTCCAAAGTTTTTAATTCGGTCAACAAGATGAAAAGTGATACCATTAACAGAATAGGAATTCAGATGAGAAAGAATGTTTAAAGAAGAAAATGTGTTTTCCTTGGAGCACGATGAGAACTTAACTAGGAATGGAGCAAAAAGAAAGCGAGAACAAAGAGAAATTTGGGGATAAGTCAAAGGAAGAGCTGGTAATAACTGGTGGCAGCACATAAAAATATTATTTCAAAAGATCCATGATCTAGGAATCAGGAAGGACTGAATAACCAACCTGAAGTTCTAAGGAGTAGCCTGGGTTGGCAATTTTAACTTGAATTTTTTACCTAATATTCACCAAAAAGAGTTTTTGTTTCTTTAGAAGAGAGTCTAAAAGACAAAGTCTAGTAGACCTGAAAGGGATGAAATAGAGCTTACTGAAAAGTAGTACCAAATTCCAAATAGAACAAAACTGGCCTCTATAACTACGACATGTAATTGTAAAGGGCCTTTCCATATTTCAGCTAGAACTCTGAGATTTTCACACTGGAGTTGGAAGCTAGTTTGACAGTATGATAAATAAGATGGTTTCCTCTGAAGTGTTCTTTAAAATTTCTTTTTAGAGAGAGAGAGAGAGAATTTGATACCATAGACTATTTCATCCTATGTGTGGTAGTAATGGAAAGGACCAGCTGCAAAAATGTGACGCCTTTCTAGCAGCCAATATCCAACACTTCAAGCCAGAAAAGTTAACTTCAGAGCCTCAGACAACATAAATTTACTTATTGTCCTGCTATATCAATTTGATAAATACACAGAATAAAATTCTTTACCTAAAATTCTATACAGTAACTATCTTTGAGCACTTAACATGGTTCAGCCCTTTGGAAGGCACTGGGAAGAAATTTCAGGTAGTAGTAGTCTCATTTTCAAAAGTAAAGATATTGTCATAGTCACTTGGAATGTTCATGTCTCCTCAAAATTCATATGTTGAAGCCCCAACCCCCAGTATGTCTGTATTTGGAGATGGGGCATCTAGGAAAATGATTAAGGTTAAGTGAGGACATAAGGTGGGGCCCTGATCTGATGCAATTGGTGCCCTTAAAAGAACAGACACCAGAAAGCTCTTTCTAAAAAATAAAAAGAAAAGCTCTCTTTCTTTCTCTCTCTTTCCAAATGCCAAACGTATGCACCCTGGAAAGACCATAGGAAGATAAAGTGAGAAGGTGGTTGTTTACATGCTGGGAAGAGATTCTTTACTAGGAACCAACCTTGCATTACCTTGATCTGGGACTTTTAGCCTCCAGAACGGTGAGAAAATAAATTTCTGTTGTCTAAGTCACCCAGCCTGTAGTATTGTAGTATGGAAGTCCAAGCAGACTAATGCAGCTTGTAAGTAATAAAATTAGCACATGTGCTCAAGTATTCTGACTCCAAATTCCAAGCTTTTCTACAGTGCCAAGTATTTTAAAATCTAATAATCCAGGTACACAAGAAAGATGCACATGAAATAAAAAGGAAAAGAAAACAAATGACAAAATGTTCAATGAAATATAATCAGATGTAAGAAAGGGGGTATTATTGGAGATTTCGTAAAGGATTTAAGGATTGGTACAACTTTGGCTAGATAGTAAGGAGACTGTTGGGTGGAAATGGTGGAGAAAATACTTAAGAAGATGCAGAAATGAGCCTGGAAGATTAGGCAGAAGGTTCTTACATTCCATGGGAGAAATGGGATCTGAAGCATGATTAATAAGGTAAGACTCGCTGTGGGCTTGAGATAATAGCAGAGCCTAGGGGACGCACAGCAGAAGTACATTACTGTTGAAACCATCTCCATCTCTGAGGCAGCATTGGAGATTGGGTTATGCCTGGCAGGATGGAGCACCTTTACCTCAAAAGCCAGGGGCTTGGCTGATGCCTAACCACCCTTAATTCAAGGTGCTCCTCTGTGAGTTTTAAAGTTTTAAAAACAGGAGTTTTACAAGAGGATACCTCACCAAAAATGAGTATCTAGTAGTGTTAGGCATGGTCCAGAGTCAGAAAGCTCTTTAGGAATAGGAAATAAAAAGACCTAAAGAAAGGCCAGGAGTCTATGATAGGGATGGGTACCAAAATGTACTAAAATGTACCCAGGATTTGTTTTAATCAGGTAGGGTGAGGCCAACAGATCAGGAATGACTGCTATTGAAAAGATGGTTTATTACTACAGTTCCCAGGAGGAAGGAGCACTCCATGGCTTGCAGGGCCATACAATGAAGCACTTGGATCAGTCAGGAGGCAGAGGGGAGAAGAAAAAATCATGAGGCAGAGACTTATTGGGGTTTTTGAGAGAAGGAATGGGTGAGGCAGGGTAAGTGCACAGTGGATAGTTTAGGATCAGATAGATTGAATAATTCCAGTGGGTTCTAGACTATAGGGGTGTTTCCCAGTTGTCTGTTACCTAGTTGCAGGGAGACTATTGGCTTGGTGTATAAGAATAGATAATGGAGGTGGTTGGAGGTATGGGCTCTGATTGGTTGGTTTGCATATCAAAGGTGTGCTCACAGGCAAGTTGTTTGCTATCTTTGGGAACTAAATAATCCTGGGAAGGGCAGTTCCCCCCTGGGTCCTGGGTCCCCCTGGGTCCCCAAGATGTCAAATATAGGACATTAAAAATATGAATAAATATTCAAAACACTATCCAAAACGTGTAGAATGAAAGAGTGAACTGAAAGAAGAGGTAAGGAGTCAGGAGGTGATGTGAACCTGATATCTGGGTCTTGGAACACTTGATTTAGCCACTTGGATTCAGATATGTAGATAGATGATAGATAGATACATAGATAGGTAGATAGATGGAGTATGGTCAGGCCCTCATTATCAAAGGGGCAGTGAGGGGCATGACCCTCTACTGGTTTCCCTGGTAACTAATAAGCCCACCTGACATCAATTCCCCTATAACTGGTAATCTCCTCTTCCCCCCTCCCCTCCCCAGGAACAAAGACTACCCCCGTGTCCTGCCTATCATCTGCCGTACACAGTGGGGTGTTGCTCTAGGACCCTGCTTCAGATGTGTAAACTTCCCCATCCATTAAACCACTGACGTCTCTGTTGTTACTCTGGGCTCTTAGGTCTTGAAGCTGGGCAAGCACAGACCTTGCAGGACTGTGGGGCACAGCCCAACAGATAGATAGATAGGCTTTTTTTTTTTCCTTTTTTTTTAAAGGGGCTACAACATAACCAGGCTGAGTTTGGGAACAGCCTGTAGGTTGTTAAGAAAAATAGGAATAGATTCAAATAACTGCATTTCTGGAAATTTATGAAGTCATTAAAGCCTAAGAATATTATGCTGGGTATGACTTTACCAAATCATGCCCTTGTGGGTTGAAAAAATTAATGTACCTCCAAATTTACAGTTATAATATTCAGGTATCAGCTTACTTAACTTTCAGTCTCTGGCCCAGTAACTTTTAATTCTGAACATATATTTAAGACAGACATGATTTTAAACCACATTTCATTAATGGGCTCTGTTTTAAATGAGTTTCTTTGTGTAAGTAATGCCACTTTGTGCTCGATTTGTTCAAAAGCTATTTAAAAATCCGTTGAACCTCGAATTCATTATTATGTCTTAATGCCAGTCTCATTTATGGAAATCATGTAAAGGAACAGAAATATTTCATCTCATTCTTTCTTTGCTTCCCCAAAGGGAGTTAATTGTGCTTCTTTAAAGCAAAGTGACAATTTCTGATACAGGTTTATTTAATTTTTTAAAAATTACATAGAACAATCAAACATGAGCGTTAATGAGAAACATATGTGAGGTTCCAAATATTCTGTAAATGAATGCAAAGTAATGTTCCAATCAACATGGAGTCAGATTTCCTGGCCTGTTTCTGCACATACGAAATCAGAGAATGTGAGAGGGTGAGCGTAGGTGTGTGGCCATTCATGACTCTGTGTGTATTTCTGTGTGTGTTGTGAAAGGCTTGCTTCTGCTGCAGCTCCCAGCAGCCTAGAGAAGCAATCTTTCACATGAAGCAAGACACACTCCAGGATATTAACACTCTACCATTTCCAAGAGCCTCTGTTCACACCAGCTCCAGAGTAAACACCAAGAAAGAAGGAGCCTCAAGCTGCTAAAAAGCAACAAAGCAACAAGGAGAAACAGTTCCAAATCCCATAAAAATAAAAAATGTTTCAAGAACAACTGCTCATTTGTTCAGAGAGTGCCCACAGAGCAGGAAGGTATATAAAACTCAGTACCCCTTAGATTTATAGGCAAATAACCATTATCTACTATGTGTAGATGAGTGTAGGATAATTTTATGCAAACCACAATAAGTAAATTCAAACAGTAAGAACTAAGCCTGCACAGTAAGAGCAGGAAATTCAAGGAGAAAAAAAAAAAGGAAATGGCATTTTCTGTTGATGTATCACCATCCTGGGAAATCCATTATAGAGCCAAAAACTGGAACAGGATTTTATAAAGGCATTGGCTTGAAATAGAGCTATGAATCCCTTAGGATTTGTGTGGTGACTTCATGCCTTAGGCAAAATGTTGCTCGCTAAGATCTAATTACTAATTGGCCTTACGTAGAGGATTATGGAGAATTAGTATATTGGGAGTTTTTACATAACAGAGTGTACTTGTATAAATTCCTTGGGAGCCTTCATGGTGTGTCCAATTTTTGAATGAATCATTTTCAATCAAGTATCATCAGGAGTCAAACACCCTAACCAAAGGAGCTTGGGATTTTATGAACTTGGGTCCCAGAGCAGTATAGTTTTCAAATAAAAGTAGTGCTTTTATAAGATTTTTCAAAAGCAGGACATTTGACTTTGGTCAAGTTTAAAATCTCTTTAAATTCTGTGGATTTTAAATTTGAAAGTGAAATAAAGGTTTTTTAGGTTCAGATTTCATTTACTTCTTATCAAATGTGGTTTCCTGGATGGAGGTGGGAGATGAAAAAGGCTTTCAAAGAATTACATAAAATGCCTGTAAATATATTCATTAAAATAAAAGCGTCGATTTACTTCTAACAAACCATATTTTAAGGAGGCATGTGTCACAGAATCTGACATTTATAGATTCCATTTGAAAAGTATGTAAGCATAAAACCAGAGAGGAAAATGTTCTTAGAGCAAGACAAGTGTAGGTTTTAGTGAAACTAATTCTGTTTCAATGGTTTTGCTGAATTAAAAGCTCCAGGGACTTCACATCATGGGGTAGAAGCATAGCATATTAAATGAGCTTGCAGAGGCTTTGAAGTCAGAAATAACTGGGTTTAAATCTAGGCTCTGGAGGGAATGAGGAAGAATTGGAGGCAATGAAGGAAGCGAAGAAGGATAGGAAGAAGAGAGGAAGGGAGAGAGGGAAGTAGGAAGGAAAGAGCATGCATTAAGCAGACTCTCTGTACCAGGTCCTAATCAAGGTGCTTTCAAGTACATTTATCTTCTGTGGCTAGCTGTGTGATCTTGGGCAAATAACTGTACCTCCTTGGGCCTCAGGTACCTTATCTATAAAAAGAACAACTGTTGTGAGATTCTAGGAAGATAGTAGTGGCAGCATAGTTTTTCAGCATAGTCCTCCTGTATCACCACATTAAAAAGATAGCACCTAGATAGCAAAAACAAAAATTCAACAAACTGGGTAACAAGGTACAACACAACCTCAAAATGCAAGCAGGTAGAGACAAACTACCAATAGTCACAAGACCTTTGTGTCATTGGCATCTGTGTGGGAGGAGAAAGCAGCGGAAAATAACAAGGCATTTGATGACCCAAAGAATAAGAGAAGCAAAAAACTCCCAATAGATAATACCTGAAAAGTACAACATGCCAATTTGAGAAGAGTGTCTGAAACTGAGAAAGATATTGTTCACTCCAGCAACATGTGAGTGTAAAGCACCTGTTGTAAGTTCTTTAAAGGTGAAGCAGTCTGCTATCTAGGAACTCTCACACCTGACACACGAGGGCACAGGTCTCTATACTGGAGAGAAATTACTGGGACTGGAGGCATGGTTTAGCAAGAAAGAGACAAAAAAGGAAGAAGATACTGATAATAGTGGGGAAGCTGAACAGAGCCAGAAAATCTCAGAAAGCAAGGTGCTATATTTTTAACACTGTATGCAGATAGCAGAAGAGGGAGGTCTGTGAAGTCAGAAAAATCTACTACTACTTTCTAAACATTCAAAATATAATTTTATAAAACATGAACAACTTAAAATGTATCAAGGTCAAATCCCATATAATTATAATGAAATCATACCAGAAAGACATGAAAGATAGAAAAAAAGATCAAAACTGCAAATTATTATTTCAGAAGAACCCAATCTATATTAATGATATAGAACATGAAATAACATAAATCAAAAGTAGAAAAGTCAGAAATAAGGTGATTCAATTCAAAACAGAATTAGAAATTTAAAATGTTTTTAAAATGTAAGCTATACTAGAATACATGAGTAAATAAATGCAACAAATAAATAATTAAAATTAGAAAATCAAAAGAAGAAAAAATTAAATTATAATGAGATGAAGAGTGATAAAATGAATTTAAGAGAAAATGACATTTAAGATAGGTAAAGAAGTTGCAATATACCAGTATTAGGAGTCCCTGAAGATGAAAACCCAAGGAAAAGAGCACAACAAAATTTTTTAACTATAATTCAAGAAAGTCTTCCTGATATTTGTTGGTGTTGTTTTGTTGTTGTTTTGGTTTGGTTTGGTTTTTTTTTTTGCGGTACACGGGACTCTCACTGTTGTGGCCTCTCCCGCTGCGGAGCACAGGCTCCGGATGCGCAGGCTCAGCGGCCATGGCTCACGGGCCTAGCCGCCCTGCGGCATGTGGGATCTTCCCAGACCGGGGCACAAACCCATGTCCCCTCCATCAGCAGGCGGACTCTCAACCACTGCGCCACCAGGGAAGCCCCCTGATATTTTTTAAAAGGATGTGAAACTACATATTGAAAGAGCACACCATATAACTGACTATCCATGCAGAATAACCAACATCAAAACATAGTCTAATAAAATTACTAGACCTTGTAAAAGAAGAAAAAAATTTTGGCCTTTTATGCAAAAAACATGTGTGACTTATAAAGAACTTATGTGTGACTTATGTTTTTAGAGAGCGATACAATTATCATCACTGGGGGAAGTTGTTAGAGCTTAAAATTGATCAAGGGTTCATTATACAACTTATGATTGTTGTTATCATTCACATTTTGCTCTGTTAGGTTTTTGTTCCAACCTCGTGTATATTATAAATGCAAAATTTTCAAAAATGATGCATTGCAAAATTTTGAGTGAAGAAGAATTTTTCAGTGAATTTTCTGATTGTCTGAGTGACATATATACTAGTGTCTCAAAAGATGATAGCTCTTCAGAATATAGTTCTGATTCAGACAATATGAATATTAGACCAACAAAAAGACAAAAAACCTTAGTGATTGATTCTCATATGGAAAGTGAAAATGAAATTCATGGTGCTGGAGAATGCTCCTTTGCTTCTACAGAAGAGTGGATTGAAGAGAACATTTCGCAAAATTAGAAGACTTTACAGGTGTGTCAGGTGTAACTATTGAATGTAATAATCCGCAAAGTGTTAGTGAAATAACAGAATTAATTTTTGGCCAGCCAAAATAAAAATTGCCAGCCACACGTGTTAGTTTCTACAAAAATCCCCCAGTCAATAATGAGTTAAGGAAAGAAAATGTGAGCCAAGGATTTTATATTCAGTAATACTGAACTTCAAGTATAAAAAGCACAGACAACTGTTATCAATAAGCAATACCTCAAGGAATATTGTTCCCATGAGCACTTCCTAAAGAATATACTAGACAATGAGCTTCAGACAACCAGAATGACTACAAGACACTGAATAAAGACTGGTTGACAACCTAGAAGAAATGGACAAATTCCTAGAAATGTACAATCTCCCAAGACTGAATAAGAAGAAATAGAAAATATGAACAGACCATTTACCAGTAATGAAACTGAGTCAATAATTTTTTTAAAACTCCCAACAAACAACAGTACAGGACAAGATGTCTTCACAGGTGAATTTCACCGAATATTTAAAGAAGAGTTAACACCTATCCTTCCCAAACTATTCCAAAACATTGCAGAGGAAGGAAACTTCTGATCTCATTCTATGAAGCCAGCATCACTCTGATACTAAATCAGACAAAAACACCACACAAAAAAGAAAAGTACAGACCCAAATCCCTGATGAATATAGATGCAAAAATCCTCAATGAAATATTAGCAAACCAAATTCAACAATACATTAAAAGGATTATACACTATGATCAAATGGGATTTATCCCAGGGATGCAAGGATCGTTTAATATGCACAAATCAATCAATGTGATACACCTCATTAACAAACTGAAGAAGAAAAATCATACGATCATCTCAATAAATGCAGAAAAAGTTCTGACAAAATCAACATTCATTTATGATAAAAACTCCTCTCAACAAAGTGGATGTAGAGGGAACATACCTCAACATAATAAAGGCCATATATGACAAGCTTACAGTTAACATCATATTCAACAGTAAAAAGCTGAAAACATTTTCTTTAAGATCAGGAACAAGACAAGGATGCCCACACTTGCCATTTTTATTCAATGTAGTATTGGAAGTCCTAGCCACAGCAATTGCACACAAAAAAATAAATAAATAAAAGAAATTCAAATTGAAAATGAAGAAACTGCAACTGTTTGCAGATGAAATGATTCTATATATAGAAAATCCTAAAAATGCCAACAAAAAACTACTGGAACTAATAAATGAATTCATTAAAGTTTCAGGAAACAAAATTACTATGCAGAAATGTGCTGCATTTCTATACACTAACAATGAACTATCAGAGAAAAACAATCCCATTCACAATTGCATAAAAAAGAATAAAATACCTATGAATAAATCTAACTAAGGAGGCAAAAGACCTGTACTCAGAAAACTATAAGACACTGATGAAAGAAACTGAAGACAACACAAATGGAAAGATATACTGTGCTCATGGACTGGAAGAATGAATATTGTTAAAATGACTAAATTTCCCCAAACAATCTACACATTCAATGCAATTCCTATGAAAATACCAATGATATTTTTCACAGAACTGGAACAAATAATTCTAAAATTTGTATGGAAACACAAAAAACACCAAATAGCCAACACAATCTTAAGAAGAACAAAGCTGGGGTATCACATTCCCGGACTTCAAACTTATAGTACAAAGCTATAGTAACCAAAACAGTCTAGTACGGGCACAAAAACAGACACAAAGATCAATGGAACACAATAGAGGGCCCAGAAATAAACCTAAACTTTTATGGTCAATTAATCTATAACAAAGGAGGAAGAATATAAAATGGAGAAAAGACAGCCTCTTCAATAAATGGTGCTTGGAGAACTGGACAGCTGCATGCAAGGGAATCAAACTGGACTACTTTCTTATACCATATACAAAAATAAACTTAAAATAGATTAAATATCTAAATGTAAGGCCTGAAACCATAAAACTCCTAGGAGAAAACACAGGCAGTATGTTCTTTGATACCAGCCTTAGCTATATATTTTTAGTATGTCTCCTCAGGCAAGGGAAACAAAAGCAAAAATTAAAAATGGGACTATGTCAAACTAAAAAGCTTTTGTACAGCAAAGAAACTATCAACAAAATGAAGAGGCCACGTACTGAATAGGAGAAGATATTTGCCAATGATGCATCTGATAAGGGGTTAATATCCAAAATATACAAAGAACTCACACAAGTTAACATTATAAAGACCAACAACCTGATTAAAAAATGGGCCCTTCCTTCTATACCACTATATAGGGTTTTTTAGTACAATAAAATAGATTTATCCTTGGGCCAGCAGAAACCAATAAAATAGAAACAAAGTAAATGTATACTGAGGTAGAAATAAATAAAAGACTATCACCCAGCCTCCCTCTTGCCCACTGCTCTATGAGAAATACTATTAGAGGAAAAAATGCAAACGCCCCAATTTCTGTATAGTCTTTACTCTAGTGGCCTACATGCAAAAAGTTAAACATAGAAACTACCACTTTATGAAAAAGCACCAGTAATTTTTATTTTATCTGGTGATTTCCCTCTTTGTCTATAGATATTCATTCAAAACTGATTTACTGAACACTTCCTATGGCCTGTTTTGCTTTTCCTTTGCTCTGAGTAAACTGAACAGCAAAATGAAAGAGTATGTGTTCCTTTAGTTATGTTTGACTTTCCATTTCAGGCTTTTCATATTTCTTCAGTTTTAATGATATTATAAACTCAAATGTATTGGCAACAGAATAACCTTGGAATCAATCCTAGCCCAACATCTCAATGTCTAAAAAAGAAAGGTATTCTGGGAGCCATGAAAATATTTTAATAAGGTAAAATAAAACCAATCTTGTTAAAAATGTTTAGGCTGTTAATGCTTCCTTAGTTCAGATGGAGGAATTTTCACCAGCATGTCCATTTGGTTATGGGGGAGAGTATTTGATAGAATTCAGTCAAGAGACCATTTAAAGTGAAGTACACATCACCATATCTTGAGGACAGCAAATGCTGCTAAGTGGAAAAGCAGCATTTTGTTTATTTTGTTTTTACTTTGTTTTGCTTTTGTGATGGCATGATAGCATCTTCTACTTAGAGCAATGTTGACATTCTCTCAACTGACTCATTTGGAAAGAAAAAGAAGTTCACATGCCAATGAGTGGGAAAGGCAGGAAGAGGACTGATTTAACAGAAATATATTACAATTTGTCAAACTTAGAGTAGCAGTATCTTATTTTTTACCTCTCCCTCTTAAAAAAAAAAGCAATATGGACAAGGTATTGAAGTGTGAACTAAAACGAGATGAATTTCAATTCCTTTTTGTCACTAACACACAGGAAAGATTCTGACCCTATTTCAACCATTTCTCAGGGTCTTTGATGTGTATCTACTTCCTCTCCTGATATGGTAATGATTACATTAAAGAGATATCGATTTGGCAGGAAATTTCCCAAATCAGAAAAAAATTCTTCTTCCAGTATGCTATTATTTTTATGACACATGTGCTGTCTACATACAAAAAGAAAGAGAAAAGGAAGAAAAGAAGGGATAAAGAAGGAAGGAAGAGAAAGATGGGGAAGAGAAGGAAAAAGAAAGAAAAGAAAAGTTAAAAGTTTAACAGTCAAATAACATATGATTTAATTTCGGCCCCATACTTAAAAGGATGGAGTTACATCACTCATTGGAACATCATATATTTCATCCCTGGAAGAAATATATTCATCTCTTACCCAACTTCAAAGTTATTGCTAACTGGCAGTTGCTAGGAACTGATCTGGAATGAATTGGCAGTTCTGGTTCTGTTCTTAGTGACCCAGAGGGTATGTCATAAACACTTATGTTATGGTAATACCTTTGTTAAAAAGGTGAAGAGGAGAGAGCACTCTCTGGTGACCAAATAGCTTTCAACTCATTCTAGCAGAGGTATACAGCAGTAGGTGTCATGCTCTAAACATTTTCTAATTCTGCTACTAAGGCTTCAGAGGAGATGTCTGATTAGTAATATAGCCATTGCCTGAATTTATCCATCCAGACTACAAGTTTAGCTCTGAAGTGTACCTGGAACACACAATGTGCACTAAACAAATGTGTATTTAATGAGAGATTGGATTCACTTAAATATCTAACTCAAATGAAACTTCTATCATAGTGAGGGATTATGGAATTGAAGCAATAAATTGAAAAGATACGGTGCAGCATATTCTTTATAGAAAAAAATCAATAGGTAAGAGCAGTTTAAAATAATCCGGGACAAAAACAAAACAAAACAAAACTTGATGTGGGATGTAGATGTGTGGGAAATATGGCTGAAACACCAATTACTTGTCCTCTGATTGCCTATTCGTAGTTTTTAATTCCTTCAAGGTAAGGTCTGTATCTTATTCTTCTCATAGCTTCACTTCTTGGATGAGTGTATTGTGCAGAATAGGATTAACTGTCTGAATCCACAGTCATCTCTTCAGTTTCTACAGAGGTGCATTATAGCTCTATCATAGAATGTATTATTTTGAATTTTATTTCTTCATTTTGTGTGTATCCCTACTGGATGTAGATACAATTCTTCAAGTCAGGAACTTATGTCTATTCATTATTGCATATTCAAGTCTAAAGTAATGCCTGCTCATAAATTTTGTTTAGATTAATAAATACAGCTGATCTGGCTGGATATACTCAGATCCTCTTCTTCCCTCACCATATCATGTGCACATCTCCAAAAGCACACACACAAAAGCATGGAACTTCCAACTGAACATGTACGTACATAACTACACATACAAATTCACAAACACAGGTGTTTTTGTGTGTGCATGAATGTGTGTGTACATGTATGACAAAATACATCTTCTATTTATACTGGATAATATTCATTTGACTGATGTCTTTAAGGATCATCAGGTTGACATGTATTTAAATAGTTGACACAACTATTTTCTCAAAGTATGATTCAGGCTGTAAGAGAACATGGGGAAATAAAAAAGCACAGAGATTCATTATTTTCCTAGTAGGCCACCTCCCTCCTTGTTCTGACCCTTGGAGAAACCTAATGAATGATGTCATAGTTGTTGTCTTACATCATACTAGTTGAATGCAGAGATTACCACCATCAAGAAGAGGATGTATTTTAAAGGATCCTTTTAACTTAAATCTCTTTTGCATTAAGATGTGCAATGTGAGCTCAAATTAACTTGAAAAGTGAGAAGATGACCACATTAATAGTCAGTGGATGTGGATTCTTTGGACCACAATGGCCATTTGATGATATCCCAAAGGCAGTCACAAGGTAAGAAACGATTTTCTGTGAACTTCTGAAGCAAATCAGCATTGAAATTTAAAAGCAGCATATATGGAGAATAAAAAATGTAATTCTTACATCTCTGTTATATGTTGCTGTGTGGATAAAATATAGAACAATTAATATTGCTAAAATAATAAATTTAAACATATAATTTTTCTATATTAAAATGCTTTCATGGCTCTCGATGTGTGCAGAGAATACCCAAATACCATACTCTCTTATAGCAGGCTTCCCACAATTTTGCCCCTCCTGAATTTTCCAAATTTATTTTTCATTGCTCTCCTACTCAAACCTAACTCCCTAACCATCTCAACTACTTGCATTTACCTAACTATATAATGATATTTCATATGTTTGTGTATATACTATTGTTTATATATTGTGTGTATACTATTGCCCTTTCCTAGGATATCCCTATTATGTTTCTCTGGTAAGCAATTTTTTATTCATCCTTTTTGAGCCCTACTCTAAGCTTCTATCCACCATGAGTGGATTATTTCCTTCTTTGTGCCAACATTCTACTTGTTTCACACTGCCAATATGACAGGCAAGTCATCTGTTTACATACATGGTGAGTACTTTATGTGCTTCTTGAAAGCTGTAATTATATCTGATAAAGCAGGAGCTACCATTTGTTAGTTATGTGTCAAGAACTGTGACTGGAAATGTAATTTTAAATCCGTGATTTTAAAACTTTTGAATCACTCGTAAACAAATCATGTCCATAAAGTACAGTAAATGCAGTAGGAGAACAGAGAAAGCACTTTACTAAGTCTGGAACTTAAGAAAAGCTTCTAGGAGGTACAGTTTTGCAGAAGGAGAAAACTGATTTTAACAGGAAGGTTTCCCAAAGCAACGCAGCCTGACTCCTGATGAATATAGGTGCAAAAATTCTCAACAAAATACTAGCAAACTGAATTCAAAAGCACACTAAAAGGACCATACAACCATGATCAAGTGAGATTTATCCCTAGATGCAAGGATGGTTCAATATATGCAAATAAATAAATATACATCACATTGATAGAAAGATGACAATCATATGATCATCTGAATAGATGCAGAAAAATCATTTGACAAAATTCAATCCTTTCATGATACAAACGCTCATCCAACTAGGAATAGAAGGAAATTAACATAATTAAGGCCACCTATGAAAGCCCACTGCTAACATCATACTTAACAGTGGAAAATGGAAGGCTTTTACTCTAAGATCAGGAACAAGACAAGGATGTCCATTCTTGCCACTTTTATTTAATACAGTCCTGGAAGTACTAATCAGATCATTTAGGCAAGAAAAATAAAAGGCCTCTAAACAGGAAAGGAAGAAGTAAAATTATTCCTGTTTGCAGATGACATGATTGTATATTTTTAAAGCCCTAAAGATTCCACAAAAATCTATTAGAATAAATGATTCAATAAAAAGTTTCAAGAAACAAAATCAATGTACAAAAATCAGTTGTATTTCTGTATTCTAACAGTAAACTATCTAAAAAGGAAATTAAGAAAACAATCCCATTCACAATATTATAAAAAAAAACATTTAGAAATAAACTTCATGGAGGTAAAAACCATATACAATGAAAACTACAAAACATTGATAAATGAGAATAAAGAAGACAAAAACCAATGGAAAGACAACCCATGTTCATGGATTAGAAGACTTAATATTGTCAAAATTTCCACACTACCCAAAGTTATTTAAAGAGTCAATCTAATCCTATTGAAATTCCAATGGCATTTTATTTTACAGAAGTAGGAAAAACAACCCTATAATTTATATGGAACCAAATGTGCCTTAAATAGCCAAAACCATCTTGAGAAAGAATAGCATACCTGGAGGTATCTTACTTCCTGACACATAGACAAATGGGACAGAAGAGACAGCCCAGAAATAAACCTACACAGATATTCTTTATTAGAGTGAGGAAGTCACCTTCTACTCTTAGTTTTCTAATAGGTTTTTAAATCATGAATTCTGTCAAATTCATTTTCTGCCTCTATTGACATGATCATACGGTTATTCACCTTTATATTTGCAATGTGGTAAATTATTAGATTTTCATATGTTAAACTAAACTTGCATTCTGAGTTAAACCCCATTTGGTTACAATGTTGTATTTTTTTTATATATTGCTGATTTAATTTACTAGTATTTTTTTTAAAGATTGTTACATATATGCTCACTAAAGATATTTGTCTGAATATGATGGCAGGATAACGCTGACCCTTTTATATGAGTTGGTAAATATTCCTCCATTCTTTATTTTCTGCATGAGTATGTAAGTTGAACTTATTTCTTAGAATTAATCAGTAAAGCTGTGCTTGGAATATTCTTTGTGTGAAAAACTGTAATTAGGTCTTTGATTTCTTTTAAAAATACAGAGCTTTAACATTTTCTATTTCTTGTCTCAGTTTTAATGATGTGTATCTTTCAGATCTAGTATCTGTTGCTATCTCTCTGATCAGTTTGGTCAGGCTAGTGAAAACATAAATAAAAAATGAACAAAATATTTGAACAAAGACTTCACCCAAAATGGTACACAAATGGTAAATAAGGACATGAAATATGCTTATACCATTAATCATCACAGAAATACAATTTAAATCAAATGAGATATCTCTACACACCTGTTAGAATGACTTGATTAAACAAACAAATTAAAAACTTGATAATACCAAGTGCTGGTGAGGATATGTATCAGCTGAAGTCATACATTGTTGGTGGGAATGCAAAATAGCACAACCACTTCGGAAAACAGTTTTGCAGTTTCACAGAGTTATTCATATATTTGCTATATAACTGAACAATTCTACTCTTAGGTGTTTGCTTTCAGGAGAAAAGAAAACTTTAGTTGACACAAAAACCTGTATGCAAATGTTTAGAGTGGCTTTATTCACAGTTCCCAGGTACTAGAAACAACCCAAACGTGGTAAATGAATAAACTGTGATACATTCATACAATGGAACACTAGCTGACAGTAAAAAAGGAATAAATTAATGAAACACAATATGGATGGCCCCCAAATGCTAAGAGAAAGAAACCAGACTCAAAAGGCTATATCAAATATGCTTACATTTAGATGACATTCTGGAAAAAGGGAAATTATAGGAACAGAAAACATCAGTATTTATCAGAGCCTTATGTTGGGGGAACAGGATGACTCCAAAGGAACAGAGAGGAATTTGGGGGATGATAGACTTGCTCAATATTTTGATTGTGTAATGGTTACATGACTCGTGTACTTGTCAAAATGCATAACTGCACACCAAGAAGAATGCATCTTATTGTATGCAAATTATACCACAATTTAAAAAATACTGTATGTAATCTTCTTCAATTTACTTTCATTCAATATAATGTTTCTAATACTCATTCATGTTGTCTGTATAGTTCTAGTTCATTAACTTTCCCTGCTGCATAATATTGTATTGTGTGAATATTTCAAACATATTTATCCATTCTCCTGCAAAAATATTTTGGAGTTGTTTTTCAGATTTTCTTTTTCTATTATGCACAACACTGCTCTGACAGTTCTGGAACAAACCTCATTGTGCACATATGCTAGAATTTTCTGAGTTATATAACTAGGGGTAGAATTGCAGAAATTTAGAGAATATCCTCGTTCAACTTTACAAGATAATGAAGACATTTTATTCTCAAGTGGTAGTTGCAATGAACACTCACACTTGAAATGTTTACTAAATCATTTCCAGGGTTTCACGTTTTCACCAGAATTTGGTATTGTTAGACTTCTTAAATTTTGCACCCTGGTCAGTGTAAAATTGTACCTTTTTAAGGTCTTAATTGAGATCTTCCTGATTACTATTGAGATGGAGCATCTTTTCACATTTTGTTTTGTTTATCTTGCTAATCCTAATTTTTTTTTCTTTGTCCATTTTCCCATTGGGTTGTCTTTTCCTTTTTGATTCATAGTGGATCTTGAAGCAGTCAATTTAATCCTTTGTTAGTTTTCATGTGATGCAAATAGGTCACATCATTTTTTAACTTACCTTTTTTACTTTATGGTGTCATGGTTAATAATTAGAAGTTATTAATTTTAATGGAGTGAATTTATCAATCTTATTTCTAGTGCTTTCTGTATTTTGTTTTAAAATTTGTCCTTAACTGAATGTCATAAAGATAATTTATATTTGCTTCTGAATGTTTTTAAAGTTTTCACTTCTACACTTAAGTGTTTATTCAATGTAGAATTAGCTCCTGCACATGGCATGAGGTAGGGATCCAATTTGTTACACATGCATAAACAATTGTCTCAAAAACATTTATTGAAGATACATTTTTCCCGTAATGACCTGAAAATTCACTTCTGTCATATTTCAAGTTTACACATGTGCATGGGTCTGGTTCTCTTTTTTGTTTCACTTGTGTTCTCTCCCTATGTCAATATTATACCTTGTAATTACTATTCTGATATGATATATCTTGAAATCCAATTGGGTATGTTCCCCACTCTTTGGGCTATCTTCTTTATTTAGTTCTGCACATGAGATCTGTTGACCTGAAACAAAAATAGACTGCCACACATTTCTCCAGCAAAGATGTGTTTATTTGAGCTCAGCAGAGCATTGTAATTTGGGGTCTGCAATTGCAGTGAACCACTTGCAAGTGCCCCATAGGGCAATGCTTTTATAGAGAGGAAAAGGAAGTTGGGAGGGCTATAGTAAATAAAGAGTCCATGACTTTTCACTGACTGAGAACTTGACAGGAAAGGAGTGTTTCTTCTTTCTGTTGGGCTCTGCTATCATCATAGGGCATGAGAGCTTCCCATTCTGTTTCCCAACTCTATTTAATTGAGATTTTCATTTATTAATTTTTTACAGATCTGACAGTTTAGTTAGATTCAGGTTAATTTTTGGCAAGAATACTTAATAGGTGATCTTGTGTGCTTCCTATTGCATATACTATCAGGTACTATGACTACTAATGATGCCTAGTTTACCTGTTTAAAAATGCTGATAGCCAGATCTCCCCATTGTAAAGTAACATTTTTCCATTTAGAATTATCAAGTAATCTGTGGGGTGAAACTCTACCCCATTTTAAATTATTTTATAATGAATCAATGAGATGCATTACTTCTTGGGGCTTGCAAAATAGTAACTGTCTATAATTATATTGTTCCAGTACTAGCAGGAATTTTCTGTAAAAAAAAAAAAAAGAGCTTTCCCTCATTAAGAGGAGGTAAATTATGGTTTATTTCCAAAAGGCTTGGATTAAATGCTTAATTATTTCCTTTAATTACCAAGTTTCAGAGTAAGAATTTGATGCAGTCATTACCTTCAATGAAAGTGAGGTTTTGTTTTTCTGTTTTTCTATGTGTTATTGAGTATCATTATGGACTCCTGTATTTTTATTATGTGTTAAGTCAACCACAGTAATTATTCCTTGTGAGGCAAATTATCTCAAAATTGACTACTGTCTTTTGGACACAATACCATTAGTATTTTCTCACTGTCGAGAATAAAATGCCTAGGCTCATCTTGTACTCTTCCTGCTATAGACTGACAGCTTCTCTAGTTTGGGCCCAGTTTCAGTTTATCTCCTTATTGATCTAGTTTTCAGTTCTTCCTTTCTGGCCTCTGGGCATTTCCTCCAGATTTTTGTTGTTGTTATTGTTTCAAGCTCAAGTTCGCATTTTTTTCAATTCCAAATATTTATTTAGTGCCAACTATGAGCCAGATGCTGTTCTAAGGATACAGAAGTAAACAAAGCAAAATCGCTGATCTCAAGGAGCTTATATTGCAAGAATGCTTATTATATAAACTATGAATTTTAATAGATATTGTGATCTGGCAATATTAGGTATTGTAGGGGTTTTAAGGTAATGTAGCTATGAGTGACAATTTGTAAAATTTTATATCAGTTTTGAGAATGAATACTTGGGGGAAAAAAAACAGAAAATAGGAAGTCCAGTTAGGAAAGAATTGCAGTATTCCAAGTCTGAAATGGTTAGGCTAGTAGGTAGAAGTGAGAATGGAGAAGAAAGCTGGAATGCAGGACTATCTTGAAGGAAGAAAAGATAAAATTTTGTAATAGTTTAATAAGAGGGCATGATACAAAGAAAGATGTCAAAGTTAGCTCCATACAGTCTTCCCTGGAAGACTGGAAAAATGACTACAACACTGACAGAAATAGTGTAGCCTGTGTGAATGGGTGGGCGATAAAAATCTCTCTTAGTCGGTATGGACTGTGTCTATATTTAATACTCCACGAAATGCACTGCATTAACTTACTGCATCTGAAAAAGGCAGTGGAACAATGGTGTAGACACAGTGCAAGGTGACTAAAAATATAGAACTAGAAGAGAGTGCCAGGTGAGAAGTGGGAGCAGAAACACCTCCTTTGTTATCCCTAGAGCCTGGTTTGATGTCTGGCACAAAGCTGGCCCTCAATTAATATTTATTGAATAAATGAACATAAGTCATTTGCATAGATGAGAGAGCTGAGCCCATGGGAATAGATCTCAGAAAGAGGACATTACTTGCTAAGGTTCAAAAACAGCCCTATTGATTCCACATATAAGTGGTATCACATCGTATTTGTCTCTTTCTGACTTACTTCACTTCGTATAAGAGATTGGCACAATATTGTAAATCAACTATATTTCAATAAAACAAAACAAAACAAGACAAAAAACAGAAAAACAGCCCTTTGGCCCTATGGCCTGAATTGCCAACAGTTGCCTGCCTTAGAGGAAATGATTCCAAACGTACCCAGAGTTAGGGATAGTTAGTTTAGGAGTTGTAATTTCAGGAGCTGTGTGTGTGTGTGCGGGGCAGGGGTGCATTATAGATTTAGGATACCAAAATGGAAGTGAGAGATTTGCCCCTCGATCAAAGTTGATATTAATTATATTCATTTCGTAAGGGTAAGCCTATCTGCACAAGTTTCAGCTTCTCAGTGCAATCAGTGCAGTTCCTTTTCCACAATGCTCCAAATTCAAACCTTTCTTTACAGGTTACCAGCCGAGGGCCTGACTGCTCTAGAGCATTCTCTAATTAAAAGGTTAACGGATTTCCTTTCCCTCTTTTCAAGAGAAGGACCTGAAATATCAATTCGACTGACCGGGATGACTCTTTCAATTCCCATCCTCAAGGGGGCGGTGACCACGGAGCCACTCCTTAACCACGCGCGCTGAAATCTGCGGCAAATACCTTCACGTTCCGCTCCAGGGTGCTTTAGATTAGTCCCAAAGGCCAGCACCGCATACTGAGCCTGCGCATATTGGCGCCGCGGAGCAAGCGCATGCGCTTTGAGGCGGAGCTCATACAGGCCGCCCTGGGCGGGTCTGGACAGCGCCAGCGTTTTGGGGCCTAGGAGCCGTGGGAGGAGCCGGCGGCTTCACCCTGGTAACCAGAGCGCTGTAGCTGCCCCGCCTTGCAGGCCTCAGGACTGTCATCGCCTTTGGGTGTGGGGTACTTTGGCCAGCGTCCCCGGAAATAGCCCCGCCGGCCTCTCAGACACCCCCATCCTCCCCACGCCGCCGTCGCCGCCGCCATGCAGGGGGAGGACGCCAGATACCTCAAAAGGTGACGACCCCCCAAGGCTCGGTCCTACCCTCCTTGCCCGGACCCTGAGGTTATTCTTAAAAGGTTCTTGGGTTGGCCGTGAGATGTCAGTGGGCAAAGCTTAGAAGAGGGGTGGGAGACGGGAGAAATCACGGAAAGGGAGGGGGGGGGAAGGTGAATTAAAAAGAGGAAGGGGCCCTTAGGGCGTGCGGGTTTCTCCAGCCTCTTACCTGACTCAGCGGGGCCCTGACAGCATTGCAGATGGTTTCCTTGCTACATTACATTGTTCAGGGTAGAGGAACGGAGGGCGGAGTAAACCGCGTCTTCCTATTTTTCCCCGATACTCCGACTCTCCATTTTCCTTTAATAGATAAATCCTGTGGAAGCCTGGAAGTGAAGTCTTCTGGCGCCCCTGTTCTATGTCTCCAATTTGGGGTTCCCTGCCATGGGGTTTTGAAATGAAGGGGAAAGAAGTGGTGGCTTTTAATTAATGGGAGACTGGATTGAGATGTTGCTTTCCAGTTTATTTCTGCTTTCCTCATCCATTTCACTGCCATGTATACAGTATAATTTTTGTAGGAGGTTCGTAATTATCAAGAGGTTTGTTCAGGAGCTTGACATGAAACAGGCCATCATTTCTTTAGTTTAAAAATATGTGTAGTATCAATTACTCCTTAAAGAAAAATGTACTCTGTTGGGATTATTTATTTGACTCAGGTCAAAGAGATAAGATCATCCCTCATAAAAAGAATACCTCTCACTGGACCAAGAGCTAGCAGTGATCCAATACAAAAAAATATTTTAATTAGGAGTCTCCATTTTTAGCTAAGTCCCTGTTACTGATTGTGCAAATACCCTAAAAAGTCACATGTATTCTTTTGGACTCAGTTTCCTTATCTAAAAACGGGGCAAGTATTACTTTATGATAGGTATGAGGACCAAATATGAAAATGTTTTAAAAAGATAAAACACGCATGTAAGGTGGTGGCATCATTTCAATTCATAGTATACTTTTACTGAAAGTATTTATCCCAGCTTGGCAGGGCCCTGATCATCACAGAAAGATCTAACCTTTAATAGACTCTTAAAAGGGATTGAAATTATTGTAAAATCAATCAAGCAACCAACTGTATTCACTGTCTTTGCAGGCCTGAAGCATATATTGCCTGCCTGTCCCATTTTATAGAAATATATCTGAAATTGTTACATAACCAGAGCTCATCAGTAAAAATTTCAAAAAAGAATATGTAATCATAACAAGTATATAGTCAGCATTTATTTCCTCACTGCATTTTACTTACATCAATCATTTAAAATATCTTGATTGAAAATTTGGTGAAAGAAGAAAACAAGAAATTCTTTTCCTTCAACTTTAAAATCAAGGTTGTTCTAGAGCAAAGAGTCACTATTACATCATTAGCTTATTTTCATGTAATGTAGTTGTGCCAGAAAATAGTTTTTCTTAGGATTCTGGTATCCTGTGGTCCCTTCGGCATCCTGTGACTTGTAATTCTCAACCTATTGCTTACTTTTAAAGCTAAATTATGTGGCATTCAACAAAAAAATCAGACAAGTCACTATAATATTTGAAGTAAAATAAGGTCAGAATCTGGAAAGGCGGAAATATACACTTCTCAATTTTGTCTGATTTTGACAATATAAATAGTTTGCATTGCCTGCTTTCAGTTTAGAAATGTGCATCCAACATATAATCATATAGGCCCGATGGCTTATGATATGACAGAACATTCCATTTTAATGATTGATTCTTTGATAGTAATTACATATATTAATTCCTTTTGTAATATTCTTTTATTATTTTGTTTTTAACAAGAGGGCAGTATGTTTTCAATCTAATTGATTCATTCTAATTTTAATTATTTACTTTCAGTGGTTTCATTGTAGCTATCACTGAGGAATCTCTAGTCTCTATATGTTTACATGTGTAATAGATTATAGAATCAAAAATGAGGTTTCATTTTTTATTCTGCTACCCATTAGTGTTCTGATTCAATAGTGCTTAATACATACTTACCAAATACTTAGTCCATGCCTAGCATTGTTCTGATCACTGCGGAAATGATTAAATAGACACAGTTCATATCCTCAGTCAGATATGCACACAAATAAATAGACAGTTAATCTAGTGGGTTTTGTTTTTTGCCTCTTAAAACTCTCTGATGGCTTTCTATTGCTCTTAGAGTTAGAGCACCAACCTTTTCAGCTTCATCTCTCTGCTCCCCTCCTGCCCCCAACAATTCCATACTTCAGCCTTACAGAAATAACTTCTTTTAGATCCCTATGTGTTTCGGTGTTAGACTCCAAGTGCCCTTCCCATTGCCTGGTACTTGCCTTGTTCTTTATCCAGCTAACTCTTCATCTTACCTGTTTTAGCTTCAATGTCACTTTTTCTAGAAGGTATTTCCTGAGCTGCCCTTTCCCACCGCACAATCTGCCATCCACGTCAGATATACCTGCTAGCTTCCATGATACCTAATACCTTGTCTTTTCCCACTCTTACTATTTTATTGTTATAGTTTGTGTTTCCTGCTGGTCTATAAGCTTCAGAAGGGTAAGAATTTTTACATCAGTATTCATAAAGGATATTCATAAATTATATTCAAAAATATATTCTGTTTTTATGGCGTCTTTGTCTTTCTTTGGTATCAGGGTAATGGTGGCCTCATAGAATGAATTAGGAAGTGTTCCCTCTTTTTCTAGTTTTTGGAGGAGTTTGAGAAGGATTGGTGTTAATTTGGTACAATTCACCAGTGAAACTATCTGGTTTTGGACTTTTTGTTGGGAAGTTTTTTTTGTTTTTTTGTTTTGTTTTTTTTTTTGCAGTACGTGGGCCTCTCACTATTGTGGCCTCTCCCGTTGCGGAGCACAGGCTCGGGACACGCAGGCTCAGCGGCCATGGCTCATGAGCCTAGCCGCTCCGGGCATGTGGGATTCTCCCGGACCGGGGCACAAACCCGTGTCCCCTGCATCGGCAGGCGGACTCTAAACCACTGTGCCACCAGGGAAGCCCTGTTGGGAAGTTTTTGATCACTGATTCAATCTCTTATTTTGGGGGAATTCAGAATTTCTATTTCTTTTGAGTCAGTTTTGGTAGTTTGTGAATTTCTAGGAGTTTGTCCATTTCATCTAGGTTATCTACTTTGTTGGCTTACAGTTGTTCATAGTATTTTTTTTTTATTTCTATGAGGTCAGAGATAATAGTAATAATGTCCCACTTTAATTTCCAGTTCTAGTAATTTGAGTCTTCTCTCTTTTTTTCTTAGTTTAACTAAAGGTTTGTCAATTTTGTTGATCTTTTCAAAGAACCAACTTTTAATTTTTTGATTTCCTCTATTGCTTTTCTATTCTCTGTTTCTTTTATCTCTGTCTTTATCTTTATTATTTCCTCCCTTCTACAGCCTTGTTGTTTAGTTTTCTCTTTTTCTAGTTCCTCAAGGTGTAAAATTAGGTCATTGAGTTGAAATCTTTTAATTGAGATATAATTGACATATATCATTATATTAGTTTCAGTTGTACAACATAATGATCCAGTATTTGTATATATTGCCAAATGGTTACCACAGTAAGTCTAGTTAACATCCATCACTATACAGTAACTTTTTTTTTCTTGTGATGAGACTTTTAAGATTTACTCACTTAGCAGTTTTTCATATATACGATATAGTATTATTAACCATAGTCACCATGCTGTACATAACAACCCCAGGACTCGTTTATTTTATAGCTGGAAGTTTATACCTTTTTACCAGCTTCACCTACTTCATCCACTTCGACCACTTCCCACCTTTGGCAACCACCAATTTGCTATCTGTATTTGTTAGTTCAGGTTTTGTTTGTTTTGCTTTATTTTTAGATAAAAATAAATAGTGAGATCATATGGTATTTGTTTTTCTATCTCTGACTTATTTTACTTAGCACATTGCCCTAGGGTCTATTCATGTTGCAAATGACAAAATTTTCTTCTTTTTTATGGCTGAATAATATTCCAGTGTGTGTGTGTGGGGGGTGTATACACAGATATACATATATTTTATCCATTCATCCATTGATTGACACTTAGGGTGCTTCCATGTCTTAGCTATTGTAAATAATGCTTCAGTGAACATGGAGGTCCATATATCTTTTTGAGTTAGTGTTTTCATTTCTTTTGGATAAATACCCAGGACAGAATTGCTGGATCATATGCAAGTTCAATTTTCAATTTCTTGAGAAACCTCCACATTGTTTTCCATAGTGGCTGAACCAATATAAATTCCCACCAACGGTTCACAGGCTTCTCTTTTCTTCACATCCTCTCCAGCACTGTTATTTCTTGACTTTCTGATAATAACCATTCTAACAGGTGTGAGGTGATATGGCGATTTTGATTTTATATTTCTGATGATTAGTGATGTTGAACACCTTTTTATGTAATGTACCTGTTGCCCATCTATATATATTCTTTGGAAAAATGTTCAGATCCTCTGCCCATTTTTTCCTTAGATTGGTTTTTTGCTGTTGAGTTGTATGAGTTCCTTATATATATATATTGGATATTAATCCCTTATCAGATATATGATTTGCAAATATTTTCTCCCATTTGGTAGGTTGCCTTTTAATTTTGTTGATGATTTTCTTTGCTCTGTAGAAGCTTTTTGGTTTGATGTAGTACCAGTAGTTTATTTTTGCTTTTGTTGCCTTAGTTTTTGGTGTCAGATCCAAAAAATCATCACCAAGACCAAAGGCAAGGAGCTTACTGCCTATGTTTCCTTCTAGGAATTTTATGATTTCAGGTCTTACATTCAAGGCTTTAATCCATTTTGAGTTGATTTGTGTGTATGGTGTAAGATAGCGGTACAGTTTTGTTCTTTTGCATATGGCCATCTAGTTTTCTCAACACTATTTATTGAAAGGACTGTCTTTTCCCAGGTGTATATTCTTGGCTCCTCTGTCATAAATTAATTGGCCATATATGTGTGGGTTTATTTCTGGGCTCTCTATTTTTTCTATTGATCTGTGTGTCTGTTTTTATGCCAGTATCATACTGTTTTGATTACTGTAGCTTTGTAATATAGATTAAAATCAGGATGCATGATGCTGCCAACTTTGTTCTTCTTTCTCAAGATTGTTTTGGCTATTCAGGCTCTTTTGTGGTTCTGTACAAATTTTAGGATTTTTTTGTTCTATTTCTGTGAAAAATGCTATTGAGAATTTGATAGGAATTGCATTGAATCTTTAGATTGCTTTGGATAGTATGGACATTTTAACAATTTTAATTCTTCCAGTTCATAAGCATGGAATATCTTTCCATTTATTTGAGTCTTTTTCAGTTTATTCCATTATTGTCTTATGGTTTTCAATATACAGGTCTTTCATATCCTTGGTTAAATTTATTTCTTAGGTATTTTATTCTTTTTGATGTGTTTGTAAATAAGATTGTTTTCTTAATTTCTCTTTCTGGTAGTTCATATTAGTGTAAGGAAATGCAACTAATTTATATATATTGATTTTGTATCCTGCAACTTTACTGAATTTGTTTATTCTAACAGTTTTTTGGTGGAGCCTTTAGGATTTTCTTTATATAATATCATGTCATGTGCAAATAGTGATGGCTTTATTTATTCCTTTCTGATTTGGATACTTTTCATTTATTTTTCTTGCCCAATTGCTTTGGCTACCACTTCCAATACTGCGTTGAATAGAAGTAGCAAGAGTTGGCATCCTTGCCTTGTTGTTGATCTTTCAGGAAAAGCTTTCAATATTTCACCCATAAGTATAATGTTAGCTGTGGGACTGTCATATACCGTCTATATTGTGTTGAGTTTCATCCCTCTATACCTACTTTGTTGAGAGTTTTTATAATAAATGTATGTTGAATTTTGTCAAATGCTTTCCCCACATTTATTGAGATGATATTATATGACTTTTATCCTTCATTTTGTTTGTGGTGTATCACATTGATTGATTTGTGTTTGTTGAACCATCCTCACATCTCTGGAATAAATTCCACTTGATAATGGTGTATGATTGTTGTTTTAAAGTATTGTTGAATTCAGTTTTGTAGCATTTTGTTGAGGATTTTTGCATCTGTATTCATCAGGTTTTTTTTTTTTGGTGTCTTTGTCTGGTTTTGATATAACAGTAATGCTGGCCTCCTTAAATGAGTTTGGGAGTGTTCTTTCCTTGTCAGTTTTTGAGAAGAGTTTGAAAAGGATTGGTGTTAATTCTTCCAGTGTTTGATAGAATTCACCCATGAAGCCATCTGGTCCTGGGCTTTTTTGGGGAGGTTTTTGACTACTGATTTAACCTCCTTATTAGGAATCAGTCTGTTCTGATTTTCTGTTTCTTCATGATTCAGTCTTGGGAGGTTGTATGTTTCTAGGAATTTATCCATTTCTTCTATGTTGTTTAATTTGTTGGAGTATAATTTTTAATAGTAGTTTCTTAAGATCTTTTATATTTCTGTGGTAACAATTGTAATGTCTCCTCTTTTATTTCTGATTTTATTTATGGGCATACCTCATTTTATTGCCTTTTGCTTTATTGCACTTTGTAGATATTGCATTCTTTATAAATTAATGTTTATGGCAACCCTGAGCCAAGCAAGTCTATTGGTGCCATTGTTCCAACATCATTTGTTCACTTCTTGTCTCTGTCACATTTGGTAATTCTCCCAATATTTCAAATTTTTTCATTATTACTCTATTATGGTGATTTGTGATCAGTTATCACTGATGTTACTATTGCAAAAGATTATATCTTGCTGAAGGTGCAGCTGCTTAGCACTTTTTAGAAATAAATATTTTTAAAAATAAGGTATGTACATTGATTTTTAAATGTAATGCTATTGCACACTTAGTATATCACAGTATAGTGTAAACATAACATTTATGTGCACTGGGAAACCAAAAAATTCACATGTCTTGCTTTATAATGATACTCACCTTATTGCAGTGATCTGGAACTGAACCTGCAATATCTGCAAGGTACGCCTGTGTTTGAGTCCTCTCTTTTTTTCTTGGTTAGCCTAGCTAAAGGTTTGTTGATTTTATTTACCTTTTCAGAGAACCACCTCTTAGTTTCATTGATCTTTCCTGTTGTCTTCATAGTATCTATTTCATTTATTTCCCATCTAATCTTTGTTATTTCCTACCTTTTACTAACTCTGGGCTTTGTTTGTTATTTTTTCTCCAATTGCTTAAGATGTAAAGTTAGATTGTTTATTTAAGATCATTTTTTGTTTCTTGATGTAGGCATTTATCTCTATGAACTTCCCTCTTAGAACTGCTTTTCTGCATCCTTTAAGTTTTGGTGTGTTGTATTTCCACCTTTACTTGTTTAAAGGTATTGATTTCTTCTTTGACACATTGGTTGTTCAGTAGTATGTGCTGAATCTTTATGTGTGAATTTTCCAGTTTCTTCTTGTAATTAATTCTTAGTCTCATACTATTGTGGTTGGAAAAGATACTTGATATATTGCAGTCTTCTTAAAAATATTAAAACTTGTTTTGTGGCCTAACATATGATCTATGCTTGAGACTGTTTTATGAGCACTTGAGAAGAATGTATATTCTGTTCCTTTGGGTGGAATGTTCTGTTTATGTTTGTTAAGTTCATTTGGTCTAATGTGTCATTTAAGGCCAATGTTCCTTATTGAATTTCTGTCTAGGTAATCTATTCATTGATGAAAGTGAGGTATTAAAGTCTCTTCCTACTATTGTATTGCTGTGTATTTCTCCCTTTAGGACTTTTAATATTTTCTTTATATATTTAAGTGCTCCTATTTTGGGCATATAAATATTTACAAATGTTTTATTTTCTTATTGGATTGACCCCTGTATTGTCATATAATACCCTTCTTTGTCTCTTATTACAGTCTTTATCTTAAAGTCTATTTTGCCCAACATAAATATAGCTACCCCAGCTTTCTTTTGATTTCCATTTTTATGGAATACGTTTTTCCATTCCTTCATTCAATCTGAGTGTGTACTTGCATTTGAAGTGAGTCTCTTGTAGGCAGCATATAGATGGGTCATTTTTTTAAACCATTTATCCACTCTGTATCTTTTGATTGGAGAATTTAGTCCATTTACATTCAAAGTAATGATTGATAGGTAGGTACTTATTGTCATTTTGTTCATTGTTTTCTGGCTGTTTTGTAATTCCTCTGTTTCTCCTTCTCTTGCTCTCTTCATTTGTGATTTTCAGATTTTCTCTAGTGTCATTAGATTTCTTTATCTTTTGTGTATCTACTATAGGTTTTTGCTTTGTGGTTACCATGAGGCTTACGTAAAAACATTTATAACAGTCTATTTCAAGTTGTTAACACCCTAAGATTGAACACGTTTTAAAGCTCAACATTTTTACTCTCCCCTCATTTTACGTTTTTGATGTCACCATTTACATTTTTTTTATCTTGTGTGTCTTTAACAAATTTTTGTAGTTATAGTTATTTTTACTACTTTATCTCTTACTTTCATGCTAGCTTTATAAGTGATCAGCCTACCACCTTTACAACATTTTAGATTATTCTGAGTTTTACAACATATTTACCTTTACCAGTGAGATTTATATTTTCATAAGTTTTCCAGGAAAACTGTCTCTCCTTCAATTCAGTAGGAGAACTTGGCTGTGTAGACTAAAAACTGGTTGGCAGTTTTTCCCTCTCAGCACTTTGAATATATTTTGCTACTTCTGGCCTGCAAAATTTCTGCTGAAAATCTGCTGATAGTCTTATGGGGGTTCCCCTTGTATGCAACAAGTTGTTTTTCTCTTACTGTTTTTTTAAGATTCTCTCCTTGTCTTTGATTTTTGACACTTTAATTATAATGTGTCTTGTTGTGTCTGTCTTTGGATTCATCTTTTTTTGGAACTCTCTGGGCTTCCTGGATCTGGATGTCTGTTTCTTTCTTCAGGTTAATGGAGCTTTCAGCCATAATTTCTTCAAATAAGTTTTCTGCCCCTAATAGTTTTCTGCCCCATTCTCTTCTCCTTCTAGGACCCCTCTATTGCAAATGTTGATCTGCTTGATGTTAGCTTATAAATCCCTTAAGCTGTCTTCACCCCTTTTTTATTCTTTTTGCTTCTCTGGGTGTGTTCCATTGCCCTGTCTTTGAGTTCACTGATCCTTTCCTCTGCTTCATCGAGTCTTCTGTTGAAGCCCTTTGCTGTATCTTTAAGTTCAATTATTGTGTTCTTCAACTCTGTGACTTCCATTTGGTACTTTTATATTTTCTATCTCTGTTGAAATTCTCACTTTGTTCATCCATTCTTCCCCTGAATTTAGCAAGCATCTTTACGATCATTACTTTTAACTATTTATCATATACATCATTTATCTCTGTTTCATTGTGGTCTTTTTCTGAGGTTTTATCTTTTTCTTTCTTGAAACACATTTCTCTGTTTCTTCATTTTCCTTGACTCTGTGTTGGTTTCTATGCATTAGAGAAAACAGCCACCCCTCCCATTCTGGAAGGAGTGGTCTTATTTAGGAGATGAACCTTTTTTTTTTTTTTTTTTTTTTTGCGGTATGCGGGCCTCTCACTGTTGTGGCCTCCCCCGTTGCGGAGCACAGGCTCCGGACGCGCAGGCTCCGCGGCCATGGCTCATGGGCCCAACCGCTCCGCGGCATATGGGATCCTCCCAGACCGGGGCACGAACCCGTATCCCCTGCATCGGCAGGCGGACTCTCAACCACTTGCGCCACCAGGGAGGCCCGAGATGAACCTTTTTATTCAACCATGCCTAGCTCTTGGTTGTCTTTCAGACCTTAGTGATTGTCCAAGTAGCCTACTTTATTTTCAGTGCTCCCTCTGAGCTGAGTCCTGGGGTAATAACCAGTTAATAACTATTTTTTTTCTTTCACTAATGTCTCTTTGAACTCATGAATACAAGCCCCAGTGGCCACCAGAACCAGATGATCACCTGGGTGGCAGCCACAAAAACTGGGGCACCAGATAAGTGTACAAGCTCTCCTCCAGGATATACTAGTGCTCTGGAGTGGGACAGAGGGAGAGTGCAAAGATAGCATCTGCTCTCCTAGGTCTCTGGAGAGGATGACAGTCAGCCTTTAGATGTGTTTAATTAGAAGCCTGCCCCTAAGTCCACAGCTATGAAGATAAGCTAAAAGATTTCTTTCATAGAAAGATTGGTTGCCTCAGTCTGTTGCCTCTCTGCTGTGCCCTGGGAGTGGTAGCCAGTTAAGAACTCCCTCTCTCTGTTATGGTCCTGTGGGACCTGGGAACGTAAGCCCTGATGACCACCAGAGTCAGGTGATCTAGAGGTGTCCCCTGGGGATCAGCAGCAATAATCACGACACCAGAAGACAGCAGTACAAGCTCTTTTCTGGGAGATACTGGTGATCTGGAGAGCATAAAGATGGAACCTGCCAGCCTCCATCCTGTGTATTTCAGTAGACTCATATGTTAAATTAGATGCTGGCCCCTCAGGCCAACCTTTAAGATAAACAAATAATCCTCTTTAACAGAAAGTCTAGGTGCTTTTTAGTCAGTTGCCTCTGAACTAGGCTTTAGGGTAGGCAAGCTTGCATGTGCAAGCCCTTTAAGAACTGTTTGACTGTTTTGCTATAGCCACTGGGGTTTCATGGAAGATAGATGTTTTGGGAGATTGTCTCTCAGGTATAGGTCTTAAAAGCTGGGTGCCAGATGTAGGGTTTAAATCCTTCATTCCTCAAGTAGCAGCTCAGGTGTGAGTTTTTGCCCAGTTGTGGGTCTCCACACCAGACGTGGGGTTTATGGCAAGATTGTGAATCAGTCTCTCTTATTTGCTTCAATGTGGGTTTTCTTGTTTGCTCAATTTGTGGGCATTGCTCAGCTAGTTTGGGTTTTTTGGGTTTTTTTGTTTTTCTTTTTGTTAGTTGCGGCGTGTGGGCTCCCCCTGCATTGGGAGCCCCCTGCGTTGAGAACACGGAGTCTTTTTTATTTTTTATTTTTTATTTTTTATTTTTTGCTTTATAACAAATTTAATCAGTTATACATATACATATGTTCCCATATCCCCTCCCTTTTGCGTCTCCCTCCCACCCTCCCTATCCCACCCTTCCAGGCGGTCACAAAGCACCGAGCTGATCTCCCTGTGCTATGCGGCTGCTTCCCACTAGCTATCTACCTTACGTTTGGTAGTGTATATATGTCCATGCCGCTCTTTCACTTTGTCACAGCTTACCCTTCCCCCTCCCCATATCCTCAAGTCCATGCTCTAGTAGGTCTGTGTCTTTATTCCTATCTTACCCCTATGTTCTTCATGACATTTTTTTTTCTTAATTTCCATATATATGTGTCAGCATACAGTATTTGTCTTTCTCTTTCTGACTTACTTCACTCTGTATGACAGACTCTAGGTCCATCCACCTCATTACAAATAGCTCAATTTCATTTCTTTTTATGGCTGAGTAATATTCCATTGTATATATGTGCCACATCTTCTTTATCCATTCATCTGATGATGGACACTTAGGTTGTTTCCATCTCCGGGCTATTGTAAATAGGGCTGCTATGAACATTTTGGTACATGTCTCTTTTTGAAATATGGTTTTCTCAGGGTATATGCCCAGTAGTGGGATTGCTGGGTCATATGGTAGCTCTATTTGTAGTTTTTTAAGGAACCTCCATACCGTTCTCCATAGTGGCTGTACCAATTCACATTCCCACCAGCAGTGCAAGAGTGTTCCTTTTTTTCCACACCCTCTCCAGCATTTATTGTTTCTAGATTTTTTGATGATGGCCATTCTGACTGGTGTGAGATGATATCTCATTGTAGTTTTGATTTGCATTTCTCTAATGAACAAAGATGTTGAGCATCCTTTCATGTGTTTGTTGGCAGTCTGTATATCTTCTGTGGAGAAATGTCTATTTAGGTCTTCTGCCCATTTTTGGATTGGGTTGTTTGTTTTTTTGTTATTGAGCTGCATGAGCTGCTTATAAATTTTGGAGATTAATCCTTTGTCAGTTGCTTCATTTACAAATATTTTCTCCCATTCTGAGGGTTGTCTTTTGGTCTTGTTTATGGTTTCCTTTGCTGTGCAAAAGCTTTTTTTTTTTTTTTTTTTTGTTCCTTCACTCTTTTTATTTTTTTTTTTTTTTTTTTTTTTTTTTTTTTTTTTTTTTTTTTGCTGTACGCGGGCCTCTCACTGCTGTGGCCTCTCCCGCCGCGGAGCACAGGCTCCGGACACACAGGCTCCGCGGCCATGGCTCGCGGGCCCAGCCGCTCCGCGGCATGTGGGATCCTCCGGGATCGGGGCACGAACCCGTGTCCCCTGCATCGGCAGGCGGACTCTCAACCACTGCGCCACCAGGGAGGCCCTCTTTTTATTTTTTAAATTAATTTTCATTGGAGTAGAGTTGATTTACAACGTTGTGTTAGTTTCTGCTGTACAGCAAAGTAAATCAGTTATACATATAAATACATTCACTCTTTTTTAGATTCTTTGCCCATATAGGTCATTACAGAGTATTGAGTAGAGTTCTCTGTGCTATAAAGTAGGTTCTTATTAGTTATCTATTTTATATATAGTATGTATATGTCAATCCCAATCTCCCAATTTATCCCTCCTTCCACCCTTTCCCCCTTGGTAACTACAAGTTTGTTTTCTACATCTGTGACTCTATTTTTGTTTTATAAATTATTTGTACCAGTTCTTTTTAGATTCCACATATAAGCAATATCATATGATATCTGTCTTTCTCTGTCTGACTTACTTCACTCAGTATGACAATCTTCAGGTCCATCCATGTCACTGCAAATGGCATTATTTCATTCTTTTTTATGGCTGAGTAATATTCCATTGTATATATATACCACATCTTCTTTATCCATTCCTCTCTTGATGGACATTTAGGTTGCTTCCATGTCCTGGCTATTGTAAATAGTCCTGCAATTAACATTGGGGTACATGTATCATGTACCTTTTTTTTTTTTTTTTTTGCTGCATTGGGTCTTCATTGCGATATGTGGGCTTCTTATTGCAGTGGCTTCTCTTGTTGCAGAGCATGGGCTCTAGGGCGCATATGCTTCAGTAGTTGTGGCTCGTGGGCTCTAGGGCTCAGGCTTAGTAGTTGTGGGCACGGGCTTAGTTGCTCCACGGCATGTGGGATCTTCCTGGACCAGGGATCAAACCCATGTCCCCTGCATCAGCAGGCGGACCCTCAACCACTGCACCACCAGGGAAGCCCTATGTATCTTTTTTTTTTTTTTTTTTTTTACAAATTTAATCAGTTATACATATACATATGTTCCCATATCCCCTCCCTTTTGCGTCTCCCTCCCACCCTCCCTATCCCACCCCTCCAGGCGGTCACAAAGAACCAAGCTGATCTCCCTGTGCTATGCGGCTGCTTCCCACTAGCTATCTACCTTACGTTTGGTAGTGTATATATGTCCATGCCGCTCTTTCACTTTGTCACAGCTTACCCTTCCCCCTCCCCATATCCTCAAGTCCATGCTCTAGTAGGTCTGTGTCTTTATTCCTGTCTTACCCCTATGTTCTTGATGACATTTTTTTCTTAAATTCCATATATATGTGTCAGCATACAGTATTTGTCTTTCTCTTTCTGACTTACTTCACTCTGTATGACAGACTCTAGGTCCATCCACCTCATTACAAATAGCTCAATTTCATTTCTTTTTATGGCTGAGTAATATTCCATTGTATATATGTGCCACATCTTCTTTATCCATTCATCCGATGATGGACACTTAGGTTGTTTCCATCTCCGGGCTATTGTAAATAGGGCTGCTATGAACATTTTGGTACATGTCTCTTTTTGAAATATGGTTTTCTCAGGGTATATGCCCAGTAGTGGGATTGCTGGGTCATATGGTAGTTCTATTTGTAGTTTTTTAAGGAACCTCCATACCGTTCTCCATAGTGGCTGTACCAATTCACATTCCCACCAACAGTGCAAGAATGTTCCCTTTTTTCCACACCCTCTCCAGCATTTATGGTTTCTAGATTTTTTGATGATGGCCATTCTGACTGGTGTGAGATGATATCTCATTGTAGTTTTGATTTGCATTTCTCTAATGAGTAAAGATGTTGAGCATCCTTTCATGTGTTTGTTGGCTGTCTGTATATCTTCTGTGGAGAAATGTCTATTTAGGTCTTCTGCCCATTTTTGGATTGGGTTGTTTGTTTTTTTGCTATTGAGCTGCATGAGCTGCTTATAAATTTTGGAGATTAATCCTTTGTCAGTTGCTTCATTTGCAAATATTTTCTCCCATTCTGAGGGTTGTCTTTTTGTCTTGTTTATGGTTTCCTTTGCTGTGCAAAAGCTTTGAAGTTTCATTAGGTCCCATGTGTTTATTTTTGTCTTTATTTCCATTTCTCTAGGAGGTGGGTCAAAAAGGATCTTGCTGTGATTTATGTCATAGAGTGTTCTGCCTATGTTTTCCTCTAGGAGTTTTATAGTGTCTGGCCTTACATTTAGGTCTTTAATCCATTTTGAGCTAATTTTTGTGTATGGTGTTAGGGAGTGATCTAATCTCATACTTTTACATGTCCCTGTCCAGTTTTCCCAGCACCACTTATTGAAGAGACTGTCCTTTCTCCACTGTACATTCCTGCCTCCTTTATCAAAGATAAGGTGACCATATGTCCGTGGGTTTATCTCTGGGCTTTCTATCCTGTTCCATTGATCTATCTTTCTGTTTTTGTGCCAGTACCATACTGTCTTGATTACTGTAGCTTTGTAGTCTAGTCTGAAGTCAGGGAGCCTGATTCCTCCAGCTCCGTTTTTCGTTCTCAAGATTGCTTTGGCTATTCGGGGTCTTTTGTGTTTCCATACAAATTGTGAAATTTTTTTGTTCTAGTTCTGTGAAAAATGCCATTGTTAGTTTGATAGGTATTGCATTGAATCTGTAGATTGCTTTGGGTAGTAGAGTCATTTTCACAATGTTGATTCTTCCAATCCAAGAACATGGTACATCTCTCCATCTATTTGTATCATCTTTAATTTCTTTCATCAGTGTCTTATAATTTTCTGCATACAGGTCTTTTGTCTCCTTAGGTAGGTTTATTCCTAGATATTTTATTCTTTTTGTTGCAATGGTAAATGGGAGTGTTTCCTTGATTTCACTTTCAGATTTTTCATCATTAGTATATAGGAATGCCAGAGATTTCTGTGCATTAATTTTGTATCCTGCAACTTTACCAAATTCATTGATTAGCTCTAGTAGTTTTCTGGTAGCATCTTTAGGATTCTCTATGTATAGTATCATGTCATCTGCAAACAGTGAGAGCTTTACTTCTTCTTTTCCCATTTGGATTCCTTTTATTTCCTTTTCTTCTCTGATTGCTGTGGCTAAAACTTCCAAAACTATGTTGAATAAGAGTGGTGAGAGTGGGCAACCTTGTCTTGTTCCTGATCTTAGTGGAAATGGTTTCAGTTTTTCACCATTGAGGACGATGCTGGCTGTGGGTTTGTCATATATGGCCTTTATTATGTTGAGGAAAGTTCCCTCTATGCCTACTTTCTGCAGGGTTTTTATCATAAATGGGTGTTGAATTTTGTCAAAAGCTTTCTCTGCATCTATTGAGATGATCATATGGTTTTTCTCCTTCAGTTTGTTAATATGGTGTATCACATTGATTGATTTGCGTATATTGAAGAATCCTTGCATTCCTGGAATAAACCCCACTTGATCATGGTGTATGATCCTTTTAATGTGCTGTTGGATTCTGTTTGCTAGTATTTTGTTGAGGATTTTTGCATCTATGTTCATCAGTGATATTGGCCTGTAGTTTTCTTTCTTTGTGACATCCTTGTCTGGTTTTGGTATCAAGGTGATGGTGGCCTCGTAGAATGAGTTTGGGAGTGTTCCTCCCTCTGCTATATTTTGGAAGAGTTTGAGAAGGATAGGTGTTAGCTCTTCTCTAAATGCTTGATAGAATTCGCCTGTGAAGCCATCTGGTCCTGGGCTTTTGTTTGTTGGAAGATTTTTTATCACAGTTTCAATTTCCGTGCTTGTGATTGGTCTGTTCATATTTTCTATTTCTTCCTGATTCAGTCTTGGCAGGTTGTGCATTTCTAAGAATTTGTCCATTTCTTCCAGGTTGTCCATTTTATTGGCATAGAGTTGCTTGTAGTAATCTCTCATGGTCTTTTGTATTTCTGCAGTGTCAGTTGTTACTTCTCCTTTTTCATTTCTAATTCTATTGATTTGAGTCTTCTCCGTTTTCTTCTTGATGAGTCTGGCTAATGGTTTATCAATTTTGTTTATCTTCTCAAAGAACCAGCTTTTAGTTTTATTGATCTTTGCTATCGTTTCCTTCATTTCTTTTTCATTTATTTCTGATCTGATTTTTATGATTTCTTTCCTTCTGCTAACTTTGGGATGTTTTTGTTCTTCTTTCTCTTAATGCTTTAGGTGCAAGGTTAGGTTGTTTATTCGAGATGTTTCCTGTTTCTTAAGGTGGGATTGTATTGCTATAAACTTCCCTCTTAGAACTGCTTTTGCTGCATCCCATAGGTTTTGGGTCATCGTGTCTCCATTGTCATTTGTTTCTAGGTATTTTTTAATTTCCCCTTTAATTTCTTCAGTGATCACTTTGTTATTAAGTAGTGTATTGTTTAGCCTCCATGTGTTTGCATTTTTTACAGCTCTTTTCCTGTAATTGATATCTAGTCTCATAGCATTGTGGTCGGAAAAGATACTTGATACAATTTCAATTTTCTTAAATTTACCAAGGCTTGATTTGTGACCCAAGATATGATCTATCCTGGAGAATGTTCCATGAGCACTTGAGAAAAATGTGTATTCTGTTGTTTTTGGATGGAATGTCCTATAAATATCAATTAAGTCCATCTTGTTTAATGTATCATTTAAAGCTTGTGTTTCCTTATTTATTTTCATTTTGGATGATCTGTCCATTGGTGAAAGTGGGGTGTTAAAGTCCCCTACTATGATTGTGTTACTGTCGATTTCTCCTTTTATGGCTGTTAGTATTTGCCTTATGTATTGAGGTGCTCCTATGTTGGGTGCATAAATATTTACAATTGTTATATCTTCTTCTTGGATCTATCCCTTGATCCTTATGTAGTGTCCTTCTTTGTCTCTTCTAATAGTCTTTATTTTAAAGTCTATTTTGTCTGATATGAGAATTGCTACTCCAGCTTTCTTTTGGTTTCCATTTGCATGGAATATCTTTTTCCATCCCCTTACTTTCAGTCTGTATGTGTCTCTAGGTCTGAAGTGGGTCTCTTGTAGACAGCATATATATGGGTCTTGTTTTTGTATCCATTCAGCCAATCTGTGTCTTTTGGTGGGAGCATTTAGTCCATTTACACTTAAGGTAATTATCGATATGTATGTTCCTATTCCCATTTTCTTAATTGTTTTGGGTTCGTTATTGTAGGTCTTTTCCTTCTGTTGTGTTTCTTGCCTAGAGAAGTTCCTTTAGCATTTGTTGTAAAGCTGGTTTGGTGGTGCTGAACTCTCTCAGCTTTTGCTTGTCTGTAAACGTTTTAATTTCTCCATCAAATCTGAATGAGATCCTTGCTGGGTAGAGTAATCTTGGTTGCAGGTTTTTCTCCTTCACCACTTTAATTATGTCCTGCCACTCCCTTCTGGCTTGTAGAGTTTCTGCTGAGAGATCAGCTGTTATCCTGATGGGGCTTCCCTTGTGTGTTATTTGTTGTTTTTGCCTTGCTGCTTTTAATATGATTTCTTTGTGTTTAATTTTTGACAGTTTGATTAATATGTGTCTTGGCGTATTTCTCCTTGGATTTATTCTGTATGGGACTCTCTGTGCCTCCTGGACTTGATTAACTATTTCCTTTCCCATATTAGGGAAGTTTTCAACTATAATCTCTTCAAATATTTTCTCAGTCCCTTTCTTTTTCTCTTCTTCTTCTGGAACCCCTATAATTCGAATGTTGGTGTGTTTAACGTTGTCCCAGAGGTCTCTGAGACTGTCCTCTGTTCTTTTCATTCTTTTTTCTTTATTTTGCTCTGCAGAAGTTATTTCCACTATTTTATCTTCCACCTCACTTATCTGTTCTTCTGCCTCAGTTATTCTGCCATTGATCCCATCTAGAGTATTTTTTATTTCATTTATTGTGTTTTTAATCAATGCTTGATTCGTCTTTAGTTCTTCTAGGTCCTTGTTAACTGTTTCTTGCATTTTGTCTATTCTATTTCCAAGATTTTGGATCTGGGAAATAGAATCTTGGATCATCTTTACCATCATTATTCTGAATTCTTTTTCAGGTAGACTGCCTATTACCTCTTCATTTGTTAGGTCTGGTGGGTTTTTATCTTGCTCCTTCTCCTGCTGTGTGTTTTTCTGTCTTCTCATTTTGCTTATGTTACTGTGATTGGGGTCTCCTTTTTGCAGGCTGCAGGTTCGTAGTTCCCGTTGTTTTTGGTGTCTGTCCCCAGTGGCTAAGATTGGTTTAGTGGGTTGTTTAGGCTTCCTGGTGGAGGGGACTAGTGCCTGGGGAACACGGAGTCTTAACCACTGGACCACCAGGGAAGTTCCAAGGTGGGGGCGGTGGGGCGTTCAGAGGAAATTGTTTCATAGATGGTATAGACTCAGTGCATCTATGAGAGGAGGTGAGTTCAGGAACCTCCTACATCACAGTCTTGAGCACAAACCTGTAATAAACCCTTTTGACAGCAATAATTAAAAAAAAACCTGTTTAATGAAAAATTAAGGGCTAAATTTTGTTTCTCTAGGAAATAGATGATGAATATGGAGCACAGTGTTAGTCAGCATCTGTTATCTGTTGTAGGGATCATAATGATATCATCGACCACATGAAGTCTAGAAACATCAGAATGTACTTTAGAAGTTAGTAATTAAGAATACTCTGCCTGAAGGTGACAATTATCACATGTAGATAAAGAAAGGTATATCTTATATTAGTCTGTGAAGCATGACTTCATATTGAGATTAAAAAAGCAAAACTTTTTCTAAATCAATTTAGCACATTTTCGGTTCCAGTTTTCTTGTGCAGGTTAAAAAAAAAAAAAAAGGTGAAGTAGACCTGTTATTAAGAAGGCTCCATTAGTACAAGAACTTTGCAGACAGTTAAAAAATATCAGTTTAATATCAGTGTCATAAGATGCTACAAATAGTAAATCAGTTAATTCTAATAATGGGCTAATTTACTTCTCACCTGATTCATGGATTCCAAATAAAGCATTTGAAGTTCATTGTCTCAATTGTTAAATATCTGACATCATTATGAATACCATGTTAAATTCAGTTTAGAAGTATAGCATTTAAGATAAAATTATTCATTTTGTGGTGATAATACAAGTATAAATTTTGATGAGGCACATTGCTATGGTAAAAGCAATTTTTCATACTAAATCAGCTATCAACAGCAGATGTGTACTTGTCACAGGTTGCATGTAGACATAATTCATAATTGTGTCCAAAAAGCTGGAATATTTTACCAACCAAAATAGAATTTTGAAACCATGTTTGTCAATTTAAAAATATTTATATCATTCATAAATATAGAGTAATTGAATTACAAAATGTTTTGAGCCTTTAGAGAACTACTTTGTAAATCAACCAATTGTCCTGCAAATGGTTTTGAATGTTTTGTAAGGGAATCTTGTAAATTTCGTGCAATGTAAGTTAGAAATAAAGAATCAAGGTGATATATACAATGGAATATTACTCAGCCATAAAAAGAAACGAAATTGAGTTATTTGTAGTGAGGTGGATGGACCTAGAGTCTGTCATACAGAGTGAAGTAAGTCAGAAACAGAAAGACAAGTACCGTATGCTAACACATATATATGGAATCTAAGAAAAAAAATAATAAAAAGGTCATGAAGAACCTAGGGGTAAGACAGGAATAAAGACACAGACCTACTAGAGAATGGACTTGAGGATATGGGGAGGGGGAAGGGTAAGCTGTGACAAAGTGAGAGAATGGCATGGACATATATACACTACCAAACGTAAAATAGATAGCTAGTGGGAAGCAGCTGCATAGCACAGGGAGATCAGCTTGGTGCTTTGTGACTGCCTAGAGGGGTGGGATAGGGAGGGTGGGAGGGAGGGAGACGCAAGAGGGAAGAGATATGGGAACATATGTATATGTATAACTGATTCACTTAGTTATAAAGCAGAAACTAACACACCATTGTAAAGCAATTATACTCCAATAAAGATGTTAAAAAAAAAAGAATCAAGGTGTTCAACAAATGGATTATCTAGTATTTGACTATATGAAGTTCTAAAGGCAAAGTATTCTTTTAAAGTCATTGTATAGTAATTTTGGAAAGTATGTTACACACAGTATATATAATATGAGCTTAGTTTGTAATATGTGTATTTTATATATTCAGTGGCAGTGCCAAGGGGAACAGGGAAGGGGTTTATCCATCCCATAATCTCCATCAGCCCCCACAATGATATAAACATTTAATACTTGTGTCAATCTTATGTAAATTGCTATTCAAATGTAGTTTTAACCCTACCAGATTGCTACCCTTTAGCCTCTTCTTTAAAGAAATTCTAGAGCTGACGTTCTCTCATTATGTATTATTTACATATAGAGAGAAAAATGTCTGGATGTGTATGTGCTAAATGGTAACAACTGTTTTCTTCTAACTTTTTCAGTTTATTTTTTCTCTTTGCTAATTTCTGTGTTCTGTTTTTTCTACAGTAAGAATAAGTTGTATTAGTAATAAAAAATATTATAAAATTAATTAACTTCTTTAAAACACACATACAGAAAAGAAAAAAGCAAACGAAAGCTGAAAAGGAATAGTGAGGTTCTTTGAACTATTTGATTTCTTTGGAGAAAGGCAAAATATCAGACCAGAGGATAACAATTATGCTTTTCCGTCAGTTGTTAATATGTGGAAGACCCTCTTTGAAAGTGTTGATATGAGGTTACTCTTAGGATCTGCACTTACATTTCATCCTTATGATTCTCTTCAATTGGATACAGTTACCCTCTCCTATATAAGAAGTTCAGTACTGGGGTTGCTCTCCATTTCATCAGGAAGCAAATAACTAGTTCTCTTTATAATTAAATAGTTTCTTTAGTGCTATATTACATTTGTTTTTCAGCTCTCTTACTTACTCTCTTGATTCCTGTGGTTTCTCTAGCTTTTGACTGCTAGCCTGAACTTGTATGCATTTATCTTATCTTTTGGAAGCTGTACCATTCTCTTTAATATGTGTGTATATATCTAATTTCCCAACTCCCTGTTTTTTACTGGCCTACCTGGTTTTTGCTTTTATTCTTTATAGGCTTTGTTCTGTATGTCTTACTGTCAGTTTAGTTGCTGACCTACCTAGACTCTAGCTTCTGTATATTTATTTGATTTCCTACTCTGTCTCTACACTTGAATCTTAATCATTGTCCTAATACAGACTGAAGAGCCTTACCCTTGTTGTAATAAAGAATTCTGGTGAAAAAAAATTTTTAAATTACATTGAAAATATGCATAATAAGCCAATTATTCCTAACTGAAGGAAAAGCTTTGAGTTTCTGATTATTGGAGTTTAAGGTGTTGTCATATTTCTATTCCTTCCCATTAGGCTAAAAGACCTCACTAGCCAGCTAGCTGGCTATGACTACAGTGGGAAATTTTGCTTGTTTCCATTGCTTAATCTCCTTTAATAAAACTCATTTTATCAGATCCTAAAGTGGCCAATAACAAGTAGTGATTAATTCATTATTGTGGCAACATGGATGGACCTGGAATATATTACGCTTAGTGAAATAAGTCAGGCGGAGAAAGACAAATACTGTATGTTTTCACTTATATGTAAAATATAAAAATAAAACAAATGAACAAATATAACAACACAGAAACAGACTCTGAGATACAGATAGCAAGCTAGTGGTCCCCAGAAGGGAGAGGTGTAGGGCAAGGGCCAAAATAGGTGAAGGGGATTAGCAGGTACAAATAGCTAGGTATAAAATAAGTTACAAGGATGTAACGTACAGCACAGGGATTATAGCCAAAGTAAAAATATAAAATCGCTATGTTGTACACTTGAAACCAATACAATATTGTAAGGTAACTCTACTTCAATTAAAAAAATTTGTTCTATAACTTTAGGGGTCTGGGGACAAAGTATATACAATCTTTCTATTGAAACTACTGATGGCACTATAATTTGAGATATGTAACTATAGAATATAACCTGTAAATGCTTTTTTGTTACACAACTTGTGTGTGTTTGAAGAATGATTTAGGTGCTAATTCAATTTATATAATTATGTAAGATAATACATAATCAATATTATTTTGCTGTTTAGATAATTCATGTCATTCTGTGATACAGTTAATAGGCTAATTATTGGGCAGTTGATTTTTTTTTAAATATAAATTTTGGGGTAGCTGCCTTTGGTTTTAAATTGCTGACTTTTGGTTGAGGTTATTCACTCCAAAACCATCTTAATTGTTGTTTGGTTTTTTTTTTTTTTTTTTTTTGCTGTACGCGGGCCTCTCACTGCTGTGGTCTCTCCCGTTGCGGAGCACAGGTTCCGGACACACAGGCTCCGCGGCCATGGCTCGCGGGCCCAGCCGCTCCGCGGCATGTGGGATCTTCCGGGATCGGGGCACTAACCCATGTCCCCTGCATCAGCAGGCGGACTCTCAACCACTGCGCCACCAGGGAAGCCCTAATTGTTTGTTTTATTCGCTGGCTAGTATGCATGATTCTTTGGGTAAATGTATTTTTTCTCAGAGCTATTCATAAAGGTACTTTCTGCAAGACCAAGAATTACATGTACAGTACATAGTTTACAGAGTTGGAGAAAAAGAGTTATTTCTTGGTCCAAGTCAAGAGTAAATCTGATTTAAATGCATATGTTAATCCAGCCCACATGTTTTTGGAACTAGGAACTAGATAAAAACCTTGGATGTTTTGTGAGCTGTTAATGTAGCTATGCCTGTTTTTATTTTATATTAATAGGAAAGTTAAAGGAGGAAATATTGATGTACATCCATCAGAAAAAGCACTCATTGTTCAATATGAAGTGGAAGCTACCATTCTTGGAGAAATGGGGGATCCCATGTTGGGAGAACGAAAGGAATGCCAAAAAATGTAAGTTTTCTTCATTTGTGCACATTTGAAAGTAGTAAACTTTATAGAAATCTGATGTTGTTTAAACTTGCATAGATGATAAATGATTGTGGCGTTCTTACAGACATACATTATCTCAGTGAAGCAGAGACTATATTAAATTATAAATACAGAGTATATTCCAGAGAAAATCATGTTTATGTGAGCATAATTGGAACCTAATGAAAAATGCCTATTCTTATTTATCCCATTTAGTAAATGCATATAATAGAATATAACTTGTGAAATCAACTATAAAAGATATGTTTATATAGGACTTTTTAGCTTAATTTAGGAAATTTTTATTTTAGGGGATCCTGTGTTGTTCTTTCTTCCCTGGAATTACAGAAAGTGATATGACATCCAGAATTCACAAATGGGGCATGTACCTTGAATTCATCCCTTAAAAATCTAGCTCTGTGAAAGATATTAGTAATAGGACAAGCATTTTCTGACTAAATGAATTGAGCTTAGATCTCCCAATGTTCTACACACTTTCCTTCCTGCTTTGATAGTACTTTCAGGAGTCCCTTGGGAACTGGCCTTTTTCATTAGTCTTCATTTGTGCTGGCAATGATCTTGCACTCCTTCCGTAGTTTTGTGGAAGTAGAGAGGGTCTGAGATTACCTAGTATTCTTTCCCAACTTTCTTCCCCCCATAGATAATTTTGATTTGGGAACTAGTTAAAAAGTTAGTGTGTTTTGGTGGTATTAAGTATATTCAGGATGCTAGAAGTTCTTGTGACAGTATTTAGTATTTAGCACACTGAACAGCACTATATTTTAAATATATAGCAGTGGTTCTCAGCTGGTTAGGATTTTTCCCCCAGGGGACATTTGGCGATACCTGGAGACATTTTGGTTGTCATAACTGGAGGGTGCTATTGGTATCTAGTGGATAGAGGCTGGGGTGCTGCGAAACATCCTACAATGCGTAAGATAGGCACTTACAAACAAAAAATTATTTGGCCCCAAATTTTTATAGTGTTTCAATTAAGAAAATTCATTGTATAGCAACCTGAAGAGAGAAGCTACCTACTGTCTTATTAAGATCTGTAGTCTCTCTTCTTATTTGGGTTAAAAGACTAAATTACACAGATAATTCATTAAAAATAAATGAGTCTTTGGATAATCCACTAGATTGAAGAGATATACACATGCACACATACATACTTACACTGTAGATTTTAACTCACATGCTCACAATTTTTTGTGTTCTCTCACACTTTCTTCCACTTGTGTGTTTGTGACTGCTGCCTAAATTTTGTACATTTTGAGAAAGTAACATCTCTTGAGATTTTATTAATTTGAGTTCCAAAGAAAAGCTAGCAGATTAGGGTCTTTGCCTTTAGAACCTCATACATCCACATTTCATGAGAGAAATTTAGTTTTTAGTTCTTAGTGTAGTCAATAGCCTTATTCAATTAAAATTAAGTGAGAATGTTGTTATTGTTTGAAAATCTGTAGGCTTTCTAGACAAGGGGTACATTCAGTAGAGAGTCAGCCACCTGGAAAGAGTTACTACCAACTGGTTAGTGTAAGTGGATTTAAACATCAGTATGGGAAAAACCTCTGTAACCCAACTTTGTGGTATTCAACCTGGCTGCTCAAGGTTTGGGGAGGAATCGTATTGTGGGACCAAAAGGAGAAAATGGTTTGTTGATAGTTCAAGAGGTTTATCAATGGTGGCAGCTGGGGGTGAAGGTTTTGAGGGGGACACTCATATAGATTGAGATAGGTGTGAAATGAAACTGTCATTAAATTGTGGTAGTTAGTGCTATGGCTCAGGTCCAGAAAACATGTATTTCATTCTCCCTTATCGGATAAAGGAATGTATAAGCCCACCTTCAACAGAGTCCCAGTTTTCTGAACATTTCATTATGAGAAATCTTACGGTTATGGTCCAAAAATAATATGGGCATTTTAAAATTTTATTTATTTATTTTTGCTGTGTTGGGTCTTCATTTCTGTGCGAGGGCTTTCTCTAGTTGTGGCAAGTGGGGGCCACTCTTCATCGCCGTGCGCGGGTCTCTCACTATTGCGGCCTCTCTTGTTGCGGAGCACAGGCTCCAGACGCGCAGGCTCAGTAGTCGTGGCTCACGGGCCTAGTTGCTCCACAGCATGTGGGATTCTCCGAGACCAGGGCTTGAACCCATGTCCCCTGCATTTGCAGGCAGATTCTCAACCACTGCGCCACCAGGGAAGCCCAATATGGGCATTTTTTGGTATGAGTTTTTAGTATTACTAATAGGCATGGGCTGCCTAATGAAGGGGGCCTATTTTTTTATTTTAGAAATAATCAGTAAACGTACAGCTGACATTTTCTAAAAATTCTAGTCCTACATATTTTTTCTTTGTCTCTTTTAACAAGGGAAGGATTTAGGAGAGAGATGTACACAGGAAAGAATCTTTCTATTACTTGGATGGAAAGAAGATGATGAATCAGATTGCTAATATATATATTGGTAGAAAATAAATCTAAAAAATGGTAGAAAAAATCTGCTTTATTACATCAAGATACTCCTACACACCTATTAAAATGTGTAAAGTCTAAAACACTGATAGCACCAGATGCTGGTGAGGATGTAGAGCAACAGGAACTCATTCATTGCTGGTGGAAATACAAAATGGTACAGCTACTTTGGAAGTCATTTTGGCAGTTTCTTACAAAGCTAAACATACACTTACCATATGATCCAACAGTTGTGCTCCTAGATATTAACTCAAATGAGTTGAAAATGTATTTCCACACAGAAACCTACACATGAATGTTGATAGCAGCTTTATTTATAGCTGTCAACAATTGAAGCAACCAAGATATCCTTCAGTAGGCAAATGGGTAAACAAACTGTGTTGCATCCATATAGTCAAGTACTCTTCAGCACTAAAAATAAATCCACCATCAAGCTATGAAAAGGCACAGAGGAACCTAAATGAATATTGCTAGATGAAAGAAGCCAGACTGGAAAAGCTATATACTGTATGATTCCAACTGTATGACCATCTAGAAAAGGCAAAACTAAAGTAAAAATAGATTAGAAGTTGTCAGGAGTTTGGGGGTGGGAGGGGAGAATATGTGGCGCACAGGGCATTTTTAGGGTAGCAAAACTATTTTGTGTGCTACTTTAATGGTGGATACATGAAATTATGCATTTGTCCAAGTGCACAGAACTATACAATACAAAGAGTGAACCCCAATGTAAACTGTAGACTTTAGTTAATAATATATCAATAGTGATTTATCAATTGTGACAAAGTTTCCACACTATCACAAGATGGTAATAATAGAAGAAACTGTACTAGGAGAGGTAGTGGGGACATATATGGTAACTCTGTACTTTCAGCACAGATTTTCTGTAAACCTAAAACTGCTCTAAAAAAAACTAGTAGGAAAATTTCAAAAATATATGTTTATAGAGTTTCTGTTGTGCTTCTTAATCAGATTTATGGAAACTCAAGATTTCCCAGTTCCTTGTTAAAATTAAACATGGAGATGTCTTTTGAGAGTTTTTCTCTGAATGGACTCTCCTTTATGTCTCTGCTTTCTGATGTGCAGCTGAAGTTATACAAAAATATTCAACAGTTTAAAAGATTTAAAAGATAGGAACTTAAACAGCCAAATAAATTAGAGAAAAATTAAAATAAAGGCACAGAGTATTGCTAGGGTTCTTGTTACAGACATTAGAAGCCACTCTAGAAAATTCAAGCATAAAAGGAATTTATTAAAGGCTATTAGGTAGCTTATAGAATCCCAAGAGGACCAGATTCGAGGATGACTATAAAGCTGTGAACAGTATTCAAATCACTTTACTAGACTTGTTTCAGGAGAGATCATCTGTATCTGAATAATGATTTCACAGATGCTGAGTGCAGGACATTTTTCTGAGGTCTCTGTCCCTGTTGCCTCTAATATCTTGAGTGTCTCCAAAAATTGGCCATCTTCACTAAGAAGTATTTCAACATAGTGGCTACTTTCTTATGTTTCTCTTTTTGAATCTAGCTTTGCATGAATGCATCTGCTTTGCAAGAATCTTTTGCCACCAGTTTGAGTCTTCACCCTGAACCTAATTTTATGTCCTTATAGCTTTCTTTGGTGCCATGAATCCATGTAAATTGGTAGTTGTTTCCAGATTTTGAACAACCTTTTCTTATTGACCTTCCAGTGAATCTCTCCTGGATTAAATTAAAAAGGAGGGTGAACCTGTTTTTTTTTTTAATGTACTAACAGGTATAACTATATTTATTTGTTCCTCAGCATTACTCGTATAGATCTTAAAATGCATCCTACTTTTTTTTCTTCTGTCTTCTATATAATTTCCATCAGAACAACCGAATCCGAATATATTAATATTGTGTCTTGCCCCTAACTGAAAAGAAAATGACTGTGAATATGGTCAAGAAAATGATTTATTTTTGGCAGTATGGATTTTCACATCTAATAATAACTAAAAACTTTATGTGATATCAGAAAGACTTTAAAAACAAGCTCTCTGGATATGCTATCCTGCCTAGAAGAGTCAGATGTAGATTTTACCATTCCTTCTGTTATCTCATTTGTCCAGCTCAAGGAAAATCATTGCTTTGCATTTTTTTCTAAGCCTAATTATATCTAATACTTTATTATATTTTACTAAAAGAGACTATGTTAGGTACATTTAAATGTTTTGTAAATTATTTAAAAGAAGTATTGTTTAAGTTATCACTTACTTTAATAATACCTGAGTTGGAAAATTCTGATATGCCTGCAGCATTCGTCTTAAGAGTCTCAATGCCAACACAGATATAACTTCCCTGGCACGAAAGGTGGTTGAAGAATGTAAACTCATTCATCCCTCAAAGCTAAATGAGGTAGAACAGCTGTTGTACTATCTCCAGAACCGCCGTGATTCAGTGTCAGGAAAAGGTAAGCAGAAGAATTCCTAACTTCTTAATGCAAAACCAGAGTTGTTTGACTATGGTTTGTACTTTTGATATTTGAATGGTGAGTTTTCTTTTACCAGTTCTCTAAGTAAGTGAATGAAATAATAAAGAAACATACTAGTTTCCTACATGCCAGGCTTCCAAAATGATGCTTCCAAAATGATCTATTTCATACTGTGTGTGTACACATGTGCTGAAATAAAGAGTAAAAAAGCAAATATCACATTGATTCTAGAATAATAAAAGGAGAATATTGGGAGCAGAAAACCTTTTTTCTCTACCCCAGCAACTAGATTTATATTTTTTAAATTTTTTATTGACATTTAATTGATAATTTGAATGGATTACTTATTTAAATGTTAAAATATATGTCATATGCATAAGTTTTGTGAATCTTTGTTAGGAAAACATTACCTTTTCATTCCTAAACGTCTTTGTTGTTACCATTCTTCTGTCTTTAATTACCTCATAAAAGAACCAAGCCATTAAAATAGTAGAACTAAGCAGTTGATTATTTATAGAAGACATTTTTCGAATAATCCAAACCCAAAACAAAACAAGAGTACAGACATTTGAATGGAAAGTCATCTCAGATTATTCAATGGTTAGTCATTCCATTTCGTAGTATTTATTAAGTTTACATATATCTTTCTTTTATCATTGGTGAGTTCTAAAATATGGTACCCTTGAAATAACTTATACTTAAGTTTTGATTGTATTAAATAGAAAAATGAAAGAGAAAATTCATTTGGACGTTTTTTCAGATTAACCAGTCTTCTCTCTCCATCCACAGCAAATAAAATGCCTTGTGACTAATATATACTTTTATTAATTGGCGCTGTATATAGTATCTAACACACTTTATATGATCAATATATATGTGTTGAATGAATTGAATAGCTGTGAATTTATTTAAAAGCAAAAATGAGCATTTTGAATTTGTTTCCATTTTGAATTTGTTTGGCACTCAGTGTATACCTATTAATAATAATAAGTGCTATAAGGAAAATATTATCAAAAATTTTATTAACTATTTTTTGATACAATATTCCTGTTAACAGTGTTACTAAATGATGAGAGATAGCTTCAACAAGTAAGTGAGAAAAATAAATTCTATGCTCTTTTAAGATGTGTGTGTACTTATTGTAGGTTGTACAATATAGTTAAAATTGATCTTTCCTAATGCTAAATTAATATAATTCCGAGGGCATTTGTAATAAAATATCTTTAAACGAATGAAAACCCTTTCGCTGAGTTTTCAGAGTAAATCAGTCTTCTCACCTCCTTCCCCAGAAATTAGAGGAATATGAGGAAATTTTCATGTTATCATAAGTAGATAAATTAAATCAATATGTTTCTCTATATAGATATTTTGGAGGCATATATGAAATGCTATACTATAGTATATGTACACTTATTTTTAAAAACTATTCCATTTTCTTTCTTTTTTACTTGATATTCACTATTTCAAAGCCAAAAACCTAGCCCTAAAAGTGGTTGAAATAAAACAATAATAGTTATTTGATTATGTGATTCTTTACCGTAAGTACTATTTTTTTCTTTGCTTAATTAAAATCACTGTCATAATAAATTATCTGTTTGAGGAAAAATCTAGCTGTTAAGAAAACATAACTTTGTCCATAACGACTACCTTCCTCTGAAAACAATCAGGGCTAATTCCTATTATATGTAAAACATTTGCTAATTATAGAATCAAAAATTTGATACTACTTGAACTTATTTTAATGTACATTCATTGCTTAGGTTTTTGACCCAGATCAGAGCAGTGAAGCATTTTTGATAATTTTTTTTTTACAAAATAAAGTTCTGCTATGAATCAAATAATTCAACATAAAAAATGACTCAAAGTTGTGTTCAGCACCTTTGAATACCTCTTTAATTCATTTGGGAACAAGTGAGGATTAAATTAACACAAATATTAAACATTTGCCTTTTAATTTATGATCCTAATTTTGTTTAAAAAATCAGCAACTGTATTTTAGCTTTTTAACTTTATCCAAGTTATTTCTTTTCCTTTTCCTTTGTTAATTTTTATTTTAGTTTTTATATTACTCAACTCATTAGTTTTTTCTTTGCCTTATTGATTTTCCTATTCTTAAATGTGAATTAGGAAAAGAAAGAAAACTTAAAATGGAGTATTTTGCTTCTTGTTGGCGAGTCTGGCTATTTACATACCTAAAATGTTAGCCAAAGAGGGAGTTTAAATTGCTACCTAACATAATTTGGAGATTATTTGTAGATTTTATTATACTCTCCGTGATATCCTTATTAGAACAAATGCATTATAGGTGAGCATTTTTTATACATTGGAAAAAAGGTTATTTCATAAATTACCCATTTGAAGATACCCAACTTAGCTAGAATTAAACTCAGCTGCTGGAAATAAAAATTACCCAGAAACCTAAAAACATTGTTCTTCTCATAAGAAAAAAATCTTTTTACAGAAAAAAAAGAAAAATCAAGCAAGCCTAAAGATCCACCTACTTTTGAAGGAATGGAGGTAAGACTGTATTTTTATCTAATAGAGAATTGATTCTAAGGTATTGCTTTTTACCATCAATAATTCATACAATCACATTAAACAAATGTGGAATTTTAAAAAATGGTTGAACTTAAAGTACCTGAAAAAGGTAGAAAATCAGTATTTAATAAAGGCAAAAATTATTGGATGTATCTTTTAGACATAATTTATTTTGATAAATAAGTTGTGAAATGTTTAAATATTCTTATTGTACTATGTTTTAAAGTATGTTTAATTTATTATGGTATGTACTATTTTGCATAACATTTAAGATACTTTATCAGTATAAATAGGCCAGTTTTAGAGTTTATGTACATCCCATTTTATCATATGGTTTATGACTACTTTCACTCAGGAGTCCTATCACCCAAAGGTCTAATTTCCCCCTCTACAAAAAGACGGCAACTGTTAAGTCCTTTGAAAACTTGTCTCTTACTATCAAGGGCAGTTTATTGATCACAAAATACCATTCCTTTGACATTGGCTCTGTTGAGCATTATTCTTTTAGAGTACTTCCTTCCTCTTCCTTTGTTTCAGATTGATGAAGTTGCTAACATTAATGACATGGATGAGTACATTGAGTTATTATATGAAGATATTCCTGACAAGGTTCGGGGTTCTGCTTTGATCCTACAGCTTGCTCGAAATCCTGATAACTTGGAAGAACTACTATTGAATGGTAGAATTTATAGACTTGAATTTATAGACTTATCTATAAATATTTAAAGTAGAATTATTATTGTGAAATATGATTTTTAAATTTATTATCGTAGAGGGGTAAGCCAAAATTATTTATATCAAGCTTAGGAATGCACTTATTTTCCAACTCTTTATTACTTTCCTTCTTACTCAAATTTCTTAACATGTGGGCATAACATTTAAATATTCTCTGGAGGATTCACTAATAATTTAAACCAGAAAAGTAAAGCATTAATGGTACTGAATCTTTTCTTTCTTCTATTCTGGAAGACTTTTTATTTTTTCTTCTATTCTGGAAGACTTTTTATTCTTTCAATTAGGATACAATATCAGACTTTTGACATTTGCACATGTATGTATATGCTTTTATTAAATTACAGTTCCAGGGCTTCCCTGGTGTCTCAGTGGTTGAGAGTCCGCCTGCCGCTGCAGGGGACATGGGTTCGTGCCCCGATCTGGGAAGATCCCACATGCCGTTGAGTGGCTAGGCCCGTGAGCCATGGCCGCTGAGCCTGCGTGTCCAGAGCCTGTACTCCGCAACGGGAGAGGCCACAACAGTGAGAGGCCCGCATACCGCAAAAAAAAAAAAAAAATTACAGTTCCAATATTAGTTTTCTTTTAATAGCACAGCCCAAAATAGTAATCTTTTAAATTTCATTTAGATTGATTTTGATGCCAAGTATTTGCTTTCTTTTCATTAGAAGTGCTGGGTAATAAAAGAAAACAGAGATATAATGCTCTTAAAACCTTTTTTCTCAGTAATACCACTGTAGAATACCACTATAGAATTATTATAATTTTCTGATTACACTTCTGCCAAAAATAAAATATGGAAGATATTGTTATGATATGATTTCCATCACATATGAAGGAATACTTTTTTATCTATTGTCAAACTCCTTTTGTGGAGGCTGCACAGTGCATATCAATACTTTGTAGTGTGGAAAATATATCCAGAGATCTGTCCAAAGAGTCATAGGATATTACCAATATTCCAGTTAGGAAATTTGTACATTTTAAGTATTTTCTAAATTATACAACTCATATATTAATATATTCTTTTTAAAGAATTAGAGTATTACAGATAAAACCCCCTTTGACCATTAGTCTATAATCTGGTAGGAGTTTGGAGTGCATTCTTCCAGATCTTTTCCATAGATTTATACATATATATATATATATATATAGGTTTTTTTCCTAAAAAATAGAGTATTACCTTATATGAATTTTTATGTTAATTATATCACACTTCTTACTTGGTAATTTTTTCTCCACGTAGTAATGTTTCAAGATTATATGCATATAGATACATACAGTGTAATTAGTTTTGAACTACTTTTGCTAATTGTATTTTATGAAGTTATGCATATTCTTTAGCCATTCCCCTTTTGATGGTCATTTGGTTGTTTCCAAAGTTTTCAGTAGGGAACTTTAGTGAACATCTTTGTTCATATCTTATATACACAGGCAAGGGTTTTTTAAGTGTGTGTACACAGAAACAAAGGTCATACAGAAATGCAGGTCATAGGGCTTCTCTGGTGGCACAGTGGTTGAGAGTCCGCCTGCCGATGCAGGGGACATGGGTTCGTGCCCCGGTCTGGGAAGATCCCACATGCCGCGGAGCGGCTGGGCTTGTGAGCCATGGCCGCTGAGCCTGCGCGTCCGGAGCCTGTGCTCCGCAATGGGAGAGGCCACAACAGTGAGAGGCCCGCGTACTGCAAAAACAAAACAAAACAAAAGAAATGCAGGTCATAATGTCTTAGGGATATTTCTGAATTGTCCTCCAAAGTGGTTGTGCCGCTGTCTCTCCAGACCAATAGAATATGAAGGCTATAAAACTTAAACATTTTTGCCACTGCATTGTTGGTAATAAACAATATCTCTTTGTTTTAAGTTGCATTTGCCTGATTTCTAATGAATTTGATCTTTTCCCCATGTCACTACACTTCTGGAATACCTACCCTGTGAAGTTTGAATTTATATATACATGTGAATATATGTATATTTACATATGAGTATACATCCTTTTTCTTTTATATATATATATATATATGTATTATATATATAGTCATCCCTTGATATCCATGGGGGATTGGTTCTGAGGCCTGCCAAGGATACCAAAATCTGAAGATGCTCAAGTCCCATAGTTAGTCCTCCATATCCTTACATCTGCGGATGCAACCAACCACAGATCATGTACAGTTGACCCTTAAACAACATGGGTTTGAACTGCCTGTGTCCACTTATGCACACAGAAGTTTAAACCCATGTTCAAGTATAAATGGGCCTGTACAGTTCAGACCCATGTTGCTCAAGGGTCAACTATACATCCTTTTTCTTTTATGTACTTAGAAATAGTTTTTTTCAGTCTAATGTCTTTTTTTTTTTTTTTTTTTTTTTTGCGTGACATATCTTTTTCCATCCTTTTACTTTCACCCTATTTGTGTCTTTGAATCTGAAGTGTTTCTGTTGTAGAATGCATACAGTTGGATCATATTTTTTTAATACATTCAAACAATCTGCCTTTTGATTGGCATGTTTATTCTATTTACCATTAACATAATTACTCATAACGGATTGTCATTTAACACTTTGTGTTTTCTATATGTCTTTTATCTTTTTTTGTTCTTCTGTTTCTCCATTACTGCCTTCTTTTGTATGAAATATTGTCTAGTATACCATTTTAATTCTTTTGTTGTTCCTTTACTGTGTTTCCCTGAATTATTTTCTAAGTGGTTACCCTAGGATTACAGATACCATCTTAAATTTTAAAAATCTAGTTTAAGTTAATGCCAACATAATTTTTTTTTTTTTTGCGGTATACGGGCCTCTCACTGCTGTGGCCTCTCCCGTTGCGGAGCACAGGCTCCGGACGTGCAGGCTCAGCGGCCATGGCTCACGGGCCTAGCCGCTCCGCGGCATGTGGGATCTTCCCGGACCGGGACACGAACCCGTGTCCACTGCATCGGCAGGCGGACTCTCAACCACTGCGCCACCAGGGAAGCCCCATAATTTTAATAATATACAAAAACTTTCCTTCAATGTACCTCTATTCCCACCCCATACCTTTGTACTATTATTTCATACATATTACATCTGCATACATTATCAGCCTATCAGCACGTAATATAATTATTGATGTATGCATTTTAAAATCAGATAGAAGAAAATAATACAATCAAAAATATGTTTATAATGTCTTTTATATTTATATATAGAGAGAGTTACCTTTACCGGTGCTCTTTTTTTCTCTGTTTGGATTTAAGTTACTCTCTAGTGTCCTTGCATTTCAGCCTGGTGGAATCCCTTTAGTATCTCTCATAGAAAAGTTCTACTAGCAACAAATTCTCTAAGTTTTTGTTTACCTAGGAATAACTTTTCTTCTGTTTAAAGGGTAGTTTTGCTGGATATAGAATTACTGGTTGACAGTCTTTTTCTTTTACAATTTGAATATGTCATCCCACTGGCTTCATGTCTGCATGGTTTCTGATGTGAAACCAACTGTTAACCTTATTGAGGACCATGTGTACATGTTGAATTGATTTTCTCTTGCTATTTTCAATATTTGCTTTACCTTTGGCTTTTGCTAGTTTGACTTATGATGTGTTTAGGTGGTCATATCTTTGAGTTTATCTTGCTTGGAATTTGTGGAGCTTCTTGGATATATAGATTAATGTTTTTAATCAAGTTTAGGAAGTTTGGACTATTATTTTGTTAAATATTTATTTAGCTCCTTCCTCTCTATCCTTTCCCCTTGGGACCCCTGTGTTAGTAAGCTTGTTGATGTCATATAGGTCTTTGAAGATCTATTTCTTTCTTTCTGTTCCTCAGACTGGATAATCTTAATTAACCTGCCTTTACATTTGTTGATTTTTTTTTTCTAATTCACATCTGCTGTTAGGACCATCTAATGAATTTTTCATTTCAGAAATCATACTTGGAACTTCAGAATTTCTATTTGGTTCATTTTGTATAATTTGTATCTCATTGATATTCTTTGTTTGGTGAGACATAATTCTCATACCTTCTCATATTTTCCTTTAATTCTTTAGACATGATTTCCTTTAGTTCTTTAAATATATTTACAATAACTTCACATAATTTAAAATCTTTGTCTCGTAAGTTCAAAATGTGAGCTTCCTCATGGACAGTTTCTACTGAATGCTGTGTTTTCTGAGTAAGGGATATACTGTCCTGTTTCTTTGCATGTGTTGTATCTTTTGTTGTTGTTGAAATAATATTGGGGCAACTCTGGAAATCAGATTTCCACTCCTTTCCGGACTTGTTATATTTGCTGTTTATTTGTATAATGAGTTTCCTGGATTAATTAATTACTGTAAAGTCTGTATTCTTTGTCTCTGCAGTCACTGAAGCCTCTGCTCAGTTAGTTTAGTGGTAACTAATGAGTAGATAGAGATTTCTTTAAATGCCTGGCACAGAGTTTCCCAGCCTTTTCTGAGGGGCTGTGGGTATGTACATGTGGGTGGGAGGATGTCTTTAGTGCTCAAGGAAGTAGTTTACAAGCCTTAGCCTTCAATTCCTGCTTGAACATTGCCTCAAGTTTGGCCAGAGATGAGAGATTAGGCTCTTTTAGGTCTTTCCCTGGCATGTGCACATTCCTACATTTGTGCCGGGCCTTCTGGAGTCCCAGGAATGTGTTGGAGTCTTTCAAAGACCCAGTGAATATCTCATTTCCCAGTTTTTCCTTTTAAAGTGTTTTGGTCAGCCTCTTGTTACCTCAAGTTGGCTAGGCTGCTGCACATAGCTGCAATGTTGCTGCTGGTAGTTTTCAACAAATGCCCTGGGTCTAAAGCTGTTTGTAAGAGCAATCTCTGAGTCAGGTCAAATAAAGCCAAACCATGGGAATGGAGCTTTTCAGCAAGTATCCTGATGGATAAGATATTGACAGTTCACTGGACTGGGAATTTGGGGGGGCACCACACTGTTCTACTTCCTCCAGTTGTTGCTGGGCTACTGTTTTTCACAGATATCATGGTTGTGATGCTGTTGGTTTTCAAAGTTTCCACAAAGTTGCACAGAAGGGATGGATTAGGGCACGTTGAAACGCCACAGAGCTCACTGTTCTTACCAAGTCAGCCATATTTCTTAAATAAACACTTCTTGAGTTTTTACAAAACTAATTTCCAGAGTTCTAAAAGAGTTGATTTTGAAAACATTTACCAGTATTATATTTGCTTATGGAAGAGTGGATTTTTGCAGGTCCTTACTCTGCTGTTCCTAAAGCTCTTGGCCCTGGAATTCATTTTTGTTGAAAGTGAAAGGTAGAGATGTAATTTTATTTTTTTCCACATTGTATAGCCAGTTATTCCAACTTAGTTATTTTTTTGTTAACATCTTTATTGGAGTATAATTGCTTTACAATGCTGTGTTAGTTTCTGCTTTATAACAAAGTGATCAGCTATACATATACGTACATCCCCATACCTCCTCCCTCTTGCATCTCCCTCCCACTCTCCCTATGCCACCTCTCTAGGTGGTCACAAAACACTAAGCTGATCTCCCTGTGCTATGTGGCTGCTTCCCACTAGCTATCTATTTTACAACTGGTAGTGTATATATGTCCATGCCACTCTCTCATTTTGTCCCACCTTACCCTTCCCCCTCCCCATGTCCTCAAGTCCATTCTCTACATCTGCATCTTTATTCCTGTCCTGCCCATAGGTTCTTCAGAGGCACTTTTTTTCTTTTTTCTTTTTTCTTAGATTCCATATATGTTAGCATACAGTATTTGTTTTTCTCTTTCTGATTTACTTCACTCTGTATGACAGACTCTAGGTCCATCCACCTCACTACAAATAACTCAATTTTGTTTCTTCTTACAGCCTAGTAATATTCCATTGTATATATGTGTCACATCTTCTTTATCCATTCATCTGTCAATGGACACTTAAGTTGCTTCCATGTCCTGGCTATTGTAAATAGAGCTGAAATGAACATTGTGGTACATGACACCTTTTGAACTATGGTTTTCTCAGGGTATATGCCCAGTAGTGGGATTGCTGGGTTGTATGATAGTTCTATTTCTAGTTTTTTAAGGAACCTCCATACTGTTCTCCATAGTGGCTATATCAATTTACATTACGACCAAAAGTGCAAGAGGGTTCCCTTTTTTCCACACCCTCTCCAGAATTCATTGTTTGTAGATATTTTGATGATGGCCATTCTGACTGGTGTGAGGTGATACCTCATTGTAGTTTTGATTTGCATTTCTCTAATGATTAGTGATGTTGAGCATTCTTTCATGTGTTTGTTGGCAATCTGTATATCTTCTTTGGAGAAATGTCTGTTTAGGTCTTCTGCCCATTTTTGGATTGGGTTGTTTGTTGTTTTTGATATTGAGCTGCATGAGCTGCTTGTAAACTTTGGAGATTAATCCTTTGTCAGTTGCTTCATTTGCAAATATTTTCTCCCATTCTGAGGGTTGTCTTTTCATCTTGTTTATGATTTCCTTTGCTGTGCAAAAGCTTTTAAGTTTCATTAGGTCCCATTTGTTTATTTTTCTTTTTATTTCCATTTCTCTAGGAGATGGGTCAAAAAGGATCTTGCTGTGATTTATGTTATAGAGTGTTCTGACTATGTTTTCCTTTACGACTTTTATGGTGTCTGGCCTTGCACTTAGGTCTTTAATCCATTTTGAGTTTATTTTTGTGTATGGTGTTAGGGAGTGTTCTAATTTCATTCTTTTACATGTAGCTGTCCAGTTTTCCCAGCATCACTTATCAAAGAGGCTGTCTTTTCTTCATTGTATATTCTTGCCTCCTTTATCAAAGATAAGGTGACCATATGTGCGTGGGTTTATTTCTGGGCTTTCTATCCTGTTCCATTGATCTATATTTCTGTTTTTGTGACAGTACCATACTCTCTTGATTACTGTAGCTTCGTAGTATAGTCTGAAGTCCAGGAACCTGATTCCTCCAGCTCCGTTTTTCTTTCTCAAGATTGCTTTGGCTATTCGGGGTCTTTTGTGTTTCCATACAAATTGTGAAATTTTTTGTTCTAGTTCTGTGAAAAATGCCATTGATAGTTTGATAGGGATTACATTGAATATGTAGATTGCTTTGGGTAGTTTAGTCATTTTCACAATGTTGATTCTTCCAATCCAAGAACACGGTATATCTCTCCATCTGTTTGTATCATCTTTAATTTCTTTCATTAGTGTCTTACAGTTTTCTGCATACAGGTCTTTTGTCTCCTTAGCTAGGTTTATTCCTAGGTATTTTATTCTTTTTGTTGCAGCGGTAAATGGGAGTGTTTCCTTCATTTCTCTTTCAGATTTTTTATTCTTAGAGTATAGGAATGCAAGACATTTCTGTATACTATTTTTGTATCATGCTACTTTACCAGATTCATTGATTAGCTCTAGTAGTTGTCTGATAGCATCTTTAGGATTCTCTATGTATAGTATCATGTCATCTGCAAACAGCGACAGCTTTACTTCTCCTTTTCCGATTTGGATTCCTTTTCTTTCTTTTTCTTCTCTGATTCCTCTGGCTAAAACTTCTAAAACTATGTTGAATAACAGTGGTGAGAGTGGCCAACCTTGTCTTGTTCCTGATCTTAGAGCAAATGGTTTCAGTTTTTCACCATTGAGAACGATGTTGGCTGTGGGTTTGTCACATATGGGCTTTACTATGCTGAGGTAAGTTCCCTCTATGCCTACTTTCTCTAGGGTTTTTTATCATAAATGGGTGTTGAATTTTGTCGAAAGATTTTCTGCATCTATTGAGATGATCATATGGTTTTTATCCTTCAGTTTGTTAATATGGTGTATCATATTGATTGATTTATGTATACTGAAGAATCCTTGCTTTCCTTTTATAAACCCCAGTTGATCATGGTGTATGATCCTTTTAATGTGCTGTTGGATTCTGTTTGCTAGTATTTTGTTGAGGATTTTTGCATCTATGTTCATCAGTGATACTGGCCTGTAGTTTTCTTTCTTTGTGACATCTTTGTGTGGTTTTGGTATCTGGGTGATGATGGCCTTGTAGAAGGAGTTTGGAAGACTCCAGACTCCTTGTAGAAGGAGTCTGCTATATTTTGGAAGAGTTTGAGAAGGATACGTGTTAGCTCTTCTCTAAATGTTTGATAGAATTCACCTGTGAAGCCCTCTGGTCCTGGGCTTTTGTTTGTTGGAAGATTTTTAATCACAGTCTCAATTTCATTTCTTATGATTGTTCTGTTTATATTTTCTATTTCTTCCTGGTTCAGTCTTGGAAGGTTGTGCATTTCTAAGGATTTGTCCATTTCTTCCAGGTTGTCCATTTTATTGGCATATAGCTGCTTGAAGTAATCTCTCATGATCCTTTGTATTTCTGCAGTGTCGGTTGTAACTTCTCCTTTTTCATTTTTTCATTTCTAATTCTATTGATTTGAGTCTTCTCCCTGTTTTTCTTGATGAGTCTGGCTATTGGTTTATCAATTTTGTTTATCTTCTCAAAGAAACAGCTTTTATTTTTATTGATGTTTGCTATTGTTTCCTTCATTTTTTTTTTCCTTTAGTTCTGATCTGATCTTTATGATTTCTTTCCTTCTGCTAACTTTGGGGTTTTTTTTCTTGTTCTTCTTCTTTCTCTAATTGCTTTAGGTGTAAGGGTAGGTTGTTTATTTGAGATGTTTCTTGTTTCCTGAGGTGGGATTGTCTTGCTGTAAACTTCCCTCTTAGAACTGCTTTTGCTGCCTCACTTAGGTTCTGGGCCATCGTGTTTTCATTGTCATTTGTTTCTAGGTAATTTTGATTTCCTCTTTAATTTTTCAGTGATCTCTTGGTCATTAAGTAGTGTATTGTTTAGCCTCCATGTGTTTGTATTTTTTACAGATTTTTCCCTGTAATTGATATCTACTCTTATAGCATTGTAGTTGGAAAAGATACTTGATATGATTTCAGTTTTCTTAAGTTTACCAAGGCTTCATTTGTGACCCAAGATATGATCTATCCTGGAGAATGTTCTGTGTGCACACTTGAGAAGAAAGTGTATTCTGTTGTTTTTGGATGGAATGTCCTATAAATATCAATTAAGTCCATCTTGTTTAATGTATCATTTAAAGCTTGTGTTTCCTATTGATTTTCATTTTGGATGATCTGTCCATTGGTGAAAGTGGGGTGTTAAAGTCCCCTACTATGATTGTGTTACTGTCGATTTCCCCTTTTATGGCTGTTAGTATTTGCCTTATGTATTGAGGTGCTCCTATGTTGGGTGCTTAAATATTTACAATTGTTATATCTTCTTCTTGGATTGATCCCTTGATCATTATGTAGTGTCCTTCTTTGTCTCTTGTAATAGTCTTTGTTTTAAAGTCTATTTTGTCTGATATGAGAATTGTTGCTCCAGCTTTCTTTTGATTTCCATTTGCATAGAATATCTTTTTCCATCCCCTCACTTTCAGTCTGTATGTGTCCTTTGGTTTGATGTGGGTCTCTTGTAGACAGCATATATACAGGTCTTGTTTTTGTATCCATTCAGCCAGTCTATGTCTTTTTTTTTTTTTTTTTTTTGTGGTATGTGGGCCTCTCACTGCCATGGCCCCTCCCGTTGCAGAGCACAGGCTCCGGACGCACAGGCCCAGCAACCATAGCCTACGGGACCAGCCGCTCCGCGGCATGTGGGATCTTCCCGAACCAGGGCATGAACCCGTGTCCCCTGCATCGGCAGGCGGACTCTCAACAGGCGCCACCAGTGAAGCCCCCAGTCTGTCTCTTTTTTCTGGAGCATTTAATCCATTTACATTTAAGGTAGTTATCAATATGTATGTTCCTATCAGCATTTTCTTAATTGTTTTGGGTTTGTTTTTGTAGGCCTTTTCCTTCTCTTGTTTTTTCTGCCTAGAGAAGTTTCTTTAGCATTTGGGGTAAAGCTGGTTTGGTGGTGCTGAATTCTCTTAGCCTTTGCTTGTCTGTAAAGTTTTTAATTTCTCCGTTGAATCTGAATGAGATCCTTGCTGGGTAGAGTAATCTTGGGTGTAGGTTTTTCCCTTTCATCACTTTAAATATGTCCTGCCACTCCCTTCTGACTTGCAGAGTTTCTGCTGAAAGATCAGCTGTTAACCTTATGGGGATTCCCTTGTATGTTATTTGTTGTTTTTCCCTTGCTGCTTTTAATATTTTTTCTTTGTGTTTCATTTTTGGTAGTTTGATTAATATGTGTCTTGGCCTGTTTCTCCTTGGATTTATCCTGTATGGGACTCTCTGTGCTTCCTGGACTTGAATAACTATTTCCTTTCCCATATTAGGGAAGTTTTCAACTCTAATTTATTCAAATATTTTCTCAAAACCTTTCTTCTTCTCTTCTTCTTCTGGGACCCCTATAATTCAAATGTTGGTGCATTTAATGTTGTCCCAGAGGTCTCTGAGACTGTCCTCAATTATTTTCATTCTTTTTCTTTATTCTCCTCTGCAATAGTTATTTCCATTCTCTTATCTTCCAGGTCACTTATCCGTTCTTCTACCTCTGTTTTTCTGGTACTGATTCCTTCTAGAGAATTTTTAATTTCATTTATTGTGTTGTTCATCATTGTTTGTTTGCTCTTTAGTTCTTCTAGGTCCTTGTTAAACGTTTCTTGTAATTTCTCCATTCTATTTCCAAGATTTTGGATCATCTTTACTATCATTACTGTGAATTCTTTTTCAGGTAGACTGCCTATTTCATCTTCATTTGTTTGGCCTGGTGGGTTTTTACCCTGCTCCTTCATGTGCTGTGTGGTTCTCTGTCTTCTCATTTTGCTTAAGTTACTGTGTTTGGTGTCTCCTTTTCGCAGGCTGCAGGTTTGTAGTTCCCGTTGTTTTTAGCTGCCCCCAGTAGCTAAGGTTGGTTTAGTGGGTTGTGTAGGCTTCCTGGTGGAGGGGACTAGTGCCTGTGTTCTGGTGGATGAGGCTGGATCTTGTCTTTCTGGTGGGCAGGACTGTGTCTGCTGGTGTGTTTTGGGGTGTCTGTGACCTTATTATGATTTTAGGCAGCCTCACTGCTAATGGGTGGGGTTGTGTTCCTGTCTTGCTAGTTGTTTGGCATAGGGTGTCCAGCACTGTAGCTCACTGGTCATTGAGTGGAGCTGGGTCTTAGCGTTGAGGTAGAGATCTCTGGGAGAGCTTTTGCCATTTGATATTACGTGGAGCCGGGAGTTCTCTGGTGGTCCAGTGTCCTGAGCTCAGCTCTCCCACGTCAGTGTCACAGGCCTGACACCTGGTTGGTGCACTGAGCCCCTGTCAGCCACATGGCTCAGAAGAAAAGGGACAAAAAAGAAAGTAAGAAAGAAAAAAATAAAATAAGGTTATTAAAATAAAAAATAATTATTAAAAATAAAAAATAATTAAAAAGTAATAAAAAGGAAAGAAAGAAAGAAGAGAGCAGCCAAACCAGAAAACAAAGCCACCAATTGTAACAAGCACTAAAAACTATACTAAAAAAAAAAAAAAAAAAAAAAAAAGACAGACAGAACCCTAGGACAAATGGTAAAACCAAAGCTCTACAGACAAAATCATACAAAGCAGCATACATGTACACACTCACAAAAAGAGAAAGAGGAAAAATATATATATATATTGTTGCTCCCAAAGTCCACCACCGCAATTTTGGGATGATTCGTTGTGTCTTCAGGTATTCCACAGATGCAGGGTACATCAAGTTGATTGTGGAGTTTTAATATGCTGCTCCTGAGGTTGCTGGGAGAGATTTCCCATTCTCTTTGTTCACACAGCTCCTGGGGTTCAGCTTTGGATTTGCGTGTAGGTCTCCTGAGGGCGTCTGTTCTTTGCTCAGACAGGACCGGGTTAAAGTAGCAACTGATTAGGGGCCTCTGGCTCCCTCAGGCCCGGGGCGGGGGGCGGGTACAGAATACGGGTTGAGCCTGTGGGCGGCAGTTGCCGGCCTGTCCTTGCACCAGCCTGAGGCGTGCCGTGTGTTCTCCCGGGGAAGTTGTCCCTGGATCATGGGACCCTGGCAGTGGAGGGCTGCACAGGCTCCCTGGAGGGGAGGTGTGGAGAGTGACCTGTGCTTGCACACAGGCTTCTTGGTGGCTGTAGCAGCAGCCTTAGCGTTTTATGCCCGTCTCGTGTCTGCGCTGATAGCCATGGCTCGCGTTGTCTCTGGAGACAGTTTAGGCGGTGCTCTGTACCCCTTCTCCTCGCGCACCCCGAAACAATGGTCTCTTGCCACTTAGGCAGGTCCAGACTTTTTCCTGGGCTCCCTCCCGGCTAGCGGTGGCGCACTAGCCCCCTTCAGGCTGTGTTCATGCAGCCAACCCCAGTCCTCTCCCTGGAATCCGACCGAAGCCCGAGCCTCAGCTCCCAGCCCCTGCCTGCCCCAGCGGGTGAGCAGACAAGCCTCTCGTGCTGGTGAGTGCTGGTTGGCACCGATCCTCTGTGCGGGAATCTCTCCGCTTTGCCCTCTGCACCTCTGTTGCTGTGCTCTCCTCCATGGGTCTGAAGCTTCCCCCCCACCACCCCCCGTCTCCACCAGTGAAGGGGCTTCTAGTGTGTGGAAACCTTTCCTCCTTCACAGCTCCCTCCTACTGGTGCAGGTCCCGTCCCTATTCTTTTGTCTCTGTTTTTTCTTTTTTCTTTTGCCGTACCCAGATACATGGGGAGTTTCTTGCCTTTTGGGAGGTCTGAGGTCTGAGGTCTTCTGCCAGCGTTCAGTAGGTGTTCTGTAGGAGTTGTTCCACGTGTAGCTGTATTTCTGATGTATCTGTGGGGAGGAAGGTGATCTCCGTGTCTTACTCTTCTGCCATCTTGAAGGTCTCTCCCCAGCTTAGTTATTGAATACTCCTCCTTTTCCCAGAGATTTGAAATGGCTTTTCTACTATATTCTGGCCAATTTTTTATTCAATAGATACTTCTTGAAAGCTTATTCTGTGCCAGATACTGTTCTGATATATTCATAGATATGTTTTGATGCTCTCTTTTCTTTTCCATTGATCTGTTTGATAATTTCTATACCAATATCATACTGTTGTTGTTATGTTTTGTTTTGTACTTTGACTAGAGTTTTAGAGTATGTAGGAGAAATGTTCCAATTTGTTGTTTTCTTTAAAGTGGTGTTGCTGGTCTTTGTACGTTTTCTTACATATTGTTTTGAGATCACCCTATTATATTCTCTGAGAAAATCTTAACAGAATTTTAATTATGATTGCACTCAAATTATAAATTAATTTTGGGTTATATTTTGATCTGTTGTAAACTTTGTAATTTTCTTTTGGTTTATTTCTTCATAACCTGTGTATAATTCCTATAGCTGTATTTTTATTGAGACATTTTTCTGTTCTTTAGTAAAGAAGAAAAATGCTAAATTTGTGACACTAAAGTACATCATTTTCCAAAGTATATTCTAAGAAATGTTGTATCCTCTGGATTATAAGGATGAATGCCTTTGGAAATACTGGATTAAGCAAAGCTAAACCAGATTCTTTATTAAGTAGGACTTTTCTAGAGCTTTTGCATATTGCCTATTTATTTGACTTCAGAATAATTTTGTTCAAAACCTATATTATACCAGTGCTCTGTATTATGAATATGAATAATACTGTGAAATGCTATTATAGTGTGTTTTTCAGTTTGTATAAAAAATTCCTCACTAAGTCGATTAGTAATATAGTGAATTCTTGTTGTTTCATAATCTGAATGGCCAGAAAGCTCAAATAAACTAAATACTTTCATTACCATAATAAATACTTACAATGCAGTCCACAAAGTACAATAGATCCTCAATGCCTATTATAGAAAGTTGAATTATGATCACTATATAATACACAGATATTTTAATTTTTAATGATTTTAAGATTTAGTCAGCCATGTAACAGTACTAATTTGAAACTAGTCTCATTACTTTATGTTTACTTAATGTATAGTAATTCTCATTAATCAATTCATTACCTTTTTCAGGAAAAAGGTGTAACAGGGATGTTTATCAATCTACCCTAAAGCTAGTTTCGTGAAAAATTTTTTGATCTATTTATGTCCGTTGGCATCAATTTAACATGACATTAAAATATTAGACTTATTTTTCTGTGTATAAGTTTTATTTGATTATTATTAATTTGCTTTAGTGAAATCAGTGTTAGCCTGCTTTAAACTGCTCATTATTTTTTTAGACTTAATCTAATTTTTCACTTATTCATGAACACATTAAATCAGATGTTAAAAAAAACTGGCACTGCAGTAGCAAGTGGAAACGAAAATTAAGAAATAAATTTTTTTTATTATTTTATTTTCACCCATAGTATACTTACTATGTTACTTTATTTAAATCATATTTTATTTTTCTATTTACAGTTAGACTTAAAGCTGCATGTTGTGAGTTTTATTATTTCAGTTTTAAAAATAGCTTTCTGTGTTGGAGAGAAGCATCCTACTTTTTGTCCCAGTTCTATCTTAGCTTTGTTATTTATTGATAGTAGACATTTAAAACCAATTACCCTTTATGTCAGAGGCAAGATGAGTGATCATTTTTGTACATCCCCTTTTTCTTTAGAAACTGCCCTTGGTGCATTAGCAAGAGTCCTCAGAGAAGACTGGAAGCAAAGTGTTGAGTTAGCTACAAACATAATATACATCTTTTTTTGCTTTTCCAGGTAAGTGTAAAAATTAGGAAATAAAAGTACTGATCTATATCTATTTCTCTCTGTCTGTGTCACTGGTTTAGATAGTAGATCACTAGTTTTCTCAGTCTTCTTACGTATCTAACTCTGCTCTGCCTCTGAACTTCTATTTCCAATTCTCTGTCCTCTTTGTTGTTCTGTCTTTCTTTCAGTCTACACTAACCAATGCATATACATATACAGAAGGATAATATAATGGTTTAGAGTTTAAGAGTTATGGGCTCTAGAAATAGTCTCTCTGGCTTTGAATCCAAGTCCTGCTGTCTATTAGCCATATGATCTTGGTTACATTACTTAACCTTTCTGTGCTCAGTTTCCTCATCTGTAATTGTGGATAGTAATAGGAGCATTCTCTTCAGGAAGGTATTAGAAAAAAGCCTGACCCAGAGTAAGTGCCAGTAAATGTTACTGTTTTATATACAGTTGATCCTAGAACAACACGGGTTTGAACTGCGTGAGTCCACTTATACATAGATATTTTCCACTAAATATGTACTACCATACTACACGGTCCCCCAGTTGAAACTGTGGTTGCAGAACTGCAGATATGGAGGACCCACTATAAGTTATACTTACATTTTTGATGATACAGAGGGTTGGCACCCCTATCCCTTGCATTGTTCAAGGGTCAACTGTGTGTGTGTGTGTGTGTGTGTGTGTGTGTGTGTGTGTGTGTATACACAATATATGTTTGCAAACACATACCTGTTATGTATTCATGTATTTTATTTATACACATATATTCTTTAGAAGGATACTTATTGAGACATTGTGAAAAGTTTCTGACTTCTCAGAAATTCTAGGGAATTTCTTGCCTCTGTTCTAAAAATGGGCCAGCATTAGCAAATAAATATTTACTGAATAAATACTTGGATGAATAAATTGTCTAGGAAACATATATAAAACCTGATTGCTAATACTTCACTAGTTTATTTCCTGGTATCAGTTTTATTCAATAATAGTACTGTTATATTATTAGTTTTGTTAGGTGGTAGTCTGAAATTTTATTTTGAGGGTATCTGAATAGTTAAAATGGTGGTTAATTACAAAAATGTGTTTTGTGTAATTTCTAACTTAAAAATAATTTTGTTTCAGGTAAGTTGTGTGTTAAAATATATTTAAAGTAATTGCACAATTTCAAGTCTTCTTAGTATACTGTGGGCATATTCATTTATTGAAATATGTATATCAAGTCTATTTTACATTGTTTGTACCAGTGTTTATCCAAAACAGATTTCCTGAAGTCACAAAATGTATTCCTTTAAATACATACTAAAAACTCTTCTTTAAAGCTTTTCTCAGTTTCATGGACTTATCACTCACTATAAAATTGGAGCTCTATGTATGAATATCATTGATCATGAATTAAAAAGACATGAGCTTTGGCAAGAAGAACTTTCTAAGAAGAAGAAAACTGATATCCTTTGAAGCGGCATTTCACCCCACTGTTGCCTATTGCTGTGAGCTTTGGATGGAGAGGATTTTGTTTTGTTTGTCATTCACATAACTTGAAAAAATGCAAGAGTGTGCTGAAGGTTAAAATGAAGATTGAAGTTATCAGAATGAATATAGTTTTACATATACTTTTTAATCTTTTTACAACTTTGATTAGGTGATAAGCTAGAGGGAATAGATAATAGTGGTCCTGGATAACTGAATTGGTGAGCCTCTAAGTGACTGTGCTATTTTGTCCCTCAAGATCCTTTAGTTAGCTGAAGTCTGGCTCACCACTGTTGCTTATGTAGTTTTCTCTGTGTAATAAGGTGACTTTGATTGGAATGAGTGTGAATTTGGTGAAGAACATAGTTTTAAATTCTATTTTTCTAATTATTAAAAAAAGTATTTTTGGACTTACATACAAATTCGAGATGCCTGCAGAAGCATAGAACCTGTGAAAGGAACCTTAAAAAGAATCAATTTTAACCTTTCAATACAAAAATCTTTTCTGCAACTTCCCTTACAAATCGATTATTTAGTCTCTTCTTTATCATGTCACTGCTTATTGATTTAGCTCATTCTGTGTTTTGACATTCTATTTATTATAATGGGTTTTTGCTTAGTGTACTAAAGTCTACTTCCCAATAACTTCTATCCCTTGATTCTAATCTTGCATACTGAAGCAATATAGAATAAGGATATTTTCTTCAATATCACATTTCTTATATATGAAGATATTTGTCATATTTCTTCTACAACTTTAATTCTAAATTGAAGGCCCTGGCTTATTCATATCTGTCTAATATGACATGTTTTGCAGATGACAAGTCATACTGGTAACTTACTTTTGAACCCACTATTTATTGATCTCTTTTAAAAAGTAAAAATATTATTTCTGTTGTGCCCAATATCTCATGTTTTCTACCTCTCCTTCGTGGAATACCCAAGGCACTATAAAAATACACCCTCAAGCACACACACAGATTTGACTTTTCTTAATTAGGATCTTTATAGGTTTAGACATTTTCTGTGTGTGCTGTAAGCTTCTGACATCTAGATTGGTGTTGACTTAAACCACGTGGACAACTCAATAATCCTGGAGACTTCAGGTCATTTCTTGAGTCCCAAGTTTCCTGAATGTACCTAAAATTCATTGAAACTAAGGCGGGGGGGTGGGGATACAGAGAGAACCACTAATGGAACTTTTAGCAATCATTAATTTATACTTTGTGATTGCTTGGTGACAAAAACTGATCTTTTAGAACATATTCCTATAAATATTAGACACCATTGAATGTAAGATACACCATTATTTATGAACGACTACAAAAGGAGAAAGATGCTTCCAATTAAAACTATGACATGTCATGGATTATAAGATATATTCAAATTCTGGGAGATGTTAAGATGTGCAAAAAATGTGTCTCAGAATCAATGGATTACAATAATTGAAGGAATATAAAAATGACTTATCAGAATTTTGGCCATTTCTCCTAAAATATTACTATTAAGTCTTAAGTTTCCTTGTGTTGTGATGCAAGTAGCATTCAACAAGGGGATGTTTTTGAGTGCTTGGGGATCCTGAAGTCATACTGAAGTAATTGGTTATTTCTGCAGGTGTCCAAGGGACTATTTGGGGCTATAAGATATAATTTTTAAATTTTGTTTTTCTCTAACTTTGGGATATTTCTCTTTTTGTATGTAGTCTGAAGAGGGTGCTAAAAAGCTTTAGATATAATCAACATCCTTTCAATATACTAGACATCTTCTGTCCGAAGTGGAATTCACTATTCTTATTAACTAAATCATTCTTTAAGGCTGTAACCTCTTGGAATTATGGACCTATTTTTTAATCTGGTGAAAGTTAGAGACTTGTGCACATACATAAAATATTTACATACAATTTCTGAGGATTCAAGTACTTGGTGAAGCCTAAACATGTGTTCACCCAAGGTCTGCAAGCACATCCTCGAGCACTTGGTTAAGAAGATCTGTTATAACACAATTGTGCAGGGAATAATATTTTAATTAAACTATTGGTTATAGAAAATAACTGGATAAAATTGCACATAAAATTTATTAGCACTGTTCTTCATAGTATTTTTCATTAGGTTTTCTTTGCTTCAATGAATATGGATGATCCTTAACTTGTTTACTTGATGAAGACCCTGAAAACCAAACCTTGAGAAAAGATTATGAAAAAACCTTTAAAAAATACCAGGGGCTTGTGGTAAAACAGGAACAGCTCTTACGAGGTATGAATACCTAAGCAATGAGAACGCAACAAAGTTCTTACTATACATTCAGCTTGTTCTATTTTTGTCAGATAAATAAAGCTAATACCAGATTATTTGAAAGTTCAGTGAATTTTAATGTACTACAGAATCTTCTGTTGTTAGCATTGATAATGATGTTTTAAATTTCACTCCACTCTCTTTCTACCAAAAGGCCCCATTCAGCTCTTAAATGTATAAATTACATTCTTGAAATTGTATTAATCAGAAAGGATTTTTAAATCCAATGTATGACCTTTTCAATAATAAGAATCTTGTCTCTCAAACCCTGCTATATGTATCTTATATGGTGACAATTTTGTTGCTTTCCTAGGAAATTGATGTAAAACTTTTCAAAATATTTCTCTTTAATAAAAAATAGTCTCCTCTTTCTGGGGTTTGTTGAGAGATTTAACAGTTCAATAGTATGGTTTCTCAGTCATTGATAAGATGCAAAATCTTATGTCGTTAGTAAGAATGATGTGGGACTTTTAAGTGTGCATTCAATTCCTGCTTTGTAGCTGACTATTGATTTTCCCCCCAGCTTTATTGAGATATAATTGACATATAACACTGTGTAAGTTTAAGGTATACAGTGTAATGGTTTGATACAAGTATATGTTCCAGAATGTTTACCACAGTAAGATTACTTAACAAATCCTTCTCCTCACATAATTACCATTTTGTTGTTGTTGTTGTTATGGTGAGAACATTTAAGATCTGTCATAGCACCATTCAAGTATACAGTACAGTATTTTTACCTGTAGTCACCACGCTGTATATTGGATCCTGGAACTTACTCATCTTATAAAAGTTATAAAAGTTTGTACTCTTTGACCACCGTCTCCCCATTTCCCCCACAACCCAGTGTCTGGTAACCATCAATCTCCTTGTTTCTGTGAGCTCAGCGTTTTTAGATTCCACATATAAGCATATAAGTGAGAACATACAGCATTTGTCTTCCTCCGTCTGACTTATTTCCTTTAGCATAATGCCCTCAAGATCCATCTTTGTTGTGGCAAATGCCAGAATATTGTCCTTTTTAATAAGCAAGTAATATTCTATTTTATATATATAATGTATAAGTAATATATTACATATTTTATATAATATTTTATATAAAATATATATCACATCTACTTTATCCATTCATCCATGTATAGACACTTAGGTTGCTTCCACATCTTAACTATTATGAATAATGCTGGAGTGAACATGGGAGTGCAGATATCTCTTTGAGATTGTGATTTTATTTCCTTTGGATATATACCCAGAAGTAGGATTGCTGGGTCATATGGTAGTTCTATTTCTAACTTTTTGAGGAACCACCATACTGTTTTCCAGAGTGGTTGCACCAGTTTATATTCCTGTCAACAGTACACCAAGTTTTCCCTTTTCTCCACATTTTGCCAGCATTTATCTCTTGTCTTTTTTTTTTTAAAGATGCTGGAGGTAGGCGTTTATTAATTAATTTATTTTTGCTGTGTTGGGTCTTCGTTTCTGTGCGAGGGCTTTCTCTAGTTGTGGCAAGCGGGGGCCACTCTTCATCGCAGTGTGCGGGCCTCTCACTATCGCAGCCTCTCTTGTTGTGGAGCACAGGCCCCAGACGCGCAGGCTCAGTAGTTGTGGCTCACGGGCCTAGTTGCTCCGCGGCATGTGGGATCCTCCCAGACCAGGGCTCGAACCCGTGTTCCCTGCATTAGCAGGCAGATTCTCAACCACTGCGCCTCCAGGGAAGCCCTATCTCTTGTCTTTTTGATAATAGCCATTCTGACAGGTGTGAAGTGGTATCTCAGTGTAGTATTGATTTGTATTTGCCTGATGATTAGTGATGTTGAGCATTTTCATGTGTCTGTTGGCCATCTGTACGTCTTCTTTGGAAAAATTTCTATTCAGATCCTCTGCCCATTTTTTAATTGAGTTTGATTTTTCGATGTTGAGTTGTGTGAGTTCTTTGTGTATTTTGGATATTAACTCCTTATTGGATATATCGTATGCAAATATCTTCTCTCATTCTGTAGGCTGCTTTTTCATTTTGTTGACAGCTAGCTTCCTTTGCTGTGTACAAGCTTTTTAGTTTGATGTAGTCCAATTTGTTTGTTTTACTTTTGTTTCCCTTGCCTGAGGAGACATATCCAAAAAATTATTGCTAAGGTTGATGTCAGAGAGCATACTGCCTATGTTTTCTTCTAGGAGTTTTACGGCTTCAGGTCTTACATTTAAGGCTTTAATCCATTTTGAGTTTATTTTTGTATATGATGTGAAAACGTAGTCCAGTTTCATTCTTTTGCATGTAGCTGTCTAATTTTCCCAACACTATTTATTGAAGAAGCTGTCTTTTAGCCATTGTATATTCTTGCCTCCATTGTTGTAGACTGACCATGTAAATGTGAGTTTATTTCTGCACTCTCTATTCTGTTCCATTGATCTATGTGTCTGTTTTTGTGCCATACCATACTGTTTTGATTACTGTGGCTTTGTAGTATAGTTTGAAATCAGAGCACATGATATCTCCAGCTCTGTTCTTTGTAAAGAACAAAGCTGGAAATATTGTTTTGGCTATTTGGGGTCTTTGTGTTTCCATGTGCATATATATTTAAAATTGTTGTATTTCCTTGGAGTGATCCCTTTATCATTATGTAGTGTCCTTCTTTTTCTCTAGTTACAGTCTTTGGTTTAAAGTCTATTTGTCTGATATAAGTATTGATAGCCCATTTTTCTTTTTGTTTCCATTTGCATGGAATACCTTTTAACATCCTCTCATTTTCAGTCGGTTTGTGGCTTTAGATCTGAAGTGATTCTCTTATAGGCACCATACGCATGGGTCTTGTTTTTGTATCCAGTCAGCCACTCTATGCCTTGATTGGAGCTTTTAGTCCATTTACATTTAAAGTAATTATTGATAGGTATGTACTTTTTGCCATTTTGTTCATTGTTTTGGGTTTTTTTTTTAATAGTCCTTTTATGGTCCCTTCTTTTGCTCTCTTCCCTTGTGATTTGATGTCTACCTTTAGTGTTATGTTTGGATTCCTTTGTCTTTTTTGTGTGTGTATCTATTATAGATTTTTGGTTTGTGGTTACCATGAGGTTTATATATATATATATATATATATATATATATATATCTGTTATAAACCCTATGATACATTATTATTTTTGTATAGACAGTCAATTTTACTTTAAAGATATTTAAACATGAAGAAAATAACCTTATATATTTACTTATATAGTTACTATTTCCACTGATTCTACTATTTTTTGTTAGATCATGTTTCTGTCATCATTTTCTTTCTGTCTTAAAGATTTCCTTGTATATTTCTCACAGGGTAGATTTACTAATGAATTATTTTATCTTTTTACATCTGAGAAATTCTTTGTTTTTTTTCTTTTTTGAAATATTTTTACTGGTTTATAATTCTAGGTTGACAACTTATTTCTATTTGCTAAACATACTGTTACACTGTTGACATGCTTGCATTGTTTCTGATGAGAAGTCTGCTGTCATCCTTATCTTTTCTTCATCTATATATGAGGTTTTTTCCCCTCTGGCTGCTTTAAAATGGTCTCTTCATCATTTGTTTTTACCAGTTTGATTATATTGTGCTTTGGTGTAGCTTTCTTCGTGTTTCTTGTTCTTGGATTTCACTGACCTTATTGGGATTGTGGATTTATATTTTTTATCAAATTTGGAAAATTATCAATTATTATTTCTTCAGGGACTCCAATTACAGGTATATTAGGTCACTTGACGTTTTTTCCATAGTTTACTGATACTCTTTACATTTTTGCTGTTCTTTTTTTTCTTTGTGTGTTTAATTTTGGATAGTTTCTAGTTATGTCTTCAATTTCACTAATCTTTTCTTCTCCAGTCTCTAAACTGCCATTAATTCCATTTAGTATACAATCTCAGGCATTGTAGTTTTCATTGCTAGATGTTTGATTTAATCTTTTGTATATCCTCCATGTCTCTACTTAACTTTTAGAAGATTTGGAATACAGTTATCTAACTATTTTGATGTTCATGTTTGATCATTCTAACTGTGGTGTCAGTTCTAGAACAGTTTCAGTTAGCTGATTTTTCTTTTCCTTACAGGTTGTGTTTTCCTGCTTTTTTTGAATGGCTAATAACCTTTGATTGGAGGCAGGATAATGTGAAATTTTCATTGTTAGGTGATGGATATTATTTTATTCCTATAAATATTCTATTCCTGAGCTTTATTGTGAGACATAATTAAATTACTTGCAAACAGTTTGATCCTTTTGGATCATGCTCTTAAGATTTGTGAGTTTGGACATGAGCAGCATTTAGTCTAAAACTAATTATTCCATACTACTGAGGCAAGACCCATGTGAGAACTCTACCCAGTGGCCCATTAATTATGAAGTTTCCAGTATAGCTGGTAGAAACAGGCATTATTTCCAGCTCTGTGTGCATGTCATGTATTTTTTCTTCTAATTCTTTCATTTTGTTCTGCCCCCAGCCTCAGATTTTTAACACATGTGACTAGTCAGTACTCTGCTCAATATATAAAGTAGAACTCTGGAACTCTTCTCTTTTTGCAGCTCTGTCCTCTCTGGTATTCTTTTCTGTGAACTCTAGCCACCTTGGCTTCCCTGGTCCCTTGGTTCCATCTCTTCATTCAAGAATTCTTTGGGGTTCTTCTGGGATTTTTCCTTATCTGTTTCATGACCTGGAATCTCTCAAGACAGTATTCTGGGCAATCATGGGCCAGGTCATTTGTTTCTTATCTCTCAGGGATAACTATCCTTCATCATCTGGTGCTCAGTGTCCTGAAAACCCTTATTTTAGTCTTTTTGTTGTTGTTGTTGTTGTTATTGTTTCTGGTGAGGGTTTCCAATCTGGTCCCTGCTCCTCTAATGTATTAATTTCCCAGAGTTGCCAAAACAAAGTACTGCAAACTGGGTGATTTAAAACAATAGAAATTTCACAGTTCTGGAGGCTAGAAAGCCAAAATCAAGATTTCAGCAAGGCCATGCTGCCCCTGAAGACTCAAGAGAAGAATCTTTCCTTGGCTCTTCTAACATTTGGTAGCTTCTGGCAGTCCTTGATGTTTCTTGTCTTGTGGCTGCATCTATTCATTCTCTGCCCACATCTTCACATGGCCTTCTTCCCACTGCATCTGTCTGTTATGTCCTGTCTTCTTATGAGGACCCCAGTCATTGGTTTCAAGGTCTACCTTAATCTGTTATGACCTCATCCTAACTAGTTACATCTGCAAAGACCCTGTTACCAAATTAGTTTGAATTCCCAGGTTCTGGGTGTATGGAAATTTGAGGAGAACACTATTCAACCCACTACATCTATCTTGGTTGCAAGAAGAAGTCTACTATATGCTTTTTCAACACAACCTTAAAACCTTTTATTAGTGCCTTGCATGGAAAGTCAGCATGGTGCAATAGGGTAGATGTGTGAGCTTTGGTTTCTGGTGGGTTTTCTTGCTGTGTGGCTAGGGCAAGGTATTTAACTTCTCTGAATCTGGGGTTCCCCATCTGTAAAAATTTTTATAGTAGTTCTTGCCTTGTAAAATGGTCTTAAAATGGGTTACTGTTTATATATCAACTAGTACAGTACCTGGCATATAGTAGGTAATTAATGAGAATTGCTTTTCCATTTCAAATATTTGTTAAATAAAAGTTTATATGTATGTGTATATATTTTTCATAAAGGTTTAGAGATGGTTTATAAGAGTACATAAAATGAAATACTAAAAAAATGAGCAAAATCAAGACAATAGGAGAGCAAAAACACTCTGTTGGCCATACTATTCTATGTAATTCTAACAGAAAACTTGCAGGTTTAACTCTGAAGCTTCCTGTCAGTTAAGGCCAAATGGAAAACATTATCTGTTACATAATTCTCATTGTCAAAAGGGAAGAATTAAATGAGTTTCTTATGAGAATGTAAGCATTTTTATTACCGGTACCTAAAAGAAATTTTACTTAGAACTAGTAGACAGTGACCTCAACTTTGGTTAGTGTAATAGTTATTTTACTGAATTTCATATGGCCGTTTTCTGTAGACTATCAAAAACTCATTTTGAGTATGAAAAATAGGTTTTAGTATCCTTAAATTCAGCTGTAGCTGTACTCTACATTTTTTAGTACAGCAGCCCCTAATTGTTGAAATTTTACCTTGCTTTCTACATGTTTGCCTGTTTTATTATTTGCTAACATATATCTTTAATTGACATTTGATTACAATTACGCTCTTAGCTCCAAGAGGGTAGGAATCATTGTCTTATTTTGGTTATTGCATCTTTCTCAGCATCATAAGAATATTATTTTATATATAAGTTTTGTCTCATATAGCATATATATCAATAATAATAGTTTACTAATGAATAAATTAACTAGTTAAAATTTTCAAGGTTATATACTATCTTCTACATCTGTTACTTTAATGGGTAGAAATGATTTATTAAATTGTTGATTCAATATGCCAGTTATTTAACTCTCATTTATTTTACTTTTCTAGTTGCTCTTTATTTGCTTTTGAATCTTGCTGAGGATACACGTACAGAGCTGAAGATGAGGAACAAGAACATAGTTCACATGCTGGTGAAGGCTCTTGATCGGGACAATTTTGAGCTGCTTATTCTAGTTGTGTCATTTTTGAAGAAACTCAGCATTTTTATGGAGAATAAAAATGATATGGTAACTTACATTGAAACAGCCCATGTTCACCATTTTTGACTTAGAATATTTTGATAAAAAGTAAACACATTATCCCCCTACTGAGATAATTCTGAATGAAAATTTTACAATGGCAGTAACTCACTTAAGTGGCTTCATTAAGAAATATATTGCAGGGCTTCCCTGGTGGCACAGTGGTTGAGAGTCCGCCTGCTGATGCAGGGGACACTGGTTTGTGCCCCGGTCCGGGAAGGTCCCATGTGCCGCGGAGCGGCTGGGCCCGTGAGCCATGGCTGCTAGGCTTGCGCGTCCGGAGCCTGTGCTCCACGGTGGGAGAGGCCACAACAGTGAGAGGCCCACGTACAGCAAAAAAAAAAAAAAAAAGAGAGAAAAAGAAATATATTGCATATTAGTTAATAATCCAGATAATTAAAGTTTTCTGGATAAAAATATTTTCCTAATATGTTGTACAGAATGAATCTTTCCATATTAAACATAATATATAGAAAGTAATTTTAACTTTAGATTGTGTTTCAGAGTCATCTGGCCTTATTATTTTCCCCTAAGGTATTTTTTCTCCTGCATTTCTGGTATTAGTGTGGAATTACAGTTTAGCCCAATCTGTTTCTCATTTATTATTCCAATTGGTAGCTGCAACCTGTTGATTCGATTCTGCTTAAGTATCTCTTGAAACTATCTGTTCTTTGTATTCCCAGTGCCATTGTGTTAGTTCATGCCCTCTTTATTTATACACTCTTCATTTCTTGTTTGAATCATTACAGTAGGTTCCTATTTGCCATCTTATATTGTGTTGATGCAGTTGTCTTTGAGAAATAGTACAAATTGATCATATATTATTTCTCCAGCTGAAAAATATGTATAATTTAGAAATATATAGAGATGGAATAAAAAATATCTGCTTTTTCCCATGTCATTAAAAAGTCTTTGTAAGCACGTGTTATATTAAATAGATCATACATTAACCATACCTTGCCTTCAGATACTTAAGTTGTTCATAATTTTAGCTATTATAAATAAGACTTCAATGGACACATTTGTACATGCATCTTTGTCTGTATTTCTGTTTATTTTCTTAGGATAGATTTCTCAAAATGGAATTATTGGATCATTGGCTTTAACTCCATTGGAAACTATTTTAGAACTACATGTTAATACAAGTCATTATGTGACTGTGTATTATTGGTATAAGTGGATTCTCCTTCAGATAGTCTAAATATATAGTAGTTCTACCTGTTCTTTTTCCTTCTTTTAAAATCTAATGAGCTAGGAAGTAGCTTATGCTTATTGAACAACATGGCATGCTCTTTGAAAACCTGAGACTGATTAATTAGATTTAATAAGTGCCTTGAATTCTGATACTTGGAATACATGAAATTTTATTTTACCCACAGATATTTAGTATGTGTCATTTTCATCATTAGTTTTTATGATTATTGATGATCACTGTGTCTGATACTCTTTTAAGATTGAATTTACTTAATCAAAAACATGTTTTTGTTTTTATCTTAATTCAAGAATAATATGACATGGTGATATATATACTCCTGAGTATAGTTAGAGTGTGGCTAAGTAGTTGCTTCCGCTTGCTGTAAGTTGAAATATATTCTTCCATTTATGTGTTTAGAATAAGTTCACCTTTATTAGATTTGCAAAATTCAAATTGATTTGTCATAAGCATGTGTCTACTGTGCATTGCTTAGATTTGTATTTAGATAATACTCTTCTTATGTGTTTATTCTGTCAAAACTGATCTCAGGTACATAATTAAAAATTATCTTCTGGTAAAATCAGATTCAGAAAATACAGTATAAATTGTCTCATCAAACCTCATTTTTTACTGGGGAGGAAAAACAGGTTCAGAAAAGGTAATTCATCCAAGGTCATAAGAATAATTTGATTGGCAGGGTTTTTAGTGTAGATGTTAATGAATTTCATCTTTTATTGTGGAAAAGAATTCATTTTATTTAAGGGTGTTATATAGAATTAGGATTTTTAAAGCTCAGCTGGACCTTATCTCTATGTTTACATTTTGTAGATTAACTCCTAATTTTACAGATGAAGTAATGGAGGATTAGAGAGGTTAAGTAATTTGCTCAAGGAAATATCTCCAGGATTCGGCTTCCTACTCCTTTTCTCTGCCTCCAAGGCAAAATTTCTTTTTGTTTTTATTTTATATTGTGTTTTTTTTTAAAGATTTTTAGCAAGACTAAGTATAAGCAATTTTTAAATGTTGGCTTTCAGAAACACTGAAAAATAATTACTTAAAGGCTGAAATAAATTTGCTTGTCAGTTTGATAAACTGTTGCTTTGTAGAGAACTTTTAATAAAAGTACTAATTAACTATAAATTCCATTTTAGAGACATAAAATTAAGAGGGTTTTGCATGTTGAGACAATGACTAAATTTAGCTTTGGGGATTGGGCTTTTATCAACCAGAAACATGATTAGAAGACTGTGTCTACTGTTTAACTATCTGATTGGGCTACATGTTTTACATTCCATTCTCTGCAATGGAAATACAAATTAAAAACAAAAAAACTCTCCAAGTTACTTTATTAAGTTTGCCATAACCACCAGTGTGTACTGTTGCTTTTTTGAAAGAAAAATATTACTTAATATAATTAGTAACAGATGAAGCCTGTGGCATTTTTATTTAAGAGGAATGGAGGAGAGGGATGACTGATCCATTTGTGAGGTTGTATTATTTATTTAAATAAAGTGTTCATTTTACTGTTATAATGAACTAATACTGACCTTGCTTTTTAGAGTTACATATTTTAAAGGAAGTTTAGTTTGCATAAAAAATCTTTCAATTAATGATTTAAATTGAGTTTTCATATTTTTTATATAAATACAATATTATTAAAAGGGAATAAGTCATATTAGAATATGAATTTAAGAACAAGAGAGGATATATATTCCTTGGGTTGCTTATTTTCTTATTAAGTTTTGAGACTTATTTTTGTATTTTGAATATAAGTCTTTTATCAGTTAGGTTTCCAAGTATTTACTACTTTTCTGTGGCTTGTGTTTTCATTTTCCATGAAGAGCAAAAGGTTTTTAATTGTTATGAAGTCAAGTATATCAAAAACATTTTTAATGGATTGTATTTTGGTATTGTATCTAAGAAATCTTTTCTTAACTCAAGGTCACAAAGATTTCTTCCTGTGTGTTCTTTGAGGAGTTTTGTAGGGTTTGTGTTGTTGTTGTTTTTGTTTTAGTCTGTGATCCATTCATTTTTAGTGAATTTTGCAGATGGTGCAATGTATAGATCAATATCCATGTTTTGAATATGGATTTCCAATTGTTCCTGCGCCATTTGTTGAAGAGACTATCCTTTCTCCACTGAATTGCCTTTGCACCATATTGAAATTGCCTTTGTACTGTTTTTGTTGAAAATCAGTTGGCTATGTATGTGTGGTTTTATTTTTGGACTCTTTTCTGTTCCATTAACCTATGTTTCTGTGCTTTCACTGATACATTTTTGTCTTGATTACTGTAGCTTTATAATAAATCTTGAATAAGGTAGTGTGAACCCTCAAATGTTGTTGCTGTTTTTCAAAATTATTCAGGCTATTTCAAATTCTTTATCTTTCCATATATTTAGAATCAACTAGTCTATTTCTTTAACAAAATAACCTGGAATCTTGATTGAGATTGCATTGAATCTATTGGCAGGATACAGTATATTAACCATATTAAAGTTTCCGATACATGAATATGGTATAACTCCCCATTTATTTAGATGTTTCTTGATTTCTTTCATCATTTCATAGTTTTAAGCATACGTATTTTGCACATATTTTGTTAGATTTATACCTAAGTGTTCTACCATTGTAATGGTAGCTTTTAAAAAAGAATCAGTTTCCTGTTGTTGAATGATAGTACATAGATATACAGTTGAATTTTGTATATTGACCTTATGTCCTGTGACCTTGCTAAATTCACTTTTTTTACTTGGGATTTTCTAAGTAGACAATTATATTACTTGTAAATAGAAAGTTTTGTTTTGTCTATTCTTAGCTATATACTTTTTATTTCTTTTCTTTTGCCTTTTTTTTTTTTTTTTTTTGGTCTTACTGTACTGGTTAGGCCCTCTAGTATGATGTTAAAAAGGAATGCTGTGACTTGACATACCTGCCTTGTTACTGGTTTTAGGAAGAAAACAATGTCTTTTACTATAAAGTGTAATTTAATATAGTTTTTTTGTAGATACTTCATTGGTTTAAGTAAGTTCTGTTCTAGTTCTAGTTTGCTGAGACTTTTTATCATGAATGGTAGTTGGATTTTGTCAAATGCCTTTTCTGCACCAATTGAGATAATCACATGGTATTTCTTCTTTAGACTATTAATATAGTGAATTGTATTGGTTGACTTTCAAATGTTAAGCCATTCTTGCATTCAGCAGGTAAACACCACTTGGTCATGATATATTGCCTTTTTATATATTGCTAGATTTGATTAGCTAATATACTGTTAAAGATGTTTGTGTCTGTGTTTATGAGGGATTACTAGTTTATAGTTTTCTTATGATGTCTTGGTCTGGTTTTACTATTAGGGTAAGTCTGACCTCATAGAAAGAGTTGGGAAGTATTCCCTCTTCAATTTTTTTGGAAGGGTTTGTGTAGAATTGGTATTATTTCTACTTAATTGTTTAATAGAATTCACCAGTAAAAAAGTCATCTGGACGTGGAGTTTTCTTTCTTTGAATTTCTTTAATACCTATAAGACTATTCAGGTTATCTGTTTATTTTTGAGTGGTAGCTTTGTAGTTTGTATCTTTCAAGTAGTTTTTCCATTTCATCAGTGTTGTCAAATGTATAGGTATAAAATTTTTTGTACTTTTTCCTTCTTATATCTTCAGAGTCCAAAGGTCTGAGTGACTTTTCCTGTTGCATTACTGATATTGGTAATTTGTTTTTCTCTCTTTCTCTCTCTTTTTTTAATAGGTTAGTGGTTTATCAGTATTATTAATATTTTCAAAGAACCAGCTTTTGGTTTCATGTTTGATTTTTGGAGGATATTTTCACTGAATACAGAATTCTAGGTTGACATACTTCATAAATATCTCTGCATTGTTTTCTGGCTTGCATAGTTTTTGATAAAAAGTCTGATGTCATTCTTATCTTTTGTCCTCTATATATAGTGAGTCTTTTATTTTCTTCCTGCTTCCAAGATTTTATCTTTGATTTTCGAAGTTTGAATATGGCCAGGCACACACGTGTGTGTGTGTGTTGTATTCTACTTAGGGTTCTTTGAGCATGTATCTGTGTTTTGATGTCCTTCATTGTTCTTGGAAAATCCTTAGCCATTGTCTTTTCAGGTATTCCTTTTGTCTCTTTCTGCCTCTCTTCTACTGGCTTCCAAGTTACACATGTTAATCCATTTGGTATTGTCTCATGGCTCTTGAATGCTGTGTTGCTGTGTTTTGTTCTTCTCGTTTTTATTTTTTTGGGGGGTGGGGTGGGGTTCAGTTTGGAAATTTTCTATTGACCTACCTCTGGGTTTACTAATCTTGGCATTAGCTATATCAAGTCTACTAATGAGCCCTTTGAAGTTTTCCTTCATCTTTGTATTATGTGTGTTGTGTGTGTATATGTGTTTTAAAATTTAATTCTTTTGGTATCATTTTTTTCTGTGAGATTATCTGTGTTTACATGTGTTTTTCATCTTTTCCAATAGAGCCTTTAACATATTAATCGTAGTTATTTTAAATTCTCTGTCTAGTAATTATACAAGTCATATCTGAATCTGGTTCTGTTGATTGCCTTATCTCTTATCAATGGGTTATTTTCTTGCTCTTTCATGTATCATAATTTTTTGTTGAAAGCTAGATATTATGTGTAGATTAGTAGAGAGTGAGATAAATATTATTTATGTATGGAAATGGACAGACCTTCTTTTTTTTAGGTCTTTAATGTAGGGGATTAAGTCATTTTTGTCAGGAGTTTAGCTGTATTTGGTTACCCACCAGGCACCATTAGCTTCAAATTCATCTAGGATTACTTTGTCTTTGGTAGAGTATTGATGGTCAGAGGATTTTTCTCATTGTTCATGTTCCACCCTCTACTTCAGGCTTTCCTAGCATGCCTATGCCTCAAAGAGGCTTTCTCCTCATTTTAACTCTCCCCAGTAATATACTGCTGTTATTTGTCACTTGGCTTTTGCTAATCTGGTGCCAGGTGCAGGGAGGGGAAAAGAAAAGAGACTTTTTCCATTGCTCTAATTTAGTTTCAGGCTGGTCTTAGGCTTATCCTGTGTCCATGGTTTTCAGCAATGGGGCTTCCTAAGTCATCCTGTCAACTCCTCTCAGGATGTTTTTTCTGTTTCCTTGCCCCAGCTGCAGTGGGTCTTCACCTGTGCCTCAGATGTGACAGGATTTGCCATACTTCCCCAAGAGGCTTAAGTCTTTTTTTTTTTTTTTTAGGGGAAGTGGGAGAAAAAGATCCAGACAGGATTTTATGCCTTCTCCCCGGTGACAGCTGTAACCCTCTCCCAGACCCATGCCACTAAGGGGAAGTTTTCTTCCATCTCCTGTCCTATCCCCAGTTTTTCTTGTGACCCTCTGATAAGGTCCTTGGAAAAGAGCTTGCAAGTGGTTGCAAACTCCCTGAGCATCTGTAGCTTCAGAGTTCTAGAGTCTCAGGCTACTTCACATTTGGCCTTTAGCTACTTGTTTAAAAGTTTTTGTGCAGTCTTCCTACCGACTTCTGTGGCAGCTCTCTTTCTCTCCAGTTCTCTGCTCCGTATAAACCAGTGCTCATGACCCTTATCTCCTTGGGGGTGCCTATTTTCCTTATATTTCAGGCCGGTTGATTTCTGTGCAACCTCAGCTCTCTGATTTTTTTTTTTAAGTTATGATTTTGTATTTGGATTTTTCTTGCAGTTAGAGTGGGAACCATATCCTTTCCAGATTCTTACATCCTTAGAGGAAGTTTGAGATTCTGCTTACTTTTCTTAATCACTAATGCCTCTATCTGACTAATAGTATGGCATTTTAGTTAATCTGACTACTTCTGTTTTCGCCTTCCTCCAATATATTCTCTACTTCGTAGTCAGAATGACAGTTTTTAAAGAGTTTCTTGAATGCTCTATTTTCCACGTCACTTCGGGGCCTTTGTACACGGCTGTTTTTTCCATCTAGACAGCTCTTTCCTCTGCCTCTTCAATTAACGTTAGCTAATTTCTGTTCATCCAGTAGGTTGTTCTTCCTCAGAGAAGCCTTCCTTGACAGCTCCTCACACGGAGATTATATCAGGTTTACTCCTTATATTCTCTCATGGTACTCTGTTTGTTTCTCATATATAATATCACAATTTATACAATTATAATTAGATAACTGTGTAATTGTGTGTGGGACAGTTGTTTTGTTTTTTTAACTGTATTTCATGCTCTCTAGAATATAAGTTCCATGAAGACAGGAACCATTTCTTTCTTGTTCACCAAAATATACCCAGGGCTTAAATTAAGAAATATTTGTTGAATGGATAAATAAATAACTCTGGAGAAGAAGTTATACACTGTAATCAAAGAAGCTACTGTAAGAGTTACAGTTTTGCATAAATGTGATGAATATTTGTCCCTGGCCTCTGTGGAAATTATTGTGTGAAGTTAACAAATGAATCCTGCAGCCTGCTTGGAAGACTAAACTAAGAGAAAGGGAGAACCAAAGTTAAAGAGTCTTTGGAGAAGGACTTATACTTCTTAAAAAAGAGCTCTAGGATATGAATGCAGTGTGGCCATGGAGTATAGATACAGGTCTGAAGGAAAAATTGTTGTTGGTTTGTCAATTTACCATTTAAAAAAAATTGTTTACTCCTTGGCATAGAATGAAAGGAAAAAAATATATTGAGGCCTCAATTATTAATGTGATTTTTATGAGGTCAGTGAAAATTTGCAATAAAGATATGGGAAGGGTGGTATAAATAAATGCTTTAGACCTCCCATAAAAGAAAAAGTAGATCAAGGTTATTCATAAATATTTTGCTAATGAACAAGAAAAATATGTAGTTATATAGAATTTGTCTCCTTTTTTGGCCATTTCTTTGTAACAATTATGTGAGATATTTTTATAACCAAATTTTTCTGATTATTACTTTAAGAAATGTGAGTACAGGGCTTACACTACCAAGTAAGTTCTGTCCTCTGATTTCTCATCCTAAAACAAGCTCTCTTGAGGCAATTTCATAATCTTCTAGATTGGGGATCAACAATCTTTTTCTGTAGATGGCTAGAATAATCTGTATTTTAGGCCTTGCCCTTCATATGGGCTCTGTTGCAACTATTTATCTCTGCTGTGTAGCATGATAGCAGCCATAGACAGTCTATAAACAAATGAACGTGGCTGTGTTCCCATAAAACTTATGAAAACTGAAAATTTCAAATAATTTTCATGTGTCATGAAATATTTTTCATTTTTTTTCAACCATTTAAAAGTGTAAAAGTCAGAAACCATTTTTAGCTCTTGGGTTGTATGAAAACAGATGGCAAGCCAGATTAGACCCACTAGCCATAGTTCGCTGATCCCTGTTCTAGAGTTTAAACTATTACTCATAGCCCAGCTTCTCTTCTGACTTTTGAAGATTTCCAAATATCCACTGAATATCATCTCAAATTAAACATGACAAAACTTTTAGTAATTTTTTGCCCTCCTTGTCCTACACCTGTTTTTCAATTTAAAGATCTTAGTTAATGGCACCTACATCCACCTTATTGACTATGCAGAAAAGGAACCTGAGATTGCTCTCCTATAGGCCTTCTTTCAAGATTGGCCCTGGGCTGGTGTCTGGAAACTTGGACTCAGGAGTGTTCTCACTGTTTCCTAATGAATACGTGTAGTTTACTGTTTACACAAGCAATGTGGCTTAAGCTAAACACCTGCTTTCCTTCTCAGGGTTTGGAATTTTATTTTATGCTAGGCAGAGGTTTCCTATGTGACCAGCCCCGAATAAAAACCTTGGGCATCGAGTCTCAGTCTCATTTCAGTGCTGGAGCATAGTCTGTGTGATTCTATGAGGAGAGGGTTCTAAGAAGCTTACACCTGGCTTCTTTCAGACTTTGCCTCCATGTGCCTTTTCCCTTCTCTGATTTTACTTTGCCTCCTTTTATTGTAATAAACCATAACCATGAATATGACAATACGTTGAGTCCTGTGAGTCCTCCTAGCAAATCGCAGGACCTGGTGGTGTTCTTGGGGATCCCCAACACACACTGACCAAGCCAAAAGCCTGAAAGTCACCTTCAAAGCTTCCTTTTCACTTCACATTCAAATGCTTTGACTGTATCTTCTAAACACCTCTCAAGTTATTCTTTCCTCTTCAACATCTTTATCCTTTCTTTGATTCAGACCTTAATCACATCTCACCTGTCTAAGGTAATATATTCTTATACCTGCCTTCAGTCTCTACCTATTCCAGTCTGTCCTATACAGTGCCCCTTATTTTCACATTTTTGTGTATGTTTGCATGTATGTATGTTGGGTGTGTATGAGTACATATATATATGTGTGTGTGTTTTGTTATATTTATCTTTATATTTATCTTTGCTCTAGTCTGACCACATCACCCTCTGGACTTAAAATCATTCAAGGCACTCTACTGCCTAAGGAATGATGTTAAACTTCTTAGCAGAGCATTAAAAGCTTTTTGTGATCTGTCCAACGTCTGTCTGTATAGGCTCCTGCCACTCCCCAACATATACTTTATACTATGGCTATATCAAAGCACTTGCAGTGCCTCAGACCAGCTCTTTTATGCATAAATGCCTATCCACTGTTTTTTTCTTCTATTTGGATTACCAGTGTCTTTACCAGAGAGCAAATTATTACACATTGTTTAGAACTTTGTTCTGAATTTAGTCTTTTCTGTTCTTCTAGGTAGCTTGTAGTTCCTTCCACATTGTTTCTAGAGCACTTTATGCATTCCACTTTTATCATATTGTATTTTAATTATTTGTTTTATTTCTCTGCTGTGTTTTTAGACTGGAATCCTTAAAAGCCAAGACAGAATCTTGTTTAATCTAGCACAGGGTCTGGCACTAAGTAGGTGGAGTCCATAATGTGCTTTCAAGAACCCAAAGTAATTTGTCTTCCAGTTGATGCTATGAAATGAGGGAAGGAAGGGATGAACTGGAAATATGTATTTCCTCCTGAAAAGTTTGGTTTCAGAGAAGTTTACAGATTAAAATGAGAGTAAATAAGTTAACACATAGTTACTTATAAAAATATATACATGAGGGTAAAAACAATGAAAAAATAATTCTTTGTAATCTTTTTTGTCTTATTGTGCAATAGAGCCTGACTGCATTTGTATTACTACTTTACATAGGTGGAAATGGATATTGTTGAAAAACTGGTAAAAATGATACCTTGTGAGCATGAAGATCTGCTGAATATCACCCTCCGACTCTTACTGAACCTATCCTTTGACACAGGACTGAGGAATAAGATGGTACAAGTTGGGCTGCTTCCCAAACTCACTGCACTCTTAGGTATGCTTTTTAAAAATTAATGATAGTGTTGCTTGGAATTTCCAACATCACTGGAAAATTCAAGTCTGTCTTGAAAAGTCTGCTGAAAAAAAAATCATTGTCTATATGTTCTTTGATTGGGTACCTAAATATAAGCAGAATGAATGAAAAATGACCAGTGCTAGGATTTCCATGGTGGTATAGAATGAAGTGGAATAGGAACTTTTAGCTGTTTGACTTCATTTACCCCTGTGAAAATGAAACCAAAGTGAAAATATAAAAATACTACTATGGGAGCAAGAATGAAAAATTACTCTCTCTTCAGCATTTTTTTAAAAAGCAGATATTGTTTAAGTTCTTATATTCTGCCATACCTTTAAAATACTCCTTACCAATGTACAAATTTATGGAGCCTTTTTGTCATCAAGTAAAAAAAGGCATTTTTATATAGTGTCAGAAAATATTATATTGGAGGATTCAGTTTATACATTATTTTCTTTCAGCTATTAGCAAGATATCTATATAGTGAGGATGGATTCAAGAACTAACTCTTCTGTGCTCATACATAATGCTTCTCATGCATAATGTTTCTTAGCAAAATATTTAAAAACGCTTTTTGATCTGTTAAGTGTCTGTCTTCGTAGGCACCTGCTACTCCCCAACATATACTTTATACTGTGTCCATACTGATCCCCTTACTGTCCTCTAAACAAATTCTTTTATGCCTCAGTGCCCATCCACCTGCTTTTTTCCTCCACCTGGAATGCCACTGCTTTCTTAACCAGAAAGCAAATTCTTACTCAGCTTTTAAGACTGTTTCTTTGTTTAGCACTGCAGCTTCATTCTTTTTTTTTTTTTGTAGCTTTCTCCATATATTCAAATATTTTTAAGCAGTGGAATAGTTGGAATGATTTAAAATTAAGTTTATTCTTAGCTATCTAATATCTGCAAATCCTGTCTAATTGACATCATCATTATTTTTTTTTACAATACTAGAAGTAAAATTTATTGAATGTTTACTGTGACAGTTATTTTGCTGTGTGCTCTGTTTACATTATCTTGTAGAATCCCCGTCTGAGATCTTTACCCAGGATTACACAGTTAGATAAAAGACAAAGCTCAAATTCAAACTTAGGTATATCTGCTGCCAAAGTTGGATTTATTAACTACTATAATAAACTACTATGTTTAATAATATTAAGTTAACTATGATTAAGATAGGCAGCACTATAATTTAAAATTTCAGTTCTCCAAGTCCCCTTAAAAAAAAAAGTTTAAGGAAATTTATTTCTTACTTTTTTTCTCAGAAAAGGAAAACCTTTAGTCTATTAGTCAGTCTAAGAACATTTGGTCCATTGGCCAGTCCACAAATATTACACAGGACTTTTATTATGCATTTTAGAAGAAACTCTATTGAGCACTTTAAAACTGCTTTTGGGGAACCAAAGAAATACTAATATCTGGTGAGGAAACAGGAAAACCTTAAAGTAAAATTGGTGGACCTTGAATTTAATTTATGTGATCCTTTATTTATCATAAATTTAGCAGAATTATATATTGAATATCAAGTTAGATTCTTAGTGTATGAAGATGATAAGCTAAAGTCCTTGTCCTGAAGGAATTCATAGTCTATATGGTTTGTTCAGTATCCAGTCACCTACTTTTATGAAACAAATAATTTAAAAGAGATTTTTGGGAAATTACTCATAGGGTACTCATTTCATATTTTGTTAACAAGTAGTAAATTTTGGCATATAAGATATTCAATACAAAAAATATTTCTTTCATCTCTCCTAGAGTTCATTTCTGGAGTCAGACTGTCTTATTAGAATTGTCACTTTTTCCTTTTAAACGTGTCACATTGGGCAAGTTACCCAAACTCTGATTTGGTTTTCTCATCTGTAAAATGAGGATAATAATTATAACCAACTTAAGTTATTTTGAAGATTAAATGAGCTATTGCATGAACGTGCTTAGACAGTATCTGACACATAGTATTTTCTTAATAAGTGTTAGCTATAATCATTTTTATTACTAACATCATCATCATTATCATTCAATGTGAAGTGGACGTTCTGTAAGTGTTGCTGACTTGCCTTTCTCTGAGCACAAATATCCTTCTTATAGATATTAAATCACTGTTAACAAACAAGGTAGCTTATTTATTTTTACTTCCCTGTGATATACGTGCAGTTTCATTCAGTTTAAGTCAGTAAAATGTTGCTAATCTACTATGGCAGAGCATAATGCTAAGCACTGTAGAGAAATATTTTTCAATCTGTAGATATATTGGAACTCAAAAGAGAGAATGTTTCCACATTGATACTTCATAGACAAAGTGCCATTTGAGATGGACATTGACAGATTTGTCTTTTTAACAAGGTGATATTTACAAAGGAAGGAAGAATAGAGGCTGTAGAAAATATTTCAGATAAAATGATCAATATTACCTAAGGCATAGATGGCGCTAGGCCAGTATGAGGAACAATAACTAAGAAAATAGTGGGAGATAAGTTTGAAAAAATGGGTTCGTATGCTTATGTGGCATTATGAAGTTTAAGGCTGTGCTAAGTGTTATACTTAATATAGTTGATGATAGTAATCATTGCAGGTTTTTGAGCTAGTTGGGTCATAATCAGAGTATTGCCCTAGGGAAATTAATCTGGCATCATTCTACTGGATGCACTAAAACTAGAGTCTAAAGAAGAGAACAATAGCATGTTGTGTTAGCAGGACAAGAAGTAAAGAAAACCTGAATTAAGGAAGATGTGGTATGTCAGGTATGAGGCAAAAGGAAAGGGCAGAAGAGACATATCATAGGTAGACTTAATATGACATGGCTACTGTTTGGATATGGATAATGGTAAAGAATTCATAAAAACTCAATGCCTGTTAGAATGTTAGTGCCAGGAACAGAAATAGAGAAGTGTAAAGGAAGTAATTTGAGGATATCAGTGATGGATTTAGTTTGAGATATGTTGGAGACATCTTAGACAAAGATGTTCAGTGAGCAGATGGAAACATAGGTCTAGAGCTCAGGAGAGGTAGGAGTTAAAGAAAGAAAAACTTGTCCAATAGATGAGTAAAACTGGAAATGGAAAACCACTAAGTGAGCTATAACAGTCAGAGAAATATGATTATTTTTCAACAGATACATAAAAAACACGTTAAATTTAGGCTGTTCCTGAGAAGCAGTGATGTTCTTGGAATTTCCATGCAGTAGAGAAATGAAGAAACTGAGTAGGAAGAGCAACTGAAAACTTTTCACTTCCTTTTCACTCATTCTTCCAAAGTCATGCTTTATTATTTTCTTTGAAATACTATGAATTCCTAGGGCATCAGATTTTGCTACACGAGGGAGAGTAAAGAGCTAGGATTATTCTAACCTTACGTTACATAGGTAGGAATGGATGATCTTAAAAGTTTCCACCTCTGTTCTTAGCTGATCTGTAAAAACTGATTGAAAGCAAAATAACTCTGTTGACATGTTTATGGTTAGCTTGCCTTAGTAACTTCTTGGCTTATCTTTCTATGGTAAGTAAAAGATGATGACTAAGTAGCATTCCTCATGAAAATATACATAAAAATTTTCGTGTAGAATAAATTGAAAAACATATGAAAAGATATTGTGATTTGAATAATTATTAAAAGCAGAGGAAGTTGGTAACGGCTCGGCTCTTTTGCTGTGTGAGGAACGAATATTCATTTATAAACTCATGAAAACTTTTCATCTATCTGAGAACTACTAAGTTGGCTCTAAAATCATTCCTGTTTAGGTAAAGATTTAGTATGCCATACTCTTCCCCCCGCCTCTCTTTTGTTGCCCACAAGCCACTGAATTTGAATTTAAGCAGTTTTTTTTTCAAATGTTCATTTTTCTTTTTTTTTAACATCTTTATTGGGGTATAACTGCTTTATAATGTTGTGTTAGTTTCTGCTTTATAACAAAGTGAATCAGCTATACATATACATATGTCCCCATATCTCTTCCCTCTTGTGTGTCCCTCTCATCCTCCCTATCCCACCCCTCTAGGTGGTCACAAAGCACCGAGCTTATCTCCCTGTGCTATGTGGCTGCTTCCCACTAGGTATCTATTTTACATTTGGTAGTGTATATATGTCCATGCCACTCTCTCACTTCGTCCCAACTTACCCTTCCCCCTCCCTGAGTCCTCAAGTCCATTCTCTGTGTCTGCATCTTTATTCTCTCCTGCCCCTAGGTTCTTCAGAACCACTTTTTTTTTAATTCCACATATATGTGTTAGCATACAGTATTTGTTTTTCTCATTCTGACTTACTTCACTCTCTATGACAGACTCTAGGTCCATCCACCTCACTGCAAATAACTCAATTTCATTTCTTTTTATGGCTGAGTAATATTCCATTGTATATATGTGCCACATCTTCTTTATGCATTCATCTGTCGATGGACACCTAGGTTGCTTCCATGTCCGGGGTATTGTAAATTGAGCTGCAGTGAACGTTGTGGTACATGACTCTTTTTGAATTATGGTTTTCTCAAGGTATATGCCCAGTAGTGGGATTGCTGGGTCATATTTTTTAAGGAACCTCCATACTGTTTTCCATAGTGGTTGTATTTACATTCCCACCAACAGTGCAGGAGGGTTCTCTTTTCTCCACACCCTCTCCAGCATTTATTTTTTGTAGGTTTTTTTGATGATGGTCATTCTGACTGGTGTGAGGTGATACCTCATTGTAGTTTTGATTTGCATTTCTTTAATGATTAGTGATGTAGAGTGTCCTTTCATGTGTTTGTTGGCAGTCTGTGTATCTTCTTTGGAGAAATGTCTATTTAGGTCTTCTGCCCATTTTTCGATTGGGTTGTTTGTTTTTTTTGATATTGAGCTGCATGAGCTGCTTGTAAATTTTGGAGATTAATCCTTTGTCAGTTGCTTCATTTGCAAATATTTTCTCCCATTCTGAGGGTTGTCTTTTTGTCTTGTTTATGGTTTCCTTTGCTGTGCAGAAGCTTTTAAGTTTCATTAGGTCTCATCTGTTTATTTTTGTTTTTATTTCCATTTCTCTAGGAGGTGGGTTAAAAAGGATCTTGCTGTGATTTATGTCATAGAGTGTTCTGCCTATTTTTCCTCTAAGAGTTTTATAGTGTCTGGCCTTACATTTAGGTCTTTAATCCATTTTGAGTTTATTTTTGTGTATGGTGTTAAGGAGTGTTCTAGCTTCATTCTTTTACATGTAGCTGTCCAGTTTTCCCAGCACCACTATTGAAGAGGCTGTCTTTTTTCCATTGTATATTCTTGCATCCTTTATCAAAAATAAGGTGACTATATGTGTGTGGGTTTATATCTGGACTTTCTATCCTGTTCCATTGATCTATATTTCTGTTTTGTGCCAGTACCATACTGTCTTGATTACTGTAGCTTTGTAATATAGTCTGAAGTCTGCGAGCCTTATTCTTGCAGCTTCATTTTTCTTTCTCAAGATTGCTGTGGCTATTTGGGGTTTGTTGTATTTCCATACAAACTGTGAAATTTTTTGTTCTAGTTCTATGAAAAATGCCACTGATAGTTTGATAGGGATTGCATTGAATCTGTAGATTGCTTTGGGTAGTAGAGTCATTTTCACAATGTTGATTCTTCCAATCCAAGAACATGGTATACCTTTCCATCTATTTATATCATCTTTAGTTTCTTTCACAGTGTCTTATAGTTTTCTGCATACAGGTCTTTTGTCTCCTTAGGTCGGTTTATTCCTAGGTATCTTATTCTTTTTGTTGCAGTGGTAAATGGCAGTGTTTCCTTAATTTCTCTTTCAGAGTTTTCATCCTTAGTGTATAAGAATGCAAGAGATTTCTGTGCATTAATTTTGTATCCTACTACTTTACCAAATTCATTGATTAGTTCCGGTAGTTTTCTGGTAGCATCTTTAGGATTCTCTATGTATAGTATCATGTCATATGCAAATAGTGACAGCTTTACATCTTCTTTTCCGATTTGGATTCCTTTTATTTCTTTTTCTTCTCTGATTGCTGTGGCTAAAACTTCCAAAACTATGTTGAATAATAGTGGTGAGAGTGGCCAACCTTGTCTTGTTCCTGATCTTAGTGGGAATGGTTTCAGTTTTTCACCATTGAGAACGATTTTGGCTGTGGGTTTGTCATATATTGCCTTTCCTTCTATGCCTACTTTCTCTAGGTTTTTTATCATAAATGGGTGTTGAATTTTGTCAAAAGCTTTTTCTGCATCTGTTGAGATGATCATATGGTTTTTGTCCTTCAATTTGTTGATATGGTGTATCACATTGATTGATTTGCATATATTAAAGAATCCTTGCATTCCTGGGATAAACCCCAGTTGATCATGGTGTATGATCCTTTTAACATGCTGTTGGATTCTGTTCGCTAGTATTTTGTTGAGGATTTTTACATCTATTTTCATCAGTGATATTGGCCTGTAATTTTCTTTCTTTGTGATATCTTTATCTGGTTTTGGTATCAGGGTGATGGTGGCCTCATAGAATGAGTTTGGGAGTGTTCCTCCCTCTGCTATATTTTGGAAGAGTTTGAGAAGGATGGGTGTTAGCTCTTGTCTAAATGTTTGATAGAATTCGCCTGTGAAGCCCTCTGGTCCTAGGCTTTTGTTTGTTGGAAGATTTTTAATCACAGTCTCAATTTCAGTGCTTGTGATTGGTCTGTTTATATTTTCTATTTGTTTGTGTTTCAGTCTCAGAAGGTTGTGCTTTTCTAAGGATTTGTCCATTTCTTCCAGGTTGTCCATTTTATTGGCATACAGTTAGTTGTAGTAATCTCTCATGATCCTTTGTATTTCTGCAGTGTCAGTTGTTACTTCTTTTTCATTTCTAATTCTGTTGATTTGAGTCTTCTCCCTTTTTTTCTTGATGAGTCTGGCTAATGGTTTATCAATTTTGTTTATCTTCTCAAAGAACCAGCTTTTAGTTTTATTGATCTTTGCTATCAAATATTCATATGTTTTTTGCTTGATAACTTTATTTCCTCCTTTGCCTTCCACTTACACATCATGGAAGCAATGACAATCATGTGTAGTAAACAAAAGAGAATAACTTCTGATATTCCAGGATCAAGGAAAGGGAGAAAATGTACATACTGAAGAGAAATTAAAATATACTAGAACAGTGCCTTCCAACTTCTATAAAATTCTTCAAAATATCTACACATGTTCAGAATACCTACAAGTATTTCACATGCTTTTTATTTAATTATTTAATGCCACTGTTATTTTCAATTTTTTTCATTTAAATTATGGGTTATATAAGCTTATGTAGGCCCTTTTATAATGTGAGCCTATGGGGGAAAAAATGCTCCAAATTCCAAGTTACTGATTCAGTATGAACTTTTGGAACATAACCATTTTGTAAACTTCAGAATTGTTACTATTTTATTAAGTCCTCAAAATGGCCCTTTTATCCATCACTTCCCAGAAAAATCTATTTATTAAATGTATTAGTCAGGAGGACACGCTTATGATTATTAATAAACAACCCTAATATCTCAGTAGCTTAAAATAGATAAAGTTTTATTTTTTGCTCATATTTATGTCCACTATAGGTAAGTAGAAACTGCTGGTTCATGTTAGCATCAGTCAAGGACCCACTAACAAAGCCTTCAGGTCACCTTGGCATTGGGGAAGGGAAGACAGAGAAAATGGAGAATTGCAAACTTAAAGGGTTCCACTTTGATGTAACAAATATCATTTTTGTTTACATTTCCATTGATAAAGCAAATCACATAGCCATGTAGAACTTTAAGGCGGGTAGGCAAATGCCTGGAAGGATTAGAAGTGGAACATTGGTAAGCATGCAGCCTAATGATCCTGAAAGATATTTTTAAATTTTTCTGCATTTTAGCTGGGTTTCCAGGATTACCAGAATCTCTTAAAGAGTACATCCTGATACATTATTGCAAATATTACTGTATGTAGTATACCTTGCCACTGTAGTGGCACAGAGCACATTGAATAAAAGCTAGAATGCTGGAGCCAGACTATATTGAATATTGGCTTTATCAGTTACTAGCTATATGATATTGTACAAATTACTTAACCCATATGTCAGTTTTCTCATCTCCAGTATATAGGTAATAATGGTCCATATTAATAGGGAAGGGTTAAATGATATAATGCAGTAAATATTAGTGAATATAATAATATTATAAGTGAAATTAATGTAAATATATGTAGAACACAAATAATTGTTATCCAGAAATGGGCCTTTTTTGATAAGTATGTTTTCCAGGCATATATCATTAAGGGTATTTAATCATTTTGTATTTTAAAATTGATTACATTGTTCTTTTCTTAAATATTTTCTTAAGTTTACCTTAATACATAAACATAATTTAAATTTTTATTGAGAAGCAGTATAATGTTGTAGGGGTTAAAACCATGGGCTTTGGAGCCAGAGTGCCTGGCTCAAGTGCTATATAAGTAATTGCTATTTTTTTCATTATCATTGATTCAAATTTGTAATTCTGAAGATAATTTATTATACAGGGCTATAAATATTACTATGCTCAAGTACTTCCCCTTGCTAAATGGCCCCAGAATGCCATGTATTTTTAATTTTTATATACAGTTTTTCTGTTTTCCTCACTTGTCCTTGGCTGTCACTTCTCATTTCTTTTGTACCAGCAGCAATTCCATGGCAGCAATTTTCCTTTCCTCTAATGATATATTTCTAATCTCCTGTGGTCTTGGAAACCGACAACTGAACTTATTTGAAATGTGTATTTTGTTAAAAATGAAATTCCAAATGAATGCCCAAAGGGTTCTCTTCCTAGTAACATTTATTGCATGGACCTTGTAACATTTCTTTTGACTGTGAGGGACCTATTTTGTTTGATTGTACTCTTTGCTGTGTTCAGAGAAATTGTATGTAGTGTATACTAAATGATTTCCTGATAAGTGATTAATAGAATGGTTATTTTTACATTTGTTAATGTATATGTTATATGTGTGGAAAATTAAATCAACTCCTAACACAATAAACTAAACTTCTCAATTGAGTAGTTCAAGATATATTTAATATCTCTCATTTTTGGCCACTACAATTATATAGAAGTTGGAGTTATAGAGAGCATAGATTTTAAAGGCATAGGAAATAATTCATCTAGAGCAGTGCCTTTCAAATATCTTTTACCCCAGACTGTAGTATTATATTGTACATTGCAAACCAGTACTCACATGTGTATGTGTGTATATTAATATACACTATATTTTGTGATATATATTATACACTGTTTAATATATGTAATTTTTTTAAACGTTCATGAAGCACTATTTTGCCATTTCTATGTGCAATGCACTATATTTTCTATTTTTTCTATTCTCTTTAAATTCTACTTATGACTTAATCATTGATTTTACATCCTCTGATTTGATGTTCAGTTAGAAAACTGAAATAGAGGAAGTGATTAGATGTCTTTTCCTTCAAATCTTCAAAAATATCACTGTCTCTTTTGGATTTTTAATGTGTTGAACAGTAGATAATCTAAATTATCTAGGTTGCTCCTTGGCTAGTACTTGGAATGATTCCGTGGAAGTGAAATTTTTTTTGAAAGAGAAAAAATAACCTTCTGTAAATCAAATATTTAGAGAATTTGAGGTACATTTTCTTCACTGTAGTTATGGAGAAGGAATTAAAGAGCATGTAGTTTATAATAAGACTGGTCAGTTTGCTTTTTTCATTAGATAAAAATTATTTGTTCATTATATGTTCACGTTGACAAATGAATTTAAAATTACCCATTTATATATAGAAATCATTTAATTTTTAAAAGATGCAAAAAATGTAGAAGCTCTTTTGTAGAGCTATACATCTGGTAGAACTTTTCAGGAGTGATTTTTAAGGGATGCTGTTTCAACTGGAAATGCTATCAGATATTAAGTAGGTTTTCTTTATTATTATTTGGGGACGCCATAACTGAAAAATCTTTTTATTCTTAATAATAAATTATTTTAACTAGAATATAATGAATCATGAATATTTCAGGCTGTAATAAAGCTATGCTATATGAACATTTAATCCCCTTCCCTTGTGTCCTGAAACATTTAACTAGTACATTGCGACCCCTGCTGTTGTGAGAATTGCCAAATAACTGGAAAAAAAATATGTACTTGAGGAAGGTTTTGCGATTTGAATAATTATTAAAGGTAAAGAAGTTATGTTATAGCTCAGCTCTTTTGCCATGTGAGGCTCTGAACAGAACCAAGTATTGTAGTTCAACAACTAAAAATTATATTGATATTGTTTTATCATATGAGTATTTCACTTAGAAATTTTGAATTTAGCTTTTCCCTTTAACATCAGGGACACATAAAGGGATTAATAAGGAATTTTAGAAATCATCATTTAAAATGTTCTTTCTCAACTTATTCTGAAATTAATTTGCTTGAATAGTTTTGATCTTTTCCTGGGCATAGAGAAAGAAGGCATTATTTCCCCAAATATTTCAAAATTTTTTCTTGCGTCCTTGGAAAACCTTACATCTAAAGGTTATAAAAGCTTATATCTAAATTCCTTTGTTTTTATTTTCCTAAATACCACCAAAATTGTTCATTTCTTATTTCATTTTTTGATATGTTATTTTCCTAAGATTTCATAAAGATCTTAATTTAAACTTATCTCTGCTTAGTTCAGTATCAATTTATAATCTTTTCAGTACTATTAATCCCTGTACGTAACATAGTTTCTCATGCTTAGTAACTTTATGTTACCATCTGGGAGACCTATCATAGCCAATGGTTTCATCAATTGTGATTATTTGCAAATTGAATTGGACCTACGAAGTTTGGCTTTACTTATGTAATTGTTAGACAGTTTGTTCAGGTTTTTTATGATATTGAGTTAACTTTTTAAAGTGTTCAAAGATTTTTTGGCTCATCTAGGAATCAGATCATTAAAAAAATATTCCCTTGTCATAAGTTCTTAAACCGTTTGACATTGATATGTCTCAAGAGTGCTTCCTTATGTCAGAATATCCTGGGTTGGGAGATGGCAAGGAAATTCCTTGTCGTAGTGTATTCTTCAGTTCCCTGGAGAATGCACTGACAGTGTTTCAAAAGTAACTTGAAAAACTAAATTTTCTTAGCTTTCTGTCGGATGCAACCAGGCAAATAATGTTTTTCTTATTTGCCTCTCAGTTGCTTTGGCTTGGATGTTTCATATGCTGAGTATTGTTTAATGTGCTTGGGGATGATGTTAGCACAGAAGCAAAAGCATAAAAATACAACTGAAGTGTATTCTTTGGAAGATCGTAGTTCAGCATGACATCGCTTCGTGCATAAAACTTAAACATCACAGAGACAGTGTATTACAGGGTCCATACTTAATAATTTTATTAAAAAACTGCCAAATTTCACTGATGAACTCTTTGGGACAATTTTGAGTTAATTGACACTGTTTTTCTTCCCGCTTTGTGAATGACATTGATATGTATTTTAAATTGAGTGATGTCTGAGTTTTCATGTCAGCCTTTCAGTTTTTAACTTGATTTTCAAAGGAATTTAAACTCACGGGAATAAACCTTACAAAATATAGAGGTCTTATCCTATAAACATGAATTTTTGGATTTGTTAAAACAAAAATAGAATAGGCACAACAACCTAATGGTTAGGCAGATTAGGTAGCTACCTGTAAATTATAGACAATCACCACTTTCCACACTTTCTCTGCTGTTTTATAAGTTCCCTGTTTATTAGGTGATTGTTGTAATTCAATGATTAGTGCATCGGTTTTCAAACTTTTGGTCTCTGGACATTTTAATACTCTTAACAATAACTGAGGACCCCCAGAGATTTTTTGTTTATGCAGAGTTATATTTATGGATATTTATTGTATTCAAAAATAAAATTGAAAAAGTGTTACATATTTATTTTAAAATAACCTACTACATGTTAACATAAATATTTTTATGAAAAATAACTCTTTTCTAAAACAAAACAAAAATTACTGAGAGGAGTGGACATAATTTTACTTCTGCAAATCTCTTTATAGTCAGACTTAATAGACAACAGCTGGCTCTCATATCTCCCTCAACAGTATGCTGTGAAATCATATGTCATATATGTCACGTATATTATGTCATGTAGCCTCTTATGAAATAATGAGAGTAAAAAAATTAAAATAATATGATTGTTATAAAAATGGTGTGACTTTGTGGATCCCCTTTTGGGGTCCTCAAACCACATTTTGAAAACCAATGAATTAGAGCATTCTTTTAAAGCTTTTAATTCCCATTAAATGCAAACACTTCTGGCAGTAACAATACATCAGGAGTCTCAAACTAGCAGGTTAAATGTAGCTAGAAGGCATGTTTGGTTTTCCCAAAATATATTTTCTTAATTTTATATTTGGATTTCTAGGCAAGACCCAAACACTCCCATTTCCATAGGATAATCCTTATTTTCTCCTATACTTAGACATTTAGTTATATTTCTTTCCTTGCCCTTTGGACCACTCACATATTAGTAAGAATCATTTTTACCAATTTCTTTGGTGCTTCGTGAAGGGAGTTGGGGGATGGATGTCATTGGGTAGGAAAATGGAGATGGAAGACCCTGAGCACAGAGGGACAGAAACATACAGAAAATTCTGGATAATCAGTACTAGACCTTTAATGCTGCCCAGCAGTCATACTACATTTTCTTTGTCTAGTCATTCTCCCACTCTTTTAGGTGAGAATTTCATTCCTCTACTTTCTCCTTCTAAATCCAACACCTTATCCTCATCCTCATCACCTTGTTTTGCTTCCTGTTTCACTGAGAAAATAGAAGCAGTCAGAAAAGAATTTCCATGAGTTTCTGTTGCCACACTTACCCTCCTGCCTGCATCTGTGTATCTACTTTGCTTCTACTCTTACCATAAGCCATGCTCCCTCTCTATTTCATTCTCTCGCCTACTCAAGATTCTTGCTCCAGCAGTTCTCCTCTCTGTTCCACATCATTACTTTTTCCCTCTCTATTAGATCATTCCTGTTGACATACAAATATACTATTATTTCATCCATCTTAATAAAGATTCTTCTTGACTCTTCACTCTTTTACCTTTAGCTGTCGTCTCATTTCTTTTCTTCCCTATCTGTGTAAATTTTGATTCCTTTACATTTGGGAGTTGTGAATCTATGCTAATTTGCTGACACTAATTTTATTGGTTATGGCAGACAAAGTAGGATTCCTAGATTCAGTAGCACATTGTCATGCCTGTTTCATAATTCCACATGAATCATTTCAAAATGGATCCAAATGTTAGACCATATTCTCTTCAATGGAAGGTAAATTAGAGTTTCTAAGGTGCTCAAAATGGATATAAATTTTTCTACATTCTGTGAGTAGATCCAGAATGGTTTTGAGAGTAAGAATGGCACCTGATTCATCTTGATCTAGATTACATTAGGTAATCTGGGTTTCAGGGCATTTTCCAAGGCTGTAGAAAGATTTTATCAACATGTAGGGAGTCAGACCAGGTCAAGAGTTAAGTGATAAATGTTTGATTTCTTCCGGTTGAGACGTCTGATTTCCCTTATTGTTGGATACTGCCAGAGTAGATACTGTTAGACTCTAAACTTTGATCACTTAAAAATTAAGGGTTATTTTCTGTGACCATTCTGTCATATGTCCTTAAAAGAAAATTGAAAAAGTTAAGTTCTGAACACCTTTGAAATTCCCCCATAATGTTAAATTTACTTTTTTCATCATATATTAATGACTTAATTTATAATTTTTAAAGTATCATAAAATGAAGACATAAAGCTTGTCTTTATTTTTTAAAGAGAATAATGTTTTCTAAATGACCTTTTCTGACTTATTAAAAACTGGAAATGGTCAAAATATTTTCTAGTTAGGAGGTATTTTCCATTTTTGAAAAACTAAGTTGCGTTTATGATGATTTCTTTAAGAAACCTAAAGTAGATTTTTTTTTAATAACTTCATTTGGCCTGTTTATTACAAAACTGTTATGGAATTTCACACATCTATTTCAGTACACAGCTCGTCATAGACTACTGCACTGTTTCTCATTTTAATAGGTCTCATTTATCCTATAAATAAACCTACATTTTCTTACCTGATCAAGTGAGCAAACAATAGGGGTCAGATGTGGCAAACACTTTAACAAAAAGCATATGTCTGGCCGTCAGGGTGAAGTAGAGTCGTATCAAGATTGCTTGAAGTTATTAATGGCAGTAAAATTTATGCTTCCTCCTGTTTTCCCAATTAAATCAAGAAGCCTTTTTTCTTCGGATTCTTCTATCACCAGCTGGTTCCAATACTCTGTGTGTGAATATTGCCTGGGGTCCCTCCATTTCTAGGTGGTAAAAGCTGACCAAAGCACATTAAGTCAATGATGTGGACCTGGAGGCTAGAAAGCAGCCATTGTTAAGGGCTTTATTTTGGCCCTTACCGTTTTGTACTACAAGTATGCATATTTTATAGGGTGTATTATAAATAAGTTGTTGTAGTATGCTCTGGATAAAAGAACACTACAGACAAGGTAGTAAAATAATTGAAACATGTTGAAAATATTTTAAAAATAAACTACATGGCGAAATGTACAGTTGTACATACTAAAAGAGAGTGAAATATATCAAAAGTGCTGAATGTTAGAGTACTTATTTCATGAATACGTCTTAACGTGACAAAGCTACTAAGCTTAATGGTAGATGTACAATTTCAGTTTCTTATAGTTTTTAAATTAAGTAATTTAGCCCAAGAAACATTTATCCATGAACCACTGTATCACAAAACTATTGTTATGTTTGTTTTCATACTGATTATTGTAACCTATAAATTCTGACATTTTTCCCCCTGAACTCACAGTTAAAAAACCGTTGGCTTTTATCTATTCATTTCAAATCTCTGTTAGATTTGACTGAACAAATCCATTCTAGAAGAGAGTAGAGTTGCAATCTTAAAAATTGGTCTCTCCAAATTCAAGTTTTAACTAAGGCTATCTATCTAGTCATGCTGGTTATGTATCTGCAGTATGTGCGCTAATAAGTTAAACATAAAGTGATATGGAAACGTGTACAAAAGATCATCTAATCTACCTGCAGTATATTTTTAGTGTATTTCAGTATAGTCAATATATGTGTTCAATAATTGTTGCAATTATCTTTTAAGTGGTGGTTTTGCCTGTGGCATTCTCACTACAGTGATAGAGCTTTAAAGGTTCCAACTCTACAGTAAACTTAAAGGCAGTTGTGATTTTTGAAATATGTTGTACTCACATAGACTTTCTAGGGGTAATTTATCACCTTAATGCTGCTCTATTCTAATATAGGGGTGCTTATATCCCCACTTCTCTTATCTTTTCATGGACCCTTTGTGACTTCGAAGGGAGTTTTCTACTTTGAACAAAGACATGGAGTGCAGAAGGGAATGAGAATCTGGCTAATAATGTGACCCATAATTTGTGTTCTCACTCTGCTTTTACAAAGTATTGGTCTGGGTCTACTGCAGCAGCAGAAATTTGGCTTTGAGTTCTGGTGTTCAGAACTCATATTTCTGCTTGACTGAACTGTGGATGGAAAATCCCAAGTATCTTACAAAATTAGTAGCTAAATGGTGTTTTTACTAATCACTTCAGAGATGGAAAAAACTGAAGACATTTTAAAAGTCAAAACCCATCAGCATGTGTTTCCCCTTTAATTGGCAGAAAATCGATCGTGAGAGCAACCCAGAGAGCTGACTTTTTTTCTCCTTCATTTGCTCCAGCTGAACTACAGCTGCAAATTTCTTTAAAAAGAAAAAAAAAATCTTGAACGTATAAGTGCAATAATTCCCACAAAATCAGTTGCTGGAGTTAATGACCAGTTTGTTAAGGCATTAACTGCCCTCAGCTGGGAATGACCAGTTCTGAGGGGAATGGCGGCACAACTGCTAAGATAATTCAATAACACGTTCAAATAATGATCCAGCTAATTAACAGTGAATTTCTGTGGAAATCCTATCGAAGTACTTATGGCCTCTGTATTTAATAGCCGGTGAGTTCATCATGATTCATGTTTATTACCATAAATACCAAAGGAATCATAATGACTAGGCCATTTTATTTTCACCGTGGCCTTATTACTTGAACAGATCTGACTAAGCCACCTATAGTCGTTAAGGACCTAGTTCTCAAAATAATCAGTCTTTTCACTGCTTGGCTCAAAATTCACAGAGCCTTTGGTGCTATGCCAGCATAGCGACTATTGGCAGACTGTTTTAACTTGGGATGCCATTAGGGAATAATTGATGTCTGTAAGTCATAAAGGAGCCCTTTTGAAATGTCTGCCATTGGTATGATGTGGAGAAATCATAGTTGGTTAGCTGGAGTTTATGGTTCTTCATCATGAATTCTTATGGGAAAATCATAACTCCCGGCCCCAAATTCGTTTAGGATATGCAAGATTTTTTTTTGAGTTTTATTTTTTAAGAACTCAGATATCCAATGAATGAAGAAGACTATTATTAGCTTATAATAAGGGATAAGCTTTAATTTTACTTGGACCATTTAATCTCTTAATTTCTGTTTATTGCTGTGTGATCTTTAAATTAGTCTTTTTTTATCTTTATTGGAGTATAATTGCTTTACAATGGTGTGTTAGTTTCTGCTTTATAACTAAGTGAATCAGTTATACACATACATATGTTCCCATATCTCTTCCCTCTTGCGTCTCCCTCCCTCCCACCCTCCCTATCCCACCCCTCTAGGTGGTCACAAAGCACCGAGCTGATCTCCCTGTGCTGTGCGGCTGCTTCCCGCTAGCTATCTATTTTATGTTTGGTAGTGTATATATGTCCATGCCTCTCTCTCGTTTTGTCACAGCTTACCCTTCCCCCTCCCCATATCCTCAAGTCCATTCTCTAGTAGGTCTGTGTCTTTATTCCTGTCTTACCCCTAGGTTCTTCATGACATTTTTTTTCTTAAATTCCATATATATGTGTTAGCATACAGTATTTGTCTTTCTCTTTCTGACTTACTTCACTCTGTATGACAGACTCTAGGTCCATCCACCTCATTACAAATAGCTCAATTTCGTTTCTTTTTATGGCTGAGTGATATTCCATTGTATATATGTGCCACATCTTCTTTATCCATTCATTGGATGATGGACACTTAGGTTGTTTCCATCTCTGGGCTATTGTAAATAGAGCTGCAATGGACATTTTGGTACATGACTCTTTTTGAATTATGGTTTTCTCAGGGTATATATGCCCAGTAGTGGGACTGCTGGGTCATATGGTACTTCTATTTGTAGTTTTTTAAGGAACCTTTAAGTAATAATAAATGTTGGCTGCCAGAAAGCCTCTACTTTCTGTGTGCAGCTGTGTTTGAAGAGATGAATTTAGGTTATTTCCAGACATCTTCCCCCTCCAGGTATTCACTTTTCTCCTACAATATTTTGTCCTTTTGCTGTAGCTGTCAGATATCTGCTAGATACCATAAAGTTATAGGCTGTGTTTTTATCAAGCAATTAATCACTTGTATAATCATTTATGATTCAATGAATATGATACCTGTGGTTTATATACTATAATCTTCCTTCGTACATTGCAGTTCTTTAGAGGAGATTGGAAATATGTGATTTGAAGCAATAAGATATGAATTAGAATCATCAAGGTAACATATGGGTAACAACCATTTATAAAATATTTCCATCTTTTTTTCTGAATAAAAAAACAAGCGTCATCTTGTATCTTTTTTCATTCCCTAAATAAATACAAAGTGAGAAGCAAATCAATTTTATAGATATTTGTAAATCAATTGATTGAATTCTAGGGAACCTTTACCCAGATAAAATCTAGAAGACATATCAGCAACTTGGGTTATGTAGACCTCTGAGTACAATATTGTAGTCCCTTATGTCTGTCATCACCTCCTTTCACACTTTCCTCAAGGGAAGAAAAAAATCTCTGGTCATATTCCAGTTTCTTTTGTTTGGTTGTGCTCAGCTCAAACAAATGGGGAAACACCTGTATGTTTTATTTGCCTGAGACATGAAACTTAAAGGTAAATGAAGTAATATAGCTAATAGTGAGGTTTGTCTTCTGGGTTCTCAGACTTCTCTCTCTGTGTCCTTTCATCATTTTGTACCCCGTCGCCTCCACAACTCTTCCCCACTCTAGGAGTGAAATTAAGTTTTGTTACAGACAAGGCAGCATGAAAGAAGGAAGAGAGGTTCACAGTGTGTTTGTGGTAGTGGTGGTGGAGGAACACATACTGATGACAATAATCTATCCTTTGATTATTTTCTTTTCCCAATGTTTGTTCTGATTAAGGGATTTATAACCCTATGAGACTGATGAAGGGTCCTTATCAGATACTGGTCACTGAGTGGAGCCTTGAGGGATGAGGTGACTCTCCTAAGCCCGTACTTTGGGTATAGCAGAGCTTTATAGGAAAGTGACTAGGGACAAGTGGCTCAACCATAGGCTCAGAATATACCTGTGAACCCTGTCTAGCTCATCTCAGAGGAATTTTGGCTGCCTCTTAAACCTACATTACCTCTATGGTCAAATCTTGAGAATAGAAACCACAAAGACAACATATATAATAGGGGAACGTGAAAATAGTGTTCTATTGGTAAAACAGAAAAGTGTTATTATCAACATAATAATACTAAGAAATGACATTTATTGATTCAGTTTATTGTGTGTCAGACTCAGTACTAATTGTTTTACCAGGATTCTTTCACCTAATCTTCACATAACAACTCTTTGAGATAGGTACAGTTGTTATTCCAGTTTCACAGATGAAGAAACTGAAGCACAGAGAATTTAAATAACACTTAAAAGGCCATTTATGCTAGTAAGTGGCAGAGCCACAAATTGAACCTAAGCAGTCTGCCTCCAGAGCCTGAGATTTGAACCACAGCATTTTATTGCCTCTGTTTACCACTCTAACTTTTAAGCTTCTAGCACCTTGTTTTTCTCATAAAATCAAACACTGCTTGATAGCAGTTCTTGTCCAATTCAGTGAGTGAGTTTCAGAACTGCTATAGGTCTAGTCCCCCAAACTGCTTGGGGGATAACGCAATTTGTGCCTGTCAAGATCTTTCATCCGTTGGAACCTATTGCATCTGGGCACAGGTACTCTGATAAGTAACTGATTGTTTTTCTTCATTTCATCTCCCCTCTTCTCCTCTTCTACCATCTTCTCACCTCTTTCTCCATAGAGTCCCTTCTTAACTGCATTTCCTTCCAGTGCTGTGCCACTAAGGAATGATGATAATAATTTATGTTTATTTGACATTATTTCACCCTTCCTGCTGCTTCCTGGAAGGCCTAGTAGAGAGTACATGCACACAGGCTTTGTAGTCTGACCTAGGTTTGAATCTCAGATTCACGAGCTGTGTTTCCTTTTGAAGGATTCATAACCTTAATGAATGTCATTGCCTCACATCCAGATCAAAGATAATACCTACCTCTTCCATTGTTATAAGGGTTAAATGAGAAAATACATGCTTAACATACAAGAGGAACTATCAGTTTGCTTAACTCTTTCTCTCTTCCCTTCTCTCAAAGAATTGTAGTTATAAAAAGACTGGCTATCCACGAATCTTTCGGGATAGCCTTGTAATCCTTGAATTTCTGTTTCTTCAGTCCTTTAGTTTTAGCACATTTTTGGGGCATGATAATCATTTTAGGTAAAGATTATGGGAAATTGGGCATATGTTCAGAGACTTTTTTTTAAATCAAGCTTTATTTTCTAGAGCAATTTAAGGTTCATAGCAAAATTGAGCAGAAAGGACATTAATTTCCCATATACTTCCTGCCTGCCCCCCCAGCCTCCCACCTTTTTTAAAATTAATTTTTATTGGAGTATAGTTGTTTTACATAGGTTTTTAAATAGAAGATCACAGATAAAGAATTAGGAAGGTACGGGAGAACTGCAAGGATCTTTCACCTTTGTCCATGAGTATGGGGAGAGAAGGAGAAAGAGAAAGCACACAAGAGCAGAATTAGAACTGGCAGTAGAATGATTCATCCTACTTTTTGAAACTAGATATTTAGTTTTTCTGTGGAAAAAGAAAGTAATATAAATTATTGTTGAATCTGAGATGTTTCTTGCATATGTTATTCATCTACTTTTTAAAAATTATTGTGATTTTAGGACTTTTCTCTAGACTTTCTATTCTGTCACATATCCTTTATCCTGAGTTATCCTTTGGAAGTAATATAGATATATAATCATATATATATATATATATATATATATATATATATATATATGTGTGTGTGTGTGTGTGTGTGTGTGTGTGTGTGTGTATGTAATTTGCTCTAGAAGGACCTTCCTTGTTATTCTCTTTATGGGGTACAGATCTCTTAAAGGTGAATATTTCTTTCCTCTCACGTTACATGAATTGATGTACCACTTTAGAACATTGCGTTTTAGAATCCTTTCACTGATAACCAGCAGTAGACAGACAATCCTCAAACATAGAATAGTGTCCTTTTTCATTCTTCGCTCCACGCTGAATTTTAAAGTCTGATTATTTACTTTGATGTTAAAAAATCTTTTATATTGGATATTGATTTCTCTGTTTCTTCTACCATTTATTTAGTAAGTTGTGTGACTTGGAATCCTACTTTTCAGTGAATCCATTACATAGAGAAAATATTTTCAAATAATATTTTGAAAAAATTAAGTAGGACTAGAACCTAGCCACAGCTGAACAACATATAGAAAGAAACTGTAATAGCAGGGAAAGAGAGACTGTGCCTTCAGAATATGAGTTTGCTGTAGGAACTTACTTGAAAAGATTTTAAAATACCTCAGTCCCTGGAGAAAAACTAAATACTGTGAAGTATAATCTGACCAAACCCCTAAGGGATACTTTCCTCTCTGCAGAATAAAGTTGGAATTTTTCATTTTTAATCTACGTATCATGCAAACCTATGCAAAGATTTATTTTCCTATGGCAAGTGTGTTTTATACTAGAATAAGTATAAATGAATGCCTTCAGCGGTGTAAAAATGTGATTTATTAAAACCTATGAGTCTTTTCTATTTAGATTGCTCTGATCCCAAGGGCAAAATACTGGGGCTGGGAACACCCAGTTAGTCTCTACTTTTCTCTTTTTTGGAGTAATTTCAGTTTTTGCATTACGTTTTCCTCCAGATGTAGTTCCTGCATATGTTGTATTCTGAGTGGTTAAGTTAGTGAATTCATAGATTTTTAGTTAAGATGAAAATGTTTACTAGTATGTATTCATCTGACGAACATATGCTAGATTTTATTGTTTTTGTTTTATGCCAAGAAGTCATTTTTACATTGATACTGAAAGCCATAGGAAATAGGCTTTAGCCAAACAATTTAAAAAGATGCAAAAGTCTTGATTTTTAAAAATTCTGTTTTTAAAATGTGTTTTATTCTATCATATATCAGTGTATTTCAGTCTTTTATACCTGATAATAATATCTTACTTGAAAAACTGTTTTACCTTATGATATAAAAATGTTTGAGAGATACTGTAATATACCTCTGGTGTATATAACTTCCCTTCTGGTGAAAATTCTGAAGTCAGAGAAACCTGTGTTTAAAGCCCTGTTCACCCACTTACAGGGCTGTGTAGGAAGTATTTATTTTCCTCCAAGTGTTAAGTTCCTCATCTGAAACATAAGGATGATAAAATTTATTTCACAGATTATTTTGAAGACTCACATTGTTCTTCCTTACCATATGAAATATTTTTTATTTAACATATAAGCTCCAGGAAAGCAAGAGGCTAGAGAGAGGGTCACTATATGTTTTTAAAAAACACCTGGAAACTTAAAACACTTTTGTGTCAAATCTGAAAATCTTGTAGAACTAGTAATTTCTGTCTTTGACTAAACGTGCTTATTTTTTCAGTTTTAGCCTCTGATTTTTTAAACATAATATTGTTTTTTTTTCCAGCTTTATTGAGATCTAACTGACATATAACAGTATGTAAGTTTAAGGTGGACTTGATACATGTATATATTGCAAAATATATAAGGTTAGATATAGGGGTAGTTAACTATAAAAGTTACCACTTTAAGATTAGTTACCACATCCATCACCTCACATAATTACTTTTTTTCTGGTTGTAAGAACTTTTTTTTTTTTTTTTTTTTTTTTTTTTGCGGTATGCGGGCCTCTCACTGTCGCGGCCTCTCCTGCTGCGGAGCACAGGCTCTGGACGCGCAGGCCCAGCGGCCATGGCTCACGGGCCCAGCCGCTCCGCGGCACATGGGATCCTCCCAGACCGGGGCACGAACCCATATCCCCTGCATCGGCAGGCGGACTCTCAACCACTGCGCCACCAGGGAGGCCCAAGAACTTTTAAGATTTACTCTCTTAGCAACTTTCAAATGTACAATACAGTATGTTAACTATAGTCACCAGGCTTTTTAGATATTAAAAATAGAATCAATCAGCAGGTATTTATTGAGAAACTTCCATATGCTATACTAAGCCTATAAGAATACCAAGGTATGTCCCCTAAGAATTTCTCACCACCTCATAAAGAGATAACCTAATATCTGAAAAAGTCAATAAGAATATAAAATAGTATTTTTTAAAAACACGAAGTATTTTAGTAATTTTATACTATGGTAGACACAAGAATAAAGGTGCTGAATTTATCCTCCACGTCACAATATATTTAAAATTTTCTTGATATGTTATTTATCAACTAAATTTATGTATATCCTTGATTTTGTTTTAAAACTCCAAATATCTCCAAGGATTTCTCATAGCACAAATTTTTAAAAAAACTATTGTTTTTTGGATAAAACTTTTTAGCTAAACTTTTCTAGCTCAAGTTTTGTCACTGACTTTGAGATCATAAATAGATCCTTAAAATATGGTCTGTCTGAAAGCATGTAGAAGGACTACATGACATATTAAAGTCCCATTTTATTTTTCAAATCTATGATATATCATTCACTTTTCTTTTTTCAGTGTCAAGGTGTACGAAACTAGAATAATCTTACCTCAGAAGTTCTGAGACAATCCTTAGACTATGCTTATTATCTCTACCCTTTAGCATTTTATAGTCATGTATTTTTTTTCCATCTTTATTGGAGTATAATTGCTTTACAATGTTGTGTTAGTTTCTACTGTACAACAAAGTGAATCAGCTATATGTATACATATACCCCCATATCCCTTCCCTCTTGAACCTCCCTCCCACCCTCCCTATCCCACCCCTATAGGTGGTCACAAAGCTGATCTCCCTGTGCTATGGAGCAGCTTCCCACTAGCTATCTATTTTACATTTGGTAGTGTATATGTGTCCATGCCACTCTCTCACTTAGCCCCAGCTTCCCCTTCCCACCCCTGTGTCTTTATTCCTGCCCTGCCACTAGGTTCATCAGTACCATTTTTTTAGATTCCATATATATGCTTTAGCATACGGTATTTGTTTTTCTCTTTGTGACTTACTTCACTCTGTATGACAGACTCTAGGTCCATCCACCTCATTACAAATAACTCAGTTTCGTTACTTTTTGTAGTGGAGTAATATTCCATTGTATATATGTGCCACATCTTCTTTATCCATTCATCTGTCGATGGACACTTAGGCTGCTTCCACATCCTGGCTATTGTAAATAGTGCTGCAGTGAACATTGGGGTACATGTATCTTTTTGAATGATGGTTTTCTCAGGGTATATGCCCAGTAGTGAGATTGCTGGGTCATATGGGTCAAACTATTTTTAGTTTTTTAGTTTTTTAAGGAACCTCCATACTGTTTTCCATAGTGGTTATATCAATTTACATTCCCACCAACAGTGCAGGAGGGTTCTCTTTTCTCCACACCCTCTCCAGCATTTATTGTTTGTAGATTTTTTTGATGATGGCCAGGCCATTCTGAGTGGTGTGTGAGGTGATACCTCATTGTGGTTTTGATTTGCATTTCTCTAATGATTAGTGATGTTGAGCATCTTTTCATGTGTTTTTTGGAAATCTGTATGTCTTCTTTTGGACATGTATTTTTTTTTAATGTAGCAAATACTATTCTACTTCATTTATTATTTGTTATTTTTCCAGTTTCTGATTCATAAAAATTAAATATACTTTTTGTTTACTATTTCTTATACATTATCACTGTCAATGAAATGTTTTTATCACATATTTTGATAAAACAGTAAGGATGGGGAGGCCAGTGGCCAAATCTACTTTTTAGTGGGCTACCGGGAACAATTAATTCTTTGGTTTGTGGTTAATTTTTTCAAAAGTATACCTTGTAAAATACACATAATCTCTTGGAACTTAGTGATATTTCAGAGATAGTGTGCTCCAAACTTTGGAATTGAAATAGGGAGGTCAAAATATTTTCTAAATTAGGGTTATATAGTGATTTTTTTTGATTCAGTAGCTTAAAAGTTGTAATGCATTAATTTGAGTGTGTTATACAAAAAATAATAATTTCTTTGTGGTCATTCCATGCCATGCATGGCATAATATAAAATCTCACCATATCCATGATTTCTTATTTCCAGGCAATGAAAACTACAAACAAATAGCAATGTGTGTTCTTTACCACATAAGCATGGATGACCGCTTTAAATCAATGTTTGCATACACTGACTGTATACCACAAGTAAGTGCTTTAAGTGTTTTTTTAAAAAGGCATTCAAAAAATATGTTTTTTACTTTCTTCCCTTGATTTGCCTGATAGGTTTTTTCTTTAAAAATCCCCTCTTAAAAATAATATATAGTTGTTATATACAATCTGGAAAGTACAGAACATTATAAAAATGAAAGTAACTTTCTGTTATCCCAAACCCAGAGATAACCATTTAAAATTTTGGTACATTTTCTTCTACATAGTTAAAAAAATACTGTATTGGGATTATATGCCATATGTAGTTATATATTGCTTTTTAACTTAATATATCGTTAAGTACCCTCCCATGTCACTGAACATTCTTCAAAAATTATTCATAATAGTTGTATACTATTTTATTGCATAAGTGTACCATAATTTAAATATTGTTAAATTGTTTATTTAGGTTTTCTTCCAGTTTATCACATAAAAACTGATGTAAGTAAAAGTATGTAAACAAATGAAATAATGTGGAATAAATATCATAGTATGTAAAAGCTTAACCACATCTCAATTTTTTCTTTAGTTTAAATTCCTAAAAGTAGAATTACTAGGTCAAAAGGTATTTTGTGTATTTGACACAATATGGCCAAATTACCTTCTAAGAAGACGTGAGTTGATTTTTTTCCAACTGTCACTTCACTTTGTTTTTTTTGTTTGTTTTTGGGCTTTTTTCTTGATTAGTAGCTTTTATAATGTATCTTTTTTTTCAATTTTTTTAATTTTTTAATTTTTTATATTAGTTTCTGCTTTATAACAAAGTGAATCAGTTATACACATACATATGTTCCCATATCCCTTCCCTCTTGCATCTCCCTCCCTCCCACCCTCCCTATCCCACCCCTCCAGGCGGTCACAAAGCACTGAGCTGATCTCCCTGTGCTGTGCGGCTGCTTCCCACTAGCTATCTACCTTATGTTTGGTAGTGTATATATGTCCATGCCTCTCTCTCGCTTTGTCACAGCTTACCCTTCCCCCTCCCCATATCCTCAAGTCCATTCTCAAGTAGGTCTGTGTCTTTATTCCTGTTTTACCCCTAGGTTCTTCATGACATTTGTTTTTTTTCTTAAATTCCATATATATGTGTTAGCATACGGTATTGTCACTTCACTTTGAACAGCACTGGATACTATCATTTCTCTAAAAATGGAGTGTCTCTATTTCTTTTTATTTGCATTTTATTTGTATTTCTGTGGATATTGGTGAGGTTGAACATTTTTCACATGCTTATTGTCGATATTATGTTATAAATCATTCATGTCCCTTGATAATTTTTCCATTGGCATGTCAATATTTTAGGATTAATAAAAGTATCTCTATATATAATAACTATTTTAACTCATTGTCATATTACAAATGTTTCCCAACTTTGTCATTTGCCCTTTAATTTTGTTTGTGGTTGACGGTTTTAAATGCTTCGCGTTCTCTGATGGGAAAATGCTTCATCAGAATACTTTTATTTTTATAGCACTGCTCTCAAGAAAGATTTTTGCTATAACTCAGTTGCTTGATATATTTCATATGTTAGGTTTATTTGTCTTGAAGGAGTTTAGTGATTTTTTTTTCATAGACTATAATGGTGGAGATTCTATACATGTGTAATTTTACTCTTAGGGAATTTACATTCATGGAATCACTATTGTGCTATTAATCTTCATTAAACTGAGCTCTACTAATTTGAATACTATCTGATGATTAGAACACTAGTTAGGCTGATTTTTAATATTATTTTTATAATATGGCTTTCTAAAATAGAAAAAGCAAAATCATAGGATGTATAATATACAATAAAAATAACACTTTTAAAAGACACTTTAGAAGAATATGTATAGTAAGTCATACTTATTAAAGTAATCCTCTTAAGACTCCTACTACGTAATTCCTTATTAGCCTAATATAAGTTATTAAATGTATATTATTTTAGGATTAATAGTAGTAATGATTAATATTTATTAATTAATATTTTATTAATGAATATTTATTACTAATTAATATTTATTACTATTATTATTAATAGTAGTAATAATAATAATTATTATTTAGTAAAAAACAGGCCATAGTTTTTTTAATTAATTCTTATTAATCCTTCTATTCATCCCAAATTAATAACATGGTTCTAAAAATTGAATTTGCTATTCCAGAATTTTAATACTTTATCTACATGCAATTAAAACACTGATAAACTCTCAAGTATAATTTCTTAGGCTTTTATACCAGGGGATAAACTAATTATGCTTGTTTACAGAAAGTAGACATCCTTCAAATATGCAGCATATTTTATCTAACAAGGCAAGGCTTCTTATAGAGATAACACGTCAGACTACAGTCGATACAAAGTGTAATCAAACTCTTTGTCAAACAAGTTGTCAATAAAAGAGTAGCCATGTCAAAGGGAGATTACAGGTGATTTACTACAGTCTCACTTCATATGTTCCAAGGGGTTTTGCTTCACAGTTTCAAAGGGTGTTCCTTTTCCAATCCTATTTAATGTCAGAACTTCATTGACTACAGGATATGAATTGGAAAGCAGTGATAAAAGAATAATATTTTTGTCTAGATTGACTGTTTTTATCTAGATTAGATTTTAAAGAGAATAACAGTAAATAAAAGAGAAATAAATGTACACTAAAAAGAGATGGAAAACTTTTTTTGTTAAATATTTAATTTGGAGTTACCCTTCCCTCTATACCCTAGAATTTACAATCTCAAACATAAAATGTGAAACTTTATTTTCAATAAATAATCAGAAATAAAAGCCTGTTTAAGTTACATTTGAAACATTATTATTATTGCAGTTGAAGACTTTGTAGAAAAATCACCCATACCTTTTCAAGGACAACATTCATGCATGTTTCCTTGCCAGATAATTTTCTAACATCAAACATTTCTGCAGTGGGGTTTTCAGAACATTTATGGTCTGTATTTCATGAACAAAATCTTCCAAAATTCATTCAGTGGTCAATGTTTTGGGGTTTTAGTTTATTATATTTTGTTTTTAAAGCTCAACCCTGGTAAGAATAGTGAGGGTATGTTATCAAATTATGTTGTAAACATCCTGAAACTTTTTAGTATGAGGCCATATTTTGAGAAACCAAATGGTACTCTAGAATAGTATGTTTGTTTCTAAAGTGCTATCCAGCCTATAACTTGTACTTTATAAGGCTCAACTTCGACATATTTGGGGAAAAGTTGACATGGTTTGATTAACACCCAGTACCAATTGTAAAAGTACATTGTAAAATAAAAGAATCATGGAAAGCAAATTTGGGATTAAATTCAAATTTCCGAGCTTCCTTCAGGAATTAAAACGATACTCCTCTCAGAAGTATTGACTCCTTGAAGTAATGTTTATAATACTAACAAAGCTTTGAACCCATTTGTGATAGCAACTGATTAACCTACTTATTAAATAAAACCATATCTGAAGTTTGGAATATATTAATGTAATACTCTGTTAGCTTTGAAATTATGCACATTAATTTTTGTTTAGTAAATATTGTCAAGTATTACAAATGAATTTTCAAATGAGAAGCCTAAAATAACTTGGAAAGTAAGAAAGCAGTGGTTCAATTGTCATTCATATTCATTTCAGTGATCAAAAAAAATGTGGGATATGGTCATATTCTTTAATTCCATTAGATACATATGTAAAGGAACTTTATAAACTGTGAAACACTGTACAAAAATAAGGTGCCATTTGTAAATGCTTCTCATTATTTTGGAACCACTCAGAGTCCAATTTAAATACTCCCTTTCTTATATGTGTTTTATAGGATAAACCTATACTTTTTAAAATTTCTTCTTCAGAATTTTATTAGTCCAAATAAACAATGTGTTAACATTGGGCTCATGGAATAGCATTACGTAAATTAGATTAACTTTAAGAGGTTGTATCTAGTGCATGATCATGGTCTTTTGGGGGAAAAATGATTCTATTGATTTCTCATTCTTAAAGAGCTGGGCTTTGGTGGAAATAGACTGTGAGATGCTCTAACATAAGCCTATAATTAGAGCTCACTTTTGTAAATTATTTAACATTCAGAGTAGATGTTATAAAGTCAACATGCCTTATAATCTCTCCCAATATTATGTTGCTTTGCTTCTTTTGTACTTTATTGCCTCTAATTATTCAATATATTCTCATTTTTTCCCTCTGTTATGCCACTATTTTGTAAAACTTGGGGGTCAGGGCAAGTCTTTCTTTATGGATGATCTTAATGGTCTCAGTGGGTGAATTGTTCCAGGTAAGTGTACTTGGGGATAACCAGGAGTTAATGGTTGTATTCTAATAATAGTTAAGAGTACACATTAACAGTTCATTGTTATTTAGACCTCTAAGATGCATGTTTTGTTTAAATAGGTGCAAATGCCATCCAGATGCTTATGAAAGTATTTATTGGTAATAGAATGGCCAAAGTACATGTTTAGGTAATGATGTCATGGTGTTATTTAACATTTTACCTAGAACAGTGAGCAAGAATCTTCATAGTAATCCACATGTTTTCTACCACAGTTGTCCTATTTGGCCCCTCTTTGATCTACACGCTTCTTTTGAGCTGAATGCTGGTAAACGTCCTTTCTGACAGCCCCCTTTGCTCCTGCCTGCCATTATCTGCTGAAGTTCAGAAACCAGAGCATCACTTCAAACAGCAGAGTTAGGGAGTAGCCAGTCAGAAGAGATTCCTGAGGCATGCAAAGTTCTGCCATAATCATTCAAAGATGTTTGGGTAGGGGGGTGGCGGTGGCAGAGGTGTATGTGAATACAGAGAGCTGTAGGGGTTGGCCTCTGGTCACTGGTAAATAAGTGAAGTCAGGTGCCAGAGAGTCTAGACACAGTGATTTCAGTCCTGGGTCTTTGGTATCTGATACTCAATATGGGACTTGTCTGATTGAACACTATTGCCTCTTCATTGCACAGGCTGAAGCCTTTTAGTGCCTTCCTGTTAAATTAGTAAAAGATGACAATGGACATAGTTAAAACAGAACAAATCTAGTTTTAGTATTTCCTAGTTGTCAGTAATTACACTTACTTCTGAAGTGCTGTGGGTAGCAGTCAAAGACAGTGTTGCACGTAGAGCTTGAACTAAACTATTATTTTAAAATGTGAACACTTTAAAATTGAAATGTTTCTCTTTCTTATTATGAAAAACTAATTCGATATCATGATGTATTTCATTCACACTTAGTCCTGATTTCTCTTGATTTTGGGATGTAGGTGTTGGATAAGGTTTTAAACCATGCATTATTTTTTAAAAAGCTAGCTCCTGAATATTTCATCACAGGACTTAATGTGGAAATTACAAAAACAAGGCAAAACAAAAACCCTCAGCTTCTAACAAATCACCCTGTAACACCGTTCTTAAGGGCAAATTTCATACTACAAGTTTAATTTCAAGTAAACAGCAACAGATATTTTGCCTTGCTAAGCATTGCATTGATGTAACAAACATACTTTTGTTATTTTTAAAAAGCTTCTTGAATTAGGAGAAGTTTGGAAGAAATCTATAATGGGTTTTTAATTAGAATATGAAAAACATACTGTATATATTTACATTTTTAGAGGATTGTCACCTACATTTTTATTAATTTGTAATTTAATTTTAGTTGGCAGTTAATAGATAGCAAAATCTGTTAAAACTATATCCAATAAATTAAGATTATTTTACCTTTGCCATAGAATTTTTTTGTTCTACAACATTATTAAGTGTTACTGATTAAAGATTCCACTAGCAGCAACATTTGTGTTAAAGAAGTGCTCTCTGGGAAAAGGCATGGTACATGCCAACCATTCACCAGCTATAGTGTTTTTGTAGTTCTCAGCAAATAGTGAATTTTATATATATATACATATAGTTTTGTTAGAATTATATCTAAGTATTTTGAGGAGCAATTGTGAGTGGATTTGCTTTTTTAATTTTGGTTTCCAGTTGTTCATTGCTAGCATACAGAAATAAGATTAGTTTTTGTGTTCACCATGTATCCTTTTTGAAACTTAGAAGTTATTTGGAACTAACATAGAGAATAACCAAAACAAGATTTAACAAAATAGGGTCTAACCAGTCAACAAAGGCATGTTGATCTAAAAAGGTATCTGCCGAGATAAAACATAAGAAATTTTTAGGTTATAAATTTTAGGATTGACTTCCATATGTTGTTATCAATTTGACTAAGAGAAAAATGTATTTATATAATATGCACTAAGTTAATTTGCTATTTACCAATAATAGTAGACAAGCTTCTCAAAAGTATAGCTTAAGGTTTGTTCATTTCTCCTTTATTACATAGCAACTATCTCTCATGACAAATCTAGATTACTGCTAAATGGCATAAGTGACCTGCCTTTTTCTTCCTACTTTTCTGTCTGCTGCTTCTTAGACCCATCTTCCCTTTCTCTCTCTCTTTTTTGAAAATAAATTTATTGATTGATTGATTTTTGTCTGGGTTGGGTCTTTGTTGCTACACACGGGCTTTCTCTAGTTGCAGCAAGCGGGGACTACTCTTTGTTGCAGTGTGTGGGCTTCTCATTGCAGTGGCTTCTCTTGTTGCGGAACAGGGGCTCTAGGCACGTGGGCTTCCGTAGTTGTGGCGCATGGGCTCAGTAGTTGTGGCTTGTGGGCTCTAGAGCGCAGGCTCAGTAGTTGTGGTGCACGGGCTTAGTTGCTCCACGGCATGTGGGATCCTCCCGGACCAGGGCTCGAACCCGTGTCCCCTGCATTGGCAGATGGATTCTTAACCACTGCACCACTAGGGAAGTCCCTTTCCTTTCTCTTATCATTAAGTAGAGTTCGTTTCTTATTTTATACACACTCCCAAATGATTGGGTCCAGCTTTACAGGTTCAGTTATCAACCATAAATGACAATTCCTAAAATTATACCTTCAGTCCAATCATGTCTCATAAACTTGTGTTTATAACTTTTACTGACTATCTGCACTAGACTGTCACATAGGCAGCTTAAATTCAGCATGTCCAAAACCAAAATTACTGTCTTCCCTTTAAAGTTTTCTCCTACTTTGGTTTCTGTCTTTTGGTAAATGTTAGCACCACCATCCATGTCGTTGTTTAGGGCAGAAACCTGTGAGTCATCTTTGACCCTTCCTCTCCCTTAACCCCAACATCTAGTCAGTTATTAAATCCCAGTTTAATTCTCTTTCCTAAATATATCTCTGAGCCATCCTTTTTATCTCTATCCCCACTGCTCTACCTAGTCCAGGCAGCCATCATCATACCTCGACTTTTCCACTAGCCCCTTAGGTGGTTTTGCCACATTTTCTTACCCTATTACAGTCTATTTTCTAAATTGACCAGATCTTTTTGAAACGTAAATCTTATCCTGACACTTTCCTTATTTGGAAGCCTTTAATGTCTTCCCATTTACCTTAGCATGAAGCCCAAAATCCTTAACGTGTACTTCAGAATCCTGTGTGATCTGGCTTTTACCTTATCTCTTAACACTATTTCCCTCACTCCAACCATGCTTGCCTTCTCTTAATTCTTAAGAAGAATGACTTTTTTTCCTGCCTTGTAACCTTTACACAAGCTATTTTCATTGCTCAGAATGGTCTACTTCCACACAACATTTTAAATTCCTTAAATGCAAAGGTTTTATGTAATATTTCTCTTATATTCTCCAGTGTACTTGGAAGTTCATATTGAATGCTGAGCATCTAATAGTTCATTAAGTATTCAGTTATTCAATAGTAAAAGCCTACCACTTCTATGTTGAAAATGTAATTGTATTATATTATTTCCAACATACAATCTAAGGTAACATACTGTGATAAAATAGTGCCTGTGGTTTTTTGTGTGTTTGGGGGTTTTCTGAGTAAAATATGTCTTGTGCTTCTTGCTAGTTAATGAAGATGCTCTTTGAATGTTCGGATGAACGAATTGACTTGGAACTCATTTCTTTCTGCATTAATCTAGCTGCTAACAAAAGGAACGTACAGCTTATCTGTGAAGGTTAGTGCCTTTGAGCTTCATAAATAACCTCTATCATACGCTATTGGCATATGATGGAAAATAGATAATAAGGAATTAAGAATTATAGTAAATATGTAAATCCTATTTTTAAATAGTTTTTAAAATTATAGCTATAATCCTTAAATGTCAGACTCAGAATATTCTTACATCATGAGTAGAAACGCTTACCCTTTAGTAACATTTTATAAACCATTTGGTCAGTTACCCTTAATTGAAATTTGATTTTTAAAAATATTTTCTAGATGAAATAAAACTTTTTATTTGCAAAGCAATCTGTTACAGTGTAAGATGTTGCAATACAAGTGTATTAGCTATTTGTTTCTATAGTATCTTCGTAAAATGATTCATCATACATTATGATATTTCAGAGTTTGCTCAATAGTTTTTTCGTATTTGAGAAGTATACATGTTCATTATAAAAAGTACAAATGAGCAAATAGGAAAAAACTAAAAATTTTACTCCCACTATCCAGAGATAATCATGGGTAAAACTTTGGTACAATGCTTCTGCGTATTTTTAAATTAAAATGGGATTCTCTCTATAAATGGTGACATGTTTTTTGAAGTTAATATTTGAATATAGTTCCATATGATTAAATACTTTAATAAAACATAATTGCCAGTAGCTGCAAAATAATCCATTAAAGGATTTTCCATAGTTTAATCTGCTAGTTTGTTGCCACTTCTTTTCTGTTACAAGCAATGCTACAGTAATTTTCCTTTCTCTGAATCTTTCATGTTTCCATTTTTACATTCTTAGAATAAATTCCTAGAAGTACAATTTTTATGGGTCAAAAAGTATTTACATTTTAAAACTTTGTGGTACATATTTCATATACATACTGTGCTTCTATTTATGTGAAATTCTAGAAGAGGCAAAACTAATCTGTGTTTAAAAAGAAAAAATAAAAAGGGGAAGAGGAGGAAGAGGAAAAGGAGGAGAAAAAAAGAAAAGTAATTGTATTGGGGGACTAAGATTGGCTAAGCACAAGGGAACTTTCTTCATTGAATGGAAATATTCTGTATCTTGATATGGGTACGAATTATACAGGGGCATACATTTATTAAAATTAATTGTACATTTAATATTTACATATTTTCTGTGTGTAAATTGGGGTTTTTTGAGAACCAAAAATGTAAAAAATCATTAAATGAACCTTTGTTGGGGGAATTTTTTTGTTTTTATTATCAGGAAATGGGCTGAAGATGCTCATGAAGAGGGCTCTGAAGTTCAAGGATCCATTGCTGATGAAAATGATTAGGAACATTTCCCAGCATGATGGACCAACTAAAAATTTATTTATTGTAAGTATAGTTTTTGGCTTTCTGTCTATTAAAATAGCCTGAGAATTAAAGCTTTAAAGTGCTGTGTCTGGAAATATAACTCTTCCTTAGCTCTTGTCAAATATTAATTCATGACCCAAGTTGGTTTTTCTTCAACTTCCTTGTAAGTTTAGCTCCTAGAAATCTCAACCTAAGTTTTAATGTTGTTTTTGTTTTACGATCCCTATCCGTAACCCTTTCATCCTCACTCCAGTTTGCTTGCCTTAAACCAGTTCACCATAGTCTCCCTTAGCAATTTAGCTCAAGGTTATTAAAATAAGAGAGTCACATTTGATACTTTTTCTTCCTATGGGTTAAATTATTAGATTAGTTCTTCTGGAGAAATCATATTTTAAATTTGTATTAAAATTCTATTTTATTCAGGATTATGTTGGGGACCTTGCAGCTCAAATCTCTAATGATGAAGAGGAAGAGTTTGTGATTGAATGTTTAGGAACTCTTGCAAATTTGACCATTCCAGACTTAGACTGGGAATTGGTTCTTAAGGAGTATAAGCTGGTTCCGTACCTCAAGGATAAACTCAAACCAGGTCTGTGCTAAGTATTTCACTTCTGCGTAATCATTAAGTTATTTCTTTCTGTTGTGGATAAGGCTGCTAGAACAGTATTTTGTGACCATTATTGTACTACATAACACAGTTTCTTCCCACACCTCTAGGTCTAACCCAAGTTCGTTTCTTTCTCTCAGAAAGGCAGTCACTAGTTCTCCTCGTATATGTATGTACTCTCTTCCCTAACAATATGTTATTTTAATATTAGTTTCCCTTTCCTACCCTGCCTTTTTTTTTTTTTTTTTTTTTTTGCGGTACGTGGGCCTCTCACTGCTGTGGCCTCTCCCGTTGTGGAGCACAGGCTCCAGACGCGCAGGCTCAGTGGCCATGGGTCACGGGCCCAGCCACTCCGCGGCATGTGGGATGCTCCCGGACCGGGGCAGGCAGACTCCCAACCACTGCACCACCAGGGAAGCCCGTATCCTGCCTTTTTAAAATTACTAAATACCATCCCGCTCTACACGAGTTCACGTGCACACAATAAGTTCTCTGAGGCATTCAAATGACTCTTCTGTTTTCTTTGTTTACATTGTCATTCATTTGTATTTTCAAAGACTTATCTCCACCTCTCTACTGCCCCCCCACCACCAACTGTCATCATGGAATGGAATTCCGTTAACAATGAATTTTGGAAAAAGGACGCATTTATAAGCGTGTTAAGGATTCATAGGAACTGATTTAATAGCTTTTAGTATCTTTTCTGTGAATTAGAATTTTGGCAATATAAAAGCATTTGTATCAGGACATTTCAGTGAAAACTTGCTGTGATTTGACTTTACTAGGTGCTGCAGAAGATGACCTTGTTTTAGAAGTGGTTATAATGATTGGAACTGTATCTATGGATGACTCTTGTGCTGCATTGCTAGCCAAATCTGGGATAATCCCTGCACTCATTGAGTTGCTAAATGGTAAATTATAATTTATCTAAATTTATTTTTATGCTAATATATAAACAAGTTATGAGTTTAGATTTTTAAATGTGGAATCTGCAATCATGAAATATTATTTATCTTGTTGCATTACTCATCTTATAGCGACTTAAATTATATAGTTAGGAAAATGAATTAAATATACCTTTACTGGGATTAGATAGCATAGTATCAAATAGCTTTTTAGGTTGCAAAGTTAAGAATGTTGCTATAAAGTGATTCAGGACCAATTTTACAGACACTACCCTCCTCTTATCAGCCTTGAACAACTAATATTCCACCATTTCTTCTTTATGTTGAGCTTTGTTTTGGTTGAATTGGATCTCCTATCTTGCACAAACCCTTTTTTTAATATCTTGATTTCTTTTTTTTTTTTTTTTTTTTTTTTTTGCGGTATGCGGGCCTCTCACTGTTGTGGCCTCTCCCGTTGCGGAGCACAGGCTCCGGATGCGCAGGCTCAGCGGCCATGACTCACGGGCCCAGCCGCTCCGCGGCATATGGGATCCTCCCGGACCGGGGCACGAACCCGTATCCCCTGCATCGGCAGGCGGACTCTCAACCACTGCGCCACCAGGGAGGCCCAATATCTTGATTTCTAATCAGAAAAGTTTATTTGGAAGCTAATTCTAATCATCATATTCCCTCCTAGATCCATATATAGTATTGTCCTCTAAACTTTCTGCAGTGAAGAAAATGTTCTCTATCTGCACTGTCCAACACATGTGGCTATTGAATACTTGAACTGTGGCTGTTAGGACTGAGAACCTGGAGTTTAAATTAAATTTAATTAAAATTAACTAGCCACAACGGCTATGGTTACAATACTGGATAGCGGAGGCCTAGATAGTCTTCCCCTTACCTTTGTTTTGCTCTTAAGGGCCCAGGTTTCTTTTTCCATATTGCATACAAAATTTTTCTGACTCTAATAGTATTTTATTAGGGCCAAGTTCTCTAGGACCTTGTGTTAGTCTGCTCAGGTCGCCATAACAAAATACCACAGACTTGGTGGCTTAAACAGCAGAAATGTATTTTCTCATAGTTCTAGAGGCTGGAAAGTCTATCAGGGTGCCAGCCAATTTGATTCCTGGTGAGGTCTTTCTTCCTGGGTTGCATAAGGCCACCTTCTTGTTGTGTCCTAACATCCTCATATGGCAGGCGGGCAGAGGAAGTGGGGGAGAGGGAGAGAGAGAGCACAAGCACACACAAGTGCTTGGGTATCCCTTCTTATAAGGTTACTAATCTTATGGGATCAGGACTCCACCCTTATGACCTCATTTAACCTTACTTATTTCCTTATGGCCCTATCTCCGAATATAGTCACATTTGGGATTGGGGCTTCAGCATATGAATTTTTGGAGGGATGCAATTTGCCCATAGCAGATATACATTAAAAGTAGCTAATTAGTATAGAAGTTAAAAATACTAATATGGAAAGCTTAAAAAGACCCTCTAATCTCGGTCTTTCCTGTACCAGGTATAATACATAAAGAAAAATACACAAGTTGTAAGTATGTATAGCACAATGAATTTTCAAAATGAGAGCTCTCATGTTATTCCCACTCATATAAGGAAATGAAACATTACCAGCACCCTAGAAGTCCCTCTCCTGCCACCTCCCAGTCATTACCACCTTCTCCAGAGTGGTTTCCATTTTTCTTTTTATCACCCATAGATGAATTCTGCTTGGTTTTCAGCTTTTTAGAAATAGAGTCTTGTTTCTTTTTCCCTATAAATGTGAGGTTTGTCTATGTTTTGTACAGAACTATGTTTCTTTTTATTGCTGTACAAATAAATATACCACTATTTTTCCTTTCTACTATTGGTTGATAGTAGGGTGGTTGTTTTTGTTTGTTTTCTTTTCTAATCTATTTATTTTTTATTGGAGTAAAATTGATTTGCAATGTTGTGTTAGTTTCTGCTGTACAATGAAGTGAATCAGCTCTATGTATACCTATATCCCCTCACTCTTGGACCTCCCTCCCCTGCTTCCCCCACATCTAGATCATCACAGAGCACCAGGCTGAGCTCCCTGTGCTATACAGCAGGTTCCCACTAGCTATCTGTTTTACACATGGTAGTGTATTTATGTCAAACCTAATCACCCAATTCATCCCACCCTCCCCTTACCCCCATGTCCACATGTCCGTTCTCTATGTCTATGTCTCTATTCCTGCCCTACAAATAGGTTCATCTGTACCATTTTTCTAGATTCCACATATATGTATTAATATACAATATTTGTTTTTCTCTTTCTGGCTTACTTCACTCTGTATGATAGACTCTAGGTCCATCCACGTCTCTACAAATGACCCAATTCCATTCCTTTTTATGGCTGAGTAATATTCCATTGTATATATGTACCACATCTTCTGTATCCATTCATCTGTCAATGGACACTTAGGTTGTTTCCATGTCCTGACTATTGTAAACAGTGTTGCAGTGAACATTGGGGTACATGTGTCCTTTTGAATTATGGTTTTCTCAGGCTATATGCCCAGTAGTGGGATTGCTGGGTCATATGGTAGTTGTATTTTTAGTTTTTTAAGGAACCTCCGTACTGTTCTCCATAGTGGCTGTATCAATTTACATTCCCACCAACAGTGCAAAACGGTTCCCTTTTCTCCACACCCTCTCCAGAATTTATTGTTTGTAGATTTTTGGATGATGGACATTCTGACTGGTGTGAGGTGATACCTCATTGTAGTTTTGACTTGCATTCTTCTAATAATTAGTGACGTTGAGCATCTTTTCATGTGCCTCTTGGCCTTCTGTATGGCTTCTTTGGGGAAATGTCTGTTTAGGTCTTCCACCCATTTTTTAATTGGGTTGTTTGTTTTTTTGATATTGAGCTCCATGAGCTGTTTCTATATTTTGGAGATTAATCCTTTGCCATTGCTTCATCTGCAACTATTTTCTCCCATTCTGAGGGTTGTCTTTTCATCTTGTTTGTGGTTTCCTTTGCTGTGCAAAAGCTTGTAAGGTTAATTAGGTCCCATATATTTATTTTTGTTTTTATTTTCATTACTCTAAGAAGTGAGTCAAAAACAATCTTGCTGTGGTTTATGTCAAAGCATGTTTTTCCTATGTTTTCCTCTAAGAGTTGTATAGTGTCTGGTCTTACATTTAGGTCTTTAATCCATTTGGAGTTTATTTTTGTGTGTGGTGTTAGGTAGTGTTGTAAATTCATTCTTTTGCATGTAGTTGTCCAGTTTTCCCAGCACCACTTATTGAAGAAGCTGTCTTTCCTCCATTTTATGTTCTTGCCTCCTTTGTCATAGATTAGGTGACCATATGTGCATAGGTTTATCCCTGGGCTCTCTAACCTGTACCATTGATCTATATTTCTGTTTTTGTGGCAGTATCATACTGTCTTGATTACTATGGCTTTGTAGTATAATTTGAAGTCAGGTAGCCTGATTCCTTCAGCTCCATTTTTCTTTCTCAAGATTGCTTTGGCTATTTGGGGTCTTTTGTGTTTCCATACAAATTGTAAAATTTTTTGTTCTAATTCTGTGAAGAATGCCATTGGTAATTTGATAGGGATTGCCTTGAATCTGTAGATTGCTTTTGGTAGTATAGTCATTTTCACAATATTGATTCTTCCCATCCAAGAACATGGTATATTTCTCCATCTGTCATGTTTGATTTCTTTCATCAGTGTTTTATAGTTTTCTAAGTACAAGTCTTTTGCCTCCTTAAGTAGGTTTATTCCTAGGCATTTTATTCTTTTTGTTGTGATGGTAAATGGGATTGTTTCCTTGATTTCTCATTCCTTGATTTTTCATTGTTAGTGTATAGGAATGCCAGAGATTTCTGTACATTAATTTTTTTATCCTGCAACTTTACCAAATTCATTGATTAGTTCTAGCAGTTTTCTGGTGGCATTGTGAGGATTTTCTATGTATAGTATCATGTCATCGGCAAACAGTGACAGTTTTACTTCTTCTTTTCCAATTTGTGTTCCTTTTATTTCTTTTTCTTCTCTGATTACCGTGGCTACGACTTCCAAAACTATGTTGAATACGAGTGGCAAGAGTCGACATCCTTGTCTTGTTCCTGATCTTAGTGGAAATACTTTTAGTTTTTCACCATTGAGTATGATGTTTGCTGTGGGTTTGTCATATATGTCCTTTATTTTGTTGAGGTAGGTTCCTTCTGTGCCCATTTTCTGGAGAGTTTTTTATCATAAATGGGTGTTGAATTTTGTCAGAAGCTTTTTTTGCATCTATTGAGATGATCATATGGTTTTTCTCCTTCAATTTGTTAATATGCTGTATCACATTGATTGATTTGCGTATATTGAAGAATCCTTGCAGCCCTGGGATAAATCCCACTTGATCATGGTGTATGAAACTTTTAATGTGTTTTTGGGTTCTGTTTGCTAGTATTTTGTTGAGGATTTTTACATCTATGTTCATCAGTGACATTAGTCTGTAATTTTCTTTTTTTGTGTGATATCTTTGTCTGGTTTTGGTATCGGGGTGGTGGTGGCTTCGTTGAATGAATTTGGGAGTGTTCCTCCCCCTGCAATTTTTTGGAAGAGTTTGAGAAGGATTGGTGTTAGCTCTTCTCTAGGTGTTTGATAGAATTCGCCTGTGAAGCCATCTCGTCCTGGACTTTTGTTTGTTGGAAGTTTTTAATTATAGTTTCAATTTCATTACTTGTGATAGGTCTGGTTATATTTTCTAATTCTTCCTGGTTCAGTCCTGGAAAATTGTACCTTTCCAAGAATTTGTCCATTTCTTTGTGGTTGTCCATTTTATTAGCATAGAGTTGTTTGTAATAGTCTCATATAATCCTTTGTATTTCTGTTGTGTCAGTTGTGATTTCTCCTTTTTCATTTCTAATTTTACTGATTTGCATCCTCTCTCTTTTTTTCTTGGTGAGTCTGGCTAAAGGTTTATCAATTTTGTTTATCTTCTCAAAGAACCAACTTATAGTTTTATTGATCTTTGCTGTTTTCTTCATTTCTATTTCATTTATTTCTTCTCTGATCTTTATGATTTCTTTCTTTCTACTGACTTTGGGTTTTCTTTGTTCTTCTTTCTCTAGTTGCTTTAGGTGTAAGGTTAGATTGTTTATTTGAGATTTTCCTTGTTTCTTGAGGTGAGATTAAATTGCTATAAACTTCCATCTTAGAACTGCTTTTGCTACATCCCATAGGTTTTGGGTCATCGTATTTTCGTTGTCACAGTTTCTATGTATTTTTTTATTTCTTCTTTGATTTCTTCAGTGATCTCTTGGTTATTTAGTAGTGCACTGTTTAGCCTCCATGTATTTGTGTTTTTTACAGTTTTTTCCTGTAATTGATGTGCTATTATTATAAGTAATGCTCCTATGAGCATTCTTAAGCATTTCAATTTGTGAACATATTTACTCATTTCTGTTAGACACATACTTAGGAGCAGAACAGAGTACACATATATATGGCTTTAGAAATAATGCCAACTACTTTGTTTTCCAAAGTAGTTGTGCCAATTCTCAGTCCCACCAGCAATGTACAGAAGTTCCAGTTATTCTACATCACCAATGTATTTTGGCATACAGCCTCTTTAATTATAGCCTTCATAGTGGTATCTCATTGTGGTTTTAATTTCATCTCCCTAATAATTAATGAAATTGAGTACTTATTTGTATTTATTCGTTATTGGATATGGCTAATAAAGTGAATTGCCTATTTAAGTCTTTTGCCCATTTTTCTCTTCTAAATCTTTAGAAGTTTGATTTGTAAATTCTTTAACATAATGCATTTTAATGGTCATCTAGAGATAGTGCCTCCACATTTGAAGTTTGTGTACAAATAGTGTATATGTATTTGTTTTGGTGCACCCTTCACACAGCCAGGAGTTTTCAGATTAGAAATAATTAAAAGACCAGGTATTTGGGAGGTGAAAGTAAAGATAATGTAGTTGGCAGAATGAGAATGAGGATTTTGTGGTGAGCTGGAGAAAGTTGAAACAAAATGATCTGGGTCCTTGAATTGCTGTCCCATTTTGATTATGACTGAGAGATAATAACAGAGCCAGCTCAGTGTTTTACTATATTTTGATGTTCTCTGACATGTGGTTATCAAAGGCAGAGGCTGCATACTACTGTTTTTATGAAATATATGTATTTTCAAGATTAAAACCCTTGGGGTTAAGTGAGGGAACACTATATACCAAGAGAGAAATTAATAAAATTTTAACCCAAGTAGTCTAAGAGACTGGTACTTTGGCAAGTTAGTGAGGAAAATTATTTGGAACAGTTGGACTTTGAGGGGACCACAATTTATTCCACACAGCTAGTTGGATGCTCTGTTGACCTGTAAATCTTTGTCTAACAGATAGCACTGATCTGTTGCCAAGAGTTGTTAGCAGACTATTAGTAAATCAAATTTCATAACCAGTATCTAAAAATTGGATTTCTATAAGTATTTGCTTTTGCCATTACATGTATTAATCAGTGGTCATCCGCTATTCTGTTAAAGTCTTCTTTTCATGATAATAAACATTTCTTAATTAGTTTGTATGATTATGTAACATTCCTTTTTACTAGTATAATTGATTGGAACTAAAATTACTTTATTACTTCATACCAATAAGTAAAGTTTAATTTTGTTAACATTATTCAACAAAGAAAAAACCTGTTTATAACAGTCTAATTTCTACCAAAAACTTAGAAGATGTGATTTTTTAAGAACCATTTTTCTCATGTGAGGTCAACATTATAGAGACAAAATAAAACCAGGTTTATGTTACAAATTAGAATTATTTGAAAAAAATTTTTATGAGGCACCAAAATAAAAAAGAAGTCCCCACAAGTGGTGGTAAGTGTTGCCATGTCACACTGGGGACTTAGAAGTTAATTTAATCAATTTGTTTATACTTGGTGGCAAAAAATAGCGAAAATTACAGAAAAGCACCATTACTATTCTCTTAAACATGTCTTGTTTCTCATTTCTTCCTCGGTACAACCTTTTGAGATGAACAGTCTCAAGTAGTGTGGTTTGGACTCAGAGATGATATAATTTCTGTCTTTAAACTCTTATTTTTTATTTTTGTATTTCAAAGTAAATTAACCTATTTAGTTTGACCACAACCAAATTTACTAAAACTTCTGAAAATATATTATATGAAATTTTTTGACTGATCACCATCATGTAATTTAGAAAAAACACCTAAGACGTAAATGATACATGCCACCCATATATTATAAATAATTTAAACTAATTGTCCTTTACCTGTCTCCTTGTCACTGTTAGTTTTTCTCATTCTTCATTTTTCCCCTCAATGTTTTTCAATTTTGTATATAATACAGTATTCTTTTATTTGAAGTTTTCTGTTTCTTTTCAGCTCAACAAGAAGATGATGAATTTGTGTGTCAGATAATTTATGTCTTCTACCAAATGGTTTTCCACCAAGCCACAAGAGATGTCATAATCAAGGAAACACGTATCCTTCAATGTTTACCATAGATAATGACACTTCACATATTAAGAAAAGATGCATTTTTACGTATTTTTTCTTGCAAGTGTTCAAATATTGTAGAAAATATCAAGTTTTGAAATAAATTTAGAGGCAAGCTATTCTTCATAGAACCTATTTACCCCAAATCAGTATATAGGTAAGATACATTGGAGAACAATTTTATTAACTTGTCAGGTTTCCTAAATAACCTAACAAGTATCTCATAACTTCCTTCTCTACTAACATAACTTACACAGGTTCCTAGGACTATCCTTAGTCCTCTTTTAATCTTACCTTATTCACTATACATGGGAAAACACATCTACTGTTCCCATGACTTCAGCTCCTATGCTACTTATATGCTAATAAGTATTTGATATCTTCAAAACCTCTTTCTTGAGTCCCAGGCATTTGTTGCTAACTGCCACCTGGATGTCTTCCACCTACCTAAGGGGGCATAGTATGGCCTATAAAGCATTATAATTAAATAATATAATATAATTAAATAGCCCTAATTTTAAATGCACTTACTAGCTACAGGACATTGGATAAGTTACTTAATCTCCTTGAGCATACAATCTTGCATCTATAAAATGGCCATAATATTATTAAAGTAAAAAGGCCTCCTATTATTAAAATAAAAAGACCTCCTATAGGATAGCTGTCAGTACTAGTGGATTTAAATCATCTGTAATAGTTCCCAACACAGAGAGATACTCAGAAATTGGTATTTTATCACTATTGCATCCAAAAGGGTATTTGATATTGCTAACATCTACCTCTCAAAAAGTCTACCTTCTGTATTCATGGTCAATAATAAGTGTCATCCACCCAGTCCCTTAGTTGAAAATGTTGTGTCTGCTGTCTTTTTTACTATACATAATTAATCATTCATTTGTTCTGCAAACATTTATCAAGTTCTGACCATCTAACAGATACTGTTTTAAGTGCTGGACATATAAAAGTCTCAGTCCTTGTACTGAATTCAGGAGTTTATAGTCTAATTGGAAGACTAAACAAGTAAATCAATGTACAATTAAAATCCAGTGTAATCAATGTCATAAAGTATGTACATCAGGCACAGGAGAGGATATATATAAACCAAGTCTGGGAATGTCATGAAAGGCTAGCAGTGGATGTGGTATCTAAGCTGAATCTTTGTGTTTTTGTTTTTTTTTTTAACTGTGGTGGTCTGCTTATTTGTGTACAAAAAAAAAACTGCTTTCAAATACTGCATAAAATCGTTCATTACCCATATGAAAAATCTAAATTGTTTTTTGCATATAGCTCTTCATAACCTGACCTTAACCTATTTTTCCAAAGTTGCCCTTTAACCTTATAATATACAGTTTCTCTTAGCATACCAAATTTCTCATCATTTATCAGACATTACCCTCGCTGTCATAACTTATTCCCTCTTTGTATGCCTTGTCAAACTCAGATGCATTTTTCTCCTTTTTTTTTTTTTTTTTTTTTTAACCTGACAGTCTCCAACTCATCAAAGATACGTTTATAAGCCATCTTCTCAGTTAAGCCTTTCTAATCCTGTGCCTACCTTCTTACCATTAGGAGTAATTTCTTTATTTTTCATCTCTAATAAAGTACTTTAAGTTATGTATTTATATGCCTGTCTCTACCAAAAGATTTTGAGCTCCTCTAGCGCAAGGACTGGCTTTGTCTTCCTTTTATCCATACCCAAAACTTAACATAGTACCTGCCATGTGGTTAGAACTTGTTTAGTCAATGAATTCATGTATCTAAATGGTTAATTCTCTTTTAAAATTTAATTGGGATACTTTTTTATACACTGGGCTATTGCTCAAAACATTTTGAGGCTCCTCTGGTGTTCAGAGCCAATAACACATGCTTTAAGTATTAACATTGCCTTGCTTTTGAGGACAAGTTGAATTTCTGGAACCATAGAAGGTTGCCAAGAGTCAAGTCTGATTAAAGCAAGTTTAATTGAGAAATGTTCATTTTGCTAAGGGCTGTCAAAATGCAAATACTATTTTGCTGTAACAGCTTCACTAGAGAGAACTCTTTTTATCATAAAGTAATAAATATTTTTAAAATGTGACTTATAAACTAACTCTCCCAGAAAGATAAATTTGAAATACACTTTTGAGCAATGTTAACATCGTTGGAGTAACTTTTCACCTGTGTTCCATGGAATGTGTTCCTTTAGAATTAATAGTTGCTTAATGAAAAAAGTTCTGTGATAAATGAGTTTGGGAAACACTGAGTTAAAGTTAAACGATATTCTTGCTGCAGGGTCTTCTTGGAGCCTTTAATATGCTTTTCTGGGTTGAGAATCTCTAAAAGAATATTTTATGTAGAGAAGATTTATATAACTCCAGAAGTTACTGTAAGAAACACATATTAGAAAACATCAAAGTGAAAGTATAGCTTTTTCTAGGTAACTTCTTTGGAAGACAGCCCCTTGTTTATGTGTCATCTCATAGTGTTTCTTCCTTAGGACTAAAGAAGAATGAAGCGTTTAAAGTACATACCAAGTGCCTGACACACAGTGAATAAGTGTTACCTCTGCTCTGGTCTGTCTGTTTTAAATGTACTCTCAGTACCTTATTACCAAAGCTCACACTATTAAGGCTACTTGTATTTGATTTTTTCTTCTCAGTGTAACTTTCTTTTCATTTTCTCCCAAGTGCGATTTTTGTTAAGCCATTGAATCTAAAGTCAATACTTTTTTAAATAGTTATTCTGAAGGATATAACATGTTGATAATGGTGGGAGTGGGAGATAAAAGATCTGCTGAATTAAAATTTTTACAAAAGCATCAAGGAATATTAGATCTGATGCTTTAGTCCATGTCTTAAGATTGGATAAAGATTGCTGAAGGGCTTCAGCCCAATATTTTGGTTTTCAAAGCACAGGATTTTTGTTGATGTCAATGATATTTGAGTATGCCTCGTATTTTGTAACATAGTTTAAAATTATTATTTAAATATTTCACCATAATTTTAAGCATTTTACTGTGATTTTTCTCTATGAAATCAATATACTTAAATATTTTTTAAGTTTATTTATTTATTTTATTATTTATTTTTGGCTGCGTTGGGTCTTTATTGCTGCATGCCACTTTCTCTAGTTGCGGCAAGCGAGGGCTACTCTTCATTGCAGTGCGTGGGCTTCTCATTGCGGTGGCCTCTCGTTGCAGAGCACGGGCTCTAGGCACGTGGGCTTCGGTAGTTGTGGCACGTGGGCTCAGCAGTTGTGGCTCACAGGCTCAGTAGTTGTGACGCACAGGCTTAGTTGCTCCACAGCATGTGGGATCTTCCCGGTCCAGGGCTCGAACCCATGTCCCCCTGTATCGGCAAGCAGATTCTTAACCACTGTGCCACCAGGGAAGCCCTTAAATATTTCAAATAAAATTTATTAGTCAGGAAATCATTGCTTATTCCAATTTTTTAAGTTAGAAAATCTGATCAACATTATTTGATAAAATTTTTAATGGAATGAAAGAAACATGACATTTTGAAATGGTTGGTGTAGACTTATTTTAGGTAAATATATGATTTATATTAAGATGTTTGAAATATTAAAAATGGCTCTCAGCACAACTCATAGGAATTGAGAACCAGTGCTATAATAATAATGAATTTTCATATAATCCCAACAGTTTCAGCATGAAAAATAAAACAACCCAAATTAGACTAGATCTTTTTAGATTCCCCCTGAGAATTCCTAAGAGTTTCCTAAGCATTTTATTTTCATCTTATCGTTTTTTTTTTTTTTTTTTTTTTGGCGGTACGCAGGCCTCTCACCGCTGTGGCCTCTCCCGTTGTGGAGCACAGGCTCTGGACGCACAAGCTCAGCGGCCATAGCCCACGGGCCCAGCCGCTCCGCGGCATGTGGGATCCTCCCGGACCGGGGCACGAACCCGTGTCCCCTGCATTGGCAGGCGGACTCTCAACCACTGCGCCACCAGGGAAGCCCTTAAATATTTTAAATAAAATTTATGAGTCAGGAAATCATTGCTTTTTCCAATTTTTTAAGTTAGAAAATCTGATCTACATTATTTGATAAAATTTTTAATGGAATGAAAGAAACCTGACATTTTGAAATGGTTGGTGTAGACTTATTTTAGGTAGATACATGATTTATATTAAGATGTTTGAAGTATTAAAAATGGCTCTCAGCACAACTCATAGGAATTGAGAACCAGTGCTATAATAATAATTAATTTTCATATAATCCCAACAGTCTCAGCATGAAAAACAAAACAACCCAAATTAGACTAGATCCTTTTAGATTCCCCTTGAAAATTCCAAAGAGTTTTCTAAGAATTTTATTTTCATCTTATCCTCACAAAATCCATGGGTACTATGTAGAATAGGTCTTATTTATTTATTTATTTATTAAATAAAAGTTTATTGAGCACCTGGTATATTCTCAGAGCTGGGGATACCATAGTGAAAAAAATAGACCAAGTCCCTACCCTAATGGAACTTACATTACAGTAGAGAAAAGAGGCAATAAACACCAAATTCTTTACAGATTTTTCTAAAAATGAATTTGAGTGTACACAGATATATTTTTCTGTATATTTTTCTAGATTTTAAATATATCCCTTTTATTCCCCCCAAAAAATAGTAAGTAGCACTGATGAATAGAAGATCTGGGTTAACCTCTGTCTTTGCCACTTGCTATGAAACTTGATAAAATTTTTTGGCATTATAATCATTGCCTCAAAAAATGTCATTTGCTTTAACACATGTGCTAAGAGTTTCTTGTTAGAAACTTGTGACCTTTGTTTCAAATAGTTTTAACCAAGAACAACTTTAAGTATTGAAGATTATAGCTTTCTCTTTCTTCACTGCCTCTTTCAGATCCATTGAGGATTCTTTATTAATTTGAGTTTTCTTTATTCTTCCCTTTTCCCCTACTTGTTATTTACACATTCCATTTCTTTTCTTTTGTGTTAGTCTTAAAGTTCAACGTGCATTCTCACCAAGTTCTAAACGAATATATCTGTTCTTCTACTTGTAAGTCTAATGTCTCCACTTCCATCGTTCATGTTATTTCTTGCTCTCTAGTATTGTAATTTCACCTCATTTTTATAACGTAAAATTTTTATAACATTTTAAAATTATTATTTTGATTATCCCTTTTTAAAAACCAGTGCTTATTTAGGATTTATAGTATGTTAAATAGTATAGTATGTTTCCTCATTTACTGTTTTTACTTGAATTCAGTTCCTCTATTTTTCTGCATTGATTTTCTTTCATAATTGATTACATTCTCTTATACTGCTTAGTGAACATCTATGAATAATAAATATATCTGTATCTGAAAATAACTTGTTTGTCCTCTTTAATAATAATTTAGCAGAATATGGAATTCTAGATTTCCAGTTGCTTTCCTCAGCAATTTGAAGGTATTTTTCCACCTTGAATTGCTGCCAATGAGAAGTCTGTAGTCTACTAATTATCTGTCATAAAGTCTGATGACACTTTACTTTTTTTTCCCTTATAAGTGACTCGATCTTTTTGCCAGGAAGACCAAAGTATGTTTCTGGGTTTTTTTAAAGCCAAGTAGTTTTATTAGAATTTGACTTGGTGTTCATCATCCTTGCTTGATTTTTCCAAGTATGCAAATATAGTCTTTCAGTATATAGTTTCTTCTTTTTTTTTTTAATTTTAGGCAAATTTTCTTGAGTTGTAGTTTATAGTATTTGTTCTGTTGCTTTGGTTGTCTTCTTTAGAATTTCTATCAATATTATGTTGGATCTTCTTTACCTATCTTTAGTATCTGTCATTTTCTAATCTTTTAAATTTCTTTTCATTTTTTAAAATTTTACAAATTTTCTTCTTTTTTACCTTCTGTTTAACTTAGAGTTTTATCTGTTGCTTTTATTTACTCTTGCATTACTATAAACTTAGTTTTTATATATTTGAAATTATTTTTATGTTTATTTTTAGTTATTTCTGGAATTATTTCTCTGAATTTTCTAATTCTGATTCATATTCTTTCATATATATCTGTTGATTTCTTAAATTCTTTTATTTCTTTTTGAAATATTAGGGTTGTAGCTTTCAGTTTTTATGTGAAAATGTCTTATGTTTTCTCTTCCTTATAATAACCATACCCATATATGGGATTTGACTATGATTCTTTTCTGTTGTTGTGCAAAATTTTTGTATGTGAATTTTTGTGTAAAATTAATTTTTCTGAACTTTTAGGAGGGTAAGGTCAATCAAAGTTTTACAACTATGCAGCTGTAGAGCTCCTTCTTTAGTTACTTTCATAAGTTTCATGGTTTCAAAAATATGGCCTTGGATGTTCTGAGATTTACTGGCTCTGTTTTCCTTACCCATTTTTATCTAGTTTTTTCCCCCCTTTCTTATCCCTATTATCCATGTTTTTAAATAAATGAAATATTAAATATTTTGGTCATCTTGTTGTAATGATTTTATTATAAAATTTGAAGTTAAATTTCAGACTAACATTTGAATTTAGAGAAATGCAGGATTCTCTAACATGATTGAATAGCTGCAATCTCAAACACAGTTTGTTTCTTTAACCACTTTTTATTTAGAGGCTCCAGCATATCTCATAGATCTGATGCATGATAAAAATAATGAAATCCGAAAAGTCTGCGATAATACATTAGATATTATAGCGGTAAGTAATTTTTCTTCCTACACAAAGTATAATAGTCTTTATTTTGTGGGGCGAAAGAGACATTGTACACCTGTTTAGAACTTTGCATTCAATGTACGCATTGAATTTGAATTTTGGTAAAGTTCAGAAGATGCAATGATACTAAATTCACTTTTTTTTTTTTTTTTTTTTTTGTGGTACGCGGGCCTCTCACTGTTGTGGCCTCTCCCGTTGTGGAGCACAGGCTCCAGACGCTCAGGCCCTGCGGCCACGGCTCGCGGGCCCAGCCGCTCTGTGGCACGTGGGATCCTCCCGTACCGGGGCACGAACCTGCGTCCCCTGCATCGGCAGGCGGACTCTCAACCACTGCACCACCAGGGAAGCCCCTAAATTCACTTTTTAATTGAAGTATAGTTGATTTACAATGTTGTATTAATTTCTGCTGTAAGCAAAGTGATTCAGTTGTACATATACATACATTCGTTTTAATATTTTTTTCATTATGGTTTATCACAGGATATTGAATATAGTTCCTGTGCTATACAGTAGGACCTTGCTGTTTATCCATCTAGTTTGCATCTGCTAACCCCAAACTCCCACTCCATCCCTCTCTAACCCCCTTGGCAACCACAAGTCTGTTCTCTATGTATGTGAGTCTGTTTCTGTTTTGTAGATAAGTTCATTTGTGTCATATTTTAGATTCAACAAAAAAGTGATATCATATGGTATTTGTGTTTCTCATTCTGATTTACCTCATTTAATATGATAAACTCTGGGTCCACCCATGTTGCTGCAAAGGACATTAGTACATTATTTTTTATGGCTGAGTAGTATTCCATTGTATATATGTACCACATCTTCTTTATCCATTCATCTGTCAATGGACACTTAGGTTGTTTCCATGTCTTGGCTATTGTGAATGGTGCTGCTGTGGACATAGGGATGCATGTATCTTTTTGAATTATAGTTTTGTCCAGATATATGCCCAGGAGTGGGATGGCTTGATCATACGGCAACTCTATTTTTAATTTTTTGAGGAACTTCCATACTGTTTCCCATGTGGCTGCACCAGCTTACATTCCCACCAACAATGTGGGAGGGTCCCTTTTCTCAACACCATCTCCAGCATTTGTTACTTGTCGACTTTTTAATGATGGCCATTCTGACTGGTGTGAGGTGGTACCTCATTGTAGTTTTGATTTGCATTTCTCTAATAATTAGCGATGTTGAGCATCTTTTTATGGCCTGTTGACTATCTGTATGTCTTCTTTGGAGAAATGTCTGTTTAGGTCTTCTGCCCACTAAATTCACTGTTTAAACATTATTAAGACCTTTGGCTTTCAACTTTTAAGTATAGGCTCCTTTCTTAAAGAGATTTTATACATATTCAGAGGTTTAGATCTGGTCTAAATGCCATCTCAGAATCACTTGTTTTTCAGAAAAAGTATTGCAGAGAAGCAGGGAGTTTGATGACAGTTTTGTCAAAACTTAACACAGTCAACTTTGCAGTTTGGCCATTACATTTTTTTAAAATAAATCTTATATCAACTATTTTTTCAATTCTTTGATAATTTTTGTTGTAGATGTAGATTTGTTTTATAAGTTGCTTTGGAATGATGAAACACCCCAAAATTTTAATGTTATTCATGACTTTAGAAGTTTTTAAAGTATATGTAACTGTAAGAATTCGATCAGAGGGATAATCTGAGCCCTGGATTAGAAACTTGCTCACTGTGCAGACTTTTCTTCAGACACTGTGCTGCCCTTCTGCCTGGACTTGACCCTTGTACCTGGGATGTGCTAGATGCTGGATTACTTTGAATATTTTTTCTCATCTATGGCATACGCACATGCACAACCTACTTCCTTCTTTGGACTGGATTTACACTGTTTATTTTGGCTCATCCTGTAGAAAATTTCTTGAATATAGCCTATACAGTAGTTTTTCAAAGTTTTACTTAAGTGTTTTTAAAGGATCAGAATAGCAGTTTAAAGAATCAATTAACACCTTCCTTGAAATCCTCTAAGTTGGCATTTCTGCTAGTGATTTCATTACAAAGTCAGATCACTACCAGGTACTTTCTGGTCCATTTCATGCATTTTATTTTAGAAATTCATCTTATTTGATTTCATCTGTTTTTTTGGATTTGACAAAATATATCATTACTGGTTTAAAACTAAATCTTTAAACCCTTATTGGCTTAAAACTAAAACTAAATCTTGACATTTTAGTTTTGATATCTAAATTAAAATGGGGAAGCTTTATGTATTAAATCCTTGCTTCACCAAGATGTCTCATACATATAAGCCACTGATCACAGGGTTTATGAACAATATCATGACTCATGTACTATTTTCTAGATCACTAATGTCATTGTTGTATATAAAGTATATAGTATAAGAGTAAGAAACTTCTTAAAGTTCTATATCTGATTATCTTACCTTAAGCAATGAGGAAAAGAGAGAGATGTCAGTCTGTTATGAATTGCTTTTATCATACTTTTAAAATTACCTTCTTTTGAGAAAAAGTAGATGGAAGGTAAAAATATGTTTAGATTTATGTACTAGGTACGTTTGGTTTAGAATACAGGCTAGTGATAGTTCCAAAAGGCCAGCTTAGTCTTATAAAAATATTTATTGTAAAATGTGAATTTATTTGTCATAAGATAAAATTTTCATTCCCAATTATTTCTAAGCTCTGGGCTGAAACCTCTTATCTTAAACAGGAGTTATCAGGCGTTATCCCCACCCTGTGTCTTCTGTCCTAGCTCTCTCTCTCTAGAATCAACATTTTGAAAGAAATGTCTACATATTACTTCCTTCATTTCTTCACTTTCCCATCCTCCTTTCTACATTCCCTTTTTTCCTTTCTACCAATTCTTGCTTCTGCCTCCATTACTGCGTTGAAGTGGTGCTTACGAAAGTCACCTTGACCTTCATTTTTCTAAATCCAATGAATATTTTTAGTCTTCATTTTACTTTGTTGATCCTACCCTCCTTGCAAGAACTTATAAATCCTGGTCAGAGTTAAAATGTAAAATCACAAAGAAAATTATTTTAGATTATTACATTCATAAAAAGCCTTGTGAATAAGAGGACTTCCAAGAAGAATCAGCAAAATGAAACTGGTGATATCAGCTACCTCTGTATGGTTCCCTAAGATGCTGTCTGATCATGTGAGTTAGTATAAAACAAATTTGAACAAGTAATCTGAAAGTTCACCTAATCTCTCTATACCTCTCTACACTGGACTTACAAAGTAAGTATTTGATGTGGTGCCAAGTAATTTTAGATTGTTTCATTTCATACTTTGTAAAACTTAAGTCTAAAAAGATACTCAGAAATACTAGAGTTGTTAAACTGAGAATATTTAAAGATATTCACATGTGAATTATTCATGTGATCTGGAAGTCCTATGCTGTGCTACTCAACTGAGTCATAGTCATAGCTGAGGTTCTTAGAAGAGAAGAAGTAGTCCAATACAGCTGATTGGTGGGCACCAGACTCTGGAAACATCCCATGTTCTGCTAGAAGAATGTTTTTTTACCTTTCTGCTATTACACACCTTGTAGGATTCAAGGCCCTGGCTCAATTTTATCTTGGTAATAGGAAACTGTACCACCAGGGGCAGCTTCTCCCCAAAACATTTTTCTTCCCTTCTCAGTTGAGTAGGGATTCTGATCTTAGATTCAACTTTTGGCCTCTATGAAGTGGCAACTTGATCCAATAGAGTATTGCATTGAGAATACAACTGATTCTAGTTCTCTCACCTGCTGAATAATCTCAGGCAATTTAGTTAACTTTTTGAAGATTTAGTTTACAGTGACACTTCTGAGGATTAAAGAAGTTAGAGAAAATATATATGAGCATCTGCCACATGATGGTCACTCAATATGTTTTGTTCAAACTAAACCAAAATTCACACCAAGTTGTGAAGTTTATATATAGATTAAATATCTGGATCAACATTTCCTTTCCTTAGTACAGTTAATTATTTATGTTATTTTCTGTTCAACTTTTAAAATGATATGGGAAGATAATCTGTTCACAGTTTGGATTTTAACTCTGGAAAGTTATTTGGAATATATATTTTGGCCAGACATATTTCTATTTCTAGTTTACTTTAAGGTTGTCCTGCAGAATGGCTGAATTTGGCATTTTAAGACTTCATGTCAGGGAAGTTAACAGAATAGGTCAATTTACTGAAAGGTGTTGATTAGGACAGTGTAGAGAAATAGGAAGCTACTTTTGCTAGCGTAGAAGTGCCCCATGTGTTAAATTGCCCATGTTCTGAATCTGTGGTGACTAATTTGGATTTGGACTCAATTTATCAGACCAAACCAGACTAACCTCAGACCAAAGTTATACTCCTGGTTTGCTGGGCCTCATTTGGAAGAAATTTGAGGAGTGGGGCATTTTGATGCATCAGTAAAAAGACAGCTTCTCAGGTCCACTTGGGACGTAGCTGCCATTCTTTAGTTCTTTGAGCTCAGACTCTATTACTGATCACGACGCAGGGTGTTATTTGCTTGTCCCAAATCTTTTTAAAGAGTAAAACAAGAGGAAATTGACTTAATTTGAAACAGGAGAAACTTTGATTAGACACAGCAAAGATGATGAAACACTAGAAATAGGCTGTCAAGGGAGAATGTGAAGTCTGTCCAGTTAACATTAGTAACAGCTAAATAACCAACTTTCTAAAATAGCTTGTTAGAAACCTGGATAAAATGGAAGTGGATGATCTCTTAAGACTCTTTTTTACCTCTAGATTTTGATTTCCGAGTATTCTTGGCATGGCTGTGATCAAAAAAATATAGAAAGAGTGGGAATATTTGTAGCTTAAGGCGATTTATCTTTAAGAAAGCAAACTTCTTGCGCTCAAGACAAACATCATGGAATAATACCAAGAAAAAGTAGATACCTTGCAAACCTTAGGGACATATGCCTTCTGCAGTAAAGTATTCTTTCCCCAAATTATAGAAATGTTACATTAGTGATGAAGTGTTTAATGTATTTAGGCCCAGGCCCTCAGTTGGTGAATTGAAACAGATATGTGTTCAGAGTACTCTTTGTACCGTAGGGGATTACATGTTTGGTGATGCAGTCTCTGTTGCCTCATCAGCAAATTATTGCCTGTCTGACTAGGCTTTGCATGTAGCTTTGGGAGGCAGGGAATGGGGTAGCTGCAGGGAGGAGAAGGGAGGCCAGGAGAGAGGAGCCTATCTTCCTCATCTTCCACGGGAATTATACAGCAGTTGATCATTGCCTTTTCTCTTCCAAGCTTTGAAGATCATCAAGGGAAGATCAGAACCCTCTATACATAGAGAGCTTCTGAAAACCCAATTAGATTTTTATCCCTCAGTCCTTCCTCAGCTTTGTATGAAGTATTTAAGAACCTCAAATTCCTCCCCAATTAGTAAACAATTTCCTCCCCTGATATTACTGGGTTGTCAAACATTTAATACATGTTTATTAAGCACATACTGTGTTCCAGGCAACTAAGGTTGACACTGGGAATAAAAAACAACACGAAGTCTCTAGAATATAAAAGTTTACAATCTAGACACCAGGATACTGTCATCTAGACATGAACTGGCCTTTCAGGAGCAGTACTACTACATGGGCTGTCAATAGATATTCTGTACTAATGCATTGCACATTGTATCTACAGGATGTTTATGGAGAAGGGAATGTACCTAGGTTCTCTGGTAAAATACTGATGTCTGTTGTCTTTCTAGCCAGCCACAGGCCTACATGTGATCTGATACTAACACAGGTTTGTGTCACTAAGATTTTTATGGCAGCTTTTTCTCTTTTAACTCTTAATTTTGATCATTGGCAAATTGTGTGTATTATAATAATCTGGAATTATTTTAAACTATGAAAACAAAGTGCTATCTTCATTCTAGGATAGACACAATTATATTTAATAAGACTGGTATATTGAAGTGAGATAAACTAATGTAGGTTTACATGTAACCCCTAAGACATCAACTGTCATAGTCCCCACAAAAATTACCAGGGGAAGCCTGTGTCAGACAGAAAAGGTGGATTTATTAATAAACGTCCAGCAAGGGAGAACACAGTTTTAAAATGTCTTATAATATCTTGAAAGGGAAGTTATAGAGAAAGTTTCATAGGGTTAGGATTAGGGTTAGCTTAAAACTCAGGTTATTTCAGGACAGGATTTCAAAACCATGGAATGGGTAGGGATTGGTAAAATGGGTAGAAGGTTTTTACTTTTAATTGGCTTGCAGGTTGGTTATGGGCACAGAGCGGGGATTTTCAAGTGAGTTGTTGACAGAAACTTCTAAAATGTTCTTTCCAAAGCAGGTGGAGTTGGTTCTTGCTTGTTTTACAGTCTTGGCAAATTTTCATTTCTCAGATTTGTTAAGTTTGATGTTTACTTCTCAATTCCATACAGTCAAATTGGGCTTCGTGAGATAAACCCAGTTGGTTTTAGTGGTTAACCCTCTTATGGAGTTCACTTTTATATTGCATAAATCTGAAAGGCAGAAATTTAAGATATTTTTCTAGTTTATTAGAATTTACATGCATATATATATATATATGCATGTGTGTGTATTCCCTGCCAGTATTATGCATGTTACTTTATTGGTTTTTTTAATTGTCAGCAGTTAAAAAAAGAACAAGCATGGTATGAAAGAAAAGTCATGATTCCTTGCTTAAATAAACTTTATTCAGTTATATCTTTTATTCTGTGGACATGATATTTGAAATGATATTACACAGATGAGCCTCCTCATTGCTTTAAACAGAGGTTGAAGAGATAACCGTACTTTGAGGTCTGGTTAGAAAATGCCATGGTCAAGACTAAAGGGCAACATTTGGGACAGTACTATTGAGAAATAGGTAGTATGTGCATAAAAGTCAACAACTCTATTATGTATGTGTGTTTAGTTATGTGTTAGATAAATATAGATAATATATACATATCATTGGGAGAAGTATTTTCTAAGCTATAAAAGGCATCTTTTTAGCAGCTACTATCTTAATCTTAATGAGCAACTAAATTACTCTAGATCTGCTTTAATTTAGTATGAAGAATTGTATTAAATAAACCATATTACATTCTCAATTAGGGGGCTGCCACGTTAAAGGAGAAAGGAAAATCTGTTTTCCATCAGTTACGTTAGAACACAAAGCAGATCTATGTAGCTCTATGTTACCCTGTAGTGTGTTAATCAGATACAAGGTGTGACGGAAGCCAGTGACAAAGAGTTTTCCTGATAGTGAACAGGCTCTGGTAATAAGCTGGTTAAGACTTCATAATGTTTCAGTGGTTAAGTAGTAAACAAAATGATATAGGACTTCAAAAAGGATGGCACATTCCATATAAAATCAAACCATAAGTCTTTTGTGACACTTTAGAATTTATGAAAGCTAGTGCTTAAGGTCATAATGTCAGGAGCTGAGAAGAAAATAAAAGACAAAGCATGTGTACCTTTAAATACAAGACAAACTAGAGTCCCAAAGCAAGGATATCAGGGTGCACTCCTTGTGAAAAGAAGCATTTCAAGAATGAAGAAAAAACAACTATATTCCTAGAGTATTTCCACAATAGCTTGATAAATTTTGATGATGTTTCTTGCCTGTGTTTGAACTATGACATCCCTGAATTCCCATAGCTATTTTCTGATAATGAGGGGGCAGTGATATAAGAGGGAAGTAGAGATTTGGGGAAGAGGGGTTAGAGGGAATTGGTTTTAATTGATATATGTTGAATTTATTACATTTTGATACAATATTCATTTAGAATTGCTATATAATTTTTATATAATTTTTAAAAGATGACCTCTGTATGTTGCTATTATTCTGCAGTTTTCGGGGATAGTTATTTCAACAGCTTTATGAGGTAATGGTATTAATTATAGATTTGTATTTGAGGAATGCTAGAACTTGAATAAATCTTAGATTTGTTTCATTTTACAATTGAAGAATCTGAGACCAACAGATGTTAAAATACCTTTAGAAGTTTGCATATTTCTGTTAGTATCAGAACTAGAAGGAGAACCCAGGTCTCTTGGCCCTTATCCAATGTTCTTTGTATTATACCATACCACATTATTAGTGTCTATAAATTCAGACTCTGAGACACAAACAAAGTGTGACTTTGCCAGGGCTATTAAACTATACTCATTGAGGATAGATACAGAAGATAGCTGAGGCTAGGGATTCCAGAATATGCTGGTCCACTGCGGTATGATAAAGCTTTCAGTGGTTTTCACTAAAATGGAAAAGAGAGGGAAAAGAAAGAAGTGTGTGTGTGTGTGTGTGTGTGTGTGAGAGAGAGAGAGAGAGAAAGTGAGAGAGGAAAGAGAAGAGAGAGACCAGAACTGGGGAGGAGTTGTAAATGTAAAGTTAAAGTGTTTTAGTGTTGGGAAGTTATTATCTTTATTTTGAGATCGTCTTTCTCACATTTTTAGTCTTAAAATGGCCTTTCTTTTATAAAACAATAATAGTAGGTGGCAGTTGATTTACATTTAATATCAGTCCCACAGATTTACTTTTTTAAAAAAATAAATTTATGGGCTTCCCTGGTGGCGCAGTAGTTGAGAGTCCGCCTGCCGAGGCAGGGGACACGGGTTCATGCCCCGGTCCGGGAAGATCCCACATGCCGCAGAGCGGCTAGGCCCGTGAGCCGTGGCCGCTGAGCCTGCACGTCCGGAGCCTGTGCTCCGCAACGGGAGAGACCACAACAGTGAGAGGCCCATGTACCACAAAAAAATAAACAAATACATACATACATAAATTTATTCATTTATGTTTTTTTTTTTTTTTTTGGCTGCGTTGGGTCTTCGTTGCTACACGCGGGCTTTCTCTAGTTGCGGTGAGCGGGGGCTACTCTTCGTTGCGGTGTGCAGGCTTCTTATTGCAGTGGCTTCTCGTTGCGGAGCTCGGACTCTAGGCATGCAGGCTTCAGCAGTTGTGGCACTCGGGCTCAGTAGTTGTGGCCCGTGGGCTCTAGAGCACAGGCTCAGTAGTTGTGGCACAGGGGCTTAGCTGCTCCACAGCATGTGGGATCTTCCTAGACCAGGGTTCGAACCCATGTCCCCTGCATTGGCAGGTGGATTCTTAATCACTGCACCACCAGGGAAGTCCTAAGTCCCACAGATTTACTTTTGAACCTTTCTAAAATCTAAAATTCTTGGGACCACTGTCCTAACCTATTAATTCACTATGGTTGATAAATAGATCTTCAACATCCATAAGCTAAAATATTTAATTTTCAAGAAATATGGAACATAAAAATCAGTGTTTCAGAAACATAAAGATGAAAAATACAGCATCATATAGCAAACCTGTACTATCTTTTTTGATTCTAACCAATTTGCTATTAAGGAAAAAGAAATGAAAATATTTAAACAAATATTGCATTCCTCATAACATGCTTCATTCCAAGATACTACATTTGGTGAATATTCGAATACCTGAGGCTGCATTATCACAAACTAGAGCAAACCTTTATGGCACAAGTATAATATCTTAATAATGTTTTATACTTAGCCTCTAAATTTAAAAATGCATATTTTAAAACATCCTCCAAAGTTAGATGTTAATATTAGAATTAAGAAAGTCACTGAAAACTAGTATATACCAGTATTTATTGTGGTTCTATCTAAGGTAAAGATATTAGGGTATTTTTTCTATAATTTTCAACTTTCAGTCAGGAAATAGTTTTATAATGGAAATAGTTTTATAATCATAAAACTCCAAATGTTTTCAAAAAGTCATAACTGCTTGAGACTTTAAGGCCTTGATACTGTTTGGTCAGGGTTTTTTGCCATTTTCTTTCCTATGATCTATAACAAAAAGCTCACTGTACTTAATAAGTCTCAAGGCCATCTCTTGTGAAAACTCCACGTGTCACTGTAGTGGATTCATTGTAGTAGGAATCTGTAATCATTGTTGCATCTTCTGCAGAACATAATTTTCTATATCCTAAACGATTACTCAGCTTGGTATAGAATAACATATTCTGTTTCATATTTACTGAGGGAGAAACTTTTGTTTTTGTTTTTTTTCTGAAGAGCTGAGAAGACAACCGTAGTTGTCATCCAGTAAACAATAATGTACATGTTACTCATTATGTTAGTCATAGAAAAGTAAGCCTGTTGTTTTATTGTACAAAAATACTTAAAATAAGAATAAAATTATCTTTAATAAAATAGTACAATCTGTATCATTGTTACTGTACTTTTTGGCCTTATAATGTTAAGAGATGCCCTGGTTCTGTGGGGTTGCTCAGTCATAAACTGATATTAAAAAATAATCATAATAAAAGGAAGGCAAAAGCTTTAAAGGAATTCAGATCAGCGTACGGGTAGTCTTATTAAATCTGATGCTAACTCACTGCATTGGAAAATCAGCTTTCCCAAGACACTAACAAGTCAAGCTTTAGTGTCACAAGCTAGCCATGGAGTCTCATGGATGTTTTTGGTTTGTGTGTTTGGACTTCTGTCAAATATAGTGTAGATAGTCTTTAAACAAAAAAACTCAGGCTTGTGTGTGTAGGTTCATTAATAAGAACATTGCAATAAGTTTAAAGGGTAATAAGGCTTAAGTTAGAAAGGCTGTTGTTTGTGATGAAAACAGCTTATTTATTACACATTTCTACATTTATTAGATGTATTTTTATTATTAAACTAGAATAGTAAAATCTTACAAGAAGGATAGAGATGATAACTCATAGAATAAGCGTGAATTTTCTTCTTTGTGCAGAGCATTACTTACTAGGCCAAATACATTTTTATGGCTATGCAGTTTAAGGATTTACTTTTTTATTTTATTTTTTTGGCCACACCATGCAGCATGTGGGAACTTTGTTCCCTGACCAGGGATCGAAACTGCGCCCCCTGCATTGGAAGTGCAGAGTCTTAACCACTGAACCACCAGGGAAGGATTTACTTTTTTAAATTATACGTACCTCTGTAACGTTTCACAGATATTCACAAGAAGCAAGTTTTAGCCTTAGTGGAATAGCAAACCCCATGTTTTACACGCTTTGGGTGCTTGATGATTTCAGCTTCTGTTCTTGCACTAGGAGTCCACATGCTTGAACTTAAATTATAATAAAACATTCAAATCATATGTCTATCATCTTCCTTGGATACTTCTTCATTCAGATAATCAAATTTTAAATTTTTCTACCAAAATGAAAAGTTAGTTTTCTGCCTCTTGCCAAGTGGAACAAACTACTATTCATGAAAGAAACAATACCACTCAAATTAGTTCCATATTTAATGTAGATCTAATAGGATATCTAGTATTATAAGGCATATTCTATTAAATATTGTGATTATAACAGTTGAGTTAATGTTTATTATTTTAAGTAAAATGCAATAATATTTATGATAACTTTTATACAATTTAATTTTAAATAATTATATTAGGAAATAAACTGACAACTAATAGGAATTTTAATAGATAACCACTAGAAGGAATGAAAGGTTAATAATTTGGTGGCAAAATTGCCATTAGCAGTACCATAGCCAAAAAATATCTTCTACTTCCACCAACCTAAGTTGAAAAGTAACATCTATATAGTTTCAGAGTTGTACAGTATAGAACACACAGTCTAACAGCTGACACTGCTAAAAGATATATTGATAATGTGAGACTTAAAATTTAACAAGAAAAATTTTGATAATAATAAATACATTTCTTATAAAATTTCATATGTATTCTTACATCCCAGAAATTTATTCTGTGATGACAGTTTTTGACTTCAGCCTTACTTGGCTTTGTATGACAATTGCTCGGCATTTACCTAAAATATATATTTGGTCCACCTCTTAGTTATAGTGATCATCCTAACTGTTGGAGGACAGTAGTATTGCCTGGCCCCTTTCCAACTTAAAAATAACTATAAACAAAAGTGTTAAAGATACGACAGAGGAATTTAAAACTAAGAACCCGGTGATTAGGATGACAAGAAATACCTGAAGCCTTTTTTTCCATCTAAGTCATCAGTGGTGCTGTCCATTAATTAAGTGAATACACTTGTCAGAAGTGATCACAACCTGTGGAGCTAGATAGATTCAGCTGTAACTTTTGTAATAATTTGCCTACTTGTCCTTCAAAAACACGCACCAATGAAGTTCTCTGTGAATAGATGCTACAGATACAAAGAATAAGCCACAGTCTTGCTCCTCAAGAGTTCATGGTTAAAGCAGGAGATGTTTAAAGAAATAATTATGACCAAATAAGACATTATTATTTTGTGGCTGAAACAAAATTGAATTAAATTCTGCTATTTGTTTTTTGTAGTAAACCATTTCAGCTTTTAGGAGAAATACTTTAATAGTACTTTTTTTTTTCCTACTGAAAAATGTTATCTAAACAAAAAGATGCAGTGAAAGATGTAATTTTAATGCTTAACCACCTGTCATTAGTGCCACAGTAATTAGAGCCACAAAACTCTTTGGAAGCTGAAGTCTGGTTGCTTACCTAAATTCTAGTAATACTTAGATAAAGAATTTGTGAAATCTGAACTTTTCCAGTTTTTGCCATCGCCAATGGCGATTAATAATCCAAACAGAGATGTCTTTAATATATGTAATAAATTGATTTTTATTGATTATCGTGTCCAGTAATTCTGAACAGGTACTTTTAATGTTTTCTCTGACCCAAACAAAGGCCCCCAAATTCTCTTCTTATAAGCTAAATGTACTGCTATCTGAGTGCCAAGGAAGTGCCTTCATAAGCTTACATAAAAATAATTGACTTTGTTTGCAATAGGAATATGATGAAGAATGGGCTAAGAAAATTCAGAGTGAAAAGTTTCGCTGGCATAACTCTCAGTGGCTGGAGATGGTAGAGAGTCGCCAGATGGATGAGAGTGAGCAGTACTTGTATGGTGATGATCGAATTGAGCCATACATCCATGAAGGAGACATTCTTGAGAGACCTGACCTTTTCTACAGCTCAGGTAAAATGATAACCAAAGCAAAAATAAGTAGTCTGTGTGTGTGATATAAATAGGGATTTTTGTCTGCCAACCTTGCTCATTCCCACGCTTTGTAAGCACTTCTTTTAGTATATAAATGGCCTTCTGCTAATGATTTTAGACATAACATCAGTACACATACCAAGCAAACCTATTAACTCACCATTATTTTTTTCCAAGTTAGTCTTTGATGTGATCCCCATTAAAAAGGCTGTGACCAGGAAAGTTAATTGCTCTTAGTTTATTATTTTCTAGAATGTGTAACTTAAAATGACATCTTCAAGATTTCTGACTTCTGTTTGAAAATGTGATATTTTTCTCTATTCTGCATTTATTTAAATGTATAATTTACTAATTGATGTTTTCTTTTCCAGTGTGTTTCATTTTAACAGTCTCATTTTGCCATGGTTTTGCTTTAGTTTCGAACTAGTAACCCCTGTTTGGTTCTCTGGTTGGGAAGATTTAGACACTTTATAGCAATAGTTTTTTCATTCTAAACTCTTGCTAGTATTTTCAAGGCAAAATTTAATTTTTACATAGATCTTACATACCCTTGTTGATTCTGCCATCCTGCCTTTTTTCCAGGGATTTTGGAACTAAGAACAGTAAGTTTTTGCATATTCTCCCTTTTAATGTGTTGCACTGTTACCGGTATTAATTACTTTATTGAAGTCATTTAGTTGAAGAGCCCAAAGTAGGGATTTCTAACTAAGATCTTTAGCAGGTTGCAAATAAAAAGCATTTAAAGTAATTGTATCTGAATTAATGGCTCACCTTTTTTTCCTACTATGTATTCATTCATATATTTTCATAATTGTATGCTGTGCATATTGCCCTTAAGGCTGCATTATTTTTATATTTGATATAGATGCTTGAATCCTAGAAAATTGGTACTTTACTTTGAAAATTAAATAGATTTCTTCCTAACTGAACTTTACAGTAGTTATGAAGTACTGCTTTGAGTTTCAAACCAGCTGGAGTAGTTGATTAATTTCAACCAACCAGAATTTCTTAATTCAGTAATGGCAAGCAGCTGTTCCTTACCTAGTCAGATATTCATGAAGTAAAATGATGTAAAATATATATGATGTGAATTTTTTGATAATGGAAATCAGAATTTCTTGGAATCGGTTTTCTTGCTTTGAAAATTGATAGATAGCTACTTTTCAGTGTGAATCAATGAGCAGTTTCCAAAAATGCGTAAAACTTGTAACCACCTCAGTATTTAACTTTGTTTTAATACAATTAGAATTTCAGAACAGATTTCTGAAAGATTATACCACTTTTCCAAAATTAATTCATTTAAGTTGACCCCTTAAAATGAAAATCATAACATTTTTCTGTGAGATACAATTAAAATGTACAACCTATGCTTTTGTGAGAAATCTGAATTGTACACATTTTTATATATCTAAATTTAGAAACAGCCACAGCTGATGGAAAAATAAATAAGTTTAAGCATTCGAGGGGTGAAATGTTATCTTTAGATAACCTCATGGTTGTTTTTTTATACCTATAGCCTGATGATATGGTACACACTTGACAGCAGAGATTACATTGCTATGAGTTTAAAGATATAATTCTCATATCAAGCCACCTGTACTTTTTTAGTTTATTATTTTACCTACTTTATTTTTCATGAATAGTTCATCAACTAAGTGAGTCTCTGTGGTGTTTTTGATATGTCATAGAAATCTCGACAATGCTAGTCTCTTGTCTTTTATTGTGTGCAGTTGTATCTTCAGAAACATCAGATAAATTTGTAATACTGCAGATTTGTTGGGATGCTTTAGCTATCTTACTTAAGTCTCTGGGTCTCCATGAAACTTTAGGCTGCTTCTGATAAAAGCAACTGCAGTAGTTTTTCAACCACAGAGTTTAAGCTAAATGGCCAGTGATACCCTGGTCTTATTTTTTATTTAAAAATGAAATAACATTTGCTACTTCCTGGTCATTAGTATTGCCCTCTATGCTTTCCAACTGTTAAACATATCAAAATGTATCTGTTTCTTTCTTGCTATTATTTTAAAAAAGGACCCTCGGTTCTGTTACCTGAAATAGAAATCTACTTATACATCTCCTTATAGTTACATTATTTTTTTTTTCTTAGTCTAAAATAATTGTGATTGCAGTTACTGACTAATTTCCTTTTCTATCATGAAAATGATGCTGTTTGCTTTAGTACTTTTTACCCACAGAGGAAGTATATTATAATTTATAAAGCGGTATTGCTACTACACACTTCTAAATTATTTGTTACTTTTTTGCTTTTGTTCTTCATTCATTGTGATGAATCTTATTCTTAGCATGTATTATGTAATTATATTACAGAATATGAAGCTTAAAATGGTTTATTTCTGTCTCAGGATCATTGTAAAACCATAATTTTCATTTACCTATGTGTTTATGTGATGTATCTTATCAGGTGTAAACAAATAAGTTAGGATTTATCTATTTTAGTCATTTCTTTTTCTCATTTTCTTCACTCTTGATATCTGTTTCCTCCCACAGTCATGATTTCACTTTTAGCTAGTTCACCAAAGAGCCTAATACTACATTTTCATTTGACTTTTAGAAATAAAGTTTACTTCAGTAACAATATATAAGAAGATACTGAGTTTTTGTATTTACTTTTATTCACAATATGTATAAGCCAGTTTTTTTTGACTGAGTTTCAGAAATGAGAAAGTTGATAAATTATCTATGCTGGCAGTAAATTTGCTTTGATTTCATTCTTGTTCCAATACATACCCCATTTTACTCATAACCACATTTATCATCATTACTTAGAGCACCTCAAGAAGGTGTGTTATATAACTATGGTCTAAAAGGTTTCATGTAATTTAATAACCTAAATGTATATAATGCTCTACAGTTTACAAAGTGCTCTGGTATATATCCTCTCTGTCTTCTATTTGTTCTCTGGGCATTTAAATGTTACGTGAAATTCTTTGATTCCTTGTTGCTATCTTTGAAACAGTAAGGTTAGAGTAGGAACTTCAGAAGGACACTCCTAGATTTATCTGAATACGTGATTACAACCAAAAATACATGATTCCTTTTCAGTATTTCTATGAAAATTAATTTTGGTTACAGAATGCTGAGAAACAGATAATTCCAAAGAAGTTGAAGTGCTTGAGTTGATGATTTAAGATATAATTTAACTTTTATACTTCATTATAGTGAAGAATGATTGCTCATATATCAGAGTTACCTAAATTTTGTCAAGTCATTAAAGGGCAGTGTAGAAGCTGTAGTTTACTGAATGAATTGCAGGGCCTTAGGATTATTAAAAATTAAGTTCAGAAGTATAAATTTACTCTTTATTCACATATCAGGCTTATTGTATTACTAAACTTACTGTATTCTAGGTTTATAAAATTTCTTAAACTAGTTGTATTCTGGGTTTATAAAATTTCTGGCTGAATCTTTAAACTCAAAATTTTTTTAGTTTCATCTCTATTTGATGAGATCCCCGTTTGTAGTTCCCTGTATTCCATTTATCCTTTTTACTCATTTTTCCCTTTGAAGACAATGAGAGCTCTGAATCAAAATGGAGATGTTGAGAATTTGACAACAGTTTTTCATTTAAGTTCTTCCTCATCTGATTCACTTCACTAGATTGTGTTTCATGTAATATAAACTTTTAATGTACAATTCAGGTATTTTTATTTGGTTGTATTTATATCTGAGTGTTATATTTCTGAGTTTAGAATCTTTTATGCTGCTGGCATGCTGAATATCTTTGTATTCATTTTCAAAGTGTGGTATACATTTTATTTTGGCATTTTACTTAGCTTTGTTCCTCTAAAATTGGCAGATTTCTTAACTCCTGATCCTAAATTATTTGGTTTTAATTTAACAGAGAAACTTGTTGATTTTTGTGGTTTTCACCTTGTTAATTTTAGCCAAACTTTCACAGTCTTAGATCCATAGAAAATTAATCTTTTTAGCCGCTTAACTGTCAATCTATGGTGTCTTGGCATTCCCCTAATTTCATTTTTTGTAACTTTTTTTGTGTTTAGCTGGACTTTTGGTTTATAGAATTTTTAACTTTTAGAGGACACAGAAACTGGACTAAATATTACATACTTTTTAGCTACCTCTTAAGTATTTTAAATTTACTAAAGTAATAAGGTAAATACCAGAGGTATTATTAACAATTCAACAATTAAATAATAATGCAAGTCTTTAGTATATGGTATGTAACAAATGGATATATGTAACAAATGAGTAGTACAGGAGTCTTATGGAAATACAAATTATTTTTACCTATTCATTTCCCAACTCTATTAATCTTTACCATCTATTCGATTTTTAATACACTTACTCCTAAACAGATTTTATCATTTAATTCCCAGCTGTCTATCAATACTCAAATCAGTTACACCTCTGCCTCCCTCCCTTCCCAAGTAGGATTTTCTAACCCCTACAGAACACAGTAATCCTTCTGTAGCTTTTTCAGCCTCCAGCATTCATTTAGTACTATATCCCTTCCTGTTGTGTATCATTTATTAATGAAATGTATTATTTAATTGCATCTTAAGTGTCTATTTGTATTTCACTTAACCTGAAATTCCTGAAAAAAGAAATTATGTATTCTAAGTTTTTCTACAGGACCTAGCAAAGTATTATTGCATGTGGTAGGTGTAAAATGATTGTCTGGTGACTGAATAATTTGCTTACTATGTGCCAAATTTATAAACTATGTTGTGGATACCACCTAACCAACAAGTGACATAGAGGTCACTTACCAACCAAGAATACTTTCAGAAAAGGAAACTTTAAAAGGCCTCAGAGCTTTTCAAATAGTAATTACAAAAGCCATATACTAAAATACATTGGTTCTATGCATAAGACAGCCCTGAAGCCATCACTTAGATCTTTTTTCCTCAGATTCTTCTTATTCTTAACTTACTCATAATTCTATCAAAAATAGGTCATCTGGATTCTTAGATTGGAGTGAATGAGAAAGTAGTATCACCCTAAAATCAGCAAGAAGTAATAATAAAGACTTAGATTTAGGAAAAGGAGCACTTTATAAGCAAAGAAAAAGTACTCAAAAAGCATAGTAGTGTAGCCACATAGCGTAGGTAATCAAATATATCTAATAACCTAGGGCATTACTATATAATAATTGATGTTTATAATGAAGATTGAGTTATCAAGAAGTTTTAAAATTATATTCAGTATACTTTTTAAAAACACAGGAAATATAAAATGTATTTTCAAGGATTTCTAACCCAAGTTTGTGTGTTTGTTTTAAGGTTTGACACTTAAAGTGTCAAGCATTGCTTATATAAAAATTCACTTATTTGAAATGTATAATTCCCTAATCATACTACACAAATGAAGCTGTCTGGGTATAAAATGTCGGACATACTAGAGTGTTGGTCTTTACCGAAACCATGCTATTTAATGTCTCTTCTATTTCCTTACTCATTCTGTTTCTTAGCCTGGAAGGTTTATTGTCCCTCACTATCCTACCTCATCCCTTAACTTTTGTTGTCTTCTCCACAAGACTAGAAGCCCCTTGAAGGCAGAGATTGTCTTATTCATCTCTGTAATAAAATAGTACTACCACATAGTAGATGCTCAATAAATGTCCAATCATTGTAAAGAATACTTAAGTATGTATGCTCTTCTGTTCATACTCCCAGAGAGAATTGAATATCATGCTAACATTTTTCTTCCAGATTAAATATACAGGTTATTTTCTATTGTGTTACTTGATAGAACAGTTGCCTTTTTATTCCCTGCAAAGATGTTTCACTAGTTACTATTTTCTTTCTTCCTAGATGGATTAGTTGCCTCTGAAGGAGCCATGAGTCCAGATTTCTTCAATGATTATCACCTTCAAAATGGAGATGTAGCTGGGCAGCATTCATTTCCTGGCAGGTAAGCAGTCTTCCAAGAAAAATCTAATATATGCTGTTCCCCTTGTTTTTGAAAAGCTAAAATTCTCTTCACTTCCCATTTTTCTTTTTCCATTAAAGAGTAAAAAAAAAAAAAAAAAAGAATCCTGAGTATTTTCAAGAACATACTCATTTGATTTTAAATTAATTATGAAGTCACATTTTGTATGTAAAAAAATGAAGATCACAGTTCTAAAAAAATGTGTGTGTGTGTATATATATATGTGTGTGTGTGTGTGTGTGTGTGTGTGTGTGTATATATATATATATATATATATATATATATATATATATATATATATATATATATGCTTCCTCGCTTTGGAAAATACAGGCTGTCTATTGAAATAGACAGTACTTTTGCCAAATTAATGACCCAGATTGTTTCATAAGTGTTTTCCAAAGCCAATAAAATATAAAATAAGAACACAATACATGTATTTTTTTTAACTTTGTTCTTTTTTTTTAACATCTTTATTGGAGTATAATTGCTTTACAATGGTGTGTTAGTTTCTGCTTTATAACAAAGTGAATCAGCTATACATATATATATATCCCCATATCTCCTCCCTCTTGTATCACCCTCCCTATCCCACCCCTCTAGGTGGTCACAAAGCACCGGGCTGATCTTCCTGTGCTATGCAGCTGCTTCCCACTAACTATCTAGTCTAAATTTGGTGGTGTACATATGTCCATGGCACTCTCTCAGTTCATCCCAGCTTACCCTCTCAGTTCGTCCCAGCTTACCCTCTCAGTTCGTCCCAGCTTACCCTTCCCCCTCCCCGTGTCCTCAAGTCCATTCTATAGTAGGTCTGTGTCTTTATTCCTGTCCTGCCCCTAGGTTCTTGAGAACCATTTTTTCTTCTTCTTTTTTTAGATTCCATATATATGTCTTAGCATACAGTATTTGTTTTTCTCTTTCTGATTTACTTCACTCTGTGTGACAGACTCTAGGTCCATCCACCTCACTACAAATAACTCAATTTCATTTCTTTTTATGGCTGAGTAATATTCCATTGTATATATGTGCCACATCTTCTTTATGCATGCATCTGTCAGTGGACACTTAGGTTGCTTCCATGTCCTGACTATTGTAAATAGTGCTGCAATGAACACTGTGGTACATGACTCTTTTTGAATTATGGTTTTCTCAGGGTATATACCGAGTAGTGGGATTGCTGGGTCATATGGTAGTTCTATTTTTAGTTTTCTAAGGAACCTCCATACTGTTCTCCATAGTGGCTGTATCAATTTACATTCCCATCAACAGTGCAAGAGGGTTCCCTTTTCTCTACACTCTCTCCAGGATTTATTGTTACAATACATGTATTTTAACAATTATTCAGACATCACCATTTTAAAAAGTTGATGCTTTGATTAAATTAAAGACTTTTCCTCCCTTCATAGCATTCAAATAAAATATTTAAGGAAAAAAAAACCTAACATGCCAGCATTGTTGTACAATTATAGTAAAGTTTCCCCCAACAGAGATCCTGCTTCATTACTGGTCTCATAGATTTTTTAAGTCTTGCCAGAAAGTGTAAATAATAATTTTCCCTTCATATCATTGCTAGAGGTGTAATATTTTAATTTAGAATGACTATTGAAATTTCACATTAAAATGGTCCAATGAATAGGTGTAGTCTTTTTGCCCTTAAGACTAGTTTTTCTTTAGATTATTGATTTAATTTTCTCTTCTAAAATTATAATTTTATTAACATAAATATTTATGTTTGGAGGATGTGTTTAAGAATACAGTTGTGGGCTTCCCTGATGGGGCAGTGGTTGAGAGTCCGCCTGCCGATATAGGGGACACAGGTTCGTGCCCCAGTCTGGGAAGATCCCACATGCCGCGGAGCGACTGGGCCTGTGGGCCATGGCCACTGAGCCTGGGCGTCCGGAGCCTGTGCTCCACAACGGGAGAGGCCACAACAGTGAGGGGCCCGCGTACCGCAAAAAAAAAAAAAAAAAAAAAAAAAAGAATACAGTTGTGACCAATGTGTTACAACTCTTGAATCATCACTTGTAGTAAGCCATTTTAATTCAATAGTAATAATTATTGCAACCATTATCAATTATCTATTATGTATAATTAATTTTGCAAATATTTATTATGTTTATTTTAACCTACTTAGCAAGATTATTATAATGTCTATTTTCATAGACATTTTAAAAATGAAGAAATCAAGGCTCTAATAATTTAAGTAACCAACTAACACATGTAGGATGATAGAGAAAAAAATTTGAACTTAGGTCTATATGTCTTATGGTCTTTCCAGCATAACACAGTATGTAATTTTGAAGGAAACATAGCATATTATAGTGACTTTTAAGTGTTTTTTTGTTTTGTTTTGTTTTGCCACAACCCATATTAAGAAATACCTTTCATATTGCAACCCAGTACACACATACATATTTATATATATATACATATGTTATATATATACACACACATATATATAAAACAAAAAATTCTTAAAACAGTAATTAATTACTCTTACTATCTGTAATGCACAATGATATATTCTATTTTAGTCTATTCAATTTTATTTTTAAAATGCAGATTGCAACCCACTATATTGATTTCACAACCCTCTGTTGGTCGTGACAAAAGTTAAAAGCATAGTGGAAAAATACAGGGGTATTTTATGAAATGTAATAACCTTATATGTAGTTCAGTAGTCTTTAGTGAACTTTAAATAAATAATAACACTTTAGAAATAGTTTCATTGGTGTACTGGATTGTCATGATGAGAAACTACTTGCCTTAGGGGGAAAAAAATTAAACATGGTTAAATACCAGAAGCATATGGCTTTTGATTACTTCTGATGTCTCTGTCTATGTTAGCTATAATTATTTAAATAGAGATTCTCTTTAATTATTATAACTATTATACTCCATCATGTGACAATTCACTGTACAAATGTTTTCTGAAACATAATTAGAAAAGGAAGAGGTTATTTCATTATATAATCCTAATGTTTATATTGAAAATTTTTGCTGATAGCATTTAAAAGATTAATTTTTCTGCCATTTATGTTTCACTATGAACAAAACATTGTTTTTGTGTGATACTAACCATGCATTGCTTATTTGAGAAAGACATGATTTTTTTCTATAGTTATGTGATTTTAAAGAACCTGAACATTTTCATTAAAATTGAATATCCAAAGGAATGAACTTGAACTCAACTCAGCAAAATCTTTCATTTCTGGTTTTCAAAAATGGTCATTTTATAAAACAATAAATATGTTTAGAGAGATGGCTATACTCAAAGAGTAAGTTATGTACTGTGTCCAAAGATTTCAGGATTTTATTCCTCAGTTCTGTTAACAAGTTGTTTTTTAAAAGACTGGGAAAGTTCTCTTACCTTTGTGCCTTTAGCTCCTTTTCAAGAATAAAAATATATAAGTAGCTTTGTTCACATCATAAAAAACACATCACAGCAATGTTGGTTTAAAGGATTAGTTAATAAAACTTCATGTAGACTATATATTTTTTCAAATCAAAAGAGTGATATACTTATTTATTATAATCATTTTGAATTGAGAATTGTTTGCCCTTTCAAAAGAACTTCCCTTGAGAAAGCTAAGTCTTTCATCTCTTGTCTTTTGTAATTTTTCAGGCCTTAAATCATGTAACTGTATCATTTTCTCTTTGTATTTCCAGAAGAAATAATTTACTATGAATTTCCTCAGTTTTTTTCTAAGTAACAGATCAAATAAAAAGGGACTCTAAATTTTATCAGCAGATATACAGAGAAAGCTTACAGTATAACCAAAAATTCATAGTTGTTCTTTGCTACATTTTTTATTGACCTTCTCTAGAATCATTTACTCTTTCTTTTATGAATCTTTTTTGTTGTTAGGATTGTCTTCTAATAGGATTTCTTTGTTCTTCTTTGATAGCAACAAACCATGGATCTTAACTCTGGCTTATTTTCTTTAATTCTACAAAGATTTAAGTATTTTAAATTGTTCCATAATTATTCACATATTTTGGCATGATAATTTTTATGCATAATGTCCCAAATGTGAAATTTTAAACTAATGGCTACCTTTAGGCTTCTGATATCCAATAGGTAAATTTAAAACCTATTAGACCAAATAACATTGACTTAAAATGATGCTTTTGAAATATTTCATTTTAATTGATTTTAAGCAAAATGGGAATATTTTTTGAAAAATGTAGACAGAAGGTGTTGAACTCTTATTCTTCATCTTTACTGTGAAGATGAGAATAAGCAGACGTATTGAACAACATGAAGAATTTGGGTTAATTATGGAAGAATAATGTCTTGATTGAATTTTGAATATTAAAAAAGCTGATTTTAAAAGCAGGAAATGTTATCTATTTTGAGGTGGTTTTTTTTTTAACATCTTTATTGGAGTATAATTGCTTTACAATGGTGAGTTAGTTTCTGCTTTATAACAAAGTGAATCAGTTATGCATATACATATGTTCCCATATCTCTTCCCTCTTGCGTCTCCCTCCCTCCCACCCTCCCTATCCCACCCCTCTAGGGGTGGGAAAGCACCGAGCTGATCTCCCTGTGCTATGCGGCTGCTTCCCACTAGCTATCTATTTTACGTTTGGTAGTGTATATATGTCCATGCCACTCTCTCAGTCTGTCACAGCTTACCCTTCCCCCTCCCTATATCCTCAAGTCCATTCTCTAGTAGGTCTGTGTCTTTATTCCTGTCTTACCCCTAGGTTCTTCATGACATTTTTTTTCTTAAATTCCATATACATGTGTTAGCATACTGTATTTGTCTTTCTCTTTCTGATTTACTTCACTCTGTATGACAGACTCTACGTCCATCCACCTCACTACAAATAACTCAATTTCATTTCTTTTTATGGCTGAGTAATAGTCCATTGTATATATGTGCCCCATCTTCTTTATGCATTCACCTGTCGATGGATACTTAGGTTGCTTCCATGTCCTGGCTATTGTAAATAGAGCTGCAATGACATTTTGGTACATGACTCTTTTTGAATTATGGTTTGCTCAGGGTATATACCCAGTAGTGGGATTGCTGGGTCGTATGGTAGTTTTTTTTTTCTTTAAATCAGGAAAATTGTCCAGATGACTTACAGATTCATTCCCTGTTCTTCATCATGTATCTTTGATTAACAAGCAGTGTCAAGTTAATTGGAATAGTAATAATATTTTAAAAATGTACAAAATGTGAATTTTTATAATTACCATTGTTTCTAATGATTTGAGAACATGAAACAGCATACCAGTGCCAAGTGGCATGCTATTCAACCAGTAATCGTGACTAGTGGGTTCAGGTAAAGTAGATAATCCCAAGTTTCTGCAAGGTAAAGAATAAATTTCTAATTTGTGTAAGAGTTTTTGTTTTTTAATTGTTCACAGAAAAATTCTTCAGTTTCTTCCTAAAATAACCATGTTTAGTAATGGGACAAGTCTGTTAAAATGGGGTAACTGAGTCAAATTTAGAGTATTGTTTAAACAGTTCAAATTGTATATTTCTTAAAATCCAAGTCGGGGGGGTCCTTCTTAATCTGAATGTCTGCATTTTTGTAATGTAGCAGGGCAGTTTAATTGGAAACAGTGAAAACTGTTAAACTCATCCATCCTATTCTACAAGGGAGACTGGATGTTTGATAAAATACATACTGGCAGTTGGACAGCGAATCCTGGGTTTTAGACATGTGTCACTATCAGTTTGAACCTCTTGGCACCAGAATTTCCCAACATTTTGAGGTAATGCAAAGTGTATTAGGGCTCCAAGGCATTAGCTATAGAGTTGACATTGCCAGAGGGTCAGATGTAAATCTTCCCCTCCCAAAACCTGAACTGGCCGTTAGAAAGTAAAGTGGAACTTGCTATTGAAGCTAATTAAAAATAATAGGAGTAAGACTAGCCTTTTTTCCCCTTATATACAATGTATCCGTACCATATTTTTGGACAGTTTTTTTTATTATAACTCTTACTTTTCAAGACTAACAAGAACCTTATGTTGAGTATTTTTAAACTGCTTCCAGCTTTTACAAATCAGTTTTTGTTGCAGTAAAAATGGTCCATTTTTCTTTTATAAGAATCCAATTTTCATAAACTGGAAAAAAATTTCAGAGACTGCTTAGGTTTCCTTGGGGCTTTGAAAAATATTTTTCAGAGGGCCTGAAGATCTCCTCTGTGGTTGGCACAGTGATGTCATCTACTGACCATTTCACTAGAGTCAGAGATGAACTAGATGTGTGCATTATTGAGCCATCTGAATCTTACACTTTCATTTTCTGTGTATATGCCTACCTCTTTTTTTTCTTTCTTAGGGTACTTGGTGATTAACTTTTCTGTTCATTATATGTATTGTATATTTCACATATACACCTTTTATTCTGTTCTCTCTAATATATTTTCTTTAAAACATTAAATCACGGTTGAAACATTAGTTGCACTTTTTAAAATTGTACTGACTAGAACTAACACATTATTTTCTTAATATATGAGAAATAATCTTTTATCCAAAATTTTAAATGTATAATTTTTCCTAAGACAGGGACTCTACCTGTAAAAATTAGACTTATTTCTTTAGCTATAAGGCCACCTTCATTAAGCTCAGCCATTTAGTTGACTCAGTTATTTCACTTGAGAAAAGCAACCTTAAAATTAAATATTGCCTGTCTAAAAGGCATTGTGTAGTATTTACCGACCTTTTTAATTATTCCTAGAACTATATATTAGGGTATTATTTCAAAGCAGTTATTCAGAAGATAAATCAAATTATTATCTATATTACAACCCTTAATTTGGCAATCGAGAAATTCTCATATATTGAGATAAAATTAAATATGCCTATAAAATCCCTTATTTGATAAGTCCTATATCAATTTTAATTGATAAACCAAACTCTTCCATTTGTTCTAATAGTTTAAGTTTTAGTGACCTTCATTACTGTGGCAGTAATGTAGACATTATGTGGAAGGATCAAAAGAAAGTGAAAAGAACTTCATAGAAACATTTCCCTTTGATAGATATTGGAGACCAACCATTTGTTCAGCAGCATTGTAAGAACTAAATGAATTATAAAATACTTATTAAATCTTTTAAAGATAATCATTTTAAAAAACACTGCTTTATTTAGTGTGTAGCTTTTTTGTTCCTAATTTCTTTATAACTTTTTCTCAGAGGAGAACATGCTTCATGAAGTCTTTAAAAAAACTCCTGACTTTAGTTAGTAATTTTTCCAGACATGGTGAATATAAAATAAAGCAGCCAGATTCTGTTTTCACCTATCAGTTGCCAAAGATTTTCTAATGCTAATACCCACACATGGGAGCAAAGAGGTACTCTGATACACTTCTTGTGGGACTTAAATGGACAAAACCTTTGTGAAATATAATTGGTAACAGAGAACAGAAGCCTAAAATTGTATACTTCCTTAATTCTGTAACTTCATTTCTAAGAATATATCCTCATGAAATAATCAGAGATAAAGACTGGATAAATGATTGTGTGATTTATTTCTATCAAGAAAATATATACATTGAGTATCATGAGATACACTTACCTAATTGGGGAATAAATGTTATTTTTTAGTACCTACTTTTGTGCCACATGATTTTGTCCACATATTAGATTATATTATACCAGTGTTCTGATTTAAGTAAATATGAAAGTCAAAATAGGTAAAAATAGATATTTAGCAATAGATATTTACTTTATATAAAATTCATCTTTTTAAAGAATTGACCCCAGAGACCTTTTAATTTGCTTTTTTCTTATTGAGAAAAATTTTGAATAAAACTGTTATTCACCTATGATGTTTTGACAGCATAAAATTGAGTACACCACTGCCACATCTGTAATTCTAGTAATGAAAGCTGACAGTATGTTTGAAATATTTGGTCATTCCATTTATATTTTTTTGCATTATTAAAACATTATGATTAACAGTGCATAATATTTTTTTAAAAAACCTTGCTGAATGTTTTGTTCAGGCACTGTTATACATTTTATTTACTCTTTGTTTTTCATATGCACATTTGCAAAGTTCCCTAATACTTGTTCTTAGCTGTATCTAAGTTGGGATATTTGCAAGAGTTGCTTCTCACTTTAAATGGAATTTTGTTAAATCATGATTAAAACATATACAGCAGAACCTCTATAGAAACCATGGTGTTGGGTAACAAGACAATATCCTGTTTACTTTTAAAAGTTACTCTGTTTCAGGGTATATGATTTGATCTAAAAATATCCAGATCTGTGCAAATGTTTATTATAATTGTATTTGGTTGTCCAAATGACATTGTTTTTAGTATGTATAAACATGTATTTCACACTCAGTAATAATTGCTACAGCTAGGTATAACCAATAGAAATAATCTTAAGTTCTTCCCACCTTCATTAGTATTAACTAATCAAAAATGCATGGTAAAAATTTCTTGAAATGAATAAAACCATTCATAAGAAATAATACTATATGACAGGTAAAATCCCATCTAAGATAATGAAGTGGTTAAAAATGTGGGATGGTGAAAACAGGAGAACAAGAGTGGCAATAGCTGTGTAACACAGTTCTGATGAGAAAATCAAACCAATGCAAATAAATGGTTTTTTTACACTATGAGACTTGCTGTAACACAATCCTTACATTAAATCACATTACATTTTTTTCTCTCTAGATACTCTCATAACAATTCTGCTAGTTTTCTTTCTTTTTTTTTTTTTTCAGAAGATGGAATGTCTTTGGAGCTTTCTAAAAGTTTTAAAGAATAAAATGTTTAAGGCACTTTTTTGGCCTAAATCTTAGTATACCAGGACGAATAACTTGCATGTAGCTAACACTTATATCATCATAGGTCTCATTTGACTATCAACAGTGTGTGAGGTATATAGGGCAAAGAGTAGTATTGGCCCTGTTTTAACAAATGTAGAAATTAAGACTCAGAGATTTTTAAGGGACTAGCCCAAAACCAGTTAGGTAATAAATAGTGAAGCCTTTAGGTTTGGTAAGAGCCAGCATTCTTAGTATTACACCATTACTGCCTCCAAAAGGCAAGCAGATATATTAGTCTTAACAGTGAACTGTGCTTTAGAAAATTTTAGAGTAAGTGTTATCAAACTTCAGAGTAAGATATGTAGGTTTTTTTGCATGATACAATATATTATTCACTTATTTTGCTTTAATATGCTGTATATGGCTTACTGCAAATTGGTATTTAGATTGCTTGGAGAACAAGTTGCTAAAAATTTATCAACACATTAAGTAACTAATTAGTTCACTACCATTAAATTCTTTTAAGTAGTTCATTAAGTTCTCTACAGATTAATCCATTTGTATAAAAAATGAGGATGAAATGAGTGGGATAATCTCAGTCTAGAAGGGTTAATGTCTCATGCAAATCATTTATTTAGCTAATTAACCAATGTAAATGTTTATATACATGATGCTATTATTTTATGCCTATAAATGAATCTTCATATATTAGTCTTAGTTGACTTATTTGTTTAGACTTTTTAATAGAGAAAACTTCTTTCTAACCATAAAAGGGCAAGGAAATTCAGTTCCACTGCTTGGACACTAATGATTTGCATTTCCCAAGGAAAATTGAATTAGATTTTATTAGTAAATTGGGCCTATAACTTTTAAGGCCAGATTCTATTAGATTATCACACATCAGCATTAGCAAATTGTAAACTTTACTGAAATATAGAAATACAAGCCAAAAATCAAGGCTAAGAATCCTGGAAACCTGGGAAGATGTTTTATCCTAGAGAAATTATACTGACTTGAAAAAGTATTTTAAGCGATTTACTTTCCTTTGGAAATTTAGAAACAAGAGAAGAAGTTGGTGACAGACTGCTCTCATCAAATTCGTGTTAATTTTCAATCTGGTGATCTGAGCTAAGTTTTTGGAGGTATGCATGTTAGCTATATGTAAAATCCAAAGATGCTCCCAAAGGAAACCAAATTTATTGTCACTTTATTAGGACTTTCATTTAGGAGAAGAAATTCAGCATAATTGAGTCTATAAATGAAAAAAATAATCTGAATATGACTAGATCCTGTAAAAATGTTAAGACATCAGTTATGGTGTAGCTTTGTACTAGAAGAAATGAATGGGAGTTAGTCCATTCATGACTAGGAAGTTCATTATATCACCACCATTTAAGAGTGATTATCCAATGTTAAAGTTCATACATTTTTATACATATTAATAGCATTTTTGTTGGCTGTACAGATATATAAAAATTAGTTATAAATTTTAAAAGAAAGTAGAAAGTCCTTAAGCAAAGGTGACTGCTTTTATGACATATTTGACCTATGAAATGCTCTTATTTTCAAAAAATAATGGGTTTTTTTTTAAAGGGAATAGGATGCAGATTACCATTATAATTTTATTTATTTATTTATTTATTTATTTATTTATTTATGGCTGTATCAGGTCTTAGTTGTGGAACGCAGGATCTTTCATTGCAGGATCTTTTGTTGTGGCATCTTTCATTGTGGTGCATGGGCTTTTCTCTAGTTGTGGTGCACGGGCTCTCAGGCTCAGTAGTTGTGGTGCACAGGCTCCAGAGCGCATGGGCTCTGTAGTTGCGACATGTGGCACTCTAGTTGTGGAGTGCAGGCTCAGTAGTTGCGGTGCGTGGGCTTAGTTGCCCCGCGGCATGTGGGATCTTAGTACCTGACCAGGGATGGAACCTGAGTCCCCTGCATTGGAAGACATTCTTAACCACTGGACCACCAGGGAAGTCCCAGATTACCATTACAAAGTCTTGCTTATTCATAGTCTAATGAGAATTTTAAAATTATAAGCAATTTGGTTGATGAGCACCACCACCCCCTCCAAAAAAATAAGAGAGAGAGGAAAACAGCATGTCATCTTTTATTTCCCTTAAGTCTGGATTCAATGATACTGAGCTTACTCCTAAACTCAGGGACGGGTTGATTGATTCTAGCCCATCTGTGTTTTGATTGATATAACAATGTGATTTAGGTATTTATGAATAATTGTTTAAAAGTCCCTATATTAGAAATATTAAACATATATTAGAAATGTTAAACATTTTTTTTCTTAAATATTTTTTAAAAAACAGACGAAACCTAAAGCCTATAGGTTTTTAAATGTAATATTAATTTATTCCCGTTTTTTCCATATTGCCCATAGTCCTACCAGATGTGCTATTACAAATAGCTCACCCCTCAGATATGAGCCATATGGGCTCTGTAAACTGATTTGCACTTATTTTGAATAGGAATTGTACAGATTACAAATGAATTATTAAGGTAAATGTATATTGCCAAATAAATCTAAGAGCAAAATATTAAACTGTAGTAAATGAGAAAGGAATGTGCAAATGAAGACCTGCCTGCTTTAATAAGTTTAGTGGTTACCTCCTCAGTTTCAACCAAAAGAAAAAGAGGTTTTTTTCTTTTTGTTGTTGTGTTGAAAAAAAAAAAAGTCTTTAAAACTGCTTACAGAAGTATCTAAGACAAAAACAAGGAAATATAATGTTCTAAACTCAGCCAGTCCAAACCATTTGAGCTGCTATGACAGCTCATAAAACTGAGAGTAGTTTTTAACTGGGCTCTGTTTTACATTGCCAAAGTGAATTTTCCTTGCAGGAAGTAGCCAGAGGGTTTATTTAGTTTCCAATCCAAGGCTTTGATCTTTCTGTACTGTCACATCTCTGGTTACATAGCCCTTTTTCACTGCAGTAAATCTGCAACCGTTAATGAGAATAAAATTTCCTCCTCCTTGCTGATCACTTGCTGTTAAATGCCAAAGCACAGCCAACTGCATATTTGCAGATTTCAGCTACAATGTATGAAAACAGGGCAATCAGTTTAAACTTGTTGTCTTTGTAATTCATTTTATTGGGCTTTCTTCCTTTTTAAGTGACCTATTTTATCAAGTAAGTGGTTGCAAGGCCAAGCCTGGGAGAAAGATTTAGAATGCTAATAAGCTGAGAGGAGAAAGGTGTGCACGTGTTGGGGAGGCAGGGTACGGGAGTGGTTGCACATGCACGTGCACTGCCATTAATGTTCAAATTGGGTCTGCTTTCGTGCTCTTGAAAGACCCGACCTCTCTTTCCGCTCAAATAAAGTAAGCTGGTTTGTTGTTTCTTTGATTATGTTGTATGTTCAGTTTCAACATAAATTTGCACTTAATGAGTTTATTTAATAAGTCAGAACATTACTTTTCACTTTCGACTTCAGAGAAGATTTCATAGTATTTAAAGAAACTTAAAGGATTTCAAAAAACTTGATCTCTACATTGTAAGAGCTGTTCTTAAAGTAAAAAGAACATCATTATAAGTATCCACTGAACCATCTTACCAAATGGGTCCTTACAAATATTGGAAATATTATAAATATCTGTTGAATAAATCAATGGAAATTCAAAATCACATTTAATCAAGCTGAATTTTATACATTATTAAATATATGCATCTTCAGACTGAAATACAATAAAATCTCATTTATTTTTTACTGCAATGAAACCTCTCAGTTGAAGCATTAACTATTTGATTCAGTTAATATACGTTGTTAAATTTATTTTTCACTCGTACCTTTTATCTTTACTACCGTCTTATTTTGTGGTTGGCAACTAAACTTATCTCTGTCAAGAAATTCACTTTTAGAATGCCATTTTAGATGATAGCCATTGATAAATATATTTTATTAATATATGTTGATATAGATCATATTAATCTACATAAATATGAAATATGCTAAAATACATGAAAGAAAGAAATCAGCTTCTATTTTCTCACCATTGAAGCCAGTTACTATTATCTTATAGCTGTCTGTTTTCACAAAATAAATTATTACTAATTTCATAAAAATCAAAATGTTGGGATAAATCAACAGTGCATAATACCCATTCATTGATTTAGACAACTATCATAGAAACAATAACTGAAAATATATTGAAACACAGAATAAGATTTCTGACTTGGGGGCAGTAAAGTCAGATCTTCTGATAAAACAGAGGGCCCATTTTTGGGAAAGTGTCAGTTTTTAGTTAACCTAATAAGAAAGGAGGGTAAGAAAAGAATGGCTTGAAAATTTTAGGAGAGGGGGAGATACAGCACTACCCTAGGCCTTTTCAGAAGGTATTTAGTATAATGTAGAAATGCTGAACTTTAAACTTGTAGCTTGTACTCTTAGAATTATTGTGTTTTCAAATAAGCCTGTCTACGTGTACTTAAACTGTAACATGAAAGTTTGCATGTGGGAAAAAAATGGTAGAAACTAAAGCACAATTTTAGACACTGTATCTGAGGGTGGTGGGGACCGTTCTGTAGTTTGCTTCTTTGTTTTTCTAATACTTTAAATCTGCATCAGACAGTCCACAATCCATCCAAAATTCTGGACGTGAAAGTCCACAGAAAATTTCTTCACAAAATAAACATTTTTTAAAGTTTTTGTTGTTCTTTAAAAAGCAAAAGAAAAATCTTAAATAAGTGAAACTGCTCCAAAAAGTTTATTTCTGTAACATGAACCGTCCAGTCCAGTTTTAAATGAAATTACTGGAAAGGAATAGAAACAATGCAGGCTTCAATGCCGTATAGACTTAATCTTTATTCTAATTGTATGATTTGAAATATTATTCTCTAAAATGGTTTCAAATCTGTCTATAATCTGAGATATGCTGATTAATAGTAATGCTGGCATTTATTGAAATATATTTACTGAGTGCAAGGCAGTATGCTAATTGCTATCATTACATCTCTTATCTAATTTGATCTTCACAACAGCTCAGGGAAGGAGACATTAAGAAAACCCAAGCTTATTGAGTTGAGCAATTTGCCCAAGTTATCTCCCCACCTCTCAGTGTCTACTCTTATTTTTACCCCACCTCACTCTCTTCCCTCTGTTACAGGCAAGGAAGTGCCCTTTTTTTCAGAGTCCAGTTGGCTCATTTTGCTCGGAACCCCATCCCTTGTTACCTTCCTAAGGACTTCTTTCATGTCATCACTCTTTTCCCTTCTACTAGATCGTTCCTGTCAGGGTATAAACACAATGTGGAATCTCCAACGTTAAACTCTCTTTGCCGCAACATCACATTCCAGCTACTACCCATTTCTTGTTTCTCTTCATACAGTGCATCTCAAAAGGCTCCCATTCACTCTTCTATTTCTCTAGTTTTGTCAAAATCGCTACTAATCTTCATATTGCCAAATCCATGGACCTTTCTCATCTTTAACTCTCAGCAGTGTTGGACACAGATATCCAGGCCCTGCTTTTGGAAACTCCCTTCTTTCAGCTCTCAAGATAGCCTGTTTTTTTTTAATTTTCCTCCTAAGATCTTCTCCATTCCTTCCCAATGTTCTCTGCTGGATATTCCTCCTCCTTTTCACCTTTAAATGCTGGTTACTTCAGGACTTCAACCCTGTTCTCTATCCATATCATTTTGGGGAGCCCTCTTTTCTAATTACACCCACTACCTAGAGGATTTCATCCAGATCCCATGGCATTAAATACTATCTGAAGGCTTGTATTTTTATTGGATGCCTCTCCTCTGAGCACCAGCTTTATTCCTCTCACTATTTAACATACCCAATTGAATGTTTATTAAAATTATCAGACTTAACTTTTGATTTCCTACATGCAAATAGGTGCCTCCTCTCATCTTCCATCTCAGTAAATGTCACCACCATCCAGTAGTTCAAACCATAAACTTTGGAGTCTTCCCTGGTTCCTCCCTTTTCTTCACCATTACCACCCTCCCCAGTACAAACCATCTGCAAGTCCTGTTGTTTTCATTTCTAGACTGTCTCAAATTTGGCCTTTTCTTTCCATTTCCACTGTTAGTACTCTAGTCCAAGCCACCATCATCTGTCACCTGAACCATTCAAAATAGCCTCCTGATTAATTTCCCTGCTTCTGCATTTACCTTCCCTTGCAATCCATTTTTCCCCCATAGTAACCATTGTGATCTTTTTAAAGTGTAAATCAGATCATTTCAAATGTATAATGTGTAGTATTTATTAACTATATAATCAAGATGTATATATAGGGCTTCCCTGGTGGCGCAGTAGTTGAGAATCCGCCTGCCAACGCAGGGGACACGGGTTCGTGCCCCGGTCCGGGAAGATCCCACATGCCGCGGAGCGGCTGGGCCCGTGAGCCATGGCCGCTGAGCCTGTGCGTCCGGAGCCTGTGCTCCGCAACGGGAGAGGCCACAACAGTGAGAGGCCCGTGTACCGGAAAAAAAAAAAAATTATATATATATATATATATATATATATATATATATATATATATATATATATATATAGTATTATGTGCTTGTATTATAAAATTGTTGGTAGGAGCCTATGCTATATGGGAATTTTTTAAGTAACCTACGTAACATAAAAAACTGCCTTTTGAATTACAGTATTTTATATACATGAAGATGATTGCCTTATAGTTATGACTGAGTTAAGGAATTCTTAGTACACGTGTATTATACTACCACATATCCAGTTGAATATATCTGTACTGATAAGGACTCATTTATACAGAACATAAGCATTCTCTAGCTTAAAAAAAAATGGTTTATTGTCAAAAGAAACTTGTAATGTCCCAATATTACAAGGTTTATATTAGTTTTTAATATCAAATAGCCTATGTTTTGTAGAAACAAATTCTACTCCATACTTAACATGAATAAAAGGTTACTTTGATCTTGTTACTTTCCTATTACTGGGTCTTAACTAATGACCTGTTGATAATCAATAGATCAGAAGTATAACATGTATACTGTTGGAGATTATTTCCAAAAGATACTTTTAACTTTTACTTAGTTTCTGTGATGACAAATGAAATTAACTTTATAGAGTATTAAATAAAAATACATTAAAGGAAGAATGTGCATTTAATGTTTTCTTTTTAACACTTAAAATTTATTTATTCAGTAACCCTTATAATTTAGAAACACTTGGAGGGCTCTAGGGATAGAGGTCAATAAGAAATAATCCCTTTCCCATTGAGAAGGTTATATAGTTCAGGGTTAAAATATAATTTTTTGAAATGACTTAAAGTATCCTATTTATTATTCTTTATATCATTTTTTTAAAAAATCTTTAAAGGTAATAGTATTATCGTGCTTAGAAAAATAATTAAGGAATTAATACTAAGTACAGTGTCAGTTTTTATACAGCATGTTCCTGCTAACTTTTGTGTTATTCTCACACCTTGATTAAATAATGGTGTGTGTATGTGTGTCCCAATGAAATAAACATCTTAAACATTTTTGATTTGTCCTTAATCTTTAGAGGACGCAAATGAATCATTAGAGAAGAATGCCATAATGTCTTAAATAGACACTTTTTTTTTTTAAGAGCATGCTGTTTGGAGTGTTGTCATTTGCTAACTTCTGTTACAAAAGATTCTACCTTTAACGTTTTCTTACAGAAGAAAAAATCAGATAATCTAATGACAATAGTATTTGTCAATTATATCTCAAAGGCAGAAAAAAAATAAAAATAATTTTAAAAGGTACTGTGATGAATTTTCTTAGATAAAAAAGTAAACAGATTTATAGATTCATATTTTTGCATTTTAACCTAAGCAGTGCAATATTTGACAAAGAATCACATTATTATTAAAATACAACCTCCTGAGTTATATAGGCTGTTTAATAAGACACTGATCTTTAATGGTCTGGTAATTCACTAGAATTTAGTTACTTCATTATAACAGTAAGCACTTTGGAGGGATTAGTTCAGACAGCAGGTTTTCATAGCTTTGTAATAGAATGTCTCTTTAGAAACACATCAATGTCCTACAAAACATAATTTGAATAATTGTGAGATTTGAAGAGACATTGTATCAAAGAGTTTGATTTAAATGTTGGGCTCTGATGCCTACCATCTCATGAGCAAAGGTTTACGTAGGTAGGTAGGTAGGTAGATAGGTAGATAGATATTCCCAAGGAAATAAGTGACAAAACATTTTAGTCCTTGAATGTTTTTTAATGTTGATGTCATAGCTGTTGATGAATTCTCAGAACTTTTAATTGAAAGAGTTTTAGATTTGTTAAAATGCATTAGATTTTCTCATTTTTTAAAAAAGCAGTAAACCTCCATTGCGGGTTATGGAAATGGAAAGGAAGTCTGGAGTTAAGGGGATTAATTATGACCTATAATCCTGTGGATTTTACCTGTAGGGATTTTAGGCCAATGTGCAGTCTTTCAGCAGTAGCCCAAATCACTTGGTAATCTCGTAAGTACTCAGCGCCTCTGCCAACTAAATATAACTCAGACCTACTTCAGAGAGGCAAATGCAGCACTCTGTAATAGAATCTATTTTCAAATGTGGCCTTGTTTCTGTATTTGAGAAGAAGGGTTAGTATTTTTCTAAACTTTATACTTTTATCATTAAAGTTAATTATTGGTGAATGTAAAATCTATGTATGGCTATGTTGGTTTTTACATAAAAGCTACACATTTCAGACTAGAGAGGCATGATCAACAAATGGTTTCTTGTGCCTGTAATCAAAGTTAAACATTTTAAATAATTAGTCTTTTGAATAGACTTATAGAGAGGAGCATAACTAATGATTTTCTGAATATCATCTCTTTTGTGGACATAAGTCAGCATTCTATCTCAAATAATATACCGTACTTTAATATATTTTTAAGCCTATTTTCTTTGTTTAGCTTTATCTAAAGTTGATACATCCCACTTTCACTTTTTCAGAAATTCTTTCCATTTCAGGTTTTTCCAGCCAAAAACAAAGCACCTTCATATTGGCCTGTCAGAAATTAAAAGGCAAAACAATCTTAAAAAGGAATCCAGATTTGTGTGGACAGTATCAAGTGGTTAATTTAGCGCCCCTCAAATGTGAAAGGATGGGAGGAGGCTCCTATGAACATAGTTAGGCAAGTAAATTTTTAAATGACAACTGTAACTTAAATTGATACAAGAAACCCCACAAAGCTGTATTTACATGGGTACTTAAACTTCATGTGGAGATCTCTTTTGAGGTGGTAAATAATCAGGAATTCTTAAAAGTCTCAAGAAGTTTTTTAAAAAGGTTTCTGGGTTTTAAGGACTTTATAAATATTGGGCTATTATAGTTCAGCTCATTCTCTGTATATACTAAGGGGAAAACAGAAACTATGTCAATATCCTACAGTTGAATTTTGCCTTTTTCTTCTAAAATCTGAGGGAGAGAAGTACTATTTGCCATCAGCAAGTGTGCACCCTAGTCATTTTAAATCAATTTGTAATCTTTCCTTGTCCTGCATACTTGAAGTAACTAATACGGATATACCTATATGCTAGTTGGAAATACTGCTTAAAACCCTACACTGCCTGTAATTTCAAAAATGTATAGTGCATTCCCATCTCCCTGAAGAATTCTCCTCATGGTTACCCAGCTCTGCTTATGTGTCCCGTATTGTCAGGTTGGCACCACCCCAAGACAGTGAACATCACAGAATGAAGATACCCCACCCTAAACACTTCTGTGACCCTGTGCCCTTTTCAAAGAAAAGCCAACACTACAGCAGTAAACCTAAGTGCAGGAATGTATGCAATGTGGGAAGTGATGATTTGTGTGAAATAACTAAAAACCTTACCCTTGATTTACTACTTTCAAAATAAAGTCCCTGAATATAAAATAAGATGAAAAAGCATGTAAAGAGACTTTCCCAGTATTATTCATCCCTAAAGGTGTTGTATCATTTGCATACGTCTTGACATAGAATCTGAAGGGTTTTGATTGAATAATTTTATTTATACAAGCAGTCCAGTCTCACTATGGTAAAGGAAGATATGATTGGCCATGGCATTATTTTAGTGCAACAACAATTAGTTGCCTATGTGTAGGCATAAATCTCTATGAATTATGTAAGAGCCCTGTAAAGGCAAACAGAAAGCATGTGTAAGAAGCATGCCAAGTATGATAGAGTATCTCTTAACAGTCTAGATTATATGGCAGGAGCCAGAATTTCTTAAGTATTTTCTAGGGAAACCTCTATCATTTTCATATGTCATAACAATAACACCAAGTACATACTACAAGAGTCTTTGTACTGTTCTTGTAAAAGACCTGGAAATATAATAATCTCAAGGCAGAGAGATGTTAAAAGGGATAGCCATTATTCTTATTTTACCAAAAAAAAAAAAAAAAAAGAAATCATGACAAAGAAAGTTACAGATTTAGACAGAGACGAGTTATATCAGTAGAGACATAAATTATATACAGATATTCTGGTTTTGAGGTCATTGCACCCCACTAACTTTAATAAAATGCAGGAGTTGTTGATAAGTTCATACTTAAGGTAGTGTAGCTGAATTTGTAAACATAGTTACTAGTCCTTAAATTAAGGGAGAAAAATGCCCTTGTACATCAATGATAAAGAAAAAAAAAGTATGTTTCCTTATGTTGCTTTAAAAATAATAATTTTCAAATATGGTAAGAGGGCGAAGTCAGAAAAGTAATTGTTAGAATCATATACTTCTGCATTCCACTCTACACGGAATTTGCTTGGTGTCAGTGCAGTGTGTGCAAAAGATGCTTAGCCCCATTCTATGAAGACACTGTTAGAAATACCTTGTTTCATCATCAGAAGACTGCAATCGGGTTGATCAGGATGACTTCAATCAGTTTGTATCTTGACAATCTAAAATTAGCCTTAGACCTAAGTAGAAAATGAATTTACCTTTTTTTGTACAGGCCTATAATATAATAAATACATTCTCAAGGGCCAAGAGAGTTTATGAAATTTAAGAGTAGAGATTTACTTTAGTAACTGTTCTTCTAGTGCTAAATGCATTGTTGGTGTATTATGTAGTATATGGAGATCCTAAGTGCTCTAGAGGATACTAAATAACTATTAAATATTTATCTGACCTGTATTGATTACTAAAATTACTGAAGGCTGAAAGTATCTATATAACACTGCCCAACATAGATGTTTTAATTATGCTAAGTGAAATAAGTCAGACACAGAAAGCAAATACTATATGATATCACATATGTGGAATCTCAAAGATAGAGCAAATTAGTGAATAAAACAAAAAAGCAGACTCACAGATACAGACAACAAACTAGTGCTTACCAGTGAGGAGAGGGAAAGGGGAGTGACAAGATGGGGTAAAGGGGGGGAAAAGTGTTTTTATTGGAATATATGAAATCATGTGTGTAAAACTTAAAAATTGGTAAAGTACTATAGAATTTAAAGAGTCATTCAATTTAAATTTTTTATTAAAAAAATAAAGTATCATAATAATACAAGGAAATGCCTGTTGTATATTTGATATTATAAACTTATTTTAGAATCAATCAAACTTTGATGCTTAGCTACTGAAAAACATGCACTTTTAATTTGTTTAAATATAGTTTCTATTATCCATACTTGTGCCCTCAACTTTAGAAAACTATTACTTAGTCTGAGTTAGCTACAAAAAAAGGTCCTTATCAATCACCACTTGATTTTTATCAGCCAAAGGTAATTTGCAGGCTATTTAGCCTAAAAATTATTGAGACAAATAAATGAATAAGTAGACTAGGGCATAAATTGGAAACTTTACATTAAGCTTATATGTGATAAGATTTTTGAGATTTTTTTTACAACTAACATTTATATACCTCTTATGAAAGGTAGTAAAGAAAAAGTTTCAAAGTGATATAAAAATATTCCAAACCGTATTATTTATTTAAGAACTTCAGACAAGGTTTTAACAGAAGCTTAACATTAATTTTTAATTTACAAGAGACTGATATGTCAGTAGGGGTAGCATGCATGTTAGATAGTGGTATTACCTCTTTGATTATATCCATATGTCAGATTTCTGTCTGCTTTATAAAGAATGATGGGGAATTGATATAGCCCATTATGTATAGTACTTGTGATAATTTTAGGTTCTATTCCATCTCTTGAACTTGTTCATTTTGATAGTGCATTATCATTCTAAGATTCTGGTTGGTGTTTAAATTTCAGTAACTGAAGGTCATTATTCATATTTTAACTGGACTAAAAAGTTTTTAATTCTAGCATTAACTTTTGAATTATGCTCGAGCTCTTAAGACTTTACAGCATGTTTAGTTTCTTTTCATTTCTTATTAGTATTTTTCAGTACTTAATAGTCTCCTGCTCCCACCTCCAACAAGAACTCTCCTCTCTGTTCAACATCAGAAACATTTTCCTCTTTGGCATGTGCTTTTAGTTCCCCAAGCAGTATAAGCAAATTGGAAAGTTCAGCTGTCATTCTTGGAAGGTCATAGATCACACTAGCAGCCTGAGTAATCCAAGAGGTTTTAAGTATCATAGCATTTAGTTTAAAGTGAAATTTGCTCTGACAGAGCTGGCAGACCAATAGGAAAAAGAAATATTTGTGCTTGGAGAAGTGCATATGTAGAGACCAAGAGTCTAACTGATGGCTGGAAGTGATTTCAGTCTAAAAAAACAAATCATTAAGAGAGTGCATAGGGGTAAAATACACAGTTCATATTTTAAAGAGTCTCAAAATGAACCAGCAACTAAGGTTAGCATTACATAGTAATTAGCTGTGGTGTTCAGACTTTAACTCACTCAGTACCAGACAGTATGGTTAAACTATCACTGTGAAAACATCGCTACTTAAACTCTCTACTTTAAACCTACAGCAGTAATTTTTGTACCTTAAAAAACCAAAGTATTATGACAGGTTATATAAATGTTGAACCAGTAACAGACAAACAATTATTTAAAGGAGGTGCTAATGACTCAGTTTATTGACCTAGGGGTTACTTAAGCAGCTCAGCAAGTTCCCTTAACATTTGGTGGTGTGAACTGAGGCATTCCTTGATATTATAGAGCTGCTAATTTCAAGAAGTCCTTGTACTTAATTGAAGAAATGCAAGTTAAAGATGACAAGATGGTATACTTTCATTAAAAGATTGCTATAAAAATTTTGAGACCTTTATAAGTTTCAGTAAATATTCACTTCAGCATCATCACATCTGATGGCTTCTATTAGGCACCTATTAGAGTATTTTTTCTGTTAATTGCTACAAATAAGGGAAAAAAATATCTTCTAATGGCTCCAGTTATTTCTTTCAAGTCATTGTTCTGTTCAAGAAAGCCAATTTTGAGTCACAGGAATACAAGGTTTATAAATTCTTTCCTTAGATGTGCAAAGCAGATTAATAAGAGTAGAATAGAAGGGACTCCAGCAAGATGGTAGACTGACCTGACTTGGAAGGGCCCCCTCCTGTATAGATATAGAAAAGGTGGACAAAATATAACCCCAAGTGGCACACAAACAGAAAAGAACCACCACAAGAATATTGAACTAGGTATAGGTTATATGGTATAGGAAGATAGAACTGAATTCCCTGTATAGAGCCTGGAACTTCAAAGGGCTGCCTTTTTCTCATCAGTTGAAAAGAGGACTAGATGATTTTAATTCACCAGCCTAGAGAATTGGCTAAAACTTGTCTTCTACCCTAAGACCCTAGATGGGGAGGATAGTCACCCATGAGGAATAGGAATCATATGCTTGCTTCATGAACACGCGTGGGGTCAGAATTTATACTATACATTTAATTCAGGAAACCCCAAGTCAAGAAATTATCATTAAAATGGTTTCAGGACAGTGAAATTCCAGGACCTTGGTATATTATAAACAAATACAGAACCTCTCTGTAGAAATATTTCGAAGCTCAAGGGCCAGCAGACAGGCAAAAAAACAAACAAACAAACCTAAAGTTGAACACGATAAAAAGTGACTAAGCTCGTGAAGAAAGGGACCGTCATGAAGAAGAATTGTCAGAGGCAACAGTAAAAGAGTAAGGCTGCCCAAGAACTAGAGTTAATAGAAGAATCTCAGTGAGACTATAAATTTAAAAAAATAATAAAAAGGTATAGAAGACTTAATGCAAAGATGATATAATATGAAAAAGTACCAACTGTAACATCTCCACATACAAAAATATAATCATTAAAATAGGCTCTGGAGATGGGTTAAATAACAGATTAAGATGTATAATAAGTGTAAATTGAATGGTATTAGCAGAGCGTCAGTGAAATGGAATTTCTTTCCATTTGGAATAAATCAGTGACTATTTTACACATGCTTCCTCCATCATTAGTACAAATTAGTTTTTATCTGAAGCATCTCAGTATAGTAACTAAATTGAAAGGATTTGTCCCCAAGATGGTATTTCCCCTTAGAACTGACAGATGTCTTTTTCAAAAAAAATTTTTTAATAAGTTCCAGATGAGTACGTTAAATACAACCTCCCACTACTCCTATCATTTATAATTTTGAAGAAAATATTACTTAGTTTGATTTCACTAAAAATATGATTCTTTAAAATTGATAACCATGCATATAAAAGATTAAGAGTAAAAGAAAACTAAATGGAAAATGACAGCTAAACTTGATACATATTGGTGAAACTCATTAAAAGACTGCTTCACTCTGCTCATTTTCTCAATAATACAAAGGCTCAAGTCAAAAGCAATCAGTAACACTTTTGAGCAACCTAAAATATATATTATTACATTTAAATTTATAGAAACAAGATGTTATTGACAGGTTCAATGAAAATTTTAGAAGTTTTCCTATAATAGTACTTTAACATGCAAGTGCATTACGTTTTTCAGTGTCCAAGACAATCAGCATCTTCTCTCATTTTTATAGGCCTCCACATTCACAAAACTTTTTTGCATAATGAATGATAGCGATTCCTATTTAACTCTAAATTGTTTCACATATATAAAGACATCGATTATATGAAAAAGCAATGGAAACCACATTCTATCAATGTTAAATATGCTGAGAAGTTTAACTTTGATAAAGCTTGCTTTACAACTTTGTAAAAGTACGATACTCGGTGATAAAACAAGCTCTCCATCTAGCGGTGGATCTCTAAATTGCAAACATTTAGATCTTGATTTAGTAATACGTCACTATACAAATGTTAGGTATAATTATATAAGTATTATGTCATTCAATCCAGACTTCTCTTGTTGCTATATATGAATTTCAAGAAAAAAAATGCTCTCTTCTGCCAGAATAGCCCATCTCTTCCTGTTCAGTACAGGGACAGACTACTTCTACAGTTTGATTTCATCTACATGGAATACTACAGCCTCTTATTTATTTGATGAAACATATTCCCATATTAAAGGGGCAAAAATTGTTTCATTCCAGTTAACTATAACCTCAAATTTTTGGCCAGTTTTGAAGTTCTTTCTCTTCATTCTCAGTTCTCAAATAGTAAATGTATAACTTAAAAATCCATTTCAAAAGAGAAAAGATACCATTTTTTGTCATGAAATGTAGCATATTTGATCATTGTTAGTTCTCCCAGTGCCTCTACAGACTCTCATTACTTCACATATGGACAGCCATAATATTCTTAAATGTTCCCCATGCTTTTGCCTCTCAACCCCTTGTTCCCCAATTATCTTTTTGAAACACAGAAGTAAGTTGTTCTTGGTCCCCTTCTTAAAAACATTGACAACTCTCCAAAAGTACATGGTTCTTAGTATGGCACATGAAGAGCTTTTAAAATCTAGTCCTAACCTCCCTTTCTAGCTTTATCTTCTGCTGCTGCTTACATTGCAAACCTAAGACTTTGACCATAACAAATCATTTGCTCTTCTTCAGCCCTTTCTCTTGCTCAGGCTGCCACACCATCAGGAATTCTCTCTCTCTCCACTTGTGAAATCCTACTTGTCCTTTAAGAGTCATCCATTCATGCAATCAAACACTTTTTGAAATCCCACGCCATGTCAGATACAATACTAGATGCTAGTGATATAGCAATGAATAAGATAGTCCTTACCATTCATGGTGCTTACAATCTAATAGGAAATTAAGACAAAAACTAAAATGTCAGGAAGTGACAGATACATTAAAATCAAAGTATTTTCTATAAAGGCTTTCTAATTCTTGAGATTCTACTGCAACAATTTGTACATATCTCTAATATACTCTCACATTATGTTATTTGGTCCTATTCTACTCTGTAGTAATTTATAAATGTACTAGGGTAACACAACACATTATTATCAGAATTTTGTTCCACATTAGTTGCCTCCAATCCATGGTCAGGGACCATGTCTTGTTTTATTATTGCCTTCCAAGCAACACATCTTTTTTTTGACACTGACTTCCAACACTATACTTAACACATTATAGAAAGTCATGTACTATTTGAATGGATGGGTAGATGGATGTACAAAAGATCACTATTACGTAGACCTAAATTTCCCATGACAAGTCATACTTAAGCTGAAATTACTCTGATGATAAATTTATAACCTAGTTGGAAAGGAAGATAAACATACTGATTTTGGTTCTATGATCAGTATATTGGAGTAATTAATAAAAAGAATGAACTGTTCTAGGAGACTGTTACTAAATTATTTCATGCAGTGTTATAATGTCCTGGAGCTGTGTCCTCCAAAAAATGTTAAGTCCTTTCACTTAACGATCCCAAAAGAATTCCAGCCTTCAGTATTATCTTATGGATCACAAAGATAGGTAGTTAATAAGTGTCACTGTTCCCTACTTGTAAGTATATTGTCATAAAGGATTTTGTCGTAGGGAGAATAGAATCCCCAAAGAAAGACCTAAGCTAAAAAGATGAAATTCAACATGGTAGTTATAAGTTATAAATTTCATGTGTGTCTGTATGTATATACACACATAACTATACACACACGTATACAGTCAATGTAAGCCATTTTGTGATAAATGGCTTAAAAATTTTGTTCAGGATCAACACAGTTTTGGCCTACATTAGCAGAGAGTCAGAAATGGGATCTCGTTTTTATCTTCTGAACTGGTTTCAGACCATATCATAAGTACCACATTGTTTTCAGCTTCTTTATTTTAAGATTAATACTGAAAAAATTGAAATACTTTAGAAAACAAATGATTTTAGAGACCATGTCATGAGGATTGATTAAATGAGAGTTGTGAAATAGTCATATTAAGGAATAATTAGACTTCTTGTGTGGTTTGAGAAGGTAATTCTAGGACTCACAGAACCAGATTTCAGATGGGTGTTAATGAAGAATTTTCTAATAGTTTGATAAGTCTGTAGAAAGAATGAACTGCCTTGACAATGTACAGTTATGGAGGTGTTATGACAAGAGCTGTATAGACCCTGTCAAGGATGTTGTGAATGAAAGGGTACACTATAGAGTATTTCTAAAAATGTTTCCAAGTCAAAGATTCTGTGAGCCTACGAAAAGAGAACTTGGCTTGAATGTATCCTTTTTTTTTTTTTCCTGTGGTATCCACTAATATATTCATTATGTGCTTTGCATTCATTTTGCTGACCTGGAAATTTCAAAGAAGAAAAAGACTTGTATTGCTTTTATCTAACTTTAATAAAATAATGATAATACTTTTCACTTATGCAGCACTTTTCACCCAAGGATTTCAAAGGGCTTTACAAATATGCACTAATTAAGCCTCACAAACAGCCAGAGGTAGGTGATTTTCTTTCCTTTCTACAGGAATGTCAATTCTGGTACAGAAGTTTAATCAGAGCCTCGGAGTGCCTAGGATTCCTTACTGGCTGCCATTCCCTTTGTAATGTGCTGCATGTGAAGCATCACTTGTCATGTCTGGATTTCTTTTTTTCACCCTTCTCTGAATCATCTCAAGTTTAGAATTCTAATGAATGATGTTGAAAATTTGTTGGAAGCCTTGTAAACATTACAGAAAATTTAGTCTTCTGCTTGCTGAATACTAATTAGATTTCTAAATGTTTGTTTAAAAATAAAACCTAGGTGTGGTTTTATATTTGTTGTTGAATTTTAAATATATATTTTTTACTTATAAAGAATTTGTCATTTTTTCTAGGTACCCCAAAATCATTGTTCTTAGGACATAAAACTTAATGGCAGATGGATCTGGGGGCCTTACCTTTCCTAGTTGTCTTTTCACAACAAACAGTAACCATTTTCTTTAGACTAGAATTATATATTTTCAAGAAGCAGTATTGCATTTTGGTATTTTTCTAATTTTTAAAGATCTAAAATATGATATCTAGACATTGAGGATAAAGGTTACATGACACTACATAATTAGTCTTGTAAAGAAAAAGTGGTCTAGTAGTGGCATATTCTACTCGAAAGGGACACACAGCTTTTTTATATAGTTTAGGAGTACCAGGAAGAGAATATGTACGTATGGAGACACACATGCAGTGTTGGATTAAATTCCAATATAAATAGCCAAATATACAAACTCTTCTCTGAAGCAGGATGGTCACACAGGGCAAGAGCAGGTACAGCATGTCACAACTTAGTTTCTGTTGGTTCTGAGGGTCCCTGTTGAGGGCATGCAAGTGGCTTGAATACTGTGTACTCTAAGTCAAGTCTTAGTGGATCAGGAAAGGACAATTTTTGCTGTGATACTTCCTTTTATATTCACGTTTCTATCCCCTTCCAGAAGAATTTATATAATCCATCTGCTTCTGTTGGGAAAACTTACATTAGGCTCTCCTGGTTTGAACCAGATTCAGCATTAACAAGGCTACATCCTTATCCCAAGGGAGAAAGTAGAGTAAGAGTTCACATGTCCCAGAAGAATATCTATCTCCAGGTTTTAACATCCTGAAAAGTCCAATTTCCTCACTATATTAGAACCAAATGAGAGACTAAAGAATCAAACTGTTCTGTATCAGGATGAATTTTATTTAAAAGATATTAATTGTAGGGATATGGTTGATCTTTCATGATACAAAAGGATATAGAACTTAGAGTACCACCCACACTGGTCATAATGTTTCACATATTCTTTAAACAGCAATTTGGTCTATGATACATGATGGATAATTCCAGAAAAACTCATTTTAAGAGTTGGTCTCAAATTCTCCTATTTGAAAAATTTCCCCATATGATATTTATGGAAGTTCACGAAAATTTGGTCTTTACATTGTAATACAGAAGTCTCTGGGTTAACTATTGAGTGCATAAATAGAAGTTTATTGCAGTAAACCTGCAGGCTCAGAAAACTCAAACTCAACAGTGTTCAAGATTTGGTCTTACTTTTCACTGACTTGGGGATTCATATTCATACCAAAAATTGTGACTAACATATTTTAAAAAAAAACAATATCCATTTGTCAATTTACAATGAAAGGATAACCAGCAGGCAGATCAGATATGTCTTAAGTTTATTCTTTACCCTGTTGGCAAGCCACATGAGAAAACAGTAATCAGAAATTTGTTTATTGGTCATAGAAATTAAAAAGTTTTGCAGTTTGAATGTGTAATAACTTTAGACTCAGAACCTTTGTTAATGCCTCTTCCTCAGTGAGGACAAGCCTGCCAAAAAGGTCATATATTCCTGATGGTGTTATAGGTCACCCCAAGGGATTGCTTGGGTTGGTTTCACTACAGCATTGCCTCTGAGGAGCTCCTTGTTCTGTGCCAACATGGCTGACAGACTCCCTTCTCAGTACCATCATCTTCTTTTAGGTAGAATTACAGTCATATTGTTCCTCTGTGAGATGTTCTGTTTTGAAGGTACTTTCGCATATTTCTTCACTGATCAACCATATGCCTCTTGTTTCCAAGTTCTTAAAAGAGATCTCACCACAGCCCCTAGATTAATAAACAAAGACAAAATTAACTTGAGTTTTACCTAAGTCAGCTGCTATTTAGCCTCAGAAGAGATGCTAAAAAATGTAAAGAGTGGCTGAAGACAGGTAATAAGTAGAAAGCTGAAAAAGGAAGGAGCTGAAATCCACAAGCTATACAGTCATCCTTTATATAACTGAGAGTTGTTTAGATACATGAGTATGTGTTAGCCTTAGTGCTTCAACAGAAAATTTTTCAATGGCCAACTTTTCCTCTAATTTTAAACTGATACAGGTGTGTCTTAGTCGTGGGCTCCATTAATTCCTAAAACATCTTTAAAGCTACCTCTAGAGTAATATCTCCCTTCATCAGAAAATTTAATCTTTCTTTCCATGGGACCAAAGTAGGAAAGGCATACTTATATTTTGCCATTTCAAAATAAAATTCAGACTTAAAAACTTCAAACAACTTTCAGAAATTACAGACACAGTTTTTGATATAGAAGGAACCCAAAAGTTTGATTTGTCCAGGATCTTTCACTACAAATGCTAACCTAAACCTTATATTTCATAAATTCCATTCCCCTAAGAGGTAGATTCACATGAATTATATGCCCTTTACTTTTAGTATTTAATCCTATTCCAACACACACACACACACACACACACACACATACATACATACACACGCACACAAATTATTTAAAACCTTAACATTTTAATCGTTACTTCTAAAGCATTTTAACTTAATCTCACTTTGAGTTGTGAGAAGAAATTAGTCCCTGTATGAATGTATTTTTTAATCATATTGAGATTTTGCTGATAAAGGGAAAAGTGTCTTTCCATCTAGCATTATCTGGAATAATCTTAAATCATTTAAATATATTTATTTTTTCAAAGCTTACATTTTTGGATTATAAATAATTTCTTTTGATTGGAAATAAGCTCACTAGCATTCACTGCATGTGCTATGCATGAGCATGTTATAGCTGCCATATTTGCTTGGCAAAATAATATCTTGTCATTTCGCTAATTGTTTAATAATTCTCTGACTCTTTAAAAGTACTTTTTCTTCTAAATGTATTAATAGATGAAAGAAGAATTTTTAAAGTATATCAGTTTATCCGTGTTTCAATCTACCTTTTTAACTCTGAAAGTTATCTTTGGGCTTCTATTATTTCCATGGAATAAATTTATAATTTATAAATTTATAATTATAAATTTATAATCCAAAATTTATAATTTGCTTGCTGTAACTCAAAACATGTACTATTTAGTAATTTTTTTGCATCGAGGAGTCAGAAGAAGAATTTGCACATCAAATCTGGCTAACTTTCAAATTTTGTAAAATTCTTTGTCTTCTTTTAGTCATAGGCTTATGGTATGATTTGGCTCTGAGTGAGAGATTACTGCTAAAACTCAATTGCATGTCCTTACTAATAGTGGATTAGTCCTATGAAATAGAGATCTTATTATAAATAAGAAAACTCACTTTACTACAGTTTTAATTTTATCATTCCCTAGCAATGTATTACTGATAGTTGCTAACATGTAAAATATTTTCACATTCTGGCATAAACACCATATATGAATGTAATTCATTAAAACGTTTCTGATCTCTCTTTCTCTTTGTCTTGAATGGTACCTGATGACAGAGGTTTTCAACATTTTTAACAGAAGTTATTAGAATTAAATATGTATTAAACACATTTTTATGACTACAGGAATTTAAAGAAGAAAAAAGTAATGATAGCCAGCCACATAAGTCACTTTTGCTGCTAGGAAGAGAATTTTGGAGGTATAAAGTTCCAGGCCTCTTCTTTGACCTGCATTGGAATGAAAAATATAATTGATTATTCCTTTTTTCTCTTTTTTAGCCTTGGAATGGATGGCTTTGGCCAATCGGTTGGCATTCTTGGACGCCCTGCCACAGCTTATGGATTCCGCCCTGATGAACCTTACTACTATGGCTATGGATCTCGATAAAGTCATCCCTCTCCATTTGTGCTCTCAGCTTAGAAGAGATCTGTGTGGGTCGGGTTAACTTTGAATCTTGGCCTAATAATGCATGTTGATACTATTGCGGGTCTGTGTTTCTTTTTACTTTTACATACTGTTAGCTGCAGGTTAACTTTGACCCCTTCTGTCCTGTGTTAAGTACAGTTGATGCTTGACACTGTTCACTCATCAAACCACATCCTGATGCTGAATAACATTTACCATGAGACTCAAAAGTGAATGCTGAAAAGCAACTAGACTGGAAAACAAACACTACATTATGTACATTAATTGATTAATTTCTATTAAAAAGAAGCATAAAGTACAAATGAATTAGCAAAAGTCATGTGTTTCTGTTTAATGTGTTTCATTAGGAGTTACATGCTTATGTAGAGTGCATATAAATTTTGTTTTTTCCTGTCCTTTTTTTCCCCTTGTAAGCTCTTGAGTATTTCACGTGATATGTGCTACCTTTAAAATTTATAAAAAGAGTATCACCTTTTTTATTTCATGCCCTGTGCCTGAAAGGTTGCTTCCCAAAGTTATTAACTATGATTTTTTGATTAACAGTGGAACATATGCCATAATTATGTTATATGTGAGTAGAGTTTCTTCAGCAATTAATTCAAATTAATTTTGTCTTTCTGATTTTAATATAGAAAACCTAGGACATCTATTAGTATACATGAAACTAGATTGGCATTGGGTTTTTAAATTTTATTATTCATGAAGTCTAAAATATGGAAAAGCTAATTAATTATGTCTCACTGAAGAAAACTAAGGAACAAAATATTTTGCTCACTTAGATACCTGTTTCCCATTTGTTCACTTGTTTTTACAAGATTTAGGTAGTAAGAAATGGAAAGACATAATAATGAGTTGTGAAAATAACTCATGCATGTTATAGTATGGAAATATTTACTTGAAAAACAGAGCAAATTAAATAATTACAATCTACAGATATTTCCTTGAGCACCTGCTGTGGAGGAAATTATATGAGGCTTTGAAGTAAATACATAGATCAAAGACAAGAATTTAAAATCTCATTGGTCTACTATACTAGTTATTGGGCTTCATTTATATTTTAAGCATAGAATAGTAGAGCTGGAAAGGGCCTTTGAAATAATTCAGTCCATCTACTTATATGGGAAACCAATCACATAGAGATATAAAATATAGTCAACAGATATTAACTACCTGCTATGTATAAGGAAGTATATCATGCTCCTTAGGGAATAAGTGAATCTAAGATATGATCTGTGTCTTTGAACTCAAAACCCAATTGATCTTTCTGAAAACATGTATTTATTTGTCTTGGTTTCTATTTTAACTGTAGAATATTAAAGCTGGAAAGGGCCTTAGAAACAACCCTATCAAACTCTTTCAGTTGGAAAAACCATGCCAGGAGAAATTAAATGACTTCCCCAAGCTTATGTATTTAGTCTGTGACATAACCTGTCTTCATGCTTCCAATCCAGTAACCTCAATTAGTAAGTATCGTGCCTTATTACTTGTCATATGTACAAAGTATAAATACAAATAAGAAGTGACATTAGAAGGATAAAGCAAACATTCTATAACTTAACTTCCCTCATACCATTATAAACTGATTTAAGAAGAACATCCACAACAATTCATAACATTTCCAGCACTGGTCTCCAGGGTTTACATGCACATACTCATTCTCCCTGTATGTTTTTTTCATTATTTTAGGACTTCACAGAATTAGAAATTGTGATCTTTCCACTCAAGCATGGACTGATTTACCTTTGCATTATTTATGAAGGAAAATTTTACTAAAGGAATAAGGAAGAATACCTAAAATTCTTACATACTTCAGAGAACAAAAGGTTTTGGCCTTGGGCACTTTTAGAAATACAATTTATATGTAAGTAAGATATCCTGGCCTTACCAGATTTTGTCTACAAATTAAAGTCATGTTTACTTTAAGAACTAAATTGCCATGGCCTCAAGCCATAGTTTATAGCTGGAAATTATTTCTTCTCAAGAGTTTTCTGCCCTTTCTGAGAGTTCCCTAAGGCGCTTTCTCACATTGGGCCAAGAATAGGTTCCTCCTGTTCTGTTTCCTCCCCTTGTCCCTGCACTGCTTTGTCTAGGTTGTCCATCTTCATGAGATCACAGCTGCCCTCTTCATGGGAGAGCCACCACTACATTCACTCAGGACTTGGGGAAGAGGACACTGCTCTACCCTTTCCTAGCCCCTTCCATATGTGTGACACACCTATTGCTTAATTCTGCACAGCACAATAGAACTGAAGCCATATATCCTGTCATGACTTTACAGAGACCTCAGAAATGGTAGATGAGGTACAGCACACAAAATAACTTGCTACTATTACTAGTTGTAGCTATGATCAGAGCTTACAGTCACTAGGCTCTCACTTGGTGTTATGTTGCAGGGCTTACTCCATGCCACCAGAAATATGCCAAGAATCTTTAGGACTCAAAGACTAAGCCAAAGTGTCAGAAGGTCTCAGAGAAAAGAGAATGCTTTTTCTTCAACCCAATTGAAGGCCTATTTTTCAGTCTTTGTTTCTTGTTACAAGATTTTTTATTAGCTGCCTGGTCTTCAGGATTTTAAAGACCTTGCATATTTTAAGTCATGAAACAGAGAAAAAGAAATATAAATTGATTTTCCTACTTTTTGCCAAGTGGTACCTGGAGGGTTTTTTCCAAATCCAGCCAATTTGTCCTGGTTATTGGCAAATCTTCCCAAATTCTATCATTGAGGATACATCAACGTTTTCAGTGAGGTGAGTTTGTCCTTTTGTGTCTTTGTTGCTAGTTTAATGAGAATATGGAAAATATGGTGTCTCCTCAGATATCTAAAATCCCACATACACATTCTAGCCAGGTACCTGACAGTCTGCTAGACTGAAGGGATAACATTAAGCTTCAATATATGTTCTCTGTGGAGTATAGCAGAACATCCCGACTATTTGGATAAAGACTTGCATGGAATAGGCATTAAAGAATAGAATTAATAACACTGAGAAAAATCAGTGATAAAGAAAAATTTGATAAGCTCTCTGAGAAGGCAGAAGAAAATAACATAGATTAAATAAAAAATAATATAGAAGATAAAAATCAGAGCACCAATATTTGGCTGGTTGGTTTTCCAAGAAAAGAGTTTTTTTTTTTTTTAAGGTACAGGAATAACAGCCAAAGATAATAGAAGAAAATATTACTGAGCTAAAAAGGATTTTTATCCCTGCAATATGTGAACCATTTTTTAAAATGGATACTGACATCTATTTTGACATAGAGAAGTTCTTGATAAAAATGAATTAAAATTTCCATAAGAATCCTGAGAAGAAAGACAAAATACCTTCAGAGAAATTGACCGTCCTTAGACTTTTGACATTAAGTGGCAGAAGATAGTGGAATCTGATCCATAAGGTGGATTTAGTGAGATTTAGAACTGAAAAATACCATACTTGATCAATTTCTTTCTTCTTTTTCCTGTTTTTGTTTGTTTGGGGGTTTTTGTTTATTTTATTTTTTTGTTTTGTGAAGGAGATGGATATTCTTAAGTGAGAAAAATCTCATAGGAAAACAAAATGGCCTATATGGTCTGAGCCTTTTGTAAGGAGAAATCTCCCCTGAAAATTCAAACATGTTTGAGTATCTTTGAACGTGGAGTTCAGACTTACACTATCTGTATAGTATTGGAAACCCTGGAGCACCTGGCAGAAGCAAACACAAATCTCCAGAGAAATATACCTTCAACCCAGGTTTCACAGGATTCTCACAGATTGAAGATCAACTGAACATGAGCTCACATGGAAAGATTACAAAGCACATGAGGAAAGAAGCCACAATGAGAAAGAAAGAGACAACAAACAAAATGAGGCACCTTCCCCCAGCAGATATTGGAATTTTCATACAGAGAATATGTTTAAATGTGTCTAAAATATTTAAAGAAATAAAGAGGGAATGTTAAACATGGTCAAGAAATAAAAGACAAATGGAAAACTAGAAATATATTGATATTTCAAGTTCAATGGGTGAGTTAAATTAGACACAGTTGAGTAAGATAATAAAGTTAGATTTTTGAAAAAGTAGCCAGAATGTATAAGAGTTATAAAGATATAGGAATATAAGCAATTACGGGACATCAAATATAGGTGGAAAGTTCTAGAAGAAGAGAATAAAAGGATGAGGCAATACTTGAAGAAATAATTTTCTAAAATAACAAAAGATGAATATATCTTCAAAATGAGTGTCTTAGTCTGTTTAAACCACTAAAACAATACCACAGACTGTATGGATTATAATCAACAAGCATTTCTTTCTCACAGGAAGTCCAAAATCATGGTGCTGGCAAATTTGGTGTGGTGGCTAGTAAGGACCCACTTTCTGTTTCATAGATGACACTTTCTGTGTCTTCACATGATGAAAGAGGATAAGGGATCTCTTTGGAGCCTCTTTTATAAGAGCACTAATCCCATTCATGAGGGCTCCACCCTCATGACCTGAGCACCTTCCAACAACTCCATTTCCTAATATCAACCCACCTTGAGGGTTAGGTTTCAACATAGGAGTTGTGCAGGGACACAAACATTCAGATCACAGCAATGAGGAAGAACACCAAATCTGAAGACAGGAAACACACACACATATGGATGTACCAGCATGAAACTGAAGCATATCAAAGAAAAAGAAGAAAAAAACAGCCAGAGAGAAAGAAAATTTACAAAGATACTATAATTGGGCTGACAATGATGGAAGCAAATAGCCAGTAGAAGAATATCTTCAATGAGTTGATAGAGAATAACTGGTGACCTGTAATTGTATATTCAGTTAAAGTCATTCCAGTATAAAAGGAGATTGAGTAAACATAAGCAAGCTTCTGGTTTTGCCAGCAATCCTTGGCATTCCTTGGCTGGTAAATGCAGCACTCCAGTACCATCACTGTCTTCCTTCTGTGTCTTCGCATCATCTTCCCTCTGCATGTCTGTCTCTGTGTCCAAATTTCCCCTTCCTATAAGAATACCAGTCATATTGGATTAGGGTCCACCCAAAGAGCTTATTTGAACTTGATTACCTCTCTAAAGACCCTATTTCCAAATAAGGCCACTTTGAGGTACTGGGAGTTAGGACTTCAACATATATTTTGGAGGGGAGGCAATTCAACCCATAACAATATGCATATGCCAAAGAGTGTAGGAATAAGTTTCCTTTGTCCCACTGATGTTTTATAATCTCTGCTGGCCAAATTGCTCGAAACCACTGATAAACAGAAAATCTTAAAAGCAGGCAGAGGTTAAAAAAAATAGGTTGAGTGGAACAAAGATGAAGATGGCAGCAAATTTCTCATCAGAAACAATGTAAACAGGAAGACAGTGGAGCACTATCTTTAACAGTAATGAGAGGAAAAATTGTCAACCTAGAATTCTATACCCAGTGAAAATGCTTTCCAAGAATGAAGGTGAAAAAAGACATGTTCAGGCATACAAAAGCTGAAAGAAGTTATCACCAGCAGAGCCACACTACAAACATTAAAGGAAGTCTTTCAGGCAGAAGAAAAAATGATACCAGATGAAATATGGATCTCCACAAAAAAACTAAGAGCACTGAAAAAGGTATCTAAGGGGCAAATATTTCCTATCTTCCTGGTGTTGGACTTAGAAGCTCCTACCATAAATCACTTATGGCATGGGGGGTGGGGGAGGAGGGTAGGTGAAGGAAGCGGAAGGAGGAAGAAAGGAACAGAGGAGGAAACAGGAGGAGGAGGTAAAAGAGAAGAATGTCTTCTTAGTATTAGTATTAGGCTAGTGAAAGGCTATGTGACTGACTTTGGCTCTCCAGAAGAAATCTTAATTTTCCTATCAGATATTTTCTCAGGAAAATTAATTTCTTCTCACAAAGAGCAAATAATCACATCAGACTACAGAGTTCTGCCCCAGCTCATGTTTGACATGATTCTCTTTCTCACCCATTGGTAGGAGTAAAATGATGCTTGCTCAAACTCCATCGAATAATTTCGCTAGTTCAGTGGATCTCAAACATTAGCTTACATGAGAATCAAGTGGAGGGCTTCCCAGACCACATTTCTGGGCCATATCCCAGTATTTCTGATTCAGTAGGTCTGGGATGGGGCCCCAAATTTTGCATTTCTAATAAGTCCCCTAGGTGATGCTGCTGCTTCTGATCCAAGGACCACACTTTTGAGAACCATTGCATTAGTTCATAGTGTGGGTACTATTTTTTATACCAGTATACATTCAATAGAATCACCTGAGGAGTTTTTTAAAAATGCAGGTACCCAAACTCCAGCTCAAATCAATTAAATAATAATCTCTGGGACAGGAGCCCAAGAATCATGGTTTAAAAGTTCCTCTGGGTGATTTTAATGTACAGCTAGCATTGATAATCACTGATTTATAGGAAACCAGTAAATATGCAGGGACTCCCACATGGAGCATGTTTTAAGTGGCTGTGTGCACGTCCATTCACCTAAGTTATAGGTTGTGGATGAGTAGAGATGTTGTGAACATGAAATTCCTGTGCTGGTAGATAACTATATCTGTAACACTTATTGTAGCACATGTGGCAGATGCTGATGTTTTGATGTTCCTACAGTTATTATATGTAATTCAGGCACCAAGACACAGGGATTCTGCTTCCACATAAAGCAGCCACAGCAAAAAGCACCAGCCTGAAAACCTACAAACACACAATGCAGTACACACAAAACCAATTGTCCTAATGGTCATCACAAATAGGGGTTGAGTTGCACAACTGGTCATAAATATTGTCATTGTCCCTGAATACAAGTGTAGGGCAGTAAGTCAATACTGTCTCTTGCTACCTTCATCAGAAGTCCTTAAAATCCATCTACCATGTTCCCTCGGAAATAGTACCCTAGGAACACAATCCTAGTACCTATTTGTAGTATCTGTCAAGCTGGGACACCAAATTAGAATATATTTGATTGGCTTTCACTAGTTTAGATCCCAATTTTTACATGTCAGTTACTTATAAGGGTGGTGCCCAACTCTCAGGATGTTGTCTGAACCCACCTTCCTAATACTTCCATGAAAAGAATCAGTGATGGATAGAATTCCTGTTGCCTCAGTTTTCCTTTTTACAGGCTTAGGGTTCAGGTTGCAGCATCTATTTCATTGCTATATTTAGAAACCTCTTCCTCATCAACTGAGTATCTACATATAACACCAGTGCTTGTGATAGTTTGTTTTCCCACACCGGTTTTCCTTTAATTACCTAGCCATTGTGTTTTCATCTATTTGTACGGTTAGTCCATTATTTATAGCCCACCAGCCACATGGCTTCCTGTGCTGTCTGTATTGAGACTGCCTGGAGCTAAGCATATTGTGCCAATTAGCTTAGTCCTTCTACAAGGGAATCATCAGAGGGAAGCAAGAAGCCTAGTGTTTAACCTAATTCCAGGTCATGGTGGCATTTCTATCCTTGACCCACAAGTAGTCTTTGTGTTTCCTCTGTTCATCCTGCCAGTGTTGTTTCTTTTTAGCAGAGGCTCCCTTCTGATCTCAGTTGACATAGCCATCCCTCAGAATAGGAGAGGACCAGTGTTTGTCTTGCCACCTGCTTGTGAACGTAACAGTTTGGCCCCTTCCTTAAAGCACCATTGTCATTTTAATCAGATCAGGATCTAGGCCATCATTCTGGACTCTTCAGAGTTTTAACTGATCCAAAGTATAATTAGAAGCTTTGCTGCTATGGCTGTAGGCACCAGACCCATGAGGCCTTTCAACTCACGTAGGTCCAACTAGATAGAAAGTGGTTGTTTTTCTAAGGATATGAATTTGTCTATGTCCCCTGAAATTCCTTACATCAAAATCCCACTGGTGGCTGCTGCTCTTTTCCTGACCCTACAGGGATCATCCTAAGATCTAAGATCCAAAGCCTACAGTGAGTAATACCACTAAAGAAAATTCTGGGACAGATAGAGTCAGCTATTTTTATTTTATTTTATTTTATTATTATTATTATTATTTTTGCGGTACGCGGGCCTCTCAGTGCTGTGGCCTCTCCCGTTGTGGAGCACAGGCTCCGGACGTGCAGGCTCAACGGCCATGGCTCACGGGCCCAGCCGCTCCACGGCACGTGGGATCCTCCCAGACTGGGGCACGAACCCGTGTCCCCTGCATCGGCAGGCAGACCCTCAACCACTGCGCCACCAGGGAAGCCCTGAGTCAGCTATTTTTAATTGGTCTTCTATCATTCAGAGTTTGATCAGAAAAACAGAACCACTCTGAGTGATATAGCATATGGAATTTATTACAGGAATTAGACTTTATATAATTGTGGGAACCAATAGAGAAGTCTATGAAAAACTGCTTCTTCTTAGTTGTGCAGGGTTTGAAGTTGCTATAGGTCAGCTGAACCAGCAGTTGGGAATGGAATAGAAAACACTCCCGGGGAGCAAATCTAGGCCTTAACTAAGGAACATTCCCTGACCCCAAAGTAAAAGGAATTAGCAAATGCGCCTGGCAGGATTTCAGATTTGCCATGAACCAACAATTCCCATTGCTCCCCTTTTTGACTAGGAGTGTCCTTTGTGGTTATCCTGTCCCTGTCTCACCACTGCATATTGGGTGGGAGTACAGGGGTGATGTGGCAGATAACTTATTTCAGTTCACAAGTCTCTGAATCAAGAGAAGCCATAATAGAGGAGAACCTGAAAATCACACCCAAGGAGCCTCATCCTCACCTGAATATGATTTTGATGAGAAGCTCCTGTACTTCAAGCCAGAGCCTAATGCCATAATGGTAGGTGACTTTTGGGGGGAAAATTAAGTATACTCTGTATGTGGACAGAGTATAAATAATGTGGCCATACGGCTATGTGTATTGATTGAAACAGATGGCCATGGTATTTTTCTGCTCCTCTCAACGTGAGACGGACTCTGTTTCTTCACTTCTTGAATTTGGGCTCACCTTGTATCTTGCTCTGACCAATACAATGTGGCAGAAATGATATGTGAGTTCTGGGGCCTGCACCTCAAGAAGGCTTGCAGCTCCTGCCTTTGCCCTTGTAGAATGCTCCCTGAGACTGACATGCTGTGAAAATACTTGGAACCCAAACATCCCAGCTGTCTCAGCTGAGCTGCCCACCCCAACCCTGCTGACATATCACCAAAACTCAGTTATGTGAGTGAACCCAAGTAAGTCCAGAAGAAGGACCTCCCAATCAACCAAAAAACTGAAAAATGATAAATTGATGTTGTTTTAAGCCTGTGAGTTTTGGGCTGATGTGGCCAATTGTGTTTTCCAGTGATGGCCCCTCTGATATATCCCATCCCACACGCTCGTCTAACAAAGTGATATTGACACTCCCCCCATCTAGTAATGGAGTCTATGTCCCCTCCCCTTGAGCCTGGGTTTCAACCAACTGCGTTAAGCCGAAGTGATGCTACATGACTTCCTAGGCTGTCATAAAAGTATTCACTTCTGCCTTGTTCTCTTGGAACCAGCTGTCATGCTGTGAGAGGGTCCAGCCACATGGAGAGGCCAGGTATAGGGGTTGCAGGAGATGGTCCCATCTGAGGTCCCTGCAGACAGGTAGGATCAACAGCTAGAGGTGAATAAGTCTTCAGAGGATTCCAGCCTCCCCCTGACCCCCTGCCCTCAAACCCCCACAGAGGACACCACATGAGCCAAGATGAGCTGCCCTGCCAAGCCCTACCCAAACCCTTACAGATTTGTGAGCAAAAAGAAAAATAATGTTGCTGTTTGAAGCTCTTAAATTTGTGATGGCTTGTTATGCAGCAATTGATAACTGATATAAATTGTATCAGAGAGTGATATATATAAAGGCCTATACAAATGCTTCAAATCACAAGTACTAAGACTTCCTTAAACCTTTCACTTTCTCTCCACATCTACTACCAGCACTAGTATTTTCCACAGATAGGAAGACTGTGAGTTCATGAGAGTTGTTACCTAAATGAAGAACAATCAGGAACAACACCATACCACCCTGTGGAGTGACTATTGTAATTCATTTCCCAGCAAAGTTAGCAATTCCTATAAATCATGATCTCTCAAGGCCATTTAGAAATATTCTAATTACCAGAGGTCCAACATACGGGGCTTTGCAGTATAAAATACTTGTGTGTGATCCTCATGACTGCTCAATATTGAAACCCTGCAGTTAATTAACTTGTGAGAAGAAATGTCTAGCACGCACTTAACTTCCTCTACTCTTTTCTCCTCCAGGCCTCTTAATCTTGTTTCGTTGGTAGTTTGGGGAACTGAAGTAAGTGAATCTGGAATCTGGAAGTTGGTAACTGCTACTTAAAAGCAGAATAAATACCTCTTATGAGGTCGGTTCTTTTTCCTCCTTACCTGCAAGTTACCAGCGTCTCAAGTCTGCTGTGTCATCAGCACTGGGCTAGGGCGTGATTGTGAAATTGAACCCCAGAGAGCATGAATATTATTGTTTGCACCAGATGGGATGTGGAGCTGCACATTAAGGCCTAGAGTCCAGGAGGGCAAGTTAAAGAGGCATTGAAACTTCTCAGTTTAGCTTAACTTTCAGGGCTCATTTATTTCCAATCCTGGGCCGAAGGAATCTATTTTAATTCAGTGATTTCAGAAAGAAGACCCCTAATTTTGGAAAGGAGCTCAAAGGGATCTTCAAACCCCAGAAATGCAGTGAAATACTTTGAAAATGGAAGCCCAGCCTATCAATCATATCTCATTGAAATTAGCTAAGTCTAACCACTTGCTTTGTTTTTTAACATTCCTAATGTTGTCTCTATGACTATCCCCAATTAATTTTCCTTTTTTTTTTTTTTTTTTTTTGCGGTACGCGGGCCTCTCACTGCTGTGGCCTCTCCCGTTGCGGAGCACAGGCTCCGGACGCACAGGCTCAGCGGCCATGGCTCACAGGCCCAGCCGCTCCGCGGCATGTGGGATCTTCCCGGACCGGGGCACGAACCCGTGTCCCCTGCATTGGCAGGCGGACTCTCAACCACTGCGCCACCAGGGAAGCCCTAATTTTCCATTTTTGTTACACTTGACTTTTAGTAACATAGAATATGACATAAGGCACCTACCGATACAGAGTTCCCTTTTGTTTACAACTGCTGACAACAACTTGATGAGTATGATATCCATCCTCCTTCATGTGCAGGTGTGTGCATGCTCACACATATTATATGGGCATTTTTAATTGAGAAAAAAATTCACACACCATAAAAGGCATCATTTTATAATGTACAGTTCAGTGGTTATTAATATAGTCATCAATTGTGCAACCATCACCACTACCTAATTCCAGAACATTTTCATCAACCTGAAAAGAAACCCTGTACCAATTAGCATTCACTCCCCATTCCCCTCTACCTCCAACCCATGGCAACCACTAATCTACTTTCTGTCTCTGTGGATTTACCTGTCCTGGATATTTCATATAAATGGAATCATAATATATGGGCTTTTGTGTTTGGCTTCTTTTACATAGAATAAAGTTTTCACAGTCCTGTATGTTCTAGTATGTGTCAGCACAGATCTTCCTCGACTTACCATGGGGTTACATCCGGATAAACCCATCGTAATTTGAAAATATCATAAGTGGAAAATATATTCGATGCACTTAACCTACTGAAGATCACAGCTTAGCCTAGCCTGCCTTAAACATGCTCAGAACACTTATATTAGCCTACAATTGGGCAAAATCATCTAACACAAAACCTATTTTATAATAAAGTGTTGAGTATCTCATGTAATTTATTGACTACTGTACTGATGTAAGACTACAAGAGCTTCCAATCGAAGTTTACATTTCAGTTCCTTATTCCTTTATTAAACTATCTTTAAAATTACAAAAGTAATCTATGCTCACTATATCACAAAAAACACAAAATATGCAGATATATCATAAAAAAAAAGTAATTCCATCTCCCTAACCCACACAGTGACTATCAAAACAGACTAGTATCTATCTTTCCACACTTCCATTCACCATTCATCAATAAATGCTTGTTGACAACCTACAATGAAGCTTAGAGCAATGAACGAAACAAAGATTATTTCCCTTGTGGAACTTATATTACAGCAGAGGAGAAAGAAGCCATTTAAATATAATTGTTTAAAAAGATAGAATGGGGTCTCTCAGGTAAATATGAGTCACACGTTCAGGCTTTGAAGCCCTAAGGCCATGGAAAGGCAAAGGTTCAAGAATGAAAGGAATGAGAACTCTGATGAAAAACGCCAGGCCCCCTGGGGTCTGGACCAGTCACAGAACAGCAATAACAGGATGTAATAGTGTTTGAATGTTTGACATGTGGTAGCCCTTTACATGCTTTACCTAATCTAACCCTCACAAACACAAGTAGGTACTACTTTAATCCTTATTTTGCAGCTGAGAACATGGAGGTTGAGTAAAATGAATTTGCCCAAGAATACTCCAGACAGTGAGCAGCAAAAGTGGGCTCAAACCAAGACCTGCTAACATTGGAGTCTGCCATATTGGAAGGAAATATGCAATAAGGTTGAAAATAGTCTTAGTGAGAGCAAAACAGGGAACTAGCTAGATGGGATCTGGTCAGAAAGTGGTGCTGTGATTTTGAAAATGATGCACAGTTGAGACTGTAGGGTATGACCTGAGAAAGGCTTGTGTTTCTCCCAGACACATCTCTGAAGGGTGGCCACAGATGGTCGTGCATACTAGATTCTAGTGTCTGGTCCTCAGCTTTGCTGGATTGGAATTGAGAGTTTGGACACCAGCTATGATCAAATTCTAGGAGAAAAAAAATAACAAACTCAAAAAAGACTGGTGCATATAAAAGCAAGAAGTAAGGGACTTCCCTGGTGGCGCAGTGGTTAAGAATCCACCTGCCAAAGCAGGGGACACAGGTTCAGTCCCTGGTCCTGGAAGATCCCATATGCTGCAGGGAAACTAAGCCTGTGCACCACAACTACTGAGTCTGCGCTCTAGAGTCCGCGAGCCACAACTACTGAGCCCGTGTGCCACAACTACTGAAGCCTGAGTGCCTAGAGCCCGAACTCCGCAACGAGAAGCCACTGCAATGAGAAGCCTGTGCACCGCAACGAAGAGTAGCCCCTGCTCGCGGCAACTAGAGAAAGCCTACGTGCAACAGTGAAGACCCAACACAGCAAAAAATAAATTTTAAAAAAAGGAAGAAGTAATTTATTAATTTACAAAGAGAAGTAGAACCAGAAAGTATGAATACCTAGTTAGCGTGCTCTCATGAGAGTGGCTCATATAGGCTCATGAGAGCTGACTGTTAAATGTTCAGAAATTTTGGAAGGCAGTTGTTAAACACAGCCATTGTTAAAAATTAAATTACATAAACTCATCATTAAATAGATTATATTTTTAAAAGTAAGAAAGACTAAGAACTCATCACTTAAAACTTATTTTACTATATTATATTATTATCTATGCTCAGAGGTTATTTACATCTTTTATAGCTCTATGATGGAAATACTATATAATGTTGGAGCACATTTCTTCCCAACTCTGCATTCAGTGATGTCATATTGGTACCTTGAAGTTGGCCATGGTGGGAGTATTTACACTATAGAAAACAGCAAATGCTACAAATCAGGGCTTTGTTTAATGTTTTGTTGATTGTCTAGAGTTAATAAAGTGATGAAGAATGTTACTAACAATGCAAATTAAACTTAAAAGTCTTTCTTGACCTACATTAGAAATTGAGGAAATATTCTTCTAGTATTCAAAAATATTATTGGTTTCAGCATAGAAGATAACTTACAACCAATATATGTCTTTCTTGTTTCATTTTCATCTTAACTGTTAATATAAATGAAAATAATAACCACCTTTCATATCAAAACTACACTCATTCACCAGTTGCAACCATGGGTGGACCATGAACACAAGAGTATGGCAAAAATCAATGAATGCATACTGTGGGAATCAACTGGTTATATGGGATCTACAGTAAAGAATATTATACATGGACAAAGACTCTTACACAGAGAGGCAGTAGTCTCTAAATTCATTTGTTCAGATACTGTGTTGTGTTACAGGTGTTTTTCTCTGGGTTGAGTGTAGCTGAAGCATACAGTATATCAGGATATTTACAACTTGATGAGACCATGATGCCCCAATTTTTATCTCCTGTCTAGGCCTCTGCAGTGATTCTTCAAACCTTTATAGCCATCAGCCGACTTGATAGCTCCACTTGAACGTTTAACAGGTTCTGCAAACTTGTTGTTGTTTCACCATGCATCCAATTGCTAGAGACAAACCCAAGGCAGCAACCTTGATCCCTTACTTCACTTCCTCTTACCAGCTAATACCATTCATTCTATGTCTTAGTGGGCTTGCACTGCCCAAACAAAATACCATAGACTCAGGGGCTTAAACATCAGACATTTGTATCTTCACAATTCTAGTGAGAGCTCTCTTCCTGGCTTGCAGATGACTGCCTTCTCACCCTGTCCTCATGTGGCAGAGATCGAGAGAGAGCATGCTCTCCGGTGTCTCTTCTTATAAAGGCACTAATCCCATTATGAGGATAACACCCTCATAACCTCATCTAACCCTAACTATTTACCAAAGGCCCATCCCCAAAGGGGGTTAGGGCTTCAATACATGGATTAGGGTTTAGGACTTCAATATCTAGATTTGGTGGTGGTAGTTGGGGGGTGGAGTTGGGGGTACACAGTTCAGTCCATAGCCCTCTATTCCAAAGTATACTTCTGACTACTTAAGACCATCTCTATTCCTTGTCCTGTAGCGCAAGTCACTATTATTCCCCACATAGACTATTGCTAAAGTCTCCTAACCTGTCTCCTTGCTGCTCTTCTCTCTTCTTTTGATCCATTCTCCATATAATGGCCAGTGTGAGTTTTTAAAACTGTAGACTAGATTGTTACTCTCTTGCTTAGAATCCTCAGTGGTTTCCAAAAATGCCTTCCCATGACCCTCAAGCCCCAGCCTGTCTTAGTGGCGTCTTCGTAAACGCTCTCCCCTTTACTTACTACACTCCAGCCACACTGGCCCTCTTCCTGTTCCTTAAATACATCAAGCTAGTTCCTGCCTTGGGATGTTTTCCGTTGCTGTCTCTGTGCCATAGATCTTCACATAATTATCATTCAGTGTTAGATCACACATCACCTTTTCAAAGAGGCCATCTTTGGAGATCCATCTAAAATAACTCCCTTCCCTCTCCTGTCTTCCCCCTTACCCTATTACTCTCTATCATATTGGGGTGGCAATATTGCATAATGGTTAAGAAAATGAAATCTGTAGGCAAACTACTCTATGCCATTACCAGCTGTGTGACTTTGGTCAGCTTTCCGTGCATAAGTTTTCTCATGGGTAAAGTGGGATTTATGTACAGCTTAAATGAATTAACGCACAGTAAATACTCAACACGTGTTAGCTGCTATTATTACCTTGTTTTATTTTTTTCATGGAATTTGCCATTATCTAAATTTATCTTTATTCATTTATATATAGTCTATCTCCCCCCTTATGGCCTCCCCCACCCGCCACCTCCCCTCCAAGACGTGAGGTCTGTGAGGGCAGGAAATTTATCTTGTTTTGTTTGCTGTGATATTTCCCCAGTCTCTAGAGCAGAGGCTGGCATATAGTGAGCACTTCTAAAGTATATGCTGACTAACTAAATGAATAAGAAACAATTGTCAGAAAAGCCTCAGAGTAACCAGGGAAGTGTAGAGTCATTTAGCTCATACTCAGCTTCACACACAGTAGATTGAAACTTATTTGTTGGTGGTGACACAGGGCACTTCAAAAAATGAAAGTAACATTCCTAGCACTAAGCTACTAACACCTCCTCAATCACTTAAAAAGAAAAGTTTTATTTGGGCCCCTCAAAGAACCCACTTTTCTGAAATGACTGTTATCATTTTCCTCCTTCTTTTCTTAGTGGTCAGCACCGGGCATGGCTCAGAAAAGGTGTGTCAAATATCTGTGGAATAAACATAGTCTGTAACATAAGGTTGTAAGTTCTATAACATTTGTATAGTGTTTACAGTTTACAAAGCAGGCCAATATCCCTTACAACATGGGTATCATGATGTCTGTGGTCGACTTTAAATTTCTTCAGGACAGTGTAATATTCTGTGTGGGTCATTTGGTTGAAGCTATGCCCTAGAAGCTGCTGGCATTCTAGTATTAGGAATCCACACTCCAGGAGTAGTTAGCTAGCATCATACCAGAAAGGTCACATTCCAGAGATGGAGCTACAAATAGTTTAGTCACCTTGATCTCTGATGACACCAGATGTTTTGCTAATTATCAGAGTGAGTGCCAGAAATGACTGTTGATTGGCAAAAATAACAGCTTATTAATTATCATGATGAATACTAGAGATGAGCTCTCAAAAGAATGCTCTCCACTCCTGAATAAACAGGGTGAGCACTAAAAATCCGAGTCCTCAGCCTTTGGAGATGCCATCTGAGGCTTCATCGCTATTGGTCCTGGCTCTACCACAGGTCTGGAAGATTTCTTGTTGCCAGATGCTGGCAGTAACTATGATGACAACAGAATCCTGCCTCTGCAGCCCTGTACTTCTGTTTCCCAACTTTCTAGTGCAAGGTGGTGGTCAAACCATTTACAACAGCACCCTCCAATACTGTAATCTTTATCTACATGTGAATTTTGAGCATTGCCATATGGTCAGTTTAAATTGTAAAACATACATATCAGATTTTGAAGACAGTACAAAAAATGTAAAATATCTCATTAATAATTTTTTTATTTTGGGTATGTGTTTAACTGACAACCTTCTGGCTATGTGTTAAAATATAATACTAAAATTGACCCCACCTCATTCTTTTTACTGTTTGTTGTTGTTGTTGTCGTTTTTGTTTTTTTGGCTGTGCCAGGTGGCCTGCAGGATCTTAATTCCCCCACCAGGGATGGAAGCCATGCCCCCTTGCAGTGTGTGCTCAGAGCCTTAACCACTGGAACACCAGGGAAGCCCCTCTTTTTACTGTTTTAAATATGACTACCAGAAAATTTTAAATTACATTATGTGGCTCAAATTGTATTTCTATAGGAAAGTGCTGACCTAGGATGGAGAGCTCGACTTCCAACAAGCTAATAGGACAGATTAACTACTATTTGTGCCTGCTTTCTAATAAATATTCATTTCTGAATAAGGGACAAAATTGGGTTTGATATTTGCTTTCACTTAATCTAGTGAAGAAATTGTGGGATCCTTATCCATACTGTAACAGACCAGGAAGAATTTAAAACTTTTAGGTGATCAAATGATTTAGGTCAGCTGTGAACTGTGAGCTTGTAAAAGCATTAAATAGTAGCGATGACTACTACTAAGCTCATATACAAGATAACAGAGAAAATATACTGGGCTTGAGCCATGTAGTTTTAAAATTTTCACGTATATTCATTCTATTTGCACAACACCCTATTAAGTAGAAACCATCAACATTAATAATAAGTACTATTAATATTAATAGTCCCAATTTGAGTCTCCGCTGGTTTAAGCGTAACTTCAGATTCCCCATTTGAAAGGGGTTCAGCTGGAATCACTTCTACCTCTGCCAGCTTCAGCAGCGGATTCGTACGACTTCCGCCTATGCAGCGCAGCCAATCAGGGCTGCGGGGTGAGCGACGTCACGCTCCCAAAAGTCCTCGCCAATTCCCAGAGTACTCCTATTCTCCGTCCTGCCCCTTTTCTATTTGTCAGAGGCGACCGGCGGCCATTTTAGGTTCGGGCGGAAATCCAGTTAAGACCGTGCGGTTAAAAGCCTGAAAATTAAAATCAAGGCAAACTCGCACGTTCAACTCAGAGCCCAAGAAAAGAGATATCTTCACTGACCAACTAGGCGGCTGGGGACAGAGAGTGAACCGCTGGGCCGGCACCGCCGCCCATACTCAAGATGGCACCGGCCTGAGAATCACCGGCGAGGCCGCCCCATCTCAGTTCCGGGTTCTTTCGCCCCAGTGGTGGCGTTGTAGGGCTGAAGGCTGGCATCCTGTCCGGCTTCCGGACCCGTCTCTATGGTGCCGGAGAGACCGGACCTCAGAAGATTGTGGGTGTAGTGGCCAGAGTATCACTGGGGAGGCGAGGGTGGTTGGTGTCAACAGGGGGCGAAAAGGGGACCGAAGCTAAGCTCCTCGGCCGCCTCCCCCGCCGCCCTCCCGCAGGTAACAGAGAGCCCCGCGCTGCGTCCTCCGTCAGTGGGGGCCTGGGCCGGTGGGGAGGGGGCCGGGCCGGGAGCGAGGCGCCGGGGGGGCGCGGGTAGGGAACGCGCGCCCCGCTCGCGGGTCCGCGCTTGGGGCCCGCTCGGGGGCGAACTCGGCGTGGCGTCGCTGCCGGTTGAGCTCTGCTCCCCACCTCCGCGCAGTCTCCCTCAGCTTTTTGCGGGGCGCCCTGTTAACCTGTGCTTCGCGGGCGACCCCCGCTCGGGGCGGCGCTGGCGGCCGGAGCTGTCGAAGGAAGCCGCGGAGCCCGGCCTCGCGGGCAGGTGTGGAAGGTGAGGGGCTAGCTAAGCGGGAGCGCCGCCACCGCCCCTCAGAGACCCCAGGGAGTCGCGGTCGGACCCCCGCTGGCCCCCAACCCCCGCGCCCGGGCCGTCCTCCTCGCCGCGGGGAGGGCGAGTGTGTGCGGCGGGGCCGAGCCGCGGGGAGCCTGGGGTTGCGCCCGCGCTGGGCTGCTGCCTTCATTCTCGATCCGAGACCAGTGCCAGGCCCCCAGAGGCCCAGCTGGTTCCTGTCTTTGGGTAGTGCATTTTGTTTAGAATGAAGATGAAACAGTTCTGGGGAAATCGTATGTAGGAAGCCGTGTGAATACTCAGAGTTGGGTCCTGAATTTTGGAATCCCTGTTACTGCTCTTTTTAAGGACCCGTGTGCATACCCACATAAGATCCCATGTCTTAGCAGAAATCATACTTAGTTCTTTCGGTACGCAAACGCTTCATAATGTATTGCCAGACTGAGTTCAATATAGGGAATATATACGTGAAACAGATCAAACTAAAGGGCCCGAAGTCATGTTATCACTAGATAACGAAATACCAGTCAATACCGGGTGTCCTTTGAACTCACGGTGCAAGCCCTTATCGTCGGAACTTCCAAGCTGAGGGAGCTAGGATAATGATCATCTCGATTACTTGCTGGAAAAGAAGAGAGGAAGAGAGAGTTCCCCAGAGGACACTGATTTCTTAGTTTAGTGTATGAGTTGCCCAGTGACCTAGACGAGGGCTTTTAATCCCACAGGTGGCCCAGAAACTTGATGTGCTGCCCAAGGAAGCAAAAGGATGGAGGAAGATAGGTGAACAACATTTTAAAGACCATGATGCGTATTCAAGTCAGAAACTGTGTACCCCACATTTTATTATAGAGAGTGGAGATGGTAAATTCTGCAAAATACCCGTGCTAATATTAAAATATCCTTTTCTGCCTTTTTGTGACTTTTTAATTTCAAAGTTAAACGATTTGGTGTTTTCCCCTTTACTCCTTAAAACAAAAAAAGATAGTATTTTGGAAGTCCAGGTGTTACTGTTTATCAGTATTACATTTCAGTAAGTCCATTTAGCTGAATTATCATTTTTAAAGCACTGTTGATAGCAACTGTTTTTGTGCCTCTTAGGGTACAGTTTTGTGAAGTTAAGAATTACTGCTTTAAGACCATCAGATTGCAGTCAACAGCACATCTTTTTATTTCCCCCCTAATGAAGTTTGCACTGGACATAGGCTATAACCCAGCTACTCTGTAAGCGTTGCACGGATGGTATCAGTAGACTTCTGTCAACATTAATCATGCTTTCAAACCAATAAAATGTCGGTCTTTTGAGTTCTCACAAGGAAGGGGTTCATTCCTTTCAATTTTTAAGTGGCATTTCTTGGGGTCTTAGACCCAAATACATACTGCTAAGAAAAACTGCCAGTTTTAACCTCTTCCTAAAGCTTTTATAACCCTAATTTGTTAATGATCTTATAGTGGAATTCAGAATATTAAATGAAAGGTTAATAGGTGTTGTAAGGCCCAGTATTCCCACAAAAGGTATTTTGCTATTTGGAAGTGACTAAGTTCATTGAATGCCCATTGCTGTACCTCTGCTGACTGCCATTCATTCAGCCAGGGCCTGCCCCTGACTCTTGGGACCATTTTATCTCCTTTGGAGAGTAATATTAAAGCTAAGTGAATGGCATGATTTTCTGCCAATAAGATTATTTTCTTGCAGCAATTCCTTATGTGTGGATTTTGGAAAGCTGTATTTTGTGGCTAAGAGAGAAGGAAGTTAGACTAGCTTCAGATATACACTTTTCGAAGTAGCACTTCTCTAGCGCCTTCCTTTAGTCTGACTGGTTTTTCAGACAAGAGGAGTTAAAAAGAACTCCTGCTTGTGAAATGGCAGTTGGTTTCAAAGAACATGGACCCATTCAGGCTACCTCAGGTGTGCCTCTGGCTACCCATGATTGTAAGGATGGCAGTGAGGCAGTGGATTTGAAGCTGGGCTTCTTGTAGCCTGGAGGTGGAGTAGTAATGTGACGCTCTAAATCTAAGTTACTCTCCCAGTGTTTGCTTTTCCTTCTCCTGCTGCCAGCTGGCTTCCTCTGTACTTGCCAGGTTTCTGCTTTTACATGGCTTTGGCTTGCCATAGCCCTGACTCTACCTTATGGCATCCTTTTACCTTCAGCTGTGCTGCTAACAGACAAAAATATCTCACGTTCATTCAGATTCCTGGGGCAGACAGTGATTGTCCAGCTTAGCTCTTCATCCAGGTCATGGGTCCTAGAGATGACCAATGTGTGATTTGACTGCCCTTTGGCCCAGGGTAGGCACCTGACCCATAATGTGTGCCCAAGAAGAAGGCAGGTGGTAAACATGACCCTCCCGACTGGGGTGGGAGTGGGAGGTTGCTGCAAGCACCACACCATCTCCAGAATAGGGGAATTAATGGTAGTTGTTCTCCAAGATCCTACATAAATGCTAATTTTATTTGTAGTCCCAGTAGAAAGGTGAGTGTTACGTACACAGGTGACCCTTGAACGACATGGGTTTGAACCAAACACGTCCATTTATACGCAGATTTTTTTCAGTAAGTATGCACTGCAGTACTTCACGATCTGCATTTAGTTGAATCCCCTGCGTTGGTTGAATCCTTAGATGTGGAACTGCAGGTGTGGAGGATCAACTGTAAAGTTATACTCACATTTTTGACTGAGAGGGTGTTGGTGCCTTAACCCCTGCGTTTTTTAAGGGTCAACTGTAGTTGAGATACTTTTTAATACTGTTTTTCGTTTGTTTGGTTTTTTACTTCTATCATTCTTAAGAAAGAGAAATTGCTTGGTAGGTAGGAACTCAGTGAATTTGTTACAAATCCAGCTTAGTTCTTATCCTCAGAAACATTCTTGGGTTTAAAAAAAAAACACATCAATTTTAGGTAGTTTTAGCCCTTATACATGTTGTGTTCCTTATTCAGTGACTTTTTGTGACTTTTTAATTTCAAAGTTAAACGATTTGGTGTTTTCCCCTTTACTCCTTAAAACAAAAAAAAGATAGTATTTTGGAAGTCCAGGTGTTACTGTTTATCAGTATTACATTTCAGTAAGTCCATTTAGCTGAATTATCATTTTTAAAGCACTGTTGATAGCAACTGTTTTTGTGCCTCTTAGGGTACAGTTTTTTTTTGTGCCTCTTAGGGTACAGTATATGGGTCTGTAGGCCCTTGAAATTCTCTGTTTGGGGTATCTGTTTTGAGCAGCATTACATACTCCGGTAACCTAGTAAGCGTTGTATGGAACTTCACCAAAGTGGAAAAAAATCCAAATAGAAGGTCAGTATATAATGATTCTTGGGTTTATATTTACCCAAAGGATACAGATTTTAAACTGAATTTTTTAAAAGATCCACATAGAATTTTGGGCTGTTTTTTAGAACTAGCAACTTGTTTCCCACACTGCCAGAGTTGGTAAGAACTCTTTTTATCTTTTATTTTTTAAACAATGGTAAAGCCAGAACTGAAAACTGCCACGAACTTTTCAGATGTGTTGTCTGGCCTATACAGGTTTAAAAATATTTGAGCCAATGTTGGAAAATAGGAAATTTCCACATAACTATTCAGGCTCGTGGCTCTTTATGTTAAATGGTGTGACCTGCCAACTCTGAAATGGCAGTCCTGGTTGGAACCTTGTGATGGTGGCTCCCGTCAGAGTGCAAGCCCAGTCAGTAGGTGCCTGTGCACACAGTAGGCCTTTTGCTGTTCCACCAATACTGCTGCACTGCTGTGCATTGTCTTTTGTAATCATGTGAGTTTGTAACCCTGTTGTAAAGAAAGATATGCTCTTTTATGGAAGATTTGGGAGGTGCAGGCAAATGTATGTCTATGTTTGTGTATATATGTGAATCATCCATGATCTGATGCCCACAACAAACCTCTGTTAATACTTTACATATTTTTTCTAGTGTGTGTGTGTGTGTGTGTGTGTGTATGCATGTGTATGTATATATATAGATAGCTATAGCTATAGATCACTCATCACTATAATCATAATCCAAATACTGAATATATCCATTCTCCCCAAAGTTTCCTTATACTCCTTTGTAATCCTTTCCTCTCCTGTGGCCCCTCTAACTGCCCTCAACCCAGGCAACCACTGATCTATTTTCTGTCATTATATAGTAGTTTGCATTTTCTGGAATCTCATGTACGTGTGGGTTGTCTTTTTAACATTTGAGATTATGCAATTTTGCGTTTTCCCCTCTTTAGCCTAACTCTGAAGACAGTTAACGGGATTGTACTTTTTCTGATGTTTATTGTCATTTGCGTTCAATGAGTAGTCTGTTTCCTTTCCCATTAGTCCACAGGTGTTTTAGTGTTTTCTTGGTTTATATGCACTCTCCATTTGTTAACATGTTTTTCATCATTGTTAGAAATATTCTCCAGTTCGTATTGTTTTCCTTAGAATTGTAGGTTATTTTAGACATGCAGAAGCTCATCATCTTTGAGTGATCGAGTTTTGCAGCACTTTGCTCTGCGAGGCAGGACATGAGTGGCTTTACGGAGCAGGAGAGCTCTTACTCTGTATTTGATCGCGTTTCCACTGCGACGGTTCTGCGTGTGCGCAGTGGGGGGTTGGGAGCAGCGGCAACCGCGCGTGTCTGTTTGGTTAAGTGTATTTTCTCTAGAGCTGAAAGTTGTTAATTGACAAGCATTGCAGGTAACTTGCTGAACATTTACTGTTTCTGTTGTCAAACGGCCTACTTTATGAGGGTTGTAGGAACTAGTAGGTTTGAGTGCCTGGGTCTGGGTGCTCGGCTGTCTCTGCCTCATGTCTCAGATAGAGACTCAATGTTAGGAAATGTTTTCTTTCAGGTCTGCTTGGCTTTGAGGAGCTGCAGCACCCCTGCGTCACGGCCTAAGGGATGGGCTCAGAGAACAGCGCTTTGAAGAGCTATGCCCTGAAGGAACCACCGTTCACCTTACCCTCTGGACTTGCTGTTTACCCCGCTGTATTGCAGGATGGCAAACTGGCTTCGGTTTTTGTGTATAAGAGAGAAAACGAAGACAAGGTTAATAAAGCTGCCAAGGTACTGTAATAGGTGACTACCTAATAGTTAGTACTTTTTACTGTCGTCTTGTTTTCTATTAAAATATGAAATTAATAAACTTCAAAGGGGGTAGGTCATAAGGAATAATATTTTTATTCATGTCCTTTAAAAATATAGTTGCCCTTACTTCACGGGAATGTCTCCAACTTGCACGACAAAGTCAAGTACCATAGGTAAGCCAAAGGCTTTATGCAACTCAGCGTGATATCTCTTATCATCCTATTTTATTTTTTTTAGTGAGAAAGTTTGGGAGGTGATTTTACATGGCTCATAGAAGATAAAGGGACTTTAGCTTAGCAAAAATGCTCTTAAGTATGGATAACATATTAATTGGTGTATTGATGATGGACCTGGAAATGAAATATTTTAGGAACTGTAGCTACTGTTTTTTCTTTTCCTGAGGCATTGTGATGCTCCCAGAAAGAAGGTGAAACTGGAATGTGGGACTGGATGCCCCGGAAGGAATGTGACCTTGGCTAGAGCGTTAGCTTCTGGTGGCTTCAGTTTCCACCTGCCTCACACCTCCTAAGCGCTCCTCCCGGTAAAGGGTGCCAGTGCCATGCTGGCTGACCTGCTGTCAGGGGACCCTGGCCTCTTATTAGAAAAAGTGATTCCTCTTTGGAATATAATTCAAGAATACAGCCCTAGGTGTCTTTTCAAATTTAGTGAAAACAAAGGTATTAGGTGATATTTCCTTGGATAGCTAGCTGCTTCTTTGGGTATTCAGGCATTCAGATTATCTTCAGGAAGGTTCTAAAAAGGCACGCATTAATTAACTCTTCGTTGTTTACTATGGCAGGCATACTTTTCAGATTGATTTGGTATCTTTATTTTGTTAGAGTTATGATCTATATACCTTGAGTCACTTTGTACTATCAACAAGAATGAAACATTGATATCTATTTCATAGGTCTGTTTAAATGGTTTGTACCTTTTTTATGATTATAAAGGGCTATGTTATAATATGTAATATTAGTAATATAATTTTGGCATTTTGTTTGTCACACCGGTTCATTATTTGATGTCTCTGATGAGGCATGAAGTTAACCGTTGTAAGGTGGTTCCTGAGGAAAACGTTCCTCTCAGGATGCATTTTCCATTAATGGACTGTGATAAAAAGTGTAGCTGGCCGTTGTATTGCTAAGTAATTGTGCTTTTTGGTAAGACTACGTGTTTGTCTCTTTTCCATCCCAACTAGGAATTGTTAATAATTTTTTATTGTGATTTTGCAAAAGGTAAAATGCCTTGCCTCCCTGTCTTATTAACTGTATGTACAGTTAATATGTGACATACTTCCTGTTATTTTCATCTGATAAGATTGCACTTTTTTTAGTAATAATTTAGAGCAACTGTTACTCGTAAAGTACTAGTGATTTACAATTCTTAGGGTTTTTTTCATAAGACCATAAGATTATTGAAAATTACATTAATCTTTATGGTGCATGTACCAAGAAAGTAGAACAACACAGGTCAGAAAGGTTCTAAAGGAAAAAAACAAAGACCTGTGCTCAATGTTTGAGGACTTCCGTGCTGTAGGAATTGCAGAGCCTGAGAGGGAGGACTTTTTCCCCCTTGGTATCTGTGCATACTCTTCTGAGCCATGACTGAGCATTTTCAAGTAGTTCATACTTGTCTCTCATGTTCTTCAGGCCATTATGTGGCTTTGAATACCTGAGCCATGAATCTGAGAAATTTGAAATGGCAACAAAACGATAAGGAGTTTAGACGTAGGTTACAGTACTTGAGAAATGTATGGCGTTGCGTCAGGTTTTAGGAACTTGATTTCCGAGACACCTGAAGTATTAAGACACCATGGGTAGCTTGCCTCACTTTCTCTAGAGTTCAGGCTCCTAGTTCTACCACTGATAGTTCTAATGACCATTTCAAGCAGGTATGGCAGTGTTTTCCTTACCAAATATTGTTAGGTAGCGATTATAGTCTTCCTCCACTGTTGTAAATAAAAAATAACAATCACAGCACACTGTTCAACCTCTGAAAAAAGACGAAATGCAAGTATAACCTTTGGCCACAAAACAACATCAGAAATACTTCAAGTCCATCATATCTTCTCATCTTATCTTGAATTCATTCGCTACAATAGTATAACTTTCTCACTGGTGATTACGACTCATTTCTAACCAATAGCCTATAAGGAATGATAAATCCTGAGGCAGAACTTGGTTACTGTGGTTTGCTATAATATAATCTAAGTGCTTAGTTAGGGCTTCATGGTGGGTACAGGCTCAAAGAATGATTCCTGAGTGTCTTTATACCAAGCAGCCACATCGGAGTAGATATATGGATGCTATGTCAGGGCTCTGTTTAGTGCCGTAGGAGACATTATGCTCTTCTCCATGATGGGTTCAGGCTGCTTTGTGGAAAGGTTGGTCAACATATTTGAGAACCACATTGTGTGGGCACGAGAAAGAAATAGAAGGGATGAATGCTGTGCTTGCGTTCTGTTTGGAAAATGCTTTCCTGCTCTTCCTTAAGTTGACGTTTTCCTTCTGTTCCTCTCCCTCTCCAGCCCTTTTCTATGCTATTTACAACCCTCATTCCAGTAAATCAACTTCCCTACATCGTCAGCTTTTAAAAAAATGATTTCCTTCCCCTCATGATCAAAACCTGGTTCTCTTACAAGGCTTCTGAGCGTCAGCTGCTCAGAAGAACTTGGGAAGTATCCCTCCTCCCTCAGGTGTGATAGGGTCTCCAGGGGGAACTGGCCCTTTGCCAGCTCCCACCACAGTTTTCAGACTTCACAGTCTCATCCTTTTTTCTCTAAATATCTGTCAGAGCCTCTTGTCTGAACTCCAGATCTATATTTCCACCTGCCTATTGAATATCTCCACCTGGGTATTCCAGCAGCACCCAAATGCAGGCTTTCCCAACATAGAAATCTTTTTTTTTAACTTTTTATTTTATATCTAAGTATAGCCGATTATCAATGTTGCGATAATTTCAGGTGCACAGCAAAGGGACTCAGCCATACATATCCGTGTATCCATTCTCCCCCAAACTCCCCTCCCATCCAGGCTGCCACATAACACTGAGCAGAGTTCCCTGTGCTATACAGTAGGTCCTTGTTGGTTATTTATTTTAAATATAACAGTGTGTACATGTCATCCCAAACTCCCTAACTATCCCTTCCCACCACCCCGCCCCCGGTAACCATAAGTTCTCTTAAGTCTGTGAGTCTGTTGCTGTTTTGTAAATAAGTTCATTTGTATCATTTCTTTTCCGATTCCGCATATAAGGGATATCGTATTATATTTCTGTTTCTCTGTCTGACTTCACTCAGTATGACAATTTCTAGGTCCATCCATGTTGCTGCAAATGGCATTATTTCATTCTTTTTAATGGCTGAGTAATATTCCACTGTATATATGTACCACATCTTCTTTATCCATTCCTCTGTCGATGGACATTAAGGTTGCTTCCATGTCTTGGCTGTTGTAAACAGTGCTGCAATGAACATTGGGGTGCATGTATCCTTTTGGACCATGTTTTTCTCCAGATACATGTCCAGGAGTGGGATTGCAGGGCCATATGGTAGCTCTGTTTTTAGTTTTTTAAGGAACAACGTAGAATTCTTTATTCCTTTCCCTTTCTGCATTTTATTCCTAGTTTATGATCTAACCTACAGGCAGTGGGCATTTAAAGACAGAGCATACTTACCATCTTTATCTCAGATTTGCATCTTAGGGGTACAAGGAAGAATATTTCTCCCTGAAGATTCTTGCCCTCTAGTATAGGCATCTTGTTATTTTGTCATTATTTCTTTAATAGAGTAAAATTAAGGCTCTCTCCCTGTCTTAAAACTTGCAAGTGAATTTGAGCTATAGTTAAGAACTACTACTTTTTGTTGTTTTCAAAGTGAAGTAGCAAATTAGAGGTAGAATGGTGATGAAAAGTTAAGCCCCTAAGGCTTGAATTAGTTCTCTGGGTAGCTGAGTCATAACTGATTCCTGAAAAGTAGGGATAGTTTATTTTCAAGACTAGAGTCACACACTTAACATCTCTGTGTGGGCATAGATAAGTATACATATTGGCACATTATCTAGTACTACTCATATTTAATAATAAAAGTCCTTACTCAGAATCCTTTTTCAAAGACCAGCACCTAGTACAGTGAATGAGATGTGATAGGCATTCAGTAACTTTGGGACAAATGCTTTCAAGTCACTCTCATCTGACAACAGTCACCTTTCTCCACCAGAACAAGAGCCATTTATGTCTTTAATTGATGTTCATTGAGAAAATATCCTAGTTACAGTTAGCAAACACCTCTTGTTGTTCCCTCTGTTCTTTGGAGCAGCAGAAGCTTGGATCTGTTTGATTAGTAACTGCTAACCTTTCCTGTGAATCTGTGCATAATTTTTGCATAACATGGTGTGTGCCAAAGGGGAGTGACAAGTAAGGTTTTTGCTAAGTTAAGAGCTTTGTTCAGAATCATGCCAGAGTTATACCGTTCTTCATTCAACAAACAAAAAGTCACTTTGGATAAAGAATTTTGCTGGTCATGTAAGGTTAAAAGGATAAACAGAAGCAAAATGGAACATGTTATTTATTAATCAGGTGAACATTTATTGACTGTGTATTTTCATGCCAGCACTGAACCAGGTAGCATTCCTTCTGACTTACTAGTCTGCCCTGAGTATTAGAAGGAGAATAAAAGGTTTAAAACCAAAGGAGAATAATTAGTGCCCTAAGACACAAAAGCTGAATGAAGACTTTTTCCTGAACAGGCGAAAATGAAGTATTTCATGTTTGGCTTGCAAATTATTTGAAATGTTTCTTATAATGAAAATATGAAAGAGGCTGCATAATTTTACTTAGAAACCACAGCTCCAAAGATAGCTGTAGGAAGCTCTCTTCATTTAACACACATGCATTCAACCAACTTGCTAGCACAATTCTTGGCTTATCTGGACCTTTGCTGTATTTATATGGGTATGTATGGATTGTTTTAAAAGCTGATATACAAATTAATGGTTTATAATTGCTAGTTAAAAATTTTTTCTTAACTCTTTGTTGTTTATTAGAGTAAATCAGGGGAGGGTAACAGCTTCCTTCTTAAGAATAAACAAAAAATCCTATCGGGGCTATCCCCAGAGTTGGCAAAATTTGAGATAAGAAAATAAATTGGATGGGCTTCCCTGGTGGCGCAGTTGTTGAGAGTCCGCCTACCGATGCAGGGGACGTGGGTTCGTGCCCCAGTCTGGGAGGATCCCACATGCCGCAGAGCGGCTGGGCCCGTGAGCCATGGCCGCTGAGCCTGCGCGTCCGGAGCCTGTGCCCCGCGGCGGGAGAGGCCACAACAGTGAGAGGCCCGTGTAATGCGAAAAAAAAAAAAAAAAAAAGAAAATAAATTGGGCAAATCAATCCACTCAGAATATTCTCCTATGATCTTACCTGGGAGAAGTTTAATAGACAAGTGTGAGGTGACTGATATAAAACTTGTACCAGTGCTGGGTTATGGGCTCTTAAACTATCCTGTGTTCTTCTGAGAAGATGTTTTGGAACATTCCAAACTAAGTGCATATTTGTGAAAATGAAACCTGATATTATATTGGGGGCTGTTCTCCAAGTGAAATTTTCCATCAATCTACTCCCAATTTGATGATTGGTTTACAAGGCTTCCCCAACGTCCAGTGGATTGTACAGGGTAGAGCTCAGAGATTTAAAGTCATGTAATTTCTTTTAGAAAAACTGGGTGATTTGTAAGGAAAACCACCAATCCAGTATTTAAGTTTTGCTGTAAATACATGATAAGATTATTACCTGGGTTGGGAATTTTGGCTTATGGATGTCCTAAGTTACTCAGGTCAAATTTTAGGGGATAAACAGCATGGGTGGAGATTGGAAAAATCTGGATCTGGTAAGTCTGTTATAAAACCAACCAGGGAAGGAAAGCAACTCAACAGAATTAACCTCGTGTTCAGACACAAAATTGTTTTATATTTGTCATCCATCTGTGTATACTCTTTGCTAAGAAAATAAGACAAAGGAAAAAGATGTGTGTTTTGGGGGAGAATACTCCATATTAGGAGGTTCTAAAGTGGGTTATCCATACCCTAGGGATTGGGCAGTATGATTCATTGCCATTTGGGGAAAACATATCAAGAATGTCTATTTAAGTTTACCTTTAATCTTTTATTTTGGTACTTTATCTTTTTTTCCATTTATTTATTTTTGGCTGCGTTGGATCTTCGTTGCTGCACACGGGCTTTCTCTAGTTGCAGCAAGCAGGGGCTGCTCTTCGTTGCGGTGCGCAGGCTTCTCATTGTGGTGGCTTCTCTTTGTTGAGGAGCATGGGCTCTAGGTGTGCAGGCTTCAGTAGTTGTGGCATGAGGGCTCAGTAGTTGTGGCTTGCAGGCTCAGTAGTTGTGGCGCATGGGCTTAGTTGCTTTGTGGCATGTGGGATCTTCCCAGACCACGGCCTGAACCCGTGTCCCCTGCATTGGCAGGTGGATTCTCAACCACTGCGCCACCAGGGAAGTCCTGGTACTTTCTATTTTGTGGGTGTTTTATAGTAGTACATGTATTTTATATATATAACATATATACAAAATATATATTACACATTCATATAATATATATTATGCATAAGCTACATATTTCACCTTTTTACTGGTGTGAAGTGTGTGAACAAAAACCTTTGACGATCACTTTTCTAGGTGATAAAAAGATAGAAGTTTTAAAGATGGTTGAATATTTTAGTATTTTTTAGTATTCCATTTTAATTTATCTTGACTTGGGGTCTGTATTTCTTTGTTTTTTTTAAATGGTTGCACTAAGGACTTCAGTATACATAACTAACTTTTAATAGTCTACTCTTGGTCAGTATTGTACCACAGTCAAATAAAATGTAGAGGCCTTGGAATCATATAGGTGTCTCCAGCCCCCAGCCCTGCCGTTCTTTGGTTACATATATATCAACTGTATGTGCACACTAGCACACAGGCGTACATATACATCACACACATTGAAAACCTCACCAGGCAGTGTTACAGTATTTACGTAGGCATCTATATTTTAAATAAGAAGTAAAAAATAGCCTTCAAATTTATCCTGAGGTTTATTATTTCTGATTTCTGATGCTCTTCCTTCAATCCTAAAGATCTAAGTTTCCCTTTGATATTATTTCCTCTTAAGCTTGAAAGACTTTAACATTTTTGTAGAGCAAATCTTGTAGCAACAACTTTTCTATTTTCGATGATCAAAAATGCCTTTATTTTGCCTTCTTTCCTAAAGGATATTTTTGCTAGATACAGAATTCAGGGTTGATTTTTTTTTTCTTTCATTGCTTTAAAGATAGTTCCCCTTTGTCTTTTGGACTCTGTTTTCTTATGAGAAATTAGTATCATACAGTTCGTTATTTCTCTCCACCTGTGTTGTTTTTCTCTAGCTGCTTCCAACATTTTTTAATATATCTTTGATTTTCAGCAGTTTGATCATAATGTAGTTCTGTTTATCCTATTTGGTGTTCATTGAAGTTCTTAAATCTGTAAACTTAACTATTTGGCCAAATTTGGGAAGTTTTCAGCCATTATATTTTTTAGCCCCAATTCTCTCTTCTTTCTTTTTTGGAACTCCAATTATATGCATTAAATTTTTTGTTATTGTCACCCAGGTTTCTGAAGCTCTGATCTTTTTTTTTTTTTTAATACTTTTTCCTCTTTGTTCTTTAGATTGGTTAACATCTTCAGGTTTACTGACGCTTGCCTCTGTCATCATCATTCTGTTTTTCAGTCCATCCATTGAAGTTTTTATTTGTAATATTTTATTTTTATTTTCCAGAATTTCCATTTAGTTCTTTTATGTAACATTCATATCTCTTCTGAGAACTTCTATCTTACTACTTATCTCATAACTGTTTCCTTTACCTCCAATGGGAATTGTTATAGTAGCTGCTTCAAATTCTTTCTGATAATTCTCTCTCTGGTCTATCTGGTGGTCAATCTCGGGATTGATATTTGTTGGTTGTCTTTTCACATTTTCATGGTTCTTTGTCAGTTGAGTGACTTTGGATTGCATTCTGGACATGTTGAATGTCCTGTTGCATAGACCTTGGTTCTGCTGTAGTCCTCTGGAGAATATTGATGTTTTTTGTTTGCAGGCAGTCAATCCCCTTGGGTTCAAGCTTCTTCTTCTTCTTTTTTTTTTAACTACTCTCCTTCCACCCTTCCTGTGCATGGTAGTTCAAACCTTAGTTCATTTCTCAAAACTTTGCTGTGCTACTTTGGGTCTGTCCTATGCGTGTTTGGTTCAGGGGTTAGTCTGAGACCTGCGTAGGTATACAGATAACTAGGGCATCTCCTTTTCCCTCCCTTAGCTCTTTCTTCTCTGGGACAGCTTCCTCATACTCAGCCCTGCTTTGGTTCTCCTGGCCAGAAAGATGGCAAGGTTTCTCTCAGAGTTTTAGCCACCTTTGCTGCACTGCTCTGCACCTGGGGACTGCCTTCAGTGCACAGCTGTGAGAAGGGACATTCCCTGAACCAGGAAACTCCCCCCAATGGGTGACTCCCCTCCATAATCTACGTGTTTTTGTTTGCTTTTCAGAGTTCTTAGGTAGTTGTTTTTGGCACTTTGTTAAGAGTTTACAGCAGTAATCATTGGAGATCTAGGCTCTTGGGGGGCTTACCCTCCCATCATGGAACTGGAATTCTCTGTAGAGTAATGTAAATGTTAGTAAAGTGAATACTGTCAGAACAAGTCACGTACTCTTCTCTGCCTTTTTTGAAACTTGGTGGGTAGGTGGGAGCGGTAAGGAGCTGGAAAAGACCTTGAATGTAAGTATACATTTTCTGACTTGACTATGATGTTAATGAAACTATAGTTAATCTTGTTTTGAGTCATTAACTTCACCAACTCTTCTGTTTATATTTTTAAAGCACTTGAAGACACTTCGTCACCCGTGCTTGCTAAGATTTTTATCTTGCACCGTGGAAGCAGATGGTATTCATCTTGTCACTGAGCGAGTGCAGCCACTGGAAGTGGCTTTGGAAACATTGTCTTCTGCAGAGGTCTGTGCTGGGATCTATGATATATTGCTGGCTCTTATCTTCCTTCATGACAGAGTAAGTAACCTGGACACAGTCTGCCTCACAGGCTTTCATGTAGACCAGGGGTGGGGTGGTGGGAGGAGGCTGGTGTATGGGGTAGTGCTGGTGAATTACGGTATCTGTAGAAATTATAAGTTACTGTTCTTATCAGAAGGCTTCCTGAGGGAAAACAGCATATAAGATGCTACAGACAGACAAGTGGTTTGTGGAACAGGCAACAAGTTCTTTGTCCCTGGGCAGTTATTTATAGAACTTTATTTCAGTTTACTATAGTCTGTCTCTAGTTTTGGATAAGTCTTTACATAAAAATAGCTACAGCTGGTATTTGTTATTAAGTCAAGATAAAGGTTGAGTAACATCAGTGCTGCTGATGGACCAACGTTCCTATTTGTTTTCAGGAGTTGTTTTTTTTTTTTTTAGATTTTAAAGAAAGAAATGACCATTTCTTAGAAAGTGGCAGAGTTTTACACACCCCTTGCCATTCAAGTAGGTGGTACCAAAGAGAGATCGCCCCTAACACTGTGGCAGTGTTTGCTATGAAGGGGATAGAGTATTTTGTTTACTTCTTGTCTATTTCTTAACAGTATTATTGAGCTACTATTTGTTAATGGAATTTACATTCTGAAGTATTAAGGCCTTTGGCAGCCCCCCTCCCCCCCGAGGTTTAAAAACACCAGTTACAAGTTAGAAGCACTTGAATTTGACTCATCTTAATGTGCTTTTAAAACATTTTTCTGTTATTGGGAGACAGACTCTCCAGCTATCACCTTGGATTTATCATCTCTTGAAGTATGTCTAAGATTCACATAAGTAGAATTATTAATGCCCCACTGTGGAGGAATATTTTCTTTGTTGGAGAAATGCGTGAATGTGGTAAAAAGTTTGAATAGTATGAGAGTGCAGACAGGGAAAAACAAGTCCCTGCCTCATCCTTGAATCCAGCGCCCTACTTCTCTCCATCGACAACCATGATGATCTGTGTGTTAGTCCAGAGATATTCCTTGTGTGTATAAAGCAGACATCTCTGTGCTTATTCTCCTTCGCTTTTTCTCAAGCGGAAACACACCATGCATACTATTTTAAGCTTTCCTTTGAAAAATATATAACTTGGAGTGTTTTATATAAAAACGTGTACGTATTTGATCTGGTGGGTAGAATATTTAAAATGCACTTACCTACTGGAATAATTTCTGGTTTGGAGAAAAACATACTTCAACCCTGTTCTCGTTTTCTTCTTCCCTCTCACTTATTTGACTGTACTATTTTTATAGTTTTACATTTGGCTCTTCTGTGGTCTGTGGGATATTTCTGGTGGTCCTTATCATTCCATTTTCCTCTTCTTCAGGCAGAATTTTTTTAATGCCTACTGACAAGATTTCAGGTGAAGTGGATCTGGGTTCGTGATAGAATGTAGGTGAGAAAGAATTTAGAGGAGAAAATTAATACAATAACCTATGGGAGCAAAGATAAATTGTACCTTTCAAGGCATTTGAAGCATACAATGTAGGTTAAAAAGACTTGCAAATTTATGTTTAAGGACACTTGTATCTCCTGACTCCCATGGAGATGGGGTTGTGTAATATCTGTGCAGTGGCTTTTACGTCTTTATTAACCTGCCTCACCAGGCAGGGGGAGATAAGCCTTTCTACTGTGTTTTTTCCCTTTTTTCTAACCTCATAATGTTGAAGCAGCCTCATTCAATTTGTCATTCCTTGAAGTTGTAGTTCTGTTTATTATGCCACAAGTAGGAAGACTTGCCATAATTTTTTTTTTTTTTTGGTAATGAGTACTTAGTTTTTTAAAACTTGTACTCAGAAAATTGGAGTGGCAATCTTCTTCCTGTTCTTTTTTTCCAGGGACACCTCACACACAACAATGTCTGTTTATCGTCTGTGTTTGTGAGTGAAGATGGGCACTGGAAGCTGGGAGGAATGGAAACAGTCTGTAAAGTTCCTCAGGCCACACCAGAGGTAAGCCAGGTGACAGGCCCTCTTTGTTATTCAGAATTTGATAGCATTTTGGGGTGTGGTTCTCCCCTAGGGACTTTCCTTCAATGTTAGTGTGGTCTCAGATTCAGAGACTTGACTTTTTTGTCAATACTCATATCCATAGAATTGTGGGATTTTACTCTCCAGGGGGAGACTAGGAGTCATTTATTCTTTTCTCCTCATTCTATAGTTGAGGAATCAGACTGAAAGAGGTAGAGAGGCTTGGTCAAATTTTTAATTAAATGCCCGTCCTCTGTGTTCCTGTAGTAGCCTGTACTTAATTTTCCCACTGAATGTTTAATATTGGAATTACCTTCATGTGTCTGTCTTCTTTACCAGTGGTTGAGCTTCTTGAGGGTGATAGTCTCGTATACTTATCTTTATATATCCACCTAGAATAGTGCCTGGCACATATTAGGTACATTAGAAATGTTCACTGAACAGTCGTTCAAGTTGTCCAGAGTCATACGCTACGTCTTGAGAGCTGTGCATTGCAGCTGCTCCTAGTGGGCTGCGTTGTTGCTGCCTGTGGTACTTCTTGAACAGTAACTGTGTCTGACAGAGATCTACATATTTCCCTCCTGGGTTGAGCAGCCTTGCTATTCTCTGTTTTGTTTACTGTTTTCACCATCTTGCATGTTGCCACTAGACTTAACTCTTTTTAAAACAGAAAAACCACTCCCATCACAATTACCCTATTGACAGGGTGGCTCCCTGACTTACTGATGAGGTGGCCCTCTGACTTCCTGACTCGGCCTAATTTCCCTTGTTCCCTTGTGTGCAGCTTCCACATGGGGGCCTTGTTGCATGTGCACCTTCAGGGGCTCTAGCTCAATTCAAATGCTCCTTCCACCGCGAAGACATTCCTTTTTTATTTCTGCCCCTGTTGATCGCTTTCTTCTCAGAAGTCAGCTTACATCTAATTAGTATACCAGGACGTAATTCTTCCTGTGGGGTTCATCCCAGATTCTTTACCGTGGCATATAAGGCCCTTCACATTCTCCTCTCCAGCCTACCTTTAGCTCCGTATACCACTCAGTTATTGAGCTACACTCCGGTTGCATCCTGTTCCACGCAGCTCAGCTGTGTTCTCATGGGTGGTCCTCTTTCACCCTCTTCTTTGTGTGCCATTCTGTTGCTGGGATGCCTTTCTTCCCCTGGGTTCTCTGCAGGATGTAAGATCCGGCTGACGCCTAGCTGAAGTCTAGATCTGTCTAAGTCTCCTCTTTGTGAAGCCCTCCCCCAGGGGTTCCCTACCCAACAAGAGTTCGTTCCCTCCTAGGCTTCCATGGCACTCAGCCAGCACACATTATCAAAGTTCTTAGTTTATGTTCTAGGTTGTGAGCACCTGGCTGGGGACGGGGATTTATTGCATTCATTTTGTTTTCCTGGTGCCCTAAATGGCGCTTGGGACATATAAGCTCTTGAAAAATAGTCTTTGAATCAGTGAATGAATGTACTTGTTCTGTGGATGTTGGCTTTGTCTCTGTAGTTTATAAGATCCTCATATATCTCATGTGACAGCAAACTTTATGATTGACTTGACTCAGTGAGCAGATTAATGATAGATTTGTTCTCCGCTAGAGAAGCCTTTTATTTGTTAATATCTGTGCAGGATGAGAAAGAAGTATTTTTAATTTCCTTATAAGGAAATCAGTTACAGAGATGCCTCTGAACACCAGAGGGTTTCTGTTAAACCAGCTGAAGGGGAAAGGAAAGGGAACTGGTAACTTATTTTCCACTAAGCCTTGTGCCATGCCAGGCACCGTATCTACATTTTTTAGTTATCAGGATTTTAAATTTATGCATTTAATGTGTGGCATTGGTTTGAAGGTTTCATTGCTGCTGTTTCCATTGCTCTTTGCTTTTGTAACTTAATGTAAGAGATTGGTTCACCAAACATATGCTTGAATTACTTTCCTTAATTTATTTCTCTGTCTAGTTTCTGAGGAGTATTCGGTCAGTAAGAGACCCAGCATCTATCCCTCCTGAAGAGATGGTAAGAGGATACGCTTCAGATGTAATGAAGGCTTCTTTGTGTAACTGAGTATGAAACTTTAAAAACACCTTTCCTCTGCCCACCTCTTTCTTTGCTAAGTTTTAGATGCCTCATAATTCCTCTGGCCTTGAAGGCTTCTAAGACTTACTGTATCATCACAGCAGAAAGCCTTTTTTTTGACACTCAGCTTACATTTTTTGGTCTTATAGACACCCGTAATAGTGCTTAAAGATAAGAGGTACCTCAGTGTGAGCAGGGTTGGCGCTTCATAGCTATTTCATGGTAAGTCTTTGTACATTATTGGAAGCCATGAGAGCTGAGGAAGCAAGACCCTAGCCCTTTTCTGTGCTTCACCCAACCAGTCATCTGCCTATCTGGCCATTAGTTGGGATTCCAAGATGTAAGGAAGAGCAAGTATTAATATTATGGTGCTGGTAAAGAAAGAGTATATTTACCAGTAAATTCAAAAGCAGCTGCTCTCTCTAAATTTGTTCTTAACCACTATAGACAGTGACCCCCAAAGACATATTTAGTGTGCTTTACAGGAAATACAAACCCAACTATAAACTTAAGTATAAACCTAAGACTTGAAGTAACTCAGGTTTATTCAAATCAGTACTATGTATATATAGTAGTGTTTTTCAAACTGATGATTTGTGGGTTTTGAATCAATTTAGGGGTCCTGACCAGCATTTTAAGGGAGAAAAAGAAAGGAATAAAATAGAAAATGTCATTGCACATCTTGTGTAGTAAAGCTAAGTACTGTTTTATGAAACTTTTGTTTCTGATATGTATTTATACATGTATGTGCATATGTTGATAATGATAATTATTTTTTTTCTCTGGTTTGCAGTCAAAAATATTTTTGAAAGCCACAAATATATATTCTGACCTTTTTTTCTTTTTGCCCTTGTTTGATATTATTAGTATCTTTGATAAATTCTATTCACTAATAGTTTTAAGAGCCTATAAATTAGTGTGTGGTAATATGTAGTTAGCTTTGAGTATAATGAATGCAAAAATGGGGGAAAGTGCTTCAGAGAAAAGTAGAAATGGTTTGTAAAGCAGATCCTCTGGTTTTAATGGTCTTTACTGATTTTAGTTTCCAGAATTCACAACTCTGCCAGAGTCACACGGACATGCTCGGGATGCCTATTCTTTTGGGACATTGGTGGAAAGTTTGCTCACGATCTTAAGTGAACAGGGTGAGTTGGAGTTATGCTGCTGCATTCACAGAATAAGTAGGAAAATCATCCATGGCTTGTTCTGTGTGTATTCAGAGAACTGCAGTCTTTGATCGTGGTAAGGAGCTGTTGCTTACCAAGAAAGTTGTTTAGGGCAGATCCTAATAGCAGTGAGGGAAGAAGCACTATGGCTGTGAATATCATATGTTATTATCTTATTAATTGGTATTGGTATTTATGGTCTAAAGACGATTCTTTATCAAGCCAGCCAATAAGTAAGTGAATGCTGTTACTGATGTATATGTAATGATCTGAAGAATAGAGTAAGATTCAAAGTTTTTTCTTAACTTCTAAATCAAGATTAACATTTCTTTATCTTTATTTTTTCAAAGTCCTTTTTTTTTTTTTTTTGTGGTACACGGGCCTCTCACTGTTGTGGCCTCTCCCGTTGCGGAGCGCAGGCTCCGGATGCGCAGGCTCAATGGCCATGGCTCACGGGCCCAGCCGCTCCGCAGCATGTGGGATCTTCCCGGACCAGGGCATGAACCCATGTCCCCTGCATCGGCAGGCGGACTCTCAACCACTGCGCCACCAGGGAAGCCCTTCAAAGTCCTTTTGATTTTTTTCTTTGTGATTTCATTTACTCATTAGTTTTTTCTTTTGTTGGCCCTCAAAGCCCAGGCCACTGAACACATAGGTCTCTTCTGAGCTCTCTGGTGGCAGGCCTGGCAGCCTGCTTCACTCTCCTCCAGCCACTCCAGGCCTTCAGTTGTCCACCCTTTAAGTGTACTGGGGCCCATGTCCCCTTAGGCCCCTTACCGGCCTATGTCTCACATTGCTGCAGCTCTGATGCAATTTCTGCTTCCCGGCTCACGCAGTGCTGTGCAGTCACAAGCACCGTTCAGCTGTCGGCTCTGAGTTGTCCCAGCCTAAACACTTGAGAATTAAACCCTAAGGCATTCTTGGTGGATGATGAACTCAGTGTTCTTCACTGTGTCTAGAATGGTGGCAATTATGTACCACCGCCGAGAGAACTGAAAATATAGTCAGATAACTTCCTGTCTTCTGTGGGTGAGGAGACTTGGTTGAAAAGGCCCTCAAACCTGCCGCTTATTAAGCCTCCTCCTCTGGGCCTGAGCTGAGTTAAACTGACAGTCAGGAAATGAGAGGGCTTCCAAGGGGAGGCACGTGAGCTGGGGCTTGGATGTGTTGGTAGGACAATTCTCTACACCTGTCAAGGAGTTTGGCTTCAGGCAAGCAGGAAGCTGTTCAGCAACAGCCAGGGATTTGTTTGTTTGGGCTTTTACAGGTTGGTTTTTGCTCGCGTCAGTCTCCAGCTATAGAGGTCCTGAAAAGAGGGAGGCGGCATTGGAAACTAACTGTCGCTCTGGATTTCAGTTTCAGCGGATGTTCTCTCCAGCTTTCAGCAGACCTTGCACTCAGCTCTGCTGCATCCCATCCCACACCATCGGCCAGCGCTCTGCACCCTCCTGTCCCACGACTTCTTCAGGTGAGGGCGCCCGGTGTGACACGCTGGCCGCTCCCCGCTGGTGCCCGCCTGCCCTCTTGTGGGTTATGCTCCAGCGGTGGCTTTTGGAGGACCAGATGATGCGGTCCCTTTTGCTGCTGTGGTTGTCCTTCATTATTAGAAGAGAGTGAATCATGTCCACCTGGGAAAACGGAGGGAGACATTGGGTTGCCTCTCAGGTTCCTATCACAGATAGGAAGTTTTCGAACTCCTTAATTGTCATGGAGGCCTGGGTCTAGAAATTATAGCTGGATTACTTAGGGCTTCTGAATGTGAAGAAGCTAGGCTGTGTCCAGTGATTTACAGTTGGAAGTTAATTGAGGAACTCAATAAACATGGCCTCTCCTTTTTGCTGCCATTGTGATACAAGTCTGTTATTGTTGAATTTTACTTGGAGGGGGGACGTGGAAATGATCTTATTTTTCTTCAGGCAGAAGATTGTTTTCTTTGTTTAGCGATACGTGATGGAAGAGCAAAGGAGTCAATTTAGAGGGAGGGCACAGTGTAGCTGTTAATACTGTCGCTGGATTCAGAGATGTTTTTGAACCTCTCTTCCAGGTTAGTTTTAATTATGTGTCCTTTATTTTTTAATTTCCATGACTGCAGAACTTCTGCACAGGTTAACTCCACATTCATGACTTTTATTAGCAAAATCAATTTTATGTCAGTTGTGAAACTAAAAATCCTATATGTTTGCAGCCAGAAAGCCTGAGAGAAACCAGAGTGAAGGGAAAGCTAATATTATCCCTGGAGGGGGACAGTTACCTCTGATGATGGGGGTATATATTATTAAACAAGGCAGAGGGAGTATTTTCCTTGTAGTTACAAGGGTTTTGTCACTTATGCTCCAGGGAAACTGTTGAAACCTTTCCCATTATGAGCCTTTTAACCAAGGTATTTCCATGTCTTTTTGGATGATTCATAGTGATAACTTTATCTTAGTATAGAATCTCTACAAAGCAGAATCCTTTACAGTAAATAGATGCTCTCATTACTGTGTGTGATAAGAGTTCTTTAGTAAGAATTGTGTGTTTGTGAGATGGGAGAAGGAAGCCAAAACCACACATGGGCGCCCTCTCCCCCAAATCTGATTGTTACACGAGGGGAAAGCCCGGCCAGAGGCGGCGGCAGGAGGAGGAGGGCCGGCAGCTCCCGCTGAGGCAGCCAAGCCAACCTGATTGCACTTCAGTTAAGGCATTTGTGCTTTTTCTCTGCCGCTGAGCCAGAGGGAAACGGGTGTCAGTGTGAGGAGTGCAGACCCAGGAGGTCACCTGTCCTGGCGGGGGCTGCAGGCTGCCGCTGAAGCCTCCTTTCCAGGGGCGACGTTGGCTTGGAGCTGAGTGGCCGCGGGACTCTCTGGAGACCCTGCAGGAAACTGACCACTCCTCTCACCGTCTTCCCTGCCTGGCTGCAAAAGTGACCAGACAACTACAACGGGAGAGCCGAGAAGATCCCTATGACTTGTACCAGAAATTCCTCTTTCCCCAGCCCTCTTTAATAGTTTTCACCAAAGGAGACTTGAGAATCAGCAGCTATTTTGTAATGGTAATACCATTTCTCCCAGGATAGTTCATGTAACCACATCCTATTACAACAAAACATTTGGATGATTATGATGATGATTAAAACCACAGTGTTTGTTAGCATTTGTGTATGCACATGTGTGTGTGGTTAAGCGTGTATCCTCTTGACAGATCTCTTTGATATTCTTAAAATATTAAATTCCCTGTGGACTTGTTCCATAGTATTTGTCTTATAAGCTACTTAGTTATAATAGAATCTTCCAAGTGGCACAAGGGAATGTTTCTTTGTTGAATATTATTGTGGTGTGGTCTGTGGTTATGGCTTCAATATTTGACACGCCATCTTTAATCTGTTGTCCTGCATTTTTTTTTCCTTTGGCATTTAGGAATGATTTTCTAGAAGTTGTGAATTTCTTGAAAAGTTTAACATTGAAGAGTGAAGAGGAAAAAGCTGAATTTTTCAAGTAAGTTTAGGAAATTCAGGCATTAAAATTCAGTAACTTGGATTAAGTCCATGTAATCACTTCAGGTGTCCTAGAGAGGATGAGTCAGACATTTGTTTTCTTAAAGTTTAGTGACATTTCCTATACGTCAGGCTCTTTTCTAGGACCTGGGATGGATAATTCTGGTGAGGGAAACAGATACAGACTGATAACCCTTAAACAGTGATGGAGCTTGAGGGGGTCGTCCTGAAAACAACAGAGGACGGGGGAAAAGGAGGTTAGAGAAGAGGTATTCTAGGCAGAGGAGCAACATGAACCGGCGTACAGAGGCAAGACACAGTATGTCTTGCGCTTGGGTCCTGCTGGAGGGTAAGGGGTGGGCACCCTTGGACGTGGCAGTTAGGAGTATTGACACTATTGGTAAGCAGTGGACTTCAGGCCTTGAAACCATCAAAGGAGTGAAAACGGGCTGTGAGGTGGCTGTCTCCCCTTGGGTGGATCACACAGGTTTATTTCACATAAGACTTGGATCGGTTGGTAGACTGCAGTAGGCCAGGTAGTAGATGTGAGGCCTCATGTAAGGGCAGTGATGGTACAGTGAAGAAGACACAGATAAGAAATATTAAAACAGACCGACAAGCCTTAGTGATTATCACCAAAAGAGTTAGAGAATACTGGAGGAGAGAACCTCCATGCAGAGAAAATGAAGAATTTGGCATTCAGTGTGTTGGTTTGAAGTGTCTGTGGGACTTCAGGTAGAGATGTACGTGGGCATTTGGGCACATGGGTCAGAAGCTCAGGAGAGAGGTCTTAAGCTGATGAGCTAGAGGCGAATGTGAGGCTTCATCAGCCTGTAGTTGGTGACATTACCCCATAGAAAGTGGGTAGCATGAAAAGGACAGTGGCCCAAATGTAACCCTGGGGCACCCAACCTTGTAAGGGGGCCAGTGGGGAGGGAGTGGCTGATGAATGAGACAGAAGCAGTGGTTGGAGGAAATTGAGAGCCAGGAGGCTGGTATTCCAAAGGAGTAGAAAATTTCAGAAAGATAGGAGCAGTCAACAGATGCCTGTTCACTTAGCAGTCAGCAGAGCACTGATGACCTTGTCTTAGGGCCGTTTCAGCAGAGCGAATCAAACTGCAGTGAATTGAGAAGTGAGTGGAAGGTGAGAAAGTGGACTTTGGGTAAAATCTCCTGAAAAGCTCGGAGAAGAGGAACATAGAATTGCTAAAGAATTGCTAATGGAGTCAAGGAAGGATTTTTTTTTTCTTTTTAGGAAGGATGTTTTTAAGGCTGGAAGAGACGGGAGCATGTTTGTAGGCTGAGAGGATGGAGCTGGTGGGGGAGTGAGGGAGGAGTTGAAGATGCAGTTGTGTTGGGGGTTGTCGGTGCATGGCCCTGGGGGAGAAGGGGGTGTTGGGACAATGGCTCAGTGGGGGTGACCTTCAATAAGAGGAAGCCCTCGCATCCATGGAAACTGGAAAGGAGCTGAGAGTGAGTTTGGGTGTGGACCCGTTTGTCGATAGTGGCTGAGGGGCTTGCAGGAGATAAAGCATGGTGGGGCCTGTTTCCCAATTGAGGAGGAGGCAGGATTACCTGCTCAGGGTGATTGTATAGTGGCGTGTTACTACTGCCAACACCTGATAGCTGTGTATTTCCTAACTAAGTGCTTGTTTTAATAAGTTGAGTAACAAAAGCTAGTATTTTGTTTACCATGGAAACTCTAGAAAATGTAATATCCTTTTAAAAAGTCTTTTAAACTTGAGAAAGTACCTTTTATTGACCAGAAAGCCTCTGGCTTATTAGCGGGGAAAGAAGACACTCTTGCTATTAACGAGGGGCCATTTGTTGAAAAACTTTCCCTAGCTTGGATGGGAGGTTGTGTATGTACTGACTAGCTGGCCTTGCCTCACACCTTCTGTGTTTTTCTCAAATACCTGGGGACTGACCGAGCTACAGTGTCTCTAGCTACATTGCAGGTTCGTCACTTGGATGGAAGTGGAATAAAGCTGCATGTATCTAAACTGTACAAGTGAGTTGATACAGTGTCACAGCCAGTTTCCCAGGCTTTCCTTCTTTGCCCTCAGGTTCCTCCTGGACAGAGTCAGCTGCCTGTCAGAGGAATTAATAGCTTCACGGCTGGTGCCTCTTCTGCTTAATCAGTTGGTGTTTGCAGAGCCAGTAGCTGTTAAGAGTTTTCTTCCCTACCTCCTTGGCCCCAAAAAAGGTGAATTTTTTTTCAAAGTATTATGGGTAATTACGGAGTTTGGGAGTTACTAGTCCATATTTGAGCAGTGCAAGATTATTTCACGGTAATCGGAATCACCTGGGGAGCTTTTTAAAACATTTGCCTGTGCCTGATGCACTAGTTCTGGGACAGAGCAAGGACGGGTAAATATGTACTTTGAAAGGTCCCCAAAGGATTCTGACGCATGTCTCTGTTGAGTAACCTACCGTAACTACTAGGAAGGAGAGGACTGTCAGCACCAACGCTTGTTGTAGCATTTAACACACTTCCTGGCTTTGCGGATAAAATTGCAACAGTCATATCCGTTGAATCCAGTATATGAAATTCCTCATTGATTAGATGTAAATATATAAAGAGCTGTCGACTCAGGATTCTATTAGGACGTAAGGTTTCTGTGTAAATAGTACATTAAGTGTGATAAGAGTATTTCAGAAACACTTCTACAAGGTGGCGTACGATTAAGACAGTTAAGCCCTGAGGAATTTGGGGTCAAAAGAAGCACTTCCCTTTGGTTTGGGACGTAAGAATTTAGAAGAGCTCTTAGAACGTGTGTGAAGTTCTGGGCTCCGTTTCTGCCCTGGGCTTCGTGCTCCTTTCACCGAAGTGACGCGTTGTTCTTCCGTCTGACCTGGGGAGAAGACGGCGCGAGGGAAGGGGCCCCCCGCCTGCTCTCACCAGCCCTGTTCCAGGCGCGGGTGATCCCCGTGCTGCTGCGGCTGTTCGAGGTGCACGAGGAGCACGTGCGGACGGTGCTGCTGTCTCACCTGGAGGCCTACGTGGGGCACTTCACCCAGGAGCAGCTGAAGAACGTCATCCTGCCCCAGGTAGGGGCGGGGCGGGGGGCGGGGCCACGCTGTCCAGGGGAGGAGGCGGAGCCAGGGCCGGCCGCGGGTGTTGGGGGCCGGGGAGCTGGAAGGGAGGGGGTCTTTGGAGCGTCTGGAGAACAGCTGAGAAGGCCTGAGGCAGAACTTCAGTTTAAACGCCTCCTGGGATCCAAAGGGCGGGAATTAAAGTTGCATTTCCAGGCCAGTCACACAGGCAAATCAGTTAAGCTAACATTTGGTTTTCACCTGTTTATAACCTGAAAAACTGTAATTCTGTTTGCTAATTCTTTGGGGGAAAACTAACGAGATTCGTTTGTGGGATACTTTGTGAACATAAACTGCAAGTGTCATAATTAAGTTACTATAAAATAATTAAATTATAACTGAGAGGAACAGGAGCTGATTCCTGTCAGTGGTGTTCAGCCTGTCAGTCAGCCACCAGGGAGCCTGTTAGATTTGCCCATTCCAGGGCTCCAGGTTTGTATCGGTTTTCTGTAACTGATGTAATGAAATTACCACAAACTGCTTGGCTTAAAACAAGAGAAATCTATTCTCTCATGGTTCTGGAGGCCAGAAATCCAAAATGAGGGTGTCAGCAGGGCTCCCTCTGAAGGCCCTAGGGCAGAATCCTTCCTTGCCTTCTTCCCAGTTTCTGGGAGCCCTTTAGCGTTTCTTGGCTTGTAGCCGTGTCACTCCAATTTCTGCTTCTGTTGTCACATGGCCTTTTTATAAGGACACCAGTCATTGGATTTAACCCAGTATGATGCATTTCAAGGTCACATTCTGGGTGGACATGAATTTTTGGAAGACGCTATTCAACTCAGTCAGTACAAGGTTTTAAAAGATTTTATCAGTCACATGGTATTTTTCAAATAACTTGTTTTTCTATCAGATTAATTTATTTACAAATTATAAGACCTGGTTTTATGCCAGTTCTTGTGCTTAGGTACTGGGGCCCTAGAGGTATGTAACACACTTCCTGCTTTCAAGGAGAGAGTAGATCGGAAATAATAGATGTTTGTTGTCTGTGTAGCAAATCACCCCCAAACTTAGTGCCTTAAAATGACAATCATTTTATTAATTCTCACGATTCTTTGGATTGATTGGGCTCAGCTTGGGGGTCCTGTTGTTCCACATGATGTCAGTTGAAGCAGCAGTCATCTGGGGCCCCGTAACACATCCAGAATAGCTCCTTGGCACCTTGGAGGGGAAGGTTGAAAGGTGGGCTTACCTGGAACATCGGGACAGCCGGGGCTCCCTCTCCATAAAGCCTCAGGACATTTCAGGGCCCCCATTCCCCCGTGTGACATCTCCACATGATTTCCTTAGCAAGGTGTGTGGACTTCTTACATGGCTGCCCAAGGCTACCAGAAATGCCCAAGCAGCCTTCTTTTTTTTTTTTTTTTTTGCGGTATGTGGGCCTCTCATTGTTGTGGCCTCTCCCGTTGCGGAGCACAGGCTCCGGATGCGCAGGCCCAGCGGCCATGGCTCACAGGCCCAGCCGCTCCGCGGCATATGGGATCCTCCCAGACCGGGGCACGAACCCGTATCCCCTGCATCGGCAGGCGGACTCTTAACCACTGCGCCACCAGGGAGGCCCCCAAGCAGCCTTCTTAAGGCAGAGATTGGAAACTGACAACATCGCTTCTGTCACATTCTCTTGGTTGAAGTGAGTCACAGAAGTCAGGCCAGGTTCACCATGGGGTGGTTTTATACAAGGGCGTGGATACTGGGGGTGTGGTTCGCTGGGGGCTGGCTTTGGAGCCTAGCTACCACAATATAGCATTTTGTGTTTACATCTGCAGCAGTAGTTGTCACCCTACTTGTAGTTGTTTGTGTCTGAAAATTTAGAAGAGGAATGAAGCACTCTAACTCTGAAATAGAGATGCCATCACAGGTCTCAGAATTGGCACTGAGCTGAGGTCAAATAATAAGTAGATACTCAGCATATGAAAGGCAGTGAAAACTCTCAGTGGAGCTGCTTCCCCTGCAGGGGAATAACTTGCCTGATTTCAGTGTTCACTTTAGGAGCAGTGTCGAAGATGGACTAAGGGAGTTCAACTTGGAAGTTATTAGAATAGTCCTGCTAAGAGAAACAAGGACTGGGGAAAACATGGCGGCAGTGATTCAGGGTAGAAGGGGTAGGACTCAGTTTCTCACTAGATGGGAGAGTTTTGAGGATGACCCTTGGGTTTTTGGCTTTGGTGGTTTCTTATTTTATGATTACCATATTCAGTTGATAGAATTCTAACCATGATTTAGTTTACTTGTACAGCTTTGTTTCGAGAAAGTGCCTGGTTTGTTAGCATTGGACCTGTTAGTTATTTTATTGAGTCCTGTTGTAAACCTTCATCTTGGGTATATGAGGAAACTGGACCAGAATAATGAAGCGATTAATTGGCTGAGTCATATTGAGAACCCCTGGCAGAGCGAGGACCGGAGCCCAGGACTGCTGATAGCCTTGTGTCTGGCTGGTGCACATGCTTTGCCCGCCATCTTCCTTATATACGTGTTTGCCAATTCAGAGCAAAATCTCTCCTGATAGCTCCATGTGAATGTCTTAGTCAAGATTCTTCTGGCTGCAGGTAACTGAAAGCCACTTAAACAAGCTAAAGCGAAAAAAAAAAAAAAAAAGAGAGAGACTTTAATCAAAGGATATCATTCTGCCTTACATGGAAATCAAGTGCAGCTGGGACTCAGCCATATGGTCTTCATTGCGTTCCTTTCTCTTTTGACTTCTGAAGACCAGCTTTAATTATTTGGTGTACACATGGACAAACATGGTTGACCCATAGCTTCTAAGTTCACTCTCCTCATTTTAAGCAAACCTCAGAGATAACCAGTTTCTCTAAATTCCAGTTTTTGTTACTGGGAAAGAGATCATAATTGGCTCAGTTTGGGGCAGGTGTTATATGCATCAGATATAAAGAAGGTTTCAGGGTCCTATCCTTATGAGTGTATAAAACTGAGAAGAGGCCAAGGACTGGTAACATAGCTCTTAGTGACCTAGATGAGTGTTTCTAAGTGAGCTCTGCAGAATATTGCCAGTCCATGAACTGTTTGTTATGGTTCTGCAATGAGGTGAGTACAGATACGGAAAATTAACATTTAAACCCGCTTTTTTTTTAATTGAGGTAATTATTGATATATTCATTTCAGGTATACAGGAGAATGACTTGATATGTGTGTATATGTATATATATTGCAAATGATCACCACAGTAAGCCCAGTTACCATGTGTCACCATACAGAGTTACAAAATCTTTTTCTTGTGATGACTTTTAAGAATTACTCTGTTAGCAGCTTTGAAATATGCAATACAGTATTATTAACTATAGTCACCATGCTGTACATTATATCTCCATGACTTTTTTATTTTATAACAGGAAGTATGTACCTTTTGACCCTCTTCACCCATTTCATTTCCTCCCTCCCTCCTCACTTCCACCTCTGGCAACCACTGATCTGTTCTCTGTATCTGTGAGCTCGTTTTTCTGTTTGTCCTCTGCCCCACCACCACACACAAATAAGAGTATTCGTCTTTCTGTCTGACTTACTTCCCTTAGCATAGCATAATGTCCTCCAGGTCGATCCGTGTTGATGCAAATGGCAAGATTTTATTCTTTTTTTATGGCTGAATAGTTTTCCTGTGTGTGTACTACATTTTCTTTATCCATCAGTAGACACTTAAATTATTTCCATATCATGGCTATTGTAAATAATGCTGCAGTGAACATGGGAGTGCATATATCTTTTTGAGTTAGTAGTTTTTTCTTCAAAGAAATACCCAGAAGTAGAATCACTGGATGGTATGGTAGTTCTATTTTTAATTTTTTGAGGAACCTCTGTATTGTTTTCCATCATGGCTACACCAATATAAATTCCCACCAACAGCACACAAAGGTTCCTTTTTTGCTACATCCTCGCCATCACCTGTTGTTTCTTGTCTTTTTGATAATACCCATTCTAACAGGTGTGTGGTGATATCTCACCGTGGTTTTGATTTGCATTTTCCTGTTGTTTAATGATGTTGAGCATCTTTTCGCGTACCTGGTGACCATCTTTCTGTCATCTTTGGAAAAATGTCTATTCATATCTTCAACCTCTTTTTTAATCAAACTTTTTGCTTTTGAGTTGTATGAGTTTCTTGGTGTATTTTGGATATTAACCTCTTATCAGATGTACAATTTGCAAATATCTTCTCCCATTCAGTAGATTACCGTTTTACTTTGTTGATGGTTTCCTTTGCTGTGCAGAAGGTTTTTAGTTTGATGTAGTCCCACTTCTTTGTTTTTTGCTTTTGTAACCTTTGCTTTTGGTGTCAGATCAAAAAACTCATCACCGAGACTGGTGTCACAGAACTTGCTGCCCATGTTTTTTTCTAGGGGCTTTATGGTTTCAGGTCTTACATTTAAGTCATTAACCCATTTTTTTTTTTTTTTTTTTTTTTTTTTGCGGTATGCGGGCCTCTCACTGTTGTGGCCTCCCCCGTTGCGGAGCACAGGCTCCGGACGCGCAGGCTCAGCGGCCATGGCTCACGGGCCCAGCCGCTCCGCGGCATATGGGATCCTCCCAGACCGGGGCACGAACCCGTATCCCCTGCATCGGCAGGCGGACTCTCAACCACTTGCGCCACCAGGGAGGCCCCATTAACCCATTTTGAGTTAATTTTTGTATGTGGTATAAGATAGTGGTCCAGTTTCATTCTTTTGCATGTAACTGTCCAGTTTTCCCAACACTGTTTATTGAATGGACTATCCTTTCCGCATTGTATGTTCTTGGTTCTTTTTGTCATAAATTAATTGACCATATATGTATACGTTTATTTCTGGGCTCTTTTGTTCCATTGACCTATGTGACTGTTTTATGCCAGTACTATACTGTTTTGATTACTATAGCTTTGTAATATGGTTTGAAATCAGGGCGTGTGATGCTTCCAGCTTTGTTCTTCTTTCTGAAGATTGCTTTGGCTCTTCAGAGTCTTTTGAGGTTTCATACAAATTTTAGGATTGTTTGTTCTATTTCTGTGAAAAATGCCATTGGAATTTTGATAGGGCTTGCATTGGATCTGTAGATTGCCTAGGGTAGTATGAGCAGTTTATTAACAGTACTAATTCTTCCAATCCATGAGCACAGAATATCTTTCCATTTATTTATGTCTTCTTCAGTTTCTTTCATCAGTCTCCTATAGTTTTTAGTGTACAGGTCTTTCACTTCCTTGGTTAAATTTATTTCTAGGTATTTTATTCTTTGATGCAATTGTAAATGGGATTGTTTTCTTTCTCTTTCTGACAGTCCATTATTAGTGTACAGAAATGGTACAGATTTCTATATATTGATTGTGTATTCTGACTTTACTGAAATCATTATTAGTTCTAAAAGTTTTTTGTTGGAGTCTTTAAGGTTTTCTACATATAGTATTATATCATCTGCAAAAAGTGACCATTTTACTTCATACTTTCTGATTTAAATATCTTTTTTTTCTTGCCTAATTGCTGTGGCTAGGACTTCCAATACTGTGTTGGCAAGAGCGGGCATCCTTGGCTTGTTTCTAATCTCAGAGAGAAGGCTTTCAGCTTTTCAGTATAATGTTAGCTGTGGACTTGTCATATATGGCCTTTACTATGTTGAAGTATGTTTCCTCTATACCCAGTTTGTTGAGTTTTTTTTTTGTTTTGTTTTGTTTTTTTTTTTTTTGGCGGTACGCGGGCCTCTCACTGCTGTGGCCTCTCCCGTTGCGGAGCACAGGCTCTGGACGCACAGGCTCAGCGGCCATGGCTCACGGGCCCAGCTGCTCCGCGGCATGTGGGATCCTCCCGGACCAGGGCACAAACCCACGTCCCCTGCATCAGCAGGCGGACTGTCAACCACTGCGTCACCAGGGAAGCCCGAGAGTTTTTATCATGAATGGATGTTGAATTTTGTCAGATGCTTTTTCTGCATTTATTGAGATGATCATATGATTTTTATCCTTCATTTTGTTAATGTGGTGTATTACATTGATTAATTTGCGGATGTTCAACCATCCTGGCATCACTGGAATAAATCCCACTTGATCATGGTATATGATCCTTTTAATGTATCGTTGAATTTGTTTTCTAATTCTGTTGAGTATTTTGGCATCTATATTCATCAGGGATATTGGCCTGTAATTTTCTTTTCTTGTGGTTTCCTTCTCTAGTTTTGGTGTCAGGGTAATGCTGGCCTTTTAAAATGAGTTCCCTCCTCTTCTATTTTTTGGAAGGATTTGAGAAGGATTGGTATGAATTCTCTGAATGTTTGGTAGACTTCACCAGTGAAGCCATCTGTGTCTGGACTTTTGTTTGTTGGTTGGTTTTTGGTTACTGATTCAATCTCCTTACTTGACCTGTCCAGATTTTCTATTTCTTTATGATTCAGTCTTGATAGGTTCTATGTTTCTAGGAGTTTATCCATTTCTTCTGGTTTGTCAAATTTGTTGGCATATAATTAATTGTTCATAGTAATCTCTTGTGGTCCTTTGTGTGGTATCAGTTGTAGCGTCTCCTCTTTCATTTCTGATTTTATTTGAGTCCTCTCTCCTCTTGGTGAATCTCGCTAAAGGTTTGTCAATTTTATCTTTTGAATAAACTAGCTCTTAGTTTCATTGAATTTTTCTATTGTCTTTTTAGTCTCTATTTCATTTATTTCTGTTGTGATACTTCCTTCCTTCTGCTAACCGTGAGCTTCCTTTGTTCGTCTGTTTCTAGTTTCTTGAGGTATAGAATTAGTTGTTTATTTGGGATTTTTCTTGTTTCTTCAGGCAGGCATTTATCACTATGAACTTCCTTCTTAGAACTGCTTTTGGCTGCATCCTATAGATTTTGGTATGTTTTATTTCCATTTGTTGCAAGGTATTTTTTGATTTCTCCTTTGAATCATTGGTTGTTCAGTGGCATACTGTTTAACCTCCACATATTTGAATTTTCCAGTTTTCTTCCTGTAATTGATTTCTAGCTTTTTTATTGTCAGAAAAGATGCTTGATATGATTTCAGTCTTCTTAAATTTATCAATTCTTATTTTGTCACCTAACATATGATCTGTCCTGGAGAATGTTCCGTGTGCACTTGAGAAGAATGTGTGTTCTGTTGCTTTGGGATGAAATGTTCTTTGTATATCTGTTAAGTCCATCTAATCTTAATGTGTCATTCAAGCCAGTGTTTTCTTACTGACTTTGTCTGGATGATATATCCATTGATGTAAATGGGATATTAAAGTCCCCTACTATTACTGTATTGTTCTGTTTCTCCCTTTAGGGTCTGTTAATATTTGCTTTGTATATTTAGGTGCTCCTGTGTTTAGTGCATAAATATTTATAAATGTTATAAATGTTGGATTTGACCCCTTTATCATTATGTAATGCCTGCTTTGTTTCTTATTACAGTCTTTGTTTTAAAGTCAGTTTTGTCTGATACAAGTATAACTTACCTCAGCCTTCTTTCAGTTTTCATTTGCATGGAACATCTTTTTCCATTCCTTCACTGTCAGTCTATGTATGTACTTACACCTGAAGTGAGTCTCTTATGACATCATATAGATGAGTCTTGGTTTTTTAATCTATTCAGCAACTCCATCCTTCAGTTGAAGTGTTCAGATTCGCCAGGAATTTGGTTGGGGAATTGTCTACAGCCTTCCCACCCTGAATGCATCCATCTCATCTGATCTCAGATGCTAAGCAGGGTCAGGCCTGGTTAGTACTTGGATGGAAGACCACCTGGGAATACTCGGTGCTGTAGGCTTAAAAGTGCTGAGCTCTTGGGAGGACTCTGTGGCCTTGGTTTGGAGGCAAGAGTCAACAGGCATCATGGACAAATCTAAAACCTTTTATAGTTATTTAACAGTCATCTTATTCCTAATATATTTCTAATGTATTTGTCTACTTAATTTCATTTTTGTTTTAGTTTTGAAAAAGTATCAGGCTGTGATGGATTGGGAGCGGAAAATATTGGTCCTTGACCAGATAGGTTGCGAGCTACTGACCTAGAACACGTATCTAAGAAATGAAGTTCACTTGAGCAAGCACAATCTGATTGCAGCCCAACTACTTCTTTACCGGGGGAGAAAGAGACAGGCAATATGGCTGCGTACACTTATTACCCAATTCACTCCTAGGTATTACTGGGCCTGCGTGATACCAGCGATTCCATTGTGGCAATTACTCTTCACAGCCTGGCAGTGTTGGTCTCTCTACTTGGACCAGAGGTGGTTGTGGGAGGAGAAAGAACCAAGGTCTTCAAATGCACTGCTCCAAGTTTTACTAAAACTATGGACCTTTCCCCAGAAGGTAAGAATGATTAAACGGCCTAGTGTGTTGTTGTTTTAATTTATTAGATTTTAAACATTATACAGATAATGCAGATAGATTGTATTCAAATGATACATAAGGAAAAAGTTAATAATTTCCTTCCCCCAGCTCCTTCTGGGGCATCTAAGGTAACCAGTTTTAATGGCTTAGTGGGAATTCTTTCATCCTTTTTTCTAAGCCCACAAAGACACACAAATGTATGTTTACACACACACGTAGGATTTTTTAAAAAAAGAAAATATGCACAGTTCTACAACTTGATTTTTTTCATGTAGCAGCTTATCAGGGACCTGTCTCTAGGTCAGTACATAACTGCCTAATGGTTTTGTTTTGTTTTTTGACAGCTGCCTAATATTTCATTGAATATAATTCATTCAGTGATTTCCCTATTGATGGCTATTGCACTCATTTCTGGATTTCTGAGTCAGAGAATATATTGAATATTTAAAATTTTAATAGTGTCAGTTTCCAAAAAGGTTGTAAGCAGCTCTTAACACCACCAGATGTTTAAGTTCTTTTGATTTTAATGGCCTATTAGGTGACAAGCTCTTGATTTTTAGGTACTTCAAGAAATCAAGAGAAAAAAAATACCCTTATTTCTGGTATGTTCCCATTGGATGTTACATGGGAGTAGCAGTAATTTCTGATCTTTGTAGGCTATAAAAGTCAAGAATAAGAATTTTTTATCAACAATGTCATTGCATCTTTGCTCCTTGCATCTTTGCTCCTTTGTATAACCCTGAAGGATGACGATGTGTTATGAAGCTCTGGATCTCTACTCTGGTTCTCAGTCATAGTGAGTAGATAGCATGGAAACAGTTATTAGTAGAGAGGAACTGTCAGATAGACTGTTCTCTAATTTTGATGCCAAGAGAATTTTTAAAGCAACACTGACGTCCTGACGTTTTGAAGAGAGTTCAGTTCTTCCTTGGTGCTAATGAATCAGTGTCAGTGTGGCTCCAGGGAGCTTAAAGAGGGCGATGGAGAAGCTGTCGCCTCCTCTTCAGCCATGAAATGTCCACACCAAACTGAGTGAGGTGTGTTGTTACCAGTTTTTCTTTTAGCAGAGCATACAAAGAGCAGATGAAAGATTTATTTATATTTCATCCCAGAGGAATTTCTGGCAGGAGGAGAGGGTATGTATAATTTTGAGATAAGGCTTAGGGGTCAGTCTCTGGGGGCAGCTTTACATGTTGAATTAGCAAAAGTCCCCACTCTGAACATCTTTTTTATTTATTGGATGGAGTTTTCTGGTTCTAGACATTACAGCAGATAAGTTTTTACTAAAATAGATTTTCCTGAACACTTTGAAACTAATCCCACTGACTTGCCATGTTAGGCTTTTCATCCAAGATGGCTGGGAGCCCTGGTGGCAGCCTACATTCCAAGTTTATAGAAAAGAGAGGCCCTTCTTCTACAGGACATGGGGGACTGCTGGGAAAGGGGCGTGTGTAAAAGACGTACTCTTAGACTTTATCTTTTTGCTTCTCTTTTACAGTTTACCTGCATGGTCAGACTTAAGAATAAGGGCTAAGATGGAGGTTAGTGAAAAGTGTACCTAAGGGAAATAAGTCTGCATGAACAAGAGTTAGGGAGGACAATTTAGAGAAGGGGACATTTTGTAAGAAAAATTAGTAGGACTTCAGCAGGGAGGAGAGTGGCAGAAATAAGCAAGAGGGTGGAGGGTTTCTAGAGGTCAGACTGCGCTGAGGAGGGGGGCTGCAGCCTGTGATGAGTTAGCCCAGGCCATCCCCCTCACCCTCACTTTTCTAAGGCAGAGGAAGTATTCAGCCAGAAATTTTGCTAGAATCCTTTTGAGCAATACCCACTCTTGAGTATGAACTTTCTGATAAGCTGTTAAAGACAACATTTTCTTAAAACATTTTCCTTTTCCCAGTTGGGCACTAAATGTCTGTAACAAAGGTTTACCATTTTAAACATTTTAAGTGTACAATCTTGGGGCATTAAGTACATTCACATTGGTGAGTTTGTACTCTTTATTCTTAAAAGGAAAGTAAGTAGAATCAAGTATGATTTTAAATAACCACGAAGATGTTTTTAAAGGCTGTAAACTTTTATAACTAGGTATCCTAAAGGTTTTGTTTTCTGTCTATTTCAACTGCTTACCTATGCTTGAAACCTTTCTGTGCCATTACCACCATGTGGACACAGCCTGTTCTTAAATGCCTCTAGGACAGGCAGTCCCTTCCTTAGTAACTGTTTCTTCAAATATTTGGAGGTGCTCTCTTTCTGCAACTTATCTTTTATCTGTGTTAAATATACCCTTTTCCCCTAACCATTGCTCACCTAACATGTGATAGGAAAAGAAGCAATTTACTACCCCTTTCATTTTTTTGGAGTTTTTATTTATCTTCAGATTCTCCCACGCACGTCGTCTGCACCCAGCTCAGTCAGATCTCGCCCGTCTTGAAGAACCCCTCCTCTAGCATATTCCCTAAATGTTTTTCTGGCAACATGCCCATCACCAGCAAGAAGCACATACAGCGAGATTACTGCAGTACTCTTTTACAGACAGGTAGATTCATTACATTTATATAGTTGTTCCACTGCTTGGGTGAATGTTTTCCTGAGTAATAAGTTTAAATTTTGAACCTTAAGGGCACTTTGGGAATATTGAGACTGATTTTCTTATTATTTGTGATTATGTAGTCAGCTTGGGTCTGTCTTTTTTCCCTGGACTATAGGGTATATACCTGTCTTTTCTTCATAACTGGTGAAGACGTTGCTTGAATTCTTTTTTGCACCAGATACTTTACTTTGGGACTTCTTCCAAATTGTATTAAAGAATGATAGTTCTGGAAGATGTTAATAGGTGTGCTATGAAAGAGGAGTTCTGTGGTTAAATAAGTTTGGGGAATTGAGCACAGAATCAGACCACACTGCACAAGACTTCAGTGACTTGACTACACTTAAGAAAATCTGTTTAAAATGAGGATATGTTGGGCGAGGCAAACTTATTTGAGCGCACAACACTTTTTCAGGCTGTACGTAATTAACATCTCAAGGGTAAGGCTTAGAACATTTTTATCTTTGTTTATAGACAGTTATGCCAATAAACAGTATGTCTGAATATTTAGTAAAGGATTAGATGCTCCAGTTAGTTGTTGCTTGGGATGCTTCCATCAAATTACGATTTAAGTATTAGTTTAACTTACATCACATCTTTGTTGATTTATGTTCTGCTGGGATATCTCATACTTCAGTGTACATGGATATTTCCAAGGAATTGGATCTATACATTTCTGTAGTGTTAACTTTCTCCTAAATATATTGCTTGTTCTTAAAACCAACGTTTTATGAGAATAATTCTTGTACTTACCCCCACAGGCGATCAGTTTTCTCAGCCTATTAAATTTCCCATCAACGGAATCTCAGATGTGAAAATCACCTCAGGAGACAGTGAAAAGTTCCCGTCGAGTTCTAAAAAGTCTGAGGAGTGGCCTGACTGGAGCGAGCCTGAGGAGCCTGAGGAGAAACCTGTCGACACAGAGATTTGCCCTGCAGACCCCCATGCTGCTGCCAGGTCCCCACTCACCGACTTGAATGCAGAGGCGGCGGCTTGGGATGACTTTGAGCCCAGCAGCGTAGATACTGAAATAAACCCAGGAGGTGGAATCACGGCTGCAAGACCTGTTACCTCAGGGGAGCAAAAGGCCACTCCTACTTTGCGTCCACTCACTGAAGAGGCCAAGCCTTTGAAATCAAGCCCACCCCAAAAGACCAGTCTTGCACGAAGCAGGGATGACCCAGACCAAACCAAGCCACCAAAAGTGTCGTCACAAGAAAGGCGCCTTAAAGTTCCATCAGAACTTGGTTTAGGAGAGGAGTTTACCATACAGGTGAAAAAGAAGCCAGTAAAAGACCCAGAGTTGGATTGGTTTGCTGATATGATCCCAGAAATTAAGCCTTCAGCTGCTATTCTTATTTTACCTGAACTGAGGACAGAAGCAGTAGCTCCCAACAAGGATAATGTCTCATCAGTGATGCACTTTTCCTCAAAATTTGCTGCAGCAGAAATTACTGAGGTGAGGATTATTAAATTGTGCTACTAGTTTATGTGTTTCCCTCACAGGTAGCAGCTGCACTATCGTGCTGTTTTCCCAGTGAGAGAAATTTTGACTGATGTCCACAATTGGATAACATGATCAAGCATAAAATGAATAAGAGCAGTTCCTATAAATGGCATCTTTCGTTCCCTAGAAAAATGTAGCAGTGCTTGGGCTAATAAATGGGCCACTTATTACAATAATAATCTTTTTGTCTGGAAAAGGTATTAAACCAAGAATGTGCTGTCATCAAGCTGATTTTATTGGCTTATATGGTCCTTGGAACGTTATTTTCCAATACTGTGGTTTTGTAATTCTGGAACCAAAGTAATTCTACTTTTCAGCTTCCTGTTACAGTAAGTTATTTTACTTAGTACAAGGAAATGTATTCTGGCATCAAAAGACACGCATTGCACCCCTTTTAAATTCCTGATCTTTCAAATCTGAACATGATTTGTTTCAGCAGGTTGCCCTTGGCTTGCTTTCTCTTGTTGCAGGGAGAGTCTGCAGGCTGGGGAGAAGACGGCGATCTGAACTGGGAAGACAATAACTGGTGACAACGGGTGTGAGTTAATCTTTAGGAAAATGGATTCCTTTTTTAAAAAATCAAATACCTCAAAAGCAGGCTCTGCAGACAAGAAAACCCCAAAGCATCCTGTTTTTCTCGTACCAGGAGCTCTTTTTCCAGTCAGTGCCAATGGAAGTGTGAGACCTGGCGTGCTGGCGCGGAGGCCTGGGCGGTGCAGAGGTTCATAGCCCTTCTCAGAGGAAGAGGCTGTGTGTCTGACTGAGGCCAGTTTCTGTGAAGAGCAAGTGGCTGTGGAAAGGTTGACCTTACTGCTTTTTTCCAGAACAATTCTGGAAGTAAAGAAAATAACTATAAAAACTCAAGCTGATTAGCTTAATTTTGTGCTATTTCTTTGTCAGAAGAGTAAGCTCTATTATGAAATCAACTTACTGAAAAAACTTTAGCTATAAAGTATATAAATGATTTTAAATTGCTAAGGTTTCCTTAGGCAGCTTATTTGTTTGTTTACAGATGTACTGAGTGAGTTACCGACTGTTCCTGTATTATTACCCTGTACCAAAGCTCTTCATGAGATATATCCCCACCATCCTGTTCTCTAAATGTCCAATAAAGACTATTTTAACTAGAATCAACTTTAGAAAAGTTTTGTGTTAGAAAATGTACAGACATATAATTACATCAATATTTTCATCTGTAGGTGAAATGCACTGTAGGATGACAAAAAAAGCATCGAACTCTACCTAGTGATATGGTCCAGTCCATTCAGTTTTCACCCTAGAATACATGATGTTTTAGCTTATCAATCTTTTCTTGGAGTGTCTCCATTTTCGTCAGAAGCCAGTCTGGAGGAGGAGACTTTTGGAGTAATAACTCGATTGCCTCCAAGGCCGCTGTTGCTGCTTGCAGTGCCGACCTGTACTCTTCTTCCAAGGGGAGCTCGTGACGGGCTCTTTTTGCAGAAGGCTGGCAAATGAGAAAAACAAGTAGTGCCATGATACCCATCCCAAAATGGTAAAAATAAAGAACTTTCCTTTTGGACTAAAGTAAAGCTTATAAGGATAAATTCTAAACCTGTAAAGTTTTATATGAAAATTTTATTCTAGTTATTGGTTCACAAGGGCAGAAGGGCACCCTCCCCCTGCAAGCGTCTGGAGAGAGATGTGAAGGCATTTTTGGTTTGTCACAGGGATTCAGGCTGCTACTACCATTAATGCTCAAGGTTGAAGGAAACTAAGTGCTGCCTTGTCCAGTAACTTCCAGTAAGTATTCTTTAGCCATATAATCTGTCCTTACAAAAAAGCCCCAAATATGAATTTTCTAAATGCCTGCTGTTTTTCTTCTTAATGCTGAGCTTATAATGGTGCTTTCGGAGCCAGTTGAGTAAACTGCCAGGGTTTCTAACATCACCGCACCAGGAAGGGGAGGGAGGATTGGGGCCGAGACAGTTTTTATAATCCCTGTCTTCCTAAGGAAGGTCATAACGTGTAAATTCTTGAGGGCTTATTTATACTACTGATATATTTAACTTTACAGATGTAAGGCATAAAAGTTCACATGTCTTAAAAACAAGTTAGTTTTTTTTTAATGAGAACTGTAACTTAAATTTACCATTATGAATTACAGTTTCAAATATACTATTACTGCTCAAAACAATTTTGAATATCCTTAGAGGTATCAGATTTCTGCCTTTTAATAGGTAGATGTGATTTCTAGACAGCGCCAAAAACTCTTAGGCTGATTTGATGAATGAGGCAAAGGATCAAAGTAAACATTTTGGAAGGTAAGTTAATTGGTTTTCTTCTGTGGTTCAGAAACTACTGCATTTGTAGCGTCACTGGTAAGAAGACATAACTTTCCCAAAGGTTACTACAAATAATTGACAGTTATGTTAAAAGAGTATATTTTGTATGATGTTTAAAACTTTTTTTGTAGTCCCTCCTCTGTTCTATGTGTTGATAACCTTTCAGGAAGAAGAAATGTGATTTTTAAAAGAGTAGCTACCATAAAACAATTTTACATGTCCAGATCTATTTATTTTGATATTCAGTATGAGGCCAAGAACCATGCTAGTTTCTGTTTTACCAGTAAGCAATAAGGTAGAATTTCTTTTTTTTTTTTTTTTGCGGTACGTGGGCCTCTCACTGTTGTGGCCTCTCCTGTTGCGGAGCACAGGCCCCGGACACGCAGGCTCAGCGGCCATGGCTCACGGGCCCAGCCGCTCCGCGGCATGGGGCATCTTCCCGGACCGGGGCACAAACCCGTGTGCCCTGGATCGGCAGGCAGACTCTCAACCACTGCGCCACCAGGGAGGCCCAATGAGGTAGAATTTCTTATTAAAGCTTGATCCACACTGAAAAGCAGTCCATACCTGTACAGATGACTTCTTTGCTTCTTCTACAGTAACTTTAGCAAAGGGCTCCCAGAAGGTACCTTTTTCCTGTTTGACACGTTCCACTCTGGCAGCTGCAGTTTCGTCTACAAACCCCGTCTGCCAGAGACCATGAAAAACCAAGCAAACATCAACATTAGCATTCTCTGCTCAATATTAAAATGGTGTGATATTCAGAAGGTGAAAAGGCCTGCGTGTTTAAGTGCCGGATGTTAAACCATTCTGGTTTAGCCTGTGAACTAAGCAAATTTTAGAAGTTGGAGTCATCTGTAAATGTATCCTCAGTGTAATTTGGGTAAAATTATTCTACAGTGTTCTCCTTCCCTACAGAAAAATGACAGTCTGCTAGCCTTTACTGAATAGGGTGAGAAATTGTTAAAAGCAACATGTGCACACACTTACTTACCATCCAGCTTATATGTAATATATGCATATATAAAAATAATAAGAGACACAGCCCAGTTCAATAATGAGATTATATTAAAAAATTAAGTACTTAAGTATATTCACTTTCTCCTAGCATTCTAAATTTGTGGCTTAACTCTTCTATGAGTGCTTCAATTAACCTTTAACTTACACCCTACCACTATCTCCATATAAGTTTCAAAGCATGCACAAATATGGGAGCCATATGATTCAGCAGTTGGGTCACTATTTGGAAAAGCCATGACTAAATTACAGTAGTGAACATGATCCTCACAGGCCTACGGTTCTACATGTGAATCTAATTATGATGAGGAACGGGTGAGGGGTCCTCATTCTTCATCTCACTGCCTGAATGATCAATGCAACAGTATCCCAAACTACAGGCAGAGCGACTCCAAGGTGTTTTATTTCTGACTTGTAATGAGGTCCCAACTGCTTAATAATAATGTGGGTCACCACTGTGTTAAGCACTGTGAAAAACTGGAGCTAACAAAGATATTCAACTTGGTTATTAAAAAAAAAAGTAACATGATAAAGAAAAAAATATGTGCCGCTACTATTTTGATTCTATATAAATAAAATACCTTCTCCAGAAAAGATACAACTTTCTTCTTTGTTTCTTCAGAACTGAGACATTGTGGAACTATCTCTTCATGATTTGTTCCCTATTAAAAGATTTGACAAAACTAATTTCAATATATTTCAACAACTTGCAAAGACAAGTACATGAGTCTTAAGAGCTACCTTAATTAAAAATGCATTTTAAAAGAAAATACTCAGTGCCAGAGGATACTCAAAAGATAATAAGCTCATAGTTACTTCAGGATGCCTTAGGATAATTAATACAATATTCTGCACACGTGTGGAGCTGTAAGCTGTAATGACTTCTGCCCAGTCATCCCAACATCTCTGGGCCCCCTTATGGCCACAGGCACGCTGCACTACAGTGGGTAAAAGTAACCCAAGGGCAGGGTCACCTTCTGTACAGAACCAAGCTAACAGGTCTGTGTTCATCAAACTCTAGCTAGCCTCTGTGACAGGTGGAGACGAAATGTATTCTCAATCGACCCCAAAATAGTGTCTTAGTACACCTGGTCTGAATGCCTGTTCTGATTGTTACTACTCATAGGACCTTAGGAAAGTCACCTCACTTCTCTGGGCCTCATTTTTAGGTCCTGTAAAATAGATGACTGGTAATACATCCTCCAGCAGAAAATTCTATGACTGAGATACAAAAGCAGCTCAATAAATGTTTTTGGAATGTTTTGGAATATCTGAGATACTAAATTATTTTAGAGGTCACTGTGATACACTGGCCGTCTAATTACCTCAGCAAACTGAGTAAACGCCTCCAAGGAATGTTGTTCTAGTAGCCAATTCCTGTCAGCTAGCAGTAAGGCAAAAACAGAAGATAGGTGGGGCAGAAGTTTGTCCTAAAAAGAAAACCAAACCTTATTAAATAGAGGAAAACCTCAGCAGAGTACACTGATTATTCTAACGTCAAATTTCCATAATTCTGTCCCAGTGAACACATGTTAAGACAGGTTAAATCATGTCACTCTTTTGCTCACATCCTTCCAGTAGCTTCCCGTTTCCCTCAGAGTAAAAAACAAGGTCCTCACCGCAGCCCGCAAAGCCCTACTGCCTCTGCGTTAGCTCTCCTGTCAGGCGTGCTCCCACCTCGGGGACTTCCACTTCCTATGTCCCCTGCTCTGGAAATGCCTTCCCCAGATCCCGGCTTGGCTTGCTCTCTCAGCTTCAGGTTTTACCCACATGTCACCGTGGTGAGGACTCCAGTGATGAAGTTAGATTTAAGACTCTGGCCCCCCAACATACACATTCTTTCTTCCCCTTCCCTGCTTTATTTCTCTCCGTAGCACTCACCACCATTTAGTACACTACATATATCCCCACTTTATTAGTCTGTTGCCTCACAACAGGCTGAGAGTGAGTATTTATTAGTTTCATTCATTACTGAACCCCCAGTGATTAAAACAGTGCCTGACACATAGCAAGAACTCAGTTTTTTCTTGAATGAATAAATGAATCAATTTCATCATGTGGTTTCAAATGCCTCTCATATGCTGATGAATCCCCAAAATTTCTTCACACCTTAACTTCACTCCTGGGAATGTGTAAGGTAATGTCTGCTAATGAAACATTTGTTCCATAGGTTCTGGGCCCATTAGGGTCAGTAGTTACGCACTAATGAAGCAGCATTTTTGAATACATTCTTTTTATGCTAAAAAAAAAAGATAGCTCAAATCCAAGTATCTTTGAATACTTTTGTCCAGAGAGTTGAAAAGAAGCTGGCGAGTACACACTTATCTCATGAGACACCTTACGTGATGAAAACAAATGGTATGGTATTGTTTACCTGTGAACAAGAGAGCCCTTTAGAAACTAACCAGTTCAATTTTTGGTTTCAAAGGTTTTAATCAACATGTACTGAGATAATGTCCATCCATCATGTTTTTGCTCAAGTTAACGTAAGAAGTTCTCATCACTGAACTCTTTATAGTATAACATCTCCCGTGGAGGTGGGAAAAAAAGGTCAACTGTCTAGAATTGTTGTTTTGACCACAGACAGTAATAAGGAAGAAAAAACTCAATTTAGGAGGAAGACCTCCTTTTGCTGTGAAGCATGTCTTAAAGTTCAGTAGAAGTGTATTGCCAGGCCTTTACAGTTTTATAAATAAATATCCATTTGTCAACTCTATGTATACTTTGCAACATTTTCAAAAATATCGTCTTAAAAAACAAACAGGCTGCCTTTCAGGGATATAAAACCAAGAGAATAATGTTTATAAATCACCCCATTTCCTCATTATACACCATTCCCTAGAAGACATAAATATGTTTTCCTTCCTCAGGAACTTTGTGTGCTAGAGCCCGACTAGAATAAATCTCACACCATAGCCAACCCTATAAATTATTTGTATGTCAACATATATTTTTCTAAAAGTAAATAAAATGAGTTCTATTTTGACAGTCACCCTCTCTTCACAAAATATATTTTTCCCCCAATTTTCTTTGTCAACAATCCACAGAATTTCAGAAATTAAAGCCTGAAAATCCATCAGTAATTCTTAGAGATTTTGTTAACATGGGAACAAAAGAATTAAGAGAGTATTACCTGGATGGCTTGAGGTATAAAAAGTTTTCCCAGGGAAGACAGAAAATCAAGAACTGCCAAACGAACATGGTCAGGAGGCTCTGATTTGAGTAGTGAGGTCTGCAAAGTTATTACCTAAAGGCACAAAGACCAAAGAACAGTTATAAATGAAAACAAATGCTTTGTAGAGCCATGACTAAGATTTTGATGGGTATGTAGGAGGGGAAGCAAAACCAAACCCAGGACAGTCGAACATTCCACAAAGCCTACACTTCACAGGTGGAATTTGAATAAAACAAAATGACTGAGTCCGTCATTACCACATCAGTCCTACCAACCACTGTAAAAAAATGAAAAATCCATGTGTTTCTGAAAAATGATATACCAGTGCTCTTCTTTTAAATCTTCAAAAATTATTTTGTATTTTAAATTCTAGAGAGAGAAGTTCATTATTTAAAACATGGGTTGGCCAACTTTCTGTAAAGGGCCAGATGGTAAATATTTTAGGCTTTGCCGGCAACACATGTTGCCTGTTACATATGTATACATACACACACACACACACAATTTTTTTTAACCTTTAAAAATGTAAAAATCATCCTTAGCACTAGTGCTGAAAACAGAAGGGCAGAATCTAGCCAGGAGGCCACAGTTTGCCAACCCTTGGTTTAAAGGAGCACTGAGCTAGTCTATAAAGGAGGCAGTATCTAAATGAACAATTTACTTATGTTGAAATTTTAAAATGTTATTTGGAGTTTTTGAAGGTAGGCAAAATTATTTACATCAAAACAATCACTATTTAATTTTTCAAAAAAATATTAGAATCTTCAGAATCATCATAATTTGAGTCAACTCTTTTACTATATTCTCATTCTCTGTAATTACACGTAATGGTAATTTAAAATATACCTAATTAGTAAACATTTGTTAGTGCTAAGTTCTTCATGTGCACAACCAGAAACCAGAGCTACTAAAAGCGAAGTGTTGCTAGTCTCACTCTGCAACATGCTGTGACAGGGTATTACTACTTCTGTCATCCTCCTAAATAGGAAAGGTTAGCTTTACCTCGGGACAGTGTTTGTTTCTTAAGTGACTGTAAGCTGAAGCCACTCTTGAATTTGGGGATCAAGTCTGTCCAGTACGGACTCATTCCAAAGCCTCAAATCACTTCAGGTAAGATGAAGGCCTTCTCCGTTTTTCCCTCTCTCCGTCGCTTAGAACCTCCAAAACGAGGCATACCTGAGGTAACACCACATGGATCCCCCAGTGACCCCTGTTCTGCCACGCAAGCTGGGGGCCAGAGAGAAAATTTAGTAGTGCTCCTCCTCACTCATTTTATTTCTTCAAAGAAACAATGAGGATTATCCTTAACTCCAAGGTGGTTATATTCCACACTCCCACAGCTGCTGGCATGCCTTTGAAAATGCTATGAATGCAGGGTTCAAACGTAAACTATAACTCCTAACCTCAGGGGTTTTTCCTGAGCAGTTAACAGCAACAATGAAAAAGGTCTGACTACTCAGCATCAAGGAGATAGAGAAGAACAGATAACTTGCTCACTATTCTTACCTGACTTATCAGCTGAGGATCTAGAGTTTGAATGAAAAATCCCAGCAGTGGAAGTAAAAGGCAGAGTGTCTGTTGAACATAAGGTTGACCTGTTACCTTAAATAAGAAGCACAAAATAATTTTGGTGAAAATTTTCAATTACATGAGAATAGCAACCTTTGCATTTATTACATATGCTAAGCACTTTATTACCTTATAACTTATTCCTTATAACTGTGAGATAGGTATTATCACTTTAATAAGAAAAAGGAGCAGAAAGGTTAAATAATTTGCTCTAGATCACAGAGCTAGGAAAAAGCAGAGCCATGTTTCAAACCAAGATTTAACTCAGATGGGGATCTAACTGCTTTTATCCGTCACTGAAAAAGCTTGCTTATTCCTTAGTCTTCTTAAAATTCCATTTCTCCTCTCCATAATTGTTGTTTCTATCATGATACTGTAAGCTATATCACCAAGAGAGGTCCTCAGTGAATATTTATTGAATGATTTGTAAGGATCAGAGAAAAGTACTCATTGCAGTCAAAATGCTGCAGTAGTGAAATCTGACCTTATACATAAACTTTAATGATAAAACATCATCTGCAAAACCATTTCTATTATTTCCCAAGTGTGAATGTTGCCTTCAGCTTCCATTGACCGGGACAACCAGAGGTCACACATTTATTTCAACTTAAATGCCATATTTAGATATTTAACTAAATACGATTTCTAAACTACAATGATCTGTGGAACATACATCATTCTAACTCTAGCCTGGTCATCACTTGGCTTTCTGGCTTTTCTGGAAAAGAGTAATACAAATTAGCCACATCCATTTACTTGCCCCTTCCACCTTTAAGCCACATCACTCTCCATTGCCCAAAAGATTTTATAAAAAGACCCTGGAATAACAAACAAGCTCTACCAACCAAAGACAGAAGAATACAATAGAAGAGATTTTTTAAAAAAATAGGATCAAACTGGTCCTGAAAATAGTTAGCTAGAACATCACTTTCACTTCAGTAGGTTCTAGTTTTACTAATATAATTCTATCACACTTTTTTTTTTAATTAATTAATTTTTGTCTGTGTTGGGTCTTCGTTTCTGTGCGAGGGCTTTCTCCAGTTGCGGCAAGCGGGGGCCACTCCTCATCGCAGTACGCCGGCCTCTCACCGTTGTGGCCTCTCCCGTTCCGGAGCACAGGCTCCGGACGCGCAGGCTCAGTAGTTGTGGCTCACGGGCCTAGCCGCTCCGCGGCATGTGTGATCTCCCGGGACCGGGGCACGAACCCGTGTCCCCTGCATTGGCAGGCAGATTCTTAACCCCTGCGCCACCAGAGAAGCCCTATCACACTCTTAAATACAACCGGCTGAAAGAGTACAAGTAGGTATTTTAAGTTCTAATCGCAAGTTCTACCAAGAACCTAAAGAAATTACATACATTTTACTGTACAGGGAAATTTCAGTATTATTCCTTTTTCAATATTTTATTTGTTCTTCAGGGAAATGATTAGTTGTTTTCCTTACCAGTTTAATGTTTAAAAGAGCCCAAAGCTGACTCCCAACTTCCTTAACTGCAGTTTGCTGTCCCATATCCAGAGCTTCACTAGCAGAATTACATACAGCAAGCAGAGCAGAGAGCACTGTGTTCTAAAGGGGAGACAGGGAAAGAAAGGGCCTGAGTTTAGATACCAGTCTAAAGGAGCTGGAACCCAATTTACCTGGAGGTTTTGAGTTACTTACAACTCTTCATAAAAACCCATGTAGAATTATATTTCTAAGACCCAAAACTATCTCTTCAGCGATTCCTTTAATATATGTATATTTTGCTAAAACTAATTTTCCTTATACACAGAAACATTTGCTTCATTTTTCTAAATAAAGAAACTTTTTTTCCTTTTAGGTTGAAAATTTAACAAAATGGAAACACCATCATATTTTAATAGGTTTGATACAAATGGCCAGTATGGTCAAGCTAATTTATAATCTTCATCAACTAAAAATTTTATTTTTTTACATTATGTACTTAGCAGTCTTTTAAAGTTACCAGATTATTGTTGCTGCTGTTTTATAAACTTTAAAATTTTTCAGCAACACTGCATTCAATAAACAAATATAGTACTTAAGTACACTATCTAGAATTTGAAACTAAAGACAATTTTCCCTGGATTCGCTCTTATCTATATATCACATCTCTCTCTGACTGGCCAGGAATGGGGTTGGTTTGGGTGTGGTAACAATCAGTAACCTTGCCTTTCATCCATTATACGTCAACAACCACACTTAATTTTATGTAATTACCATACAGCTTTTATGATTTACTTATTTCCTCTTACAAATAAGCATGTTAAATGACCTGCTGAACTAAAGTTTTGGTCATAGAGCAAAGATCTGCTGAATTTTAGAAAATAGGTGCTTTTATTTTATCTAATACAAAAGACTTTTTGTCTTTACTATAGAAATCTGTGCACAATAACTGCAAAACCTGAACAAGTTCACCTACTCCTAACTAGGTAATTAATAGTTTTCCCAAAATAAAGGCACATAAAAATTTATATTTCCTTTCAATGTATGTAAATGTTTTCAATTATCTTGATGATTATGGTCAAGTGCCATTATGTAACAGAGTATCAGAACATTTACACTCAGTATAGAAATATAAGTCCTGAGAAAACCCTGAACTCATAATTTAAAACTGCAAATAGGTCCTCATCCCCTTGAATGCCCTGTATTCATCCTTGCTTGATTCTTCTCTACTTATCACAAACTGATATATATATATTATGAATATATATATTTATTACTTCTCTGTCCACAGCTAAGCTAGAATGTAAGTCCATGAAAGCAGGAATTTTTGTTTGTTTTGTTCCCTGATATATCTCCAATGCCTAAAACAGAGCTTGGCACATATGAGCATTCAAAATATGAATGAATGAATCAAAGAATGAGCAAATAAACACTTAACTCATGTACTATATTCAGTTTTTTAAATTGTATTTTTCTTTACTTACAGATGAATTTCTTTTTTATTCCATTATTTTAAGAGGGAGCATTCTAAACAGAAAGGTACATAAAAGCTCTGAAGATGTTTGCATAAAATGAGGGTTGTACATCAAATAGAAGAATCATGTCCACCTAATCCAGAGATATGTCAGCAAAAATACTACAAATAAAGTATTTCATAATGTGTTTCATGTTGTTCCAATGTGTGTTGAGCTACACTCTTCCCCCCTAACATTTACATCAATCAAGATAATAGTAGTTTCTCAAAGACTTTTACAATGTAGAAATCTGAACCTCTTGCTAGATTCTAACCTGAGGGCACAAACTGTCTGTCTTTTTAACAATACATCCCTAGTAACTGAGCTTAATAAACAGCTACTGAATGAACCAAGGCTATCAAAATTATCTTACCAGAGACTCAAGTTCTCCCAACGTGCGACTGCTGCTTAGCCACTTCCTGCACTGTGCAGTGCCTGATCTGCTGACCTCAAGTGCAGTTTGTTTCCTAAGCTCAGCAGGTAATGCCTGAAAGGAAATATATTGCCACAGAAGCAGATTTTCTGCTTCTTTTGGAGAAAATTTCTGGATAAACTCCACCTGAAACAAATTGTTAAAGAAACAAAAGTAACATAAAACAGTCTAGTGAATGGATACACCAAAGCTAAGTATTAGCTTCCATATTTAATATTTTTAAGAAGTTCTGAACTGAATAGCAGTATCACAGGTACCAGACCAAGGTAGCTTAAACGAACACACATTTTAGGGCTTCCCTGGTGGCGCAGTGGTTGAGAGTCCGCCTGCCGATGCAGGGGACGCGGGTTCGTGCCCCGGTCCGGGAAGATCCCACATGTCGCGGAGCGGCTGGGCCCATGAGCCATGGCTGCTGAGCCTGCGCGTCCAGAGCCTGTGCTCTGCAACGGGAGAGGCCACAGCAGTGAGAGGCCCGCGTACCGCAAAAAAAAAAAAAAAAAAAAAAAAGAACACACATTTTAGCCGTTACTCTTATTGTTGCTGCATTTGTTCCCAAAATGAAAAACACAGGTTAAGTGGAGCACGATATAAATGCATTAAGAAATGTTAAATAATGTATTTCATTATTAGTCACATCAGCTATTTTACATGCTCCTACCCAATAATTCTATTTTTTCCTAAGAATTTTTATGCTCATCACCTTGCACAGCTCAGTCAAAAGTAATATTCCAAAATATGCCAATGAGATTGATTTAGCCAACTTTTGTGGCTTACTACTCAGCTGATTATCATAGAGAACTTAAAGAAGCAAAGGTCATAGGTTCAGTTTTCCAATGGGCTAACCGCCAGCTCTGTTCTACTTTAGACAACATATGAAACTCATTCACAAGTGTTCAGGATAGTATGGTTGGCAAATCCATTCTACCACTGAAATAATTCAAAGTGCTTGCCAGGTTAATAGGAAAGCAGTACTGTTTTAAAACGTGTTGTCAACAGACTAGATAAAAATGGAAAACAAAAGTTCTAAAAAAAAAGTTAAATTTTATTCAATTAGTTTCTGGTGGAAAAACAGCAAAAACTGGTGCACTTACTAATTTAGGTATTCTCTAACTAGGAATATTAATGTAGTTTTTTAGAAGAATAATTCAATTTACAACCAAAATCTACTTGTTGAATGAAATTTTTCCTACATCAAAAATGAAAAAAAAACCCACTAGATTAAATTTGACCGAGAAACTCTTCTACGTTAAATATTATATTTATATTTGAATTTTATTTTGTCTAGAGAAAATATTTAGCTGTCAAAACAAGGGAAAAATCATGTGGCTATCTTTTGGGATAGCTGATAAAGCCAGAAAAATGGATCCCTTCATGAGCTATGTGTCTATTATAATAAGCAGCTTTATTCATGAAACCAAACTGCACCAGGAAAGCCAAGAGAATTGTGCCAACTAATAAACATCTATTCAAACAACACCTTTCTTTATAATAATGAAGTCCAGTGAGTGACTGAGTTCCCTTCCCAAAATAGAACTATAAATAATAACATCCTGGACAATATTAAAGGGTAGGTGTTGCCAAGATTTGTTACATACAAAGCCTGACTGATTGATTTACTATTCTGAGTTTGAAAACCTTGGCCTCAACACAATTTCCAAGATTTAAAACTGCGAGTGCTGACAGTTTACAAGGAATGAAGCATAAGGGGATGATGCGCAGAGCATTATGACTTCCCTCCTTAACACTAAGAGAAAAGATACACCAGTGGACTTAAAATGCAAATATATAAAGTAATCTTTCCTTTACATAAATATGGTAGAACAACTAGTGTGCTTAAATCAGGCATATTATATCCTTTCCCCTCAGGTAACCTCCTGGGACTTTTCCTTGTTTCTCTATAACAGGAATATTGTTAATTTTACACACTAAAAGAGCAATAGGATATGCAATTACTCCCCATATTGAAACAGTGGATTCATCTTAATCACCTTATATACTTGCATTCCACCCCCAAATTATTATCTATCACAGACACCATACTTTTTAAAGTAAAACACCACTATACTGAGATTAACTATTTTCATTTATGTTAATGCTGCATCATAGATCCAAAATCTGGGTTTTTATTTCACTATCTAAAAAGACACCATCATGTATGCAAAAGAATTGAATAATTATTTCCAGCTTCACTGCCTGCCCCTCCTTTTCCCCTAGCGTGTGCTCTCTCACGTTTGCTCTCTATTCCTGCCCACTCCCTCCCAGTTCACCCTTCCTTTAGCATGAATCTCAAATGCCACCATCTCCAACAGCTTCGCCATTCCTACCTGTTCCCACACCACACGTCCCCAATAAACACCCAACAAAACCTGATTTGCACCTCAGTCGTGACACTCATCACGTACTACCTTTTATTATGAATTTTTATAAATTTAATTTCTACTAGGTTATATGTTCCTTGAGATGTCATGATATAGTACAGTGGAGTCCAAGTTTTTTATTTTAAGCAACAAAACACTATTAAAAATTTGTGAGCAAGCTTTGTATGTCTAAATAAAAGCAGATTTCCTAGGGTAAAAGGGAGTAAGGAGGCAGAATCAACAGCCCACAAACAGAGGAGGCCCCTGAAGTAGCTGCAGGAAGACTGAAAAGAATACTGGAGCTGTGGAAAGAGCACAGATGTGCGAGCAAGACAGATCTGATCTGAATCCCAGCTCAGTCATTTATTATGTTTGAGTTTGGGGTAGTTCTTTAATTTCCCTGAGTTATTATTTCTTCATCTGTAAAATGGACATAATATCATCATCTATCCCACAAGGCTAATGTAAGGACTAAAAGAATTGAAGTGCCTAGTACAAAGCCTGGTCCATATTTCAGTCTCAAAAAATACAGGTTTCCTCCCTGCCTAATTTAAGAAGAGGGATCAAGTCTTAACAGAAAAGGAAAAAGAGCTGAGCATGACAGAAGAACTAACACTTGTTAAATGCTCACTTGATGTATAATATATATACATTCTCTATCTCCTCCAGTTTCACAACTGCCATCTGAGTAATAGTATTTCAATTTTAGGATTAACTAACTCTCCCAAGGACTCTCAGAACAGGGGTTCAAATTCAGGTTTGTCCCTTAATTTTTAGTACAGTAATGACCACAGCAGGAAAAATCAGTATTTGATAACTGAAGGAAAAGATTAAAAGTAACCCCTCATTTATCTATAACCTACATATCTGATAGCTGCAATTATTTGGAAAAATTGAGAAAACTGAGAAGTTTGTAAGAGATCTGTAAACATAGAGTTTATCTATAACAAAGCTTCTAGAACTCAGGGCTAATTCATTCTGAGTTGTATTATCCTAAAAATTAAAATTTCACAACCCTGGGAAAAGGATCTTATTCCCATTTTGTAAGTGAGAAAATTGAGGATCTCTTCCAGACCCCACTTCTTCAGGAAGGGCCTCCCAGTTAACAGGGCTTCTAGGAAGAACAGTGTACTGGAAACCAGGAGTAAGACATTTGATAGAGGAGAGAAAGATATTAAAATTCTAAGAGATCTGGAGCAGACAACTCTTGAGGAGTTCTGGAGGGAAGAACAGCAACCCTAACATGTTTTCTAGAGGGCTGTGAGGTGGGCCTGGTATGCTTTTTGCCTTGGAGACACCGGTAAGTAAGAGAGCTAGGAGGTCAGCGTGGTTCCTCTGGTGCCTGGCCAACCTCTCTCAGGCAGGAAAGCAGGCATGGGCTTGGGGTAAACACTCTAGTCAGAAATAACTCCCAGCATTTATTGAGCATCCTCTAAGCCTGGTACTATGCTAAGTGTTTTGTATATATTATCTCTAAAGTCCTTACAAAATATTTCAAAATGGTTACACATATCTGTCACTTTGTAGACAGGGAAACGGTTTCAGATAGGATGACTTGCCAAGGCACCAAGGCCTGTAACCTCCTTCATTAACCCAGTGTTTCCCCAGCTTGTATCCATGTCAGAATCATGTAGGAATTTAATAATAACAATAACAACAACAAGTTAATGAGCCTCACCTCACAGCCACTACTCTATACCCACTCCATTCACAGGTTTAGGTCCCGGAACCTGTATTTTTTAAAAAGCTCCCATAGGAGATCCAAACTGACTAGTCCAAGGGACTATGCAAGGCTACACAGGTTCCTGTAACTGTAGAATCTCCTCTGTCACAGCAGAGTTTGTCTTCCTCACAGTAGCAAACAACTAAGGCTCATCATACTTTGTTTTCCCCAAAAAGTTCAACTTATTTACTTAAAAAAAAAAAAAGGTATCATTATCATTAAGAGCATAATTAATATTCTAGTTCTTCAAAATAAGTTAAAAGGGGCAGAGGCTATAGAACCACTTCATTTCAAGTATCTTAAATTGATGAGAAACAAGGAGAAGGAGGACAGAATTACCAATAGAATGATTATCTGTAACTTGCAGCAAAGACATTAGTAAGGACTCTTTCCTTGACCAAACTTAAGTCAGGCTTTTCTTAGCCCTCCTCTCAAGTAGCCTTTGACCTCCAGCTTGTGTCCATCTTTTTTGGGCCTGCATCATCCAGTTTTAGCAAGAATCCTGCTAAGTCAATTTAGAAAAAATCCCTCACCCTTGGTATCTCATCATCCTGGTCTGTGTTCAGCAAGAATCCTGTCACCCCAACTCCTGATGCTTCTTCTTAGTAATTTTTATCCACTGACCCCCACCCTGCTCCTTGATTACAGATCCGCACTAGTTTATGCTGTATTCAGAAATAAGCCCAGTTCTACACTGAAGTCTCTTTGCTCCTATTGCAACAGCTCCGAATAAAATCTGTTTTTGTCACTTTAACTACTGTATAGCTCTGGCTTTTCTTTAACATCAAAATCTAAACACACCTAAAAGCAATAACCAAAGCAATGAAGACATTAAAAATTTATGTTCAGATCATGTCAGCATTTAAAGGTAGAACAAATGGGGGTCAAAAAGCCTTCCAAAGTATCTGGATCCAATTCTCCTCGGGTGCTCAAAGACAGTGACACAGATGGGATCCTTGCCTGCTGGGGTGGGGTCATGAAGAAGAAGAGGCGCCTCAATAGTACTGATAGGCTGGTGAGCTGATGACATTCTCCAGGGCAAGATTTTATCTGGGAAAGGCAGGAGAGAGAGGAGAGATTGACTGACTTAAAATCATAGCTTTTACAAGCTTTTATATGCCAAAATAGTAACAGCAGCTCTTTCTGGGAAATAACCTGGGTCATTTTAATTTTTAATTTGGAGCTTTTCTTTATTTAATTTTTTCCCTTCCATGAACCTAGATTACTTTTATAATGAGAAAACAATTTTGATATTACTTAAAAACAATACTTTGGAGTTTCTATTTCTAATTACCATTTTGATTATAACTTGATATGTTAATTCCCCTGCTCAAAGATAATTCATGGAATTTTTTTAGATCTAAGCACAGAAGTGCAGAGGTAAATCTCTATAAGATGGAAGCTTCATTAAAAGATTTTATAAATTCCTATCATAATGTACTAGGAGAGCTTTTATTTAAAGTAGATATAATACACAAAACATAAAAATCACTCTTTGTTTTGTGCAAGATGTGTTGAGGATTTAGTAAAGTAGGTAAGTGCTCCAGACCATTAGCCATGGAGATACAGATGTCAGGCTGTCTGGTTATCATACACCTCACTGGATTTAGTCTACAATATCCTTATAAGGTAAACCAAGAAATATATGACACAGTGACTCTACTAAAAGACAAAAGACACATGGACCCACATAAGATCTTTATCAAAGGCCAGGGACAAAAAAAACCAAAACAAATAGGTCATGACCATCTTATACGGAACATAAACATCTTGGAATTTAAAAGCAAAAAAAGACCAACATTGAAAAGATTAACATAAGTTGTCATTAAATAGTTTTCTCTTTGTATCCATTCACAAAGCATCACTTCTTTTTTTCTTTAAATTTTTACTGGAGTATAGTTGCTTTACATTGTTGTGTTAGTTTCTACTGTACAGCAAAGTGATTCAGCTATATGTATATCCTGTCTTTTTTGGATTTCCTTCCCATTTAGGTCACCGCAAAGCACTGAGTAGGGTTCCCTGTGCTATACAGTAGGTTCTCATTAGTTACCTATTTTAAACATAGTATCAAGTGTATATATATCAATCCCCATCTCCCAATTCATCCCCCCACCCCTTGGTATCCATACGTTTGTTCTCTACGTCTGTGTTTTTATTTCTGCACAAAGCATTACTTCTTTTTCCAAAAGGCATCGATCACTATCACATTTAGTCCCTCTCAGAAAGAGATGCAACAAAATCAAGAGTCAGATTTTCTAAGTTATTTCAGAGAGGGGGGTTGGGGGGGGGGAGAGAGAAAGGTGGGAGGAGACAGTAAGAAGAACTCTTGGTCATCAACATTAAAGCTAACTAACTCCTATTTTCTACTTTACATTCAATTTTAAATTTATCCTCAATCAACCTAGTCTTTCTTTCCCAGATCAGTGAAACTCCATAAAATTTTGAAAATATGAGACAATTTCCCCAGTGTTACACTCTTTCTCGTACATCTTTCTCAAAGCATCAGCATTAATGAAGGGCAAAGAAACTGTCAAAAGAATTTAGCTACCATGCTATTTCTCCTTTTGATATTCACTTTAAGATATCATATCCCCAAAGGAAGTGCAAGGAAAGTGGGTGCTTTAGGCCTTATAATTCTACTCACCAGATGAGCCACTATGGTGACATGGTGGGCACAGAGTTCAGCAGTCCCATATCTGTGATTTAAAGAGAAAGCAATCTTCATACAATTATTTATACAATTATTCAGAAAAGCAAGGAGATGACTTCCATAAAGCACTAAATATTCTAAACTGCAGTTATTGCATGGCCAAGGAATATCATAATATACAAAACTACCTAAGCAATAGGTTCTATTGACTTGAACCAAAGAAAGGAAAGAGGGAATTCAGTCTCTAATTTAGTGCTATGATATGAAATCAAACCATTTTGGGGGGCTGTTAAAGGATTATCAAGACAGAATTTTTCTATAAACTTACAAGTATGAAGTCATTTACTGTCAATCACTACTGTAAATCAATCCAAACCCTAAAAAAAGTAAGTACGTTGTACCGAGCAAGGAAGCTCCATGCGTCCATAGCTAGCAAAGAGGTGATCATGTTAGCACTAAGCACAGCATTCAACAGAGCAGTGTCCTAATGAAAAACAAAAAGCTACAATAAATTATCATTAATATTACATTTTTCAAAATAAAACAACAAAATACTATCACAATCCAAAAAACAACAGATCCTCAGTAGGAAAGCTCTACTTTCTAGTATCTGAAAGAAGCTATGTTGCCATTCCCTCAACATTTATTGAGCACTTACTACATGTTAAGCATTGTGCTGGGCTACAGAGATTCAAAAGTGGTTTTCAGTGTGGTACCTCAATCACAAGGCTCCACAGAAATTCTCTATGTAGGCTGAAATTTTGAAAACGATATATACAATACACACGCCTATACTTTCGTTTCTGCCTTAAACCATTCAAATACGATATTTAATATGTGCTGAATATTATTCATTGTATAATATCTTAAATGATACTGATCCTTAAGTAAATTCTAATAATGTTTTTCCTAAAATTTTATCAACATCTTTTCTAATCCAATTACACTAAAAAAAAAATCCACATTAAGCCTAGGATCTATCTATAGGAGACCTGGTACTACATACCATTTACTTCTTTTCTTTTTATGAAACTGAATTAGGTGAAATCCTACCCATTTTTCCTCTTCTCACACTGTCTTTCCATACCTTCCCACCCAAAATGTTTCCTCAAATATTTTAGCTAAATATTACATCTGAATACTATAGGACTCTAGGACTACCATTTCCTAGGAGCCAGCTGAATTAAAGGGTAACTAAAATGTGCAAGCTGAGGGAATGACATTCAAAAATAAATACACATTTACTACCCCACACTTTCTTCTATATCTGAATCACAATTTCAATGAAAAGAAAGCAAAAGTATAATCTCGGCTTAGCCCAGCAAGTAACAAACTTACCAGTTCAGGGAACAGTGAGGGATGAAGGGAAGCAATAAATGTACACAGATGAACACAAACATGCTGGTACAAGGTGACAGCAACCTCGGTGTGCCCTTTACTCTTTACTTCCTGTAAATGAACAGGCAGAGACAGTTCACCAGAACACTGCTCAAAACTGGAGAAAATGGCTTTGAGTAGAGACACCCTGCAGGGAAATTGAGAACATTGAACCCAAGATTATTAACATTTAACAATTAGCAGGTGTAATAATATGACACACAGAGGTTTATCTTAGTTAGCAAAGCCAAATGTCTCAAGATGTATATATCAACAGTTTCCAATATGTGTGAATATGTATCCGTAAAAATAAAATATAGTTAGGAAAATCCCTTAAAGGAGAAGAATTTTCATATATATCTTCTATCATTTACCAAGTGTTTAATCATAATACAGAACTATACAAAGTCTAAGACAAAATTCATCAAGGAACTTGAAACTTAAATAGCTAAGCTAGGTATCATATATAAAATAGAAACTAGGTATTATCATTCAGATAGGGAGGGGTTATTTTAGGATTTAAATGATTTAAGAATTCTTTATAGAGGATTTAAATAACAAATTAAAAATAGGCAAACTATAATAGGTAAATAAGACAAAGCCTGAGTATAAGGTAGACAGGAATCACCAGTCTGACAGGAGCAAGGTATATGTGTAGAAAATGAGTGACATGATAAGGAGCAAAAGTAGATGATGAAAACAGAATGGGTGGGTTTTAAATGCAAAGCTGGGGAGCTGGGATATTATGCTTTAGTTACTGAGCAGGAGAATAGGAAGCTCAGAGCTGGGGTGTAAGGAGACTAACTGGTAGTGGTACACAGGATGCCACTAAAGGATAGGACAAAAAACTAGAGTACAACAATAACCCAGGAGGTAAGAAACTAGAGCCTGGTGTTGGCAAGGAAGAGGAATACAAGTGAAATTTCCCAGGAAATAACTTATAGTGTCTAAGCACTCTATTTAACAGAGCTCATTTTTAAATGTTACTAACTACATCTAGTCTGCTACACTCAATGTTTATAACACTATTAGCAATACCTTCTAAAAGAGTGAACAAAATTAAATTATTTTCCGTGCCTATCATAGATTTATGTATTTTTTATTTTAATTAAGTAGCAATATGCATGAGGTCTACACAGTAACTATTAATTAGAATATGTGACATAACAAAGAACTTAATTTCAAGGTCATTGCAAACAAACAGGGCATTCTAAACCATCGTAATGTGATTGGATATCAACAACACGTTTACTACCTGGTTGTAGCTTCTGAGACCTGGGTCTCTGTGCACCACAGGGTCTGCACGTCCTCAGGCTGAGAGGGCAGCTCATCCATGATGACAACCAGCAGTAGACACTGTGGAAACTGTAGTTCACAGGGCAGCTCTTAAGGTGGTAAAATTAAGTTACAACAAATTAGTAAACACATACTCTACATACTTTCAGCAGAAATCTGATTGTAATATATAAAAAAATTAGAGGCATAATTTTTAAAAAGCAGAAATATGTTCCAAGAAAAAAAAGTAGAAGAAATTTTAAATAAAATTTTTAAAACTTAAAAAAAGGATGACTGGGACTTCCCTGGTGGTGCAGTGGTTAAGAATCCTCCTGCCAATGCAGGGGACACAGGTTTGAGCCCTGGTCCGGGAAGATCCCACATGCTGTAGAGCAACTAAGCCCGTGGACCACAACTACTGAGCCTGTGCACCACAACTACTGAGCCTGTGCTCTAGAGCTCGTGAGCCACAACTACTGAGCCCGTGTGCCACAACTACTGAAGCCTGTGCATCCTAGAACCCGTGAGAAACCTGCACACCACAATGAAGAGTAGACCCCGCTCAACGCAACTAGAGAAAGCCTGTGCACAGCAATGAAGACCCAACGCAGCCAAAAATAAAACAAATAAATAAAGAAACAGGATAACTGTATAAAAGAAAATTACCCTGTCTCTAACATGTAATAATTAATAAGAGATGATTTAACACTAAATCTGTTTTGAAATTTACCTAATTCACTGTCCAAAACCACTTCGACGAAAGGTTGGAATTTGAGAAGCTGACTGACAAGTGGATCCAGTGCAACCAGGAAAGCACCTGCTATTTCCTCCTGTTGTGCTTTAGAAATCCCAGCAGCATACAGGCTTGGAGGAAACTTACTGGGAAGGGAGGGAAAAAACTCATTCATTAATAACTATTTTCAAATTTTAGGTAGAGGTAAGTACTGATGTTCTTCCAGCAGTGAAAATATATTTAAAAATTAAGTAGCATGTGTTTTATAAAACAAAATTCAAAGTACTGAACTGATACCATAATTCTATGAAGAACCTCTGAACTAAATAACATGGCTATAATTCTATAAAATTAAAAGTTTATAATCTTAAAGAAAATGCTGGTATGGCTTTGATGCATTTTAATACATTGTTCACAATGATATTCTTAAAAAATACTATAAAAATATGAATCAAATAACTAGTAAAAGCATGTAAAAAAGATATTTCTGATAAATTCTGGGGTAATTACTTCTATTGAAAGTTATTTTAAAATAGGTAAAATGCTGAATTTACTAGAATAATAGTTTCTCAGAAGCAAGAGTTTTATAAGAACAAACTGTATACTAACACTGAGGGAGATGCAAAGAATTTCATGGAAAATGTCTCAGTAACTGAGGTTTAAACTAAACTTCGATCAAAACCTATGTGAAATAAGATATGTATTCAGTATTTTTGCCATGTTATTTTAACTGTGGCAAACTTGATAGTACATGAGAAAACCCTGTCTAGCAGGGGATGACAGCATTTAAAAGGAAGCACTTAATATAAACACTTGAGGCCTTTGTAGTGTGATGGAAGAAGCACCAGTCTGTCAATTACTAGTTATGTGACTTTGGTTCATTCATTCGACCTCCCTGAGCCTCACTTTCTTCACTTGTAACACTGATTCAGAGTTGTGAGGACTAAATTATAAGTGAAATTATAAGGTGAAAGACATATAAAATACAACAAAAGTAAGGAAACTCCACAGATTTGAACTATAGCTACTGAACATCAAAGCAAGTATGTGTTTTTCAATCAAATGATACATTTTAAAATTATTTGACAAATGTTTATAAAGTGCCTATGTATATGCCATGTACCTTTCTAGGAGTGTGTGATATAGTAGTAAACAGAATATACAAAGTTACTGCCTTTACGGAGTGTATACTCTAATGAAGGGGAGAAGTTAACAAGTAAGTAAGTAAATACACAATATAGTAGATGTTAGTAAGTGCTAAGGTGGACAGGAAATTCCATTGAATTTCTATGTAAAATTCTATTGAATTCTGTTTGAATGTGGGTCATTTGAGAGTTTGTGCAGAGAAGTCATATGATCTAATTTATGTTTTATCACTCACTTCGGCTACTGTATGGAGAACAGACCAGAGCAAGGCAAGGGTGGAAACACAGACAGTAGATAAGATGTTCTTTTGCAAAAATGCAGGCAAGAAAATAATAGTGGATGAGATTGAATGGTAGCCGTTTACGTGGTGAGAAGTGGCTGGATTCTCTTTATACACACTGCACATACATATTTATACTGAAGGTGATACTGACAGAATTTGCTACTGGACTAGATGAGGGGTATGAGAGTAAGACAAACATCAAAGATGACAGGAAGATTTTTTGGCCTGATCAATTTGAAGAACCAAATTACCACTTAAACCGAAATGAGGAAGCTACAAGAGGAGCAGATTTTGGGGGGTTGGGGAGTGGGGGATAGATGAAATGGGTTGGAATCAGGAGTTTGGTTTGCGTCAATTTAAGTACAGATGTCCTGATTGGCAGTTAGACATTAAAGGGGAGAGACATAAATTTAAAGTCTTGAGACTAAATGACCATAGAGGAGAGGAGAGGCCTGTAGACGGAGTGCTGGGGCACACCCAACTTAAAGTAGATGGAGAGATGGGGAGGAACCTGCTGAGGAGGGAGAGGTGTCTTGGAAGCCAACAGAAGAAAGAGTCCAAATGAAAGGGTTAAGTGCTGCTGACAGGTTACATAAGATGAAGCCTAAAACTGCCCACTAGATGTAGCAACATGGAGTCACTGATGACCTTGACAAGAGCTGTTTTGATGAAGTAGTGGAATAGAAAGCCTGACAGGAGGAGCTTCAAAAAAGAAAGTAGAGACAGTGGTAAAGACAACTCTTTCTAAACACATGCAGAAAAATGGGAAGGTGTTTATTTGGAGGAGGATGTAGAGTTGAGAGATTTTGTTTTATATTGTTCTTAAGATGGGAAAAATAACAGCATGTTGGTATACTCATGAGAATGACTGAGAAAGCAGGGAAGAATGATGATGCAAGAGGGAAAAGGAACAACTGCTAAAGTAAGGTCCTTGAGCATGTGAGAGAGGGTGAAATCCAATGAATGAATAGACGCTGGCCTTAGATAGGCACACAGACAGTTCACTCATGGGACAAGCAAATATATGGGCCTAGATACAGAGAGAATAGTTGATGTGTCAGAAGGAGAATATGGAAGCTCTCTTTCAATTGCTTCCACTTTTCTCAGTGACACACACAGTGAGGACATCGACAATGAGAAATGGGGAGGTGGTGCTGGAGATTTAGGATGTTTGAAGAGGGAGAGGTATGAAAAGTTGTCTGAGAGACTAAATGGATTAAGGAAGTATAAGAGGGTTGCTGACGAATGAGCTGACAGAGTCTTTTAGTGTCAAATCAAGGGCTCTTCTGAGGTTACTATCAATTTTAGATGTCATTTAGCCCTCATCTAAATTATGACACCCTTTCTGTAACTCACTTTTTTTCTGGGATGGAGTCAACTACTACTTGAACTAAATCTCATAGAAGTAAAATAAAAATTAAGAAAGATAAAAAACGGTATGCTGATACAAAATATGCACGTATATATAACCTCTTTTTTTTTTCCTTTGGTATTTATCATCATACCAATATTCATCACTTGGATATAAAGTACTAGTTAAGAATATAAAGATAAGTAAAACTCATATGCAACCTATTCCTTAAAAGCTTTCATGTCCATTAATTTTAAGCAAGCAGATAAAAACTCACTAAAACATTAAGAAAAAATTACTGTGATATTTTATTTTTAAATGATATACATTAATGTTTGCATGGCTCAAATGGCTCTATTACATTTTAATGGTCATACAGCAGTCTTCTTACCTGTGTACCTGAAGATAAAGCTGGTGCAATATACAGCAAGAATCAGACAGGAAAGGAAGAAATTCCTAAAAATAAAGCAACTCTATTCACTCTTTATACACAATGTGCTTTGCTAAAATAGATCCTCTCATCAAAGGCATGCAAAATAAAATAAAATCCCAGATGTGCTACATAGGGAAAAAAATTTTCTTGCATGAGGATAAAAAGGGGGATGAGGGGCTTCCCTGGTGGTGCAGTGGTTGAGAGTCCGCCTGCCGATGCAGGGGACAGGGGTTCGTGCCCCGGTCCGGGAAGATCCGACATGCCGCGGAGCGGCTGGGCCCGTGAGCCATGGCCGCTGAGCCTGCGCGTCCGGAGCCTGTGCTCCGCAACGGGAGAGGCCACGACAGTGAGAGGCCCGCGTACAGCAAAAAAAAAGGGGCGGGGGATGAGGCTAAAAGCACCTAAAATTCTTTACTGTTAAAGCTATCAACACAACCACAATTAGGAGCTATCATTTACTGAGTATCTCCAAGTGCTCAGTAGACATGTAGTGACTTTACATACATTATTTTAGTCCTCTCAAAAATATTATGACATATTACTGTCCCCATTTTATAGACTAGAAAGCTGAAGCTAAGGTATCAAGCAACCTGAGACACATAGCTAAAAACCAGTAGGGCTGGGATTCAAGTACAGTTGTGACTGCTCTATCCATTATGGTTATGCCATCTCTTAGAATGTCAGAGAAATAGTTTTAATTGTATTATATGATATAGAAAACAAGCTGATAGTTAATTATTTAAAACATTTACATTCCCCTGAAAGAAAAGAATTGATTTAAAAATGGAATAATTAGGCACAATTTTGCCTCCTAACAACTCCGGCAAATATCAGATGGGTAACTGCTCAACAAGCGCCGCTGGCGCCAGGACCCCCCACCCTGTACCTCTGCCCCTGAAACACACACCCTGCGAGCTGTAGGCAACCTGGTGTTAGAGCAGCCAACTACGGTAAGTGGCAGTGGCCCCGAAGGATGAACTCGGACAGCACACCCACAAGGATGGCAATGTGTCAGGAGCCAGTGAGCCTGCCATGGAATTCTGACTGATAAACAGTCATCAGAGAGCCTTATCTTTTCCTCAGAAAGGAGGAAGACAAGGTCAAAAACAAATTCGACATGGACAATAGTTTTGCTTTCTTCTTTTAGTTACGAACATTTATTACTATTGGTATCTCTTTCACTGGCTGCTATAAGTATTCTCTCCTCTTCTTTCCAAATAATCGGCCTTGACAGCTTATCTATTCTATTCATATATCTTCAACAATCACTATGCTATCCTGATGACTCCCAAATAGTCAGGTCTTCTTAAAATTATCATACAGTTTGAACATTTAAACTTTAACAACCTAATTTAGAAATATGGTAGAAATAATTTATGAACAGTATTTAAAGGCAAATTGAACTATCTTCCGAAAACTGATCTGTGCTTATAGAAATAATTTTGTTTATGCTTACAGAAATAAGTTTTTCAGAAAATTGAATAAAACTAGTAACAATATGGACTTCCCTGGTGGCGCAGTGGTTAAGAATCTGCCTGCCAATGCAGGGGACACAGGTTCAAGCCCTGGTCCAGAAAGATCCCACGTGCCGCAGAGCAACTAAGCCTGTGCGCCGCAACTACTGAGCCTGTGCTCTACAGCCCACAAGCCACAACTACTGAGCCCGTGAGCTACAACTACTGAGCCCACGTGCCACAACTACTAAAGCCTGTGCACCCTAGAGCCCACGTATCACAACTACTGAGCCCATGCACCGCAACTACTGAAGCCCGCGTGCTCTAGGGCCTGTGTGACGCAACTACTGAGCCTGCGTGCTGCAACTGCTGAAGCTGACGTGCCTAGAGCCTGTTTTCCACAACAAGAGAAGCCACCACAATGAGAAGCCCACGCACTGCAACAAAGAGTAGCCCCTGCTCACCGCAACTAGAGGAAGCCCATGCACAGCAATGAAGACCCAATGCAGCCAAAAATAATAAATAAATAAATCTTCAAAAAATATTTTAAAAAACAAATCTAGTAACAATATGATGGTAGCAACTTAAATGATATAACAGATGCTCAATATTTAACAATTAACAATATAAAACCAAAAACCCTACAAAATATACTCTTGACTAAATAACTTCAAAAGATTGTTTTTGGCAGGAATAATAAAAACAGGATAACTTACAATGTATTGTAGATTTCACACTCACGCATTATTAAAAAAAAATAAGCCTTACCTTAGTATAGTGCAAGAGGGAGTTGGCAAAGAAACGACACAATTTGAGTGTTTTCTGAAATAATCTGCAGTCAGTATTATCCTGTTCCAAAAAAAGGAAATAAGAAAGCATAATGAATAGGAAAAGAATATTAAATTAGCTAAACTTGTAAATGAGACAATATTTTCTAAAATGATCTCTTAATAAACAGTGTAAACATGTTCCATAAAAAAGTAATTCTTCTCTGAGTTGTTAGAAGCAATACAAACACACACCAAATGATAAAGATATGTCAAAAAATTAAACTCTACATCACTGAAAAGAAATCTTAATCTATAACAGCAAAAGAGGTGATCATTTTTGATTGATCTGAAAGTGAAAGAAACTTTTAATACCTTATTGTTCTTTGCTATATGGGAATCAGTAGATGGTCAAAAGAAAAGGTCTTACAAACAAATAAAAGAATCAGATATGAAAGAAAACAGGTAAGACATGAGAAGGCAGTTCACAGAAAATACAAATATCCAATAAACTAAAATTGAAAAACTAAATTACAACCTAATTACATATCTTTTGAAGGGGGAGGGGAGAAGACTATTTGATTAGCAAAGATTTAAGACTGATAATATCCCAGAGTTGAGGAAGTGTAGTAGTAAGCACTTTATTTTAACATTCATGGGAGCATAAAATAATACACTCTTTGCATTATTATTAAAAGCTAGAGTGTTATAAATTCCTTGACCCAGTAGCAATCCCACTTTTGGAAATAAATCCTATAGAAATACCAGCACAGGTATGCAATGCAATCTTTCTTATATAATGAAAATGGAAATAAATCCAGAATCCATCAACTGGAGAATGGTTAAATAAATTCAAGGTATAAAATTGGATGATGAATACATAGAGATTCATTATTTTAAAAAAAATTCAAGGTATATTCACAAAATGTAGTAGCATAGAGCTATTAAAAGGAATTGGGTAGATATACCTTCACGAATACAGAAAGCCCAAAGGCAGATTAAGTAAGAAATCATGCTGCAAAACAATATGTATAATATCATCCTATTATTATTTTTAAATGTGTTATGTATTAATATTTCCTCCCTAACCCTCCCAAAATAAATCGAAATCTTACCTGTGGTTCTTTGTAGCAGATGAAAGTAGGATTTCACCGTCCATGTTAGGTATTTGTGTAATGTGTGAGGGTTTTCTGAGCATGTGTTACATTTGTAAGTTGATAAAACACTGGGTAATGCCAAGATATCCATGTGTATACAGGGGATGTAGAGGACAGTGGAGTCACCCTACCTGGATTGAAATCCTGGCCTTACCACTACCTCTGCATGATCGTGGGAAAGTTACCAAGCCTCTCTATGAGGGTGCAATGTGGCTTACACTAAGGTTACTGTGAGGTTTAAACAGTGCCTGACACTTAGGCAACTTAGCTTAATAAATATTGGTTGTTATGTCATCCAAATGTGTAATACACACTATAATCCAAAGAGCTTTAAATCAGTACCTTAAAATTAAGTCAAACAGATACATTTTTAATTTGGAGAATAATTTCAAATGAAATAACTTTATTAACTGTGTATGTTCAATCTCTTTCCAAAAATATATCAAAACCTTAATTAAACCAATCAAAGTGGAATTGAATGATCCACTAATTGAGTATGACCCTTCATTTTTACCTTTTATAAAAATATTTGGAAATAGTCAATTTTCCTCAGCAAGAGTAAGTTAGATGAAAATTCACCTCTTTGATAATTATGAATATGAACTCTCTCATACACTGCTATGGAAATTTAAAAGGACAGAGATTAAAAATGAATCTAAGATACTTATAAGATACTCAATAAGAAATTTTTTTCAGCTTAGATGTCATATCATAAGAAACTGTTCTTGACTTCACGACTGGGTTCCTACCTTTACTCACATAGGCCAACCCGCAATTCTCCAAAGATCACACTAGTCTATAATTACCTGCTTATACTATCTCCCAACCTAGACTATAAGTTATTGGAGGCAGAAAGATGTGGCTGACTTAGTACCCAGCACATTTTCTGGCACACAGTAAGGACTCTGGAGATAGCTGGTAAATGAATTAAATGAATAAATGGTGACACGCAACTTATCATGTTCACCTACTTTAAATTTTTCTTTCTCATTCAAGAGGAAATTGTATAAGATTCGGTTGAAGACTCTAGTTTTACTTCATTACTAAATAGCATACCAATTAAATCTAGAGCTGATTTTCACATTTTCAAAAAGCAAGTGTACAACACAAATACTATCCCACCTTGATTTACTCAACTGTTTAAGTCAGAAAGTTTGCATCTCAATGCCAATAAAAAAGGCATGGGGATATAAACAAGGAAAACCATTTTTAATGTTTCAAAATATTGAGTATCCAGTCTTCCTTTCTTTAAATAAAACAAGAAAAATACCGATAAAATCTGAATGTAGTGAGCAATGAATCTAAGTGTAGGCAATAGATATAAATATATGAGTTTATTTTCTGAATATAACTTTCAGTAAGCATTCTATGAACAAAAGTAGGAATTACAGTGCAAATTAAGTTTATATCTAAGAGCGTTACAAATATATTCCCCTATCTTTATAGAAAAACTAAATTATTTGTGGCTAAAAAGCTCGTTACAAAGTCTAATACAACAGTCTCATTTTGAAACCATGTTCAAGACTTAAGAGAGAATAAATATCAATTTTAGGGGCTGTCATGGGTTGAACTGTGTCCCCTAAAAAGACAGGGTGAAGTCCTAACCCCTAGTACCTTTATTTGGAAGTAGGGACATTGCAGACACAATTAGTTCAGATGAGGTCATACTGGAGGAGGATGTGCCCTTAATCTAACATGACTGGTGTCCCTATTACGAAGATGATAAGAAGAGACAGGGAGAGGACACCACGTGATGATGGAGGCGGAGACTGAAGTTATACAGCTGCGAGCCAAGGAATGCCAGTGATAGCAGAAACTAAGAAAGGCATGGAGCAGACCCTCCCCTAGAGCCTGCAAGAGAACAGGGCCCTGCTGACACATTTCAGACTTCTACCCTCTAGAAGTGTGAGTGAACAAATTTGCCACCTGATTTGTGGTAATTTGTTATAGCAGCCTCAGGAACCTAATTTAGGGACTGATACATCTACATGCTTCCATAAATAGCATATTACCTATGACATCTAGAGGTTTTATTCTGATGTTTTTGAAAACAAGGTGAAAAAACTGCTTGGAAGAATTTAATGAAATAGTTTGATGCTTCAATAAATATCAACAGTGAACAGCAGAGGGCGATACTAATCAAAATTTAGAGTTAAGAATGGAGAAACTACACAGACCTTCTCAAAGCTCCATTTCAAGGCAATGGACAGTAAGTTGTGCTAGTTACGTTTATGAGTACCAAATAAGTAAAGAAAAACAAGTAAGGCAAAACATGAAAATTTGCTTGGACACTTAGGAAAGTTTACTATTTAAATTCTCTTTCATATACAAGCAGTTTACATACACTGAACTTATGTATTCAATACTTCATGTACAAATAGCCATCCTGGTAAGGTACTCTCGGGACTTCTCTTTCTTCTTCCATTACAGACTATACTGTGGCTTGGGCTTTCCCCATCTCACTCCTGTCCAGGAATCTCTGTCTAATTTTACTCTCCAAGTAACTCTAACTGGGGGATCTGTGGTGTCAAGATAAGCAAGATGGAAATTGGAAAAAGAGGAGGTTGAGGTTGAGGATATAGATGCATAGGATAAAGGTGGATAGGGGAACATCCTTCCTGCCATTGACACAGGATACCCAACAAAATGCCTTCTCCTTTCGGGAAGGTGAGGGGAATCAGAAAGGGTATATGAAGGAAGTGGGGACAGAAAAGAAAAGGAAAAAAGAAAGAAAGAATGTAAGGGAAGGATAGATAAAGAGAAAAAGAAGAGAAGCAAGAAGGAAAGGGGCCCCTTTTCAAACTTCCACCCTCCTCTCAGGTTTGGTCTTTCCAGATCATCCCTGCCCCATGAGCTATGACCAGTGTTTAGGAACTGGATGAATCCTTACATGTCCACCCCCACAGCTGCTGGGCAGGGAAGAGCACAGGTACAGAGGAATACCCTGTATCAGTGTGCAGGTCTAACAGGAAAGGATGTTACTGTTATTCTACAGAGAAATATTTAACTCATTTTCCCACTGAAATTATTGCTTATAACTGTTAGGTCCTGAGTACTATTATTCCTATAATTTAGGACTACTGCGAGTTAAACAAACTTTAAAGAGCTAGTCTGAGAACAGAAGGCACTATGTATAAACACTGTTATAGGAAAATATACTGTAATTCCCAATAAGCATATTACATATTATTTTTAGAATACAATCTGTTTTATAAAAGGGATGCCAATTCAACACTATAACTTTTTGAAATCAATATAAATGTAAGTATACACACAGCTGTATGCTGCATCTCTACAGGTTGTAATGGATTGGTGAAGAAAAGGTTGACTGTGGCTATATCATCAAGACGACCTTAAATAAATACAGGACTAAGGAATTAGATTTTTGCCCAAGGGTAGAAAAGATTCTGAGGAGAATGCCTTGACCAACCAGTCAGTATATAAAAAGGCAGGGACAGATAGACTATAGATGGAACGAAAGCAGATAGGGGTCTAATGCAATGCTCTGAGTGAAAAGTAATTATGGGCTGTAAATAATCCCACAGATTGAAAACAAAAACAAAACAAATTAAAACCCTTTTAGGTGAACTGATCCATAGACCTAAATGAGATTTAGTAACTCCAAAAGAAAAAGAGCTACAGCTCAGTGTTGTTAGACCATAGTTTTACCTGCGCATCTGACTGTATCATCTGCTCAGCTAACTGTAAACAAGAATGGAAGGAGAAAAGAATGTCTTCGCACAAGCTAGTAATTATATCTTTGTGTTTCAGCTGATTCTTTATAACCGACTGGTGCTTAAGGCTCTGCCTAAATGAATAAAAAGAAAAGAATATAATCACCACAAGTAACACATCAAGTAACTTAGGACCATAAAAATATGACTTGAAAGAACATGTAAAAAATCAAAATGGGGCTTCCCTGGTGGCGCAGTGGTTGAGAATCTGCCTGCTAATGCAGGGGACATGGGTTCGAGCCCTGGTATGGGAGGGCCCCGCGTGCCGCGGAGCGGCTGGGCCCGTGAGCCACGGCTACTGAGCCTGCGCGTCTGGAGCCTGTGCTCCACAACAGGAGGGGCCGCGATAGTGAGAGGCCCGCGCACCGCGATGAAGAGTGGCCCCCACTTGCCACAACTAGAGAAAGCCCTCACACAGAAATGAAGACCCAACACAGACAAGAATAAATAAATAATTTTTAAAAAAATCAAAATGCATCATATATATTAGACACGGCATAATTAAGATGTATTGACGTTACCTCTGAAGCTGTCATGTTAGTTTGAGTAAGTTGATAATTTTTTATTTCTCCTTATAAAATATTAATTGAACTCTTACTATATGCCAGGCACTCTGTGAAGCCCTCGAGATAGAGAGGTGAATGAAAAGACACAATCTCTGCCCTGTCTGCATGGAATTTGTGGTCTAGCACAAAAGAGAACATTAAATAATGTAAGAATAGTTAATTGATTACAGCTGTGATGAATGCTAAGATGGAAAAAAAGTCCAGGATGCTACAATAGAGAGATCTAATCTAACTGATTCTCAGGGTGAGGATGAAAAGAATGCTACCATGAAGATGTAACACTTAAACTGAGAACTGAATGATAGGCAGGAATTAGCAAGGTGTAGAGTACAAGAGAGAAGCATCTTGGGCAGAGGGAAAAGCTGTGAAAAGGCTCTGGGACAGGAGAGTTTGTTATGTTTAAGGAGCTGAGAGCAGTGAGAGCGCGCAATGGAGATGGGCTGGTGAAGAAGGCGGGAGCCAGAGAGGATTAGGTTGTTACTCTTAGTAAACTGGGATGGATTTTAAGCAGTAGAGTGACATGATCTGATTTACATTTTTAGAAGATCAGTATGAATGCTGGATAGAAAATGAATCAGAGCAGGGCAAGACTGGAAGATATTCAATGATGATGATGATGGTGATGGCGATGGCGATGGTGATGGCGATGGTGTGGTGTGGCTAATTCACTGAGCACTCACTATGTGACTTGCAGAGTTGCAAGCATTTCACACTGATAAACTCAATTCTCACTATAACCCCACAAAGAAGGTGCTATTGTTATAACTCCCACTTTCAGATGAGCAAACTAAGACTCAAGAGAAGTTAACCAAATTGCCTAAGAGTTCCAGAGTGGTAAGTGATTTCAGAATGGATTCAAGCATACGCGGTATGGCTCTGAGTTGACACTTTGAACCACGGCACTATTACTTGTTGGCAACGTAATGACCTGGTGGTGCAAGAAAAACACCTAAGACCTGAAAGTATTACACTACCTTTAATGTTTTATGTATATGTATAAAGTAGAGGTTCTTAACCATTTTTACATCTCAACTATATCTCCTCCCACCCCCAAGAATCTGATGAATGCTATGGACACTCTCCCTAGCAACCCTTCATAACGCTCTAGTTAAAATTATACATGGAATTAAAACTGAACAACTCAAAAGTATATAATGAGGAGATTATATTCAGCTCTAATTATAATTATTAATTTATTTAAGCCTGGAAGTAGGATACTTGATAGTCGGTTAAACAATAGTAGCAGTAGGCAAATGGTTAAGACCCATGGCCCATTGTTTCAGATGTACTAGCTAACTGAGTAGAACTTTTTTTGAATTTTAGAGAGAGCAGGATAAAGAAGTATGATTTAGTTTAGGAGCTACATGTACAACATGTGGATTATAAGAGAGCAGTGTCAGTAAACATTGTACGCACCCATACAAAATGTTTTAAATGCAATCAAGAAAACTTACAAATAATTAAGACTTTGGATATGGAAAATATATTACAAAAAGCAAAAACAAAACAAAACAGAAACTTACTTAATTATAAATTTCCAAGTATTGGCATGAAATGCGTGGTCCATACTGGAAATAACAGAGCAGATATCCAACAATGAATGAATAACTACAAAGAAAGATAACAGAACTCTTAGGACATTCAAATGTCATAGGGGGTGAGTTTCTTCTATATTTAAAAATATCTACTGAACAATTTTGACATTTGCTAAAATAGGCAATACAGTTTGAAAAAAATTATCTCAAAATAATTAGTGAAAGTAAGTGTCACGCTTCTGATTTAGGGTTTTTATAAATTATAGAAAATTAAGTTTGATGTTTACACCTACTCTATGACTTAAATAAAACTAAAAATGTTCAGTGGACTAAAAATTATGCCTATTGTAACTGAAATATTCTACAGATATTCGAATCAAAAATGACAAAATATACTGCTAAGAAAACCTAACAAGGAAGAAGCAAATGAATTTGTACTCATTAAGGCTTGTACTCTGCCTGAGGTAGAATATTTGTTAAAATGAGCACAATAAACCCCCTTTCTGTGTCCATGCTCTTAGTCAGTTTGCTTCCACAGACCCTGGGCTTCACGACATAACTTGCTGTGGTTAACAGGACAAAATAAACATAAACCAAACAGAGACTTTAAACGTGCCTGCACACTGGGGCCTGCCCTCTCTTGCTGCTCTTAGGACCCCTGAGGCCATCAGCAGGTAGCTGAGCCTGGGCTAACCTGCTGCATGATGGGCTACACGGGACTGGCTCAGGACATTATCTCTCCCTCTGCCGACAAACGACCATGAGTGAGGTCAGTGACCACAAACACACGAGTGAGCCAGTTACACCATGTGAAGCAGAGAAAGCTGTTCTACCTGAGCCCAGCCTAAAACACTAACTCAGAATCATGAATAAATGAAACAGTAGTTGCTTGATTTCTTTCTTCCTTCCTCTCTTCCTCCCTCTCTCCCTCTCCCTCTCTTTCCCTCCATCTCTGCTTCCTCCCTCCCTCCCTCCTTTCTTTCTTTTTTCCTTTCTTTCTTTCTTTCCTTCTTGCCATGCCACGCGGCTTGCGGGATCTTAGTTCCCTGACCAGGGATTGAACCCAGGCCCCAGCAGTGAAAGCACCGAGTCCTAACCACTGGGCGGCCTGGGAACTCCCTAGTAGTTACTTTAATGTAATAGATTTTTGGGTTGGTTTGTTACAGAGCAAAAGATACCTGATAATACTGCACAAAACCACCTTACTCTTTATGCTGAAGCTATGAATGCAATCTTTTCATTAGAGTACTGCTTTTCAAACTCTGGGCCATGATCCATTGGTAAGTGATGAAATTAATAAAGTAGCAATCAGCAATTCTTTAAAAATGAAATAGACTATAGTAGAATATGTTATTTCAAGTACAATAAATAAATGTAGTATATACATACACATTCACAAACATACATACAAGGGTGTAATTATATGTGTTCTGGGAAGAAATGCAAACTTCATTTCTTACTATGAAGTTATGGTTTAAAAACACTGAAAGCTACTGCTTCAGAATTTGGACTACTTTACAGGGTATAAAATTGCATAACTTTCTTTGTTAATCATTGTGGAGAAACAACCTACTTTGAACATTGACTAAATATATAAATCTATGTTAATGCATCAAATATCAATTTTACAAAACCTAAAATTTAAGAGATTAAAAGTTTATTGGGTAGGATTTAAATTTTTTTATACATAATATCATGAATCATTACAAACAACATTGGGTTCAATAATTTAACTGATATACAGTTTACAGTCAATATACATCATATACTAAGTAGTAAGTTTTTTTCACTCACCTTCCACCATATTCAAAATGTCATCATTCTCATCTATTAAAGGGTCCATGCAAACCATATCCAGCAGTTCCATTAGCTGCTTTTGAAGAGAATAGGCCTCCTTGAAAAGAGCCTGCAGAAGGTCTGAGACTAGGTGTAAACGCCCAGAATAAACAGATTCGCTATTCTGATCACAAAGAAATAAAAACGAGAGAAAAAGCAAATCATAAAAAACCCAAGAGCCAAATTTATTTTAATTCATTCTATCAGAGCTCATAAATGTAATGCTTTTAGAGAGTAGGTGGGTGGGGAGCATATGCAAAACATGGGGTGCAGAATAGCATCAGAATGTAAGTTGGTGCAGCCACTGCGGAGAACAGTACAGAGGTTCCTCATGAAACTAAAAATAGAATTACCATGATTCAGCAATCCCACTCCTGGGCATATATCCGGACAAAACTATAATTCAAAAAGATACACGGAGGAGGGGAAGATGGCGGAAGAGTAAGACACGGAGATCACCTTCCTCCCCACAGATACACCAGAAATTCATCTACACGTGGAACAACTCCTACAGAACACCTACTGAACGCTGGCAGAAGGCCTCAGACCTCCCAAAAGGCAAGAAACTCCCCCACGTACCTGGGTAGGGCAAAAGAAAAAATAATAAACACAGACAAAGACCGCACCAGTGGGAGGGAGCCGTGAAGGAGGAAAGGTTTCCACATACTAGAAGCCCCTTCGAGGGCGGAGACTGTGGGTGGTGGAGGGGGAAAGCTTCGGAGTCGTGGAGGAGAGCACAGCAACAGGGGTGCGGAGGGCAAACAGGAGAGATCCCCGCACAGAGGATCGGTGCCAACTGGCACTCACCAGCCCGAGAGGCTTCTCTGCTCACCCACCAGGGCGGGCGGGGCTGGGAGCTGAGGCTCAGGCTTCGGTCGGAGCGCAGGGAGAGGAATGGGGTTGGCGGCGTGAACACAGCCTGAAGGGGTTAGTTGTGCCACGGCTAGCCGGGAGGGAGTATGGGAAAAAGTCTGGACCTGCCGAAGAGGCAAGAGACTTTTTCTTCCCTCTCTGTTTCCTGGTGCGCTAGGAGAGGGGATTAAGAGCGCTGCTTGGAGGAGCTCCAGAGACAGGCGCGAGCCGCAGCTGAAAGCGCAGACCCCAGAGACGGGCGTGGGACACTGGGGCTGCTGCCGCCGCCGCGAGGCCTGTGTGCGAGCGCAGGTCACTGTCCACGCCCCACTTCCGGGGAGCCTGTGCAGCCTGTCACTGCCGGGGTCCCGGGATCCAGGGACAGCTTCCCTGGGAGAACGCACGGCGCACCTCAGGCTGGTGCAACGTCACGCCGGCCTCTGCCACCGCAGGCTCGCCCCGCACTCCCTACCCCTCCCTCCCCCGCGGCCTGAGTGAGCCAGAGTCCCCGAAGCGGCTGCTCCTTTAACCCCGTCCTGTCTGAGGGAAGAACAGATTCCCTCCGGCGATCTACACGCAGAGGCGGAGCCAAATCCAAAGCTGAGACCTGGGAGCTAGGAGAATAAAGAAGAGAAAGGGAAATCTCTCCCAGCAGCCTCAGAAGCAGCGGATTAAAGCTCCACAATCAACTTGATGTACCCTGCATCTGTGGAACACATGAATAGACAACAAATCATCCCAAATTGAGGAGGTGGACTTTGAGAACAAGATTTATGATTTTTTCCCCTTTTCCTCTTTTTGTGAGTGTGTATGTGTATGCTTCTGTGTGAGATTTTGTCTGTACAGCTTTGCTTCCACCATTTGCCCTAGGGTTCTATCCGTCCTTTTTTAAAAAATTTGTTTTCTTAATAATTCTTTTTTATTTTAATAACTTTATTACATTTTATCAGACTTTATTCTATTTTACTTTATCTTCTCTTTTTTTCCTACCTTCCCTCCTCCCTCCCTCCTTTCTTTCTTTCCTTTCTTTCTCTCTCTCTTCCTTCCTTCTTCCTCCTTCTTCCTTCCTTCCTTCATTCTACTAATTCTTTCTTTCTACTTTTTCTCCCTTTTATTCTGAGCCGTGTGGATGAAAGGCTCTTGGTGCTGCAGCCAGGAGTCAGGGCTGTGCCTCTGAGGTGGGAGAGCCAACTTCAGGACACTGGTCCACAAGAGACCTCCCAGCTCCACGGAATATCAAACGGCGAAAATCTCCCAGATATCTCCATCTCAACACCAACACCCAGCTTCACTCAACGACCAGCAAGCTACAGTGCTGGAAACCCTATGCCAAACAACAAGCAAGACAGGAACACAACCCCACCCATTAGCAGAGAGGCTGCCTAAAATCATAATAAGGCCACAGACACCCCAAAACACATCACCAGACATGGACCTCCCCACCAGAAAGACAAGATCCAGCCTCATCCACCAGAACACAGGCACTAGTCCCCCCCCACCAGGAAGCGTACACAACCCACTGAACCAACCTTAGCCACTGGTGACACACACCAAAAACAACGGAAACTACAAACCTGCAGCCTGCAAAAAGGAGACCCCAAACACAGTAAGAGAAGAAAAATGAGAAGACAGAAAAACACACAGCAGGTGAAGGAGCAAGGTAAAAACCCACCAGACCTAACAAATGAAGAGGAAATAGGCAGTCTACCTGAAAAACAATTCAGAATAATGATAGTAAAGATGATCCAAAATCTTGGAAATAGAATAGACAAAATGCAAGAAACATTTAACAAGGACCTAGAAGAACTAAAGATGAATCAAGCAACGATGAGCAACACAATAAATGAAATTAAAAATACTCTAGATGGGATCAATAGCAGAATAACTGAGGCAGAAGAACAGGTAAGTGACGTGGAAGATAAAATAGTGGAAATAACTGCTGCAGAGAAGAATAAAGAAAAAAGAATGAAAAGAACTGAGGACAGTCTCAGAGACCTCCGGGGCAACATTAAATGCACCAACATTCGAATTATAGGGGTTCCAGAAGAAGAAGAGAAAAAGAAAGGGACTGAGAAAATATTTGAGGAGATTATAGTTGAAAACTTCCCTAATAAGGGAAAGGAAATACTTAACCAAGTCCAGGAGGCACAGAGAGTCCCATACAAGATAAATCCAAGGAGAAATATGCCAAGACACATATTAATCAAACTGTCAAAAATTAAACACAAAGAAAACATATTAAAAGCAGCAAGGGAAAAACAACAAATAACACACAAGGGAATCCCCATAATGTTAACAGCTGACCTTTCAGCAGAAACTCTGCAAGCCAGAAGGGACTGGCAGGACATATTTAAAGTGATGAAAGATAAAAACCTGCAACCAAGATTACTCTACCCAGCAAGGAGCTCATTCAGATTTGATGGAGAAATTAAAACCTTCACAGACAAGCAAAAGCTGAGAGAGTTCAGCACCACCAAACCAGCTTTACAACAAATGCTAAAGGAACTTCTCTAGGTAAGAAACACAACAGAAGGAAAATACCTACAATAACTAACCCAAAACAATTAAGAAAATGGGAATAGGAACATACATATCGATAATTACCTTAAATGTAAATGGACTAAATGCTCCCACCAAAAGACACAGATTGGCTGAATGGATACAAAAACGAGACCCATATATATGCTGTCTACAAGAGACCCACTTCAGACCTAGAGACACATACAGACTGAAAGTGAGGGGATGGAAAAAGATATTCCATGCAAATGGAAATCAAAAGAAAGCTGGAGTAGCAGTTTTCATATCAGACCAAATAGACTTTAAAATAAAGACTATTACAAGAGACAAAGAAGGACACTACATACTGATCAAGGGATTGATGAAGAAGATATAACAATTGTAAATATTTATGCACCCAACATAGGAGCACCTCAATACATAAGGCAAATACTAACAGCCATAAAAGGGGAAATCGACAATAACACATTCATAGTAGGGGACTTTAACACCCCATTTCACCAATGGACAGATCATCCAAAATGAAAATAAATAAGGAAACACAAGCTTTAAATGATACATTAAACAAGATGGACTTAATTGATATTTATAGGACATTCCATCCAAAAACAACAGAATACACATTTTTCTCAAGTGCCCATGGAACATTCCCCAGGATAGATCATATCTTGGGTCACAAATCAAGCCTTGGTAAATTTAAGAAAATTTAAATTGTATCAAGTATCTTTTCTGACCACAATGCTATGAGACTAGATATCAATTACAGGAAAAGATCTGTAAAAAATACAAACACATGGAGGCTGAACAACACATGACTTAATAACGAAGTGATCACTGAAGAAATCAAAGAGGAAATTAAAAAATACCTAGAAACAAAATGACAATGGAGACACAATGACCCAAAACCTATGGGATGCAGCAAAAGCAGTTCTGAGAGGGAAGTTTATAGCAATACAATCCCACCTTAAGAAACAGGAAAAATCTCGAGTAAACAACCTGACCTTGCACCTAAAGCAATTAGAGAAAGAAACAAAAAACCCCAAAGTTAGCAGAAGGAAAGAAATCATAAAAATCAGATCAGAAATAAATGAAAAAGAAATGAAGGAAACGATAGCAAAGATCAATAAAATTAAAAGCTGGTTCTTTGAGAAGATAAACAAAATTGATAAACCATTAGCCAGACTCATCAAGAAAAAAAGGGAGAAGACTCAAATCAATAGAATTAGAAATGAAAAAGGAGAAGTAACAACTGACACTGCAGAAATACAAAAGACCATGAGAGATTACTACAAGCAACTCTATGCCAACAAAATGGACAACCTGGAAGAAATGGACAAATTCTTAGAAATGCACAACCTGCCAAGACTGAATCAGGAAGAAATAGAAAATATGAACAGACCAATCACAAGCACTGAAATTGAAACTGTGATTAAAAATCTTCCAACAAACAAAAGCCCAGGACCAGATGGCTTCACAGGAGAATTCTATCAAACATTTAGAGAAGAGCTAACACCCATCCTTCTCAAACTCTTCTAAAATATAGCAGAGGGAGGAACACTCCCAAACTCATTCTACGAGGCCGCCATCACCCTGATACCAAAACCAGACAAGGATGTCACAAAGAAAGAAAACTACAGGCCAATATCACTGATGAATATAGATGCAAAAATCCTCAACAAAATACTAGCAAACAGAATCCAACAGCACATTAAAAGGATCATACACCATGATCAAGTGGGGTTTATTCCAGGAATGCAAGGATTCTTCAATATATGCAAATCAATCAACGTGATACACCATATTAACAAATTGAAGGAGAAAAACCATATGATCAACTCAATAGATGCAGAGAAAGCTTTTGACAAAATTCAACACCCATTGATGATAAAAACTCTGCAGAAAGTAGGCATAGAGGGAACTTTCCTCAACATAATAAAGGCCATATATGACAAACCCACAGCCAACATCGTCCTCAATGGTGAAAAACTGAAACCATTTCCACTAAGATCAGGAACAAGACAAGGTTGCCCACTCTCACCACTCTTATTCAACATAGTTTTGGAAGTTTTAGCCACAGCAATCAGAGAAGAAAAGGAAATAAAAGGAATCCAAATTGGAAAAGAAGAAGTAAAGCTGTTATTGTTTGCAGATGACATGATACTATACATAGAGAATCCTAAAGATGCTACCAGGAAACTACTAGAGCTAATCAATGAATGTGGTAAAGTAGCAGGATACAAAATTAATGCACAGACACCTCTGGCATTCCTGTACACTAATGATGAAAAATCTGAAAGTGAAATCAAGAAAACACTCCCATTTACCATTGCAACAAAAAGAATAAAATACCTAGGAATAAACCTACCTAAGGAGACAAAAGACCTGTATGCAGAAAATTATAAGACACTGATGAAAGAAATTAAAGATGATACAAATAGATGGAGAGATATACCATGTTCCTGGATTGGAAGAATCAACATTGTAAAAATGACTCTACTACCCAAAGCAATCTACAGATTCAATGCAATCCCTATCAAACTACCACTGGCATTTTTCACAGAACTAGAACAAAAAATTTCACAATTTGTATGGAAACACAAAAGACCCCGAATAGCCAAAGCAATCTTGAGAACGAAAAACGGAGCTGGAGGAATCAGGCTCCCTGACTTCAGACTATACTACAAAGCTACAGTAATCAAGACAGTATGGTACTGGCACAAAAACAGAACGATAGATCAATGGAACAGGATAGAAAGCCCAGAGAGAAACCCACACACATATGGTCACCTTATCTTTGATAAAGGAGGCAGGAATTTACAGTGGAGAAAGGACAGCCTCTTCAATAAGCGGTGCTGGGAAAACTAGACAGGTACATGTAAAAGTATGAGATTAGATCACTCCCTAACACCATACACAAAAATAAGCTCAAAATGGATTAAAGACCTAAATGTAAGGCCAGAAACTATCAAACTCTTAGAGGAAAACATAGGCAGAACACTCTATGACATAAATCACAGCAAGATCCTTTTGGACCCACCTCCTAGAGAAATGGAAATACAAACAAAAATAAACAAATGGGACCTAATGAAACTTAAAAGCTTTTGCACAGCAAAGGAAACCGTAAACAAAACCAAAAGACAACCCTCAGAATGGGAGAAAATATTTGCAAATGAAGCAACTGACAAAGGATTCATCTCCAAAATTTATAAGCAGCTCATGCAGCTCAATAGCAAAAAAACAAACAACCCAATTGAAAAATGGGCAGAAGACCTAAAGAGACATTTCTCCAAAGAAGATATACAGACTGCCAACAAACACATGAAAGAATGCTCAACATCATTAATCATTAGAGAAATGCAAATCAAAACTACAATGAGATATCATCTCACACCAGTCAGAATGGCCATCATCAAAAAATCTAGAAAGAATAAATGCTGGAGAGGGTGTGGAGAAAAGGGAACACTCTTGCACTGCTGGTGGGAATGTGAATTGGTACAGCCACTATGGAGAACAGTATGGAGGTTCCTTAAAAAACTACAAATAGAACTACCATATGACCCAGCAATCCCACTACTGGGCATATACCCTGAGAAAAACATAATTCAAAAAGACTCATGTACCAAAATGTTCATTGCAGCTCTATTTACAATAGCCCGGAGCTGGAAACAACCTAAGTGTCCATCATCGGATGAATGGATAAAGAAGATGTGGCACATATATACAATGGAATATTACTCAGCCATAAAAAGAAACGAAACTGAGCTATTTGTAATGAGGTGGATAGACCTAGAGTCTGTCATACAGAGTGAAGTAAGTCAGAAAGAGCAAGACAAATACCGTATGCTAACACATATATATGGAATTTAAGAAAAAAAATGTCATGAAGAACCTAGGGGTAAAACAGGAATAAAGACACAGACCTACTTGAGAATGGACTTGAAGATATGGGGAGCGGGAAGGGTAAGCTGTGACAAAGCGAGGGAAAGGCATGGACATATATACACTACCAAATGTAAAATAGATAGCTAGTGGGAAGCAGCCACATAGCACAGGGAGATCAGCTCGGTGCTTTGTGACCGACTGGAGGGGTGGGATAGGGAGGGTGGGAGGGAGGGAGACGCAAGAGGGAAGGGATGTGGGAACAGATGTATATGTATAACTGATTCATTTTGTTATAAAGCAGAAACTAATACACCATTGTGAAGCAATTATACTCTAATAAAGTTGTTAAAAAAAAAAGATACATGCATGCCTATGTTCATAGCAGCACTATTCATAATAGCCAAGACATGGAAACAACCTAAATGTCCATCAACAGATGAATGGTTAAAGAAGATGTGGTACATATATACAATGGAATACTACTCAGGCATAAAAAAAGAAAGTAATGCCATTTGCAGCAACATGGATGCAACTAGAAATTATCAGACTAAGTGAAGTCAGAAAGAGAAAGACAAATACCATATGATATCACTTATATGTGGAATCTAAAATATGACACAGAGACTTCCCTGGTGGAGCAGTGGTTAAGAGTCCGCCTGCCAATGCAGGGGATATGGGTTCGATCCCTGGTCTGGGAAGATCCCACGTGCCGCAGAGCCACTAAGCCCATGTGCCACAACTACTGAGCCTGTGCTCTAGAGCCCGCAAGCCACAACTACTGAAGCTCGCGCACCTAGAGCCCGTGCTCTGAAACAGGAGAAGCCACTGCAATGAGAAGCTCACGCACCGCAATGAAGAGTGGTTCCCACTCGCAGCAACTAGATAGAGCCCACGCACAGCAACAAAGACCCAATGCAGCCAAAAATAAATAAATAAATTTAATTTTTAAAAATATATATATATGACACAAATGAACCTGTCTATGAAACAGAATCACAGAGAACAGACTGGTGGTTGCCAAGGGGGAGGGGGTTGGGGGAAGGATGGAGTGGGAGGTTTGGGTTAGCAGATGCAAGCTTTCATATATAGAATGGATAAATAACAAGGTCCTACTGTATAGCACAGAGAACTATATTCAATATCCTACGATAAATCATAATGGAAAAGAATATTAAAAAAGAGTAAGGTACATATATATATAAATGAATCACTTTGCTGTACAGCAGTAATTAACACAACACTGTAAATGAACTATACTTCAATTAGAGAAAAGAATTCTCACCAGCAAAAAAAAAAAAAAAAAAATTTAATGATTCTTAGTGAATGACATATTCATTCATTAAACAAATGTTTAGTGAACCTCCATTATATATAGTGTACTTTGAGAGATGCAGGTACGTATAAAATATGATTTCTGACTTCCAAGATCTTACAAATATAGAACTGAAAGGGAGCTAAATAACATTAGGTCCAGTGCATGACATTTCAGTACCCTGTCACCAAAGGGAAGCATTAGTTAACCAGCAATTTTCATTCACCCAACAAACAGCATTATCAAAACTTCCTGTGACCCACAAATCCTAGGCCAGCTTTTGTGGTTTAAAGCTGTCTCAGGACTAAATAAAGGTCAGTGTCCCCTTTATAGGCACCTAATTGTTAAGCAATTCATCTAAGCCACCAATGCCATGACAGAAATATTTGAGGATCCTTGTGACTTGACACAAATCTGTATCACTTCTTTCCTTATCAAGAGGAAATAGAATAAGACAACAACAACAACAAAACTGCAAGAGCCCCCTTTTTAAGATTTCTTTAAAACTACTTATTTTGAAACAAATATTTACATACATGCTCTTTGTTCTATGGAAAAATGCACTGCAATAATATAGGTTAAAATGTAAATTTATGAACAAATACTATAAGCACCACAAAGTCAGCCCCTTTGCCCATGGATTCTAGGCCATTTGAAGTGTACTTAGGGCTTCCCTGGTGGAACAGTGGTTAAGAATCCGCCTGCCCATGCAGGGGACTCGGGTTTGATCCCTGGTCCAAGAAGATCCCACATGCCACGGAGCAACTAAGCCCATGCGCCACAACTACTAAGCCTGCGCTCCAGAGCCCGCGAGCCACAACTCCTGAAGCCCAGGTGCCTAGTGCCCGTGCTCTGCAACGAGAGAAGCCACTGCAATGAGAAGCCCGCGCACCACAACGAAGAGTAGCCCCCACTCACCGCAACTAGAGAAAGCCCGCGCACAGCAACAAAGACCCAACGCAGCCAGAAAAAAATAATTTTTTTAAATGTTAAAAAAAATAATAATAAAGTGTACTTAGACCCATCACTCACCTTACAATGTACAAATGTACTTTTGATTACATGTAGGACCGAGGAGGGAAGACTGTGAATATTTTCTAGAATGATGGATTCATGAGTGGCACAGACATGCTGAACACATCCTGTAAGAGCTCCTAATAGCTGTACCATTGTCTGGAAATATGGAAAGAAGTTTCATTCAGAATATATTTTCTGTGTACCTAAAAGGTGTCAGACAATATGCTGAGTGCTAGGGATACAGCAGTGAGCAAAATGGACCCTCTATCTGTTCCTCTTTACACATAACTTCAGTCTGTCAGAACTATAAATATTAAAAGTGGCTAGAGACTTCCCTGGCAGTCCAGTGGTTAAGACTTCGCTTTCCAACACAGGGGGTACAGGTTCAATCCCTGGTTGGGGAGCTAAGATCTCACATGCCTCATAGCCAAAAAAACAAAAATTAAAAAACAGAAGCAATATTGTAACAAATTCAATAAAGACTTTAAAAATGGTCCACATCGAAAAAATCTTAGAAAAAAAAAACCAAAAAAAACTGGCTAGCCATTTGGTTAAAGAAAAAAAGAAGAAGTTGGAATCCTAACCCACAACATCAAAGTATATGGCAGGTGTTCTACACATACGCTTTAGAATTACAGGTAGGGCATGCTATCTCAATTACTTGTCTTCTTACATGAGTTTAGATATTTACTAAGCATGAAATTGTATAAGAAATTCAGAATTTATGTTTTTTGCAATATCTTTATATCTTTAGTTCTATAAATTTAATTCTAGCATTGGGGCATTATATAGAGAATACAAAGTTAATTAATATCTTACACTCTTTAAGCTCTCCCACCCTCCTTTCTAATATATTTGACATACCTGTAAAATATTTCTTAGAGTGGTCTGGATTTCTAAATTTTGGCTTGATAGTCCTCTGGCTTGACTGGTTAACTCATACATCATGTCATCAAATAATCTCACAGTCTGTGAAAACAAAGCAGGTCATAAACAGTAGTAACAGAAGTCACTAAAAAAGGAAAAGGCATATCTTTAAAGAAATAAATTAGATTTGATTTTGCATTATTAACAGCTACAGGATATTGTCTAGTGTAACAACTGCACCTAATAAAGTTAATAAAAAACATATTTTGTATAGTGTTTCTACAGTATTTCTATTTTTTGTATACTATTTTTCTACAATAGAATCTCCTTAAAAACAAACAAGCCTCCAATAAAAATTGATTTGTCTTCCATTTCTGTGATTTGAATCTACTTAATAACATCCATAAAAAAAGATCACTCAAAGTTCACTTTTTGGTGATGTAACAAAAGTGCTACTCTTACACTTAAATAAATAAAAGATGATGATCTTAACCAATCAACATCCATGTGAACATTTACAAGGATATTTTCTGGTAGTGGTAATGAATTTGTGCTGAATTACCTATTCACTTGTTTTCTAACCAGTTCCCCTTTCTGACCAACTCAAAATACTATTCCTGGGTTAGAGACATAGTACATGACCTCAGAAATAAGTGCTTTTGTCTGTGAAACATTAGCCAACCTAAGATCTTAATACTCTAAACAAGTTAAATGGCCTAAACACTACACTACAAGAATAACCATAGTCAGCAACACACTGTAACTAAAGAGGGTACTGCTTCCCATAAGCCTGTTAACACTCACCATCTCGTTTTCATCTATATACTAGCTGGACCTTTTTTTGGCGGTCAAGAACAAATTTTAAGAAACTTTTTAGATACAGAATTGAGTGAATATAAGTAAAAGCAGTTCTGATAATTGTTTCAAAGCTAAACTTAGAAATCCATTCCAGTAAGAGATAAGTTATCATAAAAAAAAATGTTTCATTTTGTCACCAAAGTATGTTTAGTTCCCACGATTAAAAAAAAAAGTTATGACTCTGCTTTTCAGAGAAAAGGTATACCACATATATCTAAAAGGTAACAATGCAGTTGGTGAATCTGATATTTTAAGTTACTTGATTTTACCAATATTCCAGCCATTTTTATTCTAAGACTTCTTTAATAAATTTTGGCTCCATTTTTCCAGACAATGAAATTTAACAATTACTAATAAATTCTACAGAGAAGATAAAGAAAGAGACTTAACTAACTTCATCATCCATCCCAATTTTCAATGAATAGCTTTAAAATACAAGAGTATTTAAAACCAACTACAAATAATGTAAATTCAATTAGTAAAGGATCCATACTCTCTGAAAATGTTTTTTTAATCACCTAATGATCATACTAACACCATCACATTCTCACATAAGATCTATTTTTAACTATTTTATTTGTATTTCAAATATGTGATACATTGGGAATCCCCTGGCAGTCCAGTGGTTAGGACTCGGCACTTTCACTGCTGTGGGCCTGGGTTCAATCTCTGGTCAGGGAACTACGATCCCACAAGCCTCGCGGTGCAGCCGAAAAAAAAAAAAAGTGATACATTAAGAAATTAAGAATAAATGGTCTAAAACCGAGGCCAGATCTTAACAGCCTTTATAACAAGTAAATTGATTAAGATAATAATAGTACTATACCTTTGGCAGCACTTGTGAAAAGAAAGTCTCTTCCAATGTCAGGTGGTTCATATGAGGTAAAAACATTTCTACAATAATTTTCAGAATTTCTATAAAGGAAAACAGTAACATATTTTGTAGCAATATTAAGTCATGTCAGCCAACAAAGGTCACTACCCTTTCCCAGATTCGAGAATATGTACATACTAGCAATCAAAAGCTTTGTACAGTTTCAAAATGCCATATTCTATGTAGAGAAACTATTAACAATTAAACAACTTGAAATAATAGAAAAATTAAAAAAAAAAACAAAAAACAATGTATGTGTCCAGCAACTGAAGATCAGTTAATGGATGTGGGTACATCTACTGAATAGGATCTGCTATCATTAAAATGATTGTTAGAGATTGTTTAAAACCATAATAAAATGCCCACAATACATTAAGCTAAAATGAAAAAACTTCCAAATAGTGTAATTCCAATCTTAATATATATAAACATGTATATACAAAGAATAACCGATAGGCTGGCAGGGCTATATAGAATCAAGATGAGAATGTCCTATGCCAAAATCTTAAACATTTCAGATTAATGATTGTTTTATTATCTTTTCTGTTTTTCTGCATGTTACAAATTTTCTATAATGAATATGTACAACTCTCATACACAGGATAAAAAGTAACTGTTCCTTAAAAAAATCAGACCCCACAGGCAGCACAGATTCAAGATTATAAACAAATATTCCACAACCAAGTGAAATGTAAATAGAAAACTCAAAATATATGAGTAAACTCTGTAGGATAGTCTTAACTCTCTACCTCTCCTCCTAACTAAATAAATAAATTACATCAAGTAAGATTAATGAAGACAGATGAAGAAAGTCAACTTTTCCAAATGACAAATTTCTCATACCTAAACAATCAGCCTTTTGTAATTAGAAAGTATTTTCTAATTGACACTAAACATGTTAAGAAGCTGAAAGTTATTAAGTAGACTGCAAATTATGTTTTATACTGGTCTAACCAGTTTAACAACTAACATTTAAAATTTACAATGTGCTTATACATAATCAAACAGAACACTTTTGGTATCTATCCAAAATGGAATTTAAAAATTTAAGTACTGTAATTTGAAGTAATTTGGTCATTTTAAGTAACTGAAGATTACAAAGGCTGTAACGCTACAATAGGAAGAATAAACTTAAAGGGAATACGAAACTATATTTAAATTTAAAGGGAATACAAAACTGGGATATGTGGGACTCAGGCCTTAAAGACATCAAAGTAATCGTACAATTAAGATAATTTTACTTACGAATATGCTCAATCCAACTGTCAGAATGCTGATACATAGAGTAAAAAAATTAAGGAAGATACTAGTATCAGTAAGATATTCACTACTGAGAACAGATTTTAAAAGGACCCTTCTTGAAGTTTAAGCAATGATCAGTAAGAGATTGAAATTAGACTCAAATTACTGGCTTAATTTTGCTGTAAAAAATGTAATGCCTCCTAGGTATAATGAAATATAATGAAAATACTTTAAGGAAATGTTTTCAAAGTTGCTCAGGGATAAACTTATCTTTTCAAACTATGTGTAGTTATGTCTTATTTCTGACAGATGAGAAACAGTCTGTAATAATCCATGGGTTTCTGGTTTCCGAAACAGAAATTTCTTCCTCCTCAGCACTTCTATAGTACTTTATTTGCACCTGTCTTAAGTCACTGATCAACTCCTATCTTCTTTTCATGTTACTAGCATATCTATCTTACCACTTTATCAGACAGAAACTCTTCTGCACATAGAAGCTTACAAATATGTCATAATAAATTATGCTATGTTCATTACAAACGTTAATGGTAATCACATTATAAACTATACACTTTTATACCGTTCAGAGTAATTGTTAGGAATGTTTTCCTGTAAAAATAATATATGAATTATTAAAGTATGTGTCAATAAGAAAAATGAATAAGAAAAATGAATAAGCCATAACTCCGTCACAGTAATACAGGAATTGATTCTTTTTCTGAAATCTTACTTTGCATACACATATCTTACAGCAGCAATCAAAATGAGATATAGTCATTAACTCATTTTAGTTCAGTAGGGTAGAATTTGCCTTGTGGATAAATTTCAGTAAAGGTCAAAAAAATTCTAACCTCTTCCAAAATTAAACATAAGTTATGATTATGCAGACATGCAGGTAAAGACTGGAAAATAAGGGACTTCCCTGGCGGTCCAATGGTTAAGACTCCGCACTTCCACTGCAGGGGGCACAAGTTTGATCCCTGGTCAGGGGACTAAGATCCTGCAGGCCGAGCGGCGCGGTCCCCCCCAAAAAGAGAAAGACTGGAAAATAACGTGTGAAATGCAAAACATGAAAATAATTATGTTTGGGTGATGGAGTTACTAAAAATTTCTTTCATTTGTAGAAAAAGTGTTGAAATAAAACCAAAAGCTGAAAAAATATTTTATCTAATGAGATTTTCAGTCAGTTTTAAAACTGTTTTAGCCCTTCACTGAATGCTTACTATGTGCCAGGCACTATTCTAGGTGCTGGAGAAAACAAAATTCCTGCCTTTATGAACTTTACAGTACAGTGAGGAAAAGTAAAAAGGAAACAAAGTAAACAAGATAATTTCCATTAAGGTTACTTCTGCTGTTTAGAAAACTGAGCAGGGCAATGAGATAAGTATTACAGACTGGGTTTGGGAGAACCACATAAGACTGAGGACGCTGAAAATGGCTTGCTGGCGTGACAGCTGAGACCTGAATAATGAGATGGACAAAAGGCTGAGAGAAGAACAAACTACGCTGAAGGATCAGCAAAAATGAAGATCCTGAGGTAGGTGAGCTTCATGTATTTGTGGACAGAGTGTAGTGAGCTAGGTAAGCGAGGAAAAGGCTTAGAACATGAGGAGCCTTTAAGGTAAAAATTTAGATTTTATTCCTAATTTATTAAGAAGCCACTGGGGTGGAGGGAGTGGTTTAAAAAGGAAATAACAATGTTTTCCACTTTTTTGTGAACTTTTTTTGGAGAATGGATTATAAGAGGACGTGAGTAGAAGCAAGGGAGCTATTAACAATAGTTCAGGTGAGACGTTATGGGGGTTTGAAAGAGTGGTAGCAACCAGGATGGAGATAAGCATTTGGATTCAAGATATAGTCTGAGGTCAGAAACAAAATGACTTGCTGATTGGATGTGAGCGAGAGAGGACTGAAGGTTTTGGCTTGTAAAATCATTAATTTAGATGAAGAAGACTGGGGGAAGAACAGGTTTGGGTTCTTTTGAATTTTAAGTTTGAGATGCAAAACCAGGTGGGAATGTTGATTTTTTTTTTTTTGATGTAAATAAACAAGCTTGGGAATTCCCTGGTGGTGCAGTGGTTAAGAATCCACCTGCCAATGCAGGGGTCACAGGTTCGAGCCCTGGTCCGGGAAGATCCCACACGCCACGGAGCAACTAAGCCCGTGTGCCACAACTAATGAGCCTGCGCTCTAGAGCCCCCGAGCCACAACTGATGAGCCCACGTGCCACAACTACTGAAGCCCACGCGCCTAGAGCCCGTGCTCCGCAACAGGAGAAGCCACCGCAATGAGAAGCCCGCGCACCGCAATGAAGAGCAGCCCCCACTTACCACAACTAGAGAAAGCCCGTGCGCAGCAACAAAGACCCAACACAGCCAAAAATAAATAAATTTATTTAAAAAAAAAAAGAGTAGCCCCTGCTCACGGCAACTAGAGAAAGCCCATGTGCAACGAAGACCAAACGCAGCCAAAAATAAATAAATAATAAAAAAATAAAAATAAACAAGCTTGACTTTCAATTATTGAAATCCCCTTATAAGCTTGAGAAGAAAAAGAGGAACCGCGTTTCTTATCTTTGTTCCCCCGAAGCCTAACACTGCCTGGTACATACAATATTCTGTACCTAGTAAAATTTTTTGAGGAGGAGGATGGCTATTTGTTACCGAAATCAAAAATCCTTGAGGACAGCAGTTCCATATCTACACGATAACTAAGAAAGCACTTTGGTACCTAAGTGGTACTTTGCCAATGCCCAGGTGAATGATTTCTATGTGACCGTAATATTTACATTTGGCTTTAGCTGTAAAAGATTATTTTTGCAGCGTTCAGACTCTCTCAAGTGAAGGTCTTTTTTTCTTTTGAGTGTAGTTTTATGTGCTCAAAGCTGTTAAAAAAAAATTACCCTTTAACATGAAGGGCTAGGACTCCAGGTACATTTACAACCAAAAAGGGATTCGACTACTAAATGGCCTGCATCTGGACAACGGAGACATTAAGTACCTCACACCCAGCAGATGAAAGCAATTAGCAAAGAAAGCAACTCCTTCTCACCAGCAATAAACCGAAAGAGATTCAAAAAGGGGAGGGGAAGAACATTTGTATTTACTGAACATCTTTTACAGACTTGGCACCATGTCAGAACTACGTCCTTTAGATTCTCAAAATAGTGAGGAAGGTATTCATTTTCACCACCCATTTTAGAGATGAGAGCTCAGAGTACCTCGCTCTCTCTACTTCATCCAGTCAGCTCACCTTACAGCTCAAGTCTGAGTCCTTGCCTCCCCCGGCTACCCCCGCCCCATGGAAAAGTATTCACGCCTAACTGCACGTACAGAGCAACTCAAAGGCCCAGAGGAATGGCAGAAAACGCCACATCCACTGCCAAAACCACTGGCAGAACACCTCTGCGAGCCCTTCGGATGCCAAAGCCAGGCATGCCTTCGCTCTCGGCACCCACGGCTCTCGCTCGCCCTTCCTTCCCTCGCTTACTCATCTCGCTCATCAACAGAGAAAGGAGAGGGTTGAAGCCGCAAGAACCCAACACGGCCCGGCAGCGGGTGTGATGAGACAGGAGAGAAGGTTGGAGACAGGCCCCACACCCCTCTCTAGGTGGAAGTGACAATGAAGGATATAAGGAGCCGAGGCAGGACAGATGGCAGTTCCCGGCGGCATAGCTCCTCCGGCCAGCTACTTAATTCTTCCAGGGGAACCGCGCTCGCCGGGACAGCGCGTTCCTGAGACATGCTTTCGCCCAAGACCAAAGCTTCGAAACGCTCCCGCCAGAGCCAAGACCGGAAACTCCCACCGTCCCGGCAGGCCTTGCGAGCCAAAACCATAGAGAGGAAGGGCGCCGCTCTCCTTAGTGAGCCCGGGCCCCACACGACTAGGAATAAAGCCGGGCTTGTCTGGCCCGCGGAGGACTCGACTCACTGGTGCGCGCTTGCAGTCGGGAGGGTCTGGCCGGAGTACTCTGGAGCTGGGAACCGCCGGGGAGCTAGCGTCCACAGGTCTGGATTGCTGTAACGTTGCTTTTGAGACGCTTTGGGGGAGGTGAGGGCCGGGAGTCCACAGATTTGCTACACCCCGTCCCTTGGGGCTTTGAGGTTGCACATCTGGTGTCGGGTTTGACCTGGGATTTACAGCCAGAAATGACTCCAAGCCCCGCGGTGAAGTGGGATAGAAACAGGCGCCTTCCTACCCATTTAATGTGTTGACCCTGCTCTGTACATCCTATGTAATGGGGATAAAGACCCACCTGCCAGAATTGTTGTGCAAATTGAAGTAGACGGTATATTTTAAGTGTCTAGCCCAGTAGATACAGAGAAGAGTCTTTATTAAGTTGCTTCCATTTTCTACGGACCTCCCCGCACAGTTCAGTGCCCTTATTCTGTGTCAAGCTAATCTTTACTAATTACTCCACAGTTACCTCACTCCCAGTACACTTAGGGCTGCTGGTCTCCGCGAAATGTTTGTAGTGAGGTCATCTGAATGAATTTACACACATCAGAGCATACCTGTTCCTGTTTTTAAAGGGATGCGTCTTTATCAAAATACAATCTTGAGGTCCTGTTACGTGAAACGGTAACAGACTGAAGAGATTCTGGCAGTTTAGGAGGTTAATATGTTTGGGCAGGGTCATGACAGATGAAACACACTAAATAGCTAGGCTTGTCATTTCCTGCCTGAGAATTTTGGACTTTACGTTATTTCTAGTTGTTGCTGCTGCTGTTATTTTGTTTGTTTTTACGGTTTATTCTCTTCTCTAGCTTTTGAAACCTGAAGGGTGTGTGTGTTTCCAAGTCTCTTTATCTCCCTGTCCCTCCACTGCTTTCATAGAAAAGGCAGCTGCTGGGGGTGGAGCGGGGGACTGTTTAATATTACATTTACATAAAATGTGTCATTTTGCTTTTTAATAACAATTTTCTTTTTTTTTCCTCCAGAGCTAAATTGAAAAAAGAGCAAAGACCTCTTAAAAGTCATTTGGAAATATCTCTGAATATTTGTAAGTGTTTATAAGCTGCTAAAGAGAAATGGACCTCCAGCAAAACTAACAGAATTGAAGCAGTGTGTGTCATCAGTTCTATCCAGAAGTTGAAGAATCTTCCTTTGAGTTTAACGATTGTGTGCATTTTATGAGAGAATGACTTTTCAGTTTAATTTCACTATAGAAGACCATCTGGAAGATGAATTAACATCCCTTGGAGATGGAGCTTTGGCCCTAGATTCCTCAAAAGAGTCTTCAGTCTCAGAAAGACAAAAAGGTACACACAGAGACAAAAAGTGTTCTACAGAACAGTTTGACCTGCTTCAGGATCATTTGTGGGAACATAAGTCAGCAGGAAATGCAGGTGCCCCTCAAGATACAGACAGCTCACTCAATGCAGCTAACAGTTCAAGTAGCTTGGAGCCACATGAAAAACAGCCCTGCTTTAGAGTTGCCAAAGAGCATGCTATGCCTAAAGATTTAAAGAAAGTGTTAGAAAATAAAGTCATAGAAACATTACCAGGTCTCCAGCATATGAACATATCAGTAGTGAAAACCATCTTGTTGAAAGAGAACTTCCCTGGAGAAAACATCATTTCAAAAAGCTTTTCTTCTCACTCTGATCTGATTACAGGTGTTTATGAAGGAGGCTTAAAAATCTGGGAATGTACCTTTGACCTCCTGGCATATTTTACAAAGGCCAAAGTGAAATTTGCTGGGAAAAAAGTGTTGGATCTTGGTTGTGGATCAGGGTTGCTGGGTATAATGGCATTCAAGGGAGGCGCCAAAGAAATTCATTTTCAAGATTATAACAGCGTGGTGATTGATGAAGTAACCTTACCTAATGTAGTGGCTAACTCCACTTCGGAAGATGAAGAAAATGATGTAAACAAACCAGATGTGAAAAGGTGCAGGAAATCAAAAGTAGCACAAGAACTATGTAAATTCCGGTTCTTTTCTGGGGAGTGGTCTGAGTTTTGTAAGCTTTTACTAAGCAGTGAAAAACTTTTTGAAAAATATGATCTCATTCTTACCTCAGAAACCATTTACAATCCAGATTATTATGGTCCTTTGCACCAAACATTCCTTAGCTTGTTAGATAAAAATGGACGGGTGCTTTTGGCCAGCAAAGCACATTATTTTGGTGTGGGTGGAGGTACTCATCTCTTTCAGAAGTTTGTTGAAGAAAGGAATGTATTTGAGATGAGAACACTCGAAATAATTGATGAAGGACTAAAGAGATTACTAATTGAGATGAATTTTAAGTACCCCAGTTAATGCCCACTGAGTGTCCTAAGTGAAATAAACAAAATAACCAAAACCTTATTTTGAATGTTTGATTTTTGCTTTGCTATTATTTTTTTCTGAAATTATGATGTTTGTTTAGTTTTGTTTATCCAAATAAGAGACCAACTATATTAGCGACACTGTACTTGCTAGGTGAGACTGAAAAAATAGTGTTCCTCAGCATTTGAAAAGATCTCCTAGGAAATCATTTTGTGGGAAAGTTTTCTGTTCTCCACTTTCATTCTATTTGACCTTTCTACCACCTTTGGCATATAAATTTGTTCCCAGGAAAATCTGCCATTTCTTACCTCAAGTTTGAATTTCTTCCCAGTCTTTGTCAGTTTCTGTTCACATGAAGTGCCTGATCGATCACCATGCTGTTAATTCTAAAGGCATACATATGCATCACTAAATGTTTCTGAATCTGAATATTAGATTGAAGGCCTTGGGTAACTAGGAAAAAGGTTTTGTTTTATTTTGTGTTTATATTCATTTATCTTGTATAATAAGAATTAGAATGCTGAGCAGTTGAATTCAACATTAAGATGGAGGGAATAAGGGGAATCATGATAGAGAATATAAAGGTAGTACAGAAAACTTACAGTGCTTGTAGCCCTTTTTAGCCAAGGAAGTAGGAGACCCTAGGGTCTTGGTAGGAGGAAAAAGAATAGGAAACAGAATTCCAGATTCTGGGGAGTAAAGACTTCACTAGTTAAGTAGGGCAAAGAAGGGGAGAAAAAGTATTTTGATTCTAATGCAAAAATGTTCACACAACATATCTAAAATTGGGGTCTACCTTACTGTCTAATAATTATTGTACAGCTGGCAGTATTTTTTTCCTTCTTGAAGGTACCTAAAATAATGGTACGACTTGGATTCAATGAAATGTGATATTTACTGGACATCCGTTAACTAGGCACTTTGTATATATCTTGCTTAATATTTATAACCTTATAAAGTATATATCATCTCCATTTTAATAATGATCATAATAGCTAACAGTTTTCAGCATTTACTATATGCAGGGTAGAAGAGATTTACATATACTAACATATAATATTCGTAACAGCCCTGAATTAGGTTATAATTACTATCTAGATTTTATAAAGAAATTGAGGGACTTCCCTGGTGGTGCAGTATTTAAAAATCCACCTGCCAACGCAGGGGACATGGGTTTGAGCCCTGGTCCAGGAAGATCCCACATGCCGTGGAGCAACTAAGCCCATGCGCCACAACTACTGAGCCTGTGCTCTAGAGCCCACGAGCCACAACTACAGAGCCCGTGCACCACAACTACTGAAGCCCACATGCCTAGAGCCCATGCTCTGCAACGAGAGAAGCCCCTGCTCACCACAACTAGACCACATACAGCAACAAAGACCCAATGCAGCTGAAAATAAATTAACAACAACAACAAAAAAAGAAATTGAGACTCAAGAAAGTAAGTAATTTGATCCCAATCACATTCCTCACATTCAGAATCAGAATCTGAACTGAAATCTTTTTAAAAGCTTCACTCTTCACCACCCCAGTAGTCTTACAATGTCTATTTTTCATCACATATATTTCTTAGCACCCTTTTATTATTCCAAAATGAAAGTCATTGTTAAAGAAACGTATTTACACACATAATTAAAAATTATTTGTATTATACATAAATCCCTAATGCATATATATCATATATGTGTGTGTGTGTGTGTGTGTGTGTGTGTGTGTGTGTGTGTGTGTATATATATATATAACTATAATATGAAGAAAGTCATTTATAATCAAATAATTTGTATTCCATCAGGTAAATGTACAGGTGTAGCTATTGAGAGGACATGTAGTAGTCAGAGGCTTTTACCCAGGATACTGTTACTGCAAGTATCACAGCTACAATTCCAGACCCACCTGCTAGATAAGGTAGAATAGGCCCTGACAGCAGGTTTAGCTAATTGAGGTACAAAACATTAGATAGAGTCCCATAACAATAGTCAGCATCAATAATTTTGAGAGAAATAGGTATCTCTCAGTTCTCCATGACAAATTAGATACCCAAAGAGGTGTCATCTAGGAGGCCTCTCCAGGAGTAGGAGAGACACAGGCCCTGAACAGGAGGCGGGTCCAGTGAAAACAGCAGGAGTCAAAGCAGAAGCCCAGTCCTAAGAACTAGATAATCCTGGATGTTAAAGATAATTCTGGAGGTGACAGCCGAACAGGGACACATCTACCCAAGATAGCTGGCAGCAAAAGAGACTTGAGATAAAATTATGGATATAAATCCAGGAGAAGGATGCATAGTGCACTTTCTCGTGTAAATAGCTTAATCATTTAAAGAGGCATATATGTTAAGACAATGAGCTTTGGAGTCCAATACTTGGGTTAAAATTCAGTTTCCCCAACTGCAAAATGGGGTTTATAGTAATATCTCCCTAACAGAATTCTTCTTTTTTTTCTTTGCCGTACGCGGGCCTCTCACTGTTGTGGCCTCTCCCGTTGCGGAGCACAGGCTCCGGACGCGCAGGCCCAGCGGCCATGGCTCACGGGCCCAGCCGCTCCGCGGCATATGGGATCCTCCCAGACCGGGGCACGAACCCGTATCCCCTGCATCGGCAGGCGGACTCTCAACCACTGCGCCACCAGGGAGGCCCGTATCATAAGCTTTTGCAGTAGAATCAGATGTACTCATTGTCACAGAACCCCCAGTGCCTCGGCCATGATGCTGCTGGACTGTGGTGGCTTGGTGCAAAGAAAAAGACACTGCCCTCCAGGCAGACACAGCTTCAGGTTAGAGAACAGGATGGGGCAGGTAGAACAGGGCTGTTTTCAGCTCCATTTGCCCCCTCAGCACTTCTTAGTAGCCCTGTGCCTTAGCCTTACAAACTTCCACAACTTTCTGACTGATAAAATATTGGAAAATGGGCAATAAACTGATGAACACCAGAGGATCATGTAACATCCACTAAATCCAGGAAGTGGAGGCTGTCAGAGACGGTGCTTTTCTTTTCTCTTCTCACGGTGACTTACAGTCTCTCTGTCAGGAGGAACCAGCACAATTCTATGGAGTAAGGTCTTAGGGATTTTATTTTACAGCAGGTGAACTCAGAAGGAATGTTTGAACTGGGGTATTAGCTACAGAAACAAGAATTCCCACGTAACCTCTCCCTGCACACTGGACACTGCCGCGGAGGTTATCAACATGAGCACTGGAAGCAGATGGCTACTGAGACCTGTCCCTAGCACCCCATCCAGGAGTCTCAGGGGCCTTTGGCTGTCCTAGCTGCACAGTAGCAGCTGCACAGTTCTGAAAGCCTCCTAACATATCCAGTTAGCCCCATAGCACGAGGGTAGCTCTAGCAATTTTCTCAACTTACTCTGAAATTCAACAGGTCAGTGAGGTTCAACTCCTGGTCCCAATGTAATGAACAACAATCATTCAACCAGCCCAGTCATCTTTCAGATCTGAGGCGACAGAGAACTCATTGCATCAGAACCTGTCGACAACAAACCCACCCACCCTAAGAAAATTATTTAGTCAAGAGGTAAACAGAAAAATTTATCATCCTCATTCTATTCATGGAAATCTGAAGTAGGAAAGGTCAAAACTTGACCACATTCTTTATGTGTGTCTATAATGTCCTACAACTCAAAATTCTTCTAGATCTTTGCTGTTCTGGGCTAAATTATTTCTGGTGAATTTTTATAAACTTGACTCTGAACTTGTTTTAGATAGCATGAAAAAGAGTGTTTGGGGTGCATTTTTTAGAGGAGACTTTGTGTAAAAGGGTAGAATAAAGCCCTAGAAAAACACACCAGTCAGTCACTGGCACACCATATTCTCATTAACTTACCTCTACGCCAGCTTTTTTATTGTCATTGCTTTCCTACCTTCTGTGTTTAAAGAATCTTCAGAGGGAGCTACATTTTCAGTGATTTGCTTTTCTTCTCTGAGCTTTCCACAAATTGAATTGTTTCCTGTTTGCTTTGCTGTTTTCAAGCTTCTCCAAGATTTTTACAATAAGAACCAAAAAGATTCTCTCTTCTAAGGAAAATACCTCAGAGAAACATTTTCTCGGAAGAGTGGCCCACGTGTTTCTAATGTGGAGACATTTTAGTACCTTTAACAGGAAATGTGTTCCGGCCTTTATTTTAAACATTAAATGTTTTAATGTTTAATTTATTTTAAATAGTTTTCATTTTCTCAGAGTAGGAAAAATATCTTATTCTGTAATTAATATCTAATTCTCTTCCCAAAACACTTCAGAAACTCTTCTGTCCTGTCTCCTATAATCTTACAATTCAGCATAAAGAGAAATAACTTTAGAGTCAAAATCATTAGATATTTTTATGTCTCTGATAATTTTAGTGTCCTAACCTCTATTACTATCATATTGACATTTTACCCAATTCCTTAATAATAAAGGACAAAGCCAGATGTCAGAGGCTGAATGTAAATTGCTCTACCCATAATTGGTCTAAAGAGGCATCTTAGTTAAATTTATTCCTAGATATGTTATTTTGATGCAACTGTGAGTGGGATTGTTTTCTTAATTTCTCTTTCTGATAGTTCATTGTTAATCTAAAAAAGACAAACAAATAAACAAAACAAAACTCATAGATACAGAGAACAAATTGCCAGAGGGGAAGGGGGTTGGGGTGAAGTGGGTGAAGAGGATCAAGAGGTACAAACTTCCAGTTATAAAATAAATAAGTCATGGGGAGGTAATGTACAGCATGGTGACTATAGTCAATAATATTGCATTTCAAATTTGAAAGTTGCTAAGGAAATAAATCTTATAAGTTCTCATCACAAGAAAAAACTTTTGTAACCTTGTATGGTGACAGATAGTAGCTAAACTTATTGTGGTGATCATTTCAAAATATATACAAATATCGAGTCATTATGTTTTACATCTGAAAGTAATATAATGTTGTATGTCAGTTATATTTCAATTTAAAAAAAAGACATCTTGTATGGTCCCACTGTCTGGTCACACATAAACATGCACGTGAAGTTTTTACCTCTCAGGAGTATTGTAGTAAGAGGAAGAATTGAGCCCCCTGCTAGGAGCCACTTCCTAGGTGCCAGTCCATTCATTTTTTTTTTTTTTTTTTTTTTTTTTCTTTTTGCGGTATGCGGGCCTCTCACTGTTGTGGCCTCTCCCGTTGCGGAGCACAGGCTCCGGATGCGCAGGCCCAGCGGCCATGGCTCACGGGCCCAGCCGCTCCGCGGCATATGGGATCCTCCCAGACCGGGGCACGAACCCGTATCCCCTGCATCGGCAGGCGGACTCTTAACCACTGCGCCACCAGGGAGGCCCCCATTCATGTTTAATCTTGTCCAATACTTAACAAATCAAACAGAATCCTGTTCTATTCTAAAGCCCAAATGCATTCTCTTGACAACAAGAATTCATCAAGTACTTATTTTATGTAGGAAAGACTATTTCCAACTTTAATAATTTCTCTCAAAGACACGTAAAACTTCTAAGAAAAGTTTACTCTTGGGTTCTTTGGTAACCAAACACACTTCCAGTTACCCGCTCCCCGCCTTTTCTCCTGGATCTTTATAGAAATGGTGTGATGAATAAACAAGTCCCCAATTATATTTGACTTCTGTGTGCCCCCTTTACTGTGACTTGTGCATTTCCTTTGTTAATCAAGAGACTTTGTCAAATTTAATTTATGAAGGGTCAGAGATTAACTAATGGGAAACAGAACAATAGGTAACTGATAGGATTCAAGCCTCAGAAGAAGAGAGATGTATGAAAGCAAAACAAACAAAGCTGGGAAGGTAAGAGGGAAAGGAGAGAAATGAAGAATGATAGAGAGACATATATGGAATTATATCAATTAAAATTTAGAGCACTAGAAAGAGTCTGGGGAAAGGTAAGATGTTGGAGCCCAAGGAAAAGGACCAATCAGGGAGTCAAGAGATTTCCTGGAATTTGCACAAGAGTTGAACCTTTAAACAAGTGACTAGAAGTGGAACTGCTGGTGACTCACAGTGGAGAAGACACTGAAGGAACAGGGTCATGTGACCAAGGTAAGAGGCCAAGCAGAAGCATTTTATGGCAGCCCAAGTGACCTGGCTGTACCCCTAGCATTTCATCCCAGGTGGAGATTTGGTTTATGGGGCAACACTGCTGAGCTTCAAACCTAGAATAACCATACATCCTAGTTTACCTGAGACAGTCCCAGGTCCATATCTGTTGTCCCAGTGTCCCATCTGGTTTAACATTCTAGCATTCTCAAAAGTCTGCTGATTTGGATGATAATTGTATGGTTAGCCATTTATACCAATTCGGTAGCACTATCCTTAACCTTATAATTTTGTGGAATAAGTCACAATCGAAAAAAAATCACTCAGTAAATCAGTATTAACTTCCAAGTTCAGTCTTTAAAAAAACCTACACCCAAGAATGAAGAAAAATGCCCCTCTTTCTATCATATGTCAGACACTGAGCTTGACAACGAGATGTAAAGATAAAATGATACATTCTGTGGTTTTAGGGAGCTTCCAATCTGCAGTAGAAATAGTAACACAACTAGGGAACCTCTTGTGCGAATGTCACACGTACTGTGCGGGTTTCTGACAGGGTTGTCCTTTCAATCTTCTAGATTAAGACCACATGCCTGTAATGGGGTGTATAAGGGAGAAAGTGGATGGGGAAGGGGATAGGTGGATATTTCCTAGTGTCAATCATCTGATGGTGACTTAGTAGATTTTCAGATAGAAACAGAAGTTGAAAGATTGGTCACAGAGCTAGGAAATTCTGCCTTTCTTTTTTTTAATCTTACCTTCAAAAATTGAGACAGTCCTGCATGGACCGATAGCCTTTTCCAAGTGGAGGCAAGAAAAGGGGGACCTTGGGGCTTCCCTGGTGGCGCAGTGGTTGAGAGTCCGCCTGCCGATGCAGGGGACACGGGTTCGTGCCCCGGTCCGGGAGGATCCCACATGCCGCGGAGCGGCTGGGCCCGTGAGCCATGGCCGCTGAGCCTGAGAGTCCAGAGCCTGTGCTCCGCAATGGGAGAGGCCACAGCAGTGAGAGGCCCGCGTACCGCAAAAAAAAAAAAGAAAGAAAGAAAGAAAGAAAGGGGGGACCATAGGCTGAAGATGAGTAACCTAGATCTCATAAGGGGAATGTGGGGTGAGTACTACCTCCCTTCCTAATTAAGAGTTTCCCCATTGCCAATCCTAAAGGATAGGGGTTTTACTTCATTAGAGGAAGTTACTAGTTTCCTTACATAAACATGCAAACAAACAATTAACATGCAAGAGGAGAATAGCAATACTGGCAGTCACCCTTGAGCCAGGGCTAACACACAGGAGAAATTCCTTTGGGCCTGTGAGGGAAGACTTCTCAGAAGATATAACACTTGATCTCAGACTCAAATGTAAGTAGATTTTTATCAGATGCCTAGAGGAGTGGAGTTGGGAGGGCAGAAGGACTGGTCTGTGAAAAAGCACTGAACGCTGAGAATATGTTAATTCTTCGACTCATTGAATATTTACTGAGCACCTACTATCTGGCAAGCACATTTCTAGGTGCTGCGGGAGGTGGGTGGGGGGAGATTCTGGATTTCTAACAAGCTCAGTCGCTGCTGCTGCTAGACTATGGCCGGCACCATAGGAAGCAAAGCTCCAAATCATGGAGCTACATGACCTCAGTCTGATGTGAAGCTGACTCATGGTAACAGGTAAAAGCTTCTTCTTGTTTTGTTTTTAATTAATTGATTTTTGGCTGCGTCGGGTCTTCATTGCTGCGCACGGGCTTTCTGTAGTTGCAGCGAGCAGGGGCTACTCTTCGTTACGGTGTGCGGGCTTCTCATTGTGGTGGCTTCTCTTGTTGTGGACCACAGGCTCTAGGGGCGCAGGCTTCAGTAGTTGTGGCACACGGGCTCAGTAGTTGTGGCTCTCAGGCTCTAGATCACAGGCTCAGTAGTTGTGGCACACAGGCTTAGTTGCTCTGCGGCATGTGGGATCTTCCTGGACCAGGGCTCGAACTGGTGTTCCCTGCACTGGCAGGCGGATTCTTAACCACTGCACCACCAGGGAAGCCCCAGGTAAAAGCTTTTAAATTCAATGCTTTTCCTGTTAAAGTTTGCCATCAATTATATTTCTTCAAAACTTCATTTTACCAATCTAAATTACATGTTCTATGGGCACATTACAAATTGGCATTCTTTTAAAATAAGCTAATACAGTTTAGTACTTTAGTTTTAAATTGTGTTGAGAAAAGAATATTTTAGAGAGTGGGTTTTTTTAAAAAAAACCTACACCCAAGATTCAAGGAAAATGTTGCCCTTCCTATCTGTTAAGCCTGTAATAGACCTCTGAGCATAAGTCCTTGGATTTTATTTACCACACATAATGATCAATCTGTGAAGATGTGTTTATTTCGTTTGTACATCCATAAAATTCTCAGGGAAAGCAATAGAAATTTTACAGGCCTGAATATTTCTTGGGGGCATCTTCACCAGAGTGTTGTGACTTTCTGTTGTTTCTTAATCACTAAGCACATCTCAGAGCCAGGAGCACACAGCAAAGACACACATCCAAGGAAGCAGCAGGTAGCATGGTGTTGTGGGAAGGCCACTGGAATAGAAGTCAGACAGACCTGAGTCCTGGACCTGACCCTTGCCCTGAGTAACTGTGAGCATGCCCTTCAGCAAATGACCAAGATCTCTCTAATATCTCCTCTTCAGTAAAATGTTGGGTATTTGTTCTGTTTATCCCCACTGAGCTCTGAGTTTCAAATGTAATATTGTACACTAAAGTTTCCTGTAAACATGTGACATTAGTCTTATTTGAAACCACTGTTCTTGATTCATGTTTCATTTTCATACCCGTATTTGGCTAAAACAAACTTTCTAAAGCTGCCACTGCCATTATTTAGTTAATTGCTTCCTTGGTTTTTCTCTCTCTAATCAAGGATTTCCCCCATTCACCCAATGCTAATTTGACCAATCCTAATCCATTCAACCCATACCACCAGATAATAGTTTTCATAGCACACCTGATTAAAATCTTCTTGTCTCTCCCCTCATTAAAATCTTTAATAGGTTCCCATTTTCAAAGACTGTGGTCTCCAAAGTGGGTATATAAGACCCCTCATTGTAAGGAGAAAGGAAGAAAATATTAGGTCATACATTTGCGTTCATTTTTTTAACATCTAAAACATAAGAAAGAAATTAATTCTTGATTTATGGCCTATGGGATAAAACACACCAGGAGTTCACCATAATCTCGTAATACTCTGTCAACATAACTGTTTCTGTCTTTATTTACATTACCTCAGAACCATAAGGACCATGTGTATGGAAAAGAGGACTCAGGATGTCTTCATAAAGAAGTGGTAAAATTGGGGTCACCATAGAAGACTTTCTGGGGGAAATTTTGAGAACTTACTTTGGTAGCCCTGATTATTCCAAGGGCAACCTCCCCCTACCAGACTTCTGGAGAAAGGCCTAAGTGCCTGAGAAATGGGTCAGTATTTTATTACATCACTCCTTTACTCAAAAACTTTCAGTAACTCTTTATTATCTCAAGGGTGAAGTTCAAATCTCTTAGTCTACATTCAAGACTCTCCTTAGTTTAGCCAAAACTACCATTTGCATCGTGTCTCTAGAACACTGCTATAACTATTCCTCCTAAAGCAATCTTTCATTATCAAAGGTTACTTACCCCATTATGACTACCTGGGCTTCCTTCTCTCTCTCTCTCTATAAAAATTTTATTTCTTCTTTCAGTTTCATTGAGATATAATTAACATACAGCACAGTATAAGTTTAATGTGTACAGCATAATGACTTGACTTACATACTTTTGGAAATGATTACCACAAGTTTAGTAACATCCATCATCTCATATAAATATGAAAAAAAGGAAAGAAAAAAGCATTTTTTCCTTGTGGTGAGAACTTTTAGGATTTGCTCTCTTAGCAACTTTTCAATATCCCATAGAGCAGAGTTAACTATAAACATTATGTCATATGTTACATCCCCAGTACTTATTTATCTTATCTTCCAGGTAGGTATAACCTGGAAGTTTGTAACTTTTGACCACCTTCATTCAATTCTCCCACCCGCCCCACCACCCCTGCCTCTGGCAACCACAAATCTGATTTCTTTTTCTATGAGATTTTTTTTTAAGATTCCACATATAAGTGAGATCATACAGTATTTGTCTCTCTCTGCCTGACTTACTTTACTTTGTATAATGCCTTCATAGTTTATCTATGTTGTCTCAAATGGCAGGATTTCCTTTATTTTTCATGGCTGTGTAGTATTGCAGTGTGTGTGTGTGTGTGTGTGTGTGTGCATGCACGTGTGTACCACATTTTCTTTATCCATTCATCTATTGATGGACACTTAGATTATCTCTCTCCTTGAGATCCCTTTGAAAATACAATTACATCAGAACAATAATACTTTCATGTAAATTATTTTATCAAATCACCTTTTTTTCTGTAAAGGTGAGATTCAGTGACCACAATACTTCTGGTGCCTATAGAAAGGGAAGACACACACAGAAAAAGGGAAAGGGGACTCCAAAGATTAATTTTGCTTACATGATAGTTTCTCCAGTAGTTGCTCTGAGAAAAGGAACCCATTTGTAAATGAAAAACTCTTATTTTCCGTTCAAGCTATTTCCTATTAGTTATCACCATGGTGTATAAATCTGTCCATTGTCAGTTTGCTGAAGGTACAGCAATTCCCCAGAGGCTAGTCAACCCTTGGTAAGTTTATGGATTTGACAATTTCAGGAACAAAGGGTGGAAAAGTAAGATACAGCAAGCCAAGAGGTTGGGGGAAACAGCTAACACCCTTTGTTTTACCATATTAGTCACTGAGGACTATTGTCTGATTGCTATGGAAAATGTCTTCTTAAAACAAATCTTGTTTGAGAATTATCTATTGTCTATACTAGTCAAGTATATCAACGATTTTCTTGTTACTGACAGAGTTTTGGAAACAGTTAATCCTAAGGACCCGGGTGAACCTTGGGACTTTCCAAATGGGACTTCCATCTTTTTATCCTGAACAGGAAACAACTTTGCAAGATATTAACCACAACCAATGAAACACCAAAACTTTTCCACCAGAAACGTGTTAATATCAATGATCACTTTTTGAAATTCTAAGCAAATAATTGCATCCTTTTTTTTCCCTCCTAGCTCACTACATTACAGGCACTCTGACCTTCTTTTTATTCCTTGAGCAGGCCAAGCTTGCTCCCACCTCAGGGCATTTGCACTTAACTATTCACTCTAAATGTCTGTCGCACATCTTTGCACATAGCTTCTTGATATCCTTCGGGTCTCAGTTCAAATGTGGTCATCTTCTCAGAGAGACCTATTCTAACTATCCAAAGATAGGTAGCTTTCCTTCCCTCACCTTCTCATTGTCCATAGCCTTGTTTTATATTCTTCACAATAGATATCATTGCCTGAAATCACCTTGTTCAATTATATGTTTACTTATTTGTTGTCTTACTCTCCCTCTTCAGAATGTCAGTTTCGTGAGATCTGGGACTTTATCTGTCCTATTCATGGCTATATCCTCAGTGCTTAGGAGGGTGCCTGCACATAAAAGGCTCTCAATAAATATTTGTTGAACAACTGACTGAAACTCTTCAGCTGCTACCTATGGCATTTAGGATTAGGTTGAGGATACTTCACAGGGTTTACAAGCTGGTCCCTGCTTCCTTATCTAGTCTTATCTTTCACTACCCAGATTCTCTGAACTCTTCTTGACTTTGACCATGTACTGTCAACTATTCACCAATTCTGGACTTTCACATACATTGTTCTCTTTCCTTGGATGCTCTTCCCCCTCTATATTCATCTTTGCCTGACTCATTTCTACTTACCTTTTAACTCTTAGCTTAGAGGTCATTTCCTTAGTGACAGTGGTTGATAAGCTTGCCAAACTGCTTCCTATTCAGACCAGAAAGCTTGGAGTCCTCATTTAGAAAGTTCAGAGGTCTCCTTGTCTTCTTGGAATTGAATACTTCCAAAAATGTCAATAACAAGAAAAAGGTTGATAGTTTTGACTGAGACAATGATGTGACAATTCTTTCTTTTTTTAAATAAATTTATTTATTTTTGTCTGTGTTGGGTCTTTGTTGCTGTGCATGGGCTTTCTCTAGTTGTGGCGAGTGGGGGCTGCTCTTCGTTGCAGTGCGTGGGCTTCTCAATGCAGTGGCTTCTCTTGTTGTGGAGCATGGGTTCTAGGCACATGGGCTTCCGTAGTTGTGGCACGTGGGCTCAGTAGTTGTGGCTCACAGGCTCTAGATCACAGGCTCAGTAGTTGTGGTGCACGGGCTTAGTTACTCCACGGCATGTGGGATCTTCCTGGACCAGGGCTTGAACCCGTGTCCCCTGCATTGGCAGGCGGATTCTTAACCACTGCACCACCAGGGAAGCCTGTTGTAACAATTCTTAATGAAGGCTTGTTTTAAATAGTCTATTACCATAGCAATCAGAAAATAGTTGTAGTGACTAATATAGCAATAAAAGTTTTGAAGGTTAGGTTGAGCAAGTTGTTTCCTATGCAAATTGATGGGTTTTAATTCCATAGCCCTCTGCCCTTGGGCCCCTTTGCTGTTCACTGCATGTTTTCTAAGGAGTGGTCGTTTTCAGGAATTGGTCATTAATTGCCAAGTTTCATGAGCATATTTCTAAGTCAAAGTCAGACATATGATTAATTTAAACCAGGAAATATCCTTGAACTTAAGAATGGGACATCTCTTCAGGGAAGACAACTGAGGAGGAAAAAACAAGCAAATATTATCATATATACCAGTGCACTCTAATCGTACAAGTATCTTCAACTTCCAGACTGGATCGTTTCCCCTGCTCTGTGCATTAATACTTCTATCACAAAACTTACTACATTATAATTATTTTTCTACTTGTCAGTTAGCAAATAAAATCTCAAACATGTCTGTAATCTACTTAAAGGCAGTAATCTTATTCTGACTTGGAATTTAATACATACTTGTTGAATTTGTTGAATGTATGGGTTATTGAATGAAAATTGAAACTAAACAGGTCAACATGGAATATCATAAGATCATCTATGGGTAAAGGTGAATTAAAGAGTCAGAAGAATGTCCCGAAGCTCAGGTAAAAATCACTGTAGGCAGAAGTAGTCAAGGGAGGCTTTGTAGGAGGTGGGGTAAGAAAATGGCTTTGGAGGTTGAATACAGTTGCGTAACCCAGATGGAGAAAGGACACTACTCTAGAACAGTCAGTGGCAGAGCAAACTTAAGCAAGAGGCACAGGACCAGTGAGTGGACAAGTACTGCGGTGGAATGAGGGCCATGAAATCAGCTTGAGATCTGCTTAGGGAGAGCTCTGATGCCCAGGCTAAGGGGTCAGAGCCTTTTACCCACAGATAGTGGGAAAACGTTAAACATCTTTAACTGTACAAGTAATATACTGCAAATTCAATTTAAGGTAAATTTATCTTGTCATGGAATGCAGGGTGTATTGGAAGGAGGAGGAACTGGAGGTAAAGAAACTATCTGATTGGGCTTCCCTGGTGGTGCAGTGGTTGAGAGTCCACCTGCCGATGCAGGTGACACGGGTTTGTGCCCCGGTCCGGGAAGATCCCACATGCCGCAGAGCGGCTGGGCCCGTGAGCCACAACTACTGAGCCTGCGCGTCCAGAGCCTGTGCTCCGCAACAGCAGAGGCCACAACAGTGAGAGGCCCGCATACCGCAAAAAAAAAAAAAAAAAGAAGAAAGAAACTAGCTGGGAGTCTCTCATGTAGTAGTAGTAAGTAGTAGTAAGGGGAAGGCTTAGATTAGGCAAGTGGCTTAGAAAAAAGTATTCAGAGGAGGATAGCCACCAACGGTGGTGATGCAACACATTAGGGAGGAGATGGTCCATAAGTCCTTTCCTTAAAAGAGTAAATGTGCTGGACTTCTGGTGCCTTTGTGGACTCTTCTCCCTATATACTTTATACGTACCAAGTCTCAACGCCCTTCATCAATTCTAAATCAAGACTCTAAAATTCTTAAGATTAGGAATTTCCTCCCTTCCTCCCTCCCTTCCTTCTTTCCTTCCTTCTTTCTTTCCTTCCAACAACTTTACAGAAGAACAGATATATGACAAACTGAATATTTTAATTTAAAGTCTGCAATTTGGTAAGTTTTCACATGTGTACAGCCACGAAACCTCATCACAAACAAGATCATGAGCACATCCATCACCCCCAAAGTTTCTTGTGCCCCCTTTTTAATCCATCTTCCCTCCTCACAAATTCTGCAAACCTCACTCCTATCCCCACCTAGACAACAACTGTTTTGCTTTTTGTCACTATCGATTAGTTTCCATTTTCTAGAGTTTCATATTCATGGCATCATACAGTATGCATTCTTTCTCATTTACCTTTGTTATTGTTTTGAGATCCATCCTTGCCATGTGTATCAATAATTTAATTCTTTTTATTACTGAGTAGCATTTCATTTTATGGATAACCACAATTTGTTTATGCATTCACTTATTGGTGGACATTTGGGTTGTTTCCAGTTTGTGGCTATTACAAATGAAGCTGTTATAATCCTCACTGTACCAGCATGTACAAAGAGATTTATGTTAAGGAATTGGCTCATGTGTGCATGGGGGCTGGCAAGTCTGAAATCTGTAGGGCAGCCCAGTGGGCTGGAAACTCAGGCAGGATTTGATGCTGCTCTTGAGGCAGAACTTCTTCCTCTCTGGGAAACCACAGTTTTTCCTCTTAAGTTAGACCTTCAACTTACCGGATGAGGTTCATTTACATCATTGAAAGTAATCTCCTTTACTTAAAATCAACTGATTTTGTATAATTATAGTCCAATATCAAAACTAGGATGTTGACATTGGTATAATACACAGAGCTTATTCAGATTTCACCAGTTTTACATGCATGTGTGTGTGAGTAGTTCTATGTAATTTTGTTCTAGTGTAGATTCATAGAAGTACCACCTCAACCAAGATACAGAACTCTTCAACCACAAGGCTCTCTTTTGCTACCGCTTTATAGTTACACCCACACTTTTCCCACTCCCCATCCTGAATCACAGGTAACCACCAATCTGTTCTCTATTTCCATGATTTTGTTATTTGAAAATGTTATATAAATGAAATCATACAACACGTACCATTTTGAGAATGACCTTAAGATCATCCATGTTCTTACGTGTATTAATCAAGTTATAGTTCATAACTACAATTCATTTCTTTTTTTAAAAAAATTGAAGTACAGTTGATTTACATATTATATTAGTTTCAGGTATACAACATAGTGATTCAATATTTTTATAGTTTTTTTTGACACTTTGTGACTTCCTTTTATTCACATTTGGGAGGAGAGTGGGAGTGGAATGGGGTGGGCTGGGGAGGGGGAGGTTCCAGGCACTGGAGAGGAAGATGGAGAAGGCAGCCTCTCAGGCACCACTTCCCTCTGCTCATCCTTGGCAAGTTTTGTGAGCCAAGGAAGGATAACCACAAGCTAGTGCTGTGGAAAAGTCAGCAGACCGAGTCGGAAGATCTGCAGAATTCTGGTTCTGCCATTACCTGCTAGGTGTCCTTGGGCAGTTCATTTCCTTTTGCTGGGTCTGTTACTCCACATGTGGAAAGACACAAGGTTCTGCTGAGAGCCAAGGAACCCAAAGGGGCTCAACCTTGGTACCAGGTCTATAGTCAGACAAGACCCCATAGAGCTGTTGTGAGGACCAAGTTGAGATAATGTGAGTAAAGGACTCAGCACAGTGCCTGGCACATAAGTGGGCACTCGATAAATGGTTTTTGCTGTTGGCTCTAGGAGATGGGGATGAGAATGGGCACCCAAGCATCCACAGTACAGAAAAGGGGCCAAAAGACATTTCCACTGCATTCTGAGGGGGTATGGGGGACAGCCCACACATATATCATCAAGAGGGGTTTTAGGAGCAGCAGTCCTGGGCACACTGGTACAGCACTCATAGCTTTTGTTGCCAGTCTGTCATTAGTGCTCACAGTGGGATTATTGTCCCCATGTTACAAATGAGCAAACTGAGGACTCTCTGAGTCACACAGCTGGTAGACAGCGAGAGGGGCTGAGTCCAGTTTTTCCTGGCTCCTGAGAAACCCAACTCTACCAGTTACTGGTTGTGTGATCTTGGGCAAATTACCTAACCTTTTGGTGACTCAGTTTCTTCATCTGTGAAAGAACTTTAAACTCCATTTAAAGTTATTAAATAATATTGGCTATATTCCCTGTGCTGTACAATATATCCTTGTAACTTATTTATTTTATACATAGTAGGTTGTACCTCTTAATTTCTTACCCCTATCTTCCCCTCCTCCTTCCCTCTCCCCACTGTACCTGTGTACAGGTACACTGTATCTGTTTCTGTTTTGTTATATCCATTCAATTGTTTTATTTTTTAGATTCCACATGTAAGTAATAACATATAGCATTTGTCTTTCTCTGTCTGACTTATTTCACTAAGTGTAATGCCCTCCAAGTCCATCCATGTTGTTGCAAATGGCAAAATTTCATTCCTTTTTTAAAGTAAGGTTGAGTAAATATTCCATGGTATATACTGAATGGATATACCATATGTGCTTAACTATTCACCCACTAAAGGACATTTGGATTTCTTCCAGTTTTTTATGAATAAAAAACGTTCAGTGAATAAATAAGTGCTCAAGACTTCAATTCCTGGGTTATATGGTGAGTACATGTTTAGTTTAAGAAGCTGCCAAACTATTTTCCAGAGTGTCTATTCCATTTTACAATGCCACCAGCTTTAGGTTATGCTTCAGACCTCTGATTCCAATTGTTTGCTGGGTGAATTGCCCTGGATGTCTCACATCCTGGAACTCAGTATGCTAAAATGTGAGTTCATTATCTTCTCCTACACACCAGTAATCCTCCTTTATTTTCTGTCTTCACTAATATAACCATTTATTACCCAATCCAGACACTGAGAGCCACCTTAGATTCCTCTCTCTCACCTATTCCCACATTAAATCCATCACTTGGATAGGCCCATTTTATCTCGTATCTCTCAAACAGAGAAGACAGATCATTATCATCCACCAAGAATTATAACTATCTAAGCATTCGCATAATGATGTCCTAGCTTGGGGTACTTTTTTGTCAAGTTAAGAGCAGGTATTTTAGAGTTGGTTGGTACATTAATGCTTAAGGCATGGAGAAGTGAAATAGATTAGCAGGTCACATATAAGCAGGTCTAAATTGACAAGTGAACTCAAATCCCTCTATGTAGTAGCAGATTAGAAAACAGATTTATTTGGGGCAGAGTTCTAGCCCAACATCTGGGTCAAAACTGCAAATGAGTTCTACTGTATTTATGAAACAAGTTTTTAGCAGTGTGGAGACTGTCAATCATATATGGCATAGTCTGCTGGCTTGGATCCACTGTTAGTTATAATAATATGTAAAAGTCTGTGAAAGTCACCGAGGAGTCTATTTAATAGTAACTGTGCCTTGATGACTTAGCTACTAAGTGTCTACATTTAAAATTTTTGAAGGAAATTTTCAAGTTGTTTGTGAGATGGGCCAGAGCACACTTGTTTCTGGTCAGCACTCTGGCCATTCAACAGAATTTAAGAGTCATAACTCATTGCTGTTACTAACTATACTTATCGAGTTAGGTCAACCACATGACTCCAGACCCCAAACTAGTCTTTCTTGTCCAAGGAACAAATTTTCCTTGGATCAAATTCTCAGAGGTATGACTTAATACTCATCAAATTGATATTCTGAAATAAAGGCCCTGTCAGTGCTGAGAAGTAAAGTAAGGAAATGTACAATGCAGAGTCAGGTGCCAATCCATTTAGGGGCTTCTTGGAGATTACCCTGTCTTCTTTTCCAGTTGGGTAGCCAATTCCACTTCTGGTGGAAAAGCCATCGACTCTTTTGCATTTAGTATAAATGTCTATTAAGAAGTTGGGGGCTTCCCTGGTGGCGCAGTGGTTGAGCGTCCGCCTGCCGATGCAGGGGATGCGGGTTCGTGCCCCAGTCCAGGAGGATCCCACGTGCCGCGGAGCGGCTGGGCCCGTGAGCCATGGCCGCTGGGCCTGTGCGTCCAGAGCCTGTGCTCCACAACGGGAGGGGCCACAGCAGTGAGAGGCCCACGTACCACAGGAAAAAGAAAAAAAAGAAGTTGGTAGTTTGAAAGGAATCACTAATAGCATGTCCCTAGAGACTGTGTAGTGACTGCTTGGCATAATTGTAGGTGAGGAAGCGAACGTGGCTTTGTAACAATAGGGAGTATGTTCAGGAAATTCCCCATTTAAGCTCATTTCCAACCAGATTTGTTCAATGAGTGCTATGGGACATTGGAATCCTTGGAAGTCAGAGCAATTATCGCTGTCATATCCTTCATATGCTCCAAGTTCCATCAGGTTACTGGACTGTCAACAACAGTCGCGACGGGGAGACACTCACAAGACTTCAGCCTTAGACATGAGGAAGAGAGGCCAGACTCTGACCGTTTGTCTTGTCACTTGGAGCACAGCTCATTTCCAATCCCTATCTTTTCTTCCAGCTACGCAGGGTCCAGCTTGGACTTTCCTATGGATATACTGGACATACAGTCAGTCTACGAAAGTGAGGCTGGAGGACTAGACATAATAGTTTACAATAGAATCAGTTAATCTTCTGAGAAGTTTGTCCAGTGTAGGCCCATATACCTGCAAAGTTTTCAGGGAAGAGCTCACTCTCTCTTGCTTACGTCTTTCTGTATTAGCTTTTCATTGATGCAGTAATAAATTATCACAAATGTATTATCTTACAATTCTGTAGGTCAGAAGTCTGACACAGGTCTCACCCGGCTAAAATCAAGGTGTCATAGGGCTGCATTCCTTTCTGAAGGCTCTAGGGGAAGATTCACTTCCTTGCTCATTTGAGTATTATTATTATTATTTTTTAAATATTTATTTATTTATTTGGTTGTGCCAGGTCTTTTTTTTTTTTTTTTTTTTTTTTTTTTTTTTTTTTTTTGCTGTACGCGGGCCTCTCACTGCTGTGGCCTCTCCCGCTGCGGAGCACAGGCTCCGGACACACAGGCTCCGCGGCCATGGCTCGCGGGCCCAGCCGCTCCGCGGCACGCGGGATCCTCCGGGATCGGGGCACGAACCCGCGTCCCCTGCATCGGCAGGCGGACTCTCAACCACTGCGCCACCAGGGAGGCCCTGTGCCAGGTCTTGGTTGCAGCATGTGGGCTACTTAGTTGTGGCAGGCGGGCTCCTTAGTTGTAACATGTGAACTCTTAGTTGTGGCATGCGTGTGGGATCTAGTTCCCTGACCAAGGATCAAACCCAGGCCCCCTGCATTGGGAGCACAGAGTCTTACCCACTGCATCACCAGGGAAGTCCATCATCTGAGTTGTTGACAGAATTCAGTTCCTTGTGGTTTTAGGACTAAGGTCCCTGATTTCTTTTTATAATTAATTAATTAATTGATTGATTGATTGATTTTTGGCTGTGTTGGGGTCTTCGTTGCTGCACGTGGGCTTTCTCTAGTTGTGGTGAGCGGGGGGTTACTCTTTGTTGCGGTGCATGGGCTTCTCATTGTGGGGGCTTCTCTTGTTGTGGAGCACGGGCTCTAGGCACACGGGCTTCAGTAGTTGTGGCAGGCAGGCTCTAGAGCGCAGGCTCGGTAGTTATGGCACACGGGCTTAGTTGCTCCGTGGCACGTGGGATCTTCCCAGACCAGGACTCGATCCCGTGTCCCCTGCACTGGGAGGTGGATTCTTAACCACTGTGCCACCAGGGAAGCCCACAATATGTAATTTTGAAAGATGGCTTCTTTCACTTAGTAATATACATTCAAGTTTTCTTCATATCTTTTCATGGTTTGATAGCTCATTTCTTTTTAGCACGTTTCCATTTTCTAAGTGCACCACCGTTTATTCATCCATTCACCTACTGAAGAACATGTTGATCATTTCCAGGTTTTGATAAATATGAATAAAGCTGCTATAAACATCTGTGTGCAGGTTTTTAGGTGGACATAAGTTTTCAATTCATTTCGGTAAACACCAACAGGCAGGATTGCTGGATCATATTGTAAGGGTATATTTAGTTTTGTAAGGAACTACCAAACTGTCTTCCAACGTGGTTGTACCATTTTGCATTCCCACCAGCAATGAATGAGTTCCTCTTACTCCACGTCCTCACCAGCATTTGGTATTGTCAGTGTTTGAGTATTATATTTTGTGTAATTTTTCCTAGATTTTCTTTTTCAAGGAAGATAACAGAGAAAGGATATATAATGACAATGCTATCTTTTATTTGTAGTCCATCAATTAATGAGATGCTCTGGCCACAGTTGGTATTGAGAACTCTGATCCTTCTCTCACACCTCCACCACCACCCCTGCTGGTGACATACACAAGAAGGAAAGGAAGTTTTCCTACATCTCAAGCTTGCACTGGTTGTGCCCTTCTTGAGCTCCCTGTAAGTGAAGTATGACTTTTGCTTTAATGAAATGCAATATTGCATTGTTATCAAACTATTTGAAGTGCCATATCTCCTGAATTAAATTGTAAGCTCTTGTAGGGAAAAACCTGTATTTATGAATGCTAGTGTGACACCATAGCACACATCATAAGCCTTTATGTATTGTTACAGGAATTGATTCTTTCTGAATTAAAGATAACTCCCACAGTAGTACATCCAAAAGATAACTTCCACAGTAGTACATCTACATCATTAATTCCTCATTTCACACCCAGCCCCTGATCTGTGAAAAGTGAACTGAATCAGCATAAGAGTTAGAGATGGATGACCATGCACCACAATTATGGTTGTCTGAGAGTCTTCTATGTTGTCAGTTCCCTCCCAGGCCTCTTCTCCTTGTAGACAATATGTGGCACAAGAGAAAATTCAGCAGATAAATTTGCTCAATGCACAAATTCTTTATCACCTCTCACAGTTCACAAGTGAAGTAGGACAACATCCAATGCCTCGTAAATTTTATGGTATACAGTAGGCACTAAATAAATATTTGTTGAAAAAAATGAATAAATGAATAAGTCAATGAATGACTTTTTACCTTTAGATAATTTAGTAGGCACAGTAATGGACCTCCCAAAATGCCCAAACTCTAATTCCTGGAACTTGTGATTATGTTGCATGACATGGCGAGAAGGAATTTCCTGATGTAATTAAGGGTACAGACCTTGAGATTGTGAGATTATCCTGGATTACCCATGTGGGCCCAGTCTAATCACATGAGACCTTAAAGGCAGAAAACCTTTCCTGGTTAGGTTATAAAAGGATGAGATAGAGGAAAAAAGAGAAGAGATTCAAAGTGAGAGAATGGGTTTACCCACTATTGCTGCCTTTGAAGATGGAGGAAGGGGGCCACAAACCTAGGAATGTGAGTAACTTCAAGAAACTGGGAAGAGCCCTCAGCTGACAGCAAACAAGAAATCAGGGACCGGGACTTCCCTGGTGGTGCAGTGGTCAAGAATCCGTCTGCCAATGCTGGGGACATGGGTTCGATCCCAGGTCCGGAAAGATCCCACATGCTGCGGAGCAACTAAACCCATGCACCACAACTACTGAGCCTGCGCTCTGGAGCCAGCGAGCCACAACTACTGAGCCCACATGCCACAACTACTGAAGCCTGCGTGCCTAGAGCCCGTGCTCCACAACAAGAGAAGCCACCGCAGTGAGAAGCCCATGCACCGCAATGAAGAGTAGCCCCCGTTCACAGCAACTAGAGAAAGCCCATGCAGCAACGAAGACTGAACGCAGCCAAGAATAAATAAATAAATAATAATAAAGTTCCCTTAAAAAAATTACATATTGTATGATTCCAACCACATGACATTCTGGAAAAATCACAGCTATGGAGACAGAAAAATTTCAGTGGTTGCCATGGGTTTGGAGGCACGGAGGCTTTTTGGGGCAGTGAAACTATTGTGTATAATACTACAAAGGTGGATATATATCATTAGGAATTTAAAAAAAATTTTTAACATCTTTATTGGAGTATAATTGCTTTACAATGGTGTGTTAGTTTCTGTAATATAACAAAGTGAATCAGTTATACATATACATATGTCCCCATATCTCTTCCCTCTTGCGTCTCCCTCCCTCCCACCCTCCCTATCCCACTCCTCTAGGTGGTCACAAAGCACCAAGCTGATCTCCCTGTGCTATGCGGCTGCTTCCCACTTGCTATCTATTTTACGTTTGGTAGTGTATATATGTCCATGCCACTCTCTCACTTTCTCCCAGCTTACCCTTCCCCCTCCCCATATCCTCAAGTCCATTCTCATTAGAAATTTATCCAAACCCATAGATTGTATGACACCAAGAGCGAACTCTAAGGTAAATTATGGACTTTGGGTGATAATGATGTGTCAATGCAGGGTCATCAGTTGTAACAAATGTACCCCTGAGTGGTGGGGCCTGTGGATAATGGGGTAGGCTATGCATGAGGAGGGGTAAGGAGTTATATGGGAGCTCTGTACATGCTGCTCAAATTTCCTATGAACCTAAAACTGCTCTAAAATAAACCCTATTTTTAAAAATGCTATTGCTACTATTTTCTGAGCACCTATTTGTGCCAGATACCAGGCCAGGCTATGTTAGCTATTTCTTGTCCTCACAGCAATCCGTAAAATAGGTGTTATTAACTTTATTCTACAAATTAGAAAACTGGTTTTTGTCCAGAATAAATGAGTTTGTCAAGGTCATTCAGCTAATAAGTGAGAATCTGAGATGTTAACCTTGATTCCCTGGCTGCAAAGACCTGTACTTTTTTTATTATATCATTTTCACTAATAAACAACAATACATATTCCTTTTTATAAATACAAGGGGGGGCATTATATTTAACAATATGGAGGACATGATAACAATCACTGAATCTTCAAGCAGAAAAAATACCTAAGAAGTAAGGAAATAAAAAGATTATGGCTGAGAAAAATGGAAAATAAGGAGGTGCACAGGAAGTAGCTAAAAGTCCTTTCCAGAGAAGAATGCTGTTCAGAGGCCAATTATATCTGGAAGATTCCAACTTCCAGTTACAGGGAAGTAGTCCCTATCAAACCAACTCTCCAAGAGAAAACAAGCATAAACGCTGGACTCCAGAGAGCAACCCAAAGCAGGTAGACATTGGGGAGGGGGGTCATCTACACTTGGAAGAAGGGAATAGCACCAAGATGAAAATTTTTCCCATTTTTGTCAAATTTTTGCCTCAGACAAGGCTAAAACTTAGATAGAAAATCCAAAATCTTACTGACCTGAAGAGTCAGAAGGCAAAGTTCAGGGCAACCATAGCAGCTAGAGGGAAAAAATCTAGAAAAGGAAAACTCCAGGGAAAGGGAGTCCCAAATTGTGCATATAATGTACCCAAATCTCTAGCTGCTCACGAACTGCTGTGTGGATGGTAGAGGTCAAGCATATGGCTAAGGCTCAAAGAATTGAACAAAGATTTCTGCTGCTGTCCATTATGAAGGAGTTAGAGTTTGGAGTTTGAGTTCAGTTGAGTTACCTGCCTGGTAGAAAAAATATTCCATAATCTTCAGGGATTCCAGCAACTCCACAATGAGCAGTTCAAAATGTCCAGGTGGCAACAAAAAATTATTATACATATAAATAAACAAGAAAATGTGACCCACACTTTAAAAAAAGGCAATGTAATAGAGACTGACCCCAAAATAACTCAGGTGTTGGAAACTGAGACAAAGATTTTATTTATTTATTTTTTTATTTTTATTTTTATTTATTTATTTATTTTTTGCTGTATGCGGGCCTCTCACTGTTGTGGCCTCTCCCGTTGCAGAGCACAGGCTCCGGATGCGCAGGCCCAGCGGCCATGGCTCACGGGCCCAGCCGCTCCGCGGCATATGGGATCCTCCCAGACCGGGGCACGAACCCGTATCCCCTGCATCGGCAGGCGGACTCTCAACCACTGCGCCACCAGGGAGGCCCAGAGACAAAGATTTTAGATCAGCTATTATAATTATGCTCAAAAATGTAAATGAAAATATGGTCATAATTAATGTTCAAATAGGAAATCTCAGCAGAGAAATGGAAACTACATAAAAGTGTGGAAATTCTAGAACTAAAATATATAGTGTCTAAAATTTTTAAATTCACTGGGTGGACTTAACGGTAGATTGGTGATGACCAAATAGAATTATTGAACTTCAAGTTAGCTAAATAAGCATTACTCAATCTGAAGAACAGAAAGATTGCATACAGCAAAAAAAAAAAGAAGAAAGAAAAAGAAAAAAAGGTTCAGTGACATGTGGAACTGATAATGTGGTTGGGTAAGATAATACAAAGATGTTTTCTTACTGATCATAAAACCCACATTTCCTACATTCTAAATACATGCTATCTGCATATACTAAATCTGCTTTCAGGATGATGTCAATATTTGGCTATAGTTTTCTTTCTGTGAGGCCTGCTAGTCCCATCTCCAATGGTTTTGATTAGTTAATTCACCCAGCTGTTATGGAGCCTTTTTTCCTTGTATCAGCCACTGTGCTAATTGCTGTAGAAAATAGATGAAATGGATATTATTCTTGAAAGGGCATAAAATGAGTGCTACACTAGAGATGCAGGCAAAAGGCTATTGTATTATTATGATGAGAGGTTCACTGGAGTAATTCTTTCAGCAACTGTCCACCTCCTTACACTGGAGAGATCAGGAGAAGGAGTTGACCCCACAGTGTTTCAGTCCCTCCCTCCCTTCTCTTTGGGACCTGCTTGCCCACAGAGAACTTGTGTCCTACTCTGTGATATGTGGTATAAGGTGTTGTCCTTGCAGGACAAGACTTGTGTTGAACATGTGAGGTCAGAGACGAAGTGGGTAAGTCCAGTTCTAGGTGCAACATTAAGAAGTCAGTTGCTGGAGACGTAAGCCAAGTTCACCAAATTGTATGTCTATATTAACATTTTTAGTGGTGGTATAGTATTTTGATGACGTATATGTACCATAGTTTAGGTTGTTTCTGATTTTTTCTTTTTGCTGTTACTAATAGTACTGCAATGAGCAAATTTTTATATGTATATCTTTTTTATTTTTTGGAAGTTTTAAATTTTATTTTTTTAATATACAGCAGGTTCTTTTTTTTTTTTTTTGCAGTACACGGGCCTCTCACTGTTGTGGCCTCTCCCGTTGCGGAGCACAGGCTCTGGACGCGCAGGCTCAGCGGCCATGGCTCACGGGCCCAGCTGCTCCGCGGCATGTGGGATCTTCCCGGACCGGGGCAAGAATCCGTGTCCCCTGCATCGGCACGTGGACTCTCAACCACTGCGCCGCCAGGGAAGCCCTACAGCAGGTTCTTATTAGTTATCCATTTTATACATGTTAGTGTATATGTGTTAATCCCAATCTCCCAATTTATCACATTACCACTTCCCCTGGACACTTTCCCCCCTTGGTGTCCATATATTTGATTTCTACATCTGTGTCTCTATTTCTGCCCTGCAAACCTGTTCAGCTGTACCATTTATCTAGGTTCCACATATATGACTTAATATATGATATTTGTTTTTCTCTTTCTGACTCCTTCACTCTGTATAACAGTCTCTAGATCCATCCACGTCTCTACAAAGGACCCAATTTCATTCTTTTTTATGGCAGAGTAATATTCCATTGTATATATGTACCACATCTTCTTTATCAATTCATCTGTTAATGGGCATTTAGGTTGCTTCCATGTCCTGGCAATTGTAAATAGTGCTGCAATGAACATGGGGTGCACGTGTCTTTTTGAATTATGGTTTTCTCTGGGTATATGCCCAGTAGTGGGATTGCTGGGTCATATGGTAATTCTAGTTTTAGTTTTCTAAGGAACCTCCATACTGTTCTCCATAGTGCTGTATCAATTTACATTCCCACCAACAGTGCAAGAGGGTTCCCTTTTCTCCACATCCTCTGCAGCATTTGTTGTTTGTAGATTTTCTGACGATGCCCATTCTAACTGGTGTGAGGTGATACCTCATTGTAGGTTTGATTTACATTTCTTTAATAATTAGTGATGTTGAGCAGCTTTTCATGTGCTTCTTGGCCATCTGTATGTCTTCTTTGAAGAAATGTCTATTTAGGTCTTCTGCCCATTTTTATTTGGGTTGTTTGTTTTTTTAATATTGAGCTGCATGAGCTGTTTATATATTTTGGAGATTAATCCTTTGTCCGTTGCTTAGTTTGCAAATATTTTCTCACATTCTAAGGATTGTCTTTTCATCTTGTTTATGGTTTCCTTTGCTGTGAGAAAGCTTTGAAGTTTCATTAGGTCCCATTTGTTTATTTTTGTTTTTATTTCCATTACTCTAGGAGGTGGGTCAAAAAAGATCTTGCTGTGATTTTTGTCATAGAGTCTTCTGCCTATGTTTTCCTCTAAGAGTTTTATAGTGTCTGGTCTTACATTTAGGTCTCTAATCCATTTTGCATTTATTTTGTGTATGGTGTTAGGGAGTGTTCTAATTTCATTCTTTTAAATGTAGCTGGCCAGTTTTCTCAGCACCACTTATTGAAGAGACTGTCTTTTCTCCACTGTATATCCTTGCCTCCTTTGTCAGATTAGTTGACCATAGGTGCTTGGGTTTATCTCTCAGCTTTCTATCCTGTTCCATTGATCTATATTTCTGTTTTTGTGTCAGTACCATACTGTCTTGATTACTGTAGCTTTGTAATATAGCCTGAAGTCTGGGAGTCTGATTCCTCCAGCTCTGTTTTTTTCCCCTCAAGACTGCTTTGGCTATTCAGGGTCTTTCGTGTCTCCATACAACTTTTAAGATTTTTTGTTCTAGTTCTGTAAAAAATGCCATTGGTAATTTGATAGGGATTGCACTGAATCTGTAGATTGCTTTGGGTAGTATAGTCCTTTTCACAATACTGATTCTTCCAATCCAAGAACATGGTATATCTCTCTATTTGCTTGTATCATCTTTAATTGCTTTCATCAGTGGCTTATAGTTTTCTGCATACAGGTTTTTTTTCTCCCTAGGTAGGTTTATTCCTAGGTATTTTATTCTTTTTCTTGCAATGGTAAATGGGAGTGTTTCCTTAATTTCTCTTTCAGATTTTTCATCATTAGTGTACAGGAATGCAAGAGATTTCTGTGCATTAATGTTGTATCCTGCAACTTTACCAAATTCATTGATTAGCTCTAGTAGTTTTCTGGTGGCATCTTTAGGATTCTCTGTCTATAGTATCATGGCATCTGCAAACAGTGACAGTTTTACTTCTTCTTTTCCAAGTTGTATTCCTTTTATTTCTTGTCCTTCTCTGATTGCCGTAGCTAGGACTTCCAAAACTATGTTGAATACTAGTGGTGAGAGTGGACATCCTTGTCTTGTTCCTGATCTTAGAGGAAATGGTTTCAGTTTTTCACCATTGAGAATGATGTTTGCTGTGGGTTTGTCGTATATGGCCTTTATTATGTTGAGGTAGGATCCCTCTGTGCCCACTTTCTGGAGACTTTTTATCACAAATAGGTGTTGAATTTTGTCAAAAGCTTTTTCTGCACCTATTGAGATGATCTTATGGTTTTTATTCTTCAATTTGTTAATATGGTGTATCACATTGATTGATTTGTGTATATTGAAGAATCCTTGCATCCCTGGGATAAATCACACTTGATCGTGGTGTATGATCCTTTTAATGTGTTGTTGGATTCTGTTTGCTAGTATTTTGTTGAGGATTTTTGCATCTATATTCATCAGTGATATTGGTCTGTAATTTTCTTTTTTTGTAGTATCTTTTGTCTGGTTTTGGTATCAGGGTGATGGTGACCTCATAGAATGAGTTTGGGAGCATACCTTCCTCTGCAATTTTTTAGAAGAGTTTGAGAAGGATGGGTGTTAGCTCTTCTCTAAATGTTTGATAGAATTTACCTGTGAAGCCATCCAGTCCTGGACTTTTGTTTGTTGGAAGATTTTTTTTTTTTTGCGGTACGCGGGCCTCTCACTGTTGTGGCCTCTCCCGTTGCGGAGCACAGGCTCCAGACGTGCAGGCTCAGCAGCCATGGCTCACGGGCCCAGCCGCTCCGCAGCATATGGGATCCTCCCGGACCGGGGCACGAACCCATATCCCCTGCATCGGCAGGCGGACTCTCAACCACCGCGCCACCAGGGAGGCCCTGTTGGAAGATTTTAAATCACAGTTTCAATTTCATTACTTGTGATTGGTCTGTTCGTACTTTGTATATCTTGCTGGTTCAGTCTTGGAAGGTTATACCTTTCTCAGAATTTGTCCATTTCTTCCAGGTTGTCCATTTTATTGGCATAGAGTTGCTTGTAGTAGTCGCTTAGGATGCTTTGTGTTTCTGCAGTGTCTGTTGTAACTTCTCCGTTTTCATTTCTAATTTTATTGATTTGAGTCCTCTCCCCCTTTTTTCTTGATGAGTCTGGCTAATGGTTTATCAATCTTGTTTATCTTCTCAAAGAACCAGCTTTTAGTTTTATTGATCTTTGCTATTGTTTTCTTTGTTTCTATTTCATTTATTTATGTTCTGATCTTTATGCTTTCTTTCCTTCTACTAACTTTGGGTTTTGTTTGTTCTTCTTTCTCTAGTTCCTTTAGGTGTGAGGTAAAATTGTTTATTTGAAATTTTTCTTGTTTCTTGAGGTAGGCTTGTCTTGCTATAAACTTCCCTCTTAGAACTGCTTTTGCTGAATCCCATAGGTTTTTGGATCATTGTGTTTTTGTTGGCATTTGTCTCTAGGTATTTTTTCATTTCCTTTTTGATTTCTTCAGTGATCTCCTGGTTATTTAGTAATGTATTGTTTAGCCTCCATGTGTTTGTATTTTTTACAGATTTTTTTCCTGTAATTGATATCTAATCTCATAGCATTGTGGTCGGAGAAGATTTCAATTTTCTCAAATTTACCAAGGCTTGATTTGTGACCCAAGATATGATCTATCCTGGAAAATGTTCAATGAGCACTTGAGAAGAAAGTGTAATCTACTGTTTTTGAATGGAATGTCCTATAAATATCAATTAAATCTATCTGGTCTATTGTGTAATTTAAAGCTTGTGTTTCCTTATTAATTTTCTGCCTGGATGATCTGTCCATTGGTGTAAGTGAGGTGTTAAAGTCCCCCACTATTATTGTGTTACTGTAGATTTCCTCTTTTATAGCTGTTAGCAGCTGCCTTAAGTATTGAGGTGCTCCTATGTTGGGTGCATATATATTTACAATTGTTATATCTTCTTCTTGGATTGATCCCCTATGTAGTGTCCTTTTTGTCTCTTGTAATAGTCTTTATTTTAAAGTCTAATTTGTCTGATATGAGTATTGCTACTCCAGTTTTCTTTTGATTTCCATTTGCATGGAATATCTTTTTCCATCCCTTTGCTTTCAGTCTGTATGTGTCCCTAGGTCTGAAGTGGGTCTCTTGTAGACAGCATATATATGGGTCTTGTTTTTGTATCCATTCAGCAAGCCTGTGTCTTTTGGTTGGACCATTTAATCCATTCACATTTAAGATAATTATGGATATGTATGTTCCTGTTACCATTTTCTTTATTGTTTTGGGTTTGTTTTTGTAGGTCCTTTTCTTCTCTTGTGTTTCACACTTAGAGAAGATCCTTTAGCATTTGTTGTAGAGCTGGTTTGGTGGTGCTGAATTCTCTTAGCTTTTGCTTGTCTGTAAAGCTTTTGATTTCTCCATCGAATCTGAATGAGATCCTTGCCAGGTAGAGTAATCTTCGTTGTAGGTTCTTCCATTTCATCACTTTAAATATGTCATGCCACTCCCTTCTGGCTTGTAGAGTTTCTGCTGGGAAATAAGCTGTTAACCTTATGGGAGTTCCCTTGTATGTTATTTGTCATTTTTCCCTTGTTGCTTTCAATAATTTTTCTTTGTCTTTAATTTTTGTCAATTTGATTACTATGTGTCTCAGTGTGTTTCTCCTTGGGTTTATCCTGTATGGGACTCTCTGCGCTTCCTGGACTTGGGTGGCTATTTCCTTTCCCATGTTAGGGAAGTTTTTGACTCTAATCTCTTCAAGTATTTTCTCTGGTCCTTTCTCTCTCTCTTCTCCTTCTGGGACCCCTATAATGCGAATGTTGTTATGTTTAATGTTGTCCCAGAGTTCTCTTAGGCTGTCTTCATTTCTTTTCATTCTTTTTTCTTTATTCTGTTCTGCGGCAGTGAATTCCACCTTTCTGTCTTCCAGGTCACTTACCCATTCTTCTGCCTCAGTTATTCTGCTATTGATTCCTTCTAGTGTATTTTTCATTTCAGTTATTGTATTGTTTATCTCTGTTTCTTTGTTCTCTAATTCTTCTAGGTGTTTGCTCTTGAATTCTTCTAGGTGTTTGTTAAACATTTCTTGCATTTTCTCGATTTTTGCCTCCATTCTTTTTTGAGGTCCTGTATCATCTTCACTATCATTATTCTGAATTCTTTTTCTGGAAGGTTGCCTATCTCCACTTCCTTTAGTTGTTTTTCTGGGGTTTTATCTTGTTCCTTCATCTGGTACATAGCCCTCTGCCTTTTCATCTTGTCTATCTTTCTGTGAATGTTGGTTTTTTTCCACAGCCTGCAGGATTGTAGTTCTTCTTGCTTCTGCTCTCTGCCCTCTGGTGGATGAGGCTATCCAAGAGGATTGTGCACTGATGGGAGGGACTGGTTGTGGGTAGAGCTGGGTGTTGCTCTGGTGGGCAGAGCTCAGTAAAACTTTAATCCACTTGTCTGCTGATGGGTGGGGCTGTGTCCCCTCCCTGTTTGTTGTTTGGCTGAGGTGACCCAACAGTGGAGCCTACCTGGCTCTTTGGTGGGGCTAATGGCGGACTCTGGGAGGGCTCATGCAAAGGAGTACTTTCCAGAACTTCTGCCACCAGTGTCCTTGTCCTCATGGTGAGCCACAGCCAACCCTTGCCTCTGCAAGAGACCCTCCGACACTAGCAGGTAGGTCTGGTTCAGTCTCCTATGGGATCACTGCTCCTTCCCCTGGGTCCTGATGCACACACTACTTTGTGTGTGCCCACCAAGAGTGGAGTCTCTGTTTCCCCCAGTCCTGTCAAAGTCCTGCAGTCAAATCTCACTAGCCTTCAAAGTCTGATTCTCTAGGAATTCCTCCTCCCGTTGCCAGACCCCCAGGTTGGGAAGCCTGACATGGGGCTCAGAACCTTCACTCCAGTGGGTGGACTTCTGTGGTATACGTGTTCTCCAGTTTGTGAGTCACCCACCTAGCAGTTATGGGATTTGATTTTATTGTGATTGCGCCCCTCCTACCATCTCATTGTGGCTTCTCCTTTGTCTTTAGATGTGGGGTATCTTTTTTGGTGAGTTCCAGTGTCTTCCTGTCAGTGATTGTTCAGCAGTTAGTTGTGATTCCTGTGCTCTCGCAAGAGGGAGTTACATGGATATTTCTGAAGAAAGAAATGTCATTGCTGGGTCAATGGGTAAAAGGCTGATAACTATTGACAAAATTTCCTCCAGAATACGTTGTAACAATTTTTACACCCACCAATTTTTCACAACCTCCTATCTTTTCATTTGGACCATCCACCTGTCCTCATGCAAACTTGTAGAGGCTCCATTTTGACTGCCTCATTCATCCACATCTTAATACTCTTTGTAGACACCAATCCCTAGGGATTGTCTACTGTCTGGGACATTCTGTAAAGGATGCAATATTTGCTGATAAATGTGTTGTCCTCTCTCTCTTCAACAATATGTCCCCAATTTCTATATAGATAACAGAAATATATCCAGTTTTTCAATATATGGTTCGAACATGTGGATGTCAAACACTCAACAAGATTTATTTTTAACCATGAAAAGTTTTCCATTTCCTGAGGGCTTGGTGGCAGAGAATGGGGATATAAAAGTAGGATGGAAGTCATTTTTGAGGATAAAGCCTTTTAATTCCATATTCTGAACTGAAACATGCCAGTGGAGCTAAACCAAACACTTCTGGTATCATATTTCAAAATAGTTTACCAACATAATGATAATAAAAACTTGTCTATGTTTAGATTAGAGACCTTACAAAACACTTGAAAGACAAGTGGGCTGTGGATTAATATCCCCATTTAAAACATGAAGAAACTGAGTTTCAGAGAACACAAGTGTCTTGCCCAGGGTCACATTGTAAGTGGCCAAACAGGGACTTAAACTCAGACCTACATTCCAGTTTGAGCTCACAAGAAAGACTGAGGCAGATTACATAGCACAGTGAATAGTTAAGAGTAAACTTGGCTTCCTTTCCCCTGCCTTCATTCATGTAAGAGTAAGCAAAGTACAGTGGAAAGGGGTACCTTGCATGGGAAAAGGTTGGTAGACAGTTATTTCTTACATAGGTATCTGCTCCTGAATTCTCACCTTGCTGTCTGCTCTGGAACCACCATCCTTCCTAAGATCTTCTCTCGCAGGGATTGACGCTGCCACCTCAACACTGGACCTCTAGGGGAGCACTTATTCCTCCCACCCCTCACCTGACCATGATTAAGTATGAGAGAAAAACCTCAATGACCATTTATTAACTAGCTTCTACGTGCCAATTACTGGACTAGATTCTTTAATATTATCTAATCTAAACTGGACTTATTATGCCCATCTTACATGTCAGGAATGTACAAGACTTTGTACATTCATGTCAATGTACTTTACATGTCAAGACTCCAGTAAGAACAGAATAGTCAAACATGTCTCTTTTTATCTTGAAGTGGCAAAGACGAGTGGCAGATTCCTTTGCATATTAAAATTAAAATGATGCATCAAATGTTAAAGAAAAAATTAAAACAGCAAAATCAAAAATTCCACCAATCTAACACAACTATCTCTGGTGTACTGTCTTATTATGTGCATACATTTTCCTAGAATTTGCAATCTACATGTATGCAAATTTTATGTTCACTTTTAAAATTTAGCATCAGAACCATCTTCCATGTTATCACAATCTTCATAATGAGCATTTTAGTGGTTGCAGAGTAAGTGATTTTCCCCATGGACATTTAGGTTGTTTCCAGTATTTGGTTGTCCAAATCAAATTATGTTTTGTGCTAAGCATTTTGTTACTGTTAAATTATTTCCTTAGAATAAATTCTCAAGAGCCATATTATTGAATAAAAGGGTATAAACATTTTTTATAGCCCTTCCCACATGGTACCACATTACTAGGCAAAAGGGCTCTATTAATCTAAGTGGCACACATAAGTAAGTGCAGAGTTAGATATTTTCAAAAGAAACCATGCTGTTTTCCATTCCTGGCAATTTGATGAGTTAGGAACCTTGAAAGACTCTCTGCATTAAAACAACCAAGATATTGAATAAAATATAAAAGCCATTTTCTTAAATTAATTACTGAACTGACAAGAAAATACAGAATCTAAGATCCTCAAAATGGATTAAAACCAACAACCCTGGAAAGTAAGTACTAAAGCTCTCCTTTACCTTGGGTACTGCTCAACACAGAAGAATACCACATTGATGATTTGTATCCTTTCTTAGTATGATACTTGTATCATATTAAGAAACACATGATTCAATTTGATACATTATTGGTGACATTAAGTTTGATCACTAGATTAAGGTGGTATCTGTCAGATTTCTCCATTGTAAAGGCATCTTTACCCACTTGTAATGAATAAGTTATCTTTAGGGTGTTACCTTGAAACTGTATAAATACCTTGTTCTCCAACCATCTTTACCCAATAGTAATATTATACATCCATTAATAACACTTGCCTGAAAGAAGGTGATTTTTTCCCCATCATTTAAGTACTGTCAAATTCAAACTGCTTGAGCCAATTTGCACTCCCACCAGCTAGGTGTGAATTTCCAATGATCCACATCTTCACCAAACTTGCTAAGGTCAGACTTACCAACTTTTATCACTTTAATGAGTATGGGATTGTATTTCCTATAAACTGACAGATTTAGACGTTTGCTATAGATTCAGGTTCATTTATCTAGGCAAGGATATTTCATACATGATTCTGTATATTTCCTACTGTATCACGTCAAGAGGCACATAATGTCTGATTGTCAATCAATAGGTAAAAATGTGGTCAACCAGATCTATCACTAGATATAATAATAAGGTTTCCCATCAAAAAAAACAAAAAACAAAAAAACCCTGGTATGTAGCATAACCTATTTTTTATGATAAAAAGTTTTTTATATGTATTCAAAATGCTTAAAAATAATACTTGCCTGAATTGACTATTACAATCATTTTTGGAAAACAATTTTCTCCTGTTCTGTCACTTCCTCTTTATTTATTTTGATATTCTTCTGTAAATAAGGGCTTCCCCTTCCTTCTTTCTCTATGGGCTCATGGATTCTTTTGTAATCAACATGTTATAATTCATTATTCTCAATATTTTTCTCATGTACAAATTGCCCCATATTTGGCCAGTGAGGATTATTTCAAGCTACCCCATATGTCCTTTAGATATGTTCCCATAAGTTTTTGAGCATTTGCTTATTTCTGGCACAGCAAGAAATTCCAGGCTCACTTTGTGCTTTTCCTGCTCCAGACCTGGGGTCAGTCATTTCCCCAAGGAGACCTTTGCCCTTTTAGTGGAGAATAGTAATGAGAAATTAAGTTCTGACAATAGGTGTGCATATTTCTACTAGGATTGCCACTGAATCTAGGCCCTGTCAGACAGAGCTAGGAGATATATTTTCTTAAGTAATGAGCTTATATGGATATCTCACCATATAAGGGTTGTCAAATCCATATTTTAATTTCCCTTTTCCCATACTGATGATCTTAGTTCCCAATAACATCAATATATTTATTCATTTACTCAATCCTATAACACATGAAAAACAATTTCAGGATTAGTATATCAATTTCACTACCAATAAAACCCTACAAGCTAACATTCAATAAATGTTTGGCATTTCTTTTTGTCCTTAGAATATATCTGCTGAGCATGTACAGTTAGAGTACTATGCTCCACTGGTACTTGGATTGGCTCTTTTTTTCTCCTCTGAGTTTATGTTATCAATACCGTTAGGGTCAATTATTTCCTGTTTGCATTCAATTTTACATTTTTGTTTTTTCTACTCATGTTAGTTTATTTTTATTTTTTATTTTATTTTATTTTTATTTTAGTGTGTAAACACGAATATAGCTCAAGAGTCAAAACAATATATAGTTATATAGTCAAAGAAGCCACATTCTCTTCCACTCTATTCCCACTAACACCAGGAGAAAATCAAATTCATTAATTTCTGATTTATCCTTCTTGTGCTTATTATTGCAAAATAAGCAGATGCATACATAGTTACTTAATTTCCCTATTTTTATACTAAAGGTAGCATACTCAAGGATTATATAGTACGCTTCCTTTAGTATTAAAAAAAGGGAAATAAGATAAATAAGGTATGCATCTGTTTATTTTAAAATAAGCACCTTGAGTGGGAGGGAGGGAGATGCAAGAGGGAAGGGATATGGGAACAGATGTATATGTATAACTGATTCATTTTGTTATAAAGCAGAAACTAACACACCATTGTGAAGCAATTATACTCCAATAAAGTTGTAAAAAAATTTTTTTAAATATAAAATAAAATAAGCACCTTGATTTTTTAACAATGTAATTGAATAGCACTCCACTGTACAGAGGGTCCATAGTTTCTTCAATATCTCCTATTTTGTCCATTTAGATTGTTCCCAATATTTTATTACTAAAAGTAGAGTATAATGAATAATCTTGTGCATATATATATTTATATTGTTGGAGTGTATCTTCACCACAAATTCCTAGAAATTGGATTGCTTGGTCAAAGAATAAATGCATGTGTAGTTTTGCTAGATATTGCTGAATTCCTTTCTATAAGTGGGGTACTGTTTCACATCCACACCAGCAAGGTATGGAAGTGAATGCTTCCCTTCAGCCTCACCAAAAGAGTATGCTGTCAAGCTTTTGAAGAGACCCCCTTTTACATGGTTTGTCCTCGTATGGTCTCTATTCTCTTCCTTGCTCCCACCACTCATAAACTTTATAGTTTATTTTGCCTTGTCAGGACTTTCTTTGATTCTGTTAAGTCTCCAGAAACAGAGCAGACTAGGAGTATGTCATATTTGCCTCGGAATTTTTACATTTACAACATTTTCAGAGAGGCTGCTTACTTGCAATGAGTCTGTTCTAAGATAGGGAGGTTCTGCTTCATATTCTTAGAACATCTAAACAAATAAAAACATTCCTAAAAATAGTGAGCTATGAAACATTCACACTATATCATGCTGAACTTCACAAAAGCAAAGCCAAATTTCTTTTGGAACCGATCACTCAGCAAAACAAATCTCAATACAATTTCTTCCTACCTTGAACTTTTACAAGATTACTTGCAAAAGGGAAAATGAATGTCCAAGCCAGCACCAAAGTTTGGAAGATAGATGTGAAAGATGACAGGAAAACAGCTTACATTTCTGCTTATATAGGTAGGAGGCTGGGAGAAACTTATACTTGCACAAAATGTTTTCATTATTTTTATCAACAGGACTATTTTCATTAGAGAAGAACCAGTGCTTATAGAAACACTTGTCTACACAGTCAGTCCTTGGCACACATTTTGTAATTTGCAGTTTTTCTGAGACTGAAATTTAAATTGTATACACAGCACACAGAAAGGCAAATATATGTTGGTTAGAATGCTCCCCAGGGAGTGAGTCATTTTCTCTAGGGCTCTGTAAGTCTTAATTATGTGCACATAGTTTATAGAGAAAAGGTAAATGCTGTGCATTTATATTTAGATTGTTCCCAATATTTTCTATTAAAAATTATACCATAATGAATAACCTTGTGCATATATTATTTTCATACTGTTAGAGATATATCAGAGAATGGTATTGTAGGGGAAAAAGGTATCCATAATCAAGTAGACTGGGAAAATACCAACTTAGACAGATGTGGAACATAGTTCTACTCTGAAGGACTTCTCAGAGCCTTTAACATGCTAACCTGCATTAAGATTCTTTAAGAAGAGAACTATATTATGCAGTGTTTTCAAATGTATTTATGATATTCTTTTCACATCTCTGGAAAGTAGTGTTCCATAGAACATATTTTGTAAACCAGTGCTGTGGTGGCATTTATACAATTAGGAAGTCTGTAAAATCTTGGTACCCATTTCAGAGGAAGGTCAAGTGGCTGCTCTTCTTCATTTTCCAGAATGTAATCTACCTACTCCAGAGCCTCTGGGGGGCCTTATTGCTTTGCTATGGGCAGCATTTCCTATTTATTTTCCTTCACTCAATCCAGGATCTATTTCTCAAGGAATGGGTTTCATGACACTAGCCTGGAAATTTCCCACCTGTCCAGGCTGATAGGCTCTTTTTTAGGATTGAGACATTGCTAACAATTATTTATTTCCATTCTAAAGACCAGGCAAATTCTTAGTTGCTATCCGTCATAGCCAGCTTTGGCTGATCATCTCTGAATAGCTAAGTCTAAAATTAGCATTTCTAATAGTATTTTACATGGTACTATTTATCGAGTGACTATATCCGCCAAGTGTTTTATTCCTTTTATGTCATCTATTTTTACTTTAAAAAAAGGAAACCCACAGCTTTACAGTATAGAAAGAATTCCCATTTTACAGATACCATACTGCTTTACAGATGATGAACCTGAAGTTCAGAGAGACATGCCTTACTCAAGTTCACACAGCCAGTTCCTGGCAATACCCAGAATTGTTTGTTTTGCTGATTTGACCAAATTTTTATTTTATTTCATGCTGCTTCCCAGTTATTTAGCAAAGCGGAGACCTTAGCCAATTATCTGTTGGAGTGGCAGACCTTCCCTCTGCAGGCACCGGGGTGGGGTGGGCTGAGCTGAGACCAGAGGGTCCTCGGCTAAAGCCAAAGCAGATCAAAGTGGTGAGACTCGTGCCACTGAGACGAGAAGGCCCTCCTCAGCTTCCTCCTGATCCAGGTGGGTGGGTGGTCGCCCTAGCTCTCCTCTCCCCCGCCCCATGGAGAAGACAGAGCTGATCCAGAAGGCAGAGCTGGCCGAGCGCTATGACGATATGGTCACCAGCACTGAAGGCCGTGATGGACCGCGGGCGCCATGCCGTTAAAGCCGGAGCGCAACCTCCTGTCCCTGGCCTACACAAATGTGGTCAGGGGCCGCAGGTCCACCTGGAGGGTCATCTTGAACATCCAGCAGAAAACTTACACCTCTGACCAGAAGTTGCAGCTGATTAAGGACTGTCGAGGGATGGTGGAGTCCGAACTGAGGTCCACCTGCGCCACAGTCCTGGATTTGTTGGACAAGCATTTAATAGCCATTGCACCTAATCCAGAGAGTAAGATCTTCTATCTGAAAATGAAGGGAGATTACTTCCAGTGCCTTGCTGAAGTTTCATGTGGTGATGATCAGAAATAAATGATAGATAATTCCCTAGGAGCTTACCAAGAGGCTTAAGCAAGAAAGAGATACATCCCACACACCCCATCTGCCTGGGGCTGGCTCTTAACTTCTCTGTATTTTACTATGAGATCCTTAATAACCCAGAACGTGCCTGCACACTGGCTAAAATGGCTTTTGATGTGGTCACTGAAGAACTTGATACACTGAACGAAGACGAGGCGTGTAAAGACAGTGCCTTCAACATGCCGTTTCTTAGAGACAACTTTATGGACATCAGACAGTGCAGGAGAAGAATGTGACGTGGCAGCAGGGGCAGAAAACTAAGTACATGTAGGGTGTCAGCCTTCTTCCTCTCAAGAAACCGTTTTACAGTAAGTCCCTTACATACGAACCTTCAAGTTGCGAGCCTTCAAAGATGTGAACATGGTTTGCATCTCCAGTCACGTTAAGTTAGTTCACGTGCCTGGCGTACATTGTGACGTGCCTGCGTACTCTACACGTGGTTGTGCTTTTGTGTACTCTACTGTATAGTATTGTATAGAGTACAGTAGTACGGTATCTTTATTTCAAGCCCGGGATGTCTGGAAGCAAGCGTAAAAGCAGTGGTTATGGTAGCTGGTACTGCTGAGAAGAGCCAAGCGATAACGATGGAAACATTGCTAGAGCTAGATCTGCAAAAGGACCACTTCATTGAACTTCCTTGCTGTGCAACATGAGGAGCTTACTAATGAAGACCTGATGGAACTGGAGGCCCAGAGGAAGGATGAAGAGAGACAACAGGAAGAAGTAAGTGAAGAAGTGAAGAGATTCACGATGCAGGACATGGCAAGGGGTTTTTCTTTATTTGAGGAGGCACTGTTAGTTTTTGAGGCACAGGACCTGAATGCAGAACGGTACACGAAGGTTACAGCAGCCGTTCAGAATGCAATCCAGTGCTACTGTGTCATCTATGATGAGAAAAAAAGAGCTACTTCTCAGACATCACTGGATCATTTTTTCAAGAGGGTAGATGGAATTGAATCCAGCAAGGAACCAGAACCTGTGCCATCAACATCAGGTGTGAGTGAAATTGCACCTTGCCCTCCATCTCCTGTTGCTGACGATCCTTCAGCTCTATCATCTCCCACCTCTTCCCCCTCCTCCAGTCAGTAACTCTTCTTGCCTGGTCACTCGATGCCAGCCCTTGTATGCTAGCTGTTGTACTGAACTACTGTACTTTTCAAGGTACTATACTGTAAGATTAAAAATGTTTTCTTTATTTTTTGTGTTTGTTTTTTATGTATTATTTGTGTGAAAAGTATTACAAACCTATTATAGTACAGGACTATACAGCCGATTGTGTTAGTTGGGTACCTAGGCTAACTTTGCTGGACTTATAATTGGACTTATGAATGCGCTCTTGGAACGGAACTCATTTGTATGTAGGGGACTTACTGTACTCATCTCCTTATTTCATTTGGATTTCCTATAGCAAAGAAGCCCATTCATGTGTGTGGAATCAATTGTCTGTAGTCTTTTCACATTGCAGCTTTGGGAAAACTCTTTGATTTGTGTTTGTCTTGGCCTTCCTGGTGTGCAGTTACTGCTGTAGAAAGTATTAATAGCTTCATTTCATATAAACATAACTTCCAAACGCTTATGTAGAGGACTAAAAATGTATCTGGTATTTAAGTAATCTGAACCAGTTCTGTAAGTGACTGTGTTTTGCATTACTGTGAAGATATGAAAATGTAATTAACTACAATATAAAGAGTGTTCTACATAACTTCTTAATTTCTACATTTCCTCCCTTACTCTTCTTCAAGGGTTTCCTTTCAGTAAGCAACTTTCCATGCTCTTAATGTATTCCTTTTCGGTAGGAATCCAGAAGTATTAGATTGAATGAAAAAGCATTTCACATTTCTGGGCTGAGAGTCACAAACTGAGATGCCTCTTGTATCATACATGATGGAGGTCTTGTGTATCTATAACAACAGAGTTTCCTTATTTGCTCTTCATTTGCTGCTGTTTAAGTTGACAGCTTCCCTTCCCAAGAAAAATTCACTTATGCCTGCTGCCTTTGGAGTCCTGGTATTCACTGTACCATACAACAGAAGTAACGTGTTGCTTTCAGAATACAAGCATTGCTTTTGGCAAATTGAAGTGCATGTCATTTCCTAATACACTAAAAGGGGGAAATAAGCTAAAGTACACAAGTCTGAGTCTAAAACTTTAGTACTTTTCCATGCAGATTTGTGCACATGTGAGAGGTTGTCCAGTGGTCTAGTGATTATTGTTTAGAGAGCTTGACCACTACTGTGTGTTGCTAATCATTGACCGTAGTTCCAAAAAAGCCTTGCAAAAATGTTATGCCCTATGTAACAGCAGAGTAACATAAAATTAAATTATATTTTATAAACCAAAAAAATTATCTGTTAGACAAAGAAAATGCAAAAAATATATAGCTTTGCTTCAATTTTCTGAATATTTCAAGAGGGGGAAAAGACTCATTTCTGACACTCCAGACAATCGCCTTATTTGTGTTTTATTAGTGGGGATTATGGTCCACTCATATCTGAGAAAGCGTTTCATTTCCCTTGAGTCAGACAAGGCTCTCTTAATTAAGGGAAACATTCCACTCTTTAGAATCATAAAGACGCTCCCATGCCAATTACCTTTATCCAGACTGACTGGAGGCATCTTTTTATGAGATAAAGCTGAGCTTCTTAAAAATGTATTGTTCATCTCTTCCTCTCTTTCTATCTATTAAAAGCAGAGATGAAGCCTTGTCGGCTTCGTGAAACTTCCCTCTGTATTCCTGTAACACTCCCTAGAACATGACCCCTGGGGTTTTGAACTCTGTTTTCTCTCCAAAATCAACATTGTTGAACAAGGAAAGGAACCTCTAAACATCAAACGCCAAGGAAGACAACACCCACAGAGCAAGGAAATTCCATTTTGAAAGTCAGCCCCAACTCTTCTTCCAGTCTCTTTTCTGGACAATGCATGCAAGCTCCCCATTGTCAGATTTATCATTTCATAACCATGGATGCTCTGCCCTACAGAAACATTAACTTTTCAATCTGTAACACTGGCAAACCAGATGAAGGGGATGTGGCTTATTACCCTGACTCCTGTGTCTTACACAGATGACTGTCGTGTGTAGACAAGATACACAGAGGCAATGCCAGGGTGGCTGACTCAGGTGGGGTTTCCAGATTGGGACTCTTTTTTCTAGATGTCAAAAGACTGGTTTCTTACTTTTGCGCTTGCACTGTCCAGTTTTGATAGGAAGGTTATAACTTCCTAGAATTTGTTGGGAAGGTTCAATATATTCCAGTAAAATTTTAGATATTTTAAAAAGGGTTTGCAGATGCTGTAAATCAGAGTGATTCTTTACTGAGATATCTTCTTTATGCCTTTAAACATAAAAAATATTTTAGCGATGCATCTGATATTTGAGCCTCATTATTTTCAGTGTGGAAATGTGCCCCTAGAGGGGTGCTCCCTGCTCTCCTGTGATCTGACTACCCACAGGGCTCTCAGCACAGTGAGGGGTGTGGGTAAGCCTCATCAACCCTCTCACTTAGCTTCTCAAAGTTGGCACTCAATTTATTATTAGGAGATACTGAGGCTGGCAGCTTTTCCCAGATGCTTTTCTGTCTTTACATTGTGAAAAATTAAAGTGGAAAGAAGAGTGTACACACTTTTTTTAGGATGCCAACCTTTCTAAAACCTATGATTAGGACACATTAACAAATGTTTTACATGTTTCAAGTGGCTTCATTCATTTTTTCATTCAACAAGTATCTGTGATTGTTTACTAAAAGCCAGGCTGAGTCGGAAGCTGGGGATGTGACGACTAAAAAAACACTCTATGAGAAGGACATCATTATGATTTCCAAAATTAACCCCATTTTTCAGTACAAATTTGGACACCAGCAACTAATGGACAGTAAGTAAAACTGGATTATAGAAAACATCATGTACTGGAAAATGACTTCATACAGTGAATTGGCCATTCCATCTCTTTCTCTTTCTTAAGAACAACTCAGTGAAATAAAATTCCAATTTATTGTTGGACAACAGTGTTTTACACATACATCACATGGGCCAAAAAATAAACAGCAACCTCACAGACCAAAAAAAGGAAAAAAAAAAAAAGAAGCTTTTACCTTTGGCCTTTTAAATCATCTTATACAAACCAAGTACTTATTGTACAGCTAAATATAAACACAAAAGATGTTACTAAGCGCTTGGAATAAGATTTTTTGTTGTTTTTGCTCTTTTTACGAGTGTATTTTTTTTCTCATTTGAGATTAGAACGAAGATGGGCACACCATAAGTAAAGTCAGAGGTAGGGCAGAAAACACTCTGAAGGTTGGTTTGGTCATCTGAGATCGTTAGAAATGGCTGACCCCTAACAATATGTACAAAAATATAAAATGTAAATAAAATTTACAAACACATTTTGAAGTGCTTTCAAGAAAATAAGCAGGCACAAAAACAGACATGTAGATCAATGGAACAGTACTGGAAGTCCATAAATAAACCCATGCTAATATGGTCAATTAATCTTTGACAAGGGAGGCAAGAATATACAATGGGGGAAAGACAGCCTCTTTGATAAATGGTGTCTGGAAAACTGGACAGCTACATGCAAAAGAATCAAACTAGACCATTTTCCTACTACATATACAAAAAAACTCAAAATGGATTAAAGACTTAAATGTAAGACTTGAAACCATTAGACCCCTAGAAGGAAACATACACAGTATGCTCCTTGACATTGATCCTAGCAATAGTGTTTTTTGGATCTGTCTCAGGCAAGGGCAACAAAAACAAAAATAAACAAATGGAACTACATTAAACTAAAAAACTTTTGCACAGTGAAAGAAACCTTCAACAAAACGAGAAGGCAGCCTACTGAATGGAAGACAATATTTGCAAATGATATATTTGATAAGGGGTTAATATCCAAATTATATAAAGAAATCACACAACTAAATATTTAAAAATCCAATTAAAAATGGGCAGAGGACTTGAATAGACATTTTTCCAAAGAAGACATACAGATGGCCAACAGACACATGAAAAGATGTTCAACATCATTAATCATCAGGGAAATGTAAATCAAAACCACAATGAGACATAACCTCACACCTGTCAGAATGGCTATTGTCAAAAAGGCAGCAAACAAATAGCAAATGTTGGCAAGGATGTGGAGAAAAGGAAACGCTCATACACTGTTGTTAGGAATATAAATTGGTGCAACCATTACAGAAAACAGTATGGAGGTTTCTCAAAAAATTAAAAATATCATTAGAAAAATCATATGATCCAACAATTTCACTTCTGGGTATTTACCCAAAGAAAACAAAAACAATAATTTAAAAAGATATATGCACCCCTATGTTCACTGCAGCATTATTTATAGCAGCCAAGATATAAAAGGAACCTAAATGTCTGTGGATAGATGAATGGATAAAGCCTAGTATACACACACACACACACACACACACACACACACACACACACAGGAATATTACTCACCCATGAAAAAGAATGAAAGCTTGCCATTTGTGACAGCATGGATGGGCCTAGAGGGTATTATGCTAAGTGAAATAAGTCAGAGAAAGACAAATACTATATGATTTCATTTATACCTGGAATCTAAAAAACAAAACAAATGAACAAAGAAAACAAAACTTAAGAATAGTAAGAAACAGACTTATAGATACATAGAGCAAATTGGTGGTTGCCAGAGGAGAAGGAGGCAGGGGGTTGAGTGAAATAGGTGAAGAGGATTAAGAGATACAAACTTCAAGTTATGAAATGAGTAAGTTACAGAGGTGTAATATGTACCATAAGGAAGAGAGTTAATACTGTAATGATTTTGTATGGTGACAGATAGTTACTGGATTTGTGGTGATCATTTCATAATGTATTTAATTGTTGGATCACCATGTTGTACACCTGAAACTAACACAATATTTTACAGTCAACTATATTTCAATTTAAATAAAAAGAAGAAAAAAAAGCAGGGCCTTAGAAATGTTGGTTCTTTTTTCCTTCCCTGTTTCAAATTCATGTTACGGTTTTGGTCAGGTAATGGACAAGAAGTGTCATCAATGGGTGTGTTGCCCAAGGTGGGCTGACTGGCGGGACTCTGTCCAACGGTGACCATGTTTAGATTCTGACACAGAATGATGAATAGGTCACAGTGGCTTTTTTTGTATTGTATTGAATTGTATTTGTTCATTTTTTAAAAAATAAATTTATTTATTTTATTTTATTTTTATTTATTTATTTTTGGCTGCGTTGGGTCTTTGTTGCTGCATGTGGGCTTTCTCTAGTTGCAGCCAGTGGGGGCTACTCTTTGTTGCGGTGCACAGGCTTCTCATTGTGGTGGCTTCTCTTGTTTCAGAGCACAGGCTCTAGGCACGTGGGCTTCAGTAGTTGTGGCTCACAGGCTCTAGAGCACAGGTTCAGTAGCTGTGGCGCGCAGGCTTAGTTGCTCTGCGACATGTGGGATCTTCCTGGACCAGGGCTCGAACCTCTGTCCCCTGCATTGGCAGGCGGATTCTTAACCACTGTGCAACCAGGGAAGCCCAATTTTTTAAATTTTTAGTTTAACTTTTCCTTTTTTGCTGTGTAGTCCTCCTCATCAGTCTTCTGCTCTTAGTATCAGCATTGTCATCCTCATCATCTTCAACTGCCCATTTGCATGTAGCTGCCTCAGCCTCTTCATCTTCCTCTCTATTCTCTTCTTCACCATGTCATTCATCCTCCTCCTCTTCCTCTTCCTCATCACTTTCTTCCTCTTCTTCACCTACATCTTGCTTCCTATTTTTCTCATTAGCATTCCCACTAGCAAGTGTGGCTCCTTTATTCTCCCCCTCTCCACAATGTCCTTTTTCTCCTTCAAATCCTTGGTGGTGATCTTGCACCTGGTGACTATGGCTGTGCCTGACATCATGGGGCATGCCAGTGATTCCATGCAGTGGATTAAAATTGTTCAGTTGTTCAGTTAGTTATAGCAGAGGCAGTGTGGTAGCCAAGAACATAGACTTTGAAGTCAGTTAGGTCCTAGTTCTACCTCTTACAGGCTATGAGATCTCAGGCAAGTTATTTAAACTCTCTAAACCTCAGGGTTCTCATCTGTAAAATGGGGATAGTAACACCTAGTTCCTAACGCTGTTATGATGATCAAATGACATGGTATATTTAAAGTTCTTAGTATTGCCTCTGGTGTGAAATGGCCAATTAATGATAGTTGGTAGATTAATAATAATAATTTTATTCAAGTAGTAGGATTGACAAAATGAAGTGTCTATGTGTGGAATATCAGTTCACAGAGTGAAGGAGCAAGTGTGATATAAAAACTAACAGGGTTGGGTTATTCAGGAAAGAGGACTGCCCACGGGGTACAGGTGGGACGATGTATATAATGTATACATTTAATCCCCACTTATATTTAATCCCCACTTAAAGGTCTGGAACATCCTTGGATTCAGGGAATTAGTCCCACTTCTAAGCAGAGGAGATATAATAAGCACCAAGTCAGAAAGCACATCACAACAGAATTGGCCTTAGCACACCAGCACTAATTTAGGCTAGCCATGCAACTAGGTCCTGGATTGCATCTCTGTGACCAAGTGCCTACTCTGGTAGGCAAAATGCTAAATGTGTCCTCCTCAACCCCTACAACTTCCCATCTCCTCTTTGATTATCCAATCAAACACTAATCTAGGTACTGCTGGGAAGGGATTTTGCTGATGGAATTCAGTTATTAATGAATCGACCTTAAAATAGGGAGATTATCCTGGATAATCTGAATGAGTCCAGTGTAATCACATGAGCCCTTAGTAGTAGAATTGGAGGCAGCAGAGTAAGGCAGAGAGATGTGGCAGAAGTCGTAGGCCAACGAACGATGATGCAGAAGGGGAAGTTGGAGAGATTTGAGGAGAGGGACTCAAACTACCATTTTGGACAGCGAAGAGAGCCATAAGCCAGGGAATGAAAATGGCCTGAAGAGGATGAAAATGACTCCTGGCTGACAGCCAGCAAGGAAATAGGGACCCCAGTCTGACAACCACAAGGAACTGGAGTCTACCAACAATTTGGATGACCTTGGAAGTAGATTTTTCCCAGACTCTCCCAAGAAGAGCCCAACTGGCTGACATCTTGACTTTGGGAATGTGAAACCCAGAGCAGAGAAACCAGTTGACCCAACCTGTACTTCTGACCTACAGAAACAATGAAATAATAAATCTGAGTTGTTTTCAACCATCAGATTTGTAGTAATTTGTTACAGCAGCGATAGAAAACTAACATGCCTATTTTGTCCCAATACAGCATACAGATCATCCTTTAAAAACCCAGGTCAGGGCTTCCCTGGTGGCGCAGTGGTTGAGAGCTCGCCTGCTGATGCAGGGGACACGGGTTCATGCCCCGGTCCGGGAAGATCCCACATGCCACGGAGCAGCTGGGCCCATGAGCCATGGCCACTGAGCCTGTGCGTCCGGAGCCTGTGCTCCGCAACCGGAGAGGCCACAACAGTGAGAGGCCCACGCACCGCAAAAAACAAAAAAAAAAACCCAAAAAACAAAAAACAAAAAAAACCACCCAGGTCAAATCATGTTATTTCCAACCATAAGCACCTGCATCTCTTGGTGGAGGGCTTTCTCTGGCCTCAGGAATCCACTTGGAAGAGCAGGAGAATTAACCATGCCCTCCTAGGATCAGCCCCTAGCCAATGACGGACTGGAATTGGTAGATGCATCCCCCATCTCCCTCACCACTCCTTGGGGATACTCTGAGGTGTCTCCCAGGGTTCTCTTGTGGGACTGAGTCTTGGTTCCCACAGTGGTAAGCTGCTGATTAGCACACCCTTTACTAGATTTGTCCCTTTCCCTGTCTCACTTCCTTACTCCCTTACTAGTGCTTCCTGGGATCACCTCCCACATAAATGACTTGCACCTATGTCCTTGTCTCCGGGTCCACTTCAGAAGGAACTCAACCTAAGACACTGCACTTATGAGCTGGCTGGAGGTAAAGGAAGCCAAGCAGGTTGCTATAACATTTTTTTTAATGTAAAAACTAAGGTATATCTACCTTCTGAGGTTTCAATCTGAGAAGGCATGGAATCAACACAAAGGACACAGGCTTTAGAATAACACAGGCATGGATTTGAATCTCTGCTTGACCATGTATTAACTGAAAAAACATAGGCAAGTTACTTAACCTTTTGAGGTCTGTGTTTCATCCTCTGGAAAATGGAATTAATAATATCTACCTTTCATTTTGTGAAATTTGTATAAGTAATGCATGTAAAGTGCACACACAGTAGGCACACATATATACCAATAATATATATGGTATCATTATTAATTATTAGCTAAAAGTGTCACAGCAAGGAAAAATACAGAACACTTGGATTTAAATTAGTCTCTTCCTGTATTTATATGTTATGCCACAGTATGTTACAGCCGGCAGGGACTGTAGTCAAACACCTTTAGTTCTAGATGGGAGATCTGAGACTTAAAGAGGCCAAGAAGCTTGCTCCAATTCACAGTGTTGATGTTAAACTGAAGATTTTTTTGATAGTACATTCACAAGTTCAAAAATTAAAACAATATACAAGGGAAAAGGCAGATCTTTTTATTCAAAAAGTGACGAGGCCAGATTTTTCTCCTGATATAAGACACTGAGAGCAAAGCTAATAATAATCCTTTAGGAAACTTCTGATTACAAAACAAGCAGCATGATGGCCAAGGAAAACAAGCAAGGAAACTTTTCTAAAATCCAGGGGTATTTTCCCCTCTCTGTTAACAACTGACGGCAAGCAGTCTGGCTACATTCAGGAAGGGCTGTGTCAATTAACCAGCCCATCTGCAATTATTTCTTCTGCTTGGTAATTCACCGCTGGAGTTGGCTCATTTTGAAGATATTCCCACTGTTAGTTCTTGGATTCCAAAACAGAAAATAGAAGTTTCAAGATAAGGTGCTGCGAAGCAGGAAGCAAGGAAGCACATTAGAATTGAAATCTCAGAATAATGCCAGAAGTTTAAAAGGGGAAATTAGTGGAAATTACAGAGTCCTCTTGAATCAGACAAGAAAGGAGACTAACTTAATATATATCGACTTATGGTACTTCTTTAGAGCTATTCTCTTTCTTTGGTTAAAAACCATTTACTTTCCATGTACGAGAAGTCAAAACATCGACTCATCCTAAATATTTTCTGTATTTGCCCAACACTGTTACAAATGGTGCCTCCAGTCTTCCAGTAGAGAGGGTGTCAGTAACTGTAGTGACATTTTGGTCATAATTGTACTTAGAGCTGAGCACCAGCCATGGAGTCTTCTTGATATTCTCTCCCAAATTAGGTGACCCTGGGCCAATATATCTCAAAGTGTGGTAGGATTTGGGCATCTGTATCAGAATTACCTGAATATTCATTTAAAGTACGGATTCCTGGTCCCTGGGTGTGGGAGTGCAGACAGAGAGCCCAGGTCTCCTACTTGACCCAGGTGTTCTGAGATAGCTACGCATCCAAAGAAATGAATATGCCTTTCTGGAGAATGACTTTAGAGGGAACCAGACTAATTTTCTATCAAATATGCTTATGTTTCAGTCAAGCAAGAAATGCCATTCTACACCATGATGGCATACTGTTATTAATTTTATTTCACAATTTTGGGTCTGTAAGAAATATCATATTTGTATCCTGCAAATAGTATTGAATCTTTATTGGGATTTTGTCTCCCTACCTTAGACTCTACAGAAGTACTTTAGATGTTAGCAGAGTCGAATTTGGGGGAAAGTTACCAAAGCTTTCAAAAATAAGCACCTAGCGACACTGCCCAGAGATGAGGGAACCAAGAACCTCAGGAAGGCCACTGTCCATGCTTCATAGTTCCCTGCAGCACTGAGGAACCAAAGCTAAATTCACACTTTAATAGATGGTCTTGCCACATGTGCTTATGGCCAGTGCTACTTCCCATTAAATCCAATAATCTCCTATCCATGGCTTTTATTTGTCCCTATATATGGAAGATGAACAGGATGGCCTTGAGTAACACTGTAACATTTGCCTTGGGAACCCTAACCTTCTCTTTCTGGCTTTCCCTTACTCCCTCAGGGATGTCCCATCACCATAAAGGTGAGAATGAGTTGGCCTGGGCACAGAAGAAAAAGCGGTTAAAGTCCTTGGTGCCCCATTACAGGACGTGGAGGAGAGGCCAGGGCACTTCCAGGAAAAGGGATGATAAAGCCAGGAAGGGTGGCATCTCAGAGACAAAATAGCCCTGGTGGTGGAGCCTGGCGTGTGCCTGTGTTTGCACCATCTTCTTTCCTTTTCTCTTTGCCTCTCCAAGTTGGAGATTGTAACGGGTGTCCATATGAGGCCAGGGTTGAAAATGGAGCAGTCCAGGGACTACATCTTCTGAGCTTGGGAGACTCAATAGGGCCTTGAGGGACCTCTAATCAGCCTGCTCCTTGGGACATTAGGTTTATTTGAGGAAGAGGAGATAATATTCAACACCCCCAGTTATTCAACACTCACCTAATTTCCTCTTCAACTCATTCTTCCATCCCCAAAATGAGGGTGCCCCTCATCAGATCAGAAAAAGCAGGTGAAGAAGCTACAGTCCAGCTGTCAGCCCCTCACAGTGCTGGCGTCTCTCTATGAAAGGCAAACTAGGTCTGTCTATGACCTCTTCAGCAACCCTGGAGCCTGAAGAAAGCCCCTCAGCTCCTAGCAGCCAGGTACATGATTTGTGGTCCCAACCTCAGGTGGCAGGGATGTGGAAAATATTCTGGGAGAATGTAGGATAACTATAAGGGTGAGTGAGTTTGGAATGTTACATCTCTGGTAGTGACAACAAAACAACAATAATAATAAATTACCTTTACTCACAATCTCTTCGACTCCTTATTTCTCTTATCCTTCTGTTTTGGTATTGGGTTCTGTCCCTGAAGTTCTCTCAGTGTACATTTAAAACATTTTACCCTTTAGCCATAGGGAGAATCTGCTTTTGAATCAGGATCTCCTGGAAAGTGTGACCTAGGGATCAAAACTTTTCCTAGGTATAGCTCAGCCTGCCTTGCTTGTATCTTCATCCACTTTCCCCCCATAGCTGAGAACCCAGGGTTCTTTTTCACTGCATTGTCTGTCTACTGCTTACTGCCCCTTGGTTCCCTTCCTGCCTTTATGTCTTGGAAACCAGGACACAGCCCTCTTGGTGGACAGCTGGGATGATCACATTGCTCTTGGGAAGAAGAGAGAGACTGGGGACTTGGGAAGAACAGGGAGGCTCATCGTGGGGCAAAATAACAAGAGAAACTGTGGTTTGGGATAGCAGTTAAGGAAGCTGGCTCTGGAGACTGACTGCCTGAGTTTCAACTCCTTAGCTCTGTGCTTTTGGATGAGATAGGTATAATCCTTGGTTCCTCAATTTCCTCATCTGTATCATGGGGATGATAAGAGTGCCTATTTCATAGGCTGTTGTAAGAGTTAAATAATCATCTAGATAAATATGCAAAAAAGCTTAGAACAGGGCCTGACACGTAGTAAGCGCTCAGTAGATGCTACAGATTATAACTGGGTATGGGGGGGTGGTGTCCAGGACATATATTTGTAAATGAAATAGGGACTGTACCACCATTGGGGCTATTTTTAGATATTTGTGAAGGGAAAGAGACAAACTATAAACTTAATTTAGTTATGAAAAATCATAATAGTAAATGTAGTTATCTAGGGCTGTTTATGACTAATTTCCATCTTCAAAATAATTATTAGGTACTTTATTAGTGTGTCAGATAAATTTTAAGATCTGCCTACAGTACTCATTTTTTAATGGCAAATGATATGTTCGCAGCTTATTAAAAAATAAAATATATACAGATTACGTATTAACCCAGCTTCACATCCTTCTCTAAAATCTAAATAAACACTTGTGACTGACTGCTCTTCCACATTTACTGAGCCATAACGACCACATTACATAAGTAAAGTCTGATTTAAAAAAATAATGTCAGTATCTAGAAAATATAAAAGAGCGGGAGGTGGATGATAACGTCTCTGTTCAGAGCAGGGCAGTTTTAGGAGTTAAATTAGCTAACTGGGTTATTTATTTAATTTTTAAAATCAGTTGTACTCATTGGAAGTTTTCTTCTCTTTGCCTGTTTGGCTTAGGTCTTTATGTTCATAGAAAGAGCCAGGGCTAACATGTGTAATGAGACAAATTAACCTGTTATTTCCCCCCTCATTCCCCTGCCACTACTACTTCATGTCTGCTTAGATTACATTCTTAGATGTCCTATTCTAAAAAACTGTAATTATAGAATATTAGCTTCACTTGATCTCTACAGAACATGGAGAGTAAAAGATTCCCATTTACTTTCTCTACTGTTTGAATTAAACAAGATGCAGAGATGGAGAATGGTGATTGTATATAACTGCCCAAAAGAAATGCCAGTATAAAGAGCAGGAATCAGTGATATTATATATATATATATATATATATATATATATATATATATATATATATATATATATATATATATATATATATATATATATATATATATATATATATATATATATATACCCTTCAGTTGCATTTAGACACAGAATTCTTTAAACTGTGTTCTTTTTACTATAAAAGTAATAGAGGGTCATTGCAAAAACTGGGAAAAACTGAAAATAATCATGAAAGTTATAAAAATAACCCCTGAATCCTGCCATCTAGAAATCCATTGTTAACATTTTGATACATCTTTTATGTTTTTGCAATTCACATTAAAAGTTTTTAAACCAAATTTGGGTAAATTAAACACAAGTATATATAGTTTTCATCTTTATTTTCTCACTGAACAAATCATGAATGTTTTCCCGACAGGAATATCTAAGTCTGTTTCCCATTTTTCTTATATTAAGAAACAAGGCATTATTTCAGACATTAAAGTGGGAGATATTGTTTCTAGTAATTTAGCCTAACTATGCACAGAATCTGAGGATTAACATTTACTTCATGATTCATTCCAATGAGGTACTGTACCTTAAAATGGATTGAGTTGGTAGGTGAGAAAGAGAAAGAAAGTGAGGGATGACATAATTGACTGGTATGGGGTAGGAAAATTGAGGGTAATAGTCCATAGATGACACAACTATTCTTAGTTTGCTTAGGGTGATGAAATTCTGATTGCTACCACAATTTCAGGAGAGGGACTACTAATAAGCAAAGTTAAAAAAAAATTTAAAGACATAGATTTCATGTTTTGGGGATTAAAACCATGTATTTGTGTCATATCAATAGAATTCATGTAAAATTAAAAGTTATGTAAAAATTCATTTTGACATCACTGTAATTTTTCGCATTATAGATATTCCTGGAAACTTTTTGGATGCTGCCGGAGAATTCCTCTTTACTGGGTTTGGACATATCCTCCTATTACTCACAGGAAGCGTCGTTCTATAAAGCAGCTCCAGCAGGAGTAGTGCTCCACTGTTCTTGGCTGACCTCGCATCAGAACTGCAAGAGTGGCGAGAGACAGAAGCAGCAGCAACTCGGGAGGAATCTGACACTGAAACAACTGCTTCACCGAACAGGTAAGTGCAAGAAGTCTTTCACTTAACTAATCTGGCCATGAAACACAGATTATTAATATGAACAGATAGGCAAGAAGCCTTCGATAAAAGATCTGTGCAAGCTCTTATTGTATTCAGACAAGTTAAAACCTGGCTTTTCTCTTTGACCTAAATGATGAGAATCTTAACTTTTATATGTATTCATTTGGGTAAATGTCTTTGAAATGAAGATGGTGGCAAAAGATTTCAATCCTTTATCTGAAAATCTTATGATGTTGCTATACTCAACATTGTAGAATGATTTGAGTAACTGGTAGCCTGGGATTTCATTCTATAATTAATTTTGTACTTTTCCCCCCAGAAAAGCATTTCAAGTCTAATCTTGGGATCAAAAGAAGTCTTGAAGTCATGATTGCTTCACTGTTTCTCTCTGCTCTCACTTTCGGTAAGTCAGTGCCTGTAGTTAGACAAGGGTTTCTTATCCTTGGCACTACTGACATTTTGGACCAGATAAGTCTTCCTTGTGGGGGCTGCCCTGTGCATTGTAGGTTGTTTAGCAGCATCCCTGGCCTCTCCTCACAATGTGTCGTGCCCTGGGCTAGGAGCAATTTACCTCATTGTGTCTCAGCTTCCTTACATATAAAGAGTTGATCATAAATAACCTATTTCCCAGAGGCATTTTGAGGATCCAGTATCGTGGTTCGTGTAAAGTGCCTCCGACAGTGCATATTTAGTGCCCAAAAAATTCTGATTATTATTCTACTATTAGGTAGGTATATTGGGTAGGTTATGGTGGGTGAAGCACCAAGTAGAAGGGCAACCACAAAAGAGATACACAGTAAATGGTAGTTTCTCCATTCGTACCCATTCTTACTTTGGAAAAGGTGAAAAAAGGTTGAGTCAAGCCAAAGGCCACTAGATGCCAAAAAAAGGACAACAAAAGGTCCAGTTAACAGAGTCAAACAATAGCAGGACTAAACTTTCCCATTCCTTTCACATTTTCCCCCTTAGTGCTTCTCCTGTTTAAAGAAAGTAGAGCCTGGTCTTACAACGCCTCCACGGAAACCATGACTTTTGACGAGGCCAGTGCTTATTGCCAGCAAAGGTACACACATCTGGTTGCAATTCAAAACCAGGAAGAGATTAAACACCTGAACTCCACACTCAGCTATTCACCAAGTTATTACTGGATCGGAATCAGAAAGGTCAACAATACATGGACCTGGATGGGGACCCAGAAGCCTTTGACTGAAGAGGCCACCAACTGGGCTCCAGGTGAACCAAACAATAAGCAAAGCAAGGAGGATTGTGTAGAGATCTACATCAAGAGAGAAAAGGACTCGGGCAAGTGGAACGATGAGAGATGCAGCAAAAAGAAGCTAGCCTTGTGCTATACAGGTAGGGAGTTTGTGGCAGCGGTGGGAGGGAGATTCAGTGTGTGAGCATCTTGACAGATTGTGGACTGTGTGCAAAAACTGGTTTCTATGGTGGGAATTTTATGTTCTAAAAGATACGGTTTTAAAACATGCTGTTTGATGTTTTAAAACAGAATGTGTTTTTGCTTCTTTGTGTGAATGTAGACAAGAATGTATGTATTTATGTATACATATATGCATATATGTAGGTCTATACTTATATACAGTGTGTGTACACACACGATACATTTTTAGCTACTTGTTGTTTATGTGCCGTAGGGGAACTTTCTTTAGAGTTTGCGATAAAGGGAATTTTCTATTTGGGGAGTCAGTTACAGCTGTACCCCTGACATTAACATCAAGGTTTAAAATGGTTGAGCCTAAAACTCAGCTTTGGCATTTCCTCAAGCACTTCTGTTAAAAATCTCTGGCACTCTGTATCATTGGTGACATCCCTGTTACACACTGTTGACCCTGAATTCCTAAAGAAACTCATCTGAAGCACAATAACAATCATCACCACGGACTGTCTTTTCCACAGCTGCCTGTACCCCGACATCCTGCAGCGGCCATGGTGACTGTAGAGAGACCATCAACAGCTACACTTGTCAGTGCCACCCTGGCTTCAAGGGACTCAAGTGTGAGCAAGGTAAGGCTTGGTCTCACCTTTTCCTTCGCTAGAGATGGTAGGAGGATTTCGTGTCCCAGCTGGCTTCAGAGTCAGGTCTGCATGCCTTCCCTTCCCTAGGGCATATGGTTTCAGAAGGTGGTTAAGAGGTGAGGCTATGAAGTCAGACCCTCCTGGCTTTGAATCCCAGATTCACCACTTATTAATTACGGCACCTTGACAACATAGTAAAACTCTCTGAGCCCCAGTTTTCTCATTGTAAAATGAGGACAATATAGTACCAACTTCACGGGCTTATGGTTTGGATGATGTGAACAAATGCAGACACATTTTCATAGTGCCTGCTATTCAATAAACAGTAGTTATAGTTTCCAGGGTTCTTCCCACCTGATAAGGCGAGAGAGGAGAAGAATTGATTTGGTTTCCCTTTTCAGTTGTGACCTGTCAGGCACAGGAAGCCCCTGAGCATGGAAGCCTGGTGTGCAACGACCCTTTGGGGAACTTCAGCTACAATTCTTCCTGCTCTGTCAGCTGTGGGGAGGGCTATCTCCCAAGCAGCACAGAGGCCACACAGTGCACTTCCTCTGGAGAATGGAGTGCTCCTCTTCCAGCCTGCAATAGTAAGTCTCTCTCAGAAGGCACAGAACATTCTCTAACTCATCCCTCATTGCCTTACTTTTTATCCAATTTATACCATTTTCAGCACATCAGGGAAAGTTCCTTTAAACTTGTCCTAATTAAACAAGTTCTAATTAAACTTGTTCTCTTGGCCAATATGTATGGCCAATATGTATGGCCAATATGGTACCAGCTGGCTTTGAGAGAGGTTTGGATCCTATGTTTGACATAAGTGTTTCTGAGGCTCCGGTGATTTGTAAGAAAACACATAAAACAGTGGAACCATACTCTTAACATCTTAATGACTTTCCCCTTTCTCTGTTTAAGCTCACCCATGCAACTGCACCAATTTAAGAGCATGATAATCAAGTAGCCTCAGTATACCCTTTTCTCTCTGTCTTATCTTTCTAGGCCAAAGACAAAAATTTCTTTCCTCCAGGTCATGCTGGGTTAAAGTAAATGAATGTTCTATGTACGTTGGGATTGTTTTTTTTATCACTAGTCACAAATCCTAATCTAGAACCTGTTATTTTTGTTTGTTTTTGCCTTATGTAAAATAGACCAGAGACCTGATGAGAGATCTGATAAAATAGATCAGAAACCACTTAGCATAGTCCGAGTCAATCAGAGAAGATGAAAATATCAAGAAAAAAGTATAAAAACTTTATTGGGTGTGCACATGTCCCCAAGGACGCACGCAGGGCTTTGGGAATCTACCCTCTGATCTATCTTACTGTATTATAAATTCCAGTTCAATAAGAAGTGAATATGTCACTCTTCTGTAAAATTCATGGTGTTCTTTCAAATCCCCAGTGGCTAAGTGTGAAGCTTTGACAAATCCTGTCAATGGAGCTGTGAAATGTTTCCAAAGCCACGGAAGCTTCCTGTGGAACACCACCTGTGAATTTGAGTGCAATGAAGGATATAAACTCACTGGACCCCAGCACCTGCAGTGTCTCTCCTCTGGGATTTGGGACAACAAGAAACCAACATGTAAAGGTACAGTGGTTCTACATCAGGGTTTATATTGTAAATATTCTTTTTTCTCAACCTATACTCCAAATGGGTAAGCCAGACCTGCTAATGTAAATTGGGACATGTGTTACAGCTGTGACATGTGATGCCATCAGCCATCCTCAGAATGGCACTGTGAGCTGTAGCCACTCCCCTGCTGGAGAGTTCACCTATAAGTCATCCTGCCACTTCGCCTGTGCAGAAGGCTTCGTATTGCGGGGGCCAGCCCAGGTTGAATGCACTACCCAGGGGCAATGGACACAGCAGGTCCCAGTTTGTGAAGGTAAGCCTGAGAGTCTCCTTTACACTCTCCCTTTCTCAAAGAGCAGCAGTCTTCAAATGTGAAGCACTGAAAATGAAATCTGATGCCTACTTTAACTATAGTAATCAGATCTGATGGGCAACATTCATCTTATATTTGTGAGATGCATATAAAAGAACTGTCCAGGGAAAGGATTGTATGTAGTAAGAGTGGATGCTTTGCTGGTTTCTTAACTGTACTGGACTAATATAACTTTATAGACATTGGCATGGAGTAAGCAGAAATCTTAATCTGAAGGGAAACCACATTAGAAAATTTACAAAGTAGGATTATGAGAACATGACTTGATTCCAAAATACTTGTCATGCCTTTCTTCTGAAATTGCTCATAGCTAGCAGTGATGAAAATGTTTCAAGTGTGGTGTCAGATATAGAGACACCCTTAATATATACATAAGTACTAAAATTTAGTTTAATTTAATTTAATAAAGCAAGAGCAAGAACATTGGAAGCAAGCAGTTTTCACTATCAGGTACGGGCATTTTTGTAGCCAAATACAGCACAGAATGATTTACAGTGGCAAAAAAATACAAGACAAAAACAAAACTGCAAAGCATACAAATTTTATGTGGCTGCCTTCTTATCCTCCTTTCTTTTTGGCCTCATCTGTAAGCATCCAGGACCCATAAGTTGCTCCCTGACTACATAAAATCTTTCTCCTAACCCTGACTTCTTTCACACATCAGAACAGAGCTCAGGAACCACTGGTCCTGTTAAAGGCTGTCCTTTAATTAGTACCCCTGTCAATGAAGGGACTGGAATTCAAAGAAAACACAGCCATCTTCCCACTTGTCCAGGGACTAATGAAGAGTCTTGAATTCTCTGAGTGTTCCTTTGTCCAAAGTGATCTGGGTTCAGTCGTCAAATGCCAAGTACTATCCAGTTCCACTACATTATTTTCTGACCATAATTTTGGTAGCTCAGTTTTCCCGTGAAAGCTTTGTCCAGCCCAGAGAGAGGCTACATGAGTTGTCTTCTGAAAGACAACTAGTCTAGTGCTTCTAGTCCTTCTGAAAGTTTCCAAAGTGGGTCCATGGGTGAGTTTTCCTGTGAGCACTATTGAAGAGCTAGGGACTTGGTTACCTTGGGAAACCTGTTGCTGCCCGATAAAAACAAACTTCTAATGTGCTCACTCATGTCTTCCAGCTGTGAAATGTGATGCTGTCCCTCAGCCCAGAAGCGGTTCAGTGAACTGTACCCATTCCCCCACTGGAGAGTTTACCTACAAGTCCTCCTGTGCCATCAGCTGTGAGGAAGGCTTTGAATTACATGGATCAGCTCAACTTGAGTGCACATCTCAGGGACAGTGGACACAGGAGGTCCCCTCCTGCCAAGGTAGGACTGAATTCAATCTTTAAAGGAGTATAGGTCAAGTACCTTAAAACATTTCTGAACCTAGACTGCCCCAAGGGACTTGATCCTAATTTCCTACATGCTGAAAACTAAGTAGTGCTTATAAGTTACACTTATTGGTGACTTTTCTGCCAGTTTTAAAATTTTTCCAGTAGATTTTTCTTAACCTCTACCTATGTCCTATCATTTGCAGTGGTACAATGTTCAAGTTTGGAGGTTCCCAGAAAGATCGACATAAACTGCAGTGGGGAGCCTGTGTTTGGCACCGAGTGTACATTTGCATGTCCTGAAGGATGGACACTCAATGGCCCTGCAGCTCTGACATGTGGTGCCACAGGACACTGGTCTGGGATGCTGCCTACCTGTGAAGGTGAAGCATTGATTGATGGTGGTTGTCTGGGGGACCAGAGAGAAGAAAGGGAGCTAAGAAAGGAAGCTATCTGGCTACAGTAATGAACTACCCAGTATATCCAAACCAGAAAGGTCAGAAAGGTTACCCAGGTTAACATTAATGGATGGACATTTCATTTTATGGGGATAAAGAGAAAACAGAAGAAGTGACATGTCAATGGAATTTTGATAATTGGAAAAAGGAGAGCTAGTGGGAAAAGTTGGGGGGGTGGGAAGGGAAACGAGAGAGAGAGTGAGAAAAAGAGAGAGAGAGAGAGAGAAAGAGAGAGAGGTTAACCAAGGTGTGCTGTGAAAGCTTGGTAAGTTAGAGCTCTGCCTAGCCACGCTGGGAGATAAGCTCACAAAAGGTGGTTTGGGGCTGATCTCTAAGGCCTTTAGTACCATGTCTCTGCCTCATGTATTGAACTAGATGACTCTTCTGCTTTGTACACTGTAATCAGTGCACAAAGAAAAGGGCAAATGGACAGAACAGAAAGACTTTGAATTTAATTCCTTCTCATGACAGTTTACCCCCCTCTGTTTCCTTAGCTCCTTCTGAGTCCCAGACTCCCTTGGCAGTTGGACTTTCTGCTGCTGGGATCTCCCTCATGACATTAGCATCATTTCTCCTCTGGCTTCTGAAACGCCTTCAGAAGAAAGGTAAGGGCATTTATGAACGTACTCCAAAAAGGTTTTTGAAAAACATTATTTTCTCATTGATGAGTCATGTTATCTCTCACAGATTTAAAAAGTAATTAGAATCTAGTCACTAGTCATTAAACACTAATAAACTGCAGGGTAATTAAGCAGAAGTCTTTGGGAAAGAGTTTCAGGAAATACAAATGTTAGTGTGCTAACACTGTACAACTCCAGGGGATGCTATTCACATTGAATGCTGTGGTCCCCCTGGGAGTTGTTGCAATGAGGCTGCCATAATTAGCAGTCCTGGGAAAATCAATAAAATGTTTCCAAAAATTTTATTTGGAATACAGGCTTAAATATGGGAGTATCTCAGGGGATATGCAAACACATCTAGCCACACTCCTGGTTTGTTTGACCTACAGAGTCTTTAACATTTTTTGAATTAAGTTCTGACATTTACAGAATAAGAAATTTCACATCTAATCCAGATCTGAGATTTCTCATGGCAAATTGGAAGACAGCCGAACCTGGCAAGCAGAGCATGTTGCTATCCGCTTGCATTAGGAAGCTGCTGTGTCCTTTGCATGAGTGTGCACTTTGCATCCCCTGCCCTGCCCCCTTGTTGCCACCAAGCCGTGTCTGGGCTCTGATAGTTACAGGGGCCGTGTACGTACTGAGTTTGCAACCCCTGATGAAAAGAGTCATGTTGTTTCAGGACTTAATGTATCCTTAAAAGTCATTTAGTCCAAATGATGGTTTTCTTTCTCTTGCAGCAAAAAAATTTGTTCCTGCCAGGTAAGCTGCACTCTTATATAAAGCATGCCATTGAACATTTTACACATTTTTCTCTCTTCATGCTGGAAACCAGTGCTTTACTTAGTGTTCTCATGTATTCCACAGCAGCTGCCAAAGCCTTCAATCAGATGGATCTTACCAAACGCTTTCCGAGTTAATTTAAGTCCAGAGGAATCAGGTAAGACTTGAAAATCACATATGGTTTTGAAAGAAGATATCTTCTCTACATGTTCTGTTGCTCCTGGAACCTTCTGAACCTGCAGGTCTAGGGAGGATATCACCACCTTCATGTTATTTTAGGGAAAGTTGTTTCATTTTTTGGTAGGAGGAGAGGAAAGGAACAAGGATCTGGCCTTTATGGAGTCATTTCGTTTATGAACATGAATAATAATAATAGCTAACCCTTATATGGCACTTACTATGTTCTAGGAACCTTCTAAGCTAGGAATTATATGAGATAAGGGCCATTGTATTTATTATTATATAGATGAAGAAAATGAGGCACAGAGAACTTAATGCCTAAAATCTCAAAAACCAGTAAGTGGTATAGTAGCCAGGATTCACACCCAGGCAGTCTGGCTCTAAAATGTGTATTCTTAACCACTCTGCTCTGCTTTGTGAGAATTTGGAAGGCTCAAGTCCCCTCTGAATAGATTTTTTTTAATTAATAGACATTTTTGTGGGTGCAGTTTCAGGTTTACAGAAAATTCAGTAGAAAGTACAGAGTTCCAGCATATCCCCTCATGCCCTCCAATTTCCTCTATTATTTTTAAATTATTTATTTATTTTTTATTTTCGGCTGTGTTGGGTCTTCATTGCTGCCCGTGGGCTTTCTCTAGTTGCGGCAAGTGGGGACTCCCCTTGTTGTGGTGTGCAGGCTTCTCACTGCGGTGGCTTCTCTTGTTTCGGAGCAGGGGCTCTAGGCGCGCGGGCTTCAGTAGTTGTGGCTCGCGGGCTTTAGAGCGCAGGCTCAGTAGTTGTGGTGCATGGGCTTAGTTGCTCCACGGCACGTGGGGTCTTCCTGGACCAGGGCTCGAACCCGTGTCCCCTGCATTGGCAGGTGGATTCTCAACCACTGTGCCACCAGGGAAGCCCTCCTCTATTATTGACATCTTACATTTGTATGGTATTTTGTTAAAATCAATGGGCCAGTATTGATACATTATGATTAACTAAATCCCACAGTTTACAGTAGGGTTCACTTCTGGTTTTGTGTATTCCATGGGTTTTGACAAATGTATAATGACATGTATCTGCCATTACAGTATCATACACAATAGTTTCACTATCCCAGCTATATAGGATTTTGCGATTTGTATTTGGACTAGCCTTGTGAGAGTGCACACAGTTGTCTGTGCTAGAAGGGGAATTTTGTCGCTGCTGTTAGTATGCAAAATATTAAATGTCCTGACTGCATGCACTCTTATCATTGCAGGAGCACAGGCACATTAGGGAACTAGAACGATACCCTGAAGACGGCAGAGACAGAGAGGTCTGCTTGGGTCTCTGGCCCTTCTCACCTACTACACCCGCTGGCTGCCTTTATAGCTGGGACTATCGTACCTACAAGGACTTCAACGGACTAAAATCCAGTGGGCAAGTCCAGCCTGCCACCAAAAAGACTCAGTTTTCTCCTTTCCAGTGCTGGCTACTGGAAGGAAAGAATATTCGCTTCCATGCAAGAGTGAAGAGACTAAGGCTCTGCAATCTCAGAATTCCTTTTCTAACTCACCCTTCACTCACTGTAAAATCTTGTGGTGCAACACACTATTTTGTGGCACTGTTTCTTTCTTTTGTCCCTCACAGTGTTTCAACTGCTGCTTATGTAGTTGCTGTCATTGGGATGAATAATACTTGTCAAGAGTTTAGAGGAAACAAATTGGTCAAAGATAGTCTACTAACAGACCTGGAAAAAAATGACAAATTTTTAACGCCATGGGGTGACGACATTGGAAGCGTTGTTAATGGTGGAAATTCTATTTAGCACTCTGTGGGAGTGCAAACACAGTCTCAATCACTTTTATCCCTGTGGGATTCAGTGCTTTTTAAAGTATTTTTAGAGGCTGTGTGTTCTTTTTACTTGCATCGACTATAGTATAAAGTCCATAAGTCTTAATTCAGTACAAGTGTGGTAGGGACTTTAAAATATGTAAATATTAGGACTATAATAGGGTAAAAGTTGCTTATCCCAGATCTTTATTAACAAATTCTAAAGTTTCATCTGTAGTAAATGTATTTCAAAAAGAGCAAATACTGAGCCCTAGCAATGCATAAACCAGTATAAAGTTCTGAATGTTTGACTACAGTTTCTTTAAAAAACATGAGTAGTCTCAGGAGAGCAAAATCCGCATGGCACGCACTTGTACGCTGTCAGGTATTTTTTCATAGCTATATGGTTTCTATGATGAAAAACTTCCATGAGGTTAAATGTTCTGATTTGATAAAAGCATAAATGCAAACAAACGAAGGTACAGTTTTGTGAATGTCTTTCTTGGAAAAAAACATATAGATATATAAATGTGTTTTGCATTCCTACAAAGATGTTTGTCAGATGTGATGTGTCAACATACAATTCTTGTATATTACATAAGATTTTAAATCCATGCTAGAAACATACCATGTAATGGATCTGTCCAGTGGATTTTTTAAAAGTAAAGATGTCTAATAAGTATTCCCTAATTGTCTTATTCTGTCTGTTCAGGTGTTCTTAAAGAGAGGAAAGCCTGAATGAGCAAGTATATGTATTTATTTATAAGAGAGTTTAAAATTCCTAAGGAATCCCTAGTTATTGGTTGATCACTGGCCATAAGAGATACTGGGCCAGTAATTGCCAAAGCTGCTCCAACCTTGCAGGATAGTATAAGAATCAAAATTCTCCCACCCTTTCATTAACTTAGGATGTGTTGAAAAAGCAAAATTTCAGAGAAGTGCCAGCTGCACACTGGCAAAGACAAAACCAAAAGGAAACAGAGAGATATGATAAGGACCAGAACAGCAGAGGTTTTTAAGGGGCAAAAGAACTCTGGGAAATAAAGGAGAGAGAGGAAAAAAAAAAACAAGTATTATGAGCATGCTACATATGGAATGAATTATTGTTTTCTTTGAAATTGTTCAAATGTTGTAAATATTTGTATATATTGCATTGGAAATAGCTGTGTGAAATATAAATGTGGTCTGTGGGTTTTATAAAGTATTTTAAATTATGATTTAAAATGTTTTAAGTATGTATTTATTTAAGCTTATGTCATACCTATTGTATTTGACATGGCATTATGAAGTTTTATAATAAACATGGTTATATTTAGCCCTGTGTACAGGCTCTTTCTTTTCTTCTTTTTTTTTTTTTTTTTTTTTTTGCGGTACGCGGGCCTCTCCCTGTTGTGGCCTCTCCCGTTGCAGAGCACAGGCTCCAGACGCGCAGGCTCAGCGGCCATGGCTCACGGGCCCAGCCGCTCCATGGCATGTGGGATCTTCCCAGACCGGGGCATGAACACGTGTCCCCTGGATCGGCAGGCGGACTCTCAACCACTGCGCCACCAGGGAAGCTCCAGGTTCTTTCTTAAAAATTCTGTTTTACTTAGATAAAAGATACCATAAAATTCACCCTTTTTAAGTGTACAATCCAACAGCTTTTAGTATATTTATAAGATCCTGTGACCATCACTGCTATCTAACTCTGGAACACTTCTATCTCCACAAAAAGAGACCCAGGACCCATTAGAAGTCACTCTCCATCTTCCCCAGCCACTGGTAACTACTAATCTACTTTTTGCCTCTATAAATTTACCTATTGTGGACATTTCATACAAATAGAATCATACAGTACATGGCCTGTTGTGTCTAGCATCTTTCATTTGACATAATGTTTTCAAGGTTCAGCCATTTTGTACCATGTATCAGTACTCCATTCCTTTTTATAAACTGAATAATTCTCTATTGTATGAATATGGCACATTTTCTTTTTCCATTCATCAACTGATGGACATTTGGACTGTTTCTGCTTTTTGGCTATTGTGAATAATGCTGCTATGAACATTCATGCACAAGTTTTTTTTTTTTGCGGTACGCGGGCCTCTCACTGTTGTGGCCTCTCCCGTTGCGGAGCACAGGCTCCGGATGCGCAGGCTCAGCGGCCATGGCTCATGGGCCCAGCCGCTCCGCGGCATATGGGATCCTCCCAGACTGGGGCACGAACCCGTATCCCCTGCATCGGCAGGCGGACTCTCAACCACTGCGCCACCAGGGAGGCCCCCATGCACAAGTTTTTGAGTAGACTTATGTTTTCAGTTCTCTTGGACATATACCCAGAAATGGAATTGTTGGGTCATATGGTAACTTCACGTTTTACTTTTTGAGGAACTGCCAAATTGTTTCCCAGAAGGGTAGCACCATTTCACAACCCCCCCAGCAATGTATGAAAGTTCCTATTTCTCCATATTCCATTCAGTACTTGTTACTGTCTGTCATTTTGATTATCACCACCCTAATGGGTATGAAGTAGTATACATATGGGCTTTTGCATCAATACTCTACAGTTGTCTGAAAAAGTATTCATAATCTGAAAACAGTCATTAAGCTCAATGAAACAAAGACTCCTGGAGTCTGCATCATGCCAGTCTCAATTCTAGGCTGCTCAAGTCAACCAATTCATCTTGATTTATTCTGCAGACTCACTTATTCTCCAGGATTAGAGACAGAGCTGTTTTTTCCCACCCAAAATATGTGTCTTCTCTTTTCTAGAATAATGTCAATGCACAAAGCCTGGTGTGTACCAAACTAAAAACCACCTCGAGAATCTCATCACTATCAAAGAATCCGAATACCTGAATTTCCTAAGAAAACATGGTTTAACTTTTGGCTTGGTTATCCAGACTGAAAAAGAAGAAATGTGGTTATAACACTGTTACAGACTATGGTTGTTTTCACTTTGATTTTATACTTCTTCTTAGCTCAAAGTATTACTTAAGAGAAAATTAAAGAAAAAAATGAAAAACAAGGATAGATTCTGCTAATTAGGGCTGTTTTCATGTAGGACTGAAATGGGTACACACTTGAGACATCAGCTTGAAGTGCAGAGAAAGCAGGAATGTTAGCTTTTCCAGGTCTAAAAAAAGAGAGTAAATTGAACAAATTAAATGTATTCAGAAGGAAAACAGGTGCCCAAGTCAAATGGACATAGGCAAGTAGAAAGCACAGAAGTGCAAAGTAGAACAATTCTTGGCATCAGCAGATTAAAAGATTAGAAAAGAACTTTTTAATGAAAGAAAACAAACATCTACCTAAACAGAAAGCTTTTGTTCTTTCAATTTGAAATAATAAATATAGATTCTACCTCAAAATTTTAGGTTCTCTCTCCCAAAAGATTCTAAGCCAAGAGAAATTAAAATATTTCTCTCTTCATTTACACATATATATATTCATGCTTCTGGTTTATAAAATCATTTTACTGCTAAGGGGCATGTAGCAATAAGATGAGCCTCCTGTCTTGCCAATCAATCAATCAATCAATCAATCAATCAATTAATAAAACCACAACAGAGTTTTGGTCAAAATCAAGGAGATATTTTTCCCTCTCCTTGATCTCCCAATGGTGCCAAATCCTATCAATAATCCCTTTAGTAACTTTCATCAACTGATTCCCACTGATAGCTCTCAGAACGGCACCTCTTTAATTCTCTCACAGCCCATATTCTTCCTTCCTTTAATTGTGATTAAATAATTATATGTGTAGTTATTTGTTGAATATCTGTCTTTCCCACTGGATTTTAAGTTTCTCAGGAGTAGGAACAAATTACCTTATTCATTGCTATATATCTAGAAACTGGCATATTCCTGACACATAGTAGATACTCAACAAATATTTATTGAATCAATGAATAAATAAGCAGACAAATGAAAGCAGATTTGGGCTCATCCTAAGGAGCAGGACTGCTTTTCACAAATGGAATGAGTTGTCTCAGAAGGCAAAAATTTTAAAGCCAGTTATATAGCAAAATATGTTTCACAACAGTACAGCATGGAATGGAAATAAAGAAGGAGCAAACTGATGGCTAGAAATAAAGGAACTAGTTAATGGCCTAGAGGTTCAGTGAGGTAGAGTGAAGAGGCAATGCAATGAGATACTTGAGTAATAAATTACAAGAATAGGAGACTGTGATTAAAGAGTGGGATGCTTGATTATATGATTTTTTGAGTTGATAACATTTAAGGGTGATGTCAAGGTTCTGGCTATGTCCAGGAGAGAAGGTAGCTCAAGCTGAGTGGAGGAGCATGCTATTGTAGAACTGGGAATCCAAGCTCTGGGATGGGTAGTGCACCTGGATAGTGATATCATATGGGATTACAGGAGTTGCTTAAAGAGGAAGGAAGTCCAGGAGCTAGGTGCCAAAGTCATCAGTGTATGAGGGGCTGGTAGGTTGCTGCAATGAAAACAGTGAGAAGATCATATATCTCAATGTCATGAGCTTCAAAGAAGCAGGGTTATTTTATTTCTTCTTTTCTTTTCTTTCTTTTTCTTTTTTTTACAAGGGGCTGGAAGAACAAAGATTGGTAAGAGGCATTCATCATAAAGGAGGACAATCAACTCTGCTTTCCAACCCTGAGGTGTGCGGAGTGTGAGAGAACATTATGACCTTGAGAGATCTGCAGGGGAAGTGATGTTCTTGGGAGGTCAGGTTCTATTAAAGCAGGAGGTAGAAGAAAGTTTTGGAGAGGAACTGGAGGATATATCGGAGTTTGTTGATTGTAAAACAGGAATTACAGAGGATGGCAAGGAAGAGTTTGGGAAGAAAAGAAAGGTCAGGTCAGGAGACAGCAACTTGGGTGAATTGTCTAGGAAATGGAAGGTGATCAGAGGGGCTTACACTCCAAGTGTAAGGAAAATAGGCAGCTGTGGTGGATTTGGTCTTGAAAGGATTGTGGAGGAGGATGGACATTTAGGTCTAACTCTGGCCTGGAGTGAGGTCTACTGGTTGTTGCGTGGGGCTGTGCATTCCTTCTATCCATGATAAACTAATGTTGGCAACTGCAGTGAATGCAGCCTTGGCTGGCAGCAGTGAACAAGTCAACCTTGTGGTCATCTTCGTTGGGAGTGTAGGCTAGGGAAGCGTTGGGCATTGGTCATTTTTATGGATGTAGGCTGCTGCTTTCAATGGCGTTCGATGACCCTTCCCTCAACTATCTCATGGTGAGCAAATGGTCCTTCGGTATTCCAATCTCTCTGATTTTGTGATGGTTTTATAGTGCTCACCTACTCAATCTAGTTCTGCCCCTTGGGGACCATAGCCTAATAATTACTCTTCTCCTGACCATCCTTTTTTTTTTTTTTTTTTTTTTTTTTTTTTTGCGGTATGCGGGCCTCTCACTGTTGTGGCCTCCCCCGTTGCGGAGCACAGGCTCCGGACGCGCAGGCTCCGGACGCGCAGGCTCAGCGGCCATGGCTCACGGGCCCAGCCGCTCCGCGGCATATGGGATCCTCCCAGACCGGGGCACGAACCCGTATCCCCTGCATCGGCAGGCGGACTCTCAACCACTTGCGCCACCAGGGAGGCCCCTGACCATCCTTTAAGTCACTGCTACCATGTCCCTGTGACTTTCTTATCCCAAATATTCTCTTTAGGCTGAATGTGCACTATTATTTTTTAATTTAGGCAAAATTTATACAACATAAAAGCAACCATTTTAAAGTGTACAATTCAGAATACTATTTAGTACATTCACAATATTATGCAAACTTCACCCCTATCTAGTTGAAAATATTTTCATCAAAAGAAAATCCGGTACCCATTAAGCAGTCAGTCCCTCTCTCCCCTCCCCCTAGCACCTGGCGATCATCACTTTGCTTTCTGTCTCTATGAACTTATTTATTCTAGATATTTCATATAAATGGAATCACACAATATTTGTCCTTTTGTGACTGGCATCTTTCACTTAGCATAATGTTTTCAAGATTCATCTGTTTTACAGCATATATCAGGATTTCATTCCTTTTTATGGCTGAGTCATATTCCATAGCATAGGTAAATCTGTATTAAATTTAAAGCAAATTTCTCACTGTATTCCCCCCAAAAATGTTTTCAACAAATGTAAGATCCATCCATATGATTCAAAGACATCCATATGAAAAAAAGCTTTGATAAAAGTCAAAAAACCCCAGCATTGGTGAACTCAGTGAGAGGAATTTAGTGAGAGGCTAAGCTGATGTGGTGCAAGTCTTCTAGAAATCTACCTTGATATAAGAGCAGAATTTTAAATGTATGAAAAAGTGAATGGATTGCATGCATATTTGACAATGGTCACTACATAGCTCCCACACACACCATAAATAAATAAGGAAAGAAAGAAAGAAAGAAAGAAAGAAAGAAAGAAAGAAAGAAAGAAAGAAAGGAAGGAAGGAAGGAAGGAAGGAAGGAAGAAAGAAAGGAAGAAAGAAAACTTTGGATGGGACCTAAGGTTGCTCCTTCTCTCTGACAAGGGCCTCAAGTGTTGGGATACCATGTAGACATCATGCAACCCTGGGGCATGATATAATTTTGGCTGGGTGCCAGAAGACCAAAACTAGCTTTCTGAAGAAAGCTCTGGCTATTTCTACAATTTTTAAAGAAGAACAGAAATGTCCAGAAAACTAATAGAGTAACAAAGATATCCAGAAAAATAATGACTAAGAAGAAAAGGTAAAGTCTTCCCTTTTAAAAAAATGTCATTTATAGTTTATGACCAGGAAGGGGTTTGTTTATCCATTTATCCATCCTTTTGTTTAACTGATATTTACTGAATGCTGGACCTTCTCCTTCTGGAAATATGGAGGATTAATATTCTGAAAACCCCTACCAGTATAATATTAACAATTGCTAGGTGGATTACAACAGCTTGCTTTAAGTGAATAGCTGAGCTTACAAAAAACAATGGAAATCTCAGAGGACAAAAATGACTAGGGAGCAGGGACCTGACCATCCAAGACTTTGTAAGCCAACGTAAGGGCTTTAGATTTTACTCTGAGTGGGATGAGAAGCCGTTGGAGGGTTTTGAACAGGGGAGTGAAGTGGTCTGACTTGTGTTCTTTTGTGCTTGTTATCTTCTCCCCCTGTCCAACTGTCATCTAGCATCCATTCCCACCATTCCCTGCTCAGTGTCCTGGGGGGCGGGGGCTGACCTCTGCAGATTGCATCACCAAGTCACTGGTGGGCTGGTTTCCAATTGGTTTAACTAATTAGGGGCTCCTAAAGGAGACTAGAGAATGAGAAGAGACAGTGGTCAGGGTGTTTCTCACCCATTCTTTTCCCGCTTTGGTGCTCTTTCTGGAAGCAGCTGCATCCTTCCTCCACTATGACTTCTCCTCTAGGGTCCCAGTCCTCACTGGGTCATGATACACTATCTCCTCCCCTTGAATTTTTAGTCCCAGACATGCATCAGCTTCCTATATTGCCAGTCCCTGGATAGCTCATTTTCTTTTGTTTGTTCTCTTAACTTTGTTGTTAATCTGTTGTAAGTGGCCCCTCCATTAAAGGCTCTTAAGTGGGTGAAGAATTCACCCATCTGGGGTCAATTTTGTTTCTGGATGGGCCCCTGAATGATACACATTTTAGCTGAATCACTTAACTTATTTTGTTGGAAACAGGCTATAAGAGGAAAAGAGTAGAAACATGGAGTCCAGGTGGGAGGCTTTTGCAGCAATAACATAGATGAGAGATGATGGTGGTTTGGAGGTGCAATAAAATAGAAGTGAGTGAATGCTGAAAATATTTTGATAAAGCCAAAAAATTGCTGACATATTGGCTATGAGTTGTGAGAAGAAGAGAGGAGTCCCAGTTAACTCCAAATCTTTGGCTTAAGTAACTGGAAGGATGGGGTTATAATTTCCTGAGATGGGAAAGGCTGTGGGAAGAGCCCACCAGATTTGGAGGAAATTCAGAAGTTCAGTTCGATATATGTACAATTTGAGAGGCTTATAAAGGAACTAAATGGAAATATGAGGTAGGCATTTGGCTGAGAATGGGGAACATTCCCAGGGCAGGGGGATGGGCTGGATGGAAACATAAATTTGAAAGTCATCAGCATTTAGCTGGTAATCAAAGTGAAGAGACTGGATTGGATCATCAAGTTTGTGAAGGTAAATAAGAAGAGAAAAGCAGTGGGCACTGGAGCACTCCAAAGATTTTGTGGTTGGACAGATGAGGGAGAATCAACAAATGAAACAGAGAAGGACTAGTCAGGGAAGTAGGAGGAAATCTAGGAGCTGATTGGTCAAATAAGATGAGGACAGATAACTGGCTTCTGGCTTCATTGAAGTGGAAGACCTTGGCAAGAGCAGTCTCAGGTGTGGTTGGAAGCCTGATTGGACAAGGGTTGAGAGAATTGAAGGAAAGGACTTAGAAACACAGGTCTAGACGTGTCTTTGGGGTGTAGCAGGAGTACTGGCACTTCTGGGTCTTCTTGGCTCCAGGTTGGTCCCCACTTCAACATGTCTTCCGAGCTCCTTCTAGCACTGCAGCTTAACCATCAAGAGCATAGTTTCCAGAACCGACTGGCCCTGGTTCAAAACCCCAGCCGTGTCTCTTACTAGCTCTGTGACTAAGGCAACTTTCTTAACCTCTCTGAGACTTTTAAAAATGGGGATAATAATGGTATCCACTGGGGAGCAGTAATATTTAAGTTTTATAAAGGTTAAATAAGGTAATAAATATGGAGTGTTGAGCTCTACAGCTATTGTTATTGTCTTTTTAAAAATGCTAATCCGATTATGTCAGTGACTCTTCCTTTCTATTACCCTCCATCATACATGTCCTAATTTTATATGCAGACTATCTCCTTTACATCTTAGCCTCCAGAAATGTAAATGTACCTGTAGGCCCTGAAACCTGCTAGGGCAAAAAGCTAGAGCTGCTTTGCTCTCTTCAGGACTTACCTTTAGGAGGTGCCATTAACAAGAATGTCCACTAGAGGGTGAGCAAGGAAAGAAGGAGGAGAAAGCTGAAATTAATCCAGTCTTTTGGGTTAGCTCTACTGAAGTTTAACACACTATAAATTTGTCTGAAATAATGTTCTTTTCCCATTCTTTCTTTTTTTAAAATTTAATTTAATTTAATTTGTTTTTTATACAGCAGGTTCTTATTAGTTATCTATTTTATACATATTAGTGTATACATGTCAATCCCAATCTCCCAATTCATCACACCACCACCACCCCCTCCCCACTCTCCCCCCTTGGTGTCCATACATTTGTTCTCTACACTTGTGTCTCTCAAAATAATATTTTGATTGTGTGGTGCTTGCAATTATCAGGGGCGCTCTACCATGGATAACCAGGAGTTAGTCTAATGTTTATAAAAAGAAAGGAGAGAGACAGAGAGAGACAGAGACTGAGAGGAGAAGAAGAAGAGGAAGAAGAAGAAGAAGGAGGAGAAGGAGAAGGAGGAGAACGAGAAGGAGAAGAAGGAGAAGAAAGAAGAAGGAGAAGAAAGAAGAAAGAAGAAGAAGAAGAAGAAGAAGAAGAAGAAGAAGAAGAAGAAGGAGAAGAAGGAGAAGAAGGAGAAGGAGGAGAAGGAGGAGAAGGAGGAGAAGGAGGAGAAGAAGGAGAAGAAGGAGAAGGAGAAGGAGGAGAAGGAGGAGAAGGAGGAGAAGGAGGAGAAGGAGGAGAAGAAGGAGAAGAAGGAGAAGAAGAAGAAGAAGAAGAAGAAGAAGAAGAAGAAGAAGAAGAAGAAGAAGAAGAAGGAGAAGAAGGAGAAGGAGAAGGAGAAGAAGGAGAAGGAGAAGGAGGAGAAGGAGAAGGAGAAGGAGAAGAAGGAGAAGAAAGAAGAAGAAGAAGAAGAAGAAGAAGAAGAAGAAGAAGAAGAAGAAGAAGAAGAAGGAGGAGGAGGAGGAGGAGGAGAACGAGAAGGAGAAGAAGGAGAAGAAGAAGAAGAAGAAGGAGGAGGAGGAGGAGGAGGAGGGGAGGGGAGGGGGAGGAGGGGGAGGAGGAGGAGGAGGAGAAGAAGAAGAAGGAGAAGAAGAAGGAGAGGGAGAAGAGGAAGAGGGAGAAGAGGAAGAAGAAGAAGGGGAGGAGGAGAAGGAGGAGATTGGAAGGATGGAAGGAATGAAGGGAGGAAGGAAGGAAGTGAGGAAGGAAATAGGAAAGGAAGAAGGGAGAATCTAACAATAATGTCCTTGGTCAGCAGCTCTTTTTTTCTCAGGGTAGGTGTTAGAGGCCAGACTACGAAAGGGGTGGGGAAAGAGGAACAGAAGAGGTGGGGGAAGGGGAGGGATCGGGGAGGGGGAGGATGTGAACCTTGGTTAGAGAAATAAAAGAAAGTAAGCCTTTCTGGGGACAGTGAGTGCAATCTCCCTGTACATCCATCCTTGGGCAAGGACCCAGAGACCTCTGGTGCTGAGCCCAGAGGCTGAAGTGCTACAGAAGAACCAGAGAAGGACGGAGCAAAGCCATGGTAAGTTTTCAGCCTAAAAGATTTCCAGATGCTCAGATAGAACCTCTTCTTGGGATGCAGAGGCAAGTAGCAAAGGAAAAGAAGCAACTCATTTCCTTTTTGGTTTTAAAAAAGCCAAAACTAAAAATGCTGAGTCTAATTTAAAAAGTGCTCCTAGAATCTTTCTCAGATGTGCTGATTTCTTCTCCTTGACTTGTCTCTGGTGAGGTTCTTGAAGAAGTACTACTATCTGGTTGAAATTAGCACTCTTGTGACTAAAGATTGGCGCTACCTGAGAATTGATACACTTCAGAAAAGATGGTGTTAAGGTGTGAAGAAAATTTGTGGTTTTGTCATTTGAGTTGCTCAAAATGTTTCTTTCTAGTTGAAAAATAAATGAACTCCTTTTTTTTAGTAGTGTCTGTTTGGTTACCTAATTCTTTTAGGTATTTGAAGTATTGACCCATCATAGTCAAGTGTGAGATTTTTTTTTTTTTTGCGGTATGCGGGCCTCTCACTGTTGTGGCCTCTCCCGTTGCGGAGCAAAGGCTCCGGACGTGCAGGCCGGGTGGCCATGGCTCACGGGCCCAGCTTCTCCACGGCATGTGGGATCCTCCCGGACCAGGGCACGAACCCGTGTCCCCTGCATCAGCAGGCAGACTCTCAACCACTGCACCACCAGGGAAGCCCCCAAGTGTGAGATTTTAACATTAAATCTAGACATCAATAGTTCATTAAAGACCGAAGAACACTTTAAAAATACACATACTAAATATCAAATAGTTTCATCTGACAGCTCAGCAGATAAGTAGATACAAAAAAATTACTAAAATGTGGAAAAAATCAGAACAGTAACAATCAGCAACTTGAGGCTAAAATATGAAAAAAACAATAACATCAACTATGCATCAGTTTTCAGGCAAATTTAATTCTAGTTTTTCACCCATGTCTGAGAAATCTCTTGCCTCAGACAGGTTTAGTAGGCATAAGTGTTATACTTTGAACTTTGAGAAGTTGTAGGCACCTCCTCAAGTTGCTATAAAATTGTGATTTAGAGCATAAGTCTGAGTATAATTTTGTATTTTATTTGCAGAAATTTCCATGGAAATGTCAGAGTGCTCAGAGGGGCTTATGGAATGTTTTTGAGCTGTGGGCCTGGACTGTGCTCTGTTGTGGTATGTTATGATATTTATATATTACTAAGCTTTTTAAAAAATTTATGTTCATTTTTTGGTAAATGTCCACTGGGTGTACATATTCACAGGTAAAATTATTAGGTAGATAGCTACCCTTTCTACAAACATCCCTTTTCTTCCTCTCACTTCCCCAGAAAACTCCTAACCTTGTCCCACCCTTTGCTGTAGGGTTTATTTTATGACATTCTTTACTCATTAATCATAACTGTCTCCTAGTTCTCTGTACATTTTTGATATGTTTAAGTTGATCAAGATTAATTATGTTTTCTTTGCATCTGTTATTCCTTGTTCAGAATCCTTAGGAAAGTATAAAAATTGGATCTGTGTTTTCTTTGGTATTTCTCCATAGTATTTGCTCTACACAGTGAAAACTCAACAAATGGTGATGGCTGTGAAAACCTTTACCTTATGGTATAACAGTGTTTCACATAGATCATACCATGCTTAGAATGGCATATATTATTATGGTATCATTGTGTAATTATGTGTTTGTTTTGGTTTCTTCAAAGCCCTCATATTTGAAGCACCCATATGATTATCATACACCATCAGTTGAGTATCTTTGTGTGCATAACATAATCTAAATCAGTTTCATAATCCTACATCATTTGGTTTTGTCAATTGTTCCTTTTATTATGTAGTTAGATATATAAGGCTTGGACTGTGTGCTTTCCCCAGAAGAAGCTCCTCCTATGGTAAAACATTATCTTTTTGATATAAAAGAGATTACTTAAAAGTATGCCATTATTCCTGTTCTTATTTTACTTCTCCCTTAGAAACACAAATATTGGCCTTTAGGAAATTATCCCAAAATAAAAGAGTGGACAGTAAATTTTAGGGCTATATGATATTACACTTAAATTAAACTTAAATGATTGACAGCTGCTAAGAAAAAGAAATATGAATTTCTAAAAAATGTTGGTTAAATTTTACTTGAAAGAATTTTGAGAAAAAACTGTTTTATGAAAATAAATCTAAAAAGCCACCAAATTCATCTAAAATAGAGCTATGAGCAAAAGTATTCTATATCATGGTGAAAAGTGATTAAGACTAGAACTTCTAGGTTCTACTTCAAATCTGCAAATGACTAATTCCATCACCTCAAGAGGGTAACTTACCCTCTTGAGGTGTCAGCTTCCTTGTCTCTGGCAGCCTCAGCCCGGATTAGATCTGGGCTCTTTTCAGCTATAACCACGAGGCTACATAGTTCACACTGATGTCTTTCAGATTTCTTCTCACATCATGGAACCGATTGCTGGACTTACCATTATTCTAAAAGACCCATGACCTGGGAAAAGGCTAGAATGTTCTGCAGAAAAAATTACACGGATTTAGTTGCCATACAAAACAAGAGGGAGATTGAGTACCTGAACAAGACGCTTCCCTTCAGTCCTAAATACTACTGGATAGGAATCCGGAAGGTAGGAGGGGCATGGACCTGGGTAGGGACCAACAAATCTCTCACCCAAGAAGCGGAGAACTGGGGTGATGGGGAGCCCAACAACAAGAAGAGTAAAGAAGACTGTGTGGAGATCTACATCAAGAGGGAAAAAGACGCAGGGAAATGGAATGACGACGCCTGCCACAAAGCAAAGACAGCCCTCTGCTACACAGGTAGGAGGGAGCAGACTGCTTCTCTGAGAATGATGGCACTAACCCCATGGAAACCTGGTGGGGCAGAGCAGTTGCCAGGGCATTCTGAAATAAGTCCAGTCCTCTAAATAAGCTTGAGTCAGGTCACTTCTGAGCATTTTTGGTGTGGGAGGCTCGTCCCTATACCCAAAGTCTATACCCCTGAATCACTTTTACATCAAGATGATAAATATATGTGGAAAGTAAGGAGGAAGAGCTAGACAACCAGTGTGGCTGATAATAAGGCAAGTGGAAGCAGAGAGATGGAACCAGCCAAGAGCTGAGGCTCACGTCACCTATTTCCTCCTCGTAAAGTAGACGGCTTGGTGCCATGTTTCCTTCTTGGCCTAATCTTATTTAATTCTATATAATGAAACTTTGCAGTGTTTCATTATCTGTGGTGTATGAAAACTTCTGTAGAGACCATGATGACAGTTCCAAAGCAATCAACATTTTTTCCAAGTCATTTTTAACAGTGAAACATAGTTCATTTGGTTTCTTGTAAATTGGACTCTCTAGTAATGTAGCAGGTTCAGATTTTCTAATCTCTATTCAGTACTTTCTATAAAGAGAGGGATTGCCAAACATACTGCAGAAACGATTGGGGTCAGGTCATAGTTTAATCCACTTACTACCTTAAAATCAAAGAAATTTCAAGAGTTTCAATGTAGTCAGTAAGTTCCTTCAAACGTTATAGAGTATTAGCATTAGTAAATTCATTCTTAAAAAAATGCCTATGGCTGTATGACAAGTATATTACATAAATAAAAATTTTAGCATATGATTTTTATGCAAAAAATGCTATTAATGTACAAATAAAATTTTCCTGTTTATTAAAGTAGTCACAGCCCCAAAGCTATCTATGTCTAAAGAAATGACTAGGAGTACTATAAAAGTATTCATCTTAATATAATTTCTCACCCCCTTAAAGCTTCTTGTCGACCCTGGTCATGCAGCGGCCACGGACAATGTATGGAAATCATCAATAATTACACCTGCAACTGTGATTTGGGGTACTACGGGCCCCAGTGTCAGTTCGGTAAGTCACTTTTGTTCCTTTGTTTCTTCCTATGTAAAGTATTGTAGTTTACGAAAGTTGGTTGAAGGAAAATCATACTAGCCATTCTGAGAAATGAGAAGTTTTGATCAGTAGGCTATGCTTGCACAATATTGTTACCTTTCCGTAAAGATTTCATAAGTCAGCATGAAGTTTCAATTCACTTCTCAAAAAGTCTTTTTGAGTGATACAAAGAATATTGCTTTGGGATAAAAGCTGTAAGGATTACAATAATGAATCAGGTTTGGTAGGACTTCATAATCAAGTAAGCTTGCTGGATTCATTAGAACTCTGAAACTGAAAGAAACAATAACATTTATCATTAGGAGGGTGAGTTACCCAGAAGGTAATCTTGCTTTTTCACGTCATCCTCAAGATCATGACAGGGCAAGGCCAACAAGAAAAGTTCACATCATGATATACAGTATCTGTTGGAAAATATAATAATAAATCCAATGCATTTACTTGGGCTGGCATTTCAGGGGGTACAAGGATAAATCTATTACAGACCCTGACCTTAAAGGATTTACAGTTAAGTAGTGGAAATTATACATGCTTATAATTTAATGTGATGGAAAGCCAGATACGCTGGAGTAAGCCTGTGGAGACTGAAAGCTGCCTAATGAAGGAATCTGCCCTTTATTTGACAATGAGAGGCCACTTAGTATCTAAACACCTTCATTTAGGGCCATTACCCTAGAAGTGGTACATAAGATGGATTGAACAAAAAGAGAGATGCTGGAGAGCATCATCAGGGGTCTATTGAAGTCATTCAGAGTCATGGTGGTAGGAACAGAAAGGAAAGAATTCGTAGATTCAAAGACATGGAGTCTTTGACCTAGTCAACTCACTACTGAAAGAAACTTCACGTCTTTCGATTGATACTGGTTGAGTTTCAGAACTATGTTTGAAGTATCTGGTGCATAAAATAGAAAATTATAATAAGAAAAAAAGCAGTGCTTGCAATGAATAGATAAAGAATTAAAGCCAAAATAAATGTAAATGATCAACCAACTGGAACAGATCTGACTCATTTCAGTCAATTCCTGAGCCATGACTTCTACCAATACTTTACTTTCACTCGATTTCTAAATTTAAAAAAATTCTTATGTCATTGGCATGCCCATTTCACTCCTTTTTGAAGATTTTACTCTGTTTTTGTCTTGGTTTCCATCATATCAGTCTTTCCTGGTTTTCTTTCTACCTATGATCGTTTCTCCTTGGGTTTCTTCATGGACACTTATCCAAGCCCATACACTTATTATTATATCTCACCTTACGTCTTTTGTCCATTGCTCTTCTAACTTTATGTGCCCCCTTTGGTCAAACCTAGCAACTTATGTGTACTCACAAATCTACATGAACTTTGGACTGACAAATATGTATCCAGCCCCGAACTCCAAATACGCTAAGCATAACCTTAGGGATGCCCAAAAGACTGAAAAATCAATTGTCCCCAGCCAGCTTTCCTTTTTGTATTCCTTATCTCAGTGTGTGGTTCCACGATTTATATGGGTACTCTGGTATAAAACTCTCTCACCTCCCCTTACATTTATGCAAAGTAACACACTACTCTTTTTTTTTTTAAACACCTTTATTGGAGTATAATCTTAACAATGGTGTGTTAGTTTCTGCTTTATAACAAAGTGAATCAGCTATATATATATGCATATATCCCTATATCACCTCGCTCTTGAGCCTCCCTCCCACCCTCCCTATCTCACCTCTCTAGGAGAGCACCGAGCTCATCTCCCTGTGCTATGCAGCTGCTTCTCACTAGCTATCGGTTTTATATTTGATAGTGTATATATGTACATGCCACTCTCTCACTTTGTCCCAGCTTACCCTTCCTCCTCCCCGTGTCCTCAAGTCCATTCTCTAGTAGGTCTGCATCTTTATTCCCACCCTGCCCCTAGGTTCTTCATGACCACTTTCCATTTTTTAAGATTCCATATATATGTGTTAGCATATGGTATTTGTTTTTCTCTTCTGACTTACTTCATTCTGTATGACAGACTCTAGGTCCATCCACCCCACTACAAATAACTCAATTTCGTTTGAGTAATATTCCATTGTATATATGTGCCACATCTTCTTTATCCAATCATCTGTCGATGGACACTTAGGTTGCTTCCATGTCTTGGCTATTGTAAATAGAGCTGCAATGAATATTGTGGTACATGACCCTTTTTGAATTATGGTTTTCTCAGGGTATATGTCCAGTAGTGGGATTGCTGGGTCGTATGGTAGTTCTATTTTTAGTTTTTTAAGGAACCTCCATACTGTTCTCCATAGTGGCTGTATCAATTTACATTCCCACCAACAGTGCAAGAGGGTTCCCTTTTCCCCACACCCTCTCCAGAATTTTTTGTTTGTAGACTTTTTGATGATGGCCATTCTGACTGGTGTGAGGTGATACCTCATTATAGTTTTGATTTGTATTTCTCTAATGATTAGTGATGCTGAGCATTCCTTCATGTGTTTTTTGGCAATCTGTATATCTTCTTTGGAGAAATGTCTCTTTAGGTCTTCTGCCCATTTTTGGATTGGGTTGTTTGTTTTTTTGATATTGAGCTGCATGAAATGCTTGTAAATTTTGGAGATTAATCCTCTGTCAGTTGCTTCATTTGCAAATATTTTCTCCAATTCTGCGGGTCATCTTTTCATCTTGTTTATGGTTTCTTTTGCTGTGCAAAAGCTTTGAAGTTTCATTAGGTCCCATTTGTTTATTTTTGTTTTTATTTCCATTTCTCTAGGAGGTGGGTCAAAAAGGATATTGCTGTGATTTATGTCACAGAGTGTTCTGCCTATGTTTTCCTCTAAGAGTTTGATAGTGTCTGGCCTTACATTTAGGTCTTTAATCCATTTTGAGTTTACTTTTGTGTATGGTGTTAGGGAGTGTTCTAATTTCATTCTTTTACATGTAGCTGTCCAGTTTTCCCAGCACCACTTATTGAAGAGGCTGTCTTTTCTCCATTGTATATTCTTGCCTCCTTTATCAAAAACAAGGTGACCATAGGTGTGTGGGCTTATCTCTGGGCTTTCTATTCTGTTCCATTGATCTATCTTTCTGTTTTTGTGCCAGTACCATACTGTCTTGATTACTGTAGCTTTGTAGTACAGCCCGAAGCTTGGGAACCTGATTCCTCCAGCTCCGCATTTCTTTCTCAAGATTGCTTCGGCTATTAGTGGTCTTTTGTGTTTCCATACAAATTGTGAAATTTTTTGTTCTAGTTCTGTGAAAAATGCCATTGGTAGTTTGATAGGGATTGCAATCAATCTGTAGATTGCTTTGGGTAGTATAGTCATTTTCACAATATTGATTCTTCCAATCCAAGAACATGGTATATCTCTCCACCTGTTTGCATCATCTTTCAATTCTTTCATCAGTGTCTTATAGTTTTCTGCATACAGGTCTTTTGTCTCCTTAGGTAGGTTTATTCCTAGGTATTTTATTCTTTTTGTTGCAATGGTAAATGGGAGTGTTTCCTTAATTTCACTTTCAGAAATTTCATCATTAGTGTATAGGAATGCAAGAGATTTCTGTGCATTAATTTTGTATCCTGCAACTTTACCAAATTCATTGATTAGCTCTAGTAGTTTTCTGGTAGCATCTTTCGGATTCTCTATGTATAGCATCATGTCATCTGCAAAGAGTGACAGTTTTACTTCTTCTGTTCCGATTTGGATTCCTTTTATTTCTTTTTCTTCTCTGATTGCTGTGGCTAAAACTTCCAAAACTATGTTGAATAAGAGTGGTGAGAGTGGGCAACCTTGTCTTGTTCCTGATCTTAGTGGAAATGGTTTCAGTTTATCACCATTGCGGATGATGTTGGCTGTGGGGTTGTCGTATATGGCCTTTATTATGTTGAGGTAAGTTCCCTCTATGCCTATTTTCTGGAGGGTTTTTATCATAAATGGGTGTTGAATTTTGTCAAAAGCTTTTTCTGCATCTACTGAGATGATCATATGTTTTTTCTTCTTCAATTTGTTAATATGGTGTATCACATTGATTGATTTGCATATATTGAAGAATCCTTGCATTCCTGGGATAAGCCCCACTTCATCATGGTGTATGATCCTTTTAATGTGCTGTTGGATTCTGTTTGCTAGTATTTTGTTGAGGATTTTTGCATCTATGTTCATCAGTGTTATTGGCCTGTAGTTTTCTTTCTTTGTGACATCCTTGTCTTGTTTTGGTATCAAGGTGATGGTGGCCTCGTAGAATGAGTTTGGGAGTGTTCCTCCTTCTGCTATATCTTTGAAGAGTTTGAGAAGGATAGGTGTTAGCTCTTCTCTAAATGTGTGATAGAATTCGCCTGTGAAGCCATCTGGTCCTGGGCTTTTTTTTTGCTGGAAGGTTTTTAATCACAATTTCAATTTCAGTGCTTGTGACTGGTCTGTTCATATTTTCTATTTCTTCCTGGTTCAGTCTTGGAAGGTTACTACTCATTTTTATAACTTACTGTTTCTCCAATTTGTCTTCTACTCATTAACTCTACACTATTGCCTTCATTACCTTCCTCCTAGATTATTGCAGTCATTTCTGAGCTGAGTTCCACATCTTTAAATTAGCTCCTCTCAAATATATTATTCATACTATAGGCAATCTGATCAATTTTAAATATTAAGTAAACATCACACATATGTGACCATCCACCCTTTAGTTTCTACCTACCATTCGTCCTATAGAATAAAATCTAAACTCCTCAAGGCATAGAGTAATGTTTGATATATAGTAGATACTCATTAAACCAATGGAAAAAGATAAAGGCATTTTGTCTTAGCTCCTATCTTTCTCCCTAATCTCATCTCACATCACCCCTTGCCTCCTCTTTCCTTCTAGTAACATCAAAATGCTTGTAGTTCTCCACACTTACCATATTGCTTTGTATATCAATCATTGACTTGCTCAGGGCTTTCTCATTTTGCACATGACTAACACACCGTTCATCTGGAAGATAACAGTTCAGGGACCATTTCTCTCAGGAAGCTTTCTTTGGATGCCAAGACAGGCTAAGCATCCCTGTTCTGTGTTCCAATAGCTCCATATATTTCTTTCTTATTTATCCCACATTTGTTGAAGTCATCGATTTTCTTGTCTGTATTCCCCAGTAGACTGACAGCAACTTGAGATCAGTCAGCATCTTATTAATCACTGCATCTGTAAGATTGAGACTAGACACTTGCTTGTGGGCATGAACTGTATGGGACAACATAAGTTACTTTCATTTGGACTTGTACTGTATATGGAAAATATTAAAATTCTTCTAATTTCTTGAATTCATTCTTCATTGAACTTTCAAGAAGAAGTTTAAAATGATGGCTTAAATTTGATAAGGAATAAGACACAAGAGTTGCAATATTTGCCTAAATGACATGGCAGGGTCTAAAACATGAAGATTGAATTCCAAGTCTTAATTTGATCTATTACACCACCAATCAGGCAAGGAAGTAGACATACTTTCTGGAGAGGACTGGCAAAATCAAAAGAACTAAAGTTCTGGAACTGAGCTAGAGATGGGGAAGACAGAATCCAGGCTAAGATGCTTCCTAAAGCTTTTATCTTCTCCCCTTTTAAAGAAGACCAGTTATGGACACCCAGTCTTTCTCCGAACTTCCTATTTTCAACAGTCTAGTATACTCAGGGGCTTTGATGTGACAGTTATTTCCAAACTGAGCTGGTCATTCCCACTTAAACCTATCTATATTTAAAGGCTCTCTCCCCAGGTAATGCCAAAGATAATAAGATTACCTAATGTTTAATTAAAGCTTCCTATGAGCCAGGCTCTAAGTCCTTGACTTGCATTAAATTACTTAATTCCCACACCAACTTTAGGAAGTCAATACAATTATCATTATCCCTCTTTCAGAGATAAAGAAGCTAAGCTGAAGGGTTAAGTCACCATGCTTAAAGGCACTTGTTTATCAAGTATCAGAGCTAAGATTCAAACCCAGTCATCAGGTCCCTGGAACACTGCCCAGTGTTTTTTTTTTCTTATTGAAGTGACTCAGTGTGAGCCTTTGGAGGCCCCAGAGCTGGGTACCATGGCCTGTATTCACCCTTTGGGAAACTTCAGCTTCACATCACAGTGTGCCTTCAACTGCTTTGAGGGAACAGACATAGTTGGGATTGAAGAAACCACTTGTGGACCATTTGGAAACTGGTCATCTCCAAAGCCAACATGTCAAGGTGAGTAACTGTTCAGACTAGAGGTTTTGTCATGGCAATCCTGTGTTTATAGACTGAGAAAATGTAGTAGAGTCTTGCTAAGAAGTCTGTATCCTCTTTTGAAGCATAATTTAACCTAACTTAGATTATACTGTGATGATTTTCAAAGAGGTTATTTTTACTAATTAAACAGAAAAACCACAAACAAAAAATAACAACCAAATATCTCTGAGACTACGTCACAGAATATATATATAATTTTCAGCAATACAGTGTGGTTATACTGTTTTTTTTTTTTTTATGGCTGTGTTGGGTCTTCGTTTCTGTGCGAGGGTCACTCTTCATCGCGGTGCGTGGGCCTCTCACTATCGCGGCCTCTCTTGTTGCGGTGCACAGGCTCCAGACGCACAGGCTCAGTAATTGTGGCTCATGGGCCCAGTCGCTCCACGGCATGTGGGATCTTCCCAGACCAGGGCTCGAACCCGTGTCCCCTGCATTGGCAGGCAGACTCTCAACCACTGCGCCACCAGGGAAACCCTGTACTGCATTTTTATTTTATTTTATTTTTATTTTCTCATTGCTATGGCATAAATCATCAGTCTTGCTGAACTGCAGTTGAATTTTTGTTGTTCTCTCCTTTCAATAACACCTATTTTATGTGGTGTCCTACTTAACAGCAAGCAATTTCCTTTTTTGGAGTCGGGGGGCTAGAGGTCTTTTTTGATTGTTTTATTTGGTTTATTCTTAAAATCATTTTTTAGATTTCCTCCTCCATGAACTCTCAGGAGAATAGCAAATTCTGTGAAAAACAAAAACACAATCTCTTGATTTTTTTTTTCATTTGAAATATGGTGTTCTTTGGTTTTTTCTTGTTTACTGTCAAGAAGATTATCCCTTTAGGGGAAGAACTGGTGGTGTCTAAACTTGTGAAGTTTTGGTTACATTTTCTACATTTATGCTTTTGACTCACTAGTTTAAGTGGCTGAATTCTCAAAAGAACTATCCAAATCATTTTTTGAAATCATAGAACTAATTGACCAACCTGCTGAATTTTATAAAAGTTGAGGGACTTGCTTCAGAGAATGGGGATGTTTTTCAAAACTGCTTGGGTAGACTTTAGAAGAGGTGAAAGAGTGGAAATTCTCTACATTCATTGATAATGCACCATAAGAGCTCTTGAGGCCAAGGCCACGTAGCATGGCACTTCCAGCAGATGGAGTGTTACCAGGGCTGGGGCAGCAATCTGAAAAAGCCAACCCTCCCCTCCTCTCCCCAATGCCCCCCTGCCCAGCCAGGGCTTTCTGTGTTCTCCTGGCTTCACCTCTGACTCACCACTCTCCATCATTCTCAAGAAAATAAACTCTGGAAGCATCATCAGAAGTAATTTCTAGAAATTAGAAATGTTAGATTCATGTCAATGGCTCCACAGTTGAGTTAGGCAGTTTGCCTAAAAACTGTTTGTCATGGGAGGGTCTCTGCTCAGAAATACTGATTTTTTCTTTTTCACTGAAGTGATTCATTGTGAGCCTCTAACAGCACCCGATTTTGGAACCATGGACTGTAATCACCCCCTGGTCAACTTCAGCTTTACCTCCATGTGTACCTTCAGCTGCTCAGAAGGAGCTGAGTTAATTGGGGAAAAGAAAACTGTTTGTGGATCATCTGGAAATTGGTCCAGCCCTAGTCCAATATGTCAAAGTGAGTAAGTTTGCCTCAATATATTAAAGACTTAAAGAGGTAGCTGATTGATAAGCAGATGGTGGGGAAAGATAGATTAAACTTTTAAGTTTATTTTGCTAAATGTATGTCGCTTAAAAACATTTGTACACATTAATTTACCATAAAATCCTTGGCTGCTCTTGCCTCTTCCTTCAATGACAGTGATTTCCCTTTTTTTTCAGCCAATTCTCAACTCCTTCTATCTTAACCCTTAACATCTAAACTCACTGTCTATACTGACTTATTTCTTATCCATTTTTCTATTCCACTACAATCTCACTTCTCTGTTAGTCTACTAAAATGTCTCTACAAAAGTCACCAATGACCACCTAATTCCCAAAGTAATGGATACTTCTCAATTATCACTAAGCTGATGCCTCCCAAATCTGTCTGTGCATAAGAGGATGTGTCTTCCTCATCTCTATATACCCTCCACCTGACACAGCACCTGGAAACAGATGCTAAATTAATCCACATTAAATTAGCATGTGAAAGAATAGCTACCCATGTTTTCTCTGGAGACTATCTATACCAGTGACAGAAGTCTTTAAATGGTAGGATTTGTAGAAGCTGATCTCTCTGTGGCCCGGGGCCAGGAAGTGAGGTAGAGAACTGGGGACATGGCATGGGGTCTTTAGGGGAGGATTGTACATCAGGCTTATGGGGCATTTCCTTTTAAGGCTGGACTAGTGTCCGTTTCCTCATCCTCACGCAGCCCATAGGTGTCCTTTGTTTGGATCCTCTGGGAACTTGCACCTCCTTTCCATTATACATTTCGGTGTGGGGATGGAAGCACCTTGAAAGGGTTCATCAAAGTAATGTGAAGAATAAGGGACAGTCAGATGCTGTGCCAATATACAAAAGTAAGTTTCTTCAATTGGTGGTATCAGAAGATAGGTTTTTTCATACCAGTATTTTTTCAGTAAAGGTCCCCACATGAACTTAGTTCATACTTATAAGAGGATATATAGATGTATCCTTTTACTTATTTGTGAGGGAAAAGGTAGGACTACATCATTTGAAAGACAGATTAGTGCAGGTCCTTGGCATGTAACAGCATGTGCATATGTCTGCACAGCTGCTTCAAAGCATTAATAGATTCCTTTTTTTTTAACATCTTTACTGGAGTATAATTGCTTTACAATGGTGTGTTAGTTTCTGCTTTATAAAAAAGTGAATCAGCTATACATATATGTATATCCCCATTGCAGCTCTATTTACAATAGCCAGGACAGAGAATAGATTCCTTTTATTGATAAGTTGCCTGGTTCAGATCACTGGCTTTTATTTTTCCTGAAGTTGTACTTAACTTTTTAGCTCTTCTCTGTGTTTGAGTCCCAGCCACTGAACAAGGCCATGGAGCTAAATACAATGATGACCACTTTTTGCCAAAATATTTAGGTACATCTCTCAGGAATTCCATGAATCACAGATCTGTGTATTGAGATTCTATAGGTGTTGAGCTAGAAAAGCTGGTCTAGTCTTTTCTCTGCTATAGACTCATCATGGGCTTCCCCATGCCGATTTCCTCATCTGTCAAATAGCATCAAATGGACAATTATTAGAAGATGTAAGAAGGAAGAAAGTTTAATGTCATGAGAAGGCACTAAGGAAATAATGCTTGTGGCCTCATACTACATGCCTTACTGATTTCTCTTGCAGAAGTGGACAGGAATTTCTCAATAGTCAAGGAGAGTGACTATAACCCCCTCTTCATTCCGGTGGCAGTCATGGTTACCACATTCTCTGGGTTGGCATTTATCATTTGGCTGGCAAGGAGATTAAAAAAAGGTATGTGAGTTTACCTTCATACAAAAATAATACAACTTTAAAGTGGAAAAAAACATAGAAACCCACAGGAAATTAAGTAAGAGAGCCTCAGCTAAAGCAGGATACCAAGCTCTGGGTTCTATAGACATCAGTCTCTGGAGGTGTGTGAAGCAGCCCAGAACACACTTTCATCAAAACAAGTTGGCTGATTTTTGCTTTTCATTCTGACAAATCTTCTAAAAATGCCTACTGTCTTCAAGGTACCTTGCTAACACCGTTGCTAGGGTGTTAACAGACAAATGAGAAATTGTAGTGGTTCTTTGCTATTATTTAATTCTAAAAAACAAAAAAAAGGATATGTGATCTTGTCCTATAAGAGCCTACATGTTTTTGATTTCAGTGCAATTCCACTAGGAAGTGAATCTAATGTCCCATAAGGTTTTCAAAGCACTCCTCCCAAATACCTAGCCTTGTCAAGAGTCAGATACCTGTCTGGCTCCTGACATGTGGGAGTTGTATTGTCCCTTAGGGAAATCCCCACATTTTCTCCCCAGTGTCTATTCACCAAGGTTACAGCTTTAACCAAATGTACCCCATACTCATGCTTTCCATCCACTCTGGACTAGAGAAGAGGGATTAAGGAGGGCTGCCTCAAGAAACTAGTATCTGCTGCTTGGAATAGTAGATGAAACACCACTGGAGAAGAACAACAGCATCACTGCCCCCACCTCCCTCCTGAGTGTGTCCAAACCCTCAAGTGGGACAAACCTTCCAGTTACAGGCCCATAGTCAGGCAGGCCTTGGGTATGTGCTGCCACATTTGGCCAAAGTCATCAGACAGACACATTCAAGATTATGACATGTATGGATATTAGGTAGCTTTAAAGATAACCCTGCTTCAAGTTCAGGGGCCATCAATGACCTCAAATCAACTGCTAAACAACTGCTCTGTGTTGCCTCTGTGGGGCCATTTTAATTTCAGTTCCATCAAATTAATTAGTATCTATTCTATTCCATGAATATGGTATGTAAAGGCTGTCCCACCACCTATTCTTACTGGCAACTGCAGGAATATTATCTACCAATCCCTAATGGTCTTCCGCTATGACCTGATCTTTCATTCCAAATTTAAGACTAAGGGTACTAGAGTAGTTTTATAACCAACCCAGAAACACAGTGGACGGGGGTGCTGTTGATGTGCAAGAACTTCAGTAACTGTAAAGTAAGAGCCCTGAGCAGTTAAAATGTCTCTGTTCCTGCTCTTGGAACTTCCATTGTCTTAGAGTACTATGCTATTTACTTAAATATGGCATTAAGGCAAAAAAAGAATGAGATTTTTCTCCCACCGTTGATTATCCTTTCCATTGAGACTTAAAGACTGCCCCCAATCATCCTTTCTTTCCTCCTGCCTTGAGTGACCTTGGCAGAAGTGAGGGGGTTGAGAATAGAGTGGGTAATTTACACTCCACCCTCTGGGATAAGAGGGCTATTATCTAAGTAACCATTAAGGACTTTGGGGCTGGGAGTCACCTTAGTAAGGAGATATTCTCAAATTCCAAAATCTTTTAATAAATGTTAGTAGAATAAAAATAATAGAATTGAAGTCATGTGTATTTAGTGGTGGGGTGCAGGAGGTGGGATGCTGCCTAAGGCTGTACTATAAGCAGTGGTGAGAAAAGCAGTGGGTTTGTTTTGCAATTTTTTTACCTTGGAGTCATTTCTGTACAAGATCTCAAACTGATAACTTGAAAACTGCATGCCCCTACTGGGGGAATCAGTGTGGGGCAAACAGGAAACAGATAACGGGCACTTAGGCTAGTTACAATTATGCCAACAAAGAGCACAAGAGAACAGAAACCCCAAAAGATCACTGACTTTGTAGGAAAGTCGGGGTATTTTTAATCACACACTAAATAGTCTTCATTTGTGAAACATCTTCTGATAGCTCCAACTTTCAAGTGACTTTGCCTTCCAAAACTTTTAGTTGTAAGTTAGTTCTTTGAAACACGAAGAATATTTTTCCTATAGAGACAATTATTAGAAATGATGGATAGGTTCCCAGGCTAACCCCCTAGAGCTTTTCTAATACAATAAATCTGCATGTATACAGTATTCATCAATCTGATAATTTTATAGGCTTTTGGTGTTCCAAAAGCTGGAAAAAGGGGACAAGCAAATATTTAGAGCACAGTAGCCAATGAAATGACCAGACTCTTGACCCTTGTCCTGTCCTCAGATGGATCTTCTGAACCTGTACTTTGGCCCCTGCCCTAGTTGTCTTAATACCCAGACTTCAGCTCCTTTTTTCGGAGAAAGGAATAAGGGTGGGCTCTAGAAACATGCCTCCCTGTGCATGGGCTTGTCTAGAAATATTTTTTTACTCCTAGCACCATCATTCTCTGATTAGTCATCATTACTGGCCCTGTTCAGTAAATGAGGAAACTGAAGCAATGATGTTTTAGGCCAAATCTCTGAAATTCCATATCAGCAGGGGCCAGAGTCAGAGATCAGACTCCCATCCAGATATGCTCCCTAAAACCACTGGTCTTCAGATTAATAAGGCTCTATTTTTTTACCCACAGAAGAACTGTTTACCTGAACCAACACACAGGGTGAGAACAGGGCACAAAACTGAACACAGGCCTCTTAGTTCCCTTTTTCTTGAAAAAGAAACTTTCTCAATAGGAACAGATTCTTGCTCATGTATGTGCTTCACTGTTCCTAAAAGAAAAATATATTCATATGAAAATGAATGGAATCTGAAATTCATTCAGATTTAATTCTCCCTGCTCAAGTGCTTTTGGCTCATGTCACCAGCAGGCTAAATTTTGGAAGAAATAATTAAAGTAGTAATTTCTAACATTTTAAAGGTTTAAAACAAGAATTGAGCACTATCTATGCTCTAGGCCCTGGCCTAAATACTTTGAATACATTTTATCAACTCAGTGAGGAAAATATAATTATCATGCCCCTTTCACAGATGAAGAAATGGTAGCTTAGAGAGAATGAGTAGCTATTCAAAGACACCCTACAGTTGGCAAAAAAGAACCTGGACCCAGACTGGATGATCTGGAGCTCTGCTTTATAGACACAGAAATATATTGCCTCCCAGTGATTTTTTTCTCCTCAAAAAACATTTTTTGCTTTTATTTCCTCTGGAGCCTAGCCCTGCAGTTCATTCATGTACTTATTTATAGTCTGCTTTTTTCAAACAGAATGTAAGATAGTTTACAACTATCAACACAGCAAATTAAAATTAGTTTAAAAGTAAGAAAAACAAGGCCAAAATTTAGAATACCAAAAATAAGTCAGAGCCAGGGGTAAAGTTAGGATAGAAGAGGATTTCAGATCTGGCTGAGTTTCCTTGTAGCCAGTCAAAGAAGGAAACATAACCAGTAATGATACTCACTGTGTTTGTAAGATAAGAACACAGTGGTTACCCAGATGAGGCATGTAGTTCCTACCACTGAGACCTGAGTGTAATTTCTCTTGTGGATTTTCACAGAGAAGATGGCGTGCAGTGTAATGATACATATTCTTACAGTATTAGCAGCTGAATCTCTTAGGGAAGAATCTGCAGGTAGGATGAGATGGCAGATCGTGATGTGTAAACACAAGAATGGGTACATAGGGCCTGATCATCGGATAGTTCAGGCTGGACTTGTCTTTATGAGCAGTACAGTGGATGAAACAGTGCTCTGAGAAGCATCTGCATGAATGAGTCTGTTCTGAATAAGTATCTACCACTGTTCGAATTAGAACATTAAGACAGTACCTCAAATCCCCTTGCACACCATGCGGTCCACCTAACAAATACAAAATACACTTCAAGAAACAGTTTTGAGAGAGGGAATCTCCCTGCTCCCTAAGTATAAAAAATTGAAATTGTCTACTTTTTTCTGATGCCATTTTTCTCTTCTATTTTTAGGCAAAAAGTCTCGGAGAAGGTAAGTTTTATCAGCAAGAAGTTTTGATATCTGTTGATGTCTTCTCTACCCTCTTCTTACAGAGGGTAAGTATTAAGTATCTTAATACTTCCTGTTATAGCTAGACACATTAACTCCTTAATAGTTATTTACATGGGGTCTCATCCAAATGAAGTTTCCAGATAAAGTAATAAATCTACTAACCTTCCTTAAAAGCTGTCAGCTTTTTTAGTGTTAGAGGAGCTGAATGAATGAATGAATGAACAAGTAATGCCCTATTAAGAAGGGGTAGTTTATGTAAAGACAGTTTTTTCTGATTGCTTCTGAATTTTCTTTGAGGATTGGAAGCATTATGGTTTATTTCTTCTTATTCTGGCTGAACATGGGGGCAATGCTAAATACAGTATTCAGGAAACATTCAAGTCAACAAGGATTTATTGAAAAACTAATGAATCCCAGGCTCTAAGAACAAGGTATAATTCCAGACACCAGGCCCTCAGCACCTAGCACAAGATGGCAAATGACCTCTGATAGGCATTGACCTTCAGAAATGTGGGGAGCCTGAATTCTACTTGCAGCTTCCCCCAAAGAGGGGGAAGTTTTTTGGCTTGTTCTTGACCCTCAGATTTCTTCAATTGCAGAAACACATACATGTGAAAATACAAGGCCCACCGGGCAGAAATGAAGATAGCAAAACACTTCTCAGTTTCAGGGTTTAGTGACTTGCTTTGAAATATTAAGAAGGAAAGTATAAGTCAAATGAACAATGGAGACGAGACTTTGGTGACAGACTACCCAGCTAGACAGCTGGGTACCTTTCCAAATGCTGGAGGAAATGAAGCAAGATGGTGCCTGAGGAGGTTGGTTTCTTGTTCAGGCAACCATCCTACCAACCACAGATTGTTATTGACAAGTCCTTAGTAGTTTAGTGAGTTGTACTTTAAAGTACAAAAGAAAAAGTGGAGAGACAGAAGGCAACAGAGGACAATTATAAAGTAATTTATAAGCCGTATGAAGGAGTATGGACTTAATCTTGAGGTCTTTGGGGTATTAGTAACAGGGGTTGAAGCAGGTGAATGTCATGCTGAAATTTGCATCTTGGGAGGATCACTCTGCATAAAAGTATGCAAACATGGGAGATGAATGTCTCTGGGGGCAAAGAACTGCTTTGGAGGTATTTGAAGTTATTAGGTTAAAGCCGATGATGCCTGTCTAGGGCAATAGCAATGAGGATGAGTTCATGAGATAACTGGTGGTAGAATCAACTGAATATGATTATTAATTGGCTAAGAGAGAGGGAGAAGAATCAAGTAAGTTGCCGTGGTTCTGATCTGGGAACTGGTGGGTGGTTACCATCTCTACTGTATTATTTACTGAGAAGGGAACACGAAAGAATGAGAAGTTTTGGAGGTGGCAATCATGGGTTCAGTTTTGTACCTGTTAAAATTTAGGTGTCTGTGGTTCAACCGTAATCCGTTGATTCTATCTGTAGCAGAAGGGCTACCTTGGGGCAGAAGAAATGGATTTGTAGGTTCTCACATTATAGGAGGTAATTGTATCTCAGGAGCAGGTACAATCACTCAGGGAGTATGTGCAGTGTGAGAATGGAAGAGGGTGTGGGAGAGAGGGTAGGAGCCAGAGGAAGGTCAATATCAAACAAGTCAGCTAAGGTGAAGGCGAATGGGAAGAGGTTCCCAGAGATGTAGAAGGAAAATGAGGAAAGTACGGGGTCATGATCCTAAGGAAAAAGGGAAATGGAAACTATTTCAAATACTGCCACGATCCACTGGATATAATAAGGGTATCAGTAGGGAAATTGTTTTCAATGCTGAGGTCATGACAGAAGTCCTGTAGCCAGGGGTCGAGGAATCAGTGGGGATGAGAACATAGAGGCAGAACGTATACATTATCTTTTTCATAAAACTTGGCTGGAAGGAGATGAAAGAGTCAGGAGGGGTAACTGGATGAGGACATAGGTTCAGTGAAGTTTCTTTTATTCTATGTTCTTTTATTGCCCTATCTTCCATTAGAGAGTGTAGATGGGGTCCCTGACTCTTCTCTAGGCTGAACTCCCTATCTCTGTGGGCAGGAAATCCACAAGATACAAAGATTTCTTTCATGCTCACACCCACTGAGTGAAAGTCTTTTCTGGCACAATCTACCCAGAGCTGTTTTCTGGCCACAGGAACCACCTGTGTTTTAATTGCCACTAGATGGAAGCAGATCAATTTTTCAGATGTCCTTGGGGGACAGGAAGAGATGCTGGCAGGAAGAGCATTAGGATTAAGTACCATATTAAGCTAATTGCCATGTTAAGTTTAACGGACTGATTTTTACAATGAACCAATCAATAGCTGTTTATTAACACCTTTTTTTGGAAAAATGTTAAGCTTGACTGAGACACCAAGAGAAGTAAATCCTTGTGCCAGACCTCAGGGAGATTATTATCTGATGTTGGGAAGTTAAGACAGAAATATAGAAAAAAACTTCAGAAAAATAAAGGCAGAATATGGTAATGGTCAATGAATTCTGTATTGAAGACCAGACTTCTTCAGTACAGAAGATGTTTGGTGACCGCAGAAAACCTTACAAAGAAGATGGAACCTGGGTTGGTTTTCTAAGGATGGATAGGATTTAGGTGTATGGACAGAAGCAGGGAGGGCAGTCTGGAAGAGGGAAATGATGTAAATGGTATGGTACTGGGACTCTGAAAACATTCAGGGGCCAGTGAGTAGAACTACCTAGAGCCCATGGTGTATTGAGGAGCTGTGACCAGAAGTTGGAAGAGAAGCCTTGCCCCATCAACACAGGTCTTGCACACTTCACCAGACATTCTAGAAGGATGTAGCAAAGAAGAATGATTTGCCCAGCTGCCTTGGGATACTTCAAATTTACTGGCCAAAGTGACCATAGAATCATAGAATTTTAGTTCTGGAAAGGATCTTGGCATTCAAACTCTCTTGATAATTGAGCTGATTAAATAACTTTCCTATGGTGCCTGAGCTAGTGACAGAGTTAGTTACAATAGTAACAAACATTTATCAAATGTTAATTCCATGCCGTGCACTGTTCTGAGTGTCTTGAATGTCTTAAATCATTAAAGGTTGCCTACAAGCCTGTGGATGTAGGTACTATTAATATTTCCATTGTAAGGTGAAGGAACGATGAACTTAATTAACTACCTGAGGTCACTGAATAAATGGCAAAGCTGAGATTTGCATCCATCTAGATCCAAAGATCATGTTCTTAACGTTTATGCTTCTAGAACCCAGGTTGGAGGTGTAAGTCCCAGACACCCTCCTCCTCCAGTATTGCCATTTTTTTGCACTGAAACCATTGTGTGATGGCACTGAGGAAGGGTGGAGTGGAAGAAGTAGGGTGTGTTTCTAAAACAAGCCAAAGGTATCACACTCAACACCATGTATCAGTTTTTTTTAAGCCCTTGAGCCAACACTCATAGTCCTTTGTGCTGATTCCTATTAGCATTTGGTTCGTGAATAACTGACTCCTAGTGCATTTGTGGTTTCAATTCTTGCTGGGTTATTTTGACTCTTCTGCAAACTGGTTCTGTTTATCACCTCATTTGGTTTCTAGAGTCTAAATTCTGCCTGGGTAAAAGCTACACCCAAGATACACAGGAAGATACAATGCCAACCTCAGAGAGGAGGTATATATGAAATTTTGTTTTCAGAAACATTTTTATCTCTGTAATTGGCAAGCATGCTTGCAGCTGCTGAACTGTGGTTTACCCTGGCAGTTCACCATGACAGCAGAGTCTCAGAATCTGGTTCTCCCTTTGAAAGGTGTTATTCAGACATACCCTATTTGGTTCTCCCTTGCTCTCTCCAAGAATGAATTGTTTTACACACACAAGTGTCATTTTTCTTTTCACAAAACTAAATTTGTCATCATCTCCTTAAATCATATCCCATCAGAATCAGGCGTGCAGAACCACTACCGTACCTTTCACGAGTTTTGATGTTCTCTAATTTCTCTTTCCGTTTAAATATGTCTTATTTTACTTTTCTGACTTTCCACTGTTCAAAATCTATCAAAATGCCCTTCATATTCATTAGACCTGAAGACAAAGCCTGTACCGCCAAAATTTCTCTCAGTGTGTTCTGAGGACTAGCCACTTGAGCACTACCAGGGAGCTTGTTAGAAATGCAGAATCTCAGGCCCACCCAGACCTGAATCCGGGTCTGTGTTTTACCACCGTGTCTAGGTGGTAAGCACCTGAAAGGATGAGAAGCATTGCTTTAGGGTTTTCTTCTCATTCCTGTGCCTTAGTGAATGTCCTGCATCTTGTAACTCATCTGAAAGAGTTCCTTTACTCTTCTGACCTTTAGTGACTATTTACCTTTACTACCAACCCTTAAATTTTTGCAATTTTTAGGCTCCTGAGTGTAATTTATTTTCTCTTGTTTATCATTCAGCATGGATGAGCCATATTAAATGACCTGCTGTGAAAGAAAATTCTTGGGAAACTGAAGTGTCACTGGATCCTTCGAATCCTCCTCCATGCAAAGTTTTGCCTGGTGGCATCTTCTACACTGAAGATGAAGTGTGTCTATTTCAGTGCATCTGAAAATTTTCAATACAACCAGCTGCTCCTTCTGTTTCCATTTTGCCCCATCACCCCTACCCTCCCCCCAAGTTTCAGTGCACAGTTGTGGGTTTTATAGCTCAGTATTTTATTCTTTTTTCCATGGACAAACAAGACCATGGGAAAAGGATTACTGTGGAATATAAATATGCCAATTTCACTCTCTTTCTCGACTCTGGCTTCCAGCTTCAATTCTGAGCCGTACATGATGACATTTACTTTGAAATATAGCGAAAATTTGATACATAGGCAACTACAGGCTCAGTTTTGTTACAGATCACATTTTACCTCCCCAGCCCTCCAGTGTACTGTGGAGACATATTCCTATAGAAAGTTTATAAAATTGATGTTACCCTTGCTTTCCAGCTCCAGCAGAGTAATGGGGATCTGCTCCAACTAGGAAAAGTCCTGTTTGCGCTGCAGCCCCAGCTTCTATAAATGGAGGCCATCCTATTTAACTGCCTCCAGGCTCCCGCCTTCTTCAGCCATCTCCCCTTCTCAGTTGCCTGACTTCCACACGGAGCAGCTCATGACCACCAAGCAAAACGAGAGATGAGAAAGATAGCCTGCACTGTTGGGGTTTTTTGGGGGGACTTGGGTTTTAATGTCTCATTTTTGTTATTGGGGGTCCTTCCTCACCCCCAAATCCTCTTACGTATCCACCTAGGTTCTATCTACTCTTTATGATTCATCTCGGGCATCCCCCACCCTTACCACTGTTTTCATAACAAGTCCTTAATTAGTCCAACCTGTGACAAACTCCCCTTCCTGGCGTCCTACTGCGAGGTTAGTCAGTAACATGCAATTTTGTACTTAAATACAGTTTTTTTAAAAAAAATGCTACCTAGTTTGTTATTTTTAAAATTATGATATGTGTGTTTTCTCCCCAGTGAAATTCTATCCCCTTAAAGGCAGAAACTGGGCCACATCCCTGGAATGTCTAATTCATTACTTGACACTTAAGTAAATGTGTATTCAATAAATCTGAAAGAGAACACAGTGTACTGTTGATATCACTTGCTGCGAACTCCCTCTCCATGGCATGTGATAACCCATACAGATACTCAGCTAATGTCAAGGGCTGAATTCTTATAAGAGAATAGGGCCCTGTGTGAAAAGTAGTTGGAAGTACCTCCTTGCGCCATGGCCAATACAGCTTTCATATAAACTTCTACATTTTATGAGAATGATTTTTTTTTGTAATGATTACATGTTCCTTTCTCAAAGTCATCTCAGATTTTGCACAACACCAAGGGCTGTTGCAAAAGATTCTCCATGCTGTGCACCATAAATTGAGGATGTGCCATTCACATTCATGTAGCTTAGAATGCATCCGTCAGAGTTATACAGTGCACAGCCTGCATGGACTCCCATGGCAGCCCTGATTGCAAGAGCTTATTCAACTAAGACATCAGGATCAAAGAACACAAGGGGAGGCTACTTCTTGGGGGTAAGATGTATACAGACTTAAAAACACAGTCCTAAGCGTAAGCCCTAAGGCTACTATATGATCTTAGGAATTATGTCATGCCACATTCCTTAAATAAAGATTCATAAGATTCATAAATAAATAAATAAATATTCATAAAATAAATTTCTCAAAGACCTTGGGTTTAACCTTCCTGAGACTTAGTCGTAAGAATGAAATATGCCTTGTTTACCTCACAGGGTTATTGCAATGACTGAGTTGGGTATGAAATTGCTTTGCGAACTGAACCTTAAATGTAGATTTTTTTTCCCCACCCAAATCTTGTCTTTCGTGCTTTCTTAGTGTAGGATTCTGGGTCTTATGCAAGGTCTTGAACAGAAGCAGGTCTGAGGCCTTCTCCTGAGATTAGAAACTAGAGAGTGTCCTTCAAATTGCAACCCAGTGCTCAGATTTTCACCGCAGAAGGTCAGCTCTGCTACCTGTGCCCTTGCTGGGGTGAGATGGAAGGGAATGGTTTGGGGAATCAGACCCACTTGGTTGGGATCCTGTCTCTGCCTCTATGGGGTGAACCTGTAAGTCATTAAACTCTCTGAATTCCAGATTTATTTATGAAATAGGGATACCATTATCTTCCTTACACAGTTATGCTCCAGATTAAATGAAATAACCCCTTTCTCCCATAACCCGGAATACCAGCCTTTGTGAAATCAACAGAATCCAAGGGACACAGAATGATCCATTCCTCTGGATTTGTTTGCCAGAGCTCAGTTGATCTGGGCTATATTATTTTAGTTTCCTTGAGAAATAGTTTATTAAATTATGATTTAATCTTATGACTTTAGCTCTGATAAGAAAAATCTGTCCCCTGAATGTTACCTGCTTCCCATGCGTGGCCCTAGTTTTCACCCCTAAGACTGCTCTGTTCTTTGACACATGTCTGAAACAGACCTAACTCCATAATAATTTAATGAGAAGAGATGAAGCAAGAAAGAGGCTTTAGATCCAAACCACACTGTGAAAAATTAATTAAGTTATCCTTTGGACATTTATGCTCTTCCCATTCAAAGTTCCTATTCTCTGCAAGCACAAACCTGTAAATATTCTACTACAAACACAGACCCGTATTCAGGTTGCTTTGAAGGAAGAGTTTAAAGTAAAGAGACTGCTTCCTTAGTTTGGGAAAACAGCAGATATGAAAGAACAGCCACAAAAAGCAAAGTTGGAACAAAATATTTTGGCAGAAACAAAATATTTAGAAGAAAATCAGTACCAAAGTGACCATGAAAATTAAGCTGTCTGGGAATTTTGAGAACTCTTAGAGAGGGTTTTGGGCTTCCATAATGATCAGTAGTGTAATGCATTGTATAATCTATTAATAATAATCCACAAAATTCATTACTAATCTGGATTTTAAGGGGCAGAGAGACCCTACCTGACATCTGGGTTACATTCCTCATAGAATTTAATCCTTGGCCACAGGTATTATTATCCCCATTTCAAATTTTAGGAAACTGAGGCTCAGAGACATTAAATAACTTAAGTCCACATGGTTAGTAAGTATCTGTTTAACAAGTAAGGAAAGGTGATATTAAAAAGAGCTGTGTGTGACAAGGGTTTAATTTCCAAAATATACGAACAGCTCATACAGCTCAATACCAAAAAACAAACAACCCAATCAGAAAATGGGCAGAAGACTTAAATAGACATTTTTCTGAAGAAGACATACAGATGGTCCACAGGCCCATGAAAAGATGCTCAACGTCACTAATTATCAGAGAAACGTAAATCAAAACTACAACGAGGTATCACCCCACATCAGTCAGAAAGGCCATCATTAAAAAGTCCACAAACAGTAAATACTGGAGAGAATGTGGAGAAAAGAGAACCCTCCTACACTGTTGATGGGAATGTAAATTGGTGCAGCCACTATGGAGAACAGTATGGAGGCTACTTTAAAAATAGAGCTACATATGATGCTGAGCATATATCCAAAGAAAACTCTAATTTGAAAAGATGCATGCATCCGAATGTTTATAGTAGCACTATTTACAATAGCCAAGACATGGAAGCAACATAAATGTCCATCAACGGATGAATAGATAAAGAAGATGTGATATATATACACAGTGGAATATTACTCAGCCATAAAAAAGAATGAAATAATGCCATTAGCAACATGGATGGACCTAGAGATTATCATATTAAGTGAAGTCAGACAGAGAAAGACAAATATCATATGATATCACTTATATGTAGAATTTAAAATATGGCACAAATGGACATATTTACAAAACAGAAACAGACTTGTAGACAAAGAAAACAAACTTATGTTTACCAAAGGGGAAAGGTGGTAGGGAGGGATAAATTAGGTGTTTGGGATTAGCAGATACAAACTACTATATATAAAATAGATAAACAACAAGGTCCTACTGTATAGCACAGGGAACTATATTCAATATCTTATAATGAAAAAATATGAAAAAGAATATATATGTATAACTGAATCACTTTGCTGTGCAGCAGATACTAACACATTTTAAATTAATAAATAAATAAAATCAAAAATAAAATAAACACATTAAACTAATACATTAAAAAATAAAATAAAATTTAAAAATAAATAAATTAAAAATAAAATAAAAGGAGCTATGTGTCTAATGCTGAAGAGAAAAGGGAATTAAAAAAATCACGCAAAGTAGATTTTATTTTATTTATTTATTTATTTATTTATAATTTTTAATTTTTTTGACCGCACTTTGGTCTTCGTTGCTGTGTGTGGGCTTTCTCTAGTTGTGACGAGCAGGGGCTATTCTTCTTTGCAGTGCACAGGCTTCTCATGGCGGTGGCTTCTCTTGTTGTGAATCATGGGCTCTAGGCACGTGCCCTCAGTAGTTGTGGCAGGCAGGCTCTAGAGCACAGGCTCAGTAGTTGTGGTGTATGGGCTTAGTTTCTCCGCGGCATGTGAGATCTTCCCGGACCAGGGCTCGAACCCACGTCCCCTGCATTGGCAGGGGGGTTCTTAAACACTGAGCCACCAGGGAAGTCCCGGATTTGATTTCAAATACTAATGCTGGGCTCCTTGAGCAGGTGAAAAGAATGTGTCCATTCTCCAGTTCACACCAAAATCATCCAAGAAAGTGACCTTGAGGGAACAGGCTGTGTTTCTTTTTTTTTTTTTGCGATACGCGGGCCTCTCACTGTTGTGGCCTCTCCCGTTGCGGTGGAGCACAGGCTCCGGACGCGCAGGCTCAGTGGCCATGGCTCACAGGCCCAGTTGCTGCGCGGCATGTGGGATCTTCCCAGACCGGGGCACAAACCCGTGTCCCCTGCATCGGGAGGCGGACTCTCAACCACTGCGCCACCAGGGAAGCCCCAGGCTGTGTTTCTTGATCTCAGCATCCTTAGAACACATCTCTATATATGGAGGTCAATAGATGCTCAAAATGGTTACTGAATGTTAAATTACATGGGCATGTTTAGTGTGAAGAGGGGCTGACGGCATGGGATAGTGGTTTTCAACTAACCAATTAAACATCTACTGAAAACTCCCTATTATAAGAAATGTTACCAGAGGCTGGAAGACACAGGGGCTGAGTCATGCCCTGAGGGACCCAGCATCTGGAGGTGGAGGGAAGAAAACACCTCTAACTGCAAGTGGAGGCAGTGTGTACTATGGCATGCTGGGTGTGTAAGCTCAGAGACACCACGGCCCAGAGTAGACAGGGGCCACTTGTCAAAGGGCAACAGAATTTATAGCTAAAGTAGATTCTGAGGGAGGTCTACTTAGGAACCAGAAGGTAAGTTAAGTATCCAAGACAAAGGTGTTGAAGTCAGAGACGTCAGACAGGTTTATAAGCTTAGCAGAGAACCAGCAATGAAAAAGGTACAGAATAGCTTTAAACACCAGACTAACACTGGTGAAGTTTACTCAGTAGTTTCTGGGAAAACTTGAGCAAGAGAGGGACAGGATCACAGTGATATTCTGGGAAGATCAGCACGTCTAGGGGTTTAGGAATGGAAAGAAGAGGAAGCAGGGAGACTGGTCAGTAAATGTAATCATTCAAGCATGATGACTACGCTGGAGCCAGGAAGATTCCAAAGTGAAACATGATCAAGGCTTTGGTCTCTGACTGGTTGGGGTCCAGAGACAGGGAGGGGGACTGCAAGGGAGTGTAACAAAGCATTCAGAAAGGAAAGACACAAAACAATGACTCTGGTTAAAAATGGTTTATGCAAATGTTCTTTTTTTTTCTTTTACAAAGATCTTGTAGGAAAGTCCCTCCTTTGTTATATTTCCTCGCTTGAACATATCTCATTTATTCTTAATATTGGATTGAGTCAAGGATATGTCAAAATGGCTTTGGATTCACGAAGACAAGTGGTGGAAGAGACTGAGGATGGAAAAAGTTCCCAAACTAAGGGATTTTAAAGATGTGGGTTTGAATCAATTCTGACCCTTAAATGAAAGCAATCTGAGTTTAATTTCCAAAGTCCAGTCCAGTTTTGACAGAAACCCTCATGCAAACTGGCCTCCCCTGTCTCAGTGTGCTGGGACCTGTCCATTGGGCTCATTTTTGATTATGTGGCCAGTTTCAGGCAGATTTAGAGTTAACAGACAGGAGGCATGTTTGATGATACCCATGACATGCACAATTGTGCTAGTTACTTCTGAAGCACTGTGTGAATGTTCTAGAGAAATCAGTATTTCTTTAGAAAGTATATACTCACCAGAGTAGTTTCTGAACTTTTCTGTTATGAAGAATACTCATTAAAGTTTAAAAATTACAGGATAGTAGTTATTTTTATTACCCACTAATTGAGAAAATACAGATTATATATGGATGCTAAAAATAAAAGCTCTTTACCCAGAGGGAAGTTAAGGCCCAGAGATTAGAAACTACTGCTTGTGGCTACACTGCAATATGTTTAAAGAGCCCAGCTTTATAGATATCAGGCCTCTCACCTTCATCAAAGAATATATTCAACTGCAATCCTCATGCAAAAACGTCTATGTCTGATTTCATGGAGGTGTATAGAACACAACAATTAATCAGTTCTATTACACATGGAACATGTACAGAAATAGATCATATAACAGACTATAAAGCAGGTGTCAGTAAGTTTTAAAGACAACCCTCAGAATGGGAGAAAATATTTGCAAATGAAGCAACTGACAAAGGATTAATCTCCAAAATTTATAAGCAGCTCATGCAGCTCAATAGCAAAAAAACAAACAACCCAATCCAAAAATGGGCAGAAGACCTAAATAGACATTTCTCCACAGAAGATATACAGACAGCCAACAAACACATGAAAGGATGCTCAACATCTTTACTCATTAGAGAAATGCAAATCAAAACTACAATGAGATATCATCTCACACCAGTCAGAATGGCCATCATCAAAAAATCTAGAAACAATAAATGCTGGAGAGGGTGTGGAAAAAAGGGAACACTCTTGCACTGCTGGTGGGAATGTGAATTGGTTCAGCCACTATGGAGAACAGTATGGAGGTTCCTTAAAAAACTGCAAATAGAACTACCATATGACCCAGCAATCCCACTACTGGGCATATACCCTGAGAAAACCATAATTCAAAAAGAGACATGTACCAAAATGTTCATAGCAGCCCTATTTACAATAGCCCGGAGATGGAAACAACCTAAGTGTCCATCATCGGATGAATGGATAAAGAAGATGTGGCACATATATACAATGGAATATTACTCAGCCATAAAAAGAAATGAAATTGAGCTATTTGTAATGAGGTGGATGGACCTAGAGTCTGTCATACAGAGTGAAGTAAGTCAGAAAGAGAAAGACAAATACTGTATGCTGACACATATATATGGAATTTAAGAAAAAATGTCATCAAGAACATGGGGGTAGGACAGGAATAAAGACACAGACCTACTAGAGCATGGACTTGGGGATATGGGGAGGGGGAAGGGTAAGCTGTGACAAAGTGAAAGAGCGGCATGGACATATATACACTACCAGATGTAAGGTAGAGAGCTAGTGGGAAGCAGCCGCATAGCACAGGGAGATCAGCTCGGTTCTTTGTGACCGCCTGGAGGGGTGGGATAGGGAGGGTGGGAGGGAGACGCAAAAGGGAGGGGATATGGGAACATATGTATATGTATAACTGATTAAATTTGTAAAATAAAAAAAAAAAAAAAAAAAAAAAAGAACCAGAATCATACAGATCAAAGCCTCCTCTGTTATAAGTTAATTAAAAAAAATAAACTTTTGAAAAGCCCAATATGCTTAATAATTTTAAAATATTTAAATAACTCCTAAGTCAAAAAAATCACAAAAATTTGATTATAATTGAATAATATTTAAGATACTACATTTGGTAATTGTGGAGTACAGCAAAAGAAATATCAAGGAAATTTTATCATTTTAATGCTTATATTAGAAAAGCAAAAAAACAAAAAATGAAACACCCCACTTAAGAAGTTAGAGGACAAAAATGATAGAATAAACCATAAGAAAGTAAAAAAAGAGGGAAATAATAAATTTAAGAGCAGAAATTAATATATAGAAAAAAACAGAGAATCAAAAAGGATCAAAAAGTAGACAGACTGATCAAGGAAATAAAGAAAAATGGTATAAATATACAAAATTAGGAGTATAGAAAAGATACAGCTAATGATATCACAGATGATTTTTCTTTAATTAAAACATTAAGAACAACTTAATAAAAATATATTTGGTAATAGTCAAAATAAACAAATTTGCTGAAAAAAAATGTACTTGCCAAATTTACTATTTACTCCTGAAGAAATAAAAAGCCTGAATGGTCTCCTATAATCAAAAAAGAATTTGAAACTGGAGTTAAAACTCTTCCCACAAAGTAAACATCAGGCTCAGATAGTTTTACAGGTGAGTTCTACCAACTAAAAAAAAAAAAAACTACCCAGATTTTTTCCAAATATATCCAACATTTTCTAGAGATATGAAAAGAACTATCCCCCAATTATTTTATGGGGGCCAAAATATCCTCGATTTAAAAACCAGATAAAGACTTTGCAAGAAAAAGAAATTACAGTCCAATCTCACTTATGAATATATGTGAAAAAATCTTAAACACAGTATTAGCAAGTCAAATATAGCAGAAAATAAAAAAATATAACTTCATGCTCAATTTATTTCTGAACTATAAGGGTAGAATTTGCATTAGAAAATTTCTAACCATGATCACCCTCTTAATAGCTTAGTGGAGAAAAAAACCCATAATCAACTCAATCAGTATTGCAAAAAAAAAAGAATTCATGATTTTTAAAAAGGAAAAGAAAAGCTTTTAGCAAGCTAGAAGAGGGAATTTCCTTAACGAAAAAAAAGGGATTCCTAGTAAACACTGAGACAAACATCATCCTTAATGGTGAATTGTTAGAAGCTGTGCCTCTTTAATTGGGGGTCAGCCAATGCTACTGACCAACTGTAGTAGCCGTGAAATTCACCACTCAGATCTCCTGTCTAGGGAGCCAAGTTGACTGACGTTCCTAGCTGCTACCCCTCTGGATCCACCACCACTTTCATGCCGAGGCTACACATCATTCAGGCTGCTCTCAGTCAGTGACTGACAAAATTTCTGATATAGCTTGAGCCCATCATATGGGTGTGGACTCCTCTAATGGGCAACCTTGCCGCAAGGATTCCCTTTTGGCCTGGCTGAAGCTGTCTCAGGGCTGTGCTACAGTCTGAAATCCTTCCTACTCACTTCTTCCTTTCTCTTCTTTTTATAGGTGCCATGCTTGTACCCCATCCTGAAGGCTCTTCCTATCTACTTCTGCTCTGTTCCCTTTATCCTTCACAGGTGTTTCTTTTAAAGAAAATACTAAGAACAACTTAATGTTCAACACAGCTCTTGAACGTCTACTCATCTAAGTGCCTATTTCTTGGAGAACCTGTACTGACACACTAACCACACACTAGCCACAACTACTTCTATTCGGCACTGCACTGTGCACTGGAGGTCTGGCCAGTGCAGTCTCTGAACCTCAACTTAGGTTCTAGACACACTAGAGTAGTTGCTTTTCCTTGAGGTTCTAGACACACTAGAGTAGTTGCTTTTCCTTGAATTCACTCTGTGCTTTTCTGTTTCCGAATCTTTACTTGAGCCATTACCTCCACTTTCCCCATTCTCCATTCATTTAAGTCTAGCCCATCCTATAAGACCCAGCTCACAAAAGGGGATTTTTCCTAAATTTCTAAATTGGAGTAATCTTTTCCTCTACTAAAATTCAACAGAAGTCTGTGAATTCCCATTGTGTCATACATATCCTATTTATGTGTATGATTCTTCTACTAGGTAATTAACTCCTGAAATTGGCCACGGCTAGATAATTAACTCCTGAAAATTGCTTGCAACTGTGCTCATAAATGTTAGAATTATCAAGATCAAAACCTAATCCATCTATAAAGATATATATATAATAAAAAAATGAAATAATGCCATTTACAGCAACATGGATGGACCTAGAGATTATCATAGTAAGTGAAGTAAGTCAGACAAAGACAAATACCATATGATATCACTTATATGTTAAATCTAAAAAATGATAACAAATCAACTTATTTACAAAACAGAAATAGACTCACAGACATTGAAAACAAACTTATGGTTACTAAAGGGGAAAGGGGTGGGGGAGGGATAAATGAGGAGTTTGGGATTAAGAGATACAAACTATTATACATAACTAGGTAAACAACAAGGACCTACTATGTAGTACAGGGAACTATATTCAATATCTTGTAATAACCTAGAGTGGAAAAGAATCTGAAAACTGAATCACTTTGCTGTACACCTGAAACTAATACAACATTGTAAGTCAACTATACTTCAATTTTAAAAAAAACCTAATGCATCTATTTATGGGTTGCAAATAAAAATTTAAAAAATACTAATACAAAACATTTTCACTTATTCCAACACACTTCATCTCAGGGATAACAGAATAAATGTCAGCACGGATCCAAACCCTGCAGAGGTCTGGTTAAGCTACAAGATCATTTTAGCTTTCCTTTTGCAGGAAGGACTCTGAACAGTTCTTCCCTGAAAAAAAAAAAAAAAAAAAAAGGGTCCAACATGTAATTAAACTAGCATTCAGGAAGTTCTTCTTTACATCTAGCTTAAATTCCTCTTGCTACGACCTCAGTATATTTTCTGTTCTTTGGGGGAACTGGTACAGACAAGTATGACTGACCAACTCTTCCACAAAGAGAAAGCCAATATTCTAGTTACAGTTAACCCAAGATTTTATTTTTACCAACACTTGAGTGCTTTTAAAAATTGTAACAGAATCTGGTGGTGGCCCTGAACTATTCCCCTCTGGGTAAGGGTCTGCTTCTCCTGGTTAGGGTTTGCATTTCTCCCACGGCTGGTGCTGTTCTAGGCTAGGCCACCTCCTCAAAGCAGGAGAGAGATTCGGTGGGTCATGTGGAAATATTCCCTGAGGTTATAGGCCACCACTTCCCCTTCCTGCTCTATTGAATGTAACGCCCAAGCTTGCCTCCCTGGCCAAGCCCTAGCCAGCCCCCGGGTTGGCTCTTTTGTGTGTCAGCCTATGACTACCTATCAAACACTTTCGGATCATGCCCATAAGAAAGTCCTGGGAAAACCTGTGGGCTGGGGTTCTGACTCATGCACCCCACCAACAATAGCAGAGGCAAACAAACAAGACATTTGGGCAGCAGGGTGTGCTGCCATAAGTGAAGATAAATTTAACTTTCAGCTTTGTAATGCTGACAAGGAACATGCCAAGAAACTCACTTTTCCTCAGAAGCAACTTGTTATTGCCAAATATCCTGTTCATTTGATTGGAGAGGGGGTTCCCTTTGTATTCTGAGACTCCGTCCTGACTGTGGATACCAGTTGAACAGAATCCACCCCAGGATGCAGGACAGAGATGGGGTGCAGAATGGAGTTGATGTTCCTTAGCTCTGGAGCATCGGGTAGATGCTGAATGATAACTGAGCAGTTAGCACAAACACTGACACTAGTTCATCAGAGTTTGCTTTACCCTTCTTTCTCTGCCCCTGTATTTATTGGGCTTTAGAGAATAGTGAACTTGGAATTCAAAAGGCTTGAGTTTAACCCCAGGTCCTGAGTATATAGCTATGTCTTATTTTCCATGGCTTTAAAATGAAAATATCACCTGCAGAAGGTCTCTGCAGCTAATGTTGCTCCTAAATTGCTCTTATGGACCCTCAAAACATCCAAACCGAGAGACTCTAATACAGGGCTACTTTGTCATTTTTATAAATGTAATGTGGATACCCTCAAAGCTCCTGCAGTGACTATTCCAGGGGACACCGTTTATGTTGTATTCCACGTGAATCACACCCCTTAGGGTTACATAATACTCTGGATACTATAATGTGATATTTGTACAAGAAATAGTTACTCTTTATTGATAAACTAACACAATTGTCTCAAATCCACGTAACAATGTTGTAAGAAGGAACTGTTATCTCCATTTTACAAATGGAAATCAGGGTCAGAAAAGTTCAATGTGTTGACCTCTCTTTCCCCCTAAGAAAGTAAATAGTTAAGGATGAGGAATAAGGCTTTGAAATCTGTTTGTCTGATTCTAAAATGTGGGCTTTTCCTACTACTCTATCAATATCAAATATCTTAGCAGTAAAAGGGTATTCCCTCATCCATTCAACAGATGCTTATTGAATGTTGTTAATAATAACAGTCAACAACTACTGACCACACACTATGTACCAGGCTGAGGACACAATTGGGAACAAGACCAACTTTGTCCCTGCATGCGTGGAGCTTACTGGAAAGAGAAACATTAGGCAACTAAGACAATAGCTAATACATTTGGGTTTAATATGTGACATATGTTGTTCTACCTGTTTTACATATATTCATTTAATCCTCACACCAACCCTGTGAGGTAGATATTATTTTTCTGTTTTGCAGATGAAGAAGCTGAGGAAGAAGGATGGCTTGCCCAGGATTGCATAGCTGGTCAATGACAGATCTGGGATTAAAGACCAGGGAGTCTAGCCCCAAAGGGCACTTAACTACTAGCAATACTAACGATGATGTAAATCATTATTTCCCGACTACTGTAGTAAAGGCTATAAAGTAAAGGCATGGTGTGAAAGCATGTAATATTGGATTTATTTATTTTTATTCAAAGGGCATTAGTCTCAGTTTTTATTAAAATCCATACATGCATTTATAAAGAGAAAGAAGTTTAGGAATATGCGTGTGGGCATTTTTTTTTTAAGGACTTTAAACACTTATTTATTTATTTATATTTTTTGGCTGTGTTGGGTCTTCATTGCTGCGCACGGGCTTTCTCTAGTTGCGGCGAGAGGGGGCTACTCTTCGTTGCTGGTCGCGGGCTTCTCATTGCGGTGGCTTGTCTTTGTTGTGGAGCATGGGCTCTAGGTGCACGGGCTCAGTAGTTGTGGCTCGCGGGCTCTACAGCACAGGCTCAGTAGTTGTGGCGCGTGGGCTTAGTTGCTCCACGGCATATGGGATCTTCCTGGACCAGGGCTCAAACCCATGACCCCTGCATTGGCAGGTGGATTCTTAACCACTGTACCACCAGGGAAGTCCTGTGTGTGTGTTTTTTTTTTTTTTGCGGTACACGGGCCTCTCACTGTTGTGGCCTCTCCCGCTGCGGAGCACAGGCTCCGGACGCGCAGGCCTGGCGGCCATGGCCCACGGTCCCAGCCGCTCTGCGGCATGTGGGATCCTCCCGGACCGGGGCACGAACCCGTGTCCCCTGCATCGGCAGGCGGACTCCCAACCACCGCGCCACCAGGGAAGCCCTGTGTGTGTGTATTTTATATCAAATTCTTAATCACTATTTTCTAGGAGTTCAAGCAATTTTAAAATTTTTATTATTTATGATTTTTTTGTAATATCCAATTTTTAAAAACAAGAATAACCTATTAATTTTATCATTACAAAAAATGATAGAGTCCTTTTAATCTTGGGAAAATGCTATAAAAACTGGATTTTGATTAAGAAATTATCATTTAGTGGGGCTGAGGGAGGGAAAACTGATATTCAAAGGAAAAAAAGTCACAATGACTCTTTCCATGATTCACCTCTGTGGTGAAAATAAATAAAAACCACTAAATATTTCAACTAAATATTGAATAAGAGTCCTTCGGCTTCAGAAGATCTCACACTATACTCAAAGTTTTTAATTCAAAATTTAGATTTAAATCAAATAAGATAAATACCAGTAAGGGCCTACTCTTCATGAGAGGTATGTTATAAGGAAAGACCAAAGCCTTCTAAATCATTCAGAACTGGGTCCAAATCCTGACTCTTCCACTTCTGAATTAAATGAATTTGCCCCACTTATTTAATCTCTCTGAGGCTCAATTTCCACATTTGTGTATAAAACAGAGGATATGTCAGTGCTGCAGGTTTGTTATGAGATTAAAGTCCACCGTGAGATTAAATATCATCTACATAGGGTACCTGGCTTTTGCTCAATAAGTCATAATTTCTCTAATAAAGTAAACATTTTGTTTTAATATGAATGCTCAGGTTCATACCATAAAGTATTTCAACCCCTGCCTTTTTTAGTGAAATGTGTTATAAGCAACACTCAGTGCTAGTAAGAAAAAGAAGTCTAGAATGATATATGTATATACATGTGTGTATATATATGTGCTTATTTATATATCTAACTCTGCTACTATTATCTCTGGGTGTTAGGATTTCAAGTGAGTTTTAAAAATGTCTCCTTATTAAGGTGACTTCCATCTGTGCTTTTCTGGGAAGCCCTCCCTGGCCCTAGCCTGCTCTTTCAGGGCTGGCTCTGGGGGTGAGGGATGAAGCAGCAGCAGCAGATGGGTCAGTCTCTAGGGACATAGGGAACAGATCTTGAGAAAAAAGAAAGAGAAGTCTAGAATGTCCATCTGTAACATACATTTATTTGTTTTCAGACTCTCTTCCCCTGGAAAGTTTTAAATACTTTCTGTATCTGATAGGACATAGAACCAAATTTCTCCTACCAATACCTTTCCATGGTTACCCAGTGTGGTTAAGTGTATGTTTCAGGTGCTGGAGGTGGAGGTTGTCTTTTTAGAAGAAAAAGACAAAGTGCTCTGACTCCTCAAGGGCTGGAATCAAGGAATAAACCTCTGTTGCTGTAACCTGTGGAAAAGAAACCTATAAACCTAGTAAACCTAATGGCTCAGTAAATGACCCAATAAACCTAAGTTCTGAATTTTTTAACTTCAGATTTCCCCTAAATTTGCCCCATCTTAAAATGATTGACGGCTTCTTTTCTAGAAAGATGAAACCATTATCAAGCCAGAATGCTGAGGCTAACATAGCTAGTCTTGATTGCTAATTACTGTTTGCACTTTTTCAAAGTATAAAGTACACATGAAAAAGGGTATAGGTCAAGAATGTACAGCTTGATGAATTTTCACCAGCTGAACACATCTGCGTAATCAGCACCCAGATCAAGAAACCGATCGTTACCACACCCGAGCAGCTTCCCTCACTACTTTTTTCAGTCAAGGGTAACACCTTTCCTGATTTCCAACAGCACAGGTTGGTCCAACCTGTTTTTGAACTTTATCTACAGAATCTTTCAGCATGTTCTCTTTTTTTGTCTGTTTTCTTTTTTCACTCAGCATTTCATCTATGAGACTCATCCATATTGTTGTGTATAGACTGTTCATCATCATTGCTTTAGAGCAACCTGTTGTATGTGTAACATTTTTTGATCAGATATTTATTTTCAACACATAGAGTTAAAAATAATTATGCACTGGTGTTAAGGCTTTCTTTCTCCAATTTCCTAACCCCCCAACATGTAGTTTCCTAAAGGAGTTAGTCAAGGAAACTTTTCACTATAGAAAGGAAAATGTTGGATTCCCATTAATTCTGCCTTGTTTAGATTTTTCCACAATGGGAGGTATTAACAGGGGAAGTGTAATGCTGCCTGGGGAAGACATCCACTGTTTGTCATCCAAGTTTACCAGGCCAGTGTAACTGACTTCCCGTGTAGTTCCCGAGGCAGTTGAAGACAGGAAAAGACGCTTCCGTCTCGTTGCTCCTGTAGAAGTGCCCAAACCAAAGCTGGAGCCAGGCCCAGGTGTGACGTGGTTTAAATTGGTCTCTGGTGCTGCCCCATCCTCCTTATCACCATCTTCAATCGCCTATGGCTCACTAACAAGTCTGTGATTATGGTCTTCTTCATGAGTAGATACACACCACCTAGAAATGACTTAACTCAGTAGTTTTCCATTATTTCACCACCTCCTATCAACTCAGTTGGGATTTTAGAGATAGTTTGAATAAGGCAATTTCCCTAGACCATGCTACGATCTTTTGTATGTAATTGTGTCTTTATGTCAGAGATACTTGGAGATCAAGTGTCTCCTAAGGAGAGGAATATGTGTTGACAAACCTAGGAAGATATAGGAGACCCTAGTGAGCATATGAATCTTTTACAGGCAATGGAAAACAATTTGTCATTCCACACTAAAGAATGGGGTCTGCTAATACCATTCAGCATTCTTCTAGAATGGTGAGGTCAGTCATGTGCATGGAAATGGGAAGAGCCAGAAATCTGGTGCTCCCCTCTGTGTCTCCCTTGATCTGGTGTTATCATGGTCACAATGGGGAAACACACCTTACCTCACTCTTCAAAATACTGGTTGTCTCTTCCCCCTTTTTAGTTAGGTAGTTGTTTAATAAACTTGCCTTGTACAAAGCAGATTATCAACAACAATAATAATGTCTACCTTTCCCAGGGATGTTGGCACTTTAGCAGAGGATCCTGAATGCCCTAAATCTAAATCCAAAGAATAAGTGTCAAGTTTATTGGTTAGAATAAAAAAAAAAATAATAGACATTAGTTTCTAGAGCATTTGCTATGTGCTGGGTACTATGTGAAGCATGATAAATGCATTATCTTGTTTAATCCTCTTATTATCCTCATTTTATGACTGAAGCATTGAGCTCTAGTAAATTTCTGAAGGTCAGACAGCTGATAAGTGGCAGAATTGTAATTCAATTACAGCCAAGTCTGTCTGATCGAAGAGCCAAGTTCTCAATCATTACAACATAGACACTTTCTTTTGGATTGTGCATTTACTTCTCTGCTGTAACAATTCTGCTTTTTACTGCTTCCTGCCACTATTTTCTTTGCTCTGTCACATATTGCATCGAACTTGTTTTTCCTCACACCTGTCCCTGATGCCATATTCTCTTTTGTCTCATTGCACATAGCAAATAGCCAGTTGTATAAAATAGTCTCCTGATTTTTCAGGTTCATAAAGTAAAATACTTTCTAGAGAAAGGCTTTTCTCAGCTCCTGGCTTGGTTCCTGTTTATTATGAAGCATTTCTTATCCTTCCTATTTAGTCTCCATGATTTTTTTAAATCTTTTTTTTTTGGCTGCAGCATGCAGCATGTGGGGTCTTAGTTCCCCGACCAGGGATTGAACCCACACCCCCTACACTGGAAGTGTGGAGTCTTAACCACTGGACTGCCAAGGAAGTCTCTAGTCTCCATGATTTTGATTTATTGATGTTCATTGTCATTCACAAACCTGAAAAGATAGTTTCAAGCATTGGTCTTAAATTACTTACTGAAGCTTCCTAGGGCAAGGACAAGGTAGCAGGCTAGATGGAGTGGAAGCCCAGAACTCCTGCCAGATGAGCTGCAGGTTTCATTAGCTAGGACTAGGGGTACAGATCTCAGATCCCATTTCTGAGGCATGGCTGTACATAGATGTTCCCTCCATGATGCATCTGGGTACTGAGGTTAGGCAAGAGGAGAAAGCCAGACTGTGGCAAAATCTTACTCACTTGTGATATAGGGTTGAGCCTTTGTGTCATTATTACTATAGTTACTGGAAAAAAAAAACCCACTGAAGTAATGGCGTTGGAGACAAGGAGATTGCTGACATTTTCTTTTATTGCACAATCTTCCTAGGAATCCTGCAACCTGACCGTCCAATCATGGAGTTTTTTAGAAACTGTGCTGGTCCAGGAAGGAGAGTTTTTTAGAGAAGCATCCCTGAAATCACATCACAGCAACTGCCACCTTTGCCTAAACACAGAGCCCGGTGGTGCTGGCGTAAGTGAACACTCTACATGCACTTTGTTGCTGCTGCAGCTCTTAACTTGTATAGCTTTGTGTCCAAGTCATATATACTTTGTGGATATTTCAGAAGCATTTGTGGCTCCATACAGGTACACAGAGGAATGTGCAGTGGCTGAACTTTTGGCCAAATGGGGTCTTGGAAACCTGCATGGTGACATGGGAAGAACAGGGGCTTTGAAGTCAGACTTCACGACCTTGGATTTAAGAAGTAGTTCTAGTATTAGCTCTGCAGTCCTGGACAAGGCAACTAACTTGCTTAAGTTTCAATTTTATCATCTGCACAATGTCACTCACACATCCTATAATCAACATCGCATACTAGTATTGCTGATTTTAAGTCAGTTTCCCCCTCTAGACTAAGGTCCATAAGGAGAAGGATATGTCTTGCTCATTGCTACATTCTACCATGCCTAGTACACCATCAGGCAAGAACTAGGTGATCAATAAACAGTTATTAAGTTAATAAGAAACTCTATAACAAAAAAATATCTACTGGGATTTTTATTAGAATTGGGATTATATAGAATTAGATTAATTTTAGGAGTATATATATTTTTATGATTCATAAACATAATATATCTTTTTGTTTCTGTAATGTTTTCACTAAGGTTTTATCTTTTTTTGCTACAAAGGCTCACACATGTTTTGTTAGGTTTATCCCCAGGTATGTGAAGTTTTTATAACACTGTAAAAGTCTTCTTATAAAAACACCAGATTTTCTAATTCTTGGGGTTGATGCTTAGAATTACAACTTAACTTTGTATATTATTTCTTTATTAAGTCACATTTTAAAGTTTTGTTACTAGTTCTAATAATTTATCTGTAGATTCACTGAGGTTTTCTACCAGACAATTACATCATTTGCAAATAAAGATTATTTTATTTCTTATTCTCCAGTCCTTACATCTTTTTTCCTTTTATTCCTTGTCTTTTTTTTTAATTGAAGTATAGTTAGTGTACAATATTATATGTTTCAGGTGTACAATATAGTAATTCACAATTTTTAAAGATTATACTCCATTTATAGTTGTATAAAATATTGCCTATATTCCCTGTGTTGTACAATATATCCTTGTAGCTTATTTGATACATAATAGTTTGTGCTTCTTAATCCCCTACCCTTATATTGCCCCTCCCCACTTCCCTCTCCCTACTGGTAACCACTAGACTGTTCTCTATATCTGTGAGTCTGTTTCTTTTTTGTTATATTCACCAGTTCTTGTACTTTTTAGATTCCACACATAAGTGATATCATACAGTATTTGTCTTTCTCTGTCTGACTTATTTCACTTAGCATAATACCCTCCAAGTCCATCCATGTTTTTGCAAATGGCAGAACACATTAACAAACTGAAGAACAAAAACCACATAATCACCTCAATAGATGCAGAAAAAGCTTTTGATAAAATCAAACATCCATTTCTGATAAAAACTCTCCAGGAAGTGGACATAGAGGGAACATACCTCAACATAAGAAAGGCCATATATGACAAACTCACAGCTAATATCATACTCAATGGTGAAAAGCTGAAAGCATTTCCTCTAAGATCAGGAACAAGTCAAGGATGTCCACTCTCACAACTTTTATTCAACATAGTTTTGGAAGTCCTAGCCACAGCATCAGAGAAGGAAAAGAAATAAAAAGGAATCCAAATTGGAAAAGAAGTAAAACTGTCACTGTTTGCAGATGGCATGATACTATACATAGAAAATCCTAAAGATGCCACCAGAAGACTACTAGAACTCATCAATGAATTCAGTAAAGTTGAGGATACAAAATTAATATACATAAATCTGTTCCATTTCTATACACTAACAACAATATATCAGAAAGAGAAATTTAAAAAAAATACTATTTACCATCTCATCAAAAAGAATAAAATATCTAGGAATAAACCTACCCAAAGAGGTAAAAGACCTATACTAGGAAAACTATAAGACACTGTTGAAAGAAATTGAAGACAACACAGATGGAAAGATACCATGTTCTTGGATTGGAAGAATTAATATCATTAAAATGACCATACTACCCAAGGCAATCTACAGATTAAATGCAATCCCTATCAAAAGACCAATGGCATTTTTCAAAGAACTAGAACAAATAATTTCAAAATTTGTGTAGAAACACAATAGACCCTGAATAGCCAAAACAATCTTGAGAAAGAAGAACAGAGCTGGAGGAATCACTCTTCCTGACTTCAGACTATACTACAAAACTATAGTGACCAAAGCAGTATCGTACTGACACAAAAACAGACACATAAATCAATAGAACAGAATAGAAAGCCAGAAGTAAACTCATGTACTTATGGTCAATTAATCTGCAACAAAGAAGGCAAGAATATACAATGGAGAAAAGACAGTCTCTTCAATAAGTGGTGCTGGGAAAACTGGATGGCTACATGTAAAAGAATGAAATTAGAACATTCTCTATTCTTTGTTTTTTATTTCTTGTCTAAGACATATAGAACTATATTGAATAGAAGTGGAAATAATGGGATCCTGTCTTGTTACTGATCTTAAAGGGAATGTTTACAGTGTTTCACCATTCAGTATAATGCTTACTATAGATTTTCTTTGTAGATAACATTTATCACATTACGGAAGTTTCCTAACATTCTAATTTTTTAAAATAAATGGATGTTGAATTTCACTGAACATTTTTTTGTGTATTGAGAAGGTTACATTTTTTCTTCTTTAATCTGTTAATATGAAGAACTACATAATTGATTTTCTAATGTTAAAACAGTTTTGTCTTCCTGGAGTAAATCCCAGTTGGTCATGGTGCATTATGCAACCTCTTCATTGTTTACAATAGGTCACGAAGGGAAAACTGAACTAAGGGAAGTCGAGCCACTTGTCCAAGGCCACACAGCCCAAGTATTTATAAAAAGCAGACTACTGAAACTTTGAAGTTCCGAGTAAGGTAGAATGGATAAAATGGATTCAACCCAAAAGGTGTTTAGCAATTACCAGCAGACCACTCCATTCAGAAAGAACCACTCTGCCCCTTGGATAATAACATCTAGAACTAAACTTGCCTTGCAGCAGTGGGACCCCAACATTTCATTTAGGGTCATTCAGGGTCCCCATCATCTCATAAGTAAATCCTCAGTGAGGCTATTAAATCTCTGAGAAAAACAATTCCCTCTTATCAAGGGCTAGGATCACAGAATTACTTGAGGATCAATAACTCAGACTTGATTTGATTACTTCCAGCTAAATGACTTTATACAGTTGCTGATTTTCTACTTCTTTATTATATTATGATCTATTGTTTAATGTCACAGCTGGAGTTTATATGTATTTCATTCAATGACCCATTTTGATAACCAAGATATTTGGGTGCCAAGTGTTCCAGAGTACATATGGAGTTTTTATTATTCAGGTTCATGTTTACCAGAATTCTCCTCTTTGAGTTTAACCATTTTCTAGCAATGTAGTCCCCAGAACTCAGTAATAAAATAACCTAATTTTCTAAAAGTGAGCCAACTGACCAATCCTGTAAAAGGCAGGCAAGCAGAAGCTGAACAACCACAAAAGCAGCAGCCACGAAACCCAGAGAGTAATCCATGTTTGTGTTTTGGACATCTATCTTTTCATTTGTTTTTCACCTCTGTTGAACCTGCCACCATTCATGCTTCACTGCCAGTGACTGCACCAAAGTCCCCAAGCTTGCAAAGTGGCAGGAGGTGACATCCAAGGCATCTTTATGCAGTGCCCCAATGTTTTGTGTTACTTTCTCAAAACATTACAGATTGGGTAAGTTCCATAGTAATCTAAGTCCTAAAAAGTAGAAAAATGAGATTTTTGTTGTAGCTGTTTACGAGCTTGGCCAAGTTTTTTAAAACTGATAAAGTGAGTATTAGAGAAAAAGTGAGGAAATGGACGCTTTCATATACTACTCGTGAGAGTTCAAATTAATACTTTTATCTGGAGGATAATGAAATAATATTTGTCATCACTTTAAGTGCAAATATACTTTGGCCTAGTAAATCCACTTCTAGAAATTTTCCTAGAGAAGTTATAGGACAAATGTAGGCAAAGATAAATATCCTAAGATGTTTTGCAGTGTTGTTTATAATAGTAAGATTTTCATCAATATGGGATATTTTAAATAAGTTATGGTGCATTATAAATGGAATATTATACAGCCCTTATAAAGGCTGAGGTAGGTATATATTTATTAACATGAAAAGATGTCCTTAGTATATGGTTTACTTTTAAGAACCAAAATATAAAAAATAAAACTTAAATCTATTTTTGTTGAAAAACTTTTTGTGAATATATGAATTAAAAAATTCTGAAAGCCTACCAAGTTAACAGTGGTTATCTTTGGGTAGGGTGATATAATGGATGATTTTCACTTTTTTTTTTTGTCTTTCTGTATGGTATGGATCTTTTATAAAATAATACATTACTTTTATATTTTCATTTTAGCAAAAGACTATTTTCCTGTGGAAACTGTTTTATTAATTACATTGACAGATGAACTAAAAAAGTATAGTTTTATTGTAATAACAAAGAGTAAAACAGCAAGCTCCAGCTATAGAAAGAGAAGAACACTTATTAAGCACAGTTTAAGTACAACTGAGTCACCAAATTAAAATCTCAAATGACGCCTTTTCCCATCTCTTCATTGTTAAAGGAGAGCAAATCCCTAGGAGGCTATCATACATCTTGGTAAGACAATTCCCTTTTAGGAGCCAGGAGCATAGAATTATTTGAAGTGCTTTTTAAAGAGTTTAATGAAAAACTCACATTTTAGTGTAGTGTCATTTCAGCTGGACTTGAATTTGAATCCCATCTTTTCCATTTATTAGCTCTGTCATGTTGAGCAAGACATTTAACCCTCCAAGCTATAATTTACTTTTTATTTATTTTTATTTTTTATTTTTTGCGGTACGCGGGCCTCTCACGGTTGTGGCCTCTCCCATTGCGGAGCACAGGCTCCGGACGCGCAGGCTCAGCGGCCGTGGCTCATGGGCCCAGCCGCTCCGCAGCATGTGGGATCTTCCCGGACCGGGGCACGAACCCGCGTCCCCTGCATCGGCAGGCAGACTCTCAACCACTGTGCCACCAGGGAAGCCCTGTAATTTACTTTTTAATAAAATGTGTATCATAATAATCTCTGAGTAGATGAGCCAGCTGTGCAGATTGGAACTAACCCGTAAGGCTGTTGTGAGGATTCAATGAGATACAGCTTTTAAAATGCTTAGCATAGGGTCTGGCCCAAGAATAGGGGCTCTATTATAGTAACTCAAAAATGTAACACTATCTCTGTTTCACTTCCTCAGCGACTTTGAAAGAGTCTATGAGTGGTGTTCATGTACAAACAGGTCACCAATTTAATTGTCTTTCTAGCGTTCAGCTGTGGGTGATAACCCTTTTGTGGTTATCACAGACTTATGGTGATCAAAGGGCCCCAGACACAATATGTTCTTGGAAGGATAAAAATACTTTTAATACAAAAACCACTTCCTAATTCATCTGCTGAGTTTAGAGCATTTTCTGTATGTGCATGTCCAACCACTGAGCTTGCACAAAAGAATCTAACTTATTCTATTCAGCTCAGTGGTCACCTCCTCTAAGCATCCTTTCCAACCACCTCTCCACTGCCGTCATCAGACTGAGTCAGATATCTTTTCGTGGAGCTCACACAAGAACGTGTGTGTATACACTGTGTCCTCCATATTGTTACAATTATGTTTCTCTACCCATCTCTTCACTTGTCTTTGAGCTACGTCAGGGCCGGGACTGCGTCTTATTCACCTGTGTGTCTTCAGAGAGTAGCTTAGAAGATAGCGCAGAATGGGCCATAACAAAAATGTGTAGGACAAATAAATGAAACTCTGGTTGGGGCTAAGTGGGCATAAATGGGGTAATATGGAATGTGTCCTGAGAATCTAATTTCTATTTAAGGTTATGTTTGTAGATAGTTTTGTGAAGGTTCATGTTTACTGTTTGAGACCTTGGCCAATGACTGATTCCCTTGCCTTTCCTTCCCTTTCAAAACTGCAGAGCAAAGATAGAGAAACAAAATGCTTGAGTATAATACCACAGACCAATTTAAATAGAATTTCAGTGGGAAGAGTTAGCAGTTCATGAAATTTGTGTAGGGTATCTTCCAAAAGCTATGTGGGGAGAGCTGACGTCTTTGTCCATGACTATGTCAGCCATCAGGGGAGTGACAGACACTTAGCGTTTTTTTTTTTTCGCTGTAACTAGAGCAGAAATATTGTATCAGAAAGGTTTATGATATATTATCAAATGACAAAAGCTTTGTGCTGAATATACAACGTGATTCCAATTCCATTGGTGACAGTACTTTGGATAATTTTTTCCCTACTCTATGTTTTTCTTTTCTTTACAACAAACATGTATTACATTAACAGTGAGGGGGGAAAGCTATATGTTCTTTTTTTGAAGTTCTAACTTGTCATCCTACAGACTATTCTGTAGAAAGTTCCCTAGTCTTCTATGGGTAGAGGACCAGCTGTGCAGGTGGAACTTCCCTTAGAATTAACTGCCTTCTATTTGACTAGATGACAGATGCTACACATGAAGGTACAACCTTAACATGGCCTGTGGGACCCGACATGGTCTGGGTGCTCCCTAACCCAGCTTCCTTCCCAACCCTCCAGCCACTGTGGCTATCTGGTAGCTCCTGGGCTACTCCAAGCCTCAACTGGCCTAGAAAGTTTCCCCACATCATTTTTTTTTCTTCTTGCATTTAATTGTGTGATTTTAATCTAATATCCAACGCCCCACCTCTAAATAAAACAACTCTGAGCTCCACAAAGGTGTTGCTCATTATTGAATCTCTAGTGTTAGCACAATGCCTGAAGCCTTGAAGGAGCTTAAATATTTCCTGTGTATATGAATGCGCCACTGAAATAATATAAATAGAATTCAGAGAGGAAGATGGGAGGGGACACTTTTATTGTGTCTACCCAGAGCCATCCATCTAATAAATGAATCAACAAGTATTTGTTGAGTGTCTATTTACCCTCTGCTAGATATTACAGGAAAAGCAAGACTAATATAAAAAGGGGCCCTGCCCTTTGGGAATTTCTAGTACAATATGAAGAGATGAGAAAACATGATATGAAACAGAGAAGTAACACTACTAATTACATTATATTAGAATCATCCTGTTTTTAGTGGCCACATAATTAGAAACAATATAGATTTTCTACATAGACTAAATCCATTCAAGCAAATGGTATTCAGCCTGAACAGCCTTTAAACAAAGTCAATGGTATTTTCCTTCCATTCCTATTCCTTGGAATCCTTTTCTACTCCCCTCACATTCCCTAAAATTTAACATTATCCCACTTAAAACACATTGTTGGTAGAACCTAGGATCTACATAGCACCTTCCCTCATATCCATCTGAGAAATTTTTTTTTTAAATAAGGCAATGTAAAGAAGAGGATCTGGAGAGTGAAAATAAGAACAGGAGGAAGTGGAGGCAAGTCTTAGAAAAATAATAGCTAGCACATCCACGGCACTTGCAGTGTCCCAGGGAGTGTTCTGAGCACTTCACACGTATATCCATATAACTGTCCAAACATTTCCATGTGGTGATAACTGATGACTATTATCCTTATTTGTTAACATAGCTGAGGGAACTGAGTCACAGGAGGATAGTAACTTGCAAGGTCACACAGCTTGTAGGCGGTGGAGGCAGGCAGTCTGGCTCTAAACCTCTGCATCATGCTGCCCAGAGTCCCCTGTGCTTTCCCCTCTCTCAGCATCCCTTGTCCTCCTGCTACCATTCCTCTATCACCGCCTCCTTCACCAGGCTTTCTATTTCTACCACGTATTAATCCTTTCCTCTTTGTCCCAAATTCCCAAGTGCAAATGCAGGCCCAAGCTCTTTAAATCATCTTTATCTTTGGACTTCCAGATTTTTCCATTTTATCCCATTTTTAATCGATCCATGAGATGCCTGTTTACAAGCTATGATAATCATGGAGTGAATGAAGAAAACACCCACTACTGCACAACTAGAATTCCAAGGGGATAAATTGGAGTTACGGTTTTCTGACTTGACACTAAATGCTTGATACTTGATTTTGCTGTCTGATGGCAAATCTGAAAAGTAATAATAATAGCCTACATTTGTTGAGTGCTAACTCTGGACCAGATATTGTTTCAAGCACTCTCCACATATCAATTCATTTAATCATATAACAGCCCTGTAAGAGAAGTTCTGCTATAATCATTCTATTTCACAGTTAAAAAAAAAAAAGGTGTAGAGAGTTTAAGTAGTTTGGCTAAAGGAGAGCCATACATGGAGCCAAGTGGGGTCTCTAAACCACTGTGCCACACAGCCTTTTACTTCCCCACACTAACCATTTTTACATCTTTTTTCTGATTTAAGAAGCAGAGGTCCCTTTCTAATAATGACCCATGTCTGTTTTATATTTTCACTCCCAAAGTCCTTCCAACAACCCCTCCAACTGTCAGAAAACCCTCAGTGGCTTTCCCTTTCCCACCTAATTATTTTTTGTTACTATATTTGTCCCTTATCCGTCAGAAGCCTGCTGGAATAGAAAACATTCACTGAGACTTCACAGTAACTGGAAAACTTACACTAAGACATTATGATGAAGACAAAGTGAATTTTCCAATATATGACCTTAAATTGGAGCTCATATTATCGTCAAAGGAAACCTGACCATTGCGGGTGTGGGTACGATTCCTACCCTACTCAGCCTGGAATGTCCAGGAGTGATTCGCACTCACCCCTGTCTGTGGACCACCTCCCATGGAAGTCGGAAAACCCCCCCGGCCCGCCTCCTCGGTGACTGTTATTACTAAGCTGCCAACACTGCTCCTGTATTATCTACATTCTAACTTCATGGGAAGGGCTGTGGTGACTTTCAGGAAAGTGAATAGGAAGTTGTTTTTCTAAACAGCCTGACAGCTGAGGGGAGGCAGCAAGACTATAAGAAGTCTGGGCTGCACAGACGGCAGTAAGCTGGCTGTGTCACAGAGGAGATGGTAAGTTCATTTCTCTTTGCTATGGAAAGTGGTTGAGTTGAAGCGGTTTGGAGCTAAGTCAGGCAGGTAAAGCTTCCGAAAATGAGGAAGAGCAGTAATCATGGAGCTTTATGTTGAGTAGCCCTTCAGAGTTTGTAAGCATTTCAAAACCTGCTATCCACTTTGACCCTCCCCACATGCTTGTGAATTGCTATGTCCATGTTACAAATGAAGCTGCCGTGTCTTACAGAGAGGCTAGGTGTTTTACCTAAGGTACACTGTTAGGCTTGATGTTGTCTGGATCTGAACTTCCGTCCTCTGACTCTACAGCTGCTGTTTTTCCTAGCAGGGCTTACAGGGACTCTCTTGGAGCAAACCTTGGTTAACCCTCAACCCCCTTCTCCAGGATTGCTCTTCTGTCTGGGTTGAATGCAAGGCTGAGCAAGTGCCCTGGGACAAGACTACAGTTAAATGTTTTCTCATCCCCAGCTCGCCTATTTCTTTCTCTGAGCCCTAAGAGTCTGCTGGGACTAATGTGGAGTATTCACACAGTTCCCATTTCTGCTTCAGCTCTCAGTCTTGTTAGTGACTCAGTTTCCTCATCTATAAAATGGAAAGAATAATAGTACTCTACTTTGTAGCATCATTGTGAGGATTAACTAAGTTTACACTGAAAAGCATTTAGGTCTGAGCCTGGCACATAGTTGTGGATTAGTAAATGTTAGCTGTTATTGTTACGAAAAAGAGAAAATTCTTGGGGTTTAGTGGGATTTGGGATCCAGGGAAGATCCAAGGAAAAAGGCTTTCTTGAACTCATTAACATTACCCTAGATAAGACACACACAGAGTTTTACCCTCGACTTACGAGGCATATCTCATACAGTCCTAGAGTCTACAATCCTGCAGTCTGTGGCTAGAGAGGAGCCAGACTGTCCCTGTTTTTGAGCCCCTTTCTATGGGATACCAGAAGAAAGGAGCACTTATACCCAATTCACTCCATCTCTTTGCTTTATTATAGTACAATTTTCAAATACTTGTAATGAGAATTTTCCAGGTTGGGGAGAATAGGGATAAAAGGACGATGAAAAGAAGAGGAAGGAGTCTGAGTCTGTCCTGAGTTTGAACTCCAATGATGTAAGAATGTGGTTTACTTTTGTCTTATCTCTTGCATAATTTTCCTGTATTGGTCAACTTAAATGAATGAACAGTTATTTCTTTCTTCCGTCTATTCTCTTTGGGATCCTCCTCTATTTTAGAGGAATGTTACCAGATTGAATCATGGAGTTCTTTGAGATTCTGACAAAAGGTACAACTCCTTTTCACAGATGAAAATGCAGACATCCACATAAACACTGAGCTTTATGTATAACTGCAGGGAGTCCCCAGACCTCCACGTGGGTCCCCAGTTAAGATCCCCACCCTTTCGCCTCCTATGCTTTAAGCTCAGAAGTTCCTCCACTGGCATCCTGAAACTAGGCTGGAACTCTGCAATGAAGTGCTAAGAACTCCAGCCCTGGAATTGTTTTGAATATTTCCGTGACAAGACCTCTTCCTTTGCCCTTGAGCACATTTGTCTCTTGGGATTCCGGAACCTCAAACTCTGTGTGAAAATTCAACTTCAAGTTCAGAGTGGCTTCAATTAACCCTAGGACCTGAGGAAAGATGTTAAGGTTTCTCTGGCGGGGTGTTTTCAATCAGTCGGATCTCAGAGTGGGGGAGCACTAGACGGGGAACTTACAGTTAAATTATGCCAATGTTAGTCAGGGTGTGAGTAGACTTAAGAAGCAGGTCTGGATTCATTTCCATTTATACCTTTTAACCATCTTAGGTCTGTTGATTTTAGTTCTTACTCTTCCTTCCATTACCTATTTTTCAAAATGTAATTAAGTTGTTCCCGCTCTCCTGGGCTGGCTGCTAGCTCTTAGAAAGTGCAGTTTCAGAATTTTGTAAGTGGAAGCTTATTAATCAAACCCTCAAACATCAGAGTGACTTACTACATAACAGGCAGTACTGGGAAAAGACTCTGGACCTGACCTTAGAGGGTAGGCACATGATGTTTCATAAGTGGAATTTATTATTACATTGTCTTCTAAGTGACTCATTTCTCTGTTTGAAAAGCAAAACAGAAATTTTATAAAGTCAAATACACAAAATGAATCCTTTATATTTGTAGAGATATAGCTCAGCCATGGTCCAAATGGCTTAAAAATTCTTTTAATATGCTACTTTATATTTAATGCTAATATTTCGTCCTAAATAACGGTGATCAGGAGTCTAAATACATATATATGTGTGTGTGTGTATATATATATATATATATATATATATATATATATATATATGTATGTATACTTTGATTCTTAGTGTTGATGTTGTACTGGGCTCCTCTTCCTGTCTTTATTTCTATTTGCCATTTGGCTTATAGACCTCTTTGTTTCACTGTTTCATTTTCTGCCTTTAGGCTGAGGCCACTGATATCTGTGCTATATTACCACCATCACCCATAAACTTAAGGGAAATAATATGAAATCAGTTGTACTGCCTTGAAAATCTAGACTCTGCCACCGACAAGTTGTATAGTTCTGTCTCTTCAATGACTCTCCTATCTGCCTTCCCCCTTTGTATTCTCATTGACTCTCTTTAATTTCCTTTCTTTCCCATAAGAAATTTCTAAGATAAAACAAACTGATTTTGTAGATATTATAATATCCAACATTTGCAAATATTTATTCGGTGCCCCACCATGCACCTAGCAGTGTGCTAGAAGTATATGTAAATAAATGTTGAAGAGAAATCATTTGTTTAAAACCACCTGTAGACTTGCTGCTTTTTAATTTGAAAGACTACAGATTATAAATATTACCTCAAATTACAAAAAAGAAACACCATCGTTAGATGCATCTATTCAGGAAGCTTCTCTGTTCAAAACCCTGGCAATTGGATCCCTTCTGCAACCGTCATTTCAAACTCACAAGATCTGACTCCAGACCAACTTCTTTTCAACTAACCTCTAGGACTTCCCAATTTTCAGCAGCAATCAGACCACATCACTACCTCTCTTAAAATCTACTTGCTGCTCCATTTGTCTTGCACTTAGAACAAAAACCTCACCCCCTTGTTTTAGTTCCTAAAGCCCAGAGTGATCTGTCCCCAGCTTCATCTCATACTCTTCTACCCTTGCTCACTGCATTCCAGCGACACTGATGTTTTCATGTTCTTTGAACACTCCACATTTTCCTTCCACCTTAAAGCCTTCACATTAGCATTTCCTTCTGTCTTTAATGCTTTTCCTCCTGCTTCTCACTGCTTTCTTCTGGTCATTCTGCTCTCAGCTTAAATGCCACCTTTTTAGAGAGGTCTTCCCTGACCTCCCTCCCTGTCTAATGTAAGCACCCCGTCACTCTATCACATAACCTGGCATTAATTCTCTACCAAGCACTTATCACTGTCTTCTATTTTTTATGTTTACTCGTTCAGTACTGTTGTGTATATATTGGTGTTTGTTTCATTGTCTGTCTTCCACAGAATGTACATTTCATGAGGAAAGGAATCGTGTCTTCTTTTATCATTTTAATTGCCAGTGCCTATAACAGTGCCTGACACATTGTAGGCACTTAATAAATCGACAGTTATTGAAATAAATAATGGGAAAGGACACAGGAAATAACAAGGGCGTGCCTATCTTGGGGTGGGGAGGAAGGGATTGGTAATAGGGAAGGCTCCTTTGAGGAGGAGACTCTTGGACTTTTAGAGCTAGGCATCCACAGAAGGAGAGGGCGCTCTGGGCATAAAAAGAACATGGGGAATATACCGTGCATTCTGGAAAGTACAAGATGTCGTGTTATAAATGCACCGTAGAATTGTGGTGGGGGCAGGGTGTAATTGAGGTGTAATGGCAGGAGATGGGACTAGACAAATAGGAAGAAGCCTCATCTTGAAGAGTCTCACAGTGTCATCTTAAGGAGCTGGTATGTACTGCTCAGGGAGTAGGAACAGCTGATGGATTTTAAGTAGTGAAGCAATATGATCAGATTTTGTGTTAGGAATATTATTCAGACAGCATTAGAGATAAAGAACTGGAGATGGGTAATCTTGAGAAGAAGTGACCAGTGAGAAGATGATTTCTCTGGTCCAGGAAGGAAATGATAATGTCTGAATTAGTGCTGCAGCAATAAAGTGGAAATCTGGAGAATGGCCAGGTATCTCATCAGAAGGTAAAGTCAATAGGATTTGATGGCAGATTGATGTGAAGGGATCCTCGGTGTTCCCTCCCTGGTCCCACCTGATGGAGGACTTCAGGGTCTCTGTGGGCAGGTAGGTTATGGAGCTCGGGTCAGTGATCCTGTCTGTTCATAAGAACATGCATCCCTTATATGAGCCTTCTTCAGTGCTGGAGCCTTTCAAAGGGACACACCCACTCCAGAGAGTTACATGGAATTTGCCTTCACCTCTCCCTCTTCTAAGAGCTGCCGCTATTTGATGCTTCTCCAGGCTTTCCTGAGACACACCAGCTATGGTAGGTCCTGATTCCCCCACTTCTCTTCCACTTATCCCCATCTGCCACCCGCATGGAGTTTAAGTGAGTGAGTCCTTCTCCGTCGTTCTCTCACATGGGATGCAAGCCATCATGCCCCTTGTTTCTCTCATACTCAAAGAGAATGAGACCAAGTGCCGAGAACATATTTTTTTTTTGCACAGCCGTATTATACTCTTCTACCTAATAATACACCTTTACATTTGATACGATCGCTGCTGTAACCATATTGTACTTAGTTCTAATTATCACATATTTCTCCAACATTTTCCCATTCAGCACGCCTCTATCTTACTTTTAGTCATTCCCTTGCCATTTTTCACTTATTCATTCATTCATCTATAACATATTTATTAAGGATTAAGCATCTGCTCTGTACTATGGCTGGGATTCAGACATGAGTAAGTCATATCCCTTGCCCTGAGAAACCTCTGCCAGCAGCTGCCTCCAGCTGTGTGTGCTCATATGTTTGTTTTGCATGTGGATTGCAGACATCATGCTCAGGAGGAAAGTCAGGGATGGAGATGCTGATGGAGAGCCACTGGCAAACAGATGACCATAAAGAGGCCCTAGGAAAGCAGAAGAGTGATAAGAGAATAGGGCCAGGGAGGTAGGAACCCAGGGGAATCTCTATCTCTACCTCTGCAAGAGGGTTGACGTGGATTCAGGAGAAGACTCAGAACAGTTGCTCCAGATGTCAGAAAGAATCAAGAGAAGAACCAAGGGAAGCATTTTAAGCAAAAGGAAATAGTAATATTTATTGCTGCAGAAAGGTCAAAGAAGATAATGATGGAAAGACTTCATTGGGTTTGGTAATTCGGATGTCAGGGGTAAAGTCAGCAGGAGCAATTTTGTAGTCTGGTGGGACTGGGGGCTGCAGAGGAAAGGGGAGGCAAGGAAATTAAGAAAACTGAACTGTAAAGGAAGGCGAGAAATCAGACAGGACCTAGGCAGAAGACAGAGGGTCTAGGGAGGGACATTGTAGGTTGTGCCTCTAAAAGTGCAAGGCTGTGGTCTACAACATAGACAGGAGAACAGAATCACCTTTCTTTCTTTCTTTAAAAAAATTTTTTTCACATCTTTATTGGAGTACAAATGCTTTACAATGTTGTGTTACTTTCTGCTGTACAACAAAGTGAATCAGCTATATGCATATATATATCCCCATATCCCCTCCCTCTTGAGCCTCCCTCCCACCCTCCCTATCCCACCCCTCTAGGTGGACACAAAGTACCGAGCTGATCTCCCTGTGCTATGCGGCTGCTTCCCACTAGCCATCCGTTTTACATTTGGTAGTGTATATATGTCAATGTTACTCTCTCACTTCATCCCAGCTTCCCCGTCACCCTGCTCCATCAAGTCTGTTCTCTACATCTGCGTCTTTATTCCTGCCCTGCCACTAGGTTCATCAGTACCGCTTTTTAAAATTCCATATATATGCGTTAGCATACAGTATTTGTTTTTCTCTTTGACTGACTTACTTCACTCTGTCTGACAGTCTCTAGGTCCATCCACCTCACTACAAATAACTCAATTTCATTCATTTTTCTGGCTGAAGTAATATTCCATTGTATATATGTGCCACATCTTCTTTATCCATTCATCTGTTGATAGATATGTAGGTTGGTTCCATGTCCTGGCTGTTGTAAATAGTGCTGTAATGAACATTGTGGTACATATACCTTTTTGAATGATGGTTTTCTCAGGGTATATGACCAGTAGTGAGATTACTGGGTCATATGGTAGTTCTATTTGTAGTTTAAGGAACCTCCATACTGTTCTCCATACTGGCTGTATCAATTTACATTCCCACCAACAGTGCAGGAGGGTTCCCTTTTCTCCACACCCTCTCCAGCATTTATCGTTTGTAGATTTTTTGATGATAGCCATTCTGACCAGTGTGAGGTGATACCCCATTGTGGTTTTGATTTGCATTTCTCTAATGATTAGTGATGTTGAGCATCTTTTCGTGCATTTGTTGGCCATCTGTATGTTTTCTTTGGAGAAATGTCTATTTAGGTCTTCTGCCCATTTTTGGATTGGGTTGTTTGTTTTCGTGATATTGAGCTGCATGAGCTGCTTGTACATTTTGGAGATTAATCCTTTGTCCATTGTTTCATTTGCAAATATTTTCTCCCATTCAGAGGGTTGTCTTTTGGTCTTGTTTGTGGTTTCCTTTGCTGTGTAAAAGCTTTTAATTAGGTCCCATTTGTTTATTTTTGTTGTTATTTCCATTACTCTAGGAGGTGGGTCAAAAAGGATCTTGCTGTGATTTATGTCATGAAGTGTTCTGCCTATGTTTTCCTCTAAGAGATTGATAGTGTCTGGCCTTACATTTAGGTCTTTAATCAATTTTGAGTATATTTTTGTGTATGGTGTTAGGGTATGTTCTAATTTCATTCTTTTACATGTAGCTGTCCATTTTTTCCAGCACCACTTATCGAAGAGGCTGTCTTTTCTCTACTGTATATTCTTGCCTCCTTTGTCAAAGATAAGGTGGTGACCAAATGTGCGTGGGTTTATCTCTGGGCTTTCTATCTTGTTCCATTGACCTATATTTCTGTTTTTGTGCCAGTAGCACCCCTTAGGGGTGGGCGGGGCCTAGGCTCAGGACCCATGCAGCCAGAAAAGGCCCTGGGGGCAGGGCCTAAGCAGGGCGAGTTCAAGCACGGGGCGGGGCCTCTGCTTAGGACCTGTGCGGAAGGGGAGAGACAGCACTGGGAGTGTGGAGTTGCCCAGTTTGGCGGCAAGGTCCTGGGTGAGGGCGTGTGGGTGGGGTTTAGGCCCAGCACCTTGGAGGGCGTCTCAGAAGGGGTCTCCAAGTGTAGAGGTAGGGCCCTGGGTGGGGGGTGTAGGTGCGGGTCTTGGGCTCTGCGGGAGGCTCCGAGGACAGAGGATTAGGCCTTGGAGCCCAACAGGCTCCCCGTGCCTAAGCGGACAGGGAAAGCGCTAGCTGTGTTCCCTTCTGTCCCTCCGCGCCCCTCCCCCACCATCTCCCCCAGGGTCTCCCCCATCGCCGCTGGACCCCTAACCATGGGTGGGTCCCGCTGGGTGTAGGAACTCCTCCCCTCCCCCTGTCACCCCTCAGGGGTCCGGGTCCCGGAGATCCGGCCTTTACTTTTGCTCCCCCTTCCCTCCCTCCCACTCCCTCAGGCCCCGCGCGGCTGGAGGGGGCCTTGGTGGGCAGAGGATCAGGCCCGGGACCTCAGCAGGCTCCCGGGGCCCAAGTGGGCAGGGGAAAACTGGCCATGCTCCCCTTTGATCCTCTGCCCTCCCAATGGTCCCCCAATTTCCCCCTTTAGGTGTGGGATCCCTTCCCCTCCCCCAGCCGCCCCTCAGGGGCACGAGTCCTGTCCCGCCCCCCTTCTCCTCCCCCCTCACTCCCCGCAATGCGCCATGTCCTACCCGGTTGCTGGGGGTTCCTCCCGTCCCCTTAGGTGTCCGTGGTCCCACACCGGTGCCTGGTAGGTGCCCTAGTTGTGCAGAGATGCGAATTCCACATCCTCATAGTATGCCATCTTGACTCCGCCCCCGTCCCACAATCGCCTTTCTATGGTACCATTCCTGCCAACTTTATAAGCCACCCAGAATGCTGGCAGCCATGGGATTCCTACTGGCATTTACTACCTCTTTCTATGCAAAGGTCGAGGGAGAAACACTTCTGGTTCCTTCTAGTTTGTCTCTGCCTCTCTCTTCACCCTGCAATCACTTTTAGTTATTTGAAAAGTAAAATTAAAGATTACCACGGTGCAAAGCAGCCTTCATGAAGGTTTACACAGGCACAGGATGTTATTCTAATGACCCCATCTCAGACTCCTTCCCAGTGACTTCCAGTTTGAAGCAGGTTGCCAAAGAACATTAAAGTGAAAATTAGCAGAGCACATGGGCTGCTCCTCCTAGAGAGGCATTTCCTGGTGTTTCAACACTTAACTTGTTCAGTAACAAACACCAGGACAGAGTCCTTAACTGTTCACCAATGTAGACCCCTGTCCTAAAGATGACAGTGAGAGCAGGGACAGATGTGAAAAGGCTTACCCACCCCAAGCAAGTTTCAGAGGGAAATTATTACTCGAATGAAGATGTTTAAGCATCATTCATCCTCCACACCCACACACAAAACCCTTGTCAGTTGCCAATGAGTCAAGGTGCTGCTTTACAGTTAACAGAGATTTGAACTTGGAGTCCATGAACCTTCTGAAATTGTCTAAAAAGTTGCAAGTCTGCAATTTTTTAAAAAAGAATCCTGACTATGGGTTTTATCAGACTTTCAAAGGAGTACACGAGTTCTGTGAAAATAAGAATCACTGTCTTAACCCAACATACATTCTGGTACGGAAGCTTCGGCAAATCATCTAAATTCGCTGAGTCTCAGTGATAGGCAGTGATGGTGGTCCCATCTTGAGCATCCATGGTCCAAAAGACCCACTGAAGAATGCTGGAGAAATGCCTAATTGATCTGGAGTTATCTTTACGGTTTCCTACAGCTCTCAAACATTCTATGAGAGGTGATCCTTGGTATTTGATTTTAAAAAACAGGAAAGTATGGTCAGATTAAAGCAGGGGACACACAATGACTTGCATTTTCCTTTCTTAGCTATTATGTCTTGATCAGAAGCACTTACCAGTCCTCTAAAACCTTAAAATGTTCAAAACTAGCACTCTGTTTCTCTCTATATATATTTTGTTTAAACCAAACCATACTGAAAAGTTTAAACAAACAAGTTAAAACATAAAACAGCTCTGTTGGGACAGTGGGAGGAGTTGGGAATGGAGATAGGGAATAGGAGCCTCACCTGGTCACTGTCCCAACACACTTCCTTGAGCTGGTCCCAAAGCCAGAGAAACCCCTAGAAATACTCTCTACAGGAAGAAAACCACTTTCTAAGGGCACAGGGAGAGCACCACTAGATTAAAAACACTGCGATCCTCCTCCAATCTACCCAAGAAGAAACGCAGTAGAGTTTCAAAGGCAAATATTGAGGTCCCCTTCATTAGGCTACACTACTGTCCTCTTCACCAGCAATAGTTTTGCTTCTGTGCCTCCAAAAAAATTCTGAAAAACTAAATAACCTCTTGAACCTTTCTAAGTGGAGAGCTAAAATTTTTCATCATAAGTTTTTAAATAAAAGATGGAATTTCCAGTACATTATAAAGATTGGCCTTTTACAGTAAATAAATATAACATCATTCCCTAGGATTTATCCAATGGAATAAAATACCATAGTGATCTGATAACACTTATCACTTAAAAAAAACATAAACTAGTTTCTAATAATAGGGAATTTTATATTATTCATTTTCTCTTCTTTAATACCTATTTCTATTTCACTTCCTCTACAGAATTTAAATCTAATTCATTTTTAAGGTTAAAGTATTTTATTGATCACTATATCATACTTCTTTACACAAATAAAAACATAATTAAGTTGAAATGTAAAAGATGCAATTTTCTGAAACCATACATCTCTGCTAAATTTTTCACCTTTTTGATTGAGTTAGCTTGACAATTACTTTTAGTACACAATTAAATAAAATAGCATAAACATACTACAAATTTTGATAAGTAATTGAAACTTCCCTATTTAAAATGCTGTTGAAGATGCATCTCTACATGAGAAGAGGGGCTTTTTCCCTATTCATGTAACCTTGTATGAATATTATTTATTGATACAATCAAACAAGTTCAGCATCAATTCTATTCCTAAATTTCATTTTTTGAGGATTTTTAAGCATTAAGGACTTTTATTCATATGACTAAGTAAATGGAAATGGAAGCTTATTATAGCAATGTCTCTCAATTCTTTGAATTCCTTCCAAATTTCATGTCCCAAGTTACATAGTGATGTATTATCAACATTTAGTCAATGGTCTAGCATCTGACAACTTAAGTGGGTCTTCATCAAAGCTGATGAAAAGAGAGAAATGGAAACCACTGGACTTGAAACAGACTTGTTACACTATCATTTGAAGCATTCAAGTTGTCAAGATCTAAACCAATATTTTGGATGGTCTCTGTTTGGCACACCCACTGATGTTTTTCACATACAGAGGCAAGGCCTAATGATAAATAAGAGTCAAGTTATAAAAGGTATGATTTCTTTTATAAAATGGGAGAAGGACACATTTGTAGGCAGATTGGTTTTAGGAAACTGCACATGTTGGAGTTGAGAACCTGAACACAGATTTACTTAAATCCTCCTTGTCTGTGTACCCCTTGGGAAGCCAGGCTCATTCTGGTTTAAAGATTTCTGCTGTAGAACCTGGCATGGTACTCTTTGGGTACTGAATAGAAATATGGTACTAATAATAGCTGGTGATATAATACAATCCACAGAGAACTCCATGGGATTAAGTTTCCACTAAGGGATTATCACCATACTTCCTGTGCAAATAAACAGCACCATAAATCGTAACATTATGATACTCCCAGTGTTTGAGGCCAGAGGCCTCAACTGCAGAGGCCGGTTGATCAGTGTCCTAGTTCATAAGAACACAAAATGTGCCTGCTTATTAAAGCCAATATTCAGAAACTCCTAGATGGAAAAGTGCCAGGCTTCTTATACAAAGATAACGCCACTATCTGGGAGACTTGCACTGATCTGTGTTGTATCCACCTCACTGTCTGGTCTGGCTGTAGTCAACAGTGTATATGCACTGTGCACGTGCACACACACACTACCACCACCCACCCTCCCCATACAGCCTACATCATCCATCTCTGGAGCCCAGCTGTGGCAATTGAGAATTTCTATATGGGAAGGGTTTGGGGTAGCAATCTGGCTGGAAGAGCAATAAAGCTTCAGTTGCAAAGCAAACGCACAATTTTTATGTTGGTGGTTATATTGGGGTAGCTCTGGATGAGTACAGATGCAGCAGCTAGGCTTGGTCATGTCACATATTCTCTCATTGACAACAACGCAGCATGGATTTGAAAGCCTGGAGGTTTACAAAAGTAAAAAAGTAAAGTGGAAAAAGCTCTTGTTTCAAAGTCAGGCTCTGCTTCTGTCCTTTTGAATGTTACTTTAGACTCTTCAACCTTCAGTATTTTCATGTGTAACATGAGGGTGTTGGATGAACATTTACAGAACTTATTTGTCTAAAAACACTTTAAAAATGTTAATAGATTTGATGAAATCCCAACAGAAGGGAGCTCATGAGAAATCATACTTGCTATAGATCCAAGGGGAATAAGTTTATTATTCATATATTAATAAAATTAAATATATATGTATATATACATGTATACATTAAGCATTGGATAATATTATAGATATATGCTGAAATGATAAAGCAAGAAAAGAAAACATAGATCAATAATACAGGATAGACGACATAGCACAGCACAATTAGTTGATGCTCTGTACATACAAGTATAGGTCAGACAACCGTACGGATCATGGAGTTTCTGTGTGACTTCTTAGCACTCTTGGGTATGGCATACCAGTTCTTAAAGGGAGATTATTGCATAATAATAATGACAGTGTTTATTTACATAAATATTACAAACTATGTCAGAAAAGCAAATACTAGTGGCACAAAGTAGTTCCTCAATAAATATTTGTGGAATGAATGTAGAAATGAATTTTGTCCTGAGCCTTGATGCAGTGTCCAACTGGGGTAGGACTCAACCAGAGCAGTGAGAAATAAAAAGGGAGCAGAAGGCTTGAGCCACCCCCTAATGGAAACAGGCAGGATTGTAACTCAATACCATGGATATTAACCAGAAGTTTTTGGCCACAGTGATTGCACATGGATACTAAAAGGAAGTTTTCTTTTCTTATTACAGGCCAGCTGCCTAAAAGCCATCTGGAACTGGAGATTTCAGAGAGTGGTCTTCAGAACCACCCAACTCTTTTGCTTCAGTGCCCTGATCTCTGGTAAAGTTTATGCTAACCCTTCACCTGGCCCTCAGTGGTTAGGGTAACTTCAAGTGGGAGAAGTTAAGGATGGCAGCCGGTTGTTATGAGGTATTAGAAAACAGTTCAAGCCCAGATTCCTGGAGGAAAAATGTACCCGACACCATCCTATTGGTAGAAAAGGCTTCAGGAAGAACGTAAACAGATATACCCAGGGCCAACGTATCCATTAGACTCAATAGACACAGGCCCACGTTACGTTTAGGGACCCATAAAAATGCCTTAATTTCTTTAAAAATCATTTCCTTCTAGGCCCCCACCAATGTTTTAGTGTATAATACTAATATGTTCATCTTTATACCAATGCAGTTATAAAATACAGTGTTTAATATTTTATTATCGAGGAAGGGAACTCCAAAGGCAAAACTGCCTAGAGTCCATGCAAGCCAGTATGCAGCCCTGGTGACATCAGAATAAAGTCTTCAGGCAAAAAAATGCCACAGAGGTGCCTGTGAGGGAGGGACCAACGGAAACGACCCTCTTGTGGGCAGCAAAGAAGAAGGTTGAATAGGAACGAGACTTTATAAACAGGAAATAGAGCCATTTCCAGGTTTGATTGCTTACATTGTACACCTCTTCACATGGGAACTGGCCTCTTCTGGCTGGGGTGAGCTCCCACCTGCTAGGATAACAATACCTCGCACCATAGTGCCCTTTATACCTTTAAGGGGCACATTCTTTATTTCACTTGAGTTCACAAACATCTCTTTAAAAGGCCTGTTTTAAGCCCTATTTTAACAAGTGAGTAAGCAGAGATGGAGGAAGTAGAGTAATTTATCAAAGGGAAACAGCCCAGAGCAGTGGGATGAGTGTAAGATTGCAAACCGGCAGGGACAATGAGCCTCTGCCACAAACCTGTTGTGTTTCACCCAACAAGTATGCAGCGAATGCCTGTTAAGTGCCAGGCTCTGTGCTTGGTGTTAAGAATCCAGAGGTAAAAGGAGACCACCATCAGGATTCAAAATCTAGCACTTGCGACCCATGTCATATAGACAGATGCTGCAATACCTGGCAGTAAGGGAGATGGAGACAGAGAAGGGTGCAGTGGGAGCTGAATACCAAGCCCACCTGGAGAAGTCAGGAAAGTAAGGGAGGAAAGTTACCATGCCAAAGTGGGCAGGGCAGCCAGAAGAGCAGCAAGAGCACGTGCAAAGGCATGGAAGTGGGACTTAACGTTTTGCTAAAAAAGTAAATATGGTGGGTGATGAGGCTGGACCAGCAGGTAGGTGCCAGATCATAAAGCATCTTACTTTCCCTGTGAAGAGGTAGCACCTGGAGATATGAGGCAGCCATTGAGACATTTTACATGTCATTTACTTTTGGCTTGGGCAAATTATGTAATGTCTCCCCCATTTATAAAAGGAGAAGATTAGATGACCTCTACGGTCCCTTCCAACTCTGGTATCTTATGATTCCAGCTCTTGAATACCAAGGATCCTCAGAAGAGGACATTTTCTTATTCCGACTTAATGTATACTTTCAAGTAAAAGATGGAAACCACTCTTTTTCCTTAAAACAACTAGATGAGACATAAAAAGGTCATGTTTTTGGTGTTTGTCTTCTAGTCAAACTCATCTGACTACACAGAAGTGTACTTATGCTCACAATCTCCTTCTCATTAGGGGTGCTAACCTGACCCACACTTTCCTTTACTTAGAGCTAATTAACCAGAAAGAAGTGGCAGCGTGGACCTATCACTACAGCAACAAATCATATTCATGGAATTATTCCCGGGCGTTCTGCCAGAAGTACTACACGGATTTAGTAGCTATCCAGAATAAAAATGAGATTGCTTACCTCAATGAGGCCATACCTTACTACAGTTCTTACTACTGGATTGGGATCCGAAAGATCAACAATCAATGGACCTGGGTGGGAACCAAAAAGACTCTCACCAAGGAGGCTGAGAACTGGGCTGACAACGAGCCCAACAACAAGAAGAACAACCAGGACTGCGTGGAGATCTACATCAAGAGTTTGTCAGCCCCCGGCAAGTGGAATGATGAGCCCTGTGGGAAAAAAAAGCGGGCACTGTGCTATACAGGTAGGGCCTTCTCTGCTCTGAAATCTGACTGTTTATAAAAAATGCCTTCCCTGGTTCATTAATATAGCCCCCGAGTCAATAACCTTGAGTCTCAAAGTCAGGGACATGAAAACAAAGAGTAAACTGTCAATCAATCAGCATTATTGAGCACCTTGAAGTTCAGGGTTAGAGAAAACTGGCCTTTTGAAGCCAGAAGGAAATTTTAATATCATCTGGTCCACCCTTCTAATTTATAATTGATGAAATAGATGCTCAGGAGATTTGTCTCCTAAAATTTATGTCCAGAGCTTTTTTGTACCACTGTGCCCTAGAATAAGAGACTGTGTAAGTTGAGAGGGAACTTGGCCTTGCCTCTAGGAGATACAGTTGTAACGAATACCTATCGAACCATCAGTATGTTCCCGGCATTACTATTAGTTCATGTGTCGTTAGTCTATTTAGTATTAGTTGCATTTAGTCCTCATGAGAACCTCATCAATCAGCTCCTTCTACTGCCCTCATTTTGCTGATGAGGGAAAGGTTCAGAGCTGTTCAAGAACCTGCCCAAGATTCTAAGCTCCTTGATGATGGAGCCAGTTTCAAATTCATGTTTACTCCAAAGGTGGTATTTTTAGCCACATATGCAACCACACTCTTTGCTCAACATTCTCAGGAGGCAATTTGAGAACATGACCAAGGATGACAGTGCTTTACAGATTCCCTTCAACAGCAACGTATCTCCAGGTCCATTGGGCTTCGGTAGGGGATGAGGGGTGAGGAAAGGGAAGAGGTAACTGAAGGTGAGATCCTGTGAGTATATTTGATTCTCCACTCTCCAGATTCCAGAGTAAGCAGACCTGCGTGAAAGCTTGGTCTTCCTGTGGTCAGGCACCTCGTGCCAGAACTGATTCCATCTTTCTGATGTGGCTTCCCATCCAGAGGAGCCCACCTTGCCCTGGGTAGCATACAAACACTGTAGCTAGGGAGAGTATGGATTGCCCTGGACAAGAGAGTCCTGAATACTCTGAAGCTTCTTCTTCAATAAATCATCTTACAGATGCCACACTCTGCTATATATGTTCTAAATTTGTTAGATTATAAACACCTCCCCTCAGAAGCCCTCAACAACAATGGAACAGAATACAGAGTATAGAGTATTCCCTGTACTTTCTCCCTCTCCTCATACAGCCTCCTAGCTGAGGGGAAACATATCCATACACACATTGTCATGTAGTCAGATCTCGTTTTACAAATAACTTATTATCATATTTAATAAATAAAATAATGACCTGTTCTTTATAGGCCAGGACAGACATTACCAGAGTGTTAGCTCATCCTACTGCTCTCTTAGTCAGCTCCCTACCCTTCCTGGGCTGTGCCTCCCTACAACTGTCCTGATCAGATTATCTTGGCTGCCACGAGAGGTTCCAATATGCCACTGCTTCCCCTCCCCACTCAAACTTCAGCCTCCATATCTGCAAGATAGTCTTCCTCAATAAAGTTTGCAAGGAAGAAAAGAGATTGCAAATTACTGGCATGAATGATAATGAACAAGGCCACCCCTCTAGGCTGCAACAATGGCAGGCATCACTAATTGGTACAATTTCACCGTAACACAGTTGGCTTCCACCTCCACTAATACAATACTCTAGGCATGGATTGCCATTTTGCTGTCCAAGATGTAAAGAATGTAGGGAACGATCAGTTCTCTGTGGGAGATAGATGAGAAATAGATAGGTACACTACACTGCAACTAAAAAACTAAGCTGGAATAATTCCCTAAATGTCAGGATTTTGTAGACCTCAGAACAAGGTGTCAAGGAAAAAAAAAAGATTGATTCATTGAATCACCATTTTGTTCTTTCCTGGAGATCCAAGAAATAGATAAGTTATTAACCTGAAATGGAATAGAATACAGAACATTGGCTGTTTTTCCATTCCTAGAGATCTGAGATCCTGAGGAAGCTACAGTCAGAACAAAATTTTTATTCTCCGAGAGCATAGGGCAGGCAGGTATTACTATAAGGCACTGGTGGGTCAAGGTGAATAGGGTGGAAGACATGGACCAAACTTCTATTTAGGAGCTCCTGTTGCTTCCTGCATCTTCTCTTTACCTGGAACCCTTCCCAGTGGTTCAGTGCAGCTTCACCAAACTCACTGGCTGCCATCAGAACTTCCTGCTGTAGAACACTGCATGGCTTATAGAGCTACAGCATCTCAGGGTTAAGAGGGAATATAGAGACCAAATAGCACAACCCGCTATGTGACATATGGATTTCCTCTTGTGATAGACCCCAATGTAGACCAATGGTTGGCTGGGCTTAGGTAACACCACCAGAAAAGAGTCCAGCCACAGACCTTGCTCCCAGCTGTGACCTCATCAATAAAAACACTCTCAGTGCTTTCATGGTATCAATTCTAATACTAATCTACCACCAAGGGCATAGTACATACACCCTCAACAAGTCTCTTACAGGAAAGAAATTCTGCCCCTCCTCTGTGCTGTCACCCAAGTGGCATAGACTTAGTGAGGAGGGCCTGGCAGGCCAGTCATCTCTGTACCATCTAAATCTGGCATATTTAGACTTGTGACACAGTTCCCCATAAGGTCATTTGTCCTTGACCATGAGTAGGTCTTAAACATCTCATTCAGCTGCTCATTCAGCCACCTCCGCCACGTGGTGTCAGGCATAGACTTAGACCAAAGATGGAAGAAATCTGGCCCTAACAGTGGGCAGGTTGGGCTCAAAGAAGTAACTTGCCTGAGGTCACATAATATTAGGGAGTGGAGCATGGATTCTGACTATGTATGCAGGACCCCGGCCACCCCTGGTTCCTAACCTCCATGCTGTGATATTTATCATAGGAGTTTCCATAAAAATACAACTCTATGAACGCTCTTAGTTAAAAGCCACAACTATTTTGTACCACACAGAGGAGTTTCACTGTCTACACATGTATTGGTGGCTCCATTTGTCCCTCTGTGTCCACACATGGCAACCCCTCTTCAGGCAACACTAAACGCAGCCTAAAATAGAAGCCAGGGAATGCTCCAGCAGGCTCCCACAGTGTCCTTCACAGGGAACAAGCTGGCTCTCCAGGGGGTGCTGTGGTTTTTCTGTTGTCTGGCTAGATCAAGCTTACCCAAGTGGGACTAAGTCTGTGACTTGGAATGAGTCCAGCTTTTCTTCACACCTCCTTGGAACGCCCATGATTCTGACCCTTCTGTACCCATGCAGCCTCCTGCCAGGATATGTCCTGCAGCAAGCAAGGAGAGTGCATTGAGACCATCGGAAACTACACCTGCTCCTGTTACCCTGGATTCTATGGACCAGAATGTGAATATGGTGAGGCCACTATTTTGTTGAGAGTATCGTGGTCATTGGTCTTGTGCTAGAGGCGATGCCAGGAAGAAAATCATGTTGGAGTTGCTCCCGTGAGTAAAGGCTAGTCCCAGGGCCTCTCTCTACCATCTGTCAGTCTGCCTCACTCGAGTTGTCAGAGACACACACTCTGGGTTAAAACACTTTATTCTTAGAGAGAGCATTTCCTCCCCAAATCTCCAAAGGTAAAGGGGAAATGAAAAGGCAGTAAAACAAAGAGAACTCTTTCAGGCTAATTTTGCTTGTTGGGAATAAAAACCAGTGAAAGAATGATTATTTCCCAAGATGCAACCAATACAAAGCTAAAGATGAACAGGTTGGGTTAGAAGTCCAGGGAGATTGGTTTGGGTGGGTTATACAAACAGCTCAGTTTTTAGCAAACCTGACATTGTCTTTCCACCCGCAAAGAAAGAAATCAATATTTCGTCCCCACAGTCACAGAGTGCAGCGAATTTGACCTCCCTCAGCACATGCTCATGAACTGCAGTCACCCTCTGGGAAACTTCCCTTTCAACACACAGTGCAGCTTCCACTGCGCTGAAGGGTACACACTGAATGGACCCAGTGAGCTGGAATGTTTGGCTTCTGGAATCTGGACGAATACGCCCCCACAGTGTGTAGGTACGTAGACCCAGTGCTTCCCATCTTCACTCACAACTAGAATTTCAGAGGGGAGAACAAGCTTCCCCCATTTCAAAGACAAGGGAAATGATGAGGATCTACATTAGATGGGAAATTCTGCTGATGACTATTACCCGTCAACCCGAGTAACACTAATTTTAACTTTCATGATTTTGTATCTGTGGAGTGAGGTAGTCAGTTTAGCTCTTGATTCTCAGGCAAAAGCAATACAAAAGGGTCCTTCTCCCTTCATTAATTGCAAAGTGAACAGAGTACCATAATGATTTAGGGGTTGGGTATTATTAATTTGATAATTTTACCTTGCTTCTTTAAAAAGTAAACAACAAAAGGATGCTTGGATCTTTCCAAACAGCTATTGAAAGTACCATTTAATCACCAAAGTTCATCACCTGCCTGACACTTTGGGAAGATGCAGACAGCTGTTGCGGCATCTCAAGGCTTCCAAGGTGCTAGGCATAATCTAAGGTCTCATGCCATTGTTCTGTGGTTGTTTCTAGCTGTCCAGTGCCCACCCCTGAAGTCTCCTGAGCAAGGAAGCATGACCTGTTTCCACTCTGCAAAAGCATTCCAGCACCAGTCCAGCTGCAGCTTCAGCTGCGAAGAGGGATTTGCATTAGTTGGGCCAAAGGTGGTGCAGTGCACAGCCTCGGGGGTGTGGACAGCCCCAGCTCCAGTGTGTCAAGGTGAGTTTCAGGCAGTTGGGGATGTATAATGTCCACTGCACCTGGTTCTTGATGGGAGCACAGATGAAACTGGCTAGCTTATGGAGAAACTGGCCTGAATCACCACAACTTGACTCTCCTTTTACCTACCACTCAGCTAGATTGTGTTCATCTGGGATAGGAAAAGAGTGTCAGGCTCTAGAAAAAAAAAAAAAAGATGCTGATTTTACTACTTATTTAAAACAACATTTAAAAGTCCTCCTTTCCCCAAAACTCACTGTCCTCAAGCAATTTCAGAACGACCTCATTCATAAATTTCACGTAAGAGGGAAAGGGTAGCATCTACATCTGTAAGTAGACACTAGAAGACCTACCAGGACAGGTTTATAGCAGTAAAGGGAATAAAGGACATTAGAAAAAGCTTGAAGGAGTCTTTTATTTTAAAGAGGTTTAGGTCCCCCTGAAGCCTGGTACTACATACAAGTCTGGACAAACATCACTAGGGTCTCCTGAACCTTACAGATTCCTAGCGCCACCTGGATTTCCAGAGGTGGATTCACCATTGCTCTCTAGCTGTGGGCATGGTTTTTCTCCTTCCTCAGTACCTTTCTCTCTGTCCTTGGTTGTTCTCTCCAGCTACGCAGTGTCAGCTCCCGGAAGCCCCTAGCAAAGGAACCCTGGACTGTGTCCATCCCCTCACTGCCTTTGCAATGGCTCCAGCTACAAATTTGAATGTGAACCTGACCATCGAGTGAGGGGCTGGGACACACTCTGCTGCACTGGCCCTGGCTGGGGGACTGCACCCTTGCCAGCCTTCGAGGGTAGGATTTTTCATTAGCAGCCCCCAGTGCACCAGGAAGGAGTCACAGCACAGTGGAAAGATCAAGGGCTCTTAACATCAGGGTGACCTCCTCCAGGCTCTGGCACTGAAACAGGTTGTTCAGCATCTGGGAGGCATGGTTTTCTCCTCCATGAAATGAGCTACGAATTGCAAGGAGCTTCAATGAAGTATATTAAAAGTATACAATTAAATAGCTTGTATAACGTACCTCGCAGAGAGCCTTTGTCTCTGCCTCTTTTTTCCCTCCCTGCCTCATTGGTGTATAGAAGCTGTGGGTCAGTGTCCTTCCTACACTTCAGATGGAGTCAGAACAGTGGCTATTAGGACACAGAGAGAGATTGCTCATCATAGCCCTCAGTGGTAGCCTTTGACAAAGGATCAAAGGAACACTGCATTGAAAAAGAGGGTGTGACACAATTCTAGGCAGTTAGCTAATACCACAAAACTGAATGCTGTGTAATTGCCTCACACCTTCATCTTCTAAAGCAAAAATGGGGACTAGGATGGGGGAAATTAAATGTTGGGTTAGGGAATTCCCGGGAGACCTGGATTATAAACCCAGCTCTACTACTCTCTACATGTAAGACCTTAGGGATGTCACTTAAAATTTCTGAACCTCACTTTTCTCATCTGCCAAGTAAGAAAGAAACACTAGAGGGTCTTTGGTTCTTAAATGCCCTGATTCTGTAAAAAAGAGAGCTCTAAGGTCACAGTGTACAGGTAGTCTTTATACTCTGATAAACTCCAGGAGTATCCTGGAGATGAAATGCTTTGTCAAGGAAGAGCAGGAGGAAGCCAGTCTTTATCAGAGATGAGGTCACTCGGGGCTTAATTGTGCTCAGGAACCGACCTTGGGCTGCACTCACTTGGCAATTGCAGTCTGATTAGGATGACATCCTGAGTTCAAGAGACAAGGCTCTTTCAGGATCATTTAATAGTGCTCGGTATTAGAGTGCCAACAATAAGCTATGTTGTTCCAGCCTTTTCCTTAAAAGTCCAGCCTGCTCTATATCTCCTCCTTCCAGATCCAATTTCACAGATATTGCCAGTAAATATTTAAAGAGCACCTTCAATGTCCAAAACACTGCCAGGCTCTGGGAATACAGCTCTGGATGAATGACACCAGCCTCAAGGAGACTGTGGTCTAAGGGGCAGAATTACAATAATGCATGAACAGCTCAAGAACAGGGAGCACACTGGAAGAGCTTCTAGCCCGAGCTGGGGTGGGCAGGGAAGGCTTCTTAAGGAAAGTGAAGTCTAAGCTGAGACTTGAAGGGCAGGTGAGTGATCCAGGTAAAGAGGGACATGGCAAGGTATTCCCGGCACATACCTCTTTTCGACAAAGGAGGATTTAGGGCTCTGCATATACTGACAGTGTGGGTCGAAAAGATGGGGCATCTCTCAAGGGGCTCTTCTGAGAAAGAATTGAGCCTTTCTACTGCCCAGTATCAGACAATCACTTTTTCCATTTAGCCATTGCCTGTGAGCCTCTGGAGAGTCCTGTCCACGGAACCATGGATTGCTCCCTGTCTTCGAGAGCGTTTCAGTACAACAGCAACTGTAGCTTTCACTGTGCTAAGGGTTTCACACTGAGAGGAGCTGACACAGTTCGATGTGCTGATCTGGGACAGTGGACAGCGCCAGCCCCAGTCTGTCAAGGTACTGTGATAGCATAACGTTGCTTCCCTGCCTCTCAGCTTATGAAAGGCATCAGCATGTGCATTTAGCTCTATCATTCATTTATTGTTCAAACATTCACTAAGACTCTGTTATGTGCCAGGCCCTTTGTGTGGGCACTCGGGATGAAGTGGTGAGTGAGGGCAGTCTTAGGCATGTGTTCATTACAGTATCCTGAAACGCAAGGCGAGGGCTGCATGGACTGACATGGATGTCGTGAGTTGGCATGAAGGGGGGGGGGGCTGGGAGGAAAGAATTATGCATGAGGAACAGCATGGAACAGTGGAAGGGTAATGACAAGACATTTAGTCCAGTTCTGTCATTTCCTGGCAACAAGCTTTTGGTCTCTCTGAAACTCAGTGTCACCTGCAAAATAAGAGTACTGTTATCTCCGTTACCCACCTCACTAGTGGTTGTGGATTAATGAGTGTAAATGCAAGCTTGAAAATGCTACGAGGGACTTCCCTTGTGGCACAGTGGTTAAGAGTCCATCTGCCAATGCAGGGCACAGGTTCCATTTCTGGTCCTGGAAGATCTCACATGCCACAGAGTAACTAAGTCTGTGAGCCACAACTACTGAGCCTGAGCACCACAACTACTGAAGCCTGGGCGCCTAGAGCCCGTGCTCCACAACAAAGAGTAGCCCCCGCTCGTTGCAACTAGAGAAAGCCTGTGCACAGCAACGAAGGCCCAACGCAGCCAAAAATAAATAAAATAAAATAAATAAATTTATTTAAAAAAACTGCTATGAGCTTTACAAATGTAGGTAAAATAATGATCATAACATTACCTTGTAAATCATATGTCTCTGATCTGATTTTACAAAGTGATCTCCTTTAACAGTTCATGTTCTCAATATTTTGTTCTTGAAGAACTGAGGCATGGGGAAGTCACAAAGATTATTTTTTTTACAAGAGGTACCCCACACAGAATTTATGTCCCAGAAATGAAAATATTGGCACTTCATGTGAGATCCCAAGCAATTTATGTGAACCCTTGGGTCTAAGTATACTTGATTTTAAAATGAGGCAGTGGTTTGAAAGTCGGGTCTTGAAGAGAGATGGATATGCCCACGTTCATAGCAGCATTTTTCATAACAGTTAAAATGTGGAAGCAACCCAAGTGTCCATCATAGACGAATGGATAAGAAAAATGTGGTATATCCATACATACAATGGAGTATTATTCAGCCTTAAAAAGGAAGGAAATTCTGACATATGCTACAACATGGATGAATCTCAAGGACGTTATGCTGAGTATAGTAAGCCAATCACAAAAAGACAAGTACTGAATGATTCCACATATAGGAGGTACTTAGAGAAGTCAGAATCACTGAGACAGAAAGTGGAATGGTTGTTGCTGGGGCCTAGAGGAGGAATAGGTAGTTGCTGTTAAATGTTCTGAAGATGGATGGTGGTGATAGTTGCACAAAAATATGAATGTACTTAATCCCACTGCAATGTACACTTAGAAATGGTTAAGTGGTAAAAGATAAGTTTTATGCTATGCTATGTGTATTTTACTACACTTAAAAAATTGGAAAAAAAAGTGAGGCAGTAGAGGAATAGATCATCAAACAACATGATGGTGAGGCTTAGCGAGGGGAGTGGGATGTACGGGGAATGTACTGTCTGAGAGACAAAGACACAGAGAGCCCTTTGACATGCTTAAAAGGAGAGGGTCTTAAGGGGTCACTGGAGACATTCTTGTCTCCAGTCAGGTCAATGTCTAATCATCCAAAAGAGAGAATTGACCATTCTCTTAAGCATCTAGATATGTGGTTTCAATAACTCCCCTGGTAGGCCTTCCTAGCATTTTCCACTCTGACATTCAAGGTCTGCATCTGATGCATAGCTATAATGATTTTAAGACTATTGCTACTACTGCTGCTGCTACTACTACTATTAGTAATAATAATAATAGATAATATTTATTGAGCATTTTAGTCGAACTCCATGAGGCAGTTAAAACTATTGCTCCCCTTTTAAAGATGAGAAAAGACTTAATATATATAGAATACATGTGTTCTCTCCATTCATGGCCATCTGCATTATATGATTGAGATCATGGTGTGTATATAATTTTTATCCTGCTTTTTCACTTGACGTTGTGCATTGAGATACCTCCCATATCTTTCCAAGGTGAAATATATCACATTCCCTTCATGGATCCACGATAGTTAATTTTTGGCCTCTAATTAGTGGCATTTATGTTCATTTTCAATATTTTCCTCTCACAAATAATATCATGATCAAAATTCTCTGAACTGATGTTTGATATGAATCTTGTTACATACTTAGCATAGATTCTTGGGTCCAAAAGTGCGATATTTTTAAAACTATGAATACATATTGCCAAATGATTAATGATGGCTCAATATTTCCTCATAAAGTCCTTCATTTGGCATTGGGATTACATGACACTTTTCTCGTCCTCCAGGTTAAACGTGCCCAATTCAGAAATCCCTCTTGTTGGCACTAGAAAGAGTTAAGGGGTGGAAATCAATGAGTACTTGTTTATTACTTTCCTCACTCCCTTACTTTCTCACTTCCTCACTCCTTAGCGCTGCAGTGCCAGTATCTGCCAGCCTCAAACAAGGCCCAGGTGAACTGCTCCCATCCCTTTGGCGCCTTTAGGTACCAGTCGACCTGCAGCTTCACCTGTGATGAAGGCTTTCTCCTGGTGGGAGCAAGTGTGCTGCAATGCTTGGATACGGGGAACTGGAATGCTCCTTTTCCAGAATGCCAAGGTAAAATGAATTATTTCCAGTGTCTTGGAAATAAACTGTAGGCTTATTTTACAAAGCTGTATTTTAAAGGTGGTAACTGTCTAGGGGACAGAAACTTGAAATGGACTGGAAAATGAATAAACACTGTCATCACGTAACCCAGGGATCCAAAATGCAAATGCCTTCAGGGGCTAGGCAGGTACCACAAGCGACAGGATGTCTGGCAACAGGAAGGTGGCAGGGGGGTATGGTGGTGGCCTGGTGCCAGCTCTGTCCTGGGGCCTTTCCCAGGGCATGAAGGCTCCTATCATGAACCAGGTGGACTGTTCTCACTTGGCTGAAGACAGTATCTGGAAAGAAGGCCAGAGGGAAGAACTAGCCTCAAGATGGTTGTTCCAAGACTGATCTGGCACTTTGCTCCTAGGAACCACGGAGTCAATGGTGGAATGGGGGATAACTCCCGGGTTTAATAGTGGAATGGGAGGGGCAGAATTTACAGGTGCCTGGCTGCAAACATCCTCCAAGATCTGTGTTAAGACTGGAGAAATCCACTTAGGATAAAGTGAAGACTGATGAAAAGAGGAAGAAACTAAATCTGTACATGCAAGGTCAACAGGATTCTCAGAAGAAAAAAAGTATATATATGTTCAGCATAAGCATATTAGTCTGCATTACACTTGATATAAAGTAAAGGCAGTTATTGTACGGAATAGAACTGGTTCTAATCATCTGTGTTTAGGAACTGAAGGACAGATGTACGCTTTTTATACTCCTCATTCCTTTTTCTACTCAGTGTATCCAATTATTTACTTATATTTATGGCAAATACTGCTTTTTGTTTTGTTTTGTTTTGTTTTTGTGGCACGCGGGCCTCTCACTGTTGTGGCCTCTCCCGTTGCGGAGCACAGGCTCTGGACGCGCAGGCTAAGCGGCCATGGATCACGGGCCCAGCCCCTCCGCAGCATGTGTGATCTTCCCGGACCAGGGCACAAACCCGTGTCCCCTGCATCGGCAGGCGGACTCTCAACCACTGCGCCTCCAGGGAAGCCCAATACTGCTTTTAAACAATAAAATTTTTATTTATAAAAGCTACAGAAAAATAAGGAAATATAGAAACAAAAAAATCCTCTTAAATACCTCCCCCAAATACCCAACCCTAAAACAGACACTGGTTATGTTTCTCCATTCTTGTATGAATTCTTCCAATATTTTCCCACTTTTTCCTCCATATGATTTTATGATTAGTATTTTTTATATATATACAATTTTAATAATAAAATTAGGTAGGTAAAATACTAGCCAATTCTGCATTGTTTGCCTTTGCTTTTCACTTCGTACCCACTTCCAACATGAGTGAAAGCAGGCAGAAACATGTTTTTAATAAAAAGGAAACCACTTGCTATTTCAGGTCCCACACAAGCACACACATGCACACACACATACTCACTACTGTTAAGTTAGGTCAACAGTGAGTGAATGAATGAACAAACGAACGAACAAAGAGGCTGACCAACTCAATAGAACTACATATCCTTTAGCCCCAGGCACAAGAGAGTATGGCAAGCCACAGGGGCTAGGGATGGGCACACCTTCTGAGCTGGGTCTGCAGAGACCAAGGTGAGGCTTGTGACCTTGGCTCTTCAGCTGTCACCTGGGCTACACTGAAGGCTGGATATGCTACAAAGTCCACACAGCTTTGGGGAAGAGCTTTGGGGAAGAACACCCCCTGAGGGGGGTGTTACAATGCTTAGCACCCTTCCAAACAACCCTGGGCTGTTCAGGGCACAGATTGCAGTTCATTGCCCCACACTGGCCCACCTGTGGGTGTTTCACAGCAAGGAGGCTCACACTCACCATGGCTTCCTGTGACCTTCCACTTCCCTTCCGCTTTTAGTTCTGTTTACTCTGACTGAACTTTCTCCTCTTGTTGCTGGGCGAGCATCAAGTGAAATACCCAAATGTGGTCTGCACAGGAAGGTACCACGAGGCTTGCACTCACAAGCTGTTGTAATGCTCTTGAGAGGGTGTTCTCAATTTCCCTTTCCAAGGTCCCCCTTGCCCCTGTATCCCCACCCGAGCTATCAGAAGGCAAGGCCACAAAAGAGCTGCAAACTGACTCATGGTACCAACACCCTCCCAATTTGTCCTTACAGTTTATAGGCTTCTTGACTTGCCTACTCTCCCTTACCCACCACTCCCACACTGAATACAGAAAGACTTTTCAAGTGGCAGAAAATAACTAGGCCTTTCGACAAAGGGATGAGATTGGGGGTTGGGGGTGAAATGTAGCTGGAAAGGAGAAGGGAGGAAGGGAAGAGAGAGAAAGAGAAACAGAAAATGCTCTCAAGACCTCAAGCAGTTCAAATCAGTGGAAATGGCCCTATGTTCATCCACTCCACCACTGTCTCTGGTCTAAAGCCATACACTACCCAATCAGGCCAAACAGTGAAGAAGAAACACCCTAAACCATGTGTTCTCTTAGCCTTCATTTTTTAATGCCAATATGTTTAATCTGAGTTTTATTTCACTAATTGGCTGAGGGATATCTTGGCAGCCATTAACATTTGCATACAGAGTGTTTTCACTTTTTAGCCTTGTAAAAATCCTGAGAGCTATTTAATGCTATTCTCCACATTTTAAAGGTGAACATATTGAGGCTCAGAGGGGTTAAGTGACTTACCAAAAGTCACAGAGCATGATCTCCAACCAAATCAAGTCCTCCAGCACCACAAACTCCACATGGATAAGCTGTGGCAAAGAACCATGAGACCTTATTTACTGTTTTTTGTAGGTGAACAAGTAGTGTCATCTGGGGCTGGTCATTGTAGGATGAGACTGGTGGGAAGAGCATCTGCAGATGGCCAGTTACATTATGTGCCTACTTTGTGTCATGATTGTTAAAATATTTTTATATTTAATTTTTGCCTATGATTTAGTTAACTTATTATTTTATATAACTGAGGATCCCTGCAAGGCAAGGATTGTTTTATCTCCCATTTCATAGATGAAGCAACTGAGATTCAGAAAGCTTATTGTCCAGAGATACATTGCTAGTAAGTAACAGAGGCAGGCGTTGGACCCAGATTCTTTCCACCACTTGGTTGGGGGAAGGAACTTCTGGAAGGGGAAAAAGTATTTTACTCCATTTCCCTATTTCAAATCACTTGTCATTGTTTTATGGCAAGGTGATTAGGTCTATCTCTGAAGAAGGTATCAAGGAAGCAGCCAGTCCTTCTCCTGTCCAGGAGCAACTAACATGAGCTGCATCACTATCTTTCCCAACAAAGCACCAGCTCCCTTTTAAATCACCTCTAAAGCTCTTTGGGGGTGAGCATTTCAGGATACCAATCCACTGTCAACTGCTGCTATTTCACATGTACAAGACTTCTACCTGGTGACAAAGCACCATGAAATTCAAACAATCATTTCTAACCCCATGCTGCCCTGGTATGTTAAGGACACACACACACACACACACTGACTTAAGTTGCTGTGTTCTAAAACAACCTCCTCTCTCCTCCTTGGCCACGCCCACGGTAGCCGTTACCTGCGCACCTCTCCCGAACCCTCAGAATGGAACAAAGACCTGTGTCCAGCCTCTTGGAGATTCCAGTTATAAGACCACATGCCAGTTCACCTGTGATGAGGGATTCTCTTTATCTGGACCAGAAAGATTGGACTGTACTCCATCTGGACACTGGACAGATTCCCCACCAACATGCGACGGTAGGACCATGGGTCTATCCTCTCTTACAGCTTCTCAAGTAACAGTATAGAATGGAGGATCATCAGGAATTCATGTAAACCTGTTCTTAAGCTAAAGGAAGCTTTCTCCACAAAGCATAACCATCTAGACCAAAAGCTTTTCTCTCTCTCTCTCTGAATATTCTTTTTAAAAAAAATTTATTTATTTATTTGCTGCATTGGGTTTTTATTGCTGCGCACGGGCATTCTTTAGTCATGGCGAATGGGGGCTACTGTTCGTTGTGGTGTGCGGGCTTCTCATTGCAGTGGCTTCTCTTGTTGCAGAGCGTGGGCTCTAGGTGCACGGGCTTTAGTAGTTGTGGCTCACGGGCTCTAGAGCTCAGACAGTAGTTGTGGCACATGGGCTTAGTTGCTCTGCAGCATGTGGGATCTTCCCAGACCAGGGCTTGAACCCATGTCCCCTACATTGGCACGTGGATTCTTAACCACCGTGCCACCAGGGAAGTCTTCTCTGAATAGTCTTATAATAATAACTTTAAACATTTCATAGTTTTTTTTTTTTTTTTTTTGCGGTATGCGGGCCTCTCACTGTTGTGGCCTCCCCCGTTGCGGAGCACAGGCTCCGGACGCGCAGGCTCCGGATGCGCAGGCTCAGCGGCCATGGCTCACGGGCCCAGCCGCTCCGCGGCATATGGGATCCTCCCAGACCGGGGCACGAACCCGTATCCCCTGCATCGGCAGGCGGACTCTCAACCACTTGCGCCACCAGGGAGGCCCTAAACATTTCATAGTTTTATAATGTGCTTTAATGTCACTGTGACATTTGATGTTTATTACAATTCTAAAATAATGAGGACAGGCAGTATTGTCTCTATTTTACAGATGAGAAAATAGAGGCTCGGAGATTATGTAACTTGTCGAAATTCACACTATTAGTAAGTGATGAAGTTCAGCTATGTTACTGGGACTTTTACTTCATTATAAAGAATTTTTCTACTACACTCTTACTCATTCATTCCCACATCCACCTTCGCTGAGCACTACTAAGCCCCAGACACTGAGCTTACTCAGGGATGGATGTGATTTCAACCCAACCCCTCAAGGATGTCACAGTTTATCTATTTGTGTATGTTTCTCCTTGCTCAACTTCTATATGGATTATGAGCTCCTTGAGGGCAGGAACTGTGCCGCATTCACCTTTGTATTTCCTGCAGCAACTAGACAGAAAAAAAAGTAGGTGTGTGACAAGTATCTGTTGAATTGAAGCTTATCATTTACTGGTTAAATTTATTCAAGCTCAAGCCCTATTGACAATGAATTAGTAGATTCTCAAAGGCAAGGGCCAGATCTTATCTGTCTTTGATTCTCCCGAAACATCTGACTGACACCTACCTAGTATATAGTATGCTCTAAAATAGAAGTGTATGAATTGATTAATTTATAGCTCATGTTTACTTTCAAAAGTTGCCATTGGGGCTTCCCTGGTGGCTCAGTGGTTGGGAGTCCGCCTGCCGATGCAGGGGACACGGGTTCATGCCCCGGTCCGGGAAGATCCCACATGCCGCGGAGCGGCTGGGTCCCTGAGCCATGGCCGCTGAGCCTGCGCGTCCGGAGCCTGTGCTCCGCAACGGGAGAGGCCACAACAGTGAGAGGCCCGCGTACGGCAAAAAAAAAAAAAAAAAAAGTTGCCATTGTTCTATTGTTCTGTGTACTATACCAGCAGTAATAGCTAATTTTTATTGCTTGTGTAAATAACTACCAGCTATTTCATATGCATTTTTTGCATTCAATCCACACAACAATCCTCAGCATGGTTATCACTCTCCCCGTTTTAAAGATGAGGAAATGGAAGATAAATAGCTGGCAAAGATCTAATAGATAGGAAGTAAGGAGTTAGGATTCAAACCCAGGTCTAGCCTGATTACCGGGCCAGAGCTTTTACCACTACACTACACTACACTGCCACACAGTGGCAGGTTTCTAAATCCCGGGTCAGTCACTTGTAAATTTACTCTTTTCCACTGCTCTTGTCTAGTTGCCGAAATGAGTGATCAAATGAGACAATATGTTGATAGAAATCTATTAGTGAAAAGAGCTAAATACGTATTCCTTCTCGTGGAATGAGCACTAGATTAATATCCAAAGACCTGTATTGCTCTTCCATGGAGTCATGGACCATGTAAATCATGTCACACCCTTGATTTTCTCGATTCCAAAAGGAGAGGAGTGAGCAAGATCAACTCTGAGGTCTCCGTATGCTAACACATATAAATGGAATCTAAAAAAAAAGTGGTTCTAATGAACCGAGGGACAGGACCGGAATAAAGCCTCAGACGTACAGAAGGGACTTGTGGACACGGCGGGGAGGGGAAGCTGTGATGAGGTGAGAGAGTGGCATGGACATAGATACACTACCAAATGTAAAATAGATAGCTAGTGGGAAGCAGCCGCATAGCACAGGGAGATCAGCTCGGTGCTTTGTGTCCACTTAGAGGGGTGGGATAGGGAGGGTGGGAGGGAGACGCAAGAGGGAGAGGGTATGGGGATATATGTACACAAACAGCTTATTCACTTTGTATAGCAGAAACTAACACAACATTTTAAAGCAATTATACTCCAATAATGATGTAAAAAAACAACAACAACAACTCTGAGGTCTCTTCCCTGGACACGAATTCTGTAGACTAAAGGACAAAATGCTATCACCTGCTGTTAAAAAGATATACTACAAGCCACCGGAGGAATCTAGAACATTTATGACTGATATCATTAAGGCTTCATCACTTATTTCTCAATCACTCGTTTGTTTATTCCATGGGCATTTATCATAAGCTCTGTTTTTCCACATTCTGTTTTAAAGCTAAAGAATAAAAAATCCCTAAGAAATATCTCACTAAAGTTTAAATCATATATGCAATCAACATGGTTATTAAATCTGTAATCTCTGAAGCCCTCATTCCCCTCACTCCTTTCCACCTCCTTTTCTCCACACGAGGTGGCATTTGCCCACCACCCTTCAGGCCTAGCCCTACCCAGTGTCTAGAACCAAACTTGACCAGGGGCAGCAGCTTTAGTCAACTATGGGCTTTGGAATTGTCAACCCTGTGTGCACCTGATCATTAGCTCTGGCTTTTGTACCTGTGTTTCTACCTCATTCTCTAAATTTATTCTCTAGATTTAGGCAGATAGTTCCTCTTCTTTTCCCATATGTCTGAGTCCATGAATTTTTAACCCTTCAGCACTGAACCTTGATTTTTCACATAGTGTTTTTCAGAGTCCCGGGCTATATCAAAGAGGCTTGAGGGCCACCAAGTAAGGAGGGGTGGTGTGGCAGGTGCAATGCTGAGTCGCCTGCTTCACAGCACAATGTGAGGTTCCATTTTTTGAGTAGGTCCACAGATATTTCCCTTTTAGTTAGAACGCCAGTTTCCTGGTCTCTCTAGGACCTGAGCTCTGCCTGTATTTTCCAGTCTCCTCCCAGCCTTTGCCCCACCCCAGGACCTGAATTCCTTTCCCTGAACCTAAGCAGTGCTGAATTGCTTATATCCGGTTTCTGTGTCCCCCATGTCACCACCTGTTGAGCCACTATCCTGACACAGATGACTGTTTTCCCAATCACTTTGTCATTGGCCCTCTGGAGACCATGTTTGGCTGCTGGACCCAACTCGTAATGACTAACCTCACCTTGATGGGGAGGGATGGGTCCTGGTTTCAAATCCCAGTCCTAGCTCTGCCCTTCTGCCACATCCTTGCTCATCCAAGTTCTAAAATATAGCAAACTGGTGCCCTCTAAGCTCTGGCCTGGCTCGCTCACATCTGTTTTATCTCTCCACTCCCCCAGCATTCCTCTGACTCCATGAAGATTCCTAGCCTTTATTTTAAAAATTTGAGTTTAGAACAGCCAACTCAATTAAATTTATTATTTATAATATATCTTCTTTCCAAAAAATTCTTGACAAAACTGTATCCAACTCAAGTAAAAAGAGATAATACAAAGAAACAGAGAATTAACTAAATATGTCATAAGATAATAATAGAGTGCCGGTGATGCCAATAATTCATGAAGTCACAGGCAATCATGTACAGCTACTTCATGGATTACAGAAAAATATCAATGAAGACCTTTCCAGTAGGCAGCACTGCCTTTAAGTCCACAAATATAGAGCATTAAGTATGGTGATAAAAGCAACCCTTATCCATTTTCTATTCTTCTTGTAATGACTCAGGTTTTGGTAAAGTTTTAGAGTAGGCTCAAGAATATGACTACTCTTTAAAGTCACCCACAGAGGTCATTCCTTAGTAAAAATCTCTTCCTCTACATCTGCACTAGGCCCCTTCACTCCAACAACTTCCTTGACAACTCCACAAATTTAATTCAGCCCGTGTTTGCTGAGCGCCCACCACTTGCCCGTTCTGGTTAGGCTTCCATGAACCTCACCAAAGCTGCCCCTCAGACAGGAAAACATGCTTCCTTACACAAGTTCGTCCTTAGATTCAACAAGGTTCATGTTTACAGAAGAAGGATTAGAGACTTTCCTAGCTACAAAAGGCCATATCTATAACCTTGTCAGAAAAAGACTGACAAGACTGAGACCAAAGCAATATCCTCCAAGTAGATTTAATGCTGTAGTAATTCTCTTTGTATACGAGGGGTCACTTAAATCAATTTTTTAAAATAGTAACTCCTCTTGTTTCTTTTCACACCATGTAAAAATACTTGTTAGAATGTGTCCAAATTAAATTGTGCTAACTTATTTGTTCACTTGACAAATATTTTTGGACCCCCTACTTTGTGCCAGGCACTGTTGCCTGGGATACAGTGTTGAAAAGAGCTGACAAGGTCCCTGCTCTCATGCAATTGACATTATGTATTTTCTTGGGTTTAAATATAAAACTCTTGGAGATATTGAAAAAGTTATTTTAGTGAAAATGTTGATAAATGATTTAATGTCTATGACTTACACCAATAGATATGTTTAATAAATGTTTGATAAATGGAATTGATCTGCCAGGCATGGATTTATTAATTACTCAAAAATTTGAGAGTTCTAAACCAAAATTCAGTATGTTACTTTGGCTACTTGAATGGATTCACACAGTAAGGAGCCACAATCCTTCAGTGAATAGCCTGCCACCAAAAAGCACATGGGCCCATCAATATGTAAAAGCCAATACATCACTTTTCCATGAGGCATTACATAGGACTTCAAGAGATTTTTTTAAAAAAGCAAAATAGCTAAGCAAAATGAGCCTTATCTGATCAAGGCATTGCTTTCAGATAGTCTTGGATTTAAAGAAAGAATAGTCCCTCAGTTTGTCAATAATCCAATATTTGTTGATAAATAACAGTCTTATGTCAGAGACCTTCGTGGGGAGAAAGACATGATCCTAAGAGAAACAAGTAACTGCAATAACTTATCAAAACAGTTTTTGAGGGAAATAGTAAATTAAAAATTCATTTGCTCATCCATTTGGCATACTGTGGTTGAGCACCACCTCTTGACATCCTGCAGTGTGAATTGTGGGAGACACAAAGATTTATGGTTCTTGGGTTTTAGGAGCTTTCTATCCAGGAGAAGAGGGAAGAGATGACATGTGATATGACAGCATATGAGTTCAAAGAAAAAACTGATGCGCTCAGAGAAGAAGACTTCAGGTTGCAGTGATCAGCAGAGGCGTTAGAGAGGCTGTGTTCATTTGGATCCTAGAGGATGGGTGGGATTTTATTCAGTAAAAATTGAAAGAAATTTAGGGCAGTGCGAGCCAAGAACCAGAGGCAAGAACACACAAGGTCAGTTCAGGGACTTCCCAGGAACTAATCGAGCTTCACCAGGAGGTTTTGAGATTTCCTGTGCTATGAAACTGTGGTTTAAAAAAAAAAAAAAAAAAAAGCCTGGGGATCCAAATGGAAGAAACAGTCGTTTAGGACCCAAGATGATCATTGCAGGTTTAGACGTGTTGAATTTGTGGAGACAGCAGGATATCTAACTGGAAGTAGTCTCAGGCAGGAGGAAGGACAGAAGTGAAAACCTGGACTGCATTTATACAGATAGGACAGTGAGAGCTGGGGGGAGGCTATGAGGTCTCTAAAGCAGCAGGCGTAGAGAGAAGAGGATGAAGTTGTGAATTCTTGAGGATGACTGCCTAAATCCTTGACTTCTTTGTTGTTGTGACTTCTTCCTATACTCCTCTCGGCAAGCCCACCGTCCCTCCCCCTGCCCTTTGTACTTCATGACCTGCTGTGCTCATTGTGAAATGCCTGCTACCTAGCAAAACACCTGACACAGCGGGAGCTCAATAAGTAGTTAATATTTGCTGAAAATGTGAATGAATAAATTTGGTGCAAAACAGGGCTTCCAAATCAATTTGGAGATTGTGACATTCTTGATTTGATTCTCCAGCTATCAAGTGTCCAGAACTATCTGCCCCACAGCAGGGAAGCCTGGATTGTCCTGACACTCATGGAGTATTCACTGCTGGCTCCACCTGCTATTTCTCCTGTAACGAGGGCTTTAAGCTGGAGGGGTCCAACCATGTTGAATGCACAGCTTCTGGAAGATGGACAGCACCCCGACCGACCTGTGACGGTAAAACAGGATACACTTGCCGGGACAGCTCTTCTTCTGGAAATTTCCTCAACAAAAATAACAAACACTTACATACACTCTTAGTATGTGACAGGTACACATGACATTATTACTGTGAAAGCTCCACTTCTTGTCATGAAGTGGGTTATCTACTGGGGTCTAGGAAACACAGCCTGGATTAAAAAATGTATAAGGAGTGACAGGACTTTTTCACATTTGTGAATAAAAGATAACACCAATTCTTAAGCACAGATTTTCTTTTGTAATTGTGGCCTCTTTGTCTCAAAGAGCTTTGTTGAGTTGATTGAGTGGTTTCCATTGCTTCATCGCCAGGAGAGAACACTAGGGGTGTAGTCACCGGTCCAGTGTTCCAAATCAAGGAACTGAAACAGAGAGGGGTCAACTGCCATCTTTCTGCCACGTGGCAAGTTAGTGACAGCCAGTGGCAATATCCATGCCTCACATTTCATGCTGACCTTTGGCCAGAGGACAATACCACCTCCCAATAAAGCAGCACTGAGCAAGCAATTGGCCTCTGCATATTTCTCTTTCTACTGAACTCTTATATTTCTGCACCAATTACTCTGGTTTTGTTTTGTTTTGTTTTTAGTATCCACGCCCCCCCCCACACACACACCTCCAATTTCTTCTTCTGGCCAGGAGAATCATCTCTCCAAGGACAATTTTAGATCATTTTTCTCATCTGGTTTTCCATACCTGATTTTAATAGTTTTCCTTAACTTCCTTAAGGAGCTATTGCTAGAACCTCCCTGATTATGAAAGGAGTGGAAGGCAGTTATTCCACGTCAGTCTTTTTTTTTTTTTTTTTTTTTTTGCGGTACGCGGGCCTCTCACTGTTGTGGCCTCTCCTGTTGCGGAGCACAGGCTCTGGACGCGCAGGCTCAGCGGCCATGGCTCACGGGACCAGCCGTTCTGCAGCATGTGGGATCTTCCCAGACCGGGGCACGAACCCGTATCCCCTGCATCGGCAGGCGGACTCTCAACCACTGCCCCACCAGGGAAGCCCCCCATGTCAGTCTTAACTCTGTTGTGCTCCTTCTAATTGGGAGTTCTCTAAATTGAAACATTTTCTCACAACAGACATAGTATCAGCTCCTACTGTAGAGGTGCAATGCCCATCTCTCGTCACTCCAAAGCAAGGAACAATGTCCTGTCAGCATCATCTGGGAAACTTTGGTTTGAATACCACTTGCCACTTTGGATGCAAAGCTGGATTCACACTCATGGGAGATAGTGCTCTCCGATGCAGACCTTCTGGACAATGGACAGCAGTAGCTCCAGCATGCAGAGGTAATGTGAAAAGGAACAGGCAGTTCTGATGCAATCTTCCAGCAAGCTAGTCACTGTACATGCCTGTCGAAATCCCATCCAACCCCAATGACCACGTGACCACTTCAAGTGTCAGCTCCTCCATGAAATCCACACCAATCCCAATTAGAAGCAATGTGCAACAGGCATACCAACTTTTCCCTTTCCTTATGTCACAAGGTAATGCCCTGGTACTCAAAGACCTAAAGGAGGAAACATTTGTAAATGTCCAAAACGTGTTAGAACAATACACACGCTAAACATGAAACCAGCTATATGAATTGTGAAATATAAGTTACAATTCTGTTAATGATGTGGCAGTGTAAATATTCCGTATTTTCATAATTGGAAGCTAAATAAAAAGATAAGTCGTGACTGATACCTCTTGAAGACCTATCGCCCTGTGCACGAAGCACTGTGTCTCCTTCATCACTGTATTCCCTAGGAAGCACAGCACAGTGCTTTGCAAATGTCACTGTTGCTCAATAACATTTGTCTGAGTTAAATTCAGTTTCCTGAGTTGAGTTAAATTTGAGTTATATTTAGTTTTCTATCCACAAATTTAGGAGAATAGCCTGAAATTCCCTGACAAATAGTTTAATGAGTATGGAAGTCCCTGCCTCTTTCCAACGTCCAGAGGCCAGCTATGCTGAACACTTGTTATTTTAAGAAATATGTGCTGACATGCCAGCTTATTGCCAATGGTAGTAATAATGACATTTAGGACAACAGTGTTTTTGAGAAGCAAAATTTTGTAAATAGTATTTTGGTAGGTAAGATCGACCAATCCACTGGCAGGTATTTATTGAATTGCCACTATGTGCCCCTTCTAGTTCTTTGGCTATCATTCTTTGAGTGGATATCTTAGGACATGTGATGTTGGAAGGGCTAGTGGGAATGTCAAAAGTAGCTCATTTCCTTTCTGATCTTTTGTATTCTACCTCATCTAATGGCAACGCTAGCCAGGTTTCAAATGAATCCATAATTTCTTTTATGTTCATTCTATATGTTTGTTTTTCCTGCATTCTTTTTTTCTGCAGCTGTCAAATGCTCCAAGCTACACGTTACTGAGCCAATAGTGATGAACTGCTCCAACCCTTGGGGAAATTTCAGCTATGGATCAACCTGCAGCTTCCATTGCCCAGAGGGTCGTTTACTTAGTGGCTCAGCGAGAACAGTGTGCCAAGAGAATGGCCAGTGGTCAGCTATCATGCCAGCGTGCCAAGGTTTATTTCTCATATGGGTTAGGAAGTCGCTTTGATATGGAAAATAATGAAATCAGTGTTTCTCCTCTGAGTATTTCTGACAGTGGTTGCTTTCCATCACTGGGTTTCTCCTGCATTAATAATTGTTTCACAATGAATCAGACAGCGTCTCTGTACCTCATGCAGAGCAGTGGGAATCAAATTCAGTGACTGTGTAAACAATCACCACTCCTTTTTCAAAGCTCCAGTTTGTGAAATGAATACTCTCATTTCTTTATAATCTGTGTGTAGTACATCTTGAAGTTTCAAAATGTTTTAAACTGAAGGTTATTTAATGCAGAATCCTAATTTATTATCTCAGAAGATCTTTGTTTAACATATACCTCCAAAAATATAATATATCTTCCTTAATTAAGCTCCATCTGTTTGTAAGGTTTATTTCATCCCCCTCCCTTTTTTTCATTTCTTTTCTCTAGCAGTTTGTTGTAACTACTTTTCATCACATAAAAATCTTCAATTGCCCCCCCCCAATTACCCACAGTTTACTTTGTTTATCCAAACTTCCATTTATTGTGTCTACCATTTAATCATCTAATTCCTTTTATTAAGTCCTTACCCTGACTCCTTTGGAAATTATGTTTGATATTTAAGCATTAGGAAGAAAATCAAGCCCTGCGGGCATCCCATTCTGTTGCAGTGGTTTATGACTTCCAGATCTTTTTGTGCTGGGTCGTTAGCACTGCCAGGACCTTTGATGACTTACTTAATCTCATATTTTAGAGTTCTTGGGGACCTCCTGGGGGACTGATAGTCTTCTGCACAATACCCTTCCTATGTCTTGCATGTGTGCATGTGTTTATTTTGCAGCGAGGCCATTGACTATCCAGGAAGCCTTGACTTACTTTGGTGGAGCAGTCGCTTCTACAACAGGTTTAGTGACGGGTGGGCTACTCCTGGCTCTGCTAAGAAAGCATTGCAGACAAAAAGGTAAATAGGAAAGAATATTCTCCTTATTTTCTTCTTTCATGTGATTTGGGGCAGGGCAGTGAAACAACAACCTCAGTAGTTCATGTCTGAAAACACTGGCATTAAAAGAAAACAAGGGGCTTCCCTGATGACACAGAATCCGCAGTTAAGTATCCGCCTGCCAGTGCAGGGGGCACAGGTTCGAGTCCTGGTCCGGGAAGATCCCCATGCCATGGAGCAACTAAGCCCACGCACCACAACTACTGAGCATGTGCTCTAGAGCCCGCATGCCACAACTACTGAGCCCATATGCCACAACTACTGAAGCCTGTGTTCTGCAACAAGAGAAGCCAATAATAAGCCAATCCTCTTCTAATAAGCTAATGGGTCTCCTCATCTTTCCTCATGGAAAGTAAGTGGGGGTATCAGAGGGGTCAGGGATGCTCAAATCCAGGAACAGAAAGTGGCTATGTTAAAAGTACCTGCCAGCATTCTCATGGAATTGAGATTTCCACACCTATTTTTTTTTAACATCTTTACTGGAGTATAACTGCTTTACAATGGTGTGTTAGTTTCTGCTTTATAAGAAAGTGAATCCGTTATACGTATACATATATCCCCATATCTCTTCCCTCTTATGTCTCCCTCCCTATTTTTAACTGCTCAGAGGAAGAACCCCTTGTTTCCTATTCTCATGCTCTCTCCCCTCACAAAGCCACCATCGCATTAGGCTGGTTTTCTAATGTTCCTTCATATACTCTTCTGTGAGGGAGTAAATAGGACAATAGACAAACAATAACACTACTTAAAGACCAAAAAGCTACAACCAGTCCCTCCAAGCAACATCTGTGTCTGGTTAACCAAATCCAGAAGGCAGAGGTGAGAGCTCCTAAGACCTGAATCCTTATCTCCATTACCATGTAGGAATCACCGTATTCCTGCATTTTCCACAAGTTCTTTCTTTAGTTTTGAGACATTTCCAGGGAACCCTCTGAACCGTGGAGAGGGACCAGCAGCCACCCATCCTCCAATCTCTTTATAATAAATAAATTCATTTGTGGAGATGGGGAATTTTCCCTTGACCTGTCCCAATTTGATTTTAAACTTTCTAGGATTCTATGGTCAAATACTAGGAAAATGCTGCATACTGTGTCCCTCCCCTGCAAATTCAAAGTGCACATTCATTATTACACTGAAGGCTCAGTCATGCCCTGTAATAAGTATACTTGTTCATCTTCATGTCACTTAATATTTTCTAAATGTATTTAGGCATGAGATGCTTTTCCTTTTTTATCTACCCATGGGATGATTGACAGACCTGCTGCCATGTTTAAAGTTTCCACTATCAGAGTCCATTGTTTGAATTAAGACAGGAGGCCCCCAATCACATATGTGATCAGGGGAGAAAAACATTCACTGTTATGTTGGTTTGGATTTGTTTACTCGCTTAGCTTGCCCAAATCACGACTGAGGGAGTGTGACAAAGGATGCAGAGATAGAGGGCCTCCAGTGCCAAAGAAATGAGTTTCGAGAGCCAATGGTCTCAACAACAACCAAGAGTAGTGAAGAAGATGAAGGCAGGGACCAGAGGCAGGAGGAGAGGTTGTTACTAAAAGGGAAGAGGAGAAAGATGAGCGGACTCTGGAGTTACATATCGTTGAACGTTTAATTTAGCCTAAAACAGGTCCCACCTCTTAGGGAGGGATATTCCCTACACGTGTCTCATAATGAGCCCATCTGGAAATCGGTCTGCTGACTCTCCCCAATAATCCTTATCACTGATGACCTTTCTCCCTCATCACATTTTTTACTCTTAAACCAATCTTCTGTGTCTTCTTGCTTATTTCAGATGAAGGAAAAAGCCCCTTGAACCCTCAAAGGTAAGATGGAAATGTTTTATGATTACGTTTTTCTAGTTTGACTTTTTAATCCACTGTAGTATGTCAGAATGATTATACAGATGACCCCTTTATGAAACAAATCTTTGGCAATGTCCCCTTGACTAGTTCTGAAAATATACAGATAATAGGTCCTAGTAATACATAATGTTTTTTGTCTTGTTTTGTTTTTTACGGTACGTGGGCCTCTCACTGTTGCGGCCTCTGCCATTGCGGAGCACAGGCTCCGGACGTGCAGGCTCAGTGGCCATGGCTCACGGGCCCAGCCGCTCCGCGGCATGTGGGATCTTCCCGGACCAGGGCATGAACCCGCGTCCCCTGCGTTGGCAGGCAGACTCTCAACCACTGTGCCACCAGGGAAGCCCTACATAATGTTTTTAAAAATCAATAGGTGCCCTAATGATAATATAAAGGAGCAATACAAGGGAAAGTGACTTGGAAATAAAATGCTAGAGCTGAAGCACTACACTAGCAGAGGCTATGGTGTCATCAGAGGCTTGTACCTTCATTCAAATAGAATCACTGTGAAGGCAACAGCATAAAGGTCAACTGAGAGGAATATTCTGTTAGTGATTCAAACAGTATCAGAACTGTTGCCAACACCAACCTGATTTTTTAAAATGATGAACAACTCTGGTTAAGAGTTGGAAAATCTGTTATTATCTTCCCTTAATTCACATGGCAATTACATTTTAAAAGATGCACAAAAAATTTAATATTTATATGTAAAGCAGTTAAGTTGCAGGCTCAGAGATTTTTCACCTCCATGAACGTTGAGTAGCTATTCTAAAGTTATGTGGAGTGTGTAAGACAATTCTTTTGCACCCCAGGCATATTAGGACATCCAGCACCCATGGCCCCTGCTTAAATGTCAATAGTAAGTCTTGATCATTATGAAAATCAAAAAATGCCTATAGGGAGCAGTACTACCATTCTTTGAAAACTATTGCCACGTGATCAAGTATCAAGGCTGGAATTTTATAATTCACCAAGAAGAAGCTGCAGCAGGGGCATAGCAAGTATTCAGTACCTAAAGCATCAACAATAACATGGGTATAAAGTGCAATACAAATTACCCAGAGCTGTTAAGTGGGATCTTGAAAATCTCTTTGGTTTTATTCTTCTTTCCCACTAAAAGCAGAGAATTCCAGGGGTGGGATGGTAATCCATGGTCTCTGGAGGAACTATGTGCAGGACTGGGGTCAAGGACAAAGCATAATATCACAGGTCATCTTTGTGTTTCTCTTATTTAGCCACCTAGGAACATACGGAGTTTTTACAAATGCTGCATTTGACCCAAGCCCTTAAGGTAAGTTATCTGTGAAAGTATTTTTGAAGAAAATAGAACAGTAGGAGAAAAAGGAAGAATATAAAGCTTGACTTTTCTTTATACAATCATGAGTCACATGTTAACCATGTATTAAATGTTCAAACCATGCAGGAAATTGTGTTGGCAGTTGGGGACGGGTATAGCAGTAGAGTGACAATAGAAAGTGAGTTCATAAGAAGATTTCCTTTTCCTCCAGGATAGAAATGTTCTAATTAGACATAACTTATGTCAGGATGTATGACATTCAATTACTGGCTGTTAGGTAGTACTGATACTGCAGCTTTGCTTGATCACCAGAAGTCACGAGTGCTAGAAAAATTTTACAGACTTTATGGAGCCAATTCCCTATGCGACCTTCTAGGAAAACAAAAGTAATATGATAACTTCTCTCTCCCAAAAAGCTCAGTGAAGGGTTGAGTTTCCTAAGAGAAGTAGCCTAGATGGCAGAATATCTGGAATCTAGAAAAAGATTATACTAAGCCTTAGGAGGTACATATGATGAGAGCTTTCTTTTATCTTTTTCGGGAAAATGTAATTATTTTAATTTTTTTGTCTCATTTTCAGAGACTCGTCCTTCTCTTGGTCACCTCACTCAACGTCCACAGGATCCTATTTTTGAACATCAGCCTTCCCGACAGACTTGACTATAACTGTAGCTTATCTGCCGCAGTTTTCTGTAAATACTTGTGAATAAAGGGCGTGGAATTTCCTTTAGATTAGCTCTGGACCAGAGCAGAAGGACTGTACCACAAACCCCAACTCTCCACCCACCACCCCTTCCTGCTCCAGTTCCTCTTCCTCCAACACAAGCCTCAGAAGCTGGGACTGAATGTTTCTGCCGTGGTCTGTGGCCTTTGCCCCCAGCTGTCACTTGAGATACTAATTAACTAGAGCCTGGAGCATCTGACTCACCAGAAGACCAGACTGCAGAAAAATAAGAATGCCTCTCTATTTTTGGATTGGAGGAAATCATCCTCTACATTGCTGGAAGGCAGGAGGCATCTCTGACTTGAGGGAATTTCTGTAGGATTTCCTGGGTCTTCACTGCTTGCTGTTTGTGAAGGCTTTTAGACCTCTGCTGTGAGGCTTCAAGAGAAGCCTCTGGATGGCACCAGAGGCTGCAGAAGACTAAAAATCAAGACAGGAAGGTACATGTCACTGTAGACCTCCCTCTACCGGTCATTCTCCCCCAGAGGACCCAAAGACCAATACTCAAATGTCTAATTAAAAGGATTCCCCCAAATGCCATGTTCTATTATTTGACACTTTGTTGAATAAGATCTGTGTCCTTCACTTTGCATACATGAATGTAATGCACAATCACAGTAGTCCCATTACAAGCTCAACCCGTCAGTGAGCAAATATGTATCTTACCACCACCATAAACACACAAGAAAATCAGAGAAGCAGAAAAGTGCCTTCATCACCTGAGTGTGTTTTACACGTTCTTTAATTCACATGCTTAATAAATAGGTTATTGAAAGTTACACAGTAGTTGTCTGAAACTGATACAAAATATATAGAGCCAAACAATATAATTGTCCTCTCTGTGAAATGTGAGGCAATGAACATGCCACACAGACTAGGTAAACATGCAAATAAAAATGCAAATAAAACACGCAAATAAAAATGGTGAAAGTGTAACTAAAGGTTACAAGATTTTGCAAGAATTTTGGTAGTAACCTTGGGATTTAGGGACACATTGCTTTTAAAAAGTTTCACTCAGGGGGCTTCCCTGGTGGCGCAGTGGTTGAGAGTCCGCCTGCCGACGCAGGGGACACGGGTTCGTGCCCTGGTCCGGGAAGATCCCACATGCCGCGGAGCTGCTGGGCCCGTGAACCATGGCCGCTGAGCCTGCGCGTCCGGAGCCTGTGCTCCACAACGGGAGAGGCCACAACAGTAGAGGCCCGCGTACCGCAAAAAAAAAAAAAAAAAGTTTCACTCATATACTGTACATAGCATCTCTGACTGCTTACTTTATGCCAGTCACTAGGCTCTGTGTTATAGGATGATGATTATCACCCTGTCTCCTGAGTCAGAATCTGCCTTTTGTAAAATCGTCCCAGGGAATTCTGATGGTTTATCAGCTTTGCGAACCACTGATATAGATACAGAAGGATAAGGCATTCACCGTTCCTGTTCTCGAATAGCTTATAATCTAGTTGGGGACCCAATAGACACCAATACAAAGTGATAGAGAGTAATCAACATCAGTATGTTATTTGAAGAGTGTGGTAGGAATTCATAAAATGGAAAAGTCAATTTGGCCCAGAATCAAGGAGATAGAACTCTGATTGGACTTTAGAGAGTGGACAGTCTGAGTTGATCAAATAATATCAGTCAAGAAGCAAAGACAGAGACCATATGTTGAGGAGACTAAAGACATCATAGAGATCTCATGTGAGGTGCTAAATTACAATTTATTGAATCTGTTGAGACAAATCATAGAAGCTTGGAGGCATGTAGATTCAGGGGACCTGGGATAAGTCATAAGGATGCTTCAGACAAGATAATTTTCAGATTCTCTATAAATAGCAAAATCATATCTTAAGGCCACGTGAAACAGCCAGATCCTCCGAGATACATAAAGGGCCCTGGAGGCAGGAAAAATATAATCATAGTAATCAACACATGCTGTGTGCTTTCCAACTGCTAGGAATTATATACTTCACAGTGTTCTTTTATCCTCCCAACCACCCTATCAGAAAAAACTATTATTATCATCCCTGTTTTGCAGGTGTCAAAATTGAGATCCAGAGAGGTTGTGTAACTTATCCAAGAGAACACAGCTAGTAAAGTGGGATTGAAATCTGGTCTGATTCTCTCAGTGAAGCTCTTTAAGCCCTCTCCTCTGTCACTGCCTTAGGTGGCCACAGGCCCTTATCAAGACAGAACTGTGCAACAGAGAAAGACAGATATCATATATTGCTTATATGTGGAATCTAAAAAAATGATACAAATGACCTTACTTACAAAACAAAAATAGACTCACAGACATAGAAAACAAACTTGTGGTTACCAAAGGGGAAAGGGGGGAGCAATAAGTTAGGAGTTTGGGATTAAACTATACACACTACTATATATAAAATAGGTAAACAACAAGGACCTATTGTATAGCACAGGGAACTCTACTCAATCTTTTTTTTTTTTTTTTTTTTTTCCTTTTTTTTGCGGTATGCGGGCCTCTCACTGTTGTGGCCTCCCCCGTCGCGGAGCACAGGCTCCGGACGCGCAGGCTCCGGACGCGCAGGCTCAGCGGCCATGGCTCACGGGCCCAGCCGCTCCGCGGCATATGGGATCCTCCCAGACCGGGGCACGAACCCGTATCCCCTGCATCGGCAGGCGGACTCTCAACCACTTGCGCCACCAGGGAGGCCCTACTCAATCTTTTATAATAACCTATAGTGGAAAATAATCTAAAAATTATATGTTTATATATTATATATATATATATATATGAATCACTTTGCTGTATAACTGAAACTAACACAACACTGAATCAACTATATCTCAATATACATATATATTTTTTAAAAGACAGAACTGTGCATGGGTAGAAGTCAGTAAAGTGGGCCAGGCCAGCAGGCCTCATTCACGTGACCATCCCCTTGCTTCCTCACCACCTGCAAATACAATATTTCTGTGCCAGTAACAGGGCATAGGGCCCTCTTCCTCACATCAGAAGGAGAGCAGTGTGGTAAAGGGATTTGGGTCCCACTGCCCTGGGAATTGCAGAGCGCCTGGTAAGTGTGAACTCTGCCCCAGGCACTGTTTATGGTGGCGGGCTCTGATGAGGGGCTACTGAGCAGATGGAAGCTGGGAGGACAGTGTTGCCCCGTCTCACGAATCCCTGAGCACTGCCCTGCCTGCTAGAGCCGCTGATTGCTGCCCTTTCTCCACCGGTAGTAAAACAGTCACCAACCTGGTTGCTCTCCCTAATACCTGGAGCAGTGACCTAGTCAACCCCAGCCTGGAAAGGCCCCAGGAGGTGGGGACAGCGCGGGCTGCAGCTGCCGCGACGCCTGGGGGAGCTGAAGAGGAGGAGGACACTGCCACCCGCAGCCTCGCGGCGCTCACTGCAGTCCCGGCAGCGGCCAAGCCCGGCCGAGCCGGGCGCAATCGGCTGAGGCAGAGGCAGGAAAGGAACCATGTTCCCAGCTTGCCCTTGCCTCTGGGTCCTCGTGGTCCTGGGCTCCAGCTGGGCAGGCTGGGGGAGCCTAGGGGCTGAAGCAGCGCGGCTAAGGCAGTTCTACGTGGCTGCTCAGAGCATCAGCTGGAACTATCGCCCCGAGTCCACAAACCTTAGGTAAGGCAGGCATGGCGACCGGTGGGCTTCTTTAGGGAGGACAATCTATTTCTTTTAGAAAGCATTCCCTTTGCAATTCCATTACTTTTTTAAATTTTTTTTTAAACTTCACGTAGGTAAATACAATTAATAGTAGAGTATAATGAATAAAATAAGCTTGGTGGATGCTCATTTTGCCTCCAATAATACAAGTTTATCATTCTGAGGATATAGAAAATATTGTTTGACTGGCTAGATGCTATTTCAAGTTTGCTGTTAATACAGTTTTGTTAGTATGATTCATTGTTGATTTAATATATTGATTGATTCAAAAGCACCAGGTACCTACCTCTTCACTCCTGTTCCAGATTTTTAGTAGTCTAGTATATTATTAAACTTCTAGTTACATATTATTTATTCCATGTCCACATAACTTCATCTTCTAAAACTAAAGGTGTACACTGTGTACTTTATTATAAGCAGGTTATTCGATAACAACTGCCATAATTTTGTTGTTTTCTTATAAATGACTTTCAAAACATCCTCAGTTCATAAAAATGCAACATTGTTGTTTTTTACCTTTTTTCTGCTTCGTGTGACTTCATTTTTCTCTCATTCTTAATCACTCCCTGGGATATGGTCTACTCTGGCTATTTTGATAGAGTCACTATTAAAAGGCATATGTGACTTAGAGGGGGGTTAAATAATAAAACTGTATTTGAGTTGCAAATTATTTTTCCTAATTGGAAGGTTAAAAATAAGACTTCATAGAAATTAAACAAATCATAGGTTCTACTCAATATTTCCAGTTAGTTATGTTTTTATTTCTTTTAATGGTAAACCTCTTAGTGTGACTTTTTTTTTTAACTTAACATCACAGTTTAAGCGATTGTGAAAGATGTTCCTCTTTTACAGTTTCGAAACCAAAGCAATCTGCCAAGAAAATATTGTAATGTTTTAAGCCTTTTAGTGTATAACTTTACCCTTTCAAAACCTTTTCTTTGTAATTGGGTTATTTTGGAGGACATTGCATCTTGGTCTTGTAATAATAATAAGTCCCTCTTTTTTTATATATAAAAAAAGAGGGACTTCTTATTTAAATATTGTACATTTAAATACATTTAAAGTATTGTATTTCAAGGTGATAACCTAGGTCACACCCACACCCTTAGAGAACTGCTGCTAACTAAAACCCCAAAGGAAGTAGCAGTCTTTCCAACATTAATTGTCCTGCTCTTGGGTAGAACATTCACTTGGTTGCTGGCTTTCCTGTGTCACACTGTGCTTATGCTTTGGAGTTTGTTCTTTCTTCTGTAATTAACAAGAATAACAAGCAGAATTTTGGAGGCAGAATCACATAGGGCAAAACCCTGATTCATATGGTGAATTCACATAGGAAGCCATGATTGGTCATCTTATCCTCTCTGTGGCTGAATTTCCAGAATTCTGGGAAGAGTTGTTCCTCTTGTATCAATTACTGAGTCAAAATCATACAGTGATAATCCAGACCAACTGTCCATATTTTTGAACCTCAAATCATGTCACTTCTTTCTAGTACTTTTATGTGAAAAATCTAACCTTGTATCTGGCTGCTTAAACTAAGAACTTGTTCTAAATTGCCCTACACCTAGAGCTAATGATACTCACTATAAAGAAATCAACATAGACAACTCCATCCTTTGCTAAAGTGTATTTTAGCACAAAGCAAAGATCTTTCCTTATTTCATGTAATATTGGCAGGACAGTGCCTTTTAGAGGTGAAATATATCTTTTATTCTTGCTCTGGGGCTGAAGTGAATGTTTTTGAAAATTTCCCTAAGGAAACATGTTCAGTCACATGTATACAGTAACAGATATTGAAAAAAGTACATATGTATTTTTCCTCAAGTGTTCTAGCTTTATATGATTTTAATATGAATAAAGCATCCTTAAATAGTCCTCATAAATGGAAAATTCATCATGCATATTGTTTGAATTCATGTCATCTTTAACTTTCAGACAATTTATTTTCCAATAGCAATTCAATTGTTCAAATTAAAATAAATATACCTCAGTATACACACATAATATACACAGGGAAACATATTAGGAAACACACCTCTATTAAAATTACTCCACATAAAAGACTAATTTTTCTTAGTAAAAATTTTATACTGCCACCTATACTCCTGTATTTAAAGATCTAGGGTTAGGGATGGGAGCTACGTTTCAATTGTACATAAAACTAAACACACAAAATTACCACCACAGATAAATAAAAATGGACCTCCACACTAGGGACACAAACTAACATACAGAATCCTAGGGTTCTTGGGCTCTAAAAACTCTATGAGGTTGTTTAACTCATTTTCAACTTTCATGTTTTAACTTCTTACTTTTCCCCACACCCAAAGCACAAATACCCCTAGCAAATAGTTGTCTACTTTCTACTTGAATGCTTCCAGTGACTGAGAACCCACCACCTTCAATAGCTAGCCATTCCAAAAATACTCATGCCTCCTTTAATTCTGCTTCCAAATATTAACACAGTTCTTGTATCTTACATTTTAAAATTATGAGAATGACTATAATTACAGATTTTTTCTGCTCACCGGGAAAACCTGAAAGCTAAAATCCAATTTTCATTATATTTTTAAAATACTACTAGCTAACATGCATTGAATATTTACAGTGTGCCAGCTCTAAACCTTTTGTAGGTATTAACTTACCTAAAACTTGTAACAGTTCTGTGAGGGAGATTTTACTATTAGTCCCAGCTCACAATTACAGAAACAGAGGCACAAATTGATTAAATAAACTTTTCAAGGTTATATAGTTAACAAGGAGTAGACACAGGATTCAAACCCAGACATTCTGAATCTACAACCAGTTCTCTTAGCTTCTGTGCTACATAGACATCATGGCAAATGTGATTAGTATCCCTCTCTGTTACGCCCTAATTATAGTGGGGCCACTCTCTGGATTAGGAAGCATAACAAAGCCAATATGGGCAACTGGTTTAGACATTGGTAAGAAATTTCCCCTAATTATCTTTCCTTCATCTTTGAGTTTAAGACAAGGATAGGAATCATGTGCCCATCTTTAGAGACACTGAAGAAAAAGATGGGAAAGTATCCCAGTACTCTCCCTACTGCCCTCTCTGAATTTTTAACCATGAAAACAGTCATCCCTTGGTATCTGTGGATATGGAACCCGCAGATACAGAGGGATAACTGTACTAGTCTGTTTTATATAAGGGACTTGAACATCTACAGATTTTGGCATCCAGGGTCATCCTGGAACCAACCTCCCACAGATACCAAGGGATGACTGTACAATGGTTTTTGAATCCTGGCTTTGCCATTATCCACTGATTCTCCTTGGGCAAGTTACTTAAACTTTCCGAGACTTAGGTTTTTCATTTGTTTGTTTCCTATATGAATCTCAGGGCCTTGACTCCATTAGCTATCTTCAGCTTCTCAGTGAGAAATAGAGTCCACCAAATCAATAGTTCTTTACAATGTTCCCCAGTCACATAAGACTGTATTTGACTGATGAGTTGAAAAACAGCTCACATATTTATTCATAAGGGATTTGGTCATGTCTTTAATCATTTAAAATCTAAGCCTAAAGTTTGGGTTCACACTATCATCTTGGGTTGTATTTTAGAAAATTGATTCTGAGTAACAGGATTGGTTAGGGCAGACTAAATTTGTGAAAGAATGGTTATCACAACAGAATATTCTTGAAGACACCAATAATTATTTTATTAACTTCGCTTATTGTTCATATTTATAAGACCTTGGGCTTCTGAACTGCAGTTAAAAATACTGTTATTTCTAGTAAAAGTCTGAGGACATGAGAGATATATTTTGTTGTAATGTGCAAAGTAGATGTCATGTAAGCCTTTCAAATTTATTTTATTTCCAGTTCGAATACTTTTGCAACCTCCTTTAAGAAAATTGTCTATAGAGAGTATGAAGCATATTTTCAGAAAGAAAAACCACAATCCAGAACTTCAGGTAAGCCTGAAATATATTTTTCAATTTTAAAGATAAAGCTCTATGGATAATTTGATATTGATATATATCTAAAGTATTCATTTAGCGATATTTTATAGAAATGTGTTTTTGTTATTTTGGCTAGGTAATTGGTAGAGCTCTTATTCATAGTATTGAGAATTGAGAAAAGCAAAGCATTAAGCCAAACTAGGGGCCCTTCTGAGCGTGGGGCCCTGTGTAATTTCATGGATCTCATGCCCATGAAGCCAGCTGTTTTTAACTGTGATTTTAAAAAAAGCTAAACAAAACTTCTAAGTGTTTGAATTTTTATTCATTCATCTAACAAACTATTATTGAACACCTGCTGTGGGTACTCAATTGAACTAGGCACTATGTATGCCACAGTGGACATTGAACTAGGCACTATGAATGAACTAGGCACTATGGATGCCACACTGGACAAGAGAGACACATCTCCTGCCTTCCTGGAGCTTATGGTCTAGTTTAATGAGCACAGATGAGCCTTAGCAAATGATCATTAGCTGGGTCCCAAGACTCATTTAAAGGAACTGTATATGGCTGATTCTTTTGCATCTATCTTTCCCATCTCTTCTGTTTTATTTAGTGTGATGTATATAACAGCTATAATTTTTAGAGAAAAATCTCCTCTTTTTTTCCTCACCTCCTTTTTAATTAAGGAAAGTAGGCTGAATGGGTTTCTGGGATTGTAAATATGGTAAATATGGTAACATAGTTCACAGAACTGATAAAGGCCATTAAGAGAGAGCTTCCTGCAGTTAGGTCCCCTAGTCAGTAATTCACTCATCCTTCCCCCCAACCAGGTGAAGACCTGTCATCTTCCCCAGACTCGTCCTTCTATCTCTTTTATTCATTCCATCTTGTTCTGCCTCCTCCTCGGATCTCCCTTTATCTTCAATCTTTCCTTAACTGGAGACTTCCCTTCTGTCAAAAATCCTCAACAATAAAACAGAACACAACTTATGTTCAAATTAACATCCCATCTCAAAAAAAAATCTCCCCTTGACTCTGCCTTTTCTCCCCTTTCCTTCACTACCAATTTCCTGTGTGATTGGTGCATTTCATTCTCTATCATATCAAATTACTCTCCAAAAAGGGGCCCCATGACCTCTTAGATGCCAGACCAATGGTTTCTTTCCAGTTACTTTCCCACTTGACATTACTAGGACATGTAATGCTCCCCCTTCTTGAAACTCTCTCTTTACCTCGTTTCCCTGGTGCCACTTCCCCTGCTAACGGAGATGGAATGGAAGTGAATGGAAGGTGAGGAAATGTAAGTAGGAGGAACTTACATAGATAACTCTTTCCTGAAACTTGGCTCCAAATGGGAGGAGAAATAGGGTAGTTCTGGGAGGGAATGAGGGGTTTAAGGATATTTTAAGAGTTTTGTTTAAAAAAGAATGACAGTGACTTAAAATATCTAAGTGCTCAAGGGAAGAATCCAATAGAAAAGGAGAGGATAAAAAACATCTGAGGGAGAATAACTGATGGAGCCAGACTCAGAAGAAACAGGAAGTGATGTGACTCAAAGCTGGGTTGGATCAGCCTGAGGTGGAAGAGATACTAACCTTCATGGGGGGCTGGGTGGGGAGCCTGGCAAGGGACCAGGTGAGTAACCTTTTATTAAGAAGGTTACTAATAAAATTAAGTTTGTCATTTTGGTCAGGAAATTAAAGGATCTCCTGTCTTCTACAGACTCTGTAGTCTATTCATTTTTATAGATCCAGCTTCAAGCTTAGTATGTACGGTAGATATTTAAGAACTATTTAATTAAATTAAGTTGTAAGTGGGTAAAGGGAAGACGAGCTGGGAAACATATTCATTAGGCCTGGGAAAAGAGGAATTGGGCAGAGATTCAGAGCTCTCCTTTTTGTGACTTTTGCCAAGTTCACTGAATTTGAATGTGCTGTGTCAGCCATTGTGCTGAGTGCAGTAAGGGATAGAAGGACCAGTGCCAGGCTGCAGACTGCCTTTTAGGTCAGGCGTCCCCAACCCCCGGGCTACAGACTGGTACCAGTCTGTGGCCTGTTAGGAACCGGGCTGCACAGCAAGAGGTGAGCAGGGAGCCAGAGAAGCTTCATCTGTATTTACAGCCGCTCCCCATTGCTCATATTACCGCCTGAGCTCCGCCTCCTGTCAGATCACTAGATTCTCATAGGACCCTACTGTGAACTGTGCATGTGAGGGATATAGGTTGCGCGCTCCTTATGAGAGTCTAATGCCTGATGATCTGAGGTGGAGCTGAGGCAGTGATGCTAGCGCTGGGGAGCGGCTGCAAATACAGATTATCATTAGCAGAGAGGTCTGACTGCACAGAGACCATAATAAATCAATTGCTTGCAGACTCATATCAAAACCCTATCAGTGAGTGGCAAGTGACAACTAAGCTGCATCTTACAGAGTAGACCGGACATAAGCAACACACTTCGGGTGTCACTGTCTCCCAACACCCCCAGATGGGACCATCTAGTTGCAGGAAAACAAGTGCAGGGCTCCCACTGATTCTGCATTATGGTGAGTTGTATAATTATTTCATTATATATTACAGTGTAATAATAATAGAAATAAAGTGCACAATAAATGTAATGCGCTTGAATCATCCCCAAACCATCCCCTGCCCTGGTCTGTGGAAAAACTGTCTTTGACAAAACCGGACCCTGGTACTAAAATGGTTGGGGACTGCTGTTTCAGGTGATACAGAGGCATCAAACATTTTTTAAAATTAATTTTTATTGGAGTATGGTTGCTTTACAATGTTGTGTTAGCCTCCACTGCACAACTAGATGAATCAGCCATATACATATAGTCCAAAGCCCCTCCCTTTTGGACTTCCCTCCCATTTAGGTTACCACAGTTTATTAGGTAGAGTTCCCTGTGCTCATTTTTGAAGAGGAGAAGACTGTGACCAAAATCCTTGGAGATGATTAATTTTGTAGTGATTTCCTGATTCAACCTCATAAGCTAGAAGTAGACCTTGATAGTTGATTTATGTTTAAGCCTGGTACACTTAACATATTACCTTTCTGTCAACCCCAGTGTATCTCATAACATATTTGTTTTATGTGAACTCTGAGGCATTTTAACATTCATTTTCGTGCAACCTCTTCCTGAACTCCCAAAGTTGCTTAATTATGAACCCTTGGAGCACAGGGGTGGTGTCTCATTCATCTCTGTAACCCTATAATAATTGATACTAGGAGGCAAACCTGATGTAAAGGAAAAGTCTCAGATTTTTAATAAGATCTGGTGTGAACACTGCCACTGACTATGTGGCCTTCCTCATTCCATTGCCTAGTTCTGTGTTCTTTGTACCTTAAGCTTATTTCCTGCTCCACCCATCTGGTGGGTATGATTCTAGCCATGTGCCCCATTTCTGCAGCATGAGCCCAGAAGTTATTGTAATTACAGGTGGGGCTAAGGCTACAGGACTGGAGGTCTGATGAGACACCTGTTCAGTGAGGTTTGTGGACATGTGGACAGGTGGAGGGGCCAGGCTCATTTTCAGAAATCCTATCTTGGGCTCTAAAATGGCTAGTTTTGAGTCTCTGTGTATTTTCCAGGAAGATTGTGAAATGTTTGTCCCCAAAGGAGTTTTATATTAACAGCAACAATGGGCTGCCCTGTATTCTGCAACACATTATTCACCTGAGAGCAGGGGATTGCATTAGCTGACCTCCTGCAGTCCTTTCCAACTCCAAAACTGCAAGAAATTGGGTACATGCTATGCTAACTTCCTGGGATCTCAAGATAGGCCACTCCTTCCCCCAATTTGGCTTTGGGCACTGAGGAGAGGGTGGAAAAGGTCTTAGGCCATCTGGCTAATAGAGGAACTAAACAGCAGCTCAAACAACATTCAGCCATGTGTTTGCCTACATGCATGAAGGTATTTGGTTTGTATTTATAAAAACATCCCTTTGTTTTGCATTAATTCTGAAGAAGCAGATAGGGAGGCTAAATAAATATTCCAAAGAACTCATTGCAGTAAGAGGTTAAATAACTTAGAAGACTTATTCTGGGCATCTGGCATTTGCAGCCATGTGATGCCAACAAACCAATCAACTGTGCAAGGCAACCACGGCATCAAAATGCAGTGGACCATGGGACAGCAGTCAGCACCTGATTGGGCTCAGGGGCATTCTGGGAGGTGGGCGTAGCCAGTGGGGACTTCTGCTGGGAGCTAGGACTGAGGGTAGCAGCCAGAAGAGAGGGGTCAGCCAGTGAAGTCATACGTGGCCAGGAGTAAAAAATGGTGTGGACGTTGGGACTGTTCCAGGAAAGTGGGGGATCTGACCTGCCCTGAAGAAGGTACTAAAGAAAGCTTTGGTTCAAGAGTCCAGAGAACTGAGTTCTACACCCAGCAATGCCACCCAGTCACTCTCTGCACCCACTTCCCAGGCTTTGTAACCATCTCTAAAATGAGGATTAAACTATGTGGCCTCCATGGCCCTGTGCAGAACTAACATAAAAACACACAAACAAAAAGCTTCAGGCACAAGGTCAATATAAACTCTAGGACTGGAGTTCAGTGAAAGGAATAAGTGTGTGGAAAGATAGGAGTTGGGGAAAGATAGGACCTCTATCTCAGAGATCACATTTTATCAATGCTAATAGGAAATTAGTTTTCTATTGCTGCAACACATCACCACAAATTTAGGGGCATAAAACAACACAAATTTATTATCTTAGAGCTCTTGAGGCCAGAAATCCAAAATGAGTTTCACTGGGTTAAAATCAAGGTGTTCGTAGAGCTCTATTTCTTCTGGAGGCTCTAGGGGAGAATCGTTCCCTTGCCTCTTCCAGTTACTAGAAGCCACCTGCACTCATGGGCTCATGGCCCCTTCCTCCATCTTCAAAGCCAGCAGGTAGCACCTTCCAATTGCTAACTCAGATACTCCTGCATTCCTTTTATGAGAGATTTTATGATTACATTGGGCCCACCTGGATAATCTAGGAAACTAGATTATCAATGATCTTTAACTTGATCACATCCACAGAATCCATTTTGCCATATAAGGTAGCATATTCATGGGTCCCAGGGATTAGGACAGGGACATCTCTGGGAGGCCATTATCCTGCCTACCACACCCACCAAACAAAACCCTCCCACAACATCGTCCATTTCAAAGAATGGCACCCTCATCCACCCAGCCCTCCAAGCCAGAACCTCATCAGCCATCCATGAAAACTTGATCTCCCTCATCCTCCACTCCCCGTTCAACCCATCAAGTCCTGACAATTTGATTTCCTAAATAGCTCTTTAATATGTTCTCTCCTTATTATCTCCATTGCCCTAACTTTAAACTAAGTCAAGTCACCAACATCTCTCTCCTGGAGCCTTCCATCTATTCTCTCAACATTCACTCTGGTTTCTCCCCAGATCACACTCCACAAATGCAGCCAGAGGTTTAAAAACCAATATGTGGTTCATGTCACATCCCTGCTTCCACATACTCTTAGGTTAAAAAGCAAAAGTCTAAGAGGTCTACAAGGTCCTATGTGACTGGACCTCTGATCATGCCTTTGGCTTCACTTTCTGCCTATCCCTCTTACCTACTAAGCTCTACCTTCCCATGGCTGTCAGTTTTCTGAATAGGCCAAGTTTTCTGGCACCTCAGGGTCTTCGCACATGCTAATCCCACTCCCTGGAATGCCCCTGTCTATCCCTTTGCCTCTTTGCCTTTGGACTTCAGTTAATGCATCACTTCCTCAGGGAAGCATTTCCCAACCCTGATTCCCTCCCTGCCTCTAAGATTAGACTAGATGCCTCTGTCAAATGCTCTTAAGAGAATCCTGTACTTTTCTTTCATAATATGAACCACAGTTTGTAATTCAATATTTGTGTGATCATTTGTTAAAATCTGTCTTTCCTTCTATTTTCTAAGCTCTATGAAGGCAGGGGGTACATCTATTTTACTCACCATTGCAATTCTAACACCTAGGATAATGTGAGCACTCAATATTTGTTGAATGAATAAATAACTACAAGGTGGGGGGCTGCAATACAAAGAGGTGGTTAAAAGCTCAGTATCTAGAATCACACAGCTTTAAGTTTAAATCATGGCTTTGCCTCTAATTAGCTGTATAATATTGGGCAAGATATTTAAATTCTCTGAGGCTTAGTTTCCTCATCTATAAAATAAAGATCTTAATATCTACCTTAAAGATGTATTGGGAGGTTTAATGTAAGGACTTAGGGTGCTCAAATATATCAAGAGGGATGTTGATAATTATCGCCACTGTGAACAAATGCCAGTTGAACTCCATGACTACTGTAACTTCCCTTTCCTGCTCCTGTGATTCCTAATGGGCAGAAGCCAACCCCATGAGAGCTTATGGATGGCTTGGAAGTCAGAACAGTCAATTGTCTGAAAGAGGGCTTTTGGTGACAGGTTCTCAAGCTTTAGAGGACATCAGAATCACTCAGGAACACACATCTAAAATGCAGGTTCCCAAACCCCACCTCCAGAGACTCAGGTTCATTGATGTTGAGACAGTATTTACTTGGGAGTCTGCCTTTTAGTTATTCACTGATTCTGATGCAGAGCATCCAAGGACTACACTTTGGGAAATTCTAATATACAATTCTTCAAAAATCTGACTCAAATATCAACTCCGCAGACAGAATTGGTCCTTCATCCTCTCTGCTCCATAGCACTTGGCCCGTATCTCAGCAGTAGCTCCTACCGAATGTCTATCTCTAAACGAGCTTGTGATCTCCTGAAGGACAGGGACAGTGCCTTATTTATCCATGTGGCCCCAGAGCCTAGCACAGTGCCTGGGATGTAGTAAGTGAAACCTCACTCTTGATTTCTGCACCCTAACCTGCTCTCCCCGCTGTGTCCCCATCAAAGTAACTGATAACATTATTTATCCAGTTGCTCAGATCAAAAACCTTGGTGTCATCCTTGACTTCTCTCTCTCAAGTGCCACATCCAACTTCTCAGCAAATTTGCTGGCTCTACTGTTGAAATGTCCAGAATCCAACCTCTTCTCCCCACTTCATTGCTACACATGCTGGCCCAATACACTCTTGTCTCTCATTTACACCACCTGTTCTGCTTCCACTCTTGTCACTTCACAGAATGTTTTCTACACAGCAGCTAGGATGAACTTCTTAAAAATATTTATTTATTTATTTATTTATTTATACAGCGGGTTCTTATTAGTTATCTATTTTATACATATTAGTGTATATATGTCAATCTCAATCTCCCAATTCATCACACACACACACACACACCCCGCTTTCCCCCCTTGGTGTCCATATGTTTGTTCTCTACATCTGTGTCTCTATTTCTGCCCTGCAAATGGGTTCATCGGTACCGTTTTTCTAGATTCCACATATATGCGTTAATATATGATGTTTGTTTTTCTCTTTCTGACTTACTCTGTATGACAGTCTCTAGGTCCATCCATGTCTCTACAAATGACCCAATTTCATTCCTTTTTACGGCTGAGTAATATTCCATTGTATATATGTACCACATCTTCTTTATCCATTCATCTGTCGATGGACATTTAGGTTGTTTCCATGTCCTGGCTATTGTAAATAGTGCTGAACATTGGGGTGCATGTGTCTTTTTGAATTATGTTTTTCCCTGGGCATATGCCCAGTAGGTTGAACTTTTAAAACATATCATACCATGTCTCTCTGTTGCACAAAGCTCCAGTGATTTCCCATTTCACTTAGAAGAAAATCCAGAGCCTTTACCATGGCCCATAGGGGGTGATCTGCCCCCTCCACCCCCAACTTTTCTCACTCTGGCCACACTGTTTGTCTGACTGTTCTTTGGATACATCAAGCTCCTGCCTCAGGGACTTTGAATTTGCCTCAGGACCAGAGAACAGTCTGATTTGCTCCCTGACTTCATTTAGGTCTCTGAGGTCTCCCCTTCAGAGAGATCTAAAGTAGCCAGTCACCCTTCCTACATTATAAGTGAAAATGAACATCTTTCTCGACCCAAGATGGTAGTCTCCCCAGGAATGACAATGGATCAGAATGGGGTGGATATGGTCAGAACTATTTCTTCTACTCTCTTAACTAGCTTTGGGCCCAAGCCAAGTGTTTCTACCTTCCCATCCTTATCTGCCTGCATGTAATATAGAGTTAATGAGCTGGCAAAGCCTTCTAGGTTGAAGATAAGCAGGTCAACCTCAGGACTGAGAGGAATGATGGCAATCACCCGTGGGGTTTTCTGCATGTTGTTCTTGCTTAGCAGCTCTGTCTTGGTAATCCTGAACACAAACATTTTAAATCTGTTTTCATAGGACTTCTTGGGCCTACTTTATATGCTGAAGTTGGAGACATCATGAAAGTTCACTTTAAGAATAAGGCAGACAAGCCCTTAAGCATCCATCCTCAAGGAATTAAGTACAGTAAATTCTCAGAAGGTAAGAGGAATTTAACATCCCTCTGACAAGGGAAAACTTACAACTCTTTACTACCTGTGTCAAACATTTTAAGCCGTATTCTTGACCAAGTTAGAGAAATCTCCTTTCCTGCAACTGGTAATTATAAAAGTTGTTGCCTTTGTAGATTTCAGAGAGGAAAATGAAAAAGTTCTGGGGTCATCTGGACCTCAGTTTTTTGGTAGGTTCTTGTTTTTTAATAGTTGGATGGGCAAGTTACCTAATCTTTATGAACTCCAATATGTTCCTCTGCAAAATGAGAATAATAATACATATATTGCAAGATGGGTTAAGGCAGGGGTCTGCATACTTTTCTGTGAAGAGCCAGTAAATATTTTGGGCTATGTGACCTATGGAATCTCTGTTGCAACTACTCAACTCTACTCTTTAGTACAAAAGCAGCCATAGATGATATGTAAATGGATGCACATGGCTGTGTCCCAATAAAACTTTATTTACAAAAACAGGCAGTTGACTGGATTTGGCTCATGAGACATAGTTAGAAATAGCAACATAGGACTAGCCTGGCACATAGATGGCACTTAATAAGTGATATTTGGTGGTGACGGTGGTAGTAGAAGTAGTATTAAAATTTTGGACATAGTGAAGTACTTAAGAACATAAGCTTTGAAGGCAGACTTAAATTCAAATTCCAACTTTACAATTTCTGGTTCTATGACCTTAGCATCTCTGAGCCTCAGTTTTCTCGTCTATAAAATGAGAATGATTATACCCATTCCATAAGATTACTTTGAGGATCAAATGAGATCACTTAGGTAACAAACTAAACATGGTTCCTGGAACCTGGTAAGCCCTCAATAAATAATGACAATGATGATGATGATAACAGTGATGGTGAAGATCATGAAGATGGTGGTGATAAAAGTGACTACATCAGCCACAGGATGGTAAATACCCATGTTGATATTGTTCTGATTATTTCCATTATGTTGATGTTCAGACCACATTAAGCACAGCAGAGTTTTGTTAGGAACTAATATAAGAAAATTATCCATATTGTAATAGATATTGGTATAATAACATTTAAAAATAAATTTTAACACTTCATGATTCACAAATCTTCTTTTTCCCATGTGTTCCAGTCAATATACCTTTGAAGAGAAGAACTGAGTAGGAGAGTGGTTTACAATGTAGGTTCTGGAACTAGATGCCTGGTGCAAATCCTGGCTGAGACACTTATTAGCTAGGTGACTTTTGAAAAGTTACTTAACCTCTCTGTGCCTCATCTTTCTCATCTATAAAATGGGGGTAGTAATTACACTTACTTCATATAGGTTTGTTGTCATAAAATATTAGAACAATGCGTGGCATATAATAAGCACTTGATAAATATTAGCTATGATGGTAAAGGTAATTCTTCAATCAAAATGTGTTCAAATTATAATGTTATATGTCAATTATATCTCAATTAAAAATTTTAAAATATGCTCAAATAATTTAATATTTATTTGACAATATAGGGATTAGAAACTGACTTTTATATTTATTGTTTCCTATGTAAATTGTTATCAAACTCATTCTGACAACATATAAATGACTGATAATAAGTCAATGAACTAACCTCCCCAGGACTATTAGTATTATCACTCAATATTTGGCTTGAGGAAAAACAATGAAGCATTAACTGTAATTTCAGGCATCTTAAAAAGGCACTTTGGCAAGACTCTGGGTGAGGTAGCATGCAATGGCACAGTGACATAGTGAAGAATCACCTACTTATAAGGATTCCAGATGACTGCAACAGGAATTCAGCAACACAATGCACGAGGGGAGAACCCTCAGAATGTCCCATGCAGGTTCTGTTTCAGGTGTGGGAGGAGGTAAGCGTTGTGGACTTTGTATTCCAGCTAAGCTGTCTGCACAGGGAATGAACCTTGCAACAGTATCCCCCTTCCTTTACTGTTTATTTGTCCCAACACTCCCCTATGGCCAGAATCACTTAGGAGCAATTGTTTAAAATGGTCCCACCACTTCCATTGGTCACTTGGTTATTGCCCCTGGTTTCATGAGTCTGAGAAAGGTAAGCACAGATTGATGGGGAAAGTCAAATGTTATCTTAGAAATGAGATGCAAATCTAGTAAACAGCTAAAAAGTGTCCTTTGCGGTGAAAAATAAAAATAAAAAATAAGACAAGGCTTCTATTCATTTTATCATGCCCTCTCTGAGAATAAAACAAACATCTCCTCCTCGTTCATGTCTGACACTCACCCTCACCCATAGCCTCCTTCTATGGTTTGAACTATTTTTTCAGGAGTGGAAAGAAATTAACTACATGCTGAGTCAGCTACAAGAGAATCCAGATTCCTTTATCTCAGAGGTAGATATTCGAGAGATGAATGGTGAGAGGTTGAAACAATATAAGTGGCTTGAGAGAGGACTCAATTCTTGCCTGTGTGGCTGCTTGATCTAATCAGTGAATGATCCAACCTAGACAGCAATCTTCCTTATCTGTGAATTAATCCTTGAGCCCCACTAAAGATTTGGAGACCTACTGTCAGCAGCTAGAAGAAAAAGGTAGCCATGGAAGGAATGCTGGCTTTAGAGCCAGAATGACCTGGGTTTGAACCCTAAGTTTACCTAGAAAATTTCCTTTACCTCTAACTCTCAGTTTTATATCTATAAAATGGGGATAGCAATTCCTCCCATCTAAAGTTATTGCAAGGGTTGGTCATAATATATGTTAAGGTTTTTGGCACATAGTTGCACACAATAAGCAGAGTGTAATTGCTGTGGTTCTTTCATGGCTGTTTATATTGCAGGCATTAAATTTGGTTTCCAGAAGCTTAGATTGAATGAAGACCTTGGCTTTATATAGTGCTTGTCATTTTATTTCCACTCAAATGAAATAAAACTCCACGATGGAATTTAGACGACAAAATGAACTAAAATTGCATAGAAAACTTCAGTTGTCCAGGAGGACATAATGAATGAGTTGTTCCGGATAAGAATGTTTTCCAGATAGTTTGAGGTTTCCTTCTTTAAGTGTAAGATACTTTCCTTTAATCACTTTGGATGCAAATCTTTCTAAATGTTATACTTTCCCAGACTTTTTTTTAAAACAGAAGAGTAAGGAGGAAAATTCGAATCCCTTTCTAAACCATTACTTCCACTCTACTTTGAGATTTTACAAAGATCCACAAATGTTAGAACTGTGTGCAGTCTAAGAGTAAACAAACTACATTACTGTCTCTGGTATTGTCTACAGGTAAAGAGTCTCTGGTATTGTCTACAGGTAAAGACCCTGAGCATTCATTCATGGATTATGTAACATTTATTTTGGTTGTCCAGGAACCTTGTTGCTTTTTAAATACTTGGCTATGCTTTAGCTAGGAGATAATTGGAAATCTGAGTCCTGGCAAGGAAAGATGTTACTGTATTTAGTGTGGAAGTCTCATGATAGCCTTTCATCCATAAATTGGAAGCAACTGACATAAATGCCAAGTTGTAGCATGGTGTTTCCAAATTACTCCCAGTTACACCCCATCCCCAGGTGTACAGTGTTACGTAGGACAATGATGGGTAACCCTTTTGGCAGGATAGACAAATTGTGATTAATAAAAATGCTTACAGAACATTCCTTTTAGAAATGTATTTAATAGGAATATGTTTTTAAACCAGTAAATAAAATATCTGCAGCTGTACTTAATCATTTTAAAACTTTTTATCACTAAAAGAATTTCAATTTGAGGCTAAAATTTCAGAAACTCTATAGCCAGTACATGCTGAACTGTTTGATTTGAGCAAATTCTATTGTCCAGTAAGATTTCTGAAGCTGTTTTGGTCCATTACCTTTAAAAGTTTGTTTCAGAGGGAATCTTAATATTATTCTTGATTTATATTCTCACAATTTAAATGTGTGAGTTGCATTATGAGTACTATACAACAAAATGAGTTCTATAATATCCAGCTGTCTGCTGGTAAGCCAACTCTCCAAGTAATAAATAAATAAACAAGCAAGTAAATGAATAACTTTTCCACCAGAGATTGTTCTTTGCATCTAAGTGTTGCCAAATTCTCTATATGAAAAAATATTTTTTCAAAACATTCCAATGCTTGACATCATGTAGTCAATTACATTTTTCACTTTGCATCTGGATATTTTGGGCTTATATAGATACTTCTTTGAGTATGTGATAAATACCTGAAACAAATTGTAAGGGCTAATATAATAATTCTTGTAAATCTAAAAACTATGAACTCTCCTATGAAAGAGACTTGCACTCCCTGTGCAATGAAACGAGGCTCTTTACAAAACATCAGCACTCTAATTTGCCCACCGCCTAAATTATAGCTTCTAAAAGAATGTTCTGAATCTTTAAATGCACACTGAACTGTTCACTAAATTTATTAAATGGAGAGGAAAAGAGCTGTCCAAAAAAATAAATAACAAGGCAGGATTTCATGAACAAGCACCCTAATGGGTGACCAAAGTGGCTCTTTATGTAACTTTTCCAAAGCTTGTACGCACCATTTTACATTTGAAAAAAAAACACTCAGAGCCTCTTGGCAAATAATTAGTTCATCATGACAAGGGTAAACAAATCACAAAGCTGACTATGGACTAAGCAGGAAATGAACAGAATTGAAAAAATATGAAATAAAGGGCTGCCCTTGTATAAAGAATTTATTCTAGTGAGAAGCTAAACAAGGACTTTTTGTGCTCTAGCATAATAGTCTTTCCTGTCTATTTCTCATCTTTTTGGTTAAGAGTTTTAAACTTTTTGTTTTGATTACAAAGTCAAAATCAGATTTGCCAAAAATGTATTTCATAAATGCTTCCTCGAAATAGCTATTTATATTTCATACCTCATGTTATATAGGTTGCAAAATCAAATATACAACATGCCTGTTTTATTGTAGATGAAAGGTAAAAGAAAATACTTTGGAATGAAAAGAATTAAAGCATTGAAAAATTATCCCCAAATTGTCTCATTAGTAATCCTCACTCAGTATAATTACAGAATCTATCTCCATACGCAAATTTATTTGTTTCAATATGTTCACAATTAATCTTTTAGTAGTATAGTAACAATTAAAATCATTCATTCAATTATTTGAAATTTATCTCATGTGTTTTTATATATATTCCACTTATAATTCTCTTTTTAAATTTTTGAATTATATTTTATGTATTTTGTTATACAGCAGGTTCTTATTAGTCATCCATTTTATACACATCAGTGTGTACATGTCAATCCCAATCTCCCAATTCATCACACCACCACCACAACCCCCCTGCCGCTTTCCCTCCTTGGTGTTCATACGTATGTTCTCTACATCTGGTCTGAATTTCTGCACTGCTAACCGGTTCATCTGTACCATTTTTCTAGGTTCCACATATATGCATTAATATACGATATTTGTTTTTCTCTTTCTGACTTGCTTCACTCTGTAAGACAGTCTCTAGATCCATCCACGTCTCAACAAATGACCCAATTTCGTTTCTTTTTATGGCTGAGTAATATTCCATTATATGTATTTACCGCATCTTCTTTATCCATTTGTCTGTTGATGGGCATTTAGGTTGCTTCCATGACATGGTTATTGTAAACAGTGCTGCAATGAACATTGGGGTGCATGTGTCTTTTTTTTTTTTCAACTTTATTCTGTAAATTTATTTATTTATTTATTTATGGGTCTTCGTTGTTGTGCACAGGCTTTCTTAGTTGTGGTGAATGGGGGCTACTCTTCGCTGCAGTGCACAGGCTCCTCATTGCAGTGGCTTCTCTTGCTGTGGAGCACAGGCTCTAGGCACACGGGCTTCAGTACTTGTGGCACGCAGGCTCAGTAGTTGTGGCACACGGGCTTAGTTGCTCCACGACATGTGGGATCTTCCCTGACCAGGGCTCAAACCCGTGTCCCCTGCATTGGCAGGTGGATTCTTAACCACTGCGCCACCAGAGAAGTCCCGCATGTCTCTTTTTTAACTATGGTTTTCTCTGGGTATATGCCCTGTAGTGGGATTGCTGGATCATATGGTAATTCTACTTTTAGTTTTTTAAGGAACCTCCATACTGTTCTCCACAGTGGCTGTATCAATTTACATTCCCACCAATAGTGTAAGAGGGTTCCCTTTTCTCCACACCCTCTCCAGCATTTGCTGTTTGTAGATTTTCTGATGATGCCCATTCTAACTGGTGTGAGGTGATACCTCACTGGAGTTTTGATTTGCATTTCTCTAATAATTAGTGATATTGAGCAGCTTTTCATGTGCCTCTTGGCCATCTGTATGTCTTCTTTGGAGAAACATCTATTTAGGTCTTCTGCCCATTTTTGGATTGGGTTGTTTGTTTTTTTAATATTGAGCTGCATGAGCTGTTTATATATTTTGGAGATTAATCCTTTGGCTGTTGATTCGTTTGCAAATATTTTCTCACATTCTAAGGATTGTCTTTTCATATTGTTTATGGTTTCCTTTGCTGTGCAAAAGCTTTGAAGTTTCATTAGATGCCATTTGTTAATTTATATTTCCATTACTCTAGGAGGTGGATCAAAAAAGATCTTGCTGTAATTTATGTCAAAGAGTGTTCTTCCTATGTTTTCCTCTAAGAGTTTTAGTATGTCCGATCTTACATTTAGGTCTCTAATACATTTTGAATTTATTTTTGTGTATGGTGCTAGGGAATGTTCTAATTTCATTCTTTTACATGTAGCTGTCCAGTTGTCCCAGCACCGCTTATTGAACAGACTGTCTTTTCTCCATTGTATATCCTTGCCTCCTTTGTCACAGATTAGTTGACCACAGGTGTGTGGGTTTATCTCTGGGCTTTCTATCTTGTTCCATTGATCTATGTTTCTGTTTTAGTGCCAGTAACATATTGTCTTGATTACTGTAGCTTTATAGTATAGTCTGATGTCAGGGAGTCTAATTCCTCTAGCTCCGTTTTTTCCCCTCAAGACTGCTTTGGCTATTCGGGGTCTTTTGTGTCTCCATACAAATTTTAAGAGTTTTTTGTTGTAGTTCCATAAAAAATGCCATTGGTAATTTTATAGGGATTGCATTGAATCTGTAGATTGCTTTGGGTAGTATAGTCATTTTCACAATATTGATTCTTCCAATCCAAGAACATGGTATATCGCTCCATCTGTTGGTATCATCTTTAATTTCTTTCATCAGTATATTATAGTTTTCTGCATACAGGTCTTTTGTCTCCCTAGGTAGGTATATTCCTAGGTATTTTATTCTTTTTGTTGCAATGGTAAATGGGAGTGTTTCCTTAATTTCTCTTTCAGATTTTTCATCATTAGTGTACAGGAACGCAAGAGATTTCTGTGCATTAATTTTGTATCCTGCAACTTTACCAAATGCATTGATTAGCTCTAGTAGTTTTCTGGTGGCATCTTTAGGATACTCTGTATATAGTATCATGTCATCTGCAAACAGTGACAGTTTTACTTCTTCTTTTCCAATATGTATTCCTTTTATTTCTTTTTCTTCTCTGATTTTCATAGCTAGGACTTCCAAAACTATGTTGAATAATAGTGGTGAGAGTGGACATCCTGGTCTTGTTCTTGATCTTAGAGTAAATACTTTCAGTTTTTCACCATTGAGTATGATGTTTGCTGTGGGTTTGTTGTACGTGTCATATTATGTTGATGTAGGTTTCCTCTATGCCCACTTTCCGGAGAGTTTTTATCATAAATGGGTGTTGAATTTTGTCAAAAGCCTTTTCTGCATCTATTGAGATGTTCCTATGATTTTTCTTCTTCAACTTGTTAATATGGTGTATCACATTGATTGATTTGCATATATTGAAGAATCCTTGCATCCCTGGGATAAATCCCACTTGATCATGGTGTATGATCCTTTTAATGTGTTGTTGGATTCTGTTTGCTAGTATTTTGTTGAGGACTTTTGCATCTATATTCATCAGTGATATTGGTCTGTAATTTTCTTTTTTTGTAGTATCTTTGTCTGGTTTTGCTATCAGGGTGATGGTGGCCTCACAGAATGAGTTTGGGAGTGTTCCTTCCTCTGCAATTTTGTGGAAGAGTTTGAGAAGGATGGGTGTTAGCTCTCCTCTAAATGTTTGATTGAATTCACCTGTGAAGCCATCCAGTCCTGGACTTTTGTTTGTTGGAAGATTTTTAGTCACAGTTTCAAGTTCATTACTTGTGATTGGCCTGTTCATATTTTCTGTTTCCTCCTCATTCAGTCTTGGAAGGTTATACCTTTCTAAGAATTTGTCCATTTCTTCCAGGTTGTCCATTTTATTGGCATAGAGCTGCTTGTAGTAGTCTCTTAGGATGCTTTGTATTTCTGCAGTGTCTGTTGTAACTTCTTTTTCATTTCTAATTTTATTGATTTAAATCCTCTCCCTCTTTTTCTTGATGAGTATGGCTAACGGTTTATCAATTTTGTTTATCTTCTCAAGGAACCAGCTTTTAGTTTAATTTATCTTTGCTATTGTTTTCTTTGTTTCTATTTCATCTATTTCTGCTCTGATCTTTATGATTTCTTTCCTTCTGCTAACTTTGGATTTTGTTTGTTCTTCTTTCTCTAGTTCCTTTAGGTGTAAGGTTAGATTGTTTATTTGAGATTTTTCTTGTTTCTTGAGGTAGGCTTGTAGAGCTATAAACTTCCCTCTTAGAACTGCTTTGCTGCATCCCATAGGTTTTGGATCATCATGTTTTCATTGTCATTTGTCTCTAGGTAGTTTTTGATTTCCTCTTTGATTTCCTCAGTGATCTCTTGGTTATTTAGTAATGTATTCTTTAGCCTCCATGTGTTTGCGTTTTTTATTTTTTTTTTCCCTGTAATTTATTTCTAATCTCATAACGTTGTGGTCAAAAAAGATTCTTGATATGACTTCAACTTTCTTAAATTTACTGAGGCTTGATTTGTGACCCAAGATGTGATCTATCCTAGAGAATGTTTCATGTGCACTTGAGAAGAAAGTGTAATCTGCTGTTTTTGGATGGAATGTCCTATAAATATCAATTAAATCTATCTGGTCTATCGTGTCATTTAAAGCTTCTGTTCCCTTATTTATTTTCATTTTGGTTGATCTGTCCATTGGTTTAAGTGAGGTGTTAAAGTCCCCCACTATTATTGTGTTATTGTTGATTTCCTCTTTTATAGCTCTTAGCAGTTGCCTTATTTACTGAGGTGCTCCTATTTTGGGTACATATATATTTATAATTGTTATATCTTCTTCTTGGTTTGATCCCTTGATCATTGTGTAGTGTCTTTCCTTGTTTCTTTTTAACATTCTTTATTTTAAAGTCTATTTTATCTGATATGAGTATTGCTATGCCAGCTTTCTTTTGATTTCCATTTGCATGGAATATCTTCTTCCATCCCCTGACTTTCTGTCTGTATGTGTCCTTAGGACTGAAGTGGGTCTCTTGTAGACAGCATATACATGGGTCTTGTTTTTGCATCCATTCAGCAAGCCTGTGTCTTTTGGTTGGAGCATTTAATCCATTCATGTTAAGGTAATTATTGATATGTATGTTCCTATTGCCATTTTCTTAATTGTTTTGGGTTTGTAGTTGTAGGTCCTTTTCTTCTCTTGTGTTTCCCACTTAGAGAAGTTCCTTTAGCATGTGTTGTAGAGCTGGTTTGGTGGTGCTGAATTCTCTTTGCTTTTCCTTGTCTGTAAAGCTTTTGATTTTTCCATTGAATCTGAATGAGATCCTTGCCAGGTAGAGTAATATTGGTTGTAGGTTCTTCCCTTTCATCACTTTAAGTATACCATGCCACTCCCTTCTGGCTTATAGAGTTTCTGCTGAGAAATCAGCTGTTAACCTTATGGGAGTTCCCTTGTTTTTTTTTTTTTGTGGTACATGGGCCTCTCACTGTTGTGGCCTCTCCCGTTGCGGAGCACAGGCTCCGGACACGCAGCCCCAGTGGCCATGGCTCACGGGCCCAGCCACTCTGCGGCATGTGGGATCTTTCTGGACTGGGACATGAACCCGCCTCCCCTGCATCGGCAGGCAGACTCTCAACCACTGCACCACCAGGGAAGCCCTCCCTTGTATTTTATTTGTCATTTTTCCCTTGCTGCTTTCAATAGTTTTTCTTTGTCTTTAATTTTTGTCAATTTGATTACTATGTGTCTCGGCATGTTCCTCCTTGGGTTTATCCTGTATGGGACTTTCTGTGCTTCCTGGACTTGGGTGGCTATTTCCTTTCCCATGTTAGGGAAGTTTTTGACTATAATCTCTTCAAATATTTTATTGGGTCCTTTCTCTCTCTCTTATCCTTCTGGGACCACTATAATGCGAATGTTGTTGTGTTTAATGTTGTCCCTGAAGTCTCTTAGGCTGTCTTCATTTCTTTTCATTCTTTTTTCTTTATTCTGGTCTGCAGCAGTGAATTCCACCATTCTGTCTTCCAGGTCACTTATCTGTTCTTCTGCCTCAGTTATTCTGCTAATGATTCCTTCTAGTGTAGTTTTCATTTCAATTATTGTATTGTTCATCTCTGTTTGTTTGTTCTTTAATTCTTCTAGGTCTTTGTTAAACATTTCTAGCATCTTCTCGGTCTTTGCCTCCATTCTTTTTCCAAGGTTCTGGATCATCTTCACTATCATTATTCTGAATTCTTTTTCTGGAAGGTTGCCTATCTCCACTTCAGTTGGTTGTTTTTCTGGGGTTTTATCTTGTTCCTTCATCTGGTACATAGCCCTCTGCCTTTTCATCTTGTCTATCTTTCTGTGAATGTGGTTTTTGTTCCACAGGCTGCAGGATTGTAGTTCCTCTTGCTTCTGCTGTCTCTTTATCTTATGTTTAACTAACATGTGAATGTGAAATTCTCAGTAATTTACTCTGGTCAATGAGGTAGATATTAAAGACCACTATATGTTCAAATAAACCTGGATATGTAACATCATTTAAAATTAAATTTGATATTGTTGGATAATTGGTTACACTGCTATATCTAGCATGTGTTAGAGCCTCTTACGTGATTCTTAGAAAATTATATTGGTTGCTGTCATTACAGTTGAACAATGTGTTCTGATTATGGCTTCTCCATTGAAGTGGCCCTAGAAGAAATCTAGAAGTGAAATCCATCACAACCAGTGCACCAGCATGTAATCTACTATTAACTGGTCTGTGAGCCCCTCAAGGTCTCAGGCTGTCTTCCTTACATTTGTGCCCTGGCACCTAGCCCAGAGCCTGGAACATAGATGATGATGATGACAATCATTACTGAACTAAACTGAGGGACTGAGGACCAGATTGTAAAGTAGAGACCATGTGTTATTTTCCACCTGCTCTGAAACGTATTAATTTTGCCAGTGATTGTGAGCAGTTACCTGATCTTACTACTAGTTCTTACCCTCTTTAGAATAGATTCAGTCTTTCTCACATGTATTAAGAGAAATTAAGAACACAAGATAAATCATATCAGAAGTATGAAGTTCATTTCTTCATAAATGAAAGAGGTTATATTAATTTAAAAATGGCTTGGAAAGGAAATAGCCAAAATACTAAAGTATATTAGCACAGGTTGCCATAGCATTGGTTAGGTGCCAGACATTTTACCTATATTTTTCAGTCCTCAAAACCCATCAAAATGATAATATTGTTGCTAGAAAATGATTATATTATCTTAAGTTATGAATGAGAAAATTGAGGCTGAAAGGGAGGTTAAGAAATTTTCGCAAATTCACACAGTTAGCAAGTGGTAAAACCAAGAAATTTCAATTCTTGCCCGCAAACTCATGTACTTTCTCCCACAGCCTAGCAGGAGAAAGTATCATTAATCATATAATTTCACAAATATTTTAATTATAGTATCATCACAATTTTTAATTAAATATTTGTGAAATTATATGATATATATCAGAGGTCAGGGAATGAGTAAACTGACCTATAGGATATGTTTATCCAGAGAAAGAGGAAGAACTTCAAAAGTTCTCTCTCACCCTACAAAGAATATCACATTTTGTCCTTTTGAGAGCTTATGAATTCCATTTGCTACTATAGGAATTTCCTATAGTAGAATCACAGTTGGAACAGTGGAAGTATTATGTCCAGAAACATCATTTTTTAACTTCATGAGATCACAAAGCATGAAGCATTGATAAGGGTCATCATGCTTGATTCAACATAGCTTTCGTCAACAACTTGCCATGAGAATTCCAGTCAACAGAAAAGGTTTAATCTGAGAGGGCAGATCTCCTTATCAGTCCTGTTTGTGCTTTGCTACCAAAGCTATTTTGCAACTTTCCAGAGATAATTCATTGTGTTTATTAGCAGAGATTCTTCCTCATAAACTCTTTTTTCTTTTTGACTTAGACTGGAATAATATTATTATTCACAGGAAGTTATTTCAGCTTTTAACATTTCTCAGCTCCTGATAATTTTAACACTCAAATCCTTTTTACCAAAGGAGTAAAAGTTCAGCCTATTAAATATTGGTTATCAGTGTCAAAAGGATATCTTTTGTGGGGGAAAAAAAGATACAACAGAGTCCCGTGTTAAGCTTAAACTTAGATGCCTACAGAAGCCAGGAGGGTAATTCAATGAAAAATTTAGTCCAGTAGGGACTGGTGATCAGATAGCTAGTGTCCTATCTGAAGGGGGCAGCCAGAACTCAGATCCAGCCAAATTCTATGCAGGAATTTGATCCCGTGTCACCAGATCTCCAGGTTTTTATTTGTTTTTGTTGTTATTCTTTAAGAGAAACCAGCAACCAGATTCTTATTTAATATCTCCATATTGTTAATGTTGGCATTTAATATGTTTTAATACTATGCAATTCTAACAAACATACACATGAGTTTAGACTTTATGACCTTGCTTCTAGACCACAGGACCTTAAATCTTAAGAGTTCAATAAACATTCATTGAGCACCTTCTCCATGCTAGGTACTATGAAAGGCACCAGAGATACTAAGACAAATACAATCCAGCACCTGTCTTTGAGTCGCTCATATTCTAGTGACAGAAATGTGCATGGTACAAATGATTATTATCTAGTAGGAAGAAATAAAATTAATCATATAATCTCACATGTATCAATACTTAATTATAAATTGTGGTGAGTGCTATAAAAGAAGAAAAAAATAGCACAGTCATAGATCGGGGAAGAAATAAGCCTACACTTGACATCTGAAGGATGAGCACACATTTATCCAAAGGAAGAAAAGGAGGAAGAACACTCTAGGCAGAGGGAATAATGTCTACAAAGACCCTGAGCTAGGATGTAACTTGGCATTTCTGGGAAACTAAAAGGAGACCCAAGTGTGAATGATACATAGTAAACAAGGGGAAAAGTCACACATGTTGAGAATGGAGAGAGAAGTAGGGGTAGATCATAAATGGACCTGTGGTCAATGTTAAGGATTTTGAGAAATAAGAGGCCATTGTCAGGATTTTAAGCAGGAAAATGGCAAAGTAAGATATGGGGTTTTACAGGATCATTCTGTCTACAGGCTGGGAAATAGATTATGAAGGTCCTCTTATGGCAGAATCCCAGTGACCAGTTAAAAGGCTAATTCTGGAGTCTAGGCTTGTCCTAGAGTGATGCCTATAGAGATACAGAGAGGAGTGCAAACTTGGAATATATTTTAGACATAGTAAATTGCTGTGCAGTACAAAATATGCATGACATAGAGATACAAATGGAGATGATAATGGATAGATAGACTGGGCAAACTCATGAATAACTTCAGCTGCCACAGTAACAAACTTAGTCTTTATCCTGTGGGTAAGACAAAAGTTTGATGGAATGAGTTGACACAGTTGGATTTGTGTTGACCTAATAGTAACCTGATTCAGTCTCCTGTCTTCAGTAAAGACTTTATGGTCCATCCATAACTAGTCTTTTTGTTCCCCTATGCTCTAAGCTTAATCATCTACAATAAATTGACAGCTTCTGAGGGTATTAAAGTCCATCTTTGTTTCCTATCTCTAAAGCAAATGAAATCATGACTACAATTTTACTTCAAGTTTGGTTGTATTCTCTTCCATACATAGAATGGTGTCCTATGGAGAACATGTCAGTGAATCTAGAGGTACCTATTCAAATCTTCTATCTTATGACTTCCATACTCAGAACCTCATGTGGTACAGCAATGCACGTTGCTGCAGTGCCTAAATGCCCCATTGCTGATGGATGCATATTCCTTGTTTCCCACTCCCATCTGGAGAGCCCAAATGTATGCTGATGACATGCAAATTCACATGAGTGTTTCCGAGTGGAATAGATTTTCCTGATGATGTGCAATTAGACAAGGGTAGCTGACACTGCTACAGCATAAACTATTTCTTATAGAAATTCAGCATCTCAGAGTCTGGCTTTTGGACATGAGGGACCATATTTACCCTTTTGCTTAACAATTAGACAGGCAGACAAAATAACACTAAACAGTTTTCAGACACTGAAAAATAGACAATGCAAGAGAATGATCCATGAGGGAATAACAACAAATGAGGTGAGCCCTCTGCCTGGAGAGAGTTTCCAGGGCACAGCACAATGAGGGTGAACCCAAACAGAGCCCAGCAATCTCCTTGAGTTGAAGAAATAGAGTTTAGACTCTGGGTAGGCCATAGTATCTGGAACCTGTGATTTGTAGGGCAGAGTCCTAGAGAGAATTGTACAGCCACAGAGAAAGAGCTCTTGCAAATCCAGTGAGAGGCCCTGTCAAGTCTTCAACTAAGTACTAATATGCACATGTATGTGAGGAAAGTATTAATGGTAAGGTAAATACCATCAAAAAGAAACAGACAGAACAATCCCTAGACCACACACAGGGTCAGGAATAGTGTATGTTCCCACCATCAAAAGTGGAAAGACCTCCTAATAAATGGGTACTGGGTAGAATCACCAGAAGGAACAGAAGTTGGACAAAATTAGTCTAGACTATAGGCTGCTCAGGAGATAACAAAGCTTTAAAAATAAGACTTGAAAGTATAAAATTGATTCCAAGCATCTGAACTATGTGTCAGCATAAAATCCAATACTTATTACAAGAATGCAATAAAATCCCAAAACCAACATGTAAAACTCACACTGTTAATAAAAATTAATGTGTTCAAAAAATCAGGAGAATCATTACTTGTAATCAAGAAAAAAATCAATCCAGAAAAACAGATCCAGAAAAAGAACATACACACACTACTATATATAAGATAGATTACCAACAAGGACCTACTGTATAGCACAGGGAATTCTACTCAATATTCTGAGATAACCTGTATGAGAAAAGAATCTAAAAAAGAATGAATATATGTATATGTATAACTGAATCACTCTGCTGCACACCTGAAACTAGCACAACATTGTGAATCAACTATATTAAAATAAAATTTAAATTAAAAAAAGAAATGATAGTACTAGCAAGCAAAGACATTAAGATAGCCCTTATACATATTCTCCATATGTTCTAGAAGGTAGAGAAGAGTGTGAGCATGATGAGGAGAGAGATGGAATGTTAAAAAAAAAACATAAATGGAACTTCTATAGATAAATACAATAGCTGAAATGGTAAGTACACTGGATGAGATTAACAGCACATTAGACACTGGAGAAGAAATATTGGAGAACATTAATACATAGCGATAGAAACTATCCAAAATAAAACATGCAAATACAATGACTGAACAAAATGAACAGAGCTTCAGTGAACTATGGGACAATATCAAGTGATCTGACATATGTGTACAACTAACCCTTAAACAACGTGAGGACTGGGGCACCAACCCTCCACACAGTCGAAAATCCATGTGTAACTTTAGTCTGTCCTCTATATCTGTGGTTCTGCATCTGCAGATTCAAACGACCATGGATGGTGTAGTACATATTTGTTGAAAAAAACCACATATAAGTGTACCTGCACAGTTTAAACCATGTTGTTCAAGGGTAAACTGTAATTAGAATCCTAGAAAAGTAAGGGACAGAAAAAAATATTCAAAGAAATAGTGGTTGAAAAGTTTCAAACTGTGATGAAAACTATAAACCTACAAAGTCAGGGGACTTGACAAAACCAAGAAGAAGAAACGTGAATAAAAGCACACCAAGGCACATCATAATCAAATTGCTGAAAACCAGTGATGAAGAGAAAATGTTAAAAACAGTCAGAGGAAATAAGTCACAGAGAGGGGGCTTCCCTGGTGGCACAGTGGTTAAGAATCCGCCTGCCAATGCAGGGGACACGGGTTCAAGCCCTGGTCCGGGAAGATCCCACATGCCGTGGAGCAGCTAAGCCCGTATGCCACAACAACAGGCGCCACTGCAATGAGAAGCCCACACACCACAACAAAGAGTAGCCCCTGCTCATTGCAACTAGAGAAAGCCTGCATGCAGCAATGAAGACCCAATGCAGCCAAAAAATATATTTAATTAATTAATTTAAAAATAAAGTCACAGAGGAAAAAAATAGAATGATAGCAGATATCATTAGAAACAATGAGAGCCAGAAGATAGTTAGGGACATCTTTAAAGTACTGGGTGTGGGGGGATGGGGACAATCTGTCCACTTGACATTCTACACCAAGGAAAAATATCCTTTTAAAATGAAGGCAAAATAAAGACTGTTTTAGACATACAAAGCAGGAACAATTTCTCATTAGCAGGCCAGGAAAAATAAATGTTAAAAGAAGTACTTTAGGCAGAAAAAGACTATATCAGAGAGATATTTGGGGCCACAAGAAGGGATAAAAATTCCAGAAATGGTTAAGTATGGAGTAATTTTTTTCTTTTTTTTTTTTTTTTTTGCTGTACGCGGGCCTCTCACTGCTGTGGCCTCTCCCGTTGCGGAGCACAGGCTCCGGACACACAGGCCCCGCGGCCATGGCTCGCGGGCCCAGCCGCTCCGTGGCATGTGGGATCCTCCGGGATCGGGGCACGAACCCGTGTCCCCTGCATCGGCAGGCGGACTCTCAACCACTGCGCCACCAGGGAGGCCCTTCATTTTTAATCCTGCAAAAGAGAACTGATTATCTAAACTGGAAAGCAAAAAATAACGACAGTTTATTATGGGGTATATTATATATGTAGAAGTGAAATGGATGACAACCATAGCACAAAGGCTAGGAGGGGGAAGATGGAAATATACTATTGCAAGTTTCTTATAATATAAGTAAAATGGTATAAGATTCTTTGAAGGTAGACCATGATAAGCTAAAGTTGTATTTTGTAAGCTGAAGGGCATCGCCAATAAAACAAAGCAAAGCTAATAAACCAATAGTGGAGATAAAAAGGAAACATAGAAAATACTCAATTAATCCAAAAGAAAGTAGGAAAGAAAATAATGAATAAAAGCCAGATGGACAAATAGAAAACAATAGCAGAATGGTATAGATTTAAACCCAACCATATCAATAATTATATTAAAAGCAAATGGGAAGAACACGACAACTAAGAGATTTTAAGATTGAATAAAAAGCAACACCCAACTTTAAGCTGAACTCAAGGAATCCACTTTAAAGACAAAGATAAAAAGTAAAGGATTGAAGGTATACCATACTAACTATAATCAAACACAATCGATGTGTCATTCCATTTATATGACAATATAGGAAAGTAAAACATAGTGACAGAAAGTAAATCAGCAGTTGCATGTGTCCAGTAAATCAGCGGTTGCATGTGTAGGCAAAGGTATGGCTACAAATGGCACATGGAAACTTTCTGGAGTGATGGAAATCTTCTGTACCTCAATAGTGATGGTAGCTATAGAACTGTACTTATCTGTCAAAATTCAGCAAATATTGTACTTAAAATTGGTGAATTGTGTTGTTTGTAATTTATACCTTAATAAAGATGATGAAAGGAAGGGGGACCGAGTGAGAGAGAGAAAGAAGTGGGGAGGAATAAAGAGGAGAAGAAAAGGAACAGGGAGGAGGGAAGGGAAGAAAAGAAACTAACCATTTGTTTTCAAAAAGGACAGTCACTTTAGTAAGAGTAGTTTCCACTGGCCCTTTACTCCATTATGTAAGACATTTTAGCTCTTTTTTCTGATCCTTATTTTCTACCCACATCTACAGTCTGATGGTGTTACCTTCCACCTCAAGAAATTTATTGACTGTTGTACTAAACAAAGATAACTGTATCCTAAAGAGAAATTCTGGCACCGGCGAGTGATGTGAAACTTTCACCTAATTAAATGAGGAATGCCTCAGAAGTAACTGTCCTTCCCACGTGCTATCTATGACAACGACCTCTGCCCTTCCTGAACTCACTTGCTCCATCTCTAGCCACATCTTCTCTTTGTTGTTGAAAGCCCCTCCCAACCCTCTGCACTGCTTTTACTCTTCAGCATCACAGTTCCCTTTTTTCAATAAGGAAGACCATTTCTATATCCTCCCCCGTCTCTCACCAGTAGGGAAAGTTGAATGCACATGAAAGTGTTACTAGTGGGCCTTTGGGTACACAAAGGACCAAAGTAAGGCATGTAAACTTCAGACGGTAGATATATTTTATACAAGGACAATTAGATATTGCATATAGGATAGACTCTAAGACTCTGGGGAAAGAGTTGGGATAATCAGATGGTGGAGATGTGATAAACTGATAAAACAGGGCTAAGGGTGGCATCAGTTGGAAAGAAGACATGAAACGCAGAGCAAAACCATATATAAACAGATCTGAGTGTACTTACAACCACTTAAACCCATGCTAACAGGCGATTAAGTATAAGATATCTTACCTACAGACTGGGAGAAAATATTTGCAAACGATGTGGCCAACAAGGACTTAATCTCCAAAATGGGCAAACAGCTCATACAACTCAATAACAGCAACAACAAGAACAAAAAAAACCAAACAACCCAATCAAAAAATGGACAGAAGACCTGAATAGACACTTCTATTCCAAAGAAGACATACAAGATGGTCAATAGGCACATGAAAAGATGCTCAACACTGCTAATTATTAGAGAAATGCAAATCAAAACTACAATGAGATATCAACTCACACCAGTCAGAATGGCATCATTTAAAAGCCTACAAATAACAAATGCTGGACAGGGTGTGGAGAAAAGGGAACCCTCCTACACTGTTGGTGGGAACATAAATTGGTGCAACCACTATGGAAACAGAATGGAGGTTCCTCAAAAAACTAAAAATAGAGTTGCCATATGATCCAGCAATCCCACTCCTGGGCATATATCTGGACAAAACTCTAATCTGAAAAGATACATATACCCCAATGTTCATACCAGCATTATTTACAATAGCCAAGACATGGAAGCAACCTAAATGTCCATTGACAGATGAATGGATAAAGAAGACGTGGTATATATATACAATGGAATACTACTCAGCCATAAAAAGAATGAAATAATGCCATTTGCAGCAACATGGATGGACCTAGAGATTATCATACTAAGTGAAGTAAGTCAGACAGAGAAAGACAAATATTGTATGATATAACTTATATGTGGAATATGAAATATGATACAAATGAACTTATTTACAAAACAGAAACAGATCACAGACATAGAAAGCAAACTTATGGTTACCAAAGGGGAAAGGGGAGGGGAGAGGGATAAATTAGGTCTTTGGGATTAGCAGATACAAACTGCTATATATAAAATAGATAAGCAACAAGCTCCTACTGTATAGCACAGGGAACTATATTCAATATCCTGTAATAAATGATAATGGAAAATAATATATAAAAGAAGATATCGATATAGCTATATAATTGAATCACTTTGCTGTATATCAGAAACTAACACAACACTGTAAATCAACTGTACTTCAATAAAAAATTTAAAAATTAAAAAAAATGTCTTGTCATACATCACAGAGAAGATATAACCCATCTTCATATTCTGAGATGAATTTCTGGTCAAAGGTGATTCACTTATCTGATTATATTTAAATAATAATTTAGATACTCTGGAAAATTAACTTGCTAAACTTTAAATAATGTACTAGTAACATTTCTTGTTCACTTTAGATCACCATGGATCAAAGCCTTTATAATTACATAGACATAGAAGTGGATATATGTGAATCTTTCCAAATAATGAAGGCTTTCTATAGAAAGGCATATATATCTTCATAGAGAACTTACGTTCCCCCAGACTTGAGAGTGATGAAAAAGTTGTTCTCAGAAACTATCCAGATGTTTTCACGGCTTTTACATCTCCAGGTGCTTCTTACCCTGACCACACATTCCCTGTGGAGAGGATGGATGATTCTGTAGCTCCGGGCCAAGAATATACCTATGAGTGGAATATCAGTGAGGACAGTGGGCCCACCCACGATGACCCTCCATGCCTCACATATATCTATTACTCCTATGAAAATCTGGTATACGACTTCAACTCTGGACTGATTGGACCTCTGCTTATTTGTAAGAAAGGTAAAAAAAAAAATCAAAACGGCAAAGATGTTGGATTGGTAAAGATACTATAATGGAATGAGGCTTGGAAGTGTCTTGGTATCTTTTCGTAAATCAAGCAGAGAAGGGTGCAGAAACCAGATCATCGTTTGACACTGATATTTGAGGATTTGCAGTCTTCCTGCAATCTTCAACCCCTCCTTCATCTCGGTCCTGGGAGTCTCTCCCAAGTAAATCTCTGTCTGAGAGTATGTTCTGCTGCCATGCCCATATGATCCGTAACATTTACCTCAAGGCCAAGTCTTTTTGAAAGTATACAGCAGTCCTGGAGGGGTGGGATGGGGAGGGTGGGAGGGAGGGAGATGCATGAGGGAAGGGATGTGGGAACAGATGTATATGTATGACTGATTCACTTTGTTATAAAGCAGAAACTAATAAAAAAAAAAAGTATACAGCAGTCCGTACTCTGCTGAGAGTACTTGGAAAGAACTTTGAGTAATATATCTGAGGTTTGGGTCGGTAATTTGGTCTATAAACACACAAAACTCCAGGTTCCTTTCTTGTAAACAAGCTGAACACTTTGAGTGGTAGGTTTCAAACACACTCAACTGACTTTATAAGAAATTTCAATGGCTGGGCTTCTTAGGAGCAAGCTTGGACTTTTATTTTACCCCAAACAAATTCATCCCATCTTTCATTAAAACAAACAACCACAACAAACTGCACTGTGGGAGATAATGTGATGGATTCACCATCTGTCTATACATACACGCATACCATACCTACATACATTCCTAATTCATTTATTCACTACACAAATACATATTTTCATTGTTTGGTATAGAAGATACTGTGATGACACTGAAAAAAATTTAAAATTATAAAAGTCTCTTCTTTCATTTTACTATCAGGTGCATTTTTTACTCATGAGAGTGGATTAATCTTGACCCTCTCAACCAATTCTCTAGTGTCCCATTACATGTACTAGCAAGATGGCTATATTAAACTTGGAGTGTGATGCGTTTACCAAATGAGCTACGGTACCTATGCATTAACTTATTTTCTTTAATATAAATTTATTTATTTATTTATTTATTTATTTATTTATGGCTGTGTTGGGTCTTTGTTGCTATGCACAGGCTTTTTCTAGTTGGTGGCGAGTGGGGGCTACTCTTCATTGTGGTGCCCAGGCTCGAGTGCAGGCTCAGCAGTTGTGGTGCATGGGCTTAGTTGCTCCACGACATGTGGGATCTTCCCGGACCAGGGCTTGAACCCGTGTCCCCTGCATCAGCAGGTGGATTCTTAATCACTGCACCACCAGGGAAGTCCCTGCATTGACTTACTGACACTGGAAGAAATGGATACTTTTACTAAAGCCTTGACAGTCACCAAATGTTTTCTCTCTGTGCCAGATCAGTTACTTTTAAAGCTCCATTCCTCAAGGCTATCAGGTGCCAGAAAAAACAAGGTGGCACCAGGATTTTAATAAGCCTTCAATCATTATTACTTGATAGATGCTATTTTTATAAGAACACTTTACAGTTGACATCATTATGATTGGCTGCTTATCTTAAACTCTGTTATCTAGGAATAGCTAATGAGAGCCTTCTATCTGGGATGCTATTAAAAGTATGTCTTTTTTCACAGGCACCCTAACTGAGGATGGGATACAGAAGATGTTTGACAAGCAACATGTACTGATGTTTGCTGTGTTTGATGAAAGTAAAAGCTGGAACCAGACATCATCCCTAATGTACACAGTCAATGGCTATGTGAATGGGACAATGCCAGGTAACACGTGGGCTGTGTACTATTCAAAAATAGTTGAAGCATTGATCCCATTGTTTTCCTAAAGGCACTAGGGTAGTTGACCATACTCACTATTTTTTAACTCCTAATCTGAAAGGTAACGTAATCTAGTTCAGTGGTTCGCAAGATTTAATCTTTTTTTTTTCTTTTTTTTAACTAGCAAGCACAACAGACAAACTAGAAGCTACCTCAGAGAAGGAGTGTGCAGTCTTATTACATGTAGTGCTCTGAGCAGGTTTCACTTTGGCCTACATCTTCACTTTGGCCTACATCTCCAGGATATCAGCTTAGTCTCCTTCAGTGAGTTGTGTGGTCCCTACTGCATGGTGACCATGTTTTCTTCCAGAGAGGAAGCCCTACAAAACAGAGTTCAAGGCCAGTCCTCAGCAGGAAGGGTCAGCAGGAAGAATGAAATGAAGACACTTATAGTGAAGATGAACAGGAGATTAGGAGAAATATCCAACATACAAAAATACTACTAGCATTTCAAAAGATGATGGATGAGTCATATGATATGTTTTTCTCTTTTCATTTACATGTAGACTCTTGTGAAAAAGCAAAATCATAACAATTGTTTAAGAGAAAAAAAAAAACTGATCCCCACCTAAACCACTTCTACTTCTCTCTGATAGAAATGACCTAGAACCAAAGATCCTGTGGGGGAAAAACGGGAAAAATGAAAATACTACTTTATTAAATAAACTACGCTTCAAAACACTAAGTTTCTCAGAGGCTGTTTTCTATATCTGAAAATCACAAATGGCTTCTCTTACTAAAAATAAAACTTGTCAAGAGTTGAGGTCTGGACATTGCTTTTAAATTGTATTCCATTTCATTTGATTCTATCTTCCCACCTGGGTCATTACAAATATACTAAGATGACCTGGGTTTTTTTTTTTTTCTTTTTGCGGTATGCGGGCCTCTCACTGCTGTGGCCTCTCCCGCTGCGGAGCACAGGCTCCGGATGCGCAGGCCCAGCGGCCATGGCTCACGGGCCCAGCTGCTCCGCGGCATATGGGATCCTCCCAGACCGGGGCACGAACCCGTATCCCCTGCATCGGCAGGCGGACTCTCAACCACTGCGCCACCAGGGAGGCCCGACCCTGGGTTTTGATTCAGAGTTTAAAAACTTAGTTAAATGAGTTAGCACATCTGAGTTCACACCTTGCTTACTTCTCTACCTTAGTGTGGCTTTTAGCAGTTAGTTGTCTCAACGTGCTTTTGTAAAAAAATGGGTTAATCATCTATCCTGGTGCAGAGGGTGTTTAAGAAGTTTTTTTACAGATAACATAGCATGTCTAGTACTACAGGCCTTAGAGGGGAGTGGTCAAAAGAGAAATTGTATCTGTGTCCTGGCAAAGTAAACCATCTGTCTAAATATAAGAAGGAGAAGCCAAAATAACCCATATGAAAAAATAAAAGTTAATAACTCTATCAGGGCATAGAATTTATGAATTTATAGTTGAAAAAGACAGAGTAGCTGGGGTAGAAAGTAGCTGGTAGTAGAAACTGAGAAAAGTTAATGCTTGTAAAACGGCCTTATGGGGCAGTATAAATTGAATAAATGTAATAAATGCTAATACAGATTTATGAAATGCTCAACCCAATATAAGCATTGATCGGAGGCAGACAAATTCTTCCACCAAAGCCTCCTACCTTCCAGCTTCTTGTTCTCACCTGTGATACTAGGAATTGGTCTTGTTACAATGGTCTAAACAAGACAAGCCCTTAGCCCCTCTTTGGGTAAGGGACTGATTCATGGCCCCATGATCTAGTATCAAGTGATTATAGATCTGAAATTTAAAACCCAAGCCAAGGATAGAAGCCAGAGGTTGGAATCTCCCATAGAGCAAATCAGCATTTTCTGAGTCACTGTGGGAGCAAGAAGGAGCCAAACAGCTTTTGTACTCAGTTCTCATTACTCCATCCATGAAACGCTCCCAGTGACCCAGTATACTGAGGATTTATCCACTGCATTTTAAGGAGATCCTATAACCCACACATAACTCACTGCCTTGTCATTAAAACAATCAACCAGTGGGCAAAGAAACAGTATAAAATCCTTAAAGCATCTTCACATCTTCTTCCTGTTAGGATCAAGCCCTTTTAGGATTAGAGGCTTAGGCCCTTAAACTCAGCCCTGTTGGAGGTTCTGGCAACTCACTCCAGCTAAGTCCAGATTGGTACTAGAGTGACCAACTACTCAGGCCTGCCCAGGACTTTCTCAGTTCTAACACTGAAAATCCTGCCTCCTGGGAAACCCCTCAGTCCTCAGTAAACCAGGATGGTTGGTCACCTACTTTCTTCTCTCCTTGGTCTTAGCAATCCCTGTGTTTCTAAACTAATGTCCACCCTCTCTGGGCTCTGTAGTACCACTTATTGCAATGAGTTGTGACTGCTTGTTTGCCCACCACTCGGATGTCTGCTTTTCTAGGGCAGGAATGAAAATGGGACTGTCTATACCCCCAGAACCTTGCACAATGCCTGATGCAAAGCAGGTGCTCAATACGTATCTGGTGAGTGAATTTCTTATCACAGACTGCTAACTGCCTGTTTTGGCCCCCATCTCTCTCTCTCTCAGATATAACAGTTTGTGCCCATGACCACATCAGTTGGCATCTGATTGGAATGAGCTCTGGGCCAGAACTGTTCTCCATTCATTTCAACGGCCAGGTCCTGGAGCAGAACCATCATAAGATCTCAGCCATCACTCTCGTCAGTGCTACATCCACAACTGCAAACATGACTGTGAGCCTAGAGGGAAGGTGGATCATATCTTCGCTCATCCCAAAACATTTTCAAGGCAAGAAATTCTTTCAACAGTCTTGCGTACAAATGTAGGATCCTTTCGTCCTAGGCACTAAATCCATCATTTTCCTTTGCTCTTGCAAGCCAACCACACTCCAGACATACATTCCTTTGTCCTTGAGAACAGAATTTAGATACTTTGCTCTTAGACTTATAGCTCGTTAGTTGGGGATGGAGGAAGTAGAGAAATTGACAAAGATTTTTTAAAGTGATGCAAAAGCTGAAGAGGTCTCTACTTCCTTAAAAGGAGAAAGGAGGAAGGAAACAAAAACATACATAGAGATATTCTTTCTTGAGCTATTTAATATGCAGCTAAAGGAAAAGAACTAGGTGTTGGAACCCGTCAAACTTCTGTAAATTTATAGAAGCACCAAATTACAGAAAGTGTAAAAGTTTTAACATGAAAATATTGTCTTTCATAACAAGATGAGCACAGAGCCTGGCCCAAAGAGGAACTCAGTGGATGTGTGTTGAATAGAAAAAACACTGTATCTAACGAGCTGAGGAGTGAGCTTTAAAGAACATCAGTGAATTCTAGTGGGGGAAAAAATCAGCCTAGGTTGTTATATGGTATCAGGTAAACAAAATAACTGATGGTCTATTACACATTGTTGCTTTAAAACAGTTAGGAGGAGGGTTCCTGTAAATATAAGTAAATATCACCACAGGAAATCATTGTGTTACCAAAATAATGTGTATAAAAGCAAGAAATATAAAAAGGAGACACTTTATGGGATCATTTCATTTTTTGTTCACACTAAGCAGTCAAAATTATATTTGAAGTAATGAAATTGTCACAATATCCCTGGAAGATAGAGCCCCAAATACTAATGAAACAACAGCAAAACTAACATTATTGAGGTTAAGTGCTTTCTGTATTATCTTATTTAATTTTAAGAACAATTTCATGTAGTACATACTAGTAATATCTTCATCTTACAAACAAAAGGAAGAGGTTATAGGAAATATGAGAAATCAACATGACCTAAGTCATAGGGTTTTAAGGATCTGGAAATTTCAAGAAATTTTCCTCCCCAGTAAGAAACAAAGGATAGCTTTCCAAGTTTTTCCCCTAACCCATCCTCTCTTTCCCTCGCTTTTTATTCTTGCTCCTTCTGCTGTGTATTAAAAGAACTTCAAGCCAAAATGTTCAAAAGTTGCCTGAGCATTACTTTCATTGTTATTATTGAAAACTTCCACAAATTTATTTAAAAGATGTATATTTTATTAGCCTTTATTTCTTCTCTCAAATTCTTTCATTGTCTTTATGTCCTAACTCAGCTGGGATGCAGGCTTACATAGACATTAAAAACTGTGCAAAGAAAACCAGGAATCCTAAGAAACTAACTCGAGACCAGAGGCGGCACGTTAAGAGATGGGAATACTTCATTGCTGCAGAGGAAGTCATTTGGGACTATGCACCTATAATACCAGCAAACATGGACAAGTGAGTTTGAGGGGTTCTTACTACTGTGCAGATTCAAGACATTTTCCATAGGGTCCTAGATGCATGGGGTAAAATGTCATGAGTTGACAGCTTTCATGGTAATGCAATGTATTGGATTTCATTCAGGTTTTCTTTTCCAAAACAATCTGAAATTACTCCAAATTCACCAAGGGAACTCAGAAAAAAAATAATAATAGTAGTAGTAACAACAGCAATAATAATAGCAGCTACCACTTCTTGAATGCTTCCTATTGCCAAGCACTGTGTTAAACCTTTCTAAGAGCTTTGCTTTAATGCCACAAGTTAGAAACAGCTTTTACTTATTTTGTAAATTAGGAAATGGGAGAGTGGGATTAAGAAAACTGGAAATTCAAATAGCTCTTAAACACTTGAAAAATACTCAAGCTCACTCACAGTAAGAGAAATATGTAAATTAAACTTCTCTCAAATACTATTTTTCACCTATCAGACTCACAAGTTTAGATGACATAATGTATTGGCAAGGCTGCGGGAAACAAGCTCTATCATGTATTGCTGGTGGAAGAGTAAATTGGAAAGTCCATTCTAGAGGATAATTCGGCAATGTGTATTAAAATTATAAATGCATATATTTTTTGATCCAGCAATCTCACTCTGGGAATTTACTATATAGATATACTTGTTTACAGGTGAAATGGTATGTGTACAGGATGTTCACTGTTGCACTGTTGTAGCAAAAGATTGGAAACAATCCATAATATCCATCAAGGAAATTAATAAGTTATGGTACATCCATTCAATGGAACACTATGCATCTGTTTTAAAGAGGATGCAAAAACTCTCTATATACTAATATAAAAAGTTCTCCAAGAGATATTTTTAAATTAAAAAGTCAAGGGAGCAAGAAGGTAGAATAGCAGATTCCCCCACTTGTATTCCCCCACAGCAACGATAATTTGGCAGCCATCCACAAACAGAAGTGCCTTTGTGAGAGCTTTGGGATCAAAGTAGGAACTTGCAAAATTCCACTGGAAGTCAAGACCAAGGAGGACTGTTTTGAGAAGGCAAGTCCATGCTCAAATGGTTGGTTCACTAACTGTAATTCAGTTACAAACCTGGAAATAGCCTCCTCCCCTTATGGACTCAGCTACATCCCCACTTAACCTTGGTCCTGCCACCAGCACCATTTGATAAGGAACCCAGGAGGAGTCACGCCTGTCCATGACCCTGGAGGCTGACCTGCAGACCTCAGTTTGACAGTGGATCTTGAAGCAGCCCTGTAACTAATTCCATCCTTCTCTCAGCCATGATCCAGGAGTAGTCTTGCCTGCCCAGGAACCTGCTGGGAGTCACATCTACTCATGCCCCTGGTGGCTGGCCTCCAGACCTTGGTCCCACTACAGAACTTGAAATGGCCCTGTTACCTAGTTCCATACCTCAAAACTGTAGTTCAGGAGCAGTTCTGCCCACTCAGGTATCCACCCAATGACCCACTGGGAGCCCTCCAAAGGGCCTGATGGGAGCCACACCCATCTACACACTTGATAACAGGCCTACCATTTGCAAACCCAATTGTGGACCTTGAAGTAGACTGTTATCCCAGTGCCAGCTCTACTGACCAAGAGCCTGAAGGCAGTTCCATTTTCCCAGGGACCAGACAGGGTCTATGCCCACCTGAGCCCCTGGTAAAAGGCCTTCCAACACAGATGCTGCTGCAGGCCCAGCAGCAACCAAATGACCTGGTTCCAACCTCACTCAACGGTGATCCCAGAGGCAATTCCATCAGCCTGCAGACTTGACAAGAGGTTTTTACCTGCCAAAACCTGTCTGTAAAGATTGGAAGGGGGTGTTTGCACCTTCAAATGCACAAACACCAACACAAAGCTACACAAATCACAAAGAATCAGGCAATATGACACCACCAAAAGAAACTAATAAAGCTCCAGTAACCAGTGTGAAAGAAATAGAGATCTATAAATTGCCTGACAAAGAATTTAAAATAATCATCTTAAAGAAGCTCAGTGAGGTACAAGATAACACAGATAGGTAATCAAATGAAATCAGGAAAACAATAAATGAACAAAATAAGAAATTTAATAAAGAAAGAGAAACCATAAAAAAATAACCAAACAGAAATCCTAGAGCTGAAGAATGCAATAACAGAACTGCAAATATTCAATAGAGAGCTTCAATAGCAGACTTATCACTTTAGCTTTAAGGATACCTATAGATTAATGGATACATGTATATGTATGGCTGAGTCGATTTGCTGTGCACCTGAAGCTATTGCAATATTGTTAATCAGCTATACTCCAACATAAAATAAAAAGTTATAATAAAAAGTGAAGGGATAAAAAAGACAAGGTCACTATATAATGATAGAGGGGTCAATTAATCAAGATACTATAACAATTATAAATATATATGCACCCAAGAGTAGAGAACCTAAATATATGAAGCAAATATTAACAGACCTACAGGGAAACATAGACAGCAATACAATAATAGTAGGGGACTTTAATACCACACTTTAATCAATGGATAAATGATCCAGACATAAAATCAATATGGAAGCAGTGGAATTGAATAGCACTGTAGAACAAGTGTACCTAACAGACATATAAAGAACATTACATACAAATAAAGAACATTCCGTTGAACAACAGCAGAATACATATTCTTCTCAAGTGCACATGGAATATTCTCTAGGATTCTTCATAACATATTAGTCCACAAAACAAGTTTTAACAATTTCAGAATATTAAAATAATATCAAGTATCTTTTCTCATCATAATGGTATGAAACTACAAATCAGTAACAGAAGAAAACTGAAAAAAATCACAAATATGTGGATTAAATAATAGTCTCCTGAACAACCAATGAATCAAAGAAGAAATCAAATAGGAAATCAAAATATATCTTGAGACAAATGAAAACAGAAATACAACATACCAAAATTTATAAAATATAGCAAAAGCAGTTGTAAGAGGGAAGTCTATAGTAATAAATGCCTACATTTAAAACAGAAGAAAGAGAGCCTCATGCACCAGAGAGCATACAGCAGAAGCAAGAAGAACTACAATCCTGCAGCCTGTGGAACAAAAACCACATTCACAGAAAGATATACAAAATGAAAAGGCAGAGGACTATGTACCAGATGAAGGAACAAGATAAAAGCCTAGAAAAACAACCAAATGAAGTGGAGATAGGCAACCTTCCAGAAAAAGAGTTCAGAATAATGATAGTGAAGATGATCCAGGACCTCAGAAAAAGAATGGAGGCAAAGATCAAGAAGGTGCAAGAAATGTTTAACAAAGACATAGAAGAAGTAAAGAACATACACCTAGAAGAATTAAAGAACAAAGAAACAGAGATGAACAATACAATAACTGAAATGAAAAATACACCAGAGGAATCATTAGTAGAATAACTGAGGCAGAAGAATGGATAAGTGACCTGGAAGACAGAATGGTGGAATTCACTGCTGTGGAACAGAATAAAGAAAAAAGAATGAAAAGAAATGAAGACAGCCTAAGAGACCTCTGGGTCAACATTAAACATAACAACATTCGCATTATAGGGGTCCCAGAAGGAGAAGAGAGAGAGAAAGGACCCAAGAAAATATTTGAAGAGATTATAGTCGAAAACTTCCCTAACATGGGAAAGGAAATAGACACCTAAGTCCAGGAAGCGCAGAGAGTCTCATCAGGATAAACCCAAGGAGAAACATGCCGAGACACATAGTAATCAAATTGACAAAAATTAAAGACAAAGAAAAATTATTGAAAGCAACAAGGGAAAAATGACAAATAAAATACAAGGGAACTCCCATAAGGTTAACAGCTGATTTCTCAGCAGAAACTCTACAAGCCAGAAGGGAGTGGCATAATATATTTAAAGTGATGAAAGGAAAGAACCTACAACCAAGATTACTCTACCCAGCAAGGATCTCATTCAGATTCGACGGAGAAATCAAAAGCTTTACAGACAAGGAAAAGCTAATAGAAATCAGCACCACCAAACCAGCTCTACAACAAATGCTAAAGGAACTTCTCTAAGTGGGAAACACAAGAAAACAAAAAGACTTACAAAAACAAACCCAAAACAATTAAGAAAATGGTAATAGGAACATACATATCGATAATTACCTTACATGTGAATGGATTAAATGCCGTAACCAAAAGACACAGGCTCACTGAATGAATACAAAAAGAAGACCCATATATATGCTGTCTAAAAGAGACCCACTTCAGACCTAGGGACACATACAGACTGAACGTGAAGGGATGGAAAAAGATATTCCATGCAAATGGAAATCAAAAGAAACCTGGAGTAGCAATACTCACATCAGATAAAATAGACTTTAAAATAAAGAATGTTACAAGAGACAAGAAAGGATACTACATAATGATCATGGGATCAATCCAAGAAGAAGATATAACAATTATAAATACATATTCAACCAACACAGGAATACTTCAATACATAAGGCAAATGCTAATAGCTATAAAAGAGGAAATTGACAGTAACACAATAATATTGGGGGACTTTAACACCTCACTTACACCAATGGACAGATCATCCAGACAGAAAATTAATAAGGAAATATGACCTTTAAATGACACAACAGACCAGATAGATTTAATTGATATTTATAGGACATTCTATCCGAAAACAGCAGATTACACTTTCTTCTCAAGTGCACATGGAACACTGTCTAGGATAGATAGATCTTGGGTCACAAATCAAGCCCTGGTAAATTTAAGAAAACTGAAATCATATCAAGCATCTTTGCCGACCACAATGCTATGAGATTAGAAATAAATTACAGGGAAAAAAAACATAAAAAACACAAACACGGGCCTCCCTGGTGGCGCAGTGGTTGGGAGTCCGCCTGCCGATGCAGGGGACACGGGTTGGTGCCCCGATCCCGGAGGATCCCACATGCCGCGGAGCGGCTGGGCCCACGAGCCATGGCCGCGGGGCCTGTGTGTCCGGAGCCTGTGCTCCGCAACGGGAGAGGCCACAGCAGTGAGAGGCCCGCATACAGCAAAAAAAAAAAAAAAAAAACCACAAACACATGGAGGCTAATCAAACGTTACTAAATAACCAAGAGATCACTGAAGAAATCAAAAAATACCTAGAGACAAATGACAATGAAAACATGATGATCCAAAACCTGTGGGATGTAGTAAAAGCAGTTCTAAGAGGGAAGTTTAGAGCAATACAGTCCTACCTCAAGAAACAAGTAAAATCTCAAATAAACAATCTAACCTTACACCGAAAGGAACTAGAGAAAAGAGGACAAACAAAACCCAAAGTTAGTAGAAGGAAAGAGATCATAAATATCTGAGCAGAAATAAATGAAATAGAAACAAAGAGAACAACAGCAAAGGTCAATAAAACTAGAAGCTGGTTCTTTGAGAAGATAAACAAAATTGATAAAGGTTTAGCCAGACCAATCAAGAAAAAGAAGGAGAGGACTCAAATCAATAAAATTAGAAGTAAAAAAGGAGAAGTTAAAAGGACACCACAGAAATAGAAAGCATCATATGAGACTACTACAAGCAGCTCTATGCCAATAAAATGGACAACCTGGAAGAAATGGACAAATTCTTAGAAAGGTATAACCTTCCAAGACTGAACCAGGAAAAAATAGAAAATATGAACAGACCAATCACAAATAATGAACTTGAAACTGTCATTAAAACTCTTCATCCAGAACCAGATGGCTTCACAGGTGAATCCTATGAAACATTTAGAGAGGAGCTAACACCCATCCTTCTCAAACTCTTCCAAAAAATGGCAGAGGAAGGAACACTCCCAAACTCATTCTGTAAGGCCACCATCACGTTGATACCCAAACCAGACAAAGATTCTACAAAAAAAGAAAATTACAGACCAATATCACTGAAGAATATAGATGCAGAAATCCTCAACAAAATACCACCAAACAGAATCCAAGAACACATTAAAAGGATCATACACAATGATCAAGTGGGATTTATCCCAGGGATGCAAGGTTCTTCAATATATGCAAATCAATCAGTATGATACACATTAACAAATTGAAGAATAAAAACCATATGATCATCTCAATAGATGCAGAAAAAGCTTTTGACAAAATTCAACACCCATTTCCGATAAAAACTCTCCAGAAAGTGGGCATAGAGGGAACCTACCTCAACATAATAAAGGCCATATATGACAAACCCACAGCAAACATCATTCTCAATGGTGAAAAACTGAAAGCATTTCCTCTAAGATTAGGAAAAAGACAAGGATGTCCACTCTTGCCACTATTATTCAACATAGTTTTGGAAGTCCTAGCCATGGCAATCAGAGAAGGAAAAGAAATAAAAGGAATACAAATTGGAAAAGAAGACGTAAAACTGTCACTGTTTGCAGATGACATCGTACTATACATAGGTAATCCTAAAAAGGCCACCAGAAAACTACTAGAGCTAATCAATGAATTTAGTAAAGTTGCACAATACCAAAAAAATGCACAGAAATCTCTTGCATTCCTATACACTAACAATGAAAGATCAGAAAGAGAAATTGAGGAAATAATCCCATTCACCATTGCAACAAAAAGAATAAAATACCTAGGCATCTACCTACCTAAGGATGTAAAAGACCTGTACTCAGAAAACTATAAAACACTGATGAAAGAAATCAAAGATGACACAAACTGATCGAGAGATATATCACGTTCATGGATTGGAAGAATCAGTATTGTAAAACTGACTATGCTACCCAAAGCAATCTACAGATTCAATGCAATCCCTATCAAATTACCAATGGCATTTTTTTTTTTTTACAGAACTAAAACAAAAAATCTTAAAATTTGTATGGAGACACAAAAGAGCCCGAATAGCCAAAGCAGTCTTGAGGGAAAAAAACAGAGCTGGAGGAATCACACTCCCTGACTTCAGACTATACTACAAAGCTACAGTAATCAAGACAATATGGTATTGGCCCAAAAACAGAAATATAGATCAATGGAACAGGATAGAAAGGCCAGAGATAAACCCGTGCACCTATAGTCAACCAATCTATGTCAAATGAGGCAAGGATACAGAACGGAGAAAAGACAGTCTCTTCAATAAGTGGTGTTGGGAAAAATGAACAGCCCTTGTAAAAGAACGAAATTAGAACACTCCCTGACACCGTATACAAAAATACACTCAAAATGGATTAGAGACCTAAATGTAAGACCGAACACTATAAAACTCTTAGAAGAAAACATAAGAAGAACACTCTTTGACATAAATCACAGTAAGATCTTTTTTGACCCACCTCCTGAAGTAATGGAAATAAAAACAAAAATAAACAAATAGGGCCTAATGAAACTTAAAAGTTTTTGCACAGCAAAGGAAACTACAAACAAGATGAAAAGACAACACTCAGAATGGGAGAAAATATTTGCATATTTTTCAAATATTTGAATCAACAGACAAAGCATTAATCTCCAAAATATATAAACACCTCATGCAGCTCAATATCAAAAAAACAAACAACCCAATCCAAAAATGGGCAGAAGACCTAAATAGACATTTCTTCAAAGAAGACATACAGATGGCCAAGAAGCACATGAAAAGCTGCTCAACATCACTAATTATGAGAGAAATGCAAATCAAAACTACAATGAGGTATCACTTCACACCAGTTAGAATGGGCATCATCAGAAAATCTACAAACCACAAATGCTGGAGAGGGTGTGGAGAAAAGGGAACCCTCTTGCACTGTTGGTGGGAATGTAAATTGATACAGCCACTATGGAGAACGGCATGAAGGTTCCTTAAAAAACTAAAAATAGAATTACCATAAGACCCAGCAATCCCACTATTGGGCATATACCCTGAGAAAACCATAATTCAACCAGACGCCTGCACCCCAATGTTCATTGCAGCACTATTTACAATAATCAGGTCATGGAAGCAACCTAAATGCCCATCGACAGATGAATGGATAAAGAAGATGTGGTACATATATACAATGGAGTATACTCAAGCCATAAAAAGGAATGAAATTGGGTCATTTGTAGAGACATGGATGGACCTAGACACTGTCATACAGAGTGAAGTAAGTCAGAAGGAGAAAAGCAAATATCGTATATTAATGCATATATGTGGAATCTAGAAAAATGGTACAGATGAACCAGTTTGCAAGGCAGAAATAGAGACACAGATGTAGAGAACAAACATATGGACACCACGGCAGGGAAGCAGTGGTGGTGGTGGGGGAGATTGGGATTTACATATATACACTAATACATATAAAATAGATAAATAATAAGAACCTGCTCTATAAAAAATAAATAAAATAAAATTCAAAATAAAGAAATAAATGTAAAAAAAGCACCTTGTATTTAGTTCACATTCAATAATTAATAAATTTTATTTTATAATCTGAAAAGACAAAAATAAAAACACTTAAAAAACAAGAAAGAAAGAAAGAGGGAGAAAGGGAGGGAGGGAGGGTGGGAGAGGGAGAAAGAAAGAGAAAGAAAGAAAGAAAGAAAGAAAGAGAAAGAAAAGGAAGGGAGGGAGGAAGGAAGGAAGGAAGGGAGAAGGAAAGAAAGAAGAAAGGAAGAAAGAGAGAGAGAAAGAAAGAAAGAAAGGAAGGAAGAAAGAAAGAATCTTAACTTTATACCTCAAGTAACTAGCAAACTAAGCCCAAAGGTAGCCGAAAGAAGTAAATAAAAATTAGAGAAAAAATAAATGGTGTATAGAAAGACAACAGAAAAGATAAACATAACCAAGAGTTAGTCTTTTGAAATGATAAACAAAATTGACAAACCTTTAGCTAAGCAACGAAGAGAGAGGACTCAAATAAATAAGATTATAACTAAAAGAGGAGACATTACATCTGATACCACAGAAGTGCAAAGGATCATAAGACACTACTATGAACAATTATATGCCAACAAATTGGATAAGTAGAAGAAAGGAAAAAGTTCCTAGAAACATATATCCTACCACGACTGAATCAAAAAGAAATAGAAAATCTGAACAGATGAATAACAAGTAAGAAGACTGAATCAGTAATCCAAAACCTCCAAACATAGAAGCCCAGGACCAGATGACTTCACAGGTATATTGCACACTAATCCTCAAACTCTTCCCAAATATTAAAGAGTAGGGAACACTTCCAAACTTATTTTATAAGCCTAGCATTATTCTCATACCAAAGCTGGATAAGAACAATACAAGAAAAAAATTACAGGCCAATATCCCTAATGAACATAGATGTCAAAAACATTATCAAAAGATTAGTAAACTGAATTCAACAGCACATTAAAATTATCATAAATGATGATTGAGTGAGATTTATTCCTGTGATTCAAGGATGGTTCAACGTATGCAAATCAATAAATGAGAAGTACCACATTAAAAATGAATAATAAAAATATCGCTATCTCAATAGAAGCAAAAAACAGGCATTTAACAAAATTCAACATCCTTTCATTATAAAAAACTCTCAACAAGTTAGGTATAGAATGAATGTGCTTCAACACAATAAAGGTCATATATGACAAACCCAAAGCTAACATAATACTCAGTGGTGAAAATCTGAGAGCTTTTCCTCTAAGATTAGGAACAAGACAAGGATGCCCATTCTTGTCACTTTTATTCAGCATAATACTGGAAATTCTAGCCAGAGCAATCAGGCAAGGAAAAAAAATAGGCATCCTAATCAGAAAGGAAGAAGTAAAATTGTCTCTATTTGCAGATAATGTGATATTATATATAGAAAAACACTTGAGACTCTACCAAAAATCTATTAGAATAAAGAAATTCAGTAGTTGCAGGATAGAAAATGAACATAATAAAAATCAGTTGAATTTATATACACTAACAATCAACAATCCAAATAGAAATTAAGAAAATACTTCCATTTACAATAGAATTTTTTTAAAAGAATAAAATACTTAGGAAATTTAACCAAGGTGGTGAAAGATCTACACTGAAAACTATAAGACAGCAATGAAAGAAACTGAAGAAGATACAATCAAATACAAAGATGTCCTGTGTTTATGGATTAGAAGAATTAACTTTGTTAAAATGCCCACATTACCCAAAGTGATCTACAGATTCAATGCAACCCCTATTAAATTCCAATGGCATTTTTCAAAGAAATAGAAAAAAAAGAAACAATTCTAAAATTCAGATGAAACCACAGAAGACCTTAAATATCCAAAGCAATCTTGAGCAAGAAGAGCAAAGCTTGTGGCATCACACTTCCTGATTTCAAACTATATTACAAAGCTATAGTAATTGAACAGTATAATAATGGCATAAAAACAGACACATATACCAAATAAACAGAAGTAAGGGCCCAGAAATAAACCCATGCATATATGGTCAACTAATCTTTGACAAAGGCACTAAGAATACACAATGAGGAAAGGACAGTCTCTTCAATAAATGATGGTGGAAAAACTGGATATCCATATGCAAAAAAGTAAAATTAGACCCTTAACTTACAGCATAGACAAAAATTAACTCAAAATAAATTAAAAACTTAAATGTAATACCTGAAACCATAAAACATTGGTCTTGGCAATGATTTTTTTGGGTATGACACCAAAAGCATAAGTAACAAAAGGAAAAATAAACAAGTGGGGCTACATCAAGCTGAAAAACTTCTGCACAGCAAAAGAAACAATCAACAAAATAAAAATATAACCTACAGAATGGGAGAAAATATTTGCAAACCATATATCTGATAAGAGGTTAATATCCAAAATATAAAAGGAACTCATGTAACTCAATGGCAAAACAAACAAACAAACAAAAATAGCCTAATTAAAAAAATGGGCAAAGTATCTAAATTGACATCTTTCTAAAGAAAACGTACAGGGACTTCCCTGGTGGTGTAGTGGTTAAGAATCTGCCTGCCAATGAAGGAGACATGGGTTCGATCCCTGGTCCGGGAAGATCCCACATGCCATGGAGCAACTGAGCCCGTGCACCACAACTACTGAGCCTGCACATCTAGAGCCCATGCCCTGCAACAAGAGAAGCCACTGAAATGAGAAGCCTGTGCACTGCAACGAAAGAGTAGCCCCCGCTTGCCACAACTAGGGAAAGCCCGCACACAGCAATGAAGACCAAATACAGCCAATAAATAAATAAATAAATGTAAAAAATTAGAAAATAAAAATTGTCAACTGTGGTAAAATAAAAGAAAACATACAAATGGCCAATAGGCATATGAAAAGGTGTTCAGCATCACTAATCATGAGGGAAATGCAAATCATATCCATGATGAGATATCACCTCATACCTATGAGGATAACTAGGATGAAAAAGAGGTAACAACTGTTGATGAGGGTGTGGAGAAAATGGAATCCTTGTACACTGTTGATGAGAATGTAAATTGGTGCAGCCTTTATGGAAAACAGTAAGGAGCTTCCTCAAAAAATTAAAAATAGAACTACCACTTCTGGGTATATATCTAAAGGAAATGAAGTCAGTATATCAAGGAGATATTTGCACTCCCATGTTCATTGCAGTTTATTCATGATAGCCTACATATGGAAACAACCTGAATGTCTATCAATGGATAAATGAATTTTTAGAAATATGGTTTATATATACAATGGAATATCATTCAGCCTTAAAAAAGAAGGAGACCCTGCCATTTGTAACAACATGGATAAACCTGCAGGACATTAGGCTAAGTGAACTATTCCAGACACAGAATTACAAATATTGTATGATCTCACTTATATGTGGAATCTGAAAAAGTCAAACTCAAAGACGCAGGGAGTATAATGGTGGTTGCCAGGGGTTGGGAGGTGAGGGGGAATGCAGAGACGTTGATCAAAGTATACAAACCTTCTGTTTCAAAATAAATAAGTTCTGGAGACCTGTTATAGTTAGTAACACTATAGTTAATAACACTGTATTGTACACTTGAAATTTGTTAAGACAGTATATCTTAAGTGTTCTCAAAATTTTAAAAAATTAGTAACTAGGTGAGGTGATGGAAGTGGTAATTAGCTTGACTGTGGTAGTCGCATATATTCATATATAAATTATTATGTTGTACACCTTAAATACATACATTTGTCAATTATACCTCAGTAAAGCTGGAAAAATGCAAAAAAACTTCAAGGTATAGTATGGAATATATAAATAGCTGCCTTTTTTCAAGGAGTGAAAGGATAAGAATATTTATATTTGCAAGTCATATTTGCATAAAGATGCTATGGAATTATACACATGAAATTAATATAAGTGAATATTTAGAAAATGCAGGAAGAGTTAGGGAAGTGGGGTTGAGATAAGAATCCAGAACTCTCTAGCAGTAGTCAGTGATATTTATTGTGTAAAGTAAACACATAAAATGGATAAACTCTACCATGGAGCTCTGCTTTTTCAAACTAAGGCTATAAAAAGGACCAAGGGGGAAAGTGGTTCATGTTGCTTCCCCCAAATCATTTATTGCAGTAGTTACAGAAGATGGGTGAAGGCAGTTGGTTTTCAGATGGCACCAGGATTGGGTAGATGGTAGAAGAGATAGCCCAACAGCACAGAACTTATGTTTAATAAAGACAGCAGAAGCTTCCTAGAGTGGGAATGTGCTTTTAGAGATTGAGAAATACCTGGAAAGCCAATAAGGATATCATAAGTTAAGTGATAAGAAATACTTAAGAAAAATTCATAGTATATCTTATCCTTTCATCCAAGTAGACCTTTCAGAGATAGTGAAGGTCTACTCTAGAAACCATAGTGACAGGAAGATATAAGTAGCTGGTTCTAACCATGATTAAGACTCTATCAATCGTGGAGGAGACAGATCAGAGGTTTCACGTTTTCCAACTAGAGAGAAGGTATCAGGACTTTGCAAGCCACATTAAGGTTTGTTTGTTTGTTTTCCTTAAGGAAACTAGCATTTTAGCTAATTCAACAGCAGAACTTCTAAGCATAAGGGTTTCCCTATCATACTGGGGTCTCTACTTGAGAAAATGATTTAATCTTTTAAATTTTATTTCACTTTAAGAAAGTACAGATCTCTGCATTTGGATAATTTCTCAAACCAAATTGGAAAACATTATAAGAAGGTTGTCTACAAACAGTATCAAGATGCATCCTTCACCAAACGCCTGGAGAATCCCGATATCAAAGATGGGATCTTGGGCCCTATTATCAGAGCCCAGGTCAGAGACACACTTAAAGTAAGTAACAGAAATATAGAACCATGGAAGAAATTAAATAGTGAAAACAAGATTATAAGTACTGGTTATTTTTTTAATGTGTCCATATAATTTTAAATTAAGATGCAGCTTTAATTTTTATTTAGTATTTGCACTTATTGTAGCCTATCTCATAATACAAACAATCTGAGACAGTTTATCAAATTATAAAGGAATAAAACAAGGAGCCAATGTAATTGGGGTGAAGGATAATATGGAGACAAAGAAAATAAAGCCAAGGATAAGATAAGTATAATGAAACACATACCATATGCTCCTGTAATGTTGTCAACAAATTTTGTCCTAAGCTTTCTAGCAGCCAAAGTGAAAAGGGAACTAGGTCAGGGCAGGAGTCACAATAGTCATAAAAGAAGCACAGTTTCCCCTGCTACTGAGACTTAAGAGGAATTTCTCCCATGGATCCTTAAAAAAGAGCACGCTGTGTGATGTAGTAGATGGAATCCTTGATAAATTCCTACTGGTACCATAAATTTATAAATTTATAAAATAAATTTATAAATTTAAAAGTTACAAAGCTTTTTAAAATAATGTTTCTCATTATAGCTGAGAACATAACCCAACTGAATGAAAACAATTCATCAATGTGGTCTAGGTATGTAGTTCTCTGATGATTGGTCTCTGATGAAGGTAAATTTTGATATGTTTCAAGAACACTAAGTGTTCTTCAGACAGTTTTCCTTAAATGCTGTGTCACATCATCACCTTATCTTCTGATAAGAACTAGACGGCAGAGAATTGAAAGCTGCAATCTTTGGCAAGATTCTAGAATGCAGATAACCTGCAGATTAAGGATGATCCAGATGCTTTGGCAAGCAAGTAGAAGATAAGATTAAAATTCTCTTCTGAAGATTAAGCAGGTTAACTAGGACTCCTGTGTGCATAAAGCTCCTCCCTTCACCTCTTCATGGGAATGAACCAAGAGGATATCAACAGACAAGGCCAATTCTGTTCATTTAAAAAATAACAAAAGGGCAGAAAGCAGCCTTTCTCTGTTCTCTTTCCCTTCCCTCATTTCTGATCCCTTTTAGGTACTCTTAGAAAGTGGAAATATGCCTCATTGGCAATTCAGGATCTGGCTATTTTCTGTGCCCCATCAAGAAGATGACTTGATGACAGGGTTCTGGGGGATGTGGCAGGCTCGAGAAGGTGATCATGGTCTAAGAGAAGAGAAGGAGCAGGTTCAAAGGCAGATGTGGTCCAAGCTGAAAGGAGAGGGGACAGGGGATGGCGACCAACTTGGAGAGAGTGATATACTGTGAAGAAAATGTCACTTCTAAGGTTAGACTTCTTTTCCATTTTCCACCTTACTATGTGAGTGGAACTCTCTCAGATGCGTCTGTCAGGTGATGGGGAGAGGTTGCCACTCAGATAAACAACATTAGTTTGCATTGACATACACACACACACACACACACACACTCACACACACATGCTATCCCACAAGTAAATATGCAAAGCTTAGCATCCTCTGTTCTCATGATGGACCTTAAATCCTGAAATAATGAATTTGAGTTAATTTTGTAGATCATGTTCAAAAATATGGCCAGCCGCAGCTACAGCATTTACCCTCATGGTGTGACCTTCTCTCCTTATGAAGATGAAGTCAACTCTTCCTCCACCTCAGGTTCGAACCTTTCACTTCTACTGAATGAAACTATTGACTTCTGAGATGTTGCCATGTTCTTCCTTGCCCAGCAGTATAACTTATACAGTCAGGTAGTATACGTATAGGGGTATCCTCAAAGTCACAACCAAACACTGCTCACTTCAGGGATTTTTTTACCCTAATGATTACAAACTATGGTGTCCTTGGTTAGTGCCATAAGTGGCCTCTAGTGGACGAATATGTAATAGCTACATGCTATCCAGAGTTCTATCAAGTGGAACTTAATATAAAAATAATATTCCTTTCCCAACATTGATTCTAACAAGAGCTCAATTATTTTAAATTATTCATTCATTTATTATTTACTTATTTGTTTATTTAATTTATTTCCATGAAATAATTTTGAAAATCGAAAACAATTTTGACTATATTTTCTTTCAGGCAGTAACACCATGATCAAAGCAGTTCAACCAGGGGAAACCTATACTTATAAGTGGAACATCCTAGAGTCTGATGAACCCATGGAAAATGATGCTCAGTGCTTAACAAGACCATACTACAGTAATGTGGACATCACAAGGGACATTGCCTCTGGGCTGATAGGGCTACTTCTAATTTGTAAGAGCAGATCCTTGGATAAGCGAGGCATACAGGTATTTTGTCCTTGAAGTAACCTTTCAGAAATTCCAGGAATTTCTTCTGACTGGAACAGATTAGTTCTCCTTGTTAAATAATGGGGCTTTTGCTTCTAGAGAACCAGAAAATATTAAGTAGTCCTCTTTAGTGTGAATGTAACAATGCTTATTCCTTTAGTTACTTTTTTGTCTTGTCTATTTCCGTATGGACTTCCACTGGAAAAGGCAAGTCTACAGTGTGATACTGTATTTTGTTTGCTTGTTTCAAATTCCAGATCTGTCCTGTGCTATGTGATGAGCAAGTCACTTAGTTTCTCTTAATTTCTTCCTTTCATCAAAAGGGTATTACCCCTCCTAAAAATTTTATAGGGTTGTTTCATGGCTCAATGAGATACCATCTGGTAAAAGTGTAAAGCTCTGTACCAGTCCTCGTTATTTTTAGAGACCTGCAATAGGGAGAGAAAGGAGAGATACAGGCAGACATAGCTTGCAGACGTAGTTTCTCATGAAGTTGAACCCAGACAATGGTCTATCTCTAGCAAGACCAATTTATACAGAAGAATGTGAACAAAGATATGGATCTTCTGACTTTATCTTCATTGAAGAATAAAAGCCTCATATCATTAACTTAAAATTCCCAATTAGGCTAAGCTATAATCAAAGAAGTCTCATCCCAAGGCATATAAAATAAATATATGCCTAGAAAATGCAGAAAGAGACATTTGGAAGACCCTAATTTATTGAGCTAGGAAAGGAAACAGGTAGGGAGAGATATAAAACTTTCCTACTGCCCCCTTCTTTTTTATCCTTTGCAACTATTTGGAGCACATCCAATCAATCATTCGAGTTGAAAGGTGATAACAGAGATAAACAGAATTACAGTTGCTACGTTGAAATGGGATTTTTCTATTAGGATATTTTAGTCTCTGAATTTTCTGATCTGCTCTGTTTGCCTTGACATGCTACCTTTGGCTCTAACAAGGGCTTTGTACACAATGGGCTCTCACAGATGTCTGAATTAATGGCTTCATTGGATCCAAGACCTGTACCCCTTTGGTTTCTGAGAACTCAGGGTTGTAGTTAATCAATCTGCTAGGACGTTAATCACTGAACACAGCCCTTTTACCCTCCAGAGGGCAGCAGACATTGAGCAGCAGGCTGTGTTTGTTGTGTTTGATGAGAACAAGAGCTGGTACATTGAGGACAACATCTACAAGTTTTGTGAAAATCCTGAGAAGGTGAAACGTGATGACCCCAGGTTTTATGAGTCAAACATCATGAGCAGTAAGTCGGAGCACTCTTTTTGTCCATCAGTTTTTCACTCCTGTGGTTGAAGTGTGATTTTCCTAGAGGAAGACACATGGATTAGAATCCACTCACTCCTTACCCTCACTTCCAGTATAGGGATTTGGTGATGAAATTACTGGGTGATATTATAGAAATCTTTTTACAGCATGAGGTAAAAAGCTTGTTATTCTTAGAAGTCTTCTTGGTCTCCTGCTCCAAATGTGTGTGTGTGTGTGTGTGCATGCATGCACACGTGTGCATGTGCACTTGCTCTGAGCAGGTAAGAACAGGGTGTGGGATGGATGGTGAGGGAAGAGGCCTTGGTCAGAGGTATCTGGGGATTTTAGAATGGGTGCAAGGTGCATACTCTTTATGTCCAGGGCAGAAATATTAAGTAGTCCTCTTTAGCATGAATGTAACAATGCTTATTCCTTTAGTTACTTTTTTGTCTTGTCTATTTCTTATTTCTGCCAGGGCAGAAACAGGGTAAATAATCCAAAACTGGATTGTCAAATCAAACTAAGGCAAAATGCATATGGGGAGACATGAGTCTTGGAAAGTCAATCCATAAAGAAGTTTTAAGTACACAGTAAGAAGTTCAGAACAGAAAGAATTCCCTGAGCCAAGGTTCAGGCTTTTGCTACAGTTTTAAAGTCAGTGCCCAAAGCCACTGGCATGGGAAGTCTGGGAGAGATTTCACTGAGCCAGCTGGAAGCAAACTTCTCCACAACTCTGTCCCCTTCCTCAGAGTTGAGAGTCACTATTATCACTTTCTCTGATAAGTAACCACAGGTACGAGGATGGTTTCTCCATGGTCTGTTCATATAACTTCAGGCAACTAACAATTGGGGATTCTCAGAACTGGCAGGTGCCAGGAAAATAATTTGAAATAGGGAGTTAGCCTCAGCTTTCTGTACTTAATTTCATTTTGGCAATGAATCTGTCATAGTTCTAGACTAGTGCTGTCCGTTAGAAATTATATATGAGCCACAAATATAATTTAAAATTTTCTAATAGGCATATTAAAAATTAAAGAGAAATATATGAAATGTATTTAATAATGTTTAATTTAATATATCATAAACATTATCATTTCAACATATAATCAACATTAAAATTAATGAAATTTACTTTCTTACTAAATCATTGAAATCCAGTGTGTACTTTATACTCACAGCACATCTCAATCCAGATTACCCATATTTTGAGTGCCCAATAGTCACTGGTGGCTAGTGGCTACCAAATTAGCGCAGCTATAGACCATTTAGAAAAGCTTCCTGAATGAGGTACAAACTAAAAATACATTGTGTCAGCTATTCGATAAATATTTAAGTTCTCACTAGTTCTAGGCATTGTACTAAGATTAGGACTATAGTGGTAACCTAGGCAGACATGGACCCTGCCCTTATAGAAATCATATCTGTGATTTTATTACCATGCTTAGTATATAAGTAGACAATGATACTGACTAAAACTGTATCCCTTGGGAAGAGAATGAAAATGTCTGAACTTGATAGTTGAGTGCAAACTAGAGATTATATAAATGCTAAGACAGAGCAATTAAAATTGCAAAATGTGCTAAATATGCTTGATTTTTAGGGACATTACTTTGCATTTGATACCTAATGTGTTGAGGATACGGGGAGGGGGAAGGGTAAGCTGGGACAAAGTGAGAGAGTGGCATGGACATATATACACTACCAAACATAAAATAGATAGCTAGTGGGAAGCAGCAGCATAGCACAGGGAGATCAGCTCAGTGCTTTGTGACCGCCTGGAGGGGTGGGATAGGGAGGGTGGGAGACGCAAGAGGGAAGAGATATGGGAACATATGTATATGTATAACTGATTCACTTTGTTATAAAGCAGAAACTAACACACCATTGTAAAGCAATTATACTCCAATAAAGATGTTAAAAGAAAAAGAAAAAAATAACTAATGCGTCAAGAATCTGTATTTCTTATATTATGCTTTTTCTCCGGGTAAAATTACTCTAGACAAAATTCTAAGTTACCTTCGGAATATCTTTAAAAGCAGAACCTAGAGTACAAAATATTTAATATACACTTAACAAATGATTAAATAAATCAATGTGAATGAAAAGGTTTTGTCTTTATCCTGACATTTCTCCCTTGGCTAACTTAGGAGAATAAGCTCTCATTTGAAAAGTCTGAGTTTGATCTTCCAGTTACATGTTAGATTTGGTAAAGCTTATCTCAGATAATCACTGCTTAGATGAAACCAAATTACCATTGGGATATTTACGGTAAGTATAGTTAGACACATTCCCTTTTGTTGGCATAGGCCTGATGTTTCAACAAATTTCACTCTTTCAGCTATCAATGGCTATGTGCCTGAGAGCATACCCATACTAGGATTCTGCTTTGATGACACCGTCCAGTGGCACTTCTGCAGTATGGGAACCCAGAATGACATTTTGACCATTCACTTCACTGGGCACTCATTCATCTATGGAAAGAAACATGAGGACACCTTGACCCTCTTCCCTATGCGTGGGGAATCTGTGACTGTCACAATGGATAATGTTGGTAAGAGCTTGGACACTTAAAGGGGACTCTCTGATCTACCCGGTCTGCTGCAGCTCTCCGGACTACCATGGTTCCTGGGCTTCTCTCTCTGATCCCTTGCAGGCTTTCTTTTCAGGACTACTCATGATTTCTATTTGGGGAATTAATTACTTAAATGGGTCCAGTCCTTTATGTGCGTTCCATTTATCCTTCTCTGGGCTAAGTGAGAAGTAAAGATACAACAGTAAAAAGATAAGGCATGACTTTGAGAAGAAAGCGTGAGCATTGAGCCACAAAAGAGCATTTCTTTTATCAAAATGCCTTTTTCAGCTTTATAAGACAGCCATCCCACCCTAGGGTTAGTGATCATCCAATATAGTGCCTTAGAGGCTGGCTTCAGGGACAGCAGTGTCATGGAAAGCACATGGGCTTTGGAATTCATCAGACCTGGGTTCAAATCCTGCTTTGCCACTTGATATCTGTGTAGCCTTGGACAAATTACTCCACCTCACTAGGCCTCAGTTTATTCATCTGAAAAACAGAATAATAATACCTTACAGAGTTGCTTTGACCATTAATTGTTATATGTGCCAAGTGCCTAGGACTCAGTAGACAATCAACATGTGGTAACTATTGAAGACTTTCCAGGAAATCTTCAGTGCCAGCAAATCATACCATTTCAAAGAAACTCAAAACTGCCCTAGGCCCACCTGAATTATTTATTACTTAGAAACATCTATATGTCTCTTATTTGTGGGGGTAAACATCATCATCTTCCCCCTAACTCCAGCTCTCTAACAAAATGTGCAACTCACAAGATGCTTATGATATTCAAAGTCCATTTCATTCTTGATTCATCCCTTTAAAAATATATTCTAAAATAGTGACTCTCAAACTATCTGTGCTGAAAGTTTTTTTCTCTCTAATTTTCACTGACCAATACTTTGGGTCTATATTCTGTTAAATGAGATAAGTATGCTGATCACATGATTGGATGCCATAGAAAATGTCAAATTACTAAAAGGTTTCCTATACACTTTACTCTTGATTTCTTTCCTTATGTCACTGTGCAACAGTAACCAACAGTTCACAGATCAATTGTGGTCCATAGACCACAGTATCCCTGATGAAAGTTCACTGGAAATTATCTGCCACAATGGACCATAGGGTTTTTATACCTTTTTCTGTACTCAGAGCTCTCTGTTCTCTCTGTCTCTATTTTGTAGGAACTTGGATGTTAACTACCATGAATTCCAATCCAAGAAGCAAAAAACTGTGGCTGAGATTCAGGGATGTTAAGTGTATCCGGGATTATGATGATGACTTATATGAGATTACATACGAACTTTCAGGATCTACATCCCTAACTACAAGGAAAATGCGTGATTCTTCAGAAATCAAAGATAAAAATAATGATGCTGACTATGATTACCAGAACAAACTGGCTTTATCATTAGGAATCAGGTCATTCAGAAATTCATCATCAAATCAGGAGGAAGATGAGTTCAATCTTACCGCCCTGGCTCTGGAGAACAACTCTGAATTCATTCCTCCAAGTACCAACAGAACTGTTGGTTCAAATTCTTCTTCCCCAGGTAACATTAGCAGGCTTATTGCCAATAACTTTTCACAACTTCTGAAAATTTTTCCTCACCCAGAAGCCACCACAGCTGGTCCCCCGCTAGGACACACCAGCTTAGATAAGAACTCAGTTCTCAACCCACCCACAGCAGAGCATTCCAGCCCTTATTCTGAAGACCCTATAGAAGATCCTCTATACTCAGATGTCACAGGGATAAGCCTGCTTCCATTTGGTACAGAAGAATTCAGAAATCAAGAACGTGCTAAACGTAAAAGATTCAAGGCAGGAAGAGGCCAAGCAGCAAAGCATAGGTTCTCCCAGATGGAATTCCCAGCACATAAAACTGGTAGACATTTAAGCCATGGCAACTCTTCTTCTTCCAGAATACGGCCCTGGGAGAACCTTCCCAGTGATCTGTTACTCTTACAACAAAAGGATCCATCTAAGATTCTGAATGGGGAATGGCATTTGGTTTCTGAGAAAGGCAGTTATGAAATAATCCAAGATACTGATACTGATGAAGATAAGCTGCCAAACAGCCCCCAGAATGACTCAAGGACTTGGGGAGAAAACATCCCTTTTAAAAACAAGCATGGAAAGCAGAGTGGCCACCCAACGTTTTTTGTAACTAGACATAAACCTCTACAAGGAAGACAAGATGGAGGAAATAGTAGATTGAAGAAAGGCCCTTTTTTAATTAGGACACGAAGAAAGAAAAAGGAAGAGAAGCCTGCACACCATGTTCCTCTATCTCCAAGGAGTTTTCACCCTCTGAGAGTAGAGGCCAACACCCTATTTTCAGACAGGAGACATAATCATTCATTGTTACTCCACACATCCAGTGAAACATCTCTTCCCGCAGACCTCAATCAGACATTCCCCTCTATGAAACTTAGCCTCATAGCCTCACTTCCTGATGGTGATCAAAACCCCCCAAATGACACCAGTCAGACAAGCTCCCCTCCAGATCTTTATCAGACAGTGAGCCCAGAGGAACACTATCAAACATTCCCTATTCAAGACTCTGATCCAATGCACTCCACTACAGTCCCCAGTCACAGATCTCCTCCTCCAGAGCCCAGCCAGATACCCGACTATGACCTAAGAAACAAGGCCTTCCCTACTGATGTTAGTCAAACGTTCCCTTCCTTGGAACTTGAAGTCTGGCAGACAACCACCTCCCTAGACCTCAGTCAGCCATCCCTCCATCCAGATCTCAGCCAGACCACCCTTTCTCCAGACCCTGGACAGGAGACTCTCTCTCCAGACCTCAGCCAGACAACACTTTCCCCATATCTTAGCCAGGAGACTCTCTCTCCAGACCTCAGCCTGATGGCCCTTTCCCCAGACGTTGGCCAGGAGACTCTCTCTCCAGTCCTCAGCCAGACAACGCTTTCCCCAGACCTCAGCCAGGAGACTCTCTCTACAGACCCTGACCAGATGGCTCTTTCCCCAGACCTTGGCCAGGAGACTGTCTCTCCAGACCTCAGCCAGACAACACTTTCCCCAGACCTCAGCCAGGAGACTCTCTCTACAGACCTTGACCAGATGGCTCTTTCCCCAGACCTTAGCCAGGAGATTCTCTCTCCAGACCTCAGCCAGACAACGCTTTCCCCAGACCTTAGCCAGGAGACTCTCTCTCCAGACCTCAGCCAGACAACACTTTCCCCATATCTTAGCCAGGAGACTCTCTCTCCAGACCTCAGCCTGATGTCCCTTTCCCCAGACGTTGGCCAGGAGACTCTCTCTCCAGACCTCAGCCAGACAACGCTTTCCCCAGACCTCAGCCAGGAGACTCTCTCTACAGACCCTGACCAGATGGCTCTTTCCCCAGACCTTGGCCAGGAGACTGTCTCTCCAGACCTCAGCCAGACAACACTTTCCCCAGACCTCAGCCAGGAGACTCTCTCTACAGACCTTGACCAGATGGCTCTTTCCCCAGACCTTAGCCAGGAGATTCTCTCTCCAGACCTCAGCCAGACAACGCTTTCCCCAGACCTTAGCCAGGAGACTCTCTCTCCAGACCTCGGCCAGACAACACTTTCCCCATATCTTAGCCAGGAGACTCTCTCTCCAGACCTCAGCCTGATGTCCCTTTCCCCAGACGTTGGCCAGGAGACTCTCTCTCCAGACCTCAGCCAGACAATGCTTTCCCCAGACCTCAGCCAGGAGACTCTCTCTACAGACCCTGACCAGATGGCTCTTTCCCCAGACCTTGGCCAGGAGACTGTCTCTCCAGACCTCAGCCAGACAACACTTTCCCCAGACCTCAGCCAGGAGACTCTCTCTCCAGACCTCAGCCAGACAACACTTTCCCCAGACCTCAGCCAGGAGACTCTCTCTCCAGACCTCAGCCTGATGGCCCTTTCCCCAGACGTTGGCCAGGAGACTCTCTGTCCAGACCTCAGCCAGACAACGCTTTCCCCAGACCTCAGCCAGGCTCTCTCTCCAGACATCAGCCAGACAGTTCTTTCCCCAGACCTCAGCCAGGAGATTCTCTCTCCAGACCTCAGCCAGACAACCCTTTCTCCAGACCTTGGCCAGACAACACTTTCCCCAGACCTTGGCCAGACAACTCTTCCCCCAAACCTCAGTCAGATGCCACTTTCCCCAGACCTCAACCAGGCAACTGTCTCTCCAGACATCAGTCAGACATCCCTTCCTCTTGATCTCAGGCAGACATCACCTCCTCTAGATCTCGATCAGACATCCCACACTTCTGAATCTAGTCAGTCATTGCCTCTCCCAGAATTTGGTCAGACTTTCCCTTATGCAGATCTTGGTCAGATGCCATCTCCTCCACCACACTCTCCACTAAATAACACTTTTATACCAAGAGAATTTAATCCACTGGTCGTAGTAGGCCTCAGTAGAGATGATGGAGATTACGTTGAAATTATTCCAAGGCAGAAGGAAGAGAGCAGTGAAGAAGACTATGGTGAATTTGATTTTGTGGCCTATGATGACCCTTACCAAACTGATCTTAGGACAGACATCAACTCCTCCAGAAATCCTGACAACATTGCAGCATGGTACCTTCGCAGCAACAATGGAAACAGAAAAAATTATTACATTGCTGCTGAAGAACTATCCTGGGATTATTCAAAATTTGCACAAAGGTTTGGCCAGTTCTCTCCTTTTATATTCTCACTTTTCCACTACTGCTAAAAAAAGTAATTACAGCAGTCTAAGGAGATGATTCTGGGCAAATTATACTAAGTGTAACTTATACTAAGTATCATTTAGTTTCCCTATTGCAACTTGGCCTATACTGTTTCCTTTAATTCCAAGATTAGCTTCTCTACTTTAGGTGACATCTGGACAATATAAGAGCGATCACTCTAAGAAGTCTATGATATTTTGTAGTTAAATTAGCCCCCTCCTCTCTCTTCTTTTCTCATCACACATGTTCCTACCTCCCCTACTTGCTCCAATGCAGAGCCCAACCTATCCATAGCTATAGGCTAATCAATATGATTTCATTGAAGTTGGCTTCAAATCCAAATTTGTGATGTAGAATCTCCTTTTGCAATTACTTATTTAACAAAGACATTTTAAATTGTTTACTGATCGATATAAAGTATATAGCATATTGGTGAAGATTAATTCAAATTCCATAAGATTCCAGTAGCAGAGGCCAAGGGTATAATGTAGCTTAGAAACAAAAAGCAAGTTTATACCCTCAACTGAGCCATTCATTACATAATGATTTATCTTGATTTAAACTTTTGTTTTAACTTGGTTTATAGACTCACTCAGTCAATAACTCTTTAATGAGTACTTATTCTCTCCTAGGCATTGTGCTAAGTGCTGAGACTATAAAAGAGAATATAAACACAGGACTCCTGCCCTGATGGAACTTATGTCTAGTTGGGCAGGAAGATATGAACCAAGTGCTCACATAAATAAGTGTAAAAATTAACCATGATAAAGACCAATAAGGAAAGGTGATACATGGAGATATGAGAACTGGGGAGTCTGGCTCTGGAGAAGCGGCATTTGAGCTGAGATCTGAAGATGAACAGGAGGTAGAGAGGGCAGAGCATTCTAGACAGAGAGAACAGCATGATGAAGGCCCTGAGGAAGGAGGAAGTCCTGAAGCTGAAGACCTGTACCTGGAACTCAAGAAGAGGGTGGGTGCTAGGAAAGTGTTTGGCTAGCTCTGCAGAGATCAGATGCCACTAGGCTTTGTGAGCCCTGGGAAGAATTTTGATGTTTTTCAAAGAGCAATGAGAAACCCTTCAAAAGCTTTAAGCCATTCCTAGTTTACTGGAATATGTCAGTTCCTTTCCCGAACCTTGTTACTTGCAGTCTTTTTAATGAAGGAGTTACACGAAGTGGCCCCCAAGATCTGCTGCAGCTCTAATATTTTAGGGTTCCAGCCACTCTTCAACCATAGAGTTGAATGAATTGATGCAATTTTGTAAGTGGCCTGACTTACAACAGAGAGTTTTTAAGGGAGCCACATGCATTTTTAAAAGATAATTTTTAATTTAATTTTGCTCAAGTGTGGAAAGCCATATTGGTCTGGGTTCTATATTCTGGGATGACAATATAGAGAAAGGGGGACAAGAAGCAACTACAGATCCTCAGGGATATCATGGGGACCATGTGTAAAGTGTCCAAATATAGCCCACAGCTTTTACAAAAGCTAACTGTTACACTACTAAAGTTAAAACCAAAGTGCTACTAGAGTAAACAAACACAATGCATGGCGTGACTTACAGAAGTTATTTCATTAATCTGATGCCTGACATTTCCATATTAGAATTCTGTTAGTTTAAGAGACTTTCTCCCTTGACTTCCTATTTAGATGTAGTACCCATTACTATATGAGAATAAATAGTTTATCTAGGGATTTCTAAGCAAGTTACTGAGGGAATAAGGTTTTCCAGAGTGTAAAGGGATGGAACTAGTTCCTTCAAAATCCTATGTCCCATTCCAGATATGCAACCCATTTTTATGGCAAAGTTGTTTTGCTCCTCCCCATGTGTTCTGTGAGACTGTATGTTATGTTTAGAGTCTGGAAGAATGGGGTTAATCCGGTAGACAGGCTAGAAGGAAGGCAGAATGGGATTCTCTGTGGATGGCTCATGTTGTGTAGCAAATACTGTGAGACTGAGGGATGAGCTTTTGGCCTGTTTCCCAGACTCCTGGGAAATTTAAGAGTCAGTAGGAAAATATGATGTGCTCTAGCTCCAGACTGAGCTGGTGAACTACATGAGGAATACTATGATTTAGCAAAAGCAAATGTGGGAAGAGTGGCTACTTTCAGAGTATAAAACACTCATCCATCCAGTGACCTTTACAGGGGTGGCCCTCTAAATCAACCGACTCTTATCATCTGTCTGTCCTGGCACTGTCCCATCACATGGCTTTGTCTGCTTTTGATATTAAAATCTGCTATGTTAATATATGATTATATTTATCATTCATTAATACATTAAATAAATATCTGCTTACTATGTGCCAGATAACTTGCTAGGCACTAGAAATAAAAATTATAAGCAAACTAGGCACAATCCCTAACCTCACGGGGCTTTCACTCTAGTGGTAGAGTCAGATATTAATAGATAATCTCATGAATAAATGATATATAATTTACTATATATACTATAGAAATATTATAAGAATACTACAGGGATTTACTATATATACTATAGTAATAGTATAGAAATGTAAGGAATGCTAGAGATTTGACCCAGTCTGAAGGATCATAGGAGGAGATACCAAGAAATGATGTATGAGCTGGGAGTTGAAGGATATTTACTGGCTTGTGGTTTTAGTTATTTATATTTTAATTCATTTGTTCATCAAATATTTATCAAATATCTTCTCTATATACTATATTCAGAAACAGAGATAATTTCCTAAATTCTTGAATGGTCTTTAACTTGTTCTTTTAAACAAATGCTATTGGTATCATTTCAGTGAAGACACTGATGATGTTTCAAAGGACACCATATACAAGAAAGTAGTTTTTCGAAAGTACCTTGATAGCACTTTTAACAAGCTTGATCCTCGGGGAGAGTATGAAGAGCATCTTGGCATACTTGGTCCTATCATTAGAGCTGAAGTGGATGATGTTATCCAAGTAAGTCATCTTTTGATCATTGTTAAGATCATCAGAGGAATTTCCACAAGCACCAGAGGGTTGTAGAGATGAAAGTGGCAAGAGAGCTATGGTGGCTTATTTACTTTTCAAAATTAACAAATAACTACATTTCTTTTCAAAGACTGCTTACCAAGTAATCTGCCACTCTTCAAGGAAAAAAAAAAAGATCTCATAATTTTATTTCTCCTTCTGCTAAGCTCCTGTTCATTCTATACGGGCCAATTCCATTTCTCCTAAGAAACTTTCTTTAATTCCCCCAACCTCTCCTAAACATTCAACTGAATTGCTTCTCCCAGGCATTCCCACCTAATCCCATTCATACTTTGTTTACAGCACCTTTTGTCTCCAGATTTTTAACTTGCATTCACATGTGCAGTCTCTCTATACGCCAGTAGGTTGAAACCTTATTGTGAGTAAAACCCAAGCCTCATTCATTTTCAAATCTGTATCATTTCATTTGTAGATAATGTCAACATTTTTGCTTTGAGCCTAAAAACAAACCTGTTTTGGTGTTTCTGGAGTAAACTATTTAGGTCCTATCTCATAGGATGGTTGTGAAGTTAGATGAAGTAATATACGAAAGTTACTTTGCAATTCTAAGCATTCAATATATCTTAGGTTCAATTTAATAGCCATCCACTTTGACCCATAATGCTGACATTTTTTGGGCTTTATTAAACTTAAATACATTTGTGAATCATTCTTTTTTTTAGGTTCGTTTTAAAAACTTAGCATCCAGACCATATTCTCTTCATGCCCATGGGCTTTCCTATGAAAAATCATCAGAGGGAAAGACTTATGAAGATGACTCTCCTGAATGGTTTAAGGAAGACAATGCTGTTCAGCCCAACAGCACTTATACATATGTATGGCACGCCACTGAGCGATCAGGGCCAGAAAATCCTGGCTCTGCCTGTCGGGCTTGGGCCTACTACTCGGCAGTGAACCCGGTAAGCATAGCCATCGAAAGTTTTTGTCATTTCCTCAAACTTTTAAACTGCGTCCATCAAATGGAAGTGTCACAATTATTTCTCAGTAAATATCTGTCTTTCCATGAGGAATGTGTAAGGATCATGGTCAACAGTCGACAGCTACCGTAATCAGGGACTCTCCATGCAGAGCTTCAGATGACAGTGAGAAGCATTTGTTCAGTGTAAAGTATTCAGAGGAATACTTAAAAGGTTGGCCCTAGTTAGAGTGACTACCTTTACAGAAGAAGATGTTTATCTGCAATTTCCTTGAACAAGTACTAGCTTTCTTTTGCCTTTTTTTTCTTTTTCTTTTTTTTTAATAAAAGAACTACAAAATCAAGAGTCCCTCATTTTGAGCATGGTAGAGAGCATAGACTTAGATTTCAATTCCTATCCTGTCACTGACTGTGTAGCCTGAGGAAAGTTACTTGAGCTCTCTCAGCCTCAGTTTCCAAAGTTAAAAATGTGGTAACAGTATATAGCATATATAGTAGGCACTTGGTAATATTTGTTCAATAAATGAATTTATTTTTTACCATATAGGATTGTTGTCAGAATTAAATAAGATACTATAGGCAAAATATTTAACATAGTAGATGCTCAATAAATAGTATTTATAATAGTATCACTATTATTATCATCATTATTATCATTACTACCATGTCAAAACAAAGGATTAATCAGAGGAAGGGACTATGAGCATCACAGAATTAGATGATCAATATCCAGGCTTATTAAGCTATTCATTTATAATCTTCAAATTCAGAGCCTCTGAGAAGATCTCCTTTTCAATATGATCAGTGATTGTCAGAAGGGCAAAGAAAATCTTGAGAAAGAGATAATACATGCAATTTGCTCTTACTGTCTTCCAGGAAAAAGATATTCATTCAGGCTTGATAGGACCCCTTCTGATCTGCCGAAAAGGAACACTTCATAAGGAGACCAACATGCCTGTGGACATGAGAGAATTTGTCCTACTTTTTATGGTCTTTGATGAAAAGAAGAGCTGGTACTATGAAAAGAAGCCCACGAGGTCTTGGAGACGCACATCCTCAGAAGTAAAAAACTCCCATGAGTTTCATGGTATTTTCCTCTGACTTTGATCTAGTCTCTGAACCTAATCACTGGGTGATAGTGATTCCTGCCCATAGGTCTTCCCAAAATTAGACATGAGATGCTTCTGTGGAACCAGGAGCTCTAACTGACACCAGGTCCTTAAATGTCTAAGAGGGCTGATGTAACCTGGCAGGTGACACTGCAGGTGAAATAGAGTATACAAAGTCTGAAATCTAAAAGCTGCTGCAAAATCAACCCAAGCAAACCAACAAAAAAGCCAGTGTGCTTCAGTTGGTAACAAAAATTGGAAAGGAATTAGCGTTATTCTGTAACTTAAACAGTTAATAAAACTGTTTCTTGATCTCTAAAAGATCAATTATTTATGTAGAAGTGATCGCCCACACGTACTTTCAAAATAAGAATGACTGTAATATTTGTAGCTCTCAGCAGTTCCCAGGTGGCACCCAAAGCATATGTGGAGAAAATGATACAGGAAACTGTGTAGCCAGCTAATGGAAGAAGAGTGCCGAGAAAGCATTTGGGTGGGAAAAGAGGGGAAAGCATATCACCTCTGAAGTCCATTCAGGAACTTTGTCTGTAAATTGGCAACGGAACTACAGTTTTAGAGAAAGGCAGAATTTAGGATTTGGTGAACAACAAATAGAATGACTTAGGGATCAGAAGACAAATGAAGACCCTGTTTTCAGAGTTTGATAAATGGAGGTGATTTCTATGAGACTTCTGATCAGGAAGATCCTGTGCTTTGGGTGATAGGTCAGTCATTCAGTGTAATAGGAAAGCAGAAAGCTGCTATGGCTTCAGGAATAAAAAAAAAAAAAAAAAAAAAAAAAAAAAAGACATTATAAGCAATATCCAGTTCACTGCCACCTCCTCTCCCCAGCCAGTCCATCAAGGCTAAGTCGGTCTATGCTCCCTCTCCCACCCCACTTATATACTCAGGCTACCCTTTTTTAGCTTATTTTCCTTATTAAACTTCTGTAAGTGTGGAATACAATCTGATCTCACCTGTAAAAACACTTTGGCCTAGAGGAAAGGAAACAATATGATTTACAGTCTGCTCCAAAACCCCACCCTCTGGACTCTGCTTATCACACAAGGTTAAGAAATTCTATTAAGCAGTCTGGAATAGAGTCAATTGAGAGCTGCCCCACAGACTCCAAGCAGAGCTGTCTTTTCTCTTCTATAATCTCTAGGCCTTTCAGCCCAGGGTGTTTGGTCTCAGGGGTAGGAAGCACATCCTCTGAAAATCTCTCAACCTAGTGGGAAGTACAGACTGCAGAAACACACAGGCTCATTTCTTAGCTATGCCCTTTATTTGCTGAGTACCCTCGAGGCCCTGCTTCCTGATTCTTCAAAGAAAGTGTAAAATGCATCCAGTATAGTTTTAGTTTTAAATGTACTGTCGTCTAAATCTCTGTAATTTGGTAATCTTCCACTGTAGAACTTATCAGGGTATTTGATAAGCAGACCACCTATGCCTGGCCTCTGCAGTATGCACTGAGTAAATATGTGTTGGATTAGTAAACAAATGAATGAATTTTATTCACTCAGCTCAATTTATCTAATGTTTACTGAGTGCCTACTCTGTTGAGCGTCTTCACTTTTGTATCCTGATGTAATGGTTTAGCAATGCTGACCTAATAACCACTGGAGATACCTTTTACTTTTAGGAGATCTATTTCTTACACAGAAACTAAGATGAGGAGGTGAGGCTGGTGTTATGAGTACGTAGACAGGTGCTTTCATATCTGATATAATTTTAAGAGAGCCAAAATGATCTCAACTCTTCTCCCTCCAAAAATTCACTTGCCTGGTTCCTGAAAATCCACAGGAGTCCCTTTAACTTTAGAAGAATAAACAACAGCCACCACCCCCACCAAAACTTCCCTCACTTCAGTCCCAATTAAGTGGGTGGTAGCATTAAGCTTTATCATTAAATTTTTGAATGTATTCATTTGTTAAGGTGATCAAGTTTATCAGATGCTCAAAACACACATATTTCAGTAAGGAGAGAGTTGATAAAGTCTGAGAACCCTAGACATCCAAGCTGGGAAGGGGTCAGAGGAGCAATCAGACAAACGAGAGAATAAACATGAATGTCTAAGGCTGGTGGGTATAACAAAGATAAAGACCAACTTCCTGGGCTTCCCTGGTGGTGCAGTGGTTAAGAATCCGCCTGCCAATGCAGGGGACACGGATTCGAGCCATGGTCCAGGAAGATCCCCCATGCCGCAGAGCAACTAAGCCCATGCGCCACAACTACTGAGGCTGCGTGCCACAACTACTGAAGCCTGCGCGCCTAGAGCCCGAGCTCTGCAACAAGAGAAGCCACTGCAATGAGAAGCCCACGCACCACAATGAAGAGTAGCCCCTGCTCGCCACAACTAGAGAAAGCCCGCGTGCAGCAATGAAGACCCAACAATGAAGACCCAATGCAGCCAAGAATAAATAAATAAATAAACTTATTATTTTTTAAAAAAGAGACCGACTTCCTAATTTTGCCTGGAACTATCTCTGAATTTAGGAGGCCTTAGGGTGATACACTGCATATCCCCTCACTTACCCTCTTTCCTCTAAAGACTAGAGTTCATTTATCTTCCCACATTAGTCCTTACCCTTTTTGTAGCCTAGGAAAATTCATACTATAAATATAAAGAATAAATGGATAAAGCACAGAACAGGAAAAGTGTAAATCTGGGGAAAAGAGTGATAAACTGCTTGGAAAGGGTACTCACCTACACTTCTGCAGTAGGCTGGTGTGAGAAGGAAAAGGTGGCTCTGTTTCAGCCTCTTACTGATATTATGACATATAGGGGGGCCCCTTACTATGTCTGGGTGGGATTGGGCATGCAGAGTAATAAAGAAGATGGGTGGTGAGTGGGAGGCCTCATATTTCCTCTTTCCTGATGTACACAGATTTTTGATTGATTCCAACTCTCTGTCCTTTCAGCCATTAATGGGATGATCTACAACTTGCCTGGCTTGAGAATGTACGAGCAAGAGTGGGTGAGGTTGCACCTGCTGAATGTAGGCGGCTCCCGGGACATTCACGTGGTTCACTTTCATGGCCAGACCTTGCTGGAAAATGGCACTCAACAGCACCAGTTAGGGGTCTGGCCTCTTCTGCCTGGTAAAGATCTCAGCAATGAAAAGAGGTCCCTGAGAGCAGGGACCTCTTTTGTCTGGCGAGAGCAGACAATCTTAGCATCTGTAACTCTTCCTCATTCCCTCCTTGTGTATCTCCTTCCAAAGGGGTTAAAGCATGGGCTCTGGCATGGATCCTGGGCAAAGCCATATTCTAAACCTGCATGCAGAATAAAGAAGAGTCAGCTAAATGTCTGCACGGTTTGTAGCACCACACAGACTAAATGTGCAGCCCAGCTTTCTTCTATAGAGATGCTCTGTCGAGTGCAGATTCTTCCAAGCCATGATGTGTCACGCAGGCCAGGTCTAAAGCAGATTACAAAATGAATCCCATGAGGTTCAGGCAGCTAAAGCTTTCTGTTGGGTGGAGATCAGAAACTTACCAGGATTTCGGGGTTCTTGAATTCTACTCCTCACTCTATCACCCTGATATCTTTGGGCAAGTGACTGTAGGAATCTGAATCTTAAACTGACTCATGAGGGGAAAAATATATTTTTTAATGATTATAAAAGCTAAAGAATAATAAAGATATTTAAAGCTTTTCATATGCAAAATAATGATAAGGTTTAAACAAACTACAATCATCAAAAAGGATTTTTATGTGCCGGTGAATTGTTTGTAGGTGTGTATTGTAGGTGTGTGAGTGGAGGTGTAAGTGCTAGATGGCATTGATCCTCAAACTGCAGTGGGCATGATACAAATTTACAAAGCTGGTTAAAACGCAGATGCTAAGGGGAGATTTTGCTCTCAGAGACTTTGATCTGATAGAACTTGGGCAGGGGCCCAGGATTTTTAACATATTTTTGCATTTTTAACAAGCAGCCTACCTTCCATAAATGCTATCTGAGAAGCTAGTCAGGGCAGTCCTTTGACAGGACTTTGGGTGGGGAGGTTGCTGTGTGAATCAGCCTCAGATGTAGGCACCCAGGCCCGATTTAGTTAAGGATGGGGTAAAGAGGGTCCGTTTGTTTGAAACATACCAGTTTCTCATTAACAAAGCTATAAAGACACGCTCTGTTAAAATCAGGGGCAGAAAGGATTAGGTCAAACTCACTCCTAACTTTTCACCAAGTGTTACCAGATGAGCCATCCTTTCCATGAGCCTGCGTGCGAGAAGCTGGGGTTCACTGACCCACCTAAATCTTTATACCTAATATCTGCATTAGAGAGTAGAAAGCTGGAGGTCTTTTTTAGCGTGTTTGAGGAGGATGACCATCAGCTATTACTTTTTACTCACAATCTAGGAAATGGTCACGTATTATAGTCAGCAGAATTTAAGTATTAACTGGTGGTAGGTAATGTTAAATACCAGAATGGATAATCAGATGTTTCAGAAATCTCATTCTTTCAGTGATTTTCTGAAACAATTTTTGTACATCTCACTCTAAAATGTAAACTTTATAGAAAAATTGAAACATGGGGGAAGGATGTTTTATTTTAATTTTCTCAGATAAAAAAGAAAAACTAGAGAAATGAAGAAAGAGAAAGGAAACATGTACAGTATTTTTGAGGCCCAACGACATCATTCAAGGTTGCTTTGATAAGCTGTATTATATATGGGTTAACTTGTAACATTATATTTAGATAAATGAAAGTTTCTTTCTAGTAAGGGGTGTTGGAGATTTTTTAAAGTCCCAGGGCAATTTATTTTTAGTAAGTTTGTGTGTGTGTTGTCATTGTTGTTTTGATCTCTTTGTTACACCTGTAGTCCTGCCTAAAGAGAAATGGGTAACTCTTAAGTTATATTCTAAACCACTTGCAATTCAGGGATTTTAGGATTCTTTGGTAGTGGTCAACCAATGTTAACCTGTTAATCTTTGTGTATGCAATGTTGTCCTTTACTCCCTCTTTTAGGTTCATTTAAAACTCTTGAAATGAAGGCATCAAAACCTGGCTGGTGGCTCCTAGACACAGAAGTTGGAGAAAACCAGAGAGCAGGGATGCAAACACCATTTCTCATCACAGACAGAGGTATCATCCAAGAGCCACATTATTGTTTTAGCGGGAGAGTGCCTGTCCCTAGAGTATTACCAATTTTTAGATTGGAAATATTCAACTCTGAGAACTCTGACATAACAGAGGCATAATCTGTAGCAGTAATTTCTTTTATTCTGACCTATAGTCTGACTATACTGCAAACATCAGTTTTAAGCCAAATGGTTCAAACCAAAGGCATTCCTCTCATTTGAGGAACCAATATAAAGCATCCTCCTTCATGATCTGTGATCCATGGGGAAGTGAACGTAAGAAATTCTCCAGACTCCCAGAGTAGAGGAGGGGAGAGAAACCAGGAATTCAACTGTGACCGAGATAGTCACTGAACTTGGCATTTCAGTATTCGAGAAACACAGTTTCCATCTGTCCATCCGTCTGTCCATCCAACCAGCCAGCCAGCCAGCATTTATTAAGCATCTGTTGAGTACCAAGCACTGTGTCAACATCCAGATAGTTCAGTGGCTAGTATTCCCTTCTTTGATCAGTATATAAATAACATTGTAACTTTCAGGTCAACTTTTGAGAACATAGTCTTATGAGGGATATTACTTAATATTGTAAAATGGCTTATTTTAAGATACAAACAGATGGAAATCAATTTAAAAAGTATTTGCACTTCAGGATAAGTTGTTTTCCACTAGGGCGTCACTAATTTTAATTTCTATTAAAGAACCAGTTCTTGCTAGTACATTTACGATTTTATATTCAGACATATTTAAGTCAGTGCCACACAGGTAGGTGAAAACATCTAATTACTGACCCACTAGATGTATAATCTATAGCCATAGAGATTTTACTTTATTATATGTACTTTCTAAGCAAAAATTATTTATTGTTCTATTTTTTTGTAGACTGTAAAATGCCAATGGGACTAAGCACTGGTCTCATAGCTGACTCACAGATCAAGGCTTCTGAGTTTTGGGGTAAGTAGTAGCATCACAGCCTGTAAAAGACGCCTCCCACAATTGTGCTGTATACGGCCTGCAAAACTGTACATGACAACGCTGCCTATTGAATCCATGGGCCATTGCTCCTCTCTAGGCTTTTCTCTACCACAACATAGTAAAACAGCAGTAAAATATCTAATTACTGACCCACTAGAGGTATAATCTCTAACCGTGGAACTTTTACTTTGTTATATGTATTTTCTAAGCAGAAATTACTCACTACTCTGTTTTTTGTAGAATGTAAGATGTCAGTGGAACTAACCTGTGAAATATTCTAGCCAGATTCACAGGGTCTTATAGGCCAGGTATTACAGTCCCCATTAATAGAGCCCTTTGCTGCACCAACCATGCATCTGTTCAAGAAACTTTTTGTTCACCCACTGTGCGTCAGGAACTCCTCCTAAGTTTCCTCTCTCTGCCTCAAACTCTTCCCAACATCAAAAGATCAATTGTAAGGGATCATGAGGCTCCCATAAATTCCTCCCATGTTTTTCTGTTAGGCAGGCACACTAGGCAGAAACCACATCAACATAACTGAGAAAAAATAAATATGACCTATATGCAGTTAAGGGGGTGGGTGGTAGTTGACAGCTGTCCAAGCACAGGCCTGAAACCAAGATTTCATAATCAGGGACTGATTTAGTAGCTGAGGCCCGTGTCAACTACCTGGTCCCCTAATTGCAACAGAAGTTCCTTTAGGAATCTGGTTTTCCACTGGGACTAAACTCACTTGAGAAATTGCTAGCTGTATGGTGTTTTGTTTTTTTTTAATTCAGAATAAATTTTTTTCTTCCTTTGGATTTAGGTTATTGGGAACCCAAATTAGCAAGACTAAACAATGGTGGATCATATAATGCTTGGATCGCAGAAAAACTTTCAACAGAATTTAACCCTAAACCTTGGATCCAGGTATATCTTATTAACCTGATATATTAACCTGATAATATTTACTGCTACTGTAATAGTAAAAATGTGGGGGGTTTTGTTTTGGTTTTTGTTTTTTGGCAGCGCTGCACGGCTTGTGGGATATTAGTTCCCTGACCAGGGATTGAACCCAGGCCCTCAGTAGTGCAAGTGCAGAGTCTTAACCATTGGCCTGCCAGGGGATTCCCTGTAATAATAAAAATGACAGTGATTTAATAATTTCTTCTTGTTGTTCTTGCAATGTTGTTAGGGGAAATGAAAATTACTAGGTGCTAGGCACCATTCTAAGTACTTTCCATACTCAAAATGAACCCTATGAAGTTATTTCTAGTAATATCCCATTTTACAGATAAAAAAAACCCTAATGCACAGAGGGATTAACTAACTTCCCAATGTCACATACACTAGTTAGTGGTTGAGTTTGGATTCAAGTTCAGGTACCCTGTGCTCAAATACGGATTGCCCCTAGCCATTTTATTAGTTTGTTAGGTGTTGGTTCTTTTTTCTAAAGAAGGTTAGTTGTACAATGAATTAAGGCAGTGTGTGACTTGTTGACAAGGATGGTTCTGCTTAATGGCTTTTCTATATTGCAGGTAGACATGCGAAGGGAAGTCCTGTTCACAGGGATCCAGACCCAAGGTGCCAAACACTACCTGAAGCCTTACTACACCACCGAGTTCTTCGTGGCTTACAGCTCTGACCGGACAAACTGGCGGATCTTCAAAGGGAACAGCACTAGGAACGTGATGGTCTGTGTGCATTGTTGTCTCTTCCACAGCCTAGGGTTACTATATCTTTTTTAAAAATACCTTTCTGGGTGTTATAAATACAAATGGCTTTCTTAGTGTCTTATGGAGGAAAGTGGTAAAATGACGTGTCTATATATTACAAATTAAAGGGATAAGCTTGACTTCTGAAATTTCAAAACTTCATAAAACTTGAAAAAAAAATCTCTTTATAATCAAACTAAATACCCAGACTTCTCAGATTGGCAGATGATATGCAGTAGGGTAGAATATCTGGTCTTGTGCCTTAAAGAACTCATGCTAAAAACTGTCCACCAAGAGTTTTGATTTTACTAACTCTTACATTTTATTTTGTTCTTTATTTCAGTGTAACTGAAGGAGATAGTAGTGTTAATACCAGTAATGCTCTGAGGCAGTGTGATTCTCACATTTTTTTTTTTTTGCTGTCATGCCTGAGGAGTGACTTTCCCCTGTTGGATTGTCCAGGGGCTCAGCCTGTTTATTCCCAATGACCCAATTATACCAGCCCTAATTCTTCCCCTTCTCCCTCACCCCCCTCTTCAAAGAAAGCTATCTGAATGCAAGGAGTCAGCCCACCATTATTACACTGATAACCTTGAATCAGTTTCATTTTTTCTGTAAATCATTTACTATGTTACTATCTTCAATATTATCATTTAGCTATTTCTAATAATAAATTATTTGCACTATACCTTAGAATAGACCATGAAAATCTTAAATTATGGTTCTTACCAATCAGTATTGGAGACAGTACACAAATTGCAGTTCAAGTCCATAGCTTAAAGATTTTTGCATCTATGTTCATGAGGGATATTTGTGTGTAGTTTTATTTGTTTATACTGTCTTTTTTGTTTTAATATCAGAGTAATACTAGCTTCATAAAATAAATTAGGTAGTGTGCTCTTCTATTCTGTTTTCTGGAAGAGATAATCTAGTATTGGTGTTAATTCTTTAAACATTTGGTATAATTCACCAGCAAAACCAGGTGGACCTGGAGATTTGTTTTCTGGGAATTTTAAAATTACAAATTCAATTTCTTTAATAGTTACAGGCTCTTCAAATTACCTATTTCATATGGGGTGAATTTGGATAGTTTGTGTTTTTTCAGTCAATTGGTCCATTTCCTCTAAGTTGTTAAATTTATGTGTAAGGGTTGTTTGTAGTATTCTCTTATTATCCTTTTGATGTCTGCAGGGTCTGTAGTGATATTTCCTATTTCATTTATGATATTGATATTTTGCATCTCTTCTCTTTTTGCTTTGTCAGTCTTGCTAGAGATTTGCCAATTTTTAAAAATCTTTTCGAATAACTAGCCCTTTGTTTCACTGTTGTTATCTATTGCTTTTCTGTTTTCAATATTCGTGATGTCCACTCTTTTGTTTTAGTTGGCTCTTCCTGACACTGTTCTGGCAGGGAAATGGGATGGGGCACAGCCTCTTTACTGCCAGGTAGAGGTCAAATTCCATTCCCTACTTGGCCTCCTCTGTTGATACCTGAGCTGGGACCCCTCCTCTTTGCTGCTGGGGGTGGGGATGGGATGGTATCCACTGACCCTGCAGGAGTGGGAGCCTTATTAGAAGCTGGAAGAGATGAAGATCCTGGGTCTCTATTTGGCTTTCTCTGACACAACCCCAGTCAGGGTGTTGGGGTGCCTCCTTACAGTCTCATGAGCATGGAAGTCTAGGCTCCCCAGTTGGCCTTTGTTGCTGTGGGTAGGGAAGGGGCCACAGTGTTTTCTATTCTATGATGTTTGGCTTGAAGTAGAAAAATTGTTATCTAAAAGTTTTCTGTCTTGTTAGACTGCTCTTTTCTGGTCCTGAGGCTAGAGAAAGAAGGCTTTTGCTGGCTTTTTTTTTTTTTTTTTTTGTCTGCACCTATTCATGTTTTCTGGTTCCTGGCTTCTTTACTTATAAGTCTGTATATGCAGTAAAAAGAAAACCCAGGGGACTCACCACTGTATTGTTCCTTGGGTCCTGAGAACCCTAGCTAGTCTGCCTTTTCTCCACTTTTCAGAGTCTTTTTATGTTTTCAGTTGTACTTATACCATCTTCCTGAAGAGGAAGTATTCCCAGTTATCTTTTAAGACCAAATTAATTTGATTCAGGCTACATGAAAACTTAATATTACAATATTAAATTGGATGAAAATTTTATTATAAAATCACTTTATAGAGAATTGTTATATAACTAAATTTTCCTCTCTTCCTCTAGTATTTTAATGGCAATTCAGATGCCTCTACAATAAAAGAGAATCAGTTTGACCCACCTGTTGTGGCTAGATATATTAGAATCTCTCCAACTAAATCCTATAACAAACCTGCCCTTCGACTGGAGCTGCAAGGTTGCGAGGTTAACGGTAAGGAACATAGATGCATTGTTTTCTAGCTGCCACTCAGAAAATCAAGATTCGGGAGGTATGGGAGAATGGGTAGAATTTTTAGTTCTCTTCACTTAGGCTCCTAGAAAAACCTTTGTGAAACAGAGGTTCCACTCAGGTAAACTCTCATTGTGATCTAGACTGAGACTGGTTCTACCAGCCAGAGGGCAGGCTCTCTGAAGAACTCCTGGATCATATGGATACTGCCTTGACCCTCTAAGGAGGGGCCCTAGCGAAGAATGACCTCCATCAGCCCATTTTCAATAAGAACTGAGAGTCAAACTACGTCTGACTCTTCCAAAGTCTTCCAGCCAGGTCACTCAGACTTTAATGTAATAAAAGTATCTAGCAACATTACTGGCATATATTAGGTGTTCAGTGAATGTTTTTGAAACATAAATCTGCCGCCCAACTTTCTGAAACCTTGCTTGAACTCTGTATTCTGTTTCACACTTTATGTAGGTATCCAAGCCTTTTCTATGTAAGCTTCTATTTTTCAGGGGATGTAATGTGACCTGTGGTATAAATAAATCTAGATAATCATAAATGGCCATAATAAAATTCTACTATATATAACAAAATGCTTAAGGATTTTATCAACTATTCTTCTTCTCTGACTCTTAAAGTGGTGCTTTCCAATTTTTTTCACTTCAAAGCACATGTAAAATATAATATCTGTCTCACAGTCTGGGGTAAAGGAATGAAGCAATCCACCGTGAGCTTGGCTGATCTAGGCACCACCTAGCTGCTCAAGGGCTGAGGGGGGAGGGAGATCAATATACAGACACACCTGTCCAGCAAAAATATTCTTCAACAAGGAAGGCATAATAAAGACATATTTAAGCAATATATATGTATATATGTATGTATGTATGTGTATATATATACATACACACACACACACACACACACACATACAGGCACACCTAAAACTTGCTGTGGCACATCTGTTGGGGAGCTACAGTGCCTTCTCTCAGGGTAGAAGGAAGAAACCACAGCTTACAGTGGAGAAAGCTGAACCTTGGAGTAAGTTTCTTATCAGCTGATAAGAAACTTGTAAGCAGATAACAGTACAATAAACTCTTGATATTCATGAGGGATATGGAAATGGGCATTTTGCCAATGTTCAGATAGCAATGCTATATAACATCATCCACATAAAATGCAAATTTGGGGGATTTCTCTGGCAGTCCAGTGGTTAAGACTTCGCCTTCCAATGCAGGGGGTGCATGTTCGATCCCTGGTGGGGAGTTAAGATCCCACATGCCTCATGGCCAAAAAACCAAAACATAAAACAGAAGCAGTATGGTAACAAATTCAATAAAGACTTTAAAAATGGTCCACATCAGGGAGGGTGGGAGGGAGGGAGACGCAAGAGGGAAGGGATATGGGAACAGATGTATATGTATAACTGATTCACTTTGTTATAAAGCAGAAACTAAAAAAAAAAAAAAAAAAAAAAAAAAGAGATCAACACAATAAACACCAAAAAAAAAAAATTTGGAGAAAGTCAATGCAAAAAAAAAAAATGGTCCACATCAAAAAATAAATTACAAATTTTGATCAGGCAGGAAAACTTGAAACAGCTCTATAAGTCATTATTGTTTTTCTTTCCATATGGTATGTGATGTAACTGGTAGTTTGTTCAGGTCATAGAGTCAAGCTACCCTAAAATGTGACATTCAACAATGTTAGTCTATTTAAAACCTCTATTTTCTATACAAGAAGTATTACTTTTTAAGATCTCTTCACTTTCTTGATGTTTATATAATTAGTATTAGCAGTAAGCTTTCTTCTTTGAAGCCTTTTTTTCATGAAGAAAGTAAGGTATCACTTCAAGAAAATGTCTGCATGATTTGCTAGCAAGAACAAAGTGTCACAAAGATGATGAGGATGGGCAGTCAGCTGGGCTCACTCACTAGATATGTTTCTTACACTCACAGATCAGCTTTGTTGCCTGTGACATTCAAATTCATACCTTGGCAAAATTCTAAAGGGTGTATCACATGAATCGCCCTCAAAGGGTTGGAAATGAAATATTAAATGTGACTACCAAGGTCCCCTATAACTTCTTCTTTGTAGCTTTTCTTAGAAGAAATAGAGTATGTTTTTATATACATAGATACTTTAGGAGTATTGTCTACCTCAAAGCAAAGAACAGAGGTTCCATGACTCACTGAAGGAGGGAAATGAGTTTAGATGTTTAGAACATGGTATTTGATGTCAGACTGCCTGGGCTCAAAGCTAGTTTCTGATTCTTCTAGCAGTGTTATTTTAGTCAAGTTACTTTTTCTTGCTGTGCTTTTGTTTTCTCGTTTGTAAAATGGAGATATTTAAGAGCATTAAGTAATACATGTGAAGCCTGAAAACAGGGTTTAGCACTTGGACAATAAATGTTCATTGCTGTGATGGTTGTTTTTGTCATTACTTAGCAGTAATATTATTTCTTGTCTCCTCTGAAGTACAAAATGCCATGCAAGGAATATCAGTGGTATATAACTAATCACATTACTTTTTTCTTGACAGGATGCTCCACACCGCTGGGTATGGAAAGTGGAAAGATAGAAAACAAGCAAATCACAGCTTCCTCACTTAAAAACTCTTGGTGGGGAGATTACTGGGAACCCTTCCGTGCCCGTCTTAATGCCCAGGGCCGTGTGAATGCCTGGCAAGCCAAGGTGAAATGTCCCCTGCAAATGGAATTCTCTCAGCCTTTCAGAAGAAAGCATAGGCCCTCACTACAGGGAACATGGGGGCCCTGGGAAGCCAGAGTATCATCTCCTGCTTCTGCAGATTATGATCCTAGGTCTGAGAACTAGGATGTGTGTTGTCTTGATAGCTTTAGCTTGAACTTTGGCTCAGAGAGAAGTTATCATCTCTTTGGTCTTGATTTAGACTAGGGGTGGGCAAAATTTTTCTGCAAAGGGCCAGATAATATTTTAGCCTTTGTGAGCCATCATTCTCTGTCGTAACTACTCAACTCTGCCATTGTTGCAGGGAAGCAGCCGTCAACAATACGTAAATGCATGAATATGGCTGTGTTCCAATAAAACCTTATTTACAAAAACAGGCAGTAGGCCAGGTTTGGCCTTGGGCTGTAGTTTGCCAACTCCTGATCGAGACAACTTCCATTAGGGATAAATGACTTAGATTTGCAACATCTTGTCTTCTTTTTGTTCTCTCCAGAATTTAGCAATATTTTTCATTTTCTTAAGAGTGTCATTTAAAGTTTTTTGTTCTCATTTTTTCAGAACTTTGTAACATTCCTTTAGATTATTGGCAGCCTGATAAGATGCTGCAAAACCAGGTTTATAAATCTGTGATCTAAGTTTTGTAAACATCTCTCAGAGAGTTATATTGCCCTTGATATTAGCCCATTGAGTAATTAAGGTAACTTAGTTCTAGGGTAACTGTTAATAATTGACTCATATTTATTTCATTATTTGACTGACCTGAAAAATCTGAACGGCATCAGAAATCAGAACAGTCCAGTCAATCAACTTAATCCAGGTTCCCTATTTTCTGTCCTCCTAACTCCCTCCCTTAAGGAAGCTACACTCCAATTCCCTGGACTCTGTATAGAATCCCACGTCCTAATCTTAAATCAGGCCACCAGATAAAGGAGGAGGGAATGGTGTGATGCAAGGGGAGCAAATAGAAGAGACTATCTGGGCCCAATACAGAGAGTCTTGGGCAACTATGTCTGTGCCTTGAGACTCATTTCTGGACCATCACAGAAACACAGAATCACAGAATGTTAGAAAGGCAAAGCGTTTTACAAAGCATCTGGTCCAGATTTTCCTTTTAAGTCCAAACGCAAAAGAGCTTAAATAATTTTAGTTAGCCTGGTGGCGGAATCAGGGATCCCACTTTCCCGATAGACAAATCTATGCTCCTTGCACCATTTGAAGCAACCCAAGCACCTCATTTTGCAATTTTGCAAAGGGGGGAACTGAGACCCACAGAAGTTAAAGTAATAAAAGTAATAATGTTGTGTAACATTATATTGATTTAATTTCTATAATATAAATACAATAAAATAAATATAACTAAAATAAAGGGATTTTCCTGGAGTTCCAGTGGTTAGGACTCCGCTTCCACTGCCAGTTTCCTGGGTTTGATCCCTGGTGGGGGAACTAAGATCTTCAAGCCATGCAGCACGGCCAAAAATAAAAAGTTAGAGGGTATCAACCAGTTCTTTCCCAGATGCCCCTTTAGACCTGTTCATGGTGTAACCTTGTCATCCAACCCTCCATTTTACAGCCTTTAAAACAATTTTTCTCTATATATAATTTGCTCTTAGTTTTGTGATATAGTAAAGGCTGCAAAGATAAAAGTCTAACTTTAATTTTTAAAGCTGTCATTTTAAATCTGGAATTTTAGGTCAAAACTGTTTGTTTCACTTAACCTTCAATAGTATGAAATGTCATGTACAGGGTTTCTTTAGAGAGGTGGAAGATCTAAGCCAGACATATGCAGGTATGCACACGGACTGAAGTGCCTCTACCTCTTTGATGCCTCCAAAAAAAATTTATACCTACAAAGCTCCCCTAGCTATCTATATGCATTCTGTATCACTCGTACAACCTTGATTTGAAGACACACTAAAACACCACCAGATGTCACTAGAGGGTGTTATAAAATTAACCAAAATTATCTAATACGATCATTATAATTCACATACATATGTGACTACACATATACATACATATGTGACTACACATATACATACATATGTGTATACACATATACATACATATGTGTATACACATACAGACATGCACATATAAGTGATGTTGAGAAAATATATCAATATTCATTATTTCATATGAATTGAATGAGACTATGGGGCATGATAAACCTCCCAAAGATGAAAATTAATCTCAGATTACTCTAAAACTCAATTAGTCTTTCTGATCCTCTTTCTCCAAGAGCCTATCATCAAATTAGGCATTTTGTTAGGCCAGAGACAGGACAACTACTATGCCATACCCAGCCCTGGGTGTAGCTTTATTAGGTCTCTCAGATATTACATTTATTTGAAATATCAGAAAAGAAGAAATTGGACTACTTCCCCTATTGGACATTAGCAATGGAAAGAAAAGTGGGGTTTTTCTAAAATAAGTTAAATTGAGAGAGGATACTATCTAATTCTTTCTCAGATAACTCTTCAGTAATATCACCATAGCATTTAAATAAACTTGCTTAAGAGAAAAATATTTAAAATTTAGCAATTTAATAGTTTAGTATTAAATTAATTAATTAATTTAGTAATTTAGCAATTTAATACTTTTTCTCAAATAAAATGTATTTATTTGTTGAGCACCTTCTGTGTGCCATACATCATGGTGAACACCTGAAAACAAAACTAAGTCCCTGCCCTCAAAGAGTAAGGAACACAGGTAAACAAATAACTGTTGCACAATGTGTGAAATATTCCAAAAGTTTATAAACCTGCTGACAATAAACAAGAAGGAACAGGGAAGGATTCTAGGAGAAAGGGAATCCTCAGGGATGAGACAGAAAAGAAATCCTTCCAGCTCAGTGCATTTCTGAGTATCTTGGTCTAAAAAAGCATTGTTCTAATCATTTTCATAGGCAAACAACAACAATCAGTGGTTACAAATTGATCTGCTCAAAATCAAGAAGATAACAGCGATTGTAACACAGGGTTGCAAGTCTCTGTCCTCTGAAATGTATGTGAAGAGCTACACCATCCAGTACAGTGACCAGGGAGTTGAATGGAAACCTTACAGAGAGAAATCCTCGTTGGTGGACAAGGTACAGGGGTATCTTGGCAAAAAGAAAACAATTTGAAAACTGCTATGATGAGAACAGAACCTCAAATTTGCAAATAGTTCTTTGTATTTAATAAGCATGCACTGACATGCGTCACTCTTTGAGTCTTCTAAGTCCTGGCTCTGTAAGTGGCTGGTCTTGGGACAGGGACCATGCACACTATCTTTCTGCTTTGACTGAGCCACCTATAAAAGAATGAGGACAAAACAGCAGGGGGTGGTGTGAAGTTTAATTAGCTCTGATTGAGAAAGATGGTAAAAGGGTTGTCTCAGCCTGCTTGGACTGTATTACAAATTACCATAGACTGGGTGACAAACAAAAAACACATATTTGTCACAGTTCTGGAGGCTAGAATCCTAGATGAGGGTGCCAGCGTGGTTGGGTTTTTGGTGAGGGCAGTCTTCCTGGTTGTGCTTTCATATGGCCTTCCTTGGTGCGTGCACACACAGAGACGCCATGAGGGCCCTACCCCAATCCTAGCCCTAATCATCTCCCAAAGGACCCACCTCCTCATATCATCCCATTGAGGATTAGGGTTTGAACATATGAATTTTGGAAGGATACAAACATACAGTCTGTAACAGGGGTCTAGAAAACCTTCTACCATATTAGCATTAGCTTGGATGTACTTGTTATTCATGGCTGATCACATACCCATGGCCATATACCTTTCTGTGTCATATTGTTATTCAAACAATTGTTATCCTTCCTGATGAGGAGACTAATTTCCTGCAAGATGAACTATTCCATTATACTCCTAAATTCCTTAGTTATACGGTTTTAAAATACTACCAGAGGCAAAGCTAAGGAGATGAACCTAATATTCCAGGAATGGGAATTGGGCTGAAACCAGTAGGAGGGGCAACACAGGAGAAGGGGATGGACATTTATGCTCATCATGGGCTCAGCACTTAATCTCAGTTAATGGATTTTAATCTCTTTCTCTCTAAACCCCTGGGTTGTTTATTTGTTAGGTTTGGTTTGGTTTATTTCTCACTGTATCAAGATATCCTCATAGTAGGGCAAAAATAATTTTTATAAACAAATAGTGACTTAGCTTCTGATGTGTGTAAATCTTGGGGAACTTGCTGGGGATGACAGAAACACACCTAAAACACAATTTAGTTGATGATATAGGGCATATGACAAAAAGGATAAATAAAAATACATGATGCATTTTATTTTAAAAGTTAGTAATAGCTAACCATTTATTGGTGCCCATTATCTGGCACTTAATAAAGACTTGTCATATGTTTACATACTCTTTAAAATCTTTACAACAACTTCTCTGAGGTAAAATTTATTATCCCCATTTTGCCAATAAGGAAATGGATAATCAGAGACTATAAGTAATTTGCTCAAAGTCACATAGCTACAAAGGGGCTAAAGGCAGATATGCTTTTGCGGCTGCCCCACAGCACCATATCAGATTTCTTTATTTTTCCCTGTTTCAACTCAGATCACTGATGAGGTGATATCACTAAAGAGGTATGTCTGGAGTGTGAGCTCATAATTGATTGAGGATCATCTTTGTGATAATGTTGTATGTGTTCATTAATGCCCACAGTTTGAACTAAAAGGATAAAAAATTATGTTTTTAAAATTGAAATACAGTTGATATACAATATTATGTTACTTTCAGGTATAAGAATTTTATGCCCATTATGCCATCCTTAAAGATTTTCTCATATTTTGCTTTCAGATTTTTGAAGGAAATAATAATATCAACGGACATGCGAAGAACTTTTTCAACCCACCAATCATTTCCAGGTTTATACGCATCATTCCTAAAACATGGAATCAAAGCATTGCACTTCGCCTGGAACTCTTTGGCTGTGATATTTAACAGAATTGATAATTCTAAAAGATAGGAGGGACTCAAAGATATCAAACCATTTAGAGTGGACAATGTATTTTAGAGCTATTTTAAATATTAAAATTTTTCCACTATTTCTCTTTTTTCTATTAGAGAATAAAATTTTATATGTGAAACCTTTATAACTTCTTATAACCACTAAGTAAGATGATGACTATTATCTCTGCAATAATTTGAGTATAGATGGGAAAATATCAAGAACCAACAAGAAAAGGCTTATCTTTCACTGATTAAAAATTCTATATAAAGTAATATTCATGTAGTTCACATTCTTCATTATAGTTCTCAAACCCTATACACATTAATAAAAGAGATATTACTCTTTTAAACCATTATAAACCCAGATAACTTTCATTCCTATATTTTTCTTTTAAAAAACTATGATTTAAGAGTATAGGAAACAAACAGTATTTCTCAATGGTTTGTTTTTCTTGACAGTGGAGAGAAAAAGTCTTGCTATGTGAAATGACACGTGCTTAAAATACCCTACCTTACTGACATGATAATGATTTTTCTGACCCTCCACGAGTAAAGATACAAGTAAGCATGTTTTCAGTGGTCCCGCTGGACTTGTGAATCTGGCCTGGTCTCCCTTGGAACTGATTGCATATATTGATGTTCAGGGTTAGGGATCATTAATAGAACAGATCTAAAATAACCATGGGATGGGTGAACATGTAACCTTGGCTTCATTCTAGCTGGTAGTACATGGCACACTGTTTCAAAACACAGGCTCACCTACAGGAAAGTGAATACCTGTAATACAGAGCGTTGGAACCCTTGGCCCAAATGCAGCTGTTCTTGCTAGAACTGGCCCCTGGCCAAAGTGGCAAACAGTTGAAATTCTCTCTCAGTGCCTTTCTCTTTATGGTCCCAGCCCCCACCTCTCCCTTCCCCTTTCAAGCACTCCCTTCCCTGGGAACTTGGCATCTAATAATTTTACAGACATTGTGAGACTGAGAAGCCTTCTGGTATCCTCTAAGTCACAGGGGAGAGTGACGCTAGGGTGACATCAAAATAGATAGGGTGACGCTATCTATTTTAGTGGAACAAACCACTCCAAAACTTAGTGCTTAAAACAACCACTAATTTATTATTTCTCATGATTCTGTAGGTTGACTGGGCACAGCTGGGTGGTTTTACTGCTGGCTTCATTTGGGGTCTCTAGTGAGTTTACAGTTAGACAGTGACTGTAGCCAGAGTCATCAGGAGGCTCAACTGACTGTTGGGAAAGCTGGTCCTCTGTCCCTCTCCAAGTAGTTTCAGATTCTCTCTTCATTTCATGGCTTCTCCACGTGGTCTGTTCATTTGGTGTCTCCAACAAGTGATCTAGACTTCTTATAGGGTAATAGAGGCTCCCAAAAGCAAGTTTGTTCAAGAGGTAGGAAGCAGAAGCTGCCAGTCCTTATTTTTTTTAAACAGATTTTTATTGGAGTATAATTGCTTCACAATACTGTGTTAGTTTCTGTTGCACAACAAAGCAAATCAGCCATATGCATACACATGTCCCCATATCCCCTCCCTCTTGAGCCTTCCTCCCATCCTCCTTATCCCACCCCTCTAGGTCATCGTAAAGCACCAAGCCGATCTCCCTGTGGTACGCTGCTGCTTCCCACCAGCCAACTATTTTACATTCGGTAGTGCGTGTATGTCGATGCTACTCTCACTTTGCCTCAGCTTCACCCTCCCACCCCATGTCCTCAAGTCCATTTTCTATGTCTATCTTTTTATTCCTGCCTGGCAACTAGGTTCATCAGTACCATTTTATTTTTTAGATTAGATATATATGTGTTAGCATATGGTATTTATTTTTCTCTTTCTGACTTATTTCACTCTGTATGACAGTTTCTAGGTCCATCCACCTCACTACAAATAACTCAATTTCGTTTCTTTTTATGGCTGAGTAATATTCCATTGTATATATGTGCCACATCTTCTTTATCCATTCATCTGTCGATGGACACTTAGGTTGCTTCCATGTCCTGGCTATTGTAAATAGTGCTGCAATGAACATTGTGGTACATATCTCTTTTTGAATTATGGTTTTCTCAGGGTATATGCCCAGTAGTGGGATTGCTGGGTCATATGGTAGTTCTATTTTTAGTTTTTTAAGGAATCTCCATACTGTTTTTCATAGAGGTTGTATCAATTTACATTCCCACCAACACTGCAAGAGGGTGCCCTTTTCACCATACCCTTTCCAGCATTTATTGTTTCTAGATTTGTTGATAATTGCCATTCTGACCAGTGTGAGGTGATATCTCATTGTAGTTTTGATTTGCATTTCTCTAATAATTAGTGATGTTGAGCATTTTTTCATGTGCCTCTTGGCCATCTGTATATCGTCCTTGGTGAAATGTCTATTTAAGTCTTCAGCCCATTTTTTAACTGGATTGTTTGTTTTTTTTGATATTGAGCTCCATGAGCTGTTTGTATATTTTGGAGATTAATCCTTTGTCCATTGTTTCATTTGCAAATATCTTCTCCCATTCTGAGAGTTGTCTTTTTGTTGTCTTGTTTACCGTTTCCTTTGCTGTGCAAATGCTTTTAAGTCCCATTTGTTTATTTTAGTTTTTATTTCCATTACTCTAGAGGTGGGTCAAAAAAGATCTTGCTGGGGTTTATGTCAAAGAGTGTTTTTCCTATGTTTTCCTCTAAGAGTTTTATAATGTCTGGTCTTACATTTAAGTCTTTAATCCATTTGGAGTTTATTTTTGTGTATGGTGTTAGGTAGTGTTCTAATTTCATTATTTTACATGCAGCTGTCCAGTTTTCTCAGCACCACTTATTGAAGAGGCTGTCTTTTCTCCATTGTATGTTCTTGCATCCTTTGTCGTAAATTAGGTGCCCATATGTGCGTGGGTTTATCTCTGGGCATTCTATCCTGTACCATTGATCTATATTTCTGTTTTAGTGCCAGTAACATACTGTCTTGATTACTGTAGCTTTGTGGTATAGTTTGAGGTTGGGGAGTCTGATTCCTCCAACTCCATTTTTCTTTCTCAAGATTGCTTTGGCTATTCGGGGTCTTTTGTGTTTCCATATGAATTGTAATTTTTTTTCTAATTCTGTGAAGAATGCCATTGGTAGTTTGAAAGGGATTGCATTGATTCTGTAGATTGCTTTGGGTAGTATAGTCATTTTTACAATATTGATTCTTCCCATCCAAGAACATGGTATATTTCTCCATTGTTTATGTCATCTTTGATTTCTTTCATCAGTGTTTATGGTTTCCTGAGTACAAGTCTTTCATCTCCTTAGGTTTATTCCTAGGTATTTTATTCTTTTTGTTGCAATGGTAGATGGGAGTGTTTCCTTAATTTCACTTTCAGAAATTTCATCATTAGTGTATAGGAATGCAAGAGATTTCTGTGCATTAATTTTGTATCCTACAACCTTACCAAATTCACTGATTAGTTCTAGTAGATTTCTGGTGGCATCTTTAGGATTTTCTATGTATAGTAACATGTCATTGGCAAACAGTGACAGTTTTACTTCTTTTCCAATTTGTATTCCTTTTATTTCTTTTTCTTCTTGGATTGCTGTGGCTAGGACTTCCAAAACTATGTTGAATAAGAGGGTGAGAGTCTTGTTCCTGATCTTAGCAGAAATGCTTTCAGTTTTTCACCACTGAGTATGATGCTTGCTGTGGGTTTGTCATATATGGCCTTTATTATGTTGAGGTAGGTTCCCTCTATGCCCATTTTCTGGAGAGTTTTTATCATAAATAGGTGTTGAATTTTGTCAGAAGTTTTTTCTGCATCTATTGAGATGATCATATGGGTTTTATTCCTTAATTTGTTAATGTGGTGTATCACATTGATTGATTTGTGTATATTGAAGAATGCTTGCATCCCTGGGATAAATCCCACTTGATCAAGGTGTATGATCCTTTTAATGTGCTATTGGATTCTGTTTGCTAGTATTTAGTTCAGGATTTTTGCGTCTGTGTTCATCAGTGATATTGACCTATAATTTTCTTTTTTTGTGATATCTTTTGTGGTTTTGGTATCAGGGTGATGGTGGCTTCATAGAATGAATTTGGGAGTGTTTCTTCCCCTGCAATTTATTGGACGAGTTTGAGAAGGATCGGTGTTAGCTCTTCTCTAGATGTTTGATAGAATTTGCCTGTGAAGCCATCTGGTCCTGGGATTTTGTTTGTTGGAAGATTTTTAATTATGGTTTCAATTTCATTACTTGTGATAGGTCTGTTTATATTTTCTAATTCTTCCTGGTTCACTCTTGGAAAATTGTACCTTTCCAAGAATTTGTCCATTTCTTCGTGGTTGTCCATTTTATTGGCATAGAGGTGCTTGTAGTAGTCTCTTAGGATGCTTTGTATTTCTGTGGTGTCTGCTGTAACTTCTTTTTCATTTCTAATTTTATTGATTTGTGTCCTCTCCCTTTTTTTCTTGATGAGTCTGGCTAAGGGTTTATCACTTTTGTTTATTTTCCCAAAGAACCAGCTTTTAGTTTTACTGATCTTTGCCATTGTTTTCTTCGTTTGTATTTCATTTATTTCTGCTCTGATCTTTATGATTTCTTTCCTTCCACTGACTTTAGGTTTTGTTTGTTCTTCTTTCTCTAGTTGTTTTAAGTGTATACCTTGGCTTTTGTGAAAATGCTGTAAGGAACATGGGAGTGCAGATATGTCTTCAAGCTAGTGGTTTTCTTTCCTTTGGATATATACTCAGTAGTGGTATTGCTGGATCATATGGTAGTTTCATTTCTAATTTTTTGAGGAATCTTCATACTGTTTCCCATAGTGGCTGTACCAGTTTACATTCCCACTAACAGTGTACAAGGGCTCCCTTGCTCTACATCCTCACGAACACTTGTTATTTCTTAGCTTTTTGATAATAGTTATTCTAACAGGTTAGGTGATATCTCTTTATAGTTTTGATTTGCGTTGCCATGGTGATTAGTGACATTGAGTATCTTTTCATATACCTGTTGGCCATCTGTATGTCATCTTTAGAAAAATGTCTTTTCAGGTTTTGCCCCTTTTTAAATTGAGTTATTTGGTGTTTTTGCTCTTGAGTTCCTGAAATATTTAGGATATTAATCTCATGTTGATTATGTAGTTTGCAAACATTTTCTCCCATTTCATAGGTTGCCTTTGTACTTTGCTGATGGTTTCCTTTACTGTACAGAACTTTTTTAGTTTGGTAAGTTCCATTTGTTTACTTTTGCTTTTGTTGCCTGTGCTTTGGGTGTCATATCCAAAAAAATCATTGCCAAGAAAAATGTCAAGGAACCATCCCATATATTTTATTTTAGAAGTTTTATGATTTCAGATCTTGCATTCAAGTCTTTAATACATTTCAAGTTGATTTTTGTGTATGGTGTAAGATAGAGGTCCAATTTCATTCTTTTGAATGTGGATTTTGAGTTTTCACACAATTTGTTGAAGAGACTATCCTTTCCCCATTGTGTATTTTTGGTACCTCTGTCAAAAATTAATGGACCATATCTTCATGGGTTAATTTCCGGGCTTTGATTCTGTTCCATTTGTCCTTGTGTCTGTTTTTATGCCAATACCATAATGTTTTGATTACTATAGCTTTATAATATAGTTGAAATCAGGAAGTGTGATGCCTCCACCTTTACTCTTTGTGTTTATGATTGCTATAGCAATTCAGGGTCTTTTGTGGATCCATAGAAATTTTAGGATTGCTTTTTCTATTTCCATGAAAAAGAGCCATTGAAATTTTTAGAGGGATTGCATTGAATCTGTAGACTGCTTTGGATAGTATGGACATTTTAACATTATACATTCTTGCAATCCATGATAGAAAACATCTTTCCATTCAATTGTGTCTTTGATTTCTTTTCTCAATGTTTTATACTTTTCAGTGTACAGATCTTTCACTTATTTGAGAAAATTTATTCCTAAATATTTATTCTTTTTGATTCTGTTATAGATGGGATTGTTTTAATTTCTCTTTTCTAGTTCATTGTTAGTGTATAGAAATGCAACTAGTTTTTGTTTAATGATTTCATATCCTGCAATTTTACTGAATTCATTTACTAATTCCAAAGGTTTTTTAGTTGAGCCTTTAGGATTTTCTACATATAAGATCATATCATCTGCAAATAACAATTTTACATGTTCCTTTCAGATTAGGATATCTTTTATTTTTTTCTTGTGTAATTCCTCCCGCTATAACTTCCATATATTGAATAGAAATGGTGAACGTAGGCATCCTTTTCTTATTCCTGATCTTAAAGGAAAAGTTTTCAGCTTTTCACCATTGAGTATGATATTAGTTGTGGGCTTCTCAGATATGCTCTGTATTATGCTGAGGTGCATTTCAGCTATACCCAACTTGAGAGTTTTTACCATGAAAGGATGTTGAATTTTGTCAAATACTTTTTCTGCATGTATTGAGATGATATGATTTTTATCATTAATTTTTTAATGTGGTATATCACATGTTTTGATTTGCATATGTCAAACCAGGAATAAATCCCATGTGATCAGAGTATGATCCTTTTGATGTACTGTTGAATTCAGTTTGCTAAAATTTTGATGAGCATTTTTTTTTTTTTTTTTTTTTTTTTTGCGGTATGCGGGCCTCTCACTGTTGTGGCCTCCCCCGTTGCGGAGCACAGGCTCCGGACGCACAGGCTCAGCGGCCATGACTCACGGGCCCAGCCGCTCCGCAGCATATGGGATCCTCCCAGACCGGGGCACGAACCCGTATCCCCTGCATCGGCAGGCGGACTCTCAACCACTTGCGCCACCAGGGAGGCCCGATGAGCATTTTTGTATCTATGTTCATCAAGGATATTGGCCTGTAATCTTCTTTTGTGTCCTTATCTGGCTTTGGTATGAGTATAATGTTGGCCTTGTAATATAAGTTTAGGAATATTCTCAGTTCTTCAATTTTTTGGAAGAGTTTGAGAAGGATTGGTATTAATTCTTCCTTACGTGTTCAGTAAAATTCAACTGTGAAGCCATCTGATCAGTTTCTGGATATTTACCTTGTTCTTCTGTTTGGAATATATCTTCCTGTTCCTTCCTTTTTCTTGACTCTCTACATTTGTTTCTGTGCATTAGATAAAACAGCCACCTCTCCCAGTCTTGACAGACTGCCTTGTGTAGGAGATGAACCTCATCAGTCAGCCCACCTGAGCTCCTGGTTGCCTCTCAAACCTCTGTGATTGACCAAGCCACCTTCTTTGCTCCTAGTGGCTCCCAGTAGATTAGGTTGTGCCAAGACCTGCCACTGTCCCATAGGCAATGGGAAATGCCCACACGGCTGTTCAGGGTCCTGGAGGACTGTTAACTGCCTGCCCCATCAGCTCTCTGATGAAGGCTAATTGGAAGCTTGACTTTCGAGCAGCAGCTAAGAAAGTCAGGACATTAGATATGCAGTATAGACCTATCAGGGAGAAACTTGGAAATGGGTGTTTTTGCCCACTCACTCTGCTGAGCCAGAAGCAACAGTCTCTGGTAGGACTTGTGCACACATACAGAGCCATCTCTTTGTTTTCTGTGGTCCTGGGAGACTTGTAAATGCCAAGCCTCATCAGTACCCAGAGCTAGGTGATTTGCGAGCCAGTCCCTCATGTGGCAGCTGTGATATTTGATGTGCTACATGGGTGGGTATGTTTCTCCCAGGGAGAAGTTGGAGACTTGGTTTACCGCTGTAGCAAGCTAGGGGATACAGCAGGGGATATACCCACCAACTCTTTCAGGCTCCTGGGAGGATCCCAGTCAGCTTCCACATGCAGGCTGATTAGAAGGCAGAACCTCAAATAGCAGCTGGGAAAGTATACAGTCAAATCCCTTCTAGGGAGAAACCGGGAAATGAATGCTGTTCTCTCTGTGCTGAGCCATGGGAGGGAATAGCTATGAGAAGTGCTTGCATGCTTGTTAGAAAATTGCTTTTTTAATTTTAATACGGTCCTGTGGGACTCTGACTGCCAAGCTCTGTTGGATATCAGAGCTAGGTGATTTGAGCTCGCATTCCTCAGGTGGCAGTTTCAAAAGTTGGGGCACAAATTTCAAGGGAGAAGCTGTTAACTTGGTTTTTGTTGTTGTTGTTGTTGTTGTGAGCCAGAAGAAGAATGTAGGGGAAGTGCCCACCAGCTCTTTTAGGCTCTTGGGATCCCAGTCAGCATCCAGACACAGGCTGATTAGAAGCCAGACCCTCAGGCAGCAGCTAGGAAACTGTGCAGTCAAATCCCTTCTAACAGAAATTGGGAGAAGGGAGTTTTTGACTGCCCCCTTTGAACTGAGCCCTGGGGTATAACTGCAGGGAGTGCTCATGTGCTCCTTTAACCACTCCTCTGTTTGCTATGGTCCTGTGGGACTTGTGAATGCCAAACTCGACTGGCTCTCTCAGCTGGGTGATTTGGGCATTCCCATTCCTCAGGTGGCAGTTGTAAAAGTTGGGGCACTAGATGTGTGATCCAAACCTTTACTCACAGGGAGAAGCTGAGAAGTTTGGGGTTCTCTCCTGAATGAAAGGCACTCTGCTGGGGGTCGGGTTTATGGTCAATATGTATTCTCAGCCCTTCCTACCCGTTTCGATGTGGGCATTTTCTCAGTCACCCAATGTGTAGGAGTCACTCAATTTGTTTCTAGATTTCTCTCAAAGGAAACTGACCCATGTGTAGCTGTATATTCAGTGAATCTGTGGGAGGAAGGAAAGTCTGGAGCCCCCTATCTCGCCACTTTGGTCAGTCTAAAACATTGGCTTTCTAATATTGTATTCCCATTATTGCTTCCCTCTAATGATTCATGCCACTGTTCCACCAAAATTTCTCTTATTTGCATTCTGTTAAGAGAAAAAGAGTGTGTCTAAATGGGAAGGAAAAATTCCTTTGGCCTCTCCAGGGTCAGCCTCAAGGGTGTGTGATCTGTTCAGTTACAAAGAGCCTCCATGCCCAGAGGGGCCCCGTGCTTAGTTTAAGGCTCTGTGGTCACCCTCGTGAATTTCTTAATAATTTTTTAACAAGGAGTCTGACAGTTTCATTTTGCAATGGGCCCCACAAATTACGTAGCTAGTCCTGGGTCCCTCTACTGAACAAATGGGCAGGATCTCTTCCAATCTAGAATCTACCAAAGTATAATAGGGCAAGGATATAATAGGAGTGATAGGGGAAGAGATGAGAATGGAGCATGAGGTCCAGCTTCATTACCCTATGTAAGAAAAAACTAGGGACTTCCCTGGTGGTGCAGTGGTTAAGAATCTGCCTGCCAATGCAGGGGACATGGGTTCAAGCCTTGGTCCTGGAAGATCCCACATGGCGTAGAGCAACTAAGCCCATGCACCACAACTACTGAGCCTGTGCTCTAGAGCCCGCGAGCCACAACTGCTGAGTCCACGCACCACAACTACTGAACCCACACACCACAACTACTAAAGCCTGCGTGCCCTAGAGCCCATGCTCCACAACAAGAGAAGCCACCACAATGGGAAGCCTGCGCACCACAATGAAGAGTAGCTCCTGCTCGCCACAACTAGAGAGAGCCTGCGCGCAGCAATGAAGACCCAGTGCAGCCAAAAAAATAAATAAAATAAAATAAGGCCACAAAGTTTCAACAACCTGCCTGATGCTATGGTTTGTTTATGTCAGAGCTGAAACCAGAAACCAGATGATCAGATGCCCAGTCTTTCTTTCAGTCTGGTTTCTCTTCCATACAATGGAAATTATAATGTTTATGATCCATGGGTTATATCTGATGCCGTGTAGAAATATTAAAACCCCTTATTTTGACATAAGCATTTCCATAATTTTATTCTTCTCTTTGAAGTCATTTAGATAAAATTAAACATTTGCTATGTAGTACATCCTCCACTGACATAACATAACAGATAGCAAGCAAACATACTGCTTGCTGTATCATAACTAGTTGCTATGGAAAGGAGTTAAATGACTTGCAGTAGAATCATGACTCGGAAGAGGAAACCAACAGATAATATCCTAAACATTATTAATTATTCTAATTGATAACTGGAAAAGATGGGCTGTGAGTGTATCACAATTATGAAAGGGTCACAGGAAACATGGAATTAGTTCTCCATGCTTTTTTCAGATTGTTAAAAGAAATTACAAACTGCATGTCTCTTTTTAGAATAACTTTGAATAATCACTCTATTTTGAGTTCAGGACATTTTGGCAAACTTGGGGAAAAAGCATTCACCAAATAGCTTGGATCCTCCGAAGAGCCATGAAGATTTCACCATTTATTTCTCTGGATGGACTAAGAAGGAGCAAGTCACGGGGCAGTAGATTTTGGTTCTATAATTGGCATGTGCCCTAAGGCAGTGGGCCTAACACACACTTAAAAATATCTGAAGGTTCCATGCTACCATTTTTATTGTGTGGGTGTTTTTTTTTTTCTAATAGAGTTATTTTATGGAAAAGTCTGAATGCTTAATTCTTCCAAGTTCTTATGGTTTTATAGACTAGAGATAGGAAAAGTAGTAGGACACAGGCAGATAAAATGATTTTGCCTCGTTCAACTGTACCTAGCCAGAGTCCTGAAAATTGTGAAGGCTGTACTTTTCTGTAATGAACCAAATAGGTCTTTAAAAATTTATCAGCTGGTGATGATAGTGTAGTTTGATATCTTCCAGATATTATAAAGAATCTTCTCTGCCTTCCTATCAGCTAATATTCTAAATCAAAGATTCTCATACTTCTTCAGGAGGCAACATAATTGGAAAGCACCAGACTCTTAGCAAAAAATAAAACTCAAATGACTAAACACAACATAATTTTATGTATATATGAATGAATATATTTATGTATCTCTCATCCTGTTCTTCCAAAAGAGTTAAGGTCGCTTAAAAGAAAACATAAAATACTACTAGATAACATATGTTAGAAGTAAGAGAGAAAGCAAAAACAGAGGAAGGACCATAAACAGGAAGTATAAAATTGCACACCATAAAGCCCTCCACCTTGCTATGGGTGGGGCTTGGGTTTACCAGGAAGTTTGTAAATACCAATGTAAAAAGAAAAGCCTTACCAGCTATACAATTCAGTGTCCCTGAAAAATGCCCCAGGGCTTCCCTGGTGGCGCAGTGGTTGAGAGTCCACCTGCCGATGCAGGGGACGCGGGTTCGTGCCCCGGTCTGGGAGGATCCCACGTGCCGCGGAGCGGCTAGGCCCGTGGGCCGTGGCCGCTGGGCCTGCGTGTCTGGAGCCTGTGCTCCGCAGCGGGAGAGGCCACAACAGTGAGAGGCCCGTGTACCGCAAAAAAAAAAAAAAAAAAAAAAAAAAAAATGCCCCAAAGAGCACTTTTTTTGATACTGAAATTAAATTTCGCCCAAAGATCCATAGAAAGAGGCCACCATATAATGTGCAGAGCATTCTTGTTTTTAACAAGAGCAGATTTTAGAAGCTTGTTTCCCGTGTATCCTTCAGGAGGGGCTGAAGGATTCCCACCAAAGCACACTTCAGCGAAAGCAAGTCTACAGAGGCCAGTACTAATGTGATCCAACGGCGTCGCTCTCTCCTGGTCTGGTAGATTTTATAGTTCCTCAAGGAAAATTGTTTTCCTTCAGACAACAGCTTATATCATAAATATTGTTTTTCCTAAGTCATGATTTTGATACCAATTCAATGACAATGACCTCAAGATTAAACACTGAACTAATTTTTTTGCAAAGTTGTTATGTTCTTGCACCAGATTATATTATAAACAAATTATAGTAGATGCCAAATATTTCAGAAAAATTAATGGGAGAAAAAATGTAAATTGAGAAAATTATTTCCATTAATCTAATTTTTTCCTATAATTTTGGACTAGACCACCATTCTATTTTGGTAGTAGAACACCTTAATCTAGCTCACAGAAGAATACCTATGGTAAACCCATCAACATTCAAACATAAGTATAGACATAATCCGTCTATTTAGTACAGATTAATCATTTCTAATAATCGCCTTTCCTGAAAATGAATATAACATGTTTGGGAGTCTTTCAATTCAGTTAAACAAATATTTATTTGTTAATCCTTTATAGAACTCAAAGAACTAACAGAGGTATTTACAAATTTCTAGTTATTAAGGCCTGGTTTGAGTAATTACATATTGATCTCTTCTTAAGAGCTAACAATATTTTATGGTGTGTTGTTATATTAACACTCAGTACAATGGACCCTAAACAAACAGTTTCTCCCAGAATTTGAAATCATTTGGACTATAGCCTAGATTTTGAAACATAAATAATGTTATGAGCTCCCTGGATGAGGTATTTGCTTTAAGAAGGTACCATTTATCAAGATGAAAGCTTTGCAAATAAACCCAGGTTTATATTTAACTACCTTCCCTCATTCCCCTCTCCAACACACAACGCTGTTTCCCTAACACTTTATTCACTCTACTTTTTCAATATTCACAAGATGTAAGCATTTTTCTCTTTTTCACACTAAGAGAACTTCTTTCAAAATAATCAGTTTTATCCTCTATATCCTCTGCTTTACCAAGACACATCTTGTCATCCTATGTTTAGCCCCCTTTAAAGTACTGTTCTACTTAAAGCTAATGCCACATTTTAAAAAACACCCTTTCTAATGATGTTCTGCAGTTTCTTACAATCTAAATTTGTATGAATGTGGAGGGATGTTAAATTCGATTGCAGGCTTTTCCTAGAATATATACTTGGAGTGCAAGGGTTCCAGCTGATTTCTTAAATTCTTATCCTATTCTTTTATTTTCTATCTCTGACCTTTGATCTGTCTGACTTTGAACTATTAAGGATCTCCTAGTAAACATTAGTAGCCTTTTAGTTTTTATTTTCTTCTTTCTTTTTTCATTTTCTCTCTTCCTTTTTTTTGCAGAGAAAATGACCTTTTTATCATGTTTCTTTCTCCTTTGTCTATCAAGGCTTGCATTCAATGAAAATTGAATCTCTCAGGAGCAAATCTGTCCTCAGTCAAGTCACTGATTACATATTAAGTGCCAGGCACCCTATGGCTGGCTACCTTACCAAGAAATGAAAATGTCCTTTCTGTTAATAAGGATTCAGCCAAGAACTCTCAGCCTCAGAATAGGGAGGAAATACATGTCTCACCGAAGCGAGCACAGAATAGGGAAGAAATAAAAGGTAAACATCTTAATGGGAGTTCGGGGTTATGAGAACCTGGACAGAAGATCCTGAACTAGCATTTAGATTAAGAGTTGGGAAGAGCATTTCCCTACTAATCTCTTCTATCTGGGTAGACTTTACATAAAATGCTTTCAGCCCTTAATTTAAAAATACCTCACCAAACCACATGGAGACTATATAACTAAGTGAGAGGAGAGAAAGTAAGTGTGTGATTGTGTGTTTGCATGTGTTTATACACTGTTGAGAGGCAGAGAAGAGAGTGACACATCAGAAACATTTTAATAGATATGGACTGACTGTGGCCATGAGAATCTCATAAAGCATTTCACCTATTTCTTGGCCAATTATGTTGCCACAAATGAATATTAGATGAGAGAAATCAACACACCCTTATTTCAGCTCATTCAGGATTTCCTAATTTACAGCTCATTGCCATGTGATTGTGAATGCTGTGTTTTGGAGGCTGCCATAAGAGTCTACATGTTTTTATAAAACGGGACAGAACATTTTTCTTAAAAGTTCTATGCATTCCTTTAGAGATAAAGTATATCAGAAAGTAAATTATTTCACCACATGGCTTGGCTAAATAGGCTAGGCAGCTCTGGCCTCAGGTGAAATCTATTCTGTGTGGTCTGACATGAGGAGGCTCTTCGGCTGAGTCACAGACCAGACTTCCAGGGCTGCCGCCTCACAAGGGACTGTCCACTGCCAGTGTGCCTCTGGTAATCTCTGGAAGCCCCTGGGAATTTCCAAAGGGCACACTTTGAGCTGGGCCACATTAATTCTAATCCTCAGAGGAAAACCCAACAGCAGAGCTAAGACAACCACCACAATGCTGATAGGTTTGCAGTCTCCTGATTAAGCCCTTCTCAGCTACACATATTGCTTAAACCCTGCTAGAGGGGCATCCCACCTTTCCCCTCATCTCCACCTCTTCCGTCTTGGTGGAAGCCCAGCTGCTGTAAGGCTGAAGAAGGCAGTTATGTAGGAACGGGAGTGCAAATGGGATTTAAGCCCTGTTTCCAGGCTCCGCCAGGGGTCAGACTCTGTCGTTATATCTCCCCATGCAAAGTCACTGGTGTTGAGAGATAATACATTCCTTTCCCAGACTCAGTTTATTCCACTGAGTACAGCCACTTGGGTACAACCTCCTGGCTGAATCAATCAATAGACCTTTACAGCTGGAAAAGGTTTTGGAGCTCATCTAGTCTCAATCCCTCTGTTAGAGGTGCAAGGTGCAGCCACTTATCCAAAATCATGGACCCTGTTTGTAGAAAAACCTGAGCTACAACTTAGGGTTTCCAACTCCTTAAACAATGCTGTTTTCTACTACAGTAAGTTTTATCCTTAGTTTGGCCCCTAGAGTGTGTATGAGGTCCATAGACCCACGCCAGTCAGGTGGGTGATAGATTAGTCTCGTTCCTAAGACCACCCATTTTATTTTCTGATTAAATTCTACAGGTGACTGGTATTTGTAACATGACCTTCATGTCAGGACTGTTACACATTAGCTTGTTTTTTAAGGCTTTAGGTGTAATCACCATCCAAGCCATTTTTGGAGGCCCAACGAAGGCCAGAAGTCCTTACGAAGAGAAATTTGGGAAATAATGGTAGACTGGAAGGAGATATTTTTACATTTTTGCCTTGGACATCTATATTAAAATAAATGCCTGCCCTTAGTCCCAGTGTAGCCTCCAGAAGATGGGATCAATAAAGAGCTCATACATTTGAATCCTAGAATCTCCAGTGTAGCTGTCTCATTCTGCTTCTCCCACTTTCATTCATTCCACGTGTTTTCACCAAATTAGTGCTGGATGCCATGAAGTATATGTAGATAAGTAAGACATCTGTCTCTGAGGATTTTATAGACTTGTAAGGCATAAGAGGCAAAAAGTTACAATAAAAATGTGATAGCTGTAATAGCGGTATATACATAGCTCCAATGGAACAGAGAATAAAACCAGTAACCTGGGGGTGTTAGGGAAGTGTGCAGAGAGAAGCTGACATTTTATTCATTCATTCACTCATTCATTCATTCAACAAATATTTATTGAGATCCTATTGCTGCCAGGCACTGTTCTAGAGCAGCAAAGAAAAACAAAGTCACTTCTTTTATGGAACACTCATTCTAGTGCTCTAGGAAATATGCAAGCAAACAAATAATTACATAATATTGCAAGTGGGGGTGAGTACTAAGATGAATATATCAGGGTAGAGGGACAGAGTGGTGCCAGGATGAGGATATATGCTATTTTAAGTAGGATAAGGTGATAATTAGGCAGTAACCTGAAAGTAGTGAGAGAGGACATCAAGCAAGTATCTAGGAAGAGGCTATTCCAGGCAGAGGGAACAGCAAGTGCAAGGGTTCTGAGGTGGGAGTGTGGTTGGTATGTACAAGGAACAATGAGGAAGCCAGTGTGGCTGGCCCAGAGCAGGAAGGTGAAAAGTCATAGGAGATGAGAACAGAGATATACTGAGGTGGAGTGAGCAGATCAGGCAGGGCTTTACAGGCCATGGTAAAAACTTAGGATTTAATTCCAAGTGGAATGGGAAGCTACTGGAGGGGTTTGAGCAGAAAAATGTCATGATTTGATCTCAGCTTTAGGAAGATCACTCTGGCTGCTGTGCGAACAGACTACAATTTGGGGAAGACTAGGTTCAAAAAAACAAGCTAGGAGGGCTTCCCTGGTGGTGCAGTGGTTGGGAGTCTGCCTGCCGATGCAGGGGACACGGGTTCGTGCCCCGGTCCGGGAAGATCCCACATGCCACAGAGCGGCTGGGCCCATGGCCCATGAGCCATGGCCGCTGAGCCTGCGCGTCCGGAGCCTGTGCTCCGCAACGGGAGAGGCCACAACAGTGAGAGGCCCGCGTACCGCAAAAAAAAAAAAAAAAAAAAAAAATCAAGCTAGGAGTCTAGTGTAGTATCCCAGAGAAGAAATGGTGATAGCTTGGACTAGGGTTGTAGTAGTAGAGGAGATAAGATATCTGAACACCATCTTGAGAAACTGGTGAGCCACTTGTAGGTGAACATAGGGAGTGCACGGGCCAGTAGTGAAGAATGAGACTGGAGAGGTTAGCAAAAGTCAGAAATAAGAGGTTTTGGCTTTATTCAGTGAACACCCAAAATTCTTAAACAATCAGAATTAAGGACAAGGGTAATATTTGATTCCAGGAAGATTATTCTGACTGTGGTATGGAAACTGGCCTGCGCTAGGAAGAGACTAGAGGCAAGAAAACTACACTCAAATAAATGCAAGTCAGAGGATAAAGGTAGTGGTTTAATAATACCTGAGTTATGGTTAACGATAGGTTTGTTCTCATAGGGTGCACTCACTTTTCACACAGGACGGAATTTTTTAAGATTAGGGAGGGATGGGGACTTCCCTGGCGGTCCAGTGGTTAAGACGCCGTGCTTCCATTGCAGGGAGCGAGGGTTTGATCCCTTGTCTGGGAACTAAGATCCTGCATGCTGTGCATTGCAGCCAAAAAATAGGAAAAAAAAAAAGAAGATTAGGGAGTGATGGTGGCATTCCCATTTAGATGTCAAGGATGGCAGAAGACAGGCCGAGGCAGGAGGGAGGCATGTTTCCACAAAATATATACTAGGCAAACCCCAAAGCACTTTCCCAAAGGGCCTTGCTAGTGTGGCACCACATTTCGGGCCCACGCAGGCTGAGCAGGCTGATAAGTAGGCAGGCCTATGGATGGGCTGCTCCATGACATGGTTGAGCTGTAGGGCAATGTTTTGATGACTACATACAAAATTCTGGGTCAAGTATATTTAAGAAACAGGCAGGAGAGTCACTTGTGAGCTGAGCTGGCCTTTTACTGGATAGCACAGCATAGTCATTCAGTCTATGATTATTGTCAGGACACATCATACTTCTGTTTGTGACATAGGTCATCAACTTAGGGGCAATTCAGGGTCACAGGCCAGAGCAGAACTTGGATGACTGATTCACTGTTGGTTCATCATATGAGCGCTTCAAGGTTGAGACTGTCTTATCATTGTTTACTACGGCACCAAGGACAATGCTTGGACAACAGGCTCTTAATAAACTCATGTTGAGGGAATAAATGTGACTTGGAAGGACTGAAATTCCTTGCCCCTCAGTGTTCCCATCTATAAACTGAGGAAAACGTCTATTTGTACATATCATACTTATAAGAATGAATTAAGACTGTAAGTTGGAGTAAATACATTTGAAAGGCATTTCGGTGCTTTCAAGGAGAACTGATTTGTGGTACATTATATTGAAAAGTAAAGAAATATTAAATAAAGGAGAACATAAAAGGCTGCATGGCATGGAGGATTAATATTGGACTGTTAGTCTGCACAACCAAAGACTATTTTGACTTTGCCTCTAATTCTCTCGGTGATCTTGGTAGATTGATTTACATTTCTTGGCCTCAGCTTTGATATTATTTCCAAAATTAACAGTCTATGATTATAATTATGTTCTTCTGAATTACATCATTATTTCTATTGCAGAACAAAGTTCAAACTGGGCCAACAGGCATGTTTCCAATTTCATCACATCACATCTCTTAACTTCTCTGTAACTTGGAGTCTTCCCCTGGAAAGTAATGCAATAGGCAAACTGATCTGAATTCTTGTTTTTGCTCTAAAGTTCTATATGCCATACCATGGGTATGAATCCATGCTCCTTTCCTGCCTGGGCTACCACACCACAGATTCTAAATGTTTAACTCACTCATGCTTTGTAGATCACTGCTTGCTTGGAAGCTGTCCTTGATGTTTTTGAAATGGGTCACTAAGGGATTAGAATCAACGATGGGCCATTCATTCACCAAGATTCATTAAGCTCCTTCAACTAGTCAGATATTGTGCCAGAAAAACAAAACATTAAGACAAAAAGGTTTCTGTTTTCAGTCCAGAAATCTCCTCAATAAGGTCAAGTTAATAAGTATGATCATTTTATTATTCTCTTTATATTTTTTATAATTTATTTCATATTAGTGCATTTATAGTCTTAGTTAAAGGGTTTCATTGTCTCCTAGAGTATACAGGTAGTCTCGTAGATTTAGGGGGAAGATTATTATTATTACTTAAATTTAAATCATTTCTATATCTGGAATTTATTTTTACATATGGTATAAAGTTGCCTCAAATTTAATTTCCTTCATATGGATCAACAGTTTGGCCAGTAACATTTATTAAATTATTTACTCTTTTTTCATTTGAGTGAACAAAATAGTTGTCAATTATTAACTTTTCACATATAGTGAGCTCTATTTCTGGATTTCCTAGTCTGTTTCACTTATATATTTCTCTATTCCAATTATATTACCAAACTGATTTGCTTCTAGAAACTTTAAAGTATGTTCTGATACCTGGTTAGGCAAGTACCCCCTTACTAGTCTTTCTTTGCAAAATTTTATTAGCTCTTCTTGTACATTTATCATTTTACCTGAACTTTAAAATGGCTTTGGATTCTTAATTGAATATTGTTTGGATTCCAATTGGAACTGCATTAAAGTTATAAATTAACTTAGGGGAAAGGGACATTTTTAGGATGTTATTTTCCTACCCAAGGTCATAATATGTCTGACCACTGGTTCAGACCTTCTTTTATGTCAGGTCAATAAAAAATATATTTGAAAAATAATATTTTCAATGAAGAGGATAAATAAAGCATTTATAAGACAAAGTGCTCTTATAAATTAATGAGAGGAATAAACAACCAAAAGAAAAATGAGCAAAGGGCACAAACAGGTAATTTACAGAAGAGTAAATCCAAATACCTGACAAGCACATGGAAAGATACTCAAATTCATCCATAAAGATTTTCAAACTGAAGACATAATGAGGTATCACTTTACACCAGGGTTTCTCAGCCTCGGCACTATTGGCATTCTAGGCTGGATACTTCTTTGTTGCGGAGGCTGCCTCGAGTATTTCAGGATATTTAGCAGAATCCCTGGCTCTGCCCACTAGAAGCTAGTAGCACCTACTCCCCAACTATGACTGACAGTTATGACAATCAAAAATCTCTCCAGACTATGCCAAGTGTCCTGGGGGTTGGGCTGGGGCAAAATCATTACAGGTCGAGAACCACTGATTTTCACCTATCAGGCTAGCAAAAATTTTAAAGCCTTATTACACCTGTTGTTGGCAAGTATGCAGTGCAGAAAGAATACTCATATGTGGCTAGTAAAAATGTAAGTTATTATAGCTTTTATGGAAAGTGAATGAACAATTCCTATGAAAAAATATATAACTCTGACTCCGTTATCCCACTCCTTGGAATAAATTCCATAAAATGAAAACAATACATAGACATATACTGTACGAGGATGTTAACTTCAGGATTGTTGGCAGTGACCAAAAAACTAAAACCAGAGTGGCCATAAAAGGAAATTGTTGAATAAATTTTAGAACACCCACACAATGCAGCCTTAGAAAGAATTACAGCTTAACCTTATTACATGGAATGTTTTGCATGAATTATTCCGGAGTGAGAAAAAGCAAGATTCGAAAGGGTACATAATATAATTCTACTTTTTGCAAAACACACATTCCCTCGTGCTTTCATATATAGATCTTCCTCGACTTACACTGGGGCTATGTCTCAATAAACCCATTGTAAGTTGAAAATATCTTCCGTCGAAAATGCATTGAATACACCTACCAAACATCATAACTTAGTCTAGCCAAACTTAAACATGTTTAGAACACTTTACACTAGCTTACAATTGGGCAAAATCATCTAACACAAGGCCTATTTTATAATAAAAGTGTTGACTATCTCATATAATTTATTAAATGCTGTACTGAAAATGAAAAACATAATGGTTGTCTGGGTACAGAATGGTTATAAGCGTATTGGTCGGTTACCCTCATGATCACCTGGCTGACTTGGAGCTGTGGCCTCAGTAGCTGCCCAGCATGGCAAGAGAGAATCATACCACACTAGCCCCAGAAAAGCTCAAAATTCAAAATTCCAAGTACAGTTTCTACTGAATGCTTATCGCTTTCATGCCATCATAAAGTCGAAAAACCATTAAGTTGGAGACCATCTGTATAGAGAAAAATTCCTCTCAATATTCTATTTACCCTTACAGAATGGGCAAAAGATTCGCATATCATATACCTGACAAAGCTCTACTCTCCAGGATATATGAAGAACTCTTACAACTCAACAAAAAGATAAACAATTCAATTATAAAGTGGACAAAAGACTTGAGTTGACATTTCTCCAAAGAAGACATACAAATGGCTAACAAATACATGAAAAGATGGTCAACATCATTAGTCATTAGGGAAATGCAAATCAAAACCTCGAGACACCATTTCACATCCCTAGGATGGATATTTTAAAAAAGAAAACAAGTGTTGCCAAAGATGTGCAGTAATTGGAATCCTCATACATTGCTGGTGGGTATGTTAAATGGTGTACGTTCTGTGGAAAACAGTTTGGCCATTCCTTAAACAGAAGAACATAGAATTAGTAGGCGATCTGGCAATTCCACTCCTATATACCCAAAAGAATTGAAACCAGGCACTCAAATACTTACACATAAATGTTCATAGCAGCACTATTCACATAGCCAAAAAAGGGAAACACCCAAATGTCCATCAACTGATGAATGGATAAACAAAATGTGTTATGTAAAGTGGAATATTTTTCAGGTATAAAAAGAATGGAGTACTGATACATGTTACAATATTGGTGAACTTTGAAAATGCTATGCGAAATGAAGGAAGGCAGAAACAGAAACTCACATATTGTATGATTTCCCTTGTAGGAAACATCCAGAATAGGTAAATCCATAGAGACAGAAATCACATGAGTGTTTGCCAGGGGCTGGGGGGAGGGAAGAAAAGGGAGTGATCCCTTAATGGGTACAAGTTTCCTTTGAGGTGGTGAAATATCTTAGAACTAGATACAGGTGATGGTTGCACAACATTGTGAATGTACTAATGCCACGGAGTTGTACGCTTAAATATGGTTAATGGGTAATCTCGTATTATGTGACTATTACCTCAATTCAAAAAATACATTCTATTTACCTCTGTATTAGTTTCCTATTGCTGTATAACAAATTACCACAAACTCAACTGCTTAAAAAATTATAACAAGTTAACTCACAGTTCTGTAGATGAGAAGTTCAGGTGGGCTTGGGTGGTTTCTCTAAAGTTGACAGGCAGAAATTAAGGTGTTGGCTGTGCTGTGCTCTTATCTGGAGGTTCTGAAGAAGAATCCACTTCCAAGCTTGTTTAGGTTTTTAGCAGAATTCAGTTCCTTGTGACTGTAGGACTGAAATCCCCAGTTCCTTGCTGGCTGTCAGCCAAGAGTCAGTCTCAACTGCCACAGGGTACCCACATTCTTGGCACACAGCTCCCTCCAGCAACAGCATGGCTACCTTTCTCCTTCAAATATCTCTTCCTGCCTCCTCTGCCACCAGCAGGAGACAATTCTCTGCTTTAAAAGGGCTAGTGTGATTAAATGGGCCCACCTGGATAATCTCACGTTGGCCATACAATGTAACGAGTAGTTGTATTGTCTCATTAAATTCAGGGGTGCCACCCCACACTCAAAGGGGTGGGGATTATAGAAGGGCAGGCTCACTGGGGGTCATTCTTAGAATTCTACCATGACCTCTTAGAGAAAAATAATTTAAAAGTTTCTACCTAATTCAAGAACAATTGTTATTTGTTAATGCCCAACATTGCCTAAATGATTAATACCAAGGAAAAATTTCAGAACCAATGATTTACAGATGAACACAATTCAGGTCTCCAAGACTCAGGGGAGGGATGGACAGCTGTTCTTAATAAGTGGGCTTCTCTTTCTGAGGACTCTTTTGTTTTTCTCTTTCCTTCTCTTCTACTAAAGCACTGAATGTATCAATAAATGCGAAGGGAAGCAATTGCCAAGAGGACCACTGATGTTCTCTCTGTAGTCATAATGAGAGGTAGATAACATGGCTGAAGTTTAGAGGACTAGACAGTTGTATATTGTAGAAGTTCTTACTTTTTTGGCTTCAAGACACCTGTTATTGAGGACCCTAAAGACTTTATTTTTGTGGGTTATCCCTACTCATAGTTGCCATATTAGAAAATAAATCTGAAAAGTTTTTAAATGCAAAAATATACACACACACTTTCTCTTGGTCTTTAGAGTGACAGTGTCATCACATATCATGTAGTCTCTACAGTGCAAAAGGAAATAAAGTCTTAGTAGTATTATGAAAGTAGTCTGACCACGTGGAATTCTGAAAAGATCCCAAGGTTCCTTTGGGCTTCCTGGACCTCACTTTGAGACCCACTGATAGATGTAAATACCAACAACTGCATTTCTTCAGCGATCAATCAACTCACATATTTTGGTTCATTCACTTGTGCAGTCTTAGAAACAAATCTCCTTTCCCTTTACTAGTATGTCATTCCATCTGGTAGAGTTGTGTGGCTGATTGCAAAAAGTATCCTTTTTGCAACAAGTGTCATTTGCTGACCCAGGAAGAAAATTGAGCTAGATAGGTCATAACATACATTAAAGCAAAATAGAGTTCAAAAATGTTTTCTGTGAGCTTCTGGTAGGATCTGTTAGTCTGCAAATACTGCACAGGGGAAATTGCTTTAAATGGTGCAGCTGGTCTGCAGTGGAAGGATTGGGATACAGTCAGGCTGAGTCAGGCAGAAAGAGGTTTATAGACAAAAATTAAAGAAAGCACTGCGGATTCTTGCCATGCTTTGCCCTTGAAAACTATGCCAAGACCTCTGTTTTGGTTTTTTAATAAAGAGATCGATGATATTTCGTGATTGCTTTAATGACTCGGGATTTCCCCCTTACGTTTTAAACACGGCCTATATCTACAGTTATGTTATGTTTGCTTTCTTTGTATCCCGCTTACAAAAAGTAACGACATAAAGCTAAAACCCTTTCATTAGGACTGCATTACGATCCTTCTGTTAAGCAACTAGCTCGTTCATTCTTTTCACAGCGTTTTATCCACTTTTTCCCGCTCCGGCTCTTGGTAAACGCCTCGGAGCGCTTAGATCCCGGGCTTCTAATGTCTTTTTACTGCAAATGAATACAATTTAAAACCTGAAAGCTGCTGGAAGAAAGGTAGAGCATTCCCCCGTCCCAAGGGTAAATTTTTGCCCGGAGCTGGCCACTTGAGAAGGAAAATCTGAATGGGCCGTGGTTAAGAATCAGAAAATGACTGTGTGTAACAGCGCGTTTCTCTTGGTGGGGATAAGGCCCACGCGGAGCATTCCCGACAGGTGAGCTGCAGCACGAGGGATGACTTAGCTGACCTCCAGCGTGGGCGAAGGGCTCTCCCCCTGGGCAGCGCACGCCAGAACAGCCGCGTTCTGACCTGTCCTTCAAGTCCTCTCAGCCCGAGCCAGCGTACGTCAGCGCTCTTGCGTACCGCCGCCACCGCCGCCGCGGGTTCGCATCTTGTGAGCCACCGACCAATGGGAGAGAAGCCAATGCCCGGCGTCCTCTGTGATTGGTTCTCAGCAGGGAGGAGGTGGCGGAGGGTGGGCCTTAGGGCGTGAATGGTTTTCTGCCGCTCAGCGGGCGGGTGGCGACATGTGAGGCTCCAGCAATCTGGAAAGGCTGGGAGTCATTGCGATCAGAGGCGGCTGTCTCAGAACTGCTTGGCCCTGCCGGGAGGAGGCGCCACTCGCAATTGCAGGTGCCCGCGCTGGGGCAGCGATTCAACCTCACTCCGGTTGGCCGAGGAGGAAAAGGAGAAGGAAAGGGCCGGGCCGGGTCCCCGCCCCTCGCTCCCCGGATGGATGTGCCTGGCCCGGTGACACGGCGGGCGGCGGCGGCGGCGGCCACCATGCTCCTGCGCACGGCTCGGGTCCCGCGCGAGTGCTGGTTCGTGCCCACCGCGCTGCTGTGCGCCTACGGCTTCTTCGCCAGCCTCAGGCCGTCCGAGCCCTTCTTGACCCCGTACCTGCTGGGGCCCGACAAGAACCTGACGGAGAGGGAGGTAGGCGCGGGGGGCGGGCGGGAGGTGGCTCGGCCGGCGCGGGGCGCGGACGCCGAGATGTGCGGGAAAAGGTGAGGGCGGGCGGAGGGGATGTAGTTGAGGAAAGGAGGAGTGAGAAAGGCGCTTGAGACGCGGGAGCCATTCTGAGCAGAGATTGCTGAGTTTTCCCAGTTGGAAGGCGGCTCAGTGCTGGGCGCTGCCTTAATTCACGCTGTTTTTCTGTCCTGCGTTGGATTGATAGGCCGTGTCTTAGGTGAAAGGCTCGAAACGCGGTTCGGGAGCCCCAGTGCACGTGTGCTTCAGGCGATTTGCTGATGATGCTGTAATGGAACTTAGCCCCACTCTGCTCCGACTGATCCAGCAGTTCCTGCTTGGGGACGGGGGCGGGGGGGGGGAGGAGAATATTTGGAGAAAAAAAGGGAAAACAGCAGGTTGTACTTTGGACATGGTAAAGGTTTAAATAAATATTTGCTGCCGGAAAGTAAGGAACCAGATGCTGAGTAACTTATGCTTTCTGAAAGGATCTTCCCTCTACCTGCTAAACCCTCTTCCTTTCCCTATTTTGCATTGTTTACCCTTGAGAGGTGGATGTGCTCATATAAGGACTGTACAAGACAACAAGAACCCATCATCTTGTCTTGATTTTTGATTGGGCGAGACTGTGTCCAAGAATGCGCTTTCCACACACTCCCCCAACCCCACCTCCTGGGATAAAAGCAGATATTTAGATGGTATCACATAGTTGGCATTTAATTATAGTTTTTCTTGCGTTGTGAATTGTTGCTTCACGGATGTTACTTTTGCTCCTTTCTGTTCTGCTGCGATATTGAGAATAATTAAGAGTACATAGTCTGTGATCAGGAACTTTTTGCTGATTGACTTCCCCAGGAGGATTTATAAGTAAAGTACTTGAAGTGCATTGTGTACTTTAAAAATGTGTTTAACTCTTTAAAGTGTATGGTCAACTTCAACACCAGTTTTTTGAAAAAGAAAGACATTATATTAACTGAAAAAGGACTTAAACTCAAGCTGCTACCACAAAACCCAAATAAAGCAGATTCAGCATCCTCTTCCTTGAACACTACAAAGCAAGAAAGCTGAGGTCTGGTATTCCTTTCTGGAACAGAAGGGTGAAAGCTGAGTGGGCAGTTGCTGGCTGTTCCTTTTTTCTTATGTCTGCTTCTCCTCCCACCCTGCCTTCCTGCCCCAGCTGCTGTGAAGTACTCCTCCCATTTAAACCTTACTCTCTCCCCTGTGGTTAGTAGTCACCTGTTTTGAGTATCCCTGCATAACAGGTCAGAGCAGGATGTAATTACTCATAATCCAGTTTGTTGTTGCATTGCTCCTCCATTTTCAAGGGCACTTAACAGGGAAGGGGTTGAACTCTTGGTTGAGGATTTCATTTGAGTTTCCCACATTATCTCACCCCTAGCAAGTGGCACTGACTTTTACCCAACTTCAGATCTACTTCTCAGTCTTATGGACCACTCCACAAGGAACTGTAAGAGTTACTCATTACCTATTTGAATTATAGTATTGGTTAAAAACAATAATAAAGTGGAAAGGGCCAACTCTTGTGAACAGAATGATTCTCCGAGAAGAAAATTACTTCAGTAAATACAAGAGAGAATGATTCTGCAGACCCACAGCAAACACCAAATCTGAAGTGTAGCCACTGAAGCAGAAATGATACTGTCTGTGAGCTGCTAACAATTAAAATTTCATGTGAACTGCCACGTGATCTGCACAGTTTGTGCACCTTGCCTGAAAGAGAAGCACACGGGGAGAGAAACATGCTCCCATTGTTGATATTTGAAAGCCGAACTGTTTTGTACAAGTGCCCTGGGCAGAATTGTTGTGTGATGTGCCTCATGTGTCCTGTCTTATCAGAAAGCTACCTAAGTGAGTGAAATATGTTCGAGGCGTATAGCAATAAAGCAGAGATGCCAGGCCCAGGAAACATTTGCTGAATGTGTAACAAAAACATAGCACATTTCTGTTACTGCAAATTAGATGAGGAAGAGGGCAGGGTTTGAAGAAAAATCCAGAAGTCTGGAAAGGGATGTCGTTTGTCTCTGAGGACTCAGAATCGTGACCGATTCTGATGGTCGTGCACAGTATGGCTCTGTCCACCCTCTCTGGAACCCTAGGTTTTTTTTAAATCTCTAATAACTGAAATAAATAGGACAACTTGTTCTCCTTTCTGACTGCTTGTTTTCACCAAGGTACAGTTATTTATTTATTTAATATTACATGATTTTTAGGCAAAGCAAATGCCAAATCATGGTCAGTCTATTTGTGTTGAATTTTGTATTTCCCTCAGGAGACTTTAGAAGGTCCAAGAGCAGTCATCTTAGATAGAGCTGTTGTTAACCTAGGCCAAAGACAAAAGGAGGAAAAAAAGGTCAGAATTTCCTCTTTCCACTCTCAAAGGATTTTTTTTCTTAGATTTCAGGAAAACCATTAACCTGTATCACTTTATAAATTTTAAACAGGTTAAAATTTGTATTTCAGTAGTTGAAAGCCAAACTTTTAATAAAATAGAACTCTTTATCACCAAAAATTTTTTATCCTTTCATCTTTTTCAGCATGGGATTTGACATTCACTACCTGTCTTTGATTTTTTTTTTTTGCGGCACGCGGGCCTCTCACTGTTGTGGCCTCTCCCGTTGCGGAGCACAGGCTCCGGACGCGCAGGCTCAGCGGCCATGGCTCACAGGCCCAGCCGCTCCGCGGCATGTGGGATCCTCCGGACCGGGGCACGAGCCCGTGTCCCCTGCATCGGCAGGCGGACTCTCAGCCACCGCGCCACCAGGGAAGCCCTATCCTTTCATCTTTTTCAGCATGGGATTTGACATTCACTACCTTTCTTTGATATTTTTAAGACATTAAATTTAAAACCATTCTGCCTAATATTCAGAGCCTTACAGAATTTGGCTCTTATCTCCTTAACACCCTTATCTCCCACCACATCCTTCTTCCCCTTGCCTTCTACATGCCCAAGCTCCATCCACGTTAATTTTATAGCCGTAAATCCAGTGCATCTAACTTTCTCATCCTTCAAGGTCCATCTCAAGGGAGCAACCCCCCATATTTCCTAACTCCCTTGTCAATAATTTATGTGTATGTGCTCTTCACTAGGTTCAGAACTCCTGGAGAACTAAGGCTTCATTTTATTCTTTTTTTGTTTTTGTCATCTCCATACAGTCTGAAAACAGTGTTGTGCAAATAAGTGCTTACTAACTAGTTGTCTAATTGAAATGTGATTCTAAAATAAAGTGTAAATCTGAATTAGAGCTTAAAACTGAACAGCTGTTTTCCCTTGACTTTCTGTGTCTCAGAAGAAAGCACAAACAAGCTCTGATCCAAAGAACTGTGAAAGGCACCTTAGAATAATATCAGTTCCCTTTGCTCAAAAGGCAGATTTTTACCTGAGATAAGAAGGTATCGTCCAGGTGTGGCCAATAAGAGTCCGTAACCTGTACATTTTTGCATGTAGGAAGTTTCCCTTCGGGATTCAGAGTATCCATCAAAGAAGCATTTCCTGGTGTGACAGCTTCTCCTTGGAGGCATTGAGAGAGAAGGGATCTTCTGGAGACTTTTGGAGACACAGTGGCTAAGCTCTGCATATTGTCTGGTCTTCTCTCTTCATGAAAGCCCCATAAAAGCACCCCTACGCAGGTTGAAAAAGCTGCTTAATGGCATTAGAAGTAAGCCTGGAACATAGTAGATGATCAACAATAGTTTTCTGATTGAAGAAATGGGGGCATTTTAGGGTGGTGGATTCAGAATATCTAGGTGCAGTTACTCCCTCTGCCGGCGACCAGCTGGGATAACTTCGGGCAATTCACGTAAGGCCTAGTTTCCTTGGTTGTAAGATAGAGGTGATAAAAGCATCTACCACTTAGCGTTGTTTGGATTAACTGAGGTCATATAGGTGAGGTGATTAGCATAGTGTGTGGTGTCAGTAGAGATGTACTATTATAATGCTGATAATGCTGTGGGAGGGACAGTCCTCTTGGGTTGATGTCTCTCCTAGGAGTAAATTCAGATTTCTCATTGAGAATAAGTTAAAGAGAACATATCTGGTCTTTTTCCCCTGCTTGCCTTTATTTTAGTTTCGACTTGGCATTGCTTTTCCTTATCTTCATTATGTAAACTGTGGTTTTTGTATTAGGAGTGGAATTAGACTCATAAGCATAAACACTTTAAATTGATCATTGAAAGGATGAGGTTTATATAACGAAAATGTCACAGTTAATCGTTTGGGGACAACTAGTATTGAAGGGTATATAACATGTCTAAGTGCAGACAGTATTACTGGGGTGAAGACTCAGGGAAAGTCCCAAGGGGTGTGGTGGAGAACAAAGAAGACGGGGTATGGAAGGAAGGTATTTTTAAAGGGAAGGTGTGGTGGCTAACAGCTTTGTAGTATTATGTTGGGGAAAATGTGAAGGTGAAGAAATATGCAGAGTCAAACAGAGGAGGCAGTTTCACACTTAAGAAAACTGTAGGAGACTGAATAAAACTATAGGCAAAAAAGGAGGGGGAAGTTGCTAATGGAGCACACCTGTGAAAAGTCTGTAGGGAAGCCTTCACTCTTAATGGCTTTCATCTCAAGGTTGCCCTTATCCCCTTTGGTTTTCTACTGAGAAGTCTCTGACCCTGTGTTATGTCAGCCGAGTGCACTTTGTTCCTCATTTGATAAAACTTACACACTTGTGAATAAGAATCATTTCTACAGTTCTCGATTATTCTTTCACGCACACATTCAGGCACAAGAAAGTTTCCTGGTAAATGGAGGTTGCTAGATGATTTGCAAACACAAATTAGACCAGAATTCATGAAGGCGAGGCTATTAGACAAATCACTTTTGATACTCAGCCAGTCAGAAATCAAGTCTGGAATGTATTTCAGATTATGTTTTCCTTTTACAGTTGTTCTCTGCATTGGCAAATATTTTATAATAATTTACTAAAAATAAAATTTTTACTTTATTGTTCCTCTAAAACCTTAAAACAATTAGTTGGGTGAACTGAGGTATACACGAGAGTTAAAAAGTAAGTCAAACCCGAGGTTTAGATTGCTCCATCACAAAGTATTTGGACTGTTAGTAAGACTACCTTTCAGAACGCACTTAAAAACTGGGGCCACTGATCCAAACTTTGAAATGATCACTTATAAAACTGACTTACTTAAACCCCCAGGAACTTACTAGGCTATGGGGTAGGTGTAAAAAGAGGGAAAATTCTCCTACAATGATTGTTATTTGAAGAATGGGGACGACAGTTCAGTTAATTTAATTTGTATTGTCCCAAGTGGTCTGTGTTTCAGCTTCAGTCCTTAAGTCTTTAAACCTATGAAAAAAGAGTAAGTGATTTACATGTACTCTCTCATTTAGTCCTTGCAAGAAACAACCCTGTGGCATAGGCTTTACTTCTCTTTTACTGATAATGGAGATTAAGGCTAAAAGGAACTAAAAAAAAACTTGCTTAAAATCATACGGCAAATGATGGAACAGAAATTCCAGCTGGGGTCTTTGTGGTTTAAATATTATTTCTACTATCTTCCAATGAAAAATTAATGGAAAAAAAAAACCTTCCATTTTTTTTCATATTATAGACATACAAAAAGAAGGACAAGAGTTGCTTATAATGCTACCATCCACAGATAGTTACTCTGTTAAGACTGTAGGACAGATTTACCTTCTTTATCTATTCATGTTTCCCCAAAGAAATGAAACTTGAAATCAGAGAAACCTAATCGAACAGTAGGATCATGGCTCCCTGTTCTGTGGCTAGAAGTAAGAACTGACAATGATTCCAAAACATTTATTTGTTTCCAAAGCATTTATTGAGCCAAGTATCTTCCAAACAGTGTGCGAGCTATTAGGTTGTGCAAATGAAAAGTCAAGTCCACCCTGAAAGAACCTATAAAGCAATGGTTCTCAACTCTGGCTCATAATAAAATCTCCCGGGAGGTTTCTAAAAAATGCGTGCGGCAAGGCATCCACATTTTTAAAAGCTCCTTGGGAGATGTGTAGCCATGGTTAAGAAGCAGTGCCATGAGGTAACTGAGGAGACTGACACATACAAAGCAGTATCAGGAGAGCTTTTTGGGTGTTGGGATACAAACACTATCAGCTGCAGCAAAGTCTTCCAGGATGAGGAAGGCGTTGAACTAGGCTTTGATGAATAGGGAAGATTTTATTAGGAAAAAGACGATGGGGTGGAAACGGAGAAGTATATTCCAAACAATTATCAGAATTGTTGTCAAGATTTCTTTGGTTGATAAAAATGAGATCTTTGAGGTACTGGTAGATTGTTTTATAAGAATAAATTGTTACGAATGTTCCAGGTCCTTTGAGATCACTAACGGGATTTTATCTTTTTTCTACCAGGTCTTCAATGAAATATATCCAGTATGGACTTACTCTTACCTGGTGCTGTTGTTTCCTGTGTTCCTTGCCACAGACTTCCTCCGTTATAAACCTGTTGTTCTGCTGCAGGGACTCAGCCTTATTGTTACGTGGTTCATGCTGCTCTATGCCCAGGGACTGCTGGCCATTCAGTTCTTGGAATTCTTCTATGGCATCGGCACCGCCACTGAAATTGCCTATTACTCCTACATCTACAGTGTGGTAGACCTGAGCATGTACCAGAAAGTCACCAGTTACTGTCGAAGTGCCACCTTGGTGGGCTTCACAGTGGGCTCTGTCCTAGGGCAGATCCTCGTCTCAGTGGCAGGCTGGTCCCTATTCAGCCTGAATGTCATCTCTCTTACCTGTGTTTCTGTGGCTTTCGCTGTAGCCTGGTTTCTGCCTATGCCACAGAAGAGTCTTTTCTTTCACCACGTTCCTCCCTTCTGCCGGGGAGCAAATGACGTCAAGGTACACAATGGTGGCATTGCTACTGATACCTCAGCTTCTAACCACCTTCCGCAGTGGGAAGACATTGAATCAAAAATCCCTCTGAATACAGAGGAGCCACCCATGGAGGGACAGGTAAGCAGAACCTGAAATGCCTGGTGGTTGCTACTCTGGGGCTAGACCAATGGTGAAAAAACAGACAGGAAAGCCCCTCAATTCATTTGGATTCTGGTTTTATCTTGAGTTGCTTCATTGGTTCATTCATTCATTCATTCAATATAACGTCGATTTATATTAGGGATGACAAATACATTTTCCTCTGGAGTAAATGACCTCCAAGACTGGCACAACATTATATTGCTCATGTTGGAGATGTCTTAGAAGCCACAGCAATGTCTGTCTCTTCTTCGTCTTTCTATCCTCAGAACTTGGTATGTAAAGGAAGCTCTAGAAAAAATTTTCTAAATGAATAGGTGAAATGATTCCAATAAATGATGAATATCTACTTCCAGTTTCTGAATTGAAGTCCAAAGTATGTAAGGATAGGAAGTTATCTTCCTCATCTGTGCTGAAAACTATGTGTGATACAGGCATACCTCAAGGATATTGTGGGTTTAGTTCCAGACCGCTGACGTAAAGCAAATATTGTAATAAAGCAAGTCACACAATTTTTTTTGTTTCCCAGTGCATATAAAAGTTATGTTTGCACTATACTGTAGTCTATTAAGTGTGCAATAGCATTATGTACAAAATAATATACATACCTAAATTTAAAAATACATAATTGCCAAAAAATGCCAACCATCATCTGGGCCTTCAGCGAGTCGTAATCTTTTTGCTGGTGGAGGGTCTTGCCAGGATCTTGTTGGCTGCTGACTGATCAGGGTGGTGGTTGCTGAAGGTGGGGATGCTGTGGCAATGTCTTAAAATAAGACAGCAGTGAAGTTTGCCGCATCGATTGACTCTTCCTTCAGGAGTGATTTCTCTGCAGCATCAATGCTGTTTGATAGCATTTTACCCATAGTAGAATTTCTTTGAAAACTGGAGTCAGTCCTCTTACACCCTGCTTTATGAGCTAAGTTTATGTAATGTGCTAAATTCTTGGTTGTCATTTCAACAGTCTTCACAACATCTTTACCAGGAGTAGATTCCATCTCAAGAAACCACTTTCTTTGCTCATCTATTGGAAGCAGCTGCTTATCCATTCAAGTTTTATCATAAAATTGCAGCAATTCAGTCACAACTTCAGGTTTCACTTCTAATTCTAGTTTTTTTTTGCTATTTCCACCACATCTGCAGTTATTTCCTCCACTGAAGTCTTGAACCCCTCAAAGTCATCCGTGAAACAAAAGTTTTACAACACAATGGTTTATTCTGACACATTTCGTTTATTTTTTGTAATGTGATCACTGCCCACTAAATTGATTGTATTACCAACTAATGAGTTGAAATCTAAAATTTAAAAAACTCTGTCCTAGACCACCTTGATATTTGTTATTTATAGATATGCAAAATGTCAGTACTTGATATGGTGAAGAATTATAAACTTTTAGAGTTACTAGTGATTCTAACCACAAATCATATAACAATCAGAGCATGTTAAAGGGACTTTAGATCACATCACCCTTTCCTTTTAGAGATAAGGATTCAGATCCAACATTAGTGAGTCATGCAAAATTACGCACATGTACTCCTAAACATAATTTTAGAGCAGATGTGAAATCCACTTCAATCTATACCTTGATCCATGAAGTCTTTCACTGGGATAACAACATGGTCAGAACCATCATGTTGGCCATGGTGAGGTAAAATTAGGATTCAAGTCAGTTTCATGATCTCCTTGGCTCAGCTACCAACACCATGACAGGCAAGCAGTGCGGCTTGGCAGCTGTACAGCCCTAAAATACTGCTTGCTTTTCTTTGACAAGCTTGAAGGAAAATTAGAATGTGGATATTGGAGATCACAGTGCCATCTTAAGTTGACAAAGCCCATCAATGAACCATAAATGATAATCGTGGTAATTACGGTAAAGAAGAGTTCTAGGTCAGTGGGTGGTTTTATCTTGACTTAAAAAGAGGGAAAATGAGGTAGAAGTCAAAGTGATAGCCCAGTCCACAAGTTACCTTAGAGTATTTGTAAGTTGATTTTCAGAACGAGTCCTACTGCTTTGGGGCAGAGGGTGCTGACATTGCAGGAGGAGGAGCTGCCAAAGCCAGTGATTTTCTTTCCCAAACAGGCAACTGGACTCATTTTGTGCTTGGCATATAGTTGGACATGATTTTTTTTAAGTTGCTTATCCATTAGAAATGACGTAAATTAAACCAACTCTTTAGCACAGGGCTTGACATGAGACTAATGCTTAATAAATATCTGTTAATATAACTATACTTTTATTTGTAGACTGACACCCCTTACTATTAGGAAGCATTCTGTGTGTGTGTGTGTGTGTGTGTGTGTGTGTGTGTGTTTGAGTTCCATAAAACACAGACAGCAGCAAAATAAATGTTTTTATCTTGTACTCAATATCATTTATAGAGCAGAGTATAGCAGATTTTGAAGAAGGGAGGCAGTCCCCAGTACTAGTACTTACCAGCAGGGTGATCTTGGGCCAGTTTCTTAATTCTTTGCAACTTTTAGTTCCCTCATTCATATACCTACCTCATAGGGGTATTTCAAGTATTAAATAAAGCCATGTAGAGTTTTCAAATTAGTATACATAAGTAGGTAATCAATACATGGTAATTTCTATTATTATCTTTATCATTAGATATGAATAATCAAGAACAGCTTTGTATCTTCACTGTAGATCTTTATTTGTGAGGCTGTAAATAATTTCTCATTTTTCCTTTGAATTTGTTGAAGGTATTCTGGGCCTTATGAAGAGTTATGAGAGTCTGGTACTAATTCCATCACAAGTTCTTTTTCTTTTTTTTTTCTCTTTTTCTTTTCTTTTTTTTTTTTTACTTTTTGGTCACACCGCGTGGCATGCGGTATCTTAGTTCCCCCGACCAGGGATGGAACCTGTGCCCACTGCAATGGAAGTGCGGAGTCTTAACTGCTGGACCACCAGGGAAATCCCACAAATTCTTTTTCTTTAACTGAGTTAGGCTACCCCTAAATGTAGAGAGTGTTAAATCAGATGATCACTAAGCTTTACTTGACTCTAGAATCCTGAGTTTTGTGAGCTGATTGATGTGAAGGTACTCTCTTTTTTCTTCTGTTTCCCAGGCATACCATGAACAACTTCTCCTTTCCTCTCCAGTCCCCCATATATGTAGGGATACATAGAAGTAATTTAATTGAAATTATCAGCCCTTGACTTAAATCTTCATAGTCTAGGCATTAAACCCTAATTATCCCCTCCCCCTACATTTTCCTATTGTATGTAGAAGAAAATGCAAAATTCTCATCATGGCCTATAAAACCCCATACAGTTTGGCTGCTTGCCAACTTCTCTGACCTTATCTCTCTTTTTTTTTTTTTTTTTTTTTTTTTGCGGTACGCGGGCCTCTCACTGCTGTGGCCTCTCCCGTCGCGGAGCACAGGCTCCGGACGCGCAGGCTCAGCGGCCATGGCTCACGGGCCCAGCCGCTCCACGGCATGTGGGATCCTCCCGGACCAGGGCACGAACCCGTGTCCCCTGCATCGGCAGGCAGACTCTCAACCACTGCACCACCAGGGAAGCCCTGACCTTATCTCTTAATTGGGCTGAAACACATCAAGCTTGTTCCCACCTCAGAACTTCAAATCCGTAGATTGTGTCAGTCAGGACTGCCCTTCATCCTGATCTTCATGGCTGGTTCCTTTATGTCACTCAGGTCACAGCTCGGACATCAGCTTTTCAGAAAGCCATTTAACACTCTTAGCAATCATTACTCCATTCCAAAGTCACTTGCTATCCCATTACCCTTTTTACTTTCTTCATAGTATTATTCCTACTATAAGCTCTCTTGTATGTGTGTGTTTATCATCTGTCTCTCTTACTCCAGTGTTCATTTCATAAGGGCAGGGACTTTCCTGCTGTATCACCTGTGTCTAGAACATTGCCAGACACATTGTATGGGCACTCAGGAACTATTTGTTGATTATGTTAATGAGTCGTGGTAAATAGAATATAAGGGAAACCAACATTTATTGAGCACTTGCTACATACTGAATAACACTTATCTAGTTCTTGCAATAACCTGTTGAAGTAAGCATTAATTTCCATTTTACTGTAAAAAGCCTAAGATTCAGAAATTTTTCTCATCTGAGTGTAGACAAGTATGCTGCTGATTCATCATCTCAGCTCCCATTTATTTTGACCTGGGTACCAGACACTGTGCCAAAAATCTTGTATTCATTATCTCATTCTTATTAAAACTACTATTATTAAAACTCTATGATATAGGTATCACCATCTCCATTTTACAGGTGAGGGAACTGGAGCTCTACTGATTTTTTTTTTAAAGATTCATACTTAATTTTTTAAGTAAACAATACAGAAAACTACATAAAAAGAAGTCAATCTGAACTGCTGGGTGCAAAGATTACCACTGTTAATATTTTAGTGCCCTTTCTAAATATCACTGTTTGTACAGATTTTATAGTAAATGAAATTATAATCTACATGTAGGTTTATAACTTTATGGTTTTTTACTCAGTGTTAATTCAAGACTGATCTTTCTTTCTTTTCATGTCAGAATAGCCTTCAGAATCCAAAGAATTGAAACCATAATGGTGAAAATGACGGGGGGTGGGGAGGTTTGTGTTGGGCGGTATTCTGCCTTTCTCACCAGGCTGGCCCTGAGCACTAAAAGCCAGAATCAGAAAGACTTGTGTGAAGGACAGAGTCTTGTCTTTTGACCCTCCCCATTTTTTTCTCATTTGTGGTCACAGCCTTTCCCTCTGGATATCTCCAGTTGGACCCCTGCCAACAGATATGTCTGAGTTGGGATGGAGGGGAGGGAGTGTGTAGCCGTATATGGCTGGACCCCCTACCTTTTGCAGCTTAATGCCCTTGAAGCTCAGATAGGTGTTATCTCCCCTGAAAAAGAGTAGGCAAAGGCAGGTCTCTGTGCCAACTCTTAAAAGGTTTCCAATGCCCCTGAACTAGGGCTTATGAACTAGGGCTCTACGAGATACCAGGCAAAGGCAAGAATGAGTATGCTTGGAACAAGATAAGTGCACAGCAGGCCAGAGCAGGACAGAGTGTCCCAGAAGCCTTTTATGTTGGAAGAGAACTTTATCATTGCAGATTCTTAAGTACACCTTGAAAGCGCCTTCTTCTGTGCTGTTGTTCTTGTATCCTTTGTTCTGAATGTTGCTCTTGTTTCTCTATTTGAATCTTATCTATCTCCCAAAGCCTGTCTCAAACACCAGTTCTTCCATGATACATATTTTGGCTCCTTTTCCTTGAAACCAGATGTACTATATTTGTCCCCATTGGTTAAGGCTCATTGTATATGTTTTTACTATGTTTTGGGTAATGAAATATCAATATCTGAGAAAATAATGATAGTCTTCCTTTCATCATGAAAAAAATGTTCATTGTTTATAGCAAGAATTAGGATCGTGTCCTTCAACAACACAATAAAAGAAGCAAACTTATTCTCAAGTTTCCATCCTAGCTATTGGCTTGATGATAGACAAATCTCCCTCTGCATATAACTGAGCTAAGAAAAGAGTAGCATTTAACTTGGTATTATAAACACCTAACTATACCTATTAAAAGGTTCTATTTAAAGGAGAAGGGGCTGCACAGAAATTAACGTAAAATGGATTAAAGACTTGAATGTAAGACCTGAAATCATAAAACACTTTAGAAGAAAACATACGTGGTAAGCTCCTTGACATCTGTCTTGGCAATGTGTTTTTTAATTTGACACCAAAAGCAAAAATAAGTGGGACAAGGTCAAACTAAAAAGCTTCTATACAACAAAGAAAAACATCAACAAAATGAAAAGGCAACCTACTGAATGGGAGAAAATATCTGCAAATCATGTGTCTGATGAGGGGTTAATATCCAAATTATAAAATGAACTCATACAACTCAATAGCAAAAAAAGAATCCAATTTAAAAATGCGCAGAAGATCTGAATAGACATTTTTCCCAAGAAGACATTCAGACGGCCAACAGGTACATGTAAAGATGCTCAGTGTTGCTAATCATCAGGGGAATGCAACTCAAAACCAGAATGAGATATCACCTCACACCTGTTAGAATGACTATTATCAAAAAGATAAGAAATAAGTGTTGGTGAGGATGTGGAGAAAAGTGAACCCTCGTGCACTATTGGTGGGAATGTAAATTGTTGCAGTCACTGGAAAACAGTGGTGGAGGTTCCTCAAAAAATTAAAAATCAGGGACTTCCCTGGTGGTGCGGTGGTTAAGAATCGGCCTGCCAGTACAGGGAACATGGGTTTGATCCCTGGTCCAGGAAGATCCCTCATGCCACGGAGCAACTAAGCCCGTGCACCACAACTACTGAGCCCACACGCCACAACTAACGAAGCCTGTGTGCCTAGAGCCCATGCTCCTCAACAAGAGAAGCCACCACAATGAGAAGCCTGCGCACCACAATGAAGACTAATCCCCGCTCGCCGCAACTAGGGAAAGCCCTCATGCAGCAACGAAGACCTGACGCAGCCAAAAATAATTAAATAAATAAATTTTAAAAAAATCAGACTACCACATGATTCAAGAATTCTACTTCTAGGTATAAATCCAAAGAAAATGGAAACACTAACTCAAAATACAGGCACCCACCAATTCACTGCAGCATTATTTACAATAGCTAAGATATGGAAACAACCTAAGGGTCCATCAGTGGATGAATGGATAAAGAAAATGTGGTATATGGACACGTTTATATACACACTGGAACACTATTCAGCCATTAAAAAGCGAATGAAGTCTTGCCATTTGCAACAATGTGGATGGACTTGGAGGGCATTATACTAAGGGAAGTAAGTCAGACAGAGAAAGACAAATATTGCATGATCTCATTTGTATGTGGAAACTAAAAACAAAACAAAAACACCAAGCTCATAGATACAGAGAACAGACTGCTAGTTGCCAGAGGAAGCAGGTAGGGGGTAGCATAATGGGTAAAGGGGAGTCAAAAGGTACAACTCGCAGTTGTAAATAAGTCTTGGGGATGTAATGTACAGCATGGTGACTATAATTAGTAATGCCATATTGCATATTTGAAAGTTGCTAAGAGAGTAGATCTTAAAACTCATCACAGGAAAAAAAATTATAACTGGTGACAGATATTGACTAGGCTTATTGTGGTGATCATTTCACATTGTGTACAAATATAAAATCATTATGTTATACACCTAAAGCTAATATAAAGTTAAAGGTCAATTATACCTCAGTTTTTGTTTTTGGTTTTTTTTTTTTTTTTTTTTTTTATGGTACTTGGGCCTGTCACTGTTGTGGTCTCTCCCGTTGCGGAGCACAGGCTCTGGACGCGCAGGCTCAGCGGCCATGGCTCACGGGCCCAGCCGCTCCGCGGCATGTGGGAGCTTCCCGGACCGGGGCACGAACCCGTGTCCTCTGCATTGGCAGGCGGACTCTCAACCACTGCGCCACCAGGGAAGCCCTATACCTCAGTTTTTAAAAATAAAGGAGAAAGGGCTGACAGCAGGTGGGAGTAGTCATTTTACATCTGGATGTTCTCATGTGCAAGATATGGGTTCCAGCCAGCAAGCGGGTTGAATCATGCTGCTGCCATTGGTGTTAATAATCTGTAACATGGCTCCTGTCACACATCCTGGCTCTTATATGCTAATTCACAGTTAGCTTCCTCTTGGTCCCTTTGGATTCTCTCATTTTGCCTTCCCATGTTAGTTGCAAAAGTAAAATTTCCTATGCTCTGAGCAAGGCTCCGGAATTATGGCAACCTTTGATAGCTATTTCACAGGATGTCTGGAATCTCATATTGACTTCTTGGCATAGACTAGGGATGATGGTACATAGTAATGTTTAGATTCACTCAGTTACATGCATAGTAGCTTTATTACTTCATTGTAATAATAATATTTCCCATAAATACTGGGTAACAGAAAAAGCATAAGGAGGAAAATTAAAATCACTGATTACCCCATCAGTCAGAGAGAACTGCTAATATTTTGATTTATTTCTTTCTAAGATTTCTGTCTTAACCATTATCTTTCAGTGAATCTGATAGGTTCTCATCCATGGATTCTACCTGAACAGTGATATACTAGGGTTGCTAATTATTGCGCTCTTTTTTTTGTTTGTTTGGTTGCATTGGGCTTGTGGGCTTTCTCTAGTTGCGGTGAGCGGGAGCTACGCTTCATTGCGGTGGCTTCTCTTGTTGCGGAGCACGGGCTCTAGGCGCATGGGCTTCACTAGTTGTGGCTCACGGGCTCTAGAGTGCAGGCTCAGTAGTTGTGGCGCACGGGCTTAGTTGTTCTGCAGCATGTGGGATCTTCCCGGAACAGGGCTTGAACCCGTGTCCCCTGCATTGGAACGTGGATTCTTAACCACTGCGCCACCAGGGAAGCCCAAATTATTGCTTATTCTTAATGTTGCTTGCCACTGCATGGGGAGATATGGAATGTCATCTCCCTTTGGCTAACGTACGCGATCTCTGACCATCTTTCTACCTTCATTTTGTAAACAGTATATCATTTGCTGGATGTACTAATGTTTATAGAGCATTCAAAGCAAAAATTATATAAGAATGTGTTTTTTCCCCCAGAGGGGATAAATGTAATTGCTAAGAAGTTTATACATACACACACACACACACACACAGACGTATATGAAATAAGCAATTGGTTTTCACAAGGAACAAGAAAAAAGTCTGTTGAATAGAAAATTGAGTCTATACAATTGCTTTCCGTACAGTTGGCTTCTTCCCTTTTTCTGTGTAGGAATCCAAGCCAGACCGTCTCCTTGTGCTGAAGGTCCTGTGGAATGATTTCCTGGTGTGCTACTCTTCTCGCCCTCTGCTCTGCTGGTCCGTGTGGTGGGCCCTCTCCACCTGCGGCTATTTTCAAGTCGTGAACTATGCACAGGGCCTGTGGGAGCAGGTGATGCCTTCTCGTCATGCTGCCATCTATAACGGTGGCGTGGAGGCCGTTTCAACCTTACTGGGTAAGCAGTGCAGGGTGGTAGGGCAGCTTGGGAGGGGGAGATTCCTCTGGTAGTGAAGTCAACCATAATCAGATTTTCTCTCCCCTCCCAAGTTTGAAGTAACCCCAAAGAATGGATTACTTATTTTGAGCTCTGATTTTATAATTTAGGAGGACAATTTAGAATTGCACATGAGGTGGAGGACTATGACTAACAAACTTAAATTCTTTTAACCTTTGGGAAACCTAATATAATGGTCCTCTAAATTGTCTTCTTATCCAGGTTTCCATTATCTCTGATTTACTGGGTTCTTCTGCCACTTGTTGAAAAACCTGGAGTAACCTCTGCAATACTTTATAACAACAGTAGCAAATAAATTGTTTATGTGTGCCAAGCGCTGCTCTAAAGACGTTATGTATGTTCACTCAGTCCTCACAGAATTCCTAAGATAGGTGTAATTATTATCCCCAGTTTACAGTTAAGGAAGCTGTGGACAGATAGGTTAATCACTTGGCCAAGATTATATAGATGGTAAGTGGTAAAGTCGAGGTTTGAACTCAGAGCCTGTGTCTTTGGCCATTTTATTCTGTTGTCCCTTTCTAATTTGTTGACCCACCTCAGAAGGTTTTGGAAAACTTTATATGATTTCTGTAAACACTTAAAACTGTGGCTGGCACTTAGAAAGCACTCCATACATTTTAGCTATCGTTATCGTAATCATCATCATTTTACCACATAATAAACTGCCCCTCAGTTGGGAAGAGAGATGAGCCATCCTGCCATATTGCCAAGCTACACGCAGTGGTTCTTTTTGATTCTCGCCTGTGTGTCCGCCTCAGTAGTTTTTCCTTAGCAGCATCCCGGGCTCTGTATCCTCCTCTTCCATCTCATTACCAGCTGCCCTAGTTAGGTCTCTCATCATCTCTCCATGGCTCCATACTATTTATTCCATCAAGTCCAAAATTCTCTGCCTGTCTTTCAAGGCCCTCCATAATCTTGAGCTACCCTGTTTACAAGTTAAAAGATCTTAAAATGTAATAATCTAAGATGAATTTTTAATTTATTGAAATAGTATTTGTGTAGCAAAATGACAGATTTTCTCTTTTTGTTTTGTAGGTGCTGTTGCTGTGTTTGCAGTTGGTTACATAAAAATATCCTGGTCCACTTGGGGAGAATTGACATTGTCTCTGTTTTCTCTCCTGATTGCTGCTGCAGTGTACATCATGAACACCGTGGGTAACATTTGGGTGTGCTACGCATCCTACGTTGTCTTCAGAATCATCTACATGTTACTCATCACTATAGCAACGTATGTATTTTGATTCAAAGGACCATTAGGAAGAGATGACAGGATTAGCTTTTTGGTTTCTTTACAAATTAAATTTTCTGGTTAAAAGAGGCAAATGGGAGGAAGCATTATATGTGCATTGCCAGTTTTTCTCCTGAGGAAGCATTTAGGCAAGGTTCTTTATTTCCTTGTTTAAATGTTCCTGCTGTTTTCAGATGTTTGCATGAGGTTTACATCATTTAGCAACAAAATATTCTTCACTTGGTTGGGAAGGGAATTGACAGTAGAAAGTATGGGCTACTCTTCACACTATCCTGGAAGTAATTCTTGTCTATGCATTCTTTTTATTTATTTTTTAAGTTTTCAGATTGCTGCAAACCTCAGCATGGAGCGCTACGCCCTAGTGTTTGGTGTAAATACCTTCATTGCTCTGGCACTGCAGACTCTGCTCACTCTAATTGTGGTAGATGCCAGTGGCCTTGGCTTGGAAATTACCACTCAGGTAAAATCTCTGTTTTGGTACTGAAGATGTTATGAGTTGATCAGGGTAACAGAAGTGGAGCATGCTCCATGGAAACAAATTCAAACAATATAGACAGATACAAATAAAAAGTAAAAGTGTTCTCTCTTTCCTTCAGTCATCCCCCATCCTTAGTTCTTTTCCACCAGGAGGGTGTTGGGACCATCATCTTTTTGATGAGGCCCTAGAACATTTCTGTGTGTCATTAACCAGCCTGGTGGAGCTGAGAGGTAATATTGGTTCCTTCCAGGCCAAGCCCTTCTGCTTCCTCATCCATTATTTCCCTCCATTTTTAATTCTGTGCCTGGAATACTGCATCTCATGTTTGAGATGCCATGCTTCACCTCAAAGCTCTCTAAGTCTCCTCCTTCTTTATTTAAAACATCCCTCACCCAAATACCAAGGTAATGACTTCCTGTTAATGAATAGCATTATGATTCTTAACATATGACCTATTGAGAAAACACCTGCACAAACACTCAGAGACAGTGTGAATAATTTTATTCACTCAGGAATTGTACAGTTGTATATGCTTTCATGCATTGTGAGCTGTAGGTAGGGCTTGTTCTGTACTTCAGCAAAATGGGCAATTGAATAAAAAAGTGCCTACCCTACCTCATCTCAGCCCAAATGATTCCATCTCCATTATTCCTTCCTTCCTTACATATTAGTTTTCTTAGCATACAAAGACCTAACATGTTAGCAGTAATTAGCTTTGTTTCTACTGAGGAGATCTAAAAGAGAAATAGGTAATGTGCATTGAGTGCTTTCTATGTGCCGGGTGCTTTATATAGAATTGTGCAGCGTTGTTATCAGGATTAGACGGCAAGAAAATGAGTCTGAGAGATGTTGTGTTGTTTAAGGTCACAGATCAATAATAGTATGGCAGAACCAGGATTCAAACCAGCATCTGACTCCAAAGCTTAGGCATCTCCCACTGCATCATGCTGCCTCAAAAAAGGATGGGAGAGGGGGTGGATAGAGCAGAGGAATGGGAGCTTACTACTCTCTTTTAAGTAAGAATTACTTAAGTGTTTCCCAGTTACTACCTGCAATAAAAACCTTGAGAAGACCTCTCAAGGGTTAGATACTTTCATTTGGGATGGAGGGTAGAAGAGTAACTAGGTGCTTGTCATCTTGCTATAGAAGTGGTAGGTTTAAACGTATGGAATAATAGAATTTTGTGGGCTGTGCTGAAACTTGTAACTGCCATGATTAATTAACGAGTTGCCTATAGGAAAATGAATCAGAATTTTAAAGGACCTGGCTCAGAGGGTTAGCTTACCAGTAGTTAGTAAGTTATTTTAAGAAGAAAAATGATGATGATATTGATAAACAGCATAGTTACATTAAAAAATTGGCTCGGAGGGACTTCCCTGGTGTCGCAGTAGTTAAGAATCCACCTGCCAATGCAGGGGACACGGGTTCAATTCCTGGTCCAGGAAGATCCCACATGCCACAGAGCAGCTAAGCCCATGCACCACAACTACTGAGCCTGTGCTCTAGAGCCCGCGAGCTACAACTACTGAGCCTGTGTGCCACATCTACTGAAGCCCATGTGCCTAGAGCCTGTGCTCCGTAACAAGAGAAGCCACCACAATGAGAAGCCCACGCACCGCAATGAAAAGTAGCCCCCACTTGCCGCAACTAGAGAAAGCCCGCATGCAGCAATGAAGATCCAACACAGCCAAAAAATAAATAAAATTTTTTTAAAAATTGGCTTAGAGAAGATTCTTATACAAAGTAATCTTATAATGGAATATATTGATAATTGACCTTCTACTGCCCTCTTCTGGGCAAGAGTAGAGGTCTTGATATTCAGAATTTGGCCTGTTAATCACATCAGCTTGAGGGTAGAGACCAGGATTCAGTTATAACAGCAACAAAAATAAAAACAATAGTATTAACAGCATTAGCATTGTGCTAATAAACATTTGCATACATAATCTCATCCTTTCCCAACAACTCTGCCATTAGGAAATATTATGAATTACAAAATGTTTTGCAAATTAAGTTGAGGCTCAGAGACTGAGTCTCAATCCAGGTCATACAGCTAGTAAGGGGGAAGTCGGGATTTGCACCCAAGGGTCAGCCTTCAGTATCACCATGCTGTGCTGCCCTTTGTATCCTCAGTGCCAGGCACATTGTTTAAGCACACAGTGTTTTTTTTTGAAGTTTTATAGAGAAACTGAATATACCTTTATAGAGTCTGTTCACATATATGTAATAAAAGAGCTTACCTTCTTTTTTTTTTTTTTTTTTTTTTTTTTGCGGTACGTGGGCCTCTCACTGTTGTGGCCTCTCCCGTTGTGGAGCACAGGCTCCGGACGCGCAGGCTCAGCGGCCACGGCTCACGGGCCCAGCCGCTCCGCGGCATGTGGGATCTTCCCAGACCGGGGCACGAACCCGCGTCCTCTGCAGCGGCAGGCGGACTCCCAACCACTGCGCCACCAGGGAAGCCCAAGAGCTTACCTTCTAATTGATAATTCTATAAATTATTCTTTCCCCCTCTTTAGTTCTTCATCTACGCTGGTTATTTTGCACTTATTGCTGTGGTTTTCCTGTCTAATGGTGCAGTCAATATTTTGAAGAAATACAGAAAGCCGGAAGATCCAGAATCAAGTTCTCAAGTGACCACTTCATAACACACTGCTAATGAGCTTCATATCACAAGAACTCTGCACAGCAGCTGTGCCTGGATGTATTTAATTTTTTTAAGTGTAGACACATATTTATGAGTGTGCATTTCATGGCTTCAAAGCAGCCAATTGACTATACCTTGTCCTCCTAGAGTAATAGAATACTGTTCAGAAGTGAAGTGTACTTCATGGATTATTTACGAGAGCCAATATAAGAATGACTTTCCTCTGATTTGAAAGTGAGCTTGCTTTTGAAAACCAAGTAATCAAGAGCAATCAAACAGCACATGGTGATGTATACTTGCTAGCAAGTGAGTCTGGTGTTTCATAGGTCAAGTACTTTTGTATCAGATTAGCCAGATGCTTGGCCTGGTAGGACCAGGGCTTCACAGGGGCCACAGATGTTACAGGTCAGAACAGAAATATGTTCTAACAGCACCTGCCTCTGTTCAACTTAATTCTTATTTCTGTGTTACTCATGTGCATTTGTGTTTCTACAGATGAAAGTTGTTCCTATCACTGACAATATGTGCTCTGGTTTGGTGTTTTATAAGGAATATGTGTCGTTTCTAATTTATTTTAAAAAATTCATTGTGTAGATATTCTCAATTCCCATCTTGACAATTATGTATTTGTGTGGATTTTTCATTTTTACATTATTCATATGCTTCCCAGAGAAGCTAATTTAGTTAAATAATAAGGCAAGTTTTGAGGCCTGCTAAAAATCTAAGTGACCTAATCAGAAAACTTAAGGCAGGTTTGCTTGTCTTTTATTCTTCAGTATGAAGGACTATTAATTCTATGATGAAAAGTTACTAAATGGGCTAAAGATACAACTAACCCATTTTTTTTTACAACTTTATTGGAGTATATAATCCATTTTGTATTTGCATTCCCTTTTATCTCCAAAGTAAAATGGAAAAGTCTTCTTTTAAATAACTTCATCTCCATTTATAGCTTTCATATTATTTATTCTTCTTATTCAAGATAAAGATGTCATTAAGAGTTGGATTATTCCAAGGTCTTTTTCACAAACTGAGCCTCTTATTAATTATTTTGGTGGGACAGGAACTAGGATAGACTTAGTTCCTGCATTTTGTACATTAAATCTGCCTTTGTTTCTAAAGGTGGATCATCTTGAATATCTGCTTAAAATAAGAATTGCTATTGATTCCGTTTCCAGGTTACTTGAAAAAAATGTTATTCTGTGCACATTTAATTGGGAAGTTAGTCTACCAAGTGGCTGCTAGCCTATGTGAGATGTAACTATTTTGAAGCCAATTTTGTTGCCTAATCTTAAAAAAAAAATAGGTTAACTTTTTTAGAGCGACATAGGTAAACACTGAATAATAGTGTCAAGATTCCAAAACTGACATATTCATTTATGTAAGCAGGAATTCTAGAAGCAAATGAATAAGGGTAAGAATAAGTCATTTTCCACTCACCTTCCTTTCTGAATAAGGGAAAGGAAAAGAACACTAGCTAAGTAAGGGAAGAGGAAGTGATATCATAAATAGCCTCTAATTTTATATTTTGTCTTTGTTGTGTTTTATTTTGCTACATAGGGAATTGTTTACTCAGAAACAAGTAGAAAAGTGGTATTTGAGGAATTTTATTTAATTTTTTAAATAAAATAGACTGTGGTACAATCAATACTAAAGCAGTATTTCCCTGGAATTTAATTCAAAGTTTGTGGTACACAGAGCCTTTACTTATTTAAGACAATAATAAGTTTACATCTTGGTGTGTGGCCCTATTTGTAGAATGCTGAACCCAATTTGCAAGTTGTACTGTATGCAGTTTTGTAAAGAAGTGAAAATAATTTGTTGTACTTTTTATTCAATTCTGTATAGATTATAAACTTATTTATTAAATAAATATTTTACAGTATATTTTTCCTTTTTTTTTTTTTTTTTTTTTTCTTTTTGCGGTATGCGGGCCTCTCACTGTTGTGGCCTCCCCCGTTGCGGAGCACAGGCTCCGGACGCGCAGGCCCAGTGGCCATGGCTCACGGGCCCAGCCGCTCTGCGGCATATGGGATCCTCCCAGATCGGGGCACGAACCCGTATCCCCTGCATCGGCAGGCGGACTCTCAACCACTGCGCCACCAGGGAGGCCCTATTTTTCCTTTTTAATCAAAATTGTTTTTATCTTTTGCTGTATTAGGAGCTTTGGATTAACTTCTTTAAATCTTTTAGTTGTTTCGACTGAGACAAATTTCAGAGTAAGCCTTTCCCCTCACCTGACCTTACTAACTAACCCAGAGTCATCCTGTTAATTCTTCCATTGCTTTGTGATCTTTACCTTTGACTCTTCCCTTTCATTTCTGTTTTTCCAATTTTCTTCTAACACCACATTGTACTGTTTATTTTTCTTGGTCTTCATCTTGGTACCTCTTACTTTTTTAAAACATTCTCCCATTTAGAAACCAAAAAGACCTACATTCCCTTCAGTGTTAAATGGATTTTTTTAAGTAAATGAAATTGAATCAAAGGCATAAGGTACCATCTTGTTTTGAAAAATCATAGCTTTTTTGTTCCAACCCCAAATATTCTGATACCCAGGGAAGCATCTTCTTGCCATCAGTTGAGAATCACTTGTTCATTATACCCTAGAAACCAAATCAGTCTTCTCTCACAGTATCCAAATGGGTACATTCTCTTTAATTCCCATTCCAAAACCTGCTTCATTAAGGCATTTCATTGATTATCACCAAAGGCTTGGAAATTTTTCATGCAAAAACGTTTTTTTAAGATAAAGTTTTCTCTCCCTATAGTTATATCCCCTGTATCTTAAGGCCTTTCAGACTGTAAGCCTGCTGAGCAGGGACCATGCCTTATTTTTGTCTTTTGTTACAAAACACATCCTGTGATGTGTTTGTGCACTATGAATATTGAATTATACAAATGATATGGACTCAACATAGCCACCTGCCAATACAACAGCTAAATGCTCACTATTTTTAAAAAGGTACATCAATGTAAAACATTAAGATTTAAATGCCTATCAATGATCTCTAGTCCACTGGACACTTTATTCAAGGCATTATGCTCAAATGATAGAAACTGGATATCTGTTTTACTTATTATGGCATCCTCATAATTAGTACCTTACTTGTTTAACATGTTTTAGTTTGGAAAAGGTATTTGTGAACATCATCTCGGTTGATTCTGGAAAAAGCATCTTGTAGTAGTACTAATTTCTCTACTTTTTTCATTAAGTAATGCTGATAGGAGAGTTCAAAATACTGGGTTTGCCACTCAAAGCTCTGATACATTAGGGAAGTCACTCTTGAGCTTCAGTTTCCTCGTTGGCAAGTGGGAATGATACTTACCTCACAAGATTGTGTGAAGAAATGAAAGAACATATGTGAAAGCACCTATCACATCAGACACAGGAAGGAACTGAGAAATCAGTTCCCTTCCCCCTCACTCTCCATTTATTGGGTTGGCCAAAAAGTGCCTTTGGTTTTTAAGTAAAAATAAAAGACACATTTTTCATTTTCACCAAGAACTTTATTGAACAACATATTCACCCTTTTGTTCCACTACCTTCAGCCATTTTTCAGGCAACTTCATACTTCCATCTTCCCAAAACTTTTAATCTTTTTGAGCAAAGAACTGTTCCAGGTATCTTTTACAGTCTAACAGGGAATGGAAATTTCCATTAAGAGAATTTTGTGAAGACTGAAATAAATGGAAATCCAAAGATGCAATGTCTAGTGAATATGGTGGATGTATCAGAACTTCCCAGCCAAGCTGGGAAGCCACCACCCTTTTTTTCTAATTTTTCAAACTGCAAGAGTTGACCGTCATTCTTTGCAGGATGCCAAAAATCCTGGAGGACCCACCTGCCATATTCTGGGAGTGTTGCCAGAAGTCGACCTTGAACTCCAGATCAGTACTTAAAGATTGAACACTTGGACAGAAAAGGCTATCTGGAAATTCCTGTCTGTGTCTTGTGTTTGACTGATTAAGAGGCAGTAGGCCAGAGAATGTATCCGTAGTGAGAGTATCCAAGTTGGCTTAAAGATCTATTTTTATCTCCAACTCTTATAATTAAATCCCATGAATAATTACAGTTTTTTGATTCTCTCCTCCCTACCCTGATTTTTTCTTTGCATTTTGGTCTCCTTTCCTTAGGTATAAACCATGTCATACTTACTCAAAGCCATTCCTCCATATCCATTTTAATAAAAAAAGACCTGCTATGTCTAGTAGAAAGGACTCCAGCATTAAGTCAGGGACCTAGGTAGGAGCTAAAGTGGTCCCAAATGGGTAGAAATCCCTGGCTGATATTAGAATTTTAAAAACAATATTTAAAAATAATCTCTAGAGAATAGCATTCCCTTTTAAGCCCCTGCACTGACAAGAGTTATGGAATAGAAAGTCACAGAGAAGAAGATACCTTAATCTTCAATAAATAGCCTCCTAAGAAGTGACCTAGAATCCTACCTCATAATGTATGATAAAATTTTATTAGCTGAGTTTATTTGTGGTTGGCAAGTATTCTGGTTCCATGGTTATTTTAACATTATTTCCTGGTTTTAAGAGTATTATGTATTATGTATTTATGGTAGGAAATTTGGGAAATGTAAAAAAGCTTAAGGAATAATGGTTACTCTTAATATCTGTCAACTCTAATCCCATATGCATGATTTTTATCTTCTCACACCCCCCGGGAAACCACAATAGAGCATAAGTAGTTAATAAGACACTTAGTGGCAGATCATGCTCAGGTCAAATAAATATATAAAATATTTATTTTAGAAATTAAGTTATTAAAAATTAAATACATTATTTTAAAATTCACCAGAGACATAAGCAACCACAAATAAGAGTCGGCAGAAAAAACAACAGATAAGAGTCCTAATGATTTAGGTTTTGGAATGATCATATACAGAGTATAAAATGAATATCTATAAAATTTTAAATATAAGACGAAATCACAAAATTGAACAAGTAATAAGAGACTAACAAAAATGAAGAGTGACTTCAGAAAGAACCTAAAGATATATTTTAGAAATTAAAAATAGAAATGCTGAAATTAAAATTCAATGGATAGGGCTCCCCTGGTGGCTCAGTGGTTAAGAATCTGCCTGCCAATGCAGGGGACACAGGTTCGAGCCCTGGTCCAGGAAGATCCCACATGCCGCGGAGCAACTAAGCCCATGTACAACAATTACTGAGCCTGCATGCCACAACTACTGAAGCCCACGCACCTAGAGCCTGTGCTCCGCAACAAGAGAAGCCACTGCAATGAGAAGCCCGTGCACTGCAACGAAGAGTAGCCCCCACTTGCCACAACTAGAGAAAGCCCATGTGCATCACGAAAGACCCAATGCAGCCAAGAATAAATAAATAAATAAATAAAATTCATTAAAAAAATTCAATGGATAATGTCTCATAAATTGCTGGTGTCACGTAAGTTGGTACAACCCCTTTGAATAGCATTCTGGCATGGCCCTTTAAAATCAAAGATTTTGCATCCTTTATGACCCAGCAATTCCATTCCTATAGAAATGTGACTATACAGGAATGAAAATGAATAAAACAGAGCTACAAGAAGTAATTTCAATGAATATTTATTTATTTATAGCCACACCACGTGGCATGTTGGATCTTAGTTCCTTGACCAGGGATCAAACCCACGCCCCTTGCATTGGAAGCATGGAGTATTAAGCACTGGACCACCAGGGAAGTCCTCTATGAATTTTATAAACATAATTTTGAGCAAAAGAAGTAAGACACAAAAGAATATAGCAATGCAATTCCATTTTTCAAAAGCAAACTATACTGATTAAATCTATATACATAAGTGATTTTAAAAAGTATAAAACAAAGAAATAATTGCTACAAAAGTCTAGCAAGTATTTACTGCTGAGGAGTGCAAAGAGGTATGATTAAGGGGCACACAGCCATTTCTTGGCTTGGGAGATGATATATGTGTGCTTGCAATATAATTTTTCATTATATTATACATTTATGTTTTATGTTCTTTTCTGTACAGTAAATTTCACACTAAAAACACTTTAAAAACTCAATAACTAGGTTAAATAACAGATTAAACACAGCTGAAGAGGCAGACACAGGCGTAAAATTGCAGTTAACTTAGGAAAAAGAGAAGACTGTAAAAGCAGCCAGAGAGAAAAGACAGATCATCTATAAAAGAACACAGCTGACAGCTCTTATGAGAGATATTTAGAAATGAAGTATTCTAAATTCCTTATGTTATTCATGAGGAATATTAAGACACAGATTAGATGAGATTGTGTTAAATTAGGTATCACAGTAAGGTTTAAAGAATAGCAAAGAATGAAATTAGAGTGTATAATTTACTAAACAGTTGAGAGAATAAAATAAAAGTAAAAGCAAACAAAACAGGAATGATTTTAGCAGCAACAACCATGCAAGCTGGCTTTGTAAAGTTTCCCACCGTGCTGTGGCCATAGGCACCCAGACACCTGCCCTCCCCACCACAAACCACTGCCAAAGTAGCTCAAGGTGCAGATCAATTTAGCTGAAGGGATAGTAAAAGAAGAGCTCTAGAGGAGACTGGCAAGATTTTCGGCTGAACTAATTCTTGCAGACATTGAAACCAAACTCAAAAGGGCAGTGAGAAAGAATAAATCATCTGCCAAAAAATTACAAATGAAAAAAGAGAGCAAAAGGGAAACAGGCTGAAATGCCTATCCAGGAAACTAAAGACAAATAACCTGCAGAAGTTGAAGAAAGTAGAAATGAGGAGAGTTAGCAGGAGAGACAGACGTCAGTCTGATTAATATCATTTACCAAGTCTTGGTGGTTTCTGTATCCTTTTTACAAGCCAGAAAAATATTTTTGTCACCTACTTTGTAAATGCAAGTTTTTAAAAAATAGCTCTAAAATCACATGTTTGGAAGGAATGAATACCACCACATCCAATTGTGTGTGTGTGTACATACATTTTTTAAAAGAAGAAGTCACATGCTGGCTATTCTTTTTTTTTTTTTTTTGTACAACCAAAACATGTGGGGATATTTATTTGAGAGGTTTTGACTGTCTTGATAAGGAGGGCAGCTTTCACATCCTATACCTTGAAGTATAACTAAAAGGCAATTTGGAGTCACAGATATTCATTTAATATGCCTGAAATATTTCAAACTATTTAATGTCTGTCTCCAAGCCATTTCATAGATATAGTGAGGGAGAGAGAGAACTGCTTCTAAAGAAAACTGCTCCCTAATCCTGGCCTACATGACTTTTTAGATTTTTGGTACTTAAAGATTTGTTTACAGATTATTCATAATATCTGAACATGATTGAATAAAATCGCAACTATGAAAGAAAAATTAAGAATTATTAAATTGTTAAATGACAATTTAAACACAAAACATAAAAAGAAAAACATGAAATAACCCAAATGCCATTAACAGGAGAATGAATAGAAAACTTCTGATATATTATATTAATGGAATGCTATACAGTGGCAAAAATAGAAACATAATAATGTGCAAAACATTTATAACTTTTAGAAAATAATTATACTGTTAAGTGAGAAAAAAAACAAATAGCTGGCATGTCCATGCTGCATTATACCATTTTAAAAATGAAGCTCAGGGCCTCCCTGGTGGCGCAGTGGTTGAGAGTCCGCCTGCCGATGCAGGGGATACGGGTTCGTGCCCCGGTCTGGGAGGATCCCATATGCCGCGGAGCGGCTGGGCCCGTGAGCCGTGGCCGCTGGGCCTGCGCATCCGGAGCCTGTGCTCCGCAACGGGAGAGGCCACAACAGTGAGAGGCCCACATACCGCAAAAAGAAAAAAAATAAAAAATAAATAAAAAATAAAAATGAAGCTCAAAAGCAAGTAGATGAAACAATGTTTTGGTTAAGAATAACATACATAAGTGGTAAACAAATTTTTTTAAAAGAACGTAACGAAGCACTAAAAATCTGTGATAGTGGTTACCTTTTTTAGTAAGATGGGGAGATGGTGTAGGTAGATCATGAATATTTGTAATGTTCTTATTTTGGTAGGTGACTTTTATTACACTGTAATTTACATACATATTGTATATATAGTCTTTTGTCTGTATCAAATATAATATTTCTTCAGAGAGAGAATTGTTGCCAACTTCCTGTGAATTTTGATCAGTATTTCTATCATCCTTCTGCATCACTTGCCAGAATTCAAATCAATTATAGGTGAGACCCTGAAGGAAACATTTTCTCCTGAGTAGGAGAAATCTAATAGTTGCCTTCTTTTATTGGAAGCTTTTAATTTCTCCCTAATGTCTGGTTAACCCCCAAATATAAACCACAATTAATGCAGCAATTCTGCAAAGTATCTGAACAAACACAAAAATATGAAAATATTTTATCTATTTGTAATAGTTTTTTAGAGTTGGCAAATAATTTTGTGTGGAATTACCTACAATCATAGCAACTTCACATTACTTAAAGTGGGCAAATGAGTGAGGGTATTTTCATTCTGTGGAGTAAGGAGACAAAATATCCATACCTCCTGGTTGTCTATTTTGGACTCCAATAGTATTGAAATATAGATTTCATTTTTTTCCTGATGAAAAACATTATGAAGTAAAAAAATACATCTAAAAGAAGTTATGCTTTTGTCTGACTACCGCAAAAAAAAAAAAAAAAAAAAAAAAAAAGGCTGTTTTGTAATGAAAACAATGAAAAGACATTCTTAAAATGGAAAACGTCAGCTGTGGGTTTGCAACTGTGTCAAGAATGCATCTATTGGGTCCTAAAGAAGGAAGAGACACCAAAAGCAACAACTTGAGTAAGGTTATCGAGAATCCACGCGTCGTACAGATGGAGGAGTCTGGTGCACTTTAAGAAGCCCACCACTGCAAGGTGAAGGTAATTTCAAAATTAATTCACCTAGCTATGCAGATGTCTTATTCTCTTGCTCCTACTGTAGTGATCATGATTTCAGGAATGCATTTCCTCAAAGATGCCCACTTGTAGGAAGGGACATTCACTTTATGCTCTTTTAAATATCTATGTTAGTATTCACTCCCCACCCCCCCACCGCCCCAAATGCCTGTACAAAACAAAAGATGAGAACTGGGAGGAAAGGAGGGAGAAGAGTAACAACGAAAAGGAGAGTGAGTTTGGGAGCAACCTCTCTAAGGTTAGACTCCGCTCCATGTTTGTAGTCTTGGAGCTCCTTGCTATAATGTGAAGCAGAGTAAGTAAGCAACAAAAATATGGGCCCCCTGTGAAAGTGGCAGTTCTGTGTCCCTCATGTGCTTCTAGGAGAGGCTGAACCACCATGTATTTGTTTATTACACTAGGAAAGTGTTGTATACAAATCCAGCTGTTTATGAAAATTTGTTTCAATATTTCTGGAAATAAACAAAGTTTCACATTTATTACTACTTAATGTGCATCAAGTTGAGACAGGAGGAAAGGGGGCAGGGCACAACCTTTAAAAGAATGACACAGCTGTTGAGGATGCTATATAAACTAGTTAGAACCAATTAGGCCCAAGATGGTGGAAGATTCAAATTCTAGTAGACCTTGAAGCTCATTGTAATACATTAACATGCTAAATAACACACCCACAGGCACCAAGACAGTTCTGAGGCAGACCATGAAAGGCCAAAAAGTGGGTGGCGGCCCAAGTCCTGGAAATCCCTGCCCCTTCTTCAAAATAGTTAGAATATTCCTCCTACTAGTTCGTGTATGGAATTACTCAGCCCATAAAAACTAACCACGCCCACAGCCCAGGGCTGCTCTCGACTTCTGAGACGACTGCATTCTGCCTGTGGAATGGGTATCCCTCTAAATTTGCTTTCACTTTACCGTGGCTTGCTCTTGGATTCTTTCCTAAAGGAGGCCAAGGACCCTCACTTGGTGGCCTGCCCCATGGACTCACTCGCCTGAAACCTGGGACATGACCATCTTCTTGAGCCCCCCATTTTCCTGCAACGAAGTGGTAGTCAAATTGTAGTGTTCATACAATACTATATTTTACAGAGATACTGGTTTGCCACTGAGTGGTTCAAATTAACTTTAATGAAATTGTGGCTGTCTAGTTATTTCAGAAAGTCTTAAAAATTCTAATGGAAATATAACTTCCTTGCTAATTTCTTCTTTTCTATTTTACTGTATTTAACGAAGAGGTTTGGCTCTCCGAGTAGGCATTTACTGCAAAAGGATGCCTATTTTGCTGAGTCACCTTCCTGACTGTTACTGACCTGGTTTCTTGGACTCTTTAATCACTAGAAATTGATACGAGACCAGACAAGGAATTCACGCAAGACTTTATGAGGACTACGGCTGCAGCACGAGGGAGTGAAAACAAGTAACAGGTTCACTTGCTCAGTCCCTGAGGGGGGGATAAGCTGGTTCCTTAAATGGGGTGAGGGTGGAGGTTGATCTGTGGGTGGGGCCGGAGGCGTGGCTTAGGTGGTCTGCCCACCCTCTTGGTGGTGCTGTGTGCAGGGATCACGGCAGTACCCTGCTTTTGCTCCTGGCACCTCAGAAATAGCAACTGGGTTTTGGCCTTTTGTATCCTATTGTTCATAACTGCCCCGACTGTGCATGTGTGCAGATATCTTTAGTCCTTTATAGTTTCTTTGTATTCTGTTGCTCAAGGAGACATTTGTCCAGGTGCAAGGACTGAGTAAAGGGTCTCAGGTTCCAGGTCCCAGCCTGTCCCATTATTATCTCACAGCATTTCTTGTTTTAAATCCTTATATTCTTTCTCAAATTTATTTTGCTTCACATGATTACCCATTTCTTCAAAAAATGAAAATTAACGCATCTAGAGCCCAGAATAACTGCATTGGTTTATAACTTTGTGACCAGAAATCTGCAATTCTTGGTACTTCTATTTTCACAGTACATTAGGGTTGGATAGGTAGTTTTATTTTTTCTCACTCAAGTTCTTCAGGATTTAAGTGGTAGAGAAGAAGAAATGTTAATTCTCAATTCAATGCAATCATTGTTTTTGTTATTCAGAGTTAAAACAAAACATGAACCCAAAGTACCTGTATTCCTAACTTAACTCTCCTTTACTCAAATACCAGCAGTGTCTGCAGCCAGACAAAAGTAGAGAACACTTGATGGAGGGAAGCTAGAATGGAAGGAGACACTGGTTCATTGTCATTAAAATATTTTATCTTGGGAAATTTTACAAAAACATATTTTCACAGAAACACATTGTTAGGGCCCTTCCTAGGGCCACAGAAGAAGCCGGTGCAGATGAGAAGCCCTGAAATGTCAGCTTTATTAGCTTCATGATAAATCCTCCTCTGCTTGAACTTCTATGTCCTTTTAGCTCCTGTCCCTTTTCTTCTCTTCCCTTTATAGCAACACTCCTTGAAGTGAACTGGCAATGCTGCTGTCTCTGCTTACTCTCTTCTATTTTGTTCAGGATCCCATCATTCCTCTAAAACTGTTACTGACCTCACTCTGCTCGCTGCACGACAGACAGGCCAATAAATCGGGAGACGAACTGCTGCTGCAAGGAATCATGACTTTAATCAGAAAGCTAGCAGATCAAGAAGATGGCAGACTAGAGTCCCCCCCCCCAACAGAATCTTCCCTCAGTCCCAATTCGGGCTCCTTTATACAGAGGAAGGGGAGTGGGAGGGGTCCACTGCGATGCCAACCAATGGCTGACTGAGACTGCTAACGGTAGCCTTCTAAGGGTTGCTCCCTCATGGCTGATCACCAACGGTGGTCTGCTTCCGGGAGGGGCCCATTGTGACCGACGGCCGACCAATGGCTGAGCGGGACTGCTACTAGTCACTGCTAACAACCCTGCACCTGCCCCGCCTCTATTATACCCCAATCATGTATTAGTCATTCCTCCCAACAGCCTTAATAGATGTCCATCCCCATTTTAAAACAGGGTCCAGAGCATAAGTACACTGCTAACTTGCCCAAGGTCACAGAAAAAAAAAAAAAACAAAAAAAAACCCACAACTATTGTCAAAACAGTGGTTCCCAGTCCTCGTTGTATTTGGCCTGTCAGCAGCATTTGAAGCAGTGAACATCCCTCCTTTAAACAAGACCTTCCCTTGGCTTCTGAAACACAACTGTCTCTTGATTCTCTGTAACTCACTGGTTGCACCAGGGTCTTGTTTACTGGCTCTTCCTCTTCTTCCTGACAGCTAGATAGCTGTTGGAACACTCTCAGGCTTCTCTGAACTTTTGTTTCCCTCCTCATCTACATCCCCTCCCTGTGTATCATGTATATTCCCTTCCTCTTCTCTGAATTCCAGGCTCTATATCCAACTGCTCAGTTCCATCTCTATTTGATTGCCTAACTAATCACAACAAAACGGAAAAAACAAACTCTTTATTTGTACCCTGCTTGTTCTAGATCTCAGTAAAGTGCGATTTCATTCTTTCATTTGCACAAGCTAAACAAAAGCATTAAGTCGTTCGTGACTCGTATTTTTCTTTCACTCTCCCCTCAGTCTATGGATAGTAAATCCCATTGACAATATTTCTCCCCATCTTTTCATACTGTCTTTCTCTTATTGCATCAACTCAGGTATTATGTAATTCTTTGTGAAGTCATTCATTTATACTTGTTACCTGAGAGCTGGTTAGTCTAGAATCAGTGAATGGGCTAGAGCCTGGGACAGAAATGATTTGTTTTGCTCTACATTTTTCTTGCTCCCTTAAAAGGAAGAGAAGAAAAAAAAGAGAGTGGCAACCATCAAAACACCTTCCTCTCTGCTCATCAAAATTAATTCAGTTCACTGCCATATTAGGCCAAATAAAGATTGGCATAAGAGTAGTTAACGAATTTCAAGCGCTCAGCCTATAGGATTTCTGCTTCTATGCCACCTCTTATCAATCTCGTTTATTAATAATGCTACTGTATTTTATTTATCTTTGTGCTTTACAATTATTATAACAGCAAAATTTATACTAATTTCTACTCTTAAAATTAAACTTTTTATCACATGAGGTAATTGTCAGTATTCTTGAATCTGGTTATGGAATAGGCATACAGAAAACAACAACTGCTTATGTTTGAACCTAGGAGTAATGGAATTAGAGATTGGTTATTTGAAAATTAGTTGCTTTTTAACATCTCAAGTAGATACTTTTTTCTGCCCTTTGGCCTCCCCTCTCCCCCTCTACTATGCATTGTGTATCTGCATTAGGCATCAACCAAACCTCCCCCATGGGTAGAAATACTTGCTCAACCATAAAGAGCAACATTCTCCTAGCATCAACAAGACAACTCCTTAAAAGATAACATTCTTTCTCGATCTTGTAAGGGGCCACGATGATGCTTAGATCTAGATTGTGTAAACTGTCAATAATACATTATTTAATGTATAGCTCTCTGTAGCAACAAACTTATAAAACTGTGCCTTGATTTCTAACAGGCAGAACAGTTCTCAGAGTTTTCTTTTTCTTTTTTTTTCTTAATAGATTTTTGTTGTTGTTTTATAAATTTGTTTATTTATTTTTGGCTGCGTGGGTCTTCATTGCTGCATGCGGGCTTCCTCTAGCTGTGGCAAGTGGGGGCTACTCTTCTTTGAGGTGCGTGGGCTTCTCATTGTGGTTGCTTCTCTTGTTGCAGAGCATGGGCTCTAGGCATGTGGGCTTCAGTAGTTGTGGCGCATGGGCTCAGTAATCGTGGCTCCCAGGCTCTAGAGCGCAGGCTCAGTAGTTGTGGCTCACGGGCTTAGTTGCTCGGCATCATGTGGGATCTTCCCGGACCAGGGCTCGAACCCGCATCCCCTGCACTGGCAGATGGATTCTTAACCACTGTGCCACCAGGGAAGTCCTCTCAGAGCTTTATGAGATGCTGTTCCTGGGCTATAATCATCAAATTTGGCTCAAAAATTTCCATTTCTTTCCTTTTTTTTTCTTTTTGCTTTGTTTTATTTTTAAAATTTATTTTATTGAAATATAGTTAATTTACAACGTTGTGTTAGTTTCTGCTGTATAGCAAAGTGATTCAGTTATACATATGAATATAGATTCTTTTTCATATTCTTTTCCATTATGGTTTATAACAAGATACTGAATATAGTTCCCTGTGCTATACAGTAGGACCTTGGTGTTTATCCATTTCTTTCTTGATCTATTGATTAATTTTTTGTCAACATCGAGATGTTCTTGAATTTCAGGACTTAGAAATTTTTATTACTTTTTATTGTAAAGTACACTGAATATTAACCAACGACCTTTACGATAAACAAATACAGTAACAGTAACTCACACTAACACAAAACATATTCCTAACAAGCCATTTTTTTTCTGTCTGGGGCAGTTTTAAAGTCACCTTTTCCCCCCCACAAAAACAGAAATGTACTTATACAAAAGCCATCTTTTTAAACAAAGCTAATGATTCACAAAAAACCATGAATATAGTATGTATCCAGTTGATACATATCTAATAGATTTTGTTAAAATCAGTCTCATAGTAACATGTCTGAAGTGTTCTTTAGCAAAATATGTGAAGAAAAGACTTTATCAGTGTTTAAAAAAGTGGGCCTTCTTTATAGACAATCTGGGAAATTATCATAAAATATTAAAATTTTCCATTATTATAATTTTTAAGACTAATCTTTCAAAAAGACACAGTTACAAATTTACTATCAGGTACACTATGTTGCACATTTAATGTTATTTAAACTAATTATACATGACAAATATAGTACCTGTGAATTCATTAATGTCCTCATAAAAATTAGTATTTGATTACAATTGAGAGCAAGATTTGTTTTTTGATAGAATAGTAACTGTGGGATAATACAAACACAAAAATTTGTGAACCATTCCCTCAGATTACCTAGCAATGTTGGGAACAGTAGGTGGTCAATAAACCTCTAATGGGTTGAATTTAAGACTCTTCACAGCCTTTCCCTACCTGATTTTCCAGCTTTGTTTCACAACAGCATCCTACACTGTTCCAGAATACATGCTGTGTTGTTGACATTACTCAGGAGCCTCAGATTCTATGCTTTTGCACATATTAGTCCCTGTGTCTGGAATGCCCTCATCCCGATTTCTGCCTTTGATATCCAACTCATTTGTCAAGATTAGCTCAAATGCCACTTTTTATAGGCAGGCTTCTCCAATATTACTATGCTACCACATATACATACAGCTATGTATTACAGTTATTTGTATGTATATATATCCACTTTAAGCTCTTTGAGGGCAGAAACTTGTTTTGTTCATTGTTTGTCTCTTAGTACCTAGCACAACACCCTATAAATGTTCATTGAATTGATTAAAGTGGAGATTTTTAAGTTTTTCTAAGGTTCATATCTTTTGCTAAAGATGATATGAATTCATGGAAGAAATATCTTTGGGAAATATGCTTTAGATCTTGTGCACTCAAAGCCAGTGACTGAAGAAAATTCTGGCTTTATTACTGATAAATCTGTGATCTACTTTCAGGGAGGGATAGAATATATACTAGTGAAGCTCTTAATATATGCCAATCCACCACCTGGTTTGATTTCATACTCTGCTAAATTGTCTGCTATGTACCAATATCAACAAATTAGAAAAGGACACTGCCTCAGGTTGTGATGGGTGCCACTGTGCTGTAAGAAGGGCTATAACTCAGATGAGATTGGCTCCAGAGGTAGGAGTTTCTGGAGTTCAATTCTCCCTTGAAAAATTTCCCATTGGATCAGAGGTAATGCTGATTTATGAATCATCTGAAGATTGAGCTGGTGGGTGGCTTAATGAAGAAAAACAAAGGAAAACTTAAAACCAAAAGCAAGATTAGATAAGCCACAGACTGGGGAAAAATATTTATAAGTCAAATATCTGATAAAGGACTTGTACCCAGAATATATAAAGAATCCTTACAACTCAATACTAAAACAAATAACCCAGTTTAAGAATGGACAAAAGACTTGAATAGACATATCACCAAAGAAGACACACTAATGGCTAACAAGTATATGAAAAGTGCTTCAAATTAGTAGCATTAAGGAAATGAAAATTAATACCAAATTGAAACAAGAAGGAAGGGAGTATTTTTAAAAAATGACATAGCCATTGTGGATACAACATAAACTGGTTAGAACCAACTAGGTCCAAGATGACAGAAGAGTTGACTTCCAGTAGACCTTTAGCCTCATTATATGCTCACTGTAATATATTAGCATGCTACTGAGCTATGACCAGGTTTGAGGATGACCATAAAAGGCGAAAGAGTGGGTGGCAGCCCAAATCCTCAAAATCCCCACCCCTTCTCCAAAATAGTTGGAATAATCCTCCCACTTGTTAGCCTATGGAATTACCCAGCCCATACAAACTAACCACACCGTATTTTGGGCCACTCTCAAGCCTTTTGAGACAGACTGCATTCTGTCTATGGGATGTGTATCTCTCTCAATAAATCTACTTCTTACCTATCACTTTGCCTCTCACTGAGTTCCTTCTGTGCTGAGACATAAAGAACCTGAGCTTCATTAAGTCCTGAGACCAGGTGTGCAATTTCAATTAAAAGACGGTGGGTTTGAGTCTCAGCCCATGGGTTCAAGGCCCAATCTGAGTTTTGGCTGAGTAAAAGTCTCAGCCTGTGGGTTCAAGAGCCAATCGGAGTTTTGGCTGGGTTCAAATCCCATCTGAGTTGTGCAGTTTCAAAATGAGATGCCATTACACACCCTCTAGGAAGGTATAATTTAAAAAGCAGAAAATACCAAGTGTTGGTAAGGATATAGAGAAACTGGAATTCCCATACATTACTGGTGGAAATGTATCAGCACAGCCACTTTTGAAAACAGATTGGTAGTTTCTTAAAAATTACACACAGCCCAATAATTCCACTCATAGAAATCTAACCAAGAGAAATGAAAAAGATAGGCCCACACAAAGATTTCTACACACATTATTAAAGCAATATTATAATAGTCATTATAAGCAAAAACAACCCAAGTGTTCATCACCCAGGGAGTGGATAAACAAAAGATGGTATAGCCACACAATGAATACTATCTTGTGTTAAAAAGGAACAAAATACTATGCGTACTACACAACAGATGAACTTTAAAAACTTTATGTTAGTGATAGAGGCCAGATGCAAAAGACTACATAGTGTCAGAAAGTAGAATGGTGATTGCCAGGGGTTGGGGAGAGGGGAAAATGGGGAGTTAATGTTTAACAGGTACAAATTTTCATTTGGGGAAGATGAAAAAGTTCTGTAGCTAGAGGCAGAAAGTAACCATTGTGAATATCTAAGCCTAGACATTCTTCATAACAAAGGCCTAATCTCCAGGGAAAAAGACTTTCCCAGAGCCTTATCTTACGTGAGGGAAGGGCATTTCTTCAACTCCAGTTCCCTCTAGCCTTTCTGTCTCACCTAAATAGATAGAGGGGGAAGCTAACACTTGTAAAGGTCACAGCCCAGGGACCAAGGCCCACTGAAAGAGTGAGATTTATTCATAAGATTATAGAATGATTCTCTTCTTCCATACTTTACCACCATACCAATAGGGCTCCAGTAGAAAAACAGTCAATTACAGCTGAAGGAGACGCAAGCTCTCTTTGAGGAGGAGTTCTTATGGAAGCCCAAAAACTAGAGAGAGAAAAAGAAGGACACTAGAGAAATTTGAACCCTCTGGCACATGCAGCTATGGAAAACATTAAACACAGCCCAACTTCTAACCATATTAACATAAAATCTCACACTAAAGGCTTATCTGCTTCAGTCCCTATTATCTGAAATACCATGTCCAGCTTTCAACAAAAAAAATTTACAAGTCATGCTAAAAGGCAAGAAAAAACACAGTCTGAAAAGACAAAGAAAGCAACAGGACCAGGCCCAGCTTGACAGAGATATTAGAGTTATCAGATTGGGAATTTAACTATGGTCATTATGTTAAGGGCTCTAATGGAAAGTATAAGAAAACATGCATGAACAGATGGGTAATATAAGCAGAGATATGGAAACTCTAAGAAAGAATCAAAAGGAAATACCATAAATCAAAAGCACTGTAACAAACTGATGACTCCATAAAAGGCATTCATCACTACTCTTGACACAGCAGAAGAACCAGTAAACTTGAAGACTGGTCAATGGAAACTTCCCAAAATTTAAGGCAAAGAGGAAAAAGAACAAAAAAAAGAATAGAATGCCTAAGAACTGTGGGACAATTATAGAAGATGTACCATACATGTAATTGGAATACCAGAAGGAGAAGGAACAAATAGAGCAGAAGAAATATGCAAAGTAATAATAGCCGAATAACCTACCAAAATTAATGAAAGACAGCAAACCACATATCCAGAAAGCTCAGAGAATACCAAGCATGATAAAAAATAAACAAAACAAAACAAAACAAAAACAAAAAAAAAACACAAAGAAAAAGAAAACTACATTAAGGTATGTCATATTCAAATTGTAGAAAACCAAAGACAAAGTTAAAAATCTTGAAAAAGCCAGAGGCAGGAAAATCTTACCTATAGAGGAACACAGAATTACAGCAGATTCTTGTCAGAAACCATGCAAGCACAAAGAAAGTTGAGTGAAATATTTAAAATATTGATGGAAAAAAATCATCAACCTGGAATTCTATATTCAACAAAATTATCCTTTTGTCAGGATAAAGACTTTCTCAGAAAATTAAAAACTGAGAGAATTCAGTGCAAGCAAGAAGTATTAAAATGTTCTGTCCTGCAAGAAATATTAGAAGTTCGTCAGGGAGAAGCAAAATGATATATAGGTCAGAAACTTGGATCTACATAAAGAAAGAAAGAATGTTAGAAAAGGAATAAATAAAGGTAAAATAAATTTTTATTTAATCTTAATTTATTAAAAACTAAACCTTAGGGCTTCCCTAGTGGTGCAGTGGTTGAGAGTCCACCTGCCAATGCAGGGGACACGGGTTCATGCCCCGGTCCGGGAAGATCCCACATGCCGCGGAGCGGCTGGGCTCGTGAGCCATAGCCGCTGAGCCTGCGTGTCCGGAGCCTGTGCTCCGTAACGGGACAGGCTGCAACAGTGAGAGGCCCGTGTACCACAAAAAACAAAAAAAACAAAAAAAAAACTAAACCTTAAAATGTTTAAAGTAATAATAGAAGCAATGTATTGAGTGATTATAGCATATGGATAAGTAAAATGAATGACAGCGATGTCACAAGGATCAGAGGAAGGAACTGGGAATACTTTTTTTTTTTTTTTTTTTTTCGGTACGCGGGCCTCTCACTGTTGTGGCCTCTCCCGTTGCGGAGCACAGGCTACGGACGCGCAGTCTCAGCGGCCATGGCTCACGGGCCCAGCCGCTCCGCGCCATGTGGGATCTTCCCGGACCGGGGCATGAACCCGTGTCCCCTGCATCGGCAGGCGGACTCTCAACCACTGCGCCACCAGGGAAGCCCGGGAATACTTTTATAAGGTACCTGCACTACATATGAAGCAGTAGTGTTATTCGAAATTAATTTTAGATTAGTCAAAAATGTACTGTAAACTCTAGGGCAGCCACCAAAAATTTTTTTTGAGGAAGTATAATTGCTATCCTAAGAGACGAGATAAAATAGATGATATAAAATGCTCAACTAAAATCAGAGAAGGTAGAAAAAAATGGGGGAAACATAACAAAGAATAAATGCAATAAATAGAAATCAATTATAAACATGGAGGATATTCATCCAAGTATATCAATAATTGCTTTAAATGTAAATGGTATAAATACAACAATTAAAGGAAAGAGACTGTCAGAGTGGATAAAAAATTAGACCTAACTTATTTATAAGAAACCCACTTTAAAGACACATGTATGAATAGATTAGAAGCAACGGGCTGGGGAAAGATATACCATGCTAACAATCATTAAAAGGAAGCTGGGGCTTCCTTAGTGGCGCAGTGGTTGAGAATCTGCCTGCCAATGCAGGGGACACGGGTTCGAGCTCTGGTCTGGGAAGATCCCACATGCCGCAGAGCAACTAGGCCCGTGAGCCACAGCTACTGAGCCCGCGCGTCTGGAGCTTGTGCTCCTTAACAAGAGAGGCTGCGACAGTGAGAGGCCCATGCACCACGATGAAGAGTGGCCCCCGCTTGCCACAACTAGAGAAAGCCCTCGCACAGAAACGAAGACCCAACACAGCCAAAAATAAATAAATAAATTTATTAAAAAAAAAGGAAGCTGAAGTAGCTATATTGATTTCAGACAAAACTGAATCAGAACAAGGACAATTAGCAGATATAAAGAGGGTCATTACATAATGATAAAGAGGCCAACTCTCCAAGAAGACATAACAATTCTTAGTGTGAATGCACTTAACAACAGAACCCTGAAATACATGAATCAAAATCTGACAACTAAAAGGAGAAATAGAAAAATACATTATTATAGTTAAATTATTCAACACCCTCTTTTAGTAATTGATAGATGAAACAGGCAGAAAATCAGTAAGGATATGGTTGGCCTGAAAAGCACTATCAACCTGACCTAATTGACATTTATAGAATATTCCATCAAACAGCAGAATGCACATTTTTTCCAAACCTGAATAAACAATTTCCCAAATGGGCCACATTCTTAGTTGTAAAACATACATTTACAAATTTGAAAGTATAGAAATCATATAAATTATATTCTCACACCACAATGAAATTAAACTAGAAATAAATAACAGAAAGATAACTGTAAAACCTCCAAATATTTGGAGTTAAAAGACACATGTCTAAATAACACCTGTGTCAAAAAGAAGTCTCGAGAGAAATTTAAAAATGTTTTGAACTAAAAGAAAATACTATTTATCAAAAGTTGTGGGAGGCAGCAAAAGCAATGTTTAGAGAGAAGTTTATAACATTAAAGACATATATTAGAAAAGAAGAAAGATCCAAAATCAGTAATATAAACTTCCACTTTAAGAAACTAAAGGAAAAAGGGCAATTTAAGCCTAAGGCAAGCTGAAGAAAATAAATAATCTTTAAAAGGCAGAAAAAAAATGAAATTGAAAACAAGAAATCAACAGAGAAAATTAATGAAACACAGTTGTTAAGATATCAATAAAATCAATAAACCTCCTGCCAGGCTGAGAAGACACTAATCACCAATGTCAGAAATGAAAGAGGGATTATTACATGGACACTTAAGAATAATAAAGAAATAACATAAACAGCTCTAGGCCCATAAATTTGATAACTTAGATGAAATGAATGAACTCCTTGAAAAACACAATCTGAATAGGCCTATAACTATTAAAGAAATTGTATCACTAATATCCTTCCAAAATAGAAAGCACTAGGCCTGGATGGTTTCACTGGTGAATTCTACCAAATATTTAAGGAAGAAATAATGCCGATTCTCCACAATCTCTTCCAGAAAACAGAAGCCGAGGGAACACTTCCTAACTCATTCTATGAGGCCAGCATTACCCTAACACCAAAAACAAATAGACTTTACAACAAAGAAAAACTAGACTAAAATCTCTCATGAACATAGAAGCAAAAATCCTCAACAAAATATTAGCAAATTGAATCTAGCAGTGAAAAGAAGTATACACCACAAACAAGTGGGATTTATTCCAGGTGTGCAAGGTGGCTCAACATTAAAAAATCAATCAATGTAGTCCACCATATCGACAGGCTAAAGAGAAAAATAATGTGATCATATCAATTAATGTAGAAAAAGCATTTGACAAAATCCAAAAGCCATTCACAATTTAAAAAAAAACCAAAAAACTTTCAGTAAACTAAGGATAGAGAGGAACTTCCTCAACTTGATAAAGAACATTTACAAAAAACCTACACCTAACATCATACTTAACGGTGAGAAATGGGGCATTCTCTCCCTAAAATCAAAAACAAGGCAAGAATGTCCACTCTTACCTAAAGGATGAGAAGGATTTAGCAGTGCAAATATCTGGGGAAGAGCATTCCCGGCAGAGGAAATAGCAAAGATGGAAAAGAGCTCGATGTACTTGAGGAACAGAGAGGTCAGGGTGCTTGGTGTATCATGAATGAGCAGCAAACTGGTAGGAGGTGAGATTACAGGAGTAAGATGGGGCCCAATTATGCAGAATCTTGGAAGTAAGGTAAGGAATTTGAATTTTATTCTAATAGCATTGGAAAGTCAGAGAGGGGTATGATCTGATTTACATTTTTAGAGGAGTGTGGCTTGCAGACATGAACCTCTTGGTTGTGGCCATATACGTTCTTGGGAGGCATTCACTCTTTGCATGTAGATTCAGAAGACAAGATGAGTCCATTTTCAGTTAATGCATACGTACTCTTGCATATCCAAGTTTTGTAATGAGCTTTAATGATATTGCCATCCCCAGAGAAGAGAGACAGCCATCACAGCTATTGGATTGTCACTTTAAGGCAGGAGACATTCACCAGGCATAGGTGAAGAGAAAAAGTTGGAAGAATTCAAAGTCAATATTTTTAAGTTTATGGTTTTGAAGTATAGCTTTAAAAAATTATTATTCTCAAGAAAATCGGAACAGCCTTAGGGAACTTGTCTATACCTTTGCTATAAAAATGCTACTGGGGGCCCCGCCCGGGGGCCCCGCCCCCCGACGTCTCCTGCACTGCGGACCCGCCCCCGCCAGCCGGCGGATCGCGGGCGCTTCCCTCTTCAAGCTCAGCCCTGGCTAGCTCCTCCTGCCATTCGCTTTCACAATATTCCCCGGAGGCCCCGCCTCCTCAGCCTCCCTTGGCAACCGGGTTCTGGCCGCTAGGCAGGCTCCGCCTTCTCTACGCTGGACGCAGCGTCCGGCCTGGGCCTCCCAAGATGCAGCGCGCGGGCGGGAGGTTTGGAGCCGCCTGGCGCTGAGAGGGTTTGCGGCGTTGGGGACATGCGGCTGCGGTGTGCTAGAGCCTCACACGCTGAGGTAGGGCCGGCGGCGTGTTCCGTGACCCAGCCTTCGCCGAGGGGGTGGCGGCGGCGCAGGGTTTTGCTCCCCTAGTCCCTTTATTGCGGAAGAGCGCGAAGGAAGTGGGCTTCCCGGGGCCTGTGCCCACCCTTCTCTGGAAGGATAACTAGATTTTTCCAAGTGCTTACTCTATTCGGGGATTATTTCGCTTGACACTTTCTTCACCTCTGCAGCATCTTTCTCACTTGGAGGATGAAATACTTAACAGAGGATACATCTTTGACATCTTTAAAACAGCTCTGCCTACTGGATGGCAGTTTCCCTCATTTCATTTTTAGGTTTAGAAGCATCAACTGGAATCGATTTACATTTGAAAATTGGGCTTGATACTGTGGCTTTACTAGCAAACAAGCAATGTCATCTAATGAACAAGAAAGGCTCTTCTGTTATAATGGAGAAGTCCTTGTTTTTCGTTTGTCTAAAGGAAATTTTGTAGATGAAGGGCCTACAAAAACACCTGTGTTACTACATGTCAGAAGAATGGTATTTGACAGAGGAACAGGAGTATTTGTTCAGAAATCCACTGGATTCTTTAGCATAAAAGAAGAATACTCTCATTTAAAAATTATGGGTTGCGACTGTGTTTCAGATTTCAGAACTGGAATTAATCTGCCTTATATTATGATACAGTGCATTAAAGAGAGTAACATTTTCAGATATTTTCTACTATTTCTTCACAGTACCAATAAATTTGAAAAGCGTTTGAGTTTTGAACTACACTGTGAGTTGAAGGACAGCGTAAGGGTCCTTAATGGCCCTTTAGTTTTATGGAGATGTGTCCAAACATTCTTTTATATCTCTTCCCAAACTGGCAAAGTTGTTACTGTGTCCATTAAGTTTTCCTCTATTGAGTGGACAGGGGAGATTGAAAATGTAGGTATGGTTTTGTTAGGACGAAAGAGATGTTACTTATCTGAGGAAGGATGTAACCCACAGCCTTCAAAATCAGATTATGCAACTTGGAATACTCAATTTTGTGTATACTCCCTTGAAAGGGGAGAAGTAATAAGTGATACATACATTATCCCTCCTGCTTATACCAGTGTGATAACATGTGTGCATGTCTGTGCAACTGAGATTGTCAACAAGCGGTTAAGAATGTCTCTGATTGCTCTTACTCAAAAGAATCAGCTGATTTCATTCCAAAATGGGACTCCTAAAAGTGTGTGCCAGCTTCCATTTGAAGATCCTTGTGCAGTTCAACTTATGGATTCAGGTGGAGGAGACCTCCTTTTCGTCATATTCTTTAGGGCCAGTGATGCTTGTGCTGTTTGGGAAAAGAACTTTCAGGTTGCTGCTAAGTGGGAGAAAGTTAGCTCAGTGCTGATAGATGACTTTCTTGGAACTGGAACTGAACAAGTACTGCTACTTTTTAAGGACCCCTTGAATTCAGATTGCCTCAGTTCCTTTAAAATAACAGACCTGGACAACTTAAACTATTCAAGTGAAACATTGGATTACAATGAAGATGACTTATTTGATGGCAAAAAGAATTATTTGGTGGTTCCACCTCTGGAAAGAAGATTGAAAGTTGGTTTGGTTTCTGTTCAGGAATTACAGCAACATCTCTTGCTTAAGGAAAAAATTATTTCAAAATCTTACAAGGCTTTAATGAACCTGTTTCAAGGGAAAGATGATAGTACATCAAGTGCACAGGAGGAATGTCTTGCCACTCTTTGTGGTGAAGAAGAAAATCCTGTCTATACCTTTGATGAAAAGTTATCAGATAATTTTCAAGATTCAGAACAGCTAGTAGAGAATATATGGTATCGTGTAATAGAAGATAGCTTGGTTGTTGGAGTGAAAACCACATCTTCTTTGAAGGTGTCCCTGAATCATGCGACTTTATCGCTGTCAATGGATCAAGCCCCTAACTCCAGCTTTCTGCTCATTAAGTGTCAAAGTAGGGTGATCAAGTTGAGTAGGAAATGTTCGCCAGTACCAAGGTCAGTGCCATATGAAATAGGATCAGAGGTAAAAAAAATCAAGTTGAGTGTTGATAGTGAGGAAGAAGGGAAAGAGGAAAGCATTGTTTGTGTACAACCATCTGAGAAAGAGTATGTGCAGATGATTACTGCTGTAACATCTCTTTCGCCACTTTTAGCATTCAGTAATTTTTGCTGCATTGTGCTGCTACAAATTAGAGAGAGAGAGAATGATAACCATTCTGCAGCTCGTTATGTTCAGTGTGGCAGAATTTTTTTAAGTCTAGAAGATCTTTCAAGTGGGAAATACCTGCTGACATTTCCAAAGAAGAAACCTATAGAACACATGGAAGATCTCTTTGCGCTTCTCGCGGCCTGGCAGAGAACTTGTTTTCAAATCATATCACCCAGCTATGCTCTGAATTCAATGAAGGTATGGCTCTTAGAACACATGGAATGTGAAGTTATCAAAGAATTTCCAGAAATTTGCTTTTGCAAAAGGCCAGGAAGCTTCTATGGGACACTCTTCAACTGGAAACAAAGAACACCATTTGAAGGGATTTTAGTAGTCTATTCCAGGAATCAAACAGTTTTGTTCCAGTGCCTTCATAATCTCAGCAGAGTTCTCCCTATAAACAGTTTCTTCAAAAATCTAAAATTAGGAAGTGAGGATTTCCTACTTGGTCATTTAGCATTAGCTTTGGAGAAGGAATTGGTTACCCTTGGTTCTTTTTCTTCTGCCTTAGTTAAGGTTGAAAGCAACTTGGTGCAGAATTGTGAAGCAAGCAGTGAAAAGAGTAGTGGTGATGTGGCTGCTTTATCAGACACAGAGGAAAGCATCCATCGCTACAGAAAAGAACTTCAGAGAGAAAAAAAGCAAATGTTGGGGACAAACCTAAAAGTGAGTGGTGCCCTTTACAGAGAAATGACTTTGAAATGCGCTGAGATTCAGCTGAAATCAGACCTTGCTGCCCAGAAAGTGACTGATTTATAATTACAATCTCAGCTTGGTTATATTTTAGAATATTTTTCCCTGCCAGAATGTTTTGGTCCTACTTGTTTTCATCTTACATTATATGCCTTCTCTGTAAAGATTAAGATTGAGGCTTACTGTAGAATCTTTGGTTTTGAAGATGCACAAAATAGCATGCCTTAGAGCAGCACTTCTCACCTGGGCTCATTTTGCCTCCCAGGGGCGTTTGGCTATGTCTGGAGATATTTTTTGGGTGTCAGAAGTAGTGGCAGGTGGGGAGGGCAAGAGAGGGGTGCTATTCAGATCTAGTGGGTTGAGGTGAGGGATGCGGCTAAATTTCCTACACAGCACAGCGCAGCCCCTGACGAGGGAGGGCCCAGCCCACATGTGAGTAATGCCCGGGGTGGAGAAATCCTGCCTTAGCGTTTCCACTTAAGACATAGGTGATGGAACAATATTTTGTTCTAAATCTTAAAAAAACCTTAAATAGGCCTTTTATTATACTCTGCTTAGTAAAACCTAGCATATAAAAATGAGCTTCAAACAGATAAACAAGGTTGTCATGATTCAGAAGTTTCTGTAAACATTAAGCCCCTGTGGAAATTTAAATGGCAGAGTGTCTAGGTGAGACCATTATGGTGGAAACCCTTATTAAATTAAATTTCCTTAGAAAGCCTCTATGAAATTGCATAAGTCTATAGGCATGTGAAAATTTGGGGGCATTTCTTTGAAAAGCATCTCTCTTTCAAAAGGCTAAGCATACCTCACAGGCCACTATTTTTAAAAAATTGAAATTGCCTTTAAGCCATCTGAAATTCCAACTCTAGGCAAAACTAAAATGTAAAATCCTAACTAAAGTAACTTAAAGAGTATGGCACTCCTTAGGGACTGAGGAATTTTAAAATAAGTGAAAATTAATTTCAGTTAAGTGACTTTTCAGGGGTCCAGTGAGGCATTTCAAAGGGATAAAAATTCAACCTATTCTCTTTTCTTTTTGGAAAAAATAAGAATTCTGAAGTAATAAGAGAATGTCAGGAGAAGGGAAAAGACACAAAAGGATATGGGCCAAAAGGAATGTTTCTGATCCTTTTTGCTCTAAAATCCGTAAGTGTGATGGAAGTTTCTGTCTCAGTTGAAAGACATAAAGATGATTATAGAAAGCGGCATTTCACACTTGCAGCGGTGAAGTGCTAATCCCCCCCACCCCGTGCCTCAGAAGTGCTTGTCCCTAATGATCTGGTGACGCAAGTGGGTTTTTAAGAAGCTAAGTTATTACTGTCTTGTCTTGGTTTTTATGGTTGTCCATATAATATGCTACCTTTTTTTTTTAGTAATCCATTGCAAATTGAGTTCTATAACTCTATAGCTTGATTTCTATGAAATTTCAATGAAAAATATTTCAGACTTTCTGGAAATGAAAATGTGATAATTTCAGGATTAATTGTGGAAGTCTGAAAGCAATGTGTGTCAGTAGATGTAGTAAAACTTCACAAGGCATGTTCTGAAAGGACAACCAGGTAGAAAATATAGGAACTAAGTTGTAAAATGAAGGCTGTCAAAAAACTAAACAGAATTTGATTGTAATAGTTTAATAGTTTATCTATAGAAAAGCTAGAATAGTAAAAAAAATAGCATATTGCTTATTTTTTATTTATAAAAGCAAACAAAAAGTATTAATCTGTATGTACCAAATAACCTCTTTACAAGTGAACTTTGTACCCCAGTATAATTTTTTTTCTTTTTCTTTTTTCACACACACACACACACACACACTGTATTTTATTTTTACAAGAGATAAATAAACTGACACCAAGCATTGTAAATGGATGGCTACAACAAAAGTAACAATGATTGCAATTACCAAACATGAAACACATTCATACTATGTCATAATATTGACATTCAGTCCAGTGATCCTCCACTGTAACAGCTCCTTTACTTTGCAGTGAAAATTGATTTGTATATTTTTTGCCTCTGAGTCCTTGTGGGATTTTTTTTTTATTCAAACAGAAAGTCACAAAAATTATAATCATCCTCATCAGTTCACTCAGTCCCATGTAATTAATTTTTTCTTCATCTTGGTCTTTTGTTAGCACTTTTATGAATTCATCAGTTTTCCATTAGAGTTCTGAAAATGCTTATTCATTCAGTTCGGCAGTATAGTCAGTTACCAGAAACCTGTACTTGTCAGAGTCTTTTCCATGAATTCCCTGAAGATGAAACCCTTTTATAGGAACATTTTTGCAAAAGCATCACAGTACACCCAGAACTGTCTGTAAATGACAAAAGACTTAAAAATGACCACGGTTAAAGATCTGATGAAAGTTCATAATAATGCAATTGACAAGGCAATTTAGTTTTTTCTGAGATATATATTTTAAAGTAATAACTAGAATTATGACTTATAACATTATACCAGAACATACAAGATTTTTAGAAATTTCATGTAATGTCTGAAACATTTATATTAACATATTTCAATACAAATAACCCAAAGAAAGTTTAGTATTAGTTGTTTTTTTATGTTTGTTTTTTTATACTGCAGGTTCTTATTAGTCATTAATTTTATACACATCAGTGTATACATGTCAATCCCAATCGCCCAATTCAGCACACCACCATCCCCACCCCACCGCGATTTCCCCCCTTGGTATCCATACGTTTGTTCTCTCCATCTGTCTCAACGTCTGCCCTGCAAACTGGATCATGTGTACCATTTTTCTAGGTTCCACATACGTGCGTTAATATGCGATGTTTGTTTTTCTCTTTCTGACTTACTTCACTCTGTATGACAGTCTCTAGATCCATCCACGTCTCAACAAATGACTCAATTTCGTTCCTTTTTATGGCTGAGTAATATTCCATTGTGTATATGTATCACAACTTCTTTTTCCATTCATCTGTCGATGGGCATTTAGGTTGCTTCCATGACCTGACTATTGTAAATAGTGCTGCAATGAACATTGGGGTGCATGTGTCTTTGAATTATGATTTTCTCTGGGTATATGCCCAGTAGAGGGATTGCTAGGTCGTATGGTAGTTCTATTTGTAGTTTTTTAAGGAACCTCCATACTGTTCTCCATAGTGGCTGTATCAATTTACATTCCCACCAACAGTGCAAGAGGGTTCCCTTTTCTCCACACCCTCTCCAGCACTTGTTGTTTGTAGATTTTCTGATGATGCTCCTTCTAACTGGTGTGAGGTGATACCTCATAGTAGTTTTGATTTGCATTTCTCTAATAATTAGTGATGTTGAGCAGCTTTTCATGTGCTTCTTGGCCATCTGTATGTCTTCTTTGGAGAAATGTCTATTTAGGTCTCCTGCCCAGTTTTGGATTGGGTTGTTTGTTTCTTTAATATTGAGCTGCCTGAGCTGTTTATATATTTTGGAGATTAATCCTTTGTCCGATGATTGGTTTGCAAATATTTTCTCCCATTGTGAGAGTTGTCTTTTCGTCTTGTTTATGGTTTCCTTTGCTGTGTAAAAGCTTTGAAGTTTCATTAGGTCCCATTTGTTATTTTTGTTTTTATTTCCATTACTCTAGGAGGTGGATCAAAAAAGATCTTGCTGTGATTTATGTCAAAGAGTGTTCTTCCTATGTTTTCCTCTAACACTTTTATAGTGTCCGCTCTTACATTTAGGTCTCAAATCCATTTTGAGTTTATTTTTGTGTATGGTGTTAGGGAGTGTTCTAATTTCCTTCTTTTACATGTAGCTGTCCAGTTTTCCCAGCACCCCTTATTGAAGAGACTGTCTTTTCTCCATTGTATATCTTTGCCTCCTTTGTCATAGATTAGCTGACCATAGGTGTGTGGGTTTATCTCTGGGCTTTCTATCTTGTTCCATTGATACTTTGAGACAAAACAGTTACCCTTCAGTTATTTGAGAACGTTTTCCAGATGCTCATGGAATTCTGAGTACTTAAGAGCTATAAAAAGAAACGCAATTGAGTTATTTGTGGTGAGGTGGATGGACCTGGAGTCTGTCATGCAGAGTGAAGTAAGTCAGAAAGAGAGAAACAAATACTGTATGCTAACACATATATATGGAATCAAAAAAAAAAAAGGTCAGAAGAACCTAGGGGAAAGACGGGAATAAAGATGCAGACCTACTAGAGAATGGACTTGAGGATACGGGAAGGGGGAAGGGTAATCTGTGACAAAGTGAGAGAGTGGCATGGACATATATACACTACCAAATGTAAAATAGATAGCTTGTGGGAAGCAGCCACATAGCACAGGGAGATCAGCTCGGTGCTTTGTGACCACGTAGAGGGGTGGGATAGGGAGGGTGGCGGGGAGGGAGATGCAAGAGGGAAGAGATACGGGGACGTATGTATATGTATAACTGATTCACTTTGTTATAAAGCAGAAACTGACACACCATTGTTAAGCAATTGTACTCTAATAAAGATGTTTAAAACAAACAAACAAAAAATGCTACTGAATGCCTTGGCCCTCTCATCACTGACTACTCCTACTAAAAACCACACCAAAGAAATTATTTTAAAAATAAATGCCAGGACAACGGGTTTTTCTTGAGGAACACATGTGATTTCTTTTAAGAGCTAGAAAGTGTACTTTATTTCCATTTTTACACTAGCTGCTTAAAATCTGAAAACTCAGTTACAGAAACTGAACTGACTCTTTGTGTTAGGATACTGGCATTCGCTTCATCTATATCTACCATTCATTGTATCCAGGATGGTATTGCAAGCAGCTTCAAACCCCTTTGGGAACATGTTGAGTATAAACTTAATCACAGGCAAATTTTATGCCTAATTGTATATTACCTTCAATAAACCAAAATGTACTTTGCCTTTCTATGGGGTGATGTTAATAGTAAAGAATATAAGTGGAACATGAAGGACTATAGAGATTATTAATTTAAAAGTATTTTTATGACAACAGAGTGACCTGAAGTGCATTCCTCATGTTGATGAGTCAATTATCTGATCTCGCACAGACGATAAGCAGGGTCATTCTTATTACTAGTCATCAATACTATTTGTATACCTTAAATAGAGCCTTCATAGTTTAGCTTTCATATTTAATTATTTTTTGCTTTTCACATTAAATATGTATGTCTAGAAGTCAAGAAAGTGCAACTTCTGCTATAAAACTGCAAAGAGCTAGACCTATAGGACAGCTTAGCAAATGGCACTTAATGTTTAACCATATGGGTAGTTTCAAAGAGTAATTATTCAATCAGGCAATAAAACACTACTTATAAACAGAGGGTTTTCCTGTCAATAATCTAAAAGGTAAATTATGTTTGTTGTTTTTCCTCAAAGGCTAACCTCTGATTCATTTTGCTTCTTTCCCTTTATAATTTATTTCTATAAAATCCTTCTCCCAGATTTCAGGATTTCTAATCACATACTGAGTAAGCTAGAGCCTCATAGCAGGAGATCCCTTGAAACTTCTGCCTTATGGGGGCTGGGCATACACTCAAAAGTGCTGAACAGGGCTTCCCTGGTGGCGCAGTGGTTGAGAATCTGCCTGCTAATGTAGGGGGCACGGGTTCGAGCCCTGGTCTGGGATGATACCACATGCCACGGAGGAACTGGGCCCGTGAGCCACAACTACTGAGCCTGCGCATCTGGAGCCTGTGCTCCGCAACGAGAGGCCGCGACAGTGAGAGGCCCGCACACCGCGATGAAGAGTGGCCCCCGCTTGCCACAACTAGAGAAAGTCCTCGCACAGAAACGAAGACCCAACACAGCCAAAAATAAATAAATAAATAAATAATTTTTTTTTTTTTAAAAAGTGCTGAACACATGAAACAAGTGCTGAATAATTTTTTTGTGTTAAAGGGATGTACTTGTTGCTGGCATACAAGCTGAAAAAGGGATTGTGCTGCTGCTAAGGGTCATATGCAAACTCAAGCTCTCCAGCCTTTACGGTGACACACTCATAATAGTGCACTACAGAAAGAATGTCTTGATTTTTTCAGCAGTTGCTATATTTTTATTATAACTATATCCAGATATAAGATATATCTGATATGTAATATATATGTAATTGATAAATATTATTATACATCAAATCTGTGTATAACTACTATTAAAAGTATCAAATGTCACCTCAGTAAGGCTTAACTTGACTAAGTTATTTGAAATAGCAGCCCCATTACTACATCCTAGCCCCACACTTCTGATCCTCTCTTCTTTGCTTTATGTTTTATATATCATTCCTCACCTTCTAACACACAATATGATTTACTTATTTAGTATGTTTATTATTTATTGTCTTTTCTCCCTACCAGAAGGTGAGCTCCATAAAGGCGGTGAATTTTTCACTTCCTAAAGAAAATATTCCCTACATTATAAAATACCTTTTTTAATTTACAAAAGATCCAGATGTTAATGTATCGATTTCAAATACATGTATGTAAACATTATAAAGCCCTTGTGTTCTGTAAATAGCCTTAAAGGTGGAATGTATAAGTATAAAATTCAGAAAAATACATGCTTAAAATTTCACCTCTTCTTTTTCCCTTCCTTTCAAATGACAACATTTTAATTTCTGGGCTGGGAACTCAGAGATCTGAACTTATTAGAATAAAATAAGGCAAAGCACTCTGAGACTTTTGCACCTTTTTTTTTTGGCAATTGGGTTCTAGGTGTTTGAGATAGTTGGAACTCTGACTTCCAGGGAATATGATAGTTCATTGGTATATTCCAAGTATCTAGAACAGTGTCTGCCATTTAGGTGCTAAGTAATATTTGTTGAATGATTTAGAATATCGTGACTCTATGCAGAATCTAAATATTGTCTGTAAAGTGATTTACTTTGAACAGTTTTATAGAAGACATGTACAGTCATGTCTTCTTAATTCTTGGCATTTATTTAATCTCTTCCGGGTACTTAAATAAATATTGGCTTTTCTAAATCAAAGCCTTCAAAGGTTTTTTTTTTTTACTGAAAGAGAGTTGCTCAACTTTATGCTGCTCTCTTCCTCATTTTGTGTACTTATTTCTATACCAGGTATAATGAACAATGACAGAAAACTGGGGGAGTTTTATCTCTTTCTTGGATCTTTTTTTCAGAATGGACATTCGAAATTTATAGTTATAACTAGTATTAAATTAACCAGTGGAGAGGGAAAACACATGGCACTATTCATATACAGTGATCGCTATTTGTAAAATCCCATAGTCTTTCATTTCTCTAATGAAGACATACAGATGGCCAAGAGGCACATGAAAAGATGCTCAACATCACTAATCATTAGAGAAATGCAAATCAAAACTACAATGAGGTATCACCTCACACCAGTTAGAATGGGCATCATCAGAAAATCTACAAACAACAAATGCTGGAGAGGGTGTGGAGAACAGGGAACCCTCTTGCACTGTTGGTGGGAATGTAAATTGATACAGCCACTATGGAGAACAGTATGGAGGTTCCTTAAAAAACTAAAAATAGAATTACCATAATGCCCAGCAATCCCAATACTGGGCATATACCCAGAGAAAACCATAATTCAAAAAGACACATGCACCTCCAGTGTTCACTGCAGCGCTATTTACAATAGCCAGGTCATGGAAGCAACCTAAGTGTCCACTGACAGACGAATGGATAAAGAAGATGTGGTACATATATACAATGGAATATTACTTAGCCATAAAAAGGAATGAAATTGGGTCATTTGCAGAGATGTGGATGGACCTAGAGACTATCATACAGAGTGAAGTAAGTCAGAAGGAGAAAAACAAATATCATCTATTAAAGCATATATGTGGAATCTAGAAAAATGATACAGATGGACTGGTTTGCAAGTCAGAAATAGAGATGCAGATGTAGAGAACAAACTTATGGACACCAAGAGGGGGAAGCGGGGTGGGATGAATTGGGAGATTGGGATTGACATATATACACTACTATGTATAAAATAGATAACTAATGAGAACCTGCTGTATAGCACAGGGAACTCCACTGTACAGTAAAAACTAACACAACATTGTAAAAAAAACTATACCCAAATAAAAAAAAATTTAATTAATTAATTAAAAAAAAAGACGGGGACTCCCCTCATGGCACAGTGGTTAACAATCCACTGCCTGCCAACGCAGGGGACATGGGTTCTATCTGTGGTCCGGGAATATCCCACATGCAGTGGAGCAGCTAAGCCCGTGCGCCAAAACTATTGAGCCTGCGCTCTAGAGCACATGAGCCACAACTACTGAAGCCTGCACGCACAGAGCCTATGCTCTGCAACAAGAGAAGCCACCTCAATGAGAAGCCCACGCACCAAAACAAAGAGTAGTCCCAGCTTGCCACAACTAGAGAAAGCCTGCGTGCAGCAATGAAGACCCATCGCAGCCAAAAATAAATAAATTAATTAATTAATAAAAAATAGAAGATGTGGTACATATATACAATGGAATATTACTCAGCCATAAAAAGGAATGAAATTGGGTCATTTGTAGAGACGTGGATGGACCTAGAGACTGTCATACAGAGTGAAGTAAGTCAGAAAGAGAAAAACAAATATCATATATTAAATCATATATGTGGAATCTAGAAAAATGGTACAGATGGACCAGTTTGCAAGGCAGAAATAGAGACACAGATGTAGAGAACAAACATATGGACACTAAGGGGGAAAAGGGTGGGTGGGATGAATTGGGTGATTGGGATTGACACATATACACTAATACATATAAAATAGATAACTAATGAGAATTGCTGTATACCACAGGGAACTCCACTTTGCTGTACAGTAGAAACTAACACAACGCTGTAAAACAACTATACCCCAATTAAAAAAAAAAATCCCAGTCTTTGATGAGTCATAAATTCCAAACACATTTCTGCTGCCTATTACTGAAACACAGTCATTTATTGATGTTTAACATTTTCTGACTTTGAAGAGCATTAAAGTCCATCTAAGTGAAAGGGCCTGGATAGCAGAAAACTTCTTTTCTTTTTGTACCTGCATTTACCTAAATCATCCTGTTCCTGTATTTCCTTAATTCTCCTTCCTTGTGCAGTCATTGGTAGTCCAAAGGGCTCACACCAGAGAGAAGAGGAAAGAGGACTTTATTTTTCCAACTTCACTGAGGTATAATTGACAAACAAAAATTGTATATAGTTAGGTTATATGACATGATTTTTAAGGTGTACAATATGATGACTTTATATATACAAATATTTTATATGTAAATATATTATATTATTAAATATTATACTATATATAATATTTATAAGTATAAATGATTACAACAATCAAGTTAATTAACACATGCATTACCTCCCATAGTTACTTTTCTTTTTTTGGTGATAACACTTAAGATCTACTCTCTAAGCATGGGTCCGGTTGACCAATTCAGTAATATTTTCAAGGTTCATCCATGTTGTAGTATTGAATATTTATCAGTACTTCATTCCTTTTTACAGCTGAAATATTCCATTGAATGGATATACTACATTTTATGTATCCATTATTTTTTGGCCATTTGGGTTGTTTCTGCTTTTTGGATATTATGAACAACAGTGCTATATTCCATTAATATTTGCAAAAATACTTAAAATATTTAGGAGGGTCAGTGGAAAAAATATTCAACTAGGAGTTCAGAAACGTAAGGTCAACTTTAGCTTTGTAGTAATTCCATGTTCACTAAAGGAGATTTGACTAAAATTCCTCTGAACTTCAACACTTGATAATTATATATTTTTTGTCTTTTTCAAGTGTTTGGCCTAAGACCAAAGTCCTGCAGCAGAAGAAACATTAGTTCATTACAACTATACATTCTACACTGTAGCTAGGAAGTGCACTCAACATTGTAATTAATCTTAACCTTAAATCTTTTCTATGTTTTTTAACTTTAGTCTACTGTCCAGTTTGGAGAATACTTAAAAATTCAGTTTCATATTGCTCCTCTTTGGAGAAAAGGTGCTCTCCATTTTACCAAATGATAGAAATCCTAATAATAAACAAAAATAATCTGAATGGAATGTGCTGAGGAAATATTTTCATTTCTCCCTGTTTTATTTCTGGTATGGAATGGACAATTCCTAAAATCTTGTCATTTGTCACCACAGCCCCAAAATCACCTTGCTCCCCCTTCATACATAAAGATGACCTTTAAGGAGGATTTGAGAAAATTCTAGATGACCATTTTGACATGCTTGAAAGCTGGAGCAAACAACCTATTTCCTTTGAACATTTTCTTGGGCAATAAAAGTTTTTATTTTATTTTACTCTATTTTTTAATTGAAATATAGTTGATATACAATGCTGTGCCAATCTCTGCTGTACAGCAACGTGACTCAGTTATACACATACAGACATGCTTTTTCATATTTTTTTCCATTATGTTTTATTACAGCATATTGAATATAGTTCCCTGTGCTATACAGTAGGACCTTGCTGTTTATCTATCCTATATATAATAGGTTACATCTACTAATCCCAAACTCCCAGTCCTTTCCTCCCCCACCCCCTCCCCCTTGGCAACGACAAGTCTGTTCTCCACGTCTGTGAGTCTGTTTCTGTTTCATAGTAGGTTCATTTGTGCCATATTTCAGATTCCACATGCAAGTGATATCACATAGTATTTGTCTTTCTCTTTCTGACTTAACTTCACTTAGTATGATAACCTCTAGCTGCAAAGGTTTGGTTTTGATAAGGGGGGATGGGGTGGGATGGGGAATCTTCCGGTCACTAATTAGCAATGTACTTATCTACTAATGAAAGCTGAAACTACTTTTGGAAGTTAATGGTGAAGAAAACAACTTAACGGAAATATACCTCTAGAATTCATTCTAATAAAGTCCGTATCCGGCAAGAGACACACGTTGGAAAACTCAACCCAGAGAGTAAACTTGCCCCAATTCTTACTAACGATCGTGAAACTTGTGGGTGATGCTTGCATTTCTTGGTCGTTTCCCCAGAAACCGCAGCCAGAGAGGTCGTTTGCCCGCACCAGGATGAGCGCCCGGAGAGGTAGGTGTTCTTAAGCTATCGTCTGCGTCTGCGCTGGTCTCCTTGCGCCCTTGTAGTGAAAGAGGCCCGGATGGAAGACGCGGAGACGCGCGTTGCCATGGCAGCCGGGTCCTGGCTGCTTCGGCGCAGGTGCTGGGGTCTCGCTCGCTTCACTGTCAGAGCTTAGAAAGAGGAGGAAAGGAGAACTCCCCTGGCCGACTTTGTGACCCCAGCCGCTGCGTCTTACACAGGCAGGAGGGGATATAGAGGGAGCGAAGGGAAGGATGATGCGGAGATATTTACGGTGGGAGAGAGGGTAAAGGGGTAAACGTCTGGGACAGCTGGGAGGAAAGGTGGGTAGAGAAGCGAGTGAGGAGACTTCGTGTTGGTGCCTCATCCTTCTGAGTCCGGGGTCCACGGAGCTTGGCGCTGGCGGGGAAGCCTGGCAATTCCGCCTTCGCTCTGTATGAGGGAAACCCCTCAGAGGGTAGCTCCCTTTCTAATTTTTGTCATAATCTTTCGCCTCTAAAAGTTCTCATCCCTGGGAGAAAAAAGTCACTCCTGAAATGTTAGCTTCCATGAAGAGGCTAAGGGATTGTTAGTCGGTGGTACCTTGGGACCCTGGATAGAAATTAAAATTATCACTGATGTTTGTAAAATATTGTTTATCGTCATACTGTGTGACAGATTATGACTTAAAAAAATTTTTACTGATGGGATCACAGGCTGGGTAGGATGCCGCAGTAAGAATGGGCCAGATGGTTTCATGATGTGATTATTGGTTAGCTTTTGCTAACCAATTAAAAGACGTTTCGTTTGACGTTCTTTCCGTTTTCTTAGATTTTAAACAAGCTTAAAATAGTATGACTGGAGTCAATGATTTTAACTATTTTTGAGTGTTTTGAATCCTGAAAGAAAGTTATCAAAATTGTGTGTATATATGGACTTAGTTTAGACTCACACTAAAAAATCTACAGTCATAACCACATGGGATTTAGCAGACACATAAGAGGAAGGAATTAATTTCTGTCTCTTGTTCCTTATTAAGAGGGTGGTTCTGGCCTAAGCCAGGTTTTCACTGATGATACACATTGAATGTGTGAAACTCACAAGGAATACGTGTTAGGTGATTCAGTTTGTGTAAGATGTATTTCTGTTCCAGAATGTAGACTGTGTGCCATATGGCCAGTACCCTGGGGATGAAGATTAAAAAAACTGAAGGAGATTGAATATCCTGTGACGCATTTGAAAAAGGCTTAAGGGACTTCATTACAAGAGTTTATGATTTATGTTCTTTGTTTACTTGGGAACTATCCATGAATTTTTTGAAGTTACAGGAGAAGAATGGTACTTGTTATTTGATGAACTTCATTTACTTCCCTGAGTCACTTCAAATATGGCTTTTTTTCTTTTTAATTATAGCATAATAGTTTGATTTAATAATACCTAACATGTTTAGTTTGTAATTATTTTATTTTTATTTATTTTGCTGATTCTGTGTTTTAGTTTTAAATTTGAGTTTTCACATGGGTGAGGTACTTTGTGAATAGTAAAACGTATCTACTGAGTCTTCAGGCAACCGTTTATTTACAGGTCAGAACCATGTTTTTATGAAATTAAGGGAAAGCACTGATGAGTTCCATAGAAATCTTACTCTAACAATTAGTTATGTAACTTAAACATCTTAAAATAATAAATTTCAAGATTCCTGATCTGAAAATAAAGCTGATTATCCTAAGGCATATGTGACTGCAAAAAATAGTATTATTTGTATAAGTGTTTTGGATCACAGTGAGTTTTAGTCTATTCTACATCATTCTTGGCACCCTTACTTTTTAAAACAATTTTTTAAAATTTATTTATTTATTTATTTTTGGCTGCATTGGGTCTTCATTGCTGCGCGTGGGCTTTCTCTAGTTGCAGCGAGCGGGGGCTACTCTTCCTTGCGGTGCGTGGGCTTCTCATTGTCATGGCTTCTCTTGTTGCGGAGCACGGGCTCTAGGCACGTGGGCTTCAGTAGTTGTGGCGCATGGGCTCAGTAGTTGTGGCTTGCGGGCTCTAGAGCACAGGCTCAGTAGTTGTGGTGCTCGGGCTTAGCTGCTCCGTGGCATGTGGGATCTTCCCGGACCAGGGCTTGAACCCGTGTCCCCTGCATTGGCAGGTGGATACTTAACCACTACACCACCAGGGAAGCCCCGGCACACTTACTTTTAATTGGTAGGTAAGTAGACAAAACAGTTTACCTGATTTAGCCTGTTTTGCAGCTTAGGCAGTGATAAATAAACTCACTCTGAAACATTGATTTGTTTTCTTCAGGTCACTTCAAAATATTCCTCTCAACCTCTGATTTCCAAATTATTGAGGCATGACTTTGAGTCCTTTAAGAAAGTCCATTTCCTATTTTTAGCTTAAAAGAAATAAGTATCTAGAAGGATACAGTCCAACTAATACATTAGAAATAGTTATAATTATCCAGTTGAATAATTGAGTAGAATAATTAACACTCAGTGTGCCTAAAACTAATTTTGTCTTGAGAGGGAAGGGGAAGTAATATTAAGAACTCTGAAGAGGAAAGGTGGTGACATTTAAATGAAATAGACCTTAGAATTTAAGTCTTGAACTCAGTTATTCAGACACTGATCATTTATTTTAGAGTAAGCATTTTCATGGTACTGTGCATTTGTTTTTACATTCTCTTGCATTTCATAAGTCGGCAGTTATTTGCTAATTTGCATCTTATAGTAAAAGTTAAAATAAACCTTAAGGGTCATCTAGCTCTATCATTTGTCTAAAGTTTCAGTCTCCTTTGAAACAGTCATGCTGTGATTATCTTCCGAGCTATGTATAAACATTTGATCAACAGGGAACGCAGCTCACTTCAGGGCAAGTTTGAAAATGTAAATTCTGCCTTACATTGTGGAAAAATTTGCCCCTGAGTTTCTAGTCCTTCGTACTAGTCTTACCGTTTGAAATAATGCAAGTCCAACCCTCCTTTACATGGTGACCATTTAAATATTGTAAAGCAGTTGTCATGACTCTCTAGGAGATTTCTCTTCTGTGGGCTAACATTCTGAGGGTTTTCAAGTATTCCTCAGAATACTGGCTTTAAGGCATTTTATTCTCATAACCCGCCTTCTTCCCTTCTCCTTGTCTTTTATTTCCCTGTCTCCTGGTTTACCAGCCTCTCAATGTGTTCCAGCTTGTCTTTTGTTCTCTAAACTGTAACAAACTGCATACAGAGCTTCGTATGTTATCTGTACCTCAGCCAGGTCTCAGCCTTGGAGCCCATTTATGTTTTTGTCCTCATTATTTTTTTTCTAATTGATGTATACTTGACTTACAATGTTGTGTTAGTTTCTGGTGTACAGCAAAGTGATTCATATATTCTTTTTCATATTCTTTTCCATTACGGTTTATCACAGGATATTGAATATAGTTCCCTGTGCTATACAGTAGGACCTTGTTGCTTAACAGTAAGACCTTGTTGTTTATCTGTTTTATATATAGTAGTTTGTATCTGCTAATCCCAAACTCCTAATTTATCCCTCCCCTACCCCCTTTCCCCTTTGGTAACCAAAAGTTTGTTTTCTAGGTCTGTGAGTCTGTTTCTGTTTCATAAATAAGTTCATTTGTGTCATATTTTAGGTTCCACGTACAAGTGATCTCATATGGTACTTGTCTTCCTCCTTCTGACTTACTTCACTTAGTATGATAATCTCTGGGTCCATCCATGTTGCTGCAAATGGCATTATTTCATTGTTTTTTATGGCTGAGTAATATTCCATTGTGTATATATACACACCACATCTTCTTTATCCATTCATCTGTTGATAGACATTTAGGTTGCTTCCATGTTTTGGCTATTGTAAATAGTGCTGCTGTGAACATTGGGGTGCATGTATCTATTTGAATTATCTCATCCTTTTAACTCATTTTGAACATACTGTGCACTAAAACCTATCAAAAAGTTTTTTTCACACATAGCGTTATCTCTTCTCTTAGCTAGTGCTTGTACAGCTAGTGGAAAGATGGTCTCCCACATGCTTTCATTATCATTTGGTGGTGAACAGTAGAAGGAAAAAAATGTGAATCTTGCTTTAGTAAAACTGGCACCAGGTTAGGTAGTCTGTTCAAACATTTGGGGAGAATAAAATGAAACTAATGGCCACAACAGAGTTTGATGTTTTATGTTTATCAAATCAAACATAATTTCTCTCATTTTGTATCTTAAAAAGTGTACCTAGATTTCATGTGTTCTTGACATCTGTACTTTCTACTTCCAGAAAAGGTTTTAGGCAACTTATTCTTGGTGTAGGAGCAAGAGAAGGCAGGTATAGAAACAAGGTCCCAGGTGTTTGGGGCCCTGAAGATCATATTTCTACAGTTATTTTGAAACTGGACCTAAAATTCTAAGTATATTTATAGAGCATTGCTCTTTTTGTTTAAGTCAATAGTGGAACACATGCAGATTATTGCTGTATATTTCTACCTTTGGCTATTTCATGACAATTAGATATACATAAACAATTTTCCCTCAACCATTTTCTTTTTGAAAAGAAAATATGACATCAAACTGATGCCTTCTCACTTCTTCTAGACCCTTCTCCAGGAGCACATTTATGTTCAGGCCACATTGGAAAATTCCATGAACTTCTGTGTTAGTTCTTTCTCATGCTGTTCTCTTGTCTGGGATAGATGATGAACTCTCGTACTCATTATTCAAAACCCATCTCATTTTTCCTTGATATTTCCAATTTTAAACTGAGTTAGTTGCTTTTTTATTCTTCTTTCCACAGTCCTTTATAATGTACCTTTTTCCCACTTATCTACATTTTCAATTTTTTTTTTTTTTTTGCGGTACGCGGGCCTCTCACTATTGTGGCCTCTCCCGTTGGGGAGCACAGGCTCTGGACGCGCAGGCTCAGCGGCCATGGCTCACAGGCCCAGCCGCTCCGTGGCATGTGGGATCCTCCCGGACCAGGGCACGATCCTGTGTCCCCTGCATCGGCAGGCGGACTCTCAACCACTGCGCCACCAGGGAAGCCCTCAATTTGTGTTTTTTATCTACATTTTAAATTTATGTATTTTGTTTATGTTTGTCTTCTGTATCAGGGCTCAAGAGCATATTTTATAATTTTTATAGGAATATTGTAGGTGTTCAACAAATATTTGTCAAAATTGAAGTACATATTCACACATATATATGTTATGCTCACACACATAAAGGCACGTTATAGGTAAAGATTAAAATACTTCCTCTATTTGAAAAATTATGGAGCAAAAACTTAGGACTTGGAACTGACCTCAATTTTCAGATAACTTTAGTTTTTTTGTAAAAATGGCTGAGTGGTATTTTAATTAAAAGTTTTACACCATTTTCACAAACATTTATTAACTGTCATCTGACATTCTTATTTCTTGTCACTGCCTTCCAGATAGTACTAGGCATCACAGTTTGTTTTTTATGGAAAAGATATGTTTTATTTTGAATTGACAACAGTTTGACTTCTCTGGAAATTAGTATTTACTATAACTGAGAGTCAGTTGTTACATAGTTAAAAAAAAAGCTCTCAGGTCACAAATTATAATTATGCTATATAAATTACCAGAAGGATTGAGAAACTGAGGATGAGAATTAATGTAATTGTTTTTATTTGAATATGAGAAAATGTGAATGAGTGAGACTAAAAAGCTGATTCATCAGCTCGTACCTGGACAAGGAGTTTTAATGATTGGTAGGGATGTGGAAAATCCTCCTCTAAGCCTCAGATAGTTTTCTTATCCACCTTTTTTAGTCTCCTTGTAAATAGGGTGTCAGGAATTGCGGCGAGGTGGAATGGTTGTTAGGAGTGGTACACCTAGAAAATGTCTGGCCTTTGTAAGTCTCTCTTTTAGGGTATGCTGATATGTTTATTCTGAACATTCCATAATTTGTGTTTCTGTGTTTAATTAGCTTACCTTTAACCTTAAAGGTAAGCTAATTAAGCATACTCCATACTACCCCTAAAGTGGACATGACGTACACCTTATCTCTTTTAATCTTATAACATTATTCTTTAACAAACAGAAAATGGATGAAAATAAAGAAACTGATTCAAAAGATAGTGGAGAATATGAAGATGACTTTGAAGAGGACCTGGAATCGTTGATTAACGAAAAAGAAAAAAGTGATGCCAGCATAATAGAGGTATATATAAATTGCCAACAGAGTTCATAGTAATTATATTAACAAAGTGTTTTGTAGTTCTTGAGGAGTTTCACATATATTATCTCATCTAAACCTCACAAAATTCCTTTGATATACATAGAACAAGTGTAATTATCCCCATCTTAGAGATGAGAAAATTGAGGCATGGAGAGTTTAAACGTCCTAAGGCATAGGGCTAATTAGTGAGAGAACAGCGATTACATTAGCATGTAAATAATTTATTGCATCAAAAGTAAAAAACAAATACAGTTAATTTCTACTTTATATGAACCTGGGTAAAATCATGGGTTTATTCTTTTAATATACATGAAAAATAAAACAAATCCTCAAAAACATGGTCTTCAGCTAATATTGGAAACCTTAAGAGTGAATTTTAGGGGAATGAGTATATGGAAAAAAGTAAAAGCTCAAAGACTGAGCCATAGGAATATTTGTAGGAAAAAGTGGATCCATTAAACATGATTCTGTACTATTTATCAGACATGTAGAAGGGAAGTCCAGGAAAATGAACCAGTTCCTGGTTCACAGAAGGTCCTTCTTTCTCTCTTTACATATATACAGTGTGTATGTGTATCCATATATAATATATATGTGTATATATATATGCATATGTATTGACACTAATTATATTATATATGTGTATTACAATAGATAATATGTAATTATTATGTATAATATAATTATTGTCAATAAATAGGGAAGTAATAAAGAAAAGGACCAAGATGGGGATAAGAAAAGGTGACTTTAGAGGGACATTGATTAGAGTAGTTACAACAGAAGCCAGATTTAAGAGAGTTAAGGAAAAGAATATGAGGAAATGAAGGCAGCAGGTTTTACATCACAACGGTCTCTTAGTTCCTTTTTGCTTTCTTATGCAATGGAGAAGACAGATGGGATAGATGATATTTAGAAATGGCAACAGAGTCAAAAGTGAAGACTTTTCCAAGATGACTTTTACATGGGAGTTTTATGCATCTTTAACAAAAAAATAATCAAAATGAGTAGAGGTAGAGATACCCAGAGCAATAATGCTGAACCAAGGTCTCATGACTAGAAGAGTGTGAGAGCCACAGCACAGGGTAATAGAATTAGAGAAGTGATAATGATAAGTCATTGTTTTATTTCTTTATTCATTCATTCAACAAAAAGTAATGATCACCTGCCATGTGTCAGAGGCTGTTCTAAGTGCTGAGGATACAGCAGTGGTCAAAACAGAGTGCTGTAATGAGTCTTGCTCATTCTGGTGGATTATTACAATCACTTTTTCCCTTGAGGCTGGTAGGAAAAATGGATGACAGAGGTTGAAACAGGGGTGAGGGTCGGGGGAAGATTTTATTGTAGTGGGTTTTACAAAGAAGTGAAAGCTAAAGGAGAATTTGGAAACAGATACTATAGAAATGAGCCAGAGAATCAAATACAGCTAAAAAGAAAAATTACAAGGCAGAGATCTTAGTTGGTCTTAGTTGTTTGGTAGTCATTTTAGGGGGCCAAGTTTATTTACTTATTGGACATCCAGCAGTGTTGTGCAGGTTAGGAAGAGAAGGCTGTTAGAAATGGTGACTGAGCTAGTAAAAGAGGAAGGGAATTTTAAGGGGTTGAAGAGAGCAGGAAAGAGTAGCTCCCATGGAACTCTTTCAGGAGGAGAGAATTGTCTGAGAAAGAAAAAATTATATATTTTAGGGGCAAAGTGTTTGGTAGGTGAGGATACATATTTGTAGGAGAGATGCTAGGTAGGAAACCATCAGTTAGAAACAGATGTGGAGCAGGGTTTTGTGATGTGATAATGCTGGTTTATGGTTCATGTGGAATTACATTTTTAAAAAAAGTAAGACCAAGTTATATAATAGTGTTTAACATAGATTATTGGAGCCTCTGAAGATAGCTGAGGAAAGAGAATCTGATCCAGAGCTGAAACTTACCCTGATATTTGGGTATAGGTCCTGCAGAAAATAGCAGCAATACTAATCTGAAAAGATTATAGGAACCTCAAAATTATTAGGACTTGACCAAAGGCAGTGACCTTGTAATGGTCCTGGGGAGAAAGATATCTTTTTGAAAAATACAAATATTACAAGGAGAAAACATTTAAAAATATATTCTTCTGAAACTGTAAAGGGAGGAACATTTTATAGAGGGAGGAATATTAAAATAATATTGTACTATTTGTAGGTACATTTTTATACATTGGCATAAAATTAAAAAAAAATAACCAGTCTAGTACTTAGCAACATCAAATTCAAATTTAGAGTTAAATTTTTCCTGAAGTGCTTTTCCCTTGGGGTGCTCATAAATATGAATTAGAAAATTATGAGTGAAGTATGAGCAGGAAGCATGTAAATTTTCCCACTTATAAAATAAATTACATGAGCATGAAAATCCATTTTGGATTGTCTACATATAAATGGACAAAAGGTCTCAATTTTTACTGAAAATGAATCTCATCTCTGTTTTTCTAGAAGGCTTGTGGGAATGAAGAGAATATTAACCAAGGCTTAAAAGAGAATGAAACAGAAATAGAACACTCCAAGCAGCTTTCTGATCCTGACAGATCTTTCAAGGATGAGGTTTCATCGAGAAGAAATGACTTCATTTCTGTACAAAGTATTCAACCTTTGGATCCCGTATCAGATTCAGACAGTGAAAACTCTTTACAGGAATCCAAACTAGAAAGCCAGCAAGACGTGGAGGAGGAAGAGGATGAGGAAGTAAGGAGGTATACTATGGAGAAAATTATACAAGCCAACAAGCTTCTACAAAATCAAGAACCCGTGAATGATAAAAGGGACCGAAAACTTAAATTCAAGGACAAATTAGTTGATTTGGAAGTTCCTCCTCTGGAAGACACTGATACTTACAAAAATTATCTTGTAAATGAAAGTAATGTGTCTGGAAAACTGTCTCAGTTATGTATTTCCAATGAATTTGCACAAGAAAATGTGCTCCTGTCGCTTACTGATGAAAATTCTGAAGAAAACAAGGATAGGAAAATACTAGTAGAGAGAGATGGAAAGTTTGAACTTCTGAATTTACAAGACATTGAGAATCAGGGGTTTTTGCCCCCCATTAATAATGCTAATTATACAGAAAATGAACCTCAGCAGTTGTCACCCAGATCTCCCAATTTATCTGTCAGTGGAGTCAAGAAAGAAGAGCCAATAGCAAAAATTCATGCTCTTGCTCACTCATTAACAGAAGAGCAACTGGCTTATATCCCTCAGCCACCACCCAACCCCAAGACTCATCCAGGTTCTGCTGCCAACTCAGATCGAAGTAAGGGGAATGGAAAATCTAGTCATAGGACACGGTCTGCAGATGTACCTCCAGTGACCTCAACATACTGTCTCTCTCCTCGACAGAAAGAACTGCAAAAACGACTAGAACAAAAGAGAGAAAAGCTAAAGAGAGAGGTGAGAGCACAAGTGGGCATTATATTGAAAGTAGAATATGTTTTTATGTTTTATAAATGCTGTAGGAATTGAAATGGTTCTCAAATTATTTGCTATATCTACTTGCTTGTTTTGTTTTTCTTTTGTTAGATTAAGTGGTTAAGTGTTAAGCATCTGTATTTATGGAACAAACACCATGATTACCTTGGTCCTTTCTGGTAAGCATCACAAAAGCATAGTAATGAATGACCTGTGTTAGAGCTAGAGGAGACCTCAGTGATGACTTCATCTGATCCTTTCATTTTAAAGGTGAGACTCAGAGAAGTTAAGTGAGTGCTGAAAGTAATCTTGTTATGAGGTAGGTGAAAATCAGATGTCAGATGAAAAAATGAAGGCACAAATTTGTTGGGGTTTAGGAGGCAACAGGTGGGACTGGATTATGTTCTCTGGGGTGTGTGTGTGTGTGTGTGTGTGTGTGTGTGTGTGTGTGTGTGTGTGTGTGTGTGTATTTCATATATCTTCCAGGCCTACTGATGGAAGAATTTTTCACATATTGAGGTATGGGGAAGTCATTCTGGCTTATACATGATTTGTCTTGAACTTTATGCTAACTAGAACAGCCTGTCTTATGGCCTGTAAAGCATACATTGTACATCTGCTTTCACCATTAAAGAAAAAAAAGAATGTATTTACCAGATTGCTTAGAATGTCCACTTTGAAGATAGGATAAATGCTCCCCCACTTGCCATGACACCAATGCTAATACTCCTTTAAAGATGAGGTTCCCTTCCCAGACACCAAGGTCATACTGAATTACTGTATACATGTTAATCTGTCTCTTTTGAAACCTTGAAGGGATGTACCCCTCTCACGCTTGATGTTCTTTGTTCTGACAAGATATAAAACTATGGTCCAAGTATCCAAAATGGCACTGGGTGGCCATGATGGATGTGGTTTCAGATGTATTCCTGTATCACCGAGAACTTGAATTTTCTGAACTGTATCAAGCTCAAGTATATCAGCAGACCTTTCCAAAATAATATCTGCCAGCTGCAGCCTTATGCTCTCAAGGTCTCCCCTTGGGATACCATTTCAGATACCAACCATTTCAGATACCAACCAATCCTTGCTTAACAAGCACCCTTATTTCTTGCCAGCTTCAATCCTGGTTCTTGACAAACAACTTATGTAACTTTGCAGTTTTGATTATATATATGCCTCCCCCATTTTGTAGTCCAGTGGAACACAATTCAAGTGCTTCTTGAATTTGTGTCTCCTGGGCTATAGTCCTTAGTTTTGCTGGAATAAAACTCTTTTCTATTCCTATTACAGATTATTTTCGTCAACACTACAGTTCCTTGATTTCAGGGGTTTTAGTTTTAGATTAAGAATAGAACGTCATAACCTAAATGAAATGTCTCCAAAATGCCATACAGAATCCAAAATTATTATTATTTTGGGAGTTTTTTCTTGCTCTTAAATAAAAGTATTTTATAATTGAAAATTCTAGGTACTAAAACTGGGGGATTTTCTCTAAATTACCTAAATCAGCGCCCTGGTTCTCTGTTTTACTGGATACCTGATAGCATGAAGCTGAACCATATAAAATGTCTAACTGTAAATACCAAACTGCAACAGAATCACAGTTAATAGAACCTTACAATTAGAAGAAACCTTAAAGATTATTTTACAGGTGAGAAAACTATAGTCTAGATCATTTAAATAACTTTATTGAAGTCCCTCAACTTGTCTGTAGCAAAGTCAAAATCCTAGTTTTCTTGTCATTTGTTGAGAAATGGTATATTTTCTACTTACGTAGGAAATTATGGAAATTTCTGGCATTTAAATCAAACTCACATTAGAAGAAAAAGATAAAAAATGAAGTTAGTAAGAACGTGTAACCTATAGCACACTCAGGTAAGAATCTGAAAGGGTGCATACTTAATAAAATTTTGCTTACTTGGGTACTGAAATCTGAACTCTAACAGTCAGACTCAGCTTACTTGTTTCAGGTATATAATAGGTACTTAAAAGGATCTATTAACTCAGAACTTTATGATAACACAAAAGAATTTGTTGACAATAACTGAACTATATGTTTGCTGTACACACATATACATCTATATGTGTATTTGTGTATATACTTCTGTAAAAGTTATGCAGGAGGTTTTATATAATTTTATTGTCTTTTCACTAATGAATTAATGGTAATCTTTAACCGGTATGACTGATGGATAGTTCTGTTTTTCTCTTGATCCTCTTTTTCAGGTGTCAAATGCTCTGTTTTGGGATATACTTTTCTCATGTCAGGATCCTCATAATTAAATTTCCCTTTGCTTATGTACTTGCTGAAGGCATTGTCTTTAAGTGCTAAGAATTTAAAATATTTTTAGTTGGTTTCAGGGGAAGGCTTTCCTTTGTTTTTTTTTTTTTTTTTTTTTTTTTGCGGTACACGGGCCTCTCATTGTTGTGGCCTCTCCCGTTGGGGAGTACAGGCTCCAGACGCGCAGGCTCAGCGGCCATGGCTCACGGGCCCAGGCGCTCCGCGGCATGTGGGATCTTCCCGGACCCGGGCACGAACCCGCGTCCCCTGCATCGGCAGGCGGACTCTCAACCACTGCGCCACCAGGGAAGCCCAAGGCTTTCCTTCTTTATGCCCAGCAAAATACTTGCTGGGTTGGGCAGCTATACTCCATCTCTCTACACTAAGTGCATCATTTCACTGTTCTCTCTGGCAAGTGTAGAATCTGTGCTTTGGCTGATATCTTCTGTATAATCCACATGTTCCATCTGGAAAAATAATTGTCATATAATACTGTCTATATTCATGCAAGGCATCCAAAATCCTTTTGGTAAAAATGAACTTAAATATAAAATTTAATATTTAATAAGTTCACATATTATATAACGTAAGCTCCTTTACGGCTTAGAAAATAGTATACTGGTATTTTAAAAGACATTTTATGCCGTTAATTGGATAGAATTTTTCCTTTCCTTCCTATATGTTGTTCAATCAAAAAGAATTAGAAGGGCTTGCTATATTGTCAAAATGTAAGGAAAGAACTCTGAATTCCATTATTTGAAAACAGTTTAAACATGGATTCTATAATTCACTTTATTTCCATGCTAAAATATTAGTATTGGAAGAGACTTAAGAGCTTGTTAATACAACTTCATTTTATAGATGATTTAAGTGGTTTGCCCAAACTGACATACTATGATGGCAGTATGATTGTTAATCAAATCTCCTAACTTCTAGCTTGGTGCTATTTCCACTGTGACATGCTGCTTTGTTCCCAGTAACTATTTTATAACTCTTCATAATTGGTTTATGCTTAAACCAGTGAGGTACTCTCACTTCTAGTTTAAGTAACTTTCTTTTATAACATTAGTTGAATAATGCAGTTTTAAAAGTGCATTTTGTTCTCATAGTTAACTAATTACTTAAATATTTTTCTGATAGCAGAAATGTTACTTTATGATTATACACTAGTTGAAAATATTTTTAAACATTATAAAAAAAAATCTCAAACACATACGAAGGTACAATTAACCCCGTCTCCATTACCCAGACTCAAAAGTCATTGAGACTTTGACATATTTGTTTCATCTCTTCCTTTTTTGGCTGAGGTATTTTTAAATATTTATTTATTTATTTATTTATTTTTGGCTGTGTTGGGTCTTCGTTGCTGTGCATGGGCTTTGTCTAGTTGCGACGAGCCAGGGCTACTCTTCATTGCGGTGTGTGGGCTTCTCATTGTGGAGGCTTCTCTTGTTGCAGAGCATGGGCTCTAGGCGCATGGGCTTCAGTAGTTGCAGCGCGTGGGCTCAGTAGTTGTGGCTCGCAGGCTCTAGAGTGCAGGCTCAGTAGTTGTGGCACACAGGCTTAGTTGCTCCGCAGCATGTGGGATCTTCCCGGACCAGGGATCGAACCCACGTCCCCTGCATTGGCAGGCGGGTTCTTAACCACTGTGCCACCAGGGAAGTCCCTGGCTGAGGTATTTTTAAAGCAAGTCCTAGATAGCCCATCATTGCTACTTGTACACTTCAGAAATGATTGTATGTGTCAGAAAGAAAATGATTATAGCATTTTGTTTTGTAACCACAATGCCATGTATCACAATTAGCAAATTTAACAATAATGTAAAAATTTTAAGACATTTATAGTGCTTCTATAGACCCCATGTAGTGCTTCTAGAGTGTGGTGTTTTTTTTCTCTTTTGCACAGCTGCAATTTGGGGAGTTAAATACCAAGAGTAAACTAGGAATTGAAGGAGAGATCCAAGGAATTCTTGAACAGCATGTTGTATAATATAGATCTATGTAATTGTAGACTTTATCTTGACAATTTAATTTATCTGAAAAGTCCTCATTTTTTTCCCTAAGCAAATTAGAGGTCCTGTTTTTTAGGGAGGCCCAACTTACAGATGGAAATTTTTAGGGTCAGGGAATCCTAATTTCAGACCTCAAAATGTATCTCTCTACTTTGATAACACATATATAATTTTATTAATTTTTCATTAATGTGTTTGGATATTCCTTCCACCAGGAAGAACAAAGGAAAATAGAAGAAGAGAAAGAAAAGAGAAAAGAGAATGACATGGTGTTTAAAGCATGGTTGCAAAAGAAGAGAGAGCAGGTCCTAGAAATGAGGAGAATTCAGCGAGCAAAGCAAATTGAAGACATGAACAGTAGAGTAAGTAAAACTTCTCTGTGAAAAACAAGTTCATACAGATATGAAAGCTGAATTTATTTATAGAAGGGAGTCTATCAGACTAAAAACCTATGGAAGAAGTAGAAAAAGTGTTCCAAGAACTACCCTTGCAAAAGATGCCACATGCAGATGACTTATAATTAAATTCTAAGAAGGCTTGTAAAAATCAAATGATTCCTATTTTATTCAAACATTTATAGCACAGAAAAAGGAAAGGTACCAATTCATTTTTTTAAGATAGTATAACTTTGATATTTAAATAGGACAATGCACACAAAAACCCTACAGACTGGTCTCACTTGAGAGTAGATGTATAGAAATCTTACATGAAAACTAACAAAGACATCAAATTATTTAATTTTTTAAAGTTCAAAATATACAAAGAACCCAAGAGAAAGTACAAAAATCATCTATATCCATACTATTTTAAAAATGTATATAAAGTAAAAATTGAAAATTCAGTCCTAAGCCCTTCTAGGCTCATCCCCTAGTGGTAACCACTTTTAACAGTGTGCCACAAATCCTTCCAGGTCTTATTTATATTTATATGTTTATGTGCTAAAAAATTATTATATGGTTTGATTTTTTTTCACTCATTCATCATGGACATATTTCTAGATCATTACATTTAGATCTCTCTTTTCAAATAGGTGCATGATATTCTACTCTTCAGAGGTAACTTAATTTATTAAACAATTCCTCATTTGTACATATTTAGATTGGTTCTAATACTGCTCTATTAATTAACAGTGCTGTTGTGAACATGTGCATTCTGTAGGAGAACATCAATATTCTGTAGGAGAGTTTCTTGGAAATTTATGACTTATTGGATGTCCAGAATGAAAGCTGTGGTTAAACATGCAAAATTAACCTCCTAAAAGGTCATATCAGTTTATAGTCCCTCCAGCAGTATGGAAGAGTGAATGTTTAACACAACCTGTCTAACATTGTACATAGTTTATTTTCTTAATTTTTCTTTGAATTAATAATATACATTATTATTGTATACAAATGTGTGTATTCTGTGAATTTCCTATTTATAGTCTTTTTTGTTTTATTTTTCTTATTGCATTGTATATTAGAGATTTTAATCCTTTGTTTATTATGTCTGTAAATATGTTTTCCTAGGCTGACAAAATGATACATTTTTACATTTATTTACATTTATTATGCCATTTGTAGAAATTTTTTGCTTTTAAAATCTTGGGATGGATGGTACCTTTTAAGGTAGTAGACCTGAAACCACAAACTAAAAGAGAAAATATTGGGAAATTTGACTGCAACTGTATAGTAAAATAATGCTGTGCTATAACCAAGTAGGGTTTATTTTAGGAAGGAAATTATGGACCAATAATAACAAATCTATTAATATATTCAGTATATAATAGGTAGATAAAGGACAATTTATGGTTATCTTGAAAGATATAGAAAGGGTATTTGCTAGTATTTATTATAATTTATTTTTAAGTATTTCTAATAAAATGTGGGTTACAATATAAATACCACCTTAGGAAATACTATAGCCATACCCATTAAAGTCAGAGATAGGTAAGACTCCCCTCTATAATAATAATTTTATTCTGGGAGTTCTATCCAATTTATCAAGAGAAAAGGAAATGAGGTATAAGTATTAGCAAAGTGGTCTTTTATATTATAAATATACAAAAATTTATAGTCTTTCTGTATTCCAGCAAAAACCTCATAGAAAAATATAAAAGGGGAAGGAATATAGGCATATATAAAAAACCTTGAGCTGAACAGGAATGTGTAAGACCTCTATGGAGCGTCTTTGCAGGGGACCAAAAAGGTGAATTTGGTAAATGAAAATAAATATAATATTCCTAGATGGGGGGAAAATATTATAAATATATGAGTTATTTGCTAAATGAAAACAAATATGATACTCCTATAATATTCCTGGATGAATGAACTAAATATTACAAAGATTTGGGTTCCTCCAAATTTATCTTTATATTTAATGTAATATCCATTAAAAACTGATTAAGACTTTTAAATTGTCATAATTGTTAGTGTTACTATTAATATTTATATTATTCAAGCAAAACTTTTGAATTTTCCAATAAAAAATGGACAAAGGATATGTATAATAAGTTCAAATAATATGGATAAATAGAGTTGTCCATAATATACGAGAGCAAGATACAAATTTGGTAGAGTCAAAGAAATGCCAATCTAAATTTTTTCATGTATTTGATAGATATTTTTTTAACTGCTTACTATATGACAGATGCTATTCTAGGGACAGCATGGAAAAAATAGGTTTATTTTTTATTAATTAATTAATTTGTTTGAGCCGGGTCTTATTTGCGCCAGGTGGGCTCCTTAGTTGCAGCTCGAGGGCTCCTTAGTTGCAGCTTGCTGGCTCCTTAGTTGAGGCATGCGGGCTCCTTAGTTGTGGCAGGCGAACTCTTAGTTGTGGCATGCATGTGGGATCTAGTTTCCTGACCAGGGGTTGAACCCAAGCCCCCTGAATTGGGAGCATGGAGTCTTAAGCACTGCACCACCAGGGAAGTCCCAGAAAAATAGGTTTAGTCTATGTTTTATAACTCTCATCTAGTAGGGATTGAAAAAAAATTTTAAGTCTCAATATAAAACAAATTTATAATTATAAATGGTGATGAATGCTATGGAAAAAAAGGAGCTATGAGAGATCATAATGAGGCAAATGAGTGTATCAGGAAAGATTTTTCTGTTGAGTAAAGTAGAAGTAGAAATTAGGCCAAGAATTAGAGGAATTTGTTTTAAGCCAGGAGAACATGTGAGAATGCCTGAGACAGGAACTAACTTGGTGAGTTTGAGAGGATCCAGAAAGTGAGCAGGAATCAGATCATGTGGCATGTTGGGGTCTATAATTTTGTATTTAATCCTGTTATGGGAAGCCATTGAGATTATTTAAACAGAGGAGTGATATATTAGATTTGCAGTTCCACAAGATCACTCTGACTGCCATGCTGTGAATGGATTGGAGCGGGCAAGAACAGATATGCGGAGAGCAGTTAGAAAGCACATATAGTGGTCGAGGTGAGAAATGATGGTGACTTGGGCTAGAATTATAACAGCAGAGAGAGAGAGAAAGAGAGATGTGAAATGTGATATTTGTTTTAGAGTATTAATTGAAGGAACTTCATAATTAACTAGATATGTGAGTGAGGAAAAATGAGGTGTAAAGAGAATACACCAGGTTTCTCTTCTGAGCAACTTGGTGGATGATGGTGCCACTCACTGGAGCAGAGAAAAGATACTGATTGAAGGAAATTATCATTTCAATTGTTGAGTTTGAAGTACCTACAAAACTTTCAGGTAAAGATGTTGAAGATTGACTGAAGAAATGTGTCTAGTATTCAGGACAGAGGTTGGGACTGGAAATATGAATGAGAAGATTAGTGATTTCAAAGATGGGGATGTTGATGTGGCTACTGGAGTGGGTGGCAAGTGCAGTGAAGAAAGGCATAGAAAATGAAAAAATGAAAAATCTGTGAGGCTGGATGTCAAATGGCTCATTCATTTAGTTATAAGTGTTACTTGGGATTAGGATGGAGAGGTACATTGAGCCAGTTGTGACCAGAGATTGTTAGAGTAATATAGTCAAATAATATAAATATCAAAGGAGCATGGCTTTACTTAAGAGTAGATAAGAAGTTCTCTACTCTTCAGGAGTTCTGAAGAAGTATGAGGGAATAAAGAGTGTATTAACTTCTTCACCAGACCTCTGAAGTACTTGAAGTATGGCAAAAAATGCAGCTTCCATTTGAGAGAGAAAAGCTGTGTCTTACGGGAGAATCAGGATTTGGGTAAGAAAGGAGGTTTAAGGCCAGGGTCCTAGCAATGGTTTGGGAGAATGAGGGATGTTTGGAAGTCTTTATATTACTGAATGGGAATTATAGAGAAGAAACTACAAAGATTTTGGAGGGAGTGAAGGAATTCGAGATTGGGTAGGTTAGAAGGATAGCACATTACTGTAGTATTTAAGAGTAAAGAAATTGAGAGGAGCTTACGTTTCAATCACTGACCAAGATAAACCCCTGTGACAGCACTGCTGATAATTTCCCAGGGGATGATGGACCTTCAGGCCTCATGGCATTCAGCCTTATGTTATATTTTTATTGGGCATTTGTAAAAATAAATGTATACCTTAATTTTCTATTGTGTTCTATTTAGAGATAATAAAACTTTGAATTGTATTCTCTAAAAACATGAGCCACGTTGAACACTATTTAAAATTTTTTGGTTAGAAGATATCATGGTTATATATTTCCCTTTGGAATTTTAATTTTTTGCTATATTTTAAGTCTGTCTCAAAAATTAACTCTAGCTAGAGATTATATCATAAACAAATAATATTCTGAAGAACTTCTGTGAACTTTGTCTCTACTGAAGCTGAGCTATAGTATACTTTGGCAGTTGATTAATTTGGCTTATTAATGCATTGTGATAGTAAGTGTATTTTGCTTGTCACTTCTGTGGGATATCTTGTATAATGTGAGTCATAGTTTCCAGAAAATATCCTTACAATATATAGATTGTAGAATGACCTATTTTACATTGAATTAAAAATGCTTTTAGGTGATGGAATTTTTATTGCCATTTAAGGAAGAATAGCTAAAAATGTCTTTCCATCTTTGTAATGAGCTTTGCTTCTCTTGGTCAGTGTTATATATAAGTGATACGTGTGCACTGTATGTATAGACACACATATGCAAGCATATGTATGCATGTCATCACTCTATCTAGGTGAACTCTCCGTGGACACTTGCATACATTTTGTATTCTACATTTGGATGTTGTGTTGTATTAATGTCAATGGGCTGAAGTTGGTCGATAATGTTGTTTAAATCTTCTATATCCTTACTGTTTTCCCCCTCTTTGTTCTATGAAGTACTGAGAAAGTTATGTTAAACTATCATTGTGTACTTGTCTATTTCCCTTCTAGTTCCATTGGGTTTTGCTTCATATTTTTACAAGTTTTGTGTGTATGCATTTATGAATTTATGTCTTCCTGATTGAATGACATTTTCACATTATGAGTCCCTCTTATCTTGAAATCTACTTTGTCTGATGTTAATGAAGTCACAGTAACCTTCTTATGTTTAACATTTTCATATTATAGCTTATTTCATATTTTAATTTCAATTTATCTGTCTTTATATTTGAAGAGTTACTTGTGCAAACAGGATATATTTGGATCTTTTAATCTAGAAATTTGTTACTTTTAACAGGAGTTCATTTATATTTAATTATAATTATTGATAAGGGTAGGTTTTAAGTTTACCATCTTGATATTTGTTTTCTATTTGTTTCATTTGTTTTTAACTCCATTATTCCTCTTTTTTCTGCCTTCTTACAGAGATTAATCAAGTATTTAAAAAATATTCCATTTTATTTTCTTATTGGCTTTTAGTTATACCTCTGAATTGTTTTTGAAATCATTGCTTTAGGGATTATGATATGTATATCCTAAATCGTTATCAGAAATAGATTGTTTTTGAAGTTTTTTTAAATTTGATATGGAATTTTGGGTTGACAGTTTTTTCTTTTTTTCCTTTCAGCACTTTACAGATGGTGTTCAGTGGTTTTCTTGCATCCATTGTTTCTAATTAGAAGTCAGTTGTAACTCTTATCATTGTCCCTTTGTATGAAATGTTTTTTCTGTGGCTACTTTAAACTTTTTCTGATGTGAATTTCAGCAGTTTAGTAGATGTGTGACTCTCTTTGAATTTGACTAACTTGGGCTTTGCTGAGCTTCTTGTATCTGTAGGTTGATGTTTTATACCAAATTTGGGAAATTTTTGGCCACTATTTTTACAAATTTTTTTTCTGTCCTATTATCTTTCTCTTATTATTCTGGAAATCCAGTTTTACATATGATAGAATACTTGCTGTTATCTCAGATGTTACTAAGGTTCTGTTTGTTAAAACATTTTTCCTTTTTTCAGCTTGCATAATTTCTATTGATTTATCTTCTGGCATTGATATCACTTAGGCAATGTCCAATCTACTGTTAAGCTCATTCAGGGAATTTAGGTTGATTTTTGTCTTTTAAATTTCTATTTCTTTTTGTGTGTGTTTGTGTGATCTGTCTTTTTTTTAGTTGTATTGAAATATAATTAATAAAAAAATTGTAAGATAAAGTGTACAACATAATTTGATACACATATACATTATTAAAGGATTCCCCCCATTAAGTTGATTAACATATACATCACCTTCCCCCTTTTTGGAGAAAAGATTTAAGTTCTACTCTCTTGGCAAATTTCAGTTATATAATAAAGTGTTATCAACTATACTCACCATATTATACATTAGATCCTCAGACTTTTTTCACCTTATAACTGAAAGTTTGTACCCTTTTACCAACTTCTCCCTATTTCTCCCAACCCCCCAGTGGTGGTTTCCTCATAACCACCACTCTCCATTTCTATGAACTAGACTTTTTTTAAGTTTCCACATGTAAATGGTGCTACGCAGTATTTGTCTCTGGCATATTTCACTTATAATAATGCCCTCCAGGTTCAGGTTCATCCATGTTACTGCAAGTTATAGAATTTCCTTCTTTTTTAAGGCTGAATAATATTCATGTGTGTGCGTACGTGTGTGTGTGTGACATTTCTCGATCCATTCATTCATCTACAGACACTTAGGTTGTTTTCATACTTTGTCTGTTGTGAATAATGATGCAACGAACATGGGAGTGCAGATATCTCTTCTAGATAATTATTTTTTCCCCTTGGATATATACCCAGAAGTGGGATTGCTGGATCATATAATAATTCTATATTTAATTTATTGAGGAACCTCCACACTGTTTACCATAATGGCTATACCAGATTACATCCCCACCAACCATGCACAAAAGTTCCCTTTTCTCCACATCCTTGCCAGCATTTGTTTACTCTTGTCTTTTTTGATAATAGCCATCCTAAAATGTATGAGATGATATCTCATGGTGGTTTTTGTTTGCATTTTCCTGATGATGAGTGATGTGGAGCATGTTTTCATGTACAAGTTGGTCATTTGTATATCTTATTTGAAAAAATGTCTATTTAAGTCCTTTTCCTATTTTATAATTGGGCTTTTTTCTTTTTTGCTATTGAATTATATGAATTCCTTGTATATTTTGGATATAACCCCTTATTGGACATATAGTTTGAAAATATTTTATCTCAGTCAATAGGTTGCCTTTTCATTTTGTTGAAGATTCCCTTCGCTGATCACAAGCTTTTTAGTTTGATGTAGTCCCATTTTAAAATGATTGCTTATGCTGTCTTTGTTTTGCTATCAAATCCAAAAAATCATTTCTAAGAACAATGCTAAGGAGTTTATCCTTGATATTTCTTTCTAGGAGTTGTACTGTTTCAGGTCTTACACACAGTCTTTAATCTATATTGAGTTGATTTTTGTGTATGGTGTAAGACAGGTGTTCAGTTTCATTTTTTTTTTTTTTTTTTTTTTTTTTTGCGGTACATGGGCCTCTCACTGTTGTGGCCTCTCCCGTTGCAGAGCACAGGCTCCGGACGCTCAGGCTCAGCGGCCATGGCTCACGGGCCCAGCCGCTCCGCGGCATGTGGGATCTTCCCAGACCGGGGCATGAACCAGTGTCCCCTGCATCGGCAGGCGGACTCTCAACCACTGCGCCACCAGGGAAGCCCCAGTTTCATTTTTTTGTATGTAGCAATTCAGTTTTACCAATTTCATTTGTTGAAAACACTGTCCTTTCCTCATTGTTATTTTTGGTTCCTTTGTTGAAAATTAATTACCATATACGCATGCGTTGATTTCGGGCTCTCTGTTCTGTTCCATTGATCTATGTATCTGTTCTGCCAGTACCATAGTGTTTGATTACTTTAGCTTTATAATATACTTTAAAATCAGGAAGTGTGATGATTCCAGCTTTGTTCTTCTTTCTCAAGATTACATTGGATATTTGGATCTTGTACAAATTTTAGGATTTTTTTTCTATTTTTGTGAAAAATTCCATTGGAATTTTTATGGGGATTATAATGAATTTTTAGATTGTATGGACAATTTTCAAATAGTATGGACATTTTAACAGTATTAGTTTTTTGAGTCCATGAGCATGGAATACCTTTCCATTCATTTGTGTCTTCTTCAGTTTCTTTCATCAATGTCTTTTTGTTTTCAGCATATAGATCTTTCACCTCCTTAGTTAAATTTATTTCTAAGTACGTATTTCATTCTTTGTGATGCTATTTTAAAAGGGCTTATTTAATTAATTCTCTTTCAGATAGATTGTTGTTAGTGTATAGAAACACAACTGAGTTTTTTATATTGATTTTATATCCTGCAACTTTACTGAATTGGTTTATTAGTTCTAACATTTTTAGGGTGGTGAAGTCTTTAGGGTTTCTATATCATATAGATTAATATAATAATATCATGTAATCTGCAAATAGAGCAGTTTTACTTCTTCCTTTCTAATTTGAATGCCTTTTATTTCTTTTTCTTGTCTCATTGCTCCAGATAGGATTTCCAATACTGTGTTGAATAAAAGTGGTGAGAATGGGCATCCTTGTCTTGCTCCTGAGATTAGAGGAAAAGCTTTCAGCTTTTCACTATTGTGTATGATGTTAGCTGTGGACTTGTGATATATAGCCTTTATTATGTTGAGGTATATTCTCTTTATACCCCATTTCTTGAGAGTTTTTATCATGAAAAGATATTTGGTCAAATGCTTTTTTGCATCTATCCAGATAATCATATGATTTTTATCTTTTGTTTTGTTAATGTGTATAACACTGATTGATTTGTAGATTTGAACCATCCTTACATCTCTGGAAAATCCCACCTGATCATGGTGTATGATCCTTTCTAATATACTGCTGAATTAGCTTTTCTAATATTTCACTGAGTATTTTTACGTCGCTGTTCATCAAGGATATTGGCCTCTAATTTTGTTTTCTTGTAGTATCCTTGTCTGGCTTTGGTATCACATTATGCTGGCCTCATAAAATGGGTTGGAAGTGTTTTCTCCTCTTCTGTTTATTGGAAGAATTTGAGAAGGATTGGTATTAATTCTTCTGTTGATTTTCTAGAAGCCATCTGGTCTTGGACTTTTGTTTTTGGGAGATTTTTGATTACTGATTCAATTTCATTACTAGTAATCAGTCTATTCACATTTTCTATTTCTTCCTGATTCAGTCTCGGTAGGTTGTATGTTTCTAGGAATTTATTCATTTCTTCTGGGTTTTACAGTTTGTTGGTTTATAGTTGTTCATAATCGTCTTTTATGATCCTTTGTATTTCTGTACTATTAGTTGTAATGTCTCCTTTTTCATTTATAATTTTATTAATTTGAGTCCTCTCTCTTTTGGTAAGTCTAGCTAAATGTTTGTCTAGTTATCTTTTTAAGAAATCAGCTTTTAGTTTCTTTGATCTTTTCTATTGTCATTTTAGTTTCTGTTGTATTTATTTACACTCTGATCTTTGTTATTTTCTTCCTTCTACTAACTTTTGGCTTAGTTTATATCTCTTTTTCTAATTACACCTCAGGTGTAAAGTTAGGTTGGTTTCTTGATCTCGCCTTCTTAGAACTGTCTTTGTTGCATCCCATAAGTGTTGGTATGTTGTATTTCCCTTTTCATTTGTGTCAGGTGATTTTTTGACTTCCCATCTGTTTTTTTCCTTTGACCCATTGGTTGCTCAGGAGCCTGTTAATCTCCACATATTTGTGAATTTTCCAGTTTTCTTCTTCCAGTGGATTTTTGCTATTTACTGGACATGCCAAGTATAATCCCTTCTCAGATCCTTTGCCCTGTTACCATTGCTTGAAATACTCTTTTTCCAGATATCCCATAAATGGTTCCCTCACTTTCTATCTATTGATAAATACCATCCTTTCTCCTCACCTCTCCCATTATTACTCCCTCTGACATATCAATCAGTGAATCAATCATATATTTTCATCTCCTTATCTTGAACAACACTGCCCTATACAATTTTCTGTGATGATGGTAATATTCTATATCTGCAACATCCAGTAAAGTAGCCACTCGCCATAATGTGACTATTAAGTATTTGAATGTGACTGAGGTACTAAATTTCTAATTTTATTTAATTTAAGTAGCTACATGTGACTAGTGACTACTTTATTGTATAGTGCAGGTATGGAATATATGAGAAAGGGAGGCTTGTTTTTTTTTTTTTTCTTTTCTTTTTTTTTGCAGTATGTGGGGCCTCTCACTGCTGTGGCCTTTTTTTTTTTTCTTTGATGCATCCCGGTAGCTATGTGCATGTAGATACTCTGTTGAATGAATAGATAAACAGTGATACCCATCAATCCTGTTTATCTCTGAATTCTTAACTCTTTTAATCTATAACTGCGATTGAACACTTTTTAGTCATCTCCAGACATTCCCAAATTTTTAGATGTTCAGCAATGGTCCTGTAGGTCCATGGGACCTCCTCACAAAGTTCTGTATTATACATCAAAGATCCTAAATTGTATAAATTAGACCGAAACATACTGGGCAATATGGGTTACAGATAAAGGAAAATGCAAGGTGTAGGAGGTGGTCTTCTCTATCACAGAGTTCATATTTGGCGAAAGTATTAAATGAATGAATCTTTTCCTTTTGTATTCTAGCCAGGCATCCATGTGAGTCATGCTTTTCCCAAGGCTAAAGAGCCCCAAATCTTTCCCTTTGCTCTCTTTATTCTCCCAAATAAGAGCTCTTTCAGCTATCCCTGAATATAGTATCCATCATGAAGTTTGAAGAACCATGCAATAAGCTGCTCCCACTAGCCCATTCTTATGACAAAATCCTCATGGCTGTTATCCTTAAGAAAAAGTTCTTATGGTTGAAAATCCTCATTGCCACCCTCCATAATAATAATTACAGTTTTGGAGATGGGCTTGGCAGTTAGGTGCTCTTAAAACTTAAAAACGAAAGTAGAATTTAAAAGAAAGTTTGAATAACACAAATGTTGGGTCATCGGTTTTCAATTCCAGTGGAGCTTTCATGGAGCTTCCTTCAGGAATTGATACCAAGACCTCAACTCACTCATACTGCCTATCCCCAACATTTCTTCAACCATGTTTTATGTGTATGAGCCATTGTGCAGAATTATTTTATTTGTCAAAGGGCTCAGCTTTGAAAAGTTTGCAAATCACTGCATCTAGCCCTTCATTTATTGATTACCTCAGTAAGACTTTTGAAAGAAGCCAGAGGGCAGTGAGTTCAGTGTTGAATTTTCTGACAAAAGGGTAATCAGTGTTGCTGATTCAAAGGTCATGTATTTGGTTTGGATGCAAGGAGCGCAAGTAATGAGATTGGTATTATTATGAAAAATTGGTGAGTAGGACATGTGTTCCTATAGGGTCTTAGAGGCAGGGGCTCAAAAAGTAGTTTTGGTTTCTTTAAATTAAGCAAAGCTTGTTTTTGTAAGCAGCAGGAAAACAGAGATCCACAGCAAGCTTTTCGATTATGGCTTAAAAAAAAGCACGAAGAACAGTTGAAAGAAAGAAAGACAGAAGAACTGCGAAAGCAAGAGGAATGCTTATTCTTCCTTAAAGGAACAGAAGGCCGTGAGAGGGCCTTTAAACAGTAAGTCAAAGGCAGGGTATTTCCCCCCCTTCCTCATGGTCATTTTAGAAAGTTATATAGTCAATAAAACTTAAAAAAAATTGATCTCATTACATACCTATTCAATTTTAAAGCCACAGTTTTAACAATATGTGAGAAAATTCTTTAACTCCATACTTTGAGTAATATCTATACCATTTTTTCAAGGTATTTTTCAATACCAAAATTGTTTCTTATGGCACCAGTGTGATAACCTTTGATAGCTTACCATTGATTGATTGATTGATTTGTTCATTTCTTAGAGAAATAGGCCAAAGATTGGTTACAGCTTCTCCTACACAGTCCTCAGGAAAACTTAATAAAAAGCTGCATTTACCAATAAATATTTTTCTGTAAAGAAAAGCAGTCAGGCTGAGGAGGAAGATCTGTACAGACCAAATGAAAAGGAGATTTGGACACATATTTTGGTAATTTAAGGCAAACCTGGTCTCCCTTCAGTTGCCTGGGTAAGAGTCTGTATTACCCAGTTTATTCTGAGGAAACAGACCTGGCTTCATAATTTTGCCAGCATACCTTGGGAGAGGGAGTGAATATTGTGTCCAGTTGTTTGAAGCTCACTTCTTTCTTTCTTTTCTATCTTTTTTGCTATCTTTCTCTTTTTTAGTTTCTTTGCCTCTTTCTTTCTTTTCCTTCTTTAAAAAAATATACATATCCCTTTATTATAATAGATGCAGTGAATGTGCATTGTGGAAATGGAGGGGAATAAACTCACATTTTCATCACCCAGGAATCACTATTGTTAGCACTGTACTGCATAACTTCTAGATATTTCTCTGTACGTATATTTACAGTTTTAAAATATAAATTGAGATCATACTGTATATACTGTTCTGCAATCTGCTTATTTTTGTTAATGATCTCATCTAATATCCAGCCTATAACCATTTTTTTCCCAATCGACCCCTAAATGACTACAGTTAATTTGCTCAAACTGATATCCAATTTCAAAACCACACATTAGATTATGAGGTTTCTAAAGTCTCTTTTATACTAATGCAGTTATTTATTTGTCTGGATTTATTTCTGAAAACATATATATATACACACAAACCACGTACGCACTTTCATACCAGAGATGTGAGTATACAGTTATTTTTAATGTTATTTTACCTAAGCAAGTTTTATAGACTTAAATTTGTTAGAATGTGGACTCTTCCTTCACTCTTTTTGATGTTTCTTATGCTTAGGCTTATTTTTCCATTTTAAGGGAGAACTATTTTATGCACTGAAAAGCAAGAGCTCTATAATTTCTCCACCAAGAAGAGCAAGGCGACATTTCTGCATGCTGGTATTCTGCATGCTGCTTAAGTAATGTTTTAGAATACAGTTAGTTGCAAAAAATAAGTTATTTGGTATCTATCAAATACTTATTTGCTTAGAAAATCATATTTAAAAATATAGAACCTATGTCACGTAAAATAGTGTGTTTATTACTTTAAAAAGGTTTTTTAGTTGGCAGTTTCCTTATTAGACAAACTTAATTTCAAACATTTGATTCTAAATGTGACTACGTTTCCTTGTATGAGCCTTTGGTATAAGCCTGAAATTTTTCAGTTAATACTAATTTGTGTTATGAACAGAGCTTTTTAATCTAAAGAAATCTAATTTCCTTTGTAGTAATAACTTTATAGCATGAAGAGTATATTCAGGTTGATACTCAACAGGTCTGTTCATGTCTTTTTCTACAGATGGCTAAGAAGGAAACGGATAGAAAAACTAGCAGAGCAACAAGCTGTCAAAGAAAGAGCTAGACAGCTCCGACTGGAAGCAAAGCGTTCTAAACAGTTACAGTACTACCTATATAATATGTCAGAAGCCAAATCTTTTCGTTTTACTGATCATTACAGCTGAAGGTATCTATTAAATACTTCATTTGGAAGCTGCTGTCCTCAAAATTTTGGATATCATTTCTTATGGCCTGTGTGCTTTGGTCATACTCTAAATTATGGAAATGCTATTTATCTTTTGGTAATGTTGATAGTGAATTTATCTTATTTCTTTTAACACTAGAGCAAAATAACTTTCTTCTCTCATATTATTGTAATGTATTATACCACCTCTTAGTCCATGCAAAAAATTGAACAACAAATGAACTGTACATTCCTTTACTTCTAAATTATTATAACATTTCTAGCTGGAACGGATACAAAACAGGGACAGATATCTATTATTAGTTTCTGTTATCATTTAGAAAAAATGCACGGCTTCCCTGGTGGCTCAGTGGTTGAGAGTCCGCCTGCCGATGCAGGGGACACGGGTTTGTGCCCCGGTCTGGGAAGATCCCACATGCCGCGGAGCGGCTGGGCCCGTGAGCCGTGGCTGCTGAGCCTGCGCGTCCGGAGCCTGTGCTCCGCAACGGGAGAGGTCGCAACAGTGAGAGGCCCTCAAAAAAATGTAATAGAACATTTCATAAGGCAGGAGGAGTGGCCTCTTAAACAAGCCTGGTTCAAAGCCTGACACAAAGTCCTAATTATGTCCTAATTTGAATTTGAATACCTATGGCAAGCTAAGCAGTAGGTTAGGCCTACTTCCATGTGTTCTTTAAAAAAAAAAAGATAGTAACAATTATGTATATTATTTTGGGTATGTTATACAAAATTATCCAGCTCTTATTGAGAGTTTATATAATGTGCCTGGTATTGTTGTAAATGCTTTGCATAAATAATTTGATCTAATCCTTATAACAACCTTATTAGTCTTGTTTAGCAGATGAGGAAACCAAAGTACAGAGGTGAGCAGTTTGCTCACAGATTCTGAGATCTGAATGATTGCAAAATCTTTTCTGTTAGTTATAGTATAAAGCTTACATACCCTGGTAGACATTTGTGGGTATATAGGACTCTACAGGAATCCAGTGTGTGGGAGAACAGTATCCTTGATATGTGTAAGAGCACTTAAGGAGTGGAGGACAAAGGCAAACATACAAGTGTGATGGGGAGTGGAAAATTGCTGTAGGAGTTCTCTTAAAGCTTCAGAAGACAAGGTTCTTATCAACTGGGTATTTGTACCTTAATCACTTGACCCTAAATTAGAAAACACAGAGAACTATTCAATCCTGTCTCAACTTCCTATAGCACTTTGAGCATACACCAGGCAATTTAACATTTCATTATAACTAGCCTTGTGTTGTTTAAAGTTTATCCTTAATGATAAAAACCAATTTGGCATTTAAATATTCCACAACATTTTTACCAAAAAAGCTGTTGGAATTTTCATAAGGATTGCAGTGAATCTGTAGATGGCTTTAGGTACTATTGCCATCTTAATGACATTGTCTTCTAATCCATAAACACAGGATGTCTTTTCATTTAGTGCAGCAATGTTTTATAGTTTTCAGTGTACAAATCTTTCACCTACTTGGTTAAGTTTATTCATAGATATTTATTCTTTTGGATTCTATTGCAAATGGAATTGTTTTCTTAATTTTCTTTGTGGGTTGTATACTCAAAACACGAACATAGATGATTTTTGTGCGTTGATATTGTACCCTGCAACTTTGTTGAATTTGTTTATTAGTGCTAAACGTTTTTGGTGATTTTTTTTTGCATTTTCTCTATATAAGATAATATCATTTTCAAATAGGGGTAGTTTTACTTCCTCCTATCCAACGGGATGCCTTTTATTTATTTATTTTTGTTGACTGATTACTCTGGCTAACATGTCTAGTATAATGTAGAGTAGTAGTAGTGAAAGTGGGCATCCTTGTCTTTTTTTTCCCACAGTTTAATTGCTCTATGCATTTATTAACTAATATTAATGCAGCAGAGGGGACAAAAGCTCACAAACACTCCACATATTTCACAAGACGCATTGCAGGAAACAAAGTGACTAAGAAGGATCAATAGTATCCTAGGGTCTTGCTGGATGCATTTCTGGGGGAGGTGGACCTCTTATTTCTGGTGGAGGGGGTTCTCATTCCTGGAGGGGGCATGCCTATTGGCATCCCTCAAGTAGGGGGGACCCCAATTGGTGGGCCCATGGGTGATCGTATACCAGGTGGAAGAGCCATAATTCCTAGAGGTGGGGTTGCTCGACCAACAGGTGTGGGGGCAGTCCCCCATCCTGGTGGATATTGAGTTGGGGATCCAGCAATGCTGGCAGTAGCAGCAACTGCAGCAGCTGCTACAGTGCCTCTTCCCTGTGGGATCATTACCTGTTGGGATGGGCCCCAACCCCTCAGACAGGGTCTGCTAACCCAGCAGGAGCCTGGGGAATTTGAACACCAGCTGGACCATCTCTGCCAGCTGCCCTGCCAACTCCAGGGCCTCCTGCAGCTCCAGCAAGTGGTACCCGAGCAATGCCAGTATCTTTGGACAGCAACACCTGACCCCAAACCCGTTTTTCTTCACGCTCTGCCTGCTTCGCATTCTTTGGCTTGATCTTCCTGAACTCATCACAATCACAGAGGATTAAGTTCCTATGCTTGTCAAAAGCCTTGAAGGTGCCAATGAAGATCTGGCCATCTTGCAGTATACATCTCATCCTATAGTCAATGTGCTGCAGCATCTTGCTGCTCTTTCCCAGAGTCATGATTGCCGTTCCACCAAATCCAATACCTACAGGAAAGTTTGGGGATCCTTAAGACCTAAGGGAAGGCTGTTTTTTTTTTTCCTCTTGGAATCAGCTACCCAGGTGTTCCAATACTGCTTTAACCACCTCTTGGCGTCTCAGCCAAGAATGCCTGTCTCAGTTCCACATGGAAATCCACTGCAGGTACTTGGTGCTGCTGCTGAGACCACCTCGGGTACAGGTGACGCTCCTGGTTGCTCAGCGAGGCTGTCCTTTTACGTTTGACTTGGACTTCCACCTCTGGGATGTGCTGTTCCATAGTCCATCTCAAGTGTAAGCGGTCCCTGGCCCTGCTCCATCGTGCCACTGGCCGCTCCTCAGAGCAGAATGTCTCCAGTGGCCGTTCCATTCTGCCTGGGCATCCTTGTTGGCATCCTTGTTTTGTTCTTGATCTTAGGAGAAAAGCTTTTAGTCTTTTAGCATTAAGTATGATGTTAGCTGTGGGTTTTCCATAAATGCCCTTTATGAAGTTGAGGAAGTTCTATTCTTATTCCTCCCTCTACTTACTCCTCCTATTCCCATTTTTCTGAGTGCTTTTATCATGAAAGTGTGTTGGGTTGTATCAAATGCTTTCTGTGTCAAGTGAAATGATGTGGTTTTTCTTCTTTGTTCTATTAATGTGATATATTACATTGGTTGATATTCTTATATTGAACCACACTTGCATTCCTGAGACAAATACCACTTGGTGGTATATAACCCCTTTACTATGATATTGTATTTGGTTTGCTAGTATTTTGTGAGGATTTTTTTCATCTGTATTTGTAAGAGAGATTTTTCTGTAGTATTTTTTTCTTGTGTCTTTGTCTGGCTTTGGTATCAGGGTAATGCTGGCCTCAGAATGAATTAGGAAGTATTCCCTCTGCTTTTATTTTCTAGGAAGGGACTGAGGTGGATTGGTATTAATTCTTTAAATAGTTGGTAGAATTCACTAGTGAAACTATCTGGTCCTGGACTTTTCTTTGTTGGGATGTTTTTTGTTTTTTAATATACTTTATTTTTTAGAGCAGTTTTAGGTTCAAAGTTGAGCAGAAAATAGAGTTCCCATATATCCCCTGCTCCCTCCATCCCTAAAACCTTCCCCAGTATCAACATCCCTCACCAAAGTGGTACATTTGTTGCAATCAATGAACCTACATTGACACATCATCACCCAACAACCATAGCTCACGTTAGGATTCGTTCTTGGTGTTGGGAGGTTTTTGATTACTGATTTAACCTCTTGTTATAGGCTTGTTCATATTTCCTATTTCTTGAGTCAGTTTTGGTAAATTGTGTTTCTAGGAATTTGTCCATTTCATTCAGGTTATTTAATTTGTTGGTGTATAATTGTTCCTTTATTTAAATGAGGTTGGTAATAACGTCCTACTCTCATTTCTGAGTTTAGGTATTTGCATCTTCAGTTTTTCATAGTCAGTCTGGCTACAGGTTTGTCAATTTTGCGGATCTTTTCAAAGAACCAGCTTTTGATTTCCTTGATTCTCTGTTTTTCTATTTTATCTCCACCCTAACTTCAATTGTCTTCCTTCTGCTAGTTTTGGGTTGTTTGCTCTTCTTTTTCTAGTTCCTTAAGGTGTAATGTTAGGTTGTTGACATATGAACTTTTGTTTGTTTAGCTCAGTTAACTGTTATCTTTATTATTGACACTCTTAGACCAACAGTTGGAGAAGTGTGCCACTAGTTTGTGGTTACAAGAGTGTATGTATATAATTTTTTAAAGTTTTTTTTATTGTGGTAAAATATATATTACCTGATTTATGATTTTGACCATTTTTTTAAATGTAAAATTCAGTGTCATTAAGTACATTCATATGTTGTGCAACCATCACCACTATCCATCTCCATAAATTTTCAACAGCCCAAACTGAACCTCTGTACCTAATAAACAAAACTCTCCATTCTGCTTTCCCTTAACCCTGGGTAACTATTCCACTTTCTGTCTCGGAATTTGGTTACTTCAGGTATGTCGAATAAGTGGAATCATATACTATTTGCCCTTTTGTGTTTGATTTATCTAGCATAGTGTCTTAAAGATTCATCTGTGCTGTAGCATATCAGAATTTACTCCTTCTTAAGGCTGAATAATATTCCATTGCATGTATATACCGCATTTTATCTATTCATCCATCAAAGGACATGTGAATTACTACTTTTTGGCTATTGTGAATAATGCTGCTATGAACATTGGTATACAAATATCCTTTTGAGTCCCTGCTTTCAATTCTTTTGGGTATCTACCTAGAGGTGTAATTGTTGGATCATGTGGCAATTGTGTGCTTAATTGTTTGAGGAACTTCCATACTGTCCTCAATAATGGCTGCACCATTTTACATTCCCACCAGCAATGCGCAAGGGTTCCAGTTTCTCCACATCTTTGCCAACACTTGTTATTTTGCTTTATTGGTAATAGCCATCCTAATGGATATGAAGTGCTATCAGTTTGCATTTCCCTAATAATTAGTGATGTTGAGCAGCTTTTGATGTGCTTATTGGCCATTCGTATATCTTTTTTTGGAGAAATGTCTATTCCTTTGCCCATTTTTTAACTGGATTGATTTTTGGTTGTTGAGTCATAGCCCTTTATTTATTCTGGACACTAGACCCTTAATAGATACATGATTTGCAAATATTTTTCTCCATTTTGTAGGATGCCTTTTCATTCTGTTGATTATTTCTTATGCTGTGCAGACGGTTTTAATTTTGATGAGGTTTATCTATTTTTTTCTTTTGTTGCCTGTACTTCTGGTGTCATAGTCAAGAAATCATTGCCAAATCCACTGTCATGGAGCTTTTCCTCTATGTTTTCTTCTATGTTTTATACTAAGTAAACCTAAAGGAAAGGCTGAAGAATCAGTTGTAAATAGTATAAGCTAGATGAAGACTTGAATTGAAGCACATCATTCTGGGGGGAAAATAAATAAATATTCACACTAAAGAATGTAGAGAAATTTATTGCCACTTGAAACTATAACTCAGATGAATCAGACCAAAACAAAACAAAACAAAACCATTAAGTTTACATTAAAACATATTGTTATTTGATCAGATTTGTCTTTTGAGGATTTCTTTACTGATAGGTACTTCTGCAACCAGTTAGGGTAATTTGGTATAAACATTTTGTGGACATTTTTAAAGGTATATAAAAGGATGTTTGACGATAGCCAGTCATAAGTAAATAATAATATATATGACATAAAAATTGATGAATTGCATTTTTGAGTTTGAACAACGTTCTAGAAAGATCCTACTTTCTCTGCCATATTTCGTAAGTATCAAATTGGATACTCCTGTTGTGCTGCAATTGCCAAAATAAGCTCAATAGTTAGAATGTTCCTTCTATATATCAAGTTGCATCCATTCAAAATATGGAATCCCCTGCACAAAACCAAAATGAGAACATGTTTTGCTCAAGCATTTGTTAATGTGGCTGTAAAATATTTAAAAGTTTCCTAACATATAGCATTTATTTTTAAAGTAGTCCCTTCACCCACAGTATTTCCGTAAGACTCTTTTGTAGCCCCTAAAAATCACCAAAAAGGGAAAGGACTCCTATCCCACTCCCTCCCCAACCCCTGCCAGCTACTTTTACTTTAGAGTGGGGGTCAGAAAACCTTTTCTGTAAAGGACCAGATAGTAAATATTTTAGGCTTTGCTAGTCATACAAACCCTGTTGTAGCTACTCAATTCTGCTGTTGTAGCACATGAAACCAACCACAGACAACAGTAAATGAATGGGTATGGCTGCATATGACCCAAGGCTGTAGTCTGCCAATCCTTGCTTTAGAGTACAGAAATTAATTTGCTTATGTAAAATATATAGCAAGATTAATAAATTAGAGCCTAAAAGAAAGGTACAGAATCTTTTTCTTTTAGTCCTTTAGGAAAACCATCCTGTAATGCCTGTATTGTCTATTTTAAATATATCTACACAGTTTCATTTTTTTCTTACCCTGAGATATTTATTAAGAAAGGGTAATCTGGAGTCCAGTACGTGAAACATCTTTGGGGATATATATTATTTAAATAGAAAGTGATAATACTTCTAGCATTAAAAGAACCCCAGCTGCCAAATAATAATGACTCTATAGTGTGCCTCCAACATATTGACTGTTAAAGGGCAATAAGTTCTCCCTGGCAGTGATTGCAGCAACCGAAAGTTATATTTTCATATCTTGTATAGGGATGAAATCGTCCAATATTTTTCTTTGTAGCAAGTAAGGTGGTTGGTGAAGACTCAGAAAATGGATTTCCAGGTGAGCTCTCTGTACAGGTTACTGGATCCAAAATGCGTAGAACCTACGGAAAATAAGAGGTGATGTCAGATGAATGCAGTAAGGACTGTAAAAGCCCTTGGTTTTATTAATATATAACTACCAATAACTGCTATTTCATTAGTATGAAACTGCCATAAAAATAACATCTGAATGATGAATTTGATTAGAGAACTTATGCCTTTTCTCAAAAAGCTCTAAATTTGACAATGATGTCAAGTTATTATATTACCTAGGTTACCTATTTTAAAAAATAATGAAATACTCTTATGCATATTGATGAAAATATATGAAAACATAAAAGAAAATTAGGTTATATCAATTTTACTGTAAGTGATTTTTATCTTTAACCAAAAAGTATGCACTACCTTTCTCCCTCAGTCCTTCACTGAACTGCCTGGAATTGGGATTCTGCCTTCATTTTTCTACTGAAATGTTATTTCAAAGTTTTTGATCATGTACTTGTAAAATCAATGGTTTTCATTTCTCTTTTTCTAATTTATATGCAATATTTTATGCTAACGATCATGCTTTTGTTTCTTGGATTCATGGACACCATACTCTCTTAATTCTTCTGCTCTGATTTTTCCTATTCTGTTTCCTTTACTGAGACCCACAACAGGAGGAACTCTTGGGTTGAAAAAAATTCTCCAATTAAGGGCAAGGATAACATGGCTGGCTCATAGCTCCTGTTCCTCATTTTCATATTCTTTCAACCATCATCATATGATGAACATGGGTTATTGGGCAAAGGAGGCAGGTACTGGAATTGGAAAGGAATTGGAAAAAGCAGTGGGGGAAAGAGCTTTCTCTCCTTCTATGTAAGGCTTATTCAAAACAGCTTTCAGAAATGGCTTGAGATGTCTGTTTCCCTAGCTCTCATATTGTCCAGCAGGTTTTTTTCCTTCTAAGTTACCAATGTACCCAAAGAGCTATAGCTAATTTAAAAATGTCCTGGCATCATTTAAGAGCTACCATTCTATTTCAGTACCTCTGTTTTTCTACTGGATTACTGCTTTTTCAATTTAGTTTTTGATATCCTTCTATTTTTTACGGAACTTTGTTAGCTGCTACTGGACAAACAGAGATAAAGGGCTTATCTTAAAGCTGCTTATAAATTTAGAAGGGAAAATTATAACAGTACCCCAACTCTCTATATATGTTATTACAATATGTGCCTTTAGAGAGAGAAACAAAATGCCAAAGGAATACAATTAAAGGAGACCAAGATACCAGTATAGATAGAAGGTTTCTAGATTTTAGCCTGAAAGTGATAGGGAAGGATTTTAAGCAGGGTGCCTTTCAGAGAGATCACTCTATACACAGCGGGTGGATAAGGGAAGGAGTGGGCACTAAAGCAGACATGGGAAGAACAGAGAAAGGGAGTTTACAGCAGTAATCTAGCTAAGAAATGCTGACCTTGAAGCAATGTGGCTAAAAGGTCCAAGGGACACTAAGGAAGTAGGACTGTCAGTTTTGTTCAATGAGATAAGGTGGATAAAAGATTGGGAGAAGGGGATGTAAACCAAACCTTGAGGCTACCCACCATTGTATAGTGAAATAGGAGGGTGTAGGGTTATGTAAGCCAAGGGAAGAGAGTGTTTCAAGATATCAGGAGTAGTTAATTATACCAAATGCTACTGGCAGCAACCAGGTAGGCAGCAACACCATTTCCCAACAAAAAGAATAGAAAAAGAGAAACGATTTTGGATAAAGCTGATGAGTTTAGTTTCAGGGACTGATTCAGTAAATAGCTGAACACCTACTGTTGTACAAAGGATTATGCCAGACCTTGAGGAAATGTAAGACATAAGCTCCTTAAGGAACTTACAGTTTGGGAGAGAGATGGAGAATCAAACAATTGCAATTTAACATGATAAAGAGCTATACTAGATATATATATATATATATGTACAAAATGGAAGCCTGGAAGAAGGAACATCTAGGTTTGCCTGTGGGATTCAGGGAAGGCTGATTCTTAAAGGCAATATAGTGGTTGGGCAAGAAGAGAGATGTTGGGAGGGCAGTGTAGGCAGAGGGAAAGTATGTACAGAGGCATGAGATACAGTGGCCTCTCTGTGGAATGAAAGTGGTTAACACTGCTGGGATGTGAAGTGCAGAGGGTGGACACACCTGGAAAATGATCCTAGAGAAGGGGACCTGGAATAATGATTAATGAAAGGCCTTCTCTACAATATGAAATAATTCAGATTCAGTAATGAGGGAGACTGGGAGCCCTCTGAACAGCAGTACCAAGAATGATGGGATTGGCATTTTTGAAATAACTCACTGACAGTAGAGGATGGCGTGGAGGCAGGTCAAAAGCAAGGTGGGGGATATTGGTGAGGAGGCTATTGCTAAAGTCTAGCCTGGAGATCAGGTGTTTGAACTTGGGAGAGGGGATAAATTAGAAGGAACTGATAGGACTTGTAAAGGCAACAGGATTAGAGGGATGAAGGATATAATAATAAAAATGATAGCTACGATTTATTGAGAAATTACTGTACCTATATTGGAAACTGCTACAGGCTTTATATGTATTATTTTATGGAATCCTCAAAACTGTTGAGATCACAGTTCATGGAGAGATGTTGAAGATTTTAAAAGTGGAAAAGTTCTGGTAATGACAAGGCCTATGATGGGGACATGGGAGTCAGATACTGAAGTGTAATGAGGATGAACCTGGATGGTTGTAGAACTGTGAGACCACAGTATTTGACAGGTCACCTGCATGAGCCCTCAATTCATGCAGGACTGAAGGTACCAGGTCTACACTAATTGATTCTGTGGAGTCTGGCACATTCCCATCTATATGGGGAAAAAACAAATAATATCTTAGACCAGAAGTAATCAATTATCTACTCTTGATTACTAAATTAAAAGTTCTACACAGTGGTTTTCATATCAAAATGAGCTCAAGAAAAGGATTATCAATGATTCAGTAGCTAAAAAACAGGTCATCTTTTTTTTTTTTGCGGTACGCGGGCCTCTCACTGTTGTGGCCTCTCCCGTTGCGGAGCACAGGCTCCGGATGCGCAGGCTCAGTGGCCATGGCTCACGGGCCCAGCCGCTCTGCGGCACGTGGGATCCTCCCGGACCGGGGCACGAACCCGTGTCCCCTGTATCGGCAGGCGGACTCCCAACCACTGCGCCACCAGGGAAGCCCCAAATAGGTCATCTTTAAAAACAACTACATTTTTTTCTCCTCAAGAATAGAGTGTTTGAGAAAATTAAAGCTCACAGGAGGAAATAATTTTCTCCAAGATCACTAGCTCATTAGTATGAGAATCAAATTTTGATCCCATATTTCCTAACTCCCAATGCCAAGCACTTCCCATTACAACATGTCAACTTTCAGTAAGAGGACAGTCTTAGAGGTTCCACAGATCACGAAAGAGAAGTATTTTACCGTCTCAGCCCTTTTTTCTGCTGGGGTGCTGCAGAATTCAACTGCTGATGGAAACTTTTTTTGACCATTAGTGCCAACATCTCCCAGAAGATGAGAATTTACTGCTTTTGCCAACTTGTGATTTGTTAACGCTAGTTCTGCTGTGCTGTGAGGTTGCGCATTAGGGTAGTAAGTTTGCTCTCTTCCCCACTGCAAGGAAACCAAGAGCTCCTCCAACAACCTGCAAAGAACACACATGAGCACTGAATATTAATAAGAGGATAAAAGATAAAAATCAAGAATGATGAATAAATGAGAAACATATTTCTGAAATCATATAGTATCTCTCTCCTCTTTCTCTCAGAGCTCAATAAATCAGGAAGTCTGGTAAAATAAGTCAGATTACAGAAAGCACTTATTGATTTTATGGTTATGTGGAAATCATTCAACAAACAGTACATTTTTTAGTTCTCGTATTTTAGTACAGGTAAAATATAATAGTATACTCATACAGTATTATAGAACTACTGATTTGATTTGTGCATTTATTGACATATTCATATGGTATATGTGTATGATAATTTTTTGTGTGAGTTATATTGGTTGATTTCTAAATGATAAACTAATTTATAATGCTTGGGATAAAACCTACTTGGCCACAATCTATAAACATTTTTATATACTGTTGGATTTGAATCACTAAAATTCTGTTAAGGATTTTTGCATCTGTATTCATTAGAGATACTGGCCTGTAGTTTTCTTGTAGTGCCTCTGTCTGGTTTTGGTGTCAAGATGATGCTGGCCTCATAAAATGAGTTGGAAATTGTTCCCTTCTCTATTTTCTAGAAAAGTTTGTGTAAATTTGGTTTTATTTCCTCCTTAGATGTTTGTTAGTATTCACCAATGGATCCATATAGGCCTGGGGTTTCCTTTACTAGAAGGTTTTTGACTACAAAGTAAATTGCTTTAATAGGTTAGGGCTATTCAGGTTATCTGTTCTTGAGTACTCTGGTGGTTTGGGTCTTTTAAAGAGATCGTACATTTAAGTTGTTGAATTGATTAGCATAGTGTTGTTCATAACATCCCCTTATTGTCTTTCCTATGTCTGCAGAAACTGTAGTATACCCCTCTCCTTCTCATCCCTGATACTAGTCATGTGTATCTATTTTTTTCCTGATTATACAGCGTAGAGGTTTTGTAAACTTATCTTTTCAAAGAACCAGTGTTTGGCTTTCTATTTCATTTATTTCTGCTCTCATCCTTTTCTTCCTTCTGCTTAATTTGCTCTTTGTGTTTCTTAAGAAGGAAGCTTAGATTATTGACGAGACCTTTTTTCTTTTCTACAATAAGCATTTAAAATTATAAATTTCCCTCTAAACACTGCTTTAGTTGTCTCCCACAGAATCTGATATTTTGATATATTGTGTTTTCATTCTTCTAATTTCCCCTATGATTTTCTCTTGACCTTTACTTATTTGACTTGTAAGAAATCAACTACATAAAAGTATAAAGTACATTTAAGGAAGACTATCAATTTTGACAGTTCTGGTGCATATAGACATGAAAGTAAGCTCTAATACTGTAGAACAGTTCTCAAAAAGATCTCCTTCCAGGCTTCCCTGGTGGCGCAGTGGTTGAGAGTCTGCCTGCTGATGCAGGGGACACAGGATCGTGCCCTGGTCTGGGAGGATCCCACATGCCGTGGAGCGGCTGGGCCCGTGAGCCATGGCCGCTGAGCTTGTGTGTCCGGAGCCTGTGCTCCTCAACGGGAGAGGCCACAGCTGGGAGAGGCCCGCGTACCGCCAAAAAAAAAAAAAAAAAAAAAAAACTCCTTCCAAAGGAAAGACCGGTATGCTTTTTGGCTTCTACCAAAAACCATACAAAACTGCTATAACTGTAACCAAAAACTACTTTTAAATCCAGAGATTTCTTCTATTATAGATATAACTAATTCTCTCCCCAATTAAGAATAAAAGAAGCATGTCTTCTGTTTTTTTCAGTCTTTCTCCCTCCCCTGGGCATCTGTTTTAAAATGTATATGCTCAATAAGTTATTAACTGTAGAAATACTAAAGAACTATCTCAATAACAAAAATTGCAGGAGAAAGGAGAAGAGTTCAGAATGTAAACAAGTGCCATACTTCTGCGTAGCTATCATTTCCTGACGAAACTGTTCCCGTTCACTCAGGAGATCTTGTATAGCACTCTGTGCATCACGGTTTTGACGCTGTAAAACCGCTCTGGAGTTGGTTAACTCATCTGCCATAACCCTGGAAAAGATTAAAATCTTACATATAAATTCTCTGACAGTGTTAAGAAGTTAATATACTACCTTTGTGACTGTCATTTGTAAAAACTTACAAAAAAGATTTAATGTTGTCAAATTACTTCTCAGTTTTTAAATCTTCACTAAAAAACATTTAAAATCTTTATGAGCTTAGAACTTATTAAAGGGACTCAATTAAAATATCTGTTTACAAAATGACAAAGGAAACAGTTTTTTAACTTTTCTATATAGTGACTTTGGAATGTACTTCAGTCTTACTCTAGATTAATCAAGTTTTGGAAAAAAATAATATTATTTAAATGTTTTTTAAATACGGAAAATTTAAGAGAAAAAAATGAGTTATTTTTCTGCCATCAATTACTTCTTTGTCCTTAGAAAAATATTAAATATAGAAAGATTTATAAAAAAGCAAAACTAAGTCCTTCCTGTCCAGCATCCCCATCCTTTTATAATCAGTAATCAATAAAGTAACCAATACATTTTTCTAGAAAAAAATAATTTATGTGTATATCAACATAAAATTATGTGTAAAAATAACTATATTCATATTATTTACAAAAAAGGGATTATTTAATACAAACTTTTCTATAGTTTGCTTTTTTTTCACCTAATAATTTATCTTGGTGATTTTTTTTCATATTAGCACACATAGAGCTAACTCATTCCCTTTTTAAAAAAAAAAAACAGCTTCATGTTTTCTTTTGATTGGATGTACCAAAATGTATTTAACCAATTCTCTATTGATGGAACTGAAGCAAAATTTTAAAGTATTTTTATTCAGCTGAAAATCTTAAAACTAAAGTCTCAGACCATAGTAACCACTGAATTCCTTAAAATGAAAACAATTCTGACATTAAAAGATTAAATCAACTAAAATATCAATAAAGTTTGGTTTATTATTATTGCCCTTAGAGTGTTACTATCAGCATTGATCAGAATGTTAAAACAAAGTTATTACAGTAATCTGTAAAATATATGCATGATTTGCTTCTTAAGCTGTTCAATGAGAATTAATTAATATTCATTCTAAGTCAATAAACAGTAAATTCATTTCTCCAAATAGATCCTATATTAGTACAATTAGAAATAGATGTGTGTTAGATGGATAACACCCAGATCCTGTTCTCCAGTAACTCAAAGTTGGAAGGAGGGGATAAATAGACAATCATAATATATAAGACAGCTTCCCAACTACCAGTGTGTCCATGGGCCTGGGTTCTCACCTCTACTGGAGAGTAGCCTCATCCATTATGCTATACAGTATGTCATACAGATGTTATCATTTTCTGTTTGTGCATGGTGAGAAAAAGGTTGGGAAGCTCTATTATGTAGTAAAATGAGCTATGAGAACAGAGCACGAGAGACAAAATATGATGTACGGAGTGGCAATGATATTTGAGTTCTCCAGATAGAAGGTGGGGAAAAATAGTCTTAAAAAATTTACACATTTATTAATTGCCTGAGTTTACAGTTTTGTTTTGATCTTAAACATTGTAGTAGGAGTGATTTCTACTACAGAAGAGTAACTCAGAATTCTGGAATGAGGGAGGTGCTTTTTGATACCACTCTTCCATTTATGGAGACTGTATGACCATCCAGAGGAGGGAGAGTCCACATCTTAAATAATATATGTGGTACTCTGACAATTTGAATCAGAAATTTTCACACTACAATCTATTTTCTTGCATTAGGGGTCAAAAATCTGATAGAGCAAAAGCTAGGAAATGAAATACTATTTAAAATATAAAATACCTGCTTGCAAGGAATTTACTTCGCCACACATCACACTGTATCGACATCCGTTCTAACTGTTCGGAAAGCTGAGCTATGTTTCGACCTAGGGCTTCGTTTTCTAAAATAAGTTGATTTTTCTCACGGGCTAGACGTTCAAAGTGATATTGAAGATCATCCCCAACAGAAGCCACCAGCAGCTTTTTTAACTCACGATTGACCTGGAGGAAATCATGACCAATACAACAAGCTCAAAGTGATGCCAGTGACTTTAATGTAGCAAAATGAACAAAAGAGAAACTGTGTTTCATGTAGTTTGGACCTCCATTACTAAAAGTGTGTATCAAAAAGTGATATTAAATATTTAAGTTTCATAATGTATACAACCATGTCTACGTCTCTATTAATCTATAGTCCATGTGGTTATAATCTGAGCCTCTTATTATAAGAGTACAAATCATTATCATAAAAATAACAAACTGCCTCCAGTCAACACTTAAAGGCAAAAAATTAGAAAACTGAACCAATACATTTTGCTAAAAGATACGACAGAGTGTTTTATAAATCTTTTCCAACATTTAAAAATTGATTTCTGGGCTTCCCTGGTGGCGCAGTGGTTGAGAGTCCGCCTGGTGATGCAGGGGACACGGGTTCGTGCCCCAGTCTGGGAAGATCCCACATGCCGCGGAGCGGCTGGGCCCGTGAGCCATGGCCGTTGAGCCTGAGCGTCCGGAGCCTGTGCTCCGCAACGGGAGAGGCCACAACAGTGAGAGGCCCGCGTAATGCAAAAAAAAAAAAAAAAATTGATTTCTTTGTGCCTTAGGATTTTTATTTTTATGAATTTAAGCAAAGAAAGCAATTCACATGTCTATAAGCATGTTCTTCACATTGTTATCAAAAATGCAAAAAATTAAAACATAAATGTCCAATAAAAGGTATTGGTATATGGTGCAGTCATTGAAGAACACTGTTGCTATTAATAATGATATTTTAGTAGAATATCCTGTATTAACAATTAAAAAACAACTAAAAAAAGTGAGTTACAAGGCAAAAATATACTCAGTATGTATAATTATGCATTTATAGCCAGATGGTATAATATAGGTAGCACTATTTTCATTATTTTTTCTGTATTTTCTAAAATGTTTACAAATAAATATGTACTAGTTTTGTAATTTGAAATCAGTTATTTAAAAATATATTAAAATATATTATTAAATATATTAGAAACATATTTGGATGACAACCACTAACCATGGTGTCACAAAGACTAACATCTAGCAAAAAGATGTATAATCTAACAGAGAGGCAAAGTGGGGCTGGTAAGGCAATTACTAAGATGTAAAGATTAAAGAAAGTGAATCAAATACTATAGATAATTTTCCATTTATAATGAAGATACTGATACTTATACCACCATTTTCTTTATTCTAAGTATTATCTATACATAGAAAAAAATACTTGGAATTTATGGATTCTTAAAGCAAGGATTATTAACTAGTCTTACTTAGTCAGTCTCCGTTCTGCAAGTTCATAACTGTAACCTCCTTTACAACTTATAGGTGGTCTTGTCCAAAGTACCTCACATTGTCCAAAGTACCTCATACTTCAACCATGTTTAGAAGATAAATTCCCAACATAAACTAGTTCTATTAGAGGCACTAAAGAGAATGAGAAAGTTAAGAGGAAGTTTTTTAGATAAATGACAAGTTATAATGACACTGCAAGAGGAAGTATTGTTTTCTAACATGCAGGCTCAGAAGGCCCAGGTATAAAGAGAGGTACTCATTAAACCTATTAAGGCTGTTCTTACCTCTGACTGTACTCTGAGCTGGTTTGAAAGACCTTCTTTGTCCTGTAGTAACCTCCTTTCAGAGTTCTTGAGCTTTTCCAATATATTCTTTACCTCAGATAGTTCCTTTCTGGGTTCTTCAACTCCCTCTGGCTGGCCAAGTAATTCTCCTTTATGATGTCCCACAGACTTAACCTTTGCATTTTTGTTGGGGATATCATGGGTTATAGCGGCTTTGGGAACTAATATTCTTACAGCTTCGACTTCCACTGCTTTTTCAGCGAGAATCTTCCCCAGCTGAAGAACGCCTGGGCTTTCTGATGGAACTGCTTTCTTTCGTGGACTTGGAAGGATGTGATGCTTTATAGGTTGGATTCCAGGAGTAACTTCAATAGATTTAGGTGGTTCCTCAGTTTCCATTCCATCTCCCGCTCCTCGAATTGGGGATGAAGTAAGGATGACTATAGAAGGGAAAACAAAACATAAACTACTTACTGAAAAGAAATGCCAGGAAAATGCTAAGACATGCTTTACCCTACATTCAGAATTTCTGGTACTGAAAAAAAGGGAAAAAATTTAGAGTAAAAATTTTCAAAACAATCATGTGTCAACAAAAGATGAACAACGTCTTACAGGTTCAAACTTTCCTTAAGTAAATGGTTTCTCTCTTGGAAGAAACTGCAAGAGATTTGGAATCAAGGTATTCGGCTTCAACTTCTACTTCCTAGTATAATCGTAAGTAAATAATGTAACCCTCCATGAATCTCTAGTTCCTAATCTGCAAAATGGAGATAGTAACAACTATGCTACAGGGTTGTGGTACGAAAGAATGTAATAAGATCAAATGCCTGGCACGTTGTAGACATTCAATAATATTAGTTAAATATAAAAATAAATATAAGCTATGTATATACGTATTTGAAAGTGTCTACCTCAAAATAGATTGACCTGTTTTTGTGAACTCTTAGCAAAGAATGCTTCACAAGTTATCCAACCAGATTCCTTAATACTCTCTCTCCTAGGCCTTTGTTTCTGCTATTTCTTATTCTCTTAAATGGCTTCTTTTGACACTTACTGTGATTCTCACTTATCCCTTTAAGAAGTCAGCTTAAACTCTACTCTGCATTAAATTTTCCCAACTGTTCTAGTCTACTCTCTGAATGCCTATGCTACTTACTATCTCAAACATTCAGTTTGAATCTTAATCATGAACCATAATTATCATTTATGGGTTTTGTTATATGCTAAATCTCACTTTCCCAATAAGTCTGATAAGCACACTCTGGCCAGGCATCATGCCCTAAACAAATGGAAGGAGCATGGTATTATAGAAATGACATGAACTCTGGGATCAGCCAGATCTGGTTTTGAGTCCCATTTCCACCACTGCTATCTGTACAATCCTGGACAAAATCCTGCAATTATCTGAGCTTCAGTTTTAGCCTCCATGAAATGAATTTAACAATACATCTAGGGTTACCTTATGTCTTAAATGAGAAAATGGTTAAGTAACAAATAAACAACACTTATAAAAGATTTACCATGTGCCAAACACTAAATACTTTACACATAACTCATTTATCCTTACAGTAACCCTTTGAGGTAAATATAATTAGCTCTATTTTATAGATGAAGAAAATAAGGCACAAAGAGGTTCAAGAACTTGCCCAAAGTCATACCACACAGTTAGCAAGTAGAAGATGCAGAATGCAATTCTGGGCAGCCTGGTCCCAAAGACTGAGGCCTTAACCACTGCACACACTGCCCCTTCAAGTGTCAAAAGTGTCTGGCACAGAATTGCAGACACTCAATAAATGGTAGCTCCCATTCCTTTCCTCTGTAACACTTAATACATTGCTGCACACATTTACTAATTTGCTCAATTAAAATAATCTCCCATCTGGGACTTCCCTGGTGGCGCAGTGGTTAAGAATCTGCCTGCCAATGCAGGGGATACGGGTTCGAGCCCAGGTCCGGGAAGATCCCACATGCTGCGGAGCAACTAAGCCCGTGAGCCACAACTACTGAGCCCACATGCCACAACTACTGAAGCCCACATGCCTAGATCTGAGGGAGTGAATGGCATAAATTGAGACCCAGGAAATAGGCAGGGGGCCAGATCACCAAGGGCCGTATAGGCCATGGTAAGGATCTTGGTCTTTATTCTGAGAGGGATAGGAAGCCATTCAGGGGTTTGATGCAGATCAGATCTGCATTTTTTTTAAGTTCACTATAACTGTTATATAAATTCTGTGGGCTTTTGCAACCTGACAAATAGGGCTCTTAGCAGAGGCAGTAAGTTCAAGGTTGGTGAGGCAATAGTTCTGTTTGTGGATCAGATCCTAAGTTCCAGTGTTACTTGCTTTCTTTTAGTGTCTCAATAGGAGCAAATGCCTTCCTCTTCCTCTGCAGACATTTCTTCTTGGAATATTCTTGGAATCTTCTTCCTAACTTCTTCTCCCCTACTCATGCTTCAAATCTCAGTTCAACCTTTCCAAAGGGAAGCCTTTCGCTTCCATGATTAGGCTAAGTTCTTTGTTTACACGCCCCTAGAGCAAAGACCCTGCCTTTCTCTGTTTACCATTTATCAAAATGGTAAACATTTTTTTCAGTGTAATTAGTGATATACTATTTATGCCTTCCACTAGGATATAAGTTCCATGAGGGTGGGACTATGTGTCACTCGTTTACCACTATATTCTTAGTAAAGTGCCTTGTACCCAGAACTCTCTATCTGATGAACAATAAATAAATGGAAGCAAGAGGAGGGGAAAAGGATAAGCACATATAACAATGCTGATGATAAACTTTTGAGTTTTACAGGCAACAAACATGCTGCTTGGTGCCTGATATTGGCCAGACATTGTATGAGGTAGTGGGGACCTCTATGCTTAAGAAACTTACTATCTAAACTTGAGGAGACAGGACATACATGTAAAAAGATAACATGTGTTACTGGGTAATATATAATAAGTGTGCAATAAGTGGTAGAAAAATATTTCTACAGAAATTTGATTTCTACAAAAATGTTAACTGAACAATCATGGACTATTGGTCAGTCTTTGGTGAATTCATTACTATCTAGCCAAATCATATATTCATATGATTTGAATATACATTTACAATGTTGCGTTAATTTCTCGTGTACAGCAAAGTGATTCAGTTATACGTATGTATATATTCTTTTTCATATATTTTTCCATTATGGTTTATTACAGGATATTGAATATAGTTCCCTGTGCTATACAGTAGGTCCTTGTTGTTTATCCATTTGATATATAATAGTCTGCATCTGCTAATCCCAAACTCGCAATCCATCCCTCCCAGGTTTCTACATTTTAATAAGCTTATTTTTCTTCTTCTTCCAAACTTAGTTATATAGATACAGAAACTACAGAGTAGAACAGATTATCATCATACACAGTCACATATCTTCTGGTTTCTATTACTATTTTTTTTAAAACATTACATTATTAAAAGATATTAAGAAGAAAAAATTATGTATATTCTAATCATTCTAAAATAACTTTTCATTACTTCAAATTTCTTCAATATTTTTATATACTTATACTCATAATTAACTTTATAAGCTTAATATATTTTTCTGTTTTGCTAGTCTTCATATTTTCATTTTATGACTATATTATTCCTTCAAGTTAATATAGCACTATTTAATTAATTACTATTTTATTGTTGGATGTTTAGACTCTTTCCAATTTTTTATTATAAAAATGCTTTAGTGAATATTTTTATGCCTACAGGTTTTTTTTTTCAAATTTTGAATTATTTCTTTTGAATAAATTCTCAAGAATAGAATTAATGTGCCAGGTGAAGATCTTCATTGTCAAACTGCCTCACAAAATAACCCTACTGACGTATCAGTAGATCTATTACTTATGTCTTTATTTAGTTTTATTTTTTGCATGCTCCATATCCATGAGCTAATGCAATACTTAAAAGTAAATAAGAAAACATTCTAAAGTGTTTAGAATGGCACAGTAAGCACTCATTAAATGTTACCTCCTATTGCTTTTATTATTATTCTTTAAAAAAATCTAATAACTTTGGATCTTGATTAAGGGGAGAAAAAGCTTAATATCATAAAATATAATTGTGCCTTTTATTCTCTTATGCTAAAGTTTTACAAAGTTATATCATCAGACTTTAGGACTATTTTTTCATTTATCAGATTTTTGGGGACTTTTTCCTAAGTATGTAGTAATGTACTGGGAATCCTGAGTTATGTTACACAGGAGGTAGAAAGACATTAAGGTGTTCTATTTAACAAAATGTTTTATATTAAAATAAAATATTTTGTCATTTCTGTATTAAATGTTAACTAAGACATACCTTGAGCTTTAGGACTGACTCTACTTTCAAGAAGATGAACAAAGGAATACTTCCGAAAGTGAAATAAAGGGTTTGGTACTTAGTTCATGCTGTAGCACATCAGCATGGAGAAGGAGAATTCCCACTGAACTGGTTTAAAAATAAAGGCCTATTCCCATGCTTTTAAAATATGGTTTCAAGTTTGTCTAACTCTATCTTGTGCAAATTTAATTTTGTCACTAAGACATCCTGGCATTTAAGAAGTAATGTAGAGTCATGAATTAACTACAGATTCACAATAAAAAAACAAAACAAAAAGACACACTAGAGCTATGCTATTCAGGCCCACTGAAGCTGAAGAAATAAGAAGCAGGTGTGACATCTGTTAAGATTAAATACGATTTCTAGGCAAGTCATAACATTTTTGAGTTGGAATTTTAGGTAATGGAGATTCAAGAACAAATCACAAAATGGTTAAGGCTAAATTTAAAAGGCAAAGAAACAATGGGTATTGAACAGAAATCTCTCTTCAGACAAAACTGTCATAAAATTCCAATCAAGAAATTCAATCAATTTGGTTCAAACTCAATTTACTCTTCCTTTATTTAAACTGTTCTACTTACTCAAGCACTTGTGAGTCCCAAAGCTGTACCATATCTCACATGGCAGCTCCCTCTTTGTAACAACTGTGCTTCTAGCTACTGTGCACGGGCAAGAAGGCAAGGGGGAGTTAGGACTTTACATTTTCTCGCCCAGTAACTTACTTTCATAATCCTATTTTTTCTGTGACCCACGTAGAAACCTTTATTACAAAGGCACTAGGCCCAATCCAGGGCACATTCATGAGCAATTACCTTCAGTCAAGTGGGATGACAGTGATCTATGGTACCAGCTCTGTAATTATGAGTAAGTTTAAGTAAAGCAAAACATCAATCCCTTCCCATTCTTTGAAGGGAACCAACAAAACAATTCTTCAATTACTCATCAACATTAACTTACACCTGTGATCACTTATCAAAGAATTAAAACATATCTAAGGTTTATGGCTCATTCTCACTGCCTTTCCCCCAAATTGGTGAAATGTAGCAAGAGAACAAATAATACTGTTCAGTAGGGGTTGGCAAACTTTTCCCATAAAGGGTCAGATAACATTTTAGGCTTCGTGGACCATGAGGCAAAATTAAGGATACTACTGATATATAGGCATTTATATATGAAGAGAAAAAAACAACATTTTAAAGATGAAATTCAAATTATAATAATTGAGTGAAGTTTTTTGGGGTAATATAGGTCTAATAATGAAAAGAATAGAGTTCTTTTTTACTTGGGATAACACCTGGCTTAAGTGGGATTCAACTTTGAATCCTATTATCAGACTGCCTGCAAATATTCTCAGCAGGCCCAAGAGCCATAATTTGCCAACCCTTGCTCTAGAATACTGAGGCAAAAAGAACATTATTTTATAGTCTGTAATGAAACAAACATTTCTCCTTTTTTGATAAAACTGTAAATCTCTGAAGACAGATACTCAGAGCCAGCAGGATGGTGTAATAAAACTAGACTAGGCTCTGAGTCAAAAACTTCAGTCTCCACTGCCACACATTGTGTGACCTTGGGCAAACCACGTAACCTTACCCCTCCCCCGCATCCTACATTGCTTTCAGAATAATGCAAATACAAGAGTGTTTCAAAATAATTTGTTTCTCGGGCTTCCCTGGTGGCACAGTGGTTGAGAGTCCGCCTGCAGATGCAGGGGATGCGGGTTCGTGCCCCGGTCTGGGAAGATCCCACATGCCGCGGAGCGGCTGGGCCCGTGAGCCATGGCCGCTGAGCCTGCGCATCCGGAGCCTGTGCTCCGCAATGGGAGAGGCCACAACAGTGAGAGGCCCGCATACCGCAAAAAAAAAAAAAAAATAATAATAATAATTTGTTTCTCTCCTAGACTAAACTGTTGAGATCTCTGCAGGGCAGGGACTGCCTCCTAATCTTGGTATCATCAGCTTAATGAAATGGTGCTTGGTGCAGAAAAGGTGAGTAAGTGCTTATGGAAGTTCATTAATGTTAACATTAACACACCACCTAGAAGATTTCCTTTTAACATCCAATAACTAACTCATTTAAAAACTGCTCAATTTTTTTCCTCTACACGAAATCATTAATTGCTAACTCATAATCTGACAAACTTTTCAGATCGTAGGCAGATTCAGTTATAAAAGTTAAATTAGGGATCATCACTTGGTAATTTTAAATTAATATTCTTTTATATGTCACCAGTATCACCCAATGAAGTTTACTTACCACTAAATTAGAAAAATATGCTATAGGCAGTGGACTTAAGAGTCAGGCCCACGTTTACTGACGTGGAATCCAAACGTTCCTTTTGTCACAGGCCCCGCAAATAAAAGAGCTTCCCGGTCAAATAAGTGTGGGCAGTGCTGCATACCATGTATATCTCTTTGGAGCTGCACAGTGTACATCAGTATATTAAAGGCTCTGAAGCGTCCTGTAGTATAATCTCTCCCTTAATCCAGCATTTCTCTAATTTATCTGTCCATGGAATCCTTTTTCACCTAACAACTATTGTTCCACAGACTTAGAGTTAAAAGTTAGACTATTTTATGGAATTATAAATATTTGAACATCTCAGACCTTCCTATTTGGTCTATTTTCACTGAACTGTCTGACTTTAATCCCTTTACTTTTAATTTCAACCTTGCTTCCCCCAAAAGTTTTGGATTCAAATTCAAATTTTCTAATTTTTCCTATTTATTGCATGTTTCCCTTTCAAAATGCCTTAGCAGCAAGGACACATCCCTCTCATGATGACAGTATTGCTCAAATGTCTGCTGAGAAGTTCTGTCCCTATAAGCCAATCTTGCTTCTTTTCTGAGGCAGTTATAGGAAATGCAGGCAACTGACAAATGGCAACCATATACGTGCACCTTTTCTCAGGCCATGTGATACAAGTAACTGTTCTTCACTAACAGTTAAAATGATATTAAATGAAGGATTAGGACTAACAGCTGAATTATCTACCTCACTGTAAAATTAAGATCAAATGAAATAATGTATGTGAAAGTGCTTTATAACTCTAATCCTCATTACAAACAAGTAACAACAAATAAATAATTTCACAGAGGCCTTGCAATAACTAACTTCTAATTACTAATGATAATGTCGTATTTAGTTTTTCGTTTTTTGCCAAGTACCATGCTAACTGCTTTCATAGTAGTTATGATTTAATTGCTCTTATTTCCCATTAATCCCCAGCTTATTACTTTCATTTCAGTTTCTGGTTTGCTTATTCTAATAATATAAAAAGCCTCTGGTGACCTAAAATGCTCTTGCACTCAGCTAAATTAAATTCAATTAAATATTTATTGGCATGATCTTCGCTGTCTAAACACATTTAAACCCCATTTAAAGAGTTTGCTTTTGGAGATCTGCTTGCTGCAAAACTGGCTTCTAGAAAATAGTTTCCCATCTCTCACTGACAGCTCCAACCTCTACAACTCACTCTACCCAAGAATAACCTGAATCAAGAGGAGCTCACTTTGGGACATGCTAAGACTGTTATCTGTGTCTAAGTGAAGATAATCAGTAGACAGTAAGCTACAAGGTTCTGAATCACAAGGAAAGACATCTGAGCTATAGATAGATTTGGAAGCCATCCTTATAATTACTAAAGCTGTGAGAGTAGAAGAGAAGAAGGGCTGAAAAACATTAAAAGATAAACCAGAAGAAGAGGAGAATTAAAAAGAAACTATAACTAGGGCAGTGGTGTCCAACAGAACTTTCTACAATTATAGAAATGTTCTATATCTGCACTTTCTAAAACAATACCCACCAGCCACATGTGGCTACTGAGCACTTCAATGTGGCTGATGTGACTGAGAAACTGAATTTTTAATTTTAAAAAATACTAATTTAAGCTCAAATAGCCACATGTGGCTACTGCATTGGACAGTGAAGGGCCACAGAGTAGACAGAAAATAAGAGTAAAGTCATGGAAATCAAGGAAAGAAAGTATTTCAAAAAGTGGGAATGATCAATAGTATGAAATGTTATACAAAGGACAAGCAAGGCAGGACTAAGAAGTAACTACTGTAGTTAGCAAATGTTCGGAGTTGAATTGTGTCCCACCCATACCTCAGAATGTGACCTCATTTGGAAATAAAGTCATTGCAGATGTAATTAGTTAAGATGAGATCATACTGGAGTAGTGTGCACCCTAATCCACTATGATTAATGTCCTTATAAAAAGGAGAAATTTGGACACAGAGACATACATGCACAGGGAGAATGCCATGTGAACAAAAAGGCAAAGATCACTGTGATGTGTCTACAAGCCAAGGAATACTAAAAATTGCCAACAAACCACCAGAAACTAGGAGAGAGGCCTCGAACAGATCCTTCCCTAGTGCCTGCAGAGGGGGCATGGCTCTGCCAACACCTTGATCTTGGACTACTAGACTCTAAAACTGTGAGACAGTAAATTTCTGTTGTTTAAGCGACCAGTTTGTGATACTTTGTTACAGCAGCCCTAACAAACCAATGCAATAAGAAAAAGGTCTTTTATACCTGCTAGTTGTTTGTTCATCTACCCAAATCTTTTAAAATGTACATTCTTATTTATTTAAATCTTAATCTTCTAGTGGACAGAGAACATAGCTATAAAAATTTGCTTTTACACTACTGTTTAACAGTAGTAGTCATCTAATAAATACTACCAAATGATGTTACTATTCACCTGTATATCTGTACTACTGAAATGTAAACACTGCATTAAAAAACAAACATGAAGAGATATGAAATACAAATGATTCCCAAGGGCTCTATGGGGTTTGGTTACCTGGCTCAAACAGTCCTTCGTCCTATCATCATAAATTTCATGTTTTAAAAACAATTATCAGCAAAAGAACACTTACCTTTGGTTTCTAAACTTTCAAGAGTAGTCATTTTTTTCACCAATAAAAATGCACCCCAAGACTTCTACTAAAAAACCTAAAAATGTATAAAACGAAAGAATTAAAACAATACCATATAAACATATTCACTAAGTCCCCGTAATTTATATACTGTGATATTCTCCTTCTGCATTTAATAAGGCTGCATTTAGGAGGTGCCCCTTATAGCCCTTTTTCACAAGGTGATATTGTTACGGTTACCAAATGTCTCAAAAAAATTAGGGGTGGTTTATTTTCAAATTTCTGTTTCAGTGTATACTCTAAATTACCACCAGTATCTTCTAAATTATCAGATGTGTGTCCTTAAATTTAGCTCAGAAAGAGTACTATAGTTACTGTAGGGGCTTTTGTATCACTGATATGACACCAGGAATTTAAAAGTAATTAAAGTAAACTATGTTCTCAGTAGACATTATTGACACTATTTTGTTCATTATATATATCAGAGAGGAGCTTCTGTTCAGATGTTTAACAAGCGACAAAAAATTCATAACTTAATTTGCACTTCTTGGTAATAAAATTAAAATGGCATAGCATATGCTTTCAGAAATGTATGCATGGCCTTACAGTATAGACTAAGATTCAGTGGAGAACGTGAGAAGGATGGTGATACTAATGCAGTGATTATGAGTATGATGAACTGGACACTGGATGACAACTGGTTTCACCACAAAAATGATCACTCGGGTACTCGATATAACTCGGCATAGCATCTCCCACGATTACCTTCCTCAAAAGTCACAAACCCTCCTCCTATTGTTCTGAAAACAGGTCTCCAAAGACCCTTCGAAAGAGCAGTGAGCCCCCAGAAGATGCGCAGCGAAATGTACGAGCGCAGCGAAATGTACGAGCACAGCCAGTGTCGGCCGGCAAACACCAAGGGAAGGGGGTGAAGGATGGGTCTGGAGTGGGTAACAGGTATGAAGGCGGCAGGATGGAAGCGACAAGCCTGTCAACCTCTGCGGTCCCCAGAAGTCGAATCCCAAGTTCCGTGCCTGTCTGAACAAGCCTTCCTGGAACAACAGGCAACCTTTCCTTACAAAGCGACTGAACACCAAACTTCAACTCAGACCGCCGTCCCGTTCCAAAACGCCCTCTTAGTTACACAAGCCCTTTTTTGGACTTACCTCTCAGACTCTTACTCTTCCTATTGTAGGGGGCCTCACTTTACAGGTTCTTCGTCTAGATCTCACTGGGCTAACTTCTCCACACACTATTGCATTCTGAAGCCAATCCGCCCAGGCCTTGGTGACATCAAGCTTCCGGTTCACAAATAATCACTTCCGATTACTCAGGGTTTCGTTTCCGGGATGCTTTTCCAAAAGAAAAAGGTAAACACACTCTGTGGTGCGTTTAAACTCAAGTAACACAGAACATCTTCTGTAAGACTTCAGTAAGTGAAAACTGGATGAACTCTTATTAAAAAATAAAATGTAGACTATTCGGACCCTAGCCGCGTATTAGTTTGAACTTCCGGGTTATCTGTCGGCCAAACGGAAGTGATGATGCTGGCACGAGGTAGGCGGTGTTCCGTCGCCCCAGGCGACGGAGTGAAAGGGCGGGTCTGCCGATTGGGTGGGCGGAACTGAGTGTACTTTTAGCAAATAGGGACGAAGGGTTGGGCAGGGCGGCCCACGCAAAGTACGGCAGTAGGTGGAGCTCTGTTGCCAGAGTAACTCGGCGTTGGTGTTGGTGTTGTATACTTCCTGTCGCAACCATACCTGTTTCCTTGTGCTGAGCTCCTGAGGTGATGGTGAGTGCCAGGCGAGGCCAGAACGGCTCCGGGGTCTTCTTTACTCAGCGTCCCAGGTCCCTGGTTGTCTGGGCACTGAGAGGCGTCCGCGTCCCATCTGCCTTCACGCCGTTATCTCTTTCTCCCTTTACAGGAGCAGTCCCTGCAATTTCCTCTTTCCCTATTTCTTGTAGCACTCTGAATTCCACTTTGGTACTGCTAAGCCTTGAGAGTAATGTGACAGGAAGTTTAGGGGTAAGACACTGAGTCTAATAGTCTGAGGTGAGCGATTATTTCGAACAAACATTTAAAATGTTTCCATTTTTCATCATTGCATTTTTTTTCAAGCTCCCAGCTTCACCTTAACGCTCTTCATTTAATAGTATGTTGTGGTGTGTGTATAACTTTCTCATTACTGATCCGAACCTCCCTAGTTCCTGAAATCTTTGCTTTCTTGAGTGGCCGAGTACTGTCCCACACCCTAAGGGCCATATAGTGATAGCTGTATTTTGCATTAGCTCTCTTCTAGCCAGTTGATTACCTTCTAGGTCCGTGCTTTTTAACAGGAATGCCCCTCAAGATCACTTCTGGAAAATTCACTTGCTAGAGCCTCACCCCCAGAAATTCTGAATAAATAGGAATGGGGCTCCGTATTTACACTTTAAAAAAGCCTGTGGATTTTAATTCAGTCACGTGTTTGAAAACACCAGAGTTCTAGTTAATTCACTTAATTACCAAATATTTTAAACACTTACAGGTGAGGAACTGGAGGATAGAGAGATGACTATTGTCAGATGAGTATAGCTATGAACTTAACAGAGGCCCACCCGCCACCCCTTCTCCAGTACTACTCAGCAATCCTTTTTTTTTTTTTTTTTTTTTTTTTTGCGGTACGCGGGCCTCTCACTGTTGTGGCCTCTCCCGTTGCAGAGCACGGGCTCCGGACGCGCAGGCTCAGTGGCCATGGCTCACGGGCCCAGCCGCTCCGCGGCGTGTGGGATCCTCCCAGACCGGGGCACGAACCCGCATCCCCTGCATCGGCAGGCGGACTCTCAACCACTGCACCACCAGGGAAGCCCCTCAGCAATCCATTTTATTACTCCAATCTTCTGCCGCCCTTTTCCTTCCGAGCCCTTTCCACACCTTCACTTTACAAACACTGTCCCTTCCCCTCCATTCTAAGCAGATGACAGAGTCTAACAGTCACTTTCTTTAACCTCATGCCCCAACCTATATATTGATCTATATTTTTTACCCATCATTTGGTCCTGTGTTTCTAGTTGATAGAAACAGGTGTTGAAGGGTAATGCTTCCATCTTTGCCCTAAATCTTATTCCCTCCCATTCCTTACAAGACTCTTGCTTCAGGTTATAGTTCTTCTTTCCTGTGCTTTCAGCCTCTTCCTCTCCATTTCCTTCTCCTCGGTGTTCAAGTCATACATCTTAAGAAAATGAAATAAAACAAAAGCCCTTCCCCTTCCTGTGTTTATCCAGTCCTCCCATCAATCTATCAGTAAACTGCTGGAAAGCATAGTGCTTCCATTTGTATCAAATTCTGCTCGGTCACTTGTGTCCTCAACACTGTTGTCTGAATTCCTCTCTAATGGCTTCATGAAGTCGTTCTTGCTTAAATTTCAAACGGCCTTTTAAGTGCTAAATCCAGTAATTTCTTCTCAAAATTTATTTTATTTAGCCTCTCTGACAACTGAAGCTCATGGTTATGCATTCCCTCTTTTTTTTCACTGGCTTTGCCTGTTTTTAAAATGTCATTTTCTGGGACTCACTCCTTAATTAATTTCACTTCTTAGTCTCTACATTTTCCTTGGCTGATTTCATCCACACACAAGAGTTCTACTAATGCCTAAGCATTCACTCTTAAATTTCAGTTTCATCTCAGACCTGTTAAGGCCTAGTTGCTTCCTGGACATCTCTACCTGGTTACCACAAAGGCCCCTCAAACTTGTACTTACCATATTCAGTCGAAATTATTTGCTCATAGATGTGTCACACTTGCTAAACTGTGAACTGTTAGAGGAATGGATCTTTCTTTTGTTCACTGCTATTGCTTATATCATGTTAGGCACTCAGATATTTGTGAAATACTGTTTTTTGGTGCCTGTCATTCAGACTCCCCAACAACCCTAAGAGCAGTGAACTCCTCCTCGCACCCTCTGTCCTGGCTCGAGTTGTGTGCGGTGGCTCTTTGAGAAATTGCGTGGTCAATGAAGGCTCATCGGAGGAAGAGACTTTTGGCTTGAAGTCTAAGTGATAAAGTGCAATGATCTGAGGGAAGGGTTCTAGGCAGCACTAGCAAAAAGATCAAAAGAGCTTCGAGTATTGCAGGCACTGATCTTACGGTTTAATGTGAAAAAAGAATCGCTATTATTGATAGATTATGAGGTGGTGTGCGGGTGACAGCAGTGGGGGGAGTATGGTGGAGTGTGAGATTCCGGTAGAGAGGTAGGTAAAGGGCAGACCACGTGTATGTACTACAGCAGTGTTTTTGAAACTATAGTTGTGACCCATTATTCCATCATGAAGTTAATCTGTGGTATGTAGCCAGCATTAAAAAAGAAGACACATGAAATAGACATTACCATATTGCCTATAATAAGGGTCGCTTTCATGAAACTTTTGTTTTAAATTGTATGTATGTTATGTGTACTGGGTTATGACGCAGAATATATTTCTTACTGTGACGCGTGATCCACAAAGTTCAAGGTAAAATGTACTTTGAGCAAGACACACTTTAAATGGCAAAATAGTTGAAATCTCAAGGCATGCAGATTTCTTCTTCCTCCTTTGACCTAGTGACAATCTTATTGTGTGGCAGGATAAACTCTGAATTTAACGAAAGCCTAAAATTGACTAGAGTTGAATTTTCAAATTTCTTTCTGCATCCAAATCTTTCTCTTACGTCAGTTGCTGTCAGTCCTTTATGAGAAAGAGTAGGCCTTTAGAAAAAGAGAGAAATGGATGTCCTTTCTCCGTGTTCAGTCTGGCCGTGGGCATCTGTACTCTATCAAAGCTGATGGTCTCCATAAGCAGCTGAGGATGGAGTTTGTTCGCTCTGCTGGTGTGGCTTCCTGGTCATTGCAATTAAATTACCTGCATCTGGTTTGTTACAGTTCTAGCTCCTAGCACTAGAATTGGGTTCTGGCTTCAAATTCTAGCATCACCTGTATCTTGTGAAGCAGAGATAGGCAACCGTAGTTAAGGATGTCTCACATGCATGCTGTTTAAGATAAAGAATATAATAGAGTCATCAATTTATTTACTTTTGTGCATACGGAGAATAGAGATAATTCCAAGACTCTTCTGATTAATAAAGAGATATGAATGTTATATATCTTCTAAAATAGAGCATTGATTTGAATACTGTTACCCAAGATGAACTGCTAGTATAAGGCCTTTAAAGATGATCAACTATGTTCCACAAGAATTAGACTAAATAAATGTCTCAAAGTTGGTGTTGTTTTAAAACAGCCTTCAAAGAGCGTTTCATGATTGCTGAATAAAGAACAGGATTTTATTCCATGAATTGTTTTTCAGTTTTCAACTTTATAAAGTTTTTTCTAAATAGGTTTACTGTCTTGCCACATGCTTCTTCCCCATCCAGAATTCCTCTTGTTACTTGAACTGATAACTTGGAGGAACTAAAGTTTGAAAGCTAGGCAGGATTTTATTTACTACAACTGAATCAGAAAGTATAGAGCCTAAAATAAAAACCTGAAACTTAAAACATTTTCCCCTATATATTTTATTACGAATGCAGTCTAGAGCTTGTTATATTCTTCTTTAGCAGTTGTATTTGCAAAACTGCATAGCAACTGGTTAATATAATGCCTCAATTTTCCTCTTTATCTTTTTTTCCTGTCTTTTGTAGCTCTTTATCTTTCTTCCTGTCTTTTTTCTGCCTTTTTGTCCCCCATCTTTTCTTTTTTCCCCTAGCTTTATTGAGGTATAATTGACATATAACACTGTGTAAGTTTAAGATGTACAATGTGTTAATTTGATACACTTATCTATTACAAAATGATTGCCTCCATCTCTTAGATAATTACAGTTTCTTTTTTGTGATGTGAACATTTAAGATCTACTCTCTTCGAACAGATTGGTGGTTGCCAGAGGCAGAGTGGTGGAGGGGGTGGTGAAAAGGATGAAGGTGGTCAAAAGGTATAAACTTCTGGTTATAAAATAAATGTCATGGGAATATAATGGACAGCATGGTGACAATAGTTAATAATGCTCTACTGCATATTTGAAAGTCACTATGTGAGTAGACCTTAACAGTTCTCATAAGAAGAAATTTTGTAACCATATATGGTGATGGGTGTTATTTAGACTTATTGTGGTGGTCATTTTGCAGTATATACTAATACTAAATCATTACGTTGTGCACCTGAAAGTAATATAATGTTATATATGTCAATTGTATATTTTAAAAAAGCCAAAAACAAACAGAAAAAAAAAGAAATCATCTTAGTGGGACCTAGCATTTTGACAAAAAGATTACTATGAATTTGTTATAAAATGTTCCTAAGGACACTTTTGCTATTTTGTGCACTTAACACAATGTAAATGATAAATCTTGTTTGCAAGGGGTAGGAACATAGGACCAGGCGGACCAGGTTGAAGTCTCCAGACTTTGAAAGGGGCTGTTTGTAATGGGAGACTACCTAAATGTCTATCAATAGGGAGATGGCTAAGTAAACCATGATGTGTCCATGCTGGGAATATTATATAGCATTTAAGGAGATTGTTATAGATCTATATGTACCAACTTAGACAGATAAGAATTTTTTTAGTGAATTTAGTTGCAGAATTGGTTGCAGAACATTTGTAGTTTCCAGTGTATGTAAAAAAAGAAAAAAACCCCAGCAAAATACAAACCCACGGGATAGTACTATGTATTCCCTATGGAAATATTAGGCAAATATATAGACAAGCTGGTAACAGTGGTCACCTCTGTGTTTAGGGGAGAGTTTTGGATTTGGAGAGCTGATCAAAGGGAATTTGAGTCTGAACTGCAGTGGTTTTATTTTTTTATCAAGTGAAGTGAATTCGGGTATTACCTGTATAACAAAAAATTGAATTAAAAAATGTTTCCGCTATTGTATCCTGTTTACATTGTACATTGACCAGCCCCTGATTCAGGGACTGGCCATGAATAATGAAATGTAATAAGAGAATGCTATTAAACATGCTAATACCCTTTTGGAGGAAAAAAAATCTATTCTTTTAGCAACTTCAAGTATGTAATACAGCATTGTTAACTATAATAACCATGCTATATACATTAGATCCCCAGAACTTATTCATCTTCTAGCTGGGTGTTTGTATCCTTTGACCAATACCTCCCCATTTCCCCCTTCCCCCAGCTCCTGGTACTCACCATTCCACTCTCTGTTTCTATAAGTCTGGCTTTTTAGAGTCCACGTATTAGTGATATCATACAGTATTTGTCTTTCTCTGTCTGATTTATTTCACTTAGTATAATGCCCTCAAGTTGCATCCATGTTGTCACAAAAGGCAGGAAGGGAAGGATTTTGGATTTCATTCTAAATGCAATAGGATAATGTATCTCATAGATTTTTCCTATTCCATCAAAATATTTTATTTTCCTTGGATCTGGACTTACTTAAATGTTGGCCATATTAGTTTGGTCGTTCAGTGCCTATTTTCATCTGTAACATTTATGATCTTGTAAACTTTGGAAAGAAAGTTTTTTTTTGTCCTGCTTTTATATTTGAAGATTAGAGACTAATTTCTCCCCTTATAATTGCCTTTTCATAATTTAATTGCCCTTTACTGGACCTTTTGTTTCCATAATATCTTCTGTAAGATGCATCAGGCAGAGCCCCCCATTCCAGGTGGGTATGCATCATAGTTCCTACATGGATATTAGGGATATTATGTGTTCTGCTGTGATTTCACCTGATACCTTTCTTAATGGGTCTGTAGCATAAGATTGAAGTCCCTTGTTCTCCAGAAGTATCTCCAACATTTCCTATGATCCTTATATTCATTTTCCTGCAAAAACTATCTAAGCTACTTCGCTTCCAAAAGTTGGTATTTTAAGACTTTCTATTAAGTTGATGTGAGAAATTGTTGCTATTAAAATGTACTGCCCAATTCAAGTTTATTTTCTGATACTAGGCACTTTGTCTAATTAAGTTGCTATTGTTATCTCTCCTGACTCATCCTATGTGCTGTTCATTCTTCATGTTGCTTTATTCTTTAAAATGTATTTCTGTAGACATGCATAATGGCTCCAGGGTTTTCTGACATATGTAAATTTAAATTTCATTCTTTGTTTTCCATAGTTCTGGTACAAGTTAAACATATATATGCTATATGCATTTTATATATTTATGTAATATATAAAATACAGGTAATACATAATGTATCAAAACATATAAAATATATATTTAATTTATATATATAATATTTAACTTTGTTGTAGAAATGTAGTCATTTTTACAGATATGAAAATAGCTAAGTGAAAAAATATAATTGAATGCATCTGTAATATCACTGACTATATACAATCAGTATTAATATTTTAGAATATTATCTCAGTCACACACATATGTGTGTATATATATATATATATATATATATACACACGCACACAGATGTATATATCTCTTTTAAAATGTGATCCTATTGCATACATTGTTTACAAATTTTTTTTCACTTAATATGTCTTATACATTTTTCCAGATCAGTTTTAAGAACTACGTTATATTCCTTCATTTAATCTGGTTTAACCAATCTATTTATTAATTTGGTCTTTTAACGCCATAATAAATGTATTTTTGCAGATACATTTTTACTCACATCATAATTATTTTCTTAGAATAAATTAGAAATAGAATAACTGGGTGAGAGGCCATGTGCATTTTTAAATCTTTTTTTTTTTTTTGCTGTACGCGGGCCTCTCACTGCTGTGGCCTCTCCCGTTGCGGAGCACAGGCTCCGGACACACAGGCCCCGCGGCCATGGCTCGCGGGCCCAGCCGCTCCGCGGCATGTGGGATCCTCCGGGATCGGGGCACGAACCCGTGTCCCCTGAATCGGCAGGCGGACTCTCAACCACTGCGCCACCAGGGAGGCCCTTTAAATCTTTTTGATATGCACTGCCAAATTACCTCCAGAAAGTTTTACCCATTTGTACACTATTAGCAGTGTGCCATGGTGCCTGTTTCTCCTAATCTCTAACCTGATATTTCTATACATTTAATACATACATGTAACAATGGATTCGAACTCTTTCACTTTCTTTACCCAGTATATTGAGAGAGAAAGATTATAAATCACTAATTTTCTATGGATGAAAAATGCTGTTAATACTTATCCAAAATATTTCTCTAATTATTTCACATCTTTCATAAATCGTTACAATTCAAAATTTATTGACTGTATATACTGATGAAGATAGGAGTAACCTTTTCTAAACTATTATTCAAAGACAGATTATCCAGTCCTCTCTTGTCTGTTTTGAAGCAGCAGCTGATTGTAGTACAAAGGAACTGGTGTAGAGCTAGAAATCGAAAATTTTCAATCCTTATTGTAGTGTTGGTTTCAGCACTTATTTACTGTGTGACATGTAATCTTTCTGGGCAATTGTTTTCTCATCCATAAAATCAGAGTGATAATTTCTGTTCCTATTTTGTGAGGATCAAATGAGGTAATGTATGTGAAAATAATTTATAAACTGTAATGTACTATACATATGAAATTTATTATTTTCATATTAACCAAACTACTACCTAATGAGAAGATGGTTGGGGAGAATGGAAGGTGATTAAAATCTAAAACAAGTTTCAGAAATAAATATTTGAGGTTAGTGGTGTCACTGTCCAATTCTGTGGACATATAAAAATTTACTTTTATATCAGTATATTAAATACCATCTTCCTCAATTTCTATTAGAGATTCATTTTCCTAAGGAAACAGTAAAAGGTCAGGGAAAAGGGATGGGATTGGAGATGGCAGGAATAGTTCTTGCGACCAGTTTCAATAACTCTCATGTCCTTTTGGGAGGAGACAGCTAAGCATGTCTGATATGTGTTTAGTAGTATTAGATCTTGAGATCCATGAATTTCTGCCAAGCTTAAGTGGATTAGCTGGGAGCTAAGTTTTATTTGCTTTTATTACTGGTAGTCTTGAAATTTTATTATTCAACAATTTGATTGTGAAAATATAAAGGAGCCCTTTTTAGGCCTCATCTGTTTCTTGCTACAGAGGCTCAGAAATAGGGCTTTGGAAAAATGGAAGATCCCTTCATCTAGTGGCAAGTACAGGTCTCTCATTTACGTTAAACCATCTTGCTCTTTAAGTAGTTTTTTGAATTTTACTATATCTGCCCAAATCTCTGAAAGGTGAATATTTGTATATCTTAGGTATTTGAGTATTTTTCATAATTAAATAATTAACAATTTTATCTCCAAAGGGAGAATGGATCCTATAATAATATGCTCACTTTTCCCCGGAATTTCCATTTAAAATCTAGTAATGGCCTTGAGAATTTATCTTGACTCTCAGTACACACATAGGTCGAGGCACGCATCACTAGAACATTTTTAGAACCAAAATTGAAATACTAAGAAGCTACGTAGAAGTGGGGCAGAGCTTCTTGTACTCATCCTGGGTTCCTACTACATGCCATAAATCTGAGATACAGGGCCTCCCTGGTGGCGCAGTGGTTGAGAGTCCGCCTGCCGATGCAGGGGATACGGGTTCGTGCCCCGGTCTGGGAGGATCCCACGTGCCGCGGAGCGGCTGGGCCCGTGAGCCATGGCCTCTGGGCCTGCGCATCCGGAGCCTGTGCTCTGCAACGGGAGAGGCCACAACAGTGAGAGGCCCGCATACCGCAAAAAAAGAAGAAAAAAAAAAAAATCTGAGATACAAGGATGAATCAGACTAGATCTTTCTTTTAAGGAGCTCACAATCTTGGGGGAAGAGGGAAGGCAGGGAAGAGAGAAACATGATATATTGTAACATTGTACTACTAACTTAGAGAAATTCAATTTCCTCATTTGTAACATGAACATGATAATAATACTAACTCCCTCATAGGAATATTGTTATGATTAAAAGAGATAAAGTGCTTAGCTTAATGCTTTATACATTGTAAGCATCCAATAAATGTTAGCTGTTGCTTCTACTGTTGTTATTGACAGGTGTTAAGATAGAGACCTGGGGCTTCCCTGGTGGTGCAGTGGTTGAGAGTCTGCCTGCCGATGCAGGGGACACGGGTTCATGTCCCGGTCCGGGAGGATCCCACATGCCGCGGAGCGGCTGGGCCCGTGAGCCATGGCCGCTGAGCCTGCGCGTCCGGAGCCTGTGCTCCGCAACAGGAGAGGCCACAACAGTGAGAGGCCTGCGTACGGCAAAAAAAAAAAAAAAAAAAAAGATAGAGACCCCTGCTGAACGTAGGAACAGAGAGGAGAGACTAATCACTATGTAGGAGTGTTAATTAAAAACAAGATTAGTATATGTATAACTGATTCACTTTGTTATAAAGCAGAAACTAACACACCATTGTAAAGCAATTATACTCCAATAAAGATGTAAAAAAAAAGATTAGTTAACTTTACACCTTTTTCTGTGTTATTTTTCATTCACTGAGTTTCACATTTTCTTCAACTTTGAATATATATAAATCCCAAATTAAACTTAGCATGCTAATGTCAACATCGATTCCTTAAATTTACTAGAAGGCATTTGGAAACAGTAGGAAAGTGTCACTGTGGTTCATTGTTGAAGCTTCAGCCTACTTAACAAATGTTTTTTCTTTCTCTTTCTTTTGAACATTTTTGCCTATTGACCCAGATGTCCCTTTGGGTGAGTTGTAAGTGGGCACAAGACACACACATCTGGTGACTATTGGGAAGTACTTGAGGTGTGCTTATTAATATGATTTTAAACAGATTCTTTTTGGTTTAACCTTTTGAGATATACATCTTTAAAAGTGTACATCTTTTTTTCCCCCAGAATTACATGGACTTCAGCCACAGTTACTATTCCATTTGCCTGAAATGCTTCTTCACTTTTTCCGATGCTTACATGACACCTTGTGGGAGAGGCCTTCCTAGTCCACTCAACCTAAAGTAGCACCTCCAGTTACTCTCGTTTCCCTCCCCCTCTTCACTTTCTTTTTACATTTTAACACCTGACAGAAGCATTGAACAGCTGCAGGTTTAATAATGATAGTGCCTGATATTTACATAATATTTTCCATTTTTTTAAGGCATTTAAGATTCTGAACTAATTCATAATGTCCTTTAGAGATAGGAATTGCATGTGAGGAGGAATATCAAAATCAATAGAGAGCAGAGAAGCACAGACATTCAAGGAAGAATAATAATGCTCTGAAAAGGTAGTTGAAAAGAAGGGAAGTTAACTTTCCACTGAATTTCCCTGCTCGTCCCTTTGGTAAAGACCAGGAGTGGAGAACTCTTTTTGATCAAGGGCTGTTTACCACCAGAGAAAATCTAGAATTCTAAGTCTCAAACAGTAGGCTGTTGTATTCTGAGAGGGAACTCTAGATTCATTCATTCATTCAACAATTATTTTTAAGTTCCTATTATATACCAGGCACTGTTCTAGGCACCCAGGATATATAGCGATGACTGACAAAGTCCTACCCTTATGGAGCTAAAATTTCTGGGAGTGGGAAGTCACACAATAAACAAACATGTAATATAGTGTTAATTATTGATAAGTGCTGTGGAAAAGTTAGATTATGGGAGAAGAGATTGAAGAAAGTAGAAGGAGGTGGTATTTATTGGATGGTCAGGGAAACCTCTCTAGATTGCTGACATATGAGCAGAGAGCTGAATGAAGTGACACTGTAGAGAGGCCTAATAACCCTAGCAGTGGAGCAGTCCAGGCAGAGATTCTGAGGTGGGAGCCTGCTTGCTCTGTCCAGGGACCAACAAGAAGGCCAGTAAGATTGGAGCAGAGAGAGTGAGGGAGAGAGTGGCAGAAATGTGCTTGAGAGGTAGCCTGAGGCCAGATCATATAAGCCCTATGTGGTATGAAATCATAAACTCTTCAAGCTGAAGGAGACTCTGGATTTTTGTTAAGACCAGTGTTTCTGAAACTGATGTTGGGACCCATTGGTGGATTATGAACTCTAAATTGTGAATAGCAACTAGCCTTTAAAAACAGTGTAAAATATTAGTACATTGCACATTCTAGGATAAGAATTGTTTCATGGAACTTTTTTTCCATTGTGGAGGGTGTATGTGCGTGTATTGGTTCTGGAAATTGTAGTTCTTATTGTAGGTTCTGGTGAAAAAAAAAGGAAAATGTTTGTGAGCCACCAATCTAGTCTTATCCCTAAATTTTATAGATGAGGAAGCTAGGTTGGGAAGTACTCAGAGGCCCACACGTCTTCTCCCTCAGTGAGATGCTCTTGCTGCCACACTGTGCTCATGTCTAGATGCAGTGTGCATCGCTGTATGTAGATGTGACTGACTCCATACTGCTATAGTTCTAATTTCTTAAATAAGGGAAGGAATGAAAAACTTTATTTACTCAATACCATATCAGTAAGTACCAACTTCAGTTCTGTTTTATGATCCTTTTTTACACTGTTTGCCTTATTTTCCTTTGCTATTCTCTATTTTCTTAAATATCCTTTTATTTCCCTAGGAAAGAAAGCTGTCCAAAGTTTAGAGGGAGAGAGGGAGAGAAAGAAATCCAGGACCAGGAGAGAGGGAGAGGGACAGACATCTAAAATCCAGGAGAGAAGAGAGAGAAACCCCCAAGGCCAGGAGAGAGAAAGAGGTAGCGACGTCTCTGGCCCTGCCTGTCCTTCCTACCGTCTCCACGATCCCCTCTGCCCCGTCCCGAAGGCCTAGTCTCCTGGGAATGCAGTGCTGGTGAAGGGGCTCCATCTGCTTTCAAAGACATGCATTGGGAATTCATCTCTGTCATCTGCCTTCTGGTTCTCAGAGTGAGGACTGAGTAATGTGCCGAGGAGAGTGAGCTCCAGGAGAGCAGGATTTATTTATTGGGTTGGCCAAAAAGTTCATTCGGGTTTTTTGTAAGATGTTATGGAAAAACCTGAACAAACTTTTTGGCCAACCCAATATTATGCTCCTTTGCATTCCCAGGCCTGGCCCATGGAGGCCCACAGTAACAGTGTGCTTAAAAGACCTTCCTAATTAATACACTGACCTGCCATGAAACTGTTCTTATCGGTTACAGCTAAATTGTCACTTATACAAACAATAAATCTGTAATATTAAAGAGAAGATTAGGCTCAAAAGAGACTTAATTTTTGAGAATTGCAAAGGTAAATTAATAAAATTTGATGATATTAATCCAAGGGTTAAAAATAAAAGATTCTTTTACACGCGCGCACACACACACACACATCAGATTACTCCCTTCCCCTTTTTTTAATGTCATGGGGAAGATATTCTTGAAATAGTTCAACTGGATTTAAAAAATTATTGTTTTAAATTGTTTAAAACCCTGCTATGTAATGTGTTAGATGTTAGAAAGCAAGTGAAGAGAATTCAGTGCATGTTATTCTTCTTTCATCAGAGTTGCTGTTTGAACCTGATATTTTCTTCAGTGGCTAAAAAAAATGCTTTAAACTTACTTGGGACTGGTTGAGGGAAGGATCAGAAAAGAACTGAGATTAGGTCCTTTTTTTATTCAAGGGATTAGAGAGAGATGAAATTGTTGACTTGGCATGTGTTGTCTTTTCAATAAAACATTTCTTAAAGCCCTGATGACTGGAAGGGGATCTATTAAAAACTAAGTTGACTTATTAGCTTATAAATTATAATGGTAGACCTACTTTTCTTAATAACTAATATCTATCATTTATTTTATGCCTACTGTAAATTAAGTTCTTTTCATGTAAGGAAACAGTCTCAGGTTTGAAAGACCCAAGGTTATACTGCTGTTGAGTGGGAGGGCCCTGATTTGAACCTGTTTAGCCTGGAAGCTTGGGCTCTTTCTAGTCTACTGCAGTTGAGACCAAGGTGTTTAAATTTTTAAAGTATTTTAGGAGTAAATTTCTTCTTGTTCTTTTCTTTTCTTTTTTTTTTTGTAGCTATAGAGAAAAGTAAAGACTGTTTACTTCCTTTTGAAAAATCAATTTTTAGAGCATATGAGTGACACAAATTTTCTTCAAGAAGTCATAATTCTTATTTTGATACTCAATTAGGGCCTCTGAAAAATTATCATGATTTAATATATAATTTCAGGGCTCCAACTGAGGGGTAGTGTTTGTCACATGGCTGTGTGGCCTGGATATGTTGAAGTCCACACTGAACATTAGGTGGCACTCCTTTATCACTGGATGCATTCTTTCGGGAGCGATATCCTTTATGGATATTATTAGTTGCTCACTGATTTTAATTATATCAATGTGGCATACGCATACCATTCATCTAGAAAGAACACAGTATCACAGATTATTTCTCATGACGATACACACTTTTCCTTTTCATAAATTAGGAAACGGAAGCCTAGGTGATGAAAAGGATGGCCTCCTTTGGGATTAAACTTGAAAATGGTTTTTAAGAATCTGTTACTCCATCAAAATATCCTTTATCTTATTTAAAAAAAAACCCCAAAACGGTAAACTACTAAATTAAAATAACCCAGGAGTCACATGAAATAATGTAGGCAAAAACTTTTCCTAAAGATAGGGAAGATTACCCTAATATGTAGCTCTTCTGTGAGACTGTCTGATGATCAGTACTTCTAACATGTGCTGATATAGTCAAGGCTTTTGCCACTTTTACGGAAGTACGTTCATGCTTACAGCCCCTTGAATCTGCATCTCAGAAATACTCAGACTCATTCCTTTTCGCATGAGGATAAAGCTAACAGAATCTGTAGCCAACTGTAGTTAATGCTGAATAGTAATAATTGAAGTGTATGAACAGCTACATGTATATTTAATATCCACAGCATTCAGTATTTGAATTAGGAAAAATGGAACCAGTTTGATTTGCAAAGAGCTACCCTCCTCTGTCTCTGCAATCAGGCCCCTACATGCTGCTGTGCATGTTGCACTGCACATGCACGACTATGAGTGAATTGCAGATATGCTTATTTATTACATATTTTTCTAATAGATGACAAAGTGTTGTGAGGAAAGCACAACTTTTTCTGATTTGCACAGAAGTACCAGGTCTGCTAAGGAATAGGCTTCTTAAATTTCGACTCAGTGACACTGGCACTCAGTGCCATTGACATTTTCCCTAGAGGGAAAAAAGTAGGAGAGGGAGCACAGGAGAGAGAAGGTGATATAAAAATAACATTCTAGGGGCTTCCCTGGTGGTGCAGTGGCTGAGAGTCCGCCTGCCGATGAAGGGGACACGGGTTCGTGCCCCGGTCTGGGAAGATCCCACATGCCACAGAGCGGCTAAGGCCGTGAGCTATGGCCGCTGAGCCTGTGTGTCTGGAGCCTGTGCTCTGCAACGGGAGAGGCCACAACAGTGAGAGGCCCGCGTACTGCAAAAAAAAAAAAAAAAAAGATACAGTAATCAAGAGAGTGTGGTACTGGTGTAAGGCTAGACATGGGGATCAGTGGAACAGGATTGAAAGTCCAGAAATAAACCTTTTATGGTAAGTTGATTTTCAACAAAAATGCCAATGCAATTCAATGAAGAAACAGTAGTCTTTTCCACAAATGGTGCTGGGACAATTGGATATCCATATGCAAAAAGATAAGACTCTGAAACGTAATTCAAAGTGGATTATAGACCAAAATGTACGAGCTAAAACTATAAAGCTCTTAGAAGAAAATATAGGAATAAATATACGTGACCTCGGGTTAGGCAAAGCCCTTTTGGATATGACAACATAAGCACAAGTAACCGAAGGTGACCCCCACCCCCCACTGCCCCCAATGGAAATGATCTGGAACTGGCAATGTGAGGCAGGAAGTGCCTGTATTCCAAAGTATCATTCCGGGTCCTAGCAGGATATAGATATAGTATACTCAATTGGGATAATTGAAAAGTTTACTAAACAGACAAATTATAGAGGTGTGGGGAGAAGTAAGAGAAACTAACAAGGGATGGCTCAGTATGAGGGGAGGGGCTAGCAACAGCAGGGAGCCAATACTACCTATAGACCTGTCCCCAGGGCAGAAGGAGAGAGCTAGCAGAGTAGCTGTAATGGACAGGTGGACTGACAGGAGCTGTGGCCTTTTGTAGAGAGGAGCAAGTGACCAATGTGATCTGGCAGGGAGAAAGGAGAATAAATATCTTGACTTCACTTTTCTTCCTTTGATCTTTAGCCACTGCCTCCTACTGGCTGGACCCATGTGAAAGTCCAAGGACAAGGGAATCCTTTGATGACGCTCATGCTGGTTGGCTGGCCAAACTCAGAGCAGGTTAAAGAAGAGCATAGTGAAGGTCTAGAGGGACACATGGTAAATGGCTATAGCTCGTTCACTTCCAGGCCCAGTGGCACAGTGGCTATGGGATAAAGGCATAACAAGATTAGCCTTGGTTTACTTGTGACCTTAGCAACAGCCCTTTGGATCAAGAAACTTACAGATACCACTTATATTCTAATTTTCTGTGTTATCAAATGACTTCTAGCCCAATAATGGAGTCAGTTTTCTAATTGAATATTAGGTGAATAGTGTGTAATGGCTTTAATAGTCTCTTGCCATTATAGTTAGACCCAGTATTTCTTTTTTGGTTCAGATCCATTTCTCTTTTCGAATATTGTGGTTCAGATAATTGTTGACAAGTGGTCCCTGATGGATAACTCTTGTCCTGGAGTCACTTACTCTTCCATCAAGTGTATTTTTTTTTTTTTTTTTTGCGATATGCGGGCCTCTCACTGTTGTGGCCTCTCCCGTTGCAGAGCACAGGCTCCGGACGCACAGGCTCAATGGCCATGGCTCATGGGCCCAGCTGCTCCGCGGCATGTGGGATCTTCCCGGACCGGGGCATGAACCCGTGTCCCCTGCATCGGCAGGCAGACTCTCAACCACTGCACCACCAGGGAAGCCCCATCAAGTGTATTTTTTAAGATGCTAGTCAGAGAAGCCATACTTATTCAAAAAAGTAAGAAAAAATGTCTTCCTTCTGAATTTTTCTGGAAATAGAAATAGACATAAAAACAAATGGGTGTAGGGTTTTGTTTTTTATCTGCAGGAGTGGATTTTTGCCATTTTATTAAAATCTTGTGCTGAACACATTTATTTACTCCTTTCTATCTTTATTTTGGTAGTATATATTTGACTTTTTCACTGGGGTGCCAGAACCAGGAAAATCACTTTGGAGCTTAAAAAGAAATAAATGATGTAGTCTCTATCCTCCAGAAGCTCAGAATTTGGTTATAGAGAGAATTTGTGTTGCACAAACCTGCCAGGTGACGACCCAGCGTTCTACTATGGAAACATCAGTCTGCCCATCAGGAAACAAGGGTCTTTGTTAAACTCTGCTACTTAGCAAGTCACAAAACTCTTGCCAAGTCACTTAATTTATTTGAACTTCTGTTTCCTCATCATTAATGTTCCTTTGATCTCCGAAATTCAGTGAAAATTAGATTCCAAGTATACAGAAATATCAGTTGGCTAGGGTTGATCTGGAAAGACTTTTAACAATAATTGTGTTTTCTTTCAGCCTTGCTTTTCAGAGAGAAGATTTCCCCTGGTAGGCAGTATGTGGCATTGTTTTTTTTTTTTTTTTTTTTTTTTTTTTTGTGGTACGCGAGCCTCTCACTGTTGTGGCCTCTCCCGTTGCAGAGCACAGGTTCTGGACGCGCAGGCTCAGCGGCCATGGCTCACGGGCCCAGCTGCTCCACGGCATGTGGGATCTTCCCGGACCGGGGCACGAACCTGTGTCCCCTGCATCGGCAGGCGGACTCTCAACCACTGCGCCACCAGGGAAGCCCAGGCATTGTTTTTTTACATGGCATTTAACGTGACGTTATTGTAAATTTTTACAGTAGTGATCTGCAGAAGTCTGAGAGGAAGAATTTTCAAGGATCTATAGGGCCCAAGCTGAAAAAGTTTCAAAAAGTTCTTCTCTGAAACTGGATATATGCCTTTTTTTTTTTTTTTTTTTTTTTGGCGTTACTTGGGCCTTACCACTGCTGTGGCCTCTCCCGTTGCGGAGCACAGGCTCCGGACGCACAGGCTCACCAGCCCAGCCGCTCGCTCCACGGCACGTGGGACCCTCCCAGACTGGGGCACGAACCCGCGTCCCCTGCATCGGCAGGCAGACTCCCAACCACTGCGCCACCAGGGAAGCCGGATATATGCCTTTTAAAATGATTCTTATTTGATCAGTTTCCTGATTTACACTTATACTATGGAAATGGTCCTTTTCTGGCATTTTTTACTCTGTAATAAAATTAAGCAGGCATTAAATGGAAGGTGCATTCCTAAGCATCATAGTTGGGGAAACACATGAGTTTGTGTTCTGTTTACTGCAGCACTGACTTTTTTTTTTTCTGTTAAAGACAAACAATAATGCATTCTACTTCTGAGATATTATCTCAAATGACTTTTTAAAAAGAAAACGTTGGAAATATGTAGAATCCTCACGTTGAACATTATCTTTTTCACAAGGGGAGAAGATATTTGGCCTTAAACTGACTTTTTTTAAAAGATAAAAAAGATTACAACATTTTTACTTAATTCTTAAAGAATTTACATGGAAAAGGAAAATTAACTAAATTTAATAATTCGCCTAACTTTTCCTCCTAATGTAATTTGCTTGTCTGACTTTATTAATGAGAAATGCTAAGCTAGAGTTAGCAAATCAGAATCTCTACATGAGACCCTTTTCACTTGAGCTCACCTTCTGTTTGCCTTTCAAGGTGGATTTATGAGGAAGCAATAGCCTTCTGAGAACAATCTGGACAGGTTTGAAAATGGTTTTGGCCACACTAAAGTTAAGGTTAATGTTTGACGCAATTCAGTGTAAGAGAATCCTTGATCCTTGAAGGAAGCCCTGGAGGAAGACTGGTAAAGATTTAGTACAAAACAAGTTATTGCCTAAAGTCTAGTCTGTGGTAATGGGAAACTGCAAACCTTTTGGTTGTAGTCTTTTTGTTTCTGTTGTACTTCTCACTGTGGCATCTAAGTAAAGCCATAGGAATTGCTATGTTTATTTGCCTACTAGTCAGGTAATAAATATTTAATGATCCACTGAGTTCTCAGAATGTTTGAGACAGTGAAGTTTGTTCTTTGGAGCCGCTTTTCACAAACCCTCACTGGAAGCAGCTGGCTTGATGTGGCAGGTTCTCATATACTGTTGATTTCTATTATAATGTCATTCAGGGTGGATGGAGGTACATGGAGACTTAGATTAAACTTTAGAAGCCTGTTGAATGGTAAACTTTACCATCTGTATAGTTTACTCCAGAATGCCCTTGAAGTCACACAGAAGCAGATATTTGGCTTAAAATAGATGGTGACCAGTTACTGACTCTTAAATATGCAATTTCTGAAAATCAGATTTCTGGTTTGTTTAAGACTGTTCTCCATGTTGTATTCTATAACTCCACTTCAGTGTGATTTAAGCAAGGGAGCACTTTAAACAAAAGTGTTTCATTGCCTATTGTGACATAGTTTTTTCTGAACTATAGTATTGCAGAGTGCAACATACATTTTTCAGTGCATTGTTAGTATTACAAGTCTGACAAGTATGGCCTGATTTTTAGGCCATTGTTGTTGTGCTGCTTTTTAAGATGTGATTTGTTTCAATAAGCAGTTAAAATGAAAGAGTTTAGTTTGGGTTCTGGAGACGTAGAAAACAGAGCAGTGTATGTAGGCTGCGTGGTCCTATTTCCCTTAGATCCCCTTTCCACCACTCTGAGGAGAGTGGTTAGGAGCATGGGATCTGGAATCAAACTGCCTGGGTTCACTTGTTTCTAAGCTGGGTAGTCTTGAGTGTGTTTTTAAACCTACCTGAGTTATCTGTTATCTGTAAAGTACAGGTAATAATCTGGCTCTCTCATACTGTTATTCAGATAAAATACCTAAGTGTTTAGAACTAGGTGCTTAACACATAGCAGGTACCTAATAGAAAGTGCTAGCTCTTGACTATCACTATTATTGTTCTTAGAGTATTAACTTATCATGATTTGTTTATATATTTGGCTTTTACGTTACTGACTTCCTTACAGACCTCCTTAAAACCAGGGATTGGGGCTTCACTGGTGGCACAGTGGTTGAGAGTCCGCCTGCCGATGCAGGGAACATGGGTTCATGCCCCGGTTCGGGAAGATCCCACATGCCACGGAGCGGCTGGTCCCGTGAGCTATGGCTGCTGGGTCTGTGCGTCTGGAGCCTGTGCTCTGCAGCGGGAGGAGCCACAGCAGTGAGAGGCCCATGTACCGCAAAAAAAAAAACCAAAAAAAACCCCAGGGATTATTTCTTAGAAATCATTGAATCTACCATCAGAGCTTGGCACAAGAGAAGCAGTTAATAAATATTTTTGGAATGAATAAGTGACTGCATGAATGGAGTATCTGATCATATGTGGTCTGTTTTTTCGCTCAATTTTTTTTATTGTGATAAATACACATAACATAAAATTTACCATTGTAACCATTTTTAGATGTACAATTCAGTGGTATTAAATACATTCATAATGTTGTACAACCATCACCACCATCCATCTCCATAATTCTTGTCATCTTGTAACACTGAAACTCTATAACCAATAAACTATGACTCCCCATTTCCCTCTCCCCCAGCCCTGGCAACCACCATCCTGCTTTCTGTCTCTGTCGTTTTGATTACTCTGAGTACCTTGTGTAAATGGAATCAGGCAGTATTTATCTTTTTTGTGACCGGCTTATTTTACTCAGTATAATGTCTTCAAATTTCATCCATGTTGTGGCATATGTCAGAAGTTCCTTCCTTTTTAAAGCCGAATAATATTCCATTGTAAGTGTATACCACATTTTGTTTATCCATTCATCCATTAATGGACACTGGATTGCTTCCACATTTTAGCTATTGTGAATAATGCTGCTATGAACATGGGTATATAAATATCTCTTTGAGACCCTGCTTTTAATTCTTTTGGGTATATAAGTGGTCTGTTTTTAAAGAAAAAAGATAAAACTGTTGGCATTGAATTCTTGTAGGAAACAAAGGTAGACAGGAAAGAGAATATATATATAAATATATATATATATATCTATCTAGGCTGTTTTGATCTCACATTCTTACTAGAAAAAAAATAGAACATCTCTCCCTCCCTCATAAATGAGTGCTCAGTTATAATTTATACACTACTGTATTAATACATTACATACATTATAAATAATTCACAATAATAGAAACCTTAATAGGTTAAGAGTTAAAAAATAGAAATGTTGAGTTATTTTTCCCCCAGTAGGATCTTAGAGAATATTTGGTGTAGAATATTTGGTGTAGAAACTTAGACACTCTTGGTATAGAAAAAGGTATTTTTATCAGACTTCGATTTACGTCCTGGTTCTGGCACTTAATAAATGTGGTTACTTAACCACTCTGTGCCCCAGTTTCCTATTCTGGAAAATGGGTGCAATCATAACAACCTCCTAGGGTTGTTGTAAGGACTAAGTGCAATAATATAGGCAAATAACTATGGTGCATGCATGCTACATAGTAAGGGCTCAGTAAATGTTAGCAGCTCTAATAATAATACTGATAATAAATCAGAGTTATGTTATTGCTATGTTGATGATGATAATGATGATGTTTTTTGGAAGATATTTTTCCTCTGGGAATTTTTCATGAAATTGCTAGATTTAATCTATTCTAATGCATTTTTGGGGGGACTCAAGTCATCAGTTCTTTTCTCTTGCTCAAATTCTGGTCTCATAACTCCAAATGATTACTGTAATAATTAGAATCTCTGCCTTCACTTCAAAAATCTATTGGCCTAAATGTAATCTTATCATTTTTACCTTGATAAGATTCCTGCATTCTCCCATTCACTTTGGCTTGAAACTTTGAAAAATCTTTGATCAATCTCTATCTCTTATTCCCATATCTCTTCCCTTTCTGTCACTGACTTATTACTACTTACTTAAATCTGTCTCTTGTATCCATCACTTATCTTCATTCTTCCTGTAACCATTTTTAGTCCTGAATTAAGACATCTGATTTGTCTCCTAATTGGTCTCCCTGATTTAGAGTCTTTATATTCTCATCTATCCATCCATACATCCAGCCATTATATTGGAAAACATTTATTGAGCACCTACTTTTGCTAGATACTGTCAATAAGCCTCTTCCCTCAAGAGCACATATCCCTACTAAGATGAATTTAAACATTAACCTCATGATTGTATTTCTCTACTCAGACTGTTCACTAGCTCAATGATTCACTATTTTCATTTTGTTTTTAAAATGTAGACATATCACTTGTTGAACCTTTTATGTCCTTGTACCTCTGCATCCTCCCAGCTTTGTGCCCTTGTGGCTTTTGTCATGATGATCATATAGACTGCTCTTCTTCAAACGCCTCTAGTTTTGTGTCACACAACCTATCTCTGAATTATTTTTGTATTGTTTTCTTGCTGGTCTTTTTTTTTTTTTCTTTTTAAAGTTTTTTTTGATGTCGGCCATTTTTAAAGTCTTTATTGAATTCGTTACAATATTGTTTCTGTTTTATGTTTTGGATTTTTTGGCCGCGAGGCATTTGGGATCTTAGCTCCCCGACCAGGGATTGAACCCACACCCTCTGCATTAGAAGGCAAAGTCTTAACTACTGGACCACCAGGGAAGTCCTTCTTGCTTTTTTTTCATGTGTACTGGTTTTTATTTGCAATTTAGAATGATTGCAGAGCACCTGATGATGGGGATTGTTATTATGACCTCTGTATATCCCCCTTTCTCCCACCCAGGACCTAGGGCCAAGTCTAGAAGGGTACTTATTCTATCCCCCTATCAATTCAGTCTGTACAGAGTGTGCTAGAGATCATTCTATGTGAGAGGAACCTACACTGTCAACATATTTTATAGGCCTCTTCTAATATTATTAAAAATAGAAAAACTGATGTTGAACTTTTTAGTAGTAATCAGACAGGAGGAGCAAAGTACAGTGTCTGGTGGTATATCTCTTCTTCCCCTCCCCCATCACTCGTGTTTGTAGGGGTTGAGTGTGGATACCTCAGTGGCCACTGAAAGGGAATGGGCCTCATAGGTGTTTAGAAAGTACTATTTTGTTTGTACAGTGATTAATGAAACTCATGCTTGTTTGAGTGCAAAAATATATGTATATGATTTGGCTGATGTACATTTAAAAACTTGTAAATATATTAGTGACAAGCAATGAGTAATAACCTAAATTACTAGATATGCAAGGTAACATTTTATAAGAAGTAGAAGTAAAGTAGTAAGATATAGGAATACGTAAACAATTAATTTTTTGTAATCTTACAGCAACAGATAAAATGGTCATGTAAAAAACCTGCTCAGATATGTTGAATTAGGTGTTGTGTAAACAGTTTTCAGTAGGAACTGGTTCTTTTTTTTTTTTTTTTGGCCACACTGTGGGGCATGTGGGATCTTAGTTCCCCGACCAGGGATCGAATGCACACCCCCTGCATTGGAAGGGCAGAGTCTTAACCACTGGACCACCAGGGAAGTCCCGGGAACTGGTTCTTATGTGAGCCTAAGATTGAAGTATTGACCAGTTATTGACTGAATACTGACTTGTAGAAGGCCCTGGGATGTGCACTTTGGGGATATAAAAATGAATGGTACCCTCATTTTGTCCTCAGGAACTAACGTTGTAGTAGAAAGATAAGCTGTGTATATAAACAACTATAAATATGTTTCCAAAGGCTCAGCTAAAATGCAAGGGGATTTCAAAGTATTGAAAAATGTCTTTCATTTGGGGGGCTCATGAGATTTTTGTCGAGCAGGTGGAATTTGCATCGTGTCTTGACAAGAAGATACGTGAAGATTTTGAAGGAACTGAGAGAGAGTGTTTCAAAAGTTTAGGAGAAGTACCATAAATAAGGAGATATATGGTACATCTCATTGATCTAGGTCTGCAGAGTATTTAAGGGTGTATTTCAGCAGCATTCAGAACTGAAGTTTGATACTTTTTTGGTTTGGTCCCAAAAGAACTAAGTAGGCCAGTTATTTACTTACCATTTTAGAGTCTACCTGTACTTGTCTTTATTCATCGTCCAGGAAGAGCCAGCCAGTTCTTCCTAGGATGTGATGATGGGTAAGAACTAGTTCCCTGATTTTCCCCTCCTCAAATCACAGTTTGTGCTTGGCCGTTGACCCATCCTTGCATAGGTGGTTCCTTAAAAGGAAGAGGAAATTACAACTCTGTAGTTCAGTGGTAAGAAGTGTAGCTCGTTAGAAGGCCCACCATTTTCCTGAGTGGGTGGGCTTTTATTTTGGCAAATCTGTGTGAGACAGATTATCTTCTCTTTTTTTTTTATAGCTTTCACTCAATAAACAGAGGATTCAGTAAAAGACAGCTTAGTTTGTGTCAAAATTAAATACTTTGAAATTTGGAAGAGTAGAAAAGAGGATGAAGGTAGAAAGACTAGAGTAAGATGAAAGGTATAAACAGTTTTGCATTGCTTAGATATTAAACATTTCCTTGTATTAAGTAATAAACCAAAATGCAACAGAGGGTGCTTACTGCTGTGCAATCATGAGGAGAACTAGTATTTTAAAACTTCAGCCAAAATTTCCTAGTTCCTTACAGTTGACTAAAGTATTTTTAAAAATAGTATTGAGAATATTTTGTTACACTTATATTGATTTATAGAAGACAGCTAAATTGTGAGATCCCATAGGAAATGAGGGAAGCTGCAAAAGTTCAGTCTCAATTCTTGGGCAAGTGGGAAAATGTAATGAGAAATACACTAACAAAGCTTGCAGCAAATTTGATATATTTTTAAAAGTTTGCCAAGTACTTCATTGCTTGCTGGAAGAGATAAAACTTATAAGTGGCATTGAGTTATGATCTCATAGCTTCAAATAACTTATACAAATAAATATTTAAATAATACACATTTTTAACTTGGTGTTTAGCTATTAAACTAGTTCTGTAGAAGTGATTGTTCTTGCTGGCTAGGATATAATTGCTTAATTCCAGTGAAGGGTCTTTCACTGGACTCTGTTTTAGATACTTGATTTCAGAAACACTGCTTCTTTCTTTGCTTCATCTTTCTATGAGGATTTCAAGCAGTTTGACTATGCCGCTCAGTCCTGACCCAATAGCATGACAGGCTGTTTCCTTACAACCTCATTGAACTACAGAGTTGTAATTCCCTCTTCCTTTTGAGCTACTCCTCTCATGCACGGATGGGTCAATAGCCAACGTGAATTAAAATACCCCTCAGAAATGATTTCTTCCATCTTTTTGAATATACAATTGTTTCTCTCTGTACTGTCTGTTTTCAATTCAGGCAATTCAGGCACATTTATTTTAGTGACTGATATATTGCTTGGTTTCAGTAGGGAAAATCCTTTTTTTCCCTCCTTTTTTAGGGTGGTGAGCAAAGGAGAGGATGTGAAGGGAGCAGTGGGTGTTAATACAATGTTTTTCAAAGGTTTTGGCTTTACTTATAGCTTATAAAATCAGTTTAGTGGGTCTCTATCGATGTTTTAAAAAAAGACTGGAATAAAAAATATCTTAGTAATCTGAAAAAGAATGGATATATATGTATAACTGAATCGCTTTACTGTATACCTGAAACTGACACAACATTGTTAATCAACCATTCTCCAATATAAAATAAAAATTAAAATAAATTTAAAAAAATAAAAGAAGAAAAGAAAAAATATCTTAGTACACAGTGCATAGTAAGGATAACTATTGCTGCGTGAAATTTATCAGTAACATATTTACATGTATGTGTATATTGGGTCATAATGTGAAGTTATTACTGTAATAGTCAAAAGTTTGAAAGCCACTATTATAATGGGTTTTTAAACATATGGAAAAAAATATGATAATAAGTAATTGTTCCTAAATTGTATATACTTTCTGTAATTTAAAAAAATAACTAATAACTATGCATCTTTTCTCATTTAGATTCTAAGCTCCTTCATCAGTGTTACTCATTCAACTTTGTAAATGTTTTCCACTCCTATCCTCTGTGCCCAGTATACTACTTTGTACTTTGATGACTCTCAATTAGTATTTCTCTCTTAACAATGACGCTTTGCATTCTATAATTGTAAGATATGCAAGCAGCAGCCATTTAAAAATTTCACCTTTGACAATTTCAGAAACTAGATGTACAGTACTGGTTTCAGACATATAATAGATGATTGGTACATAATGTCATTAATTTTTGTTTTTTGGCTGTGTTGGGTCTTCGTTGCTGCATGCAGGCTTTCTCTAGTTGCCATAAGCGGGGGCTACTCTTTGTTGTGGTGTGTGGGCTTCTCACTGTGGTGGCTTCTCTTGTTGCAGAGCACGGGCTCTAGGTGCACGGGCTTCAGTAGTTGTGGCACGCAGCCTCAGTAGTTGTGGCTTGCGGGCTGTAGAGGGCAGGCTCAGTAGTTGTGGTGCACAGGATTAGTTGCTCCGTGGCATGTGGAATCTTCCCGGATCAGGGCTCGAACCCGTGTCCCCTGCGTTGGCAGGTGGACTCTTAACCACTGCGCCACCAGGGAAGCCCTGTCATTAAGTTTTAAAAGATGCATTTCTTTGAATAACTGAAGTTAATTGGGATAGTCTTCTCCTCAGTTACTGTTTTGGGGCAGAAGAATCCAAAGTATTGTTCTTCAAGATGCATTCCTGAATAACTGTTAGTTCTACTACATAGAATTGTATAACTAGCAGAGATACCCTTCAAAATTATGGAGGTGAAATAAAGACATTTCCAGACAAACATCTGCTGTGTTTCTGAATCCACACCACTGCATCATACTACTGTTGCCACTGCAGTTTTTTCTTTTCTGTTTTTTTTCTATTCCATGAACTGATTTTCATTCCCTAGGAGTCTTGTACTGACCTTGAGTAACTCCTTTTCCTTAATCTCTTACAACACGTCTTAAATGCAGTTTGCAGAAACATGTAAGAAAGGCCTCAGTAACCTTGACAGAGTCCTTCTACAGCTGTAGAATGGTTCCTGTTCTTTCTTGGATTGAGGCCAAACAGTTTTCATTGTTAGTGATCTCCTCTGATTTATTATTGCAGTCGGCTTTTGTGCTCAAATGTACCTTGTAGACAGGCTACCTTTCTCACTGTCTCTCATCTCTGCTGCTCTTTTGGCTGACCCAAAACTCTTGATTTTGATATTTTTCCTGATTCAGTGCTTTCGATATGTGGAAATGAGCATTGATCTTTGGCATCAGACAAACCTTTCTTTGAATTCCAGCACTGGCCCTGACTAGCAGTTTGATCTGTGTAACCTCTGGACAATTAACCTTAATGTCTCTGAATCTCTTTCTCATGGGTGAAAATTGGGGGAGTACCTCCATGATAAATTCCTGGTGAGGATTAACCTAGACAGTGTATTACCTACCCCTAATGTACTGTTAGTTTATCTCCCTTTTCCCTCCCTATCTGCTTGAGTCAGTATTTGATTCTAACAGTTGTGAGAGGTAAATAAGATTTGTAAATGTTGATTAAAATAGTAGCAGTTTAGAGAACACTAAAAGAGTCATAAGTACAAGCAATCAGATGTAAACAGTGTATCCCATTGATTTATGCAAGATGATGATAGTTGGTACCCTAAAAAAACAAAACAAAACAAAACAATAGTGGCTCTGCCTTTCTTCCTTCCTTTTCTTCTTTCTTTCTTTTTAAGCATTTTTAAGTGTTCAGTCTTTAAAGGTGGTAACATTTGTGTCAGTATGTATTGGGCTGATACCTTATCTTTCCAATATCCTCTAGAGACCTTATCAGAATGAAAGGTCCCTGGAAGAATAAAGGACTTGTTAAGGGGCTCTATTACAATGCAGCAATTTATAATCAAAACTCCTCTTCAGAAACCTTGTATTTATTTGTAAAAAGCAATAAAGATAATTTTATGCTATTATCATGTATTATTCAGAAATAATTTATCTTTACTTAACATGTACACAAACGCATATACACCCATGAACTCATCCTTTACCCCAAGTGCTTATGTATGGGGGTACATTTCTATCCATATTAATATTTTGTTTCTTCTGCATTTATAATTGATGTGGGATTAGATAATGAGTACGATTTTCAATTTTTCCTGCCTTTCTCCCAGGCTTATTGCTATCAGGAATAAAAATTTACTTGAAAAGTTACCTTAAGTAGACATTTTATTTCACTGTTGAGCCATTAAATGAAGATTTAGATAATTTATTTGAAAATTATTTCCTGTGTTTTATTTTAGATACCAGAGAAGCCTTGGACTGACATGCTTTCTTATAAGTACATATTTCTCTCTTTTAAATAAAATATAGAACATTTTTGCTTTGCTTTGTGGACCTGGAGGCAGATTCTTCAGATTTTACTCCTATTTCATAAACATTCACATAGCTTCTCAGATTTCTTCTTGGTCCTGGAAACTAGTCACATAATTAATTTTGCATCTTAGAGTAGTTAAATGGTAAGATATGATACCTGCTCTTTTGAACATATAAGTTGTTTATAAGTATAATGTCCAATATGACTTTAAATATTATATTAGCTATAGAATGTAAATGCTTTGTTATTATTTTCCATAACATTTCTGTGTTTCCATGCCAAGCCAAAGCACGTGGTTTAAGTTTTCACATCTACAATTTGCCGCAGTAATTTCGTGTTGATTAACGTAATCTGTGATTTTTTTCCAGTGATGCTTTTCCTTTGAGAAGTTTGAATTATAATACTAATCATTAATGTGTAATAGATGATGTCATAAAATTTAGAAAGAAAATTGTCGCTCAATTTTGTACTGGTAAAAACAGACCCGTAACTTTGAGCTCCCTAAAGGGTAAAGGGCAAGAATTTGTACTGACTCTGGTTTGCTACATGTCCTTTATAAAAAATTACTTACAGAAATAACTATATATGTTCAGTAGTTATTCTTTTCATAATAAATACAATTTTAGTCACATTTGTGGTTTTCTGTTTGCCACAAATTCTTTTTTCCTTCCTACTGATCTTTTCTGCAAAGACCTTTAAAGAACTACTTACTAGGATTTGCTGCAGTGCAGGCTGCAGCATCACAAATCAAAAGATGCCCTTCTTGTGTATCAGAAAAAAGTCAGTAAGGGAGATGAATGTGTGCAGTGCAGCTCGAAAGTCACGTGTGGCCCTACAAGCCACCGTCACTGCTAAAAGACTTAGGCAACAGAAATCCTAGTGCTTTATATACACTAAGTCATCTAATCCCCACAACTACCCTAGGAGGAAAGTACTATTACTATTCCCATTTTATAGGTGGGGAAACTGAGGCTCGGAGAGGTTAAGTATCTTGTCCATGTCACCCACCCCAGGTCTGTCTTACTCTATAGCCCGTGTTCTTAGCTAACCTGAAGGATTCCCCATCTGACCCCAAAAGAAAATGCTTTATAGTTTCTTGGATTTTCTTTTCAAGCAGCACAGCTCAGAGCCATGGCATTTGCTATAGGCTACCAGCAAATGAGAGCAGCAATAGTAGCGGCTCAATTTGGCACATGCATTGCCAAATACTGGTAATGCCAGGTCCAATCAGTATTTGTTGATTGATTATTACTATAGAGTCATCAGAAATGGAATGGTTCTTTTTTTTTAATTGAAGTATAGTTAATTCACAATAACAATACTGTGTTAGTTTCAGGTGTACAGCAAAGAATATATACATATGTATTTTTCAAATTATTTTCCATTATAGGTTATTACAAGATATTGAGTATTGTTCCCTGTGTTATACAGTAAATCCTTGTTGCTTATCTATTTTATATGCAGTAGTATCTGTTAATCTCCTACTCCTAATTTATCCCTCCCCCAACCCTTTCTCATTTGGTAACCATAAGTTTGTTTTCTTTATCTGTGAGTCTATTTTGCAAATAGGTTCATTTTCATTATTCTTTAGATTCCACAGATAAGTGATATCATATAATATTTGTCTTTGTCTGACTTCACTTAGTATGATAATCTCTAGGTCCATCCATGTTGCTGCAAATGGCGAAATTTCTGGAATAGCTCTTTCTGACCAGTAATATTGAAGTGTATGAGGCCAAGGTACAATTATACTTGGTGGCACAAGCTTAATAAACTTACTCTTGAACTAAGGGATTTTTTAAAAAGCATCCGTGCATGGAAAAGATTGTTAGTTTCACATGATCCATGTAGGGCTGGGCTTTCCTTTTTACATATATATTACCCAAAATGAATGACTAGACATAGAACTTATACTCTTCACAAAAGTTAACTCAAAATGGATTACAGACCTAAATGTAAAATGCAAAGCTATAAACTCCACTGCAAGCACAGAGAAAGCACAGTGGTTAACTTCATCTAGTGTTGGGTCCTGGCCAAATGGTGCAATGAAAAGAATTGTTAAGAGCATGATTGACAAGTCAAGGAATCTGCGATGGATAGGGAAGGAAGTGAAGGAAAGAGGCTGGTGGGTTGGGGATGTGTGAAAGGGCTGTTGCTCTGGAAAACCTGATGATGTAAAAGAGGGAGAAGTTGAACAAACTAACTGTAAGGACAGGAGGATATGGGCAGTGAAGAGAATGCTTGAATTCCTGAATTTGGTGGTGGAACACCTTCAGGTAATAGCAAGGGCTGGGGTGTGGCTAACTCATCTGTATTAATCCTGTCCTTTCTTCCAGCATTATCTGCAAGTTCATTCATTATCATGCTTTAATCAACGTACATATGGTTTTAAATTTACCTGTTTTACTAACGAAGATTATTATTTCTATTGGTTATCACCTATTTTTCAAAAAGGAATTGAAAGAAGGAAAAATGTTTTCAAAATGAATGGAAGAAACTTACCTAAGTAATCAGCCTGTACGTGGTATAAGCCTACTATTTAAAAAAAAAAAAAATGACTGAACTGGGAGATGATTCATACCAGAATGTCATTTGAATGGACAGCAATTTTCATATGCTACATTTTAAAATGACATTTTCCTTTTTTAGAAGGCATTACAAAATAAATTTGGAAAAACAATCTAAGGTTTTTCGACATTTAAAAATTCATACCATCAAAGGGAAATTAAAAATAAAGGTTGTAAAGTGCTTTACAGCACATTCTGATGACTAGTTATATAACCAGTGTAAAATGGGTTTTGAGTAAGATGAGAGAGAAATTAAATGACCTACTTAACTGAGTCAATTGTGATATAGTAGAACAGTGAATTCAGAGCCAGGAGTTCTAAGTTTTTAGAAATAAATAAGAGTAATGCAACACAATAGTTTTTTCTTTTTCTTTTTTTTTTTTTGTCAAAAAAAAGAATTTGTGTGATTGTTTGATTGGCTGTTCTCCATGCTAGATTATAAGGTCTATGAAGGCAAGGGCGATGTTTGTTTCTAATCATCATTGTCATGTCTTGATGTGTCCTAGTACCTAGCATAGTACCTAGAACATGGTAAGTGGTCAATCTGTTGGATACATGAGTTGGTGGATGGAAATCAGATGATGTATAAAGGTGTGATAGCTTTGCCTTATCCTTTTCATTATGTAAGTAGTGAGGCCTATACTTAAATAATGGTAAGATTGTATATAGAGATATAAATAGGTTGAAGCAAGTCACTTTGACAGTTGTAAGCATTTTATTAATTCAGAGAATACTGAAATACACGGTTTGAACAGTAGACATGAGATTGAACACACTATCATACAGCCCTTCAAGTGAATGCTCTAAAATCTAAGCTCTAATTTTAAATCTTGTAGGAACTGGAGATGTTGGAGATGCTCTGAGATTAGAAAGTCATCATTTCACCCTGAAATTCTGATCTTTAATTTTGCTGATTTGCTTCTGATCATTAATCATTCTGATTTATTGACAATGTTAAAAATTCATTGTTTTGTTTACTGTTGAACATTAGCCAGTGCCTTTTGGTTCTGACAGGAGACCTTTTCAGTTTTCTACACTGTGTATCAGACCCTTTTACAAATGTGCTCACATTAATTTTTACAACTGTTTGTAATAGGTATGATTTTTCTCATTCTCCCAATGAGGAGACTGAGCATACAGAACTCCAGGACCATGCTCCAGACACACCACCTGTTTTTATTTTGGCTAATGCTTACATTAACTGAAAGTCAAACCCAAATTTTAATAGAATATATAGAAATTCCCACATACGACTGTGCTTTGTATTAAGAGGCCTGTATAAAACTAATAACATTTTCTTTTAAAAATCTGAATGATTTTCCTTTTTCTTCGTTCTGAAACCATGGTTTCAGATTTGTTCTCAGTGGATCTACCTCTTTCTGTATAATGCAAAAGGATATTCTCCTCTTTGCTTTTGTGTGGGGGATTTGCCCTCTGTTACTTTCTCTGCATTCCACCTCTACTTGAGAATGCATTTTGCTTCAAAGCATCCCTCCCCCCACTCCAATCTATCTTTCTATCTGCTTTATAAGGGGAGGGGAAGAGTAAGTTTCATATAAAATAAAAAAACACTATATATCTAATTGCTCACCAAAAGTTCTACCATGTAAAATACTTTAAAATGAAGATTTTTATGGGGAAATTTATTTTTTGTACTTATATAAAGTTTAGAAAATACAGAGAAGTAGGAGAAAAATAAATCTTAGCTTTTAATGTTAATTTTCCCTTTTTTTGTATCATATATCTGATATGTAATTGTTTACACTGATTTTTAAAGGGCTGTTTTTATGATTTTTTTTTTCTTTTTTTCTTTTTTTTGCGTTACGTGGGCCTCTCACTATTGTGGCCTCTCTCGTTGCGGAGCACAGGCTCCGGACGCGCAGGCTCAGCGGCCATGGCTCACGGGCCCAGCTGCTCCGCGGCATGTGGGATCCTCCCGGTCCGGGGCACGAACCCGTGTCCCCTGCATCAGCAGGTGGACTCTCAACCACTGCGCCACCAGGGAAGCCCCTGTTTTTATGATTTTATAAACAAATTTACATTGGGAGAACACAGACTATAACAATATAAAGGTGGGAAAAAAACTATAGAATGCTGCCACCCAAATTTAACTGTTTATATCTTAGTGTATTTCCTTAATATTCATGTTACACTCTTTGATTTTTTGCTTGTTTTGTTTGTTTTTTGTTTTCACATTCTGATTTTATAGTATAGTTGGTAGAAGAGAACTCCAAGAGTTCTAGATGATATATGATATGAGGGAGGATCTACTGACAAGTAGTATCTTTGCTGGGTGTTTAATTAGTCCTTACCTAATTAAAGAGGGAAAAAAAACTGGCTTCAGGTCTTCAATATAATTTGAAATTAAACTATAAAGAAAACTATAAATTAGAAAACAATTTAACCCCTCTTGATGTCAAATAATAAAAGTAACACAAGCACCAAACAGTTAGGGCCAACCAGGGCAGAAAGGTGTAAATTGAAAAGGACCCTCTCCAGTCCCCCGACCCCCTCATGCACCGTGAGAGAGATGAGTGTGTGCAGTGCACCCCTAAAGTCACCATCACTGGCTTGTCACATTCCTGAGTGTCCTTCCAGAACACTGTTCCCTACCGATACTACGGTATTAAGTTGAATAATAAGAATTTGGGTCATCATCCCTCAAGTTCTGGGGCCATGAAAATGAATGCTCATTAGGTTTCTCTGTAACCTAATGCAATAGGAACAGAACCCCTTTTGTTTAGGATTAAGAATACTCTGATTACCGTTTCCCCACTCTGCCTCGGGTTTGGTTATTGTTTACATAACCACTGGCATATTGTTTCTTACTCTTTGCCATCTTGCAGAGCCACTGTGCTTTTTGCTGCGTAAATTCTCTCTCCCCTTGCTGCCCCCCAGCTGCAGCTCATGAAAGCTTCTCTTCCATTTTTTTGGCTCTCTTCTTAGCTTTTTGACTCTAGTGCGATTAGGGGAGGAAAAAGGATTCCTCAATCCTCTTAGGGTCCCCGGGTCTGAAATTTAAACTGACAAAGACAGATTAACAGGAGAAAAGCATACACGTTTATTTAATATAAGTTTTTCGTGACATGGGAGCCTTCATAAGGAAATGAGGACCTGAGGAAACAGACCTGAGTATTTTTATGCTGGGTTTGATGAAGACTGGACAGTCTTGGAGGAATATGGTAAGTTAAGGAGTAGGAGGGAAGGGTGGTAAACTAGGGGAAGCTCAGAGAGGGCTGTTGGGAGTTTCCTAGGTGTCCCTTTGTTTTTAAAGACGAAGGGTATAGGCAGGACAGCTCTCACATGAGGGTTTTATGACCTATTTCAGGGAAGAAGGGTTGGGTAAAGGTCAAAGTGACCTTCCTGCTTCTGTTGTTCTCTCAAACTCCTTCGGCTTAAAATATTCAATATGCCAAGGTTTCATATGTTGGGAGTAGTGTGTTTTGAACCTTATAGTGTGGCTATCTGCTTATAATAAAAAAAGGAGATGGCACATTGGTGATTATTTACAAAATTGGAACAAAGTGTGCTTGAATGTTTTATTATGTATAAATTATATTTGAAATGTTCAGAAGAAGGAAAATGATTTATCTTCTTTAAGAAAAAGTCTCATTTTGCTAGAGCATAATCTTTAAATGTTCTGCATAATGGTATTTCTGACAGAAATGGAAATCTCTGTTGTCCCTGTGATCATCCAGGCAGTGACATTCTCATCCGAAGATCCGGCAGAAAACTGGAGGTGTCCCTATGTGTGACTAAAGTGTTAGTTTCTCCCTCTTGAGTTGGCCCTGGAAGCCCAGTACTATGGAAAGATCTGAGTCATAGCAAGTGGAGTTTCAAGTTTTAGCTCAGTCATTAACTAGCTCTGTGACTTTATGTGAGTCATTTATGTTTGCTTGCCTCAGTTTCTTTGTCCGTAAAATGAAGCGTTTGAACATGATGATACTCAGCTTTGACATCACTGAAAAAAAAAAGGAATAGAGTCCTTTGCTAGATTTGCCTCAACTTAGCTGAAAATAAAATTCTTAAAGTTTCACAGGTAACTTTGGGTTAGGTGTGTGGATGTGGATATGTGCTCGTGTGTGTGCGTGTGTGTGTGCGCACGCGTGCGCGCGCGCGTGTGTGTGTGTGTGTGTGTGTAGTGAGGCAACTAGTTGAAAGGCCAGCCTGAATGAGATGTTCAGATGTAAGATTGTTCTCTGCCAAGTCCAGATGTACCACTGTTATATCTCTAGACATCTTTTGACTCTAGGAAATAACTAAAGTTTCTACTGCAAAGGTTAAGGTTAAATCAAGTTTGAATACAATTTTTACTTGGCATGATAAATCTTTTTTCACAGAGGAAACAATACTTGCTTGAGAGTTACTTTCTTCTATTAAATAGAAATTCTGTTATTATTCATATATAGTTTTTTTACAATCTCATTGAGATAAATCACAGTTATAGATGAAGGAATGGGCTAATTGTTTGAGAGATTATGAAGTATTTTTTCTTTGTGTGTAGGTGCTGTTGTGAAACTCTATGCCAAAACTTCAAGAGGTCAGACCCAAGAGCTTAAGCATTTTTGAAATCTTGTGGACATAGTTATTGTATCTTTTCCTGTGTGACAGTTATTTATCAGAGATTTATTGAACTGATCTGTAGTGTTGCAAACTCTCCTTTTGACATTGCATTAGGTTGTTTGGTTTCTGATGGAATTTTAAAAGTTAACACAACTCTATTCTTTCCCCTCAAACGTGTGACCTCTGGTATCTATTTACTTTTTTTTTTCTTTTACAATAAAAAAGTAATTGTTTTTATTGTTTTTTCTTAGGGGTCATGACTACATTAGAATATAGTACTCACAGTGAAAATGGTTTCAAAGCAGCAAGTTATTGGCAACACAATATATATGTGTGTGTGTATATATATATACTTTCTGTAATTTCCTAAATAATATCTGCTTTGTAAAATTTTGTTTGGTATCTTAAACTGATGGTATTTTATTTTACTTTATTTTAAAACAGCTTTATTGAAATATACTCATGTGCCATAATATTCACCAATTAAAGTATACAATTCAGTGGTTTTTAGCATATTTATCATTACAGTCAATTTTAGAACATTTTCATTACCACAAAAGAGTAATACCATACTCATTAGTAGTCATTCTCATCCCTCCCTCCCTGAAAACCCTGGCAACCACTAACCTACTTTTTGTCTCTAGATTTGTCTGTTCTGAACATTTCATATAAGTGAAATCATATAAATGGAATATGTGATCTTTTGTAACTGCTTTCATTTATTTAACATAATGTTTTCAAGATTCATCCATATTGTAACATGAGTCAGTACTCCATTCCTTTTTATTGCCAAATAATATTCCATTTTATGGACATACCACAATTTATCCATTCATCAATTGATGGACATTTGGGTCACTTCCACTTTTTTGACTATAATAAATCTGCTATGAACATTCATGTACAAGTTTTTGTATGGGTGTATAGTATATTTTCAATGAATAAAGCTGTTATGAACATTCATGTACAAGTTTTTATATGGATATATACTATATTTTCACTTCTCTTGGGTGTATATCTAGGAGTGGAATTGCTGGGTCATATGTACTCTATGTTTAACATTTTGAGGAACTGCCAAACTGTTTTCCAAAGTAGTTGCATCATTTTACATTTCTACCAGCAACATATAAGAGTTCCATTTTCTCTACATCCTCACCAACATTTATTATTGTCTGTCTTTTTTATTATAGCCATTCTAGTGTGTGTGAAGTACTATCTCATTGTGGTTTTAATTTCCATCTCCCTAAGAGCTAGTGGTATTGAGCGTCTTTTCATAGGTTTAATGGCTATTTGTATATCTTCTTATATCTTCTTTGGAAAAATGTCTACTCAGATCCTTTGCCCATTTTGTAACTGGGTTGTCTTTTATTATTGAGTTGTTAGAGTTCTTAATACATTCTGGATACTAAGACCCTCCCTTATCAGATATATGATTTGTAAATATTTTCTCCAGTTCTGTGGGTTGTCACTTTGCTCCCTTGATGGTATCATTTGGAGTCCAAATTATCTGTGTTTTTGCTGTTGTTGTTTTCTTTCATTTTTTGGTCACTTGTGCTTTTGGTGTCTTGTCTAAGAAACCATTTACTAACCCAAAGTCACAAATGTTTTCTTCTAGCAGTTTTTCTAGCTTAGCTCTTGGTGTTTAGGTCTATGATCCATTTGAGTTAATTTTTGTATAAAGTGTGAGGTAGGGATACAATTTCATGTGTTTTTTGGCCTATGGATATCCAGTGGTCCCAGCACTGTTTATGGAAAGACTGTTCTTTCTGAATTGAATGGTCTTGCTGCCCTTGATGAAAATCAGTTGATCATATATGTATGAGCTCATTTCTGGACTCCCTTCTATTAGATTAATCTATATCTATTCTATGCCAGTATTACACTGTCTTGATTACAGTAGCTTTGCAGTGTTTTGAAAATAGAAAATGTGAGGTCTCCAACTTTGTTCTTCTTTTTCAAGACTGCTTTCGCTATTCTGGGTCTCTTGGGTTTCCATATGAATGTTATATAGGTTTTAAAATATAGTTTTATATTTAAGTATTTTTTGGTATTTTTATAAGGACAGAACTCACTGACTCTTGATTTCTTAAGATTCTGAATTTGGGATATAATTGAAAAGAGATATTTTGTTAAGTATGTTTGATGTCACAGGGAGTAACCTGATTTCCTTATCCTATTTTGTAATAATCCATACCCTTTCTCCTACATGTTTGTTAAAGGTTACAAAATTGACCCTGTCTAGAATTATTTAACTTTACATAGAGGAGTAGTTAAATAACTCAGTTCATCATTAGTTTAGGCCCACTGAATGCTTTCTTTAACACTGACTTTTGCATCATTTTATGTAAGTAGTGCTGTTTAATGGGACAAAACATAGGCTTTGCAAAGTCTGAAGAACCAAAGTTTGAGAGCTGACTTACTCATTTCTTTGCTTTGTAACCTTGGACCAGTGTTCAAATTTTCTGAGCTTTGCTATCCTCGTCCATGAAATAGTATCCCTATTTCTGTCAACCTACATTGTCTGTTGTGAGAATGAAATGAGATAATGTATGTAAAGAACCTGCCACTTAGTAGCTACTCTAAATATTATTATTGCCATGTTTAATGGTTATCATTAATTTCTTAAAGTTTGAATGGCACTGATTTATTAAACATTTTGAGAATTGTTTTCCTGTTGTCTGAGCACTAGGAGATGAAGAAAGGTCATTCTAACAGAACAGAGGGTGAAAAATTGAACAGAATGTCTCCAGTTTGTGTGCCTATTAGCTTAAGAGATATTTTCTTCACTGATGTTCATTGGAATTTGAGAAAAGGTCGAGCAACTGACGTAGGAGATACTTTTTTTGCTTCACATAATTTGAAGAATATTGTCTTCCCCCACACCCTTTATATTCTTATTGATCTGAATTCAAATTCTACTTATTTTATATCCCACAAGACATTATTGTTATTTTGTATATGCATTATTTATTTAGATTTACCCACATATTTACATTTCCATTTTTTTTCAGTCCTTCTGTTCCTTGAATCATCTTGAATCATTTTCTTTTTTCCTTCAGAACTTCCTTTAGAATTTCTTTTAATGCAGGTGCATTGGCAATAAATTTTCTGTTTTTGCTTGTCTAAAAATATCTTTATTTCACCTTCACCTCTTGAAGGGTAATTTTGCTAGTTACAGAATGCTGTGCTGGCAATTACTTTTCATTATTGAATTTCTGATTGATTAAAAAATAGATTCTGGCTCTCTGGTGAAATTATTAATCTTGACATATATTTTTCATACCTATCATTGTTATTTTGAAGCCTTTTTAGATAATAACTAGGGTATTCATGCATTTCTTTCTATTGTCTTTTTTTTTTTCTCTTGGTCTTCTTTTTTTGGTATATCTGGTAGTTTGTCTTTGAAAGCTTGACATTGTGTATGAAAAGCCATATTTCCATTTCTGGAGATGCAGGGGGCTGGAATGGAGGAAACATCACTTATCATAATTGAGCATTGAGTGAACACAAAACCTGTTTCAAATTTTGTAAGGATCAGTTTACCTGTAGTTTGCCTATGCTCCTGGAGTGTAATGCTCCAGGAGTCACAACAGAAAGGCTAGATAGTTTATCAGTGGTCTCCTTTTTGGTGGGTTTGAACTCTCATTTTCCTCCCTCCAGCACTGTGATGCTACTGAAAGCTCCATTGAACAAACACAGGTTTGAGCTCACTTCTCTATGGTTTCCTTTTCTTCCGGATCTTTGCCCCTCAAGTCTTGTCTGCATTGGTAGGCCCAAATTCCAGTGTTTGTCTACTTATCTCCATGACACTGTCAAAAGCTCTGCTAGTTTCTCTGCCTCTTAGCAGCCTTCCCCTGCCAGCTTCTTGGGATTCTCAGTCTCTTGTCCAGCTTGACTTAAGTCTCAACACATGTCCTCAGGTAAAAGCAGTATAAAGAATGCTGTGATCACCTCAGTGAACTTCCTGTCTTTCTGAATCTTAGGTCATCAAATCTGGCTGCCTTAGATGCTCTCCAACGTCATCAAACAGGTATATTTTTTTAACATCCCACTTTCCTAGTTGTTCTTGGAAAGTAGCATTGATTTGCTCTAAGCTACGTTGTCAGCCAGAAACAGTACTTCCTCAGTTTGTTTTCTTTGTATTAAAACTGTTTTCTGGATGATGAATCATGAAAAATTCTACTACTTGCCTCAGAGTTAAAGAGTGTGATTGGCAGATTTTGTGGTTAAGGCTGCCTGGATAAATGGAAGTGCCAAGTTTCATTGGTTTTTCATTTGCATCACTTTCTTTGCCCTTTTACCTTCAGTTAGATGTCTCATCATTTCTTCCATTTCATAATTTTATTTTAGTGAAGGCACTATTTCAATGATGTTTTTGAGTGAATATTTTAATATAGATAGTAAAAATTTTAATAAACCACTAATATTTAAATTTTATATTAAAAGGAGAGTATAATACTAGAATGTACAGTGAAGCCTAAATTTTAAAAATCTGTATTAAAAAATAAAAAAGCTGTATTTATAGGGATCAATATGAAAAATAATGAATGAAGAAAGACTTGTTATAGTGTATCTCTTACCTTTGTTTTCTCTTGACTAATAAACATTATTTAAATGTGTTTTTTGGATGATTGTGGGAAAAATAAAATAGTGTCTTAAAAGCTATCTCCATTATAGCTTATGAGTACAATCATAAATATAACTAGACATAGTACTATTAGAATTTATAAGTGAATTATTAACATAAAAGGAACCTGTCTATATACCATAACCAGAGAATCAGATGCTAAATCCAGAATTAGCAACGAGACCCTTAGATTCCTTTCTTCTTTATGTCCTCATTTGCTTATTGTGATGAAGGCCCTTTGGGAGCTAAGATATTAATAACATATGATGGGAAATCCTGTCTAATAGTCAAGGAAAGAGGGCCATTCTTTGACTTAACGTGTTCATTGTATGCACCTCACAGATCTTCAACTAGAGGGAGCTGAAATGATCAAAGGGCCTCAGCTCCTGTGCTCTGGAATCTACTGCTGCTTTTGTGCTTAGGGCATGCTTCCCAAGGGCTGCTCCCAGCCCGTGACTGAGAGGAGCAGGGATACTAAAGCAGGCCTGTCCCTGGAAGTCAGAGAACTCTTTGAGGGCTAACTGGCTTGCGCACTGCCCAGTGGTCTTTTTTTTTTTTTTAACATCTTTATTAGAGTATAATTGCTTTACAATGGTGTGTTAGTTTCTGCTTTATAACAAAGTGAATCAGCTATACATATACATATATCCCCATATCTCCTCCCTCTTGCGTCTCCCTCCCTCCCTCCCTCCCTATCCCACCCCTCTAGGTGGTCACAAAGCACCGAGCTGATCTCCCTGTGCCTTGTGGCTGCTTCCTACTAGCTAGCTATTTTACATTTGGTAGTAGAGGTCTTGCTGAACCTTCCTTAGTCTGTAGAGCAGTCCAGAAGGATTCCACCCAGTCTTCCTTCACTCTCTCCTTCACTCAGGGTCAGATTTATATTGTGGTCTGTCAGCCTTCCCTGGATCCCTCCCTATTTTCTTTTGTAGGAATTTCCTGTACAGAATTTCTCTTACAGAATAGAATTTTTGCATGTTTAATCCTGTCTTGGCATCGTGTCTGCTTCTCCGGGGACCTAGACTAACACATTCTCCCATTATTTCTATAAAAAAATACTATCATGTGAAATTACTAAGGAGAGTAAAGATGCTTACTATAATCTGAATGACAACAATAATCTAATACTGCTGGAGTCTTAAATTTAGAACAGTTATGTTCTAAATGTAATTGAGAGCTAGCCACTCAGAAATTTTTTCTCATACTAATTTTTTTTCTTTTTTTTTCTCATACTAGTTTATTGATTATCCACTTATATGTAAACTTGCTTTCAGAAGGACTGAATTATCACAGTAGTCAGATCAGGAGCTCATGTTCTAAAAAAAGTATCAATGTATCCAGGATGATTGGATGGCTGTGAAGTATTAAGCAGTTCATAAGTCATCTTTGAGATATCTAAGGATGTTTAATAAGAAGTTAGAAGGAAATATGTATGAAGGTATGTGGATAACTGGCATACTGTTGAAAAGCAGAATTATTCAATACAATAAGTAATAACAAATTTCTTCATCACAAATATTTGGTAATTCTATCAATTTGTATGATTTTTACAAGAGTGCTTATATTTTATTTTATATATTTTATAGTGTTAAAATTCTTCTATCCTTCTTTACAGAATCATAGTGAAAGATTCGTTTTCATTGCAGAGTGGTATGATCCAAATGCTTCACTATTTCGACGTTATGAGCTTTTATTTTACCCAGGGGATGGATCTGTTGAAATGGTAAATGAGCCTTTTTTTGCTTTAAAGTTGGCAAATGGAGTGAAGGTGGGATCTAGAGGGGAATAGGATTGCCTTTTTTATAGTTGCTTTTAAAAATACATTCTTTTTATTTTGGGAATTTTAAAATTTTTGGTATTATAATTCCAATACAAGAAGATACCTTGTGTCTTTACTTTTAATAGAAATTATTTTTTTGGTTAGAAAACTGAAGTGGGATTATTTATGCTTTGGATTAAGTGATAGTCAGTAAGTGGCTATAGATAAAGTTTATCATGCTCATAAATATGTCACCATTGTTGAATGCTGTTATCACTACAAAAAGTCAAATTGAAGAAGACTGAGCTAAAAGAGTCCTGCTTGTTTCTTTGTGTCCCTTTGTTGAGGACTCCTTTTGCAGGTGGACCTATTTGGTATTGGGATTTTGTGTCAGCAAGAAAGCAGAAATTTGGAATTTCTCTGGGATTTCATAGGCACTAATTTGCTGCAGTGATTTGGAAATAAACAAATCTTTCTATCCAGGGTTTTTTAAAGTATTAAATTTGTAATTTTTATGTTATTACTAGAGTAGACTAGGAAATACATAAGTTATGAAAGAAATTATGATTTGTACTTATAGCAAAAATGAAACAGAATGTAACATGTTTAATATAGCAAAATTAATAACTATTTCTAGTTTTATAATAAGGTTAACATTACCTACTGATAATTATTTGTTTTATTGTATTGTTTTTGGTTCCAGCATGATGTAAAGAATCATCGCACCTTTTTAAAGCGGACCAAATATGAAGACCTTCACTTGGAAGATTTATTTATAGGCAACAAAGTGAATGTCTTTTCTCGACAGCTGGTCCTACTTGACTATGGGGATCAATATACAGCTCGGCAACTGGGCAGTAGGAAAGAAAAGTAAGAAAGCAAGTATATAATCTTTTTAAAATTCTTAGAACATTATGTATGTCTTGATACGGAATTCTAACTTCTTATTTCTATCTTTTGTTTTTACAGTATAGATATTTTTCAGTGATCCAATTCAGTATTATGACATTTTTAGAATTTTGTGGAGCAGATTCTGTGATTTGCTCTTCACTCAGGGAACAAAGTGATGCTCATAGTCTTAGGCAATGATTATTTTCCAGAGGAAAAAATGCAAACCTTTTATACACCCTCATCATTCTTCTAACTGGGAACTGAAAATTTAAGTCTTCGTGTACTGCATAAAGATGGTTTATGGGGGAGAAGTAGTGATTGCCAGAAGCTCAAAGGAAACTCAGAGGAAAGTAAAGCTATTTCTTGTAGAAGAGTAGGGAAGGCTTTGTGAAGGTATTTGACAGGATCATGAGAGATGGATTGAATTTTTACCCCATTGGATCAAGTTGGAGGAATGCTGGTCAGAGGAATGAGTATGAGTAAAAATACAACAGAATGTTATACACTAGGCAGAACTCATTGTTCTTCATGACTGGCTTGGTGGTTAAAATTTTTTTTTAATTTAAGTAGTAAAATAGACTGATTAGGATGGTAGCAATAGGTATGAAGAGGAAGGAAGGAAAGTGATTAACCAAAGTACGGTAATAGTAGTAATGATAAGCATTAATACCTGTTAGCTATTTTTATAAAAGGTATTGTGTTAAAATGATTTGTAGGCATCATTTATTTAAGCCCCACAACAACCTAATACACAAGCTAATAATATTATTATTAGCTCCACTCTGCAGATGGAGAAGTTGAGGCTTAGTGATGTTAGGTAACTTGCTGAAGGTCACAGAGTAGAGGCAGGATTAAAGCCCAGCATCTGTCTGAATCAAGAATAGGAGGATTTAATCACAGGAGAATGGATAGGACCTGCAAAATGATTGTCTTCATTCTGTCTCAGTTCATTTTTATGTCTCCTGTGGCACCTAGCACATCTCCTCATACATTACAAGCACCTTGTCTGTGTTAGATGAATGAATTGTTGAATAACAATTTAAAATTTATTATCTACTCTTTCCTTTTCTTCATTTCCTCCCTGTTTTCAAATGATGACCTTTGATCTAGTTGACAAAGGTGTTTTTGTCTAGATTGTTTGGAATATATATTGTCTACTTTTGAGTTTTATTCACAGACGTAATAGATATCTGATAAATATTGACTGATCAATTGAAGACAGGATATGTGAGTATTTTGAAAAGAAAAAAATATACAAAAACATTGTGATACAAAGAAACTTAATCTGTCTTGGGATCACAACTGCATCTCTAAAGGCCATGGTGGTGATGCCTCAAGCAGTGCATTATTCACAGGGGATAACTTTGTTGAATGAATGAGCTTATGTTGTTGAAAATAGTCAGTTGTGTTTGGAGGCAGAGCTCCCCGCTGGCTGCTTCCCTGCCTTCTTCCCTCCCTCCCATTGCATGTGGCTCTTCCTGTGAAGCGGAGAAACTGCAGTATGGTGCCTTCTGTGTGTCTCTCTGGTCTTCTCTCTGCACTGTTTGTCGTAGCTACGTTTGTCATTCTGACTTTCCCTCAGTTTTGATTTAGAGGAGAGACAGAACAAGTTGCAGTTGTAGCTGAAAATTAGGCTAGCCAGAAAACATAATACTAAAATGGCATTGTAATTTTCAACCTCTACATTTATGAGTTTGCAGCTTTCTGAGTCTAGCATGAGCTATATTTGAAATGGAATGTTAATTCTTTGGTCATCTTTCTTGGCTCTGGTTTCTGTGGCTTATATTATATTGTGCTGACTTGGGGGATTCTTTGGATTTGTGGAGTGATTGTTGCAGTAATGAAAAATAGGGATCACTGGTGGAAATTAAGGCTATATGTATAAAAAGCCCCCCAAACTATTTAATTCTATAGGAAAAAATATCTGTCAAACTATATTTTGAGGTTTGCCACCCAAATAATAGCTGGTTGGGCTTCCCTGGTGGTGCAGTGGTTGAGAGTCCGCCTGCCGATGCAGGGGACATGGGTTCGTGCCCCGGTCCGGGAAGATCCCACATGCTGCGGAGCTGCTGGGCCCGTGAGCCATGGCCACTGAGCCTGCGCGTCCGGAGCCTGTGCTCCGCAACGGGAGAGGCCACGACAGTGAGAGGCCCGCGTACCGCAAAAAAAAAAAAAAAAAATAGCTGGTTATCTACCTAATACCTGAGTCCCCCCCATAGTAATATCCTTTCTGTGACTTCTTTACAAGCCCTTTATAATTCTGGAGGTTCTTTGATGCTCAGTGTGGTATTAGTACACAGGTGGTGATGAATCAGTGAGGTGGTGAATGACTCATAAAAAAGGAAAACCAAAGATTCCCAGGACAACTCTGAACTAGGAAAAAAAAAAAAAGAATGTTAGACAAATAGGAATCTCATTGTTATGAGATCTACTGATAAAAGTCTATGGGATTAAGGAAACACCAACCACAATTCCTTTATTTACAAGTAATAAATATTTATAGCTTAATTTTTGAGCACATGCTATATGCCAACCACTGTGGTAGGCATCTCAGTTCAAGACTAATTCAAGTTTTCATTTAAACTAGCAAAAATAAGTGAATTAGGGAGACAGGGTTGATAGTATGACCCAATCAAAATAAAATAATAATAGCTGTAACAATTATAATTAATATATATATTAATTGATTTGTCTACAGTGAATGTTGTTGATTCCATTTTACAGAACACAGCCATAGTCACACAACTACAAAGTAAAGGGCAACAAGTAAATCTTGTTGTGTTTGACTTTAAAACTCATTCTCTTTTTATTAAAACCTCTAATTAATATATTGGTAAATACTATTGAATGAACTGATTTAAAAATAGGAGGAACAGAAGAATGTGAAGACAGATTTTACATATTTGGGCTTTATAAATATAATTAATTAAAATATGTGCAATATTCTATTTTTACTGACTTCAATTGTTTCACCATTTTCTCTTCTGAGTCTCTCCTAACTGCAAGTGGGTTAAATCCAGCAACCATTTGGGTGATTTAAATAAACTTCTTCAGAATTCAAGAGTTTTAAAAATATATTGTTTCATTTAAATGACCAAAGAAGTAGGCATATGGAGAAATACATGCATGTCTGTCATGGTCCCATGGAAATAGCTTCTATGTAATAATTATAACTTAGACTAGTTCTCAGTTTTATATAGTGTCAAGGATAATTTATGAACTAATTACATCCCTATTATATTTATCATACTCAACTGTTTTCTTTCTGGAGTAAAGCCTGTAGTGAGAGGGAGGAGTAAAGCTGATCTTCATGGTGCCCGTCTGCTAATATTGAGGCACTTATCAAGTTAATTCTATATAATTCAATTTAGCTAACAAACTAGCCTCAGCTTCCTAATTCCCATTAACTGTAGAAATCTGACATTCGATTTACATTTCTATTCTCTTTTTCAAAAATCTCTGTATTGAGGTATAATAGACAAACAAAAAGCTATAAATCTTTAATACATACAATTTTGTGAGTTTGGAGCTAAGTATATACCCATGAAACCATTACCACAATCAAGGATATAAATTTATCTATTACCTCCAAAATTTTCATCCCACCCCCTTATTATTTTTTATATTGATTTTTCTTTTGTGGTAAGGGAACTTAATGAAAGATCTACTCTCTTAGCTAATTTTAATCTATTCTTCTTATAAAGCTCCTCAAATCAAATGGATAAATGTTATCAGTTGTCAATGAGTCATAGTATTGGATTTAAAAACCTTTTTTCTTTAAAAATATTTTTTCTTTTTTTTAGCGTATTCAATTTTAATTTTAGACGGTAATAAATTGATGCTTTATGGCTTTACTATTCAGATGTAAAGACATCATACAGGCTTTTTGTCATCTCTTGAGTTCAGTTAGTCTCCATTCTCCCTTCCGAATATTAACTGATGGAGCACTGACGGAGGCGCCAGATGCAAATCAAAGTAAAGTGCTGGTTGAGGCTGTCTAGTATAAGCCAGCTCTGAGAACGGTTGAGTTTTATTCCTACTTCTCCACCCCACCCCCTGCCCTCCTTCCCAGTCTGGACCTTGGGGCCTGTCTGAGGGAGAGATACCTTTAGAGCAAACCCTGAAAGCACACTTGCCCATCCAGTGTGGGAGACAGAGTACCAGAGAGAGGTAGGTTTCCATGCAGGCGCTGGTCTCTGCCTCTGCTGTGCTAACCAGATGGAAGCAGGAGAAGAACTAGAGACTGTGTCCTGCATGAGGGCTTGCAGGTCTGAGAGAGAAGAGGCAGGGCCGCATACAGCCAGAAACCCTTAAATGTGGCCATATGTGGAGGAGCAAATGAAGGGGGAGGAGAGAGGAAGCGCTCTCCTGGGAATGGAGTAGAAGTCACTTTACCCACGAGGAGCAAAGGTACACATGTTCTCATTGTTCCTGGAGTTTTATTTCTTTAAGCCAATCAGCCTAACAATTTTAAGTAGACCAAGACTACTTCTCAGGGGAGAAGACCAGACAATTACTGGTATTAGATCAGTTCTTTTCTTACCTTTGGGAAACTACTCCCTCAATACGAATTACTGTTACTTTACATATCCTCCTAGGTGGTGGTGAGCAGTTGAGTCTTGGCTGCAAAAAGGCGCTGAAATGCATTCAAGTAAGACTTTAGTTCAATTACCAAGGCCTTGCTAAAAATTCACCCCCCTGCAGCCAATCTTTATCTCATCTTTACTTACCTATGGTCTCATTGTCCGAGATGGCTTACTCATGCAGGCAAAAAACTGAATGTCCAAAACAACAATGAAACTATATAAGTTGGAAGAGAGAACATTGGAGCTAAAGTGTTCTAAAGTCTTTCTAAAGGGTCAAGATACAATTTTAAGAATTTTAAGTTAAATAAGTATGAAAAAGTCTCACAGCTAGCTAGTAGAAAAATAGTATATAAACTCCAAACCAATAGAGAGTACAGTAGGCAGAATCATGGCTGCTCAAAGATGTCCATGTTCAAATCTCTGGAACCTGTGAATATGTTACTGTATGGTTAGGCCATTCAAGATGGCTGTTCTCTTGCTCTCTGTAGATCCCCCGATTGACTAGTCCCTGCTTCACTCACATGACTATCCAATTCTCTTAATTGTAAGGGCTGTTAATTAGCCCCTGGTTAATTGGCTTCACTCACATGACTATCCAATTCTCTTAATTGTAAGGGGGTTAATTAGCCCCGGTAACTGATGAGCTCACCTGACATCAATTCCCCCCTTTAAATGGTAGCCTCCCTCTGTCCTGAGTAGCCAAGACTGCTGCTACAGCCTGCCTGCAGTCTGCTGCACACCATGGGGTGTTGCTCCAGGACCTTGCTTCAGACATGTAAGTTCCTCCATCAGTTAAACCATTGAGGTCTCTTTTGCTGCTCTCCGGGCTCTTTCTTCTGTCTCGAGGCTGGGCATCTACAAGGCTTGCAGGCCTGCGGGTGCAGCCCAGCAGTTACCTTACATGGCAAAGAGACTTTGCAGATTTAAGATTACAGGCCTTGAGATGGGGAAATTATTCTGCATCATTCCTGTGGGTGCGATCTAATCACAGGACTCCATAAAACCAGAGAACCTTTCTGGTTGCAGAGAACCAGAGAGATGCCAGTGTGAGAAGCACCCAGTCTCCATTGCTAGATTTGAAGGTGGAAGGAGACCACAGCCAAGGAATGGGTGACCTTAGCCATCTTTCTCAAGAATGGATTTGATTGATAATGTATTTTTGGTTGATATCTTTTTGTCATTGCTTTACTTTTAGCCTTGTTAAGTTATATTGTAGATATATCTCTTGTAAACAGCATGCAGTTCTTTAAAAAAAAATCAGTCTGGGGCTTCCCTGGTGGCGCAGTGGTTGAGAGTCCACCTGCCGATGCAGGGGACACGGGTTCGTGCCCCGGTCCGGGAAGATCCCACATGCCACGTTACGGCTGGGCCTGTGAGCCATGGCCGCTGAGCCTGTGTGTCCGGAGCCTGTGCTCCACAATGGGAGAGACGGGAGAGGCCGCAACAGTGAGAGGCCCGCATACCGCAAAAAAAAAAAAAAAAAAAGAATCAGTCTGAAAACTTCTATATTTTCACTGGTAAGACTAGTACATGTACATTTACATATGTTGTATTAGTATTTTTGTACATATTTCGACTATTTTACTGCTTTCCTGCTTTTCTATTTTTTTCTTCTTGCCGTTTGTTGAGGTGTTTTTCCTCTCCAGGTTTTTTTCTCTGTAGTCTTTTATTGAAGACATAACAAATTACCACAGTCAGCTGCTTAAACAATACAAATTTATTATATATCAGGAGTCCAACACAGATTTCATCAGGCTAAAATCAAGGTGTTGGTAGGGAAGGCTACATTTCTTTGTGGAGGCTTTAGGGGAGAATCCATCTCCCTGCCTGTTCCAGCTCTTGAGGCCTCAAGGAAAGAGAAGCCTGGCTATCTCAACCGACCCACTAGCCAAATGCAGCAGTATGACCCATCCCAGGTGAAACCACTCCCCAGCCAACCTATATGATCTTGAGAAGTTGTCTGTAGTTTTAAGCCACTACATTTTGGGGTGGTTTGTTATGCAGCAACAGATAACAGCGGCACTATTAATATATTTTTGTGGCCCTTTACTTTCTTTGTGTGCTATCTTCACTTTTAAATAATACATATGATTCCTAAAGCCTATCTTATTTTCCCTCCAAAATGCATTTTAACTATTATCTACTGAACAATTAAGCAGTGAAGACGTGACAGAGGAACTTGCTTAGAGTAATTAATCACAGTAATCAACGCTTTGTCTCCTGTAGGCACTTAAAGAGAAAATGAAACTGCATTTTTTTTCACATTGCTTCTTGTTCACTGCCGATGTGTTTTATATTTTCTTTAAGAGCTTTGGTTCTTGAAGACGTTTCCAGAGTTTAGCATAAACAATCATGGGTTAGTTTGGCTTTATAATATTTTAAACAATGTGAGCTAAAAAAGTGACGAGTTTTAACTGTATCTTTGAAGCCATATAAAATGCTAGAAGTGACTCACTTGCTTCAAAATAAAAAGTCCATTTATTACAAGCCCTATCAGACTAAAATGAACAACTTTTGTTATTTAAAAATTTTAAAAGCCAGCCATAAGTTATATCCAGTTGTAAGTAAGGATATTTGTACCATTATATCCTTAGCTAAGTTTGTCTCATTGGTGAATGGTGCGGCCTCTCCCGTCGCGGAGCACAGGCTCCGGACGCGCAGGCTCAGCGGCCATGGCTCACGGGCCCAGCCGCTCCGCGGCATGTGGGATCTTCCCGGACCGGGGCACAAACCCGCGTCCCCTGCATCGGCGGGCGGACTCTCAACCACTGCGCCACCAGGGAAGCCCAACAGCAATTTTTTATCTTATTTTGTGTGCCAGATAAACTGAATTACTCCAACTAATCTGATTTTACCTTGCGTTTGCAAATGTTAGTCTTGAGGATTTGTGATTATGCTCCGTTTTGCTAATATTAATAGCAACATTATTTGTGGTGTGGTGTGGAAGGAGCACAGACCCAAGAGTCGTGTGAGCTGGGTGTTCCGTCCTGAGGATGCCACAGACCAGCTGTGTGATCTTTGGAGAGTTACCTCTCTGGGCCTTGTTTCCTTGTTAGTAAAATGAGGAAATTCAGGTGATCTCCATCTCTAAAAATCCATTAATTCTGTGGCTTCAGAGGGGAGAACGCATAGCTCTGATGTATCCTCTAAGAGGAAAGTGTGATTTTAAAAGTTAGCAGGGTGTTCGCTAGCCATATGCATCTTCAGGTAAGAAGACATTTAGTTCTTTTTATATCATTCATGCTGTGAATAAAGTGTTAATAGAAGAATTTATATTATTTCCAAATCAGTGCTGAACTGACTGCATGGCATACACATGTTAAAGTCTAAGAGACCAAAAATCAAACTAATATGTTTAATGCAACTCTTTAGAGAATTGTTTTCTTTTACAAAGCGTATGCTAAGAAATAGAAATCTGAAACACCTGTGTTTTATAATGTGGACATATTTAAAATGAGTCGTAACTTTTTTCCTTCTAAGCTTTTATTATTTTTCTAGATTGGGTACCTAATTTTTATTTCCTTGTGAAAAAATAGTAAACTTCCATTGTATACATTTTTAAGAGACCATTGATACACTTGTGTTTACAATTCACTTTGATGTTTGATCTAGGATTTTTAAGGAAATTACCACTGCTTGGGAATTATAAGTAAAAACTGCCAAAGTATTTTTATCTTTAAATTTATTCTTTATTTCTTTATAGAACATTAGCCCTGATTAAACCAGATGCAGTATCAAAAGCAGGAGAAATAATTGAAATCATAAGCAAAGCTGGATTTACTCTAACCAAACTCAAAATGATGACACTTTCAAGGTAAATTTTTTGAGCATTTTCAGTTATGTAATGTCTGGTTCCTTTTTTCAAAAAAAAAATCATCTATCTTTCATGTCATTGTTTAAAATCTTCCACAGAATGACAAAGAATAGTATAGTAATCTTATTCGAATGAGGAAATGGAAGACAACAGGTAATCAGATGCGTAAAGGATGATTGAACTCTCAGCAAATAGGAGTTGTCAGGTTATACTATTAACTATTTATTAGACATGAACTCTTCATTGTCTTTCATAACCCCATCTGCTTTTATAACACCAGTGTTTCATAGTTGTAATCTCTTCTTTTATACAGTGTAACACATTGTATAAAAATTAGAGAAGAAATTAATTAGATTATTTCTATTTGACAAGGGAATGTTACTGTTGAGGTTTTCAAAAGTCATGTGTTTGGAAATGTTTTAGTTCCTTCCAATATATATAATTGGCAGATATGCCTATTTACTGCTCTGAAAAGCAAGCCATTCTATCTGACCAGATATTTTCTAAGTTATTTAATGAAAATAAGACTTAGTGTTACGGGCTTCCCTGGTGGCGCAGTGGTTGAGAGTCCGCCTGCTGATGCAGGGGACACGGGTTCGTGCCCCGGTCCGGGAAGATCCCACATGCCACGGATTGGCTGGGCCCGTGAGCCATGGCTGCTGAGCCTGCGCGTCTGGAGCCTGTGCTCCGCAACGGGAGAGGCCACAACAGTGAGAGGCCCGCGTGCCGCAAAAAAAAAAAAAAAAAAAAAAAAGATCTAGTGTTAGGTAGGGACATTCATGTAGCTGTTAGGCAGGGCTGGACCCAGCAGTTTTCTTAGGTTACTTCACTGATTTGTGTGTGTTTGCTTAGGTGTCTTCTCACTGATGTTCCTGGCTCTTTAACCCATGGGACGGTTGCTTTTTTGTCTCTGTGAGGACAGGGACAATGGAGAGCAGTAGATAGTGTAGCTTTGATAAGTCTGATCCCTAGAAACCTTAACAAAACATCCTCATTTTTACCCCAGTAATGACATAATTTGAATTTTTCCCCTATGTAAGATCTCCCAGTTTACATATATTCTAGAAAGGCAGGCGTCTTCTATTTCAGAGCACAGAGTCTAGAGCCAGATTGCTTGTAACTGCACCGCTTACTAGGTTGTGACTCTGAACAACTTACCTCTGTGCTTCAGTTTCTTCATCTGCAAAATGGAGGTTATAACATCACCTGTATCATAAAGTTGTTATGAGGGTTATGTGAGTTTAATAAAAGTAAAGTGCTTTGAAAAACCGTGGCACATAGTAGGTGTATATAGGTGTTAGCTATTAGTGGTAGTAGTGTAGTACTAGTGATATCCCTATTATTTAGTAGAAACCGAGGTCATGATCCTTTATGAGCATAGTTACATTTGTCCCATTTCTGTCTGTATCGAGAATGCTTGGCCTCACAGCAGGCTATGGGACTGAATTCTGGAGAGATGACTTTGAATAATTTTAGTGAGATTAAGACTTGTTTATGTCTCTGTACTTCCAGTGTTTGATAATTTGGTGTCAAACTTTCCACAATAAAGTTGCCCAAGAAAACTTAACAGCTTTTTAAATTGTTTATAGCACCTCATACATCTCTATTAATATTACTGTCAAGTCTTGGATTTTACCCAGTTTAAAAGCTAATAAGTTAATCTGTTACTCTCTCAGGGATGCTAGCAGAAGATGTGAGACTTCTGAGTCAGAGACAGAGGGCTTGAGTATGGTTCAGTGAGCAGCATGAACATCATGTTTCTGTTGGTTCCCTTTGCTTTCATGTCCTGTGGGAATAATATGATATGGGCCCGGGGGTGGATGTTGTATACACAGTTGATTGCATCACCTCTGAGGAGCGTTGAACTTTTAGGTTACCCACTGTTTCATTAACGAGCAGTAAACAAGCCTTCTCTTTGTACTGAAGAGACATGACCTCATCCCTCAAAGTTGCTCATTATAAACATAACTCCAAGAAATGGCTAGGATAAAGAGTAGCTGGGGCCTTGCATTCTTGGCATACCCAATAAGACATGTTAGGAGTGCCAGAGACCCATGGAGGAGTATCTCCCAATGCTTAAATCTTTTCTAAACTTATTTGCTCAAATGTCAGTTCCTCCCTCATGACAGTATCTGAAAGGCAGAAGCTGAGTTCCATCTGACTTTGTACTTCTAGTTCTTAGATCAGTGCCTGATTCAAAGTAGGCACTAAGTAAGTATTTCATAAAAGAATTAACAGGGGCCTCCCTGGTGGCGCAGTGGTTGAGAGTCCGCCTGCCGATGCAGGGGACACGGGTTCGTGCCCCGATCCCGGAGGATCCCACATGCCGCGGAGCGGCTGGGCCCGCGAGCCATGGCCGCGGAGCCTGTGTGTCCGGAGCCTGCGCTCCGCAACGGGAGAGGCCACAGCAGTGAGAGGCCCGCGTACCGCAAAAAAAAAAAAAAAAAAAAAAAAAAAAAAAAAGAATTAACAGATCTTTGTGACAATGGTGAGTTTCTTTATAAAAACACAACAAAACAAAACATAACAAAATAACAAGAAAAAGACTTCTCTAGGTGGTGATGCACTTGTTAATCTTTCTCTCCATCTAAACTTTTTAAGGGAGGAATTAAATAAGAATGATGAGAAAAAAATTCATGAACTCTTATCTTGGTTTCAGTTATAGATTTTCAGTGTAAATATCTATGGGGTTGGTGACATATTAGAAGAAAGCAATTAAGATACTTCCAGTAATTAATATTTTTCTTTTCACTGATATTAAACATTATGATTTTTCTTAGTAGTTCAGTTGTGTTGAAGTTTAGAATTGGTCATATTAGTAGTCTCGCTGCCAGCTCTTGTAAAATACTCCCCACTTGAGGTTTTTTAGACACTCAGTTTTACCTCATTTTAGGCTGCAATACAGAATATCCAAATCATTTTTATGAATTCTTTTCCTTACCCTCTAGACTTTTTTTTTTTCTGAAGTTGGTAATAGTAAGGTCATAAGCAATCAGAGATTTGGGTTCAAATCTCCCTGTCCTTCTTCCCTTACCAGGACTTTGACCTGGACAAGTTATGTAATCATGCTGAACTTCATTATTTTCAAATGTAAAATGAAGATGATCATACCTATTCAGTATATTGTTACTTCATTATTTTCAAACGTAAAATGAAGATGAGCATACCTATTTCAGTATATTGTTACTTCATTATTTTCAAATGTAAAATGAAGATGATCATACCTATTTCAATATATTATTATGAGGAATAATAAAATTTAATGTTGGGCATATAATAGCCTGTAGAAAAATGAGTTTTCTTCCCCTTCCATTTCTTGGGATGAATTTCATTTTCTGTACTTGCATAGTATACTTTCATAATCTTTTCATGGCCAAAGAGAATATTTTAGTACACTTGGTTTGAATAAAAGTATATCCTGATATGGCTTATTAAGTAAATTCATTTTGTAATGGGCCTATAAGATCTTAAAGCATTGCATACTAAATTACCAAGCCTGAAAGGTTAATCTTTTGTTAGGGGATACTTTAATTTGCTATTTTAAAAAGTTGATGTTGACATATATTTGTCATATACTATGAATTCAGTTTAAAGCCTTTGAGAAAACTGTACAAGTTTGAGACACTTGGTTTGATTAACCGAAAAGTCTAAATAACTTTTAAAATCAGTGTAAAAGTCCGTTATCCTTTCATTGTCTCTATAGTTGTGGGACTATAAATTTAAAAGTAAATCCTGATTGCCCTTAATAAATTCAGATTTCTGAATATCTCCATATTATCCATTTTTGGGGGGATATAAGTTCAAGATTTCGTTTTTAATACATTAAAAACCTATAAGAATACACTGATATGCGTAATTTGTCAAGCAGTTTTTAAAAACACAAGTATATAGTCTTTCTTTTAGAGCGATCTAAGGAAGAAAACAATAACTATTAAATTAAAATTCTAGCCTAACCTCTCAGGTTTAAAGCCTGTAGAAGGAGGTAACAAATTTTGAATTTGAAGATGGCTTTGCATTTTTTGATGTAAATTATTTGAACTTTAAAGAACAAATAATTTTTATTGGTCCTATGTTAAACTTTGGTTTTAGAACGTTAAAGATGCTAGTGAAAAGGACGATAGTAGATTTGAACATGAGTAATAAAGTAAATATTGCCTCTTCTGTTCATTTTAATTTTACATCTTAGCATAGATATCCATACTAGCAAAAATTTGAAAAGAGGGGAGATTTGAGCAGAATACTTGGTGAAAAGTCCTTAACTCACATACAGATCACATAGAGAATTTCATATTTTATTAATGTAAGTTAAAATAATTTCCTTACATAATTCTTAACTATTGTCATTTTGATTATTTTATAGGAAAGAAGCAACAGATTTTCATATAGATCATCAGTCAAGGCCCTTTTTAAAGTAGGTACTGAAATTGGGGCTCGTGGGATATAATGGAGGATATCGTGGAAAACTAAAGAGTTATAACTTTACAATTCAAAAATTTGTTACATGAGAATAATTTGTCAAAAAGTCCTTAGCAACATTTTGCAACTGCAGAGAGCTTTGTTTCTAAGAATTGTTTTTTTCTCTCCTTTTATTAGTTGAAAATTCTCTTATCATTAAATAAACATATTAAACTTTAATCAGAAGCAAATAAAATGTTTTGTTTAAATCATAAGGAGCATAGCTTTCTTTTTAGATTTCAGTAGATTAAAAATAGAGAGATAATTACATTTTATGTTGAATATTTGTTGTGTTTTAAACTCTTATTTTAGCATTCTCGATGTATATAAAACATTGTTCTAAGAACCTTTGTATGTTAACTAAGTTGTTTGATATATGTTTTGTTCTTTGAAATATAGCAACAAATATGTTAGAAACTGAAACTATGTTCTAAACATTTGGGTTGTATTTAAAGTTAAGTGAATATTTTACACCTCATATTGCTATTGACAAAGGAGGAATACTTACTTTGCTAATAAAGAAGGATTAGCCAAGCTGCTGCAATAGAAATGCTATTTGGTGTCCTGTACAGAATAGTGCCTTATTAAAGAAAATTTTTACATAAGAAAATCATTATGGTATAGATTATTTTAAACCAAGCATTATAAAAATGTTCTCAAACCTTGTGTAGAATAAGCATCTACAATTGTCTTGGAAATTATTCTTTGTTATAGTCTTTGTATGTGTTTATAGCATTACAGCTTCTAGTGTAATGTATTATATGTCACTAGACCAACTCAATGCTTATTGACTGAAAATTCATTGTCATTCTTTGAATTCTAATAGATCTACACAAAAATAATTAAGTAAATTCTTACTGCAAATATATTACAATACATCACTCATCACTTTCTCTACTGCAATTTCATTTGACTGCAGTGGTAAACCACGTGAAAATAAAAAGATTCTTCTGTACCTTTCAGAGCAATGCAGAAAGCATAGATCAAAAATATGCATTTTAAGTTAATGAAATAGTCTTAGTTCAATGAAAGATTGATATTTCTGCTAATAGTAATTGACAACACTAGTGATTTATAGACACTTGGGCCACTGTAAGGCACTCAATTTATGAAAATTTTATCTTGCCTATGTAAAGTTCACTATGTCCAGTAGTTCTGAGATCATGCTCATGAGTATGTGTTGAAATACTCAAATTGTAATATATCCTTGTTGTTAAGAGAGGTACCTAGGTTGATAGAAAAATGAAGCAAATCAATCTTTCACCTGTTTCACAGTGAGCTGATCCAGTTTATCACCAGTGGTCCTATAATTGCTATGGAGATTTTAAGAGATGATGCTATATGTGAATGGAAAAGACTTCTTGGACCTGCAAACTCTGGACTGGCCTGTACAGATGCTCCTGGAAGCATTAGAGCCCTCTTTGGAACAGATGGCATAAGAAATGCAGCTCATGGCCCTGATTCTTTCGCTTGTGCTGCCAGAGTAAGGTGTTTTTAAACTACTTCAATTCTGTTTTGGTTTTGTTAAATGTTTGATGTCAGAGTAAAGCATTTTGTCACTGCTGACTTAGGGTGGATTTATACAGGTGGTCTAGCAGTAGAGAAAACCTTTGACCTTTTGCCTAGGATTAACAGTGTTTCAGTGATATGTCTCCTTTGAGAACTGGTAACCTGCTCATGGTCAGAATAAGTTTTCTCCAATGAAAATACTTATTGTCCCATTTTGTTCCAAAGATTTAAATTACTGAGGCTCATCAGTGTGTGACTTATTCATCTAAGAATACCAGTTTATGGAAAGTGAATATTCAAAAAGAAGACATCATTTGATACATTCTTTCTTTGACTGAGACTTGACACCATGTTTTCAAGCTTAACATCCTTTTCTTTTCCTATATATAGCTAGTGTTTATGAAAAAGTTTTCCTACTCCTTATTTTAAATCCGTATAAATAAGGTATTATTACACTGGGTTTATACTGATGTTGAATTAATGAAGTGCAAGTTAATTCTTAGCATTGTGAGAAGTTTCTTAGCTAATTTAAGATGGTTTTTAGTCTGGTCATATTTGTAATGGAATAATATTAGAGTTTTATGATACAGTTGACCCTTGAACAACGTGGGGGTTAGGGATTCCAAACCACTGCACAGTCGAAAATCTGCCTGTAATTTATAGTACTCCCTCCGCAGCCACATTTCCTCCCTATCCAAGTTTCCTTGGCATCCAATCACAGATCATGTAGTACTGTACTATTTACTGTTGAAAAAAATCTGCATATAAGTCGACCAGTGAACTGTTCAAACTTGTGTTGTTCAAGGGTCAACTGCTAGTTGATATATATTTTTTCTTCTCCTTACAACTCTGTCCATAAATCCTTTTGGCCTTTCTTTCAAATTAGACCTTGAGTTTGATCACTGTGGTCTAAATCACTGTTATATTTTATCGACTATTGCAAAAAGCTTCCTAATTCTTCTTTACCTTCTTCTCTTACACTCAATTTATGAAAAATTTACCTTTCCCAGGTAAAATTAACTATGTCCAAGTGATCTTTTAAAAATAAATCAGATTAACAATTCAGCTATTAAACTCTAGTGAACTTTTGTCTCTTATAAAATCTAAGTATTATAGCATGCAAAGCTCTACCTGATCTGGTCCCTGTCAATTTCTATAACATCATCTACAACCAGTCTCTCCCTTACTCACTCTGTCTCAGGTATTCTGACCATCTTGCTATTTTTAGAATAGCATATTGCCACCTGGCTTATTTAGTTAACAGCAGAGAATGAGCTGATGAGGTCACAAGTAATCAGGGAGATATCACATGGTTTGAAGACCACGATAGCACAAGACTTTTGTCTTCTTCTCTGAGGAAAGTGGAGAGCTGTTGCAGGGATTTGAACAGAGGACCGACAAGCTTGACTTGCCGTTTAAAAAATATCGCTCTGGCTGCTGCATTGAGAATAGACTGTAGAGGGCAAGAGTAGCAACAGGAGCCCAGTTAAGAGGATATTGCAAATAATTCAGAGAGATGATGGCTTGGACCAGGGTAGTAGCAATGAGTGGAGTACTTAGATGTATTTAAAAATATATTTTAGTGGTTGAAGGTCAAATGATCAAAATTTCCTTCCAGGTTGAATGTATAGTATGAGAAAAAGAGAGATGTCTAGGATTACTCCAAAGTTCTTGGACTGACCAACTGAAAGGATAAAATTGACATAAACTGAAATAAGGAAGGCTATGGCTAGAGTCAGTATGGATGGAAAATAAGAGGCTACACTTTGGACACTGAAAACTTAACATATGTGTTAGTTATCCAAGTAGAGAGATTGAAGAAAAAACTGAATATGTGAGTTTGGGGGAGAGGTCTGGAAACCATGTGAAACTGGTTGAGATTACCAAGGAGAGTGTAGCTAGAGAAGGAAAGAGAACAGAGCTGGAAACTTTATGTCCTGGTAAAGGGTTAAAGAGGAGAAAGAAGCAAAGGAGGTAAAGGAGGAGCCTTTAGTGAGGTAGAAGGAAAAAATTCAGAGATAGTTGTGCCCTGGAGCCAAGTGAAGAAAATATTCTATGGGGAGAGAATGATCAGTAGTGTCAAATGAGGCAGATGTATCAAGTAAGAAGGGGAATTGAAAATTAGATTTTGCAATGCATAGGTCATTGGTAAACTTGGTAAGATCAATGTTGATGGAGAGTTGGAGGCAAAGCCCTGCTTGGAGTGGATTTAAAAGAAAATTGGAGGGCTTCCCTGGTGGCGCAGTGGTTGAGAGTCCGCCTGCCGATGCAGGGGATACGGGTTCGTGCCCCGGTCTGGGAGGATCCCACATGCCGCGGAGAGGCTGGGCCCGTGAGCCATGGCCGCTGGGCCTGTGCGTCCGGAGCCTGTGCTCCGCAATGGGGGAGGCCACAACAGTGAGAGGCCCACGTACAGCAAAAAAAAAAAAAAAAAAAAAAGAAAAGAAAATTGGAGGACAGGAATTCTAGACAGTGAATCTAGACAACTCTTTTGGGGCAGTTTTTGTTGCAGAGGTGAGCAGAGAAATGAGGTGGTAGCTATGAGGAAAAGCAGGGTCAAATTTTTTTTAAGATGAGAATTACGGATGTGAAAAATTGATGATTGGGGAAAAGGGGGAAACTTACTGTAGCAGTGTCATTGATTAGGTGAGAGGGAATGGAAATTAGAGACCAGATTGACTGCACAGTGGTGCGTAGGTACTTGTCTTTAGCAGCAAATGGGAAGGCAGAGTATGTGGGTTTTGATGCTGATTCTTATTGCCTCAGTTTTCTCAATAGGAAAGTAGGAAGCAAGGTCAAAAACAGCTAAACAGCTAAAAGTGAGGATGAGAGAGAAGGTGTTGGTTGGTTAAAAGAGAGAGGATGTGAAATAATCATCTGAAAGACTAGGCAAAGGAAGAGATTAGGGAAATACGGTATGATTGCTATACTGAATGAATGGCTCACCTGAAGTTCATGGTCATGAACTATGAGTGTGGATGTTCTCCAGCCATGTTCAGTTGCATGAGTGTAGGTGCAGAGTAGGTGAAGGGTTGCTTTAGCCATGGCTGCGGTTTTGTGAAGCAAGTATGATAGGAGGGTTGTGGTTGTCAAAGGTATATGCAAGAGTGATTATAGTCCCTGACCTTTGATCTTATTTGTAGACATTTACTATAAATGTAGTATTATTTTCAATTGTTAAATGCCAATCAGATATTGTAAGATATTATAAAAATGATTGCATAAATAATTAATGAAGGAAATTATTGGGGGCTGAACTGAAAAGTCATTGATACGTTCCTCCTATTTCCCCCATGACCATCTCACCCCATCCCTTTCTCTGTTCTTGATTTTCACCAGTTCATTTAATAAATTTGAGCACAAATGTACCTGTCAGATTTTAGATAACTTAGGCTCTGTATGTATTTATACATTAGACGATTCCACCATGGAGTTCCATGAGGGCAGGGGTTTTTTTTTTTCTGTTTTGTTTTGATTATTAGAATCTGCCTGCTACATAATAAATGCTCAGTAAATACTTATCAGGAGAATTCATTCATCCAATAAATTGGTCATTAAGCTCCCTAGCTACTTTCTGTTAGTAAAAAATATTTTTTCAAAGTTTTTTTTAAAGAAAAACCTTTGATATAATATAAATAAAATGGGAAAAGTGTCAGCATATCACTTTGGTATTTTTCTCGAGATGCTTTACCTTACAGATATTCTTTGCCTTTTACCATACCATGAACCTTGACTCTAAGTCCAGCTATACCATATCTTTATCGGATAGTGATATAGGTTGTACATTTATTTCAATAATACATTGATGCTGAAAATAAGTGGATTTAGAAATGCAAGGGAAGTTTGTTTTTTTTTTTTTTTTTTGTGGTACGCAGGCCTCTCACTGCTGTGGCCTCTCCCGTTGTGGAGCACAGGCTCTGGACGCACAGGCTCAGTGGCCATGGCTCACGGGCCTAGCCGCTCCGTGGCATGTGGGATCTTCCCGGACTGGGGCACGAACCCATGTCCCCTGCATCGGCAGGCAGACTCTCAACCACTGTGCCACCAGGGAAGCCCGCAAGGGAAGTTTTATACATTAACATGGTAAAGCTAGACTCATCTTAAGTATATATATTTGTGTGTTTTGATGCATGCACACACGTAATGCATGTGCTAAGCTTGGTAGAAAAATTCCTACCTGCAGATACAGTTTGCAGAATGACTTTTCCCCACGTTTTTTTTGTAGTGGAGGACCTTCTACAACTTTAGCTACCATAATCCTTCCTTCAAAGAAGTGTCTTAAACATATTTGTTTCTGTTTTGCTCACTTAAATTTTCTCAGCTATTTCTGACATTCACCTCAGAAATACCCCATTATTTGTATGAACCCGTTAGGTTATACATATTCTTGATGTTTGTCTTGGGAAGAGTGAGTATTGTGGACATTATGTTAGCTGACTAGCTATCAAGGAGAAATACTGCAGCTGGAACATGTAGCATACATGAGGAAGCAAGGACCATAGATATTGACAAAAGATTGAAAAACACTATACAAGCAGTCCCAAATAACCTCTTTTTTTTTTTTTTTTTTTTTTTTTTTTTTTTTTTTTTTTTTTTTTTGCGGTATGCGGGCCTCTCACTGTTGTGGCCTCCCCCGTTGCGGAGCACAGGCTCCGGACGCGCAGGCTCAGCGGCCATGGCTCACGGGCCCAGCCGCTCCGCGGCATATGGGATCCTCCCAGACCGGGGCACGAACCCGTATCCCCTGCATCGGCAGGCGGACTCTCAACCACTTGCGCCACCAGGGAGGCCCCCAAATAACCTCTTTTTGACCTTGAATTCCTATCAGTTACTATGTAATCTTTTTATCCTTCTTTCCCAGATTTCACCAAAGCCTAGACTATACTCACTGTTTTCAGTTGCCTTTGACTACATTGAGAGCAGTCATTACAATTTGGCTTCATCCTTTCATTCCACTGAAATCATTTTGGCTAAGATAACCCATATCCTCTTAATTATAAAATCCAAGGAAAAATTTTCATTTCTTATTTTACTGTATCTACTGTGTTTTACTGCAACATTTAACAGGTTTGAACACTTTCTCCTTTTTGAAATGTTCCACAATATTTTAATTCTGTGATATCTCACTATCCTTTTTTGCTTTATATTTAGCAGATCACAATCTATGTCTTATTAACTGGCATTTTTTCCCTTCACCTATCCTTTGGTAGTGTTGGTGTTGTACAGGCTTTGTTCCCTGGTCTACTACTATTATTGCTCTCAGTCTCCTGGTCTGTAATATGAGGTAATAGTTATAAGTACATCATAGTGTTCTTCTAAGGATTAAGTGAAATTATTTAAGTGCTTGGCATAGTGCTTGGAATGTGGTATTTAATAGATGTTATCTATTGATATTATTATTGTTTCATTTTCATGGTGCTTCCCAAATATATATGTTATACTGCATATAATATCAATATATAAAAATCATTAGTATTCTTGATATACTTGAAATAACCAATTAGAAATATGATTTTAAAAGATTCCCATTCTTTTTTTCTTTTTTTAAACTTTTTATTATAGTTGCTGTACAATGTTGTGTTAGTTTCTACTGTACAGCAAAGTGAATCAGCTATATGTATACATATATCTCCTATGTTTTGGATTTCCTTCCCACTTAGGTCACCACAGAGCATTGAGTAGAGTTCCCTGTGCTATACAGTAGGTTCTCATTAGTTATCTATTTCATACAGAGTTAAAAGATTTCCACTCAATGGTGAAAAACTATATGACACCTAAGATGAACCTAACAAAAGATGTGGGAGATCTTTTTTAAGAAAACTATAAATTTTATTTTAGGTAGTAAGAAAAGAAATAAATGAACATATATACATGTTCATGGATGGGAAGATTCAGTATCATAAAGATGTCAGTTCTTTCCAAGTTGATCTATAAGTTCAGTGCAATTCCAGTCAAAATCCTAGCAAAGTTTTTCATTGAAACTTTAAAAAAAACCTCATGTGAAAGAAGCAAAACAGGTCCTGAACCAAGATGGTGGAGTAGAAGGACGTGTTCTCACTCCCTCTTGTGAGAACACCAGAATCACAACTAGCTGCTGGACAGTCATCGAGAGGAAGACACTGGAACTCACCAAAAAAGATACCCCACATCCAAAGACAAAGGAGAAGCCACAGTAAGACAGTAGGAGAGGTGCAATCACAGTAAAATCAAATCCAGTAACTGCTGGGTGGGTGACTCACAGACTGGAGAAAACTTATACCACAGAAGTCCACCCACTCAAGTGAAGGTTCTGAGCCCCATGTCAGGCTTCCCAATCTGGGGCTCTGGCAATGGGAGGAGGAATTCCTAGAGAATCAGACTTTGAAGGTTAGTGGGATTTGATGGCAGAACTTTGACAGGACTGGGGGAAACAGAGACTCCACTCTTGGAGGGCATACACACAGTAGTGTGCACATCGGGACCCAGGGGAAGGAGCAGTGACCCCAGGGGAGACTGAACTAGACCTACCTGCTAGTGTTGGAGGGTCTCCTGCAGAGGCAGGAGGGAGGCTGTGGCTCACTGTGGGGACAGGGACAAGGACACTGGCAGCAGAAGTTCTGGGAAGTACTCCTTGGCATGAGCCCTCCCAGAGTCTGCCATTAGCCCCACCAAAGAGCCCAGGTAGGCTCCAGTGTTGGGTTGCCTCAGGCCAAACAACCAACAGGGAGGGAACCCAGCCCCACCCATCAGCAGTCAAGCAGATTAAGGTTTTACTGAGCTCTGCCCACCATAGAAACAGTCAGCTCTACCCACCACCAGTCCCTCCCATCAGGAAACTTGCATAAGCCTCTCAGATAGCCTCATCCACAAGAGGGCAGGCAGCAGAAGCAATAAGAACTACAGTCCTGCAGCCTGTGGACCAAAAATCACATTCACAGAAAGATAGAAAAAATAAAAAGGCAGAGAGCTATGCACCAGAAGAAGGAACAAGATAAAACCGCAGAAAAACAACTAAATGAAGTGGAGATAGGCAACCTTCCAGAAAAAGAATTCACAATAATGATAGTGAAGATGATCCAGAACCTCGGAAAAAGAATGGAGGCAAAGATGGAGAAGATGCAAGAAATGTTTAACAAAGATCTAAAAGAATTAAAGAACAAACAAACAGAGATGAACAATACAATAACTGAAATGAAAACTACACTAGAAGGAATCAGTAGCAGAATAACTCAGGCAGAAGAATGGTTGAGTGACCTGGAGGACAGAATGGTGGAAATCCCTGCTGCGGAACAGAATAAAGAAAAAAAAAATGAAAAGAAATGAAGATAGCCTAAGAAACCTCTGGGACGATATTAAATGCAACAGTATTCGCATGATAGGGGTCCCAGAAGGAGAAGAGACAGAGAAAGGACCCAAGCAAATATTTCAAGAAATTATAGTCAAAAATATCCCTAACATGGGAAAGGAAATAGCCACCCAATTCCAGGAAACGCAGAGACTCCCATACAGGATAAACCCAAGGAGAAACACGCTGAGACACATAGTAATCAAATTGGCAAAAATTAAAGACAAAGAAAAATTATTGAAAGCAGCAAGGAAAAAATGACAGGTAACATACAAGGGAACTCCCATAAGGTTAACAGCTGATTTCTCAGCAGAAACTCTACAAGCCAAAAGGGAGTGGCATGGTATACTTAAAGAGATGAAAGGGAAGAACCTACAACCAAGATTACTCTACCCACAAGGATCTCATTCAGATTTGATGGAGAAATCAAAAGCTTTACAGGCAAGGAAAAGCTAAGAGAGTTCAGCACCACCAAACCAGCTCTACAACAAATGCTAAAGGAACTTCTCTAAGTGGGAAACACGAGAAGAAATGGACCTACAAAAACAAACCCTAAACAATTAAGAAAATGGTAATAGGAACACACATATCGATAATTACCTTAAACGTGAATAGATTAAATGCTCCAACCAAAAGACACAGGCTTGCTGAATGGATACAAAAACAAGACCCATATATATGCTGTCTACAAGAGACCCACTTCAGACCTAGGGACACATACAGACTGAAAGTGAGGGGATGGAAAAAGATATTCCCTGCAAATAGAAATCAAAAGAAAGCTGGAGTAGCAATACTCATATCAGATAAAATAGACTTTAAAATAAAGAATGTTCCAAGAGACCAGGAAGGACACTACATAATGATCAAGGGATCAATCCAAGAAGAAGATATAACAATTATAAATATATATGCACCCAACATAGGAGCACCTCAATACATAAGGCAACTGCTAACATGTATAAAAGAGGAAATCGAAAATAACAAAATCATAGTGGGGGACTTTAACACCTCACTTACACCAATGGACAGATCGTCCAAAATGAAAATAAATAAGGAAAGAGAAGCTTTAAATGACACAATAGACCAGATAGATTTAATTGATATTTATAGGAAATTCCATCCAAAAACAGCAGATTACACTTTCTTCTCAAGTGTGCATGGAACATTCTCCAGGATAGATCTCATCTTGGGTCACAAATCAAGCCTCGGTAAATTTAAGAAAATTGAAATCATATCAAGCATCTTTTCTGACCACAATGCTATGAGATTAGAAATGAATTACAGGAAAAAAACGTAAAAAACACAAACACATGGAGGCTAAACAATACGTTACTAAATAACCAAGAGATCACTGAAGAAATCAAAGAGGAAATCAAAAAATACCTAGAGACAAATGACAATGAAAACACTATGATCCAAAACCTATGGGATGCAGCAAAAGCAGTTCTAAGAGGGAAGTGTATAGCTATACAAGCCTACCTCAAGGAACAAGAAACATCTCAAATAAAGAATGTAACCTTACACCTAAAGGAACTAGAGAAAGAACAAGAAACAAAACCCAATAAAATGGACAACCTAGAAGAAACAGACAAATTCTTAGAAAGGTATAACCTTCCAAGACTGAACCAGGAAGAAATAGAAATATGAACAGATCAATCACAAGTAATGAAATTGAAACTGCGATTACAAATCTTCCAACAAACAAAAGTCCAGGACCAGATGGCTTCACAGGTGAATTCTGTCAAACATTTAGAGGAGAGCTAACACCCATCCTTCTCAAACTCATCCAAAAAACTGCAGAGGAAGAAACACTCCCAAACTCATTCTATGAGGCCACCATCACCCTGGTACCAAAACCAGACAAATATATTACAAAAAAAGAAAATTACAGACCAATCTCACTGATGAATATAGACGCAAAATTCCTCGACACAATATTAGCAAACAGAATCCAACAACACATTGAAAGGATCATACACCATGATCAAGTGGGATGTATCTCAGGGATGCAAGGATTTTTCAATATATGCAAATCAATCAGTGTGATACACCATATTAATAAGTTGAAGAATAAAAACCATATGATCATCTGAATAGATGCAGAAAAAGCTTTTGACACAATTCAACACCCATTTATGATAAAAACTCTCCAGAAACTGGGCATAGAGGGAACCTACCTCAACATAATAAAGGCCATAGATAACAAACCCACAGCAAACATCATTCTCAATGGAGAAAAACTGTAGAGGAAAGCATTTCCTCTAAGATCGGGAACAAGACAAGGTTGTCCACTCTCACCACTATTATTCAACATAGTTTTGTAAGTCCTAGCCATGGCAATCACAGAAGAAAAAGAAATAAAAGGAATACAAATTGGAAAAGAAGTAAAACTGTCACTGTTTGCAGATGACATGATACTATACATAGAGAATCCTAAAGATGCCACCAGAAAACTACTAGAACTAATCAATGAATTTGGTAAAGTTGCAGGATACAAAATTAATGCAGAGAAATTTCTTGCATTTCTATATACTAATGATGAAGAATCTGAAAGAGAAATTAAGGAAACACTCCCATTTACCACTGCAACAACAAGAATAAAATACTTAGGAGTAAACCTACCTAGGGAAGACAGAAGACCTGTATGCAGAAAACTATAAGACACTGATGAAAGAAATTAAAGGTGATACCAACAGATGGAGAGATATACCATGTTCTTGGATTGGAAGACTCAATATTGTGAAAATAACTATACTACCCAAAGCAATCTACAGATTCAATGCAATCCATATCAAATTACCGATGGCATTTTTTTTTTTTTACGGAACTAGAACAAAAAATCTTAAAATTTGTATGGCGGCACAAAAGACCCCGAATAGCCAAAGCAGTCTTGAGGGAAAAAAAAGGAGCTGGAGGAGTCAGACTCCCTGACTTCAGACTATAGTACAAAGCTACAGTAATCAACACAATATGGTACTGGCACAAAACAGAAACATAGATCAATGGAACAAGATAGAAAGCCCAGAGATAAACCCACGCACCTATGGTCAACTAATCTATGACAAAGGAGGGAAGGATATACAGTATCTTCTAAACATCTTGTGTTTTCCCCTTCCTCTTCATTCCTACTATTACTGTTTTAGTTCTGACCTGGGCTGCTGCAACAGCTCTGGGCCATACTTTTCTCCCTCAAATACATCTTACACATATGTTTCAGAGTGAGCTACCTAAGAATTCTAATCAGTCCATGTCATGACTCTACTGAAAATATTCTAAATTACTCTATTACCCCCAGAATAAAGTTCAACCTCTTTAACATAATATTTTACAAAGTGATCTGAATCCTAGCCTCTTCTCCAGTCTTACATCCTGCCTTTCCCTCTGTGTACTGTTGTCTTCTTGATCTATTGCCTTTACTAGCCCTGTCCATCTTCCTTGGAATACCATGTCTTCCTTTGCCCAGGTAATTTTTATTTGTCTTTAAAACTCTGCTCAGTGTTCTTTCCATATGATAGATGCAGGTTCCTTATCCAGATATATGATTTCCAAATATTTTCTCAGTGGATAGTTTGCATTTTCATTCTCTTTAACAGTGTCTTTGGATGAGCCAGAGTTTTAAAAATTTTGATGAAGTTCAGTTTATCAGTTTGTTCTTTCGTGTATCGTGCTTTTGGTGTGGCATTGAAGAAATTGTTACCTCACCCAAGAAGACTTTCTCCTTTGTTTCCTTTAAGAGATTTTAGAGTTTTAGATTTACATTTAGCTCTATGATCCATTGTGAGTTAATCTTTATATATGGTGTGAGGTATGATCAGAATTAGATGTCTGATTGTTCCACACCATTTGTTGAAAACACTATCCTTTCTCCACTTAATTGCCTTTGCACCTTTGTTAAAAATGTATTGATTATATATGTGTACGTGTATTTCTACATTCTTATGCTCTATTGATCTATTTCTTTCTTTTGCCAATTCCACTCTTACTAAGTAAACAAACATCCAATTAAAAAGTGGACAAACGGTTTGAACATATATTTAAAATGGTACAAACTCTTTGGAAAACAGTTTAGCAGTTTCCTAAAATGTTAAACATGTACCTACTCTATGTACCAGCCATTCCGCTCCTAAGTATTTTCCCAAGAGAAATGAAAGCAAATGCCAATGCAAAGACTTGTACACAACAACTTTGTTCAAAACAGCTTTATTTGTGATATCAAAAAACTAGAAATAACCTAAGTTTCTAACAGGTGAATGGTTAAACAAACCATAATATTAACACATGGAGTACTATTTGGCAATAAAAAGGAATGAAGTATTGATGTGCAGTAGATGAATCTCAAAATAATTTTACTCAGCAAAAGAAATTAGATCATATAGTACGTGCTTTTTTGTCTATCTATGCAAAATTGTTGAAAATTAATTTATAATGATAGAAAGCAGATAAATGGCTGCAGGAACAACTTTTTAGTGGTAAAGGGAGGGAATGGTAATGGTGGATGGTAAAGAGAGGCAGGGAGCGGCAGAAGAAAGAGATTACCAAAAGAAGGGAGGGCTGACAGATGTGTTATCTTGATTGTGGCAATGTTTTTATAGGAGCAAACATACCAAAACTTATCAAATGTATCCTTTATATATGTGCAGTCTGTATGTTAATTGTACCTCAACAAAAACTTAAAACAATAACAATAACTCTGCTTAACTATTACCAATTTCTTGATTCTCTGTGAGGTACCTTTCCTAGATGCTTGCTTAATGCCTACCACACACCTCTGTTACTTACCATGTTTTAAAAGTATTTGTTTTTATATTTATCTAGGTAGTAGATAGACTCTGAGTTCCCTGAGGATGTCTAATTTATCTTGATACTGCCAGGGTCTAGATCACAGGTGTTAAAAGAAAAAAAAAAACTTTTGGAATTGAAAATGACAACCAACCTAACGTTTATTGACTGCTCACTGTGCCCCAGGCATAGTTCTAAACATGTTAGTATCTCATTTAATTCCTAAAATACCCTGTGCATTTGTTTATATCATCACAATTTACTGTTGTAGAAGCTGAGATCACATGAGGATTCCAGCTCAGGAACTTCTGGCTCCAGAGCCCCTGTGCTTAACCACCACTGTCCACTGAGTATGCTGAAAGTAGTGGCCTACCTTGTTTTCAACATTATAGTCTTTCAGAATATGAAAGTAATAGAAATACTTTTCAGAGAATTTGGAAACTAAGGAAAAGAAAATTTGTCATCAGAAATCCTGCCAGCAATGTTTATAGTTTACCTATTATGTTATATTCTTTCCAAGTCATTCCCATTGATCATTTATATAATTTAAATAGTAAACATCGTTTTTACATAGTTTTAATTTTAATTTGATTTTTCTTAATGTTAAATCGTAATATTTTACATGTTACCAGATTACTGTCATAAGAGTGAATTTTAATGGCCGTGGAATAGTCTCTTGCATGAATAAAACATTTAGTTCAGCATTTCCTTACCTTTGGACATTTTGTTAGGTCCTAATTCTTTTCATATTTGATATTAGAATAAATAGAGTTCAGAATTTTTTAAAATATCTTAATCTGGGTCCTTTACAAAAGTGATATTTAAAATTACTGTGAAGTCTTTAGAGAAACTTGTAACTGGCAACCATTTAGTAATACTGTTATTATGGTATTTAAGATATGAATGTAAATTAGGCAAATGGTTTAGTGAGATTCCCATGGGGTCTTGTCAGGGTAAGATTTATGAAACAGTGCAACTATATACTTAATAATTTGTTGTATAAAATACAGTACAAAAAACTATATACTTAAAGCTTATCAAATTGTGTGTGAATTTTATTTTTGGGAAAGTTACATATCTTTATACTTCCTGGCTAGGGCATTTAGGGCCTAAGAGTAATAGCAGGGAACCTTGGAAAGAGAAAATCTTTATGCAAAATATTTAAAGCACCTGAAATCACAAAGGAATATGAATTTTTTTGTGTGACTTTACATTTGTTGTTTAAAGTCTGAATTAGGTGCCATATAACAATGGCCTAGTAACAGTGCTCTTGCAAATATTACCTTGGATTAATAGGTGGGACAGATACGAAAACCTGTACAGGGAGAAAGAGAAAGCAAAGGCACGGGATTACTCACTTTCACTAAGATACATTTAAGTGACAATCTTTATATTCTTTGCCTTAAATACATATTCAGCATATGTAAATGAGTACTGGAAAAACTTGTGTTTACATTTTTAAAAACTGAGGAAAAATGAAAATTAGAGAAGTTGAGACAAAAATAATTGGTCAAATGATTGGTTAAACTAGAGGTAGAACAATTTAGCATTGCTTTTTTTTTTTTAACATCTTTACTGGAGTATAATTGCTTTACAATGCTGTGTTAGTTTCTGCTTTATAACAAGGTGAATCAGCTATACATATACATATATCCCCATATATCCTCCCTCTTGCGTCTCCCTCCCATCCTCCCTATCTCACCCTTCTAGGTGGTCACAAAGCACCGAGCTGATCTCCCTGTGCTCTGCCACTGCTTCCCAATAGCAATCTATTTTACATTTGGTAGTATATGAAAGTCCATGCCACTCTCTGACTTCCTCCTTACCCATCCCCCTCCCCATGTCCTCAAGTACATTCTCTACATCTGTGTTTTTTTTCCTGTCCTGCCCCTAGGTTCTTCAGGACAATTTTTTTTTTTAGATTGCATATATATGTATTAGCATATGGTATTTGTTTTTCTCTTTCTGACTTACGTGACTCTGTATGACAGACCCTACATCCATCCACCTCACTACAAATAACTCAATTTCGTTTCTTTTTATGGCTGAGTAATATTCCATTATATATATGTGCCAGATCTTCTTTATCCACTCATCTGTCGATGGACACTTAGGTTGCTTCCGTGTCCTGGCTATTGTAAATAGAGCTGCAATGAACATTGTGGTGCATGACTCTTTTTGAATTATGGTTTTCTCAGGGTATATGCCCAGTAGTGGGATTGCTGGGTCATATGGTAGTTCTATTTTCAGTTTTTTAAGGAACCTCCATACTGTTCTCCATAGTGGCTGTATCAATTTACATTCCTACCAACAGTGCAAGAGATTTCCCTTTTCTCCACACCCTCTCCAGCATTTATTGTTTGTAGATTTTTTGATGATGGCCATTCTGACTGGTGTGAGGTGATAACTCATTGTAGTTTTGATTTGCATTTATCTAAAGATTACAGAGGTGGAGCATCCTTTCACGTGTTTGTTGGCAATCTGTATATCTTCTTTGGAGAAATGTCTATTTTGGTCTTCTTCCCATTTTTGGATAGGGTTGTTTGCTTTTTTGATATTGAGCAGCATGAGCTGCTTGTAAATTTTGGAGATTAATCCTTTGTCAGTTACTTCATTTGCAAATAGTTTTTCCCATTCTGAGGGTTGTCTTTTCATCTTGTTTATGGTTTCCTTTGCTGTGCCAAAGCTTTTAAGTTTCATTAGGTCCCATTTGTTTGTTTTTATTTCCATTTCTCTAGGAGGTGGGTCAAAAAGGATCTTGCTGTGATTTATGTCATAGAGTGTTCTGCCTGTTTTCCTCTAAGAGTTTTATAGTGTCTGGCCTCACATTTAGGTCTTTAATCCATTTTGAGTTTATTTTTGTGTATGGTGTTAAGGAGTGTTCTAATTTCATTCTTTTACATGTAGCTGTCCAGTTTTCCCAGCACCCATTTATTGCAGAGGCTGTCTTTTCTACATTATATATTCTTGCCTCCTTTATCAAAGATAAGATGACCATATGTGCGTGGGTTTATCTCTGGGCTTTCTCTCCTGTTCCATTGATCTATATTTCTGTTTTTGTGCCAGTACCATACTGTCTTGATTACTGTAGCTTTGTAGTATAGTCTGAAGTCTCGGCACCTGATTCCTCCAGCTTCGTTTTTCTTTCTGAAGATTACTTTGTCTATTTGGGGACTTTGGCGTTTCCATACAAATTGTGAAATTTTTTGTTGTAGTTCTCTGAGAAGTGCCATTGGTAGTTTGATGGTGATGCATTGAATCTGTAGATTGCTTTGGGTAGTAGAGTCATTTTCACAATGTTGATTCCTCCAATCCAAGAACATGGTATATCTCTCCATCTGTTGGTATCATCTTTGATTTCTTTCATGAGTGTCTTATAGTTTTCTGCATACAGGTCTTTTGTCTCCTTAGGTAGGTTTATTCCTAGGTATTTTATTCTTTTTGTTGCAATGGTAAATGGGAGTGTTTCCTTAATTTTTCTTTTAGATTTTTCATCATTAGTGTATAGGAATGCTAGCGATTTCTGTGCATTAATTTTGTATCCTGCTACTTTACTGAATTCATTGATTACCTCTAGTAGTTTTCTGGTGCCATCTTTAGGATTCTCTATGTATAGTATCATGTCATTTGCAAACAGTGACAGCTTTACTTCTTCTTTTCTGATTTGGATTCCTTTTACTTATTTTTCTTCTCTGATTGCTGTGGCTAAAACTTCCAAAACTATGTTGAATAATAGTAGTGAGAGTGGGCAACCTTGTCTTATTCCTGACCTTAGTGGAAATGGTTTCAGATTTTCACATTTGAGAACAGTGTTGGCTGTGTGTTTGTTATCTATGGCCTTTATTATGTTGAGGTAGGTTCCCTCTATGCCTCCTTTCTGGAGGGTTTTTATCATAAATAGGTGATGAATTTTGTTAAAAGCTTTTTCTGCATCTCTTGAGATGATCATATTGTTTTTCTCCTTCAATTTGTTAATATGATTTATTACATCGATTGATTTCCGTATACTGAAGAACCCTTGCATCCCGGGATAAACCCCACTTGATCATGGTTTATGATCCTTTTAATGTGCTGTTGGATTTGTTTGCTAGTATTTTGTTGAGGATTTTTGCATCTGTGTTCATCAGTGATATTGACCTGTAGTTTTCTTTCTTTGTGACATCTTTGTCTGGTTTTGGTATCAGGGAGATGGTGGCCTCGTAGAATGAATTTTGGAGTGTTCCTCCCTCTGCTATATTTTGGAAGAGTTTGAGAAGGAAAGGTTTTAGTTCTTCTCTGAATGTTTGATAGAATTTGCCCGTGAAGCCATCTGGTCCTGGGCTTTAGTTTGTTGGAAGATTGTTAATCACAGTCTAAGTTTCAGTGCTTGTGATTGTTCTGTTTATATTTTCTATTTCTTTCTGGTCCAGTCTCAGAAGGTTGTGCTTGTCTAAGAATTTTTCTGTTTCTTCCAGGTTTTCCATTTTATTGGCATATAGTTGCTTGTAGTAATCTCTCATGATCCTTTGTGTTTCTGCAGTGTCAGTTGTTACTTCTCCTTTTTCATTTATAATTCTATTGATTTGTGTCTTCTCCCTTTTTTTCATGATGAGTCTGGCTAATGGTTTATCACTTTTATTTATCTTCTCAAAGAACCAGCTTTTAGTTTTATTGATCTTTGCTATTGTTTACTTCATTTCTTTTTCATTTATTTCTGATGTGATCTTTATGATTTCTTTCCTTCTGTTAACTTTGGGGTTTTTTTGTTCTTCTTTCTCTAATTGCTTTAGATGTAAAGTTAGGTTGTTTATTTGAGATGTTTCTTGTTTCTTGAGGTAGGATTATATTGCTATAAATTTCCGTCTTAGAACTGCTTTTGCTGCAGCCCATATGTTTTGGGTCATCGTGTTTTCTTTGTCATTTGTTTCTAGGGTTTTTTTTGTTTGTTTTTTTGTTTTGCAGTACGCGGGACTCTCACTGTTGTGGCCTCTCCCATTGTGGAGCACAGGCTCCAGACGTGCAGGCTCAGTGGCCATAGCTCATGGGCCTAGCCACTCTGCGGCATGTGGGATCTTCCCGGACTGGGGCATGAACCCGTGTCCCCTGCATTGGCAGGCGGACTCTCAACCACTGCACCACCAGGGAAGCCCTATAGGCATTTTTTGATTTCCTCTTTTATTTCTTCAGTGATCTCTTGGTTATTAAATAGTGTATTGTTTAACTTCCCTGTGTTTGTATTTTTTACAGATGTTTTCCTGTAATTGATATCTAGTCTCATAGCATTGTGGTCGGAAAAGATACTTGATACAATTTCAATTTTCTTAAATTTACTAAGGCTTGATTTGTGACCCAAGATGTGTTGTATCCTGGAGAATGTTCCATGAGCACTTGAGAAGAAAATTTATTATGTTGTTTTTGGATGGAATTTCCTCTAAATATCAATTAAGTCCATCTTGTTTAATGTGTCATTTAATGCTTGTGTTTCCGTACTTATTTTCATTTTGGATGATCTGTCCATTGGTGAAAGTGGGGTGTTAAAGTCCCCTTGTATGGTTGTGTTACTGTCGATTTCCCCTTTTATGGCTGTTAGCATTTTCCTTATGTATTGAGGTGCTCCTATGTTGGGCGCATAAATATTTACAATTGTTATATCTTCTTCTTGGATCAATCCCTTGATCATTATGTCTCTTGTAATAGTCTTAGTCTTCATTTTAAAGTGTATTTTGTCTGATATGAGAGTTGTTACTCCAGCTTTCTGTTGATTTCCATTTCCATCGAATATCTTTTTCCATCCCCTCACTTTCAGTCTGTATGTGTCCCTAAGTCTGAAGTGGGTCTCTTGTAGAAAACATATATATATGGGTCTTGTTTTTGTACCCTTTCAGCCAGTCTTTGTCTTTTGGTTGGAGCATTTAGTCCATTTACATTTAAGGTAGTTATTGATATGTATATTCCTATTACCTTTTCTTAATTGTTTTGGGTTTGTTATTGTAGGTCTTTCCTTCTCTTGTGTTTCCTGCCTAGGGAAGTTCCTTTAGCATTTGTTGTAAAGCTGGTTTGTTGGTGCTGAATTCTGTTAGCTTTTCCTTGTCTCTAAAGGTTTTTGTTTCGCTGTCAAATCTGAATGAGATCCTTGCTGGGTAGAGCAATCTTGGTTGTAGGTTTCTCTATTTCATCACTTTAAATATGTCCTGCCACTCCCTTCTGGCTTGCAGAATTTCTGCTGAAAGATCAGCTGTTAACCTTATGGGGATTCCCTTGTATGTTATTTGTTGTTTTTCCCTTGCTGCTTTTAATATTTTTTCTTTGTATTTAATTTTTGTTAGTTTGATTAATATATGTCTTGGCAAGTTTATCCTTGGATTTATCATGTTGGGACTCTCTGTGCTTCCTGAACTTGATTAACCATTTCCTTTCCCATATTAGGGAAGTTTTCAATTATAATCTCTTCAAATATTTTCCCAGTCCATTTCTTTTTCTCTCCTTCATCTGGGACTCCTATAATTCGAGTGTTGGTTTCCCAGTCCATTTCTTTTTCTCTTCTTCATCTGGGACTCCTATAATTCGAGTGTTGGTGCATTTAGTGTTGTCCCTAAGGTCTCTAAGACTGTGCTCAATTTTTTTCAGTCTTTTTTCTTTACTCTGCTCTGTGGTAGTTATTTCCAATATTTTATCTTCCAGGTCACGTATCCGTTCTTCTGCCTCAGTTATTCTGCTATTGCTTCCTTCTACAGAATTTTTTATTTCATTTATTGTGTTGTTTATCATTGTTTGTTTGCTCTTTAGTTCTTCTAGGTCCTTGTTAAACATTTATTGTATTTTCCCCATTCTATTTCCAAGTTTTGGATCATCTTTTTTATCATTAGTCTGAATTCTTTTTCTAGTAAACTGCGTATTTCCTCTTCATTTGTTTGGTCTGCTGGGTTTTTACCTTGCTCCTTCATCTGCTGTGTGTTTCTGTGTCTTCTCATTTTGCTTATCTTACTGTGTTTGGGGTCTCCTTTTCTCAGGCTGCAGGTTCATAGTTCTTGTTGTTTTTGGTGTCCTCCCCCATTGGCTAGGGTTAGTTTAGTGGGTTGTGTAGGTTTCCTGGTGGAGGGGACTGGTGCCTGTGTTCTGGTGTATGAGGCTGGATTTTGTCTCTCTGGTAGGCAGGACCACATCTGGAGGTGTGTTTTCGGATGCCTGTGACCTTATTATGATTTTAGCCAGCCTCTCTGCTAATGGGTTGTGTTCCTTTCTTGCTAGTTGTTTGGCATAGGGTATCCAGCCCTCTAGCTTGCTGGTTGTTGAGTGGAGCTGGGTCTTAGCATTGAAATGGAGTCCTCTGGGAAAGCTTTTGCCGTTTGATATTATGTGGAGCCGGCAGGTCTCTGGTGGACCAATGTCCTGAACTCGGCTTTCCCACCTCAGAGGCACAGGCCTGACACCTGGCCGGAGCACCAAGACCCTGTCAGCCACATGGCTCAGAAGAAAAGGCAGAAAAACAGAAAGAAAGAAAGAAAAATAATAATAAAATAAAATAGTTATTAAAATGCAAAATAATTATGAAAAATGAAAAAATTAAAAATAATTAGTAAGAATTTAAAAAATTAAGAAGTAATTTTAAAAAAAGCAAAAAAAAGAGAAAGAACAGAGCACCCAAAGCAAAAAAGAAATCCACCAATGATAACAAGCGCTAAAAACTATACTAAAAAAAAAGGACAGACAGAACCCTATAACAAATGGTAAAAGCAAAGCTATACAGACAAAATCACACAAAGAAGCATACACATATACACTCACAAAAAGAGAAAAAGTTAAAATGTATATATATCTATATATAAAAAGAAACGCAGGAAGAGAGCAACCAAATCAATAAACAAATCTACCAATGATAATAAACTGTAAATACTAAACTAAGATAAGCAGAAAACCAGAAACAAATTAGATGCAGAAAGCAAACCCCACGTTCCACATGTAGATGTATTTCTAATGTATTTGTGGGGAGGACGGTGATCTCCATGTCTTACTCCTCCGCCATCTTGAAGGTCTCCCTTCTAGCATAGCTTTTTACATCTGAAAAAAGGTGATAGAAAAAGTTCAGGACTTTGGAGTCAGTATGACCTGGATTTGAATCATGACTTTGCCACTTGCTAACTTGCAAGGGCTTGTTTCTTAACCTTTCTGAGTGTCTGTGTCTATAAATTCTACATATGTTAAATAAAATATTTCTGAATTTCAATCATTCCAAACTATTGAGAAGCTACTGTGAAAAAAGCAAAGTCCTGACTCATGGAGCTTATAGCTTTTCTGATGGGAGGGATGTCAGATAGTAAATAAATAGACCTATAACTCTGATGTCTATTAGTAATTGCTCTGAAGAAAATAAAGCAGGGGAAGGATATAGAAAAAGACAAGGGTTGTGTGTGGAGTAGAGTTGTTGAATGCTATTAAATATACCATATAGAAAGTCCTTATAATATCTGGTTTGAGGAGTGATCAGGAGGAAGTGAGGGAGAAATCCAAGCAAATGTCTGGGGGAAAGAGTGTTCCAGCAAGTAAGGGCACAATACATGCAAAAACTCAGAGGTGGGAACATATTTGCTATGTTCAAGGATCAGTGAGGAGGTGAGGCCAGTGATGCTGGCCAGAAATGTGTTTCATGGAAATAGCTGGAGATTAGGTCAGATATAGCCAGGGCCCAGGTCACATAAGGCCTTGTAGGATATCTAGGACTTTGAAATTCATTCTGAATGAGATAGGAGGTCGTGGAGAGTTCTGTGCAGAGGAGTGGCATGATCTGTTTTTATTAGTTTCATTCTGACTGCTGTGTTAATAATAGACCAGGCAGCATAGGGGTACTTGTGTTGTGGGGAAAGTTGGAATGGGAGATCAGTTAGGAGGTTAGTGCAGGCATTAAAGGGAGAGATGGTGGTGGCATGTCACATGGACCAAGGTGACAGATGTGGAGGTAGGTGGTTGGATTCTGGTTATATTTTAAAGGATTTTTTGATAGATTGGACAGGTGAAGAGGAATCAAGAATCACTATGTTCTTTGTTTTTGTTTTTTGTTATTTATTTTTGGCTTGTGCAATTGAAGGGTAAGGAAAAGGGCGGGATTGAACAGATTTATGGGAGACAGTGGAAATTCGAAGTCTGTTTTGGATGTTTTAAATATGAAATGTCTGTTAGTGGTAGATAGATATGGATGTGGAGTTTAGGGAGGTTGGGCTGGAGATTAAAATGTAGGAGACATCAGAATACAGGTAGCATTTAAAGCCATGGGACTTGAGGGCCTCAACAAGAGAGTGACAATAGGTAGAATAGTGACAATAAATAGTACTAGACCACTCTCTAGTACTTAGGGGTCTGCCAAAGGGGAGAAAATCATCAAAGGAAACTGAAAAGGAACAGTGGGAAGAAAACCAGGTGATGAAAGCATTCCAGGATGTAGGAATCAATTGTGTCAAATGCTGTTGGGTCAGGTAAGGTGAGGTCTGAGAATTAACCAGGGTACTTGGCAACGTGGAGGTGATTAGGGATTTTCATGAATAGCCTTTGTGGAATGAAAGCCTAATTAGTTGTAAGTTTAAGAGGAAATGGAAGAGAAGAAGTAAAGACAGAGAATAAAGACACCTCTTTTGAGGAGTTTTGTTGCAAAGGAAGCAGAGAAAGGGGAACTGTAGACGGGACAAGCCCTTTCCAGTTTGCAGCCCTCTCCCATGCCTTCTTGTCACACCAGGTTTACTTCATTCACTCATTGATTACCTACCAGGACCCTATAGGTATCTGAGTTTTCACCTGTACCTTACACGTTCTCTGAGAACATGTAATCAAAGCATCTGGTACAGGACTAAAAGCGGTAGTTGCTGTTACTGATCAAGAAGAGTAATAAGCAAAGGCAGCAATACGATAGAAAGATAGTTGTCTAAGGAATGGAACATTTTAATTCTAAAGTGTCGTTAACCCCAGAATCACTCAAGTATATACGCTACTATTTGAACCTTTCCTCATCTTCCCGAGATCGTTTTCTTTTTTTTTTTTTAATGAACACCAGTGTGGTACACTAACACATCCTATGATCTTTCAATTTTTAAATTCAGTGAAAAGTGAGTATTTACTTTGAGCTATTTGTTTTAGATTCTAAAGGACCTACACAGCTATGCAAGTTAGTTCTTTTCTTCAAATTTATAATTCATGGGGGGCAATTACCAAAATAACCACAACTTTGGAGGAGTACAGTGTACTGATTGGGGTGCATCAAAAGGGGCTCCTGGGGGAGATAATATTTAAAGTGACCCTTTATATGTTGGTACGGTTCTTGGGGACAGAGGGCTTTGTAGGGAATAGAAATAATACTAGTAAAAGCTTAGAAGCAGGAAAGCATATGTCTAAATAGTTTACTAATTAGTGTGGCCATCTTTGTGGCTAGTTCAAATTGCTCGGTGGTTATTTTAATGAACTATGTGCAAAGCAAATAGCACAGCCTGAATCTGGTTATAAAATAAGGTTCATGTGATTTGACTTTAGCACTATATGTAGTTAATTAGTTTTAACTGTAGCTCTGATTCTTGAATACTAATCTGTTTCTATAAAGATTTCCTTATATTTAATTGAATTTTACATATTTTAATGACAAGTTTAAAATTGGACCTGTGTCTCATAAACTGATGCTTTGGGTAAAATAAGAACTTTATATTGATTACTTCCAATATTCAAAATATGTTAAGACATTCTCAGCTTTAATCCTGAGACAGAATGATACATATTGTCATTGCTTTAATACTTCTTTATATGTTCTTTTAAGACTTAAAACAACGTTCAGTTAGTCTTTGTAAAAAGCATTTTTAGAAAATTTGAAGAAAAGAATTTATGTTGTGAAACTTTATAAGTAATTGCATAGTTCTTCTGTCACGTAAATATCCTAGGAGTTTGAGAAGAGATTGTAACGGAGCAGGACCCTCTGGGGCCTTCCTGAGGCAGACACTTCCCCCATATCCTCTGCTTTAGCTCCTCTCTGAAGTACCTGGATGATAGTATGCTGTGCACATTTCCTGAGTTGTTTTACAGATGTGTAACAAGATTACATGTACCAAAGTCATTTCTCTCTGTCTTTAGGAAATGGAGTTATTTTTTCCTTCGAGTGGAATTTGTGGGCCAGCAAACACTGCTAAATTTACCAGCTGTACTACTTGTTGCATTGTTAAGCCCCATGCCATCAGCGAAGGTAAGTGCTGTGTTGAATACAATATAGCCAACACATTTTGCTAATAGGAGCTTATTTTGTTAATGTTTGTTTTTTCTTGATGTATTTTATATATAGAAATTAAAGTATAATTATAGTATTTCCATTCATTTTTTTTGAATGCACATGAATAAAGGTGACATAATATGAGGGCAAAATCTATCTGAATCTATATCTTTCTCTTTGTATCTGAGCATTTCTAAAAGGTGTTCCTTGGGTTGCTGATTATGGTCATGCTCGTCCTGTTACTGGTCTTTATTCCTTGACTTTTACTCTGCCTCCTCTCCTCCCAACCACATAACTGTGATTCACTTAATTCACTTAAACAGCACTCCTAATCTAAAACAATATCTACCATATCTGCAGTACCCTTTCTGAGAAAGCTATAGAAACTTCTTTTGGTTCTCTGTATCTGAAACAAAGTTCTTTGACTGATGTGTGTGTGTGTGTGTGTGTGTGTGTGTGTGAGAGAGAGAGAGAGAGAGAGAGAGTTTGTACGGTTTTTCTTCATTTTCCTTCATCTGTTTGTTTTAGTCTGCTCAATATATTTTTGTCAGCCATCCCAAATCCTTTTGGAAATGAGATGGGGTATAATTTAAAGGATCATCCTTAAAAAACTAGATACTAAATAATAGATGAATGAATGGATTTTTTAAAAATTTGTTTTCTAAATATTATATGGTTTTAAATAATTTTTAGTCTTTAAAGATTAAAACTATATTTCATATACCCATATTTGATATATAACAGTAGAGGCATATGAGTTAAAGTATAAGAAATTTTTTTGTTAAATCTAATCAGATGGCAGAATACTTTATTTAAACTTTAACATTTCAAGGCATTTGTTCCTTGTTTCTTTTTAAACCTCAGTTTTAGGGATGCTTTAAAACCATTCTGAAATGTATAATTAACCCAATTCAGCTTAAACTGTGGTTACAATTAAATATAGTTTGAAGTTTCATGTTGAATTTATTATTAGCTTTACTTGGCCCCCTTTCAATTGCTGGTTTATGTTTCTTTTTCTATAATGATCTGATTTCCTGGTATATTTAATTTCACCTGTGGTCTAGAAGAAGAGATTTTTTAAAAAGGAGTTATGAAGAGAGCAGCTGAAATGGAACAGGGAATGTTATCTTCTGTTGATTGTCCACTCCCCCAAAGAAGGCCTGAATGGCTTGTTGATTAAGCAAGACTGAGTTTACTGCCTACTACAGTAAGGAGATCACACCTGGATGGAGTCTTATTGGACTTCACAATGGAGAGGTCATGGGCAGATATTGTAGAATTTCAGGTGTGACCTTGAGATATGTAAGGTGGGTCTGTCAATGCGGTGATATGATTGAAATGGGGCAAAATTTATGATATAATAGTTTAGAATTAGTAGAAACAGTGAGGCAAGGATTTTAACCAAGTCTTAAAAGTATTTTGTTTGATGAGTGAGTTATTTGCCCAGTGGAGGGAATATTGTGAACTGTTTGAATAGACTATTGTTGAGATAAATGGACTTTTGGGAGGCTCCTGAAGTGAACAATGAAGTTATTTAATGATTTACAGCTTTATCTTTGTGGGTAATAATTTCTTGGCACAAATGATAATGTCATGTGGATGTAGGCGGCCTTAATTCTTAGTCCTTTAGTTAATTTACATGGATGTGGTGATTCACTTCTAACTTCTAAGAGAGCTAGAAAAAAAGAGCTTAGTTTGTGGAATAGATGGTGGAAGAAAGTAATAGGATATACTAGGGTATTTGCAGTCTTTTTACATATGTAGATTGAAATATATTTTGTCATTTGGGGACTCAGGTTTTAAAAGGGAAGAAAAACAAGGTGAATTTTTCTGTTTTTTTCTAATTTAAAAATTATTCAATGTGTTTGTTTTCGATGTCCTTAGTATTATTTATATGTAGTTAGTTTAATTCCATTGATAAAATGAGTTATTTTTACTCTGAAATCAGGCTGTGTAGGTTTGTATTCTGGCTCCGCTACTTACTAGCCATGAGGATAGTGGATAAATTACTTAACCTCTTTGTACCTTGTTTCCTCATCTGTAAGATGAGAATAATAGTATACCTTCTTCACAAGGTAATTGTAAGGTTTAAATGCACTTAATGTAATGGTTAGATGGCTAAATGATTAAATGTAGAGATTAATGTCCTAAGCAGTGCCCAGCACTTAAGTGCTACATAAGTGTTAGACATTATTACTATTATGATTACTGCTCTATTACTACTACCACTGCTACTAATATCATTATCTTCTAATTTTTAACTAAAGGTGAATGACTCCTTAGAAACAAAGCAATAGTTTAAAATACTAACAAAATCCATCATCCACAGAAAGAAAGAAAATCCCTATTACTGTGTAAGGAACAAAATACTTTATTTTTCTTAAAGTCTGGGTCTAACTTAAGCCCATGAAGTAGGATCATTGCTTCCATCTAGTCGATTGAGCAGCTATCAGCAATTACATATTCTGATCGTCCATTATGGTTGGCACTGGGCAGGAGGTGATAGCTAAATCTGGGAGAGCTGCTTTTGCACTTGTAATGGCCAAAAAATTAGCCTTTTGAAGTATTAGAACCCTGAAGTTTTGTTGGAAATTTTCCTTTCTTATAACAGATTTCTGCATTAAACAATTTTACTGCATTGTATGATTTTAGTTTCGTCCTCAGTAAAATGAGTCACGATGGTTTAAAAAGTTTCCTCTCAGCCTTTAAACCCAGATATTCTATTATTCTGTGAAACTGTATTGAAAATTCTTATAAAAGAAAGTTATATTCTGTATCTCAATGTTGTGTTTTGGCTGTAACATTTCTATTTTCACGGAGGCTATTTCAGAGCAATTTTAGATGTTTAAAAGATATATAGAGACAGTTTGGGGGTTGTCTGTTTACATTTAACTAAATAGGAAGCAAATTATTTATTAGAATATTAGCCAGTTTGTAAATTTAATGCCAGAATGGTCTCTGATACACTAACTGAAACAGGACTAGATCTTCAGCAAGATCATATTTATCAAGTTCCTCACTTTTAAAAATTGAGCTATTCTTACTCAGAACCTCTTTCAGAATTTTAATTTCCACCCTGAATGGTAGTTTTGATGCTAGGTAGGCCAAGAGCCCTAGAAGAGACAGTCCACCCTGTGGAACCCCCCTGAATTTGGGCCGATTGAATTGGTTACGTTCCCAGCTTTTTTGTATTGGATTTCCTTCAAGTAATTCAGCTTCTGGGATACTGTGGAAGAGCCGTGACATTTTTTGGTGTAGAGAGATTGGATTTACATACGATTTGACTTACATGTAGAATCTAAAAAACAAATAAAAGAGAAACAGACTCATAGATTCAGAGAACAAACTGGTGGTTGCCAGAGGGGAGGGGCATAGGGGTATGGGCAAAATAGGTGAAGGGGATTAAAAGGTACAAATTTATAGCTATAAAATAAATAAGTCAGGAGGTTGTAACGTACATGTAGGGAGTATAGTCAGTAATACTGTAACAGCTTTCTATGGTGACGGATGATAACTGGTTTTATTGTGGTGATTATTTCATAATGTTGAATTGCTGTACACCTGAAACTAATATAGATTATATGTTAATTATAAATAAAGAGATTGGATTTAACATTGTAAATCTAACTCAATTTCAGTAAAAATTCTTGGAGTGGCCCAGTTTTGCTTAGAATGTCACAGTTTTGGAGTTTTGTGATTGTTTTATTCTATCTGAAGGAGTTGAAGCTAATTTATAACAGATGTACCAAGTACATTGAACTATATATAAGACCCTGATATTTTATGGAACTTAGCATGCATTTTGAAACCCAAAATTATAGGCAGTAAAAATATCTAATGAATTTACAAGTTGTGGGAACTTAAATGAAATCACTAATTTATTGACTTAAAAGGAATCTCAAGAGTTCTGTTAGTTCTACAAAAGAATCCCAATCTTCAGGAAGGATTACATTTAATGGTCCTCATGAAGTAGTTGCACATTACGCTACTGAAAAAATTTTTTAGAAATAATGAAAGTTTACCTGTTAATATGTTCCAACGTCTAATAACCCTTAGAGGAAAATGAGAGTCCCTAGGATTGTCAGTTTTAATGACTTGACTGAGGGCAGAGTGGAAGAAGGTCTCCTCAAATCTTGTTAATGAGACTGTTAGAAAGGACTTTTCTTAAATATAGAACAACAATAAAAAATTTTTATTACTAATTGCAGTTCTTATTTATGGAGTGATAAGTACTTTACATGAATTATTTAATTCTTAAAACTGTAAAGGTAGGTACTATTTGAAACATATGCCACAGAGGAGGAAACCTAGGCAGTGAGATGTTAAGTAACTTGCTGAAAGTTACACAGCTCTTAAGTGGTGGGGTTGGGATTTGCACCAAGTTTGTCTTCGTTTTATCACATTATACCATTCTTCATTCATACATTATCACTTAGACCCTATAAATCCCCATCATCAAATTTGATTATTAACCCCATTTTACAGATGTGGAGTCTAAGAATTAGAAGGGATAAGTAACATCTTGAAATCCAGGGCTGTTTGATTCTACAGCTGGAATTATTTGTGCCATTCCATGAATATTGAGGTCAATTGATTGTGGAAAGATGTTCTTGATAGTTATGAAGGGTGATTTTAATACCTTAAAAATACCTTAAAAAATCTTAACATACTTATAGTTTAAGATGGGACCTGGAGAAATGACTGCTGTTCTGGCCAAGGTAATGGCAGTTAAGAGATGAATAACAAATTCTTGAGAATTGTAAATTTAGAATACTTCCTTAGAACTTTTCCAGTTAAATGGGAATAATGCTTTTTATATTTTTTATTTTATTTTATTTTTGTGTTACGTGGGCCTCTCACTGCCGTGGCCCCTCCCCCTGCGGAGCACAGGCTCCGGACGCACAGGCCCAGCAGCCATGGCTCACAGGCCCAGCTGCTCCGCGGCACGTGGGATCTTCCCGGACCGGGGCACGAACCCGCGTCCCCCGCATCGGCAGGCAGACTCCCAACCACTGCGCCACCAGGGAAGCCCGCTTTTTATATTTTTAAAGGTGTTTAATTTGACTAAAACAGTTCTTGTTTCTTTTATCCTATTTTTATATTTCAAGAATCTCCTTTTCCTAGGTGTAATTTATTTCCATTTGTTTCAGGTTACTCTGTCCCTTGCTCCTGCACTCCAGCACTGCTGCCTGCCTTTCAGTCCTCTAATACCCCTTGTTCCTTCTCTCCTGAGGGCCTTTTTACATGCTCTTCCCTTTGCCTGGGATGTGCATCCCCTCCTCCTTCCCTCACCCCTCAAAATGTCATTCTTCTCAGAGAAACCCTAAGTGACATGTTCTCTTGGCATGCTCTGCTTTTCTTTTATAGCCCTTAGTACGCTTTGCTATTATATGTTGTATGACTAGTATGTATGTGTGTATATATATATGTACATACATATATATAGCTACAATGCATACTATATATTAATTTTTGTGTGATCATTGTCTTTTTCCTCTACTAGATTACAAACTGATTACAGGAACAGTATTTGTTTCATTGTCATACTTTAAAAAATGTTTTGTACTCCTCATAATTTTTCTTTTAGCCCATGTGTTATTTAGGAGTCTTTAGTGTCTGAACATTGTCAGAGAATATGGTCTCTATGATGGATATTTCTTTGAAATTTGTTGATGTCCTTTGTGACTTAACTCATGACTCATTAAAAAAGAATTCCAGGGCCTCCCTGGTGGCGCAGTGGTTAAGAGTCCGCCTGCCGATGCAGGGGATACGGGTTCGTGCCCCGGTCTGGGAGGATCCCATATGCCGCGGAGCGGCTGGGCCCGTGAGCCATGGCCGCTGGGCCTGCGCATCCGGAGCCTGTGCTCCGCAACGGGAGAGGCCACAACAGTGAGAGGCCCACATACCGCAAAAAGAAAAAAAAAAGAATTCCAGTGTGTGTTTGAAAAGAAGGATATTGTTGCATCGCTCTCCCTTTATATGTAAATAGCTATTGATTCAAACCTGTTGTCCAAACTGAAATTTTTTTTTTTGTCTGTTTGGATAATCAGCTTCTGAAAAAAACTTTGTTAACTTCTTCCACATTAAAATTATCTATTATTATGAATTTGTCATTTGTCCCTTTAATTTGGATTGCTTTTGCTTTGTATATCCTGAGGCTTTGTTGTGTGTGATTATTATTTTGCTCCTTACACTAGCCTACTTTAGTTCCAGTGATTGTTTTTTGTTGTTTACCTTAAAGGGAGGCATGTCTTTTTCCAACTTTTTTTTAGCCTTTTGCTTATAATATATATCTTATAATCACTATGACTGAATTTTGTTTCATTCCTATTTAAGAAATTTTTGCTTTTTCAATCCAATCTAGTAGTCTTAGAATAGTTGAATTTAACCCATCGCCATTTATTGTGATAACTGATTTGGATTTCTTTATCTTTCTTAAAGTTTTTTTTTTCATTCTTTTCCCCTGCTCTTAACCCCCCACCCCTTTCCACCTTCTGCTGGATGGACAAATTTTTCTTTATTGCCCTCTTTCTCTTTTGTTTATCTGCTACTTTGAAAGTCCTAGATCAGGGGATCAGCAAACTATAGCCATTGGGCTAAGTCGGGCCATCTGCCTGGTTTTATAAATAAAGTTTTACTGGAACACTGCCATACTCATTTATGTATTATCTATGGCTGCTTTTATTGCTACAATAGTAGGGTTGAGTAGTTGTGACAGATTCAATAAAACTTGAAAAGCCTAAAACATTAACTGTCTGACCCTTTATAGAAAAAGTTTCCTGATCTCTGTATAGAGTGTATATTTTTAAATTGGTTCTGCCTAAATTTTAGCATATGTACTTAACTCTAAATTTTATTAATAAAATTTAAACTTGTTCACTCTGTCCAAATTTTTCCAAAGACGAAGACTTTAGAATGCTTTAAGCAGCCACTGAAATCTTCTTTTCCCATCTTCCAAGTTATTGGTGTGAGAATGTTCTTCTTTTTTAATTTTAAATAACTTTATTGATGTATAATTTACAAAACATGAAATGCACACATTCTAATGGTACATTTCTGGCACTGTAATACAGTGTCTAAAACTCTTAGAGTTAAGAAGTCCTTCTTAATGGATAAACTGGGTCCTGGTTGATGTCTCCTTGCAGAAATTTAGAGGATGAGTAGTTTTGATTGTTTGAATGTTACTGTGTGAAAGCAGGAGGATTGAATAGATTTATTCCAGGCTTAATTGTGTGCCTTTATGATTATAGTTGTTTTTTTTTGAATCAATGGCAAAGCAATGAGAAATCACTGTGTCGTTTGTTGGAAGACAGGGCTTGCTCTTCACACCTGACTGGAATAAAGAAACATCTGTTGCCAGGCAGCCAAGGCACTAGCACCCAGCAACTGTGATGTGTGCATCAGGAATCTTAGGCTCTCTTCAGAGCCTAGTGAAGTGTAGTACAAGCAAAAGATCTATCTATACTCAAATGTCTGAATTAGAAGAAACAAGAATACAGATAAAAGAATGGCAGAGAATTCAGTGAAAATCCTACTGTACCTGGCAAGGATGATCATAGTATACAATGTTTGGAATGACTGTTATAATTCTATGGCTTGACACTAATTAAGTGGCCTTGAAGACATTTCTTGACCTCCTAAAGCTTCATTTTTTTATCTGCAAAATGGAGGTGGCAGAACCTGCATCATAAATAAGTTAATACATGTGATGCACTTGGAATAATTTGCATAGTAAGTATACAATAAAGTGTTAGCTATTAACAGTAGCAGTTTTAGAGATTATATCACATGACACATTTTTAAAAAACCTGAAGTAGTTGTGTTTTAGTTATCTGTTGCTTTATAACAACCATCACCAAACTTTATTCCTTAAAAACGGTTTCTCACAATTCTGTGCATTACCTGGGCTCAGTTGGGAATTCTCCTGTGGTATACCTGGGGTCAGTTGGGTGGCTTCATTCAGCTGGGAGCTGTGCTGGAACTGAAATGTACAAGATAGTTTCTCATCCTTCAGAGACTTTTTCCACATGGCATCTCACCATTCAGTAGTCTACCCTAAGCTTCTTTATGGCATGGTTGCTGGCTTCCAAAAGGAGCATTCCAAGACTATCTTCACTGTGCAAGTGCTAATCAAGCCTCTGCTTGCATCATGCCTTAATGTCCCAATGGCTAAATCTAGTCATGTGGCCAAATCATTATGAGAGGAATTGCACAAAGGCATGAATACCAGGGATCATGATTCACTGGGGACTACCAATGTAGCAGTTTCCCTCAAGTGGTGTAAAGCATCCTAAGACCTTAACACGGTAGGAATGTGGTACTCCAACCCAAACCAGTGGTGGTGTGTAACTGTATGCTAGACAGTGCTTCTCAAACTTTAGTGTGCACCAGAACCACTTGGGGGACTTTTAAAATGCATATATCTGGGCCCTAACTTCAGAACTTAGTTTAGTAAGTCTGGACTAGGGCTCAGAAATAAGCATTTCAATAGTCTCCCCAGGTTGTCCTGATGAACACCTAATGTCCAGTTTGAGAACCATTTATCAGAAATTTTGCGGACAGGGAACACCCTGCATTTCCTCTGGTGATCTGCCTTTGTCAGAGGCTGGCCTTAGGAAACTTTATACCAAGTGGAAGATTCCTAGCTTGTTCTCTGTGGCAGGTTAATAGCAAGCATGGGGAAGGTTAAGGAAGAGTCACCTTTTGGTTTTCAGTTATTCGTATGACTCTACAGGGGTAGTTCCCTGTGCTAGATTTCAGGTTGGTGAGAATTTCTTGGAGTGATGGAAAATTTGGGTATCCAGGGCACTCTGCTTTACCAGAGTAGCATCTCAAATACTTGTTTATTTCTATTTAGCAGTTGTTTAACAAAAATAACAGAAAAGTTTATCTGTGGCTAGGCAGTCCTTAGGTTGACATTTCTCTCTAGTGAGATTAGAATGAAACCCATTTTCATTGAAAGAGTGCTAGAAGAAGTGTAACGTTAAGGAAGGTGACTTCTAAGATCTCTCAGAAGTCTTAGTGTAGTTGTAAGCTTTCATAACTTTAGGACTATAAATGCAACAAACTTAATAAATATCATTTACAAAATTAATTTAAATTTCTTTTATAGTTATTCCATTTTTTGTATTTTGAATAATAGTTTATGTTTTGCTAAATATTTTAAAAAGAAATTTATATAATTAACTTTCATATCATATTTTATTATACATTTGTAGCATTTATACTTCTAAGTTACTGCACTAAGACTTGTGGGATATCCTGTATGTATATTACTTGAGGGATGATGTTTATTGGCAGGAGGATTATTTTATTTGAAAATAAGTTGGAAACTTCATTTTCCCATTCCTTTTTTCCAACTTTTTTGTATATTAGGATTCAGGAGTCACCTTTCAGGGAATGATGTTATTGAAGCAACTTGACACATTTGCCTTTGAGATATTGATCTGTTGACCTGTTAGATTCTAGATATGCACAGAGTCTTTGAGGAGGAACAGGATCAATGCAAGGTTAAATGCAGAACTTGGATGACAAAATACCACTCCCCTTGCTTATTTTTCACATATATGACTGTTAGAGGACCATGTAATTTTAGATGTCATAACTAATGCTGAGCATAGCTAGAAATGGTCTAGACTTGAGGAAAACCTGTCTCAAAGAGTTTGCAAAGACAGTGTGTTCCCATTCTTCTGCCTTGGAGGAATCTCTGGTACTGGTTTATGTATCTCCTCCTAACTCCTCCTCTGCAGAAATGCCCATGTAATTGCACAATGACAGAAGGAAGACAGGACTTGCTTCCACTAGGCTGTGGTTCTGCTCCTCTGGCTGATTCCTTCCTCCAGCCCAGGAGCTGGACCCATCTCTGTGGAGCTGGGGTCCAGGGATTCAGCCCACATCGTATTACTTTATCAGGAAATATTTTAAAAATGAAAAGCCACATGATCTTGTGTGGTAAGACTTTGAAAGATGATTCATGTTACATGATGGATTATAAATGCTGAAATTCTGACAATATGACTACAGTTGATTCTTATGAGGAAGAAAAAAGGCACATATCTAAAGAAAAGATGGTACCTACAAGGTGGAAAGCTTGGGTTTCCAAATGACATGTTAAAAGATGGGAGCAGTAGATACTTATGAAAAAATGCTGAAGGCACATGATCGCTGTAATTACTTTTTGAGTTGTTTAATAAGTGGTACCCTGCTTTTCTACATATTCGCACATCTTTCCTACTCTAGAAGGTCTGTGGTTCAAAGGTCTTGCTTGTTTTGGTGGTTAGTTCATTTGTAACCTATTACCACCTTACATTGACTATAGCTCTGTGTACGGTGGCTTGTGTGTGCCAAGTGGGAAGTTATTTCTCCACAGCCATTTTCATCGTGGTCATCATGGAATAGCTTAGTTATCAAAGGACTGGTTTGCAATGTCTCTTCAGGATAATCTTAAGGATATTTTTTCATTATTGAAGTATAGTTGATTTACAGTGTTGTGTTAGTTTCTGGTGTACAGCAAAGTGATTCAGTTTTATATATATATATAAAATTAAGGATTTTAGTTTAAGCAGATTGGAGAGAGCTCAGATGTGCTTGAAGTGTATCTTGAGATTTTTGGTATTGATTTATGCCCAGATTCTCTACTCTTTATTTTTATTCTTTAGAGTATCCTGGATTTGAGGGCAGGCAAACTTTAAGCCAAATCTTACTTAAACATTAGGCTGAGTCAGAAGATGACATTTCCAGTATGAGTTTTATGGTGTTTGGCTTTGTATGATGATAGTTTTCATTTAACCTGATTGCTGTTAGTTAATGTGATTCAAAACACATGCCTCAAATTCTTAACAGGTATAGTGTGAGGGAGGATAAATTGGGTAATATATATAAAACCAATTTGAGATCTTTAGGAAAAGTCATCACTCTAAGATCTTACATTGATACGTAATTAAAGTTGAATGTTTTCTTTAGGAACTGTGTTCTTTAGGCATTGAAAATACCAGAATGCTCCTTTTAAGGAATAGACATCAAAGAGATACAGAAGTGGGTCATGCTGAGTTTTAGCCAGGAGTTTGTCTTAGTAACATTTATTGGAATTTCTCTTGTATTAACAGAAGTAATATGCATTACAGAAAATATAGGAATACAGAAAAATGTTTGTTTTAAAAATCACTTCTACCATTCAGAGATTCTGTTTACAATGCGACATGTTCTTCCTTCTCTGCCAAACAGCTGAACACAACAATATGGATGAATTTCACAATCTTGAAGTTGAACAAAATAAGACATAGAAAGTTAGAAGCCATGTGATGCTATTCATAAGTTTAAATATAGGCAAAAGTCAACTATGTTTTTCAAGAATGCATATGTGGGTAGTAAAGAAAAAAGAAATACATGGAAAAGGTTATTCCAAAGTCAGGTAGTCTCTGAGAGGAGAGAGGGTGGTGATTGGAGAGGCACACCCAGAGGGCTTCTAGGGTCCTGGCAATGTTTTGATTTTTTTTTTTTTTTGACCTGAGTGGAGGTTACCATATATGTTCACTTTAATATTATAAAACTGAGCATATCTGTTATATATTTTACCATAAAACATATATATTTTATATTTTACAGTAAATATTTAGAAATTGGGCAAGGCAGGGCCTCCCTGGTGGCGCAGTGGTTGAGAGTCCGCCTGCCGATGCAGGGGATACGGGTTCGTGCCCCGGTCTGGGAGGATCCCATATGCCGCGGAGCGGCTGGGCCCGTGAGCCATGGCCGCTGAGCCTGCGCGTCCGGAGCCTGTGCTCCGCAATGGGAGAGGCCACAACAGTGAGAGGCCCGCGTACCGCAAAAAAAAAAAAAAAAAAAAAGAAAGAAATTGGGCAAGGCATAGAATAGATGGTATAGTATGTTCTTATTTCCTTAAAAACAAAAAGGCCATATCCATATATTTGTACATATGTTGAATATTTCTAGAAGAATATATAAGAAATTACTGACAGTGACTTCCTCTAAGAAGAAAGACTGAGATTCTGGGATGGGAGGGAGATTTACTTTCATCATATACCCTTTTACTTCCATTTTGCATGTTTTCAAATGAGGAATGCTCTTAAAAATTATGTGAGAGAGGGTAGGGGAAATTAAGACCAAAAAGTCAAAACTTGAGAATTTAATACCTTTTTATGACTTCCTTTTTAAGATGATGCAGGTTTGGAGTAGAGGGATTAAGGAAGAATTGGACTGAAAATTAAAATCATAAGCTTTTCAGATAACATTCCCCTTTTTCATGGCCGAGAGAATGGTTATTGTGATATTCTGTTGTCCCCAGAGATCTTGCTCCCTGTCATGGTTCTCGAACTTTAGTGAGCATCCATATCACTGGATCTGGATTGTTAAAATACAGATTCCTGGGCTATCCCTTCAGAGTGTCTGACTTGGTACATCTGCATTTCTAATAAGTTCCCAGGTCAGGACAGTGCTGCTTATGCAGGGATCACATTTTGAGAACCACTAGATGGCAAAGCTGCCCCCTACATAAGGACATGCTGGAAAATAGAACAAAAATGGAGGCCCACCCATACCCAGTGCATATAGTATGTGCTTCCAGCAGATAAGGAGTAAGAGTTATATAAAATTTGTGGCCCATGTTGTGGCATTACGTCTGTTTTTAAGCCTGTGAGTGGCAATGTAGGTCTTGCCAGCTGAGGAAATCAGAGTCATTTAAAATCAACAGAAGAAACCATGTTCTTGTAGTAAGATGTCTAAATTTGTGATCTCCTTAACTGTGACTTTGGATAACTGGAATAAAGAACATAAATGTTCATAATTTTGAAAAGACAAGCTTTGAGAATCTTTTTCTTTATATGTCTTAAAAAAAAGATACAAAACAACAGAACTAATTTTAAGAAAGGGAAAAGATTTATTTGTTCATGTTAGAGTTTATGGATCCATGGTTTTGATTTACTTTTTCAGTCTTTTTCATTGTGCTTGCCTATAAAACTAACAGATTTCCATTGATGAGTTATAACATGTATAGCACTTGTATAATTCATGAAAATCTCCTGCAATCATGAAGTCAACTTCCAGTGGGACTTGTGCTTACTCCACCCTCCAGAAGAGGGGCTGGCCTATTTTAAGATTAGGAAGGATCTCCCCCTACCTAGAAGCTGGCAGTATCCTATGCTGTAAAAACATAACATTGCTTTGTGATTGTGTGATTAACTTGTTTTCCGTGGTAACCTGGCATTAACTTTGGGCTTCTGACCTATTTGCCTAATACTAAATTTTCAGTTTCTCCCCTGTCAACCTGGTACCCTATTATCTTTTTCTTGGACTGTCCTTGTTTTAAAATTGTGCTCTTATTTCAGCCATGCTATCTGTTCTTGGCTTCCTTTGCTATGCTGAGCCCATCCTTGTCTTCCCACCAAGGAGGGGTTATTGATGGTCTTTTCCTGGAGATTTTAGATCCTGTGGGTCTTCTCTGTTGCTCCTGCGTTGATGTGGAGCCTGCCTTTACTATTTTCTACTCACTTAATTATGTTATGATGAATTTTAATATACCAAGTTACCATATTGTGGGTACATCTGTAAAGCTATATTGGTTACTCTTTTTATTGCTTTGTAAGGAATTACAGATTGTGGCTGTTAGGACATTGGTAAGGAAAATGTGCATTTTAGATCTGGGTGTGTGGTGCAAGTGCAGAATCAGAAATACTATTAGATGAATTAGGTCTATATTTTATAAGCCTACTTGCTACTGGAATCAATTATGATCAGCTAATGAATTAATTTGAGATTCTTTAAGACTTAAGTGCCTTACTAGCTCTCAGTTTAACAATTCTGCTGAATCCAAACTCTCATCTGCAATTGATTTAATGTGATTCTACAATATTTTTGCTTACTAGCCAGCAAAAAATCATAACAGACGTTTGAAGCCAAACTGATCTGTGGGTTTATCTTTTCATCGGATTAAAAGTTACTGGAAGATTGTCAGTGAAGTGGTATTGCCTAGTAACATATTGCTGTCTAGGAAACAGAAAGCTTTTCCACCTGGCTTTTATGCCTAAATTAATTTGTTATGCATGTTTGCTAGGATTAGTACTAAATTCCTTCTGTTGAATTCAATAATGCTTGTGATTTCTTTTGTATTTGGGCATTGAAAATTAAACTCTTAAATTCCTATAATCTCTAGCTTTAACTTGGCTTTACACTAATTACATTTTAAGGACACACCAGCCCTATTTTTTAGTTAAAATGTTTTTTATTTCATTCTATTTAAATTTTAAAAGAAACCAGATTTCTCCAATTTGATTTAATTTGGTTATTAATATTAAACACAACATCTGTTTATGTATCGTTCATGCATTCTTGGCTGTATCAAGATTAAAACTTTCTTTCACAGATCCTACTGAAGTAAAATGCAAGATTTCTTTTTGACACTTTTTTATCCACCATTTTTATATCTCACCCACCCCTATTTAGTATCAGTATTGTGGAGCGTATCATCCAGATTGTGATGAGTTGTCTTGTACAACAGACTGGCTGCTTTTTTGTTTTTTAATTGGAGTACAGTTGATTAACAATGTTGTGTTAGTTTCAGGTGTACAGCAAAGTGAATCAGCCATACATATACATATATCCACTTTCTTCTAGACTCCATTTCCATATAGGTCACTACAGAGAGCCAAATAAAGTGCCCTGTGTTATACAGTAGGTTCTCATTAGTAATCTTTTATATATAGTGGTGTGTATATGTCAATCCCAGTCTCCCAATTTATGTCTCCCCTCTTTCCCCCTTGGTAACCATTAGTTTGTTTTCTACATCTGTGACTCAATTTCTGTTTTGTACATAAGTTTATTTGTACCATTTTTTAAGATTCCATGTATAAGTGATATCATATGATATTTGTCTTTCTCTGACTTCTCTGACAATCTCTAGGTCCATCCATGTTGCTGCAAATGGCATTATTTTATTATATATGTACCACATCTTCTTTATCCATTCCTCTGTTGATGGACATAGCCCATGTCTTGGGTATTGTAAATAGTGCTGCAATGAACATTGGGGTGTGTGTATCGTTTTTGAATTATGGTTTTCTCCAGGTATATGCCCAGGAGTGGGATTGCTGGGTCGTATGGTAGTTCTATTTTTAGTTTTTTAAGGAGCCTCCATACTGTTCTCCATAGTGGCTGCACCAATTTACATTCCCATCAATATCACCTCTCACCAGTCAGAACGCCATCATCAAAAAATCTACAAACAATAAATGCTGGAGAGGGTGTGGAGAAAAGGGAACCCTCCTACACTGGCTGCTTCTTTAATGTTGAGTTTTGTAAGTTGTTTTGCTCACCAAAATGTCCTTTTCATGGGCACTCATTTCTATGAATAAGGTCTTGTTTTCGTCTGTTTATACCTTATTATTGCAAGGAGTAAGTTTAACATTCATAGTAAAGGTGTTTTTCAGGTCTTTCCACAGTATAAGGGTGGGTTCATTGGCTGCAAGGTTGCTTTCAAGTGTACAGTTTACTATAGAGTATAGATATTATAATATCAAGGGAAGATATCACAACTCCAGGAAAGACTTTAACATCAGAATAAGTTATTTCTACAGAAAATATTTTTTAGTGGCAAAATTGAAACTACTAGATTATTAAACGTGAAAACCAATTTTGTCATAATTTTGAAGAATATTGTCCATTTACCTGGTTAACAACTTAACTTTGTTCTTAACTATTTTCTCTCTATGAAACAGTTTTCTAGAACTACTAACAAATAGTAAAATGATCAATTGTTTCCTGTCTTTTTTCCTTCAAATTTGTTAAGCTTCAAAATGGTAAGAAGGAAGGAAACCTTAAATTGAAAAATCAGTAAGTTGGGTGATGATCTTCTGAACAATCCAAAATTTACTAGATAAAAATTCTATATTCTTCTGTTACTGGTTTTACATGATACATTCAGAAGATCAAAAAAGATAAGTAGCACACAAATAAATGTATTTTTTGTATATTGTAGGAGAGGCAAACTCTTACCCTCTTAGTTTTTTTGGCTGGGCATTAGAATTAAATTGACATGAGACATAGATCAACAGGGGAAAAGCATACAAATTTATGTAATACAAGTTTTACATGATACAGGAGCCTTCATAAGGAAATGAAGACCCAAAGAAATAGAGAAAACCTACTTGCTTTTTTTTTTTTTTTTTTTTTTTTTTTTGCGGTACGCGGGCCTCTAACTGTTGTGGCCTCTCCTGTTGCGGAGCACGGGCTCTGGACGTGCAGGCTCAGCGGCCATGGCTCACGGGCCCAGCCGCTCCGGGGCATGTGGGATCTTCCCGGACCAAGGCACAAACCCGTGTCCCCTGCATCGGCAGGCGGACTCTCAACCACTGCGCCACCAGGGAAGCTCCCTACTTGCTTTTATATTAGGTTGAAAAAAAGAGAGACAATTGTGCCTATTGTGGAGAAGTGACTAAACTATGTGGGGAGGTTAAAGGAAGATAAGAATTATTTTAACAAGGTCTGTTTGTATAGAATTCCCTTGATCTCAACTTCTTATCCTTAGTGATGAGAATGTTGCTTTCCTTCTGGCATAGGGAGGACAACTTTCTTATGGGAATTTTATCTCACTTTTAAGAAAAGGAAGGAAGGTCAGTGTTTTTCTTGTATACGCTGTCTTTCAAGTGCCTTAAGTCAAAATAGTATACCAGAGCCACATAGTTGGGGGTGGTATGTTCTGAACTCTTTAATGTACATGAATTATTTAATTGAATGATCTATACAAACCAATTAAATATTTTGCCTATTTTATTGTAATCTAACAATCTCAGATCATCGGGGGCAAGCAGAACTGTGTTTAAAATTCAGTTCTGTTACTTACTAGCTATGTGGGCATGTTGTTTAACCTTTTAGTAGAGAAGGTAAACATCTATAAAATGAACATTATAATAGTACTTTCTTCATAGGGCTGTTCTGAGGATTGCAGGAATAATATGACTAGCATGTACAATACACACGAGAGAGAAGAATAGCTGTTCTTCCTAAATTTGTTCTTCTATAGTGTAGGCTTGTTTCTGATAAGTGACTGTCCTGTCAGAGACTGTATTTCCTAACTTTCCTTGTACGGCCATGTCACTGGGTTTATTGGAAAGGCTGTCTCTCTTTCACTGAATTGCTCTTGCACTTTTATCAAAACTCAGCAGGGCATATTCATTTTTGGTTTTCTCTTCTGTTCCATTGATCTATATGTGTGCCACTCTGCCAGTACTACACAGTCTTGATTACTATAGCTACATAATACGTTAGGAATTGGATAGATTGACTTCTCCTACCTTTTTTTGGAAATTGTTTGTTATTCTAGTTCCTTTATTTTTCCTTGTAATATTAAAATAATCTTGTCTAGGGAGTTCCCTGGTGGCCTAGTGGTTAGGATTCTGGGCTTTCACTGCAGGGGCCTGGGTTCAGTTCCTGGTCAGGGAACTGAGATCCCACAAGCCACGCAGCGTGGCCAAAAAAAAAGAAGAAAAAAGAAAATCTTGTCTAAATTTACAAAATATCTTGCTGGGATTTTGACAGGAATTGTGCCAAACCCATTTATCAATTTGAGGACAACTGACATCTGTACTATGTTAATTTCCAGATCATGGACACTATATGACTCTCCATTTATTTAGGTCTTCCATCTAGCATTTTGTAGTTTTCATATACAAGTCCTGTGCAAGTTCTGTTAGATTAACACCTAGTAATTTTTTTCTTTTTGAGCTATTATAAATGGTATTATAGTTTTAATTTCAGTGTCCACTTATTTATTTCTAATATATATATAATTGATTGTTGTATGTTTGTCTTATGTCCTGCAACCTTGCTGAAATCTGTCATTAGTTCTAGAATATTTTTTGTAGTTTTTCTTTTTTTAGATAATTATGTCATATGCAAATGAAGAGATTTATATTTCTTCCATTCTGATCTGCTTGCCCCTTCCCTTCCCATTTTCCTTTCCCTTTCCTTCCCCTCTCCCCTCCCATCTCCTCCCCTTTCCTCCCTTCCCTTCCTCTCACCTTTTCTTCTTCTTGCCTTATTGCAGGAGCTTGAACTTCCAGCACTGTATTAAATAAGAGCAATGAGAATGGACATTCTTGTCTTTCATTGTTAGGCATAATGTTAGCTGTAGTGGTTTTATTGTTGTTGTTTTTGTTTTTGTAGATGCTCTTTATGAAGTTCAGGAAGTTCCCATCTATTCCTGTTTTCTTCTAAGAGTTTTGATCATGACTGAGTGTTGAATTTTTTTGAACCTTTTTTCTGCATCAATTGATATGGTTGTGCGATTTTTCTTCCTTAGCCTTTTAATATAGCAGATGACATTGGTATATATTTTTTTCAACAACACTTGTTGTCCAAAAGAACTATAGTTCTTTTTATATATTGCTGAGTTCTATTTGCTAATATTTTGTTAAGGACTTTGCATCTGTATTCATGAGGGTTATTGATGTGTGTTTTATTTTTGTACTCTGATTTTGATGTTAAGGTAATACTAGTTTTATAAAATGAATTGGAATTATCCTATTTATATAAATTTATATTGCACTTTTTAAACCTACATTGTATTTTGAATTTTTTCTGCACAATTAGATAATCTATGAAAACATATTTTTTTTTTTTTTTTTTTTTTTTTGCCTCTCACTGTTGTGGCCTCCCCCGTTGCGGAGCACAGGCTCCGGACGCGCAGGCTCCGGACGCGCAGGCTCAGCGGCCATGGCTCACGGGCCCAGCCGCTCCGCGGCATATGGGATCCTCCCAGACCGGGGCACGAACCCGTATCCCCTGCATCGGCAGGCGGACTCTCAACCACTTGCGCCACCAGGGAGGCCCTGAAAACATATTTTTAAAGTCTGAATAATAGTCAGTTATAGGAATATACTTTTCTTTATCTTTTTCTTGTTTTATTCATAATTAAAAATTTTATTAATAATTCTGCAGTTAACATTTTCCTATATAAATCCTTGTGAACACCTAAGTTATCCTTAGAATAATTTCAAGAAATTCTTACATCAAATAAAAACATTTTAAAGTTTTTAATAAATCCCAATTTATCCTCCAGAAAGAGGATAACAATTAAATATTTCCACAGCTGCATGTCTATGAGAATATCTGCTTCATTATATTCTTTTTAAAAAAAATAAATTTATTTATTTTTGGTTGCATTGGGTCTTCATTGCTGTGCGTGGGCTTTCTCTAGTTGCAGCGATGGGGGGCTACTCTTTGTTGCAGTGCGCGGTGTCTCATTGTGGTGGCTTCTCTTGTTGCGGAGCAGGGGCTCTAGGTGCCCAGGCTTCAGTAGTTGTGGCACGCAGTCTCAGTAGTTGTGGCTTGTGGGCTCCAGAGCGCAGGCTCAGTAGTTGTGGTACATGGGCTTAGTTGCTCTGCGGCATGTGGGATCTTCCTGGACCAGGGCTCGAACCCGTGTCCCCTGCATTGGCAGGCGGATTCTCAACCACTGGACCACCAGGGAAGTCCCTATGTCAAAAATCTGTTGTAATATATAATATAAAGTGTTATCTTGTCATTTTTCCCCTTGGAGGGGTTTTTACAGGCACACTTTCTGTTTCAAATTCTGCTTAAAGTTTTACATATTCTTTATGAATCTACAGAAATTGTTTCACTGATGCACATGCTCATCTACTAAGACAGGGCTCGAGCGCTCTACAAAGTTCACCTCAAATATTTCTAGGGGTTCGTAGTGGGAAAGAGAGGCCTTGCTTTGTCAAGTGGACCTCCTTCTTCCTTCTTTTCTTGCTCCGCTTCCCCTAATTTGTATCGCAATGTTTGCCAGGCACTGCTGGCTTAGAAAACAGTGACTTTCTTTCTACTGAGAACCGGTGGGTTTGCCAGGCTCTGTTGTGCCTGTAGCTGGGTATTGCCCTGACCCTGTTATCTGCTTCTCATCAGTCATCGCAGCCATCTCATTTGGTGTGACCTGCGCACTAGCATTAGCCTCCTTGTAGTGTACCGGTTACACAATATTCTCTTTGAAACGAGACATATAAAATGCTTGCATTTTAACAGTACGGCTAAAACTTAAATTCATGCTCATTCTATAAGCAAAGCTATGCATCCTAACTCAGGCTATTCTTGGCTCTAGTACTACTCGACTGCTGCTATCATTAGCTAATAGTGCTGTTGTGTGCCCCTGGCTGTTCTAAGAATTTTACATATACAGACACATTACATCCTCATAAAACCCCTATGAGGTAGGTATTACCATCTTTTACAAACGAGGAAGGAAACTGAGACCATAGAGAGGTTAGGCTGAGATAGGCAAAGGAGAAGTCTCTTCAGACTGGATTATTTACCAGCCCTTACATCTGTGGCCTGGAGAGTAAATTGACACACTTGGTCCCTGGCCAAATATCTCATATGTAGTCACTGTTGATGGTCTTCCTCTCTGTGCCACACTGTGGGAGGTTTTACTCCTCTTTGGCACCTGTGAAGAAAGAACAACTCGTTTTCGACTCTAGGTTATTATGAGCAGTATACTCCTATTTCAACTCATAAGGGCTGCCTTTCAGTCTAAGTGGCCTTCTTTGCAGGGATGACGATAGGTAACAGAGCCAAATCAGGGCAGATCTGTTAACATTGATTCATTTACCCTGACCAGGTACAGGTCAGAGGGAGAAAAAAATGGATTCTCAAAAATATATACTGTACTTCAATTTATGTATTTATTTAAAACTGGAAAAAAATCCCATCTTTTTATTTCCATTTTAAATTCAAGCCATATTTTCACAGTAACTCTTGGGAGAAATTTTTCCCAATCCCTAAGACTCTCATAATGTTGCTGCATTCATACCTAAAAAAGCCTTAGACATTATATTAGCACCTCATTATACCTGCTTGGGTGACCTACGGTACCTTATGTGGTACCTGTGCATCCATCCTGGAGCATATAAGGCTGGTGCTCATTTGTTTTCTTCCAAGTGGTGCAAACCATGTTATGTTATGTGATTTAAATTGTGTGAAAAACTTTACTGTCCTTTTTATCTTATTGATACCAATGGGTGTTAAAAGTGCCTGTTTCATTCGATTGCCTTGCAATTTTGTTTCCATTATTTGGGGCAAGTCTATTTTTATTTAAACTGTTAAGTCTGCTATTTCTAAAAATACTGTTAGAACTTCAATGTACCTGAATATTTTATTGTCAGTTACTTTTCTTCCACTCTCCAACCATGATCATTTTATGAACTTTATAGACAGAAAGTGGGATCTTTTAATCCCAGTTTTTGATCATTTGGCTATGCATAGGATTTTTTTCTGGGATATTTGCTATTGTAATTCTTTTATCAGAATCAGCACCCATCAGAATATCACAGCTTTCAAAATGTGCTGTTTCTTCTTTCTCCACCCTTTCTTCTACAGCCTTTCTTTCTCAGGGTACAGTGTGTCACCTCCTATATAAAGAATCCTACATAAAAAGGGGGGCTGCATGAGGACACTGTGGTACAACTGATTGAAACCCAACTTGAATTCCCTATTTGTCTCATTTTAGGGCTGGAAGAAGAATAGGGGTCGAGCTAGGCTTAGGGAGACTTGTTCAACATCCTTGTTCTCTCTGGCTTTCATATGTGCTTCTCTTGGCTATCAATTTCATGCTCGCAGATTAGCTTTTAACAGCACCTTGAGAAAGAGGTTGGGTTTCCAGCAATGCAAGGCTCATATACTTAGAAACACACTGGAAAGAACTTTTTTTTTTTTTTTCCCCCTGTTCTAGCTAAAAAATTCCAGGGAAGGACTCTGATTGGCTTGTGCCAATTCTAGGCCCATTCCTGGGTGAATTATTTTGCCTAGGGAGCAGAGTGCTATGATTTACCTTGTTTAGGTCTGGTGTCCACCTTTTGACCATTGGCTGAGGCCCATGGTTATAGGGTCACGTAAGAAGATGGCAACTCCCTTTCCAGTCAAATGGTTTAGTTTTCCTAAAAGAGAATGAGGGCTCCTAATTCCAGGAGAAGCAAGAGGTTTTAGAAAGACAAAGTAATAGATGTCTGATATTGATGATTGGATACAGGGTGGCCACTTATTAAAAAGGCTTTAGAACAATTCAGGTAAAAGGTATCAGGATATGAACTGAGTATGTGAAAGAGTGGAGATGGAGAGGTGATTTGACATTCGAAACATTTAGGTAGCATTCATGGAGTTCTAAGCAAACTATTAAAAAACACATTAACTATGCAAACACCAGCCAAATAAAATAAGCCATCTGCTTTGTTTGACCCTTTTGAACATGTTTGCCGTGGGGCATGCAATTTTACTTTTTCTTTTGCTACTTCACTTACATAGTTATTGTCATTTGTTCAGTCACCTGAACATTTTCTATCTAGAAAAAGGAAAGGATTATGGTTATTGACACTTTGTCATTTCAAGCTATTAAACACAGAATGGGTTTCTTAAATGCCTCTCTGTCCTGCCTCTGCACATAACCAACTGAATATAAAAAAAGCAGTATCCTTGACTCAGGTCTGACTGTTCTTGGCACAATGTCAGTGCTGCTTGGACTATAACTTTTATTGGTTTATTTGTGAATAGAATTATTCTGTTCAAATGTTACATCCCACAAGTCATAGTTTAATATGATTATAGATTTAGAATAGATATAGATTGTACATTTCTCTTTGTGTTGGTTAATGCATAGGGCTAAATACTACTTTCATATTTAGATCAGGATTCTTTTTTTTTTTTTAGATCAGGATTCTTATGTAATCATGTAAAATATTTTCTTTTTCTTTTTTTTGGATAGCAGAATAAAGAGTTTATTAAAATCAAATTATTTGATTTTCCATCTATTTTTGGGAGAAGTACAAAACCATAAATTCTATCAACAATTCAATTTGAATTTCTCATTAATTTTGTAGGTTGACAGAGTTAATCTGTCACCCAGTGTTCGAGGGCTGGAGAGGTAAAGAGTTGCCGGTGATCGGGGAACATTAGAATACTTTTCAATGGAGGAAATTAAGATAATAGATAATCACAGTACAGAATCTAAATTTCTTAATGGATTTGGCTCTTCTACAAATTAATCAGTAGAAGCCAGATCTACAGATTGGCCAGTAATAAGATGAACGGAAACTCCTGGAAGGAAATTTGATTGGGTGCCAGAATCTGGATCCACAGCCCAGGGAAGGGAAGCCACAGACTCCATAACCCAGGGGTCTGAAGCCATGGGATCCAAAGCCCATAAAATGTTTTCTTTATTATAATAAATAAGACCTCTTTTAGGCATCCTTGAGATCAAATCTCATAAGTACTAAGAATTTATTTACCTTTTAAAATATGTTGACATTTGGACTGATGGTGCAGAAGCAATGGTGGGTAAAACTGCTGGTGTCTTAGAACAAAGCAGGATAGTGGCAGCAGACTGTACTAGTAGTGTGTTTTTAACCATCTTGCATTTGCAGAAAAAAAGCCACTTTCACTTAAGAGTGTCCTTGATGAAACAATAGCAATTATTAATTTTATTAATTTTTTACCCTCAAGTCAAAATATTTTTAATATTCTGTGTGAAGAAATGGGAAGTATACATAAAGCACTTTTGATACATACTGAAATATAATGCTATCTTTAGGAAAAGAACATGTACAGTTGTTTGAGTTGTGAGCTCAACTAAATGCCTTTTTCATAGAGTACCATTTTTACTTGAAAGAATGACTCACAAACTGTGGTCATTCAGATATGGATATTTGGCTGGCATTTTCTTTAAAATAAGCCTATCATTTAAAAGAAAGGACAACTGACAGTAGTTGTTGCCCAAGAAAAAAATCCAAAAGAAGATAAAATTACAAATAAAAATTAGAGTTAGGAACTTGGAAAACTGTATGCACCACCTTGAACTCAACAGCTTTCCGATACTTAGATTATTTTGATGAAGTTGGTGGTATTTAACAAATGGGATTTTTTTTTCTTTTGATGTGGTATAATAGAGAACATTTGGAAGATCTGCATAACTCAGTGAACTAATATTTTCCAAATGATCAGTGTGTATGATGTTATAAAATCATGCATGGATAAAAGATTTATACAAAGTACAAGATTGACCAGTGGATTTTAACGCAACAGGGTTAAAATAAAGGTCGTTGGTAGAAGTTTGAAATTATATATTGCAGTGAGCTTTTAAGAAACTACCACTTGTCAAGTGAAGAAGAATATATACAATTATATTAAAGGCTATTAAAATACTACACCGTTTTCCAAGTAAATATACTTTAAGCAAACAGCACATAACAGCAGGCTGAAAGTTGAATGCAGCTGCTTTTCATTAAATTAGACATTAGAGATTTAAAAAAAATGTAAAACAATCTCTCTCTTCTCACTGATTTTTTTATTGTTTTGGAAAATAGTCGTTTTTCTCATAAAAATCGTATTTATGTTAAAATGTAAATATTTTGGGCTTCCCTGGTGGCACAGTGGTTGAGAATTGGCATGCTGATGCAGGGGACACGGGTTCGTGCCCCGGTCTGGGAAGATCCCACATGCCGTGGAGCGGTTAGGCCTGTGAGCCATGGCCGCTGAGCCTGCGCGTCCGGAGCCTGTGCTCCGCAGCGGGAGAGGCCACAACAGTGAGAGGCCCACGTACCACAAAAAAAAAAAAAAAAGTAAATATTTTTTGTTATACTTAAGTTAATAAATATTTTAAAATTTGCTGTTTAATACAACAAATATTTATCAATATAACCTATTTACATAAAAGTGTTTTAGAGTCTTTAATAATTTCTAAGAGTTAAGGGGCCCATGAGACCAAAATGTTTTGGGAACTTCTGGCCTATAGGATAAAATTCAAACCTCTGTATGTGGTCCAAAAGTCCTTCTATCAGTGGCTTCTACCACCTCTCCTATGATCTCTCCTGTCTCATTTCCCCTCATCAAAAGAACCATGTTGTTTTACCTCTCTGTACCTTTGCTCAGTGCTCTTTTTGCCGTGAGTATCCGTTTTCTTTTAGCTCTCTGTCTAAAGTACTGTCTCCTAATGCCTCTTGGGACATTTATCTGTGTAATACTGTTTGCATAAATTCTACTTTATTTGAAATTAATATAATCATTACAACTTTCTTATACTTATTGTTTGCATGGTATATCTTTTTCCATCCATTTACTTTCAGCCTACCTGTGTCTTCATATTTAAACTTGCTTTCTTATAGATATCATATAATTGGATCTTATTTTATTAATCCATCTAAAATCTCGGCCTTTACTGATCTCATTTATGAGGGCTCCAGCCTCATGACTCGAGCACCTTCCAAAGGCCCCACCTCCTAATACCATCATATTGGGATACATGTGAAGTCGGTTGGCACACCAAAACTTAAATCATAGCAAGGGGGAAAAGGAGGCAAGCCTTTAACCTGCTACGATTGCAGGTAAATGAAAATGAAGATTAAATTCTAAGTAAGAGAGCTTGTGGTGGGGTAACTGAGACTGAGGGCATAAAGGTAACTGTTCAAAATACTTCAGGACTTCAGAAGACACTGAGGAAAGACTTAGAAGGTGGACTGATGGTGAGGGTGAGAGGAAAAATGGACCAAGTAGAAAGGAATAAATATATGGAAAAAGATATGAAAAAAAGATTGCCTATTGGAGGAGGGTGAGTCTATCCAGAGCTGGAATTGAAGCTTACACCAAGGAACCAACCTTTTTCTTTCCTTTTTAAAAGGCTACCTATATCATGAGTATAATCACCTATGTTTTTCTAATCAATTACCTTTATTTTTTTTACATTTACCTTGAATTCATTAGGATTAATGTTTGTATGTGGCATGAGGCCAGTATGAACTTTTTTTCTCAAACTGTTAAACCAAAAAATTAAATTTTTTTCCCTTCTCTAATTTTAATTACTCCTTTACAATTTTCTGGTATTTTCTAATTGCGCTCTGAAGAGCTTTAGAGTTTCTCAGACTTGGATCAGTCAGAGAGCTATGACTGTTTTTTCCTTTGGTTATTTCTTTTATTAACTTTGTAATTCAGTGAACAATATTTGTTAACTACCTACTACATGCTGGACACTATGCTAGTGTCACTGGAGATAAAATGAGTCCTAAAATGAACATGGCCCTTGCCTCAGGGGGTTATATTGTCTAGTGAGTTTTACATATCAGGCTTTCATATACACGTTCCTGTTTTTCTATTGAAACTTGCAGAAAGACAGTGAGATTTGGAGACCCACTAATTTTGTAACGTTGAGCGTTATTTGTCTTCTCCAAATCTTCATATATTCTCACCTCATGGTGGGATGGTAGCCCCTGTTTTAGTGTATTGCTTTAAGGATTAAGTGGAATAACTTCATATGAAAGGGCTCAGCCCCCAATAATTAATTTACTTTCTTCTTTCCTAACTTTTGTCTATACTTTTCCTATTGATAAAAGACCTGGAATTTTGGTTAACATTCCTGTGTCCGGTGCCATCTGAGTGTTTGGTACAGATTACTAATAGGTTATCTAACTTCTCTTTCCTAACACTCTGTTGATAAGACTTTCTTTAATATCATCATACCATCTAGCTTAAGCCAAAGGATTTATCTTAGTTCCAAGGTGCTTAATCTCCTTTAATTCTTAACTATCCCTGTATTCTAAGAATTTCCTCCTTCTTTTGATACTACTGTAATATTTTCCTTCTTTATTCTTTTGCAAGTATCCTTTTACATGTCCCCAAACTTTAGATATTTTCTCAAAACTCATTCCTCCCAACTCTTTTTTTGCTTTTGCCCTTCTTTTTGTCAAACAAGTAGTCATCTATTCTCATCACTTCAGCTCTAACCTCTCTGTAGCCTCATTATATCTGTCTATCTATTGGAATACAACCCCATATTACCAATGGGAGTTTATTCATTCATTCAGTACAGGGAGTTTATTCATTCATTCCTTGATGATTTTTATTGCCGTTGGATATACTGTCTTCTCAAATGCTGATCAGCGTTCTGCACTAAAATTCTGTTTCTGTGTCCAGAATCATTCACTTTTGTCTTAATTTGGTTTCTTAGCTTGTTTTCTTCTTAAAAGTGCTATCATTCTTCTAGTTACTTAGACTCAAAACCTTTATTCCTTCATGTTCACACTCTATGTTCACTTGAGTCTTGTTACTTTAGTCTTGTTACTTTTTGTTTGGAAATATCTTATATTCATTACTTCTTTATTTCTCTGCTACTGCTCTCCAAGTCCAGTCAGCACAGTAGATGACTTCAGCGGCCTTTGCTATTCTTTCTATCCCTTATTCTTTTCTTCAGACCAGCTTGCCCATTATTATTACATTAGTAGTCTTCCTAAATACTGTATTTATCCTGTATTCTCCTGTTCAACATTTTCAGTTATTCATTTCTTTTGGCAGTGTTTCTTTTGAAGGAAGAATTTTCTCATGGATTCCCAGTGTTGGCATAAAATCTCTTAATTATAATGTAACTTAAATATGTCCAAATATACAACTAAATATAAACGTTTGCACATAAAATTGTATTACTAAAACAGTTTACAAATTCATTACAAACAAAACTATAAAATAGATAAAATTTAAGTTAACATTAATGTGACAAAAGATGTTTGCTGAAACTTAATCAGTAAACTCAACATGAATATGGTACTAAGTGCTCTGAGTATGGCACGGACCTATTCTACTCTTTTTAAAAATTAATTAATTAATTAATTAATTAGGTTGCACCGGGTCTTAGTTGCAACAGGTGGGCTCCTTAGTTGCGGCATGCAAACTCTTAGTTGCGGCATGCATGTGGGATCTAGTTCCCTGACTAGGGATCGAACCTGGGCCCCCTGCATTGGGAGCTTGGAGTCTTAACCACTGCACCACCGGGCCTATTCTACTCTTGAAACTTCTGAGAAACCTTTGTTTCTACAGCATATTATGGTATCATTTGGCCTTCACTTGGTACAAACATATCATTTAAGAAATAGATCTGTCCTTGTCTTTTTTTTTTTTTTTCATCCCTCAGCCAGCTACAATTAAAGTAACCTATTTGGCAGCAGTAAGATAGTAAATAAAAATGCACATTCGGGCACTGATACTGCTTGGTTTTTGGGGGTTATTAGGTGAACATCAAGATGATCCAGAATATGGAGTGTGTGTGTGTGAGAGAGAGAGAGAGGGAGAATTTTAGTTCACTTGAAAAAAACAAACTTAGGAGATTTTTATAGAAGACTAATGGAATCTAAAAACTCAGTTCTAGACCTCCAGAGTCTACAAACACCATTATAAATGTTGCTATTCGTGGGATAAAGACCAAATTCCTCATGTTGACATCTAAGGCCTTTATCAATTTGGATTAAATCTCTTTTCCTTTTTTATCTTTTTCTTTTTTGACTTCTTACTATTGTGTACACATATTCACATTTTTCCCAGAATTATGCCTTGTCTCTTTTTATACCTCTGTCCCTATATAATACCATCTACCTATATAGCCTTTAAGGGCCAGTTCATGCTCTCATATCCCCTTGAAGCTTCTGTTCCCCTCTTCAGTTATAATTTGATATTTCTCCTTCTTTGAACTCCTCCTGTGAACTCCTTCTGTATGTGGTACTTGAACATTTCATTTTTTTTGGTAATATTACTTTAATTGTTTGATTTTCATATTCTTTACATCACTAGCCCTCAGGGTCCTTACAGGCAATAGTAACTTAAAAGTTTTTTGCATAATCTTCAAGATCATTGTTGGTATTCCTGAAGCACTTTACTAAGTGAATCAAATGGGATTACAGTATTAGCGGTTTAGTTTCCCTCAGAAATATGTGATTCCTTCCTATAGAATGTAAGCAAAGTACTTTGATATAGAAAATTTGCATTTCTCTAAAACTAAAATGCCTTAGAAATTTTATATTGTTTGCATTCATTTGTTCTGTATTTTCAGGACTGCTGGGAAAGATTCTGATGGCCATCCGAGATGCAGGTTTTGAAATTTCAGCTATGCAGATGGTAGGTAGTTTGCAATGGGTCATAACTTACTGAGGAACTGTGTTTTTTTTTTTTGAAGTGTGCTTGAAAATTTTTTACACTGAATTTTCTCTGTATACTTGTGAGCTCAATGCATTAAAAATAAGATATATTTGTTGAACTTGATAACCTTATAGTAAAAAAATATTTTTGAACTGATTTTACCTATATAATCTCTCACTAAGAGAACTAATATTCTAATGGTACATCTAATTTAAGCTTATAAAGCAGGTTTATATAATTCCTGGAACTTTAGTTGCAAAATAAATGCAGACTGAAACAATACATTTAGTTCCTCCAAACAAAATATAGAATTAAGCTAAGTAGTTATAATGAATTTTCTGTTGTCTGGATTTGTGACTAAGAAGAGAACCAGTTCAGATTTTTCCCAGGACCTTTGCTGGTTTCTGGAGTTTCCCTCAGTATCTTCTTTGGAGTTAGCACATTTCAGCCCCTCTCTTGGCGGTCATACCACTGGATCTCCGGAGCCCACAATCATTCAAAATTGCCCTGCTGGCACATTTCTAGGAAACCCTTCACTGAAGAAACAATATTAACTTCTATAGAGTCCTTCTATATCTTTGTGCTATACTTATCAGTGTATTTGATGATAAATTGGGCACAAATTATTACAGGAATCAAATAATTTACATTTTACAATTTCTTTTGTTTTTGTTTCTTTTTTCCTCTTTTTCTTGCATTAATGGGGATTTTTTTTAATGATTCCATTTTACTTTCACTATCGATTTATTACTTATACCTCTAAAAATTTTTTTAGTGTTGTTCTAGGGTTTAAAATCATCTTTAAATAGTCTATCTTTACATTTTACAATTTTTGAAGGCCAGCAAGTTTGCGTTATTATGACAGTGAAATGCCAGTTTTGGAAAGAATTTTCTTACCAATATAATTTATTTGCTCTTTTTCTGAAAAGGAACTGCTTTTGATTTCTATGAAGTCTTAGGATCACCCAAAATCAGGGCACTAACTGAGGTTCTGCCTATTTTGTATCCTGGATTGGTGGGAATGATAATAAGCTGAGAAAAGGTCATAAATATCAGCTAGTTTACAGAGTTATCAGGCACAACTTGGAGACTGATGAGGAAGTTAATAATTGAAGAATCTTACCCAGGACTATAATGAAATTGTTAGCCAAAACGTTCTCAAAGTATTAGCTTGGTGATGTAGTCACAGGGTTATAGGACCTAAGCCTCCTTAAGTAGTAATCCTTGTGGAAATTTTAGAATTAATCATTGATCTAACTCTAGGCCTACAACCTAGAATAGTGATTGTCCATAGTAGGTGCTCAGTGAAAAAAAATAATTAAAAAAAAAAAGATGGGAGGGAGGGAGATGCATGAGGGAGGGGATGTGGGAACAGATGTATATGTATGACTGATTCACTTTGTTATAAAGCAGAAACTAATAAAAAAAATAGAAAAAAAAAAAAAGAATCAGTTGAACTTATGGGGGAGGCATGGTAGTTTAGTGGCAATTGTGTCGTGATTTTTGGAATCAGAAAGCTCTATTTCTGAATCATGTGTCTTCTGCTTTCTAGGTATGTGAACTTGGCCAGATTTTAAGCATTGTTCAGTTTTCTCAGCTAGGCAATGAGAATATTATTTGCCTCAATGGATTATTTCATGGAATAAATGAAATAACCCTACACAATACTTTGTAGAATTTCCAGTACAAGTTACTAAGTATTTAATAAATTATATTTTCTGTTATTATTTTATGGTATTAGTAATATAAGAATTTGTATGAATATCAAATAATATACTGAAATTAAACAAAATTCCCTCCCTCTAATAGTTATGTTGCCTATGAAAATAAATCTTCCTAGTTTGAACTGTTGTCTGGGTAGACAGAAACTTCTTAGTGATCTTCAATCCTGGCAACAATAAAGAAGCAAAGTAGGGAGGAAAACAAAATTGGGAAGTCTGAGGCTATTTTTAAAAATTTAAGGTTCTGGTTCTTGAGATGGTAGAACTTAATGAAACTTTATTTCTAAGTTTGAATCCAGCCTGGATAAGAATGACTCTTTGTAAGTTTACCTTATTAGCATATTCTGACAATTCTTTTTGAAGAGGAGTAGGATTTCCAGATGAATGGTTTCAGTGCTTTATTATGAGCCAGACTAGGGATTTTTCTGAATGCTTGGGAGGAAAAGGGTATTATTTCCAGCTCCCCTCTACAAAATTTGAAGAACTTTTCTTTAGTAATATTTCTTTTTAAAAATTTTTTAAAATTTATTTTTATTTATTCATTTATTTTTACATCTTTATTGGAGTATAATTGCTTTACAATGTTGTGTTAGTTTCTGCTGTACAACAAAGCAAATCAGCTATATGTATACATATATCCCCATATCCCCTCCCTCCCACCCTCCCTATCCCACCCCTCTGGGTCATCACAAAGCATCGAGCTGATCTCCCTGTGCTTCTTATTTGTGCCACTAATCTATCGATAAACAACATTACATTGTATAGATATATAAGTCATTTCTGTACCAGGAATGAGGTTTTATTCAGCGAGGTGGAGTGTAGTGGCTGAGAGTACGATCAGTGGGATCAGACTGCTTAAGATGGAATGCCAAGTACTGAAGGCTAACCCCTCTGAGTCTTCACCTCATCTGTAAATGGGGGCTATTAACATTACTTACCTTGTAGGGTGGTTTTTACAATTAAATGAGATGATGTACCTACAGGACCTAGAACAATGCTTGATATATTTAAGTACTCAAATGTTATAAATAATTTTTTATTTTTGATAAACAATAATTTGTTATTGATTATCTGAACTTTAACACTGTTTCTTCAAAGACTGTTTAATTTGTTCAAGGTTTACATTTTAAAGGAAATATATCCAAGAGATCATAAATGTTGAGTGCTAAGTGTCGCTCATTCTATTGTGTTGGTTGGCTTATGTTTTTTTTTTTTTTTTAATATAGTTCAACATGGATCGAGTTAATGTTGAAGAGTTTTATGAAATTTATAAAGGAGTCGTGTCTGAGTATAATGTAAGTATCAAAATAAATGTAAAGCATTGGTACTGAAAACAACTTGTGTATCTCAAATCTTGTAGATCTCAGTATAATTTATAATCATGAAAGTATTGCTTGAAGTATTCATGATTCTGCCAATTGCCAACTGATCATACCAGTGACTGAGGCATTTTTTATCCCTCAGAGCCACTGGGTCAGTTTTAAAAATATGATGCTATTTCATTTATGAAACAAAAATATACAGGAATTGAAAAAACACTTTGCTGAGATATTGACACATTTTGATATTATCTATGAACATTATAAAATTCTCAGGGTGGAAGACTGTCCAAAATGCTTTAAAAAGTTGAGAGCAAATAGTTCTTAATGTAACTTCATAGCAGTAGTTAGTGTCTACTTAATGCTACAAACGCAGATAGAATCATCTGACAATTCGATGGAGACTGAAGAAATGGTAAGACTTAAAGGGAGTTGTTTAGAGGGCAGTGAAATTCGTTCTTGAAAACAAGACTATATTCAGATAAACTGAATGTTGTTTCTTAAAATAATACATGATAGATATTTAATCAAAGTTAGTTTCCTTCCCCTTTTATCAAATTATATACGTTTGTGCTGGTGGCCTGCCTCATCACCCACATTGTTTTATAGAGAATTTTGGCTTTTTTTTTTTTTTGCATCAAGTTCACTATTCCTGACAATGAAACTAGATTCCCCTCTCCTCACTTCACTATGCCCTTTCCTTTCAACCTACTTTAAGAAATGACCTGAGCCTTTGTCTTATTTAGCCCTACATAGTAAAGACCAATAATGAGATATTATATTTTGCATTCAGCATACTGGTAGTGATCCACCCTTCTTTAGAGGAACCAGAGTGTTCTTTTGCTATAGGTTATCGAACTTTAATCTTGTTAGCTTACTCATTTTAGAGTTATGCTCTTTCTTTTCTTAAATGGAAGAAATTTTTAAATGTGTTCTTATCTTTTTTATTAATTTATTTTTAAATTTTTAAAATTTTCATTTTATATTGGAGTATAGTTGATTTACAATGTTGTGTCAGTTTCAGGTATACAGCAAAGTGATTCAGTTATACATATACATATATCAGTTCTTGTCCAGATTCTTTTCCCATTCAGGTTATTACAGAATATTGAGTAGAGTTCCCTGAGCTATACAATAAGTCCTTGTTGGTTATCTATTTTATATATTGTAGTGTGTGTATATGTTAATCCCAAATTCCTAATTTATCTCTTCCCACCACGTTTCCCTTTTGGTAACAGTAAGTGCGTTTTCTAAATCTGTGAGTCTATTTCTGTTTTGTAAATAAGTTCATTTGTATCATTTTTTTAGATTCCACATATAAGTGATATCATACAATGTTTGTTTTTTTCTGTCTGACTATGCTACAATTTTTGATGACTATTTGTATGCTTTCTAATTAAATTTATTCCCTCATCTCAAATTCTCAGGGCTTATGAATTTAGCTATTACCTATTATTTTTATTTTTTTTAACATCTCTATTGGAGTATAATTGCTTTACAATGGTGTGTTAGTTTCTGCTGTATAAAAAAGTGAATCAGCTATACGTATACATATATCCCCATATCCCCTCCCTCTTGTGTCTCCCTCCCACCCTCCCTAGCCAACCCCTCTAGGTGGACACAAAGCACCAAGCTGATCTCCCTGTGCTATGCGACTGCTTTCCACTAGCTATCTATTTTGAATTTGGTAGTGTATATATGTCCATGCCACTTTCTAACTTTGTCCCAGCTTACCCTTCCCCCTCCCTGTGCCCTCAAGTCCATTCTCTACATCTGTGTCTTTGTTCCTGTCCTGCCCCTAGGTTCTTCAGAACCCTTTTTTTAAAATTGCATATATATGTGTTAGCATATGGTATTTGTTTTTCTCTTTCTGACTCACTTCACTATGTATGACAGTCTCTAGGTCCATCCACCTCACTACAAATAACTCAATTTCGTTTCTTTTTATGACCGAGTAATACTCCATTGCATATATGTGCCACATCTTCTTTATCCATTCGTCTGTCCATGGACACTTAGGTTGCTTCCATGTCCTGGCTATTGTAAATAGAGCTGCAGTGAACACTGTGGTACATGACTCTTTTTTAATTATGGTTTTCTCAGGGTATATGCCCGGTAGTGGGATTGCTGGGTCATATGGTAGTTCTATTTTTAGTTTTTTAAGAACCATACTGTTCTCCATAACGGCTGTATCAATTTATATTCCCACCAACAGTGCAAGAGAGTTTGCTTTTCTCCACATCCTCTCCAGCATTTATTGTTTGTAAATTTTTTGATGATGGCCATTCTGACCGGTGTGAGGTAATACCTCACTGTAGTTTTCATTTGCATTTCCCTAATGATTAGTGATGTTCAGCATCCTTTCATGTGTTTGTTGGCAGTCTGTATATCTTTCGCCCATTTTTGGATTGGGTGGTTTGTTTTTTTGATGTTGAGCTGCCTGAGCTGCTTGTAAATTTTGGAGATTAATCCTTTGTTGTTGCTTCATTTGAAAATATTTTCTCCCATTCTGAGGGTTGTCTTTTTGTCTTGTTTATGATGTCCTTTGCTGTGCAAAAGCTTTTAGGGTTCATTAGGTCCCATTTGTTTAGTTTTGTTTTTATTTCCATTTCTCTAGGGGGTAGGTCAAAAAGGATCTTGCTGTGATTTATGTCAAAGAGTGTTCTGCCTATGTTTTCCTCTAAGAGTTTTATAGTATCTGGCCTTACATTTTGGGCTTTAAGCCATTTTGAGTTTATTTTTGTGTATGGTGTTAGGGAGTGTTCTGATTTCATTCTTTTACATGTAGCTGTCCGGTTTTCCCAGCACCAATTATTGAAGAGGCTGTCTTTTCTCCATTGTATATTCTTGCCTCCTTTATCAAAAATAAGTGACCATATATGTGTGGGTTTATCTCTGGGCTTTCTATCCTGTTCCATTGATATATTTTTCTGTTTTTGTGCCAGTACCATACTTTCTTGATTAGTGTAGCTTTGTAGTATAGTCTGAAATCAGGGAGCCTGATTCCTCCAGCTCTGCTTTTCTTTCTCAAGATTGCTTTGGCTATTCAGGGTCTTTTGTGTTTCCATACAAATTGTGAAATTTTTTGTTGTAGTTCTGTGAAAAATGCCATTGGTAGTTTGATAGGAATTGCAAGTGAATCTGTAGATTGTTTTGGGTAGTATAGTTATTTTCACAATATTGATTCTTCCCATCCAAGAACATGTTATACTTCTCCATCTGTTGGTATCATCTTTAATTTCTTTCATCAGTGTCTCATAGGTTTCCGTATACAGGTCTTTTGTCTCCCTAGGTAGGTTTATTCCTAGGTATTTTATTCTTTTTGTTGTAGTGGTAAATGGGAGTGTTTCTGTATTTCTCTTCCAGATTTTTCATCATTAGTGTATAGGAATACAAGAAATTTCTGTGCATTAATTTTGTATCCTGCTACTTTACCAAATTCATTGATTAGCTCTAGTAGTTTTCTGGGAGCCTCTTTAGGATTCTCTATGTATAGTATCATGTCATCTGCAAACAGTAACAGTTTTACTTCTTCTTTTCCGATTTGGATTCCTTTTACTTCTTTTTCTTCTCTGATTGCTGTGGCTAAAACTTCCAAAACTATGTTGAATAATAGTGGCGGGAGTGGGCAACCTTGTTGTTCCTGATCTTAGTGGAAATGGTTTCAGTTTTTCACCATTGAGAACGATGTTGGCTGTGGGTTTGTCATATATGGCCTTTATTATGTTGAGGTAGGTTCCCTCTATGCCTACTTTCTGCAGGGTTTTTGTCATAAATGGGTGTTGAATTTTGTCAGAAGCTTTTTCTGCATCTATTGAGATGATCATATGGTTTTTCTCCTTCCATTTGTTAATATAGTTTATCACATTGATTGATTTGCATATATTGAAGAATCCTTGCATTCCTGGGATAAACGCCACTTGATCATGGTGTATGGTTCTTTCAATATGCTGTTGGATTCTGTTTCCTAGTATTTTGTTGAGGATTTTTGCATGTGTGTTCATTAGTGATATTGGTCTGTAGTTTTCTTTCTTTGTGACATCTTTGTCTGACTTTTGTATCAGGGTGATGGTGGCCTCATTGAATGAGTTTGGGAGTGTTCCTCCCTCTGTTATATTTTGGAAGAGTTTGAGGATAGGTGTTAGCTCTTGTGTAAATGTTAGAATTTGCCTGTGAAGCCATCTGGTCCTGGGCTTTTGTTTGTTGGAAGATTTTTAATTACAGTTTCAATTTCAGTGCTTGAGATTGGTCTGTTTATATTTTCTGTTTCTTCTTAGTTCAGTCTTGGAAGGTTGTGCTTTTCTAGAATTTGTCCATTTCTTCCAGGTTTTCCATTTTATTGGTATATAGTTACTTGTAGTAATCTCTCGTGATCCTTTGTATTTCAGCGGTGTCAGTTGTTACTTCTCCTTTTTCATTTCTAATTCTATTGATTTGAGTCTTCTCCCTTTTTTTCTTGATGAGTCTGGCTAATGGTTTATCAATTTTTTTTATCTTCTCAAAGAACCAGTTTTACGTTTTATTGATCTTTGCTATTGTTTCCTTCATTTATTTTTCATTTATTTCTGGTCTGATCTTTATGAGTTCTTTCCTTCTGCTAGCTTTGGGTTTTTATTGTTCTTCTTTCTCTAATTGCTTAAGGTGTAAAGTTAGGTTGTTTATTTGAGATTTTTCTTTTTCCTTGAGGTAGGATTGTTCTGCTATAAACTTCCCTCTTAGAACTGCTTTTGCTGCATTCCATAGGTTTTGGGTCATTGTGTTTTCACTGTCATTTGTTTCTAGGTGTTTTTTGATTTCCTCTTTGATTTCTTCAGTGATCTCTTGGTTATTTAATAGCGTATTGTTTAGCCTCCATCTGTTTGTATTTTTTACATATTTTTTCCTGTAATTGATATCTACTTTCATAGCGTTGTGGTTGGAAAAGATACTTGATACGATGTCAGTTTTCTTAAATTTACCAAGGCTTGATGTGTGACCCAAAATATGGTCTATCCTGGAGAATGTTCCATGAGCACTTGAGAAGAAAGTGTATTCTGTTGTTTTTGGATGGAATGTTCTATAAATATCAATTAAGTCCATCTTGTTTAATGTGTCTTTTAAAGCTTGTGTTTCCTTATTTATTTTCATCTTGGATGATCTGTCCATGGTGAAAGTGGGGTGTTAAAGTCCCCTAGTATTATTTTGTTATTGTTGATTTCCCCTTTTATGGCTGTTAGCATTTGCCCTGTATATTGAGGTGCTCCTATGTTGGGTGCATAAATAGTTACAATTGTTATATCTTCTTCTTGGATTGATCCCTTGATCATTATGTAGTGTCCTTCTTTGTCTCTTGTAATAGTCTTTATTTTAAAGTCTATTTTGTGTGATATGAGAATTGCTACTCCAGCTTTCTTTTTATTATTATTATTTTTTTTGCGGTACGTGGGCCTCTCACCGTTGCGGCCTCTCCCAATGCGGAGCACAGGCTCCGGACGCACAGGCTCAGCGGCCATGGCTCACGGGCCCAGCCGCTCCGCGGCACGTGGGATCCTCCCGGACTGGGGCACGAACCCGTGTCCCCTGCATCGGCAGGCAGACTCTCAACCACTGCGCCACCAGGGAAGCCCCCAGCTTTCTTTTGATTACCGTTTGCATGGAATATTTTTTTCCATCCCCTCACTTTCAGTCTGTATGTGTCCCTAGGTCTGAAGTGGGTCTCTTGTAGACAGCCTATATACAGGTTTTGTTTTTGTATGCATTCACCTTTCTGTGTCTTTTGGTTGGAACATTTAATCCTTTTACATTTAAGGTAATTATCGATATGTATGTTCCTATTACCGTTTTCTTAATTGTTTTGGGTTTATTATTGTAGGTCTTTTCCTTCTCTTGTGTTTCCTGCCTATAGAAGTTCCTGTAGCATTCGTTGTAAAGCTGGTTTGGTGGTGCTGAATTCTCTTAACTTTCGCTTGTCTGTAAAGGTTTTAATTTCTCCATTGAATCTGAATGCGGTCCTTGCTTGGTAGAGTAATCTTTTTTTTTTTTTAACATCTTTTTTGGAGTATAATTGCTTTACAATGGTGTTAGATTCTGCTTTATAACAAAGTGAATCAGCCATACATATACATATATCCCCATATCTCCTCACTGTTGCGTATCCCTCCCACCTGGGTAGAATTATCTTGGTTGTAGGTTTGTCCCTTTCATCACTTTCAATATGTCCTGCCACACCCATCTGGCTTGCAGAGTTTCTGCTGAAAGATCAGCTGTTAACCTTATCGGGATTTCCTTGTATGTTATTTGTTGCTTTTCCCTTGCTGCTTTTAATACTTTTCCTTTGTATTTAATTTTTGATAGCTTTATAAATATGTGTCTTGGTGTGTTTCTCCTTGGATTTATCTTGTATGGGACTCTGCGCTTCCTGGACTTGATTGACTATTTACTTTCCCATATTAGGGAATTTTTCAACTATAATCTATTCAAATATTTTCTCAGTCCTTTTTCTCTTCTTCTTCTGGGACCCCTGTAATTCGAATTTTGGGGCATTTAATGTTGTCCCAGAGGTCTCTGAGAATGTCCTCAATTCTTTTCATTCTTTTTTCTTTATTCTGCTCTGTGGTAGTTATTTCCACTATTTTATCTTCCAGGTCACTTATCCATTTTCTGTGTCAGTTATTCTGCTATTGATTCCTTGTAGAGGAGTTTTAATTTCATTTTTTGCATCAGTCATCACTGTTTGCTGTTTAGTTCTTCTAGGTCCTTGTTTAATGTTTCTTGTATTTTCTCCATTCTATTTCCATGATTTTTATCATCTTAACTATAATTACTCTGAATTCTTTTTCTGGTAGACTGCCTATTTCATCTTCATTTGTTTGGTCTGGTGGGTTTTTACCTTACTCCTTCATCTGCTGTGTGTTCCTCTATCTTCTCATTTTGCTTAACTTACCTTGTTTGGGGTCTCCTTTTCGCAGGCTGCAGGTTTGTAGTTCCCATTGTTTTTGGTGTCTGCCCCCAGTGGCTAAGGTTGGTTCAGTGGGTTGTGTAGGCTTACTGGTGCAGGGGACTGCTGCCTGTGTTCTGGTGGATGAGGCTGGATCTTATCTTTCTGATGGAAAGGACCACATCCATTGGTGTGTTTTGCAGTGTCTGTGAGCTTATTATGATTTTAGGCAGCCTATCTGCTAATGTGTGGGGTTGTGTTCCTGTCTTGCTACTTGTTTGGCATGGGCATCCTGGTCATTGAGTGGAGCTGGTCATTGAGTGGAGCTGGGTCTTAGTGTTGAGACAGAGATCTCTGGGAGAGCTCTCGCCGATTGATATTACGTGGGGCTGGGAAGTCCTTGGGGGACCAATGTCCTGAAATCAGCCTCCCACCTCAGAGGCTCAGGCCTGACACCCGACCAGAGCACCAGGACCCTGTCAACCACATGTCTCAGAAGAAAAGGGAGGGAAAAAAAAAGAAAGAAGGAAAACTAAATAAATGAAATTAAATAATTAAAATAAAAAATATTATTAAAATACAAATATTAAAATGTTATTTAAAAAACGAAAGGAAAGAAGAGAGCAACCAATCCAATAAACTAATCCAACAATGATAACAAGTGCTAAAAACTATAGTAAAACAAAAAAGAACAAGAAAAAAATGGACAGAATCCTAGGACAAATGGTAAAAGCAAACCTATACAGACAAAATCACACAAAGCATACACATACACACTCCCAAAAAGGGAATAAGGAAAGGAAAAAAATATATATATAAAAGGAAGAGAGCAACCAAATCAATAAACAAATCTACCAATGATAATAAGCTCTAAATACTAAACTAAGATAAACATAAAACCAGAAACAAATTAGATGCAGAAAGCAACCCCCAAGTCTACAGTTATTCCCAAAGTCTCCTGCCTTAGTTTTGGGATGATCCATTGCCTATTCAGGTATTCCAGAGGTGCAGGGTACATGAAGTTGATTGCGGAGATTTAATCTGTTGCTCTTGAGGCTGCTGGGAGAGATTTGCCTTTCTCTTCTTTGTTCGCACAGCTCCTGGGGATCAGCTTTGGATTTGGCCCCGCCTCTGCATGTAGGTCACCCTCTGGCATTTGTTCTTCACCCAGACAGCATGGGGTTAAAGGAGTGGCTGATTAGGGGGTTCTGGCTCACTCAGGACAGGGGCAGGGACGGGTATGGAATGCAGGGAGAGCCTGCAGCGGAGGAGGCTGGCGTGACGTTGCACCAGCCTGAGGTGCACCATGTGTTTTCCCAGGAAAGTTGTCTCTAGATCATGGGACCCTGGCAGTGGTGGGTTGCACAGGCTCCTGGGAGAGGAGGTGTGGATAGTGAATTGTGCTTGCACACAGGCTTCTTGATGACTGCAGGAGCAGCCTTAGCGTATCATGCCCATCTCTGCTGTCTGCGCTGATAGCCGTGGTTCACGCCCATCTCTGGAGCTCATTTAGGCAGTGATCTGAATCCCCTCTCCTTGTGCTCCCCGAAATATTTGCCTCTTGCCTCTTAATCAGGTCCAGACTTTTTCCGGACTCCCTCCCTGCTAGCTATGGTGCCCTAACCCCCTTCAGGCTGTGTTCACACAGCCAACCCCAGTCCTCTCCCTGGGATCTGACCTCTGAAGCTGGAGCCTCAGCTCCCAGCCCCCACCTGCCCCAGCGGGTGAGCAGACAAGCCTCTCAGGCTGGTGAGTGCTGGTCGGCACCGATCCTCTGTGTGGGAATCTCTTCGCTTCACCCTCTGCACCCCTGTTGCTGCGCTGTCCTCTGTGGCTCCAAAGCTTCTCCCCAGCCCACCCCCTATCTCCACCAGTGAAGGGGCTTCCTAGTGTGTGGAAACTTTTCCTCCTTCACAGCTCCCTCCCAGAGGTGCAGGTCCCGTCCCTATTCTTTTGTCTCTGCTTTTTCTTTTGTCCTACCGAGCCACGATTTTCTTGCCTTTTGGGAAGTCTGAGGTCTTCTGCCAGCGTTCAGTAGTTGTTCTGTAGGAGTTGTTCCACATGGAGATTTTTTTTGATGTATTTTGCGGGGAGGATGGTGATCTCCACATATTACTCCTCCACCATCTTGAAGGTCCCCCCCACCGTTCTTATCTTAACATCATTTATTCAACCAGTGACAGATGTTTTCCATTTCTTAAATCTTCCTGTTTTACATTTTCCTTCTTTTGTGTGTTTGATGGACTTTTAAAAAAATATGGTTAGAAGCAACTACTTTTATTAATGCACATTATATTATAGTTTTATTGTATATAAGATGAAGAGACTCGTGGAGGCATATCTCACAGTAGCCTTGATCCTGAGTTACATTCTCATACAGCATCAGATAATGTTGAATTTGGCAGCGAGTAGTATTTGAGGACATTAATGTTTTATGTCCATATCTGAGGTAGGCCATATTTCCCTTTGGTAAAAAACTTTAAAAAAAAAAAAAAAAGCCTCATCTTTTTCTTTTATTTTTTATTGAGGTAACATTGGTTTATAACATTATATGTTTCATGTGTACAACATTATATTTCTGTGCTATACTGTGCTTTGAAAATACCATACATGCAATTTCTTTATATACTATACATTTACTCTTCGAATTTTTTGATCTTGGGATTCTGGAGATAAAGATAAAAACATCACTGATGTATTTGTCATTTCCCCTGAGAAATCAGGAATTTGAATGACAATAGCAATATTATACTTTAATGTCAGGACAGCCCAGAATGATTGATATTGATGTACTTTCTTTGGTTTAATCTTCTCAGTAAGATATTCTCTATAATTACTATTTAAATCTTGTAATATTAGTAAAAGAACCTACTTAGGAGAAGGAACAGAGGGACTGTTTGGAAGGGGAAAAACTACCTTATTTCAGAGTAATTATTAGTCTCGTGAGTAATTTTTATTTTTATTGATTTTTATTCAGCTTAAAATGGCTTATTCAGCTTAAAACAAGTATTTCAAATTATTGGTTTGTAGCAGTCTCTTAATGGGAGAATGCACTATATATATGAACCAGAATATATCAATATCCAGGTATCTTTGAGATGTAACTGCATTTATATGATATAAAATTTTATTTATGCTAAGAAATGTTGTTTCCTTGAAAATTTGTCCCAAAGGGAAAGAGTGTTTTTATCCCAGTAATATTTTATTGAAGTAAATATATTCTTATGAATCATATATAATCTCTGATTCTTTTAAAGTTCTTTTCCCATTTCATGATTCTGACTATTTCATTCAAAGGAAGTTGTACGATGGTCTGTATTCACATACTAGAAATGCATATGATTGTGATATCTTACATTGGGTAATTTGGGATAGCAAGAATCAGATAGCAAATCCTGGGTCTCATTTGCTATTGTGATTGTTGTATTTCCTCTTGGATCTCTTAGTTTTCATGACAGTTAATATTTAGGACTCAAGTTTTAAGTTCGGGGAAGAGGTAAGTTTTTAAATGCTGATACTGGATGTCTCTTAATTTTATGAGATTTATTTAATTCTATAAAGTAGGCCATGTAAAAATAATCTTAAGAGGCAACATAGTCTAAAGAAACAAAAACAGGTGATCTGATTCTTACTCTGACTTTTAGTACAGCACTTTACCCTCTTTGTCTTCAGATTCTTACTTATAAAAGGAATAAGATATATAAGGTCATATTCGTGGTTCCATCCATTTTATTGTTTTGAACTTAAAGATGTAAGGGTGTGAAATGTAGACTATGTAGTGTGAAATAGTACGGCATCACTGACACTGTTGTACCAGATATTTTTTAATAATTCTACTCTAGTTCTAGGTTTTCCCGTGTTACTTGCTTCAAACTGTAAAATTTTCCTGTTTCCCAAAATTCATTGCAACAGCTTACAGCTTCCTGACCTCAGTTTCCTTTGTTGTTGTTTTTTTTGGCTATGGAGTCAGATGCAAAGTTCAAATCCCAAACACACCCACCAGCTGTGTGACTATGGAAGTTATTTACCTTCTTTAAGCCTCAGTTTACCCATATATAAAATAGAAACAATGCTATTACTTTATGAAGTTATTGTGATTAAATGAAATAAATCATGTAAAGCAGTCTCATATACTGAGACTATTGCTTTAGTAAATATTAGCTCTTTTTATTATTACTACTATTATTGTTATTACTGTAGCTGAGAATCTTTATAGTAGATTCTGTGTTGATCATTTACAGGTAAATTTGCTGTTTCAGCATTTGCAATCATAAAAAGGTAATAATTCCTATCTTATAGAGTTATCATGATCCAATTATTTGCCACACATGTATTGAGTATCTCCTGTGGGCCATACAATGTGTTGGCTACCAGGGAGACAGAAATGAACAAAAAAGGCACACTCCCTGCATTCATGGAGTTTATGTTCTGGTGAGGAGAGATATTAAATCAGACATCCCACTGCAACTACTTAAGGAAACTTCTTAAGGACGGTAGTCAAAGGGCTATTAAGGAAGGAAACAAGTGCTTTTTTGTTTGACAGTGTTTTGCTTAAGTAAAAACCTAGGTGACTTGAGAATTCTGTTAATTCTTTTAATTAATTAATTATCTTAATCTGTTAACAGAATTCTCAAGTACATTTTTTAAGGAACACTTTTTGTTATTGATGGAGTCCTTTTTTCAACCTTTTTCTTTGCATTTTGTGCAGCCCTCTATGTTTATCATTTTACTGGTATTTGTTATTAATACTGAAAGAGAGACAGGTGAAAGAAAGGTGAACAAAATTTACACTTCTGTCTTTGGATAACGTGCTCATGCCTTCTTCTGCCCCTACTGACATCTTGGCTCTTGACATTTATGTGTAGGCAGCACTTCAATTTCATTAGACAGAAAATCCTACTCCACATAATTATCCATAAAAATCAATTTCATATGACCTTTGTGAAATAGTAAAGTGACTTCAGGGGCATACATCTAGGGATTCTAATGAGTAGGGTTCTGTGTACCATATTAATTATGAAGTTCTCTCCCTCCTTTTTTAACTTCTGGCATTTCTAGTAGGCATGATGAGTGAGTTCAGATTAATATTTAAATATTGTTCTGTAATAAATTGCCTTTATTTTACTTTGGCATTATGTATCATAAACCTTCAAAAGTCATTAAAATGGTTTACATGGCCCTCCATGATCTGGCCTCATCTCTTAACTGCTTTTCTGTGGTCTCACTCAGATCCTGATATCATGGCTCCTTTACTGATCTTCATATACCCCAAATGTACTTTTTCCTCCAGGCTTTATATGTATTTTCACTTCTGCATGAAGTGTTCCATTCATTGAATGTTTCAGACACTGTGAGAGGCACTTTTCTTCGACCATGTTTTTCATTAAACCACTTTACATATAGAGTTAAGAACCCTAAAACAGTATACTTCCATTTCTTTCCTATTCTGTGTGCTGTTGTCATACATTTTACATCTATGTATGTTATAAACTCTGCAATACATTTTTAATATTTTTGCTTTAAATAACCAATTACATTTTTTTCTTTTTTAGTTGCTGTGAAATATGTTTTATATTTACCCACATGTTTACCATTGTTTCGTATAGATCCATATTTTTGTCTGGCATTATTTTTCTTCTGTCTGAAGTACTTCCTTTAACATTTTCTATGGTATATGGCTGGTGGTGGTGAATTCTCTCAGATTTTGTTTGTCTGAAAAAGTCTTTTTTTAATTGAAAGATCAATGATTTACAATATTATATTAGTTTCAGGTGTACAACACAGTGATTCAGTATTTTTATAGATTATATTCCATTTAAAGTTATTAAAAATAATGGCTATATTTCCCTGACAATATATCCTTGTTGCTTATTTTATGCATGCCAGTTTGTATCTCTTAATCCCATACCCCTATCTTGCCCCTACTCCTTTCCCTCTCCCTACTGGTAACCATTAGTTTGTTCTCTACATCTGTGAGTCTGTTTCTCTTTTGTTATATACATGTGTTTGTTTTATTTTTAAGATTCTGCATATAAATGATAACATATAGAGTATTTGTCTTTCTGTGACTTACTTCACTAAGCCTCTAGGTCCATGCACATTGTTGCCAATGGCAGAATTTCATTCTTTTTTATGACTGGGTAGTATTCCATTGTATATATATATATATATATATACCACATCTTATCCATTCATCTGTTGTTGGATACTTAGATTGCTTCCATATCTTGGCTCTTGTAACTAATGCTGCTATTGGAATGCATGTATCTTTTTGAATTAGTGTTTCCATTTCTTCAGATATATAGCCAGCAGTGAAATTGCTGGATCATATGGTAGTTCTATTCTTAGTTTTTTGAGGAACTTCCATACTGTTTTCCATAGTGGCTGCACTAATTTACATTCCCACTGAGAGTGTACTTGGGTTCCCTTTTCTTCACATCCTCACCAGTGTTTGTTGTTTGTAGACTTTTTGATAATAGCTATTTTAGCAGTTGTGAGGTGATATCTCATTGTGGTTTTGATTTGCATTTCTCTGATGATTAGCAGTGTTGAACATCTTTTCATGTGCCTGTTGGCCATCTGTAGGTCTTCTTTGGAAAAATGTCTATTCAGTTCTTTAATCGAGTTGTTTTTTTTTGATATTGAATTATATGAGCTTTTAATTTATTTTTTGATATTATCCCCTTATTGGTCATAGCATTTGCAAATATTTTCTCCCATTCAGTAGGTTGTCTTTTCATTTTGTCAATGGTTTCCTTTGCTGTATAAAAGCTTTTAAGTTTAATAGGTCCAATATATTTATTTTTGCTTTTATTTCTTTTGTCATAGGAGACAGATCCAAAAAAAATATTGCTACAATTTATGTTAAAGTGTTCTGCCTATGTTTTCTTCTAGAAATTTTTGGTTTCAGGTCTTGCATTTAGGCCTTTAATCCATTTTGAGTATATTTTTGTATATGGTATGAGGAAATGTTCTAATTTCACTCTTTTACATGTAGCTGTACAGTTTTCCCAGCACCACTTGTTAAAGGGACTGTCTTTTCTCCATTGTATATTCTTGCCTCCTTTGTTGTGGAGTGACCATAGTGTGTGCGTTTATTCTGGGCTCTCTATTCTGTTCCCTTGATCTATGTGTCTGTTTTTGTGTCAGTACCATGTTATTTTGACTACCATAGCTTTGTTGTATAGTCTGAAGTTAGGGAGCATGATACCTCCAGCTTTGTTCTTTTTTTCCTGAAGATTGCTTTGGCAATTCAGGGTCCTTTGTGGTTCCATATAAACTTTAGGATTATTTGTTTGAATTCTGTGCAAAATTTTATGGCGATTTTGAAAGGGATTGCATTAAATCTATAGATTGCTTTGGGTAATATAGCCATTTTAATAATATTAATTTCTGCAGTCTTTCCATTTCTTTGTATTGTCTTTAATTTCCTTCATCAGTGTTTTATGGTTTTCATAGTATAAGTCTTTCACTTCCAAGACAAGGATGCCCACTCTCCCAACTTTTATTTAACATAGTATTAGAAGTCCTAGTCACAGTAATCAGACAAGAAAAGGAAATAAAAGGCATCCAAAATGGAAGGGAAGAAATAAAATCTGTCATGATTTGCAGATGATATGGTACTATATAGAGAAATTTCTAAAGTCTCCACCAAAAAAAAACTATTAGAATTAATAAGTGAATTCAGTAAAGTTGCAGGGTATAAGATTAATATATAGAAATGTGTTGCTTTTCTATACACTAATAATGAACTATCAGAAAGAGAAGGCAAGAAAACAATCACCATTTAAAGTTGCATCAAAAAGAATAAAATACCTAGGAATAAACTTAACCAAGGAGGTTAAAGACCTATACTCTGAAAAAGTCTTTATTTTTCATTCATTTTGGAAAATATTTTCCAAATGTTTTCTCAATTGGTTATAGAATTCTAGATAGGTTGTTGTTTTTGTTTTTATCCTTATCTTTGTTCTACTGTTATTTTTCTTTTTTTGGATGTTTCTAAGGTTTTTGTTTTTGTTTTTACTGTTTATCACTGGGTTGTTTTGTTTGTTGTTGTTTTTGTTGTTTTATAGCCAATTTGATTATGATGTGCCCTACTTTATTTTTCTTTCCATTTATTCTCCTTTGATTTTGTTGGATATGTGGGTTTGTGGGTTTCATCAAATTTGAACTTTTTTTAGCAATTAATTCTTGAAATATATTTCTGTTCATCACCCTTTCTTCTTTTGGGGCTCCAATTATGCAGCTTGTCATTGTCCCATAAGTCTTTTTTTTTAGTTTTTAAATTTTTCTTTATTTTTCTTTCCCTCCATGCTTGCTTTTTAATAGTTTCTATTGCATGCCTTCACATTCATTGATCTTCCACAAAATCTTATCTTGTTTATCCCATAAAGTGTATTTTTAAGTTCAGGTGTAATTTTCATCTCTAGAAGTTCTATTGGGATCTTTTTAATATCTTCTGTTTTCTGTGCATTATGTCCACGTTTCCTTCTATATTTTGAGCATATAGAACCTATTTATAGTGACTGTTTTAACATTCCTGTGTAATTACATCCATCATTTCTGTCATTGCTGGGTCTGTGTTTATTTATTTCCTTCTGATGATGGTTCATATTTTCCTACTTCTTTGCATGCCTGGTAGTTTTTACTATATGCTGATGTTGTGAAACTTACAGTGTTACATGGTATTTTTGTATCCCTTTGAAGAATGTTTGACTTTGTTCTGGCACTCATCAAGTTACTTGGGATCAATTGGACCCTTCTGAGACTTGCTTTTAAGCTTTTATAGGATAGGTATAGAGCATTCCATATCTAAAGCAAGTTTAGGCCAATTACTACGATTCCGTACCATTCTGAGGACTCTACCTGATGCCCTGTGTATCATATGAGGGCTTTCCACTCTGGCTGGTAGAAGCACAAACTCTTCTCAGCCTTGTGCTATCTTTGTGAATTGTTTCATTTACTGCTTTCTGGTAGTTCTTTTTTTCAGCCTTGCGTAGTATCCTTTATACATACACAGACTCTTAGTCAAAGACTCAAGTGAACTTCTCTGCAAATCCCTGTAGCTTACTCTCCTGTAGCTCTCCCACCTCCTGTAGTATTCTGTCCTGCAAATTCTAGCCTCATTGGTCTCCCTAAACTCCAGTCTTTGTCTCTTCTACTCAGTGAGAATGTTGGGCCCTTTTGTGTTTCCTCTACCTATCCCACTGTCTAGAAGCCTTCAGGCAGTAAGATGGGGCTGTTATATAGCTTTTGTTTTCCTCCTCTAGAGGATCATAGTACTGTGCTGTCTGTCATCCAGTGTCTGAAAACTGTTGTTTTATATATATATATATATATATATTTAGTTTCTAGATGTTTAATGTGAGAGAATAAATCTGGTGCCTGTTATTCCTTATTGCTGGAACTCATTATGATTTTTATAAGTTTCTTTGTGATAAACACTTAGGAATTTATATCTTTAGAAGTGTTCGTTTGACAGTACTGTGTTCAAGGGGAGAGAGCCTTTTAAAAGGAAGATGTACTAGAAGCTAATTTCAAGTAGTGAACATGTCAAGTGGTAAAGCATTAAACTAAAGTGGTAGTGTTAGGAATGGAGAAAAGGGGACATATCTAAAATTTATTTTTGCAGGAAAAATGGACAAAATGTGGGAACTGCTTGGCATAGAGGGTACAGGTAGAGAAGATGTCAAACATAACTCTAACATTTTGAGTTCAGTAGAATAGTGGTACAATTAAAAGAGGAGGAGTAAAAGATTATTAAATACTACTTGTTTAATATTATTTTATATTACATATTATAGGAAATGGTGACAGAAATGTATTCTGGCCCTTGTGTAGCAATGGAGATTCAACAGACTAATCCTACAGTGACATTTCGAGAATTCTGTGGACCTGCTGATCCTGTAAGTTATTGTTTAAAATGTAAAGTAGGTTTGTTTTATCCATTAACTAAATATGTTAACAGGTTTTTGATGGTTTTAGTCCTTTAAAAGAAATAATACAAAATTAATGTAATAGGTACAAATTTTTATTCAAAATTGCATTTTACATCCTTTATTTCTTATACAGTATTCCCACAAAAGTGAATTTTTATTACCCTAGTGACAATATAGAATAGGCAGAAACCCTGTGGCATTTTCTTTTATTGTTTCTTGTTGCTAAATTGTGTAGGTAAGTAAATTTGTTAAGCTCTGTGATAGAAATTGTCTAAAGTATTAATTATCCTTTGACATAGGGAGGCCATAAATAAAGCTCTCAATGTGAAGAATATTGATATGGTGGCTTCATACCAGATATGTAAATAAATATGAGCAGTGGGACTTATGTGAAAAGTGATATTCTCTAGGATGCCTTTCAGTTTGCTTCAGGTTTTCTTCACGTGGACATTTGGTGGTAAGGGGAATGGAGACAGGGATGGGACTGAAAAGCAGAAGTAACATTTGAATACATATGCAAAAGCTCCATGCAAATGTTATAAGCTGGGTAGGATTATAGGAAGTATTACCAATTTTAAACACTAACTGTAATTTAAATTTACCCTTTATTTCACTATCACTTGTAAAGTTTATTGATGAAGAACAGCCACTTCAATTTAATTTAATTCAGACAATTTATTGAGTTCCCTTAAATTGTAAGATAAAAAATTAGCAGCACCTATTAAGAAGCCAGCTTGTATGAGAGTGCTGCTAGATTAAGCCCTGTAGGAAAAAAACCAATACACCTGTTCTCAATGATCAAAAAGCGCATACAGGACTTCCCTGGTGGTGCAGTGTTTAAGAATCTGCCTGCCAATGCAGGGGACACGGGTTTGAGCCCTGGCCCAGGAAGATCCCACATGCTGTGAAGCAGCTAAGCCCGTGTGCCCCAACTACTGAGCCTGCGCTCTAGAGCCCATGTGCCACAACTACTGAGCCCGTGTGCCAAAACTACTGAAGCATGCGTGCCTAGAGCCTGTGCTCTGCAAGAGAAGCCACCGCAATGATAAGCCCGCACACCACAACGAAGAGTAGCCCCTGCTCGCCACAACTAGAGAAAGGCTGTGCACAGCAACGAAGACCCAATGCAGCCAAAAGTAAATAAATAAAATAAATGTACAAAAAAAAAGCGCATACATAAAGATCTTTCCAAACACTTACAGAGCAACATACTAGTAAGGTCTAAAATATTGTTAGTTCAGGTAAAATACAAATGGTGAAGGGTTGTTTATTAAGGGAGCAATTAGTATGACCTGAAGGTAATTAAAGAATCTTTGTAAGAGGAAGAAAAATGTAAACAGGGATTTTAAAGATGAATCAAGGCATGAAGAGAATAGGGAAAGCTGTAAAACTCTATGTACAAAGGTAACAGTGAAAGAGTTTGAAGATTTACTATGATATACAGCAAGAATATTTGCTTGGCTTCAATGGGAAATGCATACCTAGAAACACAAGGAAATATGTTTTCTGAGAGGAAACAAAGTAGGGAATACTGGTAGAGATGAGTATGGGATGCATAGCTTTAAAAGCCAGGCTAAAAATTGTGGATTCTGTATAATTAGAATACTGTATAGTAGAAAATAGGAATTCCTTGTATGTAGTTTAACTTTGGATATACTAAATTATTCCTTTGATAAAACTAGAGCAAACTAAATTGGAAGAGATTAAAGGCAGGGGCTATAGAAAAGGGAAGGAGCAGACCTGATGACATTAGTAGAGAAAGAGTTGGCAGGACCTACTTTATGTCTTTTCAGGGAGAAAGAAGAATAGAAGTAAGTAATATGTGTGATTGTGAAAGAGTGATTATTAAAATGTGATTCTGGGGCTTCCCTGGTGGCGCAGTGGTTGAGAGTCCGCCTGCCGACGCAGGGGACTCGGGTTCGTGCCCCGGTCCGGGAAGATCCCACATGCCGCAGAGCGGCTAGGCCCGTGAGCCATGGCCGCTGAGCCTGCGCTCCGGAGCCTGTGCTCCGCAACGGGAGAGGCCACAACAGTGAGAGGCCCGCATACCGCAAAAAAAAAAAAAAAAAAAAAAAATGTGATTCTGCTTTAGAGGACATTAGGAGAAAGTGGTGGTGATATTAATTGTTTATTAAATAGTAATTGTAAGATATTAAGAAGGAATACTTTTTGGCTAGATGAATAAGCAGAACTCAGTGTTTGCCGTTTTTAATTTTTGATTTGTGTTTTATGACCAAGAGGGGGTTTTATTCATTTGTTTTTTAAGATAATTAAAATTATGGGTGACCAGCTGACCAAACAGAGTTTAAATTAGAGAGAAACTAAGACAAAAAAAGAATGAGATGAGTTTGTTCATTCTTTCATTCATTCAATAAATATTCATTGAACCTGTGCTCATATTTGTGACTATAAAGAAAGAAGCTTTAAAGAGCTTACATTCTATGAGTGGACACAAATATATAAGTGGTTCGTTTCCATGTTTTGTGGCAACTGCATTGTTGGATGTTTGTATTGGGTACTATGGGAGCCCAGAATCATAGCATTTAGCTTAGTCTGGGGATGGATGATGGGGTCAGGAGAGTCTTCTTGAAGAACATGACATCTGAGCTAAATTATGAGGAATGAGTAGATGTTAGCTAAGTGAAGAAGGTGGGGAATGATAGGAGTAAAGTTATGAATGCATAAAACAGCATCACTTTTGGGCTGCAGCAAACTGTTATTACTGTAGCTAAAGTACAGGGCAATGAATGATAGAAATAAGGTCATTGGGGGAAGAGTTGGAAAGTGAGCAGGTGAGTAATCATAGAAGGAAGAGTCCTGACAGTAAAAAATTTGCTGATTCCCTTTCTTTCTAGATATTTATTCAGTGAACATTTATGGAATGAATAGTATAATATGTACAAGGCTCACTGCTTGGTCCCATGGCTGGGCTATAACAAAGATGACTAGAACAAGGTATCTTTCCTTAAGGAACTCATAATCTCTTTCAGGGTCCTAAGTCTTGTGTCATTAAGCATAGTTGGAATTACTCCACTATATTTTTTTCATTCTAGTTATTTATGAGCCCCTTATTGCATTATATCAATACAAAGCTGTATCACAGGGATTTTAAAATTTCGTACTAATTTAACATATAAAATGTTAACAGTGGCTGTCTGGATGGTAGGATTATAATAATGTTCAATTCTACTTTCCTATATTTTACAAATTTTCTTCAAAGTATTTACATTATGTTTATAATAAGAAAAATACATTTTATTTTATCATAAAACCTGAAAGTAAATGAACTTTTAAATGAGCAGTTGGGGCTGATTCAAGACTAATTTCTCCTCTTTAGTCTCAGGGTCCTGAATTATGTACTGTTTCTAAGTATAGGTACAGGATTTCAAGTGGGACCATATGATTTTTTTAAACTTAGTTTAATTCGGGGTGTTTTTATTTTTTCTTAATTTTATTGAAGTATAGTTGATTTACAATGTTGTCTTAGTTTTAGGTGTACAGCAGAGTGATTCAGTTATACACATATATAAATATCTCTTCTTTTTCAGATTATTTTCCCTTATAGGTTATTACAAAATATTGAGTATAGTTCCCTGTTCACAACCATATTCTTTTGATGGGTATTTTCAAGTCAGAAGAAATACCATTAGTAGTTACAGTCAAGCTTTAGGGACAATAAAATGGCTCTTACAGTTTGGTCTCAGACTTTAGTTCATTTATCCTTCCTCCTCTCTCTTTCTCCCTTTTCTCCCACCTTTCCAGTAAATAGATATTGAATGTTTACTACATGCCAGCCACTATGCTAGGTGCTACCAGGTTTATATTAATATACAAATACAGTCCTTATCTTTGAGGAACTTAATGGTTTAGCTCTAGGGGACAGAATTGATAATTAAGTAGCAATCTCACTTTTAACTGCCAGGTGTGCCAATCTGTTCATGTGTTATATTAAAATAATTTAGAAATTTATTTCTTCACTGCTTAGTAATTCCCACATATAAAGTGAGAGCCTCAGTTACAATACATGTCAATATAATTAGCACTTGGAAGAAAGCCAGGTACATAATGGCCATGCAATTAATATTTGAAGAATTAATGAATACACTGGCTATATTTTTACACCTACTTAACAACTGGTACTAATTTATTGTTTGAATGTATTTTATCTACAAAGTGGGTCCTTTTTTTCTTTATACTTTTCTAAGATGTAGAACTACCTTGTAAGTTGATTCAAAAGAAGATTCGGCCTAACAGTGATCATTAGATCACTTTGTAACCATACGGTTGACCCTTGAACAATGAGTGGAGGGGCACCAAGCCTCTGAGCAGTCAAAAATCCATGTGTAACTTATAGTCATCCTCCCATATCTGTGGTTCCTCCATATCCATGTTCTGAAGCCACAGATTCAACCAACCGCAAGTTGTGTAGTATTTACTGTTGGAAAAAATCTGCATATTAATGGACCTGAGCAGTTCAAACCCTTGTTGTCCAAGGGTCAACTGTATATGTTGTATATTGACATCACTTTCATCATTGATATCTGCTATTCGCAGAGATTCTGCCTCTCTGTGGTCTCGTAGCTGTAAGGAAACAGTCATATGTATGAATGGAATTTCTTCCAGTCTGTCCAGAGGCGGTCTCCAAAGAGGGGGAGGTGCACAAGACAATACATTGTGTGTGTGGGTGGGGAGGGGTGGGGATTATTAGACTTTCCATTTATATTTATTTACCATATGAGAAATAAGAAAAAATAAAGTTTGGTGTATTTAATGTGTGGACTAATAAGAGTACATTTAAATAATCTAATAAAATAGATACATATTTTGATGTATGTACATATTCTACTCATAAGGGTGCTTGAAAAATGTTGGACGCTACTATATAGAATGGTAAAATTGTCACAACAGATTCCTTTACAATTACGGAAGTATTCACTCACCACACAATCACCTGCAGAAAATACATTCACTTAGGCAGATAATCTGTTCCAGATTTGCCTCTGGAAGAGATTTTAGTTGCACCTGCTGAAGAATTTCACTGTTGAGTAGCTTGGCAGTTTTCCTGCTGAGCCATTAGGAACCTGAAAGAGTCACCAAAGAAGTGGTAAATTGTCTGGAAAAATCATGCAGAATATATTTGTTCTTGGACTGGTGAGTATGAGAAGCCAAAATAACCTAACATAGGTATGCCGTATTTTATGAAAAATGTGAACACGTGAAAAATGGGTTAGTAAAATATTTTATGCAAAGGATGTTATTTAAGGGAATCTGAATTATTTTGTCAAGTGAATATCTACCCTCATCTGCTTTCATACTTTGAAACCTTTACCCCATTGCCAGATTGAATTGAGTCATTTTCATACACAAAAAGTAAAAGTGGCTCTTCAAATTTAATGAAGGTTTTCATTCATTTGATTTTCCAGAGGGATATTTCACCTGCTATCTAGTGGCCTTCATTGATTTCAGGATCAAAGTAGAAGTATCATGATATTTTGAAGGGCAGTTCTTTCTTCATGAATGTGCAGGAAGTTGTTGAAACTTGGAAGAGAAATGCTTGGAAGTTGTTGCTTCTGTCATCTATTGACTTTCTGGTCACTGAAGTGAAGTCTTGGAAACCATGATCATAGTCCTTCTCTTCATCCCATTTCTTACCATAACATCCATGTGGAAGATTCACCCAACACCTGGCCTCAGAGCTCAGCTCCCGTCAATTATCTTCTCAGTTTTCTTCCACAGTCATATTCAATGCTTTTTTTAAAATATTGAAATATAGTTGACTTACCCATTATGTTTCAGAGTACTATGTAGTGATTTGACATTTGCATACATTGTGAAATTATCATCATGATAAATCTAGTAGCCATCTGTCCCCATGCAAAATAATTATATTTTTGACCATATTCCTTATGCTTATATATATTCCTTATACATCATCATGATTTATTTATTATATAAATGGAGGTTTGTACCTCTTAATCCTCTTCACCTATTTCACCCAACCCCCACCCCTTCTGGCAACCACCAGTTTGCTCTGTGTATCTATTAGTGTTTCTATTTTGTTTTGTTTCTTCCATGTGTTTGTTAAGAGTCCACATATGAGTGAGATCATGTGGTATTTCTCTTTCTCTGTCTGACTTATTTCACTGGTGTAATACACAGTAGATTTATCCATGTTGTTATAAATGGCAAGATTTCTTCTTTTTATGATTGAGTAATATTCCATTATGCAGTTGTTGAGCATCTTTTCATGTATCTGTTGTCCATCTGTATGTCTTCTATGGAAAAGCATGTATTCAGGTTCTCTGCCATTTTTTTTTTTTACTTTTTATTGGAGTATAATTGACTTACAATGTGTTAGTTTTAGTTGTACAGCAAAGTGAATCTATTATACAAATATATATGTCCACTTTTTTTTAGATTCTTTTCCCATATAGCCCATTACAGAGTACTGAATTAGAGTTCCCTGTACTATACAGTAGGTCCTTATTACAGCAAGTCCCCTACATACAGACCTTCAAGTTGGGAACTTTCAGAGATTCGAACTGTGTTCGCATGTCCAATCATGTAAGTTAGTTTGCGTATCTGGCGTACGTTGTCACATGCGTGCATCCTCTACAAATGGTTGTGCTTTTGTGTACTTTACTGTACAGTGTACAGTAGTACAGTATCTTTATTTCAAGCCCAGGATGTTCAGAAGCAAGTGTAAAGCAGCGGTGATGTAGCTGGTACTGCTAAGAAGTGCCAAGCGATAGTGATGGAATTAGAGGCCCAGAGAAAGGACAAAGAGAGATAGAAGTAAGAAGTAACTGAAGAACCTAAGAGATTCACGATGCAGGACATGGCAAGGGGATTTTCTTTATTTGAGGAGGCACAGGACCCGAATGTAGAACGGTACACAAAGGTTACAGCAGCCGTTCAGAATGCAATCCAGTGCCGCCATGTCATCTATGATGAGAAAAAATGAGCTACTACCCAGACATGAAAAAAACTGGATTTTTTTTTCAAGAGGGTAGATAGAATTGAATCCAGCAAGGAACCAGAACCTGAGCCATCAACATCAGACATGAGTGAAATTGCAGCTTGTCCGCCATCTCTTATTGCTGACAATCCTTCAGCTCTACCATCTCCCACCTCCTCTCCCTCCTCCAGTCAGTAATGCCAGCCCCTGTATGCCAGCTGTTGTACTGTACGACTGTACTTTTCAAGGTACTGTACTGTAAGATTTAAAATGTTTTGTTTATTTTTTGTGTGTGTTTGTTTTTGATGTATTATTGTGTGAAAAGTATTTTAAACCTATTACAGTACAGTACTGTATAGCCAACTGTATTAGTTGGGTACCTAGGCTAACTTTGTTGGACTCACGAACAAATTGGACTTACGAATGCACTCTTGGAACTGAACTCGTTTGTATGTAGGGAACTTACTGTAGTTATCTATTTTATATATAGTAGTGTGTATCTGTCAATCCTGATCTTCCAGTTTATCCCTCCCCCCATTACCCCCTGGTAACGATAAGTTTATTTTCTACATCTGTAACTCTGTTTTGGTTTTGTAGATAAGTTCATTTGTAGCCTTTTTATAGATTCCACATATAAGAGATATCATATGGTATTTGTCTTTCTCTTTCTGACTTACTTCACTCAGTATGAGAATCTCTCTCAGTATGAGTGTCCATCCATGTTGCTGCAAATGGCATTATTTTGTTCTTTTTTATGGCTGAGTAATATTCCATTGTATATATGTACCACATCTTCTTTATCCATTCCTCTGTTGATGAACATTTAGGTTGCTTCCATGTCCTGGCTGTTGTGAATAGTGCTGCAGTGAACATTGGGGTGCATGTATCTTTTCGAATGTGGTTTTCTCTGGATATGTGCTCAGGAGTGAGATTGCTGGGTCATATGGTAGCTCTATTTTCAGTTTTCTAAGGAACCTCCATACTGTTCTCCATAGTGGCTGTACCAGTTTGCATTCCCACCAACAGTGTAGGAGGGTTCCCTTTTCTCCACACCCTCTCCAGCATTTATTGTTTGTAGATTTTTTGATGATGGCCATTCTGACTGGTGTGAGGTGATACCTCACTGGAGTTTTGATTTGCATTTCTCTAATGATTAGTGATGTTGAGCATCTTTTTCAAGTGCTTTTTAACCATCTATATGTCTTCTTTAGAGAAATGTCTGTTTATATCTCCCCCCCCACTTTTTTTTTTTTTTTTTTGCAGTAGGCGGGCCTCTCACTGCTGTGGCCTCTCCCATTGCGAAGCACAGGCTCTGGAGTTGCAGGCCCAGCGGCCATGGCTCATGGGCCCAGCTGCTCCGCGGCATGTGGGATCTTTCCGGACCAGGACACGAACCCGTGTCCCCTGCATTGGCAGGCGGACTCTCAACCACTACGCCACCAGGGAAGCCCGATCTTCCCATTTTTTGATTGGGTTGCTGGAGTTTTTTTGATATTGAGCTGCATGAGCTGCTTGTATATTTTGGAGATTAATCCCTTGTTGGTTGCTTTGTTTTCAAATATTTTCTGCCATTCTGGAGGTTGTCTTTTCATCCTGTTTATGGTTTCCTTTGCTGTGCAAAAGCTTTTAAGTTTCATTAGGCCCCATTTGTTTATTTTTGTTTTTATTTTCATACTCTAGGAGGTGGATTGCAAAAGATCTTGCTGTGATTTACGTCAAAGAGTATTTTCCATATGTTTTCCTGTAAAAGTTTTATAGTATCCAGGCTTACATTTAGGTCTTTAATCCATTTTGAATTTATTTTTGTGTATGGTGTTAGGGTGTGTTCTAATATCATTCTTTTACATGTAGCTGTCTAGTTCTCCCAGCCCCACTTATTGAAGTCGCTGTCTTTTCTCCATTGTATGTTCTTGCCTTCTTTGTTGTAATTTAGGTGTCCATATATGCGTGGGTTTATCTCTGGGATTTCTATCCTGTTCCAGCGATCTGTATTTCTGGGAGTCCCCCACCAACTCCATTTTTCTTTCTCAAGATTGCTTTGGCTATTCGTGGTCTTTTGTGTTTCCATACAAATTGTACAGTTTTTTGTTCTAATTCTGTGAAAAATGCCATTGGTAATTTGATAGGGATTGCATTTAATTTGTAGATTGCTTTGGGTAGCATAGTCATTTTCTCAATATTAATTCTTCCAGTTCAAGAACATGGTATATCTCTCCATCTGTTTGTGTCATCTTTTGTTTCTTTCATCAGTATCTTACAGTTTTCTGAGGACAGGTGTTCTGCCTCCTTAGGTAGGTTTATTCCTAGATATTTTATTCTATTTGATGTAGTGGTAAATGGGATTGTTTCCTTAATCTCTCTTTCTGATCTTTCATTGTTAGTGTATAGGAATGCAGATTTCTGTGTATTAATTTTGCACTTTTTTTTTTTTTTTTTTTTTTTTTTTTGCTGTACGCGGGCCTCTCACTGTTGTGGCCTCCCCCATTGCGGAGCACAGGCTCCGGACGCACAGGCCCAGCGGCCATGGCTCACGGGCCCAGCCTCTCCGCGGCATGTGGGATCTTCCCAGACCGGGGCACGAACCCGTATCCCCTGCATCGGCAGGCGGACTCTCAACCACTGCGCCACCAGGGAAGCCCTGCATTTTATTTTGTATCTTATTTCAGTTGTTTGTTTTCTTTTACTTCAGTTGTTTTTTGGGTGTTGAGTTTTGTGAGTTCTTTATGTATTTTGGATATTACCCCCTTATTGGACGTATCATTTGCAAACATCACCTGCTCAGTAGGCTGCCTTTTCATTTTGTTAATGGTTTCGTTTGCTGTGCAAAAGATTTATTTATTTATTTATTTTTTTGGCCACATGGCATGCATGGCATGCAGGATCTTAGTACCCGGACCAGGGATTGAACCTTGCAGTGGAAGCACAGTGTCTTAACCATTGGGTGCCAGGGAAGTCCTGTGCAAAAGCTTTTTAGTTTAATGTAGTCCCACTAGTTTATCTTTTGTTGCCTTTGCTTTAGCTGTCAGATCCAAAAAATCATTGCCAAGATCGATAGCAAGGAGCTTACTGCCTGTGTCTTGTTCTAGGAGTTTTATGGATTGAGTCTTTAATTCATGTTGCATTAATTTTTGTGTATGGTATAGGAAGTGTCCAGTTTCATTCTTTGCATGTGGCTTTCCAGTTTTCCCAATATTATTTCAGAAATACTATCTTTTTCCTGTTGTGTATTCTTGGCTCCTTTGTTGTAAATTAACTGACCGTATATGCATGGGTTTATTTCTATGTTCTCTATTCTGTTCCATTGATCTGTATGTCTGTTTTTATGCCAATACCATACTATTTTGATTACTATAGTTTTGTACTGTAGTTTGAAATCAGGATGTGTGATGCCACCAGCTTTGTTGTTCTTAAGATTACTTTGACTACCCGGGGTCTTCTGTGGTTCCATAAAATTTTACGATTGTTTGTTCTATTTCTGCGAAAAGTGCTATCGAAATTTTGATAGGGATTACATTGAATCTATAGATTGCTTTGGGTAATACGGATATTTAAACAATATTCTTCAATCCATGAGCATGTTATATCTTTCCTCTTTTTTTGTCATTTTCAGGTTTTTTTAAATCAATGTCTTATAGTTTTTTGAGTATGAATCTTTTCCCTCCTTGGTTAGTTTTATTCCTAGGTATTGTATTACTTTTGATGTGATTGTAAATGGGATTATTTTCTTATTTTCTCTTTCTGATAGTTCACTATTGGTGTATAAAAATGCAACAGATTTCTATATATTGATTTTTTTTATCCTGAAACTTTACTAAATTCATTTTACTAGTTTTTCAGTGGTGTTCAGGATTTTCTATGTATAGTATCATGTCATCTTCAAATAGTGACAGTTTTAATTCTTCCTTTCTAATTTGGATTCCTTTTATTTCTTTTTCTTGCCTGATTGCTGTGGCTAGGATTTCCAGTACTCTGTTGAGTAAAAATGGTGAGAGTAGGCATCATATCTTGTTCCCAATCATAGAGGAAATGCTTTCATATTTTCGCCATTGAGTATGATATTGGTTGTAGGTTCATCATATATGACATTTATTATGTTGAGATATGTATTCTCTACACCCACTTTGTTGAGAGTTTTTATGATAAATAGATGTTGAATTTTGTCAGAAACTTTTTCTGCATCTATTGAGATGTTTATATGATTTTTATTTAGTTTATGTGTTGTATCACATTGATTTGCAGATATTGAGCCATACTTGCATCCTTGGGATAAATCTCACTTGATCATGGTGTATGATCCTTTTGAATATATTGTTGAATTTGGTTTGCTAATATTTTGTTGAGGATTTTTGCATCTAAGTTAATCAGTGATATTGGCCTGTAATTTTTTTTTTAATCATGGTGTCGCTGTCTGGTTTTTGTATCAGGGTGATGCTGGCCTCATAGAATGAGTTTGGAAGTATTCATTCCTATTCCTCTTCAATTTTTTGGAAGAATTTGAGAAGGATTGATGTTAATGCTTCTTTAAATATTTGGTAGATTTCACCAGGGAAACCATCTGGTCCTAGGATTTTCTTCATTGGGAGAGTGTTGGTTGCTGATTCAACCTCCTCGTTATTGGTCTATTCACATTTTCTATTTCTTCATAATTCATTCTTCATAGCTTTCATATTTCTAGGAATTTATCCAGTACTTCTAGGTTGTCCAGTTTGTTGTGTATGATTTTACAATAGTCTCTTATGATCCTTTATTTCTTTGGTATTAGTTGTAATGTCTCCTCTTTCATTTCTGATTTTGAGTCTTCTCACTTTTTTTTTTTTAAGTAGTCTAGCTAAAGGTTTGTCAGTTTTGTTTATCATTTCAAAAAACCAGCTGCTTTTGGTTTCATTTATCTTTTAATTGTTTTGTGGTCTCTATTTTATTTATTTCTGCTCTGACCTTTGTTATTTTCTTGCTTCTGCTGACTTTGGATTTAGTTAATTTCTAGTTCCTTGAGTTCCTTGAGATGATAAGTTAAGTTGTTCATTTTGAGGTATTTCTTGTCTCTTAATGTAGGCACTTATCACTATGAGTTTCCCTCTTAGATCTATTTTTGCTGCATCCCATAAGCTTTTTTTTTTTTTTTTTGGCAGTTATTCAACAAGCATTTATTGAACTTAGAAGTTATACCGGACCCTGAGCTGGAGAGCTAGTACAAGAAAACTTTGCCTGGTATCTAAAGGGAGAGATAGTCAGTTACATGAGTAGGATGCAAAGTGCTGAGTGTAGACACTAGGGGGTAGAGGATAATAAAGAACCATAAAGGACATGAACCTACCCATGACTGGAGGTGAAGGGAGTGGGTCAGGGAAATAGATATCACCTAAGGCAAGTCCCAGACACTTTCCAGACTTCCCCCATAAATTTTAATATATGTGTTTCCATATTCATTTGTTTCAAGATATCTTTTGATTTTCTTTTTGATTTCTTCTTTGACCCATTGGTTGTTCAGGAGTGTTTAATTTCTAAGTATTTATGGATTTTCCAGTTTTCCTCCTGTTACTGATTTCTAGTTTCATACCATTGTGGTCAGAAAAGATATTTGGTATGATTTCAACTTTCTTAAATTTTCTAAGGCCTCTTTTGTTACCTATTATATGATCTATCCTGGAGAAGTTCCCCTGTGTGTTGAAAAGAATGTGTATTCTGCTTCTGTTGGAGGGATTGTTCTGTATATGTCTCTTAGGTTCATTTGGTCTAAAGTATAGTTCAACTCCAGTGTTTTATTATTGACTTACTCTCTGAATGATCTGTTCATTGTTGAAAGTGGAGTATTGATATCCCCTACTATTATTATATTGTTGTCTCTTTCTCCCTTCAGATCTGTTGGTATGTGCTTAATATATTTAGGTGTTTTGATGTTAGGTGTATATATATTTGTGATTATTATATCTCCTTGATAAATTAACCCCTTTATCATTATATAATGATTTTTTTTGTTACAGTTTTTGGTGTAAAATCTATTTTTTTCTGAATAAATATTACTAGCTCTTCTCTCTTTCACTTCTAATTGCATGAAATATTATTTTCCATCCCTTCACTCTGAGCCTATGTATGTCCTTAAAGTTAAAGTGAGTCTCTTGTAGGCAGAATATAGTTCGATCTTTTTTTTTTTAAATCCATCCAGCCTCTCTGTGCCTTTTGTTTTGAGTATTCAATTCATTTACATATAGAGTAATTATTAATAGATAAGGACTTACTAATGGCATCTTATTGTTTTCTGACTGTTTTGTAGTTCCTGTGTTCCTTTCTCCCTCTTTTGCTGTCTTTATGTGTGTGTTGATGATTTTTCCATAGTGGTGTGCTTTGATTCCCTTCTCTTTGTTTTTTGCGAGTGGACTGTAGGCTTTTGCTTTTTGGTTACCATGAGTATTACATAAACACTTAAATATATGACAGTCTATTTTACACTAGTAACAACTTAACTTTGATTGCATACAAAAACTCTACGCTTTGACTCTCCCCTTTTTTGTTTTTGATGTCTTAGGTTAGTTATTTTTAATATTCTTGTTTATTAACCTTTCTACTACAGTTAAGTGGTTAATACACCGCCATGTTACAATTTTTGAGCATTCAGAATCTGACTACATACTTACCTTTACCCCATGTATTGTGTATTTTCATATTACTACTTAGCATTCTTTCATTTCAGCCTGAAGAACTCCTTTCAGCATTGTAAGGCAGGTCTAGGGGTGATGAACTCCCTCAGCTTTTGTTTGTCTGGAAAAGTTTTTAGCTCTCCTTTATTTCTGAAGGACAACTTTGCCAGATACTGTATTTATGATTGGCAGGTGTTTTTTTTCTTTCTTTCTTTCTTTCAGCACTTTGAATCACCTCACTCTCTCCTGGTCTATAAGTTTTCTGCTGAGAAGTTCATTAATAGCTTTATGGGGGTCCCCTTGTAAGTTACAACCTTTTTTTTACTCTTGCTGCTCTTAAGTTTCTCTCTTTGTCTTTGATTTCTGAGTTTTATTATAATATCTCTTGGACAGGATCTGTTTAGATTTTGTTTGTTCGGTGATCTATGAGCTTCCTGAACTTGGCTATCCAAGCCTCTCTAGATTTGGGAAATTCCCAGCCATCCCTTCTTTACTTAAGCTTTCTATCATCATGTTCCTCTCTTTTTCTGAGATTCCAATAATTTGCGAGTTATTGCTTCTGATAATATAGATCATGTAGACTTTCTTCACTCTTTTCATTCTTTTTTGTCCTCTGACTGGATGATTTCCTGGTTTCTCTCTTCTAACTCAAAGATTCTTTCTTCTGCTTGATTCATTCTAAGAGTGATGCTCTCTAGTGCATTTTTCTTTTCATTCATTGTATTCTTCAGCTTCAGAATTTCTGTTTGGTTCTTCTTTTTTTTTTAATGACTTCTGTCTCTTTGTTAAACTTCTCATTTTGTGTGTGTATTGTTTTCCTGATTTTGTTGAATTGCCTTTCTGTGTTTTTTTTTTAAAGCTGTACATATTTTAAATTTATTTATTTATTTTAGGCTGTGTTGGGTCTTCGTTGCTGCACATGGGCTTCCTCTAGTTGTGGCAAGCGGGGGCTATTCTTCATTGTGGTGCATGGGCTTCTCATTGCAGTGGCTTCTCTTGTTGCGGAGCATGGGCTCTAGGCATGCACACTTCCGTAGCTGTGGCATGCAGGCTCAGTAGTTGTGGCTCACAGGCTCTAGAGTGCAGGCTCAGTAGTTGTGGTGCACGGGCTTAGTTGCTCCACTGCATGTGGGATCTTCCCAGACCAGGGCTCGAACCCGTGTCCCCTGCATTGGCAGGCAGATTCTTAACCACTGCACCACCAGGGAAGTCCTGCCTTTCTGTGCTTTATTGTAGCTCATTGGGCTTCCTTAAAACAGGTATTCTGAAGATTTTATCAGGCAAGTAACAGATCTTCATGTCTTGGGATCAGTTACTAGAAGATTATTGTGATCCTTTAGTTGTATCATGTTTCATTGATTTTTTTTCATATATCTTGAAGTTTTGTGTTGCTGTCTTCACATTTGAAGTAGAACTCACCTCTTTTCTTCTTTATTAACTACCTTTTGGAGAGAAATATCTTCCATCAGCCCTGCTAGGGATTCTGGGGTTTCTTAGAACGTGTATGGATATACCAGCTTCATACTTCTTGCTCCCTCTTCTGGCAGAATTCTTAAATTTGTATGCCTTCTCTTGATCCTGAAATGCACCAGGCTGGATGCCGACAGCTTGCCTTTTGCTTTTTCAAAGATGACGCTAAAGCTCAAGTTTGTGGTCTCTCCCTGGCTCACAAATTCTTGTTGGCTTTCTGCACAGGCTCACTAGCCATTTGCCAAAACTTTCTCTCACTGCTGCCATTGGGAATGCACACAAGGAGCACACGGGGTGAGGCACATGGTGTGTATGTGGGTGAGGCATGTGTGAGTACTGGTGGTGCCCCTGGGCTAGTTGAGGTGATCCTCTGGTGAGGCATCCCCAGCAGCTCATGGACAGGCTTCTTGATGGAGTCTGTGACAGAGTTTTTAGGATCTGCATCCTTTTAGTGCTCTTATCTGCTTCTTTCCCAGCTGTTCCCACTCTCTAGTCATGCAGCTCACAATTCAATACTTTGAATGTAGTGAGAGAGAAATGGGCTTCTTTGGCATCATCCTGCAGTGCTGCGGAAGCCAGGTGCTCACTCACAGACTTTCACTTTCTCCACTTGGGAGAAATCACAGGCTGAGACTTGGTCCCCTTAGCTAGACTCTTTAACGATCTATTTTTTAAGTGAGGGTGTCCTAAAGCAGCGGTCCCCAACTTTTTTGGCACCAGGGACCAGTTTTGTGGAAGACAGTTTTTCCAGGGACTGGGGTGGGGGGTGGCTGGTTTTGGGATGATTCAAGCGCAATACATTTATTGTGCACTTTATTTCTATTATTATTACATTGTAATATATAATGAAATAATTATACAACTCACCATAATGCAGAATCAATGGGAGCCCTGAGCTTGTTTTCCTGCAACTAGATGGTCCCATCTGGGGGTGATGGGAGGTAGTGACACCTGAAGTGTGTTGTTTATGTCCAGTCTACTCCGTAGTCTCATATTGGTGGCTGTCACAGCAGAAAACCCTGCTTCACAAAGATAGGGTGTTGGAAATGGAAGCAGGCTTTTCAGTGCTTTTGTGCAGTCTCAGGATATTCTGCCTCGACTTTAATCCAGAACATACGGAGATTTGAAGTTGTCTCTAACATACTTTTAAGGCCACCGTCTTTTGCGACCTCAAGCAGTTGATCCTTTTCTAGCACGGACAAAGTCGATTCACCTGGCTTATTCACAAATGGGTCACAGATCCATTCCTTCCCAGTTTGGGGGTCTTTTGTGGTTGGGAAGTAATGCTCAAACTCTTTGGAAAGCTGAGATAGGTGATCATGCACCAGGTGGGAGAAAGAAGGCCCTGGCTCAGTCTCTTTCAAAATCTCTGCTAATGTTTGAAACATGTCAAAAATCCCAGTGTTCACTAGCCACCCCCATAATTCCGGTTTGGCTTTGAATGCAGCCACTTTATCTGCCGACTTGAACACAGTTGTCATTCTCCCCTGAAGTGACAGATTGAATTCGTTGAGCAGGTTGAATATATCACCCAAGTAAGCAAGTTTTTTGACCCATTCTGTGTTACTGAAATGTGCTGCCAGTGGTGACTGTTTTTCTAAAAGAAATCTCTGGAGTGGCTCTTGTAATTCAAAAACTCTGGCCAGTGATCTACCTTTAGAAAGCCATCTCACTTCTGTGTATAAGAGAAGACGTGTGTGCCCTATGTCCATCTCCTCACAGAGCTGTGTGAACAGATGTGAGTTAAAGGGATGTACTTTAATGTGGTTGATAATTTTAATCACATCCTGCAAAACGTTGTTAAGTTCAGGTGACATTTTCAGTTTGCATTTCTCTATGGATGACATTTCTCTATGGACAACACAGTGCATAGATTCACATTCAGAAGCGACCTCTTTGACCTGAGTAGTGAAACCAGAAAGCCGTCCAGTCACGGCAGCTGCTCTGTCCATGCATATACTGGCACAAAATGACCAATTCAGTTTTCCTGATATGTAATCATTCAAAGACTTGAATAGTTCTGCAGCTGTGGTGTTGGTTGGCAACAGAAGTGTATATAACATATCCTCATGCACATCATCCTGAAAAATACATCACACAAAAACAAGCATTGTTGCCTTGTTGTGAACATCAGTAGATTCGTCAACCTGGATTGCGTACCATGGCAACTCATTAATCCTCTCTAACAATTGTGCCTCAATATCCTCTGCTGTTTCACCAATTCATCTAGTTATGGTGCTAGCTGAAAGAGGAACACGTACCGCCTTTTGAACTGCAGCCTCCTGAAAGTTCATGACAGATGTCCTTAGCAGCAGGCAGGATCCACTCTTCACCAATAGTAAAGGGCTTCTTAGCTTTAGCAATGCGGTCAGCCACTAAGAATGATTCTCTCAGTGCAGACACATTTGATGAAGTGGTGGCCTTCAGTAATTGCTTCTGTCTTCGTGTTCACGTATTTTTGTTTTGAAAAACCGCAAAGGCTTGTCTTTTATTTATTTATTTATTTTGTTTGTTTGTTTTGTTTTTTTGCGGTGCGCGGGCCTCTCACCGTTGTGGCCTCTCCCGTTGCAGAGCGCAGGCTCAGCGGCCATGGCTCACGGTCCCAGCCGCTCTGCGGCATGTGGGATCTTCCCGGACCGGGGCACGAACCTGTGTCCCCTGCATCGGCAGGCAGACTCTCAACCACTGTGCCACCAGGGAAGCCCAAGGCTTGTCTTTTAATGCAGGGTGCTTGGTCTCTACGTGGCGAAGCAGTTTTGAAGGTTTCGTGGCTTCGTTGGATAGCCAGTTGCCACATATTGTACAAAGTGGGCTTGGAGAATGTGAATCACCTGTTGCAATGAACCTGTAATTGAAGTAGGACTCTTGGTATTCTCTTTTAAATGCAGCTTTCTTTTTGTTGGCAGTCTTAGCGTCTTCTGCTGTCTCATCATTGGGTCTTTTCCCCTTTTCAAAGAAGCTCTCCAGTGACGTTTGTTTTTTACTCATTTTGGCTAGGGTAGCTTGTGGGCTTACCAAAACTGTGACAAGTGCGCAGTATGGGAAAGAGACACGGACAGAAGTGATAAATAAAATAATGGCTGGGCCACATGCAGACTAAAATAAGTGTAGGATTCTGACTTAAAGCCTGTCACCAGATGCAGCTATACAGTTGAAGTACGTCAACTCACTTGCCACTGTAAAGCCTGCCACCAGATGCAGCTTAATTGTCACTCACCGCTCACTGATAGGGTTTTGATATGAGTCTGCAAGCAATTGATTTATTATGGTCTCTGTGCAGTCAGACCTCTCTGCTAATGATAATCTGTATTTGCAGCCGCTCCCCAGCGCTAGCATCACTGCCTCAGCTCCACCTCAGATCATCAGGCATTAGACTCTCATAAGGAGCGCGCAACCTACATCCCCCGCGTGCGCAGTTCACAGTAGGGTTCACGCTCCTATGAGAATCTAATGCTGCCGCTGATCTGACAGGAGACGGAGCTTGGGCTGTAATGCGAGCAATGGGGAGTGGCTGTAAATACAGATGAAGCTTTTCTCACTCACCCGCCCCTCACCTCCTGCTGTGCGGCCCAGTTCCTAACAGGCCATGGACAAGTACTGCTCTGTGGCCCAGGGGTTGGGGACCCCTGTTCTAAAGGACCTCATCCTTTCATCTATTCAAAGTCTGTAAGCTCTTGGGTGATACCATTAATATTTATATATAACAGTACATTTTCTATGAATTAATATGCTGATGACTCTAAATCCATAACTGCAGCCCAGACCTTTCTCCTGTGTTTCATGTGCTTCTAAAACTCTGTGTATGCTACACATCTCTCCCTCCTCTCACACATTCTCCTATCTTTATGAATGCCAGTAATACCTTCCTACCTGGAAACTGAAGAATCAGCTGCAACTCTCTTTTCTCCTTTATCCCACCATATTTGTTTGTGTCCCAATCCAGTAACAGATACCATTTCATATCTAAGCATCTGTCTCTGTCTCCGTCCTCAGTGCTACTTTTTTATTGCTTATACTCACTATTTCTATCATATCTTAAGTTTTCTCCATTTTGCAGTGTCTTATCCTTCATATACACTTCGACATTCCTGATGCAACTGTCTTTCTAAAATATAAATAATTAACACTTCTCTGTTTAAAACCCTGCCAGTGGCTCCTTATTGCTTACAGTTAAAGTTCACTTTTCATAGGAGGTTACAAAGTCCTCTATGATGTAGTCCTTACTACTTCCAGCCTCATTTCTTGCTGCAATTTTTCCTCTCCTCTGTCCTCCACATTTGCACTCTGAAAAGTATGAAGGAAGTAGATTATATTCTTTGTCTCCTTCCTCCGTTCTCCACAATCCCAGGATCTTGGGCTTAGGCTTCCTCATTTTCTTAACACAAAGACGTCTCTAATCAGATCTGGCAAATTCAGTCACACTGAGATGCAAATTACTACTCAGAATGAATATATTATCACTTCCTAGGGTTTTTCCTTTTTAAACAGAGTGCATTATTTTTGTCTTAAAAGAAAAACAGTTCTAATTTTGGAGTTGTAGGCCCCAGGAAGGTGACTGAGGAAAGAGAAACTGACTGAAGGGACTTCTTACTTTTCAATCATTCATTCATCCATGAATAATTGAATGCCTACTGTGTGCCAGGCAATATTCTAGGTACTGGGGATACACCAGTGAACAAAACAAGTGTGTGTGTGTGTGTGCGTGTGTGTGTGTGTGTGTGTGTGTGTGTGAAACAGAGAGCACACGGTCTCCTCACAGAGCAGTGAGCTTACATTCTAGTTGAAGACAGATAATAAATAAATAAAAAATAGAATGCATAGTATTTCACATGGATAAAAATGAAACAAGGAAAGGGGACTAGAGTTAAGGACGTATAGATAGGATTCTGCTTTAAATAGAGTCATAAGAGAAGGATGAAAGAAGGAAGAGAAAAGAGCCAGCCATACCCATTTCTGGATGAAGAGCATCATAGGCAGAGGGAACAGGCATTGTGAAGGCTCTGGGAGAGGAGCTTGCTTGAGGTAATCCCAGAATTTGGGGGAATAAGCAAGGTGGGAGATAAAGTCGCTGAGATAGATAAAGACTGGGAAGATCTTGTAGACCCTTGTAATGACTTTAGCTTTTACTCTGTATGAGGCCATACGTTTTCAAATGGTTTGAGCAGAGTAGTGACACGATTTGACTTTTAAAAGGATCTTTCTGACAATTGTGTTGAGAATAGTCTGAAGGGAAACAAGGGTAGAAGTTGCAATCCAGGACCAAGATGATGTTGACTATGCCCAGGATGGTAGCAGTGGACTTGCTGAGAGGCAGCCAGGTGTTGTTTACCATGTTTCTTACCTTTTGCTTCTCTTTATCTCTAGTGGATGAATGGATGAAGGTTAAAATTGATGAAAACCTAGAGAAGGGATATGGAGGAATCCTTAGATCTAAGTGATGGGACTAGAATGGAACAGAATTCTCTTCATTCTTTTCTGGTTTCATCTCAGTCTATTGACGAGACAAGTGGAAGGTGAATCCATATTTCTCCTCTGTCAGTTTAGTGCATAACAACAATTAGAGAAGACATTTATGCCTGACCAGGGATAGCAGGCCTATTCGCAGATTAAAAGAGGCCAAGAATTTCTGTTGCTAGTTTTTGGTAAAAATATAAGCAATACTTTTTTTTTTAAGGATAATCAACTTAATTATTTTATAAGCATTTTACTGATTTTAGAAAGTATAACAATTATTTAAAAATACATTTTTAGGAAAGTATTAAGTGACTGAAATGCATTTAAAAAAGAACATTGAAAGTATAGTAAGAACGTAGAGTAGTATGCAAAAATACTATGTGAAAGTAATTTACTTAATTTGAAGTAATTGTGTGCAGTAATTTACAATACCTATTAAGTGATTCAGTATTTAAAAATAATCCTGTTGTGAATTATCATGTTTTTAATGAAGAATTATTTCTCTAACAGAAAAAGAAAACAAAACAGAAACCACTTATCTCAGTGTTGTATACCAGCTAGAGTGACCAACACTGTCTTAGTTTGCCCAGGACTCTCCCAGGTTTAGCACCGAAAGAGCAGATTCCTGAGCAATCTCTGAATCCCAGGAAAACTGAGATAGATGGTAGATCACTTGAAAACATTTACCACATTATTGCACGATATCTCTTAACTGTAACTAAGGTTTAACTATTCGTATTCATTTTAAAAGAATTTTTAAATGGATGTTGTATTAAGTTATAAAAGGTCAGAAGAAATACAGTTAAAATGCTTCCACCCACCTAGAGAGATGGTCAGTTGGTTTCAATTTTAAAGGTGAAAATTGGTGAAGTGTTGAAATCAGCTGTATTTACTTTACAAGTTACCCTTTTACTAGAATTTGTTTACATGTGGGGTATTAAGTAGAGGCCCATTTCCTAAAACAAATGGGATTGAAAGCTAAAGTGTAGACTTTGGAACTGAAATGTAAGTAAGTACTTAAAGTTATGACTTATGAAAATCTTTCATGAAGGATGAGAACCAAAATGATAGGAAAATAAGGAAAAACTGTCTCAGAAGATCTTCCTGACCTTCCTTACGTCAAGTTTCTGTAGCTTCTTTATCATTGAAAGTGGATATTGGAACATGTTTCAGAATGGGAGATTTAGAGTAAATATTGTTCATTTCACCTGTCATTCTTTATTCATAAATTCAAGCATTTACTGAAGAATTGATATGAACCCAGCATCATGCTTATCTCTTGGGGATTCAAAGATGGGTTCTACACAGTTGGGACCCTCAGGAGTTCACAGTCTAATAGGAGAATCAGACAAATTTCAGTCAGACATGATGAAACCTATCTTAGAGGAAAGTACAGGATGCTAAGGAAATACATAGAAAGAACACACAACTCAGCCAGTGTTGGGTAGAGAGGAGGTGGGATGGGGGCCCAGGGAAGAGGCTATGCAGGAGAGACTTCCCAGAGGAAATGATGCCAGGAGGTATAATTTATTTATTTATTTATTTATTTAATTAATTTTATTTATTTATTTATATTTTTGGCTGCATCGGGTCTTCATTATGGTGTGCAGGATCTTCATTGTGGCATGAGAGTTTTTTTTGTTGCGGCATGCAGGCTCTTCGTTGCAGCACGTGAGCTTCTCTCAAGTCGTGGCATGCGGGTTTTCTCTCTCTAGCTGTGGCACGCGGGCTTGGTGGTTCTGTAGTTTGTGTCACACATGCCCTCTAGTTGAGGTGTGTGGGCTTTGTTGCCCCACAACATATGGGATCTTAGTTCCCCAACAAGGGATCGAACCCGCGTCCCCTGCATTGGAAGGCAGATTCTTTACCACTGGACCACCAGGGAAGTCCCTGGAGGTATAATTTAGACAGTAAAATTTGCCTAGGTAAAGAAGGAATCCTGTTTATCACAGTAGGGTGAGAGAGCATGGTTTGAGCTGGCTTCTAATGGGAGATCAAAGCTCCTACCATCTGCCTTCACTATTACTTCCCTCTGAAAAGTCTGGATCTTGTGCAAGATACTACACCTGTTCTTTTTTACTGTCTTCGAAATCTTGCATTTATTTTATAAATATAAATCTTGCATTATAAATCTTGTAAATCTTGCATTATAATATAAATATAATATATAATAAATAATATAAATATATAAAATAATATAATAAATAATATAAATATAAATCTTGCATTATAAATCTTGCATTATTTTATACTTAGAGCACATCTCAATTTAAACTAGCCACATATCAAGTACTTAATAGTCACATGTGGCTAGTGACTACCATATTGGACAGTGCAAATCTGGGCCATTCCAGTAGACCTTAGTTATGAATAAAGGACCTTCTCCCATAGTCTAGCTGAGATTGTTGGAGTGCTACACTGGGTAAATAATACAAACAATAAAGTGTTATAATGAATACTTTTAACTCCTTTGTATATATTTCTCTCAGGTACTTTAGAGAGAATTAGCCAAAGTCTTAGGTAGGAGTCAGATCTCTTGGCCAGAATATCATTAATCTATCTTACCCTAAGTTCTCACTGCGTGCTTCACTGGACCATGCAGTTGGCGGTAGGCAAGGGCCAGATCAGAAAAGGCTTTATAAATTATACTAAAGGGTTGGGATTTAATTTCAGAGGCTGAAGGGTGGGAAAGAGGGAGGAGTTACTGAGTTTTCAGCAGGGCCATTATATGACCATTTTTGCATTTTAGAGAAGTTAATATTATGATAGTGTGGAGGACCCATAATAGGTCAGCTTGATTAGAAGCAAAGAGAAGGTCCTTATTGACCTGAAACAAATAGACTGCCAGATATTTCTCTAGCAAGGATGGGTTTATTCAGGTTCAGCAGAGAATTGCAATTTGGAGTCTGCAACCATGGTGAGCCATGTGCAAATACACAGACGGCAAGGGAAAGAGAACACTTTTATAGAGAGGAAAAGGGAAGTGGGAGGGGTATAGTAAAGAGTCGGTGGCTTTTCATTAACTGAATCCTTGCCAGGAAAGAGGAAGAGTCTTTCTGCCTTTTGGGCTCTGCTATCTTCACAGGGAGTGAGAGCTCCCCCTTCTGGTCTCCCAGCTTTATTTGAGGTTTCCATTTGGTTTTTTTTTCCATTGTTTGTTTTTTTTTTTTACATCCTATAAAAATGTGGATAAAAAGTGATGAAGGGATAAACTAAGGTAGTGGCAGTGCAGACAGAGAAGAGAGGGCAGGTTAAGAGATGTTAAGGAAGGCTATAGAATCCGCAGTGCTTGGTATCAAGTGTGGTATAAGAAAAACTATCAAGGATGACTCCTAGCTTTAAAAAAAAATTACCTTAAGCAACTTGGATTATAAGTAGTAAGTAGTACCATTAATTGAACTAGAAAATATAGGAAGAGAAGCCAGTTTGAGATGAAATGTTGAATTTCATTTTGGTGCATACTGACTTCGGAGTGTAGAGAGTAGAGTTTGAAAAGTATCCAACTTAACATGTCGGGAAACCTGATGAAAGTGGTAAAAGTAATTACAGTGGAATAGTGAGGACGAAAGCCAGGCTATAAATGTGTTGAGGAATGAATGAAAGATTTTGAGAAAACATAGTGTATTCAATTTATTCTTATAACAAATATTAATTATTATTTACGATGCATTGGAATGTATATTGGGAATACACTCATGAATAATATAGTATCTGATCTCAAGCAGTTTTCTGTGGGGGTGGGAGAAACCACAAATAAACCAACATTTAAAGACATGAATAGTTAAGATAGTCACCACATGGCTCTGTGAGAGCATACAGAAAGGTCATTGACCTCTAAGGGGTTACAACCAGTCTTTCAGTGAACTTGTGGTAAAGGGGCAGGGAGAGTGACCGGAGTGCTAGACATAAGAATGAATTATCTTAACATGGTTTTTTTTCTGTTGAAAGGTTATTTAGAGTCCATGTTGCATCCTGTAGAGCACATGTGGAAAACTTTTCCCTCTTCTAGCCGAGTCAAAAACTGAAGAAGGAAAATCATTTCAACCCCGTGTTAGTGGTGCTATCAGATTTTTTCTTCCTTGCAAGTTAGAGATTTGTGAAGGCTGCCAAGGGGCCACAGTTAATAAAGGGCTGCAGTAGAAGAAGGTGCCTCCTCTGAGCCCTGAACACAGGCTGTGGGAGCTACTTCTGTCTACAGATACGTTGTCCAGTACAGTAGCCACCAACTAGCCACATGTAGCTATTTGCATTTAATTACAATTAAATAAAATTAAAAATTTAACTCCTCAGTCACACACATTTCAAGTGCTTAATAACCATATATGGTTAAGGGCCACCACATTGGATAGCGTAGACTATACAACATTTCTGTTGTTACAGAAAGTTCTATTAGACTGCACTGGTGTAGAGAACTTGTTTTATTTCTGTAAGTCTAAGGAATTTTTAAAATCCAAGGGTTATATGCTGTTACCTACTTGACCTTTTATCCCTCTAGGGTTTTACTCTACATCCTATGGTTTTATAAATTATACAGTTATTTTTAGCTGTATATTGTTTGTATATTCTTTTCAGCTTACTTTAGCCTGCTATTTTTATTGTTTCATAACTTCTATATTTATAGCTTTTAACCCCTTTTCATGTCTCGTGTATCATTTTCATTTTCATCTCCTGTTGTTGACCCTTTAGCAGCCTGACAGTCTTATAAGTTACTTTTCTTTTTTGAATTCTATTTATTTATTTTCTATACAGCAGGTTCTTATTACTTACATATTTTATACATATTAGTATATATATATGTCAATCCCAATCTCCCAGTTCATCCCACCACCACCACCATCACCCACCCCGGTTTCCCCCCTTGGTGTCCATACATTTGATCTCTACATCTGTGTTTCTATTTCTGCCTTGCAAACCGGTTCATCAGTACCATTTTTCTGCATTCCACATATATGCATTAATAAATGATATTTGTTTTTCACTTTCTGACTTACTTCACTCTGTATGACAGGCTCTAGGTCCATCCACATGTCTACAAATAACCCAATTTCATTCCTTTTTATGGCTGAGTAATATTCCATTGTATATATGTACCACATCTTCTTTATCCATTCATCTGTCAATGGGCAGATTTAGGTTGTTTACATGACCTGGCTATTGTAAATAGTGCTGCAATAAACATTGGGATGGATGTGTCTTTTTGAATTATGGTTTTCTCTGGGTATATGCCCAGTAGTAGGTTGTTGGGTCATATGGTAATTCTATTTTTATTTTATTTTTTTTATTTTTCTAACCCTGTATAGTCATGTACATCTCCTTCCCTCCCCAGTGTGTTTTTTTTTAAACATCTTTATTGGAGTATAATTGCTTTACAATGGTGTGTTAGTTTCTGCTTTATAACAAAGTGAATCAGCTATACATATACATATATCCCCATATCTCCTCCCTCTTGCATATCCCTCCCGTCCTCCCTATCCCACCCCTCTAGGTGGTAACAAAGCACCAAGCTTTGATCTCCCTGTGCTATGCAGCTGCTTCCCACTAGCTATTTATTTTACATTTGGTAGTGTATATATGTCCATGCCACTCTCTCACTTTGTCCCAGCTTACCCTTCCCACTGCCTGTGTCCTCAAGTCCATTCTTTATGCCTGCGTCTTTATTTCTGTCCTGCACCTAGGTTCTTAAGAACCTTTTTTTTTTCAGATTCCATATATATGTGTTAGCATATTGTATTTGTTTTTCTTTTCTGACTTACTTCACTCTGTATAACAGACTCTAGGTCCATCCACCTCACTACAAATAACTCAATTTCGTTTCTTTTTATGGCTGAGTAATATTCCATTGTATATATGTGCCACATCTTCTATATCCATTCATCTGTCGGACACTTAGGTTGCTTCCATGTCATGGCTATTGTACATAGAGCTGCAGTGAACATTGTGGTACATGACTCTTTTTGAAATATGGTTTTCTCAGGGTATATGCCCACTAGTAGGATTGCTGGGTCGTATGGTAGTTCTATTTTAGGTTTTCAAGGAATTTCCACACTGTTCTCCATAGTGGCTGTATCAATTTACATTCCCACCAACAGTGCAAGAGGGTTCCCTTTTCTCCACACCCTCTCCAGCATTTGTTGTTTGCAGATTTTCTGATGATGCCCATTCTAACGGGTGTGAGGTGATAACTCTTGGTAGTTTTGATTTTCATTTCTCTAATAATTAGTGATGTTGAGCAGCTTTTCATGTGCCTCCTGGCCATCTGTATGTCTTCCTTGGTGAAATGTCTATTTAGGTCTTTTACCCATTTTTGGATTGGGTTGTTTGTTTTTTTAATATTGAGCTACATGAGCTGTTTATATATTTTGGAGATTAATCACTTGTCCATTGATTCATTTGCAAATATTTTCTCCCATTCTCAGGGTTGTCTTTTCATCTTGTTTATAGTTTCCTTTGCTGTGCATAAGCTTTTAAGTTTCATTAGGTCCCATTTGTTTATTTTTGTTTTTATTTCCATTATTCTAGGAGGTGGGTCAAAAAAGGTCTTGCTGTGATTTATGTCAAAGAGTGTTCCTCCTATGTTTTCTTCAAAGAGTTTTATACTCTCTGGTCTTACATTTAGGTCTCTAATCCATTTTGAGTTTATTTTTGTGTATGGTGTTAGGGAGTGTTCTAATTTCATTCTTTTACATGTAGCTGTCCAGTTTTCCCAGCACCAGTTATTGGAGAGACTGTCTTTTCTCCATTGTATATCCTTGCCTCCTTTGTCATAGATTAGTTGACCTTAGGTGCATGGGTTTATCTCTGGGCATTCTATCCTGTTCCATTGATCTATATTTCTGTTTTTGTTCCAGTACCATACTATCTTGATTAATGTAGCTTTGTTGTATAGCCTGAAGTCAGGGAGTCTGATTCCTCCAGCTCTGGTTTTTTCCAAGATTGCTTTGGCTATTCAGGGTCTTTTGTGTCTCCATACAAATTTTAAGACTTTTTGTTCTAGTACTGTAAAAAAAATGCCACTGGTAATTTGATAGGGATTGCATTGAATCTGTAGCTTGCTTTGGGTAGTAGAGTCATTTTCACAATATTGATTCTTCCAATCCAGGAACATGGTATATCTCTCCATCTGTTTGCATCATCTTTGATTTCTTTTATCAGTGTCTTATAGTTTTCTGCATACAGGTCTTTTCTCTCCCTAGGTAGGTTTATTTTTAGGTATTGTATTCTTTTTGTTGCATTGGTAAATGGGAGTGTTTCCTTAATTTCTCTTTTGGATTTTTCATCATTAGTGTATAGGAATGCAAGAGATTTCTGTGCATTAACTTTGTATCCTGCAACATTACCAAATTCATTGATTAGCTCTAGTAGTTTTCTGGTGACATATTTAGGATTCTCTGTGTATAGTATCATGGCATCTGCAAACAGTAACAGTTTTACTTCTTCTTTTCCAATTTGTAATCCTTTTATTTATTTTTTTTCTCTGATTGCCGTGGCTAGGACTTACAAAACTATGTTGAATAATAGTAGTGAGAGTGGACATCCTTGTCTTGTTCCTGATCTTAGAGGAAATGCTTTCAGTTTTTCACCATTGAGAATGATGTTTGCTGTGGGTTTGTTGTATATGGCCTTTATTATGCTGAGGTAGGTTCCCTCTATGCCCACTTTCTGGAGAGTTTTTATTATAAATCAGTGTTGAATTTTGTCAAAAGCTTTTTCTGCATCTGTTGATATGATCATATGGTCTTTATTCTTCAATTTGTTAATATGGTATATCACATTGATTGATTTGAGTATACTGGGGAATTATGCATCCCTGGGATGAATCCCACTTGATCATGGTGTATTATCCTTTTAATGTGTTGTTGGATTCTGTTTGCTAGTATTTTGTTCAGGATTTCTGCATCTATATTCATCAGTGATGTTAGTCTGTAATTTTCTTTTTTTGTTGTATCTCTGTCTGGTTTTGGTATCAGGGTGCTGGTGACCTCATAGAATGAGTTTGGGGGTTCCTTCCTCTACAGTTCTGGAAGAGTTTGAGAAGCATGGGTGTTAGCTCTTCTCTAAATGTTTGATAGAATTCACCTGTGAAGCCATCTGGTCCTGGCCTTTTGTTTGTTGGAAGACTTTTTTTTTTTTTTTTTTCTTTTTGCGGTATGCGGGCCTCTCACTGTTGTGGCCTCTCCCGTTGCGGAGCACAGGCTCCGGACGCACAGGCCCAGCGGCCACGGCTCACGGGCCCAGCCGCTCCGCGGCATATGGGATCCTCCCAGACCGGGGCACGAACCCGTATCCCCTGCATCGGCAGGCGGACTCTCAACCACTGCGCCACCAGGGAGGCCCTGTTGGAAGACTTTTAATCACAGTTTTAATTTCATTACTTGTGATTGGTCTGTTCATATTTTCTCTTTCTTCCTGGTTCAGTCTTGGAAGTTTATACCTTTCTACGAGTTTGTCCATTTCTTCCAGGTTGTTCATTTTATTGTCATAGAGTTGCTTGTAGTAGTCTCTTATGATGCTTTGTATTTCTGTGGTGTCCGTTGTAACTTCTTTCTTCATTTCTACTTTTATTGATTTGAGTCCTCTCCCTCTTTTTCTTGATATGTCTGGCTAAAGGTTTATCAATTTTGTTTATCTTCTCAAATGACCAGCTTTTACTTTTATTGATCTTTGCCATTGTTTTCTTTGTTTCTTTCATTTATTTCTGCTCTGATCTTTATGACTTCTTTCCTTCTATTAACTTTGGGTTTTGTTTGTTCTTCTTTCTCTAGTTCCTTTAGGTGTAAGGTTAGATTATTTATTTGAGATTTTTCTTATTTTTTGAGGTAGGTTTGTATTGCTATAAACTTCCCTCTTAGATCTGCTTTTGCTGATTCTCGTAGGTTTTGGATCATCATGTTTTCATTCTCATTTGTCTCTAGTTTTTTTTAATTTCCTCTTTGATTTCTTCAGTGATCTCTTGGTTATTTAGTAACGTATTGTTTAGCCTCCATGTGTTTGTGTTTTTTACATTTTTTCCCTGTAATTTATTTCTAATCTCACAGCATTGTGGTAGGAAAAGATGCTTGATATGATTTCAGTTTCTTAAATTTACTGAGGATTGATTTGTGCCCCAGGCTGTGATCTATGCTGGAGAATATTCCGTGCGCACTTGAGAAGAAAGTGTAATCTGCTGTTTTCTGATGGAATGTCCTATAAATATCAGTTAAATCTATCTGGTCTATTGTGTCATTTAAAGTGTGTTTCCTTATTAATTTTCTGTCTGGATGATCTGTCCATTTGTTTAGGTGAGGTGTTAAAATCCACACTGTTATTGTGTTACTGTCAATTTCCTCTGTTACAGCTGTTAGCATTTGCCTTATGTATTGAGGTGCTCCTATGTTGGGTATGTATATATTTATAATTGTTATATTTTCTTGGATTAATCCCTTGATCATTATGTAGTGTCCTTCCTTGTCTCTTGTAACATTCTTTATTTTAAAGTCTATTTTATCTGACATGAGTAGTGCTACTGTAGCTTTCTTTTGATTTCCATTTGCATGGAATATCTTTTTCCATCCCCTCACTTTCAGCCTGTATGTGTCTCTAGGTCTGAAGTGGGTCTCTTGTAGACAGCATATATATGGGTCTTGTTTTTGTATCCATTCAGCAAGCCTGTGTCTTTTGGTTGGAGCATTTAATCCATTCACATTTAAGGTAGTTATTGATATGTATGTTCCTATGACCATTTTCTTAATTGTTTTGAGTTTGTTTTTCTAGGTCCTTTTCTTCTCTTGTGTTTCCCACTTAGAGAAGTTCCTTTAGCATTTGTTGTAGAGCTTGTTTGGTGGCGCTGAATTCTCTTAGCTTTTGCTTGTCTGTAAAGCATTTTTTTTATTAAAAATTTTTTTTAAAATTTATTTTTGCTGCCTTGGGTCTTAATTGCTGTGCATGGGCTTTCTCTATTTGCGTGGAGCAGGGGCTACTCTTCGTTGCAGTGCATGGGCCTCTCATTGTGGTGGCTTCTCTTGTTGCAGAGCACAGGCTCTAGGCGTGCGGGGTCACTAGTTGTGTCTTGCGGGCTCTATAGCACAGGCTCAGTAGCTGTTGCGCCCAGGCTTAGGTGCTCCATGGCATGTGGGATCTTCCTGGACCTGGCCTCAAACTCGTGTCCCCTGCAGTAGCAGGCGGATTCTTAACCACTGTGCCAGCAGGGAGGTCCCTGTAAATCTTTTGATTTCTCTGTCCAATCTGAATGAAGTCCTTGCTGGGCAGAGTAATCTTGATTGTAGGTTTTTCCCTTTCATCACTTTAAATATGTCCTTCCACTCCCTTCTGGCTTGCAGAGTTTCTGCTGAAAGATCAGCTATTAAACTTATGGGACTTCCTTTGTATGTTATTTGTTGTTTTTCCCTTGTTGCTTTTAATAATTTTTCTTTATCTTTAATTTTTGTCAGTTTGATTACTATGTGTCTTGGCATGTTACTCCTTGGATTTATCCTGCCTGGAACACTCTGCGCTTTCTGGACTTGGGTGGCTATTTCCTTTCCCATGTTAGGGAAGTTTTCGACTATAATCTCTTCAAATATTTTCTCTGGTCTTTTCTTTCTCTCTTCTCCTTCTGGGACCCCTATAATGTGAATGTTGATTCACTTAATGTTGTCCCAGAGGTCTCTTAGGCTGTCTTCATTTCTTTTCATTCTTTTTTCTTTATTCTGTTCTGCAGCAGTGAATTCCACCATTCTGTCTTCCAGGTCACTTATCCGTTCTTCTGCCTCAGTTATTCTGCTATTGATTCCTTCTAGTGTATTTTTCATTTCAGTTATTGGATTGTTCATCTCTGTTTTTTTGTTCTTTAATTCTTCTAAGTGTTTGTTCTTTAATTCTCCTAGGTCTTTGCTAAACATTTCTTGCATCTTCTCGATCTCTGTCTCCCTTCTTTTTCCGAGGTCCTGGATCATGTTCACTATCACTATTCTGAATTCTTTTTCTGGAAGGTTGCCTACCTCCACTTCATTTAGCTTTTTTTCCTGGTGTTTTATCTTGTTCCTTCACCTGGTACATAGTCCTCTGCCTTTTCATTTTGTCTGTTTTTCTGTGAATGTGGTTTTCGTTCCATAGGCTAAAGGACTGTAGTTCTTCTTGCTTCTCTTAGAAGTTACTTTCATTGATCCTCCATTTCTTTCTTTGCTGATTCACCTAAGTAAATGTAAAGACTCACAGAATAAAATTCCTTCTTGGGATCAGGAATATTACATGTACTAATAGGTTCCCTCAGTTACTAGAAATATATTTTCTTTGTATCATACATCAGTCTAGTTCCTTTGTTAGAAGATCTGAAATTATCAGTTTTTTTATATTTAAAATATTTAAGTGAGCAAGCCATTTGAACAGTTGTGACTTTCTAAAGGGGACAGGTATGGTAGATACTATCCATTGTTTATTAAGCATTTGTATTTGCCTATCCCTGTGCTAAAAACCATTTAATCATTTAATTCTCTCAGCAATCCTATGAGATCATTATGATTTATTCCAATGCACAGATGAGAAAACTCAGGTCCTGAGAGAATGTGAATGTGTGACCTAATGTCACACAGTTAAGTGCCAGACTTGAACTCACAGATTTGAACTTTAATTCCAAAGCCTACATATTAAGTAGGAGGTTCCTCTTAGGGAAGGACCCACAGACATAATATCTCTGGTTCAGTCATGGCAAGAAACTTTATGGTATTGAATCTTCTCATATGTTTTTATGAATATAGTTGCCTTAGAACATCCATGGCCAGGTTTCTGAAGTTTTAATAAATCAAGTTGTCCTCCCATGTGCTGATAATCCTGATCAATATCAAATCACACTGAATTTTGAGTCTTTGTTGTTTTTAGTTATTTTATACTGGTCTTTAAACAAGCAAAATATCTGTGGCAAATGGCTGGGTATTCCTCCTGTGACATCAACATGATATGAGAGAAGTCTCTAAGCCAAGCATGTGACATCTGGATTGGGTTCCTCATATGCTCAGCCCTTTATCCTGGTTGTCCTTTCTGCCTATAATGCTGTTCCCACATGTCAAACTGCCTCAACTTCTTCAAGTCTCCACTCAGATGTAACCTTCTCAATCAAACTTACCAGGACCATTCTATTTAACTGTAATATACCTCTCCCACATAAATTCTTCATTCCCCATTCTACTTCCAGTAATTTATTAGCATGTGATTATTATTCTTATGGGCAATAAGCTCTAAGGTTCTTCATGTTCTTTATGTAGCTATCCAAGGGCTCTGGTCAATATTATCTTCTTTTTGGGCTAAGGCCTTAGCCTACCTTTAGAACTAACTTCCTCTCTGCTTCCCAGTTGTGTTCCTACTTTCTAAAGCTCAAAATATGGTGCTAAGCTAGTATTCCTAAAATTTGAAAAAAAATGAGTCATCTCTTTCTTTGTTCCAGTTTGACATTAATCCTATCACTTCTTTATACCACCTCTGTATGTTAACATGGACCTGGAGAAAGTTAGGAAGACTTCTTTCTCTGCAAATAAAATAATCCGAAGAAGAAAGCCTTATCTAATGTCCAGGGGTCTTCTTTCCTAGTCAAAAGGCTCTTTGGTGTTGTTAAGATAATTTAACTTGGACCTCTTTTCATTTTTTGAAATGGTAGAAAAATCACATAAAAGCTTTGGGTTTTTCCAAATGAATAGAGGAGCCAAGGGAGTTGGAGGAGCCACTGCAGGTTCCATAGTCATGTTTTCAGACCAGGTTGTCCCCTTCTTCACCAGGCTCAGGCTCAGAGAACACTTTGGAAAAGGATCTGCCAATCTTTTTTTTTTTTTTTTTTTTTTTTTTTTTTGCTGTACGCGGGCCTCTCACTGCTGTGGCCTCTCCCGTTGCGGAGCACAGGCTCCGGACACACAGGCTCCGCGGCCATGGCTCGTGGGCCCAGCCGCTCCGCGGCATGTGGGATCTTCCGGGATCGGGGCACGAACCCGTGTCCCCTGCATCGGCAGGCGGACTCTCAACCACTGCGCCACCAGGGAAGCCCTGCCAATCTTTTTAAAAGGAATAATGATGGAGAACAATATTGAGGCTCTTTTTCTAGGGCTTTTGCCCAATTTAATTCTAATCTCACATATAATTCAAACCACTTGCTTCTAGCATATTTCCTAAGTTTCATCTTGGAGAGCCCTTTTTCACCCAAATCCTCTATGCTTGGTTTGTCTCACAGCTATCAAAACCTAATGAGGAGTAAGGTTCTCTTATCTCATAATTCACTTTTGAAATTCTCAGATGATAAGTAGGACTGCTTATATAGATCGTCGAGCGATACACTACCAGAAAGTAGCTTACTGCTATGGATGTCTGTGTGCTTGTACCACCAGTCAATGTGTATTACAAAGGGAATGAGTGTATAGCATTGGGAAATCTGGACAGTCTCTTAACTGGAGATTAGTTAACAGAGTTTCCACTGTGTGTGTATATATATTTTCTTTCAAGGAGACTTTACCATTTTTATGAGATGATTATATTGGCAAACAACTGAAATCATTTAAACTCGGACCTCTGTCTGACCAGGATGGGTCTCTCTTGGCTAGGTCTAAACAGTCATCTAGATCACTTTGGACAATCAACCAGGGAAATTTCTTCGGTACTCATTCTCTGTTAGATATATTTAAAGATTAGTTGGTTATAATTCCATACTTGAGGAAGACAAAACAACGGGGAACAATTCACAGAAAAGATGCCTATTTCATATAACATATGCTTAGCCTTATTAATCAGGGAAATGCATATTAAAACAGAATAATAGAATTTTCTTAAACTGGTGAGTTTGACAAAATATAAAATGATACATAAGATCCAGCATTGGCAACCATGTGGTAGAAAAGGCAATCTAGGTTGTAGTACTATGATTGAGATGTTTTTTCATTTTTCTACAGTTGATTCTTATTATTCACAATAGTTATGGTCTGTAAAGTCATTATGAACACTGAATTAGTGAATACTGAAATATTGCCTAGTGGAGAAGTACAGGGTTAGGTTTCCATGAGCTTCTAGACACATTTTTGTCAAGCGGTCAACACATAACCTTGTTTTTTGTGTTTTCCTGTTTACCGACACCTTATTTAACATGTGTTGTTGATTCAGTAACATTGAAGTCACAGCCAAGAGCACTGTAACTTATTCTTGAATGATGCTTGTAGTGCACATGTGTTTTCTCTGTGAGGCACATCACAGTCTTCTTGCACTTAGGAGCACTAGACAACACTTAAGTCCTATGCTTAGGCGCCATTGTAAATAGTGAAATCAACAAAAAGTACAAAAATGTAAAAAGTGTGGCACTAAATAGGCTGCAGAAAGGAAACTTAATTATAGTATGAGAGCTAAAACAAGAAGGCATACTGTTGCTTTGTTCAGCCTTAGCTGGGAACTTTCATGGCATGTGATTCAAATTTTTGCCACTCTCTGCATGTCCGTGAATGACAATGAAAGTACTCCAAGTATTAATTTGGAGTTACATATTTTAGTGAGTAAGTGAATTTGCAAATATGGAATCCATGAATAATAAGGATTGACTGTATTTTTTACATTTTTAAAATAATAAGCTTGAATGACTTTCATAAAAGAAGGATAGAGAAAATAATTAGCAATGCCTGATTAATAAAATATCCTGGCTAAAGAAAATAATTTTTCATGAAGAGTAGATAGTGTTTAATATAATTAGCTCAAAGTACAAAATACATAGAAAATTCTTACATTTCAGAATAACTATTGTTTTGGTGTCAAATAACACTCAGCTCAAAAACTTGGCAAAGATAGTAACTCTCTCTGTGATTATAAAAAGATGAGGGGCTTCCCTGGTGGCGCATTGGTTGAGAGTCTGCCTGCCGATGCAGGGGACACGGGATCGTGCCCCGGTCTGGGAAGATCCCACATGCCACGGAGTGGCTGGGCCCGTGAGCCATGGCTGCTGAGCCTGTGCGTCCAGAGCCTGTGCTCCGCAATGGGAGAGGCCACAACAGTGAGAGGCCCACATACCGCAAAAAAAAAAAAAAAAGATGAGGACTTGCCTAGTGGCACAGTAGTTAAGAATCTGCCTGCCAGTGCAGGGGATGCAGGTTTGATCTCTGGTCCGGAAAGATCCCACATGCCGTGGAGCAACTAAGCCTGTGTGCCACAACTACTGAGCCTACACTCTAGAGCCCACGAGCCACAACTGCTGAAGTCCGCACACCACCACTACTGAAGCCTGTGCACCTAGAGCCCATGCTCCACAACAAGAGAAGCCACCGCAACGAGAAGCCCGCGCACTGCAACCAAGAGTAGCCCCCACTCACCGCAACTAGAGAAAGCCCACGCGCAGCAACGAAGACCCAATGCAGCCAAAAATAAGTTAATTAAATAAATAAATTTACTTTTTAAAAAAGATGAAACAATGTGATCTAATAAGAGAGTAATAGAAAAGCAGTTGACATTAAACTACTGAAATCAATATTTTATAATACTTTTCAATGACAAAATAAAGCTTTATTCAAATATATTAGTATTACTGGTTCAAGCAGTATTTTCCTGAAAAGGCAGGAGATGTAATTCAAATTTACAAGTAAGATGTTTAAAATTATTACATATCTTTTTCTGGTAATGTGTAGGTTTTTCAACTAAATTAACATGAAATATTTTCTCCTCTTTTTTTTGTTTTTGTTCCAGCCATTAAGTGTCAGAACTGGGATTCAAACCTTTGAACTGGGATTCAAAACTTGCTCCCAAGTTCATGCTTTTAACCATTTTATCAATATTATACAAGTCTTATTACCTGTCTGCGAGACCCTGTCGCATTACCAAGGCATTAAACGTGTACAAATCAAATGACTTGAAAATTAGATACAGAAGTACTTTCTTCTCTATAAAGTTTTAAAATGAGAGATTGTGTAATCCTTTTCCTGAGTGATTTAGCTATAAGCTGACCCAAAAGCCACAAAATAAATGACAGTGTTTGCCTTATTTCACATGTATCATAATTACTTATATTACGAATAGATGCCCAAAACCCAAGAAAACAGTAAAAAGTTGGATTAAAGACAAAAGGAAGTTTACACTATCTCACTTTAACTCCTAGCTATTACATATTGTATATTCAGAAATAAAATAATGTTTTCCCCTGTAAAACCATTTAAACACCATTTTTATATTTTTATGATGAATAGTGTTTATGGTTAATTCTTTTCCAAAAGTTTCTTTTTAATATATCCAAATGATTCTCTAGCATCTGCATTGTAAGTCCACCAAACATGATTGGGCTAGCTTAGCTGGTGAGAACTGTTCATTGTCTGATTCTCTAAGGGTATCACACTGTCCTTTGATCATGAAACCTCTTCCCCCGACTCCCCCCTTTTCCCCCCATTTTATTTGTGATTATAACATAACTGGGAAAGTCTTTTATTCTATAGTAACATTACAATTCTTGTTTTAGCACATTACATTTAGAGTACACTCTTTTATTCTGACAGAAAAAATATATATATTGTGATATTGAGAATGATATTTTTAGAACAGTTAATATCTAAAATATATAAAGAACTCATACAATTCAATAGCAAAAAAAATTCTGATTAAAAAAATGGGCAGAGGATCTGAAGACATTTTTCCAAAGAAGACATGCAGATGGCCAGCAGGTATGTGAAAAGGTACTCAACATCACTAATTATTGCTAATTATCAGAGAAAAGCAAATTGAAACCATAATGAGATATCACCTCACACCTGTCAGAATGGCTACTATCAAAAAGATAAGAAATAACATGTGTTGACAAGGATGTGGAGAAAAGGGAACCCTTGTGCACTTTGGTGGGAATGTAAATTGGTGTAGCCACTATGAAAAATAGTATGGATGGTCCTCCATATGATCCAGCAATTCCACTTCTAGGTATACATCCAAAGGAAATGACACTAACTCGAAAACATATTTGCATCCCCATGTTTATTGAAGAATCATTTACAATGGCCAAGACATGGAAACAACCTAAGTGTCCCTCGATGGATTAATAGATAATGAAAATGTGGTATGTAGACACAGTGGAATATTATTCAGGAAAAGAAAAAAAAAAGGAAGGAAATCCTGCCATTTGTGACAAAATGGATCAATCTTGAGGGCATTATGCTAAATGAAATTGAGTCACACAGAAAAAGACATATACCATACAATCTCATTTATATGTGGAATCTAAAAAAAAAATTCATCCAGAGAATAGATTATTGTTTTACAGATATACACCTCTATCTCTCTGTCTGTCTGTCTTCTAGTGGCATGGAGAATGTAGGAAAGTATCCTTTGTGAATAAAACTTCTAGAGATTGACTATGGTGTAGACTTAGGGTATACTAGAAATAAATCTCCCTTTAAGAGATTTTTACCTTTTACCTACATTTTTGGTGGATTGGGATTTACTTTGTTTAATTCAACTAAAATTATTGAGTACATTGTGTGTGGGGGTGGTATTCAGCAGTAGGATGATAGATGTTAGCTCTGTCAATGTGGAATTGATAGTCTAATGAGGAATATGGCTGTTAAACAAATGATTATATGAATATGTATGTATTAGAACTACATTAAGTGCTATAATAGAGTGTCATCATTGTGCAAGTGCGTATAACAGAAGGCTGTAGCTTAGTTGAAGTGGAGAGATTCCTGAAAGATTCTCATTTATTCCAAATTTGAAGGATAGAGAACAGCCATGTGTGGAGACCCTAAATCTGGAGAGAGCCTAGCATATTCTAGGAATTCAGAGAAGTCCAGTTTGGCTCTACTTACAGTGCAACGAGGAGGGTAGCCTACGGTGTGACTGAAGAGATAGTTTAGGCAGGTTATGAAGGCCACATTAACTAGTTGGGTTTATTCAAGTACAGTGGGTAGTTCTATGGAAAAGTTTAAACGAGGGGTCAGTATGATTAAATTTGTATTTTAAAATATCACTCTGACTACCATGTGGAAAATTGGTTGGAGCAGGGTAAAATAATTCTGACTAGAGATTATGAGACCCTGGGCTTATAACCATCATTGGATGGTGACAGTGGGAGGTTTTGAAATATACTATTGGAAAGGAGAGCTTGCAGAACTTGGGTATGAAGAGTTAGGTAGTTTATCTACTATAGATAAATTAGTGATAGAAGGGACTCATATTTTATTTATTTTTTAATTTTTATTTTATATTGGAGTATAGTTGCTTAACAATGTGTTAGTTTCAGGTGTACAGCAAAGTACAAAGATTCAGTTATACATATATATTTTAGAAGAGATACAAAAACAGTGATTAAAACACCAAAGCCTATTTAACTATTCATTATTTAAATGTTCTTCCTGAGCTATCAATTTAAATTTTAGGTACACATAAATAGCTTCTACTCTCAAAAGTTGGAGATAGGAATAGAGAAAAAGCATTCAATCTTGAGTTTAAACTATGTTTCTTAGACATCTATCAGCTTTTAGTAAATTTGGAATCCCTTGGTAAAGTTCTTGAGTCTGTCCGGTTTTTTGTTTTTGTTTATTTTAAATAAATTTATTTATTTTATTTATTTTTTTAGCTGCGTTGGGTCTTTGTTGCTGCACACAGGCTTTCTCTAGTTGCTGTGAGCAGGGCTACAATCGTTGCAGTGCACAGGCTTCTCATTGCAGTGACTTCTTTTGTTGTGGAGCACAGGCTCTAGAGTGCAGACTCAGTAGTTGTGGTGCACGTGCTCAGTTGCTCCGCGGCATGTGGGATCTTTCCTGGACCAGGGCTCGAACTGCATTGGCAGGTGGATTCTTAGCCACTGTGCCACCAGGGAAGCCCCTGTTTTGTTCTTAAAGAAAGTAGTCTGGCAGTAATAGGCCCTTATTCAGCTTCTTCAATGTTAATTCTAGTTTTGAAGATTTTTTTTGAACTCGGGTTTGGTAGAAAGAAAAATGCTACATATCATCCTGCTGTAACCAGCAGATGTTGCTTGCTTGTTAGTTCTGCTTTGGGGAATCAGAAGTGGGTGGAATTAGTTGATTAGGATTCAAAAACAGATAGACTATGAAAAAACATTCTTTAAAACCTTATGGAGTTGAAAGCCAAATACTAATAATATTTTTTTTCCTAAACCTGTAACTCTGTGGACATCTATTTACTAATTTATTATCTCTTATAAATGTGATCCAAGCCATTAAAGATTACATTTATAAACTATTTGAGATTGGTCCCAGTTTTGGCCTTTAAGCCTTCCTATTCATTACCATAATTTATTGCTAGTAAATGTGACACTTACTGAGATGTCACAATTAATCTTGCATGGAATGCAAATGAGATGCTGATTAAATCATTAATGACGTAGTCTTTCTAATTTCAAAGCTGTGGAAATGATTAGAATAGAAATGTGCCTTCCTTTTCTTAACTGAGATTTCACTATTATTTTAGATTAAATATAACTATGCATGTTGACTTTTACTGATAATAGCCACTGATCCTTTGTTATCCTCTCCTGCTGTTAACCTTACTTCGTCAGGCTTCTGAAGGTTCCTTACAAGAACTTGGCTCAAAGCATTTCTTTTTATTTCTCTGATTTATTCATTCAATCAACCCACTCACCAGCCACCAAACAACATTTACAAACCATCTAGGTGTCTAGAATTCTTAGGCATTGACAATGAGAAGATGAAAACACATTTTCCCTGAGCCAAAGGAACTTATGTCCTAGTGGAAGGAAATCTCTGCACAATCAATAATTGCAATAAAGTCTTATAATTGCCATGATAGACATATGTATCAAATGGAAAAAAGTTTGTGATCAAATAAGATTGAGAAATACTGAAACACTAATTTGAAAAGATATATCACCCCATTTTCATAGCGGCATTATTTACAATAGGCAAGATACGGAAGCAACCTTAAGTGCCCATCAATAGATGAATGGATGTGGGCTATATATACAATGGAATATTAGCCGTAAAAAAGAATGAAATATTGTCATTTGCGACAACATGATGGACCTAGAGGGTCTTATGCTAAGTGAAGTCAGACAGAGAAAGACAAATACTGTATGATTTCACTCGTATGTGGAATCTAAAAAACAAAACAAATGAACACATACAACAAAACAGAAACAGTCATAGATACAGAGAACAAACAGGTGGTTGCCAAAGGGGAGAGCGGGATTGGGGGAGGACAGAAATAGCTGAGGGAGATTAAGAGATACAGACTTCTAGTTACAAAATAAATGAGTCATGGGTATGAAATGTACAGTGTGGGGAATAAAGTCAATAATTATGTAATATTTTTGTATGGTGGCAGATGGTAACTAGACTTATTACAGTGATCATTTTGAAATGTATAGAAGTATCAAATCTTTATGTTGTATACCAACAACTAACATAGTGTTGTAGGTCAGTTATACTTCAAAAACAAACTCATAGGCTTCCCTGGTGGTGCAGTGGTTACGAATCTGCCTGCCAGTGCAGGGGACATGGGTTCAAGCCCTGGTCCGGAAAGATCCCACATGCCACAGAGCAACTAAGCCGTGTGCCACAACTACTGAGCCTGCTCTCTAGAGGCCACAAGCCACAACTACTGAGCCCACATGCCACAACTACTGAAGCCCGTGCTCTGCAACAAGAGAAGTCACCACAATGAGATGCCACACACTGCAAAAAAGAGTAGCCCCTGCTCGCTGCAACTAGAGAAAGCCCACGCAAAGCAGTGAAGACCCAATACAGCCAAAAATAAACAAATTAAATAAATAAATTTATTTCAAAAAAAAACTCATAGAAAAAGGGATAAGATTTGTGATTATGAGAGGCAGCAGGTAGGGGATGAAGGATAGTAGGATGAAGGTAGTCAAAAGGTACAGTTATAAGATAAATAGTACTAGGAATGTTAATGTACAACATGATAAACATAACTAACACTGATGTAAGTTCTATATCAAAGTTAAGAGTATGAATCCTAAGAGTTCTCCTCACAAGGAAAAAAAAATTTTCCTGTTTTTAAAATTTTGTATTTATCTGAGATGACGGATATTCACTAAACTTATTGTGATAATCATTTCCAGATATATGTAAGTTAAATCATTATGCCGTACACCTTAAACTTGTACAGTGCTGTATGTTAGTTATATCCCAATAAAACTGGAAGAAAAAATTGATAAATTTCCAACAACTGAAAAGACAAGCAAAAAGATTGGGAAATACTGGATTAAATGATGTTAAGCAACTTTGTCTAGTACAGGACTCTAGAACATTTTGAATGCTAACATAAATTGTGAATCTCCAAAAAGGGCATCTAGCATGAAGTATTTTCCAACTTTGTTGCCAAAAGTAAGAGATGACAATCAGGATAAGAAGAAATTGCAAACCATAATTCTTGCTAAGCTGCCTGCAGGGACCATGAAGAGAACATAAAGAATTTTGAAATATAGCTTTTACTTTTTAGGGAAGAGAGAAAGGTAAACAGGGCTACATAAATCTAAATTTCAAAATTTCTCTTCTTTCTTTCCCGCTTACTCATCCCAGCACACTCCCTTCCTCGTGCTATGGATTTTTGCACTGATTTTGAGTCTCCCGTGCTTCTGTGCTTTTGAATTTCTCATGAGTGTTAAAAAGTAACCATTTGTACTGTTTTTGAAACTCATTCATCCTGATATTCTAACATTCACAAATTCTTGCATTTTTAGGTCTATTCTCTAAGCATGGAATGAAAAGGATTATCTACAGTTAAAGGAATTTGGAAAAGTAGTTTTGTTTTGCTTTTGTTTTCTCCTCCCCCCTCCTCTGAGTTTCAGGTGCTGAGAGAACAGAAGGGTACTTAGCTTTTATTTTATTTTATTTTTAAATTTATTTTATTGTAGTTGATTTACAATGTTGTGTTAATTTCTGCTGTACAGCAAAATGATTCAGTTATATATGTATATACATTCTTTTTCACATTCTTTTCCATTATGGTTTATCACAGGATACTGAATATAGTTCTTTGTGCTACACAGTAGGACCTTGTTGTTTATCCATTCTGTATATAATAGTTTGCATCTGCTAACCCCAAACTGCCAATCCATTCTTCCCCTACTCCCCCTCCGCCTTGGCAACCACAAGTCTGTTCTCTATGTCTGTGAGTCTGGTTCTGTTTTGTAGATAAGTTCATTGGTGTCATATTTTAGATTCCACATGTAAGTGATATCATATGGTATTTGTATTTCTCTTTCTGACTTACTTCACTTAGTATGATAATCTTTAGGTCCATCCATGTTGCTGCAAATGGCATTGTTTTATTCTTTTTTATGGCTGAGTAGTATTGCATTGTGTGTATGGAGGGGTACTTAGTTTTGATCCTCTCCTTCCCCTTTGAACGTAGCCTGAGACTGAACCTAGAGCAGGGATTCTTATCCTGTTGTCTACAGACCCCTAAAGTTTTGGGGAATAGAATTCAGGAGTCTGTGACCTTGGATGTGAAAAAAAATCACGTACTTATTTTCACCGATCTCTGAAAGTTAGAATTCCTGTGAATACAAGCAATAAACCACTGTAATGGCTATACCTTGACTTTGCAATCATTAGAAATTACAAACATTTTTGTATCACATTACAATTGTAGAGATCGTAGAATATCATTTACAGCCATTGCTACTTTAAAAGTATAGGAGTTGTTAGAAGAGCTGCTAGATCTTAATAAAGATACACATTATGTTTTTATATTACCACTTAAAAACTATTTTGATAATTATATTTCAAAATAATGTTTCCTTTGTAATCCTATGTGTTTTATGCATTTAAAGGCATTGCTCTGAGAAGGGTTTTTAGACTTCATCAGGCTGCCAAAAGAGGACCCAAGCGTAAGACAAAATGAAGGACCATTGTTCTAGAGGAAGATACACAGGGTCAAATAAAGATAAACAAGGAGCCCTGAAGTTAGAAGACAGAGTAGTACCCAAGGCAGCTTCTTTTATTTTATTCCTTTTCCCAGCATAAATTCTCCCCATCCTTGCCACTCTAAGCTTCTGGGAACTTGCAAAACTTGTAGCCCATACTTATTGTTCATTCTCTTAACACCTGCTCCAACTTCTATACAGATATTTGGATGAATTCACTCATTCATTCAACAGATATTTGGGGAGTACCTATTATGTACTGAGTAGACCATGGAGATATAGCAATAAACAAAACAAGCAATGAACCTTGTCCTCACAGACATTACATTCCAATGGAGGGAGATAGACCACGAACAGAATAAATAAGTAAAATGTTTAGTATGGCCAATGATGGTAAGTGCTGTAGGGGGAAATCAATCAGGGAAGGAAATAGGGTTCTCCAGGAAGGGGAGGAATTTGCAGCTTTTAAAGGGAGTAGACAGGGAAGGCTGTAACATTGGACACAGACTTGAAGGAGGTAAGGGTAAGAGTCATTTAGCAATCTAGGTTGAGGGAACAGCAAGTTCCAAAGTTGCAGAGTGCTTCGTATGTTAGAAAAAGCCAGGAGTCCAGTGTGGCTGGAGCAGAGTGACCACGGGGAGAACAGCAGGAGGTGAGGTCAAGTTGGTAAGGGATGGGAAGGAATACCCAGGTTGGAGCATTGCATACCACTGAAAGGACTTTGGCTTTTACTCTGAGTGAAAGAGAGGCCGTTGACGTGTTTGAGCAAAGGACCAACACGATCTGACATGTTTTGGCAGTATCTCTAGTTTCTACGTGGAGAATAGATGAAAGTACAAGAACAGAAAAAAAAAACAGAAAAATCTTGAGATTTTCTCCACTTCCTGACTATTTTAGACAATAACCTTCTACCTAGTCTCCTTGCTTTCAGAATTACCTCCCTCCAATTCAGTAACCACACAGCTACCTGAGTAATTTTTTTAATGTAAATCTCATCACGTCATGCCCCTTCTTAAAACCATTCTTTTGCTTTCAGTGTTTACTGCATAGTTAAAAACTCCTCAGCAAGACAGACAAGACCATACACTATCTTTCCCCCTTTCTAGCTATGTAGTTGCACTTACTATGTCTCTGTTTTAAAATGTAGGTTTTATTATTATTCAGACATGGTGAAGTCCGCAGATCAGGAGACGATTGCTGTTGAAATGTATTTACAGTTCTCAAGTGGAAGGGGCGTGCTATCCCACACAGAGCCACAGGGAAAAGCGCCAGGGTTAGTCAGGAAGCAGAAGGAGTGGGGTGGCGGTGGGGTATGTGGGCAAGAGCCTTTATTGTGGCTTCTGTGGAAGGATAGGCAGGACAGGGTAAGCAGGCTTTGTATTGACTGGTTTTAATAATTTTAGTGGGACCTAGGGTGTAGGCGGCTGTTCTGAGTTGTCTGGTACCTGGCCCTGGGGTGATAAGGGCAGAGGAAAATTGGCCTGGAGTATAAATGTGATAGAGGAGGTGAGAGTGTGTGTGGGGCTCTGGATTGGTTGTTCTTTCCAGGGTCAGTAAAGGCCCAGATGTCAGAACATCACAATAAAGAGACATGCTTAATACAGTCTCCCACTCTCACTGGCTGTGCTCCAATTAATCCTAAATGACTTGCAATTTCTGACCATTCCATGCTAAAGTTCCTTACCCTCTTCCTGGGAAAGAAAATGTATCTCTTAATGATTTTCTTGGTGAAGGCTTCACTGACCTTTCCAACAGACTCATAAGGCCCTGCCATGTTTATTCAGTGTTGCTTATCACATTATATTGTAATTATTAGTTTACATGTGTTGCTTAAGACCACCTACCCTCCTAGTCAGACTATGAGCCCCTTGAGAGCTAGAACTGTCGTATTCTTCCTTGACTTTCTAGAGTGCGTAACCTAGCACATAGTTGACATTTAATATATATTTGTTGACTGAAATGAAAAATGACTAAATGAATAAGTGAATGAATGAATGAGTTCTAAATCAGTCTTAACTGTAGGAAAGGCATCGTTAATGAGATTTCTTTATTTTGTAAGAGTTAGGCAAAAGTCCCCAAATCCTCAGGTTTTATCACGTCCATGAAATTGTCATCAAACCAAATGATTTATGCTATTCCTTCCAACTGTAAAATTTTGATTTTTTTTGCTGAACTTTTGGTGAATTATACCTTTCCCTTTCCCTTTACATGGCTTAGAAGTATAATTTACAGTTTTAAAAGTTGAAACTCTAGGAAATGTGGTACATGATTTTTATTTGTATGTATAATATCCAAGAAGTATATCAAGGTGGTTAAGAACTTGGGTTCTGTTATCTGAGTTCACATGCCACCTATACCAATTGCTCTTGGTCCAAGTAGGAAACCTCTCAAAATTTTAATTTCTTCATCTGTGAAATTAGGATAATAATGATATCTACTGCTTGGGATTATTATTATAAAGAATAAATGAGAGGGGCCTCCCTGGTGGCGCAAGTGGTTGAGAGTCCGCCTGCCGATGCAGGGGATGCGGGTTCGTGCCCTGGTCTGGGAGGATCCCATATGCCGCGGAGCGGCTGGGCCCATGAGCCATGGCCGCTGAGCCTGCGCGTCCGGAGCCTGCGCGTCCGGAGCCTGTGCTCCGCGACGGGGGAGGCCACAACAGTGAGAGGCCGGCATACCGCAAAAAAAAAAAAAAAAAAAAAAAGAATAAATGAGATTATTCATGTAAACTCCCTAGCATAGTGAACACGTAATTGATATGAGCTAGCATTATTACTGTCATTGGTGTAATGGAGATTATGATGATAATCACTACTCAATCATATACTGCACCCTTACAGTATGATACTGGCCAAGGTTTAAAGGGTGCAGTGGCATTATTTTTGAGAAACGTGGAAGAAAAAAATATACATTTAGCTTTAAGTATTTAGCTTTAACCATTTTTAAGTATTATTATCTGTCACATTTTGCATAATCAAAACAAAGACAATGAAAGAACATCTTTTTAAAGAAATAAATATCTTAATAGGCTGTCTGGTAAATTAATTCTTTCAGAGAGGTTGAAAAAAGGGGGTGAGGGGAAGAGAAAGACAATCTTGTGAAGTTTGTAAAAAACTGAGTAAGTTATATACATTTGCTTTTTTAATAGCACTATTGACATATAAATCACATACCAATACAATTTACCTGTTTTAAAGTGTACGGTCCAATCGTTTTTAGTATATTTACACATATGTGCAACCATTATCACAGTCTGTTTTAGAACATTTAGAATATCACCTCAAAAAAAAACCCATACCTTATGCTATTTCCTTCCTACCCCGCAGCCCTATGCAGCCACTGATCTGCTCCCCGCCTCTGTAGATTTCCCTGCTCTGGACATTTCATATGAATGGAATCATTTACTATGTGATCTTTTGTGACTGGCTTCTTTCTCATAGCATAACGTTTTCAAGGTTCATCCATGTTGTACCATGTATTCAGTACTTTCTTTTTATGGCTGAATAACATTCATTTTATAGATATACCACATTTTGTTTATCCGTTTGTCAGTTGATGGACATTTGTGTTGTTTCCTTTCCTTGGTCATTATGAATAATGCTACTGTAAACGCTGTGTACAGGTTTGTGGGGATGTATGTTTTCAATTCTCTTGGGTGCATGCCTGAGATGAGTATTGCTGGATCATATAGTAACCCTATGTTTAATTAAAGATCGGCCAGACAAGTTTTCCAAAGCTACTGTACCATTTGACATTACCACTAGCAGTATATGAAAGTCTTGGTTTCTCCATCCTCACTGATACTTGTTACCTGACTTTTTTTTCCCCCCAAACCTGTTTGCTTTTATTTTCATTTTAACAGAAGCAAATTTAAAGCCGAGTTATTATACAGAATTAGTTGTTCAGGAAAGAGTGTTGAAAATCTATAGGGGAGCACAGACTTCTACCATTACATACACCATTCTTATGATTAGCTGTTCATACAGAAAGGTCTCACTGGTTAGGTAGTTCCAAGATCCAAAAATATTACCAGGTAAACATTTTGAGGAAATGTAAAATTTCTATATACAAAGTTTCAATCTAGCATATTACTGATTTTTTTACAAGCTATTTGTGTGTGTGTGTGTGTGTTTCCAAAATAAAAACCTTTATTTACCATAAACTTTCATTGTTTCCAAATAAAATTTTCATGTTTATTTTATATTTTAAGTTTTCCTTCTCCATCTTTTTTCTCCCTTCACTCCCCTTTCCTTCCAATAGTCAGCTCTCATTTCATCTCAGCTTTTATTTCTTTTATTTTTAATTTTTTTTAATTTTTTTTTTTTTTTTTTTTTTTTTTTTTTTTTTTTTGCGGTACGTGGGCCTCTCACTGCTGTGGCCTCTCCCGTTGCGGAGCACAGGCTCCGGACGCGCAGGCTCAGTGGCCATGGCTCACGGGCCCAGCCGCTCCACGGCATGTGGGATCTTCCTGGACCGGGGCACGAACCCGTGTCCCCCACATCGGCAGGTGGACTCTCAACCACTGCGCCACCAGGAAAGCCCTATTTCTTTTATTTTACTTATTAGTCATCAATTTTATACACATCAGTGTATACATGTCAATACCAATTGGCCAATTTATCCCACCACCACCGCCCCCCCACGGCTTTCCCTGCTTGCTTGTCCATACATTTGTTCTCTACATCTGTGTCTCAACTTCTGTCCTGAAAACTGGTTCATCTGTACCATTTCTATAGGTTCCACATATATCCGTTAATATACGATATTTGTTTTTCTCTTTCTGACTTACTTCACTCTCTATGACAGTCTCTAGATCCATCCATGTCTCAACAAATGACCCAGTTTCGTTCCTTTTTATGGCTGAGTAGTATTCCATTGTATATATGTGCCACAACTTCTTTATCCATTTGTCTGTTGATGGGCACTTAGATTGCTTCCATGACCTGACTATTGTAAATAGTGCTGCAGTGAACATTGGGGTGCATGTGTCTTTTTGAATTATGGTTTTCTCTGAGTACATGCCCAGTAGTGGGATTGATGGATCATATGGTAATTCTATTTTTAGTTTTTTAAGGAACCTCCATACTGTTCTCCATAGTGGCTGTATCCATTTACATTACCCCCAACACTGCAAGAGGGTTCCCTTTTCTCCACACCCTCTCCAGGATTTGTTGTTTGTGAATTTTCAGATGTTGCCCATTCTAGCTGGTGTGAGGTGATACCTCATTGTAGTTTTGATTCGCATTTCTCTAATAATTAGTGATGTTGAGCAGCTTTTCATGTGCTTCTTGGCCATCTGTATGTCTTCGTTGGAGAAATTTCTGTTTAAGTCTTCTGCCCATTTTTGGATTGGATTGTTTGTTTTTTTTAATATGGAGCTGCATGAGCTCTTTATATATTTTGGAGATTAATATTTTGTCCATTGATTTATTTGCAAATATTTTCTCCCATTCTGAGGGTTGTCTTTTTGTCTTGTTTTTAGTTTCCTTTGCTGTTCAAAAGCTGTTAAGTTTCATTAGGTCCCATTTGTTTATTTTTGTTTTTATTTCCATTTCTTTAGGAGGTGGGTCAAAAAGGATCCTGCTGTGATTTATGTCGTAGAGTGTTTGTCCTAAGTTTTCCTCTAAGTGTTTTATAGTGTCTGGTCTTACATTTAGGTCTCTAATCCATTTTGAGTTTATTTTTGTGTATGGTGTTAGGGAGTGTTCTAATTTCATTCTTTTACATGTAGCTGTCCAGTTTTCCCAGCACCACTTATTGAAGAGACTGTCTTTTCTCCATTGTGTATCCTTCCCTACTTTGTCATAGATTAGTTGACCAAAGGTGCATTGACCATGCATTTATCTCTGGGCTATCTATCTTGTTCCATTGATCTATATTTCTGTTTTTGTGCCAGTACCATACTGTCTTGATTACTGTAGCTTTGTAGTATAGTCTGAAGTCAGGGAGTCTGACTCCTCCAGCTTGTTTTTTTTCCCTCAAGACTGCTTTGGCTATTCAGAGTCTTTTCTGTATCCATACAAATTTTAAGATTTTTTGTTTTAGTTCCGTAAAAAATGCCATTGGTAATTTGATAGGGATTGCATTGAATCTGTAGATTGCTTTGGGTAGTATACACATTTTCACAATATTGATTCTTCCCATCCAAGAACATGTTATACTTCTCCATCTGTTGGTATCATCTTTAATTTCTTTCATCAGTGTCTCATAGGTTTCCGTATACAGGTCTTTTGTCTCTCTAGGTAGGTTTATTCCTAGGTATTTTATTCTTTTTGTTGCAGTGGTAAATGTGAGTGTTTCCTTAATTTCTCTTTTGGATTTTTCATCATTAGTGTATAGGAATGCAAGAGATTTCTGTGCATTAATTTTGTATCCTGCAACATTACCAAATTCATTGATTAGCTCTAGTAGTTTTCTGGTGGCATCTTTAGGATTCTCTATGTATAGTATCCTGTTATCTGCAAACAGTGACAGTTTTACTTCTTCTTTTCCAATATGTATTCCTTTTATTTATTTTTCTTCTCTGATTGCCGTGGCTAGGACTTACAAAACTATGTTGAATACTAGTGGTGAGAGTGGACATCCTTGTCTTGTTCCTGATCTTAGGGGAAATGCTTTCAGTTTTTCACCATTGAGAATGGTGTTTCCTATGGGTTTGTCATATATGGCCTTTATTATGTTGAGGTAGTTTCCCTCTATGCCCACTTTCTGGAGAGTTTTTATCATAAATGGGTGTTGAATTTTGTCTAAAGCTTTTACTGCATCTATTGAGATGATCATATGGTTTTTCTTCTTCAGTTTCTTAATATGGTGTATCACATTGATTGATTTGCATATATTGAAGAATCCTTGCATCCCTGGGATAAATCCCACTTGATCATGGTGTATGATCCTTTTAATGTGTCGCTGAATTCTGTTTGTTAGTATTCTGTTCAGGATTTCTGCATCTATATTCATCAGTGATATTCTGTAATTTTCTTTTTTTGTAGTATCTTTGTCTGGTTTTGGTATGAGGGTGATGGTGGCCTCATAGAATGAGTTTGGGAGTGTTCCTTCCTCTGCAATATTTTGGAAGAGTTTGAGAAGGATGGGTGTTAGCTCTTCTCTAAATGTTTGATAGAATTCATCTGTGAAGCCATCTGGTCCTGTACTTTTGTTTGTTGGAAGATTTTTTATCACAGTTTCAATTTCATTATTTGTGATTGGTCTGTTCATATTTTCTATTTCTTCCTGGTTCACCCTTGGAAGGTTATACCTTTCTAAGAATTTGTCCATTTCTTCCAGGTTGTCCATTTTATTGGCATAGAGATGCTTGTAATAGCTGGTCTGGTGGTGCTGAATTCTCTTAGCTTTTGCTTGTATGTAAAGCTTTTGATTTCTCCATCGAATCTGAATGAGATTCTTGCCAGGTAGAGTAATCTTGGTTGTAGTTTCTTCCCTTTCATCACTTTAAGTATATCATGCCACTCCCTTCTGGCTTGTAGAGTTTGTGCTGAGAAATCAGCTGTTATCCTTATGGGAGTTCCCTTGTATGTTATTTGTCATTTTTCCCTTGCTGCTTTCAGTAATTTTTCTTTGTCTTTAATTTTTGCCAATTTGATTACTGTGTGTCTCGATGTGTTTCTCCTTAGGTTTATCCTGCCTGGGACTCTCTGCACTTCCTGGACTTGGGTGGCTATTTCCTTTCCCATGTTAGGGAAGTTTTCAACTGTAATCCCTTCAAATACTTTCTTGGGTCCTTTCTCTCTCTCTTCTGCTTCTGGGACCCCTATAATGCGAATGGTGTTGCTTTTAATGTTGTCCCAGAGGTCTCTTATCCTGTCTTCATTTCTTTTCATTCTTTTTTCTTTATTCTGTTCTGCAGCAGTGAATTCCACCATTCTGTCTTCCAGGTTACTTATCTGTTTTTCTGCCTCAGTTATTCTGCTATTGATTCCTCCTAGTGTAGTTTTCATTTCAGTTATTGTATTGTTCATCTCTGTTTGTTTGTTCTTTAATTCCTCTATGTGTTTGTTAAACATTTCTTGCATCTTCTCGATCTTTGGCTGCATTCTTTTTCCAAGGTCCTGGATCATCTTAACTATCATTATTCTGAGTTCTTTTTCTGGAAGGTTGCCTAGCTCCACTTTCTTTGGTTGTTTTTCTGGGTTTTTATCTTGTTCCTTCATCTGGTACATAGCCCTCTGCCTTTTCATCTTGTGTGTCTTTCTGTGAATGTCATTTTTGTTCCACAGGCTGCAGGATTGTAGTTCTTCTTGCTTCTGCTGTCTGCCGTGTGGCCTGTTACCTGACTTTTTTTTTTTTTTTTTTGCGGTATGCAGGCCTGTCACTGTTGTGGCCTCTCCCATTGTGGATCACAGGCTCCGGACCCACGGGCCCATCGGCCATGGCTCACGAGCCCAGCCGCTTCACGGCATGTGGGATTTTCCCGGACCGGGGCACGAACCCATGTCCCCTGCATCAGCAGGCGGACTCTCAACCACTGTGCCACCAGGGAAGCCCTCGTTACCTGACTTTTTTTTTTTTTTGCGGTATGCGGGCCTCTCACTGTTGTGGCCTCCCCTGTTGCGGAGCACAGGCTCCGGACGCGCAGGCTCAGCGGCCATGGCTCACGGGCCCAGCCGCTCCGCGGCATATGGGATCCTCCCAGACCGGGGCACGAACCCGTATCCCCTGCATCGGCAGGCGGACTCTCAACCACTTGCTCCACCAGGGAGGCCCTTACCTGACTTTTTGATATTAACTATCCCAGTGGTTTTGATTTGCATTTCCCTGTTGAGTAATGATGTCAAGCATCTTCTCTTGTACTTACTGTCCATTTGTATATCTGCCTTGGAGGAATTATCTATTTAGTTCTTTTGCCTATTTTCTAACTGGGGCATCTGTCTTTTTATTACTGAGTTGTAAGAGTTCTTTGTATATTCTAGATACGAGTCTCTTATCTGGTATGCAATTTGCAAATATTGATATTGTTTTTCCCATTCTGTGGGTTATCTTTTTACTTTCTTGATGGTGTCCTTTGAAGCTTAAAAACAGGTTTTTAATTTTAACAAAGTCTAATTTATATATTTTTTCTTTTGTTGCTTGTGCTTTTGGTGTTGTATTTAAAAATCGTTTTCCACATCCATGGTCATGAAGGTTTTACCCGTATGTTGTCTTCTAAAAGTTTTATAGTTTTAGTTTTTACTTTTAGGTCTTTATCTATTTTTAGTTAATGTTTGTATTTGGTGTGAGGTAAGGATTAGCTTCATTCTTTTGCTTTTGGTTATTCCGTTGTTGTAGAATCATTTGTTGAAAAGACTGTTGTTTCCCCATTGGATGGTTTTGGCACCCTTGTTGGAAATCAGTTGACAGTAGATGTATCGGTTTATTTCTGTGCTCTCTCATTGATTTATATGTCTGTCCTTGTTCCAGACATACATTTGATTTGATTTTGAGACATTTTATTGTTTTATTTTTTGTCTTGTCTTTCTTTTAAAGAATGTTGACATCCAAGAAGATATATAAGATTTGTTTGTTTGCCTGCTTTTTATAATTTTTGAATAATGTACAATTTTATAGTCACGATGATGGAGTTAATCAGACCTGAGAAGTAATGATTCATTCAAAATTGTATACTTAAATATAAATAAGAATACAAATTCCAGGTATTGCATAAACCTGGAGTTTTTCTGAATATTAATCATAGTTTTTATTTTGAGAATTAATATATTTTTCCAAAGTTCTTTTTCAATTTTTAAAACAATTAAATATACATTACTTCACTTGGTCCTAAAAATAAATATGTGAGATATAAGTACTCTTATTTACTGATATTACTGTCTTTTCATTTTTATCTATGAGGAAACTGCATTCAAATATGCAGTGACCTGTCCAGGGTCACTCACTAAGTTCAAGCCATTTCTATACTCCGACCAGTTGATCAGGCTGCTTCCGTACGGTTAGATTAGGGACCGGAATTTTATTATATTAAAAGCTCCTTGTAAAGTAAGAGGGCTACATCCTGAGATCTTGACTTTCCAGTTCTTGCACCACTCTAGCAAATAACTTGCTCCATACAGATGTGCTCAGTCACTAGTAGAAAATGACAAAGCCACCTTTCATGTCAAAGGCTGAGCAGCTCCCTTGATAAGTGATTTGCTCCCATTCACAAGCCTCTGCAATGTTTTATTGCATGTCACGCACCTTCAATATTTTAAATACTTGAAACCACAAATGTTTAATCTCTGAATTCCAAGCCTTTTGTTAATTATGGAAGTATCCTAATAATTTACCAAATGGCTGTTCCTTTCTAAAAACAATTCTTAATTACTTGCTTTCATTCATTCAGCCATTTACCAAGTACTTTTTATGTGTCAGGCAATACTAGGCCAGGGGATACTGCACTAAAAAAAAAAAAAAAAACTCCCTGCCTTCACAGAGTTTTTGTTCTAATGGGAAGACAGACAACAGAAGATAAGTAAAATAAGACAACAGGAAGATGGGGAGCACTTTAAGGACAGCTTCTGAAGACTGACAGTGAACATGGCCTTAATGAGTACTGTTGCTACAAGGTCAAAAGAAATGGTTGTGCTTTACTTATTTTTAATTAAGTATTTTAATTCAAGTATAGTTAATTTACAATATTAGTTTCAGCTATACAACATAGTGATTCAATATTTTTATAGTTGTACTCCATTTAATGTTATTATAAAATACTGGCTATATTCCCTGTGCTGTACAATATATCTTTGTAGCTTATTTATTTATTTACTTATTTATTTTATTTTAATTTATTTATTTATTTTTTGCGGTATGTGGGCCTCTCGCTGTTGTGGCCTCTCCCGTTGCAGAGCACAGGCTCCGGACACACAGGCTCAGCGGCCATGGCTCACGGGCCTAGCCGCTCCGTGGCATGTGGGATCTTCCCGGGCCGGGGCATGAACCCGTGTCCCCTGCATCGGCAGGCAGATTCTCAACCACTGCGCCACCAGGGAAACCCCGTAGCTTATGTATTTTATACATAGTACTGTGTATCTCTTAATCCTCTACCCCTGTCTTGCCCCTCCCCACTTCCCTCTCCTCACTGGTAACCACTAATTTGTTCTTATATCTGTGAGTCTGTTTGTGTTTTGGTATATTCATTCATTTGTTTTATTTTTTGTATTCCACATATAAGTGAAAACATATAGTATTTGTCTTTGTCTGACTTAGCTCACTGAGCATAATACCCTCCAGATCCATCCATGTTGTTGCAAATGGCAAAATTTCATTCTTTTTTATGGCTAATATTCCATTGTGTGTGTGTGTGTGTGTGTGTGTATACACACCAAATCTTTATCCATTCATCTGTTGATGGACACTTAGGTTGCTTCCATATTTTGACTATTATAACTAATCCTATGAACATTGCAGTGCATACATCTTTTTTTTTTTTTTTGGTACGCGGGCCTCTCACTGCTGTGGCCTCTCCCACTGCGGAGCACAGGCTCTGGACGCGCAGGCCCAGCAGCCATGGCTCATGGGCCCATCCACTCCGCGGCATGTGTGATCTTCCTGGACCGGGGTATGAACCCATGTCCCCTGCATCGGCAGGCAGACTCTCAACCACTGCATCACCAGGGAAGCCCCATATATCTTTTTAATTAGTGTTTTCATTTTCTTCATATTGACAAAAGAGAAGTTAAGAATAACATGAAAAGTGGAATATAGTTGTTAGAATATTTCAAGGTGAAATTCTTAAAGCAAATATAGCTTATTTAAGACTTTGGATAACAACAATACCAAAATGCCATCCATGTATCAAACACAATTTGCTTACACAAATCCAAATTGGTTCTTTGTTACATCAGTTATTTGTGCTTAGTAGCACTTGTACTTGAATGTCTCATGTAAAAGAGGTCTAACCTGCCCCAACCCCCCTGCCCTTTACAGTTGCAACACCCTGACATTCTCCATTGCTTATCTTTCCCTATTTTGTTTTACTTTTTTCTGTAACAAGTGTTAGCTTCTAAACATATGTTATCATTTACCTATTGAACACATGTATTTTTTGTTTTCTCCCACTAGCATATAAACTCCAGGAAGGAAGGGATTTTTTATTTTCTCACCGATATATCAGGAAGAGTGTCTGGCATATAGTAGGTACTCATTATACTTTTTTTTTGAAAGATGAATATTAATTATATTAATTACATTTCCATTTTCTGTTGCTTAAATACGTATTTTACATACTATTTATTGTGGCTGCTATATCTAGTCATTGCTATATGACATTAGCTTTATGACATTCCAGTTCATTTCGATAACACATCATGAAACTGTCACCCATAAAATTTTAACTTTTTTGAAGACCCTTGCCTATGTATCCTTTTGGGTTTGGCACTTTTTCTGACGCTCCTAGTATTTTGAATTTTGATTTCCCTGCAGGGTTTTTGGCTTTGCTTGCTCCTCTGGCCCTAGCACCTTCTATCATGGAGAAGTACTGTGTTCTCTTCTCTATTTCCGCCCCCCCCAGCTTCTTGTCTTTTATTCCATAAGTGCCACCTTGGTCCCCACAGGGACTGGAAAATTTTGGTAACTATCTTTTTTCTTCCATAATGGACCTTTCTCCTTTCTTTCTTTCTTGCTTTTGTGTAATTTTGGCATTTGACTTGTTTTCATTTCCCTCTTCACATATCAGCACTTTTTTCCAGTACGTTTTTCTGAATGATTCTCACAAGGAATTTTCCCTTTTAGTCTTGTTTTCCTCTCATTTATTTTCCTTTTTTATTTCAAAAAATATTCCTCCCTAGGGATTCTTTTATCTCCCTTTGGCTGCTTTAACTGTTTTCTACCAGACAATACTTTTTCCATTGAGATTTCTTAGCTTAACATTTTACCTCTTTTTTTTCTTTCCATTTTCTTATTCATAGAGGAGATCCCTTGTTTTGGAGGTCTTCAAAAATAGCCGTATTACAATCAGACGTCCCCATCACAGTTAGAAGGAGGGGCTAGTTTCCCCAAAGCAGCAGTGCACACTGGGGAATGGGGCACAGCCACCAGCTGGAGCTGCTAGCATTCTAAAATCCCAGGAGGCTACAGCAACATGTGCCAGGCCTTATCTCCCTAATGCACATGTGCTACTTGTCAGTTTCAAATGTCAGCGCTAGTGGTACTACTTAAAGACAGTAGTCTTTGTGTTGAGATGGAAGGAAGATATTTTTAAACCTTCTTGAGTCTCTGGGGAATTACCATTTTTGGACACGTAAGAGCCTTCCACCTTACCAGTTTCTCAATAGGTAAAAGGCACTGACACGAGCGCCAAGCTTGAGCCCAGGATCAGTTACAGTTGGCATGAATAGTACTGAGCCATGGTGTTCTCAGGATGTTGTTAGTAAAGCATTTTATTTATATCTCAGTGAGACAGTCCTACCACTTGCAAGGCCAAAGAGAGGGATTTTAGGGGCCCTTAAAAATCCCATGCAAATAAGTGCCACCCTTTCTCCTGTGCATATTGATTTTTGATTGGTGACACTAGATAGCAAAACAGTAATCATTGCTCCTCTGTAGTAAGTACAAGCATGATCTTTTTGAAACCAATTAAAATAAATGAAAATATTAACTCAAAGTACATATAATTTAGGAATTGACTATGTATATCATAAAAGGATTCTGTACTTTGAAGTAGAACCCTTTCAGTAGTGCTTCAAAAAGAGGTTTCCCTACATTTTAAGTAAAACTCGATTTTTTAAGACATTTAATGTAAAAAGTAAAATATAGATTTTAAAAAAAGCTTGTTCTCACTCACAGAAGGTTGTACATTTCAGAATAAACCAATGTGATCTCTCAAGATTCCTCACTCCATTATCTTCTGAAGCTTTGCTACCTGATTGGTATGCTATTTTCAAGCATATTTTGCTGTAAGTTACTCAGACTTAATAGTTTCTCTCTTTGCAGGACATTTGGTCCTCTCTAAAACATCCATTAGACATTTGGTCCATACAAAAAGGCCCCTGATATTTGCAGAACCATATGGTCCTGTCTAAAATGTCCATAAGGAATTTGATCCATGCCAAAAGGTCCTTGCTATTTGTCCTGTCCAGAACCATTTGGCATGAACCAGATATGCTCATGGACATTCTGGACAGAACCGAATTTCAAGGACCTTTTTGATGTGGACCAAATGTCTTATGAAGTAAATGTCTTATCGATATTGTGGACAAGACCAAGCGCCTGCTGACTGTTTCTCTCCTGACCCTACTCAGTCCTCAGCACCCTAGTTATGTCATAGTTACAAAACTTCTAGAGAGTAGATTTACCCAAAGTTGGGTTGAGTATACCATATTCACTTTTTCCTTCTTTTCCAAGTATTCATTTTCCTTTAAGACACCACAAACTGCCCCAACCTTGAGTGACTTTTGCCTTCCTTTGAACTCCTATATCACTCATTGTCTACACTTGTTATCTGGCAGTTGGAATATGCTCCTTGTATAATTTTCTTTTATGAATGTTCCTCACCTCCTGGTCTAGATACTAATTAGAGGACCTGTGTTACACCTTTTCATCATCACCAGTACCCCCCAAAATACTCTAACACAGTATTTCTCCAACTTTCATGAACGTAGGAAACCCCTTGGGATCTTGTTGAACTGTAGGTTGTGATTCAGTCGGTGTAGGGTGGGGCCTGAAATTCTCTATTTAAAATAGACATTCTCAAGTGATGTGGTACAGTTGGTCTACAGATGACACTTCAAGTACCAAGTGTTTAACAGACTTTCAACAAATGTCTGTCAATGATGTTATTTGTTTCATAAAAGGACAAAAGATTTAAATTTTGTTAAATGCTTCATTTGCCTGCAATATTAAAACAGCACTAAGATGTAAACATAGATTTAAGTCAATTTCTGTGAATAATTGAAGGTGTGAGATGTCTTTTTTTTTTCTTTTTTCTGATTTGTCTGCCTGATCAATGGGAATGGACTTTAGCTTACTCGTTTTAACAGATACCAGACTGGTTGAGATTGTATGTGAATGCCTTCTACTTCTGGCTTCACTTAATTTAGGCTTAAAAGCAAAGGCCTTTATAACACATTTTCAGTCATCTGAGTTATCCAGTCTTTTTCTAACTTTTGCTCTTACTTGAGATATCTAGCTTTGAGGAGCAGATGCAGTTTTCCTGGTAGGCTCAAATCCTATGGGTATCACATTTCAGGGTCAAGAATTATGCATCAACTTACTCTAAAATTTATAAAATTTCTCCTTCCTTTTTTTGATGGAATTCAAAAGTGGACCATTAAGAATTATCAACAAGCAATGACTGAGTCCCCAGGCTATAATGGCAACCAAGAAACTCATGTTCATTACCACAGAGTCTATTGTTGATTTCCCTTGTTTCCCCAAATAAAGAACACACTAATCTAGGAGATTATGTGCACTTCAAACTTTGATTGCCAATATTAAAGTATCCATATAGGACTCATTTTTCTGGTTATTTTGGTAGAAATAGTCACTTGCTTCCTTCCTGTGAAATGTAAGTGCCAGATGTTATTTGGTGTGAGTCTTCCTGGCCTATACTTTTTTATATTGCCTCTCTCCCAAGGCCCCAAATCTACTTCAGTATAATTCCTCACAAGTGAAATCAGGCACACTAAAATTGAAGACATCTCTGTTCTGCAACTAGTGAAATGAATCATTTTTTAATGTAATTTTTATCGTTTTTTTCTGAATTACTGAAGTAGTTCATGTTTATTACTCCCACCCCCCCAAAAAAACACAAAAATAAGGAAAATTATGTAAAAGAACCAAGAGCCAACTATAAAAAAAATTAAAAACTACTGTTTCTCTACTTTCCAGAAATAAACACATTTTGGCCTCAAACCATTTTTATGCATATTATAAAAAATTACGATCATACAATATTTACAATTCTGTAGCTTCCTTATTTAATTAAAAATAAGTTGTGATCTTTTCTAATGTCATTAAATATACTTCCATAACCTGGTTATTAAGACTTGCATAATATTCCAGCATATGGATTAGTTAACCATTCCCCTAGTGTTGATTTATTCTTACATCAAGGGCATTGCGGAGATCAGATTTATAAATAAATGTTTGCACAGGTTTTTATTATTACCTTAGAATAAATTCCTACAGGTGAAATTACTGGGTCGGAAGATAAAAGGTATTTATTCATTTACAACTTTTGTCCTTTCTAAAACCACAGTAGTAGCTTAATAGACTTTGACTTAAATGATTACATGGTTTCCTTTGTATTTTCTTTGAATAGCAGGGCTTATGTTGGTTCCTGAAGTGCGTCAATATACACGAGAGTTACGTAATATTTAGAACACTAATTAACCTGAGGAGATAGTAAACAGTAGGCATTACAGTGAGCAGCATTCATCTATTTGACTTACCAGCATAGAGTGCCTAGTTCTGTTATGGTCTTGTCACATTTGAGTCTTTGGGTTGTACAAACAATACGCAAAACAACTTACATATGAATTTTAACTAAGAATGAATGGCTGTGTGCCAAAGCAATAATTTGTCTTTGAAGTTTTTTCCCCCTTATGCAGAGAATTCTATTTGGTAAACACACTGTATATACTATTTGTTGCCTTTCAAAACCAGCTTTTTATCATGTTTTAAAAGCAGAATCAAATATATAAATGATTATATTTTGAAAATGGCTGAGTTACATGAGCTGATGTACCACAGCATTGATTTAAATATAAGACTCCTTTTGATACAGCTTGTTGAATAAATAAAGCAAATGGTCATACAAGTATTTTATGAGTTTAGTTTTATAAAAGTAAATAAATCTTTCAAAAAGTGAGATATTTAGCACATGAATGGAAGTTTTGTGATTTTTAAACATTCATCGTTTGAGTGCCTGCAACAAGAATGCCTGCAGTTACATATCAATATAATAGTTGCAATTATATATAAACAGATATTTTATTATAAGTTAACACTGTCTTTTAAAAAGCATACAACATTGGCATTAATACATTTATTTATTTATTTATTTATTTATTTATTTTAAATTTCCTTTTTTCCAGTTATGATTTAAGGTAATTTAGGAGCATTTATGCAAGATGACAAGGTAAATTAAAATGAGTGAGGAAATGAGACTCCACAGGATAAAATGCATGCCATGAAATCCTGTACTTTTGTTACAGGTCGCCACAATGTGGCTCTTATTTTTTAGACATCCAGGCAATCAAATTATATGAATGGCAGTGTCCATGAGATAAACTAGTTTCTTAAAAAAAAAAAAATCCTAACTTTTCCTGATACCTAGGAGGAAATTCCTTCATGGATCCCAGAAGAAGGCACTATGTGATCTAGCACTCACTGTCTTAAATGGCAGCAAGTTTCATAGTCTGTTTCTTATAAGAAGCTGATGGTATCATCCAGTGGGCAACAAATGTATGAGAAATCAGCGTGATTTCTATTCCTATACTGTAGGATGTGGTGCAGTATAGGGATAGAGTTCTAAAAGGAAGGATATGTTGTTTGTATTTTCTTGAAGCGATCTCTATACATTTTCTTCTTTAAGTAAGTATTTTGGTAATACTGAGTGGCACCAAGTTCAAGGTTAAACTCCCTGGAAAATAACTGGAATGTGGTTATTCTGTGTCCCTGGGCAAGTACAGAGGGGTGTGCTTCACCTCTTAGCCAAGCCAGGTGCACTTCTTGTGGAGTTTAAGGAGAATAACCTGGACATTCACTTGAATGGAGGTAAGCCCATAATGAGACAGGCCCAGGAAGTACCCACAGGCAGGGCCTGGATTTATTTCCCGTCATTTGTTGCATAGAAACTATTGGAAAAATCAAGTCACCAAAGCTCTGTAGCATGAAGCATGACTGTATAGTTTTAGTCTGGAATGCTTTTTTTAAAAACACGTGTGATCAAATACTTATCCTTGCCTGAGATAGAACACACACATTCAAACAAAACAGAACAAAAACTCTAAGTACCCATAGAACATTTGTCCTTGAATCTTGTTTTATTCTAGTGTACTCTTCAGGATGCACTTATTACAAAATGTACCTTTAGGTCTTTGAATGAATTCACTCACCACATAGGGTATGGAATCAATAAAACCTCTGAAATAAGTAAGAAATATATTTCACATATCCAAACCCAGAGAGCAATAAAATATTCAGATTCCCGTTCTGTGGGTTCTCATGAAGCTCCTCCAAAAAGAGCTGCAAAATGATGTCTAGAGCCTGGGGTCCTGTTTGTGGTGACATGTTGTTATTTGTACAAGTCCCAGGTTTCACTTTGCACCCGGTAAAGTGTCTTCTAAAAGCAATAGCTGGAGACATGGTCACAACTCTTCCCTCGTGCAGTAGAAATATTCTAATTTTATTGAGATTCTCCAGTGTAAATTCTGGTTGGTCTCCTATCTATATTGCCCAGGCTTCATCTTCACACCTTTAGAAATTCAGTTTGTTGGTGTACTTTCTGCATATTTTTAGAAATACTTTTATTTCATAATTCATGGAATATGGTTTTTTTTATTTATTTTTTTTATTTTGTGTGGTAGGCGGGCCTCTCACTGCCGTGGCCTCTCCCTTGCGGAGCACAGGCTCCGGACGCGCAGGCTCAGCAGCCATGGCCCACGGGCCCAGCCGCTCCGCGGCATGTGGGATCCTCCCAGACCGGGGCACGAACCCGTGTCCCCTGCATCGGCAGGCGGACTCTCAACCACTGCGCCACCAGGGAAGCCCTGGAATATGGTTTTTGATTACTTAAAAAAAATGAAATTCCTAGAGAAGATTCAAACCAACTCTTTACTATTATGGCAAATATGTATGTCCTCTTTTATATCCTGGGCCCATGCACAAATATTTGCTTCTCTTTCATTAGCCTTTTTCATTTCTAAACATTTTCTAAAGCATACATTATACAGATATGTATGAAGTGATGAGACTAAAAGAGGACCTCAGGGCAAAGTTGAAGCACCCTGAATTACCACACCTTATAACTTTGAACTTATTTTGTATGAAGTGGGGAGCTATCAAAGGTGTTTGAATCAGGGAAGAATCTGTCACGCTATGAGGGGTTTTATAGTGGTGTGTTGGAGTCATTTGCACGAACTTGCAAAGATACAGTTTAGCATCACTTCCCAACTCCATGTTCTGTCCCAGTGGGCATATTTACACCATGGAAATGGGCAAACAATACAAATCAGTTTGTTTTTTGATAGCTGGTGATTAAACAATTCTTGACACATCACTAGTTGTTTATTTACCTCTCTGACTTCCTTTAAGACTGTGATCTCTTAGAGTAAAAATGTCTTATTAATCTTTATTTCCTTACTTTGGCACCAGTGCTTCACATATTATAGGTATAAATAAATAATTGTTGAATAAATGGAGGGGCAGATTAACAAATGAGATTAGCAAATTAGGTAGTGACCAATTGGTTGTGGGTAATGATGAAATTGTTAGAAATAGCTCTAAATTATCTAACCTGAACATTTGGAAAGATAGTGATGCCACTAGGAATGAAAGAAGTGAAATGGCATTAGCATTGTCCGGGATGGGGGGTTGGGGAATTAGTGAAAGATAACTGTTTTGGGACATGGGTTTGAGTACTAGCAGAAGATCAAGGTTGCAGATGACCAGCATTTATTCCAATTACTATCCAATGACAGTTTTGAAATTATTTTTTCTGGCATTTTCTAAAATACTCAACTCTACAGACTAAAGTTCAAAGTTATTTGTTTAAAAAAATAGATTGCTTCATTCCAGAGTATAAGATAAAATAAAATTTCTATAATGCATTCTTAATATTGCTTTGGCAGAGAAAAGAGAATGAGGAATTTTTTTTTTCTTTTTAACAATGTAAATTTTGTATTTCAAGATGATAGTTTACAGTAATCCTGGGAAGAGAAAATGAATTTTGGGGGAGGATGAAGTTATCTTTTAGAATATAACTCCTGAAGAAAAAATTTTCTTTCTAAAAAAGCTATTATAGTTAAAGACTAAAGATGAGAAAAAAAAGTCTTTGTACAATAAAGACTTGGGGAAGGAAAACAAGATACTTCTGAGGGCAACAACTTGAATCTGAATTATCTACATAAAGGGATAGTCTGATTTTGAAATATTCTCATTAATAGAATAATTCAGTATATTCTGTACACAAATGAGCGGTTTTAAAATATATAACCAAGTAAATGTTGATATTGCAACTATGGTAAACAGAGTTTATTGTTTCATTTTTAAATGAGGATCTTGCCTCAAGATCATATTTAAGAATGTGAGTTATTGCATTATAGAGCAATGGAGGAGTATATATCTTAAAAATAAGTAATAGAGAAGTTAAACAAATAAAATGAAAGATCATTTACTATAATGTGAACTCTAATGTTTACAGTGAGTTGGTCTTTTCTACGCTATGTATATTCACCATAAGATTCAATAGCTCTTCAGGGAATTAGGCATGTCTTTATATCCCCACTGGAAAAGTCACTTATAAGCTTGCACATATAAATCTAATGCCATGCTGGTGGATTGCTCCCATCTCATTTTATATTCACCACATGGTGTTTCATATCTGTGATAAAACAGTAATATTATCCTCAATCAAGGTCACAGACCAAGTCACTATCAGAGCTTTGAGATCAGTGCTTACGGTTTTTTATTCCATTCTCAGATAGGTGTGCCCTAGTTTGAAAAAGTCTGATATACAAAACTATCAGTTCACAAAATAGATAAATTAAGGGTGATTACTTGCATTTCAAAAGGATCTGCTTCAGGGTTCCTTAAAATAGGCACTTCTGAAGAGTGTAATTTAGCCAAAGGGAGCTGGACTATGGGTAACCAAGAGGCCTAATTTCACTGCCTATCATTAACCAGGTTAATGAAGTGTATAAATTTGGGCATGTTAGTGATTTCATTCATTTATTCTCTCCTGCACTAAATCATTACTACTGTTACTCAGTGATTCTTTTTTTTTTAAATATTTACTTATTTATTTGGCTGCGCTGGGCCTTAGTTGCGGCATGCAGGATCTTTTAGTTGAGGCATGTGGGGTCTTAGTTGCAGCATGTGGGATCTAGTTCCCTGACCAGGGATTGAACACGGGCCCCCTGCATTGGGAGTGTGGAGTCTTAACCACTGGACCACCAGGGAGGTCCCTACTCAGTGATTCTTTTATGAGCATTCTCTGTGTGTTGGATATGAAAAGGTCACAGTCCTTGTCCTTAAGGAGTTTACAGATTACAATAGTAAAACAGATATGTGAACAAATAAGTGGAATTTTTGGTGGTAGAGGCAAGCTGGCTTGTTAGGAGACCACTATGGTGGTCTCATCACAAGATGAGAGGGTGAACTGTGGCAGTTGGGGTAGACTAGGAAAGTTAAGAAAAAGATGCTTTGTTAAAGAAATAAATCCATGTGATTGACATGGATTGGCTATGGGGCCCAAGGGGGAGAGAGAGAGGAGTCTTAGGATGACTCCCACACTTTTGGCCTAGAAAACTTGGTTGAGTGGTGGTGCTATTAATGAAGAGAAGGAATTTAGGAGGAGGAGGATTTGTGGGGGGCAGGGAGATAATGAGATTAGTTTTGGACAAATTGAATATAAGGGTCCTGTGGGATAACCAGGTGATGTTGGTTAGACAGTTGTATATTCCAGTTTGGAATTTTGGAAAGAGGACTGGGCTGAATTTAGGGATTAAAGAGTCCTCTGAAAATACATGATTAGTAGTGAACGGATTGCCCAGGGAGAGCCAAAAGATAAGAAGAGAGCAAAGAGAGAACTCTTGGTGGGAGGAATGTGTAAATAAAGGAGGCTGAGGAGGAACAGTCAGGAGGAGAACCTGGGCTGTGGTGTCATGTGGGCTGAGTAAAGGGAGAGCTTCAGGAATAAGGGAATGGTCCACAGTGCTAAAAGCTGGAGAGAAGTCGCGAATGCAGAGATTCTATGACCAATTAGATTATTGGTGTCCTTTGCCAAAGCAGTTTAGGTAGAGTTGTGGGGCACAAGTTTAAAGAGTAAATGGGAGTAGAGATTATTAAGACTTCTAAAAAGGGAAGGGAAGAGATGGGGGAGTAATTAAAGCTGTGTGTGTGTGTGTGTGTGTGTGTGTGTGTGTGTGTGTGTGATGGGAGAGACTTGAGCATTTATATAGGAGGCAGGAAAGAAGCTATTGGAAAGAGAAACGTTGAAATTGTAATGGAGCAAATTTCCTGACTTAGAGTGGCCAAGGAGGGTTAATTATTAAAAGGAAAAGAAATACTTCTTCTTTTGACATTGAATAGGAGAGAAGGAGAGGATAAAATATATACATATATATATGTGTGTATATATATATATATATATATATATATATATATATATATAAAACTGTGGGTATAGGAATTTTAAGGAGATGATTCTTGATAATCTCAATTTTCTCTTTGAAGCAGGAAACAAAGTTGTCTACTGAGAGAAAAGATGTAGCTAAGGATACAGGCTTGAGGATAATGGTGTACATTTGTAATGTTAGCTGTGGAGGAAAGTGGGCAACAGACATGATTAATTGATAGGTAGATAGATAGATAGATAAGATTAGATTATAGCCTAGGATGGCAGTGTGAGTAGCATGGCTAGATTGCCCTAAAGGTTATGGTCCTGTATAGACTAAGGTCTCCTTTAGGTCAGAAAGGTTAATACTATAGATATTAGCAGTCTTGGCTCAGCTTTTAAGTAGAATGTTGCTGAGAAGTTAACCCTGGGTCAAAAAAGAGAGCTACCAGTCTCGAGATACACCCAGGACTTTGAAGATGTAGTATGAAATAATGGAAAATAGCTCATTAATAATTTTTATATTAATTACTCATTGGAATGATAATATTTTGGATATATAGGGTTAAATAAATTATATTATTAAAATTAATTTCACTTGTTTTTACTTTTTAATGTGGCTCCTGTTACATTTCTGTTGGACTTAGCTGCTCTTGGTAATCACAGGAGGCAGTTAGATGGTTTCGGAAGTGCTACTAACCCCAGTCTGGAATCTTAGCTGCTCATAGCGACTCTAAAGGGAATTATAGCGGACCTGGGGCAGTTTAGGAAATTAGCCTTTTGAAAAGAGTTTGCCCAAAGTGGTTGGATATTTGACTACACCCTTTCTTTAGTGCTGGATAGGAGATCTCAGACTGTCCATAGAACCCGTTTATCCTTATCTACAAACGGTGAAAACCATCTGCATTGTCAGCCCAATAGGGAGTTGTGAGATTCATAGGAAATACTACCTGCTTTTTAAAATGAAAAGACTATGTGAGTGCCTCATGGTTAGCTATAGTTTTAAGTTTATTTTTAACAATATGAAGATGAGTTTATCTACTGCTGTGTGCCTCCAGGCTGGCCAGACAGCATTAGACATTTTATGGGCATTACCTCCCTTAATTCAGTCTAGTAGCCTGAACCTAAGCCTTTAAGACACCAAGATATTTCCACTAACTGTTGAGATGTATGTTGCTTCTGGGATCAATAATCTTAAATTTTATAAACTCTCTGTCCTATTTTATAAATTGAAGTATGCCCATACTAAGATGCTACTTCTGATGGTACTTTCACAACTTTGCTGCTATATAAGAGATTTCAGCAAGAAGACAGATTATTGAAGGGATGTGGGAACAGATGTATATGTATGACTGATTCACTTTGTTATAAAGCAGAAACTAATAAAAAACTAAAATTAAAAAAAAAGAAGACAGATGATTATAGGTGACTTTTGAGAGAGCAGTTTCAAGAGAGTGGTGGTGAAAGCCAGATGGCAAGAAGGTACTTACTAAGCAGGAGCAGGGATTGTCCTTTTGCGTAGAGATGAGGAAGAGAGATGGAACCTCAAAGTATCACTGAAAGTTCAGAGCGGGAAACAAACCAGCCTAGGGATTTTTTTTTTAAGGGATTTAATAAAGGGAAGAAGTTTACAAAGTCATTAGGAGGGCTGCGAGGCTGAGTCAGGAGCTGCTGTTGGAGTTACTGATTTTAAGGCATTTCTGCCTCTAGAAGCCAGAAGTTGCTGCTGCTGCTGCCTCCACTGCTGCCACCATCACTGCCTCTCATTCCCAAGAATCTGGTGACTCAGGCACTGAGTCTGGCTACCACGGCTGCCTCCAAACACTCGTCTCCTACCTTGTCTGCCTGTGGCACCATCAGCAGAAAGATGGCCTCTGCTCAGTTCTGCCTTCCAGATCTCACTGGTGGAACATAATTTGCATCAAGAACGCTCGCCAAAAGGGTGTCTGGAGAATGTAGTTTTTAGATTTCGAACTTCCAACTAGAAGGTGGACAGAATGAAGGGTGGAGAGAGCCACTCTGCAGAATCTACCACAGCTGATTTACGTTGTTTATTCTGAACCATTTGTAAAGAACATAAACTTCTTGAGAAGAGGGAGAAGAATTTCTGAGCCAGAATATTGAGAGGGAATCATATGTGTTTTCATGCTTGAAGTAGGAAAGAGCTTGGTGGCTTTGAAAAATTGGAAGAGGTTGTTGTGACTAGACCATTTCAGGTGAGGGTAGAGAGGTAAGCAGAGATCAGATCATGCAAGACTGTATAGCTTAGGTTAAAATGTTTGGATTTTCTCTTAAGAAGGAAGGCATCAGAGGGTGTAAGTAGGAAAATGGCTAACTCAACTTGTTTTATAAAGGCCACCCTGACTATTTTGTGGAGAATATATTTATCAAAAGCAGTGGAATCTAGGAGACTAGATAAACCAGGAAGGAACCAATAGTCTAGGTACGAGAATATGGTGGCAGAGTGAAGATAGAAAGTAGACTGATATGGGCCATATTTCACCATTTGTAATGACAGGATATGGCAAGGAATTGGGTGTTAGAGATGCCAGGAATGGGTCCCAGCTATTTCATTATTTTATTCCTTTAGAAGGGTTTCTGAGTATTGAGCTGTACGTTTCTTTAGGAGAATAGAGAAAGATTGAGCAGCAGTTATTTTATCAGGGTGTGGTAGACCATGCAGGACACTTTTTTTGTAGGGGGGAGACTGAGAACGCCTCTCAAGTTTCTCAGTAGTTATGTGTCTATACAGGCATACCTTGTTTTATCGTGCTTCACTTTATTGCACTTCACTAACATTGTGGGGGGGTTTTTTGTTTGTTTGTTTTAACAAACCTAAGGTTTGTGGCAACTCTGCCACAGGCAAGTCTAACAGCACCATTTTTCCAATAGCATTTGCTCACTTGTCTCTGTGTTACATTTTGGCAATTCTCGCAATATTTCATGTGTTTCAGTACTCTTACATTTGTTATAGTGATCTGTAACCAGTGATCTTTGATGTTGCTATTACAGCTTGCTGAAGGCTCAGATGGTGGCTAGCATTTTTGGCAATAGATTATTTTTTAATTAAGGTATATTCATTTTTTCAGACATAATGCTATTGCACACTTAATAGACTACAGTATATTGTAAACATAACTTTTATATCCACTGGGAAATCAAAAAATTCATGTGACTCGCTTTATTGTGATACTCATTCTATTGTGGTGGTCTGGAATCAAACCCACAGTATCTCCCGGTAATGCCTGTACTTCAAAGGTTAAATCTCCTAAAATGCAGTGTTTGGGAACATCAGAAAAGCACTAGGAAAATGTTTACCAAAAAGGAATTTCATTTTCCTCTATACTAATTTTTATGTTCTCAGACTATACTTACATAAGCAAGTCCTTGTGGGTTTTGCCAAAATACGAAGTAATTCACATAAAAAGCAAGCAAAACGATTTGCCCAACAATTTAAAAAGAGTAGAACCAGGGGATCATCATTTTACATTTAAAAATAATACCTCTGTCAAATGAGAGTTTATTTCAGCCAGAGCCTATTATTGACTGCAGTAGCAAACAGCTCATTAACAGGCAGTGACTCCTATGACATGTGGTCTGCTGAGACCTAGTGGAAAAGATAGGATTGAATTGTCTAAATGTTTCACCTGAAATTACATTTAATTATGACCCTCTTCAGGTACTATAAATTTACATTACAGCTAATTCCTACTTAATTAAAGGAGAGATGTGAAGCTTGTCAGAGTTCACAAGCCAGATTTTAATGATTCCTTATATAAATAATTCATGTGGTCTCCAGAGCTAACAAGATAAGAGTATTTACTGTGAATTCTTCAACAGCTCATTCAATGAGACTAATACATAAGTAGTTGAGTTCAATTTTGTAGTTCCTCTTTCTGAATCCTATGCGTAGGTTCTAGAAGGATCCTTAGAATTAGAGAAAGTTGACGTTGGATGTCTTCTTTCATTTCCTTTCCTACTTCCAATACCTTCCAGTGTTTCATTATCTTCTCTTAGTTGTGAATTAGTTTGATATTGCTCTTCTCCCAGGAATATAAAACTGTAACTGCATTAGTTAATACAGAGTTGCATGTAACTGGGAAAAATGGTTGGAGCATAAGCTTTGGTAAAATATTTTTGGAGTACTAGAGGAGTCAAGAAGAGGACTAAGCATGTATTTTTTAATATTATAGGACTCTGCCAAGGGGTACCAGTAACGGCTAGAAACATGGGTGTCTACTGTTTTAATTATAGTGGTTGCTTCATTGGCCTTTGTTATTAAATTCTGTTACCCTTGTTGCCCATAAAATGAAGGCAATTATTGTAACATGATTTTTTGTTTTGTTTCACAGCTCCTTTAGGGTTGCTAAGACTGGAGCCATGCTAGTTCCTCTGTTAAGATTTATCCACTTATCTGTATCACTGCTAACATGGTTATCCTATAGATTAGGCAAGACTTTTTTTCCTTTTACTTAGAATTTTCCCAAAATTAGGCTAATGACCAGGTGTGATTCTGTACCACGTGTCACTCATTATATAAATATATTCTAAGGTTGATCACAAAGTTGTCTTTCTTCAAATTTCCATAATCAGTAAATTTTACAAATCTCTTCCAAATTTAATTCATTTCTTAAATGGAAGGTCATTTTCATTCTTGCATATATCTCCTGTATCATGGAGAACTGAAACAGAATAGCTTTCCAGGGAAGCAGTTTGTTTTCTTTGTCCAGACATATTTTATTGGTCTGATAGACCTATTATTCAGTAAACAATAATATTCTTTATAATGCACACGGTAACAGAATAGCTATATAAACTTTCTCTTCTTTGTTTTCAGTATCCTGCTAATTACCATTCTACTTAGTGCATTTTTTTCCTCCATGTCTTAGATTTAGAGGTCATTCTCTAAGCCAGATTTCTTCCTTCCCCTACAGGATTACCCGAGCGGAATTTTTAGTACTTTAAATGAGCTGTTCAATAACCAAGCATTTGACTTGACGGAACTGAGAAGGCGAGGTTGTAGTGGGGGATGGGTATGCCAGGAATTTGGTAGAGTTTGAAAGGCTTCTGACCTTTTAAGTACAAATAATTATTGCTCTTTAAAGAGTCTTATTTTCTCAGCATAACCCCTCACTTATTAATATTGTGGTAACTTAAAAATTATTTATCATATTAAATTTAAATTGCATTTTTGGTACTTTTGTTGCTTTTATTTACCCAGTACTCCTCTCTGCTTCATTATGGGAGTGGGACTGTGCATAGTAGGATGACTTTCACTGTACAATGCAAGGAGCAAGAGCAGCATGGATCTATTGGGAATAATCAGGGAAAATCTGCCAGGAAAGGAAGAGGGGAGATGATCCATGGAGGATTTTTCTAGGCTTTAAACATTTCAGTATTTTTTACTTATATAGGCATATTTGATATTTTACAATGGTCAAAACCAAAATAAATGTATTACCTTTTTAAAGAAGATGATCCAAAATGAAAGCCTAAATTTTAACAACAGATGTAAGAAAATACTTGTTGTTCTATTCTTTATCATTATCATTTACCTAAACAAAATACATTATACATGTAAAACTACTTCATATTTTCTGAGGTTTGTTTATAGATTAGTATTATCAAATCTAAATGTCTTATTACTTGATTATTTAAACTTTTACCTTGATTCTAAAACTATCAGTAATATTCTTGAAAAATGTTATATATTTATTAAAAGATACATGATTGTTTGGTTGAATCATCTTCGACTATATCAAAACATACCGTTCTTTATCTCTTTAAGAACTCTCATCTTAATTTCCTTTTAATTCTAAGGCTACATTAATAAAACTAATAGCCATTATCTATTGATTGTTTACCATATGACAGACACTGCTCTAAATACTTTTACTTACTCTAATTCTCACAACAACATCATAGTTAAGTCTAGCTAAGTCCCATTTTTATCCCTGTTTTGCAAATGAAAACCTTACAATAGGCAGAAAGGTTAAGCAACGTGGCATGACCACACAACTAGTAAGTGACAGAGGCCAAATTCAAATACAGAGAGCCTTCCTTCACAGCCCTTATTCTTCATTCTGCTCCATCTTGGCTCCTTAAATAGAAGTTTGTCATTTTATGTCAGTCAAAAACTATTTAGCAAACATTTATTGTGTGCTCATAATAAGGCATAGAATATTAAGGAAGTTTTATGTTGTGTTAAAGGGTTGAGAGTCTAATGGAAACTTACTGAAGTAGGCACACAGAAAAACTATATGAATTGCAAGTCAGAGGTTACAATAGGAGCATAAATTCCTATAGGAGCAGTGGGAAATGAAGGATTACTCTGGAAGGAATTCAACTTTTAGACACAAAATGATAGCAGCTAATATGAATTGAAGGTAACTTACTGAGTTTGGGGAAATGGAAATGTCAGTAAGATGAGTTTTCATCAGTGTGGCAGATAACCATATGTGCCCATCATTCCCTGCCTTTCCAATCCTTAGAAATTATGGGAGATATATTTTATTTTATCTTGTTTTATTTTAAAGAGTAAATCTCCAGCCACTCTGGAAAACAAGAAAGAGTGCCTACCATTAGCAGACCATTAACTTTGAAAGGCAAAAAGCAGGTGGGATTGGACTGATAAAGAGAAGCATATTCTAAAGCATGCAGGAGAGGATTGCTCAGAAGGGGCAGGGGGTCTGGCTGCACATCAGCCACAGTGGATGCAATGCTAAGGAGGGACCTGGAGCCGTCAGCAGGGTGATGAGTGAGGAGACTGCATAAAGAGCAGCAGAATAAATCAGCCCTTTCCCCTTTGCTTGCTTATGCTGAATAGAGGACAGCTGATGCTGTTAACTACAGCCCAAGGCCATGAATGTGGGGCTTTAGCTAGAGGCAATGTGGTGGGTAGGTAGCTAGTGACACCCAGGAAAAAATGAGAAGCCCCACTTCCTTAAGAAGAACAACCAGCTTACCCTGCCTATCAGTATGTCCCTGACCTCTATGACAGGTAAACAGAAAATTCCCAACAAAGATAAAGAGCCAGGAATTACCAACCATTTGAAGTTAACCCATACCATAAAGAAGACACCAAACACAACAAACAGAATCAGTACCTAAGGAAAGCAAATTAATAGAGCTAACAAAAGTCTTTAAAATAATATAGTCAGAAAGAGAATACTGGATCCATAAAAATAATTATAGATATGAAAAACTTAAAAGATAATTTTTGAAATATTAAAAATACTCAGTAAATGAGTAGAATTGTGCAGTGGACCTAGTTTGAAAACAAATTAGTGAGGTGACAGATCAAATGGAGGAATTCTCCCAGAATATAACACAAAAAGACAATTAGATGGAAAGTATAAAAGAAAAGAAAGAGGGAAGATAGAACCAGAAGTTTCCATATCTATTACATAGAAACAGCTAAAGGAGAGAAGGAATAAAATGGACGAGAGAAAACAATAAAAGAAATAACAGACTGAAGGTGTGTATCTTCAAATAGGATTGGACTATTGAGTACAGAGCAGAATGACCAGTAAATGACCAATGCCTAGATAGAGAGATAATACAAAACCTTCCAGAAAAAATTAGTTACCTAAAAAGAATGGTAATCATATTGCAATAGTCTGCAATGCCGTATTTGTCATATATGCTATATATACTGCATGTATCACACGTGCATGTGCATGTGTGCATGTCTGTGTGTGTATGTATGTATGTAATTAGTAGATGCTGTGGAGGACCACTCAGATTCCCCTCTGCCCTTCAGGACTGCAATGCCCATTTCCCAGCTCTGGAAGTGTTGACTGCTGACTGTAATACAATAAGTCCCTCTCCAGAAATTTCTCTCTGCCAAAGAAAGTCATCTGCCCAAAGGCATGCCCCCTTCCCTGGAATGTCATATGTCCAGTGACTTGTCAATTTAGAGAGATAAAGGTCTGACCCCTTTGCTTCAACTGAGGACTACTCTGAAGCTCCAGGGCTTCTTGTAGGATGATCTGGGGCAACCGTTTTAACTGCATTGAACTTCAACTTCTCTCTCTGCCTAATCCTGTTTTCCTCACTTCTCCACAATAAACTTCCCTGAAGCCACTCCCCAACGAACTTCCTGCATGCAAATCTCCACCTCAGAGTTAGTTTCCTGGAGAAATGCAGCCTGTGACAATATTCTTTTCCACTACCCATGAGACATTCACTATACTTGACTATGTATTAGGATGCAAAGAAAATCTCAACAAATTCCTTCAAAAGAAGAACAAAGAGACTGCCTTCTCTGACCACAGTACAACACCCACCCACCGCCTACACACACGAACATCTTTTGAGTTCAAGTGCTGTGCATGTAGCAGACACCTACAAGAAAATAATATTTTAATGAACAGGGTGATTTCCAAATAAAAGTGGGTAGAGAATAAGTTCTTATGAAGCAGTTTAATCAAAGTGAGTCACTTTAAAGTTTTCCCCCTAATCTGAAACAATAAGGAAAGGAAACTAAGTACTCACCTTTCATTCACCTTTCGTAATTTTACAAAGTACATCTTTCTTCACAGAATGGCAGCTTACCACCACGTAAGTGGAGTAGGTGTTTAATATTGGGTATTTCATTCCCAGGAAAATTATGGAGAACAGAATGAAAGTAATGAATATGAAATAAAATATAAGGTCATCCTTATTCCCTAGTTTATCAAAATGTTTTTCTTAAACTTGATACACTTATAACTGACATTTGATAGAAACCTTGGAAGTAAGACTTAAGTAAATAAATAAACCCATGCCTTTAAAATTGCCTAAGTGATGGAATCACAGGTGTGAATGCTGCTCAGCATCCTTGCACCATTCGCTACACCTGTCATAATTTCTGGTGATTTCCATATTCATACGGGCAATCCATTCCATACGTTACTTTTCCATCTGTTGTCCTCCTTTCTTCTAACCTTCTTGCCCTCCACCTGACCTCAGCCATGGTTATACCTTAAAACTGGTCATTATAAATATCTATAACCCCCTCTCTGTGCACCTCCAGTAATTCCAATGTCAAGTATCCTATCTCTTAACTTTCCAGCTCACTTCTTATAACACACCGATTTCCATAATCATCCCATCCCACTAGGAGCTCTAATCCATTCATCTACCTTTTCATTGTCTCTAACCCCCCCTCCACCCCCCAGGACCTCACTTACTTTCGTCCTCAATTAAAATTTTTTTTGTCTATCGTTATCACTGTTTCCTTACATACACTTCCAACCCCCTTACCCCTCTCTCACTTTGTTGTTTTCTCTTGGTAAAACCCCAACCCTCATTAAATTCAGCTTTCCACCTAACCTTTGCCTGCACCCATGACTGGAGGGCACTCAGCTGTCCTGAACGATCTCCCTTTACCTTCGTGATCATTAACCTCAAGAGGGCCCTTAGTGCTGCTGAGCAGTCACATTCATTTTTCTAGTCCGTTCACTCTTCTGCTCTCTTAAAATGTCTCGTAACTCCTTTTCTGTCCTCAGATCCCCAAAACCTCTTCCTCATCCTTCCTCTCAGCTGATGACAATCTTGCTGACTTTTTCAGTGGAAAATAGAATGAGTCAAAAAAATAAAGTCTAGAGGGAACTTTAGAGATGTTCTATATCTTGTTTAAGATGGTGGTTGCTGAGTATATACATTTGACCAAATTCATGGGGCAGTGCACTTAAAACCTGTGCATGCTATCGTATGTAAGTCATATCTCAATAAAAGCTAAAAATAGAGAAAGAACTTCCATAAGTTCCAGCCACAACATAAACCCACATAGCTATAACTGGGCCCATGTACTGTCTTGATGCTCAGGGTGAATGTTCCACACTCTTAGATATAAGGCCAACTCCTCTACTTAGTCACTTGGCTTCCATCACTCCAGCAATTCTCTCTTCTCCTTTTTGTTTCATCAGTTTTTCCCTTTGTTGGATGATTCCTATCCGCCTGGAAAGGTATTATTATTTCTCCCATTTTAAAACAGCATCCCCTCCCCCTCAAAAAAAAAAAACCTCTCTTTTTTTAAAATATCTTTATTGGAGTATAATTGCTTTACAGTGTTGTTAGTTTCTGTTGTACAACAAAGTGAATCAGCTGTAAGTATACATATATCTCCATATCCCCTCCCTCTTGAGCCTCCCTCCCACCCTCCCTATCCCACCCCTCTAGGTGGTCACAAAGCATCAAGCTGATCTCCCTGTGCTATGCAGCAGCTTCCCACTAGCCATCTATTTTACATTTGGTAGTGTATATATGTCAGTGCTACTCTCTCACTTTGTCCCAGCTTCCCTGTCCTCCCCTGTGTCCTCAGGTCTGTGCTCTACATCTGCGTCTTTATTCCTGCCCTGCCACTAGGTTCATCAGTACCATTTTTTTTATATTCCACATATTTAGCATATGGTATTTGTTTTTCTCTTTCTGACTTACTTCATTCACTCTGTATGACAGACTCTAGGTCCATCCACCTCATTACAAATAACTCAGTTTCATTCTGTTTTGTGGCTGAGTAATATTCCATTGTATATATGTGCCACATCTTCTTTATCCATTCATCTGTCGATGGGCACTTAGGTTGCTTCCATGTCCTGGCTATTGTAAATAGAGCTGCAGTGAACATTGTGGTATGTGGCTCTTTTTGAATTATGGTTCTCTCAGGGTATATGCCTGGTAGTGGGAATGCTGGGTCATATGGTAGTTCTATTTTTAGTTTTTTAAGGAACTTCCATACTGTTCTCCATAGTGGCTGTATCAATTTACATTCCCACCAACAGTGCAGGAGGGTTCCCTTTCTCCACACCCTCTCCAACATTTAATGAAAAACCCTCTCTTGATTCTACTTCTCTCTCCAGTTACTACTCCATTTTTCTCCTCCCCTTTGCAGTAAAATTCCTCAACGTAGTTGCCTGTATTCACTTTTGCCCGTTCTTCCTCTCTCATTCTCTCTTGAAACCACAATAATAAGTCTTTAGCTTTTCTCCACTCCTCTGAAACTGCTCTCGTCAAGGATATCAATGACTCCACGTGGTCTCCGTGGTCTAGTGGTCAGTTCTCAGTCTTTAACCCTATGTGACTTTTTTTTTTTTTAATTTATTTTCTTTTTGGCTGCATTGGGTCTTGCTGTGTGCAGGCTTTCTCTAGTTGCGGCGAGTGGGGGCTGTTCTTCTTCATTGAGCTGTGTGGGCTTCTCATTGCTGTGGCCTCTCTTGTTGTGGAGCATGGGCTCTAGGCACGCAGGCTCAGTAGTTGTGGTTCAAAGGCTCTAGAGTACAGGCTCAGTAGTTGTAGCACACAGGCTTAGTTGCTCTGTGGTATGTGGTATCTTCCCAGACCAGGGATTGAACCTATGTCCCCTGCATTGGAAGGTGGATTCCTAACCACTGTGCCACCAGGGAAGTCCTAACCCTATATGACTTAACATTTGACACTGTTGATAACTCTCTGTCCTTGACATTTTTCTTCACTGTCTCCTAGGAAAGGATGCTGCTGCATTTCTTCTTACCATGCTGGCCGTTCCTTCTCAGTCTTCTTTGTTCATCTCTCCTCATCTCCTTGACTTTTTAATGACATGGTGTCCCTGTGCTTCCTCTCCTTTGTCTATACTCACTGCCTTCATGATCTCATCTAACCTGTAACTTTACATACCATATATATGTTATTGACCCCCAAATTGTTATTTGCAGTGTGGAACACTCCTCTGAACTCCAGACTCAGCCAATCATGTATCTGACACCTTCACTTGGATGTGTAATAGGCAACCCAAACTTAGTGCATTCAAAACCAAAATCTGGGGGACTTGCCTTACCAGATGAAGACTTATTATAAAGTTATAATAATTAAGACAGTATAGATGTAAAAATAGACAAAAAGTCCAATGGAATCAAATAGCAAACCAAGAAACAGACCCATACATCCAGGGAAACCTTTTATATAACAGAGCTATCATTGGAGATTACGGGGGAAAGAGAGAAATAACTCAAAAAATGGTGCTAGGGCAATTAAATATCCATATGGGAAAAATGAAAGTGGACATCTTCCTCACATGATAGCCAAAGTCAGTTCTAGGTGGATCAAGAACTTAATGTGGAAGGCAAAACTTTGAAGATTTTAGAAGACAATAGAGATGAGTATCATTATGCACTTGGAGTAGGGAATAATTCCTTAAGAAACAAAAAGCACAAATCGTAAATGAAAAAATTGATAAATTTAATTTCATTAAATTTTAGTATTTCTGGTCATCAGAAAACATAAAGAAAACTCAAAGACAAGGTACATATTGGGAAAAGATATTTGCATCATATATAACTGACAAAAAATTAGAATTCAGAAGGTATTAAGAATAACAAAAAGAAAAAGAATAACCCAATAGAAAAATGGAAAAAAGTCAAGAATAGGCATTTTACAGAAAAGGATATATATGAAAAGACACTCAATTTCTTTAGTTATCAAGGAAATTCGTACTAACACAATGAGATACCATTTCACGCTTGCCTAATGGCAAAAGTAAAAAGTCAGCCACTATCAAATGCTGGCTTTGATATGGATAGTGGGAATTCTTGTGCATTGATGGTTGAGGGCAGATTGTTACAGCCATTTAAGAAAATAGTCTGACAGTACTTAGCAAAACTGAATATGTATGTGCCCCCAAGATTCCAGATAAACTCTTGCACGTGTGCACCATGTACAAGAATGCTTGTATCAGAATTGTTTGTGATCTTGTGTGTGTGTGAGTGTGAGCATGAGCATGTGTGAGCTAGAGAGAGAGGTGGGAGGACAGAGAGGTGGGGAGAGAGAGAGAAGAAATTAATTGAATGTCAATCATCAGGAAAATGGATAAAGTATGCTCTGTCATACATTGGAATATATATGGTAATAAAAACAAATTAATTACAGTTACACATATTTACATGGACAAATATGAAAAACAATGCCTTGAAAACTAAGTAAAACAAGGGAATATTTAAGTAAAATTGATATTAATGGTAACCTCTGGGTGGAGATAGGGATGGGATGGAATGAAGATGGAGCACACTAGGGCCTTGAAAGTTATTGTAATATTATTTTAATTCAGCTTAATAGTGGGTACACAGGTATTTGTTTCATTATTATTTTTAAATATGTGTAGTAAATGCCTTTTTTATATGTATATTTCAAAATTAAAATGTATTTTAGAAAATTTTTAACTTAGAAAAACAAAGACTATTAAGTAGGTCATTGATACTCCCACATCTTCAATTTTTTTAACCTCCTGCTTCTTTTACCCAAAATTTTATGTTATTTGTAACCATTTTTTTCCCTTAAATGTGAGATAGCACTAAACTGATACAACTGTAACATTTAAAAAAGTCTTTTGCAATCAGTGCCATCAAACTAGTTCATTTTATATTAAATTGGTAGGATCTCTATTGTGTTTATAAAATACAAATCTTTCACAATAATAAACTGGGTTCATATTTATGTGATTCCCATAATCTGTTGATAAAAAGAGATATAATTATTATTGCCCTCAACATAGATTACAGTGGACTTTACATTGGGCCAGAGAAAAAGCTTTATGAGTGAACTGAGAATTTTCATTGCTCAGTTTTCATGCATTCATCCTGTTTCCAGGAAAAATCATTACCAACAATGTATATATGTACATATAATGAATAATTAATGAAAGTATTTCGTAAGCTGGTGATTTTTTTTTAAATTGACACTACATGGCTGACTTTAATCTGTATGTGAATGTGTCTTTATTTAATAGGAAATTGCCCGGCATTTACGCCCTGGAACCCTCCGAGCAATCTTTGGTAAAACTAAGATCCAGAATGCTGTCCACTGTACTGATCTACCAGAGGATGGCCTATTAGAGGTAAGATAAAGAAGGGTAAGCATCCTATTTATATTTCAAACTCATAAATAATCTCAGCAGGTCTAGTGTGTAAGGAACCTTTTAATACTCTTGGTTTACAATGTTCTTTGGCCATCTGATAACTTCAGACTGCAACTTTAAAAGACCAAATTGTAGGATGCTGTAGTAATGGGGTAGTCTTCAAAGAACTAAGGTATTTTTCTGATTGTCATATAGTATGGTTTAAAAACTTAAAAAGTAAAAAGCTATAGCATTGATTAAATAATGTGAAATTTATTTAAAAATCAGGTAAAAACACCATTACCTTAGGTTTCTAGTCATGGGGATTTATCAATGAAATTGTGCAATGTGATAGCATTAAAAGTAATAGCTACCATTTTAACTTAGAAAAACAAAGACTATTTTGACTTTTTATATAGCGGGTTCTGTAATAAATATGATAAATGCTTTATATAAATTATTTTTTAAATCTCCACAGCAACTCTAATAGGTTGGCATTATCATGTCTGTTTTATCAGAAAAGTGAAATTGAGACTCAGAGAGGTTATGTAACATCCTCAAATCAAACAGTTAATAGAGGACGAGGCCATATTTTGATTTCTCGTCTGTGTAATTAACATAAGAAACAATGAAAAGAATTATAAGAAGATATAAGTGAAAAATTGGTGCGGTTTGGGATTATGAAAGTCACTTCACAGCCAAGGGAAGGAGGCCTTAAAGAAAAGATTGGTATTTTTAACTTCTTATAGTTTGACTTCTTATAGTTTTGTGTCAGGAGGAGCTAAATGAAATTAAAAGACAACTGATAAATTTAAGTGATTAAAGCATGAATGACGGAAAAATGATTGATATCCTTAATACATATTTATTTTAGTGAGTAATATGTTTTATATCAAATCTATCAGTCTTTTTTTTTTTGGTATCTTTAAAGCCTTTCCCAATATTTCATTTTCATTTTCTTGCACTGAAATATTCAACTAGCCTGGAATTAATTTGCTGAATGGTGTGAGGTATGGGTCTAGTCAGCTGTCCCAACATTGCTTATTAAATCCTTTTATTCTTTCATTGTTATTTCTCATTTATTGAAAACTTATATACACCTGTTCCCGTTTCAAACTTTCAGTTTTATTCTATTGATCTGTGCCAGCAAAATACTATTTTTATTATTGTATTTTATACTTTTAAAAAGTTTTCTTGGTTATTCTCTTAAATTTATTCCTCCAAATGAACTTTACATGAGTTTACCAAGTTCTTTAATGTAGCGGTCCCCAACCTTTTTGGCACCAGGGCCCGGTTTAGTGGAAGACAATTTTCCAATGGACTGTGGGAGGAGGGAGAGGATGGTTCAGGCTGTAGGGCGAGTGATGGGGGGCGATGGTTCAGGTGGTAATGCTAATGAAGCTTTGCAGGCTTGCCCACCGCTCACCTCCTGCTGTGCGGCCCGGTTCCTAACAGGCCTCGGACAGGTACCGGTCCGTGGGCCAGGGGTTGGGGACCCCTGCTTTAACCCATACCCACAAGATGCCAGTGGAACCTTGACTGACATTATAGTATGTTTATAAATTAATGTGGGTGTGACATAACTATAATAATAGTTCTCCAACTGCATATATGGTATGCCTCTTCTTTTATGCCTCTTTTTTTATATGGGTCTTAGACATATAGCCTATTAAATTTATTTCTATGAGTTTTGTTTTAGTTGCTATAAAGAGTGACTTTGCTAGCTCCATTAAGATTTTCTGTTATAATCCAAGATGTTAATCTGCTAAAATCTTATCCAAACTGCGCCGTAGTATGAAATGTAGACATGCATACTTCTGAAACATAAAAATGTAACAAATTTTATTTTATTACACAAAGGATTAAATATTTACTTTATACTTTAACCTATTTTATAAATATTCCCTTTACCTTCTGATAACTTAGGACCTATAGGTGAGGCTTGAATTCAGACTGTTGTTGTTCAGTGAAATTGAACAATTATTAACCGTGAATTTTATGCCCATTAAAAAATGTTACTGAAGGTATGCCTGTGATTTTGCTCATACAATTTGAAATAGATTATTACTGCCTGCAGTTTACAGAGCCATTAACTAAATGATTAAAATCTTTCTAACCAAACTGCACAGGAGATTTAATTGCAAATTAATGCCTGTGTGGTTCAGAGAATTAATCAAAAAATGGAAGTTGGAGCTCCAACAGCCTCCTTTCACCTTGCTGATGATTCATACTTGATGTGCCCTGAAATAAGTCACTTTCCATGCCTCCCTTCTCTTATCAGTAAAATGGAATTAAGAGTGCTGATACCATCAAGAGATGTTCTGTTAGGGATTAACTATTTGCAGATTATCACTTAGCTTTAAATTGTAAAATTTTATCAAAACAAAACAAAACACTATGAGGCCCAAAGAGTTATCTGCCCATAGGTTTTTAAAGTGAAATTTAAAATGACTCAAAGACAAGCTCTCTGATCAGGGAAGCACTTTGCACTTAGATCTACTATTCATTAAAGGAACATCCTTTAGATGTAGAGTGACCATGAAATGTATTGCCCAATCTAGAATTAATCAGCCAGGATGTTAGGACAAAAGGTATAAACAAGAACTGTCATCAGCACACTGGTGTCATGGGTTCCCTAATTATATGGCAAGAAGGGGAAAAAAGGGAGCAGCCTACTTCTCCTTTTTCTCATGTGATGTTTACTGACCTAGGTTTTTTGTGTCATATGTGTAGAGCTCAGAAAGTATGGTTTCCATTTATATTTTGTTACCATCCATGATTTTATTTACTTACTCTTACAGCAAACAGTTATAGAATGTGTTTTACTTGCTAACATTGTGATAGGATTTCAAAACCAAGATATTTCCTCTGTCCTCAATGAGCTCACAGAGTTTTAGAGGTCAAGGATCTTAGCATGAATATTGAAATCTGATTTCATTACATGCTGCTGTCGTGACACAGCCACTTTTGTGGTTATAGGGAAAAATGACAGCATCTGTATAGTATGAGACATTCTAAGATGTTATTTTGCTGGTAACATGCACTGAGACTCTATTGGTAGTAATTATGAAGATCTTAAATTTGTGCTTTAGAGAAAGCATCAATGGAAAAAATATTTAGCTTAACTTGTAATAAAGAAATATTCATTTTCCACTAATGGAAAAGAATTTTTAAAGTATCAGTGCCCACTTCTGGTAAGGTTACAGTAAAATAGATACCCTCATATTGCTGGTGACAACTATGTGGCAGCAGATATTGAAAGCCATGGGGTTTTTCCATACACGTTGTCCCAGAATTCTTAGAATCTCACCAAAGGAGTAGGAATAGCAGCAGGACTACTAAGTGGAAAGTTTTCTGCACAGATGTTTAGTTAAGAAATATTTGTGGTAATTAAAATTGGAAATAGGGTGCATGTCTAAAGATATATCTGATGTTGTTTCCTCTGATTAGGCTTCCGTGACACCCATAGTCTGCATCGGAGGTTCATCTCTGTGTTTTCATAGCACTTTGCTTTCCTCTAATACAGTAGTGTAGTCAAGAGTCAACATAGATCTGTACTCCAGGGTGAGTTACTTATTTCATTGTGCCTAGGATTCCTCATTCTGTAAAAGGAAGATGATAGCGGTGCCTGACCTTTCAGATGGCATAGTGTCTAGCACACAGTAATTGCTGAACAAATGATAACAGTTATATTATTATTATTATTATTACAGCACATTTTGTTTGCTTGTAGATATTTCTCCATGAGACTTAGTGCTCATAGGGAAGAGATTCTGTCTTGCCTGGCCTATAAAAACTCTTTAATAAGTCATTAAAACTCTTTAATGACTCTAAAACATATAAAAACTCTTTAATAAGTCATTTTTGAAGGAAAAGACAGAAGAGTTTGGTTAAATAAATTGTAGTTCATGTACTCAGTACAAAAGTATGTAAACTTTTTTCTTTAAGGTGAAAGTCTTCTTTAATGAAGACTCTGTAGCAGTGGTTTCTAGCCTTGGTTGCATGTTAGAATCACCCGAACAGTTTTTAAAATACTGATGTCCAGACCCACCTTTAAAGATCCTAATTTTTTTTTAAAGTAATTTCAAGCTTAGTATACAAAACTTTAAAAAAATAAATGTCTGGGATTAAGTTGCCAACATAATGTCCCATTTTTCTGAGTACTTTAGTGTGTATTTTTAACATAAAGGGACATTTTCCTACATAACCACATCACAAGCATCTAAATTAGGAAATGAATGTTGATACATTACCACTATTGAATCTTCAAACTCCATTCAAGTTTTGCCAGTCAATAACCAATGGATCTTTAATAGCAAAAGGGTTCAGGTCAGAATCATGCATTGCATTTAGTTTTCCCCTTACTTTCTTACAATCTAGAGCAGTTCCTCAGATTTTCCTTGACTTTCGTGACCCTGACACCTTTGAAGATAATAAGTAGAGATTCTAATTTAATTGATTCATTCATTCCTTTGCTCATCAGAAACTTTTCTAGATGGCTTGCACCTACAGTTCTAACAAGATACTGACATATTTATTTTATTGTATGGCATATATTCTTTATGTAAAGTCATTTGTTGGCTTTCCGTTGTCCATGAAAATGCGTGATGCCTTTTTGATGTTGTGACTCCGCATTGTGTCTTCCTTCCCTCTATCCCCTTCAGCATTAGTCCTCCTCTCACCCATGTCATTGATGATACTTCTGAGGGGCAGTTTTACTTTCTCCTTGCTTTCTTTATCTCTCCCAAAGCTTTACTGAAAAAAAATATATATTCCTCTGCCTTTCATTTCACTTCTGTAGTCTGTTCCCAGGACTTTCTCTAATTACCTTCAACACTTTACATGTACTGTAATTGAAATTCTCAAAGTTGCCTAATAGGCATATGGTAGAAAATTCAAGTATGTTTGGATTTTGAATTCTGTACACCAAAATGATGCATTGGTCATTCATCCAGATTCATCAGTCATTCATCCAGATATTTACATTTTTTTAAAACTAAAAACAGCACTGGGGACATAGCAATAAACAGGGTATGCATAGCTCTTGCCTTTAAGGAGCTCACCTTCTAGGGGATAATAATCATAATAATTGTTTTCTAGAATGATGAAAATATGGGTCTTTCCTCTGTTTTTCTTTTCCAAATGTTCTATAACTTGGTTATATCACTTCTGTGGTTGTAAAATAAAAATTTAGGAAATATATAAAATATTTAATTGTATGTATGACTAGTCAATCAAAACAAGTCTGAATTTGGATATGTAATTATTTCTGCATTGATTCTTGTTCTGGTACACTCTAGAAAAAAAAGAATCAAGCAAATGCTTGATTTGAAATAAACATAGGTGTATAAACAGAAATAAACATAGGTGTATAGTTTGTAAGATGATTGGACAGGCCTGGATTTCTTGGCTGTGGTTGGTGTAGGCCTCTGAACACCAATACTCATAATTTATCTTTAGTTTTAGTTTCTGTGTTGAACGAAGAGTTATGATTTTTACTAGTACATTGTCCAAGAGGGAACAACTTGTACAAGGACAAGAGCAAATAGCTTTCTCTTAGAGATCTAAAAATAGTTTAGTAAGGCAGGGGCTTTGTTTGACCTTGACATGGAAAATGACAAGAGATAAGGGTTGAAAAACCAGCAAGGGCCTTGTAAAGTCATATTAAGACGTCTGAACTTTATCCAGAGGGCAATAGAAATGTTTTACACAGGGGATTAGTGCAATCATCCCTATGTTATAGGCGTCACTCTGGCTGCAGTGTGGAGAGCAAATCAAAGCGGGGTTGGGAGGGAGACAGACCAGGGAGAAGGCTATTAAGATAATTCAGGGAAAGATTCTGGTAGTCTGAACGGCTATGACAGTATGGATAGCCACAAGCAGGAAGTGTCAAAAGACTTTTAGGGGGATAGACGTGACAGCCCCAGAGACTGACTGGATGTGAAGGATTAACACATCCAAGGAGAAGGAGACTAGATTAACTCCTATCTCCAAGTGAAGATGGTGGTACAGAGACTGCCATCCTTGTGATGCTAAAATTTCTGGAAACCAAAGTTTTTTCATACGTTTGAGGGCAAAGCCTAACCTGATCCTCCCTCGGTATCCACAGGGGATTGTTTCCAGGATACCAAAATCTGTGGATGCTCAAGTCCCTTATGTAAAATGGCATAGTATAATCCATCCTTTGTGCCCATGAATGCAGAACCCACATATATAATTTTTATATAACCCATTTAATGTGACTGTTCACACTGCTGCAGAAATATTAATGTATTAAATAGTGGGGGAACTTCCCAGATTCTTTGTATAATGTATCCCAGGATGGTTGTGAGAACTACAGTTCTCACTTCTGTGTTCCAGGCTTGAAAAAGGGGAAGAGCAGGGGGCAAAAGGTGGAAAGTGCCGGCTCAGCCAGCACCCTCCTCCCCACCCACTTTAAAAAGCTTTTCCAGAAGCCCCAGCCAACAACTTCTGCTTATGATTTATTGGCTGGAATTTAGTTCTACAAGCACCCCCTTTTTCAAGGGAAGCTGGTAAATGGAGTTCTGTTAGTTGAGAATCATTAGTACCTCCAGCGAAACCAAGTTTCTACTAGAATGCAGAAAGGGAGAACGAGCACTGGGGAGGTGACGAGCAGTATCTGCCATAGGAGGTCAACAGGGTAACAGGGGTATTTAGCCAGGGACCGGCTTTCTGGTAGAGTTGGCCCCTGCCCTTCCCTAGCACGGGTCGTTCTCAAGCTCCTTCCCTGATCAGTAGCATCTGCATCAGCTGAGAACTTGGTGGGAATGAAATTCTCTGGCCCCACCATAGAGCTACGGACTCAGAAATTCTGGGGGTCGAGCCCAGGAATCTGTATTTTGATTCTGATGCCCCTAATGTTTGAGAATCACTGCCCTAGTGCAGTGGTTCCCAGCTGATGGCATGCATCAGTATCACCTGCAGAATTTTTAAAACTACATGAGCCTGGAGCTCCATCATAGAAAGTTTTGGGTTAAGTAGGTCTTGGATGAGCTTCCTGTATCTGTAGTTTTTAATGTTGCAGGTGATTTTGATATAGCTAACAATTAAACTAGCATTTGGAAACCACGGCCCTTCAGACTTTTTGGAAAAAGTTGGTCATGATTCTGCTTTTGAGGGAAACCTAGACCCTGTGGGCAAGCCAGCAAAGGGATTATTTTGCTTGGAAGATTCAGTGAGAATTGGAAATAGGAACAACCTCTGAAATTTGAGGGGATCTGTAGCCTCTGTCAATGGTTTCAGCTGCAGCCAAGGGTTATTACACTCCCAAGGGAGTCCCAGTCTCTGATTGGGGACATCTTTGGCTTCTCGGGAAGAAGGCAGCCATGACTTGGTTGAGGACCTGGGTTTCTTGGGGAAAGGCTCAATGTTGAGGCTGCCAAAATGCCCCTCCAGGAGTAACTAGAGGCCTGGGGTACATGTGTGTGTACATGTGAGCGTTGATTCATGCTAGGGCTAACAAAGACAGAGGCCCTGGGTCTCTCACAGCTGAAAACAGTTCTCAGATCCTTCACATCTGCACTCGCAAATTAGCTTGGGCATGTGGTTCACAGTTGTGCCAGGAACTAAGTCATGTCTTTGCACACTGCTGGTTGTGTAAGTGCCTTGAGGGCCTGGACCTCTCATAGATTTTTGTCTCTCTAGTACCTGCCTTCCATACTGCAGGCTTTTAGTCAATGTCTGTTGAGTCAGTGCAGGGGGGAACTGGGAGAAGGTATCATGAATGGGGTCAGTGCACCTTCATCCCCACTTCTGTCTTCATATGGCTAAAAAGTCACAGCCTGATGAGGGTGAGCCCTACTTTCAAGGGCCACATCCCACTATTCCCTCCACTTACCAGTTGTCAGAAACGTCTACTGCTGCCAGCATCTTTTATTGCTGACTGTGTATGAAGGTCAAACCTGATACATGTGCATGTGGAAAGCTGATGGTTTGCATAGAATTTTCTTCCTTCTCAAACATAATATTTCAAAGTCTCTACATTAACCTTAAAAACATCCTGAAAATATAAGAAGCATTAGGCTATCAAATTATAATTCTTTACAGTCCAGTTAGTATTTCATCAGAATTGGTTATTTTCTCGGATAAAAGAATCTGTAAGGCACAATTTCACGTTCCCTCCTGTATCCTACGTGGAGCTCATGTTCCTTGCTAGATTGCAGACAGTCCTCACACTATCTCAGTAATAAATGGATCTCCAATATTTCCCTCATTTAGCTTAGGTAGGAGTTTAATTGTTTATTCAAGACAGCAGATCTCTATTAATAAAGTGCTGGAATAATTTATCCTAAACAGTCGTAATACCTGTTTACTTCATAGAAATTTCTATAGACGTTAATACTATAATAACCATGCAGTCATTATATTCAGTCATATATATATGACTGAAATGACATTGCACAAAGGGAGTTCACAGGTCCACAGGTCTTTCAGTTTCTCAAATACAGCCTCAGCTCCAACTTTCTTTAGATTGACTGACTTCTCATTCTGAAGAGTAATTAGCCTAATCACTTAAGGTCTATATTTAGCATTATTTTTCCCACTTTGAATAGGCACTTATGAAGTCATTCACTGTAGACTCTAGGAAGTAAATCTAGATTAATTCCTTTGGAAATATTGATTAATTAATAACTATGGCAAATCCATACAAAATAAATTAGATAAAGAATCACTGGACATTACAGGAGCATTTAAAAATCTCCAGGCATTTTGTCTAAGCACCTTTTCATCTTCCCTACCTAGTTGGAAAGTTAAGTGGTTCTCAAACTTCAGCAGCAGCAGAATCCACTAGAGGGCTTTTTAAACACACAGATTGCTGGTCTCCACTCCAAAGTTTCTGATTCAGTAGATCTAAATTGCATTTCTAAAGAGTTTCCAGTTAACACTGATGCAATTGGTCCAGAGCCCCACACTTTGAGAACCATTGCCCTAGGCCAAAAGTCACTGCACACGCATACTCTGTAAGGTCAAGTTGTTGTCTTGGTTAATTGTTCTCAGACATGGAATTTCAAAGACTAGGGACATTTCCAAAAATAAACCAAGCAATGAGCAACAGTAACAAAGCCCACATTGGGGATAGGCATAACAGTCAACTTTAAAAAATTGACCAAATGAGGATATTTAAAAAAATTGTTTCTGGGAATTCCCTGGTGGTCCAGTGGTTGGGACTCCACACTTCCATTGCAGGGGGCACAGGTTCCATCCCTGGCCAGGGAACTAAGATCCCATAAGCTGTGTGGCGTGACCAAAAAAAAAAAATTGTTTCCCATCATCACCATCATTTTGTTTTGAAAGGACATTTAATTGCCAACATCACTTAATTGCACAATAATGGCCTGTCTCTTCAACTGGATAAATTTAGCTTTACTCAAAGCTCACTTTATTGCTATGACACACGAAGGGCACGATAGTAGAAGCAGTCTGCTACAGGTACAGACAAAATGTGGTTGCATTTTCTGTAGATACTTTTAAAACAGTAGTAGAATCCACTAAAAGTTTGTCTGCTTTTTATTTACCCTGTACAGGCAGTTCCAATGTCAGTAAGAAAATACTGTCCCCTCAGAGTGGACTACTCCTGCCAGCCCTTGATTCATCACTGCTTTAGTGCCCTGATTTCTCCCATTTTGCTAGACAGCAATGAAATGTCATCCTGGCCCCATCCCATAGCACCTGCAGAGTGGTGACAGGAGCCACTGGGCTAAGTTACATGTGATTATGGAGCCTTTGGATTCCTAGTTTTACTCAAACCCGATATGAAAAACATGTATCATGTTTCTGAGGTCAAAGAGGAATATAAATTATTTGAGATTTCTTTAGTACTGAGTGATGATTTTATGCATGTTAAAGAAAACTGCACAAATTGTAAAAACACATATAAAAACAAAAAACAAAAAGCCTTTCTAATTTGTTTGGAGAGGTAGAGTCTTCTTCTAACACTTATACTACGTAGGCTCAAATATTATGATATAGGTGTGAATGTAAAAAAGAAAATCTTTAAGTGTGACTAGCAAAGGAAGAATAATCTAATTCAAAGTAGAAAGCCAGAGATTTTTCTTATAACATTGAGTCCTTCAACATCATATGAAGAATTAAAAAATAATTTTCTCTTCTTAATGCATGACTCATTTTTAAGTTAACTGAAACACATGTGCGTACATTTTATTTCATTCATTCACTGATGATAATGTGTGATCATTTGATTAGGTATTATTTTGAGGACACAAGTATTATATAGTCCCAGCCTTTTAAGGAGTTGAAGCGTTGGTGATATAGTGGTTAGCATAGCTGCCTTCTAAGGAATTGAAAATTTAGCTAGGAAAACAAGATAAATACACACATACAGTTAAATTGTAATATAAAATTAAACATCAGCATAAGAGAATGTGGTCAGGCAGTGAGGGTATGATGAAATGTCAGGAACAGACAGTAAGTATGGTGAGAGTATAATGGAGAGCAGTGTGACTGTGGCTGAAGGGATCAGGGGAATTTCATTAATGAAATTGCACTTGAGGAGGGTCTTGAAGAATAAGGCAGATTTTGATATGCAGAGAGGAAGATGGAACAGCAGGCTAGTTTTGGGAGAACAATGAGTTACCCAAATCTAGTTAAAGTGGAGCGTTCCTTTAGTAGGTTATGGGAGATAAATTTGGAAATGTAAATTAGAGCTAGATTATGGAGGTTTCTGAAGGCTTTTTTTTTGTGATGGCAATAATGAACATTAGGATTATGGTGATAAAAATAGTAACTGCAGTTTACTGAGCAATATATACCAGGCACTATGCTAAATGGCTTAACTGCATTACCTAAAAACCTTATTGGGTAGTTTTTATTATTCCCTCTTTACATGTAAGGAGAGTGATGCTGCCATGGGTGAAATGACTTGGCCCAGCATCACACCACAAATAGGTGGCCGAGAGCTGAAATTTAAACCTGTTTGTCTGAGTCAAGAACCAATACTCTGTCCAGCAAACTGGGTCAGCAATGGCAAAAAGGTTTCAATTCAAGTGCCAACCCTTGATTTATTATAAGATTGCAAGACCACAACTAAAGAGAAAAAGATATGCCATCATGGAATACTAACATCTGCCATAAATGGAGGATGGGAGTTTGTTGGTATGTATGACACACAGTGGCTACTTAGGCTCTACAAAACTGGAAGCGATCAAAGGTTTCTGAATAGGGCAATGACCTGACAATGTGGAGTTTCCAAAACTTTAACCAGGCAGCAGAGTTTAAGTGAATAGATAACAGGAGTAATAGAAGCATATGCTTTAATCATCCAGTATAGCAGTCTAAAATATTTATTTATTACTTTTTTTTTAAATTGAAGTATAGTTGATTTACAATGTTGTGTTAGTTTCAGGTGTACAGTACAGTGATTCAGTTATATATATATATATATATATATATATATATATAGATAGATTGATACACACACACACATATACATATATATGTTCTTTTTCAGATTCTTTTTCCTTATAAGTTATTATAAAATATTGAGTATAGTTCCCTGTGCTATACAGTAAGTCCTTGTTGTTTATTTTGTATATAGTAGTGTGTATATGTTAATCCCAAATTCCTATTTGTCCCTCCCCTACTCTTTCCCCTTTGGTAACTGTAAGTTTGTTTTCTATGTCTGTGCATCTATATCTGTTTTGTAAATAATTTTTTTTTAGATTCCACATATAAGTGATATCATATGATATTTGTCTTTCTCTGACTGACTTCACTTAATATGATAATCTCTGGGTCCATCCATGTTGCTGCAAATGGCATTATTTCATTCTTTTTTATGGCTGAGTAATATTACATTGTGTATATATACTGCATCTTCTTTATTCATCTGTTGATGGACATTTACGTTGCTTCCATGTCTTGGCTATTGTAAATAGTGCTGCAGTGAACATTGAGATGCGTGTATCTTTTCAAATTAGAGTTTTCTCCAGATATATGCCCAGGAGTGGGATTGCAGGTCTATGGTAGCTCTATTTTTAGTTTTTTAAGGAACCTCTGTACTGTTCTCCATAGTGGCTGCACCAATTTACATTCCCACCAATAATGTAAGAGGGTTCCTTTTTCCCTACACCCTCTTCAGCATTTATTATTTGTAGACTTTTTCATGATGGCCATTCTGACTGGAGTGAGGTGATACCTTACTCTAGTTTTGCTTTGTGTTTCTCTCATAATTAGCGATGTTGAGTGTTTTTTCATGTGCCTGTTGGCTATCTGTGTGTGTCTTTTTGAAGAAATGTCTGTTTAGATCTTCTGCCCAGTTTTTGATTGGGTTGTTTGGTTGTTTTTTTTTTGATATTGATCTGTGTGAGCTTTTTGTGTAATTTGGAAGTTAATCCCTTGTCAGTTAGTGGTCTAAAATATTTAGAAATATCCTTCTACTTCATGTAATCATTTCTGCTTTACAGAGTACAATTCTTTGAATAATATCTATCTCCTCCACTAAATGCTATACTTAAAGAGAACGGTGACCTTGCATTTTTTTTTGTCATTGCTTACTTTCCCAGTGCTTAGGCACTCAATGCATTTTTCTTAAATCTAGTAATGTTGAAAGTAATGGTAATAATATTAAGCATGCTCTTTCTGCCATGTACCATGCTAAGTGTTCTCAGTACAGTGAGTACATCTGGCACCAGACTACCTGGGTTTAAGTTCAGCTCTGCCACTTACTAGCTGTTTAAGGAAGTTGCTTAAAATCTTGTGGCTCAATTCCCTCACCTTTAAGATGAACATAGTAATACTTATCTCCAAGGGTAGCTACAAGAAATAAATTAGTTGATATATGGAAATCAATAAGAATAGGAAGTATTCAATAAATATTATTAGTTAATATTATATTTATCATTATTATCATAATCTTTACCATTACATTTGGCTGTTGGAAAATAAATATATCAGAGTCAACAAGAAGAGTATAAGTTTTGTTATGTTGTGCCCATTAAGTGTTAGACTCTTTCACAAACAATATCCCAGTTAAATTAAAACTATAAGGGGGAATTCCCTGGCAGTCCAGTGGTTAGGACTCAGCCCTTTCACTGTCAGAGCCCGGTTCAATCCCTGATCTGGGAACTAAGATCCTGCAAACCATGTGGCGGCGTGGTCGGAAAAAAAAAAAAGCTAAACCTCTAGGTATAATTTCACTGTCAGAAACCACTTAATTCTGTTTTTACCAAATACAAAGCACATACAGATCTGGTTTCAAATAATACATTTTTAAGTATAAATAAAAGAAGCCTTTCATTTTTAGTGTAGCTCTTTATGACTGAGTATCAGATTGTATTCCTTTGCAAGCAATCCAAAGGTCAGTACCCAGGTGCTAGCTAGCCTCAGTGCCATAGCAGCTAAACTTGGTCCTCTTGTTTTTTTGTTTTCCAACCTCTTGTCTCATTGTATAAACTCTGTTGTCTACCACCTGGCAGTAAAATGAAACTCATGGATGATTCCTTTTTTAGCTGAGGTTTGAGAGGCCAAAGCTAGATAAGCCAATAGCGATGGAGTGAGAATACACACTTTATCTAGACAAGCAAAACTTCCCTTTGCCGACTCTGTTAAAAGCACAACATTGTTAATCAGCTATACTCCAATAAAAATTTTAAAAAATTAAAATGTCCTTCCATTCCCGCTGAGTGGTGCTTGTCTCTAGTTTATAGCCCTTCACCGTGATGATCTTCAGTTATGTTGACATATGAATTTGAATGAGTATGGTCAGTTCTTGGTCATTTACCAGAATGGAGAAATGAAGAGGTTAGCAAGGGCACTTGAAATCCAGAGAGAGAGACCAGCAACCATTTGTCTATTAAGTGCAACCTGTTCACCATGTGACATTTAACTTTTTTGGTAATAAATATCCAAGTGGAATATTTGCTCTTTTGCTCTTAAATTTGTTATTTTTAGCCATCTTCTTATAGAGCACAAATATACTTGTTGTGGGCTTAAAATAAATATTTTGTGATCAAATGAATGTGATTAAGAATTATGAAGGGACCCAAATAAGTCACAAACTAGAAGTTAAAAGACTGACTCATCCCAGAATTATATAATCTAGATTTGATAAGGTTACATTATCATCAAGTATAATCCTCTAGTGATAGAAATGTGTAGCTAAAATAGTAACCTCTCTGAATTAAATATTATTTAAAACTAATAAATATGCTCACTGCTACTCTTATTTCCAGTAATCCTAGAGTCAAAAGAACTTCCAGAATAACATTGGCATGGTGTCTGCTTTGTGTACAGGCATCCTGTAAAAGAATAAAGTACCAAGCTCAGCGCTCATAAGGGTTTCATGGCTCTGACCCTGACCTCAAGTAAGGGAAACAAAGTGCCCTTTTTACCTGGAGGTATTTGTGTCTTCACTAGCACACCTGATATTGCATTCACATTAGTACCTCCAAAGGCTGCCTGGTCGCCTCATTTCCCTGACTCTGAAAGAATGAGGAGGAAGCTATAACCATCCACTCGTTGTCCTTTGCTCTCTGCAGTTTGACCCTGAACTCTTGTCTTTGGTCTGCATGATCCTTCATTTTTTTAGCCAGTGACTAAGCATGATCTGAGTTAATAAGTAACTCTCAGGTGACTAATTGAAGGTCCTTAGAGAGGGCCTAGAAAGGAGCCTAAAACATTGTTGACCTAATCAAATTCATCCTCTTTTTCATTCATAAAATATTACTACTAATCCCACTTTGGTGTCAGAGGAAAAGTTGCTAAACCCACTACTGTTCTTTGCCCATTAGACAGTTATGGACATTTCTATTTTAACAAGAGAGAAAACAGAGGAATAATCTAACAGAAGGAAAATATTCCTCCTAATGTTTTCAAGAACAAATGTATTGAGATTCTAAAGATTATAGAAAGCTTCTGAAGAAACCTGAAAGGAATTTAATCTTCAAAGGTCAAATACCTCCACTATCACATAAATACTAATGTTGTGTAAGCAATTTCCTGTGATAATTCTGTAACTTTCTGTGAAAGAATGACAGTGGTAGCTATTTCCTGTTCTCCTTTAACCTGAACATTCCTTTACCCACAAAGGTAAAGACAACATCGTGAAAGTATCTTGTTCACAGCAAAGTCGCACATTCTTTTCTTGCTGCATGTATAGATGAAATCCAAACTACTATAGTTACTTTTTAAAAAAATCTTATATTGGACAAATCTTTATGTCATAATGAGTTAAGAACTCAGTACAATCATGTTTGAGGCTAATTTTAAAAGATAACCTATGTTATGAAATTTATTTGTATTAACTCCTTGGTGTCATTTGCTTATTAATTTTGTATTTTTATGTATTTATATGGTGTCAATATTAACTAGCTTCAGGGGGTACTTACTGTGTGCCAAGCATTGTTCTAAGTGTGTTACATGCATTAGCTTATGTATCTCTCGGTGACATAAATGTTACTACCTCATTTGCAGATGAGTAACTGAAGCACAGAAGGGTTAAGCAACTTTCCCAAAGTCATGCAGCTAGAACATAGCAGAATTGAGATTGAATCCAGGCAGTCTGGGTCCAGAATTTAAACTTTCTAACTTCACCACCTTTATATTACAATCTTAAATGTAATGAGTATTACTTCTATGGAGTTCGCGATGGAATGATGGGTGAGAGCAGAAAATCAAGCTTGGGGGGAAGAATATTTGGCCTCCATCAATAGTTAGGATAATTGGATATTTACTTATGTTTTATCTTCATTAACTTATATTTTTATTCATGAACTTGTCCCCCCTCAGTTTTAGATGAAAAATTAAAATTACTTTTTCCTCAAAAAACGCACAACCAACAGGCTGCTTACATTGTCACCAGGGCTTTGGCAGAACACTTGGTGAATTCATATGTGATTATTGATAAGCACATTTGTTTTTGCTTAATTTATACAGAATGCCTATGTAGGTGCTCCCAAATCGTTGCAGCATCCAAATTTCTATCTCATAATGTAGGAATAGGCTAGGAAGTCTGCCTTAGAAAATATGGCTGATTCTTTGAAAAACCACAGATTTATTTATTATTTGAGACAAATGTGCAGCACTGGGTGTTTTTTTCTCCCAATAATATCAAATACTGTCTCTCTCTGCTTCCTTCTTCCCTTTTCTCCCTGTCTTGACCATACTCTCATATTTCACCACATTTTAGTTCGTATCACTTACGTTTTGCACTGTGTACCCACAATTGTGCTGGACACCATTTTTGTTTCTAAGGGTTTTAAAATGTTCTTTCTTCCTAAATAATTCAATTTGTTATTGTTGTTGTTGTTTTTAAATTCAGCATAAATGACAGCTCCCATCTTTGTTGTAAGCCCAGTCTTGTTTGGTGTTTTTCTATCTTTGTTACTGCTCCTGGCATTTTGTATACAAAACATAGTCTGATGTTGAGCATTCTTTCATGTGTTTGTTGGCAATCTGTATATCTTCTTTGGAGAAGTGTCTATTTAGGTCTTCCCATTTTGTCCATCAACAGATGAATGGATAAAGAAGATGTGGCACATATATACCATGGAATATTACTCAGCCATAAAAAGAAACAAAATTGAGTTATTTGTAGTGAGGTGGATGGACCTAGAGTCTGTCATACAGAGTGAAGTCAGAAAGAGAAAAAGAAATACCATATGCTAACACATATATATGGAATCTAAGAAAGAAAAAAAAAGTCATGAAGAACCTAGGGGTAAGATAGGAATAAAGACACAGACCTACTAGAGAATGGACTTGAGGATATGGGGAGGGGGAAGGGTAAGCTGTGACAAAGTGAGAGAGTGGCATGGACATATATACACTACCAAACGTAAAATAGATAGCTAGTGGGAAGCAGCGCATAGCACAGGGAGATCAGCTCGGTGCTTTGTGACTACCTAGAGGGGTGGGATAGGGAGGGGGGGAGGGAGGGAGATGCAAGAGGGAAGAGATATGGGAACATATGTATATGTATGACTGATTCACTTTGTTATAAAGCATAAACTAACACACCATTGTAAAGCAATTATACTCCAATAAAGATGTTAAAAAAAAAAACAAAAAAAAAAAAACATAGTCTGCTCCATCAGTGATATCTCTCATTCTCCCAGCGGTTTGAGTGGGGTGGGGGCTGGAATGAGGCTGAGAGAGGAAATCAGCATATCACCTCTCAGCAGGGATGAGGGGGTGTTAAAAGATCGTTATTCTCTGAATCCTCTGATAATGCTTCTGTCCCTTGCCTCCACCCCCCAACCCTGTGCTGCAATATCTGACTTATGACAGCCTGTGAATCTGGCATAAGAGAGGAGTTCTAGAGCCAGTGAAACAGAAATGTGTGAATTGGCCATCTCATTGGACCCTTCCCAATCACATTCTGCATTATGCTCATAGTCTATTGTGTCATGAATGGTCATCCTTCCAGTGGTAACTACTGGTCCCCTTTGGTATCAGCTGTAGAATTACAGGTCTGTTGGGTAAATGAATAACAACTGCAGGTTTAAAACAGCAAAACGAATTTCTTTCCTTGGAATATCAGTGTACATAACTTTCTGTGCAAAGTTCTCCTTTTTGCTTGTTATACATTAACTTTTTGTTACTGTACAGTCACCATTTGAGAGCTGAAATCTGCAGCTTACTATTTATGGGGCAATGAGAATTGTAAAACATTGTACAGCAGTAGCACGTAGCATGGTACTGAACCTTTCCATGAGGGCGTCGTAATGATACATTTCCTGAGTATTACCTTCAAACTATTTTAATAAAGAATCCATTGTTCTATTAGTTGTATGATGATTTTCTGTAATTGACACCCATACTGACACTGATATCTTAGACTAGATATTTTTTTAACAGTAAAATAACTTTGTTATGCGTCTTTTGTGTTAATAGCCTTTGTTGATGATTATACATTGTAGATGTTCAATTTATTTATTAGTATTACAGTTTGTCCTCTCAATTGAGAGATATTATCTAGGTTCTCTTAGCTCTTCTACTATTGTTCCTCAGCAGTTCAGATTAACATACATTTATTGAAGACCTGTTTGTGTCATTCACTGTTCCAAACGCTGGGGTGTGGGGAGTTGGGGGTTTAAGACGTGGTCCCTACACTCAAAGAATTTAATTCTGCAGGAAAGACTATAATTTTGACATTAGGAAGTAAATGCTAGGAGGCTGATCTCTACCAGGTGTCATGGTAAAGAGGTACCCATTTCCCAGCATGGCAGTCAGGTGAGGGTCCTGGAAGATACAAGCTTCATTCCAAGTATTGGAGGATATGTTAAAAAGAAAAAGTGAGAATGGAATTCCAGGAAGGGAAATGGTATATATTCTGGGAAACCACACGGACTGTGATATATTAGAGTTCAAAATAATATTAGAGAATGGCAGGCGAACTTGGAAAGGTATCAAAGGATCAAGTCAAATCAAGTCAAAAGGATCAAGAAAAAGTCATTTTATGCCATATTTAGGCACTTGAAATTTATTCATAGGGTTAGTCCATGGACTAACTGCCTGAGATTGTTTGCAAAATGTTGTGAATGTATCCATTTTCTTGAAAAAAGTGTCCAAAGCTTTTAAGTATTCCACGATCCAAAAATTAAGAATATTTGCACTGAAAGCTTTTAAGTGAATGCCCATACTGTTCATTAATTAGAATAAAGCATCACCATATCCATATTTCACATCATAAGAAATTTGATGTACAGAACTATGTCAGTTCAAAGATTAGAGTTGCCAGGAAGACTCCTACATATAGCCCAAACAAAACCATAAATTGATTCATTAAACAAATATTTAATTGAAACATACTCTTAAATCATTTGTCCTGGCATCATGAAAAATTTTCCAGCCTTCTCCAGTGAGAGTGTCAGATCTTGGTAACAATTATTCATAAATGGCCTGTGACACTGCAGTAGGCACTGAGGAGACAGTAAAAGCAAAAGAGATGCTGGCTCTTTTCAGAGCTTAGAGTCTAATGAGGAAAGCAGACGTTAATCAAAAATAGCAAAAAGAAATGAGCGAGTTCAAAATGTCATCAGTGCTGTGTAGTAAAAGAAAGGATGAGATGTAGTAGGGGAACCTGATGTAGAAGGGAGATTAGAGAAGGTTTTCTTGAGGAAATAACACTTGAACTGAGATCTATCAAAATGAGTTAAGTGTCAGCTAGGGAAGAAAGTAAAAGGGACCCCAGAGTCTAAAGCTCTGATGCAGGAAAGTGCTTGGGCCGTTTTAGGAAAGGAAAAAAGGGATATAAAGTGCAGTGGGAATAGTGTGAGATGACCCTGGAGAAATAGAGGTTGGGACATGCAGGGCCTAGTGGGCTATTTTACTATGATAAAGAACATGGGTCTTTATCCTAAGAACAATGAGAGGGAAAGTGGGGACTGACGTGATCAGGTCTGTATTTTTTAAGAGAGCTCCCTGGTTGCTGTGTAGAAAATTAACTGAAGGGGGGACAAGTTAGGGAAAAATTATTAAATAATATATGAGTGTAACAACTGATAATATACATCGATACCATATACTTTAACTTACAGGTTGTTGTAAAGTCACTTTAGTTTCTCCACATGGAAACTGATGAGGCTGAACTGGTGGTTCTCTAAGCTCAGACTTCTCCACAAGTGAGCTGAGAAATTGATCCTCGGAGGCCTACGAGTAGTTCCTTCAATCCTGAACTGCTTCCTTCTGTGGCTTCAGTATGTCACACAAGAATTAGCATTTTCTCTGTGTGCCGTGAGGTGACAAAGATTGAGAGTCCCGCTCTAAACCCCTTTTGTGTACTAACATTTCATGATTCTAGGTTTTAAGGCACTCAGATTCCAATCTAACCCCCTTGTTTTCCACCAGTGAGGAGAGTGTGGCCTAAAGAAGGAAGTGGCTTGCCTGAGATTGCATAGCTCGGTGTATAGAACATTTAGTCTCCTAACCAGGAATGCTGGGTTTTTCTAATATGCATACTGTCTTTATATTCTTTGTGATCAGGTAATTGGTTATTATTATAATTATCAAGATTGCAGGTGTTTTTTTCTTTCCTTAGTTATGTACAGAAATATATTTTATATATTTTTCTATGACTGGTAAAAATGTATTACTCTAAGATATCAAACATCATTTTACTAAAACTGGAAGCTTGGAAACTTCAGAGAAGTGACTTCCCAGAAGAACACACTTTTTATTTTATTCTGACTAAGCTGAAACTATTACAGGACCAGCATTTCTATTTTTAAGTCAGTCCAAAGTCTATAAGCATACAGAAATGATGAGTAGAAAGAGAAATTAGCTGAGCTTTCAAATAGCTTTTTACTTGATTTGAACTTGCGTTCAAAGGTGAATCAAAAGTTTAAAGTTGAATTTGAATCTAAAGTATGAAGCGGGCTGAGGAGTATAGTGCTTCTGAGCACAGGCTCTGGAGTCGAGTAATCTGAGTCCAAACCCCTAACTTCTCCACCTACCAACTTTGTGACTGAGGAAAAATTATCTTTCTCAGACTCATTTTCCCCATTTGCAGAATAGAAATAATGACATTTCACAGTAAGCATTGAATGAGACAATATATAAAAAGGACTGTTTCATCAGAGTTCAGTATAGAAAACAGAAACTAGGTGTTTCAATAAGAAAGGGGTTTAATACAGGGGAAATCAGTGGAAGGAAGGGGGTGCCACGGGGCCACTGATTTCACACCACACTACTCTGCAGAGGTCAGGCAGCTGCTCTTGGTGCCACCTCGGCCACAACTGCTGACATAACTGCAGTCTCACAGCCGTGAACCTGATGACAAGACACTGGAAGGCTGAGTCCAGCCACTACAAACACTTATCTCTCTGACTTGCTTGCCAGTATTCAGAGCAGTAAGGAGATGGCCTTTGTCTTGCTTCTCTCTTCCAAATTTCACATGGATGCATCTGATTCGTGGAACCTAATTTGTAATAAGAGCTTTAGCTGCAGGGGAGTTTGGGAAATGTAGTTTGTAGTTTCCTAGCTACCAAACAGAAGGAGGATGAAATAGGAATTGAGAGACCCAATTTAAGTATCTGCCACAAGGGTAGAGCCCGGGGTGTGGCATACAGCAAATGCCCAATAAATGATAGTTACTGTTGGTTTTGTTGCTGTTGGTATATTAGTAGCAGGAGTACAGGTATCGCTAAATCTCAATACATAGTTTACTTGTAAACTTTTATTAACCTTAAGATGTTGATTTGCTTCTATTCTTAGGGGATGCACCAAGGATGCAGTTAAATATAAATCTTCATCTATGTTGTAAACCCATTATTCATAAGATCCCTTTTTCTCCCTGTCAAGATGGCAGTACATAATAAAGCAAATTTCTAAGTATTGTCTGATTCAGTTAACATAATCACTGAATTAAAACAACAGGACTCAATTCAGTTAACTGTTTTGTGACGGGATATGCCTTGCTGCATTCAAGTGTAAACAGCTGATTGATCTTATTGGGTGCCTAGACAGAAACTAAATCTTATTTCCTATAATAAACTGTCAATGGTACAATCATTTTGAAATTATTTTCTCATACTAATGAAAAGGTATAATTGTATCAGTAGTGCCATGCTTTCGCCACCATTATTTTCATTTCTCCCCTCTGTTATTTATTTATTTTCCCTACTCATTTCCTTCTATTCTGATAAGCCTCTGGCACCCAGAAACCCTAATAACAAAACCTCTGTGTCGCTCTTTCCATTGTCATTTTAGGATGAGAACAAACCCACAGAATGGTAAGACAGTTACAGACTTGCCTGGCTTTTCTGACGTAAGGATACCTGTTTTCCAAATGCCCCTTTTCACCTAGATATGCTTAGATTGTACTCTGTTCTTGCTTAAGGAAGGGAAGATTTAATCAGAAGTGACTTACAGGAATAGCACTTACAGCACTTTTGCAACTAACTGAACATACCTGGAAGAGTAGTTTAGGCATCTGACCTGTCTTTTGAAAGTCAAGCAAAGGGTAATGTAACATGCCTTTCCTCCTACATTTAGTTTCTGGCATAAATTTTTCTTAAACTATTTTTATTTCATTCTCTGTTTTATGTTTTCCAACCAATCACATTTAGAAAGAAGGATGCTTATCTTCAGAATCAGTATAAGAGACTGAAATTTAAATGTTTAGAGCCAGTAAAATTGAAAACACCTTTTATTCCTTCATTTATTTACTTAAGAAATATTTCTTGGATACCTGCTTAACTACATTTAAAATCCAGAAAACTTTCTACATTGTATTATTTCTTTGCATCATACTTTAAGGACTTTAAATGTAATTCCTTTGCTAAAATATATATATTTACCTTTAGACATATCACTAGGGAATGACTATATAAGCTACAGTCCATGACCTCATGGAGCTAACCTTCTAAGAAGATGAAACAATTACACATAACATGACAATTGGCAAAACAGTATTGTATATAACTTAATAGATTAAGTGCTGCTAAATAATGAGTTAATGATCTAGCATTATGAACATTATGCTTTTTGTTTTTGTTGTTTTCTTGTTTAATAGACTCTTTTTTAGAGCAGCTTTAGGATCACAGCACAATCAAGGGGAAGGTACAGGGATTTCTGAAACACCCCCTCCCCTGACACATGCATTGCCTCCCCATTATCAATAGCCTTGACCCAGAGTGGTACATTTATTACAACTGATGAACTCACACTGACACATTATTATCACTCAAAGTCTGTAGTTTACATTAGAGATCACCAAAGTTTACACCTTTGGTGCTGTACATTCTATGGGATTGGACAAATGTATAATGACACATAGCCACCATTACGGTATCATACAGAGTAGTTTCACTGCCTTAAAAATCCTCTGTGCTATTTGTATTCATCTCTCCTTCTCCCCAGCGCCTGGCAATCACTGGTCTTTTTACTGTCTCCATAGTTTTATCTTTTCCAGAATGTCATATATTTGTAAGCATACAGTGTATAGCCTTTTCAGATTGGCTTCTTTCACTTAGTAATAAGCATTTAAGGTTCCTCCGTATCTTTTCATGGCTTGATAGATCATTTCCTTTTAGTACTGAGTAGTATTCCATTTTCTGGATGTACCATAGTTAATACATCCATTCACCTAGTGAAGCACATCTTGGTTTCTTCCAAGTTTTGGCATTTATGAATAAAATGCTACAGACATCTGTGTGCAGGCTTTTGTGTGGATATAAGTTTTCAATTTCTTTGGGTAAATACCAAAGAGTGCGATTGCTGGATCATTTGGTAAGAGTATGCTTTATCAAACTCTCTTCTAAAGTGGGTGTATCATGGACACCAAGGGGGGGAAGCGGGGGTGGGGGTGGTGGTGGTGGTGGGATGAATTGCAAGATTGGGATTGACATGTATACACTAATATGTATAAAATGGATAACTAATAAGAACCTGCTAGCTGCATGTAAAAGAATGAAATTAGAACATGCCCTAACACCATACACAAAAATAAACTCCAAATGGATTAAAGACCTAAATGTAAGGCCAGGCACTATAAAACTCTTAGAGGAAAACATAGGCAGAACACTCTATGATATAAATCACAGCAAAATCCTTTTTGACCCACCTCCTAGAGAAATGGAAATAAAAACAAAAATAAACAAATGGGACCTAATGAAACTTAAAAGCTTTTGCACAGCAAAGGAAACCATAAACAAGATGAAAAGACAACCCTCAGAATGAGAGAAAATATTTGCAAATGAAGCAACTGACAAAGGATTAATCTCCAGTATATACAAGCAGCTCATGCAGCTCAATATCCAAAAAAACCAAACAACCCAATCCAAAAATGGGCAGAGGACCTAAACAGACATTTCTCCAAAGAAGACATACAGATTGCCAACAAACACATGAAAGGATGCTCAGCATCACTAATCATTAGAGAAATGCAAATCAAAACTGCAATGAGTTATCATCTCACACCGGTCAGAATGGCCATCTTCAAAGAATCTACAAACAATAAATGCTGGAGAGGGTGTGGAGAAAAGGGAACCCTCCTGCACTGTTGGTGGAAATGTAAATTGATACAGCCACTATGGAGAACAGTATGGAGGTTCCTTAAAAAACTACCAATAGAACTACCATAGGACCCAGCAATCCCACTACTGGGCATATACCCTGAGAAAACCATAATTCAAAAGGAGACATGTACCACAATGTTCATTGCCACACTGTTTACAATAGCCAGGACATGGAAGCAATCCAAGTGTCCATCGACAGATGAATGGATAAAGAAGATGTGGAACATATATACAATGGAATATTACTCAGCCATAAAAAGGAACGAAATTGAGTTATTTGTAGTGAGGTAGATGGACCTAGAGTCTGTTATACAGAGTGAAGTAAGTCAGAAAGAGAATAACAAATACCGTATGCTAACACACGTGTATGGAATCTAAAAAAAAAAAAATGGTTCTGAAGAACCTAGGGACAGGACAGGAATAAAGACGCAGACATAGAAAATGGACTTGAAGACATGGGGAGCGGGAAGGGTAATCTGAGAAGAAGTGAGAGAGAGGCATTGACATATATACACTACCAAATGTAAAATAGCTAGCTAGTAGGAAGCAGCCACATAGCACAGGGAGATAAAAGCTTGGTGCTTTGTGACCACCTAGAGGGGTGGGGTAGGGAGTGTGGGAGGGAGACGCAAGAGCGAAGGGATATGAGGATATAGGTATATGTATAGCTGATTCACTTTGTTATACAGCAGAAACTAACACAACAATGTAAAGCGATTATACTTCAACAAAAATGTTAAAAAAATTTTTTAATGCTTTGGTATTTAAGTAAAAATAAAAGACACATTTTTCATTTTCACCAAGAACTTTATTAAACAACATACTCACCCTTTTGTTCCACTACCTTCTACCATTTTTCAGGCAACTTCATAATTTCATCTTCCCAAAACTTTTTATCTTTTTGAGCAAAGAACTGTTCCAGGTGCCGTTTACAGTGTTCCAGGGAATTGAATTTTTTTCCATTAAGAGAATTTTGTAAAGAACAAAATAAATGGAAATCTGAAGGTGCAGTGTCTGGGGAATATGGCAGGTGAATCAGAACTTCCCAGCCAACCTGTAACAGTTTTTGCCTGGTCATCAAAGAAACATGCGGTCTTGTGTTATCCTAATGGAAGATTACGCATTTTCTGTTGACTAAGTCTGGACATTTTTCGCCAAGTGCTGCTTTCAGTTGGTCTATCTGGGAGCATTACTTGTTGGAATTACACGTTTTGTTTTCTGGAAGGAGCTCATAATAGAGGACTCCCTTCCAATACCACCATATACACAACATCACCTTCTTTGGATGAAGACTGGCCTTTGGTGTGGTTGGTGGTGGTTCATTTCACTTGCCCCATGATCTCTTCCATTCCACATTACTGTACAGTATCCACTTTTCATTGCCCATCAAAACTTGTTTTATAAAGGGAACATTTTCATTACGTTTCAGTAGAGAATCACATATGGTCAAGAAGGTTTTTTTGTTTAACTTATGTGGAACCCAAACATCAAAATGATTAACAAACCAAGCTGGTGCAAAGGATTTTCAATGCTTGATTTGGATATTTTGAGTATGTCAGCTCTCTCCCACATGATATAACATTGATTATTCTCAATTAATGTCTCGATTTGATCGTTATCAAGTTCAGCTTGTCTACCCGACTGTGGAGCATTGTCCAGCGAGAAATCTCCAGCACGAAACTTCTCATACCACTTTTGACGTGTTAGATCAGTCACAGCACCTTCTCCATACACTGCACAAACCTTTTCTTGAGTTTTGGTTACGTTCTTACCTTTCTTGAAATAATAAAGCATAATATGCTGAAAATGTTGCTTTTTTCTTCCATCTTCAATATTATAATGGCTACATTAAAATTCTCCAATTTTGGTAAGTCTTTTTTTAAGTGCACGCTGATATGACAGCTGTCGCATACAGTCTAACAAAATTGTTTCAAATGAAGTTAAAGACCACTAAGTGCTGCTAGAGCCATCTTATGGAAAAAAACAAATGAAACTTTTAGCCAACCCAATAGAAGTTAGCTTCATTACTTAAGGGCTGTACTACAAAATACCACTGAGCATTGATAACAGCATTATAATTTCAGGTCAACAATATTTTAAATGAAACCTACTTAAGAAATTTTTATTTGTAGTCTACACCTTTCCAGTGCCATCCAAATGAAGATACAGTTTGTTTGTTTGTTTATCTATTTATTGGCTGCATTGGGTTTTTGTTGCTGCACGTGGGCTTTCTCTAGTTTGCGGTGAGTGGGGGCTACTCTTCGTTGTGATGCATGTGCTTCTCATTGCAGTGGCTTCTCTTGTTGTGGAGCCCGGGCTCTAGGCATGCAGGCTTCAGTAGCTGCAACACTCAGGCTCAGTAGTTGCAGCATGCAGGCCCTAGAGCGCCTGGGCTTCAGTAGTTGTGGTGTACTGGCTCTAGGGCATGCAGGTTTCAGTAGTTGTGATGCATGGGCTCAGTAGTTGTGGCTCGCGGGCTCTAGAGCACAGGCTCAGTAGTTGTGGTGGGTGGGCTTAGTTGCTCTGCACCATGTGGGATCTTCCCAGACCAGGGATCAAACCCGTGTCCCCCGCACTGGCAGGTGGGTTCTTAACCACTGTGCCAACCAGGGAAGGCCCAAGGATACTTTTTAAAAGAAAGATATAAATAATTTATAAGCTAAAGGATATGAAGCAAAGAATTTTTTTTCTATTCATAGTAGTATAAATAGGGATTTTCACTCGTCCTTTGGAAATGATAGAAAATCAAGTGATAAGCATTTTACAGCTAGAGATTTTATAACTAATTTCATTCCACTGAGATGAATACATATTAGTTTTCCTCATTCAAGTACACGATACTTTAGTCATTCAGTAACTGTCACACTGGCCTGTGGGGCATTTTTTTTCTAACATATTCAGAGGTTAGATTCAGATTTCCCCAACTTAAAAATGTTGTTTTACATTTAAATTAATAAATATAGGCAAAAACAAAAGGGAATAACCTAGGCAAGTAAAGAGCAATATTTTTGATTTATTATTTTGTATATTAGTTTCCAAATTAGAAGCAAGGCAGAGTTCCACAGTGTCACTGAAGGACTCAGAAATTTCCCTCCACTACTAATTAAGCTGACAAATAAAAGAATCATTAAATTAGTTAATCATAAAATTATAAAACTGCATGGATTAGTAACTTTTCTCTGAATATTTTATGACTCTAACAGCCATCAGGACTAATTTGAAAGAGTATATGTTTAATGTCAACTTCATTGTCCTTAAACCTTTAGTTCATAATTAGCACTAAATTTTAAACTGTAAATTAAGTTTCTATATGATCTGAAGAACTTCAGTTTTAAAAGGAAGTAAAAGAAGTTACAGTAAAATCTTAGATTTTTATGGCTTGGTTTTGTTAATTAAAAGCTCTATTCTCATTATCTCCCATAATTTCAAGTTTCAATATAATGCCCCTTGTTCACAAAAGAAGTTATTTTAGGAGGCGGAGTCAAGATGGTGGTGTGGAAAGACATGGAGTTAGCATCTCCCCACAACTAGGGTGCCTGCTGGCCGCTGGTCAGGGACTCTGATGCCCAAGGAGATGGGAGGAACCCCAAAGTGAACTGGTAGGACGTAGGGGGACTGAGGCAGGTGGAGAAGTGGAGGCCAGACAGGATTGGTGCCCCTGAGGCCAGGGAGATCAGGAGAGGCAGGCAGGGGTAGGGGGGGACTCTCCAGGAAGAGCAGGAGAGGATTGGAGGGTGATCACCTGTCCCACTTGGGCCGGGGAGCCTGCTGAGCTCCAAAGCTGGTGCCCCTCCTTCAAAGCCCCATCCAGGCTGCATGGGTCCTGGAGGCATAGGAGGGAGGCTGGGGAGATCAGGAGAGCCAGGCAGAAGGGGCCCTCTGGGAAGAGGAGAGGAGCAGAGGGCGATTGCCCCGCCCACTTGGGCTTGGGGAGCCTGCTAAGCTCCCAGGCCGATCCCCTGCTCTCCAGAGTCCCCTCCATGTCACAAGGGTCCTTGGGGACATAGGAAGGAGGCCAAGGGGAGAACAGGTGAGGCAGGAGGGAGGGGCCCTCCCAGACTGGAGGAGCAGGAGAGGAGAGAAGGACGTTTGACCCACCCACTTGAGCCCAGGAAGCCTGCTGGGCTCCCAAGTGAGATCCCCTGCCCTCTAAGGCCAGGAGTGGGGGGCACGCCTGGACCCCTTCTCTTCCTTGAGCCTAAGCCACAGCCCCCAGGGCCTTTTCCAGCCTTGTGGGTCCTGAGCATTGGCCCCGCCCACTGCCCAAACCTTGCCCTTGCTTAGGCTCTGCCCTCCACAGCCAAGGCCTTCCCCCCACCATTTTTCTTTTCCATCCTCCTCGTTTTTACTACTGTGGTACTGATATACCTTCCAGTTGTTGATTTATCTATATTTTTATTTTTATGTTCTTCCTAACATATCTGTTAGTTTCCTAGTCTAATTTTATTTTTTACTTTGTTATTGTTCTCCCCCCCTTTTTTTTTTCTGCCCCACGCGGCTTGCAGAATCTTGCTTCATGAGCCCAGGGTCACACCAAAGCTCCTGCAGTGGGAGCTCCAAGTCCAAACCACTGAACTAACAGAGAACCTCAGACCCCAGGGAATATTCATCAGAGTGAGGTCTCACGGAGTGCCTCATCTCAGCACCAAGACCCAGCTCTACCTAATAGCCTACACACTCCAGTGTTGGAAGCCTCGGGCCAAACAACCAGTAAGACAGGAAAACAATCCCACTTATTAAAAGAAAAAAAAAATGAGATGGCAAAAAAATATGTCACAGATGAAGGAGCAAGGTAAAAACCTACAAGACCAAATAAATGAGGAGGAAACAGGCAATCTACCTGAAAAAGAATTCAGAGTAATGATAGTAAAGATGATCCAGAATCTCAGAAATAGAATGGAGGCACAGATTGAGAAAATACAAGAAGTGTTTAACAAAGATCTAAAAGAACTAAAGAACAAACAAATAGAGATGAACAACATAATAACTGAAATGAAAAATACACTACAAGGAATCAATAAGAGAATAACTGAGGCAGAAGAATGAATAAGTGAGCTGAAAGACAAAATGGTGGAAATAACTGCCGAGAAGCAGAATAAAGAAAAAAGAACAAAAAGAATTGAAGACAATCTCAGAGACCTCTGGGACAACAATAAATGCACCAACATTTGAATTGTAGGGGTCCCAGAAGAAGAAGAGAAAATGAAAGGGTCTGAGAAAATATTTGAAGAGATTATAATTGAAAACTTCCCTAACATGGGTAAGGAAATAGTCACCCAAGTCCAGGAAGCACAGAGACTCCCATACAGAATAAACCCTAGGAAAAACAAACCAAGACACATATTAATCAAACTAACAAAAATTAATTCAAAGAAAAAATATTAAAAGCAGCAAGGGAAAAACAAAAAAACATACAAAGGAATCTCCATAAGGTTATCATCTGATTTTTCAGTGGAAACACTGCAGGCCAGAAGGGAGTGGCAGGATATACATGAAGTGATGAAAGAGAAAAACCTACAACCAAGATTACTTTGCCCAGCAAGGATCTCATTCAGATTCGATGGAGAAGTCAAAAGCTTTTCAGACAAACAGAAGCTAAGAGAATGCAGCACCACCAAACCAGCTTTATAGTAAATGCTAAAGAAACTTCTCTAAGTGGGAAACACAAGAAGAAAATGAGCCACAAAAACAAACCCAAAACAATTAAGAAAATGACAATAGGAACATACATATCAATAATAACCTTGAATGTAAATGTATTAAATGCCCCAACCAAAAGACACAGTTGAATGGATACAAAAACAAGACCCATATATATGCTGTCTACAAGAGACCCAGGGACAGACCTAGGGACACATACAGACTGAAAGTGAAAGGATAAAAAAACATATTCCATCCAAATGGAAGTTAAAAGAAAGCTGGAGTAGCAATACTTGTATCAGATAAAATAGACTTTAAAATAAACACAGTTACAAGAGATAAGGAGGGACACTACATAATGATCAAAGGATCAATCCAAGAAGATATAAAAATTATAAATATTTATGCACCCAACATAGGAACACCTCAATACATAAGGCAAATGCTAACAACCATGAAAGGAGAAATCAACAGTAACACAATATAGTAGGGGACTCTAACACCTCACTTACACCAATGGACAGATCATCCAAACTGGAAATAAATAAGGAAGCACAAGCTTTAAATGACACAATAGACCAGATAGATCTAATTGATATTTATAAAACATTCCACCCAAAAGTAGCAGGATACACTTTCTTCTCAAGTGCACATGGAACATTCTCCAGGATAGATCACATCTTGGGTCACAAATCAAGCCTCTGAAAATTTAAGAAAATTGAAATCATATCAGGCATCTTTTCTGACCACAGTGCTATGAGATTGGAAATCAATTACAGGGAAAAAACTGTAAAAAACACAAATACATGGAGGCTAACCAGTGCCCTACTAAATAACCAAGACATCACTGAAGAAATCAAAGAAGAAATTTTCAAAATACGTAGAAACAAATGACAATAACAACACAATGACCCAGGGCTTCCCTGGTGGCACAGTTGTTAAGAATCCACCTGCCAATGCAGGGGACACAGGTTCAAGCCCTGGTCCGGGAAGTTCCCACATGCCGCAGAGCAACGAAGCCCGTGTGCCACAACTACTGAGCCTGCACTCTAGAGCCCGTGAGCCACAACTACGGAAGCCCACATGCCTAGAGCCCATGCTCCGCCACAAGAAAAGCCACCACAATGAGGAGCCCGCACACCGCAACGAAGAGTAGCCCCCTCTCGCCTCAACTAGAGAAAACCCACACGCAGCAACGAAGACCCAATGCAGCCAAAAATAAATAAATAAAATAAAAGAATAGATAAATTTAAAGAGGAAAATAAAAAAAAAACAATGACCCAAAACCTGTGGGATGCATCAAAAGCAGTTCTAAGAGGGAAGTTTATAGCAATACAATCTCACCTCAAGAAACAAGAAAAATCTCAAACAATCTAACCCTACACTTAAAACAACTAGAGAAAGAAGAACAAAGAAAGCCCAAAGTCAGTAGAAGGAAAGAAATCATAAAGATCAGAGCAGAAATAAATGAAATAGAAATGAAGAAAACAACAAAGTTCAATAAAACTAAAAGCTGGTTCTTTGACAAGATAAACAAAATTGATAAACCCTTAGCCAGACTCATCAAGAAAAAAAGGGAGAGGATGCAAATCAATAAAATCAGAAATGGAAAAGGAGAAATCACAACTCACACTGTAGAAATAAAAAGGATTATAAGAGACTTCTACAAACAACTATATGCCAGTGAAATGGACAACCACGAAGAAATAGACAAATTCTTGGAAAGGTACAATTTTCCTTGGAAAGGTACAATTTTCCAAGACTGAACCAGGAAGAATTAGAAAATATAAACAGATGTATCACAAGTAATGAAATTGAAACTGTAATTAAAAATCTTCCATCAAACAAAAGTCCAGGACCAGATGGCTTCACAGGAGAATTCTATGAAACATTTAGAGAAGAGCTAACACCCATCCTTCTCAAACTCTTCCAAAAAATTTCAGAACAAGGAACACTCCCAAACTCATTCTATGAGGCCACCATCACCCTCATACCAAAACCAGACAAATATACTACAAAAAAAAGAAAATTACAGAACAATATCACTGATGAATATAGATGCAGAAATCCTGAACAAAATACTAGCAAACAGAATCCAACAACACATTAAAAGGATCATAAACCTTGATCAAGTGGGATTTATCCCAGCGATGCAAGAATTCTTCAATATACACAAATCAATCAATGTGATATACCATATTAACAAATTGAAGAATAAAAACCACATGATCATCTCAATAGATGCAGAAAAAGCTTTTTACAAAATTCAACACCCATTTATGATAAAAACTCTCCAGAAAGTGGGCATAGAGGGAACCTATCTCAGCATAATAAAGGCCATATATAACAAACCCACAGCAAATATCTTTCTCAATGTTGTAAAACTGAAAGCATTTCCTCTAAGATCAGGAACAAGACAAGGATGTCCACTCTCACCACTATTATTGAACATAGTTTGGGAAGTCCTAGCCATGGCAATCAGAGAAGAAAAAGAAATAAAAGAATACAAATTGGAAAAAAAGTAAAACTGCCACTGTTTGCAGATGCCATGATACTATACACAGAGAATCCTAAAGATGCCACCAGAAAACTAGAGCTAATCAATGAATTTGGTAAAGTTGCAGGATACAAAATTAATGCACAGAAATCTCTTGCATTCCTATACACTAATGATGAAAAATCCAAAAGAGAAATTAAGGAAACACTCCCATTTACCAATGCAATAAAAAGAATGAAATACCTAGGAATACATCTACCTAAGAAGGTAAAAGACTTGTACTCAGAAAACTATAAGACACTGATGAAAGAAATCAAAGATGACACAAACAGATGGAGAGATATACCATGTTCTTCGATTGGAAGAATCAATATTGTGAAAATGACTATACTACCCAAAGCAATCTACAGATTCAGTGCAATCCCTTTCAAACTACCAATGGCATTCTTCACAGAATTAGAATTAGAAAAAAAAAATTACAATTCATATGGAAACACAAAAAACCCCGAATAGCCAAAGCAATCTTGAGAAAGGAAAATGGAGTTGGAGGAATCAGACTCCCCAACCTCAAACTATACCACAAAGCTACAGTAATCAAGACAGTATGTTATTGGCACAAAAACAGAAATATAGATCAATGGTACAGGATAGAATGCCCAGAGATAAACCCACGCACATATGGGCAACTAATTTAGGACAAAGGATGCAAGAACATACAATGGAGAAAAGACAACCTCTTCAGTAAGTGGTGCTGGGAAAACTGCACAGCTACATGTAGAAGAATGAAATTAGAGCACTGCCTAACACCATACACAAAAATAAACCACAAATGGATTAAAGACTTAAATGTAAGACCATACGCTATAAAACTCTTAGAGGAAAACATAAGAAGAACATCCTTTGATATAAATTACAGCAAGATATTTTTTGACCCACCTCCTAGAGTAACAGAAATAAAAACAAAAATTAACAAATGGGACTTCATTAAACTTAAAAGCTTTTGCACAGCAAAGGAAACCATAAACAAGACAAAAAGACAACCCTCAGAATGGAAGAAAATATTTGCAAATGAAGCAACAGACAAAGCATTAATCTCCAAAATATACAAACAGCTCATGGAGCTCAATATCAAAAAAACAAACCATACAGTTAAAAAATGGGTGGAAGACCTAAATAGACATTTCACCAAGGAAAACATACAGATGGCCAAGAGGCACATGAAAAGATGCTCAACATCACTAATTATTAGAGAAATGCAAATCAAAACTGCAATGAGATATCACCTCATGCCAGTCAGAATGGCCATTATCAAAAAATCTAGAAACAATAAATGCTGGAGAGGGTGTGGTGAAAAGGGAACCCTCTTGCACTGTTGGTGGGGATGTAAATTGATACAACCACTATTGAAAACAGTGTGGCGTTTCCTTAAAAAACTAAAAGTAGAACTACCATATGACCCAGCAATCCCAGTACTGGGCATATACCCTGAGAAAACCATAATCCAAAGAGAGACATGTACCACAATGTTCATTGCAGCTCTATTTACAATAACCAGGACATGGAAGCAACCTAAGTGTCCATCGATAGATGAATGGATAAAGAAGATGTGGCATATATACACAATGGAATATTACTCAGCCATTAAAATAAATGAAATCGAGTTATTTGTATTGAGGTGGATAGTCTGTGATACAGAGTGAAGTAAGTCAGAAAGAGAAAAATAAATACCATATGCTAACACATATATATGGAATCTAAACAAAAAAATAGAATGGTACTGATAAACCTAGTTACAGGGCAGGAATAAAGAGATAGACATAGAAAATGGACTTGAGGACATGGGGTATGAGGGTGAAGCTGGGGTGAAGTGAGAGTAGTATCGACATATATACACTACTGAATGTAAAATAGTTGGCTGGTGGGAAGTAGCAGCATAGCACAAGGAGATCTGCTCGGTGCTTTGTGACCACCTAGAGAGGTGGGATAGGGAGGGTGGGAGGGAGGCTCAAGAGAGAGAGGATATGGAGGCATGTGTATGCATATGGCTGATTCGCTTTGTTGTGCAACAGAAACTAGCACAGTATTGTGAAGCAATTATACTCCAATAAAGATCTGTTAAAAGAAAAAAAAGTAAAATTTCACATGTAAATATTACCAGCTGAAAAATAAATGCGCACTTATTAAAAAAAAATAGAAGTTATTTTACAATTTCCAGGCTCAAAGATTTAGTAATGCCCTGCTTTGGTGCCCAGGATCATTTGTTCATGGGAATAAGCTCTATTTTTAAATATAATCACTGTGGCTGCCTATTTAATTAATCTTTTTTTTGTTGAGTTTTAAGACATGGGGGTACACAATCTATCCATTAATCCTATCTACTCACTTTCTTGTATGTTTCAACAACATATGGAGCACTGAGAGAATGCAAGTGGTAATTGTAACTCTTTAAAAAATGTTACCAACACAGATAATTCAGTAAATTGTGGTTTTGACCCAACAATATAAATAAGTGAAACATTTATTCAAAGTATTTTAGTCACCGTGACTCACTGGGGAATCAGGCCATTTATGAATTACTGTTACCAAATGTGACACTCTTGGAGAAGGCTGGAAAACTTTCCATGATGCCAAGGCAAATGATTCAAAAAGGTGGTATTTAATTTTACATATAATTGACATTTTTATCCCTAACCTACTCCAATGCAATATTTGCACTCTATGTTAAATGTAAGTCTAATATCCTCTTTACTCGGTGGAATTGGCATTCTCAAAAGTGCCAGATTCTGAATAGCTCTCATTGAATTTGACATCACAGATGTCATTTACAAGAGTGAACAAGTCTCAAAATAGCAAAGCATTTTCCATTTTTACTTGTACTGTAAGATGTTTTAAAACTTTTCATAAGAAAGAGGGTCCCGAGTGACAGAGTTTTATCTCTTTCTGCATTTGGTGTAGAAGTGTTATTTTCTTTCTGATGTTCGGTGTCCTTAGGTGAACCTTTTACCTACCAGGCTCAGGCATGGACTTAGGCAGATCCCAAATGACCATCACAACCTGAGCTCCCAAAGTGGCAAGCCCTGTCTCCATCCTATCTTTGTTTCCCCCCTCTCTCCTGCTGTGTTCCTTTCCACTCTCTTTGTAATCTCTGATTTATTCGCTTGCCTCATGCACCTTAATCATTTTCAGAGTAGCTAGATTAGTTTACTATATCTGCTATAATAAAGTGCCACAGACTGGGTGGCTTTAACAACATAACTTTATTTCCTCACATTTCTGGAGGCTAGAAGTCTAAGATGAAGGTGTCGGCAGTCTTGGTTTCTTCTGAGGCCTTCGTTCCTTGGTTGGTAGATGGCTGTCTTCTCCCTGTTTTCACATAGTCTTTCTTCTGTGTGTGTTTTTGTCCTAATCTCCTCTTCTTACAAGGATACCAGTCATGTTGGATTAGGATCCACCCAAACAGCCCCAGCTTAATTTAATCACCAGTTTAAAGATCCTTCTCCAAATACAGTCACATTCCAAGATAATTGGGGCATATATGAATGTGGGGGGAACACAGTCCCTCCCATAACAGTAGCCCAAGATGGATATCGTAATACTTGTCAGTTAGAGGCAGGATTCAATTCTTCACATCCTATTGACCTCCTTGGGTGATCAGAGGAAGTATGGTGGGAGGAAGGTAATCCAGCCTCAGAGGCACACCCCAAGACTTAGGCCTTCCATTCAGCCAAGTTCTTGTCATGATGCCTCTATAAGGGCAACAAAATAAGATTTGCTGGTACAGTTATGTACCAACACTGTGCTAGGCATTTTACATACATTTGTCTAACTGAATCCTTAAATAGTCCTAAAAGGTAGGAGCTGCCCGTATTCTCATTTGGGAGCTGAGGAAACCAAGTTTTGGCAATACTAAATGATTTGCTCAAGATCCCACAGCAAGTAAACAAAAATGCTGGGATTCAAATCCAGATTTACATCTGACTCCAACAGTGATGAGTTTTCCATAGCACCTGTTTGCTTCTCTCTGTAGAAAACAAATGTGTTGATTGATCACTTGTTATAGGTAATCCCCAAATTACCCTATTCTGAAGATCTAGTTTTTCACTTCGTGGCCCTCTTGGCCAAGTCAAGACCAGGTCAGTAAACTTTCTTCAGGAAAAAAAAATTTTTTTTTCTTTTTTTACTAACTCCAGGTGGAACTCTGTATGGTTAGAATATTCACTGCAATGATTCCCAGAAAAGAAACACTATTAATATATTCTTTTTAATCATTTCAAAGTATTTTGATTATCTATATTTCTGTGTTATAAACTACCCCAAAACTTAGTGGCTTGAAAAAATAATCATTCTCTCTCTCACACTTCTGTGGTTTACTGGGTTCTGTTGGGTGGTTTATTTGTTCTCTGTGAGGCTGGCTGGAGTTGCAGTCACCTAGGGGTTCAAATGGGCTAGAATGTTCAAGATAGCTCCTTCACATCTCTGACATTTTGGAGGAGAACCACAAGAGAGCTTAGCTCAGACAGCTGAGCGTCCCTTTCTCTCCATGTCAGCTCAGAGCTGCTTCTTCACATGGTCATCTCTCCAGCAGAGACTTCTTACATGGCAGCTTAGGACTGCCAAAAGCAGAAGCTGCTAGGCCTTCTTAAATCTTAGGTCAGGAACTGCCATAACATCCCTTCCATCACATTCTCTTGGTTAAAGTGAATTCCAGGCCCATATTCAGTGTAGGGGGGATACCCAAGGCCACGAACACTGGACAATGTGACTCATAAAGGTCATCCTTAGAGACTAGCTGCCACCCAAAGTGTGCTAAAGAAGAGAAATGGGGGAAAGAAGGCATTAACTGCATATTAAATATTGAGTGATTTAGCAATACAGAACTAAATGGGAAATAGTTTTGAAACACTTAAGCCCTTTTTCCAAAAGCAAGGAGTGTTTTTTGGATTATAGTATATCAGTGAAAAGAACTTATACAAAGGCAGCATATTTAATCTTTATAGAAAACAAATAAGACCTCTTCCTTAGATCACTGCTGTGATGAGAACCTACAAAACCTTGAATATCAATTAAGAAATATAACATCAGTTTCACTAGTACCAAATTCTCCGTCCTTGCTCTCTCTAAGCTACAGTTGTTACGGCTTTGCAGTGACCACAGTTGGAGTGGGTTTTTGGCTCCTTCTCTGAGTCAGAAATTTGTTTTGAAGAAAGGAAAAAAAGGGAGGGAGGAAGTCACATGAAAAAACAAAACAAAAACCTTGCACAATTCACCACTAACAAGGTGAATTTGTATTCTGTTTGGGTTCAATTAAGCATTTGTTAAATACCAAGAAGTGTTAAATGATATAATGTACATTATATCATTTACTCAAGTATAATCAATAATCCCTACCCTAAAAAATTAGCTTTCATGGGTTTTAAAATTATTTTTAACTAGATTTTTTGGTAAGAAATATGAATGCATCCCACATGGCAGATACAATTTGTAACAAAATATCTTCTCTTGTGTATGATCAGTATGATTTTGCTATTTATGAGTATACTCATGGAAAATCATGTATGTTGCCAGCTAGAGATATGTGCGCTATTTAGACATAGCATGCTTTAGATGAGGGTCAGCAAACTATGGCCCACTAACCAAATCTGGCCCTCTGCCTGGTTTTTTAAATAAAGTTTTATTAGAACACAGCCACACTTTATTTATATAATATCTATGACTGCTCTGCAGCTACATCAGCAAAATTGAGTAGTTGCGACAGAGATTGTATGGCCCACAATGCCTAAAATATTTACTACTCTGTCCCTTAACAGAAAAAGTTTGGTGACCCCTGATTTAGATGATTAGTTTGGCCTTTATCAGTTTTTTTTTTTTTAAGTTCCACAAGGGTTTTTCCTTGTTTTCTGTTGGTTGATTGGTTGATGGCTTAAAGTAGAGATTCTAAGGTCACAAAGTGAAAAGTGGGGGCTTCCCTGGTGGCGCAGTCATTGAGAGTCCGCCTGACGATGCAGGGGATGCAGGTTCGTGGCCCGGTCTGGGAAGATCCCACATGCCGCGGAGCGGGTAGACCGCTGAGCCATGGCCGCTGAGCCTGCGCATCCCGAGCCTGTGCTCCGCAACAGGAGAGGCCACAACAGTGAGAGGCCCACGTACCGCAAAAAAAAAAAAAAAGTGAAAAGTGGGATGGGAGGAAGAGAGTACAGGAAGAGCATTTGGGCAGAGGAAATTGCATGCCTAGAATCCCAGATATATGCCAGAAGATGGAGTATCCAGGTAATTGTTTGAAATGAGTGTGGCTAGAGTTTAAAATATGAAGGGAAAAGTGGTTATGGTAGAATTTGGACTAGTAGACTAGGTCCAGGTTGTGATGGGTTGTGTTTTGTTTTTTAAATAAGGAGCAATGGAAGAAAACTCTAGTGGCAGTAGAGAGAATGGGTTGGAGGAAGATCAAAAGTAGAATAGCTAGAAAACTGGGACCTCCTACCTCTAAATGAATTTTGTCATAAGCATCTCTAGTTTTACATGTTCAAAATGTATTCTAATTAGAAATGTTAAACATCAGCATTTTCTGCTATTATTCATCTTTAGGAGATGGAAAGTGCATAAGAAAGAGAAAGCAATATAACTGAGAAGATCGTACAAAATTCTTTTGGTACTCAGTGCTTAATTTCTGTGATTCTGATTTTCCAAGCAATTCAGTTAAGTTTTAGTTGGCCTAACCATAATAACTAGTATCGCAGAAGTTCCCTCCAATTTACTGTTGTTATGGCTGAGTCAAAGAGCAGTGGTGATCAGAAACTGCTTGGAAAGGGCCTCTGAAAAATCTTCTCAGGAAATATCATAGGCAGTTCTGGAGTGGTTTGCTTTTGGTTTTGGTTTGTTTTTTTCCTAAATCAACCCAAGTGTATCCCGCTGAAGGTAGATCATTTCCACTTGGGTTAGGGGAGTTATAGGTCCCAGGAAGTAGGCATGCTGCCTGCACTAAAGAAAACAACCACTGAAGTTGGCATTAAATTGCTCCTTTGGTATGATTTCATCTGAAAGGGTAGGGATGTAGTAAATCAATGAAGATCTCATCCCAGACTCTTAGAAGGTGAGGATGACGTCTGGCTAAAATGCTCAGGCTGATGAAGTGTAAGGGAGTTGACAGGCACAGGGCAGGTAGTTCTGAATCCTCACATAGGGAAGATTTTCTTCTGGAAAATCTATTTGATCGAACTTTACTCTTTTTTTTTTTTTTTTTTTTTTTTTTTGCTGTACGCGGGCCTCTCACTGCTGTGGCCTCTCCCGTTGCGGAGCACAGGCTCCGGACACACAGGCTCCGCGGCCATGGCTCGCGGGCCCAGCCGCTCCGCGGCATGTGGGATCTTCCGGGATCGGGGCACGAACCCGTGTCCCCTGCATCGGCAGGCGGACTCTCAACCACTGCGCCACCAGGGAAGCCCGAACTTTACTCTTTTTAAGCATGAATTCTGTATGTTTTAGGAATCTTTATTGGAGATGCCTAGATTAGAGATGTGTGTATTTGGCATAAAGGAGCATAACAATGGAGAACAGCATCCATGACCCCAGAATCTCAATTGAGCTACTTGCTGTTTTACTTCACTTAGTAGGGTAATAGAAATCACAATACAAACAGTTAAAATTAGATTGCCAGGGCTTCCCTGGTAGTGCAGTGGTTAAGAATCCACCTGCCAATGCAGGAGACATGGGCTCGAGCCCTGGTCCGGGAAGATCCCACATGCCACGGAGCAACTAAGCCCGTGCGCCACAACTACTGAGCCCGCGTGCCACAACTACTGAAGCCCGTGCACCTAGAACCCATGCTGCACAACAAGAGAAGCCTCCGGAATGAGAAGCTCGTGCGCCGCAATGAAGAGTAGCCCCCGCTCGCTGCAACTAGAGAAAAGCCTGCGTGCAGCAACGAGGACCCAATGCAGCCAAAAATTAATTAATTAATTAATTTAAAAAAATTAGATTGCCAGGGCTCAAATCCTAACTCTGCTTCTTAGCTAGCTATGGGGCCTAAACCTCAGTTTCCTGAACTGTCATACAGAGATAACAGTCATAGATCAGTAAGTATTAAATGAGATAATGCAAAGCATTTAGAACAGTGCTGTTGTTATCACCATTATTATTGTAGTTATTTTTTTTATTTTTTTATTTTTTAAATTAATTAATTAATTTATTTTTGCTGTGTTGCGTCTTCATTTCTGTGTGAGGGCTTTCTCTAGTTGTGGCAAGCGGGGGCCACTCTTCATCGAGGTGCGCGGGCCTCTCACTATCGTGGCCTCTTGTTGCGGAGCACAGGCTCCAGATGCGCAGGCTCAGTAGTCGTGGCTCACGGGCCTAGTTGCTCCGCGGCATGTGGGATCCTCCCAGAGCAGGGCTCGAACCCATGTCCCCTGCATTAGCAGGCAGATTCTCAACCACTGCGCCACCAGGGAAGCCCTGTAGTTATTACTGTTATTTATATCCGTTAAGAATTTGGCTGCTAGGAACAGAAGTGCCAAAAATAGAACAAATCAGAGGTTTTCTTACTGTGAAACAAGAAGTGAGGAGGCAGGCTATGATAGGCTTTGGTTTAGCCGCTCAACAATTCAGGCCCAAGATCTCTGCAGTAATCTTGACCTTTCCCTCATGATTGCCCCTTAGTTCCAAGGTGGCTACTCTGTCTGTAGCATCATGTGCTCATTCCAGGCAGAAAGAACTGAAGGGCAGAGGGCAACAGGATACTACCAGCTGAGTGTGCCTGCTTTTAAGGAGCTTTCCTGTAAGCCCTACCCAACAACTTTTGCATATGTGACATTAGTCAGAAATGAATCACCATCCTCCCCTCCCCGCCCCCCACCTGTAACAGAGGCTATGCACTTTGTTATGTGCCAACAAAATCAAAATCCTCTTTATAAAGGAGAAAGGGAGAACGAGTATTGGGTGGGCACTGGCAATCTCTACCCCATTATTTTCCGTGTTGTTGTTATTGCTGCCGTCACTGCTGTATCTTGAAACACTGTCATCTTTCTCTGCTGTAAATTTCCCAGTGACAGAATCATGGAAAATCTCTCTCTTTGTTTTAAAACACTTCTTCAGTCTGTCAATATTATTCTTGAAAATAGCACCAGAGGAATAGGCCAATAGTAAGTCACCTATGTCAATAGTAAGTCAATAGTAAGCCAATAGTAAGTAAGTTTGCCTATATTTTAATTGATTGGGTTCTGTTTCAGCCTTTGACATCACTGTTCTGTTCTAAGTAGTTTGAGAGAATATGAAACATTAAATAAAATAAATTATCTAGACTTTTGATAGGACCAAGACAGGGTTATACCATTCAAAGTAAGGCTTGGAAACTAAGATCCAAGCTACTCTAAATGAAATCTTTAAACTGATAAGGCTTTAAATAATTCATTGTTTTATACTATTCTAGAAACTTAAAGAACTTTTGGAGTATTTACGGGCCACTGATATTCTTGTTTGAAAATAAATTAATTCATGATATTTTGCCTGAAGCATGTCTCTGTCATAATTGCCTCTTTCTAGAAGCCTATTTACTCTTTTTTGATAGGAATATAGTCACTCATTTCTTACCCTCCTGAAATCCCCTCCAGTTCTTTACTACCCTAAATTGTTCATTGCAAACCAACCATGGTCTTTGCTGGCCTAGGGACAGAGTTCTTTCCATTCTGTTCATGAATGTCAGTGTTGTTATATCAGCGTGATTGGCAGAAGCCAGTGATGGAGATTGTGCAAGAAGCTTCTTTTTCTTTTTTAATGTATTTTATTGAACTATAGTTGATTTATAATGTGTCAATTTCTGCTGTACAGGAAAGTGATTCAGTCATATATACATTCTTTTTCATATTCTTTTCCATTATGGTTTATCACAGGATACTGAATATAGGTCCCTGTGCTATACAGTAGGACCTTGTTTATCCATTCTATATATAATAATTTGCATCTGCTCATCCCAAACTCCTATACCCTCACTCCCTCCTTGGCAACCACAAGTCTGTTCTCTATGTCTGTGAGTCTGTGTCTGTTTCATAGATAAGTTCATTTGTGTCGTATTTTAGATTCCACGTATCAGTGATATCACATGGTATTTGTCTTTCTCATTCTGATTTATTTCACTTAGTATGATAATCTCTAGGTCCATTCATGTTGCCGCAAATGGCATTATTTCGTTCTTTTTTATGGTTGAGTAGTATTCCATTGTATATATGTCCCACATCTTCTTTATCCATTCATCTGATGATGGATATTTAGGTTGTTTCCACATCTTATTCACTATTGTGAATAGTGCTGCTGTGAACATGGGGATGCATGTATCTTTTTTTTTTTTTTTTTTTACAAGGGGACTTTTTAAAAATATTTATTTATTTATTTATTTATTTATTTTTGGCTGCACAGGGTCTTCATTGCTGTGTGCTTGCTTCTCATTGCAGTGGCTTCTCTTGTTGTAGAGCACGGGCTCTAGGTGTGCAGGTTTCAGTAGTTGTGGCTTGCAGGCTCTAGAGCACAGGCTCAGTAGTTGTGGCACTCGAGCTTAGTTGCTCCATGGCATGTGGGATCTTCCTGGGCCAGGGATCGAGCCTGTGTCTCCTGCATTGGCAGGCAGATTCTTAACCCACTGTGCCACCAGGGAAGTCCCCATGTATCTTTTTGAATTATAGTTTTGTCCAGATATATGCCCAGGAGTGGGATTGCTGGATCATATGGCAATTCTGTTTTTAGTTTTTTGAGGAACTTCCATACTGTTTTCCATAGTGACTGCACCAATTTACATTCCCACCAACAGTGTAGGAAGGTTCCCTTTTCTCCACACCCTCTCCAGCATTTGTTATTTGTAGACTTTTTAACGATGGCCATTCTGACCAGTGTGAGGTGGTACCTCACTGTAGTTTTGATTTGCATTTCTCTAAGAATTAACGATGTTGAGCATCTTTTCATATGCCTATTGGCCATCTGTATGTCTTCTTTGGGGAAATGTCCATTTAGGTAAGAAGCTTCTTTTTGATCTATAGCCAACTTTGAGAAAGAGTGGGTGATGAGGGTGTGATAAAGAAGAGAAATAGAGAACACAATACAGATATTTTAATTATCAAGTCTTTATGGACACTGTATATGAAGAATTCTGATATATAGAAAAGAAGTAAAAGGAGCATCCTTTGCCCTGAAGCATAAAATCCCTTGCCCTGAAAGAATAAAAGAAAGGACATTTGAAGTGGTAAAGTCCTTTCTTTGTCCCTGGGCATCAGGAAAGGAAGAATGACTGGAGCCAAAATCATGCTGGTTTTAGGGGGTTGTAATGTTGGGCTTTATGAAAGCCAAGCCAAGAAGGTTTGCTGTAATACAGTGGGAAACAGGGAGCCAGCGGAGGTTTCGAGCTGGGGAAGGTGTGTGAGGTTCAGAGGTTGCTTTGGGCAATGACAGTGGTGGTGGCTGGAGCACAGGTGGAGATGGGAGCCTCCCTGTCTTCTTAGAATTAGTGGCAACTCATCTCTTTCTTCTCATGCAGCTGTCTCCCAGGCTGTTATCTCCCTACCAGGCGTACTGGCCATCTCAACTCAGGGCCATTGTCTCAATTCACCTCTCCCAGGAACTGTGCAACAAGCTCTTTAAATACATAATAAGGAGCTTGAAATTTCACTGGAATATATTTAGCCCAGAATAACTTTTTTGGTAGTAACAGTGAGGAAAGTTTTATAGAAAAATATGGCAATTGCCTTTTATAACATTGTTATCAAAAATTAAAAATATTCCTTCCACATCTCCAATTTGCCCTTCAAAAGATATTATTAACATATGATTCTAGCTATTTTGACCCTTTAAATCTTTGGATGTAAGGAGGTCTTTTTTTCTTTAATCTTAAATTATCTCAACATTTGCCCTCTCCAGTTCTTTCTGGATTTAGTGGAAAAGTCCATCCCAACTATTCCCCTCATTAGCTAATTGTATATTCTGATTATATATTCTATCTGCTTTGATCTAATTTAAGAGCTTTTTAAACTTTTCTAACATGTCTTTATAAAAGTGATGCCATATCTTCTAAATAACTTTAGTTGCTATTTTCTAATTTAATCTTTTTCCTCTTGGAGCTTTTCAAACTGAAATGTGTGTGAAGTATAGCAACAAGAACTTCCCAAGAAACAAATACCTGTGGGTTTTTTGTTTTTTGTTTTTTTAAGGGTACTGTACTTCCTTGGGTTTTAATTTCCAGTATCCTTTATGAGGTCAGTCTGCAAAGATGGCCTCCCAGACAGCATTTGCCCCTTGGACCCAAGTCTTTAGGGGACCACCAGGCCACACTCCAAGATCCCTTTCCCGAGTCACCGTTTATTGTTATAGAACTCACTCTGAGGCTACTTTGATTTCTTTCTCATAAATACCCAGGATGAGCCTGTTGAAGTTCAGTCTCCTTTTTTTGCCCATATTCCCCATTTCATCATGTGAGGCCTTACCCATCTCTTGGGCATATTATTCAGGTTGAGAGCCTCCAGTGTACTAGGGAAAGCCAAGTTAACTGGGAGATTTCATTCTTTCCTTCAGATCACTTATGGCAGTATCAGATGGGCTTGGTTCCAGCCCCGATTTCTAGGGCACCTACTTTTACCAACTATCTAGGGCAGTGGTTTGCAAACCCCGTGAACATCAGAAGTATCTGTGGAGCTATTTGCAGTGCATATACCCTTGGACCTTCCCAAGACCTAATGAATCATACTCAGCCAGATGGAGAATCACTCCTTCTCTAATTGATCGTCATATTTACATTTCCTTTTCTTACTTGAAGACATTTTTTAAGTTTTAAGGACAGAATATGTTCCCTATCAAAACCTTTTTTTCTGTAGGGGGGTCAGCAAAAATGAATTTCGAACATGAAATGACAAGTTCACCTGAGTTTTCTCCCCTTCTTGACTGATATTCCCAGGTGAGCCTCTTAGCTTCACTGTAAACTGACTTGTAGCAAAGCCCATCCTGAGCTGCAAATTTATAAATCCACTCATCAACTTATATACACATTCATCCCAATGAGGTAGATCTTATTGTTCTCAATGTTTAGATTTAGGAATGAAACAGGAGGGAAGGGGGCGGGGCACAACCTTTAGAAGAATGATGTAGCCCAAGGACACGACATAAACTGATTAGAACCAAATAGGTCCAAGATGGCAGATGAGTCAATGACTTCCACTAGACCTTGACCCTCAGTATACTCTCATTGTAACACATCAGCAGATCCAAGGCTGACCTTTAAGGTCAAAAAGTGGGCGGTGGTCCAATTCCTGGAAATCCCCGCCCCTTCCTAAAATAGCTAGAATACTTCTCCCACTCATTAGCTTATGAAATTACCCAGCCCTATAAAAACTGACAACCCCATACCCTGGTGCCTTTCTCACCTTCTGACATGACCCACACTCTGTTTGTGGAGTGAGTGTGTTTCTCTCTAAATAAATCCACTTCTTACCTATCACTTTACCTCTCACTGAATTCTTTCTGTGACAAGACATCAAGAACCTGAGCTTCATTAAGTTCTGAGACCAGGTGTGTTATCTCAGTTGAAAGACTGTGGGTTCGGGCTTCCCTGGTGGCGCAGTGGTTGGGGGTCTGCCTGCCGATGCAGGGGACGCGGGTTTGTGCCCCGGTCCGAGAAGATCCCACATGCCGCAGAGCGGCTGAGCCCGTGAGCCATGGCCGCTGGGAGAGGCCACAACAGTGAGAGGCCCGCATACCGCAAAAAAAAAAAAAGAAAAAAAAAAAAAAGACTGTGGGTTCAAGTCCCAATCTGAGGTCCACGGTTTCAGGAACAGCCTGAGAGAGTTTACATGACTTGCCTAACAGCACGAGGAAATAGTGACTAGAATCAAACAAAGTTCTTCCAAGTCCAAATTCAGTACTCTTTCACTATACTAGGCTGTTTTTTCTACTGATTAATATTTTTATCATTTTATTTTGAAATAATTTTAGACTTATTTTTAAAAATTACAAAAAAATAGGGCTTCCCTGGTGGCGCAGTGGTTGAGAGTCCGCCTGCCGATGCAGGGGACACGGGTTCGTGCCCCAGTCCGGGAAGATCCCACATGCCGCGGAGCGGCTGGGCCTGTGAGCCGTGGCTGCTGAGCCTGCATGTCCAGAGCCTGTGCTCCACAACGGGAGAGGCCACAACAGTGAGAGGCCCACGTACTGAAAAAAAAAAAAAAAAAAAAAAAAATTACAAAAAAATAATAATTCAAGGAACTTCTCTAAACCCTTTACCCACATTCCCCAAATGTTAACGTTTTACCATGTTAATCATTCTCTTTTCTCTCCTTGTGTATGTGTGTATTAATTTATTTATTACATATATGTGTATATATTTGACAGTAAATTACAGTTATGATTCTCTTTTATCTCTCAATACTTCAGTGTATATTTCCTAAAACACAGATACTCTCTTCCTTCCCCACAGAATAATGATTAGAAATCAGGAAATTAATACTGCACTATACTATGTACAGACATTCACATCTTACCAGTTTCACTCACAAATGTCTTTTGTAGCACAAGAAAAAAAATGTTTCTGCTCTAGGATCCATTCAGGGATTACATGTTGTGTTTGGTTCTGTGTCTCTTTACTGTCTTTGTTTGCAAAGGTCCTCAGTCTGCCTTTGTCATTCATGACGTGGTTAATTATGTAGGCTGTCCCCTAATAAGCTGGAATTGCCCTGGCAGTTTTGGCTCTCAGAGCCAGCTGGAATTGCTCAGAAACCCATGGCTTCACTGACATACAGCAGGACAGACCACAGCATTGTGAGGATATGGGAGAACCGATAATGATAATTATTTTGTAATATTTACTATACGCTGGGCACTGTTTTAAATGCTTTCCGTATATTAACTCATTTAATCTTTACAACAACCTCATGTAATCGGTATTATTATATTAGAGATGTGCAATATGAGAAACCAAGAAGTTATGACTTCCTCAAGGTCAGCCAGCCAGGAAATGGCAAGGCCAGGAGTCAAACCCATCCCCGCAGCCAGGCTCCATCTTTACCTTGAGCTCTTCAATAGCGTGAGCAAAGCCTGAGGCACTAAAGTGAATCACGCGTCCTCAGGCAAGCTGCTAGCTCTAACAACCTCAGTCTCATCAACTGAAAAATGGGACTAATACATCTGTTTCAGTTGTAAGGATTACACAAGATAATTTATGATAGCATTTGATATGTAACAAGGACTCCACTTTTTAAGAGTAAGTACAATTTTAAATGTAAACATTGAAAAGTTATCCGTGGCTCTCATATGGTGACCCTCAGAGAGTACTTTTTTAATCATTGAGGGTAGGGAGAAGGGAACAGAAGTTCCCTATTCATACTTTTAGAATTTTTGAGGGACTGGGGAGGGACTAGCTGCAACCAAAACCGCCTTCAGGGCAGAAGAGGCCAGATAAGAATGAGTCACAAAACACAATTTTAGAATGAATTTCTAGAAGGGACTCCTGCATCTTTAGATATATTAGAAAAAATGGTATATATTTCCTATAGAGAGAAAGGTCAGCACCACTCTATTCTGGGCTGAGGTGTAATTTCCTTCTAGCTTTAAAAAGACAGTTGTTCTCATTAGTGGGTGGCAGCAGAAGAATCAAGAGGTCTTTATAAGAAAACTCTGAGAATATTGGGTTTACAGAATTACTGAAATGTCTAGTCATTTCAATGTGAAATTTTCATTTTGTCTTAAAAGACTTCAGGTGTATAGCAAAGTGAATCAGTTATACATATACTTTTTTTTTTTTTTTTTTTGCGGTACGCGGGCCTCTCACTGTTGTGGCCTCTCCCGTTGCAGAGCACAGGCTCCGGATGCGCAGGCTCAGCGGCCATGGCTCACGGGCCCAGCCGGTCCGTGGCATGTGGGATCTTCCCGGACCGGGGCACCAACCCGTGTCCCCTGCATCGGCAGGCGGACTCTCAACCACTGCGCCACCAGGGAAGCCCTATACATATACTTATATCCATTCTTTTTTAGATTCTTTTCCCATATAGGTTATTACAGAATATTGAGTAGAGTTCCCTGTGCTATACAGGAGGTCCTTATTAGTTATGTTTTTATTTTTTTAGTTTTTTAAATTAATTTTTATTGGAGTATAGTTGATTTATAATGTTAGTTTCAGGTGTACAGCAAAGTGAATCAATTATACATATATATATATCCACTCATTTTTAGATTCTTTTTCCATATGGGTAATTACAGGGTATTGAATAGAGTTCCCTGTGCTATACAGTTGGTCCTTATTAGTTATCTGTTTTATATACACCTGAAACTAACAACATTGTAAATCAACTATACTCCAATTTAAAAAAACAAAAAAGACTTCAAATATAGCCTCCAAGCCCATGGAGAAGATAAACATATATGAAGGAGATAACTACAGTAGGTTCAACTTTATTATTAGTATTTTGTAGCCTATAAATAGATTTGAGGGGGTACCTCTGCAGCCCAAGGACTTTCTGGGCTCTGTAGCTGAGACAGTAAGCAGGAACAGAGTTTTCATCTCTCTTTTTTTTTTATCAAGGCGAGGATGTTTCCTCTGAGACCTTCTGTCTGGAGAACAGAGGTCCTTTACCCACCACCTTTTTCCTCACAACTGTTTACTTCTGAACTCCATTACCTGGAGAGCTGAAAACAAGTGGTGACTTGTAGGGAGAAGACAAAGAGGGAGAGAGGGGGCGTGGGAAGAGTTCAGAAAGGATTCAGGCTCACATGTTCAAGGCCTGCTGGTAGCCTCCTCCAGCCATCCCCACAGCAGAGCCCCCCCCAACCCCCGCCTCAACCCTGCCCCGAGGCTTCGGCCTGCCCTCCTGGGCCTCTGTTTCTCTCCTAGCAAGTCTGCCGGCTCCCACCTTCCACAGCCAGCCTCACCTTGCACCTTCCCCAACCGGCCACCTCTCACCATGGATCTGTTCATTGCTTATTTTACAAGCAGCCTTTTCAACCACATTTTCCACTCAGCCGATAGGAAAACCAGGCCAAAGTAGCCCTAGCACAGAGGCCCATGGCTGTAAGCAGAACTGTTACAGAATGGAAATGTAGGGCCCCTGGTTCAAGAATTATTAAGAATTTCAAGAGAGAGACAGTGGAACACTAAACCAGGCATAGGCCCTTCTAAGCATGTGGCCCTGTGTGTCAGCACAGGTTACATGTCCATGAAGCCAGCCTTGGCTATAAGGGCCCCAAGTGAGTAGAAAGTTGTTTCCCTTCTGAATAGGCTGATGTATTTAAAAATCGGTGTATTATTGGAACACTAACAAAACTGTACCTCAATCAAATTCAGAGTGACTAGATTTTATCTGAAAATCTATCTAGTATAATGGCACAGGTACACATATTTTAGTTTGGTGCTGAACTCCACGACAGTAGGATGGATAAATTCTGTAAATGTTCGAGCACATCTATACTCTGATTTAAAAGGAGAAAAAAAAAGAAAACTCCACAGGCATTTTTGTTGCTCAACTAACGTTAAGAACCACTGGAAAACAGACACCTGCACTCCACCTCCAAAGTGTCTGATTCAGCTACCTGTGGTGGAGCCCAGGCATCAGGAGCACTAAGCTACACTAGAGACTCTGATACAAAGCCAGAGTTAATAAAACATGCAAGGAGATTTCACGCTTGCTGCATATACTAGAAGTTCCTCTGGGAGAGTGGTGGACAGGGAATCACTAGCATTGAGACCCGTTTTTTTTTTTTTTTTTTTTTTTGCGGTACGCGGGCCTCTCACTGCTGTGGCCTCTCCCGTTGTGGAGCACAGGCTCCGGATGCGCAGGCTCAGCGGCCATGGCTCACGGGCCCAGCTGCTCCGCGGCATGTGGGATCTTCCCGGACCGGGGCACGAACCCGTGTCCCCTGCCTCGGCAGGCGGACTCTCAACCACTGCACCACCAGGGAAGCCCCCAGAGAGACCCGTTTTCGTTATGCACTGTACTCAGGGCAAAGACGAAACATTCTCTGGAAGCTTTCCTTGAGTCTACACTTGAAGCAATTACAGAAAATTTACATTTATTTGAATTACATGCTTACAGAATTGGCAATAATTTATATCCGGTCATCAGCAAAGGCAGGGACTACTCCATGGGAAGTCACGGTGCCACTGTGGCTTAGAGTTGGAAGACAGAGATTCAAGTTCCAGCCTTGCCAACTGAGCAAGTTCCTCAGCTTACTATGTAGGGAAGTCATGGACCTCTGAGTCTCAGGATCCTGCTCTGTATGGGGATAAGGGGACCAGCTTCACAGAGCTGGTGTGAAGGAGATGGTTTATATATGAAATTAGACCGTACACTGTGAAGTAGTTAATAAATGTAAGCTGTTGTTCTTATTTAATAGTGTTAAAGACAGAACAAATCCTCAAGTTAATCTTATTATTAAAGTATCATTGCCCATTGGCATAGCAATTGTATATTCAGCTAAAATTTGCTGCTCCTTCCTCTATGTCACTTCCAACTCATCCTAAGGACTCCAATGTTAACCACTTTATGAAACATTTCGTGTTCCCACTGGCAGTTAATTATTCCCACTTATACCTTAGCACACTATCGTGATTTTATTTGATTACATGGGTTTTCCTCTTTTCAGTCTATAAGCTTTCTGAGGACCAGGTCTCACCCATCACTGAATTATCATGAATGGGATGTGCTCAATATGTTGAATGAATGATTGACAGAGGAGGGAAAGAATGAATGAAGTATAGGTGAGAGTAGTTTAGGGCATTTAAGACATTTAGAAGCGTGAAGGCAAAACTTTCATAAGAACAGGGATCTTGTATGCCTGAACCCTTCCCTCCCCCACTTCATAGTCGGTGCTGGGCACATAGTAGGTAGCTTGGAAGAAATTTTCAAATCAAAGAAAAGGAGAAAGGCCAGCTCTAGGCACAGGTTTCCGTCAGCATGGACTTCTCATGCCATGTTTCACTTTTGGTAGTACAATCCCAAAGTGTCTGCTAACCTTATTCTATTCCCTTGCCCTCCAGAGGTTCCAGTGCTGAACACCTCCCCAATGCCTGATCCTCACCCACTAGTCATTTTAGAACCCCTGTTCCTAGGTGAAGGAATAGATCCTATATCCCATTGCTATAGGACTGTTCCATGCTCCTCCAGTACTTGCTAATTTAGTGACCATAAATCCCTGTAACAAGTTATAGGCACTAAAGGGCCACCTTACAGAGGAATGAAATATTTGATCCCTGAAGCACTTGAACCAAAGGATCCGTCTAATACTGAGTATATCAGACATTGTGGATAACTAAATAGGTGGGTTTCAAATCACTCAGTGCCTCCTCCTACCTGGCCTGTATGGTGCCAGCACTAGAGGAAGAAGATGAGCATTTCCTTGGAAAAGGTAGTGCTTTACAGACTGCTTGTAAGGGTGCCAATTTTATGAAGTCCCAGTTTTTTAAAGGTTTTGTGGTAAAGCAAGCTGGAGATAGTAACTCACAGTTTTATTACAATGTGGGCCTTTTCTTAGGGTGTGCGATTCATTTGTGGCTAAATAAAATAGCTGGGTTCTGGGCTTCCCTGGCGGCGCAGTGGTTGAGAGTCCGCCTGCCGATGCAGGGGACACGGCTTCGTGCCCCGGTCCGGGAGGATCCCACGTGCCGCAGAGCGACTGGGCCCGTGAGCCATGGCTGCTGAGCCTGCGCGTCTGGAGCCTGTGCTCCGCAACGGGAGAGGCCACAACAGTGAGAGGCCCGCGTACCACAAAAAAAAAGAAAAAAAAGCTGGGTTCTGTAGTCAATAAAAATCAGTACCTTCATGAGGTACTTAATCTCTCAGAACAGACCAATGCTGACAGTCTCTGGGAGAAAAATAGAGAATTAAAATATGAACCAAGATATCTGCCTTTGTCCAATCTCTTTGTTTCACATTGGGTAGGCTATGGATGCTGCTGATTGCAGGCTTCAGTTGGGAGAATAACAGGTTTATCTCTCTATTTCCTGCTCATCTTTTCCAGTGCAGAGCCTAGAAATGGCGGATAACATGTCTGGCTAATGCTAGTTTCCTCTTGAAGAAGAAAAAGACAGAGTCACATTTTCTCTGAATTTGAAACCAGGATCACTTTATTCACTTGATTACAGCTGTTCTTAAATGCTCCTTGGATAGTTTCCCTCTGTATTATGTTTCCCTCTGTCCTTAGTGATGGATTTTCGAAGTAACCTCACTTAGTTCTCCTCCATGGGCCAAATATATACTTATATTGAAGTGTTACTAATCCTTTAAAATGCCAGGAGTTTGAGCTTTCATTGGACTTTGAAAGATTTTAATAACTAGATTTTCGTCTCTGATCACTGATAATGTTTTTAATTTGGAGTTGGAGCAGTTCCCTCTGGTAATAAATGCAGCTTGAGCAGACAGGGCGTGCTATTGTTCTAAAACAGAGCTCAGATTAGATTTTGCCCAAACAGGTACAGAACCGAAAACCTTGGCTTCCGTTAATGCTGTATTTTGGGGCAAAGGTTCCTAAAGTCTAGTTGGCCTTTATTACCTTCATGAGTTTTACCATATCTGAGTACCACCTGAAATTGTATTTACTATTTTTCTTTAAATTCATTCACTGTGATACTTGAATACGTTTATTTTCCATCATGGAAATATTTATTTAGCATAAGTGGGAAACTAGTATTACTTGTCCTTAATTGAAGGTAATAAATACAATGAAAAGTTATTAAATTCTAGCTAGATACTATTGCTTGCAAAAGGTTCTGAGCCCCAGGCCCATCTCCCTTTATTTGAAAGGGTAGTAACCTGGGTTGAAGCCATACTGGCACCACATTGAAGCTCTCCTTCGGGAAATGTGATGGATTGAAAAAAAGAAAAGAGAATCCTTTTTCCTCTATTCAGTAATTATTCCAGTGCTTTTGATTCCAAGTGGTACTTAGCCAACGTGTGAGAAACACTGCCTTTGAAAAACTCATTCCTTTTATATTCTGTGTGAGGAATTCAATATTTGATTGACTGGACTTGTATGAAAACCCCTTTTCAGGATATAAGGACACCCCAAAAGTAGATGGCACTGTTCCTACACCCAAGAAATATGTCATCTAATAATATGAGGAGAGCAAATCATGATAAATGTGTAGCAGCAAGAGTTCCAGAAATATGCAGATACTTCATACTAGAATGTGAGTGGCAGAGGGTCACTCGAGGGTCTTTCCGGGGCAGTTAGAAGAGTACTTAGCAGACTAGGCAGCCAACGAATACCTACGGAGTCAAAGAACACTAACCACTACCCCAGTCTCCTAGTGGAGATATAAGCACTCTCATGGGCAGGGAATAGGTTGGCACCATCTGGAAAGGCTACAGGGAAGCAAGATTTGGACAGAATCTTGAAGGAAGGAATAGGCAGACAGCACACACATACATACACAGGTGCACATGCACACGCATATATGCACATACACACAATGTCTTAGAACAGAAGGTACAAGGTTCATATGAAAGCAGGGGGTTAAGTGTGTCTGACCGAGGTTGTGACCTGAGAACAGTCTCAAAAATACAAACGACCTTCCAATTTGAATAAATACTCCCCTTTCCTCAGATGTAAAGCCATTCCCCACTGCTTGTTCGTAAACATCACACGTTTAAGACTTGTGTACATTCTGCAAAAAGTGTCGATGTTTCAGCAGAACAAACCATCTTCTGTTAAAGGAACGATACCTTCCATTTCAATGTACGTGGAGGTTGCTTTTTGAGAAACCCAGCTTTAGGTAGATATGTTTTCTGTTTACGGATTTTTGCCGTATTTCCTCAGTTGTTAAGGAGGGCTCCTAAAATCTTTGCAGCTAAGCAGTTCCCTTTGCTGTTTTTTGTTAAATGGAGTCATTGTTTCTCTGGTATTAATTTGCCATCACACGATTTGCTGCTCTAGAGATAGCAAAGTCTCAGGTAGTATTTTTAAAGAATAAACAAGAGAAGCAGATTGGCAGGGTAATAAATGTGGGGCAATAAGGTGGGAATTTAAGCTGTTACTATTTCTGAACAAGTTGTGCTGTCACAGAAATGGCCATGGGCCTCTGGGTCTGTTTCTGTAAGAGGAGAGCGCAACTGAGGAGGCATTTCAGCATTTCAGGTCCCAAAGGATTTCTCAGGACCAGCCTGAAGGCAGGAAGGGTTGATGTAAGCGTTGGCTGCACAGGCTTTGTGAAAGGTTTCCATTTTCTGAAATACGATGATGCCAAGATTTTAGTTTGGGTACTTCCCATGTGGGTTAAGGGATACTAAATCTTCAGCTCCGTTATACCTGGAGAATGTTTTTCTGAAAGCTCATTTTCATCTCCTTTCACTCTAAGGCTAAGTTTTAAATATATGGCTAAATATGGACTTAGGCCAAACCATGAACCAAAAAGCAAGGTATAAACCTTCTTAATTTACTGAACCTCAAACCTAACCTTTTTTTTTTTTTCTTTTTGGCACATGCTAATTTTTTCAGTGACACATATATATACACGTTATTTTTCATATTCTTTTCCATTATGGTTTATCACAGGATATTGAATATAGTTCCCTCTGCTATACAGTAGGACCTTGTTGTTTATCCATTCTATATGTAATAGTTTGCATCTGTTAATCCTGAACTCCCAATCCATCCCTCCCCCACCCTGCCACCCCTTGGCAACCACAAGTCTGTTCTCTGTGAGTCTGTTTCTGTTTTGTAGGTAAGTTCATTTATGTCCTACTTTAGAGTCTACATATGTGATATGATATTTGTCTTTAACTTAACTTCACTTAGTATGATCATCTCTAGGTCCATTCATGTTGCTGCAAATGGCATTATGTTCTTTGTTATGGCTGAGTAATATTCCATTTGTATATATACTACATTTTCTTTATTCATTCATCCTCGATGGACATTTAGGTTGCTTCCATGTCTTGGCTATTGTGAATAGTGCTGCTATGAACATACGGGTGCATGTGTATTTTCACACTGCAGTTTCGTCAGGATATATGCCCAGCTGTGGGACTGCTGGATCATATATGGCAACTCTATTTTTAGTTTTTTAAGGAACCTCCATACTGTTTTCCATAGTGGCTGCACCAATTTACATTCCCACCAACAGTGCAAGAGGGTTCCCTTTTCTCCACACCCTCTCCAGCATTTGTTGTTTGTAGATTTTCTGATGATGCCCATTCTAACCGGTGTGAGGTGATACCTCATTGTAGTTTTGATTTGCATTTCTCTATTAGTGATGCTGAGCAGCTTTTCATGCGCCTCTTGGCCATCTGTATGTCTTCTTTGGAGAAATGCATATTTAGGTCTTCTGTCCATTTTTTGATTGCTAACCTCATTTTTTTTTTTTTTTAACTGAACTGCTAACTGTATCTCGTGAAGCACTAGCAGGAACCAAAATTTCATGTTTTCTAAACTGAGTTATCACTGCAAAATATTTCTAAACTTGAACTTTAAAACTTTGCTGATTGAGCCTGTGCCTCCAATTATTAACCCGGTTGTCTGACTGGGAAGGGGTGTGCACCTTGGTGTCCAGAGTCCTGACCCAGCTCTTGGCCTCTGTTGGGTAGAAAAGGCTGAACTTCCATGTGAACTAATGAAATCACGTGTTTATCTTTCAGGTTCAATATTTCTTCAAGATATTGGATAACTAGCAGTGTAGAAAGTAAAGAAGTCACAGGTTGTGGTGTTTAGACAAGAGTGAATCACACATGAGGAATGTGTTCATTCTTTTATTGTCCATTGTTTTAACCTGACTGAATACAAGATCAACAAGAGCACTGTACTCCTGGCAATTATGACATATGTTAGAACATGGATTTTGCACTGCAGACAACATTTAACACCAGTCTATGGGGTACTGCATTGCTTTTTATAAAGTCCAAAATAAAGATTTATTTTCAAACAAGTGACTTTGGTTTATTTCATACATTACACTTTTTCTCGCAGAAAAAAATAAAATTGTACAACTGCATAAATATAAAATTCTTCCACCATGAAAATGGTTAAAACATTCATAAAGACACAGCACCAGCAGGTGATGCCTCCAGAGAAAGGAAAAAAGGGAAGTGAAAGAAAATGTACAAAGCAAATTAATCAGCCCTATCACTAGCCAAAGTGACAGGCGCTCCAGATCTCATACACAGCTTCAGAACAGACTGGAGGACAGGGGAAGAGAAGTCAGGACAGCATTCAGTACAAAGCACAACACAACCCATCACCTTTGTGTGTGTTTCTGTAGTGTCACTTAAAATTTAAAGGGCAGTTCCCCCATAACAGCCCACCCCATCCCCCCAACCCAGACCCAGGAAAAAAAAAATAATAATAAAGACCTAACAAACACCACAGGGAAAGACTATGGAGTGTGTTAAAAATGCTCATCGATGGGCCGTTATCATCTTTGAAAGAGCCAAACCCAAAAAGGAAAAATAAAGTACCATGCCAGTTTTATTCCCATTGAATATTTACACCTTGGACAGCAAACTTTGCTCACATTAAGTAGAAAACAGATACGATAAAACATGGCTTGAAAAATGACCAGAGTGTGTGCACCGAGAGTACTGTACACTAAATAAAATACACAAGGCAGCAATACTTAGGGGCCAGAAACACTGCTTACTATAAGTCAGTTATGGAATCATAATTTACAGTAAAAATGGGCATGTCCCAAGGCTCAATTTTTATTTTTCTTTTGTCATTTACAGTAGAATAAATATTTTGTTGCTATTGCTACACTTTAAATTTACATTCTAACCTATTAAATGCAGAAAGCTAGTGTAAAGCATATAGATTAAGTGTAGGTCCCATACGTATTACGGTTTGTTCAAGACTAGTAGGTTTTTGTATCTTTTTTAACTTTTTTAAATGGCTAGTGGGAAAGATTTGTGCTTGTGATCAGCTCTTAACTTCAATTTTTACATCAAAGCGTCCCTGAAAACGGTCTTTCTCACTGTACCCAATGTTCTCACCGTACGCCTTACACTCTATGCGGATTTCCGTGTCCATGGTGAGGTTGGTGAACTGTACAGCCAGCAGGGGCTGCAGGTACTTGGGCTGCAGGAGCTTGCCGTAGTAGGGATAATACTGCAGCGGGAAACCAGGGTAGCTGCCCAGTCCAAAATACTCCACGGTTCCAATTTTCTCCTTATCTTCCTCTCGCTGGAAACCAGAGAGGAAATGAGATTTTTCACGGCTCACGTCCTGGATGACTATTTGTACTCACATACAAATGAGACTCTCAGTCCCACAAAGCAGTCTGCAAGCTACTGCTGGAGGAAATGGGTCATCTGCTGACATGCCAGCTCAAGCCCCTCGCAGGAGGAGGTGAGCACCAACCACTGGAGGATACGGGTACCGCACCTCCCGCGAGAGGAAGAGACACTCAGCCTAGTCCTTAGTAGCCTTGAGAAATGGTCACTAAAAGGAGGCTTTCCTCACTGTACAAATGGGAAACTGCAGCAAAAGCCAACTAAGCCTTTCTTCAAGCCAACACAACCTCCTAGAAATAGGGCCAGCACTGAAAGAAACTCTTCAGTGTTGGCCCAGTGGGTATTTTCAATAACATTACCTCCAAAAGTTTAACTATTTGCCTTTCATTTTCTTGTGTCCATTTCCTTTCTTGGTGCCAACATAAATTTGAACTGTTTGGAGATTTCCCTTTCTTTATTCTGCTTCTCTCTCTAAAGAATCCATCAGGTACCTGTCTTCAGATTTAAAGGGAATACACATTGATGGTTACCTTAATATTTCAATACTTTTTTTAAAGAAAAGCCAGAAGCAATTTTTCAATGTAGAATTGTCAATTAAAAAGAAAAAAAAAAAAGTTGGCCTCAAGTTTTTAACACACCATGTGAGCCAGAGAAGCACTCATGGGCTAGTTCACCTCTCAGTTCTGTAAACCAATTTTCCAACTGATTAAATTCAGATATTTCAGTTTCTTGTTCCAGTGGAGAAACTGACAGATGTTTTTATTTTTGTTACATCTTTCTGTTCTTTTAAGAAGTTCTACCCAGTGTAGCTACAATTCAATCGGCTGAGACTGTTTCCTGGAAGCAGTGCTTCTTATTTCCCATGTCAAAGTTTTACCTCTAATTTAAAACCATCTCATTCATTCTTCCCTCTCTCCTGCCCCACCCTCAGCAACTCTATAGGTCTCCTTACCTTGCCAGTGCACTGAACAGGCAGGACATATGGATTATACTTCATCACTGAGTAAGTCTCCAAGGACTCATTCTTGGGAGGCTAAAAATAAAACCCATGTTGGTCAATTACGTTTGTAAATGATTCCTTTAACTTCTGAAAAATAAAACTAGCTTGTAGCCCAAACAAGTACACTTTGGTCAACTGAAATAATAACAAAACAAACACTTGAGGACAGCAGAATGAATGACTCTCCTAACCAATCTAGGAAAGGTCATGCTGTGATTTTCTTGAAAATAAATGCCCAAGTTTTGTGACCACGACAATTAAGCTGTGATGCAGCCCAGTACTAAATGGAACTTCTAATGGCAACCATTATCAGCTTTATTCAAGGACCCTGAAAAATAAGAACCAACTCAGAAATAATGCTCTCTTCTCATTTGCTAAGATTACAATTAGATGGAAAGGTTGGTTGACATTTCTGTTTTTATAAAACTTGGGCTTTCCTCCCAAGCCATAAATAAATAATGCCATCCTTCTCCCTCAGGCATGCCTTCTTCAAGTAAGCTTTCCTCTTTTTTTTTTTCCTTTTTTCTTTTTTTAAATCTCCAGTGGAGGCCCTGTCATTTAAGTCCCAGTTTTGTTAGGCAAGTCCAGCATGTAAAATAGGTAAAAGTGGCATTCCCCTCAATGAAGGGGTCTTGTGAAGGGGTGACTCCATCGAATGGACCCATAGTACACGTTGAAAATTACTGCTGTAGTGAAATATGCAGGGCCTGCCTTCCTAGATCCCTGGCTCAAATCCATCTCAGGAGAAGTGTGATGGACATCTACCCGCTGGAAGACAGACAGTCACTTGCTTACTCACATCAGCAGAGTATGTGAGTCCTGACATGAGATGTAACACATACGTAGCCTAATCAAAGTCAGATAAAATGCACAATTCTCTATATCAGTAAAGGGCTATTTTTGGTACTGCTCTTTCTTTTGGAATATAAGAAAATGATCATCTAGATTTGATTCTTGGAACTTTCTGCCAGCAATAGATTTATCTTTAAAAATATGAAGAGAAAATACACATTGATAAAGAAGTTACCAGAATCTATCCTCAGGGAGTGAGGGAACGGGCACATCAAGTGAGATGTGGAGTAATCTCTGTAATTCCAACAACCAAAGAGTTGGGGATTTGGGATGCAGGGCTGAATCAGAAAGTGGCAATGGATAACCAAGGGGACTCCAAAGGAAAAAAAACCAAAGACTGAAAAGAAACAGTAGCTGAATTCATCACTTTAACAGAATATCTTTATAAATATGGGAAGAGATATGAATCACAACAGACTCTGTAGGGGACAAATATCATTCAATGTCTATGAAAAGGAATTATCAGAAGTGAGGGATTCGGAGAGCAAAGATCACGATTAGTCCTTTGGGTACACTGCACCAATTCCTTTCATTGCCAAATAGCTTGTTTATCTTGGTGAAGAGTTTCCTAGCAATATGAATATCAACTCTAAGTGTGACATAATGGCTCTCACCATTTTTCTTCGATTACCTCCTAGTCTAAGTGGAAAGAAGATTAAAATTCTGTTGAGAGGTACATTAATTTCTGTAGGAGATCCAACAAGCCAGCCAGGCAAACATCCATGCACCCACTCATCCATTTTTGACTCGTGGCAGTAAAGGAGTTTTGATGTATCCTTCAGTTATGTTAATAAAACTTTTCATCTCTACGTTGATTTTCTTTTGAAAATATTATTCATGGGTAACAAGCATTGTGGAAATAAAGAGCATATAATAGTTAATGAACAGAAGAGCCAGATTCCAGAAATGAAGTAAGTTTGTTCATATAACTCTGTATACTGCAGTCAATTCCTATCAGAACCAAAAATTACCCTCTTAATGGCAATGCTCTCATGAGCAAATGGGAGAAATCTTCTGTAAGAATCCACGCTTAAGAGAAAAGGACAGCATTTTTACTTCATGAGCTGGGAGACAGAATGAAATAAGCAGTCTTATAAAAACAGAGATAACGCCCATACAATTTTTTCTTCTAATTTTAAAGAATTGCTACCATCCCACCAAATGGTGAGCGAAGGCAATTTGCAATTTTTCAATGACCTCTAGTAGTATTTGCCCATTATAAGTTGCAATAATGGCAAAAGCCAATGGCATGGTTATAAAAGTTCAACCTAGACAGTATTCAACTTCTAATTTTGCAACGAAATCTTCATTCAGAAAAAAACAGAAAAACACATTTTTTCTGATGACCAGGTAATTATTTCAGATTACGAGATGATTTTTTTTTTAAAATACTGTGGCTCCTAGAGTACCAAAACCTGAATATGACTGTACATGCAGGTAGGTTTTAAATTGAAAGACATCTTTTTCTCTTTTTTACTTTTAAAGAGTTTACGTTATAGAATTACATTATAGAAATCCAGAACAGGGCCACAGGACTTACTTCAGAATTTGGCTTTGCCACACAGAATTTCTCTAACTTTAGGAAATGAGATTAATGACCTAACCTTAAGAATTCCAAGGTGGCCACAGAGGTTTTCAGTGTTACTCTACTGATCAGGCTTCAAAACTGTCACTGAGTATCCTTTAAACGTCTGTTAGGGTCTCTTTTCATACCAATTAAGGACTACATCGAATTGTGAATGGCTCATCTAAATTCTATGATTTAAAATATTACTTGCCTTAGGTTTGAAGCCCAAAACTCGGTTGAGCTTTATAATGACACATGGTTTGCCCTCTCTGTAGCCATAAGTTTCATCATTTATTCCAGAGCAATTTCCCAACCATTCAAGCTTGAACCTGCAGACTTTTCTCTCTCCTCTTTCGTTGTTAAATTCTCCTCGCTCTTTGAGTTCGCTGGGCACATCTGAAAATGCAAATGCCATTTTCACATTGTACCAACAATTCCCTGTGCACCATTGAGAAAGGACAGGGCTCTCTCTTCCCTGTCACAGTGACTTATTCTAAGACAGGGCTATCCTGCACTTAATGTATTATATCACCTGAATTAAGAAAGGATTTCCAGCAAGCCATCTCTCATCTCTCCACTGACCTTAAAATGGTATTTTACCAAAAGCAATAGCCAGTACCAAAGCTTCACAGTGCTCGATGAACAGCACATGTTTGGTCTCTGCCGATATTTCTTTCTTTAAATAATGGATGACTCCACTAATTAGAAGACTGAAAGGAAACTGGATCTCTCTTCAGGAGTAGCATCATTTGCACAGGTCGACATCAGCTCAGCTCAATAAAAGGGACGTTACAATTAGAACACAAAAGGACTGCCAATAATTTTCAGAACTGGAAGTTTCATGGTCGGGATTTCTCGGAGCTATGCCTCTAATTTAACATGTTAAACAGTATAAAGGGAGTAGGAAAGAATTGTTTTTCCTTTTCAACCACCATTCAAGGTTTAAAAAAATTTTTTTTTGAGTTTTTGCCTTTTAACACTGAGTTCTTATAAGCATTTGTTCAACTGAGAAATTGTTTTGTTGCATTTTTTATTTCAAAGCCAGAGAAAGAATAAATGAGAACAGAATTCAAGGTTAAAACAAAGCATCCTGCAGGAAATGGATGCAAATACCATAAATTATATACATATTTTTAAGTCCACCAACTATTTTCCCTTCAAATAGTAAAGTGCCTCAATTCAGTCCATCTCCTGAGAAGTGATTCACTCTAAGTATCTATCATACGGGCCTTTTAATTACTACAAAGTAAGATGAAAACCTCATTTAAATTCTAATGAGAAAAATTTAGTGAAAGAGTTTCTTTTAAATTACTAAATCTTTTCAAAATGACTTAAAATGGCAATTCACCCCATATTACACAACGGTCTGCCATTTAAAGAACGGGAGGTGATAAATGCTTGAAGTGAATCAGAAAAACTGGTATCACCTGGTAACTCAGAGTGGCATCTTGTTTTGGTAGGCATGACAACAAGGCTGGGAAATTCACACTCCAGGTAGCAAGGAGGGGGATGTGCGTTCCCGTCAATGGCTTAATGAAACTAAGAGCCATTGTTTACGTTCATCAGTCATTCCCTTATCCATATGATCAGCTGTCTAAGACATATTTCATTATCCGTCCTGGCCAGGGTCTCTAAAATATACCCTGACCATAAACCCTCCTCCATCAGTATCAGTGTGGTTATAGCTAATCACACCAAAGGTTCATTTTGGTGACAGAAGGTCCTGTGAACTCTTCTGTAGGGGACAGGGGTTTGATGGGGGGAGGGGGGTGGCGCGGCAGAAATCTGGAAATATAAGCAATTGTATTTCTCAAAAATCAATGGATGTAAGAGAATCAAATCTGTAACTGTGGTCTTTGAGTCTGAGTAGTAAAAACAGAGATATTTGGGAGTGTTCAAAAGTAAGACACCTTTCAAATACAGGTAAAAGTAATACTTGAGGCTATATTGTTTATTTCATTGTATCCAAGCCTAACCCATCAAGTGTTTCTGCTTTAAAACAAACAAACAAACAAAAAAAACAACTATCCTCTCAGTATGGCCAGAGTTCAATCTTTTAATTATTTCACGAGTATCTTTCAATCATTAAGTAACAAATAGAAACAGGAAATCTGAATTAACCAACCACAAACATCCAAAATATGTCTACTTACTGCCACAATCTTCAAAAATCATATCATCCTTCTGGGCCGAATCTTTGTACTTCTCCAGGAACCTAACTATGTTCAGTACGTATGCCTCATAGCTCTTGGGATCATTAGGACGAAAGGCAATTTCAGTCTTTTGGATCTGAGGAATCTGTGTTAATCCTAGAGCAGGAAGAAAGTTAGAAAAACTCAGAGAAAATCATGAGTGGGAAGGCAGTCAACCAAGATACTTCAAAAGCTGACTCTCCACGTATAAAACATAACTTTGCTAATCCCATCTGACTAAAAAGAATGGTTTAAATTCTCTCTCCTGTGAAATCCTTTCTCTGGCATTTAGGTTAAATACCTAAGTACCAGTGACTATGTCTTGATATCAGATGTCATTTAAGTTCCCCAGCAACATTTCATGATAAGCATATCTATTTTTTTATGAATGAAAACACTTCTTGCACAGAGAGGTTAAGTACCTGACCCAAGGTCACAGAGGAAGTGATGGAACCGGAATTCTAACCCAAGCACGTGGTCCTCTAAAGTCTGTTATCTTTCCAGTCCTCCCTTGTGCACTGCTAGCAAGCATCTCATGCAGGTGGCTTTTCCTTTCCTAACTACGTAAGACTGAGCACAGACATCGTCTTCCATACTCCTTTTAATCAATTAACTTATGACCACTGAAAATGCTACAGACTCAAGACTACTCAGCAGAGACATTTCTTTGGATCTTTTAACCTAAACTGGAGGAATATGGAATTTATGTGCAGTTACTACTCCTGCCTTCCATTCCAAACATAAGTGGTTATTCTGAGCAAGTCAAATGCCAGCCAGGGTAAAAACCAAAGTATGTGTACCTTGGATTTCCACTCTTCAATGGACCTTTTAGATTCTTTAACTTCTAAAAGCCTCTGTCATTCACAAGACTTCCTAAATAGATATTTGAACAACACTACACAAGCTAGTGGGTGGAGAGTCAATCACAACGGCATTCTATTCCAGGACGGCCAGATAAAATATAAAATGCATGGTTAAATTTGAATTTCAGATAAACCATGAAAAATTTTTTATGTAAGTATCTCTCGTGTAAAATTCAGGACATACTTACATAAATTATTCATGGTTTATCTGAAGTTCAAACTTAATTGGGCCTCCTGTATTTTTATTTGCTCATCTGGCAACTCTATTTGAATCCCCACTCCCAGACCAGCCCTCTTTGTGTTAGGCATGAAAGGTGCCTCATCCTCACAGTCCTTCAGGGTACCTCCATCACTCACCTAGGGGCTTGTTCAACACGTAGCCTGGCAGACTGCACTCAGGACCTGCCAAATCCCCATCTCTAAGGGTGGGACTTGGGAATCTCTGCTTAACAAGCTTGAAGAGATCCTAAAGCACCCTTGGTTTGAGAACCACTGCTTTAGAGAAGAAGAACCTGAGGGTGGCAATCGTGAGGTGGGTATGAAGATAATGACCTAATCAAAGTGGAAGTGATGACCAGAGTGAGACCAGAGTTCAGTAGGGCCTGGGCTAAATGGCCGTTATATTTTCTCGTCATTAAGGATGGCTTTGAGCTTCAAAAGTAGTTAAATAGGGCTTCCCTGGTGGCGCAGTGGTTGAGAGTCCGCCTGCCGATGCAGGGGACACGGGTTCGTGCCCCAGTTCAGGAGGATCCCACATGCCGTGGAGCGGCTGGGCCCACGAGCCATGGCCGCTGAGCCTGCACGTCCGGAGCCTGTGCTCCGCAACGGGAGAGGCCACAGCAGTGAGAGGCCCGGGTACCGCAAAAAAAAAAAAAAAAAAAAAGTAGTTAAATAATGAGGTGGGGGGCCCAGCTCAGGGGGCTGAATGGGCAAGTTCTGGGCTTGCAGTTCCCTAGAGGAATGGAGACGATGGGAGATGAAGACAAGCAACGTGAGGGTCTGGAGCCAGGCAGAGAGGGTGCCCGAGACAAACTACAAGTGACGTTAAGAATCATCTCGGAAGGGGTGATGGAGAACCTGAAGAATTTCAGGGGGAAAAAAAGCTGTCAACAGTGATGGAAATGAGTCAGAGAGGAAGTAGCAGAAAATCTTCAGTTAAAAATCAAGGTTACTACAATTAAAACATTTTTTTATGATGCTCACAAACTGTAGGAAACTGTATGACTTTAGCAATTTAAATATACCCTAAAAAATGTTTTTCTACATTATTTAGTTAGAAAACTGGCATTGTGATTATTTATTGTACAAAGAGGTCACATGATAAAGATGATAGATATGTGCAAACATAAAGTAAAATAAACAGAGGTGAGGAGAAGCTTTCACTGGGGTTTCCTGCCTGAGCTAGTAGGGTAAATAGGGCTTCCCCGGCTGAAATGCAGAATGTCTGGGAAGGAGGGTCATCGCTGGTTTGGGTTGTAAACAAGACATTTAAGTCAAGGTGATTTGCTTGGACCTGGGGAAGTGCAGAGACAGTCCCAGAGCCAGAGGTTTAACAGAATTCAGGGGGGTGGTATGTTCTCCCAGAATAGCCCTGGAGTCAGGAGAGAACAGAGCTTTGAGGGACATTCCCATGCGAGGGGCCAGAGAAAGGCAGCGCACAGGGCAGCCAGAGAACTCGGAGGCAAACGCCTTTGAATTTGTCAGGCAGGAGGTCTGCCTCGAACCTGGTTGAGAAGGTGGTGGGTAGAAATGGACTCAGAGAAGATCTATGTGCAAAGGGTTAAACAGTGTTTCCAGGCTTGGGAAGGAGAAGGCGGGAGAGCGGTAGACAGATGAAGGGTGAAGAAGATGAGAGCAACTGTCAGAAGCCAAAGAGCAGTCTCGCCTGATCTTCAGGTAGGAAGAAGGTGGGGAAGGACCGTCTGGCTGACGGCAGGGACATCAGTGTGATGAGTCACAGTCGTGCCAGCCATGGTCCATCTGCAGAGCAGGTGACGCAGCAAAAAAACAAAATGCTAACAAAACGTCAGTGAGCCTGGTGTGAGATTTGGAGCATCTCACCCAACAGGTTAAAAAGAGGAAAGTGACCCTAGAAGGTCACACTGAGAGTAAACACGGTAGGACCTAAATGGCAAGGTGAGGGTCACACGGGTCAGTGTTCCCTCTGGCCTGGCTTCAGCTCTCCTCCCCAGCAGCCCGCCTCTCCCTTTTCTGGCCGCTTCTGCACCCCTCTTCCAGCGGCTGTTCTATCTCCCGGATGTGTGTGTGAGGACGAGTGATGTACTTCTCAGATTCTCCCAGAGAGAAAAGGATAGCAGCAAGAGGAGGTGGGATTCTGCAGCGTGCTTTTCATCCCCTCCCAATGCCAAGTGCAGGGTCTCCACTATTAAAGAGACCACGTGACACGTGGGAGACCCCAGGCATTAGCTCCTTTCACTCAGTGCTGTGGGCCCTTTACTACCGAAAGGGTACTGCTAGTGAGTGAATTCTTCAGCAGACTAATGGAAATATGGATACTATTATTACATGCACAGTGGTACCCACCGGCCCAGAAAAACGTTATACACAGTTGGTCTTGTGTCTACCAGTTTCCAAGAGCCCAAATCCTTCAGAGTTTGGCTTACGATCCAAGCCCTGTCAAGCCTTTATGTTACCACATGAGAGAAAAGCAGATCACGCACACTTGAAGAATCTCTACTGTGCTCTGTACAGAGAAGCATCAGAAACGGGTGAAACTGAGAATGCAAGAGGTGAAATGGACAGTTAAGCACTGGGTCTTACAATCCTGTGACTTGCCCAGCTGGATTAGACCCTGGGCCAAAGTCTCTGCCCCATCCTTTGCATTTTCAGTGACATACAACCTTGGCAAAGGGAGCCCAGGAATGATGGGTCAACCCAGGGAGCTCGGCCGTATCTCGCTCTCTTCTGTAAAGTTTCCCTCTGGAATCTCTGAAGGATTGCAGAACTAATATAAGCCTTAGTGACTATCCTTTTAAGATACCTAACTTCTGATCTAAATGTTGCTTATCCAGAAAAGCATGAACCATTTGGGTCGAGGTCACGCAATCAGCTTCTCTTGCTAAACCCTCACCTATGGAGCACGTAGGTAAATAATACACAAATATCCAGGAGGCCGCCCCACAGTCCAGGGTGGCTGTTGCCTCCTTGGTGTGCTCTTCAGCCCCTCCTCACATTTCTGAAGGTCCCTCACTCTTTCACCCACCGTCTCTGCCTCCTCTCTTTTCTTTGTCCAGAACCTGCTGACCTGAGAATTCCTCTTCCTGGAAGCTATCAGAGATCAGTCCCCGCCGGGAAGGTTCTGTTCTGGATAATCTTAAAATCTCTGATGAGACTTTCTCTAAACCATTAGGAAAATTCCTAGTCATTTCCCTAAAGCAATTAGATACTTACAAGAGGCAGATGAAGGACCCTTGCCCTGATATCTAAATCCTTTAAACCATTTACTTTACAGTATCAGACTAATGGAAAGAAGGGATAGAAAGAATTAGGATTGGATTTGGCAACTTCTTTATTATCTTGAGTCCACAGGCAAATTCCTCAAGCCTGACCCTCTCCAAGGACACACAAATCCCATCTTGCTGACTGGCCTTCTCATTAGTTGTTTTCACACTAGGTCAGATACTTTCAGCTGTCCCTCTCCACACTGCTCACTCCTTAACAGTCCTTAGTTATAGCTCTGGATAAGGACGAGCTTTGTTTGCAGTGGTAACTCCCAGAGGCCAAAGATAGCAGAACACCCAATCACTAGCTTGTAGTTTCAAATTATGTTCCAGGAAACAGATCTATCTAACCTTTTGCTTCTTCAGTCTTCTGAACTTGAACCGACATTAACCACGCTGAGCTCTCTACAGCTTTGCCCTGATCAGACCATTTGCCTTAAATTACAGATTGATTATTATCAAATAAAGCCACCTGAAAGGATTGAAATGAGAATCTGGATATGTGAAATTTTAATATTTGGTTTTTAATGAGTAAGTCAGCTTAACATAAGATTTGAAGTTAAAATAATAATTAAACAAACAAACAAACAAAAACCCTTTGGCTCTGCATTTGCTTTTTTTTTTTTTTTTTTGCGGTACGCGGGCCTCTCACTGTTGTGGCCTCTCCCGTTGGGGAGCACAGGCTCCGGACGCGCAGGCTCAGCGGCCATGGCTCACGGGCCCAGCCGCTCCGCAGCATGTGGGATCTTCCCGGACCGGGGCACGAACCCACGTCCCCTGCATCGGCAGGCGGACTCTCAACCACTGCGCCACCAGGGAAGCCCCTGCATTTGCTTTTGAGTTACACTGGCCTCTCCTTGGTTCCCCATCTCCTGAGAAACAAATAAGGAAAACACTCAATCTTCGGCTTTAGTAGGTGTTCATAGCAGGAGGGGTCAGGGCAAGTAAAAGAGGGAGGGAAAGGAAAGAGAAAAGAAAGGCTTTTCATTAAGAAAGAAGTATTTTGCTTCCAATTAGGTTTATAATGTTAGCAGGCTTATAATTTCTCCATCTACTTCTGAGTCTGAAGTACTTAAACTAGAATGCATTCATTTTAACCTTCTGACAGTTACTCAAAGGGAATCCCACAGCACAGCTGCTTGTACCTGTCATTTACTACATCCAATAAATCACTAGCCCAAATACTCCAAATAGGTATCATTTTCCACAGAAACCTCCAGGAGGCAAAGAAATGCTTACAAAGGTAGCCATGCACACAATACATATATATCATGTGTCTCCTGTACATTCCAAGAGGAAAAGTAATTTTCAATTAAAAAAAAAAAGCTGGGGGTGTGTGATTTTATACACACAGTCATACATTTCTAGGCACACATATATACATATATACACACATACATACACACACACACATACAAACACACACAAATTTTACCCCTTCAAGTGCCACTAAGATATTTATGGGTTTTGATTGTTGCTTTTAATTTTAATTTTACCTCTGCATGATTAATATCAATTTACCTAATAAAATACAGGGAGAGCACAGGAAAAAAGGTGCCACTTGCCTTCTGGAAACCGGTAGCCTAAGCCTCACCTTCTGCCTCAGGTTCAGCTTTTGACTGTGTCCTGGGATCAGCTGACGTCAACCCCCCTACCTCCAGGCAGGGTCACATCTACTCTCCCAAACCCTCAAGAAGCTGCTCTTTTTGAAGAAAAGTCTTAGAAAGATGGGTTGCTGGGCTTTCTCTACAGCCTATTTGGATATTCAACAACGCTTAGTGTATGGAAATCTTTTCTCCTAAGCTAAATGCCATGCACACTGGTTGAAGGCCCTTCTCTGTTTATGGAATTACCCTTTATCATCAGATTTTTTTTTCCTGTAGTTGTATGATCATCTTCAGATGAGCAGAGAGAGAATTATTTAGTTCAGGGGCTCTATCTTAGATGTGCACAGAATTTCACAGGGACATATCTTCGATATTTTGTATAGCTCATTATTGTGCTTGTTCCGAAGAAGATAAATGACAACCCGTTTTATAATGGGAAAATATAAAGAGTCAAATCCTACTATTTTACGTTAATTATGCTTTTTTATCCAAGGCCAAACTGAAGAACAAGCACACATAGTATTTTGACTTGAGATATAAAATTTGCTAAGTGACCAATACTATCCCAAAACAAGACACCATGTTATCCAGGATATTCGATGATGTCTATTCATGTGTGTTATGTGGGGAAAGATACTTTTCTGGTCGGAAGCCACTAGGTGACACCTCCCCGCTCCCCTTCATCTCCCCAACTTCCCTCTCGTCTTGTCTGTGTCGGATAGGCTCTGGAGTCCTGAGATCACTAGAATGAGAGCACTGAACAAGCACAGACATCAAGTGCAACCCAAGGCATCTTACCACAGACATGGAGATAGACATGGAGGCCGTGAGGCTGGTGCTGTTTCCACTGCCGTCCTCCCCGAGCCCTTCCCTCAAGTGAGCGCAGCGGGAAAACCCTACGTGAAGCTTCACAGATCCATCTCCCCCTACACCCACCCCCACCTCTGCATGAAATTTATTACCTGCTCCTATTCATCACAGGGCTCTGCTCACTCATCTAAAATGAGCATATGAATGAAGACACATTTTGTGTGTGGCTCCAAGAACAGTTTTAAGTTAATTATAGACTTCCCGTGTACCCGAGCTGACTTATTAGTTGTACCCTTGTCTTCAGACATGAAGAAGTGGGTGAGTTGTGGAGGCCAAACAGCGAGGCTCACCGAGGAAGGGAACTTGGAGTTTGCCGCTCTCAACCCTTTATCAAACTACAGCTCTGGGCAGTAGCTTCCAGAAGAACCCTAGCGCCACCAATGCCAGTTCATCCACAGCCTTAAACCCTGGGAGTAGGTTGGCAGGACCCATCTGAGGGAGGGAGGAGAGGAGAGGGAGCCGAGCGCCAGGCGGGCCTGGAGGGCATCACATATTTATCGCGTCAGCTCACAGATCAATGGAATCTAACAAAATAGCTGAAAAACACCTTGTTGGCACTTTGAAGGAACAATTCCTCTGGAGCATAAGGAAGCCAAACATGTCCAATTCCCCCTTTGAAATTGAAGTGAAAGAGAGTAACATGGGTGTAATGTAGCTTGAAAAAGAAAAAAAAGCAATTCTGAGCTCGATATGATGACTTCTCAAAGATGTTATGGAAAAACCCAAATGAACTTTTTCGGCCAACCCGATACGATGAGACTGGAATTACAGTGCCTTCTGGCTTAATGGATTTGAGGACAAGATGTTTCCCTCTGCCAATCAAGATGAAATGGAGTCTGCTGGTGGTGGCAGTGTGGGCTGCGGTCTTCCCACCCTGTTTATTCTTCTGCCTTGATGCTGGTTACCATCTCACGGTAAATATGACCCTTTAAAAATGAATTCTAGGGCTTCCCTGGTGGCGCAGTGGTTGAGAGTCCGCCTGCCGATGCAGGGGACATGGGTTCGTGCCCCGGTCTGGGAAGATCCCACATGCCGCGGAGCGGCTGGGCCCGTGAGCCATGGCCGCTGAGCCTGCGCGTCCGGAGCCTGTGCTCCCCAACGGGAGAGGCCACAGCAGTGAGAGGCCCACATACCGCAAAAAAAAAAAAAAAAAAGAATTCTTCCTGCATTGAGCCATCTTTACTTCAAAGCAAAACAAAAAACCTGTCCACAACTTAACAGGAAGAGAAGAGTCCACATATTCATACCTGCTTACCAGGAAGTAAAGCAGTTGGGAATCTCCCTGGACCCCCTGACTGACACACACACTTTGGTTCATCCCACTGTGGCTCTGTGAGCAGCAGGGATGGAAGAGGAGACTTTTCCATTATACCACTGGCCAGGCAGCGAAAAGTGCATGGTCAAACCAGGGACGGGGACTTGTGAGCGTGACGGTGGGGTGGGGGGGGGGGGGGGGGAGCGGGCACGCTCGTGTGCCTCCTGCCCTCTCCAGCATGCTGACACCCATGTCTCTCTCCAGATCCAGCACCGTTAACATGGTGAGAAGAGATGCCACTGCCCAACCGCTGAGGACTTTCCTAAGACGGTCCCTCAGGGAGGAAAGCTTGGCAGGGGCTAACCCAACAGATGTGGGTATTTTAGAGGGAGAGATTACAGAAGCAACACAATGTCACTTGAACATTTTTCTTCAACATGTTTCCTCACCCAACTTCTCCCGAACACTTTTCATGGACAGCTAAGATTCTATTACCTTCACGAAAATCTAAGTGGCATATCATCTAAGTGTCAAAGCATCTCTGTTATATCATCCAAAGCCTGGAAATACTGAATTCAATATCCAAAAAGAAGAAACTGCTGCTTCCAGTGAAATGACAGGGCTATAAAAATAGAGATGGTTGTTAATAATGCCACCTAATGCCACTAGGTTTGCAACTATAAAGTACTATTCACTTTACAGATATTTATCATCTCTTTTAACCCTTACAGGTATTATTCCCATTTTATAGATCTGAAAATTGAGGCTTAGTGAAGTTAAGTACTGTGTAGAATGGTAGGATTGTGTCCAGCTCCACAGCCCCTGCTTGTCATTCTCAGGTCAATTTTACTGGGAACCTCTGTGTCGTGGCTTAGGACCTCAGGGGCTGCTTTCATATTTAGGCTTAGGCAATGTGAAATTGCCAACACGTAACCATTTTTGACATACAAAAATAGCAAATTAATATGTTTCGACATAAAATCTCAGTAGCCCTTGCCTTCCAGGTTGAGTAGGCAGATCTGTTCCAGTATCTCATAGCAACACAACTCTGTAAGACATTATAAGCAGTGATGGCCACCACTGCTCAGGGCAAGAAACCGTACATGTCATCCATTTTTTCTTACATTTTTCTTCCGTTTGATGATTTAGTCCTTACTCTGAGACTTTGGGGTTTAGCCCAGCATCTTGTCCATTGTTACAGACATAGCGACCCAAATGCACTGACTGCACCATTGCCACTACTTCATTTGGCCACATTCACACATGTTATTTAGGAGCGATCTGATTACTAGGTATTCCAGTGTGAAAAGGGCAGTCAAAACCCGGTCTGGCCAGGTTTGTATTCATGACTCAAGTTCAGTTAATAATAGCATTAATAAGTCTTTATATCTTTAAAGGATGGACCAGCTCTTTCACTCTCACTAGGTCCACTTGACTTAAACATACACGTTTCTCCCTTTAACTGTCATGAAAATACAGGCTGAGAGATATTAAGTTGAAGTCAAAAAATTGCCAGGGTATCCTTCCATATATTCCTTCCGTTTGTGGCCTGAAGGAATAGTTCCTGCCTACCAAAAATACAAATTCTTAAGATTTGCTCTGCAAGATGCCAGGAGGAGAGCTCGGAGGGTCCCTCAGAGCAGTCAGGGTCCACGGGCTGCCCTTGTAGCAGCACGTGCTCTGCCGACCTGGCCTCCCGGTTCAAAGGCCACTATCATTTTCAGATTAATGCCATGTCCCTTGGAAAGGCGAGGGTAAAAGGGGGCTTGACCTAGACTCTCCTGGCAAGGTGATGGGTGAGGGGATGATGAAAAGGAGAGGCAGAGAAGTGACAAAGAACTCAAGGGACAGGGCAGGGAGGATGGAGGACTGAGGAAGCACTTCTCCTATGACTCAGACCCAAGGACAGGGACGCATATTTCCAAGATGAGCCGCCAGCATTCCTCTGGAGACGTGACGGTTTGTCGGGTCAGTCCAACTGCTGTGAGGACACGAAATATAGGGACTCAGAACGTGTCTTTTAGGAAGGGGCTGGAAGGAAGGGGACGGAGGGAAACGGAGAGGAGGCACCTCGGCCGGTAGAGTTTCCAGGCAAGGTCATTTACAAGCCCTTACTTAAAAGGTCCAGCTCTTTGGCTGTTTCTTTTTGAAAGTGAAACTTCCCTTTCTGCAAAGAACATGAAGCATATTTTTAATTTTACTAAAAAAGACTGATACCCCAAAGTCAAACTAGTCAAGGACTAGTTTTTAAATCTAGGAAATTAAAGAAAATGCTTGACTTTGGGGTCACCTTTGACTTCGAGTATAAGAATTATTAGAAAATGGCATCATGATTGAAAATTAGCTTTTAAATGGCAAAAAAAGAGAAAAAAATAAAAGGTCTACACAAATTTAAATTATGACTAATGCTACCATAAAAACTCTAGCAGGGCCTCCCTGGTGGCGCAAGTGGTTGAGAGTCCGCCTGCCGATGCAGGGGATACGGGTTCGTGCCCCGGTCTGGGAGGATCCCATATGCCACGGAGCGGCTGGGCCCGTGAGCCATGGCCGCTGAGCCTGCGCGTCCGGAGCCTGTGCTCCGCAACGGGGGAGGCCACAACAGTGAGAGGCCCGCATACCGCAAAAAAAAAAAAAAAAAAAAAAAAAAAAAAAAAAAAAAAAAAAAAAAACTCTAGCAGAAGTGAATGTGAGGGACTTCCCTGGGGCGCAGTGGTTAAGAATCCGCCTGCCAATGCAGGGGACACAGGTTCGAGCCCTGCTCCAGGAAGATCCCACATGCGGAGCAACTAAGCCCGTGTGCCACCACTACTGAGCCTGCGCTCTACAGCCCGCGAGCCACAACTACCGAACCCGTGTGCCACAACTACTGCAGCCCGCGCACCTAGAGCCTGTGCTCTGCAACATGAGAAGCGACCGCAATAAAAAATCCACGCGCTGCAGCGAAGAGTAGCCCCCGCTCAACACAATTAGAGAAAGTCCACGTGCAACAACAAAGACCCAACACAGCCATCAATAAAAATAAATAAATAAATATATTTTAAAATATATTAAAAAGAGAAACCACTGCAATGAGAAGCCCGCGCACCACAACGAAGACCCAATGCAGCCAAAAAAATAATTAATTAATTAATTATTTTTAAAACATGACCATGAAAAGACACACTATGCTTTACTATCACAAAAGCCAGAGTCCAACATGTTTACTTAAGAGCCTACGTTTCACTGTACCAACCAGAATTCTTGCTTCAACCTTTCCACAGACCCACCTCTTTTAGGAAACAGTTGCTGGAAACTGGGGATTATTAAGCAGTCATTTTATATACTTACATGTTCTCTTGTTTTTCACTTCCAAAATCCCCTAGATCTAAATTTATCTGGAAATATTGAGGGGTTTTCTTACGGTAGAGGACTCCTTGACTTGGGGCTAAATACCAGTGTTTTCCATCTCCATATTCTGAAGATTTTCTTCCGAGGGACTTTCTCGTGCCCAAGGAGGAGGCAGACAAGGCTGTGACTGGCGGCTGCACCTGATCAAGGCTGCTCAGTCCCATGAAGAGAGCCTCAAGATTGTCACCTCAGTACAGCTGTTACTAAACCGTTGCCCAGGGAAAGTGTAGAGGGGACGCGTCATTGCCACCCCCAGCAGCAGGCAGCCTCAAGGTCACTGACAATGTGAGAACCCGGAAGTTATGCAACATCTCCTCTCTCCAGGTCCCAACAAAGACTTTTAGATGAGCCAGACAGTACAATCACAAACAGAACAATCGGTTGTGGCTGCTGTCTTGTCCTTCTGTCAGCGTCAGGCATGAGGGCAGTGGGTCTCCCCAGGGTTTAGTGACCAGCGTGGACATGCATGCGTACAAGGCAGGTCACTCAACAGTGACAGCACCCACGTCACCGCAGGGCACTCATGCGGCAGTTTCTCTATGATAACCTCTTTGTTGCCCTAAGTTTTCAGAGCTAAAGGAGACAGTTAACCTGCAAAGGGGGCCCAGAAAGCCAATAAATAAGACTCCTATTAAACAAACAGGCATATATATTGAGAAGTGAAAAGAGAGAGTGCCTTTGTTCAAGCTCAAGTTGACCGTGAATAGCAGGTGGAAGAATGGACCCCTGAAGTCAGGGTTCCTCTCCCTGGGAGCGGATGGCCATTTCAGAGCTTCTCATGATCCCTAAAAATAAATTAACCTTTAAAAATGGGAGCCAGGGCTTCCCTGGTGGCGCAGTGGTTGAGAGTCCGCCTGCCGATGCAGGGGACACAGGTTCATGCCCCAGTCCAGGAAGATCCCACGTGCCGCGGAGCGGCTGGGCCCGTGAGCCATGGCCGCTGAGCCTGCATGTCCGGAGCCTGTGCTCGGGAGAGGCCACAACAGTAAGAGGCCCACGTACCGCAAAAAAAAAAAAAAAAAAAAAAAAGGGGAGCCAGAGTGGTTTTTTATAGGATTTATCTGAGTCATAGGCCCCTCAAGCAAGTGAAAAATGTGCGTGAGAGCTGGAAAGGCCCCGTAATGATCCCACTAACCAAGCCCTTGGGTGGGAGGCACGAGGAGAGCAAGACCGTGGTTGGGAGTCACGGAGGCGGTGAGTGGCAGGCTGGGTAGAGGACCAGGGCTCTCCTCGCTCCCAGCAGAGCTGGGAAAATAAGATGTCTGCAACCCTAGGAGCTTTGCCTGCAGTGCACGTAGGAGAGCTGGCTGCAACAGACAGAAGTCCCGATTTTTCCTTCCTAGGCTGGGTTTAAGACCACACGATAGACAATTTTCAGAAGAATATTTTCGCAATTGAAAAAGTGACGCGCCTTTTACCTCCAGAAAAACTGAACTTATTCACGTTCATTTTACCTGGTGGAGCCACTCGGTCCTGATACGTGGGCTTAAATTCACTGATGGTGAGCAGCATCACTTGGATGGTTCCAATGAAGATGCCAGCCAGGCAGCCATAAAATATTACGTAGAACAGAAGGATCTTAACTGCAAGGGGAACAGACAGAAACAAAAAGGCTGTGATGCAGTCACATGCTCAGAATGCAAGGCAAACCTTCCCAGAGACGAATGCATTTCCTTCCTGGCTTCCCCTCCAAGCTGTCTTCAGAGCTTCCTTTTCCAACACTGATCAAGAGAGCGCATCTCATTCCCAGACTGTAGGGTAAAAACAGGGGGATGGGCAGCCCTCCATTATAGTGCATGTGTGTTCCGGGTAGGATGAATATTCAATCAGAACTAAGGTTCTTTATAGGAAATAATTTTATTCCCTAAATTAAAAACAAAATGCCACAGGACTTCCCTGGTGGCTCAGTGGTTAAGAATCCGCCTGCCAACGCAGGGGACATGGGTTTGAGCCCTGGTCTGGGAAGATCCCACATGCTGCGGAGCAACTAAGCCCGTGTGCCACAGCTACTGAGCCTGTGCTCTAAGCCCACAAGCCACAACTACTGAAACCCACGTGCCTAGAGCCCGTGCTCTGCAATGAGAAGCCACCACAATGAGAAGCCTGCGCACCACAACAAATAGTAGCCCTCGCTCGCCGCAACTAGAGAAAGCCCGTGCAGCAGCGAGGACCCAACACAGCCAAAAAATAAATAAATGTTCCTTTTAAAAAAAAAAAGTCCTGAAGATCATCAATAAAATCTAGGGCTGTGTTTGTGTGCTTATGCAATGCATTTCAAATATGACAACATACTTCCTTAGAGACTGATGTTTTCTTTGCTTGCTTATCCTTTGACGTTTCAATACTACAATCCAGGCTCTGCTGCTTCTCCAAACATTCAAACACCTGTGAGTTTTTATGCTGAGAAAGAGCAATGAATGCTGAGAAACCCAGTGAAGCTCTCCTGACCAAGTACATTGTCTTTCCTTTCAGGGGCACCAAACAAGGGAAAAAAAAAAAAAAAGGAAGGAAGGAACTGCTATAGTAAAAATGGCAAGCGCATTTTTATTTCATCTTCTGACTAGACTCAGACTAAGGACTGACTTGATAAGCTGCATTTTCCGCTCCCCCTAGTTCACAGGACAACAGAATGGAGGCTGAAAGAGCTGCAAAAGCCAAAAAAAATAAATAAGAAACCGAGAAGCCCATGGACTGGAATGAGGCTATCAGTTACTGGTTTACAGGGATTATCTCCCCAATTAGCCGCATAGTAACAGGCTGTACTAGGCACCACCGGGCAGCCCTGTGCCAGCCACTCAATGTGAAGGCAGCAGTGGGAACAGTGAACCGTAGGGTTATCAAATCTGAAACATGACTGCACAAGGAAGCTTGAGCGTACTTCTCAAAACGTTCAGATCTCCTGCATTACAGGCTGGGGTCCTTGGGAGATAGCAACAGAACAAAAGCATCATTGAAAAGAAATGTAAGTGAGAGAGAGAGTGGGGGGGGGAGGGAGGGAGGTCAGGAGGCAGTGGGTTCACTGTGGCTGGAATCGGCCAGGTTTGCCTTCTCCGTACATTTAAAAGCTCAACTTTTCTATCAGCAAATAAATAGTTCAGGGGAAAATCACACTCTAGAGCTGTTAAAACAAGCAAAACACACCAAAATGCTTAATCCTTTTTCTCCTCTATTAAAAAAAAAAAAGAAGGAAAAGGGCAAAGACACAAGCAAAGATAAGGAGAGACGAACAGACTGTACAGTCCAGAACTACAGCTACGCAACTCAACCAGTGCTTCCCGCAGGACAAGGGTTAAGGGCTGCATTCTGTATCCAGGCAGCAGTAGGCAAATGGCAAGGCTGTGACGTCAAGCGATCTGAAAACATTTTCCAGGGAATGCTCCTAAGAGGTACAAGAGTTGGTATAACATGGTCAGAAAGAGAACTGTTGTATCCTCTTTTTTGCTGCCCTCGCCTCATCTTGGCGCTCACAGCCTAACCACGGAAGCATTTTTATACTCATTCCTTGGACTCCAGATACCTAATTTTAACATGAGGAGGTACATAATTGAGGCTACGATTTAAAATACAAATATGATTATGGAAAAACAACTCATTCTGCAAGCACGCTGATTAAATTGAAGGAGATACAGCCTTTCCTATCTGCCCGACACTATACGCTAAGGGCAGTGGGGGGATTCTTCTCTTTTGCTCAGAGACGTTACTTGGCACAGATTGCCCCGTTGGTACTGTGAGGTCACTTGGTTAGAGTGGACGATGCAGGTGTGGCAGGGCCTATGCAGTGGGCTCACCGACACACAGGCTCAGAAAGAAAAGCTGGGCATACTGTACCAACCAGCCAGGCTGGCACAGAGGTTAAACTTTAGAGACGCTTTTTTCCTTTGAAGCAATGTTTCTTCCTTTTAAAAAATGCAAGTAATATCGAGGTTTTCCAGTGAGGAAACAAACAAACAAAGAAGGAGTACCCTTCAAAAGGTCACAGGCAGGAGGGAAAATGGCCTCTGGGCCCAGCAGTAGACATAAAACACTACCGACGCCTGTATTAACTTAATGAAAAGGGAGAAAGCACCAGGTGATCTGTGTGCTGCGCTTTCTCCAGCAGGTGACAGGCGAGGCTCCTGCGTCCATCTTGGTGAAAATCTACCTACAAGCAGAACTGAACCAAGGGCAACCTGCCCTGGTCCCAAGGGCATCCACGTTGGGCCCAGTACTACAAAGGTGGCATTTTCTCCATAGGAGACACAGCTGCTGCTACCCTCTCTGCCTGTGAGAGGCTCTGTCATTTCTTACATTGCCAGAAAGGAGTAAATGTATTAGTGCAAAATAAAAACCGGATTTTTTAACCCAGCATCTTGGAAAATGGAAGGAAAGATGAGACAAGAGCACCAGTCCTGATGTCTGCATTCATTAATCAGTGTATTAACACTTTGCTGTATGTGGTATCAAGACACAAACATCAACACACTCTCTCTCTCTCTCATATGGAGGTGCTGCCTTATAAAATGTCAGCTTACAAAACAAGTCGTTTCCTACTGCCTTACCCTCTAAAACAAATATTATTCTGGAAATGGAATGAGGAACGAAAGACATTTTCTGAGAGGGAAAAACACTAGAGGGCAAATTTTACAATATGGCTGGGGTCAATGCAGCCCCTGGCCCGTGACGAGGCTGGGGTCAGATCATCGTGGTAGGAACCTCCAGTGAATCTGGGGGAAGAGGGCCCATTCTGCTGTGCACCCCTCAGGCCTCACTTGAGTTACCAGGAGTTGCTGGGAGATGGCCCAGGCCAGGAGCTGTTCACCCTACAAAACACCCAGAGTTCTTCAGGCTTTCCCTTCCGCGTTAAAAAAACAGAGAGCTATCTTTCTGCATGAGAAACTATGGCAGTAATCTCACTGAAGAACAGAGTCTTCCCAAAACAAAATATAGAATACAAGCTAAAAGCCATCCCTTTAAAGACCTACACTTAACATGGCTCAGGGATATCTATGCTTCTCAGCACAGGTATGGGATGAGGTTTCACCTTGACTAACCTTGAAATGTGATGCATTATTAACCCTTTACTTTTCAATCAAAGAGACCCACTACAGGCTGCCTTTTTTTTTTTTTCTCTACAAAAATCGTATATTCCAGCTTCTTCCATTTCAAAATGTCAGCCAAGCGTTATTTCCCTGACTCATTCTCCTGCCGATGCTCACAGATCCTTCCAATCAGGAGCACCACATCAGCACCTACCCAGGGCTCCCTTAGTGGCTGCAGTGGTGGTGCTAGTGGTGTCTATGATGATGATGATGGTGATGATGATATTAGAGAAGAAGGAGGGGGCAGTGATGCAGGAGGAGGGTTCCCTCCCTCTCTCTCTCTCTCCCCAGCAGTCACGACTGTTACAGATTTGCCTACAACTCTGCCCTTCAAAATGACCTTAAAAAAAAATGTCACCCTTCCCGTGTAGAGAGGTGGAAGACAAGTAAGGTATCTAATTTTCAATGGGGGGGGAAAAAAAGTCTATCCAGCCAAGCAACAGGCTGCCCAAAATCTTATAAGATAACCTGCTTCTGCCTTTGTGCTATTTATTTCTTACACTAACCCTTCACCGTAATCAACCCAAGCTACTGATTCTGCATCTCTCTGTAGACATTGAAAACAACCAGACTTTGCCATGTTTTGGGGCCAAGGCTCAGAAACGAAGTCCTGACATGGTCCTGGGCCATTTCTGGGCTGTGATGACTCCAGGGTAGGTCATCGGGGGAAACTCTGGTCATCGCTACGAAATACTGCAGTGTATGGATTCTGCCACCATCACCGCCGCCCTCCCACACCCGCCTTTTGAGGTACATATTTAGACTAGAAGAAAGCTGCTATAATACACAACCTCGCCTGCATTCGATCCGATTACCCTCATGCGGTTCTCTCAGAGCCTCAGATCTCATTTTCAAGGACTTGGGACATGTCTGTAGGGAGAGGCATATCTAGTCTCCCACAGTCTGACCATTCCCAGGACGGGAAGAGCTCAAGCGACGCTCCGACAGACTTCAAATTACCAAGACCGCTAAAATATACATAACCCTCTGCCTGGCGCGCTCCTATCCCCACCCCGCGTCTAGCCCGGGGATTCCGCATTCCGCACAGGATGACAAGCCCAGGCCGGCGCAATCTGAGCAGAGCTCACCACCCGACCCCCTCCGTCCTCTCCAGCGCGCAGCGTGCGGAGCGGTCCGCAGAGCCTGCGCAGGGGATGCGCCTACCAAGAAAGACAAGGCGCTAGGAGCGAGAACTGCGGACCCCGTACTTACACCAACTGCCACCGGTTCTGCCCAAAAACTCCTTCTTCTCCGAGTTCCAGATGAATTTCTTCCAGCTGCCCTCCTCCTTGGCTTTTCCGCGGGCCATGGTGGCGGGTCAGCAGCTGCCGCGGGGACTGAGGGTGGGAGACTGCGGCGTGCGCCCTCGCGTCCTCCCCGGCTGCCGGTCGGCGTCCCCGGCCTGGCTCTCCGCAGGCTGCACCCGCCGCTGCCGCTGCGGCTCTCAAAGTGCCAGACGCGCGGTGGAGGAGCAGAGGCAGGAGGGGGAGGCGGCGGCGGGGGCGGGGGCGGAGAGAGGAGGGAGGGACCGCGCACGCTGGGCGGCTCCGAGCCCCGCACCTATTGGTGGGCTCACGGCCGCTCGCGGGCTCTCTTTGGTCCGCCACGCGCTCCTCTCGCCCGTGGGGGGTTCGGGGGCTCCACGAACCCGCAGCTGCCGCTCCCGCTGCCGCCGGGGACGCGTGCTCGGCCCCCACCTCCTGTGACCTCTGCAGAGACAGGCAGGGGACAGGAGAAAGTCAGAGGCAAGAGGACGGACAAACGGGCTGCCGGCCCAGGGACCAGCCACGAGCCGAGAAATTGGCTGAGGGCGCACGCCCTACCTTTACTATATACCGCGCCGAGGCGGCCGGGCGCCCCGCCCACTAGCGGCCCGGCGGGCCAATCGCCGGCGCGGAAGGGGCGGGGCCTAGGGTCCGAAGGGGCGGGCGCGGGGCCGGCACAAAGGAGCCGGGGCGGCGGCGTGAGGGGCGGGCTGGAGAGCGGGGGCGCGGAGAGGGGCCGGGGGAACGGCGAGCGGCGCGCGGGCAGCAACACGCAGCCCCCTCCTCGCTCCGGGCTGGGCGCATACTCGCCCTTTAGTGAGGTGCCCGGCACCTGCGTCGCCCGGCGCCCGGCAGACGCTCGGGGACCCCGGCCCGGCTGTACCGATCCGATCCCTCTCGTGCGCTCCCGGCCTCCTTCCGCCGCAGGTCCACCCCTTCTAGGCCCTGGCTGGGTGGGGGAAGGTCACTCCGGGACGCCTGCGAGTCGGCGACTCTGCCCAGCTCAGCCCCGCCTCTCCGCTCCTGCACCTGCCGCCCCCTCCGCGCTCCCAGCCCCTGCGTTTGCAGTTCCGGCCCGTCCCTCTCCTTCCAGGCCAGCCCAGCCGGCAGCCCCGGCTCGTGACTGCCGGGCTGTGCTCCCTGTGGGCGGCCTGAACCACCTCAAGCAGGACGATTGCCAAACCCACCCAGGGCGGCAGCCCGGATCCGGGGTTCGGAAGGGGTGGGAGGTGTAGGAGGCCGACCCGCCAGCCCCCAGTGAGTCTTTGCTTCGGAAACCAGTCGCACTGCCTGGTGGCTCACACCAGTCTAGACCCGGGCCACAATGTCTGCACATGACCCAGCCACCGAGGACTCCCCTTGGCGCCGAATCGGTGGCTGGTATTATCACGGACGTGGTTTTATGCCCCCTCGGGAGTACCGACCACTTTGTTCTTCTATAAAACGCCTGGGGCCAAACAGGATACGGGAAACCCAACTCCGATGGCGAGAAGGTGCAGTGCGGCAGTCCTTGGTACCCTTTATCCCTTCCCCTCCTTTATCCCCTGTGCCTGAAAACCCAAACTCCTTGGTTTCATCTCCCTCCGCTGAACACCTAAACAGCTTCACATGTCCCTCTCAAGGGAGTGACACAGCAGAAATCAGCAGGGGCGCCTCTTCAGTCACTGCAGAGAGGTCCCATCCCCAGGGGGCAACATAGCCCATCCTGGAAAAGGAGATTTCCCCTCCCCATATCCAGAAAGCCAATACAGGGGATGCTTGCCGGGGGTCACCTTTCTGTCGCCAAGGTCAACCTGGCAGGTCTAAGGACAACCTTGAACTGATGTAGTATGAGCTCTTTCCCACTAATCCTTCTCAAGGCCCACCTACCAGACCTGGGCAAACCTGAAAATTCCTGAAATGAAGAAGCAGCCACCCATCCACCCAGCCCCCAAGGGGCTGCTACATGTAGGGCTGGGTCAAGGGCAACCTTGAGAACTGCAGTGTTGAGAAAGGAAGCCACCCCCTGCTTTGCCCCTGCAGCGTTTATGTTGGAAAAGCAAGTTGGTAGTAGAACTGCAGGAAGAGGCTGCACCTGAAGATATGATGCCCCTGGCCCCCTCCCAACAGAAGTTACCTCATGGAGGAGTTTCCAGCAGGACAGGTCACTGGGAAGGGCATGTGTTATATTGAGTGCCCACTATGTATAAGACAGAGGAAAACTTGTGAGCAGAATCAGCAAAAAAGGATGAGTGGAGGGAAAGGTGGAATGGGAAGGGGTGAGGGGTTTGAGGGAGGGTGGGGAGCCCGCCTTTGTGCACACTCCCCTTTCCCACCCTTCACATCCCCACACCTATATTCCCCTCCCTCTCTCTCTCCCCCTCTCTCTTTCTCTCCCCTCCCCTTCTCTCTTTTCCAGTAGAAGTAGGTAGTACAACAAAGTATGCAGAGAAAGACTCGCATTGCCAGTTTTTAAAAAAAAAAATTTTCTTTTCTTAAAAAAGCGGTGTCCTACCTTAGCTCTCTAGAGCTATGGCAAATGCCAATTGGTCTGATCCTGTGTCTGGCAAGGATGACCTTTTCCTGTTGTCCTTGACCTGCTATCTTCCTCTGGGGGATACACCCCCCCCTCAAATTCTACCTCCCCAGCTTTGCTCATTCTCCTTCCCCTGCATGTAAACTCTTCCTGGGTTCTGACAAGCTTCAAGGGTCATGCCTTCACAGTAGCATCTCATTCTAAACCAACCTCCCCTTGGCTTATAGGAACCTCCGTGTTTCCACCCAAACCTGGTATTGCCCCTGGAGAGCATGATCTCAGCTCTATGGGAACCAGATTCAAACTCCACCTTCCACTGTAGACCATCTAGAATTGTTTCACTCATCTAACCATGTCACCAAAAAGAGCAACCTGATGAAGGGCAAGACAGGCCTGCACTCAGTCTTCCAGCTTCAGTACTCACTAGCTGTGTGACCTTGAGCAAGTCACTTGCTCTCTGCAGGACCCTTCTCTCCGTTGTAAAATCGGATACATTGTTGCAAGGATTAAATGGTAGTTGTGGGAAGCGCTAATAAGCACAATGCCTGGTGCATAACAAGAGCTATTAAGTAGGTAGCTTAATTATAATTAGCAGTTTCCACTTGACCTTGTCTAACCTTGGGGCTGTTGCTAGGACCTTCCCACTCTGATACGCCCTCCTGCCAGGCTCTGAATTCCCTTAGAAGGTCACCCTGACTAATTCCCCACCCTCTATGCCACCTTTCACCTTGCTTTCCAGTGTGCTTCCTGCTCTGTGACCGCCTCTAACTTGAGTAATGAATAACTTGAGCACACGGTGTCCCTTTGGGCTTTGCTGGGCTGGGCTTGTGTTCTGAGGCCCCTTCAGCACAGGGTGCTGTAGCAGCAGGTTGAAAGCGGAGAACGTGTGGTTCTCCAGAGGGAGGGGTGCTTCTGGCAGGTGGAGCGTGTGGCTGGGGGGGGGGGTGACGGGGGGGAGGGGTGGACCACAAGGAACTCAGAAAGCCGTCCAGTCTGTGCCTGTGGAGGTCTGGTGTTTCTCGGCAGAAAGAAGGAAGAAGGAATTCTTCAGCCCAGTTTCAAGGCTCAGGGTGAAAAGAACAATTTTTCAATCTCTTTTTCTGTGCAAGCTAGGGAAGTGGAGTAGTTCTGGAGTACTGTGGTTTGTTCTGCCTGAGACTGGTGCTGGGGGGAGGGGGTGTGGAGAGAGGGGAAGCCGAGAGCAGGGATGGCAGCTGCGAGGAGTGGAGGGAGGTTAGGGACCTCTGTCCAAGCGAGGAGGATGACAGGTCTAACTCAGGAAACAACCAGATGCACACTGAAGCAGAATCTACCCAGGGGGCAGAGATAGGGGTCCAGAGATAAAAGCAGGAAAGGGCGGTCTAGTTTGTAGCAACATGACCAGTCAGAAGCCGGGCTGGGAGAAGAGGCAGAACCGATCAACCCCAGGCTGTCAGCTACTTCTGCTCAGATCACGGAGGCTAACGTGGAGGTTTACCTGCCTGTGAAAGAGAGGCTGCAGCTTGGCAGGCTGCGTGAGGGAGATCCAGATCTGAAAAACAGAACCGCCCCCAGGCTACTGGCTCTCTGAACCCCTTGGGCAAACATAACACAGTCTGCTCTGCAGAGGGCTCAGGAGGGCTCAGCCTCCCCATCCCAAGTTCATGCACGTGCTCACGGACAGCAGGGTTCTGTTCGGCCAGGCCTAGAGTATTTTAAGTCCAGAGTGGAGGGGGTGAGGGTATGTGTTGCATGGTGACTCATCCTGGCAGCAGAAACTGTATGCAGTGTTGAGGAAAATGGCTCAATGGCAGCTCTGTTTGCAATGGAAAGCAGCAAGAATGCACAGCTCTGCAATGAAGGCCAATGTCTGGGAGAGAGAAGCACTGGGCAATGGCCCCGGACTGGTCACAGTGGCGGGGACATGGGTGGATGCCTGCTTAACACCTCACACAGCCCACACAGCCCCAGGATGAGCACCCTGACCACCCATCATAGCAACCTGAGTGTTCCACAAGGCATCATTCTGTGCTTCACCATGGACTCTGCGTGTTTAATAGAAGAACATTCTCTGGAAATGGTTCTGAGACCCTGAATGGGGACTGGAGTATAACAGTCTAGAAATATCCCTCCATTACTTTCATTTAAGGTCATTCTGGCACTTTGCTGTTTCAGTGGGTCTGGAATTGAATTCTTGTCCTTGTTGAGAACATAGTAAGAAAATAATGAAAAGGGATGTTTTCTTTTTTTTTTTTTTAAGCAAGACCCATCTGGGTCTGTTCCTGACATCACTGGAAGTGACAAGTTACCTGTGTCACCTTGGTCACCAGGCCCTGGCAGGCAGACTTCCAAAAGTTGCTTTCTGTTACACTGTTTCCTAACTCGTAAGTCAGGAAACTTAAATCCAGAAAGCGTGCATGGTGTAATGAGACTTGCCTGTTTTCTCTCCACCACCCCTGTCCTTTGCCAAGTTGCTATTAGGTGTGTAGATGGTGGAGGTGACCATAGTAGAGAGAAGAGGACACAGAGAACATGATTTTTTGGTTTTTGCTCTGGCAGGACCACAGAGGTTCATGGTCTCTGCAAATATTCCTGATGTGGTGGGCAGTAGGGAATGAAGGTCTGGGAGGTGTACTGCTAAACTATTCTTAGAGCTTTCAGAGTTTACTTGTTCCTTTGTACTTCCCCAGTGCGGGGCAAGAGGTTGAATTTTCTTTTACCTTGGAAAAATGTCTGGTGCCAGCCAGTGCATCCTAGGCTTTAGAAAATAAAATTCCTTTCCTGTATTTTCCATCTACTTAAAAGGTGACAAGTGGACACCCCTCTGAGAGCCTAAGCTCAGTGAGGGGAGGTCCCATTGCAGCATTTTACTGTCAGAGAGGCATGGTCTAATTGGCCTCGGGGACAGGTATAGATGGGATGAGAATCCGGGGCATGTTATGATCCTTTTTTTTTCACTGGACCACTTACTTGAAGTCTTCCAGGGATGAGAGGGAATGTCTATTTTATGGTCTGCTTAATTTTCAACTTCTTTCTGCTCCTTAATTGCAGACCTGGCAGGCAGGTCCTCAATTTGGGAGGCATCACGGATGAATTCACTGTGTATAGTGCTTCTGGAAATAATGTCCGAAGTCCTTGAGTCCAGAATCCCTTCTCCTGGAGATAAGGTCAACAAGCCTCTAGTTGGAACAGCTCCAGGGGCCGCGTCCTCCCTCCCCTGCAGTGGAACGGTCCACTGCTGGGAAACTCGGAACTAAAACCCAGCTCCTTGTAACTCCTGCCCAATCCTGGTTCTCTCCTTCAAGGGACAGGATGCAAGTCGGGTGCATCTTCAATGTGTCAGCTCTACGTATATTGATACCTTTCACAGTAAAAAGTCCCCAGTTTCTTCAGTTCATGTAGGAGCTGGTTTCTGATCTCCTCATCATACTAACTCCTTTCCCCTGCACAATTTCCCATTTGTTGGCGTCCTTTTTTAAAGCAAGTACCCTGGTTCCAAGGAGCGCAGAGTCCAGTGGAGATCATTTTGGATTGTGATCAGGACACTATCATTTTTTTAATCAATTACTATCCTCCCGACACTATGCCTTCATGGTTTTACTGAGCTAGGTCTTTTTTTTTTTTTTTTTTTTTTTGCGGTACGCGCTCCTCTCACTGTTGTGGCCTCTCCCATTGCAAAGCACAGGCTCCGGACGCGCAGGCTCAGCGGCCATGGCTCACGGGCCCAGCCACTCCGCGGCATGTGGGATCTTCCCAGACCGGGGCATGAACCCGTGTCCCCTGCGTCGGCAGGCGGACTCTCAACCACTGCGCCACCAGGGAAGCCCCTATGAGCTAGGCCTTTTTAACACTGAAGTCAGATAAACGTTTTAGAAAAAGCTCTTGCAAAAAAAACAGAGACACCCCCTCCCCTTGAAGTCTAGCTCAAGGAAAATGGCTACACATGGAGCAGTCAGGGCAGGGGGACACCCGACCCTGGGCTCCAGGGCAAAATGCTGCAAAGGCTGACCTTGAAGGGACTGTTCTGGGCAGGTGCTGGGCCGGAGTCTGGAGGTCTTTATTCTAGCGTCCCCATCGAAGTGACTCAGCAGCATTCTGCAGGCTTTCTCACCACCACTTGACTTCCTCAGCGGCCCCCAGTGCCTAGTTTTGGCCCACAGGCAGGTCAGCTGGCTAAGGCTTTTATGGTCCTACGTTTCTCATGCTCCTGAAGCTGCAGTTCCCACTGCTAACTGGCAACGGCTTACTTTGCTCTCAGTCTTAATCCAGGTGGGGGAGTCAGGTTGGCACAGATCCCGTTTTCACAGGTCAGAGGTTGCTGGGAAACCTCAGCATTGACCGTCTTGGCCTCGGTTCCTCCCCGCTCCCCGCCCCCCATGTGGCACCTGCTGGTTGAAAGGGCTGCATAGCTGTTGGCTGGCATGAGACAGACGCACATGCCCAGATAGGCAGGCAGACAGGTAGGCAAACAAACGCATAGAAGAACCTTATACACCCTATAAAATTTGCCTGATTTTTTTTTTCTTTTAGAGGTACTGTAACTTTCCACACCATTCTAGAAAGACTACATTTTAATGTGGCTATTTTGTAGGAGTCAAACCAAAGGGGAGAAATGAAAAAAGACTGTTTTGCATTTATTTTACTTGGAGAAGGAGCTGGGAGGCAGAAAAAATGCAAAAAAAAAATGTATAAACTGGATTACAATTTCATTTATTTCATTTATACTCATTTCTACACTGAGTAATAAGGAGCAGATCCTTTAGGCAAATGGGCTGTTTGCAGCATCTGTATCATAGCTAGCTAAGAGCTTGTTTTTTGCATTAATGAGTGATAACATTCAGTCTATCATACCTACCATCTACATGGCCTTGCACCCACCGATCATGGAGGGTAGGCCCCCTTTGCTGGAGTTTTAGAAATGCATCCTGAGTACCAGATGGCCTTCTGTCCAGTCACATGACATGACACTACCTGCCAAGGTGCTTGACTTCCTGGTTCCAAAAGTTATTGCCGTGTCTTTCCTCACAGTAACACATAAATGAGTGGAATGATGACCAGGGTCACTGAGCCCTGGCTTTCCCAAGAGCTCTTGTTCCCTTTAAAGCTTCTGGCATCATATTAGAAGCTACACTGGCTAATAATAACTCTGTTTATCAAACATGATAAGTCAGCCACTATGCCAAGTATTCAATATGGATTACCTTTTCTACTCTGTATTACCTGTTTAAGAACTTCATGAGGTAAGTCCTATGATGGTTAATTTTACATGTCAACTGGACTGGACTAAAGGATGCCCAGATGGCTGGTAAAATATTATTCTGGATGTGTCTGTGAGGGTATCTCTGGAAGAGATTAGCATTTGAATCAGTAGACTATGTAAAGAGGATCACCCACACCAAAGCAGGTGGGCATTGTCCAGCACGTTGAAGGCCTGAGTAGAAGAAAAAAGCAGAGGAAGGGCAAACTCTTTCTCTTTGCTTGACTGGGACATTTATCTTTTCCGGCCCTCAGACACTGGTACTCCAGGTTCTAGGGTTTTTCAGACTCAGACTGGGACTTAAACCTTTGAGTTCAGACTGACTTACCGCTGGCTTTCCTGGTTCTCCGCTTGCAGATGGCAAATCATGGGACTTTTCAGCCTCCCAAAACAGAGTGAGACACTTCCTATAATAAACCTCCTCTTATAGATATATCTCTATATATCCTATTGGTTCTGCTTCTCTGAAGAGCCCGGACTAATACACTCCTATTATTGTTATCTTCATTTTACAAACAAAGCAACTAAGTCTCTCATATAGATTAGATCCCTAAGGCTAGCAAGAAGGAAGCCCATATTCAGACCCAGGCAGCCTGGCTCCAGAGCCTGTGCTCTGAACCACTAGGCCTAACTGCCTCTTCAGAAGGAAGATGTGTACATATAGAAAGTACAAGCGTACCTCATGGCACCAAATGGGTGGAATCATGTAAAGCTTCTTCTTTTTTTTTGTACATGTCAAAAGCTCTCCGAGATAATGTAAGTCTCATTGGGTCACAATGTAAAGAAGCCTGTCTTGGATTCATGTACTTATTCATCAATCATTCATCGATTGCCTACTGTGTATATAGCATAGCCTTAGACACCGAGGGAGTCACAAAAGACAGAGAAGATGTCTGGACCTTTTAGCAGCAGACCATCGAGTCAGTGAGGCCAGATACACAGGAATGAGCAGATAACAATGCAGGGTAGTAAATGATCATGTTCCACAATGGATACCACAAACAAGAGGGACAATAGAAATTCAGAGATGAGAGATACCCCTTTTGGAAGAGGTGGGCCCTGAATAGGATCCCAACAACACTGTGAGAAGAAGCAGAAAAGAAGGAACACTCCTTCACTCATTCACTGAATATCGGTAACCTTACCGTGTGCTGGGTCACTTTGCTGGTCACTAGAGGGTCGAGATGGTTAAGCAGCTTATTCTCTCATGTGGGGACAGCCTGATATTTGCCAAGGGCGCTAGGAGAGAACACAAGAGAGGGACCTCCTGAGAGCTGGGAAGGCTTCCTGCAGATGGTGGCATCTGTACCAGGAAGAGTTAGCCTGTGAGGGGAAGTGAGGGGAAGGCCATGGCAGGCGGAGGGGAAGCCTGTGCAAAGGCATGGAAATGTGGGCTATGTTTAGGAAGGGTACATGGAGGGAATGCCTGGGACAAAGATTTTTTTTAATAGAGAAAAGATGCGACTTAGAGGTATAGGGTCTGGACTGCCCTTTCTACAGGAAGAAAAAGAGCGGAGCAGATCAGAGTCCATCGGAGAATTGTGACTTCATTCCCAACACTCTGACATTCATCAGGGTAGGAAGGAAAAGCTACTCCTTCCGTCCCTCCAGCATCTGAAATCAGGTCTGTCCCTCACTGCGTCTTCATTGCTGAACTCCCTTGGTTGAACTGGGTGACGCCCAGGCTCTGTGCCACTGCATCCAACAGGAAAAGTCAGACTAAATTTACCATAAGGCATCATTTCCTTAAAAGAGAGCACCCTTCCTCCCTTTACCTCTCCCAGGGCCTCTGCATAATATCTACTTAAGGGAATCTGGACATTCCCAGAAAATGGCCTTTCTTTTCTCTGCAGGACAAACTTTTCAAATGAAATCAGAATTAGACTGAAGAAAACCAGGCAGCAGTCTCAGAGGTGTCATATTTGACACCTACTGAGACTCCCATTTTCTTTTTTTAAAATTTGTTATTTTTATTTTTTTATCATGTAAATTTTATTTTATCTATTTTTTTATACAGCAGGTTCTTATTAGTCATCCATTTTATACACATCAGTGTATACATGTCAATCCCAATCGCCCAATTCATCCCACCACCACCACCGCTCCCGCCACTTTCCCCCCTTGGTGTCCTTACGTTTGTTGAGACTCGCATTTTCTTATTTCATAAGAAGCGGGATGTGAAAGGGAAGCGCTGTTACTCTGAGGTGATTATTCTCCCCATCGAACACGGGGCTGAGGGAGGGGGTGTGTCCTCCTCTCTGCCAAGGGTGAAGCAAAAGACATTTCTGTCCCTCCTTCAATTAGAAATTGAGCACTTTCCCCCCCCACACACACCAATCTTTTACATATTGTTTTGGTTCTCTGACTCTCCCCACACTACGGCTGAACGGAAAGTTGTTTAAATATCTTTCTGGAGTTTGCTCGAGACCCTAAACTTCATATACATTATAGACCTGTGGAAAATTGTGTTGCAAGTTCCAAACAAGTAATAAATAGACTTTAAAAACACAACCTGTTGTTGGTTAGATGAAAACTCTCCATCCTAATAACAATTTCCCTTGACAGGCAGAGTGGGCACAAGGCTTGGGGGAGGCCTAGCATGTCTGGTCTTAGAAACTCTACGATTTGTGAGGGAACTTAGAGGTTATTTTTCAAGTGAGGAAGCAGAAGCCCAGTGAGAGAAAATAGCAGGAGAGCCTGTGGCTGGACGGGCTTCAGGCCAAGGCCTCGTGCCCCTAGTCCATGTCCATTTTCCATCTTATAATTCAGCTTGGGTTGGCCTGAAGAAGCAGCCACACATGAAGATGGAGAATATTGTTGCCTACATTTGAGGGACCCCAAGAAGCAACTTCACTGTGATCCTCCATTAAAAAAGAAAAGAAAGAAAAATCTTCCATGATGGTTTTATCAGTTAGAGTTAGGTTTGGCTGTGAGTAACGGAAGCCCAAAATAACCATGGCCTCAACAACATAGGATTTGTTTCCCTCTCACTTACAAGTCCGGAGGAAAGCAGTCCAGGAATGGGGACATGGCTGTATTCTATTACATCCTTAGGGATTTGGGCCTCTTCCAGCTTACCTTTTTACTATCCCTCCTATGTGGCCCTCGCTCTCACGGGCCAAAGTGGTGCCTAGGACGGCAGTCTTCCCAGCCAGGCTAGAAGAGAGGACAAAGAAGAAAAGGCAAGATGTAAGTGCCAACTTCCCTTTATGGAAACATCCATCCAGCAGCTGTAACACGACATGCCTGCTCCCATCTCACTGGTCAAATTTGGCCTCAGGGTAATACTTGGCTATAAGGAAAGATGAGAAATATGGTCTTTATTTTGGGCACCATGGGCCCAGCTAAATATTATAGGGTCGATCCCTGTCTCCACCACAATGATACAGAGGAATTTGACACATATTGATTTGTTCTTTTGAGTTAGTATTTTCCAGACCTTTTTCAAAATACAAATCCTGGGATGGCTGCCATTATCTATGTTGTCCAATGAGAATATCAAATCTCTTTGTGGTAAGAAAGGCGAGCCACTGTAAGAGCAAACCATTAGAAAAGTCCAGGTCACTGGGATCAGAGGAAGTGGCTCTGGAAGAAGCAGCAGGGGAGTACAGCTGGAAAAGATCTCAAAATGAGTGTGCAGAAAACAGATGCATATAGAGAGTGCTATGGGCATGATCTGTGACTCTGCCCTATTGGCAAAGGCTGGATCTGTTGATATTCTGCCCATCTCCTTTCTCTACTTCCTATGGCAAACAGTGGATTCAATCTCCTCCAGCCTCTCTGGGGGCTGTGGGATTTAGACAGCTGTTGCCTAATCTTAGTATGAGTTGTGGTGGCACAGGGTGTGTGATTTATCCAGACCCAGCATGCCAGCCGCCCTGCCAGTTTTAGCCTGTTAACTGATAGTGGGTCTTAGAGCAGCTCACATTTGGCTGCAAATTAAGAGCCACTTCCAGCAAATCCATAATTCTTCAGTTTTATCAGCCTTCTGAAAGGATGGCATGTTCGTTTTGAAGTCTTGATTGGGGTTGGCCAACATTGGACTACACATTATTGAGTCCCCAGGGTAACTTTTGGCAGCTCTTCAGACTTTCCAAGCTTCCTCTGGCCTCAAGGCTTTTACACACGCTAGTCCCTCTGTGTCTGGAGTGTTTATCTCTCCCCTTTTGGCTAGGTAACACCTACTGAGCTTTCAGGGGAAGACTTCCCGGATGTCTGAAACTAGGGAAAACATCTTAGCCACAGGTTTTCATGGTACTGTGTAACTCATTTTCTGTGCCGTTTGTTGCAGAGTAGTTCTACGTTCATTTGTGTGATTATTTGCTTACTTAAGTTTCATAAGAACAGCCTTGGTCCACCATGGTATCCCCTCTACCTAGCACAGATGGACACATAATATATGCTCTAAAAATTTAGCTGATTGAGTAAAGAGGTCCCCCTGCACATTTGTCTCAAACCCTAATACGACTGCACAGATTTTCTCAATATGTTGACCATGAATCCTCTGCATCAGATTTACCTGGTTGACTCCTTTAAAGGGCACATTCCTGGGCTTATCCCTATCGTCCTCCTGAATCACTACCCTGGATAGGGCCCAGGAATCTGCATGCGAACAAGCTTCCCCAGTAACTATTAAGCACCAAGATGATTGAGAAGCCCTACCTTTGGGTGTGTAGAAGTTTGGGAAGATAGCACAGCTGGTTATAATTAAGACCCCCATGCTAGGCACTGGAATGTGTCCTAGGATGAGACTGTTGTATTCAGGAACTATCTTAATATGCTTAAACTTGATGAAGAAACACATAAGACAGCTTAGATCTTTGAGATTTGAACACACACTAGAAAATTTGGAGACGGCTGCTTACTGTGCTTAGATCAAGGGTATGTGGAAATAAAACAATGTGTGCCCATTGTAGCACCTTTGCACAGAGGGATTTTTAAGGAGTAAAAACAAAGACCCGATTGTTACCAGTAACTTGCTGTCTTCTCCCCCCACACCCCCAAGCCCCCATCCCCAGATGAAGTGGTGACACAGAGCTCTAGCTGGGCCTTTTGAATGAAGAATTGAGTCCTCTGTGGAACCCTCGGTCTGATTTCAAGCCTCTGAACTTAAGAAGACATACACTGTATTCACCTATTAAAGACATCCAAACCTGTGAGCTGACAAACTTTAATCCTTGTTTTCTTTGAAAAAACTGAGGTATACTGTACCCTGAAGTTGACAGTGCACATGGGCAGCCATACTCAATGAAGTCCAAGTATGCAATTCAACAAAGGGTGGGAAAACCCTTTAAAGGAAGAGTTCTACTGAGTGTTCTTGTCTTTCTTTTGCCCACCTAGTTGCACTTTTTACTTCACTACAAAGATTTCTTTTTCCTCTTTTAAGACTCTCTTCTCCTCTCTCTCTACTTGAGGGTAAGTTCCTATCTTTTTCTAAGGATCATAGATTCTTTAACTTCCAAGAATTTTTCTTTTCTCCCATCACTTCAGGACCCACATCCTCTTTTTAATATTTCCCCAAGATCTTGGATAATCACTGTCATTTCTCTTTAAAAAAAATAATTCACTATATTGTCTCACCAAATACCCAACTCCTCTATATAAATAGCTCCACTAAAACAAATAAACAAAACCAAACAGCACAAACTGATGTATGAATTGGGATTATGAATAAAGATAAAATGTTCAAAGTATAAAACAGAAGACAAAAATTACTGTCCCAAAGAGAACCCCAAATGCAGTAGCTGGAGGAGGGCCAGGAAGAAGCCACTACACAGTACGTCCCCTACATACGAACCTTCAGGTTGCAAACTTTCCCATCACGTAAGTTAGTTCACGTGTCTGACGTACATTGTCACGTGCAGCTTGCCCTCCATGTCCTGTTGCTGACGATCCTTCAGCTCTACCATCTCCCACCTCCTCTCCCTCCTCCAGTCAGTAACTCTTCTTGCCTGTTCACTCGATGCCAGCCCCTGTATCCCAGCTGTTGTACTGTACTAGTGTACTTTTCAAGGTATTGTACTGTAAGATTAAAAATGTTTTATTTTTTTGTGTTTGTTTGTTTTTGATGTATTATTTGTATGAAAAGCGTTATAAACCTATTACAGTACAGTACTATATAGCCAACTGTACCTAGGCTAACTTTGTTGGACTTATGAACAACTTGGACTTATGAACCTGCTCTCAGAACGGAACTTGTTCGTATGTAGGGGACTTACTATACTTACATTGTAACCTGCTTGAGAACAGAAACAAAGTCATACCTCGAATTCTCCACACTTCCTAGCACAGTGCCTGACACACAGAAGTTTCAAGAAACATTTACTGAATAAATGACTGAAGGAAGAAAAGATCTCCAGTTTTAACTAGGGACCTGCTAGTTTTAATGTACAGTTGCTGTTCAAAGTAAACTTCTGAACCCACAAAAACTTTATTGTGGCCCTGCCGTTAACTTACCTGGCCGGATGATCCAGTGTGTTATAGTCAAGGGTTAGGAAAACTATCCCTTCCTTGCAGTCGATAATATTCCCATCCAGCCCTTGTGATCTTACACTTGAAGGTCCCCAATCCTTCAGAGATCTTTCCAGGCCATAGTAGTGAAAAAGAAATCCTTTGCTGGCAAATATAGGGTATTTCAACTAAAAATCCCTGTGTAGGAGTGTTAGCCAACTATATTTCATTGCGGTGTCATGGAAAGTACATGGGTTTTGGAGACAGAGACATTTGATTCTGTGAGTTACTTAACGATAACGAGGGTCAACTTTCTCATCTTGAAAATGGGAATAAAGACACCTATATTTTATTGTCTTTGTGGGAATTAGAGATAATTAATGAAAAGGGTTTAGGACATAACCGAAACTCAACAAATGACAGCTCTTCCTGTTCAAATTTAAGCTCTGTAGGGACTGGCATTTTTGTCTGCTTTGTCACTGCTAGCTCCTAGTGCCTGGTCGACAATAAAATCACTTGTTAATATTTGTTAAACAAATGATGTATTTGTTTACTTACCAAGTCACAGAACAGAAATGCATCCTTGCATTTCGAATAAGCTAAAATACCATGGTGTTTAGTGTTTCTATTAGCATCTGGCTTTAAGACTCTGTGTAGTATGCCAGCAATAGCTGTGTGGGGTTTTTTTAATTTTTTAAAATTTTGTTCTTGTTTTTGCTTTTTTTATGTGTTTTTTCTATACAACATGTAGGACAGTGGTGGATGATGTATATCAGTGGATCTCAAAGTGTGATGTCCAGCCCAGCAGCATCAGCATCACCTGGGAACTTGCTAGAAATGTAAATTCTCAGGCCCCACTCCAGACCTAGTGTATCAGTAGGGGGCCAGTAAATCTGTTTGAACAAGTCCTCAGTTGACTGTGATGCATGCTAAAGTTTGAGAACCAGTACCACCGGCGTGTGTAAAATTCTCCTGTGCTGTGATTAGAAATGATATGAGCATAGATGACTTGCACCTAGAAAATATAATCCATTGGAGATTTTAGAATATGGTGCTTACAGAATTAATATCTTCCAGGTATTGAACTTTCAGGAACCTCAACTGAGTGACAGATCATGAGTTCAAATGCTTATTCAGCTGACTCTCCTCACTACATGATCTGTGGACGTGTGCTGTAAGGGCTTCCGAAACTGCTCTGTTTTTACTGTGGTGCCTATTATAGACTGAATGTTTAGGTCTCCCTCCAAAATCCTATGTTGGACCCCTAACCCCAATATGATGGTATTAGGAGATGGATCCTTTGGGAGGTACTTAGGTTTAGATGAGGTCATGAGAGTGGAGCTCCAAGATGGAATTAGAGCCCTTATTAGAAGGAGACACCAGAACTCTCTCTCAGCCAAGCAAAGATACAATAGGATGGTTTGCCAGCCAGGAAGAGGGCCCTCACCAATTACCCAACCATGCTGGCACCCTGATCTTAGACCTCCAGCTTCTAGCATTGTGAGAAAATAAATATCTGTTCTTTAAGCCACCCAGTCTACGGTATTTTGTTACAGCAGCCTGAGCTGATTAAGACAGTGCCCCTTCCATCCAATTATGGCAGAGTAAACCAGGGTGGCTGTGACTCACAGGAAGCTCCATCTATGGGCTAGCTCTCAATTCTTGTATTAGTTAAGATGTGAGCCAAGCCACTGTAACAGAGACCCAAAAAGAGAGTGGCTCAAAGAAAAGAACAGTTGAGCTTCCCTGGTTGCACAGTGGTTGGGAGTCCGCCTGCCGATGCAGGGGACACGGGTTCGTGCCCCGGTCCGGGAAGATCGCACATGCCGCGGAGCGGCTGGGCCTGTGAGCCATGGCCGCTGAGCCTACACGCGTCCGGAACCTGTGCTCCGCAACGGGAGAGGCCACAACAGCGAGAGGCCTGCGTACTGCAAAAAAAAAAAAAAAAAAAAAAAAAAAAAAAAATCGAAAAGAACAGTTATTTCTTTCTTCCCTAACAGCCTGGAGGTGAATGGTCCAGGCTAGCAAGGTGGTTCTGTTACATGAAGTTATCGAGGGACCCTTGTTTTTCCATCTTTTTACTCTGGCGTCCTCAACGGTGTTGTCCTTCTTTGCATGACTAAGGCTGAGTCAATACCAAATCTGCATTCCATCTTACTGCAAGGAGAAAATCTTAGACAATGTCTTTGGCTTTAAGAAGACGATGCCAAATTTATACATCTCACTTCCATTTATACCCCCTTACTTACAATACTGCACCCAGCTGCAAGGCAGGCTGGGAACTGTAGTGCCAGACTGGTAGCCATGCACCCACATAAAGCACAGAGGGTTCTGTATTAAGAAGAAGAAGAGGGAAGTGAACCCTGGGAGATGGTTACCAACCTCTGCCAGAGCTCTGAACAGCTTCTCAAGTTTCTCTTCTCATGGGGCCCAGCTGTTTCGTGCAGACTCTCCTTGGATTCCTATGAGATTTCTGTATCTTTTGATGAACGCTCCCCTTTTCTTGAGTTAGTTTGAGATTATTCTTTGTTACCAAATGCTCCAGATTAGAACAGTGTACCTTAAACCCCTCAGATCTTAGTGAAGGTTAAACTAAACATAATGTGACAACAAGTGATGGGCTCAGAGCAAGCACAAGCACCAAGTGAAAGGGTTGAACAGCTCTGGCTACCAGGAGGGCCATAAGGTGAGATGGGATGAGAACATCCCCCATGCCACAGCTGTGAGCTGTCCTGAGCACTCTCTCCGTTGAGGACTCTGAGCCCAGGCAAAACCTTATTGTCTTTGGCAGCTCTCATTCTCTTTCTGCATTTTTTGCCAGTGGGATCTCTGCCATCGGAACTCCCACATCCCGTGTCTATTCCCTTAAATTTCTGTGTTCTTCTGTGTGCATAGGCACTAGGGACTCCTTGGGGCTCAGGGTCTTATCGTTAAATGTGACTCTCTAGTAGTGGGGGCATTTCAGGCCCATTGGGGGTATTAGTTTTGGTATATTAGGGGTTCTTGTTACCCCGTGAATAACACGCAAGCCCCATCCTTCTGGCATGTTGTGGCAACATCTCCCTGGCCTCACTTCAGGATAATAGTCTGGTGAGAGAAATAGCATCTTTTTTTCTTGCTTTAGTTTTAATTTATTATATAAACATCTAATGAGTCCACTGACTAACAGCTCAGCAACACTTGAATCCATTCAGGGCTTCCATTTCCTGGAAGAAATAGGTAGAATTCTTGGGTCTCTTCTCTCACAACCTTGTTTCGTTTTCCTCCTTTTAAAGTTGACTGTTTGGGGCTTTCCTGGTGGCGCAGTGGTTGAGAGTCTGCCTGCCGATGCAGGAGACACGGGTTCGTGCCCCGGTCCGGGAAGATCCCACATGCCGTGGAGCGGCTGGGCCCGTGAGCCATGGCCGCTGAGCCTGCGCGTCTGGAGCCTGTGCTCCGCAACGGGAGAGGCCACAACAGTGAGAGGCCCACGTACTGCCAAAAAAAAAGTTCACTATTTGACTCTGATGTGCAAATGCCTGGACCAAATAAAGTGCCAGGATTTCACAGTTGTGTGTCTAGTGAGGGGTTATAGTAAACTGAGGAAAAGGAGAAGAAACATTCAATGGGATTTTGCACATTCAAGGCTGAAAATGAAGTCAATGTTTAGACTTAATCAACTCAACACCCGTCTTTGGCCTCATCTATCCTGGGCTTCTTGGCTTCTTCTCTGGGTAGTTTGTTCTTCCATGGGCCATGTGTCTCAGTGAAATAATGGGACAGTTACAGTCCCATGACATTCTGTTCATGGAGGTCTTTACAGGAGGAATGGAAGATGGAGGGGTAGGGAATGGGCTCAACATGGGATGAACAGCCATTATGTTCCAGGCACTGATGGATGCTTTTAATTCTCAAATAAACTGGAGAGGAATTAATATTTCAACTTATGAGAAAATGGAGGCTTGAAAAGTTTAAGTAATTCGCCCAGGTCCCTAATAACTGATAAGTGGTGAAACCAGAATCTGAACAAGGTTTGTCTGGTTTTTAAAGCCTGCACTCAAAATTGCCTTCAACAGCTTTACGCAGTCTTTCATGAATAGTTATACCTTGGCAGCAAGGAAAGGAAGATGGCCCACTTTAATTGCATTCTTTATTAGTGGACGGAGGGTGCAGGGGGAATGGGGACCACTGAAAATTAATTCATAATTTATCAAGGGGTTCTAGGTTCTGCCACCATCTTATTATTATTATTCTTTTTTAAATTTTTTTTTGTGTGTGTGGTACACAGGCCTCTCACTGTTGTGGCCTCTTCCATTGCGGAGCACAGGCTCCGGATGCGCAGGCGCAGTGGCCATGGCTCACGGGCCCAGCCGCTCCGCGGCATGTGGGATCCTCCCGGACCGGGGCACGAACCCGTGTCCCGTGCATCGGCAGACGGACTCTCAACCACTGCGCCACCAGGGAAGCCCTGCCACAATCTTATTATTTGACTCCAGGAAAATCCATTTTCTTCCCTGTGACTTAGTTTTACAATCAGATTTTTTGAAAATAAAAAAATAAAAAGATAACGCTCCCAGTGTTTGAAGGGGTCAGTAAAAATTGAGGTGAAAGACCATATAAAAATCCTAGTAGGTAGGAGGTCCATATGTATGAGTATAAATGATAGCTTTTAAAAACTCCATTTAAAAGCATTCTATACAGAGCAACTTCTATTTAGTTTCCCTATTGTACCAGATTTGTTTCTTTCTTTTTTTTTTTTTTTTTTTTTTTTTGCGGTACGCGGGCCTCTCACTGTTGTGGCCTCTCCTGTTGCGGAGCACAGGCTCCGGACGCGGAGGTTCAGCAGCCATGGCTCACGGGCCCAGCCGCTCCACGGCATGTGGGATCCTCCCAGACCGGGGCACGAACCCGTGTCTCCTGCATCAGCAGGCGGACTCTCAACCACTGCGCCGCCAGGGAAGCACCAGACTTGTTTCTTAAAGGTAGGCCCCATATCTTCATCAAAAAATCCTAAAATTTTAGAACTGAAAGTGACTTTGGACATCAGCAAGGCTGACATTCTCATTTTTTTTTGGCTGAAGATAATCTTTTTCTGTTTCCCTTACATGGCCTAATGCCTTGACTTGATACGGTAAGGGCTTATTAAATAGCCGTTGAATAAATAGTGAATATCTTGTATATGCTTTGTTGTTTGACCTCACCCCTGCACCTCTGTGAACAAGGATACAGGAGCAATCTGAACCTTGGAACATATTTTATACAATCATTAATCACCCCTTTAAGAGTGTAGTTGTTTTTATGAGTTTTCCCTCTGGAAATGATCTTTACTACAGCATAGGTTTAGTTTAGAATATGAATTTAGCATATTCAAGTGTTTCGCAGCAAACATTCCAGTGCCCTGATTGTATCAGACCTACAGTGATGACAAAATCAGCATTTGGGTAACACTGTGACACTGTTCCCCTACTTATTTCATCAGTATGATGATCTCTAGCAAGCCTGGGAACTGTAATGGCAAGGTCCCCTGCACCTGTGGCTCTATGGCTGGCTTTGTGGCTTTGTAACACATGCAGGTATGTGTAACCCATGCAGGTGTGTACAACCCATGCAGTTGAACAAGGTTTAGTGTTCTGCCATCACCCTCTTGAAATTCTTAATAATTTTTAACAAGTGGCCCTGCATTTTCTAGATATTTTTTAAAATAAATTTATTTTATTTATTTATTTTTGGCTGCATTGGGTCTTCGTTGCTGTGTGTGGGCTCTACCTAGCTGTGGCGAGCAGGGGCTACTCTTCATTGTGGTGCGCGGCCTTCTCATTGCAGTGGCTTCTCTTGTTGTGGAGCACAGGCTCTAGGCACGCGGGCTTCAGTAGTTGTGGCACGTGGGCTCAGTAGTTGTGGCTCATGGGCTCTAGAGCACAGGCTCAGTAGTTGTGGCACATGGGCTTAGCTGCTCTGCAGCATGTGGGATCTTCCCAGACCAGGGCTTGAAGCTGTGTCCCCTGCATTGGCAGGCAGATTCTTAACCACTACACCACCAGGGAAGCCCCAGCCCTGCATTTTCATTTTGCACTGAACACTGCAAGTTATGTAGCCAGTGCTACCTGGCTCCCTGCGCCTGCTTGAGCTGTGTGTGTTCTTCCTGTAAGTTCCCCACCCCCCTTCTCAAAGGCAGAGCTATCACTTACTCCTATCTTGCTGGGATCTGAAACATCAGCCAGACCTTTAGAATAAACTAGTAAGTACATTATTCAAAACAAACTGTGTTAGATGGCCAGGAGGCACATGAAAAGATGCTCAATATTGCTCATTATTAGAGAAATGCAAATCAAAACTACAAGGAGGTATCACCTCAGAATGGCCATTAGCAAAAAGTCTACAAATAATAAATGCTGAACAGGGTGCGGAGAAAAGGGAACCCTCCTACACCGTTGGTGGGAGTGTAAATTGGTGCAGCCACTATGGAGAACAGTATGGAGGTTCCTTAAAAAACTAAAAATAGAACTACCATACGACCCAGCAATCCCACTGCTGGACATAGATCCAGAAAAGATGAAAGCTCTAATTCAAAAAGAAGCTTGCATGCCTAGAGCCTGTGCTTGGCAACAAAGAGAAACCACTGCAATGAGAAGCCATCCATGTGCTGCAAGGAAGAGTAGCCCCCGCTCGCCAGAACTGGAGAAAGCCTGTGCACAGCAACAAAGACCCAACGCAGCCATAAATAAATAAATAAATAAATAAATAAATAAATAAATGAATTTAAAAAAACAGATACATGTACCTCTATGTTCACTGCAGCACTATTTACAATAGCCAAGACATGGAAGCAACCTAAATGTCCATCGACAGATGAATGGCTACAGATGTGGTGTATGTATATATATATATATATATACACACACACATACACACACACACACACACAATGGAATACTACTCAGCCTTGAAAAAGGATGAAATAATGCCATTTGCAGCAATATGGATGGACCTAGAGATCATCATACTAAGTGAAGTAAGTCATAGAAAGAAAAATATCATATCACTTACGTGGAATCTAAAAAAATGTTACAAATGAACTTATTTACAAAACAAAAATAGACTCATAGACATAGAAAACAGACTTATGGTTACCAAAGGGGATACTGGGGGTGGGAGGAGAGACAAATTAGGAGTTTGTGACTAACATATACACACTACTATATATAAAATAGGCAAGCAACGACCTACTGTATAGCACAGGGAACACTACTCAATATCTTGTAATAACCTATAATGGAAAAGAATCTGAAAAAGAATATACATATGTATATATATGTATGTATATGTATAACTGAATCACTGTGCTGTACACTTGAAACGAGCACAACACTGTAAATCAACTATACTTCAATTAAAAATTAAATGACTGAAAAAAAAAAACCCTAATTGTGTTCTTCCTGCATTTTGGCAAATTAATGGGACGGAATGAATATGTGTTAATCATTCACTTATTTCATTTCACCGTCACCTCAAACCTGTGAGATAAGAGCTATTATTTGGGTTTTACAGATGGAAATATTGAAGCTCAGGGAAGCTGGTAAGTGGCAGGGCTCACACATTGAATTCTGATTTGTCTGACTCCAAAGCCCATCCCATTTCTCTACCTTTGCTCATCTGAGGCCTGGCAAGCTTCCCCTTGAGATCACAGCACTGCCTGAAAGGACCAATGACTTTTTTCATCGTTCTTACACCCTTACATTTTGCACAAGACCTACAGTTGTTTGGTTAATAACTAGGATATGTTATTCTAGACTCGCCCATATCAGGTTTTCAGTTATACATCAACATTCCCAGGACCACCTATGGAACTAGAATTAAAGTGGCCACATTGCTCTCACTGGTGGGAGTGGGGAGCAGAGAAAGCAGACAAGCAGCTTCAAGAACGGATGTGCTCTGGGATCTTGAGTCCAAGCCAAAAGGCATATGCCTTACTCGGCAACACTTTCAGCTGTGTCATAGCAAACGGCACTTATTCATTTCTTTTTACAAACCTCTGTCCAGCATTTGCTATGTGCCAGGCACTGTACTAGGCCCTGCAGAGACTATAATGAAAAAGACACAGCCCCTGCTTTCCAGAAGGTCACAGGTTGGCAGAAAGGTGCAGACTCTTAACTCTCTTTCCTCCAACATTTTGCCAGCCATGGTTCTGAAGCTGAGGAGTCAAGAGTCAGAGAAAATTTAGGAAATGGGTGATATTATTTCTGAAGCTCACTGGAATTCTCCCTTGCCTGAGTCTTGCTGTAGATGAGGGTCTTTGATTGGGTGGCATACCTATACCTGCCATAATTTGCATCCTTCGATTAATGGCTGACTCTGGCCAATCTTGTACCTTCCTCTACTTTAGTAAACAGAAACACAAGTTCTGAAAATTGACATGAAGAAGAGTTGAATAGCAAACAAGCTCTGCCCTGGGTCCCCACCCTCTACCTGGCTGCTGTGCTTTGTGAAACCACTGATTGTTTAATAGCCTCAAGAAGCCAGCAGGGCGAGAAGGCCAGAATTATGCTCAGCAAATGCAGGAATGGAGTATGGTTCTCTGTGAATGTTTCCATGGTAACAGAGATAACAGCTTATATTTATAGACCCTCTATTTCCAAGGAGCTCAAAGCGCTTTATAGACACATCGTCTTCATCTATGGGGCCGGGGGAAGGGGAGAGAGAAAGAAGGGGATGGGAAGGGAGGAGGAGGGAGATGTAAAAGGAGGAGGAGGAAGAAAGGGTGGGAGAGAGGGAGGGTGAACGTGAACAGGAGAGGGAGGAGGAGGGACAGGACATGACGTGCTATTTATGTACATTTCACAGGTGGCACAGAGTGCGGAAGTCAGTGACCCAAGGTGGCACATAAGTCAGTGACAGATGGCATACTGGATGGCCCTAGTGGCTCATATAACTCCTGGAACCCTTGCTGCTGGTACTGGGCAGATGTCAGGGCTGAGTTGCCATGTCCCAGTCATCCAGTTCTGCTCAGTGTCACCTGGGTGAGCAGACAACTCCAGGATGTCAAAGGCAGTTTGGTTCAACTATTGTTGACATGAAACACAGGACAATTTTTCCATGGAGAATTGGGGATAATGTCCAGAGTCCTTACAGCCAGAGAGCCACCAGACAATCCCAGATGGCATGCCCAGGAGTGGGAGGCTTTCACGTCCTGATAACCTCAGAAGAAAAGGACTACACACAGAGAGAAGGTCTGCACATGCTGATGGAAATGGTTCTTTCAATGGAGCCCGTTTCAGTGTCCCCAGGACCTTTGGAGGGAATGCTTCTCGATAATTCCCCCTGAGACACACATCCACTCCATTAGATGTGTGATGTAGCTGAGAGTTATTTGAAAGCAGTAGCCTATAAAATTGAAAAGGAATCTTGTGAATCCCAGATCTACCATTCCTTGTATAAAATACTTCGTATAAGTGAAGTCAACATCCTCTGGGGGAGGCTTAAACTCTGGGGTGGGTTGGAATGGCTCTCAAACTCCCTCATCCTGGAGTGATTTCTGTCCCCATCCTTCTTTAGTCAGAAGTTGCCAACCCTGGTCCGCATTTCTTATCCTCATAGACCTTCTGTTTCCCCACTTCTTACTGTTAGCTCATTACCTATTTGGCCTTTGGAAAATAGGATCTATTTTCTTTTCTAAAAGAGCCATTAACTGAAGAGTATCCACTAACCCAGCCAGCAGTCCCCATGGCAACCCTGAGAGACAAGGGCCATTCTCCTCCGGGTCATCGGGGGTCTTTATGAACAAATCATGCCAGTTCCTGTAGCCTGGGACCTCAGGCTTAAGCAAAATGTGACCTTCTTACTTGCCCTCAGTCTGTTTAGGCTGCAGGGACCCTTGGATTAAGGGGTTGGTAGTTTGGAAGTTCAGGGGGTGAGCCCCAGGAAAATTTAAATGTTTGATTTACAAATAGGTTCTGACCCCCAAAGCAAAAAGAACTTAAATAAGGGACACTCTGAAGAAGAAGGAATGGTTTGCTGGGCCTTCCCGTTTATAGCACCATATTAGGTACTTGACGTGTATCCATTAGTGCCCTGAGGTTGACTGTCCAGGAGACTGTGTGGGATCCTCTCCTACACCCCCAGGATGGGCTTCCTCACACTGAATTTCTTTTTGTTCCCCCCAAGACACCGAGCTCCCTCTTTCCTCCTGGCCTTGGGCTCCATGAGGAAGGAATCCTGTTTCCTTTGCTAGTGTCTCCCCAGCCCCTAGCTTGGTGCCTGTTACAGACTCAGTATTTGTAAGTGAATAAATTTCCTGGGGCTCGGCCCTCCTCGCTTCCATCCTCACACTTTTTTTGGTTTACCTGTTCCTCTTATAACAGACGTCTTCCAAACTGTCAAATATGGTCCCTCTCCTTGTTCTTATAGCATATGTTATCCTTCCCCATTCACAGCACTTTTCATACACTATGACATTTGCTTATGTTCATATGAGTTTCTAGATGCCATTGAAAGGGACTTTTTTTGAGTAGAAAACATTATTCAAAGGTTTACTTTTTGTGACAGATGAATGGATAAAGAAGGTGTGGTACATATATGCAATGGAATACCACTTAGCCATAAAAAAGAACAAAATAATGCCATTTGCAGCAACATGGATGCAACTAGAGATTATCATACTAAGTGAAGTAAGTCAGAAAGAGAAAGACAAATACCATATGATTTCACTTATAAGTGGAATCTAAAATATAGCACAAATGAACCTATCTATGAAACAGAAACAGACTCATGGACACAGAAAACAGAATTATGGTTGCCAAGGAGGAGAGGGGGATGGGGAGGGATGGACTGGGAGTTTGGGGTTAGTAGACGCAAACTATACATATAGAATGGATAAACAACAAGGTCCTACTGTATAGCACAGGGAACTATATTTAATACCCTGGGATAAACCATAATGGAAAAGAATGTATATATGTTTATAACTGAGTCAGTTTGCTGTACAGCAGAAATTAACACAACATTGTAAATCAACTATACTTCAATAAAAAAATAAATTAAAAAAAGAAACAAACCAAAACACCACAAAGGTTTACTTTTTGGATTAAATGTTAATATTCCACTTATTAAAGTTAAAATTTGAAAAACATAGCTTTTTTGGCTCAGCTTACATGTGTAATTATTTTATTTTTTGGTCTAGCTGAGTTTAGTAACCACTTCATATGTAACTATATATATATGTGTGTGTGTATATACATATATGTATACACACACACATATATTCAGAGTTTGCCAACCCTGGTCCCAATTTCTTATCCTCATAGACCTTCTGAAATATATGTATATATATCTGAAACAAATAAATAAATAAATAAATATTATATATATGCACACACATATTTCAATTAACGAAACTTTCTGGAGTACTCCAATATAAGATGCAAGAGGGAGGAGATATGGGGATATATGTATAGCTGATTCACTTTGTTATAAAGCGGAAATCAACACACCATTGTAAAGCAATTATACTCCAATAAAGATGTTAAAAAATAAAAAAATATTTATATACATTTAACCTCTTAAATTTATAAATATAGGGTCCTAAACTTCTCTTACATGTTTCAGTAAACTTAATAAGAATTCAACTTTCAATTTAAAACATAAAACTCCACATCAACTACTCCACATCAATTACTCATCAAGTATTTTAAATTGACATTTCAAGGCTATGCCTCTAATAGGCCCAATTCTCTTAAGAATTAACAATACACAAAGAGCAAATATACACAATTTCTTTCTTAATACAAAATTATCAATACTATGGTTTGGTTCTCTCATATCTTTCCATACTTACTCCTCACTTTTCCTGGTGTTAAGAAACACACACCCTCCCTCAAGGAACACAGCTGCCATCTCAGTTACTTAGGAGCAGGGTTTTGGCCAGGACATGGGCTTGTGCATGACCATGATGGGCTTTATTTAATGGTTATAAACTTGTAGGCTTTCACACCAGAGAGGTTGGTCATCTAGGCTCCTGGCCATTTCATCTAATTCTTTGTTTACTCAAGAAGTCTGAAGCTCTCATTCTTGCTGCTCACTTGACTGGATTTTGTACTTCTTTGGTACCTTAAGATTTATAAATACATTTGTAAGTATAGTAACTCTAACTTGAACTTGATGGAATTAGAAGATCTGCAACCATTATCTTCTTGCTAATAATAAATAAGTTTGGCTTTGAGGGAGTTTTCTATTCTTTCATATTCTCAGTAGCATACCACCCGTAGGGCTATTTAATTTGATATTCTGTTGAATTTTGTTTGACTCCTAACGACTCTGGAGGTTAGAGTCTCTGCCTGCTGCGCCCTTGTCTCCTCCGTCAGATCGTGAGCTTCCTGAGGACAGGACGAGGTGCTTTGTCTGGAGCTGTAGGCCCAGAACTCAGCACACAGCTTGGCACAGAACAGACACTATTGCCACTTCGCCTTTCAGGTGAAGACCAGCAGGACTCATCTGTGGTTGAACAAGTTGAGTTTATTGCTCCTTGCACAGATGGAGCACCTCACAATGGGCAACCAGAGGGTGTGTCAGTAAGAAGGTGTTAGGAAGGACTTAGGATGCAGCTACATGGATGGACCTAGAGATGATCATACTAAGTGAAGTAAGCCAGATAGAGAAAGACAAATATCATATGATGCCATTTATATGTGGAATCTAAAAAAAATGATACAAATGAACTGATTTACAAAACAGAAACAGACTCATAGACATAGGAAAAAAACTTATGGTTACCAAAGGGGAAGGATAAATTAGGAATTTGGGATTAGCAGATACACACTACTATATATAAAATGGATAAACAACAAGGACCTACTGTATAGCACAGGGAACTATATTCGATGTCTCGTAATCACCTATGATGGAAAAGAATCTGAACATTTTTTATATATTAAAAATATATTCAGATATATATATCTGAGTCACTTTGCTGTACACCTGAAACGAACACAACATTGTAAATCAACTATACTTCAATTAGAAAAATCAAATTTCGATATAACTACCCAAAAAAAGAAAGGACCAAGGAAAGGACTTGGGCTTGCTTGTGTTAGATGATTTGGGGTAGGGGTTATAGAGGCAGGGCTTTGCTCTGAATTGAATGCTGCCAGGAAGCAGAGGTAATTCTTTGATTGAGGAGGCTGACTAGAGAAGTGTTAAAGAGGTAATCAGTAAAGAAATAGCAGTCATGCATATTAGTCGGGATAGGGGATACTGAGTCATTTTGAAAGTTCTGGCAATGTTCACATTTCCGTCTGTTCAGACATGATCACAGAGTGTTCTTATTCTGCTCTAACTGCATCATAGTCACAGAGTAGCCTCTCTGCTCATGTGTGAAATTGATTCTGTTCCACAGGAGGACACCAAGACCTGGCCATGAGCGCTGGGCCAGCTTGTAGCAAAGCCAAGGTTTAGGAGTACCAGCCTGGCTCCAGTGTGGACGTTAGGACACCTCTAGTTGATCCAGGGTCCTGCTCCCGTGACACCTCCTTCAGATTCTCTAGACCTCAGGGAGTGGCTTACACAAAGCCTTAGGACCCGATACATCTTTCTCCCTCTCTCCCAACCACCTCTGTCTTTTTTTGTTTGCTTGTTTGTTTAGAAAAGAAAAGTTTAATGAGATGGCATGGTCTTTAAACACACTTTCAAATATATCAGTAAACCACAATAATAAAAGCAGTGTCAAACTGATACATGAATTCTCAAACACTAGTCTGTGGACTAAAATACTTATACACACAACAGGTACAAAGTCATAACATAATACCTATAAATTAAGTGTATGGTAAAAACGTGGTTCACTTACAACCTGAGGCATTTGGAAGGAGCTGGACCAGAACCAGAATACATTTAGACATGGCCTGGAAAATTACTGCCAAGAGTCAAAGGACACTGATTTTGAGAAGAATTTCATTCAAATGGAAATGGTGTGGTTCTAAGAATTTAATTTCTAATTTTTGAAGCCAGTAAGAAAAATCTCAGTGATAGCTAAGAGATAAATATACATGTAGAAATGCTGCTGCCCACATACCCCTGCCCACTCATAAATTAAGGAAGGGCCAACTCCTCACTTCAGAGAGCAAGATCAAAGACATCAGGAGCTTGACAATTTTCTTAAAGGCAACTCTCCTAGCTCCAGTCTGTCAAATCTTCCCCTCCCCACTTCCCGTGCAAGAGTCCTGAGGGACAGGACTACAGAGAAGGGAGAAGTCACAGACTCCTCAGGGCTCCCTCACAGCTCTGGCAGCAGCAGATGAGGAGAGCAAAACTTCTTTGTTCAGGAAACTCAGTCTTGCCCAGTATGCACTGCAGCCCAAACAGCTCATTGTTTATTCCAAGAGTCTTTATTGCATGCATGGACTTTCTCTGGGGGTGGAGTTGGGGTACAGAGAGGAAACAGAAATTTACCTACTTTATATTGAAGAGGGAAGGAAAGTAGGAAGGCAAGGCAATGAAAGGGCACAGAGTTGGGGTACAGAGAGGAAACAGAAATTTACCTACTTTATATTGAAGAGGGAAGGAAAGTAGGAAGGCAAGGCAATGAAAGGGCACAGGGAGAAGAATGCTTTAATTTGATGCAGATGACATGTCCATTTGCTAGGAAGTTCTCTATCCCATCGCTGAGATTGTGAACAAAGCTCAGTTGGAATCTGAGTCAGAGGAGTCCCCTGAGGTAGATGAGCTGGAGCCACTGTCCTCAGACTCACAATCTTCATCTTCATCCCCACGGCTGTGGTCTGAGGAGTCGCTGCCTTCCTCCTCTCCCTCGTTTTCTTCTGATCTCCCTGAGGCAGGAGAATGTTCTCCAATAGTGTTTGGTGATTCTATCTCTGGAGGCTGAAGCCCCTGCTCCAGTTCAGGCCCTCCTTGAAGATTCCCTGATGATGGGAACTGCAGATCCATCCTTCTAACCTTGGGGTTTGGGCCCCTTGTCACGCTCATGTTCTGACGCTTCAAATAGGTTGTCTCTCTGTAATAAGCATGTTCTTCAGGAGACAGACTCTTGAGCCAGAGATCAAGGTCAACCTTGTACTGTTTCTGCAGTTCCTCAGCCTCCTTCTTATAATGTTCCTTCTGGTTCTGTGGGACACGCTGCCAGCGTCTACTAATCTCCACCATGCACTCCTTCAGGGGCAGCACTTGAAGCTCCCTACTCGACCACAAATCCTCGTGGAACTTGTGATATCCATTCGTAGGTGGCTTCTGGGGCTCTCCATGGAATTTTCTCTTCATGGATAAATTGTTTTCTGGGGAAGACTTCACTTTTTGCACACGTCCCTGAAACTTCTTTGGTGCTTTGGTCTGGCTTCCTTTGGGGACATCAGATTTCATGGAGTTCTGGACTAGATCAGGGTGCTGTTCTCTGAATAGTGCAATTTTCTCCTCAAACTCCTGTTTCTCCTTCTGGAAATCTTGACGATATTTCAACTTCAGCTGCTCTGGAAGCTTCTTGTATTCCTCAGCCAGAACCTTGGTCAGCTCCCAGTTGCTCATCTTAGGATATTTTTGGCTGTATTGGGGTTGCATCTCTTTGAAAAAGCGCAGGTAAGCTGTCAAGGGCTTCTTGGGTAAATCAGGATGCTTCTTGTGTTTTCTGCATTTGTAAGGATTGTCAACATTTTCCTTTGCTTCCAGGACTAATTCTTTCAAAGTGCGAAATTTCCTCAAGTTATAAGAAAGCTCTAACCATTTGAGTTTGCACATTTCCCCAGAAAAATCTTTAAAAGCTACTTTTTCCCAGTCCATCTGTGACTGGGTTGTTTTGAACGTGCGCCTGTCATTGGATGGAATGTTATTCTCCATACATTCCAATAACTTCACAATGTCTTCTTTGGACCAGTCATCTTGACCTTTAGGCAACACCATTTCTAGGTCTTTGGGACACTTGTATGATCCCAGCAGTTCAGACATCTCAGCAAAATCTCCAACTCCTTCACACTCAAGATTCAGGTGAGTTATTTCTGGAATCCTGTAGTTTGTGAGATTCTATGTTCCAGAAGATGGGTCTCATCAATGCTGGTAGGAAAATCCATCCAATCAGGTCAGGGGTTCTATGTTCTCTGGGTGGGTCAGCAGCTCTAACTTTCAGAGTTTTCCACAGTCCAGCCAACTCCAAATGACTTTAATTTTTTTCTTTTTTTTTGTGGTATGCGGGCCTCTCACCGTTGTGGCCTCTCCCGTTGCGGAGCACAGGCTCCGGACGCGCAGGCTCAGCAGCCATGGCTCATGGGCCCAGCCGCTCCGCGGCATGTGGGATCTTCCCACACCGGGGCACGAACCCGCGTCCCCTGCATCAGCAGGCGGACCCTCAACTACTGTGCCACCAGGGAAGCCCCCAAATGACTTTATTTTAGAAATAGAGACTTTGCAGATGGAATCAAGTTGAAGATGTCAAGATGAGATCATCCTGCGTAGAGTGGGTCCTAAGTCTACTGACTGCTGTCCTTTGGGAACAGTTAATGAAATGTTCCACTCTTGTTCAGTAAGTAACTCTGTTAAATTCAGTTCAGTGATTGGTGCTCCCCTCCTGGTGGCAGTAACTTTCAAAATTCTCCACAGCCCAGCCAAGTCCAAACACGACAGCTCTGGGCTCTGGAGAAGAATGAGTTTTGCTCTTTGCTGGATGTTTCATATATTTTCCGAAGACCACGCCCCCTTCCTCCAAGTGATAAGGTTCTCAAACCCGGTATTCGTCAGCCATCCACAAAGTGGAAAAATGCCTATGAGCCACATGCTCCTCAGACTTATAACAGGGTAACCAAAGCACATCATTGGTGACCTCACAAAAGTTCTTTGTTTTCATGTGTATCTCGCGTATCTGTTCTTCAGAGCTTGGTAAGTCATAGGTTCCTGCCCATCTGGCAAGGAATGCCTGTGTCTTCAAAATGATATTGGTGGTCAAGTTCATTTAATGGGATGTTTCCCTGCACACAAGGCAGCAAGGAGGATGTTGGGATTCCTCCTGGCAGAGACAGAGACAAGGCATGCAAAAGCTGTGCCCACAGCCTAGGGTGACTGGGTCTGTGAGATATTTCACACATAGGGAACAGGTGGATTCATTCTGGAAGCTGCTGGAACTCATGTTTCTGCTAGTGTTGGAGGGTCACCTGAAGAGGCGGGGGGTGGCTCTGTCTCACCGTGAGGACAAGGACACTGGCAGCAGAAGTTCTGGGAAGTACTCCTTGGCGTGAGCCCTCCCAGAGTCCGCCATTAGCCCTACCAAAGAGCCAGGAAAGCTCCAGTGTTCAGCCACCTCTGTCTTTAACATGCATTTTTCAGTGTAGCAACTCTATATCTTAAGAGTCAAGGGAGCAGACGGGGGAGACCCGTGGCTAAAACAAGCTGCCTAGCCACCATCTGTCCTTCCTCGTGTGGGATCTGTCTAACCAGCTCTTGCTTCTTCTTCTCCAGCCCAGATTTTCCACCCCTGGTTGCTGCAGTCAGCAAAGCCGGCACAGACCAGGCTCTCAGCCCCTGCTGTTGACCTGCCAAAAATATTTCTGCAACTGGAATTCAATTTGGAAAAGGTTTTACAAATAGAATAGCTTGGGAGAACATTTTCATTTCCCTGATCAAAGTATGATGTGCTATTCTTCTGGATAATAGCTCTCAATGCTTTGGAAATGGAGATCTTAACTGGTTGATCTTAGTCCTTGATTTTATCCCAGTCCCTTAATCTGGACATCTTTAAAATTAGTAATGATCTCAAACATAAGAACACTTGGAGTGTACATAAATATTTAAGATCCTGACTCAAGGAACTTGTTAATTCCCCAAGGCCTTTGACTAGGGGGAAAAAAGTTCACAGCTGGATTGTTTGTCATTTACACTCTGACAAATCTGTTTCCCTGTTCCATTCTCACCAGTCATTCTGAGTCGCTTTGAAAAACATACGTTTTGAAGAACTAGTCCAATATTTAGAAGGCAAGAAGGCATATATATATATATATATATATATATATATATATATATATACATATATATGTGTACATATATATATACACACACACACACACATATATCTTATATATCTTCTTTCTCATATAACTGATGTTGTGATTATGTTAGTAATAATAACAGCAATGACCTTCCTTTGGGAATGCTTATTAAACTTACAGAATAAAGAAGACTTGGACTATGTCTTGGTCTTTACATTAAATTGCAGGGTATCTTTAACCAGTTAAATTAACCAACCGATAAGTAAACTGCTTTCCTTATAAAGACTACTGAAATGAACATGTAAATTGCTAGAAGTGGAAAAATCTACCAATTGGTTGATTTATTGTTGGTGGACATTGGCCTCTTTCTACACTTGTTTTAACTTTTATGTGACTATGTCGAGGGCAAAGTACAGAAGCCAAGTGTGCAGTAGGATTTTGGTATCATGGAACATTAACTGTTCTAAGAGTCAAGAGACCTTAGAATCCTAGTATCACCTTAGTACTTAAATGTTGACCTTAAACAAAACATGCAAACAAAAGTATCTAGATCTCAGTTTTTGTAAAATGAGAGGAATTGTACTAGCTGATTTAGTAGGTTCCTTGCAGCTGAAGGATTCTAGCTTTTGAAGGTATGAATGCATTCAGTCAGTCATTTAATACAGGCAGCTCACAAAAAATAATAGGCCCATAATATAATTAGTGCGTGCTGCCGTGGGCTGAAGGTGATGTACCATAGGTCATGTACCCCAAATGGTAGCTTGTGCCCTAAAATGTGTTGTATCTGAAACATATGTTATATTCCCACCTTTCACCTCCTTTAAAACAACTGTTTGTTTAAACATTAAGCTTAGCCATTATCACACACTTGCTGGCCAGGCTCACGATCCGCTCAGGATCTGATGTCATCTATTGTCTGTAAGTTATATTTCGTGTGTCGCTCTGCTTCCCAGCCTGGCAGTTTGGGCTGGGCTCTTGGTGATGAGAACACAGTGCATATCTGTGCTGCTAAAATCATGAAATAAAACTTTGTCCAACCAGAAAACAGTCATATCCTCACTCCTCCTAAGAATGGAGGTGCTTTGCAGGATGATCCTAGATATTTTGCAGGATGATCCTAGATATTAACAGCTTAATTAGGTGTTTACTAGAAATGTAAACTTTACAGCAAGATTTTTTTTTTTTTTTTTTTTTTTTTTTTTTTTTTTGCTGTACGCGGGCCTCTCACTGCTGTGGCCTCTCCCGTTGCGGAGCACAGGCTCCGGACACACAGGCTCTGCGGCCATGGCTCGCGGGCCCAGCCGCTCCGCGGCATGTGGGATCTTCCGGGATCGGGGCACGAACCCGTGTCCCCTGCATCGGCAGGCGGACTCTCAACCACTGCGCCACCAGGGAAGCCCCAGCAAGATTTTTTGATAAGGAAACTTTAGACAGTTTCCTTAGTGATAAATTTTACTTTAAAAACCTGCCTAGGAAGTGAATTATTTTAACAATATCTCACCTGAAACTACTTGTCTATTTCTATTGTTGGGTACTATATATTATACAAAATAAAAATATAAGTTTACAGGGTTTTTCAATAGTATAAAAGGGTTTCAGGGTTTGGTTTGAGGACCCTAAACTTAAATCCTATGACCTTCCATAGCAAGATTATAACCACAACATGTGGCAGCTGGGGACCAAGAAGGACATTAGGGAACATTCACAGGTCAGGATGTCTGGCATTAAAACCTCCATTGGCACCAAAGCCTGCCTTATGCCTTATGCACACAGACCTACTGTATTGACTTTGGCAATGTGTCTACCTTGTCATGCCAATAAAGTTAACTGAAGTTGAAAACTGATTGATACCACAACCTAGTTCTCTCTTTTCATTTGGGTTGCGATCTGGTTTAGCTGAATGTGGCAGAACCCTCTCCCCCTGCGCCCATACTTTTCTCCCTCTTTGGGTCAAGACTTGGGCAGTCCCGTCCCCTGGGAGAGGCAGGCTGCCTGAGGAAATCACTCTTCCAGGCTTCACATATCCTCAAGCACTTGATGTCTGTTTAAAGAAAATTAAACTTTTATTTACTCTGGAAATGTATTCAATGGAGCTTTGTCTATAGACATATGTGTGCCTTGTTAATCCAGTTAGGAAAAAAAAAATTAACATGACTCTAGCTAAATGGTAGCAGCAACAGGGGAAACGTTTCAGCACCTGCTCGGGCAGCCCGGGGAACACCCTTCTGACCTTGTATGGCTTGGAGATCACAGGACAGGTGTGCCCAAGAGAACCATGGACCGAGGGAGGATAGAGGGGGAAGAATGCCCCAAAGGATTAAACCTGAAGAGACAGGGAAGGGGAGGGTGTGAGCTAGTTAGAAACTCTAGGATGTTTGATCTGCAGAAGCCCTTGTATATTTTCTAGTAGAACCTCCTCGTGTTGTGCACGAAGAGGAACGGTCCCGAAAGGGTAGGTGGTGACAAAGCCAACTCTGAAACTCAGGTTTCCTGACTTGTCAGGTAGTCTTTTCATCACACCACACTGTGTGCTTTACTTATTAGAGCCTCCAGCACTTTGGGAGACAAAGGATTCTAATCATAGCCTCACCACTGATTTTTGGCATAACGGGGCAAGTCGCCCTTTCTGAGCTTCAGCTTCATTCTCTCTTGAGATGGGGACAGGGCCAGGCCGAGCTGACCCACGTTTAGAGCTCAGGTTCTCTGGAGAACAGTGCACTCTAGATGCTTTTATTTCTTGTCTCCATGAAGGAACGTGCTGAGTGTTAGATTTTACCCAGATGTGCCTGCTTTCTTTGTTTTTCTCTTGGACAGGGAGATTGCTTTGTTTCCTGACCAGGGTCTGTTAGAGGCAGATGAAATCTGCCTGCTTATGTAGACGAGTTTCAGCTACTCCAGCTAAGCACGTGAATCCTTCCCTTTTGGGCTGTTCCCAGAGTGGTTGAGAAGGTGATGGTACCCTGTAAATAGGGTAAGTAAAACACAACACTGACCTAGGGCTTTCTTAAAATGATTGTGATAAATAACTTGACCAGGACGTTACAAAAGAATAATGATTTGGGTATTTTCTGTTTTAAGCAATACTAAAAGTTAAAATGATGTGAACTTCTAAGACAGAAACATGAGGTGATAGTTACTCACATGATCAAATGATTCTTTACCTTTCTTGCAGATTTTTCTTCCATTAGCACAATGGAAAGTGCAACCTAGTGTATACACATCTATTGCATAAAGTAGCGTGCAGCAAATTTTCAGAACTCACAAGAACCCCATATTTATCACATGTACCATATATGTACCACAGTCCTGATGATCTCTGTCTTTTCCCATTATTAACTCATTTTAAAGATTTTGAAATATATATACACACACACACACACATATATATCTTTTGTAAAAGGTACATGTAATTTTTGTGAAAGAGTAGAAAGTTACCCTCATAATCCTACCACCCAGAGATACCTACCCTTATCATCTTGTTATAGATCCTTATGGAAATCTCTATATGGTACTACTACTACATACTACTAAAAGTACTATACAATAATACTAATTATTCTCTTTTCTCCATATTTTCTCCAACCTTCTTTTTCTATTAATATATTGTGAACCACTTTCCATGTTGATAAATATTAATTTACAACTTTATTATAATAGCTACTGTTTGTACACACATTCATACACATTTATTTCAGTCATATGCTATGGATGACATTAAGTTGCTTCCAACTTTTAACTATTACAAATGACCATTCAGTTCAACACATACCTTTAAATCTTTGTGCACTCCCTCCATTATTTTCTCAGGGTAAATTTTACTAAAATGGAATTTCTTGGTCAGAGAGCATCCTTACTTTAAGGCTCTTGATATATATCATTAAATTGCTCTGAAGAAAAACTGTACCCAGAAATCTGTAAGTGATTATTTTTCTCTGTACCTCAATAGCCATGTGCATGATCTTTCTGAAAGCCATTATTTTTTTTAGAGCATTTTAGGTTCACAGCAAAATGAAGAGGAAGGTACAGATATACATCCCTGCCCGCCCCCCACATTTTAGCCCCCATTATCAATGCCCCCCACCAGAGTGACACATTTTGCTACAATTGATGAACTTACATTGACACATCATAATCATCTAAGGTCCACAGTTTACGTTAGGGTTCACGGGTGGTTTTTCACATTCTGTAGGTTGGGACAAATGTAAAATGACATGCATCTAGCTTTACAGTATTGTACAGAGTATTCTGACTGCCCTAAAAATCCTCTGTGCTATGCCTATGCATCCCTCCTCTGCCACTCCCCCCATCCCTCAACAAAAATCCTGGCAACCACTGATCTTTCTATTGTCTCCACAGTTTTACCTTTTCTAGAATATCATATAATTGGAAGCACACAGTATTAGCCTTTTCAGATTGGCTTCTTTCACGTAATAATATGCATTTAAGTTTCTCATGTCTTTTCATGCTTAATAGCTCATTTCTTTTTAGCGCTGAATAATAGTCCGTTGTCTAGTTGTACCATAGTTTATTTATCCACTCACCTACTGATGGGCATCTTGGTTGCTTCCAAGTTTTGGCAGTTATGAACAAAGCTGCTGTAAAATATGTGTGCATGTTTTTGTGTAGACGTAAGTTTTTAATTTCTTTTGGTAAATACCGAGGAGCTCAACTGCTAGATCATATGGTAAGAGCATGTGTAGATTTGTAAGAAACTGTCAAAGTGTCTGCTAAGGTCTACTAACTGTCTGCTCAGTTCTTGGGCCATTTTTTGATTAGATTGTTTTCTTATTGTTGAATTTTAATTCTTTATATATTTTGGATAACAGTCCTTCGTCAGATGTGTCTTTTGCAAATATTTTCTCCCAGTCTGTGGCTTGTCATCTCATTTTCTTAATGCTGTCTTTTGCAGAGCAGAAGTTTTTTTATTTTAATGAAGTCCAGTTATCAATTATTTCTTCCATGGATTGTGCCTTTGGTGTAGTATCTAAAAAGTTATCACTACAACCAAGGTCATCTAGATCTTCTCCTATGCTATTTTCTAAGAGTTTTATATTTAGGTCTATGATCATTCTGAGTTAATTTTTGTGAAGGGTGTAATGTCTATGTCTAGATTCATTTTTTTTTTGCATGTGGATGTCCAGTTGTTCCTGCACCATTTGTTGAAAAGAATATCTTTGCTCCATTGTACTGTCTTTGTTCCTTTGTGAAAGAAAAGTTGACTGTATTTATGTGGGCCTATTTCTGGGCTCTCTATTTTGTTCAACTGATCGGTCTATTCTTTCATCAGTAACATACTGTCTTGATTACTGTAGCTTTATTGTAGGTCTTAAAGTCAGGTAGCTTCAGTCCTTGAACTTTGGTCTTCTTCAATATTGTGTTGGCTATTCTGGGTGTCTTGTCCCTTCATATATACTTTAGACTTATTTTATAGATATACACAAAATAACTTGTTGCAATTTTGATTAGTATTACATTGAATCTACAGATGAATTTAGGAGGAACTGACATGTTGACAATATCAAGTCATCCTATCCAAGAACATGGAATATCTAATTATTATGTTCTTCTTCTATTTCTTTCATTCAGAGCTTTGTAGTTTACCTCATATAGACCTTGTACATATTTTGTTAAATTTATACCTCAGTATTTTATTTTTGGGGGTGTGACTATAATTGTATTGTGTTTTTAATTTCAAATTCCACTTTTTCATTGCTGGTATATAGGAAAGTGATTGACTTTTGTATATTAACATTGTATCCTGTCATCTTGCTATAATCACTTATTAGTTCCAGGAGGGTTTGTTTTTTTTTTTAATTGTTTTGGATTTTCAACATGGATGACCATGTCATCTGAAAACAAGGACTCTTTTATTTCTTCTTCCCCCATCTATATACCTGTTATTTCCTTTTCTTGTTTTATTGTATTAGCTATACTTCCAGTACAATACTGAATGCATTATCTTCTTACTCAACAGTTTATTGAGGTATAACTGGCATACTATAAAATTTACTCATTGTAAATTAACAGTTCAATGATTTTTAATAAATGCATGTTTCAACCACCACCAAAATCCAGTTTTAGAATATTTCTATCTCCCCAAATTTCCCTCAGCATTATTTTTTAAAATTTGATTGAGTTATTGAGTTATAATTGAATACAGTGAAGTGGTCATATTTTAAGTGTTAACTACTGTCAATCAATTTTCATGAATGTATATCAAGACACAGGATATTTTAGTCCTACCAGAGCATTTCCTTGTGCCTCTTCCCAGTCAACTCCCTTTACCTCCTAAGAAGCAAATATTGATCTGATTTCCATCACTGTAGGTTCTAGAATTTCATATAAGTGGAATCATACACTATACACTTTCATTCAGTATAATATTTTTGAAACTTATCCATGCTGTTTCACATATCAGTAGTTTGTTACTTTTTTATTGGTAAGTGTTTTGCCATTGTATGACTATATCAAAGCTTGTTTATTCATTCTTCTGTTGACAAACAACTGGAGGGTTTCCAACTTTGGCTACTATGGGTAAAGCTGCTATGAACATTCTTTGGTAGACAATTCTTTTAATTTTTCTCAGACAAATAGGAGTGGAATTCCTAGATCATAGGATAGATGTTCATTTTAACTTATGAAACTGCTAAACTGTTTTTCAAAATGGTTGTACCAATTCATACACTTATCAGAGTGCTGCTTATTCTAAATTCTTTTCAATATTTTGTGTTTAAAATCTTTTAAATTTTAGATGTTCTTGTGGATATGTAGTGGGATTTCATTGTGATTTCATATTATCTTTAAAAATTGTATCACTTCCAATAATTTGATACCAGTCAGGTTGACTAATTTTTATATATTCATTGGTCATTAGATTTACCCAATTCTCTTAATAAATGCAAATTCCCTGAAAACTTAGCACTCATGAAACATAAAGAAAATTCAGAAAACAGTTTGCCTCTTTTAGGATCAATGTTTAACTTGCAAATTAGCTTTAGATTTCAAATATATGGGCCAGTCCTGGCATTCAGTGTTGAATTATCTATGTAAAAATGTTCTCTTTCAAATTTATTTTATATTCAATAGGGAAGGGATACAAGTTTAACCTTCCTTTTTATTAAAAAAAAATTTTGTATTATCTAACAAATAAGTCTAAATAGATGAAGAGGGTCACTTAAATTATGGGACTAGTTATATAACCAGTACATGATATGTAAAAGTACTTAAAATTTTTTACTGAATGATGGAATAAATGAATGAATGGAGGATTAAAGATCTTGGATTCTTTCTTTACATCTTCTCTTCTTTTTACTTATATTTGGTTTCTTCCATCTTTTTCCTTGCTAGAGTTTCATTAAAAGGTATTAATGAGGTATTAGAACATAGTACCTGGGGTTGAGAGACCTTGGAGGAAGTCAGAGTCTACACTGCCTATTTATCTTCATTGGCCCCCTCTTCTGCCTCGTACTATTTGTATTTTGTAATCGTGTGTGTGTGTTCTTGTAAGTTGTCCTAAAACCTTTCTGGAAGAGTCATGGAACAAACAAAACACAATGCATGGGGAAGAAAAGGCCTGGCCTGGGCCCTACAGCAAAACAGTCTCTTTGGGGAGAAAGATCCACCCACAGGAAAGCTAAGAGCTCTGGCAGGTGGTCCAGATAGTAATCACAGAAGCAGTTATCAAAGCCAGCCAGGACTTTGGGGGAAGGAAGTATGGAAGCTAGGCCCTAGGAACACCTAGGATTTAAATAACAAATATTGCAGAAAACTAAGAAAATATAGATGGGCAAAAAGAAGAAACTAAATAGGGGAAGGTAGAGTTCAAGTAGATGAATGAGTAAAGGAGAAACCAATTGGTAAGGGTATAACATGAACAAATTTTGGAGTAGGAGATAAGCGTGCACTGTCCAGGAGACAATGAAGCAGGAATGGAGTAGAATATGCAAATTATGGACAAAGGCAGGGACCAAGCCATAGAACGGAGGTAGGGCCATATTATAAAGTAAGATAGTGAAATATCAGGCTAAGGAGCTGGAGCTTTTCATGTAGATAAAGACTCCTGGGAATTCTTGAGCAAGGGAGCAATACGATGAAAACCAATATATTAGTAGGATTAATTTGGTCATATTTTCCAGGCTGTCTTGGAAATAGGAGAGACTGAAGTCAAAGAGACTGATTCTGTGATAACTTCTCAGAAATCCTTCTGTTCTTCAACTATTGGTCTGCCTTCCTGTAAATGGGGAGAATTTTATCACCTTCCTAAGGTATTAATCCAGTGTTTCAAATATTCTTCACACTAAATGCTTGTACCTCATTAGCACAGTTTTCTCCAGAGTTTTGTCTTCTTTTAAGATAATATGCTACACAAAATTCAAACTTATAGAAGAAATTAAATGGTTGTTATTTTCTAATTGAAAGTGTACTTCACAAATGTCTTAAGTAAGGAACACAACTGAGAATAGAACTGGAGCCATTATAACTCAGCATTTCTATGGGGAAGGGGGAGGTTTATACTTTTACAAAGCACTTTCATGTCCATTATCTCAGGTGATTCCAGAACTTAATTTTTTAGATAAGAAAATTGATATTGAAAGAGGTAAACAATGTTGCCCAAGGTCACAAAGATAGAAAGAGATGAAGCCCGACCATTATTTAAAGAAAAGATTGAATTTATCAAAATTGAAGAGAAAACATTTCTGGAATAACAATCTAATAGGAAAACATGTTTTAATTTTAAAATATTCAAATGCAGAGAAGTTCTGACAAATACAACTTCTGTGGAAAGAAAGCTTCCCCTGGGATGCTCTTCAAGGTTTTGTCATTTTTTTCCTGTTTTTTTTTTTTGCTGATAATGGCTAAAATACCACCACCATTACTATCACCACTTTTTCCATGGCATATTACAAATCCTATCACTTTTAACAATATTAATGGCTATTATTTTTTTCTGGCTTATCACAAATTTCACCACTAATATAATACTAACATTGAGTGCTAACTGTGTATAAGCGCATTTCCTGGATCACCTCATATATTTCCTTTGAAGACCCTGTAGGGAAGGCATTATTATGATTATTATGCCCATTTTACAAAAATGGGAAAACTGAGGCTTAGCAAGAGAGGTTAAGAACCATGGCCAAGTTGACACAGCTAAGAAGTGGAAAGCCAGGGATCAAATCCAGCTTTGTCTTACTGGAGAGTCTTAACCATTGAGAAATTAGCTGAAGGCATTTCTCTGGTTTCATATCCTGGGAAGCTCCTGGACACTCTGTCAAGAGCCAGGGAGTGCTTGTTTTTCCTGAGTCTCTTCATCTCCGGTGAGTGACAAGCTTTGAGCGGCTCAGCCGGCAACCGATCCTCAGGGGAGAGGTGATATTTCACTCAGCCTGTTTTGTGTGTTTTTTGTCCCCTTCTCTTTGCCAATATAAGTTAGTGCCAATAAAAGATCATCGGATTGTGAAAGAGATGCCAATAAAGCTGCTGTAGGAAAGCGTCCTTGATAATAACACCCTGTGCTTGGCCAGTGGTATCTGAAAATCTCCCAACACAGCGCAGCCTACAGGTACCTGAGTCACATGCTCACCCCAAAAGATTTCATGTGTCAGGGGAGGAGGGTGAAACAGAGATGGGGTTCTCAAAGTCTTTCCAAGGCTGTAAACCGAGGCTGATCAGGAATATATCATTGTCAGCCTTACCTTTATAATGTGCAAGATCACGCAAAAGGCATAGGCTAGTCCTTGGGGAGAGCCTGGAAAGAAAAGCTCTGCCGAACTCTGCCAAGCCTGAAGCAGAGAGAGGCAGTGGAAAAGCTAGTTGAAGCACAGATTCCAGAGTCAGATTTATTGGCTAAAGCTTAAATAACCAAATAATTCTATGCCTCAAATTCCTCATTTGCAAGTTGAGCTTAATATAGGTAAGTGCCTGTTTTGCAGGATTATTGTGAGGATGGTGAGCTAGTGCTAGAAAGATGCTGAGCAAAGTGGCACAGAAATTCCCAGTTAGTGGGAAATATATGTGTAAAGCTCCAGTGGGAACAAACCTCTTTTAGTAGAAGCTGTTGGTTACCAGGAGGGATCACAAAGCCATAAGAAAAAGAGAGGTGTCCTGTTGTTGTGGGGAAAATATATTAATGAGCCCCTATGCTGTGGTAGCAGGTGTTTTAGATTGAGCTATGTCTTATTGTCCCCAGTTTGCAAGGGAAAATCTGAAAATTTAAGTAATTTGCTCAAGGTCAGCTGGGAAAGCCCTGATTTTTAACTCAGGTCTGTCTAACTTTCAAGGGTTTCCACTACATGGTATCATGTCTCAGGCATAGAGTTTTCAGACATGAGATATAAAGAGTGAAGATGTTTCCATGAGTGAACATGCTTTCCATAAGCATGAGTAGCTCTGCTTCTACTCTGCTTTGCTGATGTCAGGAACCTGAGTTAACCAAAGTGGAAAATTCAAATGCCTACAGGGGCCAGGCAGGGGACTCTTACTGGATGTAAGAAAATGAGCTGGGCAGGCTGGATAGTGAATAGCAGAGAAACCTGAGCCTAGGTGATAGGGAGACGATAGGGAGTAGTGAGGACTGCGATGAACTGACAAAGGCATGCCCAAGCTTGAACTGCAGCTGCTGCTCCACACCAGCCCATTTTACCCGCATGTGGAAGTGCGTCAGATCTTGTGATTTTTCCAGAGATTTCGATTTCGATTTTTATGTGAAATTACATGAAAACCTTTTTTTAAAAAAAGTAAACTTTTTATTTTGAAATAATTATAGATTCATGTGTGGTTTTAAGAAATAATACAGAGAGATCCCTAGTATCCTTTTACCCATTTTCTTTCCCCCAACCGTTAACATCTTGCAATATTACAACCTGGATTGATACTGATAGAGTCAAGATGCAGGACACCTCCATCACCACAAGGATCCCTCATATTGCTCTTTTATAGCCACAGACACTTCCTTCCCATCCCACCACCTCCTTAACCCTTGGCAACCATGAATCTGTTCTCCATTTCTCCAATTTTGACTTTTCTAGAATGCTATATAAATCAAATCATACAGTATTTTGGGATTGGCCTTTTTCATTCAGCATGATTACCTGGAGATTTATCCAGATTGTTTCATCTATGAATAGTTTGTTCCTTTTTATTGCTTAGTATTCAGTGTAGCATGGTTTAACAATTCATCCATTGAAGGACATTTGGGTTATTCCTAGTTTGGTGCCTTTATGAATAAAACTACTTCAAACACTTTTGTACAGCTTTTTGTGTGAGCATAAGTCTTCATTTCTTTGTGATAAATGTCCAAGAATTCAACTGCTGGGTTGTATGGTAGTTCCATGTTTAGTTTTTTAAGGAACTGCCAAACTGTTTTCCAGAGTGCCTTTAGCATATTACATTCCCATCAGCATTGCATGAGTGACCCAGTTTCTCCACATCCTTACCAACGTATAGTGTTGTCACTATTTTTTACTTTAGTCACACTGATAGGTTTGTAGTAGTGATATCTCCTTGTGGTTTTAAATTGCATTTCCCTAATGGCTAATGATGTTCAACATCTTTCCATGCTCTTATTTATCATCTGTATATCCTCTTTGGTGAGAAATCTGTTCATGACATACAGATGGCCAATGGGCACATGAAAAGATGCTCAACATCACTAATTATTAGAGAAATGCAAATTAAAAGTACAATGAGGTATCACCTCATACCGGGCAGAATGGCCATCAACAAAAAGTCTACAAATAATAAATGTGGGAGAGGGTGTGGAGAGAAGGGAACCCTCCTACACTGTTGGTGGGAATGTAAGCTGGTGCAGCCACTATGGAGAACAGTACGGAGGTTCCTTAAAAAACTAAAAATAGAGTTACCATATGATCTAGCAATCCCACTCCTGGATATAGATCTGGAAAAGATGAAAATTCTAATTCAAAAAGATACAGGCACCCCAATGTTCACTGCAGCACTATTTACAATAGCCAAGACATGGAAGCAACCTAAATGTCCACTGACAGATGAATGGATACAGAAGATGTGGTATATATATACAGTGGAATATTACTCAGCCATGAAAAAGGATGAAATAATGCCATTTGCAGCAATATGGAGGGACCTAGAGATCATCATACTAAGTGAAGTAAGTCAGAGAAAGGAAAATATCCTATGATGTCACTTATATGTGGAATCTAAAAAAATGATACAAATGAACTTATTTACAAAACAAAAATAGACTCACAGACATAGAAAACAAACTTACGGTTACCAAAGCGGGGAGAGGGATAAATCAGGAGTTTGGGATTAACACATACACACTACTATATATAAAATTGATAACCAACAAGGACCTACTGTATGGCACAGGGAACTATACTCAATATTTTGTAATAACCTTTAAGGGAAAAGAATCTGAAAAAAAGTATATATATATGAATCACTTTTCTATACACTTGAAATTAACACAACATTGTAAATCAGCTACACGTCAATAAAGAAAAAAGAGAAGAAAATGGGACTGAACACTGATGTATATAAGACTATTCTAGTAAGATGTTAAGAAAACTCATGTTTTAAAATAAACAGATTGTATTAAATGGTAAGAAAAAAATCTGCTCATGTTTTTTGCCCATTTTCTAGCTGGAATTTTTAAACTGAGTATTGAGAGTTTTTTATTTTATTCTAAATACTAGTTCTTAGTCAGATGTGTGATTTGCACATATTTTCTCCCACTTTATAGCTTATCTTTTCATCCTCTTAACAGGGTCTATAGCAAAGCAATTTAAAAAAAGTTTTGATGAAGTCAATTTATCAAGTTTTCCTTTTATGAATCATGCTTTCAGTATCAAATTAAAGAACTCTTTGCCAAGTGTTAGATCCTAAATATTTTCTATGATTTTTAATAGTTTTATAGTTTTACATTTACATTTAAATCTGTGATGTGTTTTGAGCTAATTTTAGTCCAATTACTCCAGCCCCATTTGTTGAAAAGGCTATCATTCTTCCATTGATTTGCTTTAGCATCCTTATCAAAAATATATTTCTGTGGGTGTAGTTCTGGATTCTTTATTCTATTCCTCTAATCTATGTGTTTATACCTTTGCCAACTCCATTTAAGTAGGTCTTCTTTGATATCCTCCATCAGCACTGAATAGTTTTCAGCATACAAGGCCTATACACGTTTTGTTAGATTTACACCTAGGCATTTCATTTTTTTTTGAGCAATTTAAAATGATACTGTATGTTTTCCTCTAGGAGGTTTATAGGGTCCAGTCTTACATTTAGGTCTTTAATCCATTTGGAGTTAATTTTTGTGTATAGTGTTAGGTAGTATTCTAATTTCATTCTTTTACATGCAGTTGCTCAGTTTTCCCAGCATCATTTATTGAAGAGGCTATCTTTTCTCCATTGTATGTCCTTGCCTCCTTTGTTGTAACTTAGGTGACTACACGTACATGTGTTTATCTCTGGGCTTTCTATCCTGTACCATTGATCTATATTTCTGTTTTTGTGCCAGTACCATACTGTCTTGATTACTGTAGCTTTGTAGCATAGTGTGAAGTCAGGTAGCCTAATTCCTCCAGCTCTGTTTTTCTTTCTCAAGATTGCTTTGGCTATTCGGGGTCTTTTGTGTTTCCATATGAATTGTAAAATTTTTTGTTCTAATACTATGAAGAATGCCATTGGTGGTTTGATAGGGATTGCACTGAATCTGTAGATGGTTTTGTGTAGTATAGTCATTTTCACAATGTTGATTCTTCCAATCCAAGAACATGGTATATTTCTCCATCTGTTTATGTCATCTTTGATTTCTTTCATCAGTGTTTTATAGTTTTCTGAGTACAAGTCTTTTGCCTCCTTAGGTAGGTTTATTCCTAGGTATTTTATTCTTTTTGTTGCGATGCTAAATGGGATTGTTTCCTTAATTTCTCTTTCTGATTTTTCCTTGTTAGTGTAGAGGAATGCCAGAGATTTCTGTGCATTAATTTTGTATCCTGCAACCTTACCAAATTCACTGATTACTTCTAGTAGCTTTCTGGTGGCATCTTTAGGATTTTCTATGTATAGTAACATGTCATCTGCAAACAATGACAGTTTTACTTCTTCTTTTCCAATTTGTATTCCTTTTATTTCTTTTTCTTCTCTGATTGCCATGACTATGACTCCCAAAACTATGTTGAATAAGAGTGGTGAGAGTAGACATTCTTCTCTTGTTCCTGATCTTAGTGGAAATGCTTTCAGTTTTTCACCATTGAGTATGATGTTTGCTGTGGAGTAATGAAAATAAAAACAAAAAGAAACAAATGGGACCTAATGAAACTTAAAAGCTTTTGCACAGAAAAGAAAACCATAAACAAGACAAAAAGACAACCCTCAGAATGGGAGAAAATATTTACAAATGAAAAACAGACAAAGGATTAATCTCCAAAATATACAAGCAGCTCATGGAGCTCAATATCAAAAAAACAAACAACACAATTAAAAAATGGGCGGAAGACCTAAATAGACATTTCACCAAAGAAGACATGCAGATGGCTAAGAGGCACATGAAAAGATGCTCAACATCACTAATTATTACAGAAATGCAAATCAAAACTACAAGGAGGTATCATCTCACACTAGTCAGAATGGCCATCAACAAAAAATCTACAAACAGTAAATGCTAGAGGGGGTGTGGAGAAAAGGCAACCCTCTTGCACTGTTGGTGGGAATGTAAATTGATACAGCCACTATGGAGAACAGTATGGAGGTTCCTTAAAAAACTAAAAATGGAACTACCATACAACCCAGCAATCCCACTACTGGGCATATACCCTGAGAAAACCATCATTCAAAAAGACATATGTACCCCAATGTTCATTGCAGCACTATTTACAATAGCCAGGACATGGAAGTAACCTAAATGTCCATTGACAGATGAATGGATAAAGAAGATGTGGCACATATATACAATGGAATATTAATCTGCCATAAAAAGAAATGAAACTGAGTTATTTGTAGTGAGGTGGATGGACCTAGAGTCTGTCATACAGAGTAAGTCAGAAAGAAAAAGAAATACCGTATGCTAACACATATATGGAATCTAAAAAAAAAAAATGGTACTGATGAACTGAGTGGCAGGGCAGGAATAAAGATGTAGACATAGAGAATTGCCTTGAGCACATGGTGGGGAGGATGAAGCTGGGGTGAAGTGAGAGTAGGTGAAGTGAGAGTAGCATCGACGTATATATACTACCAAATGTAAAACAGATAGCTGTGGGAAGCAGCAGCATAGCACAGGGAGATCAGCTTTGTACTTTGCGATGACTTAGAGGTGTGGGATAAGGAGTGTGGGAGGGAGGCTCGAGAGGGAGGGGATATGGGGATACATGTATGCATATGGCTGATTCACTTTGTTGTGCAACAGAAACTAGCACAGCATTGTGAAGCAGTTGTACTCCAATAAAGATTAAAAAAATAAAATAAACAGCGAGCAAAAAAAAGAAAAATAAAATGATACTGTATTTTTAATTTCAGTGTCCACATGTCCATTATTAGTATATTGAAATATAATTGATTTTCATATGTTTATCTTGAATCCTGAGACCTTGCTGAACTCACTCATGAATCCTAGCAAGTTTTTTGTTTTGGGAGACTCCTTGAAATTTTCTGCAGCAATTATGTCATCTGCTAAAAGAGATAGTTTTAGTTCTTCCTTTCTGATCTCTCTGTATATATATATTTTCTTTTCTTTTCCCTTTTCTTTTTGTTTTCCTTATTGCCCTGGCTAGAATGTTCAATACACTGACAAATAAATGTGGTGAAAATGAACATCCCACCTTGATCCCAATCTTAGGAAAAGCATTCAGTCTTTTTTCACTATCAGGTATAATGTTAGTTGTTCTTTATAGAGGTTCTTTTATCAAGTTGAGGAAGTTCCTCTCTATTGCTATTTTTCTGAGAGTTTTTGTCATAAATGAGTGTTGAACTTTGCCAAATACTTCTTTTGCATCAATCGGTATGAACTTATGATTTTTATTTTTAGCCTGTTAATATGGTAGATTTCATTGATTTTCAAATAATGAACTCTGCTTGGTCATAGTTTATAGTTCTCTTTTTATATTGCTGAATTCTTTTTTTTTTAATGGAAGTGATTTCCTTTTTTTTTGAATTTATTTTTTTATACAGCAGGTTCTTATTACTTATCTATTTTATACATATTAGTGTATACATGTCAATCCCAATCTCCCAATTCATCCCACCATTTCCCCCACCCCGCCCACCGCTTCCCCACCTTGGTGTCTATACGTCTGTTCTCTACATCTGTGTCTCTATTTCGTCCTTGCAAACCGGTTCATCTGTACCATTTTTCTAGATTCCACATATATATGTTAATAGACGATAGTTCTTTTTCTCTTTCTGACTTATTTCACTCTGTATGACAGTCTCTAGGTCCATCCATGTCTCTACAAATGACCCAATTTCGTACCTTTTTATGGCTGTGTAGTATTCATTTTATATATGTACCACATCTTCTTTATCCATTTGTCTGTCAATGGACATTTAGGTTGCTTCCATGATCTGGCTATTGTAAACAGTGCTGCAATGAACATTGGGGTGCATGTGTTTTTTGAATTATGGTTTTATCTGGGTATATGCCCAGTAGTGGGATTGCTGGGTCATATCGTAATTCTATTTTTAGTTTTTTAAGGAACCTCCATACTGTTTTCCATAGTGGCTGTATCAATTTACATTCCCACCAACAGAGCAAGAGGGTTCCCTTTTCTCCACACCCTCTCCAGCATTTGTTGTTTGTAGATTTTTTTGTATTGCTGAATTCTATTTGCTAATATTTTGTTAAGAATTTTATATTTATGAGGCATTTTGATATTTGTCTCTAGTTTTCTTTTTTTTGTACTATCTGTAGTTTTGGTGTCAGGGTAACACCAGCTTCAGAAAATGAATTGGGAATATTCCCTTCTCTATTTTCAGGAAGAGTTTGTGTAGAAGAGATGTTAATTCCTCTTTAAATGTTTGCTACAATTCTCCAGTGATACCATTTGGGCTTGGGAAATTTTTTTTTTATTTTGTACTAATTCAATTTCTTTAACAGTTATAGAGCTGTTGGACCCCCCCCCCCCAAATTCTACAGATATGAAACAGGCTGATAAAACTAGTCAGCTGCAAACAAGTACTACCTTTCAGTAGAAAGAAAGGTTAACCCCAAGACTGAAGCTCTGAGCTTAGAAAATGGAGCCTTGAGCCACAGAAACCTTGAAACCTAATGAAATTTGCCCAGCTGGATTTCAGAATTGCTTGGGACTGATGACTTCTTTTCTCCTTCCATTCTTCCTTTTGAATGGGAATGTCTTTAGCTGCTATTCTATGCCTGTCCCATCACTGTATTTTAGGAGCTGATATCTTGTTTTCTAGTTTTACAGGTTCACAGATGGAGAGGAATTTTGCCTCAGGCTGGATCACAACCAGGGGCTTCCTCATACCTATTTAAATGACTTAGATGATGAGATTTGGGACTTGTAAACTGATGAGAATTTGGATTTTGAGTTGATGCAGTAATCTATTGAAACTTTTGACAGCTTTAGGATGCGGTGAATGAATTTTGTATGTGGGACAGGCCTGAATCTTTGGGAGCAGATTGTGGTAGGCAGAACAATGGCCCCCTCAAAATTTTCCACATCCTAATCCCCAGAATTTGCGATTATATAACCTTAGTTGGCAAAAAGGACTTTACAGATGTGATTAGAGATCTTGTGATGGGGAGATTATCCTGGATTCTCCCAGTGTACCCAATATAACCACAAGGGTCTTTGTAAGTGAAGGAGAAAGGCAGCCACGTGATCATGAGGGTAAACAACAGATACACTTACAACCATTCTGTACCCATACAGCCATTCTGTTTTTCACTTTCAGCACAGTATTCAAGAAATTACATGAGATACTCAACACTTTATTATAAAATAGGCTTTGTGTTAGACGATTTTGCCCAATTGTAGGCTAAGTGTTCTGAGCACATTTAAGGTAGGCTAGGCTCAGCTACGATGTTTGGTAGGTTAGGTGTATTGAATACGTTTTTGACTAACAATACTTTCAATTTATGACAGGTTTAACCTCTGGGTCTTTTTTATATTATATTGATTATATTGGGTCCACTGGGAGAATCCAGGATGTAACCTCTTCCTAAATCGAGGAATATCCCTGCTGTGCTGTTCCTCAGGTCCCAAGATCCCTATCTAATCTGGCTCTTCTTTTCACTTTTTAGTAGTGTTTATTTTGTATATAATGTCCAGGGGTTTTAGTTGTACTTAGTGGGAGGAATAGGGAAACATATGTCTATCCCGTCTTCCTGGAAGTGAAAATCTCTCCTTATCCTGTAATGCTGGTAACTAGTTAAAAGTAAAATTAACACATTTTGGGAAGGGATGTCAAAGAAAAGAAATCCATAGATCTTACTTGGCCTAGGGCTGTCAGTTTATGATTTCTGTGTTAACAGAAGGGAACTGAAGGAATGGAAGTGTTTACGTCTGTGTGTGTGTGTGTGTGTGTGTGTGCACGCACGTGAGAGCACCTGTGGTAGGAAGAGGTGGTGGAAAAGAGGGAGGGATGATAGAGAGATATTGTTGGAGTTTGGGAATCCATGGGGCATGGCCTAGAATCAGGCATCTCCAAAACACAGACCACAACAGGTCTCTGGAGGGAGAACCCCTGGCTTCTGAGAAGGCTCTTCGTACTTGAAAGTTCCTGTGATCAAGTTTGCTAGAGGTAACTGCTTTGGAATTTTTTTCTTTAATTACCTACTTAATAGAAGAAAGTTTTTCTGATTGTAAAATTAATGCAGTTTTGTGTGGGAAAATTAGAAAAATTCAGACAAAGAGAAAGTGGGAATAATACTTCCCTAGACCCTTTATCCACAGACCGCTGTTAATATTTTTGTGTGTTTCCATTCAGTCTTTTTATCTATTCATCCATCTATGTGAATAAAATTGCAGCTATTCTTTTTTGTATGCCTTTAATCACCTTTTCCTCTTCATTTTAATTTAATTATAAATGTATTCCCGTCACTGAATATTTGGGAAAGTATGCTTTTTGACCACTCAATTGTATTCAGTTATTTGAAATTTAGCAATAATTCTCATACTGTTGAATGTTTTAGTGTTTATTATTTCTCACTATTATAAATAGTGCTGTGATGAGAATGCTTGGCCACATGTCTTTTTAATTCCTAGAAGTGGAAATACTTGAGCAAAGGACATTTGAGACTTTTGATTCCTATCATCAACTTGTTCTCCAGAAAGACTACCAATTTACATTCCCACCACCAGTACTGGAAAAGTCTTGCTTCACTCTAGTCTTGCAGGCATTGACTGTTATCATTTAAAAAAATGTTTGTGAATCTGAAGGCAAAAAAATGTCTTACGGTCATTTAATTTGCATTTATTTTATTACTAATAGTGTTAAACACCTCTTCTCTTTTTTGCCTTTTTTCTTTTGAGAACTGCTTTTGTTATTTGCACATTTTTTTCTGTTGTAATTTTCTTCTTAATGGTTTGTTAGATGTGTTACAAGACTATTTTTCCAGTTTGTCATTGCCTTTTAATTTTTCATACGATGGTAACTGACATAGAACAGTCTACAATTTCAAATCTGTTCTTTTTTTCTTTTTTTTTTTTTTGATTCCTACCAAGCTTTTGTGCTTAGAAGGTCCTTCTCCACACATTCCATTTATCTACTGCTGCGTAACTCATGGCACCAAAACTTAATGACTTAAAACAATAACCATTTCATTATATGTTATAGTTTTTGTAGATCAGGGATTTGGATAGGCTCAGCTGGTGATTTTTTGCTCCATCTGATGTTGACAGAAGTCATTCAGTGGACCTCAGCTGGCTGATTAAGAGGATCTAAGATGGTGTCAGCCACATGCCTGGAGCCTTGTGGGGATGGCCGGAAGGCTGGGTTCAGCAGGGACTGTCCCCTGAGTGCTTCCATGTGGACTGTCTGACATGGTGGCATTGGAGTAGTTAGAATTCTTACCATGGCAGCTCAGGACTCCAAAAAGGGGCATTCAAGCAAACAACTGTAAGGTCTTTTATGACACAGCCCTGGACTTTGTCAACTGGTCTATCAGTCAAAGCAGTCTCAAGCCTGCCCAGATTCAGGTGGCCTTCATGGGAGATGTATCATAGAATCTGTGGTTGTATTTTCATATTGCCACTCTATCCCATGATAAGTTAAATGCACCCTTACATTTTCTTCTATCTTGTTTATGCTGCTTTTGCCACTGCAGCTGCTGCTTCTTTTTCTTCCTTTTTATAAATATAAATCCTCAATCCATCGAGAAAATGTTTTTATATAGGCTTATAATGAGGTTTGAATTTGAATATTTCCACCTAATAAATGATTTCACTGTAATCTTTTCTTGAATAACCATCTTTTTGCTGATGGCTAAGTATTAGAGACACTAGGGCCTGTGTGAGTATTTTGTTAATGGAAGAAAAACACCCTTCACCTTTCTCTTGACTTTTCTGGCACTCTCCTCCTCTAGATAAGAGTGGAACCTCCTGGTTAAGTGTAGCTGTCAGTCTGAGGGGCAACGAACCACACCATCGATGCCAGGTTGGCCAGCAAGCATCTTTCCAGAAGGTCGCTCTCGGCTAGAAGGGCTCTGTGACTCTGCGCCTGGTTGTTGACCTAACTCAGAGGGGCTCCTACTTTTCAATCTACTTTTTACAATAGCAGTTTCTTCCACTGCAGCAGAGTTGTGTGCCTTGGGCTGCTGCCCTGGGTGTGTCTGAGGTACTCTTGTTGTTGTGATTCCAAGTGTAATAATTCCCAGGGAAGACTGCTTCTGAGATGAAGTAACTTGACTGCTTCTAATGGGAGAAGGATTAGCTCACCTTTATTAAGGTACTTAGCTCCGCTAAACAGGGAAGGAAACTCCAGTACCATGAGGTGGTTTTTCCACGACCTCCCCCTCTCTCTCTAGTTCTTATCTCATGCTGGCTCCACCCTACATTCCTCCACCTCAGAGGGATCTCTGATCTGGCCTCCAGTTTCCTCACTGACATCTCTGCTTCCTTCTCTCTACCACACAGAAACGCAGAGCCAAGCCCTGCGTCATAGGTCTCACAGTGCTGTATTCTTCTGCTTGGTCATCCATTTATTAATAACCTCCCACACTATTGCTGCAGTTGCTACTGCTATGCACATCCCTTATATAGCCGATATTCTGGTAGCTTTACTACCTTATTTAATTCCCCCTAACACTTTGGTGGTGTAGCTATTGATACTATTATTCCCATTTTAGAGATAAGTGAATGTTTGCCTAGAGATAGGAATGCACTCACCCGTGTAGTTAGTAAGTCCCAGAGCAGGAATTTTAACCTTGGTAGTTTGCTTAATTTTTAAACACTATGTGATACTTCCCCTCTTCTTTCATCTTAATCCCCAGTTCCTAACTGTGGATCTGTGTTTCCACTTCTCCCTGAAAAAGAGCACACACAGCTGATACCAAGGGCCACAGGAGAAAGACACCTGCTTGAGGACATATAATCCTGTCTGGCAGGAACATTTGAAACTCAATCCTCCTGAGCGTTTACTTAGCTCATCCCTCTGATTCTAGCCAACTCTTTCTGAAAGGTAGGAACCTCATCCTCTTAGACAAGGCACAACAGAGATGACCACACTTTAGCTAACTGGCCCGCCCTCTGAAAACTCCTGGCTATTTCTTCAGGGGAGTTTTCTGTGTAACTTCACTCTGCAGCTTCATGACTTATTTCTTCTTTTCGAGGTTGCTCCAGAGGAAATTTACTTCTGTGGTCCAAGCCCAGAACACACTCCAGCCCTCTCTGGAGAGAAGCAGGGTCAGAGAAGGAAGAGATTTTATAACTGGGGTAGCATTTGTTGTTCACTGCTGAGGAATCTGAGCGTTGCCTTCTGCTTATCCTGGGTGGAGGGCCCAGCAGCTGGGGAAGGCCTGCTGTAGGGGGAGGGAGGACTCAGTGGGGAGCACTTCCGGAGAGGAAGGGGGTAGAAGAGTCAGCGGAGGCTCCCAGAGGCTGTGCCCTTTGTTCTCCTTTGGCCCTTCTGATACCAAAATTGAGTCCTGAGCTTTTAGCACCTGTGGTCCTGCCAGGTTTCAGAGAGTATGACTAGGAGAGAGACCGGCCAACCTTAAATCAAGTGAATGAATAATGAGTTATCAGTAGGACAGCAACTTGATCATCCAATTTAATGCTTAATATAAACCTTCTGAGAGGAAAACTTGCAGTCACGTCTTCAGGAGGACTAGAAGATTTCAAGTTTTTCCAAAAGAACCTTTATAAAACCCCCAGAAGAGTCTCCAGGCAAGTTGTGAATTGTATTTTTTTGATCATGAAAAAAAACATTGTATTCTTCAGAGGGAGGCATTGGTCAATTTTGTAACAGAGACTGAAACTAAAGCCAAATATCACCGTTCCAGTGTTGACATTTATCTGGAACTGGGATGTGAGTACCATTAAACCATGTGACTCAGCATGTGCTACAAGAAGATTTTGTTTTCTTTGCACTAGTGAGCCTACTTTAGTATTTTGCATAGTAGAAGATTTCAGTGGGGCCTTGTTACTGTTTCATCCCACACAGATAATAATGGTAGAGCCATTCTGAGTTAACACTTTCGGAAGTCTTTATCTCTTCAACCAGATTGTGGCTCTGAGTAAGCAGGATCCTTGTCTTACAATAGTTTGATTTTCCCACACTTAAAATTAAGATACTTGGGCTTCCCTGGTGGTGCAGTGGTTCAGAATCCGCCTGACGATGAAGGGGACACAGGTTCGTGCCCCAGTCCAGGAAGATCCCACATGCCGCGGAGCAGCTGGGCCCGTGAGCCATGGCCACTGAGCCTGCGCGTCTGGAGCCTGCATGTCCGGAGCCTGTGCTCCGCAACAGGAGAGGCCACAACAGTGAGAGTCCCGCGTACCGAAAAAAAAAAAAAATTAAGATACTTTTACTCATTTCCTTCCTAGAGAGGCCAAGGGACCAAACCTCTCTGTTGCAGACACTGTTGGTTGCCTGCCAGGGAGCTGCTTCCTTCTTTCTACCTTGCTGTCAAGCCCTGACTTTTGTTGCCTTCCTTTAAAGGGTTCTGTCCTTTTGAGGAACTTAGACTCTACCTAATCACATAGGGTGAGACTTCATTGGTCTAGGCCAATTTTGGTGGCCTCACCTTGCATAGTGATTGTCTAAGCATGGGCAGATTGGGTTGATTCTGGCCAGTGAGACATGGGAATGTCTGATGGAGGGACCAGGATGGGGACATTCCCTCTTCTTTCAGTGTCTGAAGCTTTTTGACAGTGTATGAGACAGCATATGAGGCTTGACCTACAGCAGATCTTAGAACTGTGGGGGGAAGCTGCAGAAAAGGTAAGCTAGATATGTGATGTTTGTGTGTCAATGAACTGACCCACTCTGAAACTGTCCTACCTCTAGATTTCATGTGATGCAAAATATCAACATCCTTATTGTTTTCAGTGGCTCATAGTTAGATCTATCCTTTGCTATCCAAAACATCTTACACTGCCTTTTTTAAAAAAATAATTAATTAATTATTTTGGTTGCATTTGGTCTTCGTTGCTGCGCGCAGGCTTTCTCTAGTTGCGGTGAGTAGGGTTTATTCTTCGTCGCGATGCACGGGCTTCTCATTGCAGTGGCTTCTCTTGTGGCCCAGCACGGGCTCTAGGCACACGGGCTTCAGTAGTTGTGGCTCGCGGACTCTAGAGCACAGGCTCAGTAGTTGTGGCACACGGGCTTAGCTGCTCCGCGGCATGTGGGACCTGCCCGGACCAGGGATTGAACCCGTGTCCCCTGCATTAGCAGGTGGATTCTTAACCACTGTGCTACCAAGGAAGTCCCGCAGCCTTTGTTTAAAAAGGGAAAGTTGATGTTGGTTGGGGAATCAAGGCAAAAAGCTCCTTCCTCACTCATGTTTGAGGAGGGAGCCATGTTTGCCTGGCAGTTCTGGCCAGTCTATCTCCTAAGGCAGCTTCTCTGCTAAAGACCTGATACTGGTGGAAAGACTAATTCCTAAGGTTGAGCTGGTTCAAAAACAGAATACATTCAAGAAGTAGCAAAGAAAGGTTTTCTCCCATATGACAGGAGGCAGAACTCATTGTCGACACCTTTCTGCACAGCAAGAAGAGTTCATAACTGCTTGTGGCTAATTTTGCACAAACATGATTTCAAAGTGAATCTCCTCTTGGCAAGTTGAGAATCAGGTGAGGATCTGGTGAGGGATAGAGAGTATGTGGTAGTCGGGGTGGAGTGGGGCAGGCGCTCTCTAGCTTGGTGCAGGGCCAGGCTGATAAGCATATATGAGACACCAGGGAGCAATATGAGCTTCCTATGTTGGAGTTTCCAGCATGAATACATTTATCAATTTAACTGACATTCACTGAGTACATGGTACATGTCAGGCACTGTGTGAGGCACCTGAGAAAGAAGAAAAAAATGTTCTTTGACCACAAGGAACATACAGCCTAATATACAGTCCAGCCTTTAGGTAACCACTCCCAGCCCCCTCTTGCCTTAGCGCTCTGGCGGTTTGAACATCTCCTCCCACTCATAAATTATGGCAACATTGGGCTGTAAATGCATGCATACCAGCCGCTCTTACAAATATCCCACATGATTTCCTTGTTATCAGGATTAAGAAATGTAACATTTTAAGTCTGTGAGGAGTTACCAGTTCTCCAAAGAAGAAATACAGATGGCACATGAAAAGATGCCCAACAGTGCTAATTATTAGAGAAATGCAAATCAAAACTACAATGAGTTTGACCACACTGGTCAGAATGGCCATCATCAAAAAGTCTACAAATAATAAATGCTGGAGAGGGTGTGGAGGAAAGGGAACCCTCCTACACTGTTTGTGGGAATGTAAATTGATACAGCCACTATGGAGAACAGCATGGAAGTTCCTTAAAAACTAAAACTAGAGCTACTATATGATCCTGCAATCCCACTCTTGGGCACATATCTGGAGAAAAGCATAATTCAAAAAGATACATGCACACCAATGTTCATTGCAGCTCTATTTATGCTAGCCAGGACATGGAAGCAACCTAAATGTCCATTGACAGATGAATGGATAGAGAAGATGTGGTACATATATACAATGGAATATTACTTAGCCATAAAAAGAATGAAATAATTCCATTTGCAGCAACATGGGTGGACCTAGAGATTATCATACTAAGTGAAGTAAGCCAGAGAGAGAAAGACAAATATCATATAAATTTGCATATATGTGGAATCTAAAAAAAAGGTACAAATGAATTTATTTACAAAACAGAAATAGAGTCACAGTTGTAGAAAACAAACTTATGGTTACCCAAGTGGAAGGAGGGGGAGAGGGATAAATCAGGAGTGTCGGATTAACATATACACACTACAATATATAAAATAGGTAACCAACAAGGACCTACTGTATAGCACAGGGAACTACATTCAAAATCTTGTAATAACCTATAATGAAAAAGAATCTGGGGACTTCCCGGGTGGCGCAGTGGTTAAGAATCCGCCTGCCAATGCAGGGGACACAGGTTCGAGCCCTGGTCCAGGAAGATCCCACATGCCGCAGAGCAACTAAGCCCGTGCACCACAACTACTGAGCCTGCGCTCTAGAGCCCACAAGCCACAACTAATGAAGCCTGCGCGCCTAGAGCCTGTGCTCTGCAACAAGAGAAGCCACCGCAGTGAGAAGCTCATGCACCGCAATAAAGAGTAGCCCCGGCTCGCCACAACTAGAGAAAGCCCGTGTTCAGCAACAAAGACCCAATGCAGCCAAAAATAAATAAATAAAATAAAATAAATAAATTTATAAAAAAAAGAAAAAGAATCTGAAAAACTATATATAACTGAATCACTTTGCTGTACACCCGAAACATTGTAAATCAACTATACTTCAATAAAAATAATTTTTAAAAAAGAGTTATCAAGCACCACTACTATGAGTCAAATGTTGTGGGGCATTCAAAAGTAACTGAGAAATTCTGTACTTTCAGGAAACCACAGCTCAGGTGGGAGTATATAATTTGCATACTAAAAGTCAGAGCAAGCAACTAGGTGAAAAGCAAGCATTTGAATGGTGCAGATAATTAGTGCTAGGGAAGTTGAATTCAATTCCACACGTATTTGTCGAGCCCTTCAGTGTGTCAAGCATTGAGTCAGGCCCCTGGGACACAGGAATGAGTAAGTTCCATTCCTTCTCTTCCTGGAGCTAACTCTGCAGTAGTGATGTTACAGTAATATTAGTCATATCAAATGACATTTATGAAGCCCTAATTATTATTATACATTTCTATGTGCTTTCCATATAATAGCTCATTTATTGGTTAACTCTATGAGTAGGTATTAATATTATCCCCATTTTAGAGATGAGGAGACTGAGGCAGGCAAAGTAACTTTCCCAAGATCACAGAGTTAGTACGGTAGATAAGGGATTAATGAAGACTCTTAACAGTTTATAGATCTAAATAGATCTAAATATGGGTAAACTAGGTTCTTTAGGCAAAGGAGACATGGTAACAAATGGACCACTAGCCCACTATGAGACAAGTAGGTAAAATTGCCTACATATTCCCCCAGCACTGCTGGAACCACAGAGCCCCAGGGATGTCACTGGCACATAGTTGTGCTTGCCGCTATGGAAAACAGAGAAGTCAGGAAAGAAAACTAGCAGGGCACCAGCTTTCTTCCATCCACATGTGCTGAGCTGAACTGCGGTTTATTGAGGACATTTGGGACATTCTGGGACACCTGGAGTTAGAATCAAATGGAAACTTACAATTGAACCAGGGTGTAACTCTCCCTAAATATGTAATCTAGTTAAAGCCATCAACATCAGCCAATGAAAGACAGGAGGGCTGCTTGGCATTCTACATCAGGCCCTGCCTCCCATGGACCTGTAGGTACATTGAGAAGTGCGGGGAAGGCAGTTTCTCATCTACGTGATCTTCTCCTCTTGAGGGACCAAATACATCCCTCCTGATCCTGGGTCATCTTTTAAAAATGATAGGACCCATTAGCAGTCTTACCTTGAGGTGGCTGTGATACTGTGATTTATAATAATAAATATATATTCAGCCTTCATCCCATTTCCTGGCAGAAAACCCTTGGAATTCCCCAAGTGATAAGAGTCATAAAGATGAAAAGAAAGTGTTCCTTATTCACAAGGAGGTTCTTTTGACCACACCTGAATTTGTTAATGAGATGAGCTTGGGGAAAGCCCCTAGATAACCACTCGATAGGTGCTGGTTGTCAGGAGAACTAACCACCTGATTAGAAGTTTGGAACTTTTAGCCCCTTCTCCACCTCTGTAGAGAGGAGGGTCTGGACTTTGGATCAATCACCAGTGGCCAATAATTGAATCAATTATATCTATGTCATGAAGCATCCATAAAAATCCCTAAGCATGAGATTCAGAGAGCTTGGTGAACAAGAATGCATCCACATGCAGGGAGAGTGGTATAGCCCGAACTCCCAGAGGACACAAGCTCCTGTGCTAGGAATTGTTCTGGACCTCACCCTATATCTCTCTTCATATCTAAATAAGTCAGTAATAATAAACTGTCTCCCTGAATTCTGTCAGCTAGTCTAGTAAATTATCAAACCCAGGGTTGGGGGGTGGGTAGGTCAGTCAGAGCCCAGGTGAAAACCTGGGCTTGTGGCTGGCATCTGAAGTGGGGGCAGTCCTGTGGGACTGAGCCCTTAATCTGTGAGATGGGATGCTGTCTCTAGGTTGAGAGTCTCAGAATCGAGTTAAATTGTAGGACACCCAGCTAGTGTTGGAGAACCACTTAGTGTGGGGAAGAACCCTTATATATTTGGAGTACAGAAGTCTTCTGTGAGTAGAGAAGGAAACAGCAGCATATGACCTACATTTGCTAGAGATTACAGTCTGTCACCCGTACTGAACCACGGACAGCTCTAAAATGAGTAGTTTCTTTAGGCTGTAAGGATGGATTTCTGCCCTAGGAACTGGACTCTTGAATTCAACATGATGCCCAACTACATGCTGTACATTTCTCTTCATTTCTGGTATATTTCATACCTCATTCTGCTGGAAGAAACCAATTAACCCCCTACCCCTACCTCATCACACACCCCCCAAAAGTAACTTATCTATATCCCTATGTTTCTAGACTCTTCTGATTAGAAGAATATGTTCCTCAGCCTCCTGGAAGGACCTGAGATGGACAAATAGGAAGGAAATTCAGAAAGCAAGTGATAAATTTCTCTTGAAGCTTCTATTCTTCCCTCCCTCCCTCCCTCCCTCCCTCCTTCCCTCTCTCCCTCTCTCCCTCTCTTTCTTCCTTCCTCTCCTCTCCTCTCCTCTCTCTCTTTCTTTCTTTCTGTTTAGTGAGGCCCTACTTGGTGTGAAGCTCTGGGCCAGGCAATAGAGACACAGAGAGGAATAAGGTTAACATGGTCTGTGCTCTCAGGGGTTTTCAGTCCACTGAAGGCAACAAAATATTCAATTATAAATTAAAATAAGTGCTGCAAAGGATAAAATATAGATAATATGACAGAGACAATGAATGGGGAGCAAACCAACTATACTTTTGTGGTCAAGGAAGAAGGTTACATTTAAAGCAAGACCTGAGACTTGACTGATCAGTTTTGGAGCATCTTTCCAGGCAGGGGAAACACCTTCCTTTGAGACACTGTGGTCAAGAGAAACTTGAGTGTTCAAGAAGTTAATTAAGATGGGTTGAGGGGAAGGAGAGAATGAGGAAGTGAGACTGAAGAAGCGGGCAGGAGCCATGAGAAAGATTTTGCATTTTATTCCAAATGCAGCGAGCAGTCACAGGAAGGCAATGTGTAATGACAATTCCTCCTTCTCAGAAACTACATAACATCACTTCTAGAGTGAAGGGGAGAATGCTTGAGGGGAGAGTGATGATGGAGGAATAGCTGTTTTCCTCTGAAAACTCTGGGATTTTGGAAGAACTCTGTCTGGCTATAAATGATGTTGTCATGTGTGGGGTTTACAATTCCAGTATTAGCACTATTAACGTAATGAGATGGCCTTCAAAGGAGAACTTGAAGAATGGATGTTTTAAAAGGAAGTTCTGAGTGGAGTACTTGTGACATCTTCAGGTATGACTCATTTCCCACTGAGCTTCCTCCAGTGGACAGCCAGAGTGAGACAGGGTCAAAATAGATGTATATTTATTGAGCAATTACTCCATGCTGAGCACTGTGGTAGATGCGGTGGTGGCTCCAAAAAAATGGTCCCCGTCCTCAAGGACTTTAAAAGATATTATAGGAAGGATGGTCGAAAGAGTCCATCAGAACAATCCCATAAACAATCAGCCAAAATGCCTATAACCTCCACTTTGGGTTTCTATTTGACATCTCACAAGACAGAATTCAAAGGGGTCAAGGGACAAGGATCTCTGGAGGAGTAGTTTGCAAATCATTAGGGAGGCTTAGCCAAGCAAACAGGTAAGCAAGGATGCTAAGGTGCTCCTCACAGGCTCTTATTCTTTCCCACAGGATTATTCTGGACATCTGGAAGAGAGCAGCTAACTGGGGTGTCCTTTCCTTGCCCACCCTATGCTTTTATCATTAGTGGTAAACTTGTGCAAACATTGGGAATCCTGGCTGTCATGGTTACTTCCCAAACTCTGAAAGGCCAAAGGGAACAATCACTTTAGATTTATCATAGGGATGGGGACCTGTTTCCAGTGTCATACTGCCCGTTTTTGATACCAACTCAGGATTAGGAAGAAGAAGAGGGTTGCACAGAGCTTGTGTAGAGAAACTTGGGTGCTCAGGCCTTAAATGCCACAGAGGTTGCAGGCTGGCATGGTAGAAGTCAGAGTCTGGGCCTGTCATCTCAGGAAAGACATTTGATCTTATTCTTATTCAAATGAACCATTTGCACCTGATAAACTCAAGCCAATGATGTCTCACTCCAACTAGTTCCAGATTCCAGGAGAAGTGGGGTCAACTGCTTTTCCCCTCTCCTGGTCATGAAGTAGAAACTGCAGGAGATGGCTATTAACAAAGAATTGAAGCTGTGACCCAAAGCACACAGTTGAGTGTTAAGACCTCTCTTGGAATCTGGGTTCCTTCACGTACTAGTTGTGTGATGCTGAACAAGTTAACCCCTTTGAACCAAAGTTTCCTGATCAATAGAATTAATTCATTGTCTATCTACTAGGCTGTTGAAGAGGGGAAAATGAAATAAAATACATGAAAGATCTGAGTAAGGCACAGAGTACTACACAGATGTGAAGTAGTCCTATCTCACATAGCGCTAAGGTAGGTGACAACTGTAATAGCTACCTTCCCCAAGTCAACTACCACCAGCTCTCTGTGTGGAGGTCCAGGGTCTAAAGATCCACAGTTTCTCGGGCCTCCCTGGTGGCGCAGTGGTTGAGAGTCCGCCTGCCGATGCAGGGGATACGGGTTCGTGCCCCGGTCTGGGAGGATCCCATGTGCCGCGGAGCGGCTGGGCCCGTGAGCCGTGGCCGCTGGGCCTGCGCATCCGGAGCCTGTGCTCCGCGGCGGGGGAGGCCACAGCAGTGAGAGGCCCGCATACCACAAAAAAAAAAAAAAAAAAAAAAAAAAGATCCACGGTTTCTCATTTTACCCATCTGATGCTGCGGGCATAGGGCCTAGTGCTTAGAATTTTTCACAGGTCTATTAAAATATTTGAGACGAGACATGGAAAAAATATACCTTCGAGACATGAAAAGTGCAATATGGGAAAAAGGAAGTGAATGTTTCAGTAAATGTCCACAGAAATGATTCTTTCAATTAGTCAACTGCAACACAACCTACCGCAAACAGAGTTGTATATCAATTGTTTAACATGTGATAAAGGTGCATCTTAACATGCTTAATATGACGTAAGGTAGGATCTCTAAAGGGAAGTTCTTAGAGCCTGTGTGATATCCAGGCAGCCCTGTCTATGTCAGTGGAGAATGTGAACCAGGAACAAAGGCCTTTTTTTCTTTCTCTAGCTAAAACCCACATTCATCTGTTAAAATCTGGCATCACATCTATTTTTAACTGCATCATAAATGCTCTTTTCATTTCTTTTCTTCCTCTAGTGCCCTGCAACTTATCCATAGAAGCTACAGAAGATGAACCGACTCCAGTTTTATTCAATCCAAGATTAGGCACGCCCACTTTCTGTATGTTTTCAGGAAGGTCACCTCCAATTTCCTTCTCCCCATCACCCCCTCTTGTCCTCCTATTCTTATGGTATGTGGTATCCATGGGACTCTGGTTATTTGCAGGTATTTATTGAATTGTGAGAAGGCTCATTGGTTAGGTGGGCCTGAGTGGGAGCTAAAAAGCTTTGTGAAAACAGGTGGACAACATACCAGGCTCCCTTCTTGCCTCTGACACTTCACTGTCTGACCTTGGGCAGGGCCTTTCCCTGTCGGCTCTTCCATTGGCTTATCTGTGTAATGAGATGTGTAACATCTAAGAGAGTGGATGACCAATAAATCCAGCTTTCATGTACTGTGCTTCTGATGGCAGTTCCGAATGACTCTGTCACCCAAGCGTGTGTCACAGACCCTAAGTAGGTAGACACTTCCATAACCTGCTCCATGGAAGAGGTCAGGCTTCAGCTGACCTCGGCTTGTTTCTTTCTTCCAAGTTGACAAAATTTTTCAAGTTTGGAAAGCACTTTCAAGTTTGGAAGTGTTGCTTAAATTGTATGATTAAACTCCAAATGTAATGAAACTTTTTCATCTCAGGAACAGAAAGCCACTTGACATTTGTTTTTCCCGAGTTAATCACCCACTTTTCCTGCAGGGCTATCTGTGATGGGAGATGAGGGAAGATGGGAGTTCTGAGTTAGCCACACCATTGGCGGCCTCCCTGCTGATACCTGCTAGCTAGCTGCACTCTGCCTTGCTGACAGACCCCTGATTTGGTTCAGGTATTGGTGTCTACACTCTTCAGGGGGAAGACAGGTCCCTACCTAGCCCTGGGAGGTGGGAGAATATGGATTAGATAATTCAATCATAGTAATTCCGTTTCTTTTGTCTGTAATTTTGTGCCTTAATTCCATCCAGTGCAATGTGAAGGGAAATCTGCTAGGGTGGGGGAAACCTACAGGGTAAGTTTCTCTTGTTTTTTTTTAAAAGGGAGGCAAGGTAGGATGCTCCCGCTTTTCCTGCCTTCCCATGTCACTGTGTGAGTCTACAGGGCTTGGAACTGTACCAGTTATCTGGATACCACGAGCACAAATACCTACAAGCTGAGGATGGTAGAGAGAAAATGGAAAGAACCTGGGTCCTTGGTAATATCTTTGAACCACTCATTTATGTAACCTTGGGACTTCTCTGCTTTGGAAGCTCTTATGGTGAGAGAGAATTTGTCCTGTTGCTCAGGGCCACGTCTGGTTGGGTTTGCTGTTACAAAAGCCTGCTAACAGCTGAATGAAGCTGCCTCCTTGGTGCTCACACTTCCTTTTCTGCTTGGAGAGGGTTTGGAGAAGGTATCCCAAAGGTACCTCAGTGGGCAGCTTCACACCAGAGCTTTTCAAACCAGTCCACAATGTAGGACTAAGGGGAGAGAGTCTATATCCCTTATAGGATTGGGAAGTAAAGCCTAAACCTGCAACCAAAAAGCTGAAATTTATTTGACCTCTTATGTCTTTAACTTTGAAATTCATGTGAAATTTTCATTCCGTTTCCTAATACCATTTTTTCCATGTAAAATTAATATTTTACCTACTTAGCAGTTAAATTATTTAACTTCTCCTACCCTGTGAATTTTCAATGTAAATTAAGGCTGGACTGACCCCGGCAATGTGTCTCACATGATGCCAACAGGCAGAGCATCTGCTTCCAGAAGGTATATGTGGACAGAACCTGCAAAGGCCCATGGGATTATTGTTGCAAACGTGGACGAGGTTAAAGCAAGAGGAAGTACATGGGGAAGCTGTAGCAACTTTCCCTTCCTCTGAATCCTCAGCCTAGAAACTCTAGGCAGGCGATGGTGACACAAGCCACACACGGACCGCATTCCTGCCTCAGATAAGGTGTGTGTAGGTGAATTCCTGGGCTGCGCAGTGACTCCTGAGAGGCTTGACTCATTAAGCCCAAGAACCCAAGTGACTTGCCCCAGGCTGCTGCTCAATTTCAGGGACAGTGTCTCAGTCCACTGTGCTTCACCCATCCTGACAGGCTGTCATTTCAATCAGATGTGAAAGGGCAAATCACTGAATCATTTTGGGTAAGTTGTTCCTGTATCCCTTCCGCCCGGGTCTAAACTCTCCTTTTGTGAAAGGCCCCTAGAATATCAGCTCAGGGAAGCCAGGGACTTTGCTTCTCTTGTTCCCTGCAGGATCCTCAGTGCCTCTTACTGTGTCTGGCACGTAGTATGCTTCATAAATATTTTTTGAATGACTGTCTTTGAAGAAATTGAATTAGGAATACTTTGAAGGCCATTCTATAGTAGGAGAGAGGAAAGTGCTTTGAGAGTTGAGACGCTAGGAATGGAGAGGGACAACCAAAGATGGGACCCTGGAAACCCAGGAGCAGATCTCAGAAAGCATCCAGGGAAGGAGCTGCTGGAGGAGGTGAGGGTGTGAATCGAAGGGTGCCCAGTGGAAGAGGTGCTGCGCAAGTTCTCGTGAGCCACGCGGGAGAACACAGTTCATCTTTACTTGTGTGAGAACCTCCGTGGGCCTGCATGGAGGGTCTAAGCCAGGCATTGCTTTTGTGGCCTAGGACAGAACTGGGATCCATCCCCTTAGCACCCCACCCATGGCCAGGCCAGGAAGACTGAATGTGATGACAAGATTTTCCTTGGTCTCTGTGCAATTAATTATCTCTTCCTCTTCAATTACCCAACAAATTCCCAGAACACCAGTCAACTCAAAGTGGGTGGTTTCCACACCCTGGCGGAAAGGTTGTGGGGAATTATTGTTAGAGATTGTTTGCAGGCCCTCTGCGCCAGCCGCCTGCTGCCTGGCTGTCTGTGTGTGGCCTTTACTTCCTCGGCTCTCTATCAGCAACAAACTGGCCTTTCTCTTCCCGGGTTCAAGAACCTCTTGAATTCTTTGGTTCTGTTCCATCTGCTCCCTCAGGTACCTTACTTCTCAAATTATATTAACCGAAGGAGGGAAAAATTTGGTCAAAGGTTCTCAGTTGATTATCCCAGCTAAGATTACCTAGGCGGTGGGCACAGTGGTTGGACACACAGGCTGTGGGGTCAGCCCAACTGGCTTCCACTCCTCCTATGCCTTTCTAGCTACCAAACCCTAGGCAATTCACTCAACCCTGGGTAGATTTTAGAATTCTTCTCCATAAAAGAGATAGAACCTTACGGGGTTGTTCCAAGGTTTAAAAGAGATAATGTATGTAAGGCATTTAACAACAGGCTTGGCATGTAGCAAGTGACCAATAAATGTCAACTATTTTTATTTTTGCTTCTCCTTTTCATTCTTCCTTTTAATCTCTTGCCTAAATTGATAAATACTTTCACCTCCTCGTGGGAAGAGTGTGTTTGTGAGGAGTGAAGATAAGAATGGTAGGGGGGCAGAGACATTATTCTGTTTAATTTTTTAAGTTTTTTTTTATGTAGACCATTTTTTGAAGTCTATTGAATTTGTTACAATATTGTTTCTGTTCTATGTTTTGGCTTTTTGGCCCTGAGGCATGTGGGATCTTAGCTCCCCCATCAGGGATTGAAACCGTACCCCCCGCATTGGAAGGCGAAGTCTTAACCACTGGACTGCCAGGGAAATCCCTGTCTTATTTTTTTAAGTCATCAGATACATTAAAAAAAATAATAATAATAGGGAGGAAGATCAAGATGGCAGAGTAGGAGGATGTGGAACTCACCTCCCCCAACAAACACATCAAAAATATTGGGTTGGCCAAAATGTTTGTTTGGGTTTTTCCTAGGATGTTACAGAAAAACCCAAACAAATATTTTGGCCAACCCAATACATCTACATATGGAACCATTCTCATGGAAAACTAACTGGGAACTGGCAGAAGAATTCCTACACAACCAAAGCTGCAAGATGGAAAGAGGGCATTGGGTTGGGACCTGTGCCCTTGGGAGAGGTCTGAAAGGAAGAGAAGGTCCGCATGGGTGGACCCTCACCCTGGGGAGCAAGCAGGTTGAGCCACAATCTGGGCATCCCAGTCCTGGAGTCCTGTGTGGAGGAGACAAGCCACCTTGGCTTCTAGGAGAACCACTGGGGGAATTCCCCGGCAGTCCAGTGGTTAGGACTGCATGCTTTCACTGCCAAGGGCCTGCGTTCGATCCCTGGTCGGGGAGCTAAGACCCCACAAGCCGTGTGGTATGGCCAAACAAACAAACAAATGAAAAACCAAAAAAACAAAAAGTGGTGAACCACTTGAACAGACAGAAGGGCTGAAGAACTTAGACTCTACTCACGAGGAGTGCACATGGGCTGGTTTGCCAACAATCAGGAGGGAGAGAGCCTTGCACTGGCAGCGCCTCACCCCAATTCCTGAAGCCACAGCACCTTGGCTACTCTACACCACAGCCTTGCACTAGATCTGGGACTAACACAACAGGGGAAGGGACACAACCTTGGGCTGCCTCTGAGCATAATCATGGACACTTGTACAGGTGGCATACAGGTCCTCTGTGATTGCAAGGGCCTCACTTCCTTCAGCAATTACCTCCTTTGGGGCAGGGCACACACTCAAGGGCAACAGAGGCTGATTAAGGCTGACCCTTAGGGCTTCTACATCAACAACTGGAGAGCAGGCCTACCCCTGACAGGACAGTGAAGCTGCAGAGCAGAGAGGAAGTCCCACCTCACACCTTGCACAGGCTTTAGGTCCCCCCAACACCAACCATACCCACTATCAAGGGCACAACAGCCAGCACACCCTGAAGAAAGAGGTGGTTGGCATCCATTTTGAAACCAGCCCTTGCACCAGAGATATTGGACACACACAGTCTACACAGGGACACTGTCACATAAAAACACCCCTTGAAGACCACAGTGGGGGGTAACTTTTTCTCCTAAATTCATACAGACAAAGTTAAGTAAAATGACAAGGCAAAGGAAACCATCAGTAAAACAAAAAGACAACCTATGGAATGGGAGTAAATATTTGCAAATGATGTGACAAATAAGGGGTTAATATCCAAAATATACAAATAGCTTATGCACCTCAATATCAAAAAACAAACAACCCAATCAAAAAATGAGGAGAAGACCTAAATAGACATTTTTCCAAAGAAGACATACAAATGGCCAACAGACACGTGAAAAGATGCTCAACATCACTAAGTATTAGAGAAATGCAACTCAAAACTACAATGAGGTATCCCCTCACACCGGTCAGAATGGCCATCATGAAAAAGTCTATACACAATAAATGCTGGAGAGGGTGTGGAGAAAACAGAAACTTCCTACACTGTTGGTGGGAATGTAAATTGGTGCAGCCACTATGGAAAATAATATGGGGTTCCCTTAAAAAAACAAAAATAGAGATACCATATGATCCAGCAATCCCACTTCTAGGTAGATATCCAGAAAAAATGAAAACTCTAATTTGAAAAGACATATGCACCCCAATAGTCATAGCAGCACTATTTACAACAGCCAAGAAACAACCCAAGTGCCCATCAACAGTCGATTGGCTTAAGATGAGGTGTATATATATATATATATATATATATATGTGTGTGTGTGTGTGTATATATATATATGTGTATATATATATATATATATATATATATATATGCTATGCGATGGAATATTATTTGGCCATAAGAAAGAATAAAATATTGCCATTTGAAACAACATGGATGGACCTAGAGATTATTATACTTTGTGAAATAAGTCAGAGAAGGCAGATACTGTATGAGATCACTTATATGAGGAATCTAAAAAATACAAATGAATGTATATGCAAAACGGAAACAGACTCACAGACATAGAAAGCAAATTTATGATTGCCAAAAGTGGGAGCAACAAATTAGGAATATGAGATTAACAAATACAAACCGCTACACATAAAATAGATAAGGAACAAGGAGTTACTGTATAGCACAGGGAAATATATGCAATAGCTTGTAATAATCTGTAATGGAATATAATCTACAAAAAAAAATAATCTGAATCACTATGCTGTACACCTGAAACTAACAAAATATTGTAAATCAACTACACTTCAATAAAAACAAAATAATAATAATTGTCATCACTTATTGAAGACCAGGCATTTCATATGCTGCAGTGCTTTTGAAGCACATCCAGAAAATTTTGCCACTCCTTCTAAAGGAGGAGGGGTCTAATCCCTCTCCCGTTGATTTGGGTTGGCAGTTGTTACTCACTTCTAGTGCAAGTGATATTGTATGACTTTCGAGGCCAGACCAGTAGAGGCGATACAATTGCACCTGTTTCTCTCTCAGGACATATGCCTTTAGAGCCCTGTTCTGCCCTGTAAGAAATTTAGTGACCCTGCAGAGGCTGTGCAGGAAGGCCAGGTGGGTAGGTCCCCCGGGGGTAGGGGGATTTGCCCAGGGAACCCCAGCTGCTCCAGCCCCTGCTGTTTGTCTTCCCAGCCCCGGCACCAGACGTGAATGAGGAAGTCTTCAAACTGATCCCAGCTCTAGCCACCGACTGACTGCAACCTTGAGGGAGACCCCAAGTGAGAATAGCCCAGCTTAGTCTCTTTCAAATTCCTGACCTGCAAAAAGCACTAGAGCTAATAAACAGATATTGCTGTTTTAAGCCACTAAATTTTGAGCTGATTTGTCATGCATTGATACATGAGACCCATGGTATCAACTAATAACACTGGGTGATAGGTATTGGAATCTCAGTTTTACAAACAAAGAAACTAAGGTTTAGAGAACTTAAGAAACACATGTAAGACACCACTTGGAACATGCAGAGCAGGGACACAAACGTATGTCCATGTGAGTCTAGAGTCCATGCTTGATCCACTGCACTGGGACTGCTTCATTTGACTGATCCTGTAGGAGGTGGAAAATAATGGGCAAAAATGCCTTTTCCTGTATCTGCCCTACAAGCTTCTCAATATTCCAGGATGAAACACATGATCATACTGTGTTTGGAAGATCACCACCTGCTCCACTCTCTCTTGGCTCATCGACGGTAACTGGCAAAGTGAGTTTCCCAGAAGTAAACTCACTCATTGTCAGGCGTTGGTCTCAGGTAAGCTTCAGAGCAGGGCTGCTAGCAGTAGTCTGCCGACCCACAGGGCCCAGGGTGCCCCAGGGAGGCTTGTGGACAGTTAGAAAGCCTGAGCTCAGGGCAGGCGAGGAAGAGCCAGATGGTATGTGGTGGAGGAAGACAGTACAAACAAGGCGAGGAGTGGGAGAACAGCTGAGAAGGAAATGAGAAGTGACACACTGTGACAGAAGTTCCAAAGAGAAAAGAGAAAAATGTTCACGGAGAGAACTGATGAGTGTTCCCTAGAGACAAACAACAAGGGCTCCTGCAGCTGCCGAAGGGACGTGATTGGCTTGATATGAGCCCCACGAGGATGTACATGCCACAGACTGCTTTAGAATCACCACCCTGACCCTTGCACCTCTAAGATGCTGCATCTCTAAGAAACAAATGTTTCTGAGAAGACAGAGTCTATTCATTCAGGTTTGAATGTCTATAAAGCACCTTTTGCACGTCAGGGACCCTTTGACAATGGAACGTATATAATATAAATAAAACATGTTTTCTGCCCTGGTGGAGCTTGAGGTCTGGAGGGGAATAATACTTTTTTGAGACCTGTTGTGTGCCCATACCTATATTGGATGACTTACTTCTTATCTCATATAATCTTGACACCAATCCTATAAAATAGGCACATTACCCTTACAAGAAAATGAGTGTAGAAAAATTAAATATCATGCTTAAAGTTATATACAGCAATCAAATGCTTGGTATTTCAATCCAGGTTAGTTGAATTCTAAAGCCCATGGTCATTGTACTATAGACACTGCCTGCATCTCAGACCTGTGGGTTCATATTACGCGTCTGTGTAATAGGAACTTTCAGACGGCAGAGGGGGAATAGGTTAGTTCTGCCTCAGAAGAGACCCAGGGAAGTGGTGCAGGGGTTTCACAGAAGTTATGAGATCTGGGCTGTGAAGCATGAGAAGGAGTTAAGTATTTAGAGAAGGGCATTGCAGGCAGAGGGAACAGTGTGCCAGGGAAGGAATGTAGGGAGACAGACCTGCAAAGACCAGCCGGGGCCAGGTTGTGAGGGACTGTTTCTTGTTAAAGGAATACAGACTTAGTCTGCAGGCAATGGGAAGCATGGAGGTTTTGAAGCAGAAAAGTTCCTTGATCAGATTTGCCTTCTAGAAAGGTCAGTCCCATAGCCTGTGGAATATCGTTAGGAACACAGAGTGCCTCTGAATTTTTACTTGGATATTGCACTGATCCCTGAACTTCGAAATTCTCACAATGAAGTGCACGGTTCTCTTTCTCTTGCTTGCAAACCCTCACCTCCTCCTGGGGCCCCAGCTTAGTGAATAGATCATATCATTCCTCTGCTCAAAACCCTGCCTTAGCCATCATCAAAAGTCTGTAAACAGTAAATACTGGAGAGGGTGTGGAGAAAAGGGAACCCTCCTACATTGTTGGTGGGAGTGTGATACAGCCACTATGGAGAACAGTATGGAGGTTCTTTAAAAAACTAAAAATAGAATTACCATATGATCCAGCAATTCCACTCCTGGGCATATATCTGGAGAAAACTGTAATTCGAAAAGATACATGCACTCCAATATTCATTGCAGCACTATTTACAATAGCCAAGACATGGAAGCAACCTAAATGTCCATGAGTGGATAAAGAAGAAGTGGTATATTTATAGAATGGACTATTACTCAGCCATAAAAAAGAATGAAATAATGCCATTTGCAGCACATGGATGGACCTAGAAATTATCACACTAAGTGAAGTAAGCCAGACAAAGACAAATACCATACAATATCACTTATATGTACAATCTAAAATAAAAAGATACAAATGAACTTATATACAAAACAGAAATAGACCCACAAAAGGGGGAAAGGAGGGGTGGGGGGATAAATTAGGAGTTTGGGATTAACATATACACACTACTATATATAAAAGAGGTAACCAACGAGGATCTACTGTAGAGCACAGGGAACTATATGCAATATTTTATAATAACATAATGGAAAAGAATCTAGAAAATTATATATATATATATATATATATATATATATATATATATATATATATATATATATATAGTACACCTGAAACTAACACAACACTGTAAATCAACTATATTTCAATTAAAAAAAAAAAGAACCTTGCCACAGTTTTCACTGAGAGCAAAACCCAAAATCCTTAGGATGGCCAGTCCAGCAGGGCCACACAGAAACTGACCCACTCCCTCTCTGAGTTTTGCCCATCACTCTTCCTTTTGCTCACACTGCTCCAACAGCACTGGGCTCCATGCCGTCCTTCACCACTGCAGGCGCACTCCCATCTCCCATCACAGGGGCCTTGCCCTAGCCTTCCCCTCGGTCTGCAGTGCCCCTCTCACAGTGCTCACCTCTTGCAAGTCTTTCCTCAAGTCTTCCCTTGTCAGTGGGGCCCATCCTCACCACCATTTTTAATACTACAGCCCTCCCTTTCCTTTCCCCTGCAGTCCTGGTCCTCTTTGCCCAACTCTGCTTTTTTCTCCATTGCATCTATCACCTCTGACTTGCAATATAATTTGCTGGTTATTATGTTTCTTATTCATTATCCATCTCTCCTCTCACTAGAATGTAAGCTCAAGAGGACATGGATCTATTTGTTGTGTCTGTACACTGAGGCAGGCATTATCCTTGATTTTTCCCATTTTCTTTCTCCCTCTATCCAATCCATCAGCATGTCTATGGATTTTGTTCTCAAGAGCCTGGAACAGTGCCTGATTTGTGACCATCTTGCTTACAGTTTTGTTAGCAATTTTTATCTGACTCAATCACAAAATGGTACCCACTTATGAAGCAGATAGCTGCCCTTGGGGCCAGTGCTTAAATGAAAAGGAGAAACTGCTCCAGTGGGGTTCAGCTCTCAACCCTGGCCTGAGATGCACAGGAGTTCACCATCATACAACAGCAATTCAACAGGAGCTCCCTTCTTCCCACCATCGTCTCCACCCATCCTCCGCCTTTCCTTCCCACAGTGTATGCAGCATCCTCATTCTTATCAAGGGCCAACCCCTCCTTGCTGCTCTGGGTCCTCAGGCAACGACCCCTATAAACACTCTTTTTCTGTCTTCTGGGTGGAGTGTCTCCCTCTCACAGGGTTGTGGCCATCAGAATGCAAACTCTATTTTCCATCTTAAATGCATATCTCGTATACTACCATATACTTTTTTTAAATGTTTTTTTATTGTGGTAAAAGTCATAGAATATAAAACATACTATTTTAACCATAGTTAACTGTACAGTTCGGTGGCATTAAGTACCTTCACATTGTTGTGCAACTCTCACCATCGTCCATCTTCCGAATTTTTCACCTTCCTAAACAGAAACTCTGTCTCCATTAAACACTAACTCCCCATTCCCCCTCCCAACCCCTGGCCCCTGGCATCTACCAATGTACTTTCTGACTCTGTGAATTTGACTATTCCAGGTACCTCGTAAAAGTAGAATCAAACAGTATTTGTCTGCACCAAATGTACATTGGAATGCATTTTTAAGGTTAACTTATGTCCTGCAAGCAGATTGTACCTTCTTTTTTTCCCTGTGTTATACAGTAGGCCCTCAGCAGCCTTCTACTTCATTCATAATAGTGTACATACATCAGTCCCAATCTCCCAGTCCATCCCACCACTCCCCCCCCGCCCTTGGTGTACATACTTTTGTGCTCTATGTCTGTGTCTCTATTTCTGCTTTGCAAATAGGTTCATCTGTACCATTTTTCTAAATTCCACATATATGTGTTAATATACGATATTTGTTTTTCTCTTTCTGACTTACTTCACTCTGTTTGACAATCTCTAGTTCCTTCCATATCTCTGCAAATGGCACAACTTCGTTCCTTTTTGTGGCGGAGTAATACTCCATTGCAGATGTGTACCATATCTTCTTTTCCATTCCTCTGTTGATGGACATTTACGTTGCTTACATGTCCTGGCCATTGTAAATAATGCTGCGATGAACATTGGGGTACATGTATCTTTTGGAATTATGGTTTTCTCTGGGTATATGCCCAAGAGTGGGATTGCTGGGTCATAATGGGCCGAAGACCTAAATAGACTTCCCTCCAAAGAAGACATACAGATGGCCAAGAGGCACATGAAAAGATGCTCAACATCATTAATTATTAGAGAAATACAATCAAAACTACAATGAGATACCACCTCACACTGGTCAGAATGGCCATCATCAAAAAATCTACAAACAATAAATGCTGGAGAGGGTGTGGAGAAAAGAGAACCTTCCTTCACTGTTGGTGGGAATGTAAATTGATACAGCCACTATGGAGAACAGTATGGAGGTTCCTTAAAAAACTAAAAATAGAACTACCATATATTACCCATATACTTTTGGGTAAGACACCAGGAAAAAAAAAACTGACTTTAATTCATGTGTCCATTTCCTCACCTCCTTGTGTTTCCTTAGCCAACTCCAATAAAGCTTTGTCCTCCCCACTGCATTGGAACTGCCCTTGTCAAAGTCACCAGTACCCTGCATCTTGCCAAATGCAATGATCACTATTCTATCCTTATTCTATTTTACCTCTTGGCGGCTTCCTACACATTTGTCCCTCTTTCTTGATAAACCCTCTTCCTTTGCTTTCTGTAAATTTATTGACTGAGTTTTCTCCTTAAACACTGGCCATTCCTTTCCATCGCATTTCTGGGATCCACTCCCCCCTCCTTCTATCAAACCTCTAAACATTAACCTCCCCTCCCCTCTTTCCCCTCCACTCTCTCACCTTCACCCTTTGGTTCTCCTCTTTCCACCCTCCCCACCTCTTCTCTTATCAACACCTTCTCCTTAGTAATCTTATCTAATTTGGGTCTTCAGACACCATGTATGTGCCATTAACTGCCTGACCACGCCATTGATCTCCAGAGCAGTTTATCCAACTGCCTTTCTGACCTATCCACCAGGTTGTTTAATAAGCATTCCAAACTTTTCTTAGGCACCTTCACTTTTCCACTGAAACTCTTTTTCCCCCCCATTTTTCCTCCATATCAGGGAATGGACTCTACCATGCACTAAGATGACTAAGCCCCAAACCTTGAGAATCAAGGCATAATTTTTGATTCGTCATTTCCTCTCTCCCTATATTCAATCCATCAGCAAGTCGAGTTGATTCTACCTCCAAGATGTAACCTGAATCTGTCTGCTTCTCTCCACCTTCACTGCTGCCAGCCGGACCCAACTTTCACCATCTCTGCTAGATCACTCCAATGAAGGCTGAAACTCCAATAAGGGTTGATCTCTACTTTCTCTTTTGCCCCATCGGGAATCTAGTCTCTACTAAGCTGCTAAAGTATCATCTACAAATTTAAATCAGATCCCACCACTCACTGCTTAAAAATACATGAATGGCTTCCAATAGTACTATGAATAAAATATAGACCCATTGGCATGGCCTACAAAGCCACATGAACTGTCCCTGCCTCTCCCTGAGCTCACATCACTCACATGCCCCTGAACTCTGTGCTCCAGTAATCTGGCCTTCTTTCTTTTCCTTAAACACGAACAGGTTTATTCTAGCCTTAAGGCCTTTGAGCTTGCTGTTCCCTCTTCCTGAAATTGCCAAATCCTTTTCAGAGTTCAGACTTCAGCCTGTCTTTACCTCCTTTGGGGAAATTTCCCCCAACACTGTAACCAAAGTAGCACAACACCAGATCCCCGACCCCTGGAACTCTGTTTTTTATCCTGTTTTATTTTCTTTAGAGCACTTATTGCTCTCTGCATTTGTCTTCTGTGTTTATTTATTTACTCTCTGTTTCAAAGAGTAGAACAGAAGTTTTGTGAAAGCAGGGATTTTGTCTGCCTTGGTCACTGCTGTGTTCTCAGTTCCTAAAACAGTGCTTGGCACTTATTAGAGCCTCAGTGGTTTATGTGTTGAATGAATGAATGAATGAAAACAGAGATAGAAGAATACATAGCTGCTTGTACGGATGGTGAAAAATTCATAGCTGCTTTGAAGGATGGTGAAAAGACCTTTCTTTCCCCACAAATCTTTCCATCTTGCCTCCGGCTAACACCTGAAGTTCCATTTTTAAAGAATAACAACTGACTTTTATTTCTGGTTATGACTTAGCTATATAGGACTCTCATGCCAAAAACATACATAAAACCTGAGTAAAATTTATAAAGCAATTTTTCTTCTCCTCTTTGGTATTCTTTGTGTATCCAGAATCTGAGGATCCATGCTTTTCACCAATTCTAGAAAAATCCTTGGTCATTATCCATTAGACACTGTCTTCCCCATTCTCTCTGTCCTCCATCTTATCGGACACATGTCGAAACTTCATATCCTAGTATTATGTTGTATTCCTTTTCTTTCATATTTTTAAGCTCTTTCTCTGTGCTGAATTCTGGATTTTGTCTTCAGCTCTATCTTGGTTGACTAATTCTTCCTGCAGATGTGTTTAATCTGCTCTTTATTTTAGCTTTAAATTTAATCATACCATTTTTCCCTTCTAGGAGTTAAATTTTTCTGAAATTGCTTGTTTCTTGATAGTTATTTTTTCACGTTTTAAATGTTATCTTTAATTTATTAATAATTTACAAACATTTTTATAATTTAACCGATAATTGCATTATCTCAATTCTTCGGAATCAGATTGAGCTATTTTTGTTTTTTGCCGACTCTTACTCATGGTGGCTTAGTCACTCATGCTCTTCACAGTGTTCACTTTTGAGCTCATGTTCAACGTGGCTTTATCTGTGGGATTCCTGTGGAAGCTGTGTTGGGTATCTATCCCTCCAGGTATGATTTATTTTGGCATTTGCTAAAAGTTTGATTTTGTTAATAACCTAGGATCATTTTATATTCCTTTCTTATCTTGGGGTTTCTGAGACTATACAGATAGTGTAAACATGAACCCCTAATCCACATGAGGGCAGGTTGGGGTTATGAATTCTCAGAGGAGACTTTTTTCCAAAGAGTCCTGGACAATATGTCAAGTATTGTTTTATGCCCCCTTTGTCGGTGGGCAGATATTTTTCTTGTTCCCCTTCATTGAGGATATTTTAATGTTCCTGGCTTTATGCAGGGGTCTTGGATTCATCCCTCCACCTTGTGCGCGTTTCAAGGAATTATCTCCTGTTCTCATGTTTTTCCATGGGTAAAGAGAACGAAAGTTATCCTCAGGATACTCTTTTCTTCAGTACTCTCTGGGGAGTTCCCTTCTTTCCATGGAAGGTCAGCTATACATCTGAGAGCCTTGTCATATGTGATCCAGCAATATTAAGTGCTTTTTGTTGGGAAGATTTGTATAGTATACAGCCTACCATATTTTCAGAGATAGAAGTCATACATTTCTGTAACCCATGTGTTAGTTAATTCTTCATGTCTTTATATACTGTCTACCAATTTTTTTTTTTTTTTTTGCAGTATGCGGGCCTCTCACTGTTGTGGCCTCTCCCACTGCGGAGCACAGGCTCCGGACGCACAGGCTCAGCGGCCATGGCTCACGGGCCCAGTTGCTCCGCGGCATGTGGGATCTTCCCGGACCGGGGCACGAACCCGTGTCCCCTGCATCGGTAGGCGGACTCTCAACCACTGCGCCACCAGGGAAGCCCACTGTCTACCAATTATTGATAACAATCTTATCTCTTTAGATAATTTTAAAGCTCAAATTCTTTTCATACTTATTCTCCCATAGGAATCATCTTTTTCTAAATATGAAAACTGGGCTCAGAGTTAAGTGAGTTGTCTAATAATAACTACCATTTTTTTTGACATCTGCTCTGTGACAGGCACTATAAATATACTATGGAAAATACTTATAGCAGACCCATGAAGTGGTTATTGTTTTCTGTGGTTGAGGAAGCAAAGTGTCAAATGTGTACGCAACTGGACTAAGGTCCCATAGCTCATCATACTCAGGCCTGCCTGATTCCAGAGCCTGTTCTCTTTCTAGTGCTGTCTCTGTTTACTCCATTTCCCCAGGCTGCTCTCCTAGATGTGGGCTTAATGAGGGCATTTATGCATTTTAGTGAGAATATTTACTTGGCAAGTTCTTTACTAATAAATGTGTTTATTAGTAACAATGGTTCATTGGTTAGTCGCAACTGTGCACTATGTACCTTTTCAACCTCAGTTACATCTTGGAGATAAGCTCTTTTGGAGTCTTAAATGACTCAAAATGACCCCAGATACCCATTTATTGTTGTTACCTGCTCATGGTGTAGATATCTTGCCTAAAGGTTATTAGCTGGTACCTCAAGCTGTGGTTTTTTAATCCTTTTCTTTCTGAGCCATGAATTTATTTTTCAAATGATGTTTTACACAGAATCCTAATATAAATCAGAGAATTAGCGGCCCTTCCTGAGGAGTACATATAGACCTGCCATCACAGTTCACTTCTTGAAAAATTAGTCACCTTGTAAAAAACATGTATAAACAAGTACAAAGAAATAAAAATCATCAGCTATGACAAATAAATTCAACAATCGGTTAATACAGCTCTTGATTCTTAGTTTTCAGTTTCCATTATTTTTGTCCATATAATTATGGGAGGCTGTGCTATTGAAAAACCACGTCTCTAAGAAAAAAGGAATTGTTTGTACATTGAACCTGATATGCTGTACCAGCTCTCTTCAATTCAGTCCAACATTCTTAATTTGTCAGTTTCAATGAAACAACATAGTATCCATCAGCCAAAATCAAAGGAAGGGAATTTGAGACTTCAAAAGAAATCTCTCCTCCCAGTAGCCACTTTGTATTTTCTCCAGGAATGCATCTTTTCTCTGCCAATCTGGGTACTTCCACGTAAAAGCTCTAGGAGGGCCTGCCTCAGGTTGGAGGTTTGAACTCTAAAACCAGGGGTCTTTCCACTATATAACAGCCTTCCCTGGTCCTCCCTCTTTCCCCCAGCCTGGCCAAAATAATTCCATTTTTTATTTGAAACAAAAATCAAGTCTCATTTTCTTTCAGAAGCAACCCTTGGTTGTCTCTGTTCATAAAGATTTTTCCCTCCTTTGAACTTAGAGCTGATATATGATTACAATTCCACTCAAAATATACATCTTGGATACCTTTTCTATCTATCTACCCCATTCCTTTAAAGGCTATATGGTACCTTATTATTTGTATAGTATACTTTGTTTAGTTCCATATTGAAAGACTTTTATTTTGTTATCACATTTTGGTATTACAAATAATTTTGTAATGATTTCATGGTACTTTCATCTTGGCATATTTGTTCCAATAGATATGTAAGATAAATCCTTACTATCAAAGCTGTTGGGTTAAAAGGTATAGACATCACATGTTTTTGATAGTTATTAGCAATTGTATGAGAATGACTGTGCACATCCTCACCAACACTGGGTGGCATAAAAATTTAGATAGAATATATTTGGCTTACCTATGTTAGGTTAGGTACATACATAGCTAGTGAGGCACTTAACAAATATATGTGCATCCTTCTCTTTTTTTCTCTAGAGAAAGAGTTTTTTAGGTGTTGTGGCATTGAACAAATTTCATCTAAGTCTCAGTTTTCTTATCTGAGAAATGGGGTTAACAAAACCTTAAGAATACATATAAAGTTGTTGTCAGGATTAAATCATACAAAGCAAATAAAGTACTTGACCCAATATTTGACAATGCTCACTACATGGCAGGAACTTTCTCTTTGTGTTTTCTGTAGTACTGGGTACATGTGACACTCAGTGAAAACAAGAGGAGGAAAATTCCTTCATCATCATCATACCCAACATCTGCTAAATACTGACCACAACTGCTACCACTGTACTTCTTAAATTTTTATCCTATTTTACACCAATTTAAAGGTACAAGTTAATTAGGTGTAGATGAGAGATTTAAACTTACCCAGTCTGAATGTAGAAAGTGTTCCACCTTTTGGAAATCAGATGCTGTATGCAACAAGTTGCTCACCTCTTGTTTCTCTTAGGCCGATGTGCTGTCCCTGGAGCTGCCATCTTGCTAAAGCCAGTCGGCTTCCTCGGCTGGCTTTACCATTCCTGCCTGGACGTGATAGTGCGTTTATAAGGGTCACCTGTTGTGGTTCAACAAAAACACTGTAGTTAGAGAGGACAGACAGAGAAAACAATAAGCATGATTATTTCAACAAAGTAAAAAAAAAATCACAATTTATTTTTCCAAAGACTGGTTTGATTTCTACTGAATACTACATAAAGCCCTACATCTAAAGATAAGCCCAGGTGGATCTCCAACAGCTAAAATGTTACACTAGGACTTTATCAGTGTGCGTTTAATAAGTCATGGGTTGTGTGTTTTCAGGTGAGTATTTAAAATGGTATTTTGAAATAAGTGTAAGTATTCATTGTTTGGTTTCACTTTTTATAATTTCTGTGTTGATATCAGCAGTGAAGGATTGTAATAAGAACTGGGCACCTTAATTTTGAAAGAGAAAACATCCCCTAAAGCCCAAAGGATACAGGTAATTTTGTTTTACATAAAGGTAGGCTGATAGACAATGGTGATCTTCTCATTTTACAAATGAACATTGAGGCTAGGAGTGTCAGAAACTTGAACTTTTGCTGTGCTATTAGGACAAACAGGGGTAGGTCTGTGGAGTGCAGCCTTGGGCTTTCAAAAGGGGTCCTGCTTTGTGCATTAAAAAAGTGTATAACAATCACACAGAGAAAAAATCTGGAAGGTTATACAGCACAATGTTAACTCCATGTGGTAGGATTAGAGAATATTTTTACATTTTAAAAGTATCTTTCTAAACAGCCTGAAATTTTTTAAAATGAAAATCTATTCTTTTATAATCAGGAAAATGAAGAAGCCATTAATTAATAAAGAAACAAATCTGATGGAAAGCAAAGAAAGCTCTGCCTTTCCTGGTCCCTCTGAAACTTGGGAATCTAGGCTGGGTTCCCTGCTCTCCTGTCCATTCTTCCAGATCTCATCCAGATTTAGTGGGCATACTTGGGCTCTTCCTCTCACTCTGGCTCAGATGTGGTGTCCTGTTTTCCTGCTTCATTCTGTGAACCGAGGGGGGTCCTGGAGTAATCATTCAAATGGAGTTCTAGTCTGTTGTCCTCTGCTATCTGACCTTAGTCTATCTCTCTGGTACTCCACACAATATCTCAGATGAAGAACTTTTCACCCTGCTGCATGGAATTGTGGAGAAGGAAGCTTTCAGAATTGGATAGCTGGCCATTCAGGTTATCTAACCAGCCTGAGTTTCAGTTTCCTTATCTGTAGAGTACAGATAATAATCCTACCCTCTTTTTGTTTGCTTTAAGTACTAGAGATGATATAAAAATAGTGTTCACCAAAGTACCTGTCATTCACTCATTCAACAACAGCTACTTATTGTGTACCTATTTATGCCATGCACTCCTCTGGACACTGGTGATACACAGAGTCTACATATTTTTTTAGATGAATATATAGTTTTCATCTCTTTATTTTAGTATAGAAATCCTCTATGACCTTTCAACTTGCTAATTTTATAGATACAAGGCTATGCATATAAACTCTGCCCTCACCAACAGATGTTATTAGCAGCCCCCTGTGGCCATTATAGCTTTGCCATCAGTCATGGCTTAAGGTGCATTTGCTGGCTTTTGCTTTTTTTGAAAGGCAAACCAAAACACAAAGAGTGAGCTAAAAAACTGTAGTATCGGGCTTCCCTGGTGGCGCAGTGGTTGAGAGTCCGCCTGCCGATGAAGGGGACACGGGTTCGTGCCCCGGTCTGGGAAGATCCCACATATCGCAGAGTGGCTGGTCCCGTGAACCACGGCCGCTGAGCCTGCGCGTCCGGAGCCTGTGCTCTGCAATGGGAGAAGCCACAACAGTGAGAAGCCCGTGTACTGCAAAAACAAAACAAAACAAAAACTGTAGTATCTAATACCACTTTGATATTATAGCCATTAAGTTTTATGAAAAAGATACTTTCACGGTTCAGATATCAGAATCCTAACTTTATGAAAATGTCCACAGTTGTTGAGAGATTTATGTAAATGTCCACAGTTGTTGAAGACCTAGTCTCTTATAAATTTTATATGCAGTGAAAATAAAGATAAAATAAGAGCAACTTTTTAAGAGATCTGAAATAAAGAAGAGTTGGAACTGAAGCCATCAATATCTACAGCTCTCTGAAGAAATTTACGTTTGTATAGCTAACAGTGTTGACAATTATTGAACACTTTTTAATGTGTCAGGTGCTGTTCTAAGTGTGCAAATGCATTTAATTCTCACATCAAAGAGCTATTATTATCATTCCCTCCCCCCATCTTAAAGATGAGAAAACTGAGGCACAGAGAATTTATGTAGCCAGGTTGCAGGTAATAACAGCAGAGTTGGGATTTGAACCCAGGTAGGAGGGCTCTATTGTACTGATGTATGCACATTGGTTACTATGTAGCTTCACTGTAGACTTATGTACAAATGGACTTATTAACAATTCTTTGAAATCTAATCTGCTCAGTGGTAGAGAAATTCCTGACTAGACACTTAACTACTAACTACGGTTGTGGGGATGCCAGAGATGGAATGGCTGGGTCAGAAACATTCATGGGAAACCCAATATTCTATTTTTTAAAGATCTCCTGATACTCAGAAAATCTGAGGAAGAAAAGAGAAGAATTCGCTCTCAGTGGGGAATCTATTTCATACCTCTATTTTAAAATGTTTTATCAAACATTGGCTGATGTTTAAATTGAACTGAAATGTTAAACTAAAAAGAGCAAAGACCCTTTAGGATGCCTGGAAGGGACTGGTAGTTACTCAACTCACTGGTAGTCTGGGACTGAGAAAGAAGTCAAAGGAGTGAGAAATAAAACATAAACTGAGTTACCATGAGTAGCCTCTTTCTCACTGGTGAGGTAATCAAGGGCAGGTTCTGCCTCTCTGACTCCAGGTTCTTTGCTTTTCTTCCACGACTTGAACCATGAGGAGGGAATTTTTCTAATACTGATAGTTTATTCAATACTGAGTCTATTGGTACCTTAATTCTGATGCTAGTAAACAGCTAAAGAGCTAACGTAATTGTGACCAGCTGGTCAAAGTCTTGTGACCCACAAGCAAAACCAACTCTAGTTTTGATGTCCCACCAGATTTGCAGGACTTCCGCAGAACTGGGTTTAGGCTTAATGCACAACTCAGGCTTAGAAGACTTACTGAATTGTGGTTAAATTAGTAAATCTAGTGACAGAAAGCATTTGACCTAGATGTTTGTATTTCTTTAGTTCATTCTCCAGGTTTGATCTCTATGTTTATATTTTGGGAATAAAGTAAATAGCTCATTGCCTTAGGTAAAAATGGAGGAAATCTGAATAAAGCACAGACTTTAGTTAATAATAATGTATCAATATTGGTTAATAAGTTGTAACAAATGTACCACACTAATGTAAGATATGAGCATTACAGGAAACAGTATAGGCTATCTGGAGGGCTCTGCATTATCTTTCCAAATTTTCTGTAAATTACAAGTTATCATAAAGTTAAAAGATTACTTTTTAAAACAAACAAAAAACGCATTGCCTTATCCTTTATATAAACATTGAGCTATGTTTTAAAAAACAGTGGAATTTTTATTAAAATTTTTGACTTCAGAGGTAATAATAACCAAGCTTAAGACGAATATACCTAGAGAGCATGACTTACTTAAAGAAACAACTCCTAACTATAATTAAGTACTTTCCCCACAAATCCTTAATCTAATGATTCTAAATTATTTCTCTTTCTTTCTTTCTCAACATAAGCCATCCATTTGGGAAACTTCTGAGACTATGATAGTGTCAAGTCCATCATGGCTCAGAGCAGTTCCATTACAAGCACTGCATAATTATTCACCCTCTGCTCTCTTCCTCCTGTCACTGTGGAAGAGATGTTTCTTCTCTAGTTCCTGGGTTTGGACCCTCTTTCTTCCCATACTTGCTGGGATGCTGTCTCATGCCTACTGTCTTTTCTGGATTGTCCGTCTCTCCTTTTCTATTGATTTATTGCCCTGGTTTCATGCAGGCGTCTCCACTCTACTCTGAGCAACTTGGGAGAAGGGACGTGGATCACTTATTTCTGTATCTCCCATCCTATCTAGCACACTGTAGGAGCTCAAAATAAAATTATTTTTAGAATTAAGATGTAATGATAAAGACCATAACCTTTGCTATATTTTTCCTCTTACTCTGACTTGATGAAGAAACAACAACGAATCTTAAGCAGAGCTTGGCTCCACGGTTCACTGAGTGTTCAAGTCCCTTCATGAGGATAGTTATGACTTAGTTTTAGCTCCTTTGCTACCACAGGATTGACTGTGTTGGTGTGGACATCAGGAGGGACAAGTAGACCAACCAGATCATTCCTTGCTGTCAATCTTGTGCCTAAATTTTTCCCTGAGGCAGAAGCAGAAAGAGAACTACCATCTCCACATCGTCCATCCATATGTTGGCCACACAAGTCCCATGCACTCTTACCAGTCAGATTTCTCTGTCAATTCACCTTTTCAGGTCCTCTATTAAGTGCTCACTGTACCACTGTGCTCCCTGCAATGTAGTTTTGCTTGGCGAGGAATCCTGTGAATATACCAGGCAAGCCAGGCCGTCTAGGACTGAGCAAGAAGTCAAAGGAGTGAGAAATAAAATGTAACTTGAGTTACCATGAGTTATCTCTTTCTCACTGGTGAGATAATCAAGGGCAGGTGCTGCCTTTCCGGCTCCAGGTTCTTTGCTTTTCCCCTGCAGCTTGAGCTGTGAGGAGGGAATGTTTCTAATACCGGTAGTTCTGGAGTCTACTGGTATCTTTATTCTGATGACGGTAAACTGCTGTCAAGACCTTGGAGTTAAAGAATCTCAGCATATACCAGCCTCTGTTTCCTAGGACAGTTGGTATCTCTTCCACAACAAGCTATTTTAGTTAGGTTAACTGGAAAACAGATTTTCTAAAACTACTATTTAATGTATCACACATACGCCATGAGTTGTTAAAGCAAACTTGAAGGTAATCACCTCTGTCTAAAAGAAGCAAGAAGAGAAAAGTGCAAACCTGATTCCTGAGTCTGGGAAGACAAAATGGGAATTGTAATATTTGGTTCACTTGAGAGAGAGAGGGAGGACTACAATAATCTTATCTGTCTCTAACAGTCAGTCCTGTTCCTCAAGGTCATGCACATACGGAGATTTTTTTTTTTTAATTCCACAGAACTACACAACACCCTTTCGGCTCCACAGTGTCCTGACTGAGGCCACCTCTCTAGGCTACTCTCCCCAGGATTTTAAGTCACAGTGAGATTTGCCACAGGCATGAGATCAGGTCCATAGAACCTGAGCTGAGCAGTGACCCACAGGTGCCGGATTGCTGGGATTTGCACGAGATGGTGCATGCAGGTGATAAACGAAGGAAAGGAAAATGTGTCCTGAGGGACGCTGAAATCTGAGAATTGTTCTGCTCTAGTGACTCCCTAAATAGGTGGTTGATGGCAGTTATTCCTAGCAGTGCTAACCCCTTGTCTTGCATTTCCCTTGGCCGAACATCAAAAGAATGAAGAGAAATGCCAGAGAATGTCAACTTGAATTCCATTATCTTAGCACACCTAATTTCATTTAATTAATTTATTTTTATATCAATATATTCTCTTCCAGAACTCATCTTTTAATCTACTGAACACACTAGTTAATGATATAAAAAGAAGCAGAATCCCTTATTTGAATTTTCCTATTTAGTCAAGGATGAAGAAGATATTTTCATGTGGGTAGGAAAATTTTGGAAATTTGGGGGTGTCTGAATCTTTGGCTTTCTGGCTCCTGATTATTTGGTACCCTATTTAACATTTTTCCTTGTGACCTTGGGAAAGTTAACTCATCTTGCTGAGCCTTGCCAAAAATGGGTAGTAAAAAGATTTGCTTCAGCCTGCAGAAAGGATGCCCCAACATATCTGGGGGAGTTCTTATATGAATAATTAACATGGTACATACTACCCATTCTTTATAGTTGCGAATATTTTCCATAACCCTTTCTAAAAAATTCAAACCTACAGAAAATTTGCAAGAATAGTACAATGAATGCCCATTTACCCTTTATCTAGATTTACCAATTAACATTTTGCCACTTTTTTTTTTTTTTTTTTTTGCGATACGCGGGCCTCTCACTGATGTGGCCTCTCCCGTTGCGGAGCACAGGCTCTGGACGTGCAGGCTCAGTGGCCATGGCTCACGGGACCAGCCTCTCCACGGCATGTGGGATCTTCCCGGACCGGGGCATGAACCCGTGTCCCCTGCATCGGCAGGCAGACTCTCAACCACTGTGCCACCAGGGAAGCCCCATTTTGCCACATTTGCTTTATCTCTTTCTTTCCACACGTATGCACATTCACACAAATATATTTTTGGTAAGCCATTTGAGAGTTCTTTTCACAGAGAATTCAGTTGCTATTATTCTAAATATCTTAACACATGTTTTCTAAAAAAAGGACATTCTCCTACATGACAACCATAAAAGTATCACATTCAGGAAATCTCACAATTGAAAACATATTATCTAATATATAGACCAAATTCAAACGTCCTCAACTGTCTCAATATTTAGAAAAGATACATGCACCCCTATGTTCATTGTGCCATTATTTACAATACCCAAGATATAGAAGCAACCCAAGCACCCATCAACAGATGATGAATGGGTAAAGAAGATACACACACACACACACACACACACTGGAATATTACTCAGCCATAAAAAAAATTAAATCTTGCCATTTGTGACAACACAGATGGACCTAGGGGGTATTATGCTAAATGAAATAAGTCAGACAGACAGAGAAAGACAGATATTGTATGATTTCACTTGTATGTGGAATCTAAAAAACAAATGAACAAACGAAACAAAACAAACAGAGTTCTAGATACAGAGAATGAACAGGTGGTTGCCAGAGGGGAGGGTGTGGGGAGGAGGGAAGAAAAAGGTGAGGGAGATTAAGAAGCACAAACTTCCAGATGCAAAATAAATGAGTCACGGGTATGAAATATACAGTGTGGGGAATACAGTTAATAACTATGTTATCTTTGTATGATGACATAGCATAGCTGGACTTCTTGGTGTGATCATTTTGAAATGTACAGAAATACCAGATCACCATGTTGTGTAACAGGAACTAATAGTGTTGTAGGTGAGTTACACTTCAAAAACAAACAACAAACAAACAAACAAACAAACTCATAGCAAAAGAGATTATATTTGCGGTTACCAGAGGTGAGGTGTGGAGGGAGGGGAAATTGGATGAAGGCAGTCAAAAGGTACAAACGTCCAGTTATAAGATAAATAAGTACTCAGGATGTAATGTACAACATGATGAACATAATTAACACTGCTGTAAGTTATATATGAAAGTTGTTAAGCGTGTAAATCCTGAGTTCACAACACAAGCAATTTTTATTTCTTTAATTCTGTATCTATACGAGATGATGGATGATCACCATGCTTATTGTGATAATTGTTTCATGATATATGTAAGTCAAATCATTATGCTGAAATGTCATGAAGAACATAGGGGTAAGACAGGAATAAAGACACAGACCTACTAGAGAATGGACTTGAGGATATGGGGAGGGGGAAGGGTAAGCTGTGACAAAGTGAAAGAGCGGCATGGACATATATACACTACCAAACGTAAGGTAGATAGCTAGTGGGAAGCAGCCGCATAGCACAGGGAGATCAGCTCGGTGCTTTGTGACCGCCTGGAGGGGTGGGATAGGGAGGGTGGGAGGGAGACGCAAAAGGGAGGGGATATGGAAACATATGTATATGTATAACTGATTAAATTTGTTATAAAGCAAAAAAAAAATCATTATGCTGTACACCTTAAACTTTTACAGTGCTGTATGTCAATTATACCTTAATAAAACTGGAAGAAAAAAAATTTTTTTTCAATCCAGGATAGAATTAAGATCATTCATTAGTTGTCCTGTTTTTTTTTTAAATCTAGATCAGTTTCTGAACCTTTAAAAAAATTCTCTTATCACCTTGATAATTTTGAAGAGTTCAAGCCAGTTGTTTTGTAAAATGTCCCTCAATTTGGATTTACTTGATTGTTTCCTCATGCTTAGATTCAGATTAAATTTGGGGGGTGGGGCAGGAGTACTGCATATGTAATATTGTATCCTTTTCAGTACATCATATCAGGAGGTGTAAGATGGCAGACAGTCCCATTATCGATGCTGTAAACTTTTATCACTTAGTTAAGTTGGTATCCATCACATTTCTCCATTTAGAGGTATTTTTTTTTCTGTTTTTAATAAATAAGCAACTTGTGGAGTGGTATTTTAAAATTGTTCACTGCTGGTGGATTCTCGTATGCTCATCTTTGTTATTGGAGCCAATATTTCATTAATTATTTTATTCATAACAATACTGTTTTCTTCATCTACAATTCCAACTGCAATTCTATATCTATCCTCACTAGTGGCATGGCTTCTTGCATGCTTGGTCATCTTCATTAGTCCTCTACTTGAGCTTAGTAAGAGAGTCCTATAGTCTAACTTGGTGAAACTTCATTCCAAAGAGGGTTTGACTTTGACTTCTGCCCACAGAAGTATCACTTCCAGCCCTCCTTGTGGCTTTTGACTTTGAATGGAAAGGTGGGCTCAGCTTCCCGACCTCACTCCTCTTCCACGATTCACGACCCTCACTGCAGAGAAGCTCTTAGAATCTTGCCTCTTTCTCTGTTTAATAATATGGCTTAAAAGAGTCTTAAGGGTGTTGCCCCACAGCAGCCTCACAGGGAGCTGAAGGTCAAGAAAGACCTATCTCCAAGGATTTGTGGCTGTGGCTTTTTGCCTAGTGGAGTAAATTATAAATCGATACCCAAAAGTTCACAGAGTTTTAAAAAGAATTGTATTGGCTTGGATTGAAAGTGACAAGCAGTGTGAAATGAAAGGAGAACTCTGGACCCCTCAATCACTATAGACAAGGAGCTGGTTGAGAAAACTACTCAGCTGCTAACTCAGGCCAGTCTTATTGCAACGGAATGATGACTCAAAGGGCAGAACCAAGAGCCTCGAGGGAAGAGCTAAGAGCCACAGAACAAAGCAGCAGAGCTGAACCCGCAACAAAAACTGGCCCCATGTGCCCAGCTTGATTTCAGGATTGCTTACAGACCTGTGATTGCTGTGTGCCTCTTGTTTTCCCCCCTTTTGAACAATAGTGTCCACATTGGTTAGAGTCCCCTCATTGTATATTGGCTGTGTAGGGGCCAAAGCTGATTCTCTGGTATTTAGATTGGAGAAGTGGAGCCTAAATTGCTGCATCTGGGGAATTCACGCACACATGGACCTGATTGAAATGACTTGAGCTGGTGTCATGATGAGCTGGGACTTGGTAGTCTTGGGGAAGGGGATCGGTATAGTTGGCAGGTGGGAGGATGTGAATGAAGTATTGTGGTCTGAGGATGCGCTGTGGTGACTGTATTTTCCAAAGATGACGACAACAGTATTTCCTGTCTTCCTACAACATGATCTTGCCATTTCTCTTGTTGGGGGGACAGGGTCTATGTTCCCTTTTCTTGAATTTGGGCAGATTTATGACCACAGCGGAAGTGAGGCTAGATCATACATGGTGATATAGTGTCCTGCCTGGTTCCCTTGGGATCTCATTCTTAAAACCCAGGCACTTTGCACTGAAGTCCAAGCAGCCACATGGAGAGGACACGTATAGGTGTCCCAGCCAACAGCCAGTATCGACTACAAGACATGTGAGCCTTCAGAAGGTTGATTGTTCAAGTCTTCCCAGCTGAGAGTCCAGACAGTGTTGTACAGTGATAAGCTCTCCCTCTCTGAATTCCTGACCCACAGAATATGTGGGCATAATCAAATGTTTTTGTTTTGTTTTGTTTTTGCCATAAGTTCGGGGTCATATGTATCACAGCGAGAGTAACTGGAACATGGACTAGAGCTTGCATCTCACTGGGGAATATTCCGTGTTGTCTCTGCAGTTACTCTTGTTCTCCTCAGTGCCTCCAAATAGAAGGTAGCTGGGGGAGCGCTTTCATTTTTAGTAAGCAAGGAACGAGGCATTCTGGAGATGAGGCAGGATGCCAGATACTGCCTGAAGAAAAAAAAGTTGCTGGGAGGAGCAATCTTATTTCAAAGCTGGACTCAAGGAGTTTATCTCAAACATTTTGCTGAGCACCAGGGCGTGGGACAAATGGAAGGGACGAGCCTGGGGACATATATCAACAGTTCAGCACTTCTTCCTATGTCCAACTGCCTGCTTCTTTTTTGTTTGTTTGTTTGTTTGTTTTCTTTTTTTGCGGTATGTGGCCCTCTCACTGTTGTGGCCTCTCCCGTTGCGGAGCACAGGCTCCGGACGCGCAGGCTCAGCGGCCATGGCTCACGGGCCCAGCCGCTCCGCGGCATGTGGGATCTTCCCGGACTGGGGCACGAACCCGTGTCCCCCACACCGGCAGGCGGACTCTCAACCACTGTGCCACCAAGGAAGCCCCCGACTGCCTGCTTCTTTTTTTCTTTTTTTTTTTTTTTTTGTGGTACGTGGGCCTCTCCCTGTTGTGGCCTCTCTCATTGCGGAGCACAGGCTCCGGACGCACAGGCTCAGCGGCCATGGCTCACGGGCCCAGCTGCTCCGCGGCATGTGGGGTCTTCCCAGACCGGGGCACGAACCTATGCCTGCATCGGCAGGCGGACTCTCAACCACTGCGCCACCAGGGAAGCCCTGCCTGCTTCTTTTTATATTTTCCACTCCAAGTTCTCAAGAAGGAATATGATTTTTTCTATGTAATTACCATTATTCTTCACTGGACAGAGTTTTCATATCAAGCCACTTGATGGCCTGCTGACTAACCTATGGATTGTCTGCCTTTGGGTCAGCCATCCACCCACTTTAAGCTTTTGTGATTGAGGTGATTGGAACTGTTTGGGGCTGAATTGTATCCCCTCAAAATTCATACATTGAAGCCCTTTATTTGGAGATATTTGGCATGTGACTCTATTTGGAGACAGGACCTTTAAAGAAGCAATTAAATAAACATGAGGCCTTTATCCAACCTGACTGGTGTTCTTATAAGAAGAGGAGATTTGGACACACAGAAGGGCACCAGGCGTGCAGCAAAGAGGAAAGGCCATGTGGGGACACAGTGAGAAGGTGGCCATCTGCAAGCCAAGGAAAGAGGCTTTAGAAGAAACCAAACCTGCTGACACCTTGATCTTGACTTCTATACTTTACATATACTTTAAAACACAAATCATCTTCTTTGTAAGGAATTAGAGATACTCAAATAGAAAGGTGTGAAATATTACACATGTAACGTAACATATTGACATCAACTTCAAAGTAGGTCATAAAGCATAAAGTTCATTCTTAAAATGTGCCTTTAAACAGGCAAAACACTTCTACTGTCTAACATGTATCGATAGAGGAGGAAGGAATTGAGGGCAAGGTTTTTGGTCTCTGAAAACAGAATCTATTAGCTGGACCAGGATGGGCATCACATTTCAGGAGAACAGAAGGATTCTTCCAGGTGAAAGGATCCTTGAAGATTGTCTGACTTAACCTTCCACACCACAGATGAGAATCCTGTCATTCAAGGAGCCTTTGCCAGCCTCCCAGATTCTTGCAGAATCAGCCCATCACTGGAGCCCAGCTTTTGTGGACATGGTCCAAGGCAGTTCAGTCCCAAAGCTGAATATTTAAAATGTCAAATTCTGAGGGTAACTGCCTCGGAGTTTGCTGTGCCACAAGGTGCCCCCCTAACAACAAGGGACAGCATTTCCCAACATCTTCATCAGAAGCTCTTGGGCCACTTGTTTAAAAAGAACACCAACAAAACGGATTTCCAGGACACCTCCCAGATGTAAAGACTCAGAACTCTGGTATAGGAACCTGTGTTTTAACAAGCATCCCAAGTGATTTTTATTCACATTAAAATGTGAGACCCACTAGCCCAGGACAAGTACAGAAGTCTGAGATCGTCCCTGGTGATCATCTTTTCCTTTTGGTTGCCAGCCCCGACGTCTTTGGCTCAATGCTTTGCTGGGCCTCCCCAGACCACATGCCCCCTGCAGCGTTCTTGCTCCCCCCATGCTCCTCTTCAGCTTTCCACTGCCCAGGCATTTTCCTGTTCCTCTTCTCTTTCCTCCTTTTCGTTGCTCTTCTTTTTGTCTCCCTTTCTTCTTCCTGTGTTTTATTTCCTCTCTCCCTGGCTTCTACCCACCCTACTCCCTGCCCCATCCAGCCCCTTCCAAAGTGATGCTGGAGCACTGACAGCATCTAGAGGCAAGGGAGCTCCAGGTCACAGAGAGCAGAGTTCTGATCAGAGATGACAGCTCAGGAAGCACCTGGGGAGGCCAGAGACAGACTCTGTATAGCTGCAGGGGATGTGGGAGGGAAGAAGGGAGGGAGGGAGGGTGCAGATTTATGGCCCAGGAAATGCCAAGAGGAAGTAGATCAAGGATCCCACAGTGCCAGGCAGGGCTGGGCAGAGAGGACTTGTGCACACCTGCTCACTCTCTTTCTAGTGACCTGTGTGTGGGTGAGCTGGTGAGCAACTGAGAATCAGTGTGCACTGCCTCATAGCCCCTTCACCAGACATGTTCCCAAGTGCTCACTCTACCTGCCAGGAGGGGTTTGTGTTCTCATTTTTCAGATTCAAGATTTTTTGTCTTTGTAGATATGTTGATTTGTGTCGTATATTTTTAATAGATTTTTAAAAATTAATTAATTTATTTATTTTTGGCTGCATTGGGTCTTCGTTGCTGCACGCAGGCTTTCTCTAGTTGCGGCGAGCAGGGGCTACTCTTTGTTGCAGTGCACGGGCTCTAGGCACAGGGGTTTCAGTAGTTGTGGTACGTGGGCTCAGTAGTTGCGGCTCTTGGGCTCTAGAGTGCAGGCTCAGTAGTTGTGGCACACGGGCTCAACTGCTCCGTAGCATGTGGGATCTTCCAGGACCAGGGATCGAACCCTTATCCCCTGCATCGGCAGGCGAATTCTTGCCACTGTGCCACCAGGGAAGTCCCAAGATTTTTAAGGAAAGGCGTGAACACACTTTAAAGATGTGGGACCTTAAGCATATGGCAATTGGAGGCTTTCTCCAGGCATCCCTCACGCACAGAGGCCTGGAAGGCAGGATTCTACCTGAGTGTCCGACGCACTGTGCCTTGGGTGAGATTGAGAAACGAAGTTTGTCTTGTTTATTCAATATAATCTAACAAGCCAGTATAGAAGCACTTACAACTATGTGTATGTGAATAAATATTACTTACACTTTGGCACGGAGTAAGTAAGCACTCACTACATGTTGGCTATTATTTATTATTTGCAAATAAGTCTTACATCTGCCATAGGCCGGCATTTACTTCTCACTCAGGGTGGCGGTAGGCCTAGTATTTTGAAAGCCCTCACGAGGGTGTCCAGAACACCTGGAAGGACAACTGGAGGCCATTTCTCCTTCTACTGGAGAGACAAGATGCCATCCCCATTGGGTGTGGGCTGGGTTCTTCGGAGGCCCAGGAAGCGCCACCGCTGACAAAAGAGACCTGCACCTGTTGCGGGTAGGTGTGGCATGTTCCATAAACCCCATGGGGCAGGACAGTGCCTCGGGAGCAGAAGGGTCCTCACCCAGGAGCCCTCCTCTCCAGGATGTAGCTCCCCCAACAAGGCTGTCTGGGTAGGTCAGCAGCACCTCTCCTCTCTTGTGTGTCTGGAGGAGCCAGAAAGCAGCCTCACTTCCTTATTTCCTTTCTTTGGATTCCCAGGTATCTCCCCTCCGAGGGTTGTATTCCTTACGGCTAGAAAACCCTTGGTGATAGGGGCTGCCCTGTCATCCTGTTCTCGTCTTCCAGGGCAGGGAATCTTATTGGGCATTTCTTCTAGAGGCTGTATCTGGATTTGAATGTGAGTTTCTCCATTCATTCATTCCTTCTCCTGTGCCTGCCCTGATCACCCTTCCTAAAGCAGGATCCCCCTGCTGACGTTGATCAAAGTACCTTGCTTCTTTTCTTCGTGACCTTACTACTGAACTACAATTATTTGTCTGTGTGTTTATTGTCTGTCTCCCTCATTAGGATCTAGGTTCCTTGAGGAAAGAGATCTCATCTGTCTTTGCTCTCGTGCCTTCAGCACCAAGTACAGTGCCTGCTCCAGTATTTAGGGAATGAACCAATGAGTGAGCAAACATACATTTCACTGGTTCTGTGTGTCTGACTCTGGGTAAAGGACAGGAGGTACAAAAGAAGTAAGCCAGAACTTTTGTTTTCAGTAGGCTTGCTCGCAAGTGAGGAAGCTGATTATGCCACAAGGCAGGATGATAAAAGCTGACAGAGCAGAACACACAGGGGCTCATGGGAAGGCGGAGGACTAACCCAGACTGTGGAGGAGGTGGGTGTGGCTGGGAAGTGCCACATTTGTGTGGGGTCTTGAACACGAGCAAAAGTTGGCCAGGCCAATGCGGGTTGGGAGGGCCATTCTACGGAGGTGAAGCACATGTGCAAAAAGCGCAGTGGGAGAGAATGGGAGATGGAAGAAGTGCAGTAGTAGGACACAGAGGAACTGGCCTCTTGCAGGGTGGTTGGCTGTTCTGGGTGGGCGTGACTTTACTTCCTTCAGCTCTGGGCCAACACGCAGACATCAAGGCCTGAAGAAAGTGAAGTGCTGCATGCCTGGATAACCTCAGTCCCTTCTCACTCAGGCTTTTCTCTCCGTGGGATCCCAGGAGGCAGAGGAGAGAAAGGCAGTTCTAGGGCAACCCTGCCTAGCGGCCGTGCAGGCAGCAGGCTTTGCACAGGACCCTCCCTGAAGGGCACACGGCTCTGAGGAAGCTGGTCCAGGAAGGGCAGTGTTTGGCAAACTGTGCTGAGTCAGCAGGAGTAAGAGAGATGCAGGGGAAGAACCGGGGTTCTGGTTCCTGAAAGAAGGCAGAGGACAAACTCTAGGAAGCTTCTTTTCAAGACTCTGTGGGATATACACACTACTATATATAAAATAGCTAACCAACAAGAGCCTACTGTAGAGCACAGGGAACTCTATTCAATATTTAGTAACAACCTATAAGGGAAAAGAATCTGAAAAAAATAATGTATGTATAACGGAATGACTTTGTTGTACATCTGAAACTAACACAACATTGTAAATCAACAATACTTTGATTTTTTTAAAAAAAGATGGAAAGAAAAAAATAAATAAATAAAAGAAAGTAGGGGGAAAAATCTTCCGTGGATACTCTTGAGCTAGAACCTTTGGAGGCGCCATTTGAGATGCAAGAGAGAGAGAGGGTGACAGCTGGCCTGTTTAGTCCCCTCCTTTCTTCCTTTCCACTAATACTGGGTGTCTATTATTTGCAGGGAATGTTCTAGTCATTGGAAAGAGGACATCGAGCCAAGCAGTCAAAGTCCATGCTCTCACAGAGCTCACATTCTAGATGTGTGTGGTAGACACATATAATAAAAAAACCACATGTGTAATGCATGTCAGGTGATGAGAGTGATGAAGAAAAATAAAGGAGGATGAGAGAAAAAGGGTGATGAGGATGGGTGTGTGCTGTCTGAGAGACGGGGCCACTGGAAAGGTGACATTTGGACAGAAACCTGAATGAAGTGAGGGAGGGAGCTGTGTGTGTTCCTGGGTAAAGTGTGTAACTCTGTTAAATGAGGGTCTTGTTCTCTATGGAGGTGTCTGGTCTAGCAGAGTGAACAGGGCTGGAAATACTCTCCTGTTCATGAATGACAGAGAAATATAATACATGATATATATATATATATATAAAATACATGTGCTATTATAGTATTATAATAAATAATTATATTAATTATATGTGATATAATACATCATCATATGTTATGATGATATATTATTATACAACATGGTAGTGCTAAGATTTATTTATTTAGTTATTTTATTGGAATATAATTGCCTTACAGTGTTGTGTTAGTTTCTGCTGTAGAACAAAGTGAATCAGCTATACGTATACATATATCTCCATATCCCCTCCCTCTTGAACCTCCCTCCCCTGCCCCCAATCCCACCCTTCTAGGTCATCACAGAGCACCGCGTTGAGCTCCCTGTGCTATCCTGCAGCTTCCCACTAGCTATGTACTTTACACATAGTAGTATATATATGTCAGTGCTACTCTCTCAGTTCATCCCACCCTCCCCTTCCCCCCCTGTGTGGTAGTGGTAAGATTTAGAATAAAATACTTGAGCATTTTTCTCCCTTTGCAATTCCTGGATTTACCCTCTCTTCATTCAGTAGTGTGATTATATTGGGCAGGGATTTCCCAAAATACAGACAGCAGAGAATCAAATTCTTGGCTTTTGTGTTCCAAAATGGGCTGACTTCATTCTTATAATAATTTCCCTGTAAAAGTAAGTATAATTATGTCCATTTTTTTTGAGGCAAGAAATCAGAGGCTTAGGAATTCTTAAAACTTAAAGCAGAAACAGTGGTCTTAAAAGTCACGGTTTTGATGTGCAAGAGTCGAATCACTAAATCATCTGCTCAAAAACAACAGATTGTTAAGGGAAGCACTGAGCCACGAGGGGTCCTGGCCCTGGCCTGGAGACTAGTTGAGAGGGGAGTAGGGAAGCAGGAGACCTGAGAGGCAAGGTCAGCATCCCCGGAAAAGGGCTCCGTGTTGGCCTTCCCTCTCTGGGCTGAGACGGTGCCAGTGGCTGGGAGTCTGAGAGTCAAGGCCACCTTTTGCTGTAGGAGGCGGCCACCAAGCCTCTGCAGGGGAAGTAGAGGGAGAGAGAGGGTTTGCATAGCATCACAACTGATGGGTCTGATGCTGCATTTCAGTCTCCTCCTGCCTGGAAGGTCCATCAGGAGGAAGGGCTCTGATATCCTTTGGGGCAGCGAGGAGGGGCTCAAACGTGCTGAGTGATGGCCTGTGTACCTTGAAACCTGGATGAGGGAAAACAGAAAGACTCCTTGTGGCCCAAGGACTGGAAACCAGATGGAGTCTGAGACTTTCCAGCAAGTGCCTGTGAGAACAGGTGCCCATGATGGAATGATGGTAGCATAAACAGCTGCCACTTAGGCATGAGGAAGATGGGGGAGGGGGATGTGGAAATGACTGTTTAAACTTGAAGTGAATACCATTTTTCCCTCAAGGGACTGGACTGAGGTTTCTGCCAATGGCCAGAATCAGTGCATGAAATAGAAGTTGAGTCATAGGAGAGTAAACAAAGCTTTTCTGTTGTTGCTTTTTGGGGGCACAATTGAATCCTGTAGTTTGCAGACTAAGCATTTTTACCCACTCCGCTAATGCTGACAAGGTAGCAGACAGATACTCAGAGTTCTCTAGGAGATTTTCCAGCTGAAAATCCATCATCAGTCTTTGTGTCCTCTGAACCCAGAAAATGTGATCAATTCTCCTCTGCTGAAAAAATTGTGAGAGTTTCCTCAGGCTTAAAAGCCTTGTGGTTCAGAGAGGGAAGTCGGTCTCCTTTTTGCTTTTCTACAAATACTGGGATGTTATTTATACCTCATCTGACTTCAGCAGCCCTGCTCAGTCTTGTGCCTTTGAAATCCCAGGCACAGGTTTTTATGTGACGCTCTCTGCTAATAGTTCCATTTTCATGGGAATCTCCAAGCCTGGTGTTTTGGAACAGGGCACAAAGGAAGTGTCAGCGTTAGAATCCAGTGTGGCCTCAGGGGCCAGGTGGGAAGAAAAAAGAGAAGCTAGAATCAGATAGATTTTGGCTTTGCCACTTGCTGGCTGTGTGACTTCTGGAAAGTTACTTTACCTTTCTAAGCCTCTGATTCATCACCTTGAGAATGGATATTTATACCCACTTTTACAGAAATATTATAAAAAAAAAATGAGGTAGTATATTATTTTGCCAGGGCTGCCATGACAGAATACCACAGACTGGGTGGCTTAAACAGAGGACACTTATGTTCCTCACAGTTCCTGAGGTTAGAAATCTGAGACCAAGTTGGCAGCAGGGTTGGTTTCTTAAGGCCTCTCTCCTTGGATTGCAGATGGTTACCCATCAGTCTGTGTCCAAACCTCTTTTTCTTTAATTAAAAAAATTTTTTTTTAATTGAAGTATAGTTGATTGACGATGCTGTGTTTCAGGTGTATAGCAAAGTGATTCAGTTATACATACATATATATCTATTTTTTTTCAGATTTTTTCCCTTATAGGTTATTACAAAATATTGAGTACAGTTCCCTGTGCTATACAGTAGGTCCTTGTTGGTGATCTATTTTATATATATAGCAGTGTGTATATGTTAATCCCAAACTCTGAATTTATCCCTCCCCCCTCCTTTCCCCTTTGGTACCCATAAGTTTGTTTTCTTTTTCTGTGGGTCTATTTCTGTTTTGTATATAAGTTCATTTGTATTGTGCGGGGTATTTTTGGTTGTTGTTGTTTGTTTTTTGTTTCTGTTTTAGATTTCACATATAACTGATATCGTATGATATTTGTCTTTCTCTGTCTGGCTTACTTCACTTAGTATAATTATCTCTAGGTCCGTCCATATTGCTGCAAATGACATTATTACCATCACATTAAAAACAATAAAGTACCTAGGTACTGGGAAAACTAGACAGCTACATGTAAAAGAATGAAATTAGAACACTCCCTAACACCATACACAAAAATAAACTCAAAATGGATTAGAGACCTAAATGAAAGACCGGACACTATCAAACTCTTAGAGGAAAACATAGGAAGAACACTCTTTGACATAAATCACAGCAAGATCTTTTTTGATCCACCTCCTAGAGTAATGGAAATAAAAACAAAAATAAACAAATGGGACCTAATAAAACTTCAAAGCTTTTGTACAGCAAAGGAAAGTATAAACAAGACGAAAAGACAGCCCTCAGAATGGAAGAAAATATTTGCAAACGAATCAATGGACAAAGGATTAATCTCCAAAATATATAAACAGCTCACGCGGCTCAATATTAAAAAAAAGAAAACAATGCAATCAAAAAATGGGCAGAAGACCTAAATAAACATTTCTCCAAAGAAGACATACAGATGGCCAAGAAGCACATGAAAAGCTGCTCAACATCACTAATTATTAGAGAAATGCAAATCAAAACTACAATGAGATATCATCTCACACCAGTCAGAATGGCCATCATCAAAAAATCTAGAAACAATAAATGCTGGAGAGGGTGTGGAAAAAAGGGAACACTCTTGCACTGCTGGTGGGAATGTGAATTGGTACAGCCACTATGGAGAACGGTATGGAGGTTCCTTAAAAAACTACAAATAGAACTACCATATGACCCAGCAATCCCACTACTGGGCATATACCCTGAGAAAACCATAATTCAAAAAGAGACATGTACCAAAATGTTCATAGCAGCCCTATTTACAATAGCCCGGAGATGGAAACAACCTAAGTGTCCATCATCGGATGAATGGATAAAGAAGATGTGGCACATATATACAATGGAATATTACTCAGCCATAAAAAGGAACGAAACTGGGTCATTTGTAGAGATGTGGATGGATCTAGAGACTGTCATACAGAGCGAAGTAAGTCAGAAAGAGAAAAACAAATATCGTATATTAACACATATATATGGAACCTAGAAAAATGCTACAGATGACCCCATTTGCAGGGCAGAAATTGAGACACAGATGCAAAGAACAAACGTATGACACCAAAGGGGGAAAGCCACGGGGGGGTGGTGGTGGAGGTGTGATGAACTGGGAGATTGGGATTGACATGTATACACTGATGTGTATAAAATAGATGACTAATAAGAACCTGCTGTATAAAAAAATAAATAAAATTCAAAAATTCAAAAAAAAGTTACAAGGATATATTGTACAAAATGGGGAACATAGTCAATATTTTATAATAACTATAACTGGAGCATAACCTTTAAAATTGTGAAACACTATATTATACACTTGTAACATATAATATCGTACATCAACTATACTTCAATAATAAAAAAATTTTAATTAAAAAAAAAGAAGTAAGGCCCTTTTAAAATAGCTAGTGGGAAGCAGCTGCATAGCACAGGGAGATCACCTTGGTGCTTTGTGACCACCTAGAGGGGTGGGATAGGGAGGGTGGGAGGGAGGGAGACGCGAGAGGGAGGAGATATGAGGATACATGTATACATATAGCTGATTCATTCTGTTATAAAGCAGAAACTAACACACCATTGTAAAGCAATTATACTCCAATAAAGATGTTTAAGAAAAAGAATAAAATACCTAGGAATAAACCTACCTAAGGAGGCAAAAGACCTAACCTCTTCTTATGAGGACACCCATATGACCTCATCTTACCTTGATTACTTCTGTAAAGGCCCTATCTCCAAATACAGTCACATTCTGTGGTATACTTGAAGTTAGGCCATTAACATATGAATTTAGTGGGGACACAATTCAGCCTTTGGCCATACAGGTAGTGTATGCTCTACTGGTAGTGTATGAAAGGGCTCAGCACACACAAGACGCTCAATTAATGTGAATTCCTCTCACTGTCTCTTCATCTTGCAGTATGAGACTCAGACTATTAATGACATCTGCTCTAAAGAGATGTTCCCCTCTGAGGTTGCCCATGGGCAAATGGCTTGGAGGCAACATAATGAATATAGGAGATTTAATAGTTTTAACAGAAAATTTAATTCCACTGATACTCTTTAGATGTTTGAATTTGAACCAAACCCATGATTTCTCCGATTCACTTCCTGACAATAATAACTAGCTAACAGGCTGGATATCAAAATTATAACAAAGCAATAGCTCTGAAAGTGCCTAGTACACTGCTTGACTTCTGTTAGGTGTGTCATAAACATTTCTTCAGTTGGACATGGAGGTTTTTGGTAAAGTCCTCAGTGTTAAACAAATGTGAGATACTATATGCTCCTGGCGCCATGACTTTTGAGCTCTACTTTGGGAAGTGGAAATACCCACAGGTTATAAAAAAACCCAGATTTGCTTACTTCTTTAATGCTGTTTCTCAGGCGACTGGCTCCTTAGATGTTTGGGGCTGGGTTCGCTCCCCCATAGGTACTACCTGAAACGGATGTTCCAGGTAGTTGCTGTTCTCCAAGGTTCTGAGGGAGAAACTGGGGTGATTGTTCCTTCTGTTTTCACTCCTATTGTGTGGAAATCAGTGGGAAAGCCCTGCAGGCCTCCTCTCACGTTTCTCTGTACCTTCTCCTAAAAAGACACACACAATGTTCCACGCCCCTAGTAACCAAATGTGCTTCAAGCTCCCATACTGACTGGCTTTATTGAAGGTAGAGCCAGGTGTGGACTTCCCACCACAGGTGCCTGTCATCCTGTCTGACAAATGGTTCGTGCTCAGTGTTAACTAAGTGGATGCCACCTTTCCCTATCCTCAGCTGAACTGCCTTCACAAGTAGTAGAAATCTCTCTCGGGCTTTCATAGTTCCCAGAACCTTCTCCATCTCCATAGAGATATTGTCTTGGTGAGGGCTCCCCTCAGCTGTCTGATCCCCATGGGAATGGGGAGGGTTCATGGAAGAGAGAAATTTCAATTTGTGTGCTTCAGCAAGAAACCGCGGGGACAAGAGTCGGCCTGTAGTTGTTTGGTGATCTCATTTCTTTCCAAGCCAGCTCTTTTTGCTTTCTATTTTTGTTTTCTTTGTCCTCTGAGGCCTTACCCATCCAAATGCTCTTGTTATGAAGTCCAGAATGTGAGTCAAATGGCTGTTTTTGGTCCATAGGGGATTGCCTGCCCTTTGTTGATGGGAGATCAGCGTGGGGAATAAATCACAAATTCAGTTCTCCTGCCTGGAAAGGCTGGCGTGGACATTCAGTGAGCAAACGCATTTGAAGGATACGATTGACCAATCCCATTTGTTGAGGTTTTCTTTTACAGTCAGCAGAGATGCTTTTAGGCTCCCAGAACCATCTGGAAGGCCCAGTGACGTCAAAAGGAGAAGGATTTTATTGGATTTTTCCCTTCAAAGGAAAATTTGGTTTATGTGTGGTATCCTAAATAGCACTTCATTTTTATTTTTAGAAAACCTCATTTGGTTATAGTGATTCCTCTGTAGTGGTCAATATTGACTCTCTTGAGTAGATAGGTGATTATTTTAATTTGTTAGCACAGGGGAAGCCATTTTTCCAAAAAGTTGGTTTAACTGAGGTGATGTTTACATGCTGATATAGTGTTTCTAGGGAAAATAATGGGTCCCAATGAGATTTCCTGACACATGGTATATATAGATTATTGCTGTAGCTGGGTGGCCCTGCTTCTGCTCTGGAAATAGGTGTCCTTATTCTGAAAAGAAAAGGGATTTATTCCTATAGTGATAATAGCTAAATAGGAGGGCATATTATGGCTCCTTGCAGACAACGAAGGATATTAATGGCTACTTTGCTTTTAATATATTTATTCCCTGCAATTACTCAGTGAGTCCTATCAATTTTCCAATCACAGGCATATCTCATATATTATGGGTTGGTTCCAGACAACCCCAATAAAGGGAATATCGCAATAAAGTGAGTCACATAAATTTTTTGGTTTCCCAGTACATACAGAAGTTATGTTTACACCATACTGAAATCTATTCAGAGTGCAATAGAATTATGTCTAAAAAATCAATGTACATGCCTAATTAAAAATAATTTATTGCTAAAAAATGATAACCATCATCTGAGCCTTCAGTGAGTCATAGTTGTTTGAGGGTGGAGGGTCTTGCCTCAATATTGATGGCTGCTGAGTAATCAGGGTGGTGGTTGCTGAAGGTTGGGGTGGGTGTGGTGATTTCTTAAAATAAGACAATGATGTTTGCTGCATCAATTGACTCTTCTTTTCACAAATGATTTCTCTGTAGCATCAATGCTATTTGATAGCGTTTTACCCACAATAGAACTTCTTTCAAAATTGGAGTCACTACTCTCAAGACCTACTGCTTCTTTGTCAACTGTTTATGTAATATTCTAAATCCTGTTGTCATTTCAGTAGTCTTCACAGCATCTTCACCAGAGTAGCTTCCATCTCAAGAAACGACCTGCTCTGCTCATCTGAAGCAACTCCTCATCTGTTAAAGTTTTATCATGAGATTACAACAATTCAGTTACAGCTTCAAGCTCCATTTCTTTTACTGTTTCCACCACATCTTCAGGTACTTCCTCCACTGGAGTTGTGAAGCCCTCAAAGTCATCCATGAGGATTGGAATCAACTTCTTCCAAACTACTGTTCATGTTAATATTTTGACCTTTTCCCATGAATCGTGCATTTTCTTAATGGCATCTAGAATGGTGAATCCTTACCAGAAGGTTTTCAATTGACTTTGCTCAGATCCATCAGAGGAATCCTTATTTATGGTAGCTATCACCTTACAAAATGTATTTCTTAAACACTAAGACTTGAAATTGAAATGTCTCCTTGATCCATGGGCTGAAGAATGGATGTTGTGTTAGTAGACATGAAAACAACATTAATTTCATTGTACATCTCCATCAGAGCTCTTGGTGACCAGGTGCATTGTCAATGAGCAGTAATACTTTGAAAGGAATTTTTTTTTTTCTGAGCAGTAGGTCTCAATAGAGGGGCTTAAAATATTCAGTAAACCATGTTATAAACAGATGTGCTGTCATCCAGGTTTTGTGGTTCCATTTACAGAGCACAGGCAGAGGAGATTTAGCATAATTCTTAAGGGCCCTAGGATTTTCAGAATGGTAAATAAGCACTGACTTCAACTTAAAGGCACCAGCTGCATTAGCCCCTAACAAGAGAGTCAGCCTGTCCTTTGAAGCTTTGAAGCCTTGAAGCCAAGCACTGACTTCTCTCTATCTATGAAAGTCTTAGATGGCATCTTCTATCCAATAGAAAGCTAATTCATCTACACTGAAAATCTGTTGTTTAGTGTAGCCACCTTCATTAATTATGTTAGCTATATCCTCTGGATAACTTGCTGCAGGTTCTACATCAGCACTTGCTGCTTCCCCTAGCACTTTTATGTTATGAAGACAGCTTCTTTCCTTAATCCTCATTGTTAACCTAGTTTCCTTGAAGGAACCTCTGCTAGCTTCAGACTTTTCTTCTGTTGCTTCCTCACCTCTCTCAGCCTTCATAGAACTGAAGAGAGTTGGGGCCTTGCTCTGGATTAGACTTTGGCTTAAGAGAATATTGTGGCTGGTTTAATCTTCTATCCAGAACACTAAAATTTCCTCCATATCAGCGACAGGGCTATTTATTTCTTATCATTCATATGTTCACTGGAGTAGCATTTTTAATTTCCTTCAAGAACTTTTCCTTTGTATTCACAGCTTGGCTAATTGGCACAAGAGACCTAGCTCTTGGTCTATCTCAGCTTTTGAGATGTCTTCCTCACTAAACTTAAGCACTTCTACCTTTTTTTTTTTTTTTTTGCGGTACATGGGCCTCTCACTGCTATGGCCCCTCCCATTGTGGAGCACAGGCTCCGGATAAGCAGGCTCAGCGGCCATGGCTTACGGGCCCAGCCGCTCCGCGGCATGTGGGATCTTCCCGGACCGGGGCACGAACCCGTGTCCCCTGCATCGGCAGGTGGACTCTTAACCACTGCGCCACCAGGGAAGCCCAGCACTTCTACCTTTTGATTTACAGTGAGAGTTGTGTGACTCTTCCTTTCACTTGAACACTTAGGGGCCATTGCAAGGATTACTCATTGGCCTAATTTCAATACTGTTGTGTCTCAGGGAATAGGAAGGCCCAAGAAGCAGGAGAGAGACAGGGGAAGGCTGGTGGGTGGAGCAGTCAGAACACACACATTTATCCATTAAACTGGCTGTCTCACAAGGGCACGATTTGTGGTGCCCCAAAACAATTACAATAGTAATATCAAAGATCAATGATCACAGATCACCATAACAAATATAATAATAATTTAAAATCTGAAATATTGTGAGAATTACCAAAATGTGATACAGAGACATGAAGTAAACAAATGTTGTTGGAAAAATAGCATCAATAGACTTGCTTTACGCAGGGTTGCTACAAACCTTCAGTTTGTAAAACATGGAATATATGTGAGGTGCAATAAAGTGAAGCACAATAAAATGAGGTGTGCCTGTCTACAGATGAGGAAACCTGCTTAAATACCCACAGCCAGAATATAAAGGAACTGAAATTCAAACTTAGGTCTAATCTGATTTTAAAGCTTTTGCCCTTAACTGCTACATTCTCCTGCACCTCAATTTAGGGGTTATCTAATCAGAATGTCCCTACAGTAGTTCTCAAAGTATGGTCCTGAGGCCAGCATTATTCGCATTACCTGGACACTTGTTAGAAATGCAAATTCTCAAGCTACCTCAAATGATTAAATCAGAAATTCTGGGGGCTCAAGCTTGAGTATCACTGCCCCAAAACATTCCAAACAGGTAGTTATATAACCTCTCCGTGTGGCTCTTACATCCCATAATACAGTCATTCTCTCTGCTCTGCTTGTTTAACTGCACCAATCATTAGAAAGTTCTTCCTTATACTGGAGTATAATTTGCTTCTCTTCATTGTTCACCCTTTGGTTCTGGTTCTGCTGTTTGTCTCATCAACAAAATAGCTGAATGTAGCTATTGAAACTCACATGATCAACAACAGGAAATTGCTAAGGTATTAAAAAGAGCTTGTCTGATGGAACATGTGCAGTTTGAATGCCAGCTTCCGTTTTTTGTACATTCACCACAGATGCTTTATTCTTTGTCTCACAAATAAGATAGAAGGGGAACATTTCTGAAAAGGGGAAAAAAGAAAGACTGAGGAGTCAGGGTTCAAGGCTCCGCTATGTCTTTAGGATGTAGCCCTTCTAGTAGCTCTGGACCTGGAAGATGTTCTGTTTCCTCCAAAGTCATAGGTCAGATATAAAATCTCTCATGATGAGCAAAGTGGATCACTGAAACTCGAGGGAATTTCAGAGCAGGGTGAGACTAGGTTGGTTAGAGTTGCTGTAGGTCAGAGTGGAAGGAGAGTTTAGAAGACCAGAAATCATATGTGATGAGCAGATGATTGAATCTTTGCCCTTGGAACTAAAGATGAAGTTCATGTACTTCTTTCTTAATTTGGCTACCCCAGAAAACAAAGCTTCCATGCTATGACTGCGTTACATGCTATCTTGGGAGGGGGGAAAGGAGTGAGGGGAAAGGGATGTGAGCCAAGAACAGAGGGAAATCCAACACAACAATGCATCACTGAGTGGTCTTCTACTCCATATGAGTACCTGCTTGATTCTGCTGGATCAGCTTTTCAAATCTAGATTGTTATTCTTGGGGGAGAAAGAAAAATTATTCACTGGTTTCCATCTACCGTCTGTCAAAGTTCCACCCACAGAGTCTTAACTTCCCCAAACTCTGGGTCATGCATGTGTGGGCTCCATGTTGGGTCCTACACCATCCCATGCCTCATGGTCAACGGGATGGGAGGCAAGAGGCACTTGGCATAGGCATGAGATGAGATGCCGTCAGGTTTTATCTGTGTGAAATTGGTCAGAACCCAGGCAGAACTGGTGGCCACAGTGGTGGCTAGAGCAAGAGTCAAGTGAGGCTGAGAGGCTCTGAAATTACACAGAAGAGGTTCCTGATATAACACCATTAAAGTAATTTTGAAAAAAGAAAGAACATCCTTTTATTTTATAAGGTTGATGTCTTTTTTTTTGTCATTAGTTTAAATAATGGCAAAGGATAGCATTCCTAGCTTATCATAAATGCTGATTAACATTTTAAAACAAAATTGGGTTCTGGTTTCAGGTATGATGACTAACACTCTACTGGATGACCACTCAACTTCCATCCACAGAGAAAATAGCTGCAAAGTCTGGACCTAACACCAAACCAGACCAAACCAAACCAAAATCAGTATCTGAAGGTCCTGGAGAGCAAGCAGAAGTATACCAACTCTGGTGGGAAGTTCATACTTGTTTGGAGAGGGAAGACTGAATTAAATAAATAAATTTCTGTCTCTGCGGCATTTAGCTTGAGACTAAGTACAGTTTGCATGTGGCAACAGCACACGTGACAAAACTTGCAATCTTTCAGGCATGGAGAATAAGGAAACTGAAGTTAGGGAACTTACTAACGTTAATACTAAAGAGCGTGGGTAAATTCTGGAAGGGAAGAACCAGAGTGGGGACCCCCAAATGCTATCTATCCACATCTCTGACTGGACTCCTGAACTACGCATGGGCAGAGAAGACTCAAAGCAGCCAGCTAAAGATGAAAAAGATCTGAAGAGACCCAAGTTGCCATATAAGAAACAGAGTTTGCAATTCAAGCCCAGCCAAGGAAATATACCTGCTAAAACAAATTTCCTCTTTGGAGGAAAATAACAGAATCCATATTTTCCACACTATGGCATTCATAATGTTCAGCATAGAATTCCAAGTTACGTTTTACATGAAGGAACAAGGAAATAAAGCATATTTTCAAAAGAAAAGAACATGAAGCAGATCAGACGCTGAGATTAAATGGATGTTGAAACAGACAATGATTTTAAAGTAGCTATTATAATTATTCTCAACGAAGTAAAACAAAATGTTTTTAATAAAGGAAAATCTCAGTAAATATAAAATTATTATATCATTCTTTTCACCATATCCATTTGAATTTTAATATTATAGTGATTAAATATTTAAAAATTGGGGCTTCCCTGGTGGCGCAGTGGTTGGGAATCCGCCTGCCGATGCAGGGGACGCGGGTTCGTGCCCCGGCCCGGGAAGATCCCACATGCCGCGGAGCGGCTGGGCCCGTGAGCCATGGCCGCTGAGCCTGCGCCTCCGGGGCCTGTGCTCCGCAACGGGAGAGGCCACAACAGTGAGAGGCCCGCGTACCGCAAAAAAAAAAAAAAAAAAAAGTTCATGCAATTTTTTAATTTTTTTTTTTTAATTTTTTTTTGCGGTACGCAAGCCTCTCACTGTTGTGGCCTCTCCCGTTGCGGAGCACAGGCCCCGGAGGCGCAGGCTCAGCGGCCATGGCTCACGGGCCCAGCCGCTCCGCGGCATGTGGGATCTTCCCGGGCCGGGGCACGAACCCGTGTCCCCTGCATCGGCAGGCGGATTCCCAACCACTGCGCCACCAGGGAAGCCCAACATTTCTTTTTTAATGGTCAGAAATTTTACATTTTTTTCTCCTTGAAATAAAAATTTCATTTTACTACTCCCATAGAATTTTATCTAAGTATAAAATAATAGGGTTCAAATATTTTGATTATCATCATAATTCTCTTAAAATACATTAAAAATGTTTTTGTTTGTTTGTTTTCTTTTTTTTTTCTGTAGTTTAGAATCTTTACTTAGTCACACAACATCAAGAATAGGTTAGTTCCAGGGCAGTGCGCCATTCCATCACCTGGGACTTTCTCTCCCCCTGCACACTCCACAACGCAGTATAATCAAACGGTGCCTTCGTCTAGAATAGAATGTTTAAATGATACCTGTTCAATAACTGTCCTTGCTTCTTTGTGGTGTTGGGAAAGGAAAAAAAAAGAAACAAAAACCAAAAAAATAAGAAAGCAACAGAACCCAAACCCTTTGCAAGCCGCTTGGTACCTATCTTCCCAGGGCATTTTTAGTGGAGTTTCTGCTGGGCCTTGACCTCTGCCCTACTACATCAGTGAGGACAGAGGCTGTGGGACAGGTCTGGGCATCCATACTGGAGGAGAAAGAGAAAACGAACACAAGTCGGGCCACAAGTGGATTCCAGCACATTTTTAGATGAGGTTAAAAATGTCATGGTGTGCACAGGAAGCAGGCAAAGGACTTATCTGTGGGAGGTAATGCCTGTAGGCAGAATAAACTGTCCAGTCTACTCTTGGGGAGGAGCTCCCTGCGGTAAGAACAGAGGAACTAGGGGGCCTCGAGGAAGGTGTTGGCTCGGAAGATGGAGGACACGATCTTGCCGGTGGCGTTGATGGTGCCTTCGCTGTCTGAGCTGGACTCAGAGTCGCTGCTCCCAGAGTAGGCGCCCAAACCTGGGAGGAAGCCGATACAGATGCAGCAGAGGGGCAGTAGATGCAGGGAGGGACCACTCAGAGATGTGCTTCCAAGAGACAAGCAGGACGGGGCTTATTGATTACCACCTGGGTCAGGGTCCGATTGCAGTCTTTTCACACTGTTGCCACTCTCTGAGCTCCTGCCGACAGCTTTGCCTGGGAGAACTTGGTCTTGGTTTCTGTGGGTTTCACAGCCACTTTCTTCTCCACTTCCTTCTTGTTTTCTCGAGAAATTCCAACCTTGTTGAGATGACTTTTGTATTCCTTCCGTTCTTTCACTTCTTCTTCTCTTCGCTGCTTTTCTACTAGTTCCTGCTGCCGAGAAACCTCATCAAGGAAGTTGGTCTCATCTTCGTCTAAGCCTCTTACCATGTTTTTGAATTTGAACTGTTCTTCATTCTCTTGCTGCTTCCTATCTTTCTGTTCCTGTTAGCCTTTCATATAGGGACCGAGGGTCATAAACCTCCTCCGGGCATTCTTCTGGATCTTCAGGTTTTCGAACTTTCTCCCATTCTTCTTGCCTCCTTTTGCGCCGTTCATCTACTTCTGCCTCAGACACAAACCTCTTTTTGATAACAAGGTTACCATCATCCCCTCCATCCATAATGGAACAATCAGTCTACCAGCGTGCAGGAGGCGAGACCCCCTCACCTTGGCGGTGCCCACCCCAAACCGCCACAGCAAGGGCCACTCGCTCTTAAGGAAGAAGAAAAAGAAAGTAAAAACAGCCATTTAAAATTTTTGTTTTATGTACTAGCGTAAGGTTCTAGGTGTTAAAAGTCTATTTTAAATTGAATCATTATTCTATATAGTATTACTATAGAATTGGTCAAAACAATGCAAGTATATTACACATTTTGATAGCTATTCAATGGAATAAAATTTTACTGCAAATGTGTATCTTGATAAAACAGATGAGGTTATTTTATTTTTTCAATGTGTTTCTGTATTCTTGGATGGATATTACTTACTGCTAGTGTAAGCTAATGTTTTTATTTTTTATAGGTGTAAATATTGAGAAACTGCATTCATATAAGTAAGTGGATAGAACTGAAAGGGGGAGTGTATCAGTAGCAGTCAATAGTTATTGTTCACTAAAAATGATTCTTAATGATCCATCAACTAACATCTTCAATTTTGTAGAAAGCAAAGAATTGGAAACCACCTGATTTGTGAATATTATTTTCCCTAGTTCATTAGAGACACTCACTTTCTTATCACAAACACAATATTTAATTGTTGCATTTTTAGCGCCCTGGGTTTTTTTGTTTTTTTGTTTTTAACACTCTGGGGCAATGCATTGAAATAAGTTTAGAATGGATGAGAGGTGAGTTTTTCTTTCATTAAGTTGGACAGGGATAATTAGTGGTCCAGGAAAACTCAGCTTGAGCAACCATGTTGTCACCCATATCAATGAGGAATGAGTTTAAACAGAAATGGAAAATCTAGATACTGATCCTGTTGAAATTGTGCACTAATGTGTACTTCCTGGAAACTCTTTATGTATGTGAATGAGTGCTCCAGTTTGCCGATCACTTATTTAGATAATCAGGGCGCTGGAAACCACCCACTGGTTAAGAGACCTCAAAGGGAGGGAGTTTAAGAACCAGTTTTGTTTTTCTTTTTTACCTGAAAAGGTGAGAAAGGATCTCAGACTAACACTAGCCAATAGATTAGTGTAAAACAGGGAAAACTTGAGGTGGTACAGACTAACACAGTATCCAAAGTGCAGCTAACAACAGTGAAATCTTGGATTTCTCAAGGAGTTGGAGAAAAAAAATTCTCATCTGAGCAGTGTAATGCAGTGAATAAGTGCATAAAAATACAAAGAAACAAAGATGGAGAAGATCATCAGATGTGATAAAAGTAGCAGTACCAGCAGCACTTGTAGTTAAGGATAGAAAGTCATTTTTAGTAGATGCTGGATTTGAGTGAGTGCACTGGAGTCTGAGGAAGCCTGTGGAAATAGCCTACTTCTAGAGGTATTAATAATAACAGAACAAAACCATCAGTTTCAGGCAGGTTCAACTGAGGACTTACTTAAATACAAGGTGAAATAAGAAGCTATTTAGAACTGAAATAGAGATGGCCCATGACTGAGTTCATTAAATGTAGTTCAGTTTGACAGCACCGGTGCTGAAAGCAGGGTTCAGTCTTGTGCTACCACATCCTTTCTACACCTGCCTCTTGCTGTATCATGTGACCAAAGAGTTTAATGGAGATTAGACCAGATAATTGCTAACTTCCTTCTAGTTCTAACATCCTATGGAAGAACACTCTGCAAATGTTCATAGCAGCATTATTCATAATAGTAAAAAAGTGGAAATAATGAATGGGACAAAAATAAAAGTGGAATAATGAATGGACGAATAAACGTGGTATATCCACTCAACGGAATATTCTTTGGCAATAAAAAGGAATGATATATGCTACAATATGGATGAACCTTGAATACATTATAATAAGTGAAAAAAGCCTGACCAAAAAGACCACATATTGTATGATTCCATTCATGTAAACTGTTCATAACAGGCAAATCTATATAGACAGAAAGTTGATTAGTAGTTGCTTCAGCTTAAGGGTTGGAGAGAAATACGGATGACTGCTAATGGGCACCAGGTTTGTTTCTAAGATGATAAAAAGTGATTGTGATTATTACACAACTCTGTGACTATAGCAAAAACTACTGAAATATACATTTAAATGGGTAAATTTTATGGTATGTGAATTATATCTCAATAAAGTTTTAATTTTTTAAAAAAGAACATTATGAAAGAATTTTTAAGAAGAGAAAAGAGCTTGGATCCTGGCACAGACATAGGACTGTTCTGTTTTGACAGAGATTCTAAAAGGAGAAAAAGGCCAGGAGTAAGTAGGGATGAGGGGTTAATTAGGGAGGTTAGGGCAGACAGCCAGTAAGTAGCCTGAGGAGAGTGGGCATTTGGTGGTAGGGGAGGATGCTGGCGAGATGTCCTGAAATGGAAAAGGAGGGTATCTTAAGGCAGACTCTCTGCCTCAAGTCTTGTCTTTTGCCAGATTTGCACCTGGGCATGTCTTTCTAAAGGGACCCCGCTTGGCCCTCTACCCCCATATTCATATCCAGGCAGCTAAAGATACAACTTTTCTCTCAGTTTTTTTTTTTTTTTGCGGTACACGGGCCTCTCACTGTTGTGGCCTCTCCCGTCGCGGAGCACAGGCTCCGGACGCACAGGCTCAGCGGCCATGGCTCACGGGCCCAGCCACTCCACGGCATGTGGGATCCTCCCAAACCAGGGCACAAACCCGCGTCCCCTGCATCAGCAGGCGGACTCTCAACCACTGCACCACCAGGGAAGCCCTCTCTCAGTTCTTTTAAACTCTTGTTAAAATGTCTTCATCTTCCCTAGCTTCTGCCTCTTTTGACATAAAGTCCTTCTCCTCTTTTCATTGGGTGCATACCAGGTACTTTCTCTCTCCTAGGCATAGGCTGTTTCTTTTTATTTTTTATTGTTATTAAAATGTCAGGTTTTGACTTTTATATTTCATTTATTCTTCACTTGGGTCTTTTGTGACCTTATCATAAAGGTTTATTACATATAAATGGGAAGATTCACTAATACACTTAAGATGAGGGAAACCAATGTAGCAATTGCTGGTAAGATGAAACATTCTATACCATAAAAATAAGAACAAAGCTATCTGACATTTATTTTCAATAATTTACACAATAAAGAAATTGAGAGCCACCTTAATTTTTTTTTCTGTATTCTCACTTATTCTTTAACCAGTAAGGACACAGTTTTATGTTCTTTCCAGGGTTTATCCAAAGTATCATCTAACTTTTTACACAACTAAAACTAATGCTAGATTTCCCTTTCATTCATTAATCTAATCATTCATTCACTCATTTAACAAATGTTTATTGAGCATCTACTATGGACTAGGCATCTCGCTAGATGCTAGAAATATAATGATGAAAAAAGGGCCAGAGTTCTCCTGGCTCTTGACACATACAATCCAGCATGAGAGACAGATGTTAAGCAAATAATCACACAATTTTCATAAATAATTATATAATTTAAATTATGATGTTTTATAAAGGATAAATATAAGGTAATGTTATATATTGGGTTGGTCAAAAAGTGCCTTCAGTTTTTAAAAAAAATTAATTTATTTTTATTTTTGGCTGCCTTGGGTCTTCATTGCTGCTCGTGGGCTTTCTCTAGTTGCAGCAAGTGGGGGCTACCCTTCGTTGCGGTGTGCGGGCTTCTCACTGTGGTGGCTTCTCTTGTTGCGGAGCACGGGCTCTAAGCTCACGGGCCTCAGCAGCTGTGGCACACGGGCTTCAGAGCGCAGGCTCAGTAATTACAGCGCAAGGGCTTAGTTGCTCCATGGCACGTGGGATCTTCCCAGACCAGGGCTTGAACCCATGTCTCCTGCATTCGCAGGTGGATTCCTAACCACTGTGCCACCAGGGAAGCCAGTGCCTTTGGTTTTTAAGTAAAAATAAAAGACACATTTTTCATTTTCACCAAGAACTTTACTGAACAATATATTCACCCTTTTGTTCCACTACCTTCTGCCATTTTCCAGGCAACTTCATAATTCCATCTTCCCAAAATTTTTATCTTTTTCAGCAAAGAACTATTCCAGGTGCCTTTTACAGTCTTCCAGGGAATTGAAATTTTTTCCATTAAAAGAATTTTGTAAAGACTGAAATAAATGGAAATCCAAAGGTGCAATATCCAGTGAATATGGCAGATGAATCAGAACTTCCCAGCCAAGCTGTAATAGTTTTTGCCTGGTCATCAAAGAAACATGTGGTCTTGTGTTATCCTGATGTAAGATTACACATTTTCTGTTGACTAAGTCTGGACACTTTTCGTCGAGTGCTGCTTTCAGTTGGTCTAACTGGGAGCAGTACTTGCTGGAATTAATCATTTGGTTTTCTGGAAGGAGCTCATAATAGAGGACTCCCTTCCAATCCAACCATATATACAACATCACCTTCTTTGGATGAAGACTGGCCTTTGGTGTGGTTGATGGTGGTTCATTTCGCTTGCCCCGCAATCTCTCCTGTTCCACATTATTGTACAGTATCCACTTTTCATCGCCTGTCACAATTTGTTTTAAAAACAGAACGTTTTCGTTACATTTAAGTAGAGAATGGCATGTGGAAATATGGTCAAGAAGGTTTTTTTTCTCTTAACTTATGTGGAACGCAAACTTCAAAGTGATTAACATAACAAAGCTGGTGTAAATGATTTTCAGGGCTTGATTTGGACATTTTGAGTATGTCCGCTATCTCCTGCGTGGTATAATGTTGATTGTTCTCAGTTAATGACTCAATTTGATCGCTATCAACTTCAACTGATCTGCCTGACCATGGAGCTCTGTCCAGCAAGAAATCTCCAGCAAAAACTTCACAAACCACTTGTGACATGTTGGATCAATCACAACACCTTCTCCATACACTGCACAAATCTTTGTGTTTCAGTTGCATTTTTACCTTTCTTGAAATAATAAAGCACAATATGCTGAAAATGTTTTCTTCCATCTTCAGTATTAAAATGGCTACACAAAAATTCACGAATTTTGATGTTTTTTTTAAAAAATGCACGTTGATATGACAGCTGTTGTAATAAAATCTAACAAAATTGTTTCGAATGAAGTTTGAAGAACTAAGCACTACTAGAGCCATCTTATGGAAAAAACTGAACGAAACTTCTGGCCAAACCCAATATCAGAGGGCTCCTTCTTTCTTGATTTTCTTCCTGCACTTATTTGGTAAAGTAGCCCATGAAAATACTGGAAGGGATTTTCAAGTTACTGAATATTTTAAAAGATATTAAAATTTAAATCTTTCAAGTAAGTGCTTTAATTAACTCAAGTAGAGTCGTCCCTCATTTAGTGAATAGATCACTCACTTGTAAAGCAACATTAAAAAATTTTAATAACTTTTAATTTAAGTATAACCTATGTAGGGAAAGGTGTGGAGATCATATGTATACCACTCAATGATTTTTTAGACTGAACACACCTGTGTAACCAGAACCTAAATCAAGAAACAGAACATTATTAGAACCGCAGAAGTTCCATACACGCCTACTTTTCTTCACCAATTCAGTTTACGAGAGGACTAGTAGTTTTGAGCACTTGTTATGTGCTAGGCTCAATGCAAAGCCTTTTACAGGCCCCATATTACGTGAAGAGCAGTTTTTTTCTCTTTTGTGTTAAATTATTCCCTGGGAATATAACTGACACCCATCATTTAATTAGCAAATTCATCCTTTTCAGATAGCCAGAACAGTATCCTTCAGTCCAGCACAGATAGGATTCTGCAGTTCTGCTTTCCTGGAGATTTTCCACAAGTGCAGGAAATTTCCATGATGGCAGTGGCCTTGGAGCCCATGAATAGAAGCAGGGAAGTAGCAGTTTCGCTGGATGGCTGTGTGCCAGGCCCTTAAGCAATCGGGTGCCAGGATTTCTTAATTTGCTGTTCCATATCTCTTCCTTCCCCAAGGAGAAGAGTCAGCTTGCGTGCCTCTCTCCAATTCCCTCACCATAAAGTCCTCCTTAAGGATAACTAAGATTGATTTGCTAACTTCTCTGAATAGTGAAGGTCACTGTAAGGTGAGCATCTCTTAGCCAACTGTAATCACTCAAAGCTCTGAAGAAATTTATATCTAGTATTTGGGACACCATCTCTTTGAATTCTAGGGGCTTGTGGAAGGGGATTGCAGTGGGGTTTTAAGGAGTCTGGCTGGAAAAGAAAAACAAAGGAATCCAAAGGACTCTGGGAGAAACAGAGACAGAAAAAGTTACCTACGGCCCAAAGGAGGTTTGGACCTCTAGGAACAATACTAAGAAAGTTTACTAGCAGCTTTTTTTTTTTTTTTTTTTTTGCTTTAGAGACCAATCTAGATGAGAAAGTAGAAACAGGAACCAAGAACTTAATATTGTTATCAATTATCCTAGGAGCTATAGGGGACAAAATGTATTGGTGAGGTTACACCTACCAGAAACTGTGCTGGTGAGACTTGGCCTATTTAGATGATAGGGTGGCTGCGTACTTATTATTATGGTACATGCTAGGTTGGGAGGAGTAGTGTGATCTCTGGAGATTACTAAAGTACCATGGGCAGGACATGCCTTGGGCACTGGTGAAAGGGAAAGCCATCTCTATGGTTTCTCCGAGAGATAATAAACATCTCCTTATTATAAAAACAAATATGTGAACAAACAATAATAAAACTACTTCTAACTGATCCTGACAAGTTCCAAAGTCCCCAAATAATTTGCCTCTTTGTGCAAGGCATTGAAATCCCCAGAAACAATGTGGGTGTCTTGTATCTGGTGAGATCTCAGAATTTCTGACTAGGCCTTCTATAAAACCTAGGCTCCTCCTAGGCCCTTGGTGCTTTTTGGGTATGTGCTGATTTTCCACCATTGTTCTTTCTGGCGATGTGAAAGGCTGTGTTGTATCTCTCCCACCTCCACCCCAACCTCAATCTCATGTTTTTTCCATTGTGGGGAGACAACTTTGCCTTTCCTTTGCTGAGAATCTTGAGGTCATCATGCAAGGTCTTCCTTACTTTCTCTCGCTTCCCTCCTCTGCCCCTCAGCACAGTCTTTTCACATGGCCTTTGTTGATTTTTCTCCTGTTTCAAAGGACAAAACTCCTTCTTGCATCCCAAAGCCATTCTCTGTGCTTCTTCTCTGGGACTGTGTTCCTCAGTAATTTCATTTCTCTCATACTTTTGTTTTAAACTTTTATTATAACATTTTCCAAACATATACAGAAGTAGAGAGAATAGAATGATTCCCTCATACACCCTTCACCCACATTCAAAAAATTATCAACATTTTTGCCCGCTTACTTTATCACTTTCTCCCTTCTCTCTTTGCATTGTATTTGGAAGCAAATTCCATCATTGTCTCAGAATGTCTTTTTACAATTGGTTTGTTTAAATTAGGATCCAAACAGGGCTTACATATATTTGAGTGCTATGTCACTTCATTTTAATCTAATCCAAACATTTCCCCAGCCCCCTTCTATTTTCTGCCATGTTATTGACTAGTGAGGAAAGCAGATCAGTTCTACACAATGTGCCACAATCTGAATTTTTCTGATTGCTTCTTGGTGTTATTTAACTAGGTGCTCAATCGCCTGTATTTTCTATAGCCTGGAAATTAGACTTAAAGGCTGATTAGTTTCAGGGTCTCCCCTACCCTCTTACTTCTTTTGTTTTCTGATCTCTGTCATGCACAATTAGGTCGTGACTATTCATTATAAAGTGTTTGCTTTTCTCTGTGCCCAGATGGCCTCTGTCCCATCACTGCTCCATATATAGAGCAAAGAGTGTGCATCAATTTTCTCTCCTATTCACATACGTTTCCCCCCCTAACACTATGGCCTCTGACCCTATCAACTATAGAAATAATTCTTTCAAAGATCACTGAACATTCTTTAACACAAAACCCAGTGACTTCTTGTTAGTATTATAATTAATGATTATCATCATCACTAGTTGCCAACTCCCATTTGTAGCCTTATAACAACCTATAAAATGCTTTTTGTCACTGCTCTTTTTTTTTAGTCCTCCTCCTTCATGACCTCATTCCTCTTTCTTGACTTTTTTATTTGCACTGTTTAATACTATTTATTTCTTTTTATATAACGCTAAGGGCATTTTTTTCTGTTTTCCTTTACTTATTGCATTTTCTCCTCCCACCAACAAACATCCGTGACTGTTTCTCAAAGTATTGTCTTTTTCCGTTATTGGTTTCAGGAACCTCAGGGCTTCATTGCTTACCTTCACGTGATGGCTCTGCATCTCTATCTGTAGCTCTGACCAAATCTAATGAGCTCCAAGCCCACATCTCCTTTTTCCTAATGGGCAATTCTTCCTGTAAATGATTCACCAACACTTGGAACTCAGTTGATTTCAGTCATGTCATTTTCCCCTCAAATGAACTGCTTCTTCTAATTTCTCATCTTTCATAATGATATCCCTGTAAGTACTTCTGCTTGGAAGTCATTTTTTACTTCTTCCTTTTTTTTTTTTTTTTGCTGCCATTTCTAATCTATTGACAGCCTAGCCCAGCCTGATCTGCAATATCTGTCCCAATCATTTCTTATTTTCCATCTTTTCAGTGCCCATTTTCTCCATTTAGTCTTCTCTACCTAGTTAAGGCATTATTAATCTCATGTCCTGCACATTCTATTGAAAATTGAGCCACCACTATATTTCATATCCTTTTCCATGCTTAATTTTTCTCCATAGCATGTAACAAATTTGTTTTACTATGTATTTTGTATATCTGTTTTTTAAAATTGTCTGTCTCCCTTGACTGGAATACAGGCAAGGTAGGATTTTTGTTTCGGACAGAGAAGAGGTACTCCACAAATATTTATCAAAAAGACAATGTAGAGCCTGAATCATATAATCGGATTCAATTTAAACAATCTTTATTATGTAAACTTATGATAATGCTAATCTGATTTCTGAATCGTAAGCTCCTTGAAGATAGAATTCATATCTCATACATTTTTGGTATTCCATCCGACCCTCTCCTCCCTCCTCCCCATTTGAATACACCTATATCTCTATGTTTTTTGGTGGTTGGCTTGGCAGATGTGACATAGGTGGTCTTCCAGACCACCTATGGTCTGTAGAGAGAGAACCAGGAGTGAAAGCAGGAGCCACAAGAAGGAAAAAGGGATAATGATGGAAGTCTTATCAGCAGGAATGAACTGGAGAAGGGCCTTGAAGACTAGTGTGTTGGGAGATGGTGCAATACAGAATGGCAATTTTATTTTGAAAATGAAGTTTCCATCTGAATAGGTCTTGCTATTTTCTAGCTTATTAGTCTCATATAATTAACATTACTCTAATTGCAGAATAAGAGTATCTTTGGGCTGTGCCAGTAAAGTTGTTTGCAAATTAATCTAAAAAGAAAAGAGTGATTAGAAGCCTCTGTTAATTTCTCTCTTGTATCATTTTCATCCTGACTAAAAGACTTCTTGTAACATCTCTTATGTCATGAGTTTGCTGATTATAAATTCTTTTAACTTTTTAAAATATATATCCAAAAAGCTTTTATTTCATCATGATTTTTTTGAGAGATATTTTTGTTGGGTATAGGATTCTAGGTTGACAGTTTTTTATTTCAGTACTTTAAAGATATTGCTCCATTGTCTTGTTGATTTCATTGTTTCCATTAGGAAATCTTCTGTCATCCTTATCTTCTTTTTTCTCTATGTGTAATATGTCTCTTTTCTCTGACTCCTTTTAAGATTGACTGGTATTTTGGTTGTTACAGGATGGTAGGTTAAATCCTTTTACTTTATCTAAGAGAGATACTGTCCTAAAGCAACTTTTTGCAAATTTTTCTATTTGGAGATTATATTTTAGAATTAAGTATTTTTTCCCAAAAGATCAAGGATAATGACATTTATATTGATTTATTTTGGTTTGGTGATATGACATTTAGTTAAGAATATGTATCTAATAAATGAATTTAATTCAATAGGCATTCTTACTTTTTATAATGCATTGTGATATATATAATACAAATAGAAATAAATCCTTATCTCTGTCCTTGAGGATATCTTGGAGTTAATATATGCACAAAAATAACAATGCAAGGAAAAAGTATTAAGTGTCACAAAGGCATGACATATACTTTTGTGGGAAATATATGATTGAATCTTCCTATAACAGGAGGACTTTGCTTCTAATTGGGAGAATGCAGGAGACTTTGTGGTTTTGAGGTAATCTTATATGATAGGTTATTTGGAAATGAAGTGGTTTGTGAGTAAATGAGGAGGGTGATTCTAGAACTGATAGAAAACGTTGATCAAGTGCCACACAACAAGAAATACAGGGTATATTAAAAGGCACACAGGTCACTTTGGACTGGATCCTAGGGTGTATGTAGGAAAGTAAATCAGGCTTGCTTGCAAGGAAGGTTAGTACCAATTCATGAAGGATTTTGAATGCCTAGTTAAAGGTATTTTCCCTTTTATTTATTAAGTATGGGGCACCTTTGAAAGCTTCTGGGCAAGAGAGTGAAAAGATTAGAGAAATGCTGTGGAATTCTTGAAAGTAGTGAGAGTGGATGGGAAGGGCAAATATGGAAACGAATTAAGAGGCAATTGTTTAAGATGTCATGAACTTGAACTAATGTAGTGACCATGGTAAAGAAGTGGGGATTGAACTTATTTTCAAGTGATGTTTCTTGGATAATATCCACAGTGTACGGAAACAGAACAAAAGGGTGAAAGAATTTGAATTCTCAAATCTTCATAATAATAGCTAATATTTGTTGTTTACCATGCAATAGTTTGAGTGCTGTACATCTCAGTCTGTATTCTCTGTATCTCCACTTGGATATCTAACAGTCATCTCACAGTTAACATGTATATAACTCAGCTCCTGATATTTCTTCCCAAATCTGCCTCTCTGTGTCTTTTCCATTTCAGATAATGGGAAATTGTTTTATCTAGTTCTCAAACCAAGATTCATCCTTACTCCTCATTTTTTGCTCATACCTCACTTCTAACTTGTCAGCAAATTTGTTGATTCCATTTTCAAAATATATCCAGAATTCCACCACTTCTCACCCCCACCACTGTCATCACATCTCACTAGGGTTGTTTCAGTAGACCCCTAACTGGTCTCCCTGCTTCTGTCTTTGCTTCCCTTAAGTCTATTCTCAATACAGCAGAGTGATTTACTTAAAGCATAAATTATTTTAAACCTGTGCTCAAAAACTGTCCAAAAAGAACTAGAGTCCATAGAGTGTCCCATGGTGCTCTCCATGATCTGTTCCCTGCCCACTGCATTACTGCACAGATATTTTCTTCTCTCTTTCCCTCAATCCATTCTAGCCACACTGAGGGTCCTTGTTCCTCTAGTTTGCCATCTCAGGGCTTTTGCACTTGTGGTTTCTTCTGCCTGGAACAATTTTCCTCCAGTATCTGCAAGGTTCACATTCTTATCTTTTGGAGCCTTTGCTGAAAGTCACATTATGAGTAAGGCCACCATACTTAAAGTTACAACCTATCCCTCTTGACTTCACATTCTGTTTCCCCCATTAAACTGCTCTGCTTCTCCACCCTCACACCCTTCAGTTAACTTATTACATTGGGCCCCCAGTGGGAACATGCCCTACAAAGGAGGAGGAGGACATGCCTGGAAAAACAGGTGGAGAGACTCTACATATTTCCCTCTGTATTTATGGAGTCACAAAAACAGAAGTTTCCCACACCTGTGCCTCATCTTTAGCCTGCCTGCTTCCTTATGTTACCATCTTGGAGTGAATAAGATGGGAGGACAATGAAAAATTTCAACACAGAAGAACATTTGGAGGAGGAATTTGAATCACAGGCTCTTCTAAGGTGTGATCTTCAAAACTTCTTTAAACTCTGGATACCCCTCCCACTCTACCTAGAAACCATTTCTACATTCACGCCTCTGATAAGACATATTTACTCTGTGCCTTTGCAGCTTTTACTCAGCTCTTTGAAAAGCAGCAGTAAAAATCTCTTAAGTGTCAAAGAAAATTGGTCATGACCTCCCAGCCTGTGGGAGCAATGCTGCTGAAAACAGTCAAATGGTGTGGCACACTGCCTGCAAATAAACACACACAGGGTAGCTTTTCTGGTTGCTGCTGTGCTGCTTGCAGCTGAGGCTCAGGGGAGATTATAGACTGTCCATCTCAGTGCCAGGTCCAGAGGAGGCTGATGAATTCACCTTGGCCATTACTGTCTTGATGACTGTGTACAGATGTCTCTGGTCTGGGGGCTACCAAACATGCCCACACAGAAGAATCTCTTTGGTGAGTTCCCTGGTGGTCCAGTGGTTAGGACTTGGCACTTTCACGGCTGTGGGCCTGAGTTCAATCCATGGTGGGGGAGCTAAGATCCCACAAGTCTCGCAGTGCAGTAAGAAAAAAAAAAAAAAAAAGAAGAAGAAGAATCTCTTTGGAGTCTTGTTAAGCATACTGATTTCTGAATGTTCTGAATCTGAATCTTTGGAGGTGGTGGGTCTAGAAATCTGTATGTGTCCCAAGCTCCTCAGGTAGTTTTCTACAGCCCACTGATGACTGCTCCACAGACTAATGTATGGGATTCAGTGCTCTTCTCATATTTCTTTAAAGGTTACTTTTATGTACTTTTTTTCTTTTTATTGGAGTATAATTGCTTTACAATGTTGTGTTAGTTTCTGCTGTACAATGAAGTGAATCAGCTATATGTATACCTATATCCCCTCTCTCTTGGACCTCCCTCCCCTGCATCCCACCCATCTAGGTCATCACAGAGCACCAAGCTGAGATTCCTGTGCTTTATAACATGTTCCTGCTATTTTATGCAGGGGAGTGTGTACATCTCAATCCTAACCTCCCAATTCATCCCACCCTCCCCTTCCCCCACTGTGTCCACATGTCCGTTCTCTACGTCTGTGTCTCTATTCCTGCCCTGAAAATAGGTTCATCTGTACCATTTTTCTAGAGTCCACATATATGCATTAATATACGATATTTGTTTTTCTCTTTCTGACTTACTTCATTCTGTATGACAGACTCTAGGGTCCATCCACATCTCTACAAATGACCCAATTTCTTTCCTTTTTATGGCTGAGTAGTTGGCCGAGAGGCAGATGAAAAATGTCCAACATCACTAATTATTAGAGAAATGCAAATCAAAACTACAATGAGGTATCATTTCACACCTGTCAGAATGACCGTAATAAAAAATCTACAAACAATAAATGCTGGAGCAGGTGTGGAGAAAGGGAGCCCTCTTGCACTGTTGGTGGAAATGTAAATTGATACAGCCACTGTGGAGAACAATATGGATGTTCCTTAAAAAACTACAAATAGAACTACCATAGGACCCAGCAATCCCACTACTGGGCATATACCCTGAGAAAACCATAATTCAAAAGGACACATGGACCCCAGTGTTCACTGCAGCATTTATATGTACTTTTGACATTTGGTTTGGTGTGAACTAATTCTTAACCACAAATAACCTTGTCCTGCATGAGCTGGAGGTGGTGTTTTCTCCTAGTTCCTGAAAACCTGTCTTGTGTGGAAGGTCCATCCCTCGGGCATACTCTGTGTACTTACCCAGCAAGTGCCCACAGTCATCACTGTCTCCCTGACATGACCCCCAGACATGGGCACTTCCATTTCCTCTCTATAACAGTGGGATAGGGGTATGTGGTGCTTGGGGTGTGACAGCTCTGAGAGGCATTCAATTAAGAGGGAACTTTAAATATGGCAGTGTATGGAACAAGACCATGACTTGTGTTAGGATTTAATAAGGGTAAGTACAAAGTGTAGTTTGAAAGGTTATTTTGGTAAGTGGCCCGGGAAGAGGGTGACACTCTTTAGAGTCAAGCTCCAGTAATAACAGATGTTTATCAGTTGCATTCTTAACGGTTGGGGCAAGCTTGGATACCTTCAGGGTTTGGGTGGAAAACTGCTGTGTGGAATCTTCATGTCCGAGGCTTGGGTCCCATTCATTAGGGAATGAATGGGTCCTTTCTCTGACTCCCTTTCCCCACGTGGCATTCATCATTTGTTCTAAATAGAGGTTGAACAAATACTGTCTGCCAGGTAAGACACCCCAGTAGGGAGTCAGACAATACAGATTTTAGGTCTGATCTCACTGTCAAAGTCTCCTTGGTGTTATCCTCTCTAATCTTTCCAGGAAGAATTAATACCTCCCTTAGCATCTCATACTATTGTTGTATGGTCTTCTACAGATTGACTCTTGTTATAGTGGGTTGCGTATGTGTCTGCTTCTCCTACAGATTGTGAATTTCTTGAGGACAGGACTCATGTTTCATGTACCAATTTGTTAATTAATTCTATGTGTTATTTGGTGTCTGCTATACTCAAACACTATACTTGTGGCCTTTGGATTTGGAACAGTAAAACCATAGAACAGGCAAAGGGTCAAGGGAGCAACAGCAACAGTAAACATTAGCTAACACTTATTAAAATTATTTCCCCTTTAAAGGATTTTAATTCAAGTTTAATTCATTTGATCATCACTCTAATCCTATGAGGTAGTTACTATTATTAGGTTATTTTACAGATGAACAACTGAGACACAGAGACATTAAGAGAGCAGCCAGAGGCCCAGAAAGACACAGGAAGCTGTCGGGCAAGGCGTTTCTCCCTGGCCATTAAGTGGAGGCTGGCCTTCAGTAGAGTTGAGAGAAGAGACATATTTTTAGAAATCAATTGATGAGGACACTTACACTAGAAAATTATAGCAATTATGGAAGCAGAGACCAAGAATTTAATTTTCTATAAATTGTAATGTAATACTAAGAAGTTCAACCACCTTCGGTGGTATTTTCATAAAGTCCTTAGTTAAAATACCCTTCAGATAGAATTATAAATAACTTTATGAATCTGTTGAGCTCTAACTGAGAATTATAGTCAAAGTTTTATCCAGAGTGGGCAGATCAAGAAGATGACCCACTTGGAGAATGCAGTTTCAAAACATGTGTTCTGTATTGTACTCAAGGTTCGGGGCTGAGAAAGGTGACAGAGGGAACACAGAAGAGAAATTTCTGTGAGGGATGGGATTTTTGTCTTGTTTTGTTCACTGTTTTATCAATTGTTCTTAAAGAGTGCTTGGCACGTGGTATGTGGTTTAACCAAGATTTGTGAATGAATGATTGAGTGACCGGGGAGAAATATAGATAGAGCATGGTGGAAATATGCATAATAGGTGCTCACTAATTATATGTGAGGTTGAATGGAAAAGACAGTTTACAGAGAGGCCTCACTAAGGCAGGAAATAAAGTAAAAATAAAAATAAAAACAACAACGACAAAAACCCTGAAAAAATTAACAGAGAGGTAGTGTAAGCCAGACTTGCTTGACTTCATGGGTACTAGTATGTAATAACCTGTGAAATATCTTAAATTCTGCTTCTAGCACAGAATCTCTTTTCAGATGTCCCCCCTCCATGCCCCTCACGTCATCCATTATATCATGATTCAAATGGCAAAAGCCTAAGGTTTTTGTTCTCATCAAGTTTCATCAAGGAGAGCTGGGTGATAAAGAGAAGAAAGAAGACTCAGTCCTTAGAACAGGACTTGGAACAGGCTGCTGAAGGAGAGAAGAGGTGGAAGCCTTCCCAGAAATCTTGGGCTCTCTTTGGCAGGACCTCATCTGAGAAAACCTTTTTTTATTTATTATTTACAGGGTCATGTCTCTTTATGCCACCACTACATTTTCTGCTGTTTGGGTTCAGTTTTGCTACTTGACTTGCCTGTGATGGGTGTACATTTGTCCTGCTGGCATTTTCTGTACATGTGGGAAGGTATGTCTGCACATAGAACAAGACCTTTCCAGTCTCTTTTGGTGCCTGGCATGGGGAACCTCATCTCTTTAGAATGACTTCCCTGGGGATGATTTATACCTCTAAAAAGCTCTACCAGGGTGTCATCTCAACTTTAAAGTTCTTACCAACCTACTCAGGGAGAATTAATGACACTATTGCTATTTGTTTCTTGTATAGAGCTCCATTTATTGTTACATCAATGGAGGAATGAATGAATGAATCCAGAACTCTCATCTTATTCTTTGTAACTCCACAGCTCTGCCCAGCACCTGACCCAATAACCACAATACCACGGCATATCATGGAGGATCAACAAACGTGCAACTGTACTGAACTTCACCTTCCATTGTTTCCCTTTTTTCCTTGATATGATGATCATTAGAAATTAGAATTAGTGGGAACTTCAGAGATCACCTTCTCCTTTATACTAATCAATTTAGAACTCCTCTCTAGAGTGGGTTTTATTGCCAACTTGAACATCTCCAGTGGTGGGACCATCACTAATCCATAATACAGTGTGATCCAGGTTGAACCACTCACATTGTTAGAAAAGTGTTTTTATATTGAGCTGAAAGTTGCTTCCCTATAACTTTTACCTATTGGTCCTATTTCTCTCCTCTCCCATGCACAGGACTATCTAAAATAAGACTGAACTCCCCCTATATGGCCATTCTCAAGTATTTGAAAACAACTGTCATGTTCCACTGAATAGTCTCTGTTCCCAAATTGGGCCATTATATGCTAAATCAGACGTCAACACTCACTCATATCATATGGTCCCTAGGCCATTTCTCTTCCTAGTCTTTCTCACTTGACATCCAGGTAGTCAATGTGGTTTCAACAACCGAATATCCAGGACAGGTACCATGGTACCAAAAAGTTCAAAGTTAGAGTTATGATCCTTGTTAACCTTTTTGAACCTTCTGAATGCCAGGGCTGTGCTGGGGGCTGAGCATTCAGAGTTGGCAGGGTCTGCCCTCAACAAACACCTGAAGGAAAAAACAGACTTCTCACTGAAATTCTGTTCCAACACCCTGTTTGTTTAGCTCCTGTTGCTATGGCAGAAGCAAGGTGCTCATCTCTTGTTGGCCTTTCTTAACTGAGGTGATCTGAAATGAATGAGATTGCCTGGAGCGGATGAGGGAAGGAGTGGTCAGCGGTGATAGTTGGGCCTTAGCCACTGGCAGGGATGAGGAAGCTGTGTGTGCGGGGATGAGGTGAGTATCAAAGCCAGGGGATCCCTGGATGATGGGAGAGACTGGCATAGCATTGGGTTGATTTCTGAGACTTATTGAAAGCGCGCTGAGGTGGGGGTTCCTCACTTTGGGAAAAACAACTTCAGTTGTACGTACCCTGGGCTTCAGTCTGGGTGTTCACCTGCAAAGTGGTGGAGGCACACAAACAGTGTGGAGTAGCTGCCAGGTGTTAAGCACTGAGAAGTAAGTGGGAGAAGACTGGGGCTTCACTCTCCTTCCCCTCCCCTCAGTATCTACAGTAGATTTACAGACATGCCAAGGGTTCGTGCCAGACAAGAACTGACTGGATCAAGCAGTGCTTTCAGAAAGGTCTTTCCTCCTTCTCAAACTCCAGGTGGGACCTCACTGCCAAACATCTGGGGAAACCCAGAGGAGGGCAACATTTTCTGTTCCTCTGGGGTTCCTATTACCAGCTATCAGATTGTTGGCCTGAATTTATTATCAGGAATCTTCTGTAGCTGGCAATACATCTCCCAGACTCAGAAGTCATTCTCAGCTTAAAGACATGCACACTGAGAACTCTTAAAAAACAAAATAGTGTGACAGAAGCAAGATGCAAACATAAAAAAAAAAAAAAAGTAGATGAAAGGAAGCCGACTGTGCCGAATGGAGGTCATCTGATGAATACAGAACACAAAGGAGTCATGAGTTTCAATGATTGGGTCTGGCCCTGTGCCCAGAGAAGAGCAGATCAGGGGTTGGAGGACACAAAGAGAGAAAGACAGTGGGAAAAGGCTGAACTGGGACTCTGACAGAAGCTGTGGTGACAGATATTTTGTCATTCTTATTAGGTGTCGCATTTGAGGGCAAAGGCCCATGAGACAGGGCTTGTGTGGGACCCTGAGCAAGCTTGTGTCTGCAGGGAGAGGTATGGTGCTGGACATTGTGGGGTTGTGATACTGGAGAAGGGGCGGGAGACAGGAGGCTCTGGCTCTGGTTTCTTCTTGGGTACTTGAGAGAGGAGGCATGGATAAGCTGGCCGTAACACAAAGCTCCTCCCAAGTAGGTCCCATGGGGCGTGAAGGGCCACGGCGAAATATGAGTGACTACCTCCACTGTTCACCTGCCAGTGTGGGTCCTGTGGGCGCAGCCAGATGAATGACCAAAGCTGGCAGCAGACTCTGTTGGTGAAGGACACACCCAGAGCAGTGCAGAATCCTACCTCAAGACCTTAGCCCCTGTTTCTACCTCCTCTTCTTCTCTGATTCTGAGTGAATCATTCTGTGTCTTTCTCAACCATGTCCCCAGGAACAAACATCCATTGGTTTGTGAACTGTGTCCCCAACTTAAGCCCTATAGCCTTCACAAGACCTATAATTCTCTCACCTCAGTACAATCACTCTGATGCTACTTCAAGTCAAGTAGGATCAACTGATGCGGATGCCAGTTCCCCCTAGTCTCAGTGTTCTTTCTTTTCCTGCCAGTGATTTTTCTTGGACCATAAACTAGTGCCAAATGACCATTCCTTTTTCTAACTCACTGCATCCTTGCCCAGGAAAGTTACACTCGGCCCTGGTTAGTGCAGTTGAGAACAGTAGAAAAATAACTAAACTGTCTTTCGTGAAAACCATTTGATCTGGGGGACCTTCAAGATGGCAGAGGAGTAAGACGTGGAGATCACCTTCCTCCCCACAAATACATCAGAAATACATCTACATATGGAACAACTCCTACAGAACACCTACTGAACACTGGCAGAAGACCTCAGACTTCCCAAAAGGCAAGAAACTCCCCACGTACCTGGGTAGAGTAAAAGAAAAAAGAAGAAAACAGAGACAAAAGAATAGGGACGGGTCCTGCACCTCTGGGAGGGAGCTGTGAATGAGGAAAAGTTTCCACACACTAGAAGCCCCTTTACTGGTGGAGATGGGGTGTGGTGGGGGGAAGCTTCGGGGCCATGGAGGAGAGCACAGCCACAGGGGTGCAGAGGGCAAAGCGGAGAGATTCCCACACAGAGGATTGGTGTCAACTAGCACTCACCAGCCTGAAAGGCTTGTCTGCTCACCAGCCGGGGTCGGTGGGGGCTGGGAGCTGAGGGTTGGGCTTTGGAAGTCAAATCCCAGAGAGAGGACTGGAGTTGGCTCAGTGAACACAGCCTGAAGGGGGCTAGTGTGCCACAGCTAGCCAGGAGGGAGTCCGGGAAAAAGTCTGGACCTACCTAAGAGGCAAGAGACCACTGTTTCAGATTCCTGATAATAAATTCAGGGCAACAATCTGGTATCTGGTAGTAGGAACCCCAGAGGAATAGCAAATGTTGCCTCTCCTCTCTGGGTTTCCCCAGATGTTTGGCAGTGAGGTCCCACCTGGAGTTTGAGAAGGAGGAAAGACCTTTCTGAACTTCAGAGATGGGCGCGAGCTGTGGCTATCAGTTCAGACCTCAGAGATGGGCATGAAATGCTAAGGCTGCTGCTGCAGCCACCAAGAATCCTGGCTGCAAGCACAGGTCATTATCCAACACCCCCCGACCCTCACCCCCACCCCAGGAGCCTGTACAGCCTGCCGCTGCCAGGGTCCCATAATCTAGGGACAACTTCCCTGGGAGAACACATGGCGCACCCCAGGCTGTTGCAACATCACACTGGCCTCTGCCACTGCAGGCTCGCCCCGCATTCCAATGATAACTACCATACTTCTCCCTCTCCAAAGGCCTGATTCAGCAAGAGACCCCTAATCAGCCACTGCTTTAACCCCCTCATGTCTAGGCAGGGAACAGATGCCTGAGGGTGACCTACAAGCAGAGGTGGGGCCAAAAAAAAGCTGAACCCCAGGAGCTGTGCGAACAAAGAAGAAAAAGGGAAATTTCTCTGTGCAGCCTCAGGAGTGGTGGATTAAATCCCCACAATCAACTTGATGAAACTTGCATCTGTGGAATATCTGAATAGGCAACGAATCATCCCAAAATTGTGGCGGTAGACTTTGAGAGCAACTTTAGACTTGGGGTTTGCTGTCTGCAACTGACTTGTTTCTGATTTTTATGTTTATATTAGTTTAGTGTTTAGAGCTTGTTATCATTGGTGGATTTGTTTATTGGTTTGGTTGCTCTCTTCTTTTTAAATTTTTTTATTTTCATAATTTTTTTCTTTCTTTATTATTATTATTATTTTTCCTTCATTTTCTTCTCCCTTTTCTTCTGAGCTGTGTGGCTGACAGGGTCTTGGTGCTTCAGCCTCATGTCAGGCTTGAGCCTATGAGGTGGGAGAGCCAAGTTCAGGACATTAGAACACCAGAGACCTCCTGGCCCATGTAATATCAATCAGCTAGAGCTCTCCCAGAGATTTCCATCTAAATACTAAGACCCAGCTCCACCCAAAGGCCAGCAAACTCCAGTGCTGGATGCCCCATAACAAACAACTAGCAGGACAGGAACGCAACCCCACCCAATAGTAGAGAGGCTGCCTAAAATCATGCTAAGGTCACAGCCACCCCAAAACACACCACCAGACGTGGACCTACCCACCAGAAACACAAGATCCAGCACAACCCAGCAATAAACACAGGCACCAGTCCCATCCACCAGGAAGCCTACACAAGCCACTGAACCAACCTCTAACACTGGGGGCAGACACCAAAAACAATGGGAAATAAGAACCTGCAGCCTGTGAAAAGGAGACCCCAAACACAGTAAGGTAAACACAATGAGAAGACAGAGAAATATGCAGCAGATGAAAGATCAAGGTAAAAACCCACCAGACCAAACAAATGAAGAGGAAATAGGCAGTCTACCTGAGAAAGAATTCAGAGTATTGATAGTAAAGATAATCCAAAATCTTGGAAATAGAATAGAGAAAATATAAGAAACGTTTAACAAGGACGTAGAAGAACTAAAAGGCAAACAAATGATGATGAACAACACAGTAAATGCAATTAAAAATTCTCTAGAAGGAATCAATAGCAGAATAACTGAGGCAGAAGAACGGATAAGTCACCTGGACAATAAAATAGTGGAAATAACTACCTCAGAGCAGAATAAAGAAACAAGAATGAAAAGAATTGTGGACAGTCTCAGAGACCTCTGGGACAACATTAAATGCACCAACATTCGAATTACAGGGGTCACAGAAGAGGAAGAGAATAAGAAAGGGTCTGAGAAAATATTTGAAGAGATGATAATTAAAAACTTCCCTAACATGGGAAAAGAAATAGTCAAGTCCAGGAAGCACAGAGACCCATACAGGATAAATCCAAGGAGAAACAGGCCAAGACACATATTAACCAATCTATCAAAAATTAAATACAAAGAAAAAATATTAAAAGCAGCAAGGGAAAAGCAACAAATAACATACAAGGGAATCTCCATAGAGTTAACAGCTAATCTTTCAGCAGAAACTCTGCAAGCCAGAAGGGAGTGGCAGGACATATTTAAAGTGATGAAAGGGAAAAACCTACAACCAAGATTACTCTACCCAGCAAGGATCTCACTCAGATTCGACGGAGAAATTAAAACCTTTACAGACAAGCAAGAGTTAAGAGAATACAGCACCACCAAACCAGCTTTACAACAAATGCTAAAGGCACTTCTCTAGGCAGAAAACACAAGAGAAGGAAAAGACCTACAAAAATGAACCCAAAACAATTAAGAAAATGGTAATAGGAACATACATATTGATAATTACCTTAAATGTAAATGGATTAAATTCTCCCACCAAAAGGTGCAGACTGGCTGAATGGATACAAAAACAAGATCCATATGTATGCTGTCTACAAGAGACACACTTCAGACCTACACCATACAGACTGAAAATGAGGGGACAGAAAACAATATTCCATGCAAATGGAAATCAAAAGGAAGCTGGAGTAGCAATTCTAATATCAGAAAAAATACTTTAAAATAAAGAATGTTACAAGATACAAAAAAGGACACTACATAATGATCAAAGGATCAATCCAAGAAGAAGATATAACAATTGTAAACACTTATGCACCCAGCATAGGAGAACCTCAATATATAAGGCAAAGGCTAACAGCCATAAAAGAGGAAATCGACAATAACACATTAATACGGGATTTTAACACCCCACTTTCACCAATGGACAGATCATCCAAAATGAAAATAAATAAGGAAACACAAGCTTTAAATGACACATTAAACAAGATGGACTTATTTGACATTTATAGGACATTCCAACCAAAAATAACAGAATACACTTTCTTCTCAAGTGCTCATGGAACATTCTCCAGGATAGATCATATGTTGGGTCAAAAATCAAGCCTCAGTAAATTTAAGAAAATTGAAATTGTATTAAGTATCTTTTCTGACCACAGCACTATGAGACTAGGTATCAACTGCAGGAAAAAAAAAACTGTAAAAAATACAAACACATGAAAGATAAACAATATGCTACTAAATAACAAAGAAATCACTGAAGAAATCAAAGAGGAAATCAAAAAATACCTAGAAACAAATGACAATGAAAACACGGGAACCCACAACCTATGGGATGCAGCAAAAGCAGTTCTAAGAGGGAAGTTTATAGCAATACAATCTTATCTCAAGAAACAAGAAAAATCTCAAATAAGCAACCTAAACTTACACTTAAAGCAATTAGAGAAAGAACAACAACAACAAAAGAAACCCAAAGTTAGCAGAAAGAAAGAAATCATAAAGATCAGATCAGAAATAAATGAAAAAGAAATGAAGGAAGCAATAGCAAAGATCAATAAAACTAAAAGCTGGTTCTTTGAAAAGATAAACAAAATTGATAAACCATTAGCCAGACTCATCAAGAAAAAAAGGGAGAAGACTCAAATTAACAGAATTAGAAATGAATAAGGAGAAGTAACAACTGACACTGCAGAAATAAAAAGGATCATGAGAGATTACTACAAGCAACTCTATGCCAATAAAATGGAAAACCTGGAAGAAATGGACAAATTCTTAGAAAAGCACAGCCTTCTGAGACTGAACCAGGAAGAAACAGAAAATATAAACAGACCAAACACAGGCACTGAAATTGAAAGTGTGATTAAAAAATCTTCCAACAAACAAAAGCCCAGGACCAGATGGCTTCACAGGCGAATTCTATCAAACATTTAGAGAAGAGCTAACACCTATCCTTCTGAAACTCTTCCAAAATATAGCAGAGGGAGGAACACTCCCAAACTCATTCTATGAGGCCACCATCACCCTGATACCAAAACCAGACAAAGATGTCACAGAAAAACTACAGGCCAATATCACTGATGAACACAGATGAAAAATCCTCAACAAAATACTAGCAAACAGAATCCAATAGCATATTAAAAGGATCATACACCATGATCAAGTGGGTTTTATCCCAGGAATGCAGGGGTTCTTCAATATACTCAAATCAATCAATGTGATACACCATATTAAGAAACTGAAGGAGAAAAACATATGATCGTCTCAACATATGCAGAAAATTCTTTTGACAAATTCATCTTATTCATTATTTATGATAAAAACTCCAGAAAGCAGGCAGAGAGGGAACTTTCCTCAACATAATAAAAGCTGTATATGAAGAAACCACAGCCAACATCATTCTCAATGGTGAAAAACTGAAAGCATTTCCTCTAAGATCAGGAATAAGACAAGATTGCCCACTCTCACCACTATTATTCAACACAGGCTTGGAAGTTTTTGCCACAGCAATCAGAGAAGAAAAAAAATAAAAGGAATACAAATTGGAAAAAAAGAAGTAAAACTGTCAATCCTTGCAAATGACACGATACTATACACAGAGAATCCTAAAGATGATACTAGAAAACTACTACAGCTAATCAATGAATTTGGTAGAGTAGCAGGATACAAAATTAATGCACAGAAATCTCTTGCATTCCTTTACATGAATGATGAAAAATCTGAAAGAGAAATTAAGGAAACACTACCATTTACCAATGCAACAAAAAGAATAAAATACCTAGGAATAAATTTACCTAAGGAGACAAAAGACCTGTATGCACAAAACTAGAAGACACTCATGAAAGAAATTAAAGAAGATACAAACAGATGGAGAGATATACCATGTTTTTGGATTGGAAGAATCAACATTGTGAAAATGACTCTACTACCCAAAGCAATCTAGAGATTCACTGCAATCCCTATCAAACTGCCAATGGTATTTTTCACAGAACTAGAACAAAAAATTTCACAATTTGTATGGAAACACAAAAGACCCCGAATAGCCAAAGCAATCTTGAGAAAGAAAAATGGAGCTGGAGGAAGCAGGCTCCCTGACTTCAGACTACACTACAAGGCTACAGTAATCAAGACAGCACGGTACTGACAAAAAAAAACAGAAATATAGATCAATGGAACAGGACAGAAAGCCCAGAGATAAACCCACTCACACATGGTCACCTTTTCTTTGATAAATGAGGTATGAATATAGAATGGAGAAAAGACAGCCTCTTCACTAAGTGGTGCTGGGAAAACTGGAGAGCTACATGTAAAAGAATGAAATTAGAACTCTTCCTAACACCATACACAACAGTAAACTCAAAATAGATTAAAGACCTAAATGTTAAGGCCAGACACTATAAAACTTTTAGAGGAAAACATAGGCAGAACACTCTGATATAAATCATGCCAGGATCCTTTTTGACTCACCTCCTAGAGAAATGGAAATACATATAAAAATAAACAAATGGGACCTAATGAAACTTAAAAGTTTTTGCACAGCAAAGAAAACCATAAATAAGATGAAAAGACAGCCCTCAGAATGGGATAAAATATTTGCAAATGAAGCAACTGACAAAGGATTAATCTCCAAAATATACAAGCAGCTCATGCAGCTCAATATCAAAAGACAAACAACCTTATCCAAAAATGGGCAGAAGACCTAAATAGACACTTCTCCAAAGAAGATATACAGATTGGCAACAAACACATGAATGGATGCTCAACATCACTAATATTAGAGAAATGCAAATCAAAACTACAATGAGGTATCACCTCACACTCGTCAGAACGGCCATCATCAAAAAATCTACAAACAATAAATGCTGGAGAGGGTTTGGAGAAAAGGGAACCCTCCTGCACTGTTGGTGGGAATGTAAACTGATACAGCCACTATGGAGAACAGTATGGAGGTTCCTTAAAAACCTACAAGTAGAACTACCATATGACCCCACAATCCCACTACTGGGCATATACCCTGAGAAATCCATAATTCAAAAAGAGTCATGTACCACAATGTTCATTGCAGCTCTATTTACAATAGCCAGGACATGGAAGCAACCTAAGTGTCCATCAACAGAAGAATGGATAAAGGTGTGGCACATATATACAATAGAATATTACTCAGTCATAAAAAGAAATGAAATTGAGTTATCTGTAGTGAGGTGGATGGACATAAAGTCTGTCATACAGAGTGAAGTAAGTCAGAAAGTGAAAAGAAATACTGTATGCTAACACATATATATGGAATCTTAACAAAAATATTTCTGATGAACCTAGGGGCAGGACAGGAATAAAGATGCAGATATAGAGAATGGACTTGAGGACACAGGGAGGGGGAAGGGTAAGCTGGGATTAAGTGAGAGAGTAGCAATGACATATATATACTACCAAACATAAAATAGATAGCTAGTGGGAAGCAGCTGCATAGCACAGGGAGATCAGCTCAGTTCTTTGTGACCACCTAGAGGGGTGGAACAGGGAGGTTGGGAGGGAGATACAAGAGGGAGGGGATATGGGGATATATGTATACATATAGCTGATTCACTTTGTTATACAGCAGAAACTAACACAACAGTGTAAAGCAATTATGCTCCAATAAAGATGTTAAAGAAAAAAAAAGGAAAAACTTTTTATCCTCCTGAGCAGAGATATGCCCCTTCTCAAACATGACGAGTGTTATTGAATATTCTGACATTTACTTAAATTCTTATGGTTGTCGTGGGGAAGGTGTTTCGTCCATTCCTGTTTCTTCAAACAACACTGCACAGAAGTGTGTTTGCAGTATGTCTATATATGGGCTATGAAATCACAGGGGAGAAAGTAGAGACACAGAGAAACAGCTAGCTGCCATCCCAGTACACCTGTTTCTCTTTATAAAATTGCGAAGTATATAATATAAGAACAGCAGAGATAGTATTATAAATTTAAAAAATACAACCATCCTTCAACTTACTCTAGAATTTTTAAATGTTGACACTCTACCATATCAACTTCTGGGCTTTTTTTTTTTTTTACATAAAGCAACAAAATTATACACACATACAAAAGCCATACCTTTCACATCCCCCTCAGTTCTTGTTCTCCCCTTCTTAGAGACAACATCACCTTGAATGTGCTGGTATCCCTCATGCATTGCTTTATGGTGTGTATGTGTTCAAAAAAATACATTGATAAAAGGAATCAACACAGCAGAATGGAGAAATAAAACATGATGTAACTTGCAAAAAAAACCATTTGATCTCAATCTCCTTGTGTTTGTGACCATTTTGCCAAGGTAATGCTCCCCTCCCCCTCCATGAGATCTTGAATTACATAAGAGTTTAATATATGAAAAGGGAGGTACTGAAAATCAGAGGAGTAGGAACTGGGTCTTGTTCTCCATTGAATTCCCAATGAAAAGCACTGGGCCTTGTACAGAGTAGGCATGCAAAAATTATTTGTAGTATAATTAGGGATGAATGAACAATTACTCAACAAATAATCATTTGATAATTTTTCATTGGCATATAGTTGATTTACAATGCTGTGTTAGTTTCATGTATACAGCCAAGTGATTCATATATATATATATATATATATTTGAAATTTGAAAAGAAAATCCATTCATAGAGCCATCATCTCATAGTATACAATAACAGAAATTCCAGGTTAATTAATATTTTAAAGTAAAAAAAAATTAAATCTTAAAAAAAACTAGAAGAAAACATAGAACATTGTTTATTTGATATAAAAAAGGATTTTCTAAGCTTAAGGCAGTGAATGGAATTACACAGGAAAAGATTAATTGATTTGACTAATTAAAAAATTAAAAGCTTCTGTATTAAAAAAAGTGAAAGGTAAATTTGAAATAGTATTTGGAAAAATATTGTTGAGGTTTCAGGGGACTCATAATTAATATTCCTTTCTTTCCCTTTCAAGTTTGGAACCAATTTAGTAGTAGACACAGAAATTAGACTGATAGAGATCAAAATATCACGTTATTGGTGATAAAAAATCGATTGGAGTCTACAATTTAGATTTGAGGCTGTACCAGATTTCCTAATACTTTACCCCAGAAATAAAGTTGCTTGCCTTGTTGCAGGCAGAACAGGATGGCTGCAGAACTCCCCAAGGGCAAAGCTTCTCTTGGTCAGTTTACTTCATGGCAGAGAGTAGGTAGATCAGAGAAAGAGAGATAGAGAGACAGACAGACAGATGTGTTGAAAATATTCTGTTCCTTCTCTAACTCCTTATGAGTCAGATGAGTCAAGGGATGGAAAGAAGCCATGAGTGTTACTCCAGGGCAAGAATTGTTAAGTGTTTGGTGCCATGGATCATATTCACAGTCTGGTGAAGGCTATAGACTCCCTTTTCAGAATAATGTTTTAAATTCATTTAATAAAATACACAGAATTATAAAGGAAGCCAACTGTACTGAAATGAAATTATACAAATATTTAACAATTTTTGTGGTTAAGTAAAATACACCCTTCTTAATTACCCCATTACATATCATGACCTAACAGCAGACCTAATAACTACTATAATTTTGGTGTGATAAATCATAATTTGATATATGCAATGTGAAATAAAAATACCTATGATTTCTATTGGTGGCAAAGTCACAGGTACTGCTAACATTAGTTAAAGGAATCCTAATTTCAAGTAAGGGTTAATAAAAATAAAGATGTATTTTTTCCCATTCAAGTTCAAAAACAACACTCCCCCATCCTCTACTACTTCTATCGCCAAACCTGATAGACTTCAGGCGAAGAATCCTTTCTCTGAGGAAGTGCCTTCATCATAACATGAGGTCAGGAACTTAAAAGTTCTCCCAGATATTAAAAATATAAATGCCTCATATAAATTAACAGGAAAAGCCCCAAAAGACGGACAGACCATGGGCATGATGAATAGACAAACAATGATAAAAAAAATTGAAGAAAAATTTAACTTCAAAACAGAGAAGCAGAAATTAAATTTTTTTGGTGTATTAAACTAGTCAGGTAAAAACATGCACCCACACAAACACAAATTCTGCCAAATGGCACTGATATGACTATTCTCACTGCTGTTTGAAGCTGTGACAAAGCAAGAGAGAGGCATGGACGTATATACACTACCAAACGTAAAATAGATAGCTAGTGGGAAGCAGCCACATAGCACAGGGAGATCAGCTTGGTGCTTTGTGACCACCTAGAGGGGTGGGATAGGGAGCGTGGGAGGGAGGGAGATGCAAGAGGGAAGAGATATGGGGACATATGTATATGTATAACTGATTCACTTTGTTATAAAGCAGAAACAATCACACCATTGTAAAGCAATTATACTCCAATAAAGATGTAAAAAAAAAAAGTTGGTACAGTTATTTTTGAAAACACAAATTATTCACATTTTTGAATCAATAACTTATTAAATCAACTTGAATTATTGTCTTTTAATGGCTAAACTCTTAAGGTTTTTCTCATAATACTGACTACCCAAATCTTAAAGGCCCCACTGGGTCATGTATACCAACAGCTCCCGCCATCACTAATATTTCCCCAGTCTCAAAACCATATACATAATAAACCCCACCGCATTCTATTATATATGCTTAAACTTCAAAGGGGCTTGTTATGTATGCTGAACTCTCCTCTGAATCTGCTGAACTCTCAGAATATTCCTGGAGGAATGGCGAACTGCCCAGGAGAGCACGTACTTGGGTCCGATTGTTAATTTTATGTGTCAACTTGACTGGGCTAAGGGATGCCCAGATAGTGGGTAAAACAATCACTATTTCTGGGTGCATCTGTAAGGGTGTCTCTGGAAGAGATTAGCATTTGAATTAGTCATCAGTAGACTGAGTAAAGATTATCCTCAACAAAGCAGGTGGGCATCATCCAACACACTGAGGGCCTGAATAGAAAAAAAAAAGGCAGAGAAAGGGTGAATTCGCTCTCTCTGCTTGAGCTGAGACATGCATCTTCTCCTGCCCTCAGACATTGATGTTTCTAATTCTCAGGCCTTCAGACTCAGATTGGGACTTACTCCATTCTCAGGCCTTTGGAATCAGATGGAATTATACCACTTTTCTTGGTTCTACAGCTTGCAGACAGCAGATCACAGGACTTCTCAGCCTCCATAAACATGTGAGCCAATTTCTTTAATATATCTCCATATATACATTATAAATATTATATATCATATATGGTATATGGAGATTTATTAAAGGAATTATATATTAAATATACTAAATTAATATACTAATTATTAATCAATATTTCTTGATATATTATATTAAATTATATATTAAATATATTATATATGTATATATACACACAGCTCCTACTGGCTCTGTTTCCCTGGAGAACCTGACTCATTGGGCATGGATATTTGGGCACAACATTTAGTGGCCTATATTCAATTTTTGCCCAGATGGTTTTCTTTGTTCATATTTTTATTATTATCTTTGTTTTCCCTTTGGCCTTTCTACCATTAAGTCTTTTGCTTTATCTTGGCATCACTGTCCCATCCATTTAATAAGTATTTCTTGACAGCTTATTATGTGCCAGGAATTGTACTAGGTATTAGTGATTCAATGGTGAATAAAATAGACTTATTGCTGTCCTCATAGAGCTTACAATCGATTGCTGGGTCAGCAAACTACAGTCCATGGGCCAAATTCAGCCTGTCATTTTTTTGTACATTTTAAAATGTAATAAAAATCAAAAAAAGAATAAAGTTTTACTGAAACACACCACACTAATTTGTGCATTATTTATGGCTTTTACACCACAGCAACAGAGTTGAGTAGTTGCAACAAATATCGTATGGCACAAACCTGAAATATTTACTATCTATCCCCTTACTGGAGAAGTTTGCAGATTCCTGAATAGTGGGATAGATAGAAAAGAAACACATAATCAAATTATAAATAATCACGGATTGTGGCAAGTGATATGAAGGGGAAAATGAGGCCAAGATTGAGAATGTCAGGAGCACCTGTGTGGATGGGGTGGTCAGAGAATGCTTTCAGGTAGAAGTGACAGTGAAGCTGAGATGGGAAGGGTGAGAAGGGTCCAGCTACGCTAAGAGCAGGGGCAGTTCTGTTCCAGGCAGTGGAGGGGGGGGGGTGATGGCAAAAGGACTGATATGGGAAAGATGTCAGCCTGTTTGAGGAGGTGAGACGCCTTCATGGCTGGAGAATAGTAAGAGGGGAGATTGACATATAAGTGCATGGGAAACCAGTGAAGAATTTTAAGCAAGGGAATGACATGGTTTGATGTGCGTCTATCAAAGATCACTTCAGCTGCTCTGTGGAGAATGGATTGCAAGAGAAAAAGAAAAGAGCAGGAGAGAGTATTTAGAAAGGGAATGCTCTAGCTTTCCTATAAGGCCCCCTTCCACATCTTTCTCCCATGAACATGTACTATGGTCAACTCCATAAACCAATCAAGGTGAGATACTTCAGGATTCTGTAATGTTTTGCAATTATTTTTTTGAAAGTCGGTTATTGAGGTTTAGATGTGTCGAATAGCAACTGATAAAAATTTCTGAAGAAGCGTGTGTTTTCTATCAGATTTTACTCTAATAAGAACTCATTGAGGAATATTTTCTTGTGAAAAAATAGTTTTCAAATATGATGCAATAGAATATAAACAGTGCTATTAGCAACCATAACTAGTGGTAGTCACTTTAATCTCCTGGCAAGCTGTATAACGCTTCTCTGGAGTAGATACCCATACTGGGCAGGAAGATGAGGCTGACACTGATCGCTAAACATCTGTGCACAAGAAGTGAACAGTAATCTGTGGTTGTCTGTGGTTGATGCAATCAGGGAGGTGGAAAGAGGTTGGAGAGGGTAAGATAGAGGCTGAGAAACATGGCTGTGGAGACCAATGGGGAATTTCTGGAGGAGGATTAGCCTGAGGACTTTTGAGAACTCTGGTAGCTATTTTTTAATTGTGTTACATTTTGCAGTGCTGCCATTTAAAAACCTTCCTTTTTTTTTCTTAAAAAGACTTCAGTGAATATCTTAAACAAGTGCACAGACTTGGGTTGGTGGTTTTCTGGAAGTAACTGGGGTGCTATCTCACAAAATATGAGATAGTATAGAGAAGCAATCACGTGTGTGGGGTGGTCGGGTGATCTATAAAATAAAAGAGTTTGGTGAACGCAGAAATTCAGAGTCAGATGGACTAGGAGAAAATTTAAGAAATATAAGAATTCTAAGAAAGACCAGGTGAGAAAACAAGTTTCTCACCAAAAGTAATAGGGATTTTTGAGGTCATTTTATTTGACAGTTTAAGGACAGTATGGCTCCAGCTTACATGCGGGTTACAAGTCATGGCCTCTCATTAGTTCTATAATTTACATAAGGTCAGTAGTGTGTTCATTTCAGACACTGGGAAGAGCAGCCAGAGAGCTTAAATAACATCCAAGGGCACTGACATTCCCAGGGATAGAACCCCTGTTGTTCCTCAGGCCACTGGGGCCCTTGATAAAGCTCATGCTTCTGGCTACTTGGTATATGAAAGCCAAGGTCAAAGAAAATCCGAAAAGAAAAAAAGTAAATGTTTATGGAAAAACACAATCCAGCATTTATAGGAAGTATTTGCTTCCTCGTGTCTCTTGTCCTTTCTGAATTCTGGGTTTCCCTAAAAGAAACAGTTCCATTTTTAGGAAAACACACACATACACACACACACACACACACAAACTCAGAAGGGCCAGATTTTGCTGAGCCTTTTTCAGGAAGCATTTTCCCACCAATCTGTTTCTGGGTTTCACACACCAGCTCAGAAAGTGTGAAGCATGATGTTTCCATAGTCTCTTCCAGTCAACTCGGTATCCAATAAAAAGACACAATTAAAAGGATAGTTTTGTAATTTAAGAAAGATGAGGTAATTTAGCCTTGAGGATCCCAGTAGGAACCTGCCTAAATCTGCACAACATGAAGAATAATGAGGACTTTAGTCAATTCAGTCTCATGAAGAGCTTCTTTGATATGCTTTGTACTTTCCTAATCTTAGGACTGACTGACAGTCTCCTGGAGACTAGAGTGGGCCTCTTGTTACCCAAGGACCTAAGCAAACAACGTTAGCTATGAGGTATCTGGTGCAATGGTGTGGTTGAACCTTGAGGATGTGAGTGACTCCAGGGCCTTGCCTGGAATGGCCAACAGGAGTTGAACTGCCTCACTTCCTCTCTACTATAAGTTCTACCAAAAAATTCTGGAAGAGCCCCTCTCTCTTTTCCACATGTCTTGGATGAAATCCTGACCTAGACTCCTAGTAGAGATAGGAGCAGGCCAGATAAGAGGGCACAAAACCCTCCTTCCACAGACCCACAGAAATGGGAGTCAATGCACGGATGAGAAATTGTCTTGGCTTTCCTGACCCTGCTTCTCTCCATTTTGCCAGACTCAAAAGAATGTTCTTCTTCCTTCTCTCTCAGAATGCAAGAATGAATAAATAATTGTCTACAAAGCCTCTTGAGTTTCTTGAAGAAAAGTACTGTTTGCATATAAAAGTACATGTGCTAGACAGCTATCAGAGCTCAAAGCAAGGAAAGTTGCAGACTGGGAAGAAACTTGCAAAATATAACTTAACATGTCAAAGTCAAAATCTTGTACAAATAACTAAGTAGCATTTTTTTTTGAGGTCAAGAGAATCTGCAGAGCCTGCCGTTCCCACTAAATAATAATAACAACCACCAATCCTTGTTTAGTGATTAATAGTTTGCAAAGCACTTTCAATACATGGCCTAATTTCTCATCAATGAGACATGCAAGTAAAACAGAAACATTGTGAGATAATATCTATTCTTACCACAAATTCAGATGAAGAGAACCTAAGACTCAGGAACGGTAAATTTTGCTCGTTTCCTCAGTTGATAAGTGGTAGAATCAGCAACTGAATCCAGATCTTGTGGAGCCCAAATCCGTGCCATTTCCACTATATGGGACCACTTCTCCAGAGAGTTAAATATCCCTTTCCCCTCCAACTTCCTGTCTTGTTATGAATAGTCCATTAAAAAATGATTCCTGACTTCTTCAGTGAGGAATCAGCACTTTAGATACCAGAACCAGCCTAGAGTGGCTCACCAGTGCAATAGAGAACTACTTCTAAGTTGATTTAAGTCAGGTCCTCCAGATACAAGATATTCCTTCCTCTCCAAGCTGTAAAGTAAATTTAAATTCTAAGTCACCAAGTGAAATAAGTTCAAGTTCTAAATCACCAAGGAAAACTCTAGAAAGTCTTTCTTTTCCACAACTACCCCTCAGATATACCGTGTTTAGCTATGATTTATTGCCCCTTCTTGTGCTAGACATTAGCACTTTACATAAGTCGCCTCAGCCACTCTTTCAGCATTTGTGTTTATGAGTGTTTTGGGCATATTTCTAATTGCTGCACATAAAGTAGTGAACAAAATGGTCAACCCCAACCCTAAAAGGGGTGGGTGGGTGGGACAAACCATATGCAAAATAAACAAGTAAGTAATATGTCAGGGGTTGGATAAGCTCTGTGGATATAAAGTAAGTAATCAAGAGGGATAGAAGTGTCTGGGTTGGGTGGTACAGGGGTGGCAGTGGGATACTGCTGTTGGGATGTAGCTGGGTCTCTGACTTAAGCAGCTCTCCCAAGGACATGGGAAAGCAAACCACATGGTTATCTGGGGACAGAAATTTCCAGGGAGAGAGAAGAGAGTGTGAAATGTCCTTGGGAAAGAATGCTGGGTGTGTTTGAAAAACATGTAGTAGAAAAGTGTGACTGGAGCAGGGGGCACAGGGGGAGAAAGGTAGAATATAAGATAGGAAAGATGTGGGGTGAGAGGTCCAGACAGCTTGGAGGCCATTGTCTGAACAGAGATTTCAGATGAATCTTCACAACAAATAGGTCTACTGACAACACCCCAGCCTTTTAATTTTTTTTATTATTTTTTAAATCGCAGTATAGTTGATTTACAACGTTTCAGGTGTACAGAAAAGAGATTCAGTTGTAATAAATATACATATATCTATTCTTTTTCAGATTCTTTTCCATTATAGATTATTACAAGATATTGAATATAGTTCCCTGTGCTATACAGTAGGTCCTTGTTGTTTATCTGTTTTATGTACAGTAGTGTGTACCTGTTAATCCCAAATTCCCAATTCACCTCTCCCATCCCCTTTCCCTGATTTTAAAGTTAAAGACACTCAAAGAGAAACTTCATAGTTACTCAGGGCTACTGCAGGGTTGTCAGGAGTTTAAATCCAGAATTTCTGATTCCAAAGTCTGCTTTCTGTTCTCCTTTTTCTCTATCCTGAGGGTCCTTTTGCTCCCATGTTCCTGAATATAGACATTAGGCAAATAGCTGTGTCCACAACACATAAATTTTGATGCACATTTCTAAAGTGTAAACATTAAGAAAAATTCATACAGGACATTTTAATGAGAGGCAAATTACATTCTAAGTTGTTGCATATATTGAGTTGGGATTTATAATCGAGGTAATCTAATGCTTTGTTTGTAACAAGAGGAAGAAAGGCAGAAGAGAGGAAGCTGTGGCTGCAAGTCTCAGAAATGTTGAGCACAAGGGCATATACTGAACAATCAGAGATCAAAGAGGCCAGTGGAAATGCAGCCAGCATGAAATGCCAGGCCAATCCCCTGAGGATGAGACAGAGATGCTCTGCACCTGTTATCTAGGAAATCTTCTGAAATGCACACAGTGAAAATGCTGTCCCATGCTTTGGATTGAGTCCCTTTGACAATGACTACAAACTCTAGAAAGTGTCAAATCTCTCTTTCCCACATTATTTCAAAATTCCAGTAAATATGGTTGGTCATTCACATCGTGCCACTAAAAGCAGTGTTCCTGTGATTATATTTTTTGATGAGCCCTAGGGCCCCTATGCAGACCCTTTGGAGCATATCTCATTTGGGGTCTGCTCATTCATGTCCTGACTTCTGAGCTGTGTGAGACTGTCCAGACCAGGTGCATCCTTCATGTCAGATACATGCACCCCTAGGTATGATCCCCTGTAGGTCCAGGCGAAGTCACCTGCTTTCATGTGGAAACAGATGGACAGTAAACCTTATTGACCCACACAGGCAGGTTGGGTGTTTAGAAGACTGGGGCTCACTCCCTTCAAAGGAGCAACTTGATAAAAATCCTACTGCAGCATCGGCTCTCAGCAATTAGGATGCTCTGAGGAATTCCAAGGTAGTTCAGGAGTTCCATCAGAGCAGATGATTTACTGGAGGTTCTGTATGTCCTCATGCAGCTGTTCCCTGGCTTCCCGACAGCCATCATTCGCATGTGGAAACCAAGCAGAGTTCTGAGACCACATCCCTGGAGGAATCCCCTCACCAGCAGAGATGGAGAAGGTAATCTAAGGCTGATGAAAACAGTTAAATGGGAGTTGGAGGAGGTCCAGGAAAAAGAAAGGTATCATTCTGGTAGGGAGGGCAGGGTGCTGCTAAGGAATCCATCCAGACAGATCCTGAGAGACAGCCATGAAGTCTCGCTTGTAAAAAGGCTGACTGGACCTGTGGCTTCCTCTGTGGTATAATTTCAGAAATGCCAGGAAAAAAGCATCATGTTTTCAGAACACCTTCTCGCTCCTGACTGTTGCTGCCTACAATTTCTTTCACTTATAAGCAGAGGAGTGAATGTAATTTGAGGACAAAAACCAAAAAATCTAGGAACAGCAACATCTCAGTGTAAACTCACCTTAGGGTGCAACTAACTGACCCTACGAGAGGAGGTTGAATGAGGAGTAGTGGAATGAGGTGATATTCATTTTCTATTGCTGGAAAACAAATTAGATCAAACTTAGTGGCTTAAGACAACACACATTTATTATCTCACAGTTCTGTAGATCAAAAGTCTGGGCAGCTTGGCTGGGCTCTGCTCAGGTTTCACAAGGCCAAGATCAAGGTGCTGGCAGAGCTGCAATCTTTACTGGAGGCTCTGGGGAAGGACCTACTTCCAGGACCTCTCAGGTTGTTGGCAGAATCCAGTTTTTTTAGGTATAGGACCAAGGTCCCCATTTCCTTGTTGACTATAGGCCAGTGTTCTCAGCTTCTAGAGGCCGCCTGCATTCCCTGGCTAATGGCTCCCTCTTCATCTTCAAAGTCACCAGTGCTGGTTGAGTCTTCATGTTCCACATCTGTCTCATCTCTCCTCTGCCCCATCTCTCCTGCATCTTCTTCCACTGCATCTCTCTGATTCCAACTGGAAAAATTCTTTGCTTTTATGACTCAAGTGATTAAATTGGGCCCATCAGAAATTCAGGATAACCTCCCTGTCTTAAAGCCTATTACCTTAACTATATCTGCAGTCTCTTTTGCCCTATAATTTAATGTATTTATAGGAGCCAGGGATTAGAGTGTGGACATCTTTGGGAAGAGGGCCATCATTTGCTCTATCACAGAGGTGAAGGGGGACAGGTCAGGCTTTTTACACACATTATCTCTCTCTCTCTCTCTTTTTTTTTTTTTTTGCAGTATGTGGTCCTCTCACTGTTGCGGCCTCTCCCGTTGCGGAGCACAGGCTCCGGACGCGCAGGCTCAGCGGCCACGGCTCACGGGCCCAGCCGCTCCGCGGCATGTGGGATCTTCCCGGACTGGGGCCTGAACCCGTGTCCCCTGCATCGGCAGGCAGACTCTCAACCACTGCGCCACCAGGGAAGCCCCACACATTATTTCTTTTAATCCTTACAATTACAATGAAGTACCAGAAGCTCAGAGATGTTAAGAAACTTAACCCAGGTAATATGTCTAAACCTTGGCAGTGTTAAAATCTGAATACAACTATGTCAACTCATAGACAAATAGACTGTTAGATATAGAAGGGGCCTTAGAAATGATCTAGACCGGAAATTTTTACCTTGGGTCTGTAGATTTGAAGTCCATGGGTCCATCAGGGAGTGAGAGAGCCAAGAGAAATTGAAAACAAGGAGGGGTATATGTAAAAGCATGCTTTTTTTTTTTTTTTTTTTTTGAAATAAAGAGAGGGTTCATGGTTTTCATAAGGACCTCAGAGGACTCCTACACAAAAAAGGATTAAGAAGCACCAATCCTTGGGCTTCCCTGGTGGCGCAGTGGTTGAGAGTCCACCCCCTGATGCAGGGGACACAGGTTCGTGCCCTGGTCCGGGAAGATCCCACATGCCGCGGAGCAGCTGGGCCCGTGAGCCATGGCTGCTGAGCCTGCACGTCCGGAGCCTGTGCTCCGCAACGGGAGAGGCCACAACACTGAGAGGCCCACGTACCGCCAAAAAAAAAAAAAGAAGCACCAATCCTTATGCTTCATTAATTGAGTTTATTTAAACATTGCAAACAACCCATTTTGTTGTAGCTGTGAAGAACAGACATCTAGACTCAGGAGATTTCCTCTGCAGATCTCCTTAACATCCATCAGCATCTTTTAATTTCTATCCTAACATTCACTGACAGCAATGTAATCCTACAGGGTTACTTAAAGGTTGGTGTAAAGCTGAAAAGATATTAGCATCTCACCTAGGGCTTCTCTATCATCGTTATTCATGAATATTCATAAGTCCTGGAACACTGGAGATACTTTGGTAGAGGAGGGAGGTATAAGAAAAGGGAAAGCTGTGTGGTTGTGAAATTGTATAGAATCTCTTTCAAAGGTTATTAATTTTAACCTTCCTCTCAACCAAGCCTTTTAAGCTAATTTTCTTTGCTGTTCCTTTGTTGTTCTGTGCCAGCCTTCTGCACTTCATTCATTGCTTACCTTTTCCTACTCTGGATTTTGACACCCTCAAGGTCATGCCTACACTGTGCCAGGAACTGCGCTTAAATCCATGAAACCAAGGAGACACGTTTTCCATAGAGCTTACAAACTAATGTTTCAAGAAACGTTCTTCTTTTAAACTGAATATTAAACAGTCAATATACAAATATTTGTTATATTATTACTACTGATAATAAAGAGATTGATTTAAATTGCTGACTAGAGATTTCAGCCACGATATTGATTCAACATGTTTTAACTAATTCAGCCAAAGAGCCAAAAGAATTATTAAAATAACGTATTGACCACTGAAATAGAAACAGAGGGCCATTTTCTATATTTGTTCAATTATGGAAGCAGAGGGGAAAATATTAAAATGTTATGATCTGTATAAATGAATTTCAAGATAATATTACATACCAAGAGAATAACAAAGCAGATTTTCTTTGATTTTTCTTTTAATTGAGGCAGAATAAAATGGAAAATAGACAATAGAAGAAAATACCCTATGGTATATATATGAAAGTAAGAAAAGTCATAGCAAATGAAAAGATACATTCAAATAAAATTATCAACCACTAGCTTTGCAGAGTGGAGACAAACAGAACTGTATGAGTTTAGACAAGTAACTTAAAAACTATGAGCTTCAGTTTTCTCATCTATAGAGTCATGACAACAATATCTGTCTTTCTATATTTTTAAAGAGTAAACTTTAAAAATTAAATTATATTATGTATATTTATAAGTAATCACTATTTAAATAAGAATACATATGCCATAGTAAAATACCTTGAAAACAGCAGATTTTTAAAAGTGTTGCTAGTGTTTGACTGTATTGTCTCTTTGTTTAAAACATCAGTGAAAAGAAAACTATGAACGACCCAAGATGTATTATTGTTCTTAGAGGAAAAAACAAAAAAAAAACCACTCAAGGCACCTGCAGTAAATGGTAGCACAGGAGGAACCAGACCATTTTTCAGTTTTATTGTGACTTTCTAATGGAGTCTTCGGCTTTGGGGATTTTAGCTAATCATTTGACTCATACTTGTGTCTACCACAATGATAAGGGTCTGGGTGTAAACACAGAAAACAAGTAATTAACTTTAGGAGGTTGCAGGGGAGCATGGCTGTGGTTTGTCCTAGCTTGATGTGCCTACGCTTTTGTGTGAGGTTTAAAGAATGATATTAGAGCATGGAGGCAGATGGAACTCAAAGGACAGACCTGCAACACTGCCTGCAGAGAACCTCCTCTTGCTATTGTCGCAGAGCCTGACAAATGTGAGAGCCTCTACTTCACATGTACTTATGAAAAGCAGTGACTGTGGTCCTCATTACCACTGCCTCAAGGAATAACCTCTCCATGGCATAACTCTGCAAAAGGCTGTCTTGTTCCTAACAATATACCGGAGTCCTACCACAGAGTTCAGCATAGGATAGGTCTCAGTAAGTATTTGTTGTATGAATATATGACTGAGCTTTTATGCAATTATTTGATTCAAATATATTGAAATAATGCCAAAACATCTAGCTAAGCTGCAAAATGCTTTATTTGTCAATATGGTGACACGGCAGAGGAGCTTTGTTGGCTGCATAGAATGAAACATCTACCATCATGGACTTCTATCAACATATTTTGTTCCTCAATTAAACCCTTTTCTATGTCCACAGTTTTCCCAAATAAAGAGCCTTTAGATGAGAGGAAGGGAAGGAAAGAGAGATGAAAAGAGAGACAGGCTGGTACAACTGGATAAGTCATCACTACCACTGTATAAATGATTTATACATCATGTATAAAAAGGAAGAGTTCAGCTCTTTTTTTTTTTTTTACAATTTTTTTTTTTTCCTGTCATATTTTAACCCTAGGAAGGTCAGACAGATCTAGGTTCTGCAACGTGCCATTTTGAGCACTAGGGCAAGTGACTCTGGGCTTTAATTTCTTCATATGTAAGACGAGAATATTCAAGGATGATGAGGAAGGAGAAGAAACCAAGGAAACGTGAGTTTTAATTTGAAAGAAATTCTCTCTTTCACACACATAAACACACACAGAGCCTGTTTCTCGTTAGGACCTTTTGCACCCAGCATAGAGTTTAGTAGTGCTCAATAAATACTCCTTGAAGGTGCAAAATAAAAATCCCACTCTCCATTATATTGTGTCATCACAGACCCTAGTTTAGACTAGAGAACACAGCAAACAGGGCAAGACCAAAGCAACTACCCAGTCATAAAGTTCAGAGCTCTCAAGAGGGGAAAGGAGTTTCCCAGAGGTTGCTCTGGGTGGCCAGGGTGGAGAGGACAGACCTCCCAGGTAAAGCTCATTCCAGGGTCTCCTGGCTTCCCAAGAAGCCTGGCAGGGAGCACTCCTCAGCGAGCATGCAGCCAAACGCCATCCTTTCCTGCTGGGACTAGAGTGCCTTGTGGGATGGGGATTGTAAGAAAAGTTTAGAGCAAGCCTGGCAAACTGGCAGTCCACCAGTCAGATGTAGTTTTTGTTTTGGTTTGGTTTGATTTTGACTTTTTCATAGGGTTTTCCAAACACGTGATTTCAAATGCTCTATTTTTGATGCAACGGCGCAGGTGTGCCCCAGGGGACGCTACCCCACCTCTTCCTAGTCTTCTTCCCGGCAGTTTCTCTAATTCACATAAACCCCAAAACTTTTGGGCTTATAACCTCTGCTTGGAAGGAAGCCATAGGGAACATTTAGTCTAATACTGTAGAGAAGATAATAAAAGTATTAATTATAGTAGCAAACATCCGGGTGTGTGTTTACTCTGTGCCCGATTCTATCTTAAGGGCTTTATAGGCATGCATCGTCTAACCTTTAGAGCAGGCTGAAGCCAACACTGTGGGATTGTGTTCAGATCTCAGAACTTCAAAGAACTGCAAGGGAGATCAGCTGACATGTTCTATTTCCACATTCACTGGAGTGACAACTAAGCTTGAGGCTGCTACAGAGGTGGGCTAAGGGCTGAGGTGGGGCAGTTGGGAGCCAGGGCTTGGAATTAAAAGACTTCCAACGACCCCATAGCAGCATCAAACCCTTCTCTTACAGCCTTCTTTCAGAAAACAAAAGATACCAGCTGAATTCTCAGGAGTGTTTTGAAAGGCAAGGCAAATGGCACATTTGAGAACTGAATTTGGCTCCATTTGTTCAAGGGAAGGTGGGTGGCTTCAGCTGCCTAGGAAACAGGCTTTGAATATGTGCTTCCTGGAATTCTTTATGCTTCTCTCCTGAAAGGGTTCCTAGTGTTCCTGATAAAGGATTCTTATTATTCGGCATTTGCAGGCAGCCTAGTTTTGGCAACATTCTGTTCAATTCTTTATGTTGGTGAGCTCTTGTAAAGCCCCGTACCTCTTCAGTGTTAGGCCAGAATTCTCCCTTCTCCCTGCCTCTTTCTCCTTCCCTCTCTTTGCCTCACTCCCACCTGCCAAACTTGTGCATACTTTTATTTTATTTCCAATCTGAGAGCTGAAACTCTGGCACAGCTAGGTGAAGCTACACACAGAGCATCTGCTTCAGTGTTTCAGGCTGCTGCCTAGGAGAGTAAATAGCATATGCAAGGCAGGGCTGATGTATTGGAAGTGAAACAAGCATCACCGTGAATGGCTGAACGTTGACCATGACACAAAACCCATGAACAAAACCTCTGAGACCTTGCACTCAAAGAAGCAAAAATAAGCCTTGGCCTGTCCTTTCACGTCATCCAGATCTAAGGTGTAGAAAACAAAGGGAATGAGAGAAGAAGGTCTAGGAAGAACAGTGTCATTCTTCATTCATTCACTTGTATGTTCAGTAAATCTTCACCAAGCAAGTATTAGTTTCAGTATTGTTCACTTATGAGAGTCTGAGTAATAGAGCGATACACTTCAGTTAAATGAGATAACGTACTGAAGGACCCAGTAAAGCACGGGGCACATAGTAGGCATTCTATACATATTAATGATAGCTAACATATTATGGGCTTTCTACTTGCCAGGCACTATTCTAAGCATTTTATATGTAATAACATACTTAGTCACTGAAACAATCTTTTGGAATAAGTTACTCCAACGTTACAGATAAAGTTAAATAACATGTCCAGTATCATTTACTTAACTCCTTTGTCTTACTTATATGTAGTGTACATCTCAGGAGCCCTGCCCTTCTCAGCAAAGATTAGCTAAGCACTTGACCAGACTAGGGAAGCACAACTTCTTTAGGAAGTTTGGGACTATGTATCTTGTTGGGAAAGATGAGAAAGAGGAGATAGCTGTAATCCTAAGAGACTATTACAGCCTAGGGGGTCTCACCATAATCCTATTGGTTCAGCATGCTGGTAGAGGAAGGTAAGCCACAGTAAGTAGCAATAGGGGCAAAGACTAGGGATCCTGCCACTATTTCATCACACATACGCATACACGCGCACACATGCATAGGCACACACAGAGTTTCTGCATTCAAGAGTCTTGAAATCTTTTGTGGATACAAATCACATATACCTGAAAAGACTTACAGGATAATACAAAACAACAGCTAGATTTACCATGCTAAATACTATCGGGATATAAACTGAAGTGTTCCTTTCCTCAAGAATTTTGTGATCTTGCTGGTCATATCTGTACATCATTTGTAATTTTTGGAATTCAGACCAGTTGATGTCCACCCGTGTGAGCTATTCCTGCAGCCTGAGTGCTCCGCTCAATGACATTCCAGGCAAGGCTCAGGCACAGCTGTATTTGCCACATGGTCTTGTCAAAGAAACACAGTGGATGGTTCAGTAATAAGCTAATAGGCAACATATTTTTGCATTGGGATCATGTGTTATAACTGATACTTTCATTGCATATTTTATATTGGACTTGTTTGACTTTTATCTTCATGATAAGAAGTTCCTACTAATGTTAGATATTGCCAGCAAACACTATTACTCTTCTTTAAAGCTTTTGGATCCATGTAATTGAAACATAGCCTAAGACTGCAAGGGATGCTGTTAAAAACAAAATTATACTGAGGCTGATATAAAATACAAATAGCATGGATCACCCCTGAATTAAAACTTTTGTGTTCGGGCTTCCCTGGTGGTGCAGTGGTTGAGAGTCCGCCTGCCGATGCAGGGGACACAGGTTCGTGCCCCGGTCCGGGGAGATCCCACATGCCGCGGAGCGGCTGGGCCCGTGAGCCACGGCCGCTGAACCTGTGCGTCCGGAGCCTGTGCTCTGCAACGGGAGAGGCCACGACAGTGAGAGCCCTGCGTACCGCAAAAAACAAACAAAAAAACAAACAAAAAAAACCTTTTGTGTTCATCATTAGTTTTTGTGTTGAACTTCTGTGTTCATCATCATGAACGCTCCATTGTTCTATTTAGTTGACAATTTGCATTCAGCTTTATACAAAGAAATGCATATAGGGAGGGTTCAAAATAAAGGAATATTCTTTTGAAATCTTTTGTGCAACAAATGACCATCTTCTGATCTATCCTTTGTACAAATCTTTTATATATAGTGAATTTCATTTGAAACAATTTCATACCATAAAAGCAACTGAAAACCCCTGACATAGAGTATCAATTCTGTGGGAAAAATGAGAGAGAAGACTTGAAAGGCAGACTGAAGTCTTATAAATCATAGAATGATATTAGCAGCTATGAGTGTAGAGCCAGATATAGGTAGGAAATAGATGCAGAATACGATCAGATACTTAACTATCTATGCAAAATATGGTCCTTCCAGGAGAGGAGGAATGTGTAAAGAATTCTATGGAGTCAAGTGGCCGATTTATTAACTGAACCAGTTGGGTAGTAAATCAACCTGCATGGGCATATGGAATTTTTTCCCACATCAATCAGTCAACAAAACTAAAATAGATTATTAAAGAATTAAATTAAAAACATCATTAGAAATTTGAGAGTGTATTTGTGGAAACAACTGCATTTAAGGCAAATGGCCGGGACCTCCAATTGGCAAAGCATATTATAAATAGGTCTCAGCTTTCAAAGAAGTATGACTCTGGATATGGGCAGTTTTAGAATTCACACCCTAGCCAGAATCATTGGTTGGTAATCAACCTCTTTTAGTTGAGCATTATAATTGTCTCCTGTGAATTCTAGTTCACTTTGGTGGTATTCCTGTTTCTTTTGTGAGTTGTCTTTTCACTCTGAGAAAAATTATACAATATGTATAGATGAGACCCTATTTTCTATCCATCGAGAGTGGCAAAAGTTCATAAGCTTGACAAATTATATTAGTGAAGTTGGGAAACAGGCGTTTTCATACATTGCTGATGAAAATGTAAAATGTTACAAACTCTATAGGCATTGTAAATGTTAGTTTTTACCCTTTGATCCTAGGGCCTACCTTGAAGATATACTTCTAACAATAAAAAAACATATATGCAAGAGGTTATTTATTGCAGCATTGTTTACACTGCAAAATTTTGGAACTACCTAAATGTCCAAGTATAGGAGATTGGTTGAGTGAATTATAGTACAGTCACATAATAGAACGCTATATGGCTGTAAAAAATAATAAGAAAATAAGTCTCTATGAAAGTATTGAGTAGTGATTGCCAAGAGACAGTGTTAAGTGAAAAAAAAGTACAAAAGAGCATATAAATATAGTATGTTATCCTTTGTGTAAAAAAGATGAGGAAATTTTTAAAAAAACATGTATACAGCTTATTTTTACAAAAAGAAACGGGAAGAATAAACCAGAAAACAATAAAGTTGGCTACTTACAAGGGAAGGTGGAAGGGAAATGGGGTGGAAGGGATATGGAAGGGAGCTGCATAAAATTATTCTTAGAGAATAAAAATATCTTTCTGTTTAATTTGCCTTTTGGAAGCGTGTTTATGCACTACATATTTAAAATATGTACAGTTGTCCCTTGCTATCCACAGCAGACTGGTTCCAGGACCACCCCGAAGATATCAAAATTCATGGATGCTCAAAATAGCGTAATATTTGCATATAACCTATGTACATTCTCCTGTATAACTTACATGATCTCTAGATTATGTCATAATACCTAATAAAATGTAAATGCTATATCAATAGTTGTAAATACAATGTAAATGCTATGTTAATAGTTTCCAGCATGAGGCAAATTCAAGTTTTGCTTTTTGGAACTTTCCGGAGTTTTTTTGAATTTTTAATCTGCGGTTGTTTGAATCCACGAATGTGGAAACTGAAGATGCAGGGGGCTAACTGGGTATAAAATATACATTAATTAAATCAGCAGGGATGGGAAGGGGGAAAAGAACCTAGCACTGAAAGCAAACTGAAACATATGAACCTTAAAGTATTTTGAAGAAATTCTGAAGCTACTTCAGGTGTATTCTAGGATTAAGCAAATGAGTAAATCTATAAATATATATTTTGTTGGGGTCCAGATATCTCATTATGGAGAAGGTACATATATGGAATGGGAGTAGGTAAGAACAAACCCTGTGGGGATAAATTGTATTTCATATTATCTGTGTGAACTCATTATTTCTAAACTATGTTTATGTATGCATAAATATATCATGTACACATTTATGTACATGTTTGTATATATATTTATAAAAACATTCCTATATTTTCTAGCTTTGTCTGCAACAAGGATCTAGAAGCAAAGTCACCCCAACAGCACCTGTAGCAATTAGCTCATCTTGGTTTCTAAATACTGCTTCCCAATAAATGGAATCAGGGCTCCTTAGAGAAATGGCAAATCCCAGGGCTGGGATAGGGTAGGTAGAAAATGAGATATTTTGTTATGTTAGAAAGTAAGGAAGCTAAAACACACAAAAAAGACACAGATCCTACTTGAAGGGGCTCTCACTGACCAAATCTGGGACAATGTAAACACCAAAATAATTAAGGGCAATAAGAAGGTCACTGATAATCAATAGATAAGTAAAAAAATAAATAAATGGGTGAGAAGAGAGGGCTCTTGCCTACAGTAAGTCTGAGCACTGACTGGAGGAAAGGCTGGAGTTAGAAATCTATCATTTTGCAAGCATCCTAGTCAAGACTGGTTCAGGCAAGAGCCAATAATGGATACTAAACCTAGTGCGGCACTCGGATAGGCCAGGCCTGGAAGTGGGGCCTTTGGCACTTCCATGTGTATTCTATCAGACCAAACTCATTGACGCAGCCACACCTAATTTCAAAGAAGGCTGGAAAGTTTGGTGTGCCCAAGGAAGACGAGGAGAACACAGATATTGGTGAGCACTAGCAGTCCTCATCAGGGTTTAGGAGATTTTGGCATACTGGAATATTCAGCTGTGAAAGCTAGTCTCTAAGGAAGGTCCCCCAGTGAACCACACGTCCCGATACTTGATGCTCTTGTGTGGTCCTCTCCCACATTGAATCAGGGCTGGACTCCTGTTAACCAATAGAAGAAGGTGGAAGTGACTGCTCCAGTTCGATGTCTGCTTAGCCGTTAAGAAGACTTGTAGCCCTCACTGTTGGAACCCTCACTTTTGGAAGCCATGTGCTGTCGTGTAAGAAGCCTGGCTTTCCTGCTGGAGAGTCCATGTGGAGAGGCCACGTGGAGAAGAGACATGGGACTGAGGGGGAGGGAGGAGAGGGAGAGAAAGAGAGAGAGAGAGAGAGCGCGAGGTAGCTGTCTAAGCAAGTCCAGTGAAGTCTCCAGATAATACCAGACAGAGCTCTGGGCCCAGAAGTATGACAGCATCTTTGGCAGATAGATCGTATGACCAAAAAAAAAAGAGGAATTTCAGAAACCTGACCTCAGAATTCCCAAATTCTAAGTTAAGGATAAGATTTTCCATGACAGGTTTTGTTTTTTGGGGAAGTGGAGTTAAGTCATGAACGCTTTCTTAATAAACACTTTACAAAGTCTTACTCTGGGGCAGCTGAGGAGAAATGATCCATCTTTATGCATGATATGTAGGCTTGGCACCGTGCAGACTCCATCTCTGAACTGGTAGAAATATTTCAGGCAGCCAGCTCACAGATAAAGCAGGACAGGAAGCTGGTCCCTGGTCCGAATCCTCTGATTGGGTCATGCAGACCCTGGGATGGTGTGAAGGGGCCCCTGAGGCACAGATGATGCAGTCCTTCCAGGCCAACCAGGTTAATTAAGAGAAAGGCCCAGTAGAGATTCAGTTATGAAAGGAGGGCGCTGTATGCATCTTTGAGTTCTCCCAGTTTAGTCAAGAGGGAGAAGTGCTCAGGATGAAGTTAAATCCTGCTAAAAAGCTCACTGATTGTTGAAAGGGGTGGGGATGGAGGGTAGGAGTTGCAGATGTGCAGAGAAGGAGAAATAAAGGAGGAAGGAGAAGAAACAGGAAAAGAAAGGAGGAGGAAGGAAGTTTTATGTTAAGCTCTGTCAATATCTAAATTTGGTGTCTATGTTTAGACGGCCAATAATTTATTTCCAGATCACTTATTCTGCCCTGCTGTCTATGTGAAATCTCACACACTCGTCACAGAAGTGGATTAGGTTACTGTGGGTTGGGGTTTGGGGAAAGAGAAGATTTTAACCCACGCTCCTTGGCAGTGGAATGTATTTCTGTGTAGGAAGTACTCTGGATAGTAATGTAGTTGGGAAAGCGCTGGCTAGGAGACTTGCATTGAAACTGTGCTCAAATGTGAGAACACTTTTTTTTTTTTAGCTTATATTATACTGCTTATTTGTGATGGATTGAAAAGGGGTCTAAAGTGTCCCCAAGTTTCCCAAATCTCCACCCCAACCCCATCCCTGGCACCTCTCACAAGGGACCATGGCAATTGCCAAGCTGTAAGAGTGCCTCTCTCTTTCCTTGGCCGAGCTGGCTGACAGCACTGGTGGACAAGCTGACCGCAGACTGGCAGCCATTCCCCCCGCACCCTCAGGATCTTTGTAGGTTCGAGAATCTCCCTTTCATCTAGTGACATAGATCCTTTATTCAAGCCACCCACTGAATTTTTGTTTTCCTACCGGTTCTTTAGTGATCTTACTACTGTAGGAATATGGCTAACCTTAGCTTTTTACACGTTTCACTCATGTCATTTTCAAAGGCCCTACATTTATGTTGTGTCTAAGACAATGGACGGTTTTCGTCAACTTGTCTCCATTCTTTGGGCATTATATTCTAAAATAATGCTACTGGAAGTGTAGTTGCTGGGCTATCAGCATCAGCATCACTTGGGAGCTTGTTAGAAATGCAAAATCTCAGCCTCACCCCAAATATACTAAATCAGAATCTCTGAGTCTAGGGTCCAGGAATCTGTTTTAACAAGTTCTCCAGGTGATTTCATTGCCATCCATGAGTTTGAGAAACACTATTCCATTTGTCATTTTGTATTTTTTTTCTTTCTCTACTGTTTATTACTGACTGAAATTTTATTTTTGAATATGTGGATAAAAAATAAATATCTGCTCAAGCAAGTTGATTTGAGAGGTTCCATAAAATTTTACATGCCCCACAAACATCCTTAAAACATGATATTGCCACGGCACTGTCTCTGCTTTTGTTAGTTTCTGGACTGAGAAGGAGTGAATAAAAGAGAATCTCTAATATGCTTTGGATATCAAGATCCAGGAGGAAAGGGCATTGTGTTAATTAGGATTTTGTTTCAGCTCTGTAACAGAGAGATCCCAAGTAATAATGGAAATGGATTAATCATAGTAAAAGTTTACTTCTCTCTCACATACAAGTCTAGGTGGGCAGCATTGTAGTTCCACAATGATAAGGAATCCGGGCTTCTTCTGTCTTGTTGCTTTGCCATCCTCAGACTGCATCATTCATTTTGTGGTCCAAGGTGGCTGCTCCAGCCACTGTCATTATATCTGCATCCCAGCCCACAGAAAAAGAGAAAAGGGAAGGGAATACTACTATAAATAATACTATGAGACAATATGGCCAGAGCCACAGAAGATGTGGAGCCACACTGCACAGGGTACTGTTTTGGTCTTGGTCCTCTTTGACCTTAGATCCTTTCCTCCTCTTTTTTCTGCTTTTTCTCTGTTTTGTCAAAGGGCTGACCCTTGGAGGCTGTATCTCCCAAGCTCCCTTGCCAGCTGACTTTCACTGGATTCAGTCATTGGGAAACACTAGTGAGAGATTAGTAGGTAGCAGGAAGGGAGCAACTGAGGTATTTTTTTCCTGTCTGCTTCTATCTTCATGCAGCGATTCCAAGGATGACTGTGTCTGTCTGAGGTTCCAGCTCCTACCGGCCCCTGGGCTATAGAAACACTGCCTCTGTTCTTCATCTTTCCAGTCCTCTGGTGGTAGTGGCTTCTTGCTGGTGTTGATCTCTGGATTGCTTCATCAACCTGTTTGGTTTTTAAGCTCTTCCATCTCCTGAAATCAACTCCTTGCATTAAAATCTCCCAGTTGTAAGTAAGGTGGTCAAACTCTGTCCAGCATAGAAGGGGATACACTATCTAGGAGAGAATTCATAGGGGAAGTGACATTTGTTCTGGTTCTTCAAGGTTTGCTGATTGATTTCTATTAATTAATGCCAATTTGGTTTTTCTGGACCCTGGGTCTAGGGAAGACACAAAGGAAGAAGTGGTCTGGGGCTCAGATAATTCAGCACAGGATTAGTGGAACTCAGAGCTATGGGTTAGAACTGCTTCCAATGCAGGGTTTCTTGAGCACCACACTATTAACATTTGGGGCCAGATAATTTTAGTTGGGGTGCTGTCTTGTGAACTGCAGGATGTTTAGCTGCATCCTTGGCCTCTACCCATTGGATGCCATAGAACCCCCATCCTGGTCAAGTTATGATGACCAAAAATGTCTTCAGATATTGTGAAATGCCCCTTGGTGGGGTGGGGGTGAGGGACTGTAGGTGAAATCACTCCAGTTTACAAACACTATTCTGTGCTGATGGCTCAGCATCTAAGCACTGTACTGGAAAACATTTTAATTCTAAAGGTCAGAAAGTCACTACCTTCCAGAAAGGGCAGCTGCCACCCTGCCCCACTCCTTCATCTCTACTTCCCTCAGCTGGTGAGTGCCTTCAATTCTGATAAACACTGTCCACTAGAGAACAATGATCCCTTAGTCTCTAAGGGAGTGTGAGGGCCAAACCATTGTCTTCTTGCCAAGCAGTGGTGACACAGGAAATGGGGAGTCATCACCATTACAATATTATAATTCTTCTCTGAATTTTGAGATGAAAGTTGCAGAGCTCTGAAGGATATTTAATTTTATCCTTATGATAACCTTTCTTTCGTAGGACAAATTTTCTGTTTCTCTCACCCCCAAATGCACATCAATCCTGGCCTATTGAACAATAAAAGGAACAAGGAAAAACACATCCTCTCTGAGAAAAAAACAACACCCTTACTGCCATCATCATTCCATCAAGAGCTGCCCATAACAAGTCAGACAGCTTACATGCGTGCCAATATATTTGGTTAATCCTTATAACAGCCCTGTAATGTCAACATAGGTTTTTCCTATATTACAGATAAAGAACTAACTTGCGTAAAGAAATACAGCTAATGTTGGTGAAGGCGTTACAAGCTCTCCTATGCATTGAAGATAACAGCAATACTTTACATTTGCATTGTGCTTTCCAAATTTTTGTTGGGTTGGCCAAAAATTTCGTTCGAGTTTTCCATGAGGTGTATGGAAAAGCCCGAATGAACTTTTTGGCCAACCCGATAACTATTACTTTCCCATATGTTATCTAAGTTGTGCTTATAGCTTAAGTACTGTGAGAGTTCAGAAAAAGTTATAGAATGTTTGGTGTGGTTGCAGGGAGCTTCATAAAGAATTAGGAAGTGAGTTGGTCTCGGAAAGTGAAATGGTTCTGAGAATTGCTGCTGGTGTTACTGGTGGAGGTGGTCGTAGAAGGTTCATTTAGACAGAAAATGTGAGCAAAGACCCAGGGTTAAGAATAAGAGGGTGTACAGGGAAAAACAAGGGGGATAGGCTTCCCAACAGGAGCAGATGATTTGTGATGGCAGGGAGAGAGATGGGGTGGTTATGTCTGGTGGGATCAGATTATGCAGGACCTAGAAGTCCAGACAGGGGAGTTAGGATATTATGAAACAGCCATAGACAGAAGTTGGAAGTTTATGAACACAGATGAACATGTTGCACTGTACTCAGTATCACCTCCCCTCCGACACTCTGCTTTGGGTGTCAGTCTTTTAGTATCCTGGGGCTTCCCTTGATCATGGCCCTACAAGACTGTAAGCTCTTTGAGGGACAAAGTTCTGACTTACCCACACTTGTGTCACCAAGGCCTGGCACATAGGAGCCTTTGGTGAAGGGAGTAAGTGGACAGGGAACCATGTGCTTCTCAGTGCCCTTGGAAGAAGGATTCCAAGGAGGGAAGGCCACTAGACGTATGAAATCACAGATTTTGAAAGCAAGAAGGTATTGTGAAATACACAGACAGATTTCAAAGGGATTCACTTGCGGAGAGCACAGCTGCAGAGGAGATGAACTGATGAAACTACAGGTTGTGGGGGACAAGGATATGGATGAGACTCACCAAGGTAATCAAAATGTATTTGAGAAGCATGACCATCCAAAATATTGGAAATAGAATGGAGAAAATACAAGAGATGTTTAACAAGGACCTAAAAGAACTAAAGAGTAAACAAACAGAGATAAACAACACAATAAATGAAATTAAAAATTCTCTAGAAGGAATCAATAGCAGAATAACTGAGGCAGAAGAACGGATAAGTGACCTGGAAGATAAAATAGTGGAAATAACTACTGCACAGCAGAATAAAAAAAAAGAATGAGAAGAATAGAGGACAGTCTCAGAGACCTCTGGGACGACATTAAACACACCAACATTTGAATTATAGGAGTCCAAGAAGAAGAAGAGAAAAAGAAAGGGACTGAGAAAATATTTGAAGAGATTATAGTTGAAAACTTCCTTAATATGGGAAAGGAAATAGTTAATCAAGTCCAGGAAGCACAGAGAGTCCCATACAGGATAAATCCAAGGAGAAACGTGCCAAAACACATAATAATCAAACTATCAAAAATTAAACACAAAGAGCAAATATTAAAAGCAGCAAGGGAAAAATAACAAGTAACACATAAGGGAATCCCATAAGGTTAACAGCTGATCTTTCATCAGAAACACTGCAAGCCAGAAGGGAGTGACAGGACATATTTAAAGTGATGAAACAGGAAAACCTACAAACAAGATTACTCTACCCAGCAAGGATCACATTCAGATTTGATGGAGAAATTAAAAGCTTTACAGACAAGCAAAAGCTAAGAGAATTCAGCACCACCAAACCAGCTATACAACAAATGCAAAAGGAACTTCTCTAGGCAGGAAACACAAGAAAGGAAAAGACCTACAATAATAAACCCAAAACAATTAAGAAAATGGTAACAGGAACATACATATCGATAATTATCTTAAACATAAATGGATTAAATGCTCCAACCAAAAGACACAGATTGGCTGAATGGATACAAAAATAAGACCCATATATATGCTGTCTACAAGAGACCCACTTCAGACCTAGGGACACATACAGACTGAAAGTGAGGGGATGGAAAAAGATATTCCATGCAAATGGAAATCAAAAGAAAGCTGGAGTAGCAATTCTCATAACAGACAAAATGGACTTTAAAACACAGACTATTACAAGAGACAAAGAAGGACACTACATAATGATCAAGGGATCAATCCAAGAAGAAGATGTAACAAGTGTAAATATTTATGCACCCAACATAGGAGCACCTCAATAGATAAGGCAAATACTAACAGTCATAAAAGGGAAAATCAACAGTAACACAGTCATAGTAGGGACTTTAACACCCCACTTTCACCAATGGAAAGATCATCCAAAATGAAAATAAATAAGGAAACACAAGCTTTAAATGATACATTAAACAAGATGAACTTGATATTTATAGGACATTCCATCCAAAAACAACAAAATACACATTCTTCTCAAGTGCTCATGGAATATTCTCCAGGATAGATCATATCCTGGGTCACAAATCAAGCCCTGGTAAATCTAAGAAAATTCAAGTTGTATCAAGTATCTTTTCTGACCACAACGCTATGAGACTAGATATCAATTACAGGAAAAAATCTGTAAGAAATACAAACACATGGAGGCTAAACAACACACTACTTAATAACCAAGACATCACTGAAGAAATCAAAGAGGAAGTAAAAAAATACCTAGAAACAAATGATAATGAAAACACAACGACCCAAAACCTATTGGATGCAGCAAAAGAAGTTCTAAGAGGGAATTTATAGCTATACAAGCCTACCTGAAGAAACAAGAAACATCTCAAATAAACAACCTAACCTTACACCTAAAGCAATTAGAGAAAGAAGAACAAAAAAACCCCCAAGTTAGCAGAAGGAAAGAAATGATAAAGATCAGATCAGAAATAAATGAAAAAGAAATGAAGGAAACGATAGCAGAGATCAATAAAACTAAAAGCTGGTTGTTTGAGAAGATAAACAAAATTGATAAACCATTAGCCAGACTTACCAAGAAAAAAAAAAGACCCAAATCAATAGAATTAGAAATGAAAAAGGAGAAGTAAAAACTGACACTGCAGAAATACAAATGATCATGAGAGATTACTGCAAGCAACTATATGCCAATAAAATGGACAACCTGGAAGAAATGGACAAATTCTTAGAAATGCACAACCTTCCAAGACTGAACCAGGAAGAAATAGAAAATATGAACAGACCAATCACAAGCACTGAAATTGAAAGTGTGATTAAAAATCTTCCAACAAACAAAAGCCCAGGACCAGATGGCTTCACAGGCGAATTCTATCAAACATTTAGAGAAGAGCTAACACCTACCCTTTTCAAACTCTTCCAAAATACAGCAGAGGGAGGAACATTCCCAAGCTCATTCTATGAGGCCACCATCACCCTGATACCAAAACCAGGCAAGGATGTCACAAAGAAAGAAAACTACAGGCCAATATCACTGATGAACATAGATGCAAAAATCCTCAACAAAATACTAGCAAACAAAATCCGACAGCACATTAAAAGGATCATAAATTATGGTCAGTGGGGTTTATCCCAGGAAAGCAAGGATTCTTCAATATATGCAAATCAATCAACGTGATAGACCATATTAACAAACTGAAGGAGAAAAACCATATGATCATCTCAATAGATGCAAATAAAGCTTTCGACAAAATTCAACACCCATTTATGATAAAAAAAACCTCCAGAAAGTAGGCATAGAGGGAACTTTCCTCAACATAATGAAGGCCATATATGACTAACCCACAGCCAACATCATCCTCGATGGTAAAAAACTGAAACTATTTCCACTAAGATCAGGAACAAGACAAGGTTTCCCACTCTCACCACTATTATTCAACATAGTTTTGGAACTTTTAGCCACAGCAACCAGAGAAGAAAAAGAAATAAAAAGAATCCAAATTGGAAAAGAAGAAGTAAACCTGTCACTGTTTGCAGATGACATGATACTATACATAGAGAATCCTAAAGATGCTACCAGAAAACTACTAGAGCTAATCAATGAATTTGGTAAAGTTGCAGGATACAAAATTAATGCACAGAAATCTCTGGCATTCCTATACACTAATGATGAAAAATCTGAAAGTGACATTAAGAAAACACTCCCATTTACTACTGCAACAAAAAGAATAAAATATCTAGGAATAAACCTACCTAAGGAGACAAAATACCTGTATGCAGAAAATTATGACACTCATGAAAGAAATTAAGGATGATACAAATAGATGGAGAGATATACCATGTTCTTGGATTGGAAGAATCAACATTGTGAAAATGACTCTACTACCCAAAGCAATCTACTGATTCCATGCAATCCCTATCAAACTACCACTGGCATTTTTCACAGAACTAGAACAAAAAAATTTCACAATTTGTATGGAAACACAAAAGACCCCGAATAGCCAAAGCAATCTTGAGAACAAAAAACGGAGCAGGAGGAATCAGGCTTCCTGACCTCAGACTATACAACAAAGCTACAGTAATCAAGACAATATGGTACTGGCCCAAAAACAGAGATATAGATCAATGGAACAGGATAGAAAGCCCAGAGATAAACGCATGCACATATGATCACCTTATCTTTGATAAAGGAGGCAAGAATATACAGTGGAGAAAAGACAGCCTCTTCAATAAGTGGTGCTGGGAAAACTGGACAGCTACATGTAAATAATGAAATTAGAACACTCCCTAAGACCAACCACAAAAATACACTCAAAATGGATTAAAGACCTAAATGTAAGGCCAGACACCATCAAACTCTTAGAGGAAAACATAGGCAGAACACTCTGTGCTATAAATCACAGCAAGATCCTTTTGACCCACCTCCTAGAGTAATGGAAATAAAAACAAAAATAAACAAATGGGACCCAATGAAACTTAAAACCTTTTGCACAGCAAAGGAAACCATAAACAAGATGAAAAGACAACCCTCAGAATGGGAGAATATATTTGCAAATGAAGCAACTGACAAAGGATTAATCTCCAAAACAAACAAGCAACTCATGCAGCTCAATATTAAAAAAACAAACAACCCAATCTAAAAATGGGCAGAAGACCTAAATAGACACTTCTCCAAAGAAGATATACAGATTGTCAACAAACACATGAAAGAATGCTCAGCATCACTGATCATTAGAGAATTGCAAGTCAAAACTACAATGAGATATCATTTCACACCGGTCAGAATGGCCATAATCAAAAAATCTACAAACAATTAACGCTGGAGAGGGTGTGGAGAAAAGGGAACCCTCCTGCACTGTTGCTGGGAATGTAAATTGATACAGCCACTATGGAGAACAGTATGGAGGTTCCTTAAAAAACTGAAAATAGAACTACCATATGACCCAGCAATCCCACTACTGGGCATATAACCTGAGAAAACTATAATTCAAAAAGAGTCATGTACCAACATGTTCATCGCAGCTCTATTTACAATAGCCAGGTCATGGAAGCAACGTGTCCATGAACAGATGAATGGATAGAGTAGATGTGGTGCATATATACAATGGAATATTACTCAGCTATAAAAAGGAACGAATCTGAGTTGTTTGTAGTGAGGTGGATGGACCTAGAGACTGTCATACAGAGTGAAGTAAGTCAGAAAGGGAAAAACAAATACCATATGCTAATACATATATATGGAATCCAAGAAAAAAAAAGAAAGAAAGAAAATGGTCAGAAGAACCTAGGGGCAAGACGGGAATAAAGATGCAGACCTACTAGAGAATGGACTTGAGGATATGGGGGGGGTGGAAGGGTAAGCTGGGACAAAGCGAGAGAGTGGCATGGACATGTATACAGCACCAAACGTAAAATAGATAGCTAGTGGGAAGCGGCCGCATAGCACAGGGAGATTGCTCGGTGCTTTGTGATCACCTAGAGGGGTGGGATACGGAGGGTGGGAGGGAGGGAGACGCAAGAGGGAAAAGATATGGCAACATATGCATATGTATAACTGATTCACTTTGTTATAAAGCTTAAACTGACACACCATTGTAAAGCAATTATACTCCAATAAAGATGTTTAAAAATAAATAAATAAAAAACTGAAAAATATCCTTCCAAATGCTTCCCTCTTCCTGCATCCTCCACCCCCACCCATTCACATGGGTTTGTTGGATATATTCCCACCAAATTCGTCAGACAGGTTAGAATATTAGTCTATGTGAGCAGATGTCACTTTAAAAAAACAACATTGCTCCATTACACAAAGCTTACCAATAATGCCTGTCATGTAGCCATGGTGCTGATATAAAGAAAAAAGAGTAATTTTGGTGAATTCAAAGGAGATAAGATTACTATAGTTATGAGGCACTGCTTCTAGATAATCTCAGAAAAAACCAAGGCTGCTTTGTATCATGCTGAGATATGGGAAGGAGGAGAGAAAGCCTGGCCAGGAAGTGGGCTGTCAGAGGGGAGCCGGTGGGAGACAGCAGTATTTACTGGAGCTATTCTTGTGGCCGACTTAGCTCGCCGTGCTCTGAACCCTTCCCCAAGAGAACACAAGATCTCCGAAGGTCACTGGGGGAAAAATCCAAAGGGTTTCCTCAGAATAAACGACACCTCTCTCTCCTCACAGGTTGCCTAAATCAAACTCTTCTTTTTCAAAGCCCTGCTCAAATCCTTTCCCTTCTGTGAAACCATCCCATTTCACTTCAGTCTGCAACACCCTTTACCTCCTGAATGGCAGTACCAGTCATAGGGCAATTAATTGGGGTGAGTTTTATGACTTCAGTGGTGATGAACCAATATCTTCTATTATTATTTAATCTTTCTTGTGTTCACATACAGATTCCCTAACCATACTGGCATCTTTTTTTTAAGAAGGCATGGTGGCGTATCTCACCCTAGGGTCCCCCGGAGTGCCGTAAATAAAGTATATCCTCAATGCATCCTGGTTGATTGATTAGTTTGATAAGTTTCTGGTAATTTGTTACAGCAGCAAAAAGAAACTGATACATGAAGCAAGAATAAATTGGTGTTTGTTCCTGTTACAAGCCTATGGAAGATTGAAGGGCTTGAAGAAGAGAACGGGAATCCACTGAACTTACAAGGAGGTGGGGAGAAAGGATAACAAAAGCCAAAATAAAAGGGTATAGCAGAGGTCAAGGATGAGGATGGGAACTCCTGCAAGGTGGGAATCATGTTCGTCTGCCTCGGCATCCCCAGTGCCATGCATGGGGCCTGAGATATAGCAAAAATCATTGATTCAACAGAATGAATGAATGGGTGGAGGAAATGATGAAGGAAGGAAGGAGAGAATGACTGGAGAAAAGAAGGGAGAAAAGAAAGTAGGTAATGGGTATGGGGATGAGTGGCACCATAAGAGAGAAATAAGGTGGGCAAACAGCTGGACTGAAGGTTCTGGAATACATTTATGCTAAGGCTACCCCTTCAGTGAAGTGTGCAACCTATTCTGGAAACCCAATAAACAGTAAAATCCTTGTAAGCTTCTCACAAATATCATCACTGGCTCTGTTTCTTGACCCTTTATTTCTTTTTTTTTCCCTTTGTATCCTTATCTTTATTTTTTTTAACATCTTAGAGTATAACTGCTTTACAACGGTGTGTTAGTTTCTGCTTTATAACAAAGTGAATCAGCTATACATATACATATATCCCCATATCTCCTGCATTTTGTGTCTCCCTCCCACACTTCTTATTCCACCCCTCTAGATGGTCACAAAGCACCGAGCTGATCTCCCTGTGCTATGCAGCTGCTTCCCACTAGCTATCTATTTTATGTTTGGTAGTGTATATATGTCCATGCCACTCTCTCACTTCGTCCCACCTTACCCTTCCCCCACCCCATGTCCTCAAGTCCATTCTCTATGTCTGTGTCTTTATTCCTGTCCCGCCCCTAGGTTCGTCAGAACTTTTTTTTTTAGATTCCATATATATGTGTTAACATATGGCATTTGTTTTTCTCTTTCTGACTTACTTCACTCTGTATGACAGACTCTAGGTCCATCTACCTCACTACAAATAACTCAGTTTCGTTTCTTTTTATGGCTGAGTAATATTCCATTGTATATATATGCCACATCTTCTTTATCCATTCGTCTTTCGATGGACACTTAGGTTGCTTCCATGTCCTGGCTATTGTAAATAGAGCTGCAGTGAACATTGTGGTATATGTCTCTTTTTGAATTATGGTTTTCTCAGGGTATATGCCCAGTAGTGGGATTGCTGGGTGGTATGGTAGTTCTATTTTTAGATTTTTAAGGAACCTCCATACTGTTCTCCATAGTGGCTGTATCAATTTACATTCCCACCAACAGTGCAAGAGGGTTCCCTTTTCTCCACACCCTCTCCAGCATTTATTGTTTGTAGATTTTTTGCTGATGGCCATTCTGACTGGTGTGGCATGGTATCTCATTGTAGTTTTCATTTGCATTTCTCTAACATTAGTGATGTTGAGCATCCTTTCATGTATATCTGGCAATCTGTGTATCTTCTTTGGAGAAATGTGGTCTTCTGCCCATTTTTGGATTGGGTTGTTTGTTTTTTTTTGATAATGAGCTGCATGAGCTGCTTGTAAATTTTGGAGATTAATCCTGTGTCAGTTGCTTCATTTGCAAATATTTTCTCCCATTCTGAGGGTTGTCTTTTCATCTTGTTTATGGTTTCCTTTGCTGTGCAAAAGCTTTTACGTTTCATTAGGTCCCATTTGCTTAGTTTTGTTTTTATTTCCATTTGTCTAGGAGGTGTCAACCCATTATTTCTCATATATTATGTCAAAGAAAAAAATTAACTAAATAGAAATACAATTCTTCAGTATGACAGTCAAAGGGGAGTGGAGCAGCACTGATGAAGAACAATGGTTTTTCAGGCAATGGATTTTTTTATTTTTTTATTTTTTTTTCAGTACGCGGGCCTCTCACTGTTGTGGCCTTTCCCGTTGCAGAGCACAGGCTCTGGACGCACAGGCTCAGCGGCCATGGCTCACGGGCCCAGCCGCTCTGCAGCATGTGGGATCTTCCCGGACTGGGGCACGAACCCGCGTCCCCTGCATTGGCAGGCGGACTCTCAACCACTGCGCCACCAGAGAAGCCCCATGGCAATGGATTTTTTTAAATCCATTTTTTTTTCCTGACATCTCAACTTTTCGCTCCAGTGAAACTTCTTTCAGAACACATACCTGAAGGATCAAGTGATAATCTCCTTTTCACTTAGACTTGTCTTCATTAACCTTATTATTCTATTGGAAAGCTTTAAACATGATGTTAAAAGTAGATTCCTCATTGTTAATTCTTAAATCCTCTCAGTTCCCATAAAACTGGAGACAAGGTCTCCAAGGCTGACAATATCCAAATACATGTGTTAAGTTACCTGCCTCTCAGCGGTCTGTCCAACAGTTTTTTAAAAATATGCATAATATTTATTGTCTTGAGCTGTAATATGGAAATCGATGTTTACAGACCCATTTTCTCTGAGCATTAGAAATATTGATTATATAAGAACCAGAGTCTCAAGTTCAGGATATGAAAGCTGTTAAATATTTGTTCTTTGTTACTGTTTCTTTCTCTTTAATCCTTTTATATTTTCATTCTTCTTCACTCTTTCTTTTTCACAGATACATGGGCATGCACATTTGCACACACACACATATATACCTCTAACACCTAAATTTTAATCTATGTGCATTAAATAATCCATAGAATAACCACAGTTAGGGGTCATCTAATCCAGTCTCCTTCAATAGATAATGAGATGTGATTCACAGCCAACAGAGATAACCAGTTAGTGATAACAAGAAACCCAGATCCAGGTCTCCTAATTCCCCTCAGACCCATGTGTTTTCCACTATAACAAACCATCCCTAAGTGCAATAAATCTGACTATGAAAATACCCAGAGCCCCTGTAACCAGTCTCTTCCTCCTCCTTTCCCTCCTTTCTCCTCCCTCTGCTAGACTTAATTCTTTGTTAGTTAATCAGGTCCATCATCGTTTTCTTTATTATTTTTTAAAATAAATTTATCTATTTAATTAATTTTGGCTGCATTGGGTCTTTGTTGCTGCACATGAGCTTTCTCTAGTTGTGGTGAGTGGGGGCTACTCTTCATTGTGGTGCGGGGACTTCTTATTGTCATGGCTTCTCTTGTTGCAGAGCACGGGCTCTAGGTACACAGGCTTCAGTAGTTGTGGCTCGTGGGCTCTAGAGAGCAGGCTTAGTAGTTGTGGCGCACAGGCTTAGTGGCATGTGGGATCTTCCTGGACCAGGGCTCGAACCCATGTCCCCTGTATTGGCAGTGGATTCTTAACCACTGCACCACCAGGGAAGTCCCCATCATCATTTTCTAAACCAAGTAGGTGGGGAATCAGATGTCTTACTGTCTTGGAGTGGCCCTGCCAAAATGATGAAAAAGGATGAATGGGGCAAATGCTGATGTTGGTAGAATTAAAGAAAAAATTAAAAATAAAAATATTCACTAGTTGGGAAAACTGTTATGTGTATTATTATATCAATACTATGAAAATGAGTGCCTCAGCTAGAAATAATAAATTAGCTTTATACATACTGACATAGAAAAGGTGTCTCTGGTATGTTAAATGAAAAAATTTAATTGTAGAATGTGATGTATAGAGATATTTCTGTTAAAACAGATGAAAAATATGTGGAAGGGTACACACCAAATTGATTTTATTGGTTATATATGTGGAGTGTGATTATGGAAAAAGTGAACTTTTACTTTCTTACTTTAGGAACTTCTGTTTGAAGTTTTTGCAAGGAGCATGTCTTTCTTTTGTAACTTAAACAGCATTAACAGAGAAGTGAGTTAGCCTGGGGCATGGATCTTAACTGGACAAAAGGTAACCACAGATCCAGCAGTGGAGCTGCATCCTTGGTGACTACCATGATCAGGCTCATCCTGTGTCACATTCCCTGCTTTGGCATCTGAGCCAATCCTCACAGAGTTGAGTCCAGATCTTTATTAAATGCTTAGTCCCCTTTTCCTTTGCTTCCTGTCTCTTCAGCCACTGTCTGGTAAATGAAGTCTTGCTCTAAGACCCAAACTCAAGTGGCCCTGCCAAGATTTCTGGGAACCTCTGTTGTCTCCACAAGGCGGCTTCCCTGACACCCAGCCCCTGGCTCTGTATGGTGAGTCAAGGCAGGTGTGTGGGCCCTTACACAGCCCTTGCATATGGCCTTCTGCATTAGCCTCACCCACAAGCCTGGGCTTTTGTGGATGGTCTCCTCCTATCCTTGAACACCAGCCTGCTACATCTAGCATTGCTTATACGAGTCACCTCTTTGGGGTTGGATGGTTCCACCATAGCCCCAGCTTGAGGCTGGCCGCTATGCATGGACACATCTACGTAGAAGGTTGCCACTGTCTGGCCTGACCTCTTGCTGTGGCTCTACCTTACCTGCAACCTGGAGTACTTCAATGTGGTTACTTTCTGGAATTCAACAAATTACGTTATTGTGCCCCATTTGTGCCCTACACCGGGACCTTACAGTCACTTTTTATAAGGCCAACCTCCACTCTGTACTAGATTTTCCCATCACCATACCATGTGGTATTCCTCCTTGACAACCATGGACTGGGACGTGACCTATAAAGCCAAGTTATCCCATCAGACCAAGCTTCAATAAAATGGTTTGGCTCAGTTTCATTCTGATGAATTCTTGAATAGTCTCTGCCTTCCAGCTGGACAGGGTCCCAATCTGCAGGGTGCCATTGTAAGTTTCCAAGACTCCTGAAGAGTTTACACTTTGTCACTTGATTCTCTCCTCCAGAGGAGACTGAGTGCCCAGATATTGAGCTAGAGGACAACTGTGTCCCTGAAACATCAGAGCACTCCATCTCCCAATCCCGGCTGTAGTGAGACAGCATGTCATTCTCCATCAAGTCTTCACTGGATAATGGAAAAGCCTCCAGCTTTGGAGCTCAGGAAACCTGGCCTTGAATCCTGGGAGTTTTACTTGGTGAGCTTATGCAGTCACTTCGTCTTTCTGAGCCTAAATTTTTTAGATTAAGGTTGAGGATACCCCCTTGGCAAGGCTCTTGGGAGGGCTAGAGAGAATGTTTGTGTAAACTGACTGAAAGTAGAGCTGCTGAGGTTGAGGCAGAGGTTGCGATCCTGGAATTCTGCCAGTTTGGCCCTTATCTCCTTTTCCCATTCATACCAGCTTCCCCGTCTCAGGTCTGTCCAGAGCTCTGTTACTGTGCTACTTCTCTGGACACAGTGCAAAGACCACTGCTCTAGATAACATGGAGTCCCTGACATTAAGCTCAGAACTAGAAGCTATTAATATGCCTTAATACTGAGTCCATAAGATGCCTGTGACCTCAGAGATAGGTGAAGGTATCATGACTACCTGTCCTGATGTTCTTAGGACTATCCCAGTTTTGGCACTGAAAGTCCTGCATCCGAGGAAACTCCTCAGAACGAGGTAAACCAAACAGTTGGTTACCCTAAGAGAAGAAGGCAGATCCAAGGTAGGGGTCAATAGATAATGCCCAACTATTACAGAGATGATTTGTATACAAGTATGTTGATCAGAGCATTTATTTAAAGTAGAAAGGAACTAGAACAGGAAAAAAAAATCAAATTCAACCAAAGAGGAATGGTTAAAATTACAGTACATTTAGTTACATGGGTTATCAGGTAGTCACTAAAAAACATATTTTGATGTACATTTAAAAGAGAAATTTTCATGATATATTGCTAAATGGAAAAGCACAGGGAAAAATTATTTATGTAGCATAATGGGGGTATTATTGGTGACTTTTTCTTCTTTATAAATTTTCAACAAGCAGTTTGTATTACTTTTATAGTCAGACAAAAAGGTCAATGATCATTTTAAGATACTATGGGTAATGAGAAGATTAAGCTTAGGTAGACCCGATGCCTAGAGCATCAGGAGCCCCAAGAATGCCACCTGGGGTGACCAATCATTTATTTTACCTGGGACAAGGGGGTTCTTGGGTCACAAAACTTTCAGTGTGAAAACTGGGAAAGTCCTGTTTACACCAGGATAAGTTGGTCACTTTAACTTCACTATCTCTACCGACGCATGTCTTAACAGCTTCTCTATAATTGGTTGTTAGCAGTGTAAGAAGCAGCTGAGACTATTGGTGAGTCTAGTGAGTAGACTCATAGCCTGTGGAAAAATAGCTGGACTTCTCAACTCGAGCATCTGCTCAAGATTGCAAAGATCTCCTTAACTGGTAGAACCAACTAGAAAGCAGGTATCCTGGACCTTGGATCCCTAGGACTCCACCCAATACCTCAGCCAGGATTTATGTAGTAGGTGAGTTTGGCTGGCTGAAATCACAATGCTAAAAGCTACAGACAGAGCAGAGATCCCAGAAAAGCCCCATTAGCCTCGTGGGAAGAGACTGTTCCCCAGAATTGGAGGCAGAATATCCACATGAAAAGGACTTGTTCTGATGATGAGTGCTGACCAGTTTCCATAAAATTTTCAGTTGGGCAATCGAAAAGGAGCCCCATGAAAGAGTTAAAATGGGGCACTGGATCTTCTGCACCTCTAGCCAATAAGTCCTTGAAGGACGTTTCCATTGATGCTCCAGATGCTATGGTATTAGCTAAGCTCCATGGTAGCCCCACTCAGTATCTTCAGGTTCCTAATCCTTAGGAGCAAATAACATTAGTAGAAGTGGAACTCAGATGACTTGGACTGAGGAAACACTGCCAGCATCATCCCTGGGTGATTTTTGCCAAAAGCTCTTTTCCTAAAAATAATACATACACATGCGTGTGTGTAGTTTGAAATAAAACATATGTATATAATAAAACGTCCAAGTCTCAAGTATACAGGCTCAATAAATTTTGACAAATGGTCACACTCATGTAACCAAGATCAAGATACAGAATATTTCTACCATTCCAGAAAGTTCCTTTATGCTTCTTTTCCAGTCAAAACTCAACTACTCATCAGAGGCAACTGTTCTGATTTGTATTTTCATAGACGAAATCAAAATTAGATACACTCAGAAACGTGGGTAGAGAACTTGGGACAGAACTTGAAATAAAATTTAAAAATCATTCAGAGGGTCTTCCCTGGTGGCGCAGTGGTTGAGAATCTGCCTGCCAGTGCGGGCGACACAGGTTCGAGCCCTGGTCTGGGAAGATCCCACATGCCACGGAGCAACTGGGCTCGTGAGCCACAACAATTAAGCCTGCACGTCTGGAACCTGTGCTCCGCAACAAGAGAGGCTGCAACAGTGAGAGGCCCATGCACCATGATGAAGAGTGGCCCCCGCTCGCCGCAACTAGAGAAAGCCTACGCACAGAAACGAAGACCCAACACAGCCAAAAATAAATAAATAAATAAAATTTTAAAAAAATCATTTGGAAATGAAAACTAAACTAGAAGGAACACAAGAGTGGCTAAAACCAACATATAGTGAGAGAGTGGCATGGACATATATACACTACCAAACGTAAAATAGATAGCTAGTGGGAAGCAGCTGCATAGCACAGGGAGATCAGCTCAGTGCTTGGTGACCACCTAGAGGGGTGGGATAGGGAGGGTGGGAGGGAGGGAGATGCAAGAGGGAAGAGATATGGGAACATATGTATATGTATAGCTGATTCACTTTGTTATAAAGCAGAAACTAACACACCATTGTAAAGCAATTATACTCCAATAAAGATGTAAAAAATAAATACATAAATAAAAATAATAAATAAATAAACAGGTGAATGACTTTAAAAAATATAATACAGAAGGTGAAAATATAGAAAAAATTAAAAATCAAAAAGAAATGAAAAGATAAAAAGGATTTGAGAGAAGGTGACAAATATTGAAAAGAGGTGAAGACCTAACATATGGATACTAGGAGCCACCATAAAAATATTAGCTATTTGCTTAAATAATTATGTCCCATCTCCCTAGCTCCTCTCTGGTGGGTTCCCTGTCTTCTTTGAGTTCATTCATTACCCACCACACAGTAAATACAGTACTTTAAAAATAATTTAAAATCGAGGAAAGGAAGGAATAAAAAATAAAAAGAATGTAAAGGAGGGAAGAAAATAAGGAAAACATGTAAAATCCCTTCCAACTCTGAAACTGGGTATATTTGGCAAGGAGAAGAAGGCTGGCCCTGAACGTTTCCATAACTCTACAGGTGACAGTCCCTAGAAAATAGTTTTCATTTTTAAAAACAACAGTCTCTGAGTCCTATAATCCCTTGGCATACTGTGTGCACAGCAACATTTGGATTGGAATAGTGTAAGATTTTGCTGTCATAAATAATGCCTCTCATTTATAAGAAAAGTTTTGAGAGCACTGCTTGTGCCCCCATCACTGACGTAGTGGATCCAGGGCATTGATGGATACTTATATCTCTTCTCTCAAACTATCAATTGCCCATCTTGATCCTTGCTCCTAAAGAAGGCCCACCTATGTAAAACATGTGTGATGGTGTTGGTATTCTGCCCAGGCTCAAGGTGAAGACTGACAAGAGGACCTTGTCTCAGCCTCTATTTTGCTGCTTCGCTTGAGCAGGCCACTGGACCTCTCTCCTCCACTGCTGACAGATGCTTCTTCTTGCTCAGACTGCTGAGCACTTGAACATTCTTCTCAGTTTCCACAGTGTCCTTTCCTTCTTTTGCTTCATTTTCGAATGGTTGTCACACTCCTGCTTAGCGAATATCCTGTGGTATATTGGTGGTCTTCGGGAACAGGCAGTATGGTGTAGAGAAAAAAGATATTAACCAGATCTTCATTCAAGTTCTGGCTTTACCATTTTTAAGGTGTATGATCTCAGTTCCCTCATCTATTAAAGGCAATGGAATAACAATATCTACCTCTCAAGATCGTCATGGGCATTAACACAAGATAATGCATATGAAAGAGTTTAACACATAGTTGGTGCTCAGTACATGTCAGTTTCTTTTCTTCCACCGGATGGACTGTGGGACGGTTGATCTCTAGATGAACTGATGTTTGTAGGATGACAGTATCTGTGCCATCTGTAGTAATTTAGCACTGATTAGGAACTCAAACAAAATGAAAGACACAAATGTATGGCACAGATTTGGTCTGAGATTTTTGATATCCCAGTTTTGTTTTGTTTCAGATTTAGAAAATGGATAGGTTTTGTTCAAATTTATACTACTTTTTAAATAAACAACCCCATGTATCTTTAATTTAGGTAGTGGCATAGGACAAGAAAAAATGCCTTCTTCTTAGAATTAATATTATTTATTTCACTTGATTTTGGTTCATATGATTTTTTTTTGTTTTTTTGTTTTTTTTTGCGGTACACGGGCCTCTCACTGTTGTGGCCTCTCCCATTGCGGAGCACAGGCTCCGGACGCGCAGGCTCAGCAGCCATGGTTCACGGACCCAGCCGCTCCGCGGCATGTGGGATCTTCCCGGACCGGGGCACGAACCCGTGTCCCCTGCATCGGCAGGCGGACTCTCAACCACTGCGCCACCAGGGAAGCCCCCATATGAATCTTTTAAATCCCCTTCTCCTTTATCACACACACACATACCCACACACCACACCAATACTGCCAAAGGTAAATATAACTGGATTTCTTATTGAACTGGTGCCTTCTATATAATGATTTTTAAATCAAAAGGAGTGATTGTCTTTGATGAAGAAAAGCCTGTATAGTTTTATCCTATAATAGTTTTTAAGAGATGAATTAGTCAGATAATCAGAGCCTGGCTGCTTGGAGCCTCAGTAAGAGGAATGGTCAGATGGCAGGTATCAGGGTAGGTCAGTTGTCATCAGCAATTATTACCTGAAAATCGGCAATTTTCCTATGACAGGGAAGTCAGGATGATACCCTTGAAAGAGTGGTTCCAGTTCTGCTGCCATTCCTATGACCTTGGGCAAATAATATCACTTCTAAGAAGCTATAGTTTTCTATTTATAAAATGAGGCATTTCTTGTAAATGATTTCTAGGATCTCTTCCAGCTCTAACTCCATGGTTCCTTGAATACAAAAGTGCTAATGCAATAAAAATCAACTGCTAGGAACAACAATGGAGGCCAAATGAACTAGCCTGAAAATACTAATGCAATGAACTTAAAATTGACCTGAAAAGCAAAGAAAAATATTCTATGGCCTGAGAATGGGTAAATTAAAAGATGAGGGAAATATTGATTCAGACAGAACAGTGTATAATTGGCAAGGGGGATATTTCATCATAATCTCTTCTAGCTTTTGATCTTTGTACTTTACTGTCCCACTATTGGAACCCAACAAATCTCATGGGTTGCATTTGAAGGTGAGCTACTGACATGCTGCTAAAGAGAAAGTATTAATATTATAGAGTGATAAATGTGGGAACAATGACATGTCCAAATAGGGTAATTAGAAAAAAAGCATGATGGGGTCCAAGTTACTCTGGACAGTAATGAGGCATGTACCAAACAGAGAAGAGTCAGGAAAGATAATTTTCAGAACATGAAGCGAATATTGCAGCTCTTTTCCTATAGAGAAAGATGGGAGGCACTAGGGAAAATCATAGAACACATGAATTACATGATATCTTCATAGTACTCATGGCAATGGCAATTTGGCCCAGAAGTGTTGTGGGGTGTGTGTGTGTTTACTGACTGAGATAGCATCTCCATTAACAAGAATCCTCCTACCACCCCACACACCCCACACAACTCATTCCATTTTAAGTTGAACCTGGTTTTTAGTTGTTTCTTCTATGGGCTAAGACACAGGTTTCTCAACCACTGCATCACCGGGGAAGCCCCTAAACACATTCTTTAACACTTCCACAGATTAATTTGGCTGTATTACCTCATTACAGCAACCACATCATATATCTGGTACAGCATTAGACTCTGGGAAGAAAATATAGAATGCCTTATTAAAGGCAAATTTGTCAACATATTACTCAATATATTAAACAGTTTAATATAGTAGGATGATCATGGATTTGGAATCATGAACTGAGTTCAAGTTGTAGCTACCACTGACTCTTTAGTGACCTTTGGCTTTGGGAGGATTGAATTAGGTCATAATGTTAAAATGTCTGGTAAATTCTATGATACCTGGTAGTTGCACAGTAATTGTTACTATTCCTTTTCCTGGGAACCAGTCCTATGTTGCATTTCCTGAGACTCCTTAGAAATCTCAAAGCAATGCATCTTCATATCTTCATTTGAAATAGGATTTCCTAGCTAAGAAAAATATCCTGTTATCCAGGACATCTGCCTTTCCTTAACAGTGCATTTTCTTAACAGTGTGATTACTGACTCTGGACCACCTGGAGTGATTTTTCTTCTTCGGGCATGTACTCAGTGTGACTACCCCACTGCACACATCATCAGCTCTTGCACTTAATCATCTGTGTCACTCTCATGACTGAATTAACTGCAGCAGGATAAACAGAAGGTTGTTTGGCATGTGGCTGAGGCTGAGTGAGCATTTCTAATGGGGGCTGAGCTAGGGCTGCTGAACTTTCAAAGTTCTTGTAAACTGAAGAAAGAAAGCAAATGCCAGTTTTTGATAATGTTGAAAATCTGGAGGAAGGCCAAAAAAAAAGAAAAAAAGTAAAAGAGATTTGGGGTTTTAATTAGTATTTTTAACATGGTCAAAAAGGATTTGTTGTTTCATACATCTAGTGTCTTATATCTTGTACTGTGGTAACTTACAAACACTTTGTTTAACAGGGCTAAATGGTCAGCATTGCTAACACAGATTAAACATAACCAAAACTAAGGTGGGTGATCTGACAAACAAAAATTGAACCAATATCCAGCATGATCTGAGACTTGTAGAATGTAGCAAAAAAGCACTTAATTCACCTCTCATAAGTTACTGGACTCTATTCTAGCTCTTCTCTGCCAGATGGAAAAGTGTGGTGGTTGAAACAGAGACTCTAGAACCAGGTTCATTCTGTTCAAATCCTGGCTTGACCACTCACCTTTGTATGACTTTGGGCAAGTTATGTAATCTCTGTGTCTCAGTTGCCTCATCTATAAAATGATACAACCTATTTCATACAGTGATTGTGAGAATTAAATGTAATAATATGTGTAAGATAAAACTGAATAAGCACTACACACTATTAAAATGCCTAAGCTCAGAAGGGATCATTAGCTTCCATTCCACAACTGAACGACAGTAATTGCTGGGCTGTTCTTTCTTATTTTTATTAATGTAACCAATATCACTGATAATTTACAAAGTTCAAGCACTCTTCCAGGTGAACGGAGGCAATTCTAGCAAAGTCCACGCGTTCGGCACTCAGAATCTGTCTTCTTGTCAATTCCACATATTGGTCTTAGTTTTGCATGTGGATACATACGGAATAAATTTGCTCCCTTTTCTGCGCGGCTGCATCCCTTTAATGTGAGGACGGTTCTAACTCTTCAGTCTTTGCTGATTAAACAGGTGCACTTCTTTCAACTACTCCTGATATGCTAGATGTTTTCCAGCTGTGTTCCTGGAACTCTTTATGGAGTCACGAGAGGAAAGCGTGAACTTTAACCGAGGCAACGCTGAGGCTCGCGTCTTGTTTTTGGCAGTCCTCCAAGTTGTACCTGCTTTCACTCTTGACCTTCTTGCTCCTGCTCTGGAATTAGCTTTCTCACTTTGTACCTTTATTAAGACTTTAGCTCAAGTCTGTTCTCTGGTACTTTCTGCACCTGCTTGCTTTTGTACCATCTTGGTGCTGGGACCCTACTCAGACAGGACCCCAACTGTCCTAATTAGGTCCAACCCAGTTCACAAACTAATGGGTTTTAGATCCTGTAAATTTTCATTTTTTGTAAATGCTTTTAGTTGCCCTAAACCGGCTGACCTCAGCTAAACTTTCTCATAATAAGCAAGGGAACAAAATTAATGGGCCTTATGTTAGTGAATCCAAGATGCACTTGATTGTAAGATACACCAATATTTTATGTAACACACACACAAAGTGTGGTCAAGTAAATCACGATACAATGCTTTCTTATCACTTAGAATTTTTATTTATACTTACTGAAGGAGCTCTTTTAGACTTATTTAGCAATAGACTTTTTAGTCACATGTCACTCTTGTTCATAAATAACCAACAAGTCCCATCGTGCTTCAAAAGTTTATTTTTAAACTGTTCATGATTAAATATCCATAAGGTGATTAAAGGGTCAACATACTAGGTTGGTTAGGTAGAGCTCCTGGACTTCTACATTTATCTAGGCTTTCAAAAACTCAGATCATTGTTTCAGTGTTCTCTGTATGCATGGTAACATCTGGGAAACATCTTACTTTGAAGCAGAAGTGGATTTATTGGTAACTAATGAACCTTAGGATTCAGGGCTCCTCGCTAGCTTAAGTCCCTTCCTATTTCTGTACAGACTATGTTATCACAGAATTTTGTCATATGAAAAGATAAAAAATACGTAGCCACAAAATCTAGGTAAATATATGAAGTCATGCCAAGCATCTAATTAATAAAAATATTACATTTTTTGGATTCTTGTATTTATCAGCTTTAAAAAATTTGTAATTTGTCATGATTTATTTTCTCTTTCTTAATCTTCACTGTCATACCTTATTATTATTATTATTATTTTTTGCGGTATGCGGGCCTCTCACTGTTGTGGCCTCTCCCGTTGCGGAACACAGGCTCCAGACGCGCAGGCTCAGCGGCCATGGCTCACGGGCCCAGCTGCTCTGCGGCATGTGGGATCTTCCCGGACCGGGGCACGAACCCGTGTCCCCTGCATCGGCAGGCTGACTCTCAACCACTGCGCCACCAGGGAAGGCCCATACCTTATTTTTATTCATAATTTTGTATTCTTTTTTCCCTAGAGTGGGGGGTCTGTAAATTGCATAAATCTAGGGACCAGTTAAACCTGGATTGGCCCCATTTAAGTATAACTTTTGATTTAAGTTTAAATCTGATGGCAGCTCTAGGCCATTGGTAATACACACACCATCATAGTGATATGCTTTTTATGACCCATCCTTCAATTTTTATGTGTGTAGCTCCTTTAACATTGATGGGATTATTTTGAGGCATGTTGAAGTACACCATGACTTCATTAGCATTTCCTATTTGACTAAGCCCCAATGTTTTTTCCTTAATTGAATTACATGTTGTTGGAAGTTAAGAAGTTTCTGTTCAAAGTTAGCTGGAAATTTCTGATGAATTGATGTTCTGCCCAGCGTATGAGTTGGTTACACCAGCCTCTCATTGTTTTAAAATCCTTTTATGTATTCCCGGAGATTTGGTTGTTTTTCTCCTGCCTTTAGTTGATACGTTTTATTGATATATGATAGTAAATCATTTTTAAATTTTGTACTTTTAATCATTTCAAGCTTATAGAAAAGTGGCAAAAATTATGTGAAGAATTCTTGTATACTTTTCCCCCAGATGCCCAATATGAATATTTTACCACATTGATTTCTCATTCTCTAACTCCCTATATTTATACATAGTTTTTCTCAACCATTCAAGAGTAAGTTAGAGATATGATGTCCCATTACTCCTTAATGCTTCAGTATGTATTTTCTAAAAACAGGAACACTCTCATAAATAACCATAGTATAACCATGGAAACCAAGAAATTCACAATGGTACAAGTAACATGCAATCCATTGCCAATTATCCCAATAATATCCTTTTTAAGGTCTAGGATCCAATCCAGAATGATGTATTTACTTGTCATATCTCTTTAGTCTCTTTTGATCTGGACCATTTCCTCAGGTTTTTCTTCTTTTATGACTGATGTATTTGATGAGTCCAAATCAGTTACTCTGTAGATTATCCTTCAGTTTGGGTTTGTCTCATGTTTTCTCATGATTAGATTCATGTTTTGCATCTCTGGAAGGAATATCACAGAAATGATGCTGTGTTCTTCTCATTGCGTTATTTCAGGTGACACGTGATTTCTGGTGTTGTTAATCTTACCACTTGGCTAATAATCTGTTTTCTAAGCTTCTCGACTATGAAGTTGATAACTACATATTAAGCATGCATATGTATTTTGTGGGAGTATACTTTGAGATTATGTAAATATCTTGTTCATTATCAAACTTTTAGCTACTAGTTTTAGCTTCCATTGAATGTTGGTGGACTGTTTTTTATAAAATTTTATTGAAACACAACCATACCTAGTTTTTATGTAATGTCTGTAGTTATTTATTTGCTACAACAGCAGAATTTAGTATTTGTGACAGAGACAAAATATCCCCCAAAGCTTAAATTATTTACTATATGACTTTTTACAGAAAAACTTGCTGACCTTGCTCTTATGAGCCTGGTGATCTAGATTTTAACGAGTGTGTAAATACTTAAAAACATTGCTGCAGTATGTTTTTTCATTGAACTTAGTCTATACTTGATAACTTACATATCTTTTCAGCTTTATAGCCTATTTTGTCCTTTTACATTGTATTTTGTAATAAAACTATGAGATTTATAAAAGCAGATGAGATTAATGTATCTTTGAAATACCAGCTGTATAAACTGTACAGAGTGGTATGCTAACATGGATTTTTAATAGATACTCTTTCATGTTATGATTGTTGTAAAACTTCACAATTTTGAGTAGAAAGAACCCTAATAATATTAATAATTTTGAGCTTGATTCTGACTCCCTAGTCTTCCAATGTCTTCAAATAATGTTGTCAGATTAGCCTTCCTAAAGGACAGCTTTGGGTTTCTCATCCCTGATTAAAAAAGCATAAAGCATTTCAGACTCTCCCCCTACCCTAATTATCAGGAGCCACATTTCTTAGGCTGGCACTGAAGAGCCATCATGAACTGGACCTAACCTAGGCTGAAGATGGGAAGAGGGGAAGACAGATGTGGTCTTAGAAATTAGAGGTCTTTTCCAACAACATGGTCCACTTCTAGCCATACCTTTCTTAATGCTTTAGATAGCTCAAACTGTCAACCTACTTACCATAAGTAACTCATATTTAGATTTCTCTTCAGCTCTCTCTCTCTCACACACACCCATCTCATACCTAGCTTGTAGCCTGTGTTGGCACAATCCCTTGACCTGTCCTTTAAAACTGTCTCCATGGATCCAAATCTTACCTGCTTCAGTTTAAATTCTCTCTTTAAGAAAGCTGCTCTTCCTGCCATGCGTTGGAAGTAATCTTTCCCTCCTTTGGACACACTTTATACTGTCTCTGTACTTTTCCTATGGAACTTATTTTCTATCTTGAATTATAATTCACTGTGCACATAATTTATCCTGCCACTATTTTATAAAATGGGACAGGATAAGCTTTATATCTGATCTCCCTTTGTCGTACAGTGTTTCCCCCTTAATAGATCCTCAATAAGCAGTGACTGAGTGACTCACAGGTCAGTGTGTCCACCCTCACCAGAACACCTGATTGTGAGTAGTGTAGCCAAGTACGCAGGATCTCTTGGGACCTATGAGCTCCATTTGCTGTAAGAAAAGAGGCTAATCTGAGAGGTTCTGGGCCACTTTGCAGTCCCATTCCTTGTTATTCCATCTCTAAAAGCACATATTGAGAGCATTGTGAGGTGTAGGAGTTGATGTCTCCATCACAGGTCACTAACTATGTTACCAAGCCCAAGTCTGTACTGCTCACTGCATGACAAACCAATAAATGGAGACAAGTTATTAGGGCAAGGAATAGGGACTTTATTTGGAAAGCCAGCAGACCAAGAAGATGGTAGAATCATGCACAAGAACCATTTTGCCTGAGTTAGAACCCAGGCTTCTTTTATACTAAAAGGGGAGGGAGTAAAGTCAAAACTTTCCTGGTTCTAGTCAGCCTCCAGAAGGGATGTGTTAATTTCTTCCTCCCTGCAGTCATTCACAGGTGGGTCTGGTCAGGATGTTTCATGTGAGCTAAACAAGGATATTTTAGCATAATGCTCATTACCTGGGAGGCAGGGTGCCCAGAGATGGGCCATTATGTATAATTTAAGCTTATTAAGCAACATCCCTTTAGTGATTAACCTGTAATAGAATACAAAGTTTCTTCCCTATTACAATGCCTCACTTTCAATCTCCATTCCACAGTCCTGTGGGGAAAGGGACAAAGACCACTCTGGCTACTTCATGCTGAAAGGGGGGGGGGGCAATGAATATTCCTTAGAATTTTTAGTCAGTAGTAAAATCTTTTTTTTTTTTTAATCTACAACTATTTGAACCTGATGAAACCACTTAGCACATTGTGTTCTAATTTGTAATTGAACTTGGGGTTGTTTCCAATTCCCAATACATATACTAAATTCCTGTGCCATTTGGATAAAATTAAAAAATAGGTTGACCCTTCTCTAGCTACTATAAAATTACCATTTACTTCAGTTAGATAGGCAGACCTGTTCGAGGCAAACTCATGAGCAGAGGTTGGTATAGTGTCCAAAGTTCTAACACAATTGGCAACTGCTCGGTCTTTTAGAGCATTTATAGATTCTCCCTCCTGGGCAGATACCTGGAATGGCCTACGATACAATATTTTAAAGGGGCTTAATTTAAGTCTGCTTCTGGGAGCCACTATTATCCATGGCAGGGCAACTGGAATGGTCTTATTCCAAGTTAAATTAGTCTCTTGACATATTTTAGAGATGTTCCTTTTTAATGTATGATTGATTCATTTTCTTGGTTTTACCCATTGCTTGTGGTCTCCAGGACAAATGTAGTTTCAATGCCTTAATCCAAATCAGGGGATAATTTCCTTAAGGAGGGTTTTAACCACCTCAGATTTTCTGTCTAGGTAGGATATGCTTCCACCCATCCTGAAAAAGTATCAACACTAGTATCTACAAACACTAGCAGGTTATCTAAAATTTCCTGCAGTCTGAGGCATTTAAGTCTTTTTTCCAGTCCTCGGTGGGGCAAGTTCCTCTGTGTTGAGGCCTCATCTGGGGAGGTCTGACAGCAGTCTGAATTATTTTTTAGCACAAGTCATGCAATTCTGCGTGACTTGCTGGATGGCCTTTTGTAGGTTAGGCCCCATTATAGAAATTTTTTAATCCATTGTAAGGTGGCACCTCTCCCATAATTGGCATTATTATGAGTGTGCTGCAGTACGGTGTTGAGGAGCACCTCAGGAATCAAAACAATTGTGCATTACGTTTTCAGTGAGGTGTGATCCAAGTGAAGCCCCACTCTTTTTGGCCCTCTTTGTCCTTTTCTGAATACACTGGCTGGCATTTAGACCAATCAATGTGTGGGAGAAGTGATACTCTTGCCTCAGAGGATACTGTTTTAGATTAGGTGTCCCAGCCTACTTTTTTAATGGGATTCATATTGGCCGTATGTTTTTGGCCTTCCCTGGGGTGCAGCTGGCACACATTTCTGGTCTTATCTTTTCACAGACCCAAGGAGGTGGGGAGAAGGGGAAGAACTCTCCCTTTCTGGGGTTTTTACAAGTGCCATCTGCAGGCTTAAAGTGTGTTCTGGAGGGGGAGAATCTGATATCAAGCTGTTCTGGTGAAAAACTTCAGGGTGAGGTCTATCAGAAAGTTAATCAGCTCACTCCCCACTGTCAATTAAGATGACATCCATAGGCCTGATAAATCCTTTCCAAAAATTCAGAGGTCTCTGTTTTGTTTTGTTTTGTTTTTTGCTGAGTTTCTTGAATTTTTTTTTTCAAACCCCTTTGCTTTATTTCCTCTTTTCAAAGCCCTGCCGAGATGCACTAGTAAATACTGCTGTAACAAGGTCATTCCTCTCTCACTGGGGCCCCAGTTTGGTTTAACTATGGGTCCTGCCAAGTGGGCTTCAGGTGTAGAGGATCCTCTGTATAAGGAGGGTTGTGATCTTTCCAAATAAGTAAGTCTGAGAAATCCAGCTGGCTGATCATTTGTGTTTAGCCCCATATAAGATAACAGCAGTGGAAATTACCCTGGCCTGGGAGTGGCTCCTGGCCCAAATTGGGTGTCCTGTAGGGTCTTAGATGGTGATACCGGACCAAGTCCCTGTACCCCAGAAACTAACACAGGACTTTCTAATTGATCTCTAGAAAGAGGGGAAGTCCTTAGTCCCAGTGTCAGGAATTGGGGCTGGATAGGAAAGGAAGGGGTGGATATATTGGCATAACGGCCAGAGAAGCTGGGACAGACAGCTCAGCTGCAGGAGTTAAGGTTTGAAGCAACATATCTTCACTCTCATTCCTCTCCTTTTCTTATTTTCCCAGATGTAATGCCACAAATGCTTGCTTGCACATAAAGGATTTCATCATTCTTTCCCACTTCATCACAAAATAGCTATAGAATCATTCAAAAGCCACTGTAAAACCATGAATATCAATTGATCATCTCTAACCATTAAAAGGAAGCCTTTTAGCTTTGGCATCGACCAGCTGGGATTACAATGCAATTGAGAAGAAAATTGGTTACTGCTGTGACATACAATTTAAGATAATTATGACTGATATCATTTACCAGGATATAACAGAATTTTAGGAGTTCCATATAATTTTTAGTGTGTATATTAATAATGTTTACACATATGATACAAGTTTTTCATCACCATTTATCTGACAATGCTTCCCACATAATTTAACATACCAAATAAGCCTAATTACTTTAATATTTCTGATATGGAAAGAAAACAAATAACTTGAGGTGTTCCAGGGACCCTTTGGAAAACCTCAAAGTTAGCTAGAGGTCAAATGAACTTCATTTAGAATTTGATATTTGGGAAGTCTATCAAAAATATCAAAAAGTTTTAACCAGTGATAATAAAAGACCTCAATGGCAAATACAGATCACATAAAGAAACTCAAAATCTATTACCAAAAGCACTTCAATATTTTAAGAAAACTTTGTCCTCTTAGAGAACCAAATTCAGGTTGTGTACCATTTTACCTTTAAAAATCATTTTCTTAATTAACTTTAATCTTAGCCAATCCTGACCATGCACAAAACTTTCAGTGTTCCTTCTCCACAAAGTTTCCATAATTTTCTGTATCCATATTATCTGTCCCACACTTTCTTTTCCATTCAGAGACAACCGATTCTAGGATAAAACCACCATTTTCCCTCTAACAAAATGCATTTTCATTCTTCATACCTCCTTTGATGAAAACACACAGCCTACATCTTTGCATACTGATATGTTTCCCTTATAATTCTTAACCTTAAAACCTTAATCTCTAGTGAAAATCAAGACGCAAGTAATTGTAAACTGTTTGTCATACCAGCATTTCCTAATTGACAAATTTATGCTTTAGTCTTCCTCTTCTTAGGAGAGGAAGATAGGTAAACTTAGACCTGCCCAGCAATTAGCATTCTAATATTTTATCGTATTTGAGATGACCCAGGTAGTCAACGAATTCTTTTCAACTAACTTAGTTTCAAGTTATGAAAACCTGGAGAGACTATTTTGGTTAGACATAGCTAAAACATAACTATTCCCAAAACATAACTATTCCTATAGAGTTTACCTAAACCTCTAACCGCATTTATCTCTATTTTATTTACTTAAAAGCTTTCTCATATTGTTATTTTCCTTGCTGATAAACTTAGTAACAGGAATAATAAGGTCTTATTTGATTTCTAGTAAACCTAGATACTTCTATTGTATTATACTTAATGTTGATGACTCTAAAGACGTGTCTGTATTAATCAAACCAATAAGCTTAAGCTAACTTTAATACCAGATACTAATCAATTACTGAATATTTCCCAGACCATGTGAACCCAAAATTCATTCTGGCCAGTCTTGTATTTGAGTATTTATATAAGCACTTAATTTCCTTTAAGCTAATTAAATAAAGCTCTTTTACAAATTAATTTTGGCAATGCCACACATCTATAACACATGTACAAACACATAAAAAAACAGGGACCTCATAGTTCTCATTCCAAAATTTCAGCCATGAATCAGCTACAACAATGTAAAACCCATCAGTTGCAAAAGAGGTTGGATTCAAAGTGTGTTTCTGACAGACGGGACAAATCAAGGTCACTGTCGAGATGGCTACATCGTTTATACTAATGTTTATGGAAAAGATATTTCCATATCTTTTTGTCGCTTCTGGTGATTTTAGGAGCTAAGTGGAACATTTCTCTTCTTCCTGGGAATGTCCCACTCTTGGACAAGAACAGACAAGTTTTTTTTTTTTTTTTCCTGTTCCTTTTCTCCATTTGACATCAGTAAAAGTTTTAAATATCACAAAGCTGATTTGGCTGTAAATGGAGAGAGTACCGAATGAAATGAAACAAAAAAGCCACAGGAAAAACAAAATCCTAAATAAACGCTCAAGTTTAGACTTGGGGTTTTTACATATACCAACCACATGGTAGTTCATAAACGATATCATTAACACAGCAAGGGTAGCAGTACATGGTGCACAGGGTCCCAGGATAACCCTGCTAAACCCCTTGTGGAGATCCTAACAGGTACTCTGGCCACACATTGTTACAATAAAATATCATCTCCCTCTCATCCATGGGTTCATAGCTGTAATCAGATCACTTATTCAAAATGCACCTCAGAGGACTTTCTTTAGGGATAGTTGAAACATTCCCCCCCCCCTTTTTTTTTTTTTGCGGTACGCGGGCCTCTCACTGTTGTGGCCTCTCCCGCTGCGGAGCATAGGCTCCGGACGCGCAGGCTCAGTGGCCATGGCTCATGGGCCCAGCCGCTCCGTGGCACGTGGGATCTTCCCGGGCCGGGGCACGAACCCGTGTCCCCTGCATCGGCAGGCGGACTCTCAACCACTGCGCCACCAGGGAAGCCCACATTCCCCATTTTTAAAGGCAGAAATTCAAGAAAACACAAACTGCATACACAATCTCAAATATCCAAAGAAACAAACCGATTCACAAGTCAGGTAAAAGTCCAACAACTCTTTCCTCTCTCCAAAGGGTACCACGCTCAAATACAAAACAAATTGGCTTATTCCAGAGAAAAAGCTCCAGATGGAGAGGAAATAAAACTATTTCCTCTCTCCAACAGGGTACCTCAAACAAACTGGCTTAGTCTGGAGAAAAAGCCCGAATGGGAGAAGAATAAAATTTCCAGCTGTACACACCGGAGTGACTTACCCTACTGGATAAAGCTGTCAGCTCCCAAATGCTGATTCGTTGCTCCTACGGCCAAGCGCTGGGGCAGCCGGTGCTGCTCTGGGGAATTTTGAAGGCAAGATGTCCCAGGACAAGTGGCTCCAGCAGCTGCTAGGGCTTGATGTGAACGGGCAGCCATGAGCAGCAAGGCTCCTGGTGGGCTGTGCCTAAATTTGTTATCGTGTCCAAGCTCAAACTGCTCACTGCAAGACAGGCCAATAAATTGAGAGAGGAGCTACTGGGGCAAGGAATAGTGACTTTATTCAGAAAGCCAGCACACCAAGAAGACGGTAGACTCGCCCCCACAGAGAACCATCTTGCCTGCGTTAGAATTTAGGCTTCTTTTATACTAAAAGGGGAGGGAGTGAAGTCAAGCATTTCCTGGTTCCGGTCAGCCTCCGGAGGGGATTTGTTAATTTCTTCTTTCTTGCAGCCATTCACAGGTGGGCCTGGTTAGGATGTTTCACATGAGATAAACAAAGGTATTTTAGCTTAATTCTCATTACCTGGGAGGCAGGGTTCCCAGAGATGGGCAATTATGTATAATTTCAGCTTACGGGCAATATCCCCTTAGTGATTAACTGGTCATAGAATACAAAGATCCTTCCCTATCCCTTCACCTTGGATTCCTGAAGAAGGCAGGATGAGGTCAGGCTGAGTATTACTGATTCCTTCTGTTCAGAGTTCTTGAACAAGTTCTTTGCCTTGATAAGTTGTTCTACCCACTGCTATCAACAGTGCCTTAATTTGGATTTTTCCAGGTGTTGTAAAGAGATAGGAACAGGAAAGAAAATGCATTGTAGGTCACGGGGATGATGATCAATGCAAAGTAGCAAAAAGAAGAGACAAACTTCAGTGTGGGGAGACCTAGGTTCCAATCCCAAATCTGCCAGTCACTGTGGAATGTTAAGTAACAGATTTGTGATTCACCTTTTTACATCATCATCATTTAGGTAGCTTTTATCATTAAAAGAAAAAACAACTTGGGGAGGAAATAGACTTAACTCATTACAAATAAATATTCTCCAAACTTTTAAATGAGATTTTGTTCTGGTATTAAAGTCAAACATGAAAGTTTATCACACATTCAGAGCAGTGGCTTATTCATTTACTTTTGGAAACAAAGACAACAGGATGAATTTCTATTTCTACTTATTTGAGAAAGTGAGGATGATTGTAACTGGTACTATTAAATAAGTAGACAGTTCAAACATCAAAACAGTTTGTTGTACCAATGCCATTCTTTTGAGAAAAGTCTATATTTAAATATAATAGAGTAAAAATTAAATGTTATTTTTAATATAACAAGTGGATACTGAGCAGCTCTAACCTCCTTGGCACTGTAGATGGATAAGCTCTATGCTTAATAATACTCAGGGACAGACATGGGTTTTTGGAGCCTGAAATATAATTTGGGGAAATGACACAAAAATATACTATTTTATAAATTTAATAGTAACATATGACCATATTGCTAGGGCCTTTCTCAAGGGTTTGGAAGGGCCCATGCAAATGTGGGACCTGACACGTGAGTTTACTGCTGCTGCCAGGAACATTTTAAGAGAAGGAGTGACAATATTAATTATATCTTCATGATAGAAAGAGGAAGGCTTTGCGGTTCCTGAACTCTGAAGGTCTCCATCAGGAGCCTGTAGTCTTCATATGTTCACATGTGGGTTATACAGAGAGTTAATGAAAAACTGCAAAATTATGACTCAATCTAGAGAGATAGGTTAGAATCATTTTATCCCTCTCCAATAGGATGTATTAAAGGTAGAATAGGTAGCCTCATTCATCTTCTTTTCCTGGACCCAATTCCTAATCTTGACCCTGGATATCTCACCATTTTGTTGGGGAGAAACAAGACAGAAAGAAAAATACAGACATGAGAGAGTTTCTTCCTAAAGTCAAGGGGATAACTGCCTTAACGCATTCTTTTAGACCTTCCCAGTGTAAAGGATTCTCTTCTGAAAGGGAGGTAACCTCAGGTCTGTCTTACACTAAGTACAAAAAGAAAAAAACAATTCAAAGAAGAATGTCACTCTACCAGCAGGAGCACAGAAAACAGGCTTAGAAGAGCAGGCCCTAAGGATGCAATCATCCCTGTATCTCTTTTCTGTTATGCAGTTTAATTGCCTTCAAAGCTCATTTCACTCTCTGAAATTCTCTTTGTTTAGTTCATGTTTTTCTGTCTCCCTCACTAGAATGTAGTTGTGTGAACCTTGTCTGTCTTGTTTACCTTTGTAGTCCATGTGCCTAAAACAGTGCCTGATACATAATAGACCTTCCTTAAATATTTGTTCAAAAGTTATATAAGTATTCTAATGCTTTTCTGGTCCTAGACTATGGGGCTGGGAAGGGTGAAACTTCGTGTAATATCTAGAGATAAGTTTCCTCATATTCTGTCTCACTGTGATTATATCTGTTGACTTCAGAGTCTCTGGCAGGATAACAGAAAACAGACTCTGAATCAGAGCACAGTAAGAGATTTTATCAACCTCATATTTACTACTTCCATTATATCAAGCCCAATTCTAAAATAAATGTCCCTGAAGCTTATTTTATGTGTTTTACCACTTTGTAATATCCTCTTTAGTTTTTTCTCAATTGTTTTCCTTTCATGACTATGAAAATTTGCATCCCATAATAAGCAGTGGCTTTCACTTTGTGCTCCCTGGAGCCCCAGGGTTGCCTTAGAGGTGCCTCCAGGGCTATTAGGGACGATGCGGGTAGAAGTACCTGCAGCCTCAAGCCATCTATCCTTTCTTTTGATCACAATAGCTCTGCTTTGAGTTGTTTTACGTTTTGTCCTTCTCTGTATGATTTGACTTGATGCCACATGATTCCAAGGTTTAAACAAAATATTTGAACACCATTCATCTTTGACATCATCTTCTGGCTATGAAAAATCCCAGATGCTTCTACGTAATTCTAACCATCTGAGTCTCCTGAAAGACACTTCAAATCTGAATGTTTCCTCCCACAATATTTGGCTCTTCTGCATTAAAATTCAATTAATTATGCAATTCTATTTCAAAAATAAAGAAAAGATAGCATACGTTTGCTTATCTGTACCCTAATCACAAAGGAGGTATGACTAGTATCAAGAAAAAAGTAAGAATGCCTCTACACTCTTTCTTAGAAATTAAAAAAATAAGTACAGAATGTGAGATAATATATTATCTAGCATGAAAATTTAAACTAGGGGAACAAAAATAGGCAACCGACTTAGAGACTATCTGGCTTTATTTTTATTCATCACCATGGCTTTCAGTTAGGATACAAAAGGAGAAACCCTGAGCCATTCAAGCTGGGAGCCCAGCTGAGGTCATTGTATTTCTGATTAAGCATTCCCCTTTGAAAATCTCCTCCACAGATGCCAGGTGATCTATGAATACTACTTACCTACAGATACCTAATACGCAAGGTTGATGTGCTTTCTTAATTTACCAGTTCAGTTATTTGAATAATATGACTTTCCTTGGTTCAATAGCTCTTATTTGTTTACATCAGAAAAAATGCCATTATTCAAAATGTTAACAAGCTTGATTTGTTTCTAATAATTCTGAAAATTTAAATATTTTAACTAAAAAAGTACAATGATTACAAAAATGCTTCCGCATGTTTTATGTGTGTATATGTGTGTGGGTGTGTTCTACTTGAAACTCAATGCCTTAGTGCTCTTCTTGAAGTATACAAAAAATAAAGAACTATGAATTTATCAATTGCTGATAAGATTTGAATGATGTCCTTGCAGTTATACCTCACATTCTGCATCATTCAGTCTGTATCAGGTCTGGTCTGTATGGAATCACTGACTGGTGATTCTTAGCTGAGCAGATCCTATTTTTCCTATGCACTGTACTTTAGTAAATCATATTTTATTCATTATATTGGCATAACTTTGAAAGTGGGTGATCACAAAAATGATCTATATGGAATGATCCATATTCACCCATTTTGTTGTTGAATACTTCTGGTGTTTCATTCCCAGATAAACACTATTCTACAGTATTATTATATTCAACATGGGACTTTTTGTAGCCAGTTTTCTTTATATCATCAAAATGTCTATGTTACCTGCCAATTATATGTAAGTCCCTTGATGGCAGGAGTCCAGGTCTTAATACCTGGATAGCCCCCACAGTGTCTAGTTCAAGGCTCACATTTAGTCAGGCTTCTGGAGGGTTAGAGTTAGACTTGTAGTAGGCAAACATCACTAACAAGACATTTTCCTGGTCTTCCTGATTCAAGGAGACAGGAAAAATGAATAAACTAGTCAGGAGACAGAACTGGAGCCACAAAGTATGGAGGCCAAGAACTACATGGGACAGTCTTGGATTTAGGAAACCTTTTGAGGAGGGGTAGAGAGGGAAGATATTGAAAGCCAAAATGAGTCCGATTGAAAGGAGACTGCAGAGGAAATCCTGGGGTCAGATGGAGTCAGGGGACACAGGAGAATCACTTCACTAGACTGAGGATGAGCAAAAGCATGGAAGCCAGGGACCGAAGCTCACCAAGCTGATAGTGGAAGAAGGCAGGGTTAGGGCAGGCCCAAAGGCTAGGATCATAAAGGAGGAGGATTAAACGTTCCTCCTCATAAATCTGGAGGGACAGAGTGGGGAGTGAAAGAAAAATGAGAATGAACGTGAAGAGGGGCCAAGAGGAAAGCAGATGTCTGAGCGCCATCTCAGCTGTATTTATTCCTGATCATCACATGTCCCTGAGCCTTAGAGGCACCAGGCAGAGCCTCTGACAAATGCACATAATCAAATACGGTTTCTGTCTCCAGACTTTGCTTGCCCACATCTGCTCTCTCATTCTCTTCCCCTCTACCTCCCTCACTTTTGTTCTTGCTCACTCATTCTATGGGGCCATACAGGTAGAGTTAATATTCAATTCAAGCCATGACTGTCATAGGTACTTTTTTTTTAAATTTTAATTTCAATTTTTTTTTGCTTTATAACAAATTTAATCAGTTATACATATACATATGTTCCCATATCCCCTCCCTTTTGCGTCTCCCTCCCGCCCTCCCTATCCCACCCCTCCAGGTGTCATAGGTACTTAAAGTCAAGAAAATGACACCTCTAGGTTCAGCAGGCTACATGAAAAAAAAGCAACGTGAATATAAGAAATGTGGTGTGGTCCAGGATGGTGGCAGAGAGATAAGGAAAAATGGAGAAATGAGGAGGGCGATTCAGAGAGGTTTGAACTATTGAACTTCCTATGGGCCAGACACTAGTCTGGCATCTCTCTGCATATTCATTCTAACCTTGAAATGGCGCTACAAGGCAGATATTATTATCTCCATTTCTAAAATAAGCAAACTGAGACTCCAAAAGAAGGAGTAACTTGCCCAAGTTCACACAGCTCAGTGGCCAAACCAGTATTCAAGCCTGAGTTCCTCTGTTTCATAACCTTCCTTCTGCTTCTTCTAAGGAAACTCTCTACTTTGGAAAGTTCCAATAGCGTCTGAATCCATCAGAGCAGTCCTCTCTTCATGCCCCTTTTCCTGATATTGGTGAAGACCCAGTTATTAGTACAATCTTATAAATTTGCTCTTGGGTATCCTGTGGTATCTTCTACAGCCTTTCTTCTTGACACTTTCCTAACCTTACTTTAATATTACAGATGGAACAACACAAATGAATAAAACAGCTTTTGATTAAAACTAATGTGACTCAAACAGCCTATGTAATGGGTCTTGAAACATGGTCTGCTGCTTCCCCACTGGAGCTGGATGTAATTCTTAATTCTCCTGCAGTTGCAGAAGAACTTGTGTAGTCACTATTTTCCGCCTCTGGCTACTTGTTTTCAAGAGGAACAACATTTATAGAATCTTGAAGTAGATGAGGAAACTGTATCGTATCTCTCCATCCTGGTGGGGACAGCCATTGTAAGTTGCTAGGAAATTGCCAAGTACTGTTGTGATGATTTCTGTGCCTGATCCAAGAGGCTGTTTATTCATGAGGCCCAAATCTTTCCGGTCCCAGGATATACAAGTGATCCTTGGCTGAAGTCAGCACACAAAAAGACATTAAGAAGTTATTCAGAATCTCATTTTGAAAGCCTCTCATGGTCATACAAGAAAAGCCAAGCCCTGATATTGTATGTGGAAGATAAGGCTGCGACAAAAACTCATCATGGATCCCGTTTTTTTCTGGTCCAACTTCTGAGCTGTGCTGTCTGGGAGTATATGTTTCCTTGGGAAGGAAGTTCAGGCAGAAGTTGACTTGTGATTCTGTGGGTTCCTGTTGGCCTTGAAGGCTTGCTGTCTTTACTCCCCCATGGAGTTGATTTGTTTACCTTCTGATCATATCTGTTTAGGATACATTCAATCATTCACTGAACAAGTTAAGGTGAACACCTACTATATGCTGGGCTCTATGTAGGAACTGGGAATATAACGCTAAACAGAAACAAACATACTTTCTACACTCAAGGAGCTTACAGTTTAGTAAAGGAAAAACAGGAAAAAAATCATAGAGCTATGTAATTTCTTGTGAGTGATTTGCAGAAAATGACAGCCAGGCTTCGAGAGTGTATAACATGGATTGAATCTAGTCTGCAGAGTTGGGGTAGATGTCCCTGGGAAAGAGGTTTGAGCGGAGATTTGAGAAACATGTATGACTTCACAGATGCTTGGGATTGGTAATGAATTAAGACTAGGATTTGACAAGTCACTAGAAGTGTGCACACACTCACATGTGAGCAATCAGCAGAGCGCTTGCTTGGTTTTCTTTCTTTTAAGATGGCAGCATTTTGGCAAAGGGAGGAGGAGCTCATACTTGTGCAAACCCAGCTTTATCCAAGTGACATTTATATCCCTTCCCCAGATAGTCTCTTGACACCTGGTTTGGTTTGACTCAACCAGCAATCAATTTCCTCCTTTTGTTTTACAATGTCAGTCAACTGGTCAACTCCCTTTTGAAAGTCTTGTGCTTCATCCCTAACTACTGAGCTGGTTCCACAATTTGCTTTCTTCCTCTCCACTTTCCCAACTCACCTTTCTGACCTCCTCCCTTACCACATTCATTCCAATCTTCCCTCTCTTTTCTGTTGTTGATATATACATATATATATATATATATATATACACATATATATATGTATATATATATACACATATATATGTACATATATATGTATATATATACACATATATATGTGTATATATATACATATATATGTATATATATACTTATATATGTGTATATATATACACATATATATGTATATATATACATATATATGTGTATATATATATATATACACACACACATATATATATATGTATATATATATGTATATATATATATCCTTTGAGACTTCTAGGTCACAACTGTGACCACAGGAATAGAGTCAAGAGCAATTTGTACGTCATATGCTCCTATGGTCACCCTATGTGGTTTTCCCCACCATATACTAAAATCTGGGTGTAGCTGAATCACTTATGATGAGATATGTGTAGATCTATCCTATGGATTATCTTTACCTGGGGAATACATGATCTGAGGCATTTTAATAAGAGAACTGTAGTTTTCTTCCTTTATTGTGTTTCACTCAGGCTGGGAGAGGTGTGACATATAAGCTGAAAGTAAATTTAATAGAAAACTTCGGTTTTGTTTCCTAGCAACACTAATTCAGTCTTCTTACAAATGCAAACGACACTGGAGGCCTTTGTTTCTGCATTCCCAGCTCTACAGGGCAATGCGCCATGGTGAGCACTCTGGAAACAGTGCTGTATCATACAATTCTTTGACATTAACTTTAGAGCCTTCCCTCACTTAATTTCAAACCTTCTCATGGGCATTATGCTGCAGTTGATAGTCATCTGTTTGATGAAAAAATGCGGACAGAAGAATATTTAGCATTGTGACTTTTAGTGCACTAGGTCATGCTTGTCAGCAGGAAAGGGTGCATTTTGCCAGGCCAGGATGAGGAGTTTGGTGGGTCAGGAACAAGAGTGGCTGGAAGGTCAAAGTTAAAGTGGACAATAGTCCAGTAGTTCAGACATTTAGGGCTGGAGCACTGGTATACAGTAACAGTAACCACATCACTTATATGGGCACTTGTTCTTACCTCTCACATCTATTTTGAACATTATATAAATACCAGGGTGAGTTTCAATACGAATCCTGGAAGACATAGTAAACCACTTTTATCCATTTGAATAATATGCATTCAAGAGGCTTTGATAACATTTGGTCTATTTTCTACAGTTAGGAGATTTCATGGATGTATTTCTTCTGGGAGGTTTTATAATAGTGGTAAGTTTTCGGGTTCTAGTAACAGACTGCCAAGATTTAAATCTTGGTTGTACTACTTACCATCTGTGAGACCTGGGAAAGCCGCTTACTTTTCTGTGCCTCAGTTTTCTCATCCATAAAATGGTCACGATTGTAGTTTAGGGTTGTAAAGATGGTTAAAAGAAGACATCTACATAAAGCACAGAGAACAGGGCTTAGAGTCTTGTAGTAGGCGCTTACTATGTGTTAGGCATTGATCTGCCACACACTCCCACCTATTTGCCGTGGGAAAAGAGAGCACTTGCCAGATTTTTTGAGCCCTTGGAAAAATTTCATCAGAACTGATAATATGGAACTTATCAGTTTGTAAATACAATTTTTACAAAGTAATTCATGAGGGTTTGACTGTTCCTGTTTTGTAGCTGCTCCTTTAACCATGTGATGGAATAGGGGCCTGAGATCATGCATGAGAAGCAGGAGACGAAGGAGGAAGAGGAGAGGAGGCGATGAGAAATCTCATGACCTTGGAGATGCTTACAGATTGGCACCCACATGCCTCCGTCCTCCCCCTCTCTCAGCAAGGTTTGCTCATTCCCAGTAACTGGAGATCCTGCCTGGGACTATGAGCTGCTTTTATTTTCCTGACCTCCAAGAGCCAAATCTGAAACACAACTCCTCAGTGTGAAGTTACTCACAGGTTATTATGTAGGGCTGCATCCTACAATGAGAACACAGATTAGCACAGCCCTGGTAATAGTAGGAAGCCAGGGTTCTGTGTGGGTGTGGAGATGTGAAGGAAGACTTATTTTTCACCCTTAAGGTTAAGCTTAGAAAAAACCAAAAAGAACAAAACCTCTGTTTTTATCTGTCTTTCTTAAACACTTACCTTGCAATTTTAGAAATTTAGAGGGCACGGTACTCATTTAAGGCAGTGTTAAGACTTATGACCCAAATCAACCAATATCAGGCAGAAAAAAAACAAATGCCACAAATTCTCTTTTTGTTTGTAACTGAGGATAAATGTTACTTTATTGAAATCATAATTGCTGGGTGTTCCTCCTTCTCTTGCCTGTCCACATTCTCAGGCTCCTGAGTGATATGAGAGCACATGTGACATTCTCGCCAAATGTGCACTGCTCATTCTTGGAGAGAAATTCTATCCCAAATACAGACACTTGAAAAGGCATACTTGGCTCTCATAACTTTGGCCCCTGCCCTCTGCAGACATCTCTCAGCACTTCTCCTCCTCATTCATCTCCCACTTTATTCTCCAGCAATACTAATCATCTCAGGGCTCTCTCATGTCTCTGGCCCTTAGCTTGTGCTGATACTTCCACCCTGATATGTTCCCCTTCTTCTCACACTCTCACCCTCAACTTGTCTTTTTGCTCTTTGTCAAGAGCAAAATACAAGTGTTAGATGCACTAGGCTCCAATGTAAGGAGCTCCCTCTTGGGCTCTGTGCTGGCCAGGATGAGGAAGTTGACAAAAGCCAACATTTCTTGACATTTATTGTTGTCAGGGCTTTACAGGCATTCTCTCATCTAAGTTATGAACTATTAGGTCTGAAATGTTATCCCCATTTTACAGATGAAGAGGCTGAGACTTATATTGGTTAACTAATTTGTCTAAGCTTATATCGCTAGTACATGTCAGAAGTGTCAGAGCCAGGACTCAAACACAGGTCTGCCTGAGTCTGACAGTGCAACTCATTCTAAGGCTGCTATCCAGGACCCTGCCTCATGTGGATGTCCCTTTCCACTCCCGGGATTCCTGAGTAATGGGGGGTTGGCATCAGTAGTCACGAACAGATGAGATACAAGAAGATCTATATTTACACAAAAGATAAACTAAGGATGATCATTTCTATGAAAAGATTTAACATAGTGTTACTTTAGGGAGAAACCTCCCCAGGAAGACACACTGTTATTCAGAGAGTCACATCACAGAGTTTGTTTTCAAGCCCACAGAGCAAAGCATGATGAGATTTTAGTATTGGCCTAAGTCACAGTATTTGTACCCTGAAGCCACCTTGAAATTGATGCTACATTTATATGAGTTGTTTTGGGTTTCTGTGATAATGCAGTAAAATCATTCTGGCATTCTTATAGACTTTCCTTGTATAGTCTACAGTTTAGGTTTGCCAGAACATTTATGTATTTTATACAAAAAATTTACCTTTTCATCTTCTTATTTATCTTCTTTAAACAAATAAATGCCTTATGATGCTTATAAAAGTAGGACATCAAGTTTTACCTACTTAAGGAGCAGAAGCAAGAAGAAATACAATCCTGCAGCCTGTGGAACAAAAACCACATTCACAGAAAGACAGACAAGATGAAAAGGCAGAGGGCTATGCATTAGATGAAGGAACAAGATAAAACCCCAGAAAAACAACTAAGCAAAGTGGAGATTGGCAACTTTCCAGAAAAAGAACTCAGAAAAATGATAGTAAAGATGATCCAGAACCTCAGAAAAAGAATGGAGGCAAAGATTGAGAAGATGCAAGAAATGTTTAACAAAGACCTAAAAGAATTAAAGAACAAACAAACAGAAATAAACAATACAAAATCTGAAATGAAAAATATACTAGAAGGAATCAATAGCAGAATAACTGAGACAGAAGAACTGATAAGTGACCTGGAAGACAGAATGGTGGAATTCACTGCTGTGGAACAGAATACAGAAAAAAGAATGAAAAGAAATGAAGACAGCCTAAGAAACCTCTAGGACAACATTAAACATAACAACATTTGCATTAGAGGGGTACCAGAGGGAGAAGAGAGAGAGAAAGGACGCGAGAAAATATTTGAAGAGATTATAGTTGAAAACTTCCCTAACGTGGGAAAGGAAATAGCCACCCAAGTCCAGGAAGTGCAGAGAGTCCCACACAGGTTAAACCCAAGGAGAAACACACCGAGACACATATTAATCAAATTGGCAAAAATTAAAGACAAAGAAAAATTACTGAAAGCACCAAGGGAAAAATGACAAATAACATACAAGGGAACTCCCATAAGGTTAACAGCTGATTTCTCAGCAGAAACTCTACAAGCCAGAAGGGAGTGGCATGACATATTTAAAGTGATGAAAGGGAAGAACCTACAACCAAGATTACTCTACCTGGCAAGGATCTCATTCAGATTTGATGGAGAAATCAAAAGCTTTACACACAAGCAAAAGCAAAGAGAATTCAGCACCACCAAACCAGCTCTACAACAAATGCTAAAGGGACTTCTTTAACTGAGAAGCACAAGATAAGAAAAGGACCTACAGGGCTTCCCTGGTGGCGCAGTGGTTGAGAGTCTGCCTGCTGATGCAGGGGACACGGGTTGATCCCACATGCCGTGGTCCGGGAAGGTCCCACATGCCGCAGAACGGCTGGGCCCGTGAGCCATGGCCACTGAGCCTGCACGTCCGGAGCCTGTGCTCCGCAATGGAAGAGGCCACAAGGGTGAGAGTCCCCACATACCACAAAGAAAAAAAAAAAAAAGGACCTACAAAAACAAACCGAAAATAATCAAGAAAATGGTAACAGGAACATACATATTGATAATTACCTTAAATATGAATGGATTAAATGCTCCAACCAAAAGACACAGGCTTGTTGAATGGATACAAAAACAAGACCCATATATATTCTGTCTACAAGAGATCCACTTCAGTCCTAGGGACACACACAGACTCAAAGTGAGGGAACGGAAAAAGATATTCCATGCAAATGGAAATCAAAAGAAAGCTGGAGCAGCAAAACTCATATCAGATAAAATAGACTTTAAAATAAAGAATGTTACAAGAGACAAGGAAGGACACTATATAATGATCAAGGGACCAATCCAAGAAGAAGATGTAACAATTATAAATATATATGCACCCAACATAGGAGCACCAAATACATAAGGCAACTGCTAACAGCTATAGAAGAGGAAATCGACAGTAACACAATAATAGTGGGGGATTTTAACACCTCACTTACACCAATGGACAGATCATCCAAACAGAAAATTACTAAGGAAACAAAAGCTTTAAATGCCACAACAGACCAGATAGATTTAATTGATATTTATAGGACATTCCATCCAAAAACAGCAGATTGCACTTTCTTCTCAAGTGCCCATGGAACATTCTCCAGGATAGATCACATCTTGGGTCACAAATCAAGCCTCAGTAAATTAAAGAAAACTGAAATCATATCAAGCATATTTTGTGACCACAATGCTATGAGATTAGAAATCAATTACAGGGAAAAAAACGTAAAAAACACAAACACATGGAGGCTAAACAGTACTTTACTAAATAACCGAGAGATCACTGAAGAAATCAAAGAGGAAATCAAAAAATACCTAGAGACAAATAACAATGAAAACACGATGATCCAAAACATATGCGATGCAGAAAAAGCAGCTCTAAGAGGGAAGCTTATAGCAATACAAGCCTACCTCAAGAAACAAGAAAAATCTCAAATGAACAACCTAATCTTACACCTAAAGGAACTAGAGAAGAAGATCAAATAAAACCCCAAGTTAGTAGAAGGAAAGAAATCATAAAGATCAGAGCAGAAATAAATGAAATAGAAACAAAGAAAATGATAGCAAAGATCTGTAAACCTAAAATCTTGTTATTTGAGAAGATAACCAAAATTGATAAACCATTAGCCAGACTCATGAAGAAAAAGAGGGAGAGGACTCAAATCAATAAAATTAGAAGTGATAAAGGAGAAGTTACAGCAGACACCGCAGAAGTACAAAGCCTCCTAAGAGACTACTACAAGCAACTCTATGACAATAAAATGGACAACCTGGAAGAAATGGACAAATTCTTAAAAAGGTATAACCTTCCAAGACTGAACCAGGAAGAAACAGAAAATAAGAACAGACCAATCACAAGTAATGAAATTGAAACTGCGTTTAAAAATCTTCCAACAAACAAAAGTCCAGGACCAGATGGCTTCACAGGTGAATCCTATGAAACATTTAGAGAGGAGCTAACACCCATCCTTCTCAAACTCTTCCAAAAAATTGCAGAGGAAGGAACACTCCCAAACTCATTCCATGAGGCCACCATCACCCTGATACCAAAACCAGACAAAGATACTACAAAAAAGAAAATTACAAAACAATATTACTGATGAATATAGATGCAAAAATCGTCAACAAAATACTAGCAAACAGAATCCAACAACACATTACAAGGATCATACACCCTGATTAAGTGGGATTTATCCAAGGGATGCAAGGATTCTTCAATATATGCAAATCAATCAATGTGATTCACCATATTAACAAACTGAAGGAGAAAAACCATATGGTCATCTCAATAGATGCAGAGAAAGCTTTCAACAAAATTCAACACCGATTTATGATAAAAACCCTCCAGAAAGTGGGCATAGAGGGAACTTACTTCAACATAATAAAGGCCATGTACGACAAACCCACAGCAAACATGATTCTCAATGGTGAAAAACTGAAAGCATTTCCTGTAAAATCAGGAACAAGACAAGGATGTCCACTCTCACCACTATTATTCAACATAGTTTTGGAAGACCTAGCCATGGCAATCAGAGAAGAAAAAGAAATAAAAGGAATACAAATTGGAAAAGAAGAAGTAAACCTGTCACTGTTTCCAGATGACATGATACTATACATAGAGAATCCTAAAGATGCCACCAGCCACTACTCAAGCTAATCAATGAATTTGGTAAAGTTGCAGGATACAAAATTAATGCACAGAAATCTCTTGCATTCCTATACACTAATGATGAAAAATCTGAAAGAGAAATCAAGGAAACACTCCCATTTACCGTTGCAACAAAAAGAATAAAATACCTAGGAATAAACCTACCCAGGGAGACAAAAGACCTGTATACATAAAACGATAAGATACTGATGAAAGAAATTAAAGATGATACCAACAGATGGAGAGATATACCATGGTCTTGGATGAGAAGAATCAATATTGTGAAAATGACTATACTACCCAAAGCAATCTACAGATTCAATGCAATCCCTATCAAATTACCAATGGCATTTTTTACAGAACTAGAACAAAAAATCTTAAAATTTGTATGGAGACACAAAAGACTCAGAATAGCCAAAGCAGTGCTGAGGGAAAAAACATAGCTGGAGGAATCAGACTCCCTGACTTGAGACTATACTACACAGCTACAGTAATCAAGACAATATGGTACTGGCCCAGAAACAGAGATATAGATCAATGGAACAGGATAGGAAGCCCAGAGATAAACCCATGCACCTACGGTCAACTAATCTATGACAAAGGAGGCAAGGATATACAATGGAGAAAACACTGTCTCTTCAATAAGTGGTGCTGGGAAAACTGGACAGCTACATGTAAAAGAGTGAAATTAGAACACTCCCTAACACCATACACAAAAATAAACTCAAAATGTATTAGAGACCTAAATGTAAGACTGGACACTTTAAAACTCTTAGAGGAAAACATAGGAAAAACACTCTGACATAAATACAGCAAAATCTTTTTTGATCCACCTTCTAGAGGAATGGAAATAAAAACAAAAATAAACAAATGGGACCTAATGAAACTTAAAAGCTTTTGCAAAGCAAAGGAAACTACAAGTAAGATGAAGAGACAACCCTCAGGATGGGAGAAAATATTTGCAATCGAGTCAACGGACAAAGGATTAATCTCCAAAATATATAAATAGCTCTTGCAGCTCAATATTAAAAAAACAAACAACCCAATCCCAAAATGGGCAGAAAACCTAAATAGACTTTTCTCCAAAGAAGATATACAGATTGCCAAGAAACACATGAAAGAATGCTCAACGTCACTAATTGTTAGAGAAATGCAAGTCAAAACTACAATAAGGTATCACCTCACACCAGTTAGAATAGGCATCATCAGAAAATCTACTAACAACAAATGCTGGAGAGGGTGTGGAGAAAAGGGAACGCTCTTGCACTGTTGGTGGGAATGTAAATTGATACAGCCACTATGGAGAACAGTATGGAGGTTCCTTAAAAATCCAAAAATAGAATTACCATATGACCCAGCAATCCCACTACTGGGTATATACCTAGAGAAAACCATAATTCAAAAAGACACACGCACCCCGATGTTCACTGCAGCTCTGTTTACAATAGCCAGGTCATGGAAGCAACCTAAATGCCCATCGACAGACGAATGGATAAAGAAGATGTGGTACAAATATAAAATGGAATATTACTCAGCCTTAGAAATGAATGAAATTGGGTCATTTGTAGAGATGTGGATGAATCTACAGACTGTCATACAGAGTGAAGTAAGTCAGAAAGAGAAAAACAAATATCATATATTAACGCATGTATGTGCAACCTACAAAAATGGTACAGATGAACCGGTCTGCAGGGCAAAAACTGAGACACAGATGTAGAGAACAAACGTACGGGCACCAAGGGCCGAATGCGGTGGAGGTGGGTGGTGGTGCTGTGATGAATTGGGAGATTGGGATTGACATGTATACTCTAATATGTATAAAATGGATAACTAATAAGAACTTGCTATATAAAAAAATTAAATTAAATTTTAAAAATGTTTTACCTAATTAAGGAGTTACTATTTTTTTTTTTGCATGTGGCATTATAACTCTATGACCCAGTTGCCTGCATTTTACCTCTGTAACTTGGCCATTTAAATTATTAAAAAAGATGATTTTGGAGCCCTACTATGTACTTCTTTTTTTTTTTTTTTCGCCACAGAATTGTTTAATTTTAATAGCAGCTCAGGTGTCAATTAACAGTAAAGGGCTGAGTGACTTAGCGCACTGCGTGTAATGCTCTAAAAATATTTGGGTTTGAGTGAAAAGAAACACAATAAAAACTGAGTTCCAGCCGATCCAGCTGCCCAACGAGCTTTAGGAACCAGTAATTCGTATCTGAAAGGGCTGGGGTTTGAAAAGTCTGTGTCCGTCAACTTTGAAAAAACGTTTGCCATGGCTTCATGGGAGCCTCCAGATGGTGCACAGAAGAAGCAGGAAGAGACCACCGAGGTTCAGAAAAGTAATCTTGCTAAACTCAACACAGCACCTAACAGCCGCTTTCTGAGGGCTCACCCCACAGGGACCGCTGCAAAGCAGTAGTTCTCACCCAGAGACGGTTTTGTCCCCAACTCTCCTCCCTGAGGACATATGGCAATGTCTGGAGACTTTTTTTTTTTTTTTTTTTTTTTGCGGTACGTGGGCCTCTAACCGTTGTGGCCTCTCCCGTTGAGGAGCACAGGCTCCGGACGCGCAGGCTCAGCGGCCATGGCTCACGGGCCCAGCCGCTCTGCGGCATGTGGGATCTTCCCGGACTAGGACACGAACCCGCGTCCCCTGCATTGGCAGGCAGACTCTCAACCACTGCACCACCAGGGAAGCCCTGGAGACGTTTTTGTCACAAATCGGAGGGGATGCTCCTGGCATCTCATGGCGAGGGCTGGGGATGCTGCTAATCATCCTACGATGCACAGGGCAGCATACCCCACCCCAACCATGACAAAGAACGATCCAGCCCCAGGTGTCAGTACTGCTGAGGCTGAGAAGCGCCAGTCCTAAAGTCACGCGAACCCCCCCTAGGCATCCACTCTCTTGAGTCCCTCTGAGCATCTCACTCAGTAGGCCCTGTCCCTGGTGGGGGGGGGGGGGGCGCGGGGCGGGGTTTATACACCACAGACACAAAGCTTCGCAGCTTTCAAGGAGTAATGGAGGGGCGCCAGCAATGCCTGATGCCCACTCATGAACTCTCCCCCACACCCCGCCCCGCAATGCCAGGCACCCAGGGATGCTGAGTTCAAGTACTCTTTTTAGAGAGTCTTCCAAATTTATAAAAATCCTTCTAAGTAAAAGAAACTCCGCTCAAAAGAACCTTCAGCACTTATTACCTCATTTAAACTTCACAGCCATTCAGTCGGGTCGGGGCTCAGGATCACCATGAGGCACAGGAGGAGACTGGGGTACACAACGAGGTTGAGGTAACTTTTCCAAGGTGACACAGCCCTTGGGTGGCAGAGCCGCAGGCCCGGGCCCTCCGGGTTCCGAGGCCACCGTGGAACTGCGCTGTGGGGTCCCAGCCGACGGGGGAGGGGGGGCGTTCCCATCCCAGCCCGGCTTCCATCCGGCTCGCACCTCCTCTGCAGCCACCGCCCTTCCCTGGCTGGGAGGTGAAGTCGTCCATAACGGCCCTCTAGCATGGCCCTCACCATGGAGGGCGGCCCTCGGGGGCAGAGGCGGGGCCTGGGACGAGGAACGGACACTTGGCGTGGGGCAGAGGCAGCTCCTCCCACGGGCCGCCGCGGCTGCGCAGAGAGGACCCTGCCCCGCCTCTTCCGCCGCGCGGGTTCCCGCTGGTGCCGGTCTGGCGGGCCTGTTCCTCTTCCTCCGCAGCGAAGCTCACCTGCGAGCGTGGCCTGCAGTGCCTGTAGGAGCTACTGGTTCATGAAGCAGGTCAGCTCCAAGGCCTATCACCTGTGCATTAGGGTCCCCCAAACTTGCCCGCTCACAGCATCCGCCAGGAGCCTCTCTGTGCCCCTCGGAGGCCAGCAGCCAGCCAATACCTAGAAATCAATGAGTAATGCCGAGTCCCTGAGGTTTCCTTATTTTTTCCTCCATTAAACCGCTCCTCGGTTCCCTCAGTCTGTCTCTGCTTTTGTTTCACAGTGAGAGGCTGCTTGTGGACGAGGCGGGCTAGCGGTCCTGCAGGGACCAACCTCACTCTCCTCTGGCTGGGACTGATGCCGGACTTGGACATTCATGCCCCAGGGCTCGTCCCGTGTCTTCATTTCCTGGTGGTTACACTTTAGTCTGATCCACAGGTTCCTGTTGAAAACCACCCAGCAGGGCACCTTTGCACCCAGAGGCCTTGAGTCACGCTGTGGGACCATCTCTAAATCTATCCCTCCAACAAGCGTCCCCTCCCAGCTCTCCTATTTCGGCTCATCCCACTGTATCCTGCCTCTGGTCCTTTAAGATCTGAAACTTGCCCCTGGACCATCCCTCTCCAGCAGCCTCCTCATTCCCCCAACGTCCTCTCTGCTCAGAACCGCCTCCCAACTACTATGTACTTCTTATGTTACCTTATTTCATCCTCACAAAACCCCCATTTTACAAATGGGATTTGCCAGATGGGAGCCCTGAGGCTCAGAGCCCAGTAGTGACCTGGCACAAGGTGATATCACAAGCTGGGATTCCAACTCAGAATTCAAACCTTGCACCAAGAACAGTGTACTTTATCACATCAGAGCTCCGTTCCCTGTTTTCCAATGGATGCATCTCACCTTATTTCTCAATGGCTTAGGGCACCTTTAAAACAACAATTATGTTAATACAAATCAGATTCTACCTTATTATGTTGTTGATGTTTTCAGCATTTATCTCCAACATGACATTGGGCCTATCCTGCTCATTATGTGAGTTTGGTGATTATTGACAGATTGCTTAGGTTCTAGCGGAGAAAGAAATTGGAGGTGGAAGGCTTCAGGACGGCTCAGGTCTTCAGTCCCTCCCATCCCCATAATTATCCCTCTGAGTGCTTTATGCCCTTTGGTGGAGGCAAACAATAGCCACATTGAAATAAGCTTTTTGTGCAAATGATGGTGGGATTTTTTTTTAAAGGTTTATTTTTAACTTTCAGTTTTTGAAAAGAACACAGTTAAGAAGATTGACTAAAACTGTGGCCTATGTTCAACCGAACTGAAAATCTACCCAACTGGATAATTTCTTTAAAATCATGTCAAAACTCTTGCCCTTTCTCTCTCCCTTTCAGAGTGCCCAGGATCCAAAGTTCTGTGGGCAGTGGCCTCAGCAGTGGATGCTGAAGAAGTGGCCAAGCCCGAGGATATCAAGGAGGCTCCTTTCCAGCTCCTTTCAGGGCTCCCTCCTGTGAGGTCAGCATTCAGTGGGGACCTTCTTTGAATACTGGGGCAATTTGATATGTTATTTGGCAAACAATACAATAGAATGTGCAAATGAACAGCACCTTCCTCTCCATTTTAAGAGTTGCTGGGTAACTGTTTTCTCTTTTGCACGTAAACTTGATGTCAATGCAGTTTTGGTGAGTTTGCTTGACTGATTAATGATGCATCTTAACGAAGCCAGATTTGTGCATATTAATCCCTATATAGACCACTTAGCTCTCTTTTCTCTGCTGACTGATTGCTCTCCTGAATCTCACAAATCTAGGGCCTTGATCACCAGGCTGGCTAGTCGAGGGACTCTTGGAGGGTATTTGCTATTCCATCTGTCTCACTGATTAAGTAGCATGATTTATCTGTCTACCCAACAATGAGTCTTTCTTTGAATCTGAATAGTGCATAGCTTCAGAAGCAATTTCAGTGCTAATCTAAATCTCTGCGAAATGTACCGAAGTTGTCATCCTAACTGAAATGCAAAGTGCGCAATGTTCTATGCCCACAACCCTGAGTCAGTAATTGCACCCATAACCTTGAGATTGCATTGATTGCAAAGGTTGCCTTTATTTTTCATGGAGCCCTGCCATTTGGGGAGGGGACTTTGGACTTTGAGAACACAGGCACTGTTTGCCCCCTGGAGTGCCTTGGTTTGATTTCTGGCCGAACCTCTTTGTTAGCTATGAAAACTTGGGCAAGTCTTCACTTTTTCAAAGCCTCATATTCATTATCTAGAAAATGGGATAAGTAGTCAGAACCTACCTTATAAGGCTGTGTTAGGTACAAAACAAGATAATCCATGTAAAAGCACTCAGCACAGTGTCTTGTAAATAACAAATACTCAAATAAATGTTAATGATGATTAACATGTTAATTTTCATCTTATGTAAGGGAAAATGAGGATGTGCTAGATGAAACAATTACCAAATCATCTTTTGATGCTAGGTCTGGATTCATGAAATATTGAAATAGATTCTGTATAAAGGTTAACCTTCTGCTGTTGAGAGGCAGTTGAGATCATTGGTTAAATAACACATTTAATGTATGAGGAACAGATGCAAAAGAAGAGCCAGAATTATTACATTCTCATTTTTATTTTAAAACTTTTAACAAGAACCACCACACCAGTCAGTCTTCATAGTCTTCCGTGGCAACAGAACACAGGTAAAGATTCCTTGGTTCATCGTGGATCATTGATCAACTAGAGTCTCATGGTGAGTCACTTACTTGCTCAGAACCAGTTTTCCCATTGCAAAAAAGGGATAAGAAATCTTAGTTCACTGGGTTCTCATGAGGAATGAGTAAGATAATGCATGTGAAAACACTTCCTAATCCTCAAAATGCTTTAAAAAGCAGAGTATTATTATTATTTGTGGCTAAAAAGTTTAATAAGAAAGCTATATAGTTCTTGAAAACAATTTGAGTGAATGCTAAAGGCCATTGTAGGCTCAGCTCTTCTTTTTCCGGATCCATATTATTGATCCCCTACTGGACAGATGGCATTGGATGAAGTGGGCCCGCTCCAAAATCTTACTCATGGCACGTCCACTATTCTACTCCCTGCCCTCATAGACCACATATGACAGAACTACTCATAGGCTAGAAAAGAACTAATTCCTCCCTTTGAAGATCTTGGTTTTTTTAAGGAAAGAAGTCTCTCACCTTAAGGAACTGAAATCCATTTCTTGATATGGAAGTAATATACCTTGTTGGAAATGAAATTATTTGCAAAGAATGTCTTACTAAAAAGAAAACCTCACAAACAAACAAACCCCCCCACTGAATCAGTTGGTATTATTCCTGCAGATTCATTAATGAAAAAGAGCTGCCCCTCTATTAGGCAGTATGGGTGAGAGTCCTCAGGGCACTTGTTTGTGATAGTGGGTGAAGCTGTGTTACACACCTTTAGCCGGAAAGGACCTTCCCTCTACTGAGGCCTGGAGCATGTTAAGCCTCCCACTTTCATATCCAGTTTCATCTCTTGCCATGTGTCAGCTTTTATTTAATGTTTAGCCAGACAATATTATTTTCCTTCTAGTCTCTGTAGTGGTCTTTGCATGCTCATACCTTGGGGCCTTTGCACATGTTATTTCTATGTCTTGAACAAATCTCTCTCTCTCCCTGCTACCATTTCGTGTGACTATAGCCTACTCTATAGTGATTTATAGCACTTGTAAATTTATCCATCTGTCTGTCTGTCTCCTTCACCAGATTGTATGTCTAAAGAGAAGGACCATTTCACCACTGCGTGATCCCCACTGTATTCCTTTTGCTCTGCCAAGTTCCTTGTTCATTTTAGATGTTCAATAAGTATTTGCAGAATGAAAAAGTAAATGAAGATGTGCCGATACTTTTATTTTCAACATTATAATCTCTTTTGGATTTTTTTTAATCGGTAAGGGTGTAAAATCCTTATATAGTATGTAAAGGCCTAAGATCCTTAAGCCCTCTGTCAATGATAAGATAAAACAATGAGGATTCCTTATTTAAATCTGAGCAAAGACTCAGTCATGGGCAAAGTTGCTTTTCTTGTTCAGCAAAGTAACACCTTAAAGATATAATGAAAAATGGAAGAAATTATGGAAAATGTTGGATTTCTATGAGGAAGAGGCAGATTTGTCTTTGGAAATAGCCCTAGCTAAATGAAGGGAATTGAAGTCCTAGCATTGGGATAGCTAATTAGTGAGAATTACTTTCCATGTTTGGAGCGATTGTCAGTTGAGGAAGACCAGCTGAAGTAGGAAATGCTCTACCTTGAGGGATTCAGGGCAAGGTTCAGGCACCTAAGGAGTCTTCATTTTAACTGAGGGCACAGCCCTGGGTAGCAGGCAGTCACCTGTAATTGTTTTTAATACTCCTTGGGGCTTTCCCTGGTGGCGCAGTGGTTGAGAATCTACCTGCTAATGCAGGGGACACGGGTTCGAGCCCTGGTCTGGGAAGATCCCACATGCCGTGGAGCAACTAAGCCCGTACGCCCCAACTACTGAGCCTGCGCATCTGGAGCCTGTGCTCCGCAACAAGAGAGGCAGTGATAGTGAGAGGCCCGCACACCGCAGTGAGGAGTGGCCCCCGCTTGCCACAACTAGAGAAAGCCCTTGCACAGAAATGAAGACCCAACACAGCCGAAAATAAATTTTTAAATAAATAAATTAATAAATAAATACTCCTCTGTTTTGAACTGGAGTGCTCCCAAGGGCAGGGACTTGTCTCAATATCTCTGAATCCTAAAGAACTTGCACAGAGCAGGATCTTAGTGAAGAATATTTTTGTATGAGTAACAATAAGTTGGAATTAGACATGACTAAATACTTTAGATGTTTTGGTGTATGTATGTCCATAAGTACATTCTGATGTACTTATGAGGAAAACATGGCTGGCTGCTTGCAACTGGCAGTTCGGACAGTAAGTCCTTCTTCTAGCATCCAACAGGGCGGGTAATCAGTAGAAATCTAGTAAGGCCTGAGTTCCAGTGCTGCTTCTGTTGCTTATTAATTGCATGACCTAAGTCAAGTCATCTTGACCCCCAGTATCTTCCTTTTTCAAAAGAGCCTAACAATACTACTTATATAGTAGGATGGCTATAAAGAACAACAGTGCTTAGCATTGTACTGGCGCATAGCATGCACTCAGTAAATATTAGCAATAATAACAATACCTAACATTTTTGGGTAATATTTTATATGTGTGTATGTATGTATATATATGTGTGCGTGTATGTATATATACGTATGTATGTGTGTTTATATATGTATGTATTTATGTGTGTATATATGTATATCTATTTGTACATATATATAAAATCATATTGTCAAAACAGGACTGAGAGAAAGGTACAACGAATTAATATTCATGTTTATAGATGAAGAAAGTAACAAAGAGATATTAAATAACTTGCCAGCTCCAGGATTTGAACCTCTGAGTCTGCCACTGTAAACTCATGCTTTCTATCGCCTCTTTGCCATCAGTATTCATGGTTTTAAAAGGGTATGGGATAGAGGAGAGTGGTGAATCTTTGGCCAGATGCACTGATTTCATTAGGTTTTGCATGCGGCAGTGTAGTTACCCAGCCATACTGATCAGCAAAACTTTTTCCCACTCAAGCATGACCTTTAGCATCTATCTTCATATAATCTAGAGGGTCTGGAAATTCTCTGTTTGATTATTGCAGTTATTCCAGTAAGCCACCGAACTGAAAGTGAATAAAGCCACAAAAGGGAAGAGGTGTAAAACTATCTTAGGCTCATGTATACCTCACTGGTTAGGCTCTCAGGGGTGGCCCCATAAAGTGATATTATGCTGCTGTGTTTATGATACTAATTTCAGGTAAATTTTACCATAATGTACTTTCCTTAGTGAAAACCAAACCATAGGCAAGAATATCTTATGAGTTAAGAAAAGTTTGCCGTAATGAAATATTGGGAAATAGGAAGGGGAAGAAAAAGATTAAGCAAGGGGTATTTCACCTGTGGGATGGCAAATATTTGTTTTTACTAGATTAACTATTAGTATCTTGATTAGAGCTGTGGATCAGTTGACTTCTGCTGCTTCTGAAAGTGACCTAATCTTGGAGTCAGCCAAGCTGACTAGCTCCTAGACCCTCCAATTCTCACTTAGTTAAATGGAAGCAAGAATTATCAGCAGAGAACACTTACTATGCATGTGAAGTGGATAAATAGCTGGTCAGTCTCCAACTGGGTTTTTTTTGTTACCCTTTGGTGCTGAAACCATTGGAAGAGGGCCATGTTGGCACCTCTCTGCTACCTCATTTCTCCCCCAGCTGCTTCCCAGAAGAAGTTACTGGGATTTGTGGATATGTGAAGGGGGAGATTGAATGGGGAATGGGAAAGCAGAGAAGGTAGGGAAGTCTGAAATGTGATAATGAGAGTGGCTTACAGGGCAGTCATGCATCCACATCAACCAGCATGAATTCAAGAGTTGAGGTTGGGAGGAAAGTGTGGGCTTGGTGGAAAATGCTTAGCGGGAGAGTGAGGTTAACACTGGCCACAGGTTCTTCCTGTTGAACCTAAAAAGCTGTATTCAGTTAGTTAGACACCAACACATCTACCCAGTACAGACTCATGGGCTCTGCAATTCAGGTCCTTAAAGATTAAAGTTCCCAGCAGAGATGTAGATGGGCACCTACTCTAAGACAACTATGAAGAAACCATGGCCACAGAAGGAGGCAATGGCAAAGAAAATACTAAATGATGTAGGCAGCCAGAAAAGAAGCTCTGGAGTCCTTGAACTGCCCACTGAAAGCTGGAATGTGGCATTTCTGCCCAGAGCCCTCCAGCTCATGTGGGTCATAGCCCTGAGAATAGATGTGACTGGGCCAAAAAAAGAAAAAGAAGTGCTAAATGTAGAAGGACATTATCAGACCAGTTTGATGAGTAATATTTGCCTAGTGCTTTGACGCTTTTGAAAGAAACATGAAATCAAAGGGTAAATGATTAGGACAGTACACAAAGCAGGTAGCTGCCTCCCATGGCTTTAAGATAATCCCAAATCCATGCTCCTACGTAAAAAGAAAAAGCAGGCTATTGAAAAGACTTTCGTAATTTATTTAGAAAGGATCTCATGTTCTAAGGAAAGGACTGCTTTTTCTTTGATAGAGGCGAGCAAACAAACACTCAAGTTCGAGGCCATGAGAACAGATGTAATTAATAGAATGTTAACTCATTATTCCTGACATCAAATCTCCCAGATGCCTGAGTGTGAGAAAGGAAAAGCCACTCAGGTGAGAGGCTGTGGCTTATTAGCACAAGGAGAAAACCACTATCATTTCTGCTCTCTGCTTTACATTTATATAACAATGAATAGTTTATAATACAATTTTTATTGAAGTTGACAGCTCTGAATACCACAAAATGAAAAAGAATGGATATGAATATCCCCATCTGTAGATTAAAAAACTGGGACTTGGGCTCAAATGCTCAGAATGAGTATTTCACCTCCTCTCCTCCCTCCAGATCTGGCCTCATCCTCTCATGTTACAATTGCTTGACATTCTCGATAAAATGGAAATAAGCAGACTGACCACCAATGGGTTTGCCCAAGTTACCTCCAGGCTGTGTCCTCATAGGCTCCCTGCTTGTTTGGGGGGATGCACAGATAGTCATATTAAGGGTTTTATGGCATGTACATTATTGGTGATTATATAATAACTGACAAGAGTTGAGCAGTTACTGGCACAGTAAGAACACTGTGCTAAGAACTTTTCTTGTATTATCCTCTCAATAACCTCTGAAATCAGTATTATTATAACTCACTTTACAGATGAGGACCCTGAGACACAAATATGAAGCAACTTTCCCAAGGCCACACAGTAAGTGTAAACCCATCTATATCTGTACTCATAGACTTAATAATTAATACTTTGTCATTAATTTTGTTGTCAATGACATTCCTGAGTCTAAATGAAGTTAGAGGAACAATTAATGCGGTGGAAAAGAGCACAAACTCAGAGTCAGGTGCCATGAGTTCTTGTCCCAACTCTGTGACATTAGCTATGTATCTTATTCTCAATTTCCTCATCTGCAAAATGAAGGTTAGATTCTGCATAATCTCCATGGTTCCTCGCAAATCTAATAGGTATATTTGACTAAAGACTCTGCTCTATTAGATCATCAAGTGTCTTCATTTCCTAAACTACAGTCTGAAGATACTCTCTGGGCTTCTAAAACTCTGAAAAGCTATCCTAATTACCTTAGAAGAACCAGATATGTAAGAACTATTTTATTTAGTGCTTGAGCTCTGCAAGGCTCCTAAGAATGCTGATAACTAAAGTTTTCGTGCTGCTGCATGAGTTTACATTGACTTTGACATCCAGTGTCCAATGACTCCTCATGTCAATTCTGAGAGGTGGGTGGGAGATGTTGGCTCACTGCAGCAAGGGAGGGTATCACCACCATTCAGACACCCCTCCTTCAATGGCTTTTGGCAGTTTAAAAATCACTTCCACATATCATAACACCCTCTGAGGTAGGTGCTAGCATTCTCATTTTATAGATGAAGAAATTAAACCCCAGAAAGTGGTATATCTTGACTAAACTCTAAATACTTGTAAGTAAAGACCTGGGTCCTAAACCTCATCTTCTGACTCTAAATCTAAATGCATTTCCATTGCCTCTTGTAAGGAAGGCAGGGCTCTACAGTGGCAGGTAAGACTCATGACTCCACTCTTTACCATCCATGTGATCTTGGGTAAGTCAATCAAACTTTTTGCATCTCACCTTGTAACCAACTTGGGGGTCTGGCTGCTCACCGCTCAAAAGCCAATAAAGAGGCGAGGTTGGTGGAAAGGAAAGTTTGTTTTATTTTGGATGCTGGCAACTGGTGGGGAGGGTGTACTCCTGTCCAAAGGCCGACTCCCCCACCACCCCCCAACTGACAATCATTGGGCAAGAGCTTTTATAGACAGAGGGAGGGGGCTACATGCAGAAACAGCACAGTCAGCTCTGATAGTCCTCTTGAAATTGGTCATCTGTGGTCTGATCAACATCATCTTGGTTGTTTTAGGTACAGTTAATCTTCAATTCCAGGGTCAGTTTGTTCCCATTTCCTTGAGGCCAGTTCTCAGAATTGTGGCAGCTTATGTCTTGGCTATAGTCTAGTCATCATGTAGTTAACTTCTTCCGCCTGGTGGGGGTTTCAGTATCTATAAAACAGCTCACAGGATATGGCTCAGAATATTATCTATAGCCTTTGAGAAGGAACTAAAGGTCCTTGACTGCGCTTAATGACAACTATTATTATTTGGTCTCCTTCGACTTCCTTTGTTTCTGCATTTTCTCACTTCGCTGATTAAACTTATTCTTTGGCTAAATTTTTTCCACAGGCAAAAGGCAGGCAGAGGACATGGGGGAGAAGGACCATAGGGTCCTGTAAGGTTTCAATCTGTGAAATAGGTTAATAATACTTACCATGCAATGGTAATGGCTCAAAACTGACACATTCAAAATTACCTAGTAGATCAGCTAGCACAAAGTAGATACTCAAAATCACTCGTTTCCGTTTCTCCATGTTTGAAAACCTAGTATTTTCTTTTTTTTTTTTTTTTTGAAAACCTAATGTTTTCTTATTCTTCCAGAAAGTCTACAGTTTTGTCCTTACTGTCTAACTATTGGGCTGGCCAAAAAGTTCGTTCGGGTTTTTCCATAAGCTGTAACTTCTTTTCTTATGGAAAATCCTGAACGAACTTTTTTGCAAACCCAATAATTAATATACAAATGAAGAACCAATATTTTAGAGTTTTCCTGTATAAATGATTTTCTTGTCAGTGAAGAGCAAAGAAGAAGGTAGATTAGAAATTTGAAAAATTGTCAATTTAATACATCAGGATAATCTAGGGCTACAGAGTCACAGATTTCTTGCTCTAAGTCTCTTCATTCTCTTAGCTTCTAAATCTCATTTTCCATCTTTCAAACTCATCTTTAAAAAGTGAACTCACAAATGATATAATGTATTAGTCAAGCTGCTCTCTTAGGCATTAAGTTGAGAAATGGAAACTCTAATGGAAACTCAAGCATTGGAAAATGTATCCTCAGCATATACAGTTGTGTCCTTGGTGAAATATTTACCCATTCTCAATTTACAGTGTAATAAGCAAAAGACTAGTACTCAAAGAGAATAAACAAGTCTCCAAGATAGATTTTTCAATTTTTTATATTATTGTTCATGGACATTTATTTAAAAACAGAACATTTTATTTTAACCATCGTTATTATTTTTCAGTTCCAGCAGTGTGGTGTCCTGCTGGTTTCCTCACCTGATTGTCACAATTGGTTTCTGGTGTTGGGGTAGGGAAGGCAAACTATCATTTATGGACCTACAGTGTGTTGAAGGCTCTTTGCATTATCACACTTAATCCATTTGACCCTGAAGAGGACTGTGCAGAGCTGCACAGTGTTGTCTGACTCCAGGGTCTGTGTTCTCCACTTCATCATATTACCTCCAGGATTCTTTTGTGATCCTTGTCAGGACCTCTGGTGGAGCAAAGTAAACAGGAATGATTTCTTAGGAAGTGATATGAGTAATTTCAAGATATTTTCAACCGTGACAATCCTCTCTTAAAATAGAAGAATGGAAATCCATTTGTCAGAGGAATTCTCTAGTTGAGAAGAGGCAGAAAGGTATAAAGGGAGTATGGTAGACTAGAAATAGGACCCCAGCATCTGGGTCCTGGTTCCACTACCATATATCCCTTTGGGATCTGGGGTAAATTCTAAACTCTTTCTGAGCCCTGATTTCCTCTTGTATTAAAACAAAGATTTGGAAACATAAATCTCTAACTTCCCTTCAAGCTCTAGGATCTCGTAGTCTAAACTGAGTCTTCTTATATGACTCTTGTTAATGGTAAAACAATTCAGGCTTAAGAACAGTTATGTTAAGTACACTAGCCTTTTAAGAGCTTAATTTTGGTTATGTATAATAATGGGTTTAACAAAAACCAGAAATGACGAAAGACGGGTAGCTGAAACCCTCATTTATCTTCTCCTGAGACAAGGGGTTGGCAGTTTGCCAGACAAAGTTTATTGTCTAGCAACATGCCAGAAAAACAGCGTGGGTTTGGTAGCACAGAAGGTACAGCCACTTTGGGATTTTTTGCTTCCATACTGTAATCAGATTGTCCCAGTCCCAGTGGGCATGGCCTTAGAGTGAGTTGAGCAGTGGTCATCTCCTAAGTTTAAGCTGAGAACCATATGCTACAAGGTACCTCCTGCTCAGTGACTAATGAGTTGCATGAGTGGTTGTGGTTACTAGGAGGCAGAGGGGGGAATAATCCCTCAATGGTAAAGATGTTGGAGAAGGTTAGAGGTCATTCTGTAGAGGTAACTGGAAGACCGAACCTTCTTTGAAGGTTGAATAGGACCCAGATAAATAGAGAAGAGTTTGGGGCTAATAGGGTAAAATGAGATAAAGAACGTAGAGCAGCTGAGAAAAATGAATAATTTAATTTAGCACAGGCAAGTCAGATACAGAGGCCTTCTGAACTAAACCCAGAATTTCTAGGCTTTAAAGAAATGTAGAGTTATGCAGATGAGTCACAGTAGACAGATTAAAATTTTTTCAATTCCATTTCTTTATGTGAGTCACTTTGGTTCACTGACAATAAAGGTAATAACCAAATTGCTTATAAACTTGCTTTTTTCAAACTGGTTTTACAGACACCACTCTGAAGAGGGTAACTGATACCTTCACAGGAATGTGCTTGCCTTTGACCAATTCGTTGGCATTAGGGTCTCCACAGAAAATAATGCTATTAAAAGTTTCATGTGGCAGTTGGATCTTGGATTTTTTTGGCCTCAGCTGCCTCTATCAATTCATTACAAGGAAGCCATGTTCTCCTTCTTAAACTCTTTGAGCTTAAAGTACAAGCTGTCCAATTGAATGAGATGTGTGGGACCATTTTCAAGTCTAGAAGCACTTTACAGTGCTCCTGAGTATATGGCATCCCGCTGGGGTCATGTCATTCATCAACTGAGGATAATGACAAAAAATAGGGCTCTAATAGCTTCACTGTGGATAGGTCCAAGTACAACATCAACATCTTCCTCTGCCTGTTCACACATACCAGTCATAAAATAATTTGCATGTAAAACAGTATTTTTCTTTAAATTTATTATTATTTTTTTGGCTGCACTGGGCCTTCGTTGCTGCGCACAGGCTTTCTCTAGTTGTAGTGAGTGGGGGCTACTCTTTGCTGCTCTGTGTGGGCAAGGGCTTGCACCATGTGGAGCACGGGCTCTAGGTGCGTGGGCTTCAGTAGTTGTGGCACGTGGGCTCAATGGTTGTGGCTTTCAGCCTCTAGAGCGCAGGCTCAGTAGTTGTGGTGCCTGGACTTAGTTGCTCTGTGGCATGTGGCATCTTCCCAGACCAGGGCTCAAACCCGTGTCCCCCGCATTGGCAGGTGGATTCTTAACCACTGCACCACCAGGGAAGTTCAAATAGTATTTTTTTCAAACTACTCCAGTATCACAAGAATGATCTCCCTATGGAAACAGCAGTAAATAAGTATTATGTAGACTCTATGGGCTTTAGTTTGGAGTCTTTGTTCATGTTAACATTCTTATTTTTGTCATAGCTGATTTCTTCTAACTCTAGGCCAGTTAATATTCATGCATAATCTATGCCTTTTGAATTTGACTAGCTAAGGAGAACTTCCGGATTTTTTTTTTTTTTTTTTTTGCCTATTTAAAAATCAAGATTTGTCATCAGTAACTTAGGGAAACTTTTCTCACCAATGTTTCCATCATATAAGATGCTAAAGTAGTATTTTAGAGCTTAAGAATTGGTCTTTGGAGCCCAAACTCTTTAGTTATTCAAAGAATCATGAAGTTCTCCCCTCCTTCCCTTCTTCTTTCAACCACAACAAAATTCAGCATGGCATGTGTATACATTTTAGCAAGCAAGGCATGGGGAATTCAAGACAAATGATCTCCAAATCTCTGCCTTTAAGGAATGCAGAGTCTAAGGGAGTTAGACCTAAATAAGTAATCATGTAGGCCACATGTCAGCTGAGTTACCCTGGCCATTAAGATTCAATGAGTTTGCTTCCAGTCCTAATCTGTAAGCAGTGATAGCCTTCAGTCCCTTCCAATGCTTCCAAAAGAATTGTCTGGGGAGGAAGGAAAAGGGAGGAGGGGGGCGGTTAGGATGACACATACGTTCCCTCTCATCACTTCTGGCTGCATCTTGCTGTTCCATACATAATGTTCCTGCATCATATTGCCCAAGCTGTGGGACATGACCCCTTTAGCCCCTGAAAATTTCATGCACACAAGACATTTGTTTGTACAGTGGACTTTAAGGTTTGAGATGATGGAGGGGTTTTACACTGTACATTACATGTCCTCCTCTCTCTGTAAATACCCTATTTGTCCATCTTTCAGGCCCCCACCCTATTAACACAGAAGAGAGAAGCTTAACAGAATTGTAGAAAGTAAGGGATGAAATGAAGCATGAAGGATGAATAAACACTGGCCAGATTCTGGGGCACATCACAGCAGTGAGGGAGCCTTTTCTTCCTTTAATTAAGTGGAGCCCTCCACCTTCTCCATCTCTGCTCCATGCTCTCCTATCCGTGGACTCTACAATGTGTCTGCCCAGCCACCACCAGCTACTCCTGCCTCACACTTCAGTGGTACCCAAAACTGTAGGGACTGAAATTTTCTATTTTGCTTCTTCTCTTCTCTAGTACCCATAAAGGAAAGGGAGCATTATAAAGAATTATTGATATTGAGTTATGTCACTTCTTTTAGAAAGCAATCATGGCTGTTTTAAGTATTATATTTTTCCCTTTTAAAATTGCAATACAGTCTAACCTAATCCAACCCTAGATCAAGGTGTTCATATGCTCTCATACAAGGGATAATGGATTCTTTACTTCCCATCCTAAGCCATGACTCTAAAAGTATAAACAGTAGTCATGTTCCATACCAGGAGCAGACTTCAATGACTACTAAAAAGTTCATCCTTAAATGAAAAATAAGTACTATTGAATACAGAATTCTATCACTGTTTAAATACTGTTATTTTGTTGCATCATAGTCAACAGATACTCATTCACCTCTTAACAATAGTGAAGGTAACTTTAAGTTAAAAAAAAAAAGAGTCTTGTTCTCCAGGAATTAACATTCTAAAAGAAACTTGTTTTCTGAAGTAAATCCAAAATGCCAGAATTGTAAAGTCAAAGGAATTAAAGAGAAAACTTGAGAACTGAATAGCTTACAATATCACTTCTCAAATATTCATGTTGTAAGGGCCACTTAAGAATGAAATGATAATGGAGACATACAAATCATTCCCTAATCTTATTTTAACCTTCAGGTTCAAACTTCTTATAGAACTAGTGAAGTGCTAAGTACTTCATTAATAGTTATCTTTTCACATAATACTGTTTACCCCACAATTGGAAATACTTCTCAAGAGTAAAATGACCAAATTGAAGAAAAATACAAGTTTTAGAAAGGAACACATTTTAATGTATTATTTAAAGTTGTTTTTCATTCTAAATCATGTTAAGTTACTTCTAAAGATGGCCATCATCAGTTCTTTCCTTCTCTGCACCTATGTGCCATTTCCACATCAGAAGATAGTCAAATTTACCCTCCCTTGAATTTGGCCTTGGCATTAAGTTCTTATTTGACCAATAGACTAAGTTAGAAATAAAATCACAGCATTTCCAAGGTCATAAAAATGCCTACACCTTACACCTGGGGATCATGGAATACTCTTCTTGGGATGCTCTTGGAACCCACCTGCCATACTGTGAAAGGTCCAAGCCACATTGAAAGACCACATTTGGAAGCTTCAGAAGACAGTGTTTTAGCTGAACTTCCTACCAATAGCTGGCCATGTGATCGAGGTATCCTGGTTGTTGAGCCCATTTGCGCCTTCAGATGACTCCAGCCCCAGCTACCATGTACCTGCATGGGAGGCCCTGAGCAAGAATCATCCAGTTGAGCCAGTCAACCTATAGAACCATAGAGATAATAATTAATTGTTTTAAGCTGCTAAATTTTATTTTATTTTAAAATTTTTATTGGAGTATAGTTCATTTACACTGTTGTGTTAGTTTCAGGTGTACAGCAAAGTGAATCAGTTATACATATACATATATCCACTCTCTCTTTTTTTTAGATTCTTTTCCCATATATGCCATTACAGAGTACTGAGTAGAGTTTCCTGTGCTATACAGCAGGTTCTTATTAGTTATCTATTTTATGTATAGTAGTATGTATGTGTCAATCGCAATCTCCCAATTTATCTCCCGCCCTTATCCCCTGGTAACTGTAAGTTGGTTTTCTACATCTGTGACTAAATGTTAGGATGCTTTGTAATAGAGCAATAAATACGAATAACAGAAATAAAAATGTTTTGAATAGTTCATTTATTCTTTCTTTTTTTCCCACTTTTTGCAAGGTCTTTATGAACCAGGTACAAAGCTAGGTGCTACTACCAAACGTAAGGTAGATAGCTAGTGGGAAGCAGCCGCGTAGCACAGGGAGATCAGCTCGGTGCTTTGTGACCGCCTGGAGGGGTGGGATAGGGAGGGTGGGAGGGAGACGCAAAAGGGAGGGGATATGGGAACATATGTATATGTATAACTGATTAAATTTGTTATAAAGCAAAAAAAAAAAAAGAAAAGCTAGGTGCTAGGGATTCAAAGATGAGTGAGATATAAGCTGTAAGGCCTAAGATATTTGCTTAAGGAACTTGGCACCTAGTTCGGAATACAGACAAAGGAACAGAAAAATATTACACAATATGATGTATGCTGTCATAAAAATGTGTGTGGCTCCTGTGGTATCACTTAGCCTTGAGAAAACTAATCAGTTTTCTGGAAAGTGAGACTTGAAAAATGAACAGGAGATAACAAGGCATTTAGGTAGAAGGAACCACCTGAACACTAGTATGGAGAGAAGATGGCATGGGGAACTCTGCTGCAATTGCAAATTGTTCAGCAAGGCTGGGGCATAGATATGGGGGCTAAATGGGAAGAGATGTGGTTGGAAAGATTGTCAGAGAGCTCAAAAAAGTCCCGTGTTCCATCGAAGGAGTTTGGATTTTATTCTTCAGTGCTAAATTCTAGCCATGTTGACCCTTCTGTTTTTTATTTTATCTAATTGTCCTTCAATAATTAAAAAGTAATCGAACTCCTCTGGTGGCTGTATTGAAGGATTTTGAAGAAAGGCAGAGAGTCACGTTATCCAATTTGTAATTCAGGATGATGGTATCAGATATAGATTGGTGGTGTGGTAGAGAAGGCAGGATTATATGTAGAGAGACTATTTAAGAGTCTGTTCTAGTAACTTGGGCATGACAGTGGGAGTGAGAGTGAAGAGAAGGAGAGGGATACAGGATATGCTAAGCAAGTAGAACTTGGATGTTGAATTTGATAAGACAAGGGAGAGGGAGGAATCCAAAACAAGTTCCAGATTTCTAACTTGGACAAATGAGTAGATGATGATGTCATTCACTGAGGTGTGGTGAGGGGATAATGGTGAACAGTTTTGAATGTATTGGATTTAAAGCATATATTGGGCATTCACGTGGAGATGTACAGTAGAAAGTTGGATGCATAGCTCTATAGAGTAGAAGAGGAATCCAAGTTGAAGGTCTAGTGTAGAAGATCATCAGTATACAGAAAGGGCCTGAAGCCATGGACGTAAATGTGCACTGAAGAGAAATGTGCACTATGTTAGTAGAGTTTAAGCATGGAACTTTGGGGAATGGCAATATTTAAGGGATAGTTAGAAGCCTGTAATGGGAATTGAGAAGAAGTAGGCAGAGAGGTATGAGGAAATCATGTATAAAAAGCTAAGGAGGAGAGAGTTACAAAAGGAAAGAGGTGATGAGTGATTGGATTGATCCAGTGGCATGATTTTCAGGGCAGGTGCAATGGATTCATAAATTGGCATGGGAGTTGAGACTATTAACCAAAGAGTAGTGAGAGTTTTAGCTCACAGAAAGCAAGGATCAGAGGGCTCATTGAGTTGGAAGAATGTGTATTAAAAAGAGAAAGCTGGAAGGATTGTGGTCAGAAAGAGATGCTGTTCAGATTAGGGATGAGCTGGATTTTCCCTATGGACATGAAATACACACAGGATGATGTAGGACTTCTGAAGAGATTGTAAGGTATCGATGGGATGACATTCTTGTATCAGGAGATAAGAAGACTCCATAGATGAAAAGCGTGGAGAATGACATAGCTGCACTGCATGAGCCACAATGGAAGAGATAAAGAAATGATATAGAGAAGGGATTAACTCTGAGGCATGGAGCAGGTAATAGCTGAGTGGGGCTTTTCAGGATCAGTAGGAGTTCTCCAGGCAGATGAGGAAGATTAGGGAGGGCATTTCAGATAAAATCAATAACAGCTGCCACGGTTTAAATTCTTTTTCAGCACAATATCTCCCAGGAGCTATAGCCCATATATGTACACCCTACTTCCTACTTTTCCTCTTTTTTTTCCAGACCATGACCATTCTGGAAATGAAATCTTAGGGAATTAAAATAATCCTATATCCTGGATACCCAAGCAGGTTTTACTTAAAACGTGCCCAATTTTGCCATTTGTACAGTCTGGATAACCCTGTTATCATTATTTTTCAAGGAAAAATGGTAAAAGTTAAAGATAATTCTGTGGAGCTCTTAATATATCTTTGAAGAAGTGCCACTTTTATGACTTTGCAGGAATTGACATCTTAGAATCCATTATTTCTCCATGACCCATATTCCCTTTCTATTCTTCTTTGGGAGTGAGTGTAATTTTAGGAAGATCAAGGCCTTAAAGCCAAGACAGAGCTGGTGTTGATTCTTGCTAACAACATATACAACCTGTGTGATATTTAGCACTTAACTTTTCTGAGTTGCCATTTCCTCCTCTGTGAAATATGGATAACATGCCTATCTCCCAGACTTATGAGGATAAAATGAGATCATGTCAATAAGATATATGACATGAGTAGATGCTCAGTAAGTTTCCTCTTCCTGGCTCTCTCTCAATCACCCTTGCTTCTCCCAACTCTTTTCCTGTGCCAATTTCTTTTAAGCACTTAGATGCTGACCTTTTCTTTCTCTTAATCCATTGACTCCTCTATAGTTCTCTATCTCCTACCTGCCACATCCTCCCAGAAATGCATCACAGTTTCCTGAAATCAATTAACTTTCCTAGAATCTTGACTTCCAGCAGTCAACACCAAAAGAAAAAGAAAGATCCAAAACAAAAAGGAGTGGAGTGGGGGGTAATCTCTTTTATACTGAATGGTTTTAAGAATGGAATCTTGGAGACAAGGGCAGAACATGATCATGGAATGGAAAACAAAGAGAACAAATACAAGAATGTAGAAGAGACACCTTAACAGTAAAACTCAGAGCAGCAAAGGATCCTGCCATGTTTGGCTGAAGTTGAGTGATACCTGATGACAGTTTGTTTGTACTCTAACCACCTTTCTGAAACTAATGTTCTTTAAATAGGAGGAGCAAAATCTTTTAATAATGAAATAGTGGTTTGTCACATGCTCTTTTTATATTTTCATGAAAATGAAATCCATATTTTAAATTTCTCTTCCTTCCCAGCCTTTTTTAAAAAAATTGGAGTATAATTGCTTTACAATGTTGTGTTAGTTTCTGCTGTATGATGAAGTGAATCAGCTCTCTCTCTCTCTCTCTCTCTCTCTCTCTCTCTCTCTCTCTCTATATATATATATATATATATATATATATATATATATATACACACACATATATCCCCTCCCTCTTGGACCTCCCTCCCAACCCCATCCCCCCATTCCACCCATCCAGGTCATCACAGAGCAATGTGAGCTCCCTGTGTTATACAGCAGGCTCCCGCTAGCAATCTTTACACATAGTAGTGTATATATATCAATCCTAATCTCCCAGTTCATCCCACACTCCCCTTCCTCCACTGTGTCCACAAGTCCATTCTCTATGTCTACATCTCTATTCCTTCCCTGCAAATAGGTTCACCTGTACAATTTTCTAGATTCCACATATATGCATTAATATATGATATTTGTTTTCCTCTTTCTGACTTACTCTGTATGACAGACTCTAGGTCCATCCACATCTCTACAAATGACCCAATTTCATTCTTTTTTATGGCTGAGTAATATTACATTGTATATATGTGCCACAACATCTTTATCCGTTCTTCTGTTCATGGGCATTTATGTTGGTTCCAGGTCCTGGTTATTGTAAATAGTGCTGCAATGAACATTGGTTGTGCATGAGTCTTTTTGAATTATGGTTTTCTCAGGGTATGTGCCCAGTAGTGGGATTGCTGGGTCATATGGTAGTTCTATTTTTAGTTTTTTAAGGAACCTCCATAATGTTCTCCATAGTGGCTGCATCAATTTAATTCCCACCAACAGTGCAGGAGGGTTCCCTTTTCTCCACACCCTCTTCAGCATCTATTGCTTGTAGAATTTTTTTTTTTTTTTTTTTTTGCGCGGTACGCGGGCCTCTCACTGCTGTGTCCTCTCCTGTTGTGGAGCACAGGCTCCGGACACGCAGGCTCAGCAGCCATGGCTCACGGGCCCAGCCACTCCGCGGCATGTGGGATCTTCCTGGACTGGGGCACGAACCCGTGTCCCCTGTATCAGCAGGCAGACTCTCAACCACTGCACCACCAGGGAAGCCCTGCTTGTAGATTTTTTGATGATGGCCATTCTGACCGGTGTGAGGTAATATCTCATTGTAGTTTTGATTTGCATTTCTCTAATAATTAGTGATGTTGAGCATCTTTTCATGTGCCTCTTGGCCATGTGTGTGTCTTCTTTGGAGAAATGTCTATTTAGGTTTTCTGCCCAATTTTGGATTGGGTTCTTTGTTTTTTTGATATTGAGCTGCATGTACTGCTTGTATATTTTGGAGATTAATCCTTTGTCTGTTGTTGCATTTGCAAATGTTTTCTGCCATTCTGAGGGTTTTCTTTTCATCTTGTTTATGGTTTCCTTTGCTGTGCCAAAGCTTTGAAGTTTCATTAGGTCCCATTTGTTTATTTTTGTTTTTATTTCCATTACTCTATGAGGTGGGTCAAAAAAATCTTGCTGTGATTTATGTCAAAGTGTGTTTTTCCTATGTTTTCCTCTAAGAGTTTTATGGTGTCTGGTCTTATATTTAGGCCTTTAATCCATTTTGAGTTTATTTTTGTGTATGGTGTTAGGGCATGTTCTAATTTCATTCTTTTACATGTAGCTGTCCAGTTTTCCATCACCACTTCTTGAAGAGACTGTCTCTTCTCCATTGTATGTTCTTGCCTCCTTTGTCATACATTAGGTGACCATAGGTGCATGGGTTTATCTCTGGGCTTTCTATCCTGTACCATTAATCTATATTTCAGTTTTAGTGCCAGCACCATACTGTCTTGATTACTATAGCTTTGTAGTATAGTCTGAAGTCAGGAAGACTGCTTCCTCCAGCTTCTTTTTTCTTTATCAAGATTGCTTTGGCTCTTCTGGGTCTTTTGTGTTTCCATACAAATTGTAAAATTTTTTGTTCTAATTCTGTGAAAAAATGCCATTGGTAATTTGGTAGGGATTGCATTGAATCTGTGAATCGCTTTGGTTTGTGTAGTCATTTTCACAATATTAATTCTTCCAATCCAAGAACGTGGTATATCTCTACATCTGTTTGTGTCATCTTTGATTTCTTTCATCACTGTTTTATAGTTTTCTGAGTACACATCTTTTGCCTCCTTAGATAGGTTTATTCCTAGGTATTTAATTCTTTTCACTGCCATGGTAAATGGGATTGTTTCCTTAATTTCTCCTTCTTAACTTTCGTTGTTAATGTATAGGGATGCAAGTGATTTCTGTGCATTAATTTTGTATCCTGCAACTTTACCAGATTCGTTCATTAGCTCTAGTAGTTTTCTGGTGGCATCTTTAGGATTCTCTATGTATAGTATCATGTCATCTGCAAACAGTGACAGGTTTACTTCTTCTTTTCCAATTTGTATTCCTTTTATTTCTTTTTCTTCTCTGACTGCTGTGGTAAAACTTCCAAAACTATGTTGAATAATAGTGGTGAGTGTGGGCAACCTTGTCTTGTTCCACATTTTAGAGGAAATGCTTCCAGTTTCTCACCATTGAGAATGATGTTTGCTGTGGGTTTGTCATATATGACATTTATTGTGTTGAGGTAGGTTCCCTCTATGCCCACTTTCTGGAGACTTTTTATCATAAATCAGTGTTGAATTTTGTGAAAATATTTTTCTACATCTATTGAGATAATCATATGGTTTTTATTCTTTAATTTGTTAATACAGTGTATCACATTGATTGATTAGTGTGTATTGAAGAATCCTTGCATCCTGGGATAAACCCCACTTGATCATGGTGTATGATCCTTTTAATGTGTTACTAGATTGTGTTTACTAGCATTTTGTTGAGAATTTTTGCATCTATGTTCATCAGTGATATTGGTCTTAATTTTCTTCCTTTCTTTTTTTTTGTCATATCTTTCTCTGGGTTTGGTATCAGGGTGATTGTGGCCTTATTGAATGAGTTTGGGAGTGTTCCTTCCTCTGAAATTTTTTGGAAGAGTTTGAGAAAGATGGGTATTAGCTCTTCTCTAAATGTTCGATAGAATTCACCTGTTAAGCCATCGGGTCCTGGACTTTTGTTTGTTGGAAGATTTTTAATTGCAGTTTCAATTTCATTACTTGTGATTGGTCTCTTTATATTTTCTATTTCTTCTTGGTTTTGTCTTGGAAGGTCATATCTTTCTACGAATTTGTCCATTTCTTTCAGATTGTCCATTTTATTGGCATATAGTTGCTTGTAGTATCCTTGATCCTTTGTATTTCTGCAGTGTCAGTTGTAATTTCTCCTTTTTCATTTCTAATTTTATTGATTTGAATCCCCTCCCTTTTTTTCTTGATGAGTCTGGCTAAAGGTGTATCAATTTTGTTTATCTTCTCAAAGAAACAACTTTAGTTGTATTGATCTTTCCTATTGTTTTCTTCATTTCATTTATTTTTTATCTGATCCTTGCTGGATAGAGTAATCTTGATTATAGGTTCTTCCCTTTCATCATTTTAATTATATCCTGCCAGTCTCTTCTGGCCTGCAGATTTTCTGCTGAAAAATCAGCTAATAACCTTATGGGGATTCCCTTGTATGTTATATGTTACTTTTCCCTTGCTGCTTGTAATATTTTTTCTTTGAATTTAATTTTTGTTAGTTTGATTAACGTGTCTCGGCATGTTTTTCCTTGGGTTTATCCTGAATGGGAGTCTCTGCACTTCCTGGACTTGACTTTTTCCTTTCCTATCTTAGGGAAGTTTTTGACTATAATCTCTTCAAATATTTTATCAGACCCTTTCTCTTTCTCTTCTTGAGAGGCCCCTATAATGCAAATGTTGGTGAATATAATGTTGTCCCAGAGGTCTCTGAGACTGTCCTCATTTTATTTTTTCATTCTTTTTTTCTTTATTCTGCTTCTCAGCCGTTATTTCCACCATTGTATCTTCCAGGTCACTTATTCGTTTTTGTGTCTCAGTTATTCAGTTATTGATTCCTTCTAGTGTATTTTCCATTTCAGTTGTTGAGTTGTTTATCACTGTCTGTTTGTTCTTTAGTTCTTCTAGCTCCTTGTTAAACATGTCTTATATTTTATTGATCTGTGCCTCCATTCTATTTCCAAGATTTTAGATCGTCTTTACTATCATTGTTATGAATTCTTTTTCAGGTAGGTTGCCTATTTCCTCTTCATTTTTTTGGTCTTGTAGGTTTTTATCTTGTTCCTTCATCTGTAACATAATTTTTTCATCTCATTTTTTTTTATGGGTGGAGCTGTGTTCCTATCTTGTTGGTTGTTTGACCTGAGGCATCCAGCACTGGAGTTTGCAGGCAGTTGGGTGGAGCTGGATCTTGGTGCCAAGATGAGGACCTCTGGGAGACCTCACACTGAGTAATTTTCACTGAGTCTGAGGTTCTCAATTAGTCTAGTGGTTTGGACTCCGCGCTCCCACCACGGGAGCTCAGGCCTGACCCCTGGCCCCATTGTGTGGGGATGCCTCCAATCCCCTTAGGTGTCCGAGGTCCCCCACCAATGCCAGGTCAGTGCCCTAGTTGTGAGGAGACATGAACTCCACATCCTCCTACTCTGCCATCCTGACTCTGCCCCTGCCAGCCTTGTTTTATATTTTATCTCCTACAGAGGTTTGCATCCAAGAAAAACTGGGACTCTTGAACCAGTTCCCTATTTATACTTTCTGAACAGAGTAGCACATTGTCTTTAGGTGAATGATGCTCTCTGGGTTGTGCAACACAGTTTCCTGGAGAATCACTGAGGCTGGTCTGGGTCTTGAGACAGAGGACACTTAAATCTTCAGAACTGCCAAACTTCAGTGGCTCCTTCACCTTTTCCTGTTAATGATTATAAAACATGGTGCACATTTCTAGTCAACTATGCTGGAACAGCAGAAAAAGAAGTTTGTAATATAGTTGACAAGTCCCTCAGAACAGGTAATTCATAAAAGAAGAAATATAAATAGAACCTATGAGAGGATATTCAATGAACCTATGAGAGGATATTCCGTCTCTCTGGTAATGAAAGCAATGCCACCTAAAACAGCAAGGATGAGCCATTTAAACTGATAGCATAGAATAGTAACCATCATTGGCATGAATGTGAAGGAAGCCTGGAAGAGAATAGACCCCAATGGCAATGCTGGTTATTACTGGACAACGTGACCATGGATGATTTTCTCTTCATTTTTTATATATGTCTGAATGCCTTCCTATCTGCCCACCCCTCCCAATAGATACACTCACATAATAATCGTGTCTAACTGGGAAATTCAATAGGGAAATGATCTAATATAATGTATGTTTAAAACTTTTAAAAGAAAAATGTTAAATAGGCACCAAAGTAGAGAGAACAATTTAAATATCCCTCCTGAGTACCCATCTCAAGATTTGATAGTTAGTCAATATTTTTGCCTGTCTTCCCTCCTCCCCTCCTTCCATTCTTCCTTTCCCTTCCTTCTTTCCTTCCTTTTCCCCTAATTTATTATTTCTTTCCTTTCTTATTTTTTTCCCTTTTGGTGCTTTGTTAAAGCAAATCTCTCTCATGTCATCTTAACTGTAAATATTTCAATATATATTCCTTTTATTTTTTAAATTTTAAAACTGTTTTTAAAATTGTTATTTTATATTGGAGTATAGTTGATTTACAATGTTATGTTTCAGGTGTACAGCAAAGTGATTCAGTTATATATATATATAAATCTATTCTTTTTCATATTCTTTTCCCATATAGGTTATTACAGAATATTGAGTAGAGCTCCCTGTGCTATACAGTAGGTCCTTGTTGATTATCTGTTTTTTTTAATGTAAATTTATTTATTTATTTTTGGCTGCATTGGGTCTGTTTTGCTGCACATGGACTTTCTCTAGTTGCAGCGAGTGGGGGCTGCCCTTTGTTGTGGTGTGCAGGCTTCTCATTGCAGTGGCTTCTCATGTTGCAGAGCACAGGCTCTAGGTGCACAGGCTTCAGTAGTTGTGGTGCGTAGGCTCAGTAGTTGTGGCGCGTAGGCTCAGTAGTTGTGGCTCGTGGGCTCTAGAGCACAGGCTCAGTAGTTATGGCACATGGGCTTAGTTGCTTGGTGGCATGTGGGATCTTCCTTGACAAGCGCTTGAATCCGTGTCCCCTGCATTGGCAGGCAGAGTCTTAACCACTACGCCACCAGGGAAGTCCCTATCTCTTTTATATGTATTCATGTGTATATGTTAATCCCAAATTAGGAGTTTGGGATTAAGATAGAATCTTTTTTTGTCTTTTGAAGTTTTTTACTATGATTTTTTTTGCCATGCAAACATCTTAATTTTAAAAAAAATTTTTATTGGAGTATAGTTGATTTAAAATGTTGTATTAATTTCAGATGTACAGCAAAATGAATCAGTTACATATACATATACATATATCCACTGTTTTTTAGATTCTTTTCCCATATAAGCCATTACAGAGTATTGTGTAGAGTTCCCTGTGCTTATATATTCTTTTTTTTTTTTTTTTTTTTTTTTTTTGTGGTACGCGGGCCTCTCACTGTTGTGGCCTCTCCCGTTGTGGCGCACAGGCTCCGGACGCGCAGGCTCGGCGGCCATGGCTCATGGGCCTAGCCACTCCGTGTCATGTGGGATCTTCCCGGACCGGGGCATGAACCCGTGTCCCCTGCATCGGCAGGCGGACTCAACCACTGCGCCACCAGGGAAGCCCAATTCTTTTTAAAAGGGATATTTTCTTACATAACCACAATTCTGTTATCATGCCTGACAAAATTAACAAAAATTCATTAGTAACATCTAATTCTAAATGTACTTGAACATTTCCCCAATTATCTCAAAAAAGAGTTTTACATGGATTTATTTGGATCAGGACACAAATGAGGTCCAGTCATTGCAGCATTTGATTATAATGCCTTTTAAGTCTCTTTTAATTTGTAACAGACCCCACTCCTCCCTCCTTTTTTTTTTCTGCTCTTTGAATTGTTGAATAAACTAGGTTAGTTGTCCTGTAAATTGTACCAAATTCTTAATTTGTCTATTTGTTCTCCCACTGCTCTGCAAACTAGAGGTTAGACCTAAATGTTGATTAAATTCAGGTTTCACATTTTTTGGCAAGAATATTTCATAAGTGGTGCAGTGTATTTCTTATTGCATTACATCATGCAGTACATAATGTCTGGTTGTCTCATTTTAAGACATGCTAAAATTGATCAGTGGGTTCACATGGGGTAGCCTGATCCTTTCACTGTGAAGGTCCTCGTCATCCTCTCCTAATGGCTTTAGCATCTGTTGATGTTCATTGCCTGAATCAATTACTTCATTAGTGGTTGCAAATGGTGATGTTTTGATTTTATTAATCCTTATACATTTAATAACTACAATTCTTCTCTAAAGGTACAAAGTGTCTCATCAACTAGGGCTTTTTTGATTAATCTGAAATGTAGTTATACAGGACAGGTAGGGTAAGTGCATATTCCCTACCTTTGTCCACTCCAAAATTCTAGAAGCAACGACAAACAAGTGGCAAGAAATATTCATAATGTCCAGGTTGCGGCCTGTAAGTAACATTATACCCTCAAAGGAGCCAGGGTTTTGCAGAGAAAGGGCTGATTCCAAGTCTGAGGCTGGAAATAAGCAAGATGATGATAAGCCTTGTGGTACCAATAAGCAAAGAATCTATCAAAAAAAGGGGGCAGGGCTGTGTCATAAAGATCTAATTTGATCTAGGAGCTAGTATGAGGGACCTTCCCCAGGTGTAAGATGGGGCAATTTGAGAATCAAAAACAATGGCAACTGCAATTGACTGACTCATATTGAACATATTTTAAAAGTCTGTGAGTTCATAATGATACAAGCAAAAAATAAAAGCATGTAGAGAATCACAAACCACCAACCCAAACAAAAATCTATACATTGGTAGCCACTGCAGGAAAGTAGGACACAGACCACTTAACTCTGAAAATTAATAAATTAGAGAGAAAGAATGGTTATGTTTTAAAAGATCAGCATGACTGCTGTGTGAAGAGAAGGCTGTTGGAAGACAAGAGTGGAAATATAAGACTTGCACTGAAATCCAGGGACTGAGCAAATTGCCAGGAATATATAGATAAAAGAGCTAGTCCCTGACCTCCTGGAGCTCCCATTTCTGGTAGGCTGGATTGGCTTTTAACCAGGCAATTGTAATCAAGTGGGATATGTATAATAATAGGGGCAAGCAGAGGTGCCACTGGAATACACAGGGAGGGTATCAAGCCACCCTGGGAGCTCTAATCCAGAGGAAATGATACCCAAGCTGAGTCTCACAGCTTGAGCCAGAAGTAAAAAGTTGTCCTGCCTCAAAGCAACTCCAGAGCCAGTTGAAGCCTGATGGAACTGAGCCAGCAGTGGTCAGTAGTAACTCAGAACCTGCATAGGATTAACCTGGCAGGAGGAAGAAGGGAACACTGAGTCCAGCAGGGAAGGGAGTGGGGAAGATGGACTGAAATTTGACCCAGCCTAGCCACAGAAAAGATAAGGCTCAGCTCTCTTTTTTATTTATCTTCATCTCTCTATTATATGATCATTGCTTGTAATTGGGAAGGAGGTGCCATTTGGGAGAGATGAGAGGAGAACTAAGGGGAAAGATAAGGATGGGGTGGTAAATAGGAATGCAGAACAAATCACAGCTGTACTACATGGAAGATGAATTATACTATGTGCTGAGCTACACCACAGGAAAAGAGATGCTGTGTGTAATAGCTAAGATATGCTATGTTAAAGTCTTAAGCACTAGAGATGATATAAACATGGAAGACTCAAAAGCACATTAAGAGATAGCTAGTCAGATAGAGGCAGGAAACGGAGACAGTCAGACTCAGGCTCTGGAATATCAGGAAGATGATGTCAGAATAGACCCACAGTACCCAGAGGGTCTGCAAATGTCACAAATCCTCGGGAATGGACTGAATCAACCCTACCCACAGCAGGGTGAATAATATGGACTGACTCTATATGAACAAAAGCACAGGGAAGAGTTACAAACCAGTATCAAGCTGAAGTGGAAGGTTTAAGCAAATATTTCAATAATAGTTCACAATAACATTCAGTTCTGTCAAGAGTGCAGTACAACTGGTCCTTTCATGTACTGCTAGTGAGAATTAAATCAGTATAATCTTCCTGAAAAACAATTTAACAGTATGTTTAAGATCCTTAAAATGTTCTTATAGTTTGACCCAGAAATTGTATCTTTGAAAAATCTATTATCAGGAAAAAATCCAAAAAATATACAAGGATATACACATAAAGTATATCAAAATATTAGTATACAGAAAAATTGAAAATCTAAATTTCCACCAATAAGGGAATGATTAAGTGTGGCATATTTATAAATGGGCTATCATGCACGCACTAAATGTTTCCAAAGCTTTTAGTAACATGGGGAATGTTTATTATTGGAGGGTAAGTTAGAAAGTAGAAAATAAAGCTTGCATATTTTTTAGTTTTTAAAATCCTATAGAACATATATCTATAAGTAGGGAAATACAACAATATTATCTGTAATCAGTATGTGTTACTTTTAGAAGCTTTATTGAGATATAATTTACTTAGAAGCTTTATTGAGGTATAGTTTACATACAATAAAATTCACCACTTTAAATGTACAGTTTGATGAGATTTAACAAATGTTTATCTCCATGTAACCACTGCCACAACCAAGGTATAGAATATTTCGGTTACACTAAAATATTTCCTTATGCCCCTTTTCATTCCCTTCCTCTAACTCCCTGCCCCCTATCTGCTTTCTGTCACTATTTGCTTTTGCCTTTTCTAACATTTCATGTAAACAAAATTGTATACTGTATAGGCTTCTGTGTCTAGCATAATATTTCTGCAATTCTATGTTGTTGGATGTCTCATTACTTTGTTTCTTTGTGTTGCCGAGTGGTGGTCCATTGTGCAGGTGAATTACAATTTGGTTGTTTATTCACCAGTTATTGGATATTTGAGTTGTTTCAAGTTTCTTACCATCATGCATAAAGGTGCTATGAACATTTGTATACAAGTCTTTGTGTGGGCATATTTTTCATTTCTCTTGGGTAAATATGTAGGAATGGAATTAGTAGATTTTATGGTAAGTGTAAGCTTTGTAAGGAGCTGCCAAAATCTTTTTCAAAGTGGCTGTTCCTTTTGTAATGCATGAGAGATCCAGTTGTTCCATATCCTCACCAACACTTGGAATTGTTAATTGTTTTAATTTTAGCCATTCTAGTGGGTTTGAAGTGGTAACTCAGTGTGGTTTTAATATGTTTTCCTAATGACTAATGATGTTGAGCATCTTTTTGTGCACTTCTAAGAAATCTGTATATCTTCTTTGGTGAAGTCTATTCAAATCTCATCTCCCTGCTATTTATTGGGTTGTTTTCTTCTTCTTGTTGTTAGTGTTCTTTATATATTCTGGATATATAAAAGGTTATTTATGGGATATACATTTTGCAAATATTTTTCCCAGTCTGTGACTTTTCATTTTCTGAAGTGTCTTTTGAAGAGAAAAACTTAATTTTTTTTTTTTCTGTGGTACGCGGGCCTCTCACTGTTGTGGCCTCTCCCGTTGCAGAGCACAGGCTCCAGACGCGCAGGCTCAGCGGCCATGGCTCACGGGCCCAGCTGCTCTGCGGCATGTGGGATCTTCCCGGACCGGGGCACAAACCCGTGTCCCCTGCATCGGCAGGCGGACTCTCAACCACTGTGCCACCAGGGAAGCCCAAAAAACTTAAATTTTGATGAAGTCCAACTTATCAATTTTTTTCTCTTATAGTTCATACTCTTTGTGTCCTATTTTGGAAATCTTTGCCTAAGTCTAAATTACCAAGATTTTTTTCTTTCTATTCTTCTAGAACTTTTATAGTTTTAGCTTTTATGTTTACATTTAGATCTATGACCCATTTCAAGTTAATTCTTGTATATGGAGTGAAATAAGGGTTTTTGTAGATGCCTTTTTATCACGTTGAGGAAGCACCCTTCTATTCTTGGTTTTCTGAGTTTTTATCATGTGTGGGGTATTGAATTTTATAAAATGCTTTTTCTGAAACTATTGAGATGATTATTTATTTGACTTTTCTTTTTTTTAATCTATGAACATGGTAAATTACATTGATTACTTTTGACTCTAAAAGTGACCACTAAATTCAATTTTTCATGATGTATTATCATTTTTATATGCTTTGAAATTTGATTTTCTAAAGTTGCTGAGAATTTTCCCATCTATGTTATGAAGTCATTCAATCTGTACTTTTTTTTTTCCTCATAGTTTACTTTAATGGTTTTGATTTTGGGGCAGTATTAGCTTTAAAAGGAGTTGAGATGTGTTTCTCTTTTTATTTTCTGTAACAGTTTGTGTAAAATTAACATTATTTCTTCAAGAAATATCTTGTAGAATTAATCCATGAAATCATCTGGGCCTGGAGTTTTCTTTGGGGAAGGATTTTTAAAGATAAATTCAATTTCCTTCATAGATAAAAAGCTATTTGTGTTATCTCTTCTTGTTTTTGAGTGAACTGGGATTATTTGCTTTTTTAAAGAATTTTTTCAGCTTAATCTAAGTTATTGAATTTATTGGCATACAGCTGTTTATATAACCTTACTATTCTTTTAATGTGTATAAGAAGTATAGCAATGTTTCCTCTCCTGTTGATATCATCAAAATGTATCTCTTTTTGCTTCCTGATCAGTTTGGCTAGAGGTTTATCAGTTTTAATGACTACTGTTCTTATCTATTTTTCTATTTTCTATTTTTTATTTTTTCTGTTCTTTATTATTTCATGCCTACTATTTACTTTGGGTTTAAATTACATTATTTTAATCAGAAAAATCAATAAACAAAAAACAAATAAGACACCAAAGACACACTAAAATTATCTTTTTGAGGGGTATAAAAGTAAAAAAAATTCAGTTTGAATGGAAGGCTAGAGACTCTCCCAATCTTCGAGGATTACCAGCAATTCAATTAAATCAAATAAGTCACTATTTGCTTTCCTATAGAAAAAATGCTAGAGAATTATTGCCATTGGTATAGGGGACCAAGAAAACTAATTTATTTTAATTTCTCATGTTAATTAATATACTGCATATTCTTAATATAGCTTATGAAAATATTTTGCTTTTCTCAATTTAGAAAAAAAGAATAGGGAATTTTTTTTATCACTTACCACTTGAGAATATCTTGACAAAAACTGATGAACAACTGTGAAGTGCCCTGTGAATACAGCTTTGAAATGTAGTTGCCAATATGCTAATTAAGAATTCATCAGGAGTGTCGAGATTGGTTCAAGATGGTGGAGTAGAAGGATGTGATCTCACTCTCTCTTGCGAGAGCATCAGAATCACAACTAACTGCTGAACAATCACTGACAGGAAGACACTGGAACTCACCTAAAAAGATATCCCACATGCAAAGACAAAGGAGAAGCCACAGTGAAATGGTAGGAGGGGCACAATCACAATGAAATCAAATCCCATAACTGCCGGGTGAGTGACGTACAAACTGGAGAACACTTATACTACAGAAGTTCACCCATTGGAGTGAAGGTTCTAAGCACAACATCAGGCTTCCCAACCTGGGGGTCTGGCAACGGGAGGAGGAATTACTAGAGAATCAGACTCTGAAGGTTAGTGGGATTTGATTGCAGGACTTTGAAAGGACTGGGGGAAACAGAGACTCCACTCTTGGAGGGCACACTCAAAGTAGTGTGTGCATCGGGACCCAGGGGAAAGAGCAGTGACCCCGTAGGAGACTGAACCAGACCTACCTGCTAGTGTTGGAGGGTCTCCTGAAGAGGCAGGGGGTGGCTGTGACTAACCTTGAGGACAAGGGCACTGGCAGCAGAAGTTCTAGGAAGTAATCCTTAGTATGAGCCCTCCCAGAGTCCGCCACTAGTGCCACCAAAGAGCCGGGTAGGCTTCAGTGTTGGGTCGCCTCAGGCCAAACAACCAACAGGGAGGGAACGCAGTCCCACCCATCAGCAGACAAGCAGATTAAAGTTTTACTGAGCTCTGCCCCAGAGCAACAGCCAGCTCTACCCAGAACCTTTCCCTCCAATCAGGAAATGTGCACAAGCCTCTTAGAGAGCCTTATCCACTTATTAGCTGGACAGCAGAAACAAGAAGAACCAAAATGCTGCAGCCTGTGAAACAAAAACCACATTCAAAGAAATAAAGACAAGATGAAAAGGCAGAAGGCTATGTACCAGATGAAGGAACAAGATAAAACCCCAGAAAACCAACTAAATGAAGTGGAGATAGGCAAACTTCCAGAAAAAGAATTCAGAATAATGATAGTGAAGATGATCCAGGACCTTGGAAAAAAAATGGAGGCGAAGAGCAACAGGAAGCAAGAAATATTTTAAAAGACCTAGAAGAATTAAGGAACAAACAAACAGAGACGAATAATACAATAACTGAAATGCAAACTACACTAGAAGGAACCAATAGCAGAATAACTGAGGCGGAATAACGTAAAAGTGACCTGGAAGACAGAATGGTGGAATTCACTGCCGCAGAACAGAATAAAGAAAAAAGAATGAAAAGAAATGAAGACAGCCTAAGAGACCTCTGGGACAATATTAAATGCAACAACATTCACATTATAGGGGTCGCAGAAGGATAAGAGAGAAAGACCTGAGAAAATATTTGAAGAGATTATAATGGAAAACTTCCCTAACATGGGAAAGGAAATAGCCACCCAAGTCCAGGAAGCCCAGAGAGTCCCACAAAGGATAAATCCAAGGAGAAACACACCAAGACACATATAAATCAAACTATCAAAAATTAAATACAAAGATAAAATATTAAAAGCAGCAGGAAAAACCAACATATAACATACAAGGGAATCCCCATAAGGTTAACAGCTGATTTCTCAGCAGAAACTCTACAAGCCAGAAGGGAGTGGCATGACATATTTAAAGTGATGAAAGGGAAGAACCTACAACCAATATTACTCTACCCAGCAAGGATCTCTTTCAGATTTGATGAAGAAATCAAAAGCTTTACAGATAAGCAAAAGCTAAGAGAATTTCAGCACCACCAAACCAGCTCTACAACAAATGCTAAAGGAACTTCTCTAAGTGGGAAACACAAGAGAAGGAAAGGACCTACAAAAACAAACCCAAAACAATTAAGAAAATGGTAATGGGAACATACATATCGATAATTACCTTAAATGGGAATGGATTAAGTGCTCCAACAAAAAGACACATGCTCATTCAATGTATACAAAAACAAGACCCAGGGCTTCCCTGGTGGCGCAGTGGTTGGGAGTCCGCCTGCTGATGCAGGGGACACGGGTTCGTGCCCTGGTCCGGGAGGATCACGCGTGCCGCAGAGCGGCTGGGGCCGTGGGCCGTGGCTGCTGGGCCTGCGCATCCGGAGCCTGTGCTCTGCAGCAGGAGAGGCCACGGCAGTGAGAGGCCCACGTATGGTAAAAAAAAAAAAAAAAAAAAAAGATGCATATATATGCTGCCAACAGAGGATCCACTTCAGACCTAGGGATACATACAGACTGAAAGTGAGGGGATGGAAAAAGATATTCCATGCAAATGGAAATGAAAAGAAAGCTGGAGTAGCAATATTCATATCAGATAAAATAGACTTTAAAATAATAAAGAATGCTGCAAGAGACATGGAAGGACACTACATAATGATCAAGGGACCAATCCAAGAAGAAGATATAACAATTGTAAATATATATGCACCCAACATAGGAGCACCTCAATACATAAGACAACTGCTAACAGCTATAAAAGAAGAAATTGACAGTAACACAATAATAGTGGGGGACTTTAACACCTCACTTACACCAATGGACAGATCATCCAAACATAAAACTAAAAAGGAAACACAAGCTTTAAATGACACAATAGACCATAGAGATTTAATTGATATTTATAGGACATTCCATCCAAAAACAGCAGATTACACTTTCTTCTCAAGTGAACACGGAACATTCTCCAGGATAGATCACATCCTGGGTCACAAATCAAGCCTCAGTAAATTAAAGAAAATTGAAATCAGATCAAGCGTCTTGTCTGACCACAACATTATGAGATTAGAAATCAAATACAGGGAAAAAAACGTAAAAAACACAAACACATGGAGGCTAAACAGTATGTTACTAAATTACCAAGAGATCACTGAAGAAATCAAAGAGGAAATCAAAAACACCTAGAGACAAATGACAATGAAAATGCGACGAACCAGAATCTATGGGATGCAGCAAAAGTAGTTCTAAGAGGGAAGTTTATAGCAATACAAGCCTACCTCAAGAAACAAGAAAAATCTCAAATAAACAATCTAACCTAAAACCTAAAGGAACTAGAGAAAGCAGAACAAACAAGACCCAACATTAGCAGAAGGAGAGAAATAATAAAGATCAGAGCAGAAATGAATGAAATAGAAACAAAGAAAACAATAGCAAAGATCAATAAAACTAAAAGCTGGTTCTCTGAGAAGATAAACAAAATTGACAAACCATTAGGCAGACTCATGAAGAAAAAGAGGGAGAGGACTCAAATCAATAAAATTAGAAATGAAAAAGGAGAAGTTACAACAGACACTGCAGAAATACAAAGCATCCTAAGAGACTACTAGAAGCAACTCTATGACAATAAAATAGACAACCTGGAAGAAATGGACAAATTCTCAGAAAGATATAACCTTCCAAGACTGAACCAGGAAGAAATAGAAAATATGAACAGACCAATCACGAGTAGTGAGATTGAAACTGTGATTAAAACTCTTCCAACAAACAAAGGTGCAGGACCAGATGGCTTCACAGGTGAATTCTATGAAACATTTAGAGAAGAGCTAACACCCATCCTTCTCAACCTCTTCCAAAAAATTGCAGAGGAAGGAACACTCCCAAACTCATTGTATGAGGCCACCATCACCCTGATACCAAAACCAGACAAAGATACTACAAAAAAAGAAAATTACGGAACAATATCACTGATGAATATAGATGCAAAAATCCTCAACAAAATACTAGCAAACAGAATCCAACAACACATTAAAAGGATCATACACCATGATCAAGTGGGGTTTATCCCAGGGATGCAAGGATTCTTCAATATATGCAAATCAATCAGTGTGATACCCCATATTAACCAATTGAAGAGTAAAAACCATATGATCATCTCAACAGATGCAGAAAAAGCTTTTGACAAAATTCAACATCCATTTATGATAAAAACTCTCCAGAAAGTAGGCATAGAGGGAACGTACCTCAGCATAATAAAGGCCCTAATAAGTGGTGCTGGGAAAACTGGACAGCTATATGTAAAATAATGAAATTACAACACTCCCTAACACCATACACAAAAATAAACTCAAAATGTATTAGAGACCTAAATGTAAGACTGGACACTCTAAAACTCTTAGAGGAAAACATAGGAAGAATACTCTTTGACATAAATCACAGCAAGATCTTTTTTGATCTACCTCCTAATGTAGTGGAAATAAAAACAAAAATAAACAAATGGGACCTAATGAAACTTCAGATCTTTTGCAAAGCAAATGAAACTACAAACAAGATGAAAAGACAACCCTCAGAATGGGAGAAAACATTTGCAAATGAAACAACAGACAAAGGATTAATCTCCAAAATATAAAACAGCTCATGCAGCTCATATTTAAAAAAACAAACAACCCAATCCAAAAATGGGAAGAAGATCTAAATAGACATTTCTCCAAGCAGACATACAGATGGCCAAGATGCACATGAATAGCTGCTCAACATCACTAATTATTAGAGAAATGCAAATCAAAACTACAATGAGATATCACCTCACACTAGTTAGAATGAGCATCATCAGAAAATCTACAAACAACAAATGCTGGAGAGGGTGTGGAGAAAAGGGAACCCTCTTGCTCTGTTGGTGGGAATATAAATTGATACTACCACTATGGAGAACAGTACAGAGGTTCCTTAAAAAACAAAAAATAGAATTAGCATATGACCCAGCAATCCCACTACTGGGCATATACCCAGAGAAAACCGTAATTCAAAAAGACACATGCACCCTGATGTTCATCGCAGCACTATTTACAATAGCCAGGTCATGGAAGCAACCTAAATGCCCATCGACAGACGAATGGATAAAGAAGATGTGGTACATATATACAATGGAATATTACTCAGCCATAAAATGGAATGAAATTGGGTCATTTGTAGAGATGTGGATGAATCTAGAGACTGTCAAAGAGAGTGAAGTAAGTCAGAAAGAGGAAAACAAATATTGTATATTAACGCATATATGTGGAACCTAGAAAAATGGTACCGACGAACCGGTTTGCAGGGCAGAAATTGAGACACATACGTAGAGGGCAAACGTATGGACACCAAGGAGGGAAAGCGGCTGTGGAGGGGTGGTGGTGTGATGAAACGGGAGATTGGGATTGACATATATGCACTAATATGTATAAACTAGATAACTAATAAGAACCTGCTGTATAAAAAAATAAATAAAATAAAATTCCAAAAAAAAAGAATTTATCAAGAGTGTCAACATATTGACATTTAGAGTCTGCAATTTACCGAAGAATGATTGTTTCATAATTGAGATGCTCTTGTCATTTTCATCCACAGCAACAAATGTTTATAGGATGTCTGCCTGTGCAGGGCACTGGGCTAGCAAATATGTCCCTTTTCTCAAGGAATTCATATTTTCATTGGGAAATGGAGGCAGCGGAGGGCTGTGCAATACCCCCAGTATAAAGAGCTCAAGCTAGAGTGGCAGTAGTTAGATTGGAAAGGAAAATGTGTAAAACACTTTTCCAATGACTTGGAAAGGTATGATTTCAACACATTTTTACAAAATTAAAATGTTACTGATCTTCAATAAAAGGAAAAGTCAGGAGGATTTTGCATGTATAGATAAGATGCATGACAGAGAAGGAAGAAAAAAAGATGATTCAAATATTTTACCATTGAGTAATTTAGACAATGACACACCATGAAAATAGGGAAATCTGGAAGGGATGGGCTGATTGGGGAAGAAAAGTAATATATTTGGGGTAGGTTGGGGTAAGTTGAGTTTGAAGAGCAGGCAAGTCATCCAGGCAGAGATATCTAGCACAGGAATCAATATAGCGCTGAAACTTACAAGGAACCGTGAATGGAGGATATAAGTGGAGGTCAAAGTTAAGACTCTTTTTGGAATTCTCCTATTATAGCTAATCCTTTTTAGAGGACTGGTTTTGTCTTTAATTGCTCCATAATTAAAGAGAAGTCAAGTGGAATGCTTTGGAAAGGTTGATGAAAAGTTTTGGAAAAATCAGACTTATGAAGGAAGGTTTTGCAACACTAACTGCAGCAGCAGCCAACATTGATTTAATACTTTACTAAAAAGAATTTCCATTTGTTGAGTGCTTTCATTGTACTGGATTTTCCTATTCAGCCTCATGTAACAACATTAACAAACTGGGTAGGTAAAATGATGGAGGAAGCTTGTGACAGAATCACAGAACTGGAAAGAACCTTGGAGATTAGACCCAACGTTCATTTTACAGACAAGGAAATATGGTCCCAGGATAGTTAACTAATTTACTTTCTGAAGAGTTTGAAAAAGTATATCTTGTTATTTTGAATTAATCACAATCTTGTTTAAAGCCATAAATAAGGACTGTGCAACCTTACAAAATCCCTTCTGGATGTGTGAGTGTATTTTGGAATTTCATTTAGTAAGGGTGAAAGGATGATCTCTTATTCGTGGTTCAATCTTTGGCCCTACATCTGCTCTTTGCAGTGACTTAGATATTACCAAGCATATGGCTTCTTCTGGTACCTTGCATGCAACTACAGTAATCAAGCATTTCTGCTGTTCTAAACAGTGAGCAATTTTCTCCAGAGCCCGCATAGATCAGAACAATGCAGCCTATTTTGAGCTATTGTATTTACACTACTTAAGCTTCTTTTTCCTTCCAGATTAACATTTCCCAGACTGATTTCAGCCCAGAAGAAAATCTTTATTTTTGGAAAGTTCTAAAGAAAATCTGTTCAGCTATTTTTGAGTTTTCTGAGTGAGAAAAGTCAATGTTTTATTGCTCCTGAAAAAAGAAGTTTAAGTACTCTGATGCTTTGGATACCCAGATAATTAAAAACTGTCTTCTCATGGAAATTTCTAACTCAGCATGCATGTAGTTCTCAGCAAAAATCAGCCACTGTGCAGAATTTGACAATATTGGTCCTGTTTTAGTTTTCTATTGCTGCATAACAAATTACCACAAACTTTGCAGCTGAAGCAACATACATTTACTATCTCATTTTCCATGGGTGAAGTGTTTGGGCACAGCTTAGCCAGATCCTCTGCTCAGGCTTCATAGGCTGTAATCAAGGTGTCACCGGAGGCTGCAGTTCTCATCTGGGCGGTCCTCTTCCAAGTTCATTCAGGTTGCTGGTAGCATTCAGTTCCACGGATTATATGACTGAGGCAATGTTTCCTTGCTCTCCAGGGACCACCCTCAGCTCCTAGAGACCCCTGCCCTTCTCTGTAAGCAGCTCACAACATGGCTGTTTGCTTTCTTCCTTCAAAGCCAGCCAAGGAAGACTCTGTTTTTAAAGGCTCATTTGACTCAGTCAGCCTCCCCCCAGGATAAGATCAACTCATTTGCAACTTCAGTAACAACTGCAAGATCCCTTTGCCATGCAATGTAATAGAATCAGGAGAGTGATCGCTCATCATATTCTCAGGTTCCCATCACTCTCAAGGGGAGGGGATTACACAAGGATGAGGGTCATTGGATACCACCTTAGAAACCTGCCTACTACAGGTCCTAAAATAGAGTTGCTTCCAGTAGAGTAAAAACTTTCATTATATATTATTCTATCAAGTTCTGTATGAAATATGAATCACATTTGATCGGATAGCTGAAGCAAACCACAAACTTATCAGACCTCACATTTCCCCTCTTTGTGCTGCTATTTAAAAAATTAAGCTATGACACATTTTGAGAACATCTTCTCCCCTTTTAGACTTGTTATCCCTCTCTCACTTTGGGCACCATCTTAACTCCTGCTGACCCTGTCTTTTCTGCAGTGAGAGAAGCAACTAAGAAGAGAACGTGTAAGGGATTAAGTGACTTACATATTATTTTCCATGAGTATTTGCTTTTTAAAGAGGAGCACATAGCCACAGCCATATTACACTCAAAGTAAGTAGTTCTCGATGATAGAATTTCACCATCACCACACCAGGAAAAAAAAAAGGGCAAGGGAAAGGAGTCCTTCCTACTAATAATACTGTCTGACCCCTGGGTAAGTAGAGATACTGAGCTATGATGACTGTGGGTGTCCTAAATGGGAGGGACAGCTCAAAGCCCACTGCCTCACACCACCTTCTGTGGAGGGTCAAGGACATGGGTTGGCCAAGGAGACAATTAAACCACATTCCCAGATAGTGGAGCTTTCTGGTAATTGTGCAAACTGGCCTTTTTCTTGAGTAAATTTGTCTTTATTCACTTTAAAACCCATTAAAACAGTTTTCCTTGGGTTCAAATTTCCATGCCTCTACTAGCCCTAAATCACGATAAGATCCAGGGCCAGACTTGGAATGTGGGCACTGCTTGCTCTAGTGTGTTCTTAGGTTAAGAGCCAAAGAATCCTCTCAGCTCTGTACCATCCAGCCTGGCACACCTGTGCTGTGCATAAGGGCTTTAGCACATAAATCCTTGTAGAAGTAGACAATGTTGTGATCTGCCCAGAGTGCATTTTCTGCATATCTTCCCGTTAAGTCTGCATCGGAATTATCTGATTGAGGTACCCAGATTTGGGGAACTGGATATCTTCCTATCTCTTTTTTCACCAGGGGCATAAGATTGGCCCATTTTCTAAACCTCACTTCAGGAAACATCTGGTGCATGTCTTGACTGGGATGTAGTATCTGAAACTTGAATTGCGTTGAAAAATATCAGGAAGTGTGGCTGTATGACTGACTGTTACACGTTTCCCTAGTAGGGCTGGGGTTTGACTTTCAGAACCACCCCACTCAGAGAAACTTGTTTTAGAAGAATTGGTGGGCAAGGTTTCTGACCATTTTTCTGTATCTCTGTATGCAGTGTTGAGGTATTATTCTACTAGGAATCAACATTTCTGTCCCTGTAACAAATTATTAGTAGAGAGTTTCTGCCTACCACTTTCTATTTTGGTTGACTTCCTACCTTTAAGTCAGGAGTTGCATTTTTTAGTGATGTGCAAGGGAAAGCTTGCATGTCTCCTGCCATTGGCAGATCTGATATTTGGCAAGAACCCTTGAAGCACAACATATTCTACTTGCTTCAGTTAGACTCAAACTTAGATTTGAACATCCACCATATGTTAGGTGTTAGGGGAGATACAGAGATAAATTAGATACACATCCCTGCCCTCCAGCAGTTCCCCAGTAGATTTTTCCTCCTATAGCTCAGAGCAACAGTCGTAGTTTTCTGGGGAAAAGAAGAAGGGTCTGCTCCTCAGGCCTCATCTCTTTTAATTCTCTATTTGAATCAGAGTTGCTGCTCAAGACAGCTTAGAACTCTGACCTGGGGATAAGACCACTGAGGCATGAGAGTTCAGCAGCGCTTTGTTCATAAGTCAGCAATGACACAACATTGAGTTAAACCTTACTCGTTTGTCGGTCTATCCCAGTAAGCTATAAGCTTTTGCAATTAAAAATTGTGTATTACTCATTTCCGCGTTGCCCTCAACTGGAATGCTAACTGGCACATAAAGGGTATTTAACGTTAGCTGTTATCTTCATTGTTGTTATTTTTATTGGTTCTAAACACCACTTCCAAACTCATTGTGTGTGTGACTCTGGATGCTGCGTAGTTTGGGTGGTTCTATTAGGAGAACACTGGGTAATCTTTTGGTAACATGATAAGCAAGGGGAGACCTCATTTATGCCAGAGGGTCTTTTCAATCTCCCAGCTCAGTTTCAACCACCATACACGTGGTATAGCACTTTAGCTCTGTCGTGGATAAATTCTGTACGAGAGCATGGCAGAACCTGGGAGGATGCTGACTTGGCTCTATTTCCACCTTGTCTAATGTCTCCCCTTCCTCTTACCTCCCTCTATCGAATGCAGGTCCCTGGAAAGCCCAGGGGTGTTTGATTCAGCTCTTGTCATTTTCTTCAAGGCCAAAGTGTAAAAATTTCTATTATACCACCTACTTTACTCCCCTTTGTTCCTCCCAATGCTGAATTTAAAATGACATAAACCTTTAGAGTATTCACGGCATTTCAGCATTCTTTTTTTCTGGTATTTTCCCAAAGGCAAATGGAGACAGTGTATCCATCCTAATGTTTTCTTAACAAAATAGGTTAATTTCTAATTCTAAGGAACTGCCTCATTTCACCTATTCACTGAACATTTACAGTCCCTGAAGGATTCTGGAGGTTCCCCCACAGGGTTTCCAAGCACATTCAATTCAGTTCAACAAACATTCATTAAGTGTGCACTAAAGACCAGACCCGGGGTGAGATCTGGAAATGCAAAGATGAACCAGATGCTGTCCCTGCCTTTGAGATGCTCATAGTGTCGCTGGGAAGAACAGCATATGTAATCGGTTATGAAAGAACATTTCAAAGCAGAATTATGAAAGAACCACATGTCTGGGCAATGCTGAGCTATCATTCAGTGTGACTGGAGTGTAGAAGACTTGGGGGAAGTGATGGAAAGTGGGGGTGGGAGAGATTGGATATAAGTTTAGGACACGTTGTAAAGGGCCTTGAATGCCAAAATAAGTACTTGGGATTTTTGTCTTGCTATTTATGGGGAGATCTCTGAAGGAAAAGATTAGATTTATGTTATGCTTTGAGTCTGATGTGTTTTTTAAAAATTGAGATGAATTTCACATAACGTAAAATTAACGACATAGTTTAAAGTGCACAATTCAGGGGCATTTAGTGCATTCACAGTGTTGTACGACCACAATTTCTCTCTAGTTCCAAAACTTTTTCATCACCCCAGAAGTATGCCCTGTATCCATTAAGTAATCACTCCCCATTCCCCCTCCACTAATCTGCCTGTAGTCTCCATGGATTTGCCTATGCTGGGTATTTACTTCATATAAAAGAAATCGTTACAATATGTGAACTTTGGCTTCTTTCACTTAGCATGATGTTTTCATCCAATTTGTAGCATGTTTCAATACTTCATTTCTTTTTATGGCTGAATAATATTCTATTGCATGTATATGCCACAATTTGTTTATCCAGTCATCTCTTGATAGGCATTTGGGTTTTTCCACCATTTGGCTGTTATGAATAATGCTGCTGTAAACATTTGTGTGCAAGTTTCTGTTTGGGCATATATTTTCATTTCTTTTGAGAACATACCTAGGAGTGGGATTTCTGGTCACATGGTTATTCCATGTTTAACTTTCTGAGGAACTTCTGAACTATTTTCCCCAATGGCTGCATCATTTTGCATTCCTACCAGCAATGTACAAGTTCTCTGATTTCTCCACATTATTGTCAACACTTATTATTTTCTTCTTTAAAATTATTATTTACAGCTATCCCAGTGGATGTGAAGTAGTATCTCATAGTTTTGATTTGCATTTCCTTAATGGCTGATGTTGTTAAACATTTTCTCTTGTGCTTGTTGGCCATTTGTATATCTTCTTTGGAGAAATGTCTATTCAAGTCTCTTGCCAATGATGTGTTTCTATAAATAGTTTTATTGAGACATAAGTTACATACCATACAATTCACTCATTTAAATCGTATAATTCAATGGTTCTAATATATTGACAGAGTTGTGCAACCACCACTACAATCTAATTTTATAATATTTTCATTCCTTAAAAGAAACTCAGCACTCTTTAGCAGTTTTTCCTCATTCCATCCTCCTCCCAGCCGTGGCAACCACCAACCTACTTTCTGTCTCTATAGATTTGCCTGTTATGGACATTTCATATAAATGGAATCATACAATATGTGGGCATTTGTGACTGGCTTCTTTCACTTAGCATAAAGTTTTCAAAGTTCATCTGTGTTGTAACATGATCAGTATTCATTCCCTTTTACTGTCAAATACTTATTCTTTGTATGGATACACCACTTTTTATTTATCCATTCATCCATTGATGAACATTCAGGTTGTTTCCACCTTTTGGCTATTGTGAATATTGCTGCTGTGAACATGAGTGTACATGTATTTGTTTGAGTATCTGTTTTAAATTATTTGGGGTGTATGCCTATAAGTGGACTCTCTAGATCGTATGATAACTCGATAACTTTTTAAGATCCATCAAACTGTTTTCCAAAGTGGCTGCAACATTGTATATTCATACCATGCACAGGGGTTCCAATTTCTACATATTCTCACCAATACTTGTTCTTGTTTGTCATAGTCATTCTAGAGAATGTGAAGTGGTATCTTATGATTTTGGTTAGCATTTCCTTAATGGCTAATCACGTTGAGCATCTTTTCATGAACTTATTGGTCATATGTAAATCTTCTCTGGAGAAATGTCTATTCAGATCCATTGGGCATGTTTTAACTGGGTTATTTATCTTTTACCAATGAGTGGTAAGAGTTTTTTTATACATATTTTGACTAAAGGCCATTTATCAGATATACACATAATTTTCAAATATTTTTCCCATTCTATGGCTGTCATTCATTTTCTTGATGGTATCTTTTGTAGCAAAATATTTTAATTTTTGATGAAATCAAATCTACCTATAATTTCTTCTGTCATTTTTGCTTTTGGTATCATATCTAAGAAGGTTTTGCCCAGGTCACAAAGATTTACTCCTATATTTTCTTCTAAGAGTTTTTTAGTTTTAGCATTTAGATCTATGTTCAATTTTGGTTTAATTTTTTGTGTATGGTGTCAGGAAGGACTCCAATTTTATTTTTTTTAATGGGTCTGATGGGTTTTAATTCTATACTCTAAGGCAAAACTAATGATAGCTTCAATATAGGCTAGGCTGAGATTCAGAGATGAATATGAAGAATTGGAGGGGGCAGCCAGGGTGTTAGGACTAAGCTTTATGCTACCAGGGCAGTGATTCAGGAATGCACATATGAGTCAAGCCAGGCTAATGAGATGAAATTTCAAGACATGTTGGAACTATTGGGATAAAAACTTTTTTTGTTTTTCCTTTTGTTAGGATTATTATCTGTATGGATGACTTAAAGCTGAAGCTGCCAGTCTCCTTAACTAGACAGCCTGCTGGAAAATGGGCCAATAACATGGAAAAAAGCCCTAAGAGATGGGGAGACAGACAATGAATCTGATGACACTGACTTTCTAAATCTCACCATTCTTGACAATGCGTCTTTTAATATTTGTTCTTTGTATTTAATTTTTGGTTGTTTGATTAATATGTGTCTTGTCATGTTTCTCCTTGGATTTATCCTGTATGGGACCCTGTGCTTCCTGGACTTGATTAACTATTTCCTTTCCCATATTAGGGAAGTTTTCAACTATAATCGCTTCAAATATTTTCTCAGTCCCTTTCTTTTTCTCTTCTTCTTCTGGGACCCCTACAATTCGAATGTTGGTGCATTTAATGTTTTCCCATAGGTCTCTGAGACTGTCCTCAATTCTTTTCATTCTTTTCCTTTCTTCTGCTCTGCAGTAGTTATTTCCACTATTTTATCTTCCAGGTCACTTATCCGTTCTGCCTCAGTTATTCTGTGATTGATTCCTTCTAGAGAATTTTTAATTTCATTTATTGTGTTGTTCATCACTGTTTGTTTGCTCTTTAGTTCTTCTACGTCCTTATTAAACGTTTCTTGTATTTTCTCCATTCTATTTCCAAGATTTTGGATCATCTTTACTATCATTACTCTGAATCCTTTTTCAGGTAGACTGCCTATTTCCTCTTCATTTGTTAGTTCTGGTGGGTTTTTCCCTTGCTCCTTCATCTGTTGTGTGTTTCCCTGTCTTCTCATTTTGCTTAACTTACTGTGTTTGGGGTCTCCTTTTCGGCTGCAGGTTTGTAGTTCACGTTGTTTTTGTTGTCTCTCCCCAGTGGCTAAGGTTGGTTCAGTGGGTTGTGTAGCCTTCCTGGTGGAGGAGACTAGTGCCTGTGTTCTTGTGGATGAGGCTGGATCTTGTCTTTCTGGTGGGCAGGTCCACGTCTGGTGGTGTGTTTTGGGGTGTCTGTGGCCTTGTTATCATTTTAGGCAGCCTCTGTGCTAATGGATGGGATTGTGTTCCTGTCTTGCTAGTTGTTTGGCAAAGGGTGTCTAGCACTGTAGCTTGCTGGTCGTTGAGTGGAGCTGGGTCTTGGCATTGAGGTGGAGATCTCTGGGAGATTTTCACTGTTTGATATTACGTGGAGCTGGGAGGTGTGTTGTGGACCAGTGTCCTGAACTTGGCTCTCCCACCTCAGTGACTTAGCCCTGATGCCTGGCTGGAGCACCAAGAGCCTGTCTTCCACATGACTAAGAATAAAAGGGAGGAAAAATGAAAGAAAGAAAGAAGATAAAATAAAGTAAAATAAAGCAAAATAAAGTTATTAAAATAAAAAATAATTATGAAGAAAAAAAATTTTTAAGTAATAAAAAAAAAGGGCAGACAGAACCCTAAGACACATGGTAAAAGCAAAGCTATACAGACAAAATCACACACAGAAGCATACACATACACACTCACAAAAAAGAGGAAAAGGGAAAAAAATATATATCGTTGCTCCCAAAGTCCACCTCCTCAATTTGGGATGATTCGTTGTCTATTCAGGTATTCGACAGATGCAGGATACATCAAGTTGATTGTGGAGATTTAATCCGCTACTCCTTAAGCTGCTGGGAGAAATTTCCCTTTCTCTTCTTTGTTCGCACAGCTCCCGGGGTTCAGCTTTGGATTTGGACCTGCCTCTGCATGTAGGTCGCCTGAGGGTGTCTGTTCTTTGCTCAGATAGGATGAGGTTAAAGAAGCCGCTTATTCGGGGTCTCTGGCTCGCTCAAGCTGGGGAGAGGGAGGGGTATGGAGTGCGGGGTGAGCCTGTGGCTGCCGAGGCCGGCATGACATTGCAACAGCCTTAGCGTCTCATGCTCGTCTCTGGGGTCCGCGCTGATAGCCGCGGCTCGCGCCCGTCTCTGGAGCTCCTTTAAGCAGCACTCCTCGTGGGCACCAGGAAACAAAGAGGCAAGAGAAAGTCTCTTGCCTCTTCGGCAGGTCCAGACTTTTCCCCGGACTCCCTCCCGGCTAGCCGTGGTGCACTAACCCCTTCAGGCTGTGTTCACACCGCCAACCCCAGTCTTCTCCCGGCGCTCCGACCGAAGCCCGATCCTCAGCTCCCAGCCCCCCCACGCCTCGGCGGGTGGGCAGACAAGCCTCTCGGGCTGGTGCGTGCTGGTCGGCACCGATCCTCTGTGCCGGAATCTCTCCGCTTTGCCCTCCGCACCCCTGTTGCTGTGCTCTCCTCCGCTACTCCGAAGCTTTCCCCCTCCGCCACCCGCAGTCTCCGCCCGCGAAGGGGCTCCTAGTGTGTGGAAACCTTTCCTCCTTCACGGATGCCTCCCACTGGTGCAGGTCCCGTCCCTATTCTTTTGTCTCTGTTTTTTCTTTTTTCTTTTGCCCTACCCAGGTACGTGGGGAGTTTCTTGCCTTTTGGGAGGTCTGAGGTCTTCTGCCAGCGTTCAGTAGGTGTTCTGTAGGAGTTGTTCCACGTGTACATGTATTTCTGAGGAGGAAGGTGATCTCCACGTCTTACTCTTCTGCTATCTTGAAACTCCTCCTTCCTCCTCTTCATTTATTTGATCTTGTAGGTTTTTACCTTTCTCCTTCATCCGTGACATATTTTTTGCAGTCTCTCTTTTTTTTTTTTTTTTAATGAGTGGGATTGTGTTTCTGTCTTACTGGTTGTTTGGACTGTGGCTTCCAACACTGGAGTTTGTAGGCTATTGGGTAGAGCTGGGTTTTGGTGCTGAGATGAGGAACTCTGTGAGACCTCACTCCGATGAATATTCCTTGGTGTATGAGGTTCTCTGTTAGGCCAGTGGTTGGGACTCAGAGCTCCCACTGCAGGAGCTTTGGCCCGATCCCAGGCTCATGAACCAAGATCCTGCAAGCTGAGTGGGGTGGCAAAAAAAAAAAAAAAAAAGCAATAACAATGTAAAAAATAAAATTAGACTAGGAAACTAACAGATATGTTAGGAAGAATATAAAAATAAAAATATAGATGAATCAAAAACTGGAAGGTACATCAGTACCACAATAGTAAAAAGAGGAGGAGGGAAAAGGAATAAAAAAGACAGGGGGTAAAGGCCTTGGCTATGGAGGGTGGGGCCTATGCAAGGGTGAGGTTTGGGTGGTGGACGGGATTAATGCTCAGGACCCACAGGGCTGGAAAAGGCCCTGGGTGCTGTGGAGGTGGCACTTAGGCTCATGGAACAGAGGGACCCAGGCGTGCCCCTCACCCCTGGTCTCAGAGGGCAGGGGACCTCACCTGGGAGCCCAGTAGGCTTCCTGAGCTTGAGTGGCTGAGGCAAGCCCTCTTCTCCTCTCCTGCTCCTCTGGTCAGGGAGGGCCCCTCCCACCTGCCTCTCCTGATCTCCCTGGTCTCCCTCCTATGCCCCCAAGGATGTACTCGGCCTGGAGGGGGCTTTGGAGGTCAGGGGATTGGCCTGGGAGCTCAGCAGGCTCCCCGGCCTGAGTGGGCGGGGCAATCACCCTCTGCTCCTCTCTCGCTCCTCCTGGATGGCCCCTCCCGCCTGCGTCTCCTGATCTCCCCAGCCTCAGGGGCCCCGATCCTGTCTGGCCTCCACTTCTCCCCACTCAGTCCTTCTATGTCCTACTGGTTCACTTTGGGGTTCCTCCTGTCTCCTTGGGCGTCAGAGTCCCCCACCAGCAGCCGGCGGGCACCCTAGTTGTGGGGAGACGCTAACTCTGTGTCTTCCCACACCACCATCTTGACTCCACACCCCTGCCTTATTTCTTAAAGGAAGCTAAGATATACTTGGTGTCTAAAGAGTTTTTATAGCTGGGTTGTACAGTCAGAGTGAGTTAAATGATATACCAGATTACCCCCTAATTTAACAACACAAAAGTGTATTTATTTCTTACATTGTAATCCAGTGAGAGGTGGCAGAGCTGGGCGATGAGTAGTGGGTAGAGAGCTGGGACTGACTGCTTCTATCACGTGGCTCCACCGCCTTCCAGGACCTCCGAGTCTGCCCCTGGATCCTTCAGCTCCACCAACAGATGAGGAAAGAGACAGAGAGGGTGGAGAATTGTTTTTATGGTCACTCCTAGAGTGTTATATCAATTTGCTGTACATTACAGTGATCAGAACTCATATGACTCCACCTCTGCAGGGTGGCCAAGAAACGTAGTTTAACTCTATACTAAAGATGAAGAGGAAATTATTTATGTGATCTGCTAGGTCATCCAGGTGTGGCAGAAATATGCACAGGGAGATGTTTATACAGTATGGTAGCCAAACAGAGATGTACATTGTTATAGAGAGAGATTAAAAAGACTAATGTGATCAAAAGGTCACAAGGAGGGACAAGGGGGTGGTTCTGACCTTAGAGAAGGGACTTAATGCAATCTCTCTTGTTTTGTAAGCAAGGAAATGGTGACAGTGGTAATCGAAGTGGACTGCTCAGAGCCACTGCAAATCAACAGCCTAGCTGAAACTAGGATGCCTAGGCCAGTGTACTTCCTGACCAGTGCAGTAGGATCACAAATGCCAGCATTCTTTGGAGAAAAGCCTGCTTGGATCTGGTTTGAGATCAAAGTTAAGTTAATCAACTTTATTTAGTTATTTATTTTTTTAGTGGTATACCTTTGAAGAAGCTCTTCGGAACTCTTAAAAGTCTCCGATTGTCTAAGAGCACAGAGTGGAGTAGGCATTTCATGTGAGAGAGGAAGATGGAGAGAGAGACAGAGAAAGAGAGACAGGCAGAGGGACAGAGAGAAGCAGAGAGATTGACAGAGACAAGAACCACTAGGAAAGCGCCACTCAGGGGATATAAGAGACAGGACAGCTCTCCATCTGCACATGAGTAAGAACAGGCTGAGGTGATGAGTGTTGGGGAGAAGTGGTCCTCATCCTCTCGGAAGAAAGAAACAGGAGCTGCATGCGGGAACTCTCTTTCTTCCCAGGATTTTGCCTTAATAAATGTGTCAGATACCATTTTAAGGGGAAAAAAAAGAAAGCGCCAAAGATCTACTAAAGAAATGCTCTTTTGATAGTCCACCTGGACTCTTAGTTTTGGTAGCTCTAGGGGTCCATAACATGAATTTTACTTCCTGTTTTCTAGTTCTAAGGAGAGCTAGCCCCTGGTCAAACACTGAAGAAGGTAAATGTTTTGGGGGCCCTCTGACCCTCCTGTGGTGTACCTCTCCTACCATTTAAAGCTTCATTGTGTCTCCCAAATCCCTCAACAGATAGCAATGCCCTCGATTCATTCCCTGGTCAATTTGATCATTCCATTCTCCATTCCCCCAGGATTACCATAGTTGTGTATAACGTGTTGATTATGTACATTCATTGTCTCCTGATGCCTCACATATACAATGTGAGCTGAGTTTTATTATACCAATTTTATAGGTGAGGAAATTGAGACCAATAGACAGAACTACCAATTATTGGTTTCACGTGATTTATGTATACCATCACATTTCATACAGCAGCTTTGCAAAATACTGTTAAATCACTTCCCTTTAAAAAAAGAAGTGTCAGTATCGGAGAGGTTAAATATTTTTTCCAAGATCACCGAGGTGGCAAGATGAAAAGCTAGATTTTAAACTTAGATCTATTTTATTTCAAAACCTATGCTTTTCCTGATGCTTAATAATGATGATGACGATGATGATTTTATCATCTTTAATCATTTTTTACTGTTATTAATTTTTTATTTCATAGTTTCCTCAGAGAAATAATTCTACGATGGAATTCAATGATGGGATTCCTAGAGATGTGATGCTTTAAACCTTATGAAAAAATGTGTTAGTTTAATTTATCATTTAGGATGCTTTCAGCTCCAAGTTAAAAAAAAAAAGGCAAATGGTCTAAACAAGTAAACAACAAGGTATTTATTCTCTCTCTTAAAGCAAAATCCAGAAATAGAAGAGTTTCAAAGCTGGTTAATTCAAAAGTTCAGTGATGTCATTGGGGAACCAGTATCCATTCATCTTTCTACTCTGTCATTTACATAAATGTGGTTTGATCTTTTAGGCTGGCTCCCCTGGTGATACCAGATGGCTCTTTTCTTGTAGGCGACAACATCCAGAGGCAAAAAATGAAACTACTAAACTTGTGTTCCTTTTGAGGTGTGAGAGAAACCTTCCCAGATCCTCACCAACAGATTTCCCTTGACATCTCTTTAGCCAAAATTGTGTCACATGCCTGTGCTCAAACTAATAACTTTCCAAGAGCAATGGAGTTACCATATTTGACTTAAACCACTGAAGACTTAGCCTCTTATAGCTTTGGTGACCCTTGAACAAAATAAGAATTCTATTAGGAAGAAAGATCAAGGCCATGGCCAGTGGGTAGGAAGTAGTAGTGACGATCACATTCAGACACGAGAACTTAGTGGGTGGGGGAAAGAGGTAGAAGCTTTCAAGTTCAGAACAGAGGTCTCTTGTTTTCCCACGAGCCCAGTCTGATATGAAACTTGTTATAGAAATAAGTACTATTTATAAGTGTTTCAGAAAGAATTTTCACATTGTTTTAGGGTGTTATTTTGAAATTACAAAGATTCCAAGTTGGTTGATGGAAAACCACTTGGAAAAATAATTGAAATTCTGACTCATTAAGGCCCACTTACGTTATTCTATTGTGGACTCGTGGATTTCAAATAATTTTAGAATCATTTAGTTTAATCTCCCAACCCCCTGTTATAATGCTTAGCTTCCTTCCACTGTGTATTTGGTTATCTAACCTCTGCCTCAACACATTCCATGGCAGGGGTCTCACTATTTACAGTACATTCCCCTTTTTGTTAAAAAGTTATTTTTCATTTTAAACTGAAATTGCTATAATTAATTAAGTATATCTTTTGCAGAGACACAAACGTGCTGTGTAGAAAAGAATAAGTTTTGGAATCTGCAGATTCTGATCTAAGATTGGCATCTCAGGCTTGCAATGACTGGTTATGGGGCTGGGGGCCAGGCTATATCTAGATTCCAATTCCAGATATCCTATCTACCAGCTGTGTAACCTTAGGAAAGCACTTAACTCAACCCCCATCCCCATGCCTCAACTTTCTTTTCTGCAAAATGGGTCCTATAATGGTATTTACTTAAAGGGGTTGAGTCTATATACGTAACACCTTAGTGCTGCTAGAGACAATAAATGTTGCTTAATATATTAAAATGAGCTGTGAGGACTTAACAAAAAAAATTTGAACTCTTTAAGATGCAGTAACATTGATACAACCATAACTACCTCTGAGGTTTGTTATAATGATTACATGAGAGAATGCAAAAAAGGTTAGTCCTTCTTTCCACTTCACTTGCCCAATTCCTGCCTGGAACTTAGAAGGCGCCCTTTAAATATTGCCTGTTCCTCTAGTTCCCTTTCCCCCATGAAGCTATAGGGGTGAAGTTCACAGGGTGAATTTCAGCCTTCCCTGTGGATTCCATGTTTCTGCAGAAAGCGAGTCTGCTGTCCTCAAGATTCAGGCCTCACTACCATTTGTATCTCCTGGGGTCACCAGACCATAAACTTCTCAACAGCAGTACCAAATCTTACTCAACCTTTTACCTGTACAATTCCTGGAACAAAATCAGTGCTCAACACGTATTTATAACTGAATTAACTTTTCTCTGTGACTTTCTGTAAGTACTGTACTCACTGTAAATGTTTAATCAACTAATTATAATAAAATTAGCCATTGATATTATTGTTGTATAACAACCTCAATTGTTTGTGCAGGTAATGGGATGGAGGCCAGTGGGGAATTCAGCTATTCCCAATGTCTGCAGTACCTATTTCCTTTTCTCCCTAAGCCAGACCTTTTGATGTTTACTTTTCCTCTCCCAAGATGCAAATCATACCCACGAAGAGCAGCCATCACAGTGGGAGGGGAGAACTGAATGTCTCCATGACCTGCTTTCTGTTTTTCTTCACCCTGGCTGGGGCTACACTTTCAGTTCACTATGCAGCTTGGGGTAACGCAAATTGCATTTTAAATGGATTAACTAAAGTCCATGTCTGATGACTGCTGCCCCTAAACATGCTTGGCCCAAATCATTTAGTTTTGCCCTTCAAGTGGTAACCTGAATTCCATATGAAATACAGTATATGACACGTTAAATCAAAACATCGGTCCATTCAACACAGTCTTCAGTCCCTGCTGCTGTCACTAGGTAAGGATTGGGACAGAGCCTAAGAGTTTCATGGCATAAATTTAAAATACAAAAGAAATGCTTCAAAGCCTTTTACAGATTCACCATCATGGATTAATCTTAATGTTTCTTGAGCTTCTGTGAGGAGCTAGGGAGCATCAGGATTTGTCCCTAGTTCTTGGGATCAAGTTTGTGTTCTCACTGTGGTCTTACAGATGCTGATCTACTTCCAGTATCCATCTTAGCAGACCTAAGAGGCCTGTCTACACAATGGTCCACACAATGGCTGGCCTTGGCTTTGTGTGACTCCTGCTTTTTATCTTTGGTACATTCGAATACTAAATAACTTTTTCAAGCCCTACCTCCCTGGGCAAGAGGCACAAATCTTTTCCGCTCAAGACACACCTTCTTGACGTAGGACAAATCTGTTTATCTAAGAAGCCAGAAATTCAGAAGCTTCACTAAATTATTCTTCGGGAACCAAGTAAAAAAAATCTGATGTGTTGACTCCTACTTTTATTTTAGCTGGGCTGGGATGTCTGTATAAACAGCCTTTCTTACGACAATTTGGCAGCATGAATTCTGGTCAGGAAGAGGAGAATCGGACAAATGTTTTTATTTCTCAGTCACCATCCTCACTTGCCCTCCCCTTTGCTGCCCTTTCTCTGAACTGAGACTGGAGTTTGATTGGGGCTTTGTTTTGTGCCTTGGGCAAAAGTTTCGGGTCAGCTGAGGTCAGTTCTCATTTTATCTAAATCAGTTTGCCCTTCCTCAATCTCAACGGAAAAACTTCAACAAAAATACATTTACACATAAGACTCAGTTTTCATTGAGTTCTGTATAGGCAAAGGAGACCAGATCCTTATCCCTGCAGACACTTAACCTCTTAGACAATGTTTTACTAATTTTTTTCAAAGAACTTCTACTTCTTCATAAATAAATTGGCTCCCCTGCTTCTAATACTGACTCCAGAAGCTTGTAGACTTTTGACATTTCCTGTAATTTTAATGTAGACATTGTCTCAAATATATTGTAAGGTGGCAGTGTCATAGACTGGAGAACGTTCTGTGGAGGAATGATAGTCAGGAAGCTTGGGTTCTAGTCCTGACTATGCCATTAGGTGTGAACCTGAGCAAATTCCTAAACCCTCAGCTACTCATGTCAATAAATAGAAACTGGATAATATTTAAGCTTTCTTAGACTACCAAGATTTAATGATTCAATTGATAGAAACTGAGTGGAAATCCAAGACACACAAATAAATCAAAAAATAGATATTGGATTTATTTTAGAACTCACAGTTTTTAGGAGGCTAATAAGCAAGGAGTACATCTTCCTGAGTTATCAAGACTAATAGTGACATTTAAGAAGCAATAGACAACTTTTAGCACGTCAGAGCTGGAAGGGACCAGAGAAGTTTTCATATCAAATCCATTCCTTTTATAGAGGAGAACATTGAGGCTTGAAGAGGAGCAGTGACTTGTCTAATGTTGGTTGGTTGAAAAAAGTTACCCAGGATTTTCTCTTGGTTGCTTTTATTTATACTACCTTGACTCTTTATACTACTCAGAGGTATTCTTTACCATAAATGTCATTAGTGTTGTATTTTAAATAATTCCAGCTTTTAAAAACTCTGTTTAAAGCAAACCCACTAGGCCATTCTTTCTCTTCCCCATTAGGATTGTAACTATGAACCAAGGGACAGTGTGTGGCAGTTGATATATGGTACATATGTTCTAGGGATTTGAGCATAACAGAGGAATCTGAAATACCATTTTATGTGAGGACACGTTCACATTTTTCATCCTTTGTTGGTTCCATATATATCAATTATCTAGTGTATGCAAGCCTGAAAAATAATTTCTTACTGCAATCTTCCAAAGACTACATTTATCCAAGGTGTCTGGATAGCTGACGTCCATATTTATTCTGGGAAAGTGAATAATCAGGATTGTTGGACTGAGAAGTTTATATACTACGTTTTAAAAATGCAAGAGTATAGCCTTTGTTTTGTATACATCACCTCCTAAATTTTACCTGTTTGTAATATTCCTTGGACAATAAAGACAACTCATCAAATTTTAGTTTCAGAGTTGGCCAGCAAGTAAATATCTATTCTTCCTGATAATTTCTTGTCTTCTTCACATTTGGGGGAGTGAAAAGTATCCTATACATGAATGTTTCAGGCAATTAGTATCTTTATAAAAGCACAATCCTAGTTTTAAATTGATACTATTTGATGGAATATTTGATAAAATACATACGTTTCTAACACCAGAATAGTTATAAATGTTTTAAAATTTCCTAGATGATCAAGTTTCATTATGAACATCAATTATTATACCTTCCCTGATAATACAGTGATCACCTCAGGAGCTATTGATGCGCATGGAGCCACTTGCCCCAGTGTTTAAATGCAGGCAAGTGCACATTTGTATTTTTGCAGTCCTTTTACTAATGATCTGTCACCTATAAGGTCCTCCAGGGATACCATGGCAATTTTTTGTAGCCCCTCACTCACCTGAGAACATATTGCTTTGGGTTTTGAAACCAGATGACCAAGTTTATTATACCAGTGGGAAGAATTAGAGAAAGAAGGATCTGAGAGAGGTTTACAGGACTTTGTTGCATGGAATTTTACTGCTCAAAGATCTCTTGTATTTACTTTAGCAATAACTAGATTCTGGGAGGCATTTTCCCCAGGGCTTACAACCATATATTAGTTCTCTAATTAGAACTTTGGGTCAGTTTGTTTACATTCTGCTAAATAACAAAAACTTACTTATGCCATTCTTGGATCTAGACAAGTTATGAATTATGAAGGATTGGATAAATAATTAAATAAACAAAATTCAGCCCTACACAGCACATTTTCCTACATTTCTGGGAGGCAGTATATGAATGTTAAAGAGAACAAGCTTCAGAGCCAGAGCAGCTTAGGTTTGAGCCCAGGTTCACCACTTTTTAGCCTTATGACTTGAACAATTCACTTAAGCTCTATTTTCTTCCTCAGTAAAACACAGATGATAATAGTAACTACCTCTAATTTTTGTATAAATGAAATGTGATAATGCATGTAAAGCACTTAGTACAGTGCCTGGCATAAAGCAAACATTAAACCTTATTTCAGTGCTACTTTACTCTTCTAAATTTCTCCCAATCTCTTTATCAGTCAGGATTGACTAAGTGCTATAATGAACAACACCTAAGTTTTAGGGGATCAGCATAACAGTTTATTTCCCACCTATGTAAAGTCCAGTCGGCAGTGGGTAGAGAAGCTCTTGTCCACACAGTCATTCAGAGACCCAGGCTCCTCCCATCTTCAATCTCCAAGATCACCTTGTCAGGGAGCAGCAAATGATAGCCTGTGGGCCAGATCAGCCTGTTATCTGTTTTTGTACAGCCCATGAGCTAAAAATTATTTTTTTCCTGTTTAAATGATTATATTTTAAATAGTTTTAAAAATGCATGCATAATATCCTTGATTTTGGTTCTTGGCCATCAAAGCCTAAAATATTTACTATCTTGCCCTTTAATAAAGTTTGTCAACCCCTTTCCTAGGGCCCTAGAGCAGAATCCTCTGATTTGGGCCATCCAATGAAAGAGGGGAAGAAGTGGAGGATCATGTGGGACATTTTTGGAAATGGTGTGCGTTATTCCCATCACATTCTTTTGGCCGGGACTCAGTCAAATTTCCTTCCTTAACTGCAAGGAAGGCTGGGAGATGTGGTTTAGTGCATGCCCAGGAGGAAAAGTGTGGATTTGATTGATCACAAGGCAGTATTGCCATACCATGCCAGAAATAAACTTCTCTCTCTGTAACCCCCATGCCTCCTCAATCCCTGTCCTTTCACTCCGGACCCAGTACTCCTCATGCCTAAATATCACCAGACTCATATCTCCCCTCCCTGTAGGTCCCTTTGTAATGCACATCATGGGACCATTCTCTGTACTGTCTCGTTCAGACGACTTGCTGTCTTTGAATCCTTCTAATCTTGTGCATCTTACAACTCCGCTGTCTTTCCACGGTGACTTTAGCATGATCGGTTTCCTCTTTGACTTATTCTCTGTTAGTGTTCCTGCCACACAAAGAGCAGTCACACCATGGCTGTACATATGGATTAATCTTTTCTATCCCACCTCCAAGACTTCAAACTCTGAAATCCCCCTCTTTGACAATAATTTGTTATCATCCTATCTAACCCCTTCTTCGCAAACACTCCCTGGTCTCTGCCTTCATCAAAATCTTCAGGCCTCGGGTGTCTCTCTCTGCCTCTTTCTCTCTCTGCCTCTCCTAACCTTTCTCTCTTGTTCTCTCTTCACTTGCCATCCTACTAAGGACTCAATGCTTACTTATGTCAACTGTCTTTTTCTGATTTCAAAAACCCACACCCAGATTCTTTCTACTTGTTTTCTTTTTTTTTTTATGGTACACGGGCCTCCCACTGTTGTGGCCTCTCCCGCTGCGGAGCACAGGCTCCGGACGCGCAGGCCCAGCGGCCATGGCTCACGGGCCCAGCCGCTCCGTGGCATATGGGATCCTCCCGGACTGGGGCACGAACCCGTATCCCCTGCATCGGCAGGCGGACTCTCAACCACTGCGCCACCAGGGAGGCCCTTTCTACCTGTTTTCTACCTTAAATATCTCCACATCTGGTTAAACAGCATCACTATATGTGTCCTCCATTTCTGTTCCTAAGCTGGTGAGTGTTGCAAAATAAAGTAAAATAGCGCACAGGCTGTTTTCTCTAAATATTCCTACTCTCTGCCTACAACTAGGCCCCCAGATACTGAGCAATTCTTTCATTTACCTCCAGTTGACACTCTGCTGCATACCTAAAATTTGTAGTTTTCTGGTGTTTATACTTCTTCACCTACCACTGTCTCCTTATTCACTGTAGATGACTTTTAACTTACTCACGTATAAGTAATTTAAATGATTCATTCATTCAATACATGCTAACTGAGAAACTATTGGGTACCCTACTCTGCTTCTAACCAATTTTTTTCAGGCCATCTAATACGAGAGTCTCAACTTGGTCTTGATTTCAAAATGTCTCTATATCTTACCTCTCTCTGCTCCTTTCTGTTATCTCGGAGGATGAAGAGTTCCCCTTCTTTCTTAAGCTGGTGTATTTAATCTCATTTCCTTTTATCTGTCAAGCCAAGTCTTACCAATTTTTCATTTTCTATTCTGCCTCTTCATTTCTGAGTGACTCTACCTAAAATTATAATTTAGTATCCTCTGTTCTAGAAAATCAAATCCTTATCCTAATTTTACTGCCCCTTAGAAAAATATTCTGTCTTCCTCTTTTCCTTTCTCACCATTGTTTTCCCAAAAAACTACTTTGTATATTTTATCACAAGTTAATATGTTAATCTCCCCCTCCTGAAAATGGTTCATTTGAAGATAACTATTGACATACTAATTGCTAAAGCCCGTTATCTTTTCTTATTCCTCATCCCTCCTGATCCCTACTTTAAAACTTTAAAAATTAATATCATACTCACAGTAAACTGTACAAATTATAAATGTCTTTGTAGTATGCCTCAATTTTTGGTTGTTAAGTGTTCCAGCTTTGTTCATCTTCAAGGTTATTCAGATGATCTATTTCTTCTTGTGTGAGTTTTGGCAGATTGTGTCAAGGAATTGGTTCATTTCATCTAGGTTATTAAATTTGTTGGCATAGAATTGTTCATATTATTCCTTCATTATCCTTTGAATTTCTCTGGGATCTGTAGTATGTCCCCTCTTTCATTTCTGATATTAGGAACTTGTGTCTTCTCTCTTTTTTTTTCATAGTTAACCCAGCTAGGGGCGCATAGATTTTATTGATCTCTCCAGAGAAATAGCTTTTGGTTTTTCTTTATTAATTTCCTGGTTTTGATTTTATTGGTTTCTGGTCTAATTTTTATTATTTATTTTCTTCTGCTTACTTTAGATTTAAATTGCTCATCTTCTTCTAGCTTCCTAAGGTGGAAGCTTAGATGATTGATTTTAGATCTTTCTTCTTTTCTAATATATGCATTCAATGCTATAAATTTCCCTCTAAGCATTGTTTATGCTGCATCCCACAAATTGTGATGTTATGTGTTTGTTTTAATTTAGTTCAAAATATTTTTAATTTTTCCTGAAGTTTTTTTTTGACCCATGTATTATTTAGACATGTTTTGCTTAATCTCCAGGTATTTGGGGATTTTTCAGCTGTCTTTCATTGATTTCCAGTTTAATTTCACTGTTCTCTGAGAGAAGACTTTGTATGATTTCTATTATTTCAAATTCATTAAGTTTTGTCTTATGAGCCACTATATGGTCTATGTTTATGAATGTTCCATATGATCTTGAAAAGAACGTGTAATCTGCTGTTTGGTAAAGTAGTCTAAAGATGTCAATTATATCCAGTTCATTGATGGTGCTGTTGAGTTCAACGAAGTCCCTTACTGATTATCTGCCTGCTGGATATGTCCATTTCTGACAGAGGGGAGTTAAAGTCTCCAACAATGATAGGGGACTTATCCATATTTTCTTAGAGCTCTATCAGTTTTTGCCTCATGTATTTTGACACTCTGATGTTCAGTGCACACACATTAAAGATTGTTATGTCTTCTTGGAGTATTGACTCTCTTACTGCTATGAAATGCCCCTCTTTATCCCTGACAACTTATCTTGCTCTGATGTTTTCTCTGTCTGAAATTAATATAGCTGCTCCTGCTTTCTTTTGTTTAACGTTACCATGGTATATCATTCTTCATCCATTTACTTTTAACCTATATGTGTTTTAATATTTAAATTGGATTTCTTGTAGACAATATAGAGTTCGGTTTTGTTTTTTGATCTCTGACAATTGCTGTCATTTAATTTGTGTATTTAGACCATTGAGGTGTAAAGTGCTTATTGATACAGTTGGATTAATACCTGTCATAATTGTTAGTGTTTTCTATCTGTTGCCCTTGTTCGTTGTTTCTATTTTTGTCTTCTGCACTTTTATTTTCCTTTTGTGGTTTTAATTCAGCATTTTATATGATTCCATTTTCTCTAATTTCTTAGCATATAGTTCTTTTTATACTGTTTTTAGTGGTTGTCCTAGAGTTTGCAATATACATTTATAACAAATCCAAGTCCACAAATCATATGACAACATACCATTTCACAGATAGTACAAGCATCTTATAATAACATATTTCTAATTCCTCCCTCCCATACCTGCATCATTACTGCCATTCTTTTAACTTACATATAAGTATACATAATTGAATATATTGTTGTTATTATTTTGAACAAACTGTTATCTGTTAGATCAATTAAGAATAAGAGGGCCTCCCTGGTGGCACAGTGGTTGAGAGTCTGCCTGCTGATGCAGGGGACACGGGTTCATGCCCCAGTCTGGGAAGATCCCACATGCCGTGGAGCGGCTGGGCCCGTGAGCCATGGCCACTGAGCCTGCGCGTCCGGAGCCTGTGCTCCACAACGGGAGAGGCTACAACAGTGAGAGGCCCGCGTACTGCAAAAAAAAAAAAAAAAGAAGAATAAGAAACATACAAATTTTTTTAAGTTTAATATAACCTTCACTTATCTGTTCTCCAATGTTCACGCATTCTTTATGTAAATCCAAGTTTCTGACCTATTTCATTTTCTTTCTCTCTGAAGAACTTCTTTAACATTTCTTGAAAGGCAAATCTACTGGCAACAAATACCCTCAATTTTTGTTTATTTGAGAAAGTCTTTATTTCTCCTTTACTTTTGAAGGATAATTTCACAGGGTACAGAATTCTAGGTCGATGGGTTTTTTTTCTCTCAATACTTTAAATTTTCACTGCACTCTTTCTTGCTTGCATGGTTTCTGAGGAGAAATCATGTTTTTTTTTTCTTTGTTCCGCTTTATGTAAGGTGTTCTTTTCTTCTGGCTTCTTTCAGGATTTTCTTCTTTATCTCTGATTTTCTGAAGTTTGACTATGATATGGTGTCAAGGTGGATTTTTTTCTTTTTCTTTTTCTTTCTTTTTTTTTTTTTGATATTTACCTTGCTTGATGTTCTCTAAACTTTCTGTATCTGTGATTTGGTGTTCAACATTAATTTGGGGGAAATTCTCTGTCATTATTATTTCAAATATTCCTTCTATTTTTTCTTTCTTTCTTCTCCATTGGGTATTCCCATTACATATATATTATACCTTTTATAGTTGTTCCACAGTTCTTGGATATCTTGTTCTATTTTTCAGTTTTAAAATTTTCTTTGCTTTTCAGTTTTGGGAAGTTTCTATCATCATATCCTCAAGCTCAGTGATTTTTTTCCTCAGCTATAGCCAGTCTACTAATGAGCCCATCAAAGGTATTCTTCATTTCTGTTACAGTGTTTTTTTTATCTCTAGCATTTCTTTTTTTTTTTTATTGTTTCTTGGAATGTCCATCTCTTTGCTTACATTATCCATCCATTTTTGCATGTTGTCTACTTTTTTCATTAAAGCTCTTAGCATGCTAATGTTAGTTTTAAAATTTTTCTGGGGGCCTCCCTGGTGGCACAGTGGTTGAGAGTCCGCCTACTGATGCAGGGGGTACGGGTTCGTGCCCCGGTCCGGGAGGATCCCATATGCCGTGGAGTGGCTGGGCCTGTGAGCCATGGCCGCTGAGCCTGTGCGTCCGGAGCCTGTGCTCTGCAACAGGAGAGGCCACAACAGTGAGAGGCCCGCGTACCTCAAAAAAAAAAAAAAAAAAAAAAAAATTTCTGGTCTGATAATTTCAACATTCCTGCTATATCTGACACTGGTTCTGTTGTTTATTCAGTTTCTTCAAACTGTGTTTTTGCTTTTAGTATGACTTGTATTCTTTTGTTGAAAGGTGGGCATTGTGTACTTGTTAAAAGTAACTGATGTAAATAGGCCTTTTGTAATGTAGTGGTATGTTGTGGCAGGGGAGTATTATGTAGTCCAATGATTAGGTCTCAGTTTTTTGGTGAGCTTGTGAGATGGGGGAAAGGGGTGAAAAGGTACAAAATTCCAGTTATAAAATAAATAAGTCAGGGGGATGAAAGGTACAGCATGGTAGCTATAATTAATAATACTGTATTGCATATTTGAAAATTGCTAAGACAGCAAATCTTAAAATTTCTCATCACAAGAAAAATATTTGTAACTACATATGGTGACTGATGTTAAATAGACTTATTGTGATGATCATTTTGCTATATGTACAAATATCAAATCATTATGTTGTACCTCTGAAGCTAATGTATGTGAATTATACTTCAATAAAAAATCTATTTCCATTTGGTAATGTAAGGTAAAATCTTTCATCTTAGTATGCATTGTCTATGTTTAATTATTTGTTCTGTGCTTTCTTATTCTTTTATTTTTTTCTTTCTTTTAGATTAATCAAGCCTTTTTATTACTTCCAACTTTCTCTCCTAATGTTGCTAGTTATACATTTTTTTAAACTATTATTTTGGTGGTTACCACAGAGATTACAATATACACCTATGACTAATGTAAATTTGTAGTTTTACTACTTCCCTGAGAATGCAAAGACCTTAGAACATGTTAACAATTTTTAACCTTTCCTCCTTTGTTATTGATGTCATTGTTTTATGTATATTTTTAAAGTTCTATAAGACATGATATTTTTTGTTTGATATAGTGAATATTTATTATGTTCACCCATATATTTCCCTTTTGTATACCTCTTAATTCCTTTATGCATGTCCACACTATCTGGGACTATATTTCTTTATCCCAAAGAAATTATTGATATTTAGTATATATTTTCATGCATATATCCTGGCCATAAATAATCTGAGACCTGGAGGTGAGGCAGGAGCTGAATCCATATGTTTTTCATTTCATCTTCATTTTTAAAGGGTGTATTCACTGGGCATAAGATCCTAGATTAGCAGTTATTTTTTTTCAATGTTTTAAATGTGGCACCCATTATTTTTGTGGAGAAGTCAACTGTTTTGTTGCTTCTTAAAAAGTATTGTCTTTATTCTTGGCTACTTTGAAGACTTTTGCTTAATTTCCATTTTTCAAGAGTTTTAATATGATATACCTCTGCCCTCTCTCCCTCTGTGTGTGTGGGTGTGTGTGTGGGTGTGGGTGTGGGTGTGTTTATCCTGCTTGGTTTCTGAAGTGGTTCTTGAAAGAGTGCTTTCAGTATTACACTGAAGTGGCTTTCAAGTCGTGTCCCTTTGAGTAGATTCTCCAGTTTTTACACAGATAATCTACCTAAAATGCAAATTTAACCATGTTCTTACCTTTCAAATCTTTCAAATACATATTAAGATAAAGCTCAGCCTCTCTGTCCCAGTCTATAAGGCCTCCCTGACCTAAATCTACCTACATTCACATCCTCATTTCCTTCTCCCTCCTGAATCTATCCTTCCCCTGTATCATAATGAGGTAAGTATTTTAATCTCCCTCCACAAACTTTCATAGCTCTATGTCTTTGCTTTTGCTATTCTCTCTCTCTCTCTCTCTTTTTTTTTTTTTTTTTTTTTTACAGCACCAGGTCATTTCTTTATTTTCAGGAAACTATACAATAGAACTCACAGAGTTAAAGTAGTTGCTCTATTTCATTCTCCGGGTTCCTGTCATCCGACCCCTCATTGGCCCTTGCAGCATTTCTTTCTTCCACTGAAACAGGAACTGGCAGGTGTCTGGTGTATCGCGCAATAAAATTTATACTGGGTCCCATTCTGGGAGCATTAAGAGATTTTCTGTCTGGCCTGGACATAGGCTGCGGCAAACTGAGTGAAGAGGATGCAGGAGGCCAGGAGCAGAAAGCAGAGGCGCCTCATGGAGGGTCCTGGGTGGTGAGGAAGAAAGAGGGGGAGCCGGCGGCCGAGGCCCACCGCTATTCTCTTTGTCTGGAATAACCTTCCATTATTTCTACCCCCACACACATCTTTATCCAGATAACCCCCCACCATTCTTCAAAATCTTATCTTACCAATTCTTCCAGGAAACTTCTCTGTGGCTCCAGCCTGGACTGTACTTATAATAACCGTCACTGGCCTCCACTGTAGCTCTTCTTTCTCAATATTGCAGTTGCCTTTTTAGGTAATAGCCTCCTTACTGAGCACAGTCGATATCACGCTACTTAGAAGCTAGAACCAGAGATTACTCATCCTTTAATGCCAAGTCCTTAAACCAGTACCTGCCATACTATAAACAAATATTTGTGGAATAAGTTAAATAAAATAAAAATAACTAGGCTCCAATGATATATATCCTTTCTCAACATTTATTGAGTCCTTCCTTTGCACCAGGCACTGAGCTAAGTGCTTTATACACATTATGTTCTTTAACCTTCCATAACAAACCTATGAGGTACTATAATTATCCCCGTTTTACAGATGAGGATATTGAGTTCAGAGAAGTTATATGATTTGCTCAAAGTTACACAGATAGTAAATGGCAAAGAAAAGTTTCAAATCCATTTTTTAAAATTATTTTATTTATTTTTTAACATCTTTATTGGAGTATAATTGCTTTACAATGGTGTGTTAGTTTCTGCTTTATAACAAAGTGAATCAGCTATACAAATACATATATCCCCATATCTCCTCCCTCTTGCATCTCCCTCCCATCCTCCCTTGTGTGCCTCCAGAATACAAAGTCTTCCCCACAAAAATACAGACTAACTGTCCCTCTCAACTGCTAATTTCTGACATTATGACCTACTTCCCAGCCCTACCAACAATTCTCTAGATTGAACATTTATTACTGTGTTGTCACCAATACAAGGCTAGTTTTGGATCATGGTAACCCTCAATAGTTATCAAATCATTAAAAAAATAAATGAGAAAATACAATTTTTACCGTGCCTGAATTTAGCAGGCTTATTTCTGAGTCATCCAATATCCCTAGGGCATTATGAGAATTAACATAAAGAAATGTTAATTCAAATTCTCCTCAAGATCTAGGTGGGAATTAGACTCTTGGAGGCAGAACCTGGACTATTTTAGGCCATTTGTGTAGGATGTTTTAAGTGAATTCTTCAGACTGCTGATTAAACATAATTTTGCATATTCTATAGGTACAAAAAGAGCAAGCATGCTAAACATGGTGGTTTCCCTTTTCTCAAGGGATAATATGGACAAAAACCTCTACACACAGTCCACTGTGGTCTGGAGGAGTTAAAGAATCTTCTAGATGAAAGAGATTTGCAACCAGAGTGCCAAGTAGCCCCAAGAGGCTGCTGAATCCCAGGGCATAGTGTCTTTCCTTCAGGCATTGTGTTTTGCATTATGGGCCATAGAATGTGCATTGGATGATCTCTCAGAGGCCTTCTCAGTGTTAGGTGGGAGCTCTCATCACTGAGAAGCACAAACATCATATGTATAATATGCATCTGGGCTCAGCAGGGATGACGACACTCTATTCTGGGGCAGCCTTTTGGATGCAGTCTCATCCTGCAGTCTGCAAACATATTCCTTGGTTTCAACTGCAAAGGCAGGAAGAGGGGTGAAGGGGGAGGGGCTATTGAATGATATCCTTCACATTTGTCCTTGCCTTCATAGGTTATTCCCTCCATATTCTATTGCTTTCTGGTCTAGCTCCAGCCTCCCTGGAGTATTACTCTCCTTAACCAGAAAGGCAGGAGATGAAAGGTGGGAATTGCTGTTTGTCAGTGAATGGTGCAGCTTTTCTTCACTGGGTGTGAATGTAAGGGTGCTTTATACATGGAGAGATGCTATGAAAATAAGAAACCTCACTATATTATTATATATTATTATTTGAAGGGTAAATGTTGAATTGCAAAGAAACGACCCATGGCTACCTAGAATAATACCTGTGACAAAATGAACCAAGTAAATTAGCCCAGTTAATTTAACAGGAGCTGGGAGTGTGTGGGGTGGGATGAATTGGGAGATTGGGATTGACACATGTACTCTAATATGTATAAAATAGATAGCTAATAAGAACCTGCTGTATAGGACAGGGAACTCTACTTCACTTTGCTGTACAGTAGAAACTAACACAACATTGTAAAATAACAATACCACAATTTTAAAAAAATTAACAGAAGTTAAGAGAATTTGTACATTGAACCTGAACTGAAAGGAAATAGGAATATAAATAAGTTTGGGAGATTAGGAAGAATGCATTTTGGCTTTTTCTTGTTGGAGGGCATTAATTCATAGTGATAGCTATGATTTACACAACAGGCTGTATGTTTTAAAGCACCTTAACATATTCCTTATCTTTTTTGATCCTCACAGTAACCATAGGAAGAGGATAACAATGTAACACTTTGGTCCAAATGAGGAAGGAGATATCCAGGTGCTTTTCCATTGTCCATGGGGAGTCAGGGTGAGGCTGGGACTTGAAGCCTACTCTTCTGGTTCCAAACCTTTAGTCTTTCTACTATACTGTAGAATCATGATCTAAAATCCCACAGTGTACTTAGAATATGATTTTATTATTAAACCAGTTTTCTTTCCATTATGCTACACCTTAGACAAAAGCAGGAGTGGAGTATAGTCAGTGAAGTTGTGCAGGTTTGAGGGGTTTTGCTATTGGCTTGGAGATCTCATGTAGAGTCACATAGAGCCAGCCTGGGGACTGTATTTAATCTCAAGTCATGCTTGAGATTGTGATTATAGGTGCATCCCAATGCCCTGAACTGCAGATTTCCACAGAGGCAAATGCTGCCCCATAATTCAGCCTTATCCTTCCTCTCCCACAGCGGTGGAGCAGATTTTGTCAACACGTGTGCTTTGGGCAACATGCTGGGCACCACTGGGAATAAAAAAGAAGTTTACTACAAGATCCTGTTCCCCAGAGCCTGAAATCTAGACAAATAAATACACACACACACACACACACACACAAAAGTGTGTGGTGTCAACTCTTCTTGAAACAGCATTTCAGAGAAAAAAGGGACCAGTGAGAGCAAGCATAGCTGCAGGAAGTTGCAGGAAGGAGGTGTCATTTAAAACAAGTTGGATATAGATGAGGAATTAAATAGACTGAAGGGAGAGGCACGTATTTCCAAGTGAAGGGACAACATGAACAAAAGCTTAAAGGCAGGAACAGCTCCGATGTCTATGTGAGACAGTGAAGAAGCCATCTTGACTGGGTGGGAGGGCAAACCACTCATTCAATCTCCATTTAGAAGGAGAAACAGTGAAGACCAGACCAAACCAGAGGCAGAAACCACGAGAAGAGGGTTATCTTTGGTGATAGCCTAGCAGGAACTCCACCCCCTCCCAGCTGTATATGTAATGTTAACCAGGATGGTCCTCAGAGTGGTGGGCTGCCCACAGTCAGTGTGGATGCGATTTTTATAAGAGGGGGTGTTATAAGGGGGTAGGAGAGAGGATAAGGAATGCTTTGGGTTGGGGTTGGGGGGATGTAGGTTTCTACCGAGCACATTGCCCCACAGGAAAATGTTTGCCAAAGACCAACTTCCTTCCTTGTCTTTACAAGTTGATCTGCCAATGATCTTCTTTTGGGAGATTTCCCATTTTTCTCTCCCCTTTCCCCCTCGGTACATACTTTTTCTTCTTATGGTGGAATTTGTATTTTTAGCCTAGGCAGTTGCTGTGGCAACCACTAGAGCTGAACATTTTGTTTCCCAAGAACAAATGCATGTTTAAATATTCAAGCAAGTTTCCGTTTTCAAAGCAACTGAGATTTGAAGCATATTATTCAGACCATATGAGAGAAATTGAATTTTCTGTCCTTTATTTTAAGGATTCTCATGGTGTTCACACATTTCCAGGGCTGGGATGGAGGTCAGGATTAATGTGTACATCAAATGTGGTAAGCCCTTTCAGAAAGGAGAATAAGGAATATGTTATGATATTTTACTCCCCTCCACAACTTTTTTTTGGGCAGATCTTAACCATGATTACTCCAGACAACAAGGATGGGGGCTAATTTCCTCTCTCCTCAGGAAGGAAAGATACATAAAGAGGTACTCTTCTCTAGTCTCAACAAAGGGGGTCGTCCTCCCATGTCTAACTTACCCCAAACAATATTGGCATCAAAAAATAGCCTTGGGGCCTCCCTGGTGGCGCAGTGGTTAAGAGTCCGCCTGCCGATGCAGGGGATACGGGTTCGTGCCCCGGTCTGGGAGGATCCCATATGCCGCGGAGCGGCTGGGCCCGTGAGCCATGGCCGCTGGGCCTGCGCATCCGGAGCCTGTGCTCCGCAACGGGAGAGGCCACAACAGTGAGAGGCCCGCATACCGCAAAAAGAAAAAAAAAACAAAAACAAACAAAAAAAAATAGCCTTTGTTCAATCTTTTGACATTTTCTCACATTAGAGAAATTGTACAAATTGCATTTACTATGTCTGAGTATTCTTTTTTTTAAATTTAATCTATTCAATTTTATTTCATTGATAATAGGTTTAGCCTCATCCTTATCATTAAATTTGTTTTGTTTTGTTTTTAATTTTTATTGGAATATAATTGATTTACAATGTTGTGTCAGTTTGTGCTGTACAGCAAAGTGAATCAGTTACACATATACATATATCCACTCTTTTTAAGATTCTTTTCCCATATAGGTCATTACAGAGTATTGAGGAGAGTTCCCTGTGCTATACAGTAGGTCCTTATTAGTTACCTATTTTATATATAGTAGGGTGTATATGTCAATCCCAATCTCCGATTTTATCCCATTCCTCCCCTTTCCACCCTGGTAAATGAGTTTGTTTTCTACATCTATGACTCTATTTCTGTTTTGTAAATAGGTTCATTTGTATCATTTTTTTTTTATTCCCGTCCGAGTATTCTTTTTCTCTCTTAAAAATATTGCATATATATTTTATAGATTGTGGATTACAAACACATCTCAATTTTAGTATCTAAGGTTCAGAAGCATATCCCAGCCTCCAGACTCCTTTCAAGTACATTGGAGTGTGAGAATGGTTCTCCCACACATCTAGACAAGGATTCATAACCTTGGGTCCATGAACTTGAATGGAAAACAATTACACCATTATTTTTGCTAACTTCTAACTAAGATTTATCATTTTGTTCCATTATGATTATAGGTAACAAACCATAAGTCACCACTAAACACCCCACCACATTACAATTGCTGAAGAATTATATGAAAATTTTGTGCATGCACATCACCATCTTGAAATTTATGGTACTTATTAGATACACTGCACAGCACAATCTTGTTGCTTCTTGAATTGATAAAGAATATACATAGAGAGGATTGGTTCAAGATGGGAGAGTAGAATGATGTGCTTTCACTCCCTCTTGCAGAGCACCAGAATCACAACTAACTGCTGAACAATCATTGACAGGAAGACATTGGAACTCACCAAAAAAGATACCCCACATACAAAGACAAAGGAGAAGCCACAATGAGATGGTAGGAGGGGCACAATCACAATAAAATCAAATCCCATAACTGCCGGGTGAGTGACGCACAAACTGGAGAACACTTATACCACAGAAGTCCACCCACTGGAGTGAAGGTTCCGAGCCCCACGTCAGGCTTCCCAACCTGGGGCTCTGGCAATAGGATGAGGAATTTCTAGAGAATCAGACTTTGCAGGTTAGCGGGATTTGATGGCAGGACATTGACAGAACTGGGGGAAACAGAGATTCCACTCTTGGAGGGCATACACAAAGTAGTGTGCACCTCAGGACCCAAGGGAAGGAGCAGTGACCCCGTAGGAGACTGAACCAGACCTACCTGCTAGTGTTGGAGGGTCTTCTGCAGAGTAGGGGGGTGGCTGAAACTAACCTTGAGGACAAGGACACTGGCAGCAGGAGTTCTGGGAAGTACTCCTTGGCATGAGCACTCCCACAGTCCACCATTAGCCCCACCAAAGAGCCCAGATAGGTTCCAGTGTTGGGTCGCCCAGGGCCAAACAGCCAACAGGGAGGGAACGCAGTCCAACCCATCAGAAGAGAAGCAGATTAAAGTTTTACTGAGCTCTGCCCACCAGAGCAACAGTCAACTCTCCCCACCACCAGTCCCTCCCATCATGAAACATGCACAAGCCTCTTAGATAGCCTCATCCACCAGAGGGCAGACAGCAGAAGCAAGAAGAACTAAAATCTTGCAGCCTGTGGGAAAAAAACCACATTCACAGAAAGAAAGACAAGATGAAAAGGCAGAGGGCTATGCACCAGATGAAGGAACAAGCTAAAACCCAAGAAAAACAACTAAATGAAGAGGAGATAGGCAACCTTCCAGAAAAAGAATTCAGAATAATGACAGTGAAGATGATTTAGGACCTCGGAAAAAGAATGGAGGCAAAGATCGAGAAGATTCAAGAAATATTTAACAAAGACCTAGAAGAATTAAAGAACAGATACTTAGAAGAACTAAAGAACAAACAAACAGAGATGAACTATACAATAACTGAAATGAACAATACACTAGAAGGAATCAATAGCAGAATAACTGAGGCAGAAGAACGTATAAGTGACTGGGAAGACAAAATGGTGGAATTCACTGCCGCAGAACAGAATAAAGAAAAAAGAAAGAAAATAAATGAAGACAGCATAAGAGACCTCTGGGACAACATTAAACATAACAACATTTGCCTTACAGGGGTACCAGAGGGAGGAGAGAGAGAGAAAGGACCCAAGAAAATATTTGAAGAGATTATAGTCGAAAACTTCCCTAACATGGCAAAGGAAATAGCCACCCAAATCCAGGAAGCACAGAGAGTCCCATACAGGATAAACCCAAGGAGAAACATGCTGAGACACATAGTAATCAAACTGGCAAAATTAAGGACAAAGAAAAATTACTGAAAGCAGCAAGGGAAAAACGACAAATAACATACAAGGGAACTCCCATAAGGTTAACAGCTGATTTCTCAACAGAAACTCTACAAGCCAGAAGGGAGTGGCATGGCATATTTAAAGTGATGAAAGGGAAGAAACTACAACCAAGATTACTCTACCTGGCAAGGATCTCATTCAGATTTGATGGAGAAATCAGAAGCTTTACACACAAGCAAAAGCTAAGAGAATTCCACATCACCAAACCAGCTCTACAACAAATGCTAAAGGGACTTCTCTAAGTGGGAAACACAAGAGAAGAAAAGGACCTACAAAAACAAACGCAATATGATTAAGAAAATGGTAACAGGGACATACATATCAATAATTACCTTAAATGTGAATGGATTAAATGCTCCAAGCAAAAGACACAGGCTTGCTGAATGGACACAAAAACAAGACATATATATATATGCTGTCTACAAGAGACACACTTCAGTCCGAGGGACACACACAGACTGAAAGTGAAGGGATGGAAAAAGATATTCCATGTAAATGGAAATCAAAAGAAAACTGGAGTAGCAAAACTCATATCAGATAAAATAGACTTTAAAATAAAGAATGCTACAAGAGACAAGGAAGGACACTACATAATGATCAAGGGACCAATCCAAGAAGAAGATATAACAATTATGAATATATATGCACCCAGCATAGGAGCACCTCAATACATAAGGCAACTGCTAACAGCTATAAAAGAGGAAATTGACAGTAACACAGAAATAGTGGGGGACTTTAAGACCTCACTTACACCAATGGACAGATCATCCAAACAGAAAATTACTAAGGAAACATAAGCTTTAAATGTTACAATAGACCAGATAGATTTAATTGATATTTATAGGACATTCCATTCCAAAAACAGCATATTGCACTTTCTTCTCAAGTGCCCATGGAACATTCTCCAGGATAGATCACATCTTGGGTCACAAATCAAGCCTCAGTAAATTAAAGAAAATTGAAATCAGATCAAGCATCTTGTCTGACCACAATGCTATGAGATTAGAAATCAATTACAGGGAAAAAAACGTAAAAAACACAAACACATGAGGGCTAAACAATATGTTACTAAATAACGAAGAGATAACTGAAAAAAATCAAAGATGAAATTTTTAAAAAAGTAGAGACAAATGACAATGAAAACACGATGATCCAAAACCTATGGGATGTAGCAAAAGCAGTTCTAAGAGGGAAGTTTATAACTATGCAAGCTTTCCTCAAGTAACAAGAAAAATCTCAAATAAACAATCTAAACTTACACCTCAAGGAACTAGAGAAAGAAGAACAAACAAAACGCAAAGGTAGCAGAAGTAAAGTAATCATAAAGATCAGAGCAGAAATAAATGAAATAGAAACAAAGAAAACAATAGCAAAGATCAATAAAACTAACAGCTGGTTCTTTGAGAAGATAAACAAAATTGATAAACCATTAGGCAGACTCATGAAGAAAAAGAGGGAGAGAACTCAAATCAATAAAATTAGAAATGAAAAAGGAGAAGTTACAACAGACACCGCAGAAATACAAAGCATCCTAAGAGACTACTACAAGCAACTCTATGACAATAAAATAGACAACCTGGAAGAAATGGACAAATTCTCAGAAAGGTATAACCTTCCAAGACTGAACCAGGAAGAAATAGAAAATATGAACAGACCAATCACGAGTAGTGAGATTGAAACTGTGATTAAAAATCTTCCAACAGGGCCTCCCTGGTGGCGCAAGTGGTTGAGAGTCCGCCTGCCGATGCAGGGGATACGGGTTCGTGCCCCGGTCTGGGAGGATCCCATATGCCGCAGAGCGGCTGGGCCCGTGAGCCATGGCCGCTGAGCCTGCGCGTCCGGAGCCTGCGCGTCCGGAGACTGTGCTCCGCAACGGGGGAGGCCACAACAGTGAGAGGCCCGCATACCGCAAAAAAAAAAAAAAAAAAAAAATCTTCCAACAAACAAAAGTCCAGGACCAGATGGCTTCACAGGTGAATTCTATGAAACATTTAGAGAAGAGCTAACACCCATCCTTCTCAACCTGTTCCAAAAAATTGCAGAGGAAGGAACACTCCCAAACTCATTCTATGAGGCCACCATCACCCTGATACCAAAACCAGACAAAGTTACTACAAATAAGGGAAAATTACAGACCAATATCACTGCTGAATATAGATGCAAAAATCCTCAACAAAATACTAACAAACAGATTCGGACAACATATTAAAAGGATCATACACCATGATCAAGTGGGATTTATCCCAGGGATGCAAGGATTCTTCAATATATGCAAATCAATCAATGTGATACACCATATTAACAAATTGAAGAATAAAAACCATATGATCATCTCAATAGATGCAGAAAAAGCTTTTGACAAAATTCAGCACCAATTTCTGATAAAAACTCTCTGGAAAGTGGGCATAGAGGGAACCTACCTCAACATAATAAAGGCCATATTTGACAAACTCACAGTAAACAGCGTTCTTAATTGTGAAAAACTGAAAGCATTTCTTCTAAGATTAGGAACGAGACAAGGATGTCCACTCTCACCACTGTTTTTCAACATAGTTTTGGAAGTCCTAGCAATGGCAATCAGAGAAGGAAAAGAAATAAAAGGAATACAAATTGGAAAAGAAGAAGTAAACCTGTCACTGTTTGCAGATGACATGATATTATACATAGAGAATCCTAAAGATGCCACCAGAAAACTAGTAGAGCTAATCAATGAATTTGGTAAAGTTGCAGGATACAAAATTAATGCACAGAAATCTCTTGCATTCCTGTACACTAATGATGAAAAATCTGAAAGAGAAATTAAGGAAACACTGCCATTTACCATTGAAACAAAAGGAATAATATACCTAGGAATAACCCTACCTAAGGAAACAAAAGAGCTGTATGGAGAAAAGTATGACACTATTTAAAGAAATTAAAGATGATACAAACAAATGGAGAGATATACCATGTTCTTGGATTGGAAGAATTGATATTGTGAAAATGACTATACTACCCAAAGCAATCTACAGATTCAATGCAATCACTATCAAATTACCAATGGCATTTTTTACAGAACTAGAACAAAATATCTTAAAATTTGTAGGGAGACACAAAAGACCCCGAATAGCCACAGCAGTCTTCAGGGAAAAAACGCAGCTGGAGGAATCAGACTCTCTGACTTCAGCCTATACTGCAAAGCTACAGTAATCAAGACAATATGGTACTGGCACAAAAACAGATGTATAGATCAATGGAACAGGATAGAAAGCCCAGAGATAAACCCATGCACCTATAGTCAACTAATCTATGACAAAGGAGGCAAGGATGTAAAATGGAGAAAAGACAGCCTCTTCAATAAGCGGTGCTGGGAGAACTGGACAGCTAAATATAAAAGAATGAAATTAGAACAATCCCTAACACCATACACAAAAATAAACTCAAAATGGATTAGAGACCTAAATGTAAGACCAGACACTATAAAACTCTTAGAGGAAAACATAGGAAGAACACTCCTTGACATAAACCACAGCAAGATCTTTTCTGATCCACCTCCTAGAGTAATGGAAATAAAAACAAAAATAAGCAAGTGAGACCTAATGAAAGTTAAAAGCTTTTGCAAAGCAAAGGAAACTACAAACAAGACAAAAAGACAACCCTCAGAATGGGAGAAAATATTTGCAAATGAATCAATGTACAAAGGATTAATCTCCAAAATATATAGAGCTCATGCAGCTCAATATTAAAAAAACAAACAACGCATTCCAAAAATGGGCAGAAGACCTAAATAGACCTCTCTGCAAAGAAGAGATACAGATGACCAAGAAGTACATGAAAAGCTACTCAACGTGACTAATTATTAGAGAAATGCAAATCAAAACTACAGTGAGGTATCAACTCACACCAGTTAGAATGGGCATCATCAGAAAATCTACAAACAACAAATGCTGGAGAGGGTGTGGAGAAAAGGGAACTCTCTTGCACTGTTGGTGGGAATGTAAATTGATACAGCCACTATGGAGAACAGTATGGAGGTTCCTTAAAAGACTAAAAATAGAATTACCATATGGTCCAGCAATCCCACTACCGGGCCTGTACCCAGAGACCACCATAATTCAAAAAGACACATGCACCGCAGTGTTCATTGCAGCACTATTTACAATAGCCAGTTCATGGAAGCAACCTAAATGCCCATCAATAGACTAATGGATAAAGAAGATGTGGTACAATGGAATATTACTCCACCAGAAAAAGAAAATTGGTTCATTGGTAGAGACATGGATGGATCTAGAGACTGCCATACAGAGAGAAGGAAGTCAAAAAGAGAAAAGCAAATATCATGTATTAACGCATATATGTGGAACCTAGAAAAATGGTACAGATGAACCAGTTTGAAGGGCATAAATAGAGACACAGATGTGGAGAACAAACGTATGGACACCAAGGGGGGAAAGTGGTGGGGGGTTGACGAATTGGAAGATTGAGATTGACATATATACACTAATATGTATAAAATTGATAACTAATAAGAACCTGCTGTATAAAAAATAAATGAAATAAAATTCAAAAAAATATATATATAATATATATATTCACTCATATTACAATTTTAAATTTTTAGTATTTTGAGAATTGTTTTTAAATTGCTTTTCTTTGTAACAAATTACATTTTATTAAATTCATTTAAACACATTATTGTCAGCAGGGATTATGTAGGTTTTCCAGACTGCCAAAGGGGTCCATGGCATATGAAAATTTAACAACTTCTGATCTACATATTTGCACTCTAATGTTACCATCTCTGTATCTATGACTAGCTGTGTCTTAAGGAAGCAATTTAACCAATGTCTTTCATTTTATTTATGAAGGTCACTTAAACTTTAATCCATGTTTCTCAGTAGCATGATTTGGACCTTGTCAAAGAAGCTCTGGTTCTTTTTGAAAGTAAGTGGTCTTTTTGAATGACCTATTGGTGTTGATTCACCATCATCACATGGGACATTTTCTGCACTCTGTTCTTTGCCTCAAAAGCCATATGTGTAATTGATAAATTAGAAACAATCTTACAGAATGAAGTATCATTCGGGGCAGAGTCAGGAATCAGAAACCATTTTTAGTATTGCAAGTAAGAAGGGATTTAATACAGGGAATTAGAGGCTGGGGTGGGTGGACCAAAGGTCAAGGAAAACTACCACTGGTTTTCTGGAAACCAGGAAGCTTAAGGAACTGCAGGAAACCATCGCTGATATTAGCTGCTGCAACACCAAAGGGGCACAATTCTAATAAGGGCGCCTGGAAGCTGCTGGACAGTCACATTTACTTTCTTCTGAAGTTCACAGAACTCATACAACTGCCTATTGCTGCTGCAGAAAACTTAATGGCTCTGCTTCCCCTCTGCTTTCCAGATTTTGTACTTGCTTTTCATTGTTGGAACCTAACCCAGAGCCTCACTGATTGGGACTCGGAGAAATGTAGATTTCAGACTCAGAGCCTCTGGAAAACAGAGGCAGCATGGGGTGGAGAGTAGGGAGCAGGGGAAGAATAGTACAGAGTCAATAACAGACAATCCAGCATACAAATCTGGTGGAATGGTGATGTAGTGGAGAAAATGCAGGTTTAGATGTTGGGATATCTGAGCCCTAACCTTGGCTGTGTGCCTTTGGACAACTCATATTTGTCCTCTCTGAGACTTAGGATTTACATTTACAAAGGCTTAATTTTTAAATTGTACTGCATTATGATTAAGGTCTCTTTCAATCTTGAATCCCAATAGTTCTGGGCATGTGGCTTCTCAGAATTCAATCTCTTGAAATGAAGATTGACTTCCCCATTTCTGAGCACTGATGAAAGAGGGGGTCTGTGAGAAGAACCTGTCAGGCAATGGACTGAGGAATTCTTGAAGAATTCTTAAGGTTTGCATGTGCTCTATAGAGAGGATGCCTGTCCTTCTCAATGCCAACTTGTATGCCTGAAAAACCCACCTGTGATTATGGGCTGACATCTTTCTCTACACAGCAGCTTAGGTAAACTACCAGCTGGAAAGCAATGAAATGAATTCCACAAGCCACACCTGAGGGTTTGATTGCTTTATCTGAGAGTCCTATCACTTCTGTGCATGCATATGAGAGTACTTTGGAGATAATTTCTTATTAAACCAGAGGCATCTCTATGTGATATAAGCAGTATCTTGAAGCATCTCCTGCTAATCTTGTTCAGATGCGCTTTCACCACTTCCCCCACTCATTCTACATCCCCTTAGTCTTACCAAGTGAGGAATAAAAGAGACCTAGAATACAAATGTCTCAAATATCCCAAAGGGGTCAAGGTAGTAGAGATTGGACAAGAGCATTTTGTTGCTGCTCCCAAGGGGGCTTTGGCTGAAGCCTTCTAGGGAAGTCTTTTCTCCTACCGGCAAGTGTACCCCAGAGACCATGAACTCAGAAGGTTAAGCTCATTATCCAGAAAGACTCAAGTGAAGGCTAGAGGGAGGAGGTTTTGAATGGTCAACATTAATTCTCTGAGCTTACTCCGCTCAAAGTGAAAGGATTAAGTGCACCTGAAAGAACTGGTTGAGCAAGAATTTTCAATAAAGGAGGGACTTAAAATTTGATTTCATGCTTTACAAAGGGCAGGCCTTGGTTTCCACAGCACGTCAACCATTCAGTTCCTGTTCTGAGAGTTGGGAGGTTTCTGGGCACAGGTGGGGCCAACTCAGAGGTCCAAGCTTCCTGGCATCCTTGGCTCTGTTGAGAGATCAGTTGGACAGGTAGCTGAGAGGGCATGTTGTTCGGGGGATCTCTGCTTTACACTGCCTCCTTTCAGCCTGAGGTGACTAAGAGAAAATCAATCGAATTCACTTTTATTTTATTTTATTTTATTTATTTTATTTTTTTATTAGTTTCTGCTTTATAACAAAGTGAATCAGTCATACATATACATCTGTTCCCACATCCCTTCCCTCATGCATCTCCCTCCCTCCCACCCTCCCCATCCCACCCCTCCAGGTGGTCACAAAGCACCGAGCTGATCTCCCTGTGCTCTGCGGCTGCTTCCCACTATCTATCTACCTTACGTTTGGTAGTGTATATATGTCCATGCCTCTCTTTCGCTTTGTCACAGCTTACCCTTCCCCCTCCCCATATCCTCAAGTCCATTCTCAAGTAGGTCTGTGTCTTTATTCCCGTTTTACCCCTAGGTTCTTCATGACATTTTTTTTTTAATTCCATATATATGTGTTAGCATACGGTATTTGTCTTTCTCTTTCTGACTTACTTCACTCTGTATGACAGACTCTAGGTCTGTCCACCTCATTACAAATAGCTCAGTTTTGTTTCTTTTTATGGCTGAGTAATATTCCATTGTATATATGTGCCACATCTTCTTTATCCATTCATCCGATGATGGACACTTAGGTTGTTTCCAGCTCTGGGCTATTGTGAATAGAGCTGCAATGAACATTTTGGTACATGTCTCTTTTTGAATTATGGTTTTCTCAGGGTATATGCCTAGTAGTGGGATTGCTGGGTCATATGGTAGTTCTATTTTTAGTTTTTTAAGGAACCTCCATACTGTTCTCCATAGTGGCTGTACCAATTCACATTCCCACCAGCAGTGCAAGAGTGTTCCCTTTTCTCCACACCCTCTCCAGCATTTATTGTTTCTAGATTTCTTGATGATGGCCATTCTGACTGGTGTGAGATGATATCTCATTGTAGTTTTGATTTGCATTTCTCTAATGATTAATGATGTTGAGCATTCTTTCATGTGTTTGTTGGCAGTCTGTATATCTTCTTTGGAGAAATGCCTATTTAAGTCTTCTGCCCATTTTTGGATTGGGTTGTTTGTTTTTTTGCTATTGAGCTGCATGAGCTGTTTATAAATTTTGGAGATTAATCCTTTGTCAGTTGCTTCATTTGCAAATATTTTCTCCCATTCTGAGGGTTGTCTTTTGGTCTTGTTTATGGTTTCCTTTGCTGTGCAAAAGCTTTGAAGTTTCATTAGGTCCCATTTGTTTATCTTTGTTTTTATTTCCATTTCTCTAGGAGGTGGGTCCAAAAGGATCTTGCTGTGATTTATGTCATAGAGTGTTCTACCTATGTTTTCCTCTAAGAGTTTGATAGTTTCTGGCCTTACATTTAAGTCTTTAATCCATTTTGAGCTTATTTTTGTGTATGGTGTTAGGGAATGATCTAATCTCAAACTTTTACATGTCCCTGTCCAGTTTTCCCAGCACCACTTATTGAAGAGGCTGTCCTTTCTCCACTGTACATTCCTGCCTCCTTTATCAAAGATAAGTTGGCCATATGTGCGTGGGTTTATCTCTGGGCTTTCTATCCTGATCCACTGATCTATCTTTCTGTTTTTATGCCAGTGCCACACTGTCTTAATTATTGTAGCTTTGTAGTATAGTCTGAAGTCAGGGAGCCTGATTCCTCCAGCTCCATTTTTCGTTCTCAAGATTGCTTTGGCTATTTGGGGTCTTTTGTTTTTCCAAACAAATTTTGAAATTTTTTGTTCTAGTTCTGTGAAAAATGCCAGTGGTAGTTTGATAGGGATTGCATTGAATCTGTAGATTGCTTTGGGTAGTAGAGTCATTTTTACAATATTGATTCTTCCAATCCAGGAGCATGGTATATCTCTCCATCTATTTGTATCATCTTTAATTTCTTTCATCAGTGTCTTATAATTTTCTGCATACAGGTCTTTTGTCTCCTTAGGTAGGTTTATTCCTAGATATTTTATTCTTTTGTTGCAATGGTAAATGGGAGTGTTTTCTTGATTTCATTTTCAGAGTTTTCATCATTAGTGTATAGGAATGCCAGAGATTTCTGTACATTAATTTTGTATCCTGCTACTTTACCAAATTCATTGATTAGCTCTAGTAGTTTTTCGGTAGCATCTTTAGGATTCTCTATGTATAGTATCATGTCATCTGCAAACAGTGACAGCTTTACTTCTTCTTTTCCAATTTGGATTCCTTTTATTTCCTTTTCTTCTCTGATTGCTGTGGCTAAAACTTCCAAAACTATGTTGAATAAGAGTGGTGAGAGTGGGCAGCCTTGTCTTGTTCCTGATCTTAGTGGAAATGGTTTCAGTTTTTCACCATTGAGGACAATGTTGGCTGTGGGTTTGTCATATATGGCCTTTATTATGTTGAGGAGAGTTCCCTCTATGCCTACTTTCTGCAGGGTTTTTATCATAAATGGTGTTGAATTTTGTCGAAAGCTTTCTCTGCATCTATTGAGATGATCATATGGTTTTTCTCCTTCAACTTGTTAATATGGTGTATCACATTGATTGATTTGCGTATATTGAAGAATCCTTCCATTCCTGGAATAAACCCCACTTGATCATGGTGTATGATCCTTTTAATGTGCTGTTGGATTCTGTTTGCTAGTATTTTGTTGAGGATTTTTGCATCTATGTTCATCAGTGATATTGGTCTGTAGTTTTCTTTCTTTGTGACATCCTTGCCTGGTTTTGGTATCAAGGTGATGGTGGCCTCATAGAATGAGTTTGGGAGTGTTCCTTCCTCTGATATTGTTTGGAAGAGTTTGAGAAGGATGGGTGTTAGCTCTTCTCTAAATGTTTGATAAAATTCGCCTGTGAAGCCATCTGGTCCTGGGCTTTTGTTTGATGGAAGATTTTTAATCACAGTTTCAATTTCAGTGCTTGTGATTGGTCTGTTCATATTTTCTATTTCTTCCTGATTCAGTCTTGGCAGGTTGTACATTTCTAAGAATTTGTCCATTTCCTCCAGGTTGTCCATTTTATTGGCATAGAGTTGCTTATAGTAATCTCTCATGATCTTTTGTATTTCTGCAGTGTCAGTTGTTACTTCTCCTTTTTCATTTCTGATTCTATTGATTTGAGTCTTCTCCCTTCTTTTCTTGATGAGTCTGGCTAATGGTTTGTCAATTTTGTTTATCTTCTCAAAGAACCAGCTTTTAGTTTGGTTGATCTTTGCTATCGTTTCCTTCATTTCTTTTTCATTTATTTCTGATCTGATCTTTATGATTTCTTTCCTTCTGCTAACTTTGGGGGTTTTTTGTTCTTCTTTCTCTAATTGCTTTAGGTGCAGGGTCAGGTTGTTTACTCGAAATGTTTCCTGTTTCTTAAGGTGGGATTGTATTGCCATAAACTTCCCCCTTAGAACTGCTTTTGCTGCGTCCCATAGGTTTTGGGTCGTCGTGTCTCCATTGTCATTTGTTTCTAGGTATTTTTTAATTTCCTCTTTGATTTCTTCAGTGATCACTTCGTTATTGAGTAGTGTATTGTTTAGCCTCCATGTGTTTGTATGTTTTACAGATCTTTTCCTGTAATTGATGTCTAGTCTCATAGCATTGTGGTCGGAAGAGATACTTGATACAATTTCAATTTTCTTAAATTTACCAAGGCTTGATTTGTGACCCAAGATATGATCTATCCTGGAGAATGTTCCATGAGCACTTGAGAAAAATGTGTATTCTGTTGTTTTTGGATGGAATGTCCTATAAATATCAACTAAGTCCATCTTGTTTAATGTATCATTTAAAGCTTGTGTTTCCTTATTTATTTTCATTTTGGATGATCTGTCCATTGGTGAAAGTGGGGTGTTAAAGTCCCCTACTATGATTGTGTTACTGTCGATTTCCCCTTTTATGGCTGTTAGTATTTGCCTTATGTATTGAGGTGCTCCTATGTTGGGTGCATAAATATTTACAATTGTTATATCTTCTTCTTGGATCAATCCCTTTATCGTTATGTAGTGTCCTTCTTTGTCTCTTCTAATATTCTTTATTTTAAAGTCTATTTTGTCTGATATAAGAATTGCTACTCCAGCTTTCTTTTGATTTCCATTTGCATGGAATATCTTTTTCCATCCCCTTACTTTCAATCTGTATGTGTCTCTAGGTCTGAAGTGGGTCTCTTGTAGACAGCATATATATGGGTCTTGTTTTTGTATCCATTCAGCCACTCTGTGTCTTTTGGTGGGAGCATTTAGTCCATTTACATTTAAGGTAATTATTGATATGTATGTTCCTATTCCCATTTCCTTAATTGCTTTGGGTTCGTTTTTGTAGGTATATTCCTTCTGTTGTGTTTCTTCCCTAGAGAAGTTCCTTTAGCATTTGTTGTAAAGCTGGTTTGGTGGTGCTGAACTCTCTCAGCTTTTGCTTGTCTGTAAAGGTTTTAATTTCTCTGTCAAATCTGAATGAGATCCTTGCTGGGTAGAGTAATCTTGGTTACAGGTTTCTCTCCTTCATCACTTTAATTATGTCCTGCCACTCCCTTCTGGCTTGTAGAGTTTCTGCTGAGAGATCAGCTGTTATCCTGATGGGGATTCCCTTGTGTGTTATTTTTTGTTTTTCCCTTGCTGCTTTTAATATGATTTCTTTGTGTTTAATTTTTGACAGTTTGATTAATATGTGTCTTGGTGTATTTCTCCTTGGATTTATTCTGTATGGGACTCTCTGTGCCTCCTGGACTTGATTAACTATTTCCTTTCCCATATTAGGGAAGTTTTCAACTATAATCTCTTCAAATATTTTCTCAGTCCCTTTCTTTTTCTCTTCTTCTTCTGGAACCCCTATAATTCGAATGTTGGTGCGTTTAATGTTGTCCCAGAGGTCTCTGAGACTGTCCTCTGTTCTTTTCATTCTTTTTTCTTTATTTTGCTGTGCAGCAGTTATTTCCACTATTTTATCTTCCACCTCACTTATCCGTTCTTCTGCCTCAGTTATTCTGCTATTGATCCCATCTAGAGTATTTTTATTTCATTTATTGTGTTTTTAATCAATGCTTGATTCATCTTTAGTTCTTCTAGGTCCTTGTTAACTGTTTCTTGCATTTTGTCTATTCTATTTCCAAGATTATGGATCTTGGAAATAGAATCTTGGATCAGCTTTACTATCATTATTCTGAATTCTTTTTCAGGTAGACTGCCTATTACCTCTTCATTTGTTAGGTCTGGTAGGTTTTTATCTTGCTCCTTCACCTGCTGTGTGTTTTTCTGTCTTCTCATTTTGCTTATGTTACTGTGTTTTGGGGTCTCCTTTTTGCAGGCTGCAGATTCGTAGTTCCCATTGTTTTTGGTGTCTGTCCCCAGTGGCTAAGGTTGTTTCAGTAGGTTGTGTAGGCTTCCTGGTGGGCGGGACTAATGCCTGTGTTCTGGTGGTTGAGGCTCGATCTTGTCTTTCTGGTGGACAGGTCCACGTCTGGTGGTGTGTTTTGGGGTGCCTATGGCCTTATTATGTTTTTAGGTAGCCTCTCTGCTAATGGGTGGTGTTGTGTTCCTGCCTTGCTAGTTGCTTGGCATAGGGTGACCAGCACTATAGCTTGCTGGTCGTTGACTGAAGCTGGATGCTGGTGTTGAGATGGAGATCTCTGGGAGATTTTCACTGCTTGATATTGTGTGGAGCTGGGAGGTCTCTTGTGGACCCGTGTCCTGAAGTTGGCTCTCCCACTTCAGAGGCACAGCACTGACTCCTGGCTGCAGCACCAAGAGCCTTTCATCCACATTTGTTTTCATGAGCTCTCCAAAATTTCTGCATTCTGTAACGTAGCATTCTCTAGGTATAGTACTGTCACTGTATTGCACAGGGAACTCCACTCAATGCTCTGTGTGACTTTGTTGATGTTGATGTAGAGAAATTCATATGTTGATAGTAGAAAAGTAAGTTGGTACAACTTTTCAGAAGTCTGAGGTTTTCTGCCAGCATTCAGTAGGTGTTCTGTAGGAGCTGTTCCACATGTAGACGTATTTCTGGGGAGGAAGGTGATCTCCACGTCTCACCCCTCCGCCATCTTGAAGCTGCCGTCGAATTCACTTTCAAAAAGCAACTGTTGGGCTTCCCTGGTGGCGCAGTGGTTGGGAGTCCGCCTGCCGGTGCATGGGACACGGGTTCGTGCCCCGGTCCGGGAGGGTCCCGCATGCCGCGGAGCAGCTAGGCCCATGAGCCATGGCTGCTGCGCCTGCGCGTCTGGAGCCTGTGCTCCGCAACAGGAGAGGCCACAACAGTGAGAGGCCTGCGTACCGCAAAAAAAAAGCAACTATTGATCACGTGCAAAGCTCAATGCTGGAGCTACTGGGGATTCAGGGGTGAAAAGTACATGGTTTCTGACTTCAAGATCTTATAAGCCAAATAAAATGAATAACACGTCTAAATAACTTTGATACAACTCTGTAATGAGTGATAAAATATGGTTACAAACATGTTCTATGGGAGAGAGAAGAATTATTTCTTTCTCTGTGAGTCTGGGAAGGCCTCCTGAAAGATTTAAGATGTGAGTGGACCTTGAAGGAAATGCAGTTTAATAAATAAATAGATGATGGAGAAGATTAGCAAGGAAGGAGGAAGCATTTCACATAGAAGCCAAAACTTGAACGGGGGCCCAAAGCAGAAGGAAAAAGAGCATTATCTGAGAAATAGAGAGTAATCTCAGATGAATTTACTAGGTGGAATGGAGGAAATGGAATTACATAATTAGAGGCCAGCCTGTGGAAGGCTGGGCTGAATGGTTTGGAATTGTTCCTATCTGTTCAGTAGGGAGTAACTGAACGTTTGTGATCAAGGGAATGATGTGATCAAAGCTAGGAATAAGGAAGATAGTTCTGGTGGAAGTGTGTGGACAGATTGGAAAGAGGGAAAGACTGGAGCTTGAACTAGGGATGGATATTATAAGTGGAAAGAGGGAGATGGGTCTGAGAAATGTCATAGAGATAGAGCTGACAGGACTAGAGAACTGGCTTCCAGCAGTTAGCCTGTCTAATCTTTAGTTTCTGACATCCAATAAACCATAGACTCATAGTCTCGCCTTGTGACATTTTAGAGCTGACACAGTATTAGAGATAATCTACACTTTGCTTTATTTTACAGATAGGGAAATTGAAACTTAGAAAGGTCAAGTTCTAAATCATAATGTGTTATAGCAAAAGAGCTTAACTCTTCGTATTAATTTTTCAAATAATCTGGAAAGGTATTTGATCATTCAAAATGCATCCCTATTTTATAGAAAGTCCAACTGAAGCATGAACAAATGAAAATAGAACTTCCAAATAAATCCAAGTTATCTAAAAGGACTCTCCTTCTACCATATCATCTCTTAGTATAAGGAGAATTCAGTTTGCTATTCAGACATTAAAAACAACTCCCTCTCCTATTTCCTTTACCAGCTTGGTGTCTACTGTCTGGTGTTTTGTTTTCCTTTATGCTAGAAAATATTATGGGGCAAAAACTGGACCTACCCAGTTGTGGCTCATTTAATTCCAAATATCAGTCTCAGTGGAATCCAGCCAAGAATACCTGGTTGAAAAATAAATATAGGGCCTTAGAGGTGATCTGTCTGGCATACTGAGAAAATTAAGCTAGATTATGTCTAAGGATTTCGCAAGAGGCAAAACTCTGTGCTGCTGTGATGCTTGGTTAAACCATCACTTTATTCACTTCCATGTTCTTAGCTCTGGGCCCAGCTTTCATATCCTCATACAGCCAAGGAAAACAAGGATTGGCTAGGGTAGGAGCATGCCAGATCATTCAGGTTTGAGCTATCTTAGGAGGAGGACTTTGCTATGCAGTTTCAGTTCTGAAACTTCTGCTTCTAGGCCCAGCTCAGATGGGTGTAAGGAAAGAAGGAAAAGATGCAACTTCAGCAGCTTCTGTTTATGGTAGACCATGAGGACTGAAATATTTTGATTCCAGGAAAAGACAGAAATAAAGAAATCTTGGGAAAAAATTCTTATCTGTGTTTCCAGCCTAAGAAGAACACAAAATTTAGAGGTAAAGAGAATCAGAAAGAATAAAAATTCTATGAGACTTCAAGCTTTGTGGCAGGGCCTTAAAGACTTGGTAGAGCTTAAAGCAGCACAGTAGCCCAGAAATGCCCTTTCAACTTGTAAGATATATCAGTAAAGATTACTATAGTTTATATTTTTTGAGCACTCTTTATGTACTGGTCAATATTGTGGGTTTTTTTTTTCATTATTTTATATTTTATTTTTTCTAGCTTTATTAAGGTGTAATTGACACAAAATTTTAAGATATGTAAAGTGTACAATATGATGATTTGAAATATTGTATACATTATAAAAAAGATTCCTCTCATTGAGTTAATTAATATATGCCTCTCTTAGGAAATTTCAAATACACAATACAGTGTTATCAACTATAGTCACCATGTTATACATCAAATCCTCTAAGAGTTTCTTAGCTAATCTTCATAATAACTCTTTTAGGTAACTTCTACTAATACCCCCATTTTTCAAATAAGAAAATTAAGGCTCAGAGAAATCAAGTAAATGGCCTGAAGTTGTAAATGGCAGAGATGTGATTTGAAACCAGTCAGGCTGACTTCAAAGCCTATGATCTAAAACACTACACTGCAGTACATTGCATCCCAGGTGTACTACATCATCCAGTATGAATGAATGAATGAATGATGAAATGTTTTGTTCATTTAACAAAGTCTGCCTTAGGTTTAGCATGACTATGGCATGACTAAAGTTTTGCCAAGTACAGTTGATCTTTACTGTTGATAAATTCTGTGTTTTCAAATTCACCTACTTGCTAGAATTTATTTCAACACTTCTGGTGATTTTGCAGTCATTCATGGACACATCAGAGCAAAGAAAAAAAAACATTGAGTCATCAACACGCAGATTCAAATAAGGCAACACTCCACCTTCTTACTTCAGCTCTCATACTATAAATAAGTGTAATTTTTTCAGTCTATTTAGTGCCAGGTTTTTTGCATTTTTTTGTTTCTTGTTGATGATATCACTGTTTAAAATGACCCCAGACATAGGCTGAAGTGCTATTTAATATTCCTAAGTGAGAGATTTTGCTGTGCCTGACAGAGAACATACATGTGTTGGATAAGTGTGTATAGGAATGATTTACAGTGCTGTTGGCCATGAGTTCAATGTTAATTAATCAACAATATGTATTAAAACATCTTTAAGCAGAAACACATATAAAACAACATTATGTATTGATCAGTTGACAAAAATGTTGTGACCAGAGGCTTGCAGGAACTTAACCCTGTATTTCTACTAGGAGCAATAGTTCAGTATTCAGTAACTTATTGCTTGCAGAGATTTTGTAGAACACAAATATGGTGAATAACAAGGCAACTGTGTTTATCATCTCTAGACAATAATGCTAATAATAGCTACATTTAATTACTATGTACTATGTGTCAGGCATTGTGCTAGGTGTGAAGGTTACAGTGATGAAAGAGACAGACACAAACACAGTTCCCTCACTCAAGGAGTGTATAGTTCACAGGGAGTGTGGGTACTAATCTACTCATGACAAGAGTGATGGCTGTGATAAAAGGGGAAATATGATATGCCATGAAAGCATATAACAGAAGAACCTAATCTACAGTTATGTGCTATTATTCTCCCATGCACAGGGGACTGAGAGGCACAGAATGGCTAAGTAATCTGTCCCAAGTTCCTTTTTCCCACTTTGGACAACTGCCTCTAGGGATGGAAAAATGTTGGGAGATTGGAAGACAAAAATGATGAATAGTCTCATGATTAAAGGACTCTTGATTTTATTGATATTCACTTTAAATACCATGGTAGAGAAATGTGAAAGTGTCAGAAGCCACTGTAAATGAAGACAGGAATGAAGAACCTGCAGTGCTCCAATTTTAACGGCAGTCAGTGAGATGCAAGCCAGTTTTCTAAGCATTTCGTTATTCACAACCTTAAAGGACAAATCTGCTACATAAAAGCAAGGTAGCTCTATGCAAATCCATTGTGGTCTCTAAAATAGGAATTTCATAGATAAATGTGTTCCTTCCTCCTCTCCTTTTTGCCTTTATCCAGCTCTATTGCTTTCCCCTGGGGACCATGGTTTTGCAACTGAGCCGTATTCAATTTTAAGATGAACTTCAGTATTGATATTCTCAAGTTACTGGGAGTAAGAAAATAGAGGGAAGAAAAAGCAAGTAGTAAATTGTTTTCTCTCATTTCACTCTCACTTTCTAGAGATTTAATTTGTTTCTGGTAATGGGTAACAACTCTATAGGGACCTTGGCGACACATACACTAGAAATGGAAAAATCTATAGGGAAACACTTGTTTTCCCCGTTTGTGTGGACACAACAGCACTCCTCTGGTCTTGGGCTTAAAGGAAGTGGCGCTTCCCAGTGACAAGGTACAGGCACCAGAGAGGAAGGAATTGAAGAGTTCCCTTTAGGGAGGATAGAGCCTGGCATGGGGGATAGGAGAGGGGCACCTGTTGGGTGGAGATCTTAATGAACAGTCTGACAAAGGAGCCCCATTCCCAGACCAAGAGGGACCACCTCAGGATTCTTTGAGAGGACGCAAATTCAATTCACCTCTTCTGGCACATGTCCCAATTCTGCTTTTTGTGTTTTAGAAATCTTCGTTGTTTCAGTTGTGGTCCTGGAGAACCATCTATTGTATGTAAAATGCCGTCCTACATCACAGTACAGCAGTCCCCGAAGTGGGTGGGAATGATTACCAGTAGATGTTCTGATGGGAAACAGACCGTTGGAAGAGAAAATTCTTTTTCCAGGGCTCTCCAGCCAGTGAGTCACAGAGCTGTGACTTAAAGCCTTTAACCATCAGAGGCCACAGAGCAGTCAGAAAACACAGACAAAAAAATGTTCTTCTCTAAATACTCACTTCTTAACTTACCATGTGCCGAGGCCTCAGTTATTTTTCTTTTAAAATCAGCTAACTTATAGGATGTCTGAAAATCCCATATTCTACTGATGTCGCTGCAAACATGGCTGATTAAATCCAAAGGAAGTACATATGAAACAAAAATAATATCTGGAATTTAATTGCAGGAAAGAACCATTTGATTTAAAAATCTTTTATGCCTTGAACAGAGATTCTACATGAAAATATAGCTGAGCTTAGCTTTCTCGTTTAAAATAGGACACTGGCAAAATTGGAACACATGTGTGAGAGACCTTTCACAAACGACTGTTACTGTTTAAATGAGAAGAGGTGGATCCAGTATAGGGTTGCCAGATAAAATACAGGGTGCCCAATTAAATTTGAATTTCAGATAAACAACAAGTAATTTTTTAGTATAAGGGTGTGCCAAATATTACATGGGCTAAATATCACATGGGCTGTACTTATACTAAAAAATTATTCATTGCTTATCAGAAATTCAAATTTAATTTAAGTTTAATTTAGTGTCCTGAATTTTTATTTGCTAAGTCTAACATCTCAAATCCAATGACTTAAAATCAACAGCTGATCCAGAATATCAGAAGTTTGGAGTATCATAAATATAATGCCTTCTCAAAGCATACACTCAATAAATAATACAAGTTGAATCAATGGGAACATCTTCCTACATGGTAAATATATATATTTCACAACAACTCTACAAAGTAGATAATTTTTCCTTATCTACCATATGAAGAACCTAAGGCTCAGGGGACTTACCTGAATTTTGCAGGGTCACACAGTAGGTGGCATTGATGACATAATTATCAAAGGCCTTTTTGTCATAAAAACCCATCGTCGGGCTTCCCTGGTGGCGCAGTGGTTGAGAGTCCACCTGCCGATGCAGGGGACACGGGTTCGTGCCCCATTCTGGGAGGATCCCACATGCCGCGGAGTGGCTGGGCCCGTGAGCCATGGCCGCTGAGCCTGCGCGTCCGGAGCCTGTGCTCCACAACGGGAGAGGCCACAACAGTGAGAGGCCCACATACCACAAAAAAAAAAAAAAAAAAAAAAAAAAAAAAAAAACCATCGTCTTTCAATACAAAAATTCAGAAACTTTGAGATACCTCATGATCTTAAGGAAAAAAAGGTTTTAAGATATCAAGTCAATTTTGCAATAGGGACTGGAAACAAAGTTCACTGGGCCAGCTGGACGTTCACACTGAAAACTAAGCTAAACCATTGATTTGAGTAGCTGGAGCACACTTTCAAGAATATTTCAGGTATTTCTTTGTATGTACTTAAAACCTATAGGCAATACACCAAGGTAGAGTGCTGCCCAAAGTCTACTTTGAAGACAAAGGAAATTCAATTGAAAGAACTTCTTCATTCTCCAAACATAGAAAATTTGGATGAAATATGCCAACAGAAGTTAAATATATTGCTAAGCTCAAAAGAAGTGGAAACCCACAGGTAGCAGAAATAAAGAGAATCTCAAAGTCAAGAGGAGGAGTAATAGCCTGAAGCCACAGTGGCTCAAGGGACAGCTGGTCCTGGATATAAGTTTTAGAAGATGGATATTGGGTTTTTCATGTTCACAGAGGATAGGCTATGAGATCTGAAGCCATTTGAGATGAGCAACTGTAAAGGAGTCTCCTGTTTATTGCTAAGATTTTTGAAAGCATATACAGTCCATGGAAAAGGGATTGATTAGAAGAAGTACACATACTCACTTGAGGTCCTGACAAGGAACTACTTACCCACTGGAGCCTTGGATGGGAAAAATGTCAGCCATAAAACTCAGAATCACCATATTATAAAGGAATAGGTGTAGAGTCTAAATTTACTCTACCTTTGTTGTGCAGGAACCTAGATTTAGAAATTAGAAAAAAACTGGTCCAGCCCTGGTGAAAAGCTTGAGGCCCTGGTAGAAGCAAATGTGAAAATGCTTTGTAGGTGTATTTCCACAGATCAGCACAACAGAGTCCCCTCCAAAAACCACCTCCAGTAAAAATAAGTTTAGGAATAAAATTACCATTAACACAAGCAAGTCCTGAGAGAGACTTAGCAACAACATGAATAGAAAACAATCAGTTGGGAAAAAGAGAATGAGAAAATAAATATATTTAAAGCATTCACTTTAGAACATTAGAAAAGGGATAGAAGTCAGAAGACAAGAAGAAATAGTGTAAGAAGAGAAAAAGCAGAAAAAATATACTTTCTTAAATTAGAAACTTCAGTAATTAGACTAAAATCTCAAAATATGAGTTAAATAGTAAAGTACAGCAGCTGAATACAGAATTAATTAATGGAAGATAGATCTGAGTAGACTATCCAGAATTCAGGAAAGAGTGCTAGAGATGGGGTGCACTATAAAGAGATTAAGCAATGTGGACATTAGAATGAGGATATTGAACATACATCTGTTAGAAAAAAAATGGAGATTAGGCAATATTCAAAAAGATACTGGCTTCAATTTTTTCTGAACTGAGGAAAGATATAAGTCCTTATATTAGAACTGCACAAGCAATCCCAAGGAAGATGAATTTCATAGTGAAACTGCAGAATAACAAAGACAAGGACAAATACATTTTATAAGGTACAAGAGAGAAAAGACATATTATCCACAAGGAAAACTAATGAGTCATAGTCTACATCAGTAACAATAGAAGCCAGAGTAAAAGGGAATAATATCCTCAAAATATTAAATGAAGTTGTTGTTGAAAGGTATGATAAAATTATTTTCATACAAAAGAAGACTGAGCTTACTAATCACATTCACTTAAAAGATTACTAAAAGGTGGACTTCACAAAAAGGAAAATTATTCCAGAAGGAAGGTTTGAAAAACAAAAAACAATAAATGGTAGAGAAATTAGTAAGCATGCTGGTAGGTCAAAATAATTGTTGATTATATAAACAACAAAAAAGAGATTATTTGAGGAAGTTTAAAAACAAGGTGAGACTAATGTCAAATAACATGAAAATAGGAGAGAATTGGTGTTAAAGCATTCTAAACTTTTTCTACTTGTCAATAAGGAATATTGATTAAAATTAATCTTTATTAGATATCTATGTTAAAGAATAGAAATAAAATATATATTCAAAAGAATAGATTAAATAAGGGGAATTTTTGATAGTATATAGTAAAAGGGAAAGCTGATGAACAGAATGGAAAATAGAAGGCACATACAAAAAAGGTAGAAATAAATCCAGATATACATTAATTATAAAGTGATTAAACTCACTGATAAAAGGCAGGGAATTTTAAATTAAATTATAAGGATCCATTATTAATATTATTAGTAAGAAAAGAGAAAATTTTTAAATAAAAAATGTATTGGGAAAAAAGAAAGCTAATGTTGCATTATTAATAACAGACAAATTTATTTATGTATTTATTTTTAATCAAGTAGGGTTTTTTATAATTTTTTATTATTATTTTTTAAAAATTTTTGACTGTGTTGGGTCTTCATTGCTGTGTGTGGGCTTCCTCTAGTTGCAGCAATCAGGGGCTACTCTTCATTGCAGTGCATGGGCTTCTCATTGTGGTGGCTTCTCTTGTGGAGCATGGGCTCTAGGTGCACAGGCTTCAGTAGTTGTGGCGCATGGGCTTAGTTGCTTTGCAGCATATGGGATCCTCCCAGACCAGGGATAGAATCCATGTGCCCTGCACTGGCAGGCGGATTCTTAATCACTGTGCCACCAGGGAAGTCCTAGCAGACAAATTTAGATTTTAAGACACAACCATTAATGGTTATAAAAAGGGTTAGTTCTTGATGATTAAAAGAATATCAGGTTAATGTAATAGTCATTATATATTATAAGAAAAACTGATACAAATACAAGATCAAGCAAATAATAACTGGTAAAAGTAAAAATATTTTGAAAAGGAGCTCCAGAGACGGGCGCGAGTCGCAGCTGAAAGCGCGGAGCCCAGAGACGGGCGTGGGACGCTGGGGCTGCTGCTGCCGCCGCCAAGAAGCCTGTGTGCGAGCGCAGGTCACTGTCCACACCGCCCTTCCGGGAGCCTGTGCAGCCTGCCACTGCCGGGGTCCCGGGATCCAGGGGCGGCTTCCCTGGGAGAACACACGGCGCGCCTCGGGCTGGTGCAACGTCACGCCGACCTCTGCCGCTGCAGGCTCGCCCCGCACTCCGTGCCCCTCCCTCCCGCCCGGCCTGAGTGAGCCAGAGTCCCCGAAGAGGCTGCTCCTTTAACCCTGTCCTGTCTGAATGAAGAACAGACGCCCTCCGGCGACCTACACGCAGAGGCGGGGCCAAATCCAAAGCTGAGAACCAGGAGCTGTGAGAACAAAGAAGAGAAAGGGAAACCTCTCCCAGCAGCCTCAGAAGCAGCGGATTAAAGCTCCACAATCAACTTCATGTACCCTGCATCTGTGGAATACATGAATAGACAACAAATCATCCCAAATTGAGTAGCCAGGAGTCAGTGCTGTGTCTCTGAGGTGGGAGAGCGAACTTCAGGACACTGGTCCACAAGAGACCTCCCAGCTCCACATAATATCAAACGGCGAAAATCTTCCAGAGATCTCCATCTTAACACCAGCACCCAGCTTCACTCAACGACCAGCAAGCTACAGTGCTAGACACCCTTTGCCAAACAACTAGCAAGACAGGAACACAACGCCACCCATTAGCAGAGAGGCTGCCTCAAATCATAAAAAGTCCGCAAACACCCCAAAACACACCACCAGACGTGGACCTGCCCACCAGAAAGACAAGATCCAGCCTCATCCACCAGAACACAGGCAGTAGTCCCCTCCACCAAGAAGCCTACACAACCCACTAAACCAACCTTAGCCACTGGGGACAGACACCAAAAACAACGGGAACTACGAACCTGCAGCCTGCAAAAAGGAGACCCCAAAACACAGTAACATAAGCAAAATGAGAAGACAGAAAAACACACAGCAGGTGAAGGAGCAAGATAAAAACCCACCAGACCTAACAAATGAAGAGGTAATAAGCAGTCTATCTGAAAAAGAATTCAGAATAATGATGGTAAAGATGATCCAGAATCTTGGAAATAGAATAGACAAAATGCAAGAAACAGTTAACAAGGACCTAGAAGAACTAAAGACGAATCAAGCATCGATTAAAAACACAATAAATGAAATAAAAAATACTCTAGATGGGATCAATAGCAGAATAACTGAGGCAGAAGAACGGATAAGTGAGGTGGAAGATAAAATAGTGGAAATAACTGCTGCACAGCAAAATAAAGAAAAAAGAATGAAAAGAACAGAGGACAGTCTCAGAGACCTCTGGGACAACATTAAACGCACCAACATTCGAATTATAGGGGTTCCAGAAGAAGAAGAGAAAAAGAAAGGGACTGAGAAAATATTTGAAGAGATTATAGTTGAAAACTTCCCTAATATGGGAAAGGAAATAGTTAATCAAGTCCAGGAGGCACAGAGAGTCCCATACAGAATAAATCCAAGGAGAAATACACCAAGACACATATTAATCAAACTGTCAAAAATTAAACACAAAGAAATCATATTAAAAGCAGCAAGGGAAAAACAAAAAATAACACACAAGGGAATCCCCATCAGGATAACAGCTGATCTCTCAGCAGAAACTCTACAAGCCAGAAGGGAGTGGCAGGACATAATTAAAGTGATGAAGGAGAGAAACCTGTAACCAAGATTACTCTACCCAGCAAGGATCTCATTCAGATTTGACAGAGAAATTAAAACCTTTACAGACAAGCAAAAGCTGAGAGAGTTCAGCACCACCAAACCAGCTTTACAACAAATGCTAAAGGAACTTCTCTAGGGAAGAAACACAACAGAAGGAATATACCTACAAAAACGAACCCAAAGCAATTAAGGAAATGGGAATAGGAACATACATATCAATAATTACCTTAAATGTAAATGGACTAAATGCTCCCACCAAAAGACACAGAGTGGCTGAATGGATACAAAAACAAGACCCATATATATGCTGTCTACAAGAGACCCACTTCAGACCTAGAGACACATACAGACTGAAAGTAAGGGGATGGAAAAAGATATTCCATGCAAATGGAAACCTAAAGAAAGCTGGAGTAGCAATTCTCATATCAGACAAAATAGACTTTAAAATAAAGACTACTAGAAGAGACAAAGAAGGACACTACATAATGATCAAGGGATCAATCCAAGAAGAAGATATAACAATTGTAAATATTTATGCACCAAACATAGGAGCACCTCAACACATAAGGGAAATATTAACAGCCATAAAAGGAGAAATCGACAGTAACACAATCATAGTAGGGGACTTTAACACCCCACTTTCACCAATGGACAGGTCATCCAAAATGAAAATAAATAAGGAAACACAAGCTTTAAATGATACATTAAACAAGATGGACTTAATTGATATTTATAGGACATTCCATCCAAAAACAACAGAATACACATTTTTCTCAAGTGCTCATGGAACATTCTCCAGGATAGATCATATCTTGGGTCACAAATCAAGCCTTGGTAAATTTAAGAAAATTGAAATTGTATCAAGTATCTTTTCCAACCACAATGCTATGAGACTAGATATCAATTACAGGAAAAGAGCTGTAAAACATACAAACACATGGAGGCTAAACAATACACTACTTAATAACGAAGTGATCACTGAAGAAATCAAAGAGGAAATTAAAAAATACCTAGAAACAAATGACAATGGAGACACGACGACCCAAAACCTATGGGATGCAGCAAAAGCAGTTCTAAGAGGGAAGTTTATGGCAATACAATCCCACCTTAAGAAACAGGAAGTATCTCGAATAAACAACCTAACCTTGCACCTAAAGCAATTAGAGAAAGAAGAACAAAAACATCCCAAAGTTAGCAGAAGGAAAGAAATCATAAAAATCAGATCAGAAATAAATGAAAAAGAAATGAAGGAAACGATAGCAAAGATCAATAAAACTAAAAGCTGGTTCTTTGAGAAGATAAACAAAATTGATAAACCATTAGCCAGACTCATCAAGAAAAAAAGGGAGAAGACTCAAATCAATAGAATTAGAAATGAAAAAGGAGAAGTAACAACTGACACTGCAGAAATACAAAAGATCATGAGAGATTACTATAAGCAACTCTATGCCAATAAAATGGACAACCTGGAAGAAATGGACAAATTCTTAGAAATGTACAACCTGCCAAGACTGAATCAGGAAGAAATAGAAAATATGAACAGACCAATCACAAGCACTGAAATTGAAACTGTGATTAAAAATCTTCCAACAAACAAAAGCCCAGGACCAGATGGCTTCACAGGCGAATTCTATCAAGCATTTAGAGAAGAGCTAACACCTATCCTTCTCAAACTCTTCCAAAATATAGCACAGGGAGGAACACTCCCAAACTCATTCTACGAGGCCACCATCACCTTGATACCAAAACCAGATAAGGATGTCACAAAGAAAGAAAACTACAGGCCAATATCACTGATGAACATAGATGCAAAAATCCTCAACAAAATACTAGCAAACAGAATCCAACAGCACATTAAAAGGATCATACACCATGATCAAGTGGGGTTTATTCCAGGAATGCAAGGATTCTTCAATATACGCAAATCAATCAATGTGATACACCATATTAACAAATTGAAGGAAAAAAACCATATGATCATCTCAATAGATGCAGAGAAAGCTTTTGTCAAAATTCAACACCCATTTATGATAAAAACCCTGCAGAAAGTAGGCATAGAGGGAACTTTCCTCAACATAATAAAGGCCATATATGACAAACCCACAGCCAGCATCGTCCTCAATGGTGAAAAACTGAAACCATTTCCACTAAGATCAGGAACAAGACAAGGTTGCCCACTCTCACCACTCTTATTCAACATAGTTTTGGAAGTTTTAGCCACAGCAATCAGAGAAGAAAAGGAAATAAAAGGAATCCAAATGGGAAAAGAAGAAGTAAAGCTGTCACTGTTTTCAGATGACATGATACTATACATAGAGAATCCTAAAGATGCTACCAGAAAACTACTAGAGCTAATCAATGAATTTGGTAAAGTTGCAGGATACAAAATTAATGCACAGAAATCTCTGGCATTCCTATATACTAATGATGAAAAATCTGAAAGTGAAATCAAGGAAATACTCCCATTTACCATTGCAACAAAAAGAATAAAATATCTAGGAATAAACCTACCTAAGGAGACAAAAGACCTGTATGCAGAAAATTATAAGACACTGATGAAAGAAATTAAAGATGATACAAATAGATGGAGAGATATACCATGTTCTTGGATTGGAAGAATCAACATTGTGAAAATGACTCTACTACCCAAAGCAATCTACAGATTCAATGCAATTCCTATCAAACTACCAATGGCATTTTTCACAGAACTAGAACAAAAAATTTCACAATTTGTATGGAAACACAAAAGACCCCGAATAGCCAAAGCAATCTTGAGAACGAAAAACGGAGCTGGAGGAATCAGGCTCCCTGACTTCAGACTATACTACAAAGCTACAGTAATCAAGACAGTATGGTACTGGCACAAAAACAGAAAGATAGATCAATGGAACAGGATAGAAAGCCCAGAGATAAACCCACGGACATATGGTCACCTTATCTTTGATAAAGGAGGCAGGAATGTACAGTGGAGAAAGGACAGTCTCTTCAATAAGTGGTGCTGGGAAAACTGGACAGGGACATGTAAAAGTATGAGATTAGATCACTCCCTAACACCATACACAAAAATTAGCTCAAAATGGATTAAAGACCTAAATGTAAGGCCAGACACTATCAAACTCCTAGAGGAAAACATAGGCAGAACACTCTATGACATAAATCACAGCAAGATCCTTTTTGACCCACCTCCTAGAGAAATGGAAATAAAGACAAAAGTAAACACATGGGACCTAATGAAACTTCAAAGCTTTTGCACAGCAAAGGAAACCATAAACAAGACGAAAAGACAACCCTCAGAATGGGAGAAAATATTTGCAAATGAAGCAACTGACAAAGGATTAATCTCCAAAATTTATAAGCAGCTCATGCAGCTCAATAGCAAAAAAACAAACAACCCAATCCAAAAATGGGCAGAAGACCTAAATAGACATTTCTCCACAGAAGATATACAGACAGCCAACAAACACATGAAAGGATGCTCAACATCTTTACTCATTAGAGAAATGCAAATCAAAACTACAATGAGATATCATCTCACACCAGTCAAAATGGCCATCATCAAAAAATCTAGAAACAATAAATGCTGGAGAGGGTGTGGAAAAAAGGGAACACTCTTGCACTGCTGGTGGGAATGTGAATTGGTACAGCCACTATGGAGAACGGTATGGAGGTTCCTTAAAAAACTACAAATAGAACTACCATATGACCCAGCAATCCCACTACTGGGCATATACCCTGAGAAAACCATAATTCAAAAAGAGACATGTACCAAAATGTTCATAGCAGCCCTATTTACAATAGCCCGGAGATGGAAACAACCTAAGTGTCCATCATCGGATGAATGGATAAAGAAGATGTGGCACATATATACAATGGAATATTAGCCATAAAAAGAAATGAAATTGAGCTATTTGTAATGAGGTGGATGGACCTAGAGTCTGTCATACAGAGTGAAGTAAGTCAGAAAGAGAAAGACAAATACTGTATGCTGACACATATATATGGAATTTAAGAAAAAAATGTCATGAAGAACATAGGGGTAAGACAGGAATAAAGACACAGACCTACTAGAGCATGGACTTGAGGATATGGGGAGGGGGAAGGGTAAGCTGTGACAAAGTGAAAGAGTGGCATGGACATATATACACTACCAAACGTAAGGTAGATAGCTAGTGGGACGCAGCCGCATAGCACAGGGAGATCAGCTCGGTTCTTTGTGACCGCCTGGAGGGGTGGGATAGGGAGGGTGGGAGGGAGACGCAAAAGGGAGGGGATATGGGAACATATGTATATGTATAACTGATTAAATTTGTAAAATAAAAAAAAAAAGTAAAAATATTTTAATATTAGTATTAACAAACTTGATTTAATAAATATGTTTAGAGCACTTTACTTATCAAAAGAGAGAATTTAACCCATATTCTTCATCCTATAAACACTTTTCCAGAGAAAAGTAAGTAAGGGAAATTTCCCCAAGTCGATTCATGCAGCTATCCTAACTTGAAAGACAAGAACAGTCCCAGAAAGGATCATTGAAGGCAAGCTTTCATTTATAAATATAAATGCAAATTTCATAAAACATAAGGAAACTGAACCTAGCCATTTATTACTATTTTTTAAATCTATCATGATCAAGATATGTTTATTCCAGACATTCAGGGATATAGAGAACATTAAGAAATCTACAGTGTAACTTGCCACATTAACAGATTCAAGGAAAAAAATCAGATGAGCAGCTCAATAGATGAAGAGAAGTCATTTGATGAAAAATTAACCACTCTTTGTGGTTACATAAAATACTTAGCAAACTATAACAGGTAGAGAAGTTCCTTAACTTGATTAAGAGAATCTAAGAAATGTGCACAGTGAACCCCATACTTACAACCTTAGAATCTTTTCCTTTAAAGTCAGAAATACATCTGAGATACAAACTGTTGTTTCTATCCATCATACTGGAGATCTCAGGCAATACATAGAGGTACGAAAATGAAATAGGAAGAATTAGGATCAGACTGGGAGGAACAAAATTTTCTATCTGCAGACAAGTTATTAGAACAATTATTTGAGATACTTTGTAAGTTAGATCAATATTAGGAAATCTATTTGAGGGTGAGAAAAAGGGAGCAGTTTTCAAGATGTGGCTTTCATTGTGTAGGCGTGTAATGGTCTGACACCCCCACTCAGCTGTTAGTTCTCCAGACCTGGGTTTAGTTTGGTTGCTCTATATGCAGTCTGTCATTTTCTGTGGTAGATTCTTTGGTCAGATTCCCTACATTGACCACTGAATTTTATCTCTCCAAGAGACAATTCTCTCTGTTCTTTTACTTACAGACGTAGAGCATAATTGCAGCACAGGCTATTAGAGGTATCTTGAGGAACCATCTTATATAAAGCAGAATTTCATGTTCCAGCTAATCCATACTTTCAGCCAACACACTGAAGGATTTCAGGTCTCTATATTCTTCAGCAAAATGAATTTTACCAAACTTAATAGGAAGCTCAATATTTGTATGATTCCCTTTCAGTGATTAAGGACAGAGGCATTTACAACACATTTTATCCTACTGTGAAGCTTCAGGCAAAGGACCCAGAGAGTGACGTTTATTTGCTCTGATAGCTGCACTGATTGAATAACTGTCACAGCTAGGGGGAAGATAACACTGTCCCAGGAGGGATAAGTAAATAGATATTTAAGAACACTGGCATAAAATAACTATAGACTAAGTTGGCTCATAGAGTGCGAATATTTCTTTCCTCCTCTTGGGAATAATTTTATCCTTTTCCTGTTAGATTTTCTTATCTTTTGGTGGCCTTGGGAATATGTGTTTCTGCCAAGTAGCCTTCAGAAGCTCGTAAGCAAGTAACACACCAAGCACCTTACAATTTACAAAGCAGTTTCACATACATTAGCTCACTAGAGTCTCACAACATCCCTGAGAGTGAGGTGTGGTGTCATTCCCTCTTGGTAAGGATACTGACTTCCAGAAAGTTTAAGTAACTTTGCTCAAAGTCACACAGCTCATTTAAGGGCAGGGTCCAGATTCAAGCCGGTAGGCTGTCAGATTCCAAATTCAGTGTTCTCTTAGCCACGCATTGGAACTCAGTGAATGATACAATGAGTAGTAGTAAATAAGATATCAGAAGCCATCTGTCTGCTGGTAACAGCTTTTCTGGGAGCCACGGTCTCTGCCAGGGACAGAGGGTACAGAATATTGTATTCGGGGGCTGTTCCGTGGATTTCACCTACTGCAAAGGGCTTGAGTTGAGTCTCTTGAGTTCTAGTCTTGACTTGTCCACTGTGTTTGGGACCTTGGGCAATTTATTAAATCCCTCTGGTCACAGTTTTTCTATTCATTAAATGCAGTTAATAGTAATTACACTAATGACATCAGGGTTGCTGTGAGAATAACGTAAATAATAAACAACATCTCAGAAAGCTTAAAGTGCAATATAAAAGTGAGAAAAATATTACCCTGGTCAATAATAATGTAGTAAACAGCAAGGCAAGCTTTGGTTTCAGTTAACCTTTGACCTATGTCCATGGGCCCCCAGGTAAATACTAAAGGAGCTGACTGATATTGCATGCACTTATTTTTCAAATTTGCAAAAACACTAAGACATCAGTGTAAAAATCATCCACATTTCTAATATTAGAAATTGATATAAAGTAAGAATTTAAAGTCTCCTGCCCTCCCCTCCACTTCACCTTCCCTAGTGCTTCTTGCTTGGGTCCCGGAGTTAATCACTGTGGACTGTTTCTTGCTTCCTTTCCTTCGGTTTCTTGATTTTCATGAATTGTGCTACTCGAAGAAATAATATTGCCCTGCAAATAATGACCACACCTTAGAATCACACACAGCTTTATGGTTTATGAAGCCCTTGCTTGAGCACTGTCTTCTCTGAGTCTCCTCGGAGCCCTTAAGAAGTGTTTATTATGGCTCCGTTTTGTAGTTCAGACAGGTAAGTATGATGATCATTTATTGACGATGACCATGAGCCAGACACTGGCCAGGCCATGGGCAATCAAAGCCAAGAGTCCTGAAGGAATCATAGTTTACGGAGGGGGGTAAAAATGATATATGTAGGTACATCTCCATAATACAAATCTGTACAAAGTACAGGAAGACCATAGAGAAAGAGTAAACTTATTCTGCCTGAGCCTGGTAGAAAAGAGAGCTAGGGAATATTTTATATAGGCGATTACAATAAAGCACAGTGTTTTTTTGCTTTTTATTTATTTATTTATTTATTTATTTTATGGCTGTGTTGGGTCTTCGTTTCTGTGCGAGGGCTTTCTCTAGTTGCGGCAAGTGGGGGCCACTCTTCATCGCGGTGCACGGGCCTCTCACTATCACGGCCTCTCTTGGTGCGGAGCACAGGCTCCAGACACACAGGCTCAGTAGTTGTGGCTCACGGGCCTAGTTGCTCCACGGCATGTGGGATCTTCCCAGATCAGGGCTCAAACCCATGTCCCCTGCATTGGCAGGCAGATTCTCAACCACTGCACCACCAGGGAAGCCCTAAAGCACAGTTTTAAATGATATTAAAATCTAGAGAATCAGTGCTTGCTCAAGGTCAGACCACTAGACATGACTCAAACTCATACATGGTGGCTCCAAGTCCAAGGTTCTTCTTTCTCCCCTACTCTGCTGTACAGTTTATGGCTTGCCCATTCAAAGCAGGCATGTATTACATAATGTTTAACCAGAGTTAAAGGAATTTCCTAGCTTCAAAGACATTTAGTATAGCCGATGGAGAAATGTCATTCCCTGAAAGGATTCTAAAGTTCATAGGATGACCAGTTACTGTGAGAATAACCTTGATGTACCAAGGTGGGTACAGTGCAAAACAGGGAAGTAAATAAAGTTTGCTTTTATAATGTTTCCTTCAAACCATTCAGGATTCCTGCATCCTCTTATCTCTGGCTTCTCAGAGGCCCCACTGTGATAACACACCCAGGGCTGCCTGGGCCAGACCTAAATCATCCATCAACACAGACCAGCCAGTGTCTCATAATGATACTTATCAGTTGCAGTGGAATCTGGTGTATGTTACCTGATGTGATCAGTAACTAATAATTGTTTGAGGTGATTTCCTGTAGCTAATGGTTAGTCCATTTTAGCACTGGATTTAGAGAAACTGCAGCTCTTAACTGGAAGAGATGGCTTTCTAAAGGTGCAGTTGGAGATGCTGTGCTGCCTGAGGGAAGAAATATTTGTGGCTGGCAGTGGAGGACTAGAAACCATCAATTCCGCATATACATGATGCTGAATCTCTTGACAGCTGAAGTAACTCTGACTGTGCTCACCTTGCTCATTTGTTCTCCATGCTGGGGTGACCAGCTATTTTGGTGGGAAGGAGAAGTGATGGCCTTATTTTTCTAAGACAAGGATGACACATGATGGGCTCAGCCCATGGGGCTGCTCCCCTTGGCCTTGTATCTTATCACCCCTGTGGCAGGAAGGAAGAAGCCTGCTGGGGTTGAGGGCTTTGGCAGGGCCACCTCCGGTTTCCTGTTTTGGGGCCTGCCACGGTGGCAGGGGGAGGTAGCAGGGGGGAGCATTAGCTGCCAGGAGAAGGGTAGCTTAAAAGTCAATACCGGTCCAGAAATCAGGAGAAAAAAAGCCAGCCCTAAACATGTCCTGTGTGTCTCAACCAACAAGCACTATTATTTGGACTATAAGAGTTCAAAGGCCTCTCCTAATGGGAGCACTTGGTGACTTCATGAAAATGAAGAGAAGGGGGCAGAGTGAGTGGTAGTGGGGAGTTGTTGCTAAGAGAACCAAAAGTTTGGTCAGTCTTTGCCTCTCCCCATGACACCCCTTTTATTTCCAGGCCTTCACATCTCCATGGTAACCTACATGGACCAGCACTGTGCCTGTTGTGTTTACTGCTCTATTACAGCATTTAGCACAGTGCCTGACACAAAATAGAAAATCAATAAATATTGTTGGATGACCTTTGGGACTATCTACTTGAAGTGAAATCTCATTAAAACATTTCCTTCTTTACAGTCTAAAAATCTTTAGACTTTACAGTCTTTACACTTAGGTTAACAAATAAACAAATAAAACTTGTGCATAGGAAAAAAGCCTGGGAGGAAATAAAATAATAATAACTATCTGGGAAATATGAAGACGTTTATTTCTCTCTGCTTCTTCCAACTGTATATACTAAAATGTATGTTAACTTTTATAATGAAAAACCCTTAGCAAACTTTAAAAGTCCTTGTGTTGGAATCCATCTATTTTCTGAAGCAACTACTTACTGACTCCTTACAATGTTTGGGTGGGGTAGAGCTCTGGGCAGCTTTATATATACATGTGTGCATGTGTACCTATATGGGCATATATACATATATGTGTATATGTATGGGGCATTGCTCTAACAGAGATGTTGACTCATTCTTCAAAAGTTCACTGTAACCAAATAAGAAAGACAGGGAATGCCCTTGGTAGGTTCTTCCAGATATAGAGCATTATGTAATTCTTCTATAGACATTTGCAGAAATGATCCCCCAGCTGATTAATTCTACAGCCCCCTCGCTTGCTGGGCCCATCTCCCCATCATCTTCCCCCGTATCCTCCACTCCTGTCATACTGAATTGCTTGACACTCCCTGACGAGGCTAAGTCTTTCCCATCTCTGTGCCTTTGCAAACGTCCACCTAGCAAACAACCCTCATTCAAGATACAGCTCACAAAAGTGTCACATACCGCGGAAAAATCTTTCTGACTCCCTTCCCAACCCTAACTACCCCTTTTACAGACAACTGATCCCCTCCTCTGGGCCATCCTCGCACCCCATGAGTGTCCTTTACACAGCCCTGCAACCCTGGACTCTGTCGATCTGTACACAATTGTCTCTCCACTTGACTTTGGCTCCTTAAGGGCACGCAGCAGGTCTGAGTGCCAGCACCCATCCCAATCCTTGGCACCTGGAAGGCCCTCAAGAGTTGTTTGATGAATGTAGGAATAAATCTGACCACAATTTGCCAATCTCAGTGACAGGCTAAGGACAATGATGACACGAGTGGGAAGAGAGGGGCATGTGGGAATGTGAGTTTAAAATGAGAATCAGAGGAAAATGAGAATTCATTGCAGCCAAGTTTTGGAGATGTAAACTGACTTGCCACTTGTTTTGGATCTCCCAATGCGTAGCTTTGTTGTTTTTGTGGAGAAATGTCATCTGAGATTATGCTGTTTATATCTTATCTATCACAAACTCTATGGTTTTGTGGTAAGAACACAGAAACTAGTTCGCTGCCATGGCAATCACTGCTTGTAAAAAACAAAACAAAACAACTTTTCTCCTTGATCCCATAAAAGAAAAACCAGTTTTGGGACTTCCTGGTGGCGCAGTGGTTAAAAAATCTGCCTGCCAATGCAGGGGACACGGGTTCAATCCCTGGTCCGGGAAGATCCCACATGCCACGGAGCAACTAAGCCCGTGCACCACAACTACTGAGCCTGCACTCTAGAGCCCTGAGCCACAACTACTGAGCCCACGTACCACAACTACTGAAGCCCACACGCCTAGAGCCCGTGCTCCGCAACAAGAGAAACCACCACAGTGAGAAGCCCGTGCGCTATGGCAAAGAGTAGCCCCCGCTCGCTGCAACTAGAGAAAGCCCACGTGCAGCAATGAAGACCCAATGCAGCCAAAAAAATAAAAGAAAAAAAGAAAAAGAAACTGAAAAAAAAAAGAAAAGCAGGCGAATTAAAAAAAAAAGAGAGAGAAAAACCAGTTTTGAGATGCCACCTAATTTAGATGTAAAAGTTCATGCCAAATACTCTAAGATAACTATAATCATAATAGTGTATTTGTTAATTTCACAACCATTTGTAAAGCACGACTCTTACCATGAGCGCTGGGACAATGGCCCTTTTCCACTATGTTGTTGCTGGGGGAGAACTGCTTCTTTCCTTCTACCATCATCCCGTGGGCACCATGCTCTGACCCCAGCCTGAGAAAGGAAGGACACTTTACCCCTACCTGAACAGGTGGAGGACGGGAGGGTTCTTCCTTCTTCCCACTGTCTCTCTAACTGGTGAGAGTTGCACCAACCATAGGGTTTCAGAAAAAAAGGTAAAACAGGGCTTCCCAAATCAGGGGAAGCCCCAAAGTTAAGGAGAGAGAGAAAAGAGGTTTCCATGCACCAAAGATGGGGCAAAGGGGCAGTAAGACAGGAGATCTGAGAAATGGGAACTACAAAAAGCAGAGATTAAGACAAAGGGAATGAAATAGAAGAAGATGGGAAGAGAAAAAGGTATATATGGGAACGGGGCAAGACAGGGAGTGAGCGAGCTAGAACTAGAGAGAATGTGTACATGTAGAGAGAGAACTGGAGAAGCAGTGACTTCACTGTATCTGGGTCGTATGCTCCTCTGGAGGAACATGGAGTCTCCCGCCTTTTAGACACTTAAACCCAGTTCAGGATCCTAAGCCAGGTGTTAGTGCATGCCTTCCCTCTTCAGACCCCAGGTACTTGGTCCGTGGCCTCTTATCTTTGCTGCTGACACTCTTTGTCTTTCTTCTTTAGGTTCTGATCCTTCCAGGACTGGCCGTGGTTTGGGATGGAGATTTCTCAACCACTCTCCATTCTATAGCCTGTTTATGATAATTCAATTCAGGGAAATGAGGGAAAGTCATTCATTTGTTTATTCATTTGCCAAATGGCAGCCTTTCAAACTTAAAATCTAAAGAAAATTCTTCCCTTGGCATATTAGGGTATGACTTAGCTCCTGACTCACTCTCCTACCTCATTTCCTACCACTCATCCTTTTGTTCTCTCCATGCTGGGTTTCTTGCTGTTTCTCAAGTACACTGAGCATTCTCCTCTAGCATTTGTCCTTAACACTGGTTGTTCTTTCATTCTAGAATATTCGTGGGGTAGAGATTTACATGGCTCTGTCCTTCAATTTGTTTTTGTCTCTGCCCAAATGTTACCTTCTCCTAAAAGCCTTTCCTAACAAAGCTCCTGAAAATAGCCTTCCTTCTCATCTTCATGGCAACACTCTGACTTTTTTCGTCCACATTACAAATTACCAGTTCTTCATTCATTCATATATTTGTCTTTGTCATTATAAGATCCATGTGTTGGAAGACATTTCTCTCATGAGACATGAGTCTCTCATGTTTGCATGTCCAAACTACCTTTTCCAGAACATTTGTAACCCCCCTGGAAGATAGAGATAGTGTCTCCCACAGAGGCAAAGATCAGAAAAGCTTACTGCACATTAGAAAAGATTCAGCTTTCCTAAGCTCAGGGATCCTCTCCTGTAATGCTGTCCATTGACACTGTAATTGTCACCTGATACCCCGAATTTTGATTCCCACAGGGTGACTCCATGCAAGAAAATAGTGATACACTTGCATCTGTGAAAATGTGGCAGGAAGGCTAATTTTAGTTTGCAAGTAAGGTAAAATGTTTTTCTTAGCTAAACATTTTCAAAGAGTTAACGCTCAGCTATTTGTTTATATCTTGGTAAAGAGCACCCCCCCGCCCAGCTCCTCCCACAACACTACCTGTGCTTGGATCCCCTGTTTCTCTGTTAGGCACTGTCACTGTCTAGAGCACAATGAAGAGGAATCTGCCCTCAGTGAAGAATCATCCCAAGACCTAACCCAGGATGCAATTATGTGTTGTAGCTTGGGGAAATTCCCAACCAGTGTGTCCAATCTCAAATCTCCCACTTCCCCAGTTTTGCACACAGAAAGCCAGTTTAGGTAATCCCTTGACTTTTGCCCAAGACTTGCAGAATTTTGATTTTATTTCAAGGGTTATTTCTAGAGGGCTTTTATTATGCACAGGCAAGGTTGAGAATTTACAAGGTTGTTTTTAGTGTCTCTCTGATCCTCAGCTCTCTTGAGAATATTTGATTCATGGGACAGTGCTGTGGCGTTGCTAGAGGATTAGTTTGTGGACCTGGACTTCTCTTTTTGCCTGAATTAACCTAAGTATGTTTTTAAAGAGATATAAGTATTTATTTGTATTAGTAATAGAGATGCATGCAACAAACATTATCTCCAAAGGTCTTATGTAACTGAATTTTGATAGATCAGGTTTTATGCTCTCTTTCAATTACATTATAATTTTAGAGATAATACTATTTATTCTCATTGCTGAATGGTCTACAACTGGGAGAAATTACTGCCTCTATTACAATTCTTTAAATGTTTATTGAGTACCTATTACGTTCAAAGGATAGTGCCAGATGAACAAGTATACCCTAATCAAGTTAGAACGTAATATATGTCTTTAGTGTAAAGAAAATGTTAAGTATTGGTGTAAAGAAAATGCTGTGAAGGTTTTAGACCACAGGGTGATTAGGCATGTGTTCAGTTCTTATAGTATTGAGCTCAGGGCCTGATTTAGAGTATGCCTTCCACAGATGCTTATTTAACTGAAAATAGGAAGGAGAGTATATCTTATTGGAAAGAGCAATGGTTTTATAGAAGAAATGTTATTTCATATATAGATCTTGAGAAACAGGTAGGCTAATGCAAAACTTCTGGGAAAGAGCCCAATATTTTAGTAAATGCGTATGAAAGTGAGGAGATGAAGTTCTCTGCCTTTGGTCCTTTATAGTAACTTTTTAAGACTTTGTTCTCTCCTTCTCTGTTTTATTACTAAATAGTATTAGTAATTATACTAGTGACTTTAATTACTGGTAATTATTTCTTAATATTAAGCTTTCTTTATCATACCATGTTATTCATTGTTGTCTTCTCTATTCCAAAGAAATAATTTTCATCATGAATAATGTCTTTTTTACATTTTCAAAGTAAGGTGAGAACCAAGGCCACTCTAGGCAAAACTGAAGCAAGGAGCTTGTGGTTAGCTTTCCTTCCCCAAGCAGCACTTAGGTTCTGCAACAGGATACATTAATATAGACCATCACTGGGTCTCAATTCTTTTTTTTTTTTTTTTTTTTTTTTTGTTGTTGTTGTTGTTGTTGTACGCGGGCCTCTCACTGCTGTGGCCTCTCCCGTTGCGGAGCACAGGCTCCGGACACACAGGCTCCGCGGCCATGGCTCGCGGGCCCAGCCGCTCCGCGGCATGTGGGATCTTCCGGGATCGGGGCACGAACCCGTGTCCCCTGCATCGGCAGGCGGACTCTCAACCACTGCGCCACCAGGGAAGCCCTGGGTCTCAATTCTTGAAGAGCCCACTGTCTGCTAATCTATGTCTAGTTTGCTTGGTAAACTTATGGGCAAAAAATTATATTGTAATGAGATGCTTTTCTCTGGTGTTACATATTTAAAGATGGCAGCACAGAGCCCATCTAAAACTCATGGTCATAAGCAGTGGTTCAAATCGTGGGAACTTTTTCACCATAACAAGTTGGTAGTCAAAATATACTATACTACGTGCTGCTACATGCACACAATCTCCTTTGGAATCACAGAAGTTTAAAGCTGAAAGGGACTTTAGAAATCACATAGTCTGTTATTCTCATTTTAAAGTAAGGAAACGGAGGCTTAAAGGGGTAAAAAACAAAACAAAACCCCCAAAACAAGTAAGCAAACAAACATAGCTTATCCAAAGTCATGAATCCAGCTAGCAGCAAACTAGCAGCACCAAGTTACATGAGACTAAAATTTAGGTCTTTTGATGTGTAACCCATAAATTTTAGCAATTTTAAGAATTATCACTTGCCTATTGTCCTGAAATAATTTAATCTCTAATTAAGAACTGCTGTCAAACATAATTAATGGGTCTCATTACGTGAAGGAAAAATCCTGAATATTAATTACGGACCAATTACATATTACAGTTTCCTCTCAAGTTACATCAAAGAGAAAACAATTTCCATTCTACAAGATATAAAAGCTAGTGGTTTCTAGGTAAAGTGACTAATCTAAAGTCATATGAAGTACCAATGGTTTAGCTGGGATCGGGACTCAGATAACTGGCCTCCTTGAAGCCTTTATCTTGAGCCCCAGAACTTCTTCAGTGGGCTCTTATTTCATACTGTATTTCCACTTGTGTGTAAGTTTTAAACTAGTTAGTTAATCCATACTCAAATATTTATGAGTGCCCCAAGGTAACTGCCATCTGAAATTCAAAGAAGCAGGGTCTCAACCGTCAAGGAGTTTCCATGTAGCTGCAAAGAGTCTCAGGGGGGTATGTTCCATCCAGGTTAGATAAAACTTCTAAGGTGATTAGGTGACCATGTGATTTGTAAGTTTCCACAGGAGGTTTAGGCTTATGATCTTGACCTATAAACCTTGAAGCAAATAATAATAACATAAAATGAACAAACAAGGGCCAAGATGTTGATTCAAGGCTCTAGATGCTCACAGACTTTCTGTCTGGCATTTTCATTCTTTTCAAACCACATATTAATGATGCTGACCTTTTTAGTAATTTGATTCTGGCAATGGCACAGCAGCAACAGAGCTCAAAGGCTGACAGCCTAATGTGGGCAAGCCAAGGAAGTAATGACTGCTTTAAATCAAAGAATTGTTTGTGCCTCTATAGTAGGCAAATTCTACATTAAATAGGAACTCCTCCATCCTCCATACCATATGGCACCCACCATCTTCCTGTGGGTTTACTTCCCAGGTCTCAGAATAATGGACTGCCCACACCCCACTACTGGGCATATACCCTGAGAAAACCATAATTCAAAAAGAGTCATGTACCACAATGTTCACTGCAGCTCTAATTACAATAGCCAGGACATGGAAGCAACCTAAGTGTCCATTGACAGATGAATGTATAAAGAAGATGTGGCACACATATACAATGGAATATTACTCAGCCATAAACTGAATTATTTGTAGTGAGGTGGATGCACCTGGAGTCTGTCATACAGAGTGAAGTAAGTCAGAAAGAGAAAAACAAATACCGTATGCTAACACATATATATGGAATCTAAAAAAAAAAAAAAGGCTCTGAAGAACCTAGGGGCAGGACAGCAATAAAGACTTAAATGTAGAGAATGGACTTGAGGACACAGGGAGGGGGAAGTGTAAGCTGGGACAAAGTGAGAGAGTGGCATGGATATATATACACTACCAAATGTAAAATAGATATCTAGTGGGAAGCAGCCGCATGGCACAGGGAGATCAGCTCAGTGCTTTGTGTCCACCTAGGGCGGTGGGTTAGGGAGGGTGGGAGGGAGACGTAAGTGGGAGGAGATATGGGGATGTATATATAAGTATAGCCGAAATACTTTGTTATACAGCAGAAACTAACACACCATTGTAAAGCATGAAGATGTTAAAAAAAAGAAATAAAAAAAAAATGGACTGCCCATTTGGGCTTCTAGACATAAAAGACATGTTGGTGGCCATTTCATTTTGTCATTGAGTCTTAGGTTGGGAAAAGGCTTTACCAATCATCTCCTCTAGCTTTCTCCCCTAAATAGTATTAACTTTGAAAAAGGGACTCCCAGCCTTCTTGGGTGCTTTCAGTGATGGGGAACTCAGCCCCCTGGAATACAGATGCAAGGACCCCATGCATCTATACTTTCAGGCAGGGTATTCAAGAAAATGTTGGGTTAGTACATCTAAGAATCATTGCCTCTGTCTCCTTCTCTTTAGTTCTTCCTTCTTTCCTCATTCTCTTTATATTCTTCCTCTAAGTTACAATGGTTTCTAAGTATCCACTGAGCATCCCAGATGTTGATTCACAACTAAATGAAGGACCATATGAAAATGTGCTTTGGCCACATATCCAGCAGGCCATACGAGGGGAAAGGACACATTAAAGATAATTTTTAGCTTAAAATGTATAAGCAAACTCAGTTTTCAAAGGGCTAATTGAATTCTCTGTCTAGCCATTCCCTATCTCTCCATGGCATTATACTTTTCCTGGAGGAATTACATCAGGCTAGAAAATTTAGCTTTTGGTTTGTGACCAGATTCATTTCCTCTCCCTCATGTATTTTATCAGAGAGTTAGCTTTTAAACAGGAGGGGGACCTCACATTCTCACACTGAGAGCCAAGATTTTAAACCAGTTTTAAAAAACCACTGACTTGTCTTATGATCAAATTCACTTCTTCAACATTGCACTGGACTGTTCTAGACTATCCAGTTTCTTGTATCAGTGGATGATACATCCAAAGGACAGAGACTTAATGCAGGCTTATTGTCCATACTTACTGAACTTCCTCATGATGGTTAATTCCTAGAGGGCCATCACTAACCTATATATCACCTTTGTGCATTGACAAAATATCTCATCTTTGAGGAGATGCAACCCAAAGTTGTACAATTTGCCTAGCAGAGGAGACTTTGTGAGGAGCAAAAAGGTACTCCTTCCTCTGAAAAGTTGTTGCCCTTCTTTGCATAAGAAGCATGGAAGTGGTAGTTAAGCTAATACTAGCTACTGTAACAAACAAGCTAAAAATTGCCAGTGGCTAATTACCATAAAAGTTTGCCTCTAGTTCACACTAAAGTTACTTATTAGCCTCCAACAGGCAGGTGGGGGAAGACAGGATGGAGAAGGTCAACCTGTTTCTTAACCTCTTTGACTTGGAAGTAACACACCTCACTTCGGCCCATATTCCATTGATATGAACTAGTTATTTGGAGCCCCCCATGTGAAAGGGGGGGAGGAGTTGGGAAATATGGCTCATATCTGGGCAGCCACTTTTAAGATTCAAGGAGATTTCTATGCCTGATAATTTAATAAAATGCATTTTGAACAAGTCAAGGTATCTTTGTGCAGGCTCCATGCATATAAGGATGCCACAGATCTGCTATTGGTCAACCTGGGAGGCTCCAGTTGCTTTTCAGACACCAACTGGTTCAGGCCATGAGTTCATGTGTATAAGGACTTGGAGGTCAATCCGGACTGGATTTTAAAATCTCCCAAACTGCTTAGTCACCCATTGTCTCAGTTTTCTAATCTATAAAATACTTAAAAAGAGATAAAATTTTTCCAGTTAAGCATAATGAATTGAATGACTTGTTTGTCTCTATTCCTTTCTGAAATCCCAGTAAAATGGGTATAAAGTGTAATAATGTTATAGTTTGTAAACATTTGAGGAGAGTGACAGCAGATTAGGAACATCTATGCAATTTCAGATGATAGATTGTGGACTCATGAATGATAACTCATTTGCTGCAACAAAACAAGTAAAATTTCCAAAGTCAAGTGGGGGTGAGGAAAGCCAACAACAAGCAAACTGATTTATACCATAAAACTCTATAAAGGCTCAGGATTGGGAGTACTAGTTGCCTTTGAAATAAAGAGTATCAGGTGGGACTGAAAACAGGAATGACTGCAAATATCCTGGGAGCCAAGGAGGGATGCAATGCTATACAAAACGTGGGGCTTAGAGGAGAGTTTGCAATCTAAATGGTAAGACCCCCTTCTTGGTTCCCAGACTTCAAGAAGTCAGGATTATTTTCTCCCCTCTCTGGAGAAACTTCTGGGCAAAAGAAAAGGTGTATATAGACTGCTATACTGCTCTTAGGAGTGAATTAATTTCCTACTGCTCCTGTAACAAATTACCACAAAATTATCAGTTTAAAATAATAAAAATTATTGTCTTACAATTCTGGAGGCTAGAAGTCCAAAGTGAGTCTCACTGGGCTAAACTCAAGGTGTTGGCCTTTTGCGGGGACGAAGGAGACAATATGTTTCCTTGCCTCTTCCGGCTTCTAGAGGCTTGCCATTCTGCTTACTTCATGTCCCTTTTCTCCCATCTTCAAAGCCAGCAACATCAGACCAAGTCCTTTTCATGAGGCCATCTGTCTGGTTCTCTCTTCCAATTCCGTCTTCCCCTTTTAGGACACTTGTGATTACATTGGGCCCACCCAGATGATTCAGGATAATCTCCCTATCTTAAGGTAAACTGATTCCTTAATTCCACTTACAACCTGAATTCCTCTTTGCTTGTGACCTAATATATTCACAGGTTCAGGATTAGGACATAGATGTCTTTGGGAGCCATTGGATCTCACAGAGAAACATCTGTATGCCAGTCTGACCACCTTGTGAGTGAGTCTCACTGGCTCAGAATTTCTACCTATGCAAAGGGAGCCAACTCAGTTGGCTTTTTAGGGCCTTCCCCTTATGTATGAACTCACAGAAAATGATCACCAGATATCAGGAGGCTATTCAATAGTTGAAGAGACACATACATGTATATAAACAAACACACACACATAGACAGAGATCCACATACCACACCATGTCTCACCCACCCACATCTATACTTATATCCTCACCCTCATACATGGCCCTACTGCATATACAGCAGGGATATTCATCAGGCACATTGTGCCATTCTAGAAGGAACAGAGCTTGTGATAAATTCTCCTTCTTTTCCCCTAGAGTGAGAATAGAAGAAAGGCTAGATCCATTTATTTATCAAAGAACAGGTGAAGCTGAGGGCATATTGGCCTGGGCATCTGGGTCCTGTGGTCCCTGGCCAGGTAGAATCAAGGGCCTTGGAAGGCTATAAAAGGAATTTTCTGACACTAGGTAAAGAGATCATGGTCTGGGGTGGAATTAGGGTACCCTGGTCTATTTGGGTACAGAAAAAGGGAACAAGTCAGGAAAAATGGTTGGGTTGTTAGGTAACACAGGAAAGGCTGGGGACATGGCCACATATGCTGTACAAGTTTCATCCTGTATCTCTCTTCCCCTTCAACCCTTTCTCTTTGGCTTCCCCTAATTGTGTTATTTCTCTCTTCCCTCTGTATAACCCTTTCCCTCATCCTTTTTTCCTTCAGTCTCCCCTGAATGCTTTTCTTTCTCTCCATCTGTGACTTAAAGTCCACATACTATGATAATATCAACTTGTTTTATACATAAATGTGCACCAGAGTCAATGTACCATTCTCCTAGTTTTCCTGAAAATTAGTTTGATAGAATATTACCATTGCTGGCCTACTATTTTTTTGTGCCTTCCCAAGATTCCTAAGGAACATATGAAACTTAGGAAAGACTTTTAGCAAATGTAAGAAATTGTGTTCTTTTCATAACAGCCTTTCATCAGATGTACTCTGAGAAAGTGTACTAATGGAAGAGAGGGAAGTTTTGTTGTCTTCAGTCAATAAACCTAATTAAAGCATCCCAAATACTCCTCAGTTTTGCCCTAGGTTTGCATAATCTTTTGGTTACAGTCATTTCGGTAGTAATGATTGCATCAATGAATGCTAAATGCTAGTGGAGAGGTTGGGGTTAGCTCAGAACATTCTGCGCCTACGTCGATGATTCATATCCTAATACCTGCCAAGAGGAAAGCTTTGATGTTCTAGTTTCCCAAGCTAAGCATTTACTAGAACCATCAACAGCATCCCAATAGGCAAAGGGAGAATGATCAGGATCTATGATTTATCTTAAAAATGAAAGGAATAAAATTAGATGTTTTTCAAATATATAATTAGATTTAGATTTCTACATGATCATGTCCAAATTGATATTAAAAAAAAACTTACATCCAAACTTCTTAAAACTCTCTACCATTAAGTTCTTATGCATTTAATTTGCTTCACAAATTTGAATTAATTTTTAACTTATGTCAAAATAATGCATGTGCACAGTCTAAAAATTCAAACAAGGCTACAAGCTGTGTAATGAAAAACAGCATCTCTCAGCTCCACCTTGTCCCACTCCGGATTTCTACTCCAAATATAGAACCATTTAATTCTTGCTCATTTTTCTGTTATTTACCTCCATCTTGCTAGATAAATATTTGCATTGCTATTTCTTGGTTTTTCAGTTTTACTTAGTTGATGTCCTACAGTAGAAAATGAGGATTTTTTTTTTTTTTTCTTTTTGCGGTATGCGGGCCTCTCACTGTTGTGGCCTCTCCCGTTGCGGAGCACAGGCTCCGGATGCGCAGGCCCAGCGGCCATGGCTCACGGGCCCAGCCGCTCCGCGGCATATGGGATCCTCCCAGACCGGGGCACGAACCCGTATCCCCTGCATCGGCAGGCGTACTCTCAACCACTGCGCCACCAGGGAGGCCCGAAAATGAGGATTTAAGTCTCTTACTCTCTGTCCCCTTTGCACACTTACACTTCCCCTCTCCCTTTATTCCAAATATATTTATGTCACAAATTTGTTTATATAAATATTCAGGACTTATAGTGTTATGATATTAATAGACTTCACATCTGGGCTACATGGAGTCATTGCATTATATTTCTCATCCAACTTTTCTGTTAGTGGAATTAATCATCACTTTTGTGGTTTTTTCCTTAGTTTTCATTGTCCTGTCACTAATTCACTTCCAAACTCTCTATCAGATCTGTAAGGTTCCTCTCATTGTCATCAAGTATATCACAGAGTTTCTGTATATTTTTTCCTTTTTTGGTGAAGACATCACCTCTAGAGACTTCCACCCTCTTGCTCCTGCCTGCACCAGATGTTTACTAATGTGATAAACAGCTGTTTTCTTGGGCCTCCTCTTCACCGTTATTCCAGAAATGTCCTTTGCTTTTTTCCTATGTTGGATCTTGCCTCTTGGATTTCAAGTCCTTGCCCTTCCTTATTTTTTGTTTATTCTACTTTGATGGAAAGCAGTTTTTAGCAATTTTCTAAGAAAGAGTTTGCTATTGACTGAATGTTTGCATCCCCTCCAAATTCATACTTTGAAATCTAGTACCCAATGTGATGGTATTTGGAGAAGGGCCTTTGGGACGTGATGAGATCATTTGGGTGGGATTGGTGTCCTGATAAAAAGACCTCAGAGAGCTCCCTCACCTCACCCTCCCTCACAGCAAGTAGATGACTGTGAGCTGGGGAGCAGGCCCAGACCAGACACTGAATCTGTGGGCACCTTGATCTTGGAATCCTCAGCTTCTAGAACTCTGTAAAATAAATTTCTGATATTTAAGCCACCCCATACCATAGGCTTGTGGTAGTTTTGTTATAGCAGCCCAAATGGATTAAGATATGGTCCCAGGGGGATAAGTGTTTAGAGATTTTGCATATAAACCAAAGTCTCCTTATTCTACTCTCACAGTTTAGTGATAATTTATCTGGGTATTCAGTATAGACTGGAATTTAAATTTTCCTCAGTATTGTAAAAGCATATCTTCATTATCTTCTAGATTCTAGATTTTGTTGATAAATTCATTATCATTCTATTTCAAGTTGTTGGCACGTGACCTTTTTTGTTTTTGTTTACCTGTTTCCTATCTCAAGAAGTATTGAGGATGTCTTTATAGTCAGTGTTCTGAAATTCCCTAATGATGTGTTTGATGTTTTTTTTTTCATTCATCATAAAGGGCCCTTAGAAGAATATTGAACATGTATAAGGCATTAACAATTATCATGTGAAGGCAATAATAAAAAGACTTAACCTAAATTGATTATATGCTAAGCACTGTTCTAAGCATGTTCTAACGCACATGATTTCATTTCTTTCTTTTTGGTGTTTCTTTTCTTTTTTATTGAGCTATAATTGACATATTATATTAGTTTGGGTGTACAACATAATAATTTGCTATTTGTATATGCTGTGAAATGATCATCACAATATGTGTAATTAACATCCATCACCACAGATAGTTAACAAATTTTTTTCTTGTGATGAAAACTTTTAAGACTTATTACCTTAGCAACTTTCAAATATACAATACAGTTAACTATAGTCACCATGCTGTACTTTATATCTCATGATGATTTATTTATTTGATAACTAGAAGTGTGTACCTTTTCACCCCTTCACCCATTTGCCAAGCCCCTACCCCCATTCTGCCAGCCACCAATTTGAATTTGTTCTCTTTGCGTTTTGTTTTGTTTTGTTTTTTAGATTCCACATATAAGTGAGATCATATGGTATTTGTCTTTCTCTGTCTGATATATATATATATCTCACATTTTCCTTATCCATTCATCCATCAGTGGACACTTGACTAATCTACAACAGAGAAGCCAAGAATATACAATGCGGAAAGAACAATCTTTTCAAGAAAAAATCTAGTATTATTTCCATTTTATATATGGAAAAAAATGAGGCACTAATGCTTAAATAACTTGCAAAATTTATGCAATGAGTAAATGGCAGCACTAAGCTATGAAGTATGGTAGGCTTATAATCATTACACTGCAGTGTCCATGACAGCAGACCAAACCATTAAACATTAGAAGGAAGATTACAGAGGCTTATTTTATGGTTAGGAAAAAACAAAATCATAACTGGAAGGTAATCAACAAGCAGTATATTAAAAATGCAAAGTATATCAATTATTTAAGTGACTGTTTTAGGAAAAAAGAAACAAATAGGGGAAATGGAGAGACATGGCTAATCCAAATAGGCTTTCTGGGACTAGTAAATTTTTAAGCCATCCAACTAAGATTCAACTGTAGTAATTTAGGGACATAAAAATGTTGATGCAAGTTCTACACACTCACTCTACACTCAGTTTCCACATCTTAGACTAACCAAGCCATGGATGATAATACATGAGTTTCCAAAAATGTTTGGAATTCAGCCAGGCAAACCTTTCCATCCATCCATCCAACCATTTATTTATTATCCTAGGCTCTAGGACACAAGGATGAATAAAGCATAGTCCCTCTACACAAAGACTTGATAGAATAATGAAAGACACCTAATCTATGCCATAGGTCTTATAATAATGGATAGACATGGAGATTTACAGGAGGAGGAAGAAGGGGCTCTTGGGACCTGGCAGAGTCAGGAAAAGCTTCAGTGAAAGAAGTAATGTTCAAATTAGGTCTTAAAGGATGAACTGAAGTTAGATAAGCAGAAGAGCGGGAAAGAGCACAGGGTGGCAAGGGATTACAGATTAGTGTTGCTGAAGTTCTGAATACCTGTCCTGAGGACTGAGGCCAGAGAACTCAGGCACCCATCATGGAAGGCCATTTATGCAAGGCAGAAGAGCTTATATGTCATCCAGGTGGTAGAGGAAAGCCTTTGAAGGCTTTTTAGCAGAGAATGTCACTCTAAAACCCTCACTCCAAAACCCTCTACTGTTAGCCCGAGCATCTGGCATCTCACCCTTGTGATAGTAAGAACCAACCCCCAGTAGCCAGGAGTTGGATACCCTTCTGTTATGGCATTTCCATTCAAATAGCTTGTTCACCCTCCTTCAGCCTATCATGACACAGGCAATTAATATCCTAAACTTACCTCTTTTAATGCTGCATCATGGAACTTCCTAGTTAAGCCCAACACATCAATGGACAGCAAAGCTTACCTCCCAAGCCCATTGCAATAAATACATGAATGCCATTGTTCTTCTTTTCTTACAAAGACAGCAGAACCGTATATCACATCTTATATCCCCCCACTGACCCCCATGGTTTTCTATTTACTCTTTTAATTTTTATAAATTGACCGATTAACAAGCACAATAAGCTAATTTGTTCTAAGGAATTGACGAGCGATAATGGTTTACAATATTAACTCCTCCAAAATAATATGTTTACATGTTTTCTGGGGTCTTTAATCCTCAACTCAAAGTAATCCTTAAAGTGGGAATATCAACCACTTGGCAGGCCAGTGGATAAGGTATCTGCGTCTGGACTTTCAATCGTTTGTTCCTCCCATGTAGACAGTCCCATACTCTATTTAATTGACTATAAATTGACTCCATTAAATTGACTATATCCACAGAAGAATCTCCACAACCAAGGATTGCATTGCAAGCATATCTGCCACTGGGATACTCAAGATATGAGATTACATTCATTCCTAGGTTTGTACTCTGGTCTCCTGATGTGAACCTTCATCACTCAGAGTGACAGTGAAATGACTTCAGAGGAGGTGTATTCTCCATTGCTGGAAGTGGGCCAGAAGTTCAGGTAGGAAGATGACATATGTCTTAATGCATTCTGGCTGCGGTCACAAAATACTACAGACTGGGTAGCTTTTAAACAACAGAATTTTATCTCTTAGGCTGGAAGTCTGAGATCAGAGTGCCAACATGGTTGGGTCAGGGCCCTCTTCTGGGTTGCATACTTCTTGTTTTATTCTCACATGGTGGAAGGAGCAAGGGAATCTCTCTGGAGCCTCCTTTAAAGAACACTAATCCCATTCATGAGGGTCCTTCCCTCATGACCTAATCCTCTCCTAAAGGCCCCACCTCCTAATACATCACCTAAAGGGTTAAAATTTCAGCATAATGAATTAGACAAGGGACACAAACATTCAGATCATAGCAGTGTAGTATGTAAACCTAAAGAGGAGGAGAAATGAAAGGTATTCAGGCTTCTTATGATTAGAGCGAGGGGTTTGGAAAGTACCACTATCTCCTAGGTTACTGGTCCATATGCTGACACTACCTTACAGAATAATTTTCATCAATCTGCTAAACATTTCCATCTGAGGCTTCTTAATTTCTAAAATTTAAAAGTTGTTTGGCAACCAGAGTGAATATATCCTAACTCAGTTGATGAATGTGATTTTAATTTCACTTCAGTTATAAAAGTGATTAAAAATAGATTAAATAGCTTAAATTTACATTGATACATTCTCTTTAAATATATATAAAGCATATATATATTCAAATCATTAAGAATTGAATAGATATATACACACATATGGAACTTTTAATGGTTCAAGTAGGTATTTTCCAGCCCATAGTAGAGTTAAATTGGTATAAGTAATCTAGAAGTGATTCTCAGTCTTGGCTGCACATTGGAATCTCTGGATATTCTTATTTAATAGACTTGAGGTGCAGCCTAGGCATCTGAATTTTTAAAAATCTCCCAGTGACTCATGTGTACAGCCAAAGTTGAAAACCACTGACCATCTTTCTACATCTGTAATAACACTATCAGTGATTCTATATCCAGAAGAACTCTATTAGTGACTCTATATTACACATCAACTTGTGAATCATTGCTATTTTAAATTGTGAAATTCATAATCCTTACTGCAAACATGAAAAGCATGTATTTTCATGACCATTTAACAGATAAAGGAAACAAGGCTCTGAAAAGTTAAGTAACTTGCCCAAGGTCACATGACTAGTAAGTGGCAGAGCTTGGAGTCTGTGTGGGTTAGATGGCTTAATTGAAACTGGCGTTGTCTGATTCCATGGCCAGTGCTCTTACCAGCTTGTCACACCATGATGTCTTCTCTTCTGCAAACCCCCCAAGGTGACAAATTAAAATTTTAAACTCTATGAGAGAAGATGATTCCATAATACAAAAATAACACTTTATTATTATTACTATAGTTAACATCCTTCCCTTAACCTTCTTTGTGACTATTCTGACCAAATGGTCTGGGGCTCTCCATCTGTCCTGTACATCCAAGGCCATCTTGAATCTTGGAGATTTTTCTGGAAAGAAAATGTATCAGTATTCTTGATCCCAGCCTTACCTCATTGGCCTCTACCTGTCACCGACTCTTTTGGTAAAAATTAATCCAGCAGACTTTCCTGTGGCTTCTTGAAGCCCTGCATTCTTGTATTTTGGGTGAGAATAGGAGAGATGGTAGCGTAGTACCAGGTAAAAGTAGTGGAGGGAAATATAAGGAAAACAACCCAAAATTTTGCTCAGCATGTGTTATGGGTTAAATTATGCCCCCTCTCCCCACAGGTACCTCAGGAGTCCTAATTCCCAGTACCTTAGGATGTGACCTTATTTGGAGACAGGGTTTTTACAGAGATAATCAAGTGAAAATGAGTCATTAGGATGGGCCATAATCTAGTATGACTGGTGTCCTTATAAAAAAGGGAAATTTGAATACAGAGACAGACACATACGGTTAAAAGACAATGTAAGGAAACAGGTGGAAGAGGACTATCTACAAATCAAGGAGAGAAACCTGGAGTAGATCCTTCTCTCATGGCCCTCAGAAGGAAGCAACCTTGCCAAAACCTTGATTTCAGACTTCTAGCCTCCAAAACCATGAGACTTTAAATTCTGTTGTTTAAGAGTAGATCCTTCTCTCATGGCCCTCAGAAGGAAGCAACCTTGCCAAAACCTTGATTTCAGACTTCTAGCCTCCAAAACCATGAGACTTTAAATTCTGTTGTTTAAGCTACCCAGTTTGTAGTACTCTACTTTGTTACGGCAGCCCTGGGAAATTAATAGAGCAGGTGAGTGCAAGGGAATTTGGATCCAGGAGAGCGGCCACATGGAGCTGATGTGTTCTGCTTAGGAAAAATAAAGACATGATGTGAAAGTCTCCGGGGAGCCCCTTGCAAGGCACTGTGTGCTGGGGAACTCTCACCCCTGGACCACTGAAGGAAAAGCCATCTTGTCTGAGCTGCCAGCATCTGGCACTGCACCCAGCCTGAGGCCACTTAGTCTTTCTGTTTCCATGCCAACCATGGAGGTCAGAAAAGTTCAGGTGCTCTCTTCTGCCAAAAGGATACCATTTAGCTTCTTTATATATCACCTCTTATAACTAGGCTTGCTTTCTTAGAATTTCCATTCTAAGGTGGATAAGCCTTAATTTTCTCCTTTTCCCGATTTCAAGGTTATAGTCTATTTCTATTAGCTGGAACACCTCTGTGTATCTTGAAAGCTTCGCCACAGGGTATTAGGGCAAGTTCACCAACTAAAGTGTTTTGGTTCTTTGTTATGCATAGAAAGGTGATAATCCCTCAGGTCTGAGCCAGTAAATGCACTTCTTTCATTACCTGACATCATCTCTTTGATCCTCTCCTTCCCATTCTACCCTCCCCCATCACCTGGCCACACCATCACAGGTATTCCTTTGGGAGCTCAGGTGTCAGACTTCAGATTGCTTATTTTATCATTATGATGATGACAGGGCCATCACTTACTCGTGTCTAGCTGCCTAAACAAAGGGAATAGACATGTACTCTGTCTTTGTGTCCATAAAGCACAGAAACAAGCAAGGGTATAGAGCATCGTGGGGATCATTGAGGCTTTCCAGGGGGCCCTTAGCAGCCAGGTGCCTACTTCAAGGAGATAAAGTAATATTTATGATCTGATGGATTCACGTGCACAGTGACTACAAACACAGGTCATGTTCATGCAGTTCTTGAAGAAGACTGCATTTAAAATATTTACTGACTGAAGAAAACAGTGGATGCACAGAGGCACCTGAAGTTCTGCAAAAGTGTCACCACAACAGCCAGAGCATCAAAGATTGTGTTGATGAGTTACGCTCTCCTTCCTTCCTGTCATCATGAATGCTGACAAAAATTATGACCACTGTAGAGTGGAGAACAGAAGTAGTGAGCACACCTGTGACAAAGTAATTTAACATTTATGCTAAATAAAAGAGAGATAATTTTTTCAACTCTTCTTTCTACTCAGTTATTGTTGGAGAAAGGTAGAAAATCACAGGAACACTCTCAAGAAGTCAACATGGTGTAGGCAAAGTTAAAAAATGGGATAAGGCTGGAGTGTGAATCTTGGCTCTGACACTTTATTAGATTCTTTGAAATTGGGCAACTTCCTTAACTGGTATTTTGGGGAAGGAATCAAATGAAGAAATCTATGCTATAGGTTGGTAAGTTGTAAAAATGGATCCCCCATTCCTCTTCGGTTCCCAAGCCTTTCCCCCTCTCTGAGCACACCGGCATGATGATAAATCTAAACATCCAAACAAAATGGACAATTGTCTGTAAAAACAAGAAATTACCAAATTTTTCTTCAGAGGACAATTTAGGAGTTTTCTACATTTTCACAGGCTAACTTAGATACAGTGCCCATCAGCACTCCTATTTTCTTTCCATACTTTATTTTCCTCCATAGAACTTCTTACCTTCTAGTATACTATGTATATATATAACTCATATGTTCATTTTCATTATATAGTAATGGAATAATATAAAATAATATAATATAAATAATAATATAATAATGAATAAGACATAAAATATCTTCTTCTCAACTAGATTAAATCTCCATGAGGGCATATTTTAAACTTTTTACTGTTGTTGGTTTTTTTGGAGGAATTTTTTTTTCTGGACACTCCTTCACAAGACCTAAGATTCTTAGAACTCATTGCCTGCTTCTAAATGCTTCAGTAGGCCCATGTTTTCCCTTTTAGTAACGCTCTATCTCCCTCTCTCTCTAAAAAACAAAAGCAAAATAAAACAAAATAACATAAAAATGAATGCATGGCATGCTCCAGATATCTTATATGACATTACCTCTGAGTCTTGATAGATGGTTGGTTTATCAATTTAATTAAGATATTCATATAATTATATAGTAGTAATATAATTAAAGTAGTTATATAAATAACATAATTAAATTGTCTTAATCATTTAACTCACTATTTGTATATGTTTGTTGTCCTGTGTTCACTGGTATTATTGAACTTCTTGTACTGACACATTTCTACCTTTAGTAACTATTGATATTTTTTTTACTGGAGTATAATTGCTTTACAATGTTGTGTTAGTTTCTGCTGTAAATGAAGTGAATCAGCTATATGTGTACATATATCCCTTCCTTTTTGGACCTCCCTCCCAGGTCCCCCACCATCCGATGCATCTAGGTCATCACAGAGCATGGAGCTGATCTCCCTGTGCTATACAGCAGGCTCCCACTAGCTATCTGTTTTACACATGGTAGTGTATATATGCCAACCCTAATCTCCCAATTTGTCCCACCCTCCCCTTCCCCTGCTGTGTCCACGTGTCTGTTCTCTCTGTTTGCATCTCTATTCCTGCCCTAGAAATAGATTCATCTGTACCATTTTTCTAGATTCCGCATATATATGTTAATATATGATATTTGATATTTGTTTTTCTTTTTCTGACTTACTTCACTCTGTATGACATTTGTTATTGATCCTCAGTCAACTTTGGGAAACTTCAAGCCCTAAGGCAGGCAGATATTTTCTGAGCGGTGGAAGTGAATGAATATCAACTTATGAATGGAAGTGAATGGGTTCCATTTCAATGTGATACAGGAGGGAGAAATGGTATTCAATTAATTAAGGCTTATGACAAGAAAGTACCTGTCTGATCCAGGCAGCCCCTGAGGCTGCTGTCGAATAAATGATCTGTATTAACTTTGCTCTATCAACAGACTGGCCAGGAGCCATGCCTGAGAGCCTTTAAGGCATCAACGACCACCTGGGTTGGTGGTTTACAAGTGAGAATATGACAGGATACCCTGGAACTTTAGACTTGGAGTCAGTTCTCTGAGTCTGAGTCCTGATTCTTCCACATATGATCAGGTGGGCATCTGTGTCTTCATGGGTATAATGGGACTAACTCCACCTCTCAGCATTTTTGTGAGGATTAAACTCTAGTGAAAATGTGAAAATGCCTAGCATTGGAACCAACATTATGGTAGCTGATCAATAAACATCTGTCTTTTCTGGATCTCATAGTTTTAATTGCATTAATTTTCAAAGCTGAGAAAAACAAATACCGATGCTAACACATATATATGGAATCTAAAAAATGATACTGATGAACCTAGTGGCAGGGCAGGAATAAAGATGCAGACGTAGAGAACGGACTTGAGGACACAGAGGGGGAATGGGAAGCTGGGACCAAGTGAGAGAGTAGCATTGACATATATACACTACCAAATGTAAAATTGATAGTTAGTGGGAAGTTGCTGCATAGCACAGGAGATCAGCTCGATGCTTTGTCATGACCTAGAGGGGTGGGATAGGGAGGCTCAAGAGGGAGGGGATATGGGGATATATGTATACATATAGCTGATTCACTTTGTTGTACAGCAGAAACTAATACAACATTGTAAAGCAATTATACTCTAATAAAGATGTAAAAAAAAATAGTACAAACTTGCTACCTGTTAAAAAAAAAAAGCTGTGAAGGCACATGGTAATGGCACTGTGTTGGCAGTTGAGTCTACAAGGCTACCTGGTACATTATTTAAGTGTGAGAGACAAAGAGGAGTCAAGGATGACTCCAAGGTTTTGGTTCACTCAACTGGAAGGAGAATTGTGAAAAGTGAAATGAAGAATGTCGTGGGTACAGCAGGTTTGGGGTCAGGGAGCAGGGAAGATTAGCAGTTCCTCTTTGGACTTGTGGAGGTGGAGATATCTATTGACATACAAGAAGTCAAGTCGATAACTCCAAGAGAGCTTTCAGAGCCTCCTCAGCATATTCCTGTATCTCACATACAGTGATCAGCTCTGCCAATGGGCTGGTGCTCAGCACAGTTACTACAGATGAACACTTGCAACTTTCCCTACTTCTAAAATCAACTAGTTTCTGGTTTCATTCCCAGAAAACAAAAACATCTCTATAAACAGAAGAACAAGTGACTTGGATATTCTCCAGAAGGCACAATCTTCACTTATAAGAACTTTAGATATAGGTTTACACAGAATATTGCGGTGACCTAGTTACTGTAAAAAATGTCTTCCCATTGCTGGAGTTAAATTCACATGTAGGTGTTTACTGACCATCAAAATACCACAGTTAGTACCTCAAAGATCTCAATTTTACTTGCTTCTTATATTTGGCTACACTAGTATGATAGAACATTCAAAAAAATATTAAGGGAAAAATAATATATAATCTTGTCACTTTATTACAATGACATCTTTTTTACTTGCTTTTTTTTCATATTATTTTCCATTCCTTTACAGTTTTATGTGAAACACTGATTAGGGTATTTTCCAATCATAGGACTCTTCTCACTATGCTGGTAACTCAGGCCTTTGGGGGAAAGTGGAGCAGGACCCAGCACACGGTGATAGAGGTATTTAGAGCTAAAAGTGCAGATAAATAGAGCTGAATTCCAGTGAAACATTATTCTGTTTTAATAATTTTAAAAAATAGATAAAAGATTTATTGTCCTATTACTTCTGCCAATAATAGCACCTATTAGTGAGGGTTTTATGTTTGTGTGCTTTGGGTGTTTATTTTATTTTATTTTTTTACTCTTTACTCTGTTTACTTGTTTATCCTGAGGACTACCCAAACACTTCATACACAGTCTCATTTTATTCTCAATTTTATATTTACAGCACAAGTAGATAAAATAAAGCCCCTTATAATAGCCCAGCACACACTGCAACTTGAAATATCTAATCATTCATCACTTCCCCTATAAATTCCTAATATCATTCCAATTGGTTAAGAGCCTCAGATAAATTGTACCTTCCTCTATATTTTTAAAAATTAAATATTTGAAGAGCTAGCTCCTAGAAAAACAGTGACAAATTACAGAATACCTATAGATATAGGTGATATTTTTGCAAAGAGACAATTAATAACAATGAGAAAGAGTGGCCAAAAAACTGGACTCTGGAATTTAAGGCACTCTTTCAGAGGCAAAGAAAGACCCTCCTCAAGAAATGCATGCATTAACCGGAGTAACAACCCCAGTGATCTGCAAGCTTATTTGACTATGCATCCCTATTAATAAGAATGTTTTAAGTTGTTCCCCCATTAAATATATGTATTTATAATACATATACACTTGTACTAATATATATCATAAAATATACACAAAACAGAAATTAAATATAAATTTATGTAAATATTACACATCCTAATAATTTTGTCCTGTGTCCTAATGGATCACCTTTACCCCTGGGGTGCAGGCACCCCACTCGAAAGACCACTGAACATAGCTATTCAGAGCTCTAGGAACTTTTCAGCTAAAGGCAGCTTCTGTCTCAGTCTCCATTGTGTTTCAGTTGTGGATTGCTGCCTTGTTCCATCACGTACAAAACCACTGCAGTCTGCTCCTGTCACAGTGGCCTGAAAGTGACCACTCCAAGCCATCAGTCTAAGATTGGAGACAGGGAGGCGTCATGTCAGTTTAAAGGTTTGGAAGGGGATAAATGCCACAGTCCCAATCAGCTCCGGCCAAGCACAGAATATGCCAAGCCTTTGTAGGGCCTTTGAATGAGTGTTCATCCCTGCCAACAGCAATATAAAAATTGCCCCTCTCAGAAGCAATACTTTGATGTTTCCACAAGGCATTCTCTTTTCCAGGCAGGCATTTCCCCTTAACTTTCTGCCAGCCACTGGCAGTCTTATGACCACCTATACACACTTCTGGATCCATGTTACTTGGTTGTTTCCCACCATGGGTTCCTCACATAGAACTTGCTCTCTTTTCTCATAGAGCGAGTGTTTGTGTGTTTCCATTCATGTGCTCACATACAATCATGCTCTTCAAGGAAAACTGCTTTAGAGTTTGTGTTGACACCCAGAGAAGGAAATAAATAATTATGTCTTTATTTTAAACAGATGGACAGTGTAGATAATTGGTGATGTAATAACTGAATTCTCCTTTTTAAGTCAAATATATATACCAAGTTATTGACAAGGCATCACATCCCTGATCATAAGACAGTGCCGTAGTTAGACATTTATTTTGTACATTTTAATGATTTGGGTGGCAGATGGTAGATCTAATCAGCTGAGCTGAAATCAATCAAAGACCATAAAAGTGAACTGTTGTAGATGGGGTGGTTCCCAGGTAAAATCACTAGAACCCTCCTATGAATACCCTTAAAGAGAAAGAACAAGCCAGATAATAAATCAGGGTCTTGTTTACATTTGAATATGCAGGATAATCATTTTCTGGCCTATCCAGCATTATTAATCGTTTTCAGCAAAGCAAAGTGTATCCTAACACTTCCTACATGCTATGAAATTTATAGTGCTAAAAATTAAATATGTTCTGGAAACACACTGTCATTTTATAGCAATGACCACTAGTTTTCTATCCCAGTGGAACATTTCAAGAAATTGTCATTATTGACAATTTAAATGTTAATATAATTTCAGTTTAAAATATTTGAATTTTTTCCTTAATTAAAGCCTTCAGCCACTTTTTTACTTTTTTCCGAATTACAGATTCAATCAGAGCATCTTTCAAGGATAAGTAAAGAAGGAATTCAAAAAAAATTAAATTAAAAAAATTAGACTTGACTCACTATGTTGGCACATAAGGGTATTCTGGATAGTTAATTTAGTATCCTGGCATGTACAGAAATGTATTATGTACTATTTAATATGAGTACCGTATGTGTGTTTAAATCTACAATGTTCGTGTTGCAGATCTGTGAGGTTTAATTATCATACATATTCACACTACTTGTCTCACAAACACTGAAAGATAAGCTATATAAAGGTACTTATATATCTGTCTCCAATTCCCTTTGAAGACTAAGAAAATGCTAAAAAGAATAAAAATTGCTTCATAGAACTTTCGAGTTTAAACAGAACTTAAACCAATCCATTTATTTTGTGGTTGAGGATCTTGAGTCTTGTTCCAATGAGTCACATCTAGCCAATGGTCAGGACAAGAGTAGGAGAGAGAAGTTCTGACTCTTTCTGATTCTCTTTAGTCTTCAGCCAGAAATGGGCCTAACCATGGCACCCTTCAAGTAAATAACTAAGGAGAAAATTTTAAAGTTTAATAAAGGTTAAAAAAAAGTTAAGATTTCCTTGGTATAGTTGATTCACTATTAGTGTACATTCAAGCGCACTACTGAAAGCTGTACAGTAGTTTATTATACTGATAATACAGTCACTTTTTGGGCTTATATTTATTCTAATAGTATAGATGTCCTAACTGATTGTACCTTTCCAATCATGCACCCTCTATCAACCAGACTATCTAAATTATGTGAACTGTATAAAATATAAATCTGGACTTTTATTCCCCTAATTAAAATTCTTCACTGAACTTCCATTTTCTACACAGGTCAAGGACTAAGCTCTTTCACTTAGCCCCGTCCATATCTTCAGCCTCATCTCTTGCACTGTCTGTCTCAGTCTTTATCCTCCAGCAACACTGAGCTGGCTGTGGCTTCCATACATTTCATATTGCTTATTGCTTCTGTGCATTTGTTCCTGCTCTCCCCTCTGTGTGTAACTTCCTCCTCACCACCAGCTCAGCCCCACTCCACTCTACTGGCTCATCCTCCCCACTCTCAGCCCTACTCCACCAACTGGCTCATACATGAGCCACAGCACTCAGGTGACACCTTTCTTAGGAGGCTCTCTTTGACACCTCTGCCATTCCCATCTCTGAGATTAAGTATAATTTCTCCACAACTCTGCACTTCTCCCTGCGTATTTAATCACCGCTCTTAGATAATTATAACACTCTGTGTTATATGTCTACGTCACCTAGTTTACTCTGAGTTTCTTGAGGGAAAGACTATTTTACAACAAGCATAGGGTCTGATATATTGTAAGAGCTCAGTATAAGCTCAACAAATGTTATTACGATGATTAAATAATTAATCCCTAAATGAGTTAATATGTGTAAAGTACACAGAGTGGTGCTTGGCATGCAGAACATGAATAATGCCAAAAAATGAATGAATGACTAAATTTCAAGATCTGCCCCAATTCTATGTTCTTCTGACTGGTGAACATCGTGTTTCAATAGGAGTCACATGGTGGATGATGATTGGAATTTGCCAGAGAAATTGGGAAACTTTCTGATTTGGGTAACTTATATGAAGAATTTTCAAGAATGAGCGTATTTTTTTTACTGGCCTTGCAGAGAGTACTAAGAGAGACCTGCAGAAAAATTAGTCAGGCTCACCAAATAGTTTCACGAAGCCTCTTTCAGTGTACAAAGAAAATGATATACTGATATTATTTCAAGGTGGATCTTCTTCCTAACTCCTTGTCATTCTTAAAGCCTTCCTTTAGTTTATGACTTTAGATTTTATGCCTAATATATCCACTAGGTGTCAAACTTTTATATACAGTGTGTGTTATCGCAATATTATTGCTGGCTTAGAGAAAAAAAGTTCACTTCCTTCTTGGCTTAAGTGAACACTGCTGTTTTCTGTGTGTGGGTTTCATAGTCAACCAACTTCTTATCATAATTTGGGGACTAGGAATAAATCATGCTTGTTTAAAAGAGTGGTTTTTCTCTTGTCCTATGTCCTTCATCCACTCTCACTAGAAATGGGTTACTGTAACATTGGCAATTCAAAGACTATACCCATTTGTGGAATGGTTTACATAGGTTGCCATCTAAAAACAGGTGGACTCAATCCTTTCTTGTCCTGATTTAATTTTTTTCTATATTATTTTTGTTATAAGCTGTTGCAAGCTATAAAGTCAGTGCATTCATGAACCTTCACTTCACCTTAAGCTATTATACAGTAAATTAATTTATTTATGAAAGTTAGAATTAATATTTGTGTAGTCTTTTACAGTTGACAGAACATTTTCATAAGCATTGTACTATCTGATCCTTGTACTACTACAATCAGTTGGATAAGGAACAGAAATTTTATTACATTAATTTTATAGTTGAAGAAATTAAGGCTTCAATGGTTAAGTGACTTGCTCAAGGTCACACAAATAGAATGTTAGCAGGGCTAAAATAAAGGTCCTATCTTTGGAATAAGATACTTGTGATCTTATTCTCTTGAAATTCACTTGCAATATCAATTTATATCAATTTTCAATATCCTTTAAGTCACCCTAAGAAATATTTTTCACACGTATTTGTCTTCATAAATTGATAGATTCTCAGAGATAAGAGTTCAAGGGATAATCTGTTGTAATTCACAACTCCTGGGGAGGTAAATACTGAGCTCTCAGCATATTTTTATCACATGGATTATTAAAAAATTATTCTCTATGTAAAATTAAAATTCACCCTGATGTATGACTATTCTTTCATGTTTGTCCTTTGGATATAACAGAGAACTGACATTAGTCTTTTCTATGTTTTGGAGAGGAAAAAAGTCTTCCCCATTTTCCTCTTTCTATTTTCCTTCTCCTTATTCTCATGCCAGGTCTCAATCCAAATCCTTGCTGGCAGCATTTCTCATTTTGTTTCTGCATGACCACTGTGGATTTCCTTGTGTCACATGTGGATTGCATCATGCACAGTCTCTTCTTAGGTCTCCCTGATGGCAGACTTACCCTCTGTGCATCATAATCAAATTGCTTCAAATCAGTGATATAGAGAAAAATGTAGAAACTTCCTGGCAGGGGTGGGGTGGGGTGGGGTGGGGATAGGGGCATACTATATGCAGAGAAACAAAGATAAGAAGAACAGCAGACTTCCATTTGGAAACAATGCAAAGACAGCAGAGCAAATCTTTATTGTACAAAATAAAAATAGAACAAAGAATAGGAAGAGAGAAGTAGCAATACATTTTCACTCTTAGGACTCTATGTGAAATGGTATAATATTACTTGAAAGTTTACTTTGACAATTTAAATACATATACTATAAATCCTAAAGCAACCAGCTAAAAGCAGAGCGATTAGTTATAGATAATAAGCTAACAAATGAGAAAGAAATAGAGCCCTAAAAAAGTAATCCAAAGGATGGTAGGAAAAGAGAGAAAAGGGGAAAAAACAAATGAGACAAAAAATAAAATAAAATAACCTTCTGTTAGAATTAAAGCCAACCATGTCAATAATCACATTACATATAAATAAGCTAGACACTTGATTAAGAAGCAGAAATTGTTAGATTGTATTACAAAGCAAGATTCAAATATATGCTTCCTATAAGAAATCCACTTTAAATATAAAGACATAAATAAGTTAAAAGTAAAAAGATGTACAAAGAGATACCTTACAAAATGCTCAAAAAAAAAGAAAGATAAACAAAACTGGGGTGGCTATACTAACATAAGACAAATTAGATATCAGAGCAAAAGATTTCAACATCCCTCTCTCAGCATACCTTGGTGATACTGTAGGTATGGTTCCAAATTATTTCAATAAAGGAATATTGTAATAAAGCACATTACACAAATGTTTTAGTTTTCTAATGCATATAAAAGTTATGTTTATACTATACTGTAGCCTATTAAGTGTGAAATACCATTATGTCTAAAAAAAATAGTGTACCTAACTTAATTTAAAAATACTTTATTGCTAAAATGTGCTAACCAACATCTGAGCCTTCAGTGCATTGTAATCTTTTTGGTGGTGGAGGGTCTTGCCTCAATGTTGATGGCTGCTGACTGATGAGAGTTGTGGTTGCTGAAGGTTTGGATGACTGTGGCAATTTCTTAAAATAAGACAACAATTAAGTTTTCTGCATCTATTAACCCTTCCTTTCATGAACTATTCTGCTGTAGCAAGCAGTGCTGTTTGATAGTATTTTACCCACAGTAGAACTTCTTTCAAAATTGGAGTCAGTCCTTTAAAACTCTACTACTGCTTTATCCATTAAGATTATATAATATTCTAAGTACTTAGTTATCATTTCAACAATCTTGGGAGCAGCATCACCAGGAGTAGATTCCATCTCAAGAAACCACTTTCTTTGCTTTTCTAGAAGAAGCAACTCCTTATTCAAGTTTTATCATGAGATTTCAGCAACTTAGCCACATCTTTAGACTCCACTTCTAATTTTAGTTTTCTTGATATTTCCGCAACTTCTGCAGTTACTGTTCCACTGAAGTCTTGAACCCCTTAAAGTCATTCGTAAGGGTTGGAATCAACCTCTTCCAAACTACTGATGTTTTTTACCTCTTCCCATGAATGATGAGTGTTCTTAATGGCATCTACAATGATAAATCCTTTCCTGAAGGTTTTCAATTTACTCTGTCCAGAAACATCAGAGGAATCCTTATCTATGGCAGCTATAGCCTGACAAAATGTATTTGTTAAATACTAACACTTGAAAATTTAAGTTACTCCCTGATCCATGGGCTGCAGAATGGATGCTGTGTTAATAGGCATGAAAACAACATTAACCTCATTGTACATCAGAGCTCTTGAATGACCAGGTGCATTGTCAATAAGCAGTAATATTTTGAAAGGAATCTTTTTTTTCCTGAGCAGTAGGTATCAACAATGGGCTGAAAATATTCAATAAACCATGTGGTAAACAGATATGCTTTCATTCAGGCTTTGTGGTTCCATTTATAGAGCACAGGCAGAGTAGATTTAGCATAATTCTTAAGGACATTAGGATTTTCAGAATGGTAAATGAACATTGGCTTCAACTTAAAGTTACTAGCTGCATTAGCTCCTAGCAAGAGAGTCAGCTTGTCTTTGAAGCTGGGCATTGACTTCTCTGTAGCTATGAAAGTCCTAAATGGCATCTTCTTCCAATAGAAGGCTGTTTCACCTATAGAAAATATGTTGTTTAGTGTAGCCACCTCCATTAATTATCTTATCTAGATTTTCTGGGTAACTTGCTGCAGCTTCTCTATCAGCACTTGATGCTTCCCCTTCCACTTTTATATTATAAAGATGGCTTCTTTCTTTAAACATCATGAGCCAATCTTTGATAGCTTCAAACTTTTCTTCTGCAGCTCCCTTATCAATCTTAGCCTTCTTAGAGTTGAAAAGTGTTAGGGCCTTTCTCTGGATTAGGCTTTGGCTTAAGGGAATGTTATGGCTGGTTTGATATTTTGTTCAGACCATTAAAACTTTCATCAGCAAAAAGTCTATTTTGCTTTCTTATCATTTGTGTATTCACTGGAGTAGCACTTTTAATTTCCTTCAAGAACTTTTCCTTTGCATTCATAACTTGGCTAACTGTTTGGTGCAAGAGGCTTAGCTTTTGGTCGCTTTCAGCTTTCAACATGCCTTCCTCACTAAGCTTAATTATTTCTAGCTTTTGATTTAAAGTGAGAGATGTGCAACTCTCTCTTTCACTTGAACATTTAGAGGCCACTAAATGGTATTAATTGGTCTAATTTTAATATTGTTGTGTTTCAGGGAATAGAGAGGCCCAAAGAGAGGGGGCAGGGGTAATGGCTGGTCAGTGGAGCATTCGGGACACAGATAACATTTTCAATGAAGTTCACTCTCTTCTATGGGCACAGTTCATGGTGCCCCCAAACAATTATAATAGTATCATCAAAGACCACTGATCACAGATAACCATGACAGATATAAGAATGAAAAAGTTTGAAATTTTGTGAGAATTGCAAAAATGTGATGTGGAGACACAAAGTGAGCAAATGAGTTGGAAAAATGGTGCTAATAGACCTGCTCAACGCAGGGTTGCCACAAACCTGCAACTTGTAAAAAAAACACAATGTCTGCAAAGCACAATAACGTGAAGTGCAATAAAACAAGGTATTTCTGTAACTGGCATAACAATTAGGTTGAATATCAGTAAGGATACAGAAGACTTGAACAGTACTATCAACCAGCTTGATTTGATTGACATTCATAGACTTCATCTAACAACAGCAGACCACACATTTCTTTTCAGATGCACATGGAATATTTACCAAAAATACACCATATTCTTCACCATAAAACAAATCTCAATCAATTTGCAAGAATTGAAATCATACAAAGTATGTACTCTGACTACAAATGAATTAAATTAAACCCGGTAACAGAAAGATACGTGGAAAATCTCAAATATTTGGGAACTGAAGAACACAGAACAGAATATCCAAGGACTGTGTGACAACTACAAAAGTAATAACATAGATATAATGGTAATATCAGAAAGAGAAGAAACAGAAACAGGGATAGAAGAAATATTCAAAATAGTAAAAACTGATAATTTTTCCCAAATTGATGTTGGACACCAAACCACAGACCTAGGAAGCTCAGAGAACTACAAAGAGGAAAAATGTCAAAACGAGAGTTAGGCATATCATCAAAGATAAAGAAAAATTCTGAATCCAAATAAGTGTAAAAATAATTATACAACACAAACAAGTGTGATTTATCCCAGGTTCAATATTCCAAAATCAATTACTGTAGCCCATTGCATCAACAGACTAAAAAAGAAAATCACAGGATCATATTAGCAGATGCTGAGAAAGCATTTGATATACTTCAATACCTAATCATGATAAAAACTCTCAGTGAACTAGGAATACAGGAGAGTTTCTCAACTTGATCAAACTATCTACAAAAACCTACAGCTAAACATCATACTTAATGGTGACAAACTTGAAGCTTTCCCACTAAAATCAGGTACAAGGCTATGATGTTCCCTTTCACCACTCCTTTTCAACACAGTAATGGATGTCCTTGCTAATGCAATAAGGCAATCAAAGGAAATTAAAAGTATACAGATTAAGAAGGAAAACATAAAACCATCTTTGCTGGAAAGATAAATTACAAAGGGACACAAAAAACCTCAGATGGTGATGGTTATGTTCATTGTCTTGCTTGGGGTGATGGTTTCAGAGATGTATGCATGAGTCAAAATTTATCAAATTATACACTTTAAATATGTACCATTTATTGTATGTTAAGTATATCTCAACAAAGCTGCAAAAACAAACAAAAAGGTTAATTGATGGCAAACAGACAAAAAGACAACAACAACAAACCTTGCTAAAGGCAGACACTGGAATTGCTACAATGAAGTGCCTGCATCTCCCCTATTGTCCCCTTATTCTCTCCTCTGTGATGGAAGAAATCTCTTCCCTTCCCTCCATTTGTGCTCTGGGTCCACCCTTTGGACCTTCATCAGGATTTGGCTCCTTAGCTTTCCCACTGTCACCTATCACCAATCTTTTTTTGTTCCTTTGGTTATTCCCACCAGAACACAAATGTGCTCTTGTTATCTTTCTTTTTAAAAACAAAATAAAAGCCTTCTTTAACTAAGTATATCCTTCTAGTAACTGCCCCATATACACACATTCACACACACAGATACTTAACACAGACATGCATGTACACAGTCTCCCAAATCTGATCAAACACTCTTCATACATTCCCCCAAATTTTGTGAATTTAGGCATTATATCTCTGCCACATTATTTATTAAAATAATGAACTGTGGTGAAAATTAATAGAAAATGGTTACTCTGTTAATATAGAGTTGTTGGACTTACAGATCCAACAGACCTAGTTTTGAATTCTGGCTCTGCTGCAGCCTAAACATGTGACTTTGAGTAGGTTATTTAACTCCCTGAGAGTGTTTACTACCTGCAGAAGGCATGTATGATCCCTTTTGATCCACTTTGAAACATGATACAAGGATTGAATGAAATCATGTTTCTGTGTATCCCAGTGCCCTGCCAGGAACACATTAGACTCAGTCAATATCCAAGTGCTACACTTCTGCCCGCCTGGGCTCCAGAGACACAGTCTTCCTCCAGTTTCTCTCTTCCCTTTTTTTCCCTTTGTTTCAAGGTGGGATGAGTCAGCACAGCTCAGCACCTCACAGGGAAAGCTCCCCTTATTTTCCTTAAATCCATCAATCTCTCCTCCAGCCCAATAAGCATTGCTAGGCAGCACTGCTCGGCCCAACATGCACCCCGAGAACACTCGCTGTGCGCTGTACACGGCAGCCCTGCTTACTCAGAGCTTTTAACTATTTTCTCATTCTCCAGGCCCAACTTAATGTATAATATCTCCCTAAAACGTTGATTTCTTTAGAGCAATTTAATCCCCACACACTTTTTTAAAAAGCCGCCCTCCTTGCAGTCAATCAATATATCAATAAACTAAAATATAAATAAATAAAAATAAAAGCCCTACTCCTATAATACTTATTATGTGTACTTCACAGTAGGACTACTATGTAGATATTCTCTTGTATTAATCTCATTTGTTTTGTGTTTACGTTTTCCCTCAAGCTACATAATCTTTCAGGGTAAGAACCTTTTGCTTTTGAATTATGTCAAGTACTTAATGTAGTGCTCAATTTATATTTGTTCCATTAATTTTGATGCAAGTTCATAGATACCCAGACTACTTCCTATTTTCCCACCTCCACAGATCTCCTTACTTAAAAGTTTCTTCTCTCTGGAATTCCTTTCCCTTTCACTTCTATTCCAGAAGGTAGAGACTCAAGTTAGATCACACTTCCTCCATAAGACTTTTCCCTTTCTGCTTCGGCTGAAGTTCTCTCCCTCCTCTGTCCTTTCATTGTGCTCGACTGGATTTAAAAGGTCTATATGTCAATTACTAGCTGTGGGAACATGGTCAAGACATGTAATCTCTGTGAGCCTTGGTTATCTATGACTTTAAAATGAGGATAATAACACCTATCTCCTAGAGCCCTTGTGAGGATTAAATGATGTAAAATTTGATGTGAAATTTTTTTTGTAAAACCTAACCAGGATAAACAAATGAAAGGGATAATTACCTCTATTACGGCTCTTATCTTGGTCTGCCTTGGATTGTAGTTAACTTGTCAGTGGATCTGTCTCCTGAACTGCTTTGAGAAATACTGGAAGACTAAAGACTGTTTACCCATTTTCCTAACTCCCACAGTGCTGTGCAAACATAGGTGCACTTTAGAATGTGCTGAATGCATATCGGAGCCAGGCCCTCTTCCTACAGAGAAGCAAATATCTATCAGAGCATTTGTAATTCTATAGATAGATAATAAACAAACAAACAGATAAACACATTTGCCTTTTTAATGCACCAAAAGATGATTTTTAAAGGAGAAAGAAAGAGGGCTTCCCTGGTGGCGCAGTGGTTGAGAGTCCGCCTGCCGATGCAGGGGACACATGTTCGCGCCCCGGTCTGGGAAGATCCCACATGCTGCGGAGCGGCTGGGCCGGTGAGCCATGGCCGCTGAGCCTGCGCGTCCGGAGCCTGTGCTCCACAACGGGAGAGGCCACAACAGTGAGAGGCCCGCGTACCACAAAAAAAAAAAGGAAAGAGGGAGTCATTTCCCCTGATAAATACCTCATGTTCAAAGTCTGCAAAGCAAGAACCTAATACAATTCATCAAATGAAATTATAGGAATTCAGGAAACAGCAAATTCTAATTAAACCAAAACAACAATCCACACCAGATGCACACTCTATTTCCAAGCTATGATCTTGTATTATATTATCACGCAGGGTTTTGGAGTCAGGACTTGCAGCAGAGGAACTGCTCTGGAAGCCAAGACAGGATGACAGTCCAGCTCTTGTGGAGGAGTCTAAAGTGGAATGTCAGATGTTTATATTCAGAATCAGGGACATCTGCCAACCAAGGAGGAGATGGTGCTGTTAATTGACCAACTGATTTCCTGGATCCAATGATGGAGGTGTAATGTTGAGAATTCTGTTATAAATATTCCCTTTCTGTATCACTTCTTTAGGAGGTCTTATCTGACTTGCCTGGTATAGTTTGGAACTTTTCTCTCTGTGTCCCCATCATTCCATGCTCATCTCTGCCTAGTACATAACACACTGGGAATAAGAATGGTTGCCTGATCCATGCTGGGCCAGTCAGACTCTCAACAAAGTTTTGAACGTAGAGTTGGAATTAGTCAGATGGTGTTAAGCTTGAAATCCCCATAATCTTTCTAAGAGGACATGTTGACTAGACTCCTGGATTTGACTTTGGAGCCCTGAAAAAGCCCTGAAAATATACAGTTGTGAATCATCATCATATAGATGGCTGGCCATGTGGATAAAATCTTCCAGGGTAAGAGATTATGGAGAGAAGAGAATAGAAGGGAAGGAAAGGGAAGGGAAGGAAAGAGGGGAGGGAAGGGGAGAGGAGGTGGTAAGGGAGGGGAAAGGAGGGGAGGGCTCAAGACTCAGATTTACTCTTCACTTACTTGGTGAGGACTTAAGGCAAGGCCTTTGCTTATCCTGAGTGACAGTTTTACTTTCTGTAAAAAGTCCATTCATTCACTTCTTTCATTTAATTGACAAATAATTTTTAAATGCTTATTTTATAAGCCACACACTGTGCAAAATGTTGGGTATACAGTGGTAAACATAATGAAGAGTTTGTCTTAAAATATGGATATAATTCAGGGTGAGATAGACATAAATGAATGCTATGACAGGATATAGCCAGGGTGATTCTGGTACCTTTTCAGTAGGCAACCACTCCCATTCTGGGGGATCAGGAGAGGTTTCTGGAAGAATGACATCTAAGAGGAGACCTGAGGAATAAATTAGCAGTTATCCAGGTAAAGGTTAGGAAGTGGGAGGAAGTGAACTGGACAGAGGAGACAACGAGTGCAAAAGCCCACACACAAGAGAGGGCATGATGAAATTTGAGGAACTTTAAGCATTTCTGTACGGTTTAGAGAACAAGTGTGCAGGGAGGAGAGATGGGAGAGTCAGGTCAGGTCCAGGTTATAAAGCATCTTGTCGGTTGGCTGTAGGAGGCTGGCTTTCATTTCAAAGAAAGAGAAAAGCTATGGAGGGGTTTTAACCATGGGAACTCTTTTAATAGAATTATGTTTCAGCAATAGAATTCTTATTTCAATGTGGAAATTGGATTGGAAACAAAAAGGTCAATTAGGAAGCTGTTGAAATAATCTAGATAAGGGATGAAGATGTCCTGAATCAAGACAGCTGTTGTAGAGATGAAAGAAAAAAAAATTTGGATTCTAGTAGCAGTGAGAAGGTAGGACACAGCAGCAGCCAGCATTCCTGGGGTGGGCAGAAGTCAAGGGAACCTGGACTTCAGTAGTGAGATGGCATTTTGCTCAGCTTAGCAATGAAGAGCTAATTAACCCAGTTACCACAATGACCCCTGACCTCTCTGAAGTTTTAGATATATATGAGTCTGTCACTGTGTGTGGTGTGTGGTGTGTGTGTGTGTGTATGTGTTTGCCTTATGGAACCATCAACCAGAACACCCTCAATTTTTAACCAGGAAGACTCCAAACCTACCTATATCAGCACCTTCTTTCTTTCTGTGGAAAGAGAAGCTGTCCATCCTAACACTGACCCCCTTCTCTGTGCTTTGGACCCTTCCACTTTATCTTCTCGTGAACAATTTCCCCTTCTGTCTCTTGCACATTCAGACCTTCCCTTTCAATCGGATCCTTCCCATCAGCATTTGGACATGCTCAGGTCTTTCCCAAGAGAGAGAACATGACTCAACCCTCCTCCTTCTTCTACCCTATCTTTCCCCTCCATTATCTGCCAAATAACTTGAAAGAATGGCCCAAACTCACTGTCCCCCTTTTCTCTCCTCCACCTCAATCCTCGGCACACTTTAATCTGATGTCGCATTAGCATTCCTCTTATTTATGTTTACAAACTGTCTTTTAATTGAAAAATACAAGAAATAACCAAGAATAATATGACAAGTACCCATGTAATCAACAACTAAAATGTTCTAAATGTTAACAACTTTCACATTTACCTCAGAACTATTTTTTCAATAAATAAAACTGTGGTTAAAACCACAATCCCATTTCCTTCCTTCTCTCCACAGGGCAGGCATTATCAGGAATTTAATTTTTGTTTAAAAATTGTTTGTGTCTTGCTCACCGTTTTATCTTCAGGACCTAGTACAGTACCTACCACATAGTCGGCACTCAGCAAATATTCCTGAATATATGAATTAATAATTTTAAAAAGGAATAAATAGTTTATATATAAGGGTTTGGGGAAATGGGGAAGGTTGTGATTTTTCTGAGAATAAGACAGGGGAAGATAAGTTACCCAGAGGAAATGTCTCATTGTGAAAAAGAGCAGGACCATGGACTAGTCTTTGGGGCTTCAGGAAGTTGAGTGCCAGTTTGCAGGTGTTTTGCTGGCATAGTTATAAAATCCAAGCATTTGGTTAGAAAATCCAAGCTTTCTGGTATACACTTCAGTGACAGGTAATATGTTGCTTTGTAAAGTAACTCATTTCATTTCCGTATTCCTTGCTTGGAGAAAAGCTTATTTTTCACTTTGATATATCTTTTCAGGTATTTTCTTTGAGTATTTCCATAGCCACCACTATGCATGACATATGCTTACCTGAAACAGACAGAGGATTTTCTCCTTTCAAATAATGGTGACATGTCTCAAGACCAGAGGGAGGAAGGAAAGGAAAGAAGAAGGGAGGGAGGAAGAGAATATGAGTGAGAGGTACAAAGAGTCTTCTCAATGAAAAAGATAAAAGAAAAAGGAAAAGATAAGTAAAGTTGGATTAGTCACAGAGCTGCCCAAATCATATTCTTCTATACATACCACTTACACACCCACCCACACACCCACACACCCACACACCCACACACACACACAGATGTATACAAGTAAGGAAAACATGTAATTAGGAAGAATCAGATTGGGAGTCTATATCTGCTCCTAAACCCTGTGTTTCAGAAAAGTATTCTTTGTGCGGCTGGTTGCTATGGAAATAGTCAGAGGAATTGTCACATGCTTCGTGTCTAGCCCCAAAAGGGAGACATTCGCAATGCAAATAACATATAAGTTCAAGAAGAGACCTAGAAGCACGGTGGCCCAGAATGGTTTCATTCCATAGTCTCAAACCCTTCTCAATGCTACATATCCAGAGTCCAAGTAGCCACAGAAAGGAATAAATTTTTCACTAGTTTTGTAAGTGAAAGTCTGCCTGGCATCCTACTTTAGCTAGAAAATAACATTAATCTATATAATTTGTGGGCGTAGAAGTTTACAAGAAAAAAACAGACCAGGAGTTAGGAAATTCATCTTCTAGTTTCAAACCATCAACTATGTACCTGTTTGACCTTGGGTAAGTGAATTCCCCTCTATGAGCCTCATTTTCTCATTTGTAAAATGAGAAGAAAGCACTGGGTAATTTCACGGACTGCACCACTTAGGAGGCTTTAGGTTGTAAATGACCCCCCAAAATTCAAATTGGTTTAAAACTAAAGGAAATATAGTGGATAGTGAAATGGAAAATTCCAGAAATGGGGATGGCTTCAGATAAGGGCTAATTTAATGTCTCAACAGTGTCACCTGGTTTTGATATCACCTTCATCCTGAGGCTGGTCCCAAGGTGGTAGCCAAAAGTCTCAGGACTACATGGTACCTCATGTAGCAGAAAAAAGAGAATGTGTTTGCCCTGCATTCCCAACAGCCATTCTGAAAGTTACCATGATTGGACCAGCTCCTTATCAATCACAGTGGCCTGGGGGATGAAATATATTTGGTGACTTGTAGGTCATCCATGCTGCAAATCTGGCACAGAGACAGGGTTCAGTTTCCCTGGAAATACATGGATCTTTAAATGGAAATCAGAGATTGCTGGGAAAGGGATAAGGGGAATTCTGAGGAGACAACCAACAAATGTCTACTCTCGGGTTTCCCCCATTCTTACAAATTCTATTTGCATTTTCTGCCTCAGTGGAGAAGCAAGTTGACTTTGAGCATGAAAGGAGATATCATTTGAAGGTCTGAGTGCTTGGAAGTTCCTACTGCCTTTGAATTTTGTCGCAGTCATAACCCTGATGGAAAACCACCACAAAACTTGTTAGTTCAAGATTTTTTGCTCTTGGGTAGTTAATGAAAATGAAACATAGAGGAGGGAAAACACACACACATTCCATACTGAGGATATTTCCATTCTGCTGCATAGTACTTGTCCTTTTTCTGTTTTGAATTTCTGATCCTGAAAATTAATCTGAAGGTTTTTTCTATACTTTAAAATTTTGCTCTGAAACTACTAACTTTCTAAGGATTCTGGTAGGAAGCCTTAATCTTGATAAATAAAGACACATTTCTCCCTCCCTCATGATTCCACACACATGCACACACACACATAGACACAATAATATATTAGGGGAAAGAAACCATCAGCAAACATAATAAAGAACTTTGTTGGTTCAGACATTTCAGGCAGAGGTACTAAAAGGCCAAATACAAATGGTTTAAACACAAAGAAATATAGTATCTCACATAAAGAGAAATTCAGAGTTAGGACAGTTCTAGGTTAGTAAATACAGCAGCTTAACAATATCATCAGGAACGTAGGTTCTTTTTACCTCTCCACTATGCCTTCTTCAGCAAGCTGGTGTATCTCCTTAGGATGACTGACCTCATGGTCCCAAGATGGCTATGACAACTGTAAGCATCACATGCCGGTGGCAAATCTAAACACAGAAAAGAGTAGTTTTTCCTCATGCTTCCTTTGTTTATAAAGCCAAACAAAATCTTTCCCTGGACTATTACCTCCCTCCAAACAGATTTCCCTTCTTGTCTCTTTAGGCAGAATAGTGAGTGTCACACATCCATTCTTAAATATCCCTGGAAAGTTGAACTACCCCAATTGGCTTACTAAAAAGGTTGACTTGAAGCACATGATTGCCTGGTACCTGAAGCTAATGGAGTCTGCTACAAGGGATTTCCAGAAGGGAATGCTATAGAGAAGAATGTGTACCATGAAGCCTTTCTCTCAAGCACTGTCTCCACCCTGCAGTAGACTTCCCCCCAATGTTTTAGTGGGCAGAAGGAAGTTATGTATCTGTTCTGAAATACCAGTCAATTACAATTCCAAAAATAGATACTGGAATCACTCCTGGATTCAAATTCATGCTTCTTTTCTGATAATTGTCCACAGGAATGGGGGTAAATATCTTATGATCCTTGTGTCTCAGTTTATCCCACTAAGAAAATAGGAATAACATTACAGCATCTACTTAAGGATATACTTTTTCAAGTCAAATGAACCAAGGTAGGAAGAAATGACATATAGATATGCAAATATTCCATATATATTACTTACTTTTCTCATTCTTTTTTACTTTTCTTAACATTTTTATTGGAGTATAATTACTTTATAATGGTGTGTTAATTTCTGCTTTATAACAAAGTGAATCAGTTATACATATACATATGTTCCCATATGTCTTCCCTCTTGCATCTCCCTCCCTCCCACCCTCCCTATCCCACCCCTCTGGGTGGTCACAAAGCACTGAGCTGATCTCCCTATGATATGCGACTGCTTCCCACTAGCCATCTATTTTACATTTGGTAGTGTATATATGTGCACTACCACACTCTAAATTTGCCCCAGCTTACATTTCCCCCTACCCGTGTCCTCAAGTCCATTCTCTAGTAGGTCTGCATCTTTATTCCCGTCTTGCCTCTAGGATCTTCATGACCATTTTTTTTTTCTTAGATTCCATATATATGTGCTAGCATACGTTATTTGTTTTTCTCCTTCTGACTTACTACACTCTGTATGACAGACTCTAGGTCCATCCACCTCACTACAAATAACTGAATTTCATTTCTTTTTATGGCTGAGTAATATTCCATTGTATATATGTGCCATATCTTCTTTATCCATTCATCTATCAGTGGACACTTAGGTTGCTGCCATGTCCTGGCTATTGTAAATAAAGCTGCAATGAATATTGTGGTACATGACTCTTTTTGGATTATGGTTTTCTCAGGGTATATGCCCAGTAGTGGGATTGTGAGGTCGTATGGTAGTTCTATTTTTAGTTTTTTAAGGAACCTCCATACTGTTCTCCATAGTGGCTGTATCAATTTACATTCTCACCAACAGTGTATGAGTGTTCCCTTTTCTCCACACCCTCTCCAGCATTTATTATTTGTAGATTTTTGGATGATGGCCATTCTGACCAGTGTGAGATGATATTGCACTGTAGTTTTGATTTGCATTTCTCTAATGATTAGTGATGTTGAGCATTCTTTCATGTGTTTTTTGGCAATCTGTATATCTTCTTTGGAGAAATGTCTATTTAGGTCTTCTGCCCATTTTTGGATTGGGTTGTTTGTTTTTTTGATATTGAGCTGCATGAGCTGTTTGTAAATTTTAGGAGATTAATCCTTTGTCAGTCGCTTCATCTGCATATATTTTCTCCCATTCTGAGGGTTGTCTTTTCGTCTTGTTTATGGTTTCCTTTGCTGTGCAAAAGCTTTTAAATTTCATTAGGTACCATTTGCTTAGTTTTGTTTTTAGTTCCATTTCTCTAGGAGCTGGGTCAAAAAGGATCTTGCTGTGATTTATGTCATAGAGTGTTCTGCCTATGTTTTCCTCTAAGAGTTTGATAGTGTCTGGCCTTGCATTTAGGTCTTTAATCCATTTTGAGTTTATTTTTGTGTATGGTGTTATGGAGTGTTCTGATTTCATTCTTTTACATGTAGCTGTCCAGTTTTCCCAGCACCACTTATTGAAGAGACTGTCTTTTCTTCATTGTCTATTCTTGCCTCCTTTATCAAAGATAAGGTGACCATACATGCGTGGGTTTATCTCTGGGCTTTCTATCCTGTTCCATTGATCTATATTTCTGTTTATGTGCCAGTACCATACTGTCTTGATTACTGTAGCTTTGTAGTATAGTCTGAAGTCTGGGAGCCTGATTCCTCCAACTCTGTTTTTCTTTCTCAAGATTTCTTTGGCTATTCGGAGTCTTTTGTGTTTCCATACAAATTGTGAAATGTTTTGTTCTACTTCTGTGAAAAATGCCAGTGATAGTTTGATAGGGATTGCATGGAATCTGTAGATTGCTTTGGGTAGTAGAGTCATTTTCACAATGTTGATTCTTCCAATCCAAGAACATGGTATATCTCTCCATCTATTTGTATCATCTTTAATTTCTTTCATCAGTGTCTTATAATATTCTGCATAAAGGTCTTTTGTCTCCCTAGGTAGTTTTATTCCAAGGTATTTTATTCTTTTTGTTGCAATGGTAAGTGGGAGTGTTTTCTTAATTTCACTTTCAGATTATTCATCATTAGTGTCTAGGAATGCAAGAGATTTCTGTGCATTAATTTTGTATCCTGCTACTTTACCAAATTCATTGATTAGCTCTAGTAGTTTTCTGGTAACATCTTTAGGATTATCTATGTATATTATCATGTCATCTGCAAACAGTGACAGCTTTATTTCTTCTTTTCTGATTTGGATTCCTTTTATTTCTTTTTCTTCTCTGATTGCTGTGGCTAAAACTTCCAAAACTATGTTGAATAATAGTACTGAGAGTGGGAAACCTTGTCTTGTTCCTGATCTTAGTGAAAATGGTTTCAGTTTTTCACCATTGAGGACGATGTTGGCTGTGGGTTTGTCCTATATGGCCTTTACTATGTTGAGGTAAGTTCCCTTTTTGCCTACTTTCTAGCGGGTTTTAATAAAAAATGGGTGTTGAATTTTGTTGAAAGCTTTCTCTGCATCTATTGAGATGATCATATGGTTTTTCTCCTTCAATTTCTTAACATGGTGTATCACATTGATTGATTTGCATATATTGAAGAATCCTTGCATTCCTGGGATTAACCCCACTTGATCATGATGTATGATCCTTTTAATGTGGTGTTGGATTGTGTTTGCTAGTATTTTGTTGAGGATTTTTGCATCTATGTTCATCAGTGATATTGGTCTGTAGTTTTCTTTTTTGTGACATCTTTGTCTGGTTTTGGTACCAGGGTGATGGTGGCTTTGTAGAATGAGTTTGGAAGTGTTCCTCCTTCTGCTATATTTTGGAAGAGTTTGAGTGATAGGTGTCAGCTCTTCTCTAAACGTTTGATAGAATTCACCTGTGAAGCCATCTGGTCCTGGGCTTTTGTTTGTTGGAATATTTTTAATCACAGTTTCAATTTCAGTGCTTGTCATTGGTCTGTTCATATTATCTATTTCTTCCTGGTTCAGTCTTGGAAGTTTGTGCATTTCTAAGAATTTGTCCATTTCTTCCAGGTTCACCATTTTATTGGCATATAGTTGCTTGTAGTAATCTCTCATGATCCTCTGTATTTCTGCAGTGTCAGTTGTTACCTCTCCTTTTTCATTTCTAATTTTATTGATTTGAGTCTTCTCTCTTTTTTTCTTGATGAGTCTGGCTAATGGTTTATCAATTTTGTTTATCTTCTCAAAGAACTAGCTTTTAGTTTTATTGATCTTTGCTATCATTTCCTTCATTTTTTTCATTTATTTCTGATATGATCTTTGTGATTTCTTTCCTTCTGCTAACTTTGGGGGTTTTTTTGTTCTTTTTTCTCTAATTGCTGTAGATGTAAGGTTACATTGTTTATTTGATATGTTTCTTGTTTCTTAAGGTAGTATTGTATTGCCTTAAACTTCCCTCTTAGAACTGCATTTGCTGCATCCCATAGGTTTTGGGTCATCGTGTTTTCATTGTCATTTGTTTCTAGGTAGTCTTTGATTTCCTCTTCCATTTCTTCAGTGATATCTTGGTTATTAGGTAGTGTATTGTTTAGCCTCCATGTGTTTGTATTTTTTACACATTGTTTCCTGTAATTGATATCTAGTCTCATAGCGTTGTGGTTGGCAAAGATACTTGATACAATTTCAATTTTCTTATATTTACCAAGGCTTGATTTGTGACCCATGATATGATCTATCCTGGAGAATGTTCCATGAGCACTTGAGAAGAATGTGTATTCTGTTTTTTTTGGATGGAATGTCCAATAAATATCAATTAAGTCCATCTTGTTTAATGTATCATTTAAAGCTTGTGTTTCCTTATTTTCATTCTGGGTGATCTGTCCATTGGTGAAAGTGGGAAGCTGAAGTCCCCTACTATGATCGTGTTACTGTGAATTTCCCCATTTATGGCTGTTAGTATTTGCCTTGTGTATTGAGGTGCTCCTATGTTGGTTGCATAAATATTTACAATTGTTATATCTTCGTCTTGGATTGATCCCTTGATCATTATGTAGTGTCCTTCATTGTCTCTTCTAATAGTCTTTTTTTTAAAGTCTATTTTGTCTGATATGAGAATTGCTACTACAGCTTTGTTTTGATTTCCATTTGCATGGAATATCTTTTTCCATCCCCTCACTTTCATTCTGTGTGTGTCCCTAGGTCTGAAGTGGGTCTCTTGTAGAAAACATATATGGGTCCTGTTTTTTTATCAATTCAGCCAGTCTGTGCCTTTTGGTAGGAGCATTTAATCCATTTACATTTAAGGTAATTATCAATATGTATATTCCTATTACCATTTTCTTAATTGTTTTGGGTTTGCTATTGTAGGTCTTTTCCTTTCCTGTGTAGAGAAGTTCCTTTAGCATTTGTTGTAAAGCTGGTTTGATGGTGCTGAATTCTGTTAGCTTTTGCTTGTTTCTAAAGGTTTTAATTTCTCCATCAAACCCGAATGCGATCCTTGCTGGGTAGAGTAATCTTGGTTTTAGGTCTTTCCCTTTCCTCACTTAAAATATGTCCTGCCACTCCCTTCTGGCTTGCAGAGTTTCTGCTGAAAGATCAGCTGTTAACCTTATGAGGATTCCTTTGTATGGTATTTATTGTTTTTCCCTTGCTGCTTTTTTTTTTTTTTTTTTTTTTTTTTTGTGGTACGCGGGCCTCTCACTGTTGTGGCCTCCCCCGTTGCGGAGCACAGGCTCCGGAAGCGCAGGCTCAGCGGCCATGGCTCACGGGCCCAGCCGCTCCGCGGCATGTGGGATCTTCCCAGACCGGGGCACGAACCCGTTTCCCCTGCATCGGCAGGCGGACTCTCAACCACTGCGCCACCAGGGAAGCCCCCCTTGCTGCTTTTAATATTTATTCTTTGTATGTAATTTTTGGTAGCTTGATTAATATGTGTCCTGCTGTGTTTCTCCTTGGATTTATCCTATATGGGACTCTGTGCTTCCTGAACTTGATTAACTATTTCCTTTCCCATATTAGGGAAGTTTTCAACTATAATCTCTTCAAATATTTTCTCAGTCCCTTTCTTTTTCTCTTCTTCTTCTGGGACCCCTATAATTCAAATGTTGGTGCATTTAATATTGTCTCAGAGTCCTCTGAGACTGTCCTCAATTCTTTTCATTTTTTTCTTATTCTGCTCTGCAGTAGTTATTTCCACTGTTTAATCTTCCAGGTTACTTCTCCGTTGTTCTGCCTCAGTTATTCTGCTATTGGTGTCTTGTAGAGAATTTTTAATTTCATTTATTGTGTTGTTCATGATTGTTTGTTTGGTCTTTAATTCTTCTATGTCCTTGTTAAACGTTTCTTGTATTTTCTCCATTGTATTTCCAAGATTTTGGATCATATTTACCATCAGTATTCTAAATTCTTTTTCAGGTACACTGCCTATTTCCTCTTCATTTGTTAGGTCTGGTGGGTTTTTACCTTCCTCCGTCATCTGCTGCGTGTTTCTCTGTCTTCTCATTTTGCTTAACTTACTGTGCTTGGGGTCTCCTTTTCACAGGGTGCAAGTTCATAGTTCCCATTGTTTTGGTGTCTGCCCCCAGTGGCTAAGGTTGGTTCAGTGGGTTGTGTAGGCTTCCTGGTGGAGAGGACTAATGCCTGTGTTCTGGTGGATGAGGCTGGATCTTGTCTTTCTGGTGGGCAGGTCCACGTCTGGTGGTGTGTTTTGGGGTGTGTGTGACCTTATTATGACTTTAGGCAGCCTCTCTGCTAATGGGTGAGGTTGTGTTCCTGTCTTGCCCGTTGTCTAGCATAGGGTGACCAGCACTGTAGCTTGCTGGTCATTGAGTGGAGCTGGGTCTTGGCATTGAGATGGAGTTCTCTGGGAGCTTTTTGCCGTTTGATATTACGTGGAGCTGGGAGGTGTCTGGGGAGCCAATGTCCTCAGCTTCACTCTCCCACCTCAGAAGCACAGCCCTGATGCCTGGCTGGAGCACCAAAAGCCTGTCATCCACATGGCTCAGAATAAAAGGGAGAAAAAAAGAAAAAAGAAGGAAAAAGATAAAATAAAATTAAAAAGTTATTAAAATAAAAAACAAAAATAATTATTAAAAAAATTTTTCGGGGCTTCCCTTGTGGTGCAGTGGTTGAGAGTCTGCCTGCCGATGCAGGGGACACGGGTTCGTGCCCCAGTCCGGGAAGATCCCACATGCCACAGAGCGGCTGTGCCCGTGAGCCATGGCCACTGAGCCTGTGCATCCGGAGCCTGTACTCCACAATGGGAGAGGCCACAACAGTGAGAGGTCCGCGTACCGCAAAAAAAAAAAAAAAATTTCAAGTAATTAAAAAAAAGAAAAAAGAACAACCAAATCAAAAAAAAAATCCATCAATGATAACAAGCACTGAAAACTATACTAAAAGGAAAAAAACCAAACAACAACAAAAAAGGACAGACTGAACCCTAGGACAAATGGTAAAAGCAAAGCTATACAGACAAAATCACACACAGAAGCATATGCATACTCACTCACAAAAAGAGGAAAAGGGGGGAAAAATATATATATATATGTATATTGTTGCTCCGAAAGTCCACCTCCTCAATTTGGGATGATTCATTGTCTATTCAGGTATTCCACAGATGCAGGGTACATCAAGTTGATTGTGGAGATTTAATCTGCTGCTTCTGAGGCTGCTGAGAGAGATTTCCTTCATTTCTTTTTTCACACAGTTCCTGGGATTCAGCTTTGAATTTGGCTCTGCCTCTTCTTCTGGTCACCTGAGGGCGTGTGTTCTTCACTGAGACAGGACAGGGTTAAAGGAGCAGCTGATTCAGGAGCTCTGGCTCACTCAGGCCGTGGGGAGGGGGGGTTCCAGAGTACGGGGCGAGTGTGCGGCAGAAGAGGCCGGTGTGATTTTGCACCAGCCTGAGGCGTGCTGTGTGTTCTTATGAAGAAGTTGTCCCTGGATCATGGGACCCTGGCACTGGCGGGCTGCACAGGCTCCCAGGAGGGGAGGTGTGGATAGTGACCTGTGCTTGCACACAGGCTTCTTGGTGGCTGTAGCAGCAGCCTTAGCGTCTCATGCCCATCTCTGGTGTCCGTGCTGATAGCCACGGCTCGCGCCCATCTCTGGAGCTCATTTAGGTGGTGCTCTGAATCCCCTCTCCTCATGCACACTGAAACAATGGTCTCTTGCCTCTTAGGCAGGTCCAGACTTTTTACCAGACTCCCTCCCGGCTAGCCGTGGCACACTAGCCCCCTTCAGGCTGTGTTCACACAGCCAACCCCAGTCTTCTCGCTGGGATCTGACCTCCGAAGCTGGAGCCTCATCTTCCAGCCACCACCCGTCCCGGCAGGTGAACAGACAAGCCTCTCGGGCTGTTGAGTGCTGGTCGGCACCGATCCTCTGTGAGGGAATCTTTCCTCTTTGCCCCCTGCACCCCTGTTGCTGCACTCTGCTCCATGGCTCTGAAGCTTCCCCCCTCCGGCACCCACAGTCTCCAACAGCGAAGGGGTTTCCTAGTGTGTGGAAACCTTTCCTCCTTCACAGCTCACTCCCACTGGTGCAGGTCCCGTCCCTATTCTTTTGTCTCTGTTTTTTCTTTTTTCTTTTGCCCTACCCAGGTACGTGGGGCGTTTCTTGCCTTTGGGGAAGGCTGAGTTCTTCTGCCAGCGTTCTGTAGGTGTTCTATAGGAGTTGTTGCACATATAGATGTATTTCTGATGTATTTGTGTGGAGGAGGGTAATCTCCATGTCTTACTCTTCCGCCATCTTGAAGCTCCTCCCCTTTTTTACTTTGTTTCACTCCCTAGCCTCCATCTATGGACCTAGAAAGAGGAAGATCACACAGCATGAAATACATTAAATTTCCATGTAGCTCATTTTTAATTTATATTAACATTTGGAGATACAGGCTTCCCTGGTGGTGCAGTGGTTAAGAATCTGCCTGCCAATGCAGGGGACATGGGTTCGAGCCCTGGTCTGGGAAGATCCCACATGCCACAGAGCAACTAAGTCCACGAGCCACAACTACTGAAGCCCACGTGCCTAGAGCCTGTGTTCTGCAACAAGAGAAGCCACTGCAATGATAAGCCGCACACACTGCTAAGAGTAACTTCTGCTTGCCACAAATAGAGAAAGCCTGCACACAGCAATGAAGACTCAACACAGCTAAAATAAATAAATAAATTTTTAAAAATAAAATAAAATTTGAGATACATTTGTTACACAAAACAAATGTTAGCATATTTATTTTGGTCCATATTTCAACCTTTATAATCCTGGCTTGCCTGGTTCCAGAGCTCATGAGTTTGATGCCCTACTTACGTTTTCTGAGTCATCTCTTACTGGGATTGTAGGAAAGCTGCCAATCTGTAGGTAAATATGTCAGGGTGAGAATGGTTGTATAATATAACATATTCAAAGGTCATGAGACTCACTTCTGTCATTTTTCTCTTTACAATTCTCCCTTAGAATTTTAATTTTAGATGGTTCTTTGAACCAATGTTTAGGTTGTAATTCTAGGTAGATATGTTCAGCTAGAGTATAAGTATTTTGTTAAAGTGTCATCAAAGCTAAAATGGAGGTAGAGAAGACTTGATGGAAGAGTTAACTTCTGAACCAGATTTTGAAAGATGATCAGGAATTTGTTAGTAGGAGAAAGGGAAGGAGGACATTCTGGGCAGAGGAAAGTGCGTGTGTAAACCTTGAAGGGAAAAAAGAAAATGGCAAGTTTATCAAAAACAACTAATTTAATACTTAAATTAGTATTTTTACTAATAATTCTAATTTTACTAATAATTACTAATATTTTTACTAATAATTCTCCTGCCAGGCTTCTCCTGGCAGGAGATATAGCTGGTAAAACAGAGCTCAAATGTTGAAGATCCTTTTATGCCATTCTGAGACATTCCATTTTATCCTGTCAACTCTGAAAAACTACTAAAGATTTTGATCAGGGAAGAGGCATGATCAGACTTATGTTTTAGTAAGATAATACTCATGGGGGATAAGATGAGGATTTGGGCTGATTTTTTTTCTATGTTGGTGGACACTTTCCCTACCCTCCTCCACTAATACCACTTATTTTATTAATCTTAGAATTTAGAACTATTAAAATGTTTTGGGGGAGAAACTTGCATTAGAATATGTCCTCTGGTTATTCTGTTTCTGTGTTTCAATTTACCATCCAAAAGAAGTTTAAGTAAATTAGTTAGCCAAGGTTTTTCCTGGCAGAAAGCAGGCTACTTTCTCTCAGAAGGTTATGCTTCCTTAAATCTCCAAAGTCTTCCTCATTTATCAGAGATCTATATCCTTCCTCAATACGAAAGTGAAGCAACTCTGCAGTGCCTTGTTGGAAAATGTCCTAATAGATTGGAGACAACCTCCTGCTGTGGAGCTGTTGGTAATGATGATGACAACCTTCTGCTGTGGGAGCTATTAGTAATCACTTTTGGAAAATGGCCATAGTTTTGCAATGTCACCCTTGAATTCCTTCAAATTCTTGGGTGAATTCCATCTAGATATAGTGATTTATTTACAGTTTGACAATTTGAACTAGAAAAATTCTGTTTATTCTCAGTCTTTTCTAACTAAGAACTAAATGGTACATAGATTGTCTTTTCTGCTTACAACTAACATCATTTGGTGGATGGAATGTAGGAGCTGGGATCCCACCAAGCTGTGCCCCATAGAACACGGAAGCATAAATACAGTATTTAAACCTTGACTCTACTGCAATAAGTCCCTGGATTAACTGCTGGCTGATACATTGCATGGAAATGGAAAGGATCTTCAAATAGCCATCATATGAGGTGACCAAAACCATCAGACTGGAAAGTGGATGGCTCGTTTGGTTTTGACCATTTAAATGACTAAATCGAATCTAATACTACATGATCACTTTTCAGTTAAAAGCTTAAAGGATGCCTAAAGCTTGCTTACTTGAAGACTTTTATTTATCATACTTGATGTGTAGCTAATTTAGTGCTAAATTTTATGTTAATTTATAAAATGACATGTGGAGTCATATATGTATGCAAATTCCTTTTATTCATTCATTCATTCTTCATTTATTTTATTTACTCAGTCATAAATTTTTATGTGCCATATGCCATGTTTGGCATGGAGACTATAACCTCAAACATGATCCTGTCTCTCAATAAACTTAAATATATAGCATTATATATTAAATATATAGCATGTTAAACTTGATAAAGGTATGAATATGGAGAAAGAATATTGCTAAGGAACAACATCAAAATCATACCAAGGGATTAGGAAAGGTTTCCCAGAGAAAGTAATAACTATATTTATATTTAAAGGATGAGTAGGAGATAGCTTGATTAAGAAAGTGGTGGAGCAGGGTAGTGGAGAGAGAAAATTACAGCAAAGGGAAAATTATAAACAAAAGAATGTGAGGTGAATAAGAGAAGCACAGAAGTCTCCATAAAACTTGGGTAAAGGGTAAATGGATATAGTAGGTGGGCTGGGATGAATTGATGGAAAATAAAGCTGTAAAGGGAGGTTGGGATCAGAATATAAAGTTTTCTGTTCCAAGCTAAAGCATTTAAGTTTTGCCCCAAAAGTCACTTTTTTGGTAAATTCTTCTTGGCTTCTGTGATTAGGTCATACTCTCTTATAAGTGCTTATAGCACCGTGAATCTCTCTTATGTGGAGCTTATTATGATGTTAATTTCAGTTTGCCTATATGATCAGTTGTTTGATCCACGTCTTTCCCCTTTACCAGATTGTAAGCCCTCTGTGCTTCTGCTTATTTACCTCACATAGCTTTGTTTATAATGTTTCCTTTGCTATAAGCTCCATGAGGGCAGGGACTCTGTTCATTTTGTTCAACTTCGTATCCCTAGAACTTATTACAGTGCCTAGCACATGATGAACTTTCAATAAAAGTTGGCTGACTGACTTAATGAATGAATGCCAGCCATGAAGAGCCATCAAAAATCCTTATGAAGCAGATGATTTTCTAGATTACATTTATATTCTGGAAAGATTCTGCTGGGAGCAGTCTTGAATGATGAATTGGAAAAGCATCAGACCAGAGGCAAGAAGATTAACTAGGAGGCTACAGAAGTAGTACTATGGAGAATTACATGAGAGTCTGAAGTAAAGTGTCAGGGGGAGTGCTGAAGAAAACAGAGTTAAGAGAAGAAAACAGATTTATTGAAGAAGAAAAAACATGTAAATCTTGGTATCTATATAACTTGGTATTTAACTGTATGAGTAAGCAAATAAAATTGAGATGTCTAGGATGGCTATCACAAGTTGGGTTTCCCAGGAAACAAACTCTGAGGAATAGTTTAGTGTGCAGGAAGTTTATGAGGGAGTGCTCGTGGCATTAAAACCTGTGGAAGGGAAGGAAAAAGAAGGTGAGGGACAGGGAAGGGAAGAGAGAGGAGGGGAAGGGAAGGGAGAGGAGGGAGCAGGATTTGGCAGAGAGAGAAGGTGGGCTCTGATGCAGTCTCAATGAAGGCCTCATCCAACCGTATGGAGAGCTCTGAGATGGCACTTCAGAGTCATCCTGAGTTTGAGGAAAGGCTGGAATTTATACTTCTGTATCAATTGTTCATTGAATTAAGACTGCCATGACCTTCAGCAAGGCAACTCTTCAATTCAGGCAATTCTGAAGAGATCTGATAGCTCAGGTCTGTCTTCATTGGGGAAATATACCTTTCAGTCCTGAAGGAGAATCTGGGTGGCACCTCACAGCAACCACTAAAATGAATCCCTAATTTAAGCAACTAAAATGCATTTGAGGGTAAATCTCAAGGGTAGGACTATTCATTCATTTTTGGAGTATAGAGTTTAAGGTCTGTAGGTCACGCACAAAGAATTGCTCCAAAAGGTCTGAGTTAGAGATAAATTTGGGAGTCATTAGTGTGGAAACAATGATTAAAATGAAAGGAGACAAACAGAGAAAACTGAGCAAAAGTAAGGAAAAACAGAATGAAGTGGTGCTCACATAAACCAAGGGAAGATAGAATTTCTGGCAAGAAGAAGCAAGTAGCTAATGATAAGAACCCCAACTCATATGCTGAATTTAGCAATATTTGCTGACTTATGCTAAAATTCTTCCATGAAATGGAGGAAGGGAGCAGGAACATGACTGCAGTGTGTTAAGGACCCATGTGTAGCAAGGGACACTACTCTGTGAAGATAAGGTAGATTGTTTTCTCAAGACACTTGCCTATGGAGAGAAATTGAATCATAGGGGTAGTGCCAAGAGGTGGACAAGGTGGTCAAGTAAGGTTTTGTTTATTTTTCATTTGTTTTAGGACTGAGAGGGCATAAAATGTGTTTATGACAGAAGGAAAACAGCCATTGAAAAGTTGAAGACACAGAAGGAAGCGGTCATGGAGAGTACACCAGGAGATTGGAAAGGAAGGGACCCAAAGCAGTGGGAAGTAGTCTGTGATTTTAGAAGTGGAAAACCCCTTCCACTAGGATGGGAGGGAATAAAGGAAAGTGATGGGGACATTTATGGAATTATGAACAGATTGCCTCAGTTTTCTCACTTGAGGGAGTAGGTTGAAATATAGAAGTCGTGGGGTGAGGGTTTTGAGGAACAATTGAAAGTTTTGAAAGAGTTGCTGAGAGGAATTCCTTCTTTCATTTATTCACTCAACAAAACTTTATTAAGTGTGTATATGCATCAGGCACAGTGGTAGGAGTTGGGTTTCCAGAAGTTAATTAGTTGAACCTGTTTCTACCATCCAGAGCCCGTTTCGTGGGTGTTTAACAAGTGTGGTCACACAAGACACTGTGCTTGGAAGGGCCCCATGATAAGTTTAATGGTCTACTTGTCACTGTCTGGAAAGTCTTAATAATTTTTGAACATGTTGCCCCATATTTTCATTTTGCACTGGGCCCTGGAAATTATGTAGCTTGTCTTTCTGCTATCACAGAAGTTATTGTCTGGTAGGGAGGCAAATGTTAAAAATAAAAAAGTGAAAGAAAAAGGTCACATTCGAGGGATTTTAAAAGAAAAATAAACAAGTAATAACAATAAGATGAGTTGATAGTTATAAGTAGAAAAGTAGAGAGACCTTTGGTATAAACAGCAGGAAAGTCTATCTTGGTACAGGAGTGGGAAACCCAACACTGGGTAGAGCTGTGAAGACCTCGTAGTTGTTAATCAGGTGAAGTTGTTAATCAGGTGAAGTTGTTAATCAGGTGAAGAGTGTTCCCTGCAGATAGAAGAGCAAGTGGGAACATACAGAACATGGAGAGTATTTTCCTCTCAAGTTCAAAGGAAAAAAGAGATGAAGTTAATGAACTTTAGGAAAGTATTTGAGAAGGGAGGGGTGATACAATAATATTTGTGCTTTAGAAAGAACATGCTGATGTAGTATCATGTGGACAGAAGAGCAGAAAGACTGCAGACAAGGAGATCAGTTAGCTGTCACATTAGTCCATGTGACAGGAGAGGTTGAATTGCACAAGGTGGGTGACAGTGGGAATAGTGACAAGTGCCCAGACTTCAGATGGTGTTACCTCTCTCCCAAGAGGATCTACACTTACTTCTAGCAGCAATTTAAAAAGAGTCAGGTCACCTTAATCCAGTCCTGAGTTGAGGTGATTTGAAGCTAAGTCTAGTCTGGTCTATCCTTTCTGGAGTTCAAGTAAAATTCTGGAGTATATTTATTGGGGCTCCTCCTTCTAGGTGGGTTCTGAACTCTAACTACTTCTTAGCCTCTCAGCTGTTGCTTTAGAATTGGCGATCTATCAAAGAAAAGGAGGCTTTAAAAGTTGGACTCATTTCTCAGGGCTCCCATGTCTCCAGGATCTTAGCCCCTGAAGTCCTCACTCCTTTATTGTTCTCTAAAGCCTTCAAACACATTTTTAGGAATATATTCATCCAGATTTCCTAGAAGTACTTGACGGGAAGATTACCCTGATAAGCTAATGTTCCATAGCTGGAGTTGGAAGTTTCACAGTTGAGTTTCTAGACCGAGGTGCATCCCCAGTACATGAGAGAATACAGGAAAAACACCTGGCAAAGTAGTAGGTATATATCAAGGCACATTGCATGATAGTTATTACTGATATACCGAGAATAAAGCATACCTCTATTTGAGGGATTAAATAGCTATAGGTGAGCAGGAGGTATAAGAGGAAGGGAGCATGTTTTCAGGAGCATTGTTCAGGAGAATACATGGAGATGTGCTCAAGGGCATAGATGGAAGGCATTACTTAAGAAATAAGAATGGTCATATTCCCAAAGATAGAGAATATTAATAGAGGTACAGAGAAATTAAATTTAGAGATTAATGAGGTAGTGGGAATTCACATCTTGGCTTTTATTTTCTACATGAAGTAAAAGGCAAGATAATTTGCTAGAAGTGAAGAGTATGAAGATGTATTTAGAATTTCAGAACAGGGTAGGAACACATGTTATAAGTGTTGTGGAAGAAGTTTCGGAGAGTGAAGTGTGGATGGAACAAAGCACTCCTGGGCAGCAGGATTCCAGGCTGTATTGGTTCTGAGGCTTTTGAGGAGAGGAAATGAGACCCCAGGGTGCTGAAAGGATCCCTAAGTATATGATGCTAAAGTCAGCATTGAGTATGGCAGCAGAAGGAGTAGGAAAGGACATGGGAATCAGGAAAAGGAAACCAAAAATCAGATGCTAGAAACCTCTATAAAGGAAGATAGAGTATCCGGGAGGTGAAGAGACGTATCAAAGAGAAAAGGAGAGAGTTTTAGAAGTACATTCTGTGTATGTCAAAAGAGACAGTGCAGGTGGACCATGACCAAGAAACAACAGTGTGGCAAATTCAGTTCTAACCACTCTTCCTGGACCTAAGAGAGGAAGGGATTGAAAAAAAAGATGCACTTGCTGAAGAAGAGAGGGAAGTTCTATCATTAAGAAAAAGTCAGATGTGCTTTAAAAAAATGAGGTTGAAGAAAGTGTATGAAGAAAATAGTGAGGATTGTCTTCTACTTCTAGCCATGAGAAGTAAGAAAATGTGACCTGTGTCTAGGAGAAACATCAGGTAGTAGAAAGAGATCCAGAAATGACAGAGAAGATGAAATTAGTGAACAAGGACATTGAAACATGTTCTATAAACATGTTCCATATGCTCAAGGATATAAAGAAAACCGAAACATAGTGAGGAGATAAATAGAAGATTTTTAAAAAAGAACAAAATGGAACCTCTAGAGATGAAAAATGCAATATCCAAAATAAAAATTTAATTGGATGGGATCAGCAGTGAATTAGACCCAAGGGAAAACACCATAGACTTGAAGACAGAGCAACTGTTCAAAATCAGTAACAAGGAGAAAAAAAAAAAAAAACCTGAAAAAAAAAGGTGAAGATGGGAAGGGTTCCAGAAGCACAGAGGAAGTATCTACTGGGAGGCCTTCAGGGAGGATGAACCTTGAAAAAACTTCAATTTGACAGGACAGAGATAGGAGCTGAGGAGAAGACACAGGCTGAAGACACTGTCCTTAGGGTATGTGGTGAAGAATGGTCATTCATTTATTTATTTTAAAAATACTTACAAATACATGTCATCATTAATTGGGTGCTTTCTATGTGCTGCAGTTTGTACTAGCCTCAGGGGATACAAAGATGAACAAGACACAGTTTATAGTCTGTGAGGAAACAGGCAACTAAAGAACAGGATGCTAAGTACTACAATGGAGCTGTGGACATTTAGGGAGGTCAGTTCTTCTCAGGGCCATGTAAGTGCAGAGTTGGCACTTGATAGGCTGTAAGAACTAACAGCTCCTTAAATTTTGCATCCTAGATACCTTTCTTGTCTCGCTCTAATCTGGCCCTGGGTAGGATGAGTTAATGATAGTAGAAAGAAGTACTGGATTTAAGACTAAGCTACCCATGGGACTTCCCTGGCGGTGCAGTGGTTAACACTTCACCTTACAATTCAGGAGGTGTGGGTTCGATCCCTGGTCAGGGACCATGCCTGCATGGTCGAATCCAGTGTTTGAGGGAAGACTGAGCCTTTGGCTTCTGGAGAAGAATCGCTCATCTTTGAAGCCTCATCTCTAGAGGCCTTTTGTAGTCACCACTACCACCACCACTAAAAAATAAAAAAAAAATAAATAAAATGTTAAATTTAATTCACTCCTTCCTCCTTTGCATCCAGCATGCCCTTTACATACATCTATCTTCTCACCAAGGACTCTTTATTGCATGTGTTGGTCTTTCCTACTAAACTCTGTGCAGTGGGAGGACCAGGACTGTCTTCAATTTTGGGAGGGAAGCATTTTTATTATTGCGGTAGAATACATGTAACATAAACTTTTCTGTTTTAACCATTTTTAAGTATGCAATTCAGTGGCATTAGTTATACTCACAATGCTGTGCAACTATCAACAGTCTCTATTTCCAAAATGTCTTATTCAATTTTTGGATCCTTATCAAGGTGCATGGTACAAGTGTGATTTTGATCAAATTTGTCAAATGAATTATTGAATTGATGCATGAATTAATCCAACAGTCTAGAGATTGACTGTAAATACACAGCAATTAAGATTTCCTTTCCTGCTATGCAAGAATGACAAGGAATAAAGACTAAAAATTTAAACAACTTGTAGACAGTAGTAGTGGGTACATCAAAGGAAATAACTTTAGAAAGACAACTTGTGCTAATGAGAAGAAAATCATGATATGATTTTGATGTAGAAGCTACGTGACAGAAATCAATGACCCCCACTAGCATGTGACAAATTCCTTTGTCAAGAAACAACTTTCAGTGGAGGTGGGCCTGATGGTCTTTCGCAGGTGGTTTGATTCCTGAAGGTGTTTAGGAAGTAATCAAAAGATTTTTGATATTTAATGCATATTTTATATCTTCTCTCTAAGAGAAGGACATGCTGGTGCTATTACCATCTTTAGACCTGAAAACTAGATAGACAATAATAACTTCTCTGTGCTTCATCAACATGTGAGTTCAGGGCACCTGGCATAGAATGGAGGTAAATATTGATTTGCTTTCACAGTGATGGGGTAGTTCTATCTATAGACTGAGACAGAGAGGGGAGGGCAGAATAACTATCAGAAATCTTAGGTCAGATGGAAAAATCAACAAAGGTTTGTTTTATTTTAGTGAAAATTTTCCAAGTATGCTAAGTATTCTGTTTAATTTGCTAATGTCCCCTTGCTTCACATTGTACTATGAGGAACTAGTTACCTGACTTTGCTGTCAACCAGGAGGACCTGGTATGGCCCAGTTAAGAGGCTGAGGAGCAACAATGACCCACAAAACATTCCTGACAATGGGGCACAGAGGAAAGGATCAGAAGCACAGATATCAATCTCTTCTCAGCCTCCTACTTGTTTGATGACTCTTTTTTGTGTTTGCATATCATACATATTTATGTAATCATTATGTTGATTATTATAAAGCAAGTGCCAAAAAATATGGTCTGACTTTTTCTCCCCCTTGAAATACTCCCCTTGGGAGTGGATCAGTACCTTGTTTGGTCCACTCCCAATCTCTAAACAAATCTAAAAATAGCTTAAAACATCTCCCTCTATGGGCATGAGTGTGGAGGTTTGGTATAGGAGATCCATAGTTAATGTTATCCCTTATGAAATCTCCGCCCACTGTTGTGAGAGAAAAACAAGTTTTCATCCAATGTGTTCTCAATTACTAGGTTCGCTTCATGGGAAAAACTCCAGCGATTATGGTAGTTGCCATCAAGAGAATAATGGTAACTAGGAGAAAAGAACCAGGCTTGAGAGGCTTTGTCTAGCCATCTATCTATATTAAGAGCAGATGACAAAACTGATTCCCTCAAACTGGGGTCCAGAAGACTTTTTTAGTAAAACTTAACCATCCACTGATTCTTCCCTTTGTGTGTTTCCCCACTCCTTTCTCAACTAACTCATATAACTATACTACTGAGAATCTGGATTAGGGATTCAGACCAAAAACCAAAACCAAAATATCAGCTTAAAGTCACTGAAAAGATAACTTTAATGCTATTTATAAATCTAGGGTTCAACTTCTGTAGCCTTAACAAGTATCACAAATGAACACAAGAACAAGTTATAGTTTCTGTAGCCCTAAATTATTGTGGTCCCTAAAAAGATCCTGAGGGGAAGAGATAGAGACACTTATGAGCAAGAACAGCTCAACATGGGGACGGGAGGGTGGGGTGGAATTTCAGGGAGCTTTCTTTGAAATTCTACCTTTTCTTTGGCTCCTTTTAAAATGCAAATATTTTATTTGAGAAAGTCAACTAACTGATTCATTATTACTCACTAAAGTCTCAGCACAGATTCCTTTCTCAGAAAAAGAGAGACAGGACCTGAGAAAGAGAAAGAAAGAAAGAAAGAAAAAGAGGGTGGGTGAAGGTTATTTCAGAACAGGTATCTTTTGAAGGGAAAAGATGAGAGAGGTCTGAACCAAGTTGGGGCAGGCCAGGCTAGCACCAGGAAGGGACTGCGAGCTTGAGGGCACAGTGAAGCTTAAGAAAATGAGGACCCCCCAAATAAACTTGACTTCAGCGTTTGGCCCTGAACCAGCTCTGACTCTTGTCACCTTTTCTCTCCAGCACATTCTCACTTTCCAGCTCTCTCCCCCCATCTGCCTCACTCTAGCTCCTCTCTTGAGCTTTATCTGCCCAGTGATGGGCCCTCGGTAATGAATTCTTTGATCTGGTTCAGTCAGTGGTTCTCCCAGATGCTTTCTGTCTTTCTTTAGAGATGGTGTGAGTAGAAGAAAGCAAAGTAGAGCCATGACCTCCCCACCAGCTGGCTAGCTGATCTTCCTTACATTGCATTTGTCATTCTGGACATTTGTAGATCTAAAAGATGCATGCCTGGAGGTGGGGGGAGCTGTGCCTCAAATTGCAGTCTTTTTTTGGGCTCATGAGTAAGTGCTCTCAGCACCTAAGGAAGGTAGATACAGAAAGGGAGGGGAGGAGGGAGTTAAGAGTCAGAAAAACAGTCACTGTTTGCCGATGACATGACACTATACATAGAGAATCCTAAAGATGGAAGCAGAAAATGACGAGAGCTAATCAATGAATTTGGTAAAGTTTCAGGATACAAAATTAATGCACAGAAACCTCTTGCATTCCTATATACTAATGATGAAAAATCTGAAAGAGAAATTAATGAAACACTCCTATTTACCACTGCAACAAAAAGAATAAAATACCTAGGAATAAACCTACCTGGGAGATAAAAGACCTGTATGCAGAAAACTATAAGACGCTGATGAAAGAAATTAAAGATGATACCAACAGATGGAGAGATATACCATATTCTTGGATTGGAAGAATGGATATTGTGAAAATGACTATATGACCCAAAGCAATCTACAGATTCAATGAAATCAAATTACCAATGCCTTTTTTTTTACAGAACTAGAACAAAAGATCTTAAAATTTATATGGAGACAAAAAAGACCCCGAACAGCCAAAGCAGTCTTGAGGGAAAAAAGCAGAGCTTGAGGAAACAGACTCCCTGACTTCAGACTATACTACTTCAGACTATACTACAAAGCTACAGTAATCAAGACAATATTGTACTGGCACAAAAACAGAAACATAGATCAATGGAACAAGATAGAAAGCCCAGAGATAAACCTACTCACCTAGGGTCAACTAATCTATGACAAAGGAGGCAAGTATATACAATGGAGAAAAGATAGTCTCTTCAATAAGTGGTGCTGGGAAAACTGGACAGCTACATGTAAAATAATGAAATTAGAATACTCACTAACACCATACACAAAAATAAACTCAAAATGGATTAGAGACTTAAATGTAAGACCGGACACTGTAAAACTCTTAGAGGAAAACATAGGAAGAACACTCTTTGACATAAATCACAGCAAGATCTTTTTTGATCCACCTCCTAGAGTAATGGAAATAAAACCAAATATAAACAAATGGGACCTAATGAAACTTTAAAGCTTTTGCATAATAAAGGAAACCATAAACAAGACGAAAAGACAACCCTCAGAATGGGAGAAAATATTTGCAAATGAATCAATAGACAGACGATTAATCTCCAAAATATATAAACAACTCATGCATTTCAATATTAAAAAAGAAAATAACCCAGTCAAAAAATGGGCAGATTACCTAAATAGACATTTCTCCAAAGATAACACAGATGGCCAAGAGGCACATGAAAGGCTGCTCAACATCACTATTTATTAGAGAAATGCAAATCAAAACTACAGTGAGTTATCACCTCACACCTGTTAGAATGGGCAGCATCAGAAAATGTACAAACAACAAATGCTGGAGAGGGTATGGAGAAAAGGGAACCCTCTTGCACTGTTGGTGGGAATGTAAATTGATACAGCCACTATGGAGAACAGTATGGAGGTTCCTTAAAAAAGTAAAAATAGAATTACTATATGATCCAGTAATCCCACTTCTATGCATATACCCAGAGAAAACCATAATTCAAAAAGACACATGCACCCCAGTGTTCATTGCAGCACTATTTACAATAGCCAGGTCATGGAAGCAACCTAAATGCCCATTGACAGGTGAATGGTTAAAGAAGATGTGGTACATATATACAATGGGATATTACTCAGCCATAAAAGGATCAAAATTGGGTCATTTGTAGAGACGTGGATGGGTCTAGAGACTGTCATACAGAGTGAAGTAAGTCAGAAAGGGAAAAACAATTATCGTATATTAACACATATATGTGGAACCTAGAAAAATGGTACAGATGAACCAGTTTGCAGGACAGAAACTGAGACACAGATGTAGAGAACAAACATATGGACAACAAGGGGGGAAAGCGGTGTGGGATGGGGGTGGTGTTGTGATGAATTGGGCTATTGGGATTGACATGTATACACTGATGTGTATAAAGTTGATGACTAATAAGAACCTGCTGCATAAGAAAATAAATAAAATAAAATTCAAAAATTCAAAAGAAAATAATTCCACAAATACAATAAATTCTTCCAAACATTTAAGAAAGAAATATCCAATTTTATACAAATTTCCCAAAGAATTAAAAAAAAATAGAGACCTTGGGTATAGTGATCTGAGGGACATGTAAGAGACCTTTTTCCCCACAATCATGGAAAAAAAAAAAAAAAAAAAGCTTCCCCACCAGGCACTATGGTGTGGAAATGCAACTACTAGAAATATGCTTATTTCAGTAATGCATTGCCCTCTCCTCTTGGTCCTTTTAATTTTCTTTTTAATGTAAATATCCTTGAGAGGGATCATACCTGAGTCACTGATACTTTAATCAGAAAATATACTTATAAAATAATCAGAAAACTTTCTTTAGTCACAGGAGAATTGGTGTGAGCACCCAGCTGCTGGATTGGGGATGCTTTGGGGAACAGAGTGACAAAGGAGGATAAAAAGAAAAGGACAGGCACAGAAAGGAGAGAAAGGGATATCAAAGCATCCTCACTGAGTTAACCGGCTCTCTACCCCACAGCTGGCCAAACTCCTCAGGTCTCTTCTTTTGTCCTCAGTGTCACGTTTTCTGGGGTCATTTTCAACCACAGTGCATGTGTGTGCATGTATGCGTGTGGATGGATGCATGTGCATGTGCATGTGTGTGTGTATCTGCATAGTAAGTAGCCTACATTCTAGTATTCTAGTATATAGTAAATGGTATTCAGTGTATAGGAAGTATATACATAGTATACAGGAAGTGTTCTAGAATTCTATCATGTTACTAATACAGATTTACTTGTGATAACTAAAAAAAGAAGAGTTCAGAAAGTGACTTTTGCTTCACTGCAGAAACTACTAAAAATGACTAATTTTCTTCTCTAGCTACTAAACTGGTAAACTTCATTTCTCTCATAAAAGTTTGAAATTGTATCCACAGAGGTGACCTCAAAACAGAGTTAATTGTTCTGGAAGCAGGCTGACACATTTTCCAAAATTCTAGGACAAAGGGGCAGTCAGGTATGAAGTTTCTTAATGGCCTGTTCCAGGATTTAAAATGTAAAACCATTTTGGAACAAGTCACCTGCAACCCAAGTCAGAAAACCATCTTTCCAGAAATGAGGGAAGGGGGGAAGGTGGGAAGGACTTGGATGATGCAGCAGAAGAGACAGAAAACCAGCAAGTATGGATAACTTCTGTAAAAGTAGACTTTGCAGTTCACCCTGTTTACTGTTTATTAGACTCTCCTGAGACTCACTCTTGCTCTGACACCTTCAGAAAATTCACAGATTTTAACTAAATGCTGCCATAAAAACGTTTTATGTCCCTAGGAGGACATAGCTTCCTACAAGATAGCTTCCTACAAAATGGCCTTGCACGAAAAAAAAAAAAAAAAAGCTTTTAGAGGAACATTGACAGTAGGGCCCAGGTGGCCCAGGCTATCACTTGAGTTCTAGTCATTCACTTTTACTCCAAATTCAGGTCTTATAGCTCTGGTACACTCATGTATATTTTGCTTAGAAGAAAAACCATCACTCTAAAATTTCTCAACTCTGAAAATACTGTCATTGTTGTTCCCCAAACTTTCTTTGGCCTATCATCAATCAGTTACACTTCTTTACAGACTTAAATAATTTGAAGCAGTTTTGGATCTTTCCTTGATAGCTGTTGTTTAAATGGAAATCTTGGGAATGAGAATAGCTTTTAATTCATATCAACTCAACCAATAATCGAGATTAGCAGATGGCATCTTTTTCTATAAAGGGCCACATAGCAAATATTTTAGGGTTTCAGGCCCAATGGTATCTGTGGCAAGTACTCAACTTTTCCATCATAGCTGGAGAGCAGTCATAAACAGAGCATAAATAAATGAGTATGGCTGTGTTCCAATAAAGCTTTACTTAAAAACTCAGGCAGCAGGCTGAATTTGGCACAGGCCATGGTCACTGACCTCTGATCAAGATGGCTATAAAAAACACCCATGACCCAGCAGAAGCAAGAAGAACTACAGTTCTGCATCCTGTGGAAGGAAAACCACATTCACAGAAAGACTGACAAAATGAAAAGGCAGAGGACTTTGTACCAGATGAAGGAACAAGACAAAACCCCAGAAATACAACTAAATGAAGTGGAGATAGACAACCATCCAGAAAAAGAATTCAGGATAATGATAGTGAAGATGATCCAGGACCTCAGAAAAAGAATGGAGGCAAAGATCGAGAAGATGCAAGAAATGTTTAACAAAGACTGAAAAGAATTAAAGAAAAAACATCTAGAAGAATTAAAGAACAAAGAAACAGAGATGAACAATACAATACCTGAAATGGAAAATACACTAGAAGGAATCAATAGCAGAATAACTGAGGCAGAAGAACAGATAAGTGACCGGGAAGACAGAATGGTGGAATTCACTGCTGCATAACAGAATAAAGAAAAAAACGATGAAAAGAAATGAAGTCAGTCTAAGAGAACTCTGGGACAATATTAAAGACAAAAACATTCACATTATAGGGGTCCCAGAGGAGAAGAGAGAGAAGAACGACCCGAGAAAATATTTGAAGAGATTATAGTCAAAAACTTCCCTGACATGGGAAAGGAAATAGCCACCCAAGTCCAGGAAGCACAGAGAATCCCAGGCAGAATAAACCTAAGGAGAAACACACCGAGACACATAGTAATCAAATTGACAAAAATTAAAGACAAAGAAAAATTATTGAAAGCAAGAAGGGAAAAATGATAAATAACATAAAAGGGAACTCCCATAAGATTAATAGCTGATTTTTCAGCAGAAACTCTACAAGCCAGAAAGGAGTGGCACAATATATTTAAAGTGATGAAAGGGAAGAACCTACAACCAAGATTACTCGGCAAGGATGTCATTCAGATTCCACGGAGCAGTCAAAAGCCCACTGAGCAGTCAAAAGCTTTAAATGCAAGCAAAAGCGAAGAGAATTCAGCACCACCAAACCAGCTCTACAACAAATGCTAAAGGAACTTCTCTAAGTGGGAAACACAAGAGCAGGAAAGGACCTGCAAAAACAAACCGATAACAATTAAGAAAATGGTAATAGGAATATACATATCAATAATTACCTTAAACGTGAATGGATTAAATGCTCCAACTAAGACACAGGCTCGCTGAATGGATACAAAAGCAAGACGTATATATATGCTGTCTACAAGAGACCCACTTCAGACTTGGGACACATACGGACTCAAAGTGAGGGGATGGAAAAAGATATTCCACGGAAATGGAAATCAAAAGAAAGCTGGAGCAGCAATACCATATCAGATAAAATAGACTTTAAAACAAAGAATGTTACAAGAGACAAGGTAGGACACTACATAATGATCAAGGGACCAATCCAAGAAGAAGATATAACAATTATAAATATATATGCACCCAACATAGGAGCACATCAATACACAAGGCAGCTGCTAACAGCTATAAAAGAGGAAATCGAAAGTAACACAATAATAGTGGGGTAATTTAATACCTCACTTACACTAATGAACAGATCATCCAGACACAAAATTAATAAGGAAACACAGGCTTTAAATGACACAACAGACCAGATAGATTTAATTGATATTTATTGGACATTCCATCCAAAACCAGCAGATTACATTTTCTTCTCAAGTGCACATGGAACAATCTCCAGAATACATCATATCTTGGGTCACAAATCAAGCCTTGGTAAATTTCAGAAAATTGAAATCATATCAAGAATCTTTTCTGACCACAACGCTATGAGATTGGAAGTCAATTACAGGGAAAAAAACGTAAAAAACACAAACACATGGAGGCTAAACCATACGTTACTAAATAACCAAGAGATCACTGAAGAAATCAAAGAGGAAATAAAAAAATACCTGGAGGCAATTAAAACGAAAACACAATGATCCAGAACCTATGGGATGCAGCAAAACAGTTCTAAGAGGGAAGTTTATAGCAATACAATCCTACCTCAAGAAACGAGAAAAATGTCAAATAAACAATCTAACTATACACCTAAAGGAACCAGAGAAAGAACAAAAAAATCCTAAAGTTAGTAGAAGTAAAGAAATCATAAAAATCAGAGCAGAAATAAATGAAATAGAAAGAAAACAATAGCAAAGATCAATAGAACTAAAAGCAGGTTCTTTGAGAATATAAACAAAATTGATAGAACTTTACCAGACTCATCAAGAAAAAGATGGAGAGGACTCAAATCAATAAAAATTAGAAATGAAAAAGGAGAAGTTACAATGGACGCCACAGAAATACAAAGCATCTTAAGAGACTACTACAAGCAACTCTATGACAATAAAATGGACAACCTGGAAGATATGGACAAATTCTGAGAAAGGTATAACCTTCCAAGACTGAACCAGGAGGAAATAGAAAATATGAACAGATGAATCACAAGCAATGAAATTGAAACTGTGATTAAAAATCTTCCAACAAACAAAAGTCCAGGACCAGTTGGCTTCAGAGGTGAATTCTGTCAAATATTTAGAAAAGAGCTAACACCCATCCTTCTCGAACTCTTCCAAAAATTTGCAGAGGAAGGAACACTCCCAAACTCCTTCTACGAGACCACCATCACCCTGATACTAAAACCAGAGAAAGATACTCCAAAAAAAGAAAATTACAGACCAAAATCACTGCAGAACATAGAAGCAAAAATCCTCAACAGAATACTAGCAAACAGAATCCAACAACACATTAAAATGATCATACACCATGATCAAGTGGGGTTTATCCCAGGGATGCAAGGATTCTTGAATATATACAAATCAATCAATGTGATACACCATATTAACAAATTGAAGAATAAAAACCAAATGATCATCTCAATAGATGGAGAAAAAGCTTTTGACAAAATTCAACACCCGTTTATGATAAAAACTCTTCAGAAAGTGGTCATAGAGGAAACCTACCTCAACATAATAAAGACCATATATGACAAACCCACAGCAAACATCATTCTTTTTTTTTTTTTTTTTTTTTGCGGTACACGGGCCTCTCACTGTTGTGGCCTCTCCTGTTGCGGAGCAAGGCTCCGGACACGCAGGCTCAGCGGCCATGGCTCACGGGCCCAGCCGCTCCGCAGCATGTGGGATCTTCCCAGACCAGGGCACGAACCCGTGTCCCCTGCGTCGGCAGGCGGATTCTCAACCATTGCGCCACAAGGGAAGCCCAAACATCATTCTTAATGGTGAAAAACTGAAAGCATTTCCTCTAAGATCAGGAACAAGACAAGGATATCCACTCCTGCCACTATTATTCAACATAGTTTGGAAGTCCTAGTGACAGCAATCAGAGAGGAAAAAGAAATAAAAGGAATAGAAATTGGAAAAGAAGTAAAACTGTCACTGTTTGCTGATGACATGATACTATACATAGAGAATCCTAAAAATGCCACCAGAAAACTACTAGAGCTAAGCAATGTGTTTGGTAAAGTTGCAAGGTACAAAATTAATGCACAGAACTCTCTTGCATTCCTATACACTAAGAACGAAAGATCAGAAAAAGAAATTAAGGAAACAATCCCATTCTCCATTGCAACCAAAAAATAAAATACCTAGGCATAAACCTAAGGAGACAAAAGACCTGTATGCAGAAAACTATAGGACACTGATCAAAGAAACCAAAGATGACACAAACAGATGGAGAGATATACCATGTTCTTGGATTGGAAGAATCGATATTGTGAAAATGACTGTACTACCCAAAGCAATCTACAGATTCATGCAATCCATATCAAATTACCAATGGCAGTTTTTACAGAACTAGAATAAAAAATCTTAATATCTGTATGGAGACACAGAAGACCTTGAATAGCCAAAGCAGTCTTGAGAAAGAAAACCGCACCTGGAGGAATCGGACTCCCGGACTTCAGACTATACTACAAAGCTACAGTAATCAAGCCAGTATGATACTGACACAAAAACAGAAATATAGCTCAATGGAACAGGATAGAAAGCCCAGAGGTAAACCCATGTACTTAGGTCAACTAATCTATGACGAAGGAGGCAAGGATATACAATGGAGAAAAGAGAGTCTCTTCAATAAGTGGTGCTGGGAGAACTGGACAGCTACATGTAAAAGAATGAAATTAGAACACTCCCTAACACCATACACAAAAATAAACTCAAAATTTATTAGAGACCTAAATGTAAGACCGGACACTATAAAACTCTTAGAGGAAAACATAGGAAGAACACTCTTTGATATAAATCACAGCAAGATCCTTTTTGACCCACCTCCTAGAGAAATGGAAATAAAAACAAAAACAAGTGGGACTTAATGAAACTTCAAAGCTTTTGCACAGCAAAGGAAACCACAAACAAGACAAAAAGACAACCGTCAGAATGGGAGAAAATATTTGCAAATGAATCAATGGCCAAAGGATTAATCTCCAAAACATATAAAGAGCTCATGCAGCTCCATATTAAAAAAAACAAACAACCCACCCAAATAATGGCCCAAAGACCTAAATAGACATTTCTTCAAAGAAGACATACAGATGGCCAAGAAGCAAATGAAAAGCCTCTCAACATCACTAATAATTAGAGAAATGCAAATCAAAACTACAATGAGGTATCACCTCACACCAGTTAGAATGGGCATCATCAGAAAATCTACAAACAACAAATGCTGGAGAGGGTGTGGAGAAAAGGGAACCCTCTTGCACTGTTGGTGGGAATATAAATTGATACCACCACAATGGAGAACAGTACAGAGGTTCCTTAAAAAACCAAAAATAGAATTACCATATGACCCAGCAATCCCACTACTGGGCATATAACCAGAGAAAACCGTAATTCAAAAAGACACATGCACCCCAATGTTCACTGCAGTACTATTTTCCATAGCCAGGACATGGAAGCAACCTATATGCTCATACTCAGACAAATGGATAAAGAAGATGTGTTACATATATACAATGGAATATTACTCAGCCATAAAAAGGAACAAAATTGGGTCATTTGTAGTGACATGGATGGATCCTGAGACTGTCATACAGAGTGAAGTAAGTTAGAAAGAGGAAAACAAATATTGTATGTTAATGCAATATGTGGAACCTAGAAAAATGTTACAGATGAACTTGTTTGCAGGGCAGAAATAGAGATACAGATGTAGAGAACAAATGTATGGACACCAAGGGGGCAAAGTAGTTGGGGGTGGTGGTGGTGGTGGTGGTGGAATGAATTGAGAGATTGGGATTGACATATATATACTAATATGTATAAAATAGTTAACTAATAGATAACCTGCTATATAAAAAATAAATAAAATTCAAAAAAAACCACCCACTACCTTTTATTTTTATGTACTCCTTATTACATTATCTGAGAGTTATGAAAGTCTCCAAATTGCATAGACTATCTATACATTCATGTAAAGTTAAAAAATTTGCAACACAAAAATATTTTATTTTAAAAAACATTTTTGTCATAAACTTACAGATGAAATACATACAATGAATTCCATCCAGCTAAATTCCAATTATTTTTCTGAATTCATGAACAAATTTTTATGCAGTTGTAATTTGTATATGTACACCATCTTTTGATTTTGTGATTTACACTCAATACTCTCTTGTAGATCCTTTGTTTACTATATTGATATACTCTGCTTATTTATTTTTAAAGATTATGCAATAAGTATTTCATTATACTTATAAAGGTGGCTTAGCAAAAATTCTCTTATGGTTAAATATTTGGATTTTTTCCCATTTTTTTTCCATGAGCTAAATAGCACTCTATAAAAATCTTTGTACAAGTGACATACAAGAAAGTTAAAATCTAAATGTAAAATCCATATTACTTCTTCCAGCTTTACTAATTATTATGCTTGAAACATGGTAACATTATGTACTCAAAAACACAGCCAAATAATTTGTTTTAAAGCAACCAGATTGTAAATTAATTGAATTGCCTATCATTTTGAATGATGTCAGAAGACTGTCCTACACAACTTTTTCTAAGAATGTGATTTGATCTTAATTTTTTTTTCTTTTTCTATAGTTTTCTACAGATATTGTATATTCCTTCACAGATTCAATGCTTTATTTCAGTATTATTATACAAGCTCACCTGTGCTGATGGCTTAAATACTCCAATCTATGTTCAAATACTGTATTTAGTATTTTAAATAAGAAAGCTTCATTGTCAACAGCCACATAATTAACCTCCAGATACTGTCATGCTCAAACTCACAATTTTCTTTTTCCAAATGAAGGAGATTTGAATCTAAAGTTTGGTAGTTTCCTATTAGAATAAAAGACTTTGCTCCAGCTCAGAGCTCAGGCATTGCTTGGAATTTCTAGGGCCAGCAGTAGATTCTTGCCTTGTAGATCCAATGGACACTGATGTCTGAAATAGCAGAGATGGCTAGGTGGGAACAGTATAATGATTTCTCTGTAGGAAAAGGCTTTCATCAGGATGGCTCTCATTTGACTGGAGTATTCAGAAATACAAATCACCCATTTAAAATGATTGAGACAACTAGGCACCCAAATACAGACTGGTTCAAATCTTTTGATCCATCCTATTTGCATCTTCAGGCACCTAAGCCAGCAAGGGACACCTTTATAGAGAAATGACACATACTCTAGATTAAAGCTTCTCAAGCAATCAGTGATAAAGAACCAGGTTTTTGTTTGTTTGTTTGTTTGTTTTTCCAAAATGTCTTCAACTGTTTTATAAAACAATAAAAATAATTATCAGGAAAATAAATTCAAAGACATGCCAAAGACAAGCCCCCGCCCCAATTTTGCATTTACTATTAGAGACAATTTTTATTTTTTATTATTACAGTTAATATAAATATTTTTATTATAATTATGTTAGGTATTATATCAAATTGGGGTTAAATAAATATAATCAGAACAAGCATAGCATAGGTAAAATTATAAAAACTATACTCATGTTTTCATTGAAAGTGTGTGTGTAGGTGAATAACATAGACTTTACCTAGCTAATTGTGAAAAATTCTGAGGCCCAAATTTAGAATAGCACCACTATAGAGGACCTTAGCTTTAGAGTCAAAGATACCTGGTTTTGTCTCAGTCTCTTACTGGCTGGGTGACCTGAGACAACTTACTGCCTTAGCTTCCATTTCTTCATTTGTAGAGTATAGATAAAAATAAAATCAAGTAGGGTTTTTGTAAGGAGCTGGTAAGACAATACATGTAAAGTGCTTAGGTTAGTATCTAGCATAATAAATGCTAAATATTGATAGCCAGAATTTCTGTTATAGGGTCAGCCATCATGGAGATTTAGTTTTAAAAAATGTAAAGAGCAAGCATACATCTGTCTTCAGGGTACCATCTAACAAAAGGAGTCAGATACATGTTAAAAACCTACAGCATAATAGACTACTAAACTAATAAGAGTTCAGCAAAGCTGCCAGATACAAATTCAATTTACACTATCAATAACCACCAAGAAACTGTAATAGAAATTGAAATGGCATTCACAATATCAGGAATCTCTAAACTTTCCAGGAATAGAAATAACAAGGAATGACAAAATTTTATGGATAAATCTCTCAAATTCTATTAAAAGACATAGAAGACATAAATAATGAATGAATGAAGTGGAATTAGTTGATATTATAAATTTGTCAGTTCTCCCCTAAATTAATGTATATATCGAACATGTTCCAATATAAACTTTAGCTGAAATTTTTGAAAAAGTTGACAAACTGATTCTAAAGTCTATGTTGAAGAACTAGGTTTCACAAAGAGTTGTCAATTTTGTGTGTGCACACAAACGTACACACACACACACATACAAAGAGTGAAGAGAGAATAGTATATAACAGCACAGCAGCAGACAAATAAAATATGGAACAGATAAGAATGCCCAGGAACAGAGCACATGTGTGGAATGGAATATAAGAAAAAGAAATGGAATATAATAGAGGTGGGGAATAGATAAACTGTTTAGTAGATGGTGTTAAAAAAGCTGGCTCACTTATGAGAAATAAATATATATATATTCTTATTTCATGCCATGTATACAATGAACTCCAGATGGCTTAAAGCCCAAAATGTAAAAGGTGAAATTTTAAAGCTAATAGGAGAAAATATGACCTTAGGGTGGAAAAAGTTTTTTTTTTTTTAAATGACTGTATAAACACAAATTATGAGGTAGAAAATTATTGGATCTGACTACACAAACATTAAAGATTTCTATTCAACTTGAGCCTAATAGGAAGTGTTAACAGATATGTACCAAACCTGGAGAAGAATTTGCAACATTTAAAATCAATGGGATTGGGCTTCCCTGGTGGCGCAGTGGTTGAGAATCTGCCTGCTAATGCAGGGGACACAGGTTCGAGCCCTGGTCTGGGAGGATCCCACGTGCCGTGGAGCAACTAGGCCCGTGAGCCACGACTACTGAGCCTGCGCGTCTGGAGCCTGTGCTCCGCAACAAGAGGCCGTGATAGTGAGAGGCCCGCGCACCGCAATGAAGAGTGGCCCCCGCTTGCCACAACTAGAGAAAGCCCTCACACAGAAATGAAGACGCAACACAGCAAAAATAAATAAATTAATTAATAAAACTCCTACCCCCAACATCTAAAAAAAAAAAATCAATGGGATTAATACATTATAAAAATAATTCCTATTAATCATTGAGAAAATAGAAAATGAGTAAAAGATATGAATACAATGCACAAAAGGAGAAACCTGAATGACTAAAGTTAAAGAGATTCTCACCCTTACCTGTAATAAGAGATATAAAAATTAAAACAACAATATTATGTCACTTAATTGAAAAAAAATTAAAACTTAGAGGACTCCAAGTTTTCAGCAAGTTGGGAGAAACAGGAATCCACATGCCTAGCTGGTGGGAGTGGGAACTAATACAGTCTTCTTGGAAAGTTATCTGATCTTATCTGACAGCATAATTCTGAGGGGAATTAGAAAGTCTTTGCACCCTACAATACAGCAGTCTCTCTCCTGAGAACATGCCTGAGAAAGTCTCACACAAGCCCATGAGGCACCGTGTAGAAAAATGTACACAGCAGCATTATTTGTAGCAGCAAATAGCTCTCCATGATTAGATGGAATATTATGCAGCCATCAAAAGCAATTAACTAGTGGGTATACATTAGAATATAATATTGAGTAAAAAGGTAAGAAATACAATGAGACACCCTTATGGAAGCTGAAAGCACGTACATACACAAAACACCACCACATATTTTCTGTAGATACATACATATCAAGAACGTATATTAAACATCATAAAGGAGGTGACTTCTCAATGGTAAGGAATAGTAATAGGAAATGGGAGATGCAGGGAAAACTAAAATAAAATAAGAAAGGGACCTTGTGGGATCAAACATAATGGTGTGTTATGAATTAAGAAAGGTGTTTGATTAAATCAAAGCTCTGCACCTAAAATCCAAAAAGTTAAAAAGGAGGGGAAAAAAGGTACATGCAATGTGGAATCGAGTGTTACCAAAGACACGCTTGGTTCCCCATACATGCTTTACCTAAGCACATGGAAACACTTGAGACCCTCAGGAGAGAAAAATGAGGATTGAGACTCTGTTTGATCATGAACTGTGGTTCTCCCAGACTGGTCTTCGATCCCTTGACGTTCCTTTCAGTTCTGCTATATTTGTGATGATTAGCCAAGTTGGAAGCAGAGGGCTTGGTTTCTCTATCCTGAGAAGCTGGTGACAAATCTGTCTCCTGGTTGAGGTATCCTAGAAACGCTCAACTGTGTTCTTGACTGAGCAGTATTTTCCATGTTTCTCCTGTACTGCTGGCAGTAGCAAATGTCTTTACCATGGCTGCCGTCCAGAGAATTTGAAGTCAGAGCTTTGCTCTGGGCTAGCATCCAGAAGAGTAATTTGGATTCCACGGCTGAAGAGCCCCAAACTTTAAGGAGGACTCAGAGGCTACACTGACTGCCTCTTCAAGCCTTTGTAAGCAAGAGGGGAAAAGGCTGGAAGCGCTCAGTCACTCTCAAGTCTGTGTGCTGGCCTTACTTCGATTTTTGTTCTTGTTCCAGGAGGCCCAGATATTTGGTGTTTCAAGAGCAAGAGGTGAAGCATTACCAGGATAGGCATATGTTTGTATTTTAGACTTTTTTTTTTTTTTTTTTTTTGTGGTACGCGAGCCTCTCACTGTTGTGGCCTCTCCCGTTGCGGAGCACAGGCTCTGGATGCGCAGGCTCAGCGGCCATGGCTCACGGGCCCAGCCGCTCCGTGGCATGTGGGATCTTCCCGGACCAGGGCACGAACCCACGTCCCCTGCATCGGCAGGCAGACTCTCAACCACTGCGCCACCAGGGAAGCCCTGTATTTTAGACTTTGCCTCACCTCCACCCTGGATCTGAAGATCAGTTGGGTAACATTTTCCTTATGGGTGCTGTGTTCATGAAAAGACTGAAGTGTGATTATCTTTTCAGTGTGTCAACATTCATTGACAAAGCAAGCATGTTCCCACACAGGGTGGTAAGAGGCATCTGAAAGTTCTTCTAGTCTCACATCAAATGTCCTCCAACAAGCTGAAAGTCCCATTATGTTTATTAATGGTAACTATCATTTAAAACATGTAGAGTGTTGTAAGATGTTTATAAACAAAGTCACATTTTATAATTTTAACAAAACTGCTAATTCTCTTATCATTCCTAGTTTACTAGTAAAATGGTTTTGGAGAGGTTCCTGCCTCGCCCAAAGTGACCCAGCTAGGATACAGCAGGTCCAAAATGCAACCCAGGTCTACATGGGTCCATGTGTACAGCCTTACACCATCTCAGTATTGGTATTAAAAGCTTCTGTTGAGATATAGATATATTTTATGCAGCAAATTGGAAGCTAAGCCATCCTCAACATTCAGTATTATTGATTGGTTAACATTAGGCAGATGTGGCCTCAAAAATAGGACTTTGAAAGAATGAAGCACAGAAAACATAAAAAGCTTCCAAGCTTGGGACCACTCATCACCTAAGGAGAACAAAATAGTGCATCACATAGGAGAGGCCCAATCAATACAAATTCCCTTCCCTTCTTGTCTTGCATGAGGTACACAGTGGAGTGCTAGAGAGAGAAGGCTGGTCACCAGAGATCCTGGATTATAGGAGAGGGGGTCGACAAAAACAGAGTTCTCTGAAAGGGTGATAAGAGATTCTCCAAGGCAAACAGAACCCATTTTTTTCCAAACACACCAAAGGTCAGTCCTCTCTAATCACCCAAGGGCTGTTCCCTGTGCCATTTTCTAGCTAAGGCTGATGGTCCCAAAGCACAGGACAGGTTTTGATTCTTTCTCATTACCTCTAAGTCTACCTGAGGACTCTGCTGATAAGGAGCCTATAGTTTGTCATTGTTGTATGTCAGGCATATTGACTTTCATTTGATAGCCAAAATGCCTGGTGATTACAGGTAATAATAATCATAGCTGCAGTGATAGCAAACTCTAGTTAAGCACTTAGTACGTGTTAGATGCAGTGGCAAATGCTGTGTGTGTGTGTGTATATATATATATATATATATATATAATATATATGTATATATGTGAAAAATATATGCATATATATTATGTATGTATATAGTCTCATTTGATACTCTAACAGTCCTCAAAAGTTAATATCATTACTCCTACTTTATATAATTAAAACAGAATGGAAAGGTCAATTAATTTGCCTATGATCACCCAGCTAGTGCGTGGTGGTGTAGGCTCCAAATGCCATACTCTTTTTTTGTGTGTGTGTGGTACGCAGGCCTCTCACTGTTGTGGCCTCTCCCGTTGTGGAGCACAGGCTCCGAACATGCAGGCTCAGCGGCCATGGCTCACGGGCCCAGCCGCTCCGCAGCATGTGGACCGGGGCACGAACCCGTGTCCCCTGCATCGGCAGGCGGACTCCCAACCACTGCACCACCAGGGAAGCCCTAAACTAGGGATTCTTAATCTTGGGTCCCAAAGGATTCATGGATAGAATTCCAGGGTGGAAAAGGGAGGATGTACAAAGATTTAGAGAGGAAAAAAATGACATTTTTGTTTCACTGATCTCTAATTGAAATGCAATATGTTTTTCAATGACAAATACTGCCAACAAACTACTGCAGTATTTATGAATATCTAATTGATGACTTTGTCATCAATAGAAATTGCATATTTTTAAATATTATTGTACAGGTGTGACAAATATCTTGAAATATCATTTGTACATATCTCTACTTAGAAATTGAAGTAGTTATTAGACCCACTGCTAAATCTTTTATCTAATACTTCCATAAAGATACAAATATAATTACTATATTAAAATATTTTAATATTTTGATAAGTGAATTTCAATATAATTTGTCTCTTTTGTAGTCCAATGTAATTGATATATTTAATAACATTATTGAGAAGAGTACATGGGCTTTACCATAGAAAAGTTTGAGGACCTCTCCTTGAAGCTACTCATTAGAGTTAACTTCTCTTGCAAGTGGGACAGAGAAGGTAACTGAACCTGACCTCTGCAGAGAATGGGGGCCCTGAGCATAAGGCGCCCTCTGAAAAACTCCTTCTATCCACCTTGCTCAGACTAGTGAATGTGCAGGTAGAGGTCTCTCTTTGGTTAGCTTATTTCTTTACGTTCCTGGAAAGCAGCATGTCCTCATAGACAGAAAGCTCAGCAATTGGTGTCTCTCCAAATATTGACTAGGCAGGGTCTGCAGTGCCGGCGGGTACTTCAGAAGTTTGGTGCTGACACCCGGGTCCTGCTGGACCTTCCTATATGATTCTGGGCAAGGTCTTTAAGACTCTGAACCTCAAGTTTGTCTCATCTAGAGTCAGGATAACACGGCTTGATATTTGTAAAGCACTTGACAACTCTCAATCTCCCTTTACATTAACACTTCAGCCATCACAACAACTCTGAGGTACTGGATAAGCATTATCACCCTTGTGCCACATGTGACAGGACAGGGTAGAGCTGGGACCAGCACCCTTAGCCAACTACCCCTTCCTCAACACAGATGCCCCCACACTGTTTCCCTGCAGAAATAGCTTCTGGGCACCTCTTGCCTGCTGCTTTCATCCTTAAAGACACTCTTTCTCCAATGACTCATTTCTTCCCATGATGATCCCTCTCTACCCTGCTCTATGTAGCACCTGACAGCCTACTTCTCATGAATCCATCTTAAATAGTAATATTCTTGTGTGCTCAGGTCTGAATCTCAGGTCTGAATCTCATAACAAATCTCAGTCCACAAATTTATGGACTGGAGGAGTCATTTAAGCTGCCTGAGCCTTATTTTCTTATCTATAAACAGGGTATTAGTGATTTGAGGTTTGTCATGAAAATAAATGATGTATAAAGATGCTTTTGTAGAATCATACAATACTTTATAAAATGTCACTTGATGCTATCAACAACCAAAGTAAAGACAGACTGGGAGGTGGTGAGGTACAGAATAAGGGTCTGAGGACACACAGACCCCTTGGGTCCAAGCTATGACTTTTTACTTGTATTGACATAACCCTGGAAAAATTGTTTCCCCTTCCTGAGCCTTAGTCTTCATCTTTGATAGAATTATTTTTATCTTCCTATTAAAGTTTTGTGAAGCTAAAGGGGATCAATGTATCAAGGAACTTAATACAATGCCTGGCACTTAATAATTTGTGCCGTTGTATTTTTCGTGGTGGTGGTGTGGTACGATTATTATTTTTTTCTTTTTTAGAACAGAATCTTTTTTCATACATTTTATGTCCACAGCATTAAGCATAGTGCTTTGCAAATAATAGGTACCCAAATATATTTTTGAAGGAATGCTTGGTTTTTAAAGAATTTTTTAAAGCTTTGTTTTTAAAGGTTTTTTTTTTTTGATATGGACCATTTTTAAAGTCTTTATTGAATTTGTTACAATATTGCTTCTGTTTTTATGTTTTGGTTTTTTGGCCACGAGGCATGTGGGATCTTAGCTCCCCAACCAGGGATCTAACCTGCACCCCCTGCATTGGAAGGCGAAGTCTTAACGCTGGACCGCCAGGGAAGTCCCTTGATTGTTTTTAAATACTATGAGGTAGTCAAGAGATAGGAACCAGTGTAAAAATTTTAAAATTCTATCTAAATATCATAACTTCCTATTTTTCTATGTTATAAAGCAGAGTGAACAGGCCTCCATTCTTGGGTTCATCCTGGTTATTTTCTCCATTGAAGACTGTAGGATATATAGTCTACATAACACTTCCTGGTTCTACTGCACGTGTGACTTTGCAGGCTCCACACCCCTATTAGGTGGTGAGCTCCATGGGAACTGAGTCCACATTTACAGTTCTTCAATCCTCAGGCATCAGCATAACACAGGGCAAGGACAAAGGCAAGGCCCTCACAAACGTTTATTGCTGACCACCACCATTCTGCCCATCCCATGGCACAGGGGCCAGGCAGAGGCAGCTGCTAAGCCTTTGAATACAGGACCCATTCTCCTTTATCTTTTTCTGAATTCTTTTGAGAAAAGCAGTCCTTAGGTTTAACATAAGAGAACTAAAACACCCATTGAGGATGCTGTGATTTTTCCTACAGGAGTTAATTATGAGCTGAATGAAATGAAAAAAGAGAAATGTGTAGAGGCATTTAATGTTAAATTAATTAAATGCACAGCTTGACACTTCGGTGTCATCCCAGCAGATATAATAAAGTTAAGCATATACCTCTAGCTTATTAATTCTAGGAGCTCATAATGCATGGTATTAAACAAGATTGAAAAGGCCTCTATCTAAAATATGATGTTCCTGGAGATGGATATCTAGCTTTTATGTCACATTAAATACTGTACGAATAGCTTTCATCTGCATCATATCATTTAAGTCTCATGACACCCTTGTGGAGTGGATGGCATTATCTCCATTTTTACACGTGAATAAACGGGAGTGTAATGAATTAAATCACTGCTTCAGAATATATAGCCAGTGTATTTTTTATTTATTGCTGTGTAACAAATTACCCAGAAACTTAGAGACATAAAACAACAAACATTTATTATCTCACAGTTTCTGTAGGTCAAGAATCAGGGCACAGGTGAGCTGGATGCCTCTGGCTCAGAGTCTATCCTGACGCTACAGTCAAGTCGTTGCTGAAGGTTCACCTGGGGGAGGGTTGGCTTCCAAGCTCACTCTGGGGCAGAATTCAGTTCCCTGCAGCCTGTTAGCCTAAGGATCTCAGTCCCTCACTAACTCTTAGCCAGAGGCCTCCCTCAGTTCCTTGCTTTGTGGGCCTCTCCATAGGACAGGTCACAATGGGGCAGCTGGCTTCCCTCAGTGAGACAGAGAGAACATGGGGGAGGGCACCCAACACAGAGCCACAGTCATTTTAAAACCTAACCTTGAAAGTGACATCTGTCATTTCTTCTGTGTTTTATGAGGGGAGACAATAAATCTACCACGCTCAAGGGGAGGGGATTACAGTGGGGCGTGAACTACAGGAGACAGGGCTCACTGAGGAATCATCTTCGAGGTTGTCTACATAGCTAGTTAGTAGTGAAGAAAGGACTCAGATATAGATTAGTGTTTCGTCTAAAACACCGTGATGCTCCAGCCAGGATCCAGTGATTCATTCGAATGTTTACTGCTGGGACTATAATATGTACCTCAAGAGACTCACAATATATACATGAAGACTGACTGGACAATTACAACACATTAGGACAAAGGCCATGCTAGAGGAAAGCAGCGGGACAGTGGGAAACACCCAGGAAGGCACACAGCCCCGTCCTGGAGGGACTCTGACATCTGAGCCAAGTGTTGACAGACTTGATGGACTCTCAGGCCTAGGTGAAGAAAAGAAGGGGAGAAAGGCCTGTCCAGCACCTGTGAAAGGCAGAAATTTGAGAGAATATCACCATTCAACAAAGTGTGGATTATTTACTACAACTACTAAGAGACAAGTAATTCATGAGGCTGGAGAATTAACTATGTGCAGTAGCTCTCAACCCTGATTACACTAGAATCACCTGGAGGGCTTTTTAAAAATGGCCTATACTTTAAGTTAAATTAATGAAATCCAAATCACTTGGGGGTGAACGTTGGTTTTGGTGGGGATTTTTAGTATTTATTTTGTGGCAGTCTTTTTAATCCTCATATCTACCATATGAGATAGACATTGTTAGTCTATCTATACTTCATTTTATTTCTAAATTTAAGTTACATGGCATCAGACATGTGATCTAAATGCAGTTCTCCCAAATACATTAACTGTGATGAATACATTTGCATTCCTGCCATGGTGTCTTGCAAATAATATTTTCTAAAATAATTGCTTCATTCAAGATAGCCATCTTGCACATGGCTAATTCACTTTGTTGTACAACAGAAACTAACACAGTATTGTGAAGCAATTTTACTCCAATAAAGATCTATTTTTTAAAAAACCCATAACCATCTTTGGGTTGCCAAAAAGCAGTTGATAATAAACTACCAAATACTTTATCAGGTTAGTCCTACAGGCTCCTCCATGAACCAAATTCTGATTATGAGGAGTGACTGGTTGATGCAAGGGAAGAGAGACCTGGTTCTCTGTCCTCAGTTCAGCATAACTCTGAAGGGCCAATGCAGCCCAGAGCTCCTGTGGGATCAGCTGAGGCCTTTGTTGAGACTGAACTGTAGTTCAGCGTCTCCTTTTACCCAACCCTGCCTCCTTTACTCTCTCACAGGTCTTGATCTCAAGGACTCTCCCCAATAAACTTCCAGCACACAGATTTCCATGTCTCCAGAGTCTCTCTCCTGAAGAACCCAACCTAAGAGCAAAGGACTATGGAAGGACCACATTTATTAACTTTATTTTACCTTAATAGATACATTGTACATGCTTCATAATCAGAGAGATTGTACATGCTTCATAATCAGAGAGATTGGAGTTTATGAGTTATCATCTCTGGGAAGTTATTTAATCCCTGTTTTCTGATTTCTGAAGAGAATTTTACCAGGATTAAATACAATTCACATAAAGCACCTATTGTGGCATTTGACAAAATACAGGCATGCAGTACATGGAGACCTATAAATTAGTAAAGTAGAATCACTGGAAGACTACATATCTAGGGCACATCTTCTTAACCCCTCCACATTGGTGCTTTTTTTTTTTTTTTTTTTTTTTTTTTTGCAGTACGCGGGCCTCTCACTGTTGTGGCCTCTCCTGTTGCGGAGCACAGGCTCCAGATGCGCAGGCCCAGCAGCCATGGCTCATGGGCTTAGCTGCTCCGCGGCATGTGGGATCTTCCCGGACCGGGGCATGAATCCGTGTCCCCTGCATCGGCAGGCGGACTCTCAACCACTGCACCACCAGGGAAGCCCCACATTGGTGCTTTTTAAATCACTCTAGTAGAGGAGACTCCAAGATGTTGACAGGGTAAGAACCACTGGGCTCAATCATGAAAGGGCCTTGTCAACTATGCTAAGTTTACATTCTATTTTGAAAATATCAAGGGAGATTTAAAGTAGGGCAGTAGCTTGATTAGATTTGTATTTTAGAAATATTCTATCTATACAGTCTAGAATATGGAAGAGGGGAGATGAAACTGGAAAGCAGGAGTGGGGTACAGAGGCTAATGCAATAATCTAGCTTAGACATGAAGGTTAGAAATGGTGAACCAAAAGAGCAGTGAAGATATAAGGGAAAGGACAGATTTGAGGATTTTAAGGCAATAAATCTGTCGCATGTGGGATGTAAGGGGGAGGGATAAGCTAGAGGTGACTGCAGGTTCCTGGCTTGAAACCATGGGGAGACAGTAGTGTGAATCCTCAAGAAAGGGAATGCAAGAGGACCAGCATGAACAAGCGAGGAAATTGTAGAAATACGGGCTCAGATGGGACAGGACATCCCAGTAGAGATGTTCAGTGGGCCACTGGCATTATAGTCAAAAGCTGACAAGAAAGATGTGAGCTGGACATAATTATTTATGGATCACGAAGCCATGGTATTGGATGAAATCAACAAAGAAGTTAAGGATGGAACCCTGAGGGAGAATGTTGTTTAAGAAGAAGGCAGAGAAAGGGAAGCTCTCCTCCAAGGCTGAGAAACAGCTACCTAAAAATTGAGAAGAAAACCAGAAGAAAGTAGTGGCATCTAGAGCAAAAGAGGAGAAACTTGCAAGAAAAGAAGGTAACCAACAGGACCAAACCCTACAGAAAAATGAATAGCCCCTTTGAGTAGCAGTTTTGTATCAGGCACTTCACAACTCTTTCAATGAAGAATATTTGCCAATATATGTGAGAAGAGCCCTGATTTAAATAATTGCATTTATTATTTCACATATCAAGATGTCAACAGAGAGAAGGCTCCAGGAATAGTATGCCAGAGCTGATCAGGATTTATCCATGAGCTGGAATAGGATCACCATCCAGGAGGGTATCCAACCGCCTCTAAAAATTGTAAGTTTCTGCTAACAAGTAGGAAGGAAGAAAAATGAATGTTGGGTAGCCAACCAATAGTGTCTGCTACAGAGAATTTACTTTAGGTTCCCTTCACAACAATTGTGCAAGGTAAGGATTCTTGTCTCCTTTTTTTTTTTTAATAGATAAGGAAACCATAGAAGGCAGAAGTAAGAACATTTCCAAGAACGCACATCTTAGAAGTGGAAGATCCACAATTCAATTCAAGTCTGTCTGATTACCAAGCCTGTATTTTTGAAATAGCTTATAATGAAAGTTTCTTCTACAGCTCTCCATAAAGGGGCACACAGTCTTTTCTTTTTTTTTTTTTTTCTTCTTTTTTTTTTATTTTATTTTACAAATTTAATCAGTTATACATATACATATGTTCCCATATCCCCTCCCTTTTGCGTCTCCCTCCCACCCTCCCTATCCCACCCCTCCAGGCAGTCACAAAGAACCGAGCTGATCTCCCTGTGCTATGTGGCTGCTTCCCACTAGCTATCTACGTTACGTTTGGTAGTGTATATATGTCCATGCCGCTCTTTCACTTTGTCACAGCTTACCCTTCCCCCTCCCCATATCCTCAAGTCCATGCTCTAGTAGGTCTGTGTCTTTATTCCTGTCTTACCCCTATGTTCTTGATGACATTTTTTTCTTAAATTCCATATATATGTGTCAGCATACAGTATTTGTCTTTCTCTTTCTGACTTACTTCACTCTGTATGACAGACTCTAGGTCCATCCACCTCATTACAAATAGCTCAATTTCATTTCTTTTTATGGCTGAGTAATATTCCATTGTATATATGTACCACATCTTCTTTATCCATTCATCCGATGATGGACACTTAGGTTGTTTCCATCTCCGGGCTATTGTAAATAGGGCTGCTATGAACATTTTGGTACATGTCTCCTTTTGAATTATGGTTTTCTCAGGGTATATGCCAAGTAGTGGGATTGCTGGGTCATATGGTAGTTCTATTTGTAGATTTTTAAGGAACCTCCATACCGTTCTCCATAGTGGCTGTACCAATTCACATTCCCACCAGCAGTGCAAGAGTGTTCCCTTTTTTCCACACCCTCTCCAGCATTTATTGTTTCTAGATTTTTTGATGATGGCCATTCTGACTGGTGTGAGATGATATCTCATTGTAGTTTTGATTTGCATTTCTCTAATGAGTAAAGATGTTGAGCATCCTTTCATGTGTTTGTTGGCTGTCTGTATATCTTCTGTGGAGAAATGTCTATTTAGGTCTTCTGCCCATTTTTGGATTGGGTTGTTTGTTTTTTTGCTATTGAGCTGCATGAGCTGCTTATAAATTTTGGAGATTAATCCTTTGTCAGTTGCTTCATTTGCAAATATTTTCTCCCATTCTGAGGGTTGTCTTTTCGTCTTGTTTATGGTTTCCTTTGCTGTGCAAAAGCTTTTAAGTTTCATTAGGTCCCATGTGTTTATTTTTGTCTTTATTTCCATTTCTCTAGGAGGTGGGTCAAAAAGGATCTTGCTGTGATTTATGTCATAGAGTGTTCTGCCTATGTTTTCCTCTAGGAGTTTGATAGTGTCTGGCCTTACATTTAGGTCTTTAATCCATTTTGAGCTAATTTTTGTGTATGGTGTTAGGGAGTGATCTAATCTCATACTTTTACATGTCCCTGTCCAGTTTTCCCAGCACCACTTATTGAAGAGACTGTCCTTTCTCCACTGTACATTCCTGCCTCCTTTATCAAAGATAAGGTGACCATATGTCCATGGCTTTATCTCTGGGCTTTCTAACCTGTTCCATTGATCTATATTTCTGTTTTTGTGCCAGTACCATACTGTCTTGATTACTGTAGCTTTGTAGTATAGTCTGAAGTCAGGGAGCCTGATTCCTCCAGCTCCGTTTTTTGTTCTCAAGATTGCTTTGGCTATTCGGGGTCTTTTGTGTTTCCATACAAATTGTGAAATTTTTTGTTCTAGTTCTGTGAAAAATGCCATTGGTAGTTTGATAGGGATTGCATTGAATCTGTAGATTGCTTTGGGTAGTAGAGTCATTTTCACAATGTTGATTCTTCCAATCCAAGAACATGGTACATCTCTCCATCTATTTGTATCATCTTTAATTTCTTTCATCAGTGTCTTATAATTTTCTGCATACAGGTCTTTTGTCTCCTTAGGTAGGTTTATTCCTAGATATTTTATTCTTTTTGTTGCAATGGTAAATGGGAGTGTTTCCTTGATTTCACTTTCAGATTTTTCATCATTAGTATATAGGAATGCCAGAGATTTCTGTGCATTAATTTTGTATCCTGCAACTTTACCAAATTCATTGATTAGCTCTAGTAGTTTTCTGGTAGCATCTTTAGGATTCTCTATGTATAGTATCATGTCATCTGAAAACAGTGACAGCTTTACTTCTTCTTTTCCCATTTGGATTCCTTTTATTTCCTTTTCTTCTCTGATTGCTGTGGCTAAAACTTCCAAAACTATGTTGAATAAGAGTGGTGAGAGTGGGCAACCTTGTCTTGTTCCTGATCTTAGTGGAAATGGTTTCAGTTTTTCACCATTGAGGACGATGCTGGCTGTGGGTTTGTCATATATGGCCTTTATTATGTTGAGGAAAGTTCCCTGTATGCCTACTTTCTGCAGGGTTTTTATCATAAATGGGTGTTGAATTTTGTCAAAAGCTTTCTCTGCATCTATTGAGATGATCATATGGTTTTTCTCCTTCAGTTTGTTAATATGGTGTATCACATTGATTGATTTGCGTATATTGAAGAATCCTTGCATTCCTGGAATAAACCCCACTTGATCATGGTGTATGATCCTTTTAATGTGCTGTTGGATTCTGTTTGCCAGTATTTTGTTGAGGATTTTTGCATCTATGTTCATCAGTGATATTGGCCTGTAGTTTTCTTTCTTTGTGACATCCTTGTCTGGTTTTGGTATCAAGGTGATGGTGGCCTCGTAGAATGAGTTTGGGAGTGTTCCTCCCTCTGCTATATTTTGGAAGAGTTTGAGAAGGATAGGTGTTAGCTGTTCTCTAAATGCTTGATAGAATTCGCCTGTGAAGCCATCTGGTCCTGGGCTTTTGTTTGTTGGAAGATTTTTAATCACAGTTTCAATTTCAGTGCTTGTGATTGGTCTGTTCATATTTTCTATTTCTTCCTGATTCAGTCTTGGCAGGTTGTGCATTTCTAAGAATTTGTCCATTTCTTCCAGGTTGTCCATTTTATTGGCATAGAGTTGCTTATAGTAATCTCTCATGATCTTTTGTATTTCTGCAGTGTCAGTTGTTACTTCTCCTTTTTCATTTCTAATTCTATTGATTTGAGTCTTCTCCCTTTTTTTCTTGATGAGTCTGGCTAATGGTTTATCAATTTTGTTTATCTTCTCAAAGAACCAACTTTTAGTTTTATTGATCTTTGCTATCGTTTCCTTCATTTCTTTTTCATTTATTTCTGATCTGATTTTTATGATTTCTTTCCTTCTGCTAACTTTGGGATGTTTTTGTTCTTCTTTCTCTAATTGCTTTAGGTGCAAGGTTAGGTTGTTTATTCGAGATATTTCCTGTTTCTTAAGGTGGGATTGTATTGCCATAAACTTCCCTCTTAGAACTGCTTTTGCTGCATCCCATAGGTTTTGGGTCGTCGTGTCTCCACTGTCATTTGTTTCTAGGTATTTTTTAATTTCCTCTTTGATTTCTTCAGTGATCACTTCGTTATTAAGTAGTGTATTGTTTAGCCTCCATGTGTTTGTATGTTTTACAGCTCTTTTCCTGTAATTGATATCTAGTCTCATAGCATTGTGGTCGGAAAAGATACTTGATACAATTTCAATTTTCTTAAATTTACCAAGGCTTGATTTGTGACCCAAGATATGATCTATCCTGGAGAATGTTCCATGAGCACTTGAGAAAAATGTGTATTCTGTTGTTTTTGGATGGAATGTCCTATAAATATCAATTAAGTCCATCTTGTTTAATGTATCATTTAAAGCTTGTGTTTCCTTATTTATTTTCATTTTGGATGATCTGTCCATTGGTGAAAGTGGGGTGTTAAAGTCCCCTACTATGATTGTGTTACTGTCGATTTCTCCTTTTATGGCTGTTAGTATTTGCCTTATGTATTGAGGTGCTCCTATGTTTGGTGCATAAATATTTACAATTGTTATATCTTCTTCTTGGATTGATCCCTTGATCATTATGTAGTGTCCTTCTTTGTCTCTTCTAGTAGTCTTTATTTTAAAGTCTATTTTGTCTGATATGAGAATTGCTACTCCAGCTTTCTTTAGGTTTCCATTTGCATGGAATATCTTTTTCCATCCCCTTACTTTCAGTCTGTATGTGTCTCTAGGTCTGAAGTGGGTCTCTTGTAGACAGCATATATATGGGTCTTGTTTTTGTATCCATTCAGCCAGTCTGTGTCTTTTGGTGGGAGCATTTAGTCCATTTACATTTAAGGTAATTATTGATATGTATGTTCCTATTCCCATTTTCTTAATTGTTTTGGGTTCGTTATTGTAGGTCTTTTCCTTCTGTTGTGTTTCTTGCCTAGAGAAGTTCCTTTAGCATTTGTTGTAAAGCTGGTTTGGTGGTGCTGAACTCTCTCAGCTTTTGCTTGTCTGTAAAGGTTTTAATTTCTCCATCAAGTCTGAATGAGATCCTTGCTGGGTAGAGTAATCTTGGTTGCAGGTTTTTCTCCTTCATCACTTTAAGTATGTCCTGCCACTCCCTTCTGGCTTGTAGAGTTTCTGCTGAGAGATCAGCTGTTATCCTGATGGGGATTCCCTTGTGTGTTATTTGTTGTTTTTGCCTTGCTGCTTTTAATATGATTTCTTTGTGTTTAATTTTTGACAGTTTGATTAATATGTGTCTTGGTGTATTTCTCCTTGGATTTATTCTGTATGGGACTCTCTGTGCCTCCTGGACTTGATTAACTATTTCCTTTCCCATATTAGGGAAGTTTTCAACTATAATCTCTTCAAATATTTTCTCAGTCCCTTTCTTTTTCTCTTCTTCTTCTGGAACCCCTATAATTCGAATGTTGGTGCGTTTAATGTTGTCCCAGAGGTCTCTGAGACTGTCCTCTGTTCTTTTCATTCTTTTTTCTTTATTTTGCTGTACAGCAGTTATTTCCACTATTTTATCTTCCACCTCACTTATCCGTTCTTCTGCCTCAGTTATTCTGCTATTGATCCCATCTAGAGTATTTTTTATTTCATTTATTGTGTTTTTAATCGATGCTTGATTCGTCTTTAGTTCTTCTAGGTCCTTGTTAACTGTTTCTTGCATTTTGTCTATTCTATTTCCAAGATTTTGGATCATCTTTACCATCATTATTCTGAATTCTTTTTCAGATAGACTGCCTATTACTTCTTCATTTGTTAGGTCTGGTGGGTTTTTATCTTGCTCCTTCTCCTGCTGTGTGTTTTTCTGTCTTCTCATTTTGCTTATGTTACTGTGTTTGGGGTCTCCTTTTTGCAGGCTGCAGGTTCGTAGTTCCCGTTGTTTTTGGTGCCTGTCCCCAGTGGCTAAGGTTGGTTTAGTGGGTTGTGTAGGCTTCTTGGTGGAGGGGACTACTGCCTGTGTTCCGGTGGATGAGGCTGGATCTTGTCTTTCTGGTGGGCAGGTCCACGTCTGGTGGTGTGTTTTGGGGTGTCTGCGGACTTTTTATGATTTGAGGCAGCCTCTCTGCTAATGGGTGGCGTTGTGTTCCTGTCTTGCTAGTTGTTTGGCATAGGGTGTCCAGCACTGTAGCTTGCTGGTCGTTGAGTGAAGCTGGGTGCTGGTGTTGAGATGGAGATCTCTGGAGGATTTTCGCCGTTTGATATTATGTGGAGCTGGGAGGTCTCTTGTGGACCAGTGTCCTGAAGTTCGCTCTCCCACCTCAGAGGCACAGCACTGACTCCTGGCTCCTCAATTTGGGATGATTTGTTGTCTATTCATGTATTCCACAGATGCAGGGTACATGAAGTTGATTGTGGAGCTTTAATCCGCTGCTTCTGAGGCTGCTGGGAGAGGTTTCCCTTTCTCTTCTTTGTTCTCACAGCTCCTGGGTCTCAGCTTTGGATTTGGCCCCGCCTCTGCGTGTAGGTCGCCGGAGGGCGTCTGTTCTTTGCTCAGACAGGACAGGGTTAAAGGAGCAGCCTCTTCGGGGACTCTGGCACACTCAGGCCGGGCGGGCGGGAGGGGCACGGAGTGCGGGGCGAGCCTGCAGCGGCAGAGGTCGGCGTGACGTTGCACCAGCCCGAGGCGCGACGTGCGTTCTCCCAGGGAAGCCGCCCCTGGATCCCGGGACCCCGGCAGTGGCGGGCTGCACAGGCTCCCGGAAGGGCGGTGTGGACAGTGACCTGCGCTCGCACACAGGCTTCTTGGCGGCGGCAGCAGCAGCCCCAGCGTCCCACGCCCGTCTCTGGGCTCCGCGCTTTCAGCCGCGACTCGCGCCCTTCTCTGGAGCTCCTTTACGCGGCGCTCTTAATCCCCTCTCCTCGCGCACCAGGAAACCAAGAGGGAAGAAAAAGTCTCCTGCCTCTTTGGCAGCTCCAGAGTTTTCCCGGACTCCCTCCCGGCTAGCTGTGGCACATTAGCCCCCTTCAGGCTGAGTTCTCGCCGCCAGCCCCAGTCCTCTCCCTGCGCTCTGACCGAAGCCCGAGCCTCAGCTCCAGCGCCGCCTGCCCCGGCGGGGGAGCAGACAAGCCTCTCGGGCTGGTGAGTGCCGCTCGGCACTGCTCCTCTGTGCGGGAATCTCTCTGCTTTGCCCTACCCAGGTATGTGGGGAGTTTCTTGCCTTTTGGGAGGTCTGGGGTCTTCTGCCAGCGTTCAGTAGGTGTTCTGTAGGAGTTGTTCCACGTGTAGCTGTATTTCTGGTGTATCTGTGGGGAGGAAGGTGATCTCCGCGTCTTACTCTTCCGCCATCTTACCCGGAAGTCTCCAGTCTTTTCTTAATATATTTTTTCCTTAGGCACTTATTTCCCCATTCATATGTTTGTGAACGTGTCCTCTCTAAATAAGCTACTGTGACCTTACATGCCTGCAGCTTCCTCATGCTACAGCTACTTCTCCAACTTGTCGAGATTATTCAGAATTTTAATTTTACTCTGCAAGGTGTTGGTCATTCCTTGTAACTCAGGATTAACTAAAGAGAGAAGCACACTGTCAGGAAGCATCTTTCAAGCTGTGACCGCAGTCACCTGCGTGTGCTGGGTGACCAGGACTACTCCTGGAGTGTGATTAGTGGTGCATCTACCTTACAGTAAAATGCCCTGTAGAGCCTGAGTTTGCCTAGCTTGTTAGCAAGTCTGCTGTGGCACAGAGTCATATGTCTTGTTGATGATAAGATAGTCTGTATTTATTACTTATTTTACCTATAGAGTAGCTCATCAATCTGACACAGAAGAATATTAAATCAGTTCACATGAAATGGGTTGCAAAGCTGGTTTGTTATTATAAACAGCTGTGATTGTCCATGTGTTATCAGATTCATCATCTGACTTTCTCTAGGGTGTTTCCGGGAAACCAGGTCACAGTGATTGATCAACCATGTCATGGACTTTTCTTTACATTCCCTTGTTTCCCCTACATCTTCTTTCTTCCTCTGACACTTGCACCTAACCTTGTATTCATTTCCATGAATTTCTTTTCCATAAGAGAGTCCACCAATTTAACCCTGGAGCCATGCTCAGTGATGAAATAGGCACAAACTTGAATAATGGATTTTTTTTTTTTTGGCAGCCCCACATAGCTTGCAGGATTCTAGTTCCTGAACCAAGGATTGAACCTGGGCCCTGAGCCCTAATCACTGGACGACCAGGAAATTCCCAATACTGGATTTTAGGTGGACTATTAACCCTCCAGTTTCTACAACCAGTCCCATTCGTGGACATGTCTGTTCCACATTCCAAAGGGAGAGAAAGGAGAAAATGAAATGGGTGGGCAGCAAATCTAGCACAGTTTGAAGGTAGTATCATTTGATTTAGGCCCCAATTCCCCCTTTGGCCAGTGACTTGATCCTTCTTGCTCACTAAATGTTAGTCTTCTACCCCGTGAAGGACAGCTATGGGATATGAGCAAGACTGACATACAGTGGGAAGATGTTGATATCAGGAGAATTGTTGATGATAGCAGTAGCTACATTGATTGAGTGATTACTATGTGCCAGGCACTGTGCTCAGCACTTTTCCATACAATAATTCTTTTGATCTTCATAACCCTGTGAGGTAACCACTATAAATAGCCCTATGGTACAGCAGAGGAAACTGAGGCTTGGAGAGGTTAAGTAATTTGCCCATGGTCACCCAGCTAGGTAGTGACAACCGGAAGTTTCAATACAAGATTTTCTGTCTTCAGAGATACCAATTCTTAGCCATTCTGCTGCCCTATCTTAAATAAACAATAACAATCTCCTCTTGACTCATTCATTTAACTCATATATATATTGAAATTTTGCTACTGTACCCAGGATTTGGGTTTAAAAAGGGAATAATACTTTATTGGTTCTCTTGGGTGTATTATTTCTTCAACCCTTCAAATTTTCCTCCATAGAGAGGGTAAAACTCATCTTGGTCTATAACAAAGGTAAAAGGTCTAAGGAAGGCTTTTCAAGGGAGAGGCTGGCTTAGTTCTCACTAATCCTGGACTGATCTGAGTGGAGAGGCGGCCTCCCAGGAGAGATGGGACATGAGCACTGAGTCACCTGTGGCCAAGCACAGAAGGAATACGGGGCTACATATCTTGTGTGTAAGAAGGCAGCTAATGTTTTTTAACAAATTATTAGAAGACAAGTGTAGGCTACTGTGAAAGATGGAACCCCTGGGAGCCGGGGACACTAAGGCCGTATTCATCCACTTGGAGATTCTTCCCTCTGGACATCTACTGGGTGCTCATGGAAGGCCTGAAGTTAGGGCTAGGGACCGACCCAAGGGAGCATCCACGGATGGTGCAGACCAGTTGCAGATAAAGCATGAAATGTCACCCACACCCTCTCCTCTAAGGAACAAAAACCTGCAGTTGCTTGTGGGAAGGCAGCTAACTCTGTCACCCCTAGGTCAAAATTGAAGACCCGGGCCTCCCTGGTGGCGCAGTGGTTGAGAGTCCGCCTGCCGATGCAGGGGATACGGGTTCGTGCCCCGATCTGGGAGGATCCCATATGCCGCGGAGCGGCTGGGCCCGTGAGCCGTGGCCGCTGGGTCTGCGCGTCCGGAGCCTGTGCTCCGCAGCGGGAGAGGCCACAGCAGTGAGAGGCCCGCATACCGCAAAAAGGAAAAAAAAAAAAAAAAAAAAAAAATTGAAGACCCAGGGCTTCCCTGGTGGCGCAGTGGTTGAGAGTCCTCCTGCCGATGCAGGGGACACGGGTTCGTGCCCCGGTTCGGGAAGATCCCACATGCCACGGAGCGGCTGGGCCCGTGAGCCATGGCCGCTGCACCTGCGTGTCCGGAGCCTGTGCTCCGCAACGGGAGAGGCCACAACAGTGAGAGGCCCGCGTACCACAAAAAAAAAAAAAAAAAAAAAAAAAAAAAAAAAAAAAATTGCAGACCCATTGGGGCTGGGAGAAAGCAAAAGAAAAGAAAAAAACACTAGCCCCAGGGTAAGGGGGTTGAAATCTCCCTGGGCCAGTTTTTATATGAATCCCGCTGCTGAGAGTAGGGCAGGACCAAAGAGAAAGACCCACCCTAACAACCTGAGCCCCAGGGCATGCCTAGAGCAGATTAGCAAGCCCCTGGCAACAATCAGCAACAGTCTAGTGCTGGGAATCAGGAGGAAGCAAGGAATGAGATGCTCTCAATCACAAGGGCCCAGGAAAGCAGGAGGTTTGGGTGGTGCAGGAACACTGAGGAAGACTTTCAGCCTGCCAACTATCACCAAAGATGATGCTAGAAGAATCCGGAGCTGGTGGTGCACTGAAGGTAACAAAAGCTAAAGTCTGATTGGGGTACATTTGGGCTTTCTGAAACGGAAGGTTCACATCAATCGTCAATTCTTTAAAATAGTGTTGCCTTTTCTCCACTTTCATTCCTGAGCTCTGATTAGACCTAAGTTAGTCATCTAGTCTCTATGGTCCATACTCCTCATGTTTCCCATCTCATTGTTTCCCTGTGCTACGTCCTGGCTTATTTCTGCAAATTGATGCTTTCAGTTCTTATTGTTTCAGCTGTGTCTAATCTGTTGCTCAGCCTACTCAATGAGTTTGTAAATTTCAAGTATACTTTCTTTTATAGGAGCTATATTTGATCTTATTTGACTCTCCATTGTCACTTTTGCAGTCTCTTATTTCTTGCTTGTACTTTTGGCACTTTTAAAAATGTATTTAAACTAGGAATTCCCTGGAGGTCCAGTGGTTAGGACTCCGCACTTTCACTGATGAGGGTCGAGGTTTAATTCCTGGTCAGGGAACTCAGATCCCACAAGCTGCACAGCGTGGGCAAAATTTTTAAAAATGTATTTAAACATTTTAAATATACACACTTTATATACCACAACTAATAAATCCAATATCTGAGATTCTCATGCATCTGATTCTACAACCTGTTTGCTTCTGCTGGTTCTCATCCATGATACCCTGTTTTTTCCATGCTTTTTGATTATATTCTTGTTTAACTTTATGTGGAAAAGGGTCCTGGTGAAGCTATATTCTTCCATAAAGAAATTGTGTTTTGTTTAGCCAGATGATAGGGGGCTACAGATGGAATACAGTCTAAAAATAAAGTTTTAACTTGCAGTTTTTTTAAACTAAATAGGTAATATGAATTTGGCAAGAAATCCCAAGAGGGCCAATGTTCAATTAAAATTTCTTATTTCAGGGAATAATACTTTTTTTCCTCTCCACCTGTGGCCAAGTTTAAAGCAGCAGTTTTCCTTGTGGGCCCTATTTGTGTGTGTGTGTGTGTGTGTGTGTGTGTTTTCTTGGAACTTAGTCTATTCTTTTGTGAAGAATAGATGGTCTTTAGGGTTCTGGCTTTCCTTACCCTCTCTGATTTGCATGGACTCCTACAACATGGGTGGTCACCCAGATCACCAAGAATTAGCTGATATCTCCAAGACAGCCAGTGGTTTAACTCTTACTCTCCTTTTGGATTCCTGCTTTTTCTTTGTTTTTATCAAGTTGGAATCACTTATAAAAAATAAAGGAGCAGAATGTCCTAGTGATGCTTGTTAGTCTATTCTCGGGTTTGAATCCCGGGTCTGCTATCTTAATCATTATGCAACCTTAGGTAATCTATTTGCTTTTCTGAATTAGTTTTATCATTTTTAAAACATAACTAAGAATACTTATCTACATATCTGACTCTGAATAAGATTCAAGATAATGACTGCAAAATGCCTAGAACCAAAAGACCTTGCCTGGCTATTAAACAGTGGCAGCCATTACAAGTTTTATTAATAAGCTCCCTTGAGATAAATGTACTGAAATCTTTAAAAACTCCAAATTGGCCACTTCAAGGCAGGTCTGCTGCTCACTTAGCCCAGAGTGATAGTAACAAAGGAGAGACCTGGTTTGGAGTCCACACACTATTATACTATGGGTGAGGGTAATCGTAAAGGAAATTTATTTTTTTCTCTATCTGTGTCTCAATAAGAAATGACCTGGCAGCATAAATGGCACATCTCATGTATGAATGGTTGCCTCTTAAAGAAAATAATAAATAGGATAGGACTCTCAAACAAGAGACCAAGTTTTATTATTACACAGGCTTTTGAAGAGTAACAAGGAGTCTGATTTCATGGTATTTGCGCTGTGAAGCAAGCATTTTCCATCTGCCAGGGTGATGGTCTTAATGATTACATACACAACATCCAAAGAGTAATTTAATTCACAAGTTCCTGATCCACTTACACTAATATAATTTGAACTTGGCCTGATAGACACCGATAGACATGACAATAAGATCGCCCTCTCTCCTTTTGGTTAATTTGGCCAGAGGAAAATTAATGCTAACTTAATGTCCATTCGAAAATTCTTAGGTCTATTGGATTTTACACGTGGCAAAACACCATTACTTTTAAAGGTTTTTTAAAGTTTTTTGATGAATTGGCCGCTTTGGACGTTTTTGTTTACTGTGCTCTGCAGCAATCATTTAAATGTCTGTCTTTCAAAGAAATAATAAGTTATGACAGCATCATTAATTGGAGGCTGTCCTGTATCTTGGGAAATGTTTACCTATAAAACTATGGAAAGTGGCCATGGTTTCCATTCTTTCCCATCTCTGGAGGGATGTTTATATTAAATTGAACTGATTTTGCTGGCAGCTTTACCCCCTTCCAGTGTTCACTCAGACTTCCACAAATATTATTTGAACCCTACAATGAGTATCTTTTTGGGTTGGGCTCCCTAGGAAACAGATTTTGCTGGCAGGTCTATTGACAAATGCTTTTGGCTATGACACCTGTTAGTGAGTGAGGAAAGCAGGATTGGGAAAAAGTAGAAGTTGAATTTTGACCCAGTATCAACGAAGGCCTCAGCTAGTCATACAGAGAGTTCTGGAGCTGAGGATGGCCCTTCAGCGTTGTCTTAATTGAGGCAAGGGCCCCAGGCCTTTGTACCACTGTACTGACCAGCCATTGGGCTGTGACCATAGAGGGGATAAAACCTTGGGCAAGGAACTTTCTTCTACCAGGGGCAATGCCTGAGAAGGCACTCAGCTGTGAACCATCAGCAGCCAACGTTCCCAGCAGCTAGGGAAAGTCTGTGCTTCCATCCTGAAGGTGGGACATGGGCAATGCATTACAGTGTCCCCTAACCCGGGGATACACCGGTGAGCAAATCAAACATAGTTTCCGGCTTCATGAATATTCAGTGTTTCTCTATTTCCTTTACCTTGACCTCCAGAGGTCACACTCATCCTGTGCTTGGTAGCCCTGCTCCACTCTGCTTTCATGTACTTGCTTGGGCTTCCTTTCACTCGAGGACCTTGGAGACAATTATGACCATCGTTAACAATGTTTGAGTCAGCATTGGGCCCCTTCTTGCTTGAGGAAAGAGCTCTGTTAGCCCAGTGCTGTGTTCCCAGTGGTTTGGTTCTATCCATGATCTGAAATCACAGCTATAACATGAAAGCATATTTAGGATTGATCCAGGGAATGCGCACTCTCCAGCATCTCCTTTCCTCCAGTGTCTTTTAGATATGGCTCTACACTAGCTGGTCTCAAACTCTTGTGAGCATCAGAACTTCTGGAGGCTGTTTTTAATGATGCAGAGATATCTGGCCCCAGAGGTTCTGATTTAGCAGGTCCAGGTAGGGTACTGGTACCTGTAATTATAGAAAGATTCTGAATTGTTTCTTATGCATTTCAGATTTGAGAAACACTTCTCTACTCCATCTGCTTTGTGATTCTGAGAGTCTCCTCCCCTCACCCAGACTTACATTCCTGACTTGAATATTTTTCTCCTCTGGCCAAATTCTGTTCCACTTTGAAAACTGGACTCAAGTGTCACCACTGCATTTAAGGGCAAAATAGCACCATGATTGAGTAAGGTTTCTGCAATCAGACAGGTGAAATCAAATCTCAACTTATTTTATTGACAACATACAGAGCTAAGTTTGCTTATGTAATCTCCCTGAGCTTCAGTTTCTTCATCTGTTATATGAGAATAATATTATCTCATACGGCTCTCAGGGTTGTGATGAGAATTAAATGATATAATACTAAATACATGTAAAGTGTTGAGTACATCACCAGGCACACACTAAGTATGCAATTGTCACTTCCTGGTGGGAAGGCAGCACAGCACAGTACTGCCAAGTGCAGGTTCTTTGTGTGTGGTCAGAAGCGGGACCTCATACAGTGTACTTAATGTCTCTGAGCCTCAGTTTCTTCTTTTTAAAATTGGAGTAATACTAACCTCCATCTCAAAGGTTGTGTTGAGTATTTGAGACAATAATACCTGTAAAGTACTGTGTACTTTCCTGGCACTTAGGAAGGATCTTAGCAAATATCCGTTATCATTATTCTATGAAGATATCCTGCCTTTTCAGTCACGTTGCAGAATTTACTTTTCCTCTTTGGCATTTCCATAAAACTGTTCATACCCTTATGAAAGTACTCATATCACTTAACAATTATCCCGGAGAGACCTTCAAGACGGCAGAGGAGTAAGACATGGAGATCACCTTCCTCCCCACAAATACATCAGGAATACATCTACACGTGGAACAACTCCTACAGAACACCTACTGAACGCTGGCAGAAGACCTCAGACCTCCCGAAAGGCAAGAAACTCTCCACGTACCTGGGTAGGGCAAAAGAAAAAAGAAAAAACAGAGATAAAAGGATAGGGACGGGACCTGCACCAGTGGGAGGGAGCCGTGAAGGAGGAAAGGTTTCCACACACTAGAAGCCCCTTCGCGGGCGGAGACTGCGGGTGGTGGAGGGGGGGAGCTTCGGAGCCAAGGAGGAGAGCACAGCAACAGGGGTGCAGAGGGTAAAGCGGGGAGATTCCCGCACAGAGGATCGGTGCCGCCAGCACTCACCAGCCCGAGGGGCTTGTCTGTTCACCCGCCGGGGCGGGCGGGGCTGGGTGCTGAGGCTCGGGCTTCGGTCAGAGCGAAGGAGAGGACTGGGGTTGGCGGCGTGAACACAGCCTGCAGGGGGTTAGTGCACCACAGCTAGCCGGGAGGGAGTCCGGGGAAAAGTCTGGACCTGCCTAAGAGGCAAGAGACCATTGTTTCGGGCTGCGCGATTAGAGGGGATTCAGAGTTCCGCCTAAACGAGCTCCAAAGACTGGCGCAAGCCGCGGCTATCAGCGCAGATATAAGCGCAGACCCCAGAGACGGGCATGAGACGCTAAGGCTGCTGCTGCTGCCACCAAGAAGCCTGTGTGCGAGCACAGGTTACTATCCACACCTCCCCTCCCGGTGGCCTGTGCAGCCCGCCACTGCCAGGGTCCCTTGATCCAGGGACAACTTTCCCAGGAAAACACAAGGTGCAGAAAAACTTTCGACAAAATTCAAAACCAATTCATGATAAGAACCCTCCAGAAAGTAGGCATACAGGGAACTTACCTCAATATAATAAAGGCCATATAAGACAAACTCACAGCCAACATCGTTCTCAATGGTGAAAAACTGAAACCGTTTCCTCTAACATCAGAAGCAAGACACGGTTGTCCACTCTCATCATTATTATTCAACATACTTTTGGAAGTTTTAGCCACAGCAATCAGGGAAGAAAAATAAATAAAAGGAATCCAAATCAGAAAAGAAGAAATAAAGCTGTCACTCTTTGGAGATGACATGATAGTATACATAGAGAATCCTAAAGTGGCTACCAGAAAACTACCAGAGCTAATCAATGAATGTGGTAAAGTAGCACGATACAAGAGTAATGCACAGAAATCTCTTGCATTCCTATACACTAATGATGAAAAATTTGAAAGAGAAATTAAGGAAACACTACCATTTACCACTGCAACGAAAAGAATAAAATACCTAGGAATAAACCTACCTAAGGAGACAAAATACCTGTATACAGAAAACTATGAGACACTGATGAAAGAAATTAAAGATGATACAAAAAGATGGAGAGATATACCATGTTCCTGGATTGGAAGAATCAACATTGTGAAAATGACTATACTACCCAAAGCAGTCTACAGATTCAATGCAATCCCTATCAAACTACCACTGGCATTTTTCACAGAACTAGAACAAAAAATATCACAACTTGTATGGGAACAAAAAAGACCCTGAATTGCCAAAGCAATCTTGAGAAAGAAAAATGCACCTGGAGGAATCAGGCTCCTGGACTTCAGACTATACTACACAGCTACCGTAATCAAGACAGCATGGTACTGCCACAAAAACAGAAACATAGCTCAATGGGACAGGATAGAAATCCCAGAGATAAACCCACGCACATGTGGTCACCTTATCTTTGATAAAGAAGGCAAGAATATACAATGGAGAAAAGACAGTCTCTTCAATAAGTGGTGCTGGGAAAACTAGACAGCTACATGTAGAAGAATGAAATTAGAACACTCCCTAACACCATACACAAAAATAAGCTCAAAATGGATTAAAGACCTAAATGTAAGGCCAGTCACTATAAAACTCTTAGAGGAAAACAGGCAGAACACTCTATGACATACATCACAGCAAGATCATTTTTTACCCACCTCCTAGAGAAATGGAAATAAAAACAAAAATAAACAAATGGGACCTAATGAAACTTAAAAGCTTTTGCACAGCAAAGGAAACCATAAACAAGACGAAAAGACAGCCCTCAGAATGGGAGAAAATATTTGCAAATGAAGCAACTGACAGTGGATTAATCTTCAAAATTTACAAGCAGCCCATGCAGCTCAATATCAAAAAAACAAACAACCCAATCCAAAAATGGGCAGAAGACCTAAATAGACATTTCTCCAAAGATGATATACAGATTGCCAACAAACACATGAAAGTATATTCAACATCACTAATCATTAGAGAAATGCAAGTCAAAACTACAGTGAGGTATCACCTCACGCCAGTCAGAATGACCATCATCAAAATATCTACAAACAATAAATGCTGGAGAGGGTTCAGAGAAAAGGGAACCGTCTTGCACTGTTGGTGGAATGTAAATTGATACAGCCACTATGGACAACAGTGTGGAGGTTCCTTAAAAAACTAAAAATAGAACTACCATACAACCCAGCAATCCCACTACTGGGCATATACCCTGAGAAAACCATAATTCAAAAAGAGTCATGCACCACAATGTTCATTGCAGCTCTATTTACAATAGCCAGGATATGGAAGCAACCTAAGTGTCCATCAACAGGTGAATGGATAAAGAAGATGTGGCACATATATACAATGGAATATTACTCAGCCATAAAAAGAAACGAAATTCAGTTATTTGTAGTGAGGTGGATGGACCTAGAGTCTGTCATACAGAGTGAAGTAAGTCAGAAAAAGAAAAAACAAATGCAGTATGCTAACATATATATATATATATATATATGGCATCTAAAAAAAAAAAGGTTCTGACGAACCTAGGGGCAGGACAGGAATAAAGACGCAGATGTAGAGAATGGACTTGAGGACACAGGGAGGGGGAAGTGTAAGCTGGGACGAAGTGAGAGAGTGGCATGGACATATATACACTACCAAATGTAAAATAAATAAGTAGTGGGAAGCAGCTGCATAGCACAGGGAAATCAGCTTGGTGCTTATGACCACCTAGAGGGGTGGGATAGGAAGGATGGGAGGGAGACGCAAGATGGAGGAGATATGAGGATATATGTATATGTATAGCTGATTCACTTTGTTATAAAGCAGAAAATAACACACTATTGTAAAGCAATTATACCCCAATAAAAATTAAAAAAAAATTATCACCATGTTTCTTCATTAGGCCTTGTTATATTATATTATATTATATTATATTATATTATATTACATCAATTATATTATATTATACGATATTTTATTTTATGTTATATATATACACATATAAAACAACCACCACCTCATAGGTGTTCAATAAATGTCAATGAATCCCTGAAGCAACCCAAAATCATTAGGTAAGTTTTTTTATTAGATCAACAAGAGGTTCTTTGAATTGGTCCTTAAAATGGCCAGAAAATCTTGCTTATATGTGACCTGATTTATTTTTGGATAACTAACAACATCCCAGACTCATCATGTGTTTAATGAGAGGCAGGAAGTGCATTGCTTTCCTGGAACAGCTTAATAAAGTCCTCAGTGTATGATGCTAAAAGGGAAGATGAGAAAATGAATAAATTAATGCTTGCCAAGAACAAGAAGCTCTGGAGAAGAGAGAAGTTGCATAATAATATAATGGCTGTGGGTCATGCATGGCCAGGATTTTTCTCCTTTAGTCATTGAGGGAACTCAGTGTTTTACACTAAACAGGTACACTATCTCTACAGCTTTTGTGAGATTGAATTAGGCAGGAGACTCAGATTATTTCCATTCTGCAGATGGGGAAACTGAGGCATGACATAGGCATAGATTTTCCCTATGCCACATACCAATGAAGTGGTGCATATAATAAAAATAGCTACTTGTTGTGAAGAATCTACTATGTCCCCTCACTCTTAGGTTTATTATAAACATTATCGCTAATTTTCACATCTACCCTGGGAGGTAAATATTAGCTAATTGAAGTTCAGAGGGGTTAAGTGACTTGCCTAATCTCACAGAGTGATTAAGTGTCAGAATTTGGGATCATCCTGTATGATTCCAGAGTCCATGCTCTTTGCACTACATCAAGACCAGGCATTCTGATCTCTAGCCTAGAAGATTGCACTGTGGGATAGGGAAACAGTACTGGCTTTTGAAAAACCTGTGATTAAGTTTCAAGATTTCAGAGAGCAGTGCACAGGACATGGTTGAAGGTGAATTTAGCCTCAGGTGAATGCTGCTGCCAAACCAGTTGTTCCTGGTTTAACGAATGTGATTAAGTTGCAGTGGGAAGTGGGTTCGAGAGGAAGAGTTTCAGGGCCCTGCTCTGGCTCAGTGGAATAAATAGTGCAGGGATCCAGCCCTCAGCTGGAAAGAGGAGCCTCTCGCTTGAGTGTCCTGCAGAGCGGAGCAGGAGAGAGAGGCTGTAAGCTAGTGTGGTCTCGGGGAAAGTGTGGACTGCACAGCCAGACAGGCTAGGTTTCAATCTTTCTGACATTCTCTAGGGTGTGCCTCGGGTATGTTCCTTCATCTAGCTGAGCCACTGCTTCCCAGTTGGGAAATCAGAGACATTCTGATCATTTTCACAGCAAGATGATGATGATTACAAGAACTTATGATTAAGGTGCCAGTCGCAGAGCAGGTAGTTTGACCTTCCAGCTCTGGGATGGCTGGGACTCAGAAAGCAATCAGAAAGCCAAGCCGCTTCACTGGGGGATGAGGTGACCCAGGGCAGCCCAGGCTGGTTTGTAGTTACCAGCATAGGCCAGACTTTGCCTTTACTGCCCTACAGGAAGGAATAGGTCATGGTTCCGGTTCACTAGCTGGTACGAGGTAGTTTCTACCAGGCTAGCGTAGAAGAATGAGGCAGTGAGAACAGGAATTGCTCAAGGCTAGATTATGTCCCGGGAAAACAGCACCAGGCCGCCTTGCTCTGCCCAGAAAGCAGCAACCTGCAAGTTGGGGCTACAGAGTCCCCGGGTATGGGAAGGGATAGGAGAGAAATTGTCTACTTCTCAAGGCCACTTTCAGGCCTCTGATACATCACCCACACCTTTGAGAAGAGTGTGAAAATGGCACCCAGCCCTGCCAGATCCCCCTCCTTGTATTTTGCCTGATGAACAACAGGCTCTCAGGGGCTCAGCTTTAGAAGAGTGAGAGTTTTCCAAGTCCAGACTAAATGGAGCCGACATGGCACCAGGGCCTTGGCATTTATTATTCCTGGGGAGACTTGAGCTCTCCTGTAATTTGCAATTAATATGGTGAACTGTTTCTCACTTGTCAGCAACCTTGACTGAGTGCCTGCTCTCTGCAGAGCACAGCTGCACAGACGGACTTAGAGTCCTGACTTTGAAGCACACAGTATGGAATGGGAGCCTGAGCCAGGGCTTACTAACTGAAGGGCTTTGAACTCCCTGAGTTTCAATTGCCCCATCTGTAAAATGGGAATAGTGTTACTATAACCTGATGCAAATGAACAAATGCATTTTCAGATACTTTCTCTAATGCCTGGCACTTGTTAGCTGCTCCATAAATACTACCAAGACAGTGAATAGTAGAAAAGTTGTATTCTCAATGTGGTCACACTGAAAAGCAAAGGAAATAATGATAGAATGAAATGCACAGATTGCATGACTAGAAAGAAACATGGGCTGCAGAATTATGGAGAATGACCTTAAAAGCATTTATTTCAGACAGATGGCCACACTGTCACTGATGAAAGTCAGTCAGCTCTAAGGGGGCCTCGGCTTTAGAACTGCATTTTACATGAGAAGGATTTTTAACTTAGTTATCATATGGCTCAGGGGTGTGGGTGATAATTTCGTTCATTCCACAGATATTTTTACTGCCTCCCATGTCCAAAGTTTTCAAAGTAAAACAACTGCCACATCCAGACTAGAGCGATTGGAATTATTTGGGTCAAAACTAAAAAGAAGGTAGTTTTCCCTGTGTGTTTTCAACTGGTTCTTTCAGCGTTCCCTTTCTGCCAGGTGTCTTCTCCCTCAGCACATCCCATCTCAGCACAAGTGTCCTTAGTCATCTCTTAGGGTCTCCCTCTCTTCCGGATGTCAGTCAGAACTTACCTGTCCTTGCTTATTGTCTGGTTTTTCCGGACCCAGTCTTGGCTAACTATGAGAAATTGAACTGGGAGACCATATTTCACATCATATTAATGATTACAATCCCATTATAGTCTTACCCATCTGAGAAATATTTACAGCATAAACAGGGATGGGTTAGGGACTTTACACACTGGCCCGAGAAACAGAATCTAATAGGATTTCAGACACTGCAACAGGAAGATGAGGTATGTACAGATATTTTTGCTTCCTACTGTCATTTCTTTTTGCCAAAAGATGGGAAGAAGGAAGCAAAAAATTTGCAGGAAGAACAATGGGCCAGATACTGACTTGGGCTTTGGAAATATGTAAATGAATAAGACAGTCTGAACAAGTTTTAAGTAGAAAAAAGGATGTGATTTGGAAGGTGCTAAGATACCTAATACTTTTTTCCTCCAAATAGAGCTTTTAGCCATGTTATGATTGTGACATTTTCTTAATATTTCCCCCTGTGTTGAAATCTCCTATGCTTGTCACCTCTCACCACCCACCTAACTCATTTCCTGTTTGACCTCTTGGATCAATCCTTAAAGTGCTCCAGGTCACAAAGTAGACATTTAAAAGGGAATGTGTGATTGTACGGACACAGTGCTTCTGCTAAGTGGTCAACCCTTAAGTTTGTTTTCCTGGCATTTTAATATAATGGTCACATCAGGGTGGTTCCTTTAATCAGGCCTATAATAAGGCTTTCACAGGTGAATATTAGTTCTTATCAAATATTATATATTAAATAATATTTAAATATTTAATTTATTTATTTATTATTTTATTTATTTATGTTACTTATTTTATTTTATTTATTTGATATCCAATATCAAATATTAGTTCTTATCAAAATATTAGTTCTTATCAAAATATTAGTTCTTATCAAAATGATTATTTGTTTATATTTACAGTCTAGGGTCAAATTTTTTTTTCCTGGAGAAATACCTGTGAAATCATAATCCAAGTAGAAAGTCTGGTTCATTAAGAAAATTTAATTTTATTTACAAATATACAGAAAGGAACCTAAGGCTTATTTGGTGTTGTTTGATTAAAATTTTATAATACTGTATGGGTTAAAATTCAGGATATATAAGATTTTAAAATTTTTAACCTGATACTCTGTAGAATATTGAATTTAAAATTAGGTCTTTGAAGGCAGAAGCAGTGCCCTGTGGTTTATCCTCTCTTGGTAGCAATTCATAGTCATAAAATATTAGGAAGGAATCCTTTGGAGCAGGGACCCATGGTCTGTGGTTGGATTCAAGGTGTCCATAACATCCCTGAAAATGTATGTTAAAAGTCTAATGTATGCACTTTCTTCTGGAAGGAAGGTTTAGTGTTTTCATCAGATTCTCAAAGTTGTCTATGACCTTTAGAATGCTAAGAATCACAATCTTGGAGATAAGCTACACCGACCTCCTCATTTTACCGGTTGGGAAACTGCCCACGCCCTCCCAAACTTGTACGGTTAAGCAACTTGACTGACAGTCTGCGTGAGTGCAAGGCAGATCCCAGACATAGACGAAAGTCTGTGGACTTCAGGAGCATAAGAATTAGAACCATCTGCGCTAACACCGGTATCTTCTGGACCTTTTAGGTAAACGAAAGATACTAAGTTTAGTTTTTAAAAATATTCTTTTTCACCGTAATTGCAAATGGCTCATTAACATTGATGAGGAGGTGGAATTGTATCCGTGAAACCCTGCATCACTTAAGTTTACTGGCATCCAGTTTGGCTCTGATTTAGGACAGGGGCTGCATATGTGCTGGAATAAACACCTCCTCCCTCCCTTTCTCCTGCACTGCATCCTGCTCACATGTTTGGTGCCGGTGGCAAGTATTTGGTCTCTTCTGATGAAGCCCTGGAGTTGAGGGATGCTGTCTGCTTTTGTTTCATGGAAAATTACTGCCATATCTCACCCTGATATCTGAAACCTCATACCATGGTTCTCATCCAACAGGTCTGTCAGGTGTGAGGTGTTTGTACAACAGTTTCTTGGACAATAAGGAGAAGATAAAATTTCCCAGATGAGGAGGAAGTGATATGAGTGGAAACCTGCAGAGGTTTAATTCCCATCTCTCCTCTCCTCACCTCGTCCCCACCCCTCTGAGAGTCTGTCAGTACAATGCTATCTGCACACATACTACAAGCTGTACAGGGTCCATAAATCGGAGTTGTAAGTGATCCACCATTTAATACTTACTCTACTTAGTGGGTCAACTGATTTGTCTTTAGCTGAGTGAGAGTAAATAAAGTTGAATTTGAAAAGTTAAACTGTCAGGAGTTGAGTGACCTTGATTCCCTTTCCTGGCAAACCTGGGAAAATTTGCCCAATTCACCGATCTCGATGCTCTCCAAATAACTTGTTTAATATCATTACTCATATTTTTCTCAGTGATTTTTCCTGTAAAATGGAATTTTTACTTGTGTGTTTCAATCACTTCTCACCCTCAATCAATTTCCCGACCACCCATGTCAGGGTGACTGTTAAATGTGATTTGTTTCTTGCCATTTTAGTTGTTGCTGGGGAGACACGGCACCTCCCTTCCTAGTTATCATGTTTGACCGAAGGAGTTTTCTGTTTTAATTCATCATTTCAGTTCAGCTCAACAATGGCTTTTGAGCCTTTACTATGTTACCCACACTGATTCTGAGGAACTCATGGCTGAAACAAGCAGTCCTTGTCTTCAAGAAGCATACAACTTTGTGTGGGAGTCTCGTGTAAGCTGCTAATTTTAACACATGGCAGCATGACAATTTCATGCTGAAAAGAAATACGGGCAATGTGTTATGGCAGCTCAAAGCAATGACATCTTAGTTGTGTGATCAGAAAACTCTTCAGAGAGGAGGATGCATGTGAGTTGAGCTTTTTTTCCCCCTAAAATAGTCAACGGGTATCTTTTGTTGAGTGCTTACTATGAAGCATTGTGCTTTTTCTCCTTTCATACTCACAGCAATCCTATGAAGTAGATACTATTATCCCTATGTTACAACTGGGCAAACACAAACGTAGAGTTCAAATAACCAACTGCCAAAGGCAGTTCTTCTTGCTGACTCCAGAATCCCTCACCTCACCACTCTACCACACACCTGCTTATTTGAGTAAGTTCTCTAATCAGCAGGAGTTGAAAGCATCCCAGGTTGCACCTCTATGTCTACTGGGTGAGCAGTGGAAATGGAGTCAAAGAGGGCAGGACTGTGCAGCCTAGAAAAGAAGATAGGAATTGTCCTCAACTCCTGAGTGGTTCCTCTGAGCCAGGCACTGCCTGAGCACTTCACAGACAAAATTATCATCTCATCCTCATAATACGTTTGAGAACTGGATATTATTATGCCAATTTTTATAATTGAGGAGACTCAGAGAGTTATGTTTACTTACTTGAGGCTTCAAGGAATATTGGAGGGCAGGGATTTGATCTCAAGTTCTGATGATTCCTTTCCAACCTCTCTAATCCACTAGGAGAAGAGTAGGCTCCACAAAACTGATCAAAGACTCCTGGGCTTTTGACCATAAGTATACCTTCACTTTCCTTTCTCCAACCCAGTACTAGAAAGCAAATGAAAAAAAAAAATAGCCTCGATTCCTTTCATCAAATTGCCTTCCTGTTGTGAGCTGGATTATAATTTGGCAATTAGGAAGAAAAGGGAGTAGATTAATTATCAGCATAATCTCCCAAGATGAATACTGATTACCTTATTTTACAATGAAAGAATTTGTACTCAGAGAGTGAAGAAACTTTGTCATGTCGACGAAAATTCAATTAGCTATCAAGAAGAAAAAGAAAGAATTTTATTCCAGCCAAACTGAGGATTATAACCGGGGAGGCAAATTCTCAGAATGCTCTGAAAACTGTTCCACTTGTTAGAAGTCAAAGGCATAGTCATGTACATTTTCGAGACAAAGGATCATACATCAAAATGACATACTGATATTTTACATAAAGTTTACCAAGGATATATAGTCCAGGTAAGTACATACAAAGCAAGCAACAAGTCACCATAACCCCCTATAGAGCTGGGAAAGAACACTATTCTTTTGAGAAGTTACATTGCTAGTGTGAGAAGAAAGAAAAAAAAAATGATCTTTATGGTTGAACAGGCACTCCTATCTTTGAGGAGCTGTGGTTAATGTGTAATGCAGATGCACACTGCACATTAGGGAGGGAGGAGGCCCAAATAAACACACAAAGAGAATTTTATGTTTAATTTTTTCTTGTCCTGCCTTAAAATGGAAACTTTATTTCATCAGTCAAAATTAGATAGCAATTATTAGAAGCAGAAGGGGTGAATGCATCATTGTTTGATATTTATGGAGATTATCAAGATGTAAAACAATTTGTATTCAGATATTTATCCCTGGCCTTTTCTGGACTATTCTTTTTTTTTTTTTTTTTTTTTTTGGCGGTACGCAGATCTCTCACCATTGTGGCCTCTCCCGTTGCGGAGCACAGGCTCCGGACGCGCAGGCTCAGCGGCCATGGCTCATGGGCCCAGCCGCTCCGCGGCATGTGGGATCTTCCCGGACCGGGGCACGAACCCGTGTCCCCTGCATCGGCAGGCGGACTCTCAGCCACTGTGCAACCAGGGAAGCCCTGGCCTATTCTTTTAAAGGACTCAAAGTCAAAATTTGTAGATGGATCTCCTTCCTCAAAGTTTGTATTTGGGGTATTCTAGTCCTTGTGGGGGTTGAGGAGCTTTGCACTGGTTTCCCATAAATGTTGACAAATTCTCCTTTGCCTTTCTCTCATGAAGTCTTCTTGGAGCAGACCCCATCTGAGGCCACTTTCACAGATCTAGATTATCTCTCCAAAGGAGGTAAGGGAGAATCGCAAGATTCCAGCACCCTAGGGAGACTCTGTGAAATGTACTTCCCATTCCAGAAAAGTAAAAATAGTGTGTTTCTCAGATGGTCATAGGGTAAGTACTCAAATGCCTTTGGGTAGCCTAACCATGCTGGTGATTTATGGAGCAGCTCTCCATGACAATGGATACTTAGAAGAGCTGACTGACAGTGACAAATGTGAAAATGTTACTCAGAGGTACTAAATTGTTACTAAACTCTTGAAGATTGTAGATGGCTCAGAGCTTACAATTCTATCATAGCAACAATAAATATTTATCAAGAATCGATTATGGGCCAGAAACTCCATTAGAAATAGGACGTAAGGGTGAGTAACATAGAATTTCTATCTTCAGGGATCTTACAATCTAGAGAAAGTTTCTAAAAAATAAATAGGCAAGCACACAAGTTTGGGAGGTGGTATAATAAGGGCACTTAAACAGGAATGCACAGGTGAGCACTATCCAGATGGGAGGGTCAGGGAAGGCTTCCCAGGAGAGGAACTGTCTAAGTGGAAGTCTGCATGTGGGTTGAGGTGAGCCCAGTGAAAGGGGAAGAGGCCATGGAAAGTGTTCTGCACTGTTGGAAGATCACGCAAAGGCCAGGAAGTAAGAAAATCATATTTCTAGACATCTGAAAGTAATATGGCTCTGGTGAAGAAGCAGTGGGTAGACTATGAGAGGACAGCTCCTAAACTTTCTCAATGATCGATTCTTTTCCAGAACCAATAATTTAATAGTGACTTTGAGGTTTCAGAGACAGAAGCTTTGACAACACTAAAAAGAGTATCTTTTTTCAAGAATATATTTAAAACATAGAATTACTAAATGTTAGAGATGGAAAGGAGCCCTCATCTGATGCAATCCCCTTGTTTAACAAATGAGGAAACTGAGGCTCAGAGAGGTTTGATGACTTATCCAAGGTCCCAGCAAGCTTTAATAAATGATTTTGCTTTAATACATGCACAAGTATATTACATTCCTGGATGGGAAGAAAGTACTGTCAAAGTGAATATTTTTTCCAAATTCAGATATGGCATTCATACAACTCCAATTAAAGTGGCAAAAGGATTATTTACAAACAATCCAACAAAATCATTCTAGAAATCAGTGACACTTAAATATTCAAGTCTTTCAGGGTAATTGTCTATTCCATAGTACAGTCTACACAGCAAGGTAGAATGGAAGAGATAAGAACCCTTTCCTTCTAACACACAAGGTACTTTCATATGTTATATCCCACTTTCAATGAGTCCAAGTACATTTTAAGAGCACACTTCCAGGGGAAACGTCTTATCCTTACTACTGTCCTGCAACCCGACAGCTAGCCAGCAAGCTGATGCGCAGGTAAGCCCTGTGATGACCCCTTTAATGAAAGGGGCAGCAAAGGCATCATAAGTCATCCCTGACTCAAAGCCTTCCATTCCAGCCCTTAAAAATATTTACTGTATTAGTTCTTCTTCTTTCCAACTGCAATAAGAATTAACGCTTATATAATGTCTCGCATCCCAGGAGCTCTAAGGGATTGACTAACATAATGGGGCTTAGTACCTTTCCGATTAGCCATGGGAAAATGTCAGTTTTCATTGCTCAGGAAAATTACTGCTCTTCCTCGTAACCTTCCCCCCACCACCCCCTCCACTGCCCCGAGAGCCTAATTCATCATTCTCAGGCCAGGAGAGCAGAGTCCTGCTCTGGAAAAGTAGACTGAGACCTGAACAAGGGGGGGACTTGCCTCAGGGATTGGGAGGCTGTTTCTGAGGGGTGGTGTTTACACAGGGCTCCGACTCCCAACGTGAGCAGTGTTTTGGGAGTTCCATTGTTTAGGGAGCCTCACCCTCCCCGCTGCTGTCCTTGGATCACTGCAGTGTGCCTCACTACTGTGGTTTAAAACCATGAGCTTCCTGTCAGCCACCTTTATGTCTCATGGGTTTGTTTCTGATGCCAAAAGCTCTGTGTGTGTGTGTGTGTGTGTGTGGTTCCTAATTAACAGGGCAAAGGTTGCAGCCTATGGACGACCTCCTTTCAGAACTATGCAATCTCACGTGTAGGGTATCCAAGTACTTTGAAGAAACACATTACTCCTATGGGGATACTAGTACTTTATCCCCTACTCCTTCAGTACTTTTCCATCACTGTACTACAGATGTACTATATGCATATGTAACAATCCAAATGATCTAGCAGATGGAAAGAAAATAATTCATTCAGAAAGCACTTAAGTGATGTCATTCCAAGTCAAATTTCCTAATTTGAAATCAGCCTTTTAAATGCTTAAAGCTATGTATATAGTCCACATGATCTAGCAGGTAGTAGGCACTCAGTAAATATTTAGTCTCTTCCATTGGCAGGGCTATAGCATGAATCAGTTCATCCTTGCATTGATTGGAGGCGGTAAAGTTGGCCTTATTATTTCCACTTTACCACTTTGGAAATGGAGGCTTTGAGAAGTAATGGCCCAAGTTACAGACATATTGGGTGACAGGGTCTGGATATCAACCCATGTCTCCCACTTCCAAATTGAGGGTCTGAAACACCCCACATTGCTCTGACCGTCAGTCCCAGCACCCCTGCCAGGTTTCTCAAGGGTGTGGAGGACTTGGCATCATGAGACTCGACGAATGTGTCCTGTAGCTCATGCACATTTAACAAGCCCTTCCCTCTGACCATTCTGAAGCAGGCAGGGGCAGGAGCCTCCCTGAAGGTGACTTTCCTCTCCAGGGAGACAGTATTTCCATTGTCTCTGCCAGTTGCTTCCCCAGCACCGTCTGTCTGCCGCTTCCTCTGATCTTGCCTGACTACCTTAACTAAGATGCACTCTCTTGCTCCCATTCCCGCAGGGACGCACTTGTACTTCCTTTGGGGTTGTACACTCACTTAACCTTTCTGGCCTTCAGATGATGGACTTGGTCACCTAGGAAGCCTATTGTCTCTCCCAACTCTAAAAACACACGGCCACTCCAAATCAGCATTTCTCAAAGTGAGGTCCACAGACCACCTGCATCATATTCAAGGAAATGTGCTAAAGGCAGATCCCTGGGGCCCCATCAACCCTACTGAAGTACAATCCCTGGGGATGGGACCCTGGAATCTGTGTTTTTAATGAACTCCCCCAACCCCACTCCCACTGTGACTTTCATGCATTACAAAGTCTAGAACCACAGGGTTAGGTGCATATTCATTCCCTGAGAAGGAGTCTGTTTTCATATCGTTCCCCGAGTGAGTGAGGCAGAACCATGCAAGCCTCCTCTGCCAACTACCCAGCTGCTGGTCTGGGTCCAGGTGTGTCCCTGGCTCCATGGCATGCAGGCTGCGGTGAGGGCTTTGCACTATAATCCTGTTTTCACGGAGCCCATCCTGGCCTCTTGCTCACACACCACCTGTGCAGACAGTGACAGAGAAGAACTGAGAATCACAGCAAAGGCTGCAGCCCAACCTTCCTCCCCTCCCTGTCAACAGCCTGGAACCAAGCATGCTGGATGCTAATGACTGCTATTTTGTAACCCAGCTTTTTAAAATGCTGCAATATTAACATCTACCAAAATAATTCAGCCCTCTTGGACAGTGGGGTTGCTTCACCTAAGCAGAAGCACTGATTGAGTTGCCAAAGCCATACACTGTGTGTGTGTGTGTGTGTGTGTGTGTGTGTATCTGTGCGCATGCACAGGTGTGCCCACATTCATGCACTCATACACATATGCACATACTTTACTTTTAATCTACAAAGAATTAAATAAGACAGTATTTAGAAAGTGCTTGAAGAGAGGCTGGTATTTTAAAAAAATGAGTTATGGTTTTGCAAGGTGACGTGATGGATATTCTCCATTTCACTTTCTGGATTACTTCTCTTTCCTGCCCTGGGCCCTGAGAAGAGTAATGCACTACGTGAAAGTGCCCTCCGGCCCTCAGGTCCTCATTAGGCTTGGCCAGTGGGAGGCACCAGGAGAATATTAAAGGATGAGAAGAAAGGGGCAAAATAGTAATTTCCCTGCCAAGCCCTGGTAGGCAGTGACTGGGTTTCTCTCCATGAAGCCTCAGCTCCTGTTGGCTGTCCCCTCTTCTAAGACTAGGTTCCAGTAACATCACCCTTTCCCTGCCCCTTCAGGCCTGGGGGCAGTATTTCAACTGTTTCTAGTGTAGCTGACTTGGGGGTTCACCTTTAATCCTGCTCACACCTTTGCACATAGTTCTTTCATTTATTCTCTCCAGTCAGCCCTCTTGAATATGTACCTGTTTCTTGCCGGGACCTGGCTGATATAAATGATAAGCGCCTGGATTCAATACAAGGGCAATTCTGGAACATGATGACTGTCCTCAGCACTAGACATCTGTCTCCAGTTGCTTGTGGCCCTTAGTTACCCAGTGGGAGAAAAATATTCTTTTCAGTTGTGTGATGTTGGGAAGCATCAGTGTGGTTCCTTCTTCAATGTAAAGCCAGCCCCACTTCTCCCCACCAATCTTCTACCCTCAGCACTCATACCACTCCATCCAAATGCCCACTTTGCAACTTGTTCCATTTGTGGAGACAGCAAAGCTTTGTGTTCCACCAGACTTTAAAATAGATTATCTGCACCAGCTGAGTGACCTTGGGCAAGTTTCTTTCTCAGCATCAGTCACCCCCTTTGAAAAACTGGGAAAAGTTTTCCTTCAAAGAATGCAAAGATGACATTCAAAATCATGAGTATAAAAGTGTGTGCCACAGTTAGACATCCTGATGTAAGTGTGAAGGTCTGTGAGATGTCAGTTTTCTTTGCTCAGGAAGATCTCCAGGGACAGAGATTGCATGGCCTAGTGGAGAAGCCTGACTCACATACATCAGGACAAGTCAAAGGGATTCCCAATCTGTTTTCTGGACAAGATTTACCTTTGACTTCCTGAATGGAACAAGTTGCAAAGGTGGGAATTTGACACAACTGAAAAGAACATTTTTCTCCCACTGGGTAGCTAAGGGCCACAAGCAACTGGTGACAGATGTCCAGTGCTGAGGACCGTCACCATGTTTCAGAATTGCCCTTGTATTGAATCCAGGCATGTATCATTTATATCAGCCAGGTCCCGGCAAGAAACAGGTACATATTCAAGAGGGATGACTGGAGAGAATAAATGAAAGAACCACGTGCAAAGGTGTGAGCAGGATTAAAGGTGAACCCCCAGGTCAGCTACAAGTGCGGGAATGGGAGCAAGAGAGTGCATCTTAGTTAAGGTAGTCAGGCAAGATCAGAGGAAGCGGCAGACAGACGGTGCTGGGGAAGCAACTGGCAGAGACAATGGAAATACTGTCTCCCTGGAGAGGAAAGTCACCTTCAGGGAGGCTCCTGCCCCTGCCTGCTTCAGAATGGTCAGAGGGAAGGGCTTGTTAAATGTGCATGAGCTACAGGACACATTCGTCGAGTCTCACGATGCCAAGTCCTCCACACCCTTGAGAAACCTGGCAGGGGTGCTGGGACTGACGGTCAGAGCAATGTGGGGTGCTTCAGATCCTCAATTTGGAAGTGGGAGACATGGGTTGATATCCAGACCCTGTCCCCCAGTATGTCTGTAACTTGGGCCATTACTTCTCAAAGCCTCCATTTCCAAAGTGGTAAAGTGGAAATAATAAGGCCAGCTTTACCGCCTCCAATCAACGCAAGGATGAACTGATTCATGCTATAGCCCTGCCAACAGAAGAGACTAAATATTTACTGAGTGCTTACTGCCTGCTAGATCGTGTGGACTATATACATAGCTTTAAGCATTTAAAAGGCCGATTTCAAATTAGGAAATTTGACTTGGAACGACACCACTTAAGTGCTTTCTGAATGAATTATTTTCTTTTTTTCCTCATCTGTATCCATATCTTCCCAATGGGACATTTCTGTCAGCAGATCATAAGCTCTTGATTACATGTATTCTGATGTCAACATGTTGTTTCACTTAGAAGCACATAATATATTTACTAAAGTGATATTTCCAGCAGTCTCCATGTCTCTGGGCTTCTTTCATCCTCACAGATCCCCAAATACTAATTCGGCACTTAGACCTACCAGCTTCCTTCCAGGAGCGTCTCAGAACCAACCTGGCTTGGCTCTCCCTTCACAATCTTGGTTCCAGTGCACGTGAAGGCCTCCTTCTCCACCATGAAAGCAGCTCCTTCTGCCTGCTGCTTCCAAAACTCCTAAATTCTCCCCCCTCGCTCTCTGCCTTCATTGCTCAGTCCTGCAACTCACTCTCAGTGACCTCTGCCATCCACACTCATCACATGGACTAACGGAGCCCCTGAGGGTGGTGAAACAACACCCTGCCAGTTTTGCTCATTCCCAGACTAATTCCGCCAGTCACGTACCTGCACAAGGATACTCAGCTGCCTGCAGAGCCCTGGGCTTCTCATCACACCGATTTGCCTAACGATCCCCTCCACTCCAGTGTCTAGTGTTTTTCTGAGGTGATAATGACAACCTACATTTGTGTCAAGCATTATAATTTACAAAGGCTTTGCCAGACCACAATTTGGTATGATTCTCACAGTAATCTCATGGTGGCTATTATCTCTCATTTTACAGATAATAAAACAGGTTTGTCTAACTCAGTGGTTCTCAACCAGAGATGATTTTATTCCCCAGGGAATGTGTGCCAATGTCTGGAGGTATTTTTGGTTATCACATTTTGGAGAGGGGAGACCTACTGGCATCTAGTGGATAGAGGCCAGGGATGCTGCTCAACATCCTGTAATGTACAGGACAGTCTCCACAACAAGGAATTATCTGTCTCAAAGCATCAATAGTGCCAAGCAAGATACTCTGGTCTAATGTCATTTCATTTACTTGTTGAACCAGGATTCTAACCCAGATCTTTGGAGTCTAGGAGCCCCTGCTCTTTTTAGCATCGTGTGCCACTGCTTTCAGGTCCTGCCACTACCTTGGTTAATATCATCTCCTCATTGAGAGAAAAAGACTGATGAATTCAATGAAGTTCCCTTGGTGCTTTGTGCTAGCTATGAAAATTATGGTCAGTTATTAATTCTCTCTGAACCTAATTTTCCTCAACCATAAAATGGTTAGCCTAGAACTGTTGGAAGATTAACTGGTCTGTCACATGTAAAGCACATGGCTGAGTATCCAGCACACAGTAGGTGCACTTTATTCTACCCCTCCCAATCTTTTCTCCTCTCTCTTCTTAACTTCAGCTCTTCCTGAACTTCCTTAACTTTCTCTGCTGCCTGCAGTATGAGCATTTTTAACATTTTAGCTCTCAAGGCTAGCTTCAAATGGCAAAAATGTGGGTTCTATCTTAGGAAAGCAAAGGATCACACAAAGAGAGGCAAGCCTGAGGAAGAGGAGGACAGCCTGGTATACCAGGGCTATTCAAGACCTTCCTCAGCTAAACTGTGAAGCTGGCAAATATTCTTGTTTGGAGGAAAATATGAATGGTTCAGCAGACACTTGCCATCTTTCCTGAGAGTACATATATAAAGACCCTGTATTTTGGCCACATAGCACTGCAGCCAAATCCTAATTATACACAGAAGTTAAAAGGGAAAAAAGAAAGTGGCCCAAAATGGAATCCTCCAATAATTTCCAGTCAATATTTTAGGTTAAGTATCTGTTCATCTGGGGCTACCACCTTCTCCCAGGCACTGGGATGAGCCATGCCTTCTGCCTTTCCAATGGCTTGTCCAGGGAGCCAACAGGTCTTATCCAGATTGCTCTAGTAGATGTAGATCTGCTCTAGAGTGACATCGTGAGTATATACAGTTTTAACTAGCAATGTACAACAGGATCTGCCCCAATCCTAAAGTAACTCGCTCAGAGGGATGTGTTGATTCAAAGGCCTTTGTGGAGGCTCCCCGTTGAGATCAGGCCAAACAGCATATTCAGAATTTCTCAAGAAGGGACTATATGCCTGAGAAGGCTTCCAAGTAGGAATGGATCCAGGCTCTAAAAAGTCTCACCAGAGCAGCTGTGGCTTTCCATAGCTTTCCGAAGAACTTAGGCCTAATAACAAGTATGGGTGAGGATGTAGAAAAATTGAAACACTCATACCCAGCTGGTAGGAATGTAAAATGGTGCAGCTGCTTTGGAAAGCAGCCTAGCAGTTTCTCAAAAAGTTAAAAACAGAGTTACCATATAGCTCCAAAACTCCACTCTTAGGTACACATCCAAGCAAAATGAAAACATACAGCCACACAAAAACTGGCATGTAAATGTTCATAGCAACATTGTTCATAGGCAAACGGTGGAAACAACCCAAATGTCCATCAATTTATGATGGATAAATATCTTGCAGTATGTCCAGACAGTGGAATATTGTTTGACAATAAAAATAAATGAAGTACTGACACATGCTATAACATGGAAGAACCTTGAAAAAATGCTAACTAAAAAAATGATCACAAAAGACCACATATTGAGTGAGTCCTTTTATATGAAATATCCAGATTAGACAAGTTCATAGAGACAGAAAGTAATTTTGTGGTTACCTAGGGCTAAAGGGTTGAGGAAAAATGGAGAGTGATTGCTAATGGGTACAGAATTTCTTGTTGGATGATAAAAATGTTCTAAAATTGATTGTGGTGATGGTGGTAGAACTCTATGAATATACCAAAAGTCATTGAATTATATACCTTCAATGGTGAATTGTATGGTGTATGAAGTATATCTCAATAAAGCTATTAGAAGAAGGAGGAGAAGGAAAGAAAGAAAAGGAGACAAAAAGGAAAAGGAAGAAGAATCAACCAGGCATTGGAATGCTCATTGGCATAGTCTCTCCAAAACATCTCAAGTTCATTACTACTAGGAAGTGAGACATTCCAGTGATTATGCTGTGGGCTCTGGAATAAATATGATTGAGCTGGAGTCAGATAGGCATTAGCATGACTGTACTACTCCTTACCAAGTGACTCCTGAAATTTAAGTAGAGTTTTCTGAGATAACGTGTGTGTAGTGGTTCTACAGCATGCATCAGGCCACCTGAAGGGCTTGCAAAAATGAATATTGCTGGACCCCACCCCAGAATGCCTGATTCAGTAGATCTGGAGTCGGGCCAGAGAATTTGAGTTTCTAAGAAGTTCTCAGGTGATGCTGATGCTGCGGGTCCTAGAACCACACTTTGAAAACTACTGATCTAATACTGAGTTCTTGAAGTTCCCCAGGGCCTACTGAGCATACTTTGCCAACAACAGCAGAAATTCATAGTGCAAATTAGTATGTGTGATTTAATATTAATAACCTTATCAATATTTTATTTGGCAATTATTTTTAAATGTTGATATATAATTAGTGGACTGCAGTTTTGATGAAATGATGAAAGGAATCACAGTCTAGGAATCAGAAGACCTGGGGGTCATGCCCTTCCAGTCCTAGGAAGTTGAACCAAAAAAGTTCCTGACCACAGTTTCCTCATCTGTGAAAAACAAATCCCAATAATGCCTCACTAATATATACAAGGCTGTGAGAAAGATAATATGATAACCTAGTTGAAAATGCATGGTAAATTGCGTATGCATTAAACTTACATTCTTAATGTCTGCTCAGGACAAACAGTCTCTGGGAAACCTCCAGCAATGGGCTGCAAGTCCTCAGTTTCTAGAATCCCCTGAGACACTGCCTGAGTTAGGATGCTATCAACTCTAAGTAACAAGAATCTATACCCAAATTAGACTAAACTCTAAAGATGTTTACTTGTGCACATTACAGGGAGTCTAGCCATGGAAGATGTAAACTGGAAGATAAAAGAGGTCTGCAGAGAATGGGGAACAGGCAGGGCCTGGAAATTGTTGGGAAATGAATGTATGATAAAGATGAGTGCTTACAATGATTTGCATTGTCTCTTGGAGCTCTATAAGTCTTAAGATTACTCATAAGTCATATCCAGAATGCAGGATATAACTCATGAGCATCAGGATGATCCATTTTAAAACCTCTACAGTAGTGGTTCTCAAACTTGGCTTTACATGCAAATCATACAGGAAGGTTTTAAAGGATACTCTTGTCTGGGCCTGGTTCAAAAGCTTCTGATCTGACGGATCTGGGGTGAGCCTCAGACACTGGTGTCTTGCAAAAGTTCCCCAGGTAATTCTTAAGTGCTGACAGGGTTGAGAATAATTGCTGCAGCATATCATAAACCAAAGTGGTTGCCCTAAGCATGGAGGACTCCAGTTGCCAGCACTGGGGATTTACTTAGGGATAGGAGTGATAGGACAGTGGTGCCTAATCTTTTTGGCACCAGGGACCGGTTTCAAGGAAGACAGTTTTTCCACGGACCGGCGGGGGAGGGGGGAGGGGGGCGGGGGCGGGGGAGGGGGGCGGGGGAGCGAGGGAGCTGGGAATGGTTTGGGGATGATTCAAGTGCTTTACATTTATTGTGCACTTTATTTCTATTATGATTACATTGTAATATATAATGAAATAATTATACAGCTCACCATAATGCTGACAGGAGGTGGAGCTCAGGTGGTAATGAGAAACAGCTGTAAACACACATGAATCTGCACTCACTCACCCGCCATTCACCTCCTGCTGTGTGGCCAGGCTCCTAACAAGCTGCAGACCAGTACAGTCCGCAGCCCAGGGGTTGGGGACCCCTGTTATTGGAGAAGGTGGTACTAAAACAAAACTGGGACTCACGCCTATTCAGCCCAGAGCCTCTCCCCCTCCCTTTGATAACTACATCATCAGAGCAAATGACATGCTCGACACACGCACAAATATACACACATGTTTGCTTTCCTCCCATGTGTGACTTTCTCCTTCAAGGTTACCTTAATCTAGGCCTGAATGCCATCTGGTAAATGTGCTATACGTTGACAAGGGGTGGCATTCATAGTGTGATTTTTTTCCCCTGGATCCACATTCCTTTAGGAAAGTGGTTCTTAAACTTTGGTGTGAATAAGAATCACGTGGAAGAATTTTTTAATGTAGATACCTGGGCATTACCTGTGAGGTTATGATTTAGTAGGTCTGGAGTGGAGCCCAGGAATCTGCATTTTAAGAATCTTCACAGGAGCTTGAGAAATCATTGGTCTACAACCACAATTTTAAGAAACTTCCTGAGGGACAGCCCTGATGAAAAATGGGAAATACTACCCATTTAGGAGGTGCCCAAAGGGCTCAAGAAATTTGAACAGCTAAATCACCAAAGAAAACAGACAGATGACCAATAAACACATGAAAAGATGCTCAAAATCATTAGTCATTATGGAAATGCAAATCAAAACCTCACTGCAATACCACTGGAAACCTACTAACTTGTTAAAATGGTTAAAATAAAAGAAACTGCAATTTTTCTGGGAGGGATGCACTATAGCTCAGCACTTTAGAAGTCAGGTAGTTTCTTACAAAGTTAAATATACACTTAATCCAGTACTCTCACTCCTAAGTATTTGCCCAAATGAAGTAAAAATTTCTTCTCACAAAAACCTGTTCATGGATGTTTATAGTAGTTTTATTCATAACTACTAAACACTGGGAAAAAAAAAACAAATGTCTTTCAACTGGTAAATGTATAAGCAGTCTGTAGTACAGCCATACCATAGAATACCACTCAACAGTGTAAAGGAACGAACTATTGACACTAACACACAACAAGATGGATGGATCCAGAAAGCATTTTTCCTAGTAAAAGGAGTCAGAAAAAAGACAACATATTGTATGATTCCATCTATTTGACATCCTGGAAAAGACAAAACTACAGTGACAGAAAGTAGATCAGTGGTTACCAGGGGCTGGGTATTGGGAAGGATTTGACTACCAAAGGGCATAAGGGGACTAGAGGGTTGAGGGAATTGTTCTGTGTCTTGATTATGGTACTGGTTGAATGACTGTATGCTGAACATTAGAAGAGATGAATTTTATTATATGTAAATTATACCTCAACACAGAGGGGAAAACCACCAAAGGATAAAAAGTGGCTTTATTCAAATTAAACTCATGCCGTATTTGACAGCCGAGCACAGTTTCTAGGTGTAGATGGATCCAATTTCAGCAGCTCAGAAGGATGCTTAATTGTAGCGATAATGCCCAACTTATCTCTCCAGGGGCCCATAGTACTTCCATATGTGACTTAAAAATTCCCAGAGTAGCCTGCAAACTGGCATTCCATGCTTATACTCAGGGTTAAAAGATGTTGGGCTGAGAACTTAAAGTAGGTATCTAGCCTTGCAGAAATCTAAATAACTCTGACCCTTCAACCTATTATTTTGGTGTTTTGAAATCACTTTCTGCATATTTGTGTGGTCCTGGAAGGCTGGTTTGGAGAACAAATACAGAGGTTTGCTAGTGGTGGGGGGAGTAGGGAAGAGAGAAGTGAAGTGCTAAGAGATGAGGGACAAATTTGCTCCTTTTTTCAAGTGAATGTTTCTGAGGAGTGTGAAGCCATTTGCTTTTATAATCTATCTGCTAAGTTGTTTCTTCTCTAGGGAGTTTCTTCCATTTGCATGTTCCTTACGTTTTCTTAGAATTCCACCTTAAAACAAACTGAATGTACTTATGGCCAATATCTCCGCGCTGAAAAGTTTTGTTTAAATGATGACACACTGCAGTTGGAGCCTGCTTGCTCACCCACATCTGGAAGCCACATGTCAGCAGCAGCTGTATAAAACCAGCAGCCCAGCAGACATAGGGTGACATTTTTTGCCAGAAACCCAGACAGCATGGACCTCACTCTTCTGTGGGTGCTTCTGCCACTGGTCACCGTGACCTGGGGACAGTATGGTGACTACGAGTACCCATATCAGCAGTACCATGAATATAGTGATGATGCGTGGGTGAATCTGAACCGGCAGGGCTTCAGCTACCAGTGTCCCCATGGGCAGGTGGTGGTGGCCGTGAGGAGCATCTTCAACAAGAAGGAAGGTTCTGACAGACAGTGGAACTACGCCTGCATGCCCACCACTCAGAGCCTGGGGGAGCCTACGGAATGCTGGTGGGAGGAGATCAACAGGGCTGGAATGGAATGGTAAGAGCCAGGGGGCTGCACACAGCCGGTATTATCGCAGCATATCCCTCTCACTGGGGGATGCTTGACGCTCAGGGAACAGCACTTACTAGAGACTGGACAAGTTCTACCAGGAACTTTTCCATTGCATGCTCTGGGTGGGGCAGGGTCACTGCTGAGCAGACTACATTACAGGACAAAAACCCAGAATGGGGGATGTCCATGGCAGATGGACTCCTCTGTGGTTCTGTTCCTTCCAGAAGCAGCCCTACTCTCAGTTTGGTCCAGGACTAGTATGGGTCTGCGAAACGTTTACCAGTTCACCAAAAGTTAAGAACAGAAATTGAAAGTATTTACGGAACCTTATAGCAATTTAATATTGCTGTGACATCCAAGTGACATTTTAGTTTGGTAGTAATTTATTTTGACTGTTTTACAAAAGTATTGGTACCCAATAGTTTGGGGAAGATAAACAATGGGACGTTCATCACAGACAGTTTGAGAAATATTGATGTAGAGCAAACGAGTGGGGAGAGGGGTCAAAGAAGCTTAGGCAAAGAGAAGTGAAATTAAATAGCTCTCTCCTGCCCCGATTAAATGTGTTCTCTCAGTTTTGAGTACCAGGGTCCTTCTCTCTGTCTGAATTTAAAATGGGTTTCATTGCTGGGAAATAGTTTACTAAAGTCTCTTGGGGAGAAGGACTGTTCTCTTCTGACTGGGCTCTGCCATGGTTAATGACATGGAAATGGTCTGAGCCTGTGTCTTCACCATGGGTGTGACTGTCTCACCCTAGTATTTGGTCAGAGCCCATCCTAGGAGCTATGGTCTGTGAGGCCAGATAATCACAGCAGCCAGGATGAAAGCAGGACCACTGGGTGGGTCGGGGGAATGGGTGGAAGCAGACCCTGTGGAAGGCTGGCCTGGGAAAGAGGAAGCCCACCTGGCAGGCTGCTGTTATGGTAACTGTAGAGAGAAGATTCTTTGAGGACTCCCAGCATGCATGTGGTGTAATGGGGGTTAGGGATGGTCAAGCACAAAACTCTGAGGGCCACTCCAGCAGCACACAGAACAATGATGGGAGATCAAGAGGAAAAGAATGATGGGTGGAGGGGACCACTCAGTAATAAAAACAGCGGCCATTGATTGAGTGCTTACCCTGAGCAAGCACCATGCTGGGTGATTTATATGGATTATCTCATTTAATGCTCAAAACAAAGTTCTAAGTTATTTTATAGGTAGACAGAACACAGTCTAGAGATCAGGGGTTTCCTCAGCTGGGAAGTGGTAGACCAAGGATTTGGATCCAGTGAGTCTCAGCTCCAAAGTGTATGTGCTTAGCCCTGGTGATGGATGAGACAGACTTGAGTGTCTGCTCCCTCTGCCCAGTGTGGGCTCAGTCAGCACAGCCAGGGCCACAGGACTGGACTCAGGGCAGTTCTTCATCCTGAGGACGGAGGGCTCTGCAAATCACAGCAGAAGCCAGCCCTGGAGGGATTGGACCAGCTTAATTACTACCATGACTGAGGAGGGGCTCAGCCAGCCTGTGGAAGGGATGGAGAGAGGGTCACACAGGCAGCTTCAGGTCAGGGGCCCCATTATTGGGCCTTTCTCATCCCCCCCCCAACTGCCTCTAGTGAGCAGATTTAATTATTCAAAACCCCTTCTGACACATGGCTGACTCAGAATCCAGCCTCACCTCAATGATTGACAGTCTCCAGTGGTTCCCTGTAGCCAGGCCAGTTGCCTGGCACAGAGCATGGGGATGCCCAAATTACAACTGTCTGTCTAGTCCTCCAACTTAGGGGGCTATTATATGGGTGGGGCCCCTTTCTAATGTTCCCCTTGTAGAGCCACAACAAAACACACTCAGATGATTTCTTAAGCCCCAAAGGAAGAGCCCTGGGCTCTGAATCAGGAGGCCTGGATTTAGATCCTTGTTCTAAAGACAACTTGCCGGGTGACCTTGAACCATGGGTTCAGCTGTCTAGGCTCCCACCTAATTTGGAAAGTGAGAGGTCAGACTGAATGATCTCGCAAGGCTCCATGGCTCCAATTCTCTTCCCTCTGCTTGGCTCTGAAAAGACAGTTGGATTTTTCTTTCATTCTGTTGATTCTTGCGTTTACCCCTGCTAGGGAGAGAAGGCAAATTATGTTTAGTTTCAAACTTGCCAGGGTGTGACTGGTTTGTCATTAACTCCCAAACTATTTGAAGAAAAGTATGAGAGGGAGTAGAAATGATATGATTTTGTTTGACCAATGCGAGTCGAATGAGAAACTGACAGGCACGATCTCTCTTCCACCTTCTCTTCTTCCACATTTTTGAGTATGCGGAGTCAAATGATATTTTTTTCTTTCTCCCTTTCCACCCTCTGTTTTCTCATCTCCTCCTCCATCAATCACAGAGTAAAAAATGTACAAACATGAAAAACAGTAGGACTCAGCTGCCCCAGAACTGATCCCAATTATCCCAGAGGCATTTTTGTTGGATGATTATTGCTTTGAATTTAGACTCCAGCCTCAGTGAAAAATCTGGAAGGAAAGAAATTGCTCATAAACTGGGGAGCAGTTATATCTTCCCGTTGGCTGCAGGGTCTTAATCTGTTCCGGAGGAAGAGTTGACAGTTTTGTGCAATTTGGCTGCCTTGTATAACTACATTAGCTTGCAGGCTTATTTTAAAAGGGGACGAGGAATCTTGAACACAGATGCGACAACAGTACATAGGGTCTGCTAAAGACACTTGCTAATTGGAGCACAGTCTTTAAAAAGTGTTTCCGTCATGGCTGAGTGACTTGTAACACTGCTGTTTGGCTAGGGTTTCTCTGTTGAAAATCACTTCTTCAGTAGGCAGATTCTGAAGTGTGCATGCTGGTCGCTCACTAACAACTGCTTGGAGGCTTTACCTGGGTTCCATGAGTGGCATTTTGCCATCTCAGAGCATGCCTCAGTTGTTCTTGGGGAGTCTTCTCAAACCTGGGTTGACCCAGGCTGTAGGACATGTGGGTCCTGTGTGGAACAAGATGAAACTGGAATTTTCTAGTGAGGCTGAGCTGGAGTGTGGTGGAAGGGGCTCTGGTCTTAGAATCAGGAAACTTTGATTTGCAGCTCCTGTTTCTATCATCTCTGAGTTCTGTGGTCTTGGGCATTCAGTTTCTCATTCTGGAAAAAAAGAAAAGAGTGTGACACCCACCTCACAAGCTGTTAGAGGGTGTTACCGTGATGCTTACAGGATAAAGTGTAGGAGAACTCTAAAACAAATCTAAATCTAAAACAAATTCCTGGCACATCATGGACAGTCAATAAAGATTTTGTGAATCTGAAATTTGATGAGGCTAATTTGAGGCAAACCAGCTTTACATGGAATCTGAATTCAGAAGAAGAGCATTCAGTATATTGGCATCTGCTTTTTCCCCAGGGCTTCAAAGAATTCCCAAGAAGGTATTTCAAAATGGCAGCTTGTTTTAGAGCTAATTATTTGAATTTATGAATTTACCAAAGATAAGTCACATGATAGAGAAGAGGAAACCATGTTACTTCCACAACATTCAAAAATCATGAGCTACTCCAAATTTTGGCAGTTGTATCCTTGGCTAAGGTACAAGCCCACATAAGAGCATATAATTCAGCCTGTTAGGCTGAAGTAGCCATAGATAAAGGTACTGCCTCAACAATACCAAAAGAAGTTGCAATAGCATACTCAGCACAATATTTGCCATTGTCACCTTTTAAATAAGAACTACTAGTGAACCATGAATAGTCAACATTACCCAAAGAATTTCCTACAGATCATTTACAAGGAGTCAGTAGGTGATCCATCAGTGTTAAGCAGTCAAGAGGAACTTCATCAGTGACAGAGGGGAGAAGAGTAGCAGAATTAAGATTATTACAACATAAAAGAGTGATGTGAGGAACAGCTAACAGAAGGACTTCTTATGAAGTGAGGCAGCTGAGAAATGTTGGGTGTGATGAGAATTTTCAGGAGAGCTTCTACTGAAATGGTTAAATGGTCCTGGACAAACCTCAACTCTAAGTCCTTAGGTTTTCTCACCAGTAAAATAAGAGCATTACAGGGACTAGTTAAGGGACAGTGAGGCCTTGAGCCTTGTAATCTTCTAAGATGGTTTTTATGCCTTGAAGGGCTTCTTTACTTACAGGATATTGATTCACTCTGGGAAGAGGTTTTAAAAGATCTATGTGAATCTTGATGGGAGGTGGGCTGTGAATTTTCCCAATATCAGCTGTAGATTTTTCCCATAAGGGGGTTGGTAGTTGATTCAATAGGGGCAGGTGATGAGTGTTTCCGGAATAAACTCTAGTGCCATCAAAAACAAAGCAAATAAAAGATGTCAAAGAGTCACTTAATTCACCTGGTTGGCTGCTTTGATAACTACTGTCAATTCTAGAATTGCTTTCTCCTTTTGGGAGAAAGAAAGTTCTATATTCTTCTCTAAGAAGTATTGACCTAATAAATGGATGGGCAGAGAAACTAAGGAGAAAGGGGTATGTGTCTTTCAAAGGGCCTAAACAGAAGGCAATATGTTCAAGGACAGAAACCTCTTGAGGTTTATTAGAGATCCCTACTATTTGAATTGTTTTAATGCTACAAGGCAAGGAGTGATTGATAGTAGAGGGGTTGAGTACCAGGAGTGTGGCTCCAGTGTCAGTGAGGTCTGGAAGAGATTTATCCCCCATCTGGAGAAACGTTCTTCAAGTCAGTTAAGAGGGAGGGTTGGGAAGAGCTCCTACAGTTCCCAGGAGCTTAGTCACTGAGAACCAGGAGGATGTTAGAAAAGGCTGATTAGAGGGCTGAAGGCACCTAAAGCACTTACATTTGTAGCAAATTCTTTTCCAGTGTCCTGGCTTTTTGCAATAATAGCAGAAACTCGGGGTGGATGGGGGGTCATTTAGGGGCCTTCGCTTGCTGGAGTTGAAGGTTAAGATTTTGTCAGTCTTCCTTTTAGGTGACTCATTTAAAGTATGAGAGAGCTGGTTTATCAGATTAACTAAATCTGGAGTGGACAAATTTTCCTGTTCCGTCCTGGTCCTTTTTACCAGAAGGGAGATGTTCTGGGTCAGCCTATTACTAAACATAGAGTTACAAGCTACATGGGTGGAATCAACATCTGAAGAAAGACCAGAATTTGCTTTAAGAATAATATGAAATCGATTGTAATAGTCATAAACAGGTTCATCAGATTTTTGTGTGCAAGCCTGAATTTTGTTCAACAGGCTTTGGAAAAGCCCTAGGAATTCCTCAACGAAGTCACTTATTGATTGCCTGAGCCTGATCATGTAATAAGTTAGTGGGCTGGTCTCATGGTTGTAATTCTAGAGAACTGTCGGGCTTTCCTGTACTAACAGTTTTCATTCAATGCTGGGCCTGGCCTTCACCTACAAGCATTTGAACAAACTGATGTTAAGTCGTAGAAACCAGGTTGATAAATCTGAATGACTATATTAATTCAGCAAATCTGTGAGGATCTCCAGTTACTTTGGGCGAATCTCTGACCATGACTCGCAGTTCAGCATTAGTCCAGGAAATATAAGAAATTAAGGGTTTAGCCTCTGGATCCCCCAAAGGCTTAATTTTAAAGGGATAGGTTCTGATAAGTTCAGAGGACAAGGGAGTGGAGAGAGTTTCAGAGAAAAGGGGAAGTCTGGCAAGAGAATTAGTATTGGGGAACTGGGGATGTAAGGGAGGTGTAGTCAGGCAAAAAGAAGGGAAGGGGGAAGCTGGCACTGGAAGTGGGGCCTGATCAGGAGGAGGAGTGAGATAAGATGGTGCTGGAGATGGAGCCTGAGACAGAGAAGCCAAGGAAGAAGAGCCTGAGGCTTTGGGAGCCATGTTACCTTTCTTTAATTGTTTACCTTAGTTCATCTTAAAATCTTATTTTGCAAGATGCAATTAAATTTGTCCCCTGCTGATAAAGTTTGGAAGCCTAAAAATACCAATCGAAATAGGCATTCCATTTAGTTTTGGAAATTTTAGAGCTATGGTTGTCCAATTTGGTTTTAAGAAAAGTACATTTAGGGATTTCAAAATTTCCTCATAATGGTCATTGATATTCTAAATTGCTTTCAGTTAGGTCAATCCAGTTTGGTTAGACATGCACATGAAGAAGGACCTTGGTTTTCAAACATAAAATGGGCCAGGATCCCTGTAGGAAAGGAGTGCCCTCAAAATGTTTAGATAACTGGGATCCTATTTCTCAGAGCTTTTTCTCTAGAGTAAAATAATTCTTTTCAAACAACTTAAGCAGCTCAAATAGCTCAAACAGCCTGCAGGCCTAATACCAGCCAGTTCTAAGGGAACAGTCTAGTCTTGGAAGAGCCAGGCAGGAAGCTGCTCAGCACAGTTCCAATAGAACAGTCCCTATTCCTGAAGGAATGGGCTGATGGCTAGCCAGTTCAAGCTGGATCAGTCTGATTTCAAAAATCAGGCCAAAGTGCCAAATGAGTAGTTGCATACAGAACAAGGTCTTAACCAAAAGAAAGATGAAACCTTAAAACAGATCCCAAATAAAACCTGGAGAGCTTCAAAACTCAAAGAGAGCGAAGCTCAGATCCAGGAGAAAGACTTGCCTTCAAACCCCAGGGTCAGTTAGAAAAGCAGTGAGCAACAATGAGCTCAATGTGGTACCACACCTGTTTGCTTATAAGCCTCAGAGTAATCGGGGGTCTTCACTGGACCCCCATATGGAACAACAAAATGTTGACCTAAGACAAATAGACGGCCAGTTATAACTCCAGAAAAAAATGGGTTTATTTGGAGGAGCAAAGAATTGCAATTTGGGGTCTACAACTATAGTGAGGCATGCACAAGTCCCCCGCAAAATGGAGAGGAGAAAACTCTTATAGAGGGGAAAAGGAAGTTGGGAGGGCCTATATTAAACAAAGTTCATGGCTTTTCATTGGTTGTGTTATGACAATCTCTCATTGGCTGAGCTCTTGCCAGGCAAGAAGAGGAAGTCTTTCTTCTTCTGTTGGGCTCTGCTATCTTTGAAGAGTATGAGAGCACCCATTTCTGGTCTCCTGACTCTAATTGAGGTTTCTGCTTATTAATTTTTTTACAGTAGGAACTCAGTTTTCCATAATCTGATTCTAACTGAGACCAAGGTTCTGTCTAGTACGGAGCAATCCGTCCTGATTCATTATTCTGATCGTTCAGTACGCACAGTGCTCACCTCTTCAGAGAAGTTTTCCCAGACCACCTCCTCTAAACCAACGTCTCTCACACTCTACTCCCCAAACTGTGTTACGTTTCCTGCAGTGCTCTTGTCATTACATGATTTGTATTTATAGTTTGTCCCCTGCAGATTATAAGCTTCATGAATATAGGGACTTTGTCTCATTCACCACTGTATAGAATATTGCCCAGCACTAGAATAATGCTGGCACATAGTGGGCCCCACTAAATATGTAGCAAAAGACCAAATAAGACTAGTTAGTGCATCGAGCAGCCCACAGTGCCCTCAACAAAGAAGCCTGAGATCTTCCTGCAAGGGAATCCATTTTGCTTACATTTTTAAATTTAATTTTTTATTTTATATTGGAGTATAGTTGATTTACAACGTTGTGTTAGTCTCAGGTGTACAGCAAAGTGATTCAATTATACATATACATATATCCATTCTTTTTCAAATTCTTTTCCTATATAGGTTATTACAGAATGTTGAGTAGAGTTCCTTGTGCTGTATAGTAAGTCCTTGTTGATTATTTTCTATATAGTAGTGTGTATATGTTAATCCCAAACTCCTAATTTATCCCTCCCCCAGTACATATATATAGTGGAATACTACTGAGTCATAAAAAAGAATGAAATAATGCCATTTGCAGCAACATGGATGGACCTAGAGGTTATCATACTAAGTGAAATAAGTCAGACAGAGAAAGACAAATATCATATGATATCACTGATATGTGGAATCTAAAAAAATGATACAAATGAATTATTTACAAACAGACAGACTCACAGACTTCAAAAACAAACTTATGCTTACATTTTTGATTCTCAATATTCCAGTGTCTATAATATGGAGCTCAATTTTATTGTACACATCTCATTTTGGCTTCTTGCATTCACCGCCATGCAGGATGGTCTTTTTTGGTCTTCTTTCTTGCATTCACCACCATGCAGGATGGTCTTTTTTGGTCTTTTTCCTGAAGTTCTCCAAACCATGCGTAGAGGATGGCTGACACACTTGTTACCTCAGGATAAATTCTTTATTAGGTTTCCATTATCCCCCAAATCTTAATGTCCCAATATGCTTTTAAAAACACAATAGTAAAACTTTTCATTGCAAAAGCCATATGGGCTAAATGCTACATGGTATCCTGGTTTAGATCCTGTAAGAGAAAAAGTGCATTAATGGAAAACCTGGTAAAACCTAAATGAAGTCTGGAGTTTAGTGGTGTACAATGTTAATTTCTTAGTGTTCATAAAGGCACCAGAGTGATGAAAGATAACTTTAGGGTAAGCTAGGTGAGGGGCATACATGAATCCTATGTATTATCTTTACAAATCTTCTGTATCTAAAAAATTATTTCAGAATTAAAAGATTAAAAAATAAGGATGCAGGCTGGTAGAGTACATATTGGGAGTTTAAAAGGCAGAGCGTAACAGAATCACAAAATCTCAGCACTGGGAGGGATCTCATGTAAAATCTAGAACAACCTCCCTACATCATAGATTAGGAATTAAAGCCAAGAGTGAAGCAATTGAAAAAGCAACAAAACAGGTACCTTAAGTATAAGTGCTATTATCTTAATCCTAATTGATATGGTGCTTTATAGTTTATAAAGTATTCCTCATTCATACATTCATTTGCTTATTCATTCACTACCAAATGTTTATTATCACAAACTTTGCCAGACTCCAAGATTATGAAGGTAAATAACATACAGTCTATGCCCTTGTGCTACTCATGGCCTAATCTTATTTGATCTTCACAATAATACTGCAAGGCAGCATTACTATTTTCCCCATTTTATACATGAAGGACCGTGGTTCAGAAGCACTAGGAGACTTGCCTGCTCATAGCTAGTGCAGAGGTGGAACCTAAGCCCCAGTGCTGATGCCACAGTGCTGCCAGTGAATATTAAATGTTGATGGTATTTTTGGTCTTGAATAAAGTTGTAGTCAGTTCTGGGCTATAGAAGATATCACATCTATGTAAGATTGACTTCTGAGGGAAACAAGGCTGAGTGTGGGAGAATAGAGTTATAGCAGATCTAGGATTCTTGCCAACTTTCCATCTTGGTCACTGTTCTGAGATCTAGGAATCAATTGTCTGAGGGAACTAGGGCTTTGCAAAATGGCTCTTGGCTGTGCTCATAAGGATGGTAAACTTTAACTCCTCCCAGTAGGGGATTTGCTTCTGTCTGCATACTTGTCAGATATAATATTCCTAATGAATAAGAGATTTCCACAGAGTTAGGATACCTTTCTCTCTCTCTCTCTCTCTCTCTCTCTGTGTGTGTTTCTTCAAGGTATCTTGAAGTAATGGAAGGAATATGGACTTTGGAGACAAACAGAACAGTTCTCAAAATGCAGCCCCACTACTAACTTTAGGCAAGTCATGTCAACTTTCTAAGCCTCAGCTTCTACTTCTACAAAGACAATGCCCCAGAATTGTTATGAGAATTAAATGAGATAATATATATGTATTATTGGCTGTGTGTCCTTTGGGGAATTACTTAACCTCTCTAAACCTGAGTTTCCTTATCCATCAAATGGTGGTGGTGGTGGGGAACTGATTGTCCAAGCCCATTTCACGGGATTGTTTTGGTGATTAAAATAATTAATGCAGGTATAGTGCTTAACACAATGCCTGGCACATGGTAAGTCCTTTATAAGAGTTATTTATCCTTACTATTATGACTACTCTCTGGAAACTGAAACTCAAAGAGAGAAATATCACACAGTTGGTAAATTATAAAGCTGGAGTTGAAATATACAAATTGCTAGATTACAAAGACCACTGATAGGTACCATTTTGTTTTGGGAACATATAATTCAGTATACATATTAAGTGTACAATATGAATGTCAAATATTTTTCACATTTCAGATAACAGAGTGGTAGTATTAGATCTCTTGGTTAACAGATATTGTAAATAATTGACTTCAGGAGCTCCTGTGGTTAATTAAGCCTGAAATCCCTGCATGACCTGGAATAGTTCTCAGGCCAAAAGTGATCTCAGGACATAAATACATCTCATAATATAACCTGGATCTTCTCAGAGGCCTTTGGGTTAGCCTCTACTGCTTGTATTTTTCTAAAACAGGGCAGGAGTTTGTGTTTTGGGAAGAATTGCTATTTCTCCCTTGTCCTGTCCTATGGCTTTCTATCCAGAGAAGCTGTTCAGCAGTTCATTTCTGATTCACCATCTTGAAACCTGCTAGATACTAGCAGAATTAAAACCCGACATGGAGAAGATAGCAGAACTCTTACCCAGGTGTGGGCAGGAAGAAAGCAGACTGCATATAACTCAGCATTATTTAAAGAGACTGTTCATACCCCCATCATTGTGGCAGGGGGACCAGTAATCAGTGGTACAGTGTTTACCTTCAAAACCCCTGCACTATCTCACGATGAGATGGTTCAGAGATAGTATATGTTAGGTGAAATGTGTGATAGTGACATCAACGTGTCATGACAAAGAAAAATCAGCAAGAGTTAGAATTGTCAAGAAAGGAAGATTTCTTGGAGCAGGTGAGCTTCAAATTATATTTTATTATCTACTTTCTGAGGCTAATATTACTGCCCCACTGGAAGGGTTCAACCTTGATAATTTCTAATGTAGGCTCCAACAGAAAGTGTTTTGTGGAGACTAGGATGTAGCTTCTCTTTCCATTTAATTGCAAATATTTATGATAATAGTAATAATAACAACTACTACCTTTCCTGCCTTCCTGCCTCTTTTTGTTTTTAAACATCTTTATTGGAGTATAATTGCTTTACACTGTTGTGTTAGTTTCTGCTGTATAACAAAGTGAACCAGCTATATGTATACATATACCCAATATCCCTTCCCTCTTGTATCTCCTTCCCACCCTTCCTATCCCACCCCTCTAGGTAGTCACAAAGCACCGAGCTGATCTCCCTGTGCTATGCAGCTGCTTCCCACTGGCTATCTATTTTACATTTGGTAGTGTATATATGCCCATGCCACTCTCTCACTTTGCCCCAGCTTACCATCCCCCTCCCCGTGTCCTCAAGTCCATTTTCTACATCAAATCTTTATTCCTGTCCTGCCCCTAGGTTCATCAGAACCAATTTTTTTTAAGATTCCGTATATATGTGTTAGAATACAGTATTTTTTTTCTCTTTCTGACTTACTTCACTCTGTATGACAGACTCTAGGTCCATCCACCTCATTACAAATAACTCAATTTCGTTTCTTTTTATGGCTGAGTAATATTTCTTTGTATATATGTGCCACATCATCTTTATCCATTCATCTGTCGATGGACACTAACGTTGCGTCCATGTCCTGGCTGTTGTAAAAAGTGCTAAAATGAACATTGTGGTACATGACTCTTTTTTTATTATGATTTTCTCAGGGTATATGCCCACTAGTGGAATTGCTGGGCCAAAGAATAGTTCTATTTTTAGTTCTTTAAGGAAACTCCATACTGTTCTCCGTAGTGGCTGTACCAATTTACATTCCCACCAACAGTGCAAGAGGGTTTCCTTTTCTCCACACCCTCTCCAGCATTTATTGTTTGTAGGTTTTTTGATCATGGCCATTCTGACCACTGTGAGGTGATACCTCATTGTAGTTTTGATTTGCATTTCTCTAATGATTAGTGTTGTTGAATACTTTCATGTGTTTGTTGGCTACCTTTACATCTTCTTTAGAGAAATGTCTATTTAGGTCTTCTGCCCATTTTTGGATTGGGTTGTTTGTTTTTGTGATATTGAGCTGCATGAGCTGCTTGTAAATTTTGGAGAAAAATCCTTTGTCAGTTGCTTCATTTGCAAATATTTTCTCCCATTGCCTTTCTGTCTTGTTTATGGTTTCCTTTGATGTGCACAAGCTTTTAACTTTCATTAGGTACAATTTGTTTATTTTTGTTTTTATTTCCATTTCTCCAGGAGGTGGGTCAAAAAGGATCTTGTTGTGATGTATGTCATAGAGTGTTCTGCATATGTTTTCCTCTAAGAGTTTTATAGTGTCTGGCCTTATATTTAGGACTTTAATCCATTTTGAGTTTACTTTTGTGTATGGTGTTAGGAAGTGTTCTAATTTCATTCTTTTACATGTAGCTGTCCAGTTTTCCCAGCACCACTTATTGAAGAGGCTGTCATTTCTCCATTGTATATTCTTGCCTCCTTTATCAAAGATAAGGTGACAGTATGTGCGTGGGTTTATCTCTGGGCTTTCTATCCTGTTCCATTGATCTATATTTCTGTTTTTGTGCCAGTACCATACTGTCTTAATTACTGTAGCTTTGTAGTATAGTCTGAAGTCAGGGAACCTGATTCCTCCAGCTCCATTTTTCATTATCAAGATTGCTTTGGCTATTCAGGGTCTTTTGTGTCTCCATACAAATTTTAACATTTTTTGTTCTAGTTCTGTAAAAAATGCCATTGGTAATTTGATAGGGATTTCATTGAATCTGTAGATTGCTTTGGGTAGTAGAGTCATTTTCACAATGTTGATTCTTCCAGTCCAAGAACATGGTATTTCACTCCATCTGTTTGTATCATCTTTAATTTCTTTCATCAGTGTCTTATAGTTTTCTGCATACAGGTCTTTTGTCTCCTTAGGTAGGTTTATTCCTAGATATTTTATTCTTTTTGTTGCAATGGTAAATGGAAGTGTTTCCTTAATTTCTCTTTCACATTTTTCATCATTAGTGTATAGGAATGCAAGAGACTTCTGTGCATTAATTTTGTATCATGCTACTTTACCAAATTCATTGATTAGCTCTAGTAGTTTTCTGGTAGCAACTTTAGGATTATCTATGTATAGTATCATGTCATCTGCAAACAGTGACAGCTTTACTTCGTGTTTTCTGATTTGTATTCCTTTTATTTCTTTTTCTTCTCTGATTGCTGTGGCTGAAACTTCCAAAACCATGGAGAGTGGGCAACTTTGTCTTGTTCCTGATCTTAGAGAAAATGGTTTCAGTTTTTCACCATTGAGAACGATGTTGGCTGTGGGTTTGTCATACATGGCCTTTATTATGTTGAGGTAGGTTCCCTCTATGCCTACTATCTAGAGAGTTTTTATCATAAATGGGTGTTGAATTTTGTTGAAAGCTTTTTCTGCATCTATTGAGATTATCATATGGTTTTTACCTTTCAGTTTGTTAATATGGTTTATCACATTGTTTGATTTGCATATATTGAAGAATCCTTGCATTCCTCGGATAAATCCCACTTGATCATGGTGTATGATCCTGTTTATGCGCTATTGGATTCTGTTTGCTAGCATTTTGTTGTGGATTATTGCATCTATGTTCATCAGTGATATTGGCCTGTAGTTTTCTTTTATTGTGACAACTTTGTCTGTTTTTGGTATCAGGGTGATTGTGGCCTCATAGAATGAGTTTGGGGTTCCTCCCTCCGCTATATTTTGGAAGAGTTTGAGAAGGATAGGTGTTAGCCCTTCTCTAAATGTCTGATAGAATCATCTGTGAAGCCAGCTAGTCCTGGGCTTTTGCTTGTTGGAAGATTTTTAATCACAGTTTCAATTTCAGTGCTTGTGATTGGTCTGTTTATATTTTCTAGCTCCTCCTGGTTCAGTCTTGGAAGATGTTTTTCTAAGAATTTGTCCATTTCTTCCAGGTTGTCCATTTTATTAGCATATAGTTGCATGCACTAATCTCTCATGATCCTTTCTATTTCTGCAGTGTCAGTTGTTACTTCTTTTTCATTTCTAATTCTGTTGATTTGAGTCTTCTCCCTTTTTTCCTTGATGAGTCTGGCTAATGGTTTATCAATTTTGTTTATCTTCTCAAAGAACCAGCTTTTAGTTTTATTGATCTTTGCTATTGCTTCCTTCATTTCATTTTCATTTATTTCTTATCTGATCTTTATGATTTTTTTACTTCTGCTAACTTTGGTGGGTTCTTTGTTCTTCTTTCTCTAATTGATTTAGGTGAAAGGATACATTGTTTATTTGAGATTTTTATTGTTTCTTGAGGTAGGATTGTATTCCTACAAACTTTCCTCTTAGAACTGCTTTTGCTGCATCACATAGGTTTTGGGTTGCCATGTTTTCATTGTCATTTGTTTCTAAGTATTTTTTTTATTTCCTCTTTCCTTTCTTCAGTGATCTCTTGGTTATTTAGTAATGTATTGTTTAGCCTACATCTGTTTGTATTTTTTTACATTTTTTTCCTGTAATTGATATCTAGTCTCATAACATTGTGGTCGGAAAAAATACTTGATATGATTTCAGTTTTCTTACATTTACTGAGGCTTGACTTGTGACCCAATATATGATCTATCCTGGACAATGTTCCATGAGCACTTGAGAAGAATGTGTATTCTGTTGTTTTTGGATGGAATATCCTATAAATATTAATTAAGTCCATCTTTTTTAATGTGTCATTTAAAGCTTGTGTTTCCTTATTTATTTTCATTTTGGATGATCTGTCCATTGGTGAAAGTGGGGTGTTAAAGTCCCCTACTATTGTTGTGTTACTGTCACTTTCCCCTTTTATGGCTGTTAGCATTTGCCTTATGCATTGAGATGCTCCTATATTGGGTGCATAAATATTTACAATTGTTATATCTTCTTCTTGGATAGATCCCTTGATTGTTATGTAGTGTCCTTCTTTGTCTCTTGTAATAGTCTTTATTTTAAAGTATATTTTGTCTGATATGAGAATTGCTATGCCAGCTTTCTTTTGATTTCCATTTGCCTGGAATATCTTTTTCCATCCCCTCACTTTCAGTCTGTATGTATCCCTAGGTCTGAAGTGGGTCTCTTGTAGACAGCATATATACAGGTCTTATTTTTGTATCCATTCAGCCAGTCTATGTCTTTTGGTTGGAGCATTTAATCCATTTACATTTAAGGTAATTATCAATATATATGTTCGTATTACCATTTTCTTAATTGTTTTATGTTTGTTTTTGTAGGTCCGTTCCTTTTGTGTTTCCTGCCTAGAGAAGTTCCTTTAGCATTTGTTGTAAACCTGGTTTGATGCTGCTGAATTATGTTAGCTTTTGCTTGTCTCTAAATGTTTTAATTTCTTTGTTGAATCTGTATGAGATCCTTGCTGCGTAATTTTGGTTGTAGGTATTTCCCTTTCATCGCTTTAATTATCTCCTGCCATTCCCTTCTGGCTTGAAGAGTTTCTGCTGAAAGGTCAGCTGTTAACCTTATGGGGATTCCCCTATAAGTTATTTGTTTCTTTCCCCTTGCTGCCTTTACTATTTTTTCTTTGTATTTAATTTTTGATAGTTTGATTTTATGTATCTTGGCATGTTTCTCCTTGGATTTATCCTATATGGGACTCTCTGTGCTTCCTGGACTTGGATGACTATTTCCTTTCCCATGTTAGGGAAGTTTTCAACTATAATCTCTTCAAATATTTTCTCAGACCCTTTCTTTTTCTCTTCTTCTTCTGGGGCCCCTATAATTCAAATGTTGGTGTGTTTAATGTTGTCCCCGAGGTCTCTGAGACTGTCCTTAATTCTTTTCATTCTTTTTTCTTTATTCTGCTCTGCAGTAGTTATTTCCACTATTTTATCTTCCAGGTCACTTATCCATTCTTCTGCCTTAGTTATTCTGCTATTGATTCTTCCTAGAGAATTTTTAATTTAATTTGTTGTGTTGTTCATCATTTTTTGTTTGCTCTTTAGTTCTTCTGGTTCCTTGTTAAATGTGTCTTGTATTTTCTCCATTCTATTTCCAAGATTTTGGATCATCTTTACTATCATTACTCTGAATTCTTTTTCAGGTAGACTGCCTATTTCCTCTTCATTTGTTTGGTCTGGTGGATTTTTATCTTGCTCCTTCATCTGCTGCATATTTCTTTCTTCTCATTTTGTTTAACCTAATGTTTTTTGGGTCTCCTTTTCACAGGCTGTAGGTTCATAGTTCCTGTTGTTTTTGGTGCCTGCCCCTAGTGGGCAAGGTTGGTTCAGTAGGTTGTGTAGGCTTGCTGGTGGAGGGGACTGGTGCCTGTGTTCTTGTGGATGAGGCTGGATCTTGTCTTTCTGGTGGGCAGGACTGTGTCCAGTGGTGTGTTTTGGGGTGTCTGTGACCTTATTGTGATTTTAGGCACCCTCTCTGCTAATGGGTGGGGTTGTGCTTTTATCTTGCTAATTGTTTGGCATTGGGCTTCCAGCACTGGAGTTTGCTTGCTGTTGGGTGGAGCTCAGTCTTAGCATTCAGACGGAGATGTCTGGGAGAGCTCCTTTCCTGCCATTTCATAATAAACTTTGTGCTATGCTCTGGGGTAGACACGACATATAGCATCTCTTTAATCTTCATGTAATACTATCAGGGTAGAAATTATCATCTCCATTTTGCGCAAGTAGGTATAAATGTCAACAGAAAGGACAAGATGGGGAATGGAGTCATTCTGTTGGGGCTTAAGAGAGAAATCCAGAACTTTTAAAGCTCCTTTAAGTAGGTAAACGTGCTCCCAAACTGGTTTGCCTCTGCCCCTTGCCATTTCACTGCCCCACCATCCCAAGCCAGTCTCTTGTTTCTCTTCTCTGCCTTTACTACCAATCTACTTCTCTCCAATATCTGTATTGTTCGGTGTCTCTTATTGGCACAGTTGTCTGGAAAGGATTGCAGACCAAGTACAGCACCAGACATAGAGTAGGTTCTAATGACTATTTGTTGAAAGACTTAACAAACATTCTGAAATTCTGTGACCCATGTTATAAATGTCTGATAGCAACTGAAAGGATTATTCTGAGGAAAATAGAATTTACAGGAGTCAAACTTTACTCTAAAAGAATGAGTCCACCTTGGTGGAATTTAAACCCTCATCAAGCTGGGTTGGGAGAGAAACACTGGGGAGTAAGAGCTTTGCCACATGGTCTCCCGGTCACATGGAGTGGCCACCAGCCTGGATGATGATCAAAGCTGCTCTTATTCCATATTTGCTGTGGAGCTGAAGACTGGCTAGCAGTCCTGGAAACACGTCTGTATGTTTATAGAGCTGGAAGAAAGATACCAGCACAACCAGCCCACCCATTTGATGGGATTGTAAAAGCTCTTAACCAAGATAGTACTGCTTTCCTTTACCCTGTTCTCCACTCAACCCAATGCCACCCCCAACTTGCTAAGAGTTTGGACTTTCTTTGAGTTGGGACTGAGACCAGCAGAGACCGGAAGAAGAGACTAAAACTTCACAGAGTTGTTCACCAGCAAAACCAGATATGTGCACACCTTCCAGTCCTGGCCTCCATCATTGGGCCTGACCAACAGCCCTGGACCCAATGAAGAACACAAAAAAACAGTGAGAAAGCCTGGCTGGAGATTGGACCAGAAGCAGAATGACAGTCCTGGAGCAGCATTTTGTGCTCCCTGCAAGTTCATGAACAGGAGGTTTGGCCTCAGAAAAATCTGAGTTTGGATCCTGGATCTTCCTGTTTCTATCTTCACCAAGATTTTTGCAGGCATCATTTTATTTCATCTTCACAGTGACTTAGATGAGGCTCTACACAGCATGTGAAGGTCAGGGCTAGGACCAGAACTCATGTTTGCTGATTCTTCAACAAGGGCTCTTTCCCCTGCATCCTATCGCTTCCTTGTTTTGCTATTGTGGACACAGGAGAAGGTTTTGTCTTTGCTTTTCAGAGTGAAGACCCTGAGAGAAACCACTTTCAGAAAGACCACTTTCTCAGAAAAGGTCCATGACTATTGTCAGAGGAGTAACTGCCTGCTGATTTTCCTTCTAGAAAGTTTCTAATGTCAGGTGGAGCATGGCTAACAGTGCTCCAGTTTGTGAAACTGAGCCTACAGGCTTCAAAGGGATGATAAGAAAGAAAATATGTCTTTTCAAATGGAGAGGAGAGAGTCCTGAATGAGGGCACCCCAGGGTCCTGAGACTCTAAGGGAATGTTCTCAGGGAGTCTGTGCCTAGGGCTCAGCTGGGGTCCTCTCACTGTTCATCAGGAAAGCTGCAGTCTTGGGCTCAAACTCTTTTCTGTGGACCATTCAGGAGCAACAACCAAGTGCTGGGAAGTGAAGCAGATCCTCAGAATGTCTTTTCACCATCAACATTTTTTAAAAATTGAATCTGAATCACTTTAATGATTCAAGTTTTCTCCAACATCCCCCGCCACTCCAATTGACAGGCTGCCCTCATTCCCTTTCTCACCTGCCTGGCTCCTGTGTTTGCAATCCTGCAGTTTGTGGCCAAATGTTTAGGTGAGTCTTATTAAATAAGGTACTTTTAAAAAAGGTGATTGAAAGGGAGAGAAATGCCTAAAGTTTATTCATTTTGCACCCTCGTCCTGGAGTAGGCTTTGTTCCTGAAAGAGAAGGTGGAAGTGGGAAGATGGATCGCTCACGTGAGTTCCTGAGAACTACTTGGAGGGAGTTTCAGGGCCCTTCCTGGATTTGAATGACAGGCTTTTAAAAGTCCATTCTGCCTCTGATAATGGAAGATGCTCTGATCATTCATTTGTTCATTCATTCTTCCATCGAACATTTGCTGGACCCCATTGTCAGGCACTGTGGGGAATTCAAATTGAAGATTAAGTGATCTTTCTCCTTCAAGGACTTTACCATCTATTGGGGGCAATAAGTCATGCTCAAATATCTATGCTACAAAGTGGGTGTGTCAGTGACTAAGACAGTCGACTGCTGTGAGCTTTGTTTTAGGGAAACAGCAGCTCAAGGAACACATATGAGGCCACCAGCTTTCCACTGATGGAGACTGGGAAGCCAAGGGCAGATTTCACAGAGTATACTCACAAGTGCCGTGTGGACTAAATGAAAGTATGACGACAATAGTAAGTAATTTATTAATCATTAATAGACACTATCCCCAGAGTTGTATATGCATCACCTTATTTGGTCTTCACAATAACTTTACAAGTACATACTGTTATTATGCCCATTTTACAGATGAGGAAACTGAGACCATTAGAGGGTCTGAAGCCTGTCAAAGGTGACACAGTCAGAAGTGGTTAAGAGCATAGCCCATGCTCTTAACCGCCCTGCTATACTGCTCCCACATGAGTGTGAAAATGTACCCTTACAAAAATCCAATTCTAGAAGGAATAATTTCATTGCGTTGGCCTCATGTACTGCCAAACTCCAGTGCAGGCTCACTCTACTAAAATGTGAGTGCAATGGGACAGAAGCTGGGGGAAGTGAGCTCTGTTTGGTTGTCTAACTTTCATCATATGTTCTTAGGCCCTGGGCCTGTAGTGTCCAAATAATCTTCACAGGGCAGTGTTATCTGAGGTGGTGTGTGAGAGAGTGACACACACACTTCCATAGAGGACTATGGGGTCAGCTGCCTGGCTGGCAGCCGGCGGAGAATTCATGGAACTTGGATGGCCTTCGGAACTGGTACCCCGTGAAACCATTCAGCTTATCTTGCTACATTTATTTTTGCTTATGGGAACTCACCACCCTGGGAATGCTATCCCCGTGATAGTCTGAGTGTACAGGACAAACCAAGACAATGGAACAACAGCTCCAGGGAAACCACAGCCTGGCTCAGTTCTGAAAGGGCTGTTTTAGAGGACAGCAGAATTTTAGTGATGGTAAGGAGGAAGATCACAGCACCAGTTTGCTGCACTGTTTCTCTTTGGACACATATGAGCTTTGTTTACAACTCTTATAGCTTTCTGTTGAAGTTGGCTTTCACTTGCATTGCTAGGATTAGGATAGAATAAGACCATGCTGGAAGATCAGCCCCCAAGGCTACCCTTCAGACCTTGGTTGTCCATTCCAAGTGTGTGGCTTCCTGATATGTACCAGGTGTTTTCCAAGGTGGTAATACTTCTGATGAGATGCAAGTACTGGTAGAGGAAAGAAGAGTAGACCATCAAAGGGCACAGGTCTCAATTTATGTCATAAATTGCACTATTGATCTCCTACAGTTGAGCTTTCTAAGGTCTTTGAGAAATTCTTACAGGTCCTGGGAACAGGGAATTCAAGCCAGTTTGTATGGTGACCAAGTACCAAGCCCATCTCTCAATTCTTCTTTCAACACAGAAGCACAGTGATTGAAACAGAATAGTGAGGGAGTACAAGTTTGTTGAATGAATGAATGAATGAATGGATAAATAAACACATGTTTGAATATATATAAGCATAAATGAATAATAAATGATAAAAAGTACAGATGCTTTCTGACCAGACATGAAATATATTTAATATCTAGTTTTGTCAGACCCAGAAGATCATTTCCAATAATTAAAAAGAATGAAATGAAATCCAGTCATTGATGGTTTTATAGTTTGTGTGTCAGCAAGGTCCCTCTCACCTATCAGCATCGGGTACTTATTCTTACTTTATCTATTATATTTTCTGGAAACTTACCTTTCCTTGAAAAGCAGGGTTGTATTCCAGCAGCTGTCAGGTCATGACACAGAGACAACTGCCTTCTCTGCTTACTCATAAGAGGGAACATGATCAATGGCCAGGTGGGTAAAAATACAAAGAAGCAGAGGTAGCTAAAGACCTCCTTTGGAAGGTCTTGTGAAAGCTCTCACTCTACGCAAGGTGGGAGCCCACTGTGGCCAGGTGGAGAACAGCAACCTCATCAACACAGCAAAAGGAGCAAGCCTTAAGGCCCCGGTGGGTTGTGGGGAAGGAGTGGGAGAAAGTGGGACAGGAGATGGAACAAAGGGAGAAATGATTACACTGTTCTAAGCCAAGGCTTAGCTAGCAAGGTGCTGTGAAGAGGGAACAGGCTGATTCCTAGACCAACAGCAGCCCGGATAGAATGAAACAGTGAAAATTCATGTGACTGCAGGGAGGGTCTGTGGACTAGAAGAATTAGAACTGAGCAGCTTGGACACGAAAAGGACCCTTAGAGGATGTTTGAGGAGTTCAGGTGGCCCATCACCACTCTGTAAGGACTGGCTCCATAGGCCAGGACCCACAGTGGGCACTGGGGATAGAATTTTGACCAAACACTCCCTGACCACGTAGAGCTTGCTGTCTAGTGGGCAATAGAAAGAGTCCTGGATACGTTGTGAAAACTTGGGGTTGTGGTCCCAGCTCCCCACAGCTTGTACTGGGTCACCCTGTACAAATCGCTGTGCCCATCTGGGCTTTGCCTGCTGAGTATCCTTGTGCTCAGTCTCCAGGCTTATGCTTCTAAGAAGGTCTTGTGAAAGCTTCTCTTTGTATTCTTTTTATTTTAATTCAAGTAATGTGAATTAAAGTATCTTTTATTTTATTTTATTTTTTATTTATTTATTTTTTTGCGGTACGCGGGCCTCTCACTGTTGTGGCCTCTCCCGTTGTGGAGCACAGGCTCCGGACGCACAGGCCCAGCGGCCATGGCTCACGGGCCCAGCCGCTCCATGGCATGTGGGATCTTCCCGGACCGGGGCACGAACTTGTGTCCCCTGCATCGGCAGGCGGACTCTCAACCACTGCGCCACCAGGGATAGTGCGCCACTATCTTTTATTTTAAATGGCATGAATATAATATTGCATTTGTAAAAATTCTAGATGCCTCTATATCCATTTATTTATGCATTCCTCCATCTAACAGTATATTCATAGAGGTCCAACAAGAGCAGAGTTTCCCAATTTTCCTTCGGTTGAAAGACTGTGAATCATTTGAATTTGAATGGCAAATATACATCATTCCTACCAGTAAAACAAAGTTTTTTTATGATTTGCATTAAAATGGAATAAATTGTAAGGAATCTAGGTCATTGAAAGAGTGGCATGACTCAATAACTGAGGGAGCTGGGATCTTGGAAAGGGGGGCTCTACTTGTGCATGATTGTGGTTGGTTTACTTGGACTTGTTCTCTTCTCTTCAGGTACCAGACATGCTCCAACAATGGACTGGTGGCAGGGTTCCAGAGCCGCTACTTCGAGTCAGTGCTGGATCGCGAGTGGCAATTTTACTGTTGTCGCTACAGCAAGAGATGCCCATATTCCTGCTGGTGAGTTTAGCAGCCAAACGCAACTCCTCACTGCTTCTGGGGCTGGAGGGGAGCTTGCGGGAGGGGGTGGGGTGGTGGTGGTGCTCTGGTCCAGGTTTCTGGCTTCAAATAAGCCTGGGCTGTCACAAACAAGTTTTAAATATAGCATCTAGCCTATAGAAGGGGATGGATGGATGGGTGGATGGATGGATGGATGAGTGGAAGAAAACGCCAGAATAATATTCACACTGGGAGAGACCTTACAGGTCATCAACCCAATGCTCCTTCTTTTGGCAGAAAAGGAAACAAACAGAATAGAGCAAGGATGTGACTTGCCCGAAACCACCCAGCTATTTCATGGGGGTTCACTTCTATGCTGAAGTGTACTGACTCCTGTTTCAGTGCTCTTTTCTCTCTATCACAATAACTACTCATCACATTCAAGGCTGCTGAACCCATTTGGGAATGTATGTTTTCCCGCGGGACTTTTTTGGAAGAAGCCAACCCCGTTCCAGGTCAGAGTGGCAAACATAGTATAAAATTACAGACTAAAAAAGGAGGCTAGTGCTTTCTAGATAACTATGTAATTCCAGTCTGTGAAATTTTGTTCCTTTCCGGCTCCCTGGGCTGATGCCAAATATCCCATGACCTAGCCTTTGAGTTGACTAGGAGATTGTGTGTATATTTATTTACCCTGATAACTTACACTGGATGTTGACAACATAACTTGTCCCAAGTTCTTCAGTCTGCAAACAAGTCAGACATTTCTGCTTTGGACAAAGGAATCCAAAAGTGTCAACATTTGAAGGTTGGCTGACTCAAATGATGTATCTCTCCACAGTGTGATGCTTGGAAGAACAGCCTTGTGGGTTATGCTTATTCTCTGCAACCAGAGAGCATTACTCCACAGATGCCCCAGTGGGGCACAATGTCTCTAGGGATATGCATCTCCAAACTCTTAACGTTTTTCTGTTTGAAGCAATGATAAATGGTAAATTCAGAGATCAAGGTCAGCTGATATCAGTAGCTATCTGATGGGGCAGGGACCTCGTCCAGCTTTCCAAAATGCCTCCATGAATCTGTTCTTACTCCATCACAGCAGGAAAACAGGCATGGCTAGGGTGTAGGATATAACTGTGAAAGGTCCTGAATCCAAGGCCAAAGGGGCTTCACATTCTGGGGTAGAGTAGAAGGAGCCCACCAATCATTAAGATGCTAGGAAATTAATGAACATGGAGCTCTGTAGGTAGGCAGAAAGTCTTGATATCAAAGACTGACAAAGAGAGATGTGCAACTTTTCTTAAATTGCCCAAGACATTCAAATCTCTGGTAGCAACATTTATCCTTGGCTTTGGTCTGCAATGGTCTGCCCATCCTCCTTCACCACCCTACCCTCCCTCTTCCTCATCCCACTACATCACCCAGATATGTCACTGATGGTTGGTAGAACCAAAGGGTGGGGGGAGAGAGGAGAGAATTACTCAGAAAGACACAGCAAGTCAACTTAGAAGCGGTCCCTCTAAGGAAGGCTTCACTTGGCTGCAACTCTTTCTGGTTGCGTGGTGTTAGAGCTGAGAGCTACCACGGTTGTCAAGGAAATGGTACTTTTTCAAAGGGACACTTGGAGCAGCAGCAGAATGAGACTGCCGTATCACCATGGTAAGCAGTGCATGACTCACTATCCCATTGGTGTGTCTAGACATTTTAGTGGCATCTTTAAATTTCCTGAGTCATGACGGTATATGCTTTTCTAAATTGAACGAAACCTCTAGGGCATGAATTAGGTCATATTTCTTCAGCATCTCAGCATATTGCCTGGCACAAAGTAGGCCCTTAGTAAATTTCTCGAATGAATAACGAAACATCACAGGCGCATAGGAACTGTAACAGTGGTGAAACCTGACATTGATATGATGATGTTTTATAGTGGAAAAAGACTTCATTCACAAGCATCATTTTATTTGATCCTTTTAACAGCCCTTTGGAGTGAGAACTGTTTTCCCACACCTTCCCACAGTGAAAACTCCTGATAACTCTCTTATTTGAAACCTTCCCTTACATCACTTTAACTAGCTTGAATCACCTCCCAGGGAACTGGACATGTGTAGGTGGGGACATTTTTCTCTTCCCACTTTGAAGGCCATTCTGCAGCACTGAGCCCGACACTGAGAAGTGAGCATCTATCCTCTCTGTGCTTGCAAGCTTTTAGGGATTCAGGAATAGCACCACTCTGCACAGGAAAAAAAAAAAAAAATCATCCAACCAACTCCCACATAAGTGCGTGCGGGATTTATTTGTTTGGTGGGAACCAAGGTGCTGCTCCCATTTCAGTCTCTGCAGTTTCTCATGAGATAATACAGCATCACTGAACTCTGGCAAGAAAGCGAATTCCTGATAGATGCAGACATGGCGTCACTCACCGGTCCCCACTGGGATTGGATACATATGTAAATATTACACATATTTATTTCTATGTGAGAATTAATTCTTAGTCCATTCATCTGCAAACCACAAACACATCACTGAGGAAGCCACAACCTTTCACAGACTGTTTGAAATAATTCCTCAGTCTCCAAACAGCTCCAGCGGCTGCATGCCATGCACCAGGCTGTCCCGCATCAGCACGCTAAGGCTGTCCATGTGTAGAATATGTCCCAGGAACCGACAGCTTTGAATTGAGCATGTGTTTCCTTTCCTAAATGGTTCTTCTCCAGATTCGTGACCTTTCATCAGGTTCACTGGATAATATGTTTTGACCAAAAAAATAATGTCCTTCCTCAGAATTAACATAGATAACCCGTTAGTTATCCTTCAGCCTTGAGGTTCTATGACTTTCAGATGCTGCATTCTATTTTCCACTGCCTGGTCCCCCTCTCCCTTCTGCTCAAGTCATAGCCACAGAATTTTTTTTCTTAATTTCTAGATCGCTCTAGCTAACAACAACAACAAAGTCAGTTCATCAGCATATTCTCCTCTGTCTACCCCAAAGCACTCCATCAAAGCTAATCTTTAGCTCCTACTCTCATTGTTCAGATTTTAATACAAGATGGATAGTGTCTGCATGACTGTTCCCCATGAAATCGTGGCAGGGACAAGAATGACCTCGTAGGCACTTCCACTGTGGCGTCTGTCACCCCCACCCCAGCTCAGATGCCTGCTGCAGCACTGTTCCCAGAGGTCTGGTGGGAAGTGCAGCTTCTACACTGGTTCTTCTGAGCAGGTGGAAAGCTGTTATTATAGAGATGGAGACATCCACACTTTGAGAAATAGGACTGAATGTTAACATTTAAAGCAGCTTGCATTGAGTTTAGATGCTTCGGTGCCCTGGACCAACCATTGCCTGGCATTGCATGATGCACACACAAAGCACTCATTTTGGGAGACAATGGCCCCTCTGAGCTTGAGCAAAAGCAGTCATACTTTTCACCAGTCGGGGTGGCCGTCGTAATTACTGTGCCATATTTATAATACAGAACTGTGTCTGCTGCATGCATATCAGTGCTGCCTCCCTTCTTATGCACAAACTTCAAGAGCAGAAATTTCAGAGATGTCGCTGGTTGTCTAGTAAGTATTGGGTAACGAAGGCCAGGCCCTACTTGCTACTTTAGAGCAAAGTAAACCTCGCAATTTGAGACCAAATTTGTCATTTGGTTCTCTCTAGTCTGCTCCCCTTTACTGTTTTCGAGAAATAATCATTCATTCTTCTATTCATGAATTCATTTAATCAGACTGAATATAAATGAATATGAAATAAGTACAACTCATAGACTTTGATTCAGTTCCTGATGATCACGATGATGATGATAATGATGTTTTTATTTATTGAGCACCTACCATGTTAACACGTTTACTTTTATTTTGAATTATATTTTATTTTTTAATACAGCAGCCTTTTATTAGTTACCTGTTTTAGAAATATTAGTGCATATATGTAAATCCCAATCTCCCAATTCATTGCACCACCACCACCACCCCCGTTTTCAGCCTTGGTGTCCATACATTTGTTCTCTACATCTGTGTCTCTATTTATACCCTGTGAACTAGTTCATCTGTATCATTTTTCTAGGTTCCACATATATGCGTTAATATACGATATTTGTTTTTCTCTTTCTGACTTACTTCACTCTGTATGACAGTCTATAGGTCCATCCACGTCTCTGCAAATGACCCAATTTCGTTCCTTTCTATGGCTGAGTAATATTCCATTGTATATATGTACTACATCTTCTTTATCCATTCATCTGTCGATGGGGATTTAGGTTGCTTTCATGACCTAGCTATTGTAAATAGAGCTGCAACGAACAGTAGGGTGCATGTGTCTTTTTGAATTATGGTTTTCGCTGGGTATATGCCCAGTAGTGGGACTGCTGGGTCATATGGTAATTCTATTTTGTTTTTTAAGGAACCTAGATACTGTTCTCCATAGTGGCTGTATCAATTTACATTCCCACCAACAGTGCAAGAGGTTTCCCTTTTCTCCACACCCTCTCCAGCACTTGTTGTTTGTAGATTTTCTGATGATGCCCATTCTAACTGGTGTGAGGTGATACCTCATTGTAGATTTGATTTGCATTTCTCTAATAATTAGTGACGTTGAGCAGCTTTTCATGTGCCTCTTGGCCATCTGTATGTCTTCTTTGGACAAATGTCTATTTAGGTCTTCTGGCCATTTTTTGATTTTGGTTGTTTGTTTTTTTAATATTGAGCTGCATGACCTGTTTATATACTTTGGAGATTAATCCTTTGTCTGTTGATTCATTTGCAAATATTTTCTCCCATTTTGAAGGTTGTCTTTTCATCTTGTTTGTAGTTTCCTTTGCTTTGCAAAAGGTTTTAATTTTCAATAGGTCTCATTTGTTTATTTTTGTGTTTATTTCCATTACTCTGGTGGTGTACCAAAAAAGATCTTGCTGTGATTTATGTCAAAGAGTGTTCTTCCTATGTTTTCCTCTAAGAGCTTTATAGTGTCCAGTCTTACATTTAGGTCTAAATCAATTTGGAGTTTATTTTTGTGTATGGAGTTAGGTAGTGTTCTAAATTCATTCTTTTCCATATAGCTGTCCAGTTTTCCCAGCACCACTTATTGAAGAGACTGTCTTTTCTCCATTGTATATTATTGCATCCTTTGTCACAGATTAGTTGACCAGAGGTGTGTGGGTTTATTTCTGGGCTTTCTATCTTGTTCCATTGATCTAAATTTCAGTTTTTGTACCAGTACCATATTATCTTGATTACTCTAGCTTTGTAGTATAGTCTGAAGTCAGGGAGTCTGATTCCTCCAGCTCAGTTTTTTTCCCTTAAGATTGCTTTGGCTATTTGGGGTCTTTGGTGTCTCCATATAAATTTTAAGATTTTTTGTTCTAGTTCTGTAAAAATGCCATTGGTAATTTAAGAGGGATTGCATTGAATCTGTAGATTGATTTGGGTAGTATAGTCATTTTCACAATATTGATTCTTCCAATCCAAGAACATGGTATATCTCTCCAACTGTTTGTGTCATCTTTGATTTTTTCATCAGTGTCTTATACTTTTCTGAGTACGGGTGTTTTACCTCCTTAGGTAGGTTTATTCCTAGGCATTTTATTCTTTTTGTTGCAGTGGTGAATGGGATTGTTTCCTTAATTTCTCTTTCTGGTCTTTGGTTGTTAGTGTATAGGAATGCAAGAGATTTCTGTGCATTAATTTTGTATCCTGCAACTTTACCAAATTCATTGATTAGTTCTAGTAGCTTTCTGGTGGCATCTTTAGGATTTTCTATGTATAGTATCATTTCATCTGCAAACAGTGACAGTTTTACTTCTTCTTTTCCAATTTGTATTCTTTTATTTCTTTTTCTTCTCTGATTGCCGTGGCTAGGACTTCCAAAACTATGCTGAATAATAGTGTTGAGAGTGGACATCCTTGTCTTGTTCCTGATCTTAGAGGAAATGGTTTCAGTTTTTCATCATTGAGAATGATGTTGGCTGTGGGTTTGTCATATATGGCCTTTATTATGTTGAGGTAGGTTCCCTCTATGCCCACTTTCTGGAGAGTTTTTATCATAAATGGGTGTTGAATTTTGTCAAAAGCTTTTTCTGCATCTATTGAGATGATCATATGGTTTTATTCTTCAATTTGTTAATATGGTGTATCACACTGATTTATTTGCATATATTGAAGAATCCTTGCATCCTTGGGATAAATCCCACTTGGTCATGGTGTATGATCCTTTTAATGTGTTGTTGGATTCTGTTTGCTAGTATTTTGTTGAGGATTTTTGCATCTATATTCATCAGTGACATTGGGCTGTAATCTTTTTTTTGTAGTATCTTTGTCTGGTTTTGGTATCAGGGCGATGGTGGCTTCATAGACTGAGTTTGGGAGTGTTCCTTCCTCTGCAATATTTTGGAAGAGTTTGAGAAGGATGGGTGTTAGCTCTTCTCTAAATATTTGATAGAATACACCTGTGAAGCCATCTGGTCCTGGACTTTTGTTTGTTGGAAGATTTTTAATTGCAGTTTCAATTTCATTACTTGTGATTGGTCTGTTCATATTTTCTGTTTCTTCCTGGTTCAGACTTGGAAGGTTACACCTTTCTAAGAATTTGTCTCTTTCTTCCAGGTGGTCCATTTTATTGGCATAGCGCTGCTTGTAGTAGTCTCTTAGGATGCTGTGTATTTCTGTGGTGTCTGTTGTAACTTCTCCTTTTTCATTTCTAATTTTATTGATTTGAGTCCTCTCCCTCTTTTTCTTGATGAGTGTGGCTAAAGGTTTATCAATTTTCTTTATCTTTTCAAAGAACCAGTTTTTAGTTTTATTGATCTTTGCTATTGTTTTCTTTGTTTCTGTTTCATTTATTTTGGCTCTGATCTTTATGATTTCTTTCCTTCTACTAACTTTGGGTTTTATTTGTTCTTCTACCTCTAGTTCTATTAGGTATAAGATTAGATTTTTTATTTGAGACTTTTCTTGTTTCTTGAGGTAGGATTGTATTGCTATAAACTTCCCTCTTAGAACTGCTTTTGCTGAATCCCATAGGTTTTGGATCATCGTGTTTTTGTTGTCATTTGTCTCTAGGTATTTTTTAATTTCCTTTTTGATTTATTCAGTGATCTCTTGGTTATTTAGTAATGTATTGTTTAGCCTCCATGTGTTTGTGGGTTTTTTACGTTTTTTTCCCTGTAATTTGTATCTAATCTCACAGTGTTCTGGTCGGAAAAGATGCTTGATATGATTTCAATTAATTTACCAAAGTTGATTTGTGACCCAATATGTGATCTATCCTGGAGAATGTTCCATTTGCACTTGAGAAGAAAGTGTAATCTGCTGTTTTCGGATGGAATGTCCTATAAATATCAATTAAATCTATCTGGTCTATTGTGTCATTTAAAGCCTGTGTTTCCTTATTAATTTTCTGTCTGGATGATCTCTCCATTGGTGTAAGTGAGGTGTTAAAGTCCCCCACTATTATTGTGTTACTGTCGATTTCCTCTTTTATTGCTGTTAGCAGTTGCCTTATGTATTGAGGTGCTCCTATGTTGGGTGCATATATATTTATAATTGTTATATCTTCTTGGATTGAGCCCTTGGTCATTCTGTAGTGTCCTTCCTTGTCTCTTGTAACATTCTTTATTTTAAAGTCTATTTGAACTGATAGGAGTATTGCTACTCCAGCTTTCTTTTGATTTCCATTTGCATGGAATATCTTTTTCCATCCCCTCACTTTCAGTCTGTATGTGTCCGTAGGTCTGAAGTGGGACTCTTGTCGACAGCCTATATATGGGTCTTGTTTTTGTATCCATTCAGTGAGCCTGTGTTTTTTGGTTGGAGCATTTAATCCATTCACGTTTAAGGTAATTATCGATATGTATATGCCTATTACCACTTTCTTAATTGTTATGGGTTGTTTTGGTAGGTCCTTTTCTTCTCCTTGTTTCCCACTTAGAGAAGTTCCTTTCACATTTGTTGTAGAGCTGGTTTGGTGGTACTGAATTCTCTTAGCTTTTGCTTGCCTTTAAAACTTTTGACTTGTCTGTTGAATCTGAATGAGATTCTTGCCGAGTAGAGTAATCTTGGTTGTAGGTTCTTCCCTTTTATCACTTTAAATGTATCATGGCACTCCCTTCTGGCTCGTAGAGTTTCTGCTGAAAAATCAGCTATTAACGTCATGGGAGTTCCCTTGTACGTTATTTGTCATTTTTCGCTTGTTGCTTTCAATAATTTTTCTTTGTCTTTAATTTTTGTCAATTTGATTACCATGTGTCTTGGCATGTTTCTGCTTGGGTTTATCCTGCCTGTGACTCTCTGCACTACCTGGACTTGGGTGGCTATTTCCTTTCTCCTGTTAGGGAATTTTTTGACTGTAATCCCTTCAAATATTTTCTCAGGTCCTTTCTCTCTTTCTTGTCTTTCTGGGACACCTATAATGCAAATGTTGGTGCATTTAATGTTGTCCCAGAGGTCTCTTTGTCTGTCTTCATTTCTTTTCATTCTTTTTTCTTTATTCTGTTCTATGGCAGTGAATTCCACCATTCTATCTTCCAGGTCACTTATACCTTCTTCTGCCTCAGTTATTCTGCTATTGATTCATTATAGTGTATTTTTCATTTCAGTTATTGTATTGCTCATCTCTGTTTGTTTCTTCTTTAATTCTTTCTGGGTGTTTGTTCTTTAATCCTTCTAGGTCTTTTTAAAACATTTCTTGCATCTTCTTGATGTTTGCCTCCATTCTTTTTCCGAGGTCCTGGATAATCTTCACTATCATTATTCTGAATTTTTTTCTGGAAGATTGCTTGTCTCCACTTCATTTAGTTGTTTTTCTGGGGTTTTACCTTGTTCCTTCCTCTGGTACATAGTCCTCTTCCTTTTCACTTTGTGTATCTTTCTGTGAATGTGGTTTTCCTTCCACAGGCTGCAGGAATGTAATTCTCCTTGCTTCTGCTGGCTGCCCTCTGGTGGATGAGGCTATCTAAGAGGCTTGTGCCTCATTTACTTCTTATGCATGCGACTCATGATACTATGACACAGATCTGAGAATTGAGGTGCAGAAATTGTGACTTGTTCAAAGTACTGAACTCAATTCCAACAGGTCTATCTGCTTCCCAATCCCATGTTCTTTGCAGAGAACTGGGCTCTCTGAGTGTTGATAAGGAAATAAGGCCTGGACAGATGAAGTATTAGGTAACAATACAGTAGGCACCCAGTAGTGAAAACAGAGAAGAAAGTGGTTATTTTTGCTGAAGGGGAGATGTTGCAGGTGGAGTTTTCCCCACTGATTGCAGGACCATGGCAATCATGATGTAAGTTGGCCAGTGAAAGCCAGCATGAATCAAAACAAATGTGTGTGCTGACCAGCCCTGAACTTGGACAGTGAGCTGGAAACTCAGTTCTAAGAGAATAATTTGGAAAATACTTAGGGACTTTCCTCTTCTAATTTAAGTCACAGATATTTCTGGAACTATGTTCCCCATGTTGTGATACATACTTGAACTGTTTGATATACAGATCTCCAAAATCTGCCACAAGTGGACAGACATGAACATACTGCATTCTTTCTCATACCCCCAGAGTTCAGGGTCTCTCTGCAGAGAAGGGCACTTTGGTGACTACAGAGTCATTTAGTCTCACGTGACCACTTTCCCCAGCTCTTTGCAGGAGAAGCCAGGGTGACTGTTCCCTTGAGGTTGCTTTACTTTATGCATAAGTGAAATTGGGTTTTACTTTTCACATTTGTGCAAAAATAATTCAAACAGGTTCTGGTACAGCACCTATTGGGGGTGCCAGGCCACTGGCAAATTAGCCTAACCTAAAGTTTTCTCATTTCTTGTAGCTTACCTAGAAAAGCATTTATTATGCAAGAGGATTGATCACAAACAGATTCTGTTTATTTAAGACATTTCTCAATGATTTGCCTGTCAGAAAGGGGCATCCTCTTTTTGGCTGGATGCAGAATGTAGGCCAGCTTCAACACATCAAGTCTATAAATGTTGAATTTCTCCTCCATGCCCACTGCTGAACTAGATCATAAATGTGTATATGACTTCCATGTACCAATGACCCCTCAAAGAGTTCACTGTATTGATCATCATCGTGAAACAAGATGCTATACAGTATTCTGTTTTTAATCAAATGCTAAATAGGTGGTGCTAACAAGTAATAGAACATTAGAATATGATATTTTAAATAAGGTGTTAATTGGGAAGTGGAGAAAATAGGAGCAAAACAGAAGTAGAGATTGGACTGACCAGAAGAAGCTTCTCTGAAATGTTGTTTGAGCATGGGCTGAGCTCTTAAAAATGGGATGGAAAACATTGTTTACTCTTGTCTTTAAAAATGCTGAAGTATGGCTTCCTCAGGTACCCCCTTCTGGTTTGTTAACTTGTAAATGCTGAGTTTTCTTCCAGTTTTTACAGTAGAAGTCTGTAGTGTGTGCCTCTCTGGCATCCCACAAAGTGGGATAAGGTTGAGGATGTGACACTAGCTGACTTTGGGCCACGAGATATGACTCCATTTGTTCATGTGCACTCCAGTGGGGTGCATGGCCTGAAAGTGGAGCCTCTAGGATGACCCCAAATAATCCAGCTGTCCTACCTACCAGCAGGTCAGACATGTAACAGATATGTGCTGGTGCTATGAAGTCTGACTTTATGTTCAAGTCTCAGTAATCAATAATAAAGGTGAAGTTTGTTAAAATCTTATACTGAGTCACTTTCTGTTAAAGAATAGAGTCAAAACCCTTTAACTATTAAAACTGCATAATTTCTTAAGCAAACCTCCGACAAAAAGTAAAATTGTCCTCTTTATCTAACTAAATTCTATCTCTACTCCCCTTTTTTAAATGAATGTGATAACATATATCTGAGTAAGCTCTGTGATATGTCCTATTCTCACAGCAAAGGAGAATGCCATCTATCAGCTGCAGTTCAGTTTGTGGTAACGTATTGGAGAGCTATCATTTATTGATTCTAGTTGGATCTACTGATAATTTCAGAGCTTTTTTTTTTTTTTTTTTTTTTGCGGTACGCGGGCCTCTCACCATTGTGGCCTCTCCCGTTCCGGAGCACAGGCTCCGGACGCGCAGGCTCAGCGGGCCATGGCTCACGGGCCCAGCTGCTCCGCGGCATGTGGGATCTTCCTGGACTGGGGCACGAACCCGTGTCCCCTGCATCGGCAGGTGCCACCAGGGAAGCCCAATTTCAGAGCTTTAATAACCTTAGATGAGAAAATCCTATATCAGTCTTAAAAATCCCTTCCATTTTCATGGGCTCTCTTCAGTTCATAACTAATTTCTTTCAATCTCCTTCAACCTTATCTAATACAAGAAGTTGTACAAGTGGTTCTATGTTATCAAGTTCTCACTTAGCTTTGGAACAACTTTCTGTCTCTCTCGTCTTGCCTGCATAGGGCATAAAAAGTAATGTAAAGCGGGGAATTGTACCCCAATAGTCACTCATCCAAAAGTGATAGGAGGAACACATACACACACATACGTACTTCTTTGTAAAGGGGTATGTAAGGCTCCTGATAGAAGAGCTTCAGTAATAGACTCATTTCAGTACATTGAATAAAGACACCTTTCTGACTGATCTTTCCCTTCATCTTGCCAAGCTGAAGGCTTGTTTGATTGCTGTAATTGGTCTAGGAATGTATGGCAATGCTCAGGATGAAGTGTGCTTTGCCAAAAAGCTGCCTGAAGTGACCTGGTAATTCACAAGGAATCTGGAACCACACTGAACTCTCTCCCCCTCTCTCCCTCTGGAAGCTCATTGCCATAGCTCATGAAACCCTGATCTTCTGCTTCCCTGTAGTCTCTTAATTTCCTGACAAGTCCCTATGCCCTTGTCCCAATACCTAGTTCTGAAAGTTTAAATTCTTTTTTTCCTCTGAGGAGCCATTACTAGGGCTTTCATTTATTAGAATATTTTGTGTGTGCATGATGTCATCACGAACTAAATGGAGACACATCTATCTGGTTCTAAAATTCAGAATCCTGGACCGTATTGAAACAGCAGCTCCCTCTGTGAATGGTGTTTGGGAGGTTCACTTTCCTCCCAAAGGGGAGGAAAGGGGCCTTTCTCCCTCTGTATTTTCAGTTTCATAAATAGGGAGAATTTCTATCAATATCCAAACTCCTTCCCTAGCCCCTTTAATCTAGGATTCTGTAAGATAGTCTAAACTTTATCTCATGATTTTATAACAAAAACAAAACAAAACAACAACAAACCCCAGAAATCAAGCGAAAACAAAAACTTGCCTGGGATCAAGATGGAAATACACAAATAAGCATGCATAATACCTTCTCCAGGGCATTCTAGAAATTCACTGAACAGCAGTCCCCCACAGAGAAATCTCCCAGTTGAACAGCAGGCCCTTTGGTCTGGTCACCTCCAAAAATGAAGCAATAGGGAATGCTCATTGAAGAAAGCGTTGGATGACTTTTGTCCCCCTTTGAAGCTTAAAATGTCATGATTTTTTAAAAAATGCAAGCCTCTTTCCCACTTATTCCAAATGTATTTAACTATCCAAATCATCTGAAGGTAGATCAGTAAAGACTTAAAAAATAAAAGTCTAGCCTAATTATTTCCAATAGTTTTGGCAATTGGATTTAGCCTAATGCAGTATTACCTTATGTAGATTTTGCCTCAGCAGGTATTAAAATGTTTGGCAATTAACTTTTATACATTGTATCTAAAGAATGCTCTAAAAGTTCTGGAAAAAACTTTGTGCTTCCTGATGCAAGAAAAACGCCTCCTACTCCCTCTCTTTTAATCCTAATTTGCATTATCCACATTCTCAACAAATCCCTCTTTCTTTGGGTAAACTTGAATCTAGCACTTGTTAGAATCCTCAGGGATCATAAACCAATGGAATTCAAATGACAACCTATTAGGTCCACTTATGAGTCATTTAACATTTTCATTAGAAATAGAAAGCCCCTGTTCTGGGTCTCTTTAGAAGCACAAAATAGACTTCTGCATTAGCCTTATTTCCTTTCATGAACATTAAGCAGAAATACATGTAACCCACTCCAAGTTGGGTCTGGCATCCTGATAGAGCATAATTATGCCTTGAGAAGAGAAAAATCAGAGAACAAGGACAACTGCATAATGTGGGAAAAGGAATGGGTATGAACAAAGGCAGTGAATTTTTAGGGCTGTGGCTAACCCAGGTTACCTTGAGCTAACCATTGATCTTGTTGCATCTAAGCATTGAGATTCTCTTGGGAGAACTTCCAGTTTATAAATCAATCTTTTTAAGATTCATGACAATCTTTCAGTATTATGATTACACAGGGAGAGGTCTTTCTATCATCAAAATACAATGACCTGTGACCCCAAATCACATTAAATTACTAACACTCACTATTTGTTTCCCAAGCAGCCTTGGGGGTGCAGATGAAGACTTTGGGGAACCTGTATCATACTGAAAGGACTATTTTGGTCCTGAAGAGCCCCAGTGGTGAAGACTTATAAGAACCAGGAAATTCTAGATTTATTCCAGGGTGGACCACAACAAACCTATTCAGAGAGAGGCCCAGGATTGACGTAATCTTGGAGAAAGAAGGAAAGGAGAAGGAGGAAGAAGAAACAAAATTTCTCCTAATAATTCAACTCCTACCACGTGTCACACATATTTGTATTAGTGCCAATGACAAACCTATAAGGTAGCTTTCATTCTTCTCTAGACCAGGAAACTGAGATTAAATGACTCTCCCAAGGCTATTTATTTATTCAGCAAATACTTACTAGGTACCAGGAACTGTTTTAGGTGCCAAAGAAACAATGGCAGACTAGGTAAAGACTACCCTTGTACAGCTTACCTTTTACTTTAATATTTTTCAAATACCTTTCTGATCATGACTCACAGTAAAAAATGCATACTAAACTATTACACAATACAAACATCATATAAATACAAACATGCATATATACTTGAAACAAAGTTTTTACACACACACCCAAGAACTTATCTTTAGTGTGTACAATGCAGTCTCTGATATTTTCTATTTCCTCTTTTTTTTTAAAGTTTATCTGGTACTAATGAATTAAATTGATTTCACGATCTGCTACTAAGTCACAATCCACAGTTTGAAAACATGGTTCTAGTGGACTTGAATGGAATGGATTAATATTGATATTAATCAATATTTCCTCGAGGCCTGAGGAGTTATCTACATCTTTTTTAGTGTATAGTTTAACAGCAAGAAGGAATATGAGAAGTGCAAGGAAGCTGTCCATCATTTTGCAGCCTGGAATGGTTTGGTGGAGGCCATCCAACTCTGGTTTGGGTCTCCCATAATGTTCAAACTCCATCTCTCCTTTATAGTATGTCTCTTGTTTGCTCCTGTTTGCCCCCAGCAATAATAGTTTTATCTTTTTCCTCTAACCTTTTGTTCTTCCCACATAGGCTGACAACAGAATATCCAGGTCACTATGGTGAGGAAATGGACATGATTTCCTACAATTATGATTACTATATACGAGGAGCAACAACCACTTTCTCTCCAGTGGAAAGGTGAGCCTTCACCATGGGCTAGGGTTAGCGAGGTCAGGAATTAGCTCCACACAAGGATCATGCCTGCAGAAACCTTGATCTGGGGTTTTCCCTATTTTAGTTTCCTACTTGGTCTAAGATTAACTGAGAGATTGATGGGACAGTGGAAAGCAATGGGAATTGAACCCATTTCATGCAGCAGATCACCCTTGGAGATGACGTTGTGTTCCAGCTTGCTCAGAGCAGGAAATTCCCAACTTGGTATTCCATGATGTTCTAAGCTCTTCCCTTTATTCAATTTCAAAGAGCATTTTTCCTTACCAAACACTAGGAAGAGAGCACAAAAATGATTGAAAGAGTACCCACTGTCAAAATGAACCCTCTCCAATGCCATTTCTCCATATGGTCCCCACTTTGGGTTGTGGGAAGGGAGAGAGAAGAGAAGGAGAGGGGGCTGGAGGGGAAAAACACACAAGACTTACCAACCATATTTAGAAATAAAAAAGAAGAATTTAAATAATGGAAAAGAAAACGGCACTAATTTTTAAAATCTGTTTGCTCTCACAATCAGCTCCCAATCTTATCACAAATATTGAATACATCAAAACAAAACAAGAAGAAGAAAATAAAAATTCTTCTCCCTACTAATAAAGAGATATGAATAAATTCAGGTGTTAAAAGGTTGATCGGGCCTCCCTGGTGGCGCAGTGGTTAAGAGTCCGCCTGCCGATGCAGGGGATACGGGTTCGTGCCCCGGTCTGGGAGGATCCCATATGCCGCGGAGCGGCTGGGCCCGTGAGCCATGGCCGCTGGGCCTGCGCATCCGGAGCCTGTGCTCCGCAACGGGAGAGGCCACAACAGTGAGAGGCCCGCATACCGTAAAAAGAAAAAAAAAAAAAAAAAAAAGGTTGATCTGTCTACTTTTAGTCAGGTGATCATCACTTTACACAGCAAATGAATTCCTGAAAAGTTAGCAATAAATATTTTTCAAATAGGACAAAACCTAACTCATTAACTCATTAAATAATAGATTGACAAATTCGAGTGTGACTTATCTTTTATGTATATTTATGCTTTTGAGTGCAATGATATCACACCTAACTGAAGTAACTTATTTAATACAACCCTTAATTTAAAAAAGAAAAATAGGGTTTCCCTGGTGGCTTAGTGGTTGAGAGTCTGCCTGCCGATGCAGGGGACGCGGGTTCGTGCCCCGGTCCGGGAGGATCCCACATGCCGCGGAGCAGCTGGGCCCGTGAGCCATGGCTGCTGGGCCTGCGCGTCCGGAGACTGTGCTCCGCAACGGGAGAGGCCACAGCAGTGAGAGGCCCGCGTACCGCAAAAAAGATAATAATAAAATATTAAAAAAAGAAAAAGAAAACAGAAAAAAAAAACCCATGAAGTAGCTCTGAAAAGACACAATACGTGTTGCTGGCTCCATGAACAAAACCCCTTACATTTACTCATAGGAGAACTTCTTAATTCTCACACATTAATTATTTGTATTTTAGATACGTTTTTATCTAGCTTAGTTACTATTTTCTAGAAGGGGCAAATTAAAAAATAAGGAGGGAAGATACTACTTAGAATGAGACTCACTTCACCAGTGAGAAGAAATAGCTGAATGATGTGACACACACAAAAACATACTTAAGAAAAAGAAAGAAAGAAAAGGAAAGACCTAAGAACTCAAAGACTATGGAAGCCCGGTGACATTTAGCAGGAGTGTGTATCCCCAGCGGGCAACACTGGATCACATTATAGCAGAGTGTTCAATATTCCTAATGATGTCTCCAAGTCATCATGAAAATTAGTTCTGCATTTCCTGCTTAAGAAGGCAGGAAGGAATACAGTAAAGAAAGCATGCCATCGAAAATTTCCACCAAATAAATACATTTTGGCAGTTAAAATGTCCAACTGCTTGGCTTGGAAATTTTCAGTTATGTGGTTTAACTCAAAATCTTGGAAAACTGAGATACTATGTCATGCATTTGTTTAAAATGAATGTACCCATGCAATTTTGCTGCTGTCACTAACAGTCAGTGGCTTAAAGGTCCACGACTTGGATTTCTTCCACTCTGCTGAAAGAGGCTGAGGCCACTACCTTGGAGAAATATTGTCAGTGCACAGGACTCACTGGGCAGGAGTTTTTCGTCTACATGCAAATCATAGTGGAAACTGCCCCTGCTTGAGCACCACTGTCCAGGAAAGAAATCAGCGACTAAGCGTCATTTGAGTACCTTGATTCTTTTACAACCAAGTAGTCTACATTTTGCTTAGCGTCAATGAAAAGCCTCGTAAAAGAGTAGTGTGAATGCCTGGCTGAAGATCTTATTTCCCTGTGTCTGTTGGCACAGAGATAAATAAGACTTGTCTACAGTAATAAAATTCAGTTGATAAATATGCATGCTACCAATTTTCTAACCTCCATCCAAAACAAGCCATGTCTTCTGTTGACAACTGCAGGAATAAATACTAATAAATAGTTGGTTATCCAGGCTCTTAAAGATCTGTACTGGAGGACCCTATGCCCAATAACTCTAAACAAACAAGCTGGAGCAGCAGACTCAAATTATAAAGCCTGCCTTGGGCTGTTTGAGCAGCATGTACCATGGCTGCTGTTATCTCCCAGAACTAAGAGTAGTGAGTCCCACCTTCCAGGTGGATGAAGACCTTACCACTGTTGGTGTTTAAGAGAAATTGATCTGGGAAGAGGCCTTTCAGATTGAAAAGGAAGAAGGATATTCTAAGGTTGAGTGACCTCACTGTGCTTGGGAAGCATCTGTGTGATCGTATACGGAATGACTCTTTCTTTTTGCCCTTCATCAAGACTTTGCAAAGGATGTGACAGCCCACGTCCTCGATGGGGTTATGGGTATCAAGTTATGGAGGCATTCTGATATAAGATAAAGAGGAAGATTTGAGTTCAACGAAATTGGAACCTGAAATTGTCACCTAATTATGTTCATGAAGGCCACTTATTTCTCTGCATCTGCTTCTCCACCTTAACAATGACTTATCATGAGGATTAAATGAAAAAATTTGTAAAGCATCTAGTGCAATGCTGGATATATTGGAGGACTCAGCAAATAGTCGTTACAATTGTCATTACCATCACCGTTATCATTGTTAAACAATATCAGACCAGAAGAGTGCTGTGCAGAGTAGGATCTCCATAAATTTTTGTTAAATGGGTGAACAAAGAACTTAGGCTAGCCCTTAGCAAAGAACATTCCTTGAAATGTATCCACACCATGTTTTTTTCAAAATTGAGCAATTCTATGTCCTCTCATACCCATGCCTGACCATTTAAACAAATACTCAATTCAATTTCTGTTATACAAGAATGGCAGGTATTGTCTTCTTCACTTTATGGGTTTTAGAATTGTTTCCCCTCCCTTCGTTTCCCTATGATAGTGTCTTCTGAAGGAGAACACACAGGGTATAGCATGGAGCCTAGCACATGATAGGTATTTAGGAAAAGAAAGAATGAGCAGATGGATGGCCTAGGTAAGAGAAGATTCTTTACCACGAAATGGAGACAATGTTGAATAAATGCTTTTATTACAAGTTGTTAACCTATATGTCCAAGAGATCCCTTTGAGACAGAGCAGTGGTGAACTGATCACTGGTGACACACAGGACCTCAACATGCCAGTGACCTAGTTAGTCCCCTCCTAGGTGCAACTTGAACTAGGTGAGGAGGTGTCCAGGACTCCTGACCTCATAGACGATTACTTGTCGGTTTTCTAGAGACTTCATAGATGTGTCTTCTGAGAGGAAAGTGAAATTAGTTGGCCCTAAATTCTCCAAGGGTTTTTCACTGCTTTTCTCTTAGCAGTGATTTTTCCTAAGGTGTCTTTTCTCACTGACGTTAGCTCTCTGACTCTCTCCCCACAGGGATCGCCAGTGGAAGTTCATAATGTGCCGGATGACTGACTACAACTGTGAATTTGCAAATGTTTAGATATGCAACCTACCAATCTGGGTGAAGGGAAGGGGGCCAGGAGACCTGAGGATGTCCACTTATGTTAACATCGGTTGGTCGGGACTCCTAAATGGTTTCTACTGCTCTCTTTTCTTCTCCCTGAGCTGGTTGGTAGTTGCTATGCCAGCTTTCTGGGCCCTTCTGACTAGTATCACACTTGCAATAAAATCCACAGTTTCTCACTTTCAACATGTTCCATAGCAACCATTTTATATGAGTGACAATGGCTCTGTTGCACACCATATATTCTGTGTGCATGCTCACAGCCTGAACAAAAGCCTGGCTGCTGGAGCACCTGTCACAGCCTTGCTGCTGCTTTTACTACCCAATGACCTGCCTGTTGCTGAGCAGTGTCTGTGAACAGGTTCAGGAGTGGAGTAAAGGGGCAGAAACTGAGGAAGGGGAAGGAAAGTCTGCAGCTATGACTGTTTGAAGGAAACCGAGGGTCCTCATCTAGAACAGACCTTCTGCCTTCAGGGGACATGCTTCCACTCTCCCCCACCACACGAGCCATGGTTGCCTAGAAGTTCACCTGCAGAGCTCTGTGCTCCAGGGGGGAGGAGACTGTGAGGTGAAATGGGGAGGTGGAAAAGTTTGGGGGCTGAAAGACTGAGGATTAGAAGAATTTCCTAAATGGGAAGAAGACTACTAGCATCCCCAGTAATGAAAATGAGCATCGGGACCAGAGGAACCTGTGGGAATCAGTCTCAAGTAAGACAAAAACAAGAAAGAAGAGAGAGGTCAGAGAATGGAACTCAAATTAGGAACTTGGAGGGAAAGGGTGTGTGGTCAGGTTGCTTTGGAAAACTGAAAAAGGGGTTTGACTCACTGGCACCTGGAAAGGCTGGCATATGCCCTGTAGCTGTGAGAGCTACTGGAAAACTCACTTGGATTGGTCTCAATATTCTGGATGGGAAAGTCTGTCCTGGGGGGTCTACTTCTCTTCTATGTGTAGTTTAGGAGTGTCTTTTGCAGAGGTGGCATTATCTTTCCTCCTCCTGTGATGTCTCCGTCCCCAGCCCTTTGCACTCTCTTTGTCATAAAAGGAATAAAAATATTAACATTTACTATGCTGCAAATGTTAAGGGTCAGTTTTCTCTCTCTTCACCTCCCCTTTCTGATTATTCATCCATCCATTCAGAAAATATAGCTTAGCATTGTGATTTGTGCCAAGTACCATGCATGGCACCAGGAATACAATAACGATAATGAAAGAATATGGTTAAGAAATCCAATATATAAGACATAAAGTGCTTAAGTCCACTAGGGATTGGACAAAGGGTGGAATCACATTTCTTTGCCTTTAAATCCAGCTTGATTTGTCCTCAACATCCTACAAACCTCCTCACACCAATGCTTTTTAACCACAGGGAGCCCCTATTTCCTTTACCCATACAGTTGGCCTTTTCTTTTCAGATCTATGCTGTCCTTCCCTTCTCTTCTCCCTCAGGGGACCCAGGAGAGCAGGCAGCCAAGCAAAACCACAGGGGTCACCCACCTTGTTATGCAAGCCATCTAGGTGGCCAAGATGGTGAATCTCAGCCAGTGATGCTGCATTACCCACAGTGAGATCCTGGTATTAGGAAGAGGAAGGCAGAGCTAAGGATGTCCTCCTTTGCCTTAATGCTGAGGCCCTTTTTCATATGATGGTTTTGCTTTATTGCTTCCATTTCATTGTTTCCACCTCTCTGGCAATTTTACTTTACAGCAAGCTTCACAGTGTTGTTTCACAATGGGCATCATGAATATTTTAGCAACTGCAGCTCTGGGTCAGGATGGCAGCCAGGAAATGGACTTAGTTGGGTGTGTGGAACACAGCTGGAAAGGAGGCAAGCAACACAGATGGGCTGACTTAGCAGCTATGATGAAAACCAAAGGTGTGTAGGGGGTGTTGCACCTCACCAGGGCTGAGGTTGGAGAGAGGCAGCTGGGAGAAGCAGTCCAGGAGACTGCCAGACAGCACAAGTCGAGGAAAAAAAAATAATAAAGCAATCCAATAAGTGTCTGTGCCAAGTAGAATAAATGGAGAGAAAAACTATGAGAGAAGCTGTTTTTGCATATAGGCCAAGGACAATAACAGTAAAGACATTATCAGCTTGGTTCAAACCTGAATAATTTATACTTTCTATCATGCCAGTCAGGAAGAACTGGGTGCCAGACTGGGGCTAAATCCCAGATCTTTTGACTGCAAGTTCTCTCTCTGTGCTCTCATTACTCCAATCTTTCTACTTACTTGTCCACAACCTTGGATGAGCTACCTCTCCACTCTAGGAGGACATTTATCTAGGTAATCATTGTGTTTTCTTGCAATCCTAGAATTCCGTGAATGCTATCATCTGCCCCAAATTGTTTACAAAGGGCTTTGCTAAGGCATTTTCTTCCAGAGAAGAAGCCTGGGATGAGAGTTGAAAACCTAGGTCCTACCCCTGGCTCTGACAGAAAGTGGCTGTGTAATGCTAGACAAATCCCCGGGCCCACCCTTTCTTCATCTGCCTGGTACGAACAGGAATCCCTTTTCCAATAACTTCACAAGATGGTGATCACATAAAATGGGAAGAAAAGAGACATGATTCCTGCCTCACAGGGCCTACAGTCTGGTAGGGAGAGATGAGAAAATAGACAATGGAGACACAAGTGCAGCAGAGTTTCCTGAGGAAGCCAAGCCTATGGTTAGCCCTGAAGGACCAGGAGAACTTGTGAGGTGAGTGGGAAAAGTGTGGGCTCTGGAGTCCAACCGTCTGGGCACAAATCCTGGTTCTGTCCCTTATCAGCTGCATGACCTTGGCTCAGTCACCTACCTTCCCTGAGACTCTAGTTCCTTACCAGTAAAGACAATAATAGTACTCACATCATGGTGTTGTCGTAAGGATTAAATGCAATCTCATAGTGTCTTATTATACTTATTATATGTACTTACTTATTATACATAATAAGTACCCAATAAATGTAGTAAGAGGAATGGAATATTATTAGTATATATTAGAAAAAAATGTTCCTCAGCTAAGCTGCATATTAGTAGAGATAAAGAATAGGAAAATTCATAAAAGAGGTGGGACTTAAGTTTTGCTCTCATTCATTTATTTATTTGTTTATTCATATTCAGTCACTGAATCAATAAATTATTCAGTCCTTATTATATATTAACCACTGTACTAGGCACAGTTCCTGCATTCCAGAGGCTTATAAACTAAGGGAGTCAGACAAGCAAACAAATCATTACAGTCCAGATTGATAAGTCAAGAATAGGTATCATTTCAATAGAGAGTGGTGAGAGGTTAGGGTGGGAAAAGGGAAAGTGGCATTTCAGGCAATAGAAACATCATGGAAGGCATAAAAAGATGTATAGGCTTAGGAAACGTTCCCTAGGAAGCACTGATGTCACCAAGGTGTCTGGGAGGCACAACATGCAGTCATAATGCCCTAAGGATGTACTGGTAGCTTACAACAGCATCATAAACTAGTTATGCATATTAATTGCAATTTTTGTATCTATCTAGAACTCAGATTGCAGATGGGCCTCCTAGAAATCTGAGAGGGAATTTATCAACTCCCGTCTCTGCTCCTCCATTCCTCTTATATGCACAATAGCAGGGCCTGGGAAGTTTTCTCTCCATCCTGGGTGTTCATCCACATGTATTATCTTTACGATCAACTGCTTTGACCCAGACCAGAAACTCAACATTTTTTTTTAGTTCCTTCAGAGGAATGTATTCTCATAAAAGCATTAATGAATGTACAAATTCAAACAGAACAAAAATACTTTAAAATTTAGACATTTCCTTCTTCCATGTTTTTTTTTTTTTTTTGTCCATCATGTAGTCAGGGGGTTTCCCTCTCTCTAGCTGGTCCTCCATCTAGCTTCCAACCTACTTGATTCTCTTCTTACACTTCCAGATTCTTCTCCCCCTATTAATGAAGGAAAATGTTGCTCAATACAGACCGCATCCAAACAGGTATGCATATCAAGGTGGCCAACACAAGCAAAGGCCATATAGTCAATAGAGTCCACTCTTAGAAAGAAAATCAAAGAAAAGAAAAAAAAGAAAATCTTACAAAGCTTCAATCAATTTTAATTAAACCTGTTTAGCGCTTCTGTTTAGCTCTCTGAAGTTAAACCACTGTGTTAAGAAGTAGTACCAGAGTTACCATTCTGGAAGCCAGAGTCATTTAGGTAAGTGAAATCCTTTGCAAAATGGTGTCTGGATCTAACTGGGTGTGTTATCTGTTACCCATTAACGCGTTGAATATATTTTATCAACTTATTCCCTTGTAAAGCAAGGATAAGAAAACACACCCACCTCAAAAAGTCATTTTAAATAATAATATATTCATGCATAGCTCAGATTTTCATGGAACTTAAACTTTTCACAGGATGAAATAACCACAATCTCCTAAAAACTAAAAACCAACTAACACTACCTATGTATTTTAAAACCTATTTATTAGATTCCGCTGTGCCTTGCTAAGTACTGGAAATGTACCATTTGTGACCTCCTTCTCCTCTTCCCAATGCACCCAGGAGCCCAGTTGTCTGTGTGAATGAATGAGTATCTGTATCAGTGAAAAATGTTGAATAGAAATATCTTTTAAAACATGTAAATTCCTATAGTCTCTGAATTCTCTGAATTGTAGCATTCCTGTTTTCTCTGTTCTTTTTTATACTTTTCTGCCTTTCCCAACTTTAAAAAACAGTTACCATTGACTGTGTTTATAATTTTTTTAAAAAAGTAATTTTAATCTTATGGAACAAAAACGGTCACCAGCTGCCAAGCATTTCAGCCCCAGGACCATGTTCCAGCTGAAAGGTGAGCATATGGTGACTTCATGGCAAGAAAGATTATAAAACCAGACTCTTTCATCTAACCGGCCACCTAGTGAGTTATAAGTTAATATGCAGAATTACCTGCACTTTCCAACGTCTCTTACCATCCCCAGAGACAATGGAACAGATGTTCATTCTGTCATATGGCCAATGAGAAACTAATATTTAAAACTCCTCCACTCACCAAAGTCTTACTTGCCCTTCAGGGCCAAGCATGGGCTCAGCTTCCCCAGAAAACTTCCAGTGCTTTCTAAGACTGGTTCAGGGTCCCTCCCTGGCTCCCTCAGTACTCATCTTTGTTTTCACTCTCATGAAGGCAGGGGTCCTGCCTCTCTTGTTCCTTTGTAGGTTTTTAGTGTCTGGCAAGATGTTTTACACATAGTGGGCATCCAAGGCATATGTTTTAAAATTAATCTGGATTTCTAGTTGGTTTTCAGTTTTTATTGGGAAAACCTATCAAAGCTCTAAGCAATCAATAATTGAAAACATGAGTAAAGGCACTTTGAAAATTGTGTAGTTCTATTGAGGCGTGGTATGATGATGATGCTGTGGTTTTGAGGGGGGTTAATGCCATCTCCTGCTCTTTCCCCAGCATCATTAGGTAATCATTAATTTCATCCTTTGCAGAGCTACTCACTAAAGATGAGGGAGTTGGAAAACACACCAGTCACAACTGTCACACGTTCAGAAAGTGTGTTACCACACTAATGACCAGAATGTGAATTTTGGTGTTTTTATGACCTTTTCAACTATATTGAAATCAATATCTGAGGAGCAAGGACAGGGCTAGGTATTTATTGCACATGAGATAGAGCCTAGTTAACTAAGCCCTGAAGAGACTGGGGGGCTGAGGGGCAAAGGGGCTCAGGTTGGTAAGCTGGTGTAACTCTGTATGAATTTGGATGCTTTTTGAGTCTTATAACAGCATATGAGTTCCAGGGGGGTGGGAGGGCAGTGATTTTTGTTTGATGCATCCCCGATACAACAAATATTTGATGAATAAATAAAAGTAGAGCCCTAAGACTAACGCTAACACAGATTAAGATTTCACAAACACAGACTTTATGACCCTTGTTTTTCCTGGTTATTCCCACTCAGAGTTACTTGTGGGATTAGCTGGTGATAAACTGGACTGAAGCAGTGAAGCTAGTTTCTCAGAGTCAGGGTTTCCTGTTTATAAGGTTGCCTGGCAGGCATTCACAAGCCATGCTGGGTGCCACATCTTCCCTCTCTGAGACTGGTGGATTTCAACTGACCTGGGTGTCTCCTTGGGCCTCTTTTGTTGGCAGACGCAAAGGTGAGCTCATGAGCCATAACCCCTTGAAAAGACGTTTTGGAAACAAACAGGCTCTGAGTCATACCTGTCTGTCCCCCTACCGAGACAGTAGAATGTCATGCAGATTAGTTCTGCCCAGGAAAAAGGAATTGAAAACCTCTCACAGTGTAAAACAGCACAGTTCAAGTTGGAGAAGGACTTCCCAGAAATTCAGAGAGAAGGCAGGCTTAGTTCTCCACATGCGTAGGTAAGCCGTGAGAAAAGTCCTTGCAGACGGATAGAAAAAGATGGAAAGATGTGGATGAGCGGATTATTGGGGCAGCGCATCAGGCTCAGCCCTTCCCAGAATGGCGCCATTGCTTGTTCTAAATCCATAATCTCACACATCTGTGCTGTTGTACATTTAATGTTGACTGTTACTTCAACAAGGTATCGTTAATCACCTACTTTGTTCCTGGAACAAACTGAAGGGAGCCATAAAGCATAAAACACACTCCTGACTTACTTCCGCGATCGCCGGCGTTCCGGAGCCCAGACGCAGCGGCACCTTCTGTTCGGTCAGCGGCGTGAGGGTCTCGCCGCAGCGTGTAGTCCACGCCGCTCGGCCCGTTGTGAGCCCGTGTGCTCGCCGGGCCGGCCGGCCGGCGCAGCTCCAATCCGTATCCCCCGGCTGATCCGGGGGGTCCGGGCACCGCCTCGACGGCGGCGCCGCCGGGCGCGCGGAATGGACCGCAGCCCGCACCCCGAGCGGACGACGTCATGAGGCACCTGCCGTACTTCTGCCGCGGCCAAGTGGTGCGGGGCTTCGGTCGCGGCTCCAAGCAGCCGGGCATCCCTACAGCTAAGTTTCCTGAACAAGTAGTAGATAATATTCCAGCTGATGTATCTACTGGCATTTATTATGGTTGGGCCAGTGTTGGAAGTGGAGACGTCCGTAAGACGGTGGTGAGCATAGGATGGAACCCATACTACAAGAATACAAAAAAGTCCAGGGAAACTCATATCATGCATACTTTCAAAGAGGACTTCTATGGGGAAATTCTTAATGTGGCCATTGTTGACTACCTCAGACCAGAAAAGAACTTTGATTCTTTAGAGTCACTTATTTCAGCAATTCAAGGTGATATTGAGGAAGTCAAAAACGACTAGAGTTACCAAAACATTTGAAACTCAAAGAAGACAATTTCTTCCCGGTTCCTAAAAGCAAAATAATGAATGGCCACTGATGGAAAAGCATCTTATTTATTCATTCACTATTCTCTAATATTTTACTGCTCGTAACTCTACAGTCTCATCTTGGTTATATTTTAAAAATCAAACATTCTCCTACAGCTGTGAATTAGTTTAAACAGTTTAATGTAGCTACCATATTATGTTCCAACTGTTCCATTAAACCCATCATGTTACAGTACTAAAAAGGTTCATTTTAAAAATCAAGATTCTATTTTATATAATATGTTGATTAAAATGTACCACTAGAAAGGTCTTAAGTGTTTTATAATGGAAATGAAATATATATAAATATGGGTAACAGGCAAATCATTAGTTTGAGATGAGAACTATAATTCTCATGGTAAAATTCTAGCATACATGTACCTGCATAGCATGCGTTGCTAATCAGCAGGCTTATAAAACTATATTAAGCAGAAGTTTGACAGTTTATTACAAACCTAAGGGGAAAAATCCAGACTTCGTGTTTTTGATATTTTGTGCATTTATATATTATTATAGACATGAAGACTTGCGAAATTTCATTTTCATTAGTCCTTTCCTTTAAGGGCTCAAATCACTGTACTGTGTTCCATTTTCGTTACAGCTGCCTCCGTTTTAATTGGTCTACACTCTGTGCCTTTTTTTTTTTTTTTTGTCTTTCTTTTAAAACAGTAAAATGAGTGTTTTTCGAATCTCTAGGTCTCATTTTTGTGTTGTATAACACTTCTCTCTTTTTAAGAATAGTTATTCTTCAACATTTTTCTTAACCTTTGCTTCCTGTAAACAATTGTCAGTGTCAGTTTTTCCATTTAGAATATCCTACAACTCTACATTTACAAAATGTAGAGTTTCATCTGCGTCTGTATGTGCCATCCCATCCCTTCACTATATAAACAGTGATTAAATGCATATCTCTCTTTTTTGTAGATTTCACAACCATTTTTATTAATTAATTACTTTGAGAATCATAATTTATTTAGCCATTAAGGGATTGGGTCCTGTCCCATTCTCAGAATCTTTTCACTTTTTTGGTGTGTGAATTTTATTTTATTTCATTTATTTTTTTATACAGCAAGTTCTTATTAGTTATCTATTTTATACATATTAGTGTATATATGGCAGTCCCAAACTCCCAGTTCATCCCACCACCACCCCCCACCCCACCACTTTCCCCCCTTCGTGTCCTTATGTTTGTTTTCTACATCTGTGTCTCTGTTTCTACCCTGTGAACCGGTTCATCTGTATCATTTTTCTAACTTCCACATATATGTGTTAATATACGGTATTTGTTTTTCTCTTTCTGACTTACTTCACTCTGTATGACAGTCTCTAGATCCATCCATGTCTCCACAAATGACCCAATTTCGTTCCTTTTTATGTCTGAGTAATATTCCATTGTATGTATGTACCACATCTTCTTTATCCATTCGTCTGTTGATAGGCATTTAGGTTGCTTCCATGACCTGGTTGTTGTAAATAGTGCTGCAATGAACATTGGGGTGCCTGTGTCTTTTTTTTGTTTTGTTTTTGTTTGTTTGTTTTTAACATCTTTATTGGAGTATAATTGCTTTACAATGGTGTGTTAGTTTCTGCTTTATAACAAAGTGAATCAGTTATACATATACATATGTTCCAATATCTCTTCCCTCTTGTGTCTCCCTCCCTCCCACCCTCCCTATCCGACCCCTCTAAGTGGTCACAAACCACCTAGCTGATCTTCCTGTGCTATGCGGCTGCTTCCCACTAGCTATCTATTTTACGTTTGGTAGTGTATATATGTCCATGCCACTCTCTCACTTTGTCACACCTTACCCTTCCCCCTCCCCATATTCTCAAGTCCATGCTCCAGTAGGTCTGTGTCTTTATTCCCGTCTTACCCCTAGGTACTTCATAACCTTTTTTTTTTCTTAGATTCTATATATATGTGTCAGCATACAGTATTTGTTTTTCTCTTTCTGACTTACTTCACTCTGTATGACAGACTCTAGATCCATCCACCTCACTACAAATAACTCAATTTTGTTTCTTTTTATGGCTGAGTAATATTCCATTGTATATATGTGCCACATCTTCTATATCCATTCATCTGTTGATGGACACTTAGGTTGCTTCCATGTCCTGGCTATTGTAAGTAGAGCTGCAATGAATATTTTGGTACATGACTCTTTTTGAATTATGGTTTTCTCAGGGTATATGCCCAGTAGTGGGATTGTTGAGTCATATGGTAGTTCTATTTTTAGTTTTTTAAGGAACCTCTATACTGTTCTGCATAGTGGCTGTATCAATTTACATTCCCACCAACAGTGCAAGTGGGTTCCCTTTTCTCCACACCCTCTCCAGCATTTGTTGTTTGTAGATTTTCTGATGATGCCCATTCTAACTGGTGTGAGATGATACCTCATTGTAGTTTTGATTTGAATTTCTCTAATAATTAGCGATGTTGAGCAGTTTTTCATGTGCTTCTTGGCCATGTGTAAGTCTTCTTTGGAGAAATGTCTATTTAGGTCTTCTGCCCATTTATGCATTGGGTTGTTTGTTTTTTTAATATTGAGCTGCATGAGCTGTTTATATATTTTGGAGATTAACCCTTTGACTGTTAATGCATTTGCAAATATTTTCTCCCATTCTGAGGGTTGTCTTTTCATCTTGTTTGTAGTTTCCTTTGCTTTGCAAAAGTTTGAAGTTTCATTAGGTCCCATTTATTTATTTTTGGTTTTATTTCCATTACTCTAGGAGGTGGGTCAAAAAAGATCTTGCTGTGATTTATGACAAAGAGTGTTCTTCCTATGTTTTCCTCTAAGAGTTTTATAGTGTCTGGTCTTACATTTAGGTCTCTAATCCATTTTGAGTTTATTTTTGTGTATGGTGTTAGGGAGTGTTCTAATTTCATTCTTTTACATGTAGCTGTCCTGTTCTCCCAGCGCCACTTATTGAAGAGACTGCTTTTGCCTCCTTTGTCATAGATTAGTTGACAAGAGGTGTGTGGGTTTATCGCTGGGCTTTCTATCCTGTTCCAGTGATCTATATTTCTGTTTTTGTGCCAGTACCATATTGTCTTGATTACTGTAGCTTTGTACTATAATCTAAAGTCAGGGAGTCTGATTCTTCCAGCTCCGTTCTTTTCCCTCAAGACAGCTATTGCTGTTCGGGGTCTTTTGTGTCTCCATACAGATTTTAAGATTTTTTTTGTTCTAGTTCTGTAAAAAATGCCACTGGCAATTAGATAGGGATTGCATTGAATCTGTAGGTTGCTTTGGGTAGTAGAGTCATTTTCACAATATTGATTCTTCCAATCCAAGAACATGGTATATCTCTCCATCTGTTTGTGTCATCTTTGATTTCTTTCATCAGTGTCTTATACTTTTCTGAGTACAGGTTGTTCACCTCCTTAGCTAGGTTTATTCCTAGGTATTTTATTCTTTTAGTTGCAATGGTGAATGGGACTCTTTCCTTAATTTCTCTTTCTGATATTTTGTTGTTAGTGTACAGGAATGCAAGAGATTTCTGTGCATTACTTTTGTTTCCTGCTACTTTACCAAATTCATTGATTAGCTCTAGCAGTTTTCTGGGGCATCTTTAGGTTTCTCTATGTATAGTATCATATCATCGTAAAACAGTGACAGTTTTACTTCTTCTTTTCCCATTTGCATTCCTTTTACTTCTTTTTCTTCTCTAATTGCTGTGGCTAGGGCTTCCAAAACTGTGTTGAATTATAGTGGTGAGAGTGGACATCCTTGTCTAGCTCCTGATCTTAGGGGAAATGCTTTCAGTTTTTCACCATTGAGAATGATGTTTGCTGTGGGTTTGTCATATATGGCCTTTATTATGTTGAGGTAGGTTCCCCCATGCCCATTTTCTGGAGAGTTTTTATGATAATTGGGTGTTGAATTTTGTCAAAAGCTTTTTCTGCATCTATTGAGATGATCATATGGTTTTTATTCTTCAATTTGTTAATATGGTGTATCACACTGATTGATTTGCATATATTGAAGAATCCTTGCATCCCTGGGATAAATCCCACTTGATCATGGTGTATGATCCTTGTAATGTGTTGTTGGATTCTGTTTGCTAGTATTTTGCTGAGGATTTTTGCATCTATATTCATCAGTGATATTGGTCTGTAATTTTCTCTTTTTGTAGTTTCTTTGTCTGGTTTTGTTATTACAGTGATGGTGGTCTCATAGAATGAGTGAGTTTGGGAGTGTTCCTTCCTCTGCAATTTTTTGGAAGAGGTTGCGAAGGATGGGTGTTAGCTCTTCTCTAAATGTTTGATAGAATTCACCTGTGAAGCCACCTGGTCCTGGACTTTTGTTTGTTGGAAGATTTTAAATCAAAGTTTCAATTTCATGACTTGTGATTGGTCAGTTCATATTTGCTGTTTCTTCCTGGTTCAGTCTTGGAAGGTTATACCTTTCTAAGAATTTGTCCATTTCTTCCAGGTTGTCCATTTTTTTGGCATAGAGCTGCTTGTAGTAGTCTCTTAGGATGCTTTGTATTTCTGTGGTGTCTGTTATAACTTCTCCTTTTTCATTACTAATTTTATTGATTTGAGTCCACTCCCTCTTTTTATTGATGATTCTGGATAATGGTTTATCAATTTTGTTTATCTTCTCAAAGAACCAGCTTTTAGTTTTATTGATCTTTGTTACTGTTTTCTTTGTTTGTATTTCATTTATTTCTCCTCTGATCTTTGATTTCTTTCCTTCTACTAACTTGCTAACTTTGGGTTTTGTTTGTTCTTCTTTCTCTAGTTCCTTTAGGTGTAGGGTTAGATTGTTTACTTGAGATTTTTCTTGTTTCTTGAGGTAGGCTTGTATAGCTATAAACTTCCCTCTTAGAACTGCTTTTGCTGCATCCCATAGGTTTGGGATCATTGTGTTTTCATTGTGATTTGTCTCTAGGTATTTTTATATTTCCTCTTTGATTTCTTCAGTGATCTCTTGGTTATTTAGTAACATATTGTTTAGCCTCCATGTTTGTGTTTGTGTTTTTTATGTTTTTTTCCCTGTAATTCATTTCTAATCTCATAACATTGTGGTCAGAAAAGATGCTTGATATGATTTCAATTTTCTTAAATTTACTGAGGCTTGATTTGTGACCCACGATGTGATCTATTCTGGAGAATGTTCCACGCGCACTTGAGAAGAAAGTGTAATCTGCTGGTGTTGGATAGAATGTCCTATAAATATCAATTATTTCTATCTGGTCTATTGTGTCATTTAAAGCTTCTCTTTCCTTATTTATTTTCATTTTGGATGATCTGTCCATTGGTGTAAGTGGTAAAGTCCCCCACTTTTATTGTGTTACTGTCGATTTCCTCTTTTATAGCTGTTAGCAGTTGCCTTATGTACTGAGGTGCTTCTATGTTGGATGCATATATATTTATAATTGTTATATCTTCATCTTGAATTTATCCCTTGATCATTATGTAGTGTGCTTCCTTGTCTCTTGTAACATTCCTTATTTTAAAGTCTATTTTATCTGATATGAGTATAGCTACTCCAGCTTTCTTTTGATTTTCCATTTGCATGGAACATCTTTTTCCATCCCCTCACTTTCATTCTGTATGTGTCCCTGGGTCTGAAGTGGGTCTCTTGTAGACAGCATATATATGGGTCTTGTTTTTGTATCCATTCAGCAAGCCTGTGTCTTTTGGTTGTAGCATTTAATCCATTTACATTTAAGATAATTATCGATATGTATGTTCCTATGACAATTTTCTTAATTGTTTTGGGTTTGTTTTTGTAGGTCCTTTTCTTCTTTTGTATTTCCCACTTAGAGAAGTTCCTTTAGCATTTGTTGTAGAGCTTGTTTGGTGGTGCTGAATTCTCTTAGCTTTTGCTTGTCTGTAAAGCTTTTGATTTCTCCATTGAATCTGAATGAGATCCTTGCTGGGTAGAGTAATCTTGGTTGTAGGTTCTTCCCTTTCATCACTTTAAGTATATCATGCCACTCCCTTCTGGCTTGTAGAGTTTCTGCTGAGAAATCAGCTGTTAACCTTATGGGAGTTCCCTTGTATGTTATTTGTCATTTTTCCCTTGCTGCTTTCAATAATTTTTCTTGGTCTCTAATTTTTGCCAATTTGATTACTATGTGTCTCGGTGTGTTTCTCCTTGGGTTTGTCCTGTATGGGACTCGCTGCACTTCCTGGTCTTAGGTGGCTATTTCCTTTCCCACATTAGGGAAAATTTTGACTATAATCTCTTCAAATATTTTCTCGGGTCCTTTCTCTCTCTCTTCTCCTTGTGGGACCCCTATAATGCGAATGTTGTTGCATTTAATGTTGTCCTAGCAGTCTCTTAGACTGTCTTCATTTCTTTTCATTCTTTTTCCTTTATTCTGTTCTGCAACAGTGAATTCCACCATTCCGTCTTCCTGGTCAGTTATCCGTTCTTCTGCCTCAGTTATTCTGCTACTGATTCCTTCTAGTGTAATTTTCATTTCAGTTATTGTATTATTCATCTCTGTTTGTTTGTTTTTTAATTCTTCTAGGTCTTTTTTAAACATTTCTTGCATCTTCTCAATCTTTGCCTCCATTCTTTTTCCGAGGTCCCGGATCATCTTCACTGTCATTATTCTGAATTCTTTTTCTGGAAGGTTGCCTATCTTCACTTCATTTAGTTGTTTTTCTGGGGGTTTTATCTTATTCCTTCATCTGGTACATAGCCCTCTGCCTTTTCATTTTGTCTATCTTTCTGTGAATGTGGTTTTTGTTCCACAGGCTGCAGGATTGTGGTTCTTCTTGCTTCTGCTGTCTGCCCTCTGGTCTTGACTTTCATATTTCTGCTAGTTGTCTCTTCAAGGCAGTCTAAGCATTTTCTATCATGCTTCTAGGTTCACGGGCTCAGTAGTTGTGGCACATGGGCTTTGTTGCTCCATGGCATGTGGGATCTTCCCAGACCAGGGCTCAAACCCAGCCATGTCCCCTGCATTGGCAGGTGGATTCTTACCCACTACACCACCAGGGAAGTCCTGACAATCTTCTTTAAAGTCAACTGATTGTAGATGTTAATCACATTTACAAAATACTTCTACAACACCTAAATAAGTGTTTAATTAAATAACTTGTTACTCTATCCTATGCAAGTTGACCCATAAAAGAGATTATATCATAGTGAAGTATGAATCTGCATGAAGTATTTAATTCTCCCCGGCTTTTACAGCTCTTTATATGGTAAAAATATTGACTTTCAAAATGAATATATTTCACAGCCAAATTTGATAGAAAATATATCTGCATAAAGCCATGTACAGAAATGCACATTTTATCATTCTGTTCATAAAAGAATATAGTGAACAGCAAAGAAGTATCACTTACATTATTTTTTGCCACTTTTCACTGCTTCCCGTGACTGATAAATTAAAAGAACTTGGGTTGAGATGTAAGTTCGTGTCTTGTCCCTTGGTTCCTTGAAATGGCACTCAAGTTGAAATGTTACAATCCTTGCATTACTGCCCAGAACACTACAGCTAAAGCATTCCTTTAAATGCTAATGTACCACATAGAGGGAGTTCTTCCATATTTCTCAAATTATGGTTGAAAGTACTAAAAAAATTAATAATTGTACTTACTAAAGCATTGTCTTCAAACATTTCCTGTGCTGCTGTGGGAAGAAGGCTTAAAGAATTGGGCTGGCATTTGTATATACTTTTATTAAGGTGATTTTTGCCAAAAAACTTTCCTATAAATTCTTTGATTTTACTTTGATTATCAAGTCAATTTAAAATATATGGGCGACAATCTGAGAAAGAATGGTTATATGTATATGTATAATTGAACCACTTTGTTGTACATCTGAAACTAACACAATATTGTAAATCAACTATACCCCAATATAAAATAAAATAAAATATATGGGCTACATATGTGTTCCTGTTATATTTAAATAAGCATAGTCAAAGACTACATAGAAAGGGATTTTGGCAAATTTAGGGGAGGCCACTTGTCGCACAAGTTAAGATAGCACGGTCTCACAAATATTGAAAAAATACTTCATTTGGTGAGTTTGCTGTAGTTCAGTGTCTGACCTTCAGCTACACAGGCTCAAAGACTCCATCTCTTCAGTGCCCTGGAGTTTATTTAACTTGGGAAGCTGATTCAAGCTAAGTTCACAAGAAAACAGTTTATAAAACCATAATATCAATGTATTAATTTAAAATAAAATTATACTAAGTGAACTAGATGCTTGCATCCACCTGACCATCCTTTTCTTTCTTTGTATAAAAGCCTCATTAGAAAGCCTCATTCTTAAGGGATTGCTTGGTGATCATAAAATGAGATCAAGGGAGACTGAAATAATCAAATACTGAGTGAACATCAGGATTTGCTAACTGATGCTTCCATTTCTACAGTAGGGATTTACCTGTCAGAATAATTAAATACTTGTTTCTATCTAAATCCCTCTTCTTTAGAAAAGGCTTGAATGGCACATTGCCAATATCTAAATCTATGACTCTATTTCTATGTTACTAAGGGAGATGACCTTCATGTACAATGTAATTGACACCTTGTTCAGATATGTTAACTTTTTCAACCTGGTTATAGTCAATAGTCATGTTGGCCTGTGAACCAATCAGTTTCTTTAAGATGTAGTCATTATAAAGAGCCCTTCTGAGCACCTGCGCTTCAGAGTCTCCTTGAGTTTGGTGGGACCATGTGACTAATACGTTTGATCAATACTTTTCAAGTGGAAGAATATAAGTCACTTCCGGCTGGAACATTTAAATACCAGTGCAAAACTCTCCTGAGTTCTCTTTTTCTGCCAAGGTACCCAACAGCAGTCAGTGCTCCAGGTAGGATCTGCTCTGGGTCCCAAGGGCAAGAAAACATGGAACATAGGCCTCCAGATATCTTGTGAAGGACACATGTTATGAACAAGAAACAAACCTTGATGTTTTAACCATGGAGATCTTGGGGCTGTTTTTCACTGTAAAAAAAATCTTGCCTATCCTAAATAATAAAAAATGGCATTACATATTTTGTCTTTGATATTAGGTTAATTTTGAGGGCAATTTTATTTCATTTTTAAAAAAAAGTTTTTGGCAAACACTTCACTATTGTTTATGTCCACATATCACCTATGAAGTCATAAATAAATAAATGCTATATATGTAGTGTTTATGAAGCTAAAGGATACTTACCCATCAAATCCTATCTCTGTATATATACCCTGAACTGCCACAGAAGACCCAATATTTCAAACATTTTCATCCAATTATGATTGCTAAATAATTTGAAATTTTCTAATAGTACTTCATTTACCATGTTCTATCAAAATAACTAAGAATGGACTGGGAATTATGACCAATTAGTATTTTATTTTTGTCTAATTTTTGATTAGAGAGATCTATAAAGATGTTAGGTTAGTTCTTATCTTTTAAATGACATAGTTCACCTTCTTCTCCAACCACTAGACTTTTTTTTTCATATTGGAGTATAGCCAATTAACAATGTTGTGATAGTTTCAGGTGCACAGCAAAGAGACTCAGCCATATGTATACATGTATCCATTCTCCCCCAGACTCCACTCCTATTCAGGCTGCCACATAACATTGAGCAGAGCTCCCTGTGCTATATAGTAGGTCCCTGTCCAGCCACCAGACTTGACCATGAACCCTGATGGTTGTCCCAAACGATAGGAAATGTGTCCCAAGTGCTGATCATATCAAGACTCAGCCTGCCATGAAGGAGAACTCTGTGTACATGCAGATAACTAAGAAAGGATACTTGAATCTCTTTATCTCTTCCCTTCCCCTGATGGAAGCTTCAGCATCACTATCTTTTCCTCTTGTCTGTTTGTGGAAGAAAAGGGAATGGGGAAGAGACCTTGAAAGGAACTTCCCAAATCAAAGACTCTAGTTTGCTACAATTGAATCAGCATTTTATCTGAACACCTCCTTCTTTTTTTTAAAGGAAACTTTAGCTCTGTGAAGATACAGGAGAATTCTGTATCCTTTTGAATAAAGGACTTAAAACCTGTGAGTACTATATAAATGTTATTTCTTATTTTGGGGGACTAACAATTCATATGTCAGAAATATAATCAAGGTATACATTATCTTCCATGTGTAATTTTCAACGTGATTATATTCAAAGTCATAATTATATAAGGGAAATTAAATTCTCCTTGTAGCTTCTTACTTTTCTTTGATAAGTTCCTTTGAGGTGACTTGATTAAATGCTCCAGAAATTAAGGCTATAAATAACAATCACTGCCGAAGAGAAGAATGCTGGGCTTAAAGCCTTGGGAATGTTGCTACCGAGTCACCAAGTCCTTCATCTCAGTGTCTCTTATCAGCATCCAGCAGATGTTGGCAGCATGCAGACAGTTCACCCCTTGCCCCATTACCAAGTCATGGCCATTAAAGGATGAGTCAATAATTATTTTAACCAGTTCCCAGGGATTTATACACTAAACACTACTCTTTCATGATTATAAGACAAATTTAGGGTTAGAATGGGCCAAGGATCCAGGAAAATCTTTAATAACAAGTGACTAAAAATCATTTGGACTACTCTATTAGCCAGTGAGAAATCTGTTCCACAGTATATCTGATAAGTAATGTGTTAAAGGAATTGAGTCTTATATGCAATAGTTAATAGCTATGACTATCATTTATTGAGTTATGATAAACTAGGGAATGGGTCCTCACCAAAATCCTATAAGGCAAGTAATTTTAGTGCTTTCATTTTACAAGGAAGACCTTGAGGTTTAGAAGAATGCCAAATAATTTACCTGAGATCTCAGATTACATGAAGTCAACTCTGGCAGTTTCTAAATTTCATGCTTATAACCTAATTTACATTGCTTCTATCAAATAATCATTAAAGGCTTTGAAGTCGAGAGTGACATAACAAGGCTTTTTTGTTTTTAAAGAAGATGACTTTAATACCACAGAAACAGGAGAGTTTACAAAAAGCCAGAGAAAGTCCTAATTTCAAAAAGGGAGAGGAAACAAAACTAACGCATCATATTAATGTCTAGGAGAGAAATCAACTGGAAAATAAAATTTGCACAAAATCTTGAGATTTTTTACAAAGGGAGTTTTATCTTAAGATTTTAACAAAAGGAGTTTAACAAGGGGTAAAATGAGATCTAACTGAAACATACATATATAATTGATTTTTGTAATTCATATGCTTGTGTATTTCCCATTGACCTCATTTCCTTACCTCTTATAATTCTTGTTCACCACTGTAAGCTCAATGACTGGCATATACCCAAGTGAGATAGACGGTAAAAATTGTTAGTTGGCAAAGGATTCAGAGTGACATTTAGTTCTCTATTGTTCTTTGGTCATTTGATTTTATTTTAACCACAATTTCACTTGCTTCAATCAACCCTACATTGAAGTCTTACTTCGAGTAAATACTACTTTCACTTGCATTTTTAAATGGCATTATTATATTTTAATCTCACAAATACCAAAGTTGCTATGTTGAAGACAGATATTTTGAAAAATTCAGATTTAAGCCCTTCTTATTGATGGCAATGTATAAGTTAGGAACATTTATAGAGAAAAGGAGACACTGAAACTTTCATCCATGCCTTTGGGCAACCTTAAGCCCAGAGTCCTCCAAAGACTTTACTGTGTTCCTTTAAAGCAATCATTATCCTTCAAACTCTAAATAGTTGAACAAGTCAGATTCTAAAGGGTTTGTTGTACATCTCTCTCTTTCTCTCTCTCTCTCTCTCTCTCTCTCTCTCTATATATATATATATATATATATATATATATATACATATATATATATAAAAGGAAAAGAAGCAATAGTAAATAACTGATCAGAGAAACCATTTAGAAACAAATAATAAAATTCAAGGCATATGTCATTTTGGTAAGTGGTAGGTACTGTCATCTCAGATTTAAGAAAGAAAATATGGTAGGCATAAGTCCTCCCTGTGATGCAAGATGCATGCCCTATGAAGAGTGAGCCAGCATGGTTACCTTCATTTATTAGGTACGGAAATCGTTTTTCATGCTGTTACATCTACTTTTTGGAAAAAAAGGATTGGATAAATGCAAACTCTCAAGAGAGAAATTAGCCAGCACTTCTAGGATCACTACTAAGTGTGAGTCATTCAACTCATCTCTGAGTAATAGTCTTGATGTTGCAGGCTGCCATGATACCAAAGAAAAGAGTAGAAAATTATTCCTTGGCTGGGACATAAAATATTAAGAGACACCAAAATTCAGTATGGTAACTGATGCCTTTTGAGACCCTCAGCACCCTAGGAAATAAAAAATCACCTCTCCAATTCTCTTTCCAGTGATAGGTCAGTTGTATAAAAAACCTTCTAAAACTATGTTAGCTCAGCTAGAAAACATTTGACCTTGTCCTCATGAATTGCTTGTTCTGTTATCTTCATATTTTAAAGGAAATGTTTGCTATTCCTAAATGAGTCCAAAAATAAATGGTTGATTTGACCTACTCAACTAACAAGCAAATTTAGTGAGGAAATAAAACAAACAAACAAGCAAAAAACATTTGAACAAGTAGTGAAGATACCTATGCAGGAATTGCTTCTTCAAAACTCTTGCCCCATTCACATGAGTATAGAGGAAGTCACCACCTGCATACAAAGAAATTACATTCCCTTGCAAGCACAAGGTCATTACCCTCCTCACATGAACACAAGGTCATCACACTCCTCATGTGTACAATGTAACCACACTGCAACCACAGCTGATTGGCTCAAGAGTAGATAAGTGGCCCACATTAATTAGTCAATTTCTTTAGATTTCCTTGTGTACTCAGGACAAAGTTAACCCAGTCCTTTTCAGGTGACCAAAACTATATGGTATAAAATTTAAAAACTGACCACAACCATATTTTCTCATCTGTGGAAAGGATGACCTGTGGTAGAAGAGGAGAAAAAAGCTGACATCTGGAAAAAAGCAGAATTAAAAGACAGAAAGATCCCTGAGCACATTTCAGTCTTTGACTCAGTTGCCCCTAAGAGTCTGATGCATCCAAGCCCTTTAATGGTTTTGGTTGTTCAACTTGCCCTTAATCTATTAGATAAATCCAGCATGCTTTCAATAAAATCTCCTTTTATATTAGGATACTTGCAACTTGGTTCTTCTAGCCTCTAATAACAGTTTCAAGTTCTCTATCAGTTAATAAGTATAAATTTTACTGAAGTAACAAAGAAACTTCGAATGGCTTTCAAAGTTTAGATTTTTGTTCTCACCTCTTTACTGTAGAATCCAAGTTGATTAAGCAGCCACCATCTCAAATGCTGCTCGCTGTGGAAAGAAAAGAAAATTCTGAGGGTCTCACTTTGTTTAGAACTTATGGGTCGGAAATAGCCACAGACCTACCCAACCACAAAGAGGCCTGGAAGTACAGTTGCACCGAGTAACTAGGATATGAAGAGCTAGAAATAATGGGGAAATATCTCTAATCACCACCACACCCACGTTTCAATATTGACAGAAGTGAAGCTGATATTATATTGATCAAATATAATATGTATTGAAGCCAGAAGAAATCACTGTCCTACTCATTTGGTTGTGGACCTCAAATATTCAGCTCCTTAGCAATTAGGTAAGCTTTGCTGAATAATGCTGATATATGGGCACAATTACACTCAGGACTAGAGTTTGCTAATTTAAAAAATGAGATAGTTTCAGCTGTGAGCTTTTCTTCTATTTGTTTGAGTGAAAATAATGAGAAGGTTAAAAGTGAAAATAAATTGTTTAATTAATTTTTTAGTTTTGAGGCCAAAGTACCTAACATACAGATAACACAATTGATACTAAGGTTGAAAATTGTGTAAGATACACAATAACCATTATCTATTGCATTAATATTTGCATGGGGAGTGGGTGCAGAAGATGAGAAGCAAAGCTCCCCCACCCCAGCCAATCTACATTAGACATAGAGTGTGAGCAAAAAATAAAAATTTGCACTTAAAAAGCATTTGAAGTTTCTTTGTTACTTCAACAAAATCTATATGATCTAACTGTTACAGAAATTGAAACTTTTTTTGGAGACTGGAACAATGTTGACAGGGACAAAACATTTGATAAAACTCCTGCCTGTAATAAATTAGAAGGCAAATTAGGTCCCTAATGAACTTTCACATATCAGAGAAGATGCTGTAAAAAGGATATTAGTACCTAGTTTTTTTTAAGATGGCTGAATTTGACAAGGCACAGAAGTAAAAGGGGGAGAAAAAGGAATAGAGAACATTCAGGAATCAGGGTATGTGTAGGGTTAGAAAAGGCAACATTTTATCATGTTAAGCAGTGACAGATAAAACTGAGAGGACTTTTGAGCAAATTAAAATTCAGCCTTGAGTTAAGGATCTAATCAGGGGCACAGCCATGGCTATAACACCCATTTGTTAGAACCTCTAAATGAAATAAGATGTTTCAGAGCAGAGATCCATGTAAGTTCATGATACCTAGTAGATATCATCAATTGAACACAATAATTCAGAGAAAAGACATTAGACATGTGGTTCTCCCAATGAAGTCTGACAGACCAAGAAACTCACAAGTAATTAGAAATAAAGGCATGAGGTAAGGTAAGCATAAAAAAATAGCAAATATAAGAAATATGTCTAGAAAAGAACCATAGATGTGGCTATTGGCACAATGAGATGATCAGGATCAAATATAATACATAAGAATCCTACTGCACTTTTAAAGGGTTATGTTGTCAAAGAAGCTATGAGCCTGGGCTAAAAAGTGTTTATGGCTATTCAAAACTCAAAATGACACTTTAATTTCCACCAGTCTACAGGGAGGAAGCTGGCTGAGACAGCTGTTCAGATTTCACAAAGGTCATACTCTGAAATAACACTTTTTAGATGTCTAAATTGGATTATGGAAAAGGAAGAATCTCCCAGGGGAAGTTCCATGAAGAACTTCAGGCAAAAGAACTACTCTAAGAGTATGAGTTAATCAAGAAGCATTCAAAAAGCAGAGGGCTATCACAACATCTGCCAAGTAAGAGTTCAGAATTGGACACATCAGTGACTGGAGATTCTCACATTCTTTTCACTTCTACTGAAGTGTTTATTTCAGATCTCCTGTCTCTATTCCAGTATTGCATATTGGGTGTGGGAATGGGAGCATGAAGTGGATTGAATGGTGGTTCCCTGAAACATATGTCCACATTCTAATCACCGGAAGCTGTGAACATGACCTTATTTGGAAAAAGAAACCATCTTTGAAGATGTAATGAAGGGTCACTGACAGTTTGGACTGAAAGGAACAGAGACAGGAAAAAATGAAAGAAGGCTGATGGACTTCTAAAATTCTACCGTCAGGGAATTGACTGATAGAGCTACTCAGCTGCAAACATCCTACCCTTCAAGAGAAGGAAGGATGACTCCAAGGGCAGAGCAGTAGTAGGTGGCACAGAGGCTAGTGGAGCCATCATGGGCCCAGAGAGTGGAGCCTGGAGAAACAAAGGATTACTCTTAGACTTTGAAACCTAATGAAATTTTCCCTGCTGGATTTAGAACTTGCTTGAGACCACAATGAAATTTGGAATTGATATCAATCATAGCATCTTAAATCTCACAGTCAGAAGGGAACTCTAAGTAGTATATTTCAAGTGGCTAGAGTACCAATATTATTATTCCATGGATGAGGCATTTGAGGACTGTCATAGGCTGAAAAATGGGTCCCCAAAAGATCCTACATCCTAATTCCTGGAACCCATGAATGTTGCCTTATACGGTGGCAAAAAGAGTTACAGATTTTGAGATGGGGAGATTATCCTGGATTACCCAGGAGGGCCCAAAATGCAATTACATCTATCCTTACAAGAGAGGCAGAGAGAGTTTACACATGGACACACAGTGAAGAAGATGATGTGAAGACAGAAGAAATAGATTTGAAGATACTGGCCATGAATATTTTAGTGACACAGTCAGACACCAAGGAATGCCAGCAGCCACTAGAAGCTGGAAGAGACAATGAAGGAGTCTCCCTAGTACCTCTGAAGGGACCATGACCCTGCCAACATCTTCATTTCAGCAAAGCAATACTGATTTCAGACTTCTGGCCTCAAGAACTGTGAAATAATACATTTCTGTTGTTTTAAGCTACTAAATTTGTAGTAATTTGTTACAGCAACCCCAAGAAACTAATACAAATCCCAAGAAGATTAAGTGGCTTGGCTAAGGACTCACAACTAAAGAACAGTTGACAGAAAATTAAAATGCCCATGTCTTTTCAGTGCTCTTTCCACTACAACATTTAGACTGAAGGGAATTTTATTAGAAATTCAAGGGCTAGAGGTAGAAATGGGGGTGAGAGGGAATAAGAGATGAGTATATTAGAAATTATTATTCCAGCCTTTCCCATCTCTCTGGCATAAACATTTCAGGACTCCAATTTCACAGGAGGAGAGCAGGGTTCTTAGGGCACTGAATTGGCATCTACTTCTCCAGCCAAGAACATGAGTCAGCCCATGGTGATGAGCATCCCTGGCCAAGTCTGCATGATGAGCCAGCTGTTCGGTCTTCTCTTTTTCTCTGCTCCAAGTTTGTAGGTGGATTAGCATATTTTTCAACACAAGAAAGATTCTGGAGTTTGGCTAGCAAAATCTATAGAGATTAATGGCCCTTTTAGGCTGGGACCTAATTAATTGACTCAAATGATGAATGTGTCTGAAAGCTGCAGTTTGCTGCTCTAGAGGTCACTGAGCATACCCACCTCAAGATAATCTTCACCAAGTCATTGACTTCTCAGCCAGTGGAAAGCACATTGCCCTTGCTCTTTCCAGTTTGCAAGGCTAGTAGGATACATTCCATTAAAAGTTCAGAATCTAAGAAGAGCCACTGATTGGAATTCTGAGCTTCACATCCCCAGGGGAGTCTCAGGAAATGGGAAATCATCAACCTGACTCAGGAGTCAGCAGGTGCATATCAATAAGCAAACTGTTAGAATCTCTGAGCTCCCAAATCACCATGTGTCCTTATACACAAGATTCAGTTACATCAGGTGACTCTCTGAAGGTGAAAATCACTGCACTAGACATCAGGGGAACTTGCTGAAGTCCCAGTTCTCCTAAAATTGGTTTGGCAATTCACGTGACACTTTTGAACCTCAACTTTCTTACCTGTAAAATGGTAAAATGAAGGCCTTTAAAGTTCTTCCTCGGGAACCCTTGTGCACTGTTGGTGAGAAGGTAAATTGGCTTAGCCTCTATAAAAAACAGTATGAATCTTCCTCAAAAAATTAAAAATAGAACTACTATATGACCCAGCAATCCTACTTCTGGGTATATACCCAAAAGAAATGAAAACAAGATAATGAAAAGATATTTGTACTCCCATTCATGTTTATTGCATCATTATTCACAATAGCCAAGATACAGAAACAGCCTAAGTGTCCATCAATAGATGAATGGATAAAGAATATGTGATATATATATACATATGTGTATACATATCACGTGTGTGTGTACATACACAATGTTATATTATTTAACCACAAGACAGAAGGAAATCCTACCTTTGGGACAGTATGCAGGAACCTTGCTAAGTGAAATAAGTCATTATGCTAAGTGAAGTAAGTCAGACAGAGAAAGATAAATACCCACAGGGTATCACTTATATGTGGAATCTTTTTTTTTTTTTTAAGTCAAACATAGAAAGGGAGAGTAGAAAAGTGGTTGCCAGGGACTGAGGGGCAGGGGGTGTGGGCAATAGGAAGAGTTTGGTAAAGAGTACAGAGTTAGCTATAAGATGAACAAGATCTGAGGCTCTAAAGCAAAACATGGTGACTATAGTTAATAACACTGTATTGTATAATTGAAATGCGTTAAAGGAGTAGAACTAAATATTCTCACCAAAAGAGAGAGAGAGAGAAAGGAAAAGATACATATGTAAGGTGATGGATGCATTAATTAACTACATGGGGTGAATCCTTTTAAAATGTATACATATTTCAAATCACCATGATTTACACTTTAAATATCTTACAATCTTATTTGTCAATTATACCTCAGTAAAGCTGGGATTTTTTAAAAAGAAATATAAATTAAAAAAAATTCTTCCTGGCTCTACATTCAGGTAATTAACATAATCAGGATCAAGACATCTGGACAGATGTATACACCCACGTCCTTTACTACATCCTTCAGGTCCAATGGGCATTAGGTAGACAAGGGCTGGGGACTCTCAAATATGTGACTGGAGTATATTGACACAGTGTTCTCTGCTTTGCAGATATTTGTAAGTTGCATTCTGAATCTCACAAATGCATATTTATCTCTTACATCCCAGCAGAGCTTGACTACAGTGTGAATCACTAATCTATTGATTTTAGAAGTATCTATCTGCTCTGTTGGAAATGAGAAGAGACGTCAGTATTAAGTGAAAGCTTAAAGGTCAATACATATTTAAAGAATTATCATCAAGAAAGTCTTGTTTTCCTAAAAATATAAATTTCTAAATTCTATCCTCCCCTCCCTAGATAGTGTAAGGAAATTCTCAGGAAAATGCAGCTTGGTATAGTAAAAAACAAATAAACAAGAAAACATACAACCCAATGCAATTAATATGCAAATGAAAACTTGCGTTCAAATTCCAAATTTTCACTTTACTAAGTCAAAAAATGAAGCTTACTTTGTGGAAGGGAGGCATTATAGCTATTAAGGGGAAATGGAGGACATTCTTGATTTGAACCCCAGTTCTTCCAAATACTAAGTGTGACATTTGGCAAATTAATTTTCCCAGACTCGATGTATTTCTTTATAATATGGGAATGATAACGATTCTCTCAAGTGTTATCAGGATTCAAAGGAGATAATTAATGTAATAGACTTTCTGTAGAGCCAAGAATGTCTAAGTTAGTAATCAATAACTGATTTTGCCAAAGGTTGAGGACAGCACGGGTAATGAATATAAATGAAAAGGCATTTAAATGACTCTTTTAAGTAGTTTGGCTAAAAAGGGAAGATGAAAGAAGAGATAAAGGGGATAAAGGGATATTTGGAGATAGATGGTGTGGCTGATACTTTTTTTTTTTTTTGGTCTATTTGTTTCAGGGTTACTATGTTTTTATATTGTGATGGTAATTGATGGAGTAAGGTCCCAGGGGTCAGAAGGGATGGAATCCAGTAAGTTTAGCATGAAAAGGGACACCTCTTCCACTGACATGGATGTACAGGAGGGAGGCAGAAACAGAAGGAGACGGAGAGAAGTTGGGCTTGCTGGGAGAAGCCTATAGGAGGGCGAAAGAGTCGTTGTCTGAGGCCACAGTGCACGGAAGGAGGTTTGCACCTTGAGTTCTCCATATCAGAGACATATCACAGGTCGTTCCACACCAGGAGCAAAATTGCTTCTGGAAGGACATTTGGGTGTTTAGGGTCAGCACCCTCAGGTGAGGTTCATATAACAGATATCTCCCCAAAATACCACCAACAGGTAAGCTCCTCTGGTTATATTTCAGTAGGGCTAAGAAAAGTGTTGAATGAATCATCTCAGTGGCTGCCTAAGATCTACTTGGGAAGGGAGAACTGAATGATGGTTTTTGAAGCATCTGCGTTTATAAATTACCTTGATGAGAAACTGAGACAAGAACTACTTAGGAGGAGTGGTCTTTCTTTCATTATATACAATCCCTATATTCATGCTGAAATAAGACCCTAAAATCGGAGGGTACAAGCCTGCTTTTTGGTCAGTGTCTATGAAACAGGTAAAACTTGTGTCCTACAAAGACCTCTGGGCTCTAGGCTGGCAGCTTCAATGTCCTGACCTGGTCCTTTCCTCTGTCAGGAAAAGAGTTGGCTGAGGGGTTCTACTATTTATCTTCAAGGCATTGATCTCATCCATGCATACAGATGTCTAAATCTTATTTTCTCTTAAATCTTTAAACTTCTGCTTCAGATATGATTCCTAGGTGGAAGTACGCAGGCAAGCAGTAACAAAGGACTTATTTATTCTATTCATGTGGTAATGATTCATATTCATGTTAACAGAATTCAAACAATGCAAAAATCAGTCTCCCTCATGCCCCAGCCCCCCAGTTGTCCTTTTTTGTTTCCTCTGAGAAAACCAATATCAGCAGTTTCTTTTTTGTGTGCATTCTTCAAGAGAGAGCTTGTGCATATATACACATCCTTTAAAAGTGCAAATGGTAGTATATAATATATATGCTCTTCTGTATTTTGCTTTTTTATTTACTAATCTACCTTGGAGATCACTTTATATCAACTGGAAATCTACTTTATTATTTTTAATGGATGGTTTGTTGGTAAAGGTGTATCTGTTTTGGGAAGTACCACAATTTATTTAACTAGTCCAGTATTGATGAACATTTAAGTTGTTTATAGTATTATGCCACTTGTATATTAGAGCAGGTGTAATTTTGAGCAAAGGTGAATCTGGTCAGGATCTCAGCCCTCAAATCACTGGTCAGTTGCCTATCTTCAGAGTGTGTGCCAACGAGGGCATCAGAAACACAAACGATTAAGTGTTCTAACCCCCTATACACACACACACACACAACTAATAATGATAATAATAATAAAGGGGTGAGAGGAAAGTTTGGGAGGTAACAGATACTCTGTGGCCTTGTTGGTGGTGATGGTTTCATGGGTGTATATTTATCTCCAAATTCATCTTTCAATATGAGCAGCTTTTTACATTGTCAATCATACCTCAACAAAATAGTTTTTTAAAAAGGAAAAGAAAAACACAAAAGAGTATCTGACCAAATGCATGTGCTTTATCAATGGTGTAATAAGTTGCTTGCAAAGATGGCTGCAATAATTCCACCCATCCCTACATGCACACTCCTTTGCAACAGACTTTGCCATTTATATCATCCTGAGGGACAGTCCATTTCTTTATGCCTTCTATTTGACCTTGCCATGTGATTGTTTTCTACAAAAGAATGTAGCAAAAGACCCCAGTGTACTGATAGCGAATGCCTGAAGCACTCACTTGGCCATATCTCCTCCTAGCGAGCCCCACAGACATTCTCCCACTGCCGCTGGAGCCAGTGTTATGGCTGGATTGGACCTTGTGGTTCTTATTATGACTGCAGGATATCCCTCAACAAAATCATCAGGGGACTTTGAAGGAGATTTATTGCTCACAGGTCCTGGAGGGTACAGAGCATGCAGAGACCACACAGCAAGTTCTTGGTAGAGATAGAGGGAAGAGTGTGGACCTGGGGCTTTGCCTTCATTGGGGTCCAAGGGTGGGGTGAAGTTTCACAAGTTCATTCTTCATTGGAGAATTTAAGACATAAGAATGGGAATCAGGGCATAGGAAGGGAGAAATCTTCCATTATCTAGGTTACTCAAGGCTTCTAAAAGGGAAACTTCACTGGTGGGGGGTGCAGGGGGCAGCCTAGCTCCTTATCTAGTTGTTTTGCTAGTAGCTGTGTCCTACAGCTGGCAATTTGTTTTCGAGATGGATGTCTTTGAAATGGATGCCTCAACAATCAAAAAGCTTAATGTCAGGCAATTACATGACAACCAAAATGCTTAAAGTCAAGCAGTTACACTACAGAAGCCTCGCAGCTTCTCCTCCTGCCCTCTTAAAAGGCTGCCTGACACCATGAAAAGAAGCCCAGTGAGACCTGAAGGTGAGAGGCCACATGAAGACCAGCTGATGGCAGAACCCAGATGTGAACAAGGCCACCTTAGACCATCAAGGGCAGTCAGGCAGCCAGATGACTGCAGCTGTACCAGCTGATTCTAGCCCAGACTGCTGACCCACAGAATCATTTCAAGACAGTGGTTGATATTTAAGCCACTGAGTTTGGGATTGTTTGTTAAGTAGCAGTAGACAATTGGATTCAAGTGATAAGTATTTGACCAAATCTCCCTCACAGGGTTTTTCCAACCCTGAAAATTCTAGAGATGGACTTAGGAATTCACATTTTAGCAGGTTCCCCAGATGGTTCTTTTTTAATGTAATAGTTGAGGCATAACTCACATTCTACATTTATGTACTATGTAAGGTTATGAAGCAGAATAATAAAATAAACAACCATAAATCTACTACCATCTTAAGAACTAGATATTACAAATGTTACTGAGACCATGCTTGTCCCACAGAAGGCCAATAAATCGGAGATGAGGTGTTGAGGCAAGGACTACAACTTTATTTGGAAAGCCAGCAGACTGAGAAGATGGCGGACTAGGGTGCCCAAAACACCATCTTATCGGGGTCTGGATGGCAGTTTCTTTTACAGAATCAGAGAGAGAAGGAAAGTAAAAAGGCAGAATAGAGAGGGAGAGGTGGAGAGGAAATAAAGTAAAAAGGGCTATCAGTCTTGCAAAACATCGGGGAAGGGATGTGTTAAGTTCTTCTTTCTTGAAGCCATTTACAGGTGGGTAGGGTTCCCTGAGGCAGGCCATTATGTATGATTATAATAGCAAAAGCAACGAAAAGCAAAGGTTAAATCCAAAGAAACAGATCCAACATGGCGTCAAAATTGGCTCTTCCCTGTTACACAAACACCATGGTATCTATCTATACTCCCATTCCCTGACCCATTCCACTGTCTTCCCAAGAGAGAGGTAACAGCATCTTGAACTGGGAGTTCATCATTCCTTTGCATATACATCTATTATATACATACAAAATCTATATGTATGTACATATTATATGTACACTATATATACAGTGTGTGATAAATATGTGTGTATATATACACATTCACACACACATATTTGGTTTTGCTTATTTTTAAACTTTATTTAAAACTTGTATCATACTGCACGGCAAAGCAGAAGATTACTTTGATAAGGGTATAGTCTCGGGTGTTAAGCTGCTTGTGTACAAATTCTAGCTCTGCCACTTAGTGTCTGAGGGACCTAGGCAATTTACTTAAATTCTATGGGATTTGGTTTTCACTTCAATAAAGTAGGAGTGATAATAGTAATACCTACCCCTTAGGGTCTTGGTGGAGTTAATGAATTAATGTATCTAAATAAATTAGAACAGTGCCCTACACAGAGTAAGTGCTTTATAAGTATTACTATTTTGATTTTGCAATTCACTTATTTCACCCAGAATTATGTGTGTAATGATTCATACATGCTGTGTGTATCACTGCAGTTCATTCATGTTTCACTGATGTATATCACTCCAGTAGAGAAGTATACTACAATTTATTTGGCCATTCTCTAATTAATGGATATTGTCATTGTCCCCAATTCTTTGCTTTTACAACAGTGTTACTCTGAACATTCTTTAACATATTTCCTAGGGAATATATGCAGAATTTTCTCTGGGGTGTATGTCTTGGAGTAGAGTTGCTGGGTCATAGACAATGAGAATGTTCAGCTTTACCAGGTAAAGCCAAGTGGTTTCCACAGTGGTGGTACCAGGAAACAGTCCTGTGTTCTTGTCCTTTCACACCTTCACCAGGATTTGATTTTATCAGATTTCAGAATTTTAATGCATTTATTTTTGAGTCTTAGAGAAAAATTCTAGCTCAAGATTTTAGTGAAAGGAAGATATAACTTTTGAAAAAAAAAGTTTAATAATCTTCACATTGTTGATGTCACACTTGGAGAAACATAAAGGCATTTACTCAATACTTCTTAGACTCCCTGAAGCCCCTAGCTCTCTCACCACCCCTTCCCCATTGCACTTCCCCTTTGTCTACCTCCTTTATGCTACACCATTTCTATTCTCCCCTTACTCACCTGACTGCTTTCTCCTTTCACCTCCCTCTTTGCTGAGCATGCTTATTCTCTGCTGCCCCTCAGGTTGCCTGAGTTTTGAATCCTGACAATTCCACTCACTGCAACTCTGGACAAATTTCTTAATCTTACTGCACCTCAATTTCCTCAGCTCTAAAATGGGCATAATAACAGTATCTACTAACCTGGTTTAGTGAGGATAAATGTAAAACACCCAGAAAAGGGTCTGACACATACTAAGTGCTCAGTAAATGTTATCGACCATTATTCCCTTCCCTTACATCTCAAGTCAAGTTTCCTGGAAAGGGGACTCTGAGATTTGCTGGCAACAACTTTACTGGGGAGTGTTCTCAACACTTTTGAGGGGTGTAGAAAGCAGAGATGGGCAGAGAACCATGATGCAGTAAGAACAAAGGTCTCAGCCAATCCTACAAGAGTTCTAGAGCTGGATGGCCTTTCAGAGCTGCCCTAAACTGGGGCTAGAGGTCGTCTTTATCCCCCTACGTCTACGAGGCACTGGATGCTGGCTGACCTGAGGAAGGGATTGTTTGCTGAAGACAAATCCCAAAGATAGCTCCAACTGAGTTTGGTTGGCTACTGATACTCTCAGTAGCCTGTGAAACAAGGGCTTCAGTCCTAAAGGGCAGTGAGGGGTTAACCTAGGTGGTACACTGCAACATCCACTACACTCCCTTCTATATTTTCTCCCAAGGAAACCACTTAGGTTATTTCTTATTCTTCACTTATATTCAACGTTTTCTTCCTTCATCACAGGTTGCTATATGATGTCAAAAAAACCTGGCGAATACAACTAATTTTAAAGGCCAAAAGAATACGATATTCTTGGCATTTTATGAAACAAACTCTGTTGCAGGTTGACTTTTCTACCTTTCTGTCACATTGGTATTGTGTGGAATTAGCCAGTCTCCTTGTGCTGTGTATATATGTTATATTAGTTAATGGTAAACATTGTAGTAACATACAGACCTTCAACAAAGTTGCCATTCACTGAAGCAGAGCTACACCAACCTATTTCATATCTTCCCTATCAAATTCCACAGATATCATAGTGCAAAGAAAGTTACTTAAGATTGCTGAGACTTGGTTTTCTTTATCTGTAAAATGGTTAAATTTTACCTATCATAAAGGACTCAATGGGGAAAAAAGTCCAAAAACAGGTCCAATAAAGAAATGTTCCCATCAGTGTAAGGTGTTAGTCATCACAGCATGTGGCAATAGCACCTTAATCACACAAGTATAAAATAAAATTTAAAAATCTTAATACCTTAAAACTACAGTGACCATTGGCATATATGGTGACAGCAGAGGCCACTCAATGTTGAGAACTTTCCACAACAGATTCATTTACTCACCTTCATTCATGAGGGAAAATTTATTTGAATCATGCCTCTCTAAAAAAAGAATTCCTCAGATAACGTCACGCTGCTAGTAATAACCAGAAGCTGATTAAATATTGAGTGCCTATGATCCAATTTGGAGTCTTTGCTCATCTCCTGTGCTTTCTAAAAGCTGATCAATAAAAATAGACTTTGGGTTGTGATGTGTCATCACAGTCCATGTCAAGACATACTCTGGGGGCCCTAAACCAAGATGGCGGAGTAGAAGGACGCGCTCTCACTCCCTCTTGCGAGAACACCAGAATCACAACTAGCTGCTGGACAATCATCGACAGGAAGACACTGGAACTTACCAAAAGAGATACCCCACATCCAAACACAAAGGAGAAGCCACAGTGAGACGGTAGGAGGGGTGCAATCACAGTAAAATCAAATCCCATAACTGCTGGGTGGGTGACTCACAGACTGGAGAACACTTATACCACAGAAGTCCACCCACTGGAGTGAAGGTTCCAAGCCCCACGTCAGGCTTACCAATCTGGGAGTCCGGCAACGGGAGGAGGAATTCCTAGTGAATCAGACTTTGAAGCCTAGTGGGAATTGATTGCAGGACTTCGACAGGACTGGGGGAAACAGAGACTCTACTCTTGGAGGGCACACACAAAGTAGTGTGAGCAGCAGGACACAGGGGAAGGAGCAGTGACCACAGGGGAGGCTGAAACAAACCTACCTGTTAGTGTTGCAGGCTCACCTGCAGAGGCAGGGTGGGGGATGGGGCGGCTGTGGCTCTCTGTGGAGAAAAGGACACTGGCAGCAGAAGTTCTGGGAAGTACTCCTTGGCGTGAGCCCTCCCAGAGTATGCCATTAGCTCCACCAAAGAGCCCAGGTAGGCTCCAGCGTTGGGTTGCCTCAGGCCAAACAATCAACAGAGAGGGAACCCAGCCCCACCCAGCCCCAGCAGAAGCGGATTAACGTTTTCCTTAGCTCTGCCCACCAGAGCAAGAGTCAGCTCTACCCACCAGCAGCCGCTCCCATCAAGAAACTTGCAAAAGCCTCTTAGATAGCCTCATCCACCAGAGGGAAGAGAGCAGAAGCAAGAAGAACTACAATCCTGCAGCCTGTGGGGGAAAAAAACCACATTCATAGAAAGATAGACAAGATGAAAAGGCAGAGGGCTATGTACCAGATGAAGGAACAAGATAAAACCCCAGAAAAACAACTGAATGAAGTGGAGATAGGCAACCTTCCAGAAAAAGAATTCAGAATAATGAGAGTGAAGATGGTCCAGGACCTCGGAAAAAGAATGGAGGCAAAGATCGAGAAGATACAAGAAATGTTTAACAAAGACCTAGAAGAATTAAAGAACAAACAAACAGAGATGAACAACACAATAACTGAAATGAAAACTACACAAGAAGGGTTCAATAGCAGAATAACTGAGGCAGAAGAACAGAGAAGTGACCTGGAAGACAGAATGGTGGAATTCACTGCTGCAGAACATAATTAAGAAAAAGAATGAAAAGAAATGAAGACAGTCTAAGAGACTGCTAGGACAACATTAAATGCAACAACATTCACATTATAGGGGTCCCAGAAGGAGAAGAGAGAGAGAAAGGACCCAAGAAAATATTTGAAGAGATTATAGTCAAAAACTTCCCTAACATGGGAAGGGAAATAGCCACCCAAGTCCAGGAAGTGCAGCAAGTCCCGTACAGGATAAACCCAAGGAGAAACATGTCGAGACACATAGTAATCAAATTGGCAAAAATTAAAGATCAAGAAAAATTATTGAAAGCAGCAAGGGAAAAATGACAAATAACATACAAGGGAACTCCCATAAGGTTAACAGCTGATTTCTCAGCAGAAACTCTATAAGCCAGAAGGAAGTGGCATGATATACTTAAAATGATGAAAGGGAAGAACTTACAACCAAGATTACTCTACCGGGCAAGGATCTCATTCAGATTCAACGTAGAAATCAAAAGCTTTACAGACAAGCAAAAGCTAAGAGAATTCAGCACCACCAAATCAGCTCTACAACAAATGCTAAAGAAACTTCTCTAAGTGGGAGACACAAGAGAGGAAAAGGACCTACGAAAACAAACCCAAAACAATTAAGAAAATGGTCATAGGAACATACATATCAATGATTACCTTAAACGTGAATGGATTAAATGCTCCAACCAAAAGACACAGACTTGCTGAATGGATACATAAAGAAGACTGATATATATGTTGTCAACAGAGACCCACTTCAGACCTAGGGACACATACAGAATGAAATTGAGGGGATGGAAAAAGATATTCCATGCAAATGGAAATGAAAAGAAAGCTGGAGTAGCTATACTCATATCAGATAAAAATAGACTTTAAAATAAAGAATGTTACAAGAGACAAGGAAGGACACTACATAATGATCAAGGGATTAATCCAAGAAGAAGATATAACAATTATAAATATACATGCACCCAACACAGGAGCACTTCAATACATAAGGCAACTGCTAACAGCTATAAAAGAGGAAATTGACAGTAACACAGTAATACTGGGGGACTTTAACACCTCACTTACACCAATGGACAGATCATCCAAAATGAAAGTAAATAAGGAAAGAGAAGCTTCAAATGACACAACAGACCAGATAGATTTAATTGATATTTATAGGACATTCCATCCAAAAACAGCAGATTACACTTTCTTCTCAAGTGTGCATGGAACATTCTCCAGGATAGATCACATCTTGGGTCACAAATCAGCCTCAGTAAATTTAAGGAAACTGAAATCATATCAAGCATATTTTCTGACCACAATGCTATGAGATTAGAAATCAATTACAGGGGAAATAATGTAAAAAACACAAACACATGGAGACTAAACAATACATTACTAAATAACCAAGGCATCACAGAAGAACTCAACGAGGAAGTCAAAAAATACCTAGAGACAAATGACAATGAAAACACAACGATCCAAAACCTGTGGGATGCAGCAAATGGAGTTCTAAGAAGGAAGTTTATAGCTATACAAGCCTACCTCAAGAAACAAGAAACAACCCAAGTAAACAATCTAACCCTATACCTAAAGGAACTAGAGAAAGAAGAACAAACAGAACCCAAAGTTAGCAGAAGGAAAGAAGTCATAAAGATGAGAGCAGAAATAAATGAAATAGAAACAAAGAAAACAATAGCAAAGATCAATAAAACTAAAAGCTGTTTCTTTGAGAAGATAAGGAAAATTGATAAACCATTAGGCAGGCTCATCAATAAAAAGAGGGAGAGGACTCAAATCAATAAAATTAGTAATGAAAAAGGAGAAGTTATAACAGACATCACAGAAATACAAAGCATCCTAAGAGACTACTACAAGCAACTCTATGCCAATAAAATGGACAACCTGGAAGAAATGGACAAATTCTTAGAAAGGTATAACTTTCCAATACTGAACCAAGAAGAAACAGCAAATATGAACAGACCAATCACAAGTCATGAAATTGAAACTGTGATTTAAAATCTTCCAACCAACAAAAGTCCAGGACAAGGTGGCTTCACAGGTGAATTCTATCAAGCATTTAGAGAAGAGCTAACACCCACCCTTATCAACGTCTTCCCAAAAATTGTGGAGGAAGGGACACTCCCAAACTCATTCTATGAGACCACCATCACCCTAATACCAAAACCAGACAAAGATACTACAAAAAAAGAAAATTTCAGACCGATTCACTGATGAATATAGATGCAAAAAGAAACTGAGGTGCAGGGTGGTCAAAGACTCCCCAGGATTTGCCTGCAGATCTGTCTGGTTCCAGAGCCAATGCCTCCCTGTGAGATAAACACAAGGGAAAGGCAGGAGAGCTCAAGGGAGGAAAGCCTAAAAGCACAGCACCTACAGGGACTGCAGCAGTGAGAGCAATGCAGGGTCCTACAAAGGTTGAACCCACAAGCCTTAATTTCAGTCTTGTAAATGGTGCTTTTAAAGCTTTCTATGAACTTTTGTTTTACAGTAAAACCACCATTACCCTTAGTCAACGTATTTCTGTTGGGAAAATTCCATTCTCTGCTTGGCACAGAAATCAGCTATGCACTCCAGAGACAGCATACTCAAAAGCCTGACTCCATAGGGCATGACTGTGATGGATCAGTTTGGGATGGTTTGACAGGAAGGCAACAACTATAGCTCCTCTGTTGATTTCCCTTCTCCTCACTGAGTATCTAATGAAGAAAACTTGGCTTTGCTTTAATCAGGAACTACACCCCTTGTTTCCTCTCCTTATAAGGTTGTGCCTTCTTAGCTCTTTAGTGGTCAATTCTTCCCAGGACCTAGGATCAAGAGGCCATCTTAGCATTAGTTTCTGGAAGAATGTGCTTCAGGGCACGTCCCTCAAACTCCTGGGAAAGATACTGTCAACGAATGTTGGAGTCAGATGCTTGTTTAGCCCATTAACAGAAATGACCTGGCCAGGGACGATGTTCCTCCTCCGTTCTTCCTGAGCCCTTTGCCCCCGTACCTGCGCCCAACTTAGGTTAATTGTATGCTTTCTCTGATATTGTTCAGGGCCTTTAACTTGTCATGGGATGCTAGTGAGAAGCTTTCAGCAAGGAGATGAGTAAAAACCACTTTCCAATTTGTATTTGAGAAAATGGGGAGGGAGAGATGAAAGGACAGGTCATTTTCCCGGAGTCAAACCAAGCAAGAGTTAATTAGCTTATGATTTTATTCCTGAACTACATGATAAGCTCCTCAAAGATGCCATGTTCCCTCTTATTGAAGGATATTTGCACATGGGATTCCCTGTGTCAGGAGCAATGCTACCACTAATTTCATCCAAGCTGCTCTTTACCAGTTATCTCCTATCCATCATCAGCTCTCAGCCCAAGAATTCCCCTGAGCCCAGGCCAGGTATCACTTCTCCGACATATGCTCTCACAGGGTCAGGCTCCTTTCCTCCACGACGCTTGACTCACTTGTGTTTATACACTTGTTTATGAGCTTCTTTTATTAGATCAGTGTCCCTCCCACTAGACCATGACAGCAGGAGTGCTTTGCTCACTATTGATTAACTGGAACAGTGCCTGATGCATAGGAGGCACTCAAAAATAATTGTTGAATAAATGAATGAAACCATATCACCAAAATGGGAGTTTAATTTCCAAAAAGTCCTTATTTGGTAATAGGAAATGGACTGGACTCTGTGACGAGGGACAGATGGAGGTCTGCAGAGAGGCTCTGAGGACAGAGAGGTTAAGGGTTGACCTTGAATGTGACCAAACTTCTGCACATTTCTATGGTGTCCCTTGTGTATATTTTTATGGTATCCACTAATTTCCTAACAGGGGTCAGGGTCTCTGCTGTTCCACATAAACCTGCAGGGTTTTAAAAAAAAACTCTGAAAGGATTAAACAATAAGAAAGTTCATATTCCACAAAGCAAGAATTCTAGAGATAGGGGGACTGCAAGGTCAGTTGATTTAATAGCTCAACAAAAGCACTGAGGACCCAAGTTCTTTCTCTGTTCTGCCATTTTTGGTGGTTCATTTTGTCCTCAGGGTAGTTCTCATGTGACATCATTCAGACATTAAAAACAGAGGAAGAAGAAACCATCTCCTCTATACATCTTTTTAAAAGCAAGTTAACACGGGGCTTCCCTGGTGGCACAGTGGTTGAGAGTCCGCCTCTTTCATCAAACTGTTAGTAATTGGGCAGCTGACAGTTACAGTATAGCGCCATCTAGCTCTTACTACCAAAGCCTGACATCCTAATCCCAGCCTGGCTGAGAGGTTTAGGGTTAGTCGCTACCCAGTGTAACTCAGCTGATTTCATCCCATTATGTGAGGATGAAAGCAAGCAAAATCCCAAAGCAGGTTTATGTTTAATCATAACTCATACTCAAATTTTGTTGTCTACATTCCAAACCAGTTTTCAGTAAAAATATAAAGACTTAGATCTTCCTGGTTGAACATAGGTGAAATGTTGCCCTGGGTTAGTTTTGTTAACCAAATTTCCACAGAGTTTGCATTGATTACCCCCTGTCTTCTTTGGAAAGGCTGTTAGCAGACAGTGTTCCAGACATAAATCTAAAGTCAATCTATCACTGATTTTGCAAATTCCGAGGACATTTACAAAAATCTCTAATGAGGATACTTGGTAAAATTTTACTTTATTTCACTTACATTGAATAGCGAATTTGTTCACATAGTATGTGTGAGAAGGAATGTTGAGGAGAAGATCATATCAATAAAATAATGAATGAGTGTCATGCCTGCAGAAGATCAAAGATCCTTGCCGAGGGCATGATCTAGAAAAAAGTCTAAGAACAAAATTTTATGATGCTTCCACATAATAAATTCTTTACTAAATTAACCAAGTGTGGGGGATTGTGCCTGCTTCCCATCACTATTGCTGGCTAGTGCAGGGGAGTGGGAAGAGCACACTAAATGTCAAAGGGACAAGAACACAAGAATTGAATTTCTTCCCTCCAATAAACAGTGTCATGGTGGAAAGATCATGGCTGTTGGCTTTACAGACTTGCATTCCATTATTCAAACAGGCACTTTCTAGATGTTTAGGGGGATTAACCTCCCTGAGCTTTTCAGTGTTATTGCAAAAAATAGTAGAGATAATGTCTGTAAAATATCTAAAACTATTTTTCAGGAAAATGGTGTTTATGATTCTATGTAAATACAATTGAAACATCAAAGAGGAATATAATTGTGTACTGGCATCTTTATGGGCATCATTAGACAGTACCTATTTGGATCCCTTGTAACCTGGTGATGATTTGAGTCAGTGATTTAAGAGGGGCAAAATGTTCCCTATCGCATTACCTTTCTTCTGCGTCATCCAGCTTCCAAAAATAGGGACAGTGCATCCTTTAACAGGAATAGACATCTGAAATAGCTGTTAAGCTGTGTGAGTGACAAAGTTGTAAGTATGAGGTAAATTAACCTGAAATAGAGCTGCAGTGGAGAACAGTCAAACATGTGTGACTGTATTCAGCAATGGAGACAGTGCTTGCGTGCAGGATTCCTTCTGGCTTCAGCGGGACAATTTGGTAGGGAAATAGGCAACAGACAGACTGAATCTAGCAGCCCGAGTTCCCCACACAGCCTTTCCATTTGCTAGCTGTGTGGATAGAAACAAATCTACACTCTCAGAGGCTTAATTACCTTATTTGTAAAATGGAGATTATATTTTTACTACCTCTCAAGGATTGTTGTAAAAGCAAATGAGATAATATATCTGAAAGTCTTTTGCAAATCATAAAGCTACAGGCAAATATTTTTCCCCTTCTCAGTCAATTCACCCCCATGCAGTGATGGCTGAAGCCAAAATCCAGCAGCTTCTCTAAAAGCACACTGTCTTGATTACTGCAACTTTATAGTAAGTCTTGAAATCTGGTAATGTTAAGCCCTTAAACTTTGTTCTTTTTCCAAATGCCTTTGACTATTATAGGTCCTTTGTATTTCCATGTAAATCAATTTATCAATTTCTACAAACAAACAAAAAAACTTACTGTCTCCTAGTCCCTTTGTACCCCACTGACTCATTTTAATTCCTGTATAACACTTAACAATTTTTAAATTGTTTACCCAGTAGAATATAAGCTTTAAGAGGGGAGGGAATTATCTACTGTTTCTTTTTATCTCCACTGTATCTCCAGCTCCTTGAATAATGCCTTTCACATAATAGGTTTTCAATAAGTATTTGTTGAATAAATGAAGTCAGTAGTCTCAAAAGTCATTTTTCATGTGAAAACCACTATTGTTTTGAAATCTCTCCTGTGCCATTGAAGAATTCAGGGGTAGAGCAACTTTCCATAGTATGTTCTTGAATTAGAAACGTTTTCAAGACTGCCACCATCTCCTCTTACCTAGAAAGACTGAGAACAGCCAAAATGTAATAGAAGGAGCATTGGCCTAAAATTTAGAAGATCGATATTTCTAATTCTACTCTGCGACTAACTAGGAGTGTGAGCTCAGGAAAGTCACTTAACTCTTCAGACCTCTTTTTTTCAATCTGTAATTTGGAGATAATAATTGTATCTACCCACATGTGCATCATGAGAATTCAATGAGGTAATGATGTAAAGTATTTGGTACACTGCCTGTCATATAGCAAGCAAGTGATCAATAAATATTATTGTTGTCATTGTGTAAATGAATAAAACGTTTGAAAGCTTCTTTGGGGTTGTTTCAGGACAGATTGAAAGCTAGGGAAAAAACAAAGAGAAAAATAAATAAATAAGTAAATAATAGAAATTTTTCCAGAGGTAGGAGTTAGAGAATTATTAGTAACTCTGGGCCTGGCTGCCGTGGGTGTAAGTTTGTACCACTTCCTGGTCTGAAATGAAACTTCTTATTAGAAAAGTCATTTCTCACCAACAAGCCTCCGTTCCAGAAAGTAGGATTCAGATCTTCACTGACAAATATTTTCATTCCCAAATGTCTTTTGCATTTTACCCAAACCCAAGTCTTCATGCCATCACCCCAGAACTTGGCTCCCTAAATGTTAAAGATATATATCAAACCAACAGTTCATTCAGGCATGTTTAAAGGCCTAGTTCTTTAAAACCAGGCTATGTGAAGTCGGTGGTCTTCCTTGTCAATGTCATCATTCTCTAGAAACAAGATTAGACTGGGCAAGGGGGAAAGAAAGGCTGGAAGATGCTGAGTGAGGGTACAGCCTGCTTTACGTGTGAGTGTGTTTGTTCAGGTGTCTGTGTGTGTGAGAGAGAGAAAGAGAGAGAGAGAGAGAAGTAAGGGGAAAGCACTTGCACTGGCAGTGGTTGTAACTGGAGAGGACACCTCAACCACCTTTCTTAAGGGCTCCACTAGGGACTCAAACATTCCTACATCTGCTAGAATAGGGTTGGAACCCGAAGCAGCAGACTGGAGGGAAACAGCTCTATACTGAAGTCAGGATGAGGTAGACGTGACAACTGGCTACATTTGTCCGTTCATTGGCCTCAGTTAGGTATATACACAGCACAGGGTGGGCTGGCCAACTGAAAGGCATTCAAGCAATGTGGGAACAGAGACTGTCTCTCCCAGGTTGAACAACCTTTCTTGACCCTCACTATTTGAAGGGCCCAAATAGGGGACAGGACTCTCCCCACTTCCCAGGGCTGGAGGGAGGATAGAGTGGGCAAAATGCCCCATTATGGCGAAGCTTCAGAACTGTTCAAAGGAACCATGAATCTCACTGCTAAACACTGATAAACAACATGGGGCAGGTGATCAGACTAACCTGAACCCAGAACAGTGTATGGGAGAGGTGGGTCCGGTTGTTGGCACGCAAGTAGCTGCCCAAACTGCCCTGGCACAGGCTTCCAGGAAGAACACTGAGCACCACAGGGCAGGGGCACGGTTCACAGTTCACTCCCCATTGAACACACAGGGGATGCAGGAGACTGCTAAGAATAGTCTCAGTTTCCTCCACAGTGGATCACACATTAAAATCTAGACAGACTAGAAAAATATTTTGGTTTTTTTTTTTTCCAACAGGGAGGGGCTGGCCCTGCTTCCTTGCCTCCCACTTGCCAAACATTTGTCCCACCCAGTTTCTCTGACAGAACAGTGTGCTGGGCACACAGAAAAGGGGCACCCAGGAAAGAGAGGCTCAAGGAACTAACAAAACCTTGTCACCAAAGGCTACCTTCAGGACAACTGGAAAGTACCACGTCCTTGGAGGAGAGTATACAATCCTCCAGAAATAATACTTTTCAAAACTGAACATAATAAGGCTCAGAAGAGCATCCCCTAGTTGTAGCGCTCTGAGCTTGCAAAGCAATTTTGAACATCAGAGCTCAAAGCTTGTAGGATGTTTCACCTGGCTGCATTCTAGTTCCCACAAGGTAGAAGACAGCAACTATCTCCAAAGTACCCGAAGGAAAAGGTGAAGGAAAACAAAACAAAGGGAAGGAGCTTAAAAGCCTCAAGACCCTCCTCTGCCAGGATGGTCCCACCAACCACCCTGCAGGTGCTCGTCCCAGCTCTGTTTAAACTCACCTGGTGACGGGAGTTTGCCACTTCCTCAGGAAGCCCACTTGAATATTGGCAGCAATCCTGATACAATGATTTCTCATACTGCATCAACATCTGTCTCCTGCCACAGAGATGGCAACTGTCCCTCTGCTCAGCCTTTGGAGCAATAATAATAACTCTATTCTTGCTCTTCTATACAATGACCCTTCAAATATTTGGATGACTACCAGCCAGACTGAATGCATCCTCAGCTAGTCTGTGTATCCCCTCTTTCAATCAAGTTGCATGTGATGGGCCTTTTAACCCTGAGCATCTTAACTGCCTTGTTTTTCCCAAGTCAGATCAACCCCTGGACATCAGCCTGAGATGGGAAGGGACCACTCTCCTCCTTCTTGCATCTGACAGGTAACAGATCTGTACTCCCTTCTGAGAGCTGGGAGAAAGGAAAGCCCTCTGTCAAGCAATGCAATTTCTGAACCTGGTATAGGATGGTCTCTATTGGCTGTGGTATTGTACAGAGAGAATCCGGACAGAAACTGCCTTAGGTTATTGTGGACAGACATTGGCATAAAGTTTAATACTCACCTTTCAAATTTAGAAGCAGATTTTTCCTGTTCCTCTTATTTTTGGCAATGGGAGTGGAGAAGTACTCCACCCACCACCCCCTGCACACTCACACACACACACACACACACGTGCTATATTAATACTCTGAAGAAGAGTCAATATGCTTACTGTGTATCTGAGGCCACCCAGGAGCTGGTCCAGGAAGCACTCTGAAAAAGACCTCGTTTTTCTAGAGGACACCTGACACCCAGAGGGCACAGTTGATCTGAGAATTTCTCATTGCTTCACAGCAAAAGTAAGTGGGATTTCCCCAAGAAAGAACAGGTTTCTACCTTGCCTCAGTTTTCTGAGTATAGCTAAGAAGAGTACTGCTAATGTAGCTAAGAAGCTAAAAAATGTTAAATGACTTTTGGATGGCTCTCCTTTTTTTTTTTTTTTTAATAATTTTCTTGTTTTTTTTCTAATTAACTACACATTCAGCATTGTTTGCCTTTAATCAACCTTTTTGTTTTTTTTGTTTTCTTTTTGATTTTTTGCGGTATGCGGGCCTACTCACTGTTGTGGCCTCTCCCGTTGCGGAGCACAAGCTCCAGACGCGCAGGCTCAGCAGCCATAGCTCACGGGCCCAGCCGCTCCGCAGCATGTGGGATCTTCCCGGACCGGGGCACGAACCCGTGTCCCCTGCATCGGCAGGCGGATTCTCAACCACTGTGCCACCAGGGAAGCCCTCCTTTTTTTTTTAATTTTAGATTTTTTTTTATACATCAGGTTCTTATTAGTTATCCATTTTATACATATTAGTGTATATATGTCAATCCCAATTCATCACACCACCACCACCCCCTGCCACCTTCCCGCCTTGGTGTCAACACGTTTGTTCTCTACATCTGTGTCTCTATTTCTGCCCTGCAAACCGGTTCATCTGTATAATTTTTCTAGGTTCCACATATATGTGTTAATATATGATATTTGTTTTTCTCTTTCTGATTTACTTCACTCTGTATGACAGTCTCTAGATCCATCCACGTCTGTACAAATGACCCAATTTCGTTTCCTTTTATGGTTGAGTAATATTCCATTGTATATATGTACCACATCTTTATCCATTCATCTGTCGATGGACATTTAAGTTGCTTCCATGACCTGGCTATTGTAAATAGTGCTGCTATGAACATTGGGGTACATGTGTCTTTTTGAATTATGGTTTTCTATGGGTATATGCCCAGTAGTGGGATTGCTGGGTCATATGGTAATTCTATTTTTAGTTGGGTGGCTTTCTTCAAGGAGTTCTAAAACACCATCAAATAGCCGATTCTATACCATCAGAAACATGCTGATGGCTCCCCCCAAATTTATCATCATCATTTGTTATCTATGTCTCCAACACCCACTTTGGCCATCTCTGCTCTTTCTCTAGGTTTACAGAGGACCTAGATAAAGGTCTATTTTCAGCAAATGCCTCCTCATCTCCTGCCCTTCTTACCATGCATTTCTCCCTCCTCACTGGATCTGTTCAGGTTTTGGAGGTGTGTGCATTTGAGCATTAAGCCTCGTGCTTTCTGTCCTGGTGTCTTTCATCTGATTGTCTTCTACATTTGATCCATGACTTTATGTGGATTAGGGATAAAAGCCTGAATCAAAGAAATATTAATGTAGTTAAAATAAAATACCAAGAACAGGAGCAACAGTGGAGAGACTTACTAATTAGGGAAAAATTATATAGCAAAGGTTTCTTAGTTGGTGGCTTAGACGTCTAAGTAGATTTTCTCATGGTAACCATGTTATGCACAGCATGTGATGTAGTTGAAATAGTATAATTATTGTCCTACTTTGAGTAACAGAGGTCTTGGGAACTAGCCTGATTACCTTATCGTCATTTATAATAGTATCTCATGGGAAGATACTCTCCTGTTCTTAATCGACATGACCCTTTCCTACAATAGCAGGCATGATTGGGTTTTACTTGTTTTTGTAGGACAAGAGAATAAATGAATAAATGCGTTCACACATGCCTCAGATATTCATTAAATACCCACTATAGTCAGGTGCTCTGTGAGGTGCATATAAAGATAGAAGGAGCCCACAGTTGATGAGACAGATAAATAGACTGTCAGAGTATTGTGTGATGGTGCAGAATGATGGTTAAAGACAGGAAGAAGGAGAAGAATGTGATTAAATACAGAATAAAAGACCCCAAGGAATACCATTAATGGTGTTGATGGGGAACAGGAGTCTGTCAGGAAAACTGGGACAATCCAAGAGAGACTGGAAAATAAAATGGCATCACAGAAGCCAAATAAGAAGAACATTTCAAGGAGTGAGTGCTAATCGTGCCTCGTCTATTTAGTCACCCACTTCCTCTCTTTGGAACATATATTGCCAGCCCAGACCTATCCCCTGAACTCAGAGCATCCACCTGTCCACTCCACATCTCCACGTGGATATCTAATAGGCATCCCATCAAAAAGCCAACAATTAGGAAAAAACAATTGGATAAGTATAAGAGAATAGATATTAAACCCATATTTATAAGAGCTAGAACAAAACCCTGAGGCATGGGGGATGTCAAAAAAGCTTCATGAGGGAGTGAGCTATAAGATTTGCCTTAGGGAAATTGGAAAAGATGAGAAGAGGGGAGGTCCCAATTTTGGAAAAAAGAGTTTGGATCCTTGAACAGTTTGTCCATTAACCAAAACTTGACCAGTCAGATGATACATAGATTATTTAGGGTAAGACCCTAAGTAGACAAACATTTGTTCTGCCCTCCCGAGTACTAATTATCCAGTCTAAGAGAAAATCCTCTCTTATTAGATAGAATGATGCTCAGTTGATAGACAATTTCATCAAGCATGAATAGGTCTGCTCATCAGGACAAGAAGCTTAGGACACTAGGAATCATTTGTTTCTTCTTCAAACCACTTATTTTTATTTGAAAGGTTAAAATCTAAAGAAGCCTTACGAGCCCCTCATTTCCCATGCATTGTTTCATAGGATAACCTGGAAACCAACAAAAACATCACTGAACCAGATGGTTCTTCCTACAGTGGGTTGGAGCCTAAATGTTCTAATTGAGAAAATTGAGGTGCAGCAGGTGCTTCTGACATTTAAAGCAGGAAGCATCCTGCTTCTTTGCAAATGCACTTAATAAGTAGGGAATTAAAAGAGAAGTGGATTTCAACAAAACTCCCTGTCAGCAGATGTTCAGCAAACCCTTTCCAATATGAGGGACTTTCATGTTAACTTTTTAATTTGGTTTAATTGCTTCTCAGGGTTCACATTAATTACATTTTATGTGATGTCAAGTGATGGAACACTATCAAAGATAAAATTTTATTTTGGGCTTTCTTGGTTTAGTCTATTTTCTTCTGGAAGAAAAGGTCTATACAATCTGCCCAACTGTATCCCTGCTCTAGGCTCTGTGATCTCATATACCTTGGAGGTTGCCTTAGAAACTTGGCTAAAATTGCTGATTTCTTCTGGAAATCTGTGAACATGCTGTCTGGAGTATTCAATCTCTCTTTTCTGGGTATAATTTGGGAAGCAATAACTCCTGGTTTGTGTGTCAAAGAGTTAGTTTTTCTAAGGTGTTTAGATAAGTCTTGACCATTGACACTAGATTGACTTTTTAACCAAAGGTCAGGTTATCTACCTGTTACTATCTATCACCATCCACTGTCTCCACTGGGATAGGAGACATTCTAGTGTACTTTTCTGCCAGTCATTTTCTCTGCTCGAGGCACACTGAGAACTTAGCTAATGCTCTTACCAGGTCGTGACTATGTACAACCTTTCACCCCATCAATACATAGGACACTGAGGCCTGGTATAAAACATAATGAATGAGAATTCATTAGATAGGATGCTTGCTAAATTAGACTTCTTGCTCCGAACATTGATGAATGAAGTTGGGATGAGTGGGGATCATCCACTATTATTATTACAATATGTGAGGGCCTACTCAAAGTAAGGCATAGTAGGAGGTACAAAAAATTAAGACAAGTGGCTTCTGGAGAAACGACATTAAAGGGTCACATAAAAATATAACAGTGCAGGCAGAATTTGGTGTTCTGAAAACTAACATCACTGCCTTACCACCTGCCAAGGAAGGCATGCCAAAACGTCCCCATGCTGTATACCCCAATCTCTTTGATGTTGCTGTGGCCTTTACCCACTTCCTTTGATGTCACTGATCTCTAGGATGACCTTTTTTACCCACAGGTGAAAGAGTCCCTATCCTGGCACCGGTGGACTGCACTTGAAAAATGTATTGTACCTTCTCCTCTCCCCACCACTTAACCCCCCTCCTCCCCTCCCCCAACCTCCTTGCCATTGCCCGGTGAGGCTTTCTGCAAATGTTGTTTTAAGCTGTTTATCTTTCAGGGTCTTTTGCTCCTCTTTATGGCTGTTGTAGTTTCTCTGAGAGGAAAGGTAATCTGATAAATTATTTCACATAAGGTATTAAGGATTTGATGTGCTGTCTTCTCTCAAGGACATTACTTTTCAAAGAGTTTGACTTGAATAGCTATTAAGGCATTTTGGCCCCTGAAATATACAGGTTGGAAAGGAAATTTGGGGCTTCCAGGAGGTCTTCCTCCCCAATCTCCTCTTCAAGTCATAATTATGAAGGGTGGAGGTTCAGGAAAAGCAGTGAGAATAGACAGAAACTGGACCCTGGCCATCTCTTGGTGCTCCATGGAAATAGTTCAGGTCTAATATTGATAGTTAAGCATGAAATCTAATCAGATCATTAGTTTTCAGTCTTTGTCATTACTTCCCCTATACCGAACTAATGTTTTCATCCTCTAAAATAGTTATTTCTTTTCCACATCAGTTCTTATCATGTTTCTCCTGCCTTGACCCCAGCTTCTCTTCTCTAGACTGGTGTCTGGAAAGACTTAGGGGTCAGAAGACCTGGAATTAAGTGTGCTCTACCACTTGCTAGAGGAATGACCTGGAGCTTTTCTCTTAACTTCTTTGACTGTCTTTTTCCTCATGTGTAAAATGGCCAGGCTAGTAATAACACTCATAAGATTATTGTGGCGATCTGACTCTGTCATGGATGTGAGAGTATAGCTTTGTAAACCTTATAAAGTCCAATAGATATTGCACCAGAGAAGAAACTGTTCTGCTCTGAAGGATGCTGACTACATGATGGTGACATCTAGGCACAGAGACTGACCTGGATGGACACGTGTCTCAGAAGCAACTGTAACATGGCCATGAAAGGATATCTCAGGGGTGATGGTGATTATGAATCCACTAGTGACTCTCCTGGGCAGTTCGGGGCACATGCCAAAAAGTCAGCACTTAAAAATGGGAGGAAGAAAACAAATCAAAGAACATGGACAGAGGAAACAGCAAGGCAGAGTCTATTAAGGAGAAAGAAGGTGACAACAGGAAGAATGGCAAAGGGTAGCAGAGCCACCAGCACAGAGAAAACACTAAGGCAGAAACCAACAGATGCCTGCTGCTGAGTGGGGACAAGAAAACCAGATTGCTCAGGCTACACCAAACCCTAAATGACCCAGTTTCTAAACAACAGTCTCTGTGTGGTCTGGCATTTCAATGCTTCCTTTCCTTCATGAGGTCCATGCAGTACAACTCCTATTTTCCTTAATTTCCTGTGTATGTTTAAAACAAACCCTGTTACCTGAGGAAACCCCAGTGGACCTCTTTCTTCCAGCCTGAAAAAGCCTAACATCCAAATGGTAAATTTTATTATTTGAGGCCATTTTCCTCTTTTATTTGGCCCTAAACCCTTGGGTTATTTACTAATTATCATTTTTAAAAATCTAGCAAAACTTTCTGAAATTTTAAAAAATCAGTATATTGAGTAAACAAATAAATATGATCATAGATAGATTGAAAAAGAAACATTCATGTAGTTGAAAAGACACTGAAAGATAATATTCATGAACTTTTTGTTTGACTTTCAGATTTGCCTGAGGAAACTCCAGACCTATCACTATCTCAAAATAATGTATGTGAATATATAAGGCAGAATCTCCTAGGAGGAGAATCCATGGATTGGCTTTAGGGAATCTATGAACTCCACAAAACTGTACCCAATATTTGGAATTGTTTTTGTCCATGGATTTCATCAGATTCTCAAAAATCACTGATTAAGATGTTCTTAAATGCTTTCTTCCTGGGACCCCTTTGACCTCTGGATATATTTTACAAATTTAATCTTCTTTTATTGGTCATCCCTATAGCGTCAATCCTAGAAAAATAATGACACTCCTTTTCTACCTTCTCCTCAGGCCACCCTTTCCTTTCTCTTTTTTGCTTCCCTCCTTTTGTATTGAGCTCTTCCCTTTGTCTTTTCTAACTCCCTCTCCAATTTCCCTCTTTCCTACCTTTCATGTGACTTCCATGTTTCTCATCTCTCAGAGCTAAAGAGGGTGCTACTTCCCCATTTAAAATATTTCATCAAAGTCTCAGTCCCTCTCCTCCCTCCTCCTTATTTTTGTAGATCTATATCCACCCTTCCCCTCCCTCCAGCAAGTGCCTGAAGAGTCCCACAGTATGAGTCACTGTGATATTAATAATGTCCTCTGTGTAGGAAGATGACATCACTAACCCACCATCAGTGGGACATGTGCCCTTGAGCAATTTCTCTATAGTAGGAACAGTGGGCATTGATGTCTTCCCACACCCCGGCTCAGTGCCCCTAAGAACAATTTCAATAATTTTCTAAACTGAGATTTGTGGTATGGAAGAGGACCCAGAATAGAAAAAAGCCAAGTTACTGTCTTCTGAAGTTTTGATCCAGGGCAAGAAGAGTCTTAGGAGGCCCATGCCCAAAACTAGTCAGAGCATTTAACTGAAATTTTTTTGGTTATGGTTAGTTTTGATTATTATTCTCTAATTTGAAAAAGCTCAGGTGTTTCTCAATGATAGAGTCCTCAATGATGACGTTGCCAGTTAGTGAGCATGGGTATGTTACATCATCTCTAATCCTCCCAACCATCCTCAGGAAACTGAAAATCACTGAGACCCAGTAATTTACAAAAGCCACTGAGCTAGTAAGTAATAAATCCAGGACTGACTTTCCTTTTCCTTCTAGTACACCATACTGCCACATGTGTTACAGCTTCAGTCCCTCTCTTCTTGGATATTAATAAAATTAACCTCAATTATGGCAGAGAAGAGCCCATGAGCAGCTTAAGTGACTGAGATGTCCTCCTCTGTCCGACCTTCTCTTTCACAGTCACTTTCCTACAACAAACCTGAGACTCTTTCAGTCACTGGAGATCTGATGGCTAACCCTTGTCCTCATAGTTTTTGTTTGTTTGTTTTTAATTAATTAATTTATCTATTTATTTTTGGCTGTGTTGGGTCTTCGTTTCTGTGCGAGGGCTTTCTCTAGTTGAGGCAAGTGGGGGCCACTCTTCATCGCGGTGCGCGGGCCTCTCACTATCGCGTCACGGCCTTACGTTGTGGAGCACAGGCTCCAGACGCACAGGCTCAGTAGTTGTGGCTCACAGGCTCCAGATGCGCAGACTCAGTAGTTGTGGCTCACGGGCCTAGTTGCTCCGCGGCATGTGGGATCTTCCCAGACCAGGGCTCAAACCCGTGTCCTCTGCATTGGCAGGCAGACTCTCAACTACTGTGCCACCAGGGAAGCCCCGTCCTCATAGTTTTAAGTGTACATTTTTACAACTTGCTACCTCATCCCTGGCAGGGAAGTAGGATCCATTTTTTGCCTGACTTTACTGGTCACTTATCTGCTCTAACTACTTTGATCAGCTAGTGCAGGAAGCAGTGTAATCCACCTAGGAACAGTTTGTTTCCTTTCTGTCATCCCTGGAGAGTGATCTTTTCTTGATTGGAGCCAGCTGTGCTATCCTCGTGCTCCAAGAGCAAGGGAGGGCTCGTAAATATCGGTCTTGTACTGTGCTCTGCTGGCATTTCGTATGTGCCTTCCTTCCCTACTTAGATTATAAGCAGGACACACATTGTCTTTCTGTTAATGATGATGAAGATAGTACCTAGAATGACAATAATAATAATAGATAACCTAATATTAGTTGCTTATGATATATCAGGCAATACACTATGTTACTGCTGAAATGCGACTCCATAAGAGGTCTACTGACTTCAGACACCATACATTTACTCACGACTCTATATTGTTCTCAAAATTCTGATAGGGGAAATTTGGGGAAAGAGAGAAATGAGCCCCTTCTAAATGTAGGTCAGTTTCTCAACTTTGAAGATTAGAGAAAACTCTCACTGAATTCTACAAACATTTGTTACACGTCTACTACATCCTAGTCTTTCTGCTAAATGGTAAGGAGATTCAGAGATATATAAAAAAATTATATCTAGCTTAAGAGACAGACACGCAAGGAAAAAGACTTCCAAGATGAATTGGGGAAGGGGAGGGGGAATGATGCAAAATGGAATAGGAGCCCAGAGGAAATAAGATTAAACCTGTCTGGGTGAATCTGGACTAGAATTTTTGTGGAGACTGGCATCAAGTTGGTCCTGAAAAAGTAAAAAAAAAAAATTCTGTATATAGAGAAGAGGAAGGATTTTCCCACGTAAGGAATCCACAAAACTTACCAATAATCAGAGGTACCGTTGTTGGATATATACTATATACCCAATGCTATTCACAATACAATTATATTTATTGATTTATTAAATTCCAATAACAATCTCAAGCATGGGTTATTGCTGTCTCATTGTATATTTCAGAAGAGTAAGGTTCTTGGAAGTTAACTAGCTTGTCTAAGTGCAGGTGAGCTAAGGTATCTCTGTCTCAAAACCCCATGTCTTCCCACTACTCAAATGTTACTTCACATCACATCTTTGTTGTGTTTCAGAGATGGGGACGTCATCCTTGTATAAGAACCAAGTTAATCAGTCTATTAATTTTTGTTGCTTATTTAAATAAGATTTTCTTCATGGTCTAGAAAAAGACACAGAAACAAGAAGCAACTCAGCCCTAGTCAAGGCATAATAATAAAATAATAATAGTATTATAACAGTATTATTATTATGTTTTCTAATATGTATTGAGCTTTATTGTCTGCCAGATACTGTTCTCAGTACTTTATGGGTATAAATGAAGTAATCACTCCCAGGCTACAGAGATGAGGGCATCAATACATATCTAAGAATCTAGGTGATAGGCTAAACTCCTATCTCATTTACTTTGTGCAGCTTTTGCAGGGGTGGTGGTCAGGGGAAGAACATTTTCTTTGAAGCCTATTTTATTTAAATCATATCTAAACTTTACTCCTTCCCAGCAGCCTCCTTCCCTGACACCCCGCTTCCCTTTAACAAAAATTCCAAATCTACCCACCTGTGAATCCAGTCTATTAGTGTCCCTGACAAAATGGATTCCATTGCAATTCAGACCAGGCTCTGCTGACTGAGGATAAAGGTCCCTAGGTCCCTCTGGTGTAAAGGACAGTGACCAGTGACATGGATTGCATAGAATGGCTGCCAGGCTGGCTTAGAACACATTTGCATGCTTAAAATACCAGTGCAGTCAAAAGCTGGCCTGCCAGAAGAATGATGACTGGTAGGAAGAACAGACATTCCAGAGAAAGATCTGTCTCTCTTTAAGCCCCAGCTCTCATCTGGAATCAGAGTTTGGAAACAAAGAGCCAAGAGCTTCAAGAGTTTTTTGCACTTCAAGAAAAAATGAGAAAAGGAAGGGAGATGAGGGTACACCCTTTCCTCCCGGAACCTTCAGCCTAACTAGAAAAAAAAAGCACAACCATGCTGTCTGGTGTCACTTTCAATGGATGATCACTAACCTACCTGAGGCTCTTTGTGATCCTCCCCATCCTATTATCCTTAGTTTATTCAATCTCCATCTCTCCTAGACAAGAATTTCACACCTTCTCCTCTCTCCTTAAACCTCCAACAACTCCTCTCATTCTCAAGTGATGGCATTGCTTCTTATTTCCCATGGGAATTAGAAACAATCAGAAAAGATCTTCCACATGCTACTACCTAACAATCTACTAGCAGCTCTACCTATGAGCTGTTTTATCTCCTGTTTCAATGCATGAACTATCCATGGTGCTGGCTGAAGTTAACCCTTATATTGTGCTCTGGGTCCCATCCCCTGGCACCTTCTCAAGGATTTTGCTCCCTCCCATGTCTTGTCTCTTTCCCACATAGTAAAATTTCTTACCTGCATAAAAACACACTGTTCTTTATCTCACTTTAAGCCCATCTCTCAACCTCATTCTGCCTTCAACTACTGCTCTAGTTCTCTGCTCCCCTTTGTAGCAACAGTCATAAGTTGTCTGTATGTGGTGTCTTCCCTTCCACTACTCCCATTCTCTCTTGAACTCACTCCAATCAGACTTTCCTTCTCAGCATGCATTAAAAACTGGTCTTGTCAATATGTTCAATCCCTCACACACATGCACACACACACACACACAAACACTAACACCCTCAAAGCTAAATCCAGGGGTGAATTCTCACAGTTCATCCCACTTGACGTAACAGAAGCATTTGACCCTAAAGATCACAGTTTCCTTCCTGAAATATTTTTTCTTGAACATCATTCTTGGTTCTTTATCTACTTCATTGACTGCTCCTTCTCAATCTCCTCTGTTAGTTCCTACTTATATCCCTGGCATCCAAATGTACATAGAGCCAGGGCTTAGCCTTCAGATATCTTTGGCATCTATATTCACTCCCTTGGTGAGCTCCTCCAGTCTCATAGAATTAAATATCATGTCTATGCTGATAATTCTCTATTTTATAACTCTGACCTAATCTCTCACGGGAACACCAGCCTTGTGAATACAGCTGTCAGTTAATATTTCCACTTGGTTTTTTTATAAGCTTTTCGAATTTATCATGGCAAAAAATAAACTCTTAATTTCTCATCCCATCCTTGAGCCTGCTTGTCCTGTAGTCTTTCACATTTCAGTAAATGGTAGTGACTCCATTCCTCCAGTTGCTCAAGACAAGATCTTAGAGTAATCCTTGATTCCTCTTCTCTTCTCATCCCTCATATCAACAAAACATCAATTCTTCTCTCAATTAGTAGCCTGAATCTGACTACATCTCACTACTTCCACTGTTACCACCTTGGTTCCATCCACAATTGTGTCTTTCCTGCGTTATTGCAAAACTGTCTCACTGATCTCCTTTCTTCCATCTGTGTTCCCTATAATCTATTCTCTAATCAGCAGAGTTATCTTCTAAAATGTAAGTAAGTTTGTGTCACTCCTCTGCTCAAAAATCTTCATGCTTCTCATGTCACTCAGAGTAAAATCCAAAGTCCTTCCCATTTTCAGTGGGACAGCAGGATAGTCTGAGTTTTTTCTGTGAGATGCACAACTTGAAAGAATAGAATTGACTGGTATCCTCTCATTTGTTCAAGTCAAAACCTTGGAATCACTTTTGACTCCTATCTTTTTCTCACACTCAATTTCCACTCCATCTTCAAATCCTATCAACTCTATCTTAAAAACATCCCCAGAATCTGACCATTTTTCACTATTTACATTGTTACCATATTAGTATTCAAGTCACCATTATATCTCACAATACTATTTTAATAGCATTCTAATAGGTGTCCTTGCCTTCACATTTGCACCTTTCAGAGTGACCTTGATAAAATATGTTACATTATGTCATTTTTTTTCTGTTCATAACTCTCCAATGGCTTCCAACCTCAGAGAAAAAAACCAAGCTCTTTACTATAGTTCAAGTGGCCTGTCGACTTAGTGATACAGAGATAAACATAATAAGAGTAGTTTCAAGGAAGTAGTGGAAACAGAAACCTTATGAGTTGAAGAGTTAATTAGATGTGATAAAATGGGCAGCCAGAATAAACTACTATATCAAGAAATGTGGCTGTGAACACAAGGAAAATAAAACAGAAGAGTAGATGCGGGTGGCTTAGGCTTGAATGGGAATTCTTCCATAGATAGAATAGATGTGAGCATACTTTCATGTTAAGGGTAGTTACTAGAAAGGAAGAGGATGAAGATTTAGTAGAAAGGGATAGTGTATGGCCCCAGAGGAAGCAGAAGGGATGAGAACCTGGAGGTTCAGTTGAAAGAGGCAGCTTCTGACAGGAGGTAGAACATCCATTGTAATGAGGCAGAAAACAAGGAAAGGATTGGTCCAACACAGGTAAGCTCGCTGGTGGCAGGGTTAGAAGTCAAAGGTAACAAAGTGAACCATGTGATTTGAAAGTTTCACTCATATTGATCACACTCATTGAGGAAGAAATGTATTTAAAAATCAATATCAAATTCTTAGCAAACAAATACTAGTGCATTAAAACAATTCAATTCTGGATAAATTTTGTTTTTTAAAAAATAGTTTTCAATATTAGAGTTCTGGAGCACATATTCTAATTGATGTCAGGTCTCTATCACAATGAGGAATATCAATGTTTCCAAAATTGTGGTTGGCAAAACCCAAAGGTTCAAAAATGGATTCCAGTGAGTTTATTTTATTAAAACAATAATATCATGTTTCCATTGTTATTTTTCAAACATCAATCAATAAAATAAATTTTTAAAGTTTTTCATCACAAAATGGAAGTTTAAGAATGCCCAAGTGGGGCCTCCCTGGTGGCGCAAGTGGTTGAGAGTCCGCCTGCCGATGCAGGGGATACGGGTTCGTGCCCCGGTCTGGGAGGATCCCATATGCCGCGGAGCGGCTGGGCCCGTGAGCCATGGCCGCTGAGCCTGCGCGTCCGGAGCCTGCGCGTCCGGAGCCTGTGCTCCGCAACGGGGGAGGCCACAACGGTGAGAGGCCCGCATACCGCAAAAAAAAAAAAAAAAAAAAAAAAGAATGCCCAAGTGATATTAAAAGACACTATATGGCAGCCAGTGGAATTCAGATGAGCATGCTGATGACTCAGTAAGTCAGCTAAACAAGTTTAGCTACTGTGGAGGTTTTTACTAGTATACAGATTCATATTTGTTCATTCCTAATCATATATTATTTGACTTATACACATAATTAACATATACCCATAATTAACCAGCATGAAGGCAGCTTAAGTCATGTTACTGTTGAAATATAGCAGGTTACTAGAGAGATAAGGAATTATAAGAAGCTTGCAAATTTGCTCCAAGATGCTCTTCACCAATACATGTTAAGTGTATTTGTTCAAAATCCTCCTGCATTCCCTATCTTGACAAATTGTACACTATCCATTCAGTCTTTAGACACAGAAACCTTTGAATCTTTTCATACTTTTCTCTCTCTCAATCCCCATTTCCAATCAATCAATTACATCACCAAGACTGCAGATGCTTTCACCTTAACATCTCTTGAATAGAATCTCCAACCATCCTGCCAGCCTCGGGGAGGGGTGGGATAGGTAGGGTGGGAGGGAGACAAGAGGTGAGAGGGAGGAGATATGGGGATGTATGTATATGTATAGATGATTCACTTTGTTATACAGCAGAAACTAACACACCATTGTAAAGCAATTATACTCCAATAAAGATGTTAAAGAAAAAAAAAAAGACTAACATCCTTCCCCAATATCCTGCTTCCTCCAGCCTATTGCAATACTGCTTCTACTGCTCTGATTCCAATCTTTTGAGAGTTTCCTACAGCTTTCACGGTAAAGCTCAAACTCCCAAGTAAGATTAAACCACAAAGCCCGAAATGGTGTGACTATTGCCTGATTGTGATCTGATCCCTCCTGATTTTATCCCACCTCTCATCTTATGTCAAGCCTATATATGTTTCAATTAAGACAACAATGAATGCTTTAGAGTACAATGGCATGACCAAATACTATTCCTTTTACTGGAATTCCTCCCACCTCCTATGTCTAGCTAACTCCTATTTTTTTCTTCAAAGCAGAGTTCTGGATTTGATATATACTTTGAGGGTTTTTTTTTTTTTTTTCTGTAGCAGGAATAGGTTTGTCCTAATATAACCCTGCTCTTTTCTCTGACCACACTTGATTCAACAGTTTGTAGTTCTAAAAATTGGGGAACAAATGAATCCTTCTTATGAGAGAGAACTAGAATCCAAAGAATTGATTAGGGTGAAAGGATAATAAGGTTAGTTTTATATCCACCTTCAAATGGGAAATGCACTGGAAGCATTGAATACCCTACTCTGATATGACAACATGGAATTTTCTTCATGCCTATACCAAGCTATGTTGTTAGCTATGTTTGAATAATGCAGGATATCAAATCTCTCCTTTAAAAGGAGGTAGATGTAATTGTAGTACATTTAAAAGATAATCATAAAAACACAAAATATACGAGTTAAACAATAAGAAACATAAAGTAATCTTGCTTTGACAATTCAGAAGGCACTAGAGAGCTCATAATATAATCACTAGATTATAGATGCTCAAAAAATATCTGTTAAACAGAATTCTCTGGATAATAGAATGGCACACAAGTACTGTATCTATATGTCACAAATTTCCTGGGACAATTCTCTCCCATTCTAAAATGAAAATAAAAATTCTCTTTCAGACCATATGCCCTTACTTAAAACAATGCTTAATTTATTTCTATTTCAACTCTGGGTACTTAGTTTAGGAGTTTAAGGAGTACAAGTGTTAACCCTCTATGTTCTGGCACTGACTTGTGGAGGAGAAATATAAGATACTTCTTTTCCCAAATTTTAACACCTATTTCAAATTCTGACCCCTCCACAGGGCCTTCTGGGCGATGAGATGCTGACAGATGTGTAACAACCAGCTCTCTAGACGAGTGGACAGAGGAAAAGCACTGATTTATAGTGTTTGCCAATTTTCATGGTGTAAATACCCCGTCATGGCCAATTTCAAACTACCAATGGTTTAACAGTCAGTTTGCAATATCGATGTATGTTTAAATTAGCTCTCGAGAGCAATTCAAGCCAGCTCCACAATATCACTGCTTCCAGCCAACACTGGTCCACAGAGACCTCTTGCTTATCTGAGCTCTGATGTACTCATGTCTGTCCCTATCCCACAGCAATCCCCACACCACACTTTAGAGTCACCACGTTATACTCTGACATGGTTGAAACTTACCTGAGTCCTGTGTTCCTATAAAACTCTAAGGTTACTATATTCCTCCATCTTTTTGTTCCTCCAACCTTTTGGGTTCTAAAATCATCAACCACACTGTCCTCCAATATTTTGAATATTCTGAAATAAGACCCTTCCTCGAGACTCTCATTTATCCACCCTTATAATGCCAAGTCTCCTTCCTTCCTTTTCTTTGAGACATTATTTATTAATGAATGTTCTTCCTATTGCAATAGCCTAAATTAAATAATCTCCTTAATTGTCTGAGGTATTTTGCCTTTCACTACTCTTTGTTGTTAGTTTATAGTATCCTGAAACCTCCTCCCAACTCCTAGTTGGATTATGAGAGCCGTTAACAGTCTATCTTTTGGGCTGCCCCTCAGGTGCATGAAAACCCAGGCCCCTGCACAGCAGCCCCAGCTGTGTTTTGATGCCCCCCATTGAGGTACCCCTGCAGCATTATTTGTTCTGATGAGAGGTCTCCAGGTGGGAGAATAGGAGCTGCTCAGATCCACAGACACAGGCCTTCTTTTCCATGTTCTAGGATCTCTCCTTTACTTTGGTGCAGTGCCACTGGCCTGCAACCACGGTGCTAACTGGTTCGGTGGGGGTGGATAAAAGAAGACCTGACACTTTCCTACCTTCCCAGCACCCCTCCTATAATGCCTTCACCCATGAACTTATAAGCTCAGCTCCTGAGGCAACATCTAGATTTGCTAACCGCTGGCCAGCCTGGTATCACCTTTGTCCCAGAACAGCCCCCCTGCTGCCCTACCAGAGTCTTGCCCTGCAAACTCATTACAAATGCAAGATCTCAGGCCCCAGATATACCAAACGGGAACCCGCATTTTAACAACATCCCAGGTGATTTATTTGCACATCATAATTTGAGGGGGTAGCTGCTGTGGAGCATAGCAGAGGAAATACTGTGTGCAGAGGAGGGGCTCTTAATCCTCTTTGAGGGGTCTCAGGGCAAATGTCCACCAAGAAGTGACATCTAAGGTAGAGTGTGGTGTCAACATCCACACCCAGTTGCCTGCAGTTTCAATGGGGACAAAATGAGCGCAGCAGAGCCTGCTGGCCAGTCTCTGCTTCCTTCCCTCCTCTTCCCCCTGCCCTCTGGCTCTCTGCAGCCACACTCCACACCCTGGCTCTGTGCCTAGCACTCTCCAGAGCTCCTTACACCATCTGGGTGAGGAGAAAACCCCTTTGGCTCAGTGAATTCCCCATTCTAAGAATGGCTTCCACCCCTGGTAGAGAGCAAGTGCTACTTTTGGAAGGATTTTTCTCTATGTGTCGCTTGGACGGAGGGATGACTGATGGCCTGATGAATTGAAAGCTGAACCTTGACTTTCAGGTACTAAATATAGACTGTGCACATGCTGGAAGAGCTAAATTTAGTGGAGCTGGCATGGAAGCAGGGCAGAGGGACTTCAGGGGCTCTCCCGGGACTGGATGGCAACAGCTCTGAGTGATGCCCTAGCAGCTGCTGCAGCCTAGGATTAATTTATTATTCCTGTCAGGGAAGGAGGTGCACTGGAGATTTCATCCTAGGTTTATTTGTTTGTTAAAGGAGTTTGCTAAGAGTCATTTTTCATGGTTCTGAAGAACCTAGGGGCAGGACAGGAATAAAGACACAGACGTAGAGAATGGACTTGAGGATATGGGGAGGGGGAAGGGTAAGCTGTGACAAAGTGAGAGAGTGGCATGGACATATATACACTACCAGATGTAAAACAGATAGCTAGTGGGAAGCAGCTGCATAGCACAGGGAGATCAGCTCGGTGTTTTGTGACCACCTAGAGGGGTGGGATATGGAGGGTGGGGGGGAGACACAAGAGGAAGGGGATATGGGGATATATGTATATGTATAGCTGATTCACTTTTTTTTTTTTTTTTCTTTCTTTTTGCGGTATGCGGGCCTCTCACTGTTGTGGCCTCTCCCGTTGCGGAGCACAGGCTCCGGATGCGCAGGCCCAGCGGCCATGGCTCACGGGCCCAGCCGCTCCGCGGCATATGGGATCCTCCCAGACCGGGGCACGAACCCGTATCCCCTGCATCGGCAGGCGGACTCTCAACCACTGCGCCACCAGGGAGGCCCCTGATTCACTTTTTTTATACAGCAGAAACTAACACACCGTTGTAAAGCAATTATAGTCCGATAAAGATGTTAAAAAAAAAAAGCATGTCTATATGTGTATAACTGAGTCACTTTGCTGTAAGCAGAGATTGGCATAACATTGTAAATCAACTATACTTCAATAAAATAATGAGGATTTTTAAAAAAAAGAGTCATTTTTCAGTTTTTTAGAAAAACAACAAGTGCAGATTGAGGAGGCTTCTGTCTGCCTCTGATTTATTTTCTTCCATTTAAGTTACAGCCAGGTACTGTCCTCCTCGGGCTGAGCTCTCACCTCCTGGTGGGTTATTTCTAATTCTGTCCTATGCTGTCCCAGATCTTCTTCATTTAGTTAGATGAGAAGATGCTAATTATTTAGACTGAAGGTCAGAATGAGAGTGGATCTCTAAAGCTGCCAAATTGCAATACCCTGAAGTGCCTTTTCTGGTTAAAAATCCCAGTGGCCTGGCATACTTCAGGGAAAGCCACTTAGCTGCTCATCTTTGTTCAGGTTGCGGCGAGGAAGGAAGGAATAAGATCCCTTGGTCCTCACCTCTCTTCCAGTAGTGTGAGAAGAGAACATTAGTGCAGCACTTAACCTCTCCTGACAGAAAGCAGGCAGTCGATACAGGGTGGCATCAGTTCAGGACACAAAATGTGTCTCCTGGCTCTCCATCCCATTGCCTCCTCCACCCCAGTTGGCCACCCGTGGATGGAGAAGCCACAACAAATATGCATTTGCCGTTTCCCCTTCATTAACAAAAATCCATGTTCCTCTCCTATGGTAAGATAAAGATAACTCTCATCTGCATGTTGATTGCTGTCTTTGGGTAATGACAACTAAAAATACATTCTGAACAACCCCTACACTCACTTTCCATTAATTAAACTTAATTATGTGGCCTGAATAAGAAAAAAGGAAGAGAAACCATTTCTTTGTCTCCTGATGAATAAATCAGGTTTGGTTGATTCCACTGTTTTCTTTCACTTCTCCCTGGTTCCCCAAACACAGGAGTTAGAGAACCACTACGGTATATGTACTATATCACCAAGTAGCACAAACCAGGTGAAACTTACTCTATGACATTTCTCCGTCACCTTCTTCCTCCCAGTGGTGTCTCTGAGAAACTGGCTGGTCTCACCTCCAAAAAAAGGAGATGAGAAAGAGTCTGGCCCACTGATTGTTTAAATGATGTCATGTCCAGCAGTTTGGAGGCAACACCCAAAGTGATTGTAATTGAGGGGCTCCCAGACCATGCTTTGAGAGATACAGCTGATTCCCTGCTAGGAAGTAAGGGCACACTCAGCACTGAGTTCCTGGGGAAAACTTTCCAAGGAGTCTGAATCATGCAATTCTCAACATTTCTACTAGCGCATGGTTATATCCAAAGTAATTAGAAAAAATCTCCTACTTCATGGAGACTGAATGTGTTAATACAAATATTGTTTATGGACTTTGGGCAGACAGTGCTGGAGGAGCTAAGAAGTCAGAGAGAAGAGCTATTCTAATTTATGTCCCAGTGTCTTAGCATTGATCAAACCACAAGAGGCCTGAGCCTCCCTTTTCCCCTTCCCCACCCCGACATTGGGTTTCCTATCCCACTCTCTTGGAGACCTGTGGCTTAATTTCTCTCTCAAGGCTGCATTGCCTCTGGAAGAAGAGTCATCAAGCCATAGAATATCTCTCAGAAGCTTGTCGGTCAAAAGCAGCTTCTGCTATTAGCAATCCTAGTATCAGCTATCACCTCTAAACTCTCACATTTGAAGGAGGATGGTCTTGATCCGAGGAACCCCAAGGTGTTTGATGAGGTAACATCACAAATATAAATTCACCTCAATTTATACAGTCAACTTACAAGTGTAAATAGTTCTCCCAAATAAAGAGATATTTTATCTTTTGATTTATCTGTAATTATTAGGGACTTTACTGGGTGCTTTTTCAGTGAAGATCTGGATATCAGCTAGCAGACTCTCTGGGGATTCATTGCTTCTATAGGGTATGTATCTTCATCTGTTTTCATAAACTAGGCAATTTTACAGATCTGTATGAATAGAAGTTAACTTGTAAAAAACTGATAGTAAAGCAAATTATTCTTGTCTATAGAAATGCAAATGAATTTTGTCTGGTAGACATTTGATTGATTTCCATCCTGTAAAAATGTTAACTCCAAGTATTATACTTTAGGGCACTATAGGCTATTAACCAGTTTTGTATCTATTAGAGAATTCATTTCAACATTCCTGATGCTGTGTGTGTGTGTTCTTCAAATTCTCCTTTGATCAGATTTTAGCATCTTACTCATTCCCTAATTAAGTGATGGGTTAAATAAAATGTTTGAAATTTATTCATTGTATATTTGTATATGAGTCATGATTTTTACCTTTTTGAAAATTGTACTTTAGCACAACTCCTGTATTTACTGTTAAGACCTACTGTATCATATTAATAATCACTCCCTATGTCAACTTTAGCCTCCATTTTCTTAGAAGGAGAGTAGCAGTAGCAAAAGAAGAAAAAATTATCTACCCATATAGACTTAGTTATGTGGTTCAGAGTGTTAGTACAGAAGGGCTCTTCTGTTGTTTTCTAACTCATGATAAGCAAAGGAAGGAGGCAATTACATGTACTCAGATTTATTTTCCATGTACTTTTATGTATGTTGTCTAATTTATACCTCACAGCAACCTTGTGATGAAATTATTGTTGTTATAAAATTATTATTTTAAAACACTTATTCTTTATTAGCCACTATTATTAGAAAACACTTCGTTAGCCACTATTTTAAACTCTATGCACATATTAACATATTTAATCATTACAGCAACCCCATGAGGTAGGTACTATTGTCCCCATTTTCCAGATGAAGAAACTGAGATGCCAGGAGGTTCAGCAACTTACCTAAGATCACAGTTAATAAGCAGTAGATTGTGTAGTCAAACCCAGGCAGTTTAACTTCAGAGCTTGTGCTCTTAACCACTTCTTATTTAACCCCACTTAACAGATGAGAAAACTGACAGTGAAGTTCCTTGCCCAATAACAAAAAGCAGGTAAATGACAGTGCCAAGGTCTCTACTCAGGTCTGTCTGATTTTAAAGGCCAGCTTTCTCTACCAGAACAAAAAGAGAGTGAAAATTATTGAAGTTGAACAGAAGCTGAAATGTACCTACAACTTTTGTCCTTTTGACAACCTGATCAGATTGCTGTGATCATACAAAATAACCCATATCTTGTTCCTTCAAAGCAGAAAATCAGCTGGAAGGAAAGGTGTTAAGTATTTGAACCTACAGGGAAAAAACATATGGCACTTTGTATCTTCCTCAAGGGTTTCAGGTACCATATTCAGCTGTCTGCTTTATTTATCTGGGCCCTTGCCTATTTCTTACAATTATCCTGAAAGACCCAGAGGGCAGGAATATGCCCTGAAAGGTCTTGCCTGGTACCTTGTGCAGAATAAACTCAAAGAAATATTGTGGGATTGCAACCACCTGATTGGTGCAACATGGAGGTGTCTACTTAGTTGAGATGCTGCCATGTATCTCCAAACATGATGATTCCAGCAGAGCTTCTGCTAGTTACTAGGTGCTGGGGCGGGCAGCTGTGGGCCATGGTTTAGGAGAGTCAAAGATGGGGAAGAGTCTGGCTGAGATCATAAGGAAGAATCTTGCTGCTTTAATTCCTCCCCCGGCAAAGCAGTTCAAAGACCTCTGGCCTTTTCCTCTCCCCTCTGCCTCCTCGCTCCCTCCCTCACTGCACACCCCCACCTATTGCCACAAACAAGCCCCAATAAGGCAGCTTTCCCACCATCTTCAGCCCTACCCGCTGAGCATTGCCAAATTAGGGCTTTGCGTCCCAGCACCGCAGCTAGGAGCTCATCAACCCTCCTCCGCCCCTGCTGCTGTCTCTGCACTGCAGCAGTACAGTCCTGCCGCATCTCCACGCGCAGCTTTCCAAGCTGGGATCCGCACTGCTGGGCCTGTCTCACCGGATCTCCCTGCCCCGCCTGTCTTCCCATTCTCCACTCTGCGCTGCTACCTGCAGCTTACAGAAGCGCTGCGCACACATGCAGTGCATCCATCTTCTGCTTTACGGAAGGTCCCGGCAGGACAGTGAAGCTGAAATGCTACTAGATGTCCTTCCCCTCCCCCCGCCCCCGGAGCTGTCAAATAGTCACGCCTTAAATCAGCAAATCCAGCTGCAGCAAATACCCTGTGACAGGACAGAAAGGCGGCAGGATCTAAGCCTGAAAGGAGAACTCGGTCCTAAGGAAATAGGAACACTTGGGAAGGGGGCATCTGAGCAAGTGCTTTAACCTCTCGGCTAGCGCAGTGCTTCATCTAATCTGCTGGGACAACATGCCAGCCGCACTGGGTCGGGTAAAGTCAGCCAAAGTCATCAGACCTACTTTGCCAAGAGAAATGAAGGACAAACTGGTTTGTGCTGAATCTTCTCAGTTACTACGGTAGACTGATGTCGTAGGTAATTGCTCCCTGCTTGACTTTACTAGAATGTTCTATTCTAAAAACATTAAAAATTTTCCCTGGGACAAATGGGATAGTTCTAATTTCCTCCTGGCAAGAGTGAGTGGCACCAATATCTCTCATTTCCAGCCAGCCACAGCCACTCTCTTCCACTCCCAGGAGCCTCTCAAGTCTCATGCCAGGAAGCCCAGGACCCAGAAAAATCTGTTCTGTAGCTTCATGGGGACTCTCTTTGTCCCACAGAGCAAAAGGCCATCAAGCCCAGTTCACCAATCCATCTGCCTTGGTTAGATGTAGATAGAGCCACAGAATGTTTTTCTAGTGAGGACAGAGCATTTTGCAGGGTCTGATTCATCACCCTCAGAAGCAGGAAGAGGGAACTCCTTCCCATCAACACCATCATGCCTAAGTTGGGAGATCCATGGAAAGCCCCCTCTCCCTCTGCCCCAGGCTATCTCATGGGATTTCTATTTGCTATTAACAACACCCTGTCCTAGAAGGATCAACTTTGCAAAAATTAGCCCTAAATGTAGGAATGGAAGAGGTATGGATTCACGGGGGAGCTGATGCAGAAAATCAGGGCCATGGTAGGATGACCAACTACCCCAGTTTGTCCTGGGTTAAAAGGAGGACACGGGACTTTCAGCTGGAAAAGTCCCAGGCAGACTGGGACAAATTGGTCACCCAAGGCAGGGGTGGGGTAAAGCAGTTTTTTCTTGGCAACTTGAGCTCTGGACTGAAAGGAATTTTTTTCCTTCACAGAGTATATGAGAGAGTATTTGTTCCCTGCCAAATGGCAGGAAGAGGACATCTCCTCATGAACATTTTAGAAATTTGATAAACAGGAACTTGATTGAGAACGTAAACAGGACAGAATTCTGGGAGATGGTGTCAAGAAATCTAATGGTATAATACTGTTCAGGACATTTAATCTTCAGCTATGTCTTGTTTATGCCAGTTGGAGTGGCATAAGCCATAAAAAAGAGTCCATATCCATGATGGCAGGATGGCCTCCCCACACTCCACCCCTGGCTGTACCCACTGCATCCACCCCCCGCCCCCGCCCCAACTTAAACTTAGAATAGTAACGACAGTCTTCTACATGGCATTTTCTGGCCATTGGCTTTGGGTCTCTTAGAAGCAGCCAGCTGCAGCATAATGGAAAGAGCCCTGACCTAGAAGTTAAGGTACCTGAGTCTATTTTCCTCTTAGTCCTCTCTATATGACCTTGAGCACGCACTTAACCTTCTCTCAACTGTGAAAAGGAGAAAACGTTCCTACTGCCATTTCTCCCTCCATTCTCATGAGAATCAAATGAAGTAACGTGGGCTCTCAATGACCCTAAAAGAATTAGACCCTGATCTACAATTCCCAGGCTGTCTTAAGTTTTCCAGACTAACCCAACTTTTGCCCCAGCTTTGGGAAACATCAGATCCACTCCATTTGATTTTTTGTGCGTCTTGTTCCTGTGCATCTTCTGAAGATATAAATTAAATCTCTTCCCAGGCATGTTTTGACCAAATTTACACTCCTTTAACAATCATTCAGTCAGAGGGTCAGATCTTCAAAGTTAGGGGTGGGCTGGAGGCCAGTCATAACCAGAGGCTAAAAGTCTATAGCAACAGCTCAGGTTGGAAGAATCTGAAGATCAACTAGCCATGGAATAATTCCCAGAGTTTGAGTCCCTAGGAGATCAGCACTTGAAGAGACTTGGGTATGAGAGCTACCTCTGCAACTTACCACATGATCGCTCTAAACTTTAAGTTCATCATCATTAAAGCAGGGGTAGGGCAGGGGTGCAGGAAATGGTAAGTATTCTGCCCTCTTCGTGGAACTGTGAGGATTAAATATCATGACAACCTTTTGTAAATTATAAAATGTAGTACCATTTTAATGTGAAAGACCAAAGCAACAGATTTTTAAAAATGGTGGTAAAATATATATTAAAAATTTGTAATTTTAACCATTTTAGGAGTTCAACTCAGTGACATTAATTATACTCACAACATCATGGAACCATTACCACTACCTTTTTCCATAACTTTTTCATCACCCCAAACAGAAATTTTGTACCCATTAAAGCAATAACTCCCCATTCCTGCATCCCCTCAGTCCCTGTCGACCTCTGCTTTACCTTCTGGCTCTATGAATTTTCCTATTCTAGATATTTCATATAAGTGAACTCATATAATATTTGTCCTGTTGTGTCTGGCTTAATGTTTTCAAGGTTTATCATGTTGTAGCATATATCAGAATATTATTCCTTTATATGGCTGAATAATATTCCATTGTATTACACATAACACTTTGTATATCCATTCGAATGTTACTGAACACTTGAGCTATTTTAATTTTTCACCTATTATAAATTATGCTGTGATGAACACTGGTATACAAGTGTCTGTTTGGGCCCTTGTTTTCAGTTCATTTCCAGAGCACAATTGGTGGGTGATGTGGTAATTCTATATTTAGCTCTTTGAGGAACCAACAGACTGTTTTCCACAGGGGTTGCTCCATTATGCATTCTTACTAGCAATATATGAGTGTTCCAATTTCTCCACATTCTCACCAACCCTGATTACTTTCTGTTTTGGTGTGTGTGTGTGTGTGTGTGTGTGTGTTACAGCCATCCTAGTAGATGTGAAGTGGTATAGAGATTTTTTTTTCAAGACACATACAATCCTCAGACAAAAGCCATCAATCAACATATGTATGTGAATTGAGTATCAACTATAGGCAAATTGCTTCATTTAGAAAGTATTTCTTGAGTAGAGTACACTGCATGTATATGTGGCTCACGAGAGGGATAGGAAAGCTGGAAATAAAGATAGACTCAAAATTAGAGACATTTGGCCCAACCAATCAGGCAGCAGAAAGAATATTTGCTAAGTGGTTATAGGTGATAAGAAAAGACTCAAGACTTCTGGGATCCATTGTTCAAGCTAACCCTGATCTTCATTTAATGTCACTAATCCATAAAATCTGTGTCACTGTCTTTATTTGACTAGTAATTTAAGAAACTATTTTTTTGGGGCTGTTGTGCACTTGATGAGATGCACAAGATATATACAGTACCATGATGAAATCCCATCTCTGTAAATTGGTCTGAGTCTACTGATATATTTCTTTCCATTAAAGCTCCTTGGCCTGTCCAAATTAGTTTTTTTTAATTTGGATAATGGAAGCTATATTCAGTGTAACTTGAGATGCATATCACAGAAACTTTCTGTCTTTCTTCTCTCTTAGCTTTTTTCTTTGCTTCCATATGTTGTAGTACATTTTTGGTTTTCTTTTTTCAAGTAAAGGATATGAAGCAAAATTCCAGGCTCACAACTCACCTGCTGCATTTGAGTGTTTATTCTCAGACCAGTTAATGGCCAGACAGAGAGGCTGGGCTAGGAAGGAGAACAGCCTTTTGAAGTCCAAAACAATTTGAAGTATATCTCTAAAACTATAATCTATGTCAAAGGAAAAGCAGACTATAGTTAAAGGAAACAAAAACAACATGCTATTATCCACAGCATCGTGTTTTCTATGTAAAGGAGGAACATAGACGTTCCAGGAGATAAACAGATTGTGAGTCATTTAATAACAAACATCGTATATTATAATTAATATGCGTCTGAGACAGGAATGTATTTGTTCCTCGGTATCTGTTCTTTACTTAACTCCTCTGATTTTTAGCTGGAAAATGATCACATGGAAAAAAAAAAAGACTGCATTTCTCACCCTCCCTTAAAGCTGAACTTGGCTATATGACTCACTTCTGGGCAATGAGCTGTAGGAAGAAGTAATATGTACAACTTCTGCAAAATGTCTTCAGGAAAGAAGAAATATGACTTCTCTTTTCTCCTCCTGCTGGATGGAATGTGGGTACAAACTTGGGAGTGGAAAATGGATAGAACCTGGTTCAATGGATCTCATACCATTCATGGCCTGCTTAACTCCTGATTTTGTCGGTAGGAGAAAGAGGGAAAAATCTATCTAGCTTAACTCACTGTATTTTGGATTTTTGGTCATTCACAGCTTAACCTACTCCTTAGCAATATACCACTTCAGCCTCTGGAAGAATACCTTGCATTCAATCAACAGTTACAATTGTCACAATTACCATTGACTAAACAAATGTCTTGGGGGTGTTACTTTCCTCGCATTTTTGGAATGTTTGGTGTTTGAGAGTCTCGATGTATATGAGAGAGAGGATTGAGTCATAATTCACTTGATATGGTGAGCAAAGCAGCCTCAGGGAAATTATATAAATATAGACATAGACATAGATATATAGATATAAAATATTACATACTTCACATATATAGAATATGGACGAATATCTACATAGATAACAGATGATAGATAGATAGATAGATAGATGATAGAAAAATAGATAGATGATAGATAGATAAAATACTATTCAGTGGAAGGTGCAGTGACCCAGGGTTCAAGTAGAAGCCCTGTTACTGGCTGGTAGAAGTATAAATCGGTAAAAAATTTTTGGAAGCAATTTGCTAACAATTTGTATCACAACGTTAAAAATGTTTATTCTCTTTTCTACAGTGTGAAAAATTAATAAACAGAGACCTCAGTTAAATAAAGTTGGGAGACCAGAAGGGGGAGCTCTCATGTCTTGCAACCACAGCAGAGTCCAACAGGAAGAAGAAAGACTCCTCTTCCTTTCCTGCAAGGACTCAGCCAATGAAAAGTTATGGACTAATATAGCACTCCCAACTTCCTTTTCCTCTCTATAAAAGTATTCTCCTTGCCTTTCCTTGCTAGGGACTTGCACATTGCTCCTCATAATTGCAGACCCCGAATTGAAATTCTCTGCTGATCCCAAATAAACCCATCTTTGCTGGAGAAATATCTGTCAGTCTATTTGTTTCAAGTCCACAGCAGTGATTCCATTTTTAAGAATCTACTCTAAGGAAAGACACTGGACAAAGAGCCATGTCCAAAATTTTCATCATAGCACTAGGTATGGAGAAAGTTTCTGAAACTAAGGGTTCAGACAATAAATACATGTGTCGTGAAATGTCAGAGTTGGTAGTTAACTGGTGTCTTCTTCATGCGTTGATTTTCACTGAGGAAAGAGCTTCTGAGAGGGAAGTTTGGCTTGTACACTGAGGGGAAGAGATTAGGGTGAGTGATGAAGCAGGCAGTGAGGTGTCTCCCTCCAACCCAGGCCCATGGGTCAGTTCCACCACAAGGGAGAAAGGATTACTCAACACAAGCTGAAGAAGCTCTTTCCATAAATGAGACATAGAGGCCTGAAAACACTGTTTGGTGCTCAGGAAAGAGATGGAGGACTCAGTGAAGAGCCGTCGTCACTTGGGGGACAACCTTGGTTGGGTTCAAGACAGTGGGGCTGGAGGCATGCTTTGGTAACCTGAGGGTCTGCAGCTGTGGGAGGATGAGGAGACCTAGCCTGGGGAGAGGCACCAGCTGCAGCGGTGGTGGGGACGTGCTGCCCTCTAGTGGCTGTGCAGGCAGTAAGCAGAGCAAGGGGCCAGGAGTGAAGAGCAGGGAGGACCATTTGTGAGCTCACTTGAGCTCCTGGAGAGAACTGAAATGGGGTGCGTGGTTAACATGTATGCAGGTGGGGACACAAGCCAGTGAAATCTGAGTTACCGCTGTCTCATTTGTAGTCATAGGCCAAGGCGTTAACATAAATGTACCATGATGGGGAAAATTAAGTAAAGTCTGGTCTGTCTTGTAACCTGTGGATTTGATATCACCTATGCATCTCTGTATCTTCCCTGTCATTCTAAGCTTTCCCCTGCACCACAGGTACTGAAAGCCTGGAAAGTATATGTCACAGATTTCCTTGGCAGCAGGTGTTTGTGGATATCACCAGGGGTGGCAGTTTCCAAGGTTTACAAGGCAGGAGAAAAGGATGGGCCATTGTTTCTGGCAGAAGCTCTAGGCATGTTTGGGCATCAGCAAATGACTGATGTGGGCTTTTGCCAGCAGCTTTCAAGTGCTCCTGGAAGCTGAGATTAACAGTAGTGGCATCACTATTGTATTTCTAGATTGAGGACCTTCCTGACTCTTGCTCTCTCCCAATGGGAGGTGTATGCAAGGTTGTATGAGCCTTACATTCCTTGTATTAAATCCCTTCATACTGAAAAAAAAATTTCTCTTTTTCTGTTTTCATAACCAACACCTGATGGACCCAGCCTACTGGTTAGCAGCTGAGCTCTGGGATCACTCAGACTTGGTTCAAGCCTGATTCTGCACTTAATTCTGGTGAAACCTTGAGCAAGTTCCCTAACCCACATTTGCCCAATTTCTTCATCTTCAAAATGGGTTAATAAAATCACTTACCTCATAGGGCTGTGACATGGGTAAAATTGTATGCTATATAGCAGCATCAATAAACATTAAGTGACATCATTATTGAATATTACACAACAATTAAGCTAAAGTGGTCGAACAGTAGGTGGAAAAGGGAAGAAGAAATGACCTATATGGAATAATCTCAACTATCTGAAATAAACAAATAGAAATATACCAAAATGTTTTCCCTCTAGGTGTTGGGTTTACAGGTGATTCAATTTTCTTCTGTGTATTTTTCTTGTACTTTTAAAATGATCTATAATAGGTACATGTGTACTACTTTATAAAAGGAATAACATGAATGTTATTAAAATAGCCTATAGGGAAATTTATTAAGTATACATTCAATACTCGGCATTGCTCACAAATTCAATGTCCCATGCAAACACACTGAAATAATATGATCTTCTTGACATTTAATATTCACCATCTTTGTTTAGCTTTTTTCCCACAAGCCTGAAGACAAGTAAACATTGTGATAACTCCAGATCTGAGAACAGTAAAGTCCCAGTTCAGGAAATTTGAAAAAGGTGAACTCTGGAAGTGGCAGAAAAGTTCGTGGGATTATTCTGGGGAGACTGTTTCACTCTTACTGCAAATAGGAGGAGAATCTATTTCTGAGTCAGATGTGGCTTGATATTCTATTCAGAAGAGGTTTCTGGAGTCTGTGTTGTCTGTTTATGTTTTAGTTTGCTCTTAAATTCTCTTTTTTCACTTTGACTGTCAGTCTGCAAGACTAGGGTAGCCGTACTCCAGGTTTATGCCTCCTGTTGTCACAGAGTAATTAATAAAGTAGTGCTCTCTTTTGCTTTTAAAAATGTCTCCGTTTAGATAATAATATTTATATGTACTCTATGCAAGACCTATCCAAATAGCAGCAACTCTTGGATTTCAATAAAGGTCTGTATACAAAAATCTGCGTAGAATTGGTCCTTAGTCAACTACCCAAGAAGAATAGCATCTGTTTTGTTTTTGGTTTTTGAGAAGTTTTTTTTTAATTGAGGTTAATTGACATACAACATTATATTAGCACACCTGAAACTAATATAATGTATGTTTTGTTTTTTGATGAGCTTCCTGGCTTGAAAGGTTGCAGCTCACTTTCTTTCTACCTGAAACCATCATACCCTATATTTTTCCCTTTTCCAACTAGGAGTAAGTTGGAGTCCTAGGGTACCTCTTTGAAAAATGATTATTGTATTTAAGAAAATAATAGTTTCTTGTATATCTGTGTTTCTATGTCAGTATAACAAGCCCACCTGCTAGGAAATTCCAAACAGTCATATCAAATGTAACCCTATAATCACATCTTATTTTTCTCTATGTCCCCTGCTCTATGTCATACAGCAGCAATTTGTAGAAATTAAACAAACCCTGATTGAACTGAACTGAATTTCCTGTGAGTTACTAATAAATAGGTGATAGAGGAATTCATTATTTGAGCTAATCTATTAGTCATTTTGTTACCACACCAAACTTGGATCTGCTTGCCCTCTCACGTTAAAGCCAATCTTCTGACACTGAGCTGTGGTGGAGAAAAGTACAGTGTCCATTGCAAGGTGACTAACATGGGGTCAATCAAGGAGAATGGGCAGCTAATGCTCAAATTACCCACACTTCCCAATGGCTTTCAGGGAAGGGTTTTTAAGGACAGTATGAGGGAGAGGGTCATGGGGTACATGATTGGCTCATGGACATCCTTCTGATTGGTTGTTAGTAAGTAACCGGGTGGTATTTTGGGAGTCAACATCATCAATCTTCTGGTTCCAACCTCCCTGGGGACTCTTTGCTTATGGTCAGCATGTAGTTAACTTCTTCCACCTGGTGAGGTTTTAAAATCCACCCAACAACTCAAGGATATGACTCAGAATATTATCTATAGCCTTTGAGGAGGAACTAAATGTTCTTGACTTTGTTTTATGGCTAAACTATTATTATTTTGTCTTGCTTGATAGTTTTTCTTTGTTTCTGCATTTTTCTCACTTCTCTGATTAAATTTATTCTTTGGAACTGAGGAAAGACCCCAGAGGCTAAAGCTTTTCTACAAACAAGAGGCAGAGATCACGGAAGAGAGGGGGTGATGTCTGTCACCAGGAAGGCCCCTCAGGGTTTCACTTGGTTTCAGTTTCTCTGTATGTTGTTTCCCAATCAACATCTTGAGAAGAAATTTTGTTTTGGTGGGAATTTTTATTTAATTTTTAATTCCCTTTTAATTTCTTCATTGTACTTGGAATAGAGTCAACATATAGCAGACATATCTATCAATTGGGCTGTATGCTGGTAGAGATAAAAAATCATTAATACAAAGATGTTGCCTTTGAATTATAGTATACTGCAAAAGATAAAGTATATACATGTCATGTTTTTGACTTGGTGTATAATCTTCATAACCTACCATAGGCATCTGCATTTTCTCTCCATTAGCTGTGCCTCCCCTCCTCACCCTTCTACATGAGCTTTTAGACTTCTTAGCTGCAAGATGCAGTACTAATTTATTTGAGAAGACATATTAATACAGATCGAAAGGTAAAGGTGATGGAGCCCATCCCTAAAAAGTTCTACGAACACTCATGAAAAGCTAAACAAGACAATCCCTGCATGACAAGTGCTAGATGAATGCTATTGGATCCTCAAAGGGAAAACAGGTGAAATGAGCTTTGGAGTCACAAGAAGAGGTCTCTTATAGGAAGTGAGCTTGAACTAGGCCTTGACTACTGAGATGAGTAGGAGGATGGCTCTTCTGAGAAGGACCAAACTGTGGAGACAGAGCTTAGACCCCTAGCAGAAATTCTGGGACCCCCAGTGGGGCACAAAAGCAGCAGTATAATCCCATAGCTCAAAAGTAGAGGAGAGAGTAACATGGATGCAACTGAGGGATGTCCCAGTGGCGACTGCATGGAACAGTGGATGTTGTGTGAGCCAAGGACTGGATGGGTCTTTGCCCCAGTGCACTGTCTTTATTCACATCTCTTGAAATTAGACTTAACCCCAGGATGGTAATGACAGTGGGAAGAAGAGATCCCAAATTGATTGAGAATGCATTGACTGATCCTAGTGAAATGAGGCTTGAAATTACCATTGAGTAGAGATTTGGAAAACAACTTGGAAAATAAAGAAAGCTAGGTTCCTTGCACACTTATGTTTGTAGACTGAGATATATACTTGTTTTTTGTGTCTCTGTGACAATCCTGAAAATGACAAACTCACCAACTGTGCATGCTGCTGGCTTGGGAAGGGGGCAGGGGAGACACTTGTCTCTGGGGTCCATCATCAGTCCTGTTGTGCATTTGACTTATCAGGGGTCGACTTGCAAGGTGAGGTTGTGGCGTGGAGGACCTCAAGTCACAAACAGAGCAACATGGGTCTGGACACTTCCCTATTGCCAAAGTAAATTCAATGCAAACTTTACCCAATCCAATTTGAACTGTAAAGCTGGACTATAAATCCCAGAAGAGCAGCCAGCATTGCCTGTCAGGTGGTTAACTTACCGTCTCCTCATGAGCCAGATGAACAATTTTCCCTGTGGTGCTTAATTTGATAGGTCTGTTCCCATTGTAAGCATAAAAGATGAGGAGTTAGAGCAGACGAAATGAAAAAAGGTGGTGGGACAACGTGCATTCCATAAATCAGCATGCAGATTGTCTTTATTAGTATAACCAATTGGCTATGGGTATATAATCATACATTTTCAAAAATAAATATATATTCTTTGTTTTTAAGAAAAGTTCACATTACTGTATCCTTTACTACATCAGATTTATGTGTCTGTCTTCCTTGCCAAAACCAAGTTGGTCAGCTAATTTCCAACATGAAGTGATTCTGCCTTGTGGAAGGCAAGGTCCTGCCAGCGGCATGAAATAGCAGCAGGACCAACCTGCTCTCTGAAGCATACGTGTGAACATTGGTCTGGAAAATAGGCAGACAGTGTCATCATAAATCCCCTTTTTTCAATTCTTTTGAAATAGGAGTTGGCCAGCTCAGTTCAAATCACCCATAGATCATTTTCAGACATCTCCTGGGTAGAGAGAAAAATCTCACTAACATTGGAGTTATTGAGTGGCATTTGTGATTTGTCCCTTTTCCCAACATCTCAGGGTCATAATGGAATCTACCAATCATAGCAACTGGCCACTTACTCACTGGAAGTGAAGGTGAAAAGCTCCTATTATACTGAGGCAGGACAGAAATTGAAAATGTCAAGTTACATTTTCTGTTTTATTGTTTTTCTTTTCCTTGTGGCTGGAGATGAGGATGTAGGCTAGGAAGGGGTCAGTCTCTGAAAGAACCTTCCAGATTACTTCAAAAAAATACCAGTAGTTGTGGATACTTTGTATTAGCTGTACTGTAATTTTACTTTATCTTGTTTATTGCTTTCAATCAAATTAATCAACTATAAGATCTTAAAGAAATCTTTGGTTATGGCATTTATATTCTCAGAACAAGGCACAAAATTATATGTAATCACAATTTTTAAAAAAATCATAGGGGCGGAGTGGAAAGCACGATAGAAATAGTAACAACTCCATGACACCTATGGATGGTAAGATTGTAGGTTTTTGTTTTCTCCTTTTTACTTTTTTGTGTTCTCTATGTTTATTATTAGTATCATACATTTTACCTTTTATGTTTGGGGGGGAATGAAATTGTAAGTGCCTGAGAGAAAAAAATACTTTAAAACCATCTAATAATTGTGAGTATTGGGATATACAGAACTGACTGGGAGTATGGTAAATGAGGCACACATTGAAAAAAAATGCTGTGGTTTATATCAGATGGAATAAATTGACTATAGCCCAGTTGAATCAACAGTGATAGAAAATGGAATGGTCCTACAGTCTCTTCAATAAGTGGTGCTGGGAAAACTGGACAGGGACATGTAAAAGTATGAGATTAGATCACTCCCTAACACCATACACAAAAATTAGCTCAAAATGGATTAAAGACCTAAATGTAAGGCCAGACACTATCAAACTCTTAGAGGAAAACATAGGCAGAACACTCTATGACATAAATCACAGCAAGATCCTTTTTGACCCACCTCCTAGAGAAATGGAAATAAAGACAAAAATAAACAAATGGGACCTAATGAAACTTCAAAGCTTTTGCACAGCAAAGGAAACCATAAACAAGACGAAAAGACAACCCTCAGAATGGGAGAAAATATTTGCAAATGAAGCAACTGACAAAGGATTAACCTCCAAAATTTATAAGCAGCTCATGCAGCTCAATAGCAAAAAAACAAACAACCCAATCCAAAAATGGGCAGAAGACCTAAATAGACATTTCTCCACAGAAGATATACAGACAGCCAACAAACACATGAAAGGATGCTCAACATCTTTACTCATTAGAGAAATGCAAATCAAAACTACAATGAGATATCATCTCACACCAGTCAGAATGGCCATCATCAAAAAATCTAGAAACAATAAATGCTGGAGAGGGTGTGGAAAAAAGGGAACACTCTTGCACTGCTGGTGGGAATGTGAATTGGTACAGCCACTATGGAGAACGGTATGGAGGTTCCTTAAAAAACTACAAATAGAACTACCATATGACCCAGCAATCCCACTACTGGGCATATACCCTGAGAAAACCATAATTCAAAAAGAGACATGTACCAAAATGTTCATAGCAGCCCTATTTACAATAGCCCGGAGATGGAAACAACCTAAGTGTCCATCATCGGATGAATGGATAAAGAAGATGTGGCACATATATACAATGGAATATTATTCAGCCATAAAAAGAAATGAAATTGAGCTATTTGTAATGAGGTGGATGGACCTAGAGTCTGTCATACAGAGTGAAGTAAGTCAGAAAGAGAAAGACAAATACTGTATGCTGACACATATATATGGAATTTAAGAAAAAAATGTCATGAAGAACATAGGGGTAAGACAGGAATAAAGACACAGACCTACTAGAGCATGGACTTGAGGATATGGGGAGGGGGAAGGGTAAGCTGTGACAAAGTGAAAGAGCGGCATGGACATATATACACTACCAAACGTAAGGTAGATAGCTAGTGGGAAGCAGCCGCATAGCACAGGGAGATCAGCTCGGTTCTCTGTGACCGCCTGGAGGGGTGGGATAGGGAGGGTGGGAGGGAGACGCAAAAGGGAGGGGATATGGGAACATATGTATATGTATAACTGATTAAATTTGTAAAATAAAAAAAAAAAAAAAAAATGGAATGGTCCTATGTTCAGCCCATTCTCTGCAAAGGTCCCTATACTAGTACTATAATTTTTTTTATCTGATCGTGGGTTTGTGCTTAGATCAAGATCTATCATCTGATCTGATAGAACAGAGGCACAATGGGATGTCTACAAGTGTACCTCATTTTTGGACATGACAGCGCCCCTCCCTCTAAGCATGTACTTGCATCCAGTAATTCATGAAAATGCCAAGGAGCCTGGAAAAGGGGTAAAGACGGGAATTGAGAGAAAAAAGAACAAACTTATAGTGGCTGTATAATTGGCACTGAGGTATATGCAAAAATTGTTTAAACAAAAAAACTCCTTTGTTTGGAGGTTGTGGGGAGAAGGCTCTCCCTGAAGTTGGGTTGCAGTGAGATTGCAGAAAACTGGGACGGAGTCTGAAATTGAAAAAAAAGAGGGAGATCTTTGTGATGACTAGACGCTCCGAATGGGAGGGGAGTCACGGCTTCCACATTCTTTGTGAGAACTGGCGCTTGGACCCTGTCTTAACTCAGTCACCCTGATAGGCATGTATGAGATCTAGGGGAAAAGGGGTTTCACGAACCTGCTGCAAGTTTACCCTCTTTTTAACACTTCAGGGACCAAGCAATCCTTTTGCGGGATCCTCCCCATTCCCAATTACCCATAACTAGAAGGAGTACACATTCTCACTCTTACAGCCAAAGAGCATCATGCGCCTAGGTAAGTCACCTACACCACGGGATGACAGAGACAAGCAAGAGACAGGACTCAGGTCAGAACACACACCTCAACACCCTGGATGAGCAGCTCTACTGGCTAGAAGGGCAGATGAGCTCCTACAGCAACAGAGGCCCCAGCAAGGTAGGAGCAGGACTTGTATGGAAGTTGTAAGAGACCTCTTGGGGAGTCAGAGGGACTTTGTAAGGGGTTTGGGTGCTGCATTAACAGGTACAGGTCAAGAGTCAGGATTCATGCTACTGGGACTACATTAGACCTAAAAAGCTGATGATGCCTGAGTACTAGCAGATACAGAAAAAAAAGAGCCTTATTCATGGGTTTTAAAACCCTCTAACAATTATATAATTTCACAAAGAGAAAATACAAGTTCATAACCAAAGAAAGGCAACTAACTTCAGCCACCATTTTACCTCCAAAATGTGTAACTCTGAGGGACAGTGACATTTTCAGTTGCTTTTTGAGTATTCTTGAGGGTGTGTGTATGTCTTTCACTGTGTTCCAAGAAACTTTTAGGACCATTAAGACAAACCAAAACATTAATATGCCTTAAAAGTGAAGTTAGAGCACTGAAAATTCCAAGCCACTACAGACTTTAAGCCAAATAACAATTAATTTAAAAAGTAAGACATGCAGGTTTTGAAAACCTCTGCTGCTGACTATGAAAAAGTAACTGACATTCTTGGATTACCTGCTCTGTACCAGGCACACGATGGCCGTTTTGACTGCTGCACTACAAATGCAGCTGGTCTGGAGACAGATTCTAAGCATCCTTCTTGCATTTTATTGCTGCTTCCAAACCACTATTTCTCCCTCACCTCTATTTTTCTCTACACAGAGACTCTGAAGATAAGATCATGAGACAATACTACCAGATACCTCTCTTTGTTGCAGTCCTCTCCAGAATTAAAGAATCCCAACCTTCAGTACTTGAAAATGTTCACACCCAGCGCTTGTCTCTCTGTGTCTTGTGCTATATAGTTCTTGCTGGTTTCAATACCCATGTGGACTATTTTCTCAAATACTGGCCTGCTCTCCTCCCATATTTTACACCATACCTGAGGCTCTTATGCCCATGACCATACCCTAGATACTGTCATCACCTAATTATGACATCTCATCCATTATGCTGGTTTCCTGGCCATCATATCCTATCTTTGTATCTCATTCATTCTAGTATCCTGATTCCAAAATTTCTTTCACCCCACTCCACTATGACCCCAAATGTATTGACTTAACTTCCTCTCCACTGGCTATCACTTCCTAAGGTACTCACTTACCTCACTTCCAGCTTAGATTCTATAGTCCATCATTGCTATCACTCCCTTATATACACCAAAACTCCTTTACTTCTTTTTCACTCCTTCAATTTCATCATATTTCTCTAGTCTAGTAACTCTTCTATTCTTCTAAATGTCAACTTTATGTTTTCTTTTCTCTCCCCAAACTAACATTATCTTTCCCTTCCTTTCTCATCTCAGCTGGTGGCCATGAAAAACATAAGACCAATCAGAAGCAAGCTTCCCCACACTCCCATCACCAAATCTACCAAGCCATATACAATGGTCCTTATACACTCTACCTTTTTTCATCTACAATGGATCAACCATCCATGTTCCTTTTTATGGACACTTGTTCACTGGAACTTAGCTCTCACATTCTCAGGAATCTCACTTCTGAAATTATCTCCTCTCTCTCCTGCATTAATTTTTTCCTTTCTGTTGTAATATCTCCCAAATTTAAGAAAAAGAGAGAGAGAGAAAGGGAGGAAGGGAAGAAAGGAGGAAAAGAAGAAAGGAGAAGAGGAAGAGAGGAAGGAAGGAGGGAGGGAGGGAAGGAGAGAGGAAGGAAGGAAGGAAGGGAGGGAGAGAGGGAGGGATGGAGGGAGGGAGGGAAGGAATGTAGTACCTCCCTTGGTGCTACATTTCCCTCCAGCTACCATCCATTTTTGTGCTATTCATTATGGCTAATCTCTTCCTTATGGCTAAGAGTTGTTCCTAACCACACTCTCCACTTTTTCTCCTTCCATTCTCCCTTTCACTGTTCTAGTCAGATTGAGTCCTCATTACTCCATTTATATTGTTCTTACCAATAACACCAGCCACCTCCATGTTGCCAAATCCATTAACCAATTTTTCAGTTTTATTGCCCTCATGTATCTGCACACTTTGACTAGTCACTCACCGCTTCTTGAAACAGCTTCCTCACATGTCCCCCAGAGCACCACTCTCATGGTTCATCTGACATACTTGACGCCCCTTCTCAATCTCCACTCTGAGTTCTTCCCTTCTCCCTGACTGCTATTATCTTAAGTCCTCCAAAAGTCAGTCCTTGGAAGTCTTTTCTTCTCTACTCACATTCACTCCTTAAGTAACATCACACGGACCATGGTTTTAAATACCATATTTATGAGGATGACTCGAAATTTTATCTCAAACAGCTGAACTCTAAGTTTCTAAATCTGTCTCCTTTACATCCTTACTTGGATGTCTAATAAAAACCTTAAATCTAACTTGGTTAAAACAACTTGTGATTCCCACTCCCTAACTTTTTCTTCCTCCAGTCTTTATTCACTCAATAAATGGAAACTTTTTCTGATTGCCCAGAACAAAAGGATCAGTCATCTTTGACTCTTCTTTTCTTTTATACCCAACATGCAATCCATCATCAAATCCTATTAGATTTACCTTTAAAAAGAACCCAAAGTTCTTAGATGTGAAATCAAAAGCACAATCCATAAAAAATAATAAGTAGGACCTTATCAAAGTTTAAAACTTTTATGGTTCAAAAGATACTTTAAGAAATTAAAAGACAAGCCACAGATTAAGAGAAAATATTCGTAAAGCATAAATATGACAAAGGTCTTGTGTCCCAAATATATGAAGCACACTTATAACTCAGTAACAAGGAAGAAAGTAAACCACTTAAAAACTCAGTAGAAGATTTGAATAGGCAATTTATTAGAGAAGATATACAAATGGCCAATAATTGCATGAAAATATGTTCAATATCATTAGTCATTAGGGACATGCAAATTAAAATGACAAGATACTACATCATATCTACTAGAATAGCTACAATAAAAAAGATGATAAGTTTTGGTGAGGATATGGAGAAACCTGAATCCCCACACATAATTTAATGGTAATATATAATGGCACAGTCACTTTGGAAAATTGTTTTTCACTTCCTTAAAATGTTGGATATAAACTTACAATAAGATCCAGCAATTCCACTCCTAGGTATCTATTCAAGAAAGATGAAAGCATACGTCCACACAAAGACTCATGTATAAATATTCAAAGGTGTATTATTCATATTAGTCATTAAGTAATGACTAATGTCCATCATTAGTGGGAGTGGGAGCAGGAATTAAATGCAAATGGCAATGAGGGATCTTTTGGGAATGATGGAAATGTTCTAAAACTGAATTGTGGTGATGCTTGCACAAATCTATAATTTTTTAATAAAAATTATACATTTTTTTTTTTTTTTTAATTTTTTATTTATTTATTTATTTATTTATGGCTGTGTTGACTCTTCGTTTCTGTGCGAGGGCTTTCTCTAGTTGCGGCAAGTGGGGGCCACTCCTCATCGCGGTGCGCAGGCCTCTGACTATCGCGGCCTTTCTTGTTGCGGAGCACAGGCTCCAGATGCGCAGGCTCAGTAATTGTGGCTCACGGGGCTAGTTGCTTCGCGGCATGTGGGATCTTCCCAGACCAGGGCTCGAACCCGTGTCCCCTGCATTGGCAGGCAGACTCTCAACCACTGTGCCACCAGGGAAGCCCTAAAAATTATACATTTTAAATGGATGAAATTCATGGTATATAAATGATACCTCAACAAAGATGTTAAAAATATGGGAAAATATCTGAAGTATGACCATTTTTTTACTACCTCTCCTACTGACCACGCAGCCACTATCTCTTGTGTAAATTACTTTAAAAGCTTAACAGAAATCTGTTTCCACCCTTTAGAATCTAGTCTTTACACAACTGACAGAAGAATTCTTTCAAAATAAAAAACAAATTGCATAAGGGCTCTGCTCAAAAATCTCTAATGGCTCCTCATTCTGCTCAGAATAAAATCCAAAGTCCTTCTATGGCCAACGATGTGCTGCATGCTCTGCTCTGTGAGGTCCCTGACTCTCCTTCTATTATTCCCTTCTCATTCTTCAGTCCCAGCCACACAGGTCTTCTTGATGCTCTTCAACACATCAGTCATACTCCTGCCTCAGGGCCTTTGCATTAACCCTTCACCCTGCCTGTAATATTTTTTCTTGAGGTATCTTCATTGCCACTCTCACTTCACTTGGGTCTCCTGAATCTTATCAAAGAAGACATCCCTGACTACATCATATTTAAAGGAGAACACCATTACTCATTCCCTGTCCCCTCATATCATTACTATCCTCTTATCCACTTTATTTTTTATAGCACTTATCATCTTTTTACACATTTTGATTGGTGTGTGTGTGTATGTGTGTGTGGTCTCCTCACCACCCTGCCTAGAAAGGAAGCTCAATGAAAACAAGCATCTAGTCTCTTGTCTATTTTGTTCATCGCTGAATCTCATTTGATTCCCACAAACACCATGTGACCTAGGTCACTTACAGAGGAAAACAATGAAGCTCATGAGATTTAGGCATTTATCAAAGGTCATACAGACACTGATCACATAAGCTGGAATTCAAGGCTGGGGCTGCCTGACTCCAACCAAGAGAGCCTCCCAAGAAAAGGAGTTAAATCACATCCCATAGAACAAAGTTTTATTTATTCTGTTCCTCTTAAATCAGAGTTAACGGTCTTAATCACCATGCTGAATTCCTTGAGTCTTTGTACGTCAGCAAGATCTGTGTAATACAAAAGTAAGAGATGTTGCTGCAATATCTTGGCTTCTTCACATTTGCTTCAGTTTTAAAGAATTCAACCCCCTTGTTCCATAAGCTGAAATAAACACATTTCAGAAAAATTAAAAATCCCAACGCTTACATAACTCCAATTTAACGTCAAGATTAGAAGGGTAGGAATATGTAAGACAGATGACAGCAATCCATCACAATCTCTCTCTTCCTCCAGAGCAAATACACTTACTACACGTCTTCATAGCAATCTGCATGCTATATTAGTGTAATCACAGGATAGCCGTACCTTTTTAAATTGTGGGTTTTTTCAAAAGTTGTATGCATAAAGTGTAATCAAGGAAAGGATAAACTACTTATTTACATCTAAGCTCATTTCAATGCCAAGAGACTTTGTTTTAATGTTTCCTTCTTTCTATATCTTCCTTTATAGCTTAGAAATCTTCCCAATATACAGATGTACTTGTGGACACAGTGATGACTCCAGGATGCTCTGAGGATATTAGTTAGTGTCAAAGAGAAAAGAAAGGAACAAAAAGGAAAAGTGATGCCTGGGACAATGATAGCATGACTTAGGAAGTGTTCTTGAGGCTGAAGATTTAACTTTATCTTGTAGTCATTTTGAAGAGTTGACTACAGCTCCAGTGAATAATGCAAGTAAAAATGTTCCTAAAAGGACATATGTAAACAGAAATATTTTGTGTTGTTTCTTATTTTCAAGGCATCAAGATAATGTGCCAAGGGTGTACATCAAGGGTGTACTGGGATCTTTTCATTTTTATGTAGTTTTCCTCTGCTTGTTGATCTTGCTTTTGACAAGATAGATGGAGAAACACTTCATTGGTTAAGAGGAAAAAGATTTCCAAACTCTTAATCTTTCACCTTTAGCCATGAAGTTATTCATTATTGGAAACACACAGGTGATTATGATTAATATTATATCAACTCTATGAAATTAATTTTTCAAGGTGAATGTGGTGAGAAATAAGCTAACTTCCTACATTACTAGCCACCCTAAATCTTCCAACTTTCAAATAATCTGCTACCTCTGTATTTTGTCAAATTTAACTCTGCTGTGTTCTTAATGGATTCCAGCCTTAAACATGATGAAGAGAGAGCTAACTAAGCAATGACTTCTTTCAAATTTTTATTGAAGTATAACACACATATCAAAAAATACACATAAGTTAACAGCTAAGAGAATTTAATGATCTGAACACATGAGTGTATTCACTATGCAGATCAAGAAACAACCTCAGCTGCACTAAGTAACTCATTTTTTAATTTAACGTTCATCTCCAATGTCTTCTTTACTAAACATTATGAATCTATTATATGGGATGTAAACTTTTTAGTATACTCACATTCAATCCTATAACTATAAGTTTTAATCCAAACATACAAAACATGATTCCTTTAACAAATATCAAAGGATTGTTGGTCTCGATGAAATGCAGCCAATCTCACCATTATGTTCCTTTGCTGTTGTCAATCAAAATATTTAAATAATCTTGATTCCTTCAATTCCTTGGAATTGACCCAAGACAATTGTTTCCAAACATCCCCAAAAATTTGAATACTATAATGAGATAATAAGTTGGGGAATTCCAATCAAGAGACAAAAATAATCACAGAAAATAATTAAAACAATCACGACACTACACTAATAATCAGTTTGCCTATTCTCTTTACAATGAAGAATAAACACTAAGGCCTATATTTAGTCCAGGTGGAAAGTTAATGGCTTACATGTAAATAACCATTTTTTCTCTCAACTTACTTTGATGTGGCTATGCCTCAAAGGCCAAAAGTACAGCTCTTTCCTGTAGTTATCCTAAGGTATGAAATGAATCTTCTTCCCAAATGGAGCTGCCCTTAGTGGTACCAGGAGGACAGAGAACAGTATTCATGCTACAGGTTTCTCTGCTCATGACTGTGTGGCCTTGGTCTGCAGCCCACTCACAAATGGTCTGTTGGTCTGTGGGAGGAGACAGTAGTCTGTCCATGGAACACCTGAGGCACACAGGATACTCAACCTCAGCTGAACAGACCGAGATTTGCTTAGATGTCCACAATTCATTGGGACTTGCATCTCCTACTGGTGAAGGTACAGGTATATGATACTGTGAAGAGGCCCATCATGGAAAATGTTTCTAAATAAATTATATTAATTTGGTTGTGATATATTACCCAAATACCACTGAGATCCCAATGGAACTCAAGGTGTCCCCTAAAAAATCCCAACTCTTCAAAATGACTACAAAATAAAGTTAATTCTTCAGCTTCAAGAATATTTCCTAAGTCACATTTTTGTGTATCCTTCACGGCTTCTCCTTTCTCCTTTCCTACTCATCTCCTGGCTATACTCCGTACTTACCTAGCACGTATTTGTTGAGTGTTTGCTTTGTCCCAGGCACTCGGCCAGACACTGATATAAAGTCCTGAGTGGAGCAAAAATCAGCCTTACCTTAAAAGAGCTTATAGTCTAATGGGAGAGGCAAATTAATCAAATAACCAACAAAAATATCTTGGTCTGTTATACCTCCACTCCTTTTTGCTTACATCATTGCTCTCCTTTTTTTTTTTAACAACTCTGTACGAGTATAATTGCCTTACAATGGTGTGTTAGTTTCTGCTGTATAACTAAGTGAATCAGATATACATAAACATATATCCCAATATCTCCTCATTCTTACGTCTCCCTAACCCACCCCTCTAGGTGGACACAAAGGACTGAGCTGATCTCCCTGTGCTGTGTGGCTGCTTCCCGCTAGCTATCTATTTTACATTTGGTAGTGTATATATGTCCATGCCACTCTCTCACTTCATCCCAGCTTACCCTTCCCACTCCCCATGTCCTCAAGTCCATTCTCTACACCTTCATCTTTACTCCTATCCTGCACTAGGTTCTTCAGAAACATTTTTTTTACATTCCATGTATATGTGCTAGCATACGGTACCTGTTTATCTCTTTCTGACTAACTTCACTCTGTATGACAGTCTCTAGGTCCACCCACCTCACTACAAATAACTCAACTTCATTTCTTTTTATGGCTGAGTAATATTCCATTGTGTATAAGTGCCACATCTTCTTTATCCATTGATCTGTTGATGGACACTAAGGTTGCTTCCATGTCCTGAATACTGTAAATACAGATGCAGTGAACATTGTGATACATGACTCTTTTTGAACTATGGTTTCTTCAGTGCATATGCCCATTAGTGGGATTGCTGAGCTATATGGTAGTTCTATTTTTAGTTTTTTAAGGAACCTCCATACTGTTCTCCATAGTGGCTGTATCAATTTACATTCCCATCAACAGTGTAAGAGGGTTCCCTTTTCTCCACACCCTCTCCAGCATTTATTGTTTGTAGATTTTTTGATCATGGCCATTCTGACCAGTGTGAGCTGATACCTCATTGTACTTTTGATTTGCATTTCTCTAATGATTAGTGATGTTGAGCATCCTTTCATGTGTTTGTTGGCAATCTGTATATCTTCTTTGGAGAAATGTCTGTTTAGGTCTTCTGCCCATTTTGGGATTGGGTTGTTTGTTTATTTCACAATGAGCTGGATGAGCTGCCTGTATACTTTGGAGATTAATCCTTTGTCAGTTGCTTCGTTTCCAAATATTTTCTCCCATTCTAAGGGTTGCCTTTTCGTCTTGTTTATGGTTTCCTTTGCTGTACAAAAGTGTTTAAGTTTCATTAGGTTCCATTTATTTATTTTTGTTTTTATTTCCATTTCTCTAGGAAGTGGGTCAAAAAGGACCTTATTGTGATGTATGTCATAGAGTGGTCTTCCTATGTTTTCCTCTAAGAGTTTGATAGTGTCTGGCCTTACATTTAGGTCTTTAATCCATTTTGAGTTTATTTTTATGTATGGTGTTAGGGAGTGTTCTAATTTCATTCATTTACATGTAGCTGTCCAGTTTTCCCAGCACCACTTATTGAAGAGACTGCCTTGTCTCCATTGTATATTCTTGCCTCCTTTTATCAAAGATAATGTGACCATATCTGCATGGGTTTATCTCTGGGCTTTCTATGCTGTTCCCTTGATCTATATTTCTGTTTTTGCACCACTACCATACCATCTTGATTACTGTAGCTTTGTAGTATAGTCTGAAGTCAGGGAGCCTGATTCCTCCAGGTCCATTTTTCTTTTTCAACACTGCTTTAGCTATTCGGGGTCTTTTGTGTCTCCATACAAATTTTAAGATTTTTTATTCCAGTTCTGTAAAAACTGCCATTGATAATTTGATAGGGATTGCACTGAATCTGTAGATTGCTTTGGGTAGTATAGTCATTTTCACAATATCAATTCTTCTAATCCAAGAACATGGTATATATCTCCCTCTGTTTGTATCACCTTTAACTTCTTTAATCAATGTCATACGTTTCTGCATACAGTTCTTTTGTCTCCTTCGGTAGGGTTATTCCTAGGTATATTATTCATTTTGTTGCAATGGTAAATGGGAATGTATCCTTAATTTCTCTTTCAGATTGTTCATCATTAGTGTATAGGAATGCAAGAGATTTCTGTGCATTAATTTTGTATCCTGCTACTTTACCAAATTCATTGATTAGCTATAGTAGTTTTCTGGTAGCATCTTTGGGATTCTCTATGTATAGTATCATGTCATATGCAAACACTGACAGTTTTACTTCATTTCTGATTTGGATTCCTTTTATTTCTTTTTCTTCTCTGATTGCTGTGGCTAAAACTTCCTAAACTATGTTGAATAATAGTGGTGAGAGTGGGCAACATTGTCTTGTTCATGATCTTAGTGGAAATGATTTCAGTTTTTCACCATTGAGAATGATGTTGGCTGTGGGTTTGTCATATATGGCTTTTATCATGTTCAGGTAAGTTCCCTATACGCTTACTTTCTGGAGGTTTTTTGTCATAAATCGGTGTTGAATTTTGTCAAAAGCTTTTTCTGCATCTTTTGAGATGATTGTATGGTTTTTCTCCTTCAATTTGTTAATATGGTGTATAACATTGACTGATTTGCATATATTGAAGAATCCTTGCATTCTTGGGATAAACCCCACTTAATCATGGTATATGACCCCTTTAAGGTGCTGTTGGATTCTGTTTGCTAGTATTTTGTTTAGGATTTTTGCATCTATGTTTGCCAGTGATATTGGTCTGTAGTTTTCTTTTTTTGTGACATCTTTGTTGGTTTTGGTATCAGGGTGATGGTGGCCTCATAGAATGAGTTTGGGAGTGTTCCTCCCTCTGCTATATTTTGGAAGAGTTTTAGAAGGATAGGTGTTAGCTCTTCTCTAGATGTTTGATAGAATTTGCCTGTGATGCCTTCTGGTCCTGGGCTTTTGTTTGTTGGAAGATTTTAATCACAGTTTCAATTTCAGTGCTTGTGATTCATCTGTTTATATTTTCTATTTCTTCCTGGTTCAGTCTCGGGAGATTGTACTTTTCTAAGAATTTGTCCATATCTTCTAGGTTGTCCATTTTATTGGCATATACTTGCTTGTAATAATCTCTCATGATCCTTTGTATTTCTGCAGTGTCAGTTGTTACTTCTCCTTTTTCATTTCTAATTCTATTGATTAGTGTTCTCCCTTTTTTTCCTGATAAGTCTGGCTAGTGGTTTATCAATTTTGCTTATCTTCTCAAAGAACCAGCTTTTAGTTTTATTATTGTTGCTATTGTTTCCTTCATTTCTTTTTCATTTATTTCTGATATGATCTTTATGATTTCTTTCCTTCTGCTAACTTTGGCCTTTTTTGTTCTTCTTTCTCTAATTATTTTAGGTTAGGTTGGAGATGTTTCTTGTTTCCTGAGATAGGACTGTATTGCTATAAACTTCCCTCTTAGAACTGCTTTTGCTGCATCCTGTAAGTTTTGGGTTGTCGTGTCTCCATTGTCATTTGTTTCTAGGTATTTTTTTATTTCTTCTTTGATTTCTTCAGTGATCTCTTGGTTATTAAGTAGTGTATTGTTTAGCCTCCATGTGTTTGAATTTTTCACAGATTTTTTCCTGTAATTGATATCTAGTGTAATAGTGTTGTGGTTGGAAAAGGTACTTGATACAATTTCATTTTTTAAAAATTTACCAAGGCTTGATTTGCAACCCAAGATATGATCTGTCCTGGAGAATGTTCCATGAGCACTTGAGAAGAAAGTGTATTCTGTTGTTTTTGGGTGGAGTGTCCTATAAATATCAATTAAGTCCATCTTGTTTAATGTATCATTTAAAGCTTGTTTTTCCTTATTTATTTTCATTTTGGATGATCTGTCCATTGGCGAAATTGGGATGTTAATGTCCCCTACTGTGATTGTGTTACTGTTGATTTCCCCTTTTATGGCTGTTAGCGTTTGCCTTATGCACTGAGATGCTCCTATGTTGGGTGCATAAATATTTACAATTGTTATATCTTCTTCTTGGATTGATCCCTTGATCATTATGTAATGTCCTTCTTTGTCTCTTGTAATAGTCTTTACTTTAAAGTCTATTTTGTCTAATATGAGAATTGCTACTCCAGCTTTCTTTTGATTTCCATTTGCATGGAATATCTTTTTCCATTCCCTCACTCTCAGTCTGTATATGTCCCTAGGTCTGAAGTGAGTCTCTTGTAGACAGCATATATACAGGTCTTGGTTTTGTATCCATTCAGCCAGTCTATGTCTTTTGGTTGGAACATTTAATCCATTTACACTTAAGATAGTTATTGATATGTGTGTTCCTTCGACCATTTTCTTAATTGTTTTGTGTTTGTTATTGTAAGTTTTTCCCTTCTCTTGTGTTTCCTGCCTAGAGAAATTCCTTTAGTCTTTGTTTTAGAGTTGGTTTGTTTGTGCTGAATTCTCTTCACTTTTGCTTGTTTGTAAATGTTCTAATTTCTCCATCGAATCTGAATGAGATCCTTGCTGGATAGAATAACCTTGGTTGTAGGTTTTTCCCTTTCATCACTTTAAATATATCCTACCACTCCCTTCTGGTTTGCAGAGTTTCTGCTGAATTATCAGTTGTTAACCTTATGGGGATTCCCTTGTCTGTTATTTGTTGCTTTTCCCTTGCTGCTTTTATTTTATTTTATTTTATTATTTTTGTTTTGTTTTGTTTTGTTTTGCGGTACGTGGGCCTCTCACTCTTGTGGCCTCTCCCGTTGTGGAGCACAGGTTCCGGACGCACAGGCTCAGCGGCCATGGCTCACGGGCCCAGCCGCTCCGCGGCATGGGGGATCTTCCCAGACCGGGGCATGAACCCGTATCCCCTGCATCAGCAGGTGAGCTCTCAACCACTGCGCCACCAGGGAAGCCCTCCCTTGCTGCTTTTAGTATTTTTTCTTTGTATTTAATTTTTGACTCTTTGATTAATATGTGTCTTGGCATGTTTCTCCTTGGATTTATCCTGTATGGGACTCTCTGTTCTTCCTGGACTTGATTGACTATTTCCTTTCCCATATTAGGGATGTTTTCAACTATAAACTCTTCAAATATTTTCTCAGTCCCTTTCTTTTTATCTTCTTCTTCTGGAACCCCTACTGTTTGGATGTTGGCATGTTTAATGTTGTCCCAGAGGTCTCTGAGACTGTCCTCAATTCTTTTCATTCTTTTTTCTTTATTCTTCTCTGTGGTAGTTATTTCCAATATTTTATCTTCCAGGTCACTTATCCGTTTTTCTGCCTCAGTTATTCTGCTATTGATTTCTTCTAGAGAATTTTTAATTTCATTTATTGTGTTGTTCTTCATTGTTTGTTTTCTCTTTAGTTCTTCAACGTCCTTGTTAGATGTTTCTTCTGTTTTCTCCATTCTATTTACAAGATTTTGGATCATCTTTACTATCATTATTCTGAATTCTTTTTCAGGTAGGTTGCCTACTTCCTCTTCATTTGTTTGGTCTGGTGGGTTTTTACGTTGCTCCTTCATCTGCTGTGTATTTCTCTGTCTTCTCATTTTGCTTAATTTACTGTGTTTGGGATCTCCTTTTCGCAGGCTACAGGCTCATAGTTCCCATTGTTTTTGGTGTCTGCCCCCAGTGGCTAAGGTTGGTTCAGTGGGTTGTGTAGGCTTCCTGGTGGAGGGTACTTGTTCCTGTTTTCTGGTGGATGAGGCTGGATCTTATCTGTCTGATGGGCAGGGCCATGTCCCATAGTGAGTTTTGGTGTGTCTGTGAACTTATTATGATTTTAGGCATCCTCTCTGCTAATGGGTGGCGTTGTGTTCCTGTCTTGCTAGTTGTTTGGCATAGGGTGTCCAGCACTGTAGCTTGCTGATCATTGAGTGGAGCTGGAGCTGGAGATCTTTGCATTGAGATGGAGATCTTTGAGAGAGCTTTCACTGTTTGATATTACATGGTGCCGGGAGGTTTCTGGTGGATCAATGTGCTGAATTCTGCTCTCCCATCTCAGAGACTCAGGCCTGACACCCAGCCAGAGCACCAAGACCCTGTCAGCCACACAGCAGGATTGTCTTGGGCACTGCAAGATGAGCAGACCTCCGCATTGCCCGCCAGAACCTTAAAATGTATATAAAGGCTTTAATGAGGTTCAGTCACATATACAGACTATCCAGATGGTCTCAGCCACCCATCGTACTCCTCTTCTTTGGCTTTTAAATGCTACTCATCTTCCATGGCCAAGTTGAAGTCTTTTTACCCATACAAGCTTTTGTTGACTTACTGCAGTCAACACACAGTAACCTGCACTTTCTCTGAAACCCGTACACCATTGACCTTACCAGCATTATCAAATCATCTAAATGCATGCCACCACTAGTGAGTTTATAACACAAGGCAGACATCAGTAACTGATCACAACACTCCTTCCACTGAGCCAGGAAATAGCCTCAAGATTGCACCCAATACAGAATGTCAGGCAGCCTTACCAGTCAAGTGGAGTTTATTCTTTGAAAGAAACATACTGTCATCTTCCATCCATTCCATTAACTAGGCAATTATCATTCACCTCTATCTTCTGTTGTTATTACATCCTCATGTGTAGGTATTATCTCCACAACCACATACTAAATACCTTAAGTGATGGTGACTATGCCTTATGTTTCTTTTAATAGTTCTAATTCAGCAGCTATATGTTGAGCTCAGAGGATGGGAAAGAACTGTTGTTGGTGCTACAGAGAATACAGGGACGAATAAGATACAGTCCCTCCTGCCAAAGGTTCCAATTTTTTGAGGGATAAGTAGTTCATAAATATCTACAACTCATAGCAGAGTAAAATGAATGTCATAAGAAAGTTCTGAAGGTTCAGAGAAGCCACAGATCAGATCCAGTTGGAAGGAGAGGGGAAGGCTTCTTAGAGAAAGTGGTACCTGAGATGAACACTGATGATTGGAGAAATAGAAAGAGGAGGAAGAATGTCACTCTCCAGGCACAATGAAGTGCATAAGCAAAGCCACCAAAAGAGGAAAGTTTAGAACCTTTCACGTATCTACTTTGGCTTCAAAGTATTGATAGTTAGCATGACCTCTCATTCATAGTAGGTATTCAGTGAGTGCTAGTAGGTAGATACTTTAGGCAGTACCTGGTTAATTAACAATATAAAGGAACCAAAGAGCCTGTGAGCACCTTATATGAACACACGCACACCCACACAACACACTCCAGAACATCAGACATTTCCAAAAATGGGACTCCAGGCTCCAACAGGTTACAGAGATACAAGTGAGGGAACACGGAGCAGATTCCTTTTTCCAATTGTATTGATGCTATTGATGGATTACGGTTTTATTCTTTTGGGATTATGGATATGAGAGATTTTTGGTCTTCAATCTTTTGAGGAATTTATGTTCAATAGATGTTCTTGGGATATTTATCAATGGTATATGGAAAGAAGCTTTGTACTCAGATTAACTTGAGGAAACACCTGTCAACTGAGAAAAAAAACCGCACAACATGAGAATTGTGAGTTAAGTTTTATTTGGGGCAAAATAAGGACTATAGCCTGGGAGACAGCCTCTCAGATAGCTCTGAGAAACTGCTCTGAAGAGGTGGGGTTGGGGGTCAGTGTATATGTGATTTTGGTGCAGGGGATACATGCAATCAGGCACACATTTTGGCAGAGGCTTGCTGCTAGTCACAAGGAGCAGATATCTCCGTTAATGATTTTAGTGCTTTTCTGGATATGAGAAGATGCAAGAATTTGGGCTCATAAAATCTCCTGAAAATATCTATCTGAAGGCCTGTTCTGCCAGTTTTTCTCAGAGCAGAGTGCCTCATTCCTGATCTCCACACTGAACTCCACACTGAACTCCTTTCACAGTGTGTTGAAGGTCAGCACTGCAGTGGCTAGTGACTTAATTCTTGTAGAGGCAGATGGCAAGTGACAATTCTTAGCTGGCACACAGAGCTAAGTGAGGTTAAATGGCTATCTTTTTCATAGTACTTTTCAGAGACTTTGACAAGCTATGTCACCATGATTCTCCAACAGGAGGAGGATGGTATGATCATTTCCTGAATACATTTGACTATAGTATCTTTTTTTAAATGGAGGCTCTCATGGTACAAATATTCCATAGAACACTTTATGACTTGATGAGTTAAATACAATTATTTAGAAAATATAGAAAATTAAACCCAGTTTTGCCTAAATGGTGAAGACAGAAGTATCAACCAGTAAATGTAAGCCTACAGGAAATCTTATAGATGCTTGATCTATTCCCTTTTTTATCTACCCTCCATTTTACCACCTCCCATTCCAACCTATCCACTAGGGATAATAAAAACTATCATTTATTGAGTCTTAACTATGTGCCAGGCTCTGTTTTAAGTGCTTTGACCCTCGCAATAATCTTATGAATTCAGCACTATTATTATTCTAATTTTATAAGTGAGACAACCTAAGGCACAGAGAAATTGAAGAATTTCCCCATGGTCACCTATATAGTAAGTGGTAAAGCCAGTATACAAATGTATACCAGGCAGAGCTACACTTCTTACTACCACACCAGTGTCTACTCCAGAGAGTAAGAAGGGGAGAGAGAGAAAGAGAGATAGAGCACATGACTATTCTTCTCTTCTCTTTCACCCGCTGCTTATGACAGGTTAATTTGCCAATACTCCTCTCACCCATCTATCTGTCCACCCACCCATCCATCTGTCCACCCACCCATCTCCCCTACCCAGGCTTCAGAGAAATGGGAGTCCACTCTTCCCTCATACAGCATCTGTTGCTTCTGGTTAAGATCATCTCAGTCTAGCCATGTGGCCTTTTGTTTCCGTACACTATAATGTGAAACTTCTTCCCAAATATCTCATTCAGCAGTTCCACCTTGATGAGAGAAATCACAAGTTTCAGGAGGAAGCAAATTATACAGCCTTAGCAATTACTCTAGGCAACACAGTGTGAAAGGAAATCAACATATATTACTTGTATTTGATTGAAATTTCTTTTGGAAGGATTGAGGGGGTGGCAGTGGGGGGGGGCAACATTCTCTCAGCAGAGATTCCTCTAAATTTCCTTCCTAGCTTCCAAAATAATAATTCCAGGCCACTGCTCTGGCCTTCCACTCTCAGGAGTCTGTCCCAATTTTTACTACTTCTTCCCAAAGAAAGAAAAAAATCCCTTTGGCCTTCTCCCTCGACTTCTCTCATCAAACTCCACCTTGCTGTCATGCTTGAGCACTCCTAACTCCCACACAAAACCTTTTCTTTCACCTCATTTCTTTTTTCTCTCATTATGGATTCATATCTTTGCTCCTCTCTGCCTCTCACAGCCATGTGACAAATCCCTCTTAAAATAACGCTGGTGACTCACCCAGTGGATACTGTATTCCCTTTATGTGTACCTTTTTTCCCCAAGGGGCATAAAGTTTCACAGATACTCAGTTTTATTTTTACCTCATCCTTGTGAAAAGATAGTCTGTCAAACAGGGATAGAAATGTAGTTTGGGCTTTCAATCTGAATTACTTGAGTATTAAGGCTGATAATCAGTTTTTTTAGTCTTTCAGACCTCCTCCTTCTCTGCATCTCTTCCTTGGTACTATTTATTTTCTTTAGAGTCTATTAGTAACCACACCAGAAATTAGACTAAAATCTTACCAATCAGTTGTGCTGTTTCTTAACCATCCACCCAAGCTGGAAACCTCAGCACAGTTTCAACTCCTCCAACTAACTTATTCTCCACATCCAGTTGATAACCAAGCCATTCTAATTCTGTCTCAGGTCCCTCACTGCTACAACCTAATTCAGGCCACCATATCCTCCAGCATGGACCCATCTTTTCCAATCCGACTCAGTGTTCACTTCACTATTCCCCTCCACCCTCAACCATTTTCTGCCCTCCTCCAAGTCAAATCTGATTATGCTGCTCCCTGGGACCCGCTATTTAAAATCACACCCTTTGGCATGGCACTCTGTGTGATCTCAATCTAGCCTTGGCTTCCTTTCCTCTGTGCTTTCTGAGCTCTATACCCCAGCCACCCCAAAACTGAGCAGTTTCCCTGAACAGGCCTTGATTTACCTGCCTCTGTGCTTTCTCATTCACACAGTTCCCTCTGGCAGGAGTGTCCACCCCTACTGTTTCATCCTGGCATTTTTCTTCTCAGGTTTAAAGGCATAGTTTATATCACCTTTTCTGCAGAGCTTTTCCTAACTTTTTTGTGGTACACGGGCCTCTCACTGTTGTGGCCTCTCCCGTTGCAGAGCACAGGCTCTGGATGCGCAGGCTCAGCGGCCATGGCTCACAGGCCCAGCCGCTCCGTGGCATGTGGGATCTTCCCGAACCGGGGCACGAACCCACGTCCCCTGCATCAGCAGGCGGACTCTCAACCACTGCGCCACCAGGGAAGCCCTGCAGTAACAGTTGTATACTCACTGTATTGTTACATCAAATATCTAGGAAAGAATAGAATACAAATATTACAATCACAGTGGAAGAATTTCCTAGAGAAGAGAGAAATATGTGACAACATCTTTCTTCAAACCAACTTAGGATGCATCCTCCATTTCTTATTAATTATAGTCATTCATAATTATATATAAATTCAGAAAAAAATTTAGAGAACATTCTCAGGATAATTATTCCCTTCTCTCTTGAGCATGCCCATATTCCTACCTGTTTCAAACGCTCAACTACAATTGGTTTTCTTAAATCATAGTGTCATCCACTGGACTGTGATTTCCTGGAGAGCAGAAGTGGTGTTTTACTTATCTTGATGTATACTAAGCTTAACACAGTGTCTGTCTTATAGCAAGTACCCAAAAATGTTTGCTGAATTAAACTTTCTGTTAATAAAGTTTATTTTGTGTTATATATAATTTTAGAAATATGAAAGAATAGAATGAAGGAAATAATGTAATATATGTTATTCCTCCCATTCATCCAACAAATATCAATTGACTCCCCACACACAGTTCTATGCTAGGCACTAGGGACCTGATGTAATAATACACACAAGGAGCTTCCAGTCTAACTGCAGGATTGGGGTGGGGGAAGCACAGACAGGCAAATAAGCAATTTCAATATAAATTGGTAAGTTTTAAGTTAAAGTTAAGTATAAGACAACACTAGAGCACAAAAGAGGGGTCACCAGCCACTAAAAAAAATTAATATTTTGAGATCTCTTCTTCTTAGATTATCTCTTTGAATTGAATTGAAATCCATTAAACCACAGCATTATAGTTAGTAGACACAAGTCCTACCTAAATGATTCAAAACACCCAGTCAATTAGTTAAAAGTTATGTGCACTATTTGGTTGAAACCACTTAGCATCACATAGCCACCTTAGATAATGTGCCATGTTAGTAAAATGTGTTTACCCATATCCTTCCACGTGTCATATTATTATTATCTCATGAAAACCTCTAGGGTTTGGGAGACATTTGGGAAATGCAAGTACATGTTCATTCAGGAAACTTTCCTTTCAACTTCTGTGACTTGACTTTGCTATGTTTCACCCCTCATAAAACAGGCGTTTTCTTCAAAACCAGCTTTGAAAATTATTGTGGGCAAATAGTAATAGGAAAGGGTAGATGACCCCATTTTTCACTATGAGACAGTGTTTTAATGGATTCCTCTGTGGTTCACTGGTTGGATGAGATTAGAAGTAAGCTGATTCCAACAAACTGCACTCAGGTAACACTCTAAAAATACTTGACATTGTTGAGTGTCCCCTTAGGACTAGAAAACAGTCCTTTCTCTTCCCTTGAAGTTATCAAGGTCTGAGCAGTTCTTAACTATTTAAAGTCAGATAGTAGTGAACATGTACATCATCAGCTACTTGGATAGTAGAGTCTTAAACATGAATCAAATTAGCAATTTAATAAGAACAGGAAGACATGAATCTGGGGTGTTTAGTGATTAGGTGAAGTAACTTTAATTAAAACTTTATGGCAAATTGTGATCACATTCAAAAAATGTTGCAGGTGACAGTTTGGGATGTTAAAACCTTACTGGCAAAAAAAAAAAAAGCATGACTTATATGATAACTAGAGTAGTGACAATTATGGAAATCACAGAAAGACAGTGAGATCATTGCCCAATTTGAGGAGAACTGATTTTTGTTTGAATAAAGTATCTTTTCATCAAAAGTCTAACCCTTGCTACTTTGGCAAATGAAAGAAGTGGCAAGTTATATTTGTTTTCTTTCCTTTACAGGAGATCAAATGAAACACAGAGGTATGTGTTTGCTCCAGAGCAAACTTGAATGAAGCCACCTGTTGAGTAGCGAGCCCTCAGTAAGGAGACCAAATAATTGCTGGATGGTTTTCTTGCTTATTCCATAAAAAAAGAACTCCATTATGAAGACAGGTTGAAATAGATATTAAATTGTCATTATCACAGGTGTCAACTATGACTCATGTGTAGAGAACCATTTCACTCTAGAACCTAAGAATGATGAATATAGCTTTCATCTCTGATAAACACTGACCAAAATCTCTCCCATAATGGATACCATCAACGAAGTACAGTTAGGACAGATATAGAACACAAATGATGTACTATCTTTCCCAATATGTAATGAATAAACTTTGGGACTGTTCTTAATAATAAATATTTATTAATAAGAGCATCTAAATGAATATGAAAGACATAAAAAAGTATAAAAAAATAATTTGACTCATGCAGCACTTTTATAAAAGGTGAATATAATGTAATTAGTCCATGAGCTTTAAAGGGAAATGAGCTGTGAGGGGACAGCTAGTGAGGGGACAAGATGCCAGAGGGTCACTACCCACTCAGCGTCACAGCTGTATTGCTGGATTGTTGGGCTCCTGTAGGCTTGGTCTGGCTCACATTTCTCCTGGTGGACTTGTCTATTGTTCGGACTGCTTTTTTCACCCATTCAACATGTGGATCAGCACAGACTTTAAGGCCACGTCTGGTAATAAATCTGCAGTGCAAAGAAAAAATAGACAAAGTTAGTCACATCCTCAAAGCCTTGGGACCAGAAGTTAAGATCAGATCATATATAAGAGATCTTGTGCAGAAATGACTGGACAAAGCAGTTTTTCAGATTCAGGAAAACATAAATGAAAATCTTTCTTCTGCAATCTATTTTCCCATAAAGGAGAAGTAGCTCCAGGTAATACCCAGATCCCTGGTTCAGCATAAATTGCAGGCTCCTTTTCTCATCATTGCTACCAGGTGATGTAATTAAACTGGACATCTGAGGTCATCTAGTCCAATTATTACATATCATCTTCTTTTTCAAATCTAAAGACACTCATCTTAGTTTCTGGACAAAAGGGGATTTCTTTATCCTAGTTTTTGGGGTAAAGTTGCAATTGTGTGTTGGGAAGAGATACTATTCTGAAAATGAGATCCTGGAAAGAGAATGGTACCATGTAGGCTAGTTGTTGACACTATTCCTCGAGATATGGCAACTGATAAAATATGGCACTCTACTCCAGCCCACCATAAAGGCAGAGGAAGGCAGGGAAGGAGAAGGATGGGAAAGGAGGCATCCCACACCAGTGTGTCTCTATGGTCAAATCCTGATCTGAACCAGCCAGCTCTAAACCTAACCCTCGGGACTGAGCATATGATTCATCTGGTTCCCAGTTAGATTCTTCTGCTAAGATAAAGTAGAAAGGAGGGTGATATTCTTCACTTGGTTGCCAATTTTTTGTCATAAACATTGTTTGGGGCTACATAAAGACATGGTTCATATGGAAAAACAGAAAGACTATTGGCTATGTTGAGGTTTTCCTCCTTGTTGACATTTTTCCTGAGGAGGGCAACATTTCTATATACTGTGTTCCATCAAGCCCAGATTTGGGTGAGGGCAACTCACATCACTGCTTTCATGAAGTGCTCCGTGATGGTGTAGGTCTTGAGTTTTTTAATTGGCAGTCGCTGGGTAGTCAGACTCACACAGATGGTCTTGTCTAGGACTTCAGTCCCCACACCTGGTAAAGAAAACCAAACAAACAAAAATAAAATATAATTGTTAATACTATCAATGTTAGAGTGCTGTAAGTGAAATAAAGAGTGATCTGATAAAGAGTAATTTGGGGAAGGCAACACTAAATGTGGGAGAGGTAGCTCATTTTTGACTGAATATATAAAGGTGTCCTTATTTTAAATGGTAAAATGTGAGATATGTAAGGGAAGTAGTTCATTAAATACTCATCCTCAATAGAAATGGCTCAGGAGGATTAAACTTTCTAAGTTTAGAGAACATCTTACATTGGAGAAGGGAAAATATCTTGGGAGAGTTAATAATAGTAAGGGTTTTCTAAAATCTAAAAAGGGTTTCTAAGTGCTGATTTACTCCTAAGCTGGAGACTGGCATTTGCTATTCAGGGAAACAACTATTCTCAGAGAATATTTCTCAGAGAAATATTCAGCAAAAAAAGCATCTTAAATAATAGCCAATGATGATGAAGTTTGAGCTATAGTGTTGCTGGTATCAGAAGGCTTTTTATAAACATGAAATTGACCAGATGTTCACTACCATTGCTCTTCAGCTCTCCTCTCTATCACACAATATCCAGCCTGCACATTCTTAATCCTCTACATTTGCCAACTTACTTTTAATGCTGAACTGTCTCTGAATGCAGTGAAAGAGGGAAATTCCCAAGTGTCTACAGTCATCCTCAGTCTTATTTCCCCTACCTGTACATGGGTTTCTACCAAATGGCAGCCTGTTTTCTCAGACAAATGCCAGCCAGCCATGGTTAAGACAACATTTGGCCTAAAGTTTTTGTTTCATCAATATATATTTTTTAAATTTGGGGCACAATTTCAGGGAGTTTCAGACATTGCCATCTCTATTTATGGACACACTTGGCATCCATGATCAGGTTCAGATATTCTAGTCTAAGTAATAAGTTTACGGATTAGGAGGTTGAAAGGAGAGTTAACTGAAACACTAATTATACCCAAAGGATATTCCCTCTTGTTGCCAGAGACACAAGGAGAAATACACTCCAACCAGCTGGGAAAAAATGATCTTTTAAGAAATATGTGTAGAATGCTCAGGTAAGTCTCAGTATAACTAAGTCTCATCTGGGTATGTCTTGTAGGTTTATTTGATTGTATATAAGACGTTGATATTTGTTAGCACTTATGGTCTCTTATAAACTCAAGAAATTGATCATCAGCAGGAACAACATTCATAGTAGTAATAACAGACTATCTTACACATTTAATGTAAAATTGATTTCCTGGGTGTAAATGTATGAGCTACCAGTCATTTTTGTTTTAATAGAAAACATTGTTTTGCTTCAGAACATAAACCATCTACCTCATTCCCACTTTGTGAACTCTCAAAATTTTTGAGAATTTATCAAGATCAATATTAAATAGGCAAAAGCTTCAAAGGTATATACAATCATCATCAGCATTCCACAACTAACGTTAATCAAGAAGTTAGGACTTGTGTGGAAACCTCATAAGTGATCATAAGATTTATTTCATTTTAATCCCAGGTAAATGTATCAGTTATTACATTCTTCTTATAGATAAGTAAGCACAGGCACAGAGAGGTGAAGTAATTTACCCCAAATCACCCAATTATGAAAAATAGGAGCCCAGATTGTAACCAAGTTTTATCTTCGAAATCTATAAAGTCTCCTAGAGTCAAATTATTCCCATTTTGCACATGGAAAGCCTGAGGCTTAGCTCAGAGAAAGTATACTCCAGTCAAAGCCTGAGTCAAAACCAAAATGTGTGGCCACTGCCTGCATATGTAGATGCTCCTTATCTCATAGATAAGCTTTTGACTCACCTTCCACAGTGTATGCAGCGAGACAGCAGATTCCGAGGAAGGCCAGGATGAGAAGTCTCATGGCTGAGGTCCTGATGAGCTGTGCAGCGAGAGGCTGAGGAACTGATCCTTTCAGTCTCCTTTATTCCTCAAGTGATCAGCGCACTTCCTGTGGTGAGAGGGGGCTTTCGAGGTGGGTGTGGAATCACGGAAAGTCTTTGCAATACTGATGCTTTCTTTGGTTGAAAAAAAAAGTTCCTTTGTCCCCACTCATACTAACCCAACACCTTGTGGCCTTTTCTCCTCCTCCTGTGGTTAATGTGTCTGTGAAACCAAATATGTGCACAGAAGAAACATAGTTGTCTCATCTCCTGCCACCATTCTAAATTCAAACCTTCCACTGCACACATGCCCCAAGGCCATGCCAGTGTCATGGCCCAGGACAGGGACAGTGTAAAGGAAACAAGGTGGAGTGGTGCCTGTGGTCCATCTCCCCCACCTGCCTCATGTAACATCAGCTGTGACATGAGGCTTCCACCACTGTGGATCCTAAGCCCAGTGACGCCTTAGGGAGGTGAAGGGATGCTGTTGCTTCCTTGAGCTCCTCACTCCTCTGCCTTAATCTTCTTATTTCTCTCCTCTGCCCCCATTCATGTGATCCCCTTTCTTTATACCAGCCTCCCCACATACCCAAGAAACATTTCAATAATGTTTGGAGCCTGTCTATATGCACGGGTTTGGTTTATTGTAACTTAATATATACCTTTTAAAAAGATTTTGAAAAGTTGTCCTGATATAAAATTTTGGAAAAAAGAAAAAGGAAATTATCTATAATCTTACCATTCTGACTGTTTCCATTTTTAATGTTTTTCAATGAGTCTCTGTTGTTATACATGTTTTGCAGAGTTGTGACAATTATAAATACTATTTTTACATCTATGTAAATATACTGCCATGTTTCTTCATAATCTTCATGTTCCTACTCTGAATAAACACATACACAGACACATTAAACCATTCCCTTTTAACTTATTGTTACGTAAACCACACCTCTAAGGTAAATTTTCATTAAATACACTGAATCTTTTGCTTTTAATCACCAGACGTAGGATTACTAGGCAAAATCATATGATTATCTTTATAACTCTTGCTACATATTGACATATATACTTCCCAAAATGTAATTTCCATTTGCAATGCTTCCAACAGTGTTTCACTGTAATGGTTGCAAGACAACCTTTCTGTCACTCAATTTGTTTTTTGGGGTTTTGTCTTGTTTTGTTTAATATAGGTATGTATAAAATGCATTTATTAATTATATGTGTAGCTAAGAGGTTTTGTCAGTACTATTCAGGGATATGAAAATAATATTCTGATTAAATATATGTATAGCTAAAAGATTTTGCCATTGTTATTAAGGATATGAAAACAAATTCCTATATTTCTATGAAAATTATAGGTTAAGCTCTAAGATAGTTTTCATTAGTGGCATTTAATTTACCACCCAGATTTTACTCAGAAATTCAAATAGCTTTTTAGTTATCTCCACCTAGCTACACCATCAGTTCTTAAACTCTGAGCACACCATTCCACTCAAAATGCTTCTCTTCCTATTACTCCTTGACATGGAATAATGTGTTATCACCTATTCAGTTTCCAAATACAGATTATTTGCATCATCTTAGACTCATTGCTAGTCACCCATACGTTGTTCTCAACCAAGCTTGACTAAGTATACCTTCAAAGTAGCTCTTCTATATGTCTTCTCCTCTCTCTCCACACTGCTCAAGGCAGGACGTCATCATTCCTTGTTAGGACTACTGCAGTAGACCAACTGATTCCCCAGGCCTGGGTCTCCTCTCTTTCCAATGTGTCTTCCACAGCCTTGCCAGAATAATCATTCTAAAGCCTTAATCTAATCAACTTGTTTTCCTGCTGAGAACCTCTTTGCTACTTCCCATTGCCTACAGGATTCATTTCAAACCTCACATTGTCATAAATAAAGGTGTTCAAGATATAACACGCTTTTCTTTCAAGACTCATCTTTCACCACTCATGCACATGCTCCAAAACCTCTAGCCTTAACAAATATCTATGTGAACATACAAATGGGCCATTCGCTTTTCTACTCCCAACATAGTGCTTCCTTTATCTGGAATGCCCATCCCAGCTCCCTATGTAATTATTTGTAAACTCCTCCTCTTTCTACAAGTTTTTCTGAATTCTCTAGATACAATTAAGTTGTGCCATCTTCAATGACCTCTTGGAACTTTCTAGCCACCACTGTTCTATCACTAATCTCATTCTATTCTCCTACTCAATTACATTTCTACATCTTCCACTAGATGGCAGGCTTCTTGAGAGTAGGGAATTTGCCCTAGTGCTGTCTGGGTCTCTGGCACTAGCAAAATGTTTGCTATATAGTGGTTACTCATCAAAGGGTTTTTGAATTAATGAAATCTTTTCAAAAGACCAACATTATAATGATTGTACATTAAGTAAAGGATGAACATCTAAATACATAAAGCCAGAAGATTGTGCCTATGTCATCCTCTCATGTTTATAGTCAAATCAGCAAATTGACCATTGGCTGAATTTTTACTTAGCATTTTGAAAGAGAATTTATTAAACTCTGAGAATGAATTATTCATTTCAGTTTTTCCAAGCATGCACTAAAGTCTCTGATGGAGAAGAATTAAGCAACCAACAAAAATATAGAAACAGTACAAAATGGGCATAATCTGTTAATGTGTGGACGTTGATTGACAACCAGCTGAAAGATATTAGAACAAATACATCTCATCCTTGACCCCTCTCTTTCTCTTACATGCCACACCCAATCTGTCAGAAAATACTGCTGTCTCCCTGCCTTCATAATAGAATCTAAACCCTTCCCACCACCCCAAGAGACCCAACTCCAAGCCACAGTCACTTCTTACCTGGATTCGTCCAACAGCCTCCTAACTGATTTTCCTAATTCCACCCTTACATTCTTTTGGTCAATTTACCAACCTGACAAAGTTGATCACGTCAAAATGTAAGTAATATTTTATTTCTCTGCTCAAAAATCCTTTGGTGTAACACATTTTCAAGAGTGAAAACCAGAGACCTTATTTTCCCCATGTATTGTTTAATATATTTAGATGCTCTGCTGTACATTAACCACTTAACTCTAGTGTAAAGGGTAAAGGGCAAAAGTACTAATAATAAATATAGTGGAGAGACCTCCAAGATAGTGGAGGTGTAAGACGTGGAGACCACCTTCCTCCCCACAAATACATCAGGAATACATCTACATGTAGAACAACTCCTACTGAACACTGGCAGAAGACCTCAGACTTCCCCAAAGTCAAGAAACTCCCCCATGTACCTGGGGAGGGCAAAAGAAAAAGAAAAAACAGAGACAAAAGAATAGGGACAGGACCTGCACCTCTTGGAGGGAGCTGTGAAGGAGGAAAAGTTTCCACATACTAGGAAGCCCCTTCACTGGTGGAGACGGGTGGCGGGGAGAAAGCTTTGGAGCCACGGAGGAGAGCACGGCAATAAGGGTGCAGAGGGCAAAGAGGAGAGATTCCTGCATTCAGCTGATTGGTGCCGACCAGCACTCACCAGCCTGAGAGGCTTGTCTGCTCACCCACTGAAGCAGGTGGGGGCTGGGAGCTGAGGTTTGGGCTTTGGAGGTGAGATCCCAGGGAGAGGACTGGGGTTGGCTGTGTGAACACAGCCTGAAGGGGGCTAGTGCACCACAGCTAACCAGGAGGGAGTCCAGGAAAAAGTCTGGACCTGCCTAAGAGGAAAGAGACCATTGTTTCAGGGTGCAGAAGGAGAGGACATTCAGAGTACTGCCTAAACAAGCTCCAGAGATGGGCATGAGCCACGGCTATCAGCGCAGACTGCAGAGACAGGCATGAGATGCTAAGGCTGCTGCTGCCGCCACCAAAAACCCTGTGTGCAAGAACAGGTCATTATCCACACCACCGTTCCCGGGAGCCTGTGCACCACGCCACTGCCAGGGTCCCGTGATCCAGGGACAACTCCCTTGGGAGAACATACAGTGCACCTCAGGCTGTTGCAATGTCATGCCAGCCTCTGCTGCTGCAGGCTTTCCCTGCATTCCATACCCCACCCTCTCCCCAGCCTGAATGAGAGAGAGCCCCCTAATCAGCTGCTACTTTAACCCCATCCTGTCTGAGCAGGAGACAGATGCCCTCAGGTGACCTACACACAGAGGCGGGGCCAAATCCAAAGCTGAACCCCAGGAGCTGTGCGAACAAAAACGAGAAAGGGGAATTTCTCCAAGCAGCCTCAGGAGCAGTGGATGAAATCTCCACAATCAACTTGATGTACGCAACATCTCTGGAATACCTGAATAGACAATGAATCATCCCAAAATTGAGGTGGTGGATTTTGGGAGCAAATGTAGACTTGGGGTTTTCTTTCTGCATCTAATTTGTTTCTGGTTTTATGTTTATATCAGTTTAGTATTTACAGTTTATTATCATTGGTAGATTTGTTTATTGATTTGGTAGGTATCTTCCTTTTTTAAAATATAGATATATATTTTTTCTTTTACTCTTTTTGTGAGTGTATATGTGTATATATCTTTGTGTGATTTTGTCTCTATAGCTTTACTTTTACCACTTGTCCTAGGGTTCTGTGTGTCCGTTTTTTCTTTTCTGCTTTTGGGTCATTTTTTTGTATAGTTTTTAGCTCTTGTTATCATTGGTGGAAATTTTTTTTAGTTTGGTTGCTCTCTTCATCTTTATTTCTTTAATTACTTTTAATTTATTTTTCATAATTTTTTTATTTTTTACTTTAATAACTTTATTTTAGCTTCTTTCTTTCTTTCTTTTTTACTCCCTTTTCTTCTGAGCCATATGATGGACAGGGTCTTGGTGCTCAGGCCGGATGTCAGGCCTGTGCCTCTGAGGTGGGAGAGCTGAGTTCAGGATATTGGTCCACCAGAGACCTCCCAGCTCCACATAATCTCAAATGGCAAAAGCTCTCCCACAGATCTCCATCTCAACACTAACACTCAGCTCCACTCAATGACCAGCAAGCTACAGTGCTGGACACCCTATGCCAAACAATCAACAAGACAGGAACACAATGACAACCATTAGCAGAGAGGCTGCCTAAAATCATAATAAGGCCACAGACACCCCCAAAACACACCATTGGACGTGGTCCTGCACAGAAGAAAGACAAGATCCAGCCTCATCCACCAGAACACAGGCACCAGTCCTCTCCACCAGGAAGCCTATACAACCCACTGAACCAACCTTGCCCAGTAGGGGTAGACACCAAAAACAATGGGAACTATGAAACTGCAGCCTGAAAAAAGGAGATCCCAAACACAGTAAGTTAAGCAAAACGAGAAGACAGAGAAACACACAGCAGATGAAGGAGCAAGGTAAAAACCCAACAGACCAAACAAATGAAGATGAAATAAGCAGTCCAGCTGAAAAAGAATTCAGAGTAATGATAGTAAAGATGATCAAAAACTTGGAAAAATAATGGAGAAAATACAAGAACTAAAGAGCAAACAATGAGGAACAACACAATAAATGAAATTAAAAATTCTCTGGAAGGAATCAATAGCAGAATAACTGAGGTAGAAAATGGATAAATGACCTGGAAGATAAAATATTAGAAATAACTACCACAGAGCAGAATAAAGAAAAAAGAATGAAAAGAATTGAGGACAATCTCAGAGACTCCTGGGACAACATTAAATGCACCAAAACACGAATTATATGGGACCCAGAAGAAGAAGAGAAAAAGAAAGAGACTGAGAAAATATTTGAAGAGATTATAGTTGAAAACTTCCCTAATATGGGAAAGGAAATAGTCAATCAAGTCTAGGAAGTGCAGAGAGTCCCATTCAAGATAAATCCAAGGAAAAACACACCAAGACACATATTAATCAAACTATCAAAAATTAAATACAAAGAAAAAGTACTAAAAGCAACAAGGGAAAAACAACAAATAACATACAAGGGAATCCCCATATGGTTAACATCTGATCTTTCAGCAGAAACTCTGCAAGCCAGATCTTTCAGGAGTGGCAGCACATATTTAAAGTTATGAAAGGGAAAAACCTACAACCAAGATTAATCTAACCAGCAAGGATCTCATGCAGATTCGATGGAGAAATTAAAAACTTTACAGACAGGCAAAAGTTAAGAGAATTCAGCACCACCAAACCAGCTTTACAACAAATGCTAAAGGATCTTCTCTAGTCAGGAAACACAAGAGAAGGAAAAGACCTACAATAACAAACCCAAAACAATAAATAAAATGGTAATAGGAACATACATATCAACAACTACATTAAGTGTAAATGGATTAAATTCTCCACCAAAAGAAGTAGACTGGCTGAATGGAAACAAAAACAAGACCCATATATATGCTGTCTACAAGACACCCACTTCAACCTAGGGACACATACAGACTGAAAGTGAGGGCATGGAAAAAATTCCATGCAAAAGGATATCAAAAGAAAGATGGAGTAGCAATTCTCTTATCAGACAAAATAGAATTTAAAATAAAGACTATTACAAGAAGCAAAGAAGGACACTACATAATGATCAAGGGACCAATCCAAGAAGAAGATATAACAATTGTAAATATTTATGCACCCAACATAGGAGCACCTCAATACATAAGGCAAAGGCTAACAGCCATAAAAGGGGAAATTGACAGTAACACAATCATAGCAGGGGACTTTAACACCCCACTTTCACCAATGGACAGATCATTCAAAATGAAAATAAATAAGGAAACACAAGCTTTAAGTGATACATTAAATAAGATAGACTTAATTGATATTTATAGGACATTCCATCCAACAACAACAGAATACACTTTCTTCGTAAGCGCTCACGAAACATTCTCCAATATAGATTATATCTTGGTTTGCACGTCAAACCTTAGTAAATTTAAGAAAATTGAAATCACATCAAGTATCTTTTCCAACCACAACGCTATGAGACTAGATATCAATTAAAGGAAAAAATCTTTAAAAAATATAAAAACATGGTGGCTAAAAAATACACTACTTAATAACCAAGAGATCACTGAAGAAATCAAAGAGGAAATCAAAAAATACCTAGAAACAAATGACAATGAAAACTCAATGACCCAAAGCCTCTGATTGCAGCAATAACAGTTCTAAGAGGGAAGTTGATAGCAGTAGAATCCTACATCAAGAAAGAAGAAACATCTCAAAAAACCCTAATCTTACACCTAAAGCAATTAGAGAAAGAACAAAAAATCCCAAGTTAGCAGAAGGAAAGAAATCATAAAGATCAGATCAGAAATAAATGAAAAGGAAATGAAGGAATCAATACCAAAGATCAATGAAACTAAAAGCTGGTTCTTTGAGATGATAAACAAAATTCATAAAACATTAGTCAGGTTCATCAAGAAAAAAGGGAGAAGACTCAAATCAATAGAATTAGAAATGACAAAGGAGAAGTAAAAACTGACACTGCAGAAATACAAAAGATCATGAAAGATTACTACAAGAAACTATATGCCAGTAAAATGGACAACCTAGAAGAAATGGACAAATTCTTAGAAAAGCACAACGTTCCAAGACTGAACCAGGAAGAAATAGAAAATACAAACGGACCAATCACAAGCACTGAAATTGAAACTGTGATTAAAAGTCTTCCGACAATCAAAAGCCCAGGACAAGAAGGCTTCACAGGCAAATTCTATCAAACACTTAGAGAAGAGCTAACACTTACCCTTCTCTAACTCTTCAAAAATATAGCAGAAGGAGAAACACTCCCAAACTCATTTTACAAGGCCACCATCATCCTGATTCCAAAACCAGACAAAGACGTCACAAAGAAAGAAAACTACAGGCAATATCACTGATGTACATAAATGCAAAAATCCTCAACAAAATACTAGCAAACAGAATCCAACAGCACATTAAAAGGATCATACACCATGATCAAGTGGGGTTTATCCCAGGAATGCAAGGATTCTTCCACATATGCAAATCAATCAATGTTATACAACATATTAACAAATTGAAGGATAAAAACCATATGATCATCTCAATAGATGCAGAAAAAGCTTTCAACAGAATTCAACCCCCAATTATGATAAAAACTCTCTAGAAAGTAGGCATAGAGGGAACTTACCTCAATATAATAAAGGACATATATGACAAACCCACAACCAAGATCATTCTCAATGGTGAAAAACTGAAACCATTACCTCTAAGATCAGGATCAAGACAAGGTTGTCCACTCTCACCACTATTTTTCAACACAGTTTTGGAAGTTTTAGCCACAGCAATCAGAGAAGAAAGAGAAGTAAAAGTAATCCAAGTTGAAAAAGAAGTAAAACTGTCACTGTTTGCAGATGACCTGATACTATACATAGATAACCCTAAAGATGCTACCAGAGAACTACTAGAGCTAATCAATGAATTTCATAAAGTAGCAGGATACAAAAGTAATGCACAAGAATCTCTTGCATTCCTATACACTAATCATGAAAAATCTAAAAGAGGAATTTGGAAATGCTCCCATTTACCATTGCAACAAAAAGAATAAAATATCTAGGAATAAACCTACCTAAGGAGACAAAAGACCTGTATGCAGAAAACTATAAGACACTAATGAAAGAAATTAAAGATGATACAAACAGATGAAGAGATATACCATGTTCTTGGATTGGAAAAACCAATATTGTGAAAATGACTATACTACCCAAAGCAATCTATAGATTCAATGCAATCCCTATCAAACTACCACTGGCATTTTTCACAGAACTAGAACAAAAATTTTCACAATTTGTATGAAAACACAAAAGACCCCGGATAGCCAAAGCAATCTTGAGAAAGAAAAACGGAGCTGGAGGAATCAGGCTCCCTGACTTCAGACTATACTACAAAGCTACAGTAATCAAGACAGTATGGTACTGGCACAAAAACAGAAATATAGCTCAATGGAACAGGATAGAAAGCCCAGAGATAAACCCATGCGCATACGGTCAAATTATTTTTGATATAGGAGGCAAAATATACAATGGAGAAACGACAGCCTCTTCAATATGTGTTGCTGGGAAAACTGTACTGCTCTATGTAAAAGAATGAAAGTAGAACACTCCCTAACACCACACTCAAAAATAATCTCAAAATGGATTCAAGACCTAAGTGTAAGGCCAGACACTATAAAACTCTTAGAGGAAAACATAGGCAGAACACTCTATGACATAAATCACAGCCAGATCCTTTTTGACCCACCTCCTAGAGAAATGGAAATAAAAACAAAAATAAACAAATGGGACCTAATGAAACTACAAAGCTTTTGCACAGAAAAGGAAAACATAAACAAAGCGAAAAGACAATCCTTAGAATGGGAGAAAATATTTGCAAACGAAGCAACTGACAAAGGATTAATCTCCAAATATACAAGCAGCTCATGCGTCTCAATATCAAAAAAACAAACAACCCAATCCAAAAATGGGCTGAAGAGCTAAATAGACATTTCCAAAGAACATATACAGATTGCCAACAAACACATGAAAAGATGCTCAACATCACTAATCATTAGAGAAATGCAAATCAAAACTACAATGAGGTGTCACCACACACCAGTCAGAATGGCCATCATCAAAACATCAAAACAATAAATGTTGAAGAGGGTGTGGAGAAAAGGGAATCCTATTGCACTGCTGATGGGAATGTAAGTTGATACAGCCACTATGGAGAACAGTATGGACGTTCCTTAAAAACCTAAAAATAGAACTGCCATACAACCCACCAATCCCACTACTGGGCGTATGTCCTGAGAAAACCATAATTCAAAAAGAGTCATGTACCACAGTGTTCATTGCAGCTCTATTTACAATAACCAGGATGTGGAAGCAACCTAAGTGTCCATCAACAGATGAATGGTTAAAGAAGATGTGGCACATGTATCCAATGATATTTCTCAGCAATAAAAAGAAACAAAATTGAGTTATTTGTAGTGAGGTGAATGGACATAGAGACTGTCATACAGAGTGAAGTAAGGCAGTGAAAGAAAAACAAAAACTGTATGCTAATACATATATATGGAATCTAAAAAAAAAAGTTTCTAAAGAAGCTATGGCAGGATAGGAATAAAGACACAGGCATAGAGAATGGACCTGAGGACATGGGGAGGGGGAAGGGTAAGCTGGGACAAAGTGAGAGAGTGGCATGGACATATATACACTACCAAATGTAAAATAGATAGCTAGTGAGAAGCAGCCACATAGCACAGGGAGATCAGCTCAGTGCTTTGTGATCACCTAGTGGGGTGGGATAGGGAGAATGGGAGGGAGACACAAGAGGGAAGAGATATGGGGATATATGTATATGCATAGCTGATTCACTTTGTTGTTCAGCAGAAACTAACAAACCATCTTAAAGCAATTATACTCCAATAAAGATATAAAAATAAATATTGTATTTCTTTAATTACTAATAAATTGACTGCAATAAAAATAAATAAATAAGTAAATATAGCTACCACAATTTGTTAACGATACACAATATAAAAAAGAGGACTATTAAGGCATAAAAAACATAAAATGGAGCAGGGATTAAAAGGATAGAGTTTTTCATGTAAAAGTTATGTTGTTAATCAGCTTATAGTAGACTGCTATATTTGTAAGATATTTATATAAGCCTCACTTACAATATATACACTGAAGAAAAGAGACAGGAATCAATGCATATCACTATAGAAAATCAATTCACAAATAAATTCAGCAGAGGAAGAAAGAAACAGGGGACTACAAAACAACTAGGAAACAATTAAGATGCCATTAGTTATTCCTTACTTATCAATAATTACTTTAAATGTAAACTGATTAAATTCTCCAATCACAAGGCATGAAGTGACTAAATGGATTTTTTAAAATGACCCAAATACATACTGCCTACAAGAGACTCACTTCATCCCTAAGGACACACATCATCTCAGAGTAAAGGGATGGAAGAAAATACCTCATGAAAGTGGAAACCATAAGGAAGCAGGCCTAGCTATACTTATATCAGACAAAACAGACTTTATGTCAAAAACCATAACAAAGTGACAAAGAATGTTATTATATAATGATAAAGGGGTCAATTCATCAAAAGGATATAACAGTTGTAAAGACTGTATATATTTACAGTCTTTACAATTGCTATATTGTAAAGAGTTTACAAGTACCTCCATGAGCTATGCTCTCATCTCCCATTTACTCTCTGACATCATCTCCTGCTACTCTTCTCTCCTTCTTTCTCTACTGCAGTCACAATGACCTCCCTGTTGTTTCTCAGATATGTCAGCATGCTCCTGCCTTCAAGTCTTTTCACCTTCTGTTTACTTCACCTGGTATTTTCCTCCCTCAGACATAAGCATGGCTCAGTCCCTTACCCCCTTTAATCTTTTGCTCAAATAGTGTTTTCTCATTGTGGCTTTCCCTGACCCCCCAACTTAAAAGTGCACACACATACCAATTCTGGTATCACTTGATTTCTCTTTGCTGCTCTACTTTCATTCATAGTGCCCAGCACCTTCTAATATAACAATAATTTACTTTTTTGTTATCCATCATTTTCCTGGAATTGTTTGTTTGTCTTTTTCATTTCCTCAGAGTCTAGGACAATGCCTTGCACAAAGAAAGTGCTGAATTAATATATCCATACTAAATGTAAATGTATAAGAATGCATAAGTGTATGAGTGTGTAAGAAGGCGTAAGCACACATAAAACATTTGTAACTGCAAAGTCTAGTACTCTGGAAGATCAGTACCATTTATATATGATTAACCACAGAGTGGAATTGTAGAACCCTTTTCTGAAGGAAAACATTGCTTTTTAACAGAAGAAGGTATAAGCATGAAGGGTGAAAGCAAGAAAACTCAATATATTTTCTCTTTTCTTTTTACCGTATGGTTTGAATATTTTGATTCATCTGAAAAGAAAATTAATTCATATTTTATCATATGTAATATATAATTCACATAAAAATTTCTTCTGTAGAATGCATGTTTGTATAATATTCCATTTTTCTATTGGATAATTTGTCATTTTCTTATTGATGTATATGATTTCATTATGTATTTCATTTCCATACTAATTCTTTGTCTTTTATAAGTTTTGCAAATATTTTCTTTCAGTTGGTAGATTAGCTTTTCACTTCCTTTATGATGTCTCTGATGGAAAAAAATGTTAATACCAATGTAATCAAACTTATCAATATTTTATTCTATAGTTAGTACTTTCTGTGCTTTAATAAATTCTTTTCTTCCCCAAAGTCTGCAAAATTTACACCAATAAAAATTTTAAACTCTTGTATTTGACACTTAAATTTTTAATCTTTCTAGTGGTTATTTCTGTATGTGTTGTGAGATAGAGATCCAAATACATTTTTTTCCTCTTTAGGTCCTGAATTTTCTGGCTCTGGTTTTGAATAGTTTTCCTCTTCCCATGCTACCTGTCACATATTAAATTTCCACATACATGTACATCTCCTTCAAATTCTCTACTCTGTTCCATTGGTAAATCTGTCTATCCTTGACTCATACCATTCTATTACTATTTAATTACTATAGGCTTATAATTTAACCTTAATTTCTAGTAGGGCAAATCACCTTTCATTAATCATTTTCTCCAGAAGTGACTTGGCTTAAGCTCACTAGTGATCATGAAAATGTAAATCAAGACCACAGTGTGACCCCAATTTATTCCCATTCACGTGGCCAAATTAAGTCTGATAATTACTGTGATGGCAGTGATATGGAGCAACATGAATTACTCATGGCATTAGAAATTGGTACAACACTTTGAATAGCAGTTTGGCATCATTGTGTAAAGCTACACATTTGCATATCCTGAAGCTCCAGAAATTTTACTCCTAGATATATACTTAGAGAATATCAAAAGGAAGGAGCACATAGATAGGAGTTATTTGAAATGCTCAAGTTATCTAAAATGTTAGGTTGGAAGTAGGTTACTAGTGGAACATTATACAACTTAATTAATTGTATAAAAGAAGGTCACATGCAGACCAATGATGGTAACCTATAATTCCATAACTCAGATTAGACTAACTGCTATAAGGAGCAAACCAAACTCTCATTGGCATAACACCAAAAAAAAAAAAAATTACCATTCACTCACACAAAAGTCAATGCAGAAGTGCCTAGCAAGTTGTCTTTTTTCAGAGCTCTTCTCCAAAATGTGATTCAGGAATCTAGTCTGCTTCCACCTCTGAGCAAAACCATCCCTTACAGCCTGGGAGTCCTTTTCTTCCAGCTGCAGGAAGGGAACAAAAGAACATGGAAAAGCACACCTATTCTTAACTACTTTGATCTGGAAGTGACTTTTTTCCTTTGGTCACATTTCACTGGTAAGAACCAGTTATCTGGTCCGATCTAGAAGCAAGGACAGAGGGGAAGAATGGGGTTGCATGTGGGAAATGTGATCTAGATCTGTGTTTGTAAAAAACAGCAATTCAGGTCTAGCATGCCCTGCTGCAACCATGCAACAGTGATTAGTCCAGCTGTGCAGCTACGGTTCTGGTTTTTTTATACACTCTAAACAACTTTATTGTTCTTCTGCCATTTCATTTCTATTTTTTTCCTCACAGTTTCATTGAGATATAATTAACATGCAGAACTGTATAAGTTTGAGGTGTACAGCATAATGATTTGACCTACCTACATCATGAAATAATTATCACAATGTTTAATGGACATCCATTATTTTATATAGATGCAACATTAAAGAAATAGAAAAAAGAAATAGAAAAATATTTTTCCTTGTGAAGAGAACCATTAGAATTTACTTTCTTAACAGCTTTCATATATAACATACAGCAGTGTTAATTATTTTTATCACATTTTACATTAATCACTAGTACTTATTTATCTTATAACTGGAAGTTTGTACTTTCATCCAATCTCCCCTCTCCCCAACCCCCGCCTTTTGTAACCACAAATCCAATCCCCTTTTTTTCTGTTTGTTTGTTGATTTGTTTGTTTTTGACATATAAGTAACCTACAAAACTATGTTAGTTCCTGGTACCAACATAGTGATTCAATATTTTTTTACATTTCAAAATGGTCACCATGATAAGTCTAGTTGTCACCATACAAAGATATTACAAAATTATTGACTATATTCCCCACCCTGTATATTTCATAACTGACTCATTTATTTTATCACTGAAAGTTTGTACCTCTTAGTTTCCCTCACTTATTTCTCTCCTCCCCTCACCCACTTCCCTCTGGCAACCACCTGTTTTTTTTCTGTATCTATAACTCTGTTTCTGTTTGGTTATTTTTTTTTATTTGTTTTTTTTAAGATTCCACATATAAGTGAAATAATACACTATTTGTCTTTCTCTGACTTATTTCACTTTACATAATTCCCTCTAGGTCCATCCATGTTGTTGCAAATGGCAAGATTTCGTTATCCTAAGGTTCTATTTTTTCAAAGACAAAAATAAAAGCAAGGACTTCCCTGGTGATGCAGTGGTTAAGAATCCACCTGTCAACGCAGGGGACATGGGTTCGAGCCTTGGCCCAGGAAGATCCCACATGCTGCGGAGCAACTAAGCCCATGTGCCACAACTACTGAGCCTGCACTCTAGAGTCCGCGAGCCACAACTACTGAGCACACGTGCCACAACTACTGAAGGCCATGTGCCTAGAGGCCATGCTCCGCAAAAGAGAAGCCACCACAATGAGAATCCCGAGCACGGCAACGAAGAGTAGCCCCTGCTCACAGCAACTAGAGAAAGCCCGCACACAGCAACGAAGACCCAAAGCAGCCAAAAATAAATAAATTTATTTTTTAAAATTAACCATTCATTTAAAAACAAATAAATAAAAACAAGATTACTATTATTGTTTTCTTTGAAACATACTTCCAGTATACTTTTTCTTATATTGTACTTAGTTTTTTCCCCCTAATTTAAAATAGCTTTGTCATATTTTTTCTGATAAAAACAGTATGGTTATTGTAAAAAAAAAAAAAGTCAGACGCTATAGAAAAAATAATTTTTTTAAGAAAATTCACCTAAATCCCACTACCCAAGATAACTATTTAACCACTACTGATGGACCTTCTTCCAAGCACCTCTCAGATAAATATGCCTACATGTGTATCACTTCACAGTCTTTTGCAGCATTCAATGGCTATAGATTTATTGTACATTTGCAATGTGTGAGGCTTTGTGCTGAGCACTCAAGGGCATTAACCTATTTAAGAATAGCAATATTATAAATTAAATAGAATTATTATCTATATTTTATAGATGAGAAAATTGAGGCTAGGAGAAGTTAAGTAATCCACTCACAATCCCAAGGCTTAGTGATAACAGAGCGAAGATTCAAACACAAATCTGCGAGATTCCAAAGCCTAAGCTTTTAAGCAGTGCCCTATGCTGTAAGATATTCTCTGATGCACTTACTACTCCCTATTGATTGAGTCTCTAGGTAATTTCCTTACTAAACCGCAGACCACACAGCAACAAGAATAGACATGAGTTTGAACTTTTTGTACTTTTCTGTATATCTCTTTGTCATCAGTTCCCTCCAGAAAGTTTTCACAAAACAGTCTCTTACTTTCATACATACTGCTTTCTTAAAAAGCTGTGCAAAGGTTGAATATGTAAAAATGAAGCTTGCTGGCAGATAAATGCCACATAAAATACCTCTCAATTGTCATTGCTTTTCCACTGATCTGCAGAGCCTAATTTGTTACATGAAAGTCAATTTATACCACTCAGACTTTGGAAATGCTCCCATTTATAGTATGTATTGACATGCAATTTTTAATTTATTTTATACCAGCTCAATGGTTCTCAGCTATCATATTTTGTACCCCTCAATTAGAAAACATCTTTCTAATTCAGAACACCTAGATCCATGTAGTTTGTTGGTCAGATACTCCATGTTGCATGCATGTGGATTAATGGTTCATTAACCTGTTCTTTTACTAAACTCTCACATGGTTTGGAGTGTGTTGTTTTGATTAACTTTTAGTAAATGTTCATTGTTGTATATTGGAAAGGCATGGTCTTGGACATCAGATAGAAGTGGCCACAAATACTAAGTCCGCATTTTTAATAGTTGTGTAAATGTGGGTGAGGCACTTTGCATTTCTGAACTTCAGTTACCTTATTTTGAAAGATGCATTAGCATTCTTCAAGCACTATTGAGAATACACGATTATGAAATAGATGAACATAAAATAAGTAATCAATAAATTTGTTTCCTTCCTTCCTAAAAAAAAATCTATGGATATTTATTTATAACATATGAAACTGTGGCTTATAGTAAGGTCAAAATAGGGCCTAAATTATCCTCCCACTAATAAGGTATGAAAACACAAGTTTTCCCAGATTAATGCTGGGTTTTATCAATCATTTTAGCCATTGCAAACATATAGGTGAAAGGTTGATGTTTATATCTTCTTCAGTTTCAATTGCTTTGACTACTAGTAAAGTTGATAATATTTTACAAATTGCTTTTCAGTAATTTTTGCCCATTTCCTTTGGAATGTTTGTACCTTTCTTTTTATTTGTGAGAGTGTGCTGTCATATTTATTACAACTATTTTTCTACTAAATTTCCTGACTATTGCAATGCTAATAATACATAAAAAGTGAGGGTACTAGGTATATACTGGTTTATTCACTTTCACAGGAACTACACATACTTCCTGCAAACCTCAAGAGTGCCTTTTCTAACAGAAAACCACAGCTTAAAAGTACAGATAAAATATTTTAGTTTGCATATTTCTTGTGCAAGATCTAGACCAGGAGTTTCTCCATGAGGGGAAAGTATCTTGTTGCTCTGACATTTTGTTTGGGGACTCTCATTAAATCCATAGTGAATAGAACACTGCTTATTACTCAGAGCTCTTCTACTGTGTGTTCCTTACTTATTAATTAGGTGACTTATAAAGAAACACCACTTAAAATGGAGTACAAGAAACTATGCCACGGATACCAGTAGAGGCTCTACCACAAACTAGTTTTGAGGAATCAGCCAACCAGTGACTTTCAGTGACTCGGTGCTTCTACCTTTACTTCCATTAACCTCTTGGAAATATGATGGAAGCTGGTAGTATTATGTCTACAAAATACTCAGATAATATACAAAGTACAAGTGTAATTTGTAACCATGCTCTTTCTCTTTTGCCATGTAGATCCTAGTATGTCAGACAATAATGCAGGTAAAGAAGTGAAATTAAGGAAATTAGGTAGCTCAAGGGTACATATTTATGTTCAAGCTCAGGATAATTAAAAGGCAAAGAGGAGAGGGAGAGAGAGAGAGAAAATAGTACCTAATATGAATTGAGTGAGTAGCCTGTTCTCACTCCCAAGGGTTTCTAAGCAGAGTTTTGCAGGTACTGCCAATGGGTGCTGTGAAAACAAGTGGCCTTCATACTTTGATTTTCAAGTTGCCACCAAAATCTCTCCTGACCCAAAGCAATACTCCCATGATTCTGACATAATATCAGAAACTCCTCCATTAAAGTCATTGACTCATAAAGCTATTCCTTCATTCAACAAAAAGAGTTTTTATTATGTGTAAGATACCATCTTAGAAATAGGGGAAAAGAAAAGAATAAAGTATGACTCATGTTCTGGTGAGTGATATATATCTATATCTACGGACATATAGATATATATCATAATCTATTGCAACATGACCTGCACTATCATAGCTTGATTAATTACTTGCAAAGGAACATTGAATCTCCAGGAGCCACAAACAATCCTAGGGTGCATAGAGCATAGAGCCTCACTCTCAGATATTAACACTGAATTATGGTTAATACATTACATTACATTACATGACAATACATGTCACTCTATGAAGCAAGAAGGTCCCTAAGGGAGCTCACAGAGAAGATAATTCTGAAGAAAGAACGTGGGAAGATTGGCTCTATTGGCATTTCCCCAAGTGTTTTATACCAAACACTAGTTTTGAAAGTTATTCTATGGAAAAGGAAGATGGGGTCTACTTCTAATAAGCTTGGAAAATTTTTGTGTATTATTGAATCACAGTATACATCACCATATTAAAAGTTCTGAGAAGACCTGCAGTAAAGTTTAGCTAACCCAGCTTTTCCTAAATATTTTTAACTTATAGAACCCTTTTTCATAGAAGACTTAAACAAACTGGAGATGTATTTTAGAAATACTAATCCAGTGCATTGGTATTCTGTCTAGCGAGGGCCATACTAAAAGTTAGGTGTGATAGGGGTGGGTTCTAAACATAGCACTGTCTAAACTAGTAAGCACAGGAGTCATTTTAAGTTTTGTTTTCCTTTTTTTTTCAGAAGGCTGACATTTTGGCCACAAAGTCTGCCATAATCTTAAAATCCTCTGTCATGCAGAATTCAAACACTTATGGGTTTCCTAAACTGGATGTCAGGTAGCCTCAATGTGCCTGAAAAGAAATATACCTGAGGCCTGACATCCATGGCCAGCAGCCATCTTAAGGAGCATTTCCCTGAGAAGCCACATACTGTAATGGAAACCATGAGCTGTAAAATCACATCGTTCAATCTTATCCTGATCCTGGTTCCGTTGATACAAGATGTGTTACACGAAGGAGAATCAAGATCATCCCCACCTCACAGACATCAGAATTAGAAAAGGAACATATAACTTGTCTGGATCATAGGAGGGACTCAATAAATGGCAATGATTACAGTCAAAAGATAGACACTGAAACCAACACAAAGACTCCGAAACTAGAACCAAGACTGCCAGAAAAGTTGGTGACAAAGAGAGGAATATGGTTTTTATCAGAGGTTATGATTTTATTTTTATGAATACTAATGATTGATTTTTTGGAGTCAGCCAAACCTATGATCCTCTGTTTCCCTTACCTGATCTCCTCCCCATATTTGAAATACCAGGAGGAAGATGTCTGTCATTAGACAACTTTGACCTCAGGCTAGAAGACACTTCCATCTTCCCAATGAGGGATCACTCACAAATACAATAAGACCTCTTTATTGTGGAATAATTAGTGTGTGAGTGTTATGGATGACCTAACTCTCTGATTAACGAAAACAATTTTTTATGTTATTCTTTATTGAAAAATTTTCCAGTTTTTTTCTGATAGAGCAGAGGAAAAAAACGGAATCCTTAATGTCAGAGCCTCAGTCAACACATTTCGTATTAGTACCACAGACCAATAACTGATAAACAAAACCTAGAAGGAGTCTGACCCTGTATGCATTACTTAAAAGAGCCTATGATACTAGATTGAACCTGCGTGGGTCCCCAAAGTTGATTCCAAAAACAAATTGATCCAATGTTGTCTTATCAGAGTCTTCGCCTGGATATTCCATATAAAAGAGCAGCCACCATCCCACTCCTAAAATTTCTTGTCACCTGCTTTATTTGGACTCGTAGCTCTTATCATCACCTTTGACACATCTTTGTATATTCTGTGTATTGTTCTTCTCTCTCTACTAGAATATAATGTCCTAAGAGCTGAGACTGTTTCAGTCTTGAATTCTCAGTGCCTATAATGTAGGAATTCAATAAACATTTATTGATTAAATAAAGGAATAGAAACTGATTCTCTTGTCATTTTCTTCTAAGGACAAAAAAGAGAAGCCCTGTTCAATTTAACTTGGAGCAAACCACTATATGCTGATATGATCCTAATATCATGAAAAATATGGAGAGGGAAAAGCTTAAAGTTTACAGGGACTAGAACAGATCTTAAAAGTGATCTAGCCAATCCACTACATTTTTATGAATGGGAAAACACTTATGGATGCACACAGTTCATTGCATTTTGAGAAATGAATACCCCTCTGTAACTAGTACCACAAGACATAGAACATTTCTGTTACTCTTTGTGTCCTTTCCCACCCAATCCTCTCCATCCCTGGGCCCAGGCAACAACTGATCTGATTTCTGTCACTGTGGATTAGTTTACCTGTTCTAGAATTTTATATAAATGGAAGCAAACAGTGTGTAATCTTTTGAGTCTGCTTTCTTTTACACAGCATAGTGTTTTCAAGATCCATCTATATTGTTCCATGCATCTGAAATTCGTTTAATTTTATTGCTGAATAGTATTTCATGGCATGGATTTAGAACAAGTTGTTTATCTAGTCACCTGCTGATAGACATTTGGGTTGTTTCTAGTTGTGGGCTTTTATTAATAAAGTTACTATGAATACTCTTAAAAAACAAAATTACAGTTATGGGCAACACCAGGAACTTAATGCCTATTCTGTCACATCTCTCGGGCAGGGCTCAGTGGAAGTCAGAAGAGTGACCCCATCAACAAAAAATGTGATATAGGGCTTCCCTGGTAACGCAGTGATTAAGAATCCACCTGCCAATGCAGGGGACACGGGTTCGAGCCCTGGTTCAGGAAGATCCCACATGCCACAGAACAACTAAGCCCATGTGCCACAACTACTGAGCTTGCATTCTAGAGCCCATGTGCCACAACTACTGAAGCCCACGAACCACAACTACTGAAGCCCGCATGCCTAGAGACCGTGCTCTACAACAAGAGAAGCCACCACAATGAGAAGCCTGTGCACTGCAACCAAGAGTAGACCCTGTTTTCCGCAACTAGAGAAAAGCCCATATGTAGCAATGAAGACCCAATGCAGCCAAAAAGAAATAAAATAAATTAATTAATTAAAAAGAATAAAGAGATGAGATTGACAAATATGAATCATTTTTTCAAAAATGTGATCTATATGGGGGAGAATGATTAATGCATTTCTTTGTTTGCTTTTCCAACTACACAAGACAGAGCCCCTGTGGAAAAAGTATGCAGTGATAGGTTCATGTGGTGGATGCATGCTTGCACACTAGTCTTCCCCCCATCACCTGCAGTGGCTCCTATTCTGCTGATCCTCTTCGCAGTTCACTGCATCCAACCAGGACAGACATTAAAGTAAAATTAAGTATGAACTGCATTGTGACCTGGGGAATACACACAATTCTAACCCATCTACTTCCCTTCTTTCTGTAAATGACATTACTCAAGTAACATAAAAAATTCAAAGTGTTGATCATCATCTACTTTTTAAAAGTTGTTATTAGTACCCCTAATTTCATTATACATTTTCTTACTTATGGCATTTTAATATGTTCCATAATAAGCCATAAATGTAAAGCTGTTCCCAAAAATTTCCCTCAAGTACATATAAAAGTTTTATACTCCTCTTTGCTGCTTAGCTGAGTTTACAGCTTACCTTTTCTTTCTCTTTATAACCATGATCATTTTTCTTTGGGTCACAATCAATAGTCTACAAAAATGAGTCACCATATTTGCACCAATCTCTACAATCCCAGAGCCTCCCTTTTTTTTTTTTTTTTTAGTTCTTGTTTCTTCTTTCTTTCTTCATGTCACTTATATTATCCCTGCTGTAGGAATTTACCTAATCTTTGTATTATTATCTCCTATTGGAATAAAGCCCATTAATTTCTGAGTTTACCATCAAAACCAAAGATGGAATCATCCTCCCACTGTTAGAATCAGTTGATAGTCCTAACATTTAAAAAATAAATCTTTAGATATTCAGCATCTGGATTTTTCTTACATAGTCAAAATAAATTTGTTAGGGGTATTTACATTTGCATAACTGACATGAAAAGAGTTTAATAAATGTGTAAACTCTGCGTATTTAGTGCCTAAACTGTTAGTGTGGGGAAATGCTAACACTTTTATTAAACAGTTCCTAGAAGTGAATGTATGAATGTATTGAAAGAAGGTAGAAAAATTACACATGCACTTTAGGTATTTCTGGCAGGGATATCTCCACCAAACAAACAAACAAAACAAAACAAAACAAAAAACGGTACACATATAGAAATTCAAGGAAGCAAATATCAAAATGAAGAAGACTTTTTTTTCTATTCAATGGGGAGAAGAGAGTGAATTAATTATTCAGGTATTATGGCTATAATGGAGTTAGTCATTGAAATACATGAATGTGGGTTTTTTCCCTTTCCACATTGGTGTCTGTAGTGGCTATTTGCCAGAATGGTGGCAATATGACTTCCTATGTCTATGGACATTCCCATATCATAGTCCTTTCTCTCAGCATAGAGTCCTGAGTCCATCTCCAACATGTCATTGTCATATGGCTTAGACTGAACCAATCAAACTACCCATACAAGTCTGGATTTGGAAGAGATTAATATGCAGATAGAATGTTCCACATGGAATCCATGTTTTGGGAGAATTTTATGATTGTGGACAAAAGCCATGGAGTTTGTTTGTTTTTAGTTAACTGACTTTATTTTTAAGGTCAGTTTTAGTTTCGCAGCAAAATTGAGCAGAAAGTACAGAGTCCCCATATAGCCCCTTGCTCCACACACATATATAGCCTCCCCCTATCATCATCCCACACCAGAAGGGTTCATTTGTTCCACTGATGAACCTACATTGACACATCATCACCCAAAGTCCACAGTTTCCATTAGGACACACTCTTTGTGTTGTACATTCTATGGGTTTTTACAAATGTACCCACCCTTTACAGCTTCATACAGAATAGTTTTACCACCCCAAAACTCACCTGTGCTCCACCTATTTATCCCTCCCTCAGTCTAAATTTCTGGAAACCAACACTCTTTACTGCCTCCATAGTTTGCCTTTTCCAAAATGCCATATAATTAAAATCATATATTATGTAGTCTTTTCACATTGACTTCTTGCACTTAATAGTATATTTTTAAGTTCCTTCCATGTCTTTTGTGACTTGATCGCTCATTTCTCTTTACTACTGAATAATATTTCATTGTATGGGTGTAGCAGAGTTTATGTAGCAGAGTTTATTTATCCAGTCTCCTGTCGAAGGACATTTTGGTTGCTTCCAAGTTTTGGCAATTTTGAAAAAAAGCTATTAAAACATCCATGTGCAGGTTGTGTGTGAGCATATGTTTTCAACTCATTTGGGCACATTCCAAGGATAGCAAGTGATGGATCATATGGCAAGACTATGTTTAGCTTTGTAAGGAACTGCCAAACTATTCATAAGTGGCTGTGCCACTTTGCATTCCCACCAATAACGAATGAGATTTCCTGTTGTTCCACATCCTTGCTTTCATTTGGTGTTGTTAGTGTTTTGAATTTTTACCATTGTAATAGGTGTGTAGTGGTATGTCATTATTATTTTAATTTGCAATTTCCTGATGAGGTATGATGTTGAGCATCTTTTCCTATGTTTATTTTCCATCTGTATATCTCCTTTGGTGAGGTATTTGTTAAAATCTTTTGCCTGGGTTATTTAGTCAAGTTGTCTGTTTTCTTATTGTTGAGTTCTAAGAGCTCTATGCATGCTCTGGATAACAGTCCTTTATCAGATATGTCTTTTGAAAATATTTTCTCCTAACCTGTGGCTTATCTTCTCCTTCTCTTGACAGTCTTTCACAGAACAGAAGTTTATAATTTTAATGAGCTCCAATTTAATTTTTTCGCTTAAGGAGCAGACCTTTGGTTTCATACCTAAAACAAAAATCATCTCCAAACACAAGGGCATCTAGATTTTCTCCTATGTCATGTTCTAGATGTTTAATAATTTTGTGTTTTACACTTGGCCTATGATACATTTTTTTTTTTTTTTTTTTTTTTTTTTTTTTTTTTTCCTTTGGTATGCGGGCCTCTCACTGTTGTGGCCTCCCCCGTTGCGGAGCACAGGCTCCGGACGCGCAGGCTCCGGACGCGCAGGCTCAGCGGCCATGGCTCACGGGCCCAGCCGCTCCGCGGCATATGGGATCCTCCCAGACCGGGGCACGAACCCGTATCCCCTGCATCGGCAGGCGGACTCTCAACCACTTGCGCCACCAGGGAGGCCCTATGATACATTTTGAGTTAATTTTTCTTGAAACGTGTAAGGTCTGTGTCTAGATTTTTTTTTTTTTTTTTTTTTTTTGCTTGTGGATACCAGTTGTTCCAGAACTATTTGTTGAAAAAGATTATCCCTTCTCCCATCATACCCACTCTAAGAAGAGTTGTACATTACCTCTCTCTTTCCTGAGGCTGAGATATCACAGAAAGTCACTATCTGAGATCAGGCTCAGTTTCTTAATAACTGTGTGCTCTTAGCCAAGACAATCAATCTCTCTGTGGCTCAGTTTTCTTACCATTTAAATTTCAGTGACAGTTTTAGACTCGCTGTATTGTTACATCTATATCTACAAACAAATATAATACTCTACAAGTATTACAATCACAGTGGAAGAATTTCCTAGTGAAGAGAGAAACATGTGACAACGTCTTTCTTCAAACTAGCTAAGGATGCATCTTTCATTTCCTATTTAATAGTGGTAACTTACTTATATATAAATTCAGAAAATTTTTAGAGAACATTCTTGGTATAATTCTCCCCTTCTCTCTGTTATTTCTATTTCTTGATCATGTCCATATTATTACCTATTTCAAATGCTGTACTGCAATTGGTTTTCTTACATCATAGTGTCATCTGCTGGATTGTGAGTTCTTGGAGAACAGAAGTGGTGTTTTAATTATCTTGACATATTCTAAGCTTAACAAGCTGCCTGTCTTATAGCAAGTACTCAAAACTATTTGCTGAATTGAACCTCCTGTTAATAAAGTTTATTTTCTCTTATACATAATTTTAGAACTATGAAAGTATAGAATGAAGGATATAATGTAATTTGTTATTCCTCCCATTCATCCCAAAAATATGAATTGACCCCCTTCCACTGTTCTGTGCTAGGCAAGGGGACCTGGTGTCATAATTCACACAAGCAGCTTCTAGTCTAAATACAGGATTGGGGTGAGGGAAGCACAGACAGGCAAAGGAGTAATTTCAAAATAAATTGGTAAGATTTAGGTTAAAGTTAAGTATAAGATGCCACAGAAAAACAAATGAGGGGTTGCAGTCACTAAAAATACAAATTAATATTGTAAGATCTCTCCTTCTTAGATTATTTCATTGAATTGAATTGAAGTCCAAAAAAAACCACAGGGTTATTGTTAGTAGACTCAGGTCCTACCTAAGTGATTCAAAACATCCAGTCAGTTAGTTTAAAGTTATGTGCACTATTTGGTTGAAACCTCTTAGCCTTACATAGCTCCCTTAGATAATGTGATAACAAGATATGTATACCTATATTCTTCCACATATATTATTACCTTTTGAAAACCTCTAGAGTTTGGAAGACATTTGGGAAACTCAAGTACATGTTCAGTCAGGAAACTTTCCTTTCATCTTCTGTGACTTTGCTAGGTTTCACCCCTCATAAAACAAGTGTTTTCTTCTTAGTGTTTCGTTTGAGACCAGCTTTGAACATTCTGGTAAGCAAATATCAATGAGAAAGGACAGATGACACCACCCCTTGCTAGGAGGCACTGTGTTAATCATTTCCTCTCTGGTTCACTAGTTGGATGACTAGAAGTAAGCTGATTCCAACAAGCTGCCCTCAGTTACCCTCTGAAAATACTTGACATTGCTGATTGTCCCTTTAGGACTAGTAAAACAGTCCTTTCTCTTCCCTTGAAACTATCTAGGTTTGATCAGCTCTTAGCTATTTAAAATCAGATAGAAGTGGGTGTATACATCATCAGCTACTTGGATAGTAGAGTCATACACATGAATCAAATTAGCAACTTAATAAGAACAGGGGGGCATGAGTCTGGGGTGCTAAGTGCCCAGGTGAAGTAATGTTAATTAAAACGTTACTGCAAATTGTGATCACATTCAAAAATGTTCCAGGTGACAGTGTTTGGAATGTTAAAACCTTACTGGCAAAACAAAAAAGCATGACTTGTATGATAACTAGAGTAGTGACAGTTATGGAAATCACAGAAAGGCAGTGAGATCATTGCCCAATTTGAGGAGAATTGATTTTTGTTTGCATAAAGTATCTTTCCATCAAAAGTCTAATCTTTGCTACTTTGGCAAATGAAAGAACTCACAAGTTATATATTTTTTTCTTTCTTTTAAGGACATCAAATGAGACACAGAGGAATGAGAATTTGCTCCAGATCAAACTTGAATGAAGCCACTTTTTGAGTAGTGAACCCTCAGAATGGGACCCCAATAGCGGTTGGATCATTTTCTCCTTTATTCCATAAAAAAAGAACTCCATTATGAAGACAGGTTGAAATAGATTTTAAATTGTCATTGTCACAGTTGTCACCTATAACTCATGTGTAGAGAACCATTTTGTGCTAGAACCTAAAAATGATGAATATAGCTTTCATCTCTAATAAACACTGACCAAAATCTCTCCCATCATGGCTATCATCAAAAGGAGGTACAGTTAAGACAGAAATGGAACACAAATGATGTATTACTTTTACAAATATGCAATGAATAAACTTTGGGACTGTTCTTAATAATAAATATTTATTAATAAGAGCATCTAAATGAATATGAAAGACATAAAAAAGTATAAAAAAATAATTTGACTCATGCAGCACTTTTATAAAAGGTGAATATAATGTAATTAGTCCATGAGCTTTAAAGGGAAATGAGCTGTGAGGGGACAGCTAGTGAGGGGACAAGATGCCAGAGGGTCACTACCCACTCAGCGTCACAGCTGTATTGCTGGATTGTTGGGCTCCTGTAGGCTTGGTCTGGCTCACATTTCTCCTGGTGGACTTGTCTATTGTTCGGACTGCTTTTTTCACCCATTCAACATGTGGATCAGCACAGACTTTAAGGCCACGTCTGGTAATAAATCTGCAGTGCAAAGAAAAAATAGACAAAGTTAGTCACATCCTCAAAGCCTTGGGACCAGAAGTTAAGATCAGATCATATATAAGAGATCTTGTGCAGAAATGACTGGACAAAGCAGTTTTTCAGATTCAGGAAAACATAAATGAAAATCTTTCTTCTGCAATCTATTTTCCCATAAAGGAGAAGTAGCTCCAGGTAATACCCAGATCCCTGGTTCAGCATAAATTGCAGGCTCCTTTTCTCATCATTGCTACCAGGTGATGTAATTAAACTGGACATTTGAGGTTATCTAGTCCAATTATTACATATCATCTTCTTTTTCAAATCTAAAGACACTCATCTTAGTTTCTGGACAAAAGGGGATTTCTTTATCCTATTTTGGGAGGTAAAGTTGCAATTGTGTGTTGGGAAGAGTTGCTATTCTGAAGATGAGATCCTGGAAAGAGAATGGTACCATGTAGGCTAGTTGTTGACACTATTCCTCGAGATATGGCAACTGATAAAATATGGCACTCTACTCCAGCCCACCATAAAGGCAGAGGAAGGCAGGGAAGGGGAAGGATGGGAAGGGAGGTATCCCACACCAGTGTGTCTCTATGGTCAAATCCTGATCTGAACCAGCCAGCTCTAAACCTAACCCTCGGGACTGAGCATATGATTCATCTGGTTCCCAGTTAGATTCTTCTGCTAAGATAAAGTAGAAAGGAGGGTGATATTCTTCACTTGGTTGCCAATTTTTTGTCATAAACATTGTTTGGGACTACATAAAGGCATGGTTAATATGGAAAAACAAAAGGACTATTGGTTACATTGAGGTTTTCCTCCTTGTTGACATTTTTCCTGAGGAGGGCAGCATTTCTATATACTGTGTTCCATCAAGCCCAGATTTGGGAGAGAGAAACTCACATCACTGCTTTCATGGAGCCCTCCTTGATGGTGTAGGTCTTGATGTTTTTAATTGGCAGTCGCTGGGTAGTCAGACTCACACAGATGGTCTTTTCTAGAACTTCACTCCCCACACCTAGCAAAGAAAACCATGCAAATAAAAATAAGTTATAGTTTCTAATACTATAAATGTTTGAATGTTATAAATAAAACAACAAAGAGTGACATGATAAAGAATAATTTGGGAAAGGAACACTAAATATGGGAGAGGTAGATCATTTTTGACTGAATAAATAAAGGCATTCTCATTTTAAAGAGTAAAATGTAAAATATGTGAAACAAGTAGTTCATAAAGTACTCCTCCTCAATAGAAATGGTCCAGGGGATTGAACATTTTAAGTGTAGAGAATATCTTACATTAGAGAAGGGAAAATTACTTGGAAGAGTGAATAATAGTAAGGGTTTTCTGAAATCTAAAAAGGATTTCTAAGTGCTGATTTCCTCCTAAGTTGAAGAGACTGATATTTGCTTCTCAAGGAAGCAAATATTCTCAGAGATTATTATTTCTCAGAGAAATATTCAGCAAAAAAGCATCTAAAATAATAGCTGATGATGACAAAATTCGAGCTACAGTGTTGCTCATATCAGAAGCCTTTCTATAAAGATGAAACTGAGCAGAAAGTATTCACTAACATTGCTCTTTATCTCTCCTTCTCTCCATCACACAATATCCAGTCTGTACATTCTTAACCCTCTACATTTGCCTATTTATTTATTTACTTATTTTTTATTTTTTTGCCAATTTATTTTTAATGCTGAACTATCTCTGAACCCAGTGAAAGAAGGAAATACCCAAGTGTCTACAGTCTTCCTCAGTCTTCTTTCCCTTACCCGTACATGGGTTTCCACCAAATGGCAGAATACTGTCTTAGACAAATGCCAGCCAGCCATGGTTAAGACAACATTTGGCCTAAACTTTTTGCTTCATCAATATTTTTTTATTTGGGGCACAATTTCAGGGAGTTCCAGACATTGCCATCTCTATTTATGGACACCCTTGGCACCCCTGATCAGCTTCAGATATTCCACTCTAAGTAATAAGTCTACGGATTAGGAAGTTGAAAGGAGAGTTAACTGAAACACTAATTATACCCAAAGGATATTCCCTCTTGTTGCCAGAGACACAAGGAGAAATACACTCTAACCAGCTGGGAAATAATGATCCTTTAAGAAACATGTGTAGAATGCTCAGGTAAGCCTCAGTGTAGTTAAGTCTCATCTGGGTATGTCTTGTAGGTTTATTTGATTGTATATAAGACGTTAATATTTGTTAGCACTTATGGTCTCTTATAAACTCAAGAAATTGATCATCAGTGGGAACAACATTCATAGAAGTAATAATAGACTCTCCTACACAATTAAAGGTAATATTGATTTCCTGGTATGAAGGTATGAGCTACTAGTCATTTTTGTTTTCATACAAAACATTGATTTCCTTCAGAACGTACACCCTCTAGCTCATTACCGCATTGTGAAGTGTCAAAATTTGGAGGATTTTCAAGATCAATACTAAACAGGCAAAAGCTTCAAAGTTGTCATCACCATTCCACAGCTAACATTAATCAAGAAGTTAGGACTTGTGTGGAAACCTGATAAGTGATCATAAGATTTATTTCATTTTAATCCCAGGTAAGTGTATCGGTTATTACATTCTTCTTATAGATAAGTAAGCACAGGCACAGAGAGGTGAAGTAATTTACCCCAAATCACCCAACTATAAAAAATAGGGGCCCAGATTGTAACCAAGTTTTATCTTTGAAATCTACAAAGTTTCCTAGAGTCAAATTATTCCCATTTTGCACATGGGAAGCCTGAGGCTTAGCTCAGAGAAAGTATACTCCAGTCAAAGCCTGAGTCAAAACCAAAATGTGTGGCCACTGCCTGCATATGTAGATGCTCCTTATCTCATAAATAAGCTTTTGACTTACCTTCCACAGTGTATGCAGCGAGACAGCAGATCCCGAGGAAGGCCAGGATGAGAAGTCTCATGGCTGAGGTCCTGATGAGCTGTGCAGCGAGAGGCTGAGGAACTGATCCTTTCAGTCTCCTTTATTCCTCCAGTGATCAGCGCACTTCCTGTGGTGAGAAGGGGCTTTCAAGGTGGTTGTGGAATCACGGAAAGTCTTTGCAATACTGATGCTTTCTTTGGTTGAAAAAAAGAGTTCCTTTGTCCCCACTCATACTAACCCAACACCTTGTGGCCTTTTCTCTTCCTCCTGTGGTTAATATGTCCGTGAAACCAAATATGTGCACAAAAGAAACAGTTGTCTCATCTCCTGCCACCATTCTAAATTCAAACCTTCCACTGCATACATACCCCAAGGCCATGCCAGTGTCATGGCCCAGGACAGGGACAGTGTAAAGGAAACAAGGTGGAGTGGTCCCTGTGGTCCATCTCCCCCACCTGCCTCATGTAACATCAGCTGTGACATGAGGCTTCCACCACTGTGGATCCTAAGCCCAGTGACGCCTTAGGGAGGTGAAGGGATGCTGTTGCTTCCCTGAGCTCCTCACTCCTCTGCCTTAATCTTCTTATTTCTCTCCTCTGTCCTCATTCAAGTGATCCCCTTTCTTTACACCAGCCTCCCCACATACCCAAGAAACATTTCAATAATGATGATTGGAGCCTGTCTATATGCACAAGTTTGCCTTATTTTAACTTAATACATACCTTTTTAAAAGATTTTGAGAAGTTGTCCTCAGAAAAACTTTATTTTGGAAAAAAGAAAAAGGAAATTATCTATAATCTTACCATTCTGTTTTCATTTTTAATGTTTTTCAATGAGTATCTATCGGTATATATATGTTTTCAGAGTTGAGACAATTATAAAGACTAATTTTACATCTATGTATATATGCTGCCATGTTTCTTCATAGTCTTCATGTTTCTACTCTAAATAAACACATACACAGGCACTTAAACCATTCCCTTATAACTTATTGTTATATAGACCACATCTGTAAGGTAAATTTTGATTAATTACACTGAATCTTTTGTTTTTAATCACCAGACGTAGGATTACTGGCAAAATCATATGATTATCTTTATAACTCTTGCTACATATTGACATATATACTTCCCAAAATGTAATTTCTATTTGCAATTCTTCCAGAAGGGTTTCAGTGTATCGGCTACAATACAACCTATCTGGCACTCAATTTGTTGTTCTTGGTTTTTGTCTTGTTTTATTTAACGTAAGTATCTATAAAATGCATTTATTAATTATGTGTGTAGCTAAAAGGTTTTGTCATTACCATTCAGGGATATGAAAATAACATTCTGATTAAATATATGTATAGCTAAAAGTTTTGCCATTGCTATTAAGGATATGAAAACTAATTCCTATATTTCTATAAAAATTATAGGTTAACCTCTAAGATACTTTTCATTAATGGCATTTAATTTTCCACCCAGATTTTACTCAGATATTCAAATAGCTTTTTAGTTATCTCCACGTGGCTACACTGTCAGTTCTTAAACTTTGAACACATCTTTCTACTCAAAATGCTTCTCCTCCTATTACACATTGACATCGAATAATGTGTTATCTACTATTCAATTTCCAAATAGAGATTACTTGGGTCATCTTAGACTCATTGCTAGCCACCCATATGTTGTTCTCAACCAAGTTGGACTAAGTATACCTTCAAAGTAGCTCTTCTGTATGTCTTCTCCTCTCTCTCCACACTGCTCAAGGCAAGACCCCATCACTCCTTGTTAGGACTACTGCAGTAAACCAACTGATTCCCCAGGCTTGGGTCTCCTCTGTTTCCAATCTATTTTCCACAGCAATGCCAGAGTAATCATTCTAAAGTCTTGATCTAATCAGGTTGTTTTCCTGCTGAGAACCTCTTTGCTAATTCCCATTGCCTACAGGATTCATTCATTGTCATATATAAAGGTGTTCAAGATATAACACTGCTTCTTTTAAGACTCATTTTCCACCACTCATGCACATGATCCAAAACCTCTAGCCTTAATAAAAGTCTGTGCAGTCAACCAAATGGGCCATCCTCTCTTCTATTCCCAATATATTGCTTCCGTTTTCTGGAATGCCCATTCCAGCTCCCTACATAATTATTTGTAAACTCATCCCCTTTCTACAAGTTTTCCTGAATTCTCTAGATACAATTAAGTTGTGCCATCTTCTATGCTCTCTTGGAACTTTCTAGCCACCACTGTTCTATCACTAATCTCATTTTTATTTTCCTACTCAATTACCTTTCCACATCTCCCACTAGATGGCAGGCTCCTTGAGAGCAGGTATTTGCCTCAGTGCTGTCTGGATCTCTGGCACTAGCAGAAAGTTTGCTATGTAGTGGACGCTCACCAAATGGTTTCTGAATAAACGAATTCTTTTCAAAAGACCAACATTATAATATTGTACATTAAGTAAAGGATGAACATCTAAAAACATAAAGCCAGAAGACTGTGCCTATGTCTTCCTCTCCTGTTTATAGTCAAATAGACAAATTGACCAATGGCTGAATTTTTACTTAGCATATTGAAATGGAATTTCTTACACTCTGAGAATGAATTATTCATTTCAATTGTTCAAAGCATGCACTACAGTCTCTAATGGAGAAGAGCTAAGTAACCAACAAAAAAGTAGAAACCTATTGCAAAATGGGCATAATCTGCTAATGTGGACGTTGATTGACAACCAGTTGAAAGATATTAGAACAAATTTTTCTCATCCTTGACTCCTCTCTTTCTCTTACATGCCACACCCAATCTGTCAGAAAATACTGTTGTCTCTCTGTCTTCAAAATACAATCTAAACCATTCTCATCACCCCAAGAGACCCAACTCCAAGCCACCCTCACTTCTCACCTGGATTAGCAGATTCATGCAACAGCCTCCTAACTGATTTTCCTAATTCCTCCCTTATTTGCTTTTGGTCAATTTACCACCCTGGCAAAGGTAATCATTTCAAAATGTAAGTAATATGTTACCTCTCTGCTCAAAAATCCTTCAATGGAGCACATTTTCATGAGTGAACAACAAAGTCTTTTTTTTTTTTTTTTTTTTTTGCGGTACGCGGGCCTCTCACTATTGTGGCATCTCCCGTTGCGGAGCACAGGCTCCGGACGCGCAGGCTCAGCGGCCATGGCTCACGGGCTTAGCCGCTCCGCGGCATGTGGGATCTTCCCGGACCGGGGCACGAACCCGTGTCCCCTGCATTGGCAGGCGTAATCTCAACCACTGCGCCACCAGGGAAGCCCCTCTTTTTTTTTCTCTAAGTATTGTTTAATATATTTAGATGTTTTGCTCTATGTTAATCACTTGAGCCTAGAGTAAAGGTTAAAGGGCAAAAGTATTAAAAATTAATATAGCCACCATAATTTGTTAATGATACACAATATAAAAAAGAGGAAAATTAAGGCATCAAAAACATAAAATGGAGTGGGGATTAAAATGGATAGAGTTTTTGCATGCACACAACGTTATGTTGTTACAGCAGGCTGCTATATTTGTCAGATGTTTATGTAAGCCTCATGATAACCACAAAACAAAAACAGTATATACACAGAAGAAAAGAGACAGGGATCAAAGCATATTACTATAGAAAACCATCAATTCACAAATAAGTTCAACAACAGAGGAAAAAAGAAACAAGGAGACTACAAAATAACTAGAAAACAATTGAGATGGTATTAGTAAGTCCTTAATTATCAATAATTACTTTAACTGTAAATGGATTAAATTCTCCAATCAAAAGGCCTAAAGTGACTAAATGGGTTTTTAAAAAAGACCCAAGTACATACTGCCTACAGAGACTCATTTCATTGTTAAGGACACAAATCAGCTCAGAGTAAAGGGATGGAAGAAGATATCCCATGAAAATGGAAACCAAAAGGGAGCAGGGCTAGCTATACTTATATTTAGAAAAAATAGACTTAGGTCAAAAACCATAACAACGTGACAAAGAATGTTATTTGTCTAGAATGTAATGACTGTAAATATACACAGTCTTTACAAGGGTTTACAAGTACCTCCATGACCTATGTTCTCATCTCCCATTTACTCTCTGACATCATCTCCTTCTACTCTCCACCCCCCTTCTTTCTCCACTGCAGTCACAATGACCTCCCTGGTGTTTCTCAGACATGTCAGCATGCTCCTGCCTTCAGGTCTTTTCACTTGCTGTTTACTTCACCTGGTATTTTCTTCCCTCAGACATAAGTGTGGCTCAGTCCCTTACCAACTTCAATTTTTTGTTCAAATACTGCTTTCTTATTGGGGCTTTCCTGACCACCCAATTTAAAAGTGCACACACATACCAATTCTGATATCACTTGATTTCTCTTTGCTGCTCTACTTTCATTCATAGTACCTAGCACCTTCTAATATAACAATAATTTACTTTTTTATTATCCATCTTTTTCCTGGAATTGTTTGCCTTTTTCATTTCCTCAGAGTCTAGGACAATGCCTGGCATAAAGAAGGTGCTGAATTAATATATACATGCTAAATGTAAATATATTAGAATGCATAAGTGTATGAGTGTGTGAGAAGTCATATGATCACATAAAATATTTGTACCTGCAAAGACTAGTACTCTGGAAGATCAGTACCATTTATATATGTGTGACCACAGAGTAGAATGGTAGAATTTTTTTTGAAGGAAAAAATTCTTTTTTGAGGGAAGAAAGTATAACTATGAAGAGTGAAGGTAAGAAAACTCAATACATTTTCTCTTTTCTTTTTACTGTATGGGCTGAATATTTTGATTCATCTGAAAAGAAAATTAATTCATATTTTATCATATGTAATATGTAATTCACATAAAAATTTCTTCTTCTGTAGAATGAATGTTTGTATAATATTCCATTTTTCTATCAGATAATTTATTTTCTTATTGATGTGTATGATTTTTTTATGTATTTCCATTCTAAGTCTTTGTCTTTTGTACGTGTTGCAAATATTTTTTCTCAGTTGGTAGCTTATCTTTTCACTTCCTTTATGATGTCTCTGATGGGCAAAAAAAAATTAATACCAATGTAATCAAATTTATCTATATTTTATTCTATGGTTAGTACGTTTGTGCTTTAATAAATTATTTTCTCCCCCAAAGACAACAAAACTTACTCCACTGAAAGTTTTAAAGTCATGTATTTGACACTTAAATTTTTAACATTTCTAGTGGTTATTTCTGTCTGTAGTGTGAGATAGAGATCCAAATGCATTTTTTTCCTCTTTAGATAACTGAATTTTCTAGCTCTGGTTTTGAATAGTTCTTCCTTTTCCCACACTACCTGTCACATATTAAAGTTCCACATACATGTGCATCTCTTTCAAATTCTCTGTTGCATTGGTAAATCTATCTATCCTTGACTCATACCATTCTATTACTATTTAATTACTATAGGCTTATAATTTAACCTTAATTTCTAGTAGGGCAAACCCCCTTTCCTTAATCTGTTTCTTCAGAAGTGTCTTGGCTTAAGCTCACTGGTGATCATGAAAATGTAAATCAAACCACAGTGTGACCCCACTTTATTCCCATTCAAATGGCCAAATTAAGTCTGATAGTATATTGTGATGGCAGGGATATGGAGCAACATGAATTACTCATGGCATTAGAAATTGGTACAACACTTTGAATAGCAGTTTGGCATCATCGTGTAAAGCTACACATTTGCATACCCTGAAGCTCCAGAACTTCCACTCCTAGATGTATACTTAGAGAATATCAAAAAGAAGGAGCACATAGATAGGAGTTATTTGAAATGCTCAAGTTATCTGAAATGCTAAGTGGGAGGTAGATTACTAGTGGAAAATTACACAACTTAATTAATTGTATAAAAGAAGGTCACATGCAGACCAATGATGGTAACCTATAATTCCATAACTCAGATTGGACTAACTGCTATAATAAGCAAACAAAACTCTCACTGGCATAACATCAAAATAAAAAAAAAATAGTTTACCATTCACTCACACAAAAGTCAGTGCAGAAGTGCCTAGCAAATTGTCTTTCTTAAGGGCTCTTCTCCAAAATGTGACTCAGGAATCTAGTCTGTTTGTACCTTGGAGCAAAACTATCCCTTACATCCTGGGAGTCCTTTTCTTCCAGCTTCAGAAAGGAAAATGAAACAACACGAAAAAGCACACCTACTCTTTAATTATTTTGATCTGGAACTGACATTTTTTCTTCGGTCACATTTCACTTGTAAGAACCAGTTATCTGGTCCCATCCTAGAAGCAAGGACAGAGGGGAAGAATAGGGTGCGTCTGGGAAATGTGATCTAGATCTGTGTTTGGAAAGAAGAGCAGTTAAGGTCTAGCATGCCCTGCCTCAGCCATACAACTGTGATTAATCCAATTGTGCAGCTACAGTTCTGGTTATTTTTATCCATAGTAAACAAGTTTATTATTCTTCTACCATTTCCTTTCTATTTTTTTCTCACATTTTCATTAAAATATAATTAACATGCAGTACTGTATAAGTCTATGGTGCACAGAATAATGATTTGATCTACCTACACCCTGAAATAATTATTACAATGTTTAATGGACATCCATCATCTCTTATAGATGCAACATTAAAGTAATAGAAAAAAAATATTTTTCCTGTGATGAGAACCATTAGGATTTACTCTCTTAACAGCTTTCATATATACCAAACAGCAGTGTTCATTATATTTGTCACATTGTACATTAATCACTAGTACTTATTTACCTTACAGCTGGAAGTTTGTATCTTTCAACTACTTTCCTCCAATCTCCCCTCTCCCCACCCACCACATCTGGTAATGACAAATCCAATCCTCTGTTTTTAATGTTTGTTTGTTGGCTTGTTTGTTTTTGAAGTATAATTGACCTAAAAAACTATATTAGTTCCTTGTACACAACATAGTGATTCAATATTTTTATACATTTCAAAATAGTCACCATAAGTCTAGTTGTCACCATACAAAGACAGTACAAAATTATTGACTATATTCCCCACACTGTATATTTCATAACTGGCTCATTTATTTTGTCACTGAAAATCTGTACCTCTTAGTTTCCCACACTTATTTCTCTTCTCCTCTCACCTCCTTTCCTCTGAAACCCACCATTTTTTTCTCTGCATCTATCTCTGTTTCTGTTTAGTTATGCTTGCTCATTTGCTTTTTTTTTTTTTAGATTCCACATATAAGTGAAATTATACACTATTTGTCTTTCTCTGTCTGACTTATTTCACTTTGGATAATTCTCTCTAGGTCCATCCATGTGGTTGGAAATTGCAAGATTTCATTCTCTTAAGGTTCCATTTTTTAAAGGACAAAAATAAAAGAAAGATTACTGCAACTATTTTCTTTGAAACATAATTCCAGTATATTTTTCTTATACTGTACTTAATTTTTTCCCTAATTTAACATAGCTTTGTTATTTTTTTTTGGATAAAAACAGTATGATTATTGCAAAAAAAGTCAGACACTATAGAAAAAAAAATTTTAAGAAAAATTCACCCAAATCCCACTGCCCAGAGATAACCATTTAACCACTATTGATGTACCTTCTTCCAAACATCTCTCAGATAAATATGCCTACACATATATCACTTCACAGTCTTTTCACAGCATTCAATGGTTGTAGGTTTACTGTACATTTGCAATGTGTGAGGCTTTGTGCTAAGGACTCAAGGGTGTTAACCCATTTATGAATAACAATATTATAAATTAAGTAGAATTATTATATATATTTTATAGATGAGAAAATTGAGGCTAGGAGAAGTTAAGTAATCCACTCACAATCCCAAAGCTTAGTGATAACAGAGTGAAGATTCAAACTCAGATCTGCCAGATTCCAAAGCCTAAGCTTTTAAGCAGTGCCCTATGTTGTCAGATATTCTCTGATGCACTTGCAATTCCCTATTGATAGTCTCTAGGTTATTTCCTTTCTAAACCCCAGACCACACAGCAACAAGGATAGCCATGTTCTCATTCTCAATTGTGAAAAACTGAAAACTTTTCCGCTAAAATCAGGAACAAGAGAAGGTTGCCCACTCTCACCACTATTATTCAACAGAGTTTTGGAAGTTTTAGCCACAGCAATCAGAGATGAAAAAGAAATAAAAGGAATCCACATTGAAAAAGAAGAAGTAAAACTGTCACTGTTTGCAGATGGCATGATACTATACATAGAGAATCCTAAAGATGTTACCAGAAAACTATTGGAGCTAATCAATGAATTTGGTAAAGTAGCAGGATACAAAATTAATGCACAGAAATCTCTTGCATTCCTATACACTAATGATGAAAAATCTGAAAGAGGAATTAAGGAAACACTCCCATTTATCATTGCAACAAATAAATAAAATACCTAGGAATAAACCTACCTAAGGAGACAAAAATATCTGTATGCAGAAAGCTATAAGATGAAAGAAATTAAAGATGATACAAACAGATGGACAGATACACCATGTTCTTGGATTGGAAGAATCAACATTGTGAAAATGACTATACTACCCAAAGCAATCTACAGATTCAGTGCTATCCCTATGAAACTACCACTGGCATTTTTCACAGAACTAGAACAAAGAATTTCACAATTTGTATGGAAACACAAAAGACCCTGAATAGCCCAAGCAATTTTGAGAAAGAAAAACGGAGCTGGAGGAATCAGGCTCCCTGACTTCAGACTATACTACAAAGCTACAGTAATCAAGACAGTATGGTACTGGCACAAAAAAAGAAAGATAGATCAATGGAACAGGATAGAAAGCCCAGAGATAAACCCACACACGTATGGTCACCTTATCTTTGATAAAGGAGGCAGGAATGTACAGTGGAGAAAGGACAGCCTCTTCAATAAGTGGTGCTGGGAAAACTGGACAGGGACATGTAAAAGTATGAGATTAGATCACTCCCTAACACCATACACAAAAATAAGCTTAAAATGGATTAAAGACCTAAATGTAAGGCCAGAAACTATCAAACTCTTAGAGGAAAACATAGGCAGAACACTCTATGACATAAATCACAGCAAGATCCTTTTTGACCCACCTCCTAGAGAAATGGAAATAAAGACAAAAATAAACACATGGGACCTAATGAAACTTAAAAGCTTTTGCACAGAAAAGGAAACCATAAACAAGATGAAAAGACAACCCTCAGAATGAGAGAAAATATTTGCAAATGAAGCAACTGACAAAGGATTAATCCCCAAAATTTATAAGCAGCCCATACAGCTCAATAACAAAAAAATAAAATAAAAAAATTAAAATAAAAAATAAAATAAAATAAAAATAACAAAAAAACAAACAACCCAATCCAAAAATGGGCAGAAGACCTAAATAGACATTTCTCCACAGAAGATATACATACTGCCAACAAACACATGAAAGAATGCTCAACATCTTTAATCATTAGAGAAATGCAAATCAAAACTACAATGAGATATCATCTCACACCAGTCAGAATGGCCATCATCAGAAATCTAGAAACAGTAAATGCTGGAAAGGGTGTGGAAAAAAGGGAACACTCTTGCACTGCTGGTGGGAATGTGAATTGGTATAACCACTATGGAGAACAGTATGGAGGTTCCTTAAAAAACTACAAATAGAACTACCATGTGACCCAGCAATCCCACTACTGGGCATATACCCTGAGAAAACCATAATTCAAAAAGAGTCATGTACCAAAATGTTCATAGCAGCCCTATTTACAATAGTCCGGAGATGGAAACAACCTAAGTGTCCATCATCGGATGAATGGATAAAGAAGATGTGGCACATATATACAATGGAATATTACTCAGCCATAAAATGAAATGAAATTGAGTTATTTGTAATGAAGTGGATAGACCTAGAGTCTGTCATACAGAGTGAAGTAAGTCAGAAAGAGAAAAACAAATACTGTATGCTAACACATATATATGGAATTTAAGAAGAGAAAAAATGTCATGAAAAACCTAGGGGTAAGACAGGAATAAAGACACAGACCTACTAGAGAATGGACCTGAGGATATGGGGAGGGGGAAGGGTAAGCTGTGACAAAGCGAAAGAGAGGCATGGACATATATACAGTACCAAACGTAAGGTAGATAGCTAGTGGGAAGCAGCCGCATAGCACAGGGAGATCAGCTCGGGGAAAAAAAAAAAAGTGATCTAGCCAATCCACTATATTTTATGAATGGGAAAACAAATTACACTTAAGGATGCACACAGTTCAATGCATTTTGGGAAATGAATGCACCTCTGTGACTAGTACCACAAGATATAGAACATTTCTATTACCCTTCGTGTCCTTTCCCACTCAATCTTCTCCATCCCTAGGCCCAAGCAACTACTGATCTGCCTTCTGTCACTATAGATTAGTTTGCCTGTTCTAAATTTTATATAAATGGAAGTATACAGTGTGTAATCTTTTGAGTCTGGTTTCTTTTACTCAGCATAGTGTTTTCAAGATTCATTTACATTGTTCCATGCATCTGAAGTTCGTTTCATTTTATTGCTGAATAGTATTTCATAGCATGGATTTAGAACAATTTGTTTATCTAGTCACTTGTTGATGGACATTTGGGTTGTTTCTAGTTGTCGGCTTTTATTAATAAAACTGCTGTGAATACTCTTAAAAAGCAAATTGCAGTTATGAGCAACACCAACAAACATGCCTAGTCTGTCATAGCTCTTGGCAGGTCTCAGTGGAAGTCAGAAGAAAGACCATTACCAATAAAAAAAATGTGATGTATATGGGGAAAAAGATTAATGCATTTGTTTTTTTACTTTTCCAACTACACAAAACAGAGCCCCCATGGAAAAAGTACACAGCGATAGGTTCATGTGGTGGATGCATGCTTGCACACTGGTCTTCCCCCATCACCTGCAGTGGCTCCTTTTCTGTTGATCCTCTTCGCAGTTCACTGCATCCAACCAGGAGAGACATTAAAGTAAAATTTATTATGAACTGCATTGTGACCTGGGAAATCCACACAATTCTAACCCATCTACTTCCTTTCTGTAAAAGACATTACTCAAGTAACTTTTAAAACTTTCAAAGTGTTGATCATCATCTTTTTAAAAGTTGTGATTTGTACATGTAATTACATTATACAGTTTCTTACTTATGGTATTTTAATATCTTTCATAATAAGCCGTAAATGTAAAGCTGTTCCTGCAAATTTCCCTATAATACTTATAAAAGTTTTATACTCCCCTTTGCTACTTAGCTGAGTTTATTTACCTTTTCCTTCTCTTCATGACTGTGATTATTTTCCTTTGGTTCACAATCAATAGTCTACAAAAATGAGTCACCACACCTGCACTAACATCTACACTCCCAGAGCCTGCCCTTTTTTTAGTTCTTGTTTCTTCTTTCTTCCTTCATGTCATTTATATTATCCCTGCTGTAGGAATTTACTTAATCCTTGTATTTTTATCTCCTATGGAATAGCAAAGTCCATTAATTACTGAGTTTACCATCAAAATCAAGGATGGAATCATCCTCCCACTGTTAGAATCAGTTGATAGTCCTAACATTTAAAAAACATGTCTTTAGATATTCAGCATCTGGATTTTTCTTACATAGTCAAAATAAATTTGTTAGGGACAATTACATTTGCATAACTGACATGAAAGGAGTTTAATAAATGTGTAAACTTTGCTTATTTAGTGCTTAAAAAGTTAGTGTGAGGAAATGCTAACCCTTTTAGTAAACAGTTCCTAGAAGTGAATGTATTGAAAGCAATTAGAAAAAGTTACACGTTCACTTTAGGTATTTCTGGAAGGTATTTTGGTATTTCCACCAAAAAAAAAGTGCACGTATGGAAATTCAAGGAAGAAAATATCAAAGTGAAGAAGACTTTTCTTTTCCATTCAATGGGGAGAAGAGAGTGAATTAATTATTCACGTATTATGGCTATAATGGAGTTAGTCATTGAAATATATTAATGTGGGTTTTTTCCCTTTCCACATTGGTGTCTGTATTTGCCAGAATGGTGGCAATATGACTTCCTATTTCTATGGACATTCCCCTATAATAGTCTTTTTCCTCAACGTAGAGTTCTGAGTCCATCTCCAACCTGTCATTGTCATATGGCTTAGACTGAGCCAATCAAACTACTACTACAAGTTTGGATTTAGAAGAGTTCACTATGCAGATAGAAGGCTCCACATATCCATATTTTGCGAGAGTTTTATGATTGTGAACAAAAGCCTTGGAGTTTGTTTTTAGCTAACTGACTTTAAAAAAATTTTTATTGGAGTATTATTGATTTACAGTGTTGTGTTAGTTTCAGGTGTACGGCAAAGTGAATCAGTTATACATACAAATATATACACTCTTTTTTATTGGTTTTATCTTTAAGAGCAGTTTTAGTTTCACAGCAAAATTGAGCAGAAAGTACAGAGTCCCCATATATCCCCTTGCCCCCCACACATGTATAGCCTCCCCCTATCATCATCCCACACCAGAGGGGTCCATTTGTTCCACTGATGAACCTACATTGACACATCATCACCCAAAGTCCACAGTTTCCATTAGGACACAGTCTCTGTGTTGTACATTCTATGGGTTTTGATAAATGTACCCACTCTTTATAGCTTCATACAGAATAGTTTCACTATCCCACAACTCACCTGTGCTCCACCTATTTATCCCTCCCTCAGTCTAAATTTCTGGAAACCAACACTCTTTACTGACTCCATAGTTTGCCTTTTCCAAAATGCCATATAATTAAAATCATATATTATGTAGTCTTTTCACATTGACTTCTTGCACTTAATAATATATTTTTAAGTTCCTTCCATGTCTTTTGTGACTTGATCGTTCATTTCTCTTTATTACTGAATAATATTTTATTGTATGGATGTAGCACAGTTTATTTATCCAGTCACCTATTGAAGGACATCTTGGTTGTTTCCAAGTTTTGGCAAATTTGCAAAAAGCTATTAAAACTCCATATGCAGGCTGTGTGTGAGCATATTTTCAACTCATTTGGGTCCATTCCAAGGATCACAATTGATGGATCATATGGTAAAACTATGTTTAGCTTTGTGAGGAACTACCAAACTATTCAAATGTGGCTGCACCTCTTTTCATTCCCACCAATAACGAATGAGAATTCCTGTTGCTCCAAATCCTTGCCTTCATTTGGTGTTGTTAGTGTTTTGAATTTTTGCCATTCTAATAAGTGTGTAGTGATGTGTCATTATTATTTTAATTTGCAATTTCCTGATGAGGTATGATGTTGAGCATCTTTTCCTTTGTTTATTTTCCACCTGTATATCTCCTTTGGTGAGGTGTTTGTTAAGATCTTTTGCCTGGGTTATTTAGTCAAGTTGTTTTGTCTTAGTGTTGAGTTTTAAGAGTTCTATGTGTGCTTTAGATAACAGTCCTTTATCAGATATGTCTTTTGAAAATATTTTCTCCTAAACTGTGGCTTATCATCTCATTCTTTTGACAGTCTTTCACAGAACAGAAGTTTATCATTTTAATGAGCTCCAACTTAATTTTTTCTTTTAAGGATCATGACGTTGGTGTCATACCCAAAATAAAAAAAAAATCTCCAAACCCACAGTCATCTAGATTCTCTCCTATGTCATCTTCTATGTGTTTAATAATTTTCCATTTTCCATTTATGCCTATGATATGTTTTGAGTTAATTTTCATGAAATGCGTAAGGTCTGTGTCTATTTTCTTTTCTTTTTTCTTTTTTGCATGTGGATGAGCAGTTGTTCCAGAACTATGTGTTGAAAAGATTATTCTTTCTCCAATGATTTGCCTTTGTTTCTTTGTCAAAGATCAGTTGACTATATTTGTATAGATCTCTTTCTGGGCTCTTTTTTTCTTCCATTGATAAAATTGTCTATTCTGCCAATAAAACACTGTCTTGATTACTCTAGTCATGGAGTCACGATTGTGAGAACCCACCTGTAGGCAGTCCCACAGTGTAATTTGGTAATTATTCTTCAAAAGCATGTTCTATTGTTTGCAACCAAGAACTCACATGGAACAAATGATCTCCAAAGACAGTCAAATGTATTTTCTTGATAGTAAGTTGCCAAACAATTAGTTCTTTATTATTCTTCTTGAGCCAATATGATATAGATAAAAGAAATAGGATTTAAAAATCAACGGACCTGAGTCTAAGTTTTGGTTTTGCCTATGGCTAACTGTACAATGCTAGGAATCACCTAACTCTCCCAAATCTCTGTTTATTCTTCTGAAAATGGGAATAATTTCTGTGTCATAAGGTTATTTTTGAGAAGTAAGTGATAGTAATCAAAACATTTGACAGATAATAGAAATCCCTCATAAATGCTCTTTACATTTACTGTCTGCCAAGATGATCTTCTTACTCCAAAGTATTGTACTTAAAAGATAAGGTAAGGCTTTCTATTTGATTGAATGTACCAGCTTAGGAACACTGGTAACAATAGAGAAAATAATTGAATATTTTAAGGAAATACAAAACTTTTAGCATGAGTAAGCTGATTTTTTTAGTAGTAACAGCTCTATAATTTAAAAATAATAACCAATTATTAGTATAGCATTCAAACAAAAAAAAGGATCAATATATCTTGTGACTAAGGTAGATCCATATATGTTGCATGTTTAGACTAGGTATTGTTGGAAGACTTCTCTTATCTGTTCTAGTTAGTTAAGGATCTGCAGAAGTGGTATTTTTATAAGCAACAATAAGCTTATATGGTCTACTTATTTCTGTTGAAAAACAATTTTATTTTTTCTGTATTATATAAAGTTTAATTAATAGTAATTATAGAAAATTTTTTGAAAAACAGAAAAGCAAAAATAAAGGTAATATCATCTATAATTCTACTATCCAGGGATAACCATTCCCAGTGTTTAGGTGTCTATCTTTCCAGAATATTTCTTATGCATTTAGGTAGAGAGATAGATGACAAAAATAAGAATATACTATATATTCTCTTCCTAACCTGTTTCCTTTTCACCTAAAAATATTCATAAGCATATTCCACAGATACATAACTGCAACATTTTTAACGGCCATTGAGAATCTCTTAAATGCATGTAACAAAATTTATTTAACTAGTCTCCTGTTGATGGATATTTAGATAAGTTTAATGAGAGAGTGGGGGTTATTACCAAAACTGCAATAAACATCATTTCCCATATATCTTTGTGTACTTGACCAATCATTTCTTTAGGCAAATTACCAGAAGCACAGCTTCCAGGTTACATAAATGGTATCCACTGGTCTTAGCATCACCCTCATCTGTGGAGGAGCATCATTATACTCCCAGAATCCACTTCAGTTAAAAGGAATAAAAATAAGTCTGGGGTTCTTTTTGATAACGTAGCACAAAATAATGGTAGAAGTGACCCTACTAACAGCACTAGCACTGCTGCTGAAGCCTGGTTATTCATTTCTTCATCCTAAGAGAATAGCAATGATGCTATTAACAGAGTATCATACCACGGCTGCTGTTTTCTTATCAGATCTCTGTGTGTGTGTGTGTCTGTTTCTCTGTCTCTCTCGCTTTCTCTGCCCCTTGAAGTATGTATGCACGAATATACTACCCATAAAGCATAGTCTAATCCACAGTAGGTCTATGTGGTTTGTTGAAAGTAACCAAAAGTTCAGTGAAATTTCGTCACCAGTGGTGATGAATACTTTCAAAACCATTAGTCCTTAGACTCAGACCACCATCAGATATTCCTCAGAGGCTAAGCTTAGTCATATTCACAAAACTTTCTCCAGTCACTGCTTGTTGTCTCTAAAATCAGGCAATCCAGATTACTTTTCTCAATTTATCTGCTTTCTCCATATGTTTCCATGAATTCTGATACTAGGCTACTTAAGCAGAAGTTAAAACAAACTGTTCAGTGCAAAAATTTGCTTTTTGAAATGACAAGTGGGAAAAGAATTAGAGGATGCACTTTCATTAGGCATGGGAACAGGTAAATGTAGGGATTTAATAATCTTTCACTACAAAAGTCCTGCACTTAGATCTCCTGAAAAATGTAGCAGACTTAAAACACAAAAGAAAAATATTTCCCTAATTTATACTCTTCTCTGCCAAAAACTGGTTCAGAAAGACAATGAACATAGAATCACTATGGAAAGTTACCAGGACAGAATTTCCATTCCAAAGTTCCACAGAAGCAAATTTCCTTGTGGGCATCCTGTAAAAGATTATAAATTTGTATTTGAACATATACTAGAGTTTATGATAAGAAAATTTCTATGGACAGGTTTATGCCCAAGAAAATAATATTCATGGACAACCACAGAACTTGAGCATGAGCAAATGTTTCTTCATAGCTCAAAATGAAATGGTTGAAAAAGCTGGGAGTGTTTGGACCAAAGCAGAGAGATGCTAAGGAAGACAGACTGATCTTTACCTATTGGCAAAGGATTGCTTGTAATCATATGTTCCACTGGATCAATCTAGAGTGCGTGGGAAGAAAGTACCAGAGGAGAATCATCAAGAAAACTGGTATGTCTACTTTAGGAGGAGTTTCTCACCCTAGAGGTGTTAAGTACAAGCTGACAATGTTTACAGAAGGTACTATAATGTGGAGCCATTTAATCAAGCAGTTCAGACCAGGAAGTCTATTGAAGTTGTAGAACCAAGTGTGTAGTTTCAGACCCCAGAATACCCAGTTTACACTATATTTAATGTAATATGATTTTATTTATGGAATATCTACCTCTGAGAAGTAATATACTGTAGTGGTTAAGGGCCAACTAGAATGCTGTATTCATAGCCAGATTGATCATTTGGTAACTCTGTGACCTTCAGTCAGTTACTGAATGCACTTAATCTGTCTGTGCTTCAGTTTCCCTATCTATATAAAATGAAAGTAATAATACTGATTACCATATGGCGCTGTTGCAAGAATTAAATGAGCTAGCACATGCAAATTACTTAGAATTGTTCCTGGCACAGATAAAGCATTCAATATATATTAGTTGATGTTATTAATATAATGCTAGTATTATGCAAAATGTTATGTACAAGAGAATAAAAGTTATTAAGAGAATATTTTAGAGTCATGTTATGTGAGGATAATTACCTACTTGATTCAGTAATGAAAGAGAAAACACTTGCTTTTGCTTAAATGACTCAATAACTGAATGGGAGTTTTTCCTGATTTACCTAGATACTTAAACCTTCCTTTTCATTTTTTTTTTTTCAGATTTTGCATTTGAACACAAAACACTGACCAAGCATATTCTGTTCCTAAATGATTTGTTGCTTTTTGAATAGGGATATTTAGAGAAGTGTGGGGCAGACACCAGATCTGCTGCTCTGCAGAACATAGTTCTGTATCAAGATTGGACTGAATTCCTTTGAGGTCTCCTCCAACCAGGGTTGCCAGATAAAACACAAGATTCCCAGTTACATCTGGATTTTAAATAAACAACAAATAATTATTAGTATATTTTAGATATTGTACAGACACACTTTTACTAAAAATTATTTGTCTGAAATTCAAATTTAATTGAGTATCTTGTATTTTTATTTGCTAAATCTGGCAACCCTACATCCAGCTGTGAGACCATGAAAGCTGTGATTCCCTTGAGCATAGTTCTCAGTTGCAAGTGAGAAGGGGTTGTCATTTTCCTGTTAGATTTTGTCCCACATCCAAAATACACTCTGTTTTACTTTCTGTAACTTCCTATAATATAAATAATTGTAATCTTATGTTGTGTATCACTTTTTAAAAGCCCACTAATAAGCATGGCAGCATTTTCTAGTTTTTGCAATATAACATAGTCAACAAAAAGAGAATAAATCCGCTTCAATTATCTTCTATCTTCTCTAGTAAGGGGAATGATTTTCAAACTGACAAAGACAGAGCAAGTAGTTAGAAGAGTTAAAAGAGAGTCGAAGTTAGAGGTAGGTGGCAAACAGCAAGACAGAGGCTAGACATTTTAATAGATTCAAATCTGTGGACCAAGATGAATTATGTCAGCCCTGTCTCAATGGCTGGGCTCTGCCCTCTGTGTTCACCACAGCTGAGACCATTAATTTTCCGCTTTGTAGGCACAGTCCCACATTTGATCTCTAATAAATCTGGACATGGAGATTGGCTATCCAGCATCCAGACACCTGTCCTGCTGGGCCAAAATCCAAGGTAAATGGGAATAAAATCTCTACCACCCACTATGGAAAATGGAGGACACATTTATCTCTCAATAACCTGGACACAAGGCAAATTTAAATCAAGTGGATACTTCTCCTCAGAATTTTGAATCTAAAGAGAATGATGAAGTGGTTCAGGGACAGAGCTTATTCCTGGTAGTGATGACAGGATCTAGAGTCAGGCAGTAAGGCAGCCATTGTTGAAGGGCGCTGGCATTCAGCATTGGGTTGGTGAGTGCTCAGTGGTGGTGGTGCCAGCATCCTAAGGAAACTGTCCCTGTGACGTCATTTTGATTATCCCTTGCTCTCTGATCCAGGTTCTCCAGAATTTAGGACAATTCAGTGAGCTACTCAATATTCTTCTTTTCTTAGGTTTCTAGAGTTAGTTTAGTTAGTTTTTATTTTTGCATCCTAGAATCCTAATCAGAAGAGCCCCCAAACTATTGCCCTCCCATACTAGACATGTCCCCATTTCCAACACAGAGCTTCTCTTCTGCTCTCTTACCTTCTGTAGCTCTTGCCAAACCTCCCCCTATGAACAGATCTGAGTAGATCCCCATTCCTCCCCTACATTCAGACCACAGAGATGTGAAATGACTGATTTCCAAAAGTGCATCTGCACGATTCTATGACACTCTGCTTTGCCAGCCTGTTTGGGTCTTACTGGGGCTGAATCATAATTGAGTTTGTGCCACAACATGAATATGGGTCCAACCAGTCCACCCATGGTTGAGCTGCATCTTGTTTCTCCTCTCTCTCTCTCTCTCTCTGCCCTTGTGTTACCTCAAGAAAATATGCCAGCCTGGAATACTAAAAGTATGTAAACAGTGAGAATCTAAATAATCATGGAAAATGAAAGGAGGACAGAAGATGGGAAACAAGTAAGTATTGTCTCTATTTTCAAATATGAAGACATGGTAGATTTCCAAATGACACTTGAGTTTGACCCAGTTTCTAAAACAGATTAGTAAATAAATTATTTGCTAGTATTTAGAAAAAGAAACCATGATTAGTAGACTCAGATTCACTAAAAAATGTTGTATCATCCTAATTATAGGTATTTTAAAGATTTTCATTGAAACACATGAAAATGGTTTTCTAAAAATGCCAAATAGCCCTAAAAGATCAAGATTTATCATGAAAATAAAGGATCTCTGCTCACCCATTCACAACTCCCAGCCATAGTTAAACTATGTTTAACTCTTTTAGCTATTTCTTCTACAGTTATATTTGTCTCTCTCTATAGATATTGCTTATATAGTATATTTTAATTTATAAATTTTAGATGCTATCAATTGACTTACTATTATAACAGGTTAGGATTTTTTTATATACACATTATTTTTCCCTCCTGTACTTTGTCTTTCCAATAGATGAATGTAGGTTGATTCAATAATTACAGTTTATATTATTATGAATTTGGGACCATTGCTAAATGCAGAGCCAAACCACATTCAATTATTACATTTCTTTCCTTGCTCATGTTTTAGTTTTCCTTGTAATTTCTAATTGACTTTTGTTTTGAATCTCTAGTCCCTTATGCAATCCACAAATCCTAACATTTTCCCCCAATTGTTGTATATGTCAGGTAATCTATTAAGTTGCCCTTATTCCTAGAGGCCTCCCTCCTAGAGCCCTCTCCCCTCCTGCTGCCCGGGTGTTACTTTAGGGCTTCCCATTATTACTATCTGGGGTTAAATCCACTATTTCATAGGACTATGTCTTCCTTTTTCTCAATTTACTCCTTTTGTTTTCCTGAAGAATATCCTCAAAAAGTTTTTTGTTTTTTGTTTTTTTGTGTGTTTTGGGTTGTTTTTTTGCGGTATGTGGGCCTCTCACTGTTGTGGCCTCTCCTGTTGCGGAGCACAGGCTCTGGACGCGCAGGCTCAGCGGCCATGGCTCACGGGCCCAGCCGCTCCACGGCATGTGGGATCTTCCTGGACGGGGGCATGACCCCGTGTCCCCTGCATCGGCAGGCGGACTCTCAACAACTGCACCACCAGGGAAGCCCCTCAAAAAGTTTTGTAAGGAAAGATCCATAATGAAGAAGAAGACAAAGACTCGTTGTCATTAAACTTTTGAGCTCTTTTCATGGAATATCTCTGGACCAGTGACTTAAGGATCACACACTGATTAATAGTGCTCTATGTAAAAAACATAGTGGAAAATGTGACATGCTATGTAATGCTTAAACCTAAAGCATTACCAAATTGCCACAATTCCAAGATGTCTACTTTTTTTCACATTTTTAACATTTCTAAATTTGGAATCAGCTTTCGATTGTTTACTTTGAATGTGGTAACATATTTTCATTTTTTTCCTGAAAATTCCTATTAAGTGCCTTACCACTGGTTTTATTTTAGAACAGAAGAAATGTGCTATCTTTCTTGAACACTTGTACACTTTACAGCATAAAGGCTTTCCCTGATCCTCTCAGATCCTCCAATTGTGGTAGATATTCATAAGGTGCCTGAGACTTTTAAAATTGCTCAATAATGTTAGCAGAAGCCTGAGCTAAAACCCCTTTGCTGGGACAAAGGATTTAGGCTAAGAATGGAAGCAAGTGGCCTGATCCCTGAAATCGTGGCTGGGGAGATGAGAATTAGTACTTGGGGTTGCAAGAACTAGTTTAAGTAGAAATGAGAAGATTGTTGTAAGGATACAAAAGTGACTCATAGAAGCCATGAGCAAAGATGTACCCAGGCCTAGAGAACAGTCTGCATGCCGGCTTGGAGCATTTTAGACAGGGCAGGAAAGCATGTCTATACCAGGTTCTATTCCCCTCTCTCACAGCACATGAGCTTCCAATGCCTCATGAGACTCTACGTGGTATGTCACAGCTGCCCTGGTTTCTATTTTCTCTGTTCAAAGTCCCATCCAGACTAAAACTGGAATCACTTAGAGACCGCTAGGGGACAGAGTCCTGAGTCAAATGCTCACTCTTGGATCAGTCAGCTGTTGCCAGGGGGATGAGGATTCTATTATAAGAACACGCTTCTCTCATGTAAACATTTGTATGGGACGGTGGAAGGGGTTGTCTTCAGAAAATGGGAAAGGAATCCAAGCAGACAAAATAACTAACTTAACAAAGGCCAAAATCAACACCGAAATTAAAACAAAAACATACAAGGAAAGGCCAATAAACAACATTCTGGAACTCAAAATGAGATGCGTAGATTTAGCAAGTAACAGACAGAGCCACAAAGCCAGCTTCTCCTCTCCTTCTCTTCACATGGTTGAGCCAATCTGGAAATTTGTTTATTCCAGAAAGAATCAAAGATGACCATACCTTTCTGAAATTTTATTAAATGTGGGGGAGAATCGGAAGGGTCCAGGGGCAGAGATGAAGGTAGCATCAAAAGCTCTAAGTTTAGACCCAAGCTCTGATTTCCAGACACCTCTTCTCGAACGTTAATCCATGATTCCATCAAACTAAGAAGAAGAGAATTCATCATTACTTTTCTCACTTTACTTAGAACTTCTAGTATCACTTGTTTTTCTCAAGTTAAGTCATGTTTAGGATCGTCTACTCCACCTTTGAGTCCAATTGTCCTGCCAGTGGGTAACCACTGAGACTACTACTCAATACCCAGGCCAGTAGCTCCTGAAGAATCTGTCCCCTATCCCAGTTAGGTCTTAATCATGTAAATGATGTCTACAAAGCAGTTATACAATATGTCATGCTGAAAACTCTCTATTGTTATTTAAAGAAGATAACTGAGCACTTCTGCTTTTATTTTTTTGCCCCTTAGAAAAAAGACAAAATGAAAGTTATTTCTACTCAGTTGCCCCTACCTGGCAAGCACCCAGCTACACTCTGGGGAATAATCCCATACTCCCTCTTTCCTTTATTCGATGATGTATTCAAGATTTTTGAGTCACCACCTGGTGCCTGGTGTTATTCTGGTTGCAGGTTCAGAGGTGCAGAGGACAAATGATTCCTATACTTAAGGATCTCCCAAGCAAAATTTCCAGATCATCAATATCTCTTTCTCCTGCTTACATTTGGACCTCAAGAGGCAATGCGTTCTTCCCAGAGCTCTCTCATCAGCTCCATTCCTTTTTCATGCTGACCAGCCCAACATCAAAGACATTCTTCTTTGGTGTGACATGGGCTGTATCTTCCTCTGCTTGATGTAGTGCCTGAGAGGAAGGTTGACGGCTTCTCCACTGTCAGTCAGTACAAAATATTGTGGTAGACCACCTTGAAGCTGAGACTGGGGGCAGGTGGTGGAGCAGAGAGGAAATAGCTTCTATTTTGAAAGTGTTGAGTGGAGAAGTAAAAGCAGAAGAGGAAAACTCTGACCTGTCCCTCCCCCAAGTTTCTCAGCCTCTGCTGTTCACCAACCTAAAATATTACTCATTAGACTTTCCATGGGAGACTCTAAGGTTCTTGGACCCTCCCTTGAGCTGGAGATTTCCCCTGGTACAAGACCACCAGTGTAGTCACCTAACCAGCAGGCTGGGGAAGGATCTGTCTGAGGAAGTTGAGATGTTCGAGAGAAGTCAGTGGTCTGAGGGGGACTTCTGTATCAGTGGAAAAGCTGATTTTTGTTCCACTTGCCACACCATGTAAGTGTCACACTGTGATTTTTCTCCTCATGATGCTTCACCATGTGCCTATGGGTTACAGCGTTCTTATTCAATGTGGTTTTTGTGTACTGTATTCTGGGGTGGGGGGTGCATGTGGCAAAGGCAAACCATTTCCTCTGATATCCACATGCCCTCCTGATCCTGTTGCTTTCAGTGGCCTTTACCTGACATCAGTGGGGAAGCATCAGCTCCATTCTATGAGGGAGGATCCTCGGCACCTTTGCAGGGTTAGGCTAGCAAGGATGCTCTTTGAACACCTGAAAACATCCTGTCAATCCCAGTGGTCATGAGGGTCATGAGGTCCAACATGTCAGTGGAGGTTATGCCTCTGAATATTTCTTGTATGTTGAGCTCCATATTTCATATCATAGACTACACAAGACAATTAAAATTGTTTTGCCAATCATTACTTCATATTTGACAAACATTCACTCGTATTAGTCATTCGTACAGTAGACATTTTACTAAGCATCTAGCAATTCCAAACCCAGTGACAGCACTGGAGGCAGTGGGTGAATCAAGGAAACAGCTGTAACACAGAGTAATAAAACAGTAACAGAAAAAAGCAAAGGGTTCTGTGGGAGCAGAGAGAAGGGACATCCCTTCTAGTGGGTAAGGGTGGGGCAGAAAAGAAAGGAGTCACAGAGGATTGATGAGTAGGGGTTTCCAATTAAAGAAGGAAGGAAGGGTGTTCCAGCATTCTGGATGAAGGAAAAGTTCAATGACATAGACAGGGTAGATAAAGAAAATATGTGGATATTGATAGGGCAAGCTAGAGTGGAGTGAGAGATAAGAACCAAAGGAAGGAAGAGACTAGATAGCAAAGGACTTCTATTAAACCAAAGCATGTGGACTTTAACCTCAAGGTGTTTGGGGGAGCCACTGGACTCTTTAAGCAGAGCGGTAATGAAATCAGATACTAAGTGAGAGAATTTTGTTGAGGTTGTCAGCCATCTAACCAAAAGTAGTGATCCAATCTTGCTTGTACTCCCCTCGGTGTCAGTCACACTATAGCCCCTTGAAGAAGGCTTATTGATTGGACTGCCATTTTCTATCTCAAGTTTCTATTCCTTCTTTGGCCATTCATGAACTATGGACATTTTATCATCTCACTGAGTGCCTAAGAGGATGTGAAAAAGGATGCAAAGACTTCTCTGTGGTTTTCCACATCTCACTGCTGGCCTCAGAGGACCTCTCCAAAGCAATAAGAGAAGGTGTGTTAGAGGGTGAGGTAGCATAAATTCTGGCCAAGATCACCAACGTTGCAATGAGTAGACACCAGTTAAGTGAAAAGCAGTGAGGCTCTCACCCAGCTGACAGAATTAGTAGTGTAGGAACATCAGACACTCCAAAGAGAGTTAGTAAAGGAATCAGAAATACAGTTTTAGCTCCACGACTAGCCCACTCTGTCACCTTGGACAAATCACTTAAATAAGCTGCAGCTCTCCCTCTAAAAAAAATGAAGACGATAATATCAATCCTGGCTACCAAGTGTATTTCAAAAATGAACTAAGATATGAGAAAGTGCTTGGTATGCAGTAAAATATGGCAAAACGTAAGTTTGTTGTTGTTTTTAGTGCATCTCTCTGGAGTCAGTTAAGACCTCCCCCATGTTAAATTGATGTTCTCCTTAGCACAAGGAAAAATGTTTTTTCTTTTTTTGCTTTTTTTATGTTGTATTTATATGAGATGATGGATGTTAACTAAACTTATTGTGGTGATCATTTCACAATAGATGTAAGTCAAACCATTATTCTGGACACCTTAAGCTTATAAGTAATATATGTCCATTATATCTCAATAAAAGTGAAAAAGTGATATTCTTCTTGTCCCTTCTTCCCTGACAAGTACTACTTCCATCTCTACTCTACAGTAAGGAATAATGGGCAGCAATATCTATAGTGTTTGCAAAAGCATACATGTTAAAACATATTAATACTAGAAGAACCATTACTTCTAGTGAAGTTGGGTTTCTTGTGCAGCATGCAATTATGCATATATTGAACTTTTATATAGTCTTCGACAAGTCAGAGGAATGTCCTATATCATTGTCTCAATTTACAGAGAGGAACCTCTGATCTAGAGAGATTTAGTGACTGCCCAGGGTCACACAGTTGGTAAATGATCGAGCTGATTGTCTCCAAATATCTCTATTCTAATAACAATTCAGCAAATAGCCATTTTTGGCACTAAATGGGTACTCAATAAATGACCAATTAAAATATATATGTAGGGCTTCCCTGGTGGCGCAGTGGTTGAGAGTCCGCCTGCCGATGCAGGGGACACGGGTTCGTGCCCCGGTCCGGGAGGATCCCACATGCCGTGGAGCAGCTAGGCCCGTGAGCCATGGCCACTGAGCCTGCACGTCCGGAGCCTGTGCTCCGCAACGGGAGAGGCCACAACAGTGAGAGGCCCGGCGTACAGCAAAAAAATATATATATATATAGATATAGATATAGATATAGATATAGATATAGATATATATAGATATATATATGTAGCTACAATTAATGTCATTTTTCAGCATTTGAAAATTCTGGTGGCTAAAGATTATAATGGTTCTGTGACTAAGAATGGCCAAAATCATTCAACTTGAAAAAATGGAAGTATTCTTTTTAAATGTATGTTTGGAAAAACCAGTAGTGAAATAGAGCTCTAAGAAATAGTTATCTTGTCCACAGTTTTTGTGTGTGTGTGTGGTACGTGGGCCTCTCACTGCTGTGGCGTCTCCCGTTGCGGAGCACAGGCTCTGGACGCGCAGGCTCAGCGGCCATGGCTCACAGGCCCAGCCACTCTGTGGCATGTGGGATCCTCCCGGACAGGGGCACGAACCCGTGTCCCCTGCATCGGCAGGCGGACTCTCAACCACTGCGCCACCAGGGAAGCCCGAAAAATCACTATATACCAAAATTAAAAGGAAACTCATATCCAGGATAAACTGAGTCCTCTCCCCCATACTTCAGCTACTACTGATTAGTATTTGAACCTTGCGTATTTAAAGTTCCAGTGCCAGTACAGTTGACTTAAGAGTCAGGTGTCTGTGGGCCATGCTCCTCCCAATGGGAGAGGAACACTCACTTCTGAGGTAATTCAATAGAAGTAGGTTCCCTGCCTGGGCAGTCACTTTCTCTGACTTCAGCATTGTTACTTGCTCATGCTGCTACTTTAACGAATTGGTTCAAGAGAACTCATCTTCAGAGTTGTGGTTTCCTCCCCAACTGCAGCTTAACTTTCAATACAACACCCTTCAATATTTCCTTCCTGTTGCTTCTGCTCATGCCCCAAGCTAAGAGTAATGAAAACTCTGCTGTAATTACTCCTGACTTTCTCAGCCTCTTGATTTCTACTTTCCCCTTACATTATAATTACTTAGATAACAAAATGATTCTTAATTCTCACTGCAAAACTCTTTATCTCCTTTATATTAAATACATAATATTGTATCAGCTTCTTGCTGCCTCAATTTTATTCTTTTGTAGCCTATTTCAGTTCTTTCTTTATCGAGACTATCTACCCTCCTGCGCTTGATTTGTTAACAGTTATGCATTTTGAACAGAACAAAGAAGAGTTATAGGCTCCAGTTTCCTTAGAAGGGTCATTTATGTGTATACACACACATTTTCATATATTAGATTATAGCAAGTAGAGCTGAAAATTGCTCATCCTAGTAGCTAACCGTTGGTAAGCACTTACTCCAGGTCTGGCACTCTTCTAAGCATTGGGCATGCATCATCTGATTTGATTCTCCATTTTACTTCTGACAAAACTAAAGATTTGGAGTAGTTAGAGCATCTGCCCAAGGTTACACAGCTAGTAAGTGATTGATCAGGGATTTGAACACAAGTGATCTGGCCTCAGTACCCACATACTTAGCGACTCAGGCAGAAGAGAGCCATTTTGCAGATGTGTAAGATGCAGATGTGTAAAGTCAGGGCTCCTAAAACTTGTCTAGTCGAGTCTTGATAGAGGGGAGAGTCCACTCCCAGAGATGAGAAAGTCTTGGTGAGAAGGGAGTTACAATACACCAACAGTTCCCTGAAGTCTCATTACTGATATTTTAAGTTCGTGATAATTTTGCATTCTGCTCCATAATATATCCATATCACTTTGATATAAAAGGAATATTTGACTCTGTTAAAGGACACAAAAGACATGTGTAAATATTTATGAAGTAGATGGCAAACATTGTAAAGATGTCAATTTCCCCCCAAATTCATCTAGTATTCAATGTCTAGTATGCAATTCAAAGTCATTCCAATAAAAATATCCAAATAATTTTGGGAAGAAATTTTCTAATCTTATTCTTAAATTTGTGTGCCACAAAGGTATTCACAGGTAGCTGAAGCAAGTTGGGAAAAGAAAAACATAGAGGAAAAATATACCCTTTCAAATGTTAAGACATAAGACAAAGCTCTGGTAATAAAAAAAACCTTTAGCGGGGCCTCCCTGGTGGCGCAAGTGGTTGAGAGTCCGCCTGCCGATGCAGGGGATGCGGGTTCGTGCCCCGGTCTGGGAGGATCCCATGTGCCGCGGAGCGGCTGGGCCCGTGAACCGTGGCCGCTGAGCCTGCGCGTCCGGAGCCTGCGCGTCCGGAGCCTGTGCTCCGCAACGGGGGAGGCCGCGGCGGTGAGAGGCCCGCATACCGCAAAAAAAAAAAAAAAAAAAAAAAACCTTTAGCGAAGAGCAAACAGAAAAATGGAAATTATATATATACTATGAAATTATGTATATATTATGAAATTAAATATATACATATATATTAAATGATCAGAAGAGGATAAGATATATTATTCAGTATGTTTTGTTGGAATATTTTCTTTATTTTACAGAGAAAAATAAAATGTTTCCTAACTTACGTTACGTACAAAGATAGACTCCTGATGAATTAAATACCCAGATTTGAAAAACAAATACATAAAGCTTAACAAAAGAAAATATAGGAGATTATTACTTCTAGGTAGAGAAAAGCTACCATAACCAGATTCCCAAAGAATAATTCATAAAGAAAAGAACTTATATATTTTGAAATTACAGATAAACTTAGAGTCACTGCCTACCTGATTGATCTATTCATTTCCTTCATGGTGTTTATCACTTTGTGAAGTTGTCTTCCTTACTTAATTTTTGGCCTTACACTCATCTGCAGTCAAATGCTCTATCCCTGTGCTATACTCCCATTACACTCATCTGAAGGTATGCTTCATGAGAGCAGGTACTTCACTGTAGACACAGCACCTAGAACTGTGCCTATTATAATAGGTGTGCAATAAATGGGTTCTTTGAATACTGTTTAAAGGTTTTTTTTTAAATGTTCCTATATTTTGTAGATCGCACTGCTGTCTGTTTGTCTAAGGTTCTCTTTCCTTACCATCATGCAAGTTCTACTGTACTTTCCCCAAATGTAAGCCCTAAAGGATATCTACAAGACTGATAATTAGAGGAACTTTATGGTTACTACCAAGCCTGAAGCTCTGATTTAAACCCTGTAGGCAACAGTGAGACTATTATGACAGCACCTCCTGAATGCATTATGTAGGGCAAGTCTTTTTAAATGAAAACATACTATCCTTAGGATATAGCTAAGACGAAAGAACTGAAAATACAGAGGAGCATATTTTAGCTTAACACTATAAATTATTTTCTCCCAGTTGCAGTCGTCCAGAAACAGAATGGGCTGTCTTGAGATGCAATAAATGGTGCAGCACTGGAGATGTTTGGGAAGAATCTGGAGCGTCACTTAACAAGAGAGAGAAAAAGTAAGAAAGAATTATTTCCTTCCATCCTAGATCTTTGATCTGTTCCTTCTTATAACCACCTCCTCTTCACAGGACCTTTCCCTTTCGTCCTACCAGGAATATTCATTGAAGTACCATGATGCCAAGAGTGGTGATGAACATTGTAAATTATTGTTATTTTCAACATTTGATGAATGACACCAAAAATTAAAGGAAGGTTACACAGTAAAGCAATCATTCTGTAGGGCATTTATCTGGGCCTCTGGAATACAAAGATATATAGTCAGAGAAACACACTCATTCTCCATTCTTAAACCCCCATGCCCACCCCATTGAGAGAGGAGCTCAAGCAAACAACAGGCAAAAATCTCGTATGGATTGAAATTCATAGACAGAAGGCTTAGCACAGAATAATGCATGCAGCCCTCTGTCTCCCGAATCCCATGAATAGGCTTGACCGTGCACAACTGGACACATCAAAAGTTTTGCTCTAGTTTTATTCTGTCTACGAGACCCCATCCCTTGCTGCTCTCTTTTTTTTTTTTTTTTTTTTTTTTTTTTTGCGGTACGCGGGCCCCTCACTGTTGTGGCCTCTCCCGTTGTGGAGCACAGGCTCTGGACGCGCAGGCTCTGTGGCCATGGCTCACGGGCCCAGCCGCTCCATGGCATGTGGGATCTTCCCAGACCGGGGCACGAACCCGTGTCCCCTGAATCGGCAGGCGGACTCTCAACCACTGCGCCACCAGGGAAGCCCTGCTCTCATTTTTTAAATAGCGATTTCATGAAAGTAGCCTTAGAAATGCAGGGGTGGGGGGAATTCTGAGCATGGATACCAGATGCTCAGGAGTTGCATTGCCATACTGATAGCACCTAGAGAGCTTGTGGGAAGCTGAGGCTGCACATACTGCTCCTCCAGCTGGCAAAAGAGCTTCCCTTACCCCAGTCCCAGTGCTCATTGCAAGGAATCCCCAAGATGGGCCTCAGGTTGATTCAGCAAACAATCCAATCATTTTCAAATTCCTTACCTTGTTTGATCCTGCCAAGAGCCTTGTACAGAAAGATAGAGCAGGTATGATTGTGTCCCTTTTATTCATGAAGACACAGATACAAACAGGATAAAAGGACTGGCTTAAGTCATCCTGCTACGTGGCAAAGCCAGGACTCATTGCAGTCCATCAGAATCCTCTTCTCATGCAGTCTCACCCAAAATATATATCCCGTCAGGTTGCCCTGGCAATGATGCCATCCATGTCAGAAAGAGGAACTCTAAGAGGAATGGTTATCTGTGCCCCATTTGCCCTGGGAGGAAGGGCATCACCCAGGATTTCTCTAAAATTCTGAAGAAGTGATAATAACAAGGGCAGAAGCAATTCCCTCCAGAAGCACTCTCTCCTGGAGATGTGTCACTTTCACATGTAGGCACTGCCTATGACCAATTGTGGGCCACCTGGGAAAATAATACGACAGACACAGAATAAGACTGAGATGTTTAGTTTACCCCTCCCCTTGCCCTAGATCAAGGAGTAGAGATTATATCAGAAGAGAAAGTGCTTTTTCTCAATATTTGCTTTTGGATTACATGTGAAATTGCAATTACACCAACCACAGTTCCTGTGCCAAATTCAGAAGTGGGACAGGATATGGAGAAATCTAAGAGAAGAGAGAATGATTACTTGAAGAGACCTCTTGAGAGATGATGCACACAGATGGAAATACGCCCTAAATTGTCCAATATCAGTGGGCTTCATATGGAGAAGATAAGACTAGAAATCAGGTTTTGGTGGCAGACCCTAGGTCTCCTGTGTTTGAATTAGAAAACTGTTTTGATGCCACTTAACTTGTATCAATGCTCTGAATTCTGGACTCATCTGCATTAACCAAGCATGTGGCAATGAATATAGTAAAATTGAAAGAATACTGGATTAGAAGTCCTGTAAGTCTGTGATCCCTCCTTGCTTCACCTCTCTAGAAACTGATTTCTTCATCAATGAAGTGAGGGAGATAAATATAATCTCCAGCTTTCCATTATGTTCTAAAAGCCAAAGTCATTTTCTACACATAGAAAATTAGACGGTTTGAACATCATGTTTTCTAAAATCCTCTCTGGTCCTAACATTTTAGTTTCAAAAGTGTATTTTCTGAGTCATTTTTTTCTTAGGATAAACATATGGTCCCTAGTATTTCAAGTGGTACCTCTGCAGTAAACATACAGTATAAGTGCTGTGGGTTGTACTGAACTGAAGAAACGTTATGGTTAGCAGGGCCACCTGCTAGCCTATATGATACCTTCATGCAAATTATAAAAATGTTTTCTTCTCTGGATAAATTATAAAAGGATGCCTTTCTCTACAGAAGTAGCTCCATAGATACAGGACTAAAAGAGGGTTGTTTGGGCTGAATTTCAGCTTCCTCTTTCCTCCTCAGCTGCACATTCTTGTACAGTGTACAAAACACTCAACTGAACACAGCAGCCCTGGTGGAGTCTGAAAATCTGAAGGCATTTGCTTCAAGCCAAACTCAAACTTTCTGAGGAAAATTCTGAAAGATTATAGTTGGCAGCATACAACCTCTAGGCTCTCTGAGCTGGGCAAAGATTACACTGAAGACTGAAAGATTCCATGATTGGAATGTTGATTTTGCTATTTGTGCTCTGAAGGATAAATACAGCACCTCTGTCATAGGAATCAAAACACAATCTGAAATGGTCCATTATTGAAGCATTAATCTGATTAATTAGCCTACTTAGGAAATAGATTACCCTACACTCTAAGCTTCTCTTTCAAATAGACTATAAGCTCCTGAGGACAATTGGAATTCTTGCTCATTTTTATACCTCCAGAATTGACTACAGTGTCTGGCACAAAACAGTTGTTGAATGAACAATTACTGACTGAACTCATTATCTGAAGTTGATTTGATTCAAATACCCCAAGACTGGATATTATGGACACAAAAGAAATGCAATGAAATTAAAGTAGAATTGGAAAAGTCAGCCTAGAACAGTAGTTCTCAACCTGCATGTGCAATTACTAAACACCTGGAGATTCTAACACGTCTCCCCACTCTGTCCCTGCTCAACCTTGAGAACCCCTAAAGGACTGAGATTTTCCAGACACCAATTCTGAAGGTCCTCTCTCACCTTCCACCAACCTAATCAGAGTGCAGAGACATGGTTCTCAACCTGGAGGGGCAAAGGTGCTGGTCAGAATTAGCTCCCACCTCTCCAGTTAAGGTGCTTGATGACAGCTTTTACAGGAATAAGGCCCCCGGGGCATTTTGTTTGTTTGTTTGTTTGTTTTGCGGTACGTGGGCCTCCCACTGTTGTGGCCTCTCCCGTTGCAGAGCACAGGCTCCGGACGCGCAGGCTCAGCGGCCACGGTTCACAGGCCCAGCCGCTCCGCAGCATGTGGGATCTTCCTGGACCGGGGCACGAACCTGCGTCCCCTGCATCGACAGGCGGACTCTCAACCACTGCGCCACCAGGGAAGCGCCCCGGGGGCATTTTAAGGTGGCTAATGACTATATACTGGCTCATGCCTTTGGCTGAAGGAAAAGTAAATTTCATAATTATGTCTTTCTATATCTTTTCTCCTTTTAAAAAATAGAAAATATTTTCTATTTAAAGAAAGTATAGAGAATAAAACAACAAATATCAATGTACTTGCTACTTAGAATTAACAAATAACATTGTGTATTATCTCCTCTAGATATTTAAAAAACTAATACAGTACTGTCTCTTTAGTATCCTCCTCCATCTTATTTCCTGTCCTTCCCCAGCAGAGGCAAGCATTATCCTACAGTTGATATGTACATACTTTTATCATGAATGCTTTATGATTTGCTTTCAATAATAGAGTATGAGAATTCTTATTTCCACCTATTCTCCCCAAACTTGGTATTATCAGTCTATATTTTTGCCAGCCTGATGCTTATAAAATAGAATCTTATTGTTGTAACTTGCATTTCTCTGATTATTAGGAAGTATGAGCATTTTTCATATTTGTTAGCCTTCCAAACTCCCTTTTATGTGAATGGTCCACTGATATTTTTTGCCCATTTTCCTATCTGGTTGTTAGATTTTTCTTATTTATTTTTAAGAATCCCTTTAATATTCTGGTTACTAATCCTGCAAATTTTCCCAGTAATAGAGAAGTTTTAAATTGAGTTTGTCAAACTAATCCATATTTTCCTTTGTCATCTGTCCTTTGGAAACTTAAAAATAATTCCATCAAAATATTAAATCATGTTTCGATCTGAAAGGCTGTTCACATTTAGTCATTTAATCTGTCTGGAATTTGGTTTGAAATATAACGTGAGGTGGGGTGTAGTCTTATATTTTTCAATACAGAAAGCTCATTTTCCCTGTACATTTATTAGCTAATCTAACATTTTTCAGACCCTAGCTTTCCAATCTACTCATGATACATGAAAACAATTTAGTGGGTCCTAGCCACCATTTTTCAGAAAATGAAATAACATAGAAAATAGGCTACATTTTTTTTAAGATGTTGGGGGTAGGAGTTTAGTAATTTATTTATTTATTTTTGCTGTGTTGGGTCTTCGTTTCTGTGCGAGGGCTTTCTCTAGTTGTGGCAAGCGGGGGCCAGTCTTCATCGCGTTGCGCGGGTCTCTCACTATCGCGGCCTCTCTTGTTGCGGAGCACAGGCTCCAGATGCGCAGGCTCAGTAGCTGTGGCTCATGGGCCTAGTTGCTCCATGGCATGTGGGATCCTCCCAGATCAGGGCTCGAACCCGTGTCCCCTGCATTAACAGGCAGATTCTCAACCGCTGCACCACCGAGGAAGCCCAATAGGCTACATTTTATATAGTAAGAGTAAATGGTGTTTCATAAAACATACAGACATAAGTATACATTGGGTGGGCACTGGGCTATGAAATAAAATATATTTCTTTCTGTGGATTATGGCCAAAAATGTTTGAAGTAGACTCAACAATGTCCGTCCTTTCTCCCACTGATTTGTAACACTATCTCTATCATGCATCATAGTCTTATGTGTGATTGGGTTTATTTCTGAGGTTGGAGTTCCCCCAGTGAAATTCAATACTGGCCCCAGTACAGAGATGGAAGGGAGAGAGCAAAGCAAGAGGCAGAACACTCCAGATTGGTAGGTGGCGATTTTAATAAGCAATGGGACTTACATGCAAGGCTCATCTTGGGTGGCTGAAAGATGAGTAGATCTCCACACCTGTCCACCAGAATCTTAAAGTTTACATAGACGACTCAACTGAGTTCAGTGCCATGTTCAGTCCAGATGGTCCCAACAACCACATTACTCTCTCAAGCCTGAGTCCCTGCAACAGCTCCCATTGTGGGAACAGTGGTCAGAATGTACAGTCCAAGGACAGGAGAGGTGGTGAGGAAACTCCAATTGTCTGGGTCCAGCTTAGGGGTCAACCAGCAGTCACATCCTCTCCACGAGCTCCTCCAACAGTCACACAGGTATAGCAGCCAGGATTTAAATGCAGGCAAGTTGGTCCCAGAGTCCTTGTGCTTATCCACCATGCCATGCTGTCTCTCCACACATTTTGTCAGATTTGTTCCCAAGTACCTCATTTTTTTTTTTGGCAAAATTGATTGAAATATCATCCTCCTCCTTATCTTCATCATATTTTTTACTGATTCTTGTTGGTATATGAGAATATTAATAATTTTTTCTATTATATATTTATCTTGAATTATGGTCCGTTTTTGTAAATATTCTATATGTACTTGAAGAAGATGCATATTTCTTACATGTTGGGTGCAAAATTTAATATATGAGATCAAGGTTGTTATTTGCACTGATATATCTTCACATGTATTTCTTCATAATGTTTTATCTGCATGGTCTACAAGAGAAGTGTTGAGATTTCTTACTGTGATTCTGGATTTGTCAATTTCTCTGTATAATACCCTCCGTGTGTCTTATCTGTGTGTATATTTCTGTGTGTGTGTATCTGTGCCAATGTTCTTAGATACATATAGGTTCATAGTTGTTACTTTTTAGGTACTTTCCTCCTCTTTTATTAATTAAGTAAGATCACTTTGCGTAACTTTAAAATGTTTTGTCCTCAATTCAGTTTTGTCAGGTAGTCAAAATACAGTGGTGTTTAAGAATATGGGCTTTAGAAACATAAAAATTGGGTTGGATTCCAGCTCAGCACTTCCTAACTATATGACCTTGGCACTTACAACAGTGCCTGGATCTATAAATGTTGGTTCTTGCTATATTGCTATTGCCTCCTAGACTTTTATTTACTCTATTACTGGCATATATTTTCCATTACTTTTTTATGTGTGTGTGTGTGTGGTACGCGGGCCTCTCATTGTTGGAGCCTCTCCCTTTGTGGAGCACAGGCTCCGGAAGCGCAGGCCCAGCGGTCATGGCTCACGGGCCCAGCCGCTCCACGGCATGTGAGATCCTCCCGGACCAGGGCACGAACCCGCGTCCTCTGCATCGGCAGGCGGACTCTCAACCACTGTGCTACCAGGGAAGCCCCTACTTTTCTTTTAACCCATCTTTATCAGTATGTTTTAAGTGCGTTTGTAAATGACAAATAGCTGATTTTTTTTTTTAGCTTGCCTTTTTAATAGATAGGTTTACTCCATTTATATTATACTTACTGACAAATTTGGATTCATTTATACCAGGGGTTGGTAAATTATGGTCCTGGGACAAATGTAACACAGCACCTGCTTTTGTATATAAAGGTTTATTGGAACTCTCATGCTCAGTTGTTTATGCATTATCTGTGATTGCCTTTATGCTTCAATGTCAGAGGTAAGTAGTTGCATCAGAGACCATATGGCCTGAAAAGTCAAAAATTTTTACTATTTAGCCCTTTACAAAAAAGTTTGCTGTTCCCATCTTGACTTTTTTTCTTCTAGCTATACTTTCACCTACTTCTATTTTCCCCCATCCTCCATTCCATTGGCTTAATTCAGTAGAAGAATTAACTCCTTTCCCTCCACTAGTTTGAAAGTTATACATTCTATTCCTTTTATTTTAGTGATCATTCTTAAATTTTATAATGCATTTTTTGTTTCAAAATTATTTAATGTATTAATTGGGTATAATTAACATACAATAAACTGCATATATTCAAAGTGTACAATTTTTGTTTTGACATATGTATGTACCCATGAAGTGACAATTAAGAAAATGAATGTATCCATCACTCCCGAAAGCTTCTTTATGCATAACTTTCCCCTCTCTTCCTTCTCTGACCCCACATCCCCAAACTACCACTGATTTGTGTTCTATAACTATAAATTAGGTTATATTTCCTAGAGGTCAATATCAATGGCATCATACATTATATGCTCATTTGTTTCTGACTCCTTTCACTCAGCAGAACACTTTGGGTCTCATCCATGCTCTTGTGCATATCAATAGTTCATTCCTCTTTATGGCTAAATAGTATTCCACTGTATGAATATATGACACTTTATTTAACCACTCATCTATTGATGGGCATTTGATGTTTCCAATTTGGAACTATTATAAATAAAGCTGTTATGAATATTAATGTACAAGTATTTATATAAACATATATTTATTCTTCTCTGAGTAAATACCTCGAGGCAGCATGGCTGGATCATAGTACATTGTAGATGTATGTTTAACTTTTAAGAAATTGCCAAACGGTACCACTTTACATTCTCACCATCAGATAGTTTCCTTGCTTAGAGTTTCAACACTGTGCAGGTAGTGTAAATTAGGTTGGTATTCTCAACTTAGGTTTGAGATCCTGATTTCTCTTATGTTATCCTTTTTCAACCCATTACCCAGAAAATGTGACCTACTCATATGCTTGTCCCCAGACTATCAGAGAGAAATTTTCCGATCTGTCTCATGGATGGAGCACTTGTGATACCTGGCTTTGTGCAAGGGAGTCAATGTCAACTCTCTACTTCAAGGGAGCTTGAGACTTCATCTTTGTTTCCTGTGAAAATCCCAGCCTCCCCCCCACTAAGGTTTATAACATGCTTCTGTAGGCACTGTGCACTGTTTGGCTTCAGCTCCTGCACATTGCTTTGCCTTTAAGTTCACTCTCAGTTCTAGCACTTCCAGATTTCCCTTCCATGTTTTTGAATTCAGAAATTAATTTATCTCATGGTATATCAGGTCATATTATCTTATATTTTACTCAGCACTTATTGGAGTGAAGGGTATCTGTATATGTCAGTTCCCTCTGCCATTTTGATTGGAAGTAATCTACACACTGGTTCTTAAATCAATGTATATATGAATCCTTAATTATGTAATATTCAAAATAAAATTTACACATAAGTTTCTCTCACAAGTAGAGTGTAACATGATTTGTTGAAGGCCACTGGCTCTGGCTTTAAGAAATAAAACAGTATCTTGTATATAGATTCACTACTACAAAAGTATCTGTTAGGATTTCTGAGATCAAGAGACTCCTTGAGCCTTGAGTCCTGGAGTGTGAAGGTGATGAAACATCCAATGTTTGCACAGTGCACACAAGCACTGACAGCACCAACTGTTCAAAGTTGCAACAGTCAGCAAGCAAATGATATAGCACAGAAGGGACCCAAGTTTAATCTACTTGTTGTGAAGTAGCTAAGTTGTATTCTACCAGGTAAGAAGCTTTACAATTTTTCATAAGAAACCAAATCACTCTCCTTATGCAACCCTGTAGTCATAATGGGCCTCTCTATCCCTCTGACATCTAGGTCAAGGTGAAGCCTCAAATTCCACAACTTTTGTAACTTCAACACCCGCTCCCCCACCCCCGCACAGTTTCTGAAAATTCCTAGAGACTTTTGCTTTCTCATGGTAAAATACCATGCCTCCAGCATCTGCGTCTGCATACACTGTTTCTATGTCAGCTCCACATCAGTGTTGACAAGAAAATCCGCTCCTCAGATTTCAGCAAAAATTCTACTGACCTCAAGCACTAAGCACTTGGGAGATCAGAAACTGTACTGATTTCTGGGAGGAGTGAGGGATGAAGAGACGGTGTTGCATCACACAGCACACAATCTCTCATCAAGCCATTCTTTTTTTTTTTTTTTAACTTATTTACTGGAGTATAATTGCTTTACAATGTTGTGCTAATTTCTGCTGTATATCAAAGTGAATCAGCTATATGTATACATATATCCCCATATCCCTTCCCTCTTGCATCTCCCTCCCACCCTCCCTATCCCACCCCTCTAAGTGGACACAAAGCACCCAGCTGATCTCCCTGTGCTATGTGGCTGCTTCCCACTAGCAATCTATTTTACATTTGGTAGTGTATATATGTCAGTGCTACTCTCTCAGCTGAAAAAGAAACGAAGTTGAGTAATTTGCAGTGAGGTGGATGGGCCTAGAGTCTGTCATACAGAGTGAAGTCAGAAAGAGAAAAACAAATACCGTATGTTAACGCATATATATGGAATCTAAAAAAAAAAAAAAAAGGTTCTGATGAACCTAGGGGCAGGACAGGAATAAAGATGCAGACGTAGAGAATGGACTTGAGGACGTGGGGAGGGGGAAGGGTAAGCTGGGACGAAGTGAGAGAACACCATCAAGTCACTCTTGTTCCCTTCTTGTCTGTTAGCTCTCCTTCCCTCTCAAGAACAATATACATTCTACTCTATCTCATGTCTCACAGTTGGAGAGCAAGTTTTATTGCTTGAGCATGCCCTGAAGTCTTACACTTCAACCCAAGCAATTCATAAAAGTATTTCTTCCAAACAAATATAATACTTCCCCTAAATGAAACCTTGGTGAATAAAACATTTTCTTCACCTCATTGCACCCATCATAGGGATTGGTATGTTGACGGAGTCTGAATGTACATTGGAAGAGTTCTCAACGGAAGGTGACAAACTCAACCAGTTACACACATCTCGCTGCAAATTCACTTTTACTTCCATCTGCTTCCCCCTTTTCAGTTATTAATATGAAAGAGAGAACAAAAAAGAAAGACTCCATGTCCTTTTGTGGGAGGAATTAGGAAGTAGAATATTTTATGAAGAAAAGTGTTTCTTTTAGGCAAATATGCTGAAATTTAGCAACATCCTGAAAGTAGAAGGGGGGAGGCATCGTGCATCATTCATCCAACCCCCTTAAATGTAAGCCCTGCCCATAGGATGCCCTAAAAGTTCACGGAAGAGAATGAGGGGGATGCAGGGGAGAATGTAGTGACATTTGCAAGGGACCCAAGGGCTGGGCCAACACAGATTAAAATAGAAGAGGTTGGGGGGGCGTGAGAGGGAAACCCACCACAAAGATCACAGAGTATTATTGCTCTTTTCCCACCAAGTGACATATACTCATGCATCAAGTACCCAGCCACTTGGTCACACCCACAGCTGCCGCCAGGGAAGCCACAGGGTCTTTCATCGCAGCACCCCTCTCCCCAGCCCACTGAAGGACGTACCTCAGCAGTGAGGAAAGAGTAGGAGGAGCTGTGACCTGGGCCCCCTGCTCCAAAGACAAGCATTTGAAACCTCTGAAGGGGAGGAGCTGTGCAGGAGGAAAGGGTGGAGGCGGGCAAAGTGGGGAAACTTGCAAGGTCTCATGGAAGTGAGATCGATTTCTCCATCTCCAGTGTCTCATCATGCACCCTCTCTCTAGGATTTGTATTTCTCCCTTTCCTCATGGCCTCATGTGTAATCACCAAACCTGCTTTTTCCAAGAAGCAGAATGTGAAACTGAGTGGCCACAGGAAGTTACAGTTTTAAGGCATGTTCTTTTGCCTACACTTTCAGTCTGAGAGGTCTGAGTCCATTTTATAGGTCAGCTCAGATGGTACATGTGTTGAGATTATGAATAGATGAGAAACACAGAGTCTGAAGAGTAAGCAGAATGATCAAGAAGAAAGGGAAGGACCTCTAGTGCTAGAAATCACTGAAGACAGTTTTCTTTCCTCTAGTACTTTTTCTATTCATTGTGTGACTTTCAAAATAACTCGATAAGACCAAGAGTAATTGGAAAGGGGGAGAAGAGTGACACATTCATTTCTGGATGTATGGCCAACTAGATATACTGCAACAGCCTTCTAATTAGACAAAAAATGTCAAGAATAGACAAGACTACTGAATTAGATGAAGAAACCTAAGGAGGAGGAGAAGCATAGAGACATAACCCAGAAGGTAGAGATGAACTAAAGCTTGTTTAAAGATAGGAAATTAAGGCAGTGGTATGTTGGGAAAGGAATAGACAAAGTGACGTATGGAGCAGAATAAAGAGCCTAGAAATAGACCCACTTAATCTATGACTGACAGAGCATCACATATCACTGAGGAAAGAATGGGCAGTTTAATAAATGATTCTGAAACTATTGCTTAGCCATATAGGGGAAAAGGAAATAAGATCCCTGTCTCACAGTAACAAAAATTCCAGATGGATTAAAGAGTTAAATGTGAAAAAAAAATTTTAAAAACTTTTAGAAGAAAATACAGAATATCTTTACGACTAAAAACACAAAAGCTAAAACCCTGAAAGATTGATAACATTAATTAATTTAATTTAATAACATTAAAATTAACAACTTTTGTTCATGTAAATATAAACAAAGAAGGTAAAAACACAAACCACTATATGACAGAAATATTTTCTACACAAGTAACACAGAAAAATTAGTATCCTGAAAACTACACCTCCTAGAATTAGTAAGAAAAAGACTTCCCCTCCCCTCAAAAAAATAAAAATTAGAAAATGGGCAAAACCTATGAACAAGTATTTCATAGAAGAAGAAATGCAAAGAGCTATAATTTAAATGAAAATATGTTTAACCTTAATCTCATTAGTGATTAGAAGGAAGCAGATTCAAGCTAAAGGAGATACAGTAAGTCCCCTACATACAAAGGAGTTCCATTCCAAGAGCATGTTCCTAACTCCAATTTGTTCATAACTCCAGCAAAGTTAGCCTAGGTACCCAACTAACACAATTGGCTATATAGTACTGTACTGTAATAGGTTTATAATACTTATTACACAAATAATACATAAAAAACAAACAAACACAAAAAATAAAGAAAACGCTTTTAACCTTACAATACAGTACCTTGAAAAGTACAGTAGTACAGTACAACAGCTGGCATACAGGGGCTGAGATCGAGTGAACAAGCAAGAAGAATTACTGACTAGAGGAGGGAAGGAGGTGGGAGATGGTGGAGCTGAAGGATCGTCAGCAATGGGAGACAGAGGGCAAACTGCAATTTTACTCATGCCTGACGTTGATGGCACAGGTTCTGCTTCCTTGCTGTATTCAATTCTTCTACCCCCTTGAAAAAATGATTCAGTGATGTCTGGGTAGTAGCTCTTTTTATCTCATCATAGAAGGCATGTTAGCACAGTGGATTGCATTCTGAACAGCTGCTGCAACCTTCGCGTACCATTCTATGTTCAGGTCCTGTGCCTCAAAAACTAACAGTGTCTCCTCAAAGAAAATCGCTTGCTTCCGGACATCCTGGGATTGAAATAAAGATACTGTACTACTGTATTCTATACAGTTCTGTACAGTAAAGTACACAAAAGCACAGCCACTTGTAGAGAATGCACGCACCTGACAATGTAAGCCAGACACATGAACTAAGTTCCGTGATTTGACATGCGAACGTAGGTTCAAATCTTTGAAAGTTTGCAACTTGGACTTACTGTACCGAGTTTCTCCTTTCAGATAGGTAAAAGTAAAAAAGTTGAACAATACCAAGTGTTGGCAAATGTATAGAGGGAGGGAGAACTCTCATTCACTGGTGTATACATTTATATAGGTACTTTGGAGAGCAATTTGGCATAACCTAGTAAAGTTAAACATGCACAGATCCAATGACTCAGAAAGTCACTCCCAAATTTACACCTAGAGAAATTTTTGGAAGTGTGTTCTAGGAGTTATATTCAAGAATCTTCATAGCAGCCATGTTTGTAATAGCAAACATTGGAAATAACCCAAACGTTCATCAGCAATAGAATGGGTGAATAAATAGTGGTACTATCATACAATGGAGTATTATGCAGCAGTGAAAATTAATGAACTCCAGCTACATAGATCAACATGGAAAAATCTCAATTAAAATTGGGAGAAATAAGCACATCAGAAAAGCACATCCAGTATAATTCCATTTATATAAAGTTCAAAAATATGCATACATTAAACAATATATTGAGTAGGAGTAAGTATGTAAGTGATAACACTATAAATAAAGCAAAAGAGTGATTAACACAAAATTCAGAAGAGTGGTTATTTCAGCGTTCAGAGAGTAATACTGGGGGAAAGTTCAGGAGAGATGCTGACAGTATAAACTTCTACTTATAGCCAACATTCACAGTTGTTCATTTTGTTATTATTCTTTATTTGCACCCAATCTATCAATATTTATTTAATTTTTTTGTTTGAACTTATTTTTTATTTTTTTTTCAAACAATTATTTTGGGTTTTTTTTTCTATTCTTTTTCAAATTCTTTTCCCATTTAGGTTATTACAGGATACTAAGCAGAGTACCCTGTGCTATACAGGAAGTCCTTTTTGGTTATCTATTTTAAATATAGCAGTGTGTACATGTTGATCTCAAACTCCCAATCTATCCACCCCCCTCGACTCTTCCCCACTGGTAAGCATAAGTTCGTTCTCTAAGTCTGTGAGTCTGTTTCTGTTTTGTAGATAAGTTCATTTGTATCATTTTTTTTAGATTCTGCATATAAGAATGTTATTATTGTTATTATTCTTTAAATTGTAGTGTTACAATTAGGATTTTTTAAATGATTGAAAACAAAGATGAGACCATACAATGTACAAGCAGGCTCACAAATGAGCTGGGGACAGCACAAAACTACCTGCTCTGTTACTGTGTCGAATTCTTCTGACTCCCCAAAATAAAATTTTAATAGATGATCTTTTAAAAATTGAGTCACAGCTCAGAAAAATACCAAAAGGAAGGGGGAAATAAGCACCTGCATATTAACAATGTCTTTTATCTAAGATCCTCATGAGCTTGAGCTCAATATTGCCATCACAGAGTCAAGACAGCAAAGGAGAACAGGAACAGAGATTTTTAACTCTGACTCCACAGGTCTAGAGTGAATTTGGGTTAACACTTCTAGGTTTTTGAATAGTTGATCCATGTGAAGTATGGTCAACCTTTTCTCTACAATAAATTGCAAACTTAAATATACTTTTAATGCTGTCACATACAACATTCAGACTTAAACTATAATTTCTAGTAACTGAAAGAGGCTCTTCAAAAATGTTGCCATGGTCTAGCATGAGAAAGAGAAGCAGTTTAATGATATGTTAACAATAAAGCCTTACAGAATCAGATTCATAATAGTTAAATGTACAGGTGGCATTACCCAGAGGTCTTCTATATTAAATATTATTATGTTAACTTCTCCTACCCATTATATAAATGCAAACCAGATGCTAACAACTGGTAGCCCCAACAAGCCTGTTTTAATGAGCAAAGATAATATTGCTTCCAAGAACTTTAAAAGTGTGATTTCTCAGGCCATGAATTTCCAAGCTCAGCCAGTTGACTTCCAAATGCATATGGTTAGCTTTAACAGAGTCAGAGAGAATTGTGGACCTAGAAAAATTAATCCTTTATCCTGTTTGCAAAAACTCAGAGAATGTCTTAACTTCAGTGAGTTTTTAATGCTATCATTTTAGAAGTATAGAAGTTATTTCTGATGGTAAAACAATAAATATTCTGATAAAAATTTTAGAAAAGGTATAAAACATAGAGACAATTTAAACTGCCCATAATTCTACCACCTAGAAATGACCACTATTCATGTTCTGGATCATTTCCTTTCAGCGTGTTTTTCCACCCAAGGACATATACATGTGTTTATGTATTTGAGACCATACAGTTGGTTATCTTTTTTCTTTTTCTGTTAACATTATATTGCGAGCACTTTCCTTTGCCATTAAATATCCTTTGAAAATCATTTCTATAGTTGTATAATATTTCCTATATGGGTGTGATATAATTTAAAGAAAATTTTCTCTGTTTTGGGAAATTTTTGTGGTATTGTCATCTTTTTATATCAAGAAGAGCCTAGATAGTCATTTTTTTTTTTCTTTTTTACTATCTTATGTTTATCTCTCATGCTTGCCAATGGATATCAACTCTTGGACATCGGGACATTTCTGGAAAACGTGTCATCAACCTCATTTTGTAAGACTAGAAATCAGTTTTTACATTCTTTCATTCAGCAAATATTTATCATATGCCTTTTACTTTCTATGAACTGTTTAAGTGCTAGGGCTAAATCCTAGAACAAGAGGAGAAGTCCCTGTCTTCACGAGGTTATAGCAGAAGAGGCAGAAAACAAACAGGCAGATAATGTCATGTGGTTTTAAGTATAACAGAGAAAAATAAAGCAGGGTAGGGGGAATACAGAGTGTTTTGGGGGAGGTAATGGTAGTGGTGGTAGTTTCAGTTTATACAGCGAGGGCTGTCAGGAAACAGGACACATGAACAAAGACATGGGGCACCCAAGAGAAAAGAATTCCATCCAGAAGGAACAGCCAACACAGAGACAGTGAAGTGGAATGGGCCCAGGCTCAGTGTGCTTGAAGAACAATAAGGGGGCTGACTTGGCTGCCATTGAGAGGGCCAGGAGGAGAGTGGGAGGCTCTGAAGTCAGAGAAGTACCAGGCCAGATCATGGAGGGTCTCATAGGCTATCACAGGACTCACTCAGGTTGTTTTCCTGTAGCCATTAGACTCTGAAAGAGATTAGGGCACGGTAGACGCAGGAAGACCAGTTAGCAGGTAACCAAAATAAAGAATGTAAAATATGATGGTGGCCTAGACTACAGAAATAGAAATGAAGATGGCAAAAAAAAAAAAAAAAGATCTCATCTGGATAAATTTTACATTTAAAGCTGACAGGTTTGCTGATGGATTTGATGGAGGTATGATAGAAAGAGAGGAAGTAAGGATAGTTCCAGGATTTCGGCCCAAGAAAGTGAAAGAAAGAAGTTGTCATCTACTGAGATGAGGAAGACTAAAGGACAGTAAGTTTGGGGAGTAAATCAGGAGTTGGTTCTTGATGTGCTAAGGTTGATATGCCTATAAGAAATCCAAGTAAAGATTTAGTTGGAGTGCAGAGGATAGGTCCAGGTACAAAATATAATTTTGACTATCATCAACGTTTAGATTACATTTAAAGCCATGAAATAGGATAAGGTCCTCAAAACACTGAAAATGGAAAGAAGAGGTTCAAGGACCCCAAAGGTAACTGAGAAACAACCTCCAGTGAGGTAAGAGAAGAAAGAAGAGAAAATGGTGCCCTGAGGCTAGGGAAGGCAGCATTTCTGGAATAAGGGTGCAAGAAACTGGTCAAATGCCTTATTAAGGGGAGTAAAAATGAAAATTGACCTTTGGGTTTGGGACACAGAGGTTACTGGATGGTAAAGTGATCGTATAATCTTTGCCTAAATCAGAACATTTTTGAGAGTGAAGGAAGACGCTCACAATTACTAAAATATGTCAGGACAATAGGCATAAACCAGGACTGACCTGAACAAAATAAGACAAATCATCACCTTAGCTATAGGTGACCTTGACACAAGCAGGTTTTTGTTTTGTTTTGTCCTGTTCTTTGAGTGATGAAAGAAAAAGAAACTTGATTGCAATGTGTTCAAAAGAAGAAGTGAGGGGCCTCCCTGGTGGCGCAAGTGGTTGAGAGTCCGCCTGCCGATGCAGGGGATACGGGTTCGTGCCCCGGTCTGGGAGGATCCCATATGCCGCGGAGCGGCTGGGCCCGTGAGCCATGGCCGCTGAGCCTGCGCGTCCGGAGCCTGCGCGTCCGGAGCCTGTGCTCCGCAACGGGGGAGGCCACAACAGTGAGAGGCCCGCATACCGCAAAAAAAAAAAAAAAAAAAAAAAAAAAAAAAAAAAAAGAAGAAGTGAGAAAAGGAAGTGGAGACAACTAGAAGAGATAACCCTTTTGAAGTGTTTAGCCAAAAAGAGGAGCAGAGAATTGGGTCAGCAGTTCATTTCTCTTGTGTGTGTTCAAGAGATATTTATTTTTAGACAGGATACAGCATGGCATACTGGGTGTCAATTGGAAAATCTGCAAGAGAAGAAAAGATTCAAGAGAAAGCAGAAACAAAGCTGGAGTGATGCCCTTGATGGGGCAGGAACAGGTGAGGTCCAGAGCCCTGGAGGGAAGCTGGGCTTAGGTAGGAGTAGAGATGTTTCATCCACAGAAGGAAAGGTAGATTGGGAGATGTGATGGTGGAAGCAGGTGGAAGCCTCTTCTGGTTGTTCGACTATAGGAAACCAAGTCAAAGACCCAGCCACATTGAAAGCAGATTCCTTATTATAGACTGAGAACTAGACAAGCTAAGTGTTCATTTCCACTCTGCCTTCTTTGACTTCTTCAGGACAAGTGTTCATATTACCCCATAACACCCACAGAACCACTGGTAATGAGGTTCTCCAGCCCATGACGCCAGAGGAAGAGACTCCCCCTCCAGTCAGGGCATTGTGGAAGCAGTGGAGGGTGTTCGGGTAGCATGTGCAGTGGCTACAGACAAGGACAAATTTTGTGGCAATGGGATCATTTATTTGGTGCAAGAAAGAGAAGAAACAACAGAAATGATATTCTTGATCAGGCATGAGAGTGAGGGGAGACAGTGCTCTGGAGGAAGACTTCTTTACTCAAGACATTCTTGTGTGCCCTGTGCTAAACCCTGGAAACTCTATGTGAGATTCACAGCCCCAGGCCTACAGGAGGCCACAGTCTAATGAGGAAGAAGGAGAGAGAAAGTCAGCAGTAAACTGTTTGATTTTTTTTTTTTTTTGGCAGATGAGTAGGATTTTGTTAAATGATGTATTAAGAGAAGGAATTCACAAGCAGAAGAAGTGCCCTGGGCAAAGGTCAGGATTCTGAGGTGGCCAAGTCCATACCCACAGTACTCCTTTGCATCAAGGAGCAAATTCTACAATTGCCCCTCCACTCCCTGTGCAAAATAAACTTCAAATCGGCCTCCACGCTGCACACACTGCTGTCAGTCCCTCTCTAAACCCTCTAATGCATGACAGGAAATTGCCCACAAGTACACTCCATTCTTGAGGGACTTTGAAGCCTCTTAGTGTTTGACAGAACTTTTATTTGTAACATAAGCCCAGAGCCTTGTGATCATAAAATCTGATAACTATCACAAAACCCATTTATTCTTGACTGAGGCTAGACCCACCTCAGCAATTGACCCTGTTGAAGACAGCATACCACCTCAGGTTAACTGGACACTATTGACATCCAAATGTCACAGACTTTATATGATGCCTTTATATGATGCTACAACTCCCTAAGCAGCAAACTTTTATTTAAGAGTTTTAACCTCAGGTCAGCCATCTCTTTTGGTCCCTACCTCAACATTCAACTTTTCAAGAAAATTCCCCTTTTATTCCTTCCTTCCTTTCTCCCTCCCTTCCTCCCTCCCTCCATTCCTTCCTTCCTTCCTTCCAGGTAATTAAATCCCTCACAACTTTTGGACATAGGAAATGACTGCTAAATGATGCTGAAACACTGATGGGCTTGTGTTCTCTTTAGTAAAGCCCTCATCCATCAAGTGACATCAATCAACTGCAAACAAGTGCTTTGATAGACTCTTGGAAATAGAATCCCAGAAATCTATGACTTCCAGCAGAGAATCTGAAAGCAGGCATTTTCTAACTAAAAGTGACAACTAGAGGTCAAGTTTGAATCTGAGGGTAAGTGGCATGAGGTTTTGAAAGTGTCTAAGATAAAGGGTCAGGACTTCCCACACTTTTCTAGACTTCATAAACTAGATTCAAAAAGACGCCTGAAAATAAACACCGCAATTTCCCATGTCAGGAGTAGAAGCAGAGTAATATCAAATATTTACTGACCTAATAGGCTGTTTCCATTTCTGGAAATGTCTCTGATTATCAGCCATATTAAAACTTCCCATGGCCCATCTTGAGGTCTGGACCACGTAATTAAGAGAGTGGACAGCCTACTCGGGTTCACATCTCAGATCCAACATTGACTGACTTTGTAACTCTAGGCATATGTCCTCAGCTCTCTATATCTCCATTGCCTCATCTTTTTTTTTTTTTTTGAAGTATAGTTCAATGTTGTGTTAGTTCCAGGTACACAGCAAAGTGACTCAGTTATACATACATATATATATTCTTTTTCAGAGTCTTTTCCCTTATAGGTTATTACAAAATACTGAGTATAGTTCCTGTGCTACACAATAGGTCCTTGCTTTTTATCTATTTTATATACAGTAGTGTGTATATGTTAATCCCAAATTCCTAATTTATCCTTCCCCCCCCTTCCCCCTTTGGTAACCATAAGTTTGTTTTCTATGTCTGTGGGTCTATTTCTGTTTTGTAAATAAGTTCATTTGTATCTTTTTTTAGATGCCACATAAAAGCAGTATCATATGATATTTGTCTTTCTCTGTCTGGCTTACTTCATTCACTATGACAATCTCTAGGTCTAACCATGTTGCTGCAAATGGCATTATTTCATTCTTTTTTATGGCTGAGTAATATTCTATTGTATATATGTACCACATCTTCTTTATCCATTCCTCTGTTGATGGACATTTAGTTTGCTTCCATGTCTTGGCTATTGTAAATGGTGTTGCAATGAACAATGGGGTGCATTATCTTTTCAAATTATGGTTTTCTCCGGATATATGTATCCCGGATATGTCCTGGACCTATATACAGAGAAAGCCTCATCTTTAAATGGGAGTAAAAGCAGAACATACTCCATAAGGAGGTCAGGGAATTACACAAGGCAACAATGTGTACCTTGGACCTAGCCCTGAGGCAGCACAGAATTCATGTTAGTTAATGTCACTATTGCTCATAGGTCCTAACGTTCACTCAGTATCTCTAACTCAAACTCAACATGCTCGAAACTCAACTTAGGTTTACGATTAGAGCTGATAAATTCCCAAGTTAGTGAGTTGCCTTTGTTCAGAAGAATGTTTAAGCATTCTCTTATGACATAAAAAACTTTTGTTCAAGTTAGTAGAATTCCTGCTATCGGCTAAAAGATGTGACACAGTCCTTGTGTCCCATATATAAAATAGATAAGTAATAAGGACCTACTATATAGCACAGGGAACTCTACTCAATATTCTGTAATGGCCTATAGGGGAAAGAATCTAAAAAAGAGTGGATATATGTATATGTATAACTGATTCACTTTGCTGTGTACCTGAAACTAACAACATTGTTAACTCAACTATACTCCAATAAAAAATTTTAAAAAAAGAAGGGGACCCTTTTTGAAGTCCTTAAAATTACACTAACTCTCTAATGTAAGAGAGATAAGAAGCCACACCTTTCAACTCAAGGTCATAAGTTGTAGATGCCAGCTCCAGCTCTGCTGTTGGCTTTTGTACCACAATGCTTTCCCAACAACAGATCTGGGAAGAGTATTACCTAAGAATTTAAGAGCACAGGCCTTGGATCATCTGAGACCCAGATTAAATCCCAGCTCCGTCAGTCAGTGTAAGAAGTTGCTTACCCTCCAAGGTTCAGTTTCCCCAACTAGAGGTAATATTAGAACCCACTTCACAGGACTCAACCTTTGAGGTAGATATAATTTTCTAAAGGGCCAAAGACCTGATTCTAGCTAATCTGTCTCACATTAACAGCTCTGTGCCTGTGGAATGGGCCACTTCATCTCTATGGGTCTCAGTTTCTTTATCTTTAAAATAAAGGGTCTGGGGCAGATGGTCTATGTTCCCTTCTAGAATGTTCCCTGATATTCTTGGTGCTGTGATTCCCACATCCTGGAATGTTAACAGCTGTGATTTTACTAATGTTCCCTGCTCCTAATGAAAAGATGGCTCTCTTTCCATTCCTTCCACCAATTTCTGACTGCCAATATTCTCTCATTCTTCAAGATCTGACTCAAAAGGAATGATAAATCCTTGTACAGGGGGAAAATTTGATACCACCGCTTTGGGCAAATCTCAGACCATCTCTGATTATTGGTTTTCCCTTCTGTAAAAAAAGAAAATTATAATATTTGCCATGCATCCCTTATAGTCTAGTTGTAAATATTGATGACTTAGTTTATTCATCGTCTTGTAACTGACCATTGTAAACATGGTATTACTAATTGTCATCTCCTCCTGAACCCTCTTTATTTCTTTCCTGGGGCTCATTCCCATTGTGCTGTGCTGTTCCTGGTTTTGCTCCACCACCAGCCTGCAAGCCACTTGAAGGGTGGGCCTGAGCCCAACTCATCCTGCCATCTCCTCACACAGTTGGGGCTTGGTGAACATTTATGTAATGTATTCATTCATTCAACAAATAATTATTAAACTGTGCTAGGCTTTGAGAGACAGTGGCGAGCAGGACAGATACAATTCCTGCTTTCACGGAACATAACTGTCCACATGACTGATAGACATTAACCAAAGGAATGTAGAATTGATTGTAGCAATAAGTGCTAAGAAGGAATCTTATAACTTTTAGTGGTGTGGGTATGTCCAGGAAACTTAATTTAATGTGAAGGGTCAGGGGAGGGCTCCTAGAAGAAGTGACAGTGAAGCCGTGATCATCAGACCTCAAATCTGAATCAATGCATTTGAGTCTCCCTCTGCAGGGCCCTCTAGGTCAGTTGCATATATTCAGTTTGTTACCAAAGTCTGGGACCCAAGTTAAATTCCATACGTGTGATTGGAGGATGACACACCTGCTCCTCTGTGACCTTGATGTGCACTGGATCCCTTCAGCAAATGACGAGTCCTGATGTACTCCTCACCCAGCCTCACACTAATCCTACAGCCCAGCTTTCTCCTTTTTCCCCACCACCTAGCAGCCCACAGCAAATAGAGGAAAGTCACCTTCCTCTCTGAAAATCATCTCAAACGTCCCAGTGAACATGCCTTTTTCCATTTCTTCAGCCCATATTTCCTCAGCCACTAGCCCCAGCAATTTACACATCACCCCCGCCTTGACAGTGAGTTTGGAAGCTTGCCCCTCAGCTACCCCTGCTACCACCACTCCTGGTATCACCACCACTTGCCTCTACTTCAGTCTTCAACTAAGCAGACATCTGATGAGAGAAGTGAACTATTATTTCATTGCAGTGGTTTTTTGGTCTGGGTTATTTGAGGTGATGGGTATTTCCTGTGCATACCCACCCTAAACCTATCTCATCACAGATTTTGGAAATCCATCTCTTTACTCATCAGTGGGATGGAGGGCAAGCCTGGGAAGCAGGACAGCAGGCTATGTGAGGTCACACAGCCAACCTGCTGCAGAGCCCAGCTGTCCCACGAGCTCTGCTCAGCAGAGACTTCTGAAGTTGAGGAGATGCTCTGATGTGATGAAGATGTGGTATTCACCCCTTCTTGACCATAATAACACTCAAGATGTGGACTTTCCCCTGCAGTGACTCAACTCCACTTTACACTGCTTGGGGGAGGACACTGAGCTATTTTAAGTGTTCATATTAGCTAATTCAGTGGGTTGTAAGCAATGTAAAAACGAATGAGATTGTCCTACATAACCAAAATAAGAACTTATGGCTAAGTTTCTAGAAACTCTATATAAGTATCATGTAACAGAAATGAACATTTAAGTTATACTCACCCAAAACAGCTTAAGTCCTTGATTCAATCAGATATAAAGTAGGAATAAAAATATCATGGAGAATTCAAGATAGAATATAATAATTTACAGCAACTAATACACCGTTAATAGAATTCAGTGAATTCTCAAAAAGCTCTTCTAATTGATAACCTGAAGATAAAAGAAGTTTTCTTGAAAGAATACCCCATGCAGGAGCACTTCTCTGAGGAAGGGAGACCCAGGAAAATGGCAGTTGACTGGCCTGAGAGTCCTCAGACATACACCCATCCACCTGAGACCATGGACACACACCACCTGCCTCAAATGCCTCTGTGGGTGTACAGCCCAAAGGAAGGGAGGAAGAGAGGGAGGTGATGGAGGGAGGGTCCGGTGTGGGCTTTCCCTAAGCAGAGGAGAGGAAGAATATAAAGTAAGTGTTGAGTTCCACCCTTTAGAATAAAAGTAGATGGCAGAATTCAGGATGGCTATCAGTTAGCATATCAGAGAGGGTTAAGCAGGTATTGACTAAGAATTAGTGAGATTCTAGAAGTAACCCACTCCAGACATGAAGGTACATGGCTGTACAAGGGTAATCAGCTCCTTGAAAGCATATAACAAAATGGTCTGGCGATGAATAAATGGAAGCATTATAACTATACTCACCACTATTTCACTGCTCATAAACCAGATTAGAAACAATAGATCCAAAACCAGCTCTGGGAGAAGACTCCTCTCAATGTTATACATGTAGTGCATGCTAGTATGATCTGAATATCTGGCATCAGAATCCCTGTAGAAATGGAGCCATCTCTGGGGAATCACTGGGGAGGAAGGTGAAACACCCATGTACGAGGAGCAAAAATAACCAAACCAACAAAATAAATAGGAAGCAAGAGGAGAGAGATGATGGCCAAGTAAGAGGGTAGACTGTCCAAAGGATCTTTAATAATAAAGGCATTTCATAATGGATTTGAATGTTTTATTTTGCTCAAAGTAAACGTCACACTTCTGTGCCCTTTCTCTCAGGCTTCGGTCTTTCTGGAGAGTCTGTTAGACCCGCAAAGATTGTGTGTGTGTGTGTGTGTGTGTGTGTGTGTGTGTGTGTGTGTCAAATCAGAGGACAGAGTTGAGTTCCCTTAGCCATACTAACCAGTGTGGAACAGCAACTATATACAAACCATAATCTAAAAACTAAATTAACTCAGTAACGACAGAAGTTCAGAGCTAGAGATAACTATAAGACATAGCCCTCTGTGAAATTACAGAAGTCTTAGGAAAGGCATTGGACAACCTATATATAAAATGCTTTGAGGTGAATCATATCTGAAATCATAGCAAATATCCGGGTTACATACATGTGATGAGCTCACTGAGAAGCCATGTATCCATGTATCCTGAGAGTAACCACTGCCCCCAAACTTTGTATTTTTTAGCACAGTCACCCCAAAACACCTTTGTATCTCTCAAGGTTTAAGAAGCAAACATGAACTATGATATCATTCTGGGGAGTGTTTTCTCAGCCAGATTGACAAGAAAACTGCATCTGCTTAGACCCAATGCCCCATGTTCCCCAAAGCCAATGTGTACAGTGCAGTCTGACCCTGCTGTATGGGGGAGACTGTAGGAGTCCCTGAAAGATTCTAGTTATATGATTCCCAATATCCCTCACAGTCCACTCTGTCCATTCTGGGGCCACCCATCTGTGGCAGTGCCAGAGTGGCATAATTGTCTCAGTTGCTTCTTGGAGGAAACTGAGATGAGGCCTCATGGAATTGTCCTGGGGAGGACATCCAGGGTGATACAAATCAATGCCACATGTGTAGCCTTCCTCAACAGCAAACCTTCTCTGTGCCCTAAAACAAGACCTAAAACCACTGGTCCCTTCACCTCACGTCAAAGTGTGGCCATGACTTCTTTGGGGGCCTCTTGGCCCCAGAGTGAAGGAATTTCTACCATAAATGACTCTCGTGCCCAATGGGCTATATGTCTGTTTCACTCCACTCATTCACATGATGTCTTAATTCTGTTTTATGGGAAGTTATTGCACATAAACTAATTTTCACATAGACCATTGCCTATAGACTAATTTATCTCCACAGACAATTGTCAGAACATTTATAACGGTGATTTGGTATTATTGTACTAACACAACAGAGCATATTGTCCAAGAGCACAGCTTTGGAGTAAGATTAGATGTCTGGAATTCACTTTCTAAAACTTTAGACCTCCACAACCTAAGTGTCCATCGACAGATGAATGGATAAAGAAGATGTGGCACATATATACAATGGAATATTACTCAGCCATAAAAAGAAATGAAATTGAGCTATTTGTAATGAGGTGGATGGACCTACAGACTGTCATACAGAGTGAAGTAAGTCAGAAAGAGAAAAAGAAATACTGTATGCTAACACATATATATATATATATGGAATCTTAAAAAAAAAAGTGGTTCTGAAGAACCTAGGGGCAGGACAGGAATAAAGATGCAGACATAGAAAATGGACCTGAGGACACGGGGAAGGGGAAGGGTAATCTGGGAAGAAGTTAGACAGTGGCATGGACTTATATATACTACCAAATGTAAAATAGATAGCTAGTGGGAAGCAGCCGCATAGCACAGGGAGATCAGCTCCGTGCTTTGTGACCACCTAAAGGGGTGGGATAGGGAGAGTGGGAGGGAGATGCAAGAGGGAGGAGATATATGTATATGTAGAGCTGATTCACTTTGTTACACAGCAGCAACTAACACACCATTGTACAGCAATTATACTCCAATAAAGATGTTAAAAAAAAAAATAGTGATTCAAACTATGTTATGAAGGATGCCAGTGAAAAATCCAACTTAAAAAAAAAACAAAAAAAACTTTAGACTTCCAAAGAGCTAGGGAACAAGAGGTAGTGGGAAACAGTAAAGGGACCCAGCCAGGCCTCTGCCTCCTCTGTCTGGAGTAAGTTGTCCACATCAAACCATCTACCTGGGAAGCCTGTTGCTGTTGTAAAGCCACCTGCACAGGCAAGGCTGTAGAAATCCAAGCTGACAGAACCTTATTTCACCAGCCCAATTTGCTGAAACAAAGGTGAGTCATCAAAGGCAAAAACAGTAGCAACCCAGGCCTTCCAGCTACTGACGAATATGCCAAGCATCCATCTGGACCAAAATCTAGACTCAGACTCTTCCTTGAGCCAGAGATGCTGAGTGGAAACAAAGAATCACACGGCTTTGTAGTTGGAAAGGACCACATAGTTAATCTTATCCAGTCTTTTTGTTTTGCACATTAGGGAACTGAGGCCAAAACCTGTTAGGTGTAGCCCCCAAGATTCTAGTCTAATAAAGACAGAATCAGAATGAACATCCATTGTTCAAAATATTGGTTCAAAAACGTTGGTCTTTGGATTCAAGTCCAGTGAAGGTCATTCCACAATACTGTGTTGCAGCAAAGTAGGGAAAGCCTCTCCCAATTCCAAATCATATATTTAACACAAAATTGTGTTTCAGATGAACCTTCCCCAGGCTAAAAGAGAATCCTTTTCGTTGTCACTAATATCTCCAGTACTAACAGGCAGCTAAAATTATAAGCACTTTTACAATATGCCTGGTATTGTGCTGGGCATTTGGCGTACATTATTTCATTTAACCCTCATAATAATCTGATGAAGTAGGTACCGTTACCGCCCACTTTTTGCTGAAAAGACCCCCGAGACATCAAAACGTAATTTGCCCACATTCACACAGCCACATAGTTGGAGGAGACAAGATTCAAATCCAGATTATTTACCTTCAAGACTCAGTTGCTCTGCTATACTGACAGTAGACTAACAACAACAACAAAAAATGTAGCATAAATTTTACTGAGATGCATGAAAATGGCTAGCTAAAGGATATGTCTTTATTCATGATTTGCTTTGTCCCGGGGGACACTTAACATCTAAAATAAATGCCAGCCCTCTATCTACGTCAGAGTCCCTGTAGGAGGAAGTTCTGTAGTCTCATACACCATTAGCAATCCTCTTGAACCTCCCGTCCAGGATTCCGGTTTGAGAGAGTCTAGTGCCTTGAAACCTCTGTCCCGGTGTGCTTCAGTTTGCCTCCTGTTTGGGATTCAGGGCGCATCAGGGAGGAAGGATGAAATTATCATCAGCTCTCCTCCCACGCTCTCTCCTGGGTTCTGCAAACAAGGGTTTCAAGGATAAATATGTGAGCAATCCTGGCTGTGTTCTCTTGGGATAAGCAGGAAGAATCAGAAAAAGAGGAGAGAGAAAGACAAACCAAGCCTGTGTAAGGATGGGTGATTGAGATGGGGTCAGGGAAATGAGGGAACACTGGTATTTACATTGCTTGGTTTAAAGTGTATTGGCTTATTATAGGGTCTGGTAAAAATATGATGATCCAAATGTCATGTGTCTATAGGGGTATCTGTGGGAATCTGTTGCAGCCAGTACAATACTGTCCCTTCTAGGGTCCATCTTCAGATCTGCCTCGTGTCTCAGAAGAAGCAACTACTTTGTGACTCAGGAATGTATCCACATTTCCCAAACAACTCCCGTATATATTTAGTAATGCCAGAGCTATCTCCAGTAGCAGAGAAATGCTGTCAGTCCACAATTAGAAAAAGGAAAAGGCTCAAACTACTGAGATCAGCTTCTTTTCAGAAACAGCATTTCTTTGGGGGAGGGAGAAGAGGAAGGAGAGAGAATGGGCACTGGGCTCCTGCAGTGGGGGTGGGGACACAATACCTAGGGAGGAGACAAGGAACTCCAGTGACAAACTGCTGACCATTCAGGGTCGCCCTGGATTTTCCCATGGTATGGGACGGATAGAGGCCAGGGTTGTCAGGGTTGAGGGTGGTGGGAGGAAAAGTGGACGCACAGCATAGTTATTTTCATTCAGGTCACTGAAAACAAAGTACTTTCACTCCTTGCTTTCTGTCCACTCTTTACATACATAATCTCATTTAGCCCTCATACCAACCCTGTGAGGGAGGTCCTCTAAAAGCTGCCTTGAGAGGTTTGCAGGGTGTACCAGTCAAGAGAGCAAATGGAGGCTGAAAACCAAACACACTCAGCTTGCCAAGCCAAGGGCCCACAGTCCTCAGGAGAGTCCCTTTTCTAATTCACACAAAGATACTACATGGGTTCTCAACAGCTCTGGATGTCCTAGCCCCATCTGACAGCTGTAAGATGAGACTCAGAGATCGTGAACCCTTTACCCAGCATCACAGCAAAAGCATGGCAGAATCAGTGTTCTAAACCAGGTCTGTCTGCTCCCAGCCTCACTTTTGCTCCACTCAGCTAGCCTGCCTCAATGTTCAGAGGAAAAAAAAATGAAGTCAAATAACGACCTCAATGTAAGTACCTAATGAAGAACCTCTGAGATAGACAGTAGAAAGTTCTGGAACAATGCAAGTTCTGGAACAATACTATTATATGCAAAGGTACAAAGCCAGGCAAGCATACACAACCATCCAATTCAACAGTCATCTACTAAGCATCAGGAAAGTACCAAGCAAGGATCTAGGCACTCAACAAGTAAAGGAATAAAGCAATATCCCTGCCCCCAAGGAGCTCACTGTTAGTATTCAGAGACGGTCATGTGAAACCAAAGATCAAGTAGAACAAAGGGGAGTTAATTAAAGAGACCTAATTGTTTATATTGGGTGGGACAGGGAAACTCCACAGAGTCAGGCTAGCATTTGAGCTTGGCCTTGAAGTTAAGAAACTTCTCTGTACCGGGCAGTTCCTTAAGAAGTGGTAAAATCCAAAGAGGTAAACTTATAGCAAAAGGGCTATAACTACTGGTCGTTGCACTGAGCAGTACAGTTAAAGCCAGGATGGAAATGACTATGGCCTGCCTTGGTCTCTGATGGACTTTCCAGATGAAAAACCCTATGCCTCAGGCTCCTGCCCACAATCTCTCCTCTGCAGAGACCCAAAGTGTCACAGAACAGAGAGAAAGAGCAATGGCTTTGGGGTGAGCAAAACAGACTTCTGTACTGTGACCTGACATATCAAGTTTCCAGGCACTGCAGCTCAATTTCTTGAAAGTCATAGTTCAAAGATACAAGTCAGCTCCTCCTCTAAAGTGACTTGGGCACAGCTGTGTGGTGTGATATGGAACTAGAGCCAGCTCCTCACTGGGTGAACTTTCAGAAGGTCATTTTGGGGGTGTTGCTGGTCTGGAAGATGGCAACCCAGCTGCACTCCCAAGCTGAGGGTGAATCTCAAAGAGGAAGCGCCAATCCCTACTGAAATCCCTTTTGCTTTGCTGTCCTGGAAGAAGAAAATGAGAGGAGAGCATACTACCCACCCTTTAGGCACGTTTTCCTTATTCTGACCTTGTGGCATCACATGGAGGAAAAGTTTATTTACCCTGTTTAAAAGATGATAGACAGAAGTTCCAGTAGTTTACACAGCTTGACTGAGGTCACACAGCCCAAAGGAACAAAGACAGCAGTTTAGCCCAAATTTACACGACTTTCAAAAGTGAAGTTCTTCCTTAATCAAGGTAGTTTAGTGAGGTAGTTAAGAGTACAGACTTGGGGGCCTCCCTGGTGGCGCAGTGGTTAAGAGTCCGCCTGCCGATGCAGGGGATACGGGTTCGTGCCCCGGTCTGGGAGGATCCCATATGCCGCGGAGCGGCTGGGCCCGTGAGCCATGGCCGCTGGGCCTGCGCATCCGGAGCCTGTGCTCCGCAACGGGAGAGGCCACAACAGTGAGAGGCCCGCATACCGCAAAAAAAAAAAAAAAAAGAGTACAGACTTGGGCATCTGGATGCCAAAGTTTGAAGCCCAGCTCTGATACTAACTAGTTGAAAGACACTGGAAGGCTCACTAAACAGCTCTCTGCATCTGTTTCATCATAAATGGGGATAAAAATAGTGAGAATTATGGGTGTTATTAGATATAATGCATACAAAATTGTGCCTGACACATAGAGAATGTTATATGACGAATGTTATATGACTTGGGTGATGTCTTCATGTAGGTAAAGAAGTAAAAGGGCACTCTGAAAACTAGGAAAGAAGAGGGGAATCAGAATGACTGGTGGGAAATTATGGAAATGGGGGAAGGAGAAAGAAGTAATATCCAAAAATTCATCTATTCGTATTTCAGCCATGCCTGGGATCTTCGACTTTACCTGTACTTCCTTGTTATCAGAAACAGGCCAGAACCACAATCAGTCTGCAAGGTTGCTGGAAACTTGATAGATGATTTGGGGAGAGAATGAGAGAGAGAGAAGGGGAGAGAGAGGAGAAAGATTAGATGGATGGACCCTTGAGCAACAAGGGTTTGAACTGTGCCGGTCCATTTATACACAATATATTGGATAATAAATACATTGGAAAAACTTTTTGGAGATTTGTGACACTGAGAAAAACTTGCAGATAGACCACACAGCCTGAAAATATCCAAAAAATAGGAAAAAGTTAGATATGTCCTGAATGCATAAAATATATGTAGATACTAGCCTATTTTATCATTTACTACCATGAAATATACACAAATCTATTATAAAAAGTTAAAATTCATCAAAATTTACAAACACTTGCATACTGTACATGACATCATTCATTACACTAGGTTATCATAAATAAATCGTATTGCTGCTTCTTCATTATTAATGCATGAATTGCTATACCTGTAAATAAATGTGAATTTCTTTTTCTTATTTTTTTTCATTTTTTATGTCTAGTGTTAGTAATACATACAACATCTAAGTGTTTTGCAAAAAATGTACAAACAATAAATGCTGGAGAGGGTGTGGCGAAAAGGGAACCCTCCTACACTATTAGTGGGAATGTAAATTGGTACAGCCACTTTGGAGACAGTATGGTGGTTCCTTAAAAAACTAAAAATAGAGCTACCATCTGATCCTGCAATCCCACTCCTAGGCATATACCCAGAGAAAACCATAATTAGAAAAGATACATGCACCCCAATGTTCATTGCAGCACTATTTACAATAGCTAGGACATGGAAACAACCTAAATGTCTATCAACAGAGGAATGGATAAAGAAGATGTGGTACATATATACAATGGAATATTACTCTGCCATAAAAGAACAAAATAATGCCATATGCAGCAATATGGATGGACCTAGAGATTGTCATACTGAGTGAAGTCAGAGAAGGACAAATATCATATGATATAGCTTATATGTGGAATCTAAAAAAAAAAAAAGAAAGGGTACAAATGAACTTATTTACAAAATAGAAGTAGAGCCACAGATGTAGAAAACAAACTTATGGTTACAAGGGGGTAAGGTGGGAGGAGGGATAAATTGGAAGATTGGGATTGATATATACACACTACTATACATAAAATAGATAACTATTAAGGACCTACAGTATAACACAGTGAACTCCACTCAATACTTTGTAATGGCCTATAAGGGAAAAGAATCTAAAAAAAGAGTGGATATATTTATATGTATAACTGATTCAGTTTGCTGTACACTTGAAACTAACACAACACTGTAAATCAACTATACTTGAATAAAAAAACTTTTTTAAAAAAAAGACAATATTGATGTAGGTACTAACAGACAATTCTTGTAAACAGATGATGTAAACTTAATGTATCGATAAATACAGTACACTACTGTAAATATATCTTCTCTTCCTTATGATCTTCTTAATAACATTTTCTTTTCTCTTGATTACCATAAGAATACAGTATATAATACATATAACATACAAAATACATGTTAATTGTTTATGTTATCAGTAAAGCTTCCAGTCAACAGTAGGTTATTAGTAGTTAATTTGGGGGGCAGTCAAAGTTATACATGGATTTTTCAACTGCACAGGCAGGGTCAGTATCCCATCCCTCCTGTTGTTCCAGGGCCAATTGTATAGATATCTTTCCAATAACAAATGCTTGTTATTGAGTGGAGATTTCCCTATGGGAAAAATACATTAAAATTGAACGTTTCTAACTCCTTTGCTCCACTGCTCCCCAGGGCTCAATAGAGAGGGAAGCCTCACCTTCAAAGTCTGCAAAGTTTTGTACATCTGTCACAAAATGGGTCTCCTGGTCAGTGGCTGCCAACCCCACACTCTTTGCATCAATGGGCCATAGACCAAAGGAGAAAGAGCTCTTAATAACCACTGGGAACTGAGATCATGGTTCCCAGGGAACATTTAGGTCAAATCCAGCTACTCAAAGGAGTTCAAAGGATATAACAACAATGACAATGCAGTGTTACCCTTCCTGTAGGGGAGCCATCATGGTGCAATGGGAAGAGACCAAGACTTGAAGTCAGTGGTCCAGGATTAGAACTCTGCAGCATTGTGACACTGAATAGGTCATTTCTTCTTCCTCGGCACCACCTGGAAATTGAGGGTAATATTTTATTTCCCACTGTTGTACAATAAAGAATCTGTCTGGTCATTGTCCCCAGTTGCTGGGACTGAATGTTCTAAGCCAAGTTACAGGAATGTCTGTAATTCATGGGGGGCCCCTGGACCACCACTGAGTTTATGCCAAGGAGATGTCTCAGGCTGGTGGCTGGTCATACCAGAAAGTCCAGCCATGTGACTAGAGAGTTAGGGCTTTGAGCCATGTGTTATCAGCCCAGCCTCCCTGCCACTGGAGAGGGAAGGGAGCAGGAGATTGTAATCATGTGGCCTGTGATTTAATCAATTATGTCCACCCAATGAAACTTCAATAAAAACTCTGAAAAGAGGCTCAGAGGAAACTCCTGGGTGGTGATGCACATCAGTGTGCTGAGGGGGATATGCCCTGACTCCAGGGGGAGAGGACAGTGGAAGCTTTGCATTTGGAGCCCTACCAGACCTTACCCAAATGGTCTCTTCCTTGGCTGGTCCTGATTTGTATCCTTTTTAATAAAGCTATAATTGTAATTTCCTGAATTCTGTGAATTGTTCTAGTGAATGTCAAACCTGAGAGGGTCATAAGAACCCCTAATTTGTAGCCACTTGGTCAGAAGTGTAGGTGGCCTGGGGACCCCCAAACTTATGACTGGCATCTGAAGTGAAGGCGGTCTTGTGGGGACTGTGATCTTCACTTGTGAAGTCTGAGCTAATTCCAGATGGTTAATGTCAGAATTATATTGCAGTATATGTACCCACAAAGGCTGTTTTAGAAATGAAATGTAATCAAATATGAAAAAAAGACCTTATGAACTGTGAAGGGTTAAGTAAACATGAGTTGCGCAATGTTTTTTTTTTTTTTTTTTTTTTTTTTTCTTTTTGCTGTATGTGGGCCTCTCACTGTTGTGGCCTCTCCCGTTGCGGAGCACAGGCTCCGGATGCGCAGGCCCAGCGGCCATGGCTCACAGGCCCAGCCGCTCCGTGGCATATGGGATCCTCCCAGACCGGGGCACGAACCCGTATCCCCTGCATCGGCAGGCGGACTCTTAACCACTTGCGCCACCAGGGAGGCCCCGCAATGTTTTTTTAAAGGGTATGATATTGATGAAAGATCAACAGGGTAATTTTGTTAAGTTATTTTTTTTGAAAATTCAGATGGATTTCTGTTGTTCCACCAATATTCTCTTGCTCAACCCCTTTATGGCTAAATTATTTATTACTTCAACAAAATTTAATGGAAATATAATATGCACACGATTCTGTGATAGACATGGAACTGGGCAGGGGGAATGAGACAAATACCAAGATGGAAAAGAAGCCATAATTATCTCCAAGAAAAACACAAACCAGCAGAGAAGATAATGAATACAGAAACAAAGTAAAGAGTACGTGCACCAAGAGAGGTGTGGTTAGAGGGAAGGGATATGGGAACAGATGTATATGTATAACTGATTCACTTTGTTATAAAGCAGAAACTAATAAAAAAAAAAGAATGTAAAAAAAAAGAGAGGTATGGTTAAGCTAAAAACGGGGGACTCTTTCAAAGAAAACTTGCGAGGAAGTGGCATTTGAACCAGGTCTTAAGAGATGCCTAGGATGTAGAGAGGTAGGGAAAAGAAAAGGGATATTCCATGCTGAGGGGACAATGAAGCAAAGGCACAAGGCAGAAAACCATGGGCATGCATGGAGAGATACATTCATGAAAGAGGGTGATGTCACAGCAGGGCAGAAAGATACATTGTAACCAGGTTATAGATGGCCTGAAATGGCAAGTACAAGGGTTTGTAATATCCTGTAGGCAAAAGGGAACTTGTGAACAATTTGGTACCATCAGATATAGCCACTGTATCTATATATTTACACTTTTTTATTAAAGGTACTTTGGTTAAAAGATTAAGAAGCACCAGGGCTTCCCTGATGGTGCAGTGGTTAAGAATCCACCTGCCAATGCAGGGGACATGGGTTCGAGCCCCGGTCTGGGAAGATCCCACATGCCGTGGAGCAACTAAGCCCATGCACCACAACAACTGAGCCTGCATTCCAGAGCCCGCGAGCCACAACTACTGAAGCCCACATGCCTAGAGCCTGTGCTCCACAACAAGAGAAGCCAACGCAATGAGAAGCCCACGCACTGCAACGAAGAGTAGCCCCCGCTCGCCACAACTAGAGCAAGCTCACATGCAGCACCAAAACCCAATGCAGCCAATAAATAAATAAATAAAATAAGCACTACCATCTTCCTCATTTTAGAGATGAGAAAACAAGGATCTAGAGGTTATGTGATATGCCTAAGTCTACAAAAACAAATAATGGTCAAACCAGAGAGAAGTCAGGATTACTTCTATCCTAACGCACCTCTCACAAATGTATTATCTCTCACTTAGATAATACACTTAGAGATAATACAAAGCAACAATTTCAAAATCAGGTCACTGATAATTTATTGGTCTGCCCTTCAGACTGAAAAGGACATCCCTAGCTTCTCTTCTGGAGACATTTACTCCAACTGTTCCCTTAGGGTGCAGTAGCACAAAAGCATAAAGACCTTGAGCAGACTTGAGGGTCTTGCCCATCAGGGGAAGTCAAGTTCTTCATGCAAAGCCAACTAATCAGACCTGAGTCCACAGCACTGGCCTCATTAACACCATCCAGCTGCAGAGTGAAAGGATGCCTGCAAGGAGATGCAGTGCCTGCACAATATCAGCTGGAAATAGTAACAGGACTGTTCAATGGAAAACATAAGTGATATTTTCCTGAAACAGCTGCGCCACGTGACAGGTGAAATCTAACACTGCATTCTTTTGTGGCCAAGGAGAGGGAAAGCTTGAATAGTTTGCTATGAGAAACCCAAGTGAACATATCCATTCTCTAACTCTGTACTGCCTTTTCTCCTACACTTTCTTAATCTGTGACACAACTAAATTCATCAGTCCTACAGCACTGGAAAATTCCTTAAGAGTCTCTGATTTGTTTATCATCTGTGAAGGACATTCAGAGGATCAAGACCCCAGAATTTTCCTGCTTCACCAGCTCCTGCTTTACCAACGTAAGACATCCCAGACAAAAGGAGAAAGACTGCTCTGGTTTCAATGAGGTGCTGATATGATGGTTTCTGGATTTTATTAACTCTCTAAATTACATGATTTTAGTTCCAAGAATAAAAGTAAATTTAATGTTTATCCAGAAATGAAAATAAAGGAAAGGATCCAGTCCTAGAACCCACTTTAAAGTGCAATGATGTGGCCCCAGAATACAATCACCAAGTTGCACGCCTTGTTCTAGGAAGAATAGTGGTGCCGGCATGTGTGGTAAGTCCTCACCCTGGGGGGACTGGGGAGTCTCATTGTGAAGGTATTGGTTCCATACTCTTGATCTCCGATGATGTGAACTCTCCCACCTTTTCCTTGAAACCACCACCTGTTTTGCAGGTTTTCTTTCTTAGATGCCTCTCTAAACCTGAATGAAGACCAACCTGTGTATAATGCTGAGGTTTTAGGGGGGTGTTGGGTTGGTGGGCCGAACCAGGTATTTTTTGTTGCCCTATCTCAAGCCCTGCTTTAAATACCCTAGAGAGCAAATTAAGTCTAATCCCTTACCCCTGTTTGGCCACTGCCTAGAATTTCTCATCCATCCTTAAAAGACAGGCAAGTAGGGCTTCCCTGGTGGTGCAGTGGTTGAGAGTCCGCCTGCCAATGCAAGGGACACGAGTTCGTGCCCCAGTCTGGGAGGATCCCACATGCCGTGGAGCAGCTAGGCCCATGAGCCATGGCCGCTGAGCCTGTGCGTCCGGAGCCTGTGCTCCGCAATGGGAGAGGCCACAACAGTGAGAGGCCCACATACCGCAAGAAAAAAAAAAAAAAAAAGACGGGCAAGTACCCATAATAATTCATTTTCTTGAGTGTTTCTTGTCAGAATTTTCTTTTTTTTTTTCCGTTAATAAAAAGTTTGTTATTTCCTGGACCTATACTACATACACCAACTATTTCTATGTTCAACAAATATTGATGGTGCCAGCTAATGTTTTAGACATCAGGGATATGACAATTAACAGACAAAGTCTTTAGCCTCATAGAAATTAAACCTAGGGGAGGAGAAAAGCAATAAACAAATAACAAAACACAAACATACAGGTATAACTCATCAGGTACTGGCAAATTCTATGTAGAAAAAGATAAAACAGGGTACAGGGACAGAGTATGTATTGGTAATAGTTGATTTAGAGTGGTCACTGATAGCCTCTTAAGGGGTAACATTTGAGCAGAAGTATGGGAGCAACCCTCCCATGGTTAGATGTATTTGTCTCCATATGACTTGTATCTCCAAGCAGACAGTAGACATTTTGCAATGAGACTCAAATCTTTTTTTTTTAAATAATGACCCTAGCACAAGTACTGAGTTTCTAGTTGCCTGAACGTTGTAAGTACTCAATAAATACTTTGTGTTTGAAAAATGATGTTATAGCAGCTAATTCAACCCCTTAATATTATGCCACCAAGGCTTAATAATACAGATATATTCAACATTGAAAAAGGAGCAGCTAAACATGATAAAGGTGAAATACCAAGATGCTCTTGTCTAATTACAATTGACTCTTGAACAACATGGGGGTTAGGAGTGCCCACCCTTCCTGCAGTCAGAAATCCACATATAATTTATAATAGGCCCTGTATGCAGAGTTCTTCCACATCCATGGATCCAACAAACTATGGATCATGTAGCACTGTAGTATTTACTATTGAAAAAAATCGACATAAGTGGACCCACACAGTTTAAACCCATGTTGTTCAACGGTCAGTTGTACTTGTCTGCAAACCTAAGCAAGGTTAGTTGAAGACCACATGGAAGCAGACTCTGGGACAACCAGTGAATGTGAGGAGGGAGGGGGCCATATCAGAAATCATTATTTTAACCCATCAAAATTTACCTAAAATTAATTAGATAGATTATAGACAGATAGATAGATGACGATAGATAGATAGATGGATAGATAGATAGATAGATGTTAGATAGATAGATAGAGAGATGATAGATAGATAATAAAGAAGCAGTTTGCTCACAGGTGTGTAGCTAGTTAGTGAATGAAGAGAGCAGTATCTAGGTGCCTAAACCCCATCTCAGTGGAGTGCTCTTGCTCTAGCAAAAACTGGACTGGTGTCTACAGGCATGAGGCACTCACTTTATCCCAGAGCAGCATTCTAATTTCTCTGTTGGACTGACCCTACTAATCAGAAAGTTTAGGAAGTTAAGCTAAGAAATTTTCTTAATTGAATACAAAAGTATATAACATAGTGAAATCAGATTATTTTATAATAGGGATTTTAATAGAAAGAGAAGTATTTATATTCAGTACATGACCAATAAAATTATAATTGAAAATATATATACTGGAAATGTTAAGTAAATGGCCCATCTGGATTTGCTGTTTCCCTGATATCCTTGAAACTACCTTTCTCAGAAACTTATAGAACTGAAAGGTTGGAATTAAACAACTTTGCCTCAGACACACACTAAATACGGGTTCTGTTTTTGAAAAAGACATGCCATAAAGAATACATGTAGACTTTTAAAGGCAACTTTTGTGTCCTTTTTCAACCTTTTTAAGCAAATCATTAACAGTTGGGAATTTGGGGCTTCCCTGGTGGCACAGTGGTTGAGAGTCTGCCTGCCGATGCAGGGGACACGGGTTCGTGCCCCGGTCCGGGAAGATCCCACATGCCGCAGAGCGGCTGGGCCCGTGAGCCATGGCCTCTGAGCCTGCGCGTCCAGAGCCTGTGCTCCGCAACGGGAGAGGCCACAACAGTGAGAGGCCCGCGTGCAGCAAAAAAAAAAAAAAAAAAAAGGCATGGGAATTTGGAGTTAAAAGACACAGTGAGTGAAGAAAGTTGTCACCAAACATAATGTATTTGGTATAAAATTAAGCAGATGCTAGGGAGGGAGATAAATTATGTTTTTCTTCCCCAAGCCAATGGAAATATTAAAAGTACATTGGCGCCTTCAGGATGTTGACTTTTTCCCGTGAATGTTTAGTTTTTTCTTGGAAACCACAGAAAAATGAAATGATTTGAAAGTGTGGCTTTTATTTACAAGGATATTCACCAGAATCTAATCTCAAAAATGTCCTAAACCAGGAGAAGTTCCACCTGGTCAGTAAAAAGTCTGAGCAACAAAATACTTTTTAAAGAAATACAGTTTCATTACTTTCACATACATATAAAAGAATATATGAGGTTGATAAAGTATAATCTGCTAATAGTCCTTAGAGAAAGTGCTTTAATAAATAAAGACGATTTGCAATTAGCAAATCATTATTAGCATACAAAGAGCTTGAGAATATATTTTTCTCTTAAAATCATCATTGTCCCAAATCTTGTTTTCTCTACTAATTTACTTAAATTATGCAATAAGTAAAAGTAAATGTAATTCTTGCTCAAAAGACCTCAAATTTATAACGACCACCTTTTAAAATTTTGTCCTCCTGATACTCACATATACACTGAGAAGATAAAACACAGGAGTATCCAGTTTAGTTGACTTCCTTCTATCAAGACAGGTGGTCAAATGGAGAACTTTCTAACCCATTAAATTAGGTCAAGGAAAGAAAATAATTAGAATATAAAATATATGAAATCACGTACTTTAGTACTGCAGTAAAAACAGTTAATAATAATTTTTCCAATTTTTAGAACATTCTTGACCTCATTTGAATAACTTAATCATAATTATTTTTTTCTTTTTTTTTTTTTTTCTTTTTGCGGTATGCGGGCCTCTCACTGTTGTGGCCTCTCCCGTTGCGGAGCACAGGCTCCGGATGCGCAGGCCCAGCGGCCATGGCTCACGGGCCCAGCCGCTCCGCGGCATATGGGATCCTCCCAGACCGGGGCACGAACCCGTATCCCCTGCATCGGCAGGCGGACTCTTAACCACTGCGCCACCAGGGAGGCCCTAATCATAATTTTTTAAGGACTTGCTTGACCCCTTTTGAATAACTGGAATTTTAACATTTATGGCCCAAACCTAAATTTCCCACAATCAGTGGCCAAGGGATTTCTGTGACTTCTCAACACTAAATATAGAAATGAAATTTATATTACCACATGATTCTTTTTCAATTCGTCATTTGTACCAAACTTTAAAACGACTCTAAATTCCTCTTAATATTTTACGAGTAGCATTTAGTGCCTAAGTATGTCAGGTATCTATGTAGCCAACTTGACCTATATTTTATTTTATTTTATTTTTTTTTTTGCGGTATGCGGGCCTCTCACTGTTGTGGCCTCCCCCGTTGCGGAGCACAGGCTCCGGACGCGCAGGCTCAGCGGCCATGGCTCACGGGCCCAGCCGCTCCGCGGCATATGGGATCCTCCCAGACCGGGGCACGAACCCGTATCCCCTGCATCGGCAGGCGGACTCTCAACCACTTGCGCCACCAGGGAGGCCCTTGACCTATATTTTAGAACTATTTTAGCATAGCTTACCAAGAGTATTCTTCCAAATGACCATCTTGAGTGTTCCTTTAGACTTTTCCACTTCCATGGGTATCATAAAGATAGTTAATTTTCAATATAATTTGGTTATCAAGGGAATGGAGGAGTATTAAGGAGAATAAAACTTAATCTCTAAAAAGTCCCTTTGTCCTTCATTTTCATAAAATTCTTCATTGGTAAACATATAATAGAGATAACTGAGAGTTTGAAAGATGAATGAGGATAGTAATAAAAGATTTTTTTTGAGGGTGAATCTGGGACACACCCTCAAAGCTGGAGTACAGGCCTTGGAAGCAGAGTCTTGCTGCTGCTTCCACGTCAGCAACCTCTCCAAGGAAGATGAGCACTGGAATAGTGCAGCAGAAAAAAAAAAAACCCAAATTGCATTGGAAGAACCAGGAATTGATATGCACAGACGAGGTAGCCTCGGCTACAGTGGTCCACAGGACAGATGATGGCACCTTAGTGTTGGTGATAGAGAAGTTCTAAAGGGACCAAAAAAGGGACAAGTTCTAGTGAGACTTTGGAGGTAAAAACTACAGGACTGTTTCAATCATGAAAGCCCAGTACTGCTATCCTCACAAATGGCCCCTGTGACTGAGAACTAACTGATAGCTGAGGCATCTTACACAACTAAGAAAGACTCTAAGGGGAACCTGGAAACTCAAGACCCACGTGTCTCCCCTCCTACTTGGCAAGCTGGGGAAAATGCAAGGGTAGCTTTACTGAATGCTTAAATGTGAACAGTTGACAAGAGTCAAGATACAAGGATTCAAATCTCACTTTTGCCCCTTGCTCACGCCATGACCTTCTCTGGTCCTCTTTCTTAAATAGTCTCCCGTGCAGAATTTTCCAATGTATGCTTTTCAATAAATATGCATTATCTGTTGTGTACATGGCATTGTGTTAGGTACAGCACTGCACACACCCATGAATAAGGCATGGCACATTTTTTTAGTGTGTTCTTGAAGCAGTCTTTAGATGAATACAGCAATGGCTACAAACAAGCACTTCCGAAATACCAAAGAACATCTTATTCAATATGATAACTTGGAAAAAAACAAAACATAAAAAAAACAGACAAGTTTGTCATCAAATAATTTGAGGAAACAATGCTATAAAATAAGATAGAATATAATGAGAAATGCCAACTACTATGGATTTCACAAAAAGGAGGGTCCATGTTTACTGCAAGGGATCAGACCAGCGCCTTTAAGTAATATTGGTGTATACATAATATGGTATAATAATTGGAAATTGATCTATTCTTGGAGTCCTAGCATGGGGCTTACAAGCTCACCTATGATTGAATATCTCTGGTGGGAATTTGGGCTCTTGGAATTCCTTGGCCCTTTTGTTAATTTATTGCATCTACAGTATTTATTAGTACTGCCTAGATAATTTTTGTTACATTCATGTATTATCTGGTACTACATGTTTACTTGCCTGTGAGTTTCTTTCTTTGCTCTTATTTTCTGTCACCACCTCCAAAATGTAAGCTCCATGAGGGTAAGAATTTTCTTTTCTGAGAGGCAGTAGAGATCATAACAAGAGAATCTACATGAGAACTGGGAAGAAAAGACCCCACATTAAGAGCACTTATCCCCATGCTATGCATCAGGCACTCTTCAGCCCTCTACAAGCACCATCCCTCCATCTTCAATGTGTAATAAACCTGCAAGGTGGTTTTACCACCCTTGTAAAAATGAGGGAAGTAGATTCAGAAAGGTGAGATAAGGTGCTCAGAGTTACAAAACTAGTAAACATTGAAGCTGAGTTTCAAATTTGGATCTCTCTGGCTCCAAAATCCATGATCTTCCTACTAAGCATTATAAACTGTAAAGTGCTGTGCAAATGTATGAATTATCCATCATTATTATTTCATGCTTAGACTGTACTAGAGCTATTTAAAAAGACAGTTATAAGAATAAGATAGAGCCTAGAGAACCACTTGATTTAGACTCTCAAAAATACTCAAAATTACACCTCAAAAGGTATTTTTAAATGAATTGCTGCAGGATAAAAGCCCATGTGTAAGGAACTAGCTTAGAAATGGGAAGCAAACAATAAGGATACACAAATATCTCTGTTGATGCAGAATTGTAAAGTGCTATCTTTTGGGGATGAGGGCCGGGGAAAGCACTAATTGAACATTTTTATAAACACTATGGGAGATGGAGTACACATTGCAATTTCCTAATGAAACTAAGTATGTCTCATAGGAAAATGCCAAATTGGTGGAAACTGCAGAATGTTCTTTTCTAGCCATGTGAAGAAGCAAAAAAGCAGTTGGCAGAAACATAAATCAAACTACATTTATACGTTAATGGGTCCAACCATCAGTTACATCCAAGAGAAGCATCTAGGGCTTGAGTAAATGGATCCTGGACACTATAACTGAGGCCAAATTTCCACCAGAGTCCTGAATATTGTTGGAGAGATTAATGCAGTTGATCCTTGAACAACATGCGTTTGAACTACGTGGGTGCACTTATACATGGATTTTTTTTCAGTACTAAAAGATCCACAGTTGGTTGAATCTGTGAATACAGAATCTCAGATACAGAGAAACTGCAGATGCAGAGGAACCACGTATATGGAGGGCCGAGTATAAATTATACTCAGATTTTCCACTGCATGAAGGGTCTGTGTCCCTAACCCCCACGTTGTTTAAGAGTCAACAGTATATGCATGAGCTTTACAAATGACCAGGCAGCAGCATCTGGAAATTTCACTCCCCTGGAAAACAAGTGAGATCCAGAAAGCTGTCATCTAAATGACAATAGGCATACAGTTGAGACCAGAGGAAGTCTTGACAAGGTAATAACTCTTCAGACCAGAAAATGGAAAACTAGAGAAAAACTATCTCAAAAATCTTTAAAATTGTGAAGACAGTATACCCTCAAGTCTGCAAAAACATTATCCAAACTTCCCTGAATTCTGTTTTGCAAATCCTGTTGGTGCTGTGCTGCAGAGAGGACTGATTAAAATGTAAAAATTAAGTAGTCATTATTTTATTTATTTAACAGCCTTTAATTGAGCACGTACAGTAAGCAGGGCACTGTTCTTGGTACATGAGGCATGTATTAGTAAGCAAAGACACAAAATCCCTGCCCTCCCAGAACTTACATTCCAATGAGGAGATACAGACAATAGGAAATAAACATGATGTGTAAGAAAATTGTGCAGCATGTGTAAGTTTATAAAGATATGGGGGGAGAATGGAGCTGAGTAAGAGAGTTGGAAGTTCAGGAAAGTTGCAATTTTAAATAGATAAGGTGATATTTGAGCCAACACTTGAGGGAGATGAGAGAGTATAGCCATGGAGACATCTAGAGAAAGAATTCCAAGCAGAGTAAAGAGTCAGTGCAAAAGACTGGGAGCAGTTGCATCTCCTTGTGCTCGAGGAGCCTAACCTGGGGTGAGGAGGGGAGAGAGCAACAAAAGTTCAGAGTAATGTGTGAGTAGGAGCAATTCAGGGAAGGGGGTGTATGGGTAGATTATGAACTGTAGGCTATTGTAAAGACTTTGGCTTTTATTCAGAAAAAGAAGGATTTGAGGGTACAGGAGCAATGTATTCTAGTGTATGATTTTAAAGATTACTGCTGAGTTTATAAAAGGTTGAATGGGGACAAGTGAAGAAACCAAGAGGCCATCTCAATAATCCAGGTTAAAGAGGATGGTGGCTTGGACCAGATTAGCAGCAGGTGGAAGTGATGAGAAATGGTCAGATTCGGACGTATCTTGAAAATGGAACCAACAGGATTTCTTAATGGATTGAATGTGGGGTGTGAGAGAAAGAGGTGACCCTAAAGTTTTTTGATCTGTCACTAGAAGGAGGGAGCTCTGTACTAACAAAGAGGCTCATTTGATAAGCATCGTAACAGGCATAATGTGGAAACTACAAGTTTCACCACCCCTGAAAACTGCTTACTCTTGGGCAGAAAGAGATTTATAACCCTTTAAAGATGGGCCTGTGTGGGTGGATGATGGGAAATCTAGCAAAATTCTCCCCACAATTGGTTCCATGAAGTTTCCAGTACCAGCCTCTGCTGAGATTAAAACATAATAATAATAACTATAATATCTGACATTTCTGAATATGAATCCTGGATCTGACCCTTACTAACTTTGTAACCTTATGCAAGTTTCTTAACCTCTCTGAATCTTAGTTTCCTTGTCTGTGAAATGGGGACCTTATGAAGATTAGATAAGGGAATTTCCTGGTGGTCCACTGGTTAGGACTTCGAGCTTCCACTGCCAGAGGCCCAGGTTCAGGTTCGATCACTGGTTGGTGAACTAAGATCCTGCAAGTCCCGCAGCATGGCCAAAAAATAAATAAATAAGGAAATAAAGGCTAAAATTAAAAAAAAAAAAAAGATTAGATGAGAAAATGCATGTAAAATTCTTTGCATAGTTCTTGGCACACAGTGATAATAAATATTTTTATTTTTTAATAGATGCAATGGTAGTAACATTTTTAGTAATGTATTTACTATGGCTGTCAATGCAAGAGGTGAGTAAGATACACATCACAAACTGAGAACACAGGAAATCACCAACATTAATCAAATACTGGCAGGATAATCATAGTGTTTTTGTGCTGAGACATAAAGCAACTACCTAAGCCACTCTCCAGAGAGGTTGAGACATTTCCTTAAGCTCATAAGATACTTTATAGTAAGAAAAGGACTAGAGCCAGAAAATGTCCTTAAAGCATTAATGGGGTAAATTGAGGACAAATAAAAATTTACATCAAGGACTTCCCTGGTGGCACAGTGGTTAAGAATCTGCCTGCCAATGCAGGGGACACAGGTTCGAGCCCTGGTCTGGGAAGATTCCACATGCCGTGGAGCAACTAAGCCCGTGGGCCACAACTACTGAGCCTGCACTCTAGAGCCCGCGAGCCGCAACTACTGAAGCCCACACACCTAGAGACCGTGCTCCACAACAAGAGAAGCCACCACAATGAGAAGCCCATGCACCACAACGAAGAGTAGCCCCTGCTCACTGCAACTAGAGAAAGCCCACGTGCAGCAACAAAAGACCCAACTCAGCCAAAAATAAATAAATAAATAGATAGATAAATAAATAAATTTATTTTTAAAAATTTACATCAAAACTTATCACCTCAAAAAGGTATAAGGGAGTTGGATACAAGATAAAAATATAAAGAGATTAAGAATGCTTAAGGTGAACTCATAACTGGCAGTTACATGAGAAAATCAAGGAAACTAGAGGGTTGTTGGACGTGTACCCATTCACTCATTCTGGGTTGTCGTCAGGGAGGACACTATAGTTGGCCCACAAACAGGCTAACTCTGATCCAGATAATAATGGTGGTCTAGCAGACAGCTGAGTCTGTTTCTTAGGGACCTGGGGACCTGGGTCCCTGCAGCTTAAGAAGATTCCAGCTATAAAGTTCACTTGGGACATTTCAGGAAGGTAGCATGGAGGAGTGGAATGTAGACCTGGATTTGGAAAAAGTTCATGCTCATGCCCCTCCCCATTAGAGAGAGGGAAAACATTTCAGGGTCTGGGTCTTTGGAAGAGATTCAGGCTCTGTGCAGACATAGAGTATAGTGGTCTAGTCCAGAAGCACTACCTGTGGCTCCATGGGCAAGTCACTTAATTGAAAACTTTCATTTGATAGATGGAGAAGTCAACACCAGCCCAGTGAGGTACATGAAGAGGTGCAGCAGGGTTTGAACTGAGTAGGGGTCAATCCAACACAATTATATTTGACACGTTCATTGACTGCTCTGTTAGCTGCCAGGAACTCCATAATGAACCAGACAGACATGGCTCCTGCCCTCGCTTAATTTGTAACCTGTCTGGAGAGGTATACAGAGAAACAGGCAACTTCAGTATGACAAGGTGAGTACTCTCCTAAAGAGGAAAACCCAGGACCAGTAAAAATTTATATGGAAACTTTTTATTGTAAAATATGAAAGCGAGACAGACTGTAATCAACAAAGAAACATGGAAAAACAGAAGAAAGAGAGCCATAGAGGGAGGGTACTATGGGGGCATCTAAGAGGAGCAGTTAGCCCAGTCTTTTACAAAAGCTTCCTGGAGGAAGTGACAGAAAAGCTGAGATCTAAACAAACATGAGTTTGTTGCCAGAGTACTTTGTTGAAGCACCTGTTATTAGTTATTTGATTTTTATTGGCTACCTACAGTTGTTTCCAGGAATTACAAGAGACTAGAAAATAAAATGCAGTAGAGTGGGGGAATGTAAGAAACAAAATCCGACTAATTTTGTCTACTCTTCCCATAGACACTGAATTGACAAATAATAAAGACACATATGACTCAAGCTGCTCCACAAACTCCACTTCCAGATTACATCACTGCCACAATATAGAACTTTAAGCAAGGTTGTACAAAAAAATAATAATAATACAAATCATATGATACATGATATATGTCACATATATATTAAATATACAAAGCACCTTACAAGTAATATAGATAATAAACTCAATAAAATAGTATGCAAACACATGTTACATTGCAATCATTCTGAACTAAATGAAATTTCAAGAAAAAGGACAGATAGGTAATCTGACTACCCCAAGGAATGATTTGTATTTCTGATTTTGATGAAATCTCATCAAGAAAAAAGTGCTATAACTTTGTCTATTACTCTAATTTTGGCCAAAACAGGCTATTTTTATATTCAGAGGTTCAGCCTGCATTTATTGGCAGCCAGAAGCATTTCCTCAATTATGAATTTGCTCTGAAATCTTACACCTTCTGGATTATTTCTTGTGCCAGGCATATTGAATTAATTGGAGCAAAACAGGAAGCGATTGTTCATTACGTGATATATCCAAATTACTTCATTTCTGATTAATAACCAAATTCCCTCAAATTATATTAATTATTGCTTCAACATTCTGCATATGTGATGAGGAAACGTTGTTAATTTATTACTTTGGGGACACTTATTCCACCCATGGTTTGGAACTACAGTAAACGTCCATTAGCTGACTCTTTTTTTTTTTTTTTTTTTTTTTTTTTGCTGTACGTGGGCCTCTCACTGTTGTGGCCTCTCCCATTGCGGAGCACAGGCTCCGGACGCGCAGGCTCAGCGGCCATGGCTCACGAGCCCAGCCGCTCCGTGGCATGTGGGATTCTTCCGGACCGGGGCACGAACCCGTGTCCCCTGCATCGGCAGGCGGACTCTCAACCACTGCGCCACCAGGGAAGCCCCTAGCTGACTCTTTTGAGAATATGATCTCTTAGCTAATGGATCTTTCTGATGAACTGAGCAATGGCCAAACACTTTTCAGAATGTCCTAAAGAATGTGAGAGTTTTGTGAGATGTAATAAATGTTCTACCAGAAAAAGAAGGAGGAAGGAAGAAGAGAAGGAAGAGGGAGGAGAGAGTAGAGGAGGATAAGAAGAGAAGAGTGGAACTCGGAGGGGAGGAGGAGGAAAAGAAAGATGGAAAGAAAGTTGAGTCGAGGGATACTTTCACCCTCAAATAAATTTGAGAAGCAACATTTCCTACCTTGTGGAACTAAGGATATTTTTTTCTCAAGACCTCTCGTAGTATAGACCATTACATTTTATGGAATGAAGTTTAAGAAATGCAATTCTAGGCTATTTTTTTTGCCAGGAATAGTAAGTTGCTCTATTTTCCATAGCTCTTTAAACGTGTTTTACTGTACTTTAATTATTTGCTTCCACGAAGTCTTTCCTATTAATGCCCACTCTGTTGGAGATCTGTTACCCATCCCCAGTACCTTTTGGAGAACTTGGCAAAAGGAAGTTATCAATAAATCTTTGCTTTACACATAGTAGGTGTTCAATAAATATTTGTTGAACTCACAAATAAACAGTTTGTACAGTACATTAAATATATTTTAATGAGAGCCTCCGTGAGCCTCAGTTTCCTCCTCTGTAGAAGAGAGAGTTTTGTCTAATAATCTCTAAAGGTTCTTGTAGCCCCAATCTTGATTCTGTGCCTTCTCAGTGGCTCAGGACCACCACACTGAATAGCATCATCCTACAGAATTACAAGGAGACTACTGAAGAGGTTGATAATTAGCATTAATCATCTACAATGAAAGAACTTGCCTCAGAAATATCTCCTCAAAAGAATTATCTGGTATCAGTTTGTTCTTTTGCCTCTTCTTCTCAGAGGCCATGTAAAAGTATTCTAGGTTACCAAGGGTTATGCTTTGTTTCATGTTAAGCCATCAGTTTTTACTATAAAATGCATTTCGTTTCAGTAATCAAAGTCTAGAGGTTTTCCCATAATGATTTAACGTTTCCATCCTAACAGGCTGTGGAACTCATTGAGGTGCTTAATATTTAGTTATTCAAAGTGATTTTCTGCTAGGAATGATCAACTGAATAGCTTTTCTGATTTTTTCCAATAAAAATTTTCTCTCCAACCTACTGAATTATTTCATATGCTTTGTCAATCTTTTTTTTTTTTTTTTAGTTTCTGCTTTATAACAAAGTGAATCAGTCATACATATACATCTGTTCCCACATCCCTTCCCTCCTGCGTCTCCCTCCCTCCCACCCTCCCATACTTTGTCAATCTTATTTATCATTATAATATAAATGATTGAGGATTTATTTTCCTATTCTTAAAACAAAGCAACAGCATGGTTTCTGAGGATGAAAAAATGCCCATCCAATTTAATCCTAGATGTGCTAGAGAGATCTAATTTGCAAAATATAAAATAATAATATGAATATTTCATATCCAGACAACATACTACTACCCAGAGGTCTAATGATTTATAAGATTGTGTATTATCGCCTTTAGTGGAACATCTCTTCTAAAGCAACCAAAGTATTTTGTACACAACTTTCCCATTAATCATACCCCCCAAGGAAATAAATGGGTTGAACACACCATTGCTTTAATTTCACAAAGGTAGAGAGAGTAGATTTAAAACCAAAGTGATTTTTCAAGGTTACCGAACGTCTCACTATGTAAGTGGTTTGGAAAGAAAGAGAGGCCTGGCTTCTAGCCAGCCTGGAGACTTTGTTCTCCCCAGTAGTTAGTTTTATTCAAAGTACAAGAGCAAGCAATTTAATATCGGTATCACCAATACATCATTCATATGAAGGATGGTACAGCAACATTAATATGCAAATAGCTGAATATAAAGTATCTTTTCTTACTAAGCACAGTGCTCCCTGTTTCTCAGAAAAATTTATGTCTATATGAAAAGAGAATAAAATTGCAAAGGATAGCATGTTGCTCATTAATTTATATTCATTAAAATATAAAGGGGAAGATGTAGCTGTATTCCACATTTAGGAATAACCCTTAGAGTTTGGGAAGAAAAAGAATAAAATAAATGTCCCCATAGGCATATTGTATCAATACTCTTTCCACAAATACTCAGTCTCCAAAGGGTTTAAAGTTCTGAGGAAAATGTCAGATAAGCAGCTGAAAGGTGATCCCACAAAACCTTAGTAATTCACCCTGCATCATTTCCTCCTCTCTCTTAGATCAAAAGCATTAATTATTAGAATCATGCATGTAGGTTTCTCTCCAGATGCCAATGAGCTGGTGAGTAGAAATGGATGTTATCATATGCTATAATTAGTTAACCATCTAGAGTCTATTCCCCACATACAGAGGGGAATAGAATCCAGCCCCTACTTTTCTCCAAAGCTCTCTGTGGACTTCATTGCCTCCTTTCTGCACAACAAAAGAAAGTGTTAAACTAGAAAACGTTCCCTTGGGCTTCCACATGCATGTAGAACAAGCTCCCAAATATGGCTGCTCCCAACGTCTGCATCCCCAGCAGTCCACCCAAGCCTCTCTGGGAGACTCTCCAACACCAGCAGGCCATTTAGGAATGAGGTGGAACACACACTGCTATAAAAAGAATGGGTTAACTTCCATTCATATGTTGCCCATGTGATCTCCGAAGCCACAGATTGAGGCAGCTGAACTCTGAGTTTTCCTGCACAACACATTCAAGTGAAGTAAAGAAATAAAATTCCTACGAAGCCTAAGCTCTCTCTTCCCATCAAACTGCGTGGCTGACAGGGTCTCTGTGCTCCTGCCGGGTGTTAGGCCTGAGCATCGGAGGTGGGAGAGCCGAGTTCAGGACGTTGTTCCAGAGGAGACGTCGTTCCAGAGGAGACGTCCTGGCCCCATGTAATATCAAATGGCAAAAGAGCTCCCAGAGATCTCCATCTCAATGCTAAGACCCAGCTCCATTCAATGACCAGCAAGCTACAGTGCTGGACACCCTGTCCCACACAACTAGCAAGACAGGAACACAACACCACCCATTAGCAGAGGGGCTGCCTAAAATCATACTAAGTTCACAGACACCCCAAAACACACCACCAGACACGGTCCTGTCCACCAGAAAGACAAGATCCAGCCTTATCCACCAGAATATAGGCATCAGTCCCATCCACTAGGAAGCCTACACAACCCACTGAACTAAACTTACCCACTAGGGGCAGACACCAAAAACAATGGGAACTACAAAGCTGCCGCCTGTGAAAAGGAGACTCCAAACACAGTAAGTTAAACAAAATGAGAAGACAGAGAAATACACAGCAGATGAAGGAGCAAGGTAAAAACCCACCAGACCAAACAAATGAAGAGGAAATAGACAGTCTACTTGAAAAAGAATTGAGAGTAATGATAATAAAGACGATCCAAAATCTTGGAAATAGAATGGAGAAAATAAAAGAAACCTTTAACAAGGACATGGCAGAACTAAAGAGCAAACAAACAATGATGAACAACAAAATAAATGAAATTAAAAATTCTCTAGAAGGAATCAATAGCAGAATAACTGAGGCAGAAGAACGGATAAGTGACCTGGAAGATAAAATATTGGAAATAACTACGACAAAGCAGAAAAAAGAAAAAAGAATGAAAATAATGGAGGACATTCTCAGAGACCTCTGGGACAACACTAAAGTCACAAACATTCAAATTATAGGGGTCCCAGAAGAAGAAAAGAAAAAGAAAGAGACTGAGAAAATATTTGAAGAGATTAACATTAAAAACTTGCTTAATATGGGAAACGAAATAGTCAATCAAGTCCAAATCCAAGGAGAAACATGCCAAGACACATATTAATCAAACTATCAAAAATTAAATACAAAGAAAACATATTAAAAGCAGCAAGGGAAAAGCAACAAATAACATACAACGGAATCCCCATAAGCTTAACAGCTGATCTTTCAGCAGAAACTCTGCAAGCCAGAAGGGAGTGGCAGGACATCTTTAAAGTGATGAAAGACAAAAGCCTACAACCAAGATTACTCTACCCAGCAAGGAGCTCATTCAGATTCGACGAAGAAATTAAAACCTTTACAGACAAGCAAGAGCTAAGAAAATTCATGACCACCAAACCAGCTTGACAACAAATGCTAAAGGAACTTCTCTAGGCAGGAAACACAAGAGAAGGAAAAGACCTATAATAACAAGCCCAAAATTAAGAAAATGGTAATAGAAACATACATATCGATAACTACCTTAAATGTAAATGGATTAAATGCTCCAACCAAAAGACATAAACTGGCTGAATGGATACAAAAACAAGACCTGTATATATGCTGTCTACAAGAGACCCACTTCATACCTAGGGACACATACAGACTGAAAGTGAGGGCATGGAAAAAGATATTCCATGCAAATGGAAAAAAAAAGAAAGCTGGTGTAGCAATTATCATATCAGACAAAATAGACTTTAAGACAGAGACTATTACAAGAGACAAAGAAGGACACTACATAATGATCAATGATCAATCCAGGAAGAAGATATAACAATTGTAAATATTTATGCACTCAATAGAGGAGCACCTCAATACATAGGGCAAATGTTAACAGCCATAAAAGGGGAAATCAACAGTAACACAATAATAGTAGGGGACTTTAATGCCCCAGTTTCACCAATGGACAGATCATCCAAAATGAAAGAAAATAAGGAAACATAAGCTTTAAATGAGACATTAAACAAGATGGATTTAATTGATATTTATAGGACATTCCATCCAAAAACAAAAGAATACACTTTCCTCTCAAGTGCTCATGGAACATTCTCCAGGATAGATCATATCTTGGGTCACAAATCAAGCCATGGTAAACTTATGAAAATTGAAATCATATCAAGTATCTTTTCCGACCACAATGCTATGAGACTAGATAGCAATTACAGGAAAAAAATCTGTAAAAAATACAGACACATGGAGGCTAAACAATACACTACTTAATAACCAAGAGATCACTGAAGAAATCAAAGAGGAAATCAAAAAATACCTAGAAACAAATGACAATGAAAACACAATGACCCAAAACCTATGGGATGAAGCAAAAGTAGTTCTAAGAGGGAAGATTACAGCAATACAATCCTACCTCAAGAAATAAGAAACACCTCAAATAAACAACCTAAACTTACACCTAAAACAACTAAAGAAAGAAGAAGAACAACAACAAAAAAAAAAACCCAAAGATAGCAGAAGGAAAGAAATCATAAAGATCAGATCAGAAATAAAGGAAAAGGAAATGAAGGATTCAACAACAAAGATCAATAAAACTAAAAGCTCGTTCTCTGAGATGATAAACAAAATTGATAAAACATTACCAAGACTCATCAAGAAAAAAAGGGAGAAGACTCAAATCAATAGAATTAGAAATGAAAAAGGAGAAGTAACAACTGACACTGCAGAAATACAAAGGATTATGAGAGATTACTACAAGCAACCATATGCCAATAAAATGGACAACCTGGAAGAAATGGACAAATTCTTAGAAAAGCACAAACTTCCAAGACTGAACCAAGAAGAAATAGAAAATACAAACAGACCAAACACAAATACTGAAATTGAGACTGTGATTAAAAATCTTCTAACAAACAAAAGCCCAGGACCAGATGGCTTCACAAGTGAATTCTATCAAACATTTAGAGAAGAGCTAACACTTATCTTTCTCAAACTCTTCCAAAATATAGCAGAGGGAGGAACACTCCCAAACTCATTCCACGAGGCCACCATCACCCTGATACCAAAACCAGACAAATATGTCACAAAGAAAGAAAACTACAGGCCAATATCACTGATGAACAGAGATGCAAAAACCCTCAACAGAAATTAGCAAACAAACTCCAACAGCATATTAAAAGGATCATACACCATGATCAAGTGGGGTTTATCCCAGGACTGCAAGGATTGTACAATATATACAAATCAATCAATGTGATACACATATTAATAAATTGAAGAATAAAAACCATATGCTCATCTCAATAAATGCAGAAAAATCTTTTGACAAAATTCAACACCCATTTATGATAAAAACCCTCCAAAAGTGGGCATAGAGGGAACTTACCTCAACATAATATAAAGGCCATATATGGCAAACCCATAGCCAACATCATTCTCAATGGTGAAAAGCTGAAACTATTTCCACTAAGATCAGGAACAAGACAAGGTTGCCCACTCTCACCACTATTATTCAACATAGTTTTGGAAGTTTTAACCACAGCAATCAGAGAAGAAAAAGAAATAAAAGGAATCCAAATTGGAAATGAAGAAGTAAAACTGTCACTGATTGCAGATGACATGAGACTATACATAGAGAATCCTAAAAATGCTACCAGAAAACTACTAGAGCTAATCAATTAATTTGGTAAAGTAACAGGATACAAAAGTAATGCACAGAAATCTCTTGCATTCTGATACACTATTGATGAAATATCTGAAAGAGAAATTAAGGAAACACTCCCATTTACCATTGCAACAAAAAGAATAAAATACCTAGGAATAAACCTACCTAAGGAGACAAAAGACCTGTATGCAGAAAACTATAAGACACGGATGAAAGAAATTAAAGATAACACAAACAGATGGAGAGATATACCATGTTCTTGGACTGGAAGAGTCAACATTGTGAAAATGACTCTACTACCCAAAGGAATCTACAGATTCAATGCAATCCCTGTCAAACTACCAATGGCATTTTTCACAGAACTAGAACAAAGAATTTCACAATTTGTATGGAAACATAAAAGACCCCGAATAGCCAAAGCAATCTTGAAAAAGAAAAATGGACCTGGAGGAATCAGGCTCCCTGACTTCAGACTATACTATAAAGTTACAGTAATCAAGACAGTATGGTACTGGCACAAGAACAGAAATATAGATCAGTGGAACAAGATAGAAAGCCCAGAAATAAACCCACAGACATATGTTCACCTTATCTTTGATAAAGGAGTCAAGAATATACAATGGAGAAAAAACAGCCTCTTCAATAAGTGGTGCTGGGAAAACTGGACAGCTACATGTAAAAGAATGAAATTAGAACACTGCCTCACACCATACACAAAAATAAATTCAAAATGGATTAAAGGCCTAAATGTAAGGCCAGACACTTTAAAACTCTTAGAGGAAAACATAGTCTGAACACCCTTTGACATAAATCACAGCAACATCTTTTGTGACCCACCTCCTAGAGTAACAAAAATTAAAACAAAAATAAACAAATGAGACCTAATGAAACTTAAAAGCTTTTGCACAGCAAGGAAACCATAAACAAGACAAAAAGACAACCCTCAGGATGGGAGAAAATATTTGCAAATAAAACAACAGACAAAGGATTTATCTTCAAAATATACAAGCAGCTCATGAAGCTCAATATCAAAAAAACAAACAACCCAATACAAAAATGGGCAGAAGACCTAAACAGATATTTCTCCATATAAGATATACATTTTGCCAACAAACACAGGAAAGGATGCTCAATGTCACTAATCATTAGAGAAATACAAATCAAAACTACAATGAGGTATCACCTCACACTGGTCAGAATGGCCATCATCAAAATATCTACAAACAATAAATGCTGGAGAGGGTGTGGAGAAAAGGGAACCCTCTTCGACTGTTGGTGGGAATGTAAATTGGTACAGCCACTGTGGAGAACAGGATGGAGGTTCCTTAGAAAACTACAAATAGAACTACCATATGACCCAGCAAGCCCACAACTGGGCATACACCCTGAGAAAACCATAATTCAAAAAGAGTCATGTACTACAGTGTTCACTGCATCTCTATTTACAGTAGCCAGGACATGTAAGCAACCTAAGTATCCAACAACAGAGGAATGGATAAAGATGTGGCACATATATACAATGGAATATTACTCAGCCATAAAAAGAAACGAAATTGAGTTATTTGTAGTGAGGTGGATGGACCTAGAGACTGTCATAGAGTGAAGTAGGTCAGAAAGAGAAAAACAAATACCGTATGCTAACACATATATATGGAATCTAAAAAAAAAAAAGGTTCTGAAGAACGTAGGGGCAGGACAGGAATAAAGATGCAGACATAGAGAATGGACTGGAGGACACGTGGAGGGGGAAGGGTAAGCTGGGATGAAGTGAGAGAGTGGCATGGACATATACACACTACCAAATGTAAAACAGATAGCTAGTGGGAGCAGCCACGTAGCTCAGGGAGATCAGCTCGGTGCTTTGTGACCACCTAGAGGGGTGGGATAGGGAGGTTGGGAGGGAGGCTCAAGAGGGAGAGGATATGATTCACTTTGTTATACAGCAGAAACTAACACACCATTGTACAGCAATTATACTCCAATAAAGGTGTTAAAAAAAAAAAAAAAAAAAAGGAAAGAAGGAAAGAAAACGTTCCCTTGAGTCCTTGGAATAGGTGAAGTCTTTGGTCTTATTACCCGGGTGAGGAAAGTAGGAAAGAGAAACCAAGAGCACTCGTCTGAACATGGGCAAAGCTGGATTAAGTTTTTATTATTCCTAAGCACAATGAAAAGAACTACCACACACACTTGTTTAGCCCTTCACCATTTATAAAACACTTTCCATCCATTTTCTCATTTGATCCTCACAACAATCCTATGAGATAAGCAAAAAGGATATTTTTCCTAACTTTTAATTATGAAAATTAAAAACATACAGAGAAGTAGATAGAATAGTGTTAATAACCTGAATATCCATCTCCTGGATTCCACAATATGAACATGTTGGTATATATCTACATCTTTTTTCTTACTGAAGTATTTTAGTAAATTATAAGTAACATGGGATTTAACTTTTCACATATAACAAAATTAATAATAACTCTGTAATATCATTTCATATCCAGTTCATAATCAGAATAGTCCCAGGTGTAAGATGAGTATTATTTTCTCATTTTGCAGAAGTGACTTTTTTCACATAACAAAATGAACCAACAGGCTCGAGGACACATAGATAATAAAAAATTAATCTGAGAACTCAGGTTTTGAATTTCTGATTTCTTGGTCTCTATTCTTTTCACTTTGAAGCAACGTTAAACAGAGATACTCTCAATTAGAAGAAGACAGAAAAGCCACACAGACCTCTGTGAAATATTTGAGCAGGGGTGATCTTAATAAAATGTATGACTATGTGAGATTTATCTCCAACAATCTCTTATATTATTTTTAGTGGCTCTTCTCATTCCCTGTAGTGCTGTTCCTCAACCCACCCTTCATTGCCCCTAACTCACACCCCAGTCAATACTCCCTCTGATATGCTGGCTGCCTAAGTGCCCCATCCATACCTCCCTGTCCCCATCCACAGGGCGAATACCATCTTGCAGTCAGCAAACACCTTAAGAGGGCCTGATAGACTCACCTCTCTGAGATAAGTTATTAGTCATCATTACTGACACCATGAGCCCCTCTGAGTATTCCTGGAATACTATAGAGATGGCAGTATTTTGCTTCATGGAATCTTAAGAAATTATACTGATGTCATGATTCTTACAGCATCATGAGCATTCATAATGCATTCCTGCTGAGCTCGAAGGTATTACATTCGATTTATTCAATTTCCCCATCTCTCCAAGACAAAAGTTCCCCTCCCATTTCAATGTTTTACCATCTTCTCCCACTTTCAGCCCCCTCCCCTCACCACAACTATTACACATGTAATCAATGGTAGACTCAGTTTGCCACTCAAGCTTTACCTCTAGCCTGCAAATGTTTACGTTTCCTTCTTCTGGGTTCTTGGCATCTTTTGACAAGACTTGCCAATGACTACTGAAAATTTTCCAGATGGGTGTATGTTCCAAATCATAACATCAAAGGTATGTCTTGGCTGTACTCACTTGTTTAGTCTAAATGGAGCAGACAAATACAAAAAGTTATATAAATTGTATATGTCACCCAAGGGAAAGAATGCAAAACATTCTAAGATAAAAAGAAATTCTGGTCATTATCAGGTTACTCTGGAAACGTGATAAGACAAAGCCATGTCATGTTGCCAAGTCCTGGAGAACTAGGGAGGAGTAAATCGAACCAGATCTGATTCCAGGCTCATGATGCTTGGGCAGGAATTCAGGTTAACTCCCTTAGTTCCATACAAGGCACGTTACACAATAACAATAACTGAAAACTTTATGTGTGAGAGCTCTCTTCCAGGATTGGCATGTATTGACATGCAATGTATAAGAAAACCCTTTTAAGGAATACCCCCTGATACCAGAATATCAGACATGAAAAATAGCCCAGGAGATCTTCCCTGACATCCCTGAAACCATGTCAAAGTTAAATCAGGCACAGGTCTTGATTGCAAACAACAGAATCCGCTTGGCATAATTTAAGGGGGACAAAAGAATTTATTAAAAGAAATTTTAGCTCACAGAATCATTGAACTAGCTGGAAAAATAGATTGGAGTTGAACCTTCCAGGAATAGTGCCCCAAACCACACAGAACTGATCCAATGGAGAAACTACCTGCTGAGTATAAATCCCTGGAACTTGATGACTGCTACTAACATCAATGCCACTTTGATCCCGTGACTAGGGGAAAAACTAGACACTTTTCCAGCTACCTGTGCCAACAAGTCTGAGCTTCCCACAGAGCTGGCTGCTGGCTCAGGTTGTTCACATCTGAACTGAACTTTTATGTTCATGTCTGATTGGCAGAGCCCAGGCCCTACCCTAACACTTATTAATCACTCACTATGTGCTGGGCACTGTTCTAACCTCTTTATAAGAATTAACTCACTTAAGCCTCATGGCAACCCTCGAAGATTGGCACTATAATTATTCCTTTTTATAGATGAGGGAACTGAGGCATATAAAGACTATATAAACAGTCTAAAGTCACAGACTGTAAGTGTCAGAGTTGAGATTTGAACTCAGACAGTCTGACTCCAGAGCTCAAGATTTCCTAGAGCTCAAGATTAGGAAATCTGTTTGTTTTATTTTGTTTTGTTTTGTTTTGTTTTGTGTTACACTCACATGCTTGCATCCTAACGGCAAGGTGGGAAATTTGATTTATGCCTTATACATTAGATCATTTACCCAAATTAAAAAATGTTGTTCAAAAGATGATGGGTAGGGCTTCCCTGGTGGTGCAGTGGTTGAGAGTCCGCCTGCCGATGCAGGGGACACGGGTTCGTGCCCCGGTCTGGGAGGATCTCACGTGCCGCGGAGCGGCTGGGCCCGTGAGTCATGGCCACTGGGCCTGCACGTCCGGAGCCTGTGCTCCGCAACGGGAGAGGCCACAGCAGTGAGAAGCCCGCGTACCGCACACACACACACAAAAAAAGATGATGGGTAAGCGTGAATATATATGTCAGACATCTACTACAGATGTCTAAAATTGTAAGGCTGTTCTTTTTACATGTTAGTATGCCCTGAAAGTTGTTCTCATGGTCACCACTAGAAGCCCATGAATGTAGGTATGTATCTATGCGTATTTACTGTTTTTCACACACTGTGATAGTCACTAAAGACAGCTGCCACAATTGCTCCCACCCTGTGTACGTATGCTGCTCCTCCCATCAAAAGGTAGAGCACATTCTCCCAACTCCTTAAATCTAGGCTGCTCTTGTGACAATCTTTGATCAATGGAATGCAGCAGAGTGAAAATATGCCCAGCCTTAGCAGCTCTGGCAGCTTCTGGGGGAACTAGTTGCTACGTAAGAAACCCAACTACCCTCAGCCCACCATGCAGTGAGAGGCTACATGGAGAAGAATCAGTGAGTCCAATCACAGACATGAAGAGAGAGCTAAGACATATGTTCCCTGAAGAATCATCCCAAGCCAGCCCCCAATCATTTAGACAATCCCTTGGAGGCCCCAGACATCCTTGTTCTGTTCTGTCCAAATTCCTGACCCACAGATAAAATGGCTGTGGCCTTAAGCTGCTATATTCTGGAATAGCTTGTTATACAGCAATAGATAACTTAGACTAACACTATATGCTCACATAACTATGTATAAAGTGAAAATTTTGCATCTCATGAAATATTCTTCTATGGTAGTGGTCAGCAGACTTTTTCTTAAGGGCTTACATACTATTTTAAGCTTTGCAGACCAAGAGGCAAAACTGACGCTATTATATGAGTGCTTATATAACCAGTTAAAATGTAAAACCATTCCTAGCTCAAGGGCCATAAAAAATCAAACAGCTCACCAGATTTGGTCCATGGGTAGCAATTTGCAGATTCCTGCTCTATAGCATCATTTTGGATGTTTGCAGTGTACTTCCTCATAGGAACTTCCTGTAACTTATGTAATCAAGTCCCTATTCTTAAGCACTTAGTTTGCCTGCAATTTTTCACTATTTCAAAAATGATGCTTCAGTAAATCTTGTGAATAATGCTTCAATAAATCTTTGTCCACATCCATGATTACTTCCTTAGAATTAATCCCTAAAACTGGAATAGTTAGGTCAAAGAATATATCCATTATTCTAAAATACCTGCTGAAACTATCATACCAATGTACAATCCTACCAACAACATATAAGAGAGTTCTGCAGCAGTTCATGACTATTTTAAGTGCTTGTTTAAAAAAAAAAAAAACCTGTTTGAATTTCATATTGGTGTTGGAGTGTGAGCAGTGCATCCCTCCTCCTCAGTCAGGGATGATCTCTTTCTCCTTGGTCTTTGTTGGAATGCCCTAATGCACGTTCAGACCGTCACTGAAGCCCTGCTCACTGCTTCCCTAAAACAGCTTAGCAATCCCAGGTCCCCGGTGACAGCACCAGGAGAGGGCTGCCTGCAGAGACTGGCCTTAGCCACCCTTTACACAAGCCCCCCCTTCCACTTCCTCCCTCTCCCTCTCAGTAGGAAGTGGCTGACCCAGCTCAGCTCCCAGCCTGACAAACTGCCATCTATGAGTGATCGCTTTTTTCTGCAGCTGGGCCAGTGTCTCTCTTTCTCTGTCCCCTGGCTTTTCCGAGCTCCCTCTCAGAGCATATGCCTTTCCTCTCTCTATTCTCAGCCCACAGCAGCCCCCCAAGCAGAAAAGCAGACAGAGGATATGCAGAACCCTGTTGAGGTGGGGTCCAGACAAGGCAGTCTTTTGGGGCAAACCCTGGGCAGGCCTGCAGGCTCTAACCTTTTAACCTGGCTGTCTAACAGAATCCATTGCTGCTGACACCCGTGTCTTCCAGTTATTTTTAAACCGTGATAACTGCCGTTACATCAAGGGCATGAAAAACAGAAGTTTGGCAGAGCTGCTGCTTCTCCACTTCTCCTTTCATCTCTTCTCCTGGCTAGCCCCTCCTTTGTCCCTGCCTAGCCAGATCCTATACATTCCCCTGGATGCTGTTTTTGTGTCCCCCTCTTCAGGAAGCCCAGCCTCACTGTCCCCCATTCATTCAGCTCCTTGGAACAGCAGGTCTTAGAGCATTTACATGACTCTCATCACCTTATGTATTCAGGCTTGTCACATTCACTGTCACTTTATAGATGTCGGAATTGTCAGTGCAATCTTCTCATTGAGGGCATGGAACATGATTTCACATTGACCTGTGGTCCTTTAAGCAACTATAGCAGTGCTGGGCAAATAGCAAGGAGCTCATTAATTATGTTTATTAATTTGCAGTCTTTATAGAATTCTACTTAGGTAAATTCCTAACAGCCTACCCCAGAAGTCCAGGTTATCATCCATACTGAGAATTTCTCAACTAGACACTGATTTTTGATAAGCCTGGAGTCAAAGGGGGGGGGGGAGATGGTAAAATAGGAAAAGCATCAGATTAAGAAGAAAAAGTCTGAAGTCTAATCTGATTCTCTCACTTATCGACATATGAATTCGAGCCTCATCTATAAAGGAAGGAAATTAATAATACCTCCTATATCTATAAAGCTTTTTCTGACACTCAAATGAAGACACCCTGCTTCATATATATATATATATATATATATATATATATATATATATATATATATATATATATATATATAACTTATTCAATCTGCAAACAAACCTAAAAGATAAGCATCATTGTCCCTATTTTGCAGATAAAAGGATGGAGGCCTAAAAGTTAAGTAATTTGTCCAAAGTCATAAACCTAGCAAGTAAGAGTTTGAACCCAGGTCTCCTGGATGTAAATTTTTTTAAAGGGGAGAAGGAGAGAAATATAAGTGGGCATATTTTACCCTCCCAACAGTTGATAATTTTTGTGTCTGGCCTGACTGAGCTCATTTGTATTTGTATTTGCATTCACCTTTTAAAATAAATTTATTTATTTATTTATTTTTGGCTACACTGGGTCTTCATTGCTGAACGCGGGCTTTCTCCAGTTGCGGTGAGTGGGGGCTACTCTTCGTTGCAGTGCATGGGCTTCTCATTCTGGTGGCTTCTCCTGTTGCGGCGTACAGGCTCTAGGTACGTCGGCTTCAGTAGTTGTGGCATGTGGGCTCAGTTGTTGTGGATCGCTGCCTCTAGAGCACAGGCTCAGTAGTTGTGGCACACGGGCTTAGTTGCTCTGTGGCATGTGGGATCTTCCCGGACCAGGGCTCAAACCCATGTCACCTGCATTGGCAGGTGAATTCTTAACCAATGTGCCATCCTGCATTCATTTTTGAGAAAAGGAAAAAATAACAAAAAGAATAAAAATAGAGTACAGGAAGGAGATAAGGGAGCAAGGAAATAAGTGGGCATGCTGAGAGCTAGAAACTTAGTTCAGTCTAACAAATTTCACTCAATACCTTCTATGCTCCAGGAACCGAGGCTTATGCTGGGCAAATAATGATGAGAAGATGGTCCCTGCCTGTGAAAGTGATAGAATCGAATGACACAGAGAGGTTTCTGGTGGAGAAAGGAAGAGGTTAGTAAAGGGAAAGGGAGTGGTTTGGTATCCAAGTGAGGAGGAGGTGAGTGGAAAAAATGAAGCTGGCAACATAAGTGAGACTAGATCTTGGAGGTCTTATATGCCAAGTCCAGTAGACGATGGAGAATATTAAAGAGAGGAGCAACACTTTCAGACATAAACTTTTTAATGTGTTGCTTGTTTATTCACTCATTCATTCATTCATTTAGAATACCTGCACATAGGTGGGGGGTGGGAGGGACCTTGTATATGAATTGACTTGAAAATATAGTTGAGAGGAAAACATAAACAAGACAGCACTCAAAATGGGAGAAAATATTTGCGGATGAAGCAACTGACAAAGGATTAATCTCCAAAATTTACAAGCAGCTCATGCAGCTCAATATCAAAAAACCAAACAACCCAATACAAAAATGGGCAGAAGACCTAAACAGACATTTCTCCAAAGAAGATATACAGGTTGCCAACAAACACATGAAAGAATGTTCAACATCACTAATCATTAGAGAAATGCAAATCAAAACTACAATGAGGTATCACCTCACACCAGTCAGAATGGCCATCATCAAAAAAATCTACAAACAATAAATGCTGGAGAGGGTGTGGAGAAAAGGGAACCCTCTTACACTGTTGGTGGGAATGTAAATTGATACAGCGACTATGGAGAACAGTATGGAGGTTCCTTAAAAAACTAAAAATAGAATTACCATACGTATGACCCAGGAATCCCACTACCGGGCATACACCCAGAGAAAACCATAATTCAAAAAGGGTCATGTATCACAATGTTCATTGCAGCTCTATTTACAATAGCCAGGACATGGAAGCAACCTAAGTGTCCATCGACAGATGAATAGATAAAGATGTGGCACATGTATACAATGGAATATTACTCAGCCATAAAAAGAAATGAAATTGAGCTATTTGTAGTGAGGTGGATGGACCTAGAGTCTGTCATCCAGAGTGAAGTAGGTCAGAAAGAGAAAAACAAATACTGTATGCTAACACATATGTATGGAATCAAAAAAAAGGTTCTGAAGAACCTAGGGGCAGGATAGGAATAAAGATGCAGATGTAGAGAATGGACTTGAGGACATGGGGAGGGGGAAGGGTAAGCTGGGATGAAGTGAGAGAGTGGCATGGACATATATACACTACCAAATGTAAAATAGATAGCTAGTGGGAAGCAGCCACATAGCACAGGGAGATCAGCTCGGTGCTTTGTGACCACCTAGAGGGGTGGGATAGGGAGGGTGGGAGGGAGACCCAAGAGCGAGGGGATATGGGGATATATGTATATGTATAGCTGATTCACTTTGTTATAAAGCAGAAACTAACACACCTTTGTAAATCAATTATACTCCAATAAAGATGTTAAAATATATATTTTTTTAATATATATAATATATATATATAATATATATATATAATATATATATATATAATATATATATATATTATATATATATATATATAATATATATATATATAGTTGGTTGAATGCACAGACCGTGATCCCTTCCCACCACCCTCACCATTACTATGGTCTTGGCCACCATCATCTCTCTCCTATATTATTGCAATCACCTGGTAACTTCTATCCTTGGCCTCTCATAAGCTAGTTGCATAATAGTAGCTTTTCAATGTAAATCAGAGCACGACTGTCCTTGGCTCAAGACTCTCCAGTGGCCTCTTCCCCACTTAGAGTAAAACCCAAAGTTGTGACAATGGCCTTCAAGGCTCCACATAAACTGCTACCCCCTCCTCAACCCTCCCCACCGATATCCCTCTGACCTCATTTCCTACTACTCTCCCCCTAGCTTGCCCTGCTCCAGCAACACAGATCTCTTTGTTCTTCTTCAAATGCTCTAAGCATCACCCTGCCTGGGGTGTTTGCACATCCTCGTACCACTCCCTGATGGCTCTTCTCCCACATAGATCTGCACAGATCACTCCCTCACCTTCAGGGCTTTGCTCCAATGTCACCTGCTCAGGGGAGGCTTTCCTTACTAGCATACTTAAAATTGCAACAAGCCACCCCTGTTTCCCTCAACTCCCCATATGGCTTCTCTGCTTTCTTTTTGGCTATTTACCTTATTATCATCTGAGATAAGATAGATATATATATTTTATACTATTTTTGGTGTGCCCTCACCCCATCCCGCTCCTGCTCTGCCACTGAAGGTAAACATGAGGGCATGGATCTTTTGCTTGCTTTCTTCACTGTATCCCTGATGCCTAGAATATGCTTGGCAAGTAGTAGGTGTTGAAATGATATTTATGGAATGATTGAAGGAGGCAGAATGCTATTGTCCCCCTAGATCCATTCTTTCCTTCTTTCTGGGCACATAGCCACTCAGTTAGCAGCTACATTTCCAGCTTCCTTTGCAGCTAGATGTGGTGACATTCTTACTAATGTGCTGTGAGCAGTAGTTGTACCCTGACCCCAAGACACAGACTAGGAAAACCATGTAGGCCTCAAGGAACACAAATGCTCATACACCACTTCAGGTGTGACCATGGCAAATAGACAAAGAAAAATCTGTCAGTGGAAGCTAGGAAGCAAGAACAACTATTAACTATCCTCATTTTCCCCCACTGATTTGAGGTGCCATCTTTATCTCTATTAATCATGCCCATATATTCTTGAATTTATTTCCAGACTTTCTTAGTTGTTCCATTGATTTATCTTCAAATTCATGTACTAGTGCTAAAACTGTTTTATTATCTGCTATGATTAAGTGCTCCCTGCCGTGCATTACACTTTTTTCAAAAGATTCCTAACAATTCTTACATAAGAGATGCATTTTCGAAACACTACTTGGGCTGCAATTTGGAGATGGATTGGAGGAAGACAACATTGAGACTATTACATTAATTTAGATGTGAGATGAGGATAGGAGTGGCAGCTCCAGGAAAAGAAATTATCTTCCCCTCCCCCCCACCACTGACTCTCAGCATAATTTCTGCCAATGCTCCCCTACTCCTGTGATATTGAAAGTCACTTGGTATGAAGAGGCCAGGACAGATTCAAGAGATACTCAGAGATGCAAATGACTTAGTGACTTATTGGACAGTGGTGGTGAATGAGACAAGGATGGTTCTCAGATTTCTAGTCCTGGCAACTAGATGACTATTTGTCATTCCTGGATCACACAGGATGAGAAACAGATTTCAGGAATAAATATAATGAACTGAGCTGGAGGGTTTGTGGGTTATCTAGAAGGAACTCTCCAGTAGGCATACAGTCAAGTTCTGGAGAAAATTTGGGACTTGAGAGTTGGACCTGCCAGTTCTCTCTTGATAGTGGAGCATCAATTGAAGCTGCCAAAAAAGATAATTAGAGAAAGCCTCCAGCACTGTACTAACTCACCGGGCTCTGACTCACTGGTAGCATTATACAACTAGTTCCAGTTTTGCTCTGTCTTAGTGGTCAGGAGCCTAGAACTCCAGGAGACCAGATAAAAATGGAGAACAATACTGTTAGAGAGAAAACCTAAACTGGACCAAGAAGGCATCCTTCCTATGTTAGGAAGGAAACTAGCTCATAGGAGATTACTAAAAGATGAAATGGGTTGCATCATTTACTATGAAGCAGTGCACAATACGGAATCTAAACTCAATTCTGTTGGCAAATCAGCTGGAAAACCTTGAGTCAGCCATGCAAAGCTTAAGGTTTATTCTCATTCATATAATGTCCTTATTGTTTGAAGGCTCTCAGGTTGTCCCACATTTCTTTTTCTTTTTCTTTCTTTTATTTTTTATTGGTGTATGGTTGCTTTACAATGTTGTGTTAACCTCCACTGCACAGCAAAATGAATCAGCCATACACATACAGATATCACCTCTGTTTTGGACTTCCCTCCCATTTAGGTTACCACAGTACATTAGGTAGAGTTCCCTGTGCTATACAGTATGTTCCCATCAGTTGTCTATTTTATACATAGCATCAATAATGTATATGTATCAATCCCAGTCTCCCAATTCCTCCCACCCCACCCCTTTCCCCCCTGGTATCCATACATTTGTTCTGTACGTCTGTGTCTCTATTTCTGCTTTACAAATAAAATCATCTATATCATTTTTCTAGGTTCCACATATATGTGTTATTATACGATATTTGCTTTTCTCTTTCTGACATACTTCACTCTGTATGACACTCTCTAGGGCCATCCACATCTCTACAAATGACCCAATTGCATTCCTTTTTATGGCTAATTTTCCATTGTATATATGTACCACACCTTCTTTATCCATTCCTCTGTTGATGGACATTTAGGTTGCTTCCATGTCCTGCCTTTTGTAAATAGTGCTGCTCCACATTTCGTATTGATTTATTCTATGTGAAAGCTGATTGAAGCCTTGAAATGAGGCTTGGTTCTTGGGTCATTTCAGCATGAATGATCTTGGGATCTTTCTCTGGCTAAAACAAATGAGGATTTTATTAACATGCACTGCTATAGGAAATCACCAATTATTCCAAAGCTTTGGCCCCCCAAATCTTCATATATACAATATTATAACCTAGTACTGGTTTTGGAGATATATGTTTCCCTCCCCTTCTTTTTGAAAGAAAAGACATTGTCCTATTCAAGTCTAGCACAGTGCCTGGCACATGGAAAATTATTCAATAAAAGTTTATCAAAATGCTTAAATATAGATAACAATTCTTGCAGTGGGGAGAAATGGGAAATAATGGAGCATCAGTATTAGAAACAACATTTTAATCACAGTTTAAGTGGTAAATAATAAGAATTCAATATGACTCTATGTTGTCCGTTACTATTAAGATGTGTGAATCAAAAGTACATGTACTAGGACTTCCCTGATGGTCCAGTGGTTAAGACTTCGCCTTCCAGGGCAGGGGGTGCCAGTTCGATCCCTAGTGGGGGATCTCACATGCCTCGCGGCCAAAAAACCAAAAATAAAACAGAAGCGATATTGTAACAAATTCAATAAAGACTTTAAAAATGGGTCCACATCAAAAAAAATCTTTAACAAAAATAATGGATTATTGGGGTTGTTTACTCTGCCTGTTTTCCCTCTTGCAACAAAACTTTTCATTAAATGAAGTTGATACCTACCATAGGAAGTATGTAGGGTCAGGAGAAGAAAGTAAAGCTCTATTTTCTTTGATTTCCTTCTCAGAAGAAAAGTATGCCAGGCAAGGATATTGGATTGTCTGGCTAGAATAAGGTGTCATGTTTACTTGTGGGTGTTCACCTACTATTATCCTTGGTTTCTATTATCACAAATTGCCTGTCACTCTGGGAAATAGTTGTCTTACCAAGTTTCTCAGATTGGAAACTCAGAAGCCTGAACTGAAGGTATAAGCCTATATATAATAATATTAAACACTTACTGATTACTTATAAAATGTGCCAGGCATTGTGGTAAGTGTTTAACAAGTATTAGTTTATCTAATTGTCACAACAACCCAATGAGGTAAGTGCTATTATCCCTCCCGCCCCCGATTTATTTAACAGGTGAGGGAACTGAGAGACAGAACAGTCAAGTAACTTGTCCAGGCTATCTGGCTCCGAAGCTGTGCTCTGAACCATTATACAGCATGCATCTTCACAAGCAAGGTGCCAGATGAGGTGCAGATAGGGTTTGGAGTGACTCATGCTCACTCCACTTTTCACTGCAGATCACATTGAGGCAAGGCCACCACTTCCTCCTCACCCTTCCCAGCCAAGAGTAACATCTGAGAAATGGCTTCTTTCTTGGTCTGGAGGCACTTTTGATGCTTGTGTGTCTGGGCATTCTGTAAACCCCTGAGTCCCCTTGTAAATTAATATGTATTATTTGAGTTATTAATAGCTTGAGGAGGAAGTGCCATAGCTAAATGATAGACTAGATCAGAAATAATTTCTTAAAATGCCGAGTCTCCTACCATTCAGTTACCCAGAAAGTTTGTTGTTATTTCAAGTGCCATCATTTGCAGGGGTTTTTCTCTTTCTCCTCAACATAAGAAAGCCTTCTGGTGACAGCTTATTACAGAAGAGATCTCCTGACCCTGGACTCCACACTAATTGTGTAAGAGGAGGAATATAAATATGGGCCAACCTGGCTTTATGGAAGGGAAATAGAGACCCTCTTTTCTCTAGTTCTTTTGACTTTTCAAAGGCTAGTCCAACAAAAAGCAGGAACCAAAAGTCATGAATCTGATTTCTATTCAGCATGTGTCTCCACCAGGATATCTTTGTTCTGATGAAGAGCTTTCCATCTTCCCAGAAAGAAGACAAATATGTAAGGATTAGGTTCACTTATTGCAAATAGAATTATTTCCATCTAAATTTGTGGTCCCCAACCATTCCATTGTAATAGGTTGGTCAATAATCAAAGTCAACCAGGTCATCTCTTATTCTCTAACCACCAATATAGCGCCCCCCCCAGCTTCTGCCCACAGCTCAGAGTATTACTGATGGGTAGGGGTCCCTGCCACTACAAAGTCAAGTCAGCACTCTTCCCTCCCACCCAGCCTTTCTCTTAAATTTCTAGTTACACACCATCCCTTCTTAGTCACTTCTATTCCTGAGAAGACTGAAGTATAATGATTTCTTGGGAAATTCCTGACACATAAAGCTAAGAAGCTGAGGAAGACCTAGACCCAATCCCAGAGAAAAGGGTGACTCCATACCCTTTGCCACACATTCTACACATTCCGTTGAAGTACCAAGTATGGCAGTGGACAATCCACAATTCTACTTCAACCTCTAATTCTTTTATTAATACTCAAAATATGCATTAATTATCTACTACTCTATGGCAGGTGCTATGCTAGGTGCTAAGGAGTTGATGGTGCGAAGACTTGATCCCTGATCTAACTAAGCTAGAAGGTACTTTATCCCCTTTCCCATCTTAGTATCCCACCCTCTTTTGCTTGAAAGATTCCACCCTTATTGTCCAGTGTGAAAGAGGAGCCCAGATCAAATGTCTCTAGATGTCTCTCTCCACTGTAAGAATCTATTATCTTGGACCTGAAACAAAACAGGAAATGGTTTGTCCAGGTACATGGGTACAATTCTAGGACATGACTCTGATTGATGACTTAATTCAGTGTATCTGATATTCGTAGACCCCTCCTGCTTTGGAAAGATGATCTCTTATGCTTCTCTTAACATTTTGATCCTTAGCCAGTAGGTAAGATCAGATTAATTCCCCTTGTGTTTCTTTTCAGAACATGCTCTTCTTTCAAATGTAGCCAAGACAGAGAATCACATTATGGATATTCTTCCCATGACTGGCACCCAATTAAGATATTTAAGTTTCTATCTTCTTTCACTTAATAAAGGTTTCTGTGGATCTGAACTACAAATTAGTCTGATCCATTGGATTAAGAAGACTGGATTTTGTTTTCTGTAGATGGTTTAGGAGAACTGGAACTAGAATCTTTGACCTTCTCTAAGACTCCAAGATTGAACTGGATGATCTTTATAGAGTGGCTGGGATGAAGCTAGACTACAAAGGATTGCCCCTCCCCTCACTACCTGGAAAATCACACAGCATGTATGTTACCTTCTCTGGACAGAGCTAGTCCCAAGCAAACCTATAAAGCTTAAAAATCTGTCTATTACAGGGAGATCAGCTTGGTGCTTTGTGACCACCTAGATGAGTGGGATAGGGAGGGTGGGAGGGAGGGAGAGGCAAGAGGGAAGAGACATGGGGATATATGTATATGTATACCTGATTCACTTTGTCATAAAGCAGAAACTAACATACCATTGTAAAGCAATTATACTCCAAAAAATATGTTTAAAAAAAAAGATCTGGTTATTGTATACCTAATCCTCAAATTCTCTCTCTTTTTTTTTTTTTTTTTTTTTTTTTTTTTGCGGTATGCAGGCCTCTCACTGTTGTGGCCTCTCCCATTGCAGAGCACAGGCTCTGGACGCTCAGGCTCAGCAGCCATGGCTCATGGGCCCAGCTGCTCCGTGGCATGTGGAATCTTCCCGGACCAGGGCACAAACCCATGTCTCCTGCATTGGCAGGCAGACTCTCAACCACTGAGCTACCAGGGAAGCCCTCAAATTCTCTTTTTTAAAATTACTCCTGCTGTAAATAACTCCCCCAATGCCCAGATTTCATGTAACTAAATTGTGGTACATCATGCAATAGAATACTATGCAGCCATTAAAAATCACATGGCAGAGAAATATTTAGCAGAATGGAAAGATGTTCAGCTATTTTCCCCACCTCCCCAGTTCTCAATCAGAGTATGAAACTTGCCCAATATTTTATTCTGGTCACTGCTTCCTGAGCATGCAAAACACATAATTTCCTGTACCAAGTCAAGGTTTAAGATCCTAGTTCTAAGAACTGGTTTATAAGTAGTGAACTAGAATGTTTCCTGTTAGACCAGCAATAAAGAAATAGACTGTAATAGTTTATTCCTTTCAGAAGAAGTAAAATGGATGTTTACTCAGTCTGACACCCTCAAAGATGCAAACTCCTCGCTGGAATTTAGAAGACATCTATTAGGAGGTGACTATTAGTTAATACTATTGCTTGGGAGCAAGATATAAACCCCAGGCCAACACTTTATAGCTGGAGTGTCTAGAACATGCAACTTAACCTCTGTGAGGCTCAGTTGCTGCATTGTTAAAATGGGACTACAATAATACTTACCTCATAGGGTTAGTGAAAAGAATAAACACAATAGTATGTAAAGAACTTGGTTTAATGCTTGGTATTCAGTAAGTTCTCAAAAAATGTCAACTCTTATTCACTGCTCCACCTCAGTTTTGTCCTCCAGCCTACACTGATGAGGGGGGATAGGACAGGGGAGTTGAGAGTGTCTCACCCTTATGAATCAGAACAGAGCATAATTCCACCAGGGTTTCCAGTCTTTGACTTACAAGGAATTAAGGCCAGCTTTTTATGATTTCTCGACTCGTTTTTGTCCCAGTCTGTCTCCCCAAAGAAAAGCAGTAAGAGGGGTTGTCACTTCTCTATGAAGTGTATTAAAGAAAGGGACTCTGTGGGGACCATTACGTGCTCTGGGCCCAGTCTGAGGGGACTTTTAGGTACAAAGAATACCACAGGATGAAGTGAGAGAGAATGGCCCAAAAGAGAGAAAACCCAGCTGAGACCATGGCGCTTTGGCAATGGCAGAAGAATATGGGCAACTGGAGAGGCAAAGAGGCACCTGAGGAGTTGTCTTGGCAACGAGTGGTAGGAAGGCCCATGTAGGATACCTGGTGTAAGACAACTTTTTCTGACTGGGAAGCCAAAACTACTCTGGAACTTGGTGACTGTCCCCGTCCATGTGGCACTTTAGCCAAAAGGCAAACTTAATTCAAGGAAGTAAAAATATTTAGAGAGTCCTTAACAATGAGGGAAGTTGTCTGCAAGCACTGATACAACAACGTAGATGAGTGAGAAATTGTGATATGCTTGCTTTAAGAGAAGAAGACAGCTACACCCACAACTTCTCTAAGCCAGAATGTGATCCCAGCCCTGCTAGAAGTACAGTGCTCTGGAGAGGCAGCTCAGGTTTACTAGCCAGGAAACGTGAGCGTGTGTAAGAGGCTTCCTCGATGGAGAACATGATGCTGCCGGGAGGGGAAGGGGAAAGAGGGGAGAGAACCAACACAAGATTTACAACAAAAACATCTCCTTTCCAGCACTGCTGACACGTCCTGGGCTTGCTGCCAGCTCTGACCATCACCTATTCAGAAACCACAGCAGAAAGCAATTTTCCTCCCTCCGATTCATCTTGACTTGTTCTTCCTTCTCTATCCCATGAGGTTTTGCCTCCTTTTTCACTTTCCAAGAACTTACTACCTTGGGCTCAATTGAAAATGAAGATCATCTTATTTCAGCTTGTTTACAAGGGATTTTGTAGAGTCTGAATAATGGCAACCCACCTGTGACCTGACGGTGGATGCTGTGAACATCTCTGCCCTGCCCTGTTCTATGATCTGAGACTTTGCAGCCACTGTCAGTGGCTAGAGAATTAGATTTCCTACTAGATGCTTTCAGGTCCATCCTTTCCCTCAGAAAGCCTTCATTTCTATTCTTGAGGTCAGACTTCTTTGGGGTCACAAAGATAAGGCACTGTCTCATCGTGGCTTAATCATATATTTGTTCTGAGAATGGTGTCTGGTGAAGACTCTGCAGGTGCTAGCTGAACTCTACACCAACTCTCACATTGGACACCAGAGAAGAGTATCCTGGGGAAATGGGACTGAGCCAGGTGAGCTTCAGGAGATGGGGAAGAGGATAAACGGGTGGCGGGCTCTACAAGGCAGGATTAATTCATTCATTCAACACTCAGCATACATCAACGGAGTATCCACTACATGCCAAAGGATGCAACAAGAAAAAACACAGTTCCTCTCCCCAGGGAGACCACAGTGCACTGAGATGCAAAGGCAATAAAAGTATAATTATAATACAGTGTGATAATTGCAACAGTGGAAGAAAGCCAACGTGGAATAAAGTAACACAGGGGAAGGAATTACCTCCAAGTTGTAGGGTTGACAGAAGGCTTCTGGAAGGAAAGCAGAGGCAGGATTAAGAGGTCCATGGCTATGCATAGAGCTTTCCTGAGCTGGATGGCAGAGGAGGGAAGAGAAGGGGTGGAATCAATAACTAAGGCAGCCAGGATTTTATTGTCTCACCACCAAGAACCTTGCATCTCTTGTTCTTTGCTTTTCTATCCCCTCCAACTTCTTTTGATCTGCCTTCTCCCATCAGATTTGTGCACCAAAGAAACAAACACTATAGACCTCAACAAGAATGCACCAAAAAGGCTTTTTATAAAGACAGCCTCAGTAAAATGTGATGTTTAGTCTCTGTGACCCTGAGAAAATTCACTGGAAGAGGGCAGTGTTCCCAGCAGCCCAGATCCCAGAGGGGAACTAGAAATAACCACACATAAGCCACCTTCCCTCCATTTTCCTCTTCTCTTCTCTCCCCTCTCTTCTCCTTGACCCTTGGGAGAGAAGAGGAAGAAAATTGAGTAGAAGGAGGTTAAAAAAAGGATGTAGGGATGAAAACATAGAAGAAGAATGGTGAGCTGTGAGGAGTGCTGAGCTGCCTCGTGCTCACGGCAAATGATCCTCAGGACTTTCTTAATTAGGGTTTTCTCCCATCCTCCTGGACTGGGGATGAGAAAGGAAGGTACAGGTAAGACGCTTGACTCCAAAACACTGCGAAGGTGGAGTTGCTTGGGCCAAGGCCAGCTATCTCTCAGGACCACACTCCCTCTCCCCTCTTCCCCTCATCTTCCCCTCTTTCCCTCTTGCTCACTCCTTGCCCTTGTCCAGCTGCCTCAGTGGCCTGAGTCCCCTGCCGCCTTTTGCCTCCTCTTCTGACTCTCTTCTGTTCCCTACTGATACCGGTGAAGACGCAGTTGGCTCCCCTCCCACTCTTGCACAGAGCTAGTGGACTAGCTTTCATGAGCCCTGGCGGGGGGGGGGGGGTCACATGTAGAATCTTGGCCACAGTCCATTTCTCAGAGGCAGCAGGCTCCAGGCTCTCCATTAGAAGCAGCAGCGAAGATTCCAGAAAGGACGCAGGTCAGCCTCGTGTGAGACAGAGAAATAAATGAAGACGTACATGGTATCCTTCCTCTTAGCATCAAAAACAGCAACAACAAAAATCCTCTTCATCTACGGAGTCTGTCAGCCCTTCTCTGCCTCTGATTTTCCTTTGTGCTATGGATCTGCATTCCACAAACACCCTAGTAATATCACCTTTTAAAATAAATGATAATAATGTCTCCTACAGGTTAAACCTTTACAAGAAATATTTCTGTATCTCAAAACTACTCTGCAAGGTAAAGATTATTATCTCCACTTTACACATTATGGAACTGAGGCTAAAGTTGGTCAAACTTCAAAGCCTACAGTCTTTCTTATACTCCAAAATGGCTTATTTTGGGACTTCCCGGGTGGGCCAGTGGTTAAGAATCCATCTTGCAATACAAGGGACTCCAGTTCAATCCCTGGTCAGGGAACTAAGATCCCACATGCCGAGGGGCAACTAAGTCCACGCTCCACAACTAGTGAGCCTGCGCACCACAACTAGAGAGCCCGCGTGCTGCAACTACTAAGCCCGCACACTCTGAAGCCTGCGCGCCACAACTAAAGAGAGAAAAACCCTCATGCCACAACTAGAGAGCCCATGAGCTGCAACTAGAGAGAAGCCCGCACTCTGCAATGAAGGGCCTGCACACCGCAAAAGATCCTGCGTACCACAACTAAGACCTCATAGGACTTGCAATCAGCTTGGAAAAACAAAGCATACAACTTTGAATACCATAATAGTAATAACCACCTTAATTTTTTTAGCAATTTTTATTTATGAAAAAAATTTTTTTTAATTTACAGTTTCATCTATGGTTAAATTACAAAAAAAAAAAAAAAAAAAAGCAGTGTAGCAAACAAGTCTACAAAATCTTGGAGGAGGAAAATGCAGGGAAGTGAGACAGGGTTGTGGAGCCCATATGGAGGAGGGAGTATCTGAATTGAGCCTTGAAGTTGGGCCTGAGATGGGGAGGAAACCTTAATCATTTGCAAAACCAGAGAATCAGAATATTCATGATGAGGTTGGGAGAGACTGAAGGTGAGTAGACCAGTTGGCCAAGGGAAGGGTGGAAGGAGGGATGCAGCCAGATCACAGAGGATGTTCACCCTTCTCAAAGGAAATGCTGGGAGCATCAGAAGCCACACATAACCATGGTGAATTTTTCCAAACTGTCAGTTTCCTCTGAAGTTTTGGAAAGGAAGGTTATATCTTTTAAGTGGTTTTAAATATTATTTTCATAACAATGCAAATACCAGTATATCTTTATGCAAATTTGCATGAGTTTTAAGATCAAAACACTTCAAAAACTTCATCAGTTGCAGCAGACCTCAAACCCCTGGATATTCATTCACCTTCCTAGACTCCTCCTTCTCCCTGTTGAATTTATAAGCTCAGTCACGTGTAACTCCTCATTACTGCCCAGTGTGACTCATCTTCGCTCTTACTGACACTGCCCTTTCTTGGGTGCTTACCACAGCTCACTTAGCTTATTGCCGTGGATTCCTGGCTGGTGCTGCCGCCCCCCTCCTTCCTTCTCCCTCTCCCACTACACTACTGCCGGGTTATCTTTCTAAAATGAAAATGCAGTCGTTACTACCCCACTGTTAAAACCCTTGCAGCCTCTTCTTTCAACCTTTCCCCTGTGCTCCAGCTACACCACACCCACCTCTCCACCCCCACCCCCAGAGCTCCCCAGATGGCCCACACCTGTTCTGCACACACTGTCCTCATCCACCTGACATACACCTCATCCTTTGCGAAAACATTTCCTGCAAGCACTTGGACAACTTATCTCTTTATACCACTCAGTCCTTGCAGAAACCAAAACCTCAACAAGTTCTCTTGAAGGGCTTTTTCCTTCTATTTCTGGGATGACTTATCATCCTCTGTAGTTTGCAGCCCTATTCCTCGGGCTTCTTGAGGATCATCAAGATTCTGCCAACATTTTATCATCTGAGAAATAATTCAGAGGCAAAGGAGATAGGGCGCCGTTTTCTTAAATCTTGTATCTTCCACATGGCCAACCCCAAAGCACAGATTGTTTAAAAGAGCTCAATAAACATTTACGGACTTATTATGATGTGTCAGGCACTGTTTTACATGCTAAGGATGAAGAGATAAAGGAGACACAATCCAGCTTTGGAGAAATTAACAATTTTGTAAGTATCTCTATTTCTAGCCCATTCCCAGAACCGAGGAATGTGGTAGCTATCAAGGAATGTGGATCTCATCTGTCACCAGTTGCACCAGGAAATAGGCCAAGGAGAGCCCCAAAGAGAAAGCTGCCCACCTAACCTACCCACACAGAGAGAATGTGATGCCGAGAGATAGTGGTTTCAGTTTGGGATAGCAGGGCACTGGGCCCTTGGCTTCCGCTTTATTCTCCTGCAGTGTCCTGCTTCACGTGGTCTCTTTCAGCACTGGACAGGAACAACCAGGTATTTAGAAGTTAAAAACAACGTTATTTCTCTGAATTGAGAACTTCGAATACAAGAAATATTACTTGAGAGTTATAATGAAACCCCCAGCATTCCCTTTATCTTAGGATGGTTTACGTAGCCATTGGTCATTTCTGTTTATACTCGCCTCAGTTCAGATTAATTCTGATCCCTTCCTCCTTACCTGTACACATCCTGCCCCTCCCCTTTAATTATCTATTCCCATGGGACAGGGTCAAAACTATTTCTTTCAAGTATAAGGAAATATGTTTCTTTCTACTTGTTTGTAGTTCACACTGCTTTCTCTATGGTCACAGGAACACTATTTGACTCCACCCCAGAAGTCTTCCTGGACTCATTTGTTACTTTTCTAGCACTCCACCAAAGGAATTGTGTCCAAGACAGACATCTTCACCTGATCTTATTCGTCTCTTGTCTTCCTCACAATTTTCAAGCTCCTAAAACCCCTATTATATCTCAGCCAGCCATAGAAATGTTATGACATGGATCACAAACAGTTAATAACTATGAGCAAAACAGGAGTAGAAATGGGTAGACTGGCTCAATCTCTACATAGCTAAATACTAAGGAAGGGACAAAAGAGATACTGGAATCTAAATCCATGGGGTCTAAATGAGCACCTAAAAAGTATATGGAACATTGAGAATTGGGTCAGAGAGCTGGCACATTTTTGCTTTGGAAGCATCTATCTACCAGCTGAGAGACAAAGGTGTTTTATGAGTTTCATATGAGAAGTTGCTCTGACAGCTGCCCAAGAGGATCTACCAACTTGGAAACCAGAAGGACTCAAGTCATTCTGATCAGCCCCACCACAAATGTATGGCCAGCACCTCTGAATGAAAATAAAAGAGCTTTTGAGTCTTTGTCAATATCACCTGACAAAATGGCCCACAAACTCCCCCTTAAGGTAAAGGTAGACCCACTGAGGACTGAATGGGACAGTTGTGGGCCCTCGTTCCCTCTTATTATTCCTCTCCCCTCCTAGTTTGCTAATATCTCCTACATTGATTAATTGGTCATGTCAATCCACATGGACTAAATTCCCAAAGGGCAAAAATATGCTTAGTTATCTTTCTGGGTTTTCCTTAGCAACCAGGGCCATTCTGGAACATCATGGCCTGAAACCCACATGTCACCTGATGCTACTGCTCTTACATAACTGACAACTCCCACTTCCTGACCTGACGATTTCTCATCTTGACACTCAGCCTTCTCAAAAAAGTTCCTCCACAGGCTCAATATTTGATTAAATGTAAGCATATCTGCACACTTGAGCTGGCCCAGGAATGTAGATTGATAGGAAGTTATTCTGGACTCGTCATAAACGCTTGTATTATAAACACAATTTATCACTCAACCATGGATCGTCCTGTAGTATTCTCCAGTAGTCCCGTGCTTCTGCAGGCTCTACCTCCCAGATAACGGGGGGCATGGTGGTCAAGAACTCTGACCCTGAACTGACGGAAGTTCAAATTCTGGCTCCCCAACTTACAGTAGAATAGGTAAAATAATATAGCTATTTTACAGGATTGCCATGAGATGGCATACATTAGTGCGTCTAGAATGCTGTGCCTGGCACAGAGGAAGGCTCTCTAAGTGTCAGTCATATAAAAATCCCCAAGTGGGCAAGGGCCATCTTTTACCTCCCATTTTCCTCCTTATTATCTAAGCACACAACAGGTGCTGAGCCCACGAGAGATGTTTGATACACACCTATTGACTGATTGAATAGCTGCCTTAAAGTGGCCACATCCTCCCAGGGCTGATAAAAACATTTCTGCCCAAGAATTCTGATGGAAGTAGCTTTGTTACAGCTGCTGTTTAGAATCAGGTTTTGGACCATCAGCTGTTGCCCTCTTCTGCTGTCTTCAAAGTTACATCACATTTTCCTTTAAAATAAGAAAGAATCCCCCAGAGCTGCTCCAGGCAACATGGCTGCAGCAATGAGTCAGCAGCTCACCCTGCAGCCGGCCACTCAGGCTTGGCCTTGGCCAGCTGTGCTCAGCGTGTCGTGCAGCCCCTGGGGCTGTGCCCCCCCCACACATACACACTCTGCAGCACGCCCCCTGAGGACGTGCCTCTGTCTGGGGTACCTGCCCCCTGGCGGCTTGAAGCATGCCTAGCCTGACATGGCTGAGTGTGCAGAAGAGTTGCTTCATTTCAGCCACCTGGTCACCAAAGCTTAGAGTTAGGAATCAGAGCACGTTTCTGCCAAACAAAATCTTCAGCAGTGGAGCCTGGTGACCATCTGGGTACTGGGGACAAAGCAAATGCAAAGCTTGCTTCCCTCAGTCTAAAAAATATACTTTTCACTATACTGGCTGTGTCCAGCCAAACTGTAAGCAGGGGGAGGGGGAGCCCTTTGAGGGGCACCTCTGTGAGCCCCTTAGGGCCTGTATTTTTGTGTCTGAGCTGAAGGGGAAACATAGACTCTATTTCCTCTTGGCAAGTCAGTGAGCTCCTTGAGAGCAAAGACCGTGTGGGGCTCCAGTTGCATCCCCAAAGCCTAGCTTACGCACAGGAGGTAATCAATCAATATCTGATGGCGGATGATGGTTAATGAACTGCCAAGCCTATTAAGTAGGGGTGTAACGTTGCACTCCCCACTCCCACCCAACCTGTCCTCCACCGTGTCTCCCCTCTCTTCACCTCTACCAAATGTTTCCAACGTCTCAGGAGCAAAGAAGAGCTCACTCTCTCTCCCTACAGGAACTTGGTATGTTAAAGTTGCCCCCCCCAGAAGCCAGAAGATGTGGGTTTCGATGGGAAACCCATGGCTGTTCTAGAACTAAATGAAGAGTATAAGCACATGTATATTGGTTATGATGCTTATGAAGGAAGGACCTCAGTTCCCAGACGGGTGAAGGTGGCATGGCTTTTTCCACGGGGTGTGGTCACTATGGGCTTTAGAGATTAAAATAGAAATCAACAAGAAGGGGTTTTCTCAGTCCCCAGCAATGCATGCCCCTATCCTGCCTTATTTGAGAGCCTGCCTCTCTCTTTGTCTCTGTCTCTGTCTCTGTCTCTCTTTCTCTTTCCCTCTCTCTCTCTCTCTCTCTCTCTCTCTCTCACACACACACACACACACACACGGAAATATATGCTATTAAATGTGGGGCTAGAAGAGACCTTATCAATTAACTACTACTGATGATCAAAGTGAGACTGAGGACCAGAGAAAAGAATTTGCCTAAAGTCACACAGCTAGTTAGTGTCCTTACCAGCTTCCTGAATTCCCATCCAGTGATCTTTTCACACTATTATGAGATTATTTTTGTGTGTGTCTTTTTTGTTTGCTTGCTTCTGCTTAATATGTCTTGAAAGGAGACCCAATTTCAGATTTTTCTTCTCTGAAAAATTGTAACATTTCCCAGGTAGAGCCCAGGTCCTCCAGGTAAGGGATATTCCCATAATCCTGCCTCCCTTAGATTATACCTAAGTGTTTCATTTTGCGGGGAGGGTTTCACTGAGTTTTTAAATGTTCCGCATGGGACATTGTCTCACCCAACATGGCAGGATGACCCAGACCCCTCACCTGCCCACATAATAAGTAATAAGTAGCTTATCACACCCAGAAATGGTGTGACTCCTCCCTCTCACGATCTAAATGTGCAGTCATCTGTGACACTGAAGATTCCCCTGCAAATGCAGTAGCTAGTGCTAAGGTCAGGAGAGGGGACTGTGCACATTCGCTTTGGTCAGTGCTCCAGGGCACATCCAAGTGAGGGGATAGTTAAGCCCAGGGGGCGGGGTCAGTCCTGACAAGCCATTTTGCCCTGGCCCCTTGGATGCCTGCGGACTGCAGAGATATTATTAAGCTTGCCCCTCCCTGCGCTGTCTACAAGCCCAGCTGCAGACTTCAATTTGTTTCAGGAGAAAGAGCACCACCTGCTGGCTTTGAACTCTCTCTGCCTGCAATAATGCTGTTTCTTGAAAACCACAGTGCTGTTATTTCCAAGCAGCTCTGTGCCTGAAGGGGTCAGATCCCCTACAGTGAAGGGAAAACAGGCCACCTGTAAAATTGGTACCGATTCCCCATGTCAGACTGTGAGCCAGTGACCTCTCCCAGAAAACCTTGGCAGAGTCCTTGTAGCACAGGTCTTTCTCCTTCCTTACTGTTTGTTTCTCCTCTCCGATGCGGAATGGAAAGAAGCTTTAGAGACTTCTAGTTCAGCTAAGGATCCCAATGGTAAAGAGGCTGCCCAAGGTCTCACAGTGACTCCATTTTATTCCAACACAGACTTCTCTCACACCGAGTAAAGGCTAGATTGAACTGATGCAGTTCAGATTTCTTTCTCTTTGACTGAAATAGAAATTTTGCAGCAGAATTTTCTTCACTGCCGCTTGCTATAGGCCTCTCTCCCCTCTGCTTTATACTTTGTAGTGCAGCTCTTTGTGTTTGAATGCTGTCTCCCCTATTAGAGCCCAAGTCCTATGAAAGGAGATTCAATATCCAAGTCTTTGCATCCAGGAGGGCTTCTGCCAGTTAACCATCTGGGAGCTAGCGCCCCACATTGATTTCTCAAGGGCCTCTAAAATCAAATCCACTCTCCTGGCCTCTTAGAAGTTTCAGCAGAAATCATTTTGCAATATATAAATACATCAAATCAACACATTGTACACCTAAAACTTATACAATGTTATATATCAATTATATCTCATTTTTAAAAATTTTTACTGTAACCACCTACTGGTCTCCTGGGGGTCCCATCCCCCCAAGACTGACTGAAAAGAACACATGCTCTCCAGGTCTTTTCTTAGTCTCTCCTATTCACTGCCTCCCCAAAATCACATCAGTCCTTATTATTTTAAGGGTTTTATTTCTATCACTCAAACCAATGAGATAAGAAACAATGATTTTGCATTTGACAAAGTTTCCCCCCAATTTTTCTGAACTTTCATCTCTTGAAATAAAGGAAAAAAGATCCTGTTGTGAACCCCCCCCCTTACCTTTGTTCTTATCCCACCCCCAGTAAAGGACCTTGGAAGCAAAACTGCAGCTTCACGGCCTAGAGATGGAAAAATGCCAAGTACCACGATTTTCCACCAAAGGAAGCTCTACAGCCTCACACAACCACTGCGTATCTCACTTATCTGTAAACTGGGCATAATAGAAGTGTTTCCTGCTAGGAAAACTGTAAGAATTAACTGAGATAATAAGGTACTTAGACCTCACACCCAGTAAGCACTCAAAGGAGGTCAGCAATTATCACTACATTCATTCATTCATTCAACAAACTCTATTTGGTCATCAGGTTGATCTTGCTCCTCACTTCGTTCTCAGTGTGGTACGTGGCAAAAATTAGGTCCAAGGTCAATAGCTGTTTAATTAATTAGGCAGTTTATTTCATAAGACCTCCTATTGATGGCAAAAGTTACATAAAGGACAAAAATCTTCAAGGAAGGTGACAAGGGCCCAAACTGAAGTATAAGAGGTAATCATTTGGGGGAAGTACCCGAGAATACCAGGAGGGAAGATGTCTTTAAAAGGTGGTCATATGTCAAGAATACTCAGTGGGACGGGTTCGTGCCCCGGTCCGGGAGGATCCCACATGCCGCGGAGCAGCTGGGCCCGTGAGCCATGGCCGCTGAGCCTGCGTGTCCGGAGCCTGTGCTCCGCAAAGGGAGAGGCCACAACAGTGAGAGGCCGTGTACCACAAAAAAAAAAAAAAAGAATACTCAGTGGGGAAAGGGTAGTCACGTCATTACGTGGTTTTGGGAAAACTGAATATCCACATGCGAAAGAGTGAAATTGGACCCCTATAATACACCACTCACAAAACTTAACTTGAAATGGATTAAAGACTTAAATGAAAGATCTGAAAATGTATCTACCTTAAATTTACACAATATTATATATCAATTATATATCAATAAAGCTGGAAAAAATACAAATGAAAAAATAAAATAAAAAATTTTAAAGGTGGGTATAAGCAAAACCCAGGCCTTTGGGCCCATCCATGGAGCTTCGTCCATGGGCATCTGGGCCACTTCCCTTCCTAGAGAATGGTGCCAGCACTGCTGTCTTGGCCAAATTCCCACTCCATTAATCTATCCTCTTGCCTCCCTTTCTTTTTGCAGGCTCCATATCCTGAAGGACTCTTCCTCTCCCACAGTACTCTGACCTGCACTATTACCGGGGGTTGTGAAGCCAGCCGAGGGGTGGAGGCTTTCTGAGGCAGGTCCTAGGTCAGCTGTGTGAGGGGTCTCCAGCCCCCGGGGCTGAGAGGCACTGTGGGAGGACCATAGCCAGCCCGTCCTGCTTGTCCTGCCAACAGCGCCCCCCTTCAGGGTTAATCTGATTTTCTTCTGATGCTCAAGCAAAGGCAACCAAACTCTCTGTAGGTGTAAGTTGGCGCGCACATTTGGCAGGGAGGTGGATTTCTCGGGGACATGTCATTACTCACTCTCCATGCCCAGCCCACCCTGTACTGAGGGAGTAGAACCTTCTCTTTTGTCAGGCAGAGAAGACGTCCATTAACCAAACAGCAGGTAGTGAGCAGTGGGGGAGATAGAGGGTGTCTTTGGGAGAAGCAGGCTGGCTGGCAGGTGAACCATCTGGAGACAGTTGAGGGAAGGTAGGTCCACTTTGCCCAAACAACATCACTGAAGAATGCGTTTGGGTGTTCATACCCTAAATAGTCTAAGAAAGGCATGTAGCAGAATGTTGATGCCATCTTGACTGGCATCTTGGACAAACTCTGGAAGGAAGCTCGAGAACAAAACAATGCATTCTCAAGCAGGACCCTCTGCCCCCACAGCCCGGGTCTACAATCTCAATCTCAATTTTGCCAGAGTTGTAACAAAATGGCCTCATGTGCAGCCCACAAGTATCCCGTCAACCTCCATCACATTGAGATAGAGATAAAGCTCTTTAATTATTATAAGATTTAGAACTACTATGAAAATATATTTTATTTATTTTTTAATATAAAAAATACATTTTATAAATAACCACATTTTATAAATAAGTTGAGATAGTTTATCTCAATTTCTTGATTGTTTTAATAAAAACTATAACCTTCTAAGGCCAATTTTTAAAGTCCCAGGGGTTCTTTCTGTGTTTATTTGTGCCCAGTCCACATTGAGCACTCAGTGCATCTCCAGTAGCTGTGTCCTCAGAGATGCCCAGGCTATGGTTGTGCCTCTTTCTTTTTCATGCAGTAGTCATATGCAGCCTGTTCAGCTTAATCGTGAACACAAATGTTGATTGTAACTGTGAAGGTCACAGCTACAGATTCTCAAACATTGGTGGTTACCTCAATTACCAAGAGCATTTGTTAAAATTAGAGCTGCCCACCTATTAACCCCTATACCTGCTAAATCTGAATCTATGAGGGTGAGTAGTTTTAATAAGTTCCCAGGTGTTTCTGATGCACTCTAGAATTGGAGAACTGCTCTCAAAGGGACTACCTTCCTACTCAAAGTGTGGACTATGGACCAGCAGTATCAACAACTAGAAGCATGTCTGAAATGCAGAACCTCAGGCCCTTCCTCAGACCTGCTGAATTAGAATTTAAACTTTAATAAGAGCCCATGTGACTCGTCTGCACATTGGAGTTTAAGAAGCACTGCCCTAGGACAAAGGCTATAACCTCCTGGCAATGGAGGTTAAGGTTCTTAGTGGCAAGTAGAATGCAAAGCTGTGCAGTAGGGGCAGCTGGCTGGTCAGGCGCCCCTAAGCAACCTTGAACATCCTCTTTCCTACCCACTCCTGCATCTCTGCCATAGTCACTGACATCAGAGATCCAGAGACGATGCAGGGGATAAACTCCAGACATGGTGTCACACTGAAGCCTGGGTCCAAATTCCCATTCTGCTACTTTCTAGCAAGGCAGCCATGGGATGGGAAAATCACTTAACCTCTCTGATTCTGAACTTTCTCATCTGTAAAGTAAAAGACATCTCAGGTATTCCAAAGGTCCTGCCAGATGTTCATGTAGCCCTTACTTCTCCTTAACCATTTCACACATATGGAAAGTCACAGTTTAAAGGAACTTTTGACCACCTCGTCCAAATTACTTCCTTGCTGTCACCATTTTACACATAAAGAACCTGGGTCAGCCAGGCAGGTTAAGTTACTAATCCAACCCATGATGAGCTCTGACTAGAACCCAGAGCTCCCGGGGCCATATAAAGTGTGGTTTGTACCATACTGAGACCGGGGGCATCACTCCTATGTTGGGTGGTCTGGGAAACACACTCTGAGACAGATACTTGCACGCAGGAAATTTACTGGGGGTGCTCTCCCTTTAAGGGAGTAAGAGAAGCAAAATTAGGCAGAGGGAGAAGTTGAATCCTATAGGAAGCTCAGGAACTGGGCTTCCCTACAATGTTATTCTGAATCAAGACAAAGAACCAGTCCATATTCCACACCAACCAGTTGCTGGTTGTAGGCTTCCCTCAGGGAGGAGGTGTGACCTTTGGCTACCTTCAGATGAGGATGATTCTTAGAGAGGGACTCTGATGTGAGTCATTAGTAGCCAACACTTCGGTCCCATATAGGAATTCTGGGCAGCACACCACAGCATCCCATACAGTGCCTCTTTTGTACCACCCAGATCACTTGCTTCATACTTCACACTTCACACTTCCCATAGAAGTGTGCCCCTTCTGGGAGCAACTTCTGTGCTATTCTCGCTGCTCTATTCACCAGGGGAAACTACCAGAGGAAGATTAGTGGGACAAACCACCATTACCACATCTGATCTTGAGGCTGCAACTGATTCTCACATCTCCCTCCTCTATTATCCGTTCTGGATTCCTCTCACCCTTGGCCAACACCTGTGCTGTTCTAGGTAATTTACCTGCTAGGGTGACACAGGCCCTCATCCCTGAAGAGACCAAGCCCCTGGTCACCACATCTCTCTCTGACATGATGGTTACACTTGTCCATTTACCTCATATTGGACAGGGAAGTACCAAGAGCTTACTTCCTCCTGATTACCAGGGTCAGTGGCTCCTGCCAGAGTGGTGACTTCTTTCCTTGCCTGCTGATCTCTTGGTACAAGGAACCAGAAGAGACCAGATGGCAATGACAGCTTAAAGTATAATGGCCTCTTATCTTACATCCTGATGAAAGCATCCCCCTCTGGGAACCAGCACCCTTAGACCCACAGAGTCTACAACTGTGGGGCTGGGGAGCACAAATTCCACAAGGGAGTCACTGGGAGGGAGAGTAAGCAGGACCACTCATACTTTACCCTTTGGTTCCTGGATCCCTATATTCTATCTTTTGGGATCACAGTGTCCTATAATGTTTGTTTATTTAGATTGTATACCATGTGGATTTCCTTGATCCCTGCCACCATGGGACCACCATCCATTGTTCAAATACTGAGGTGCCTGAAGACAGAGGCTGGCTGATGTCAACTGGCTGAGTCATTTCACCTACTTAGTTATTTAGTGCCTCTCCCACCATGGCTGCTCTCCGGTGGTATTAACATGCTATGCAGGACATATATACACTACCAAACATAAAATAGATAGCTAGTGGGAAGCAGCCGCATAGCACAGGGAGATCAGCTCAGTGTTTTGTGACCGCCTGGAGGGGTGGGATAGGGAGGGTGGGAGGGAGGGAGACGCAAGAGGGAAGAGATATGGGAACATATGTATATGTATAACTGATTCACTTTGTTATAAAGCAGAAACTAACACACCATTGTAAAGCAATTATACTCCAATAAAGATGTAAAAAACAAAAAAACAAAAAAACAAAAAAAAACATGCTATGCATAGATCCTAACTCTTTATGCCCACTCCCAGGTGTCCACTCACACGCCTCTTCCCCAGCCCCCCATGCCCTCAATCTTTCAGCCTTTTTCTCTCCAGGCTCCTGACCAACAGTCAAACCATTCACTATTCTAATGAGTCTATGTCTATTATTACTTTTGTTTACTTCTCTTTCTACACAGAATGGTTGACCAGGACTACCTCTCCAAGTTCCGCCTATTGAGAGGATTTTCTCTCATCTCTCTTTAGGGACCACTAGCAAGTGGGACTGTGGTTCACAGCAGTCCACTTTCAGCCTTCACCCACAAGTAAAGCCAACCCATCTGTAACCCATACATGACATTTTTCTCCTCCATGAGCTGTAGATAATGGAGGCTCCACTGCAGCCACAGGCATGGGTGTCAGTTGAAGGAGAGGCAATCGTAGTGGTAATATGGAGGTCTGAGCCATTTGCACATGTAGCTTCCTTGTGATCTCTGGCCCTGCCTGTGCTTGATACTGGATGTACCACTTGCATTTTATAGACCCGTCTGAAAGAACAGCTGCAAGCAATTCCTGAAGAGGGACTCGCCTGAGTCAGCAGCAGCCAATATTCTGGCAGCTGGTGAAATAAGTACCTAAAGAGGAAATCTGAACAGTGCACTACAGAATCCACTCTAGCATCAAATTAAATCTTCATAGTAAACCTGTGAAGAAGCTAGAGAGGGTGTTAGTACCTCCATTTGCAGATAAAACAATCTGAAGTATCTCAAGATTAAACAAATGGGTTGATGGCAAATCAACTGAGCATTAGAACGACAGTCACTAAAGCAGCACTGTCCAATAGAAATGTAATGTGAGCCACATATGTGATTTTAAATTTTCTAGTATCAACAATAAAAATTATAAAAAGATACGGGTGGAAATAATTTCAGTAATATATCGCATTTAAGCCAAGAGATCCAAAATATTATCATTTCAACATGTAGTAAGTACTAAAAATTTATGAGACATTTTATATTCTTTTTATCATACTAAGCCTTTGAAATCTGACATGTGTTTCACATTTATAACACATCTCAATCTGAACTAGCCACATCTCAAGTGCTCAAAATCCACATGCGGTAACTGTATCAGAAGCTACAGCTCTAGACTCTATCCAATTCTCTTTCCCATCCTCCCTGAGATATTCCTTCTGAATTGGCAGGACCTAAAGCCTTGGAGGGAGATGCTTGGGCAGTAACCCTGCCTTTGGTGGAAATCTGTGTCCTTGCCACTTACAAAGATTCCAGAACCCTCACTCCTTTGTCACAACGTGTTCTGCTGGCCCCATTTAACTTCACAGGTGTTGCTACTGCTTGCTGGGAAGGTTTAATTTGAAAAGAAAAGAAACAAGCAGTGGTAGACAAATGTTTAACTCCATCTCTGTGTGTACCCTGTAATTCAATGCTAAATCCAGCTCAATTTGGTTTCTGTGGCAACGAAGAGAATCAGCTCTCCATGGCTCATATGTCAGATTGCTAAATGCAGGGTGCCTACAACATACTCAACAACCCAAATGTCTGAGCTCTGATGTTCTCAGAAGCCCTTGATTCTGAGCTTGATCCACAGGTACAAGGATGCAGTATGGAAGCTTCTGTTAAAGTCTTTACCCAACACAGAAAATGTAGGAAAGGGAGGACTAGGGAGCTTTCAATCCTAGAAATATTTAGAAATGGGAAAGCTCTTCACTGGTTTGAGAAGACTTGGGAGACGGACTTTGTGGAGACAAAAGGAGGCCTTAGACCTGATGTAGTCATTGCCAACCCATGAAGCCTTAGCAGATGTACATGTCCTGTAAGGATGCACCCCTGGAGATAGTCATGAGCCCTCAAAAGCAAATTTGCTTTCTTTTGTCTCCTTCCTTTTCAGCAAGTATCATGCACGGGGTTTGGGAGGAGTGGATTTATAACCTGGCCCTACCGCTGACTTAGGTGCTCGAGATGCTTCTTTGCCTCTGGGTCCAGAGATATGGAACCATCTTAGAAAACCCTCTGCCATCCTGGCCAAGGCCCCAAGATTGGAGTGAATTATTTAAGCATCTTCTTAAAGCCCCTCTCCTTTCAGTACTGAGATTTTTCTCATTGGCTCAGAACCCCAGAATAGACCTGCTTCCTTAGAAGCCTCCAGAGCAGTGATTTCCAGAATTTTTTCTTTTTACTACAACCCTCAATACAAAATGCCAGTAACATCATGATCCAGGACATTGGTCTACCCTCATTCCCAATGAGTTCCTCCAATCTATTTTCTACACTCATTCTATCCAGAGTGATTTTTTCAAAGCACACATTGTATCAGCAGAAAACTCCTTGGTTGCCTCTCATTGCTCTCAGAATAAAAACAAAACCCCATTAACTTGGCTGAGGAAACCCAACAGGACCTGGGCCCCACCTGCCTCTCTAGCCTCACCCTCACACTCACTGTGCTCCTTCACATTGCAGGCTGCACACAAGTTCTTCCCTCTGCCTGAAGTGTTCTTCCACGCCCTACCCTCAGCCTGGTTAACCTCTAGCCATCCTTCAGGTCTCAACTCAGCCATCACTTCTTCCCTGACTTCTCTGGCCAGCTGCCATCTCTTTTTTTTTTTTTTCCAGGTGCCATCTTTTGCTTATGAGCACTAGATATTTCTCCTTTGACACACTGGTCACCACTGCAATTCTGCATTTGTTGGGATGATTATTGTGTAACATCTAACTCTCCCACTGAACTTTAAACTCTGAAGAGCAAGAATATTTTCTGATTTTTCCCAGCATTGTATCCTGGTGCTTATTACATTGCTTGGCATAAAGTAAAATCTCAATAATATTTGTCACATGAATGAATGAATAAATAAATTTCAAGTGACAGCTCCTGACAATTGGTACATTTTCATACAGCTCTCTGTTGAAAAGACTTCTAATGCCAGGAAGACTAGGCTGTAGTTCAAAGAGTGTTAAGATTGATTGACAGTGGCTACCATAGGTCCCTGATGAAAGAGTAGTGGTATGAGTCCTGATTATATCCCCTTGTATTAAAGAGTCTGACTTTCTTGGAATAGGCCAGACTCTGAGCCGTGTTTTCAGGTTGGCTAAGTGCTGGAATGGATGCTCAAAACCCATCCAAGCCCTCTTGGCATTCTCTGGAGCTCCTCTGATCACTAGATTTTAAGTTCTGAACCTGAAATATCTTTCCATCATGGGGCCACCAATCCTCCCTCCCAAAGAGATCAAGGCAAGAGAGTCTAATCTTTACAAAATATATGCTCTTGACATTAGCAGGTAGACTAATGCAACTACAGATCCCCAGGGCCAACCAAGGCAGGGCAACCGAGCTCCAAGGTGGAAACTCCACCCTGAAGGAAGGACAGTATCAACCCAACAGCATGGTCCATGAGCTCCCTTCCCACCCTCCATCTACCCAGGGCTGGGTTGGAAAGCAGACCCCGTTTCCAGATTGACAGACCAGGAGTCTGTCCCAGCTACACAATCATTCCATTATTTTGCTCTAGAATGGTGAAAGGGAGAACCAAGGGTCCAGGATAAGAGTCTGTTAATCCATAATAGGACAGCATTTTGCTGGGGGTTTTTCTTTTATTTATTTATTTATTTATTTTTTGCGTTACACGGGCTTCTCACTGCTGTGGCCTCTCCCGTTGCGGAGCACAGGCTCCAGATGCACAGGCTCAGCGGCCATGGCTCACGGACCCAGCTGCTCCGCGGCATGTGGGATCCTCCCAGACCGGGGCACGAACCCGCGTTCTCTGCATCGGCAGGCGGACTCTCAACCACTGCGCCACCAGGGAAGCCCCAGGGGGTTTTTTCTTTCTTTCTTTTCTTACTGATCTTCTCTGCTACTCCAGTTGGCTCAATCTTTGGGCTTCCACATAGCCCTGCTGATGCCCATCAAGTGAAGGGAGGACGTCATCAGCAGCCCCATGCTGGGGATGGTGATCTCAGCACCAGCGGTCAAGTGCTGCCGGAGCCCTCTCTGAGCCACCCACGCTGCTCTGAGCAACTGCTGTCTCTGACCAGAGGCCTCCCTCCACCTGCGGGGCCCAATGAGGCCATTATCTCAGCTATTCCACTCAGTCTGAGGCTCTCCTTGAAGCCAATGGCTTTCTGAGTGTAGCTTCCTGGCTTCTACAGACAACAGTCAGCTCTTTCTCTCATGCTCTGCCAACAGTGTCATTTGGGGTCTATTTTCAGTGGGAATTTTTAAAACTACACATTAAAAAATAAGCTACCCATCACCTACAGCAGCGCTGCACATCAAACAGTACCTGACATGTGTGCAGCATTTTCCAAAGCTCTCACGCTCTGGAACTTTATTTCAATCTTTCAAAACCCTGGGAAGTAGATGGTACAACTACCCGGTGTTCTAGCCTAGATGGTTCAGTGAGTAGGCAGGAAAGGGAAGAAATGCAACTTGGACCCAGGACCTATAATTCTGAGTCCCTTCCCTTTTCAGCTCACCCCCTGTCTCACCTGGCTGCAATAGTCCTTCCTTGAAGGAAGCACGTCATTCTGGGGACCTCACTGGATAAGAGGTCACAGCACCCTCCAATCAGCCTCCACCCCCTCAGATACATAGTAGTGACCCTGGGCTAGGGAGGGTGGGGCAGTGTTTGTTTGTCGGTTGTTTTAGACATGGGAAGAGCTGCCTCACTTGACAATAGACAGCAACAAACTGGCAGAGGTGCTCGTGAACTCTCCCCTCTACTCTGTGATGCTGTAGTTTGCCACTTACTCTTTCTACCAAGGCTCTGGGTCCCTATTCCAAGGTTATGTCAGAAGGTTATTAAGGAAAATGTTCCATACTTAGAGCATTCTGTGAGAGGCAGCGTAGCACAGCCAAAAAGGAACATTGGCTTTTATTGTCCAAAAGACCTAGGTTTGCATCCTGACCCTGCCTGTGTGACCTTGGGTTATCTCTCACAGCATCAGTCTCTTCACCTGTAAACTGTGGCTTTTAATATAATACTCATCCTTGTCAGGTTATAATAAAGATTAATGAGGAACAGTGCCTGCTACGGTGCTTGGCACAAAAGAATGCTAGAAAAATTAAGGGCTTTTATTTGTCCTTATCGGTTTTTCTAAATCTCTTTAATTCAGCCTGAGATGCTGCTGCCATAGAGAAACTGTCATCTTTTGTTGCACTGATGGAGGTATAGCATTTCCATGCCAGGAGGGCAGAGCCCTTCTTATGCTCTGCAATACAGACCATGTCTGTTTCTGAGCTCAGCGCTTATAATCTATCAGTTGTCAGCATTACCTTCTTCCTATCCATATTACAAACACTTCAGGGCAGAGGCCATGTTCTAAACACCTTTGTAGACTTAATTCACAGTCCCTGTCCACAGTGCTGGACATAAGGTGGGCATTCTATAAAAACCTAGTATCGTCTGGACAGGGATTGCCATGTGAGGATGGCTCACAAGACTCTGACAAAAGCTGTGAAGGTTCCCCTGGGCAGGCCTCACCTGGTCCCACTGACATTCACCTAACAAAAACCCTTGGGCATGTGGCTCTTGCCACCTTACGTGGGCCAGCCATTTCAAAATCACACAGACAAATTCTGCAGGTGCCAGGCCTGAAACGTGGCCCCAGAGGAAGAGGACTAACATTTTCTGAGCATCTTCTGTAGATCAAGCATGAAAAAACCAGAGTTCAGTGCACTTCTGTCCACTGAGCCCCTGGGGGATGCCCAGAGACCCACGGGGAGATGTACAGAAGAGCCTGTTCCAGGCAAGAGTCAAAGCCCCCTGGTGAGGGACACTTTGCTGCAATGCCCTCTCTCCTGATTGTAAACAAACATTTGTCTTTGGCAGATTGCAGCTGCCAGCTCCCCCCGCCCAGGAGGCTGAAATGACTCCTCGGGGAAGGTGCAGGCTGTGCTTCGGGACCTGTCAGGATGAAGGATGCCAGAGGGGCTCTCTCTCACCATTTGTGTGCTGATTTGGTTCCTTGTAATTCATTTTTATGTTCTTTGCCTTTTCCATATGTGTCCTTCCCTCTCTACTTTGCATTTTCCTGATGTAGTAGGCAGTGTATTTTGTCACTCTTGCTTTCCAAAAATAATTCCAGACTAGAGCTTTTTTCTTTGCAATTGCAGGGCTGCCTGGGAACATAATCCTCTGTTTGCTGGGTAAGATATGGTTGGAAATGAGCTTCTCTGGGTAGGGTACCCCGAAGGGTTAATATCCGGGGGAGAGATGCCTAGGGTAGGCTTGAGAGCACCAGAATAAACCTCTGCTGAAAGAATGTTTCTAAGAAAAATTAGACATAGATGATTGCAGAGAAGGAGTGATTGAGTCTACTTTGTGCCAGGCAGTAGTATAGGCATTAGGGATATATAATGGTAAATTTTAAATATATATAGATATCTAGAGATATATAGATATATGATGGTTTATGAGTGGTATCAATAAGACATAGATGCTATATATAAGACAATAAATGAATTAATAAAGATGGTGACAAAATATGCCCAGATCAAGCAAAACAAGATGAAGCATCCCTACTGGTTTGCCAGCACTTGGATAACTGTCCAATGCTGTGATCTAGGGCAGTGAACATTTCTCTTTCAAAAGCTTTGCTTTTAGAATCAGAACCTGCTCCCCAACTACCTACTCAAGCCACCACAAATAAACCTTCTACTGAGTGAGAGACTCTTGGGACACGATGTACATGCAGATTAAGCAAAAGGCACATAATTGCACATTTCTCAGCGCCCTTTTGGTACTGGTTCACACAGCGATGAGGTTTCTGAAACTCGTTCCATTTCCCTAGTTTAAATCAGAGCTCTCTTGTTTAATACTTCTGAGCATTTAAAAAATCAGATATAAATAAACAAAACATTGCACTTGTTTTCCAGGCCTCAGGCTCACAGATGGTCCTCAGACGAAACCTCCCTCGCTGCAACCAGCCAGTCAGTCTGGGTCTTTCTTGTCCCTTTGGCATCTTTTCTCCAGGCTTTTCAGTCCCCAAATCCAATCCTGAGATGCCTCTTGCTCACAGACTGTTTTTTTAATGATTATACCTTCTAAAAAAATAATAATCTTACATGGCCCAGCTCTCACTCCAGTGCCTCTTTCTAGATCTTCCTATTTCCATCCCAAGTCCTGACCTTCCTTCCCATTTGATTGTCAAATCTGGTCTCCTTCCAGGATCAGCATTAGCGGTCTTTTCCAACAACAATTCCAGAATTATACACTTTCTCCAACAATATTATAAGATCTAAGTACAGCTTCAGTGACATTAAATTTATTGGCTGCTTTCTGTCTATGGCATGAGTCCTTCTAGTCTGATAACTTTCTGGAACCCAAATCACTGATGCAGCTGGAATCAGGGTGTCTGAAAAGAGGCAGCTGTCACTTCACATCCTACAAAACGTTTCCACAAAAACTGCCCCCAAATGCTAAAATCTTTCACTAGGGAGAGCTGATTCATGGAATTTAAAATAGGACTTCCATATGGCTGAATAATTCTGTTGAGGAAAATAGAAAAGGAAAAAAAAACAAGTATTGCCTTCTTCAAGTCTTTCCTTCTGAGGCCAAGTCAGGGCACAGAGCACTGTGGACACTGGAAGACCGGTTTGGATGATAGGAATGTCGTAGATGAATTTTCTCACACAGAAACTCACAGATCCTGAAAGAGTCTGCAAAAATGCACAGCTACTGCACATTCACTGAACCATCTCCTCCCAGGCAAGAAATGTCAAGTTGGGAGCTAAAACCAAAGCACACTGGCCCTATGAAACCCCAAATAGTATCTGTTTCCTGCCATAAATTCAGCAAAATATTTGGTGACAATGTCACCATAGTCTCTTTGAGACACAAGACTCTGGATCCCATCCCTTCCTGTCTTCCTAGGCTTTTTTGTTATTGAAACTCCTCTCTCTTATACATTCTACCTCCTTCAAACAACTGGTTTCTTCCAGTTGACTTTTAACATCTAAACTTTTCACATGAGAAAAATGAACTTTGCTCAACTTTCTGTTTGCTGGCTCCTCCTCCTCTTCCTGCCCTTTAAATGTTAGGATTTCCTGTAAAATGGTGCAGCCACTGTGAAAAACAGTATGGAGGTTTCTCAAAAAACTAAAAATAGAACTACTGTATGACCCAGCAACTACACTCCTGGGTATGGATCCAAAAAAAACAAAAACACTAATTCGAAAAGATACATGCACCCCAATGTTCATAGCAGCATTATTACATTACCAAGATATGGAAGCAACCTAAATGTCCATCAAGAGATGAATGGATAAAGAAGATGTGGTACATATATACAATGGAATACTACTCAGCCATAAAAAAGAATGAAATTTTACCATTTGCAGCAACATGTATGTACTTGAAGGGTATTATGCTAAGTGAAATAAGTCAGAGAAAGACAAATACTGTATGATATCACTTATTACTTTACACAACAAACTAGTGAATGTAACAAAAAAGAAGCAGACTCACAGATATAGAGAACAAACTAGTGGTTACCAGTGGGGAGAGGGAAGGGCAACACAGGAGTAGGAGAGTAAGAGGTACAAACTATTAGGTATTAAATAAGCTATAAGGATATATTGTACAACACAGGTAATATAGCCAATATTTTATAATAACTATAAATGGAGTATAACCTTTAAAAATTGTGAGTCACTACATTGTACACTTGTAACATATAATATTGTACATCAACTATACTTCAATTTAAAAATAAGCAACAATTTTTTTTTTTTTTTTTTTTTTGTGGTATGCGGGCCTCTCACTGTTGTGGCCTCCCCCGCTGCGGAGCACAGGCTCCGGACGCGCAGGCTCAGCGGCCATGGCTCACGGGCCCAGCCGCTCCGCGGCATATGGGATCCTCCCAGACCGGGGCACGAACCCGTATGCCCTGCATCGGCAGGCAGACTCTCAACCACTTGCGCCACCAGGGAGGCCCAAAAATAAGCAACAATTTTTTAATGTTATTGCTCAGTCCTAAGACTTCCATGATTCTCTCTCTACTCTGTCTTTGGAAAATCTTACCCTTACCCACTGCTTCTATTACCACTGATTCTCATATGACTCACAGTTTCCTACGGTGAGTCCAGATCCCTCCTCAGCCACATACCCGCCAGCCCCTGTTAGATATCTCAAGGCACTTCCAATTAACCAGGATCAAAACCCACTCATTGTCTTTCCCATGTCCCAATCTCCCAGACAAAGACGGAAACAAAAAAAAACAACACTCTATTTCCAGTGTTTCCTGACTTCCTGAATGATACCATCCTTCAACCATCAATCTAGAAATCATCCTTGACATCTTCCCCCTGCTATTTCCCATGGCCACCCTATCACCAAATCTTACCAATTCACCTGCTAAATATCTCTCATATCCCTCAACTCTCCAATCTGCTTCAGTGCTGTTCCACTGTCTAGAAAAATCTTCCTCCTTCTCCTGGTTACCTGGATCTCAGGTCAACGATCACTTCCTCAGGGAAGCTGTGCTGACATCTCTGTTGAGGTCAAATTCCCTTATTACTACTGGGCTTCCAGAGACTTTGTCACTGTTGCAATTTTACATGTGTTGATGTGGTGATTTGATGAATAAATGCCTCTACTAATATTGTAAGCTCCTGGAAAGTAGTCTGCCTTTGGGCACTACTTACTGTCTGATTAGCAACTACATAGCTCCTGTCACACAACCACTTGTCATACAAATATTTATTTAGAGAATGAATAAACAAAAGAAGTTTTCAAAGTTAATATGAGTATGCTTGGAGTGATTCTCCAGCACAGTGTCACCCTTAGACCATCCTGATCATCTGGAGAAGGTTTTATCAAAATCATTCCATAATTAAGAAGCTAAAGTAAACAGAGAGAAGAATAAGAAAAAAATACGTATATATGTGTATGTATATATCCAAAAGCTTCTTGGGAAATGCCAAACAAGCTATGAGGTGACCACAGAGGGTTTACTAGTAAAGACCATGGCACCACAGCCAAGAAATGACTGAGGAGATTTACAGTCCTGAAACCATGCTGAAAAGTCCCTATTTGCTTTAGGGCAGTGTCTCCTAGCTCCTGGTCAACTTGCTAAAAACCAATTCCCAGAAAGCCATTTCCATGGACCAACATTTGGGCAAATGGGCTTGCTTCCATATTTCTCCAAGTATGATGCCTTTGTCTCCTGCATTATCACCACCTGGAATGCTCATTAAAAGCACAGGCTGGGCTTCCCTGGTGGCGCAGTGGTTGAGAGTCCGCCTGCCAATGCAGGGGACACGTGTTCGTGCCCTGGTCCAGGAGGATCTCACATGCCGCGGAGCGGCTGGGCCCGTGAGTCATGGCCGCTGAGCCTGCGCGTCCGGAGCCTGTGCTCCGCAACGGGAGAGGCCACGACAGTGAGAGGCCCGCGTACCTAAAAAAAAAAAAAAAGAAAAAAAAAAAGCACAGGCTATCCCAGACCTGTTAATGATGGGGTCCAGGAATCCAGGTTTTAAATACCCCAGCTGATCTTCATACAAGCTAAAATCTGAAAGCAGGACTGTGGTCCTAGAGAGTAGACAGCCATGATTTGCAAAGACATCGAACTAGCTTTTACTTATCTCTTGACAACACCCGAGCCATGACAAGAACCTGCCAAATACCGTAGTGAAACCCTCTCTCCTGGGAAAACAAAGATATCTTGCTTTCTAAATTCTTTAAGAACAGTTTGCTTTAGATAAAGAGAATTTGGTCACCAAGGAGGTTAGGGGAAGTCTTTCTTGCTTGGGAGCTGAGTGGAGCGTGCTCTTCCTTGTAAAAACCTCTGGCCAGTGGGCTAGATCCAGAACAGACCTTGGAAAGCAGGGCCTGCAGGAAACAAAGTCTTGCAAGCTTTTGGCAACCAGGAGTTAGGAAGAGGCTTCAGTCATGGGTGACCTCATGACCCTGGGCAGCAGAAGATATCTATATAAACCAAGAGGGTTAGGAGATGGACAGAGGTCAGGGGAGAATGGCTTTGCTTGAAACAGTACAGAAAACCCAATTCCTGTCTCCTACATTTATTTCACTTTAGGTAATCCCATTTCTGAGCACAATTGTCTCTGGGATGCACTTGTCAATAGAGGTGGGAACACTGTCCACCACAGGAAGTATATGTAGTATTGTAAGAATAAAAGATACTCTTTATGGTGTGGTTATTATATGTAACTCTGACTTCACAGACTATAATCCATGCCCATGAAGAAAACAGATGGAATTATTAGCACCATACAGAAAAGAAAAGAGGTCTGAAAGGTTTGGTAATCTGCTCAAGGTCATGCAGCTAGAGGAGTGGGTATGAGTCTGAACCCAGATCTGTGCCCTTTCACTGAGCCATGACTTTAGGTGGTAAATTAATTTATGCAAGTTAATTACTAATTCCACTCTATCCTCATCCAAAGTCTCTCCAATGGGCTCCTTAATTCTAGCTTACCATACTACTCCCACTTTAGATCTCTCTTACCTTTATGCTTTGCCCAAATCAAACCAGAATTCTATTTCTTTCCTTTTTCCCAACCTTATTGAGATATAACTGATGTATAACACTATGTAAGTTTAAGGTGTACAATGTGAAGATTTGATACACACATACATTGTTGAAAAGATTGCCACAATAGTGTTAGTTTAAAACTCTATCCCCTCATAGAATACCTTTTGTGTGTGTGGTGAGAACATTCAAGATCTATTCTCTTAGCAACTTTCAAGTTGCTATTGTTAACTATAGTCATCTTGCTGTACATTGAACCCCCAGAACTTATTCATCTTATAACTGGAAGTTTGTACCCTTTGACCAAAATTTCCCCATTTCCCCCACACCCCCAGCCTCTGGCAACCACCGTTCTACTCTCTAGATAATGAGGATTCATAGGCCTTTCAATATTTCTCTAAGTCCCTATTTCTAATCTTCCCTTCATGTATCTAGCTTTTTTATTTTATCCTTGCATGTAACTGAATCTTTCCATACTCCATATAGTTTTCTTTCCATACTCCATATAGTTTTCTCTCAGATCATACCACAAAAGGAACATTAAACTTTGTAAATGAGATTTACATTTATAAGCCCATACTTTTTTAAAAAGCACTGGATGTATCTTAAATAAAAGTAAACATTTTATGTATTAGGCACTTACCATGTGCAAAGCACTATACAAATATGTTAAAGACATGGGCTCTGCCCTCAAATAGTGTACAATCCAGTGAGGATATCAGTAAGACATAGACATAAATAGCACAAATCAAATGGAAAGTAAAAAGAATGATGAAGAGTAAAATTAATATTTTCATTAGTTTCCCTATAACATGTCTACTCCCAAATATACTTCATCCTGAATCAACCCAGTAACATCTTAGCTGATAACTCAGCTTAGTCCCCAGTGCAAATCTGCTTCTATTCAAGCCCATTTTGCTAGTCTTTGCAAAATTCATCTTTTCTCAAATGCTTCCTCACCATCACTTTAGCCCTCTGCTCAAGGACCTCTGATAGATCACTACTGTTTTTAGGGGACACTCCAGGCCATCCCTAACTGACTTGCTTCACTTTTGGTCTAGGAGCAAGACTTCTTGACCCGGCCCCATGAAAAACAGAAAACAGGAGACTGTCCTGAACGGCTGCTGTGGTATTACGGCTCAGTGCAGTATGCTTGCTTACCCTGGCTTATGCAATAGATGTTGTGAATATTGTTGGAATGACTGCATATCCTGAAGAGGTTGTGTACAAATTTCACTCTGTGCATTGAATCCAGTTTTCTCATTGGTTTACATTGCGCTTCCCAGAGCTATTTTTTCTCTTCTGTACATTTCATTTGGCAGGTCTTCTGATGCTCTAGTTTGCATCTTCTTTGCATTACCTAAGACCCATTATCACTAATCATCGTACCATCTGTGGATGCAGCAAGAGGAAGACTACAACTGAACAGTCTTCAGCGGATCCCAGAAAAAAACGTGAGTCATTAACTCTTGTGAATAATTTATCTGTTTAAGTTTTCATATTGAGTTAGCTTAAAATACGTTCCTATTCTGACTTACTGAAAGAATTTCAAAGCTGCTGACTGGCAAACAGCAAAACCAGGCCTGTCCCTGAAGTAAACAACAATGAAAAACTAGGGTTCTCTAATGAGAAGCTTCTATTTGGATCTCGCTTGAATAAACCAGCTGTGAAATACATTTAGAAACCACTGGGAAATATGAATACAGACTAAGTATTTACTGATATTGGGAAAGAGTTATTAATTTTGTTAGATTAAAATAGCATTGTAGTTATAGGAGAACATGTTCTTTAAGATACATACTAAGTATTTAGGGATGAAATAAAATTGTGTTTGTAATTTACTTCAAATTCTTCAGCCAAAAAAAAAACCTGAAAAGAGATTAAGTAAATATGACTAAATGTTAACAGCTGTTAAATAGCTATACAGGCATTTATTTTACTATTCTCTTTCTATTTTTCTGTAGATTCAAAAATTTTTTTATAATAAAGTTTTTTTTTGTGGTGCCAAGGCAAGGAAAGGTTATATAATATTTTTTTTCTTTATTGGAGTATAATTGCTTTACAATGGTGTGTTAGTTTCTGCTGTATAACAAATGAATCAGCTATACGTATACATATATCCCCATATCCCCTCCCTCTTACGTCTCCCTCCCACCCTCCCTATCCCACTCTCTAAGCTATTTACTGACCCTTTCTCTTACATTATCTTATTAAATGTGCCAATAACAAGTGAAACTCCATTTTACAGATGAAAATTATGAAGCTTAAAGGGATTCATTTAGTCATTCCTCCGGAAACCATTAAACATCTATGATATGCTAGACACAATTCCTGCTCTCAAAAGACTTATTTATCACTTAGCAGGGGCAAACAGCTAAATAAGTCATAAAAAACAACAACTACTACTATCATTTATTGAGCACCCAGTCTGACAAACACGGTGACAAGCACTTCATATGTCTTAAATCACTTCATCTTCACAACGACCATCTGAGGTTGGTAGTGTTAGCATTCCCATTTTATAGATGAGAAGACTGAGGTCCAGAGAGGTTATGTACATTGCCCAAGGTCAGACAAAGGGTACAATAAAGTGTCCAGGGTGCTACAACAGACATATATGCAGGACATAATAGGGTACAAAGGAAGAAGTGATCATTCTTTTTAAAAAGGAAGCCATCAGGGGACTTCCCTGGTGGCGCAGTGATTGAGAGTGCGCCTGCCAATGCAGGGGACGTGGGTTCTTGCCCCGGTCCAGGAAGATCCCACATGCCACGGAGAGGCCGGGCCCATGAGCCTGCGCATCCGGAGCCTGTGCTCCGCAACGGGAGAGGCCACAACAGTGAGAGGCCCGTGTACCACAAAAAAAAAAAAAAAGGAAGCCATCAGGAAACGCAACACATAAAGGCTAAATAACCGTCGATCCCACCTACCAAACGACAGAAGTGGAGCCTGAGCCATCGTACACCTAACTCAAGGTTTCTCAACCTCAGCACTACTGGCATTTGGGGCTGGATATTGTGGGAGGCTGACCTGTGCATTGTAGAACGTTTAGCAACATCACTATCTACGAGATGCCAGGAACAACCTCCTGCTGTGACATGCAGAAAGGCTTCAGACATTGCCCAATGTCCCTGGGGGACAAAATAGCCTCTCAATGAGAAACAGTGATCTGCTTTAAACTGCAAACTCCCAGTAGCCAGTCCCTAAACTACACTTTTTAAATCTTTAGCTAAATATAAATGGACCCCCAGAGAATGTCTTATCAGAAGGTGACAGACACCTTCTCTAGCCCATTTAAACAATATTGATCTGTTCATGTTTAAAATAGAAGATGGATGTTTAGCCTTTAATTAAATTAATCTCAACCTCTGTCTATTAAAGTCATCTCGAGAGCTAGAGAATAAAATTATTTCTACACAAAACCTGCCTTTTGCCTGACTGTACTTTCTGGAGCTAAATTTAGTTTTAGTCATATGAGAAGGTTCCAAAGGTATTTTGTCCATTTTCTCCCCTGAATTGCTATGCTTCTGACTGTTCCTCGAATATGATAGGAAGACCCTGGTTGTTTTCTCACTACAATGTTGAAGAAGCCTTTTGTATGTAATTAAGAAGCCCTGACAAATCCTTTAATGTGGATTTTGAAGGACCTTCCCATTGAGTCAAACACCTTTTCAGCAACTAGAAAGGAAAGAGGCACAAAGAAATCCAGTCACTACTCCAGACATTGAAACCATGAGGACCAAATATATTCAGGTTTCCATCCTTTGCTATCATCACTTGTATTAACTCACAGTGTGTGTTGCTCTGCAGACAAATGAATGACCTCGTGAGCATCTTTCAAATTGGAATTTGCAAGCTATGATTGATAACAGTTCTGTGGGCAGGAAACCAACATGAAACCCAGCTGCGCAGCCTCACCTCACTCACCAGCCAACTCAAACATTGCTCAGTCCCAATAGTATTAATACTCATGAGATGTTAGTCAGTTCTTCTGAAAATATGGCAGGCAGATAAAAATCTAGGAAAACCAAAAATAGGAGCCAGCCCATGTTGACTCACATCAAGGATTATATCACCATTTTTAGCAACACAGGTAGGTCGACGTAGGGCTAGAGAATATTTTTTGCAAGATATCTGTCTCTGGAAGTAGACTTTATGTTTTAAGTAAGCATATCTTTCATCTAGAGTTCTTATCAGAACTGACATTATGAAACGGTGGGTTAGCAATTGTCTGAGTAGGGTGATATCCACAGTGCTGATAAAGGACTTTGGAAAATACTTTTTGCATCCTCCAACGGATCCCTAAAAATCTCTTAAAGTATGAGTCTTTTGGCTTAAAACTTTAGTCTTTGGCAAAATAAAACATAAAGCAGAGAAAAACTTTTGTAGTGGTTATTGGATATTTACAGTATGGTGTGAATAATTTTCAGGTACTGAGAACAGGTTTTTTTGTTTGTTTGTTTGTTTGTTTTTTTGCGGTATGCGACCTCTCACTGTTGTGGCCTCTCCCCCTGCGGAGCACAGGCTCCGGACACACAGGCTCAGCGGCCATGGCTCACGGGCCCAGCTGCTCCGCGGCACATGGGATCCTCCCCGACCGGGGCAGGAACCCGTGTCCCCTGCATCGGCAGGCAGACTCTCAACCACTGTGCCACCAGGGAAGCCCGAGAACAGGTTTTTATAGAAGGAGACACTGTAGTAAGATACTCATACTTCATATATATATATATATATTTATATATATATTTATATATATTTTATATATTTTTATATATATATATTTCCCATAATATTTTAGGGAGAAATATCTGTAAATCTGGCTTAGAACATTTTACAATCCCTTTCTTTCCATCTCAGAAAGAGTAACAATTATGTAACAAAATTAAAAGTATATAATAAAAAAACTATGTACAAAATGGACAACTGATGGGAACATGCTCTATAGCACAGGGAACTCACCTAGTGCACTGCGGTAATCTAAATGAGAGGGAAGTCCATAAAGAAGGGGCTATCTGTATGTGTATGGCTGATACATTTTGTTATGCAGTAGAGGCTAACGCAACATTGTAAAGCAACCATACTCCAATAAAAATTAATTTTAAAAAAGTATATTCCAGGGCTTCCCTGGTGGTGCAGTGGTTGAGAGTCCACCTGCCGATGCAGGGGACATGGGTTCATGCCCCGGTCCGGGAAGATCCCACATGCCGCAGAGCGGCTGGGCCCGTGAGCCATGGCTGCTGAGCCTGCGCGTACGGAGCCTGTGCTCTGCAACGGGAGAGGCCACAACAGTGAGAGGCCCGCGTAACGCAAAAAAAAAAAAAAAGTATATTCCAGGTCATTTCATAAAGAAAAAAAGATACTGATACTTTACTGATGCATGACTATCATGGATGGAAAGGTAGAGGGAAAGTAGGAAGGATAATTCAGAATGCATCTACTTAACAAGATCCTACTCCAGGTCTCATGGGACCCTTCAAGGACATCTTGCACCAAGAATAAATACCTTGCCATGCTTAATAAGACAAGGATCTTAGGCTCATGCTTTCACCCAAAGACATACAACAGTAATTATGCACATTTTAAAAACCTTTTTCCCCCCAGCCCGGACCCCTTTGGTGTAGTAAGTATAATTTTATGATATTGAAATTTGTTGTGGGCTGAATTGTGCCCACCTCAAAATTCATATGTTGAAACCCTAAGCCCCAGTAACTCAGAATGTTACTCTATTTGGACATAAGTTCTTTGAAAAAGTAATTAAGGTTAAATGAGATCATTTTGGTGGGTTCTAATGGCTTGTGCACATATAAAAAGAGAAGATAAGGGCACAGGTACACCCAGAGGGAATACTGTGTGAAGCTTCAAGGAGAAAAAAAAAAAAAGGATGCAAGGAGAAGACAGGCATCTACAAAGCAAGGAGACAGGCCTCAGAAAGAAACCAACTCTGCTGACACCTTGGTCTCAGACTTATACCCACCAGAACTGTGAGAAAATAAATTTCTGTTGCTTAAGCCACCCAGTCTGTGGTACGTTTTTATGGCAACCCTAGCAAACTAACATAAACTTCAAAATGCTTGCACCTTGAATTAATTTTATTTAATGGCCTAAGTTTATTTATACAGGGCACATTGTGCTGTGGTCCAAGAAGCTTTTCTGAGTCATCATTCATCAGAATTTCTCAAAAGTTAATCAAATGGAATTTATGGAAACCAAACAGGCTAAAGCCATCAAGAGAATTTATTGCAGCCAGTTGCCAATGGAATTTTGCCAGTATGAACTGTTTCTCAGCAAACAAACTCAGATGTCACTCCAGAGTTCCCAAGCAAACTCTCTGGGCACCCAAGTTTCTTCTGATGCTGTTTTACTTCTGGAAATATCCAAGCCACTCTTTCTCACCCACACTTTGCATTGTGTTCTTTATACTTTCAGAGGTCAGCAAGAATTTCTATTAATGATGCTTTCTAATACATTGCTGGTAGGAATGTAAAATGGTATAGCTGCTTTGGAAAACAGTCTGGCAGTTCCTCAAATAGTTAAACATAGAGTTACCATTTGACTTAGCAATTCCACTCCTAAGTGTTTACCCAAGAGAAATGAAAACATATGTTCACAGAAACCTGTACACAAAGTGCATAGCAGTGTTTTTATAATATCCAAAAGGGTAAACAATCCAAATATCCATCAACTGAATGAATAAACAAAATGTGGTACAGCCATACAATGGAATATTATTCTGCAATAAAAAGGAATGAAGTACTAATACATACTACAACATAGATTAATCTTGAAAACATTATGCTACATGAAAGAAGACAGACATAAGAGGTCATATGTTGTATGATTTCATTCATATGAAATAGCCAGAATGGGCAAATCCATAGAGAGAGAAAGTAAATTAGTGATTGCCAGGAGGTGGGGGCAGAGAGGAATAAAAAATGATGGCTAATGAGTCCAGGTTTTCTTTATGGGGTGACGAAATACTCTAAAATCAATTGTGGTGGTGGATGCACAACTCTGTGAATATACTAAAAACTACTGAATTGTATTCTTTAAATGGGTGAAGTATATATTACATGAATCATATCTCCAAAAAGTTATTCTAAATAAACAATGTTTTCTCATTCCTTCTATCTGTGCTTCTCTTCCAAAAACATACACCACAGGCTTCCCCTTTGACAGTGGTAACAAAAAGGGGATTCAAAGTTAGGGATCTAGGGGGCCCGGAGGAAGATGGCGGAAGAGTAAGACGCGGAGATCACCTTCCTCCCCACAGATACATCAGAAATTCATCTACACGTGGAACAACTCCTACAGAACACCTACTGAACGCCGACAGAAGACCTCAGACCCCCTAAAAGGCAAGAAACTCCCCACATACCTGGGTAGGGCAAAAGAAAAAAAGAATAAACAGAGACAATAGGATAGGGACGGGACCTGCACCAGTGGGAGGGAGCCGTGAAGGAGGGAAGGTTTCTACACACTGCAAGCCCCTTCGCGGGCGGAGACTGCAGGTGGCGGAGGGGGAAAGCTTCGGAGTAGCGGAGGAGAGCACAGCAACAGGGGTGTGGAGGGCAAAGCGGAGAGATTCCGGCACAGAGGATCGGTGCCCTCAGGCACACACCAGCCCGAGAGGCTTGTCTGCTCTGCCGCCGTGGCGGGCGGGGCTGGGAGCTGAGGCTTGGGTATCGGCTTTCAGTCGGAGCGCAGGGAGAGGACTGGGGCTGGCGGCAGGAAGAGAGCCTGAAGGGGTTAGTGCACCACGGCTAGCCCGGAGGGAGTCCGGGGAAACGGTCTGGAGTTGCTGAAGAGGCAAGAGTCTTTTTTCACTTTCACTTTCGTTTCCTGGTGTGCGAGAAGAGGGCATTAAAAGGGCTGCTTAGGGAAGCGCCGGAGACAGGCGCGAGCCGCGGGTAAGGCGTGGACCTCGGAGACGGGCGTGGGCCGCCGCCGCCCGCCGCCGCTGCGGCCCGCCGCCGCCCACCGTCCGCCGCCGCCCGCCGCCGCCGCGGCCGCCGCCGCCCGCCGCCGCGGCCCGCCGCCGCCGCCCGCCGCCGCCGCCGCCCCCGCGGCCCGCCGCCGCCGCCGCCTGCCGCCGCCCGCCGCCGCCGCCGCCGCCGCCGCCGCCGCGGCCGCCGCCGCCCCCGCGGCCCGCCACCGCCGCCGCCTGCCGCCGCCCGCCGCCGCCGCAGCCGCGGGGCCTGTGTGCGAGCGCGGGTCACTGTCCGCCCCGCCTTCCGGGGGACCTGTGCACCCCGCCACTGCCGGGGTCCCGAGACCCGGGGACGGCTTTCCCGGGAAAGCGCACGGAGCGCCACGGGCTGCTGCAACGTCACGCCGGCCTCTGCCGCCGCAGGCCCGCCCCACACTGCGCGCCTCTCCCTCCCCTCTGCATGAGTGAGCCAGAGCCCCCGAATCAGCGGCTCCTTTAAACCCGTCCTGTCTGATAGAAGAACGGACGCCCTCCGGCGACCTACGCACAGAGGCGGGGCCAGGTCCAAGGCTGAGACCCGGGAGCTGTGAGAGCAGAGTCAGGGAAATCTCTCTGTGCAGCCTCGGAGGCAGCGGATTAAAGCTCCACGGTCCATTTGATGTGCCCTGCGTCTGTGGAGTGCATGAATGGACAGCGAATCATCCCAAATTGAGGAAGTGGACTTTGAGGACAAGATTTAAGACTCTCCCCCCTTTTCCTCTTTTTACAACGAATTATCCCAAAGTAAGGAGGTGGACTTAGAGAGCAAGATTTCAGACTTCTTGCCCTTTTCCTCTTTTTACAACGAATTATCCCAAATTGAGGAGGTGGGCTTGGAGAGCAAGATTTTTTATTTTTCCCCCTGCTCTCTTTTTGTGAATGTGTATGTGTAATCTTCTGTGTAAGATTCTCTCTGTATAGCTTTGCTTCCACCATATGTCCCAGGGTTCTATCGGTCCGTTTTTTTTTGTTTTGTTTTTGTTTTTTGTTTTTTTTTTCAATAATTACTTTCTAATTTTAATAACGCTACTATATTTCATACTTTATTCTATTTTACTTTACCTGCTCTTTCTTTTTTTCCTACCTTCCCTTCCTCCCTCCCTCCCTCCGCTCTTCCTTTCCTTCTTTTTCTTTCCTCCCTCCCTCCCACCCTTCTTCTTTCCACTTTCTTTTTCTTTCCTTCCTCCCTCCCTCCCTCCTGTCTTTCTTTCTTTCTTTCCTTCCTCCCTCCCTCCCTCCCTTCTTCCATTCACTCTTCCTTTTGCTTTCATTGCTCCCTCCCTCCCTCCTTTCTTTCCTTCTTTCTTTCCATCCTTCCTCACTCGCTCCCTCCTTTCTTTCTTTCTTCCTTCCTTCCTTCCTTTCTTCCCTTCTTCCTTTCTTTCCCTCTCTCTTTCTTTCTTCTACTAATTCTTTCTTTCTGCTTTTTCTCCCTGTTATTCTGAGCTGGGTGGATGAAAGGCTCTTGGTGCTGCAGCCAGGAGCCAGTGCTGTGCCTCTGAAGTGGGAGAGCCAACTTCAGGACACGGGTCCACAAGAGACCTCCCAGCTCCACATAATATCAAGCAGCGAAAATCTCCCAGAGATCTCCATCCCAACACCAGCACCCAGCTTCAGTCAACGACCAGCAAGCTACAGTGCTGGTCACCCTATGCCAAGCAACTAGCAAGGCAGGAACACAACCCCACCCATTAGCAGAGAAGCTACCTAAAAACATAATAAGGCCATAGGCACCCCAAAACACACCACCAGACGTGGACCTGTCCACCAGAAAGACAAGATCGAGCCTCAACCACCAGAACACAGGCATTAGTCCCCCCCACCAGGAAGCCTATACAACCTACTGAAACAACCTTAGCCACTGGGGTCAGACACGAAAAACAACGGGAACTACGAATCTGCAGCCTGCAAAAAGGAGACCCCAAACACAGTAACATAAGCAAAATGAGAAGACAGAAAAACACACAGCAGGTGAAGGAGCAAGATAAAAACCTACCAGACCTAACAAATGAAGAGGTAATAGGCAGTCTACCTGAAAAAGAATTCAGAATAATGATGGTAAAGATGATCCAAAATCTTGGAAATAGAATAGACAAAATGCAAGAAACAGTTAACAAGGACCTAGAAGAACTAAAGATGAATCAAGCATCGATTAAAAACACAATACATGAAATAAAAAATACTCTAGATGGGATCAATAGCAGAATAACTGAGGCAGAAGAACGGATAAGTGAGGTGGAAGACAAAGTTAGGGATCTAGAGTAGACAGTCACTAAGGCCCTTTTCAAATCTCAAGAATTTAAAACATCTATTGATCATTTACTGTATTAGTTTCCTGTTGCTGCTATAACAAATTATCACAGACTTGGTGGCTTAAAAGAAGATAAATTTATTATCTTACAGTTATGAATATCAGAAGTCAGAAATGAATTTCCCTGAAATAAAATCAAGGTATCGTCAGGGTTGTGTTCCTTCTAGAGGCTTTAGGGGAGAATGTGTACCCTATATTTTCCAGTTTCTTGATATTGCCTGCATCATTGACCCATGATTCCTTCCTCTATCTTCAAAGCCATCAGCAGAGTATCTTCAAATCTTTCTCAGACTCTATTAAAGACCAATGTAATTCCATTGTGCCCACCTCAATAATTCAATATAATCTCCCCATCTCAACTTTTAACATAATCATATGTTTAAAGTTCTTTTATCCTGTAAAGTAACATATTCAAAAGTTCCAGGGACAATACATGCACATTTTAGGGGGCCATTATTCCCCCATCACATTTACCATGCCAGTGAGTGACTACAGCATTTAAATGGGCAGAGGACCTTGGGTAGGGACCATGGAAGAGAGAGAAAGCCGGATAACTAGGTCCTCCACAGAGCAAAAGCCTACAAAGACCACATATCCAGTTCAAGTCCACCCCAGGCACATGGCCTGGCCCTTTCACTTGTCTCCTTATGGATATCAGCAAACAATTAATACACATAGTTTTAATTTTTCAAAAGGACAGAAAGAAAAGTCCACAGGTTTGGAATGGCTCTTGAAGAAGCCTTAAGAGCTGTTGGAAAAGGCAGCAGTGATCCCCAAGAACCAGCATCGGTTCACAAAGATCAGGACCTGACAATTTCACATCTTTTTTTTTCTTTGAGAGGACACTCTGATCAGGAAAATGTGGAGATGCAGCATGTCTGATCTACGCCCAACTATCAATTTTCATAATATCCAGCAGGCAGAATGGAGTAATATGGGCTACAATGTAAGGCAATTTCCCACATAAACAGCTGGCAAAATAATCTTTGCTTAAAGGATATCGATGAATGGATTGGTGTCATCTCTTGAGTAAGTCTCTAGCGTTGGGCCACAGGGCTGAGGTCTAACATTCTCATCAGTGGCTTAGATGAATGATTATCATGCTTGTCAAGGATGGAAAGCCCGAAGGGAAATCATGAACAGAATGGCTTTGTTTACAATACAATTAGATTAGATCATGGGCACATGTGGAGAGCAAATGAGGCTGGGGCCTGATCATCAGGGGAAATGACATGCTCAGAGCTTTGCTTTAGATTATCTGTGATATATAAAAGGGAAAGAGACTGAAAGGGAGAAAATCCAAAAATATGAAAATACCAAAGTTCAGAAAGGACACTAGACATTGTCCATTAGAGACACGAGTAAAGATGTGCCTGCATACCTGCAGATGTGTGAAGGCACAGGGAAAGGAGCCAATGGACATAGAAGCAGTAATCATGGGAGACAGGAGGCATGAGTAAGGGGTAAAATTTCAGGGAAGCTAAGAAAGGACAGGTCAGGAGTACAGGTGACAAGCCTAAATGCCAGACAATAGGCGAATGACCATATATTATAGTACAACCACATAATAAAATGTAATGCAGTCATTCAAATGAGGTTCTCAAAAATATTGAATGGCATGGAGATTGTTCAATATAATATGAATTTTTTAAAAAGTAGTATTCAAACTAATGTACCGTAGAATCTCAACTTTGTTATTTTTTGAAAGTATGCCTAAAAGAAAAATTATAAAGAAAGATCTCAAAATGTTAATAGCAGCTGTCTATTGTGAGTGATTTTATTTTCTTCTTTCACCTCTTCACATTTTCCAAATTTTCCACAAAGGATATGTCTCACTTTTAAAATCAGAAAAATAATTTCAGAGTATAGGTAGAAGTGTTGGTACTTAGGAGGAAAGTTGTCTTATCATGAAATGAAAGAAGGAAGGGAAGGGAAGGGAAGGGAAGGGAGGGAGGGAGGGAGGAGGGAAGGAAGGAAAGGAAGGAAGTAGGGTCATTGAGGGAAGTCATGCTAGACACATTTCTCCGTCAAATCAAGAAGTCAATATTCCTTAGAAAGCATTTTTGTAAAGAGGTAATTTCCCCCTTGAGTAAAGCAGACATTTTAATTTTTTGTTCATTTTAGAGTTTTAAAACCTTTTAAATGAGAAATGTCAGGGAAAAAAACATGCTAAACTTAACCTGCAGTCCAACTTTGACATCAACTCAACAAAAATCATTAGGATCCAGACACGAGCCTCTGCAGGAACCAACTACCTACGTGACTAAAACAAAGTAGGGCAGCCCTCCCCATTTTGCTGGTGACTATTCCCAGGCACCATAACATCAGCTGTCACTCATGGCAATGTATCTGCCCAGCAAAGTAAGCAACCAGCAGTAAGTAATAGTCCATGGCCAGCTAATGGTCAAATCTGCCTCTGCTCTGTCATCTGAAAAATGAAGATATACTTTCAACATCTGAGAGGAAGGCAACAATACTCAGATGATATAAACACAGAAATGACTGCAGTGCTTCACAGCTATGCCCAGTTAATCCAACAGTCTGTCACTGGCACCAGTAGGTTATTTCCTGCTAGAGCTTGATGGTTTTCTCCATTCTAAACATTCTAATTTTCTGTCAGAATGGCCTCTCAGGAGATCTGTGGGTCCAATGCCATCCTTTTACAAGTAAGGAAACTTGAGAGATTAATTGACTTCCCCAAAGTCTCACTGCTGGCTCGTGGTAGAGTCAAGGAGAGAAACCAGGTCCACAGACCACAGGCTGCCTCTTCTCTCTCCCTCACCCACTGCATCCACACTTGGGAGAAAAGGGCAGCAGGATGGCAGAATGAACAGCACCACACATCATCTGGTGGAATTCAGGAAGATACCTACTGGGACTGAAGAAAGAGTACCCAGGAGAAGCAGGATCTAGGGATAAAAGAAGAGGTGCCATCCACGCGAACCTTAGTCCTGATGTTCATAGTAAAACTTCGTAGATAAATTTATCCAAATACTATCTTTAAAAAATTTATAGCTTGATCCTGTATCACCTCCATAATTATAAAGCCACATATTTTTACCACCAGTTTTACAAACAGAGGACCACAGCTCCTTTCTGCGAGCCAGTGTCCTGACATTCTCTTCAACCTAGAGTACAAGTCAAAAAAAAAAAAAACAAAACTCCTTGAACACCCAATACTGATGAACTGTAGCCCATACATCAAAACTCACACACTGAGCTCATCGCCCAGATCATATTTGATACAACCATGAGAGAAGAGAATGAAAAGCCTACAAATATAGACATAAGGGCTCAGAAAGCAGCTGTCAGTGTAAGGTAAGCAGAGTATTAAAGGAAAGATACTACAGTGAAATTGAAGGTATGTCATTTCCTTGTTGAGCCTCAGTATCCTCAGCAGTAAAATATGGTTAAGTAATTCTTTCCCTACAGGATTGTTTTAAAAATAAAAAGATTATATATGTTAAGCACCTGGCATGGTATTTAACATATAGTAAGTATTCAGTAAAGGGTAATACGATTACAATTATTGTGGGTAATACTTAATTATGGCATTAAGAAAACAAGAAAACTGGTAATAATTTTTATTTCTATATTACAACTTTATGCTTTCCTGAGCAAACTTTAGTTACAAAAAAAAAAAAAACAAATAAAAACAAATTCATCTGGAGTGACATTCCTGAAGATTAGAGAGAGATTTTTTTGTTGACCCATTTAAACCCCAACATCAAACGGTATGTTCATGGACTTTCTCAAATCAGAAAGTCCTAGGGTAGTAAATCTGAATGCATTTTCCTTCAGAGTGGCCTGCTTCTTGTTTTTCTTCCCCCGCAGACAGAAGCAAGCTGCTGACAGTGGCAGTTACCTGTAGACACTCCACACCTTGTCCCAGGCCATCTAGACCAGCTAGACCACGGAGAGGAGCAGGTTCCACTACTCCACTGACTTGGTGCTTCTCTAAGAGGTACTCAAGAAGCCCAAGGAGGAAAAGGTGCTTTACTTCCTCTTCAGGATTTTATTGACAGAATCAGGTTCAAAGTAAAAAAAGTCAATGACATCCCTGATGCCCTTTCCCTGCCAAGTGTATTAAGATGCTAAACAGCAACCTCATAAAGCCAGCTCCAGGGTGTCTGGGAGGCTTCCTCAGCAAGCCTGCAGAAACACTGCAGTAAAACTCTGCATTTCACCTTTCCACACAGACATTGAAAGCTCTTTAGAAAGTTACCTATTTGTCACAGCAGGATATAGATGACACTACTACCACTTAGAAGACTACTTAGATTTGAGGTCAGTGGTAAAATGGAGTTAAATTAAGATATCTTCTACAAAATGCAGACCAAGGTATCCTGAGATACTGTGTTGTGAATCAAGAATCAAATTGTTAAAATCCCCAGCCTTGACTTCTCCTAAGCTGTTTCATGGTGGCCTCAGGGCACAGCCTTGAAAGGAGCACCCACCACGTGCCAGATGTTCTGAGAGGAACACAACACAAATTAACTCACTCAATTTTCACAATAGCCTTGCCAGGTAGGAATTTCTATATCCATTCTAACATTAGGAAATGGAGGCTCAAGGAGTAAAGTAAGTTGTCTGAGGTCCCATAACCAGCAAGTGGCACAAGGATTCGAACCCAGGCATGTCTAGCCCATGCTTTCTCCACATCGTCACATTGCCTCTCCCACTACCAACCATATCTAGCCACTAAGTCCCTGTTCCTTTAACCAATTCAACCAACATTCACAGCATGCTAGTTGTGTGTTGGGCATTGTGTAAGGTGCTGGGGGGGGACACAGATGAGAAAGAGATGAAGCCTGACCTCCAGAAATTCAGTCAAGTGCTGGAGGCAGATATGTAAATAAATAATTACAATGCAAGACTTTAAAAATGCAATTCGAAGTAGGAAAAAAAAAGAGAAAGAGACTTTTAGCAAAACTTGAGGATGTTTGATTTCCAGCCCATTGCTTCTCCCATACTTACCAGCCATTAAAATACAGAACATTATAGAATGTCAATCTTTTGAAGAAAATTGGAGATTATGTTGCCTAGTCTCTCATTCTGCAACTGAGGAAATTAAGCGCAGAGAAGTTGCTGCCTATCTCAGCAACTGAGGGGCAAAACAATGAGCAGGACTCAGGTTTCTCGACTCAGAGTCCAGTGGTCTCTTCAGTACATCAAACGCCATCCCAGGTCATCACAGACTCAGAGATCCAGAAAAATATTGCGGGTAGCAGCCCATATATTTGGTTTGCTCCTTTTTCCATCCCACGCCTCTCCCCAAGAGAAATAAATAAGCTAAACTTTGGGCGCAGTATAAAGAATTATAACCTATGAATGAAGATAAAATATTTGGAATTGCAGCAGTATCTTGGGGGGCATGGATAAATGAAGGATGGAGAATACAGTACATAACTGTACTAAGGGTACTGTTCACAGTCAAAATAAAAGTTTCAACTACCTTGCTTGGAACCCTTTTATTCTTCAACTACTTTTGTCTCCGTTCTTTGAGGTCAGGTCTGCACAGTGTGAATTTTTTTCCCACATGAATTTAACTTGTTTTTGTTAAACGCACAGTTAACACCCACTGGGGTAAAATTCACACCTCTCTGTGTTCTAGTAGGACAATCCTTGAAGAGTATGTGGCGGCCATGAGTATGCACCTTGAAAACCTCCAGCTACAGGGAGCAAGATTGACAACCACCCCAGCACCTGTGCAGAGAGGCCCCACTCTCCACATTCCACACTCCCACTCAGCCATGACTGAGTGTGGCAGGGATGCTGAGATAGACCCACTCCTGGGAGGCACAGAACTCCTCTGAAGCCTGACCTAGGCTCAAGCACTCTCAAAGACCTTCCTGAATATTCCTTAGACTCATGGCAGTCTAAGACCTTTCCATCCAACTTCCTCTCCCTCTCTCCTTCCCTTGGGGTCAGACTTGCATTCTGATCTGACAGTTCTCCTAGACTTTCTGGCTTCTTCCTCATTTTTCCTCATAGGCTTGTCCTCTAATAAAACTCTGGCATATTTAATCCCACCCTAGCATCTGCTTCTTGGAGGTACCCAGGCTAACACAAGTTAACAAGGAAAGTACACAAGACAAATCAGGACAGCACCAGAAATTCCACCACTACAGCACCCTAGATCTTGGCCCCTGTATGGTCTGAGTTGTATCTCCCCCAAAATTCTAACCCCCGGTACCTCAGAATGTGACTATATTTGGAGATAGGGTCATTAACGAGGTAAGTAAGTTAAAATGAGGTCACTAGGATGAGCCTTAAACCAATAAGACTGGTGTCCTTGTGAGAAGAGGAGATAAGGACACAGATATGCCTAGAGGGAAAATCATGTGAGGACACAAGGAGAAGGTGGCCATCTGCAAGTCAAGGAGAGAGACCTCAGAAGAAAACAACTCACTGACCCCTTGATATCAGACTTTTAGCTTCCAGAACTGTGAGAAATATATTTCTGTTGTAAGTCACCCAATCTGTGGTACTTTGTTATGGAAGCCCTAGAAAACTAATACAGCCCTCTTGTATTTCATGGCCTGAGTTAGGAGGTGGCTTCCATTTACTTTGAGACAGCTTTACTGTTTCTCCAGGCCAGTCCTGTGTGGTGGTCCCTCACTTACCTAACAGGGAGCTCCTTCAATCTCTTACACATAGAAGACACAGACAATACACCCAGGATTTTGATAACAGGATTTCCTATCAAAGGGCCCTAATGATCTGTCATATATTATGGATAAGAAAATGAGAAACGCTTCATCCACTGCTTCTGTCATTGAGGAGTCTACAAGAAAGTTAAGAATGAAATTCAACACCATTCTGGCAGAAAGCTTTACAACAGAAAAATATACCAGGGCTATAGGAAGCTGGGTAAAAACTGGCAATGGAGGATCAGCAGTTAAAGTAATACTACTTCCTCTGAAGAGCCATAGGAAACTCACCTACTTGATTTCAAAAGATTCCAGGATTTCTGGAGAAAGCAGCAAAGCACAGCTCTGAAGAGAAGGAAGTTCTCGTCCACCCAAGGCTCCTGTCATGGGACTTCATCACTTTCCAAAATGATTCTGAATTCTATAACCTACCCATACCTGCAAAGGAAAACATCAATTTGTATGAAATTTTGGTTAGTCTTTTGGAATAAGCTTCTGCTGAAGAGCTCTAATTTTGCTAAGGATTCTCTCAGAGTGGTTGGATAAAAATTGATTTCTTATTGGTAAAGATTTCTTTTGTACATTTTTCCCTTTTATTTTACTGTTTATGCCCTCCTATCAAGGTTCTCAATGGCTATCAAACAGGGTATGGAGGATGAAAACCAGGTTCATTCATGCTGCTTTTATCCCAGTCCTTCCTGCTTTGAGAACCCCAACTTCTGACTATACTACTCTGAATCTCTATTTCCCCTCATACCTCATGAGCTACCAACCACCTCATGCAGGAGAATGCCCTCCAGAACCACTCATCACAGTTCTTCTGTGGAAATCATCAGCTTGTTGCCTTCAGGTTCTGTCTCAGAGGGATTTAGGGAGATGTTGCTTTCATAGCTGGGCTCAATAAAGGCTTTTATGAATTGAAAAAAAGAGGTGTGCATATAGATAAAGAGTGGAAAGAAAAAATTTTAATAAAAATAATCCTGTGACGAGATTAAAGATGTGTGTGTGGTTTTGAAATTTTCTCTAATTTATAAATTACTATAAAATCAAAAATGGATAAATAAGTGTAAAATAAAAATTCACCATTACTGACTTGATTCTTCCACTGAGCCAAGACTGAGTCTAGAATTTTACTAAGACAAAGTCCAAAATCTTGTTTCTGCCTCTGGGTTTCTTTTTCAAGGTCTTTTCCCTCCACTTTGCCACTCCCTCTCCCTCCTAATTCTTTTCTCTCTTTGTATTTGAGGAGAATTGAAGAGAGCTGAGATATGGTATTAGGAATATCCTTGCTATTCACTCTCCCTGGAATACCCTCTCCCATCACCTTTGCTCAGTAAGGTCTTCCCTTGCCACCCCATTAAAAACTGCAAACCATTTCCAACCTCAGCACTCCATAACCACTTTTTTGCTTTATTTTTCTTAACTCTAAATTTATTGAGAACCAAGAGTTTTCTATTTTTTCTACTGTAACACCTAGAACAGTTTCTGGAGCATTCTTAGAGACACAGTAATTATTTGTTGAATGAATGAATAAATGAAGAAATAACTTCCTGGTGTGGGAATTCTGCTTGAGGCTAATTGTCTCTTTTTAACACCTTAGACATCATTACACATGGACCACCGTATAGCCACTTGCTGCTGGAATCCCATCACTTAGCAAGGGACTCTCTTGGGTGAAATGCTGGCAATCTATCTCAAAACCAGCCACCTTCCATGATAGCCATTGGATCTATAAAAAATGTATGCATCAGTGGCAAAGATGCATTTTCTTTCTTAATAATAGTTTTATTTGAGAAAGTGACCAACAGAGAGGAAGATTATACTTACTAACCTCCCTTGCAGCTAAGAAAGGCCATATCACTAAGTTATGGCCAATGGGATGTAAGCAGAAGTCTCATATAAAATTTTCAGGAAATATTCTTAAATTAGAGGAAAACACTATTCTTTATTTCTTTCTCCTTTTTTATGGCAAGAATATGAATGTAGTGGCAAGAGGTTGAAGAGATATGCTAGACCATGAGGTAGAAACCTCATGCCAAATATTTAAATCAGTATGGTAGAAGGAGCCCAAATCCTTGATTATTCTGGGCCAACTGTACTGACTACCTATATCTATTTATTTTTCTAGAAATTTATCTATTTCATCTAAATTTTAAAATTCATTTGCATAGTTATTCATAATATTCTCTTATTGTCTTTATAATATCTGTAGGATCTGTAGTGATGTCTTCTTTTTTATTCTTGTTGCTGATTATTTGTTTGTTCTTTATTTTCTTCATCAGTCTTGCCAAAGTTATATCAATTTTATTAGTCTTCCAAGAATCAACTTTTAGCTTTGTTGCTGATTCCTATTGATATATTTTCTATTACCATTATAATTTATTTTCTTCTATGGGGAGGGAAGTACTTAGCTATTTTTTCTACATTCTTGAATGTAGGAATATAAATCTTTCTCTATATACTACTTTAGCTACATCTCACAAATAATCATATGTCATGGTTTTCTTATCATTCAATCTATTTTCTAAACTCCAATTCACAGCTGTCTTGTGGGTCATTTAGAAGTGTATTTTTGTAGTTTCCAAATATATAGGGAAATTCTTTCTTGTTTATAGTTGTAACAAAATTGTATCATGGCAGATTTTGTATAAATACAATTCCTTGACAGTGTTGGCTTTCCTCTTCCATCCGTTAGAGGGTGAATTTTTGTAAATATTTTGTATATGCTTAAAAATAACTCTATTCTGACTTTCTAAAAAATTGTTCTATAAGTGACCTCTGACTAAGGTTTGTTCAATGTGTTATTCAACTCTTTTAAATTCTTACTGATTGTTGTCTGATTGCTCTATCAGTTTACTCATAGATGTGTAGTAAAATTATCCACTATGGTTGTGAATTTGTCTACTTATCCCAGAAGTTTTGATAATTTTTACCTTATATATATTAAGATTATGTTATTTGGAGTAAATAAATTTGGAAATGTTTTATATACCTGATGAATTGTCCTTTTGTCATTATCTAGAGATATGTTTATTTCTAATAACGCTTTTTTTTCTTTTTCAGTCCATTTTATCTGATATTAATATAGCTAGTTCAATGTTTGGTTTTGGTTTTAGCTTGTAGGGTATATCTTTTTCTATGATTTTAGTCATCCTGAACCTTTATATTTTACGTGTTTCTCTTGTACAGAGCATACAGTTTCTTTTTAATAAAGTTTGCTAATTTTAATTAGCATATTTATTTATACTTAACATAATTACTGACATATTAGTATTTATTATATGCTATTTGTCCCACCTGCTCTACATTCTTTTTTCTCTTTTATTCTTGCCATATTTGAATCAATTATATTCATTCACTTTTTTCCCCTCCACTAGTTTGTAAGCTATACACTGTTTTCTGATTCTTTCAATAATTACCCTTGAAATTATAGTATGTATTTATGGCTTACCAAAGTTTGGTGTTAACTAATACCCTGACCTTCATCCTAGACAATGCAAAAACCTTGAAACATTTTAATTTTGTTCTCTATCCCTTATCTTACACCTACTTGTATACTATTGCTGTCTTGTGTTTAATCTTGTTGATATTGTTAAATTCCAAAAGATATAATGATGATGATTGCTTTATATATCAATATTCATTACCATATACCCACATATTAACATTTTTGTTCATCTTAAATTCTTCCTTCGTCTCCAACCTTTCATCTGCCATCATATTCCTTCTGCCTGAGGTTTACTCCTTTGTATTTCCTTTACTGCTAATCTGCTGATAACAAATTCTCTCAGTTTTATGTTGTCTGAAAATGTCTTCCTTCTCCCTGGGTATGTTGGTAGTTTTCATCTTTCTGCATTTTGGAGATATTTCTCTGTATTGGGGCTCCCACTGTTACAGTTGGGAAGTGAACTGTTGGCCTAACTTGCTTGTTTCAAGGTAATCCAAGGTATAAACGTGGTCTTTCTTACTATGATATGTCTGCATATGGATTTCTTTTTACATATTCTGTTTGGAATGTATTCGGCTTCTTTAAAGGGTGGTTTGATGTCTTCCATCAGTTTTGAAAAATTCTCAGCCATTGTGTCTTCAAATGTCACCTCAGTACCATTAGAAAAATATGATAAATGCAATATTTCCCTGCCCTCTTTCCAAGACTCAGTAAGATTGTCCTACCTTCTCACTGTACTCTATGTCTCTTACCCTCTCTTCAGTGTTTTCATCTTTTCATCTCTCCATATTTCATTCTGGAAGATTCCTCTAATAATCTTCAATTTACTAAATCTCTTTTCAACTCTATCTAATTGTTAATTTCATCTGAGTTCTTTATTTTGCTTAGCATATTTTTTAGTTCTAGGATTTTTACTTGGTACTCTTTTCAACTCTATTATGTCCCTTTTTAGAATTTCCAGGGTTTTTGCTAAATTTTCTGCATTATGACTTCCTTGGAATAACTTCCTTATGTTTCCAGAGTAAATAGTTGTTTTACACTCTATGTCTGATAATTTCAATATCTATATCACTTATGTGTCCATCTAGGTGTCTTTTATTTTTGTTGATTCTTGTTCATGGTGTCTTACTTTTTCCTGTGCTACATTATCTTTGCTTGTGTGCTAGAAATTTTATTTGAAAAAAAATTATTTGCCAAAATATTTTGAGAACTAACAGCATGTCATCTTCTTAGAACATTTTTATTTGCCTCTGCCTATCATCAGAGACATTAGAAGACTGCTCTAATCTAGGTTGAAGGCTTTTGAAATTCTGAGACATTGTACAACCCAAAACACTGCACTAATTTTTGTGCAAGGAAATAAATTTCTGGTTTATCTCTATTCCTAAGGTGTAGCCTTTGGGGCCCAAGCATAAACCAGCAGTGATCCACCAGTGTACAACGATCCCCTCTTTTTCTCTCACCTTTAGAAGCCACCAAAAGTACAACTCAGTCCCTCTGCTCTCCTTTGAGCTGAAAAGTAACCTCAGGGTAAAAGTGATCTGGTATTCCTCATTCACCTCTATGGGTCATAGCCGGGTTCATTCACTATCTTGTTAGCTCTTAGATGATTTTAAGGAGAGTTTTTTTCCCAACTTTTTTAGTTACCTTTAGTAGTGGTGGCTGGTCCACATTGCCTAGTCTATGATTACAAAAACTGGAAGTCCTTTAAGTTGTCCAGATTTATAAACTTTATTTATATGAGAGAAAGACAAGCATCTAAATTTTTACACTATAGCTTTAAGTTTTCTGTCACCTGTAGCCAAATCTTAATTCCAAAAGCAGTATTCTTATCACACCACTATTCTAGCACACTATTCCTTTTCTAAAGGGTATTCTAGTTCACTGTTTATATTCTCTCTCTCTCTCTCTCTCTCTCTCCAGTATTTCTTTCTGACACTTTCTCTGTACTCCAACAGTCACCAGAAATCAGATAGCCCAATGGCTTTGATACTTACATTAAAAGGGACCTGACTTGGCCTTTCTCAATGTTATAGGTAGTTCCCTTGGGACATCCTCCCACGATTTGGGGAAGATAGAAGACATCTTCCCACGGGAGAGAAGGAGAAGAAGAGGAAAGGGACTTGTTTCTTATCATAAACACTGCAGTCCTCTAAAGGAGGCCTCATCCCCTCTCCTCAGTCCTCTTCTACATGTACATGAAGTGAAATTGTTACTCTGAAGACATGACTGGCCTCAGTAATTTACCATGATCTTCTGAACTTAAAATATATGGCCCTTGAACTTAGAATATAAGGGCTTAATGCCTTTTGTGCTCAGGTTTGAACTTTAATCACAATTCTAAAAGGAAAAATCATACTCTATGGCCCACACCATCCTGCTACACTCTAAGAAATGGAGTGACATATTCTCAATGAACTTGAAAAAGTACACAAAAATATAATGGTTATGCGGGTACTCACACACACTGTTTTCAGTGTTTTCTTATTATAAAGACTGCCATTATTAGAATTAGCTATTTTCATTTTTTTAATCTGCAGTTTTTCACTTTAATGTTTTCCTCCCAGACCAAAACAAAGTAATTGCTTTAGATGCTTTGAAATTATTGTACTTTTCAAATATTTATTCTTTTCATAAAATTAACTCCTCTCTCTAATGCTAGCAAAGCTTATAATGGTCTTAGCTGGATCTCTCAGATTCCCTGAAGCCTTGCCATGCTCATAACCTCATTCTCCCTTCTGAGGGTCTTAATCTCTTAGCAGAAGGGCAACTCAAAGGAAACCTTAGCATGCCTAGTTTAGAGAGAAGGAAAAAATGAATTAAAAAGGAAGGCTCCAATTTGCTACAGAGAATTGATGGAAATGGGTTTTTCGTTTGTTTATTTTTAATGTTCTATTTAAATAACAAATGGCATGTCTCTAAGGAGTGATCCATTGATTTGTTAACCCACTGGGGTGGGTCACTTTCTCAAATTCTGGACAGTAATTTTTTTCCGGGGGGTGGGGAGAAGTCAGGGAGGGGGTGGGCAAGGAGAAATGGAAGAAGCCAACCAAGAAGAGAGCCAGTATATCCTGGGCACCTGTGGATGGGAGGAGTCAGAGGGGAAAATGACCAGAGGAAGAATGGTACATAAAATTGAGTCTGGAGATGACACAACAAAATCCTATTGCTCCCTCAATTTGGTCCAGACTGTCTGTCTCCCAGTTCTTCAGCAGCACCACCTTAACCATCCCTTATAGCCCCCGGCCCAACCAATACCCTATCTACTCTCAAGAGGACCTTGTCTCTTTTGCGACAACAAAAATAGAGGCCATCGATGGAAACCCCCTCAACTCCTTGGATCCAGCCTACAAATGTATCTGCTCTAGGCTCACCCTGGCTGCCCTCCTTTATGTCACAGGGGAAGAGGTACTCCTGCCCCCTCTGGGGTGAACCCTACAGCTGTGCTCTAAATCCATCCACTCCCTCCTCTTCAGACCCTTTGTCACTTTGTCAGTCTCAGGATTGAATGTTTAGATGTGCTCAAGTCTTTGCCATCTTCAATTAGAAGAAACCCTCTTGCTATAAATCCCCTTTATCTACCACCACATCTCTGTTCTTTCTTTCGTTGCCTGAGTTCCTCAAGGCCCACTTCTCTTTTCCCTCTCTGCTCCCTTCCTGGGCTATCTGCTTCCACTGCACCAATGCTCACTTATACACACACGAATGAGTCTCCCCTGAGCTCCAGATTCAAATATCCACTTACTGGTCACTTATATTTGCATTTCTCAAAGACATTTTAAACTCCAAATGCCCTACTGGATTTATTACTATCTTCCCAACTCTCCAAATCTGGGTCTCCTACTATTTATTTCCCTTTTCAGTAAATGATCCCAAAATCTCTCCAGTCACCTAAAGCAGAAATTGAGGCTCTTTACTCATGCCTACCTTTCCTCAACCCCACATCTAATTAATCTTCATTTCCTATCTCCCAATCTCCTAAACATCTCTCAAGTCTGCCTCTAGTTATCTTCTTTTGCTACCAGCCAATAACCACTGGTGGATCTGCCTGCATGTAACTTACCCACCCAATCCATACTCTACAGCAGCCACCAGGATCTTTATAAAAATGCAAATCTGAACCTACCACTTCCTTGCTAAAAATGGTTCAGCAATTTCTTAATGATCTTAGGAAAAAGAACCCAAAATCCTTAAAATAGTGTAGTAACAGAAATCCTATTTTGAAACACACACACACACCTACACACTTCTTTTATCTTTTGTCTTCCCCCCAAAAATCAACTTCTCCTTAGATGGCCAGAACATCTACCTGCTAGGGAAAGATTAGGACTATAAAGGAAGAATGTCAAGGGGGAGAAGGGGATTAGTATCCAGATTTTGACTTTCAAAATGAGGCTTTGCTTCAAGCCGATAGCCATGCAAGGGAAGATTTTCTTAATTCCTTTATCCTCTCTTTTGGCTTAATCCAGAATCAAGACTGGCTGCCCAGACCACAGGGTTCTCCACAGTACAGAGAAAGTTCCCCTTGCAAAGACCGTTTGGAGGACAAAACAGAAATACAGCAAGAGTTGGGGTGAGGCTGAGTTATCCGGGAGACAATTGCTGGGCTCTGACCACTTTGAGGAGGGAGGGAGGGAGAAAGAGACAGAAAGAGAGAAAGAGAGAATCAGGGAATGGCCCAGCTACAAGGTGCGCAGGCAGCAGACTGCAGCTACAAAGATCAGCAGAGCAAACAGTGGCCAGGAAGACAAGGGACACTGCTGCAGAGACCAAAAGAGTCAGAAGATATTCCAGGTCATGATAGGGTTCCAAGGTCCCTTTTGTAACACTAATACGAGTACCAAGTAAAGCCAAAACCCACCTCAATACTCTTAGCAGCCATCTTGAAGAGTTGCAGGTAAGGGCACCTAAGTATGTTTACTCAAAAAGGACAATTTATATTTCTATGTCACACTAAGCTTTGGAACTGAAATCTTTGCTCCTCAGCAGATGGAGTTTCTGAGAAAGACAAAATTAGATAATGATCCCCCCACAAAGAAAAAGAAGGAGGAAGAGGAGGGGGGGAAGGGAGGGGGGGGAAAAGAAAGAGAAGATGACAGGTGATGTAAGGAGGAAAAGAGGTAGAGGAAGGGGAAAAGGGAAGGGGGAGGGGGAGGGAGCACGAGATGTGGGAAGAAACCATCATTGCCTCCCACCTGGGATGCACCGCAAGTCAACTTGCACCTCCACTACAGTGTCCTGGAAGCCACCATGCTACATCTGCTGTCAGCCCTGCCAGCCTCTTCTCCTTCACTGAATTCTCAAAACACACTGGCCTCTTTTCCTTTTCTCAAACCTTCCCTGATCCCTCTCACCTCAGAGTGCTTCCTTATGCAGTCTATTCCCTGTGTCTCAAATGCTCTTCCCTCTTCCGACCACCACCCTGTACCCAGCTAACTTGACGCTGGCCCCTCCATCATTTTCCCAAGGAAGCCATACCTGTACTTCCCTGGCCCTGCCTGCCACCCCTGCTGGCCCAGAGTCCTTTATGTTATGGTCTCACAGCTCTCTTCCCTGATGGTAATCATAGTGCTGTTTGATTGTATGACTGATTCGGCCTCCCCGATAGAATATAAACCCCACGCTGGCAGGACTATCTGTTTTGCTCACCATTGCATCTCCAGTGTCTTACACACCATAGGCAGTCAATTAATCTGCATTGAATAAAGTAACTGCTCAGTAAATGAATAAATAAATGAATAACACCATCTGTTCAAATATGAGATGAACTGCCTTGGGAGGAAAGCACCTCCCATCCTTGTGCTTTCAAGCCCAGTGGGATGACTGCCATCAGAGACGCTTTAGAAGTGATGCCTGCACTAGATAGATGGTTGGAGTCTGTACCTTGTCATCCATCTCAGAAAGCTCATGTTTCTCTGTATTTAAGTGTCCCGAGAGCTAGGAGGACATGCTATGCAGCTTCCTCTGGGACCATGAGAGTGCCCAAGACACACGGGCCCAGTGTGTGCCTGAGACCAGAGGAGAGCTTTCTCCAAAACAAGATGAAGGGAATGAGCATCTGTCTGTGCCCCTGGTGGCTTTTCATTCTGGTCACCTGCAAGGTGGGGTGACAGTGTGATGGGACTGAGGGAATACCAGTGAGAAAGATCTCATAGACCTGAGTCAATTGAATTAATTTAAAAGGCAGAGACACACTACTATATATTAAATACATAACTAATAAGACCCACTGTATAGCACAGGGAACTCGACTCTATACTCTGTACTGGCCTATATGGGAAAATAATCTATTGATAAAAAAGAGTGGATATATGTATACATAAAACAGATTCACTTTGCTGTACACCTGAAACTAACAGAACACTGTAAATCAACTATACCCCAATAAAAATTTTTTTAAATAAAAATAAAAATAAATAAAAGGCCCAGAGCAGTAAAGTGACTCAGAGGGTAAACTCCAAGCATTTATCTGCTTGACTTTATTCCCTGCTGACTGTAAGCTATTTTGCAAGAATGTGGACACCGCAATTGCACTGCCCACTACCATGTTTTGCATGGTAGATGCTTAACATACATCCAATACATAAAAGAGTAGACCAACCTTCATCACTGAGGGTTTGTTGTTGTTTCCTCATCAGCTGTTGCCATGGCTCAAGGTGGTGTGTGTGTTTTGTGCACACGTGTGTAAATGGAGTGCATATGTATGGATGGGGATGGGAATACAGAATTGAGGCACCAACTTGTATTCAACATAGCAAATGTTTTAAGTCGGAATCAGCAGCAACATAGGTGTTACACATATGATGTGCAGAGAAAGACCCTCTTACAGGCACAGCCCACTACCCAAGCCCCAGTGCCTATATCTGTTTCTGAAAGGCTAACAGGTTTTTTTCCTCTGGGTCTTGAAATATTTTGATTCTGAAAACCTTTATTAAAATGAAAATGCTTTTGGACAGGGAATGATTTCAGCTTCTATCATTTTGCATTTTAGAAGGACCTGAAACATCAGACATGAGATTATGAGTGGAAAAAGGAAGGATAAGAGGACAAGAAAACCATCAGAGAGAGAAGCTGCCAAAGGTGAGCCTGGTCACCTTTAAACATCATTTTCACAATTTTGCTTGGGACGTCCAAGGTATAGCTGCCCCTCCTCAAAAGAACACACTGCAGATCTCTGAGATAAATGTATGAGCTCAGGTGAGCTTAGATTAGAAGAAAAAGTGCTAGACTCCCTTGAGGTTTTTCTGATCAAGGACAGCAAGCCACATCTTGGGGGTTCTGTGGCATCAGACTGTTGCAGCCTGGGCATCTCCTGGATGTAGCAGCAGATTAGGCCACCCACGTATTATTGGGGGCATGGGGTCTGCATAACTGCTCCAGAGCTCAGGACCCAGGCAGACCCCGCAGAGAGCCTACAGAGTGCAGTGTCCAGTTTTAGGAGGACCCAGGGAAGTGGGTATAGAGACAGAAATGAAGGATGGAGAGTGGGAAACAAAGAAAGAGAGAGAGAAAGAGGAGGGCAGGTTAAGCGTCTGGAAAATTATCGCAGTCTCACAGCTTTTGCTGCTTCAATGAGTGGATGAGTCATCAGCTGGTTGCCTAGGCGACAGCTATTTTCCTCCTGCTGGTGATCAATTTCATCTGTACAAAAGCCCCATGAAACTGTGGGCTGTGAAGATAATATACCCGAGTCACAGAAAGTCCTGTCAAACAAGGTCTGCATTTCAAGTATTCTGAGCCAGACCTCATGTGTCCTTAATCATCAACCTCTGTATCCCACTCCAGGCCCCAACCCCAGGCTCTCTCTCTCTCTCTCTCTCTCTCTCTCTCTCTCTCTCTCACACACACACACACACACACACAAATGCTCACACAGACACATGCACAGGGTGATGGGCCAGGACAGGGGCAAAGGCAGGAGGAGACTGTCAACTGCCTTTTCCTAGTCAGCCTGGAGATCATAACGGCGACCTCACTGTCTTCCCTTAGAGACACAGTGGGTATGTGGTCATTCTCATTTCATTTCTCCAAAAACTTCCCTGGACAATGAAATACAGCCACAGAGGACAGTCAGGGGCAACATCCTCTGAACTATGCCCTGCGGTCTGCACCCCTGGTTTCAGAGCAGGGGAGAGTGGCTACCGTCTCCACCCTAAGTCCTCCCAAAGACATCACTGTCTCCTTTCCCTACTTTATTTTTCTGGTTAGCATTTGTCACTACATGCTACATACTAAATATGTAACTTTTTTGCCTTCCCCACCAGAGTGTATGCTGTTTTAGGGCAGGAATTTTATTTTTCCTCCTCACCACTGCATTCTTATCTCCTAGCCTAGCTCATCATCCTGCACATAGTAAGTGCTCAGTAAAAGTTTGCTGAGTTAATAGAAATGTTCATTAGACTACCTCACAGATAAGGCCACCCTAAAAAAAATTCAATCAATATGACCAAACCCCCTTCTGAAAGGACTAAAACCCTTGAGACTTCTGCATTACAGGCAAGATAACACCCACATTATGACAAATTAGGAAATTGTCACAGTTTCTGTGTTTTTTCTATTCTACCTCCACCACTAAGGACATAAAGAACATGAGGAAGATCTTATAGAAAAAAGGATCCAAGTCTCACATACAATGTAGTCATCCCATAACACAAAGCTGATAGAGCTGCCAGGCCTATTTACATATTACTAATAATCACTAAGGGCTTACAAGGCTGCAAGCACATTACATGCACTTTTTGTTTCATTCTCACAACAACCCACATGGGAAATATTTTATAATTCCCATTTTACAATTGATGAAACAGACTAAGAGAGGTTAAATAACATGCCCATGTTACACAGGCAATATATGATCACGATTCGAGCCCAGATCTGCGTTCTCAGCGGGCATCCAATATTGCCTCTCTGCTCACCACAACTCTCCTCTTGTCACTCTTGCCCTTTTGGTGACATTTTCAGCCCTATTTTTCTCCTTCAAGCAGACCAGGATGTCAATTTTAGCCTGAAGTGTTTTGCACTTATACTGTGCTTCCATATTTTCCAAGTATCTTCGTAGAAGTTATATCATTCGAGCCTCAAAACAATCCTGTAGAGCAGATAGCATCATTCCCACATTTCAGATGTAGGAAATGAGAAAAGAAAAAAAAAGGTTAAGTGACTTGCTTGAAGTCGTTGTACTAATCAGACATGGGACTTGCACATTGGCACTCAGATGGTATTCCCACTCCCGCCCAGATGTGCTCTGGAAAAGAGCATCTAAGGGCCCTCCCATTGTGATTGGCCCTGGGCCCTGAGCACACCCTTATTTGGCTCTAAGCCCCCACCAAACCTCAGAGCTGTCCCAGAAAAGCCTCAAGCTGGCAAACATTGATCCACCTCCTCAGCTAATCTAGACAGAGCCTGCTGGGGAACCTCAGGGATCTCGCCCCAGAAAAGCAATCTAAGATTTCAGAGGAAATCTGAATATCTAAGAAAGAGTCCAAATGTCATAGCTTAATTTAGAAAGTGATGCCGGATACTTGTAACTAATTTTATCCTGACTCTTTCCTTGTCCTGATCCCCTTGCTTCAGCCCATTCCCTACCCACCCCCTTTCCCCTTCAAAAAGAAATAACCTTGCCTCACCCACCATGAAATAAAAATGCTTTAAATTGTAGCTTTATAGACATGATTCCGAAAAATAAGTTCACAAAAGATCCTTACCAGTTCTTCCTAAAAATAGTGCCAGGTTAGGAGGGAATGAGTAATTGGACGAAACAGAATTAGAAATTTTAATCCAAACTCTTGTAAGATGTCAAGGCTAGCCAGCAACCAACAAGCACATAAAATGAAACGCATTAATGATCCGCAAAAATGCTGAGTCTTGCCTTAAGTGGTTTCTGTGAAAAAGTCTACTTGCCTGCCTTAGCCATTCTTCTTTTTCAATATGGCTTCATTTCTCTAGGACTTGTTGGACAAATTTCCTGTCTAAATGAAAGCCATGTCTTTTCTTCCATGTCTGAGCCCACGTGTTTTGTACATGTGTCTGCATGTTTGTGTCAGTGGGAGCTGGACTGAGTGAGGACCTACCACGTGCCAGGCACTTTCCATATGTAAACTCATTTATACCTCCAGTGGGTCTGTGTTTGGAGTATGATTGCCAGGATTGCTTTCCTTTTACAGATGAAGAAACTAAGGCTCAAAGAAGTTAAGGAATTTGCCTAAGAACATACCACAACAACTAATAAAAGTAATCACAGAATTGACCTAGTATAGTAACTGGATATCAGCATTAAAAACAAAAACAAAAATAAAACAAACACACATCCACACATTTGCTCGTTACTTTTATTTCAGCACAAGACTACTTTATTCAATGATTCTAATTGAACATTAACACTAAGTGACCAGGGAGATAAAACTATGTTGAATCCTTAATGACCTCTTTCCCCACTGATGAGATCAATAATGACAACGAAGTGTTCATCCTAATTTTGGTTTGGCCAAAATTTATTCTCACTGTTTAACCTTCAAAAGCACTGTTATATGTCAAATCATTTACAAATCAAGTCAGAAAACTTTTAGATTTTTATATCTACCCATCCCCTCAACTATGAGGGCAACTACCCATCCCCAACAACTATGTTGTTATTTTTCCAGAAATAAGTCATTACATTAATTCTAATGATGATATGAAGCCATATTAGAGTATTTGAACAATCTACTTGAAAAGTAGATTGCATGTCCCCTGCAGCATTATTTACAACCACCAAGATATGGAAGCAATCCAAGTGCCCATCAATAGATAAATGAGATGAATGGATTAATGAATGATGAATGAATGTGTGTGTGTATATATATACACACATACATATACATGATGGAATATTACTCAGCCATAAAAAATGAAATCTTTCCATTTGCCACAACATGGACAGACTTAGAGGGTATTATGCTAAATGAAATCAGTCAAACAGAGAAAGACAAATACCATATGATTTCACTTATATGTGGAATTTAAAAAACAAAAGAAATGAATAAACATACCAAAACAGGAAAAGAGTCGTAGATACAGAGAACAAACAGGTGGCTGCCAGAGGGGAGGGGAGTAGAAGGAGGGAAAAAGAGGTGAGGGAGATAAGAGGTACAAACTTCCAACTGCAAAATAAATGGATATGAAACATACAGTGTGGGGAGTATCATTAATAACTATGTAATACAGTACAGTGTGGGGAGTATCCTTAATAACTATGTAATAACTTTGTCTGGTGGCATATCATAACTAGACTTATCATGGTGATCATTTTGAAATATATAGAAATATCAAATCACTATATTATATAATAGGAATTAACATAGTGTTACAGGTCAATTATACTTCAAAAACAAACAAACAAACAAACAAACTCATAGAAAAAGAGATCAGATTTGTGGTTACGAGAGGTGGGGGGAGGAGGAATTAGATGAAAGCAGTCAAAAGGTACAAATTTCCAGTTATAAGATTAATATATTTTCCCTTTTTTTTTTTTTTTGCCGTACGCGGGCCTCTCACTGTTGTGGCCTCTCCAGTTGCGGAGCACAGGCTCCAGATGCGCAGGCTCAGCGGCCATGGCTCACGGGCCCAGCCACTCCGCGGCATATGGGATCCTCCCAGACCGGGGCACGAACCCGTATCCCCTGCATCGGCAGGCGGACTCTCAACCACTGCGCCACCAGGGAGGCCCTATTTTCCCATTTTTTGTGTGTATGTTCCTATTCATTTTGTGATTAATTTATATGGGCATTTCCCTGAAGAAAATGCAAGTTTTATTAAATATAAATGGCATAAGTTTGCTATCCTTAAAGTATTAGGATTTTAAATATGGTGACCTCAAGCAGATCTGGGAAAGCTCAAAGACAGGACAAAAAAATAAGTGAAAAAAATCACTGGAAGCTGTGGTCTTGGCTAGGCAGTATTGTGAGAGCAAAGGATGTATGTAGCCAAGTGAAGAGAAATGAGACTACAGAGGTAAGCAAAAGCCAAACCTTGAATGGCTTTACTAAAGAGCACATCCAGAAAACTCCACTAGAGGGTTTTCATCCAGAAAATTACATGATCAATTTGGAAATCGAAGTTAAAAACATGACTCAGTCAGCAGTATGATGCTGTACTGGAGAACAGAAAACACTGATGGCAGGAAGAATGTTTATAGTGACCCAAGTAAGAAGCAATGAAAAACTAATCTAAGGCCACATCAGTGAGGATGGAGATGTGGTAATGGATACAGGAGAGGTTAGAGAGAAAGACTATAGAAGGAAGTACAAGTAAGTAAAATGAGCCATCCTTGAAGATGACAACTAAGGGGAGGCCTAGGATGTCACTTAAGGGGAGAAGAAACGTAGGAGAAAGTGCATGTTTGGCCAGGGATTTAATATATTGAAGGTCTGATTCCTCTGTACGTTCTAGTAGAGCTATCCAGTAGAACTCAGTGGTGTTAGAACATCAGAGGAAAGTCTGGCTGGAGATAATTCATACTCATTTGTGGAAGTTGAAATTGGCTCTAAATGAGGGGTATGGAGTAAGAAGAGAAACACTGACATTTAAGTGGGCAAGTGTAGAGGCTTCAATAAAGGAGATAAGCTCAGGAAGGGCCCAGGAAAGAGCGACACCTTGGAAGTCAAAGGGAAAGAGAATTTCAGAAAGAAAATGGTCCACACGGTTAAAGACTGCAGAGGCTAAAAAGTGCCCTTTGTTCTGCAGAGCACTGGTGACTCAGCTTCAGTGCAGTGAGGAGAGAAGAAGCCAGAATGGAGCAGGTTCAAGAGCTGGGGTAAAGACTGCAGATACAATCACTGGTATTTTAGTGCTCATTTCCCAGCAAACAGTTCTCAATTTTTTAAATTATAAAACAATATACCAGGGGCTTCCCTGGTGGTGCAGTGGTTGAGAGTCCGCCTGCCAAAGCAGGGGACACGGGTTCGTGCCCCGGTCCGGGAGGATCCCACGTGCCACGGAGCGGCTGGGCCTGTGAGCCATGGCTGCTGAGCCTGCGCATCCGGAGCCTGTGCTCCACAACGGAAGAGGCCACAACAGTGAGAGGCCCACGTACCGCAAAAAACAAAAAAACAAAAAAACAAAAAAACCCAATATACCATATGATATAAAGTTTGGAAAATAAAGAAAATTGAAAACTCACCCATGATGTATATATCTTGACAAAACCACTGTCCATGGTCAATTTTCTCCCAGTCTCTAACAATGTGAATATGCCTCTCTTTCAAGTACCATCTCTTAAGAAACCTGAAGGTAAAAACCTTCAAAAAGCTCTACATGTCCACAACATTTATTTATAGTTTCCCTTAAATATTTCTCTTAATTCAAAGCATCTTTGCAAGAACATGGCACTAAGTAACAGGCCTCAAACTTAAAACTGGGGCCATGTGTTGTTCATAATATTTCCAAACTTAAACTTGTTTTCAGACCCTTTAGAAACCTAATTCCAGAAGAGTCTGCAATCTGACTCTTCAAGAATATCTATACTGGGAGCTCAACCAAGTGTTTCTCTGTCCCAGGGCTCCTCCCAAAATGTGCAAGTTGTTGTGGATTCAGGTCACTGGAAAGTGGAATAGATGCAGGCAATCATCCCACGTCAGATAATTTACTGATTGGAAGAAACTTCTTTCTACCCAATGCTTCATACCAAACATTCTCCAGTTTCTCAAGTCCTCAAAGCATCCCTAACTAGCTAGGCTTGCTGGAGAGTGAGAACTCTTCATATCTTTTCAATGCAGCTAAGGAACCACTCATCTAACCCAACATCCCAATTTACAGATGAGCAAATCAAGGTCCAAAGAAGGAATATTATGTCCAAGGTCATACAGCTAATGGCAAAACCAAGACCTCCTAACTTCCAGGGCTTTCTCCTCTCTCATTTTGGAGCTGCCTGTGTTACCTTATGTTTCGCACTGACTGCTCACTGGATGATACACTCCTAGGAGACCATCAAACCATTCTAACCCTGTATCACCATGACCCTGAAAATCAGGCCATATTCTTTTTTCATCTATATCCTCTCTGTCCACTTCCTGATTAGAAACTTAGAATTTAGGATTAAAATTTTAAATGGTCCAGATGAGCTGGGTAAGCAATCATTAACAAACCATGAAGCTTAATTGCCTTTGATCCTCATCTGGTCCCTCCTGAATTCATAAGCAGAGGCTTTAATTCCTTTATCACTAGAAACAGGGAGAGAAGCCAGAGGGATCTGCAGTGCTCTGAGGCGAGCAAGCTCAAGTTTCAGTGGGGACTCTTTAGGCAACATGCTTTCAGTGAGCATCTACTGAGTGCCTACTGTGTACCATACTTGGAGCCTTGCATGGGGAATGCAAAGGCTGTTAGTCCCCAGTCTTGGTCATAAAGGGGTCTATTTTGCTCACTCTGACCATGGCTGAATAAACTTGGATAAAGCTGAACCTCTTAGGCAGTCCTATCTGGAGTCCTTAACTCTAACCCAACCTGTCTTAGGAGTCCCGTGACCATCTCTGAGCCTCCAAATGAAGATAAGAGCTGAGAGAACAAGGGACAAAAGGCAGACGCATGAATTCAATGATTGAGAGGTAAACGGCACCCATCCTGGCCAAAATTTAGCTTCTTCTCTACCCTCTCATTCCTCCTCTTCTCTCCACTCCAGAGACACCTACCAAATCCCATACCCAACAACCACCTCCTCTCACTCTCGCCCTTGTTCTCTCTCTCTCTATCATAGTGTTTTCAAAGATGTATGCTGTGTGTTTTTAATCAAGTTTCTTAACTTCTCTGAGCTTCCATGTACTCATATGTAATAACATTCACTTAATAGGACTATCAGAACAATTAAATAAGGCAATGAGTAAAAGGTACCTATCACAGTGCCTGGCACTAAACAGTTCTCTATAAATATTGGTTGTTACCATTATTATTATTGTTTCCTGGTATGACTATTATCCCTTCCCTTAATGGTACTACTTTTCCTTGGAATATTTGTGTTCAGTTGGAAAAAAAAACATTTAAAACCAAGCAATTGAGTTCCTAATGGTGGAGCTTCAGACCAAGAGAAGAATAGTGGGCAGGGGTCTTTCACAGTACCCTCAGTCTCTCCCTGTAAGTAGCACACACTTGGGGTTCCCTAAAGCTACTCTCCACGTCTGGGCCTTCTCCCTGATGCTGACTGTGTCTGCTGCTCTACACTGAGGGCTCCCAGACTCTGTTGCTCAGGAACACAAAGCTGAACATCATTCACTATGGCGCAGAGGCAGGATGTGCCTGGGTTCCCGCAGGGCTCAGAGCAAAAAAGCAGATAATCAAGTGCATCTGCCTTCAACCAGAGAAGGGCTTCTCTTGCTGGCAACTAACTCTTAGTTTTGCTGGCTCTGCCTGAGAGTCCAGAATAGCCATGGTCAAATGCTCCAGAGCCTCGTCTGTGGTTTTATAATGAGGTCAGCAGATCAGACTGCTGCAACAAGAGTCAGCATAAGACTGCCTTTCCACTCTAGGGCAAGCCAACAGGACTCCGAATTCTAGCCTACCTGCTAAATGTCTCTCATTTTCATCCTACGCCTCTCCATCCCTACAGCTGCTGCCTTAGCCAGGGCTCTTGTCATCTCTCCCCAGGTAAATAATAAACAACTAATATCGACTATGTGCCAGGCAATATACACTGCAGAGTTTGCATGCAATTTCTCATTGAAACGTCAAAATAACCCTATGAAATAGAAATTATTGCTCCTATTTTACAGATAAAAGAAAAGGAAGATGCCCAGAGAAATGAACTTGACCGGCACTTTTGCCCTCTTATCCCCAACCTGTGGCCTCCTTCCCTGCTGCCCTCTCCCCGTGCCTATCGCAACCCACTGCTAACCAACATCTCTGCCATGAGTCCCTCTCTCCTCCACCTGTCTGCCATCCACTTCTGAGAATTCCTTCCTAAATCATAAATCTGACCATGTCACTCATATACTGAAAGTCCTTCAAAGACTCCCTGTTAGGCCCAAATAGAGTCAAGACTCCCTAAATTGGCATTCTAGACTCTTCCCAACCTTAGTCCAACACACCCTTCCAGTCCCATCTCCCTCTGCCTTCCACAGGCTCCGGCCACATGAAGCCACAGGCCATTCATCAAAGACTCTCTGCTTTCACCCCTCCATCCTCCATGCATACCACCCTTCTCTGTGGAATGTGGCTTTCCCCAGCTTCTGCCTGAAAAATGTCTACTCATATTGGAAGACCCAGCTCAAATGTCACTTCCCCTGGGTAATCCTGCCAAACTCCCTCAGATCCTTTATTCTGTCCCTGGGATAGAGTCTCCCATCCCTTCCCAGTCTTTTCACTAATCTTTTACTACATCAAGTTGTGTGTAATTGCTTGTTGGGGGAAAGCCACCCTGAGGAGGTTGGGTGCCTTCCCAGGGTAAGGACTGTGGCTAATTTCCCAGTACCTGCCACAGGGCCTAGTACAGGGTAGTTTATTGAACATTTATTACACAGATGGATGGAGGAATGATTTATTTATTCATTTAGTTACCTAGGTAGTTAGTTTATCATTGACAATGCACCAGGCACTATGCTAGGGCACTGGGGAGGCAAAGATGAGTAAAAGCAAGAACTCCCAGGGGAGCCCCAGCTTTGGTCCAATGCTTATATAACCAAGAGGTTTTATTGTTTTTTTCTTGACTCCCTTCCCAGAAAACAAATTAAATTTCAGAGGCTGCAGAATACCACCTAATTCCATCCTATTTAATCTGGACACCACTGCCATACATTTAACTGCCACACTGCTTGCAAAAAACTCAGTGGTCAGGTCTAAATCACAGTTTGTGCAAATAACCAGGTTAGACAGCTTGCAACTCTGCTGGGATCCTAAATCCATCATGATATTAGTTCGTTAACTTCTATGAATTCAATTAACCTTTCTGATTAATCATGGATCAGTTAACCAAACTATGCTGACAAGAAAGTACTGAGGCTTAAGGTAGTTATTTTTCTAGAGACAAGAGCTCATAACATTGGGCCATGTCATTTCATATGATCCAAATTGAAATCTTTGTTCTTTGTCTCTCCGAATTGTCTTGTCGTTTGATAATACGATACTCAGTTCTCTAATTTTTTTTCTATATAAGTAGACCTTATTTGACCAATATGATGACGACACTGGAAACACCTTCTGGGCAAAGATTCCACCTCTTTGACCCCTACAAAACCAACCAGCACGGTGCTTCTCCCACACACAGAGGTGACTCCAGAATTAGAAACAGCAAGAGGTGGTAAAGAACCTAGAGACCATCTTATCTGAAACCCTCATTATACAGAGGAAGGAAAAGAGAGCCAGAGAAGGGCAATGACATGCCCAAGGCCATGAGACTGAGCTGAGACCAGCACCCAAGTTTCCTAAACTCAGTTCATGATAACAGCAACACAGTAGCTACCATTTGTTTATTGCCATATATATCTGCTAATCTGTAAGCAGCACGGGGCCAAATGCTAAGAAGCTGACCTGTATTACAAGGCTAGGGAGACATAAATTCAAGTTCAGTGCTACCAAAGCAGCCCAAGTCTAGTGGAGCAGATCCTTAAGAGAAAAGAAGTGTAGAGAAGTGATTCTGAATTCTGGACCTCTCGCTCTCCAGGGAGCTGCTGATTTGTAAGCAATACACAGAAACCATCGCGCAAGGGGCTGATACACAAGGTAAAGATTTTAGCAGCCTCAAAGTGCTATGGAGTCAAAACGTGGAGTTCAGGACCCACCAAAAAGATGCCCTGGAAACACTCAAGATGTTAGCTGGGACCCTTTGTATTAGTTTCCTATTGCAAAAAATTACCACAAATATAATGGCTTAAAACAACAAATTTATTATCTGATACTTCTGTAGGCTAGAAGTGTGACATAGGTCTTGCTAGGCTCAAACCAAGGTGTTAGCAGGGCTGCATTCCTTCTGGAGACTCTAGGAGAGAATCTGTATCCTTCCTTTTTCCAGCTTCTAGAAGCTGCTCTTACTCCTTGTCTTGCGGCCCTTTCCTCCGTCTTCAATGCCAGCAATAGCAGGTCAAGTACTTCTCATCAAACATCACTTTGACGTCCTCTTCTGCCTCCCTCTTCCACTTTGAAGGGCCCTTGTGATTACATTGGGATCACCCAGAAAATTGAGGATAGTCACCCTATTTTAAGGTCAACTGATTAGCAATTTTAATTCCATCTGCAACTTTCATTACCCTTTGTCATGTAATCTCATATATTCACCGGTTCCAGGCACTAGGAAGTGGACATCTTCTGTGGGGAGGGGCACAATTTTGCCAACCCACCCTTGAAGAAGTAAATGTGAATACAAAATAAACAGTCATCACAAAAACTGAAACACAGCTCTGAATCATCTCAATCCCAAACATGATTAAGGTGATGTGACCCCAGTGTAACAGCCTGCCAAAGTAAAAACAGATTCTCTCTAGAGAAAGTTAACATCATCCAAAGCTTTAATAACTTCTCATATAAGATGTCCAACATTCAAGATTACAAGACATATCAATATACACGACCATAAGCACTTGGTTTCTTTCTGCTTCCCCCACCAAAATGCAAGCAACTTGAAAACAGGGACTACGTCCTGTATGTGGTAGCCCTGACCTCATCCCAGGCTGTTGTGTATGACAGGTACTCTGCAAACACATAGTGAGTGACTGACTCTAATGCCCATCATGGTTACACGTCAGTGGAGAACATAGCTTAAAAGAAAACAGCTGGCACTGAGCAGGGGCTTCAGAGCCAGGATGAAAGGCTCCTAAATCCTGTAGCACCCACAAGAAGGTCACACCTCCTCCAGGACCAGCTTACAACAAACCATCTGTTAAAATAACAATAAAAATAATAACAAGGAGGAAAAAAGAAAACCAAGCAGCTCGTAACAGACAGAAGGGTCATTGTGAGTGGGCAGAGAGCCCACTCCTGGTGACAGCAGAGATCAGACCAGTATCACTGAACTCACACCTGATTTCCTGTGGTTATACTAGTCAGAACTTCAATCCCCTCTAGCTCTTATTTATTTTGAATTTTTTTTAACGTTCCTACGAGACCTGACCCTTCCAAAATCCCTTCCAGGAAACTTGCTAAGACAGGGAAGAAGGGGGGGCGGGTGTGAGAGCCCGGGCTGCTGGATGCAGATGTGAAGGTTACATCCTCTGGCAGAAACATCAACCTCTGAGCCCGCACAGGGCTGCCACAGGCCGGAAGGGGAAGCACCTCGTTTCAACCTGTCAGCCATTAGAGGCACTTTTAAAAAATTTGTACAAAGACTTAATACGTGCTGTTGTCAGCTCTGGACTGGTAATGTTTTAAGAAATATTCTAAATAGGAAAAATACCCATTGTTTATATGAGTACCTATTATGTGCCAGAGACTGTGCTAGGCACTTTACATGTGTTATGTTATTTATCCCTTGAAATGCCATTGTTATCATTTTACAGACAAAGATACTGAAGCTCAGTGACGTCAACTAATTGGGTCCGAACCACACAGTGAGAAAGTGGCAGAGCCACTGGGTCAGTGTGATGCAAATGTCCCTGTTTGGCCACCGTGAAATTCTGCCTCACCTTCATTCACTAGTTCTTGTGACTGGCATATTTAAACTTCTCAGCCACTCAGAAAATGGAAAGAAAAAGAATATATTTGTGGAAGGTGGGTAGCTGAGAATTTTTAGGCTTTGAGTGGGCACTTTCCCCTTCTCTACCACACTGGCACGTAATGTTATCCACCTCGGCAATATTTCCAGAACCCTCCAGTCCTACGGTGGGACCTCTGGGAAATGGACCACATGATTCAATGAGACTTTTCATGTGAAGCAGGTGGAAGTGAAGAGTACTGTTAGAGGGCGGATCAGCAGTTTCCTTTTTTCTGAAACATAAAGGTTTCGTGTGAAAAGAAAGAGTTTTTGGTCCCCCAGGTATCCTTCAGATTATTCCAACATTATCTGCTCCCTTGAGCTGTTTTTACCCACGATTTGCATGAGCACTGGATTTTGAGGAATAGTGAGAGTCATTTTTAGCTCCTCGTCATCAAGAAGAGAGGCCTGAAATCAGCATTTGTGCCCAATGCTTCTCGGGTGAATTTGCCAAGGCAACGGCAGCCGCTTCTGACATCACCGAGGGAAGACACCTCCGCAGGAAAGCGGGCCCTCGCCTTCCGGATCAGCACTGCGCTGGCCTTTGTCAGATTTTATTCATTCCCCGCGCTTCTGCAGAACTATAAGAGCTATCCTCCCACCCCTCCCCACCTCAGCAAACACAAAAAGAGAAGAAGCTGCCTTTATTACAAGTTCTTTCTCTCCCTAATCACCCTCTGGCCAAAAGCATCCGAAAAACAAAACAAAACAAAAAACAGGAGAGGGGATCATGGAGGGGGCTCCCTGGCAAATCTATCTGTGACTTTGCTTTGAAATTGGAGAAAGAGGAAATGCATAGCAGAGAGAGGTTATGGAATTTAGCAGAGCTGGAACAGAGGGTAAATCTAATCAAAGAAAGGTTAAAGTATTTTTCTCCCCACCTGTGCTCACCTGGAGCCTCAACTGACATCAACGTCACCTCTGAGTAGAACCCCCCTCCCCTGTTGCTCAATAAAGTATAAGGACTTCTCCCCACAGAGTAAAAGGGTAACCACTGAGCAGGGGACAGGATGCCATTCTCAATTCTACCCCTGGGCACACGTGGCTTACTGCCCACCAAAGTTCAGCACCCCTCTTCCATGGGGAAAAGCTGCCTGGAGGAATGGCTACCCAGCCAAGGATATATTTCCCAGGGAAGCCTGCATCTAGGCCTCACGTGACCAGTTCCTACCAATAGCAGGGGAGCAGAAGTGACCCAGGTCATTCACAGGTCACATGAGACCAGCTCCACTCTCTCTTGCCCCTTCTCCTGGCTCAAGGTTAAAATGGCAGAACAGGAGCGTAGAAGGAGTGTGGGTTCCTAACTCACCCATTGAACACAGCCATTGGACTGCTCTGTGAGTCAGAAATAAAAATCTCTTGGGTTAGGGGGCTGGGCTTTCTGGGCTTCTCTGTTAGAGCAGCTAGAATTAACAGCTTAACATAACAGCCTCATCACCAATAAGGTTAAGTCAATGAGACGATGTCTTGAGCCAGGGCTCTCGGCTCTGAGGGGCTAGCACAGCTGTGTGCAGAATGCAAAGCCACCAACCAAAGCGAAACACAAAAGTTGCCCTAACTGAAGTAAGACATGCTACAGCAAAATCCCTCCGTAGGGCTGTTTTTGTTCGGGACACAGGAGAGATCGTGGGGCAAGAAGCATGCATAGGTATATGTATGACTGATTCACTTTGTTATAAAGTAGAAACTAATAAAAATAAATAAATAAATAAATCCACAACTGAAAAAAAAAAGTCAAAAACTTAAGAAATAATTGTGTCTAGAAATAATTGTGCCACAACTAAGAGTTTGCGTGCCACATCAACTAAATCCCACATGCTGCAGCTAAGACCCGACACAGCTAAATAAATAAATAAATTAAAAAAAAAAAAAGAAGAAGCATGCATAGGGAGTAAGCAGAGGCAGGGAAGTGGGAAGGAAGATGAGTTTGTGGGAGACAAGGCCTCAGCTCAGCCTTGAGCCATGTCTGTGTCTCTCTGAGCCACACCGCATACCGCTGACACAGATGCCCTAGAGCAGCAGCTAGGCGTGGAAACCACCATCAGGACCGCTGTGGGCAGGTGATGCGCAAAGGCACACAGCCAAGGCTGTGAGTGGAGACTGAAATGCAACCAGCCCTTTTCTGACTACATCAGGCATTGTGGCTCAGAGCTGAGTTCACCTGGAGGAAAGGTGCCTGGCACCTCTTTTTAAACGTGTGCGAAGGTGCCATCCTTGACTAACCTTGCACCTGTGGTGGCACCGCGTGTGCCTGGCATAGAGACAGTGGGCTAGTGGTGACTCTGACCCCTGAGATCTTTATCACACCAGGCCGCAAAGTTCTTACCTTCAAACCATTCTCAGCAGGAAGTCACATTCAAAGAAACAAGAATCTGATAACAAAATAAAACTGGAAGGCTTGCTTCCACCACTAAAAGAAAAATTTGCTGTCTCCCTCCTCCCTTCCTAGCCATCTTCTCCTCCCCAACTCAGAATCTGGTCCATGCTTAGCCAGATCCAAGCCCCTGCTTGCAAGGGAAAAGACACGAATGCGCTGTGTTGCAGGGGGTTGGAGCAAAAGCCATTTTAGATTTCAGCCCCAGGGACCCTGATGTGTTGCTGAAAAAACAGGAGAACAAAGCAGGTGGCAGCTGAGGAGACCTAGGCCCAGAGCAGCCAATGAGAGAGAGGCTTTGGGGACTGGCTACTGGGAGGACAAGGACAAGTGGAATTCCAAAAACAATGCTTTGGAGAGGCAACTGTGGGTGAAGTCATTCTTACAGTGGGGTCCTCCCAGGGAAGACAAGAAATAAAGCTCCAACAGAAGGAAACAAGAACTTACACAGAGGTCTGTGTAAGGGAATCGCAATATTTCTTGCAAAATTCATCACTGAACAGGTATCATCTTTCATAAATGACAGGAATTTTCCTGATGTAAGAAATAGACACAACCTTTTCTGGAAGGCAGTTGGGTCTCTCTATTAAATATTTGAGTAGTCAAGCACTTTGATCTCACAAGTCCACTTCTAGGAACTTACTCAACAGAAATACTCCCACTCTCAGAAACTTATCGAGAAATCTGTGCAAAGATATTCATTGTTGATAAGACATGTACTTTTAGTTGCTTTTCCTATGGAAATTTGTCACTCATGTCCTAATGAGGAACATTATGCACCTGTGAGGTGGCTGGTTAGGCTTTAAGATGTCATCTGACATTGTAAAGGAGCTAAGACCTGATATATTATCATTTGTTTCTAAGCCAGTCTCCACCACTAGATTTGAGTCCCTTGAGGGCGAGGACCACGTCTTAGCCACTGTCACTTTCAGACCTGTCACAAAGCCCAGTGTATAGTGTGTGCGCAAGTGCTGTTTGTTCAATGAATACTTGATTTAACTGGGCCTGGGTCAAATTTAGCCTCATGCCCTCATTAGCACACTGTTCTAGGAGCAGAGGCAAGGGAAGCCAGCCTCACTCTGGGACGACCTGCTCCTCTCAGCTGTATCCTTATTCCCCACTCCATGCAGTTGCTGGTTTAGGAGAGAAATGAAGGGATTCTGGAGAAGGAAGAAGGAGAGTGTGGCTGGCAGTTTAAGTTCTTAAGATGAAATAAGTCAGGGTTTTCAGCTTGTTGTCCATACCTGGAAACTCCTGAAATTAAATGCAGCCCTTTTCTGGAGACAGTCTGTGGCTTTCATGAGCTTCTCAAAGAATTCAGGTCTAGGACATGCTAAAAAAATAATAATAATAATAATTAAGATTCACTGAGGCAAGGTATTTTGACTCAGCAAAGGCTATGTTCAGACAACCTATGCCAAAGACTAATATACCAAAGGTGGTTGAAAAACCAGGGGAAGAAGCCCAATGTCATACATAGACCTACAAATGACTCTACAAAATAAACTGTGGCACTGATGTTCCAGGTTTCCTCTTGCAACCTCTTAATACAATATTTCAAAGCATTATAAAATTTTAAAAGGTGATTATTATCATACTCATCCAGCTCATAAGTTTACCTTAACGTTATATGTCCTAATTAAGTGTGGAAAGGTATTTTATGACTTTTCAAAAACTAAGATGGAAAGAAAAATCTCAGAAAAGAACAAACTGAGTATTTAAAACATCACCTATAAGACAAAATAGAACATGGGATGTTTCATGACACCATTCACCTTATCGTAAAATTAATAATCAAACACTTTCAGGCAGGCAGTCAAAAGCAGTTAACTTGGTATGACAGCATTTCAGTAAACTTAGCTCAGAATCATTCTGGAAAAAAGCAAGGAACACCATTAATCCAGTTCCTAAATCTTCAGAACACAAGCTTCTCCTCATCTAACACAAATGCCATTTCTTACCAAAACAGCCATCAGTTTAGCCTCAAGTTATTTGCTTTTAAAAAGCTCTGCTGCTTGCCAACTTGATTACCTTTCAAGGTGTCTTCGGTGTTCTTGATATGTCGTAATGCACCAAAGTTAGATTTGACAGAAAGAAATTTTCAGAAATTTGCCACAGTGTGTATTTGAGTACAGCAGGAAATTCACTACTGTGTTCCCAATCATTTCCTACCATACTTCTTTATGTAATATGTCTTGTCCTGAGGCAAAACTTCCTACCTCCCTCCACCCCTTATCCTTCCACCATCCAATCAGTTCACTACCATTGACCTACAGGTTAACAAAATAGCTGTAGCTGAGGCCACTTTACCCTATGCACAGGGAGATGATGGGATCACCAACACCACTTATTAGCACTTATCGGCCTGCTTCATTATGCTAAGTGCTATAAAAAGCAAATAATAAGATGCAGAACTTGGTCTCCAGATGCCTAGCAATCAAGCAGGGAAAAACCTGTACTTATACAAAAAAAAAAAAAAAAAAAAATCTGAGCCCAGGAGAGCAAAAGAGAACTAACCTGAGGGGGGGCAGGAGACTGGTTGAGAAATTACAATTCAGTTTTACATTAATTGGGTGAGTGATACAAAAGAGTCATTAAAGAATAAATAAATAAACACACACACATATGACATTTGCACTTTATAATACATTAAGACTGCTTTTAAGATCAAGCACTCCTGCATAGGACTTGTAAAATGGAGGATGCCTAGGCTAGTAGAACAAATAATAAACTGTGCATCAAAGATTGGGACTCAGGGACTTCCCTGGTGGCACAGTGGTTAAGAATCCACCTGCCAATGCAGAGGACATGGGTTCAAGCCCTGGTCTGGGAAGAGCCCACATGCCATGTAACAACTAAGCCCATACGGCACAACAACTGAGCCTGCGCTCTAGAGCCACAACTATTGAGCCTGCGCACCACAACTACTGAGCCCCATGTGCCTAAACCCCGTGCTCAGCAACAATAGAAGCCACCGCAATGAGAAGCCCACACATCACAACAAAGAGTAGCCCCTGCTCGCCACAACTACAGAAAGCCTACACACAGCAACAAAGACCCAACGCAGACAAAAGTAAATTAATTAATTAATTAATTAAAAACAAAAAAAGATTGGGACTCTGTCCCTAACACCATACACAAAAATAAATAAAAATGGATTAAAGACCTAAATGTAAGGCTGGAGATCCCAGGGAGAGGACTGGGGTTGGCTGTGTGAACACAGCCTGAAGGGGGCTAGTGCACCACAGCTAGCTGGGAGGGAGTCCAGGAAAAAGCCTGGAAATGTCTAAGAGGCAAGAAACCATTGTTTCAGGGTGCACAAGGAGAGGAGATTCAGAGCACCTCCTAAGCAAGCTCCAGAGATGGGCACAAGCCACTGCTATAAGCGTGGACACCAGAGATGGGCATGAAATGCTAAGGCTGCTGCTGCAGCTACCAAGAAACCTGTGTGCAAGCACAGGTCACTATCCACACCTCCCCTCCTGGGAGCCTGTGAAGCCCGCCACTGCCAGGGTCCCATGATCCAGGGACAACTTCCCCAGAACAAATGGTGTGCTTCAGGCTGTTGCAACATCATGTCAGCCTCCATGACTGCAGGCACCCCCTGCATTGTGTACCCCTCCCTCCCCCCAGCCTGAGTGAGCCAGAGCCCCCTAATCAGCCGCTGCTTTAACCCCATCCTGTCTGGGTGAAGAACAGAAGCCCTCAGGCGACCTACACACAGAGGCAGGGCTAAATCCAAAGCTAAACCCCAGGAGCTGTGCGAACAAAGAAGAGAAAGGGAAATTTCTCCCAGCACCCTCAGAAGCAGCAGATGAAATCTCCAAAATCAACTTGATGTACCCGGCAGCTGTGGAACACCTGAATAGACAACAAAACATCCCAAAATTGAGGCGGTGGACTTTGGAAGCAACTGTAGACTTGGGGTTTGCTTTCTGCATCTAATTTGTTTCTGGTTTTATGTTTATTTTAGTTTAGTATTTAGAGCTTATGATCACTGGTGGATTTGTTTATTGCTTTGGTTACTCTCATCCTTTTTTTATAGATATATTTTTTCTTTTTTCTCATTTTGTTAGTGTGTATGTGTACGCTTCTTTGTGTGACTTTGTCTGTATAGCTTTGCTTTTACCATTTGTCATAGGGTTCTGTCTGTCCAATTTTCTGGGTTTTTTGTTTATTTTAAGTATACAACTTAGCGCTTGTTATCATTGGTGGATTTGTATTTTAGTTTGGTTACTCTCTTCTTTCTTTCTTTTTTATTACCTTTCTATTTTTTATATTTTTAATATTTTTATTTTAATAAATTTATTTTACTTTATTCTGTTTCTCTTTCTTTCTTTCTTTCTTTCTTTCTTTCTTTCTTTTTCTCCCTTTTCTTCTGAGTCATGTGGCTGACAGGGTCGTGGTGCTCCAGCCAGGTGGCAGGCCTGAGCCTCTGAGGTGGGAAGGCTGAGTTCAGGACATTGGCCCACCAGAGACCTCCTGGCTCCACATAATATCAAACAGTGAAAGCTCTCCCAGAGATCTCCATTTCAATGCTAAGACCCAGCTCCACTCAACGACCAGCAAGCTACAGTGCTGGGCATTCTATGCCAAATAACTATCAAGACAGGAACACAACCCCACCCATTAGTAGACAGGCTGCCTAAAATGATACTGAGTTCACAGACACTCCAAAACACACCACCAGATGTGGCCCTGCCCACCAGATAGACAAGATCCAGCCTCATCCACAAGAACACAGGCACCAGTCCCCTCCACCAGGAAGCTTACACAACCTTACCCACTGGGGGAAGACACCAAAAACAATGGGAACTACGAACAAGCAGCCAGCGAAAAGGAGACCCCAAACACAGGAAGTAAGCAAAATGAAAAGACAGAGAAATACACAGCAGGTGAAGGTGCAAGGTAAAACCCCAAAAGACCAAACAAATGAACAGGAAATAGGCACTCTACCTGAAAAAGAATTCAGAGTAATGATAGTGAAGATGATACAAAATCTTGGAAATACAATGGAGAAAATACAAGAAATGTTTAACAAGGACGTAGAAGAACTAAAGAGCAAACAAATGATGAACAACACAATAAATGAAATTAAAAATTCTCTAGAAGGAATCAATAGCAGAATACCTGAGAAAGAAGAATGGATAAGTGACCTGGAAGATAAAACAGTGGAAATAACAACCACAGAGCAGAATAAAGAAAGAAGAATGAAAAGAATTGAGGACAGTCTCAGAGATGTATGGGACAACATTAAATGCACCATATTTGAATTATAGGGGTCCCAGAAGAAGAAAAGAAAAACAAAGGGACTGAGAAAATATTTGAAGAGATTATAGTTGAAAACTTCCCTAATATGGGAAAGGAAGTAGTTAATCAAGTCCAGGAAGCACAGAGAGTCCCATACAGGATAAATCCAAGGAGAAACACGCCAAGACACATATTAATCAAACTATCAAAAACTAAATACAAAGAAAAAATATTAAAAGAAGCAAAGGAAAAGCAACAAATAACATACAAGGGAACCCCCATAAGCTTAAGAGCTGATCTTTCAGCAGAAACTCTGCAAGCCAGAAGGGAGTGGAAGGACATATTTAAGTGATGAAAGGGAAAAACCTACAACCAAGATTACTCTATCCAGCAAGGATCTCATTCAGATTTGATAGAGAAATTAAAACCTTTACAGACACACAAAAGCTAAGAGAATTCAGCACCACCAAACCAGCTTTACAACAAAGGCTAAAGGAACTTATCTAGGCAGGAAACACAAGAGAAAGAAAAGACCCACAAAAACAAACCCAAAACAATTAAGAAAATGGTAATAGGAGTATATATATCAATAGCTACCTCAAATGTAAATGGATTAAATGCTCCAACCATAAGACATAGACTTGCAAAAACAAGACCTGTATATATGCTGTATACAAGAGAGCCACTTCAGACCTAGGGACACATACAGACTGAAAGTGAGGGCATGGAAAAAGATATTCCACCCAAATGGGAAAAAAAAGAAAGCTAAAGTAGCAATTCTCATGTCAGACAAAATAGACTTTAAAATAAAGACTAGTACAAGAGAAAAAGGACACTACATAATGATCAAGGGATCAATCCAAGAATAAGATATAACAATTGTAAATATTTATACACCCAACATAGGAGCACCTCAGTACATAAGGCCAATGCTAACAGCCATAAAAGGGGAAATTGACAGTAACAAAATCATAGTATGGGGACTTTAACACCCCACTTGCACCAATGGACAGATCATCCAAAATGAAAATAAATAAGGAAACACAAGCTTTAAATGATACATTAAACAAGATGGACTTAATTGATAATTATGTGACATCCCATCCAAAAACAACAGAATACACTTTCTTCTCAAGCACTCATGGAACATTCTCCAGGATAGATCATACCTTAGGTCACAAATCAATCCTCAGTAAATTTAAGAAAATTGACATTGTACCAAGTACTTTTTCCGACCACAACACTGTGAGACTATATATCAATTACAAGAAAAAATCTGTAAAAAAAAAAATAGACACACATGGAGGCTAAACAATACATTACTAAACAACCAAGAGATCACTGAAGAAATCAAAGAGGAAATAAAAAATACCTAGAAACAAATAACAATGAAAACAGGAGGACCCAAAAACTAGGGGATGCATCAAAGGCAGTTCTAAGAGGGAAGTTTATAGTAATACAATCCGACCTCAAGAAACAAGAAACATCTCAAATAAACAACCTAACCTTACACCTAAAGCAATTAGAGAAACAAGAACAAAAAACACCAAAGTGAGCAGAAGGAAAGAAATCATAAAGATCAGGTCAGAAATAAATAAAAAAGAAATGAAGGAAACAACAGCAAAGATCAATAAAAATAAAAGCTGGTTCTTTGAGAAGATAAACAAAATTGATAAACCATTAGCCAGACTCATCAAGAAAAAAAGGGAGAAGACTCAAATCAATAGAATTAGAAATGAAAAAGGAGAAGTAACAACTGACACTGCAGAAATACAAAGATCATGAGAGATTACTACAAGCAACTATATGCCAATAAAATGGACAACCACGAAGAAGTGTACAAATCCTTAGAAAAGCACAACCTTCCAAGGCTGAACCAGGAAGGACTAGAAAATATAAACAGACCAAACTCAAGCACTGAAATTGAAAATGTGATTTAAAATCTTCTAGCAAACAAAAGCCCAGAACCAGATGGCTTCACAGGCGAACTCTCTCAAACATTTAGAAAAGAGCTAACATCTTTCCTTCTTAAACTCTTCCAAAATATAGGAGAGGGAGGAACATTCCTGAACTCATTCTATGAGGCCACCATCCCCCTGATACCAAAACCAGACAAAGATGTCACAAAAAAAGAAAACTACAGGCCAATATCACTGATGAATATAGATGCAAAAATCCTCAATAAAATACTAGCAAACAGAATCCAACAGCACATTAAAAGGATCATACACCATGAACAAGGTGGGTTTATCACAGGAATGCAAGGACTCTTCAATATACACAAATTAATCAATGTGATAAACCGTATTAACAAATTGAAGGAGAAAACCCATATGATCATCTCAATAGATGCAGAAAAAGCTTTCGACAAAATTCAACACCCATTTATGATAAAAACCCTCCAGAAAGTAGGCATAGAGGGAACTTACCTCAACATAATAAAGGCCATATATGACAAACCCATAGGAAACATCATTCTCAATGATGAAAAACTGAAATCATTTCCACTGAGATCAGGAACAAGACAAGGTTGCACACTCTCACCGTTATTATTCAACATAGTTTTGGAAGATTTACCCACAGCAATCAGAGATGAAAAAGAAATAAAAGGAATCCAAATTGGAAACGAAGAAGTAAAACTGTCACTGTTTTCAGATGACATGATACTATAAGTAGAGAATCCTAAAGATGTTACCAGAAAACTAGAGCTAATCAATGAATTTGGTAAAGTAGCAGGATACAAAATTAATGCACAGAAATCTCTTGTATTCCTAGACACTAATGATGAAAAATCTGAAAGAGAAATTAAGGAAACATTCCCATTTACCACTGCAACAAAAAGAATAAAATATCTAGGAATAAACTAACCTAAGGAGACAAAATACCTGTATGCAGAAAACTATAAGACACTGATGAAAGAAATTAAAGATAACACAAACAGATGGAGAGATATACCATGTTCTTGGATTGGAAGAATCAACATTGTGAAAATGACTATACTACCCAAAGAAATCTACAGATTCCATGCAATCCCTATCAAACTACCAATGGCATTTTTCACAGAACTAGAACAAAAAATTTCACAATTTGTATGGAAACAAAAAAGACCCCAAATAGTCAAAGCAATCTTGAGAAAGGAAAACAGAGCTGGAGGAATCAGGCTCCTGGACTTCAGACTATACTACAAAGCTACAGTAATCAAGACAGTAGGGTACTGGCACAAACAGAACTATAGATCAATGGAACAGGATAGAAAGCCCAGAGATAAACCCACACACATATGGTCACCTTATCTTTGATAAAGGAGGCATGAATATACAGTGGAGACAAGGCAGCCTCTTCAGTAAGTGGTGCTGGGAAAACTGGACTGCTCCATGTAAAAGAATGAAGTTAGAACACTCCCTAACACCATACACAAAAATAAGCTCAAAATGGATTAAAGACCTAAATGTAAGGCCAGACACTATGAAACTCTTAGATGAAAACATAGGCAGAACACTCTATGACCTAAATCACAGGAAAGATCTTTTTTGATCCACCACCTAGAGTAATGAAATAAAAACAAAAATAAACAAATGGGACCTAATTAAACTTAAAAGCTTTTGCACAGCAAAGGAAACCATAAACAAAATGAAAAGACAACCCTCAGAATGGGAGAAAATATTTGCAAATGAAACAATGGACAAGGGATTAATCTCCAGAATATACAAACAGCTCATGCAGCTCAATATAAAAACACTAACAACCCAACCAAAAAATGGGCAGAAGATATAAATAGACATTTCTCCAAAGAAGATATTCAGGTGGCTAAAAAGCACACCAAAAGATGATCAACATCACTAATCATTAGAGAAATACAAATCAAAACTAAAATGAGTTACCACCTCACATCAGTCAGAATGGCCATCATCAAAAAATCTACAAACAATAAATGCTGGAGAGGGTGGGAGAAAAGAGAACCCTGCCACACTGTTGGTGGGAATGTAAATTGATACAGCCACTATGGAGAACAGTATGGAGGTCCCTTAAAAAACTAAAAATAGAGCTACCATATGATCCAGCAATCCCACTCCTGGGTGTATATCCGGAGAAAACAATAATTTGAAAAGATACATGCATCCAAATGTTCATTGCAGCACTATTTACAACAACCAGGACATGGAAGCAACCTAAATATACATCAACAGAGGAATGGATAAAGAAGATGTAGTACGGGCTTCCCTGGTGGCGCAGTGGTTGAGAGTCCGCCTGCCAATGCAGGGGACACAGGTTCGTGCCCTGGTCCGGGAAGATCCCACATGCTGCGGAGCGGCTGGGGCCTTGAGCCATGGCCGCCGAGCCTGCGCATCCGGAGCCTGTGCTCCGCAACGGGAGAGGCCTGCGTCCCGCAAAAAAAAAAAAAAAAAAAAAAAAGATGTAGGACATATATACAATGGAATATACTCAGTCATATAAAAGAAAAAATAATGCCAATTGCAGCAACGTGGATGGACCTAGAGATTGTCATACTGAGTGAAGTAAGTCAGAAAGAGAAAGACAAATATCATATATCTCTTATATGTGGAATCTAATAAAAGGGTACAAATGATCTTATCTACAAAACAGAAATAGAGTTACAGATGTAGAACACAAACTTATTGTTACCGGGGCTGAGGGGAGTAGATAAACTGGGAGATTGGGATTGACATATACACACTACTATATATAAAATAGATAATTAATAAGGACCTACTGTATAGCACAGGTAACTCTACTCAGTACTCTGTAATGGCCTATATGGGAAAAGAATCTTAAAAAGAATGGATATATGTATATGTATAACTAATTCACTTTGCTGTATACCTGAAACTAACACAACATTGTAAATCAGCTATACTCCAATAAAAGTTTAAAAAAAAAGATTGTGGCTCTGTGTCATTCAAGTTCTGAGTTCTTGTCTCCCTGTCTCTTCCACTTGTAAATGTAGTGATCACTAAAGTCCTGATATCTTTCCACTATCTCAACCTTTCCTCCCATGGTGACCTTGGACAGAGTAAGAATCTAAGGGGCCTCAGTAGGCTCCCTAACAGCTGCAAAGCTGGATGCCTGGGGCATGTAACAGCAGAGTACCCAGTGCTATGGAGTCGACTAAGAAGTACCCAGTCCAGAGCCAGGTGCTAAATCCAGCTGGGAAAGCTCAGAAGAAGGAGTCAATGTGTGAGGCCAAAATATCAACACCATGAGAGCTGACATAGGGTGACTAGGCTGATGCTTATTGGATGAATTGCCAACTCCAGGGGGCATTATTCACTCATAATCATTGTAGATTTTTACAGTTATTTTGACACTTTCTGGAAGATATCAGAAAAGTGTCTTAGGGAAGGATGCTTTTTTCTAATCCACACCGAGTTCCAACATGGACTAGCTGGTGGGCCTGAGATAGAGGGATCAGGTGAGCAAGCCAAGTTCCAAAGGCCAGGGTCAAGGCCAGACCCCATGGGCTTAGATGCCCAGCCTGGGAGCAGACATTTCCGAAGTTACAACTACTACCACTTTGAGGCTGATGCTCAAATCTCTACCCCTAAACCTGACTTCCTGCCACCTGTTCTACAAGTTCACCCAGAGATTCTCTGGGACCCTTAAATCCCAACCAAACAGATCTACCTTCTCACTTCCTACTTTTGTTGAAGGCCCCATTATTCTCCCACTGCCTAAGTCTGAAACCCTGAAATCACTTCGGAGTCCTTCACCCCTCTCCCACTTCAGTATTCACACAGGGACCATGGCTTCTACCCTAGACGGCCTCAAAGTTGTTGGTATCTATTCCCTTGTTCTCAGACCTCCTACCGTGACCCAGTTCAAATGTTCATATTCTCCCCCCTGAACCACACAATATCCTCCTAACTGGTCTTCAGACCACCAGTCTTTCTGCTTCAATATATTCTATATAATGTTGGAAAATTCTCCTAAAACACTTCTTGCCCACAAACCTTCACTAACATCATCCTGCTTACAGAATCAAGGCCAATCTGCCTCAGAACAGCATAATACCCCTCCACGTAGCCAACATTCACTACCAGCAAAATCTTTATTGTTCACAGTTAACTAGCTAGTCATGTAGGGGAAAACAACATCTCCAAGCCTCAGTTTCCTTACCTGTTAAATGGGGATATTAACAGTACCTACTTTATAGAACTCTTGTGATGATTAAGTAAAGTAATATATATAAAGTCCTTACAATGCTGCCTCTTAGTAAATGTTAGTGTTGTTGATGATGATGATGATGAAAATGATCTCCCCAAAACAGCCCTCAAATTGCTTCATTCAAACCTCAGATCATGACTGTTCTGTCTCATATTCACTTTCAACCAAATTCACTCAGCTGTTACACCTTATAAGTGCACTTGATTTAGCCATCTGGTTTGCAGTTCCCCTTTAACTTCCCCGAATTTGCCTTCTCTAGCCCTCAAAGAATGGAATGTTCTAGGACCCACTGACAGAAGTAATGAAGGGTCCAGTCCACTTATTTCAACACTCATCTGAACCTTTCTTCCTTGTAAAAATCGCCCAAAGCAAAGTTTCATTAAAGAAGCAGGGAAGACATTTCATCTCCACTCTAGAAAATGTAGGTCTTACTTGCCAATAATACCGAGCTACATATTTTTAAGGGTGTAATATACAGATACGTATATTTTCAAGAATGAAAGAGAGGCTTAAAATAGTTGAAAAACAAGGCGTGAAGAGTATGAAATTTGAATTTAGACAGATAATAGGTAAAAGACCCGCTCTTCCACTTCCTAGCTTAAGCTCTGCTCAAGAGAATGGGACCTTGTAAATTAAACAACAGGGGTCCAAATTTGAATAATGTACTTATTAGGAAATTACTGAGTCTCGGTTTCCTCATCTGTAAAATGGAGATGATACCCACTCTGCAGACTGTTGTGAGAACTAAATGGCACCATCTGTCAAGGACCCAGCATAGGGCCTGGCTCGAGGCACAGAAAGGCTCCATTCCCTCCCCACTCGCTGCCCCCTGTAACTAATGCAAATTTAAAAATACCTATTACTCGTGGGTGAGCTTTACTTTCCAATATGTATATGTTTCTCACAATTCTAGATGCTGCTAATTCCAAGATCGAGGTGCTGGCAAGGTAGGTTTAATCCTGAGGCCTCTTCTCCTGACTTGTAGCCCCTACACTCTCACTGTGTGCTCACAGGGCCTCTCCTCAGTGCATGCTCATGGAGATGGAGAAAGCTCTCCAGTGTCTCTTCTTATAAGGGCACAAATTTCATCAGACCAATGCCCCAACCTCATGATCTCACCTCAACCTAATTACCTCCCAAAAGCCCCATCTCCAAATACCATCACATTGGAGGTTAGGGCTTGAACATAACAATTAGTTGGGGTGGGAGTGGGGCAGGGGGGAGGCGGTAACACATTCAGTTTATAACAACATTATTTAACAATGCCTTTATCTATTATTATAGGATCCCAATATCTCTCCTAAGTCTCTATATCTATTTTGGGTAGTCCCCAAGAAATGTCTCCATGTGCTCACAAAACTGACATCAGCCAGTTTTCTTATCTCCTACTCCAATGCTGAGATCTCTGGAACTCTCAAACATTTCGCCAAGGCATTAAGTTTCCAGCGTTCCCAGAAAAAGGCTTTCAGTTATAGCCAAGGCTGTGTTGCCTCCTGTTCCCGCTTCTTCTGGGTCTGCTGTGCCAGCCCCAAGAAGCTACTCTGGTGCCAGAGCTGCAAATGTTGTCCATGCCCACCACCACCTCACAGCCAGAGATGTCAGTGTCCGACCCAGTGAAGCAAGAGAAGACCCCCCACTTTGGGGCTGGGTGTCTCAGAGATTTCAGACGAACGGCTTTCCTCCTCCTCCTCAGGATGCAGGCAAGGGCTCACTGCACAGGGAAGGGCATTTAATAAGCACTCAATAAGCATCATTTAACTCATGGTGCTTGAGCTAGAGAGAGTCCTGAAGAATGAATGTTGTACTCAAAATTGACCTGATCTCTGAATCCAAGGTCTTATTCTTCAATGACACTGTAAGCCTCAGTTCTCTCTCCCCTGAGCAAGACAAGTTGGTTCCTCACGTCAAAGCTTTCTACCAGCATGCTGCAAATGGGTCACTGCTGGGCCAGGAGATATCATTCCCTCAAAGTGTCCAGAGTTGCTGGGCTGGGACTGGGGAGAAAGAGTTGCAGAGCAGAACCCCTTAGGGAACAGGCATAGTTGGGATCCTTGAGGAAAGATTTGGGGACTGACCAGAAATGAGAAGTGGGAGGGGCAATGGAGAGGGAGGGGTGAGAATGACTCTGACCGTGGCCAGCTCCATCCTTGGATGGCAGAAATCCGGGTTTGGGTCTGCGTTCAGCTTCTTACTTTGGACAGGATGGGTGCTGGGATGGGGATACATTTTCTCATCATCTGGTGTCTTATCTGTAAAATGGAAATGGTAATACAAAAAATATTTCCTCCTTTTCTAAGTCATGTGTTTGTTAGTGAGGACCAAGCGAGACTGTATCTGTGATGGTGCTTAAGCAACTGTAAATACCGTGGAAATATTATGACTAGTATAATTTTCTATCTCATTGAAACCTTGATTCTCTAGCATGCCCTCAACTTTTCCATCTCAGGGATATTTGCATTTTCAGAGACAGTCTAGAAAAAAGTCAAAGGAATGAAGGGTGAATGCTGAAATACCACCTTTATGCAAGAGAGACTTCTGATCTTTTTTCTTTTTAAAGTATGGTTGATTTACAATATTGTGTTAGTTTCTTGTGTACAGTAAAGTGATTCAGTTCTATATCTATCTATCTATTTTTCATATTCTTTTCCATTATGGCTTATTATAGGATATTGAATATAGTTCCCTGGGCTATACAGTAGGACCTTGTTTATCTATTTTATACATAGTAGTTTGTATCTGCTAATTCCAAACTCCTAATTTACCCCCCTCTTCCCCTTTGGTAACCATAAGTTTGTTTTCTATGTTTGTGAGTCTGTTTCTGTTTTGTAAATAAGTTCATTTGTATCATATTTTAGGTTCCACATATAAGTGATATCATATGATATTTATCTTTCTCTGTCTGACTTACTTCACTTAGTATGATAATCTCTAGGCCCATCCATGTTGCTGCAAATGGCATTATCTTATCCTTTTTTATGGCTGAGTAATATTTTCTATTGTATATATGTACCACATCTTCTTTATCCATTCATCTGTTGATGGACATTTAGGTTGTTTTCATGTCTTGGCTATTGTAAATAGTGCTGCGGTGAACATTGGGGTGCATGTGTCTTTTTGAATTATAGTTTTCTCTGGATATATGCCCAGGAGTGGTATTGCTGGATCATATAGCACCTCTATTTTTAGTTTTTTAGAGAGCCTTCTAATCTTGAACAGGGGACTCTGAAAGCTGAGTGGGAAGAGGATGGGGGAGAGGGTGTCATAAACAGAGTGGCTATAAAATGCTTCTAAATTTCCATTACTTTTTTGAACTTCCACAGTTCTTTTCCTCTTTTTTTTAAACCTCTTTAAGTTGTAAAGTGTCACAGAGGGTCAAAATGAAAACTCTCTCTGGTGAGGCTAAGTAAAGGTGAGAGCGGGAGTCAGCCTAGGGGGTGTGGAGCAACGTGGGCCAAGCCAGGACTAGTTCTGACTAGGACCGAGGTTGATGGTTGGGAGAAGAAAGTGTGGGCTCTGTGATTTCTTTGGTTATTGTGCCTTTTCTTCCCTCCACCAATTGGAAAGATGCCAGGGAGATAATGGGCCCTGAAGAAATAGACTTTGATAGAAATGTCTCTGACATTTAGCCACACAGACCATTGTCCAAATGTGGTGAAGTACATGTAGTGAAAGATATCCCTTGGACATGCCTTCATTCAAAAGAGGAGAATTGAACATTTTGGGAGGCAATATAGGCTCGCTTCTTTTTCTTTTTGGAAAATATTTTTCTTTTCTTTCTTGTTTTTAATGATGAGAGATATAGAGCAGAAAGCAATTAGTCCTGCGGGGGTGGGGCGGTGGTGGTGGTGGGATGAGTTGGGAGATTGGGATTGACATATATACACTAATATGTATAAAACAGATAACTAATAAGAACCTGCTGTATAAAAAAAATAAAATAAAATGTAAAAAATAAATAAATAATACTGGGAAAGAGAAATTTAATGCCATGACCTAGAAAAGCCATCTGAGGATGATGCTTTTCTTGTTGTCTTTTTAGGCCCAGTGTCTTCATGAGGCTTGCCATATAGTAGACACTCAAAAAATACATGTTCAGTAACCTACCAATCATAGATCAAATAGCTTTTAATTTTTTCTCAAAGGGTCTAGATGCCTCACAAACAGATGAATGATATATAATACAAAAGAACATTAATAATTTTAAACAAACAGAAGGAAATGGAATAAGCAAAGAGACATTAAAAAAAAAGAAAGCAATTAGTCCTGAATATGAATCAATGATCTATTCCCAGAGAGTAAAATGCCTCTTGCTTTTGTATAACCGACATAAATAAATTGAAAGCATTATAACGTGGAAATATTTAATCCACTTCTACAGATACAAAAAATCCCCACATTGAACCCTATGGGGAAATATTCTTCCATTTCTTTTCTAGTGCACATAAACCTGTTTTTTCAATCTTGATCAATCCTATGTAGCAAGTGCGTGTATATAGAAGGGAGCAACACCCTTCTCTCTTGAAAGAGGGAGTATCATCTTCTTTCTTTTTGCAAGATGGTTGTGATAGGTAAATCTGATTCTTATTTTTCATGAATTAGTGAGAAATAAGAGGAGTGAACTAAGGAATCACTTTGCCGTATATGAGAAACTAACACAATATTGTAAATCAACCATACTTCATTAAAAAAAAATCAGAAGTCTCTCTTGCATAAAGGTGGTATTTCAGCATTCACCCTTCATTCCTTTGACTTTTTTCTAGACTGTCTCTGAAAATGCAAATACCCCTGAGATGGAAAAGTTGAGGGCATGCTAGAGAATCAAGGTTTCAATGAGATAGAAAATTATACTAGTCATAATATTTCCACGGTATTTACAGTTGCTTAAGCACCATCACAGATACAGTCTCACTTGGTTCTCACTAACAAACACATGACTTAGAAAAGGAGGAAATATTTTTCATATTACCATTTCCATTTTACAGATAAGACACCAGATGATGAGAAAATGTATCCCCATCCCAACGCCCATCCTGTCCAAAGTAAGAAGCTGAACGCAGACCCAAACCCGGATTTCTGCCATCCAAGGATGGAGCTGGCCACGGTCAGAGTCATTCTCACTCCTCCTTCTCCATTGCCTCCCCCACTTCTCATTTCTGGTCAGTCCTCAAATCTTTCCTCAAGGATCCCAACTATGCCTGTTCCCCAGTCCCAATTTCAGAGACCCTCACTTTCCTGAAGTCAGGCAATTGCCTGATGGGCCCTGGGCCCATCCACCCTGCCCCACTCCACCCCAGGAACTCCACTCTACACAGTTCAAAATAACAAATATTTACTGAGCACCTACTATGTGCCAGGCCCTGGGCATTGGAATACAGCAATGGAGGATTAGATCCAAAAGTCCTTCTTCCAAATAGGAACTCTCTTACTTGATTATCCACCGGAATCCCATAGATGTTTATTTCAATGGTGAAAGTAATCATAATAATGGCTAAACGTTATGGAGAATTTAGAATGTGTGAAGCACTTTTCTAGGCATTTTACTTATACTAACTCCTCCAATCCTCATAACATCCCTATGAGGTATTATTCGCATTTAACCAATGAGAAAACTAAGGCCAAGAGAGATTGTCTAGCAAGGCTACCCACCTACTAAGTGGCAGGGCAGATGTACACACAGGCAGCCTGGCCCTGCCGTCCGCACGCTGAACTATTATGCTATGCTAAGAACCAGTGGGGAGCGGTGGAAAGGGAAACAACGTTCAATTCAGTAGGTATTCATTTAACACTAACTATGTGCTCAGAACAAGGAGTTAGAGATGCATGTAAGCGCCTCCAAGAGGGAGCTTCCTTCCTCCACACCCCCCTTCAAAGACAAGGCCAGCCCATGCAAACACACTTCCAACAGAGATGACAGCCTAGCCGGTGGGGCCTCAGGCCTCCAAATCCATTCACCCATTCTGTCCACACTCCCTTTACCCTGCCCTTCCTCTCTGACCCTCACTGACCCTGCACCTGGATGCCAATAGTCACCTAAGGCCCCCTTGTGTGATGACCCTCTGGCTCTGTGTCTCCAGTCCTGTCTAGCACCCCCTCTGATTCTGACACTCAGCCTCCAGCCTTCACACTGTCTGACTTGAATAATAGGTCAGTCCATTCCCAAACTAACCTCTACCTCCCCCGACCTGGAAATGGGTGAAGGTGCTAGCTTAGACTTCATAGCAATCCGCACAATATTCATGCTTGATCCACCTTTGTCCCTTTGACTCTTTATTCATTTATTCCTTCAACAAATAATGTGCATGTACTATGTGCCAGGCAATGTACAAAATGCTCTATTTATATGTATTAGTCCTTTAAATCCTCCCAAGGTCCCCATTAGGTTTTGGTTTTTATTTTTTAACATCTTTATTGGAGTATAATTGCTTTACAATGCTGTGTTAGTTTCTGTCTATAACAAAGTCCATCAGCTATAAATATACATATATCCCCATATCCCCTCCCTCTTGCATCTCCCTCCCTCCCACCCTCCCTATCCCACCCCTCTAGGTGGTCACACAGCACCGAGCTGATCTCCCTGTGCTATGCGGAGATGGACCTAGAGTCTGTCATAGAGAGTGAAGTAAGTCAGAAAGAGAAAGACAAATACCGTAGGCTAACGCATTAGGTTTTTATTACCTCCATTTCATATATGAGGAAGCTGAGCTCTTGGCACTTTTGTCAGATTCTCTGGGAACCATTTGCTAGTCTGTGAGCTCCTAGAAGCTGGGTCTACCTTTCACTTTTCTGCCCCAGGCGCCCAGCAGGCGCATGGCAAAACGATTGCTAAATTGCACTGGATTAACAAGCCAGTTGGGCATTCCTTGCAGCCTGGCTCCTGCTAATATTCAGTACAGCTCTTGCTGTTCTGAGGGCCCTCTGTCGTTCATATTCACGCAACAGAAATTGACATGAACACCAGACACTACCAGAGCTTTGCAAACTAGGAATGGCTAGAAATCTCACCCTCTCCACGGCTCCCACAGAACAGAACCAAAAGCAATCATCCAGGGTTAAGAGGTGAGCACACAAGCAGTGAGGGCCCCTGCCAGCCAGGTTCCTTCCTGAGGAGGTGAGCTTTCAGCCTGGGTACTTGGAAAAATCACGCACACAATATCTATCTGCCGCTTCCTGTTGCCCTGGCGGGCTCGACGGCTCTCAGCTCTCTTCTGACAGATCCTGATGATAATGAACCAATCACGCCACTTCGGGGCCTTGCTAAGTCATCAGATCCCTGGGTGATGCCATCTGCTGGAAGGAAGAACACCCAGAGATTCTGATCCCAAGGCAGCAGGCTTTCAAAGGGATTTTAGCCTCGGACTCATGCCAGACACAGAAGCACTAAAAGTCAGTCCTAACCTGACACTGCAGGGTTTGGAATTCAGAGCCAATAGACCAAGTGCCCCCAAGGAGAAAAGCAAATGATTTTCTGAAGACAGTGGGACCTATTGTTTCCTCTTAGGAACCCATTAATGAAATGATCATAAAAATAAAGTATCATTAAAAGAACATATTTAGAACAATTGTTCCCTTCAGCAGGTTGTAATCCCTGTAACTCTCAGGGAACAGCTTTGAGCTCTGCAGAGCCGCTCCCACGCAAGACTCAATCTGTCTGCCGCAGAGGGGAGTGAGTCAGCCTGGAGCAGGGAGGGGGCAAGGACAGCCTCCACCCTCCCCACTGTAACTCAGCAGCTTGGCTGGGTTTTCATGCACAATGAGCTTTTAACCCCAAATAACAGGTCACTTCTCTGTGTTTCAAAAGGAAGAGTATCTCAGAGGTTTCCAAATTATGAGGACAGTGGCCCGCCTCAGAAGCAACTGTCCCCCTCCTAAGAAGGAATGATGCCCACCCAACTCCTCCCCAGTCTGGGTTTCCAAAATGCAAACCCCTCTGTACATATTTGGTCCCTCATATCTGTCGGTCCCTGATGTCTGCAATATCCGCAGCTATAAATTGGACTTCACCAGACTTCCTGATATGCACTGCAGGCATTCATCCATCCATTCATCAAGGCTTATTGAGCAGCATTACATGCTAAGTGCTGTGCCAGGTGTTAGGGAATTCGGGCTGTGAAGGTTGACACACAGCATCCTCCCGGATCAGTCCCGTTCGGCCATTTTTCTCTATCTCCCCTTCCCACAGTAGCAAAGAGGGACGCCCTGCAGGTGAATAAGCAAGCCTGGACACTGGCAGGTCAGCCAGGATTGGAGGAGCTCCTGCCTTCTCCCAGCCCACTGTCTGCCTGAGTTACTCTCCCTAAAGGCTCTGCCCCAGAAGCCCAGCGGCCAGTGAGGGTCCAGGCCAGAAGCGGTGATGCAGACGGCATTACACAGCCTCGTGTGCACAGAACACAGAGCTGAGCTGGGAAGAACAGGGACTGTTTCCACCCGGTCCAGCCCACTCTTACACTGGATGGAGGGGCTGATTCCACCAAGGGCCAGCCTCCCAAGCTTCCCCTCCCTGTAGCTGCAGGATGTCCCCTCTTCTGAGTCCTGCCCATACTGGGAACTGTGCTCCAGGTCCCTCCCCCGGGAGTCCCCTGAGGAGTCCTCTGCACGGCCAGGGTTCATGGACGGTTGCCAGGGCCTTCCCCTTTCTGCCCTGCCCCCTCCTGCCTTCTGTCCACCTGACTCCTTCCCCGGCTTTCCAGGGAGCCCTCAGGAGGCAGTTGGCTCAGTGATACCTAACTCTGTCGTCATCCCTCCTCCATTTCCTCAGTCATCTCTGTTGCTCTCTCCTAAACACCCACAAATCTGCATCTAATCCAACATCTAAAAAGGTAACAGTCAGGAACCCGTCATGAGATGCTCCTGTCCACACCATGTAGGAAGCAGCTGTGACCTCCAAATTCAAGGAGAGCACTTCCCGGTGGCTGCAGATGACAGTGATGTTCTTACACTTGGACCTTTCTCCAAGCAGCTCCTCAAGTCAATTTCCTCACGGGCAGGTCTTCCCTCACTGCAGCCAGAGTGGTCCTTCTCAAAATTCTGCCTGTCTGGCCTGTCACTTCTCTGCTGAAAACCCTTAAATGAGGCCACACAGCACAGTGGCTAAGATCATGGACCCTGAAGCTGGACTGCCTGGTTTCAAACCCCAACTCTCCCATTATTACTTGGGTGACGCTGAGCAAGTGACTTAACTTTTCTGGGCCTTGGTCTCCTCATCTGTAAAATGGGGATAATAATAGTATCTGTCTCATTAAGAATTGCTTGAAGGAGTGACTAAAGTTAATATTCGGCTTAGAACAATATATGGCACAGAGTAAGACTCCCATAAATTCTTATTTTTTTTAATGAAGGTCTTATTTATTTATTTATTTGGCTGTGTTGGGTCTTCATGCAGGCGTTCTCTTTAGTTGCGGCAAGCGGGGGCTACTCTTCATTGCAGTGCGTGAGCTTCTCATTACAATGGTTTCCTTTGTTGCAGAGCATGAGCTCTAGGTGCACAGGCTTCAGTAGCTGTGGTACATGGGCTCAGTAGTTGTGGCTCACGCGCTCTAGAGCACAGGCTCAGTAGTTGTGGCACACGGGCTTAGTTGCTCCGTGGCATGTGGGATCTTCCCGGACCAGGGCTTGAACCCATGTCCCCTGCATTGGCAGGCGGATTCTTAACCACTGTGCCACCAGGGAAGACCAAGCTCCCATAAATTCTTATTGAATAGAAGAATAGTTTCCCACTACCTCCCATTTAAAATCCAAGTTCCTTAAATGGTCTCAAAATGTCTTTGCTATCTGCTTCACTGACATTTTCCTTCTCACCCTCACACCCCCAAGCCAGCAGGCAGAGCTTCAGACAGTGAGCCTAGTTTAAACCCTGAGTATACCTCTGCCTGCACCCCCTCCCCATCTCTATCTCTATCTCTGCACCCCCTCCCCATCTCTATCTCTATCTCATTCCCCATCCCCACCTTTATTTGGACTTCTCTTCTGCCTGGAAAGCTCTTCCCCACTAGCTCTTGGCCTAACTGTCCATCACCCTGCTCAGCTCCTGCCCACACTGAGTTTAGTGGCCTCTCCCTGTGCTCATATGGCTCTCTGTTTTTTTCGGGGGGCGGGGCGTGTTATACATTTTATTATCCCTTCCTCTTTTGAAGTCTCTTTCCTAAACCAAATATGTAAATGATGAATCATTTGGCCAAAGTATTTGTGAACACTGAATCCAGTTGCTCAGTCAAAATGAAAGACTAAAATGCTGCATTTTTTGAAGAAAATGATTCCATATTCACCCCTAAGCTGTTCACTAGCTTAGAGGCTTCACACCAACTGTACTGGCAAAGAACAAAACATGCACTGGCCTGTAAAACAAAACAAGCAACCAGCTCATTATGACAATGAAGAGAACGCAAGCTGAATCCCTGCCAGGTGGTGGCTGCCTGTTTTGTACCTCCCTCATGGCACTTCCTAGGCTGTATTCTAATTGCTTGTTTTCCACCAGCCTAAAAAACCCAGTGGTCTCCTCAGCCTGTCGCATGGTGCTTATTACCTAGTTGGTGCTCAATGACTATTTGATGAAAGAACAAATGTCCAAGCTGTATGACAAGTCAGCCCTCAACCATATTCCCAACCCCCAATCCTTCCAGATACACTCACTGTTTGGACAGAGCTCTTAGTGCCCAGAGGAAGATTCTTCTCTTCCCAGGATACTCAAAGCCCAGATGGATGGGGAGGGTGGGCAGGTGGTGGCAGGGAAGGGGCCCAGGCTGAGCCTGGTTGACCAAGAGGTGACCACAACGAGCAGACTCGAACCTCATCTTCAAAAAGGCAGTGTTCCAAAGAGCATGGGACCCTGCAACATTGAGGGAAGGACACCTGGACCACTGGGTGGGATCAGAGACCTGGCTGTCCCACTCACTTGCTGGACAGTCTTCCTGCCTCTCTAAGCCTGAGTTTCCTCACCTATAAGATGAGGGGCTTGACGTTTATGCTCTCCAAGGGTTCTTCCAACTCTGAATATATTTGAGTCTATACAAAGATTGAGTATGACATGATTCAAGCCATGTCATTCCTCCATGCCAAACATCTCCAGTGGCTCCCCACTGCCTTTAGAATCAAGAATCAATACTACGCTGGCTAACATGGCTGTGTGCTCCCACTGGTCTCTTGCTGTCTAATGCCCAATTGCTCATTCAGTTGAAAGTCTTCCCTTTACCCATTAGCCAGGTCCATTCTCTGTTCCTACATGAGCTGGTTATTCTTTCACCCAATGTGCCTTCCCTCCTCTCTGCAAATCCGGCATCCTCCCCCTTTTCAAGAACCAAGTCAAATCTCAGCTCTTTCGTGCAATTTTCCCCAACTATCCAAACCCATGGGGGCCTTGGCCTTCCTTGTTTGCCTACATTTATGGTCCCTATACGTGGTATCATGTAGCGTTATTTATTGTCTTCCATCTTGCCGTCGTTGATTCCTATATATTGCTATTTTCTTCTCATTAGGAATGCGAGACTCTCAAGGAAGAGGCCCTATCTTCTTTCTTTTCACACTTTCCTCTCATTCTGCCTCACGCCTGTTAGGCAGAGACTAGCATTTAATGAACACTGGCTGAATAAGTAACTTGCTGACTGAATCATACATCTTCCGAGTGTTCCTGGGTGCTCAGAGAAGGATGCTAGATGCTAGTGACACTAGTATCAACCACGATGGTAGTTTTAAAAAACCAGGATGCCTCAGTGTTTCCTGACAGGCTCACAAATAACCACCCAGTGACCTCCCTTGTGAGCCTGAGGCCCTTTCCACTGAGAAAGCTACAGGTTCCTAACTCTCCTCTCTCTACTCTCTCCTACCTCACCCTCACAAAGCTTTGGCCCCATCGCTGATGTTACCAAAGAAATCAAATCCAAAAGGAAATGCAAAAGAGGAGAATCTATCAAACTGCCCCACCTCCCTTTGGGCCTTCTGCCCGATGCAAGTCCAGCTCTGACTTTGTGGACCCAGCCTACTTTTCATGACTAGTTTTCACCTAAAATGGACTCTCTTGACTGTCTATTCTGAAGTATGCAGTGTTGCTGCTCCTTCCATGAGTCTTCCAGCTTCCAGAGTCTTCCAGTCTTCCAGTTCCAGAAGAATTGAACACTCACCTCCTTCTTCACCTCCTTCTCCTGCACAAGCTTTCCATCATAATTGTCATCATAACCACACTGGCCACAGGTAACAAAGCACGTTCACAGGCCTTATGTCATTTCACCCTGCATCTTACCTCGGCTGTCAGTGGAGAAGCAAGATTCTCAGTGGCCCTGCTCTCTCATCCCCCCACAGTGCCATCCATTCCCAGACCACCGCCTGACTTCTATGGACAGAGTGGTTCATGGATGTGGTCAAGGAGAGTGTCCCAGACAGATGAAGAGTGGCAGGAGCCAGGAAAGGTGGCAGAAGAGGGGCCGTGACAGGAGGATGGGCAGAAAGCTAAAACCCAAAGACTAAAGCGAATTGTTGGTGTAGATAACAAGACCCACTTAGAAACCTGTATCTACCTCTTTGGGTATCATTTCCAGCTTGGGGTTTTCTTGGTGTCAGGATAAGGCCAAGTCTTAGAATCAACGTTGAGAGCAGCACTTCCTTTCCTCCCAGACACCAGATGGTGCCAGATACAGATTTCTGTTAGCCACAAGTCAATCTTAGAGACTTAAGAGAAGCGCTCCAGCAAAGCCCCAGCAGGTAGGCAGCCCCCACCTACGAACGGATGGTGCCCCATTTGTGTTGAAGTCAGTTTTTGTGAACTGAAAAGGCATTTCCCCATAGAGTTATTTTCATAAAAGATGTCTAGGTTCCAAACCCACCTACGAAAACTTATTTCCACCCCCCAAGGTAGCTGAAATGGTACACATTTGCAAAAAGAAAAACCACTTGAGGGGAAGAGGTGAGTGTGATATAAGAAATGAATACCCAATAGATAAAGAAGATGTGACACATATATACAATGGAGTATTACTCAGCCATAAAAATAAATGAAACTGAGTTATTTGTAGTGAGGTGGATGGACCTAGAGTCTGTCACACAGAGTGAAATAAGTCAGAAAGAGAAAGACAAATACCGTATGCTAACGCATATATACGGAAACTGAACAAAAAAAAAGGTTCTTAAGAATCTAGGGGCAGGACAGGAATAAAGACGCAGATATAGAGAATGGACTTGAGGACACGGGGAGGGGGAAGGGTAAGCTGGGACGAAGTGGCATGAGAGAGTGGCATGGACTAATATATACTACCAAATGTAAAACAGATAGCTAGTGGGAAGCAGCCTTATAGCACAGGGAGATCAGCTTGGTGCTTTGTGACCACCTAGAGGGGTGGGATAGGGAGGGTGGGAGGGAGATGCAAGAGGGAGGGGATATGAGGATATATGTATACGTATAGCTGATTCACTCTGTTATACAGCAGAAACTAACAAACATTGTAAAGCAATTATACTCCAATAAAGATGTTTTAAAAAAAAAAAGAAATAGATACCCAAAAATGATTTTAAACAATGAGTAAAATTAGACTGAGAGTTCCTTGAGGGCATGAACTTCTCTTATTTAGTTAGCTTTCAGCTTTCCTGATCTTAGCACAGCCTACCACTGAACGTTTTCGCTCACTGAATTCCTGTGCTTGAGAATAAAGCAGGTGGGTAAGGAGGAATCTGAAGACTTGGGTGGATTTTCCAAACTGACTTCCAGGACTTTACATCCTAGCTTTCCCAGTTGTCTAGAACTTTTCTTTCCTTTACACAGATACATTGGTGGCAATATTCGTGCATTTATTATAATAAGATTCCTCTTGTTTTGTCCACAAATCAACTAAGCAAATTAAAAGGGAAAATGGAAGAGACAAAACAAAAAGAAGTTAGTGAATGGGGGAGATTTTCCTAAGGTATCTGGGCAAAAGAGGGGAAAGAAAAAGGAATATTCTTAAGCTAGAAGAAGAAAGACAACAAAATAAAAGAAGAGAAGAAAAGGGAAGAGGAGGGAGGAAGAGGGGAGGAGAGAAAATCAAGACAAGACAGGGACAGAGAGCAGGCACCACACTGCATGTTCCTCCCAGGATGGGGAAAGAAAGGTGGTGCCCAGGGAGAGATATGAGAGGCGACACACCCAGCCTCCAGCACCTTCACCAGGGCAGCTTATCCATACCTGCTGGGACTTGAGTGTGCCTTTGTGGCTGGGCCAGAGGCCAGGGTTACTTTGGTTTCACTGTTTAGGAGTTTCCTTAGTTTACATTTTTGTTTCATAAAGTTAGAGAAGACCAAGCTCCAGGCTAAAGATCTTCTATTGGCATTTTGCAAAGGTAAAGGTGGAAGATCCATCCCTTCACCTTTGGTTTTCCACCTATATGATATAGGAGAAGAGAATACAGACTCTGGAGTCTGATAAAGGCTTACAAATCCCAGCGCCACACTTCCTCACTCGACGACCTTGGGAAAGTTACTGAAGGTTTACCAGCCTCAGTTTCCCCACTTATAAAATGGAACAACAATAACTTCCTCAAGGATGTGAGGATTAAGAGAAATATGGCATGTAGCAAGGCTCAGTGCTTGGCATCTGGTGCATTCTCAGACACAGTAGCAAACATTTTTGTTAATATTATAGGACTACTATTAGTTTTACAAGACCGTTAAGGTTACAGTGAGAACCAAGTCACCTCATGCCAGCCCTCATCTGTGGTCCATGAAGAGACACACCACACATCATGAAGCAGGATGACTGGCAGAAGAAGAAATAGCAAAAGGAGAGGCTGCTGGCTAGGGACTGAGCACAAAGTCACATCATGACCCAGGCCTGCAGGACAAGACTGTCCTCCCAGCACCAGAGCTCAGTGGGAAGATGTACATTCAGCAGGTGGGGACAGGAGACATTTGCCACACTGCCCAGAAACGAACCCACTTTCTACTTGGGAGAATTTCCTCTTTTGTGAGTCTTCAGACAAGAGAATCCACCCCACTGACACTACAGGAGTCAGTGAACCATATCACCCAGGATTATGACTAAAGCACCTTGTGCTGCCTGCCTCATGACCCACCAGGGCCAACCTCATCCCTGCCTGTTTGCCAAGCCTGCTTTTCCAGCTTCCCAATGAGCGGCAAGCCCCAGAGTCTGTTTCTGTTCTTTACACACAAAGGATCCCTACCTGGCACCAAAGTCAGTGATGCCCTTTACCCCTTCATCAGATCACTTCCCCAACCCAGAAGCTACAGATCCACCGTGCTACCCTAAGCAGAGATGCTCTGGACCCCACACCCCAATCAAGGACCACCAGCCCCTCCCTCAACATCTTGGGTGGCTGGATCCATTACCTCCCAGACAGTCTTGCTGACCTTGAAGAGCTTTGATTTGGGATAAGTTCCCACTTACAACAAAATACCATCTGGCTGCTTGAAACTTCCACCCATTAAACCTATTGGCTCATCAAATTTTTAGAGAGCACCTACTTTGTCACAGGATTGAAACAAAACAGAGTTCCTGCTTTTATGGAGGTTTGCAATCTAATGTGGTAATAACAGAAAACAAGAACAGAAAACAGTTATTGAGTATGTAGGCAGGTAGGCTTGTAAGCTCTTTGCCGGAAAACGTTCCTTTAATGCTTACAACTACCCTTTGAAGCAGGTACAATCATTATCCCCCATTTTATAGATGAGGAGATGGAGTTCAGAAAGATCAACAAACATGCCTAAAGTTAGATGCTCAGAAAGAAACAGGACTGGGATCTGAACGAGGCAGGCAGACTCTACCGCCCAGCATCATACACCAAGGCATACTGCCTCTCAAAAACTGCCCAGAAACAAGTAAATATAGGGGTTCACTTGCTAATATGTGCTGTGAAGAGAAACACAATAGGGAGTGGAGTATGGAAAAAAAGATGACGGGCTGATGTTTTTACCATGTGCCCAGGTGAGTCTTGTTAGAATGGAGCTGCTGGGAATCGAGAGGGTGAAGAAGGGATTAGAGCAGGTTTAGAGAACTAGTTCTGGTGTGTGATGTTACCTAAAACTAGCCAATCCCACTTCTATCTAAAATCTTTCAATATTTAAAAGTGACTCTCATGGCCCTCTTTACACTTCTGCACTCTTTCTTAAAACACTCCTATTTTTGTGTTTTTATGCTTTGTTTCATCATGGTGTCTTGCCCTCGAGCCTCCTAACCCTCCTGGGGGCCTGCTCTGACCACACTGCTGACTCTGAGTCTCTCCCTCCGATGCCAAGTCCACAGGGGACCCCAGGCCCGGATGCACTGGACTGGCATCCACAGGCAAATGCCTTCACTCTTATCTGGAGCCTGCTTGTCTCTGAATCCCCATTGTCTCTTCAGCTGCTGCATCTCATTACTCCCAGATCTTTTCCCAGGAACAGTTCTCGTTCTATATTTGAACAACTGCTTTTTAAAAATCTTTGAAGTTTTTAACTTCATCATGTTAGTTTCAGTTTCAGCCTGAAATTCCAGGCCACTAAAATTATTTTCAAATCTCTGTCCTGCCGTCATTGTTACTAGGTTCCTCTGAGCTTTGTCACATCTGCTGGATTATAAAATGTTTCTTTCCTCAATCGAGTCATGTTCTTGAACAGAACAAAGCCAAGGTCAAGGACAGAGCCTTCTGCCTCAACCAGAGACTGTCTCACAAGCTGAAAGAAGGTACTGTTTGTTCCAGCAGGTCTGGGTACATCTGACAACAGTAGCATCCAGTCAACTAGTATACACTCTTCTCCCCTAGATAGCACAGAACACACTTTGCTAAATGCCAGCAGAAATGGTAATACACTGTACCCACAGCTTTCCCTGAGCTTGCAAATTAATTGCCCTGTTTTGAAAAGTAGAATGATGTTCATTTCTTATATTTTCTTCCTGTACGAAGTGATCACTGCATTCATTTCAAGATGTAGACATACCTCACAGATACTGAAGGTTTGGCTCCAGACCACTGCAATAAAGCGAATATTGTAGTAAAGCTAGTCACACAATTTTTTTTGGTTTCCCAGTGCATGTAAAAAATTTTATTGGGGCTTCCTTGGTGGTGCAGTGATTGAGAGTCCGCCTGCCAATGCAGGGGACACGGGTTCGTGCCCCAGTCCGGGAGGATCCCACATGCCGCGGAGCGGCTGGGCCCGTGAGCCATGGCTGCTGAGCCTGCGTGTCCGGAGCCTGTGCTCCGCAACGGGAGAAGCACAACAGTGAGAGGCCCGCGTATTGCAAAAAAAAAAAAAAAAAAAAAAAATTTATTTACACTATAATGAAGTCTATTAAGTGTGCAATAGCACTATGTCTTAAAAGAACAACGTAGATACCTTATCTACTGTATAGCACAGGGAACTATACTCAGTATCTTATAATAACCTATAATGGAAAAGAATCTGAAAAAGAATATATGAATCACTTTGCTGCACACTTGAAACTAACACAACATTGTAAATTAACTGTACTTCAATTAAAAAGTAAAATTTTTAAAAAGAACTAAAAAAATGTACATACCTTAATTTTAAAATAGTTTATTGCTAAAAAACAATGCTAACCATCATTTGGCAATGCAGAGATGGCAACCTTCAATTTGTAAAAACCGTAATATTTGCAAAGCACAATAAGATCAGGCATAATAAAGCGAGGTATGCCTGTGTTCAGAATCTCTTCAAGAAATGCTTTTTTTAATCTGACCTTTGTCAAGAGCTTGCTTATCTGCCCGCAGCTCTCTGTGATTTCGCATTGTTATCTGCAATAGCTCTGAGGCTGTATCTCCGTATCTCAGCAGAGCTCCCCGCTGCCTTGCCTGGGTTGAGAGTAGCGTGACTCCTTTTTAATTTTCCATTCTCCCTCTGGAGAAAAGGCAGCATGCATCAGACCCTTTCTGAAACACACTGGGGAATAAATATGCATGAATAAATGCAATAAGAGAATCACAAGAGATCTTTTAATCTTGAATCAACTGCTCTACAGAGTGAGGATTTCTGGATCCAAACAAGATTTCAAAAGCCTTTTCTATTAAGCTCAGCAATGTTTAGAAGCCGGCCCTGCCTATCATGCCTTTTTCTAGGTATTGAATATAATATTCTTTCCTTTTCTGCAGCTCTTCCTGCAGGCAGCACCCTGAGTGGGAGGACCAGTGGCGGAAGCCCAAACACCAGGTGCCAGACCTGGCCTCTCCCTGAGTCGGTGCTGGTCTGTTTTGAGTCACTGGGCAAGTTCATGTCACCACCCCCAAACCCACCACCCGCTCACCCCTCTGTTCATATGGTCTGTCTTCAAGGAACTTGTTGGAGGTGTTAAAGCAAAAGGATGATATGAATCTGAGTCAATGGCTGAACATTTCCCCTCAACTGAAGATATACTGCAGTGAAAGAAATAAAAGCATAGTTACCTGATTAAGACCTCACTGACATCATGTAAGCATGGCCTGAAAACAGATGACTTCAGGGCAGTAAACTCTGCTTTCTCCTGACCATTTTAGAGTTTTGTGGGAAATTATGCCTTTAGAAAAACAGCAAAAAATGATAATACTTAATGCTAGTGGGCATAGGGCAAAATTAGTGTACTCAGGTACTGCCTGTCACAGATATACTTGTTCAATCATTTTGGATTGTTAATGCAAAGCATTGGTCGGAAAAAATTCACAACTTTCAGCCCAGTTATCCCACTCCAAGGAAAATACCCTAAAAAAAACAAAGAGTAGAAAAAAACACATAGGCACAAACCTGTTCATTACAATGTAAAAATGTCGGCCTTGCACAATCCCAGGTATCTATTATGCACTAAAAAATATTTGTTGAAAAGCTAAATAAGTCCAACAGTCTGATAATGATTTAATAAATTTTGATACATGAACAAGATGGAACATTACACAGAAATTAAAATTATAATAGAAAGTTATAAAAATATGGGGAAGATTGCACAGCATAAAATTAAATTAATATATACTACATTTCAAAATAATATTCAAATTGATTGCAATTCACTAGATATGTGTGTGCATAAGGAGGATAAGATGGAAAAGTAAAAATATTTGAGCAAAGTGAGAGGATTGAAAGCAATTTTTATAATTTTACTAATTTTCTCTAATCCTGTTGTATTTTCTTTGCCACTTTAGAAGTGCTTCTTAAAGAAAGAAAACTACACCGCCTATAAAGACAAGAGATGGCAAAGATCTTTGGGGTTAAATTTCAACAATCATTTTTAGAGTCATTTTGTATGACTCTTGGAGGGTCAATCCACCTATGCAGGTGTGGGGCTGCCCTGGTGGGAGACATCATAAGCATCACTTAGAACTGCCCAAGTTAGATTCCTCCTTCTGGAAACTTACAGTTACTTGACTTAATCTCTCAATAAAGATGGAGGTTGAATAACTACTTTGCCCCTGGATTCTCGTACTGTTTCTGAAAATAAATCACCCTGTTTTTTTGTTTGGTTTAAAAGTTTTTTTAATTTTTTTTATTTTTATTGGGGAATAATTGATTTACAATGTTGTGTTAGTTTCAGGTGTACAGCAAAGTGAATCAGTTATACATATACATGTATCCACTCTTTTTTAGATTCTTTTCCCATATAGGCCATTATAGAGTATTGAGTAGAGTTCCCTGTGCTATACAGTAGGTCCTTCTTTTTTTTAACGTTGTCACCTTCCCTTCCTGTGCTAGTTTTGCAAGTGTTTAACAGGGCTCTTCTTCCCTTCCAGAAAGTCACAAAAAAGAGTGGCCCCTATTTGACCCATCACCAAGACAGAGCAAGGTGCAGGGCAGGGGGCACTGAGATCAGGAATCTCTTGGGCTTAGGGAGCTGGGAGAACCTACTGTGGCTCTCAGATGCCTTCTTCTCCCCCCAAAACACATGCAAAAGCCACATTTTTAAACAGGCAATAACCAGGCTTAGCTAAACATGGAGGATGCCATGGCCAGAGGGGAAACTAGGTACAAATCTCAGAGCCCAGGAGAAGAGTATGGAAGGGAGAAGGCAACTCTTCCCAGCTCAGCCTCAGCGTTGCTGGGAGGACAGGTAATGAAGTGATTGTATATATGTGAGCCTCACGTGGAGGAGGAGACACAACTCTCCTGCCCAAGCACTGAGGAGTTCTGACTGAAGGAGAGCAGTGATTCTGCCCACGGATCTCAGGGCCAGGCAACTGTATAATATCCTACCACCTGCCTCGATATTAGACAGGAGATTGGGTCCATTTGCTTCTGCTTTAGAGCCACTACCTACAAAGTGCCAGGCATTTGACAAGTATCATCTCCCTTTAATCTCCCAACAGCCCTGCAAATTAAGTATTATTATCCCCTACTCTATAAATGAGGAGGCAAAGTTCAGCAAGCTTTAAAAGTTGTACCAAGGGCTTCCCTGGTGGCACAGTGGTTGAGAGTCTGCCTGCCAATGCAGGGGACACAGGTTTGAGCCCTGGCCTGGGGGGATCCCACATGCCGCGGAGCAACTAGGCCCGGGAGCCACAGCTACTGAGCCTGCACATCCGGAACCTGTGCTCCACAACAAGAGAGGCAGCGATAGTGAGAGGCCCACGCACCGCGATGAGGAGTGGCCCCCGCTTACCGCAACTAGAGAAAGCCCTCGCACAGAAACGAAGACCCAACACAGCCAAAAGTAAGTAAATAAATAAATAAATTTAAATTCATTAAAAATAAATAAATAAATAAGAGTTGTACCAAGATGCTCACCATAGCAACAGAGTTTCAAACTAGGTCTGCCCCGTTCCCAATATGGTGGTGCCTTTTGCACTCCCCCCACACTGTTTTACAAGATCCAGCAAAGGAAGAACTGGGGGTAGATGAAGAGTTTAGTCCTTAGCAGCACCCAGCAGTTTGCCCAGAGTCTCCAAAATAAAAAACATGCTGCATTGGTTTGTGCTCAATCTCCTCTTTTTCCAGTCTTCCCAGTCACTTTCACTGCCTCTTTTGAATTTGGAGAGCATTTGTATGGCTTTTCATAAATAAGATTCTCTTTTTTTTTTTTACAATAAGCATGCTAAGTTTGATATTCAGGAAAAACATTAATTAAACTATGTTTAAAAATCAGGAAACAGGGCTTACCTGGTGGTACAGTGGTTGAGAGTCCGCCTGCCGATGCAGGGGACGCGGATTCGTGCCCCGGTCCGGGAGGATCCCACACGCCGCGGAGCGGCTGGGCCCGTGAGCCATGGCCGCTGAGCCTGCGCATCCGGAGCCTGTGCTCCGCAACGGGAGAGGCCGCGGCAGTGAGAGGCCTGCGTACTGCAAAAAAAAAAAAAAAAAAAAAAAAAAATCAGGAAACAGACGAGACAACGAGGGAAAACATTATGGCAAATTAACCAACAGACAGCTCAATTTTCAATTTGAATTTTACCTATCTTACCATAGCTCACAACATCTCCATCCATCATCGTCATGAGTGGGTATCCAGGACCTAATTATGGTAAACTTGGAACAGCTTAAGCCACCCGACCAAGACTTGGACTTCAGTGACCATGGAATTGTAATTTGGTAGGTGCCTTATTCATCCAAGAGTCCACCCCTAAGCCATGGCTTTTCCCGACCCTTACGCTCTTCCGGATCCCTGGCTGCATGCACATGCGCACTACGCGTCCCTTCGGAAGGCCTTGGGCAAGTCTGGTTCTTCCAGGTCAGTGCTCTAGGCACGTGACCCAAAACCTGCCTATCCTCCAGGGCAGAAGGAGCTCAGCACCAGCGAGTTGCTCTGAGGCGGTAGCTGCAAATTGGCAATAATCTGACCCCATTTGTAGTTGACGCATGACGTGACCCGAGGCTACTCAGCAATCAGGGCTCCCAGGAGTGTCTTGTGCGAGGATACCCGGGCCATCCCGCCAGGTCCCACCTGAGCAAGGCAGTCGAGTTTCTTTAGCTCTACCTTCAAGGGAAATATGCACCATTGGGTAGGTTACGGCTTGGTGTTAGGCAGATGTCTTTCCCCCAAAAATCCACACCTTTGACCTCACGTCTCCGAACCTCTGCCCTGTGCCAGATCCATGGTTACCTTGAACTTTGGTAAACGCACATGTGCACTTTGCACCCTTTCATCAAGCCTCCAGCAGCCAGGGCTCTTCAGGTCTGCCTGCGGAGCTATCGCCCGGCCCCAATTCTTCCATAGCCTCCAAGATGGAGGAAGAAAGCGCCCTGCAAATCACCCTGAGGCGGGAGCTGGACATGGACAACAGGTGGTCCCCATTCAGATTTGCTGCGTGAAGGGATCCAGGTCTCTCCAATAACCCAACAGGGCTCCCAGGTTTCTATTATGGAAGGATTAGCTGGCCAGGCAGCCAATTTCCCTGCAGCTCTGCCTTAAAGGGGAATATTCTCCAAAGAGTAAGTTAGGGCTTGGAATAAGGCAGAAACCTGGTTGCTCTAAGAACCGGATACCATGACCAAGACTCTCTGGAACCTTGCCCTGTTCCAGATCCCTGGCTCCCGTGATCCATGCTGCACGCACATGCGCAGTACAAACCCCTTCAGTGGGCTTTGGCCTACTAAGTTCCTTAGGTGTGTGGCTCTAGGGCCCAGCCCCAAGAACCTGCATAACCTACATTGTGGAGGAAACCCAACCCCCCAAAGTCACATGGAAGCGATGGCTGAAAATGGGCAACAGTCAGTCCCCAGTTGGACATGCTTCCTGATGGGGATCCAAGGGTTCTCCAGCACCTAGGGCTTCCAAATGACTCTTACTGAGGGATACTCACGCCAGCCTGCCCAGACCTGCCCTGGCAAGACCGTGCAGTTTCCTGCAGCTCTGCCTTCAGGGGGAATGTGTACACGAGAGGGTTAGGGTTTGGGATTAAGCAGAGGCCTTGTACCCCCAATAGCCCCTCCTGTAACAAGTCCTCTCCAGACCCCGGCCCTGTTGCAGATCACTGGATCCCCTGAGCCGTGCTTGCTCAGGCCTGCACAGCACCGCCCCTTCATCAGGCATTGGGCAGCTGGAGGCCTCCAGGTCTTGGAGCTACAGCTGACCCCAACCTCTTGCATAGCCTCCAGGAGGAAGGGACCTACCCCCACAAGTCACTCTAAGGAGGCAACAGCAAAAGGGTGACTGTCACTCCTGTTAAATAACAAAAACTCAACGGAGTAAACTTAAAAGATCTAAGTGGCTTTATTGAATCAGCATCATCCCACCCAGCATATAGGGAGGAGCTCCAAGGAGCTGTACAAAATGAAAGGCTATAATAAGTGGGAGGGGGAAGGGAAGAGGAGAGTGCAGATTACCTCATCCTCCTTTCAGGACGGAAAGGGCCTATGTGCCAGATTACCTCATTAATGCTGACCAGAAAAGTCCAGACTGACAGGTTAAGACTACATTACTGGGGAAAGTTGAAATTGCCATTAGGTTAGGTCTTAAACCTTGGTCTAGTGATATGAGCTTAGCACAAGTGACTCCATTTTGAGCCTGTTGTTTCTTCTGTAGCAGTCCCCAGTTGGACTTGTTGCCTGATGGGTCCCAGGCTTCTCCAGCAACCAGGACTTCTAGGTGTCTCTTACAGAGGGATACCCTGGCCATTGCCCCTGGTCCCACCCTGGTAGGGGAATCAAGATTTCTCCTGCTCTGCCTTCAGTGGGCATACACCCATTTGGGTAGGTTAGGGCTTGGACTCAGGTGGACGCCTTGTTCCCCCAAGAGCCTACCCCTATGACCTGGCCACTCCTGTGACCCAGCCACGCCCACCCGACCCTTGCTCTGTTCCAGATCTCTGGCTCCCTCAAACTGCACTGTGCACACCTGCAAAACACACACTCCTTAGGCAGGCCTTGGGCAGCTGGGGCTGTCAAGGTCTGTAGAGCTAGGGCCCACCCCAATCACTTTCATAGCATCCAGGGGAGGAGGGAACCCAACACACATCAGCCTGAGGTGGCAGCTGCCAATGGTCGGGTGTCAGTTCCCACTAGAACTAGCTGCCAGTTGGAGCCCTGGGCTCCTGTGTCAACCAGGGGTCTCAAGTGTCTCTTACCGATGGCTATCCCCTTAGCCTGCCAGTCCCTGCCCTGGCAAGGCAGTGCATTGTCCTACAGCTCCGCCTGCAGGGGGAATATGGGCACTTGAATAGGTTAGGGATGGAATAGAATAGATGACTTCCTGTGTCTTGGCTTTGGCAGATCCTCGTCCTGTTCCCTGCTCTGGGATCCCCTGAACTGCTGCACTCCAGAAGCAGTATGCACCTTAAGCAGGCCTTGGGCAAGATCGAGTCTCTTACCCCCTGTAAACTTACAGGTCTCAACTGCATTGAAATTCAGGACAACTTAGATGATGGCGAAACAGAAAAAGAAAAGGTATCTGAGAGCTATCTCCGTTGCTCTGATTCTGGCTTCCTCTCTCTGGCCTTTTGGCATCTGCATACCATCTCTAGAGCCCCATGAATAGCTTTCAAACAAGCTGAAAACCTCATCTTCAGCAAGAACATGGCCTCTGCAGGTGTAACAGCCTCAGCTGAAACAGGCTGGCTTCTTAAAGGACTTTGATGGCACTCTTTAAAAAAGTCCTGTTGAAGTAGCAGCGTATGAGGGTGGGAGTGGGGAGCAGGGATGATGGGGTAGGTTCACTAAATTCTAAGGACCATTTGGTCTTTGGGGGACAGGACTCAGGTGTTCTGGACCCTAGCAGAGTGCTCTCGTCTTCACTGTCTCCTCTCTCCCCATTTGTCCTTTTCCTTCCTCTGGGATGCAGCTTGCAACAAGGTTGTGTCACGTGATGGGCTGAATCATCCACTCTCTGAAGGCTCTGCCTTAAAAGCAGACGGATTGTTCCTCCTGAGCTAATCCTTGTCGATTAGAAAGCTCCATCCTGACATCTGCCTGGGGTCCATCTATTATCTACAAGACACTCACTAATACTGCAGGCATGGATCAGAAGCTGGAGATCCCTAAAGCAGGCAGAATTACCTCCCGGAGAGCCAGCAACCTTTCAGGAAACCTTCACCTTTTAACTGTCAAGCGACCCAGAAAAAGGGCCTCAGAAAACCACAAGCTCTGTCTCCTTGCACACCTGCAGTATCGAATTGTCAGGCCCTAAGCATCAAGAGCAAAATTGCCTTGTATTCTCAGAGGTGTTTCATTCGTGATGGCTTGGTTCAGGGGTTTTCGTTTGTTTCTCTGTTTTGATTGTTTGCCTATCCTATTCAGAAGGCAGCTTCCATCCTGATGACGTTTCAGTTATCGCCATGGCTCCCTTTAAAACTGATAGTTTTGCATGGGTAGCCCTTTCTCTGAAAGGAAAATCTGCAGTATCACTTCTTTTTTTTAAGTTCTGCGTCGGAAGACAGCCAGGACGCAGTGAGGGGCCGTTGGTGAACCGGCGCTTTGCTGCCACCTAGTGTCGGCGTGCGAGATTGACGCGGTAAAGAAGCAGGGACAGCTAGCTAATGGCCGTGGGTGGATCTTCAGACGTTCGCAGTCAGTGGTCCACAGATGGAAGATTTGCCTGCCGGTTCTGGGCCTAATACGGCATGGCGATGGGGGTGACGTTTGTGCAGAGTGTTGGGTCACATGGTTGTTTCTGAACCGTTCAACTGCTAGGCCCTGACCACACACACCCACAGACAGAAAACGAGGCTGGCACTTGACCTCCTATCCCATCACCAGGGCAAGGTTGGTGTGACCAGCACCTTCCTCCACTAACAACAGAACTTTTCAGTTTCCCTCTGGTGAGTTCTCCCTCCCACTTAAATCCAGTAGCCTTCCCCACCCCGTGTCCTTCCCTGGTGAATAAGTGGAAAGACAGAAGAGAAGGAGGCAGAGAAACATAAGCAGTGTGATGTTCTCTGGGTTCCTCAGTCCCCTACAGAGAGAACGCTGAGCACTAAAACCAAGGCTGTTGAGGGAGAGAAAGTGATCTTGAGTCCATGCACTGAAATCTCCAGGAGATGCAAGCTATCACGGTGATACGAGTGACTTCTCACCAGGAAGGGCTGGAGAGGACCCTGCGAGTCAGCTAGAAACAAACACTCAGGAAAAAGAGCTTCAGGCTAATTTAATATGTCTGATGGTTGGTTGTGGTTCATCTGCAAGTTCAAAGCTGCAGTTGCAGCACCTGGTGTGTATTTATGTATGCCCCCATTTGGGAAAACTCACACAAGACTTCTTCACACCTTTAACAAAACTACTGCGAACTTCAACTAATCAGAAGGGTCAGGTACTAGAAGGTTGAATTCATTTTTCTAGTTAACTGAGAATTAATGAAGAAACTGCGTCTGTTATGCCAAGAAAATGGTTGCTGGTACATAGTTGCAACTCTCACACATCTGTGCTCTATTCAGTATTTCTGTTAACACAGAAAACTTTGAGACACGCTGATCAAATTTGATACAGCATAGAATGTGGAGGATTGATGGTGCATTATATGGCAAAATTCCATCCAAAAATACTTCAACAGGCTAGAATTCAACAGAATTCTCTTATAAGACATAAGACTAAAGTCCTGCAAGTAGGGTTTTTTTTTAGAGTTGACCACACAGATACAGGATGTACAAATTTGACTTAATAGCAGTCGATGTGGGGAAACCCAGGTGTTTTTAGTTGCCTGATACAGCTGCCCAAAATGGCAAAACAGCCTCAGGCAGCACTGATAGAGGTGTCAAAGATAAACAAAACCAGACACTAGTTAAAGGACAGATTTTAATCAGTAATATACTATTGCAATAGGGAAAAGAGTCCAGTGTGAATTTGACTCAACTTTGACTTGCACAGAGGTGACCAGGTGTTTTAAAGGGAGAATGAGGGAACAGGGAGGGAGGGGATGCGCAGGGACTCAGTAGAGTCAGGAAAGTGAAAAAAAACAGGAAGAGAGTTGATCCATGTGAAACCCATCTGGGTTTGCTAACTGGCGCTTACCGAAGTTAAACTCCAACATCCCACAGAGGCTGGGAAACAGAAACTCTATCTTCAGGTGTTGGCTGGAACAAACAGTCGATCCTTTGGCAGCCTTGTTTTCTTTGGCAGGTACTTTAGTGGAGCTAAAGTCATCCTAGGGATATGCCCCTGAGCTGTTAGAAATCATATTAGTGTTTCGTTTAAATCTTTATAGGCCAAAGTTAAGGCCTCGTTGAGAAAGGGCTCAGAGGAGTCCAGCTACAGTTTGGTCAAGGAGAGAATTTTTGTCAGAGGTAGTGTTTGGAGCAGAGAAGATAGGAGTTCTACTGATTACTGCAATGCTAGGATCATGCCTGCAGTGCTGCATTCCATTCTGCCCACCACAACACAAAACGGAAAGGGGACCAGGATCAAGAAAGTTCCAGAATCATGTCACATGGGGAAAATCTGAAGCTGCTGAGGATGTTTAGAATGGAAGACTCAGGAGAAAACTAAAGAGCTGTGGGAAAGGGGGAACAGAATTAAAAGCTTTCTGACAGAATTGTTTAAAACAATCAAGTAAACTGAATTGTGAGAAAATGGGGGTCCCACTGAAACCACGGGTCATCATCAGTTAAATCCATTACACCTGTAACCTGCCTTCACTGACCAAGGTCGTTTTAATTGTTGCTACAAAAAACTTGCATGTCCTCCAAACAACACTTAGCCTAAACAATAAGATGTTTGCCCCAGTTGTTTTCCAGAAGCTTGGAGTCACCTGTGTCTAGTTCGAGCTGAACCAGGTAAAACTGGATAGGACCACTGACCCTAAAACTGGACCTGCACAAGTGTCTAATGAATGACCTCGACGTCAGAGGGCCAAAAACTCTAGTACTAAATGCCACCATTTTTTAATGTGCATCCTATGAAGAAGCATACAACTCAGATATGCCTGCACAGAACACCACCTACCTCACCTTTTCCCTACCTCCAATCACCTTTTTCCAGGCCTAAGACCACCCTGCTTCTTTATTCCATAAATATCCCAAGCCCCTCACCTTCGGGGAGGCAGATCTGAGACTTGTTCTCCTATCACCTCACTTGGCTGCCTTGTAAATGAACTCTTTCTCGGCTGCAAACCTCGCTGTCTCAGTATTTGGTTTGCTGTGCATTGGGCAAATGGACCTGGCTCAGCAAAACCACCATAAATTGGGCTGGCCAAAAAGTTCACTAGGGTTTTTCGTAACATCGTACAGAAAAACCCAAATGAACTTTTTGGCCAACACAATAATTCACAGTCTCACCACTGTGAGAGATGTCATAGAAATAATTCCTATCCTGGACAGGACTGGTCACTCACACACACACACACACACACACACTAAAGTCTTTTCCTGGCTCAACTACTTAACCAGCTGTGTGAACTTAAGAAAACTTCTTAACCTCTCTGAGCTTGTTTCCTTTCCTATGAGAAAATAATGGTGCCCATGTCATAGAATGATTGTAAGAACGAAAGGATATAAAGCAGAAACAAATAAAAAAAATAATAAAATAAAATAAAATAAAAAAGAACTAAAAGAGATAACAAATGTACAGCATCTAATTTTTGGTACATTAGCAAGTGTTCAACAGATGTTACCTCTTACATCAACTCTGAGAGTTAATGATCTGAATTTCCCCATGAGCAATGGAGAGGAAAATATAACACAATGGGGCAGATCATAGACTCATGAGCCAGATTCCCTGGATATCATGCCCAATTCCACCACTTAAATAATTTAACTTCTGTTTCTCCATTTCCTCATCTGTAAAATAGGTATCATAACAGTCCTTACTTCATGGGTTTGTTGTGAGAATAAATGAGTTAATATATATAAAGTGCTTAGAAGAATACCTAGTATGTGTAAGTACTCTATAAAGTGGTTTGACCCACTGGATTAGTTAGGAATCTTTGGTGACAAGTACAGTCATTCCTCAGTATCCTGGGGGATTTGTTCCAGGACCACCCCCCTGCCCCTTGCAGATACCAAAATCCATGGATCCTCAAGTCGCTTATATAAAAGGGTATCGTATTTGCATATAACCTATGCACATTCTCCCGTATACTTTTAAATCATCTCTAGATTACTTGCAATACCTAATACAATGTAAATGCTGTGGAAATAGTTGCCAGAACATGGCAAATTCAAGTTTTGTTTTTTGGAAACTTCTGGAATTTTTCTCCCAGATATTTTCAATCCACAGTTGGTTGAATCTGAGGATGCGGACCCCACAGATACAGACAGCTGACTGCAAAAGAAACCAAAGCAAGCTGTATTGAGCTAAAAGAGGATTTTCGGGCTTCCCTGGTGGCACAGTGGTTGAGAATCTGCCTGCCAATGCAGGGGTCACTGGTTCGAGCCCTGGTCTGGGAAGATCCCACATGCCGCGGAGCAACCAGGCCCGTGAGCCACAACCACTGAGCCTGCGCGTCTGGAGCCTGTGCTCCGCAACAAGAGGCCGCAATAGTGAGAGGCCCGCGCACCTCGATGAAGAGTGGCCCCCGCTTGCCGCAACCAGAGAAAGCCCTCACACAGAATTGAAGACCCAACACAGTCAAAAATAAAAATAAATAAAAATACTAAAAGAGGATTTACGGCAAGGATTCAGGGAACTCTCCTGATGGTGGCTGATCTTCAGCAAGAGACTGGAACCAGAGCCTGAAAAGTCCATCCACCCTCATAGAGCTTAAATCTAGAGGGGAGACAGATATTAATCTTATACTCACACGTGTTTACTGTAAATTCTGGTAAGTGGGTGTGAGATAATATAACAGGGGACTGACCTCTTCAGGAGGACTGGGAAGGATTTCATGAGAAACTCAGTAAGGTGAAATGGTTCTCAACCAGCACAATACCATGCACCCATGACCACTGTGAAATCTGAGGGTGCTTTTGGTTGCCTCAGTGCCTGGGACCACTACTGAGCAGGGACTCTGTACGCCCTGCAAGGAGTAAACAGTCCCACGCAAAGAAGCACTGTGCTACCCAAAATGCCAATGTTGCCCCGATGAGAAACAACGTGTCATATCAAACTAGAGCAAGGCTGGCTTCCTTACTTCCATCATGGGCTTCCTCCTTCAGACCCAGCAACACGTGTGTTTCTGCCGCTCTGCTTTGTTTATTCTTCCCCATCTGGTTTATTTACTGAGTGTCCACTAACACTTTATTCTTTCCCAAAATGAACTTACAAAGTGTTAGAATTTGGGGGTGCCCGTCCCTCACCACCCATGCCTCTGGGTAATAATCCAGAGGAGTATAAATACGAAGAACAGGTAAGCAGATAAAGGTTGAAGGATTAGTAAAGTTGGGTGTAGCAAGCAGGTTTCAAAATAGAAGGAGGTACACTATGACAAAGATAGGTAGATAAGAGTGAAAGAGAGAGAGAGAGATTTGTCATAAAAATTTGACTTTGGGTAGTGTATATATGTCCATGCCTCTCTCTCGCTTTGTCACAGCTTACCCGTCCCCCTCCCCATATCCTCAAGTCCATTGTCTAGTAGGTCTGTGTCTTTATTCCTGTCTTACCCCTAGGTTCTTCATGACAAGTTTTTTTCTTAAATTCCATATATATGTGTTAGCATACGGTATTTGTCTTTCTCTTTCTGACTTACTTCACTCTGCATGACAGACTCTAGGTCCATCCACCTTGGGAGGGTGGGAGGGAGGGAGACGCAAGAGGGAAGAGATGTGGGAACATATGTATATGTATAACTGATTCACTTTGTTATGAAGCAGAAATTAACACACCATTGTAAAGCAATTATACTCCAATAAAGATGTAAAAAAAAAATCCAGAAACAATTGTCAGGTAGAGAAGGGAGAAATGAATTGGAAGCAAAAGTCCAAAGTTAGAAACATAACTAGGTCTTCAGGAAAACAGTGTCCATCTTTTGAAAATACTAAGTAAAAAGGAAGCAGGACAGTGAAGTTCTCAACAGCTGTGGATCTACCGCGTGGTCCTGGTATCGACTCCCCACTCCCTGTGCTGAGACATTAGAACACGCCCTGGACTTTTAGAACCTTCCCCTGGTCTGTAATGTGGACGTAAAAATAGGACCTGGGGTTAGAGGCAAGAGAGCAGGTGGTCAAGGGCCAAGCCCCTGGATCAGAAAGCTCTTCTTTGAGTCAAGATCACCCGCTTAATTATTTCAGTGCAACCGAAGGAATTTAGTCACCAATCTGAGCCACTTTTCTCATGTAAAGAGTAAAGTAAAACTAAGGAAGAACATGCATCATAAGGTGGGTGTGAACACCAGATGTGGATTTCATCGTGTATCAGGATTCTGGGACATAGTTGTCATTTACTATTAGTAGAAACCATTCTTATTGTAAATATTGTGTATGGTTTGTTTTCATGACCACTGGAAAGAAGGCGAGAGAGATAATAAAATGCAGAGTCAAGCACCTAAAAAAAATTTTTTTTTGACTGGATGAAATTGTGAGAACAGGTTAAGCAGTCTCTACAAGTCTGTCATCTTCACATCTCATACTGGAGCTCAAAGTCCTCAGGGCAGGCAGGTCGGAAGGGAAGTGGAGAACAGGGACAAGCTGGAAATCACAATTACGAGCCAGAGACCATGAAGATGGACTGAAACCAGTGTCAGTTTCAGTTCTTATTGCCTTGACACTGTGGCATGAGTGTCCTGCTGAAGCTAGGGCCCTTCATCATGGAACTAAGCCAAGCACCCAGCCCAGGACCCAGGGAAGTTGAAGGAGGGTCAGGCAGGATAGAGCAGATGCAGGTCCTTCCACTGCCTCACTCACCCAGGTCACCCAGTGGATAAGCAAAAACATCTGTGAGTTGCAAAGTGGCTGCTCTTTACCTCTGCCCATAAGAATCTCTCTCATGGCCTATCCTTACTAGAGATACATAGGAAAAGAAATTCTGGGAAATATGGTACAGTCTACCTAAATTCACACGTTACAAAGCCACCACATTGGGCTGGAGAATGCGTCTTAGACCTGAAGCCGAAACAAGGCACTTGTCTCAATGCAGACCTTGGGGCAGGTCTGGGCAGCCCTGGTCTAGAGAATGACAGTGAGGGCAGTGGCCTACCTCACATCCTGGTGGATGGCAGAATGGAGAGCTCTGGATGGGGGATTCAGGCTGCTTTGCCAACGCAGTGGCCTGCCCTGGGGTTTTTTCAGGAAGCTAATGAAGTTTAAGTTTTAGAGCCCTCACTTGCAAAAGCCCTTCCAAAGCCCTGGGGGCACTATCAATTTTGTACTCACACTTTTGTATTCCCCAACTTGTTCCGATTCAGGTACTACACAACTTGAGTCTGTCCTGCAACCTGTACTCTAGTTAACCTGGCCCAGGGGTGTCTGATGGTCACTGATCTCCCTAATAAGATGAACTATTTCTCCCCTCGTGGGGAAAAGCAAGTGAAGAGTGGAGAGGTGGCAGAATCTTTTTCCCCCAGAGCTCTTAGGGGAAAGAAATATTGCCTGAGTTTCATTCTTTAAGACAGATGATGGAACACTAAGGAAGGAGGGAAATAGTAACATTGTGTGAAGAAACCAGCCACCCTATGAGTTTGCTCGCAAACTCATTTCCTTTTCTTCATAGTCACAGATCTAGACATTTCCCATCCTCTCCTGTGGCCTGTGACAGATTTCTAATGGAATATGAGAGGAAGTGGTATGCACTATTTCCAGCTTTCACTAATAAGAACCATCTGTACACATCTGTCCATGTTCTTTCCCCTTCTGGCTGATGGGAAAGAAAGAAGACACCCACCCCCACTACCACCAAGGGAAACTCACTCGACAGTCTGTGTTAAAAATGGTGGAGCCGGGCTTCCCTGGTGGCACAGTGGTTGAGAGTCCGCCTGCCGATGCAGGGGACACGGGTTCGTGTCCCGGTCCGGGAAGATCCCACATGCCGCGGAGCGGCTGGGCCCGTGGGCCATGGCCGCTGAGCCTGCGCGTCCGGAGCCTGTGCTCCGCAACGGGAGAGGCCACAACAGTGAGAGGCCCGCGTACTGCAAAAAAAAAAAAAAAAAATGGTGGAGCCACAACATGGCGTCTTCCTACCAGGAAGCCACCTTAGAATGTCACAGGAGTGAAAACCAAAGTCTTATTGAATAAAATACTAAGATTCAGGGTTTTACTTGTTGCAGTATCTAAGATCCTTAACAAAGACACATACCTATATAATGTAATAAAGAAAATTAGATACATTTAAAATTAACCAGTTTTTTAAAATCAGAAATAGAGGTCATACAAACAATGTAGTATAGGAGGCTAAAGAGAGAAAGAACTGTTTGGTCATCAGAGGAAGCTCAATGGAGAAGATGGATTGTACGCTGGACATTATAAATTAGAGTTTTAAAAGGAAAAGGTGAAAGGAGATAGATCCACATGAAAAGAACAGTAAGCTGAAACTAAGATGTGAAAAGAATAATAGTGGACTGGTTGGAACATACATTTTATGTAAGAGAATAGTGGGAGATTAGACTGAAATAGTATGTTGATTCAATTCTGGAATGTTTTAAATGACAGGCTAAGGAATTTGAACTTTACGTTGCCAACAGTGAGTCATTGAAGGCTTTTTTTTTTTTTACATCTTTATTGGAGTATAATTGCTTTACAATGGTGTGTTAGTTTCTGCTTTATAAGCAGAGGGTTGACATATCCAGATAGAACTTTAGGAAGATGGTGCTGACAGCAATTGCAGGATGGCCTGGAAGGCAGAGAGGAGGACCCAGAGCCACAATCCAAGGACACGGTAACCAGTGTCTGATTGAGAGCAGTGTTCAGGACAATTCACCGTGAGTCTCCCTCATCTTAGTTTTTGCGATACTGTGAAAATGTGCTGTAAACTCCCAAGCACAATACAAATACCATGTATTAGTCTTATTATTACTAACATTATCAAATGAAAAAGACGGGATGAAATTGCAATAAGTCAATGTTTGCTGCTTAAGAAAGCAACCCACACAGAGAGTTGGATGGGTGGAGAGAGGGCAAAAGGTTACACTAATGGCTAAAGTGAGGTTTGGGAATTAATTTTTAAAACTGTCCCATTCTCCCCATTAGCATGAAAAATTCAGTCATCCACATCAGAACCAGTGGGAAGCATCTCATGAGGAGCTGAAGAGCTACGCAGAAAGAAATATACTGGGAAGTATTGGAAAGAAGACTCTACCATAAATAATGGTGAGTATATCTTTGGTGACCCTAAAATTTTACTTTAAGTACACCTTCAATGTTGCCTTCTCCTCCTAACTTCATTTATCCTCCACTCTTCACTTTTTAGATCCACAAGTTGCATCATAAAAGATACTGTGACCGGCAGCTTCATTAAAATTACAACTGATAGCACTTAGCCAGGATTGGAGGGAACAGCTCTAGACCTCTAAACCTAGCACATTACTGGAGGCCAAATGTTTTTTAAAGGACTTTCAATGTCCATACAGGATAAATTGGAGGGAGGGAGGATCAAATTTGTGTTTTCTTTTGTATTTGGATAAAAGCAAGAGGGAAGAATCACCCCAAGGGGCCATAGAACCAGGGAAATGCTTTTCTACTCTGCTACCTTTTAAGTGCATTGCACTGAAATATTTATGCTTGCTGCATTGCAAATATACAGAATCATATAAATGGTAAACTCATGACATTATTAATTTATCAGATATCTGTGGGCCTATGTCTCCAATAATCAAAGAGAGTCTTTAAACAATAAATAACTTTTTTAAAAATACCAAGGTAAAATAATGAAGTCAGCAGGAATGAATGGATACTTAATGAAGCACAGAAACATGAGGTCAAATAGAGGAAAGAGAGTTCAGTTCAGAAACACTCACTGAGCCTCTAGTGTATAACAGGTATTTGTGTTGGTTTCTAGAAATACAAAAATGAAGGAGACTCAACTGCTGTTCTTGGGAAGCTTCATCCAATGAGGTAGAAAGATGCCTAAAAAACTAAAACTGGGACTATGATAGAAACTATGACCTTCAAAAGTCTACACTGTCAACAAAAGAGTGACATTGGGAATGTTCACCAACCGGCATAGGAAAACTTACATGGAAGATCATCCATCCTTAAAAAAAATTTTAAAAGATCATCCATCCTTGTATGGGCTCTGGGTGAGAGAAAAAGTCTACCTTGATAGTTTAAACATTTGAACTGAGACACTGGATTTAGCATTGGTTCAAACATTGGAAACAAGAAAACCCCAAGTTTAAAAATCAACATCAAAATTGGGCCTGGACTGGCATGGCAGAGGGTTTTTCTCCAACATGGTTGCAAGAACATTTCCCAGGCCACAGGTTCTTCTTCCAGTTTGACTTTGGCACACCTACTATCAAAATGTAGAGTCCACCTTCCATCACCCTTGAATCTGGGTGGGTTGAGACTGTGACAGAAGTGATATTATATGACTTCCAAGGCTACGTCATAAAAGGCAAGACAGCTTTTTTTAATAGACTTTATTTATTAGACCAGTTTTAGGTTCACAGCATAATTGAGAAGATGGTACAGAGATTTCCCATATACCTCCTGCTTTTACACATGCAAGCCTCCCACCTTATCAACATCCCCCATCAGAATGGTACATTTGTTACAACTGTTGAACCTACATACACATCATTATCACCCAGAGTCCATAGTTTACATTAGAGCTCACACTTCATGTTGTATCTTCTATGGGTTTGAACAAATGTATGACATGTATCCTACATTACCGTATCATACAGAGGATTTTCACTGCCCTAAAAACCCTCCGTTCTCCTCCTAGGCATCCCCCTCCCCACCGATTCCCTGGCAACCGCTACTCTTTTTACTGCAAGATGGCTTTTTTCTGGCTCTCTTCGGGATGTTGGCTCTTAGAACTCGGCCACCATGCCAAGAGCTCAAGCAGTCACTTGAAGGGGCCACATGTAGGCATTCCAGCCAACAGTTCTGGCTGAGGTCCCAGCCAACAGCCAGCATCAATCACCAGACATGAACTTAAGAATCCTTCAGATGAGAAGCCTTATGAAGCCTTCAGATAAGAAGCCTTCAGCCCTTGGTTCCTCTCAGCTGAGGTTCCAGGTACCATGGAGCAGAGACCAACCATCCCTACTCTGCCCTTTTTGAATTTCTGTCTGACAGAAGCCATAAGCATTATAAATCATTGTTGTTTGTACCACTATGGAATATATGCCTGACAGGAGACAATTTCCATTTCGACTAGGTGTCAATGATCATTGAGTTCTCCTCTTAGAGGTTTACACCTCTGATGATGGGATAAAATTTCCACACAGCAGCTTCCTGGTCTGTACATTTCAGTCATGTTTCTCTTCCGTTACCCAAACTCCTCTAGTGCCAGGTGCCACAGGGCATGTTTGTGTCACAGTGCAATCTCTGGCACTGCGTTTTCATGTCATGACCAGTAGGAGTCTCCCTGGATGCCACTTTTTGCAGGATTGATGGGAGGCCAACAATAGCATGGAAATGACTGAGAACCCTGTATATATATTTCACTAAATCCAAACTATTAAATGTATTTCCAAATTCAATTTCCTTTTAGTCAGATTCCAAAAATGCCCAACACCACCCAATACAAAGAGAAGTGTTACAGAAGGAGATGGGAAGAAAAATTGGACTTAACCAGATGGTATAAAAATATCTTAGATTTGCAAATTTTACAAAAATATGTGATCATATGAACATATTGCTGTGTCCCTTCCCACAGCATTCATTGGAAGAGGCTTATACAAGCATGGGGCCCTAAAGCTAAGTTTCATTAGCTTTCACTAGATCCACCTCCGCTAGCAAACAAATATCATTCAAAACCTGTACAGAGAAACAAACTACTCATAAGAATTATGGGCACAAGAAATAAAGAGGCTTTTCACTGAAGAAAAGCTCAAATGGCCATAATACTATGATAAGATATTCAACCTCAGCAAAGATGGAAATTAAAACAACAAGATAAAATTTTGGACCATTCAAATCAAAAAATATTAATAGCTCAGTAAAACAGGGTGTTAGCAAAGTTGGAAACATATATTACTACTGAGATCGTAAACTGACACAACCAGTTTAGAGAACAATTTAACATCACTGTTGATAACAGAAAACAAGTGAAAATTAACTGTCCTAAGTAGGGGCATGACAAACTAAGATTTGGTCATAAAATGGAAAACTAATAAATGATGACATAACAATTAAAATGAATTAACTGTAACTAGGTTTATAAATGTGGATATATTTTTAAATAATTTGTTAAATTGCTTAAAAATGTGCCAAAATGACTTGTAGAGGTTGATATCATTTACCTATAATATAAGATATATAAAATAATTTTGTGTATTAGTTATGGATTCATATACGTTAGGAGATTTACAAGAGCATACATGGGAGTGATATACGTCAACTTCAAGATTGTCAAGTACTGTGAAGGATCTAAGAATTTGCCCTCCTTCTAAACTAACAAGTTAGCTTGCCAGTTTTATGGATGCTGGCAAAAGACACGAGATTCCTGGGTCAGAGACAAAGAATGTCATCACTCACGGCAGAGCAGGCAGCACGCACTTGATGTTTGCATCAGTTCCCCTTGCCTCGCAAGTCTCACAAGGGTGTTGCTGAGTGGCCCAGGTGGAGACCATACACACAGTGGGTTTCTCTCATAGCTGAGGAACCCCCAAGCTTTTATGATGAACTGTAAGAAAACTTGAACCCTGGAGGGAGACACTCTCTTTATTGTACCAGATAGTAAACAAAGCTGCCCTCTACTCGTAGGGAGAAAGCATCTCCATCTTCTAAGATTGTTCACTCTACAAACAACCTTGAAAAGATAGTCTGGAACAAAATCTGTCAGTGCTTCTGCTCACAAGATGTGCAGAAACATGAGCAATGTCTCTGAAAAGTTATTTCAGGGAAAGAAAGGTGGGGAAATATATTGGAGTGTGAAGCTTCAGTATCTGTAATATTGTTTTTTTAATAAAAGGGAAAACCCTTTCCTAATTTAACATAAGAAAAAATTTAAAAGAATGATTTGAAGTAGATATGGCAAATGTGAACATCTACTTAATATTGTTGGTGGGGATGTATATTTCTGCTATCTTATTATCTGTAATTTTCTGAATGTTTAACATATTTAAAATATTCCTTTTTAAACATGAAATTAATTGGAGCCAGGTGCTTCTAGCTGCTCCCATCTATATTCACACAGGCCATTTTATGGGGCTGTTCTCAGAATCTTCTCTCCTTTGGCCAAGGGAGCCTCCATTCCTGGCTTCCTGTCTTTGACACCAAAACTCAGAGAGGAGACTACAGTTGGTCTTTGGATACACAGAAGATTCACCTATATTTCAAAAGAAGTTCTGACTCAGTCTTCCTTGGAAAAGCAAACAGCTAACTGAGGTATTTTCCTCAGTGAGGGTAAAGGGCAGAGGGTCTATTACTGTGGTTTCCATTTCTGGCTAAATGAGGGTAATGGCAGTGGGATCGAGAAAAGGAGGTGGTACAGTTGAACCAAAAAGTATTCCTGAGGTGGCATAGACCAAGTTTATTGGCTAATCAGACGTGGCAGACGAAAGAGAGCAATTCTCTGATAACTGACAGGGCTCTTGTACCTGAGTCAATAGTGATGTCATTCATCTAAACAGGGAATATATTGAAAGAGAAGTTATTAACTTCAGGCTTACATGTGTTGACATTGAGGCACTCATAGGACACAGAAGTGGAGATGTCCTGTAGGCCATAGCACATATAGGTCTGGAACCAAAAGAAGAGGCCCAGTCTCAAGAATTTATGAGTCATTGGCACATGCATTGAAAGCTGAAGCCATGGGCTGAGCATATCACTCAACAAGCAGTAGGTCTTAACTTTGGAGAGTGATGGATCCTATTGGAAATCTAATGAAAGCTATGGATCCCTTACTTTTACACCATCCCCATCAAACTTACCCTATGAGCATATACATACATTTCTGCCTACACCAAAGCCCTTGCTTATGGAGTTGCTGGTACCCCAGGTTTCTGTATATTTGTTAAATGAATTAAGGGCATTCAAGAAAGTGCCCTTATCTTACCTATGGTGTAACTCTTCAGGACTCATAGGGCACTAGCCCTACACAGCATGAGACCAGGGCATTGGAAGAAGGTTGTGTTTTCTCTACTTCCATTTCCCTCCCTACGTAAACCCACTAATGGGGTTCCCGCCTCTTAAACAACAGTCTAATGATTGATCCTGGGCAGTTTCATTATCACAAGCCCAGGGCCTCTGTTGGACTGCCTGGGGTCTGAACTGGTAAATAAATCCTATGCCTGTGGTTGTGAGTGCTGTGACCCTGCAGGACTCACCAGCTGCTTCCTGATTGGTTACGTGAAATCTCACCAACTCTGGGCCATGCTACAAGTCTGGAGTTTTGCAACAAGTTGGAGAGAAGAAAATCTAAAGATGGCATGCAGCGTTTCTAGGTCTCAGACCATATCAAGCACTTGGCAGGGAGACACTCGCTCGAGCTAGGACAGGTGAACAGAGTTGTCTGTAACGAAACAAGCAGCCGCTTTTACTGTCTCCAGTACTTCCAGCTGCTCTAAGCAGCAGCCTTACTCCCTTCTGTAAATAGTGTGCTAAGTAATAGACCCACCTACAGGATGCTGAGAAAACTGCAGCAGTAGGAATTTAAGGTCACAAAGGAGGGCTCATCTGTTAGCTTCTCTACTTCTCTGCTCATCTCCGCCCTATTCCTTTTGAGAAAAATATTCACTTCTTATATGCTCAAAATGGCAGGATTCTTTACTCCCACTGTCAAGCCCACAATTACATGTTCCACGATGGAGGTTGACCAACTCATCCTGAGCAAACCCATGCTGTCTGGTTTCAAAATGAAGATCCCACATTCCAGGGAGGTCCTCAGTCCCAAGCAAACCAGGGTGGTCACCTTCCATGTTTGCCACTTCTATTTCCCAAGGACTCACTGACTTCCCTCTGGGACAAGAAGTTATCATTGGTGCCCTGTATCTCATCCTCCCTGCTGGGAGAGAAATTTATGGCCTCATCCTACTCATGGACTTCCTGGCAGCAGACTTATCAAACAGTGGCATAACTGTGCCCCCAGTTTGAAGTCTAGTCATTATAAAGGATTATAAAATCTTCTTCATCTATTTCATCACATTTGTGAATTTTAAAAATGCAAACTTAGTCCATCACTTCTGAATTACTTTTGTCAGTGCTTTGACTACAGCACATTTTTTTCGATGTCAATACGTCTACTTTATAAAATCTATCCAAAATCAATGCCCTCTTTTTAATGACAATCAATATTTTTGAGACTTCATTAGACTTTGAGGTCACATCTCCATTAATAATCCAAACTATAATAGATTCATACCTATATTCTACTTACTCCAGGAATTTCAGTCTTTTGCCAGACTCTGTCCCAAAAAGCTTTTGACAATCCCCTAGAGATGATTCCCTGTCACCCAGTCCTTCCTGGAGGACAGCAATCGGCCAGAAGCACCCCTGGTCCTCGCTTGCCCCTGAGGCCCTTCTCATATCACAGTGTCCTTACCTCCTGCTTCTCTACTCCCTACCGCCAGCCTCCCCACAAGCATGAGCACAGATCCCTTCCTTAATTGCCACAGTAGTCCTAGAGACCTGGAATATATTTGATAAGAAACCAAGAGGAAGCACAAGCAGAGCAAATAACTGCTCCTACTAGGTCCACTCTCAGTACAGTGGGGATATCGCATTGTGGATGGGAGCATGGTAGGGAGACCTACCATCATATGGTCTGAATTCCACCCTTTAGTAGTTGTGTGATATTGGGAAACCCATCTAAGCTCTCCAAGCCTGTTTCCTCATCTATAAAGAGGGGATAATGATAACATCTATCCAACATGAAAACTGGTACACAAATGTTCATAGCATCATTATTCATAATAGCCAAAAAGTAGAAACAACCCAAACGTCCATCAACAACTGAAAGGGTAGACAAATGGGGGTATATAGTGGAATATTACTTGGAACAAAAAGGTATGAAGTACTGATTCATGCTACAACATTGATGGACCTCAAGAACAATAGGCTAAGTGAAAGAAGCCAGTCACCAGGGACCATATCTTACCTGATTCCATTTAAATTAAATGTCTAGAAATCTATACAGAAAGAAAGTAGATTAGTGTTTGCCTAGGGCTAGGGATGGAAGGGAGCAGGAAGAAAATGGAAAGTGACTACTAATGAGCACAAGGTTTCTTTTTATTTTATTGGAGTATAGTTGCTTGACAATATTGTGTTAGTTTATACTATACAGCAAAATGAATCAGCTATACGTATACACATATCCCCTCTTTTTTGGCTTTCCTTCTCATTTAGGTCACTACAGAGCACTGAGTAGAGTTCCCTGTACCATACAGTAGGTTCTCATTAGTTATCTATCTTATACATAGTATCAATAGTGTGTATATGTCAATCCCAATCTCCCAATTCATCCCCTCCCCCCTTGGTATCCATAGTTTGTTCCCTATGTCTGTGTCTCTATTTCTGCTTTGTAAATAAGATTGTCTATATTTTTTCAGATTCCACACATATGTGTTAGTATACGATATTTGTTTTTCTCTTTCTGACATACTTTACTCTGTATGACAGGCTCTAGGTCCATCCACATCTCTACAAATGACCCAATTTCATTCATTTTTATGGCTGAGTAATATTCCATTGTATATATGTATCACATCTTCTTTATCCATTCCTCTGTTGATGGGCATTTAAGTTGTTTCCATGTCCTGGTTATTGTAAACAGGGGCACAAGGTTTCTTTGTGGAATAATTAAAATATTCTAAAATTAGATTATGATGATGGTTACACAACTCTATAAATAGAAAACCAATGAATTGTATGCTTTAAATAGGTAAATTTTATGATATGTAATTGGTTCATCATAAAGCTACTTAAAAATTAATAGAACCTACCTTGTAAGCTTATTGTAAGAGTTAAATTAGATAATGCATGTAAAGTGCTTAGCACAGTGCCTGGCACATATTAAGTGCTCAGTAAATGTTAGCAGTTATGGGCTTCCCTGGTGGTGCAGTGGTTGAGAGTCTGCCTACCGATGCAAGGGATGCGGGTTCGTGCCCCAGTCTGGGAGGATCCCACATGCCGCGGAGCGGCTGGGCCCGTGAGCCATGGCCGCTGAGCCTGCGCGTCCGGAGCCTGTGCTCCACAGCGGGAGAGGCCACAGCGGTGAGAGGCCCGCGTACCGCAAAAAAAAAAAAAAAAAATGTTAGCAGTTATGATTAGCACACAGCAGTCCAACTCAAGACATTTCAGAGAGTCATTCTTAAATGGGACGGAGTGTAAACTAACATCGACAGCTGTGGGTAGGTTGTGCTGCAACAAGCCTGCCCAGTTTCTCTTTGGTTTGTTTGTTTGTGTTTACCATCCACCTCTTCCCCCAGGTAAGATGAAGGTCACGGCTTTATGAGCCGCTCCCCTCATCCATCATGGTGTGCTTTCATCAGCATCTGTAAGCAACACTTTAATAAAAGAGAGAAAGGAAAGAATGAAAGAGAGGGAAGAAGGAAGGAGGGAAAGTGAAAGAATCAAAGGAAAGAAGCAAGGTAGGAGGGAAAGCAGGATGGACAGAGGAACCTCCAAGGAAGCATGATAAGACTCCAGGTGAGAGGAGGTTAACAATATACAGACCAAAAACAAACCAAAAAAGTTCTGCCAAAGAGATATGATCTTACAGAGACAAAAACTTAACAAAAATATACACAAACAAACATGTTGCTTCCCCATCTAAATAATGCTAAGGATTATTTCTATAAATCCTGTGTTAATGTCTATGGAGTCCAACCATGTGCCAGGCACACGTGCAGGGTATTCGAGATATATCAGTGGAAAACAGTTTTTGTCCTCAAGTATAACCGAGACAATCACCCACCCTGGAACAGCAAAATAAATCATTTCTTTAATTTAAATCTCTAACTAGAGTGACTGTCAACATCTGCCAGCTCAAGTTAATAGAATTCATAGGGGTGTCCTCACTTGTCTCATGACTGTCTGTGGTGTGGCCCTGGACGCTCCTTCCCCAAGTATCCCACTCAGCAGTTTCAGCCCAGGCCCCAAACGTGGAAGCGCTTGAGGATCAACTCTTTCAACTCACACACCAGCCATTTTTCTCAGTACATACGAGTGTCCAGGTGGCTGCAGGAGTCCACATGGGGTCCAGAAGCATCTTTTACCTTTGATGGCTCTTGTGTAGAAACCAATCGTCCATTCAAGCCATCCCTCCCATTTGGTGCATTTTGTCTTAGAGGTCACACTATACTTTTCCTGCTGCTCAACCTTGGTCTGGGCTATCCCAGGCTACCCAATATATTTCACTAAATGTGAACCACAAAGAGAGAGTTAAGATCTGAATCCCTTTCCTTCTAAGACATCGATACATTCCTAACTACCTTTTTTTTTTTTTTTTTGCGGTACGCGGGCCTCTCACTGTTGTGGCCTCTCCCATCGTGGAGCACAGGCTCCGGACGCGCAGGCTCAGCGGCCATGGCTCACAGGCCCAGCCGCTCCACGGCATGTGGGATCTTCCCGGACCGGGGCACGGACCCGTGTCCCCTGCATCGGCAGGCGGACTCTCAACCACTGCACCACCAGGGAAGCCCCCTAACTACCTTTGTCCAATTTCTGCTCAACAACCTCCAAGCTCCACGTCATCCAATGGGTATGTGGGAGGGAAACCGCAGCTCCTCCTCTGGAACCAGCCGTGGTTCACCTGAAACTCCCTGTTATGCCCCTTCCCACAACCCTGCTCCCCAAAAGTGCTCTTCTAGGACAGAGTGAGTCTGCGCCACAGGTTATTAACTTCTCCCGTAGGAACAGGAAACTAACTCCCCGCTAAATAGATACCCAGGTACATACACGTGCATGTAAACACACACTCAGTTACTCCCACGAGGCACTGCAAGTCAGAGCGGTCACGAGCAGAAAAAGTGAATTTCAGATTTTTCCATGTTGAGAACAAGAATGTGACCAACGTCTCACTCCAGTCCCAGGCTGATTCTATCCAAGTCTTAACATGGGCCTGACAAGTTGTGCTGACCTCCAGGTCTCCCAGATTCCAGTTTTCTCTCGGTTGCCTGGGGTCCCCACCGCTACTCTTCCTACACCCTCGTGCCTGTGAGAACAGCGGAAGAGGGAGGGGCTTCTGTGCCTTCTCTTTTGGGATCACAGGCAGTTCCCTCGTTAATGATTCCTAGATTGACTCTCCGAGGACCAGAGGGCAGGTTTTTTCCACAGAGGGCTGGCGTCTCTACAATATTTTATTTGTTCCACATAAATAGTGCCCCAGGGATGTTCCCCCGGCTCTCAGAGGCTACAGCAAGGACAAGGAAAAACAAGCTCGGGTGCTGCGTTGGTTAGTTTAATGTGTAACTTGGCTAGGTTGAAGGTATTCTGTAGATGTGGCTAACATCATCTACAATCAATCGACTTTAAATAAAAGTGATTATCCTCGGTGATGTGGATGAACCTCATCCAATCAGTTGAAAGTTCCTAAGAACAAAAGTGAAGTTTCCTTGAGGAAGGAGAAATTCCACCTGTGGACCGTGGTGTCCACACCTGCTTGAGCTTGCCTACAGAGTTCAAGTTTGCCTAACTCCCCCACAAGTGCATACGCCAATTCCTTGCAGCCAGTCCGTCCACACATACACATATACATATACGATTTACTGGTTTTGTTTCTCCAGTAGAACCCAGAGCGTTGCAGATGCCTCATAGTCTTTGTAAAATCTGCTACTACAGAATACTGTTTTATAGATGTGGAAACTGAAGTCCAGTAAGGTGTAGTAACTTGCTCAATGCCAAGGTGAGCTAACTTGCTCAATGCCAGTGGCAGAACTGACATGTAAATTTCTGGTTTCTTCCTCTGTGCCCATTGCTCTCAATGCTCTTTCCTCTGTAGTTTTTAGACTGTCATCCATGAGGAGTGACACTGTATTGGTCTGCAAGATCTTCACTACAGAGAATCCCTAATTTTTATAGCATTAAACATCAAAATCTTCTGCACAGGCCCAAACACCTACCTGTCAATGCCAAAAGCCCTACTGAGCTGCAGTGTCAAAGGCAGCCTATTGCTCCCAATCCAATTCCAGGTATTTGGTGGGTCTTGACACAGTAATTTAGAAATTAGGAGTTGGCTACCTGCTCACTTACCATGTCTGTCCCTGCTCCTCTCTGCCATCACCACCACTGCAGAGGAGTGAGAAGCAGTGGGTCTTTGAAAAAAAAATGATTGCTATAAAATGCCTTCCATATCTGCTGATTTTCTCCTCCCTCTGCCCTGCCACATATACTCTATGCTCTCTTATTGTCTCTTGGCTGACAAACATCAGCGAATTTTTATACGGTCATCAATAGTCTCTTCACCTCAGTAAGTCAGAAAGAGACAGACAAATACCATATGATATCACTTATATGTAGAATCTAAAATATAACACAAATGAACTTCTCTACAAAAGAGAAACAGACTCACAGACATAGAGAACAGACCTGTGTTTGCCAAGGGGGAGGGGGAGGGGGGAGGAAAAGATTGGGAGTTTGGGGTTAGCAGATGCAAACTATTATATATAGAATGGATAAACAACAAGGTCTGATTATATGAGCATAGGGAACTGTATCCAGTATCCTGTGATAAACCAAAATGGAAAAGAATATGAAAAAGTCTGTATGTATATGTATAACTGAATCACTTTGCTGTACAGCAGAAATTAACACAACATTGTAAATCAACTATACTTCAATGAGAGAAATTTTTTTAAATAGTAATAATCTCTTCACCTCAGTAAAACTTACCTCTGATGTCCTTCTCTCAGGAACTCAATTACTAGCTAAATAATTTGATAATTTATATTGCCTGTGGTAATGCAGGCAACAAGTAAGTCAAACAGCGATTCTTCACAGATAATATTTACACAGTACAATGATTTTTCTTGTCTCAACCCAAAAGAAACACAAACTGGAAAAATAAGTTGGGGTAGGTCAGGCATCAGGAGATAAAAAGTCTTAGGGGATCCTAAGTCAGTGCCTTTCAAATCCTGTCGCATACACTGTGACCTACCCCATTCATGGGTAATGTTAAACCAGTGTTTTCTCATCCCTAAACTGAATGGACAGCAATAAACGCTTTCTAAAGTCCTTGTAACAAAACAGTCCTTTAACTGCTAGAAGTGTTCAGAGGTTGAATTTACTATGCTGCATTCTGGTGTAATTGTCTTGTGGAGGTGGGGAAAAAGTGAGAATCTACTACAAGAAGGTACATGTTGCCTCTGCCAGTCATCCAGAGAGAAGGTGGGAAACCTCAGAAAATAAACTCCTACGTTTTTCCGGGCATCAGTCTCTTGGTTTGAACATCAAAGAATCGAATTAATATACTGAGGGTATTTCTACTAAAAGCTGAAAAGATGATCTGAATGGAGGGCTAGATGGGAGGTAGACAGAGTGCCAGAGATAGAGTTCCTACTATTTGATTCCATTTATATGAAGGTCAAGAACAGGTTAAACTAACATGCAGTGATAGTGGTCAGAGTAGTATTTATCTTGGGGGCGAGTATTGCCTGGGAAGGGGCACACGGAGCCCTCTAGGGTGCTGGAAATATTCTATATTTTGATCTTATTAGGAGTTTTACAAGTATGTACATATGTAAACATTCATCAAGCTTTAAGCTTTAAACATTAAGATGTGTGGGCTTCCTATCATATATGTCCATCTCAATACAAATAAAAATGTTAAAATCGATGCTAGTAAATTGAAGATGATTCACTTGAAAACCAAGTTATGTAGATGTATATAATATAATCCTTTCTGTTATCGAGTTTCCCTCTATAAGCCTCTAGAAAAAAGACAGTACAACTTGGCTGGTGCATCCAAGTGGGGTGATCATGGGTCCACAGCTGAGGCAGTGATAGAGCCCATTGCAGTGGAGACTGTAGTGATTTTGAGAGATTCCCCAGGAATCTAGAAGCTGCAAAATCTAACTGCCCCTCTCACAGAATATTCTTCCTCCATTGCCAACTGAGGAGGATCTGGGTTCACTTTGGTAACAGTGGTTTTCCTTGCAGCCCCTTCTGTATTTTTGTAATCATGATCCAAGATCCTAACCACAGCCTGAGAACCAAGATGTCGGTGGTGTTGCCAGGCAGACACGCTGACCTGCAGATGGAGGTGATTAGAACACACACACTAGGACCCAGCCACATTACGGAGGTGACCTCCACTAGTCAACTAAGAAAGAGCTGCATTTGCCCGAGTAGCTGTGTAACTAGTGCTTAGCACAGAATCCAGCCAGTACAGATCTGCAGAAACCATGTGTTGGATGCCCCAATGGGAGAAACTTCACTTAAAAGGAGCGTCTCAGTCCCTTTTCTAGGCGAGACTAGTCACATGTACTAATGAAGCTTGCTACTTGCCACAACTTTTAACCACTGGCCTTAACAGGTATTTCCAATTCCATTTTGTTTACGATAAATGCAAGCTCCACTTTTTCCATTTTTAAAGCATCTTCACCGGCCTAACATAGCCTGTAACATAGTGAGGCTTGGAATTCATGAGCCTGTGTGTGTTTGCCCATGTTGGGTGGCTTGTTCATCCCATAGCAGATGGGACCCTGGCAGCGAGTCCATCCAAACCAACCAGCTCGGCAGGATGGAGTATGGGCCTGGCAGCCACCACTGCAGATGTAGCGAGCAGGTGGAGGGGAGGTAGTTCCCCCAAGTGTGGGAGGTGGGGTGGGAATTTGTACCCAGAAGGTTGGGGTACATGGCAGACATCGTGGCTGTCTCTACAGCGACGGTAATGGGAAGGGTTTGGAATCTTCAGACCCCAGAGGCTCTTCCCTTATGCCTTTTCCAGCACTGCATACACCTTCCCTGACCTCTGCTCCCGGAAGCCCATATTCTGTTTACCATCCTGGCCAGGAGCCAATGAGTGGTTCAATGAGTGGAGAAAATAAAAGGGAGGGAGTTGAAACAAGTGCCACTGGGATGTCCCAGTTGCCCTTCCCCAACTTTGAATAACCTACAGTTCCATAAAACAGGACTAATAGTCTTCACAAATGTGACATGCTATTATTCACCCAAAGTTATTCCGGTCTTGGGGAAACGTGGCAAACACCTACCAGACTTCAGATATCTTTTATTGAGTTTTTTTCTTAATAACCCAGTGTTCTCACTCTCCTCATATCACACCTCCCCACCCCTTCATCCCAGGTCTAGGAGGTGCCAAAGGGAATGAGCAGTGGCTGCAAACTCCTGGCCTAAATCCGGTGGGCAGAGGTGTTGGGTGATAAGTGGACAGGACACGGGGGAGCCACGGAGATGCCGTGAGGTCCCACAAGGGGAGACACTTTCAAATAGACCAGGCCTTCAGGAGAGTTCAATCTCTACCACCTGGCTAAAGGAATTGTATTAACTCTTTCTATCCAAGTGGGATTTAAATTTCTTTTAAATGTCATGTGATAGAAGAGGTGTAGAAGCCTAAAACTCTGAAGTGGCACCATTTTTGAGTCAGATAAAGAAGATGCTTGAGCAAGGAAAGGATGTAAAAGGCTTCAAAGTCTGTCTAATATGTCAGAGACTCTATCATTTATTAAACTGACTTAAGCAATTCATCACAAATTAGCCCTGGACAATCTGGAGAAAACACCAGAAAGTATATGACTCTAGCTGCATGGCTAACACCAAATAGAGATCCTCCATGTGGAACCAGCTATCATGTTGTGTTTAAAAATTATCACAGGTTCCAAACTGAGCATCCAGTAAGACTGATAAGGTATAATCACCCCAAACTCAGCTAACACTTACATTATTGCTTCACAGAGGCCCCAATTCACCTGAGCAATATAAATGAAGAAAGGAAGGAGGTTATTGGCTTCTTTCTGCTCTGTGCCTCTGGGCCACATCTTCTGGCTCCTCCAGGCTGGGGGGAGGCGCAGGAAGGTGAGACTAAACGTAGGTTTTCATAGACCTAATTGTACTTGCTAAGCACTTAGGTGTGTGACCAATCACTGCAGTGACTGGTGAAGAGGCCTAAACTTCTAACTTACCAAAATACCATCCTGCAGAAATGCTAGTATATTCATATCTTAATGGCCTCTAATGATATCGCAGAGGGACCAGGGAACCAAAAACAGTCCTGCCTCAGGGAGCTTTTCAAAGAGCAGTCATGTAGGTACATTGTGCCTTGGTCACTCGCACACCAGTTAGGGACCCAGAGCTCTGGCCAGGCAACCCTAAGTGTGGTCAAGTGACTTCCCAGGATATCATGTGTTGGGACTGGCATCATTTCTAGAGATCCAGGTCCAAAAATGGAATGGCACCAAAAGATCAGGGTAACCACAACATGTTAAAAGACCCTTCTCTGCAGAAAGAACCATAGACTCAATGGGACGTCCCAGGCTAAGGCTTGGCCTGCGTGGGTTTGCATGGGCTCCACTGATGGAATAGTGGTGGGAGCGGCTGAGCCATTGCTAAGCTCCGAGTGGACCCTCAGACTCCCTCAGGGATGACCCAAGAAGGCCACCCATTAGTGCAGTGTGATGTTGATGATGGGAGAACCTCCCATCATCACCCAGGTCTGGAAACCTCACTCCTGTGGCGATCAGCATGTTCAGTGGTGGATAGAAAAGGAAAAGGAAAACCAGTGAAACCATGATTCTGCTCATTGACTACAGCAATGGCCTAGGCTGGGGCAGAGGTTGAAACTCTTATCTGATGAGGTTCCTGGAGTATTTATCATTCTCTTTCTCTATTCCAGGCAATCTGTTTCCAAATTTGGCTCTGAGGTCATTGTCTGGAGCACTTGTACGAAATGCAGATTCCTGGACTCCAGCCCCAAAGATTCTGACCCCAGAGGTATGCAGCATGCCCAGGAATCTGTTTCTAACAGGTGTTCCAGGTGATCCCGGCACAGGGGATCCAAGGCCCAGTGTTTGGGAATAACCGCTCTAGTCCACACTGACTCCTTATATCATCAATCACTGAGAACAGGCTGCATCTCATATGTAACACCAAGCACGTCCCCGGGATCCCACTCCGACCTGCTGCTCTGTCTGAGGACATGTGTCTCTGAGCTCTGCCCCCTAGTGAGCTCCATAACTGTCCATTTAGCACATGCACTTCACACCCACTCAACTCAACCAGTGTTTATTGGGCACCTACTATAGGCAAGGCACAGAACCAGATGCTGCTATGGGGAACAGAGACAAGAAGGCTGGGCCTCACCCTCGAGGGGCTCACAGTCTAGTGGGAGAGAGACACACGCACAGGTACTAAAAATACAAGGCAGAATGAGGTGAGTTCTAGAACAGAGGCAAAACCAGTGGGAGGTCAGGGAGCCCAGCAGATCGGATGCTTGATGCAGTGGGCGGTGCTCTGGCCAGTCCCTGGGAGATGGGCAGGATTCGTACAGGTAGGACTGAACAGAGAAGGATATTTCAGGTACAGGAGTAGGTATAGAGCTGGGAGAGTACACTGAATGTTCAAAAGACAGGGGAAGAATGTATGCCTTGACTGAAATATATGATGCTAAAGGGAAAACGGGTAGCTAAAGCTGGAAAAGTGGTTTGAGGGCAGATGGCAGAGGAGATCGACTTCAATCAGTAGACAATGGTGAGCCATCGAAGGTTTCTAAGCCAGGGAGTGACATGATCTCAGTTCCTCAATTCTCAGTGCTGTAATATGTGATTAGCTCTATTTTTGTTAACTTCACTCCATGGACTTACACCCTTTCTTGGTCTCAAAGCAGAAGCTCTGTGGCCACACATACTCTCAGGGCTGCACAAAGCTCCAAAGCAGTGGCCTTAGGCTAAGTAAATTTTGAGCTCACTTAACAGCCTTGCACCACCTCCACAGAACAAGAAGGACAGCCTTCTAGAATCACTTGACAGTAAGGGGCAGGGCACAAGGAAAATACTCAACGATCTTTTGTTGCCTAAGCATAGCACGGATAAGTTGCAGAGAAAATGGGAGCACAAAAAGAAAATGGTGGAGAGATGCAGGTGACAAAATTAGCATCATCCAAACTAAACCACCTCCATGTAGGTTTCTGGTATAACCCCGTTCACTGGGTGGGGAGACTCTGCAGTCTGACTCACTGGGATTAGTAGGTGAGACTTCTAAGAGCTCTACACCTAGCAGGTTCTCTGCTGACAACTTTCCTATCCTTAACTATCCAGTGAGGAGGGAGTCTGGCGCCCACCCCCACCCGGGCTACCACAGCCTGGGAAGGGATGCGAGGTCACTGTTGTCCAGGTAGACACAGCGATGCTGGTCAGCGAGGGCTCCCCCAGAACCTCCACACCAGCCGAAGCAGGTGCCTGGGTGGAGAGGGGCGAAGTCACAGCTGGATTACCCAGGAGAAACGCTCCCGGGGAGCCGGCATGCACCTCTGAGCCCGACCCGGAAGGGGCCCCGCCACCGTTGCTGATGGTCCACAGACACGGGTAGGGGCTGCAGAGAAACAGAGAGAGAGAGAGAGACAGACAGAAAATGCTTGTCGACACGCCCAGGAAGGATTGGCACCTGACAAGCACGCACGCAGTGCTGAGAGGGGCACAGGTCTAGGAAGAGGGCATCTGACCATGGCGTTATTTCTAGCTCTGACACACACTGGCCCAGTTTCTGCAGAGAAGCAGCAAGATGTAGTAGAATAAGCATATCATTAGGTGTCCTGAGACCTGCATTTTGATGCTGGTCCTACCTCTAGCAAGTTGTTCAGTTTTGAACATGGCATTTTATTTCTCTAGGCCTCACTTGCCACCTGTGTAAATGGACAGGGGAGTGAAAGGATGATATTTGGGCAATATGATCTATGAGTAAGATCCCTCACTGACCAAGAGAGGTGATGTGGCCTAATAGCCAGGACACATTGTTGTCAGAAAACCTAGGTTTGAATCCTTGCACTACCACTTATTAGCTCTGTGACTTTGATCAAATTATTTAACGTATGAGCCTCAGTTTCCTCATCCTCAAGATTTGGAGTGATAATTAGACATACCTTACAGATGTGGTTTTGAGGATTAAATAAGAAAATGAGTATGTGATGTCTAACACATAGGACTCAGTAAATGATGGTTCTTATAATTAATTCTTCCATTCCAGGTTTCTACCTGTCAGCTCTGGTCCCTGGTAGAAAGGCTGGGGAGCTGTACCACTATCTTGGACTTCTCTTATCCTGTGTCACTGGTTCACAAACTTGACTGCACACTGGAATCACTTAGCAAATTTTAAAAAAAATACTGATGCCTGGGTTCTATCCCCCGAGATTCTGATCTAATTAGTCTGGCATGTGGTGTCAGAAGTTTTTAAAGCTTTTCTGTTGACTGTAATGTGCAGCCTATTTTGTACCTTAACACAGAACCTAGATGAAAATGACTACAGGTGACTACAGGCAGAATAACCTCCGGTGCTTTAGTCCTCACCATGTTCTGACTTTTCAGAGTCCCCATTTTGCCTGGTACTGTATTGCTTGATCATAGGCTCATTACCTAATGTCAGTACTGAACACATTTGTTTTTCTCTAGCAAAACCTTTATAGCATCAGCAATGGGTTAAGCATGCCACTGATGAAGCCAGAAGTAGCAATGCCACTCTGCACTCTCTGCCGTATTTCAGATACCACAGACCTCACTGGACCATATGAAACCTGCAGAAACCCAGGCTTTGGGGTTTTGGTGTTTTTGTTTTTGTTTTTAGCCAGCTCAGCTTGCTGGGTTTCTGACCCCAATTCCCCAGTTTCCAGAAGAGACTCTTCTACAATATCTGTCAGAACCCCTTTCTGATGCCTCCTGGGCCGGTGGGAAAACCATGGGCTCTGAGTTACATTACTTACTGTATGCCCTTCAAGCAGTTTTTAATGCCTCTGAGCTTTAGTTTCTCCATCAGGAAAATAGGAATTTTAATAGCAGCTTTATGGATGTCTTTGAATCCTATAAATGACTTACATAAAAGATCTAGTACAAAACTTGGCACATGGTTGTTTAATATCTTCAAAGACACTCTCTCCCTCTCTTTCTACACAGTCCCAGTCAGTGCATTTCCCTGAGGTCCTCCAGTCAAGCACTGTCCAATAGGCTAAATTTTTGAGTAGCCACATTTTACAAAAAAGAATGAAAAGAAAACAATGAACTTACTGCTAATAATATTTTATGTAACTGAGAATATTCAAAATATGATCCTTTCCAAAGCATTTGATATTAAAAAATTGTTGTGATTTTTATTCTTTGTTTTGTACTAAGTCTTCAAAATTCTGTATGTTACACTTACAGCACATCTCAGTTCAGAACCACTGCATTTCAAGGGTCCAGAGCCAGAGGGGGCTGGGGGCTGCTGTATTGAACAGTACAACACTAGACCCTCAGGGGCCCCAGCAACATTAACATCAAAATCAAGATCACAGTTTACAGCAACATCAGCAACACCTGGAAGCTGGTTAAAAATGCAGAATCTCAGGCCTCAACCCAAACCTATTAATCAGACTATACAGTTGAACAACATCCCAGGTGATTCTAATGCACATTAAAGTGTGAGAAGCACTGTGGATCAAAGTTCTACCTTCCCCAAACTTTTTCTAGACCTGCAAGTCGTAAGTCATCTACCATCTTCCCCCTCCACCGCCAAAAAAAGGATGGGACGTCTTTTAATTTTGAATCCTTTTTTGGACCTTCTCAAAATTCCTCATACTTATATTGAACATAACAGCTGACATGTATATATTGATAGAATGTTACTCCTTACAACGCATTGTAATGCTTTTTCTAATTTTGGTGCTCACCATACTCTACAGGGTAGCTCACGTTATTGCCATGTTACAGATAAGAAAGCTGAAGCTCAGTGAGGCTAAGAAAGTTGCCCAAAGTCACAAAGTCAATAAGAAGTAAAACTGGGGCTCAAGCCCACATTTGTCAGACTCCAGGTCCCTTCCCTTTCCCCTCCACCATGAGGATTTCCAGTCAGAACTGAATGCAGTCTCTGGTGTGAGATTTATGCCATGGGTCCTACAAGCTACACTCAGCCCTATTGCCTGGGTTGAGGCCCGGACACCCAAAATCTGCCCCCCTGTTAGAATGAACAGCTTGTAAGGATATGGACAATCAAGGGTCTTGAATTCTCATTGTGTATTTACACTTTTCCCCTTCAGTTCCCCTATATTCAGTATCTATCTGCTACCACCGCAGTTCACAGTATTTCTTCCTGGTTCGAGATAAATGATTCCAGGCCATAATATCTTTTCCCTTCTAAAAATAAAATACGAAAGCTACAAAGAAAAGAGTACATGACTGAGCATGTGCTTTCCCACCACCCTTTCTCCAGGGATGAAAGGTTGATCCTGTCATTACTTTCACTTCTTAGTGGCTTAGAAGTCAGGACAATAGCTTAGACCAAGCCACCCCAGGAAAAAGAATGAACTCGAGTCCCCAGTGCTAAAGGAAACCCTCAAGACCAATGAGCAAGTTGCTGGTGTTGGTCTTACCTAGGCCCTGGATTGATTGGTCCACTGGTGTGAGGTACAGACAGGATGCTGGCGTGGGGTGTGGAGGATAAGGAAGTCCAGCTGTCAGCTCCAGAGAAAACTTGCAGATTATTGCTGGAGCTTTCTATCAAATTCACTTTGGGGAAATAACAACAGTTCAATTGATGGAGCATGGAAAACATAAAGATGGTGACCAATGACATTATCCTAGGTCAAAATATAACCATGGCCTGTGCCACATGTGCCAACAGTTGTTAGTCCTTTCTGAAGACCACAGGAAGGAGTGAGGAGCTTAGGTTAATTCAGTGTCAGCCATATGTCATGTACCATTCATCTTTTCATCTTCACAACAATGACTTCTCATCTCCATTTTATAGATGAGGCTCAGATAGGTGGGAGGATTTGTCCTTTATGACACAGATCTAACTCATGTCACCACACTCACTTCCCCTCTAAAATGGGCCATGTCATCATCTCAAGACAAGCCTAAGGACCACCAGTGTCCCAGATGAGATTTCTGAGGACCAGGACCTATTTTCTCAGCAACCCCAAGGAGATTTAAACATCTCAAGAATAGTGCCTTCTGTCTTTGAATCGCCATTTGCATAAATAGTACCTATACAATAGAGAGGAAGAAGGAAAAGAAGGAGGGGAGGAAGGAGGGGAAAAAGGAAACAGAGGAAGAGGATTCCATGTATATCCCTGGCCACGTCACTCCTTTTCATGATGTGGCCCTTGCAACTTCCTCAGCCTCAGCTCCTTCATCCATCACCTCACCCCCCCTCCCTCTACACTCTTTTCCCAAACTCTTCCCCAGACAACCTAGGTTCTCTCCTCCTTCTGTGTCTTTGCTCATGCCACTCTCTCACCTGGAATGCCCTTCACCTCTGCCTGTGTCCCATGTCATCCCTCTTTCACCCCTGCCCACTCCCACCCCTGTCCTTTTCTATTTATTCTTCAAATCTCAACTTAAACGTTAAGCGCTCTGGGTAGATCTAGCGGCTCCTTTTCCTTCATTCCCATAGCACCTTGACTTGTGTGTTCTATAGAACGTTTCTCAAACTTTAATGTGCATAGGAATCACCTGGGGATCTTGTTAAACTGAAGACTCTTTCAGAAGGAGAACCTGAGAGCCTACATTTCTAACAAGTTCCCAGGAGATGCTGCAGGTCCAAGGACCATATTAGAGCTCTCACTACATTGTATTAGGATTAATTATTTATATAGTCGTGTAGCACTGAGCTCCTTCAGGGAAGAAACTAGACCTTAATCACCTTCCTAGCCTCACTGCCTAGAAGAGTGCCTGGTGCATAGCATTTGCTCAGAAGATGTGTTTTTTGTGCTGACCGTGGGAAAGAACCAGAAAGTAGATGAGAACCCTGCTCAGTTTCTGATACATTAAGCTACATTTTCTCCCTTCCCAGCAGCAGCTGTCAAGGCTGCTGGGAGTAGCAGGCGATGGGGCACAGGGACAGATAGCTGGTGACCAGCAAAGTCCTCTGCAGGTACAGAGCTCAGGGTGTCTCTGAGGCTGGAACCTTAACACTCTCTTCCATCTCCCATGCCATGAACTTCATGTATTTGTTTCATTTAGTGTCGGTCTCCCCATATGAGAATAGAATCTCTATGAGAGGTAGGTATTAATCTATTTTGTTCATGGACAAAACCTGGCTCATAGTCGACCCTCAATAAATATTTGCTGCATGAATAACTGAATGAGAAATCAACCCTTGGTTTCATGTCTCCCTTCCTTCATACAAATCAAATAACCAGGCATGACCTGGGCTTACACAAGGCCAAGGCAGACAAGGCAGCAGTCAATGAGGAAGAAACTACACAAACAACAGCATCAGCTTAAAAAATAATCAGACTGCAAAAATTATCAAGGTTGAATTTGCATGCCTCCAACTGAATCAGACCAAAGCAAGGATGTTGAGTCATCCACCTTCCCAGAGACCTTCCTAATAGCTCTCCAATATTGGGCCCAGTATTCCCTGGACTGAGCCATACACTACAAATGTAGAAAAGAGCCATGTGAGGGCAATGAGCTGAAGGTCTCAGAGTCCCACGACTTAACTTGGCTTTTAGAGATGCAGCCTGAAACTGCTCAGTACACCAGCGCCCTGGGAGGAGGACTTTCACAACCATTAGAAACTGGGTGTCTCCCAGTTTTTTTAATTATTTGAAATAATAATTAATACACTAATAATGTTGTAACTATATAATCAACTATTATTATATAAAATAAAAAATTAAAATATTAATACACAATAATATTACATATATTAGATGAAAGGGATTCTATCTTCAGATATTTCCCCATTTCTAGCTGTTTATCCATTTCTCACCACCACCACCCACACCCACACCCCCAAGGGTTTAATTAGCAGAGTCACACACACCTGAGGGAGAATGGTTTCTGTGCATGTACGCAGAAGGGTATGGAGTCTGCCGGTGGTGTCCTCGGAGGCCAGGATAGTGCTCACAGCCATGGTGGGTGTGGGGAGCAGACAGAGGCAAAGGAGTAGCATACTGGTAATTGGTGTTTCCTGCTGTGCATACTCCATCCGGATTGGAAAAGATCCAGCCTCCCACTAGAAGAGACAAGAGGAAGACACAGAGAATGACTCTGTGAACTTCCACACCAAAATCAGGTTACCAGCCACTTTGCATAGTTTTGTTTCTGTGTGAATGACACAATGTCTGTCCATGTGGAGTTATATACCACCACCCCCACTGCCACTCCCCTTCTATGTTAGCAGCAAAGTTGGCTTCTTTGGAAGTGGATGACAGGTCCTATCACAGTTTGCAAAACCTCTTAAGAAATACTGTGGAATCACAGCTATATAAAATATTATTTGAATGTATAAGTTAATAGAAGTGCAAAAGTTAAGTTGCTTCTGACTTAATTGGATTAAATTAAAAGTCAATCTAAGAAGGAGGTGTTAGATGTATAACCTACTCACTGATCTACAGCTACCGAATGTTTAATTTGGTTACCCAGAAAGAGTGAAGGCCTCCCTGTTTCTGCCCAGTGGGAAGGTATCTTTAGTTCTCACTCCAAGCATGAGGAGACATGATCCCTCCCATCACGACCCCACAAAGAGGATTCTGAAAGCAAAAAGAGAGGGAGCTGGCTAGACAACTTGACAAGAATCTTGTGACACATTTTGGAAAACTGCAAATATTTCACAGAAATGTGTTTGTGAATGACCATCTCAATTGATGCAGAAAAATCATATGACAAAAGTTAACACCCTATCATAATAAAAACACTCAACAAACAAAGAATATAAGGAAATTGCCTCAACATAATAAAGGCCATATAGGACAAGCCCACAGCTAACATCATACTCAATGGTAAAAAAAACTGAAAGCTTTTTCTCTCAGATCATGAACAGGACAAAAATATCCACTCTCACCACTTCCATTCAACATAGTACTGGAGCAAATTGGAAAAAAGGAAAAGAAAGAAAGAAAAGGCATCTGAATTGGAAAGGAAGAATAAAATTATCTCTGTTCACAGATGACACAATCTTATATGTAGAAAACCCTAAATATTTCACACAAAAAAACTTTTGGAACTAATAAACAAATTCAGCAAAGTTGCAGGATACAAAATCAACACACAAAAATCCGTTGCATTTCTACACCCTAACCATGAACAATCTGAAAAGTAAACTAAGAAAACAATTCCATTTAGAATAGCATCGAAAAGAGGAAAGTACTTTGGAATAAACTCTACCAAGGAGGCAAAAGACTTGTACACTGAAAACTACTAAACATTGATGAAAGAAATTAAAGAAGATACAAATAAGTGGAAAGACATCCTATGTTCACAGATTGGAACACTTAATATTATTAAAATGTTCATACTACCCAAAGCAATCTCTATCAAAATCCCAATTGCATTTTTTCAGAAATGTAAAGCAATACTAAAATTCATATAGACTCTCAAAGAACCCCAAATAGCCAAAACAATCCTGAGAAATAAGAACAAAGCTGGAGGCCTCACACTTCCTGATTTCAAAACACATTACAACGTTACAATACTCTAAATAGTGTGGCACTGGCATAAAGACATATAGACCAATGGAAGAATAGAGAGCCTAGAAATAAACCCTGCTTATATGGTCAAATAATTTTCAACAAGCGTGGCAAGATTACATGATGGGGAAAGGATAGTCTCTTCAGCAAATGGTGTTGGGAAAACCGGATGTCCACATGCAAAAGAAAGAAGTTTAACTCTTATATTACACCATATAAAAAATTTAATTTAGGGCTTCCCTGGTGGCGCAGTGGTTGAGAGTCCACCTGCCGATGCAGGGGACATGGGTTCGTGCCCCGGTCCAGGAAGATCCCACATGCCGTGGAGCAGCTGGGCCCGTGAGCCATGGCCGCTGAGCCTGCGCGTCCAGAGCCTGTGCTCTGCAACGGGAGAGGCCACACAGTGAGAGGCCCGCATAACACACACACACACACACACAAAATTTAGCTTAACTTAAAACAAATAAATAAAAAAATGTAAGACCTATAAAACTTCTAGAAGAAAACACAGGAGAAAACTTCGTGAAATTGGATTTGGCAATGATATCTTGGGTATGACAACAAAACACAGACAACACAAGCAAAAATAGACAAACTATGTCAAACTTTAAAACTTCTGCACAGCAAAAGAAGCAATCAACAGAGTGAAAAGGAAATCTGCAGAATGGAAGAAAATATTGGCAAACTATGTATCTGATAAGGGATTAATGTCTAGAATATATAAAGAACTCCTACAACTCAAGAATAAAAACAACAACAAAACCCTAATTAAAAATGAGAAAAGGGGCTTCCCTGGTGGCACAGTGGTTGAGAGTCCGCCTGCCGATGCAGGGGACACAGGTTCGTGCCTCGGTCCGGGAAGATCCCACATGCCATGGGGCGGCTGGGCCCGTGAACCATGGCCGCTGAGCCTGCGTGTCCAAAACCTGTGCTCCACAACGGGAGAGGTCACAACAGTGAGAGGCCCGCGTACCAAAAAAAAAAAAAATGAGAAAAGGACTTGAATAGACATTCTCCAAAGATATACAAATGACCAATAAGTATATGAAAAGACGTTCAACATCACTATTCATCAGCGAAATGCAAATCAAAACTAGATATCACATCATACTGTTAAGATGGCCATTATCCAAAAACCAAAAAAAAACAAAATAGGAAACAACAAGTGTTGGTGAGAATGTAGAGAAATTAGAACCCTTATGAACTGCTGGTGGGAATGCAGAATGGTGCAGCTGTCATGGAAAACACTATGGAGTTTCCTTAAAAAATTAAAAACAGAAGTACTGCATGATCCACCAATCTCTTGGTATATATCCAAGAGAATTAAAGACATTTGCAAACCTTTTTTCACTGCAGCATTATTCACAGTAGCCAAGAGGTAGAAGTAATCTAAATGACCAACAACAGGTTATTAGATAAGCAAATTTGGTATATGCATGCAAGTAAATATTACTTCAGCCTTAAAAAAGAAGGAAATCCTGTCATATGACACAACATGGATGAGCCTTGAGGGACATTAGGCTAAGCAAAAGAAGCCAGTCACAAAAAAAACAAATATTGCATGATTCCTCTTACACTAGGTATCTAAAGGATATGCAAATAGAGATAGAAAGTAGAACAGTGGTAGCCAGGGGCTTTTGGAGAGGGAGATGTGAAGAGAGGTAGTTTGGTGAATATATGTAGTTTCAGTCATGCAGGAATGGGGGCAGGGGGTGGGCAGGTGGTTCTGGGAATCTGTTGCACTAAAATGTGCCTGTGGTTAACAATATTATACTGTACATGTGGAAATTGTTGTGAGGGTGCATTTTATGTCATGTTTTTTTGCCACAATAAAAAAAAATTTAGTGAACATTCTGAATAGAAGGCTCTGCTTCAAGTGAATTCATGGGAAAAGATTGAGACTTAGTAATACAGGCCCTGGAAAAAGAAGCACATCCTTCCACCGACTAGCTCTCAACTGAGGGGCCCACAGATAAGGATTCAGACACACCAGAGATGTTCCTTAAGAATGTTGACTAGGGATTGTCACCAGGGCTTCAGTAATATGGAAATGGAACTTTTATTAAAAACTATTTGCTTGGGCCTCCCTGGTGGCGCAAGTGGTTGAGAGTCCGCCTGCCGATGCAGGGGATACGGGTTCGTGCCCCGGTCCGGGAGGATCCCATATGCCGCGGAGCGGCTGGGCCCGTGAGCCATGGCCGCTGAGCCTGCGCGTCCGGAGCCTGTGCTCCGCAACGGGGGAGGCCACAACAGTGAGAGGCCCGCATACCGCAAAAACAAACAAACAAACAAACAAACAAAAAAACAAAAAACTATTTGCTTAATACTTTTTAAGTATAAGTAAGCAAATTGTACAGAATTCATATTATAAAATGTATATCAGTCATTCTCAACAAATCCTTTTGTTGTCTTCATTTTCTCATTTTTGTATAGACACATGGCCCAAGGGAGCCCTACCTGAATAACAGAATCAAGATTCAGGTGTCCAGTGAGCAAAGCTAGGCAAGTGGTCCCACAGAACCAGACTTTTGTCCATGTAGTTTGCCACATATAAGGTATATACCTTAAGAAGCTTACTGAGAAGACTGCAACATATGAACTTTGAAAAGGTATGGTTCCACATGTGATCCCATCCTATACAAAAATGCTTTTTATTCCAGGTCACTTAAAAAGTGCTTTTTCTATGGATAAATTCCTAGGAATGTACAATCTCCCAAGACTGAATCAGGAAGAAATAGAAAATATGAACAAATTGATTACCAGTAATGAAATTGAATCAGTAATCAAAAAACTCCCAAGAAACAAAAGTCCAGGACCAGACCACTTTACAGTTTAATTCTACCAAATATTTTTAAAAGTTAACACCTATCCTTCTCAACTATCCCAAAAGCTGAAGAGGAAGGAATGCTTCTGAACTCATTCTATGAGTCCAGCATCACCCTGATACCAAAACCAGACAAAAGCACCACAAACAAGAAAATTACAAAACAAAACAAAAAGGAAAAAACAACAAAAAAGAAAATTACAGGCCAATATCTCTGATGAACATAGATGTAAAAATGTTCCAAAAAATTAGCAAACTAAATTCAACAATATATAAAAATGATTATATACCATGATCAAGTAGGATTTATCCCAGAGATGCAAGGATGGTTTGATATCTGTAAATCAATCAATGTGATACACATTAATAAACTGAAAAATAAAAATCATATGATCATCTGCATAGAGGCAAAAAAAAAAGCTTTTGACAAAATATAACATCCATTTATGATAAAAACTTTTAACAAAGTGGTCATAGTGGGAACATACCTCAACATATTAAGACCATATATTGACAAGCCCACAGCTAACATCATACTCAATGATGAAAAGCTGAAAGCATTTTCTCTAAGATCAGGAACAAGACAAGTATGCTTACCCTTGCCACTTTTATTCACCATATTATTGGAAGTTCATAGCCACAGCCATCAGACCAGAAAAAGAAATAAAAGGAATCCAAATTTGAAAAGAAGAAGTAAAACTGTCACTGTTTGCAGATGATACTATATAATGAAAATCCTAAAGACACCACCAAAAAATTACTAGAACTAATAAATGAATTCAGTACAGTTGCCAGATACAAAAATAATATACTGAAATCTTTTATTTCTATACACTAACAATGAACTATCAGAAAGAGAAATAAAGAAAACAATCCCATTTATAATTGTAGAAAAAAGAATAAAATATCTAGGAATAAATCTAACCGAGGAGGTAAAAGACCTGTACTTGGAAAACTGTAAGACACTGATGAAAGATAGTGAAGATAACACAAACAAATGGAAAGACACACCATGTTCATGGATTGAAGTAATTAATATTGTTAAAATGACCATGCAACCCAAGGCAATCTACAGATTCAGTTCAATCCCTGTCAAAATACCAAAGATAATTTTCACAGAACTAAAACAAATAATTCTAAAATTTGTATGGAAACACAAAAGACCTTGAATAGCCAAAGCAATCTTAAGAAAGAAGAAAAAAGCTGTAGGTATCATGCTCCCTGATTTCAAACTAAACTGCAAATCTACAATAATCAAAACAGTATGGTACTGGCACAAAAACAGACACATACATCAATGAAACAGAATAGAGAGCCCAGAAATAAACCTACACTTACATGATCAATTAATCTATGACAAAGGAGGCAAGAATATACAATGGGGAAAAGATAGCCTTTTCAAAAAGTGGTGTTGGGAAAACTAGACAGCTACATGAAAAAGAATCAAACTGGACTACTTTCTCATGTCATATACAAAACTAAACTCAAAATGGATTAAAGACTTAAATGGAAGGCCTGAAAGCATAAAACTCCTAGGAAAAAACATAGGCAGTACACTATTTTGACATCAGTCTTAGCAATATTTTTTTTTGGATCTTTCTTCTCAGGAAAGGGAAACAAAAGCAAAAATAAACAAATGAGACTACATCAAACTAAAAAGATTTTGCACAGAGAAAAAACAAAAAGGCCACCTACTGAATGAGAGAAGATATTTGCAAAGGATATATCTGGTTAATATCCAAAATATACAAAGAACTCATACAACTTATCATCAAAAAAGCAAACAAGCCAACTGAAAAATGGGAAGAGGAACTGAAGAAACATTTTTCCAAAGGAGACCTACAGATGGGCAACAGACATATGAAAAGATGCTCAACATCATTAATTATCAGATTAATGCAAATAAAAAACACAATGATATATTACCTCACACCTGTCAGAATGGCTATTATCAAAAAAATAATAAGCTTTTGTGAGGATGTGGAGAAAATGGAACCCTTGTGAGCAGTTGGCAGGAATGTAAACTGGTATAGCCACTATGGAAAACAGTATGGAGTTTCCTCAAAAAATTAAAAATAGGGACTTCCCTGGTGGTCCAGTGGTTAAGAAGCCACCTTCCAATGCAGGGGACGTGGGTTCAATCCCTGGTTGGGGAACTAAGATCTCACATGTCGCAGGGCAACTAAGCCCATGCACCATAACTACTGAGCCCACACACCCTAGAGCCCTCACGTCACAGCTAGAGAGAAGCCTTGTGCCACAATGAAAGATCCTGCATGCTGCAGAGAAGATCCTGAGTGCCTCAACTAAGACCTGACACAGCCAAATAAATAAATTTTTTAAATTAAATTTAAAAAATTAAAAATAGAACTACTGTACAATCCAGCAATTCCACTTCTCAGTATTTTTCCAAGGAAAACAAAAACACAAATTGGAAAAGATATATGCACCCTTATGTTCATTGCAGTATTATTTACAATAGCTAAGATATGGAAGCAACTTAAGTGACCATCAAGAGATGAATGGATAAAGAAGAGATACAGATATAGATCTATCTAGATCTATCTATATCTATATCTATATAGATAGATAGATAGAGATATAATGGAATATTACTCAGCCATAAAAAAGAATGAAATCTTGCAACAACATGAAAGGACCTAGAGGGTATTATGCTAAGTGAAATAAGTCAGATTAAACAAGTTAAATACCATATGATTTCACTTATACGTGGAATCTAAAAAACAAAATAAATGAGCAAACACAACAAAGCAGAACAGACTCATAGATACAGAGAACAAACAGGTGGTTCCCAGAGAAGAGGAGGGTGGGGAGGAAATAAATAGGTGAGGGAGATTAAGAGGTACAAACTTCCAGTCACAAATGAGTCATGAGGATGAAATGTACAGCATAGGGAATATAGTCAATAATATTGTAATAATTTTCTATGGTGACAGATGGTAACTAGACACACACACAAAAAAGACTCCTGAGAAAAGTTTTTTTAAATGCTTTTCTGAGAGCTGCTTCTCTTCATGTGTCTATACTGCCACTTCTGCAATGAAAAATGAACTGAGGTTTAGGGGAAGGAGAGAGTAAGGAATACCATAGCTGGAAAACTGCAGAAGGAATCCTAGCAAGCCACTATCATCTAAATTAAAGAGTATCTCAGACACTGATGCCACTGACTTTGTGTTACTGTTGCAGGTTTAGAGGACCAGCTCCACCATGGGACCTTCTCTCTGATCTGAGACATGGAGAGAGTGGCACCCTGTCAGGAACATCCAACCTACCTGCAGAATCCCCGGTACATTACTCCACTAATACTGCAGCTTTCCAGTCAACAAATGCAGAAGCTTCCTCATATGCAAAGCGATGGCCTTCCGGAGGCATTGCAACAGTGACCAACTCAAAAACTAGCAAGTACTAAGAAGAAGGGAAATCCAAAACAGAGAGGCGAGAGCGGAGTGTGAGGGCAGGAAGTACACCCAGAATGCAATTTTATGAGCTCTTTAGCCTCACTGACACAAAAATGAGAGTCTAAGAAATTTACTATTTCCATTCTTCTCTCCTGCCTAGGATTTGAGTAAGCCGCCCAGGAGCACTGGTTCTTTCTGGGAATTCTTGCAAGGGAATATACTTGTCTTGAGTGGAAGAAATAACCTGTTGGGTCTTGATAGAAGATTTGGGACAAGCCTGAAGCAGTCATGACAGGTAAAAAGTCTGAGTGCGGTGGAGATGCTCCTTGTGTAGCCCCAGGCCCCTCCCAGCCAGTGTTCACCCAACTCACAGTGAGAATAGGCCACATGCTGGCTCTCAGACACAGCTTCTGGAACATCTTTGAGGTGGTTCCTGAAAGAGTAATGAGAGTGCACCATGGCTGTCCAGCTTATTATACAAGTCTAGTATCAAGTACACCCAAGATTCTCTTTGGAAAGCAATACATTTCTTGGAATAAGAAAATCAAACACCTTTTTTTCCCTCAAAGCTATTATCTTTCACACAATATCCTTCTCCTACTTTATCTACTTGTGCAATTGCTATTTGAATTGCAATTTTATAGTCACTCCAGTTTACCTTATTTACACCTATCCCTATTTAGCTTGATCTTACTGATTTGTGGTCAGTGCTCCTGCTGACAAAATTCAAGCAACAATAACAATAGCTAAGATTTGCATAGGACTTCAGGGCACAATCACATCTGTGATATGCTAGATCCACCAATGATCCTGTGAGAGAGTATTACTACGCCCATTTTGCAGATTTAAAAACTGAGTCCCAGAAAAGTAAACTGACTTATGCAAGCCAGGAAATGGCAAAGCCAGGACTCAAAGCTAGGATCTCTCACTCAAAGTCCTAAAATTTTTTTTATTATACTACTTTTCTTATCTGAAAAAGTTATTTCTTCTACATCATCAAAATTAAATCAAGTATTGACAGGACAGACCCCTGTGACACATCACTGTAAATATCTGTCTATTAATCTAGAGACTTTAAGATGAAAAGGAAAAATTAGACAGTTATAGGAGTTAGTGTAAAGATTTGAAAACAGACAATAAAATCTGAACACTGCAAAGGAAATCATTCACACCCCCAAAAGTCTCTGACTTCTCTTCTCTCAGACCTGAAAGACATGAGCCTCTCACCTTTATGCATAACTCATATGAATTACTCACCTTTCCTAGGTGAAATCTAGTTTTTTTTAAAAAAACTATTGAAATCATATTATTCAGATAATTGTAGGAAAGACAGAGTGAATTATTAAAAATTTAAACCACTTATTTTTTTTTAATGGGATTGTACTACTTTTAAGAATCTGTAGTAAAACAGGGCTAGTGAAACATGGCCAGTTCCGGGATCTCCTGGACCCATACTATAAGGGACAGGTAATTATGAGTTTGTTCTATTTTGCTGATTTTGTTGGACATTGAATTGAATATTAAAAACATGCTTCTATCAAAGGTAATGCAAGTGCTACTAGTTAGTTCCTTTCAAGATGATTATAAATTTCACATTTGCAGAAATCATAAGATTTCACTGAAATTTCTCTACTCACCTTTCCTTAGCATCCAAGAAGGCTTTGGCAAAAGGGTTGTACTTGATTTTGAGAGCTGTTATCTTGTGTTTACAAAGACAAGAAGTGTTAGTGAAAGTAGAACATGCATGGGCAGACAGAACCCTTTATCTTCACCTGTGAATTTCTGTAAAATCAGAATAATTCTCCTTTCTCTTTTTTTCTCCCTCTCCATGTTTCTTTGCTTACTTCTGCACAAAATCACATTGCACTGTCCAACAAGAAACGTTTTATTGTCACATGTGGTAAAAATGCCAAATATAGTATAAAGTGAGCAAAGAAAGGACAAAGCATTAGAAATGCACAAGCCTTATGTGCCAAACCCAGCATTCATTCCATTACTCATTCATTCTTTTCAACAACAATTGAACACCTACCATCTGTCAGTCAGTTAGTTTTCCAGTCACTGAGACACAGAGGAGAGTTATACAGGTGAGAACCTGCCTCTAGAGTCTTGAGTACAGACTAGTATCAACTCCCTAACTCAAATAATCACTTACCCTTTGGGCCATGTTAACACACAAAAAAAACTATCACTTCCAACCACTGTCACTCTTTATCCCCCCTAGCCTTAGCCTACTTCATTTTTCTTCAGAGCCATCTGACCAAATATATATATATATTTGGTTTTCATCTCTCCCCACTGGGATTTAAGTGCCTTAAGGACAGTGCAGTATTACCAGCATGTACTAATACTCAGCAAATATTTGCTGAATAAAGGAAGATTTTGGCTCCCTTATCCACCCCTGTGGTCACTCTCCTCTCAGGGTGCATCTACATCGAATTGGCAGGGATACGTCATTAGGAGACGGAGGCTCCGAGGTTAGATTTTCCTAAGCTTGATTCCCCTGAGGCATGTTCAAGACCAGAATTACAGCATCAGGCCGGTAGCTTGCTGGAGGTGTGGCCTTAGCCCTGCTTGTAGTTCAGAGGGAACTGTCCAGCCCATGTCCAGGAAAAGCTTCTGAGCACTTACCCAGAGGGCAACAAGACAACAGGTTCCACCAGCCACACACTAAGAGAGCAGGCAGCATGTAAGTGGATAAGGGGCATTGCCCGGAGACCAGAGGAGGCCAGGATGTGGTCCCCAACTCCTCCCTACTTTTGAAAATCGCAAAAGCCCATCCTCCCCTCATAGACCCAGACTCCATCCTACAGAGAGTAGCAGAGGGGGGAGGGCAATCTGATGAACAAAGTGGTTCAGCCTATAAAAACTGAACAGTACTTGAGGGCCTATTTAAATTATCAGATATTTAGTTAATTTCTCTTCCCACTGACCTGCTAGAGGGGCTCAGCCAAGAAGCCAGATTACCTATAGAAGAGAAATTACATTTCCCTGCACATCTGTAATGTGAGTTAAATCTGCAACTAATTTCACCTGTAGGCACTACGGCAGCAGTTTCCAAACCTGGATGATCATCAGAATCCTTTAAGGAGACTTAAAACTACAGATTCTGGGCACCATCACTGGAGATTCTGACTCAGTTGGCTGGGTGGGATGCCAAAAATCTTTTAAAGCTTCCAAATAAAGAAATGCAAATTAAAGCAACAATAAGATACCATTTTTTTCTGCCCTATCGAATTATCAAAGCTGAAAAAGTAGGTAATCACGAATGTTGAGAATGGTGTGGGGATTGTAAATGGATATGCCCTTTGGAGGGAGGTGATGGGGCTTTGTCTATCACAGTTCTAAACACACACTCTCCTCAACAGAACAATTCCATTTCTGGGTGCTTAATATTCTCTGCAGTATTATTCATCATAGAAAATAAAACAACTGGAAAGACCTAAATGTCCATTGGTGGGGAACTGATTGCCTGAAATATGGTATATCCGTTGCAGGCATTTCAGAAAAGGAGATAAGCCTAAATCTAATTACACAGAAAGATATTCATAATACACTGTTAAATACAGGGAGAAAAGTAATTGCAGAGTAATATGAACATGAACCAATTTGTGTGAGGAAATCTATACACTCACATATATTTATAAATGCACAGAATATGTGTGGGGAAAAAAAAAACCACACTGCAAGCTATTATTTGTAGTGCCCTGGGGGAGTAGGACTGATAAAGCAGGAAGGAAAGAGTACATTTTTACCTTTTATTTTTTTATTTCATTGTACATACTTCTGTACTATTTGTTTATCATGTGGGTTTTTTTTAATAAACATGTATTACCATTAAAAAAATTTTTAGGGGTGGGGGAGGGATGGACTGGGAGTTTGGGGTTAGATGCAAACTATTACATATAGAATGGATAAACAACAAGGTCCTACTGTATAGCACAGGGAACTATATTCAATATGCTGAGATAAACCATAATGGAAAAGAATATAAAAAAGAATGTATAACTGAATCACTTTGCTGTAGAGCAGAAATTAACAACACTGTAAATCAACTATACTCCAGTGAAAAAAAAAATTTAAGTTTAATCAAAAAAAATCCAACCCATCAGGTGTCCTGGTGAGCAGCAGGCCTGGAAACTCCTGAAGTATGTGGAGGGACCAAGAAATCCTGCTCCCAGAGTTCACGGAGACCAGAGTCTGGCTGCTCTGCTCTAACCACCAGAGTGGCTCAAGTTAAGCAGGAAAAGACCTACGTGTGCCCCAAAAAAGCTAACAAGTGGGACATATAGCATAACACAAACCCAAAGAAGGTGCACAATTGGATCAATTCCCACAGACTTGCTTTAAAATAGGAGAGATGGGCTTCCCTGGTGGCACAGTGGTTGAGAGTCCGCCTGCTGATGCAGGGGACACAGGTTCGTGCCCCGGTCCGGGAAGATCCCACATGCCGCGGAGCGGCTGGGCCCGTGAACCATGGCCACTGAGCCTGCACGTCCAAAGCCTGTGCTCTGCAATGGGAGAGGCCACAGCAGTGAGAGGCCACGTACTGCAAATAATAACAATAATAGGAGAGACACGCAGCTATTTGTAGGCCAAGGGCCTGGAAACAAAGACTTCTGCGTTTCTGCTAATTGTATTACAATGCACAGCTGTGCCTTATTGGCACCAGGAGAAGAAGCACTGGCGGGCCTTTGGCAAACAAGGAGGAGTGTATGGAAAGCGACTACCGCACTGTTTAACTTCATCTCTTCTGAGTGTATCTGAGTCCTGGAAAATCTACCTTTCATCCAAGCTTGGTCATGGCAATAAAAGCACCACCACCCAGTCCTACCACATTCTCCCAGGTGACATCTACACACACACACACACACACACACACACACACACACTCACCTCCTCATTCTGATAGGCAGTCACAGCTATGAACTGGGTTTCAGGGAAGGAGCAGTTCATCACCATTCGATGTGCACCTCCAACACGCACTATGTGAACCTGGGGTTCATATTTATGCAGAGAATTCAACATTATCTGTTGAGGTGGAAGGAGAGAGGGAACATGCAAAGCCTGGGGCAGCACAAGGGACAGACGACCTAGCGCCTTTGGTTAGTCCCAAGCTCAGCACCCACCTCGGTTAAGGCTACACACACCGAATCCCCGGTCGCCTGAGCTGCCTCCACCTCTCTGAGAAATTACTGAGGGGATATTTTTTAGAAGCTCTCAGGGAGCATAACTTTGGAGCTGCTTATAGGAGGGTGAGGGGTGGGCTGCCAGGGAAGAGCTGGTCTAAAGAGTGTTCAGTTTTCTACCAAAATCCTGGCTTCCTTTTTTTTCTCTCCCATTTTCAGCGCAATGATGTGGATTTTGCTCTGTTAAAACATACTGTTTTTCTTCCTATAAAGAATCCTAATATCTCAAAATCCTGACAAGGGCTGCATTACCTAAAGTGTAATGACAGCTGACATCTGCTGGCTACATAAAATCCACCCTTTGTGATTCAAACCAGGGGTTTATTGAAAATCTCATGCTGTGAAGTCTGGGAGGGAATAATAGTTTACTCTTCAATTTCCTGTTTTAATAAATAACTGGAACCTTCTGAATATTGTAGAGACTTAGGTGGATGACTTCTGCTCTTAAAACAAGAACCCCTATGTCCCAGCTAGGTAAGAACAGAGATCAGAGAAGGAGTGAAAACTCTGAGGGCTAAGAGGCTGACAAAAGGGAAATCTGGGGGAACAAGACCTCTTCCTCCCAGCTGTATCTCTAATCCCCCCAAACAGTCAACATTTTATAAACCAAATAACAACCATGCACAGTACACTAGTGTTCACCATCCTACCAGAGAAAACAAAAGAATAAAAAGCCTCAAAATCGTGTTTACTCTCATTGGAGACCTTAAATAAAACCTTCCTTATTTAAGGTTTGTTTGGCTATTTTTTTCTGAAAACCCAAAGCTGATTCAATATTCTATTGATAATTATCACAAGGCCCAAGTGGAGAGAGCCATTATTTCATTTAGGAGCAGCTTTTTATTAAGGTCGTTGTCTATTGCCAACATGCCACTTACACCAAAAAGAGGGGAAAGGGAATAACAAAACCCTGGTACCCACAAACATCTCCCTCCTCCCCAGCTGGGTAAAAAGCACCAGACACACAAGACAAAACTCTGAAAGGCCCCCGATGATTAAGTAAACTACTGCGCTCCCTCACCCTCTCTTAATATCAGGAAGTCCATTAAAAACTGAAAGCACCAATTAAGAGCTGTTTATTCCTGTTCACATTTGGACTCCGGGGAATAATTGGCTTCCGTGAGAGAAGAGGTCGGTGAGGACCCCCTAATTGCCTAAATGCACCCTTGATATTTCTTGATTGGTGTGGTGGGGTTAGGGTGGCCGGGCAACAGTCGTACCTGCCCGCCTCCATTGAGCTTGTTGGTCAGCTTCACTTTGCTGAAGGAGATGGGTGCCTTCATCCAGTGGGCCCCGAAGTTGGGGGAGTCCGGGTGGATGTAGACACAGCTGTGGCTCGAGACCTCTGGCTTGCCCGCGGGCACCCATTCCCCATTGACGTACTTCCAGCGGTGACTGTCCGTCGGGACAAAGTCCAGCAAGATCGAGTACATGGCATTGGGGTCCAGCCCCGTGACGCTAATCTTTAGGACCGGGAACATCCGTCTAAAAGAAAAGGCAGAAACTGAGCCACAAGAAGGATGTTAGAGTGTTAGGGACATCTCCCTGCTTGTCCAGCCCTCTCTCCACTCAGAGGAGACCTTCCATTTTCTGCCCCAGGGGTGCAGAAAATGCCCCGGGAGAGGCCAAACAAAGAGGAGCCAGGCCAGCGGCCCCAAGCCCAGCTGAGCCTCTTTTTACCAATGTATTTTATATTGGGGTTTTACTTTTAAATGTTGTGCTCCATTTTAAAGTCTGAAAACCACTGATCTAGTCATTTGACTAGAATGAAGTACCTCCTGAAGCTTAAGGTATATAGTCAGATGCCAGGTTCTCGCAGAGCGTTCTCCAGAGGTTTCCTCCCAGCCTACGTCAGATTCTCATGCTAACGACACAAAGCAGCCCTTTTCCGTCTCACAAAGAACACCAGCTCTGAATAATAGTAATAGCGTTATAGGGAAAACATGGGGGTTTTTTTTGTTTTTTGGGTTTGTTTTTTTTTTAACATCTTTATTGGAGTATAATTGCTTTACAATGGTGTGTTAGTTTCTGCTTTATAACAAAGTGAATCAGTTATACATATACATATGTTCCCATATCTCATCCCTTTTGCATCTCCCTCCCTCCCACCCTCCCATCCCACCCCTCTAGGTGGTCACAAAGCACTGAGCTGATCTCCCTGTGCTATGCGGCTGCTTCCCACTAGCTATCTATTTTACGTTTGGTAGTGTATATATGTCCATGTCACTCTCTCACTTTGTCACAGCCTACCCTTCCCCCTCCCCATATCCTCAAGTCCATTCTCTAGTAGGTCTGTGTCTTTATTCCTGTCCAGCCACTATGGAGAACAGTATGGAGGTTCCTTAAATAACTACAAATAGAATTACCATATGACACAGCAATCCCACTCCTGGGCATGTACCCTGAGAAAACCATCATTCAAAAAGAGTCATGTACCACAATGTTCGTTGCAGCTCTCTTTACAATAGCCAGGAGATGGAAACAACCTAAGTGTCCATCATCGGATGAATGGATAAAGAAGATGTGGCACATATATACAATGGAATATTACTCAGCCATAAAAAGAAACGAAACTGAGCTATTTGTAATGAGGTGGATAGACCTAGAGTCTGTCATACAGAGTGAAGTAAGTCAGAAAGAGAAAGACAAATACCGTATGCTAACACATATATATGGAATATAAGAAAAAAAATGTCATGAAGAACCTAGGGGTAAAACGGGAATAAAGACACAGACCTACTTGAGAATGGACTTGAGGATATGGGGAGGGGGAAGGGTAAGCTGTGACAAAGCGAGAGAGAGGCATGGACATATATACACTACCAAACGTAGGGTTGATAGATAGTGGGAAGCAGCCGCAGAGCACAGGGAGATCAGCTCGGTGCTTTGTGACCGCCTGGAGGGGAGGGATGGGGAGGGTGGGAGGGAGGGAGATGCATGAGGGAGGGGATGTGGGAACAGATGTATATGTATGACTGATTCACTTTGTTATAAAGCAGAAACTAATAAAAAAATAGAAAAAAAAAAGAAGATGTGGCACATATATACAATGGAATATTACTCAGCCATAAAAAGAAACAAAATTGAGTTATTTGTAGTGAGGTGGATGGACCTAGAGTCTGTCCTACAGAGTGAAGTAAGTCAGAAAGACAAAGACAAATACCGTATGCTTACATATATATATGGAATTTAAGAAAAAAAAAGTCATGAAAACATGGTTTTGTGGTAAAGTGAGTGAAGGGAGCACTTGACTATACATCAATCTAGAGCACTTCCTTCCCTGCAGGACTTGTCAGAGGCTTTAATGTACCAGTGTGCACCGTGAACCTTTGGAAAGGAGGTGAGGGGTTGTGCACACTCTGCACTTATGTACCAGTGCTACCTTCTTCTCACCGATCATCTTGTGGGAATTTGCGTTCAAGAAATACACTTTGAGACAGGCTGATCTGGATTTGCTGGTCCTTCTCCCACCCTCTAGGGCAACACCAGCAAGCTTACTCTCACAAATGTTTGGAGAAGCTATCTCACCTGGCTTCTGATTCTCTTTAGTTTCCTTTCCCTTCACCAAACTTTCTAAGTTGCTCCAATCTCCTCAAAAGACCTAGTTTCCAGACAGACCCTCACCACCACACAATTGCCCCGGAGGCTGTCTTATGTGTCAATACATCGTTTAAAATCTGAATCCCCAAGTTGAGAAGCTAACAGTCTAGGGTCTAGACATGTGCTACTCAGAGTGGTCCATGAATCAGCAGCATCAGTATCAGCTGGAAATTTATCAGAAATGCAGAACCTCAGGTAGCACTCCAGACCTACTCAGTCAGAATCTGTGCTTTTACAAAATCCCCAGGTGAGTCATTGGAACATTAGAGCTTAAAATGTACTGGGCTAGGGAATCTTTAGCTTTTAAGACAATAACTAAGGAGATATCCAGGAGAATAAGGGGGAGTCACTCTGAGGATTTGTGCTTCTGGTGAGGCTGGGAGGAGAATGAAAAGGGGGAAACTGGAATGTGTCCACTGCTAAGAGAAGGGGTTGCCAGGAACGGAAGTGTTAGAAGCAGAATGGGCACAGATGAGGAACTGGAGGGTCACAAAGAGCACCTCCTGTGTCCAGAGGTTCCTGGTTTTGAGCTGAGGTACAATGGGAATTGGTACATATGTTAAGTGAAGAAATTGACCAACAGATGACAAAGGATGGATCTAGAGATGGACTCGACCCATCCAGGCTTCTCAGTCTCCTGAGTTCAAATTACATGGGCTCCCTGAGCTCTCTGGACAGAAAGGATTTCTTTCCCTTTGGTTCGCCCACCTCATCAACACTTCCTTTCCAACTCCTTTGCTGGAACCTCTTCCAACTTAGTCCTCCAGTTGTGGATGCGTAATGGGGATCTGTTTTCAGCACCCCCTCTTTTCTAAATGTCCTACCTTAGAGACCACGTCTAATCTCATGGCAGAATACCAACAGCCTGGAGGATTTTATACCAACCAATTTCATACCCCTGGTATGGCACTTAGCAATCATTTAATAGATAGTACCTTTGAGTACTAGAGGGTGGGTGACTGAGATAATGAAATTGAAGCTTGGTGAGTTTAAGTAAACTAGCTTAAGTCCATATATTCAGGAAGGGTGGGAGTTGAAACCAAGCAAACTGAACCAGAACCTACCCTTGAAACCATTCTTCACACTCACTAAGATGGCTATAATAAAAAAGGTGAACAAGAGCAAGCATAGGTAAGGATGTGGAGAAATTGGAACCCTCATACATTGCTGGTGGGAATATAAAATGGTCCAGCCACTTTGGAAAAAAGTCTTGCAGTTTCCTCTGTTAAAACACAGAGTTGGGCTTCCCTGGTGGCGCAGTGGTTGAGAGTCCACCTGCCAATGCAGGGGACACGGGTTCATGCCCCGGTCTGGGAAGATCCCACATGCCGCAGAGCGGCTGGGCCCATGAGCCATGGCCGCTGAGCCTGCGCGTCCGGAGCCTGTGCTCCGCAACAGGAGAGGCCACAACAGTGAGAGGCCCACATAATGCAAAAAAAAAAAAAAAAAACAGAGTTGCCATATGACCCAGCAATTCCATTCCTAGGTGTATATGCAAGAGAAATGAAAACATACACCCATAAAAACTTGTATACAGGGCTTCCCTGGTGGCGCAGTGGTTGGGAGTCCGCCTGCCGATGCAGGGGACATGGATTCGTGCCCCGGTCCAGGAAGATCCCACATGCCGCAGAGCGGCTGGGCCCGTGAGCCATGGCCGCTGAGCCTGTGCGTCTGGAGCCTGTGCTCCGCAACAAAAGAGGCCACAACAGTGAGAGGCCCGCGTACCGCAAAAAAAAAAAAAAAGAAAAAAAGGGAAGAAAAAAGAAAGAGGAAAGGGAAAATAAATAGTAAAACGGGGGGCTGTGAAGGGACAGGAGGGGGAGGAATGAAGAACCATCATAATCCCAGTTTCTGGGGATAATTCAATGATTTTCAGGGAAAATCTCTGTTTACTACTTCTGATCAATGTCAGAAGCAAGCCTCCTATTTATACACATAAGTCTCCATTTGAAAATGACTCTTTTAATTCATCAGCCCATCCTATGCTGTTTGAAAACTTGCTATCACACAGAACAATTACACTCAAGTGTGCAAGAGCTCTCTGATTACCTTCACTGAAGCTTTAGAAAAGTCAGAAAGTCAACTGCCTGCAGGGGCAGGCGAGTAACACGAATGAAAAGGGCGAGGACTGGGTGTTAACAACCAGGAATGTTTTTCTCCCCAGAGAAGGGCCACAAATCCATCTACCTCAGGCTCAGGAGTTTGTGTGAAAGGCAGGGATGCTGCATCTAGAGTAGACATCATTCTACAGCCAGAGGAAAATGGGTAAAATGGAGAGATACAGGAATAGTTGGTGAGGAGAAAAAAAGTGGGGGGAAAGAGATGAAGACGAGAGTAAAGAAGACAACAAAGCAAGAAAGATGTGTCTCTATCCAGAGCAGGAACGTGTTGTTAACAATTTATTCTGAGAAACTAAGAGATTGAGAGGAATTCCAGACCACGCTCATTCATTATCAATCACATCAGTTTCTTAGAGATTGTCCTCCCTTCTTTATCTGAAGTACAAAGGGAACTTTCTGTCTTCTGGCAAAATCTTGAGGCTAAGGGGTTCAGGAAACCTAAGAAAAGATTCAGTTCACTAAGGAGGTGAAATGTCACCAGGACTTCCACAGAAAATAAGAATAACCATGTTGACCATAATTAGACTCTTTCTACAAAGAATAATTTTCACATAGTTAATGACTTTAAACATGCGAAGACTTTTCAGTTTTAAATATGAAGAAAAAATTTATGGGTGCAAAAAGGCAAGAGAAAGCTCTTCTGAAATTATAAAAGTACATACTAATATGACATATTATTAAATTGAATTTTATAATGGTTTTAGAAACTTTTATTTATTCCTCATTGAAATAGATTAACTATATTTTTTCTTGATGGTTGTACTTATTTTACTTCCATATATGACTGCTTTGACAGCCAAACAGATAGTATGAGGCTAAGTATTAGTGTAACTACAAAGAATAATGAACAGAGAGCTCTACCTGTCATCAGACATCATAACATTTTTACCATTGTGTTATCGCTCATCTTTGAAAGGGAAGAAAGTAAATCCAGTTAGGAATTGGGGATGATTCTTTGAAATTAGAAGAATGTTTTCTATTTCTTTCTACCAAAAATAATGTGTCAATACAGATCAAGAGTAGGAACAGGTGTAATTATAATTACAAATATTAAAAATAATAAATTCTATATATGAAATAAATATGGGACCCACTTAGAGAGAGAAAATAGAAGCATCAAGCAAGGTTGATATTCCTGCTACTATTAATAATCACAATTTATTGAAACACCCTTATTTCTGGAACACGTTTTACTTACCAAGCACTTTAATGTCACACAACAACACTCAGGTTCATAATTTTCCCGGATAGATGGGAATGGTTCATTCTCTATACCGTGCATTTTATGCAGAAATGGAAAAGTGAGACATCAGGAATGGAAGCATTTTTCACAAGGACAAAAGCCTGCCAGAAGTTCAGCTAGCTTGGACTTTTCTGTCATTGGAGAATAGAATTTCTCTCAAGGGTCACAATCAAAGTTCTGCTGAAACTAACCATATTGAAAATGCGTTTCCACGTTTTTTACTTTTGTGACCACGTGAACAGAAAGATCAGTGTCAACTGAATGTTGGGACCTGTTTGGTCAGGCTGGGAGCACTGAGCTTTTCTTTCTAAATATTTTTATCTCCTCTACTAAATAGAAGCTCCTAATATTACCTAGACGTCACTTGGCAGGGCTAGATTTAATAGAACCCAAGAAATGCCAACAGAGATCCATTTCAGTTCATCCCTAATTTGTTGCAATGAAAAAAAAAAGGAAGGCATCTTCTCTTTTCTCAGGTCAGTATATTATGGTTTCATTAACTGTTACTGCAACAGTTCTCACATCGTCATAAACACACACAATCTCAAATGAACACTCACCTCAAACACACAGGAAGAAGCAGATGCAGGGATAGGCAGTGAGATTAAATTTGCCTTTTTGCCTCTGAATCTTCAACTAGTCAGAAATGTCTGGCAAGTGCGCTATACTTCAGAGGAAACCATCCAGCTTCCAAATAAAGTTGCCTTTTACCTGATCTGAACAGAGTTGGGGCTCAAAGAATAATAATCTGCTCCAGGATATACAGTCAGTCAAAAATTAACATTATTTTCTGACATTTGAGTGCATTTCCCAAACCCATGGGACATGGCCCCCTTTATAATAATTTCCCAGAATTTCTTCATTTAAAATGCACGCAGGACAGGTGGCTTCACCCTCCACTTCTCTGATGATCTCAGAGAAATTAATTAAGTTGGCTGGGGGAAAGCCGTGAGAGACTGTCCTTCTCGGGAGCATGTTTAATCAGACCCCGCTGCCTCTGAGTTAAGAGCGGCAGCCTCTGCAATATTCAAGGGGCTTCGCTTCCCTTGCCAAGCCCCGCCAGCCCAAGCAGGGCCGTAGATAAACTCACCTGCCGTTCTTGGTCACGATCATTTCATTAGTCACTTCCTTGAACCTCTGCCAGAGAGGGGCATCCTCCAGAATGATCTGAAGTTGCTTCTCCGTAGGGTCGCCTTTTTCCCTCCCTGCCTGAAGCTCACTTTCCACCACATTGAGCAGGCGCGAGACGGTGCCATCGCTGGCCTTCTGTGTGCCCAGCTCACTCATGGCCACAGGCCCCTCTCAAACTTTGCTGAGAAACGTTACCTACTTTGCCTGCTTCCACCTCTTTCCTCCTGTCACTTGCCTGCTTTTCAAATCCAGCTGGACACGCCTGGGGAGCTGGGGAAGAGACGCCCTGTCTCTTGCCTAAGCTCCTAGCATGACACCCCTGAAAGTCTCCAAATTATACCACCAACCTGTTAAGCTTTAGTTGGGGTGGGGGGTGGAGGGAGGGGAGAGATGGGGAAGAAAAAGCCCTCTCTTAATTACTCATTGGATCAGGTGGGAGACAGCCTGGCTTTCCCATTGGCTGCTGTGTATAGAGTAGACATTTAAGAAGAGTACTCCATCCAAATTATCAGGCTTTTATCTTGCTGTACCTGAAGAGGTCTAATCGGTGTATTGTGGACCATTTTCCTGTTAATTAAAATTGTTCTGGGCCCAGACTGCAACAATCAGGCAAATCATGTTTGTGTATAAATCATGGCATGTGGCACCTATAGGGAAAGAGGTCTTGGGGAGGATCGACAAACTTGATGCCAATACAGGCTTTCCTGACCCAGTCGAGAACCTAAATCCATAAGCTATTCGCTAGCTCTGAATAGAACAGCATATATGGAAGGCCAAGGGCACTGTGCCAAGGAATATAACAACTGTGTCACAGAATGAAGGAAGGTGCTCTGTGTGCCACCTGCTCGAGGGTCAGAGATCAGGAGAAAAGCGCTAAGGACCTCTTTCTCCCAGGGTATCCCCTACTGGTCATCGCTCTCCTGATGAATCCTACACACTCACACCCTGCTCATCTCAAGTGTCCTCATGGCCTCTACAAGCATACGAGCTCTGAACCTTGTTCCTCCTCCCTAGGATCCACAGCCTAAGTATTTCTTATCGCCAAACCTAGCCAGTGGGGGGAAAAAATCATTTAGCATCCTATGAATCTAAGGAAGCACTCTGCCCCCAGTGAGTGAAAATAAGCTTTTTACATTATTATGCAGAGCAATTTGAATCCCAAGTCCAGAAAGGCATTCTGGCTTTCCCCTTAGATGGTCCATGGCCTATCTGACATTCTGGGGTGAATCCCCACTTTCCCTTGGGAGATAATACTAGTAGAAAACATTTATTTTACCCATGACACATAGTACAACTGGGGAGGGGCAGAGACCTCCTCAACTCTGAGTAGATCCTGGGACTTGGGAGTTTTTCTCCTGCTAAAGCAGAAAGCTGTAGAAGATCCAAACAAAAGGAAAATAGTCTAACTGACTCACTTTGCTGTACAGCAGAAACTAACACAACATTGTAAATCAACTATACTCCAACAAAGGACATTTTTTTAAAAATTATTTTCCTTTAAAAAAGGAAAATAAAAGCAAAAAAGGTAAGATAAAGTCAGGGTAAGGATAATATACAAAATGCATTCATTGCCTCCTAAGTGCCAAATACCAATGAAGTATCCAATGATGAATGAAACAGAAATGGCCCTGCCTTCATGAAATTAACAACCTGAGGGAGAAGATGAATGACATAAAGTAAACAACAACTGAGTAATTACCAATAGCAGTAAGTCTATGAAGACTATGTAAAGGGGTGAGGTGGTGGAGAAAAATGGGTGCAAAGCCATGTGGGGTTGTATGGACAGTCATCTCTGAGGAGGAGACATTTCAGCTGAGACCAAAAAGATGACAAGGATTCAGGAAAGAGTTGGGGGAAGAGTTCAGGCAGAGGAACCATATGCAAGAAGCATGGCTTGGGCCATTTAGAGAACAATGAGGGGTCTGGCATGGCAAGAATATAGTGGTGAAGAGAGCAGAGTGAGATGTGCTTTAAGAGGGGCCTTATGAGCTATAGGAAGGAGTTTGGATTTTACTCCATGTGAGAAAGGAAACTACTGTATTAGTGTGTATTAAAATAGGAAGATGGCATGTTTTGCTTTGTGGTTTTTTTTTTTTTTTTCATCTGGATGATTTCTAGAGAATATAGTAAAAGGCAAGGGTTGAAGAGAAAAATTAGAGGGCTGTTATGGTGGTTCAGGCGAGAGATGGTGGTGGCTTAGCCTAGGGTGGTGGCCGTGGCCACAAAGACACGTGATTGGACTCTAGATACATCTTAGAAGTGGATATGGCAGAACCACATGAGGGACTGGATGTCGGGGGAGGGAGGGGGTGTCTGCGGTGAATGATTAGTAGATGGGAGGGCCATTTACTGAGATGGGGAAGGATGCAGGGAGAGGGGTTTACAGAGGTACTGCTTTAGTTAGGAAAAGAAAAATTTTCATTTTCACGGAATTAATATTGAGAAGATTGTGACAGTCTGAATAAGATGACCATGCCCTAATCCCCAGAACCCGTGAATATGTTACCTCATGTGATAAAAAGGAACTCTGCTGCTCGACATCATATGTCGTCAGGAAAATGCAGGTTAAACCAACAACGAGTTAACACTACGTGACTATTAGAATGACCGAAACCCCAAACACTGACAACACCAAATGCTGATGAGGATGCAGCACAATAGGAATTCTCATTCACCACTGGTGGGAATGCGAAATGGTACACCCACTTCGAAAGACACTTTGGTGGTTTCTTACGAAACTAAACATACTCTTACCACACGATCCAACAATCACACTCCATGGTATTTACTCAAATAAGTTGAAAACTTATGTCCACACAAAAACCTGCACACATGTTAACAGCAGCTTTATTTATAACTGCCAAAACTTGGAAGTAACCAAGAAGTTCTTCAGTAGGTGAATGAATTAATAAACTGTGGCACATCCCAACAATGGAATATTATTCAGTGCTAAAAAGAAATGAGCTATCAAGCCGTGAAAATACTTGGAGGAAATTTAAATGTATATTGCTAAGTGAAAAAAAGCCAATCCAAAAAGGCTACATACTGTATAATTCCAACTATATGACCCTCTGGAAAAGGCAAAACTATGGAGACAATGAAAAGAACAGTGGTTGCCAGGGGTTGGGAGAAAGAGATGAACAGGCAGAGCACAGAGGAGTTTTAGGGCAGTGAAAATACTCTGTATGATGTCATAATAATGAATACGTCATTATACATTTGTCCAAACCCATAGAATGTACAACACCAAAAGGGTACAACACCAAGAACGTAAACAATGGACTTTGGTTGATGATGACATGTCAGTGTAGGTTCATCAGTGTGACAAATGTACCACTCTGGGGCAGGATATTGATAGTGGAGGAGGCTATGCATGTATGGGGGTAGAAAGTATACGGGAAATCTCTGTGCTTTCTGCTCAATTTTCCTGTGAACCTAAAACTGTTCTAAAAACTAAAATCTATTAAAGGGGCGGGGAGAGGAGGCTTTGCAGGTATGACTAAGTTAAAAATTTAAGATAGGGAGATTTTATCCTGGATTATCAGGGTAGCCTCAAGGTAATCACAAGGGTCTTTATAAGAAGGAGGAAAAAGGATCAGAGTCAGAAAAGATGTAGGCACAGAAGCAGAAGTCAGAGAGAAGATAATGTGCTGCTGGCTTTGAAAATGGAGGAAGGGGTAACAAGCCCAGGAAGTTGTAAAAGTTAAGGAAATGGATTCTCCCCTACAGTCTCCAGAAGAAACACCTGCCAACACCTGGATTTTAGTCCAGTGAAACTGATTTAAGATTCCTGAGCTCCAGAACTGTAAGATGATAACTTTGTGTTGCTTTAAGCCACTAAGTTTATGGTAATTGTTACAGCAGCAATAAGAAACTAATAGAAAAACCACAAGACATCTAAGCAGAGATTTCAAGAAGGAACTGCTTAGAACTATGGCACAATTGTGGCTCTGAGCTTCCTAGCAGCCCGTGCAAAGTGGGGGAAATACAATCTGGCATACATTACATTGTGCTCCTAAACTAAAAACAAGCTATTTGCCCAAGAGAAATTTCTCCTATGAATCTTTAGAGGAAAACACTGTGTGATACACTGAACAGTGTTTCCTCAAACAATCCATAAATACCAGTAAGATGAGGATCCCTACCTTCAAAGACTGTCACAATCTGGAAGAGAGAAAAAGGCATATGCCCAGGGAATTCCAATACAGATATGTGTGAAACATACAAATAAGGGAGAAAAGAAGGAAATAATACTATTTTTCTTATCAGTTATATCCAAATCAGTGAGCTGCTGAAAACTAGGTTAGCACATGAATATCTTCAACCAGAGGGCCCAGTAAAGAATGGCCCTTGGAGAATAGCACAGGCAATGGCTCTGGGGTGAACCCCAAGAGTCACCTAGCAATAAAAAATGGTTTACATTCTCTTGACTTTTAATCTGTCCTGCGTAGACAATGGCTTCACTTTCCAAGCTATGTCATCTCTAAGGTCTGTACTATATTAGATAGCTTAGATTGAACCATATGAAATTACTGTTATTCAACCTTTGTTTTATTCGAAAAAATAGCAATTTCATATGGTTCAACTAACCATTAGATTTGAAACTAATATAAAATGCTTTGACTGAGACAGCTATATAATAATATCATTTTACTTAGATCATTGTTTTCTAGTTACTAAGTATCTTGCTATAGATAATTTTGAAAAATATAAGCAAGTAAAGAAAAACTACCCATAATCGCAACACCCAGAGATGATCTCTGCTAACAAGTTTGGTGTAGATATTTTTTATTTATAATATATGCATACTTTTTCCTTTAAAAATGGAATTTTTAAATGCTTCTGAGTAGACATGGCAGATTGAACACATTCTTTTATATCTGCTCTCCAAACAGCTCTAAAATGGTACTAAGGTAAAATGAAATGTAAACCCACAAAGTTGAGGAGTACAAGAGAGGAAACAACAGCAGATAAGATATGCCAACAAAAGTTTGGAAACTGACAAAACAAATGGTTGAGTGGTAACTGATGAGGCAGATCAGAGAAAGTTGAAATCTAAGTTTCAAGGTGAAGAAGCCAATAAGAAGCAAGCCAATTGTGCCACAAAACTGAAATATCTCAGGGATTTGATGCATCATATACCTCTGAAAGGAAGAGTGGGCAGGTAGTTCTGGCTAGGACCAAATAGGAAAATTTCTTGAAATTTTATTTAAGAAACAGTTAACTTTTGAGATCTTTACCCCTCAGCCAGGCAATTATGCCTACCCATTGCAGCAGAAAACAAGAGAATGACTTTCAGAAGAGAGGGGATTTGAGAGGATTTGTACTCAAAGACAGCAGTCGCTGGTGGGGGTAGTGGTGAGGAACATACTGAAAACAGAGTATTATGACACACTCCTTAGGTAATAGACTTGGTGATTCCTCAATGCAATGACCCATCCCCAATTATCACCAACCCCAATCAAATGGGAAAAGCCAACCTTTGTAAAACTCTGCCCATGCACATAGGTATTCCATTGACATTTACAGGCACACCTCAGAGATATTGTGGGTTCAGTTCTAAACCACCACAACGAAGCGAATATTGCAATAAAGAGAGTCACATAAATTGTTTTGGTTTCCCAGTGCATATAAAAGTTATGTTTACACTATACTGCAGTCTATTAAGTGTGAAATAGCATTATGTCTAAAAAACAATGTACATAACTTAATTAAAAAATTCTTTATTGCTAAAAATGCTTTATTGGGCTTCCCTGGTGGCGCAGTGGTTGAGAATCTGCCTGCCAATGCAGGGGACACGGGTTCAAGCCCTGGTCTGGGAAGATCCCACATGCCGCGGAACAACAAGGCCCGTGAGCCACAATTGCTGAGCCTGCGCGTCTGGAGCCTGTGCTCCGCAACAAGAGAGGCCGCGATGGTGAGAGGCCCGCGCACTGCGATGAAGAGTGGCCCCCGCTTGCCACAACTAGAGAAAGCCCTCGCACAGAAACGAAGACCCAACACAGCCATAAATAAATAAATAAATAAATAAATTTTAAAAATGCTTTATTGCTAAAACAAATACTTTATTACTAAAAAATGCTAACCATCAGAAAATGCTAGTCTTCACGGACTTGCCTGGTGGTCCAGTGGCTAAGACTCCATGCTCCCAATGCAGGGGGCCCATGTTTGATCCCTCGTCAGGGAACTACATCCCACATGCCACAACTAAGAGTTCACATGCCGCAACTAAAAGATCCCGCATGCCGCAACTAAGACCTGGAGCAGCCAAATAAATATATATATATATATTTTTAGAAAGAGTGAATTTAGAAAATGTTAGCCTTCAGAAAGTTATAATCTTTTTGCAATAGTTACATCACACAGATCACAACAAATATAATAATAATGAAAAAGCTTGAAATATTGTGAGAATTACCAAAATGTAACACAGAAACATGAAGTGAGCAAACGCTTTTGGAAAAATGGCACTGATAGACTTGCTCGACACAGGGTTGCCACAAACCTTCGATTTGTAAAAAAAAAAAAAACCCCAGTATCTGTGAAGTGCAATAAAGCAGGTATGCCTGCATGTGCCTCATCCTTAAATATGACAGTAAGAGACCATCAGACATCAGATGTGGAAGTCAGAGACCAAAGCAAAAAATAAATAAATTTAAAAAGGAATTCTGAGTAAACAGAGACCATGCAGGGAGCAAAATATAATAAAAGAAAACTATAACTATTTTCCAGTTAAACATAAAAGAAAATCTTGCATTCATGAAATAAGACAGAGGAAGGAAGGAAGGAAGAAGGAAGGAAGGGAGGGAGGGAGGGAGGAATTGTGGAGGAGAGGAGAGAAGGAAGGAAGGAAGAGAAAAGGGGTCAGAAAGGAAGGGAAGGAAGAACTGGAGGACAAAATAGAGCTCTTGAAAATTAAAGACATCAAAACATGAATTTAAAATTCAATAAGAGCTTGGAAGATAGAGTTGATGAAATCTCTAAGAAAGTAAAACAAAGTGACAATGAGTTCCAAAAAGAAAGAACAGAGAAGACAAAGGGGCAGAAATTCTCCAATAAATAATACAGGAAAAGTTCCCAGAATTGAAGACCATAGGTTTCCAGAATGAAAAGTCCATGGAGGGCCCAGCACAATGAATTAAAAATACATCTGCTCCAAAACACATGCATCATTATGAAACTTTAAACACTGGTGATAAAGAGGAAAAAAACCATAAAAACCTTTTAGAGAAAAAAAAACAGGTCATATACAATAAATCATAAATTATAATGCCATCAGCCTTCTCAATAACAACCTGAAAGAAAATTAATTAATGCTTTCAGAATTGTGATGGAAAATTATTATTCATTCAGAATTCTATACCCATTCAAACTATCCAGTGTGAGACTAGAATAAATGCATTTTCAGACTTACAAGATATCAAAAATTTTACAATACTTCCCATGTGCTTTTGCTCAGAAGTTGCTAGGTAACTTCTTTTAAGTGTTCGCCTGATTAGGCCAGACCCACCTAAGATGATCTTCCTTATATTAACTTAGAGTAAACTGATTAGGAATCCTAATTACATATGCAAAGTCCTTTTTGCCATATAATTAGCATAATCACAGGAGTGATGTCTCCTCATATTTAGAGGTCCTTCCAACACCCAAGGGGAGGGGATTATACAGGGCATGTCCACCAGGGAGCCATCTTCGAATTCTGCCTACCAGAGTATATTAAAAACAAACAAGCAAGAAAACAAATGAAATAAACTGAAGCAATTATGAACTACAAGGGAAAAAACAAGTTGTCCAAGAAAGGAAATGGTCCGTGAGCCATGGCCACTGAGCCTGCGCGTCCGAAACCTGTGCTCCGCAACGGGAGAGGCCACAACAGTGAGAGGCCCGCGTTAACGCAAAAAAAAAAAAAAAAAATAGAAGGAAAAATGATTTGTCCAATAAGACATGAACGAGGGAGAGTTAGAAAAGAAATGACCCTCCCACCCACAGTGAATCTCCACCTGAGTACAGAGCATCCCAGTGCACAAATAAGTGCACTTTTAGGGATCAAGGAAAACCTCATGGGTGGTCCTCTATCCCCTTGCTAGGCTGGATGGTTAACAGGAAACTAGCAGGTGGGAATCTTCACCCCACCTTCCCCTTGCTCCACTGATCATCCTTCAATCACAGAAATTTTTTCTACATTAGATAATGGGCTGCCATGGAACTTTTTGTTTGTTTGTTTTTTAAAGAAAAGGTGGGAATGTGTTCTCATATTTTAAGAATAGATATATAAACTTTAAATATACATTTCAAAATCCTTGGACTAAATTGATGCCAAAGGTGTTTCCCAGCTCTAGCAATCTAGCATTCCCTCTGATATATATTGGTGGTACTACTATAACTGTTATTATTTTACGTACTAGCAAAGGACCTTTTTTTTTTGGCTGCATTGGGTCTTCATGCTGCACGTGGGCTTTCTCTAGTTGCAGCAAGCCAATTATTTTACATATTAAAAAAAGCTCAAAACCCCTCTTGGAAGTCTCGTCTTCCTCAGATATAATATGCTATTCCAGCTTTCCATGACAGTGAGTTACCACTTTCTGAATTATTTTCTAAGAGCCTCACATTTGGGTCCCTGGCATATTTTATAAGTAGGGGTTCTGGTCAAGCTTCTTAGAAAACAAACCACTTGGTTTTTTCTCTCTTCAGGTGTCTTTACAGCACAATGCCTTCCTGTAGAGTTAAATCTTAGACAATATGTGATTCGGTATCATATCTTCAATAGTTTAAAATAGAGCTTCATATCTACACCTTAGGATTAAATCACTAAATTGTTTTGCCTCCAGTATCATAAGTCCTTACTACTTTTAACCATAAAGTCAAGTAGCTAGCATATAGTAGGTCCTCTATAATTAGTGCTTGATTTATTGTTTAATATGTCAGATGCAATGAAGTAAAAATTCATATTTATTAAGAAAAAACCATTGTTTATTTAATGACATACTTTTAGAGGCATCATAACATTTTTATTAAAGTATAGTTGATTTACAATATTATATTAGTTTCAGGTGTACAGCGTAGTGATTCAGTATTTTTACAGATTATACTCCATTAAGAGTTATCACAAGATAATGGCTACATTCCCCTATGCTATACAACGTATCTTTGTTGCTTACCTATTTTATACATAGTAGTTTGTATTTCTTAATCCCATACCCATAACATGCCCCTCCCCTTTCCCTCTTCGCATTGGTAACCACTAGTTTGTTTTTTATATCTGTAAGTCTGTTTCTGTTTTGCTATATACATTCATTTCTATTATTTTTTAGATTCCACATACAAATGATATCATACAGCATTTGTCTTTCTCTGATTTATTTCACTAGTATAATATTCTCTAGGTCCATCCACATTGCTGCAAATGTCAGAATTTCATTCTTTTTATGTCTGAGTAATATTCCATTGTATATATATATATATATATATATATATATATATATATATATATATATATATTCTTTATCCATTCATCTGTTGATGGACACTTGGGTTGCTTCCATATCTTGGCAATTATAAATAGTGATGCTATGAATGTTGAGGTGCATATATCTTTTCGAATTAGCATTTCCTTTTTTTCTGGATATATCCCAGGATGGGATTGCTGGATCACATGGTAGTTCTATTTTCAGTTTTTTGAGGAACTCCCATACTGTTTTCCATAACGGCTGCACCAATTTATATTCCGACCAATAGTGTATGAGGGTTCCCTTTTCTCCACATCCTTGCCAACATTTATTTGGAGGCTTTTTCATAATAGCCATTCTGACAGGTGTGAGGTGATCTCTCCTTGTTGTTTTGATTTGCTTTACTCTGATGATTCACAATCTTGAGCATATTTTCATGTGCCTATTAGCTATGTGTATGTCTTCTTTGGAAAAATGTCTACTCAGATCTTCTACCCATTTTTTTTTGATTGGGCAGTTAATTTTTTTGATGTTGTATTACATGAGTTGTTTATATATTTTGGATATTAACCCCTTGTCAGTCACATCATTTGCAAATATTTTCTCCCGTTCCACAGGTTGTCTTTTTCTTTTGTTGATGGCTTTCTTTGCTATGCAAAAGCTTTTAAGTTTAATTAGGTCTCATTTGTTTATTTTGTTTTTATTTATTTTGCCTTGGAGACAGATTGCAAAATATATTGCTATGATTTATGTCAAAGAGTGTTTGTTCTATGTTCTCTTCTAGGAGTTTTATGGTTTCAGGTCTTACATTTAGGTCTTTAATCCATTTTGAGTTTATTTTTGCATATGGTGTGAGGAAATGTTCTAATCTCATTGTTTTACATATAGGTATCTAATTTTCCCAGCACCATTTATTGAAGAGACTGCCTTTTCTCCATTCTTGCCTCTTTTGTCAGAGATTAATTGACCATAGGTACATGGGTTTATTTCTGGGTTCTCTATTCTGTTCCATTGATCTATGTGTCTGCTTTGGCTCCAGTACCATGCTGCTTTGATTACTGTAGCTTTGTAGTATAGTCTGAAGTGTGAGAGGGTTATACCTCCTTTTTGTGTGTGTGGTTTCGTATGAATTTTAGGATTATTTGTTCTACTTCTGTGAGAAATGTCATGGGTATTTTAATAGCAATTGCTTTGGGTAGTATAGCCATTTTAACAATATTAATTCTTCCAATCAAAAAGCATGAGACATCTTTTCATTTCTCTGCATCATCTTCAATTTCATCAATTTTTTATAGTTTTTAGAATATAGGTCTTTTGGTTAAATTTATTATTCCTAGGCATTTTATTGTTTTGATGTGATTTTAAATGCGATTTTTTCCTTTACATTCTCTTTCTGATATTTCATTACTAGTGTACAGAAAAGCAACAGATTTCTGTATATTAATCCTGTATCCTGAAACGTTGCTGAATTCATTTATTCTAATAGTTTTGGGGTGGAGACTTTAGGGTTTTCTATATAAAGTATCAAGTCATCTGTGAGTAGTGACAGTTTTACTTCTTCCTTTCTAATTTGGATGGCTTTTATTTCTTGGCTGACTGCTGTAGCTAGGACTTCCAATACTATGTTAAATTGGTGAGAGTAGGCATCCTTGTCTCATTCCTGAATTTAGAGGAAAGGCTTTCAGCTTTTCACCATTGAGAATGATGTTAGCTGTGGGTTTGTCATAAATGGCCTTTATTATGTTAAGATATGTTCCTTCCATACTCACTTTCTGGAAAGATTTTATCATGGATGTTGAATCTTGTCACATGCTTTTTCTGCATCTATTGAAATGATCATGATTTTTATTCTTCCTTTTATTAATGTGGTGTATCATATTGATTGGTGAATGCTGAACCATCCTTGTGTCCCTGGAATAAATTCAACTTGATCATGGCATATGATCCTTTTTATATATTGCTGGATTTGGTTTGCTAATATTTTGTTGAGGATTTTTGCACCTATATTCATCAAAGATATCATTTTCTTTTTTTTGTAGCATCTTTGTCTGGTTTTGGTATCATGGTATTGGTGGTCTCACAGAATGAATTTGGGAGTGTTCCCTCCTTTTCAATTTTTTGGAATAGTTTGAGAAGGACAGGTATTAGTTCTCCTTTATATGTTTGGTATTATTCCCCTGTGAAACCATCCAGTCCTGGACTTTTGTTTGCTGGGAGCTTTTATTACAAATTCAATTTTACTACTAGTGATTGGTCTGTTCAAATTGTCTGTTTCTTCTTGACTCAGTTTTGGAAGGTTGTATATGTTCAAACAATATCAAGGAGTCAAGCCTGTGGAATATTAGACTAGAGAGGAAATGATAAATGGCTTTGGATATTCAGTATTTCCCACAAGGCAACAATTTTAGGTGGCATGCAGCCTAACACTGATTATTATAGTAGTTACAGCAGAGAACTAGCATGTGAAACCCATGCCTTTAAGGATAGTATTTCCAATGACAAGTAAAAAGTAAAACTAAAAGGAGAGATGTGGTTTAAATTAAAATAATAATAAAGCAATAGCGAAGGTAAAATTTGAACATCACAAAGATGGTAAGATGATTGAAGATTAGCAAAAGCAGCTATAGGTGATTAGGAGCCACTGTGTAACTTTAAGCAAGTAGACAACCTGATGAGATTGACACTTTAGGAAGAGTGCTTTGGTGGCAATGTGGAAGCTGGACAGGAAAGTGATGGGATTGCAGGCAGGCAGGGAGAATGCTGCAGAAACCCTCAAGAGGGATGGTGAAGGAGAACAAGGCAGGTGCAATGGAAGAGAGGATGCAGTAGATGCAAGAGCTATTTAGGAGGTAGAAGGCATATGCAATGATATCAAGCATCTGGCTGGATGACTGGGCAGACGATAGGACCATTCTCAAATAGAGAAAACACAGGGGAGACGAGTTGGGAGGAATGGTGTTCCACATTCACCATGAGCAGGGGCATTAATTTCCAAGAACAGCCAGTAGCTCACAGGCTGTCTGTGAACACACCCTTAGACACCAACTTGAATATTCGGAACTGGGAACTTGAGAAAGCAGATGCCCAGTTCTGTGACCTCTGGTGTTGAATGCTGCTAAAGGGATTAAGAGGGCTAAATGTTCCTCTTCTTCCAGATGACTTAATGGAGTTATACCCCACAGGCCCAGCAGCTGCCCTGCTGGAGGTGGGGGGCTACTAATTAAGGTGTGCAGTCTAGCTGATACCTGATAGCACTGCTATGTCCTCTGGCACACGGCAGCCCATGTCTCAGACTTAAAGGGCAGAAATTGAACGCCACGCAACCTGAGCTCATGAGCTTGAGCTCCCCTGAACAGTGTCCACATCCCTGGGCATACACAAGGCAGAATTCATGTCTGCACATTTAGTCCTTGCAGCGTGCAGAAACCTAACACCTTTCTCCACCCACCTACAGTGCCACCAGGAAATTAACACTCACCCAGGTACTGGGTCATAATTAAACTGAACAAAAAGACAGCTGCTCCTACCTTTCTTTTTTAATCACCAACATGCAGCCCTAGGGATTACTAGCTTTGGGGTGATTTAGGGAGGATTACTCTTTCATTAGTGTCTAGGGTCAGTTCCAAATCACCGTCACAAGAGCTTTTTAAGATACCCTCCCATGCCAACAGCTCATCCCTTTTCCATGTCTGAAAGTTTCGATTTTACAAAGCCACTGGCAATCTATTTGTCAGACCCCCAAATATCTGTGATTTTTCACCAGAAACCTCACTCAAAAATTAATTTGGCCCTGAGTTTCTAGGTGACAAATGGCAAGTTGGAGCCCATGATCATAAACACAATTTGGGTTGCTTTTCACTGTATGCTTAGTCACCTACCACTTTTGTGACAATTCATAAGATTTGGTTGGATTTTCCTGCATTTTTGCATCAGCTTAGAATTTTTACTTTTCAGATGGATTGTGCATTATCTACAAATTTCTCAATTTCACCTGTAATTCCTCTGGAGGAATATTTATGAAAATGTTGAAATAGAAGCAACCTCAAGTTAGATCCTCAATGGACCTCACGATTTGACATATTCCTTTATTTCTTACTTTAATCCCCCAATCCCATGATAATTGAGTAAAGTTTTACTTGCTTGTTTAGAAAATAAGACATTTCTATGTAGAAACTTATTACTGATTTTTGGAGATATTGCCCATTGGCTGATTGGCTTATCTACCCTAAATCAAGTTCTCTGATGTTCTTCCTAGAGGCCAACATTCTTCCCTTCTTCCTAAGTTACCTTTAGGATAAACATAACTCCAGAAAACAGAATCATGAGTTCCATGAAATAATTCAGGTGAAAATAAATTGAAAGTAGATTTTTATTAATTACCCACTATTAATATATATGTCTAATAAGAATTTTTTAATTATATATATGAATAACCAAAAGACAAGTTTTTTAAAAATGTACAGCTCAAGCATTTTACCTAAATTACTAAATATTATAGTATCTTCTAATACTAAATTCCCAAACAAAAAATTTCTAAGGCCCAACAAACTACTCTTTTTATGAGGAAGACAGGAAGAATGAAAACAAATTTTACCCTGCATATATAGACATATTCACAACACAATTTTTTTTCTTTTGCATTCAGCTTTGATATAACTCGAGAAAAGATGCCAAATAAAAAAAGAAAATGTGAAAGTTGAATAAAAATTGCAAAAAAAATTAAAAAGGCAGGGAAGGAGGCTAAATAAGGTCATTACTCTTATTAGTCAAAAGCTTAAACATCATAAAAAGCATGAAAAGGCCATTTGTGACTATGATAGAGGGCATCGCAAAAGTTGATAGGAGGGCATTTTTGCTTCCATTAATAGCAAGCCAAATAATCTGAACCAACCCTCATCCTGAGGACAAACAGAAAATCTGGACAAAATATAATTATCTACTTGAAAGCATCAGAGATCCAACAAAGTGGCGAGGAATTATAGTCAGGATAGGGAAGAAGACAGAGTCTGGGGAAGTGATCTGGGTGTTTGGAATGCTTTTTCTGGGAAGGTTTTGCTGATTCCAAAAGAAGAGACTAAGGGTTTGGCAAGCACTTCTGAAGGCTTCCTGAATCTAGGTAGGGGCAAGGAGACTAGGACATAAGGAGGGGAACAAGTGATGGATCCTCCTTATCTTTGGGTTTGGCCTTGAAGAGCTGTGCATCAGGAGATAGAGTAAACCAGGAGTAACTTAGCTACCAATCACCTTGAAATTACCCTCAGTGCTGGTACTCCCAACCACTTCCCAGAAGTAAATATAAATTATCTATGGAAGATTCTAGGCTTCAAATTATTTCAAAAGCTTTCTGCAAATGCAACACCTAGCACAAAATAAAAACAGTCAGGCAGGGGCTTCCCTGGTGGGGCAGTGGTTAAGAATCCACCTGCCAATGCAGGGGACACGGGTTCGAGCCCTGGTCCGGGAAGATCCCACATGCCGCGGAGCAACTAAGCCCGTGCGCCACAACTATTGAGCCTGTGCTCTAGAGCCCGTGTGCCACAACTACTGAAGCCCGCATGCCTGCAACCCATGCTTGGCAACATGAGAAGCCACCACAATGAGAAGCCCATGCACTGCAACAAAGAGTAGCCCCCGGTCACCACAACTAGAGAAAGCCCGTGTGCCGCAACGAACCCAACGCAGCCAAAAATAAGTAAATAAAATTAATAAATTTATTTTAAAAAAATAGGCAGGCAAACAAGGGAACAAGACACCATGAATGAAAACCAGAAAAAACAAAGACACTATAAACAGAACTATCGGGGCCTTCAGAAAATGGATTTAACAGACACGTGCTGACCATTTTCAGGGAGATAAAAGAGAGTATAGGGATTTTTCAGCAGAAAACAGGAAACTATTTTTTAAGGTACTAAATGAAAACTCTAAAACTAAAAACACAACTGAAATTAAGAATTCAATGTGGATAGGTTCAACATTATATAAGACACAGCTGAAGAGCAAATGAAATGGAAGAAGCCAGAAGATAATACCTAGAATTAAATGTAAAGAAATAAAAGAACTAAAGCACACAGAAAATAGGGTAAGAGATATAAAGTATAAAGTGAGACTGTCTATCATATTAATTAGTCCCAGAAGGAGAGGAGAAAAATAATGTAAGAGATAACAGCTAAGACCTTTCCAAAACTAATGGGGGAAGGGAACTGAGGGAAGGTTCATGAAGCCCTAAGAATTCTAAAAAGATAATAAAAAGAAATGGACAATTTAATTACATCACAGTAAAATACTGAGTACAAAGAGCCAGGTGGGAAAAAATAGATTGCTTTCAAAGATGCAACAACTATCATAAAACTGATTTTTTAACAGAAACAATGAAAGTACAAGATAATGAAAATTCTGAGAAAGTGGCAGAGTAGAAAGCACCAGGAATCTGTCTCCCCACCTAGACAATAACTGGACTGGCAGAATCTGTCTGATATAACTATTTTGGAACTCTGGGGTCTGTTGAAGGCTTGCAACTTTGAGGAGAAGGCTTGGACAATAAATTGTGGTTGATTTTAGTTAATTTCAGCTCTTACACAGTAATGGCTACCCATCACCCATCTCCAGCCACCTGGAAGGCAGCTATGCAGTGTTCCTGGAACAGCCTGCACACAGCTTATGGGAGCTAGGGTGGTAAAAAGGATTCAAAGTTGGATTTAAGCAGGCAGAAGAAAGAATCAGTGGATTTAAATATAAGACAATGGAAATTATCAATGCTGGGAAATAAAGAAAAAAAGATTGAAGAAAAGTGAACACAGTCTAAGGAACCTTTCGGATGCCAGCAAATACACCAACATATGCATTGTGGGCATCCCAGAAGGAAAAGAGAGAAAGGGAAAGAGAAAATATTTGAAAAAATAATGGCTGAAAACTTCCCAAATTTCATGAAATACATGATTATAAACATCCAAGAAGCCCAACAAACTCCAAGTAAAGTGAATTCAAAGAAACCCACACCAGGGGCTTCCCTGGTGGCGCAGTGGTGGAGAGTCCGCCTGCCAATGCAGGGGACGCAGGTTCGTGCCCCGGTCTGGGAGGATCCCATATGCCACGGAGCGGCTGGGCCCGTGAGCCATGGCCGCTGAGCCTGTGTGTCCGGAGTCTGTGCTCCACAATGGGAGAGGCCACAACAGTGAGAGGCCCATGTACCGCAAAAAAAAAGAAACCCACACCAAACTTTCAAAAGCCAAAAACAAAGAGCAAATATTGAAAGCAGCAAGAGAGAAGCTAATCATCACACACAGGGGATCCTCAATAATACCCTCAATGAGATTTCTTATCAGAAACTTTGAAGGCCAGAAGACAGTAGGCCAATATATTCAAAGTGCTAAATGAAAAAAACTGCCAGCCAAGAATCATATTCAGCAAAACTGTCCTTCAAAAGTGAGAAATAAATCAAAACACCCAGAGATAAACAAAAGCTGACTGAGGGAGTTCATGACTACTAGACCTGCCCTACAAAAAGTGCTCAAGGGAGTCCTACAAGGTGGCATGAAAAGATACTAAACAATACCTCAAAGCCATTATGGAAAAACAAAGATCTCAATAAAGGTAAATACCTAGGCAATTATGAAACTACTTTTATTGTAACAATGGTTTATAATTGTATTTTTGTTTTCTACACGATTTTAGACAGTAATACGTTTAAAGAAAAAAAGCAATTATTAGTATAAGAGCTTATATTATTATAACTTTTGTTTGTAACTCCAAATTTTGTTTTCTACAGAACTTAGGAGACTAATGCATTTAAAAGAATTGTTAGAGGCTTCCCTGGTGGCGCAGTGGTTGAGAGTCCGCCTGCTGATGCAGGGGACACGGGTTTGTGTCCCAGTCCGGGAAGATCCCACATGCCGCGGAGCAGCTGGGCCCATGAGCCATGGCCGCTGAGCCTGTGCGTCCAGAGCACAGGTTCAGAGCCTGTGCTCCGCAACGGGAGAGGCCACAGCAGTGAGAGGCCCGCATACCGCAAAAAAAAAAGAATTGTTAGTTTATGTTTTCAGGCACACAATGTATAAAGGTGTAATTTTATGGCATCAACAACCAAAAGAGGTGACAACAAGAGCTGTAAAGGAACATAGTTTTTACATGTTACTGAAGATAAGCTGCTATACATTCAACTTAGGATGTTAAACATAATTCCCATGGTAACCACAAAGAAAATAGCTATAGAAAAGCACCAAAGGAAACTGTGAAGGTTTTTAAATAATTCACTACTAAAAAATCAACTAAACACAAAAGACAAAAATGCAGGAAATGAGGGGCAAAAAAGTTGTAGGGCATATAGAAAACAAATAACACAATGACAAAAATAAGTTCCTCTTGTTCAGTAATTACTTTAAATGTAAATAGATTAAACTCTCCAGTCAAAAGACAAAAATTGGCAGAATGGATAAACAAACATGGTCCAACTACATGCTGTCTACAAGAGACTCACTTGAGAGCCAAAGACAAACAGGTCGAAAGTAAAAGGATGGAAAAAGATATTTCATGCAAATGGTAGTAAAAAGAGAGGAGGAATGGCTATACTTATATCAGACAAAACAGACTTTAAGCAAAAAAGTTTACAAAAGACAAAGAAGTACATTATATATTAATGAAAGTTTCAATACAGCAAGAGATATAACAATTATAAACATTTATGCACACAACAGAACATCAAAATATACGAAGCAAAAACTGACAGAACTGAAGGGAGGAATAGGCAGTTCTACTGTTATAGTTGCAGACTTTAATATCCCACTTACAATAATGAACGGAACAACCAGACAGAAAGTAAGGAAATAGAGGACTTAACACAATAAACAAATGAGATTTAATAGACATACAGAACACTCCAACCAACAACAGCATAAACATTCTTCTCAAATGCACATGAGACATTTTCCAAGATAGCCCATATGTTAGGCCATGAATTAAGTCTCAGTAGATTTTAAAAGATACATATATCATACAGAACATCTTCTCTGACCACAAAGGAATTAAGTTAGAAATGAATAACATAAAGAAGACTGGAAAATTCACAAAATTATGGAAATTAAACAACACACTGTTAAACCACCAATGAATTAAAGAAGAAATCACAAGGGAAATTAGAAAATATTTAGAGATGAATGAAAATGAAAACACAACATACCAAAGTTTATGAGATGCAGCAAAGGCAGTCCTGGGGGAAATTTACAGCTATAAATGCTTACATTAAAAAACAAGAAACAGGACTTCCCTGGTGGTCTAGTGGTTAAGAATCTGCCTTCCAATGCAACGGACACGGGTTCTATCCCTGGTTGGGGAACTAAGATCCCACATGCCGCAGGGCAACTAAGCCCGCATGCCACAACTACTGAGCCTGCACACCACAACTACAGAGCCCATGTGTCACAACTACAGAGCCCACATGCTCTGGAGCCTGTGTGCCATAACTACAGAGCCTGCACGCCACAACTAGAGAGAGCCTGTGCACCACAACTACTAAACCCATGTGCTCTGGAGCTCGCATGCTGCAACTACAGAGTCCGCTCACCACAACTACAGAGCCTGCATGCCACAACTAGAGAGAAGCCCACATGCCACAATGAAGAGCCCACACGCAGCAACGAAAGATCCCACATGTCTCAACTAAGACCCAAAGCAGACAAAAATGAAAGGGAGGGAGGGAGGGAGGAAGGAAGGAAAGAAGAAAGAAAGATCTAAAACCAACAACCTAACTTTACAACTTAAGGAACTAGGGAAAAAAAGAACTAAACCCAAAGCTAGTAGTAGAAAAATAATAATAATAAATGTTAGAGCAGAGATAAATAAAATAGGGAATAGAAAACAATAGAAAAAAATCAATTAAACAAAACAGATCAACAAGATCTACAAAAGAGCAACAAAAAGATCAACAACAAAAAAGATCAATAAGATCAACAAAACTATAGCCAAATGAACCAAGAAAAAAAGAGATAACAGGAATTACTGAAATCAGATATGAAAGTGGGGGCATTACTACCAATCCTACAGAAATAAAAGGGACAAGAGAGTTCTATGAACAATTATATGCCAAAAAACCAGAAAACCTAGTTTTTTTTGTTTTTTTTTTTTTTTTGCGGTACGCGGGCCTGTCACTGCTGTGGCCTCTCCCGCTGCGGAGACGCACAGGCTCAGCGGCCATGGCTCACAGGCCCAGCCGCTCCGCGGCATGTGGGATTCTCCCGGACTGGGGCACGAACCCGCGTCCCCTGCATCGGCAGGCGGACTCTCAACCACTGCGCCACCAGGGAAGCCCCCAGATAACCTAGTTTTAAATGGACAAATTTCTAGACACACAACGCTTGGTAGTCCTTTACCAAGACTAAATTACAAAGAAATAGAAAATCTGAATAGACCTATAACTAGTAAGGAGGTTGAATCAGTAATCAAAAATATCTCCACAAAGAAAAGCCCTGGACATGATAGATTCACTGGAATTCTACCAAACATTTAAAGAAAAACTAATCCTTCACAAACTTTTCCCAAAAATTGAAGAGGGAAGACTTCCTAACTCATTCTATGAGGCCAAAGACACCATTAAAAAAAACTAGAGGCCAATATCCCTTATGAACATTGATGCAAAAATCCCCCCCCAAAAAGAAAAAAACAGCAAACTGAACTCAGCATGATATTGACACACACACACACACACACACGCACACACAAAGGAATACTATTCAGCCATAAAAAAGAAGGAAATCCTGCCATTTATGACAACATGGGTGACCTTGAGGACATTATGCTAAGTGAAGTAAGTCAGACAGAGAAAGACAAATACCATATGATCTCACTTATATGTGGAATATATAGGAGAAAAACATGGTTCAAAAGGATACATGCATCCCAATGTTCATTGCAGAACTGTTTACAGTAGCCAAGACATGGAAGCAACCTAAATGTCCATCTACAGAGGAATGGATAAAGAAGTTGTAGTACATATATACAATGGAATATTACTCAGCCACTAAAAAGAATGAAATAACGCTATTTGCAGCAATATGGATGGACCCAGAGATTGTCATACTGAGTGAGGTAAGTCAGACAAAGAGAAATATCATATCACTTATATGCAGAATCTAAAAAAATAATGATACAAATGAACTTATTTACAAAACAGAAACAGACTCACAGACTTAGAGAATGAACTTATGGTTACCAGGGGGAAGGGTGGGGGGGAGGGAAAGTTAGGGAGTCTGCGATTGACATGTACACACTGCTATATTTAAAATAAATAGCCAACAAGGAAAATAAAAAATAAGAGACTGAACCTTAGTCCATTGGGTTTTATCCCCAAAGCCTCCATTTTTTTAACTAAATATGTTGAGTTTTAAATGTTTATAACTTGAATGCTGGATGTATAAGAATAAACAGGAAAAATGTAAATAAATTTTTAAAAGCTGGAAAAGTAAGATAAACCTAAAGTAAATATAAGAAAAGAAATAATAAAAGAAATCAATTATTGTAAAAGCAAGCACAATAAACAGTTATTGGACCAAAAAAAAATACCAAAAAAATCAATTAAATAGAAAACAGACAACCAATAGTGAAAATCAATGAAACCAAAGCTGGTTCTTTTATTATAAAATATAACACATCACAAAAGTGCACATACACAGAAAACACACAGTGCAACGATTTACCAGTGAACACCTTGTAAGTACCACTTGATCAAGAAATAAAACACAACCAATACCCAGGGTCTCCCTCCACATCCTGTCCCTTCCCAATCATTAACCTCTCCATCCCTCTCAAACTAATCTCTATGCAAACTTTTTTGCAAATAACTTCCTTGCTTTCATTATAGTTTTACCACCTAAGAATGTGTCTCTGAAGTCTAGAATTGAGTTTTACCTGTTTTTATTAAACTTCATATAATAACACAGTATGTATTAGATGTGTTTGCTTGCCATTCACATATCTTCTTTAGTTAAATGTTCAATTTTTTTTAACTGAGTTATCTTTGAAACTATCAATACAATTGATAAACCTCAAGCTAAACTGATCAAGATAGATACAAATAACCAGTATCAGCAACGAAAGAACTGGCATAGCTACAAGTGCTACAGACATTAAAAGAATAAGGAAATATTATTAAAAACCTTTTCGTTATTAATTTGACAACCTAGTTTACATAAAGTGACTTATCCAGCTAGGTGTGTGGGAATATTCCAAAATAAACACTTGAAATGTCTTACCTTTCAAAAACCTTCAGAACTGTCCTTAGACCTGTGTTTATCCTGAAGTCAATTTGAAAGAGAGGCTAAACGTATCAATTTATCTCAAAAAACATCTTTGGGTTTCCCTGGTGGCACAGTGGTTGAGAGTCCGCTTGCCGATGCAGGGGACGTGGGTTCATGCCCCGGTTCGGGAAGATCCCACATGCCGCGGAGCGGCTGGGCCCGTGAGCCATGGCCGCTGAGCCTGCGCGTCCGGAGCCTGTGCTCCGCAACGGGAGAGGCCACAACAGTGAGAGGCCCGCGTACCGAAAAAAAAAAAAAATCTTTAAGTGCCTACGACGTACACTACCATTAAGGATTCATATTAAAGACATGGTCTTTTCTCATAGTCCTGCAATCTTCATTTGGCTCAGTGACTCCTGGAAAAACAAACATGAATAAAAGACAACACTAGATTTATTAAAGATCACAATGTTATCATTTATTGGAGGAAAAAAGCAAAAAAAAAAAGAATTGTTTTGTGACATGTGGGGGAAAAAAACAGCTTACTTAACAGTAAAATTCTTTCTCTGAAATGAGTTAGTAAAAAGAAAACAATCTTCACTGTATGAAACAGCATCTCAAGGTAGGAAAGGCTGCACACAAGAATATATTTTGCGATATGAAAATTTAGGTATGCCACCAGCAGCATTCAGAATTAGCTGAGTATCTATACAATTACAAAAACTGACGTTTTAACAAAGTGTTTTAAAAGGTCATCATACTAAAACAGGCACAGTGTTCTGAAAGCATATAAATTCCCCATGGGCTTTTGAGCATCCTTACCCTCAACTGCACAATCAGAATGTACAAAAGCAGTGAAAGATCAGAGTTCAGAGGTTTTAATTTTTTTGTTTTCCTTGTTCCAAATGGCAAAGTCAAGCACAAATACTGAAAAAGGCAAAATAAGCACTTCTCATAGCAAAAAGACCACAAGATTGCATGTAAACTATGGTTCTCCTTTAAGACATTACACAAGGTTCATCTGTACTTAAGGCTCATTATTTCTTCTTGCAGTATGGTAGTTCAACAGGCAGAGGGCAACATTCTCTGACAAGTCTCAGTTTGGTCTCAAAGGATACCTCCCAAGGAGCCACAAGGATATTAAGTCTAGGCAGCCATTTATATAGGGGAACTTTTGTCCATGCTATGTCTATTTTTTGGTGCTGTTTATTAAGTGTAGTGTCATCACTTTGTTGTGAATATCCACATCAGTAGTAATTGTTTATTATGATGCTGTGGACTGACCTTTCACTCCAAATAGCTGTGTTCCTCCTGTCTAGTGAACACACTCTTGCCTGCTTTCAGCTCATCCCGTCTATAGAAAATGTTTTGTACATTTCCAAGCCCATCGTCAGTTTATCAGCTCCTGCTAAGAAGGACATAATTTTATTCAGTCAATTTACATTAACAAAGGCTCTGACGGACCATGGGCTCTGCTCACAGGCTCTGTGGTGAGACCTCTGTCGGTGCTTTGCGAGGCCCTTTGTGAGGTCAAGGGACAGAAATCTGAGCCATCAACAGCAAAGCTTAAGTGTACCAGGGGCTTAGGAGTGTCACCTATGCATTCAAGGTAGAACTAGAAATAACCGAAAAGGGGGACTAAACGCCCTATCTCAAGTAAACTGGAGGCAAAAACACTGCACGGCACTCTCCTCTTCACTTGACAAAAAATCCTCCAGATCTCAGAATTGCATAAAATTATGAATTAGAAGGTGCTTGAAAGTCACATGATTTAATCCCCCAGCTTTTTAAATAGAAATTGCTAAAAAATTTAGACTTCTCAATATAAATTCTTTTGTTAATCTTACCTAGAGCTACACAGTATCAATCAGTATTTAACTTCAGGTGAAGGTCTGTTCGCTTCTTTTAAAATGCTATCTGCAAGGAAGCTACTGCACATCTTCAAACTTATCTTAAAAAGCCTTAGATTTTTAAAACCAAAAGAACAATGCCTGTAATCTAGCAACATGGCTCTATAAACCTTAAACACTGATTTCTGTCGTTGTTGTTGATTTGCTGAACATGAAGTTGAAGGATGGGTTGTGGATTTTGAAGTATCTGTAATCCTACAGCAGACTCTAGTCAGAAGTTAGCTAAGGAAAGAGACAAGAAGGCAAGACTGGTGTAGGCGGCCCCATAGAAAACGGACTCCACAGCCACAGGGCTGCAGCTCCATTCCCTAATTCATTCCACCAAGTCTCATCACACGTGTCCTAACACGTCACTCTCGGGGAGCTATCAAAAGCAGAAGCAGCCAAACCGGTATGCCCACACCCCTTTTGGTTTTTTTTTAAGGTATGACCCACTTCTTAATTATCTTTTCTAACAGAAGTATCCAAAGGTAATTTTATTTAGAGGCATTTCATGACTGTATTTCCTGCTCCCTGAGCATGTACTGATTAGGGTGGAAGGTAGCACTCAGGTGGATAACCCACAGTCACCATACAGGTGTGATGCACAGGAGCTCCAAGCATTGAGACAGTGAAGCTGGTGAGAATGCCCAGCTGCGGAGAGTGGTCGGTCCTTCCCAAGGACAAGACAGCCCGTCTGTGGGAGGGAGGGAGAGCAGGAACCTTGGCCGGGTCTCAGCAGCAGTGGCCACAGGCACAGCCACGCAGAGGGGCTGGAGAGCCAGAGGTTCCCTTGAGCACATCGGGCAAAAGGGGAGACCTCTTAGACAGTGAGACAGGAGGAGATGGGACGCAGCGAGTTAGTAAACAGACCCGTCCAGTCTCTAAGGGGTGAGGAGAAGGCAGAGAGGGCCAAGAGCACTGGAAGCCGGCTCTCCAAGTCTGGAGAGCAGTGCTGCTCCCAACACAGCGGTCACAGGCAAACACGGCCAGGGAAGAGCGTTCAGGCCAGCGCTCCCACCCAGCTGTTGGAAGCACAGCCTTGCACGAACACGTTCCTTGTCTACGAAAGAGCTGCCTCAGCGGTTCCCTTCATTCCGAAACGCAAGGATCTCTCCTTCACCCAGCAGTGAACGGGGTAGCAGACGAGGCAGGGGAGCAGGGAAACAGAGACCACGACCAACCACAGGACCTAAAACCCTAACTCTCCACTCCTCATCTCACCCACGAGGCTGCTTTTAACCAGCACAGTTGCTTGGTAACAGCCTTCAGCATATCTGAAATGCATTTCTGACTCCTACAGGCCGGCAGACAAAAACAAGTAGGGAAAAGCAACCAACGGGTAAGGCGGCAGAAGGAAACATTTCGGAGTCTGGAAGATCCTGGAAGGCGGGATCACCCACAAGCTGCCGAGGTGTCCGGACTGGAGCTGTCTGAACAAACTGGCCACAGGCTTCCAGAGTTAAGGCAAAGCAGGAGCTTTCATGCAAGAGCTAGCACCCTCGGCTGGTGAGATCGGGTACAGACCGCTTACCCGCTCTGAGGCTGTTCCTTCTCTAATAATGGACACAAGACTGCTAGCCTGGCAAAGTGATTGTGAATATTCAACAAGATAGTGCATGGCAATGTCTACAGTTCCAGACACGTACTACCAAATAAGCTTTTTTAGATAAATTAATGGCCAGAGATAGTCACCCTATCACCTTCAATGGTCATCCATTATTTCTGGGATGAAATAATAATACCCACCTTTTATGGAGGTATCATTTACCTATGCTGGGCCCCATGCTAAGCACTTGACACGTTTCTCATTGACATCCTGTGATGATCCGGCAGGAATCATTATCCCCATTATTTTTAAACAGATGAGCGATGTGAGGACCAGAGGTTAAGGAACTTGTTCAACATGACACTAGCAGGGGATTGAACCACAACTCACACCCAGACCCGTTTCATAGCCCACATTCACCACCACTACATTATACAGGCCTGGTGACATCTTAACCTCATGTCTCACAAAGTCAAGTCCAGCCTCTGAAAAGGGCCCAAAGGGGTCAGCCTTTTAGGTGTATTACTCCAGGCTATTTGAAGCTCATAGTGACCAGGCTAGCCTCACATCAGCTCTAAAGAGAAGACGACTTCTGACAGCCTTCACAGAGCCCTTCTGAGATCTGAGCTGTCTCCTGGAAGCACCTGGCCTGTGAAGAAACCCCACACAAGCCAGACGGTAGCGTATATTTTCCACTCCTGGCTGAAGGTAGGTTAGGGGCCTCAGCAGAAGACAGGATGCCCTCAACAGCCTAGAAAAGGACCCAGTAACATTGGCTCCACACTCTGGCCCCATCAGGCCTGTTCATACCTCCCCAGTTCAGAGGAAAAGCCTCACCGGTCTGAGGTCTTGGCTGCAGCAGGAAAATGAATTCAGCAGTCAGCCACAAGCAAGGAGACAAGCAGTGGACCACTGCCTTTGGTTTGGAGATTCCCAGAGCAAGAGCCTGAGCGGACCGGCCAACCTAGGAGAAGAACAGAAAGGCAAACCCAAACAGACTTCTCCTCTGGAGGTAACTTTGGAGGTCCTGTAATGCCAAGAACTCCAACGATCAAGATAGAGCATTCTGATGGTCAGGCCGCAAGGAAGAGCTAAAGGGCACAAAAGGCCTGATGGAGATCCTACAGATCCAAGAGGAAGCTTCCCAAAGGGAGACTGAGCAGGAGAAGATACAATGACGTAGAGAGATTGCAACCAGAAAAGGCAGAGGCTTGGCTGATGAAAACAGGGAAAACAGTTACAGGAGGTAACACCAGAGCCACACCGGGAAAACATGGTGTCATGAAGGGGACCGAAGCTGGGGCACCCAGGCTTGGGGCTCAGTTCTGCCATCGACTGTGGTTTTGGGCGGATCTCGTAACTTCTCTGAGCCTTGATTTCCTTGACTTGCCTAGTGGGATAACAATCCCTGCTTCATCACAAGGCCCTTACGAGGACTAGACAAGATCAGGGACATGAAAGCACTTTGTCTGTGGCCAGACATCAAGCTGCAATACGGCCACCCCACAGCCCCTGGTGTCTTCTCCCCCTGTTTCCAGCACAGGCTCCACTGCAAACGCTGGACTGTTTAAAGGTCACTGGGCAGGCGTGCCTACTTCCTGCTGGCTCCACAGTGGGGGTCTGTCTTCCCACCTACTCTCCCCTGGCCCCGTTCTAGGGGAGAATGGAAAACAACATCAGTTTAAAAGCAAACATTTATAAATAATGGGGGAAAAAATACAGCAGAGAGCAGCAAGATTTTTCACCTCCTACCAGGTCTCGTCCAAAAGGAAGCAGTAGTGTTTGCTGCTGCTGCTTTGTTCTCTCTCAATCTCGTTCCAAGAGGTCAAGAGTAAAGATACGTGGCGGGGAGAAAGAAAAACCCAAGAGAAAAAAAGGGTGCACTGAAGGTTAGAAAATGCATTCTATGGGCAGGTGTGGAATCAGGACAGCAAAAGAGCCACGGCTCAGGTCTAAAAACAACACACATCACCAAAAGGTGCTCCTTTTCTACTTCAGTCCACGGCCAGACTCTCCACGGGCTCGTGTGCTGCTGTCAGGTGGACAGAAGCACTTGTTCCCAGACACCAGAGTAGAAGCGTGTCCACACTGTGTGGGGCAGGGGTGACGGATGCCACGCTGAGGAATGAATCTACGAAGTCCCTGTAGACCCCCAAACTCTATCCCTTCCTGTTGCACCTCTGAGACTCCAACAGGGCGGCCTGTTGCCAGCTGGGAATCACTGGCTCCCAAAGCTTATCTGCTGCTGCTGAACAAGGTTTTTATTTACGAGAACTCAGTGGAACCCCATGCAAAGGCGCCTGAGGAAGATTCCACTCCATCAGATACAGAACCCACCTCTCATATTGTGCTACAGACATTTGGGTTTGGGAACACGCCGTTGCCTCCAAAAGCAACCCTCAGGTGTTCAGAATGCAAGCAGCATGTCGCTGCAAGATCAAAGGCACATGTCTGTGAGACAGAGATTTAGAAGATATTTACAACACGGTCCACGAGCTTCCATCCACCATGCCTTCCAAAGCTTTGCAAAACCGGCCGTATGTTATGCAAGACATACAGCAAAACACTTCTTCACAGCATCCCTAGGAAGAAAAAACACAAAGATAAATGGGAGATCATCACTCCAAAGGCTCCTGGAAGTGGTAAAGACCTTCCCTGAGATTTTCTGGGCACCCAGAGTAGCACGCTGCAGAGCAGAAAGCACCCAGACCATGGGGTCAGGTCTACATGGCATCAAACCTCAGCTTCAACATCTACTAGGGATTTGCCTTATTTGAGTATCCAATTCCTCATCTGTAAAAGGGCACGTCCCCACTTACCCTGTAGACCAGTCTGGGAATTAGTGCATGGAACAGAGTAGGTATTTAATAAAGAATAGCTAGATAGAAAGAAAGTGGAAACTATCTAAAACCAAGAAATTAGTCAGGACTGTATACTTCAGTATCAACCAGAATCACAGAATGCACCGAAAGCATTAAGTCAAATAGGCGCTAGGGCCTTTCTCCTTTCTAAGCAAGCAGCAGAAACTTGTTAAGGGACATCTTGCAGGAGTTCCCTAGCACAGGGAGCCCTCTATAGGTACCCAGCGCTTGCTACCCTGATGTATGAGCCCTATCCCAGGCACCTGCTCCTTGGAATTCAGTGTAGAGCGTGCAAGGAAAGTGTGAGGGCTCAGCAAATCACTCTTCTATTCAAGCAGGCGCATCCATCCCACCGCCATATCGGCCATGTTCTAGGGCTTCTCCCCCCAGTTCTACTCCTGTGTTCTCAGCTGCATTTGGGCCAAGGACACTGGAGTCACACGAGGGAGGGAAGGAGGGAGGGAGCATGAGAGAATGCATTTGCATGAGTGGGCACTGCATTTTACTATCAAGGTAATTCTAGGACAGCATGTCTTAAGATACGCTCTGCACTGAAGTCCCAGCAGATGCTCTGCACGAGAAAGGGTTTTAGGGACAAATAAGATCCCTTGTGGCAGCTCACAATACACATAGTAAAGGACCCGGAAAGCCTACTCACAAAGCCACCCAGCCGCCTTTAACGTGACGGGCTGGTTAACTTCTCATCTAATTAGTCACTCGCCACCATCTCCTGATCGCTGTCAGCAACAGCCTTGGAAGGCCTAAGCCTGTTCTACCTCCTTCCCAGCTCTCGCACATTTCTCATTGCCTCAACACTGTTAAGGAAAAGCCTCTTTTTAGTTAACAGGTCAGGAAAGAGAAGAATGGAAATTAAATGGTGACATGAGAACAGAGTCAGAGGCAAAGATCCCTGAAAGTGCTCATTAAAGGAGGTTTGGAGGTCAGAAGCTCGGAGTGAGAAGGGGCCAACCCAAGTCCGTTATCACGAGTCCGTTCAGGCCGGGGCGGGGGGAGGGGCGGGGGGGCGGGGGGAGGGGCGGGGGGGCGGGGGTCAAGTGAGTTGCTCAAGGTCACACTGCTAATTAGGAAACCCTGGCCCTCCAGAGTCCTGGCCCTGCTTACTTTCCCTTTATGAATTCTTTTCTGAAATGTTCCCATCAGTGGGATAGTATAAGAAAACAAGCATGAACGTAGACCCCCTCCATCCCTTGCTCAGTGATATTAAGGGGATGTTCACCTTTAGGAAAATCTCCTCAAACCTACAGGTGAAAAGAGTGATAATGTACATATACATACTGTCTATCACAGCAGAATGTTCCCAGCGCCAGGAATCGGCAGACCTGGGTCAATGCCCATCACTGGTTGTATTATGGGTGGGGGGTGGGGGGGGCATTAGCTCACTAATCTATAAAATAGGTGTATAACATCTGCCTCTTCGTCTCAAAGGATTTTCATAAAGATAAAACAGCATGAACTCTCTGAAAGCACCCTAAACTAAAAGGCCCCATGCAAACTATCATCACCCCCAAATGACAGACATTATAATCCTAAAGACAGTCTTACCTTGCGAATGGTATGTAGGAAAGGCTATACCTACAATGAAAAACAAACAAAAGATCAAGTCAAATGAAGGGAGTGGAAGATTACACAGTGGATTGGGTGTCTGAGCTGCAAGACCACCTGCGGTGATGTGTCCAGACCCCCTCCCTCCTCAGTGTGGAGGGTGCGTGCGCACACGCACACACACACGCGCGCGTGTGCTGTGCCATGTGTATAACAGGGAAGGGGGTGTCATGTGTAGCCAAAGTAGGAGGGCAGAAGGCCCGTATGGGGACAACTCTGTCACCTCAGCCTCACGGGGTTACTGCTTTAACCACATGAGCCAGCAGCATGACCTACGACAGGCAGGTTCCGGATATCCAGATGACCTAGAAGCCCTATTCTAAAGGAACCTCAGAGAAAATCCAGATCCGCTGTCCTCTAATACGTTACAAGTTCGCAACAGAACACAACTTCTACCCCATTGGGATACATTTTCCGCTCTATGCCTATTAATTTTAAAAGAAGAGAAAAGAGAATAGGAGAAGAAAAAAAAAAACGCACTACCAACTGCCCTATGGATGAAAGTATAAGCAAGCTATGATTCTTTAAGAACCCAAGCCCACAGATATCTTGGCGGTCCCAGTTAGCTCAGCCTCCTCGCCCAGATCGGAACCACAGTGGGGAGGAAGCTGGCCACGCCCCCAAAGACCAGGCCTGGGTGTCAGGCGGGCTGGAAGCCAATCAACTCTAAGAAGGCACATAAAGTTGGAACACATCAGGGTTGGAATAGGGCCATCTGCCTGTGCACATATGAACGCTGAACCTTTAAAAAATGGCTTCAGAATCAGTCTACATGCGAAGAAAGGCATGTGTATGTAGGGACTAATTTCTGCCCCGAGAAGAAAACCAAAATATAAACATAAACCATCACACCAGGTCCTTTCAGTACCCACTACCTCACTGTATGTGTCACATTAAAATCAGGCCATCATTCCCCTCCGTAGCTGACACTCACCACTTGGAATCAATAAAAGCTGACTTACCTGGAATAAATTCCAAAGGGCATTTTGAAAGTACATTTATTCAAAAGTCCAAAATTACTAAAAGGAAGGATGGGTGTTAAGCTTGCAGTCTCAAGATCCATTTCTATCAAATAAGACAACATTTGATCCTTGGATGCTTTAAAACTTTCACAGTCTTTCTTTCTTCGCATTAGAGCCAACATTTTTTCCCAAAGTAGATCAAGTCACATTTTTATGAAACTGTTCTGGCAGATATCACCCCTTGATAAACTGTGAACATATTATAGAAACGTCTCAGAAGCTATTGATTCCATACATGCCAGCACCCCCTTACTTTGACGTTGGACAGTTTGAAATGGCCATGAAGCTACAGCCCCATCCATGGCTTTGAATGATGATGTCTCCAGTGGTCCTTTCACTATGCATGGCCCCTAGGGCACAACTCCCTGGTTTTGCTACGGCGCACAGCCACACGGTTTTCCATTTCATCAGTCACCGCTCCTCATCTACTGCTGACAATTCACTCTTTGTCCTTCTGTTAAATGATTCATCCCACCACAAATGTAACACTCGCGATTTTCCTTACCAGTTTCCTTTTTCTTTAATGCCTGTTTGACTCACAAGCCTCTTTTTACCAGCCCGTACACAACTTCATTGTCCTTGTCCTTACCAGACGTGAGTGGTTGCATAACGTTTGTAACATCTCAAAATCAACCCTGAGCCCAGCAAAAATGCCACAGTGGGCAAAGAGCCTCCCACTACCACTCCAGGCCACTGATGCCACCTACTGGCGGTGGGCTGAGTCGACAGGCTTTGGTGCTCTGTGGTGTGATTTGATTTGCACCATTAAGGATTCTTCAGTTGAAAAGCTTCTGTTTTCCTAATCCTCCTACCCACACCATGTGGGATTTTATCTCCTTCAGCTGCATGAGTCAGAGATCGATGTGGGAAGGGACTGTTGAAAAGGTTACTTACCACGTCAGGGCCAGAGACTGCAAAATGCAGAAGATGAGAGCAAGCCCTCTGTTGTGCCACTGGAAGACAAATGATATGGTTATAGGTACGTGTGTGACAAGAGGCACACACCAAAAAGGTTAACGAAAATTAAAATACACACTTACCCAAAAGGCAGAACACAGGGTAAGCACAATGCACAACTAGAGACAGAAAGGAAACATTATTTAATTAATACAATGACAATGATAACAGGGAGGGGAAGAAACTGTAAAGACACCATTCTTGACAAACTTACAACAACACATCAAACTGCAGCAATCCGATTCTGTGGTTATCACAGCAACCAAATGCATCCTTCATTTCAAAGCACTGAACCTACCTGAGCACCCATCTTTGGCAGAGGAGTTCAAATCCCAGTGAAATGAAACTGGCCAATAAGGATTCATGTAGATTAAAAAGATAAGGATCGGGCTTCCCTGGTGGCACAGTGGTTGAGAGTCCGCCTGCTGATGCAGGGGACACGGGTTCGTGCCCCAGTCCGGGAAGATCCCACGTGCCGCGGAGCAGCTGGGCCCGTGAGCCGTGGCCGCTGAGCCTGCGTGTCCGGAGCCTGTGCTCCACAACGGGAGAGGCCACAACAGTGAGAGGCCCGCATACCACCAAAAAAAAAAAAAAAAGAGAAGGATCCTCTTCTACTTTCAAATTTTCCCAAAATCTCTGCCCAGCAAACAGAAGCACATTTCTGGTCCACTAGTGTCTGGAGTAGAAAGGGCATGTGAGGACAAAGGTTAACACTAGATGTCAATCTCACAGCCAGAGAGTCAATTATTTGTTTACATGTCACCTAACACTGTCCCTGAGTCCTTTCGTAGTAAGTTCTTTTTGCAAGAGACTTATCCAGGCCATCTACATCCAGGGGTGGCCAAAAACAATTAGTAGTCCAGCTGGCAGTCATGCCTGTCCTCTCCATCCTGCTGTATCAGTAACTACTCAATAAACACGACCGAAATAATTTCTTGGTGTGTAGCATGGTGCCCGATGCTCTGAAAGGACACAAAACAGTAGCAAGTGTGGCCACGGCCTTAGAGAACTTACCTATCTGAACAAATGAGATGTACACAAATGAAACTACAAAGTATGTTGCTCAAGATCTGGACATTGCAATACTGATAACTGTAACAGCAGTCCAGAGGACGTGGTCTGGAATGATGGGATGGTTCCATGGAAGGAAAGGGCCCAAGGAAGGGAGAGACATTCTGGGTTAATGGGACAGGAAGATAGGACAAGACTGAAGACACTGTGGTGAGAGCAGGGAACGGGGGTGCTGGGCCATGAGGAAACCAGACCTGCTTCAGGAAAACGGACAAAAGCAAACAGGATCCCAAAGTCAGAGAATGACAAGGGGAAAAAGCCCATGCTAGGAGACTGGACACCCACTTGAGAGAATGAACCCTGTGTTCCCCAGTCATTCCCTCTAAGCTCTCCTTGTATGTGGCATCACCCACCACCAGGAGGGTGTCAGAGCTCTCTTAGTACCACATGAGTTTGCCAAATTTAAGAAGCAACACCTTCTGGAGGGGCTTTATAGAACTGGCAGTACCTTAACATCAAATGAAACACAAGTCGGCAGAAGAGAGGAAAAATTATTAGATGAAGAATGCTCCCTTCTGCCACAGTGGTTACAGGCATCAGATAGTAAGTCAAGATGAAAGGGAAAAGGATAGAAGTCTTTAGGTTTAAGAGGAAAAAAATTGCAAACAGCAGAAACAAACACTCCTATTTTAGACATCCAGGTAACAGACAGACCTTACCAGCACCATGATGGTTGCAATCAAACGTGTAGGCTCTGTCATTCGCTTCAACTGCTTCACTGGTCCCATGAGGAAGACAGTGCTAAGAGGCAAACACACACAAGCCGTTCAGACCAGAACAGAACCACACGAGGTAAACCAAGGTGCCTCCCCATCACCTCCCCCAGCTCACCTGTGGCAATAATAGCCGTAATAGTAGCTGACACTTGAAAAGCTCTGACTGAGCTAGGCACTGTGCTTCAGGGCCTTTTGTGCCTTATTCTTATTTAGTCCATTAATAATTTATGAAGTTGATTATAGGAACAGTCATCATCCTTATTTTGCAGACAAAGAAGCTTAAGTCCAGAAAGGCCTTGTTACTTATCTAAGGCCACCCAACTAGAATACGGTGAGGTTGTAGATGCACGTAGGTCTGACTCCGGAACCACGTCCATAACCACTAGGTTAGAGGACCCCCTCCCTTCCAGGTGCTACCTTGCCTCCTTAACAACCTACCCATGGAAACAAACAAACCAAAGAGACTCAGGTAATGTAAAAAAGAAAAACCACATCTTACAGGCTTAGGTAGTTTATGTTAAAAGGTAGAGCATTTCATTTTCTTTTGTAATCTCCAGAGGATAATTCTAATGCTGATAGGAATATCATCTGTGCTGTGTGGAACACTTGCTAATTGCTAGATATCATGTACATGATCTCATTTCATCCCCTCAACAACTCTGTGAATTAGGTATTATGACACTTATTTTAGAGCTGAGAAAATAAAGCTCAGAAAGGTTAATTTACTTATCCAAGATCACACAGCTAAGCCCATAAAAGAGCTGGCATTCCAACCCACATCTATTGGATTCCCAAGCTCCAAAAGACAGCCCCAGCACGCCTTCTGTAGGGATGGAACTTGATAGGTGGCTAGTGAGAAAGAGTAAACACAAATGAAGCAGACACTCACGCCTAACACGGCAAGTGCCAGGGCCAGGTATAGGTCATGCTTCCCGACTCCTGACAGAAACGCCCCGTGTCGCATCACCCCAGGCGTAGCTGGTTTACAGCCAGCATTTAGTACAAGCCAACCAGCAGATGACATTAGCTACTGAGTGTTCTAAAAACAAAAATTTGTTAAATATGTCTACCTCTCTTGCAAGTGCCATTAAGTTTCCATTTGAATTCAAAGCTGCACTCCCAGGTCAAGTGTTTGTGCTGAGTGCACTCTTGAGCCTACGTTGAACAAAAAGCAATAGCCAAGGGTGGCCTTAAAAATTAAATGCAGCATATATACAAAAATATAGAAGATTACAGGTAGAGCCACAAACTCCTAGACACACCCTGGAATAACAATTTGCTCCCTTTATTATCTCCCTGGGCAATGCTTCGAAAAGTTGGTCCCATTAGGATTTGCTAAATAGTTCTTTTGGACTAACCAACACACCCAGATATTTATGCTCAGTCTAGACTCTACATTATAACCTATGTTGTCTGCCCAAAGCAAAACCCCCCAAAAGTTAGTATTTGAGAGAGCTTTGGAGGCAAGATTAGACATCTCCAAGGGCCAGCATTATACTATCATAAGAATTAATAAATTTAGAGATTATCATACTAAGTGAAGTAAGTCAGACAAAGAAAGACAAATATCATGTGATATCACTTATATGTGGAATCTAAAGAAAAAAATGATACAAATGAACATACAAAACAGAAACAGACTCACAGACTTTGAAAACAAACTTATGGTTAACAAAGGGGAAACATGGTGGGGAGGGATAAATCAGGAGTTCGGAATTAACATATACATACCACTATATGTAAAATAGATAATCAACAAGGACCTACTGTATAGCACAGGGAACTCTACTCAATATTCTGTAATAACCTATATGGGAAAAGTGTCTGAAAAAGAACAGATATACGTATATGTATAACTGAATCACTTAGCTGTACACCTAAAAGTAACATAACACTGTAAACCAACTATACTCCAATATAAAATAAAAATTAAATTAAAAAAAAACAACTTGAAAAAAAACAGAATTAATACATTAAGTTTAAGCAGGTGGCCAGTGCATTGCACTTCATCATTTGGTTAACATTTCCAGGCAGAAAAAGACCTAGGTTTGGGGACAATTAGGGACAAGTAAGGCAGAAGTGCAGCCCTTGTCAAGTGGTAGACTTGTAACAAGTCAGTGTAATAAAATGCTATCTGCGTTGTCACATAAACATATAAGGGATAGACAGAGCCCATATAAAGGAGGAGGTCATTGATTCTGGAGGGGAAAAGGGAATTAAGAGAAGTTTCATGGAAGAGGTGACTTCTGAGTCAGGTCTTGACAAATGAGCAAGTACCCATCAAAGGGTGGGTGCAGACGGGGCAGCACCCCAGGCACAGAAAACAGCCCAAGCAAAGCACAAAGACGTTTGGAGAAATGCAAGTTCAGCCTGGCTGAGGAGGACGACTCGAAGGGCCTGTCCTGTATGCGTGCTGAGGGTTTGGGACTTCACCCGTTGAGAGGGAATGGGAAGCCACTAAGGGGCTAAGCAAGGCTATACATGAATGGCTCCACAGCTCTGTGGAAAATGGCCTGGCGAGGGTCCATAAAAGAGGCAGAGAAGCCCAACAAGGAACTCCTGTAGTCTTCAGATGAGCAGGGATAGAGGCCAGAGCTAAAAGCAGCTCACATATCCCCTTCTACGGGAAGCCCTCCTGCCTCCCCAGGTCACGTCAGATCAGCTCACCTGCCCTCCCCTGAGCATTGCTCTCTCCATACCCTATTATAGTATCAGTTTATATGTCTGTCTGCCTGGCCACCCAGTGAGCTCCATCACAGCAGGAACCAAACCCTGCTCGTCCTTGAATCCTCAGAGCCCAGCACAGGGTGTGAGCATGTGAGGCAATCAGCAAGGGGCAGCAGCAGTAAGGCTAGAGCAATGGAGAGGGCAGTGTCGTAAGCGTGGAAGAAATCATTCAACTGCTCCGCGCCATGTAACATCACAATGGTAGTGCAGTTCCTGCCTGCTCCAGTGGAACTTCAAGGATGAACTAAGATATAAAAATATGTTGAGGGGCTTCCCTGGTGGCGCAGTGGTTGAGAGTCCGCCTGCCAATGCAGGGGACACGGGTTCGTGCCCCGGTCTGGGAAGATCCCACATGCCGCGGAGCGGCTGGGCCCGTGAGCCATGGCCGCTGAGCCTGCGCGTCCGGAGCCTGCGCTCCGCAACGGGAGAGGCCACAGCAGTGAGAGGCCCGCGTACCGCAAACAAACAAAATGCTGAAGTTAAAAAATATATATATATATATATATATATACATATATATATATATATGTATATATATATATATGTTGAAGTGACAGGATATGAAAGTGCTGTATTTTAACTCCCTCTTTTCTCTCCAAATCCTTAAAACTATGGAAGCATCCTCCTTCACCTCCCTCCAAACACAACGCACATCCATTTTCCCATCTAATAATTGGCTACGGTTAGATTTAAAACACTGTTACCTCCCAAGAGATGCGATGTTACCAAAGGTGTAAAACACTGCGAAGAGGTATAGTCCCTTCCTGGGCACCCAGAGCAGAAGAGTTCCCTGGAAGATAAGGCACAGAGTATCCGCACGTGAGGAACACCCCACCACAGCCACCGAACCAGGAGCGCACAGAGGAACCTTTTCCCCTCCCCGCGCCCCTTACCTCCCTCCCCACCTCCCTTTCCTCCCCTCCTCTTATCCACGCATTTCAGTGAAGAGCAGAAGAGAAAAGGAGGTAGATGAAAGTGGAAAGGTAGAGGGAAGGAACGCAGGGGGAAAAGATGGAGGAGGGGAAGGCAGTCTTACCAGCAGCGAGCAGAGAAGTCCTGCAGCAAAACAGGCAATGAAGCCTTTTATTCTGGTGCCCGAGCTTAATGAAGTTGCCTCCACAACCTGAAATATTTAAAAAACTAATTACATACATGTATATGCATATTTAATCACCAAAAACAAAGGACACATACTTAAATTTAGAATTTGTACAGAGGAAGGCAGCAACACAGAATCCCAGTTGTGCACAGCTACAGGAGCCCTCATGATCACTGAATCCAGCCATGAATCTCTTCTCCAGCAGCTGATTAGAGGCTACCGAGCCTCTGGTTGGACATCTCCAGAGGTGGAAACTCTGCCTCAAGCACGATGCACTTCACAAACAGTGAAGTGGATTGAAGAGATGGGCTGGTGGGACCCGAGCTGTGTCCCACAGCTGTGCTGTGTCTCATCCAGGAGGCCAAAGTTCACGAACCGGTTCGAATTGCCTATGACAGGCCTCGGGGTCATCCCATGTCCAAGAAGAAGAAACCCCAGGACTTTGATTTCGCCCAGCAGAAACTGACCGACAAGAGCCTGGGGTTCCAGATGCTACAGAAGATGGGCTGGAAGGAGGGCCACGGCCTGGGCTCCTCTGGGAAGCGCATCAGGGAGCCCGTCAGCGTGGGAACTGCCTCGGAAGGGGAGGGGTTGGGTGCCCACAGGCAGGAGCACAAAGACACATTTGACGTGTTCCGTCAGAGGACGATGCAGATGTACAGACACAAACGGGCCAACAAATAGTTCCAGGGTCTCTTCCATGAGGACGACAGGCATCCGGAAAGCGCTAACTCACCACTTTGGGTGCTTACTGTCTCTGCCTTGTTTCCATCACTGGAAATCATATAGAGAAATTTAGCGTTTTTGGTCCTTGGTAAAACCTGTGGCACAAACTGTGCCACCACGGAAGTCCCTTAACTTTACCTTGACAATGTATAGGTATTATCTACTTTCCTACTCCATAATGAACTGTAAAATCGTCCATGGAAATTTATAGATAACTTCTGGTTTCTTACTCCATAGGGAATTATAAAATTATCCAACAGATGCTATTGAGTTCAAAAGAGGAGTTCAAGAAAACTGTGGAAAAATAGTGAATGGAATGATCACTGGGTTCTTTTTTTTGAGTGCACTGTTCTTTATATTACAAAATTTTTAAAGTTTTATTGCTTTAAAGACATATGCCTTTGTAATAGATTTAGATCTTAGAAAAATTATATTTGAAAAACACATGCATTCCATTTTTCCTAAAGAGTGTTTATCATAAAAAATCTATCTAGTACTGTACTGTGTCATGTATGCTATATGTACTTTCTCTGTTTTTACCACAAAATGATTTGACCATGTTTATGAGGAAATCACTGTACTTAGAATAAGATACCGTTACAACCACAAGTCAAATTATGCCAAGGCTGACCTCAGAGATTGTTCCAGAATATTATCCTATGCATAAATGCTCCACCATGTTCTGTTTATTATAAGTAAAATCATCTTCAAATATCTTTGACATTAAGGACAAACATATTAGTATGGGATATTATGTAGCATGAGACACTTATATTTCAATTTAGATGATTCAAATTCCATGAGAAGAATGGTCACTTATTACTGTTTTAATAATAATAAAAGGAAAATATCTTTTGATAACATTTCCACTCTCTTTGATGTGGAAAGATATTAGGTGTGTGAGTACAAATATGGCCATTTTCTCTTGGTCATTTATTAAATTATGTGTACTATTTGTTGCCATATATGAAGTAGATATTCAAATACAGAAGCAGAATTAAAGGATCCAGGCCAACATAAAGAGCTGACAGAAATCATACATGTGAAAGAAAATACAGAAACCTGGAAACGCTGAAATATAAACAGGACCCATATTTAAGAAATTTTTGGCTACGCATATGTCAAAGACTGTTACGTCCAATTTTCTGCTGGTTTCATAGCTATTTAGAAGTGTAGGTTGGTGCTTCCTTAAGGTACAGCTATGTGGATCCCATCCATGTTATTTCATTTACTGTCCTTAGAATAAGATGTACTTTATTATAACCACCACTCCCCTTTAATTAATTTAATTAGTCTTACATTGTAAATGAGCTTGTTTCCTCAAATTTTAGGTAGATACAATTACTCAATCTTTGAGCATAGCATACGATTCAGTTTTTTAAAAACTGTAGATGATTTACAATGTTGTGTTAGTTTCAGTTGTACAGCAAAGTGATTCAGTTATACATGTATGTATTCTTTTTCAAATTCTTTTCCATTATAGGTTGTTATAAGATATTCACTATAGTTCCCTATCCTATACAGTAAGTCCTTGTTGTTTATCTATTTTATATATAGTAGTGTGTATCTGTTAATCCCAAACTCCTAATTTTATCCCTCCCTTCTCCCCCTTTCCCCTTTGGTAACCATAAGTTTGTTTTCTATGTCTGAGTCTGTTTCTGTTTTGTAAATAAGTTCATTTGTATCACTTTTTTAGATTCCACATATAAGTGATATCATATATTTGTCTTTGATTATTTCACTTCATATGATAATCTCTACATCCATCCATATTGCTGCAAATGGCATTATTTCATTCATTTTTATGGCTAGGTAATATTCCATTATATATAATTAATATGTATATTAATATATATATATTCCACATGCTACTGACCACACATCCCCCCAGCTGATGGAGGAAGGCAGTGGTGGCAGAGGTCCCCAGGGTCACTAAACCGGCAACTCCCTCAGCCTTGACTGCTCCCAGCTCAGGGGCCTATTCTCAACCCTGTCTCTAAACTTCCTGTCAAATCAGAAGCTGGAAGACCAGAGGCTTCCTCAGGCGTGGCAGGCTTCACTACAGCATGGCTACCTCCCCACTCAGGAGACAGGTATTTAGGGCAGGTTATCTGCCCCATATGTTCACACATATTGAAAGTGGGGCTCATCACACACACACACACACACACGGCACTTGCAGAAACATATGGCAACATATGACCCTACACAGAATGACACGCTCAGGAATGGTGACACTCCGGGGGAGTGGGGTGTTAGGAGCTGACAGAGGGGCCACCTGGTCCCACGTTAGCAACACCTCTCCCCCAAAATGAGCCTTGTGATGCTCTGTTACCAGTCTTCACTGGCACCCCAGACACTCGGGTTAGACCACTTCTGACTCACCTGTTCAACCTCCCACAAGGACAGGAGAAAACCGAAAGCCACCGCTCTTCCTACTCATGCAAGCACCAAAGAACTTACCCTGCCAAGGTGGAAAAATGAACAGAGCTACGTGGAAGAAGAAAATTGTGGTAGTGGGATTGGACTGGATTCAATCCAGTGCTTGCCTGAGCATTACTTGGCATCAACAGAGACATTTTAAAAGATTCACCCGTTTTGTTTGTTTGTTTGTTTGTTTGCGGTACGCGGGCCTCTCACTGTTGTGGCCTCTCCCATTGCGGAGCACAGGCTCCGGACGCGCAGGCTCAGCGGCCATGGCTCACGGGCCCAGCCGCTCCGCGGCATGTGGGCTCTTCCCGGACCGGGGCACGAACCCGTGTCCCCTGCATCGGCAGGCAGACCCTCAACCACTGCGCCACCAGGGAAGCCCTCACCCCTTTTTTTTTTTTTTTTTTTTACAGGATAAGCCACAAGGTTAGGTATCAATTTGACACGGCCTTGGTATTTAGAGCACAAAATAGTCTCAACAGGAAGGTGAGATGCCAGCTCTTGTAAACATTAAAATCACTCGTGATAGGAAGCAGTTGTGGTTTCTGCTTCAAAAAGGAAAGTAACACGTTGGTTCTACATGTCTCTCAAGCTGACTCCCATCCAAATGTCACCCTATTTGCCAAAATGAGGGAGGGGGCGATAACTTTTCATCTACGTGGTTGCAAGTTCTTTCACAAGCGTGCTTAGTCACAGGCCAAAGGAAGCTGTTGCTCCACTTCCAACTGGATCCAGTGAAAGCTAAACACTTCTTGTGCCAATTAGTGAAAATCAACTCCACTGATGTAAAATAACTCCTTAAATTCATGGTTTCTGGAAACTGTGCTAGCGTACTTTTTGGAAATTAGAGTAGCTGGAATAGCACCTGGATAGAACCTGTAGGCAAAGAGCTCACAGGCTGTCTGACTGGCAGTTATGCACAAGGGTCCCTTTGACTCTGGGATGTGGAGAGAAGAGGGGCTCTTGCCAAAAGAAGAAAAGCAGAGAACTGTTCGGGGAAACAGGGTTGGTAACAGGAAGAAAGTGAGAAAGGAACATTGCCTCATTCCTGTGCTTTCAAACCAGGTACAATTCAGACCCTCCTTGTCCCTGCAATCTTGTAGAGAAAACATAAATCCTGTACTTTCAGAAAGAAGCCCATAGAAACTGATTGAAGATTGAAGGTGGATTTATGAAGACCAGGTATCAATCACAAAACTCATCAAGAGGCCATCTGTGACTAGACATCACCAGGCAAGTTTTAAAATTCCCCAGTTTCATATGTAGGAGAAACAGAACTAATCATATTTTTATTTTTTTCATTAAAAGGATAACAATTTTTGTTTGTTTGTTTGTTTGTTTGTTTTTGCAGTACGCGGGCCTCTCACTGTTGTGGCCTCTCCCATCGCGGACGGACGTGCAGGCTCAGCGGCCATGGCTCATGGGCCCAGCCGTTCCACGGCATGTGGGATGCTCCCGGACTGGGGCACGAACCCGTGTCCCCTGCACCGGCAGGCGGACTCTCAACCACTGCGCCACCAGGGAAGCCCCAAGGATAACAATTTTTTAAACATCTTTACAGTGTTGTGTTAGTTTCTGCTGTATAACAAAGTGAATCAGCTACATGCATACGTGTATCCCCATATCCCCTCCCTCTTGCGTCTCCCTCCCACCCTCCCTATCCCACCCCTCTAGGTGGTTGCAAAGCACCGAGCTGATCTCCCTGTGCTATGCAGCTGCTTCCCACTAGCTAAAAGGATAACAATTTTTTAAAGCACTCACTTCTGGTGACGTCTGACTGTTTTTATAATTGAATGTGAAGAGACTTTAAGGCCACCAAGTCCAATATCCCACACAAAACAGAAATTTCACCAGCATCCTCCAGCCTTGCCAGCCTCAAAACCATGGGAAATGCGAGACAATCAAGTCAGTACCAACATTTTCAAGGAGGCCCTGAGCTAATAAGTAAAAACTGAGCCAAAAACAACCCTGAGAGTGAATTCAGCTGGACACAAAATGCTTCCTGGTAGTTGGGGACTCATGAAGTGCCACACAATGATGTACACAAACAGGAATCTCATACTCAGAGAGAGGAAACTGACAGCAGTGTTTTAGAACAAGACAGAAGCACCTAGTCTTTCTAAAATAGATTCTACATGCCTGAGCTTACAACTATTTAAAGCCCTGCATTGTGTCCAACACAGGCATTCACTATTTTAGGTAAAAACTAACTCAGCATTTTATGTTTTCAATCTGTACTACATCATTCACTCTTGAGTGTCTGTCCACCACTTCATGATGATTTTCTAAATCAAAATATCTGCATCATCCCCGCTGTCCCCACAAGAGTCCACAGGAAGAGAAAACATCGCCCTCTTGAACCCCAGCTGCTCTAAAACCTTATTGACAGTCCATGCAACATAAAGCTTTAGATAAGCATGACTGTCAACCACATAAGTTTTCTTAGGCCCAGTGTGAGGTTTGGCTTGTGAGTTCATAGAAGAAGCCAGATATCAAAAACGAGGAACTCATGAAATTATTACCGAGGCTTGACCAATTAATAAAGGCAAGAGATTTAAAAGAAGCCACAGGCTGTTTTGAAATGTCAAAAAAAGTTAAAACTCCAATTCCTATAACACTCAATGTCTGTAGTGTTGCTTCTTCAAGGTGAAGATTCAGAGAGCAACTTTTAGGGTTCCGAGATTTCATGGTGGGCGTGGAGGTATCAGGGTCACACAAAAGTCAGAATAGGGCTTCCCTGGTGGCACAGTGGTTGAGAGTCCGCCTGCCGATGCAGGGGACACGGGTTCGTGCCCCGGTCCGGGAAGATCCCACATGCCGCGGAGCGGCTGGGCCTGTGAGCCATGGCCGCTGAGCCTGCGCGTCCGGAGCCTGTGCTCCGCAACGGGAGAGGCCACAGCAGTGAGAGGCCCGCGTACCGCAAAAAAAAAAAAAAAAAGTCAGAATAAAATCAGCAACCACAAAAGCGAGTGAAAGCAGCATGCTGAGATAGCCACTTGAGACACTGATCAGAGGAAAAACTTAGGATCCAACTTGAAAGAAGCCATATTATCTTGTGCAAGAGCTTCATTTTACAGATGAGGAAACTGAGGCCCACGGAATACGCCAAAACATAAAGAGAAATATTTTATCATTCACGGAGGGAAAAAAAATAACAAAGCTCTAAGCACTAGAAATAGGAAATAAACATCCTGTGTGGCTCTAGAACATAGGGCATTAATGCCCAAGTTTCAGCTCGACCAACCTTTCTAAAAAAACAAACAAGAGTGCAGGCGGCCTCATGAGGTCCTGGGCGTCTACGGAGTCTACGTGAAGTGTGTGCACAGAGAAACAAGATGTGGTCCCAGACGTCCAGGAGTCCACGGTTTTCCTGGGGGTAGTTTACAGCAACAGTGCGCCCAAGGTCGGGTGCGAGTGTCACACCCGACAACCTAAACTGGGCAGGAACGCAGCGGGGAGCACCCGGGCGCGGCCACCAGCCCCGCCTCGCGGTGGGCAGCGAGGAGGTGCGGTCACCCAGGCCCCCCGGCAGACGATCTACCCTACGAGGACTCCCTCCGCCAAGTTCTCAGAGGCCCCAGCCTAGCTCGGCCCTAAAGCCCTTTCCCTGGCCTGCAGGGATGGGGCGGCCGAGCGGGAATATCCGCCCTCCCCTTCGCAGATGTTTCTAGGTTTTGCTCCAGCTCGGCCCTCCCTTTGTGGGGGGATGGGACGCGGAAGGCTAAAGGGTGCAGGACAAAAAAGTAAACAGGTGCCGACTGCCCTGTGCAGTGTCTGGGCCCTGGTACCTGGGGTGGGGGGAGTGGGGGGAGCGCGGGGGTCCGGAGCTCTGGAGAGGAGGGGGAAGGAGCAGGGGCAGAACTGCTTTCCATGAAATCCTGGAAGTCCTGCTTGCCTTTCCTACCAGCCAGCAACAGGCGCCGGCGGAGCTGGGGGCGGGGCTCCGGTGTCACCCGGCGCGCTCCCAGGCCCCCCGCAGACCCTCCACCGAGGCGGGGGCGCAGCAGCCTCGGGGCGGAGAGGGCGCAGCCAGGCGGCTGGGCGCCGCGGCGCACTCACCTCGGACAGGCCGCCCCGGTCCTCGGTGTCCTGCCCGCTCAGCACCTTCTTCAGCTTGTCCATGGCGGGCCCGGTCCACCCCGGCTCCAGCCCCCGGCCGGCCGCCTGTTGCTCTGGCTGAGTCGCTGGCTCTTCCGAGTGCTCGGCCCCCGCCGCCGCCAACCACGGCGCGCCCCGCCCAGGTACCTGCCCACCTGGCGGCTGCCTGCGCAGGCGCCTGGCGATCCCCGCGCCCGCCTCTAGCCTGCGCCCAGCCCGCGTTTAAGGGCTGGTTTTGGTCCGGGAAGGAGGGGCGGGCAGGAAGAGGTGGGTTTAAGGTCGACCGAGCGTGGCTAAACCTCAATTCTGCGTCGGGCGCCGCGTTCCACACCCAAGCAGGCTCCCCTCCCTCCCGGGGCCCTCGTAGGTTCAGTCGACAAACGCGGAGTCCCTAGCACATGCGAGGCACTGCAGAAACAAAGACGGTGAAGCCTGGACCCTCCTCTCCCCGTACCCTACACTCCCTCTGGTGTGGTTGCAGACTTGTAAACAAATGCTTTGGGGAATCCGCGTTCTGATTGTAGTTATACTGGAAACAACTGTTTAAAAATCACTTGAGGCCAACTGGAGCAAATTCAATCTATAACAAGCTTTGTGGAAACGTTAACAAGAAAAACACTATTGTAGTTCCAACTGAAAATGCATTGAGAGGAATGATTTGGGCAAAAACTTGAGAAACGGGTAGAACTTGGATGAGGGAGTGGGGAAAGGTATACCAGATCGTTTTGTGTTTCTTGGATGGTTTGTTTTACTGACCTCAAACTGGACTCCAGCGCTAATGATTCTATGTTGGAGAATCCATGTAACCCCCAGGATGGTGCCAGAGACAGGACGTGGGCTCACATCTCAAACTGCTTGCTGGAGAATGTCTGGAAAACTAACTTGGAGATTAAATAGGTTTAGGAAAAACAAATCCAAGAGAGGTTACCAGGAGCAACCACTAGAGAATCTTCCTGCACCCTCCTGCACCCCATACACACACACACACACACACACACACACACACATACACACATGCGCGCGCGCACAGGAGAATATTTATGAAAGAGTAGTAGGAATGCTGTGTCTGAATGGAGAGAATTTAGATGTTACCAAGAACTTGATAGTATTAGAAATCGACCAAGCAAAGGGATTTGCAAAGGACCCTATACAAGTCAGTCAGATGGCTGTAATTACACCCCTATGTGATTTCATCTTTATGGAAGGCAAATATGCTATGCTTTATAATTTTAGTTCACACCTGAAATCTTGAATAACAAATGCCTGTGCTCTTGCCTGGATGCTCTTTACCCTCTTGTCTCACTCAAGTAAATTCCTACACATCTTTCAAGACTCTTGAAATATCAGCACTGAGTGGAAAGTCCATCCATAGTGGAGTTAGGAAGATCTGGGAGTTACAACTCTAACACCACCACATACTAGATGTGTGGTATTGAGTTACTTAACCTTTCTGGTCCTCAATTTTCTCATCTGTAAAATGGACATAAATGACTACCTCTGAAAGTTATTGTGGGAAGTAAACATGACAGTATATGTAGAGAGCCTGGAACATGGCAGGCATTCAGTTAGCAACTAATGGAAACTAGTATTACTCTGCCATATCCTCTGAAGCCTTCTCTAAGCCAACCCACACTGACGTTGCAGTTGCTCTTTCCTCTGTGTTCCCAAAGCACCTTAAACACACCTGTAAGTACTCACCTCACAGTGTTACCTTTATTCATGGTCAAGTCTGTCTCCTCTACATTGTGAGACCCTCACAGTGTCATTCAGTTCTTTACTCCCTGAACCCAGAAAAACACCCACAAAACAGGTGCTCAGAAAATCCACATTGAGTGAGTGAATGAATGAATGAGAAACTGTCTGTCTTTTGCAATTCAGTGAATTGTAACAGCCAGATTGGCAGATAGGGCAACACTTAAATGACTATGCTACCCAAGTCAGCTGGGAAAGCCTATTTTTGTCAGCAAAGTGAGAACACTGGGCCGCCCTCCACCTCCACCTCCACTCTGCATTCCTCACAGAAAATGAGATTTTGATCAGAAAGATCACATACCTGTAATCTCACCCCATGCCTAAAATCAGTATTTCTCTTAGGGCTGGGTAGGGATAGACTCTGCTCTTGGCCCATGCTTGCAGGGGAGCCTGCAAATCACAAACACACACAAATGCGTTAAAGAATACACAACTCTTTGGTTACTTGGGATCTGATGCTCAGCACTGCGACACCCCCTCTCATGGATAACACTGCTCAGGCCCCAGGGAACTGCTTCTTCATGTTTCCTGCCCAATGTCCTTGACACAAAAGGTGACAACATCTGAATGCTGTGAAACTCGTGGGTTGTGCCACTGCCTGTGCACACAGAGACTGCTTCAGAGCCAGTAGGATACAAAACAATACAAGAGCTTAGGTAACAGAAAAAAGGCAAGTGCACTTGTCAGAACCCCCCACTAAGATGCCTTGGATGCAATAGATTCTTGTATAAGAATACACCACCTCCCAGTAGCACCAAGTATACATTTTCTTGTTTCTCTACATGCTCTAATTTAAGATCCCAGAGGTACTCACAAATTAATGCAGTATTTGCAACAGTTCACATGGAGGCTGATGAGTATTTTGCAGAATTAAACACTTCATATTACTCTTAAATGTATACATGTAGGTTTAGGCATAACGTACGTGAAACGTGACACTGACTTGACACTGAACACTAGAATCATCAGTAGCCTTTGATAAAAATATTTAATAAGATTTTATTGCATTTTCAAAAAGTCAAGTAAAGGGCTTTCCTGGTGGTGCAGTGGTTGAGAGTCCGCCTGCCAATGCAGGAGACACGAGTTTGTGCCCCGGTCCGGGAAGATCCCATATGCCGCTGAGCTTGCGCGTCTGGAGCCTGTGCTCCACAACGGAAGAGGCCACAACAGTGAGAGGCCCGCGTACCAAAAAAAAAAAAAAAAAGAAGAAACAAAAAGTCAAGTAAAAAGTTTCAACTTTATTTAAATACTTGGTTTAATTTTTAACATTTGTTAATTATAAATTATATTTCTTCCCTTTAACTTTTGATTTTGAATATTTTAGAAAAATAATTCTTGAAAACATAAAAAGTGACAATTTTATTTGAAAATTGAATTTATGTTGTCATGATAATATATTCCAATTTTGTAATAATAATTGGATTCAGTCATCTTTGATATTTTGCCAGTTTTCAGTCATATGAAAACTATAGAGAATTCCCTGGCGGTCCAGTGGTTAGAACTTGGGGCTTTCACTGCCAAGGGCACAGGTTCAATCCCTGGTCGGGGAACTAAGATCAACAACAAAAAGAAAACTATAGCTCTACGTGTATTTTTCAATGTAGGAGGATCGAACATAAGTTAACAATTGTTTAGCTTGATTTGTAGCTTTAAAATATTTAGACATATGGACTTCCATTTGTACTATTTCCCAGACCCTGCAAATCTTAGGGGCACACTTGCCTGTAAGTGGTCCAGTCAAAGGACTTGGGTTGCCTGAGGGGAAATGCTAGATGCATTCAGATATAAAAGGACCAGGATTTTCTGTTTTAAATTAGGAGGAAAAACAAGCCTGCTATCCAAGTATCAGTGTACAAGCTTTATGTTCAAGTAGTGATGAAATTACCTGAAGCAGGAGATTATAAATCTTATAACTCAGACAGCCCCACCTACAGCAAAACTCTTAACAGAATTTCAGCCTGAGGAAGACGGGTGAGGTATCTGCATCCAGCAGGATTGGAGCATGGGATCTTACCCCAGGGAAAACCTGGTCAGTCTCCTTTCCCTCCAAGGTCTCTCTACTTTCTCCAAGGCAGCCTCCCTGTCCCCCATTGACTTAGCCTCACAGAGTCCTTCAGTCCTTTCACATTTATTGAGCACCTACTACATACCATACACAAGGCCAGGTGCTTGATGTACAAATACAAAACTAAAGAGACATTATCCCTGACTTCAAAGAACTCTAGAGACCAACCTCCTCTCCTGCTGGAAAGAGGAAGGAAGCACTTTGAGTTAATTGCAGGACCCATAAGAAAGAGGGAAGGAGGCAGAATATTAGAATCTGCCCTGGAGCCCAATATAACTAGTTATATCACTATGCAAGTAGTTATGTAATGCTTGAGGAACATTATCTTAAAATATAAGGTATCTTAAAATATCTTAAAACTAACTTCCTCCCCCCTCCTTCTTCACAAGGTTGCTGATTCATTTTTTTAATTGGTCTGTTATTCACTTAAAAAACATTTATTGAGTGCTATGTGCCAATGAAGAAATATGCAGTTCCTATTTTCAAAGAGGATAAAGTTACAAATGATGACTTTTTGACCATTTTAGGAAGGAAATGAGGTTTTGACCATTTTAGCAGGGAAATTTTAGCAGAGAAATGAAAAAAGACAAAACAGTACCCACAGGACATATGTCAGCACTTATGAAATATTTACTATGCAGTATATGACTATGTGTCATGTGTATGTGGTGGTATAATCTCCATACTTCTTGGGAAGAATTGGTCTTTTTTCTGTAATTACTGTTGATTTTCTGAAGTGGTAATGATAGAAAAAGTTAGGTGTTTTTAAATATTCTTAGCAGGATTAAATATTTGTGGTCTTCCACAACTCTGTTCATAGTGCCTTGACCTAACGCTTATGTGAGTTATATACATGATGTTATGGTAAAGTGGTCAAGATATCAGTTGTCATACTGTGAAAACCATGTCTATGAAATCTGTATGACTGAGAACCACTGGTCTCATGGATCCCCATCTATAACTAGTTCTTCTCTACCTTCATTTCTTCTTCCCAACCATAAAATAGGTGTTGCCTGCTCTGTTTCCTCTCTTTACACATTCACCTTTGGAAAGTTTATTCCTTTCAGGGTTTCAACAACACATTTCTACAGTGATTTACAATTTATAAAGTTCTTTTACAGCATAAAGTAGTCCCTAGTGTCAGAAGGATATGGGTTTAAATCTAGTTCCTCCATTTATTAGTTTCGTGATCATGTGTTACCAAACTCAGGTTTGGCTGTTTGTCACATGAAAGCCAATACTCAAGAGAAAAGTGTTGGTTGGAAAGAAAAGTTTGCTTTATTCAGGAGGCTGACAACCTGGGGAGAAGGTGGACTCATGTCCAAAAACCAACTTCAAAGATTCTGCTCAACCATGAAAGTTTTTAAAGGGAGAAAGTGGAAGTTAATCGCAGTTAATCATTTGGGGAGGGGGTCAGCATCTTCATTATCTTCCACTGTGTGCAGACTTTCTTCTGATTGGTTGGTGGTGAAGTAAGAGGGCAGTGCTCCAGGAATCTGGTGCTCAGCCTGAAGTTATCATCATCCACCTGGGTGGGGGCCTTAGTTCCTGCAGAAGAACTCAGAGGTATATTTTATGTGTATTCCTTGAGGAGGAACTAGGATCCTTCTTTATCACTGCATTATTGTTTCTTGATTGCTCCTCTTTTGTTTCTGCATTCCCTCACTTTTCTGATCAACAACTATTTGAATCTGCCCTTTGGAATTCAGGGAAGGTCTAGGAGGCTGAAGTCTTTTTCCTACAAACAAGAAATGGGAGGACACGGAAAGGATTTGTACCCAGGACAGCCCCACAGAGTCCTGCTTGGTTTCACATGGTCAAGTTATTTCATCTTTCTAAGACTTGGTTTCTTCATCTGTAAAAAGAGATAACAATAATACCTGCTCCCAGGGTTTTATGGGATGTGAATGAGATCATCAGTATAAAATACTCACCATATCTTTTCAACAAAAGGTGCCAGGACTACTAGATATTGACATACAAAAGAATGAGTTTGGACCCTTTCCTCAAGCCATATACAAAAATTAAGTGAAAATGAATCATAAGCTTAAATTTAAGAGTTAAAACTGTAAGCCCTCAACCCAATTTTGCCTATAAAACTCTTCCCTGAAACCCACCAGGGAGTTCAGGTTTCTTGAGCACAAGCCACCCATTATCCTTGCTTGACCCTACAGTAAACCTCTCTCTGCTCCAAACTCCTCTGTTTTAGTTCATTTGGCCTCACTGTGCATCGGGCACATGAACTTGCATTTGACAACAAAAGTATACAACTCTTGGAAGAAACTATAGGAATAAATCTTCATGACCTTGGGTTAGGCAAAACCTTTTTTAGATTTGACATCAAAAGCACAAATGACAAAAGAAAAAAATAGAAAAATTGGACTTGATCAGAATTAATAGCCTTTGTGCTCAATGGACACCAAGGAAGTGGGAAAAAACAAGCCACAGAATGGGAGAAAGGATTTTCAAATCATCTATCTAACAAGGGACTTTTATCTAAGAGGTGTAAAGAACTATTACAACTCAACAATAAAAGGACAACCCAATTTTTTAAATGGACAAAGGCTCTGTATAGACGTTTCTCCCAAAAAGATACACAAATGGCCAATGAGCACATGAAAAGATGCTCAACATCATTAGTCATCAGAGAAATGCAAATCAAAACCACAATGAGATAAAATTTCACACCCACTACGATAGGTATGATGAGAAAGACGGATAATAATAACAAGTGTCGTTGAAGATGTGGACAAATTGGAACCCTCATACACAGCTGGTAGGAATATAAAATAAGGCAGCCACCTTGGAAAACAATTTGGCAATTCCTCAAAAGTTTAAAAATAGAGTTACCACATGACCTAGCAATTCTACTCCCAGGCATGTCCCCAAGAAAAGTGAAACCATATGCTTACACAGAAACTTGTACACAAATGTCCACAGCAGCATTATTCATAGTTACCAAAAAGTGGAAACAACCTAAATAAATAAATAAATAAAATGTGATATATCCATACAATGGAATATTATTCTGCAATAAAAAAGGAATGAAATAATGATACATGCTACAAAATGGATGAACCTTGAAAACATGCTAAGTGAAAGAAGCCAGACATATAAGATCACATATTACGAAAAGACAATCCTCGGAATGCGAGAAAATATTTGCAAACAAATCAGCAGACAAAGGATTAATCTCCAAAATATATAAACAGCTCATGCAGCTCAATATTAAAAAAACAAAAAACCCGGGGCTTCCCTGGTGGCGCAGTGGTTGAGAGTCCACCTGCCGATGCAGGGGACACAGGTGCGTGCCCCGGTCCGGGAAGATCCCACATGCCACAGAGCAGCTGGGCCCTTGAGCCATGGCCACTGAACCTGCACGTCCTTGCGGAGAGACCACAACAGTGAGAGGCCCGCGTACCGAAAAAACAAAAAAAAACCCCAATCAAACAATGGGCAGAAGACCTAAATAAACATTTCTCCAAAGAAGACATACAGATGGCCAAGAGGCACATGAAAAACTGCTCAACATCACTAATCATTAGAGAAATGCAAATCAAAACTAAAATGAGGTATCACCTCACACCAGTTAGAATGGGCATCATCAGAAAATCTACAAACAACAAATGCTGGAGAGGGTGTGGAGAAAAGGGAACCCTCTTGCTCTGTTGGTGGGAATGTAAATTGATACAGCCACTATGGAGAACAGTATGGAGGTTCCCTAAAGAACTAAAAGTAAAATTACCATATGACCCAGCAATCCCACTACTGGGCATATACCCAGAGAAAACCACAATTCAAAAAGACAGATGCACCCCAATGTTCATTGCAGCACTATTTACAATAGCCAGGTCATGGAAGCAAACTAAGTGTCCATCGACAGACGAATGGATAAAGATGTGGTCTATATATACAATGGCATATTACTCAGCCATAAAAAGAAACGAAATTGGATCATTTGTAGAAACGTGGGTGGACCTAGAGACTGTCATACAGAGTGAAGTCAGTCAGAAAGAGAAAAATAAATATCGTCTATTAAAGCATATATGTGGAATCTAGAAAGATGGTACAAATGAACCGGTTTACAAGGCAGAAATAGAGACATAGATGTAGAGAACAAATGTATGGACACCAAGCGGGGAAAGTGGATGGGGTGTGGTGGTGGTGGTGGGATGAATTGGAAGATTTGGATTGACATGTATACACTAATATGTATAAAATAGATAACTAATAAGAACTTGCTGTATAAAAAATGGATAAACAAAATAAAATATTTTTTTAAAAGATCACATATTATATGATCTCATTCATATGAAATGTCCAGAATGGGCAAATCCAAAGAGACAGAAAGTAGATTAGTGGTTGCCAGGAGTTGGGGCAAAAGGGAATAAAGAGTGACAGCTAATAGGTCTTTTGAGGGTGAAAATGTTCTAAAATCAGTTGTGGTGATGGTTGCACAAACTGTGAATATACTAAATTTTAAAAGCTATTGAAGTGTACTCTGAGTGAATTTTATGGGATATGAATTATATTGCAATAAAGCTGCTTAAAAAATGCTTAGTACAGTGCCTAGTACGTTTCCCAATCCATGAATGTTATTTATTGTACAATGTAGCAGGTGTCCACCCTTATCTCACCCTAAATGTGTCCAAGTTTGAACCCTGAGTATTGGACTCCTAATTTATCTGCGGATACATGTGCACATGCGCAAACTGGCCTGTGTACAAGGCAATTCATCCTGGCATTGTCTATAATAGCAGAAGATTGGAAACAACCTAAAAGTCCATCAGTGGGGGGAATAGTTAAATAAATTATGATATACTCAGTCACAAGAATACAGACTAGTCATTAAAAGACTATTAAAAGAAGAATGAGGGAGTCTTAATATACTGATAATGAAACTCTTTCCAAGATATACTGTTAGGAGAAAAAAATCAGGTCCAAACAATGTAGGAGAAGATAGATAGATGATGAATACATAGATAGATGATAGACATATGTGTGTATATATATGTATATTTGCTTTTTTTCTTTGTCTTAGTTTTAATTAACTCTACAATAAATGTATAATCCGACAAAACACAATAAATTTTAATTTTAAGGAAAGATGGTGGGTTTAGAGTCAGATAACAGAATTCCTACATAGACCTGGTGAAAATATTCATCTTAACTCAAGTGATGGCATTCCATCATACTTATAACATAATGAAGAATAGTAGATTAAAGAAGATATATATTTATATATGCATATTTGCTTTTATATGCATGAAATATATCTGGAAGGGCAGAAAAACAAAAACAATAATAAACAAAAAATACTGAGGTTATTCCTTACCTCCAGGGAAGGAATTAAGCGACCACGGGGCAGAGAACGTATCACTATCTTTCACTGACTTTTCAATTATGAAACTTGTGAATGTGCTTGCTACTCAATAATAAATATAGACGCAAAAGGTCACATATTGTATGATTCCATTTATATGAAATATCCAGAATAGATAGAACCATAGAAACAGAAAGCAGATTGTTGGTTGCTAGGAACTGGGGGGAGGCAGGATGGAGAGAAACTGGTTCCTGGGTAAGGGGCTTTACTTTGGAGTGATGAAAATGTTTGGAAACTCAATAGCGGAAGTGGTTGCACAATACTGTGAATGTACTCAATGCAACTGAATTGTTCACCTTGAAATTGTTAATTTTATGTTATGCAAGTTTCACCTCAATAACTTTTTTTAAAAAAGAAAGAAAAATGGAGAGGTAGGGAAAAGAGCGAAAGAGAGATAAAAAAGGAAGGAGGGAGGAAGGGGAATATGCAGAATTTCCATCTGAGGCAGCTGGCTTGGAGGGGTTTTGAGCAAACAGCCTCTCATGGAGTAGCCTGTTGCTAAGAAAAGATACGAGGGCGAGGGCGGAAACAATCGACACAGCGACCAGGGAGGTACCGGTGAGAGGACCAGGCACCGGGATTGGCGCCAGAGCACAGCGACGCATGCTTCCTTCTGTCTGCGGGCCCTGGGCCCTCCGCTGTGATGTTCAGGGAGTGTCCTTTAACTACCGGCACAGCAGCTGGAATCGGCTGTGGCCTCGACCTGCCAGCCTCGTGAGGACTCAGAACACTCCACACTCCTTCTTCCCACCCCCTCCTGAGAACCACCCTCCCCCGGCCCCTCTGCACTAGGGCCACTCCCATTCGGTTGCCTAGGTGGCTGTGGCCCCCATCATGGCCAGGCAACTCCTGCTTTTAAAATTTAACACAAACGGGGCTTCCCTGGTGGCGCAGTGGTTGAGGGTCCGCCTGCCGAGGCAGGGGACGCGGGTTCGTGCCCAGGTCCGGGAAGATCCCACATGCCGCGGAGCGGCTGGGTCCGTGGGCCCGTGGGCCGTGGCCGCTGGGCCTGCGCTTCCAGAGCCTGTGCTCTGCAACGGGAGAGGCCACAACAGTGAGAGGCCTGCGTACCGCAAAAAAAAAAATTTAACACAAACGGCTGATTCTCCCAGGAGAGTAGGGGTAGAGCCTGATCCTCTCCAGGGCCTCCCAGAACTTCCCCTCTGCACAAACCTCATTTTGTCATCATCAGCGGTGATCCACCCTTCCCAAGGTGAGCAAGGCAGCTCCGAGACCTCCCCACGAGGGCAAGCAAAAAAATCCCACTTCACGGTTGTCACTCTGCCTGCCTACCAATCTCTCCTGATCCTACCCTTGTATTGTTACTACTCTACCACCTGTCGTTTGAACCTACCCTTATCAGCTCTAATTTATTTGAAGGAAGATTTCCTTCAAGTTTTCTTCTCCCCTCCATTCCCCCTGCTTCCCTCGCAGTCGGGTCCCAGTCACCTCACATGCAGGAAACTGCACTAGCTTCCTAAGTGGCCTCCCTGTCTTTTCCTTGCTTCTACCTCAGATCCCTCCTGCCACCAATGCACGTTTTATCACCTTCAGGTACCGTTTTCATCAGGTCATGCCTCTGACTCCAAAGCCTGCACCTGCTTCCCCGTCTTCACCATCAAGTCTGAAGGTCTTACCTGCCACTCAAGGCCCCTTTAATCGTCCCCAAACTGACTTTCCAGTCTGGTCCCCAAGCATAATATTCTGTTCCCCAAATCATTTTGTTCCCCAAACATGATGATTTAAGCATCATGCTCTGCACAATATCTACGGATTGACCTTAAACACTACACATTAAAATTAAAAATGCACTATTCCTGCTAAGCATTTACCAAACGTAGGGTGTCAAGTCATGAGCAGGCTCTGATAGTCTAAGAGAACAATATTACTTGCAGGGGATTTCTGCATTTAAATATAGCTAAACCATCCCACTAAGAACCAGGAATTCTTTCAGTGCTGCACATAAACAATATCTATCTTTTAGTGGACTGGTTCAACAAGTTGATCAGAGGCCACTGGGTGAAATGTGCTCCATCTCATGGTTTTCCAGCCACCTCTGCTCAGGAACCTGATTCCAGAACATGAGTCATCACCAGAATGTGCTTTGTTGAGTCCTACTCATGTGCCAATCAATGTATCATATGTAGTTTACTCCTCTCAATGACCCCAAAAGGTAGATACTATTATCATAATCCAGCTTTCACAGATGAGGAAATTGAGGCTTAGAAAGGTTAATTAACTTGCTCTGGGTTTCTGAGTTCCACATTAATCAGTCTAACTCCTAAGCCCCTCTTCTAACCAAGGCTGCTACCCAGGGTAGGTACAGTGAATTTGCTGTAACTTCCTTCAGTCCACTGTTCCACCATGCTGTTTCATGTTAGGTTTAATAAACGTCTTCAGAGGGTTCTTTCTGACTGGGTCACACCACTCCCTGTAGGATCTTTGTAAACCTAAACGTTGTCCTGCTTAAAATCTCCCACAATGTGGTAAATTGAAAAATGTCCCCTACAAGATATCCATGTCCGAATCACTGGAATCTGGGGATGTTATCTTATATGGCAAAAAAACGTGTGTGTGGCAGGGCATGGGGGATGCAGATGTGATTCCTTTAAGAATCTTGAGATAGATTATCCTGGTTTATCCAGGTGGGCCCTAAGTGCAATCATATGTGTCCCTAGAAGAAGGAGGCAGAAGATTTGACACAGACAGAAGAGGAGAAGGTGGCATGACCAGAGATTGGAGGGACACAGCCACAAGCCAAGGAATGCCAGAGGCCACCAGAAGCTGGAAGAGGAAAAGAAGGGATTCTCCCCTAGAGCATCCAGAGGGACGCAGCCCTGCCAACACCTCGACTGGTGCCTTTCTGGCCTCCAGAAGTGTGAGAGAACAAATTTCTGGTGTTTTAAGCCATCAGATTTGTAGTAATTTGTTACAGCATTCCCAGGAAACTAATGCACATGAGTCCCCACTACCTACAGATAAACTGTGGCTGACTCAGCAGCACCTACTTTTCTTTGTGAACTCATTTCTCCCCTTTCTCTGACATGCCTGGGCCCCAAACATAAGAGAGAGCAGTTCCTGAACTCATTACGTTCCCTACCTTGTCCTCCGGGAAAACACCTGCTCTCTTCCCATCCTTGTCCCCTTCTCTCACCCAGCACACAGTACTCCCAAGTCACCTGATCCTTACCTCTATTTTAACACTTGGCACAAAATGCTCTAGTTGTTCGTATGCTGTTTCTTCCATTCACATAAAGGTCCCTACATGGCATGGACCCTGTCTTATTTGCCTTTGCATCTCCAGCACCAGCCCAGCCAGCACAGGAACACGTAGTAAGTGCTCAATGAATGAATAAGTTTAGCACCATAGTAGGTGTTAAGTAACCTACCGCATCATTGCTATTAGCCATTCTTCTCACTCCCCACTGTGCAATGCAGAGGCAACCAGCTCCTCCAGGCTGTGTGATGCACTCCTGCAGAGCCTCTCTGTATGTCTGTCTTGCCAGGGCGGACAAGCAGGCAGCTTTTAGTTGAAATTTCATGTGTGCCTTGTCAAATTGCATCCTCAGCAAGAGCTAAAAGGAAAACAGCTTTTAGAGAGAGAGTCTCTAAGAAATCTATATTCAGGGCACTTTACGGAGGTAGCCCCGAGGGAAGAGAAAACAAGACAGACCTCTGATCCTTAATGCATGAAATTAAGACAGAAGCTGTTGGATTTATCCAATGGATTTTCTTTAAAATCACATTCCTGGTGATTTTAAAGAAAAAGGCCTAAGAGATGTTAAGATATCAAGGTTGAATGGCTTAATGTATCTGGAGAGGAAAAAGGGGGAGAGAGGGAAGGAAAGCCGGTTCCTCAGACTGATTCATCCTAGAGGCTAAAGAAGAGTCTAAGGCAATGTTGGCAAAGCTCATTTAACCACAGAGCAGGTAAGATGTGGTTCCGGTGCATGAATTCTGCCTAAACCAGGTGCATCCCCATCACACTTGTGAGAAGCTGGGGCCACTGACTGTGCAAATCCTGAACTTTATTCTTTTGCCCTGGTTTCTTGCTTACCAAGCAGCTTTCTCCATTATAACCTGCCACTCCCAGGAAGATATCAGCCCTCCGAGCGGTCGCAAGTCAGACCTTGAACATGTGAAGCCAAAAGGCTGGACTAGGGAGACCTCCTCAGGGTTATGGCACCCTGTGGGGATTTGTCCGGGCAGCCAGACTTCCTCTCTCCATCCAATGCGTATTCTTGCCTTTTCTTGAATCCTCCACATAAAGTAAATAAGTGAAGTAGGAAAGGAGCCTTGGTGAGCCAATGAGGATAGTGGTTCTTATTCTCTTTTGGTGTCATAGACCTTTTTGAGAATATAATTGTATAGAGCCTCTCTCCCTCGCCCATGTGAAGACAGGTTGCCTCCAGTTCCAGGAGAGTTAATGTAGAGCAAAAGTTCAGCCATTGCTTATGGGTGCCTGGTTGAGAACCCAGGTTTAGCAGGGAAACAGACACCAGCTTTCTTTTGCTACAAGCCCTAGATTGTTTTGCGTGTTCACTTGATTTTAATGGCAGTGTGAGAGTTTAGATATATTTTTTCAAAGTCCCTTTGGAGAGAGGCATGATCATTTAAAGAAGGAAAGAGAACTGAAGAGAAATGGTTTGATGTCCTATCATCACTCTTCAGGGATCTCACCATCTGGTAGCCCCTTGATCAATTACAACACAGCTGGCTGATAAAGGAACAGTTAAGTGGACTGGGGCCAGAGAAACCCTTTCAGTTCAGGAGTGCACAGAATTGGGGATAAGAAAAACAAGACGCTTCTCGTCATCACTGCAGGGGAGTAAGTTTGCAATACATGAATTTGGGGTTTTTAGTGAGGGCTGTTGACGCCCCCCTTCATATTCCTTCGCCCACCTGAATCCACCTGCACCTGTGGCAGACATCCTGGCATGCAGATAGCATCTCTTCCCAAGCCCTTTCTTGCACGCGGGCTCTCGTGTGTGTGTGTGTGTGTGTGTGTGTGTGTGTGTGTGCTGGGGTGGGGCAGTTAAGGGGGGAGCTATCCCCTGGAGCCAGGTCCAGTGGGGTGGGGTTATAAATGCCCCAGGCCCCCCTCCTCTGCTGGGACAATCCAAGGCTCGTTCCTTGGGACAAAGCATCTCAGAAGTCTCCAGCAAGAGGTAACCTGCTCATTCCTTACACCCCATTTTGCCTTGCCTCCCTATCTCCCTTTCTCCTCGTTCTCACTTGTTTGTTCTTCCTGAGATCACATCCCAACTACCTGCATCTTAGTGCTGGTCTCAGGCTATGCTTTGCAGAAAACCCAAACCAGACAGGGGTGATATTTGCTGTAATGAGCTTTTATTTCTGTCTCTGACAGAATCAGGTCTCATGCTCACACAGAGGCCTGTCACTCTAACACTAGTCCAGCCTTCAAAGCCACACGGGTGTTTCTCTGCCAGTGCCCTAAATACATCCTGAGTAGGAAAACCCACACAGCTAAACATGTTTCCTGGAGATGATACCAGTGCAGGCAGATTTCCCATAAGCACCGCCTGACCTAATAGTTACAGTGCAACTCAGTGAAGCCCCAAAGCAAGAACAGGGCTCACATTTACAGGAGTATTACAGTATTACATCCTAGGGACAACTAAGTGTATGCCCCTAGGAAAGATTAGGGAAAGTCTTTGATGTTCTGTACATGCCTGAGGGAGGCTATGTGGTTAAAAGCATGTAAGGAAAGAAACTAGATGATTTCTGGTTTTTGGAACCAGTGTTATCTGGAACCTTATTTTGATAGACTTAATAATAATTCTTTACAAAGTTATTGTGAAAATGGCTGATAAACGAGTATAAAACATGAGGCTTTCAATTGCTTCACTTACAATAATACCAATTGTTCCACTGGTTATACCCTCTCCTGAATCACCAGTCTGATTACTGGACTATTCCCATAGATGTGACTGTCCCAGCAACACCACAGCTACCAGCCCGTTGCTGTGAAGGCAGCTTTGCTGAAAGCTCTATCATTTCTACATTTGCTTTTCACAGTCCAGTCTGGCCTCTGCCGTCACTACTCCCCCAAAACTGTATCAAAACCAGCTATACCTCCATGCTGCCATTAGAAACCCCTGTCCCCTTACTAGTTGCCTTGACAGCATTCCCCACAAATGACAACTCCTACCTTTAAATATTCTGCTCTTCCCTCGACTTCTACTGCTCTCCCCTGGTTTCTACCTACTCACTGGCTGTTCTTTCTCCCATCTCTGATGTCCAAGGGTTGCTCAGGGATCCCTGCCAGGCCTTCTTCATTTCCTTAAAAAATTCTCAAAGCGATCTCATTCATTGCTATGACTTTAAATGTTATCTATATTAGCGATAAATTTTCTCTCTTTTTAAAAAATACTTATTTGGCTGAGTTGGGTCTCGGTTGCGGTGCATGGGATCTTTGTTGCAGCAAGCGGGGTCTTTCGCTGTGGCGCGGGCTTTCTCACGGCACGTGGGATCTTAGTTCCCAGACCAGGGATTGAACCCGTGTCCCCTGCATTGGTAGGTGGATTCTTAACCACTCGACCACCAGGGAAGTCCCCATTGAACTACAGCTTTCATTACCTATTAACCTACACATTAAACATTTCCACTTGGACATCTCAAAGGCATTCCAGACCTCACATGTTCAAACAGAACTTTCATTGTTCTAAGTTTGTCTCTCCTTTCTGTCCCCATCACATTGCATAACACCAGTATCTCCCGAGTTGGTAAAAAAAACCCCTTAAACATCCCCCTTCACTCCTCCATTTCCTCCATTCCTCATGTTGAATTTATCAGAAAACCCAGTGAATTCAACTTTAAAAGTGTATATATATATATATATATATATTTTTTTTTTTTTTTTTTTGCGGTACCCGGGCCTCTCACTGTCGTGGCCTCTCCCGTTGCGGAGCACAGGCTCCGGACGCGCAGGCTCAGCGGCCATGGCTCACGGGCCCAGCGGCTCCGCGGCACGTGGGATCTTCCCGGACCGGGGCAAGAACCCGTGTCCCCTGCATCGGCAGGCGGACTCTCAACCACCGCGCCACCAGGGAAGCCCCAAAAGTATATTTTGAGTCCAGTTTTCTTAATAAGCACTGCTGCAATCCTAGTTCAAATGGCATCACCCCTCACCTGGCCGACTGCTACAGCCTCCTTAATTGATTCTCTGCTTTGCCTCTTCACACCTTCAACCCTTCCCCACATCACAGCTAAAGTGAATGGAAAATATCAGATCACTTGCCTCCATACTTAACTTCTCATCGTTTCTCATTGCATCAAAACCTATCCTCCTTAAACAGGGACTGTAAACCCTTAAATGATCCGGCCTTAACCAGTTTCTTTAACCTCACTTTGTGTCCAAGCAACCCAGCTGTGTCCACTTCCATGAATTTGCCAGTCTTTCCTACCTCGAAGGCTTGTCTCATACTGTTCCTCTCTTAGAAAGCTCTTTCCACTCCCAAACAAATCACACGGCTAAATTATTTTCACCCTTCAGGTTTTAATTTAAATGCCATGTCCTCAGAATAGTTCCCAGACCAACTCTTCTTGTTTTTTAAATTGCTCCTCAAATTCTTTTTGTTTTTAAATTCATGTTTATTGAGGTATAATTACATATAAGGAAATTCACCCATTTTATGTGTACAATTCAATGAGTTCTGAGAGACCTATATGGTCATGTAACTACCACCACATAAAAATATGGCATATTCCATCACCTCCCCCAAACTTCCCTCATATCCCTTTGTGTTCAATAATCTCCCTTTCTCTTGCAACCACTGATCTGATTACTGCCCAATACGTTTGCCTTTTCCAGAATGCCGTTGTGATGGTTAATTCTATACGCCGACTTGTATGGGCCAGAAGGGTGCCCAGACATTTGTTCAGACATTACCCTGGGTGTGTCTGTGAGGATGTTTCTGGAAGAGATTAACATTTGAATATATAGACTGAGTAAAGCCAATTGTCCCCCCTAATGTTGGTGGGCCATATCCAATCAGTTGAAGACCTAAATAGAACAAAAAGGCTGAATAAAAATGCACTCCTCCTGCCTGGCTACCTTGAGCTGGGACAAAGGTCTTTTCCAACCTTTGGACTTGAACTGAAACATGTGCTCTTCTTGGGGTTGGCTTGAATTGGGGTTGACTGAAATTTACCCCATTGGGTCTCCTTGGTCTCTAGCTTGCTGACTATAGATCTTGGTTTTCAGCCTCTATTATCACATGAGCCAATTTCATATAATAAATCTTTTATACATGTATATATCTCCTATTGGTTCTATTTATCTGGAGAGCCCTAATACAGCTATATAAATGAAATCATACAGTTCCTAGTCTTTCATGCCTGGCTGCTTTCACTTAGCATAATTGTTTTGAGATTCACCCATGTAGTTGCATGTATTAGTAGTTAGTTCCATTTTATTGCTGAGTAGTAAAGATGCACCATAATTTGTTTATCTGGACATTTGAATTGTTTCCAGTTTTTAGCAATTATGAATAAAGTTGTTACAAACATTTGTACATAGGCCTTTGTGTTGACACATTTTATTTCTCTAGGAGTAGGATTATTGGGTTGAATGGTAAGTGAAAGTTTCTATGAAACTGACAAACTGTTTTCCAAAGTGGTTGAACCATTTCACATTCTCCCTGGCAATGTGTGTGAGACTGCAGCTGTTTCACATCTTCACTGCCAATTGGTATTGTCAGATTTTAAAATTTTAGCTATTATAATAGGTGTAGTGATATCTCATTGAAGTTTTCATTTGTATTTGCCTGATGAATTTTTGCATCTTTTTTAGCATCTTTTCATATGCTTATTTACCATCCACAAATTTTAAAATTGGATTATTTGTCTTATTATTGAGTTGAGTTCTTTATATATTCTGGATATAAGTCCTTTATCAGATATATATCTTACAAGTATTTTCTTCCAGTATGTGGGTTATCCATTGATATCCTTAACAGTATCTTTCAAAGAGTAGTTTTTCATTTTAATGAAGGCCATTTTATCATTTTTTTTCTCTTTATGTTCAATGCTTTTTGTGTTTTATTGAAGAAACCTAAAGTCACTAATATCTTTGTTTACCTCCACAACTTTCATAATTTTAGGTTTTACATTGAGGTCTATGATTTAATTTTTGTACATGGTGTGAAATAAGGTTCAAAAAAAAATTTTTTTTTTGCATGTGGATGTCTAATTGTTCCAGTGCATTTGTTGAAAAGACTATCATTTCATATAAAATAAACAAGGACCTACTGTATAGCACAGGGAACTATACTCAATATTTTGTAATAACCTATAAGGGTAAAAAATCTGAAAAAGTATATATGTTATGTATGTGTATATATATACATATATATATGACTGAATCACTTTGCTGTACACCTTGAACTAACACAACATAGTAAACCAACTATGCTTCAATAAAAATATTTTTAAATGTTAAAAAAAAAAGACTAACATTTCTCCACTGAATTACCTTGGCATTTTTGTTCAAGGTAGATCTTTAGGTCTCTTTCTTGATTTACTATTCTGTTCCATTCATCTGTATGTCTATCCTAAAACAATTGTCATGTGGTCTTGACTACTGTAGCTCTAAATGTTGAAATCAGGTAATTTGAGTCCTCCAACTTTATTCTTTTTCAAAATTGTTTTGGCTGTTCTAGATTCTTTGGATTTCCACACATATTAGAATCATCTTATAAATGTCTAATGAAAAATCCGCCTAGGATTTTGAATGGGATTACATTGATTCTGTAGGCCAATCTGGGGAGAACCAGTATATTAACATCTTGAGTCTTTCATTCTATGATCATGGTATTTATCTCCCTTTACTTCTTTCTCTCATCAGAGGCTATTTGCGTATTTTCCAGATATCTTTCTGTTACTGGTTTTTACTAGTTTAATTCTGTTATGGTCAGAGAACATAATTCACAAGATTTCAAGTGTTTTATTTGTTGAGATTTTATGGCCTAGAATATTCTCTATCTTGGTGAACATTCTAGATGCACTTGAAAACAATGTGCATTCCACTGTTGTGTGAATTTCATGCCCATCTCCCAGTGGTAGACTTCTCTTTTTGCTATCCATGTAGTATCCTGGGCCCAGGTTTTTCTGTTCCTCCTCCAAGGTCAGAGGTTACTTGCTTATACTCCTTCTCCAGCAGTAATGGTTCTTCGTGGCCTGAAGGCAGAGCATTTCCTATTCCTCCTCCCAGAAGCAGATGGGTTTTGCTTTTATTCCTCCCCCAGAAATAATGGATTTTGCTGGGGTCCTGAGGGGGTGATATGATTTGTTGCTCTTCCCCCAGCAGCTTAAGTCTTTTGTATCCTTCAAAAGAGGGGTCTAGGATAAGTGGGCAGGGTTTCATACCTATCCCTCAGCAGCAGCCAATTACCTCCTGCATGCTTGAACCACTGACAGGGACTTTCTGGTCCCCTGCCCTGCCCCAGTGTTTCTGGTGAGCACTGGGGTAGACCCCTGGGAAAGAACCTGTGTGAGTGTATGAAGTCCTCTTATTTGAGACTCTCAGCAATTCCAAACTGACAAACTAGCCAATACTAAGCCTTTCAGAATTTATTAAAAGTTTAGTTAATTTTTTTCTTACCTGCTTGTACGTACAGTGGCCACCTGTTTCTCTCATGCTCTAAGATGAAATGATTGGTAGTTTCCACCTCTTGTTGGAGGGTTTATCACTCTTTGGGATTTAGTTTACTTTGCTTTGCAACCTCAGCTGTCTGATATGCTCAAGAAAAACTGTAATTGTATAGATTACCCAGATTTTTCTCCTGGGTAAGTTAGGAGTGACATTCTCTTGAGGCTTTCTACATGCTTTTCCAGGTAGAACTGTGACTACTTCTACCAAAGGTGATTTTGTTATTCTCTTTAAAGTCAGTATTATTTCTGGCATTGCAATTACTAAAATTTGTAATTATTTTTACTTTGTCTCCTCCATTAGACTTTAACTCCATGAAGACATATAATATAGTCATCCCTCAGTATCCACAGAGGATTGACTCCAGTCCCCTCCCCCCACCAAAATCTGAGGATACTCAAGTCCCTTATATAAAATGGTGTATTTGCATATAACCTACACACATCCTCTCATATACTTTAAATCATCTCTAAATTACTTATAATACTTCATACAATGTAAAGGCTATGTAGATAGTTGTAAATACGATGTAAATGCTATGTAAATAGCTGCCAGGTACACTGCAAATTCAAGTTTTGCTTTTTGGAATTTTTTTTTTTTTTTTTTTTTTTTTTGTGCCACGCTGCGGGGCATGCAGGATCTTAGTTCCCCTGACCAGGGATTGAACCTGTGCCCCTTGCACTGGGAGCATGGAGTCTTAACCACTGGACCACCAGGGAAGTCCCATGGAATTTTTTTTTCAATATTTCAATCCATGATTGGTTGAATCCAGATGCAGAACCTGAGGATACGGAGGGCCAACTGAATAATCTCTTCATTACTGTAACCCCTGTACCTAGCACCATATTGGACAGTACTTAAAACTAAATGGAATGATACATACCACAAGTATGTATATTTTCAAAAACAGAAAGCATCAACCTATCATAGAGAAAACAATGGCTAATTAAAACATCCACAGAAGTATTGGGTTGGCCAAAAATTTCGCTTGGGTTTTTCCATAAGATGTTACGGAAAAACTCAAACGAACTTTTTGGCCAACCCACACTAGGTGACAGAGGGAGAGGAAGAACAAGAGCCCAATAGCTAAACTGGAGGATTATATTCTGGACTATCTGTTAGATTTTCATTTATAATCTGTCTGGAGAATCTGGCTATAATGTTGACCAAGTTCAAAACATAAAGCACAAACAAGAAAGGTATACCAAACCATTTTTTAATTAAGCTTCAAGAAAAACAAAATTAAATGAAATAGCAAAACACAGATCGGTAATTACTTATTGTTTATTCTCCTCTTACAAAAAGACACTTGGAACAAATAAATATAAAATGGTATATGTCTTGTTTAGCAATGGGCAAATGTAAGTTTTCTTGGCATTCTCCACAGGAATAAACTAACGAAGTTTTCAAAAGTACACTCATCCTATCCACCTCCCACCTTCTTCTATAAAGCAGTCAATTCTACAATTTTTAACAATGGATTCTCAAAATAAGTAATTTAAGACTGACTCAGGGACTAAGACATCTGAATCAAGTTAAAAATATATGTGTAATACGATGCTGCCCAGAAACCTCTAATTCAACTAATAAATATTATTACAGTTTTTCATTTTTTTATAATTTGTATGACTAAAGAGTCTGTTCTGTTCAAAGCTGCATGGCAAATAAAATAAACAGAAAGCAGAGTACAATATATACACTTTTCAGTCCTAAGAGAAATCATTAAGTACTGGTATATTTAACATACAGTGAACATGCCATGTATTTTCCTAAAGCCAACAAAATCCTGATTTCCTATACCTTGAAGGTGATGTAGCAGAAAGCAAACAAATACCCAAATCATTTGTGACCAGATTTAGCTAATAAAATTAGCTAAGAAAACAATATACACAACAACACACTAGAGTCTGAGTAAAGATGAATATCCAACTGTATTTGTTTCACTAAAATTTATCTTCAGGCTAATACCTGAAGAGTTTTGCTAATACTTACAATTAAATGTTCTTCTTTAATGATTTATGTATCAAGTGGAAATATGTACAATAGCTGTTTCAAACCAGAAAAAAAGGGGGTAATTCTTTTCCCCTGCCCTTTAAATAAAATATTTTTTGAAATCCATTTAAAGTAATTTCTTACTTGGTGCTTTATAACCACTTGCTACTTTATGGAGACCATTTTAAAAGGCAGAAAAGAATATAAAATGTTTAAAGGTTCACCATCAAAATAACCAAATGGATTTCAAATTTACTTTTGTAAACTTTCTGTACTACCTAGATCTTGTACTAATTAATTACACTTTACTAGATACCCTGTAATGTTAAAAACATGAATCTTTTTTTTTTTTTTTTTTTGGCCATGCTGCACGGCTTGCTAGATCTTAGGTCCCTGACCAGGGATTGAACCCAGGCCCTTGGCAGTGAAAGTGTGGAGTCCTAACCATTGGACTGCCAGGGAATTCCCAAAAACATGAATTTAAAAAGGAAAAACTGGCTTTCAGATTTTAAAATAAGCCCCTTCCTCCTCCACAGCTACCCTTCAAATATTTGAAGCAGAAAATTAATCTGGTTGCTTTAGAGGCTGATGTAATTTTTGCTTAAAACAATCCATATTAACACTTCAAACTTTTTAGGACCAACATCAAATTCAATATCCAAAATATTTATTCACTCTGAGGGTGCGTGGAAGGTGGAAGTAAAAAACGTCAGTACAAATAGAACCACACGTAAGAAAAAGCACCTGAAGATGGAGGAGAGACAGCTCTGACATCCTGTCCGTGGCACAAACCATGATTGTGTGTTTCCGTGGACAGAACACCTTAAGTTATCCAAAGACCTAGTTTATTTGTTTCTATGGCTGAAACTTTCTTTAAACTTCAAAAGCCCATTAAAATTTAGGAGGGTAATTTTTTTTTTTAATTTCTGGGTACAGATCATTTGAGATCAATTTCCTAGGAGGCAAGTCATGACTCTCCAGAAGTGTGAATAAACATAAAAAAACCCAAGGTAAAGAGCCACTACATCAACGTGAACAGTTAGGAATCGTATGAAAGTCACAAGGTGTTACGATTCACTGATTGAAAGTAACTTCCTCGTGGTAGAAGACAGCGTTTCATGATAGATACAGGTTATGGCCACTGCTTCTGAGAGATACACACATCACCCCCTACTGGTGAGACCCCACTTTGTGACAATTTAGAAATCTATATAAGATATAAATTTCTGGAATATGAATTTGAAGACAGAGAGTACAACAGCAGTTGAGTGGAAACTGCCTGCGACACTCTTTTATTATTTATTTTTCCTTTAAGGCTACAGAAAATCTGCACATAACAAGGCAATTAATTCTCATAATAAAAATACCCACTCCAAAATAGCCCCAAGGTCTCCAGTCAGATTCCACGGTCAGTATATGTTGTAATAAATTCTATTCCACAGGTGTACATTCTTTTGAGTCTGCAGGGTTAGGATCAATTCTTTCTGGAAATATTAGCTTTTCACAAACTGCCTCCTTTATCGGCAAATACTGTGATATTTCATTAGGTTCCGTGAAGAGGGAAGGTGAAACATGCTAGGAAATACATAAATCATATTAGCATATATTAAGTTACTGCACTGATAGTTTTGAAAATGCATTATACATGCATTCCTAAAGCATGCCAATTTTAAAATGAGATGCCATATATATACACATATATATATATATATATATAAGGAGCATCATCAGGTGTTCCTAATAATACCAGGTGTCTCTTGTTACTGACTCAGCTCTGTTACTAGATGGTTTCCTCAAAGATCATAGGAATATATCATTTATAATGCTCCCATAAATGTCCTAAGAATTTAATACATCTTAATCCAATCCCTTTTTCCTGTTATTTTTGTACCTTGAAAGCACTAGCCTTCAGTTAGATGCCAATATGTGGTCTACAAGAGACTCTATATAACTTTTCTAACCTATGTATATTCTATATATAGACAGAAATAAGCACTAAGAGTGAATAAAAAATATCAAGTTAGCAGGAAGGTATCACTTTTTAAACAACCCATTATCGAATGCTATAGACTTGTAGAAGACCTTTACAAGTTCCAGGGGAGCAAAAAAAAGCAGGGGAAATTACGTCCCCAAAAGTAAGTCATGGAAAGAACATCCTATTGCAGCTCCACCACCAACTAGCTGTGCGACTTGGAGTCACACCTCTGGGTCTCAGTTTTTCCAAAATAAAATGTGGAAATTGGATTGGATGATGGTTAAGGTACCTAACAACTCTAACTGTAGTTGAGATAAGTTCCAGAAAAAATACGCTCCAATAGCATTTCTCCTATAGAGCCCTATTAGGTAAATGAATGGATTTAGGGATGTAGATTTGGTGGATGGGTGGGGCATGGGGGAATACCATACTTAAAATAAAACATTAAAATTTAACTTCTAAGAACTGATATTTAAATACTGTACCATTAAATTAGCAATTTTGCTCTCTCGTGATGTATATTCTCGTAACATGTAGGTCTTGTCAGCCTATGTTTAAAAATCAAAAAAATTGCAATAAATTTATTTATATTGATTAACAAAATCCTTTCTATTAAACAGAACTGCCCACATTTTAGAACAGGTTGTGAAAGTACCATTAAGTCTGATAAGAACATCTACTTCTACAGTGAGATAACCAATTCAAGAATTCTGAATTATTAATTCCAATCTCTATAAATCACATTAATATCTGATACACATATGTAAACAGATTTAATTATCATGTAAGAAAAACACAAGCAAAGGTTTTACTTTGAAAGAAAATGTGTATGTTTGTAAATGAGATATGCAAGAGATTTTAATTTACTTCAAGTTTGGAACTACATCTTTTCCTTAAGCTATATTACCATCTACCTACATAACTGTTGCTACTCTTATGTTCCCCCCAAAAAAGTTTAAACAAGTTTTATTCTTTCCCGTTTCTAAAAAATTCTTATCAAGTTGTTTATTTACAGCCACTTTTTTGGTACTTCAGTTTTCCCATTTAAGACTTTTTAAAGTGAGGTTTTAGAAAGCAATTTATTACAATTTGTTTTTTTGGTAAAACATTATTTAATAAAAGAAAAATCACAAGATTATGCTCCCTTAAAGTTTCAATCTTTTATATCAACAAAACAGATTAATGCTCATTGTTAAAAAAAATCAAATACTATAAACGTATAGAGTATAAATCATCAGCAATCACAACCTCTACAGATAACACTATCCTTAACATTTAGAAATCTCTACATAAAATCTTATATAGATTCATACTTGCATCTTAAAAGTCAACATTAATATGCACATCTTTCCAAATCAGTTAAACAACTTTCTGCCATTAATTTTAATGGTTGCATATTTTTCTACTATATGGACTGTAAAAAATTAATAAACAGAAACCTCAATTAAATAGATTTGGGAGACTAGAATGGGGAGCTCTCATACCCAGCAACCATAGCAGAGCCCAACAGAAAAAAGAAAGACTCCTCTTATTTCCTGGCAAGGACTCAACCAATGGAAAGTCATGGATTCTCTGTTTACTGTAGCACTCCCATTTTCCTTTTCCTCTCTATAAAAGCCTTCTCCTTCCCTTGCCATGTGGGGACTTGCACATGGCTCACCATGGTTACAGACCTGAATTGCAATTTTCTGCTGATCCCGAATAATTCCAACTTTGCTGGAGAAATATCTGGCAGTCTATTTGTTGTAGGCCAACAGGATATAAACGGCCATTTAATCAATGCTCATTCAATGGGCATTATAGCGCCTTCCTTCTTTCCTTTTAGCCATTATAAACAATAGCATTGCCATGAATATTTATATATATACAACTCTATACAGCTGCCTGATTAATATTTGTGGGTTACTGTATGTAAGAATCTTTTGAGGATAAATTCTGAAAAAAAATCAATATTGTTGAGTTAAAGTATAAGCATTTCTAAAAATTTAGATTTCTGAGGGAGTAAAGTATAGCTTATTTTTAGTACTTTACTATCACTTTTAAAAAGAAAAAGATCCATCACAGTGACCATATTATTTCAAAAGAAAAAGAAAGTGCAAGATTTAGGAAAATACCAATCCAATCACATCTTACTGGGCTTAAATTCCAGTTCTGCCACCTATTAACTGTATAACTCGGGCAAGTTACTTAATCTCTCTTTGCCTTAGTTGCCTCAGCTGTAAAACAGAGATAATAATAGCATCTATTTCATAGGGTTGTTAGGAGAGTTAACAATTACTACGATTACCCTGACTGATACTGCTGGTTTCTTCTCTCATTCGTCATTCTATATGATCACAAATATGACGTTAAAAATTCATTCAAAAAGGATAGGCTGCTATAAAGCTACAAGAAGAATTTTCATGACTCAATTTAAGCCTCCCCCCTACATTCTTCACTTATTTTTTTAAAAACTTTGTATGTTAACAGTTCCTTGAAATGGAGCACAGAGCTTTCAAATATTAAAACAACTATCAAAATAATTGTATAATACAAATTTCTGGAGGCCATGAAATTGGTATTTCTAATATCAGGACATTACATAAACAACACATTACATAAACACTACAAAAAAAGTAAGAGTTAAGGGACAGTTTTCTTAAACAGATTAAGTTTAAGAGGTTTTTAAAAAGCATCAGACTCCCCTTTACCAGGGAGTGTCTTTTGGAAAACATGTTCAACTTGTAGAACTTTTGGAAAAGAAGATTTAATGTTTCGATAACTGTGCAGTCAATAGTGAATATGACACACCCAATCTTAAAGGTTAGACAAATAGCCATATAATATAAAGCATTACTGAATTTCGAAGTGTCAGACTGACGATGTAACAACACGAACAAGCCCAATGTCAATTAGTACTTTCATTAAATGAGAATAGATACCTCATGGTAAAGTCTTGTGTCATTCATCCTAATAAGCACCCCATCAATTCTCAAGAAAAACCGCAACAGCAAGAAAAAGCTAGAAGGCATTACTCTCTGGAAAAGAAAAACGTAAAAAGTATTTTAATGAAAATTAAATATTTTATTACTTTGCTGAAAGAAAAAAACATTTTTAAGGCATTGAAGGAAGGCTGAATGAGCCCTATATAAAACTCTCTGAACTAGAGGTTCTTTGCCCTAGCGCCAACCAAGGCTCAAAACCTTGTTTATACTATGTAACATACTGGTTTCAGTTTCCTACAATAGAAAAATATTTTTTCTAGGTCAAAAGATAATGAGGTTAAAAAGATTTAAAACTCACCTAAATAATGTGAAAAAAATAATTGTACTTATAGTAAATGTCAATACCAGTAATATCAAAATGAAAGAACAACCTAATTCTTTGCTGTTACTCATCTTTTATTAACTTTACATAAAGACAAGAGGGCTTTAATGGTATGCTCTAATTCAGTGCAACCGATTAAGTACTACTTCATACTGCCAAAGTCTGGTTTATGAGATCATTATAACACGTTCTTAACATCTATGATCTGTGTCACATCCATGTATTTCTATTTTCCAAGTATTACCACTGAAGAAAGTCAGAGTTAGTGGAGAGTGGGTACTGGTGGCAGGGAGGGAGGGGGTGGATGAGGTGTGGGGTCTTCAGGTCTTTCAAAAGAATATACCTCATGGAGTGCTATCAGAAACATGGCTACCTTTGTCTCTCCCCTTCAATCTACAGCCAGCAAAACATCCACAACTCAACAAGGGTATACCTCTGCCCAACGCAACAGGACACTGGAGAATTCCACACATCTGTACATCTAAAGGTGGGTGGACTGGAACACATGGAGGAGGCGGAACCAAGGGAACAGTGAAGTCAGTGCCTGCAATCCCAGCCCTATGACCGAGACGGATGAGCCCACAGCTTCAGAAAATCCAGTAGCAGCAGGAGAACCAGCACACATGACTTTGGTCTCCCAACTGTGGGAGCGTCCGTGGCCACAGGTAACTGGGAAGCAGTGGCAGTGGGGCCTGGGACCCTGACCCTCCCACAGCCCTGGCCCCCCATCCACAGTAGCAGAACCCTTATGACACTCAACATGGTGGAGGAGCCTGCACAACCCTGCTCCCCTCCAATTATCCTCCTCTTCCCACAGCAGAGCCTGTGTCTCAGGGGATCCCAGACACAAGGGAAGAGCCTACCATCCTCATGACATAGCAGCTCCGGCAGAAGCAAAGCAGCAACTACCCCAGAGGCACAAGAAGTGACAAAGAAGGCATGGAGCCACACCTCTTACAAAGACAGTGGAGGCTGGAAAGTGCCAATTCTCAAAAATAACCAGAGGTAGCACAGATAAGAGAAACCAGAAACTTGTGTTACAGCACCACCTACCAAAAAACAGAAGAAAGCACTCTCACTTCTAACCTGTCATTTAACTTCAAATGCACAAGCAGAGGAACATTTCATCGAGCACCATGAAGAACCACAGTAATACTATACAACAAAAAGAAAATGACAAATCTCCAGAAACCAAACTTAAAAGTCACAGAATATTTCAATCTAACTGATAGAGAATTCAAAGTAGCTATCATGAAGAAACTGAACGAGATACAAGAAAACTCAGAAAGGCACTTTAATGAGCTCAGAAATAAAAGTAATGAGCAGAAGGAATACTTTACCAAGAAGACTGAAACTCTAAAGGACCAAACAGAAATTCTGGAGCTGAAGAATTCAATAAACAATATGAAGAATGCCATTAGAAGACATTGGAAATAGAGCACAGCATATGGAAGAGAGTATTAGTGAGCTCAATGGTAGAAATCTAGAGATAATACAAGTAGAAAAGGAAAGAGAAATAAGATATTTTAAAAATGAGAAAATTCTACAAGAGCTCTGTGATTCTTTTAGGAAGGGCAACATTAGGATAATGGGTATCTTAAAAGAAGAGAGGGAGAAGGGAGCAGAGAGATTATTTAAAGAAAGAACAGCAGAGAACTTCCCAAACCTGGAGAAGGAACTGGACATACAAGTCCATGAAGCTCAGAGAACACCTAACCATCTCAATGCAAAAGACCTTCTCCAAGACATAATATTAAAACTGTTGAAAGTCAATGATAAAGAAAGGATTTTAAAGACAGCCATGGAAAAAAGGATAGTAACTACAAAGGATCTCCCATTAGGCTATCAGCAGATCTCTCAGCAGAGACCCTACATGCCAATAGGGAGTGGAATGACATTCTCAAAATATTGAAAGACAAAAATTGTCACCCAAGAATACTCTATCCAGCAAAGTTGTCATTCAGATATAAAGGAGAAATACTTTCCCAGACAAACAAATGATGAGCAAGTTCATCAACACTAGACCTGCCTTATAAGAGATGTTAAAAGGAGCTCTTTTACTAGAAACAAAACAGCAAAAATACACAAAGCTTTGAGCAAGGTGATAAATAGACAGAACCAGAGAATTGCAACTGTTTATCAGAATAGGTTTTAAAGAAAGCAGAAAAATAACTATCGCTATCTCAGTTTGGTAACAAACTCACAATATGAAAAAGGATAATTTGAGACAACAAAAACATAAAAAGAGAAGAGGAAAATGACAGAATTTATACACGTAAAAGAAGGTGAGACGCTATCGGCAGGAAAAGGACTATTTTCTCTAGGAGAGGTTTAATAAAAGCCTCAGGGTAACCACAAAACATAAACATAGAGCAGAGATACGGAACAAAAAGAAGAGGATATTGAGAAAGGTACAGAAAATCACCAAAACAAAATGGCAAACAGAAACACAGGGAAAAACAATAGAAATATAGAGCAACCAGAACACAACCCTATCTGATAAGAGCACTAGAAGCAAGCATCTTTTGTTCCAATGAGGTGACTCTGGGTGGGCTCCTGGATGGGAGCTGGTACCCAGAAAGGCCAAGCCATGATTATAAGCTTGGAATTTCCAGGCCCACCTCCACTCTCCAGAGAAGGGAGAGGGGCTAGAAATGGAATTACTGATTGATCATGCCTATGTGAAAAAGCCTCCATAAAATTCCAATGGCATGCGATTCAAAGAGCTTCCAGGCTGGTGAGCACACCCACATACTGGAAGGACCATGCACCCCTACTCCACAGGGACAGATGCTCCTAGGCTTAGGACCTTCCCAGACTTCACCCTATGTATCTCTTCATCCGTATTCTTTAACACAGCAGTCCCCAACCTTTTGGCACCAGGGACCAGTTTCGTGGAAGACAATTCTTCCATGGACTGGTGCAGGGGGGGATGGTTTGGGGATGGTTCAAGTGCATTACATTTATAATGCACTTTATTTCTATTATCATTACATTGTAATAGATAATTAAATAATTATACAGCTCACCATAATGCAGGATCAGTGGGAGCCCTGAGCTTGTTCTCACTTGCCACCCCCTGGTAGGGTTTTGATTTGAGTCTGCAAGCAATTGATTTATTATGGTCTCTGGGCAGTCAGACCTCTCTGCTAATGATAATCTGTATTTGCAGCCTCTCCCCAGCGCTAGCATCATCGCCTCAGCTCGATTCCCAGGCACCACATTCCTGGTTTCTCACCTACATCCATATTTACCAGCCTAATCTTTGCTTCTATAGGAAAGAACTTCATTTTTCCATAACCTATTGCCTCTAAGCCAGAAATTATGGCATTTATTTTATTTACAGCAATATCTGTTACATTCTGAGAAAGAAACCAAACCAGAAAGGAAGTTCACTATTCTAATGAAATGCTTCCAGGCATTCTTAAAATGGAACCCTATCACATAACTTTTTAAAAGTTACACTAGGTAAGAAGAAAGCATTTTAAGATGATGTTACGTTTCAGTTTGAGACTTACTATTTACTCTGATACACACATAATACATTTATGCCCATACCCTTTCCAACTCCTTCAGCTGAAAAAGACACATGCTCCCTACATACCGACCCACTTGTATACCCTGTAGACTATCTACCCACTTGGATACAAATGCACATCCAGATATGCAAACTCATAATGAACATTCAACATAGTCAATTCCGTAGGTAGGTAGACAAGTGAAAGGTACATGACTGGATGACCTGGAGAAGGAACAAATCTAAATGACAAGAGATAAACTGGGGGAAAGTTATAGGTGAACAAGGAACAATCATCTAATGCTAGAATAATGATATATGTTACATGGTATAAAGAAAACTCTGTCACTAATTAGTGTCACAATCTTAGATAAACTAACTTTCTGGGCCTCATCTATAGAGGCTAGACTAAATGATTCTCTAAAAATTCATTACAATTCCAAAATCCTATGATTCTACAGAAAAACTCAGCTTAAAACACACTTATTGCTGCTTTTGACTTATTGTTTTCATTCTTTATTATTATTTAAATCACAGTATCCATAATCATGCTCCAAGAACAATGTTTGATGTTGGGGCCCTTGTCTTTGGCAGTCGTTATGATAAGTGCTATAATAGAGGGGTTAAAAAAAAAAGTAAAAAGGGCTTCCCTGGTGGCGCAGTGGTTGAGACTCTGCCTGCCGACGCAGGGGACACGGGTTCGTGCCCCAGTCCGGGAAGATCCCATATGCCACGGAAGGGCTGGGTCTGTGAGCCATGGCCGCTGAGCCTGCACGTCCGGAACCTGTGCTCCACAACAGGAGAGGCCACAACAGTGAGAGGCCCGAGTACCGCAAAAAAAAAAAAAAAGGACCATATAGGAGTATGGTAAAGGGATATTTGACTCTGCCTAGGGGAGCTGTGGAAGGCCTTACAGAGGAGGTGACATTTTAGCTGGATCTTAAGGTTAAGGCATTTAATAAAAAGTTTCAGTTGAAGTTTCTCTGGAAAGTGTTAGAAACCCAATTATAACCTAATAGTAAACAAATAGGGGGTCTATTTATTATTCTTTTTTTGCATGTTCCACCAATAACACTGTTAATGGAAGTAGTCTGTCCTCCGCTGGTAGAAAAGAATACAAAAAAAAAAAAAAGAGGGAATTAACACTTGTCATTTCTGTTTTCCACTTCTATGCTGGAGACTAAAGTGTATTTTAATGGGGCACTGAAATTCTGACACGTGGGTGACTTTTTAAAGTGACATCCAGGGGCTTCCCTGGTGGCGCAGTGGTTAGGGATGCACCTGCCAATGCAGGGGACATGGGTTCGAGCCCTGGTCTGATAAGATTCCACCTGCCACGGAGCAACTAAGCCTGTGCACCACAACTACTGAAGCCTGCGTGTCTAGAGCCCGTTCTCCGCAACAAGAGAAGCCACTGCAATGAGAAGCCCACGCACTGCAACGAAGAGTAGCCCCTGCTCGACGCAACTACAGAAAGCCTGCATTCAGCAACAAAGACCCAATGCAGCGAAAGATAAAAAAAATAAAATAATCTAAAAAAATAGAAATAAAATAAAATGACATCCACTGTGCTGTCTGCAGATCCTTTCAATTATCATTTTTAATTCAGAAATGTGAAAGCTGAGTCACAGTTTTCATTTAAATTAAATAATAAACAAACAGCAAAGTAGCCAGACAGGTCTACAAAAAAATGATTTGCTAAAGTCCTAACAATATACAAAATATACAGAATACAATATATAAAATATGTAAGATTTCATGAATTTTATGATGGATATTAATAAGATGTATTCTAGACCCAAGTGAAACTTTACATGACATCACGCTAAGATGGTATGATTTCAAGTTAGTCTTGTATTTCTGACCAATGGTAAAAATGGAAGAAGTTAATTTTAAACACATTCACAATACTCACAATTTTCACACTCAGGCTTGAAACTCCATGATCATGAAGTTCATCCTCAAACAGGAGAACTTCTTCAAAAAACTTAATCTGTTCTCTGGCTTTCAATTTCTCTGTATCTATATGATCTGTTGTAGGTACAACCTAAAAGAAAAAATATAAGAAGGGGTACATAAAAAAAAAAATTTAGACAGCTTTCCTACCTGTATTTTCTGCATAGCCAGAGCACCCGGTTCTAAATTTGGGTGTTATCAGTAGACACGAAAAACGAGATATATGCCTTGTCCCTGAAAAACCTAAGATATCTGATATTATAGCTTCACAACATAGAGAGTCAAAATTCATCATCTTTCATATGAAAATCATTAAATAGAACACATTAAAATCAAGTGCTCTATTGTGACTATGAGAAAATTAACCATCTGAAAATTAGTCAATGTGATGAACTACTACTATCATAGAAGTTCAAAGCAGTTTTGTGCCATAAAAGTCTACTTTTACAACATTTATTTGGAACTTAAAAAAATTTTTTCCCATTAGAATGATGGTATATATTTTAGATCCCCAAATCTACAAACAAAGGTGTTTTAAATACTGAGGTAAATAAGAACTTTTAGAGAAATTCTAAGGGACACTCATAGCATTCCAAAGGGCTTTAGAGGATACCGGCTATTTTTTCAAAGTATTATTTTGTAGCCCCCGGACACAAACATACATAACCCAACAAAAGCACCAACAGTCTCAAGGCAGGTCACGTCAGTAGCTCACTAAATCCAAGGGTCTCCTAACAGTAACATGAAAGTATGATTTGTGATACCATTCTTTACTACATTCAATTTCACTCAAAATGTTCAGCTTTTCAATTCTTTGACATAGTTGTATCATAAATAAACACAACAATGCCTGTCAAACCATAAGAATTCAGTAAATGGTAGCTATTATTTTACTTTACTTAGTAGCTATGACTAGGTCATTTGTTTGACTCATGCATAGAATTAAGAAATGAAGAGCAGTTTCAGAAAACTGGACAAGAATTAGAAAAATATGATACAGATGTCCAAGAGATTACATAGATTTTGTGGGAAAATGATCTTAGGGAGTATTAAGTGATGCAGAGGGAGAAAAGGCTGCTATGAAAGAAACTAGCAGTTTGTATGTGATTCCCAAGAGGTGAAAAAAATGTCCATAGTTCTTCCATGTTTACCTACAGATAACATTTTAGCCCTCTGCAATTTTATTCCAATATGTGTCTACAGCAGACATGAGACCACACGTGAAGGTGAAATTCAGAGTGGGGAGGGAACGTGAGGGATAGGGATAGGGCAGCATATAATCAGTCCCTTGCATCACTTGCATGTTTGTGATCTATTTAAGACCAACGTTGGTGCCTTTAGGATTCCCTAAGAGCATAAAACTTTAGTTACTATTAAATAAACACAACTTCTAAATTCCTTACTTTTCAATTAGTTTTAGTTCAAAGGAACACATTTGAAAATCCTCCTTATAGATACATCGGACTTCCAAAAAATGAATCATTCCATGAATTTTCTCATTAGTAAATGGCTACTTCACTAATATTTCATATATGCCTTCAGTAAATGACTGGTGAACATGTATCCATCAGTTTGGCCATTTACTTGTTCTTATAAAATGTTTGAAAAAGAAAGACAAAAAATAATTAGATAACACATGGATTAGAGAAATTCAATATATTTAACTTATCTATATACTATCTTCTTCATTCATAAGGACAAATATGTTTAAAACTTTGTATTTCTCTGCCTTTTCTCTTCCTCAACTCCACTTATCTCCTCCCTGAACTCAAGCATCTGAAAAGAAAAGGTAAAACAGCTACACTTAAGACATATGGAACATTTTTGACTTCTGGTATTGTCAAAATAAGTAACCTGGACAAACCCTCTTGCTGAAGACAATTTAAAAAGCTGGATGAAAAAACAAAAACTTCTTAAAAGCATTATATGGTCAAGGCACTAAAGAATGACTGGACTGATATCTGGAAGAGGACTGGAGCCCAGAAAAGTGAAAGTGAGCCTACAGTTTTCCAGCTTTGGCCTTGAGGCATCAGCAATGACTGGACAGAGGAGAGGCTGAGCTCTGCTGGCACCATAATTGCTCAGTATTCACTAAAGGCAGAGGCCTTGGAGAATTCCTTGCCCTGATCCCAATTTTGGGATGACATCTCAAAGTGCTACACTGGCTGCACAGCTTCTTATATTACACACCCAGTAAACCTCAAACTCTGGCCCCATACCAAAGGTTAGCAAACTAAGACTTCCAGGCCAGTGTGGGCCGCCACCTATTTTTGTATGAACTGCAAGCTGAGAATCCTTTTTACATTTTTCAAATGACTGGGGGAAATTTTTTCTTAAGAATATTTCATGTCACATAAAAATTATATGAAATTCAAATTTCCATGTCCATAAATAAAATTTTACTGAGAAACAGCTATACCCATTTGTTTGCATATTGTCTGTTTGCTTTCGACTACAGCAGCACAGCTGCGTAACTGCAACATAAACTCTATGGTCCTCAAAGCCTGCAATACTTACTATCTGGTCCTTTACAGAAACAGTTTGCAAATCTATGCCCTTGACTATGAATGCCCTCAACTGCCCACCAGAAATAAACAAAAATCCTCTGTGGAGGAAAAACAGGATTCAAAGAAAAATAAGAAGGCATATTAGGAGTCTAGACACCATAAATCAGAACCAACAGAAATAACAAGACAATAAAAGACACTGGGGACTCTAGGTGTTGAAAATATGAGGCCCAAGCTGTAAAACAACAATGCACACTAGTTTCAAGGAAATAAAAGCTAAGGTTGAAAATTTCAAAAGATACTAGGAAATATTTTTTTAAAAGAACTATGATCGGGAAGGGTCCTGCTTGGGAGTGCTCACAATGTTCTATTTCTTTTCCTGGGTGGTTACATTTTACAATTCATTAAACTCTACCTTCATGTTTTATGGACTTTTCTAAGTTATTCCACAATTTTTAAAAAGCTTAAAAAACATATGGAGCACTACAAATATTCTTGATACATTACAAGAAAAATAAGTCCTGGTCACATCTTTCAAGTGGAACCTCCCTCACATCAGATGGAGGCTCATAATAAGGAAATTACTTGACATAAATATTTTTAAATTTATCATATAAAGTTAATTAACAGCAAATGCTAAGAACCCTATGTTAAATTCCCTTTTTAAAAACTGCTGAAAGTAGTGTGTGTGTGTGTGTGTGTGTGTGTGTGTACATCCCATTAGGAACATACAGTGAAACTGCTATGTTTTACAATGATTTTTCTTTTTTTAAAAAATGGAGATATAACTCCCATACTATACAATTTACCCTTTTAAAGTGTACAATTCAGTGGTGTTTAGTATATTCACAAGACTATGCAGTAACCACTATTATCTAATCCAGAACATATCATCACCCCAAAAAGAAACCACCATACCCATCAGAGTAGTCACTCTCCATTCCCCACATCCCCCAGCCCCTGGAAGCCAATACTCTAATTTCTGTTTCTATAGATTTGTTTGTTCAGCAAATCATTCTGGAATCATATACATGTACCCTTGTGTCTGGCTTCTTTCACTTAGCATACTGTTTCCAAGGTTGTAGCATGTATCAGTGTTTCATTCCTTTTTCAGGACTAAATAATATTCCACTGTCTAGATATACCAGTTCTGTTTATCCACTGATGAACATCTGGGTGGTTTTCACATTTTAGCTATTATGAGTAATGCAGCTATGCATATTCATGTATAGGTTTTTATGTGGATATATAGTTTTCAATTCTCTTGAGTGTATACCTAGGAGTGGAATTGCTGGGTTACGTGGCAATCATGTTTAACTTTTTTTCTAATTGCTGGCCAAAAAAAAAAAGGCATAACAAGAAATCTACCATTTTAACCATATTTAAGTGTACAGTTCAGTAGTGTAAATTATATTCACATTGTTGTAAGATGGATCTCTAAAACTTTTTCATCTTGCAAAACTAAAACAGTATCAGAATTGTTAACCCATACCTCTGAGGAAAACAACTATCAACAAGCATATGCAGTTCTTTTTGCCTTTTGTCTTATACACTCCATTCATTTCCAATGTTTATGTCAACACATTCCTGCCCTAAAGTTACTTTTAAAAGCTCAAGATATTAAAGATGATATACAAATGGCCAACAAGCATAGTGATGTTCAACATCACCAGTCATTAGGGAAATGCAAATCAAAACCTCTCATACACTGCTCGTGGGAATGTAAAATGGTACAGCCACTATGGAAGACAGTACAGGGGTTCCTCCAAAAATTAAAAATAGGATTACCATATGATCCAGCAATTCCACTTCTGGGTATATACCCCCCCAAAAAATGAAAGCAGAACTTTGAAGAGATATTTGCACACCTATGTTCACAGCAGCACTATTCACAATAGCCAAGAGGTAGAAGCAACCCAAATGCTCACTGACAAATGAATGGAAAACCAAAATGTGGTATATACATACAATGGAATATTACTCAGCCCTAAAAAGGATGGGAAGTCTGACACATGCCACAACATGGATGAACCCTGAGGACATTATGCTAAGTGATATAAGCCAGTCACAAAAAGACAAATAATGTATGATTCCACTTATATGAGGCATCTAGAATAGTCAAATTCACAGAAACAGAAAGTAGAAAGGTGACTGCCAGGTGCTGGGAGAAGGAAGAAATGGGGAGTTGCTGTTCAATAGGTATAGAGTTTCAGTTTTTCAAGAGGAAGAAGTTCTGGAGATTAGTTGCACAACAACATGAATATACTTAACAGTATTTAATACACTTACAAATAACTAATATAGTAGATTTTATGTTACATATTTTTTTACCACAATGAAAAAAAAGGAAAAAAGAAAGCTCAAGATACTGAATCACACTAAGTTGGGCAAATGTTCCAATGTGCTTTAAAAAAAAAAAAAGCTTTTTTAAATGCATGAACACTAAGCATGTTTTATTCCTAAAAAGCAGTATCAATAGAAGGGGCAGTCTTCTACTTATATTTTCCTGCATATTCAATTTATTTATTTAATAAGAAAGAAGAAAACAGCCAAACGTTGATAGGTTACTATAGGCCAGGTACATATTAGGCATTTGACCTGTTTTCTCATAACATTCTCATACCACAATCTGAGAGAAGTGCCTATGGTAGCCCAGACAACAAATGACAAGGCTGGATATGAATCCAGCCAGGTCAGTACAACTCTGTGACTGGCTCTCTCCTCTTACACCATGCTACAACTCAGAGTAATAGGTTTAACAACCTAAAGAGTGAGAAAACATTAAACACACACACACACACACACACACACACACACACACACACCAACAGGCCCCAGCAACTAAAAACCAAGAATTTAAGGGCAAAGGAAAGGCTTCATTCTAATGCCTCATTCTCTGATATTCTTACTGTACACATAAAATACCTTCTCCCACACAGGCAAACACTTCCTATACATACCAGGGCTTCTGAATAGAGTTTTAAGGAAGAGCTGAAGGATTAAATAATTTAAAATCTCAAATAATATTACAGGTCAAAAAATCCTTAGGTATTAAAACAAAGTTAAAAGTAAAAAATGTTCCTATGAAAGTGATCCTCCACATATAACAAATGTGCTTAACAAGAAGCTCTAACATCGGTGTTATGTTACTAAGAGACGCATACTTTAAGATCTTGAACCCATTTCTTCGTCTACAAAATAAGGATAAAAATGCCTATCCTACAAGACTATTTTGAGAAGTAAGCAACAAAGTCCTAACAATTTTACCTGGAAAATAGTCACTCTATTTTTTAAGGCAATAAAGGAACACATTCATCAACTCTGTTTAGACCATAAAGCAAGGGTAAATACTATTTAGACAATATAGCTACTTTTACTCTTGGTATTTCAATAATATTAACTTAGTTGCCTTGACATCTGAGATATGATATTATCATAATAATAGCAACTGCCATTTATTAAGATCTTATTGTGTTAACAGACACTGTGCCATAAACACCTAATACATGTTATCTTATTTACTACCTCACAACTGATATTATCCCTAGTTTACCAAAGTGAGAACTACGGCTTAGCAAAGATTAAATTGCTTTTCCAAGCTGTAAAGTGACGGTGCTGGGATTTGAACTCAGGTTTGCCAAAGCCTGAGCTCCTTACCACTAGGGAGTGGTTGATCACATTGGCATTTGTCAGCAACACCTTAGAACAAATTACATGACAGGCTGAAGTGCCAATAAAGGGTACTGAGCACATGTCTTTCACCTCCTACTACTCTCTCACTCCCTGTCTCTACTGCTGTGGATCTTGCTCCTTGATCACAGCTAATGCTACTTCATAGCCTCCAGGAGGCTTTTTTTTTTTTTTTTTTTGCTGTACGCGGGCCTCTCACTGCTGTGGCCTCTCCCGTTGCGGAGCACAGGCTCCGGACACACAGGCTCCGCGGCCATGGCTCGCGGGCCCAGCCGCTCCGCGGCATGTGGGATCCTCCGGGATCGGGGCACGAACCCGTGTCCCCTGCATCGGCAGGCGGACTCTCAACCACTGCGCCACCAGGGAGGCCCGTTCCTCCAGGAGGCTTTTATAAGTCAGCTCACAAAGTAAGTCATCATCATTGCATTGGGTTAAAACAAGCTCTCGTTTCCTCACTCCTTGAAATGAGATATCAAAAGGCCTACACACTTTGCCAAGTTTTGCAATCAGGAGTGAAAAGAGAGAATATTAATCTATGAAGTATTAATGGACTAGAAAAACCTTCCTCCACCATTAGACTGTAATGGAAGGATTTTTTTGTCTGTTCCCTGCAGTATCCATGGCTCTATGTAGCTAAGCTCCCAATATGAGGCCTACCAATTCCACCTTCCTGGTGTCATTTACCACAAAGTGAATCTCTTCTTAAGCAGGGCTTACACAGATGCAACTTAACATTAATATAGAGATTTAGAATTCATTGAGAACTTTCCCGTAGATTACCTTATATCTGCTGTGAGGTAGATATTTCTGTTTATCCAATTTACTGATAAAACAAAACCAGTCAGATTAAATAACTTGCCCGAAGTCACACCAGGTTCACACATAGTGTAGGCAAAACAATAATCCAAGCTGTCGGACCAAAATTTCTATCTGCCCACATATCCGTTCATCTGTAAAACTGTAAGCTACTAGCTAGCAGGTTCTGTCTAAATCACCTAATACATTACACCAAGAACAGACACATTTTAATGCTTCTTGAGAGCGATAATGGTAACATCAAGGCAGTCTGCCATTGCTACCAACCACATTTTTAGCAAAAATTGTTCCACTATGGCTTTCTTTTATTTTGTTCTGATAATCAACAAGCAAAATCCCTTTACATTAGGTTCTGAAGCCTCGCACAACAGAAAGTAAAGTAGCAGCATAAAATAACCCATTACTAGAAAGTTCTAACACTGAAATTGTCCAAGGCAATCAATGACTCATAAAAGCAAAAAATAAGATTTACCTTTAGCTTAAGTGATTCTCCAAGTAACGTTCCCTTATAATCTGTTGTATAGGTCCAGTCATACGGCTTGATAACCTCCTTAGAGTGCTCACCCTCCGTCCTCAAACACCAAAACGAGAAGGGTCAGTCAGTGATGTAGAATATAGATCATCCGTCTTCATTTATCACACCAAATTACATTCTACAGATAATATAAAATACCCTACTGAATACATATACTTGTCATAATTCACTAATACAAGATCTGTCTTAGTTTTTCTGCACATTTATTGTTATTTAACTTGTCATGTACTGATAATGTAGTCTCTCCAATTAATCTGTACACTGCCTGAGGACATGGTTTCAAGGCTTATACTTTTTTCAAAGAACCTAGTACATAACAGGCACAAAGTAAATAACTGCTGATTTGATTATGAAAGAAAATACATTTTTCCTAATTTCAATGCTCCTCACATTTTCAACGCAAATCATAAGTAAACATTGTTCTTCAAAAATAGGAACATTAAAGTACACAGTGTAATGCTTCTTCACTAAAGAACACTGAAAGCTCAAAAAAGTAAACCCTACATAGCTCAGCTCAATTGTAATTCAATTTAATTCAAGAAGTATTCAAGAGTGGGGTAATTAATCTCCATTTTATGGATGAGAAAAATGAACTCTAGAATGATTCAACTATCAGATTTAATAATAGTACTAGCCATTCTAATAAAATACACATATCACAACTGAATATTTTTTCAACTCTTTTCTTTTTTGTTTAACCCATAACTACCCAGATTCCCACCTGCTTTCCTGCCACTCTTCAGCGCAGGCTACTTTAAGCATTCCTTGGTAGTTGTTCACACATCTTAATGCATCTGTAGCATTGAACTCGATCCCAAAGCCAGAGCCATGCTGGATTCTTAAAACGTTGTCTCCAAACATCATTTCAGGGAGAGATGGCATATGCAATTCATCAGCTAACCTATGTATAACCAAAAGTCAGCAGGATTATTTTATATCACTGTTGCCACTTTTGCTGCCTTCTGATCCCCACAGAATACCTTCTACTCCTAAACAAGTTAAATAATACATGATTTAATAAAATGATATATTTGTAAAGTCTATAAATGGTTTCATCATCCATTCTCTCTGTGTATATCTTTTTGGCACTGTATTAGGTAGTGGGCTAAATTAGATAATAAACAAATATACAAATAAATACACAATATAATGTCAGCTAGTAACAAGTGATATATAAAAATTAAAGCAAGGTGATGGGGGAAGCACTGTTTTAGGTAGGATGATCACAGATCACATCTGAGACAGTTGAATTTGAGCCTCAAAACTACCCTGTGAGCTAAGAAAGGCTCAGAGAGTTTAAGCAGCTAACTCAAATCACAGAGCCAGTTAAGTGGTAACACCAGGCCTATTTCCATTATATTAGACTGCTTTATAAAGACCTGGACCTCATCTAGCCAGCCTCATTATATAAGGAAGTTTTATTAGACATACTATAAGACCAGGATCACAAATTATTAACCCACAGATGTGTTTTGATTAGCCTACACAATATATTTTTTAATATTTGAAATAACTGGCAAAATTATTGAGGTGCCAATAAAAATTGAGAGATTTTTGAGAAATCTGGACTTCTAGTTTCTCTTAAAAAAAAAAAAAAACACTTGGCAACATTGGACCTGTATTTCCACGTGACACCAACTGGCTGGAGCTGAGTGGAGGTTGCCCCCTTCAAGTGGGGCATAGACTCTCTGGTTCACTGGTCTCCTTGGCCCTTTAAAAGCTGAGTCTGTGACCCCTGTTATAAAGACTTTTAAGTGGCTACTCATTACTTCTGAAAAAAGTAGGTCAATGTATAGGTTACCATGCCTTATGACTCCAACCCCTGAGTTACAACCAGGACTGTCAATTTAGGGATGAAAGTTTGGCTTCTTAACCAAAGGCAATTATCTATGGGCTGGCAGGAACCCCTGAATTTTAGCCTGAGAACTCTGCCCGATACACTCATACTGAATTGAATAACGGCCAATTAAACTTACTCTGATCCCCCTTTTTATAAGTCTGAATGACAGTTAAATGAAGCACAGACCAAGAGACATGGCATGACACAGAACCATGTGGTAGAGAAGAGGGGAGAGTGAAATTTTTAAGTAATAGCAAGAGAAGCAGATAGAGCAAAGTAGAGACTGAGAAATAAGGGTGACAAGAAGATTAGAGACATCCATAGTTGGGGCCACAAGAACTGCTGTTCATTTTCTGAGCTAATTCCTATGTTTAGTTATTTCCTCATGTATTATTAAATTCTCATCACTTGAGGCAACACGGGGGTGGGGAGTGGACGGGAGTCTCCGTTCCTTGCAACCTGAAAGCACAACTAACACAGAGGTTCCATGGAAGTGATTTTCTGGTTATCTTATGTACCAATTTTTTTCCGTTAATATTGATTTTGGAAAATTTTCAAAATGTATTGTACACTTCTCTTTGTTTTTAAACAAAACATATAAAATGTTATTTTACCTTTTCTTGCTGACCAGAGATCATCATATTTAACAATCTTGTAAGACAAGGTCCTCAAGTTCAATCGAGTGTGTATACCTCTCGCTACTCTAGATTGTAGGTATCTGCCCCTGAAGCACCCTCATCCCTTTTTATTTGGTTTCTTATCTATCAAAGGATGGAAAAGCAAACAATCATACTCCTTAAAATTGCATAATGAATAAAAAGAGAACATGAAAAATGCTAACAATTCATTTATTAGGGCAAAGTGACTATATGGAACTCTTTTCCTTCCTTACATTTCCAATATGGTTACAATTATAAAGTATGCAATAGGGTCAAAAGTGTAAATATGCTCTGAATGAAGTTCTAACGGATCCTGAACAAAGCACAGACTTTTAGTGCAAGTGTTCTATGATAGCTACTTTAGCAGAACCGAAGGCTTTCTTTTCTTTTTTCTTTTTTAAGACTTCTGGATTTTTGAACAGCTACATAGTTATACTTGTTAGGTAAAGTAAAATAATGCTATATTAACGAATATATTCTTACATAAAACTAACAAAGGATCTATGCATATCCCAAGACCACAATTACTCTCTTTCCAACTGCTTTAAATTTCCAATCAGACACACCAATCAAGTCTTGTATATATATTAAAAACAAACAAGCAAAAACCCCTGCATAAACAAATTAAAATACTTAAGCCTTAAATGGAAAAAATATTGATTCTTATTATAAACATCTACTTCATTCCTGGATCATCAAAGCCCCACCACTTTCAAGAATAAAGATGGGTTCTAATTCCACCATGACTGCCCAGGAGAGGACTTAATGCACCACAGTCCCATGTTTCCATAAGCTTCCTATCTCTGGTGAACTTTTTGTTCTTACACAGCAATTATATTAATTTTGGCTATGAAGAAAAGATAGCAATTAAAGATCCTGTTTCTTGTAGGAAAACACCTTCACCAGCAAAAATTCTCTACTTGTTGCAAGCTTTAAAAAAAAACAAAAGCACCCACTGAGGGAAACAAGCACTTGCTCACTTGATTTTCAGAAGAACTATATCAATTTACATTCCACCCTGGGGCAAAAATTAAGAAAAAAGAACCAAGAACTTAATCAAATTTATATTCTTTGACCCAAAATATCAGCTTTGGGAAATCTGTAATATAGAAATAATCCCCAATGTAGGAAAAAAAAATTATACACATTAATACTCATAATCATCTTATTTTTAATAGAAAAAGAAATACTCTAATTATAAAGAAATAAATGGTTATGTAAACTATAGTATATCCATATGATGAAATATTATGGAATCATTAAAAATACTTAAAGGGAGAATATAATGGAGAAAAATGCTTATGATACAATTGTAAAGAAAAAAAACAGGCACACTGCATGTTTATTTTATCTCTGTGTTTATGTATATGTGCACATATCAGTGATCTAAACTTTTAAGTTGCACATCTTTAGTATGATATCTAATAACATTAATTTTTCATCATAAATTTAAGTGAAATTTATTCTTTTGTTATTAGGAAATAGAAAATATTAAATACTAGAGAGATCAACACTCCCCTGCAAATGTCCATAGACATATGAATGGAGAGAGAAAATGTGGTTTAAAAAAAAGAAACAGGGCTTCCCTGGTGGCGCAGTGGTTGAGAGTCTGCCTGCCGATGCAGGGGACACAGGTTCGGGCCCCGGTCCGGGAAGATCCCACTTGCCGCGGAGCGGCTGGGCCTGTGAGCCATGGCCGCTGAGCCTGCGCATCCGGAGCCTGTGCCCCACAACGGGAGAGGCCACAACAATGACAGGCCCGCGTACCGCAAAAAAAAAAAGAAACAGAAAACAAAAAAATACGAAAAGAAAATGTGTTTTATACGTACAATGGAATACTATGCAGCCTTTAAAAAGAAGGAAATTCTGCAGTTTGTGACAACATGGATGAAACCTGAGGACATTATGCTAAGTAAAATAAACCAGTCAAGTAGTAAAGTTTTAACTACCTTACTGGATAACGCATACCAAATACGAACTAATATAAGATGTGATTCTTTGGATTTTTTCCAACACATCTGGAAAAATCTGGTAGTCCTATGAAATATTCCAGTCATATATGTAAAAGAATCACTGCCACTAACTTACACTTCTTCAAATGTCCTAAATTCCGAGTATCTTAAACACAGGCCAAATACAGAGTATCTTAACCCCATTTCTAATGTCAAGCTTCACCATTAACAAATAGGTAGGACCATTTATAAGGCAAGGAAGACAGGAAGCCTCTATGGGATTAAGATGCCTTAATTCATTAAAGGAAGTATCCTTAATCCAAAGTTTCCCCTAATTCATTTATATAGCACCCAAGAGATTTCTATACCCTAGGGCAAGGCATCACAGAAAAATTTAGGATAGGAGCAGATAAACCTTTCTTTTGTCATAAGGAAAAAGGACCAAGTATACTCAGGCAGAGCTGTTTTAGAAATAATAAACAAGGAGATTAAAGATCTGGAATTTGATTCCCTTAGAACTCTCCATGCATCCAGCACCTCTTAGGGAGTCTGTAAGGAAATTATATGGGTACAATTTGAAGCTGACTGCTTTATATACCACAATTATATATATGGTGCAATATGTAACAGAGAAAGTTATATGGAGAGGAAAACTCAGAGAGTAACTCAGTCTGTGGTGGGATGAAGGGAATTTTTTCCCTTTCTTTTCTGTATTTTCTCAATTTTTCTTAGTGACTCTGCAAGAATGTTACTTTTTTTTTTTTTTTTCAATTAGGAAGCTAAACATCCTTTCATGACTCTCCTCTCTTCCCTGGTCACTTCCCTCTGCCTAAATCTTAAAATGTCAGTGCTCCCTAGGGTTCCATCTCTTCCTTGTCTTCTGGATAACTTCTAGATGATCTTAATTCATTCCCAAGCCTCCAGGTATCAACTATAAGCTGATGATTCCCAAACCTAAATCCATGGACAAGTCATCTTTTTTAAGCTCCAAAATAAACGCCTAAGACACCTCCACTTTATAACCCACACACAACTCATATTTCAGCAAAACTAAACTCATCCTCTATCCAACACCTGCCCCCAATCTGCTCCTCCTCCTGGGTTTCTCACCTTGTCCAACGGCAATGAAATCTTGCCAAGGGTATAGATTCCTCCTTCTTCCTTCCTCCTCCTATCAAGTGGCCATCAAATTCAGGCACTTAATCTTCTAAAACCTCTCCTCTCTCCCCTTCTAACTGGTTTCCTTACCCAGTCCTGCAGCCCACCAATCCATCCTCCACATCACCTCCAGAGAAATCTTTCAGAGTGTACATCTGATAATGTCTATCCTTTGTATAAAATGGCACCCGGTGGTAGTCAGATAAAATTCAAAACTCCTGAGCCTGGCATAAAAGTTCTCTCAGTGGTATCTCCACTGCCCAGGGGCCTACCTGCCTCTGGCTTCTCACTACAGTACTCCCCCTTTGATACCTCACACTCCAATCACACAGAAACAGTCCTTCATGGCTCCCACTCTCTCTGGCCCACCGGCTTGCCACGTGCCCCCGGACCCCGCCCCCCCCCCGATTTTGTCAAGATTCAGTTCAGGCAGCACAAACGCATCACAGCTGTCACTCTCCCTGGCCTTCCGGCTTTACACATGCCCCCCAGCCCCACCCCATCCCACAGACTTTATCAAGATTCAGTTCAGGCATCCCAATTTCCCGGATACCTTGTTCCCTTAAACAATCTCAAATAACCCTGCATATACACCTATATCAATTCACACTGTATTATAATTGTCTGTCTCTCTCACAAGACTGTGAATTCCTCGAGGCAGAGACTGTCTTTCATCTTCTGTATCTCACGTGCCTGGCACGGCACCTGACATGCTAAAAACCAAGCATATATATCATCCCCGTTATCAACCCCTGAGAAAACAGGTCATAGCCACCCAGAAAGAAATAGTCTAAAGGTGGCGCAGGCTGCGGCAGGTAGAGACCTACGGGAGGGGAAAGTCCACCGTAACAATCATGCTCTGCTCAAACCCAGGCGGAGTGACAATTTCACGAAGGCAGCGCCTGGCGGCCCGAACCGAAGGACAGGAGGTGGCGACAGGAATATTTCCTGGTGTTGTCAATTCAAAGGTCCCGTCCGGAGGGACCCGAGCCTCCGCCCCCCAGAGAAGGGCTGGGGCTCCGCCGAGCTCGCCCTGCCTCCCGCCCAGGCCCAGCTCCCCGGCTCGCGCCCGAATCCCAGCCCCGGAGCCTCACTTCTCCACATCCGCTGACTTCATGATGTGGGTCTTGGACGCCGTCAGCTTCCAGGGCCCAAAGGAGAAGTCCTGGTGGCTGCTCTGGAAGCCGTGGATCATCATGGCCGCAGCGGGGCTCGCGTGGGCCACACGGAACAGGCTGGAGCAGCGGCGGCAGCGGCGGCGGCGGCCGACACCGGTCCCTCCGCCTCCCCCCAACCCAGCCCCCTCGGCTTCCGAGCCGTTACCATGCCCGGCCCCACCCCGCCCCCTGCCGGCCTACCCGGACGCAGGCCCTCCTTTCCGCCTTCTTCTCCGCCCCTCGGCTTTTTGCTTCCGGGACCAGTTGCCAAGGTTGTGTGACCCACGTCTTACGTCACGACGCACCTGAAAAAAGGAGGGGAGAAACTGCTGAGGGGCGAGGCTCAGGCAGCAGGGGGTGTGGTCAGGGGCGCACCGCCCCCTGAACTCCCTGGACGACGTCGTCTTGGGGCATTTCAAGGAAGGTCAGTGTTGGAAAAGGCGAATACAACGTGATGCTAGACGACTTTGCAAAGCAGGGAATTACCTGTCGTGTTGGCGAATTGCTGTAGAGAGGAAATGCCCTACATTTTTGCGTTGAGGACAAAATTTTAAAATCACTTAGAATTTAGGAGGTTCAGCATCAAGTGCTGCATGACAAGTGGACATCTAGCTACTATGGACTAAGACTTATCAAAAATTTCATCCTTCAGGGCTTCCCTGGTGGCGCAGTGGTTGAGAGTCCGCCTGCCGATGCAGGGGACACGGGTTCGTGCCCCGGTCCGCGAAGATCCCACATGCCGCGGAGCGGCTGGGCCCGTGAGCCATGGCCACTGAGCCTGCGCGTCTGTAGCCTACGCTCCGCAACGGGAGAGGCCATAACAGTGAGAGGCCCGCGTACCGCAAAAATAAAAACAAAATTAAAACAAAAAAAGATAGAAGCTTACTATCTCTAAATACCCTGTGCCCTTTATGAAGCTCTAATGATTAGAGCTTAGGTTGAGTTAAAACCTGCTTCCTTGTTATTTACATTATTTGAACTTGGTCTTGCCCTCTGGGGCATCATGGAACAGGCATATTCCCTCTTCTTCATGACTGTTCTTGTTCTTATTTTAAAACAACTTTTACACCTTTCCCTTGTCTTTTAATTCATCCATTTACTTATATATCTACCTATCCATCCATTCACCTGTCTGCTTATTTAGTCAATGAATATTTACATTTCTAAGGTCTGAAGCACAGTACTTGGAGAAAAGCATTACAATGAAAAATATGAATAAGCTATGACATTCCCCAGCCTCATGCAACTTTGTTCATCTGTGCCACATGCTAAGCATATGTAGATGCATAAGACATTGTCTATAATATCAAGTACAAGATCAATTGCACTCAAGTATAAGAAACAAAGTAAATACAAACAATACCATATGACATCTGGGCAATAAAATGGTGTGTGTACATGGACATGGTACAGGAGGAAAGAGTAATTAACTCTCTCTGTGTAGGTTAGGAATGATTCACAAAGAAGATGATGCCAGAGCAAGATTTTAAAGAGAAGATAAACGGTTTCACCAGGAGGAGATAGTCCACTTCATTGACAAGGAACAGCAGGTGCATAGGCATGGAAGCATAGAGCAGCACGGAATAAGTAAGGAGTAAGAAGTCATTGAGAACAACTGGAACATAAACTTTTATGTATGTAGGAGGATGTAGGGGATGAGGTAGGTGTGGGCCAAATCAGGAGGGAACTTAATGCTGTGCTAAAGAACTTGGGATTTCTTCCAATGGATAATTAGGGGTCATTGCCTAGATGAGCAATCTTGATGGCCTAAACTTGTATCTTCAAAGCCAGGTACACACACATACACCAGGGTATGTACCAAATGCACTGGAATGGAGGAAGAAAATATTTATATTTATCTCATCTTTTTTGAATTCTATTTCTGTGTATGTTTCATAATGTACATAATGAATCATATATTCACATGGCTTTTATTTATAAACAAATATTGGAATACATGCTCGGTTTTTTACAGGTATTAATGGCAAGTGATCAAAAGACTTTGTGGACCATTGGTCTAATTGAAGGGAGTAGTAGAGGGGTTAGAGGGGACATATATGGGAGAGGAGTAGGGGACTGACTGAATGTAAGGGGAGAAATATCCAATCTGTGGTCTGGAGATCACAAAGCCATAATCAGGGTATTGTTCAACTGGTCTGTGTATTCTGTAATGACGAGGAGGAACAGGGACCACCCAGAGAAAACACACGGCCATATGAAAAGAGAGAAGAAAACAGGATTTTCTGAAGAAGAGCCTGTGGAAAGGAAGTTTCAGATTTGTCTGAACTCCCTTTGTTCCCCCACATGTGACAGTTCATATGATGCACATTGGCAGTGAATGCTAATATATGCATGTGGGGTCACTTCTGAATGAATGGTCATGATTATTAAAGAGAATCAGTATTGTTCACATTTGTATACTGCATCAGTTATAAATCGATTTAACTGTCTCTTCTATCTCAGAATGATTTCTTTCTGCACTATAGAATGGCATGCAGAAAGACTGATCTTGAAATTGCTAATAATTTGGCCAAATTGCCCATCCTCAAGGCTACCCAGCTTCTCCTTCCTTCAAGGAGTTCAGGATCGGGCTTCCCTGGTGGCACAGTGGTTGAGAGTCCACCTGCTGATGCAGGGGACACGGGTTCGTGCCCCGGTCTGGGAAGATCCCACATGCCGCGGAGCGGCTGGGCCCGTGAGCCATGGCCGCTGAGCCTGCGCGTCCGGAGCCTGTGCTCCGCAACGGGAGAGGCCACAACAGTGAGAGGCCTGCATACCGCAAAAAAAAAAAAAAAAAAAAAAAAAAAGGAGCTCAGGATCTGTGAACTGACTCAGATGTGAGAGTTAGGGGAGGGCTCTGGCTCCCATGGTGACACAATCCAAGTTGGGGTTCTTTTCGGTTTCGTTTTTTAACTATACTCAGGGTTGTGTTTGTAATATCGATCAAGTGAAACCTTAATGATCTGCCCATCTATTTCTGACCTAGGGACCCCTCAACAATTGCCCCTGCCCAAGATCTCTGTGGGTCAATTCATTCTGATGATCACTTTGTCCTTGCTACTTACCGTATTCCCATTGACTCTGGTCAATTAAATGCTCCTATTAGGCTTTTGCCATATTGGACATTCCAACATCTCTATGGAAATCAAGGAGTCTCTTCCAATGGAACATCTCCCACCTCTATCCCTGCATTACAGAGGTCAGCCATCAAAGCACTTTCCAAGGACGGTGGTGCCCCTTTCACCATTGCATTTCTTGGTGAAGAACATGTCCTCTAATCCCCCCAGGGAACATAATCAGGAGGCGGATGAGCAGGTAACATGTGAGAAATTCACTCCAACATTCTTATCACCCCACGCTTTTGCTTTACTTCTACATTAAGCCAAGGAAAATCTGTCTCTCTAGTGCTGTCATCACCGGTCATGGCTGAGTTCAGGTTTCAGTCAGCCTACTGAGCAAACGAGTCCCAGCTGTTCACACCAGCCCTGAATGGACATATCAAGGTGTTCAGCTCACTCTATAATTACATTCCTCCCTCGCTGGATCAGCATCCTCGGATTTTATTCCTACACTTGTTTCCTGGGACTTTGCCACTATAAATTAGCAAAATATTGCAATTTTCTTGCTGTTTATGAATTCTGGATTTGACTTTGCAACTTGTTCTCTGGATATGCTGAGAATGAGTATAGTTAAGGATCTACAGGGAATGAGAAGTGGTAGGTGTGGGGCACAGAAAGAACTGGAACCCTTTTGCAAATTACCTGCCTCGGATGAGGTCATCCTAGAGTTTTCAAGCAAGGCAGCACTATCTCATCTGAGAGAGGAAGAGGGGCTGGGGATTGCAGGATCAGAGTACTTGTAGTTTTCCATAATCTGAATAGTCCAACTCTAAATTTCCCACTTCTGGTCTAATAAATGTCCTAAAGTCACATAGGCAACCTGCACACGGGCAAATTGAATCTGTGTTTATAGTCAGCCACCACCTGCAAGACCGTCACTGAAGCTAATTTATCCCTCCCCCCACCCCTCTTTCTACCTTGGTAACCATAAGTTTGTTTTCTATGTCTGTGAGTCTGTTTCTGTTTCATAAATAAGTTCATCTGTGTCATATTTTAGATTTCACATAGAAGTGATATTATATGGTATTTGTCTCTTTTCGATTTACTTCACTTAGCATGGTAATCTCTAGGTCCATCCGTGTTGCTGCAAATGGCATTATTTCATTCTTTTTATGGCTGAGTAATATTCCATTGTGTATAAGTACCACATCTTTACCATTCATCTGTCAATGGACATTTAGGTTGCTTCCATGTCCTGGCTATTGTAAACAGTGCTTCAATGAACACTGGGGAACATATATCTTTTTGAATTAGAGTTTTCTCCAGATATATGCCTGGAAGTGGAATTGCTGGATCATATGGCAACTCTATTTTTTTTTTAACATCTTTATTGGTGACAACTCTATTTTTAGTTTTTCAAGGAACCTCCATGTTGTTCTCCATTTTACATTCACCAATTTACATTCCCACCATCAGTGTAGGAGGGTTCCCTTTCCTCCACACCATCTCCAGCATCTATTATTTGTAGACTTTTAAATGATGGCCATTCTGACTGGTGTGAGGTGATACCTCATTGTAGTTTTGATTTGCATTTCTCTAATAATTAGTGATCAACATACCTTATTCTTATTCAAAAACCATTAGGGTTTTTTTTGTTTGTTTTGGCCATGCTATAGATAAGCAGTTAATGAAAGTTTAATCTTGTTAGGATAAATAATTTTATAACATATTTTAAAAGAGAGATTTCTGACAACCCAATTATTCTAAGATCTCAACAGTGAAACCATATTTCTAGTAAAATAAAATAATTTGCAAGGCCTTTTAAAATTGGTTTTATTTTCCCTGAGCAAACTCTGATAAGAGGAATGGGACCCAGGAAACTTCAAAGTGTCAGGAAAAGCCAACTTAGAACTCAACCTTTCTTCCAGAATCTCCATGGTAAATCACCTATGTGCAGATAAAGAGAACCTGTAACTCACGTATGGGAGAACTGGGCTGGGGCTACATAAATACAGATAATATAACCCAGAGCTGAAAATACTCTATTCTGTCCAATTTCCTCACAATCAGAAGGATGAGAAATAAAATAATTGCTTTTGTATCTTAGTGGTATAATTCTACCTTCCAAATGAACCACACTGAAACAAACCATAGCTGTACAGGGCTGTCTTTATACAACTTTTGTCAACTTGATGTCACAAACTCTCTACTTCCTTAAGTCCATTTGTTGCCCTCCTAGTCCTCTTTTTCCTAGTTCCAAATAACTCCCAATTCCCCATTTATTTATCCATTAAGTTGAAGTTATTGTTAAAATTCCTCAATTTTGAGCTCTTCAAGGGCAGGGACCTCTGTCTTACTCATGTTTATGTCCTCAGAGCCTGACTAGGACTGTCATTCAACAAACCACTCCAGGAAATAGACAGATGATCCAGGGCTTGGTCAATGGTAAGAAGGGCCAGACAGGGAGTTGGATGGACCAACAGAGTCAAGACAGGAATTGGGATGGATTCCAGAGCGAGTTGGTGGGAAGAAGCCCAGGAAGACAGGTAGGCCCCCTCAGGAGAAGTCCAACCATAGGCAAGCAGAGATACTCCTGTTCAGAGGGGCCATATGCCTTGAAGAGAAGGAAGAGACAATTCAGGCTGAAGATTCAGCCACAGATCTAAGGACTAAGAGCAGGACTCTAGTTCCCCAGCAATAAGAGAGGAAGGCAGAACCCCATGCACACAAAGGTATTCTGCCAAACAGGGAATTGCATCAAAGCATCAGGCATAGAGGAAGAAAAGAGGGCTCCACCACTTAAGGCAGAGGCTCAGTCATGGAGAAACAAGGGAAGCACTTAGCCCCCAAGCTGAGAGTGCTCTTTCTTTAGTCTCATGTGTACCATTACATCAAGTTCCTTGGAGATTGAAAAAAGTCGGGGGAGTCTCTGTTCCTTACAACTAAAGAGCTCAATGGAAATAAGAAGTTACTTTTCACATCCCCTTGAGTTCCCCTCTCCACAGCTCTTCATCCCAAAATATTCACATTCAATATATAAGGGAGGCCAGCTTCTGCAGAGAAAAAGGAGTAGAATGAGAGCATCCAGACCTTGGGGAGCTCAAAAAGGAGGGAAGGGGGCATGCTAGGGATGAGAATATAAATATTTCACCAGGGTAAGGGGGTAGCAAGAGAGGATGTAGAAAACCCATGGGATCTGAGGAGATGAGAGAAGAGCAGAGGTGATTGCATCCAAATGTATTTTTTTAAACCCTTAATTATTTATTTGGTTGCACTGGGTCCTGGTTGTGGCAGGCGGGCTCCTTAGTTATGGCCTCAGTTGTAGCATGTGAACTCTTAGTTGCAGCATGCATGTGGGATCTAGTTCCCTGACCAGGGATCAAACCCGGGCCCCCTGCATTGTGAGTGTGGAGTCTTACCCACTGTGCCACCAGGGAAGTCCCTCCAAATGTATTTTTAAAAAAGAAACTTTGCCTACTTTCACTGTGGCATGACTTAGAAATAAGACCAACTCATTAGTAAAGGAGAAATAAAAGCCAGCCATTGCAAATACTCAGAGGGTTTCAGAGAAATATATTAGCTGACTTAAGTTGCAGAGCAGATAAAGACACCCACATTATATTGGGCTTTCTTATTACATCAAGAGGGAAATGATTATCTTTTACTAACAGAGCTGGAGCTAATTGATTTCTGCATAACCATAACTCAGTTTAATAAATATTTTCTAATCAAGGCACAATGAACAAATCAACTCAATTACAATGTCACATTAAGTCTCCCGATCTCTTTCCTATTAATTACCCCCCTTAGAAATGTCTTTCTTTTTTTCTCCTGAAAAGCACATCTGGTGTGAAACCTTCTGGGAGTTCCAGTGGTTGTTCCCTAAGTAAATGGCAGGGTGTTTGAAACCAAGGCTGTTTACTTAAGCTTGGTCATAAACTAGGTTTGTCAAGAAATGGCTGATATAAAGCAGAAACTAATACACCATTGTAAAGCAATTATACTCCAATAAAGATGTTAAAAAAAAAAGAAAAGAAAAAAGGAATGGCTGAGTGTATAAGCCTTTTTGCTCCTTAACAATAATAAAATGCTTGAGAGGTAGATGAGGTGGAGTTCTGCAAAAGTTATGTAAAAAATCTGTGTGGTGTAATGTAAAGAACACAGGATTTAGAATCAGTAGAACTGTTAGTTTCCTGGATCTGCTATGTCCTTGCTGTTTGACAACAGCTTTAGATAATGTTTTTGAGTCTTTGTTTCTGTAATATAATAGTAATAAGAGTAATAACAATAAGAATGATAGTATGTCACTTCCCTTAGCTTACTCACAAATGTCATGGCTCTTCACAAACCATTCATTGCTGTGCAAACATCAATTATTATAACGGTTAAATTGTTCAAGCATACAGCTCTGTTTTCTTGATGGTGAGACAAATGTGGAAAGCTACAGGGGACTATTACTTGACCCCTAACACAGAGGTCTAGAAATCTCCAATGATTTTAGTTCTTTGTTCTCCTAGAAGTCTAAGAGTCTGAAGCCAGCTCAGGTGACAAAGCAGGTAAAGAATGGGTCCCTGGTAGGAGCTTCTTCCCAGAATTCTCGATGTCCACTTTGTTCAGGTCCATGCCTATATGATCAGGCCACCCAAGATGGCTGTTCTCCTGCTGCTCAGCCAGTGCCTGCTCCACCTACACCCTACTCACCTGACTGACCTTCCTACATACTTGCCCTTGGCCCCAGCTAGTGATTGTTCTAACCTTTAGATCAGAACACGTCCACCATGATAGCTTATCAAAGGGGTGGTGAGAGGCATGCCCCTCTGGTAGTTTCCCTGGGAATCAATGAGCCAACCTGACACCAATTCCCCCTATAAATGGTAACTTCCCCCTCCCCCTGGGAGTGAAGACTGCCTCTATGTCCTGCCCTCCATCTGCCACAGTCAGTGGGGCATTATTCCAGGACCTTGCTTCAGACATGTATGATCCCCCATCCATTAAACCCTTGATGTCTGTGTCACTGACTCAGGGCTCTTTCTTCAGTCTTGAGTATGGGCAAGTACAGGTCTTGCAGGCCTGTGGGGTGCAGCCCAACAGTGTCACCTATTACACCACAATCCTCAGTCAGCTGTCTTGCAAAGATTGTATTTCTGTGTATTCCAACATGTACCGGCTTGGTTTGTGCTGGATTGGGAATAGGGACCAGTGATATGGATCACAGCACCCAGGAATTTCAGAGTTATTGACAGAAGGGTTCTAATTTTTCTGGGTAGAGAAACAAATTATTGCATCATTTTGGAGAAGATTATTAAAACTATTTATTTACTAAAAATAACTACTGAATATACCATATGTTTTATAAGCTTGTACTGGCATTTCTTCATTCTTTTCTTTTCTTCTCTTTTTCTATTCTTTACACTCTCCCTCCCTCCCAGTCTTTCCCTCGCAGCTTTTTCCTCTCTCCCTGCTTTCCTCCTTCCCTCCTTCCCTCTCTCCCTCTGCTTTCTGCCCCTTCCCTCTTCCCCTGCCTCTCCCAACGCCCCTCTCTCATTTACGCGCACCAGATCCACCTCCCAGGCCCACCAGGTCTTAGGCTGGGGTTACTGCAGCTCCAACATTGGCCACTAGGGGTCCTCTGCTCTCCTGGCCTGAAGGAAGAGAAACATGCCTTTTCTCTTTTCCAACTTTCTTAATAGAAATAGTCTCACGGGTATTTTCAAAAGACTATCCCCAAACAAACCAAGGGAAAATAAAAAGAAATAAAGAAAAGATGCTCCAAACAGTAAATGTGGTTTCCGCGTTTAAGCTGACTAAAACCTACTCTTAGCTGTCTTGATTGAGACACCTGACTGGGCACAGCCTTTGTTCCTCTCCTTCCCTATCTGCGGAAACAGACAAAAGATAATTAAATTGGCCATGATATGAAGGTTAGCAGGAAGCTTACTGCCTCCCAGCTCTTCTCTCTAAGTCATCTCTCTTGATATGACCTTGGGAGGATTCTCCCAGCTCCTGCCTCTCCTCTTGGGGGAGATTTTCCTCTGGAGCCATCCTGGTCTCTGACGATCCCTCCACTGGCCCAGAGGGAAGATCTCTGGTCCTCCAGCACCAGCCTCACAGGTGTTTCTTTAGCCCTCTCAGAGGTCTTTATGACTGTCAGCATTGGCAGTCTTGGTCCCTTCAACTTCTTCCCTTGCTAGTTTCTGACTTGACCCTTTTAATCCCCATCTCACTGTGGAGTCACCACTATCAGCAAGCTGGGGGCAGAGTCAGGAGCAGAATTCAGGTCTTTTGACTCCCAACCTGTGGACTGCCATGTACACTATAATCTCTCCTTCAAAGGGCCATATGTAGAGGTGATATATATAAATACGCATATATATATGACAGTGACAATAAGAACAGAAAGGTATGCATTTAACATACTAGCAACACTAATGGGTGTTGAGCTCTAAAACTGAACAAATTAAGTGTGCAAAATAAAATACATCTATGCCTTTTCAGCTGGTTCAGATTTTCATTGGAAAAAAAAAATGATTTTCTCCACCCTGCAGTGTACTGGTTTTCAAAGACTCACATTTTAATCTGACAGGATACTTTCAATGTACTCTGGATTTACATTCCATTGCTGGCCAAAGCCAATTGCTAAGAGGCAACTCGAAATTAGCGCTGCAGCAAACTGACAATAAACAGTGGAGAGAAAACCTACTCAGGGTAAAAATCATAAGGCAGGTGGAAAAGTGTTGGTAATGTTCTTGACTTTGCCTCCTATTCCTCTGGGTCTTTTTCCTCAACTGACAGTCAGTTAAATCAGTAATTATTGCTTCAAGTTTAGCATAGCCAATTTTTTGTCTTTTACTTCCCCCTTGCTCAGCATCCATCCCCCATTGTAACATTTATGCAAGAATACTTTCTAGATGGTGCCCTGCACTTTTTATTGCATATTGCATGCCATTTTTTTTGCGTGATACGAAGATTAATCACTTGTCCATCAACCATTCCCCTAATGATTTTAGTATCCATTGATGATTGTTGCCTACAACTATTATTTCATGAAAGGATGAAGAATGGTGATTTTAAAATTCTATTCTTTCTGGAGGATTACAGTGGAAGGGACAAGTTGTCATCCATTTCAGATGGGGCTCGTCATGCCAAGGGCTCAGGGGTCACTGGTTCTCCAAGTGCCAGGGATGGGCAGGTGGTGGCACCGAACCCCCTCCAACACTGTGCCCTGGTGGAGAAAGCACTGACCTATCCTGCCCCCCAGTCCCCCTCTTCTGACATGTCTTTTGCACCCCTCCCATTAGGATAATCAGTCCCCTCCCATTTGGGAGCCCCCTTTTCTTTCTGTCTCCTGGCACCCAGCCACCTCCCCAGGGGTGCCCCTCCTCTCCCATCCTCCCCACCCTTGTGGCCAGCCCAGCTGGTTTTGTAACATACTGGGTTGGTATACAGTGATTTTTGTTTCTTGTAATTTAAACAGGCCCAGCATTATTGGTTTTATTTGATGGACACGAGATAATGTTAGAGGTTTTAAAGTGATTAAACATGCAGACTATGCAAAACATATAAATAAATATAAATTAAAAATAAAATTCTATTCTTTCTTGTGCATTTATTTGCTGGAATTTTACTATCAAGAAGAACTTTCCCTTACCTACCCTTAGGTTACATTGAAATGCAATTCTTACAGAAAAGGTAGAATGAATGTTTGATTTCTTCCTTTTATTTATTAATTTTTCAGAGGAATGAGTTGGTTACCTAGCAATCACCAATGGTGACCAACAGATTAAAAAAAAACAACTACAAACACAAAGACTGTTATATATTGGATATGTTCCACTCCGTTGCGATTATTATTCTTCCTGATGCTCAAATTGTCCCTTTAGATTGACTCTTGTATCTTTGTGAAACTACTTTATCAATCTTTGAAATCTCTTTTCTTTTTCTGTTCAAGAAGATGTTCCGGACCCATTTTGTACATTTTCTAGTCCAGAACAGTAATATGCCATTTCTGCAAAGAGCCTTAGTACTTCTTAATGAGAAATGGTATTTTGAGACCACATCTGGTTGCTACGGGTATTCGTTGCTGCAAAAGTGCTCATTACTTCCGGATTGTTTTTTCTTTTTGCCTTTTGAGTGGATAGAGTTAGAAAATAGACTTTTTAAGAGGAAACAATCATGAATTCATGCTAACAGTTCCAATTCAACTTACTCTTTTAAGGCTTTTGCTTAACCTTCTCAGTTTTTTACTTGATCTCTTTTCTTTTTCATCATTAAAAATCTCAGGTCCCACAGCATAAGCATAATTACTTATTTGCTTTTTCCTACATTACAGGTATAATTATTTCAAACAATACCAAATTACCACTGACATAAAATGACTAAATTAGATTAAAAATTTTATAAGGTTCTTTTTATCCTTAGAACATATCTCACTAGGGAAGTACAGTCAAAATACTATATTCCAAACTCATTTTAAATTCTTTCTCTACTTTGTTGTGGCAGAATTTGAAGGAAGATGGCTTCACAAAGGTGTCCCGCCATAATCCCTGAACCTGTGAATATGATATCACGCCTGTGATTATGTTATATGGCACAATTGACTTCAAAATAGGGATATTATCCAGGTAGTCTGACCTAATCACATGTGCCCTGAAAACAATGAGGTCTGTGTAGCTGATCGGGGACTTAAGGGGAAGCCAGAGAGATTCAGAGTGTGAGGAGGACTTGACATTCCTTGGCTGACTCTGAAGATGGAGGAAACGTTATGACAAGGATGCAGGCAGCCTCTAGGAACAGAGAGTCGCCCTTGGTTGACAGCTGGCGAGGAAGTGGGGACCCCAATACCCAAACCATAAAGAACTGAATTCTGCTCACAACTTGAATGAGCTTGGAAGCAGATTCTCTCCTAGAGCCTCTAATAAGAGACCAACCTAGCCAACACTTTTTAAAAAAATATTTTATTTACTTATTTTATTTTACTATTTTTTTGGCTGTGTCAGGTCTTAGTTGCAGCACGCAGGGTCTTCTTTGAGGCGTATAGGTTCTTTTGTTGCAGCGCGCGGGCTTCTCTCCAGTTGTGGCGTGCAGGCTCCAGGGTGCGTGGACTCTGTAGTTTGCAGCACTCAGGCTCTCTCATTGAGGCACGCAAGCTCAGGGGTTGTGGCGCGTGGGCTTATCTTAGTTCCCCGACCAGGGATTGAACCCCCGGCCCCTGCATTGGAAGGCAGATTCTTTGCCACTGGACCACCGGGGAAGTCCCCTAACCAACACCTTGATTTGACATTGTGAGCCTATGAGCAGAGAATCCAGCTGAGCCCACCTGGACGTCTCCCTAAACTGTGAGATAATAAATAGTTGTTTTAATTTGCTAAACGTGTGGTAACCTGTTATGCAGTGCTAGAAAACAAATAAAGGTCTTCTACCACCAACTTGAAGTTTTTTTAAGTTTTTCTTTAGTTTTTATGGGTTAATTTCTTTTTGAGCTAACTTTTTTCAATTTTGTAAGATATAGTTAGTTTCTAAGTCAAAATTGCACAACCGTAATATTTCCAGAAATCTTGCTTTCTTCTCTGTTGCCTTTACCTATTTCTCTCTTTTCTTTATTGGAAACCACCCTTTTATTAGCTTTTGGTTTGTTCTTCCATTTTTTAATAATTTAAAAAATATAAGCAAATACCCATATATTCATATTCTTTCCCTTTCTCACACTAAAGATAACATATCATAAACATTCCTACACGTTTCATTTAACAATATATCTTGGTGGCCACTCCATAATGGTTTACAGAGATTTTCTTCATTCTTTTGTACTACTGAATCACAACTTATTCAATCAATCCCCTATGGACAGACATCTGGAACATTTTGATGTTTTCAGTCTTGCTTAATTACAAATAATTCCGCCTTTTAAAGGCAACATTTTATATTTTGGATAGATTCCTTGAAGTGTTACTGTTATAGATCAAAGGGTAAACGTGTATGTAACTGAGGGTCTCTCTCTCCCCAATTCCAAATGCGTGGTGTCTTTTCCAGCACACCAACAATTCTCTGAATCTCTGACTCCAATCTGGGTGTCTGACAATTCAGTTCAAGGCTGACACAGGCTCCTGGATTTAGTTCAGATCCTGGCAGTCAAGGGCTCAGTCCCACAAGACTCCCTGCACTTCAGATACCAGCCATAAGTGAGGTGCCCAGGCTACTCACAGTTCTCTCCGGGGACTACAAATTCAGGGGTTCCCATGGCTCCCCGACAACTTTAATAATTTGTTATAATGACTCACAGAGCTCAGGAAAGTACTTTCTTACTATTACTGGATACTGCTTTCTTATTATTACAAAGGATACACTCAGGAACAGCCAGATGGAAGAGAAGGATAGGGCAAAATATGGAGGTGGGTGGCGGAGAGCTTCAGTGCCCCCTCCAGCTGTGTGTGAGAGTGCCTGGCCCCCTAAAGCCTTCCCATGAAGTATGGTGTCAAACTTTTGAATTCTTGTCAATCTGATAGGAGAAATACAGTATGTTAGTGTCGTTTTTAAAAACTATTTACTGAAGTGTAATACACGTAAAAAAAGTGCACATACCAGAAGTATACAGCTCACTAAATTTTCACCGTGAACACCATTGTACAACCAACATCCAGCTTACAAAACAGCAAGTGACCCGCACTACCCACCACTACTACCCACACATTCCCTTCCAGTCACTGCCCGCCTCGCTGCACCCAGGAGCCCAGATTCTAAACGCAGAGATTAGTTTTACCTCTTTTTGTACTTTTTATAAACGGAATCGTATAATATAGCTCCTTAGGGTCTTCTTTAAAAAACATATCATTCTGGGCTTCCCTGGTGGCGCAGTGGTTGAGAGTCCGCCTGCCGAGGCAGGGGACACGGGTTCGTGCCCTGGTCCGGGAAGATCCCACATGCCGCGGAGCGGCTGGGCCCATGAGCCATGGCCGCTGAGCCTGCGCGACCGGAGCCTGTGCTCCGCAACGGGAGAGGCCACAACAGTGGGAGGCACGCGTACCGCAAAAAAAAAAAAAAAAAAAAAAAAAAAAACCACGTATCATTCTGCTTGTGAGATTCACCCATATAGTTGTGTAAAACAAAGAATGTTGCCCACAAGGATCAGGTCATTAACCGCTGCAGTCAGTCATTGACCTGCTATCCACCCTGGAAGGAGTTCAGGATGAAAAACAGGATGAAGCATCTGTGTTGTAGATATGTGGGCCCCTAGATAGTTAACATGCACATCTAAGGAAGAATTTCAATGACCCCAGATTCTTGCATCTTCCCATACATAGATGAGCACTAAAATCATTAACTTGAGATGTCTGTTTCTTGTGATGAGCAGTCATCTTTTACCAAGATGTATGCTTGACTACATGTATTTCCCAGCCAAAAAATTCATAAATCCTGGCTCCTTCCCAGTTCCTCAGAGCTCTCTGAGAGGCTCTTTTCTGGGCTATAGTCCTCAGTAAGGTTTCCAAATACGACTGAAACTCACAGCTCTCATGTTGTGCATCTTTTAGTTGTATGAGGTTGTAAGTCATTCATTCTCATCACTGCATAGTATTCCATTGTGGAAATATTTTACTATTTAGTTATACATTCTGTTACTGATGGGCCTCTAGGTAGTTTCTACTTTGGGGCTATTGTAAACAGTGCTGTTATGAACATTCTGATACATGGCTTTTGTGAACATATGTACACATTTCTGCTAGAAGTGGAACTGCCAAAGCATAAGGTATGTAAGTTTAGGTTTAGTAGATAATGGTTCACATTTTTGCAACGTGGCTGTACCAATTTACACTCCCAACGGCAGTGTGTTTGAGTAGTGGTTGCTCCACATCCTGGTCAACACTTGGTCCTAGAGCAGTTTTAATTTGCTTTTCAGCTATTAGGAGTGAAATTGAGCATCTTTCCCTGTGTTTATGGGGCATTTCACGTTTTTTTTTCTGTGAACTGTCTTCACGATTTGCCCGTTTTTAATTGTTTGGTATTTTGCTTCTGAATTTTTAACAGCTCTTCACATATTAGAGATACTAGCCTGTGCTGGTTATTATCTGTGTGCCACCTCCCAACCAACTGTCTGGATGTATGCCTGGGAGGCTGACCCTGACATATTCCATCACCCTGACTCCCCTGATCGTTGGCTTCTGGTTGGGTGTAGGCAGTGGGGGACACTGGCAGAGGAAGGGAGGGTGGGATGAGAGAGAGGCTGAGTTATTTTCCCCTTTGTCTTCCTGGTTCAGCAATGACTGCATGCCCCTTGATAAAGTTCTCATTAGCACTTCCTTCTCAATAGTGCAGCTCCCAGCAGACTCTGATAACAGTATTTCCTCCTCGTCTCTTCAGCCCTAGGGGAGCTGAGGACATCCTGATGCTACTTGTCTCTGCGAAGGTCACACCCCTGGTTTGTTCCCTGCTTATAGCTCTGCCTGTAATCCCTTCATTTAAATATCTTTATTTGAGCCATTTGGGAGTGAATTCTCATTCCTGCCAGGATCCTAATTGTCACCTATTGCTTTGTTTGTGACACAAGTTGCAAATATTCTCCCCCCATTTTATCATTTTTTCTTTGACTTTGCTATGGTGATTTTTCACACAAAAAAGTTTTTTCAACTGTGTAGTCAAATTTATCTTTATTATTATTATTACTTCTGGATATGATGTCATAGGAAAGGTTTTCCCACTTATAAAGGAATTAATCCTTATTTTCTTCCAGAATTTATTTGGGTCTCAGTTTTGACATTTAGAGCTCTGATCCTTTTGGGGTTTACACTTTACACAAACTCTTGAGCCACCACCTGTGCAAAAACGTTATTGGTTTGGTATATGCTACCTTCTGGGGAGACTCGTAATAACGGTGAAAATTATTATACTATTTTACATTCCTCTTCAGTACATTACAGTTTAAGACAGATTCTAATATAGTAATAATCTTGATAATAAAATAGATGACAATAGCTGAACTTAACTAGAGCTTTAAATAACTAGAGTTTGCTACGTTCCAGGCATTTTACAAGCACTATAGCATTTAATCCTCATCACAGCTCTATGAAATAGGTCCCATTAATATTATCATACCCATTTTTCAAGGGAGGAAAATAAGGCTGAGGGAGAGTAAAAGGGAGTAATTGCCCAAAGATACTCCATCACCAAGTGCTGGTGATGGAGTTTCAAGGTAGGCAGTCTAACTCCAGAGTTTTCAGGTTTTAAACCACTGCGTGTATGACCACGTTTAACTCTCAGAAAGAATCCGTGAGGTACTTTATTACTATCCCCATAGTGTATTGGAGAAACTGAAGTGAAGAAGCATTACCCGAATTAGCCAAAGTTTGCATTTTGTAAATGGGAGATCTGGGTCTGGCTGGAACCCAGATCTGGGGACTGGGAGACCTGGGTTTTTTTTTTTTTTTTTGCGGTATGCGGGCCTCTCACTGTTGTGGCCTCCCCCGTTGCGGAGCACAGGCTCCGGACGCGCAGGCTCAGCGGCCATGGCTCACGGGCCCAGCCGCTCCGCGGCATATGGGATCCTCCCAGACCGGGGCACGAACCCGTATCCCCTGCATCGGCAGGCGGACTCTCAACCACTTGCGCCACCAGGGAGGCCCAGACCTGGGTTTTTGACTCCCACCTCTGCCTCCCATACCTGTGTAGACCATCAGAGTCAGGTCCAGCAGAACCCTGCAGATTTAAGGGGGGACAAGCTGAAGAGGGTGGAAGCAGTTAATCCTGGCTGTCTTGAGCAGTTGCCAAAGTCTCCCTGGCCGGAACCTGAAGGCCCCTCACTGCCCTGGGAACCCAGGTTTCCACTCTACTTGTAACCAGAGTGATGATCGATAACATTGTAATATGAAGTTCCTTGGGAAAGCTAATAAACTGTGTGGCAAAAAAAAAACCAAAAAAACAAACAAAAAAACCCACTTTCACTTAGCAACATGGAGAAAATTCATTTGAATGAACTGAGAGACTTCAGTAAGCCTTAAATCAGGGCATTCAAGGGGGACACAGGGTATCCTTAGTAAAAGGGTCTAGAAAACTGGCTTGGAATAGAGCTGGGATATATGTATATTGGGTGTATGTGTATGTATATGTATATTGTGTGTGTGTGTGTGTGTGTGTATTGCTATGTATCTATGTATATGTATATTGGCATATGTATATACATATAGACGTACAAACGTATCCACATATATTAGGATATATGGATATATTTCATCAGTTTTTAAATATTTTCCACCTTTTAACACCTCTGAAACCATAACATATTTTACCATCAGTGGTATCTTGGATTTGATGAAATACTTTATATTCACACCTGAATAAAAATAGCTACCCTGATAGGTTCCACTTTAAACTCATATCATGAAACTAATGGGCCCTTGAGGCTGACCCACAATCATACACCAGACCATTTGTTCACATACTCTCCTGGATGATATTTTCATGACTTCTTTTCTTAGCCCGCCCCAACTCTCATTCTCAATCTTGGCTTTTTACCTTGCTTCCTTCTTCTTTAAGAAAATTGAATCATTCAGAAGAAAATGTCCACAGACTCTCACCACCACACGCACTACAGCCAGGTCTGGGGACTTCCCACCACTTCCACAGATGACCCACCCCTGCCGCTGCTTAAGCCAACCCCTCCACCTACGCACTGGATCCCATCCCTCCTGCCACTCAAGGGCATTTCTCCAGCAATTCTCCCCTCTCTCTCCTACATAATTTTTTTCATTCTACCTGATTATTCCTATCAATATAAAACTATGCTCTTTCTGCTCCTATTTAAGAAAGAAAGAGGAAAAAAAACTTCTCTGGACTCCATTTCCCATGCCAGGCAACACTTGATGTCTTTGCTTCAAAACTCCTCAAATGAATTTCTATACTCATCTCATTTCTCTCCTCCCTGTCACTCTTGAACTCACTCCAGTCAGGCTCTGGCCCACACACTCCTCCAAAATGCTCTTGTCAAAGTCAAGTGGCACCCTTATGAAATGCAGAGATGAATTCTCAAGCCTTCTCGTCCTTGACCTGTGTGCAGCTGATCACTCCCTCCTCCCAGACATGCTTCCTCCACTTAGCTTCCAGGACACCTCCCGTCTCAGCCTCCCTGAACAAGTCCTCTTTTTCTCAACCCCTCAGTGTTGCAGTGCTCCAGGGCTCAGTCCTGGGTCCTTTTCCCTTCTCTACCATCACTCACTCCCTTGGTGATACTATCCTCAGTGTTATGGGTTGAATTGTGTCCCCCAAAAGCTATGTTGAAGTCCAGTACCTCAGAATGTGACCTTGTAATTTGGAAATAGGGTTATTGCAGATGTAACCAGTTAAGACAAAGACAAGGTCCTATTGGAGTCGGGTGGGTCCTTAATCCAATATGACCGTCATCCTTTGAAGAAGAGACATAGAAATAGAGATACAGGGGGGAGAGCAACATGTGATGACAGAAGTAGAGATTGAAGTGCTGCAGCTGCAAGCCAAGGAATGCCAAGGAGAGCCAGCAAACCCCCCGAAGCTAGGAAGAGGCAAGGAAGGATTCTCCTCTACAGGTATCAGAGAGGGCATAGCCCTACTGACATTTTGTTCGGGGACGCCTAACTGCTAAAACTGTAAGTCAACAACTAGTTTTGGTTTTAAGTCACCCAGTTACTGGCACTTTATTACAGCAGCCCTAGGGAACTAACACACCCAATCTTGTAGCTGTAAAAACCATCTATACGCTGAAGATTCCCAAATTTATGTCTGTGGCTCACACTTCTTTTCAACTGTTTACTTCCCATCCCCACTTGGAAAACCAACAGACATCTCAATCTCAATGTGTCCAGAATGAATTTCTGACCTCTATCACTTACCTCCACCTCCAGGGTGCTCCATCTCTGTTGATGGCAACTCCATCCTTCCCCCCTGCTCAGGACAATAGCCCTGGAGTCAACCCTGACACTTTTTTTCTTATACCCCACATCCAACAAATAAGGAACTCTTATTACCTCTACTTATGAAATATAGCCAGAATCCAACTCTCTCTCACCTCCTTCACTGATTGCATCCTGGTCCAAGACACCATCATCCTCTGTTCAAATTTCTTCCAATTCCACTCCTAGTAAAATTCAAAGTCCTTGCCATGAGCTGTGAGGCCCTAGACGAATCCCCTCTTCTCTCTTACCTATCTGACCCTGTCTCAGACTGTTCCCCTGGCTTGCTCACTCTGCTCCAGCCTCCCCAGGTTACTCGCTGTTCCTTAAAGATGCAAGGCACACTCTTGCCTTAGATTTTTTGCCCTAGCTGATCCATCTGTCTAGAATGTCCTTTCTCAGACATCCTAATGATTCTCTCCCTCACCTTCTTCAGGTCTTTGCTCAGGTATCATATTCTCAATAAACCCTATCCTAATCACCCTATTTAATATCCTCTGCATGCAGATCCTCCTTATCCTGCTCTAATTTTGGTTAGAATGTAAGTCCCTTGAAGGCAGGAATCTTTGTCTGTTTTGCTCACTGATGTATCTCAAGAGTACTTGATATGTGCTCAGCACATACTTGCTGTAGATAAAAACACGTATTAATATGTATATTTGGATATATTTATCAAGTGTTTAACTGCATTTTTGTTTTAAAATTATATATTGAAAATAATGAACTGATACATCCTTTCCATAAAGAATTCAATACAGAAAGTGTATAAAGTAAAAAGTAAAAGTGCGTGTTTCCACTAATCCACATTCAAATGTAATCACTGTTTCTGGTTTGGTGTGTGAAAATTGATAAAGGGAAACCTCACTTAAATAAATTCCGGAGGTCAGAAGGAGGAGCCCTCAGGCAGAATCACTACACCTCAATCACAGGAAGAATTGTCAATTACAGACAGAGGAATCATCAACAGGAAGTCATCATCACCTACAGGTCCCAACAGGGGAAGATGAACATTGTATCTCCTAAGAAATCAACTACCCCAGCAATTCAGCCAATGAGAAATGGTCATTACTCTGAATTCTCACTTTTCTCCAATGGACTGTCATTCAAAACAACCCCTCCCAACTTCCTTTAAAAAAAAAAAAAGATTTATTTATTAATTATTTATTTATTTTTGGCTGCGTTGGGTCTTAGTTGTGGCACGCGGGATCTTCATTGAGGCATGCGGGGTCTTTCGTTGCAGCACGCGGGCTCTTCGTTGTGGTGCACGGGCTTGTGGCATGTGGGTTTTCTCTTCTCTAGTTGAGGCACACGGGCTTATTTGCCGCGGCATGTGGGGTTCCCTGACTGGGGATCAAACCTGCATCCCCTGAATTGTAAGGCGGATTCTTTACCACTGGACCACCAGGAAAGTACCCCCCCGCTGCTTTTTTTTCTATAAAATAACGTTCCTCTCCTTGTCTGTTGGACTTCCCTGTGGTTTTTGCTGTGGCTTGCTTGTCCTGAATTGCAATTCTCTGCTATTCCTGAATAAGCCCATTTTTGCTGGTCAAATAACCCACTGTTTCTTTTTTAAGATCAACAGGTATATACTCTTCCAGACTTTTTTTTAGTGCACATGCCAACATGCACACAGACACATATATGTTTACGAAAATGAGATCTTACTACTTATATATTTCCTGGAACTTTTAAATTTCCTATATCATGGGCAGCTTCCCATTTCAGCACAGATAAATCTATTTCATTATTTTTGTCTCGTGTATTCTACTGCGTGGATAGCTAAGATATTTTGAAATGATGAAGTCATTGGTCTGTGGAGATGATTATTACCTAAAGTTTAATTCTAGCAAAATGTCATCAATTTTAACTTGAGAACAGAGATATTTGGCAAAGAGATTGTTCCAGTTTACCTTTACCTATAAATAAACTGTCAGAAGAAAAGTCATTTGTAAATAGTATTACCAATGAACAGATAATTTAAGAAAATAAGTACTTTTATATTACCACCTAATAAAGGTCATACTAGAGAAGGCCCATTTATTTTGAAACTATATATTATATATATTAACCAGAGGCCATTCTTTACCATTTACTAAACTAGTTTGGGACTGTAAGGTCAGAGCTGTTTGGATGACCGCATTTGTGCTTCCTTGTTCTACTGTACCCAGAGATAGACACTGCAGATACAGGTCTGACTGAAGCATGGCAAGGCTGCAGAGGCAGCACGGTGGAACACAGTTCATATGGTACTTATCCAGTGGCTGGGAAGTCCAAGACCAAGGTGCCGGAAGGTCTTGGGTCTGGTGAGGATCTGCTTTCTGGTGTGCATATGGCTATCTTTTTGTATCTTCACAAGATGGAAGCCAGAGAGAGAGAAGCAAGATCTCTTGCATCTCTTCTTATACGGGTACTCATCTCATTTATGAGGGCTCCATCCCCATGACCTAATCACCTTGCAAAGGCCCCACGTCTGAATGCCATCATATTGGGAATTAGGCTCCAACATGTGAATTTTGGGGAACACAAACATTCAGTCCATTGCATTGTGTGTAAGTGTATGTGTGGGTACACATAAGTACATATAAGTGTACCCACACACCTGCATTTATTGAACACCTACTATGTGTGGTATTTTCATTTGTTACTTCATTTAACCTTCACAAGGATCTAGTGAGTTAAGTACAAGCATGGTCCCCAGTTTACACATGTGGATACTGAGGCAGAGAAAAGTTACATAAAATGTTCTGGTGGGGGTGGGAGAAAGGACTGATTACAGAATTGAAGTTCTCACCTTTGAATTTGACGAACAGAGGTCTCTGTCAACTAGCAGCTCAAAAGTCATAATGGGACTATGAAATAATACAAATAAAATGCCCAGTAGGGACATCAGAACATAGTAGGAGCCCAATATATATTTGTCAGATCTGAATATCTGTGTACTCTGTACAGACCATCTTTAGAAAAAGTTGCCTGGGTTTAACCAACAATTTTACACACATAATCCACCATCCTAAAAGCAAAATGTTTCTATAGAAATTTTCAAATGCCCGTATCTCCTGTAATTTTGGACAGATTCTTCTCCCTTCTCTTTTTCCATCCTATACAAGCACACAAACACAGAGCAAATGTTGCAAGGTGAGACTGTTGCAGGTGAGGTCTGCAGCCCATAGAATCATGGATGGCTTCACTCACAGGTTGACACAACCCAGAGTAAAACCCACCCCCAAGAAACCGGCTTGTGGGAACACTTGCTCCCTCTTCCTTTCCTGGTTTTCAGTTTTCTAGAGCTATTTTTTCAGTCATATTGTGTCCATGTCTTCTTTTGTAAGATTCCTCCAACATGTTCTGGAAGCATGCACAATGCAAAGGCAGAAGAGAAAACTGCTTACGTACAAGATATCACAAAAGAAGAAAGAACTGAGCTGTAGGTTTGAAGGCTTGTTCTCCAACTAATGGGTCCCGGCCATGTGCATCACGATCACCTGGGGGTATGTGACAAGATGCAGAATCCTAGAGTGCCTCCCAGACCTGCCATATTAGTTAGTGGAACAATTCTCAAGTCTAACATACCCTTTTAAACAAAGAACAAATATTTGATAACAACCTTTTAGTATCCTGAAATGAAATTTATAATAACATAATCTACTTACATATGGAATTTTGAAACTTCAAAATGATACTCTTGATGTTAATAATCATAATGAGTGATTAATTCACATTTCTATCTATAACTTTTCTCACCCGGAGAAAAGTCAAAGGATCTGTAAGACATCTGGCCTCCTGTTTCCTCTCTGAACTCAGATTCTATTTCTCTACCTCTTACTCATGCTTCTCAAGCCACACTTGTCTCACTGTCCCTTTAACAACCTAAGGATGTTGCCTCCTCCGGGCCTTTGCACTGGCTCTTCTCCATGCCCGAAACTCTCTTCCCCAGATGTCTACTTGGCTGACTCCCTCACTTCCTTCAAGTCTTTTCTCAAAAGATACCTTCTCAGGGAAGTTCTCCGTGACTACCCTATTCAAGCCCCATCCCTACTTCTGAGACTTCATCTTCCCTTCTCAGCTTTATTATTTTTCTTAGTACTTATCACTACCTAAAATAGAATATATTTTGCTTTTTTATTGTGTCTTCTCCATCCAAATATCAGCTCCACGAAGGCAGGGGTTTCTTTCTTGTTTCCTGGCATATTGTGGGTACTCAGAAAACAGTTGAATGAATGAATGAATAAACAACAAAATTATACTCATTTCAATATGTTAACCCTACTAGATGACACTATAAAGTGGTCAGACACTTGCAGTCATAGATAGCATCACTGTGAACATGACATATAAAAATGCAGACCTGGTCACCTAACTTGTATTGGTAAATCTGATACCTTAAGTGACAGTGATTTTCCAAACTGATGAACAAATCTTGGTGAAGTCTGAACAGATCAAAATACACTCTTCCCTCAGTTTACACAGTAATGGCATTCCTGAACAAACTGGTGTATAACAGAACCATGCAAAACAAAGCAAACAACACCTTTGTGATCAGATTAAGATAGTTTGATTCTAGACTCAGAAAATGGTAAACAGTTTTTTTTGTGGGTCCTTCAAAAGTCACAGCGTTCTTTTTGCCTAGGACAGTCCCACATACTTCAAGATGTCTAGTATCCTTGGCCCCCACCCACTAAATGCCAGGAGTGCCTTCTAATTATCGTGACAACCCCCAAATGTTCCCACAGATTTCCAAAATGTCATATTGAGAACCACTCAGTTCGATGCTTTGTGTTCCAAGTTACAGAGAAATAAACCCATATAAGCTTAAAAAAATATTTGTTGGGTCCTGAAACTGATGGGTCCAGGGGTACGTCAACTTCAGGGAAGGCTTCATCCAGGATCAAATACTTCAGCCAGGGCCTAAATTCTCCTATTCTCACCGCCAACACATACCTTTCTGTACTCTGTTTCCTAAGCTTTGGTTCCACCCAGCATTGTCAGCAAAATGTCCTTGAGGCTTCAATCTGACTGGTCTCCACCCCTGAACCAATTATGTGGTTGAGAAGGATGGGAGATGCTGACAATCAGAGTCCAATCCTGGAGCTGGAGGAGAGGTCAACTCTATGTAAACCCCATGGCTGACCCCCAGGGGGAAGCAATGTTTTCCCGAAGGAAATTTAAGGGTACACTGCCTGCAGGAAAGGGAATGGATGCTGAACAGCAAACAGCAGCTACCCACAACTCCTCAAGAGTCATTCTCTCTGGGAATGCAGCCTGAAACTCAGCAGCTTAACAAATTTCCTAAGGGATTCTTTTGATTTTTAAAAGAGCTTTATTGAGACATAATTTACATACCATAAAGTTCATCCATTTAAAATGTAGAATCCACTGTTTTTTAATATATTCACAGTTGTGTAACTATCACATGATCAAATTTTAGAACATTTTCATCATCTCTAAAAGAGACCTTGTACCCCATTATCAATCACTCGCAGACCACTCCACCCCCAGCCCTAGGCAATCACGAATTTTCTTTCTCTCTTTAGATTTACCTATTCAAGATATTTCATATAAATGGAATCATACAGTATGTGGCCTTTTGTGTCCAGCTTCTCTCATTTAACATAATGTTTCCAAGGTCCATTCATGTTGTAGTATGTGTCAGCACTTCCTTCCTTGTTATGGCTGAATAATATTCCATTGAATAGGCCACATTTTGTCTATCTATTCATCCATTGACAGACATTTAGGTTGTTTCTACCTTTTGGCTATTATGAATAATGCTGCTATGAACATTCATAAACAGATTTTTGTGTGGGTTTATGTTTTTATTTCTCTTGGTTAGATATCTAGAAGTGAAATTACTGGGTCATACGGTAACTTTATGTTTAACATTTTGAGGAACAGCCAAACTGTTTTCTAAAGTGGTTGCATCATTTGACATTCCCACCAACAATGTACAAGTATTCAAATTTCTCCAAATCTTCCACAATACTTGTTATTGTATTTTTCATTATAGCCACCCTGATGGGTGGAAGGTGGAAGCTTGTTGTTTTGATATGCATTTTCCTAATGGTTAATGATGTCCAGTAGCTTTTCATGTGCTTATTGACCATTTATATATCTTCTTCAGAGAAATGTATGTTCAGATCCTTCACCCATTTAAAAAATGAGTTGTTTACCTTTTTATTATTGAGTTGTAGAAGTTCTTTATATATTCTGGATACATGTCCTTTATCAGATATATGATTTGCAAATAATTTATCCCATTCTGTGGGTTGTCTTTTCATTTTCTTGATGGTGTTCTAGGAAGCACTAAAGTTTTAGATTTTTATGAAATCCAACATATCAAATTTCTCTTTAATCACTTGTGCTTTTGGTGTTGTATCTAAGAAACCTCCAAGGGCTCCTTAGGCCTCTGAAGATATACTTTATTTTTATTTTTTCATTAATATATTTTAAATGTTTTATTGCGTTTGGCCCTGGTCCTATAATGGTAAATAAAACAGATAGGGTTCCTATTATCATAGAATTTATGTCTACAAGTGGAGGTATACTATAAACGAATACACAGAAAAAAGATATATATATAATAAATTGGGATGTATTTTATATTGGGGATCTGAGAGAGAGCAGAGGTTAGAAAATGTCATTTAGATTGGTCAGGGAGGACATTTAAGCTGAGTTGTCAAGGGTAAAAGGGATTCAGTGTGTGAAGAGTGAGGGAATAATATTCTATGTGGAACATGCAATATACTTCCCAGTTTTGCTTTGACTAGTTTTATGTGAACTGCTGTATTGAAAAGATATTTTATATCAACAATGTCTTATCATGTGTAGATTCTTCAACCAGCATTTCAGATTCATTTGGATGAGGCCTCGCATTATCTTAGTTCAGAAGTCTTTGGGGGGTGACCCCAAAGGAAATGGCTTATGAAACTGATTTGGGAGAAGAAAATTATTATATATCTTTTGTTTAAAAAAATTAATCCTTGCACAAAAGCAATGTCATGTTTTCACACGACTGTCATCTGCAGTATTGATGACATCTATACAGTATCATCTATAGAGTGATATATAGTAAAATAATTAATATTTTTTCTGTGTTTTCTCTGTGTCTGACTGAATACTCCTCACAGCTCAAGACTAGCTTTAGAAGAAGAAAAAAATTTTGAGTGCAATTGAAAAAATGCATTTGTTGGCAACAATTTCTATCCTTGAATGCACAGCAAGTTCTGAGCTTATGAGCTATGGGAAGAAAAGCCTTTGTGATAAATAATATATTTGATAATACGCAGCAGGAGAAAAAAATGTTTTCAATTGAAGAGTTCAAAATGAAATAGAATAAGTCTGGGAAGGACCTCTCTTGCCTCATGGGTGGATATGGAGCTGAAAGAGCCATAACTGTTTTTGATTCTCATTCTCTCATGCCAGTCTATGGCATATATTACCAGACCTTTCTTGAATACCAGCTTTCAAAAGGGTTTAGTTCTCTATGGCATTGGGTGACTTACTTACATTCTCTCATTTCATCTTTTTAACTCTACAGTAGGCAGGTGTGAGTATGCCTATTTTATATATGAATAAGCTGAGATTCAGAAAGGTTAAATAACTCCCCCAGGGTCACAAAGCTTACTTAGCCAGTGTCTGAGTCAATGCAAGTTTAAAAAATAAACAGGGATTTCAGAATAAAAGTCTAAAATATGCTCTAGAACAGCCTGCTTCAAGCTCCTTCAAACATCTGGCTTGCTGGTGACCTAGACTCTGAGAGGAGTTTCAGTTTCCAGTTTTTGACCAAATAGAGCATCTGTCCCATAGGAATACTAAGGCATCCATTGACTTTTTGTGTCCCCATTATCCCATTTGTCCCTGAAGACAAGCTGGGTGTTTGGCAGGTGCTAGATAGTAAATTATCATTCTAAAGGGTACCTCAGGGTCCTAATAATAATAAGGAAGCAGCTCCCACAGTGCCAATCTGTAGACAAGGGAATAACTAATGCATTTATCAAAGCAGATGGATTTCAGAGGAATTTGAATCCTGCTCTGGGCATAGCATCAGTTTTTGCTGGAGTTCGGTGAACTGGGCTTTATAACTTCTTTTTTTTTTTTTTTTTTTTGCGGTATGCGGGCCTCCCACTGCCGTGGCCTCTCCCGCTGCGGAGCACGGGATCCGGACGCACAGGCTCAGCGGCCATGGCCCACGGGCCCAGCCGCTCAGCGGCACGTGGGATCCTCCCGGACCGGGGCACGAACCCGCGTCCCCTGCATCGGCAGGCGGACTCCCAACCACTGCGCCACCAGGGAAGCCCAATAACTTCTTACCCGATTCTTTTGCTGCCCCATTTCTCTCCCTTCGTTTTTAAAGCAATTCTATTGTTTGCTTCAACTTTTTGTCCCCTTATTGAGGCTGCTCCACAGAAAACGCAGGAGGCTAGGGTTGGTATAGAACGTGGGTAGTGAGGAAGGGGGGAAGAAAAACCAATATGGGAAGGAAGTGTTCTGTCCTCTGAACTGGCAGCCCCCTGGTCTGTGTACGGTAATTACTGCTCCCCAGCCTTTTGGCTCAGAGGGAGAGTAGAGTAGCACTGTAGAGATCTGTTTACATCCACCCTCCCACTCCCAGGGGCTGTGGGTTCCTCAAAGGCTGGCTTCGCGGGTTGATTCACTGTGATATTCCCAGGGCGCAGGACACTGCCTGGCACCAGGCAGACGCTCAGGCACGTTGGCTACGTGAATGAAAGGTGAGCAGGAAAGGCAATGCCAGGAGTCCACGGCGAGACTGGAGGAGGAGAACGGGACTGTGCGGAGCCTACGGGAAGAATCCGAAAGTATAAGGGTGATGGAGAGACAAATGGAAAAGGGGACGTCCCAACGGCTGGAACTGGGACGGAGGAACGGGATCGGGGAAGGCCCGAGGAGGGACCACAAAGGTTTACGGGAGAGCAGTGGTGAGAGCCGAGAGGGTAGGGGCGAGACAAAGAGCAGCAGCTGAGGCCGATCGTGGGAAGAAATGGAACAGTGGCCGGGAGGGAGGGCAGACGCGAAGAAAGGGGCGTGAGGGATGGGAAGCGGCGGCGCCCGGGCGGGGAGGAGAGGCGGCGCGCGGGGCTCGGGTGGGGCGGTGCGGGGCGCGGGGGGACTGGGGTGGCCGGCGGGCGGAGGGGCCGGGACGGCGGAGGAGGGGCGCGAGCGCCGCAAAGTTACTTGGCCTGCGCCCGGGCAGGGTCCGCGTGCTGGTGTTGGGGCGGCGGGAGGAGCGAAGCGGGGCTCGGTGGGGTGAAACCCGAAACCTCCGGTCCCCGAGCGCGGCCGGGAGGAAGGAAGCGGCGGCGGCGGCCGAGGCGGGGAGGCGGCCAGGCGGGGCCCTGAGCTGCCGCGGCGTCGACTCCCGGGTAAGCACCGGCGGGGGCGGGGGCGCGGGCACGGGCGGGGAGGGGGGCGCTGGCAGGCTTGGAGCGTGGCCGAGTTCATTGTGCGGGGCGGGAGGGCGCGAGGGCACAGGCCCGGCAGGGTCTCTGCGTCCTCTTCCCCCACGCCTCCCCGCCCCCACGGCGCATTGCTTCTCTGCGCGACCCCTTGGAGGTAGGGGACTGTCCTCCTGGGCGCACTCCGCCTTGCTTCGGGAAGCCGGGGCTCTTTGTGGGAAGATCTTGGGGGCGCGCCCCTCCCCTGCGGCCAGGGGCTTCTGAGAGGCCCTTCCCACTAGCCCGCCCCGCTTTTCCGGCGCCGCCCGAAGCCCCATTCTGAGACCCCCGGAAAGGGAAGATCTCCGTTCGGGCCCGCGACCCAGCTGATAGGGATCGTGCCTCCTCGGGCCGAGGGGATTTACGCCCCGCTCCGGGACAGGTGTGCGGGGCAAAGCGGCCTCGACCCTCAGCTGAAATCCATGAGGACCAGGTGAGCTACATCCTTTCTGTCGGGGCTCAGGGCGCTGTCTCTCGAGCAGGGTGGAAGATGCGCCCAGAAGTCGCTCGGCCCACCTTAGCGCCGCCGGGTAGGCGTCTCTGTTCCTCAGGTCTTCGAGAGGGAGATTGGGTTAGCTTTGGGGGCACTTGGCCCGCCTTCTGGGCCAGAGCTTAACTCCTGTGCAACCTTTTGACAAAGGCATGTGGGATGAGAATTGTCTGTTGGTTAACTGGGATGCTCTGGGGCGCTTCAGAAGGGTCTGGTCCCCAGTAACCACACAGCGGTGTGTTGGCATCACTTTATCTCACATCTTTGAGACTATTTTTGTTTTTTATTGTACCTTTCATCTGTTTGGCAAAGTGCTTTCAAGAGCGGGTCATTTGATCCTCCTGCCTGTGAAGGTGGTGTGGTTTTGGAGGGAAAGGACTTCAGCTCCTTGATGTATCCAATTGGGATAATGATAACACCAGGCGAGGGAGGGGGGCTGGGGGGTGGCGGTGGAATGGGCATCGCCGTGCGCCCTCCCCATCCAGCCAGCGCAGATTCCGCCTAGCCTCTTCTTCCCCAATGACCTGGACCTGGAAATGTGCTTCCGAGAGCTACTGCGTCGGGAAATACTAGGTGGCTTTCCCTCATCATCCCTCTTACTGCGGCCGCCCAGACAGGTTAGGAAAGGCCTTTCCCAGGCCCCCAAAGCAGAGAGAGGAGGTGGGAGGTACCTCAGACCGTACAGACAGGGGTTCTTCATCCAGCTCTCTTTAACTGGGATCCAACCACCCATTTCAGTCACTTCTTCCACAGTGCCCCTCTTTTCCTGTCTTAGTCTCCACTCATTTTATACTTCTCAGATGCTTCCAAGCACTTTTATATGCACTTTAAAATCTCATTCACGGAACAGCCCTGTGAGATGGTGTGAGCTCGTTTTACAGGTGAAGAAACTAAGACTCAAGAGGGAAGTGCCCTGCTCAGCAAGGAAGGAGCCCAGACTAAACTCAGGTCTTTTGACTTGGCAGTGCTTCTCACGTGGGCTCCATCACACAGGTGGCTCCTGGAGCTCAGGATGTTCTTTTGCCCTATTGCTGCAGCGCCGTGCCGGGAAGAACAGGAACTTTTCCCAAGGAGGCCTGCTTGGCATTTAGAAACTAAATGCAAGCCTCAGGTAGTCAAATCATGCTCTTGATGTTGCAGCCCTGTGCAGCGGGGGTCAGGAACGAGGCCTGGCCGCGTGATCAGCGGGGCGGCGTTCGTTGTTTGAGTTCTGTGGAGGACCGAATGGGCTGAGCTGGAACTGATCTAAACGTCAGCCAAAGGAGGTACAGTTCTGTGATGTAAACTCTGCGGCTGGGGCCCGTCAGGAAGCCTGCGTGCAGGAGGAGGACTGTGCTGGGGGGCTGTGTATAGAGCATGCCTTCCCATAAAGAGACAGGAGCAGGTGGGCCAAGGTTCCAGCACACTGCTTGATCTGAATTTGGGGGGAAGCTGCAAACTTTCATGGAAGAAAGCTTCATGTTTGTAAAGTTGGCAACTAATTCAAAACATTTTTCGAAATGTGCCAGGCAACCAAATTAGGTGTTCGGTATGGTTGTGACCTGCAGACTGCCAGCTTGCAACCTTAGGAAGTACTTGCTGTCCTTCTGAGATACAATAAAGCATGACTGGAGGGGAGACGTGGTGTCTTCTTGCTGTTTTGCTTGGAGAGCAAGAAACATCAACCAAGTTGGAGATAGCGCTCTGTGCTACCTGGAGTTTGGAAGAAGGATTGACCTGATGACTCAGTACTTCATTCATTCAGCCAGTACTAATCTCATCTGTGAGTCTAGTCCTAGACCAAGAGAGTGCTCACACTAGTTGTTTTCTCTTTTGCTGGCCAGTTTATGTGCACAGCAGGGCAGAGGATAGCATTCATGGCAGATATGATCAGGGAATGATGGGAGCATAAAGGAAGGAGTTTTCAGTGTGGCCAGAGGTAAAACCTGGAGGTGCCTTTGATTTGGGTTTGTGTTTGATTTATACTCAAGTAACAGGTAAGACCACACCGTATTAAGAGCACAGTCTGAAGTCAGCTAGCCTGCACCCAGCCCTGCCACTTACAAACCTGTGACCTTGGATAAATAATGGAAAGCATGCCAGGAATGTAGTAATTTTTCAAAAGTATAGCTATTATAAAAGATTTTTAAAATATAAAAATATATAGGAAAATAACTTAAAGTTCCCTCTACCTCACCTCAACTCCCTCTCTCCATCTGAAAGGTAACCACTGTACATGTATTATTTTCTAGGTCTTTTTCAATGCAGAAATAAATGCTCACCAAGTCTGGAAATACAGGTGAATATGAATATATAATATATAGTTTAATGATGTTATATTGTAAAACATGATAAAAATATTATTTGCATTTCCAGCTTTAGGACCAACCTTAGTATATTGGATATACCTTTAAAAATACATAAACGGGGATCATATATAATTATATGATCTGTGACTTACTTTTTTGATTTAACAGTAAGACTTGGATGTCTTCCAATATCAATATCATAGATACATCATTCTTTTTAATGGCTACATAGTATTTCATAGTACAGATTCACTGTAACTCATTTAAACATTCTCCTACTGAGGGACTTTTAGATTGTTTCCAACTTCATCTATTATAAACAATTCTATAGTGAACATCCTTGTACATAAGTCTCTGTGTACTTGTAGAGTATTTCTGGATAAAAGTTACTCTTAGAAGTGGAGTTGGTGGGTCAAAGGGAATGTATATTTGAAACATTTATTTAAGCAGAATTCCCTGTGTGTATTGGGATCTGGAGACTGTGCAGAAAAAGAGATTGAATTTGTTTAATTACTTAGGTTACTTGTTTGGAGATAGGTAGTATGCATAAAGAATGACATTCAAAGGCTATAAAAGGTAACACCTCCTTCCTACCCTAGCCCTCTATTTCCCTTTTTGGGTACAACTCATTTTGTCAGTTCTTGTGTATTCTTCTAGAGACAGTCCATGAATCTGTAGGCCAATTAAATGTACCTTCTGTTTTCTTCCTCTAAAAAAATAAATATGGTAGTATGCTAAATACCCCATTCTGCTTATGGAATTTAAAAAATTTAACCTATATCTTGGAGACCATTCAATATCAAAGTTATGTGCACTTTAAGTGCTGATAGATTCTTCCAGGTCTACCCTTAAAACAACAACAACAACAAAAAAAAAAGCTTACTGAATTTATACTCCCTCAAATTGCCCAACAAATCCTTTAACAATTTTTCCATTGAATTGTTGGTGATTTCATCAAGTTTTGAGGCTTTTTCTAAATTTTGGATTTTAATCCTTTTCTTGTTAATAAATCAAATATCTTGCCTTTTTTGTCTTCCCAGCTTTGCTTATTGTACCTTTGATTGTGCAGAAGTGTTTAATTTTTATGTGGTTAAATCTATAAGACTTTTCTCTACGGCTTCAAGTTTTCTGTTTTATTTAGAAAGTCCTCTTCTATCTCAAAATTAAATTTTCCAAAATTTTCTCTTTCCTCTCCATTCCTACTTTGCTTTTTTCATCCAAAAATATTTAAAATTATATCTTTTACTTTTCTTCAGTTTCCCTCCTTTCTGACACTGGGGAGGTCAAGGTTTGAATTTGCCGGTGAGCCTCTTTAGCCAGTGTAGCATGTTTATTTCCTTCCATTTTTACAGTGACTTTTTCCACCAAGTTTTAAGGATGAGCTCTTCTCCAGGTGGGAGAATAGAGAGAGAAAGGGCATTCTGGACAATGGAACCATTGTCAGGTACAAAGTCATGGAACTGGAGAACAGCAGTGCATACTTGGAGAACTGTGATTTATTCAGTATAACTGAAGTGGAGAGTCCTGTAAAAGAATAGATTCTGCAGATGCCAAAGAATGATATGGCATGACTAGGTTTGTGTAGGGGATGATCAGTCTTGTAGCAGTGGGGAGGACAAATTGGAGTGAGGGTGAGATCAAAGACAAGAAGATGAGACAGAAACATCTGATTGTCATTCAGGGGAAAGATGGTGAGGCTCTGAGCTGGGGTAGTGACAGTGAGGACGAAGTTTTGAGTTAGGATTTAGTGGTGCACGAGATGTCTGTGATAGGGAATGGAACCCACCGACATTTATTGCTCTACATACATTACCTCACTGAATCCTAGCAATTCTGTATGAAAATCCAAAGCTCAGGTATGTCCATTACTCTACTCAAGGTCACACAGAAAGTGTCATTCATGGCCTTAGCCCCATCAGGATTATCTGACAAGAGTGGTCTAGGATGTCCTAGGTTCTGTCTTGAGTGATTTGGGTGGGTGGTGATTTTTTTTCTAGGGTAGAGAAAAACATGAAGAATAGCATATTGAGATGATAGAAGCAGAGATGATGAATTCCATTTTGCACGTTATATCTGAGGGGCCTGGGTGTGACATATGGGGGAAAACATCTACTAGGTGGGTGGATATGAATCTGGAGCCCCCAAGAGTTGTCTAGGCTATAGATGGAGATTTTGGAGTAATCATTGTTTCGGTGAGTTTGGAGAGGGAGCACACAGAGAGATGAGGTATCAAATAGGACTCTTCTTCTGCAAGTGGTAGAAAATCCAGTTCAAATTGGCGTAAGCAAGAAGGAAAGTTATTGGCTCTTATCACTAAAAAGCTCAAGAGTGTATTTGGCTTCAGGCAGGGGTTCAGGGTTCAAATGATTCATCAGGACTTGTTTTCTTACCTCCCCTTGTCTCATGCTCTCCTCTCGTGATGGCTAGGCGAAGCTGCAGGTTCAGATCCAATGGACGGGGGAAGCTGTCTTTCTCCCAGTGATCCCAGCAACAGTCCTGTTACGTCTCATAAACTGATTTGGTCAGAGGGACTTGGAATGTGCTCTTGACCAGGTGTCGATGGTGTGTCACATCCATGAAGGCACATGAGCTCAGAGGAGGAAAAGGATGACTCTTCAGAGGAAACTCAGGGGCAACTACAGAGCAAGGGGAAGAGAAGGAAGGGAAATAAACAGTTAATTTCCTCTGCAGATGAGAGGAAGAAGTAGTGCCCCGGATGGCATCTTGGGAAACAGTAACACTTAGAGGACAGGATGATTCCAGGTAGGTATAAGGCTGGTAGGGAACAAAGCGGGGAGAGGCAGGAGAGAGCCGGGTCAGGGGAGCCAGGGGAAGAGGGAGTCTCAGGAAAAAATCAAAGTTGTGAAAGGTGTCAGATGCTGGAGAGACCCCAAGGAAGGACCCATTGGATTCGGCTAGGAGATCATTGGTGACCTTGCCCTCAGCAAAGGTAGTCATTTATTTTAGACTTGACTGGGACTACTTTCTAGAGGGTTCATATTCCTACATGTGTTCTGCATTCCCCACCCAGGCCTGGGGATGGCCAGGTAAGGGCAGAGGTGTCGTGATGACAGTCAGGAAACTGGGGTTTGTCAGTAATTAGGTATATGACTATGTGTGACTCACTTCACCTCTTTGGACCTTCAAGTTTCATCATCTGTAAAATAACACAATTAGAAGGAGTTACTTCTAAGGCCTCGTTTAGCTCTCAAATGTTGGGGATTAATGAACTTGACCCCTTCTCACCATCTCTATTACCACAGCCCTGGTCCAAGCCTTCATCTCTCACCTGGGCTGTAGCAGCAGCCTCCTGATTGGTGTCTCTGTCTCCGTCTCCATGCTTGATCCCTGCAGTTCCTTCTTCACCCAGGAGCAGAGTAACCCTTCTAACATGAGTCAGATGCATCACTCCAGGGGCCTCCGATCCCACGTGGACTCTAATCCACCCTCCTCACCGCGGCCCACAGCACCCTGCATAATCCAGCCCCTGACCGTCTCCATGTCTGCCGTTCTCCTCTTCCCTCACTCCTCTCCAGCTTCATTGCTATTCCTTGGACATGCCAAAGTCATTCTGGCTCAGGGCCTTTGCGAGGGCTCTTCCCCTGGCCTGAAATTCCCTTGCATCAGTTTTGGTCTCAAATGTCAGCTCCTTGGAGAGACTTTGCTGACTCCTCACTCCCAGCCCACCCACCCGTCCCCCCCACCTCTTTACCCTGTTTTACTTACCTTCATAGCACCCACCACTCTCTGGAATTATTTTACCTATTTATTGTCTATTTTTTTAGATTTTAATTTATTTTATCAGGTTATTTCTTTCTTTTCATATTTTTTCCAGATTGATTGAGATACAATTGACATACAGCACCGTACAAGTTTAAGGTGTACAGCATAATGATTTGACTTACATGCGTCATGAAATAATTATCACAGTAAGTTTAGTGAACATACATCATCTCATATGATTCAAAATAAATAGGAAAAAAATGTTTTTCTTTGCGATGAGAACTCTTAGGATTTACTCTCAACAATTTTCATATGGCTGTGTTCATTATATTTATTATGTCGGACACTACATCCCTAGTATTAATCTTATAACCACAAGTTGCTACTGTTTATTATTTATTTGTTTGCTGTCTGTGTCCCCTGCACCCTGAACGTAAGCTCCAGGAGAGGAGAGATTTTGGCGTCTTGTTCAGTGCCGTGTCCCAGCTGCAAATTGGAGCTTGGGACCAAATAGGTATTCGTTAAACATTTTTGGGGGTAGCTGAGTGAGGAATGAGAAGGGGGAAGTAAACAGTGTCCAGGAACGAGTGGCAATGGGGTCAGGGAGGGAGGGGACATCCCCTGTTCTTCAGGGCTGTAGATGATGGCATCTGTCTCAGACATGGTCATCAGAAAAAAATGTATTCAGAAGGAATACCACTTTAAGCCATTTAAAAATATTATTCTCAATTTTAGCAATATGAGCTTAATTAGTTTGCTGGGCTCTATGAGGATAATGAGTAAAACAAATAATTAAGGGTAAAACCAATTAGCATAGTAATCATTGTTTATCTTGTGATAGAAGTAATCATCTCAGTCTTAAGTCTCAGCATAGCTTCTGTCTCTGGTCTCCTTGGAGCATCTATGTGAATTTGTTTATAGAGGGAGTTGTTTTATTTTTCTTGATCTGTTTATTAAGGATAAATAGTAAAACATAGAATGAACTCAATTACTCCTATAGAACAGGATTTCTCAACCTCAGCACTGACATATTGGGCTGCGTAATTCTTTGCTGGGGGTGAGCGAGAGGCTGCCCTGTGCATTATGGGACGTTTAGCAGCATCCTTGGCCTTAGATGCCAGTAGCATCCCCTGAGATGTGACAACCAAAGATGTCTCCAGAAATTGCCAGATGTCCCTTGAGGTGGGAGTGGGGACAAAACCGCCCCTCCTTGAGAACCACTGATGTAGAATATTGGGGGAGTGACTGAGTCTGATTGTTATCTGTTGTCTTCTGATTGGACATTTTCAGACCCTCCCAGCCATCCTGATTCCCTCTTTAGCTTTAAAAAATGAGATTTGCTCTTTCAGGGTAGGGGTTGTGGGCATGGAAGGTCAGTTCCCCTCATCTCAGATGGAGGTAAATTAAAATTGCACGTTTCTCAGTCAGCTGGTCACGTTTCTCAGTCAGCGAGCACCTGCCTTACTGGTTAACGAGCAGCACAGTTCTGAGCTGAGCGCTTTTCTGCGGTGATCGAGCTCTCAGGCCCTGAGCCCCCGAGTGGAATCAGAGATGCTTCCATTTTGCAGTCTCTTGCAATGCAGCTTTTCTCTCCTCTGTTTTTTTTTTTTTTTTTTTTTTGCGGTACGTGGGCCTCTCACTGTTGTGGCCTCTCCTGTTGCGGAGCACAGGCTCCGGACGCGCAGGCTCAGCGGCCATGGCTCACGGGCCCAGCCGCTCCGCGGCATGTGGGATCTTCCTGGACCGGGGCATGAACCCGTGTCCCCTGCATCGGCAGGCGGACTCTCAACCATTGCGCCACCAGGGAGGCCCCTCTCCTCTGTTTTATCCACTTAAGTGGTCAAATGAAACCTCTTGGGGAAAAGAGAATTGAGTTTTCTTTCCATGTCTTAAATAACTTTCTTAAACAGTTTTTGAGTTTATCTCCCGACAGCCACTCCACTAGCTGCTTTCACATGTGTTACTTCATGTATTCCCCTTGATAATTATATGAAGTAGGTTCATTCCACTCTCTTGTTCCTCTCGGAGAAATTGAGGCTCAGAGAGGTTAGGACATACACAGTCACGTGAAATTCAAACCTAGGTTCAGTCCAGATTCCGAAAAACATGTTCTTTCTATTGACTATCAGATCAAAGTAGATATTAATGAGTAGGGGGAATATAAAATATTTATTTTCTCCCACATGCAAAGTGCTGTTGGGAATTCAAAGGGGAAACTGAGGAAGAATTTATAATCCATCTGCAGGGGAAAGCATCCTCACCTAAAATAAAAACTTGTGTTAAGACATGCGTGTCTGAAAAGATAATATAAAAGAAGAACTAGATATAAGGTGTGGTCAGGGTCATTGTGGGGATGGAATGTTCCAGAAAGGCTTCTTGAGACTTTTGCTCTTACGGTAGATGTAAGGACCTGCAGCCAGATGTTATTCATATAAGTGTCAACAAGGGGGTAGGTGGCCTGGGCTTATGATAGTGGTCTCCAAGCTCTGCCAGGCTATGTGGGTCCACCTGCCCTTTCAGTATCACTTCAGCTGGAGAAAAGAAAATGCTTAATTACAGAAAGCTGCTGTGAATCAATAACAATGTAAAAAATGAATTCAAATTTTATTGACCACAACAGCATATATAGACATTTGAAGAATAATAGTTGACATATGTGTGAGACATCGTTTATCTGGTCTACAAACAGTAACTGCCAACTGGAGTTTGGGAATGCCTGACTTAGAGGATGTGTGATAGGATAGTTTATAGAGGAAATAAAAATAAGAGGGAAGCAAGGTAGCTGAGAAATAGTAATACTCTACCTTGTTATGCACGCCTGTGCAAATATCTTCTGCAAATATAGCTATAGTCTCTTCAAAATTCATATTTCTTAGACTTAGCCTTTTGGAAAATTCTAATGTCAGTCCTTCAGTATATAACATATTTGTCTGCACTTACATATCTGTCTTTCTGGTGGTATAAAATCCAATAGGACTCGACAATCTTGCTTTTAAATTCGCAGTTTTCCTCTTACCACTTAACAAAATATTAAAGTTAAATGGAGAGCTCTGAGCTGTTTCAAGGGTCGTTGTTTTTCTGGAAAATGCCACAGTTACTCACTTGAGCCATATAAATACAGTTAGCATGTCACTTATCTGGCAGAGTGCTGAGAAGTAGAAAAGCAACCCTCCCAAAGGTGCAGGAGGAGATGACATCTGTATGACAGAAGCCATACCTGGAGAACTTTGCACTGAAGCCCCGCCTCAGGGTATCAGCCCCTACTTTACACAGACCTTTCCTTAGCTTGGCAAGGAAAACTACAGGTAATTATACTCTGTATAGGGAAAAGGACCACCAAAGGTTGAAACAAGTTGCAGAGAAAGTTTCAAAAAGAAACAATATGCAAGGCACACTTGGTACAATAGGAAATAACATTACCCTTATCCAACTTGAGGGAATCACTGTGTTTCAAATCATGAAAGTCTCACAGTGATAACCTACCAGCTGAGTGGGAAGCTGAACAGTCTTCTCTAAGATTTTAAATGAAAGCAATTACATTAGCACTGATCTGTAAGGTCAAAATTTCATTTATCTTGGCATGTAAATGACCTTGAGTCATCATGAAAATCGTTAAACGTTTTGTATACTTTGTTTTAAAATATAGGGAAATGTATGATGGATTTTCATGAATTTTGCCTAAAGGCTTGAAACAAAAAGTTTTGATGTTTTAAGGTGATAAAGCCCCACCAATTTATAAAACTTGCCTATCCAGAATGAGGCATTTAGAAGGATTAGCTTGGGTTTTAGTGCAGTTTTGGAGGGGAAGTTGTTACTGGAGGCCCTCTCTTTTTCTTTTTCTTTTTGAATTGAAGTGTAGTTGATTTACAATATTGTGTTAGTTTCAGATGTACAGCAAAGTGATTCAGTTATGCATATATCAATATATGTATATTCAAATTCTTTTCCATTATAGATTATTACAAGATATTGAATATAGTTCCCTATGCTATACAGTAAATCTTTGCTGTTTATTTTATATAGAGTGGGGTGTATTTGTTAATCCCATACTCCTAATTTATCCCTCCCCTCCTCTTTCCCCTTTGGTAACCATAAGTTTGTTTTCTATATCTGTGAGTCTGGTTTATAAATAAGTTCATTTGTATTATTTTTTTTTAGATTCCACATGTAAGTAATATATAATAGTTGTCTTTTTCTGTCTGGCTTACTTCGCTCATATGATCATCTCTAGGTCCATCCATGTTGCTGCAAATGGCAATGTTTCATTCTTTTTTATGGAGACCCTCTCTTTCTAATGATTAGAATCTTTGATTGTATATAGAGTTATCATGGAAAAGGGTGGACAAGTTAGGGTTATGGGGTTGTTTGCACCTTAGGGTCAAGGGGAATGCAACAGGGGTAGATGGGAGAAGGGGATGGGTGGATAAATGGAGACCCTATAGCACCAATCCGTACCAGCAATTTTTTTTTGCACCATCATATTTATGCACAGCACAGTTTGTCTTCCTCAGCATCTCTTCTCACCTTTGACCTAAGTGTCAAGTTAGGATAGCTTTCACAGCATGTAAAGGAAACCCTACTCCAAGGACTTAGCCAGTAAGGGGTTGACTAGCCGTGGCTGGGCACAGTGGCTTTACAACTCAGTAGGTGATTTGGGCTACTGTAGTCTTTCTGCTCTGCATTGCATGGGATATCCAGCCACATGGTCAAAAGATGGCTGCTTCACCTTCAAGCACTGGGTTTGAGTTCTAGTCAGTTGAAAGGGAGAGGGAAAAGGGCAAAAGCCAAAGCTTGAGTCTGTGTCTTTTTGTCAGGAAATGGATAGCTTCCCGCCACCTTGTAGACTTCTGTTGACTGGAACTGGATCTAATGGCCACGCAAGCTCTGTGCAAGTGAGTTTATTTTTGTAGGTGCGTTTGATGTCCCACATCAAGTCAGGGTTCTGTTGATAGGGGAAAGGGGAGAATGGATATTGACTGAATAATGAATAGTTTAATAGTTTATTAGTTTAATAGTTTGCTACATCTGCAAAAATAATTCTCTGAAGGCAAGAAATGCCTAGTGTGCCAAGGTGTTCAGTGTCCCATTTTTTATACATATATTCATTTATTTATCACAAATATTGGGCTCCTACTGTTTGCCAGGCACTGTTCTAAATGCTGACCCCAAAATTTACAGGCCAAAAATTTCTCAATTTCAAGGAGGCTACAGTCCGGTGAAAGGGAAAGACATTAACAAGATAAATAAGTACACACATATGCACTAAAGAGAAAAAGTAAAAAAGGGAATGGGGCCATGAAGTATGGGGTATGAAATGTCAGGTAGTGTGAACTGGGAAGGCTTTGCTGCAAAGGTGATATAAATTAAGGCCTAAAGGAAATGAGAGAGCAACCTACAAAGATATGTGAGGTGAAGCCATTCTAGGCATAGGAAACAGCAAGTGCAAAGGCCCTGAGGTAGACACATGCTTGATGTGCCTGAGAAATAGTGAGGAGGCCAGTGTCATCGGAATGGCAGTAAAAAAGGTAATTTTTATTGTAAGTTGGACCAGTAATGGAGAGCCAGATCATGTAGGAAGCTGCAGGGCTTATTCTGAGTGACATGAGAATCCTTTTGGGGTTTTGAGTGAAGCAGTGACTTGTTCATGTGTTTTGACCTCTGTTTTAACCAGCTCACTCTGGTTGATGCATTGAGGAGGGGGGCAATGGCAGACTCAGGTAGACTAGTGAGAAAGCTATTCTTATAACCCAGAGAAGACATAATGTAACCTGGACCACAGTGATGGTAGCAGAGATAGTAAGACATAGTTGAATTCTAGACACATTTCAAAAGCAGAGCCAGTAGATTTGCTAATGGACCAGATAGGAGATGTGAGAGGAGTCAGGAGTGACTCCAAAGTTAGGGTTTGAGCCACTAGAAGGATGGGGGTACCGTAACATGAGATGAAGAGATATGGGAAGAGCATGTTTGAGAGGCAAAGGACTTGAAGTATGGTTTTGGACATGTTAGGCTTGTGGTGCCCATGCCATCCAAGTGGAGATGTTGAGTAGCCAGTTGGGAGCTCCAGGGAACGGCATTGGCTTCTCTGCTTGAGCACGGCCTCCTAACCAGACCCTTGGTCCAGTTGCCCCGTGAAGCACCACAGCCACTTCTGGCATCAGCGCCAGGTGGACTTAGAACAGCCTAGGGCAGGTCTGACCTGGTCCAACCCAGCTTTGCCTTTGGGATTTGCTGGGATCCCAGTTCCAGGCAGGCTGGCCATGGGCCAGTGTCTGTGGAGGTGGAGGCTTTTCTGAGCCTGCCCTGGGAAAGCTGGCATTTCTGCTCTTCTCCCACTCAGGGGAGTAGCGTGGTCCAGGCTGGGTGTCCAGTGGCTGGCAAAGGAAAGATGGCTGCCTCGCGTGCAGCTGGGAAAGCTATTTCTGTAGTGAGATCCTGCCCGACCTTCAGGCTGCTAAGGCCTCCCCAGAGAGCTGTGGTCAGCCTGCCACTGCTTTCTCTCCCTTTCCCTAAAGAGCTTTTCTGCCGGGGCTTAAGACTCCCCTGAGTGAGTTGTCTTCATCATGACTTCAGCCGGTATTTTGTGGATTTTCTGGGAGGCCGAAGTGGACCCTCGCCATCCGTGTTCACCGGGAAACACAAGGGCAATGATGGCCGCTTTCAGTGTTGCTGGGGGAGGCCTGGGAGAGAGGCCAGTGGCCCTTTGAAAAAAAGGCAACAGACAGTCCATGGCTTAGAGTCCAGCTTGGCTTAGTACTGAGTGTTCCTCACATTCTACGACAAAAACTGCACCAGAGAAGTTTGATGAACAAAAAGTTGAGTTTTGCTTTACCATGTCATCTGGGGACAGTGCAGCACGATGAATCATTTTACTCAGTGGGTTTACCTTGGAAGTCACTGCCGGACTAGTCCCTAGTGAGGAATAATCCAGGGCAGACGCAACCTGTGTTTCCTTATCCGATGCAGTAAAAGGTTACTCTACGTGTCGTCTGAGGTTCTTCTCTTCTTCATCAGCGGGTGAGATGCCATGAAGTCAGCTGACTTCCTTCATTTCATGACTCTCCAAACCCTGTGGGGAGAGAAGTTAAAGAGAAGGTACCCTGGTATATTTTTCCAACTTTTTTTTATTGCTGTAAAATATACCTAACATAAAATTTACCACCTGAGCCATTTTTAAGCGCACAGTTCAGTGGTATTAATACACTTATATGGTGCAATCATTACCACCATGCATCTCCAGAATTCTTTTCACCTTGTGAAACTAAACCCATTAAACAGCTCCCCCTGTCCCCCTCCCACCAGGCCTTGAAAACCACCATTCAACTTTCCATCTCTATGATTTTGACTACTTGTAAGTACCTCATATAAGTAGAATATACAATATTTATCTTTTTGTGGCTGGCTTATTTCACTTTCACATAATGTCCTCAAAGTTCATCCATGTTGTAGCATATGTCAGAATTTCCTTCCTTTTAGACTGAATAATATTCTTTTATGTGGATATACCATATTTTGCTTATCAGTTCATCAGTCAATGCACCCTTGGGTGGCTTTCATGTTTTAGCTACTGTGAATAATGCCACTATGAACATGGTGTACAAATAGCTCTTTGAGATCTTGTTGTCAGTTATTTTGGGTATATAACCAGAAGCGGAATTGCTGGATCATATGATAGTTCTATGTTTAATTTTTTGAGAAACTGCTGTACGGTTTCCACAATGGCTGTACTGTTTTTACATTCCCACCAACAGTGTACAAGGGTACCAGTTTCTCTACATCTTCACCAACACTTACTATTTTCTGGGTTTTGGCTTTGGTTTTGGACAGTAGCCATCCTAATGAGTGTGAGGTGGTATCTCATTGTAGTTTTGATTTCCTTTTCCTAATCATCATTGATGTTGGGCATCTTTTCATGTGCTTATTGGCCATTTGTATATCTTTTTTGGATGTGAGTTGTTTTTTGTTGTTGTTGTTGTTGAATTTTAGGAGTTCTCACTATATTCTGAACACTAATTTCTAGTCATATATATGATTGGCAAATATTGCCTCTCAATCTGTGGGTTGCTTTTCTACTCTGTTAATGGTATCTTTTGATGCACAAATTTAAAAGATTTTCGTGAAGTCCACTTTGTCAGTTTTTTCTTTTGCGCCTGTGCCTTTGGTGTCTTATCCAAGAAATCATTGCCAAATCCAATGTTCTGACTTGTTATATTTTTTGTGTTGCTTTAAAGCCTAACTGCCTGTACACACTTCTTTCTTTCTTTCTCTCTTCAATCAAGTTATTAGACCAATAGATCAGTAACACACTTTAGACTTCATAAATCTTTATTCACTCATTCCACAAACAGGGAGAGTATTCCGACCAGAGAATAGGCAGAAGCCAGAGCAAATTGGAAATGGAAGCACGTAAGCACAGCTGGCTGGAGGGGAACGTACATGAAGGGGCTGGTGGGTGAGAAGTCTGGAATTTAGATGAGGCCACACCATGTCGAACCTTATCTGCTGTGGTGAGTAGATGGATTGAAGGTAGTCTCACAGTCATAGGACCAAGTTGGAGAGCTACTACCTAATGCTCTGTTGAACTGGGCATTTAACCTTTCTGAGCCTCAGTGTCCCCATTTTATTCATTTAACAAACACTTATGTGGTACCAAACTCTATTCTAAGCACTGTATAAGTATTAACTCATTGATTTTGTCCACCAACCCTATGAGGTACTTACTCCTGAGCAAGGAGTATTATCTCCATTTGACAGAGTGGGGAGCTGATGCCCAGAGAGGTTAGGTAACATGTCAAGGTCACAGAGGCCAGTAAGTAGTGGAGCTGGGATTTGAACCCAGGCTCTCTAGTTCCAGAGTTCATGCTCTTAACCATATGTTGTATTGCTTCTCTGAAAGAGGGAGAAGAGTAATTCCTTCCTCTAAAAGTTATTCAGAAGATGAAGTGAAACAATGTATGTAAAAGTACATTGTATGTTGCACACTGTTTTGCCAATACTGATTATCATTAGTTAATAATAATTAAACAACACTTTGGAAATGAGTAAGATTCTCAAGGCCATAGGGAGAAAGGAATGGATCAAGGACTGAGCCTTGGGAAATGCTTTTGCTGAGAGCAAGAGCTTGGTTTTGGAAAGACATTTGACAAGAGTCATGGCTGACGCCCTTGTGGACAGGGTCATGGTCAGTGAAGAGCCCCGGCCTCCAGACTTTCAGTCCCTGATGAAGGAAGTTTTGGAGGTTGGTAATGTTGATAATGTACATACAGAAGGGACCAAAGCCAGGTCTCTCCCACTGGCAAACCAAGAATTCAGACAAGGACCATAAGGCCACTAGGGTTCTGATTGTAGCTTCTTTTCCGTCTTCTGGTGCATGTTCCCAAACAGACCAGGGCTTGGACCAGCTTTACAGGTGAAGTGAAAGGTCTCAAACCAGGAAGTTACTAGGTTTATGGTGCCCTTGTGGGGACAAAATCAAAGCACTGTATGTTGTAACAGACCCTGGACTGGCTGGGTGGGCACATCCCTCTGGGGTTGCAGAGGCTGAGTCACTGCACCCACCATCTTTGGAACAACTTTCATGTGTGTGCCAGAGAAGGATGGAGGGAATGCAGGGAAGGAGACCGGGGATTCTGTGATCTCTTTCTGGCTCTCAGCGAGTTGTGTGGTCTGGTTTCTGGGTGGGATGGGGGATTCACTGTCTCTCACAGTTACCTTAGTGCAAATCAAATGGTTATTTGAACCTTCCTCCCAACTCCACCCCCTCAACTGCTCCAGCCGGTGACTGATGTGTATAAAATGCTTTGAGGTGCTGAGATGAAGAGCCCTGAGAATATGGCCAACATAGCGTCACAGTGACCTCACCTGAACTTATTTGAAGTGGTGTTTTAGGAACACTTCCTCACCTGGAGAGTTGTTTATTTGAGCAAATTAACGTACCTACCTGTTGGCATGTGATTTCTTTAGAAGAGGGCATCTGGTGGTGCCAACTTTTAGGGTACTCAGCTGGGAGGCCGCAGAGGAGGAAGTGAGCCACTACCCTGATTGGGTATATTTAAGGATATGAGAAGAGAACCTTACACTAAAAAAAATAATTTGCTCTGGAGAAGACTTTTTTTTTTTTTTTGCGGTACGTGGGCGTCTCACTGTTGTGGCCTCTCCCGTTGCGGAGCACAGGCTCCGGACGCGCAGGCTCAGCGGCCACGGCTCACGGGCCCAGCCGCTCCGCGGCATGTGGGATCTTCCCAGACTGGGGCACGAACCCGCGTCCCCTACATCGGCAGGCGGACTCTCAACCACTGTGCCACCAGGGAAGCCCTGGAGAAGACTTTTGAAGAGGTCAGGTATGTCTTGTTGTGTCCAGCGCCCTTGTTAGGTGCCAAGAGTCCTACATCCTCTGACCAGCATGGTCTCCCAACACAAACCCAAGCCTGGGCCTGCTGTCTGTGGACTCTCAGGCCGCCCCTTTGATGGCCCCATTTGTAATGGGCTTTGTGTGGGTGAGTGAGGCCTCCTTTTCCTTGCAGTGGCTTATTGACTGGGTCACGGACCTCCTGATCCCCAAGAGACTACATATACTCTGGGGGGTGAAAAGCTTCTCTATGCTTCCATATGAAGGAACTCCACCATACTAGGGTCCATGGTTCCATGGCGTGGTCCGTGGTGAGAAGAAAAGGATAAGAAAGTCTCGAGCAGGAGGCTGAGGAAGGCAGGGCTGTGCCTGAGGAGTCGGCCTAATCCTGAGAAAGGGAAGGTTCCTGGTACCGGTGTCCAAAGAGGTGGGGTCTTGATGTGTTGTATGCAGATCATGGTGTATCAGAGTATCAGTCAGGATTCTTTAAGTTGCAAGTGACAGAAACCCTGCCAAATGAGCATAAGTGAAGGAGAAAATTCACTGGCTCATATAACTGAGGAGAACAAGAAAATTCAGAATCACACATTATTTCATCAGCATTTGTGAGCGGATTCATTGCATGTTCTCCTTGCCCCCTTCTTTTTCTCTCTTGCTCTCTTTCTTTCTTTCCCTCTTTCTCCCTCTCTCTCTTATTCTCTCACCTTTATTTGCCTGTAAGCACTTTCCATGTAGTGTCCCAAGATGGCCAGCTGCTGCAGCCCCAGGCTCATGGTATCAGCCTACCAACCCCATGGTAGGCTAGTCTGTCCTCTGGCTGTTCCAGCCAAAGTCCTGGGTCATGTGACCATGGCCTAAGACTACGAGAAGTGTCCTTTCCCAAAGTAAAATCAGGGTGAACACTTCAAATAGAAGCCATAGTATGAAGTGAAGGCTCACTGTGTGCCAGACGCTGTTTTAGGCACTTGATACAAATAAACACACTGTTCTTTTTTACAGGAGCTGGGCTTCAAACCCAGGCCGACTTCAGAGTCTATATACTTAACCACCATGCCACACAACCTCTGACAAGTATAGGGTAACAGCAATATGAGCAGGAAAAAAGTCCACTATAGGTCAATGAAAATCAGAGTTCTAGGTAAAAATATGAGGTGTGACTAGAACATATCCAAATTTATACAATTAAATAAGGGAAAGCGAGGGCATCCATCTTTATGTTGTAGTAATTCTGTTTTTGCAAAGCAAGGCATTTCTAGAATTATTTCTTGGGAATTAGCATGCAGGCCAGTTTATAAAACACAATAGATACCTGTCTCAATATTCTACAGTGTTGCCTTGTTTGTTAACCGAAAATGATATTGATCACTCCCTCGAGTGACAAGATGTGGCTTTGAATGACTTGAAGCTGTTGACAGTAGGTCTGATCCAGCAGACATGTCACCGTCTGTGGGAATATTCAGGAGAACTGAAGGCAATTCCCAAAGAGGACTGACTGACACTTGGAGCCATGACAGTAAAGACAAGGACACGCACGTCCTTGGTGACCTTCCCTGGTGACCTGACTGAGAGGGCTGGCTCTCTTTCCCAGGAATAATTTCTGATACATTTATTCAAACCTCAGTCACGTTCCAGTGGTGTCAAGTGAGTTATTTGGTCATGGCAGGACGTGGGGAGTGTGGGAGTCTGAAACACCTTCGTGTCTGGCAGCAGCACTGGCCAGGAGAGTGGTACTGTGAGTCACACTTGAATTTGCTTCCATTCAGCGGGCCCTGGGTAAGCTGGCCGCCTGCCAGGAAGCCTTCCCTGGCTGGGACATTCCACATCCTCTCTCTTGTTAAAGTACACCCCTGGGGAATTTGCTGGGGCTTGTGCCTTTCCTTCTCCAGGCCTCCTGGCAGAGGCTGGGGCTTTGGATTTCCCTGGGTGGTCAGCTCTTTGACCATGTTCCCCGCGCCTCCTGGAGAGGGTTGTAGCCGATGACCTCAAGGATAGCATTCGGCCCTGGGCTCTCTGATTCTGGCGTTCACTGGTGTCCCTGCTAATAGGGCCACTAGGGAGCCACCAGGTCAAGTAATACTTTATTTCCCCACCCCCACCCCCCGCCGCCCCGTCTTTTGGATTGAAAGGTTTGCATCCTATTTTTATTCTTTTAGCGGCTACCTTTATCATGTTAACACTCATATTCAACTTAACAATGACCAAGTTTTGAAGGCTAGTCATTCATCAACAAATAATTATTGAGTTACCTACTGTGTGCCAGGCACTTGTCCAGGTGCTGGGAAAACAGCCATAACCAAGTCTGCCCTGAGTACAAACTAACTTGGAATATTTTTACTCCAGTCATACCTCTAAGAGCTTCCATTTTGCCTAGTGTTTTAATTTCATCTTGTTTCCAAAGCTCCCAAGTTAGCTATTTTTATAAAATTTGTTGTCGATGTTTAACGTTTAAAATTTAATTTTTTGCAGTTCTGATTTTAGATTCATCCATAGATTTACCATTTTCTTTTCCTTATTTCTGGATTCAGTTTCCTTCATGAATTCTACCTTTAAGGGGATCCTTCATTAAGGAGTGATTAGTAAACATTCAGTCTCTGCTTGCCTCAAAAGTAGATTGTGCCCTCTCTTGAATGGTATTATAGGACTTTAAGGCAAGAGTTCTTTTCCTTAGCACTTCCAAGAGATTATTCCACTGTTTTCTTCAAAAGAAGAGTCTGCTGTTTATCTAATTGTTACTTCTTTATAGGAAAATTTGTTTTTACCATTTTCTCTTTATCTTAGTGTTTGTCGTTTTTCGTTCTGATGCACCTTGGTATAGACTTTTTCTGACTTATCCTTAAAACTTGATATGCTTTTTTGTTCTAAGGACTCATGTGTTTCTTTAATTCTAGAAAATGTTCAATTATACCTCTAAATAATGCATCAACCTTAATGTAGGCAGTATAGTAGGTCCACCCTAATGTAAGTTGGATGCTTTTGCCTCAAGTAACAGACACCTAACTGAAAATAGCTTTAAAAATAATTTTTACAAATGTATTACTTTGCATAACCAGAAGCCAGGATGAAGGTGACTTCCAGATTTGTTGATTCAGCAGCTCAAGGATCCAGTCTTTCTTCTTTGCCATGCTCAGCATGTTGGCCTAGCACCTCTAATGATCCCAAGGTGGCTGCCACAGCTCTGTGCTCTCTTGGCCATTAGGAAAAGATTTTCCTTCTAGTGCCTTTGTGAGATCAAAGCAGCTTTTCCCAGAAATCCACTGACTTCTCCTCCTGACTAATATGCCAGAATTCCAAGGAGAAAGGCAACACAATGATTTGTTTAGCCCACTCAAGACTCTGAGAACCAGGGATTCGAGCAGCCTTCTCTGAGTCACTGGAGGAGGATTGGACACCAAAACGAAGTCAGAGGTCTGCCAGTAAGGGAAAAAAACCCGACACTGGTTGCTGGATAGGCACCCAACAGTATCTGCTACCCTTTCTCTCTAATCTCTCCTGATGCCACTTCTTTTGAACATATGTTCAAAAGAAACTTTTTTTTCTAGTTTTATTGAGATATAATTGAGACATAACATTGTATAATTTCAGATGTACAGCATGATGATTTGATATACGTGTATATTGCAAAAAGATTACCACTATAAATTTAGTTAACATCCGTCATCTCATATAGTTACAATTTTTTAAAATGTCTTTTACTCACTTTTCTATCTTTTTCTCTTTATTTTTAAGTTAGAATGATTAGTCCTTCTGTGATATAAGTTTTAAATATTTTCTCCCATTTTGTCATTTGTCTAATGACTCAGAATTTGTTTTCTTTACCACACTGTTATCACTTAGGCAGTTAAGTATAACATGCTTATGTAGGACTTTATTTTGAGTCACCAGTTAATAATTTACTTATAAGAGTGAACAAAATTCAGAACTCAAAACATAAAAGCAAAACCCAGAAATAAGCTTACAAAGACACAGACATAGAAGGCATAATTCTAAAGTATATTTACTGCACAAAGCTAGAGTACCTAACGTATCGCATAACTGAATCAAAATTCAGAATATTTTAGCAGCCTGGAAATACCGGTCAAAAGGCACGAAGTAAAATTTAGTAGACATAATGTTTTGTATTTAGGCTTAAACACACTAATGCCATAAATTTAAGCCTGGGGACACCTGCCTTCACAGAAACTCAAATGTGTGTAAACTTTGGGTTTTAACTGACCACACATTTATGTAAGCCCAGCAGGGTAATATGGTTGCCAAAAGAAAATGCACTCCTAGAGTGAATAGTATCAGAAGATTATCCTGATCATGGAGAAAATTGCCCCTTTATGTACTTACTAGACCATGTCCAGAACGGTACGTTCAGTTTTGGGGTCCACAAATCAAGAGGGTCGTTGACATCCGTGAGCAAGTCCAAAGCAGGGAGTCTGAGTCAGTAAAGAGTCTAGAAGTCGCGTCAGGAACCTGGGAGTTTTAATCTGGAGAAAAGAAAGCAAGTAATCTGTGAAGTATTTGAAGGCTGTCAAGGGGAGGAGGGATTAGAATTATTTGATGTCACTCAAGCTCGCAGCATCTGTGGTTGTGACCTACGAGTGCACCTGTTGGTAAAGGGAGACTTTCTAACTGGCCTTTAGGGCTGCTGGGAAGAGGAAGAGCTGCCTTCCTCACCTGCCAGCTCCCTGTGGCCAAAGGTGCCAGGTCTGGACAGAGGTGCAGGTCAGGCGGGCGCTGCAGGGAAGGCTCTGCTGCTGTGTGTAGGCAGTCTAGGCACCAGGGTTCTTGCTTTCTGGCTCGGGGAAAGCAATCTTTCCTTCCTTTCCGGTGTATTCTCTTTGCTGGGAACAAGAGCAGGTGGGGAAAGTGATCTGTGGGATTTTTTTGGCTGATTCAAGTAGATGAAAATTTTGGAGAAACATTCGTCTGTAGGATTGAATGTTAAAATGAGTCAACCTTGAGTTTTCAGCAAGATCCGGAGGCAGCGTCCCAAGAGCAGGGACTGACCCTTGTTGAGAACGGTGTCTGTGGGCAAAGACCTCAAACTGTGCCTCCTCTTACCCATTTATCATTAGTGTTGGCTCCTTGCCCTCCCTCACCGTGGCTGATGAGAGCAGTAGTGATGCCTCAGTATGAACTGTACTTGTTTAAACCCTGCTTAGGGATTTCAGGATGATTCCTATGATAACCTTATTGTCCAACTTTAATGGGCACATGAATCAACTGGGGACGGCATTAACGTGCAGGTTCTGATTCAGCAGCTCAGAGGTGGGCATGAGATTCTGCATCTCTAGTAAGTGCCGGGTGATACTGATGCTGCTGGTTCAGGGTCCACCCTGCATTGCAGGAGTCAAAAGCAGCAGTCCGCCTAGACCAGGTGGACTGAATCAGAATCACCTGCCCTGTGGTTGTCTAAAATGCAGACCGCTAGGCTGTACCTCTGTTCTCTGGGACCAGACATCTCTAGGGATGGAGCCCAAGAATCAGCTCTTTGAGCAGGTACTGCAGGTGATTCTTAGGCACATTAAAGGTTTTTGAACCACTGGTCCTGGGGAGAATGGATAGGGTGGTTTAGACTCAGGGGGTGGGAGTGGACTTCCCTGGTGGCTCAGTGGTTAAGAATCCACCTGCCAACGCAGGGGACACGGGTTCGAGCCCTGGTCTGGGAAGATCCTACATGCCGCGGAGCAACTAAGCCAGTGCGTCACAACTACTGAACCTGTGCTCTGGAGCCCGTGAGCCACAACTACTGAAGCCCGTGAGCCTAGAGCCCGTGCTCCACAACAAGAGAGGCCCCTGCTCGCTGCAACTAGAGAAAGCCCGCATGCAGCAACGAAGACCCAACGCAGCCAAAAGTTATAAATAAATAGATAGATAGATAGATAGATATATAGATAGATAGATTGGGGGAACACATCATTCACAGGGACACAGTGAGTCGCATAGAAAGTTGGTTGTAGAAAGCTGGCCACTTCTGTAGAGCTTGCGTGGGGACGACTGGCCGGGTGACCTGGGGCCTCTGCAGCTCTTCTGTAAAGTGCATGTACTATGGATTGATGCCTGCTCCCCTGTCTCTGGGTCTTGTCTTCCCAGTCGTCCAGCATGCTCTGCCCGCCCCCTGCCGAGGCGTGCTGACCATGAGCCTCAACTCCTCCCTCGGCCACAGGAAGGAGCTGAGTAACCTCACCGAGGAGGACGGCGGCCAAGGGGGCGGCGGCGTCACCGAGTTCGTCGCCATTGTCGTCATCACCATTTTCGTCTGCCTGGGCAACCTGGTGATCGTGGTCACCTTGTACAGGAAGTCCTACCTCCTCACCCTCAGCAACAAGTTCGTCTTCAGCCTGACCCTGTCCAACTTCCTGCTGTCCGTGCTGGTGCTGCCTTTCGTGGCGACCAGCTCCATTCGGAGGGAATGGATCTTCGGTGTGGTCTGGTGCAACTTCTCGGCCCTCCTCTACCTGCTCATCAGCTCGGCCAGCATGCTCACCCTCGGGGTCATCGCCGTCGACCGGTAAGCTTGCGTCACGCTCAGACAATGGAAGGGTTTAGGAGTGTGGGCATAGGGGGGACCTGAGAGATCACGCGGGCTGTGCCTTCCAAGCTGCCTCGGTTCCCCGGGAGGGTGTCGGGTCTGTGCTGGGGAGGGTGAGAAAGCAGAGTTCTGCCTCTTCTCCTATCCCCTCAACCACAGCGCCTCTGATTTTATCTGGTCTAGCTTGCATGTAGTTGGGGACTTCCCTGGTGGTCCAGTGGTTAAGACTGTGCGCTTCCGCTGCAGGGGACGAGGGTTCGATCCCTGGTCAGGGAACTAAGATGCCACATTCTGTGCAGCATGGCCAAAAAAAAAATGAGAAAAACAAATTAGAAAAAAAAGTTCTATTAACTTCTGCTTCTCAGTGGATAGGTGAGAAACAGAAGCTGAGGAAGGTGACGTGGCAGAGGAGGTATCAGATCCAGGTCTTGCCCAAAGTGCTGCCTGCTCTCTGTTGCTTTGGGTTGGGTCAGAGCTGGACCGGGGCAGCCCAAAGGGGAAATACTCTCTACCCCCCACAGTGCAAGGGCCTGAACGTCAGCTCAGTCCTGGATGGAAGGAGAGCAGGGGAAGGGAAGACAATGCAGGGAGTAAAGATGGTGGCACCTGGGAGAGACAGTGTGTGCTTCAAAACGTCTGGGCTGTCCCTTCTTGTGGCATAGCTGGCTCTAACAGCAAGGAATAGCACTGCTGACGCCCCTCAGCTCTATCTAGAAGGTTCTTCCAGATTCCTGCGTTAGGCTGTCAGATTTAGTTGTGAAAGTCCTGCAGGCTTTGACAGCGAGTTTCCGACCCCTGGAGTCTTCTTTATTAGGATTTTGCCAATGGTCACTTCATTCATCCCAGACAAGGGTTCAACTGTACAAGGGCAGAGGGGGGAGATTCAGATTCTCTGTGATTTGTAGAATTGGGGAAGGAGTCAGGGAAAACACAGAGGGGTTCCCCAGGGCTGTCGTCACTGGGTGACACAAGTCCCCTGGCTCCCTTGGGATCGTCCATTTTTGAGCCGACGAGTGGTGGCTGGATGGTCCACCCAAGGTGCAGGCCTCCACTAGGGCCAAGGCCAGAATCCTTTCGGCCCTCTGCACCTGAGGGGGGTTAGAATGAAGGAAGCCATTGGTCAGAGCTAATCAGGTGGCTTCTCCAAATATCTTCTTTCCCCCAGCAACAAAAAATAATACCAAAAATAGAAAGAGTACAATAAGAAATGTCCATAATCCCACCAATCAGAAGCAACCACTGTTTACATTTTTTTAGTATACTTGCCTCCAGGGATTTTTGGCTGCATGCAGTAAATTTAGAAAATAGGCTCAAGGCACATGTGGTTTTGTGACCTGCTTTTTTACTTAACAAGTGATTGTGAGCATTTTTCCCACTTGCAGATATGCCTGGAGAACATGATTTTTAATGGTTACATGGTATTCCGTCCTCTGGATGGACTGTAGTTTATTTTTACAGTCCCCTGTTAGCTTACTATTTTGTATAGCACTTTGATGAAGATGTATGTTTGTGGATTTCTCACCAGCAAGCATGACCGATTCTCAAATCATGCCATCAGAATGCATCAAACGAGAGAGCATTTGCCTCTTTCGATGCCTCGCTCTTTCACGCTGGGAATATTTGCAGGGTGTCTACTCTGTGAAAGGCCCTGTGCTCAATCCTCGGATGGTAGGATACAGCATGAGCAGGACGCAGCCCTTGCCCACCACGAGTTCACAGTTTCACGGCAGAGGCTGACCCGTGGGTGCTGATGTGAACACAAAGCAGAATTAAGCGCTATAACAGCTCCCGTGGCTGCTTCTGGTAGCAGGGCCTGCAACGCTCCGGGGAAAAGGTGGCATTTGAGCTAAGTCCTAACAGTGAATAGGATTGCAGGGGCCCTTCCGAATGAAGAAGCCGCCTCCATTTATTCATTTGATAAACAGTTATGGAGCACCTAACGTACTCCTGGCAAGGGGATTGGTGCTGGGAATGCGCAGCTGAAGGAGATGAACAGACACGCTGAGGAATTCACAGTGCTGGGGGGATAGACATGTGGCCAGGTAATTTTAGGACCATGTGATGTGTACGTAGAGCCAGTGCGTTCAGGGTGCTGTGAGAACGCAGAGGAGGGAGCGAGACCGGACGTGGTGAAAAAGCGTGGCGCGTGGGACACAGCTGGAGGCCAGGGGAAGCAGCTGGTCATGGAAGAGGTGATGCACCTGAACAAATTGGCGTCACAGGTCATCTCACTAGAGGTTTAATCCAGGCACCCCAGACCCCGCAGCCTGCGCCAGGGTCACCCAGTGACAGAGCCGTGAGTCGAGAAAGGGCTTCTGCCTCTCCCTGCGATGACAAGTCACCAAGGCCTGGTTGTCTCTGGAAAATAGATCATTTCCTCCTGCAAGTGTAGCAAGGTGGATTTGGCCATCACAGTGCTTTGCCCGGATCTTTGACTATAATATATAGACTGCTGTAAAATTTGGTGTCTTCAAATATTTTCATGGCAGGTGCGATTAATTTTTTTTTATTATTGGTCATTCGTGCGGCTAAAAATACAAATGGACTGGACCAGCGAATGGGTCATTTTCATATAAATGATCACCATCTGACCAGGATTTCAAACACCCCTTCCCCTGTCCCCATTAATTTTAGGGAATTAAATTTACTTGATGTTAGTGATTTTGAAGGTTACATATTTGCCTTCTATGTTGGAAACCTAAAGATGCAGCTGTGTGTGTGTGTCTGTGTCTGTGTGTGTGTGTGAGAGAGAGAGAGAGAGAGAGAGAGAAAGAAAGAGAGGGAGAAACAGAGGTGGAGGGGGTGGGGAGGAAGGAAGGGAGAGTGGGAGGGAGGGAAACAGGCAGTAGTAAAAGATAAGTGAGGAGAGAAGAATAAGAGAATGGGGGTGGAAGAAAGAGATGGGAACCTGTTAAGGAAGTCGAAGAAAACAAGGCGGGGGCATGATCTCTACTGGAATGTGTTACGTGCTAGTCACCTGCCGGGCACTGCACTGTGCTGTTAACAAATGTTTATCCCAGCTAATCCTCACAACGACCCTATCAGTCCTCATTTTTTTTTTTTTTTACATCTTTATTGGAGTATAATTGCTTTACAATGGTGTGTTAGTTTCTGCTTTATAACAAAGTGAATCAGTTATATATATACATATGTTCCCATAGCCCTTCCCTCTTGTGTCTCCCTCCCTCTCACCCTCCCTATCTCACCCCTCTAGGTGGTCACAGAGCACCGAGCTGATCTCCCTGTGCTATGTGGCTGCTTCCCACTAGCTATCTATTTTACGTTTGGTAGTGTATATATGTCCATGCCACTCTCTCACTTTGTCACAGCTTACCCTTCCCCCTCCCCATATCCTCAAGTCCATTCTCTAGTAGGTCTGTGTCTTTATTCCTGTTTTACCCCTAGGTTCCTCATGACATTTTTTTCCCTTAAATTCCATATATATGTGTTAGCATACGGTATTTGTCTTTCTCTTTCTGACTTACTTCACTCTGTATGACAGACTCTAGGTCCATCCACCTCATTACAAATAGCTCAATTTGCAGATGAGCCTAGCGAGGTTTTGCAAACTCGCCCAAGTCCACATGGCTGGTAAGCAACTCGCCCAGTTTCTGAGATGCTAAAGGCTGTGCTCTTAACCATTACACAATATGCGAAGTCAATTGTCAGTCAAATCTGACAACCAGTTCATTTAGCTTAGGGTTTCTCGACCTTAGCACAATTGACCTATTGAACCGGATAATTCTTTGTTGTGACGAGCTGCCCTGTGTAGGATGTTGAGTGGCATCCCTGGCCTCTACTCACTAAATGACAACGGCACCTCCCAGTTGTGACAACCCAAAATGTCTCCAGACGTTGCCACACGGCCCCAGTTAAGAACGCTACCTAAAGAAATCTGTCAGACTGGTTGGCAGATGAGCCAAAAGAGTCCGTCCTGTAGCCCCGTGAAGGGAGAGCAAAGGCAGAGCATAAAAAGAATAGCTGGCTGGAGTGAAATTCACCGTCGAGATGTCAGTGTCCTAAAGCAGCCATGTGGAAACAGGTCCAGGTGGGGAACATCATTCGACCCGGGAAGATTTTCACTCTGAGTCCAACGTGGTCACCTCTGGCTTAGCCTTGAAGTTGCCAGTGCTTCAGGTCCTGTTAAGACATTTCTAATGTTTTCATTCCACACCAGCGTGGATTGAAACTCCAGCTCTAAAAATAGTATTTTAAATGAAAGTAGCTAGCACTATGGAATGGTTAGTTATAGTGCAGCCAGCACATTTTTCAACATTAAGTTAACGTGTTCACTCCAAGGTAGCTGTAGTTGGCTTAGATTTTGTTCACGTTTTTAGTGAAGTCATCTTATTAAAAAACAGGGGTCGTTATCTAAGTGGGTGATCTCGTGGCAGGAGAGCTAAGCATTGGAGCCCCTACGGGCATTACCACTTTGAAGTTACAGGTGACATCACAGTAGGCTCTTTGGGACCAAGGGTGGTGCTTGGGCTGGTGTCTAAAAAGGAGTTGTTGGAGAAAAGATCGAGAGCTTCAGAAGACAACTAAGGGTACGGAAAACAAAGGAAAAGCCCTCCGTTTTGGCCTGTATTAACCTGCAGGGAATAGGGAGTTGCTTTTGTTCTATATTTTCCTTTGAACCTGCAACTAGGCCTAAATGAGGCTTAAGTTTAAAAAATGAAGTTTCAAATCTATGAAACCCATTGAAAAAATTCTTTTTGTGGACAGATGTTGGTATGGTTATATCTTGATAAAGGTGTAGATTTGAGCATTGCAATGTATATACATTTAGTCAAAAGAACCCTAAAACCAAAGCAACCCCTGGAGGGTGCGGATATATACAGGCAGCACACTCTGGCCTCTGGGGGGCTCTTCTGATGGTAGGAGACTGAGCTCTCAGGAGCCGGCACCAACCCCGTGCCCAGGTGTCCCTTGTTTCTTTTTAAAAGTGAGGAAAACCTTCCTGGAAGTGCCCCCACTCCCACCCCAGCAAACTCCCCTCGCATTTCATTTGCCAGATAATGTCACCCAGGTCAGTGCCTCAGCTGGTCACCTGGCAAGGGAAGGGGGTACCACCAGCATGGCCTGATTCATCCCCTGGTGCTTAGAAGGGCCCAGCGTCCCCTGTGGTCACAGCAGCTTTGCAGGAGCAAGATAGGGATTCTGTCTTCAGGAGGAAGGGGGAAAGGTCAGCGCACAATGTCCCAGCTCTGTCCCCGCTGCCATCTAAAGAGAGGCCCCATCCAGCCCTTTCCCCCCACTCGAGCCCAGTCTGTCCTTGGAGCAGATCTATGCCAGATGTTCTGTGATTCCCATCTTCCTGGTGAAGGAACTGAAGCTCTGAGAGGTTAGATCAGCTACCCAAGGTCACACAGCTAGTGGGCAGCAGAGTCACCATCTGAACCCAGAGATCGCCAACTCCAAAGGCATGCCTCTTTCACAGGGCTGCACGGCCTTTGCAAGACACGAACCCAGATGTCCGCAGAAGACAGGAATTGCTTTACCCCAGGCTCTGTGCAGGGGTTCTGTAATCCATACCATAATCACGGTGGTTCCCTCTCATCAGGCTCCACGCTCAGAAACACTCCTTCCAGGCTAGACCTTGGTGGGGCCTCGAGGCTTGAGACCAGCAGTCCCCGTCTTGCCTCTGATTTGGAAGGCCCTTCCTACAGGGGCCCCTCCGTGAGAGTTTGCCCCAGGCAGCAGGTGGTAATTCAGGCCATGACCCCTGTCCCTGAGCTCTAGTGCCCAGGGGTGACTCAGGAAGGTCCTGGTGGAGCAGGTGGCTTCACAGGTGGTGTGTGAGGCTCAGAGCCCCTAAGGTCCCGCCTGTAACAGGCAGCCTCAGTGTGGTCACCCCTGCCCTGCCACACGTTGCCCTCCTGCAGAAGCCCCATCATTAAAGAACATTTCCTTTGGATAAAATGTCCGGGTGGGGAGGCTGGTGGTTTACTTTCAACCCCATGGTCTAAATCCTCCCACCCACTCCAGTTAAAGGGTCAGAGTTCAGCTGGCTGGCAGGGCTCGGCACGCCCTGGCCCCCTGGCTCCTTTTCTCCCTGCGCACCATCACCCCGCGCCTGCCTGGTTGGGCTACAGGCAGCTTCCTCGTTGAGCTGGTGTTCAGGTACATCTCCGCGTCTCGCCAAGGCTGGCGTTCTGCCTCAGCTGTTCCTGGGCCAGTGCCCCTGATCTTTCAAGGCCTGAGTTTGTGTGCCATCTGGTCCAGGAAGTCCGCCCTGACCCTGCAGTCTGGATCCGAGGCCCCGTTGATATGAATCAGTAGCTCTCCAGGCCTCTCTCCTTCTTCACAGAGCTGAGGGGTTAGGAGCCACCCCTGGTCGGTGGACTCCGGAACAGGACGGTTTGCAGGGAATTGCTGGCATGTGCGCTGGGGACTGTAGAGTCAGGTTGCCTGGGGTTTTGTCTTGTTTCCTCCCCTTCCTTATCTAGAGCAGATTATTTATCCTTTCTCTGCTGTTAAGATGCAGATAATGATAATGCCAGTCACTCTAAAGACTTCTTGTGAGGATTAAATATAGCCCTTTCTGCTCCAGAGCCTCATACTCTGCTTATGTGTCTGTCTCCCCCTGCACCTCTTTACCTGTATTTCCGGTGCATAGCACAGTGCTTGGCATGTGGCAGGCCTTCCGTAAATGTTCACTGAGTGAATGTACCCCATAATCCTTAGATGTTCTTCTGGTTTCTGAGGACCCTCTGAAAACAGATCTAAAAGGATTACTGTCAGAAACACAGAAGTGATCTGGCTTGATGCATGATCCCTTAGAACTCCTGTAGATGCCTGAAGACTAGCCACACCCCCAAATATGAGTGGGCTCTGGAAACAGGGCTGCCTGAGCTCTGTTCTTCCTGGCGTCCAGCCGTTCTCCGATGAAGAGTTCCGCGGAGCTGTGTGACATGGCCAGTCTGTGACTCGTCCGGGGAGGGTTGAGAGAAGGTGCTACTTTTAGAAGCATTCACCCCACGGCAGTGTGGAATGAGAGAAGTCCAGCAGAGCTCGCTACCTAGGAAAGCAGTGGGTGCCCCTCCTGGTGTGTCTTCTCTAGTTTTACTCGTCTGCCTCACCGGCCTCCATTCTTTTTCTAGCTACTACGCTGTCCTGTACCCCATGGTGTACCCCATGAAGATCACAGGCAACCGAGCCGTGGTGGCGCTTGCCTACATCTGGCTTCACTCCCTCATCGGCTGCCTGCCACCTCTATTTGGTTGGTCATCGGTGGAGTTTGACGAGTTCAAGTGGATGTGTGTGGCCGCGTGGCACCGGGAGCCTGGCTATACCGCCTTCTGGCAGATCTGGTGTGCCCTGTTCCCCTTCGTGGTCATGCTGGTGTGCTATGGCTTCATCTTCCGCGTGGCCAGGGTCAAGGCACGCAAGGTGCACTGTGGCACCGTGGTCCTTGGGGAGGAGGACGCGCACAGGAGCGGGAGGAAGAACTCCAGCACCTCCACCTCTTCCTCGGGCAGTAGGAAGAACGCCTTTCAGGGCGTGGTCTATTCGGCCAACCAGTGCAAAGCGCTCATCACCATCCTGGTGGTCCTTGGTGCCTTCATGGTCACTTGGGGCCCCTACATGGTCGTCATCACCTCTGAGGCCCTCTGGGGGAAGAACTATGTCTCCCCAACCCTGGAGACCTGGGCCACTTGGCTGTCCTTTACCAGTGCCATCTGCCACCCCCTGATCTACGGACTCTGGAACAAGACGGTTCGCAAGGAACTACTGGGCATGTGCTTTGGGGATCGGTATTACCGGGAACCGTTTGTGCAGCGGCAGAGGACTTCCAGGCTCTTCAGCATTTCCAACAGGATCACAGGTAACTTGGGAACTTGTCAGGAGAGGGATGCCCACCCTCAGGCGGGTGGAGTCTGTGGTCCTGCAGGCGCTCAGGCAGGTTGATGGGCGAGGTCTCAGACTGACTGCTGCTTCAGGGCTTAAAACACAGGTTTCCTCTGGGGAAGGAACATCCCAGAGTGTCCACTGTGATTCCCAAGCAGATTTCCTGATCTTGGCAGTTGAAGGCAGGGTACACCAGAGTTCAGAAATCCGTGTTCTGGGACCACAGCCGTGGCCTGCTGGCCTGGAGAGTGTATCGATAGATCTATCTAGAGAAAAAAGAACCCAAGCATTGGACCAGGCTACCTTCACCTTTCAGTGTTCCTTGAAGGCAGGGTCCTCTTTAAAGCACTTCCTCCCCTCCTCAGTTCTCCTCCTGGACATACTCCGTCTTGGGCCTTTCCTCACTGGTCAGTGGTTTCCTTGTATTGTCCCTAATAATTCAGGACGTGTTGATGGCGGACCTCCACTCTCTCACTGAAATGTCACTATCTGGTGTGTGTACAGCTGCTCCACCATTTGGTAATTGATTTCGGAACTAACAGTTTCTGGACGTGATCCCATCCCCTTTGATGAGATCCAGAGGAATTACTCTAGTGGGGGATAGATTTTTTTTTAAAACCTTTTTCTTTTGAGATAATTTTAGACTCAGTGAAGAGTTGAGAAAACAGTACAGAGAATACCCATCCACCCAGCTTCTCCTAGTGCTAACATCTTGCCTAACGGTAGCACAGCTATCAAACCTAAGACATTAACAAACCTAAGTGCGATTAACCGTAGCACAGCTGTCAAACCTAAGACATCTCCAGGGGTGCAGCGCTATTAACAACTACAGACTTGACTCAGATTTCACCCATTTTCCCAATGATGTCCTTTTTCTGTTCCAGGATCCAGTTCGGGATCCCACGTTGTATTCAGTTGTCACATCTCCTTTGTCTTCTTCAGTCTTTGACAAGTCTTTTTTTTTTTTTTTCTCCTTGTCTTCCATGACTTGACACTTTTTGTAGAGTCCTGATCGGGGATTTTGTAGAAGGCCCCTCAATTTGCATGTAGCTCATGTGTTCTCAGGGTCACAATGAGGTAATACCTTTTAGGCAGGCAAGGCTGGGCGGGTGATGTGCTCTTCCTAATGAGCATGCCAGGGGTACGTATGTCAGTAGGTCTTCTTACTCGCTAGTTTTTTACCCTGATCTCTCGGTTGATGTCTTAGCTTGGGCTGTCACAACAAACTACCGTAGACTGCATGGCTTAAACCCCAGACATTTATTTTTTCACAGTTCAGGAGGCTGGAAGTCTGAGGTCAGGGTGGCCACATGGTTGGGTTCTGGTGAGGACCCTCTTCCAGGCTGTCCTTTTGCTGTGTCCTCCCATGGCGGAGGGTTGGGGAGAGGGACAGGAAAGAGAAAGCTCTCCGGTCTCTTCTCATAAGCACCCCACCCTCGTGACCTCTTCTGAACCTCAGTACCTTCCCAAGGACCCACCTCTGAATCCCATCACATTGGGGGTTAGGGCTCCAGTGTATGAATTTGGTGGAGAGTACTTTCCGTCCCTACAGTTAAGGTGGCGTCTGCCGGGTTTCCCCACTGTAAATTCACTGTTTTTTCCACTGTCATTAATAAGTACAACATAGGAGATATTTTGAGGCTCCCACTGTTTGTAGCATGCACTGGGGGATCTTGCCCCTGCAGTTATGACCGTGTTGTTTGAGGGAGACTGTCATCTGGACAGGCTGTTGGAAGAGAGACTCTGAGGGCACTTATCAGACCATATTCAAGGAAAGCGCCAGTTCAGACTGCAGTTCTAGTCTCTTGCCAGATGACTTCGGGCAACTCAGGCTGCTCGAGATAATTTTTCCTCCTCAGGAAATAGGTCTTCCCCCTACCCTCTCAAGAGGGTGGAAAGAAATAACAACTCTTAATTATCATGAATATTCAGTGGTAGTGATGATAGGAGTCTTTTCCATGTGGCAATTAAACACACCACTGTCACTGATTTATCTCAGGGACTGATGGCGTGTTCCTTCTTGAGAAAGGAAGGAATTCTGGGACTTTTTATTTTGACTATAGGAGAAAAAAAATCTCTCAGGACCCCAGTATTTTAATTCCTGAAATGCCCACCCCCTGCCACTGGCAAAGCCATGATTCCAAGTGTGACTTGTGAGCCAGGAAGAGTACATTCAGGGTTTGGTTTCATTTCACTGATTAACTTATTTGTTCAGATTTTGTAAAATCACTTACCTTCTAGGCAAAAAAAAAAAAAAAAAAATTAAATGTTTTCGATTCCAATGAAGTTAAGAATGAGGAAGGGAAAAAAATGAGGAAGGAGAATGGAGGAGGAGAGGGTAGATAGAACAGAAAGAAACATCTGCTTTGGGGGCCAAGATTTTCCATGCAAGCCACTTGAGATTATCCTGGAAGAGTGTGTGGGGCTGTGAGAACAGGCGGAAAACACCCGCTGTGGTTGGGTCGGCAAGTCCAAGGCGGTGAGCAGTCTCCTCACTGAGGGAAAAGCAGTCTTGTGGGATGTGTCTGGGCTGAAGAGCCTGTGGGATGATGGGTTCTGAGGTGCTGACCTTCCCCTTGAATGGGAGCCGGGGGCATCCCTGCTGTGTCTTCCCGGGACGTCCTGACTTCAGGAGGTGGGCAACAGCACCAGCAGGAGTCTTGGAAAGAGAGCAGAATACAGTGCCCACCCTAGCTCCACGCTCCACTCCAGCCACGCCAGGAATGCACACGGCCTTTCTGGTCAGGAGGGAGAACTCTGCCCTCCACCTCGTACCCCTGGTAAGAAGGATGGTAGGATTTGTTCCAAAGCAAGAAAAGGCTCGGAGGCCCTGTCTCGGTTTTGTTCCTCTCCGTCTGCATAGGCATCTGCAAAGTTTTCACCAAAGGATTCAGTACATAGAATTATAAACTTTCCTCACAGTGCTTGTGAGCGCAGGTGCAGGGAAGTGGCATTCCACAGACACCTGGAGCTTTCCTGCTGACTCTGGGATGCCAGGAGTTTTACCCATGCCGTCATGTTTATTTCATACATAGATTTCAGCCATAAACCATGGATTTGGGTTTTCTCATTCTCTTAGCCCCAAACTGAAGAAGTGCAGCAGCTTGGGTTTTCCCTGGGTGCCAGCTGTCCCCGGGCCACCACAATACGTTCTGCTTGAGGTCTCATTAGCAGATTCCCATGGGGCTCCCCTAAGAATTGAGATCTCTGGCCTCCCTGGGGTTTGCCAGGCAGGGCCACTTCATGGTGGGTAGGTCAACCCTGGAGTGGACATTGATTCTAGTGCTGAAAGGTGACCTAAATGCTTACGTTTGGTCTTGGGAGGCCAGACTACAAATCCGAAGCTGACAGGTGGCTACAGGTGGTCGAAGCAGAGAAGGGGCCTTCAGGAGAAAGGGCCACAGGCTTCTCCAACAGCTCTGCCATTTGCCAACCCAGTTGGGGTGGACAGCCCAGACATCAGCCCAACCCAGGCTTCGCGGGAGGCCCGCGCATGGTGGGAGGGCAGCCTCTCCAAATGCTGCACTCGTGTGATGCTCGAAGCTCCTGGAACTGGGAATAGAGCCTTCCCAGCTGTCTTCTGCAGAGAAGGCCGCTGACTCCCATTTGCTCAGAGGAAATGCCCCACCTCAGGGCCCTTGTGAGGTCTGGGCTGGAGGGAAGGAAGGAGACCCTGGGGCCTTTGAATTTTCCTGCTTTGCTTTACCAAGTTCCCTTCCTGGTGCCACCTAGAGGTCTCCTGGTTACTTCAGAGCGCCAGTATCACCCCAGAATTGCACTCTGTTCTTTTAGCCTCTCAAAGGCACTCAGGACTCTTCTGGCCACCCCAGGCTTCTGATCTGATCCCCATGCCTGTCGTTTTGTGCCTTCTTTCTTTCTTTCTTTTTAAAAAAAAATTTTGTGTAAGGGGTTGGATTGGGCCCAGTCCAGTAGATGTGTTGTTGTTTCACGTGAAAAAACTCAGGGTAACTGAGTGTACTCCCCAGTGGTAAAATGCTGGATAAACACAGAATGGAGAGTTGCCGCCTGGTTGCCCCATTTCCACATCTCTTAGCCGAGGCACACTGGTCTGGCTCCAGTGATTTCTCCCACTGGTAGAGACCAGGACTCGTGCCTCGCTTTCACTGCAGCCTCAGAGATGGTGTCCAGAGCCCACTGTGGCCTCGGCCGTCCCGGTTGGCAGTGGATGTTCCCCCAGCGGCCCACCCCTCCGCAAGCTGGGCTTCCAGCTGAGACCTAGTCATATTCTGAGGCCAAGACCCTGGAGGTGGGCGATCATGTTTGGGGTCTTCTCTGGCCCCAGACCTCCACACCAAGCCCCAGGAGAGGGGAAGGCTCCTTGCAGAAGCGCTTTCCCCACAGGTCATGACAGGGGCTTCTGAGAGCAGCGTGCTCTGACTGCACGGGTTCACCCCCATCATTTCCTCCGTGGCTCTGAAGGAGAAAGGACAGCACGTGTGTCATGTCACTTTGTCCCCTCAGAAGAATTAGGATGAAGGTACAGGCTGGAGGTGTCTCCTGTCTGTAGGTTTGCTGTGGCGGGGGGGAACGCTGGTGGTCCTTCGTGGCAGGTAGGTAGGTCTTCCTTGTGAGATCGGAGGAGTTCGACTTTTCTGTGCTTTTTTTTTTAATTGCTAAGAGTGCCTTTTTTGTTAACTCCATGGTCTTTATGGGCTCCAGCTCTTTTGTTCACGGGTTCATTATTTTCTCTGTTTTCTAAGGGCACCCAGTTAGAATCCTGTTTGTTTTCTTAAGCTCCCTGCATTGCCTCCCGAGCCATCCTTTTTTCCTCCCTTCTCTCCTTCCTCCCTTCCTTTTTGATTCCCCCATCCCTGCTAGTGCCTTTCCTTAAGTATCCGGTGATCTCCGCTGTCCCTCACGGTTAGTCAGTCGGCCCAGGAAAGCCGGCGGGAAGCCCTGGGCGGTGGTGGGACTGGGCCGTCTCACGGGGCGCCCACCTCTTGGGGTCTGCGGGGCTTTTCTCTCTGGCTGGCTGGATTTCCCTGGGGACGGGGCCTCTGGTCTCCTGCCCAGGTTAGGTGAGGCCGTGCGGCGGGGCCCCCACTGGTCACTATGTAGCCTCTCATTGTTCCCTCGGCTTTTGCCACGTTGCCATGTGCCTGGTGTCGCTAAGGCCAGAGTTCCCCAGTTCACTCTGTCCGCTCTCCTGCCAACATGGGGAATAGGAGCCTGGACCCCGAACTGGGAACAGCAGTGGAGGGGACCCACTGCTTCCTGTCGAGCCTTTCCATCAAGCCCCACCTGCCTGCAGAGACTCCGGGCATCCAGTTCCTGAGCTTCTGGGGGCCTCCTTCCAGGCCTCCGCCTCTGCCAGCCTCAGCTCTGTCCTGGGCCAGTTTCACTGCCCACTTCCCACCTTCCAACTTACAAACATCCTCTTCATTTGAGGGTTTCGGCGTCTTCAAAAAACATCCCCCTTTTGGTATTCAGGTGGGATCTCAGGAGTTAAACACGCACCCATGTTTAACTGGAAGGTCTTCTCCCAGGCCTGTTCACCTCGTTTTCTCTCCCACCTGCCTTGTTGGTGTTTGACGTTTGTCACGAGCGCTTCCCCTCTGGGGGGACCCAGTGAATCCTGTCACCGACTCCCCGGGATTGGAACAAGGGGCGAAGTGAAGGAAGGGCGGCCCCGAGCTTCGTGTCCTCAGGGCTTTGCAAGGGGGGACAGGGCGGCCGGGGCGCCGGGGCGAGGCCCCTGGGGACTGGGCGGGCCGTGGATTGTACAGTCAGTGCCGACCTTGCCTTGCAGACCTGGGCCTGTCCCCACACCTCACGGCACTCATGGTAGGCGGGCAGCCCCTGGGGAACAGCAGCAGCACGGGGGACACCGGCTTCAGCTGCTCTCAGGACTCAGGTAAGCCCCTCACCTGTCGCGTTTCCCCAGGGCCTGCCGGGTGGGAGCTGGTGGGGAGAGGGATGTCTCCCAGGGTGTGGAGGGGCGAGAGTCACGGCTCTTCAGCATCTCTGTGCCCCGGTTTCCTCCTCCCTACACTGGGGATCTCGGCTCCTGTTCTCTCTGCCATTCAGGGTTGTTGTGAGATTCAAATTAAGTGAAAGCCTTTGAAAAGTTAAAATGCTAAATGATTGTCCGTTGTTACTCGAATTATAATAAGCATCGTCCAGTGCAGGCTCCGGAGTCCACCTGCTTGGTTTTCAGTCTCAAATTGACTTTTAAGAGCTGTGTTATCTCAGACCAGCTCCTCAGTCTCTTTCTAAACCTTCGAGTTTCTCCATCTGTGAGCTGGGGCAGCCGTCCCTCAATCAAGGGCAGTTCCAGCCAGGTCAGATACCTTGTCACCATCATTAGATGCCCTGCGACCTGCCTGTGGGGAACTCGGTCTCCCCAAAGAAACACATCTCCACCGGCATTCCCCAGACCCTCCCTGTAGCTGCTGCCCAGGGGATGGTGCCGGCCCAGGACTCCTCCCTGCAGCGGCAGGCTCTGTGATGTCACAGTCTGCTGCCAGCCGCTCTGGGGACCCAAGTGCCACACCCCGTGCTTGCCAGCTCATGACTGGATGAGAGGCTCGTGGGCAGAGGCCTACGTCCCTAGCGGACTTCACAACACGGTGGTTAAGCACACAGCTTCCCAAATCGGACAGATCTCGGATCACAGGCAGGATATTTAGTCCCTCAGCATCCTTCCATGTCTACAAAATGGGGATCGAAATTCTCTCTACCTCATAGAGTTGCTGGGAGGATTCTGAGTTGAGACGCGTGTGAAGATGTGACACGTTGCCTGGCGCAGAACAGGTGCCTCATCAATGGAAGTCGTCACTCATGAGGGTGGTGTCCCTACGTCAGTCACTCATGGAGCTGACGAAGCACCCCATCCCGGGGCTGCCGTCTGTCCATGTTCTGGGATGAAGGGAGGGTGCTAAATCCTGGACCTCGACGGCAGGCTGTCTGTGGGCATTTCCCTCCCTGCTCTTCCATGTCTCCTGCCGGCACCTTTGGAAAACTCCTCTCTGCCTTGACCTGTGTGTTTCTTGGCCTGAGCCTGTGTCCCGGAATTCCGGGGGGACCGGCCGTGGGCAGGGACCCAGACCAGGCCTCCTGTCGTGGAGCATTTCCCCGCAGGCAGAACATTCCCTGAGGATGTTCTCCCACTGGCAGCCCCGAGGCTTGAGCCACTGGTAATACCCTCCCTTGTAGGCCTGAGTCCCTGCTGTGACTTGAAGGACAGGAGGGTCTCTGTCTCTCTTCCTCTTCTCAGACAGCCAGCAGGAATCCAGAGGCAGAGTGACATTCATTCATTTAACAGATATTTACTTGCCAAGCCCTTGCTTTGAGCAGACACTGTTCTGGGTTCTGGAGATGTAGTGGTAAACTGCCCTCGTGGGGCTTTCCGTCTGGTGGGCAAGACGGCCATCCCATGTGCTTTCAATGGGTGAATTGTGTGGGATGCTAATTATACCTCAATAATTCTGCTTTTAATAAGGGTTATAAGGGTGATGAGAGCTATGGAAGGGGAAGCCGAGTGCTGTGAGGACACGTAACGGAGTTGTATGTGCCCCCTGTTGGGGAGAACTTGGCGGGGGGGAGGGTGGCGTTAGAAAAGCTTCTCTGAGGAAGTGATGTTAAAACCTTAAGAAGGAATAGGAGGTGACCAGGCAAAAAGGGGTAAGGGGACAGTGTCGTAGGCCAGCGGTCCCCAACCTTTTGGGCACCAGGGACCGGTCTCGTGGAAGACAATTTTTCCACGGACGGGGGAGGGCGTGGTTCAGGCAGTGATGCCAGCGATGGGGGAGCCGCAGGTGAAGCTTCGCTCGTGTGCCCGCCATTCACCTCCTGCTGTGCGGCCCGGTTCCTAACAGGCCGCAGCCTGGCACCGATCCATGGCCCAGGGCTTGGGAACCCCTGTTGTAGGCAGAAGAAAGAGCATGGGCTTCGGGGTCACCCAGACCGGAGTGTGAGCTTCAGCCCCGCTGTTTATTAGCCGTGTCCTCACGAGTGACGACTTCCATGGATGAGGCACCTGTTCTGCGCCAGGCAACGTGTCACATCTTCACACGCGTCTCAACTCAGAATCCTCCCAGCAACACTATGAGGTAGAGAGAATTACGATCCCCATTTTGTAGACATGGAAGGATGCTGAGGGACTAAATATCCTGCCTGTGATCCTAGATATGTCCGATTTGGGAAGCTGTGTGCTTAACCACCATGTTGTGAAGTCCGCTAGAGGAATACGCCTTTTCAGGTTGTTCTGCAAAAACACACGAGGGGGGCTTCCCTGGTGGCACAGTGGTTGAGAGTCTGCCTGCTGATGCAGGGGACACGGGTTCGTGCCCCGGTCCGGGAGGATCCCACATGCCGCGGAGCAGCTGGGCCCATGAGCCATGGCCGCTGAGCCTGCCCATCCGGAGCCTATGCTCTGCAGCGGGAGAGGCCACAGCAGTGAGAGGCCCGCGTACCGCAAAAACAAAACAAAACAAACAAAACATATGAGGAGCTCCCAGCTCCCCCTTTCTTCTTAATTTCCTGAGCACCAAGGCCTTGAAGGACTGATAGCTCGAGACTAAGACAGAACCAGACTGGTCCCAGCACCTGCCCCAGTGTGGGGTCCGGGTCCTGCTCAGCCCTCCTGCCGTTCCCCACCCTGGTCCCCCTTGCCCCCGCCTGCCCAGCTCTCTCTCATAGGACTTCCTTCCTTTCTGCCTTTCCCCCACTTTTTGGGGGGCATATTTCTCAATCCCTTTTTGGCCCCCAAAGAAGTTTACATGTTCAGGTTTGAAATGTTTATTTAGCACAGCATACTTTAACTCAAATGATAGAAATTCAAACTGTAAGAAGAATCGCTCTGAACACCAAGCCCCTCTCACAGGGCCCCCTCGTCCGCTCAGCCCGACTGCGCTTCCCCACTCCAAGTCTGGCAGACTCATCACGTGTGAGTCCGCTCGCTGTGGCCGGTAACCCGTCCGCCTGGATAACGCTGCTGTATTCTTGGTGTGTCTGAAGCAGCCCCAGTGGCTGGCTGCAAACTCCCTGAAATAGGATGAGAGACAGTGTGTGTCCTGGGCAAATGATGCAGGGCACTTGGTTGCACCCGACTGTGGGTTTGAATAAATGAAAGGGGAGAGAGGGATGCCAGGGGTGTGAGCGAGGGCGAGAAAGGTGGCGAGCAGGACTTGGCGTTGCCTGTTGTAGGCGCACAATCTGCCCTTGGTCTTAGGAACAGATGTCATGCTGCTTGAAGACTTCACGTCGGATGACCACCCTCCCTCCCACACTTGCCCACCCAAGAGGAGGAGCTCAGTGACGTTCGAAGATGAAGTGGAACAAATCAAAGGTTGGTTTCTGTGACTGATGTCTTCAGGGAAACGGGGGAAAGGAAAGGATCTTAGGCAAGTTCCTTGGCCCAGCCTGCTCCCATCCCCGGCACACCAGGGCTCCCACCTTGGCCCAGCCCCATGTCGCTCCCGACCTGCCAGTCTCACTTGAGTCCTTAGGCTTCCAACTCTCAGAGCAAGCAGCATCTAAGGCTGGGCAAGCAGTGGCCTACGTAGACAGACAGACAGACAGATACACACACACACACACAGTTCCCATCTCCTCCCTCAGGAAGTTGCCCGACTGGATACAACAGTTTCTGAGCCCTCCATGGTTTCTTTCCTTTATGGATGATGTGTGGTTATGAATCTGAACCTGCCTTCTTTGAGCCTCAGCTTCCTCATGTGGAAAATGGAAGTAATTGCCCGATGAGTGGGCCGACTTCACCGGAGGCAAAGGCCGCCGTCTTGATTGGCCTGTTGCCTCTGAAGCTGATGGGGGCGCTGGGATCCTGTGAGAGGAATGAGTTCTGCTATAATCCAGTCCCTAGGTTTTTCTGCTCCAGTTGTTCTGAATTCAACCCTCAGCACTCTCGGTGCCTCTGGAACTTGGGGTCTAGTTTCCCATCCAGATATGCTGATTAGAAGAGTGACAAAGGAGCCATCCAGGCTGCCCACAGATGGAAGAAGCTCTTTTCTTCTGAATCCCACCTGGTGGTGAGGACAGCCACCGACATGGCTGGATGTGGATGTGGTGGAAGAGTCCAGGGACTTTAAGATATAAATTCTTCAGAAATGCTGAGTACCAAAATAAATGTGGGCCGGGTCAGAGTTTTAGGTTCATAATTTGTCCTCTCTCTTCTACCACCCCCTCCCTGATTCCAGATGAATGGAGGGGTGGTCGTGGACATCAAGGAGGCAGATATCAGCTGGTCTGCTTTACGGGCAAAGTGGATTCAAGAATGGAGCTTGGATTAGCAGCTTCATGGGCTTTATAATATGTTACTCCCGTGTTAAAAAAAAATGGATTAAAGCCCTCCGCAATCCACCCAGCCCGCATAGGGCCAAGCCTGCCCCATCCAGCCTACGTGTTGGGGGATGGCAGTTCCAAAGGTGCCTTCTCTGCACGCAGGGCAGGGGGCAGGCACGTGTGTAAGACCATGTCAGTCCTCCCGGGAGTGAGTGGCAGGGCAGAGGTCCTCCCCTCTTTCCCTCCTGGAGCGTGGGGTGGAAGTTGCCTACTCCTTCCTCCTTCCCTCCCTCCCTCCTTCCCTCCCTCCCTCCCTCCTTCCCTCCCTCTCTCCCTCCCTCCCTCCCTCCTTCCTTCCCTCCTTCCCTCCCTCTCTCCCTCTCTCCCTCCCTCCCTCCCTCTCTCTCCCTCCCCCTCCCTCCTTCCCTCCCTCCCTCCCTCCCTCCTTCCTTCCCTCCTTCCCTCCCTCTCTCCCTCCCTCCCTCCCTCCTCCCTCCCCCCTCCCTCTCCCTCCCTCCTTCCCTCCCTCTCTCCCTCCTTCCCTCCCTCCCTCCCTCCCTCCTTTCCTCCCTCCTGTGCACTTTAGGTGTCAGGAGTCCTAATCCTGGGGGAAGGGGCACCCGAACCTTTAATGTCCTTCCAGTCCTGAGGTTCTCCATGGCTTTGGGGAATCTCTGAGCGAGGGTGGAGAGGACGGAGACCACATTCAGGTTCGTGGAAGTTTAGAGCCGAAGCTATTCTACACTCCGGGGAGCTGAAAGACCAGAGAACTCTTTCAAAGATGTAAAAATTTGAATGTCATTAATAGAAAGTATTTATCAAGCCTTTTCTATGAGCCAGACCTAGGCTAAAGCACCTTAGGAAGAGCTGTCTAATTATCACGGGAACCCGATGATGTAAGGGGTGTGCCATGATCTTCTCTTTACAGATGAGGAAACTGACATTAGATTAAATTACTTCTAAGATTTCCCAGATAGTCAGTAGGGGAGTCAAGGATTGTCACCTTACGGACTGTGACTCCAGAACCCACACCCTTCACCTCAGTTTGCCTCCCCTCCCAGGGGCAGTGAAGCAAGAGCAGGCCTATCCCGGGACAGCCCTGGTCCTGGTCCCTCGCTAACCTTTTTCCTGCCTTCCCTCTCAGAAGCTGCCAAGAACCCTGTTCTTCACGTGAAAGCCGAAGTGCACAAGTCCTTGGACAGTTACGCAGCCAGCTTGGCCAAAGCCATAGAGGCTGAAGCCAAAGTCAACTTATTTGGGGAGGAGGCGTTGCCTGGGGTCTTGCTTGCAGCACGGACTGTTCCCGGGGTTGGCTTTGGGAGCCGCCGAGGCAGCAGAACTCTCGCGAGTCAGAGGCTGCAGCTGCAGAGCATCGAAGAGGGGAACGTTTTAGCCGCGGAGCAGACGTGAGGGCGGATGCCCGTTACCATCTGTGCCGGGGCCCGGGAGCAACACTGGTGTGCAGCCATCAGAAAAAACACTGAAAACAGTGTCTGTAAGTGACTTCCGTGTCTCTGTGAGACCACACGTGGGCTTCCTTGAGGTCCCAGTGATGGGACCAGAGGCAGCTAGAACACAAAGCAAAGCCGACGGACGTGTGGCTGAGACTTTGTGGGAGGTGGGCCGTAGAGGGGAACTAGAGACCACGGCTTAGAAGGAGACCCCGCGTGGGTCACTTCCTCCTCTGCACAACCTGTGCCCTGGGGCTCCAGCCACGCACTGTCCCGGAGGCCTCAGGAGGCTAGCCCTTCCCAGTGCCCTTCGGAGGATGGCGCTTCTTCTGGGTGGTTGATGTGGACCCTGCGAGGCTGTCCGTTTTACACTAAATGGTCCCCAGAGGAGAGCCCAGGAGCCGAGCTCCCCAGATCTAGGTGCTGCGCCCTGGGGTCCTGGTTATGACCTTTTGCCTCTGGTGGCGCCACCTGCTGGTGCTAGTAGGGACAGCTCACGGGCCGCTGGGCCGACGCACCAGGCCTGGGGCTGCTGTGGCTGAGGACGGGGCCGCCTCCCTGGTGACTGAGTCTTTGCTATTTCGTAAGAAGGGAGAAACCACTGTAAAAGACAGGAGGAAGGAGCAGATACCAGATGTTTCATTTCTAGAATTAAAAAAAAAAACAAAAAAATCCATTTGGTTAGGATGGAACCACGATGTTACTGAGCCTGAACGGGCCATGGGGCCGAGCGCTGCTGGGAACTAGAGATACTGTTATCGTTGGAGGGAATCCCCTTCACATAGGAAGACCTCATGGAATAGACTCTGCTTGTGATGTTTGATGGACTGTTTCGATTAGCTGGCCTCCAGGGAACACTCCCGTAGGCAGCAGCTACTGTTTCCCCCGCCCTGAGCAGTGTAAGACGAGACACACTTGAAGAAACGCTGGACCTGGCGTCAGCAACCTGCGTGCAGGCCCGGCTCTGCCGTACCTTCCTCATGTCATTGGGACTCCCTGTCACCTCTAGGCCATCTGGAAAATAAGGGAGTGAGGAGTTGGATTGAATGGTGGCCAGGATCATGTCTAACTCTGATCTTTGATGTTCTCTGAATTTGTAAGTTAGAAAAAAAAAAAAAGTGACCCACGGACCAACATGTGCACAGCTTTTGAGTGTGGCTTCTAATGGGCATGTGAAGCACTGCAAGCCCGGGTACGTGGGCTGATCCGATGTGTCTAGAGCACAGTTCTGACAGGATGCCAGCCGGCAAGACACATAAATGGGGGCAGAGGGCACCTCCTCAGAGGCGGAAGTGGGCCACGCACTGTCACTTGTATGTTAGGTCTCCCTCCCTTGGAGTTGGGGTGGCAGTGGAACGTGCGGGCTTGGAGCGGTGGCTGTGGTAGCGTGAACCACCTGGGCCTGCCCTTCAGCTTGGGTGATTAGACCAGCCCAGTGCAGGCCTTTCCCCGCCTTCAGAACTCCTGGGGGTCAGCAGAGGGTACGTTCTGAGGAGATCTACCTGCGTCTGCTAGGAGGCAGCCATCCCAGAAAGGGAATCACTTCTGTGGCGTTCCACTGGGGTCTAGCTAGCTCTCAGTGAGGCAGTGTCTCTTTGCTGTGTGGCAGAGACCCAGTGGTTGGCTGGTCCCCTGGTCTGCAATTTACAGAAGACTTCCTGAGACCTGGGGGCTGCTACCTTCCCGGTGATCAAACTCATCAGCAACTCCTGTGGGTCCGCTGGGTGCCAGCCACTGGTCTGCGTTCTGGATGGGAGTGGGAAGAACCCTTGGGTTCTGCTGATGAGATGTGCACATCAGTCAGACTCTGCTCTCACTGCTGGGTGGCATTCCTAAACCTGAGGGCATTTTATGTTTTCTGCATGTATTTTTTCCTAGCACTTGTCCTTGTCTAGTTTCTAAAGGGACCGTACTCCTGAGCTTCTAGTGCGCACCAAGGTGGAACAGGGCAGGGACCTTTACCTCTAGGTTGGAATAGCCCAGGATGCCACCCCTCCCCCACCCCTTAGGGCATTTTGAGTGCCACAAAGTGACTTGCAACCCAGGGGCTGGAGAGTGCTTCCCCTGGACTGTACTTACCTCGGCTCTAGGGAGAGGGTCCTGAGACACCACCCACCCAAGTCCTCACTGGCTGACCCCATACTAGCTCAGATATACTAGGATTTAATCTAAGCCAATCTAGCAATACTGCACTTCCTGAAAGCATTCTGTGCGTTTCCTCTCTTCTACTGAGGTCCATTTAGTTATTCATCGACCAGACACTGCACATCCAGCGTGTGCAAGGCACCAAGCTAGGCTCTGTGAGTAGTAACACTAAAGCGTTTTCACTCTAATATAGGGAGAGACCTGGGAGAGACTGAGGCTAATAAATTGCAAAGTCCATTAGTGATTGTAGAAAGAACTGTGGGCTCCAGAGGGAGGTGACTAGTTCCAATTAGAAGGAGTTAGGGGTAGCACCATGTAGGAGGTGACTGTTTGAGCCAAGCCTTGGAGGATGTCTGGCAGCTGGAACCATGTTTTGCATATTCATGAATTCAGATTTTCCTTGATTCAGCCTGAGCGCGAGGAAGGAGAGTGAAAGGAGGGGGAGGGGGGAGGGGGCGAGGACGTCATCCCCACACACGCTGAGGTTTCTGAGAGGATTTTTGAGGACCCCTGTCCTTAGCGCAGACGGTCAGAACCCCAACTGCCCCCGCTGAACCCAGGCCCGTTAGCTTTATTCTGCTGTGCAGCGGCAGCCTGAGGACTTCCTGAGGGGGCCACGTGGACAGTGGCAGGTGGGACACTTGGCCACTTGTTCACGTAAAAACCTCAGTCCTGCATCTTCTGGTTTTGACAGGACCACGTTTAGGACTCTTGCCCATCTCTGCTTCTTTCATAGAGATTGCCACTTGACCGGGTGCCCCCCCAGTGCTATACCCCAGATACCAGGTTTGGGGGCTAGTGTGACCCAGAAGGCACTGGAGTCCCACGCCACCGAGCACACCGCTCAATCCCTAGCCTTTTCCCAGGCCAGACGCACCAAGACTGGAGTTCAGGGCCTTCGACACTAGGTGGCAGCAGCGTGGCTGTGATGCCCCTGGCAGTTCCCCACCGGGAAGAGCTAAGGATAAAGCTGAAGCCTCGTTTGCTTGTGGCTTCGAGCACTTACTCTGAGCTCCTGGTCTCCACTGCAGTCCTTGGCCTTTAAAGGACCACCCAGCTAGCTTGCTTACAAGTGTGACCCCATTCGGGGTTGCAGGTACTGCCAACGCTCAGCTGTGTGATCGTAAGCAAATCACTGCCGTAGAAACGGGGTTGAGGAATGTAAGACAAGGGCCATCTGGGGCTAATGTTCTTTGATTCTCATTTAAGGAGCTGCTGTGTAGTCTCTGAGTGAACGGCGAGACTAACTCAAGTGTTTGCAGTAGGCCAAGGTAGTTTGGGGTGGACAGGAGAGGGGGGAAAAGCGCTTTGATACAGTGAGAGACTTTACTGGCCTGTTCAGATTTAACTAGATGAGTATTTTGTCTATCCTGATAGTGGGTCCCTGAAATACTTGCAGATTAGAGACGGGTCTACGGATGGACCGCAGGATATACTCACGACAAGGGTTCAGCCTTGAGCCCCAGCCGTCTCCGGTCTGGAAGGAACTGTGGAGGTGCTGTGGCTACAAAAGGATGAGGCAGGGAACTAGCACATAATGAGTGCCTACTGTGTGCCTGACCTGTTAAGACATCTGAGTGCCTGTCATGTGCTAGGCATTGGTTGGGCACTTCCAAGTGCTTTATCGCACTGCACATATGATACAGTGGGGATAGTGCAGGCTTTGGTATGGGACGTTCTGGGTTCGGATTCCACACTGCCGCTTGTTAGTAAGGTGTCCTTGGGCTAATTACTCAATCTTTCTGTATTGCAGTTTCCGCATCTATAAAACGAAGTTTGTATTCTGTTTCTATGTGGGGACACAGAATGCAGGGGGGCCTCTGATTATGTGGATTAGAGCATCCAGCACAGTGCCTGGGGCATAGTTGATGCTGAACCCCTGCTGTTTCTTCTCCACTCTGCAGGTGGGTGTATTATTCTTATTTTACAGGGCTCTCGGTGACAAGAAGTGAGACTTAAAAAGATAACTGTTATCCTAGATAAGAGGTGTTGAAGGTTGTTGCCGTAGGAATCGTCACGTCTGCTGTACAGCATGAAGGGATGTGGTGAGACAGGAGAAGACGATAGGAGGGGGTAAAGGCTAAGTGGCACTTGGGATTCAGGAGATCTGAAGGGGTGAAACTGAGCTTTTCTGTTACTGGCTGTTGAAGATGGTAGAGCCCCAGGCTGCTGTGGCATCTGGAATCAAAGCACAAGCTCAGCTTTGAGCTCCACTTACAGCCCAGAAGGGATGCTCTCCCTGAGATGTGACCTGGAGTCTCAGGGCAGCCCCATCCTGCAGTGACAGTGACTGCTTGGCCTTGGCTTTTGGGTTCAGACTCTCTGAGTCTCCGAGCCCCTGAGGGAAGAGGCAGCGCAGGGGCAGGAGTCCATGCTGCCACCCACAGCGTACACAGAACCCCAGGTGAATTCCGTGCGAGAGTGAAGGGAAATCACACTTTTCACCCTGAGGCAAAGGAAGACAGCCGTATGTGACTACAAGAGCGGGCAGAGCCGGACCGTCCTTCTGGGCTGGGGAGGGGCACACACAGAATCCAAGGAGGCCTAGGGAGGTGAAGGGAATTGTCCAAGGTCTCAAAGGGGATTAAGCCAGGGTCGGGGCTGAAACGCCAGGTCTTGGCCATGTGACTGAGAGAAGGAGCGAGCCAGCTTTGCAGCTCGAGGAGGAGGAGGGATAGTTAATAGTCAGCATGATTAGAAGGCCAGTCGGGCTTTACTGGGTAGGTAGGACTACTGTAAACCAAGGAGTTTGCGAGACTGGAATATCTGCTTGCCAGACCTATAAAAAACTGCAGGTACCAAGAGCACGGTTCTGCTCACTGTTATTTTTAGGAGAACAAAGTACGCAAAGCTGTGTTCATTTCCCTCAGAAAGCATTTTCCTGAGCAGTATTAACAGCTTAAGAATTAAAAGCCCCTTCTGTTTTTCCTTTTGACACCACCATTTTGAAGTATCACTAATCATTGGTGAGTCTGACCCTCCCAAAGGAAAAGACAGCCCTAGGGAGGATCACAGGCCTGAGCAGGCGGCGCCACACTGGGAGTGCAGGGGAAACAGCCTGTCTGGCTGGAAATAGGTCTGTCAGTCAGTGATGTGGACATGCTTAAGGGACAGAGCCCTGTGCTGTGTTCTGATAATGGATCCCTGGATGCAAAGGTGGTTAAAAACCAACCTTCAAGATAAAGACAAGCTGATCCTAAAATACAGTTCACTTGAAGTTTCTGGATGCTTATTTTTAAGATTAAAAAATGCTTAGGATTATTATAAACCAATATTTATCAAAAAGTAAAAGTGTACTTAGAATAGTTTTGTTTATCTGATTAAGTATCTGGCTTTTGGTCTGTGTAGGGCTGTGCAAATTGTGGACTTGTGCTTGAGCTTGTGGACTGTGGACTTTTTTGGGTGTCTCCCCCTTTACCCCCACCCCTGTTTTCCACAGACATGTCTCTGTCTCCAGCCTCCCTTCCCATGGGCTAAAGAGAGGAAGGAGACTGAGCAGGAAGGGGCCAACTGTTGCACAGTCCATACCACAGTCGCCTGGGTACATCTATCCATGTGTTTTTTCATGAATTCCCGCAAGACAATTAGCTTCATGGAATATTGTTAAATGGCCTGGAAGTGACCAAGAAAGAGACAACAAACAAACACTGTTAACCCAGAGTTCTAAAGGAGGTTTAATGAAGAGCTGTGCTGTCTTTCGCTATGTCCATCCCATAACCAAAGTCAAAGGACAGGTGGTAGATTATCAGAGACTTGGAACAGCCTCAAGGCACAGAGCCCACCACCTTTGTCTGACCCTACACCTGCCACCACTAAAGCCGCATTCCTTTTCTAAGTGGGTGAGCCCTGGGGTCCAGTGTCTCCCCTGCAACAAACACTGGATCATGGACACGGCCAGGACTCATGAACTCTGCGCCTCTGTAGAATGTCTTCTCTCCTAGCTGCCTCCTTGACTGCTTGTCTGGCCCGCCCTGCTCCTTTATAACATACAACACCAAAACTACAAAGTCGCTAAAGGTAGGGGGCCTGATTCCTTGGACAAATACCACTTTGTAATGTTTGGGTTTAAAAAAGAAAAACAGTTTTAGAGCAGTTTTAGGTTCCCAGCAACCCTGAGCACAAAGTTCAGAATCCCTGAACTCCCACCTGCCCAGCCTCCTCCACTATCCACATCCTGCGCCAGCGTGAACAGACGCCGTTGATTTTCTCCCGGTGCTCTTCCCGCCAGAGTCCCCCCTTGACCCCACCGAGTACTCCAGTCCAGGCTGTCGGTTTCCCAGCACTTCTCTATAGCATAATCCCTCTTACTGTCATATTATGTAGTGTCATATTATGCGCCGCAGTAGTCTTTTCAGTTATGCTGTAAACCCTTCAACCTCTCATGGGGTCCTAACACAGCCCCTGGGACATAGGTGGTGCAAATATGTCTACCTCTACCTGAGGGAGGAGGAAACAGAAGCCCAAAGAAGTCACATGGCTTGAGCAGATCACGTAACTATTTGGGTACCAGAAGCTGAGACCTGGCACTTTTTGGAAATCACACATTTGCCCTGTTTGGCTAAACTTCTAACTAACTCCTTTCTTTCCCTTTGACCATTTAGCATATTCCTAATATGGAGACATATGCGTCCTGCCCAGGCTAAGAGCTAGATGTTGAAGTCCAACTGAAGTTACCGAGCCAACTAGAGTTATTTTTCCTCTATCCAGAAAGCCAGTCTCTCTTCTCTCAGCAGCAGGTGTCCTTGGGCTTGCAGCCATCTTCCGCGGAGGAGCCATTCCTGGTCTCCACACGGGAGAGGGATGCTTTGCCTGGCCATACCTGTGAGTCTGTTCATGGCCCAACGAGAGTGAGCAGCATGACAGTTTAGGAGACAGGAGAGAGGATGACTGAAGGGTGAAGTCTGCAGGAGCAGCTTCAAGTCGTAACCGGTAAGACACAGACCTGGGTGTAGATGGCTTAAGTCGAGTGAAGGTGGACACCAGAGAGGAGGAAGACCAGGAATTAGAAGACTGGATGGTCAACACTTTCAGTTGAAATCTAGAAGTTGGAGAAAGGAAGGCCAGAAGCCAGAGCTCTCGGAACTGGCTTGTGCTAATATGGTGTGTGAGTATCCATGATGCTCTGGGATTGCTCATAGCCTAAGCCCTGTACTCAGGTAATGAGGGACCACTAATCATGAAAGATGATGATTGGGGGTGCAGATAAAGTACTTTGGAAGGAGAAGTGAAAAAAAAGCTCTTCTATGTGATTCTGTCACACAGAAGTCAAAACTGAAAAGGTTATTTAATCCAGAAAAGAACAGAGAAAGACAACCTTATGTTACAAGAAAAGATTTGGAAAACGTGGGTCAAGGTATCAAGGCATTAAATAGTCAAAGTCAGGATATCTTAAAACAACCAACTTCTTTAATTAGAAAGCAACAAACATGCAAATGGCAAGTGTAGAAATTTATTGGAACCAATATTTTCACTATAATGAAAATTACTCTTCAACACTGATCCAAGCTCCCACATTTGAAGGTTAGGGAAAATATTGCACTTTGCATTTTCTAGCACTCCTCATACATGGCAAAAAGTTTTTAAAACATTTCGCTAGTTTTGTTTTACACACACTCCCAAATTCATGCACACAATCATTCCAAACCAATGTTAGGTTATCCCCCCAAAAGGGAAAAACTCCAAAAAACCACAACCTTAAAATTGCACTGAAGCTCTGTAAAGAAAAAAATATAAATGTCTTATACAAATTTCAGAACATCTAAGTGCTTGCCAATAAGAGTTGATTATTCCTCATCCTCATTTTCATTCTCCTGACCAGAGCCTTCTGATCTGTCACTCTCCAACCGGTCTGGAAAACACAGATATGAGACAAAAAGAAATACCTTTATTATTACAATTAAAATAATTTTCAATGCCTTTTATTTAAAACGGATTAAAATGTATACAATTCAGAACATCATCATGTAAAAATCAGTTCACAGCTGTGTGTAGAAAAGTTATTTTTGCCCCTAGAGACAAAGAGTAAAGGAAACAGCACTCTCAACGTTGAATATTCATGTAATTCCAAAGATATAAAAAGTACAAAGAAAAAGCCCTAAAGATCTTGATCTACTGTGGTCTACTGCAGTGATTTCAAACTGTGTTCCTGGGAGTCTGGGAGCCCTAGGAGGTGTACCAGGTGTCACCGAGGGGAGTGAGAGGCAAGCTGTGCGAGAGAATTTGGTGGTCATTCTTGAGGATCTGTGTATTTGTTTATAAAAATATTTCTTAAATACCTGCTATGTTCCAGGATACAGTGGTGACCCAAACAGTCACAGTCTCTGTCCTCAAGGAGCTTATCTAGACTGAACACTCAAGGGAGTGTACAATTACAACCCGGCGAGTGAGCACGGCACGTCCTCTCAAGTTCCATGATTTACACTTGCTGTTCCTCTGCTTGGGACACCTTCACCCAGTTCTTTAGCTATAATGGTTCTGCTTACTCATCTCGATAACAACTATTATTCCCTGTGTGAAACTTTCCCCAGACTTTTTCAAATACCCAACCTGCAGAATTATGAACTCCTTCCTTCACATTCCAGAATATTTTATATGTGTCGTATAATAATTACAGTAATAGTTTGTTGGCCTATCTTCTTACAGACTAGACTGTGAGCTCCTGGGAAGGTGGCAGTTATTTCTTTTATGTCCTAAGGGTCTAGTACAAGAGGTTCAATGAAGGTTTATCAAATAAATGAACATAAGTTTTACTAAGATAAGATATATTACATTAGGGTATGTAAAGAAGGCAACAGTACCGAATAACTACCACCACTAGCATGGAACCCTTTCTATCACAGAAAGATTTCTCCAGGGTAAGCTGGGGGAAGAAAGGCTTAGACACAGGGGAAACAGTTCAGTCCCACTGTCAACACCAAGAGAAAACTGAATCCTGAGATTTTATTATCTACAGAGGCTTAAACACTCCCATTGGATTCTAAGTCAACAACACCAGTATACAGAAGGGATTGTATGTTTAATTGTCCAAGTGAATTAGATTAAATCCCCTCTACGCCAACTCCATTTTAATGTCAAACTAATGAGATAATGTATGTGTGTATGATTTGTAACCTGAATTATACGAATTTTAGTTATTATTATATAATAAGTGTTCAATACACATTTGTAAAATAAATGAACAAAATAAGATGATGATAGACCTTCACAGGTCACTAAGGAATCTAAACACAGTGGAAGACTTTCTGATCAATAAAAGGCTACCTAAGGGATGTTAGTATAAAGGAGATTACACTACTTTTATTGTGTGATATACTTTCATGAGAGAAAAAACATGAAGTTGCTATTCTGCTTAACTAGAGTATCATGAATAGGATACAACGACTACATTCAACAGACCTGTTCTGTCATATTAGTGGAGCAGGAGGCAGCATTGTCAGCCTATTTCAAAATGCGTAGGGTGACCCAAATTCTTTCTGGTTGTCACACTTACGAATGAAGATGGGGAAATGGAGGGGAAGGAGGAAATGTCACAGCCTTCAAATCAAGGAGTTTACAGCAGACGTTAGAATTCTGCAGAGTCCAAAGCAAGCGATAAGAAGTCGAGTGAGGGCCCACAGAGTCTCTTATATAGGTCACACAGTAACTGACAGTGGCTTCTGGCATGAGGAAGAGGGCGGAACAGTTGTTCGTCTCTCAAATCCTCCTCACTTAACTGCTGCCGAGTCATGCCTCTCAGAATATAAACCCAATTTCTAAGAATAAATTAAATGAAATCTTTTTGTCCACAAAGTGCTACTGAGGTAGTAAAACTGCTAAGCAGTTCAACACTTTCACAAATCTCTGGTTGGCAATTACAGACCACGGACATCTGAGAACACTGTGTTCTTTTAAATGAAAGCTAGAAATAATCACTTCTGTATCCACTGTTTTCAAAAGTTGGCAACACCAAATTGCTCCTGTAAGTAAGGTTTACATTTGTGGAAAGGTTCCTGTAATTCTCTGTTAGAAATATTTCTTCAAGAAATTATTTTTGATCGGAAAAGATAAGATATGAAGAGATACTAAGTTTGCTGGGGTGTGGGGAGGGGACAAGGGAGATATGAAAAAATACCCCAAGGAAACCTGTGTTCCAACAAAACACAGTCAATACAAGACTCATCGTTAGCTAAAGATTTGGTACTAGAAGTTCATTCATTCGTTCACCCATTCATTCACGAAACACTATTATATGCTAGGCACTGTTCTAGAAGCTAGCTATCCATCTGTGAATAAGACAAACTAGGTCTCTGGTCTTAATGAGCTCACTTTCTAGAGGAGAAAAACAGAAAATAAGAAATGTATTTTTCTCCTTTAATCTGTGTAGCAAGACAAAAATAAAGAAATGAAGTTAGAATAAGTACTTGATGAAACAGGCAATGACCAGAGAGTAACTGAATGAGAAGGAGGGTGTGAGAAGGCACGTGAAACAACTTCACACTGGGCGACTAGGGAAGACTTTTCTAAGGAGGTAACACTGGAGCTGAGACCTCAATTGTATGTTCAATTATTAGTGAAGCTGGGGGATGAAGTTGCCTAAAAAGCAGAGGAAACAGCCAGTGAAAAGGTCCTAAATATGCTAACAAGCTTGATGAACCTGAGGAGGAGGAAAGTAGCCATCTATGGCTGAAATGTAGTGGGCGAGGAGAAAACTGGAATGTGTCGACTCAGTGGCTGGCAGGTCTAGGTCATGTAGATCAGCGTATGAAGTCTGGGTTTTATTTTAAGAGCAGCTGGGGAGTCCCTGAGAATTTTTAAGCAAGGGTGACATAACCTAATGTATATTTTAAAAAAGTGGGTCAGCAAACTATGGCCCCTGGGCAAATCCTCCCACAGCCTATTTCTGTAAATAAAGTTTTATTAAAGCAGAGCCATGCCCTTGATCTACACATTATCTATGGTTGCTTTTGCACCACAATGTCAGAAATGAGTAGCTGCAACAGAAACCACATGGCCCACAAAGCCTATTTACTATCTGGCCGTTTAAAGAAAAAGTTTACTGACCCACGTTTTATTTTTATTTTTGGCTGTGTTGGGTCTTTGTTGCTGTGTGCGGGCTTTCTCTAGTTGCAGTGAGTGGGTTTCTCATTGCGGTGGCTGCTTGTTGTGGAGCACAGGCTCTAGGCTTGCGGGCTTTGGTAGCTGCAACACGTGGGCTCAGCAGTTGCAGCGCATGGGCTGTAGGGCGTGTGGGCTTCAGTAGTTGTGGCTTGCGGGCTCTAGAGCGCAGGCTTAGTAGTTGTGGCGCACAGGCTTAGTTGCTCCGCGGCATGTGGGATCTTCCCGGACCAGGGCTCGAACCCATGTTCCTTGCACTGGCAGGCAGATTCTTAACCACTGCGCCACCAGGGAAGTCCCTGACCTGTGTTTTAAAAAGCTCCCTCTGTGCTGTGGAAATCAGATTGTATGAAGGCGAGAGCAGAAACAGGGAGACCAAGGTAGATGAATATGGATAATATTCTGGAGTAAAGCTACCATAATTGATGGAGTGAATCTGCGTATGACTGGGTAAGTGCCTGTGAGCTCAATATGATGTTACGCTCTATAGATCCATCGTGGAGAACACTATGGCTATCTAGATGTACATGTACCAAGGTCCAGAGGTATAAAGGGATGCTTCAGGGTTTTATAAATCATGTTAACATATTTGGACTCTATCCTAAGAGCACGAGGAGGCCCAGGAGAATTTTAAGGAGGGGAGTAAATTGATCAGATTTTTAGAAAAGATTTTAGAAAAGATTAGAATGGTTCACACACCATCTCTCCAAAGCCTGTCAAAACTTCTAGGAATCTCAGAACTGCCTTTCTCTCTCAAGAAGTTGCCTAGACTAAAAGTCTTTAGTACAGCATTCATGAGAATAATTTTGGTTGCTTTTTTAAAATGCAGGAGCTCAAACCCTATTCAGATGAAATGAATGAGAATCTTTAATGGATAGGAACCAGGTATTTGTAGTTTTAAAAAGGGGGTTTAAAGTGCACTCTTCATTAAAAAGCACAGCTTAAGCAGGATGGAGCTGACTTCCCAGGAAGCCTTGTGGAGTAATGGAAAGGCTGAAGCATTCTGTGGCTAGATTGTGCTTCCATGACCAAAGTCTATTACTAACTCTCCTTGAATACACAGACATTGTTGTACTTGGAATACAGGACAATGAAGGGAAGGAGAGGAAAGGAGTAGTTGACTCATCAAATGACTAGACATCTTAAGGATAAAAGCAGCAGAAATACAAACTCTTGGGTACCTTTTTCTATCTAGTCTTTTACCTAAGAGAAACAAGAGGGTGAGTTAAGTTGAATAAACCTTGATTGCTGACAAAAAGAAATAGAAGAAAGGGAACCTTTATATTATAAAACATCTAATTCTAAAATCAAAGAAGGATGGTAATAACTATTAACAAACCATTGACACATTAGCACCTATTTAAAACAGATTCTTGGACTTCTCTGGTGGCGCAGTGGTTAAGAATCCGCCTGCCGATGCAGGGTTCGAGCCCTGGTCCGGGAAGATACCACATGCTGAGGAACAACTAAGCCCGTGCGCCGCAGCTACTGAGCCTGCAGTCTGCAAGCCACGACTACTGAGCCCGCGTGCTGCGACTACTGAAGCCCACACGCCTAGAGCTCGTGCTCCGCAACAAAGAGAAGCCACCGCAATGAGAAGCCCGTGCACTGCGATGAAGACCCGATGCAGCCAAAAATAAATAAATTTATTAGAAAAAATAAAATAGATTCTTGCACAAATGAAAAGAGAATTAGTTTCCTATAGGAAAACTCAGGAAGAACCATTCACCAGATGAACTCTTCATAAGAACAAGCAAATTTTAGTTGTCATAATCAGCAAATGTTTTTCTTGTTCTATAAAATGCTGCCTCCTCAAATCTGAAATCCAAGTGAATTTTAAAGGTTACTGATTGTTACTGAAGAAAATAGATCAAAAGATGTTAACAGTGATTAGAAGTACTACAATAATATTTTGTTGGACTACCAACATTTTCTGTTTACATTTTAGGTTTATTTTTTGTTTTGACTATTTGAAATTTTCACTCTTTCCTTGTAATAGTTAATATTTACAATTTGAGGGTTATTTTCTCTCCAGCTCTTTTAATTACAGACATAAGGGGCTTCTTTCAATTCTTCAGATGTACTACAGTCTCTCTCCTCCAGGACTTAGACAAATGCTACATACTCTTTATTTTGCCTGGAATACTTAGCTCTCCCTTCCCCACCCTCTGAGAAAGTGATACATAATCTACTGCTTATATAGACCTGAAGGTCTGAAATGGAAGTTATCCTAACAAAGAGTGAGGATGGGAGGGGACATCATGATTATAAAGATCTTTGAGTTGGGAAAGACTTTGATGTACCCCAAAATTCAGAGAGGGCCAGAGTGGATACAGAAGGAAAGCATGCACTAGAAAAGCAGTTTGAGATCAGGTCATCCAGAGGACTGCATGTCTTATCCATGACTTGAACGTGTTCCCGAAAGTGAAATTTGTAGGTAAAAGGGGAGTAAGTGCTTGGAAGCTAGTTTCAAATTCAGGTTTTACCATTTATCAGTTATGTGACCTGGGGTGAGTTATTACAAATAATCTACTTTGTAAAGGGCTGCAGCTAACTGAGGATAAATCTGTGAAATGATTGGTATATTGCCTGATACATTACAGGTATTCCATAAATGGTGGTGGTGGTTATTATTAAATAATACCCAACATATGAAGAAATTTGTGATATCAGTGAAGAGTAATAAACACTTTGTTTATAATGGATACTGGATATTTTCTACTGTTATGAACACAGGTTATTCCATTCCTTCTTGGATATTAGTTGTAATATACACAATTTTGTATCTGTGGCACTGAACCTCACAGTTTACCATCTAAAACAAAAAAATACTGAAAAAAACATACTGAGCTATCTGTTTCAACCTCTGTAGTAATACGTTAACATTTATTTTTGTCTGGGCTGTGGCTGATTTTGACCAAACCTACCATTAAAGTGTACTTACTATAACGTATCTTAAGGTTTATGGTATGATCTTCCACTCTGAGAAGAAAAGCACAGCTGATAAAAGTTTTCAAGTGACTTCATCTTTTCACTTTGACACTTTTCAATAAAGTTGGCTCATGGGGATATAAATTACTGTACTAAGATCAAGAATTCATAGAACTCCTTGTTCAAAAGTTAAGCTGCCTTCCATGTACCTGTTCCCTCTGAGAGGACTTAATGTCAGCAAGAAATAAACTTCTCGTGTTAAAAAAAAAAAGTTAAGCTGCCTTGATTTTGTAATTTAAGGAAATTTTTACTTTACTTTTTACTTTTACTTTACTTTTTACTTCACTTCACTTCACTTTATTGGCTGTGCTGCATGGCACGCAGGATCTTATCCTTACCAACCAATCGAACCCATGCACCCTGCAGTGGAAGCTCGGAGTCCTAACCAACGGACCACCAGGGAAGTCCCTTTTTCTTAAAAATAAATCCCTTTAAAGTAGATCTTAAATAATAATGTTTTTCAAATATAATAATGATTTTAATAGTACACTGACAGTTCTTACCAGCTCGAATATGATTCAGTGAAGCCAACATCCTCAACATGAAAGAGGCTGGAACTGTAATGGTATTTCTAGTCTCTTCCAGCATGAGTTCATTTCGAGTTATAACCTATGAGGCAAGTTAAATAACCATGTCAAAGATCACAGGGTAACTGTACCTTTTCCTTAGAGATTAGGAGAACAGTAAAAAATTAGCAGGAATTATTTCATTCTTCATATGTATCTATATATGTCTACATTTCCACCTTAAGGCTACTCAGTGCCAAATAATTACTTTAACTTGCATTCGACAGAGTAAGATCAGAGAACACTACTCTTTCAACTGGCAGAAAGACAAAGGTCAAACCTTGAGGCTACTTAAAACATTCAAGAGTTCAATTTATTTTTACTTATAATTTGTTTTCCAGAGCAGTCTACTTTGTGTCTGCTTATTATTTTCCCATCTAGTAGAACTGATACTTCTAGTGACAGAGTAGTGTTAAATTGTTATCCCTGGGTCACTTGGGTCCCTCAAGAAAAATGTTACCTTGACTGAAGCAAAGTGATCTTGAAAAGTAAACCTTTGGATAAGAGTTACCAATGAATTGTGTCTTAAGTACCAAGAATTGGACTAAATGAACATCCATGAACACCTAGGGAGCTAATGTATAATCACAGGCAAAGGAAAAAAGAGAGGAAAAGCGAAGGTCATGGCAAAGGAAAAACAGGAAGAAAGAAAGGAAAGCATGAGAGGAAGAAGAAGATGCTAACCTGGTCAGCAGTCCCCCAGTGGCATTACAATACGTTTTCAACTCATGGGGGTGCCCGACAGGGCCCTTTACAACCATGCCCCAACCTAGCTTTTTAGTCCAACTGAGCTGCTTTCATATGTGTCCTCTAGGTTTCAGCACACTGGTGGTTCATTTACCTTACAGTAACTTGAAACACGCTGATCCTTCTGTCTCAAATGTTCCTTTGATCCTTGTATGCCTGGTAAACTCAGTCCAATTCTTATTTCCTCTGTGAAGACCTTCCCATCCCATCTATTCCATTTGGAAGCACGGCTGTTCCTTTCTACAGGCTTCCAAAACACTATGTGTACATCTCTGACACTGAGCACACTATATTCTAGCTGTTTATATGTCTGTTTTTTCCACTAGTCTTTTAAGTTCTGAAGGAAGGGTTTATCTTTGTAAATTCAGCACTGTGCCTGACATACACCAAGTGTCTTCTATATGTCTATTAAACGAGTAAAAGTATATGTGGGAATTTCACTGTGAACTGTCAACCTTGGTCTAGAGAACTAGTTTTCCAACTCATTAATATTTTTAGCAATGAACTCTTATTTTATTGTTTTAAGAGGGGGTAGTATCAACCTTATTTGCACTCCCCTCTTCACAGAAGTTCAACAATTAGTTAGTAGCTGATTAATGCAATGGATCCTTATTTTCATAAGAAATCTTATATGGAAACCCAAAAATGAAAACCCTCATTGCAGTTGGGAAGGAAATGCCCAGGGTTTAGCTTTCATATCATCCATCTTCCTGCTTCCAATCCTGTAAAAAACCTAGAGCTTCAGAGAACTCAGTTTGAAAACTAGTGATATAACAGTAGCTTCAGAAGCTGAGGAAATCTTAAAATATAATCATAAAGGAAAAGAGTCTCCAATAGTTTGTTCTGCTACCTATTTGGCTATGATTATGGAGAACAGCTATAGTAAAACTATTTTCTTAAAAGGACATAGTGGGTTTTTTTTAATGATTCTTCATTGCAATAAGCACAAATAGTCAACCTATTTTTCTTAAACAACAATATACTATATCTGTTACTACCAATAATCAATATTCTACTTATCCAAATAATATTCCAATTTTTACCTCTCTAGTATTGTGGGCATGTTTTATTCTTGACTTTTCTTTTTCTTAAAATTTGACCTCATTAAATGAATTAACTTGTTTTATGTTACCAACTAATAACAAAATGAGCTGCTTTGATTCTTCTTAAAACAGCAGTTCAGGAACAAAGTGACATATGTTCTATAATAAGTATAATAAAAATCTTACTTCATCAGCAAGTTTTCGGTTAAAAATCCTTGACTCTTCTAGTGGTGACCAGATCTTTATGTCATAATCTATGCCAGACGAGGCTAGAACTAGAAATAAAATGTTCACATTAATATAAAGCTTAGAAATATGCCATTAATTCATGTAAATTTATAATGTATATATGCATGTATGTTTATGTTCAGCAAAATTGAGTTAGAATGGAAATTGTACTGATACATTTAATTGTTAACTGAGAATATTATTTTGAAGATTTCCTAAAAGTTACTCTAGAACACAATTTTAAGACTGTCTTGAAATCACTCAAATTTTTTTCTTATTTACTGCTCTTTTATGAGAAACACGGGCAATTTCAAATGGAAGGCAAGAACAAGCCAATGCTCCTTTGTTCTGGTAAATTAATTCAGACATGTGAAGACTAAAAGGCTTGGAGGTTCAATTTGGTTAAGTAGTGAAAAGTTCAATCAGCCAAACCTCTTACAGCTGATAAAACTTAGAAGCACTCTTAGGAGTATAAACTCTTTAACCTATTTCCCCATATGTTCTGCCAAAAGCAGGTTATAAGTGTTTTTTGTTTTAAACCCCAAATAGCAATACTTGACCCTAGTGGCTGCCTACTAGGATAATTTGGATTATTTTTATATTAACAACTAGGAAAAAGTTGAAGCTGATTAATCATACTAATGATTTCTAGCCCTTGCCTTATAAAAGGTCATCTTACTTGGGTCGAACGGGTGTGGCTGCAGGCAGTTTACCACGTGATTATCAGCTTCCAGAAGCATTAAATGCTCAGCAGTGTGACGATCCCAGATGAAGATATGGCCACAGTCAGAACCACTCATTACAAAGTTAGCACCCCAGAAATTGGCTTCTTTTATCTAAGGGTTAAAAAAAGGAAATGATAAGAGAATTCAAATCAAAGTTATTAAAAAAGATTTATTCTATTCTCAAGTTAAAACAATTAATTAGCTCAGAAAATAAAAAATTGAAGAGAGCCTTTGTCTTCTAGTATATTGAACTCATGATAGAGATTTATCAGCAGGGATAAAGTGGCAGTAAGTAATGAAAAGTCCCCCATGAAGACAGGGATTTGTTTTGTTCAATGCTATATTTATAGTGCCTGAAACAGTACCTGGCACACAGTAGGTGCTGAGTTAATAACTTATTAACTGAGTTAATAACAATATGTTATGAATATATAAATGAATGAATGGGATTTCTGCATTTTGAACAGTATAATGGAAACATATATATATATGTTACTGAACTTTCCAAAAACGGTTCCATTTTAGCTTTTACAAGATAATAACAACTCATAGAAAAAAATGAATTGTTCCCTCCTGTATCTTGCTTTATGCCAAAAGAACAAAAAGTACCAATCTTTTTATTAGCTATTAGAAGCTCTCACAATCAAGAAGGAAAGATATAAATACATATTTACTTTTATGAAGCCATGAGACAAAGGATGTGTTAGAACGGTTATGATGGAAGTTTTCAGCAGATGCACATGAATGAACCATCAAAAACCTTTGTACTTCATGTCAGAATTTTCGAAATCATTTTATGTACAGCTGCTACTTTGCTATTTTTGGCAAAGCAAAGGAGGGGAGCCAATTTTGTTGTTACTTGGAATTACATTACTTTTATATTTACTAGTCTTTTTTTTTTCCATTCCTGTCCCTAATTATTTTCATCCAAAATTTTAACTGGAAAAATGCAAGAAATATAAATTGGTTACTTCTATTAATAATAAGTGTGCTTTCCAGAATGATTAAATTATTACTACCAATGATATCTATAGAGACAGCTAATTATTTCCCCATCCCAAAGTTACTTTTTGCCTTGACTCTAAAGAAAGCAGATTAAAACTGATTCTGTAGATACTTTTTGATAACTCAATGAATATATGAGGACACTTTCTAGATATGAATGGTTCGGAGTAACAGTTATGTTAATCATCTCACAAGATTCTCTTAGTAAACAGTTAATATTGCATTGGGTATATAGACTTCTGGGTTATAAAAACTTGAAAAGATCTTAGAGATCATCTGGTCTATTCTTATTTCATAGATGAGGAAATTAAAGTCTAGAAAGACAAGGTGACTAAAACAAATTTTTACTTGTCAATCTTTAAAAGAGTTATGATTAATCTGACTATATTTTGCAAGGAACCTGGATTTCATGTATCCAAATCTTTCTCTCCAAAACCAACAAAGGGTACTAATATGAACTAAAAAAATCTACTAGGAAAGTAGACAACAAGTATGAGAGAGCAAAAAAGAAGCAGTGGGGACTTCCCTGGTGGCGCAGTGGTTGAGAGTCAGCCTGCTGATGCAGGGGACACGGGTTCATGACCCGGTCCGGGAAGATCCCACATGCCGCGGAGTGGCTGGGCCCGTGAGCCATGGCTGCTAAGCCTGCGCATCCGGAACCTGTGCTCCACAACGGGAGAGGCCACAGCGGTGAGAGGCCCGCGTACCGCAAAAAAAAAAAAAAAAAAAAGAAGCAATGGTTACTTGTACAAGCTAAAATTTTTTAAATTCTATGATAGTTCCTCAGTAGGGTAGAGTTTTCTTATAAAAAATGATGGTCTTTCACAATATATTACAGGATGAAAAGAACTATATTAGGGTAAAGAGATAACTGTGAAGGTGCAATAATATATTGGAATCACACTGGCATATATGAAAATAATCATTATGGAAAAGAATTCGTATTATGAAATTGCAGTTCTTCCAAAGAATGTCATGAGTATATGGTACCATTGTCCTGGAGTTGCGATGGCCCTTATAAACCATCTTTACTAGTGGCCTTCTAATGTTCAAGGTATCCAATTCCTCCATTTCTTTTCTTTCTTTTCTCCGCCTGAAGAACTCCTGAATTCGGGCAACAGCAGAGCGTCTATGAATTACATATTATAAGAAAAAACAGAAATAAGTAAAAAACATTCACAGGCCACTATAGAATGAAAATGAGCAATATTAAAATATGGTAAAGTCTAGAAGACATTTAAACTAAATATTATGTCAATAAGGCATCCCCAACCAAAAGCATAAAGAGGCAGACACAACAGTGAGACTACATCAGACTAGTTGAGTTACTAAAACAAAATGTTTTAGTTAAGAGATCACTTAGAAATTTGGTACTGGTTGAGAGAGTAAAGGAAATAGCATGCGGCACACTTTTTAAACGGCTGTTTTATAAAAACATAATACAAAATTAATATGCAATTTACTACAAATAAAACAAAACCTATTCAATATTATTTGTCCTCTCCATATTAGGAAATGTAAAGGCATAAAGAGAAACCAGAAGAAGAAACTAAGTTTAACATATAATTTCAGTGGATAAACTTATGTTTTGAGATTTTGTTTAAAGATGTTTGTTCTCAGCAAAGAACAGACTAGTCAAGAAAAACAATATTAATATACATGAATAAAACAAGGGCCTTCAAATAGAATCTATTCTATATGAACTCCATATTAGAGTGCAGATTTGGAGCTAATGAGGCTGATTTTACTCTCCTAAGAACTGAGTTGGTCACAAAACTAGAGAATAGTTTTTTTTATTAGAAGAAACTTTTCCTAACACATGTTACTGAATAACTTTGTTAGTTTGAACTTCTTATTTAAAACATTATATTTTGCCATATAATAGACCAAAAATCCAAAATATATAAAGTGTCTACAAATCAGTATGAAAAATGAACACTATAATAGAAAAAAAGTAAAGAACATGAATAGGGAAATTATAGAAGAAAGAGACTTAAAAAATATACAGAAGGATGCCCAGCCTCACTAATATTAAGATAAAAATAAAAACAAATTGATCTTTTTGTATGTCTATCAGATTAAAAAATTTTTTACATCTATCAGAGTGGCAAGAATACAGGAAAATAGGCACTACTGGTAGGAGTTTGAAAGTTTTATATATAAAAAAGTGCACCCTTTTGTTGTAAACTTTTGACTGAAGTAGAACACATATTCAGGAAGGTATAAAATCATAAATGTGTAGCTCAATGCATTTTTGCAAAATAGCCCCATGTAACCAGTATGAGAGATAGAGAATAAATAGAATTCCAGGACAGATAGAGAATAAATAGAATTCCAGAAGTCTCTCTATGCTCCATTCCCATTATACGCTCCCCTTATAGGAAACCACTATTCTGACTTCTAACATGATGGATTAATTTTGCCTGTTTGTGAACATTAACTAAATGGAATCATACAAAATATATTTTGTGTCTAGCTTCTTTACCTCAATATTACATTTGTAAGATTCATCCATGTTGTTGAATTTAGCTATAGTTCATTCATCTTCTTTGCTGTAGAGTACTACTTTGTATAAATACATTATAATTTACTTTTTCCATTCAACTGTTGGTGAACATTGGGTTGTTTACAGGTTTTGATTACTGAAATAGTGCTTTGGCGAACATATGTACATATTTCTGTTGCGTATATATCCAGGAATGGAACTGCTGGACCACAGTATGTGCATATGGTCAGCTTTAACAGATACTCCCAAACAATTTTCCAAAGTGGTTACAGCAATTTATAATTCCACTGGCAATATGTTAGTGTTCCAGTACAATATATTTTTGAGGAGAAATTAAATAATATCCATTAAAATTTAAAACATATATTTGCTTTGATGTAGCAATTTCATCTTTTAAAAATGTATGCTGTAGAAAAACGAATATGCAAATATATATATACACACAATATATACAGACACACACACACACACATATATTCACTGAGTACTTTGAGAAACAATGGAAATAATCTTAATGTCTTATACACAGAAAGGATAGGTTAAATAAATATGGTACATCCATACATTGGAATACTTATGCCACCATTAAAAATAATAAGAAAGATCCATAAGCAAGAACATGAAAAATGTCAGCATTATCCTACTGAATCTACAACATAGTTAAAAAATAATTCATAGGGGAAAAATGTATATATATACGTAGAAAGAGTCTAGAAAACCAGACACTAAATTGTTAATAACACTTTCTAAAACAATTACATAACAATTCTGTAGTCTTATAATAAAAGGTATTTTTTTTCATAAAATGGTATCATAAATTCTATAGGAATATTTAAAAAGTGTTTAAAAAACTTTATCCTATGCTATATATATATGTTAAAAAAAAAAAGGGTCCGAAATTTTAAGTTAGATATCGTTAGAAACTACCACAAAGAAAGCTGACATGTTTAGTTTACTCTGATTATCTCTTTCTGATTGGGAAGTGATAAATGGGAAGGGCTGAGAGTTCAAATGTTCTCAAAAGAAACACAATTAATATGATTGAAACTCTCTTTTTTCTAAAGTGGAAGAGAAAAGGACACTCAATCAGTTAAAAATATGTGATTAACAAGAAACCAATAAAGAAAAAACTCTTGCTAAGAAAGAGTATCTAGAAACTAACACAACATTGTAAATCAACTATACTTCTATAAAATAAATTTTTAAAAAAAGAGTATCAGGTAGTAGAGGAAATAGAAATAATCCTGCTGATAAACTGAAGGCCTTGGGAGCTATAAATGGAAAAAGAAACTATATGATAAATTAAGAATTAGACAAAAGCTCAAATCATTTAAAACAAGGTATGTGGGCAAAATTAAAGTTGAATGAGTAATGAGATGATAGTAATTAAGAATTGATGGTACCAAATCATAAGTGTTCATTTCACTTAAAAGTTTGTTGTAGAATATGGTCTAATTTACTGCTTAATGTTTGTTTGGCTTAACAATCCTGATAAAGAATAATTTTGAAAAATAGAGCTCAAGCTATGCAGTTTGTAATGTATAGTTTAGATAAAAGATTAGGGCACCTACCACTATCTCGCTGTATGAAAATGATCTAAAACAGAAAAAAAAGCTTCAAGTACACACATTTCAAATTAGATGATAAAAAGTGACAGTAAATGCTATACTATATATAGTCAGGTAATGTCCAACACAGCAAACAGTTTTAAAGAGATGAATAAACTTAGAATGAATACATTGAGGGGAATTCCCTGGCAGTCCACTGGTTAGGACTCCTCACTTTCACTGCCAAGGGCCTGGGTTCAATCCCTGGTCAGGGAACTAATATCCCTCTGGCTGTGTGGCCAAAAAAAAGAAAATTAACACACTGAAACCACTTTCCTAGAGGATATTTCATAAGAAACACCAAAATAATATAAGATGTTGAAAATAATAAATTTGTAATTTATTACTTTGAAAATTTAATCAAATTAAAATTAAAATGTTACATACATATGAAGAACACCAATCAGCAAATAACTATTTATTAAAAGCCTACTATTTGCAAAGTTGTTTTTGAGAATATTAGTTATTAATTCTTTTATATATATATGATAGCTTATGTTAACTTGGCACGCAATTTAAAATTCATAAAAGACATTATAAAGTTCAGTAAGCATGGAAAATTTCAGAAGTAAACAATAGAGTATACATTCCAACCCAATGGAGGAAAAAAAATGAAAAAAGCAAAACAACAACAGCAAAAAGATAAAAATCTTAATCCTAAAAAAGACAGGAAAGTTAAAAAAAATTAGGTAAAACAGGATAATTAGAAGTAAAAAGTTGGAAACAAGTCCAAAAGTAGCCATGATAATAATAAAGAGACTAAATTCACCAATGGAGAAAAATGAGATTGTCTCAGGCATACCTAAAGTATTACGACAAGGAAAGATTTCAGGGAAAAGGATATTGTGCAAATACTAATCAAATGAAAGGTGGCATAGCTACAGTAATATCAGACAAAACAGACTAAGATAAAAAGTAGCATTAAAGGTAGAGAGGATTACTACATATAAGTTCAGTTTACCAGGAAGATATAACAATTTAACATATATGCACACAATAAAAAGCTTCAAACTGCATTAAAAAAGAAAATGACAGAACTACAAGGAGAATTACATACATAAACCATTTTAATGATTTCAATATATCTCTCTCACTATTTTATAAATCAAGCTAGCAAAAAATATGGATAATATGAACAGCATAATTAAGTCTTAATTGAATGGTCACATATAAAATTCTACATTAAAAATTAAAGTCATATGCTTTTCAAGCACACATGGAACATTTACAAATTTATCATGTACAAGGCCACAAAGCCACTTTCTACAAATTTCAAAGTATGCATCTAAACCAACCATGTTCTCTGACCACAAATTAAATGTTAATGAAAAAAAGCTGAATGTATACAACTAAAGAAGTTAGAAAAAGAACCACAAAGGAATCTCAAATAATATACAAGGAAGGAAATAATAAAGAGAGAAGAAAAGTACAAATATAAAACAAAGGGGTTAACAAATATGAGAGAAATCAACAAGCCCAAAGTTGTTTCTTTTTCTTTTTTTTTTTTTTTTTTTGGCTGTGCCACATGGCTTGCCAGATCTTAGTTCCCTGACCAGGATAATGGAGAAAAAATTAAGGGGGTTCAAAGAAATAATGTTATGAATAAAAAGGTGCCTATAACTAAAGACACAGCAGGAATTAAAAAGACAATAAAAATACTATAATAAATTTGAAAAGTTAGATGAATCGACAAATTGAAAAATATCACCTAAAACTGACTAAAGAAGAGAGAGTTGAAATAGTCCTGTAATTATTAAAGAATCAAAATAATACTTAAAAACCATACCCCAAAGAAAATACCAGTTCCAGATAGTTTTATAAGTAGGGTCTACTAAATTTTCAAAGAAAAGATCATTCCAATCTTATACAAACTCTGCCAGAGAAAAGAAAAAGAGGAAATATTCTTCTACTCATTCTCTGAGGCTACTGTAACTTTTTACCAAAAAAAAGGGTCATGAGACTATAAGAAAGGAAATTCAGTCAGAATATAGATGCAAAAGTCCTCACAAAATATTAGCAAACTATATCCAACATGTCCAAAAGATAATCTACCATGACCAAGTTAGATTTATCTCAGAAGTATAAAGATTGTTTAATCTGCTTCCACATGCAAGGAGCTTGAAGGTTCCCACTTCACAGCTAATAAGTAAAAGCTGAATGGACTGAAAAATCAACAACTCTTCTTGGATCCCAAAGAGAGTGGAGGACACCAGGCATCACAGAACTCTAGAATGCATCCCCTCCCCCCACATCACCACATCACTAAAGGCCTATGTACCGCAGTTCCTATTACCTAGTACATCATATACAGCTATGGAAAAAAAATTACAAGGCATAACAAAAGGCAAAAAACACAATCTGAAGAGACAGCATCAGAACCAGATATGGCAGAGATGTTGGAATTCTCAGACCAGGAGTTTATTTTTTTAATTTTAATTTTTTTTAACATCTTTATTGGAGTATAATTGCTTTACAATGGTGTGTTAGTTTTTGCTTTATAACAAAGTGAATCAGCTATACATATACATACATCCTCACATCTCCTCCCTCTTGCGACAGGCCAGGAATTTAAAACAACTATGATTTGGGACTTCCCTGGCGGTCCAGTGGTTAAGACTCTGCACTTCCCATGCAGGGGGCACGGGTCTGATCCCTGGTCGGGGAACTGAGATCCCACATGCTGCACCATGTGGCCAAAAAAAAAAAAAAAAAAAAAGATCCTTCCTGCCATCAGCATCCTCAGACCTCCCCTGTCCCCCATACTACTGCAACAGCTCTGAAAGCTTCCTGACCTCTCTCAACACCAGCCAGCTTATAAAGCCTCCTCCCCAGCAACTGGGGGATTTGTCTTCAGGGCTCTCATTCCCCTTTAAAAGAATTTAAAAATATATAAAACAACTATGATTAATATGCTAAGGGCTCTCTGATAAAGTAGACAGCATGCAAGAATAGATGGGCAATGTAAGAAGAGAGATGAAAATCCTAAGAAAGAAACAAAAAGAAATGTAAGAGATCAAAAACACTGGAACAGAAACAAAGACTACCTTTGACGGGCTTATTAGTAGACTGGACATGGCTGAGAAAAGAATCTTTGAGCTAAAGGCTATATCAACAGAATCCTTTAAAACCAAAAAGCAAAGAGAGCAAAGACTGAAAAAAACAAACAGAATATCCAAGGACTGTGGGATAACTATCAATACAAAAAGTGTAACATAGGCATAATGGGAATATCACAGTGAGAAGAAAGGAACAGAAGAAATATTTGAAACAATAATGACTGAGAATTTCCCCAAATTAATGTGAGACACTGAACCACAGATCCAGGAAGCTCAGAGAACACCTTGTAGGATAAATGCCAAAAAAGAACTATACTTTGGCATATCACTTTCAAAATATGAAAATCAAAGATAAAGAAAAAATCCTGAAAGAAGTCTGAGGAAAAAAAAATCATACATATAAAGGAATAAAGATAAGAATCACATCCTACTTCTCCTCAGAAACCATGAAACAAAAAGAGAATAGAGTGAAATAATTAAAGTGTTGAGAGAAAAAAAAAACAAAACAAAACCACCAACCTAGAATTCTGTACACTGGAAAATTATCCTTCTAAAGTGAATGAGAATAAAGTCTTTCTCAAACAAAAACTGAAGAAATTTGTTGCCAGTAGACTTGCCTTGCAAGAGAAGTGCTTTAGAGAGAAGGAAATAATAAAGGTCAGAAACATAAACTGACATAAACAACAGAAGGGCATCAAAGAAGGAATGAGTGAAGGTAAAATAAAAACTTTTACTTTTCTTATTCTAACAAATAACACTTTGTTCAAAATAATAATAGCAACAAGCATTCCATTATCTATCGCATATGTATATATATATATATATATATATGCTTATGTATGCTTACATTAAAGTGAAATGAATTACAGCAATGATACAAGGCACAGAAAGAAGGAACTAGGATTTTGTTATTATAAGGTACTCACACTACCTATGAAGCGGTATAGTGTTATTTGAATTAGCTGTAAATTTATATTGCAAACTCTAGGGCAACCACTAAAAGAAGTAAAAAAATAAGTACAAATGCTATTCTACGAAAGGAGAGAAAATGGAATCATATAAAATGCTGAATTAAAACCACAAAAGGTGACCTTCGAGACGGCGGAAGATTAAGACATGGAGATCACCTTCCTCCCCACAAATACATCAGAAATACATCTACATGTGGAACAACTCCACAGAACACCTACTGAACGCTGGTAGAAGACCTCAGACCTCCCAAAAGGCAAGAAACTCCCCACGTACCTGGGTAGGGCAAAAGAAAAAAAGAAAAAACAGAGACAAAAGAATAGGGACGGGACCTGCACCAGTGGGAGGGAGCTGTGAAGGAGGAAAGCTTTCCACACACTAGGAAGCCCTTTCGAGGGCGGAGACTACGGGTGGCGGAGGGGGAAGCTTCGGAGCCGCAGAGGAGAGCACAGCAACAGAGGAGCAGAGGGCAAAGCGGAGAGATTCCCACACAGAGGATCGGTGCCAACCGGCACTCACCAGCCCAAGAGGCTTGTCTGCTCACCCGCCGGGGCGGGCGGGGGCTGGGAGCTGAGGCTCGGGCTTCAGTGGATCGCAGGGAGAGGACTGGGGTTGGCAGCGTGAACACAGCCTGCAGGGGGTTAGTGCGCCACAGCTAGCCGGGAGGGAGTCCGGGGAAAAGTCTGGAACTGCCTAAGAGGCAAGAGACCATTGTTTCGGGGTGTGTGAGGAGAGGGGATTCAGAGCACCACCTAAATGAACTCCAGAGATGGGCACAAGCCGCAGCTATTAGTGTGGACACCAGGGATGGATATGAGACGCTAAAAAGCCTGTGTGCGAGCACAGGTCACTATCCACACCTCCACTCCCGGGAGCCTGTGTAGCCCCCCACTGCCAGGGTCCCGTGATCCAGGGCCAACTTCTCCGGGAAAACACACAGCGCACCTCAGGCTGTTGCAACGTCACACCAGCCTCTGCAGCCCTGGGCTCGCCCCGCATTCCGTACCCCTCCCTCCCCCCGGCCTAAGTGAGCCCGAGCCCCCTAATCAGCTGCTACTTTAACCCTATCCTGTCTGAGCTAAGAACAGACACGCTCAGGCAACCTCTACAGAGAGGCGGGGCCAATCCAAAGCTGAACTCCAGGAGCTGTGCAAACAAAGAAGAGAAAGGGAAACCTCTCCCAGCAGCCTCAGGAGCAGCAGATTAAAATCTCCACAATCAACTTGATGTACCCTGCATCTCTGGAATAGCTGAATAGTCAACGAATCATCCCAAAATTGAGGTGGTGGACTTTGGGAGCAACGATAAATATATTTTTTTCCTTTTTCTCTTTTTCTGAGTGTGTTTGTGTATGCTTCTGTGTGTGATTTTGTCTGCGTAGCTTTGCTTTTACCATTTGTCCTGGGGTCTATCCGTTTTTTTTTGTTTTTAGCATAGTTTTTAGAGCTTGTTGTCATTGGTGGAATTGGTTTTTGGCTTGGTTGCTCTCTTCTTTCTTTTTTTTCTTACTTTTTAATATGTTTTTATTTTTAATAATTATATTTTATTTTAATAATGCTATTTTATTTTATATTGTTCTTTCTTTCTTTTTTTCTCCCTTTTCTTCTGAGCCATGTGGCTGACAGGGTCTTGGTGCTCCGGCTGGGTGTCAGGCCTGTGCCTCTGAGGCGGGAGAACTGAGTTCAGGACATTGGTCCACCTGAGGCCTCCGAGCTCCGTATAATATCAAACGGCGAAAGCTCTCCCAGAGATCCCCATCTCAATGCTAAGACCCAGCTCCACTCAACGACCAGCAAGCTACAGTGCTGGACACCCAATGCCAAACAACTAGCAAGACAGGAACACAACCCCACACGTTAGAAGAGAGGCTGCCTAAAATCATAATAAGGTCACAGACACCATAAAACACACGACTGGACACAGACCTGCCCACCAGAAAGACAAGATCCAGCCTCATCCACCAGACAAAAGGCGCTAGTCCCTTCCACCAGGAAGGCTACACAACCCACTGAACCAACCTTAGCCACTGGGGGCAGACACCAAAAACAACAGGAACTATGAACCTATAGCCTGCGAAAAGGAGACACCAAACAAAGTAAGTTAAGCAAAATGAGAAGACAGAGAAACACACAGCAGGTGAAGGAGCAAGGTAAAATCCCACCAGAGCAAACAAATGAAGAGGAAATAGGCAGTCTACCTAAAAAAGAATTCAGAGTAATGCCAGTAAAGAGGATCCAAAATCTTGGAAACAGAATGGAGAAAATACAAGAAATGTTTAACAAGGACCTAGACGAACTAAAGGACAAACAGACAATGATGAACAACACAATAAGTGAAATTAAAAATTCTCTAGAAGGAATCAATAGCAGAATAACTGAGGCAGAAGAACGGATAAGTGACCTGGAAGATAAAATAGTGGAAATAACTACTGCAGAGCAGAATAAAGAAAAAAGAATGCAAAGAATTGAGGACAGTCTCAGAGACCTATGCGACAACATTAAACGCACCAACATTCGAACTACAGGGGTCCCAGAAGAAGAAGGGAAAAAGAAAGGGACTCAGAAAATACTTGAAGAGATTATAGTTGAAAACTTCCCTAATATGGGAAAGGAAACTGTTAATCAAATCCAGGAAGTGCAGAGAGTCCCATACAGGATAAATCCAAGGAGAAACATGACAAGACACATATTAATCAAACTATCAAAAATTAAATATAGGGCTTCCCTGGTGGCACAGTGGTTGAGAGTCCGCCTGTCGATGCAGGGGACATGGGTTCGTGCCCTGGTCTGGGAGTATCCCACGTGCCGCGGAGTGGCTGTGCCCCTGAGCCATGGCCACTGAGCCTTCGCGCCTGGAGCCTGTGCTCCGCAACGGGAGAGGCCACAACAGTGAGAGGCCTGCGTACCGCAAAAAGAAAAAAAAAAAAAAAAAAAATTAAGTACAAAGAAAAAATATAAAAAGCAGCAAGGGAAAAACAACAAAGAACATATAAGGGAATCCCCATAAGGTTAACAGCTGATCTTTCAGCAGAAACTCTGCAAGCCAGAAGGGAGTGGCACGACATATTTAAAGTGATGAAAGGGAAAAACCTACAACCAAGATTACTCTACCCAGCAAGGATCTCATTCAGATTTGATAGAGGAATTAAAAGCTTTACAGACAAGCAAAAGCTAAGAGAATTCAGCACCACCAAACAAGCTTTACAACAAATGCTAAAGGACCTTCTCTAGGCAGGAAACATAAGAGAAGGAAAAGACCTACAATAACAAACCCATAACAATTAAGAAAATGGTAATAGGAACATACATATCGATAATTACCTTAAATGTAAATGGATTAAATGCTCCAACCAAAAGACATAGACTGGCTGAATGAATACAAAATCAAGACCTGTATATATGCTGTCTACAAGAGACCCACTTCAGACCTAAGGACACATACAGACCGAAAGTGAGGGATGGAAAAAGATATTCCATGCAAATGGAAATCAAAAGAAAGCTGAAGTAGCAGTTCTCATGTCAGACAAAATAGATTTTAAAATAAAAACTAGTACAAGAGACAAAGAAGGACACTACATAATGATCAAGGGATCGATCCAAGAAGAAGATATAACAATTGTAAATATTTACGCACCCAACATAGGAGCACCTCAGTACATAAGGCAAATGCTAACAGCCATAAAAGGGGAAATCGACAGTAACAAAATCATAGTAGGGGACTTTAACACCCCACTTTCACCAATGGACAGATCATCCAAAATGAAAATAAACAAGGAAACACAAGCTTTAAATGATACATTAAACAAGATGGACTTAATTGATATTTATAGGACATTCCATCAAAAAACAACAGAATACACTTTCTTCTCAAGTAGCCATGGAACATTCTCCAGGATAGATCATATCTTGGGTCACAAATCAAGCCTTGATAAATTTAAGAAAACTAAATCGTATGAAGTATCTTTTCTGACCACAACGCTATGAGACTAGATATCAATTACAGGAAAAAATCTGTAAAAAATACAAACAGATGGAAGCTAAACAATACACTACTTAATAACCAAGAGATCACTGAAGAAATCAAAAAGGAAACCAAAAAATACCTAGAAACAAATGACAATGAATACACGATGACCCAAAACCTATGGGATGCAGCAAGGGCAGTTCTAAGAGGGAAGTTTATAGCAATATAATCTTACTTTAAGAAACATCTCAAATAGACAACCTAAACTTACACCTAAAGCAATCAGAGAAAGAAGAGCAAAAAACCCCCAAAGTTAGCAGAAGGAGAGAAATCATAAAGATCAGATCAGAAATAAATGAAAAAGAAATGAAGGAAACAATAGCAAAGATCAATAAAACTAAAAGCTGGTTCTTTGAGAAGATAAACAAAATTGATAAACCATTAGCCAGACTCATCAAGAAAAAAAGGGAGAAGACTCAAATCAATAGAATTAGAAATGAAAAAGGAGAAATAACAGTTGACAGTGCAGAAATACAAAGGAGCATGAGAGATTACTACAAGCAACTCTATGCCAATAAATGGACAACCTGGAAGAAATGGACAAATTCTTAGAAAAGCACAACCTTCCGAGACTGAACCAGGAAGAAATAGAAAACATGAACAGACCAATCACAAGCACTGAAATTGAGACTGTGATTAAAAATCTTCCAACAAACAAAAGCCCAGGACCAGATGGCTTCACAGGCAAATTCTATCAAACATTTAGAGAAAAGCTAACACCTATCCTTCTCAAACTCTTCCAAAATATAGCAGAGGGAGGAACACTCCTATACTCATTCTACAAGGCCACCATCACCCTGATACCAAAACCAGACAAAGATGTCACAAAGAAAGAAAACCACAGGCCAATATCACTGATGAACATAGATGCAAAAATCCTCAACAAAATACTAGCAAACAGAATCCAACAGGACATTAAAAGGATCGTACACTATGATCATGTGGGGTTTATCCCAGGAATGAAAGGATTCTTCAATATATGCAAATCAAGCAATGTGATACACCATATTAACAAATTGAAGAATAAAAACCATATAATCATCTCTATACATGCAGAAAAAGCTTTCAACAAAATTCAACACCCATACATGATAAAAACCTCCCAGAAAGTAGGCACAGAGGGAACTTATCTCAACATAATAAAGGACATATATGACAAACCCACAACCAACACTGTTCTCAATGGTGAAAAACTGAAACCATTTCCACTAAGATAAGGAACAAGACAAGGTTGCCCACTCTCACCACTATTATTCAAGATAGTTTTGGAAGTTTTAGCCACAGCAATCAGAGAAGAAAAAGAAATAAAAGGAATCCAAATCAGAAAAGAAGTAAAGCTGTCACTGTTTGCAGATGACATGATACTATACATACAGAATCCTAAAGACGCTACCAGAAAACTACTAGAGCTAATAAATGAATTTGGTAAAGTAGCAGGATACAAAATTAATGCACAGAAATCTCTTGCATTCCTAGACACTAATGATGAAAAATCTGGAAGAGAAATTAAGGAAACATTCCCATTTACCACTGCAACATAAAGAATAAAATACCTAGGAGTAAACCTACCTAAAGAGACAAAAGACCTGTATGCAGAAAACTATAAGACACTGATGCAAGAAATTAAAGATGATACAAACAGATGGAGAGATATACCACGTTCTTGGATTGGAAGAATTAACCTTGTGAAAATGACTATACTACCCAAAGCAGTCTACAGATTCAGTGCAATCCTTATCAAACTACCAGTGGCATTTTTCACAGAACTAGAACAAAAAATTTCACAAGTTGTATGGAAACACAAAAGACCCCGAATAGCCTAAGCAATCCTGAGAAAGAAAAATGGAGCCGGAGGAATCAGGCTCCCTGACTTCAGAGTGTACTACAAAGCTACAGTAATCAAGACAGTATGGTACTGGCACAAAAACAGAAAGATAGCTCAATGGAGCAGGACAGAAAGCCCAGAGAGAAACCCACTCACATACGGTCACCTTATATTTGATAAAGGAGGCAAGAATATACAATGGAGAAAAGACAGCCTCTTCAATAAGTGGTGCTGGGAAAACTGGACAGCTACATGTAAAAGAATGAAATTAGAACACTCCCTAACACCATACACAAAAATAAACTCAAAATGGATTAAAGACCTAAATGTAAGGCCAGACACTATAAAACTCTTAGACGAAAACATAGGCAGAACACTCTATGACATAAATCACCTCAAGATCCTTTTTGACCCACCTCCTAGAGAAATGGAAATATAAACAAAAATAAACAAATGGGACCTAATGAAACTTAAAAGCTTTTGCACAGCAAAGGAAACCATAAACAAGATGAAAAGACAACCCTCAGAATGGGAGAAAGTATTTGCGAGGGAAGCAACTGACAAAGGATTAATCTCCAAAATTTACAAGCAACTCATGCAGCTCAATATCAAAAACACAAAAAACGCAATCCAAAAATGGGCAGAAGACCTAAATAGACATTTCTCCAAAGATATACAGATTGCCAACAAAAACATGAAAGAATGCTCAACATCACTAATCATTAGAGAAATGCAAATCAAAACTACATTGAGATATTACCTCACACCAGTCAGAATGGCCATCATCAAAAAATCTCCAAACAATAAATGCTGGAGAGGGTGTGGAGAAAAGGAACCCTGTTGCACTGTTCGTGGGAATGTACATTGATACAGCCACTGTGGAGAACAGTATGGAGGTTCCTTAAAAAAACTAAAACTAGAACTACCATATGACCCAGGAATCCCACTACTGGGCATATACCATGAGAAAAGCATAATTCAGAAAGAGTCATGTACCACAGTGTTCATTGCAGCTCTATTTACAATAGCCAGGACATGGAAGCAACCTAAGTGTCCACCAACAGATGAATGGATAAAGAAGATGTGGCACATATTTATTCAGCCATAAAAAGAAACGAAATTCAGTTATTTGTAGTGTGGTCGATGGATCTAGAGTCTGTCACACAGAGTGAAGTAAGTCAGAAAGAGAAAAACAAATACTGTATGCTAACACATATATATGGAAGCTAAAAAAAAAAAATCGTTATGAAGAACCTAGGCGCAGGACAGGAATAAAGACGCAGACGTAGAGAATGGACTTGAGGACATGGGGAGGGGGAAGGGTAAGCTGAGAAGAAGTGAGAGAGAGGCATGGACATATATATACTACCAAATGTAAAACAGATAGCTAGTGGGAAGCAGCCGCATAGCACAGGGAGATGAGCTCAGTGCTTTGTGACCACCTAGAGGGGTGGGATAGGGATGGTGGGAAGGAGACGTAAGAGGGAGGAGGTATGGGGATATATGTATATGCGTAACTGATTCACTTTGTTATAAAGCAGAAACTAACACACCACTGTAAAGCAGTTATACTCCAATAAAGATGTTAAAAAAAAAAAAACCACAAAAGGCAAAAAAAGAGTGGAAGACCAAAATAGGAACAAACAACAAGGGCAAGAAATAGAAAACACCTGTGAATATGGTAGACATTAATCCAACTATATCAATAATCACTTTGAATGTCAATGTTCTAAATATACTATCAAAAGACAGAGATTGCCAGAGTGGATCCAACAATACGACCCAACTATCTGTTGTCTACAAAAAAACTCACTTTAAATATAGACTCCCATAGAGTAAAAGTAAATGAATGAAAATATATATATACCATTCTAACACTAGTCAAAACAAAGCAGAGGTTAACTATAATTTTTTCAGAGAGAGTAGACTTCAAAGTAGGCAAAATTCTCAGGGGTAAAAAAGAGGATTACATAATGATAAAGGAATCAACTCTTCATGAAGACATAACAATCCTTAATGTGCATGTCTAACTACAGAGGGTCAAAATACGTGAGACAAAAACTGATAGAAGTGCAAGGAGAAATAGATGAATCCACTATTATAACTGGAGACAATTAGGCATTGAATATATTACAGTGAACGAAAACATTTAGAGAATATGGAGAAAGACAGGCATTAAACAAACCATCCCTTAAATAAATATATGATTACATACATACATACATACCTCTGCCCACTCTTCTCAAATTTCCCACTGCTATCACCTTAGACTGGACCCCTCATCATCTCTCACCTGGCCTACTGCAATAGCCTCTTACGTCGTCTTGCTGTTTTCAATTTTACTCCCTTCCAATCAGCCATCTATGAAGCTGCCAAAATGATCTAAGACATAAATCTAGTCATGTTTCTCCCAAGTTGGAATAATTTCTATAGCATCCCACTGCTTAAAGAATTGATTTACTCACTCATTCAACAAATATTTACTGTTTAATGAAAACAGATATGCTGTTAATTTATTTCTTAGAAAATTAAATCAGAATCCCAAACAGCATACAAACAAAAGAGGCAGCTTATATAAGGACATTTTAACAGTGTATAACCTTTTGCCAAAGATGTTTTTTTGCCGAATACGTATACACTGTGATTGGAATGTAATTTTTTGTTCAAAACTGAATCTCTGTGTCCATTGAACAATTCTCCTATTCTCCCTTATCCCAACCTCTGGCAACTACCATTCTACCTTCTGTTTCTAATGTTGCATCCTGACACTGGAAAAGAGATTGTTACAAACTAAGTGCTTTAAGCACCTTCAGCCCCTCTAATCAGCCTTTCCAATGTCCTCCCAATTCTCAAAGATGGGAGCTCCGAGGAATATTGGCTTTTCCCGATCCTCCCTCTTAATTGGCTTGGAGAAACATTTCTCCAGATTGGGGAATCTCTTCCAGGCCTGACACCAAAGCCACACTCAGTGCTCAACCCACTACTGTAAAATAGCCCCTGCCTCGGAGTAATAAACAATTCAAATAGTGGGGATCTCTAATGAACCTCAAGGGGGTTCCTGTCTCTGAATCTATTCCTTCTTGTTTAGGTGTTTGAGAGATACAGGCCCTATTCTCCTTAGTTCCTCTATCCCTCTACTCCTACCCATTTATTAAACTAAGACTTCTTAGAGAAGTATCATGCTGGAATTTATTTCTCCCAAAGGGGAGAAATAATTCTAGAAATTGATAGTAGTCATCAAAGTAACCCACCAGGTGAATTAAATGATCCTTCGACATCTTTTATTTGTTTAGTTTCTAACAGAACTAGAGCAGAGTCTTGGAAACACTGACCATTTGTCCCTATTGAATCAACTAACACCTTCCTTATGGGCAAACCGATGTTGGCAAAATTCACAGTGCACCTCCCATCAAAATTCAAATAAGCCCCTCAAAACTGTTCCCAGAATTAATCAATATCCTATAAGTATAGAAGCCCTTGAAGGCATAAAACCCATAATAGAAGATTACAAGGCTCAAGGTCTCATTACCCTTTATACTAGCCCCTATAACTCTCCCATTTTTCTGGTGAGAAAACGTAAGGGCCGAGGGTGAAGGTTTGTCCAGGACCTCTGAGCAGTAAGTAACACTGTCATCCCTTGACACTGTTGTTCCTAACACTCATCCGTTACTAACAGCCATTCCTGCCGGAAGCAATTTTTTTTTTTACTGTAATTGATTTATGCAGTGCATTCTTTAGTATTCCAGGTGATGAAGCTAGCTAATACCTTTTTGCCTTCACTTAGGAACAAAAAATTTTCACCTGGACAGTAATGCCTCAGCGTTTTACTAAGAGTTCTTATTTATGACAAATTCTGAAGGCTGATATAAAGTTCCCTAGAAACTTATTTACAAAACAGAAGTAGTCACAGATGTAGAAAACAAACTTATGGTTACCAGAGGACAAGGGTGGGGAGGGATAAACGGGGAGACTGCGACTGACATATACACACTACTATATATAAAATAGATAACTAATAAGAACCTGCTGTATAGTATAGGGAACTCTACTCAATTCTCTGAATGGTCTATCTGGGAAAGAATCTAAAAATAAAAAAAGAGTAGATATAACTGATTCACTCTACTGTACACCTGAAACTAACACAACATTGTAAATCAACTATACTCCAAAAAAAATATAAAAAACAAAACAAAACAGAAAAGTTCCCTAGACGTTCTACTTTGCAATATGTGGATGATTTGCTTCTTTGCTCTCCTTCTCATGCCTCCTCAAAGGAAGACAGCATTCACTTGCTAAAGCTTTTAGCTTTAAAGGCTTAAAGTTGCCAAAGAAAAATTCCAGTTTGCCCAAACTCAGACTCAATATTTAGGGCATCTGATATCAGAACGAGGGCTAAACCTAGACCTTGACAGACTTCATGATGTCCTAAGTTTCCCAAAACTCAAAACTTAGTGCCAATTGTGAGGTTTTCTTGGTTTGGTTGGTTATTGATGAAACTGGATTCCAAATTTCTCTCTTACGGCCAAATTTCTATGTTTTCCTTAACAATGACAACCCCGGCCCAATTTTATGGGAAGAAGGAGACAACATAGACTTTAAAGGTCTTAAAGGAGAGTTTGATGAACCCACCTGTCTTTGGGCATCCCAATTACCACATCCCCCTTTTTCTTTTTGTATACGAAAAGAAAGGGAATGCCCTTGGGGTGCTGACCCAAAAACATCGCCCCATAGGGTATTACAGCCAGTAACCGGACCCTGTGGCTGCCCCCCTTGCCTTCGAGCTATTAAGGCCACTGCCCTTTTGGTTAAGGCCACTGAGAAAATCATTATGGGATCCGCTTTAACCATTTTTGTACCTCATGCAGTAGAAGCTCTCCTGAATTCTCATCACACTCAACGTTTCTCTGCCAGCGACCTCACCTCCTGTTAAATCCTTCTGTTAGCTGCCCCTCACAGCATTCTTCTACGTTGTAATACCTTATCCTGGCTACTCTTCTCCCCTCCATCATTTTCAAAGTCCCTCATGACTGCTTAATGCTGAGGAACTAACTCCCGACTCCTCGCGATGATCTACAGGAAATTCCATCAGGTAATCATGCCGACTTCTCATGGCTCACTGATGGTTCTTTAAAAGGTGACAATGGCGAATATTGTGCTGGGTATGTTATTCCAATTCCTTTTAGTGTTGTTGAGGCAGCATCTTTTTCTATGGCTACTTTGACCCAACAGGCTGAATTATACACCCTTACACAGGCTTGTACTTTAGCCAAGGATAAAACTGCCAATATTATATTTGAGTTGGCCAAAAAAGTTCATTCGGTTAGTGAATACGTTGTTCAGTAAAATTCTTGGTGAAAATGAAAAATGTCTCTTATTTTTACTTAAAACCAAAAGAAACTTTTTAGCCAACTCAATACTAATAGTAGATATGCTTTTGGAGTAGCTCATGGTTTTGGAATGTTATGGAAGCAATGTGGCTTCCTTACTTCCGGTGGACATAAAATTTTAAAATGGCCCCTGTGTTCAGAAATTATGAATGCAATACTCTTACCTCCCACTTTCAGCTATTATTAAGATTCTGGGGCATTCTAAACTTGACTCTCTGGAAGCTAAGGGAAATCACCTTGCTGATATTTCTTAAAGGAAGGCTGCCCTTAAAGGAACCAACAGTAGCCAAACCACTGTCATAGTCCAAAGGGATATTTCCCCAAATGATAATTTAGAAAAACTGGCTAAAGAATCCCAACAATTGGCCTCAGAAAAGGGAAAACAAGATGGGAAATTCAACAACTGTTGGTGTGATAAAAAAGAGAAAGCTCTGGTTTGGACCAAGTAAGAACCCAGTTTTACCCTGGAGTCTAAAATTCCCACTTCTCACCACTGTACATGCATTAAACCATTAATCTACTAAAAAAATGTTAGTCTTCATGAATCAGTATTGATGGGGAAACTATTTAATAAGGCTGCAAAAAGCACCTATCTCACTTGTCCCACTTTTCCAAAGTACAACCCAGGGAAGCCTGTTCATACTGTTCCCAGACATTTTAAGCTGCCTAATGGACCATTAGAGATCCAGCAAATGGATTTCACACTATTTACTCCATCTAATGGATATAAATATGTTTTAGTTATGGTCTGTATGTTTTCACACTAGACCAAAGCCTTCCCTTGCAGACAGGCTACTGCCTCTTCTGCGGATAAATTTCTTTTGGAAAAGATTATCCCTACCTGGGGAAATTCTCCTTAACTTCACAGTGATTGCCCAGGTGCTTCAAAATGTCTATGCTGTTTGGCTAGTTTTACAACACTATTACTGTTCTTACCACCCTCAATCCTCTGGTTTAGTTGAACACACTACTGGTATTAAGATTCAACTGGCAAAATTTGTAAAGGCCCTCCAAATACCTTGGCCAAAAGCACTGCGGCTGGTCCTTCTAAATTTCAGGTCCGCCCCTTTTGGAACTCATAAACCCTTGGCATAAACCCAATGCACTTGGCTTCTGCTTCTTTTGACCTAAAACTGATAAAAGGAGAGATACTCTAATATTGCAAAAGCCTAATTGCTTCTATTAAAAATAATGTTTTGGGAACTCCCTGGTGGTCCAGTGGTTAGGACTCCATTCTTCCACTGGAGGGGGACCAGGTTTGATCCCTGGTCAGGGAACTAAGAGCCTGCAAGCCACGTGGTGCGGCCAAAAAAAAAAAAAAAAAAAAAAAGTTTTGACAGAGCAATCTTTTCACAGTGCGCCCTTGGGAGACAAAAACTTGAAGCATCACACCTTGCAATCTGGAAATTTTGTCTTTTAAAAAAGACACTTCCAGATGAACTCTCTTCAACCTTGTTGGAAAGGCCCCTATCGAGTACTGCTAACCAACCCTTGTGCTGCCAAACTCCCAAGGAACAGACTCTTAGATTCACATGAGACACCTAAAGAAAGCACCAAACCCTGACTGGACCTGCACATAATCTGGTGACCTGAAAGAAAAGATTTCCTAGAATTGACGCAGATGACATCTGATGAAACAGTTTTCCCCAGATATCCAGAAAAGGCTTGTTGGAAGTTTGCTGCTAAACCTTTGATGATGACATAATGCTTCAGGTGATCTCCAATGTCTATGATATTGATAACATATGGACTTTAGACATAAAGTACCTTAGGGTTTTCCCTCCTACCCCTCCTTCCTTGTTACTCAAATGTGACCTTAATAGGTTTCTAATCTGTGCACTTTCCCTGCAATGTGAGATGCTACACCCAGCAAAAGTCCTTCATGATACTGAAGGACAAAAAGCTAAACTAGAAAACGTGACTCTTGATCAGCAATGCTTTCAGAGAAAGGTCTTGATCAAAAGGGGAAAATGTTAAAAATTAAAACACAGATATTTGAATTAAATACAGTTGGGAGTTTGGAAGGGGGAGATCTCATGTCCTGCGACCACAGCAGAGCCCAATAGGAAGAAGGAAAATATCTCTTCTTTCCTGAAAAAGACTCAGCCAATGAAAAGCCATACTCTTTATTTACCATAGCCCTCTCACCTTCCTTTTCCTCTCTATGAAAGCGTTATCCTTCCCTTGTGGGGGTGGGGTGGGGGAGGGGGAGACACCTGGGTGAAGCTCATCATGGTTGCAGACTCCAAACTGCAATTCTCTGACTGATCCCAAATAAACGCATCTTTGCTAGAGAAATATCTAGCAATCTATTTGTTTCAGGTCAACACTGGAAACAACCTAAATGCCTATTAACAGGAAAAAGGATAAATTATGGTATAGTCGTACAATGACTTATAATACAGCAGTAAAGCTGATTGAGCAACAGCTATACATAACAGTATGGATCAATCTTAGTAACATATTGTTGACTGGAAAAAAAGATAGCAAGTCCCATTTATAGTGAGATATCCTTTCTTATAAATTTCAAAAGTGGGTAAAATAAATTAAGTAATACATTGTTTTTGCATTTATGTCTGGTAATTATCTGGTAATTCTTTGTTTTTTAAAGCAAGGCATGATACACATAACATTCAGAAGAATGATTACCACTGGTATAGTGGGCAGGGGGACAGAATGGGGAGGAGTATAGGTAGATCTAAGGTACTAGCAGTTTTCTAGTTCTTGGGTTGGGTGGTGGGTTCATGGGTATTTATTACATTAATAAATAATAAAGAAAATGAGCCAACCATGAATCAACAATTACAGTGTGTCACAAACCAAGAATTATAAAAATACAATTCTCCCTTTCCTCAGATTAGGCCCTTAATAATCCCACTGCCTATGCAAGGCTCTATCACTGCAATTACTGTGTTGTAATTATTTATGCGTGTCTGTGTATCTCACTGAACCGACAACTCAGAGAGGATGTGTCTTCATTATCCTTATATCACCAGCATCCACCACAGTGTCTGGTTCATATAGTTTATTGAATTAACTAATCAATACAAAACTGATTATTCAGGAATTTCAAAGTAAAAACATCTCAAAGTATTAGCTATTATTTTATTTTGAAAATAGCATTTAATAGATGGGAAAAAAAAGACAATGAATCTGAAGGAAGTACATTTGACCTAAGAAAATAAAACCTAGATTCTTGACTTTACATTTTGATCCTTTTCTCTTGCCTGAGTCTTTACATTTTATTTTTAATACTTCATATTCTAGAAAATTCTGTTTCTAAAATGGTCAGCAAAATTTCTTAAGATGTCTCCAAGCTCAAATTAGAAAGTTACATCAATCAGAAAGAGTCTATAAGCCTTATTTTTTTAAAAAAGATATTGAACTGGCACATTTAGTAGTTAAAAAAACAACTAGGCCGAACTACAAAAAGACATTCTTAAATAGCACTAAAAATATAAAGTGAATTACTTTGCCTATTGTTTTCAACATGGTAAAAAAATCCTTTTATAAAACATATTTACATATAGCTAGAGCTGGAAATTCCCTGGCAGTCCAGTGCTTAGGACTCTGTGCCTCCAGTGCAGGGGGCATGTGTTCCATCCCTGGTCAAGGAACTAAGGTCCCCCATGCCAGGTGGTGTGGCCAAAAAACAACAACAACAAAACATATAGCTAGGGCCTCCCTGGTGGCGCAAGTGGTTAAGAGTCCGCCTGCCGATGCAGGGGATGCGGGTTCGTGCCCCGGTCTGGGAGGATCCCATATGCCGCGGAGCGGCTGGGCCCGTGAGCCATGGCCGCTGGGCCTGCGCATCCGGAGCCTGTGCTCCGCAACGGGAGAGGCCACGGCAGTGAGAGGCCCACATACCGCAAAAAGAAAAAAAAAAAAAACATATAGCTAGAGTGGTAAAATTAATCAATACTATTGATATTATTAAAATAGCTTGTAAAAGAACAAAATATTAGGGTAGAAAAAGATGGCTTAATCAAAGATTAAATCTTTCCATCTTAAAATAAGTTGAGTTTGCAGACTTCCCTGGTGGCACAGTGGTTAAGAATCTGCCTGCCAACGCAAGGGACACGGGTACAAGCCCTGGTCCGGGAACAACAAATCTCATGCGCCACAGCTACTGACTGAGCCTGCTGCGCTCTAGAGCCCACGAGCCACAGCTACTGAGCCTGCATGCCACAGCTACTGAAGTCCGCGTGCCTAGAGTCCATGCTCCACAACAAAAAGAAGCCACTGCAGCGAGAAGCCCACACGCCGCAAAGAAGAGCGGCCCCCACTGTCCGCAACTAGAGAAAAGCCCACGCGCAGCAACAAAGACCCAACGCAGCAAATAAATAAATAAATAAGTAAAAATAAGTTGAGTTTGCATTTATTTACAAAACTTGAGATTGACTTTTTCCATTCAAAGATCAAAATATTAGGTTTTTATAAGCATACGGATGCTATTCTCAATCCCTACCTCTTCCCCTGCCCCCTGCAACAGGAGAGTTTGTGTAATAAGTATTTTCTCTATTTTCAGAACAGCTATAAGACTTTGGGACGAGAACCAAGCTGCTATGGTATGTGTCAAAGAAACACTCCCTAGGCAAAAGATATTAAAACAAAAGAGTAAGTTAAATTCTACTTACTTATGCCTCACTGAATATGCTCATTTGAACTCTAGATACCAGTATACGTAGTTCAATTCTCTTAATTTATACTATATATACATTTTTCTCATATTAACATAGTGGTTTTTAGAAAGAGAACCTCATTTAGAGCTTAGAGTTTAAATCTCATTTAAATTTAAAGTTTGTGATTGTTCCGAGTTAAGCTCAAATTTACCTTTAAATTGTCAATAAAAAACAGTTTGTTGGATGAATCTATGAATAGAAACTTAGAAAAGATATGTTATTTGTGTTTCTAAAAATAATACTTTTGGGCTTCCCTGGTGGCACAGTGGTTGAGAGTCCGCCTGCTGATGCAGGGGATACGGGTTCGTGCCCCGGTCTGGGAAGATCCCACATGCCGCAGAGCGGCTGGGCCCATGAGCCATGGCCACTGAGCCTGCGCGTCCGGAGCCTGTGCTCCGCAACGGGAGAGGCCACAACAGTGAGAGGCCCGCGTCCCGCAAAATAAATAAATAAATGAACAAACAAACAAACAAATAAAAATAATACTTTTAAGTTCTTTAAAGCACTTGTTTATAGTAAAAGCCATGTTAGTGTTACTAAGTCATCTACTGTCACCAACAAGGTCTCTGGATTGGAATTTCAGTCATTTCAACACACACCTTTTACAAGTATCCGAAATAAGAGAGGTGGATGAGTTGCTAGAGAATCTTGCTGTTTCTAGTCCTTCTGTGTCTGGGTGGTGGTGGTGGGGGGGGGCAGATTGTATTCTTTGCCTCAAAATGTGTTAGTAAATAAAAATAAAGGATAGCAGGCCTGATGCTGCTACCTCTAAAGAGAACTTGACCTTTATGTAATGTTTCCTCCATTGTTCTGCCTGTCTGAGACACTGAACCCTGATGTACCTGCTTGCCTAGACGGTCTGTACAAATAATGTGATTCATGGTGAACACCTACTTTCCTTCAGGGTCTGGAATTTAGGGGGTTGTGGTTGGGTGCAGAGGGTGCCTATATGATCAGCCCCAATAAAACTGCTGGATTTCGAGTCTTAATTAAGCAGGCTTCTCTGGGCAGAAACACTACACAAGTGTTAACTGCATTTTATCGCTGGAAGAATGAGCACACTGTATGGACCACACTGGGTGGGAGAACGTTGGAAGCTTATGCTTGGATTCTTCCAGATTCCATCTGATGTGTTTTTCCCTTGTCATAATAAACTATAGCCATGATTTCATGTGACTCTTAGTTCTGTGAGTCTTTCTAGCAAGTCAACAAATGTGTGGGAATGTTGTCAGACTCCTAAAAAAGTAATTCATAGCTTTTCATTTATTTCAAATTTTAGGAAGCAGAGGAAGAATAAGCCAGATTATCTAAGGAAATATGAATAAAAATTTTGTTAGCTATAGTTTTAGATAAAAAGGTGTCTTCTTTGTCAACTTTTATTTATGTATTCATGTATGTAGTATGCTGGCCTTAAAGGTGCTTACATCTTACATAGGGAAACATATACACACATATACACAATAAAGTGTTACAGGTAGCATAACAGATACATATAGAGGCACACAGAAGATATGTTCAATCCTACTTGGGATTATGCAATGTATAGCCAGAAAAAATTTCAAAAAAGAGCAGCTTAAGATGCATGTTGAGGGGACTTCCCTGGTGGTCCAGTGGTTAAGAATCCGCCTTCCAATGCCAGGGACACAGATTGGATCCCTGGTTGGGGAACCAAGATCCCACATGCCACGGGGCAACTAAGCCTGCATGCCGCAACTAGAGAGCCTGCACGCCACAACTACTGAGCCCGCATGCTCTGGAGCCCAAGCGCCACAACTAGAGAGAAGCCCATGTGCAGCAACTAAGACACGACGCAGCCAAAAATCAATCAATCAATAAATATTTTTTAAAAAAAGATGCATGTTGAAAGTTGAGGTGGCCAAAATGATGATGATGGTGATGGTAATAGGAAGTCATTTCAGTTAGAGGGCACAGAGTAAGATATGGAGGCACAAGGTGTATTCAGAGACACTCCGAATATGGCTGATGTAGAGAGTATGAGCAATTCTTGGCAACAGCCATAACACAGAATGCCTTCCACTTCAACATTTTAGCTTTTCTTTAACTCATTTAGAGCGACATGGTACTTTTAGGTTGCAATCTTCACTGTAAAAGTAGAAATTGGCTTTGTGTGCTTAGGATGCAGGGTATAAATCAGAAAATCAAAAAGCCCTGAAACAAATTCCATTCTACTATAATTTAATTAGAAAGTGCTAATTACCAACAGACTAATTTGCAAAAAGTTACTCCAAATATACCTTAATGTTAAAAAAGTCTATAAACGCCAGCACAAAAGCAAAAACAATTTTGAGATGTTTATATGAGAATCCTTGTGAGAATGGGACGTAACCAGGGATTTCTATGTAGCTACAATATTTTTGGTTTATTTCATCATTTCTGTATTCCCCATGAGGAGCTCTACTAATTTTACATTTCTGATTGTTGTTATATGTTTTATATTCCACTTTGTTTTAGAAACATATGATAAATAACAGACATGTGCCACTAGAATTAGGTACAAGGTCGATTTTGTCAGTAACCCAGGTTTTGGGTAAATGAATAATGGAACTGAGGTTCACTTTAAAGTTACATTTAAAAATGTACCCCCTTGGGCTTCCCTGGTGGCGCAGTGGTTGAGAGTCCGCCTGCCGATGCAGGGGACACAGGTTCGTGCCCCGGTCCGGGAGAATCCCACATGCCGCGGAGCGGCTGGCCCCGTGAGCCATGGCCGCTGAGCCTGTGCGTCCGGAGCCTGTGCTCCGCAACGGGAGAGGCCACAACAGTGAGAGGCCCGCGTACAGAAAAAAAAAAAAAAAATGTACCCCCTTGTTAGTCTTCAAATTACAGAAGTGTTTGAGAGTTATGTATCACTTGACGTGTGATACTAAGTTACTAACCAATTTATGAGAAAACTGCTTTCTTTAAAAAAATCAGAATCTTAAAACTATGCACAGAATTAGACTCAAGTCCATTTTTTGTTACTGATCTCAAGGAAAAGGAGTATTTTTTAATAATACCAAAAAGTTGCTAATTGTTACCTCCAATCAAGGTTTAGAAAAACATAAGTTGCATTCTTCAACAAAATAGTCAAAGCAAGTAACTAATATTTAAAATACATCATTTCAGATTATAGTTACTTTATCATATGACACACTTGAAGTGAACATCAATTATATCTGCACACAGGAAATTTCTTTTCATTCTATTCCCATGCAGTGCATGCAGCTAAATATAGTTTGTGAAAAGCAACCCGCTTTATAATACTTAGCACTTAGAGTTCAGTTAAGTTCAAAGAAGCATTAACTGTTAATAGGAAAGGTGGTTAGCTGTGGAAAAAGAGGACCTGGCAAATTCATCATAAAGAAAAAGTAAAATAATGAAGGAACATTCTGAATTACCTCATTATTCTATCACCTATTGTTGTTCCTCTGATATTAAATCTAGTGAAGGGAACACAATAACTAAAGTCACTCACAAAGACTTCAAAGAACCAAATATTTAAAGCATTAAGGCCACCACTTTTACCATTAATCATCTAAATCTAAAATACTTTTGTTCCCCTTTGTGACTTAGGGTATTATGTGAGAATATGTCATTCAACTAAATGTGTATGAGCAAATTAAGGAAACAGACACACTCACTGAAGATAGATTAGAAGGAATACATTGCACTTAATCCCTTTTATCTTTTAAAAAAATTAGAACCTAACCCTGTTAGGTTCAGATTCATATTATCAATACCCTCAGCTGGAACACACTAGCTCCCCAGGGCTGAGTTGCTCTTTGGGAACTAAATAATTAAGCCCTGAGCTGACTCATTTGTCCTAACCTTAAGACTGTATAACCAGCAAGCAAAGAACAACAGAGCTTTTAACTCCCTAGGAGTTCAGTTCTTTATGATTACTTTTCCTCTGCAATTTTAATCAAGAATAAACTTGAATCACTAGAAATACTGAAAAAGTGATTATAATGATGACTAAATAGATGATAGCAAATTTACAGTATGCAAAGAATTTTGGCTTTAAGAATGAAGGCCATGTTCCATAGAGTCCAGAGTAGGTAAATGGAACCAAATTTCTATGCAAATAAATATTTTTTTAAAAAGTAACTAACAGGCAATATACGGTTAATATCTTTAATCTTTACATAAAAAATCTTTACAGTATCTTAATTGAGTCTATTAACTAAAAACTATTCAAGACTATGTGAGAACTTCTTCAGGAAGCTTACTTAGATATACTTGTCTTTTTTTTAGAGAGCAAAAAACCTCTTGGGTTTGGCAAGAGGAAGAACTATCAGCCAGGCCATCATTCTGTTTACTAGAAGATGGATTTGGCGCTGTGAAAACAGTTTACATGAAGACCATCTAAATAATAAACCTGACCAGTTTCCTTTCATTCCAAGGGCACCTATTTATGTTTCTAAATCCAATATATAAAATCACTAAGAGAAACACATACTACTTTCATTTATTGCTTTTTTTATACCATATGAGAAAGTATATGTTTGATTTGTTTCTTTCTTCAATTTAGTTTCCATTTAACGTTCTGTGTTCCTGCTGTAGACAAAGTTAAAGGGGACCAAACGTGGTTCATAGATTTCACTGTTTTAAACTTTGGTTATCTGTCAATAGAGGCATTTTACCATACACTATAGCTTGGTTTCTCTCTATAAGACTTATTTGCTATAAAGCAGGGATCAGCGAACTATGGCTCTTGGGGCAAATCTGGCCAGCTGCCTGTTATTCTAATGGCCCATAGAAGAATAACAGTTTTTACATCTGTAAATGGTTACATTTTTTAAATGATTATAGAAGTGCCTACATAACTGCCTCCATTTTGCCTCTTGGTCAACAAAGCCTAAAATATTTACTATCTGGCTTTTTAGGAAAAAGTCTGTTGACCTCTGCTATAGACAGTCCCAGTTATATTTATACCGAGACTAGCTATAGTTAATGAGCAGAGCATTCCATTTTAAAATACCTATGTTAGTTGTTAAGACCTTTATTTTCTAAGACATTTCCTTCTCATGCTTGTTCTCAGCTCAAAAATGAAAACCTGGCTCATATTTATTTAACCAAATTATAAGAATGCAAATCTTTATTAAAAAATCATAACTTTGCATTGCAAAGAACTGTTTTGATATTTTTGTTAAATGTGTTGAAAATGGCTTAGCTATAAACTTTTTAGGTTTCATTTAAAAAATTAAATATGTGGCAAAAAAATTACAAGATCCACTATGTAATTCTTCATACAAATTAAAGTACAGATCTAAGTATATACTCTTTTACCATTTTCAATTTTGGGACCAACTCTAGTCTAACCAAACTAATCTTGACTGGGTTTCTTAATGACCTTTAAGACATGCATCCTTTTAGTTGGGCATGTCATCCAAGTGTGAAATGTTTCCTTAGATTCTAAGAACCAAATGGTATTTTTACAGTAGAGCTTTGAAATTCTTTGTCCCTTTGGAAATAGAAATTCTCAAAATTCATATGCCTATTTATAAGCTGGTAAATTATTCTTTTCATGTTCTGAGGAAGCAAAATTTCTTAAACTTTCTCTCTTTAGAATAAAAGTCAACATACCCATTCCTCCAAATTTAGAAGTAAGATAAATGGGCAGTTTTCTGAAGGATGAACAGCCCTTAGAAAGGTACAGAAATGAAAAGTACATTTTATATAGGTAGTCCAAGATTTAATCAAGATGGTGCTCAGGAAGTTAGGAACTATCAAAATTATTTGGAAAAAAGTCAGAAGGAAGATTTTCCACCATTTACAAATTTTTGGTAAATAGCTAGGAAAGAATAATGCAAATTTCAAAGGAAAACTGATGTAATGTGAAACAGTCACTATAATCACTTTAGCATTACCTCAGTATGCACAACTTTGTGTGTGTGTACATATACACATATATACATATATAATATTGTATTTATTTCATATATTTATTAAAACTGTTTTCCATGTTCTTATAAATGGCTTGTGTATCTGTCTTCTCTTTTCAGTAAATTAACTTTCTCAATGGGAAGAATTTTATTATTCTTCTGTTACTACTACTATGTCCTATAGAATAAAACAAAATAATATATAGGACAAGCTAAGGTTAAATACCTAAACTGAGTGTACAGAACATTAATAATATTTAGTTTAAAAAACAAAAAAAGCAGGGAAGCAAATGTAGACCCAGAGGTGGTTTCAAACCTGGACCTAGCCATGAGAGCATGAATTCAAGAGCATGTGCGTGAAGTGGGGTCACTTCCAGGTTGTTGGCCCTGATCATCTCTCCTCTAAAAGAGTCTGTTAGTCTAGTTCAGCACCTGAGTTTTTTGGGTCAAGGAAGCTATCAGGTGCCAATTCTGTGGCAGATCCAAATCTCAGGAGAATCCCTAAAACATATAAATCATCTAAATATTATGAAAATGATAAGTAAGTGATAACACTCTGTAGAAAGATACTATCATTTCTAGTCAGATATCCAAAATAAGGACAATATGCTGCAAGACATTTTGCATTCTCTAGGACCCACTCTCCCCACAAATCCTCCTTTCTCATTCATGTTATACTACTGTGTAAAAAAAAAAAAATCTCCTTAGGTCTAGAATATACAAAATCCCTGCTTAGCACCTCAGTTTCCTCAGCTATAAAGCAGGCTAGGTAAAAGTGTATATAATTAGCCTAAATAGAAGATGCTAAATAATTATGATTTTTTGCAAGTGTCTAATATTTACCAAAAATATATGATTTCTTATTTAAACAAACAGACCTGGTAAGTGACATGGTGCATTTTACTAGAAGTTGATACTTAAGTTTTATTTTCCATTATGAACTTAGTATCATTTTAAGCTATGTAAGTACAGAAAAAAACCAAGGACATATGTTTGCTTACATCATTAGAAAGCCATAAATTTACGAACTTAAAATAATTATAGACTCTGGCTCTCCACCCGGGGTTTTAGAAACCATCAACTTGATTTTCAAATTGTGCTATGCTTGCCAACCTTATCTGCATACATCAAGAGGTAATAATATTGTAAGGGACTCCCTCTGGGTATGGAAAGAAATGAAACTAAGTTTTACTTGTCTAAAATATATACTAAGAATTTGAAGACTAATGTGTGGCAGGTAATGAGAAGATGTTTGATTAGTCTCTAAATACAAATATAAGCAAAGATTACTTCCTCTACATTTAAAAACAGGGTCACTGCAAAGTAAACATGTTGACCAAATATGACTAAATGAAGACACATATCTATCTTCATAGTTAAGAAAAGGCAGTTTCACTGAACTGCAAGCTACAATGTTCAGGAATTTTGCTTGTCCTCTGTTAGTCTTTACCCCTGTAGCAATTCTTACTGTAATTGCTTTTTAAAGTCTAAGTAGCTACATAGAATATCTTGGTTGTTTAATACACCTGTCATTTATTCAGTGCTTTCAATTTGAGACAAGTCCTTGGATTGATTGATTTTTTTCTAAATTCTGACAACAATTCTAGATAATCATAACCCCATTTTATAGATAAGGAAACTGAACCTTAAAGAGACACTAAGTAATCTGAATGATGAAGCAGCTAGTAAGTGGTAAAACCAGAATATAAGTCATTAGGCTCTTAATCATTATATAACATTGCCATTCTTTAATGGGAAATGAATCTTTTCACTTGACAGAAATGTCAGAATATTTTATAAATAGCAGAACATTGAGCATAAAAATACGTGATATGGGTTCTTCATGCTTGTGTAAGCTAGGATTTTAAAGATAAAATTTTATTCTCTGGAAGAAGACAGAACTTACAATGAGATATGATGGCACTGATTATAGAAATAGCTTTAGAGAAGTACGGAATGCAATATAGTTTAAAAGATTTACTTTATCTACTAAAAAATAAAATATATCCTTATGAACACATAATATGAAAAATGGAAAAGGTATATGAACGTATTAGCAATTTAATTCTCTACTGTAGTTATAATATTTGTTGGTGTGATTTTTCATTTTTGAAATTGAGTTACTAAGTTTAGTAGAAGTCAGAGAAAAACATACTGTTCTCAAAAAGAGAACTTTATCACACTACCTTAATCCAGGGTCAAGAGAGAAGCAGAAAAACTGAACATTAAAAAAACCCCAAAACTGATAAAGGCCAGGATGTCTACAGGGTAATCTGACAACTAAATATAACTAACTTCATAAATAACCTGTTGGTCATTCTCAACATTCCTTTCTCTTGATCTGTAAACTGAGGACCAAGCCTTAGTGCTGAAGATACAGAGCAATGAGACATTCTATTCTCCACAGTTTGCTCAAAGAATGTAATACATGAAATTAGTTATAATTTAGAAAATTCTATGAATTTATATGACTGAGACACCTTTAGAGGAAAAAACTGTCAAAAATGGAGAAACTCCTTTATGTGACTTCAAACAAAGGCTTGTGAATTATACTCTTTATAGTTCATGTTAATTAGAAATTTACCAACCTATCACCAGGTCCTGCTCGATACCTTGCACCTGGGATCAGCACTGGGTCATCATCACTGTCATCTGTGTCCTGGAGAGCAGAGTCCCTGGCCAGTGTTTCCTCATGAGCCAAAGGCCCAGTGGCTTCTGTTTGTGACTGAGGTTCGGGATTGCTGGTACCCTGACTGGTAGCACTTTCAGTGCTAGTTTGATGTGAAGTTCCTGGTTCCTTGCCTTTTTCAGACAAAGTGGATTCTTCTGGAACCCCACAAGGGCTATCAAGATTGAAGTCATTCCTTTCTCCTGAACCGGAATCCAATGGCTCAGAAGTAAACTGATCTGATTGTGCTGTCAGAAAATAAGTAGCAACAATTGGTCATGTTGGCAACACTAATTATTTAATCTAACTTCAGAGCTGACACAGACAATTTCCAATATAAAGTCTAATCCCCCTATATGAAGAACAAAATTCCACAACACATCTATTTGGAAATGGTCTCTAACTCTGGAGAGACGAATACAGATTAAGGCTTCTTATTTTCCTATATGAAGGAATTATCTAAAAAGAACAAGACAGCTCACCTATATCTATACTGTTCTGAACTGTGCTTTCTGCAGACGTACCTCCCTGAAGTGTTGTCACACCCTCTGATGATTCTTCAGGAGCTTCTGGGAATTCAACCAAATTATCATTAAATCCTAATTTTTTTTTTAGAAAAATAAACACCAATTTAATATTCAAGCTTTCCTATATGTAAGTAGTTCTTAACCCTTTTGGGGTCGTAGAAACTTTTGACACTCAGATAAAACCTCGCCCTGCCAGTGTAATGCAAATACTATGTATGTACCCACAAAACTGTAAAACGCTATCAGGAAGAGATGTGCAATTCTGCCCACTGCCTCTTCCTAAAGCCTATGTGTGGACCTTCATGAACTTTATGTGAAGAATCTCTGCTTTAGATTATCCCTCACAACTGACATTTCTCAATCTTGCTTTTCTTTCCTCTACACTTCAGAGAATCTAAACTTAAAACTGAGTATTTTTCTGCCCTTTTGTCATGCATTTGGTCTAATTTGAACTATCATGAACAAATAGTAAAGTTAGCCCCACCATAAATTCTGTTTGGCCATTGAAAATACTTATTTCTGGATTTAATTCCAAGACCCATGAAGGATAAGTCTTTTTTGTTCCTAATGGGACATTTGCTTACCAGACAGTCATCTTATACGTATTTTATTCTTGTTAGCTCTGTTATACTGAGGTATGTATTCATTTAATGAAAAACAATTCATTTATTCCTTCATTTATCAAGTATGTGCTGAAAATCTACTCTGTTCTAGGCTATACTAACACCTAAATTTCAGTTGATGATCACATAAAAATATTCTAGTAAAGGGTTCTAAAAACATACTCTAAATGGCACTTCTTGTATGAAACAGGATTTACTCATAACCTGTTTAAATTTTATCCCTTTTTTCCCTCCATAAACAACCTATACTCTGAAAAAATCAAGATAGGTACTCTGTATTTCACTGCTAGGTATAAAAACGGTAAAGATAATTCAAACCAACATTTATATCTAACGTACTGTCAGTACGATGACCATCTATCCTGGCCACTGCGTCCACAGAGGGGAACTGTGCTTTACTGTGACGCCCCATCTTAAATGTTTAAGGCCCTTATCTTTTGCATTTGTTATCTGTTTATCAACAGCAGTAACTGGACTATTGCGGCAAAAGTAACTGCTTAAAAACAAGAAACAAAACTGCAGCACTGAGGTATCAGAAAAATAGGCAAACATCCAACACTGGGTTTTGTCGTGACAAAAACAAAATTAACATCTTACTTGCTTCATTCTCTCCTCCTAATGGTTGCATGGAGCTCTGTGGGACCAAGGATTCCTCCTGATCCTCAGATTTGCAGTGGCTCCCATTTCCTCTAGAACTTGAGGCAGTACTGCTCCTACCATCAAGACAAGATAAGTGATTCCCACCAAGAAGTTAATAAACGTGAACTTTTAGGATAATTTTTATATTTCACAACTAGAGACGTTGATCAAAAAACTTGACTACAAATAAAATACAGGATTTATTATTTTAATAGTACTTGAAAAACATCACTTTAGAAAGTCTAGGTGGTTATTCTAATCCACTTTAATATTTAAAAAGAGATTTAAAAATATGAAAGGACCACTTCTTCACTGTTTTGATGCTTCTACAATCTGATATATATTTTAACAAGTCTCTCTATTGAATTTTAACTTAATTATATAATCTCTCTTCTTGTTCTCACTACAGATGGTTCACCACATTCAAATTCTTAATGATTTTACAGACTCTGATCATAGGTCCTTTTAGACTTTGTTGTTCTAGGCTACTTTTAAATTAACACTTGAAAAGAGGCCTGGAAATTTCTTTGGTCTTTGAACTGCCCTCTGTGGACCACTGCCAGTTCTAGATTGTTGTTCAGATATGGCAAGTGATTGAGCACCATGGTTTTGTAGAAGGATAATGTTTTCTCTTTTAGTTTTAATACCTACCTGATGATGATCCTAATTCTGTTAGAATTTTTAGCTAGAGCAGAATACCAGACCAATTTAAATAAATAATTTTCAATGAACATTCTGTGACAAATCATGACATATGTGTAAGAAGGGGACTGAGTGGGAAGGAAAATAGAGGAAAATGTATAACAATCTAAGATTAAAATTAAATTCACAGAAATGCAACAATTTCTTAAATATAGTATAGATGTGAACAAGAAAAAGAAACTGAACAGCTACAGTAACTTAAAAAACGTTAATTATAGACAAACAGCAGTGACTCAATAAACAATGCAAATTATCATGGAACTTTTGTCAAAATTTTATAAAAACGTTTTTAGGCTAATTGCAGAAGTCAATTTCATTTTTTTAAAAGGGCACCCATATAAAATATAGTTTTAAGAAAAATGTATATCTACATGGGTACATGAGCAGAGAAAAATGTCAGAAAGGATATTCACCAATGTTAAATGTCATCTCAGTAGGATTACTGTGATTTTTTTTCAATTTCTCTCTAGATTCTGATTCTTTTTTGAAATGAACACGTATTTCTTTTTAGCCAGAAAGAAATGCATAGCAATTTTGGTAAAGAGAAGCCAATGTGATATATAAATCTTTTTTTCCATTAAGAAAGCTATGATACAGGCTTAAATAAAATGCTCAATGTAGAATAGTTATGATAATTAAAACATTATGGCATTGATGTAGGAATACAGAGCCATTAGTGGAAAAGACAAAGTACTCAAGTAAATACATTTAGCATATGTTAATATGGCATTTAAAATCACAGATAAACGACTAGATTGCTCAATAAATGGTACTGGGACAAAGGAAAAGCCATGTAGAAAAATTGAGCTATAAGCTCTACATCATACTTTATGGTAAAATAAATTGTAAAAGGATTAAACATATATTTTTGATATAAAATCACAGAACTATAAGAGGAAAACAAGAAGAAACTTTTCCCCTAATCCCGGGAAGGACAAGGAGTATTAGCTCACAGGCTGAAACCATAAAGCGAAACTACCATAAGTAAACTGAAAGACAAACAACAAACTGGGAAAAATATCTGCAACAAATGAAAGACAAATGATATTACCCTCACTTAATTCTATAATATATAGCTCTTATAAATCAATAAGAAAAAGATAAACACCACAGTAAAAAACTGGGCAAAGGATTTGAAAGGCAATTTATAAAAGATGACAGTTGTAGCTAACAATTATTTAAAGCCTATCACGTGCTAAGTGCTATGTACTTTTTCTGCATGTTCTCATTAAATCTTCCCAACAAAGTCTGAAGTAGGTTCTATTAAACATGCCCTTTTTCAGATGAGAAACTGATACTTAGAGAGGTTCAACAGCTAGTCAGGTTCAGAGCCCACACTCTTGGTCAGTGTGCTCTATTGCCTTACCTGGATCAAAGAAAGTAAAATAAAAGCAAGACACCATGCTGGCATAGATGAAAAAGACTGCATACTCTTTTGAATTTCTTTTTTACAATGAATACAGAATACTTTCATAATCAGAAAAAAGCTAATTACTTTTTTGATAAAGAAATAAGAGAATATAATTCATGGTCAGTTTTTAAAGAAGGAAAAGTAGCATTCAAAAGAAGAGTGGGACTAAAGATGTTTGGTTAAAAAATGTTCAGATGAGATTGTAAGATATCAGTCCCTTCTGTACAGAAACATGAGAATAGAAAAGACTTAAGAATAACTATGATAATCTTCTGTGATCTTAAATCATGTACTAAGAAAAAGGGCCATAGATATCATTATTTTAAAAAGTTGAGGTCAAACACTAGAGTTCCTAAGGAAATTCTATTAACTGTACCTTCAAATATATATATAGAATCCAATCTCTTCTGACTACCTCCACTGCTCCTATCCTGGTCCAAGACACCACTACCTCTCACCTTGCTTACTGCCAAAGCCTTTTAACTGGTCTCCCAGCTTCTACCTAAGGCCTGTTCTCTACACAGCAACCAAAGATATGCTTATCCTTTTAAAGACCCTTCTCACTTACCTGGCTGACGTTATCTGCTACTACTCTCTCCTTTGATCACTCTACTCCAGCTACACTGGTTTTTTTTTTTAAAGATCCTTCAACATACTAAGACTGCTCCTGCTTCAGAGCCATTGTACTGGCTTTCTCTCTGCCTAGAATGCTCTTCCCCCAGATATATGCATGGCTCACTCCTTCTTACCCTTCAAATTGTCCAAATGTCATCTTCTCAATGATGCCTACCCTTTCCCTAGGTCTCCCAAACATCTTTACCTGTCTTCTTTTCTTTCATAGCACTTAATACTATCAAACATATTATACAATTCACTTATTATGTTTATTGTCTGCCTCCCATACCTAGAATGTAAGCTCCAATAGGGCAGAGATATGTTTGTCTATTTTTTTCATTGATGCATTCCCAGTGTCTAGAACAGTCTTTGGAATGTAGAAAGGTATTCAATAATATGTGAAAATCCTATTTAATCCAAGAGTTTAATATTTAAAAACACACAGAAACACAAATGGAAACCAGTGAATTGGAATAAATATTATCATATATCAACATATAATTAATTATATATTAATAAACAATATATAACTATATTATATATTATTTATATGCAATATTATATATTATACTAATATAATATATAATAATATACAATTAAATATGTTAATATAATAATATATTAATCATATAGGATAATTAATATATTGGTTATTAAATGACTAATATAATCACCCTGTATTAATCACATATAATTATATTAATATATAATTAATTATATATTAAGAAAGATTGTATTATCTATATATTAATTTATATAATAAGAGTAATAAATTCAAATACAAAATTTTGGGTGCTGTCTCTCACACACAAGGCAATGGGACAGTGGCAAAGAATTCAAGAAGCTCACATAACTAGATTTTTTTTAAATGTAAGATTTAACTAGATTAAATGAGCAATAAATATAATCAGAAATGTCATTAAAAAGAATCTATACAACTATTAAATAAAGTTCAAACTCACCAGTAATAAATTAAATACAAATAAAAATTATTTAAAAATCAAATATATGTTACAAATAAATGAATATATTGAACATTGGTCTGGAGACAGCAAGACATGTACTTTCATATGCTGCTGGGAGAAATGTAATAACAGATTATCCTTTTGAAAATAATTCTGTAATATCTTTCAATCTAGATATAGTTTATTTCTGGAAAAATATCCTAAATCAATAACCTTAAAGGTAGGAAAAAGCTTGTAAACAAGGATATTCATTATAGTTTTATTTGGTAAAAATAAATAAATTCACTGCCTAATTAAAGGGAAATGGTTAAGTAAAACTATGGTACATCCACTTGATGGAATCTATTATACAGCTGATAAAATACTACTTATGAAAACTAAGTAGTATTGTGGGAATATTTCCTATAAAGTTAACTCAAATAAATGCAGGGGAGAACTGAATATATTAGGTATGATTAAAATCATATTTTAAAACTCAAACCAAAAATACATACATATATATACACATACACATACCTTTTACATAGGACCAAGACTGCAAAAAGCTCCAAAATGTTAGGTTTATTAATTTTTGCACTGGTGGTCTATTGGTGATTGATTATTTTTATCTTTTGCATTTTCTATCAGAAGAAATATCCCAGGACCAGCAATATTAGCATCACCTGGGAAGTTTTTAGAAATGCAAATTCTCTGACTCCATCTCAAACGCTGCGAGTGGGGTCTAGTAAGCTGTGTTTTAACAAGCTCTCCAAGTGATCCTGAAGCACACTAAAGTTTGAGAACCAATATATTATTGCAAAACAAAGATGATGAAGTGCTAAAAATAATATCTAATACAATCCTACAAAATGGCTAAGAACATCTTCACAAAAATATTAACTTACCATTCATCTGTAAAGTTCAGTTTTATTGTGCTTGTAGTTGTTCCTTCTGTGCTGTAGTGCAAACTTAAAACTGGTTCACCTGTCCCTGGTTTGGGGCTCAGCTTTTCATTATTGTTATCTGAAAATTGTGTTTAAAACATTTGAAAAAGGTCTCTGAAACCAATAAAAAGATGACATTTCCTAAAATTTATAAAACTTAAATTAGGTTGTCCTTGTCATAACTCTTTCTCACATCTGTATGGTTCTCACTTAAAGTTCAAAGCAAGTGTTATAGAAACACTCTATATTTCAAAAGTGGCATTGCATCATTTTCTAGCTTTGTGTACATGACTCCCTTTGATTCAGATGAAAATCACACACATTTGAGAACCATATTTAGTTTTTAGGGAATCAAAGAATATTAACATGCAATGACATACTTTATAAACTTGGTACTTTTATTTAATGGAACTCTCAGGATCTTTTTCTTCAGTTGCTAGAGCATCAAGAATAACTATCATTGGCTCCTTCAGAAACACTGAGAAGTAAGATGCAAGGGCTCCAAAAGAAGTTGTTTAGTAAAAACTTTGCTGCAATTAAATGCTATCAAATTCTTTCTGTTCTTCCAAATTCATAGACTTATAATCTAGGGAGGGATTACAGCCTGTACACTATTGGGAAGGAGGCGGGAGAAGATACTTTATTGTGCTCTGTTATTTTCTAAACCTCTATGTTATAAGATCATACATTTCGGTATAATTCCATCCTCTTCTGCTGACTAATCTTGCAAGAACTTTGTTTTCTAAATTATGGAAAGGCAATTCTACCTTATGAGTCTACAGGTGATAATCATAATATACATCCATCTCAACATACAAAATCTTTGTAAAATGGTAAATAAAAATCAAGAAACTCTACAGAAATGGATACAAACCACTTTGAAGTCACCTCTCCCCTCCCCCGCAAAAGGAGTACATGGATATTCAAAGACAAATTTGAACAGGGCTTTAAATTTTTTTTCTTTTTATGATGAATAACAGCTTGGGGGAACATTAAAATATATAGGGAATAAAAACTGCTATATAATCAAACATGTAACATTTCTGCCAGTCGCTTGCAGAAAGGAAACGCTTCTGTGTCATAATTGTTTTCTCGATACAAGAAACTCTTCTGTGTCCTGTTTTCTTGATACAAGTTCAAGGACTTGATATAACAGTACTAAAAATAAGCTTTCTGTCTTGAAAACAGTATCAACAAAAGCATTAACAACTTAAAGAAATCAAAATTACTTAGGATTTTTGGTTATTAGGTCCACTTTATATTGCAATGAAGGACATATCTTTTTGCATTCCTCTTGAAGACGGTGGAGCACTTACTAAAAGAGAATCTGAAACTCTGCTCTAGCTTTTATCCTGTGAGAGGACAATTAACAAGACTTAAAAATACAGAACTGTAGCAGAAAGGAAAAAGGATTCTCCCCAAGAGATGAGAAGCCAAGCTGATAAAACTCAGGATTATCAATTCTTATGTCTTCACTTCTAACTCCTGAGAAATCCTCTCCTATAACATTAATTGCTATTTGAAAATAAAAGTATGAATCAATTATAAAGCTGGCCTACCAAATGATAAATTCACTTTGTTTCTGTACTACTTTTCTTATGATTATGTCCTTGATATAAACAGCTGCTGGAAAAAAAATTAACAATCCATTACGACTTTCAAAGATTCAATATTACATTCAATGTTTTAGAGGACGTATTTTACCAAATGGCATTCTGATAAAATAACCGAATTAACATATCTTTAACTTACATAAAACTATCAAGAACGGGACTTTTTTTTTTTTTTGCCGCGCCGCATGATTTGTGGGATCTTAGTTCCCCAACCGGGGACTGAACCTGATCCCTCGGCAGTGAATGCCAAAGTCCTAACCACTCGACCACCAAGGAATTCCTGAACGGGACTTTTAAAATATCTGGCCTATCCTTGACAATCTTTGAAAAATTTGCTGTCAGTCATTTGTCCACATACAGTTTTCCCTTATTCTTTAGTTATGTTGCTAAAATTTCGGTCCCACTGCTGCCAAAACCACAGTCATCCTTAGGGATCTGGAATTGGTGAAGATAGCTGAAAGACTGAATGAATGATCAAGGAAACTAAGAGGTAGAGCTGGGGCTACTTCTTTCATTATCTCTCACAACATTTTGTAAAGTGCTTTGCTATTATTTTTCTTTTAAAGTAGAGAAGAAATGGTGGGGGGGAAAGCAGGTGTGAGAGAATTGTAGGATTAAATTTCATAGATCTACCTTGGTTATGGGAGCATAAGTTTTAAGAAGCCGTTTAACAGCTGAAACTAACAAACACAACACTGTATATCAACTATAGTCCAACAAAAATTTTAAAAAAGAAGCCATTTAAATGCTGTATCAAAACTTCCTTTTTGAGTAAAATTAGAGGCAGCTATAGATATTTGCATGCTATGACTAAAGGAATATAGTAGACAAATAGCTAGCTGTTAAGAGGTCAAAGTGGTGTAGAAAATACCTACCAGCCTCCAAGAGCACCCCCAACCTCCAAAAGCAAGAAGCTTCCCGAGATGATCAATGTTAATTCAAACCTTCTTCCTAGGTTATCTACTACCAAGTTATTATTTAATCTCTCTGGAATATAGTAAAAATCATGTAAAGCACAGTAGTAGTACTCATTTAATTTATAAAATGACTATAGTTGACAGAATTTGTTCATTTAAGTTGTCAATGAAGTCATCAGCCTGGAGTAAAATTGGCCCATCACATTATTTCTGTTAGCTACAAATACTTCAGACTCCTAGTCTAGTTATCTCCTTGTAGACTGCATATAAATAATGTCTCTGGCAGAAACACTATGCAGTGTAGAACGTGGTTTCTTCAACTGAGGCATTAATGGAAGTATATATCCGAGGTTTAAAAATCCATTTCCTAGCCTTGTTCCATTCTACTCTTCCTAGTTTAATATTCTCTTCTTGATCATATACAACCTATCAAATTGAATTTTCTCGGAAATGTAGATCACTGGTTTACTAGTAAATTAATTAACAAATTGTTTCTGATAAAGTGCATATTTTAAGCTAAAAAGGTCTACAAAAAAATCTACTTTAAAGAACTAAAAAATAAATTTATTATTACTTTATTTGAAGAAATATTTGTAACCATTTTAATTTTCCATAACTTGCTCTGTGTGTTAAAAGTTGAATTAGCAAACACATTCTAAAAACTGTATTATTCAAAGCCTTACTTATATAATGCACAGAAATATATTAATATTACTGAAATATTTTGCTTAACAAGTAGAGATTTTAATTTAACAGCCTTAGGGTTTAGAACTTCACCAAACCCAATGACTTTATGTAGAATGCACCATCATAACAGTAACTAAAATTTCTTGAACATTACTATGTCCCAGGATATATATGTATCCTTTGTTAAATCTCTGTATCACATATTTTAATCTCCATTTTATAGATGATGAAACTGATGATAATGAGCTAGATTCTTTTTGTCTAGTAACCTAAGTTTCTTTCTATATGAAGTTCCTACTTACTATACTGTCCTGGAAATAATTTGAATACTCAGTAGAAAATAAGATTCCTTAAATAAATATTTTAATTAAGAAATATCAACTGCTGGTATTGTTATTTCTCAGAAGTGATGTATAATTCATATCAGCAACTTTAACTGATAAAAGTTCTGGTAGTCCAAACTGTCACTTTGGTATCAGAGTATTGGAAAACTACACTGTATCTTTTCCAGGGCACTGAAAGACTGAACTATTTCTTCTCACTCTAAAAACATTATAGGAGAATAAAATTAATTGTGGTGCACTCAGCACAAGGACAGTGTAGTGGGGGGAAAAATCACTTTTAACTTGTTCAACACTGCTAAGATGGCCATATATATTGCTTTGTAGTTTAATTATTAAAAACAAATAATGATGTTAGTAGCTTAGAGCGGTCTCTATCCAGGCAAACGACCACCCATTAAAATACATGCTTTAGGGCTTCCCTGGTGGTGCAGTGGTTGAGTCCGCCTGCCGATGCAGGGGACACAGGTTCGTGCTCCGGTCCGGGAAGATCCCACATGCCGCGGAGCGGCTGGGCCCGTGAGCCATGGCCGCTGGGCCTGCGCGTCCGGAGCCTGTGCTCCGCAACGGGAGAGGCCACAACAGTGAGAGGCCCGCGTATCGCAAAAAAAAAAAAAATACATGCTTTAGCAAGCACAGTCATAACCACATAAAAATCAAGACAATATACTGTAAAAGACTTCATTTTTTGGAGTTAGAAGTGAATAGTCAGTAACATGAGATTCTGGGAAGCAAATTTAAGAGATCCTTTCCCAAAAGAGCCCTTTCAGATTAATGCGTTGGCTCAGAAAAAAATCTCAGAATGTGCTGGAATACAGTTTGAAAGCAACTTCTTTGAACTTTAATTAGGTATCTTTCAAGCTTTGATTCACAATAAGAACCACAAATAAACTTTTTTTTGGTTAACACACGTTTTCAAACCATTCAATCTGTGCATTTCAACTATGAAATTAATCATTTGTGGTTCTAAAAAAACATGCTGAAAGTAGTGTAAAATATGCTATCTTGGTAACTAGGTTTGTATATCATCTAAATATTGATATGGATATTTGGTCTTTTAGCTAAGATAGCCCTGGAGACCCATCCTATGTGTAAATTTAAACAAAGTTATCAAAATGATGATAATTAAGTAGCATATGGCCACAATAATTTGTTTAGAACCACTATGCCCAACATTTTCTCTGCTGCTGGGTCACTATTCTAACTGTACAATCATCCATTAAGCACCTACAGTAGCTTAGATATCCTGTGGATCATATAGAAATAATATATTCTTTGCCTCAGGGATTTTCTATTGCACAATGAACTTGTCAATATTTTTCCTTCTATTTTGACAAATGTTTAAAATAAAAATCAATCTAAAAGGAAACAAGGGCTTCCCTGGTGGCGCAGTGGTTGAGAGTCCGCCTGCCGATGCAGGGGACACGGGTTCGTGCCCCAGTCTGGGAAGATCCCACGTGCCGCGGAGCGGCTAGGCCCGTGAGCCATGGCCGCTGAGTCTGCGCGTCCGGAGGCCGTGCCCCGCAACGGGAGAGGCCACAACAGTGAGAGGCCCGCATACCGCAAAAAAAAAAAAAAAAAAAAAAAGGAAACAAAATGTATGATGAAATCCTCTGAAAAAACACTGACATAGCAATGATAAAGCTCAACTATCTCCCCAAATTTTGCACCCCAACTTGCTTGGCATACATAGAAGAAAAGGCAAATTTCTCAAGTATAATTTCTAGGCCAATGCAAAATTTCCAGTTTTATAGGTCAGGAACCTGTAACTTTTCTGCATACCTCAGACTACTGGATATCCAGGTCTTCCAGTCATTTGTATAAGGAAGCATATTCTGATTCAAAGTGCAGAAACTGTTTCTAGGAGTAGATTCTAAACAGAGAACTCTTATCCACCACATAGGTGACTGTGAGGCAAGGCTTTTATTCTAAAATTGAGTGTTCTCACTAGTGCAATCTGACTTTATACAGAAATTAACTATTTTATGAAAGCCAAAAATGAAGTGCAACTTTAATACTGATATTTCCTAGGAAATCTCCCCTATGTAATCTTTTGGAAATAATATCCTAGTCAAATTTTCTTCCTGACAATCAAAACTCAACCTGTGTATCAATGACAATAACTTTAATCCAATACCTTTTTTCATGACATAACACAGCAATGTGAATTGAACTTAAACATGGGGTTGGGATAGATACAGAATCAGACTGTGCCTGGTTCCATTTTCCCTCTAATATTTAAAATTTATGGATTGAAATGTAGTAGTCATTTTACCTATGCTACCTAGGCTTTCTTTCCCTGTACTTCAGAACTGTTAGTCTTATACCCCTCTGTTCATAACAGTCTTCTATTCCTAGTTCACTTTCAGTTTGGAGGGAGAACAGATAGAAAGAAAATAAGTAAAAATGCGTACCCCATGTGGCACATAAACCCTGCCAAAATTCTCATTCAAGATTTTTCTTTTTATGACTGTTTCCTCACCTATATTCTCTATTAAAAAATCAAACCTGTCATACTCTGATTGAATAGATTACTTAACATGATAAAATGTGACTTCCAGATGAAAATGAACAAATGAGGTAGACAGCTTAGGAGAACACTCTCTTTAACCACTTTCCCCTCTAGCTACTGTCCTCCTTGCTTATCGTTTTGAAGTACTTTTCTTAATTCTCATCTCCACTGAGAAGTACTTTTCATCTTCTCCTACTCTACTCTGGCCTCTATCAGCCAGGTGAAACTGCTCTCACTAACGAGATTGATCCACCTCCGTGTTGATTAATCTAGTAGAGAATTTTTAGAACCCATTTATACTTGACCTCTCAGCAGCAAATAGACAACTCTCTTGTATTTGAAAATTTCTCTTCTTTTGATCTCATGACATCGCACTGTTCTACTTTACCTATTACCTCTCAGTGTGGTTGTTACTTCTCCATCTCCTTTATCAGCTCTCCTCTAGCAAAATATTTAATTCTGGAATTTTTTCTGATTTTTTGGAGATGTTTTAGATGTCCCACTTTTTGCTTTCATCCTAGATGACTGCATCTACTTTAATACCTTCAATTATCATCTACATGGGGAAAATTCTCCAATTTACTTCTCTAGCTCTGCCATCTTTGCTGAACGCCACAACGATACAATCAACTGCCCAACAGACTTTCCTACTTGAATGCCTCACACAGATAACTCAAATTCAACATATTCAAACTAAGTTTGTGATCTCCACCTCCTTCTATATATCCTCTCCCATATATTCTTCCTTTTCCAGGGTCACCTATTTCAGGAAGTAGCCAATCAATTGTACTCAGTCAAAACTTGGGAGTTACCCTTGCAGCCCTAGAAATGTCACCTCCTAGTCTCTATTATTACCTTTCCCAAACCACCACAAATAAATGTATAATCTAAGTCAAAGCACTGCATTTACTGTATAAAAACAGATTTAAGACACACCCTGACCCTGCTCCCTCCAAGCAGATTGCCATTGCTAAACCACTCCCACATAGAAATTCTGGAGTTGTTACTGCAATTTATACTCTGGACTCCTCCTCAATCCTTTGTCTCGTTCATCAAATCCCATATACTCTACATTTGAAATATTTCATGAATCTCTTCACACCTCTACCTTACTTCTATCATCAGGTCAAAATCCTTATTACCGGAAGAACCTCCTAAGTGATTTATTAGTCTCTAATCAATTTTTCGTACTCTATTCAGAACAAACCAGATCAGGCCATGTTCCCTATTTTAAATCCTTCATTAGCTTCCTAGTAAATTAAAATCTAAAACCATAAAAAAGTCTAAAAGGTCCTTCTCAATCTGGACTCTACCTATCTCTTGAAGCCAGAGCAAACGCCAGCCATACTGGGACTCTTCTAGTCATTCTAATGTGATTATCTCAGAGCCTCTGCACATGCTATTCACGATTCCCTTTCCTCCCTCTCCTTGACCTAACTTACTCATACTCATCTTTCAGATTGCAGCTAAAACGTCTCATCCTCGAGAATGCCTTATTTGGCCCCCTACCAGAAGAGACAGACTCATTCATATGCTCCCCATTGAACCTTACTTCCTCTTTTGTAACACTTAGGACACTTGTATTTATTTTTCTCATCATCTGTCTTTACTGTTAGATGAAGCAAAGGATAGTGGTTATGATCACAAACACTGGAACCAGGCTGCTTGGATTTGAATCACATCTCTAACACAGACACACGGTGTGTGAGCTTGGACAAGTTTCTTAACCTCTCTTTACCTCAGTTTCCTCATATGAAAATGGGGATAATAATGGTACCTGCTGTATACGGCTTTGGTGAGGATTAAGTAAATAAATATATAAAAATTGCTCAAAGTAATGTTTAGCACAGAGAAAATGTAATGTAAGTGTCTATGTTGTTATTATTATGGTTAATCAACTCTATTACTATTATTATCATTATTATTATTATTAATCAACTCTGTTCCAAGCACAGGGAGCATTAGCTTTATTCATTCATGCAAACTGGTGCCAAGCCCAGTATTTGCCACAAGGTAACAGGCATTTAATATGAGTTGAATTAATGAAACAGATATACAAATATGGCTCTACCACTTATTTCACTTGTCTTTACATATTTCTTAGAGTCTTGGTTTCTTCACCAGTAAAGTGAGGATCACATTAGTATTCACCTCATTAAATTACAACAAATGAGATAATACATACAAAATTCTTAACACAGTGCCAGTTACATATTTAAAACTCAATAAATATCAGTTATTTTCATCATAGACAATTCTGAGTTAGAAAACAATTTAACTAGAGATATAGATATTGATTTGGTTAGCAGGAGAGTGTAACAAGTAAGCATATGCAATAAAAATTAAATAGTGTTTAACTTCCAAAAGATGAAATATTATCACTAATTTTAAGAATCTAGACTAGTAGTTGGGGAAAAGGGGATTAGCTACTTCATTCTAAGCAACTAAGTGATAACTAGTTCTAAGGAATATAAAAAAAAATCTAAATGAAGTCTGATTTCACTAACTTTATTTTCTAGAATTTAAAATACAACATATACAGAGGTAGTCCAGTGTGATGAATACTGAACTTACATGTCCCACTAATACAGCAGTCTTCAATCATTAGATATTTATTTAATAAAAATTAGAGTTATCAAAGTACATTTAATGGCAACTTAGAATATTGCTTGGTGTACTATTATCAAGATGATATTATTAAAATAAAATTTCAACTTGGTGACAGTCTATAATCTTAAGGGAATAATACTTAATGCAAGACAGGTCCAGTTTTTCCATTCCCAATCTACCCTAGTAGATTTAGTAAAATCTGTTTCACTGCTTTCTGGTCATCCACAAGTCTTCTTCTGTAAGTAAGCATTTTATTAATGTCAAAAGAAGTCTGCTTATATAAAATAATGGATAATTAGCATTTATGTTTCTAACGCCTACAAATTAGCATTTTTATTCCTTTAAATCTAGAGTAGAAAATGAGTGTCTGACAGATGCACAATTGCCTATAGGTGTAAGTTTCAAACTTGATGGCATTATCAACTTCCCCTTAATGATTATCACTGTAAAATGAATATAAAGCAACTTTATAAAAGAAGGGGGAATTTCTGGCCTAAATATTTTTAACAGGAAAAATTTGTTAGTTTTAGTAAGAGGCAAGAGAAATATGTCTGAAGAGGATTTCCCCCCTTAAAATATAGTAGTTATAACAGAGATATAAATAAAAGGAAAATCAAAATTACTCATTAAAATATATTGTTCAAACTAAACAAAATGCATGACAGATATAACTGTGCTTATTCAAATACTTTCTAATTAGCACAGAAGGGTTGTCAATGTGTGTACCCACAGCCCTAAATTTGGAGAGTAGTGCAAAGTATTTTATCACAGGATAAAAACAATGTGCATGCTGTACACTTATTTCCCTATCATTTATTTCTTTAAAAACTATTTTGATAAAAGAAAATAAAAACTATTGAGGCAACCAGGCAGCTGCATTTATGGCCTTATGGTTTACATTAAATGTATTAGACAAAGCGTGGTGCTTTTTTAAAAAATTCAAGATAAATAAGCAAAAACACTGTTTACAATCAACCAGTTCAATAATGTGTATATAATTGTTGAAAGAAAAGAAATCTTTTCAATGAAACAAGTCAATTACAATTTTAAAAATTTTATTAGTAACATTTTTAGCCTAGTAATCCCTCAAAATAAAGAAAATCTAGGACTTCCCTGGTGGCGCAGTGGCTAAGAATCCGCCTGCCAATGCAGGGGACAGGTTCTATCCCTGGTCCAGGAAGATCCCACATGCCACGGAGCAACTAAGCCTGTGCGCCACAACTACTGAGCCTGTGCTCTAGAGCGCAAGAGCCACAGCTACTGAGCCTGCGAGCCACAACTACTGAAGCCCGCTCGCCTAGAGCCCGTGCTCCGCAAAAGAGAAGCCACCGCACCGCAACGAAAAGCAGATCCCACTCGCCGCAACTAGAGAAAATCACGCACGCAGCAACGAAGACCCAACACAGCCAAAAAATAAATCAAAAAAAAAAAAAAAAAAAGAAAGAAAGAAAATCTATGAACTACTATGGGAAATTAAATTAAGCAACATGTAAAAGCACCTGGACACCTGGAAGATGAATACTGTCAGGTAAGTATAAAACTGAATTATCAATTAAAAAATATATTAATGTCTTTTAAAAGTATGAAAAAGACATTTAAAATATGCTTAAAATAATCATTAGAGATATATTCAGGAAAAAACTTATTAAATGTACTATTTTTTCCATTCTACAGGGTAAAATAGAGAACAAGGGTCTTGACAAAGATTAAAACTTGAAATAATAGACTATCTGGGGACATCAACTATTCACTATACCTTTAACCTCCTACAAAGATTCTTTCTTATTTTATAAACATGCTCAGTTTTGAAATTGTAACTCCCTCCCAGACATTACCTTTTCTCTATCTTTTCATTCTTAATTGAGCTTATTGAAAGTCATCTACATACCAATGTGTCCACTTTAAAAAAAAAAATCTTTCTCCTCAAACCACTGAGTGCTATGTGGCTTCTGCCTCCACAGGTAACTGCAGTGCCGAAGCAGTCAGTAACCCACATAGGGCCAAATTCAAAAACATTTCTCTGTCCTTTCACTGCTTCACAACGCACTACTGACCAGTTTCCCCTTGAACTTTTCTCTTCTCCTGACTTTGGTTATGGCATTCTTTCTGCCCTATTTCTCTGACCGTTCCTTTTCTGTCTCCTTAGCTGGATACTTTTCTCTGCTTGCCCCTTGTGGCACAGACTTTCCACTTTTCACTTTATCCTCTTTTCCTAGACAATTTTATCTACTTTCGTGATTTCAACTGTTATCTGTAAATTGACGATTCCTAATTTTTATCTCCATCTCAGGCTTCTCTGGTGACTTCCAGAAACATATCAGATCTCCATCCAACTGTCTATGATATTTCACCATTTGGATGTCCAAAGGTACTTCAGACTCAACATATCAAGAAAATCGCATGCACCTTTCCCCCCCTATAACTGGCTGTTTCTCCTGAAATCCCTATCTTGGTTCAGTATTACTACCTATCACCCTATCAAGACACCTGGATACCATTCTCTCATTTTTAATAACCAATCAGTCTCAAAGTCCCATCAATTCTAGCTCTTAAATATTTTTAAAAATCTGTCTATTCTTCTCATTTCCCACTGCTATCACCTTAGATTGGACCCCTCATCATCTCTCACCTGGCCTATTGCAATAGCCTTTTATGTAGTCTTGCTGTTTTCAATTTTATTCCCTTCCAATCAGGCATCTATAAACCTGCCAAAATGATCTAAGACATAAATCTGGTCATGTTTCTCCCAAGCTGGAATAATTTCTATAGCATCCCACTGCTTAAAGAATTGATTTACTCATTCATTCAACAAATATTTACTGTTTAATGAAAACAGATATGATGTTAGGCACTGAGTATATTATAGTGAATGAAAACATTTAGAGAATACAGAGAAAGATAGGCAGTTAAACAAACAATCCCTTAAATAAATGTATGATTACAAATTTTGACAAATGCAATGAAGGAATATAGCAGGTCACAAAGAGAAAAAGAGGGGAGAACTATTTCAGATTAGAATGTCATATTACTTTTGGGAAAGTAATATCTAAGTGAGTTTTGATGAGTAGAAGTTGCTAAAGGGAAAAGCATTTTTGGTAGAGGGAACACCATACACAAGAGATTTGAGAGGGAAACGAGCTTAGAGTGTTAGAAAAATTGAAAGAAGGCTTAATTGGCAAAAGCTTAGTGAGTGAGGGAAGGGGCCAGGTCATGTACAGCTCTGCAATCCAAGTGGTATGGATTTAGATTGCCTAAGGGCAAATGGACACAGTTTAAAAGTTTTAGGCAGATGAAAGACATGATTAGATGTACATTTTTAAAAGTTCACTCTGGCTGTTGGTAGAGAAGAGATACAGCCTGAGTGGATGTGAGGAAACCAGTTAAGAGGTTACTGCATTAGTCCAGGTGAGAAAGACAGTTGTGGGAAGTTTCTGTTAACTTGTATAGTAGAGGTTATCTTTAGGTAATACAAGCCTATAATGTAGAAGTCCCCAGTACTTTAAAAGATGTCATCCTGCTGGACAAAAAGGCATGTAAAAGCTCAGGATTTAATTCATTTGGATATACTGTCATTAGAACATTTCTGCTCAGAGAACTTATTGCAAAGCTACATTGATGACGGTCTATCATCATGCAGCTTCTGCCAAACCTATGCAATATCTGACCTTTTATATAACATCTCTACTCATATGACTAAAAGGCATATCATACTTTACATGGCCAAAAAAAATAAAGAACCTTTTGATTTCTGCCTCCGAACTAGTTTACCCTAGTAAATGGCACCATCATTTACCCAGGCACTGATGGCAAATATATGGGAGTAATCCTTTATTCTCATCCCTTTCTGTCATATGCCATAACATATGTACATTAATTATCAACTTAAATATAATATTCAATATAATTCTATGGAAATTATTCTGTAAGATTAAATAAAATATGAATTTGGCTACAAACTCTCTGGTAGTATTTACATTCATATAGCCTTACCAAAAACAGATTATTTCATTAGAGGGCAGTTTTAAACAGTAGTAAAATATATTATAATATAATGCTATAATTGTTATACCTTAATTATTCTTTACTGATAATACCTCTACAATAAATGTATAAAGATAAAGCACGCATAATTTCTTAGTTCTCAAATTCATTTACTAATTCATCCATTCATTCTCAAGAACAGAAAAATCTATAGCAAATATCTGTCAACTCAGGTCTATAAAGAATAGTAAGATCAGATGTACAGAAGTTTTCTAATTTGTTTCGAAATTAGTTTCTGAATAATTCTCTAAGAAGACAGTTAAAATTAGATCTATTTCACACTAAATAAGTACTTCATCAATATTTCATTTCCCCGATACTGCTAACCTATGAGTCATCCTACATATGTAAACTTTTAGCCAACTAAAGCTTATGGCTATAGTGCTAAGTTTTTTTTTTTAATTTTTAAAAAATATTTGTAAAATCTATGTCATCAGCCTCCGCTCAAGGCTTCAAGGTGGATTCTATACCTCTCCTACTTCAAAAGTGCAAGTGGAAGTGGAAGCTCTTTTCCCTTCTGATTGGTGGCTTTGGAGCTTATCTCTGCATTCATAATTGTATTCCTTAAAGTTAAAGCTATCAGGAGTTTAACTACCAGATAAGTGAGACATAAAATCAAGTATCATTATTATAGCAATGAAGTAATACAGAACATTACTATGTTCAAATAACTTTTTCTAAATTAGCCACTAGGTAATATGCTAACCTCACATCCACAGTTCTACACAATTTTATGAGAGCTAGAATTTAAAAAAGGATCGATATTATATCCATTATAATACTATTATAGGAAGAGATTCCAAAGTTGGCATAAAGGGCCAAAGGTAGAAATTAGCTTATACAGAAAATAATCTGTATAGGCCAAGGAGGCCCTTTGTGCATAATACCACCTAAGGTAATTCAGCCCACAAAATACTATCAGACCATAATCGAAATGAAATGCTTTGAAAAAGTGAGAGAGAGCTTGGCTTATGCATTGCAATAAAACTATGGATGGATGGGCATAGCGCATCTCCTGTTGCACGCACCCTGTTGCTCGTCAAGTGACATGGATCCGAGCTGTTTGTTAACCACAGAAGAAGGAGAATCTGAAACAAAAATGAGATTTCAACTTAAAAGTAAGCAGCAGAAAACTGCACAGCAATGTTATGATCATCTCTAAGCTTAAGAAACAAATGTATAAGGTCGGGGAATAGAAGTAAGTACTGTGGTGTGTTTCCCAAGCAGTGAGTTAGCAGGGCCATGTGCTTAAGATATGTTATTCCAGGCAAGCGTTTAGCAACTTTGAGAATGAGTTGAGAAAATATTCTTCTACTTCCATGCATATACCTTTTACCAAATTCACTTAGCACAGGCACAAGGTGCAAGTAGATAAAACAGAAACAGTGTATCTCCCTCACTAAAAGGAAGACTTCTTGTCCTTCTCAAACCCTCTCTCCAGCTCCTCAAGATGGCTTTCATTTTGGATTGGAGGATTCAGAGCCTGAAATAAGATGTTCACTACACTTAGCTAGATGTTATCTTGAGCTGAAAAAAGAGCTCCAGTGAAGATTTAAGACAAAGAAAATAGTTTTATAAGAGAAATAGTCAATGAAGTAATTACCATTACAGAAACATAGATAACTTTTAAAACTCTGTGGTATGTTGTGCATATTAAAACTGTACTGTGAAGGCTTAGGTTTCTTTAGGTGCCCGGTGAGAAAAGGAAAAGAGAGGCAACGAGAAGGCTTATGGTCTGGGCTTCATGCTTTCCATCTTGGCTTCAAACAGAACATTTTATTTTTATCCTTTGGATATACTGAGTTTCTATGTACCATAATTTGTTTTATAAATAAGTGGGTTCTATTGCTTGAAAAACACTGGTATGAAAGGCAGCAGGATAAAATGGAAAAAGCACCGGTCTAGAGTTAGTCAGTGTTGATTCCAACCCTGGTTTGACAATAACTAGCTATGTGACAGAGGACAAGTCACATTTTTAGATCCAACACTCTCCTTCCTTCCTGGTCATCCTAGGGACCTGGTAACTAAGAAAGGCACTGGGGAACAGAAGGAGGTGGCTACTATTCCTGGCTTGGGTTCTAGTGTGCTAGTGAAGCTACAGGAAGAGGGAGAATGTGGATAGCAAGCATAGCTCTCTACTAACTGTAAGAATAATTCCTAGTTTCTAACAGCCTATGCTCTGTTCGTAGCAAATGCTGTTAATAAAACAAAACTCTGCACTTTCGACTGATCGGTTTCTATTCATAATGGCACATTATTCTCCCAAAGGTAAATATTTTGATTTAAAAGTGTCCTTAACTCAATAGCTAAGAGTTCTCTAAAATATCCTTGATTCTTAGCAATTTTGTACCACTTGACTGCTTCAATCTGTACACTTTAAAAAGTCTGAATCCTGCTACTGGGACTAATGGTATCAATCTTAAATTGTCTACCTTCTGAGATAACCAGTGTGCTCATAAATTTTTGTATTACTAGATTTTGGTAAAGCATGATCATTATTTAAATAATAGCTTTTACTTAAAGTATCCTTACTTATCACCTCTTCATCAGAATATTCAGCTCAACAAATCTGTATTACACAAAAAAGAAAGTAGGAATGATAGTATTTTAATCGGTTCCCTAATCTAGCCATGCTTTGCTTTGCTTTTCTAAGACTTCTCAAATATCCATCTCAGAGTTAGACATAACATTCCTATCTATGTTCTTTTTGAAGAGCAGACGAGTCAGTCTTTAGAGACAAACAAAATTATATTCTTTAACAATAAAAATGTGAGTCACAGTGAAATAAATATTGGAAAATCTTCCTAGAAGGCCTCTTATGAAATATTTTTTATCCCTTTGGATTTGTTATACATTTCATTATACTCTCATTAAGAACCCTCAGAAAACTAACAACTCTCCAAGCAATCTTTTTTCAAATATTTAATATTTTCATGAATATTATGGAATGTACAAATCTTATTAAAGTGCATCTTATGTAAGCTTTTAAATAAAACACATTGAGAAAGGATCTAGAATGCTATCATCTCCACAAAATTGTGTGTTTTCAAACTCTTGAAGTATTTAAAATATTCACAAAGTTTAGGTTAAGACAGAAAGATATTAAGCTAAAAGGGCTCCCGTTTGGGTTTTACAGTCTGTCACAGATATCGTGTACATCTGGGGAGTTGCTGTTCTTTCCATGTTGAAGACCAATCTTTAAGAAGAAATCCTTCTTGATCATTGCTTCCATTCTATTTTTAATTTTGGGTACCATGCAACTGTTTTTGGAAGGATTACTTTCCTGACACATAAAACATTTGAAGTAAAATGTTTCTATATCACTAGATATTCAGAAATACAATACCCATAACTTCCAACTTACAGAAATATTTCCAAATGTTAACACAATCATCAGAATATCTAATATTAAAAAGACAAACAAGTATTAGTTCAATGCTGATTGCTTCAGTGTTTGCATACTCTATTCCACCTTTCTGTGAAATGTCTTCTAGAAAGCACTATCACAAAATAAAAATCTGACCGTATGGTCCAATGATAATTTATTACAAAATGCAATACAGTTGGTCAGCCTATTGGAAATGTCTTAGATTATTATTATTTTTAAAGTAGAGATAAACTTTAAGCAAAAGCTCCTTCAGTCTAAGCTCAAGGTGTCTCATGGTTAATTACTGTGTATCTCCAAAAATTTCGTGTTTTAGTTTTGAGAAAATTCTTTAGCCCCTTGATATCTGAACTTTTTCAACTGTAGAAAAAATAAGGAATTATAATCTAAGTAACAAGAACTCTTTAGTCAGACTCCCTGGGTTCAAATCTGGCTTTCCTACTCAGTAATACTGTAACCATGGGCAAGTTATTTAACGTCTCTAAGTCTCAGTTTCTCCATCTGTAGAATGGGGATAATTACAATATCTACCACATACTGTTCTTGTGAAGATTTAATGAGATAATCCATGTAAACTACTTAGACAGCATATATGTTATTACTTGCTTGTTTTTCAGAAACATGGTATTGAATGAAAAATGATGATAGGAGGCTGTTCTGAAAAACATGGAGCATGGTCCCGCATTTAAAGTGCCAAGAGACCCATCACTGTTTTGCTCAGGACCCTATCATTCAAAGTACTTGCAGAACTATGTCAACATTACATCTGATTTACTAACTGCTTATGTTATTGTAATCACTAAAAACCTGGGTCAAACACATCCATTTGAGAAGTGCTACGTGTACCTGACATCATGGACACTGTGGGGAACTGGATGTTGTATAGAGCCTGCTTGCACAGGACCGGGTAAGTGCTGATTTTTTCCAATATGGCTCAGTTTTGAAAAGCCCTTTAAAATATTCACCAATGTTTTATACCCTTTAAGGGGTATAAAATTTACTTTTTTCTTTTCCAATCGGCAAAACCGTGCCATAAAGTGAAAAAACAGTTCCTACCTGACACCCTCTCTAGGCTGGCTCCATGCTCCAGTGGGGCTCTGTGGTGGTTGGGCCAGTACCAGCAGACTCCACAGGGTGTTGTCACTCTGAGCAGGAGCCAGCAACCCATGACTTCAGGGGACCTGAAATGGAAAAAAAGAGTTGGGTTTAAAATCAGCCATATGCTGAATGCCTCTGCCATAGCTGTTTACGGCATTCATCTGATAAACATACATACAGCTCATTCAAAACCCTGAATGCGGGCTTCCCTGGTGGCGCAGTGGTTGGGAGTCCGCCTGCCGATGCAGGGGACGCGGGTTCGTACCCCGGTCCAGGAAGATCCCACATACCGCGGAGCGGCTGGGCCCGTGAGCCATGGCCGCTGAGCCTGCGTGTCCGGAGCCTGTGCTCCGCAACGGGAGAGGCCACAAGAGTGAGAGGCCCGTGCGTACCGCAAAAAACCAAAACAAAACAAAACAAAAGAAACCCTGAATGCTATCAACCTTACATGGCCGTAAAATGAGGATATCTTGAGGTAGTAAGTTAAAGTCACCTTAATTAAGACAGTCCATTACTATGTGTACTGTTCTACTTAGGAGTATAAAAACTTTATACAGTATTCTCCATCCCATTCTTACGCCATCTCTATAAATTATGGCAGGCCACGCTACTTAAATAAATCAGTGATTGGGAAACTGAGGCATAAAGCAGCCAAATGACCTGCCCAAGGTCATTTGTCATAGGGCCAGGGACAAGAACTCAGCCAGTCTAACACCCAGGCAGTGATCTGATGAAGGCAAATTCATCTCTTTATGATTAAAAAAAAAAAAATGAAAGACTAGAAATGAGTTGTGATGTATTTCCTAAAAGCCTAGAAAAAAGTGTACTTTTAAAAAAAAAACTAAAGTGAAAATATTTTAAAAATATATATACACTGACTTTGAAAAATAAAAAGTTTGGAAATTAGCTATGAATAATTATCATTTACAGGTGTCAAACATTCTTTTAGAGGAGTGGTTTTCAAAGTGTGCTTCAGAGAGCGGAGGTGGCTTGGGGGTGGCAAGAGGGACAAGGAGTTGGGCTGTCGTTTCTTAACTCTCTTTATGTTCAATCACAACAGTGTCACTCTTATGTACTTTATATTAGTACTTCTCTATGAAATTCTGATTTCACAGCTGAAAAAAAGCGGGGTGGGGGGGAACCACTGTTTAAACATATCTTAACATCTATCTTATTTAGCTCATTTTAGATAGCACTTGGTGCCTTGGAATGATGTTTTAGTTTTCAACTGCCAAGAAATTTTGGCATCAGGCGCCTTCCCATTTGATCTCACTAAAATGTAGATTATTTCTATAAAATGGCTTGATGGCTTGATCCCATTTTCCTACAGAAATTAGGTATTAGGTAGATTCATCTTACACTTAGCCTTTCACAAAATATTCTCATGAGTCCTGTATTTTGAAAAGAGAATAAAATATTTATCAGACAATGTAATCATTCAGAAATTCTACACTTGTTAAAATTTCTTGGTTTCCAAATCACATTAATGTCTCCTTTGAAGATCTTATACCTAAAAGGCTTAAATAGGTGAGAAAATGGTAGAAGTATCATTTATTGACAGTAACATCACTTGCTGACACTGTGAAGACAACAACATATAATGGGAAAATATTTTATGAGAATTGCAGTCTTCTAGTGTTAAAGTTAAAATCTAGAATGTTAATTCTGTGCTATTCTATATTGATGATTTTAGTAGTAACATCTAGCATGAGTGAATGGATCAATTAATGTCCATAATATACATACACAAAATTGTATTCATACATCATGAAGTATAAGAAAATGTTTTGCTAATTGTTATTCAAATAAAACCTATCTCCCTGTTGAATTTCATAAATTTAATTCCTATTCTGTATTTTTATAATTTGAATGTTCTGAAATGAAGAATTTTGCATTAAGTCAACTCATCTTTCCTCGCATCCAAAATTTACTAAATGGACAAAATATATATACTTTATTAGTTGTCCTTTGTAACAAACTAACAATACATTATTTAACTGTTCTTAAAGCTTTAAATTACCAAATAGTGTTCCTAACATGTGAGGACAGAATAAGATAAAAGTAACACTAACAAATGAACCCAGGCCATGTTACAGGTTAGACTTACTAGGGGTCTCATACGAATGTTATGTTAAAAGCATATGATATAGATGACGTATTTCACCTTGTAGGTGAAGGGAGCAACATACACTGAGTGACAGCACTAAGGGCCTCTAATATTGGTCCACGTGGGCAGCCTCAGCGGCCCAAGTAAGTTGTTTAATAACAAAATTAAGATAACATGCTTCTCAGCTTCAAAACTGGCAAGGCATCTAACTCAACTTTGGCTTTTTAAAATATACTGGTTATCAAACTAGGCACTATTTAATAAGAATGATACTTAGACTTGGGAAAACAGCATCTTATTTTACAAAGACCATATGATCACCCTAAAGCTTTCTGATTCTAAAAAGAACTTGCTTTGATTCAAGTTGATAAACTAGATATAAAGACTGAGTGTCAGGGCTTCCCTGGTGGCGCAGTGGTTGAGAGTCCGCCTGCCGATGCAGGGGACACGGGTTCGTGCCCTGGTCCGGGAAGATCCCACATGCCGCGGAGCGGCTGGGCCCGTGAGCCATGGCCGCTGAGCCTGCGCGTCCGGAGCCTGTGCTCCGCAACGGGGAGAAGCCACAACAGTGAGAGGCCCGCGTACCGCAAAAAAAAAAAAAAAAAAAAAAAAGACTGAGTGTCAATATTTTCCTAATGTCCACAATGTACATTTTCCTACTGATAATGTAGACAGTTTTGCTTTATACTCAAATTCACTTTAATACTTGGTTTGTTATCTGCTAAATTTCAGTATTTAAAAAATATTTATACATGTAGGGATATTTTATCTTCCTTCTTATTGTTTTATATGTTGTGTATTTTTACTTTTAAAACCCCTGAGCTAGAGTTTTATACACAGCACAAAATCATAGCAAAATGTATTATTATTAAATGTCACAACTGTAATCTAATCAAACTTTCTTGTTAGTTTTAAGTATAGGAAAAGATTTCTCTAGAGTAAAAAAAAAAAAAACAGAGAGAGAGACAACTTCTTTGCTTGACTGATATTCTCTCTATTAATATAACACTAAGTTAAAAATCAGGTCCATAATTTGTTCCAAACATCACACCTATATTACAGTTATTTAAATCTATTTTATTTCACCATGGTATTATATAATATGCTTTTATTACCACAGCACTTAGTGGAACAGATATTTATAAAGTGGAGGTTGTCCAGTTCTACCAATACACAGATTAATTCCAAGTAATTTAATCAGAGTTCTCAAAGTGATTAATTCCCAACTCATCACTCCTTAGGGTGCCAAAACAAAGTGTATCAAAGTAGTATAATCTCGTTAGTATGATAGCACCTACTATAGTACCTATAGTACAGGATACACAGTATCTACTATCCATCTTGAAAGAATTAAGTTGACAGATTATTTTATGCGATATCTTTCACTAATTCTTTCAACAAATGCTTATTGAGCATTATGAGCTTTTTGGCCATAAAAAAAAACTTGAGCCACTAAAATACTCAATGAAAAAGAGAGTGGCACAGATTATTACTGTCTTATCAGAGTTTTATCACATAAAAACAGGAACATAAAACTGGGATATTGGGCTTCCCTGATGGTGCAGTGGTTGAGAGTCCGCCTGCCAATGCAGGGGACACGAGTTCGTGCCCCGGTCCAGGAAGATCCCTCGTGCCGTGGAGCAGCTGGGCCCATGAGCCATGGCCGCTGGACCTGCGCGTCCGGAGCCTATGCTCCGCAACGGGAGAGGCCACAACAGTGAGAGGCCCGCATACCGCAAAAAAAAAAAAAAAAAAAAAACTGGAATATTTTTGCTGCCCTGTATACCAGAAAGTTGATTATGTGTAAGAGGAATAAGTAAGCAAATATTGAAAAATTTCAAAGAATTACAGAAGGGGATGATTGAGTCAGCATGCTAGAATGGCCAGACGACATTATAATTCTAAAATCTGGCATTACTGGGTTTATATGGGAATAGAAATACTGGTTAACTTTCAAAGCAAAAACAAAAAGAAGAGGAGCTAGGAGCCATAAGTACAGATATCATCTCAGCATATAGGAAATTTCAATAGAACTATCAATGCAGGCTCTAAGTTCACTAGATTATTACATAGTATCTCATTAGCCATAAAAGTAATAAATATTTGCCCTTCTCTAAAACTACAAATAAAATAATGGACTATTTTATATTTGTCTCTCTAACAAGTGCTGCTGCCAATCTGTCCCTCTAGCCATGTGATGGTAAATTTCACCATATGCAAGAAACGGCGGGAAAAGCTGCAAGCGCATCAGCTTTCTTTGGAAGGGGAAAAGGGAAGCATCTTATTACACAGCAGCAGTGTTAAAAAACCAACTCTACCAGCTGCTTAAGGACACTTGACATTAATAACCTGAAGCCTGAGGGTCCTGTGAAGAGCCCTCACGAGAAGACTGATCAGAAGTGGAAGGCTGTTGCTGGGTACGCACAGCTAGCTCCTGCTGCCTCTGCTGCTCAGCCTTCTTAAGCCTCAGTTGTTGCAGGCGCTTACGGAGCAAAGCTATCTCAGGCCCCCTTAGAAATTCTGACACAGATAGGAAAAGAAAGGTGAAAAGATAGTAATAAAACAGAACATAGTAAGAATCTGATTATACATTAAAGACAGAAGGGTATAAATAAAACACATGTCTCATAGAGGAATACTAAAAATAAATTTCTCAAAAAATTACTGATCATTAAATTATGATAAACTATACATACTTACACACCCAAATGCTTCTATTTAACTATGTGTCTAATTAGACACATAGAGTTCTCTAAGAGTATTTAAGTAATTAAATGGAATGAAAGTAAAATCTTCCATAAGCAAAACATTTAAAACTGAACATTCCTTTCCTAATTGCACCTCTTTTTACAATACTAAGAAAAATTGAAAAAATCAGTTATCTCATTTACTCTTATACAAAAACTACTAATTTCAATCAAATAATAATTAAGATAATGAAAAGTTATGCATTTGGAAATAACTCTTGAAATTTATTAGTAGAGAGCCCTTTAAAAAGTACAAGTTTTATATTTTTCAGCTAAAATGTTTCTTTTTATGTTGGAATTATCATTTACTTTTTCTTTTGAGCTGAAAAATATTTACATAATCTTTAACATTTGCTTAAACTTTATCTGAGGCAGTGGTCACAGATAAAAAATAAAAACAGTATAACATGAAATTCTGCAGAGAATACTGAGTACCTACTAGGTATGAGGCACTGTTTTAGGCTCTGGGGATAAATAAAACATTGAACAAAAAAATAGTCCCTACTCATTTGTTCTGAGAGGAAAACAGACATCACTGCACACATACACACACATATATAATATACATGTATGCATTTATCTGTGTCAAGTAGGGATAATTGTTATGAAGTAAATTGGCAGGGTCAGGTCAGGGTGATGAAGATTGTGGGGGAGTGGTTGTTGTTTTATGTATGGTCAAAAGGGAAGGCTTCTCCTCCTAAGATGATTTCTGAACAAAGACCTCAAGAATGTGAGGGAGTAAACTACATGGCTATCTGGAGGAAGAGTGTTCCAGGCAAAGGAAAGAGCAAGCACTAATGTTCAGAGGAGGACGTATATCTGGATGCAGGATATATACTACAGGTAATGGCAGAAAAAATTGCTGATAGTTTGGATGCAGAGTGATCCCAAAGTTTTTGGTGTAGATAACAGGAAAAATGGAGTTGCCATTTATTGCAACGGGAAGAACAGAGAAGGAGCAAGTAGTATTAGAGGGAAGAAAAGAACTAACAGATATCCGAGTGGAGAAACTGACTCACTGTAATAGTCTAGAATTCACCAGTAGACCTGGATGTCACTGATGATGTTACTTTAAGCCACATTAAGAGAGTAAGTAATAATAAAGAAGTCTAAGAACTAAATTCTGGGCCACTTCAGTGTTTAAGAGAAGGAAGAACAGGAAGAGTAAGGAGAATCCAGTGAGGAGGCTGGAGAACTGAGTGAGCCAAGTTTTGTAAGCTCAGTGATGAAAGTGTGTCAAGAAGGATAAAGTAAGCAGCTGTGTCTGCTGATACAATGAAAAAGATACTGACCTGGAACTAACCACAAAGAAGACCTTGACAAGAGCCATTTCGGTGAAGTCACAGGGGCCAAAACCTGGCTGGAACAGGTTCAAGAGAAAGGGGAAGTAAAGAAGTAGAGGGACAAAGCATATATACTTCTAGAAGTTTTGTTGCCAGTGGGGAACAGAGAAATCGGCTGATTGTTGGTGGGAGAACAGAATCAAGGGAGGTTTGTTTGGCTTAGTTTGGGAGATAATACATATGTTTGCATGCTGATGGACAATGTTTAATTGGGAGGAGGAAGAAAGATAATGAATGAGAAGGGGGCAAACGCAGGAATGATGTCCTTGAGTAGATCAAAGGAGGTGAATTACAGTGGATAAGAGGAGGGATTGGCTTTAGATAGGTGCATAAAAATGTCATCCACTCTAACCAAAGAGGAGGCAGAGTATATGAGCAGAGATTAGTTGTAGATTTGATGGAGGGAGCACATGGAATTTCTCTCACTGACACTGACAGCAAATTATACAAAACCAAATAACTTTCAGCCTCTTTTATATAGATTATAAGAGTGTAAAATTTGGTTTCTTGTTTCAGAATCAATCATGCCAGAGACACTAACCTTTTGTTACCATATCCCCATTTGTAAAGAATTTTATTCAATTGGCAGTTACGGTTTAACAATTCAAGTGTCATCACAGTCTCTCATTGCTAGTTCCTCCTAGAAAATTCTCCAGTACCAAGGAGGATAGTATTCATTAACAAATGAATTGTGATGCTCAATAGTATAGTGCCTTCTTTTTAGGTATATACATATCCCATCGTTACTGTCAGCATAGTAGTAACACTTTTAGCAACATAAAATAAAGCATTATTATGCAGCCATAAAGTTTGTCATTTTATACTTCAAAAGAAATTACCATAAAGAGAGAGATTACAGATATGTCAAGTCTTGCTAAGAAAACTGAAAAAAAGAATCACAAAAAATTCACCTAACTTCATGGTTGTTTCAAACCCTCTCTCTTGCACTGCCAAATGTTTTATGGGGATATGAGTCTCCATCCTAGACCCACTAGGTGATGTAGCAAATCAATAGCAGGCTCTAAATATAAGCAGTGGTGCTCTATTACTTGGAAAACTAAGATTTAGTTACAAAAAAAAAAGATTTAGTTATGATAATGTCATGAACCATTAATTCAATGCTCCCAGTGCTTTTCAAAGAAGAACTTGTTTGCTTACTTGAAGACTGTTTTATGTCTCCCCAACCAAGTTTAAAAAAAAAAAAAAAAAATTGAGGCTAGGGAAAGAAGTCATCACGCAGCTAACTAGGAAAGGCAAATATTGAATTAAAAATTCCAAGCAGAAATACCAGTCTAAACAAATAGTTCTGCTAGCAGTTTGAAGTATTAAAGGCACATAAGACACATACGCATTACATCTTTTTAAAAATGTATAAACAAACATATATAATTTGTAATATGAATAAATGCTTGGAGAACTAATTTTTGTTAACATTAGCCAAAATCGAAAGTGAATACACTGAATACCTTTGGGTTGAATTTTAAAAACAATAACAAAACAATTCTCAACAATGAGTCAGGAAGTGCTAATGGGAAATTTGTACTTTCATCTCCTGAAACTACTAACCTTGCTCTTCTTGTTTTTTTCTGAAAGACTCTAGGCTAGTCTCCCTAATGACAATTCCCACTGATGGAAAAGAACAATAAACTATAGCTGACCCAACAAAGGTCCATTTGGTTCTAACCTCAAGCCCTGCCTCTCTTCCAATACATAGGGTCTTTTGTCCTGGACACTGGATTATTTTTATATCTAATTTGGTGGTACTTTATCTGCTTGCTATCAACTGTCCCCCACTCCCAACTTGCTACTTTGTCCAGTTGATCCTTGTGTTTTTTTTCTCCTAGAACTGGTCACTCCTTTACTGACTTCCAAGTTCCTCTGATCTCTTCTTTAGTTTCCCCAAAGTGGAAGTCACTAACCTAATATTTCCACTTGTTTCTAATCTCTAAATTGCCTATATCTCATCTGACTAGATCCTGATCCCCTTTAAGGAAACTATAAACTGAATATCTGGGCTTTGAAAGGTTTGTTTTGCTATGCCATACAACAGAGTTCTTACTTCCCCAGGAATTTTTCTACAGAGCTCAATTCAGCTATAAAGATTATGAAAGGACCTAAATAAATGTATAAACCTGAGCAGACACAGTAATTTGTAAATAAGCAGGAATCCACGCATAAGCCATGAAACACTATCTTAAAAAAGTTCAATTCTCATGGTCTGAGTGGTCCATTAATTAGAAACACATGGATCCTTTAGGTGACTCACTTCTCAAGGTGAGCCCCCCAAACTGAGTTTTGTATGTACTGATATCCCCATCCAATCCAAAGAAACCACCTTCTCTTTCTTAAAGTAAGACCAAAGTAGGCAATTAAACTATAACACACTGGAATGACTGCCTCATTTAACACTCTCTCATTATAAGAAGCTCCTTACCATGGAAAAAAATTACAGATAACACACAAAATGAAGACATTTCTAGACTTAGTTTAAGAAACAACTAAGGGCTTCCCTGGTGGCACAGTGGTTGAGAGTCCACCTGCCGATGCAGGGGACACGGATTCGTGCCCCGGTCTGGGAAGATCCCACATGCTGTGGAGCGGATGGGCCCGTGAGCCATGGCCGCTGAGCCTGCACGTCCGGAGCCTGTGCTCCGCAACGGGAGAGGCCACAACAGTGAGAGGCCCACGTACCAAAAAAAAAAAAAAAAAGAAAAGAAACAACTAAAAGTGATGTCTGATAGGTATTACTAAGAAAGAAAAAAATATTTTATAGTTACTTTGAAGTACTTTTTATAAATAAAACTATGAAGATTTCATTTTAACCTATATAGTTTCAGCTCACAGTCATATCTATCTGGTTTTTAAATAGATAATCTTATAACCATATTTTCAAAGGCACAGTCTTTTGTTAAATATTCAAGAAAAGACCATGTATAACATAAGAATCAAAATGTTAGATTCTGAGTTATGCATATAGAATGTAGTTTCAAATGGTCTATGTGAATGAAAATAAAATTCAAGAATACAAAGGGTGAAGATGTCCAAATTAAAAAAAAAGATCTACCAACTGACTTCAAATTCCACTTTAGTATATTTTATCTTCCTAATTCAGCTACTATACCCAAAGCCAACTCTGTGGCTCCCCCTAGATACACAATTCTTCAGGTATGCATTTTATATATTCACCTTACTGTGGCTCCATTTTTTCTTCCTACCCATATTTCTGTCTTGATTTTATCATTTATCAAAATGATTTTTTTAAAGTATTTCCATAAAATATTTCTGGAACGAAGTAAGAAAAAATATCTATTCAGTCTTATGTGGTCTGGACAGCCAAGGGCAAATAATGGATCCAACAGCAATAAATGGCTGGATATCCATTCACAGCATCTTCCCTAGGTATCATAAAATTTATGAAGCCTACTGGAAACATCCAGAATGAATGAAATGGGACTGAAACTATAAAGACTATAATATAGCTAAATATTCTATATAGGTTATAGTAACTTAAAGATAACAGTCTTAACAGTATCGTCAAAGAGTGACTACTGTTTGGAAGAAAAAGAGGCTTACGTAGAACAAGATAAATAAAACCTCTGTCTTTATGAGAGCATTTTCTAATAAGAGAAAATAAGGCATAAACAAATGAATAAAAAATAAAATAATTACAAATTGTATAAGTACTTTTCAGGAAATAAATAGGGCTATATAAAAGAAAATAAAATTTTAGGGAGGATAGGAAAGGAAGATGAATCTAGCTAGGGTAGTTATCAAACACCTCCCTTGGGTGACATTTGAGCTGAGAACCAAAAAAAAAAGGAAGAGCTTCTCAGGTACAGAGATCAGTAAGTACAAAGACTCAGAATCCAAAAGAAAGAGGCAGAAGAAAACTTGGCACATTCAAGGAACTGAAAGAAAACCAGTACAGCTGGAGCGTAATGATCATTAGGAAGTGCAAATGTGGTATGAAATGAGGCTAGAGACAGGCAAGGGCCCAGCCATATAGGTTCTTTTAGGTCCACAGTAAGGAGTTTCAGTTTTTTCTCTTGTATTTATATTTATAAATGCAATTAGAAGTCTTTGAGGACTTTTAGACAACAAAACTATATAATCTGATTTCACATTTTAAGATACTCATACTGGCTGCTGCATGGAGAATAAATTATAAGGGAACAAAAGTAAATGAAGAGAGATCAATTAGTGGACAACAAATGATGTAAGATGGAAAGATGTAGAACATATTTTAGATACAGAACCAACAGAACTTGCTGATGGATTGGGTGTGGGACATGAAGGAAAGCAAGGAATCAGTAATTCACAGGCTATTAAAATAAGCACATGAGCAGTAGTTATAATTTACTAAGATATGAAATGACCAAGATGAAAGAGATTAGTGAGATGGGAAGGATAGGAGGATAAATTAAATTTCAGTTTGGACACATTAAACCTAAGATGTACAAAGATAACCAAAAAGAAGTCAAATAAGCAGTTGGACACAGGAGTCTATAACTCAGGGTAGAAAATCAGATTGTCAATATACATTTGGGAATCATCAACTTAGAGGAGATATTAAGTGCTATGGGAATTGATGCAATTAACCAGGGATAGAGTACATGTAGAGAAGAGAGCACAGACTAGGGGTTTTACTAAAATATTGAGAATTATAGAATAAGAAATATCAAAAATCGTTACTGAAAACCAGCCAGAGTTGCTAATAAGAGTAAGTAGGCAAAAGTGGTGTCATAGATGCCAAAAAAGGAAAGTGTTTCAAAAAAGAAGTGACAGACTATGTTAAATGCAACTGGATTAAAAAATCTACTAAGTACGAACAAAGAAGTATACTTTAAAACAGGCAAAATGGAAGTCACTGGTGACTTTGACAAAAAGTTTCAGTGGAAAAGGAGGTTAAAAGGCAGAGTGGAGTTGGTTGATAAATAAGTGGAAGATGGTAAGAAAATGGAGACAGTATATGTAAGCTATTCTTTTGAAGACTCTGATTATAAAAGGAGCAAAGACATGAGTCTGGAGGGGAATATGGGACAGTTAAGAGATATTTTTAAGATAGAAGATAATTATAGAGCATGTTTGAGGTGGAAAGGAAAAATTCAGTAGAAAAGGAATAATAAAGATGCAGGAGAAGGAGCAAAGTCCTTGAGAAGCTGGAAAGAGATGCACTGGCCAGCTTTTGTTAGGAGCAGATACACTTCTTCCCAAAATGGGACTGCTTCTGTCACAGACAATGTGAGTATAGATGCTGGAAAGTTGGGAGATTCAAAAGTAGGAAAGTGAACGCTTTTTTTCCCCACTGTGAATGAAAGAAGGTTATAAGCTAGGGGGTGGGATGAGGGTAAAGGGCGGTGCTAAAAGTTTGAGAGACATGAAGGTGTGAAATAGACATTCTGTCTAGGTGCTGAGCAACAGTGTTGGAAGACTGCTTTAACGCAGAGCGCCAATGAAATCTGTGGTCATGAATTTCTTCACTATCAGTGACTCAATTGTAGACTAAGAGAAGGCAAATAATTAGGTTCAGTCAGAGATGGAGTTTTGCCAGGCAAGTCTTCACATTCCCACTGTCCCTCTCCCTCAGTCCAGTAAAAGTGACAGAGGAAATGCAAGGGACCTGAATGAAAGATACAAACATTTACATAAAGAGGTATCCACAGCAAGGCAAGAAGCATATTTTTTGTTTTCTCCATCTCTATGCAAGGCAATAATAGAAATCATGGCTCTAGGATGATACTCCCACCTACAAGGATAATTCCTACTATCCACAAACCCATCTGGACTTAGAAGTGAATAAAAGATTGAGAAAAAAAAACATAAAGAGCATTAAGTCCTTATTGTTAAAATGCTAAACTCTGGGATTATGAAAGGCCTATTGTCAAAACAATCACAGACATAATCTTTAGATGTTACATCTAATATCAAATCATCTTCCTCAACAGCAATACTGTCTTGGTATCACGGAAATATTCCAATTTTCCATAGTTTAGTCAGCCAAAATTCTTTCCATAACCTACCAGTTAAAAGTATCTCCTATGTTTCTTTGAAAAATGTATAGACAAAAAGTGTCAAGTAATGTTCAATGTTGCTTGATCATCACAAAAATGTTTTTTTCTATTTCAATGATTCAATGAAATAGAAATAGTATTCAAGTATTTAATACTTACATCAAATATTAAAAAGAATTTAGTAATTTCAAATGTAGTATTAGAATGTGTTAAGTATCTATGACAAAAAGGAAAAATGAAATTCCATACTAAGTAGCTTACTCAGAAACGTGTTTAAGAAACAATTGGAATCAGTTAAGATTCAGTGGAACGTGAACATGAGATAGGGAATCTTCTTGCTAAGTTTTGACCAAACTTATAATTGATCAGAATCTTTAAGACTATTCCCAAGAATGCTATCACTTTAAAAAGCCTTGTTTTTACCAATTTTACCTGTTTTGAAAAGCAAACTTTTAAATGATTCTGTCCAGACTTCCTTAACCCTCCAAAATATTTTATTTTCCCATAACTTGAAATGCTGTATCAATTAGAATATGGAAAATCTAATTTCATAGCTCATCTTTAGGTTATTATTATAGGTAAATTGTACACAAGTGTTATTTAACAGCCACAGAATTGAGTCTGGCTTCTATTCCCATAGAAACTGAAAATGAATTACCAAAAATGGGATATACTGATAAAAGAGTGCTTAATTTAAAACACCCCATATTTGGTGATCTGGCATCAGATTTCAGAGAAGCAAGAATAAAGTGACAGCTTGGCAGTTAAGCTGTTAGGAATTTTTTTTTATAGGCTTTAGCTGAGCCCTGCCAGATGTATCCTTAGTCGCTAATATTTTTGATTATATATCGAGGAATATACTTCCTTAGAAAAACTCAAAGAAAAATATGAATGAACATCTTGTTGGTTATTATAATTACATGTATATATTTAAAATGTCAAGTAAACTACAGATATATCTGCTAAAGATTATTATGTAAACACGAGCACATTCCATAGCTGGGGGTGGGGTGAGGTGTTTGAACATGAGGAGTTGTAATATTGAGAGGAAAACACAATTTTAACAGAATTTAGAAGTTGATTTTTTTCACTAACATCAAATACCAAGAAGACAAGGATTTGATAAAATAATTTCTTCATGTAAATATAGGAGAAGTAATTCTTTTGGTAAATTGTATACATTGTTGACAAGAGACCACATAAAATTCATCATAAAGAATGTATTAAAAGTATGTCATGATTTGAGGAAAAATAATAAAAAAAACATAAATACAATGGATCTAATAATAATCAGGGCTATATTTTCACTATCACTTTAACACAGACAACCAAAAAAGCTTAAGAAAGATATTTTGGTCTATAATTGTCTATAAAAATAATTGTTAAGTCAAGTGCATTAAACTATGTCAAAACACTATCTGCTGGTACTTACATTTTTTAAAGAACTGTCTTGTGTAAACTGAAGATTCCTGCTATTTATTAAAATTCATGCAAGTGAGGCATACTTGAATTTTGTTTTTAAGTTACACATTCACACATTACATGTCATTTTGATCATTTATTCCAGCAAGAATAAGTTGATGTGATGTAGTATCTTTCAAAATAGCCCAAAAAGAAGTTTTCATTATCAGAAATCATCAGATGAACCACAGCCTATTTAAAGAGTAACATCCTCACCAGACTGATGATGTGTATGGTGTCCAGATGCCTCAAGAGACTGCCTTTGTTCACTGACTGGTGAAGACAGCAAAGAAGTAGAATGAGGGCTTTCTGTAGAAGATGATGCTGAATGAGCCTGAGCTGACATCGTAGAGGATGTAGAAGGTTGAAGAAACTGTTCAGCTGGAGTGTCTACTTCCATAGCAGTTTCATTTTCACCCACTTCCAAATCAGTACTTGATGGGACCGTAGGAAGAGTTGAAGCATCTGGCTGACTAGTTCCACCTTCAAAAAACACATCGTAATACAAATTCAAATACTAAATGCTTTCCAAAACCAACTACTCTAGAGATATGTTCAAGAAATACATGTGTGTGTGTGCACACACACACACACACACACACACAGAGAAACAGATTATTTCAGGATATCAAAAGCACCCACCAGGCTAATTAATAGGGGTAAAAAGTCTACCTATGGCACAATCTTGTTATAATAATCAACCCTTCAAGCAAAATGCTCAGTATGGTAGCTTGACTTACACAAAGCTAAATAACAGCTTGAAAGATTCCTATAAATAATGTCTAGTTCCTTAAGTTTGAAGATGATGATTCTGATTTAATATCTGGATAATAGGATAATGGACTTATATTAATGTATTTCTACTCTGTAACATAATGTCCTTGGTAAAATATTTAATAAAAAAATTTTATTAACAAGAGTAAAGGTACAAATAGGTCATAACAAGATTAAGTTCCTGATTCCCATTTCATTAGCAGTAACGTTTTAACCACTAAAATAACATGATGCAGTCATGATTTTAAAAGGCTTGAATGTCTACCATGTGTTGTGCTAGGCCTTGTGCTATCTGCAAAGGAATAATTAAGAATACTCAATAAACATTAAAAATGTCCTTGATTTTGCTTCAAATCTATATTATTAAAAGACAGATAGAATGAACTAATCAAGTTCATGTCTTGCAAGATCCAACTACTACAGAATATAAAAATTTTTCTTTTAATCATCTTGATTTCAATATTTCTTAGTTTAAATTTAAGCACAAATGTAATAACTCTTAAGCAAATCCACAGTCTAAGAAATTTTTTTAAGTTTGTATGCAGAATTTAACCAGAACCATTTATGGATGAAATTCAATAGAATTTTTCATTTTGGGACTTAAAACATTTAGGAGTTAACTTTCATACTCCTGGTTTTTGACAGAGATAAGTAACTTGCCAAAGACCACAAAGCTGGAAAGTAGTGAACCAAAATATGAAAACAGGTCGGCTAACACTAGAAACAGAAATTGACAGCCATTGTATATAACTAACCAAAAGAAGAAACTATTTAATTATATAAAACTTATCTAAAGAGTTTTATCTATATCCCTCCTCAGAGCACATACAAAAGTACTTACAATAGGGGATATCAGACTCTCTTACTTTTTCTGAGAAAAGCAAAAAATTAAGGCTAGGTCTAGAGGAGCAAATTATACCAAATACCCTTTGTTCTCTACTGCTCCACACAATACAATAAGAACCTTATGATTACTAAAGATATAAAACATGGTATACATTAGATGATATTAATAAAACTGACTCCAATAGATAGTTTTTTCAGGTTTTCTGGTAACTTTAATTAATAACAAAAATTACCTCTGGGTCGAGATCTTCCTCGTCCTCTATTGCTTTGTGCGACTTCACTTGCTTCTTCAAACCACCTTGATAACATGTCAGACATTCTCTGCATCAATGACACGTTGGGACTTTGCTCTCCTATGACAACACAGGTCTTATCAGTGGATTTAGGAATAGGTCAGGATCTTTCATTAATGCAAAAACCTTGATTTGAAGGCTTTAAAATGAAAGCAATTTTAAAAAATCAAATTGCCTAAATAAATTATATGAATGTATATATAAACCTATTAGGGCTATCATCACATTTTATAGTAAATGTTTACATGAATGACTCTCCATCTCTATTTTGAGTTCCTCAAGAACAGGACTTACATCTCCTACATGTTTGCCAATTCTTAAGTACTTCCACACTACCACCGCTACCCCAACCCACATCTTTAGTTCTAAGAGCAGACAGCTAGGAGGGGCTCATGAATTCTAAGCTGAACAGATTAAAAGAAAAGTTTGACCTCTCACTTAAATTTCCTTCAACTGAAGGTTTGCCCTCTCACTTAAATTTCCCTAAACTGAATTTATTTTTATCATCATTTACTGCAAATTCCACATAATTGAAATTAACGGAAACCAGAAAATTTTTTATTTATCTCTTTCCTCCCCTCTTGTCTCCCCTCAAATATACGAGTATTTTCTTAAGGACATTTTCAAATTAAGTATCACATCAAATTGAAACTGTGACAATTCTATTTTACAATCATATAATTTAAAATGGAAATCATTTGTTTTGAATTTTCTGTGAAAACAGAATTTATTTTATGCTTTATTACCTTTATATAATGTAGCTTTATATTTTAAAATATATTAAATAATACCAACAATAATATATTGGGAAATATGCTTTTGATCTTAAAAGATTTCAGAAATCATTAGAATAAGATTTTTGCTATAGATCCGTTTATTAAAATCACACACATTACTTCTATCCACTGTGCCCTGGTGGCACAGTGGATAAGACTCTGCACTCCCAATGTAGGGGGCCCGGGTTCAATCCCTGGTCAGGGAACTAGATCCCACACGCATGCCACAATTAAGAGTTCACATGCCACAATTAAGAGCTCGCATGCCACAACTAAGGAGCCTGCCTGCTGCAACTAAGACCCAGTGCAACCAAATAGATAAATAAATATTTTTTTAAAAAATTCTGTATCAAAAAAAGTGTGCCATCTTAACACTCCCAAAATAGTAGTTTCTTATGCTTATCAAAGGCATCTGATAGGAGGAAAAAACAATTTTTTTATGTGCTCTTATAAAACTCTCAGATTGGAAACTGGGAGTTTTCATTACTCTTTATATCAAATACCAAGGCAAAAATTACTATGTTTGATAATACCCAATGTTTTTTGTGGCAAAAGACATTCTTACACTTTCAGTGGGAATACAAAATAGTGCATACTTTTCAGAGGGTAATTTGATAACTATCAAAATTAAAATGTAATTATCCAGTGACCCACACATTCTACTTTTAGGAATTTATCCTAAGATACACTTGCACAAGTATGGTAAGATATGTATGAAGATGTTTGTTACAGCATCACTTATAATAGTGAAAAAATGGAAATGAGTTAAAATATTAATTTTTAAATACCATATTTTTTAAAAGCTGACCAAAGTATAGTTACCATCTCTTTCTCGTTCACTCTCAGGCCTTGCTCGGGGTCCAGTATCTGACCAATCACCACGAAGTCTCAAACGCTTAACTGGAGGCTGTCGTAACTAAAAGATGAGGAGAAAACTCACTTGTTCAATTCTTAAAGCACACTGTAAGTCTAATAGATTCTTTCCATCTTCTTACTTCCTTTACTGAGATGCTAATCAAACTATGAAAGATAGCCATACATATCCATTGATGTTGACAGCCTGTACTTATTATCTTCAACCTAAAGTTTGAATGCAACTTTAAAATCATGTAAATGTGATATCTAATCCTACCTGTATCACTTTCCAACTGACAAGAGGAAAGTTATCTAACTACAGTGAGCCTAAGTTTTCTACTATGGTGATATAGTCTAGGTAAAGTACCTAAATACCTAACTGGCAATAGAAGTAATCATTATTTTATTATTATTGTTGACAATTTGCTCTCTGGTTCTCCCTCAGTACCTATTCCAACCCTGCCTTGTTGCTCTCATTCTCAACTATTAACTTTTCCTCCTACTTCAGAGAAAATAAAGTCAGTTCTATAGAAATGACATTAATTTCCTCAGCTGCATTCTACAACTTACCTATATCTACTTCTTAATTCCTTCCAGTCTTTCTCAGGAGATGGATCACTTGTTTTGTTTAAGCTTAATCTCGATCTGTGCTTTTCATTTAATTCCTTGAACAATTATTCTCTCTATCCCTACATTCATCTCTTCTCTCCTGGTTCTTCCTCACAGTATGCTAAAGGTTCTTATCATTTTTAATAAACAGAACACCTCAATTTCATATTTCTATCCAGCTACACTCTTTTCTCATGCTTTCTGAAGCTTTACTGTCAAGCCTCTTTTAAAAAGTCTATATTCTGGGGGGAGGGATCAACTGGGAGACTGAGATTCACATATATACACTAATATGTATAAAATAGATAACTAATGAGAACCTGCTCTATAGCCCACGGAACTCTACTTCATTGTACAGTAGAAACTAACACAACATTGTAAAACAACTATATCCCAATTTTTAAAAATAAGTCTATATTCATTCTATTTTTATCTACCACTCCTCTCTCAATTCACTGACGTCAACCTTACATTCCCATTTTTCCACTGAATTCATTCTCACCAATATCACCAGTGAATGATCAATGACTAAGTTCACTGATCAATGATAAAATGATTAAAACAATTTCCAGGGCCTCCCTGGTGGCGCAAGTGGTTGAGAGTCCGCCTGCCGATGCGGGGGATACGGGTTCGTGCCCCGGTCTGGGAGGATCCCATATGCCGCGGAGCGGCTGGGCCCGTGAGCCATGGCCGCTGAGCCTGCGCGTCCGGAGCCTGCGCGTCCGGAGCCTGTGCTCCGCAGCGGGGGAGGCCACAGCAGTGAGAGGCCCGCATACCGCAAAAAAAAAAAAAAAAAAAAAAAACAATTTCCAATTCAAACAGCACCTTTCAGAGATTATTTTATTTGATGTCTATGGCATCTGACACTCTTAATCACTGCCTTTAACCATTATATTTTAACATCTTTTTATTGAGATATAATTCACATATCATAATATTTACCCTTTTAAAGTAGACAAATCAGTGGTGTATATTCACAAAGCTATGCAACTACTTGTATCACACTAATCCAGAACATTTTCATCACCGTAAAGAGAAACCCTATACCTATCAGCAATCATTCCCCACTTCTCCCTCTACTCACCTCCTGGCAACTACTAATCTACTTTCTGTCTCTATGGATATGCTTATTCTGGACACTTCATATAAGTGTAATAACATAATATGTGGCCTTTTGTGTATGACTTCTTTCACTTAGCATAATATTTTTCAAGGTTCATCCACGCTGCAGCATATATCAGTATTTCATTGCTTTTTATGGCTCAATAATATTCCACTTTTTGAATATACCACATTTTGTATATTCATTCACCAGTTGATGAACACTGAGTTCTTTCCACTTTTTGGCTACTGTGACTAATGCTGCTCTGAACATATGGGCAAGTTTTTACGGGGACCTGTTTTCAATTTTCTTGGGTATATATCTAGGAGGGAAATTGCCGAACCATATGATAACTTCTATACGTAACTTTTGAGGAACTGACAAACTGTTTTACAATACACCTGCACCATTTTATACTCCTACCAGCAATGTATGAGGGCTCCAATTTCTCCACATTTTCATCAACAACTGTCATTGACTTTTTTATTTTAACCAACCTAGTAAGTGTGAAGTGGTGCCTCACTGTGGTTTTGATTAGTGATGTTGAACATCTCTTTATGTGCTTAATGGTCATTTGTATACCTTCTTTGGAGAAATGTCTATTCAAATCCTTTACCAATTTTTTAATTTAGGATACTTGTCTTTTTATTGTTGAGTAGTAAGTGTTCTTTATATAACATATTCTGGATACTGGATTCTAAATCATAAACCAGATATGTGATTTGCAAACATTTTCTCCCATCCTGTGGGTCACTCCCTTTTATTTTTTCTAACATAACATTCATTGATTCTTTTTTCTTTCACGATTAAGCAGGTTTTAATAGAAATCTGGTGACAGCTTAGCTGTAAATTTTCTATTTGCTCCTGGAAACCATACATACCAAGCAACAAGGAAAATGGGGGGAAAAAAGTCTCCATCCTCAGCAAAGGAAACAGAAAAAAAAAAAAGACCACACAAAATCCATGTTATGTGTAAGTATGGTTAAAAGCAACTGAGAATAACAAAATCTGCAGAGGAAGTCACAAGTGTGACAAAGAATAATCAGAAGATTAGAGGATGCCTAGTGTGGTAGTTATCTAAAATCTCAGACAAATAATCATTTCCAGAAAGAGAGAGCCTTACCCTGTATATAAATTGTACTTAGAATTAAGAGCTCTGTTCCATGGTTACAAGAGAGAAATTTTTATATTATACAGGCAAAGAACTGATGTTATAACCTCAGCAACTATTTCTGGAACAAGATCTTCAAGTTAAAAACAGTCCTAAGTTTGATTTTTTGAGATATGCGAAATAACCTACTCAAGAATTCTGTAAATGATACGGCATTCATTCAATCAGTCATTCAATAAAAATTTTTTTAGCACCTTTCATGTGTCAGGTACTACTCTAGGTATTGGGGAAAGATCAATGTACAAAACATACAAAAATTCCCAATGTCACAGAGTTTATAGCATACATGAAATAAAAAAGTAAAATATACAGAGAAAATGGTAAGTGTTACAGAAAAAAATAAAGTATCAATAGAAAAGGGTGATAGGTAGTACCAGATAATTAAGGGTTACAATTTTAAATAATGTGGTAAGGTAGGATCTAACGGAGAAGGGAACATAGGAAAAGCCCTATAAGAAGTAAAGGAAAAAGAAATCCAGATATCTAGAGGAGATCATATCAGGCAAAATAAATGCAAAAGCCATAAGGTAGCTTAGCCTGTCTGAGTAAACAAGTAAGTAGATGTAGCTAGAGCAGAGTAAATAAAGGAGAGAGCAGTAGAAGTAACAAGAACCAGATGATATAAAATCTTGAAGCCACTGTAAGGACCTCAGTTTTGTTCTGAGTGAGGTGGGGAGCCTTTTGGAGTGTGGATGATCAGAACAGTGGCATGATTTGACTTATGTTTTAAAGGATTACTTTGACTACTGTGTAGCTAACTAAAGGATTGGAGGGGGTGGGTATGAAAGCAGGGACCTGGTAAGAAAACTACCATAATAATCTAGGAGGAGAGATGCTGATGACTTGGATTCGAGTATTAATAGTAGAGTGGGAAGCAGTACTACAGATTTTGGATACAGGTTTCCCCTACTATCTGAAAGCAGAATGTTCCTATGAAAACTTTCATAAGTCAAAAATGGAGTAAAATGAAGAAGCAATTACCTTAGGACACATCTTGCTAATGGATGCACAGAATAAATTGAGATAACAGCACAGATGCTCAAAGACACAACTCAATGCTACGACAGCTTGAGGCTGAGACAGAGACACAATTCAAAGCTATGGCAGTTTGATGCTGACACGTCGAGTATAGTTCACTGGGAAGGAGCTTGGTGATGCCACTTGCTGCTCAGGATGCACACTGCAAACAAACGCCAAATGCCATTTTCGCTTTTCCCCTTTTTTTTGTAAAAGCAAAAATCCTCTTTGGATTTTTTAGTTAGTGAAAGCAAGTACTAAGCAGGTCTCTAGTAAAAGCAAAGTATATAGAAGCAAACATTCAAAAAGCAGGGGATACATGCAATTCTTTTAGGGATAAATGATGGGGACCAGGAGAAAATGAGAGATTGGCTTCAACAAAGCAGCACAATAATGTGCTAGGTAGGTGGGGGAAATGTCAAAAAGATATGAGAGAAAAACAAAAAGAAAGAAAAGACAATAAAAAGGAAAAAGGAATACCAAAATAAAGGAAAATGAGAAGTGGAAAAAATTTGAATAAGACAAAAGAATATGCTAAATAAAGAAGGGGAACAGAAATTCCCTGGCAGTCCAGTGGTTAGGACTCTGAGCTTTCACTGCCAGAGGCCTGGGTTCAATCCCTGGTCGGGGAACTAAGAGCCAGCAAGCCGAGAGGCGTGGCCAAAACAAAAAGGGGCGGGGGTGAAAGACAAATTATTAGAGGACAAAGGAAATAATATAGGAAATAAAAAGAGACCCCTACAAGTTAAGAAAATATAAAAATATGAAAACATAAGAAAAAAATCATATATTAAACTTTTATTCATACTTTAAAACCCTGCTCAAGTGTTTCTTACATTCCCAGTCAAAAACAATTATTCCCTCTTTTGGTCTACTTATATAGAACATAATACTTACATACAATTCTATTATTTTAAGTTTCACACATTTATTTATAAACTTTATTCCTTTATAAATTTATTTATTTATTTGTAAACTCCTGAATGAGAGATCATGTCTTTGTTACAGTCATCCCTGATTTTCTAAAGTTTAGTATAGTATGCAGTATAGTAGCCACCCAGTAAATATTTGGTGAGCTGAGACGAGTTTGTCTGAACATTACTGTCAAGGATTTAGCATAAAACACTGAAAGAAAAGATGGCAAGATTAAGAGGAGGACAGGTTGTTAATTTCTTTTTCTATATAGACCTGTGAATTATTTCATTTATTACAATAAGGATAATTTATTTTTTAAATTTTAATTCATTTTCAGAATTATTTTTCTTAATTTAGTTAATTCAAGAAAGAATACTGAGAAAAACATGTTCAAAAAAACCAACTGTTCATGATTAAGCCTCTTTCACTCTGATTATATAAACATCTTTAGGCTAAGTATTCTATGGGATAAGAGCTGGTTGGCTCACTTAAAATGTTTCTGCATTTCCAACTCTTTCGTTCTGTAACAGTCACAAGGTATGACTGTAACTCTACTGAAGCACATTATCTCAAGAGGAAATTACATAGCAACAACAAAATGACAGAGCAGATTTAACATTTTCAATCAGACCAATAAACTCAAAAATTGTTTCATAAGCCATCATACCCTCTTCTTCACCAATTTCCTAATTCACTTAAACACAGTGCCAAATTTAAAATCCCAAAAACACATGTATAAAGTAATCTTGATTTTTTTCTAATTTTATAGCTCTCTCAACCTGCAACTATAAGAACTGGATTTAGTTTTGCATCTCATAGGAATTACAAAATTGTTATTGTTCTTTAGTACCTTTAAAATGTATTCATTAAGAAGAGGTGGACCAATACCTAAAGTCACTGATAATTAATAAAAAGCAATGGTTAATTTCAAAAGATGTTTATAATCCAAAGAATAGAGTGATTAAACACAGGACACTGTAGGGACCTCCCTAGTGGCACAGTGGATAAGACTCTGCACTGCCAATGCAGGGGGCCCAGGTTTGATCCCTGGTCAACTAGATCCCACATGCATGCTGCAACTAAGAGTTTGCATGCCACAACTAAGGAGCCTGTGTGCCTCAATTAAGGAGCCCATGAGCCGCAACTAAGGAGCCCACGTGCCGCAATTAAGGAGACCTGGAGGCGCAACTAAGAGCCGGTGCAACCAAATTAAAAGAACAAAAACAACCATAGGACATTGTAAAATAAAAAAGCCAAAGTGAAAAATGTGGGGAAAGAAGCTTAACAAGGTTAAAACAAAAATTTTTCTACTGCTGTGTATTGTCAAAGATATACTATTTCTGGCTTTTGCTTTTCATAAATAAGAAAAATGATTTAGTATTTTACAGTCATTTTAGGAAAAGTAGTTCTTTCACCTAGTCTCCAATACATAATATATATCTATATTTATATCTAGAAATTGATAAAGAGGGTATCTACAGATATAGATATATAGAGATATATATATAATGTAATGTGTAAACTTCTAAAAGACTAAATGTTTATATTCATGCACCAATAGGAGTTTCAACTATTACCATTCACTATTTATATGAGGACTGCAATCCCCTCCTCTCCCAATTCTGTGTATGTGTTGTGTTGTGTGTGTATGTGCAGACACTTTAACTTACCTTTTTCTCACTCACTCATATGGGTCATTGTTTTACAAAATGTACCTAGAGATAATATTACATGTCACTAATTCATACTGTGAAAGAGGCAGAATCAGGAGAAGACAGGAAGGACTGCTATCAACATATGAATAGTAAACATTGTTGCATGAATATAATCATTTAGTCTCTTGGAAGTTTATACATCACATTTATTTATTATTTTAATTGCCTCTTCTGCAACTGTCAGAACTGTTCATCTTTCTTGCCTGCTGCTGTGCATCCATAAACTTGGAAAAACATTTTGCTATTAAATATTTTCTCTGTAAAAATACTTTTACAATATTTTCGCCTACTGCGTTATCCTTATTTATTACTCCCATTCTTTCAGGCGTGTTTTCATGTCTTTGCTCCTTAGACTGTAAATGCCATGAAAATTAGCTCTATTTTTTGAAGCCCTTCAGGCCCTAGGAGTTACTGAATTAATGCTCCAGGTGTTAGTGAATTAATGTTTTCTGAATTCAATAAAGAACATGGTTTTGAGTAAACTTACCTCTTCTCTTCTCTCTTCTGCAGAAGGAGTTTTAAGTTCTCGTGCTGTATCATCTTTTGGGTCAAAAAGATATATGTAATCTGAAGAGTAACTAACAAGAATCTCTTGACCATCTTCACTGTAACACAGAGATGTCACCCTGCAGGACTTGTTATTAAGATGGGAAGGGATAAAACGGGCAACCATTCCAGTAGTTCCTCGACCTGCATAATTCCCTAAATTAAAAAAAAGGAATTGTTTAAACTTCAGAATATTTTTCAAGAAAAACACTTGAAAAACTCTTAATCTGAATTATGAGATATGTGATTTAATGTAGCAATATAAATCCAAGCTATCATATTTTATTTCTGGAAAAGACTCTTTAATCATCAGTCAAATTTTGTAACAAAATAAAAATGAATATAGTATAAAGGTTACATATCTTCCAAAAAGAATTCATGATTTTCTAGAATTCCAGATTACATCAATGTTTTATTGGAAATATGAGTTATTTAATCAATTTTATATTGTGATTACAGTCACACTAAATCATCTCTTAAAAATTCCCCAAATTAAGATAATATAATTTTTATAATATAAATCGGAAAGCTGATATTTACTAGCAAACTAGATAAGACAGTACAGTATCTTTTTAATATGATTTACCTTTTACTTTATGTCATTAAAAGATTTTTGATTGCCATGAAATTCTCCTCTTATAAGATAACAGAGTGGGAATACCACTCTAATTTTAATTAATTTTGGTGGTCATCAACATAATGCAATACAATAGGGAGAGGTACAACTGGCACTTTGTGCTCTGCAGACCCAGGAATGCTAAATTCTAAGAATCCCACAAAGCTGTATTATCCTGCCCTGCCCAAAATTTCAATCATGTCCCATCTGTTGAGAAATGATAACTGAGCCTACAGTTCCATATATTACTTCTATTCCCCCTAAACATGCATGTCCAAATAGACAAGACTCCTCAATCACAGTTCAAGAAAGAAAAAAGATCCCATCTGGTTTTCCCATTTCAGTAATCTATGTCCATTTTCACTGGACATAAACTGACACTGAGATCAACATTGTTAATTTCTGGCCCAAGTCAACTTTTATTTTTGATGCCATAAAATATGTGAATATATATATAAATGTGTAATATGTATGTATATTTGGGGTGTGTGTGTGTGTGTGTGTGTGTGACAGAGAGACAGAGAGACAGACAGAGAGAGAGAAAGAGAGAAAGAATGTCCAATCTTGACCTTCCTTGACAGAAAATGCTAATGGAAGTTAGCTTTGAGGTGAATATTTCAGAAGTGGTTTGATCCCAAAGCAGATGAGAAACAAATAGGAGTTTAAGGCAAATTCAAATTCAGTAGTGCAGCATCATTTACAGTACTTTAGCTAGGCTACTAAATAGGCATAAATATGTTATACATTAATACACACCCAAGTCACTGTTCTTTCCTAACTTTTCTCTCCACCACGCTTACTATTATCCCCTTGATTGAAAAGATGGCAAAGAGAAATTAGGAAAGCCAAGTGTTGTGAGCTGAGGAGTGTCCCCTGAAAATTCATGTCCACCAAGAAACACAGAACGTGACCTCATTTAGAAATAGGGTCTTTGTAGATGTAATTATGAAGATGAGGTCATAATGGATTATGGTGGCCCTTAAATACAATGTAACTAGTGTCCTTATAAGAAGAGGGAAATGCAGGCACAGATACACAGGAGAGAATAGCATGTAAATATGGAAGCAGAGATTGGACCGATACATTTAAAAGCCAAGGGATGCTAAGGATTGTCAGCAACCTCCAGAATCTAGGAGAGAAGCAGGCAATAGATTCTTCCTGAGAGCCTCCAGCAGAAAACCACCCTGCAACATCTTGATTTTAGACATTTAGCCTCCAGAAATGTGAGAGAATAAATTTCTGTTATTTTAAGTCACCCAGTTTATAGTAATTTGTTATGACAGACCCAGGAAATTAATATATCAAGTGTTACAACTTTCTAAAGTGATAACCTGCAAAAGTATCACACTGATGGGTCATAAAAACTTGGTGAAATGCTATTTTTTATAATAATCCATAGTATTTAAAATACATTCTATTTACTAAATTTATGTCAAACTAATGAAATTTAAAAATTGCAATACATCATAAAGATTTATCCTTTGGGGACTTCCCTGGTAGTGCAGTGGTTAAGAATCCACCTGGCAATGCAGGGGACATGGGCTCAAGTCCTAGTCCAGGAAGATCCCATGTGCCGCGGAGCAACTAAGCCGGTGCGCCACAACTACTGAGCCTGCACTCTAGAGCCCACAAGCCACAACTATTGAAGCCTACACCTAGAGCCCATGCTCTGCAACAAGAGGAGCCAACACAATGAGAAGTCCACGCACCACAATGAAGAGTAGCCCCCGCTCACCACAACTAGAGAAAGCCTGCACGCAGCAATGAAGACCCAGTGCAGCCAAAAATAAATAAATTTATTTAAAAAAAAAGATTTATCCTTTGAACTGATAGGATCTCATATTTTCTCTAATATATGTCTTTTTACCTGTAGCTCTTGTACCCAGCATTCGCCGATCATATATTCGTACTGAGCTATCAGAACAACCAACAGCAAGATAATATGGTATTGGTGGACAAATAGCTACAGATGTGGCAGCACGTCGGCAGTTAATTAAAATATCCTACAAAAGATAAAAAAATACCAGTTACATAAGCTTTACAACAGATAATAGTCTATTTAAAACATTTTCCCTTCAATTAGAACAAGAAAATCTTTTTCAGAAATCCTAATTCAGTCAGTATGACAATGAGGAAGGAAAAAAACCAACATGCCTCCTAAATATTCTCATACTCAGGAATAAGATGATCATCTTCAGAAGTATTAGAAGACTCATACATTACCTATGTAATATGTCATTAAGTCGTTAATGTCATTAGAAATGCCTGCTATCATTGGTCCACTGGACAGTAAAGATGGAGGTATAATCAACCTTTGTCTATCTAAGTATAATCATTATTTTATACGGTACTCATGATATTGTAATTTTAATGATTGCTATTAAAGTATAACAAAAATATCATAACCTGATATTAAAATTTTATATTTTTGTTAACTTATAAAATCTTCCTCCTTACCAGTTCAAAAACAAAGTACATACATACATATATACAAACTATGTCAAAGACAGGCTTCACTATAATGTCACTACTTATCTCTATACAAGCATTAGAAAATATAAGAGCTATCACCCCAAAGATATAGCTTTAAGGTATTGTTAATTCTATACTATTTTATCTACAACTCTAACTCCTCACTTTTCTCAGAATAGCCAAGTTTTTAAGTTACATTTATGCTAAGTTTTATGTATTTAATTATGGGCCTCAGAATATTATTCCTATTACATAGAATTTATTCATCAAATACTGTTCATAATTCTAAATTTTTAGAATTTAAGAATTACCCTAGTTATCAATTTTTCTTTATACTCTCTCTATTCCTTTTTACATATAAAGAAATCAGAAGTTTTATTGAGAAAAAATTTAACAATATTTCACTTATTAGCTTTGCTTTATTCTTTAGTTTTACAGAGTTTTTGATTATAAAAGCAAAATTAAATCCAACTACATTGTATATGAAAATATTGCTTATAAGATTTTGACATAACAAATTTTAGGACCTATAATTTACTAAGAAACAGGTAAACCAGATGCCCCTAATAAACAACCTGCTCTTCTAAACTTATTTCTGCCTTCAGTTCAACGTTCCTAATTGTGTATGTGTATACATGTATACAATATAAAAACTGACAAAATTTTTTTATTTTTTTTCTTCTCTGTTTCAATGTATAAAATAATCTTTTCTCCACCTAAAGCATGTTAACAATACTAACTGGTTTAATTAGCAAACACTCAACCTGATTACTAGTAACTTTTTTTTGGTAACTATCAGTAAAAATGTATTTAGCAATACTTGCTTACTTCATTTACTACTCTAAAATGATCTGAGACAAAAGCTACTGTCTCTAAATAACATTTAGGGTTAGTTGTCTGAGGCCTTACACTGACTGATTTCTCAGGTCTTTTTCAAGCTTAAAATACTATTTTAAAAAATACAAAATTGATAGTGAAGCTCTATCTTTAGAGAAGTGAGCTAAATCTGAATGAACATGTTGATAAAATGGTATCTAACTGTCTAAAACAAAAGATAGCATATAAATAAATCTTGGTTTAAAGGACAGGGTAAAAATAAAAAGAAGACACTAAACTTCTACATGCTTTTATCACTGTTATTGGTAAGCCAAAATTGCCTCCATAAATAAATGGAATATACTGATAAATACTTCAAGTTTTTATAATGCTATGGTATATACTGAACAATTATATAAATTTTTATAAATATATTTGAACTGTACAATTTAAGTATACGTTCCTTAACTTCACTATTAACATTTTAATTAAGAAATTTTTTGATTATAAAAATATACTTATTGAAAATTTTATAAAATAAAAAATTCTTTATCTATCCATAAGCTCATAACTCAGAGATAACTTACTACCCAATTTTAAGTATAATCTTAATTTTTTTCATCATTTGTACAAAAACTTGATTCTTACATCTTTGCAATCTTCTTTTGTGCAGCTAGTTTTGATGCGTGTATCAAACCACCTAACAGTTCCATCTTCACCACAAGAGAGAAAAGTATACGGGTCATTAGGTACAGTCATAATCTGAAGATGAAAACAAAAGTACAGGTAATGTTAGTGAACATTTAAACAGATGACTTTGAAAAACATTACTGCTATATCATAAAATGATTATGGCAAAAGCAACTAAGAACCATTTATTTTAATTATTTATGACTTACCCGTATCATAATGCAAAATAGTGTTATACATATAGAAATATGCAAGAGGTAACTGTTGAATTAATGTGACTCATTACTTTGAAATTTGACAGTAATGTACCTTCAGACAGAAAGCTCTTTAAATTATAAACTCCTAACAACTTGACAAGAAAAACCCTACCCTTGAAAGCTTGTTCAAACTTTGAATAGCCAAATTTTTGTTTTCTGGATGTGAATATACACTTGTATTAGAAATACATTGTAAAATTTTACTCCCTGATAATGTTTATAAAAACTATGTGATGCTGAATTAAGCATTTAAACTGACCTCTCAAAAATTTTTTGAGTGATGGTAATGGTTCTATAACAATGTAAAAGTACTAAATGTCACGAACAGTAGAGTTAAAAATGGTTTGAATGGCAAATGTTATATTATGCATATTTTACAAAAATTAAATTTTTTAAAGAAATGAAACATTTTAGATATTCCTGTATCCACTTCTGGTTTAGCAATAATACTGTAAGTTGAGGCCCTCTGTGAACCCTCCTGTCCAACATATTCCTCCCCTTCTCTGTCCTTAGAAGTAGAAACTGCCAAAATTGGGTATTTAGCATTCTCACATAGGTTTTTATGTACCCATAAACAATGGAAGGTATATTCCTATGTATGCATGAAAAGGTGCTCAGATTCATTAGTGATCAACCAAACATAAATTATAATCCTAAGTATATATCACTACACATCACCAGAATGACCAAAATGAAAGGGACTAGATTAATATCAAATGTCAATGAGGACATGGAGCAACTAGGGCTTTCACACATCGTTGATTGGACTGTAAAATGGTACCATCACTTTGAAAAACCATGTATCAGTATCTACTAAAGCTGGTCATATGCCTCTTCTATGACCCAGCAATTCCACTACAAATAAATGTATACATAAAGGCACCTAAAGATGTGTACCAGAAAGTTCATAGCAGCACGATTCATATTAGCTAAATACTTGAAACAACCCAAATGGCCAGTAAGAGAATAAGAACATAAATTGTGATTTACTCTTAAAATACTAAAGCAATAAAAATAAAGAAATACATTGCTCTCAAATTATGTAAAACCAGTGATTAAAAATAAGATTTCTTGCCAGAAATCAGTGGAGTAACATATTTAAGGTAGTAAAAGAAAAAAAAAAACACAAAAAACTGTCAAACTAGAATTCTATACCCACAGAAATATCTTTCTAAAACAAAAATAAACTAGACGTTTTCAAAAATAAGAAAGCTGAAAGATTATTCAGTAGCATAGAAGTCAGCAAAGGATGCCTCTTACCTAACTATGACCCATTATTTTTGTAAATAAGAGTTTGAATGAAACTTAGCCACATCCAATCATTTACATATTATCCAAGTCTGCTTTCCTGACACAATGGCATATTTGAGTAGTTGTGACAAAGATTATATGGCACACAAAGCCTAAAATATTTACTATTTGGCATTTTACAGGATAATTTTCCAAACCTCTATAATAACAGACCAGCACAAAAAAATACATCTTTTTAAATCCTTCATGTAAAAGGAAAATAATACCTGTCATAATCTGGATCTATGCAAAGGAATTTAAGATTAGAAATAATAAATATGTAAGTAAATATAATATAATTTTTACTTTGTTTTAAAATCTTTTTAAAGATAATTGACTATTAAAGGAAGAATATTAGGGCTTCCCTGGTGGCGCAGTGGTTGAGAGTCCGCCTGCCGATGCAGGGGACGCGGGTTCGTGCCCCGGTCCGGGAAGATCCCACATGCCGCGGAGCAGCTGGGCCCATGAGCCATGGCCGCTGAGCCTGCGTGTCCGGAGCCTGTGCTCCGCAACAGGAGAGGCCACAACAGTGAGAGGCCCGCGTACCGCAAAAAAAAAAAAAAAAAAAAAGGAAGAATATTAACAACGTATTAAGGAAATTATGAAACATATAAGAATAAAATGTAAGGAAAAAATACCCAAAATTCCAGGAGAAGAAAAATGAAAGTATAGTGTTATAAGATTCTTATACTATATTTGAAGTGGTACCATATTACTTGATGGTACACTGTGATAAAGTTTATGATGTATACAATAAACCCTAAAGCATATACTAAAACAACCACAACAAAAAAAAGTTATAGCTAATAAATCAACAAAGGAGGTAAAGTGGAATCACAAAAATACTCAGTTCTTCCAAAAAAGAGAAGGGGAAAAAAATGATGGAACAGGAACAGAGGGAAAACAAAGAGCAAGACACAAAATTTAAATTCAGCTACCTACATATCAATAATCACATTAATTGTAAATGGTATAAACAGCCCAATTAAATAAAAGGCAGATGTCGCTAGATTGGATAAAAAAGCAAAACCCAACTATAAATTGCCTGTAAGAATCTAACTTTAAATATTAAGACACAGATAGCTAGACCAGAAGTAAAAGGACAGAAGAAAGAGATACCACAGTAACTCTAATAATGAGAAAGCTAGATTTGCTATATAAATAGCAAATTTCAAAGCAAAGAGTATTAATGGGGATAAAGAGAGTCATTTTACAATGATAAATGGGTCAATCCAAGAATAGAAACATCAAAATCCTGAATGTTTATGTACCTAAAAACAGATCTTTGAAATATATGAAGCAGTAATTGACAGAACTGAGTGGAGAAACAGTCCAAAAATATTAGATTTCAACACACCTGTTTCAATAATTGATAGAACAAGTAATCAGAAAATCAGTAAGAACATAGATGAATTGAACATGGTTATCAGCCACCTTGACATAACTGATATATATGGAACACTCCACAAACAAAAGAATAAGCAGTTTTTAAAGTGCATAAGATAAATTTACCAATAGACTATATTCTGGGACACAAAACCAGTCTCATTAAAATTAAAAGGATTCAAGTCATACAAAGTACATATTCTGACTGAGATGGATTTAACTAGAAAATAATCACTGTAAATCAATCCATACAAAGACAGTTACACAAATGATTAAAATAGAGTCAATTGCAATTAAGCCCAAGCTGGAAAACAACTCAAATATTCAAATATTTCCAAATATTTAGAAACTAAATGACATGTTTCTCAATAAATGATGAATCAAAGAAGAAATCACAATGGAAACTAGAAAATACATTGACTAATTTACTAACAGAAGAGAAATGGAAGTTCAGCATATCAAAATTAGTGAAATTTACCTAAAGGAATACTCAGTGGAAATTTTATTTTACTAACTGCCTATATTAGAAAGGATAAAGGTCTCAAATCAGTAACTTCAGCCTCTACTTTAAGAAACTAGAAGAAAGAGAGCAATGAAACTCACCATAGTAAACAGAAGAAAGGAAAAAACAGAGATCAAAAATAGAAAAAGAAAATAGAGAAAACCATGGAAACCAAAGTTCGTTCTTAGAGATGATCATTAAAATTGATGAAATCTCTCCTCAGACTGCTAAGAATAATAAAGAGAGAGAGAGAGAGAGAACACAAACTACCAATATCAAGAGTGACATGCACTTCCCTGGTGGTGCAGTGGTTGAGAGTCTGCCTGCCAATGCAGGGGACACGGGTTCGTGCCCCAGTCCGGGAAGATCCCACATGCCGCGGAGTGGCTGGGCCCGTGAGCCATGGCCACTAAGCCTGCGCGTCCGGAGCCTGTGCTCCGCAATGGGAGAGGCCACAACAGTGAGAGGCCCGCATACCGCAAAAAAAAAAAAAAAAAAAAAAAAGAGTGACAGAGGTGACATCACTATAGATTCTACAGATGTTAAAAGGATAGTACGGAAGTACTGTGAAGAACTTACACCAACAAATTCAGCAATATAGATGAAACAGGTTCCTTGAAAAGGATAGAATACCGAAGCTCATTAAAGCAGAAAGATATAACCTGAATCACCAAATATTCATTTTAAGAAATAAATATGCAGTTATAAACATCCTACAAAGAAAACTCTAGGACCAGATGGCTTTATTGGTGAATGCTCCCAAACATATAAGAAACAAATATTACCACTTCTACACAAACTCTTTCAGAAAATTGAAGAGGACAAACTTTCCAAGTTATTGCAATAGGGCAGCATTATGCTAACAACAAACCCAAAGATAGTGCAAGAAAACAAAGCTAAAGGTCATCTCTCATGAACACGTCTGCAAAAAAAAAAGTCCTTAACAAAATGAATACAACAACACAGAAAGAGTATAATATATCAATATATGACCAGGTGAGGTTTATCTCTGGAATGTTAAATTGGTCATAACGTTTGAAAAATAAATGTAATTCACCATGTTAAGAAACTAAAAGATCCAATTAAAGATGTTTAAGAAAAAAAAAGAGTGGAATGCACATTGATCTCAAGTCCATGTGAAATGTTTTTCAAGATGGACTGTAGCTACACAGAACAAAACAATTCTCAATAAATATTAAATGTTTAAAATCATAAAAATATCTTTTCTACTATAAAAAAAGAAACTGAAAGAAAAGCAATACAATCCTTTCAAAAAATGAAAAAATGCAGAGAAAACACGTGACAAAATCCAATATCCATTCCTGATAAGTGTAAGAATATGAACAGAATTAACTCAACCTGCTAAAAAGCATTATTGAAATATACCTACTGTCATAGTTAATAGTGAAAGATCAAATATCAAAACAAGGGAAGGATGTTTAGTCTTACCATTTTTATTCAATATTAGACTGAAAGTTCTAATAAGCGTGATAAGATAAGACAAAGAAATAAAAGGAGTCCAGATGGGAAAAGAAGAAAAATTGTCTCTATATTCACAGATGACATAATCATCTAAGGAGAAAATTCTATGTAATCTTTTTGTAAAAAGTTACTAGAGCTAATAAGTGAGTGTAGCAAAACTGCAGAATACAAGATCAATACATAAAAATCAACTGCATGTGAAAATACTAGCAATAAATCCATCAGAAATTAGAAATTTTAAAGATAATACCATTTACAATAACATTAAAAAATATGAAATATTTAAGGGTAGGTCTTAAGACACACAAACTGAAAATTATAAAACATTGCCAAGTAAAATTAAAGTCCTAGATGAGGGAGATATACTGCAACCATGGATTGGAAGATTTAATAATTGTTGTCAATTCTCCCTATACTGATATATAGATTCAAATAAATCCCAGGAGGAATTCTGGTAAAAATTGACAATTTAATTATCAAATCCATGGGGAAATACAAAAGACCTAAAATACCTTAAACTGTTTCGAAAAAGAAGAAGAAAGGACTTATACTACCCGGTTTTAAAAGTTAATATTAAGCTATAGTAATAAAGACAGTGTGGTACAAGCATAATCATAAATCACTGGAAGAGAAAAGGTACTGGTCAGAAATAGGTGAAAATAGATGTGGTCAAATGACTTATGATCATGATGCAAAAAAAGTTCAGTGGAGAAAAACAATGTTGGAAAACCAGATATCCAAGTGTAAAATAATGAACTTAAAGCAGTATCTCATACTTTATGAAAAAATTAAAACAAAATGGATCATCGATCCAAATGCAAAACATAACAGTATAAAACTTTTAGGAGAAAATCGTTGTGACATTTGGTTAAACAAAGATTTTTAGACACAACATTGGTTCCCCTCCCAAAATAATAAATTTGATTAAATGGGCTTCTTTAAAATTAAAGAACTTCTTTTTGAAAGATACTGTAAAGAAAATGAAAAGACTAGCCATCAACTCAGAGAAAAAAATTGAGTCACATACCTGAAAAATACACAGAACATCCTTTTAAAAACCCTCAAAACTCAACAGTACAAAATGAAACAATGGGCAAAAGATTAAACAGATAATTCACCGAAGAAGGCACATGAAGAAACAGGAAAACATGGCTCAAACAAAGGAACAAAGTAAATCTCCAGAAACTGACCCTAATAAAAGGGAGATATATGAATTACCTAAAAAAGAATGGAAAGTAATGGTCATAAAGAAATTCAATGCGCTACAAGAGAATACAAATAGACAGCTAAACAAAATCAGGAAAACAACGCACAAACAAAACGAGAATATTACCAATGAGAAAGAAAGCAGAAAAATAGCGAAACAAAAATTATGGAGCTGAAAAATATAGTAACTAAATTTAAAAATTCACTAGCGGAGGATCAACTGCAGGCTCAATCAAGCAGAAAAAAGAATCAGCAAAGTCAAAGATAAGCCACTTGAAATTATCTAGTCAGAGGAACAAAGAAAAGGAATGAAGTGAAAAAGCCTAAGGGACTTATAGGATATCACAAAGATGACCCATATTCCCATTACAGGAGTTCCAGATGGAGAAAGGGGAGTGGGTAGAGAGCTTATCTGAAGCAAATAATGGCCAAAAACTTCCCAAATCTGAGAAAGAAAATGAACATCCAGATTCAAGAGACTCAGAGGACTCCAACTAGGATGGGCCCAAAGAGGCTCAAATCAAGACATACTATAAACAACTAGTCAAAAGTGAGCTAATCTTGAAAACAGCAAGAGAAATGTGAATCATTACATACAAAGAAGCTCCCATTAGATCAGTGGATTTCTCAACAGAAACATTACCAGCCAGAGGGAAGTGGGATAATACATTCAAAGTACTGAAAGAAAAAACCTGCAAACCAAGAATACTATATATCCACCAAAACTGTCCTTTAAAACTGAAGGAGAAATAAAGACCTTCCCAGATAAAGAAAAACTAAGAAAGGTTATCACCACTAAGACCTGCTTTACAAGAACTGCTAAAGGAAGTCCTTCAAGTTGAAATGAAAGAAGCTAGACAGCAACACACAGCATATAAAAATATAAAGATTGTGGTAAAGGTAAATATACAGATAAATACAAAAATCTGTGATACTGTAATGGTGGTACATAAATCACTTCTGAGTACAGAATTTAAGAAATAAAAGCATTAAAAATTATTATAACACTATGTTAGTGAATACAAAATATAAAAAGACATAGTTTATGACACTGAACAAAGCGGGGCAAGGATGTAAAGGAATAGTATTTTTGTATGTGATTTAAGTTAAGTTGTTATCAGTTCAAGATAGATTGTTATAACTGTGTTTTATGTAATCCTCATGGTAAACACAATGAAAAAAACCTATAAAAGATGCCAAAAGAAAACAAGAAAGGAATTAAAGCATGTCATTACAAAAGAAAAAAGAAAATCAATAAAACACAACAGAAAGCAGCAAGAGAGGAAGAGTGACCAAATATTTGCAGGACACACAGAAAAAAAATTTTTAATGGGAATAGTGAGTAGTTCCCTATAAGTAACTACTTTAAATGTAAATGGTACAGTACTAAGTGGGAAGTTTATAGTAATAAATATCTACATTAAAAAAGAAGAAAGATCTCAAATCAACAACCTAACTTTACACCTCAAAGAACTAAAAAAAGAACAACAAATTAAAGCTAAAGTTAATAGATGAAGGAAATTATAATAAAGATTAGAGCAGATATAAAGGATATGAAGAATAGAAAAAAGTATCAATGAAATTAAGTTCTTCTCAAAAGAGTATCAAAATCAACAAACCCTCACCTAGAATAACAAGAAAAAAAGCAAAATGACTCAGCAAAAATCAGAAATGAAAGAGGAGGCATTACAACTTATACCACAGAAATAAAAAGGATCCTAAGAGACTACTATGAATACAATAACAGATGGAATGACCTTGAAGAAATGAATAAATTTTTAGAAATATACAACTTACCAAGACTAAATAATAGATTAGATAGATAGATAGATAGAAATAAACTGAGCAAAGCTACACTACAGTAAGGAGACTGAATCAGTAACCAAAAACATCCAAAGAAAGGAAAGCCCAGAACCAGATGGCTTGACAACACCACTTACATTAAAAAATTTACATCAAGGGCTTCCCTGGTGGCACAGTGGTTGAGAGTCCGCCTGCCGATGCAGGGGACACGGGTTCGTGCCCCATTCCGGGAAGATCCCACATGCCGTGAAGCGGCTAGACCCGTGAGCCATGGCCACTGAGCCTGCGCGTCCGGAGGCTGTGCTCCGCAATGGGAGAGGCCACAACAGTGAGAGGCCCGCATACCACACACACAAAAAATAAATAAAAGAAAGACTACAAACCTGTATTCCTGATGAATACTGATATAAAAATCCTCAGCAAAATGCTAAAAAGAAAAAAAAACCCAAAACAATAACACACTAATAGTCTAAGTCAGATTTACTTCTGAAATGCAAGGATGGTTCAACATACACAAATCAATCAAAGTAATTCATCTCATTATCAAAATGGAGGACAAAAACCATATGATCATCTCAACTAATACAGAAAAGGCATTTGACAAAATACAACACACTTTCATGATAAAAAACACTCAACAAACTAGGAATGGAAGGAAATTACCTCAACATAAGAAAGGCCATATATGAGAAGCTCATAGCTAATATATTCAGTGGTGAAAAACCAAACGCTTTCCCTCTAAGATCAAGAACAAGGCAAAGATACCCACTCTCATCACTTCTATTCCATACAGTATTAGAAGTTCAAGCTACAGTATCAAGGCAAGAAAAAAGAAAAGGCATCAAAATTGGAAAGGAAGAAGTAAAATTATCTCTATTTGCAGAAAACTTGATCTTATACATAGAAAACTCTAAAGTTTCTGCAACAAAGCTATTAGAATAAATGAATACAGCAAAGTTACAGTTACAAAATCAACACTTAAAAATCAGCTGCGTTTATATACAGTAACAATGAACAACCTGAAAATGAAATTAAGAAAACAACCCATTTACAATAGCATCAAAAAAATAAAATACTTGGGAATAAACTTATTCAAGGAGGTGAAAGATCTGTACACTGAAAACTACAAAACACTGCTGAAAGAACTTATAGAAGACACAAATAAATGGAAAGACGTCCTGTGTTCATGGACTGGAAGACTGAATATTGTTAAAATGTCCATATTACCCAATGTGACCTATATTTAATGCAATTTCTATCAAAATTCCAAGGACATTTTTACAGAATCAAAAAAAAAAAACCCTAAAATTCATATGGAATCTCAAAGGACACAAAACAGCCACAACAATCTTTAGAAAGCAAAACAAAGCTGGAGGCCTCACACTTGCTGATTTCAAAGCGTATTACAAAGCTACTACATTTAAAACATTATGACAGACCTACAGACCAATGGAACAGAGTAGAGAACCCAGGAATAAATAAACCCTCACATATGTGGTCACATGATCTGTGAGAAAGGTGCCAAGACTACACAATAGGGAAAGAATAGTCCCTTCAACAAATGGTGTTGAGAAAACTGGATATTCACATGTAAAAGAAGGAAGTTGGACCCTTATTTACGCCACATACAAAAATTTAAATGTATCAAAGACATTTTAATGTAATAGTTAAAACTATAAAACTCCGGGCTTCCCTGGTGGCGCAGTGGTTGGGTGTCCGCCTGCCGATGCAGGCGATACAGGTTCGTGCCCCAGACTGGGAGGATCCCATGTGCCATGGAGCAGCTGGGCCCGTGAGCCATGGCCGCTGAGCCTGCGTGTCTGGAGCCTGTGCTCCGCGACGGGAGAGGCCACAACAGTGAGAGGCCCGCGTACTGCAAAAAAAAAAAAAAAAAAAAAAACCTATAAAACTCCTAGAAAAAAAAACCCTGGGGAAACACTTCATGACTTTAGATTTGGCAATGATTTCTTGGATATGACACCAAAAGCTCAGGCAACAAAAGTGAAAATAGACAATATCAAACTTAAAAACTTCTACACAGCAAAGGAAACAATCATCAGAGTGAAAAGAGAATCAACAGAATGGGAGAAAACGCACACTGCATCTTATAAGGGATTAATAGCCAAAATATATAAAGAGGGACTTCCCTGGTGGGCCAGTGGTTAAGAATCCGTCTTGCAATGCAGGGGACACAGGTTCAATCTCTGGTCAGGGAACTAAGCCCCACATGCCATGGGGCAACTAAGCCCGCACGCTGAAACTACTAAGCCCACACACTCTGGAGCCCGCGTGCCACAGCTAAAGAGCCCGCGCGCTGCAACTACAGACCCCACGTGCCACAACTACAGACTCCACGCACTCTGGAGCCCGCGTGCCACAACTAGAGAGCCCATGTGATGCAACTAATGAACCTGTGCTCTCTGGAGCCCACACGCCACAATCAGAGAAAAGCCCATGCACCACAATGAGGAATCTTCGTGCCCAAAGAAAGATCCCGCATGCTGCAACTAAGACCAGACCCAGACTCAGCTACATAAACAACATATATATATATATGTGTGTGTGTATATATGGGTGTGTATATATATATGTGTGTGTATATACATATATAGAGAACCTCTTCAATTCAACAATAAAGCAATCCAATTAAAAAATGGGCAAAGTACTTGAATAGACATTTTTCCAAAGATATACAAATGACCAACATACACAAAAAGAGCTAACTCAACATCACTAATTATTAAGGAAGCAAATAAAAACCTCATTTAGCTATCTCCTCACACATTACAATGGCCACTATTTTTAAAAAAACAGAAAATAACAAGTGTTGACAAGGATGTGGAGAAATTGCAACCTCTGTGCACTTTTATTAGGAATGGGAAATGGTACAGCTGCTATGGAGAAAACTATGGAAGTTCCTCAGAAAACTAAAAATAGAATAATCATATGATCCAGCAATCCCACTTCTGTGTATATATATCTGAAAGAATTGAAAACAGAACCTTGAAGAGATATTTGTACACTCCTGTGTTCATTACAGCATTATTCACAACAGCTAAGAGGTGGAAGCATCCCAAATGATCATTAATGGGTAAACAGGTAAAGAAAATATGGTATATACATACAATGGAATACTATTAAACCTTAACAAAGAAGGAAATCCTGTCATATGCTACAAAACAGATGAACCTTGAGGACACTGTGCTAACTAAAATAAGCCAGTCACAAAATGACGATTTCTGCATGATTCTACTTCTGTGAGGTATTTACAATCAAACTCTTAGAAACAGAAAGTAGAATGGTAGTTGTCAGATGCTGGGATAAGGGGGAAGAGGAGAACTGTTCAATGGACGCAAAGTTTTAGTTTTGAACAAAAAACTATATTCCAATCACAGTGTATATGTATTCAGCAAAAAAACACCTTTGGCAAAAGGTTATATACTGTTAAAATGTCCTTATATAGGCTGCCTCTTTTGCTTGTGTGCTGTTTGCAATTCTGATGTAATTTTCTAAGAAGTAAATTATGTTTATACAAAAAAAATCCATAGGGGAGAAAAAAATAGACTCCTACTTCATATTATCAGAAAAATCAAATCCAGGTGAATTATAAGATCTAAATGGAAAAAGCAAAACAATAAACTTTCTAAAAGAGAAAACAGAAGAATGCCTCCATAACCTTCATATAAGATTTTTTAACATCTTTATTAGAGTATAATTGCTTTACAATGGTGTGTTAGTTTCTGCTTTAAAACAAAGTGAATCAGTTATACATATACGTATGTCCCCATATCTCTTCCCTCTTGCATCTCCCTCCCTCCCACCCTCCCTATCCCACCCCTCTAGGTGGCCACAAAGCATCAAGCTGATTTCCCTGTGCTATGCAGCTGAAGAAAAGATTTTTTGAGCAGGATGCAGAAAGCACTAACAATAAAGGAAAAGACCAATACATTAGACAACACTGAGAACTTCTGTTCATCACAAGACACCATCAGGAGGGTGAAAATACAACCACACAGTGGAAAAGACAGCTTCATATACAGAAGAAATAAGAAATTCCTATAAATCAACAATAATAATGAAATAAAATGGACAACACAATAGAAAGATTAGGAAAGAAGTCTGAATAGGCACTTGACAAGACAGTACATCCAAACAACCAATAAACATATGAAGAGATGCTCAACCTCAGAAGTATCAACAGAAAAAGGCATTTTAAACCACAAGAACCTGTCAAAATTAGAGATTAACAATACCAATTGTTGGCAAAGATGAGGAGCAATAGGAATTCTTATACGCCATTGGTGGGAACGAAAGCTGTTACACTTTGGAAAACTGTTTGGCGCTATCTCTAAAATAAACAAATACGTACCCTGTGACCGAACAAGTTTACTTCTAAACATAAATATACTGAAAGTCATGTAAAGGAATGTTCTCCAAACTGGAAATCAAATTTAACATTTTCATCAACAGCAGAACAGATCAATCAGCTGTGGTTTATTCACACGATGGAATACTAAAAAGCAATGAAAATGAACACATTATACTTGTACCCAACATGGATGAATTTCACAAATGATTTTGTTCAGCAAAAGACATCAAATTCAAAAACAAAAAGAAAGACCATTTAATGTTAACTTCATATATATAATGTTCAAAAACAGAAAAACTAAGGTGGTTAGAAAAATGAGGTGTTGGGGGCTTCACTGGTGGTGCAGTGGTTGAGAGTCCGCCTGCCGATGCAGGGGACATGGGTTCGTGCCCTGGTCTGGGAAGATCCCACATGCCGTGGAGCAGCTGGGCCTGTGAGCCATGGCAGCTGAGCCTGCGCGTCTGGAGCCTGTGCTCCACAACGGGAGAGGCCACAACAGTGAGAGGCCCGCGTACCACAAAAAAAAAAAAAAAAAAATGAGGCGTTGGAAGTCAGGATAAAGGGGCTTCTGGGAAACTTCATGCCTTATATTTCTTTTTCTTTTTTAAAATATTTATTTATTTATTTATTGGTTGGTTGGTTGGTTGGTTGGTGGGTTGCACCAAGTCTTAGTTGCAGTAGGCGGACTCCCTGCTTGCGGCTCCAGGGCTCCTTAGTTGCAGCAGGTAGCCTCTTTAGTTGCAGCATGTGGGCTCCTTAGTTGTGGCATATGAACTCTCAGTTGCAACATGCATGTGAGATCTAGCTCCCTGACCAGGGACTGAACCCAGGCCCCCTGCATTGGGAGCACGGAGTCTTATCCACTGCACCACCAGGGAAGTCCCAATGCCTTATATTTCTTGATCTTTGTGGTTGTTATATGTACAGATTCACTTTGTGAAACTTTACTGAGCTATATACTTAGTGTTTATGTACTTTACCTACATGTTTTATACATCAATGGAAAAAAGCAAGTTTAATGGTAGATAGAGTAAGAAGGTCTTAACATGTATCTCATCAGAATTCCAGAATAAAAGAATACAGAGAGGAGGCTAGGAGATCTGCCTCAGATACCTGGTACAAAACAAATATTAAAATATTTGCTCCCTAAGAAATGGGCTTTCAGATAGTGTTCCTCAGACAACACTAAGGCAAGGGAAAGAACCTCAATTTAGCTGAATTAAAAGGTCAAGGAAGTAAAACTTCAGGTGGAGGAACCAAGATGGAGGAGTAGAAGGACGTGCTCTCACTCCCTCTTGCGAGAAAATCAGAATCACAGCTAGCTGCTGGACAAACATTGACAGGAAGACACTGGAACACACCAAAAAATATACTCCATATACAAAGACAAAGGAGAACCCACAATGAGATGGTAGGAGGGGTGCAATCAGAGTAAAATCAAATCTCATAACTGTTGGGTGGGTGACTCAGACTGGAGGACACTTATACCATAGAAGTCCACCCACGTGAGTGAAGGTTCTGAGCCCGACGTCAGACTTCCCAACCTGTGGGTCCAGCAACGAGGGGGAGCAATTCCTAGAGAATCAGACTTTGAAGCCTAGTGGGAATTGATTGCAGGACTTTGACAGGACTGGGGGAAACAGAGACCCCAAACTTGGAGGGCACACACAAAGTACTATGCACATCGGGACCCAAGGGAAGGAGCAGTGACCCCAGGGGAGACTGAACCAGACCTGCCTGCTAGTGTTGGAGGGTCTCCTGCAGAGGCGGCGGGTGGCTGTGGCTACCGTGGGGACAAGGTCACTTGTCTAGCAGCAGAAGTTCTGGGAAGTACTCCTTGGCATGAGCCCTCCCAGAGTCTGTCATTAGCCCCACCAAAGAGCCCAGGTAGGCTCCAGTGTTGGGTTGCCTCAGGCCAAACAACCCACAGGGAGGGAACCCAGCCCCACCTATCAGCAGTCAAGCAGATTAAAGTTTTACTGAGCTCTGCCCACTGGAGCAACAGTCAGCTCTACCCACCACCAGTCCCTCCCATTAGGAAACATATACAAGGCGCTTAGATAGCCTCAACCACCAGAGGGCAGACAGCAGAAGCAAGAAGAACTACAATACTGCAGCCTGTGGAACAAAAACCACATTCACAAAAAGATAGACAAGATGAAAAGGCAGAGGGCTATGTAGCAGATGAAAGAACAAGATAAAACCCCAGAAAAACAACTAAATGAAGTGGAGATAGGCAATCTTCCACAAAAACAATTCAGAATAATGATAGTGAAGATGATCCAGGACCTCGGAAAAAGAATGGAGGCAAAGATCGAGAATATGCAAGAAATCTTTAACAAAGACATAGAAGAATGAAAGAACAAACAAACAGAGATAAACAGTACAATAACTGAAATGAAAACTACACTAGAAGGAATCAAGAGCAGAATAACTGAGGCAGAAGAATGGTAAGTGACCTGGAAGACAGAAAGGTGGAATTCACTGCTGTGGAACAGAATAAAGAAAAAAGAATGAAAAGAAATGAAGACAGCCTTAGAGACCTTTGGGACAACATTAAATGCAACAACATTCACATTATATGGGTGCCAGAAGGACAAGAAAGAGAGAAAGGACCAGAGAAAATATTTGAAGAGATTATAGTCGAAAACTTCCCTAACATGGGAAAGGAAATAGCCACCCAAGTCCAGGAAGCGCAGCAAGTCCCAAACAGGAAAAACCCAAGGAGAAGCACACTGAGACACATAGTAATCAAATTGGCAAAAATTAAAAACAAAGAAAAATTACTAAAATCAGCAAGGGAAAAACAACAAATAACATACAAGGGAACACCCATAAGGTTAACAGCTGATTTCTCAGCAGAAACTCTAAAAGCCAGAAGAGAGTGGCATAACATAGTTAAAGTGATGAAAGGGAAAAACCTACAACCAAGATAACTCTACCCGGCAAGGATCTCATTCAGATTCAATGGAGAAATCAAAAGCTTTACAGACAAGCAAAAGCTAACAGAATTCAGCACCACCAAACCAGCTCTACAACAAATGCTAAAGGAACTTCTCTAAGTGGGAAACACGAAAGAAGAAAAGGACCTATAAAAACAAACCCAAAACAATTAAGAAAATGGGCAAAGGAACATACATATCGATAATTACCTTAAACGTGAATGGATTAAATACTCCAACCAAAAGACACATGCTTGCTGAATGGATACAAAAACAAGACCCATATATATGCTGTCTACAAGAGACCCACTTCAGACCTAGGGACACATACAGACTGAAAGTGAGGGGATGGAAAAAGATATTCCATGGCAATGGAAATCAAAAGAAAGCTGGAGTAGCTATACTCATATCAGATAAAATAGACTTTAAAATAAAGAATGTTACAAGAGACAAGAAGGACACGACATAATGATCAAGGGATCAATCCAAGAAGAAAATATAACAATTATAAATATATATACACCCAACATAGGAGAACCTCAATACATAAGGCAACTGTTAACAGCTATAAAAGAGGAAATCGACAGTAACACAGTAATACTGGGGGACTTTAACACCTCACTCACACCAATGGACAGATCATCCAAAATGAAAATAAATAAGGCAACAGAAGCTTTAAATGACACAATAGAACAGATACATTTAATTGATATCTGTAGGACATTCCATCCATAAACAGCAGATTACACTTTCTTCTCCAGCACGCATGGAACATTCTCCAGGATAGATTACATCTTGGGTCACAAAACAGCCTCAGTAAATTTAAGAAAATTGAAAACATATCAAGCATCTTTTCTGACCACAATGCTATGAGACTAGAAATGAAATACAGGGAAAAAACGTAAAAAACACAAACACATTCAGGCTAAACAATACATTAATAAATAACCAAGAGATCACTGAAGAAATCAAAGAGGAAATCAAAAAATACCTAGAGACAAATGACAATGAAAATACGATGATCCAAAACCTATGGGATGCAGCAAAAGCTGTTCTAAGAGGGAAGTTTACAGCTATACAAGCCTACCTCAAGAAACAGGAAAAATCTCAAGTAAACAATCTAACCTTACACCTAAAGGAATCAGAAGAGAAAGAAGAACAAGCAAAACCCGAAGTTAGCAGAAGGAAAGAAATCATCAAGATCAGAGCAGAAATAAATGAAATAGAAATAAAGAACACAATAGCAAAGATCAATAAAACTAAAAGCTGGTTCTTTGACAAGATAAACAAAATTGATAAACCATTAGCCAGACTCATCAAGAAAAAGAGGGAGAGGACTCAAATCAATAAAATTAGAAATGAAAAAGGAGAAGTTACAACAGACACCACAGAAATACACAGCATCCTAAGAGACTTCTACAACAACTCTATGCCAATAAAATGGACAACCTGGAAGAAATGGACAAATTCTTAGAAAGGTATAACCTTCCAAGACTGAACCAGGAAGAAACAGAAAATATGAACAGACCAATCACAAGGAATGAAATTGAAACTGTGATTAAAAATCTTCCAACAAACAAAAGTCCAGGACCACATGGCTTCACAGGTAAATGCTATCAAACATTTAGAGAACAGCTAACATCCATGCTTCTCAAACTCTTCCAAAACATTGCGGAGGAAGGAACACTCCCAAACTCATTCTATGAGGCCACCATTACCCTGATACCAAAATCAGACAAAGATACTACAAAAAAAGAAAATTACAGACCAATATCACTGATGAATATAGATGCAAAACTCTTCAACAAAATACTGGCCAACAGGATCCAACAACACATTAAAAGGATCATACACCATGATCAAGTGGGATTTATCCCAGGGATGCAAGGATTCTTCAATATATGCAAATCAATCAATGTGATACACCATATTAACAAACTGAAGAACAAAAATCATATGATCATCTCAATAGTTGTAGAAAAAGCTTTTGACAAAATTCAACACCCATTTATGATAAAAACTCTCCAGAAAGTGGGCACAGAGGGAATCTACCTCAACATAATAAAGGCCATATACAACAAATCCACAGCCAACATCATTCTCAATGGTGAAAAACTGAAAGCATTTCCTCTAAGATCAGGTAACAGACAAGGATGTCCACTCTCACCACTATTATTCAACATAGTTTTGGAAGTCCTAGCCACGGCAACCAGAGAAGAGAAAGAAATAAAAGAAATACAAATTGGAAAAGAAGAAGTCAAACTGTCACTGTTTGCACATGACATGATACTATATGTAGAGAATCCTAAAAATGCCACCAGAAAACTACAAGAGCTAATCAATGAATTTGGTAAAGTTGCAGGATACAAAATTAATGCACAGAAATCTCTTGCATTCCTATACACTAATGATGAAAAATCTGAAAGAGAAATTATGGAAACACTCCCATTTACCACTGCAACAAAAAGAATAAAATACCCAGGAATAAACCTACCTATGGAGACAAAAGACCTGTATGCAGAAAACTATAAGACACTGAAGAAAGAAATCAAAGATGATACCAACAGATGGAGAGATATACCATATTCTTGGATTGGAAGAATCAATACTGTGAAAATGACTATACTACCCAAAGCAATCTACAGATTGAATGCAATCCTCATCAAATTACCAATGGCATTTTTTACGGAACTAGAGCAAATCATCTTAAAATTTGTATAGAGACACAAAAGACCCCGAATAGCCAAAGCAGTCTTGAGGGAAAAAAACGGAGCTGGAGGAATCAGACTCCCTGACTTCAGACTATACTACAAAGCTACAGTAATCAAGACAATATGGTACTGGCAAAAAAACAGAAACATTGATCAATGGAACAAGATAGAAAGCCCAGAGATAAACCCACGCACGTATGGTCAACTAACCTATGACAATGGAGGCAAGGATATATAACGGAGAAAAGACAGTCTCTTCAATAAGTGGTGCTGGGGAAAGTGGACAGCTACATGTAAAAGAATGAAATTAGAACACTCCCTAACACCATACACAAAAATAAACTCAAAATAGATTCGAGACCTAAATGTAAGACCGGACACTATAAAACTTAGAGGAAAACATAGGAAGAACACTCTTTGATATAAATCACAGCAAGATCTTTTTTGATCCACCTCCTAGATTAATGGAAATAAAAACAAAAATAAAGAAATGGGACCTAATGAAACTTCGAAGATTTGCACAGCAAAGGAAACCATAACCAAGATGAAAAGACAACCCTCAGAATGGGAGAAAATATTTGCAAATGAATCAGCAGACAAAGGATTAACCTCCAAAATATATAAACAGCTCATGCAGCTCAATATTAAAGAAACAATCAACCCAATCCAAAAATGGGCAGAAGACCTAAATAGACATTTCTCCAAAAAAGACATACAGATGGCCAAGAAGCACATGGAAAGCTGCTCAACATCACTAATTATTAGAGAAATGTAAATCAAAACTGCAATGAGGTATCACCTCACACCAGTTAGAATGGGCATCATAAGAAAATCTACAAACAACAAATGCTGGAGAGGGTGTGGAGAAAAGAGAACCTTCTTGCACTGCCAGTGGGAATGTAAACTGATACAGCCACTATGGAGAACAGTATGGAGGTTCCTTAAAAAACTAAAACTAGAATTACCATATGATGCAGCAATCCCACTACTGGGCATATACCCAGTGAAAACCATAATTCAAAAAAACACATGCACCCCAATGTTCATTGCAGCACTATTTACAAGTCAGGTAATGGAAGCAACCTAAATGCCCATCGACAGACAAATGGATAAAGAAGATGTGGTACATATATACAATGAAATATTACTCAGCCATAAAAAGGAACGAAATTGAGTCATTTGTTGAGACATGGATGGATCTAGATACTGTCGTACAGAGTGAAGTAAGTCAGAAAGAGAAAAACAAATATCGTATATTAACGCATGTATGTAGAACCTAGAAAAATGATACAGATGACCCAGTTTGCAGGGCAGAAGTTGAGACACAGATGTAGAAAACAAACGTATGGACACCAAGGGGGGAAAACCACGGTGGGGTGGGGATGGTGGTGTGCTGAATTGGGCGATTGTGATTGCCATGTATACCCTGATGTGTATAAAACTGATGACTAATAAGAACCTGCAGTATAAACAAACAAACAAACAAAAAACAACTAATACTAAACTTTCTTTGGGTTATTTGTATGGAAATATGTTAATATAAATGTTTCAGGCATTACATGAAATTTCTAAAAATCTTATATGTTCTGGTATAATGTTATAAGTCATAATTCTAGTTATTACTTTAAAATGTGTATCTCAGAAATAACTAAATTTCCTTGTCAACTGCATTATTATGAACTTTCATCAAATCTTTAACCGTGGTCAATTTTAAGTCTTTTGTCAATTACAGACAGTTCTGGGTTTACTCTGATGTTTTTGCAAAAATGTTCCTATAAAAGGGTTTCATCTTCAAGGAATTCATGCAAAAGACTCTGACAAGTACAGCTCTCTGGTAACTGACTATACTGCTGAACTGAGTGGATAAGCATTTTCAGAACTCTAATAGAAAACTGATGAATTCATAAAAGTGCTAACAAAACATCAAGATTAAAAAAATTAATTACATGGGACTGAGTGAACTGATGAGGATGATTATAATTTTTGTGACTTTCTGTTTGAATAAAAAAAGAAAAAATCTCACAAGGACTCAGAGGCAAAAAATATACAAATCAATGTTCACTGCAAAGTAAAGGAGCTGTTACAGTGGAGGATTACTGGGCTGAATGTCAATATTATGACGTAGTATGATGTGTTTCATGTTTGGTAATTGCAGTCATTGTTGCTTTTGTTGTGGTCATGTATTTACAATGCTTGGTGTCAGTTTATTTATCTCTTGTAAAAATAAAATACAGTGTGTGTGTGTGTGTGTGTGTGTGTGTGTGTGTGAATTAATTAATTAATCAATCAATCCATTAAAAAATAAAAAAATAAAAGGTAAAGGACAAAAAAAAATACAGAGAATGGTAGAGAATAACCAAAGACTTACTAACTACAAATTTCCCTCATTTTTCAAGATTCCAGTTTCTAAGATCAAGAACATAAATAAATTCCATGTATGGAAAATAAAAAGCAAATCCATACCTTGATACACTTGTGACATTAATTAAGAAGAAATAAAAACAGTGAAGAAAAACAGAATTACCTTCAGTCAAGGAAGAGAGATAAGTTAACTACAAAGGAACCACAATTAGACTGACTTCTCAATTTCAACAGTAAGGGCAGAATACAGTGGAATATCACCTGTAACAAAATAACTGTCAAACTATAACTGTGTATCTAGTAAAACTACCTTTGAAGAACTGACATGAAAAATATATTTTCTGGAAAAGGATGAAAAGGGAAGAAGTGAATGAAAGAAAGAAAAGGAAAATAGGAAACTAAAACCGTTTTAGATCAACAAACTCTCACCTAAATGAACTGGTAATGATTGTACTTGGGGCCTCCCTGGTGGCGCAGTGGTTGAGAGTCCGCCTGCCGATGCAGGGGATACGGGTTCGTGCCCCGGTCTGGGAGGATCCCATATGCCGCGGAGCGGCTGGGCCCGTGAGCCATGGCCGCTGGGCCTGCGCATCCGGAGCCTGTGCTCCGCAACGGGAGAGGCCACAACAGTGAGAGGCCCGCATACCGCAAAAAGAAAAAAAAAAAAAAAAAAGATTGTACTTGACCAGGTACAAAATGACCCCCACATAGAAAATCTGTAACAGAAGAGCCAAAGGTATTGGTAAGTATGTCGGTAAATCTAAACAAACACTAACTAATAAAACAATGATAATATTTTAATTCTTGAGGGGAAAAACAGAATATAACTACATTCTGAACAATATAAAACATATCTATATAAAATTAGACAAGGGATGAAGAGATTGTAATGTGCTAAGGTGCACATTCAGGAGAATTTATATATTGACTTTATATTTTGTTAATTACTCTTGTAAAACATCAATGTCCATCTTCCTTGCAAATAGCGGAAACAAAATGGGCCAAATGCAAAACCTTCAAGCAACTCAAAATGAAGGCAAAAAGAGGAGGGGGAAATTAATAGGGGAAAATTTTTTCTAAGAGAAAACTTATAATAAGACATATAAATAGATCCAAATATATCAGCACTCACAATAAACAAATTGACTGAAATCTCCAGTTAAAAGCCAAATTTGTGAGAAATGGATAAGAAAAAAAATCCAGCTATAGAACACTATTTTTATAAGTACACATCATAAAATAAGGGTACAGAAGAACTGAAATTCAAGTAATGGAAAAAGATATACCAGGCTAAAAGAATATGGGAAAACAATGAATCATCTGATACAAAGAAATGAAATGACAAAATTATAAAAGAGCATTCTGAAGAGTAAGCAATTTTTCTGAACCAAAGCAGTATAATTGAGTCTTAGATTCATTTCACCTCATTTAATTCAGTTTAGGGCTTGAGTTTATTAATATCCTTTAGGAATCGGATTCTTTTGTCTACTGTACTAGCGTCCCTTCTGACCTGAACATTTGATAAGCATGCCGGTAGTGACTCTATGCAAAACAGTGAGAAAGTGGTTACGAAGTTAAAGCCTAGTATAGAGCCCTATAGCACCATAAAGAAGCACCTATATAGGCTGATACCTGTTTGCTTAAAGTATAGTTGCTCAAGGAATTACAAACCCCATTACTATTACTCACATCTTATTCTTTAATTTTATTCACAAGCCTATCAAGATACATTTTCTCAAATTCTGAAATCTAGATATTGTCAATAATATCTTTACCTATTTACACATGAATGTGTACATACACACAAATCTTCACATATGTACATACACATATCTATCTACACATACATACACACTTATACAAAACAAACACACATATGTCATATAGATAAATCACAGTAATACTGTACCTCATAGGTAGTTCCATAATGGCACGTAAATTGGCATTGTCTGTTGGTTTCTGCATCTTGCTCAACATTGGTATAAAATATTACTCCATCTCCAGAGCAGGATACAATCTGCTTATCATTTGTGCATGGTAAGAATTTTGCACTAAATATATTTGCTCGGTGCCCTGAACGAATTGTTGTCAAAACCTAAAACACAGAGAGGAAGTAGTTCTTAGTAATTTATTAGTTCCTAAAAAGAAACATTCAAATTCAATATAATCACAGCCAGGAATAAATTCTCATTAACATTATCTTCTCAAATGGAAAAATATCATTTGATTCCAAACTATTATAATTAGAAAAAAAAGAAATCAGAATCTCACATATTTTCTTTATTTCCCTCTGAGATGTAAAGAAGATTAAGTATCAACAGGAATAGTGCTGAAACTGAGTCCCCCTAAAACTGAGTTCCTCTGCAGAGTTTATGATTAATCTGTCTATCTAAATTTTATTCCCTGTCTCGTCCAACACCTGTTCCTCTCATGACTGAGGAGAATCAAAGAAAACGGGGGACTGAAACTGAAAGCAGGACCCTGTGGGGCTGTCCCAGGCATAAAAGCCTTTCAATGTCCCTTGTTTCTTGTTTGTAGGAAGAAGGCTTTTAGCCTCCTAGGCCTTCCCTGAGTTCCAAAGGGCAGATTAAACAGTTACTAATTAGGAGACTGAGAAAATGCAGAAACAGCAAAGGGAACTGGTCCTGGTTCTCTGCAGGAAGGAGAAGGGATTGTGCATAACAATTTGATACATATCTTTGAGTTCCTCTATAGGAACTAAGCCCCTCCCACCCAGGCGGAGGATGGTAAGTTCAGGCTGGGCACAAGCATGTGGACCCCAGACTGACTGGAGATTCCTAGAACACCACCCTGTTACTTCACCACCAGCCAACCAGAGGAGGGTTACACACCCAGCAGCCCTCCCCCCGATTTCTGCCTATAAAAATTTCTTCCCTGAAACCCATGGGGAGTTTGGGTCTTTTGAGCAGGAGTCACCTGTTCTCTTTGCATGGCCCTTGCAATAAACCTTTCTCTGCTCCAAACTCTGACATTTACGTTTGTTTGGCCTCATTGTGCATCAGGCACACAAACTTGGGTTCAACAACAGTGCCTTGAAAATTAAATATACATATTTCCACCTACTTGGTGTATCTGACTCATTCATAAACCCTCAGTAAATATAAAAAGACTATCTTGTTTGATTTTTGAAACTGTTTACTAGATGATTATTAAGTTATTCCCTTTCAGGATGAAGAAATAAAAGTAAACTGAATTTAAATGAATCATAAAGTAATGAAATGGTACAGATGAGGATACAGCAGAACTTCCTACCTCTAACTCCTTAATAATTTAAAAGACCAGAATTCCTGTGACAGAAATACAGCTTAAAATAAACATTTTAATATTTGTAACATACACTGCAGGTAAAAGACCAAATCCCCCGACAGTGTCTAAAAATTGAGAGGGGGAAAAAAACCCAACAAAACCTGATTTTTTTAAAAATGGGCAAAAGATCTGAAGAGATAGTCCAAAGACATACAAATGGCCCTTAAAAATGTGAAAAAGCATCTAAGTTTATTCATAAAGGAAATGCAAATTGAAACTACATTGAGATTACTAATTCCCACTTTTCAGATTGGCAAAAATTCAGAAGCTTGACAACATACTGTATAAGTGAGCATGGCGGCGGCGGGGGGGGGGGGGGGGGGCGGGGACACCAGGCTCTTTAAACAATTCTGGTGGGATTACTAAATGGTACAAGACCAATGGAGAGGAATTTAGCAGCAACTCACAAAACCACATATGCGTTAACCCTTTGATCAGACAAGTCTATTTCTAAGAATTTACGCTGACGATACACCTCCAATAATACCAAAAAAAAAAAGTACCAAGTTACTTACTGAGTTATTTATAATAGCAAAACACAGGAGACTGGCTGAATAAATTATGGTACATCCCCACAACGTATTATATACAATGGGAATTTAATGCAATGGGAATATCTGGTGTGCTTTTTTAAAAAAAATGTGTTCAAAATAAGGGAATATGTCAAAACACAGACACAAGGTTGCTTTAGTTCACTTTAAATGTCTTACTGAACAAAACTAACACAACACTGTAAAGCAACTATACTCCAATAAAATGTTTTAAATAAATAAATAAATAAAAGAACAACCAAAAATGTCTTACTGAACAAACTGGGGCAATTCAAGCATCAATAAGAATATCAGTGATAGATTATAATTTATTGAATAAAAATAAAAATCTATAATCCCACAGTAATTTTTTCAAAAAGGTGGCAAAGACAGAGGAAATGCTCTTATTCACAGAATAATGTCAATTAATAAATGTAGAAGGAATGACAGAATTAAAAATCACTATTGATAACCACATTATAACAACTGATTAAGGTAAGAATCAATGAATACTGAAACCACTGTATGAAAGATTGCTATGAAAGAGAATATTCACACAGTCCCAACACACTACTCCCCAGTAGCTTATAATCACAAAGGGTAAATGTACCTACACAATGGAAAGATCAAACTTAACATCACCAATTAGGGGACAAATTAATATCATGTACTACAATACCACCCATGGAGAATTCCTAGCAAAAATGTTTAATGTTAATCTACTCATGAACAAACAATCAGACAAATCCAAATGGAGGGACATTCTATAAAATAACTTGACTGATATGTCAATATAACAATAAAACAACATATGAATGTCATGAAAGACCAAAAAGTTGAATGAAGTGTTCTAAAGGAGACAAAGGAAATATGACAAATAAATGAAATATGTGGTGCTGGATTGGGGGCTGGATTGAAGGAGGCATGGCAGTGACAAAGTTACTGAAATGGGAAAATTTGAACATGGACTATATATGTATATATGTGCAGGTATTATGTGTGTATATATGTAATATACTATGGACGAAGAATGTCACCTGCCATATCAGTAAACAAAGGATGTTGCATCCAACCGTCACTGCAGCCACCCCCGATGGTGCACCCTGAGGGGAACTCAGAACAGCGATAAGCAGGCTGCCAGCCATCAAGCCATCAGTCTCTGCAGCCACCCCCAATGGTGCACCCTGAGGGGATTCAAGATAGAGAAAAAGAGGATACTGACCATAGATAGTTAAGGTACATAGCAAAGGAACAATTTCAATAAGCCCAGATTCCTGCATCTTCCCAAACAAAGAGCTCTTTAACTTGAGATGTCTGGGGTTTTTTAATTAGCAGTAATCTTTTGATGTTCTGACTACCTAGGGTTTTTTTTGCAAAAACTCATATATCCTGGCTCCTCCTTTACCTCTCCAGAACAGTCCCTCAGAGCTATCTGAGAGGCTGTCTCCCTGGCTTAAGTCCTCAGTATATCCACCAAATAAAAGATATTTCTCAACTTTTATGTTGTGCATTTTTTTCAGTCGACAGTACAAAACTGTATATATTATACAAATATGATAACAGCATATAGTCAATTCTCATTACTACTGGTAGCTGTGCTCTGTAAAGTCACCACAAACACTGAATCAGCAAGTGCTGAATCACTGCTCCTACGGAAATACACGGTTAGGTTCCTGTGAGGCGCTGGTCACAATATTTTCATCAACTAATCAATAAGTAACTTTGTTTCATGTGTTTCTGTTTAAAGACACTTTATTTGATAAGTATTGTTGATTCATTAACATTGAACTCATGGCCAACAGCACTATAACTCATGCCTAAATGAAGCTTATCTAACATATTTTCTCCAAAAAGCATATCCCAGACTTCCTGTACTTAGGAATACCAGATAGTACTTCAGCACGATACCTGGGGACCACTTAAACATTGAAATCACTAACAAAAAGCACAAAAATGCAAAACCTGTGACACTAAATATATCACAAAAAGGATAAAATACAATATGTTTACAGTATTCGATTTGAAACAAGAAGTTTGAGTGTCACTTTGTTTGATCTCACCTGGGAATGTGAGTGTCGATGTATGTGCTGGGCAACTCAAATTTTTTGCCACTCTGTACATGTACATGGCCATAAATGACCAGGAAAACACTGGAAGTATTGATTTTGGGGTTAAAAATAAATTTAATGAGTAGGTGAATTTGCAAATATGGAATCCGTAAGTAATGATGATCAACTCTATATTCAATATTACATATCTTGACCATGGTAACTGCATTATAGCTATACAGGATAATGTTCTTGTTCTTAGTAGATAGATGTCAAAGTATTCATGAATGAAGTGCATAATGCTTCCAACTTACTCTAAAATACTTTTTAAACAATCTATTTGTGGATGTTCATTGTACTATTCTTTCAACTTTTTCATCAGTTTTAAAATCTTAAAACAAATTTAGGAAAAGATATTTCAACTTTATTTCTGGTTTGGTTTTAAGTGAGTATTTACTATATAACACTGACAAACTCATAAGTGAGAGTACAACACCACATCAGAACACAGATCTGGTATAAATATTAGCAGCTACTTACCTTGACCACCTTAAGTATTTAAGTCACCTCATTTTATCTAAGAGCTAGGGTCATGAACAAAATAAGGATTTGCTGAGTACCATACAGTACTGTAGTGTAAGTCTTATTAATGCACATTTAATTAAGGTCAAATAAAAAAAGAGGAGAGAATTTGCACCTACATCAACCAAAGCCAATGGAGAATAAAAACTGTTAAATGTTTAAAAATTTTTCATTCCTCTCTCCAAGTATAAGACACTGAGACCTGGACAATTAAGGTACAAGAAATAACACAGAGAATAATTAATGTAAAGTCTTTAAACAAGATAGAATCATAGTCTTTAATGCTGTCAAATATTTCAGCATGGTTTACCAAGTATCTAAGTATATATAAGTCACTACATACAATGTAAGTAGTTTCTTAGTCTGATAGGCATTTGACTTTGCTTTAGTCACATTCAGCAGACATTATTCTTAACAATTTGATTTATCTCCATTCAACAGGTTTATGTATAGCTCCAGAAACAAAAGGAGGAACCTCATTCAATACATTAACATGTGTACTGGCATATCACATATCACTCAAAAATTGAAATAAATTTCTTTATTAAAATAATCAAAGTAACCATTAAAGTAATTAGTAAAAAACTGAAGTCCTTTCCCTCTGAACAAATCTCTTGATTTCAGATGTCCCTCTCCAAACTTACTCCTTTTTCTCTAGTATTCCCCATCTTAATAGCATCAATATCCTCCCACACAGTTGATCAACTCAAAAACTAGGGAATCATCCTTCATTTCTCTTTCCCTCATCCACTATATAAAATCCACCAGCAAATCCATGTCCAAGATACATTTCAAATTACTTCTCACCACCTTTAATGCCATGATCTCTGCCTCAACCATCATCCGTTCTCAACTACAATCTCAGAGATTTTCATCTCAGTCTCTGGCTTACATCAATGGCCTCCTATCTCCTAGCTTCTGATCTTACTCAAACTCTACTCTACAAAAAGCATCCACAGCTAACTTTTAAAAAGACAAATCATATCACTTCCATGTTTAAAATACTCTAGTGATCAGCTATTTCAACTACACTAAAAAGTAAACTCCTTAATCTAGCCTATCACACCTACTACCTGACCCCTGCATAATGATGTTAACTTCATTTTGTACTGCTTCTTTCCCTAATTTATTAATAGATAATTGTTGGTAGAACTAGTACTCATCTATATACAGTTAGTAATTTCACCAATGGTCGGAATTTGTTTTTAATTGTTGAAATGGAATCAATACAACCAATACAGATATGCACGCTACTGGAGATAAAGAGCAGTAAAGTCGATTTTTAAAAATAGATGTGCAGCTGCAAACAGTTACAATTTTTGAAAGCTAGATTTATTTTCTTATTTGTGCTTTCCTTGGATTAATGCGTTATAATACTTTTTCAGAAAACATCTAAGAATAATGGCCTACAGAGGTGGAAGTTGGCAGAGTAACTTAATCTAAAATGAACAAAACAAAACATTGTTAATTTCAATTAGTAATAAATGTGAAAGTGAACTAGCTGTAATGTCTATCACTTTGCTGAACATCAGGTTACTCTGACTAATCTATCTGGCCAGGCAGGTATCTCTTCCCTCCTGCATCACATTATATACAACACTTTCAAACCTTCATGCTTGGTCCAGGAGTATCTAGATAGAAGATGCTAGCTCTTCAATCTCTTAGTAAAAATCACCCCTCCCCCAACCCATGCCTACCTTTGTCTAAGGCACTGAATACAGAAACTTCTTGCCTTTCTTTTACTAATATTTATTGGGCACCTACTACATGACAGGAAATTTACTAAGTGTTGAGGAAACAAAAAGGAAAAAGAAATGGTCATTGTCCCAAAGAAGTTATAGTCTAATGGTGAGCAACATGCAAACAAACATAATAATTGAGTTATCCATAAAATATGAGAACATAGAGGAAGGAATGCCTGCATCTGCCTTGGTAAGCTAGAGATATATCACAGATAAGAGCTGAGGCTTGAAGGATGAAATTAAACTTGCCAAGTAGGTAGGAGGTGCATGGGACAGCAGAACATCCCACAAAGAGAGAAAAGCAGAAGCAAAGCATAGAAGAAACAAACAACATTTTATGCTCTGAGAACTAAAGGTAGCTGAATGAAGCCAAGTCAAGAAAAATTTTGCATATGCTCAGGATTTCTTTTACAGAAGATGCTGCAAGGCTACCTGAGGGCTAACTTCCTTCTGTTTTCATCTATACCTTGTGGAGGAGGCCCTTTGGGGGTCCCAGAATATTGTGCAAAGTCTCTTATAGGAATCCATACCTGACTGGGATCCTGAGCTTTGTTTCTATTTACCTTGACCTTCAAGGCCACCAAAACTAAAGTTTAGATATGTTAAGACTGACAAATATCTTCAGGGAAAAAGTGGCTATCATGCTCACTTCTCTGGATTCCGTTTTTCCCTTCCATTTTGGACTGATAATTCCTTACTATCAAGACAGTTATTTACTTTTAGGATAATTTTTAAAGTTTTTAATCAAGCATTTTTGAGTTGATTTCAGTGGGAGAATTGGTCCAAATAAACTAGTCTGTAATTTTTGAAAAAAGAAGCTTCTCTTTTCTATGTATTTGAGATCTATGATATATATAACTAAGACATGATGCCATTAATAAGGAACAATTAAATCTACTTTTAAAAAGTATCAAAACTTTTATATGTGATAAATCTTTCCATGAACTCACAGGATTTAAAAAGAGAGTAAAACTATATGAACAGATAATATCTGACTCAAGATCAAAAAACTTTATTTTCCTATGTAGTGAATCATCAGTGTTTTAAAACAAAAAATATTCCACTATGACAGCAAATTTGGATCTATTAAAACCACTATGTGAAAACTATAAAGTACTGTTATACTCAAAATCTTTTAAAGTATTATCTGATTAATCATTTCTCAAACTGAAAAAGAAGAGTAATCACTTTTCAAATATACATATTCTACTGGGAACCATACATCAAAGTGATTATCATTTTTTTAAAATAAGCAAATAAAGGAAAAACAAGATCTTCTAAAAATTATTCCAGTGGGGATATTCACAAAATAATTGAAGGCAGGGACTTGGAGAGATATTTGTACAGCTCTGCTCATAGCAGCATTATTCACAATAGCCAAAAGGTGGAAATAACCCAAGTGTTCACTGACACATGAAAGGCTGAACAAAATGTGATATATACATACAATGGAATATTTGTCAACCTTAAAAAGAAAGGAAATACTGACACATGCTGCTCATGGATGAACCTTAAGGACCTTATTCTAAGTAAAATAAGCCAGTCACAAAAGGACAAATACTGTATATAAACACTTATATGAGGTACCTGGAGTAGACAAATTCATAGAGATAGGAAGTAGAACAGTGGTTGTCAGGGGCTGGGGGAGGGAAGAATGAAGGGTTATTGCTTAATGGGTATAGAGTTTCAGTTTTGCAAGATGAGAAGAGTTTTGCAGCTGGATGATGGTGATGGTATCACAACAATATGAATGTACTTAATGTCGGTGAATTGAACTCTTAAAAATGGTTAATATGCTTAATTTTACATAATGCGTATTTTACAACAATTTTTATAAGAAAGAGTAAAGCTCTGGGACTTCCCTAGTGGTCCAGTGGTTAAGAATCTGCCTTCCATTGCAGAGAACATGGGTTCGATCCCTGGTTGGGGAACTAAGATTCCACATGCTGCAAGACAACTAAGCCTGCACGCCACAACTACTGAGCCCATGCACTCTAGAGCCTGTGCACCACAACTAGAGAGCCTGTGCGCCACAACTACTGAGCCCACGTGCTCTGGAGCCTGTACACAACTAGAGAGAAGCCTGCGCACCGCAATTAGAGAAGCCCATGCACCACAACGAAGAGCCCACACGCCACAACAAAAGATCCCGTGTGCCGCAACTAACACCTGATGCAGCTAAATAAATAAATAAATTTTTTAAAGGGTAAAGCTCTGCATCTTTTCAAAACAAAAAAATATTCCATTGGTATCTAGATGAGTGATTTAAATACTGTAAACATTAAAATTCTGATAGTGATTATCAAAAAGCATTCCACATATACATTATTCCAGGAAGGTTCTCTGAGTAATTGCAGAGCTAAGACAAGCAGGATTCTGAAACATCAAGCTCCCCTCTGCTAAGTCAGGAGAATTAAGTAAAGCTATCTCTGAAATAAGACTATGACCTGTCCTTTAATCAAGGATAGCCTCCATACAAACCATTTTTTAGGCTGAAGAACCACAAACATTTATTTAAATATCTTAACTATTTAAATGTAGAAAAACAAAAAATACATGAACACTTTATTCTGTAAGATTGCTAATATTAAATATGACTTCAGTCTGCCAATCTACAGTATTCTCACTCATATAAAAGTATTTGTATACTTACTCTTATAAAGTCAGAAGAAGGGCCAATAAAAATCAGCACATAATCCAAATTAAAACTCAATATGATATCCCAGTATACTGAATTGGATGTTATGAAGCATTTCATTAGAACCTAGCCACTGTTTGTAAACTGATAAAATTCAGTTTCTTAAACTGCTTGGCTGAAGATTAGATTCTGTGAGCATAAAAGAAAAAAAATCACATTTTTCCCCCAAAGAATGGCTTATTGAGATAATGTCACTTTTGGCAATTTTATCCACATGCATAAAATGAAGCATATTTAAATTTTCTAGAGTCAAAAGGCTGAATGAAATCTAATGTTTTCCTAAAGAAACTAAGGAACTTGCATGTGATAACTTCCAAATTATATAACTTTAGAAAAATAGGGATATTCTTCACAAATGCCCACTCCATGATTATTCACTATTTCTTGATTTCTAGCTTCTTGATTTTTTTTTTCTCTCATTAAGTTGTAGAATTTTAAAACCACTTTACCTTTCTGCTGTAAGGATTACTAATTACTAACTTGGTGTCATCTGAGCCAGATAAAATATATTCTCCAGTCTCATTCCAACAGATCGTATTAACCTAAAAAGAAAGCAAAAAAGAAATTTAAGCAGACTGAAAGTAAAATAAGTATGCCATCTTCACTTAGCTGATGGTTCAAAATTTATATCACTAATGACGTTATGTCTATGGTAAATAGTATTTACAAGTTTACTTAGTGAAAATACATACTGAGTGCCATTTGGCAAGCACAATGTTCTATAAATTCACAATGAAATATGAGTCTTTCTTAAGTTTTATTTAAATTTATTTTAATTAGTCCATTTTATATCCAGAGACATAAAACCAAGTCACCTAAAAAGGAATTAGAAAAACTTACTACAGAGCTACAGTAACCAAGGCTGTGTGGTACTGTCATGATCATAGACATATCAATCAGTGGAATGGAATTGAGTCCACAAAGACGAGAGAGAAAGGACCCGAGAAAATACTTCAAGAGGTTATAGTCGAAAACTTCCCTAACATTGGAAAGGAAATAGCCACCCAAGTCCAGGAAGTGCAGAGAGTCCCAGGCAGGATAAACCCAAGCAGAAACACGCCAAGACACACAGTAATCAAACTGACAAAAATTAAAGAAAAAAAAATTATTAAAAGCAACAAGGGAAAAATGACAAATAACCTACAACTCCCATAAGATTAACAGCTGATTTCTCAGCAGAAATTCCACAAGCCAGAAGGGACTGGCACAATATATTTAAAGTGATGAAACGGAAGAACCTAAAACCAAGATTACTCTACCCAGCAAGGATCTCATTCAGATTCAAAAGAGAAATCAAAAGCTTTACAAACAAGCAAAACCTAAGAGAATTCAGCACCACCAAAGCAGCTCTACAGCAAATGCTAAAGGAACCTCTCTACGTGGGAAACACAAGAGAAGAAAAGGACCTACAAAAACAAACCCAAAACAATTAAGAAAATGGTAACAGGAACATACATATGTATAATTACCTTAAATGTGAATGGATTAAATGCTCCAACCAAAAGACACAGGCTCGCTGAATGGATAAAAACACAAGACCCATATATATGCTATGTACAAGAGACCCACTTCATACCTAGGGATACACACAGACTGAAAGTAAGGGGATGGAAAAAGATATTCCATCCAAATGGAAATCAAAAGAAAGCTGGAGTAGCAATATTCATAAAAGTAAAAATAGACTTTAAAATAAAGACTACTAAAAGAGGCAAGGAAGGACACAACATAATGATCAAGGGATCAATCCAAGAAGAAGATATAACAATTGTATATATTTATGCACCCAACATAGGAGCACCTCAATATGTAAGTCAAACGCTAACAGCTATAAAAGGGGAAACTGACAGTAACACAGTAATAGTAGGGGACTTCAACACTCCACTTTCCCAATGGACAAGTCATCCAAAATGACAATAAATAAGGAAACACAAGCTTTAAATGACACATTAGATAGACTTAACTGATATTTATAGGACATTCCACTTTCTTCGCAAGTGCATGTGGAATATTCTCCAGGATAAATCACATTTTCAGTTATAAATCAAGTCTTGGTAAATTTAAGAAAACTGAAATCATATCAAGCATCTTTTCAAACCATAACACTATGAGATTAGAAATAAATGACAGGGAAAAAAATGTAAAAAACACAATCATATGGACGCTAAACAATGTTGCTAAATAACCAAGAGATCACTGAAGAAATCAAAGAGGAAAATAATAAATACCTACAGACAAATGACAACAAAAACACAATGATCCAAAACCTATGGGATGCAGTAAACCCAGTTCTAAGAGGGAACTTTATAGCAATACAATGCTACCTCAAGAAACAAGAAAATCTCAAATAAACAATCTAACCTTACACTTAAAGGAACCAGAGAAAGAAGAACAAACAAAACCCAAAGTTAGTAGAAGGAAAGAAATCATAAAGATCGGAGCAGAAATAAATGAAATAGAAACAAAGAAAACAATAGCAAGGATCAATAAACCTAAAAGCTGTTTTTTTGAGAATATAAACAAAATTGAAAAACATTTAGCCAGACTCAAATCAATAAAATTAGAAATGAAAAAGGAGAAGTTACAACGGACACCACAGAAATACAAAGCATCATAAGGTTACTATAAGCAATATATGCCAATAAAATGGACAACCTGGAAGAAACAGACGAATTATTAGAAAGGTATAACCTTCCAAGACTGAATGAGGAAGAAATAGAAAATATGAACTGATCAATAACAAGCACTGAAACTGAAACTGTGATGAAAAATCTTCAAACACACAAAAGTCCAGGACCAGACCCCTTCACAGAATTCTCTCAAACATTCAGAGAAGAGCTAACACTCATCCTTCTCAACTCTTCCAAAAAAACTGCAGAAGAAGGAACACTCCCAAACTCATTCTATGAGGCCACCATCACACTGATACCAAAACAAGACAAAGATACTACAAAAAATATTACAGACCAATATCACTGATGAACATAGATGCAAGAATCCTCAACAAAATACTAGGAAACAGAATCCAACAACACACTGAAAGGATCATACACCATGATCAAGTGGAATTTATCCCAGGGATGCAAGGATTCTTTGATATATGCAAATCAATCAATGTGATACACCATATTAACAAACTGAAGAATAAAAACCATATGATCGGGGTTCTCTGGTGGCGCAGTGGTTGAGAGCCCGCCTGCCGATGCAGGGGACACAGGTTCGTGCCCCGGTCCGGGATGGTCCCACATGCCGCGGAGTGGCTGGGCCCGTGAGCCATGGCGCTGAGTCTGCGCATCCGGAGCCTGTGCTCCGCAATAGGAGAGGCCACAACAGTGAGAGGCCCGCGTAATGCAAAAAATAAAACAAAAACAAAAAACAAAAACCATATGATCATCTCAGTAGATGCAGAAAAAGCTTTTGACAAAATTCAACACCCATTTATGATAAAAACTCTCCAGAAAGTGGGCATACAGGGAAACTACCTCAACATAATAAAGGCCATATACGACAAACCCACAGCCAACATCATTCTCAATGGTGAAAGATTGAAAGCATTTCCTCTAAGATCAGGAAGAAAACAAGGATGTTCACTCTCGCCAGTATTATTCAACACAGTTTTGAAAGTCCTAGCCATGGCAATGAGAGAAGAAAAAGAAAGAAAAGGAATGCAAATTGGAAAAGAAGTAGTAAGACTGTCACTGTTTGCAGATGAGATGATACTAAATATAGATAATCCTAAAGATGCCACCATAAAACTACTAGAGCTAATCAATGAATCTGGTAAAGTTTCGGGATACAAAATTAATGCACAAAAATCTCTTGCATTCCTAGACACTAATGATGAAAAATCTGAAAGAGAAATTAAGGAAACACTCCCATTCACCACTGCCACAAAAGAATAAAATACCTAGGAATAAACCTACCTAAGGAGACAAAAGACCTGTACTTAGAAAACTATCAGACACTGATGAAAGAAATCAAAGATGACACAAACGGAGAGATATACCATGTTCTTGGATTGGAAGAACCAATATTGTGAAAATGACTATATTACTCAAAGCAATCTGCAGATTCAATGCAATCCCTATCAAATTACTAATGGCATTTTTTACAGAACTAGAACAAAAAATCTTAAAATTTGTATGGAGACACAAAAGACCCCGAATAGCTAAAGCAATCTTGAGGGAAAAAAATAGAACTAGAGGAATCATACTCCCTCACCTCATACTATACTACAGAGCTACAGTAATCAAGACAATATGGCACTGGAACAAAAACAGAAATATAGATCAAGGGAACAGGACAGAAAGCCCAGAGATAAACCCACACACATATGGTCAACTAATCTATGACAAAGGAGGCAAGGATATACAATGGAGAAAAGACAGTCTCTTCAATAAGTGGTGCTGGGAAAACTGGACAGCTATATGGAAAGGAATGAAATTAGAACACTCCCTAACACCATACACAAAAATAAACTCAAAATGGATTAAAGACCTAAACGTAAGACCAGACGCTATAAAACTCTTAGAGGAAAACATTGGAAAAACACTCTTTGACATAAATCACAGCAAGATCTTTTTTGACTCACCTCCTAGAGTGATGGAAATAAAAACAAAAATAAATGGGACCTAATGAAACTTAAAAGCTTTTGCACAGCAAAGGAAAACTATAAAAAAGATGAAAAGACAACTCTCAGAATGGGAGAAAATATTTGCAAACAAATCAACAGACAAAGGATTAATCTCCAAAATATATAAAAAGCTCATGCAACTCAATATTAAAAAAACAAACAACCCAATTAAAAAATGGGCAGAAGACCTAAATAGACATTTCTCCAAAGAAGACATACAGATGGCCAAGAGACACATGAAAAGCTGCTCAATATCATGAATTATTAGAGAAATGCAAATCAAAACTACAATGAGGTATCACCTCACACCGGTTAGAATGGGCATCATCAGAAAATCTACAAACAACAAATGCTGGAGACGGTGTGGAGAAAAGAGAACCCTCCGGCACTGTTGGTGGGTATGTAAATTGATACAGCCACTATGGAGAACAGTATGGCAGTTCCTTAAAAAACTAAAAATCGAATTACCATATGATCCAGCAATCCCACTACTGGGCATGTACCCAGGGAAAATCATATTTCAAAAAGACAAATGCACCGCAATGTTCACTGAAGCACTATTTACAACAGCCAGGTCATGGAAGCAACCTAAATGCCCATCGACAGACGAATGGATAAAGAAGATGTGGTATATATATACAATGGAATGTTACTCAGCCATAAAAAAGAATGAAATTGGGTCATTTGTAGAGGCGTGGATGGAGCCAGAGACTGTCATACAGAGTGAAGTAAGTCAGAAAGAGAAAAACAAATATATATTAACGCATATATGTGGAATCTAGAAAAACAGTACAGGTGAACCAGCTTGCAAGGCAAAAATAGAGACACAGATGTAGAGAACAAACATATGGACACCAAGGGGGGAAGTTCAGGGGGGTATGGTGGGATGAACTAGGAGATTGGGATTGACATATATACATATAAAATAGAAATCATTATGGCAAGCTGGTGAAGGCTAACCAAAGAACCTCATCAGGAGAAAATCTACAGCCTTCATTTGGGTAAAAACAATCAACTGAAACACCTGCCCTGACAGCGAGATTAATTTTGCTTTTCCAAAAGTGTGTTGTGAGCAACCATACTTCCAGGAGATGCTTACCAAAGGAAGAGCCGTGGGGAAAACTAAGTATGGGAAACACTGTATGTTAAATGTATCTTATGATCATTCACAACACGTATTAGCATAGTAAAAGTTTTCAATAAAGAAATCTTAAAAAAAAAATTTGTATGGAACAACAAAAGACCCCAAATAGCCAGAGCAATATTGAAAACGAAAAACAAAGCTGAAGGCATCAAACTTCTTGACTTCAAACTATACTACAAAGTTATGTTAATCAAAACAGTATGGTATTGGCTTAGGAACAGACACACAGTTCAATGAAACAGAATAGAGAGCCCAGAAAATAACCCATGCATATTTGGTCAATCAATTTACAACAAAGGAGCATAGACTACCCAATGGGGAAAGAACAGTCTCTTCACTAAATGTTGTTGGGAAAACTGGATGTTCACATGCAGAATAAATAAAATTAACTTGAAGTGGATTAAAGCCTTAAGATAAGACTTGAAGGCGATAAAATTCCTAGAAAAAAAACATAGTGAAAAGCTCCCCGACTTTGATCTTGGCAATGATTTTTTGGACATAACAGCAAAAACACAAGTAACAAAAGCAAAAATCAACAAGTGATACTACATCAAACTTAAAAGCTCTGTACAGCAACAGAAACAACCAACAAAATTAAGAGGCAACCTACAGAAGAGAAGAAAAATATATGCAAACCTTATATTTGATAAGGGATTAGCATCCAAAATATACAAGGAACTCATACAACTCAATCGCAAAAAAACTCCAAATAGTCTAATTTAAAAATGGGCAAAGACCTGAAAAACATTTTTCTAAAGAAGACATACAAATGGCCAAAAAGTACATGAAACAGTGCTCAACATCACTAATCATCAGAAAAATGCAAATCAAAGCCACAAATGAGGGAGGACCCTGGAAGTCCAGTAGTCAGAACTCGGTGCTTTCACTGCTGTGGCCCAGGTTCAATCCCACGAGCTGCACAGCATGGACAACAACAACAACAAAAAAAACACAATGAGATACCATCTCAGACCTATTAGAATGGCTATTATCAAAAATATAAGAGATAAGAAGTGCTGGTAAGGACGTGGAGAAAAGGGAACCCTTGTGCACCACTGGTGGGAAGGGAAATACAGCAACTACGGGAAACACTATGGAGGTTCCTCAAAAAATTTAAACTAGAACTACCATATAATCCAGCAATCCCAATTTGGGGTATATATTTGAAGGCAATTAAAATATTATCTTGAAGAGATATCTGCGGTACCCCACATTCATTGTGTCGTTATTTACAATACCCAAGACACGAAAAGAACCTAGGTATTTGTCAATGGATGAATGGATAAATATGATAAACACACACACCCATGCACACAATGGAATATTCTTCAGCCATAAAATTGAAGGAAATCCTGACGTTTGCAACGATGTGGATGAATGCTGAGGGTGAGATAAAGAATGACAAACACTGTATGATATCACTTATATGTGGAATCTAAGCACGCTCAACTCATAGAAACAGAGAGTAGACTGGTGGTTGCCAGAGGCTGGAAGGTGGAGGAAATGAGATGTTCAAAAAGTATAAACTACCAGTTATAAGGTGAGTAAGTTCTGGGATCTAATGTACAGCATGGTGTTTACAGGTAGCAATACTGTGCTGTATACTTGAAAGATGCTAAGAAAGTAAATCCTAAATGTTCTCACCACCACCACCACCACCACCACCACAACAACAAAATGGAAATTATGTGAAGTGATAAATGTGTTAACTAAGCTTATTGTGGTAATCATTTTGCAATATATATGTGTATCAAATCATTACATTTTACACATTAAACTTATACATTTATATATGTACATTATCAATAAAGATGGGGGAAAAATAGAGTAGAAGGATACCCATGAAACTAAAACAAGTGGTTATGTGTTTTAGGGAACAGAAAAAAATGGGGAAGACAGGAACAGGAGTGAAAGCCACACTTCCCAATGTATACTTTTTTGTTGTTAATTTATTGTATTTATTTTGGCTGTGTTTGGTCTAGTTGCGGAATGCAAGATCTTCATTGTAGTACACAGGATCTTTCATTGTGGCGCACGGGCTTCTCTCTAGTTGTGGCGTGCAGGCTCTAGAGCACACAGGCTCAGTAGTTGTGGTGCACAGGCTCGCTAGTTGTGGCACGTGGGCTCAGTAGTTGCAGCATGCAGGCTTTCTAGTTGTAGCACACAGGCTCTACAGCACGTGGGCTCAGTAGTTGTGGCACGTGGGCTTAGGTGCCCCATGGCATGTGGGATCCTAGTCCCCCTACCAGGGATCGAACCCACATCCCGTGCATCAGAAGTTGGATTCTTAACCACTGGACCACCAGGGAAGTCCCTCAATGTGTATTTTTTATATAGTTTATTTTTGTACCATGAGAAGGCATCACCTGCTTTAAAAAATGCAAAATAAAAATAAGGACAAAAATTTTTTTAGTATGCAAGCAGAAAAGATATCTTTAAGCTTGTAAGAAAAGTTTATGTTCCACTCATCCTTAGAAAAATATTTGAGAAAATACTCAGTAAAACCTGAAAGTAAATTCAAAACTGGAAAGATACAGAATCCACAGCTTGTAAAAACTTCAGAATACAAAGGCAGTTATACATTATGCAAGAATCCATCTGAAATTAAAACTAGAAAATTCTCCTTTGAGTAAGGAGAAAGACTTGACCTTAGTTCCTTAAAGAAAGACATAAAATCCAATACATAACACATGCTTTTGTCTCTTCGATAAACACTTCATAAGTGCCAAATAAGTGGTAGGCGCTCCCCTCGACACTAGACAAAGAAAATAAATTTATGAAGATATATTTGGTGACCAGAGTGCTAGAGTAGAGGGAGGCAGGTGTGCAGAATATGAACAAATAAATAAATGTATAATTATAATGTCCGTATTATGGTGGAAAAAAACAGAAAAAAGAGGAAGATACTGATGAGGAGTGGGGAGCTATTAGGGTGGTCAGGAAAAGCGTCTCTGATAGGTTAACAGAGCTAAATGAAATGACGAGGTAAGCTTCAAAGATATGTGAGGAAGAAAGTTCTAGGCAAAAAACAAAATGCATAAGACAGAGGTGTACTAGGTGCATTTAAAGAAACAGCAAAAAGATGAGTATGACTAAAACAAATACGTATAACAGGGAATACAGTAAGGGATGAAATGGAAAAGAAGGCAAGTGTCAAATCACGTAGGGTCTCTGAAGCAATAAGGCCTTTGGATTTACTATACGTAAGCCAGAAACCCACTAGAGAGTTTTGAGCAGCTGAGTGCGCTCATCTATAAAACAGATGATATATTATATAATTTTCTTCCTATTCTCTCCTTATTGTGAAGAGCTTAACGAAAACTAAGACATATACATATGTATAAGACATTAACACTGCTTACTATATTTTGACTTTTAGAATAAATACATTGACAAATTTCAGAAAATAAAAATGGCTACAGAACAGGAGGCAAATGAAATGAACATTGACAATACAAAAGCATATATAGCTGAAAAGGGTGTGAAATAGAGATAGGAAGGTGGAAGAAGGGTGAAAGCCTTAAATATATTTTACAGAATGGGGATTCAAGAAATACTGTCTATGAATGACAGAAAAACAAAAAGATGCTTAAGTATGTTGTTTAAAATTAAAGCGACAGCTGGAGAGACTGAGAACAGTAACAAAATTTTTGAGAAGCCTACATCTTAGAAAACTGTATAAATTAGTTAATTCCTCTTCTATCATAGCAGGAAATCAATGGACAACACCCAAAGTTGACACTTCAAGAAAGACCAACATAACACTATCACACAGAAATGAAAGAAATTACCAGAAGATCTGAAATAAAACATGATTAAAAGAGGCGGCTTAAGGAGGACAAGAACAGAGTAAGGGCAGTACATGTCTATTTCTTTTTGTTATGATCCATTTTTAACCATGAGCATCAGGGGAACCTCAAGAGTGGTGCTAAGGTTTAAAATAAATAACATATATTGATACCTAAAGTGTATTTACAGCATAATTATAATACCACAACTGTGAACAGGAAAAAGATAACATTTTGGAGGATAGGACTTTAGATACTTTTCCCCTCTTTGCTTAAGTTTTAAGTGTTTGAATCCTTAGAGTTAAGGCCTAGACCCTCTTTTCAGTTTGCAATTTCTTTCCATGTGCTCTTTCTAGTCTCATGTTTTCAATTAGTAGCTATAGCACTGTTTTCCAAAGTATGATCCACAGATCACCTAGATTAAAATCACCTAAAGTGTTGATCAGAATACAGATTCCAGGGACTTCCCTGGTGGTGCACTGGTTAAGAATCTGCCTGCCAATCAAGTACCTCTTTGGACCACAACACTATGAGACTAGCTATCAATTACAGGGAAAAAAAACTGTAAAAATGAAAACATATGGAGGTTAAACAATATGCTACTAAACAACTAAGAGATCACACAAGAAATCAAAGAAGAAATCAAATAAATACCTAGAAACAAATGACAATGAAAACACAATGACCTAAAACCTATGGGATGCAGCAAAAGCAGTTCTAAGAGGGAAGTTTATAGCAATACAATCCTACCTCAAAAAACAAGAAAAATCTCAAATAAACAACCTAACCTTACACCTTAAAGCAATCAGAGAAAGAAGAACAAAAAAAAAAACCCTAAGTTAGCAGAAGGAAAGAAATCATAAAGATCAGATCAGAAATAAATGAAAAAGAAATGAAGGAAACAATAGCAAAGATCAATAAAACTAAAAGCTGGTTCTTTGAGAAGATAAACAAAATTGATAAACCATTAAACTCATCAGGAAAAAAGGGAGAAGACTCAAATCAACAGAATCAGAAATGAAAAAGGAGAAGTAACAACTGACACTGCAGAAATACAAAGGAGCATGACAGATTACTAAAAGCAACTCTATGCCAATAAAACGGACAACCTGGAAGAAATGGACAAATTCTTAGAAAAGTACAATCTTCCAAGACTGAACCAGGAAGGCCTAGAAAGTATGAACAGACCATTCACAAGCACTGAAATTGAAACTGTGATTAAAAATCTTTCAACAAACAAAAAGCCCAGGGCCACATGGCTTCACAGGCGAATTCTAACAAACATTTAGAGAAGAGTGAACATCTACCTTTCTAATACTCTTCCAATATACAGCAGAGGGAGGAACACTCCCAAACTCATTCTATGAGGCCACCATCACCCTGATACCAAAACCAGACAAAGATATCACAGAAAAAGAAAACTACAGGCCAATATCACTGACGAACACAGATGCAAAAATCCTCAACAAAATACTAGCAAACAGAATCCAACAGCACATTAAAAGGATCATACACCATGATCAAGTGGGGTTTATCCCAGGAATTCAAGGATTCTTCACTATATGCAAAACAATCAATGTGGTACACCATATTAACAAATTGAAGGAGAAAAACCATATGATCATCTCAATAGATGCACAAAAAGCTTTTGAAAAAATTCAACACCCATTTGTGATAAAAACTCTCCAGAAAGTGGGCATAGAGAGAACCTACCTCAACATAATAAAAGCCATATATGACAAACTCACAGCCAACATCATTCTCAATGGTGAAAAATTGAAAGCATTTCCTCTAAGATCAGGAACAAGACAAGGTTGCCCACTTTCACCACTATTATTCAACATAGTTTTGGAAGTATTAACCATGGCAGTCAGAGAAGATATAAAAGGAATCTAAATTGGAAAAGAAGAAAAAGTGTCACTGTTTGCAGATGACATGATCTATACATAGAAAATCCTAAAGATGACACCAGAAAACTACTAGAGCTGATCGATGAATTTGGTAAAGTAGCAGGATACAAAATTAATGCACAGAAATCTGTTGCATTCCTACACACTAAAAACAAAAAATCAGAAACAGAAATTATGGAAACAATCCCATTTACCACTGCAACAAAAAGAGTAAAATACCTAGGAATAATCTACCTAAGGAGGCAAAAGACCTGTACGCTGAAATCTATAAGACACTGATGAAAGACATTAAAGACCATACAAACAGATGGAAAGATATACCATGTTCTTGGATTAGAAGAATCAATATTGTGAAAATGACTATATTACTCAAAGCAATCTATAGATTCAGTGCAATCCCTATCAAACTACCAATGGCATTCTTCAATGAACTAGAATAAAAAATTTTACAATTTGCATGGAAACACAAAAGACCCCATATAGCCAAAGCAATCTTGAGAAAGAAAAGAGAGCTGAAGGAATCAGGCTCCCTCACTTCAGACTATACTACAAAGCTACAGTAATCAAGACAGTATGGTACTGGCACAAAAACAGTATATCAATCAATGGAATAGGATAGAAAGCCCAGAGATAAACCCACACACATATGGTCACCTTACCTTTGACAAAGGAGGCAAGAATATACAATGGAGAAAAGACAGCTTCTTCAATAAGTGGTTCTGGGAAAACCGGACAGCTACAGGTAAAAGAATGAAATTAGAACACTTCCTAACACCATACGCAAAAATAAACTCAAAATGGATTAAAGACCTAAATGTAAGACCAGACACTATAAAACTCTTAGAAGAAAACATAGGCAGAACACTCTATGACATAAATCACAGCAAGATCCTTTTTGACTCGCCTCTTAGATTAATGGAAATAAAATCAAAAATAAACAAATGGGACCTAATGAACCTTAAAAGCTTTTGCACAGCAAAGGAAAACATAAACAAGAGAAAAAGACAAACCTCCGAACTGGAGAAAATATTTGCAAACAAAGCAATGGATAAAAGATTAATCTCCATAACATACAAGCAGCTTATGCATCTCAGTAACAAAAGAACAAACAACCCAATCCAAAAATGGGTGGAAGACCTAAACAAACATTTCTCCAAAGTAGACATACAGATTGTCAACAAACACATGAAAAGACGTTCAACATCACTAATAATTAGAGAAATGCAAATCAAAACCACAATGAGGTATCACCTCACACCGGTCAGAATGGCCATCATCAAGAAATCTACAAACAATAAATGCTGGAGAGGGTGTGGAGAAAAGGGAACCCTCCTGCACTGTTGGTGGGAATGTAAATTGATATAGCCACTATGGAGAACAGTATGGAGCTTCCTTAAAACACTGAAAATAGAACTACCTAATGACCCAGCAATCCCACTACTGGGCATATACCCTGAGAAAACCATAATTCAAAAAGACTCATGTACCACAAAGTTCACTGCACCACCATTTACAATAGCCAAGACATGGAAGCAACCTAAATGTCCACTGACAGATGAATGGATAAAGATGTGGCACCTATATACGATGGAATATTACTCAGCCATAAAAAGGAACAAAATTGAGTTATTTGTAATGAGGTGGATGGACCTAGAGCCTGTCATACAGAGTGAAGTAAGTCAGAAAGAGAAAAACAAATACCATATGCTAACGCACATATAAGCAATCTAAAACCTAGTGGGAGGACAGGAATAAAGACGCAAACGTAGAGAACAGACTTGAGGACACAGAGTGGGAAGGGGAAGCTGGGACGAAGTGAGAGAGTAGCACTGACATATATACACTACCAAATGGGCAATGGATGGCTAGTGGGAAGCTGCTGCATAGCACAGGGAAATCAGCTCGATGCTTTGCGATGACCTAGAGGGGTGCAATAGGGAGGGTGGGAGGGAGGCTCAAGAGGGAGGGGATATGGGGATATATGTATACATATAGCTGATTCATTGTTTTGTACAGCAGAAATTAACACATTGTAAAACAATTACACTCCAAAGAATGTTTTAAAAAAAAAAGAGAGATTTTTAAACAATGGGGGAAATTTGACTATGGACTGTGTATTAGATGATACCAAAAATATACTATCTTGTTAAATTATATAATGCCATTTTGATTACATAAAAAATTGTCCATTACTTTTAGCTTACATACAGAGGTGAAATGATTTCACATCTGAGATCTGCTTTAAAATACTTCAGCAAAGAGGAGAAAAAAAATGAAATGGAAAAAGAAAATGTGCCAAAATCTTGATTAACTGCTAAATCCAGGTCCTGAGTATATGAAAAGCATGATTAAAGTTTTTTTAATTAATAAATAAATAAAATTATTTATTTATTCATTCACTCATTTATTTTTGGCTGCGTTTGGTCTTCGTTGCTGCATGTGGGCTTCTCACTGTGGTGGCTTCTCTTGTTGCATAGCATGGGCTCTAGGCACATGGGCTTCAGTAGTTGTGGCACACGAGCTTAGTAGTTGTGGCTCACGGGGTCTAGAGCCCAGGCTCAGTAGTTGTCACACACAGGCTTAGTTGCTCTGCGGCATATGGGATCTTCCCAGACCACAGCTTGAATCCATGTCCCTTGCATTGGCAGGAGGATTCTTAATCACTGCGCCACAAGGGAAGTCCAATGTTCGAAGTTTTTCTAACAAAACCTTACAAAAGTTTTGTTTTGACCCTGTTAAATTTGGGGTGCTATTAGACATGCAACTGGGAATGTTAACTAGAGAGTTATATATATAAATCTGGAGTTCTGGGAAGAAGTGGAAAGTTGGAAGTCATGTTTTTCAGCCATGGGACTAAACAAAATCACTTAGAAAAGTGAAGAGAAAACAGGGTGGGAGGAACCAAGATAGGATGTTGGTACATCCAACATTTGAAGGTGGAGAAGTGGAGGAGTCAGGGAAGAAGACGGAGAAGATGCAACAAGTCAATGAGATAGAAAGAAAACCAAGAGAGCGTGGTGTTAGCAGAATCCAAGAGAATAAATATTTCAAAAAAGAAAATGTATTCAACCAACATCTAAAGTTTCTGAGAAGTGACCACTAGATTTGGAGACATGAAGATCACTAGTGACTGTCACAAAAGCAGTACCAATAGAGTGAAAGAGATGAAAACCTTTGGCTAATGTTAGAAAACTCATCATTCTTTAAAAAATCTCCCATATGCTTTCCTAAATTCAAAGTATACTTTTACGTTTTAATGTAAAACTTAATTCTCCCATTTTCTTATACTTAGTCCAATCTCTTTTGGGAGGACTGGGGCAGTTCCTCAAACATCTGAACACTTAGTATTAAAGTCCTTCATAGTTGAGAATTAACTATTACTTACACAGCCATCATGCACATTCAGGGTTGCTTCAAGTTTTAATCTTTGGATAAATTCTCTTCTTCCTGTTTAAAAAGAAAGAACTAAATAAATCATACAATTTATTGCTTAGACAAGTGTAACACTGTTAAGAGCCTAGGAACTGTCATGAGGTAGAGTCAAGCTCTAATTTTAATTCCTCCATTTACAGGCTGAGTGACACTGGGCAAATTAACTCCTCCTTAGCCCTAGTTTCCTCATTAGAGTACCTACCTACCTCATGTGGTTATTAAGTGATGCAAGGAGAGAAAGGGCTTAGCATAGTATCTGGAACCACAATAAACACTTAAATGTTCCCTTCATTCATCCATTCATTCAACAAATATATTGCGTACTTACTCCATTCCAGGTCGTGTTCTAGGAGCTAGGGATACAATGGTAAAATAAAAGAGAAAACGATCCCTGACTCTAGTTAGCTTAATTAAAGAAAATAAACAATACGTGACTTGGTAAAAACACTATATGGAAAAATAAAGCAGAGAAAGGGGATACGAGAAGACTGGAGGTGGGGAATAGGATTTTCAATTTTAAAAAGGGTGGCAAACAGTGTTTTCGAAGATGCCACCTATTTTTAAACACATCTCAATTTCAGAAATGCTAAAATACTTAAAAGTTCATTTCACAGTGATGAAATGTGAGAGCAAAAAAATTAAATCAGCCTAAATATCCATCAATAGCAGAAACGTTATAATACTTCAAAAATACAATAAATTCCTCCTTTGAAAAAGGGAAATTATGTTTCTTTAAGAAATGAATCATCTTTACCAAAAATGGACGAAAAAGCTTCATGTTTATTCAGAAGCTGTAATGAAAGGAAGCCGAATATATGACAAAGAACAGTAATTAGCTAAGTAATCAGGCTGATGAGATTTCAAAATTAAATTTGACTATGCTCTCTATATACTGTCACAAGGGACTCTATTATGTTTTCTTGCATTCAACGTAAAGAGCAAGATCGTCTTGAAGCCAGACTGTTTTCTCTGTCCTTGCCTGTAACTGGTAAGATGGCTAGATAATATATGAACACGTGGGTTAAAGATTTTGTGTGTGTTCGGGTAGGGTATGGTTCCTAAACTTATTGGAATGAAACAACCTGCAGAAATTCAGCAAAGTATTTTCATGAATTAGGTTATACTATATATAATTAACTTTTCAAATCTGATTTTCAGTTTTAAAAAGATGCTAACTAGTAAACAGAAAAAAATTTTTTTAATCTTTTCCTTTTGTCCATCAGCAGGTATGGCAATCCTACTGAGTTATAAATTAAGAGTTAAGGAAAAAAGTATTCAAATTAATAACATGACTAATTAAAATTCATAAAATGCTAAGAAAAAAGTATTAAAAATTTTTTTCCAAATTTTTAAAATCTGGGCTTGAAAACATGGCTCTAGCCATTTCCAACTAGAGAAAATGGTAGTGCAACATGAGAGAATAGAAGACAAAGTGAGTAATTTGAGCAAGAATTCTTACATATGAACTTGTACATAAAAACATGCACTGAGACACGACAGAGACAAGACAGCTCCTAAATGATATGTTTATATGTGACTTAGGAGATCAAAATGATTGTACTGGGCTTCCCTGGTGGCCCAGTGGTTAAGTATCTGCCTGCCAATGCAGGGGACCCAGGTTTGAACCCTGGTCCGGGAAGATCCCACATGCCGCGGAGCAACTAAGCCCGTGCGCCACAACTACTGAACCTGCGCTCTAGAGCCCGCGAACCACAACTACTGAAGTCCGCGTGCCACAACTACTGAAACCCACGTGCCTAGAGCCCATGCTCTGCAACAAGAGAAGCCACCACAATGAGAAGCCCACGCACCACAACGAAGAGTAGCCCCTGCTCACCACAACTAGAGAAAAGCCTGCATGCAGCAACGAAGACCCAACACAGCCATAAATAAATAAATAAATAAATAATTTTTTTAAAAAAAATTGTATTGCCCCACATTCCATAAAATGGGCTTCTGAACAACCTAGTATAAACCTCTTCTACCCTTTTGGTAATTAAATGCACTACACCAAGAAATAGGAGCTGAAAGCTAGGATAAAAATAAGAATGATAAGTTTAAAAAAAAAAAACTGAGTCCTCTCAAATAAAAATAAACTCATGCCTGTTATCAAGAACTGTGATGAGTCTGGCCTACTTGCAAGCTAACAAGCTACCTGCCACCATTTCATGGATGCTAGCAGAAGACACAGGACTTCTGAGTCAGAGGCAAAGGATTTTACTCCTCAAGGAGAATGAGCTTCAGGTTCACATTGGTTCCCCTTGTCCCCCAATTCCCACAGGGCAATGCAGAGGGGTCTGGGGGGATACTGCACATGCAATGGGTTTGAATCACAGCTGGGGAACCCTGAACTGAAGGAACGCAAATCTTATATCAAGCAAATCTGCCTAACCTTTGTCCCAAAGGAAGACATTATCTTTATTATTCTGGACAATAAATAAATCTGCCCTCTGCTCCACAGGGAGCTATTATATCTCCCAAGTCTGTTCCCTGAAAAGAGAGTCTAGAACAAAGCAGCCAGTGCCTCTGCTCACAAGATGTGCAGAAATACAAAAGAGACGTGGAGAACTGTCTCCCAACAATTACCTATTTGTTATGGATGAATTTACCTATCACTGAGCCTTTCTCTCCAAGACTTTCTTGCAGCGCAAGCTGCCTCATTTAATTCTGTCTCTTTTACATTCTATTCTATATTAATAGATTGTAAGCTCCATAAAAAAAACACTCTTTTGTTCACTCAAGTATCCTAAGTGCCTAGAACAGTGCCTAAGACAAAGGAGGCACTCAATATACATTCCTGAATCAGTGAATAAATGAACAGGCTCATAATACTGATTCTGTTCTTCAACGTGTTTCCACTCAATAATACAAGGTGTACATCTTTCACACTGGCAATAAATATAGACATACTGCTCATTTTTAATGGCTCTGTAACTTATGAAACAGCTTCATAACTTATTTATTCAAGTACCTATCTCTGTTATTAGACTGAGATGCTTGGGACAAGAAATGTTAGGCTTAAATCTAACTTGGAACATACTACACATACACTGGGCAAAACTTAACATCACAGGGCCTTAGTTCTACATTTGTAAAAATTTTATATTTGATGGGAATAATACCATCAACTTTACAGGCTTATTGTCTGGAATAAATTAAGTAGCATATGCAAAACTCATAGATGTGACTGACCTACTATAGACACTTAAGATTTGTTCTCTCCGTATGTACACGTGGGATTGTTCTAAGTTAATAATGTCTGAAAAGAGAGAAAATGATTTTTTTGTTTGTTTTTGTTTTTGTTTTTAGGCCACACCGTGTAGCACGTGGGATCTTAGTTCCCCGACCAGGGAACAAATCCGTGCCCCCTGCACTGGGAGTGCGGAGTCTAACCACTGGACCACCAGGGAAGTCCCGAGAGAAAATGATTTTTTAAAAATGACTTCATTAAGGAGTTGGGGTAACTTCAACTGGTTAAGAGAAAAGAATAAGGCTACTGGTACTGAGAAACAGAGACGGAACAGCACTTTAACAAAACTTTTCACTTTACTTGACTCTATTGCCCCTTTGAGCAACTTCTCTTTAAGGCCAAACTTCCTAGTCAACTACAAACGCTGCCATCTCTAGCTCATTGTCAGGTCTTCCTTTTCCTGAACTGTCTGTTTTGCCCCCTCCTATTCATTGGTTTTGTTCTCAGAAATCGTGGGGTATCAATAAATTCAATGGTCTCTTTCAAGGCACATTTTTCATAACCTCATAGCATTAGCTGTCATAGGTAAATGCTGTCTCCTTGACATAATCTTCTTTGGCTCCCAAGATATCTTGCCAGATAACCAGGAGAACTGAAAATTAAAGTGTAACAAACTCTGAGGAGAGAAAGAACACAAAACTGTTTTACCTTTGACAAAGAACAGGACAAAGAGGTGACTGCAATCAAAATGTGTAAGAAGAAAACAGTAAAAACTCAAATGAATGTTTAAAGGCCAAATGTGGGCTAGAGACACAGTTTAGAATCTCTAGGATCCTAGGCACAGAGAGAATCTACATTCAGTCACCAGCTCTTTTCCATGAGCCTCCCCCAAGTACTCATAAGAAACACTGAAAACAACAGGAAGCCGGAGAGAGTCCCTGTCCAGTAAGACTTAGAAAGGAAACTCCAGTCACTTTTCAGGCCCTTCTCTCATGGGAAGCAAAGTCTTAAGCCACTGGGGAAGGCCTAGCTAAAAAGAGCCTCAGCAAAGGTCCACTAGCTTTAAGGGAGAGGCAGGAAACCCTCACATCCACTTCAGGCAAAGGCAACTGCTTTCAGGAAAGGAAAGAAGTATAAACTGCCTATCCTTAAGGGAGGGACAGGAATCCCGCTCCCATCCCTACCAAGAGCCTTACAATGAACAACAAGCAGCAGTTAAGTGTGGTGGCTTTGAAATGTGTCAACTCACAACGAACCATGTTTCCCAGAATTTTTCCCCTGTATGTTTCATGTTACTTGAATTACCAGTCATATTTGCACAAGATTGGTGGGTGGAAGTAAAGCAACAGCAATACTGATTTTTATTGATGCTTATATTGTTTATATACATTGTTACTTGTCTGGCTCACCTCATTAGAATGGGGAGCAACTAGGCCTATAACCGTCCTGCCTACCCACAGATCCTCTTTTAGGTTCTTGGAATACTAGGCCAATTTGTGTTTCGGTCCATGACAAAGGGTACCAGTTTCTCCTAAAAAAACACCTACATCTATAAGACTATAAGACATCTATAAGGCAGTGAGAACTGGCATAGATCTTATGTTTTCATGGGTTCAGGCTTGTCCTTCCTATCCCCAATTTACCATCATCCTTTCCCAACTGTCTGTCCTGAGGATGTCAAGCCCCAGCAAAAGACATGAAGAAAACAACTTTACAGAGACAATTTAATGAGTTCCCACAACTACACAAAGTCAAATACCAGTAACACATCTTTGAGTGTATGTTTGTATATCTCCTAGTAATTCTGCTTCTTTGACTGAACTCTTTCATGATTAACATTTTCAGCAAACTAGCAACAGAGGGAAACTTCCTCAATCTGGTAATAAGCACCAATAAAAGACCTAAAATATATCATATTTCATGGTGAAACACTGAATGCTTCCCACTTAAAATCAGGACAATACAAGGAAGTCCACTCTCACCACTATTACTAAACACAGTCCTGGAAGTTTTAGACATTGGAATTGTTAAGGAAAAAAAAAAAAGACACATAGTTTGGAAAGGAAGAAATAAAACAGTCCCTATTGAAAGATGACATGATTTTCCACAGAGAAAATCTCCTGGAATATACCCAGAAACCTCTGAGAATTAATAAGTAAGTTTTACAAGATCACAGCATATAAGATCAACAAACAAAAAAAAATCACACTGTTACATACTAACAATGAATGGGTAGAAGGTGAACTTAAACACAATACATTTGGGCTTCCCTGGTGGCACAGTGGTTAAGAATCCGCCTGCCAATGCAGGAGACATGGGTTTGAGCCCTGGTCCGGGAAGATTCCATATGCCGTGGAGCAACTAAGCCCATGCGCCACAACTGCTCAGCCTGCGCTCTAGAGCCTGCGAGCCACATTACTGAAGCCCACACGCCTAGAGACCGTGCTCTGCAACAAGAGAAGCCACCACAATGAAAAGCCCGCGCACCACAACGAAGAGTACCCCCCGCTCGCTGCAACTGGATAAAGCCTGCACGCAGCAACAAAGACCCAACTCAGCCATAAATAAATAAATAAATATTTATTTTAAAAAAATACATTAATAATTGCTCAGAAGAAAATTAAATATTTAGACATAAATATAACAAAATATGCTGAAGATGTGTATCCTGATAATTATAAAATGCTGATGAAAGAAACCAAAGAACTAAATAACTGGAGTGATGTACTGTGTTTATGGATCAGAAGACTCAACACAGTAAAGATGTCAGTCCTTCCCAAACTGATATGTGAGTCCAATGCAATTCCTATCAAAATCCCAGCAAGGTATTTTGGAGATAAGGACAACCTTACTCTAAAATTCATATAAAAAGGCAAAAGACATAGAAGAGCTAAAACAATTTTGAAAAAGAATTATTGAGGGGAGAAAACGTCACTCAACTTGATGTAAAAACTTACTATATAGCTACAGTAAGCAAAACAGTATGGTATTTACAAAGGGACAGATACACAGATCAATGCAAGAGAATAGAGAACACCAATTAGATACACAAAAATGTGCCCAAATGATTTTTAATAAAGGTGCAAAAGCAATTCAATGGAGAAAATACAGACTTTTAAACAAATGGTGCTAGGGCAAGTGGACATTCATAAGCACAAAAATGAACTTCAAGGTAAATCACATACCTCATATAAAAATTAACACAAAATGGACCCTGGACTTAAACGTAAAAATATAAGACTATAAAACTTCAGGGAAAAAACATAGGAGGTAATCTCCAGGACCTAGGGTTAAGTTAAGAGTGTTTAGACATCAGACCAAAAGCATAATCCATAAAAGAAAAAAACTGATAAACTGGACCTCTCCAAAGTTAAAAACCTTTACTCTGCAAAAGACTCTATGAAAAGAAGAAAAAGACAAACTACACACTGGGAGAAAGTATTTGCAAACTGCATATCTGACGAAGGACTAATACCTAAACTATATAAATAAGTCTCAAAAAACAACAGTGAAAAACAGTGAGACACAACAGTGAGAGATATGAAAATACACGCCACTGAAAATATAAAGATGGCAGGACCCCTCCGAGCACCAACAACCAGCTGCGTTGGGACCTGGCCTTACCTGCCAGCTGGCCAGCATCAGCCCAGGACTCCTGCACTGCACAGTCAGCCATACAAGGACCTGGCCCCAGCCACAAGCAGCTAGAAGCCTCTGCACTATGCAGGGCCCCACAGCCAAGTGGGCTGGGAGCCAGCCCCATGTACGAGAGTGCCACAGCAATCAGCCCCACCACAACAAAAGAGCCCACACAGCCCACACAGGGGGCACCCCTAGGTCATACAACTCTGGTGACCTGAGGGGAGTGTACTTATCCCACAAGCTGCACGGCACAGCCAAAAAAAAAGAAGATATAACAATTGTAAATATATTTGCACCTAACATAGGAGCACATAAATACATAAACCAAATATTAACAAACATAAAGAAGTTGACAGTAACATACTACTACTAGGGGACTTTAACACTCCACTTACATCAATGGATAGATCATCCAGACAGAAAATCAATAAGGAAACACTAACTTTAAACAACATATCAGGGACTTCCCTAGTGTTCCAATGGTTAAGAATCCGCCTCCCAATACAGGGGACGCAGGTTCAATCCCTGGTTGGGGAACTAAAATCCCACATGCCATGAGGCAACTAAGCCTGCACTCTCTAGACCCATGCACCACAACTAGAGAGCTCACATGCCACAGCTACTGAGCCCACGTGCTATGGGGCCCACGTGCCACAACTAGAGATCCCCACGTACCAAAACTACTGAGCCCACGTGCTCTAGAGCTCACACACTCTAGAGCCCACATGCCACAACAAAAGATCCCACATTCCACAACTAAGACCCGATGCAGCCAAATAAATAAATAAATAAATAAATAAACATTTTACAAAATGGTTAAGATAAATGTTCTGTGTATCTTACCTCAGTAAATGAAAAAAAAATCAAATCAGATGAACTTAATAGATATAGAAAGAACGTTCCATTAAAAAGCAACAGAATAGGGCCTCCCTGGTGGCGCAAGTGGTTGAGAGTCCGCCTGCCGATGCAGGGGATACGGGTTCGTGCCCCGGTCTGGGAGGATCCCATATGCCGCGGAGCGGCTGGGCCCGTGAGCCATGGCCGCTGAGCCTGCGCGTCCGGAGCCTGCGCGTCCGGAGCCTGTGCTCCGCAACGGGGGAGGCCACAACAGTGAGAGGCCCGCATACCGCAAAAAAAAAAAAAAAAAAAAAAAAAAAAAAAAAAAAAAAAAAAAAAAAAAAAAGCAACAGAATACACATTCTTCTCAAGTACACATGGAACATCTCAAGGATAGAGCACAAGCTGGGCCACAAAGCAAGTCTCAATAAATCTTCTTAAGACTGAAATCATACCAAACATCTTTTCTGACCATAACACTGTGAGCCTAGAAATCAACTATAAAGAGAGAAACTGCAGACACAAAAAAACCCATGGAGGCTAAACAACATGCTACTAAACAACCAATGGATCACTGATGAAATCAAAGAGAAAATCCAAAAATACCTGGAAACAAATGAAAATGGAAACACACTGATCCAAAATCTATGGGACTTAGCACAAGCAGTTCTAAGAGAGAAGTTTATAACAATACAAGCCTAGCTCAGGAAACAAGAAAAATCTCAAACAACCTAACTTTACACCTAAAGCTACTAGAAAAATAACAAACAAAACCCACAGTTAGCAAAAGGGAAGAAATAGTCAACAGCAAAATAAGTGAAATAAAAACTAAAAGATCAATAGAAAAGACCAATGAAATTAAGAGCTGGTTCTTTGAAAAGATAGACCAAATTGATAAACCTTTAGCTACACACATCAAGAAACAAAGAGAGGGCCCAAATCAATAAAATCAGAAATGAAAAAGGAGAAATACAAAGGATCATAAAAAATTACTATGAAAAACTATGCACCAATAAAATGGACAACCTAAAAGAAACCGACAAACTCCTAGAAATGTACAATCTCCCAAGACTGAATCAGGAAAAAATAGAAAACTTGAACAGACCAATTACCAGTAATGAAATTGAGTCAATAACCAAAAAACTAAGAATAAGCAAAAGTCCAGGACCAGACAGCCTCACAGGTAAATTCTACCATTTAAAGAAGAGCTAATACCTATCCTCAAACTATTCAAAAAAACTAAAGAGGAAGGACTTCTGAACTCATTCTATAAAGCCAGCAGCACCCTGATACCAAAAAAAAAAAAAAAACACACAAAAAAAAGGAAATTACAGGTGAGTATCACTGATGAACACACATGCAAAAATCCTCAACAAAATACTAGCAAGTCGGGCTTCCCTGGTGACGCAGTGGTTGAGAGTCTGCCTTCCGATGCAGGGGACACCGGGTTCATGCCCCGGTCCAGGAAGATCCCACATGCCACGGAGCGGCTGGGCCCGTGAGCCATGGCCGCTGAGCCTGTGCGTCCGGAGCCTGTGCTCCGCAATGGGAGAGGCCACAACAGTGAGAGGCCTGTGTACCTCAAAAAAAAAAAAGAATCCACCTGCCAGTGTGGGGGACATGGGTTCAATCCCTGGTCCAGGAAGATCCCACATGCTGCAGAGCAGCTAGGTCCGTGCACCACAACTACTGAGCCTGCGCTCTAGAGCCTGCAAGCCACAACTACTGAGCCTGTGTGCCACAACTACTGAAACCCACGCACCTGGAGCCCATGATCTGCAATGAGAAGCCCATGCGCCGCAATGAAGAGTAGCCCCCACTCACCTCAACTAGAGAAAGCCCATACAGAGCAACGAAGACCCGATGCAGCCAATTAATTAATTAATTAAAAACCCAATTACAAAATGGGCAGAAGACCTGAACAGACATTTTTGCAAGGAAGACATACAGATGGCCAATGCGCACATGAAAAAATGCTCAACATCCCTAAACATCATGCAAATGCAAATCAAAACCACAATGAGCTATCACCTCACACCTGTCAGAAAGGCTATTATCAAAAAAACAAATAACAAGTGTGGGAGAGGATGTGAAGGAAAGGAAACCCTCATGCACTGCTGGTGGGAATGCAAATTGGTACAGTCACTATGGAAAACAGTATGGAGGTTTCTCAAAAAACTAAAAAGAGAACTATTGTACTATCCAGTGATTCCACTCCTAGGTAATTTCCAGAAGAAAACAAAAGCATTAATTCGAAACAATATATGCGCCCCTATGTTCATTGTAGCATTATTTACAGTAGCCAAGATGTGGAAGCAACCTAACTGTCCATCAACAGATGAATGGATAAAAAAAGCTGTGGTGCATATATATGCAATGGAATACTACTCAGCCATGAAAAGGATGAAATCTTGCCATTTACAACAACGTGGATGGACCCGGAGGATATTACGTCAAGTGAAATAAGTCAGAGAGACAAACACAAATATCATATGATTTCACTTACATGTGAAATCTTAAAAACAAAACAAATGAGCAAACGTAACAGAAGAGGAACAGACTCATAGATACAGAGAACAAACAAAACAAATGAACCAACGTAACAGAACACAAACAGACTCATAGATACAGAGAACAAACAGGCGGTTGCCTAAAGGGAAGGGGTTGGGGGGAATAGTTGAAGGAGATTAAGAGGTACAAACTTCCAATTACAAAATAAATGAGTCACATCAATGAAATGTACAGCATAGGAAATAGTCAATAATATTGTAATAACTTTGTATGGTGACAGATAGTAACTATACTGACCATGGTGATTATTTTGTAGTGTACAGAAATATCGAATCACTGTGTTGAGCACCTGGAACTAAATTAAATACTTCAATTAACACGCCTTTTCCGCTTGTCTCCCCCCGCTCTAGCCCACAGTCTCGCTGCCCCGCGCCTCCCGTGCCGGCTGGCTGGCCGGGCGGACCGGCCGGGCGGACGGACGGGCGCGCAGGGCACGCGGGGGGCGGGGGGAGTTCCGGTTCCGGTTCTTTGTGCAGCTGCAGCAGCGGCTTCGGGAAAGATGGCGGCCTGGGCGGGTTTCCAGATGGAGGCTCTGAGCGGCGGCGCCGGAGCCTCAGGAGGGGCGGGCGCGGCGGCTGCCCTGGGTCCGGGCGGGACTCCAGGGCCTCCCGTGCGAATGGGCCTGGCGCCAGGTCAAGGGCTGTACCGCTCCCCGATGCCCGGAGCGGCCTATCCGAGAGCAGGTATGCTACCAGGCAGCCGAATGACACCTCAGGGACCTTCCATGGGACCCCCTGGCTATGGGGGGAACCCTTCAGTCCGACCTGGCCTGGCCCAGTCAGGGATGGACCAGTCCCGCAAGAGACCTGCGCCTCAGCAGATCCAGCAGGTCCAGCAGCAGGCGGTCCAAAATCAGAACCACAATGCAAAGAAAAAGAAGATGGCTGACAAAATTCTACCTCAAAGGATTCGTGAACTGGTACCAGAATCCCAGGCCTATATGGATCTCTTGGCTTTTGAAAGGAAACTGGATCAGACTATCATGAGGAAACGGCTAGATATCCAGGAGGCCTTGAAACGTCCCATCAAGCAAAAACGGAAGCTGCGAATTTTCATTTCTAACACTTTCAATCCGGCTAAGTCAGATGTCGAGGATGGGGAAGGGACGGTGGCTTCCTGGGAGCTTCGGGTAGAAGGACGGCTCCTGGAGGATTCAGCCTTGTCCAAATATGATGCCACCAAACAAAAGAGGAAGTTCTCTTCTTTTTTTAAGTCCTTGGTGATCGAACTGGACAAAGACCGGTATGGGCCAGATAACCATCTGGTGGAATGGCACAGGACCGCCACTACCCAGGAGACAGATGGCTTCCAGGTGAAGCGGCCAGGAGACGTGAATGTACGGTGTACTGTCCTGCTGATGCTGGATTACCAGCCTCCTCAGTTTAAATTAGACCCTCGTCTGGCTCGGCTGCTGGGCATCCACACCCAGACCCGTCCAGTGATCATTCAAGCACTGTGGCAATATATTAAGACGCATAAGCTCCAGGACCCACATGAGCGGGAGTTTGTCATCTGTGACAAGTACCTCCAGCAGATCTTTGAGTCTCAACGTATGAAGTTTTCAGAGATCCCCCAACGGCTCCACGCCTTGCTTATGCCACCAGAGCCCATCATCATTAATCATGTCATCAGTGTTGACCCGAATGATCAGAAAAAGACAGCTTGTTATGACATTGATGTGGAAGTGGATGATACCTTGAAGACCCAGATGAATTCTTTTCTGCTGTCTACTGCCAGCCAGCAGGAGATTGCTACTCTAGACAACAAGATCCATGAGACCATAGAAACTATCAATCAGCTGAAGACCCAGCGAGAGTTCATGCTGAGCTTTGCCAGAGACCCTCAGGGTTTCATCAATGACTGGCTTCAGTCCCAGTGCCGGGACCTCAAGACCATGACTGATGTGGTGGGTAACCCGGAGGAAGAGCGCTGAGCTGAGTTCTACTTCCAGCCTTGGGCACAGGAGGCCGTGTGCCGATACTTCTACTCCAAGGTGCAGCAGAGACGACAAGAATTAGAGCAAGCCCTGGGAATCCGAAATACATAGGGCTTCTCCCACAGCCCTGATTTGGCTGCACCGATTTCTTTATTTGGGCCCTGTGCTGCCTGCCTCATAGCACCTGCCTTGGTCTTGCTTGGGGCCTTCCAGGGGATGCTGTTGGCTCTAGGACAACACCAGAATGAGGAGGGTCTCACATGATACCTGTTGCCCTCTTCTCCCACCCCATCCCTTCCTACCCCCAGCTTCCCTTTGCCCCACAAAGTTCCCATGTGCCTGTACCCTCCCCTGGTCTGCATAGGACCTCTAGATAGTATTAAAGAGAGAACCCGTAGTGGTAATCAGTGCATTGAATGGATTGGGCCTGAGGCCAAGTGGTCTTCAAGGGGACCAGCTACACTGATCCTGCCCTTCAGAGACCCAGGAGTTGGGAGCTTTAGCCCCTTCTTCGAGACTCAGGCCTGGGGGCCCTCTATAAGCTGGTTGATCTTGGCTTTCCTGATAACAGAATCCAGTTCCCTCCCCTCCCTCCACAGGTTTAGAGTAAACTCTCCCTTCACTTGTTGCCCTCTAGCACTAAAGGACTCCTGGTTCTTGGGCTCCACCGAGCCCCAGGTCAGTCCGCGGCCCTCTGGAGTGGCCTGTTGTCTCAGTGCTTCTCTTACTCCCTCGTAGGGGGTCCACATCAGTATTGGAGTTTGTTCTCTTAGTATTGCTCCCTCTCACCACACTCCCTGTAGCTGCTTTTTAGGATTCCCTCCTATCTGTCCTAACCCAGGGCATTTGAGTGGGGGAATCTTGCCTTTCCCTGTCAGAGCCCCAAGGGCCCTCACCTAGGGTACTGTCATTGCCAGCAGAGGCTGTTCCTTCCTGCTGTTGCTTGGAGGTGTGACTCATTCATTCATTCCACCCTGCCTCCCCCATCCTTTCATGGAGAAACAGGCCTAAAAATCAATCGGGTAAAAGCCCTGGGCCATCCCTGTCTTCCTGTCCCTTGTCTGCCCAGTTGACACCCACTGGTGACTTCCAGGGCACTGAGGAGTGAAAGCGCCTAGGGCTGGAGAATAGCTCTGAGTTGGGTCTGTGACTCTTCCCTCTCCCTGCCTCACAGGACTGTGACTCCCCAGCCCCTGCCCTCAAAGCTTCGGACCCCTCAGGTAGCAGCAGGACCTTGTGATCTTGGCCCCTTGCAACTTAGATGGTTTTGCATCTTTCCAGGAGAGCCTCAAATTCTTCTTCCAGGTTGTATCACCCCTGAGTTAGCATAGCCCAGGCTCGCAGACTCAATACAGCAGGGTGGGAGACAGCTGGGCACAGAGGGGGAATCCCGTTCAGCATGGGCTCTAAACTCGCAGAACTGACAGAGCCCCTGCTTCCCCACCCCCTCCTCAGGCTTCTGCGAGCACATGCCCCAGCCCGTATCCCTGACTGTCCCACACTGGGGACAGCAGAACTTTCTCCCCGTCTTCCCCTTCCTGTCATTATCCCACTCCTCCCTTGAAAGGTTCTCCCCAGAGTGACACTGGACAGACAACCTCTGTTCCTGGGGCTGGAACCATGAGAAGGAAGCTCAGCACTCCTACACAGTGTCCCTGAAGATAACTGTTTTTATTAACTGAATTATTATGTTTTTTCATGGACCAAAATTTTTTTTGTATTGTCCCCTTACCGACGTCACCCAGTTTTAATAAAAGAATCTTCTGGAAAAAAAAAAAAAACTTCAATTAAAAATTGATACTTCAATTTAAAATACTTCAATTAAATACAACACTTCAATTAAAAAAAGAATAAGAAAATATAAAGATAGTTTAAAAAAAACAAAAGCACATAAAAAGATGCTCAAAATTAACCATTAGGGAAATTATAAATTTAAACCACGAGTTACCACTACACACTTATTAGAATTACTAAAATAAAAAACAGTGGCAACACTAAGTGCTGCTGATGATGCAGAGAAACTGGATTACTCATACGTGGCTGATGGGAACATAAAACGGTTCAGCCATACTGGAAAAAGGTATGGCAGTTTCTTACAAAAGTAAACAATGTGCTTATCATACAGTGCAGTAACTACAATTCCTGGACATTTATCCCAGAGATGAAAATCTATGTTCATACAAAAACCTGTATATGGATGTTCATAACAGCTCTCTATTTAACAGTCAAAAACTGGAAACTATACAAATATCTTCAACAAATGAACGATTAGTTATATATTGATGTCATGAAATACTAATCAACAATAGAAAGAAATAAACTATTGTACACACAACCTGGATGAATCTTAAGGGAATTATGCAGAGTGAAAAAAGCCAATCTCAAAAGTTTACATGCTGTTATTTATAACATTACATACATGTTATTTATGTAACATTCTTGAAATGACAAAATTATAGAAAGGGAGAACAGATTAGTAGTTACCAGGGGTTAGCTGTTGGGAGGGAAGGAGGTAGCTGTGGCCAAAAATGGGATCACAAAGGACTATTGTGATGAAACTGTTCTGTACCTTAAATATGGTGGTAACCACTTTAATCGATTAACATTAATTTATTTAAATTATTAGAGAAATGCAAATCAAAACTACAATGAGGTATCACCTCACACGGGTCAGAACGGCCATTATCAAAAAATCTAGAAACAATAAATGCTGGAAAGGGTGTGGTGAAAAGGGCACCCTCCTCCACTGTTGGTGGGAATGTAAATTGATACACCCCTATGCAGAACAGTATGGAGGTTCCTTAAAACACTAAAAATAGAAAGCAACCCCACTACTTGGCATATACTCTGAGAAAACCATAATTCAAAGAGTCATGTACCACAATGTTCACTGCAGCACTATTTACAATAGTCAGGACATGGAAACAACCTAAATGTCCATTGACAAATGAATGGATAAAGAAGATGTGGCACATAGTTACAATCGAATATTACCCAGCCATAAAAGGAGCAAAATTTGAGTTATTTGTAGTGAGGTGGACAGACCTAGAGTCTGTCATACAGAGTGAAGTCAGTAAGAGAAAAACAAATACCATATGCTGACACATACATATGGAATCTGAAAAAAAAAAAAAAAAGGTACTGATGAACCTAGTGGCAGGGCAGAAATAAAGACATAGGCATAGAGAATGGACTTGAGGACATGGCGGGGGAGGGGCAAGCTGGGGTGAAGTGAGAGTATCATCAACGTATATACACTACCAAATGTAAAACAGATAGCTAGTGGGAAGCAGCAGCATAGCACAGGGAGATCAGCTCCATGCTTTGCAATGACCTAGAGGGGTGGGATAGGGATGGTGGGAGGGAGGCTCAAGAGGGAGGGGATATGGGGATATATGCATGCATATGGCTGATTCACTCTGTTGTACAACAGAAATTAGCACAGCATTGTGAAGCAATTATACTCCAATAAAGATGTATTAAAAAATAATAATAAAATTTTTTTTTAAAAATTAAAATTAAAATCAGTGCTAAAATTGCATGGAACTAATACACACACATGCAAAAGTGCATGTAAAACTGGGGAAATATGAATAAGATTCATAGATCTATGTCAATTTCCTAATTGTGATATATTAATACAGTTGTACAAGATATTACCATTAGGAAATTGATTGAGGGTATATGAGATCTCTTTGTATAATTTCTAACAACTGCACATGCATCTACAGTTATCTCTAAATTAAAAGTTAAAGTACCAAACAAAACAAAACCTTCCCACAAAGAAAACTCCAAGCTCAGATGGCTTCAATGATGAAATCTATCAAACATTTAAGGAAAATGTAATTTCAAGTCTACACAAACTCGTCAGAAAAAGAGAAGAACACTTCCAACACACTTATGAGGCCACCATTATCCTGATACGAAAAACAGGCAAAAATATAACAACTGTGAGCTAATATCCTTAAAGAACAAAAACACAAAATTCTTACCAAAAGTGAAGCCAGCAATATATAAAGACAATTTATCATAACCAAGTAGGATTTGGCCCAGGAACTGAATGTTGGTTCAACATTCAAAAATCTATCAATATGTTAACATAATCTATGAAACAGAAATCATATAATCAATTCAACAGATGCAGAATAAACCCTGACAAAATTCAACAGCTAGTCATGATAAACACTCTCAGCAATTTAAGAGTAGAAGGGGATTTCTTCAATGGGCATCTACAAAAACCTACAGTCAACAACATATTTAATAGTTAAAGACTGAATGCTTTCCAGGATGAGGAATAAGGCAACAATGTCCACTCTTACTACTTCCTTTCAAGATTCTACTGGAGTCCTGGTCAATGCAATTAAGCAAGAAAATTGAAAATGGAAGAAAAAGATAACATAGGTAAAAAAGGAAGAAATCTTGTTTTTTGGGGGTTTTTTTTGGTCACACCACACTGCTTGTGGGATCTTAGTACCCCAACCAGGGATTGAACCTGGTCCCTCTGGGCAGTGAGAGTACCAAGTCCTAATCACTGTACCGCCAGGGAATTCCCAGGAAGAATCTTAATATGCAGTGACATAATCAACTACATAAAATCCAAAAAAGCCTGCAAAAAAAAAATTTTATTAGAACTAATGAGTAGGGCTTCCCTGGTGGCACAGTGGTTAAGAATCCACCTGCCAGTGCAGGGGTCACAGGTTCAAGCCCTAGTCCGGGAAGATCCCACATGCCCTGGAGCAACAAAGCCCGTGCGACACAACTACTGAGCCTGCACTCTAGGGCCCACAAGCCACAACTACTGAAGCCGATGCACATAGAGACCGTGCTCTGCAACAAGAGAAGCCACTGCAATGAGAAGCCTGCACACCACAACGAAGAGTAGCCCCTGCTCGCTGCAACTAGAGGAAAGCCCGCACGCAGCAACGAAGACCCAACGCAGACAGAAATTAATTTTTTTAAAAAAGAACTAATGAGTAGGTTGAGTAAAGTTGCACGATATAAAGCCAATTTTAAAAAATTTTATTTCTATATATGCACAATGAATAATTTGATATTACTTATAAACATAAAATGATACTATCTAAAATAGTATAAAAACGTTAAATATACAGGAATAAATATAGCAAATATATATATAAGATCTGTACACTGAGAAATTTATAACATTGCTGAAAGAAATGAAGGAACAACAAAATAAATGGAGAGAAAAGCCACCATTATGAATTGGAAGATTCCATACTGTAAAGACTACAATTCTCCCTGAAATAAGGTACAGATTCAACACAGCATCAATCAAAACCCCAGCAGTCCTTTTTATAGAAATTGACAAACTGATTCTGAAATTTAAAAAATGAAAAGGACTCAGAATAGCCAAAGTAATTTTGAAAAAAAGAACCAAGTTCAAAATATCACACTAGCTGATTTCAACACTCACTATAAAGACCGGAAGTAATGGCATAAAGGCAGACACCTAGATCAATGGAATGTGGTAGAGAAATTGACTTACACAAACTGGGAGAAAATATCTGCAAAATACATATCTGATTAAGGACTTGTATCAAGAATATATAAAGAATTTTTACAATATTAAGAAGGTAAATCTGAATATTTAACCAAAGTATAAGAATGGCAAATAAGCCATGAAAATATACTCAAAATCATTAATCATTAGGACTAAATCAAATGCAAATTAAAACAATAGTGATATTATACCTACATATCAACTAGAAAAGCTAAAATTAGGAAGATTCATAATGCCAAGTATAGAAGAGAACGTGGAACAACTAGAACTCTCAAACACTGCTGATGGGAATGCAGTATGGTACAACTGTTTTGAAAAAGTTTCTTACGAAGTGAAACACACTTATTATACAACTCGGCAATCCCATTGCAAGTATTACTCAAGAAATGAGGATTTGGGAATTCCCTCGCAGTTCAATGGTTAGGAATCTGGGCTTTCACTACCGAGGAGGGCCTGGGTTCAATCCCTGATCGGGAACCAGCAAGCCGTGAGGCATGGCAAAAAAAAAAAAAAGTGAGGATTTAAAAGTGTTCTACCGTAGTTATTTTTGCCAAAGTATAAATTAAAAGTTTTGTTATTTATATCTTCTTTATTAGCCATCAGCACTATTCAAAAAACATTTTTTTTAGTCTACTACAACTACTTGGGAAACCCACCCACCCTAACTTTGAAATCAGTAACATTCAATTACAATTATAAAAAAACACACCACCTAGAACAGCTTTGTGAACCTCAAGCCAACACTCATTAGTGGATATTCTACTGGGTCAACACCAACATTTTTAACAACACGATATGGAACAGAAAAAAGAATGCACCACACCTAGTAAGGGTAAATGTCATTTGGGGAATCTTTTATTTTAGTTATGTGTATCACAAGTTGCCATGTAAATGTATTTTTACTGTGGATCATGGTCAAAACATTTGAAAAACACTGACATAAAACATACCTGAAATATAAATTTTGTGCTACCAGAAGCTCCTATCCCTTTTAAGCACTTTCATCCTATACCAAGTAGGAACGAAATCTACAGTAGAGCTATTCAATTGTCTGCTGCTGTTATGATTGATAACATGCATTTAGTGGCCTAATCTTCAGGAATTAACAGCATATTCTATTACAAACATTTGTCATATTTAACTGTCATTATTAACTATTAAAATCAGACCTTTTTTAGCTTTCACTGAAATTTTAAGACTAAAGAAATAAAATACAAATACTTCACTAACTTTTCCCCAGTAGTTAACAAGGAGGAAAAACTCAGAATTTTCTGACCCTCATAAAATATGTTTTAACCCGGCAACACTTTATGAAGAACTTGGTAAGTCTGAATATAGATGTATTCAAGATACGCTAAAGACTAATCTAAATGCAAAATTATCCATTTCAGTACATACTGACCCTAACGACATTCAAAGGACATAGACTTCCTAATCGCCTGAACAAAAAGAGATTTCAATCTCCACTATAAGGCTGTCACTGGCTTAGTGGTATAGTCTGAATGTTCGTGTCCCCCCCTCACCCCACCCGGACCAATTCCTCTGCTGAAATCCTAATTAGGAGGTGGGAATCTTTGGGAGGTGATTAGGCTTGGATTAGTGCCCTTATAAAAAAGATCCCAGAGAATTAGTTCACTTCTTCTGCCTTGTGAGGTTATGGTGAAAAGATGGCTATGAACCAGGAAGCAGGCCCTCACCAGACTCAGAACCTGACCATGTGAGCACCCTTATCTCAGGCTTCCAGCCTCCAAAACTTTGAAAAATAAACTTATGTTGTTCAAAAGCCACCCAGTTTATGCTATTTTGTTACAGCATCCCAAGTTGACCAAAACACTGCCTAATCATAACTTAAACATTTTGTATTAAACATATAATACATTAGGGCAAACAACTCCCTTGAAAATTTCCCTTAAATTGCTTTTTGTTAGTCAATTACTGTCTTTTAATTTAGAAAGGTTAAAAAGTGTAAATCCAAATTGTAGGCAAGCCTGTCTAAAATGAGAGAAATAGGAAGAGAAAGAAGAAATGTACAGATGATAGTTTCTTTTATAAGTAATGTTTATCTCTATAAAACTGTAATGAAATATGTATGGCTAATAAATAATTGTAACAATGATTGAGTTCCAAAAGCACTACTCTATAACTAGTATACGGTATCTTAAGAAACATTTAGACCTACAGGTGTCTCTGACTCTGGACTTTGACAATTGCTCTTTAAAAAAATAAATTCTCCATTGAAATTTAGATCGGGCTCATAAAGATTACAATCCCTGGCCTAGCCTCTGAATCCATGCCAGACAAAACACTTCATTGGTTCAGGTGAATCTTGTGAATTTGTGGGCTATAAGTAAACATATACATCTTCTTCTAAATAACATATGACAAATTATCTTTATTCTCACAATATAAAAGGATGTTTTGTGAACTGCATTTTTTTTTGATGGGAGGAAAATAGAAAATTAACCAAATTTAAATAAAACCACCTGTAAAACATGAATACTACTATTGAAAAGGCACATGCTATGGTTAATTTGAAATGCACATGTTACAAGAAAAATCTGTCAATTGCTTCTATCCCAATTTTACTGTTATTTAGAAGTAATTCATTATTAGAAATACAAATAATGGAGATAAATTAGAAAAATATTTAACCTACAGTACTATAGATAAACAATCAAAATGTTTAAATATTGAAGTCCCCCCCAAAAAAAATCTATTTACTTTTTAAAACACTTGGACTTCTTAAAAAGAAGACTTTATAAGAGTACGTAAAAATATCACTTTTTAAAAATCTCATTAATTCAAGCAATACCAATGTGGATTTTGCTGTTTCCTGCTAAGCCAAGATTAGCACTGGAGTGTGAAAGAGATGGATAAACTAAAGGTGTAAAAAAAGTCTCCTAAGGCTAAGAAATTACTCTTCAAGCTATTTTTGAATATTAAAAAAAAAACACTTTTAAAGGATGTATTAATTATAAAGTATATATTACTACCACATTTAAAATATTATGTAAGATATGGAATTTCCTGCATGAATATACATATATTTGAAAATCTATAATTTCGACTTTCTACCAAAGACAGTGGACTCTTACTCTTCAATTCTCCTCCACCCAACACACGAACTCCACTCCCATTATGGAGCTAGAAGAGGAAGGGAAAAAGAAAATGTATGGTTTTATATTTTAATTGACTCTATCATAGATACAGCTGAAGTAACTGAACCAGCAAAAAACATTAATACATAAACCTACATGTAAGTACTACTTATTTAAATGCTCCAACTAACAGAGATAAAGGACCACATATAAATTCATTGGTGTAGAACACAAGTTTTTTTATTAAGCTAAAGTTAAGTTCTTTCTCAGCAAGTAAGTATTAAAAGAAATACTTTTAATACTTTTAGGTTAATGGTTTAAAAAAGCACTCTCTATTGATATTAAATTTTAAAATGATTAATCACCACTCCAGGTACTTATCCTAGAACAAATGCACAAAAAGCATGTGCAAGGAGGTTCACTGTAGTGCTGTTAGTAACAGCAAACGTCCAAAAAAAGAAGAAAGGTTGAGTCGACGATGACACCTTCATACTGTTAAATACTCCGCAATAGTTTAAAAAACTGTATAGATCTATTTTTACTGCCATGCAAAGATCTCCAAGATGTTACGTAAAAAAAAAAAAAAGCAAGTTGCAAAACAGTGTTTACAGTATAACACCATATATTCAGTTCACACACACACTCCTACAGCATTTCTATATGTACACATGTGCTTGTAAGAATACAAAGAAAAATGTCTGGAAGAATATTCAGGAAACAGAGAACATTGTTACCTCTCAAAGAGTGTGTGTATGAAACTGGAATGGGAGAAATCACAAGGATTTGTGCTTCATTCTTATTAAGTTTTTACAAGGAGAATGTATTCATGTCACTTGAGACACTAAAAAACAGGAGCAAGGGGGAAAAAATGCCTAAGTTCTCCCAAATAACTCACAAACCAGAACTGTTAGGTGTAGCGAAATTTCATTTTCTTTTATTGATTTTAAGTCAAAACCAAATGACACCAACAAATACCTAGCAAAAAGTAACAAAATTGCAAACAAAAATTTTTAGTGCTGTTGTCTTATCTTCAAATTAAAAAAAAAAAAAGAAGAAAGAGTAATGAAAAGATTGCAGAGGAAGGAAGAAAAAAGACCCCTACTAAATCCGTCCACTTTTAGCTCAGGCGTGACCCAGAATCCTCACAAATCCACTTTGCGCAAAACGAAAAAAACTGGACTACCGTTCCCCCAAGTATCGAAGGTTGTTTTTAGAAAGCTTAACTAAGTAACAGTAAATGCCAAGTGTGTTTCACAGGGGTGGGAATGGGAACGTGAAACCCTACACCTCCTTAAAGCGGTCGAAACGACCGAACAGCAGAGTCCAACTGGGAAAGCGCGCGGGGGTGGGGAGAGCTCAGCTATCACTTTCAGGTTTTGGCTCGGAGCCGCACAACAGTTTACACCGAGTCTGTTTGGAGCGTGGAGTCCCCAAGGGTGGTCAGCGTGTCGCCACGGACACCTAAGCCCTCCCGAGACTTTAGGTGAGGGGCGGTCAACACAAACTTAGGTCCTTCGGCTAAGCGAGGAGAGCGCTGGAGAAGAGCAAAAGCGCCAACTTTTGCTCTGAACGCGGCAGCTCGGGGAGGTTCGACAAGTCTTCTCCCGAGTCCCACTCCAGAAGAGACCCCAACACCTTTCCTGGCCAGTACCGTCTGACCCCTGTCCGGCCCCCCGAAGGAAAACCCAGTAAGGGCGGCGGCTGGCAGCATGAAAGGGGGACTTAGCCATGGGAGGACACGGGCACGGGATCCGTCCGCCAAGGTCCACCCAGCACCTAGGCGTCTCCGGGGCGTCCCTGCCCAGACGCTGTCCCACCTCCAACAGCCCTAGCGGCGTGGCCCCCTCCCCCACCTCTGGGCGGCGACCTCAGCGCCTCCGCCCCAGGGCCCCCGCTCACCCAGGTAGCGGCTCCGCAGCCGGGACGGGTCCTCCAGCCCGAGGGACCTTTTCCTCACGTCCCACAACAGGTGTGGGCAGCAGCCACCCCGAGACATGGCTCCGCCGGGCCGGGGGAGGAGAGGAGACCACCGCGTGGGGGAGGGGAAAGGGGGAGGGGACACGCGATCAACACCCGAGCCGCACCGGCACCATCCGCGCGCCGGGCCTCGCGGTAGCAGCGAGTTAGATGGCGGTGGCAGTGGCAGCGCCTTCGCCCCCGAAGCCCGGCCGCACCCGGGCCTGAGCTCGCCTCATACTCTCCTTCTCAAGACTACCCAGAACATCCAGAGATCAGCAACTGTCCCCTCCCTCGGCTCCCCCTCCTACAGGGGGAGGGGGAGGAGGCGGAGGCGGCCTCGACTCCTCCCTCTCCTCGTTCTCGACACCCTCCCTTTCAAGCCTTTCTCGCGAGATGACGACCACCCTGGAGACTGAGGCAGGTGTGTGTCAGGGCTGCCCTTACCCTAGAGAAGTGGGTTCAGACCACTCTAGTCAAATCCTTAATACTCTGGATAAATGAGGAATAGAGACGGAAGAAGCTGAAATCGGAGGTCTCGCGCTCACGAGTCTCATTCCAAAGGAAGCAACAGAGTTGTGCGGCGTCATCTTTAGTCGGGTCATGGAAGGCCTGAAAAGCCCATTTTATCTAGGGGCCTCCTTAACCAAAGTGAAAGGGGATTAGCGCCGGTGCAGCTTCACTTTCCCTTCTCCAACATGGCCTCCGGGCCAGGAAGAAGAAATTGTAGGTTTGGTCTGGACCCCGCCCACGCCCCGGGGCGGGCCAATCACCGCGGGCCGCTCTGCTTGCGCAAGCGCGCTGCCGGTAGGGCGCCGGGTTGACTCGGTGAGGCTGTCCTTTTGCCACCTGTTTCCATGTCTCCTCCTCCCTCTAGACAGTCGGAGGCCAGGAGGCGGGCTCGGGGCGGGCCGTCGCAGAGTCTCCGCCCCGACAATCTTCTCTAGGTGCGGGCCGCCGGGCGGTTCACAGGGGAGCAGGCTGAGCTGCCTTGGGGGAGAGGAGGTCGCGAGGCGTTGAGACGGGGGAAAGTGACGAGCTGCCCTTCGCTGCCAGCCAGGGAGTGAATATATATACCTGGCTGCCCACGATCTCTCGTCCGCAGAAATGGCAGCCGCCGGCGCCCGGGGCCTGCGGGCCACCTACCACCGGGTCCTTGATAAAGTGGAGCTTCTGCTTCCTGAGAAACTGAGGCCGTTGTACAACCATCCGGCAGGTAATGAACCCAGAGTGGCTCCCACCGAGACCTTCCCTCCCTGTCCCTTCCCTCCCTTTAGAGGCCCACTGACAACTCTGCCGCTGGAGGCATCACCCACAGCCCCAACCCCCTTCCCTCAAGTGAATCCGTGTACTTTCCCATGCTCCCTGCTTTTCATGTTTTCTTTTCCAGCATCTCTCATAAACTCGTTATTTTCAAGTCTGCGCCCTTTGCGACCTTTGTCGCACCCCTTCCCTTAGGCACAACTCAGACCCGGACCGGGCCTCTGGGTTTGATCCTTCTCCATTTCTGCGGCCAAGAAAGGGTCTGGGCCACCAGGAAACCTCATTCTCTCCTCTTTCCCTCCATGAGTAGTGGTATATTGACCCACGCGGAGAAGAGCTGTCTTTCCTCCCTGGAGGGTTTGGAGTAAAGGTCATACTTCCTTCAGCTCCAGCTGACAGGCCTGCAGAAGTGTTAACCGGTTTCTGAGTCAGTGTCATTCCTTGCCCCATAGATCTAGTTTGTTTAAGTCTATCCTTATTTATGAAATTACTACTGAACAAGCTCTCCCTGGACCTTTTTGTGGGGACAGACCTGGTTTTAAATTCTGCTCTGCTGCTTACTATCGATGTGACCTTGGGCGAAATCCTAGATCTTAGTTTCTGTAAAATGTGATCGATGTGAGTTAAAGATAACGTATGTATTTGATTCTTCAGAAATACTCAGTAAATGTTAGCTCTCTCTTTAACCTATTGGAAAACAATGTTCTTGTGGTTGAAAAAAATAATTCTATAAGAAACTGGAAGATCCCAGTTCTTCCAACTCTCTATCTCCCCACATACCTGACTGTGAAGCAGCTCTTGGGAGTGTGAGATGGTTACTAAATCCAATTTACAGTTTGATAATGGAGTGAACTGTGTCTTGGAATTATACTTTAGTATAATATTACTTATTGCAGTAGTTTACCCCTTATAAAATTGATCTTTAAGGAGAGGTTTTTTATTGATGAAGTTTATTTAGTTTATTTGCCTTTTGGTTCTTTTAACACGCAGTTTTTGGAATTGTGCTGTGTTTTGTGACAGAGATTTTCAGGAGGGAGAATTGGGCAATGTTTCTGTAATAATCTGGGCTTCAGACTCAACTGAATTCTGTGTAGTCAACCCTGACCCTCTTAAGCTCTGTGTTTGAGTTGTAGGATAAAGGCAGAATACAGGAGGAGCAATTTTAAACTACTTTAATACAGAATTGGAGGGTAGTTTTATAGTGATCTTTTCCAAGACCTTGGCTTTAACCACCTATAATCATTCTTTATAATACTTTATTCGACTTTTATAATGAAAAGGAATTATCTTTCGTTTGAGATTTGTTAGTAGATTGTGCATTTTATCTGGATACTCTTGGACTAGTTCAGTTATTGTAACCCTTTTTTTCAGTGTAATGGAAGGAGCATAGGCTTTGAAGCCAGACTGACCTGGATTTGAATCTTGGCTGTGTGACCTTGACCCCAACCTTTAGTTCTAATCTATGAAATAGGGATAATAATTATCACCATTTAGGATTGTTGTGAAAGTTAAGTGCTGTATTGTCTGTAAAACATGTAGCAGTGTTTGCACGTAGACTCTCAACAAATATTAGTGTTAGTTCCCTCTTATTAAGCTTTTCACCAATATGCAGAGTAAGAATACCTATCACTGCAAAATTATTTGTGATTAAAATGTTGTAGGGTAGGCACACCATTGTCGAAATGAAGAAACATGAAAAATATAACTGTTGATTGATTCATAAGTATTCAGTAAAATCTGAGGAAACACTGATTATTGTTCCAAGAGTTATCAGAGTGAATATTCAAGGATTTTGCATACTACTTTGCATAATGGTATGTATTGAATCATTATATTAAACATTAGAGAAGATTCACATACTGGAGGTTTTTACAGTAATATGCAAGGCTAAATTTTTGAGATTTCACTGTATCATTGACAAGTACCTCGAGACAGGTTACAAAAATATGTCTTTATATAAATATATATTAGAGTAGAATATTGCATTATATATAGAGTTAGACCTGTGGCCTTCATCATCCATTTACCTACATATTGTCTCTGGCACAGAATGATCTACTTCTGTAGAGTAAGAATAGTGTTCTATATACATAGAGAATCCTAAAGAGGCTACCAGAAAACTACTAGAGCTAATCAATGAATTCAGTAAAGTAACAGGATACAAAATGAATGCACAGAAATCTCTTGCATTCCTGTACACTAATGATGAAAAATCTGAAAGAGAAATTAAGGAAACACTCCCATTTACCATTGCAACAAAAAGAATAAAATACCTAGGAATAAACCTACCAAAGGAGACAAAAGACCTGTATGCAGAAAACTGTAAGACACTGATGAAAAAAATTAAGGACGATACAAACAGATAGAGATATACCATGTTCTTGGATTGGAAGAATCAACATTGTGAAAATGACTATACTACCCAAAGCAGTCTACAGATTCAGTGCACTCCTTATAAAACTACCAATGGCATTTTTCACAGACGTAGAACAAAAAATTTCACAGCGTTTATGGAAACACAAAAGACCGTGAATAGCCAAAGCAATCTTGAGAAAGAAAAACGGAGCTGGAGGAATCAAGCTCCCTGACTTCAGACTGTACTACAAAGCTACAGTAATCAAGACAGTGTGGTACTGGCACAAAAACAGAAATATAGATCAATGGAACAGTATAGAAAGCCCAGAGATAAACCCATGCACATATGGTCACCTTATCTTTGATAAAGGATGCAAGACTATACAATGGAGAAAAGACAGCCTCTTCAATAAGTGGTGCTGGGAAAACTGGACAGCTACAGGTAAAAGAATGAAATTAGAACACTCCCTAACACCATACACAAAAATAAGCTCAAAATGGATTAAAGACCTAAATGTCAGGCCAGACACTACAAAACCCTTAGAGGAAAACATAGGCAGAACACTCTATGTAATAAATCACAGCAGTGCTCGCTTCGGCAGCACATATACTAATATTGGAATGATACAGAGAAGATTAGCATGGCCCCTGCGCAAGGATGACATGCAAACTCGTGAAGCATTCCATATTTTTAAAGCAACTATACTCCAATAAAGATGTTTATAAAAATAATAATAAATAAATAAATAAATCACAGCAAGATCCTTTTTGACCCACCTCCTAGAGAAATGGAAATAAAGACAAAAATAAACAAATGGGACCTAATGAAACTTAAAAGCTTTTGCATGGCAAAGGAAGCCATAAGCAAGACGAAAAGACAGCCCTCAGAATGGGAGAAAATATTTGCAAATGAAGCAACTGACCAAGGATTAATCTCCCAAATATATAAACAGCTCATGCAGCTCCATATTAAAAAAACAAACAGTCCAATCAGAAAATGGGCAGAAGACCTAAATAGACATCTCTCCAAAGAAGAGATACAGATTGCCAACAAACACATGAAAGGACACTCAACATCACTAATCATTAGAGGAATGCAAATCAAAACTGCAATGAGATATCACCTCACACCGGTCAGAATGGCCATCATCAAAAAATCTACAAACAGTAGGGCTTCCCTGGTGGCGCAGTGGTTGAGAGTCCGCCTGCCGATGCAGGGGACACGGGTTCGTGCCCCGGTCCAGGAAGATCCCACATGCCATTGAGCTGCTAGGCCCATGAGCCATGGCCGCTGAGCCTGCACGTCCGGAGCCTGTGCTCCGCAATGGGAGAGGCCACAACAGTGAGAGGCCCACGTACCACAAAAAAAAAAAAAATCTACAAACAGTAAATGCTGGAGAGGGTGTGGAGAAAAGGGAATCCTGTTGCACTGTTGGTGGGAATGTAAATTGATACAGCCACTATGGAGAACAGTATGGAGGTTCCTTAAAAAACTGAAAATAGAAATACCATATGACCCAGCAATCCCACTACTGGGCATATACCCTGAGAAAACCATAATTCAAAAAGAGACATGTACCACAATGTCCATTGCAACACTATTTACAACAGCCAGAACATCGAAGCAACGTGTCTATCAACAGATGAATGGATAAAGATGATGTGGCACCTATATACAATGGAATATTACTCAGCCATAAAAAGAAATGAAATTGAGTTATTTGTAGTGAGGTGGATGGACCTAGAGTCTGTCATATAGAGTGAAGTAAGTCAGAAAGGGAAATCAAATACCGTATGCTAACACATATATATAGAAGCTAAAAAAAAAATTGGTCCTGACGAACCTAGGGGCAGGACAGGAATAAAGATGCAGATGTGAGGACACGGGGAGTGGGAAGGGTAAGCTGGGATAAAGTGAGAGAGTAGTGTTGGCATATATATACTACCAAATGTAAAATAGATAGCTAGTGGGAAGTAGCATGTAGCACAGGGAGATCAGCTCGGTGCTTTATGACCACCTAGAGGGGTGGGATAGGGAGGGTGGGAGGGAGACGCAAGAAGGAGGGGATATGGGGATATATGTATACGTATAGCTGATTCACTTTGTTATACAGCAGAAACTAACACAACATTGTAAAGCAATTATACTCCAATAAAGATGTTAAAAAGAAAAACAAAAAAAAGAGTAGAATTCTAACCAAATGTGTGTCCTAGCAAGTTCAGTTCTCATAAGATATGTCACTCCCCCCACCATCTCCTGACTATAAAAGTATTTGACTCGACACTAACCAGCTGCATAGCTACCCTCTTGATATTTGTTCAAAGAAATAACCTTGAAGTCATGCTGCCCAGTGTTTACTTAAAAGCTTAGTTGGGAAAGATATTTATTAGTGGAGTGTCATTCCTTTGTATTTATGAGCTCCAAAATGGGGTGAATCGTCTCAAAGCGTGCACAAAATGAAACATTGGAATGTAGGAAGAAAACAAGAGGACTTCTATTAATACTTACTTTATCTTTTTAAAGTTTCCATTTTGTATATGTTTTACAATATAAAAATAAATTCGTTCACATATATATGTATGTGTAAATAGTCTCTTTATTATGATGGTTGGACTTAAGATTTTTCAACTTTACAAGATGGTTCAAAAGCAATACAAATTCAGTAGAAACTGTACTTTGAATTTCGAATTTTGATCTTTTCCTGGGCTAGTGATATGTGATATGATGCTCTCATGATGCTGGGCAGTAGCAACAAGCCACAACTCACAGTCAGTCATGCGGTAAACAATCAGTACGTCCATTCTTCATCCCTATAGCCATTCTGTTTTTCAGTACAGTATTCAATAAATTACATGAGATATTCAACAATTTATTATAAAATAGGCTTTGTGTTAGATGATTTTGCCCAACTGTAAGCTAATGTAAGTGTCCTGAGCATGTTAAAGGTAGGCTAGGCTAAGCTATGATACTTCAATAAGTTAGGTGTATTAAATAAATTTTCAATTTATGATATTTTCAATCTTCAGTGGATTTATTGGGATGTAACCCCATCATAAATCAAGGAAAATCTGTACACAACTAAATTCTATGGAGTCTATATATATTAATTTATATATATGTATATATATGGACTGTATATAGGGGATGTATGCTCAAATTTTTTTTTTTTAACTGATGGGGCAATGTGTTCAAAAGAAGTTAGGAGACCTCAGCTCTAAAGAGTCCAAAGAGTCTCTAAAGAGTTATATCTCAAGAATTCCCTGGAGGTCCAGTGGTTAGGACTTGGTGCTTTCACTGCCATGGCCCGGGTTCAATCCCTGGTTGGGGAACTAAGATCCCACAAGCCGTGTGGTGCAGCAAAAAAAAAAAAAAAAAAAAAAAAAAAAAAGAGTTATATCTCAATAGAACTGGGGGAAAAAATAGAATTAAATAAGAAATAAATAATAAAAATAAATAAAAACTATCCTTCAATTAAGTCAGCCGGGAAAACAGCTATCTGAGCCATATAATTTTTGCTTACCATAGCTTTGCTTATATTGAATTACATTTTGGCTTAAGTGGAAGAACTGTTGAAAAAATACTTCTATGAAACGTGTTGCAGTGTTTAGTTTGCTGTTGCTGAGAATATTCTCTACATTGCATGGCGTTCTCTCTGGGAAGGCTCATGGGAAAAGTTACTTTAAGGTCTTCATAACAGGAATATTTTCATTTTTTCCTAGGTAAGAGAATTGTTTTTTTCTTTTTATCTTACAGACCTAGAGAATATTTTTGAAAATAAAAACATACTAAATGAACCATTATTAGCAGTGTTCATAAGGGAATATCTTAATCAAAAAAATTCAAAATTAAATGCTCAGGGAATTGATGTTATACTAGATAGTTTAATACAACTTAGTTCAGAGAATATGTTGTTTTATTTTATGTAAATAAAGCCAAATGGGGATCAAATAAATAAACAGTGTAGAAACCCACACAGTTATGTATTAACATGGTTATTTAGCATCTCTGTTAGAAGAATTTATTTTCTTCCTACAGAGATTATCTGAAGAATTTTAATGCCAGTCTAGGATAGACATCTAGATATCTATATCATATTAAATATATCTGTATCATATACCATGTATAATACATCTCTCTATATAAATATATTCTTAAACATATTGTTAATATATATTATGTTTAAATATATACACTAAATATATAAATATACATATATTATTTTTTACAGTTACAACCTCTGTTACCTTAAAATTAAGGAATGAGAACCAAAATGGAAAGTTGGGATTTCAAATACAATTGTAAGACATTGATGAAAAATAGAATATCTTCAAACTAGTTAGCTCCAAGAAAGTTGAATTATTTAATATTTTTTGAGGGCCTGCTGTATATTAGATACTGTTTTGGCATTTGAGATATTTTAGTGAATAAAATTAAAATCTCTAGCCACAGAGATTTTGTATTCTCAGAAGAGATCATAAAAGTAATACAATCCTTGTTGTAGTTGTTAGTGTGACACTTAACATAACTTTTGCCCACTAACCTGATCTTAAACTAATTTTAAGAAATTAAGACTGTTCATGCCTCATCTAATTTGATTCACTAGATGTACTAAAGGAGAAGCAAGCCCCAAGAGAAACTATAAATAGTTTGTTATATATACTCTGCTATATATAAAATAGATAACCAACAAGGACCTACTGTATAGCACAGGGAACTATACTCAACATTTTGTATAATCTATAAGCAAAAAGAATCTGAAAAAGAATATATATATATATATATATTCAGTTTTATATATATAAAACTGAATCATTTTGCTGTACACCTGAAACTGACACAACATTGTAAATCAACTGTACTTCAGTTTTTAAAAAATTGTCATTTCCAAGTCATGTAATAATATTAATTTTGTCTATGAGAGAGTGTGAAATACATTTAAAGTGTGGTCTGGCATAGCAGAAAGAGGACTAGAATCAAAGAGGCCTGTATTCTGGTCCTTGCTCTATCTGGAACTATCTGAATATGAGACAACTTACTTAACTTTTAAGTGCCTTTCCTTTTTCATATATAAAAGTAGAAGAATTTGGATTTTCTTTAAGTTTCTTTCCAGCTGTAATAGTCTACAATTTGGTATTTCTGCTAGGACTTCCCTTAGTTTCAGAGGCTTCAAGAAACTCAGGTTTCATCAGGGAAGACTATATAATTATTGTTAGATTAGGTTTTAGGGATCTAAGTTTATCCTTGTTGTGCTATGTATTTTATATAAGTAATTTTACCTCTCTGGGCCTCACTTACCTGGTTTATAAAATGAATGCCTGAACTAGGTGATTTCAACAGTCTTTCTAAATCTAGAAGTCATTGATTCTTTGTTACTGAAGAAATGTATAAATTTAAAATGTATCAACCCAAAAATGCATATTGGCTATCATAGCTAGTCACTTCATCTGTTATTTTTCTTTGGCATTTTCACCAAAGCCTGTTTTCAATCAACATTTTAAAAATCATTATACACCTATGACTTTCTAGGTGCTATTTGAGTGAGCTCTTTCCAAGGCCTTCCACGAGATATAAAGACTGCTTGGCTCTAAAATGGTGGCCCCTTCATGTTCTCGGTATGAAATCAGAACTAGCTTTAGTACAAATAAAAATGAGTAATCTTTGTCAATATCTGTGTGAATTTGTAAGTAGCTGGCTACATGATAGCAAACAGATGGGCTTGCTTAATACAAGGAACGTTAGAGGAAAGTTGAGGGATGTTGAAAGCAGTAAACCGTAGAGAAATGGTATGAAAGGGATTCGGTGGAGTAGTGGACGGCATTCAGTAAGAACTTTATTCTCAACACTGGGAGCACCTCAATTCAATATTTGTATATGTGTACGTTTGCATGTGTGTAAAAGTTACTTATTCTGTTCCAAGAAGGAAGTCTTTCCCTAGGAAGAGAATCATACGTACAGTAAATGACATACTTTCTGGGTAGAATTTCTAAAGTATTTCATTAGCAGTCATTCCTCTCAGGTAAGGAAATTAGGAAATAAAATTATGTCATTGTTTTATTAATAGGTTCATCAGAGTTCATCAAGGCAACTAGATTTGTTAATTTGTTTGAAAATGTAGGTCTCTTATGTCTCTTACGTATTTGGTTGTGATGTTCCCTTGCAGAATTTTTCAAATTCTTCCATGAAAGTTTGAACTTTAGAAAACATCAGTTTCACTTTAAAAATCAGAAAAACATATAACAACACAAAAGAAAATAACCATTTTATTATTCTTCGTATTTTTTGTTATGCTTGAAATAGTTGATAGTTTTACAGTCAATCCTTGTTGCTCATCTATTTTATGTATAGCAGTTTGTATCTGTTAATCCCATACTCCTAATTGGTCCCTCCCCGCCTTCCTCTCCCCTTTTGTAACCATATATTTGTTTTGCTGTATAGTTCATAGTTTTAAATAGTCAGCATTTGAGGCCTTTTCCAACTTCCAAGAGTGGACTTATAAGAAACAAGATGAAAATGTGTTAACTGTTAGTTAATTCTTTGTCTAAAGGAATGTATATTTATATCCGATGGGGATACATTTCCCTCATCTTGGACTTCAAATTAAATTTCTTAAGAGCTGCTTTTAATTCAATATATTTTCAGCAATTTAAAATTTCTGCCTAATCAAGTTTTTTCATTCATCATAATGAATGTTAACTAGATACTCTATTTATACTTATGCTTATCTTGATTTTAAGGTGTTATAATCACTTCAGGTATCATGATTATTTAATGACTTCATTTTTTTAATGCTCTCCAGTGAGAATAGCTATGTCATTGTAGAACATAAGCCTATTTTTCCCAGGTCTAGAAAGACAATGTGACATTATATTCTCACTGTTTATGTGATACCTGTTTTCAAATATGTTTTTGTCAAAACTTTTTGTTTTAGGTAAATAACAAGGACCTACTGTACAGCACAGGGAACTATATTCAATACCTTGTAATAACCAGAAAATGGAAAAGAATCTGAAAAAGAATATAGTTATATATGTGTAACTGAACACTTTTCTGTATACCTGAAACTAACACATTATAAATCAACTATACTTAAATAAACAAATGTTTTTAAACTTTACATTTTAAATGTCAAAATCAGTTGGGATGTTTCCTCATTACCATTTCCATTATTGACTGATTGCTATTTTCAAGAAGATAGCCTCTGTTCCTGAATTCATACACGTCTATATTTATTTGACTTCTTTACTTTTAAGGTAGAAAATGACTAGCTAAGATAAAATGGAAGGGTGAACTAAAATAAGTTTTCTTTAAAATTTTTTGTTAACCTATTATATGATCATGGGTATTACTAGCTATTTTTTCCTTTTTTTAACAATGAAGAAAACACTGCTTGTTTGCACTTACAGATCTCCAACCCTAATTATTTGTGTCAGGTGTCAGCATCCTCTGATATTTCAGAAAAATTAGAAACTTAGAATGTCTTATTAATATATATTTGCTACTGATGTTTTTAAATTCAGTGCTTACCAATTGTTAAACTAATTTAGGCTTTGTTTTATAGCTTTAAATTATGCACTAAATAAAATATTTAAACTTCTCTTTGGCCCACGTTCTAGCAACCATAATTTCATGTTCAAAGTTTTTGTTTGGTTCAATTGTGTGGGAGAAGGGCAGTTTTTATTTTAAAATTATCACCCAGCTCAGGGCAGTTGAGTAAATTAGTTACCAGGCAAGCCTACTGAAAAGCTTGACTGTTCATTAACCCTGAAGGGTCAACCATTTCAGCTCGTAAAGAAACCAGAACCTTAGAGGCATTGCTCAGGAAACAGTTTTTGGGGTGGCAGAAGAGGAAGCATCAGTTTTGAAATATGAAGAGAGGAGTCTGTTGGGGAATCCAAAGCCAGAGACAAAAACAATGTATTGGCTTACCCTTGAGTGATGAAGCCAAGCTTCATGCAGGGATGAAAAATAAACTTGGTAATTGATACTGCATATGACCCTGAGACTTTGTATATGACAAAGAAAAATAAACCAGGTGTGATGATAGGAATCTCAGAAACTCAAACTAAATAAAATAACCAGAGTTTGAAAAGATTGACTTATAGGATTAGTGCATTATGACATCAGACTCATGGGAAGAATTTTCAGGAGCCAAAAAGGGAAGTATCATGGTCTAAGAGTAGAGTAACTAATGAGTGAAAGTCTAGTACCAGTTCCCTGATGTAAAGGGAACCTGATGTACCTGAAATCCCAGCCCTGAGGATGAAGCAGTGTCAAGGCAAATCTGGGTCAAACCTAAAATTTGAGTATCTTTGATTAGCATCTCTCCTGGATATGGTTAATCCAATTCAATTCTGTTCAAAAATATTATTTGTCAAGAAAAACTAAGAAACAGGCTTTGACTTCTAGACCTTGCCTAATTACAGTGACAGATGCGTAAATAGATCAGTTTAATTGTTAAGTGCAGAAAACTAGAAGAGTAGACAGGCTGCTTTGGGAGTTCAGAGAAGGAGCATTTAATCTAACCTGGAGATGTTAAAGAAGGCTTCCTTGAGGAGATGAAACCTTAAATGAGTTTTTGAAGGATATTAGGAGTTAGCCAGATGAAGACAAGGCTAAATAAGGGGACTAGTAGCTTGTGCTTAGGTCCTTTAAAGCCAGCACTGTGTTTTATTTACCAGTGCATCCCCAGTGCCTACGACACTGTAAAGCATGCAGTAATTATTATGGGTGAATGAATGAGTGGTCTTCTTTGCAACAAATTAAACCTACAACTATGACTGGATCTTAACTTAGCTATGTGCTTTTACATTTTTTTAGCTCCATGCTTTTTCGATTTCACTATCTTTTGTTTTGTTCCTAAATAATAGGTTTGAGTCAATTCTATCTTTTAAATGTTATTTATGTGTATGTGAACAGAAACATTCCTTGATTATTAATGACAATGAATGCTCACCCACTGGGGGGAAACTGGATAAATCCATCTTTACCTGCTGGTGCTATTTGAGAAATATTACTGGGAGTAGATGAAGAGAAATAAATGTGTTACATTTGGGTGATGATGCCATTTTAGATGTGATTTTTGTGATCCATAACAACTATTTATTCTTACAAAGTAAAGTGGAATATTAAGGCAGAAATAATACAATTAGATTTATAATTATATAATTAGAATATAAATTATAATTAGATTTTTGTAAATTTCGAATTTGCTTAAAATCACTGTTGTCTTATGTGAAATTGATTAATTTTTGTGTTAAGAAATGAATGTCTTTTGTTGATCCAGTGTGCTGAGAGCATACATACCATATTAATTTGTATTGGATTTAGCTTTTAAATTACCATGGACAAAGTCCGTTTCTCCCTTGTCACTGTATCCCCTGGAAGATTAAAGGAGACATATAATTTGGAAGAGTTACAAGTGGGCCAGTTATGTCATGTGGTTAAAGAGCACAAGTTTAAGAGTTAGAAGACTTAGGTTCTAGTTACAATTCTGGGCTTACTAGCCGCATGACTTGAGTAGGTTATGGAACTTCTCTGAGCCTTATCGGTAAAATGAAGGATTTAGATTAGATGATCTCTGAGTTTCCTTCCAGCTCTGAAACATCATGCTTCTCAAATTCTAGGTTATCTAAGAAACCATAGTCGTTTTCAATACTGTCAACATTTATTGAACATTTTGCATGAGGCAGATGAGTACCAGGATAACTAAAACAAAGACCCTGCTACTAAGGAGCTTACAAATCTAGGCTTTCCGCTTTCTCATGTGCCCTTTAAAGTTAGGTTCATTAATTTTTTACTAGAATATATAGAATTTTTATAAGAAGTTTTACTAGAATACATGGTGACATGTCATTTATAATAATAAATATTAATAGAATTAGTGAATATATAAATATCTGGGACTTCCCTGGTGGTGCAGTGGTTGAGAATCTGCCTGCCATGCAGGGGACCTGGGTTCGATCCCTGGTCAAGGAAGCTCCCACATGCCGCAGAGCAACTAAGCCCGTGCACCACAACTACTGAGCCCACAAGCCACAACTACTGAAGCCCACGTGCTCTAGGGCCCACATGCCACAACTACTGAGCCCGCGTGCTGCAACTACTAAAGCCCACGCGCCTAGAGCCAGTGCTCAGCCACCACAGTGAGAAGCCCACCCACCGCAATGAAGAGTAACCCTCCGGCTCGCTGCAACTAGAGAAAGCTTGTGCGCAGCAACGAAGACTCACTGCAGCCAAAAACTAATAAAAAATATCTACTGTGGCTCGTATCACAAAAATTCCATAGTTTGTCATTTCCTCAACTTGAGGATTATCCTTAAGTGAAATAACATTAAGTTCCATGTTCAAGGCAAAACGTTAGGAATGGTTTCCGAAACCATCTCCATTATACTTTAGCTAATTTTAATAGTTCACAAAAATACAAATAATTGACAAGGAGATCAAAACAACTTGTATGAAAGATTGATAGTGTTGTGACTCTAAATTTTAACTTAAATACAAAGTATTCAGAAAGCATAGTAAAAATTGTTGGAAATAGATTGATAAACCTTTGAGTTTTTGAAATGTGGCAATGGCTATTAAAAGACATTGAAAATAGTTGGTTTATTGCTAAATTTTTCATTTTTTTTCAGGTCCCAAAACAGTATTTTTCTGGGCTCCAATTATGAAATGGGTAAGTCTTGAATTTTTGCAGAAGCTACTGAAAAAGATATTCTTTAAAGGAGCTTATTAATTTGAAGTAACTTTTCTGAAGGATGTACTTTTAAATGTTCATGGTACGTCTTGAAGTAATTTTATACAAATACTCTCAGATGTATCATTTTTACTGCATAAAGCATACTACTTACTTTAGTTTTTCTGAACTCCTTAGATAGGTAAGAGCCTTTTGGGGAACGTATTGTTATCAAAAAGCTTATAATTATGGGCCCTAGGAACATGAAACTTCATTCTAAAATTTTGTGACTATGTAAAACATTAAATTAATTAGAACACCCCCAAATTAACTTTTGTTATTAATTTAGTATGAGAACTTCAGATACTAACATTAAAATAGAGGGAAGAAAAGTTATTCTCAAAAATTAGAAAAATTTATCCAAGGGTATACATATTAACATTTGGGAAATGGTAGAATATGGGACTTCTGACTCCAAGACCAATGCTTTTACACTATGCCAGAGTTTCCATTCCTAAACCTCTCATTTAGCTGAAAAGAAATAATTGCGATGGCTGTTAATAACAAATCATTGATTTTATGTTGGAAGGGCCAGTTTTGGCTTAATGCAGTGCTTCTCGAAGCGTCATCCCTGGACCTGCAGCATTGGCATTACCCAGGAATATGTTAGACATGCAGATTTTCAGGCCACATCACAGATTTACTAAATCTGAAACTATAGGGATGGAACCCAGTAATTTGTGTTTTAATAAGCCCTCCAGGTGATTCTGAGGACTTCTAAAGTTTGAAAACTACTGGTCTGCAGGCTTTTTTTTTAACTGTAAAAAAATACACATAAAATTATCATTTTAACCATTTTTTTCGTGTTGAGTACATTCACATCAGTGTGCAACCAATCTCTAGGACTCTTTTTATCTTGCAGAACTAAAACTCTGAACCCATTAAACACTAGCTCATTTCCCTCTTCCCCAGCCCCTGGAAACCACCATTCTACTTTCTATCTGTGAATTTGACTACTCTTGGTACCTTATATAAGTGAAATCATACAGTATTTGTCTTTTTGTGCCTGGCATATTTCACTTAGCATAATGTCCTGAAGGTTCATCTATGCTGTAGTATGTGTCAGAATTTCCTTCCTTTTTAAGTCTGAATATTTCATTGTATGTATATAGCACATATTGTTTATTCAGTCATCTGTTAATGGACACTTGGGATGCTTCACCTTTTGGCTAGTGTGAATAATGCTGCTATGAACAATGGTGTACAATCTATTCCAGACCTGCTTTCAGTTCTTTTGGGTATATACCTACACATGGAATTGCTGAATCATATGGTAATTCAGTATATTTAATATTTTGATGAACTGCTGTACCATATTCCACAGCAGGTGCACTATTTTACATTTCCACCAGCAATTCACGGGGTTCCAATCAATTTCTCCATATCCCTGCCAACACTTGTTACTTTTTTTGTTGTTTTATAATAGCCATTCTAATGGGTGTGAAGTGGTGTCTCATTGTGGTTTTGATGTGCATTTACCTGATACGGATTAGTTATGCTGAGCATCTTTTCATGTGCTTATTGACCATTTTTACATTTTCTCTGGAAAACTATCTATTTAAACCCTTTGCCCAAGGTTTTTTTTTTTGTTTTTTTTTTTTTTTTTTTTTTTTTTCCAGTACGTGGGCCTCTCACTATTGTGGCCTCTCCCATTGCGGAGCACAGGCTCCGGACGCGCAGGCTCAGCGGCCATGGCTCACGGGCCCAGCCGCTCCGCGGCATGTGGGATCTTCCCAGACCGGGGCACAAACCCGCGTCCCCTGCATCGGCAGGCAGACTCTGAAACACTACGCCACCAGGGAAGCCCAACCCAAGTTTTAATAAAGTTGTTTTTTGCTTGGGTTGTAGGCTATTTTTTTTTCCAAATTTATTTTTTATTGAAGTATAGTTGATTAACAAGTTGTATATATATTTTTTCTGCTTTATAACAAATTTAAACAGTTATACATATACATATGTTCCCATATCCCCTCCCTTTTGCGTCTCCCTCCCACCCTCCCTATCCCACCCCTCCAGGCGGTCACAAAGCACCCAGCTGATCTCCCTGTGCTATGCGGCTGCTTCCCACTAGCTATCTACCTTACGTTTGGTAGTGTATATATGTCCATGCCGCTCTTTCGCTTTGTCACAGCTTACCCTTCCCCCTCCCCATATCCTCAAGTCCATTCTCTAGTAGGTCTGTGTCTTTATTCCTGTCTTACCCCTATGTTCTTCATGACATTTTTTTTCTTAAATCCATATATATATGTCAGCATACGGTATTTGTCTTTCTCTTTCTGACTTACTTCACTCTGTATGACAGACTCTAGGTCCATCCACCTCATTACAAATAGCACAATTTCGTTTCTTTTTATGGCTCAGTAATATTCCATTGTATATATGTGCCACATCTTCTTTATCCGTTCATCCGATGATGGACACTTAGGTTGTTTCCATCTCTGGGCTATTGTAAATAGGGCTGCTATGAACATTTTGGTACATGACTCTTTTTGAATTATGGTTTTCTCAGGGTATATGCCCAGTAGTGGGATTGCTGGGTCATATGGTAGTTCTATTTGTAGTTTTTTAAGGAACCTCCATACCGTTCTCCATAGTGGCTGTACCAATTCACATTCCCACCAGCAGTGCAAGAGTGTTCCCTTTTTTCCACACCCTCTCCAGCATTTATTGTTTCTAGATTTTTTGATGATGGCCATTCTGACCGGTGTGAGATGATATCTCATTGTAGTTTTGATTTGCATTTCTCTAATGAGTAAAGATGTTGAGCATCCTATCAGGTGTTTGTTGGCAGTCTGTATATCTTCTGTGGAGAAATGTCTATTTAGGTCTTCTGCCCATTTTTGGATTGGGTTGTTTTTTTGTTATTGAGCTGCATGAGCTGCTTATAAATTTTGGAGATTACTCCTTTGTCAGTTGCTTCATTTGCAAATATTTTCTCCCATTCTGAGGGTTGTCTTTTGGTCTTGTTTATGGTTTCCTTTGCTGTGCAAAAGCTTTGAAGTTTCATTAGGTCCCATGTGTTTATTTTTGTCTTTATTTCCATTTCTCTAGGAGGTGGGTCCAAAAGGATCTTTCTGTGATTTATATCATAGAGTGTTCTGCCTATGTTTTCCTTTAAGAGTTTGATAGTGTCTGGCCTTACATTTAGGTCTTTATCCATTTTGAGCTTATTTTTGTGTATGGTGTTAGGGAGTGATCTAATCTCATACTTTTACATGTCCCTGTTCAGTTTTCCCAGCACCACTTATTGAAGAGACTGTCCTTTCTCCACTGTACATTCCTGCCTCCTTTATCAAAGATAAGGTGACCATATGTGCGTGGGTTTATCTCTGGGCTTTCTATCCTGTTCCATTGATCTATCTTTCTGTTTTTGTGCCAGTACCATACTGTCTTGATTACTGTAGCTTTGTAGTATAGTCTGAAGTCAGCGAGCCTGATTCCTCCAGCTCCATTTTTCGTTCTCAAGATTGCTTTGGCTATTCGGGGTCTTTTGTGTTTCCATACAAATTGTGAAATTTTTTGTTCTAGTTCTGTGAAAAATGCCAGTGGTAGTTTGATAGGGATTGCATTGAATCTGTAGATTGCTTTGGGTAGTAGAGTCATTTTCACAATGTTGATTCTTCCAATCCAAGAACATGGTACATCTCTCCATCTATTTCTATCATCTTTAATTTCTTTCATCAGTGTCTTATAATTTTCTGCATACAGGTCTTTTGTCTCCTTAGGTAGGTTTATTCCTAGATATTTTATTCTTTTTGTTGCAATGGTAAATGGGAGTCTTTCCTTGATTTCACTTTCAGATTTTTCATCATTAGTATATAGGAATGCCAGAGATTTCTGTGCATTAATTTTGTATCCTGCAACTTTACCAAATTCATTGATTAGCTCTAGTAGTTTTCTGGTAGCATCTTTAGGATTCTCTATGTATAGTATCATGTAATCTGCAAACAGTGACAGCTTTACTTCTTCTTTTCCGATTTGGATTCCCTTTATTTCCTTTTCTTCTCTGATTGCTGTGGCTAAAACTTCCAAAACTATGTTGAATAAGAGTGGTGAGAGTGGGCAACCTTGTCTTGTTCCTGATGTTAGTGGAAATCCTTTCTGTTTTTCACCTTTGAGGACGATGTTGGCTGTGGGTTTGTCATATATGGCCTTTATTATGTTGAGGAAAGTTCCCTCTATGCCTACTTTCTGCAGGGTTTTTATCATCAATGGGTGTTGAATTTTGTCAAAAGCTTTCTCTGCATCTATTGAGATGATCATATGGTTTTTCTCCTTCAATTTGTTAATATGGTGTATCACGTTGATTGATTTGCGTATACTGAAGGATCCTTGCATTCCTGGAATAAACCCCACTTGATCATGGTGTTTGATTCTTCTAATGTGCTCTTGGATTCTGTTTGCTAGTATTTTGTTGAGGATTTTTGCATCTATGTTCATCAGTGATCTTGGCCTGTAGTTTTCTTTCTTTGTGACATCCTTGTCTGGTTTTGGTATCAAGGTGATGGTGGCCTCGTAGAATGAGTTTGGGAGTGTTCCTTCCTCTGATATTGTTTGGAAGAGTGAGAAAGATGGGTGTTAGCTCTTCTCTAAATGTTTGATAGAATTCGCCTGTGAAGCCATCTGGTCCTGGGCTTTTGTTTGATGGAAGATTTTTAATCACAGTTTCAATTTCAGTGCTTGTGATTGGTCTATTCATATTTTCTATTTCTTCCTTAGTCAGTCTTGGCAGGTTGTGCATTTCTAAGAATTTGTCCATTTCTTCCAGGTTGTCCATTTTATTGGCATAGAGTTGCTTGTAGTAATCTCTCATGATCTTTTGTATTTCTGCAGTGTCAGTTGTTACTTCTCCTTTTTCATTTCTAATTCTATTGATTTGTGTCTTCTCCCTTTTTTCTTGATGAGTCTGGCTAATGGTTTATCAATTTTGTTTATCTTCTCAAAGAACCAGCTTTTAGTTTTATTGATCTTTGCTATCATTTCCTTCATTTCTTCTTCATTTATTTCTGATCTGATCTTTATGATTTGTTTCCTTCTGCTACCTTTGGGGGTTTTTTGTTCTTCTTTCCCTAATTGCTTTAGGTGCAGGGTCAGGTTGTTTACTCGAGATGTTTCCTGTTTCTTAAGGTGGGAATGTATTGCTATAAACTTCCCCCTTAGAACTGCTTTTGCTGCGTCCCAAGGGTTTTGGGTCGTTGTGTCTCCATTGTCATTTGTTTCTAGGTATTTTTTTATTTCCTCTTTGATTTCTTCAGTGATCACTTCGTTATTGAGTTGTGTATTGTTTAGCCTCCATGTGTTTGTATTTTTTACAGATCTTTACCTGTAATTGATGTCTAGTCTTACAGCATGGTGGTCGGAAAAGATACTTGATACAATTTCAATTTTCTTAAATTTACCAAGGCTTGATTTGTGACCCAAGATATGATCATTCCTGGAGAATGTTCCGTGAGCACTTGAGAAAAATGTGTATTCTGTTGTTTTTGGATGGAATGTCCTATAAATATCAATTAAGTCCATCTTGTTTAATGTATCATTTAAAGCTTGTATTTCCTTATTTATTTTCATTTTGGACGATCTGTCCATTGGTGAAAGTGGGGTGTTAAGGTCCCCTACTATGTTTGTGTTACTGTCGATTTCTCCTTTTATGGCTGTTAGTATTTGCCTTATGTATTGAGGTGCTCCTATGTTGGGTGCATAAATATTTACAATTTTTATATCTTCTCTTTGGATCGATCCCTTGATCATTATGTAGTGTCCTTCTTTGTCTCTTCTAGTAGTCTTTATTTTAAAGTCTATTTTGTCTGATATGAGAATTGCTACTCCAGCTTTCTTTTGGTTTCCATTTGCATGGAATATCTTTTTCCATCCCCTTACTTTCAGTCTGTATGTGTCTCTAGGTCTGAAGTGGGTCTCTTGTAGACAGCATATATATGGGTCTTGTTTTTATATCCATTCAGCCAATCTGTGTCTTTTGGTGGGAGCATTTAGTCCATTTACATTTAAGGTAATTATCGATATGTATGTTCCTATTCCCATTTTCTTAATTGTTTTGGGTTCGTTATTGTAGGTCTTTTCCTTCTGTTGTGTTTCTTGCCTAGAGAAGTTCCTTTAGCATTTGTTGTAAAGCTGGTTTGGTGGTGCTGAACTCTCTCAGCTTTTGCTTATCTGTAAACGTTTTAATTTCTCCATCAAATCTGAATGAGATCCTTGCTGGGTAGAGTAATCTTGGTTGCAGGCTTCTCTCCTTCATCACTTTAATTATGTCCTGCCACTCCCTTCTGGCTTGTAGAGTTTCTGCTGAGAGATCAGCTGTTATCCTGATGGGGATTCCCTTGTGTGTTATTTGTTGTTTTTGCCTTGCTGCTTTTAATATGATTTCTTTGTGTTTAATTTTTGACAGTTTGATTAATATGTGTCTTGGCGTATTTCTCCTTGGATTTATTCTGTATGGGACTCTCTGTGCCTCCTGCACTTGATTAACTATTTCCTTTCCCATATTAGGGAAGTTTTCAACTATAATCTCTTCAAATATTTTCTCAGTCCCTTTCTTTTTCTCTTCTTCTTCTGGAACCCCTATAATTCGAATGTTGGTGCTTTTAATGTTGTCCCAGGTCTCTGAGACTGTCCTCTGTTCTTTTCATTCTTTTTTCTTTATTTTGCTCTGCATCAGTTATTTCCACTATTTTATCTTCCACCTCACTTATCTGTTCTTCTGCCTCAGTTATTCTGCTATTGATCCCATCTAGAGTATTTTTCATTTCATTTATTGTGTTTTTAATCGATGCTTGATTCATCTTTAGTTCTTCTAGGTCCTTGTTAACTGTTTCTTGCATTTTGTCTATTCTATTTCCAAGATTTTGGATCTTGGAAATAGAATCTTGGATCATCTTTACTATCATTATTCTGAATTCTTTTTCGGGTAGACTATTACCTCTTCATTTGTTAGGCCTGGTGGGTTTTTATCTTGCTCCTTCTCCTGCTGTGTGTTTTTCTGTCTTCTCATTTTGCTTTTGTTACTGTGTTTGGGGTCTCCTTTTTTCAGGCTGCAGGTTCGTAGTTCCCGTTTTTTTTGGTGTCTGTCCCAGTGGCTAAGTTTGGTTTAGTGGGTTGTGTAGGCTTCCTGGTGGAGGGGACTAGTGCCTGTGTTCTGGTGGATGAGGCTGGATCTTGTCTTTCTGGTGGGCAGGTCCACGTCTGGTGGTTTGTTTTGGGGTGTCTGCAGACTTTTTATGATTTTAGGCAGCCTCTCTGCTAATGGGTGGTGTTGTGTTCCTGTCTTGGTAGTTGTTTGGCATAGGGTGTCCAGCACTGTAGCTTGCTGGTCGTTGAGTGAAGCTGGGTGTTGGTGTTGAGATGGAGATCTCTGGAAGATTTTTGCCGTTTGATATTATGTGGAGCTGGGAGGTCTCTTGTGGACCAGTGTCCTGAAGTTGGCTCTCCCACCTCAGAGGCACAGCACTGACTCCTGGCTCCTCAATTTGGCATGATTTGTTGTCTATTCATGTATTTCACAGATGCAGGGTACATTAAGTTGATTGTGGAGCTTTAATCCGCTGCTTCTGAGGCTGCTGGGAGAGATTTCCCTTTCTCTTGTTTGTTCTCACAGCTCCCGGGTCTCAGCTTTGGATTTGGCCCCGCCTCTGCGTGTAGGTCGCCGGAGGGCGTCTGTTCTTCGCTCAGACAGGATACAGTTAAAGGAGCAGCCGCTTCGGGGACTCTGGCTCACTCAGGCCGTGGGGGGAGGGAGGGGCACGGAGTGCGGGGCAAGCCTGCAGCGGCAGAGGCCGGCGTGACGTTGCACCAGCCCAAGGCGCACCGTCCCTTCTCCCAGGGAAGCCATCCCTGGATCCTGGGACCCCGGCAGTGACAGGCTGCAGAGGCTCCCGGAAGGGCGGCGTGGACAGTGACCTGCGCTCGCACACAGGCCTCTTGGCGGCGGCAGCAGCAGCCCCAGCGTCCCACGCCCGTCTCTGGGCTCCGCGCTTTTAGCCGCGGCTCGCGCCCATCTGTGGAGCTCCTTTAAGCAGCGCTCTTAATCCCCTCTCCTCACGCACCAGGAAACCAAGAGGGAAGAAAAAGTCTCTTGCCTCTTCGGCAGCTCCAGAGTTTTCCCGGACTCCCTCCCGGCTAGCTGTGGCGCATTAGCCCCCTTCAGGCTGAGTTCTCGCCGCCATCCCCTGTCCTCTCCCTGCTCTCTGACCGAAGCCCGAGCCTCAGCTTCCAGTGCCGCCTGCCCCGGCGGGCGAGCAGACAAGCCTCTCGGGCTGGTGAGTGCCGGTCGGCACCGATTCTCTGTGCGGGAATCTCTCTGCTTTGCCCTACCCAGATACGTGGGGAGTTTTCTTGCCTTTTGGGATGTCTGAGGTCTTCTGCCAGCATTCAGTAGGTGTACTGTAGGAGTTGTTCCACGTGTAGCTGTATTTCTGGTGTATCTGTGGGGAGGAAAGTGATCTCCGCGTCTTACTCTTCCGCCATCTTCCCCGGAACTGTAGGCTATTTTAATTCTCTTAAATGTACTGTTTTAAGTTGTTAGAACAATTCAGAAACTCAGCTGTAAATCTAAGTAGTTGAGAATGTTAGAACTGGAATTACCTGTCTCTCAGTTTTATGGCCTTAGGCACGTTCACTCTCCGTCCTTTTGTCTCATCTGTAAAACAACAACATTAGAGTAAATTAGTGGTTGGGAGCTATATTTTACAGAGAACTAGGGAGCAGTTCTCTTTTTAGATTTATAAGTTGAGAAAAGCTTCCATCAGTTTAAAAAAGAAGTTTCAATATATCATCTTTAATGATTCTTCTCGTACTCTAAGCATTTAAAAGAGTGATATTAAAAAAAATAATACTAAGAAATGTATATTACTATTTCCGTTCTCTTTGCTCCCTACCAACGCTTAAAATTATATATCTGCAAAGTGGCATTAATTGCTGAAATATTGTTTCTAGCACCATTATTTAAAAAGTGAGAACGATAAAATAGATAACTCATAAGGACCTACTGCATAGCAAAAGGAACTCTACTTAATACCCTGTAATGACCTATATGGGAAAAGAATCTAAAAAAGAGTAGATATATGTATATGTATAACTGATTAACTTTGCTGTACAGCAGAAACTAATATAACATTGTAATTCAACTATAGTCCAATAAAAATTAATTTTAAAAAATAAATTAATAAAAAATAAGAATGACTTAATGTATTTACAGTGAATTGGGGGCACCCCTGACCCCAAATTTACCACAGTTTAGAAGTTTATTGATTTTTACCAATAGCTTTGATGTTTCTTTGATCTGGTCCATCAGTGTTTTGAAACATGGACAGTATTATACACTCATAAGTGCTTTCTCGACTGTCTCCTTTAAAAATATCTATTTTCAGTTCATGTTGACATCGTACATAGTCTCCTGATGACAGCATAGCAATGGAAATTTCTGTGTTTTGTTTGCTGGTGGGGAAACTTTTTTTGATATTTAGTTTATGCTTTCCTTTCCCAGAGCATTTGATAATAATTAATCTATGGTAACCTATACGTGACATGTAGCAGCTGCTGCTGCAAGCCACCTAAGTTGTACATTAGGAATTTTAGACTATACTTCTTTAGAGATTTAACTGTGGTCGAATCCTTGTTAGCCACTTTAGTTGAAACCAAATAATTAATTATAAAGATCAAAGTGGATAATTCTAAAAAGCAATACTATATACCCTTAAATATTTTATTTTAACTTAAAGACTATAAGTATATATTCATTTATCAATCATTTACTATAAGGCCAAAGCTTTGATCTGTGTATGGATCCACTGGTTTTGAGTTACACATCATCTGTCTTGGATGAATTATACCATAGTGCATCCTACATGATTTCAGTTTAGTTTTCTTTAAAGCAGAGCAAGTTTATAGACACTTTCATGTAACAGAAACCTGCTAGATTTTTATGTCTCCCCACCATCTTTTAAAATTTATTTTATTTTATTTGTTTTTGGCTGCATTGGGTCTTTTTTGCTTCGCGCAGGCTTTCTCTAGTTGCCGCGAGCAAGGGCTGCTCTTCCTTACCGTGTGCGGGCTTCTCATTTCAGTGGCTTCTCTTGTTGCGGAGCGCAGGCTCTAGGTGCATGGACTTCAGTAGTTGTGGCACATGGGCTCAGTAGTTGTGGCTCGCAGCCTCCAGACTTGCAGGTTCAGTAGTTGTGGCTCGCGGGCTTAGTTGCTCTGTGGCATGTGGGATCTTCCCGGACCAGGGCTTGAACCCATGTCCCCTGCGTTGGCAGACAGATTCTTAACCACTGCACCACCAGGGAAGCCCCTCACCCCCATCTTTTTGTATCTGTCTTATTCACACCAAATTTGACAGCAAATTTAACTTGCCTTATTCAATCTTTCTAAAACAGTCCCTTTAGATTTCATAGAAGTAACAACCCTCTTTCTGTGTTTCACCTGTTTACCTAGTTCATTAAATTAGGTAAATTACAGTAACAAGTAAAACTCGTATAAACAGGTTTGAAGACAAACACAGTGACTTGATAAAAATATAACTCAACGGGTGAGAGCAAAAATGCATGAGTGCAATTCAGAATAAATAGCCCCTAGCCGTGAGTATTCAGCCATGGGCATCGTTAGCTTGTTTACAGAAGGAATGGATATCATTGGCTAATCTGGGGAAACTATTATGTGAAGGTCAGTTGAGGGAGCTTTTTTTCTTTTTGTTCATAGTCTGTTTGTGCAGACTGGGTTATATATATATTTTTTTCTTTTCTTTTCTTTTTGCTGCTCTGTGCGGCATGTGGGATCTTAGTTCCCCCACCAGAGATCAAACCCAGGCAGGTCCCCTCCAGTGGAAGTGCAGAGTCCTAACCACTGGACTACCAGGGAATTCCCGACTGGGTTATATTTAACTCTTGAACAGTATACCATTTTGTGTGGCTAATTTTTCTTCTCTATTCTCCTTAGGAATAAGTCAAACTATATTTCAAGATTACCTCTGCAGATTTTTAATGTCTATCTACTTGCTTTTCCAGCTGGAACTACTTATATAGACTAATTTGCAGTTTAAAATCTTGAGAACTTTGTTATCCCTAAGCATTTTGGAATTGGAATATTCTATAGTGGTATTTCATTTTTAGCCCTCCTCTAGAAGTGTCATATGACTTTTTTTTTTACTAAAGGAGAAAATATTGGAAGGAAGGGAGGAAGAAAGGAAGGAAAAAATGTTTTACACTATCTGATGAGCATTTACTCCACCCAGTGGAGATAACCAGGTGCCAGAAAGAATCACACATTTGAAAACCAGTTTTTAATTGATGGAAACACAGAGAACTAACTTGAATCTACTACATGCCAAACTCTCCGTATTGGGTTATTTAATACATTATCTAATATTTAATCTTCACCAGAAAAAAGGTGTAAAGGTACTGAGGTTCAAAGAACTAGAACTGTTGTAAGTGACAGAGTCAGGATTTGAACCCTCAGTTCTAATTTGACTTCAAAGCCTAGGCTCTTAAACACTTACAGGACCCCCTTTAAAAGTCACTGAGGATCTTTCTGTAATTGGTACTTTCTCCCCATGTTAAGGAGAATTTTACATAATCTTGTGATATGCTCCACACACTCTCTGACTCTAGAGTTCTATTATTTGAATAAAGTTCATAACAAAGAAGAATAGGAACACAGACCTTCTGCCCTGAAACTAGAAATACAGGAAAAGGTACAGAGACTAATTATTCCCTTATCTCTGCTTCTCTAAAGATGTAAGCTACTATTTGTTGTTGATAATAATAATATTATTATTTACCAGGCACTATAGTAAATATTTTTGAAGCATATTATCTCATTTAATCATATATCTCTTTTGCAAGGGTAGCTATTCATATTCTCATTTTATACATGAGGAATTTAAGACAATGTGTTATGTAACTTGACCAAAGTCACCCAGCTAGTAAATGGCAGAGATTAGATTCACAGTAAGATTTCATAAGGTAATTTACATGAGGTTAGAGTAGTATAGAAGTAGAAAGGTTTTTTTTTTTTTTTTTTTTTGGCTGCATCGGTCTTAGTTGCGGCACTCAGGATCTTCGATGAGGCATGCGGGATCCTTCATTGTGGCACAGGCTCTTCATCGCGCCGTCGCAGTGCGCGGGCTTCTCTCTAGTTGTGGTGTGCAGGCTTCAGGGTGCATGGGCTCAGTAGTTGTGGCACGTAGGCTCTCTAGTTGAGGGGTGCAGGCTCAGTAGTTATGGTGCACGGGCTTAGTTGCCCCGTGGCATGTGGGATCTTAGTTCTCCAACCAGGGATCAAAGCCAGGTCCCCTGCATTGGAAGGCGGATTCTTTACCACTGGACCACCAGGGAAATCCCCTAGAAAGGGATTTTTTTTTTTTTTAAATGCGGGAAAGGAAACTAACATAGTATTATAAATCAACTATACTTTAATTTAAAAAGAAGAAGACTAAAGAGGCATAACATCCAAATGCAATGTATTATCCTGACCTAACTACTCTGGACAAGAAAAATAATGTTTTAAAAGACATTTGGGGGCAGTTGTCAAAATTTATGCACTGTGTATTAGACAACAGTGTCTTATCCATGTTAAATTTTGTGATTAGATTGTGGGTATATAGGAGAATGGGAATGTTCTTGTTCTTAGCAAATGTACACTAAAATACTAGGGAGTCAAAGGGCATGATGTCTACAACTTCTTTGTAAATGGGTCAGAAAAAATATATATACATATAAAGAGAGAGGATAATAAAGCAAATATTTCCCAAAAAAAGAGAGAGAGAGAGAAAGAAATGTGGGAGAGGAGCCTCAAGGCCTCTGTGGGAGAGCACAATTACTAACATGTCCCAGAAAAATAAAATGTATACTCTGAGCATAAACAAAATCATGGCTGCTACCTTCCTCCAAAAGACAATGCTAGAATATAGCCTATAGTCATCATAGATCTATTACAGTGTAGTAATACGTGGACTGAGTAGAATAATGCTAGAAATCAGTCCCTTTCTTCCCCTCTACAACGGCAGTATTCCACCCTGCCAAAGTGGAACAGATATGCAACGGAGAAAATGTACATTGGGACCTGGAAGAAGAATGTAAGAGTGATGATTAGGAACCATTTGGGAAGAAAATCACAGGACTATGGGTGAAAATTAGCAAGAAAAGTAGAATTGGTCATGATTTACCTCTATTTATACTTCAGTATTTAACTATTTGCCCCCCTTTTTTAAGCCAGAATCATTGCTTCCTTGATCTACTGACTTTATTAAATCAAAACCATTTGCATTTGGTTTAAATTGGTAAAAATTCACAAGTATGCATATGTTCTATTTAGGAGAAAAAAAACCTGTGCTGATTTATATTTTTCATGTAAGAGCATCTTTTAGAAACTCAAAAAAACCTGAAAATGAATTTCTTAAAACCATATTTTCTAATGACATATTTAGGATTTGATTTTAAAATTGGAGAAAGGGAGGAGGAGAGGTGATCTAAATATGGCAGAATGTCAATAATTGTTGACTGGGTGATGGGTATGTAGGGGTTCTTTGTACTAGTCTCTCTTATTTTACATAGGTGTGAATTTTTCATCAAAAAAAATCATTCTGTTATGTATTCTAATCTCTGCAATAGAGTAGCATAACTAATATTCTAGTGAAGACTCATTACTAAACTTTCTGAGTGTTGCTGATGGTAGGGTATGATTCTATAAAAAACAGTGTTAAAAACATACCAGAGAAGAAATGACCAGGTATACTTTGACATTAAAGAAAAATTATCTAACCAAGAAACTAAAATTATAGCAGAGTTTTTCTGATACTTCCACTTTTAAAAAAGAATAAAGTTACAAAAAACATGAAAGGAGGAATTTATACAAATAGCTTTCAGGCATCTTTCACACCAGTGGTTCCCAACATGCATAAAGAATATATAAATTCTTATGTGAAAGAAGTATCATTTGTAGAACAAAAATACAAATATACTTATAGAAAAAATGTATACACACACCACTGATTTTCAAATATATGAAGCTGTTTAATGTGATTAACAAAATACAACTTAATTCAAAAAGCATTTCTGAATTCATTGTAACTTTTTGTCATGATGCATTTTTTCTTAATGCATGGATACTAAAATCGTAGCTACAGTCTGAAAATCTCTGAAATAGTTTGTGTTTTAGTTAAAATTGAGAACCATTACTACATACTCATGATGCTTTTTTCCTTTCTTATGTGTTAATGTGTATTTCCAGGGGTTGGTGTGTGCTGGAATGGCTGACATGGCCAGACCTGCAGAAAAACTCAGCACAGCCCAATCTGCTGTTTTGATGGCTACAGGTAAATTAAATGAATATCTTCCATACAGGGCGTTCAATAATTTTGTTTTATATCAATGTACTTAACTGTTTTCGTGTTTGAAATACATATACACACACTCACACAGGAAGAAATTAACAGTGTTATCTCTAGGAAGTTATTAGACTATAGCCAAAGAAGGCAGAGGAGAGTTATAAAAAATTTCCCTTTGATGTAAGAACTGAGTGTTTTGTGTAATGCTGAATTATAGCAACTTCATTAAAGTCTCAAATTATAACATTTCTTTGTCCTACTTTGTGTTGTCATAGTCTTATTTATAATTATTTTACTCTAATATTAAATGTTCAAATAAGATTGCAGCAGTACCTATGCTTTTTTTAAAAAAATTTTTATTTCAACAGGGTTTATTTGGTCAAGATACTCACTTGTAATTATTCCCAAAAACTGGAGTCTGTTTGCTGTTAATTTCTTTGTCGGGACAGCCGGAGCCTCTCAGCTCTTTCGTATTTGGAGGTAAGCTTAACACAGACGTAAAAAAAAATCTGCCTCAGAAGCCATCTGGCTGGCAATACTTTTTTTTTTAAGATTCATATATAATGCTAAGACAGGATGTGCCTGAAGCAGACATTAAACATTTCTAGAAAGCCTGGGGGTTTAAGTTAAAAGTGTTAGGCAGTATGTTACCTAGGTTTTAAATCTGTGTGTTACCTAGATGTACAGCCCTTTGACAGAGTCTCTTTTATTAAGATAAGATAACATATATAATTTAGGATATATTAGGTAATTTTCTGCATGAACTTTTTATCACTTACTTTCAATCATATATAATAAAGTGAGACTTAAAAGTATAGTTATATAGTATTGGAAATGATGTTTAAAGTGAGGCTGCTAGTTTCATTGGAAAGTATGTATTCCGTGAGCATTGGAAATTTTTAAAATTCAGTGATTAATATTATTTGTCAGTGACTGGTTAACACTCTGCAGTGAGCTTAGATGAAGGCTCTGGCTTGATTTGAACCACAGAACCTTCCTAAATTACAAAACAATATTATGAATAACAACTTTCTTTAACTAAAAAAGTTGAATGATTTCAGTAAAGAAATAGAAAACATTGAGCTATATAATTTACCTTCCTTTCAGAAGGCATTCTATTCTGCAGAGTATAGTACATTTTAATTTCATTCATCTGTACCATCCCTAGCTTTACTAGTAGCTTAATTCTGTAATCTTTTTATAATAGTCTAGCACATAACGCATAGATGAATAAATAAACTCTCTCATTCTACACAATGCCTGACAACCATTTTTAGGGCTTACTTATATCAATATAAGCTTCAATTAGTACAGAGATTTTAATAACAGAGTACTTTTCTCATGCACCATCTCATTTTGACCTTATATTAATTCATGATAGTAGAACTATGAGAACACTAAGTGCCACATTCAGAAATATTATTTCTAATATCAGAAATTCAGGTTTAGTTTGACAAAAGGATTTTTGGCCTTTCAATTACAATAGCAGATTAGATTTAGTTAGAAATATAAATGTTGGATTCTCTGGAGGACTTAGGAAAATACTGTTGAATATTTGAAATCAGGACCTTTTGAGAAGTCTACGAGGTATGGTAGGCTTCATGGAATAAGTTCCTTCTTGTGCTTATTCAGTTTTCCACTTTATTTTCAGCTGAGAAGAATAGTAAATGAAGCCCAGGGTGATGTAAAAGGGAAAGGCTCTGTAGCTTTGTGGTTACTTCTTCTTTGAATTAATGAGTATTGAAGAAATTGTCCTTAGTTTCAATAAGCTTTAAGTGTTACAACCTCCTAACCCAGTAGCCTGCCTGCATCACAGAATTATATTTTATTTTTAGTGATTAGACAGGCCCATTCCCGATTGATTTTATTCTCAGGAAAGATGCCTTGTGAGTATAAAATTAAAAGTTCAAGATGACCACGTTTTGGTAAACTTTATACATATATTCACATGTTTGTCATACTCTTGTATAGTTCCAGAATGAAAATATTCTTACATTAAAATAATATTTTTGTACAGGGAACTATATTTCAGTTAAGACGTTTTGACAGTTGGAAACCAGATTCAAATAAAGTTCTTGGATTACTCTCCCATCTGCCTGTTTCTTCCTATAAGCCTCTGGGAAGATTGTATTTACAACTGTATAGCCTCTTGACTAGAGAGAAAGAAGAGATGGAATATGCTTCCCATTCCCTTCTTATTATAAATGTATCTATTGTGATTCATGATTTTTTTTCTTTCTGTTTTCTTTATAGATATAACCAAGGACTAAAAGCTAAAGCAAACAAATAAGAGTTCTTGATCACCCTAACAACCTAGATGTGGACATAACCACTGGGACCTAGTTTGATTTATTACTCAGTTGTCAATGAGGTGATGCTAACTGTGCTAACATTTGTAAGGCATAAAATCTAACTGTAATTGGGAGATAGTACTTGATTCAACAGAAAAATAAAGCAAACTTTTAATAATATTGTCTCTTTACATATTACTTAAGGAATTTATCTACGGATATTAGTAACATTTTTTTTTTACTATTTGTCCATAATAAATCATACTGCTCATACATACCACTGGCCTCCTTCTGTTCTAGTCAACCAAAGTGTGTGCGTATAAGAGCACACATATTCCAGTGAGTCAAAAGATAGTCGGAAAGTTAAATAATCTGTGTACAGTGAAGGATGATGAAGTAGCTAAAAGTGAAAGGAAATAGAGCTAAAGAGAGCGAAAAATGGGTTGTGGAATGGCCAGCAACATGACACCTCAAACTGTTTTAAAATATTTTAACTTGAAATGAAGAATCTTGTGAAGAATATTATTTTTTGTGTATTGTATGAAAGTCTTTTACAGCTACAGAGTAACAAAGGATTTGTAAATTTTTGAAATATATTCAATAACTGATGTGATGTGGCAGAAAAGCTCTAGAGTCAGACAGACCTGAATTTGAATCCTAGCTGTGTGACTTATAATCTCTGACTTTGGGCAAGTTAAGAAAGTGTCCAATAAAATACAGTGTGTGTGTGTGAAAAGAAAGAAAGAAAGTGTCCAGCAGAGTACCTGGGACATAAGTCAGCTTTCTGTAAATGTTTGTGACCTTTGTCCCCATTATGAGGATTCATATTTGATTTGGATTCCCATTTGGAGTACTGACCTTTCTTCTGAAAATCCTAGTGAAACCAATCCTGGTTAGAACTGTAGTCAGAGGAATCAGCAAAGCCAGTTATATCTAAATTTGAAGAAGCAAGTGACAAAAAGAACTTTTTGAGTAATAATATACTATAATCAAAATTTGGCAATTAGCAATTGAAAACCTTGCACTTTATCTTTTAACCCTTCAGCATTGTCCATCTTTGTTTTATTTTTTTTAACCAATAAAATTATAGTGATTTTAACTGAAAACCACAAATGTTTATTATCTCAGTTTCTGTGGGTCAAGAATCCTGGAGCAGCTCATATGAATGCCTCTGGCTTGTGCCTCTGGCTCAGGGTATCACAGGATGCAGTCACCTCAGGCTCACCTCGGGGGAGATGTGCCTCCGAGCTCTCTCACATGGATATTACCCAGTCTCACATCCTCTCTGGCTCTTGGCCAGAGACATCAGTTCTTCACCAAAAGGGCCGCTTTCCCCAGAGTGAAAATATCCGAGAGGGAGAGAGGATGAGAGAGAGTTCCTAAGACAGAAGCTGCAGTCTTTTTATAATCTAATCTCATAAGTTATATCCCATCACTTCTGCCATGGTCTAGTTTTTTTTGGGGGGGTTTAACTTTTTATTTTATATTGGAGTATAGTTGATTAAAGCACTGTCCATCTTTGAAGGATTAGAAAATTTGACACAGGCAAAAGTGAAGAGGTCCTCAAGCATCAAATTATTACTGCTTTCTCTTTTCAAGCCACACTGTTATAATTGTTTGGCATGTGAATGCACACGTGTACGTATTTTCTAGGGTTAAGCATTTAAGAAAAACATATGCTATGAAATATGGCACAGATACAAAAAAAGTTTATGAAAATGTGCGTGTTGAATTGGTATTTCACTTGCTTTTCATTAAAACCTGCTCTTTCCTATATGGGTTCTCCTAAGCTCCACTTGTCAGTCAAATTAATTGTAGCATTTAGATGCAATCACAGACAATCCTTTTGATTCTCAGAAGCTCCGTCAACAGACTGTCTTATGCTTCCTTTCTGCCCAAAAACTTTTATCCATCCCACTATTAAATCTTAAAAATTAAAGATTCTAATATGTATCCAATCAAAAACTCTCGCTGCCAGTGATCAGTTCCATAACTACTCTCAAAAACTTAGAAAAAAGCAACTGTATACCAGAAGTCCTTACTATCAATGTAGCTACTAAACTTCATAAAAGAAGCTTTCACAGTGGTAAAAATCACTCAGTCTAGTTGAGTTTAATTCTATATCAAAATTTTCTAACAAATCCTTATTGATCGCTTCATTAGGTACATTTTCTCAAGGCCAGGTCTGATAGCCCTGTGTTTCAACCCAACTCTGCCACATATTAACTGTGAGACCTTGTTAATGTTTGTTTCTGAGCTTTAGTATTTTCAAGAGTAAAATAGGGAAAATAATAGTACTTAGTTCATAGGATTGTCATCAAGATAATCGAGGTAATGTTTTAACACAGTGCCTGGTGCATGACGGGTGTTAAATAAAACGTAGAAAATTTCAGAAAATGGGAAGTTTTTTTTTTTTCTTTATACAGCAGGTTCTTATTAGTTATCTATTTTATACATATTAGTGCATATATGTCAATCCCAATCTCCCAGTTCATCCCTCCCCCACTTTCCCCACTTGGTGTCCATACATTTGTCCTCTACATCTGTGTCTCTCTTTCTGCCTTGCAAACCAGTTCATCTGTACCATTTTTCTAGATTCCACATGTATGCATTAATATATGATATTTGTATTTCTCTTTCTGACTTATTTCACTCTGTATGACAGTCTCTAGGTCCATCCATGTCTCTACAAATGACCCAATTTCGTTCCTTTTTATGGCTGAGTAATATTCCATTGTATATATGTACCACATCTTCTTTATCCATTTATGTGTCGATGGACATTTAGGTTGCTTCATGACTGGTTAGTGTAAATAGTGCTGCAATGGCCATTGGGGTGCATGTGTCTTTTTGAATTATGGTTTTCTCTGGCTATATGCCCAGTAGTGCGATTGCTGGGCCACATGGTAATTCTATTTTTAATTTTTTAAAGAACCTCCATACTGTACTCCATAGTGGCTGTATCAATTTACATTCCCACTTTTTCTCCATACTCTCTCCAGCATTTGTTGCCTGTGGATTTTCTGATGATGCCCATTCTAACTGGTGTGAGGTGATACCTCATTGTAGTTTTGATTTGCATTTCTCTAATAATTAGTGATGTTGAGCAGCTTTTCATGTGCCTCTTGGCCATCTGTGTGTCTCATTTGGAGAAATATCTATTTGGTCTTCTGCCCATTTTTTGATTGGGTTGTTTGTTTTTTTAAATGTTGAGCTGCATTAGCTGTTTATATATTTTGGAGGTTAATCCTTTGTCCATTGATTCATCTGCAAATATTTTCTCCCATTCTGAGGGTTGTCTTTTCATCTTGTTTATGGTTTCCTTTGCTGTGCAAAAGCTTTGAAGTTTCATTAGGTCCCATTTGTTTATTTTTGTTTTTATTTCCATTACTCTAGGAGGTGGATCTTTCTGTGATTGATGTCAAAGAGTGTTCTTCCTATATTTTTCTCTAAGAGCTTTATAGTGTCCAGTCTTACATTTAGGTCTTTAATTGATTTGGAATTTATTTTTGTGTATGGTGTGAGGTAGTGTTCTAATTTCATTCTTTTCCATATAGCTGTCCAGTTTTCCCAGCACCACTTATTGAAGAGACTGTCTTTTCTCCATTGTATATCCTTGCATCCTTTGTCATAGATTAGTTGACCATAGGTGCGTGGGTTTATCACTGGGCTTTCTATCCTGTTCCATTGATCTATATTTCTGTTTTTGTGCCAGTACCATATTGTCTTGATTACTATAGCTTTGTAGTATAGTATGAGGTGAGGGAGTCTGATTCCTCCAGCTCCATTTTTTTCCCTCAAGATTGCTTTGGCTATTCGGGGTCTTTTGTGTCTCCATACAAATTTTAAGTTTTTTTGTTCGAGTTCCATAAAAAATGCCATTGGTAATTTGATAGGGATTGCACTGAATCTGTAGATTGCTTTGGGTAATATAGTCATTTTCACAATATTGATTCTTCCAGTCCAAGAACATGGTATATCTGTCCATCTGTTTGTGTCACCTTTGATTTCTTTCATCAATGTCTTATAGTTTTCTGAGTACAGGGTTTTTTTACCTCCTTAGATAGGTTTATTTCTAGGTATTTTATTCTTTTAGTTGCAGTGGTGAATGGGATTGTTTCCTTAATTTCTCTTTCTGATCTTTCATTGTTGGTGTATAGGAATGCAAGAGATTTCTGTTCATTAATTTTGTATCCTGCAACTTTGCCAAATTCATTGATTAGCTCTAGTAGTTTTCTGGTGTCATCTTTAGGATTATCTATGTATAGTAACATGTCATCTGCAAACAGTGACAGTTTTACTTCTTTTCCAATTTGTATTCCTTTTATTTCTTTTTCTTCTCTGATTGCCATGGCTAGGGCTTCCAAAACTATGTTGAATAATAGTGGCAAGAGTGGATATCCTTGTCTTGTTTGATTTTATTGTGATTGCACCCCTCCTACTGTCTCATTGCTGCTTCTCCTTTGTCTTTGGATGTGGGGTATCTTTTTTGGTGAGTTGCAGTGTCTTTCTGTCGATGTTTGTTCAGCAGTTAGTTGTGATTCCATTGCTCTCGCAAGAGGGAGTTAGTGCACATCCTTCTACTCCACCATCTTGAACCAATCTCCTTGGGAAGCTCATTAATTGAAGACAGACCCAAAAAGCACTTTCTTAAACAAAGGAGTTTTAATTTAGCTGCCCAAAAGATATAATATGTTAACCTATTTGCACACCTTCTGAGGTCCTAACTTGGAATTCTTGAGGCTTTCACAGGTTAAAGCAGAAAACAAGCTGCTTTGGGGTGGTGGGCCAGAGGTGGAGTAGAGAGGCTCAGTAAGAGATAAATTCTTAACCTAATCTGTTTTATGGTTTGGCATTCATTTCAAAAAAAACATTGATCCAAAGTACATCAATACTGTTGTTTCTCCATAGTAAACAGATTGTTTTTTTAAGTTGTTATAATGATGGTGAAAGGTTGAATCGAAACAAGGATTGACCTCAAAGCCTAGATTCCTCTCGGTAAAACAGAACAGTTTTACTGGAGCTTGTTTATATAATGAAACAGAGATAGAATGTACTTGTATTTATTAATACTGGCTTTCTCCCTAAGGAGTCTGTTTAATTATATGAGGTATGAATATAACTATGTTAAGACCGGTTTCCACAATGCCAGAAAATTCACTCAGCAAACATAATTAAATGAGCTTCTTTTTCTCCTCCCTTAAGAAAACTGTGTTTTTCAACATTCTGAAATACACAGTAAACTTAATTATAGGTCTGGGCTTTGTTTGAAAATGTTTGCTTGTTTTTCAGCTCAACTTTTTAAAATTCAGGTTTTACAAATGTGTCACTAAATATTAATTGTCATTGTGATATACATAAGAACAGCTAGAAAATCAAAATTGATTTAAGCTGTTAGAAAATATGCCGCCCTCAGCTTCCCTGGTGGTGCAGTGGTTGAGGGTCCGCCTGCCGATGCAGGGGACACGGGTTCGTGCCCCGGTCCGGGAGGGTCCCGCATGCCACGGAGCGGCTGGGCCCGTGAGCCATGGCCACTGAGCCTGCACGTCCGGAGACCGCAAAAAAAAAAAAAAGAAAATATGACGCCCTCTTGAAACACATTTTGCCAGTGTCCATGGGATGAAGAAACTCAAATCCAGTGCCACATTGTATTGCTGTTACCTGTGGGGTGAATTTGAGTGGAAGTATGGGCTTGAGCAGTGAGAAGGGACAGGTCAAATTTTTACCTCACAAAAATGTCTAAAGATAAGTATTGTAATGTAAATTTCATAGTCCTGGTAAAAGTCACAATCATTATTGACCAAAATTGGGTGTTTACTCAGGAGATACTTGTCTTTACGATAATCACCTACCAACTATTGCCTAATTTCAACCACCCGCCACATAGGGAAAGAGTTGTGAAAACTAGTCTGGTGCCTTATCAGTCTCCCTGACCCTTGCCCCAAATATCCAGTCTAGAGAACCTGAAACAGTCCTTGCGTGAGCAATAGGCCCACTCGGGCTGGTGGGGGAGGGGAGGGCAGTGCCAGCCAATCAGAAGCATAGTCAGTGCCCATGAAACAATGAGCTTCTGATGAGGTTGTGGCCAGGAAAACGGTTTTTAGACAAAACTGTCATTTTATGTGTCAGCAATAAACAGACCTGGCACTTCTGCTGTCTTCTGAATAATGTCATCCAGGCCCCTTTCCTGTTTTCTGCACTCCTGAAAGATCTAGGCCCTAATCTATGCTCTGACTTGTCCTCAGCCTTGAAGAAAGAAGAGGTATGTGTCAGTAGGAGTCTGAGTAGAAAGAATGGTTGCAGAGCTAAAGATGAGGGCAACCCTTGGGGAAGAAGACAGGTTGGGGAGCTTAAGGAAAGTGGGAAGGCCTTGGGCTAGGAATGGAGGTCCACCTTGTATATATCTGTGTCAGTCATTTAAGTGAGGTTAGAAGCTTGAAGGTTTCAATGTTACCTCATCCCATTTACCCTAGATGCTCTATTTTTTTAGCTTCCTGTCTACTTACCTATCTTCTGCATCTTCTAACATAATATCCTTCTTATCAGTCATCAAATAGCAAATGCCTACCATGTGAAGGGGCTCTAGAAAGATACTATGGAAGAAACGAACATATATGTAGAACGTGATCTCTAACACACAGAAGCTTCAATTCAGAGAAGCCATAAACAGATTAATAGATAATCAAGGATTTTTAAATAGATAATAAAGCACTTAAGTTTACAAACACTAAGTGCCCTAATAGCTCAGAGGAAAAATTGCCTTGACTAGAGTGGTCTGGTAAGCTTTCGTGACAGATAACATTATCCCTTTATGTTGAGAGTATCTCCTTTGGATTCTTGTAAAACCTGACTTTACATAATGATGAAAAATGGGATGAAAACTGAAATCTATTAGAAGTTTCTAGAAACGATATTTAGAGAAACAATAATGGATATAATTGATTGATCTTTAGTTTCATTTGCCTTTGGGGGTACTGCTGAGTTCTCTTTAAGGAGAATAAAACTGGACACACACTCTCCATTCAGGAAAATCTGTGTTGGTATATCTTTGGGGCCTTGCTCTTTCACTCTGTCAGGTACCCTCACTTCTAGATGCTTTCATGCTTTCTCAGTGTCCTCTCTCATTTCAAGCTCTATTCTTGATTGTTATTGAATTGGCCGAATATTTGATGAGGGTACCATCAACATGCTTTGAAAATGCTCTAAAATTAAATACATATTTTCTCTAGGTCATAAACATCCCCAAAGTGTCATAAAACCTATACAAATGGGGTATACCGTGGTATAGTAGAAAGAATATGGACTTTGAAATTCCACAGACCTGGGCTTGCTTTCCAGCTATGTGACCTAAGGCAAATTCATCTGAGCTTCATTTTCTGTATCTATAAAACAGGGATGAGGCCTACTTCACAGTGCTGTTTTGAGGATTAAATGAGGCAACCTCTGTAAAATGCTTTACATTAAAAAGGTCTTAATAGGGCTTCCCTGGTGGTGCAGTGGTTAAGAATCCGCTTGCCAAAGCAGGGGACATGGGTTCAAGCCCTGGTCCAGGAAGATCCCACATGCCACAGACCAACTAAGCCTGTGCGCCACAACTACTGAGCCTGCGTGTCACAACTACTGAAGCCCGTGCGCCTACAGCCCGTGCTCTGCAACAAGAGAAGCGACCACAATGAGAAGCCCATGCACCACAACAAAGAGTAGCCCCTGCTCGCCACAACTAGAAAAAGCCCGTGCGCAGCAACGAAGACCCAACGCAGCCAAAAATAAATAAATAATTAATTAATTTTAAAAAGATTATTTTTAAAAAGTCTTAATAAATTATTATTACAATGTGGTATGTGCCATATCACTAATCATTTTCTGATGTTGCAGAACTTAAAGCAGAAAACTAAGTCTTCTAAAAGAAAATTTCAATTGTGTTCTTATGGGTGTTCATGAGAAAAGCTGAGGTGTTCATCTTAGATGTCTTTGCCTCTTCAGCCCATGAACAAATAATTTTGTTATTCTAGTTTCCCTTCTGTATTTATCATCTTAATCTCCAAATGCATCTACTTTCCTTACCTAGTAATCGTAAACTTAGAAAAATCTGTCTAAATCTTCAAATCACCTGATTTAATCACCTGAAACATTGTAAATCAACTATACTTCAATAAAAATGGAATCTTGGCAACCATCTAATTCATATTTCCACTAAAGAGGAGAATCACCTCTACAACCTTGAAGGCAGATGGACATGCAGTCTCTCACAAGAAAATCCAATACTTCCTAAGACTACCCAGGTCCAATGTTCATCCTTACACTGTTTAAATTTGCCTCCCAGGCATTGCCAGCCATTGATCCCACTTGATCCTTTTGAATCAATTAATCAATCAACCTAACCCGTTTTAGTGTGAGTTTTAAGACTAAAGCAAAACATTCCATACTGTGCATGTGAAGAGTATATGGTATTGCCAAGATTGAAGGGGCTGGTAGTAGGGTTGCTAAATAAAATGCAATATTTGAAATATATTTATATTAAAAAATTATTCATTGTTTATTTAAAATTCAAATTTAACTGGATGTCCTATATTGTTGCTAAATCTGACACTCTTTCAAATGATAGTAAAAGAGGGGGGCCGGAGGAAGATGGCGGAAGAGTAAGACGCGGAGATCACCTTCCTCCCCACAGATACATCAGAAATTCATCTACACGTGGAACAACTCCTACAGAACACCTACTGAACGCCGACAGAAGACCTCAGACCCCCTAAAAGGCAAGAAACTCCCCACATACCTGGGTAGGGCAAAAGAAAAAAAGAATAAACAGAGACAATAGGATAGGGACGGGACCTGCACCAGTGGGAGGGAGCCGTGAAGGAGGGAAGGTTTCTACACACTGCAAGCCCCTTCGCGGGCGGAGACTGCAGGTGGCGGAGGGGGAAAGCTTCGGAGTAGCGGAGGAGAGCATAGCAACAGGGGTGTGGAGGGCAAAGCGGAGAGATTCCGGCACAGAGGATCGGTGCCCTCAGGCACACACCAGCCCGAGAGGCTTCTCTGCTCGGCCGCCGTGGCGGGCGGGGCTGGGAGCTGAGGCTTGGGTATCGGCTTTCAGTCGGAGCGCAGGGAGAGGACTGGGGCTGGCGGCAGGAAGAGAGCCTGAAGGGGTTAGTGCACCACGGCTAGCCCGGAGGGAGTCCGGGGAAAGGGTCTGGAGTTGCTGAAGAGGCAAGAGTCTTTTTTCACTTTCACTTTCGTTTCCTGGTGCGCGAGGAGAGGGCATTAAAAGGGCTGCTTAGGGAAGCGCCGGAGACAGGCGCGAGCCGCGGGTAAGGCGTGGACCTCGGAGACGGGCGTGGGCCGCCGCCGCCCGCAGCCGCCGCGGCCCGCCGCCGCCCACCGCCCGCCGCCGCCCGCCGCCGCCGCGGCCCGCCGCCGCCGCCGCCGCCCGCCGCGGCCCGCCGCCGCCGCCGCCGCCCGCCGCCGCCGCCGCCGCCCGACGCGGCCCGCCGCCGCCGCCGCCCCCGCGGCCCGCCGCCGCCGCCGCCGCCGCCGCCGCGGCCCGCCGCCGCCGCCGCCCCCGCGGCCCGCCACCGCCGCCACCGCCGCCGCGGCCCGCCGCCGCCGCCGCCCCCGCGGCCCGCCGCCGCCGCCGCCCGCCGCCGCCCGCCGCCGCCGCCGCCGCAGCCGCGGGGCCTGTGTGCGAGCGCGGGTCACTGTCCGCCCCGCCTTCCGGGGGACCTGTGCACCCCGCCACTGCCGGGGTCCCGAGACCCGGGGACGGCTTTCCCGGGAAAGCGCACGGAGCGCCACGGGCTGCTGCAACGTCACGCCGGCCTCTGCCGCCGCAGGCCCGCCCCACACTGCGCGCCCCTCCCTCCCCTCTGCATGAGTGAGCCAGAGCCCCCGAATCAGCGGCTCCTTTAAACCCGTCCTGTCTGAGAGAAGAACGGACGCCCTCCGGCGACCTACGCACAGAGGCGGGGCCAGGTCCAAGGCTGAGACCCGGGAGCTGTGAGAGCAGAGTCAGGGAAATCTCTCTGTGCAGCCTCGGAGGCAGCGGATTAAAGCTCCACGGTCCATTTGATGTGCCCTGCGTCTGTGGAGTGCATGAATGGACAGCGAATCATCCCAAATTGAGGAAGTGGACTTTGAGGACAAGATTTAAGACTTTCCCCCCTTTTCCTCTTTTTACAACGAATTATTCCAAAGTAAGGAGGTGGACTTAGAGAGCAAGATTTCAGACTTCTTGCCCTTTTCCTCTTTTTACAACGAATTATCCCAAATTGAGGAGGTGGGCTTGGAGAGCAAGATTTTTGATTTTTCCCCCTGCTCTCTTTTTGTGAATGTGTATGTGTAATCTTCTGTGTAAGATTCTCTCTGTATAGCTTTGCTTCCACCATATGTCCCAGGGTTCTATAGGTCCGTTTTTTTTTTTTTTTCCCAATAATTACTTTCTAATTTTAATAACGCTACTATATTTCATACTTTATTCTATTTTACTTTACCTGCTCTTTCTTTTTTTCCTACCTTCCCTTCCTCCCTCCCTCCCTCCGCTCTTCCTTTCCTTCTTTCTTTTTCTTTCCTCCCTCCCTCCCACCCTTCTTCTTTCCACTTTCTTTTTCTTTCCTTCCTCCCTCCCTCCCTCCTGTCTTTCTTTCTTTCTTCCCTTCCTCCCTCCCTCCCTCCCTTCTTCCATTCACTCATCCTTTTGCTTTCATTGCCCCCTCCCTCCCTCCTTTCTTTCCTTCTTTCTTTCCATCCTTCCTCACTCCCTCCCTCCTTTCTTTCTTTCTTCCTTCCTTCCTTCCTTTCTTCCCTTCTTCCTTTCTTTCCCTCTCTCTTTCTCTCTTCTACTAATTCTTTCTTTCTGCTTTTTCTCCCTGTTATTCTGAGCTGGGTGGATGAAAGGCTCTTGGTGCTGCAGCCAGGAGCCAGTGCTGTGCCTCTGAAGTGGGAGAGCCAACTTCAGGACACGGGTCCACAAGAGACCTCCCAGCTCCACATAATATCAAGCAGTGAAAATCTCCCAGAGATCTCCATCCCAACACCAGCACCCAGCTTCAGTCAACGACCAGCAAGCTACAGTGCTGGTCACCCTATGCCAAGCAACTAGCAAGGCAGGAACACAACCCCACCCATTAGCAGAGAAGCTACCTAAAAACATAATAAGGCCATAGGCACCCCAAAACACACCACCAGACGTGGACCTGTCCACCAGAAAGACAAGATCGAGCCTCAACCACCAGAACACAGGCATTAGTCCCCCCCACCAGGAAGTCTATACAACCTACTGAAACAACCTTAGCCACTGGGGTCAGACACGAAAAACAACGGGAACTACGAATCTGCAGCCTGCAAAAAGGAGACCCCAAACACAGTAACATAAGCAAAATGAGAAGACAGAAAAACACACACCAGGTGAAGGAGCAAGATAAAAACCTACCAGACCTAACAAATGAAGAGGTAATAGGCAGTCTACCTGAAAAAGAATTCAGAATAATGATGGTAAAGATGATCCAAAATCTTGGAAATAGAATAGACAAAATGCAAGAAACAGTTAACAAGGACCTAGAAGAACTAAAGATGAATCAAGCATCGATTAAAAACACAATACATGAAATAAAAAATACTCTAGATGGGATCAATAGCAGAATAACTGAGGCAGAAGAACGGATAAGTGAGGTGGAAGATAAAATAGTGGAAATAACTGATGCAGAGCAAAATAAAGAAAAAAGATTGAAAAGAACAGAGGACAGTCTCAGAGACCTCTGGGACAACATTAAACGCACCAACATTCGAATTATAGGGGTTCCAGAAGAAGAAGAGAAAAAGAAAGGGACTGAGAAAATATTTGAAGAGATTATAGTTGAAAACTTCCCTAATATGGGAAAGGAAATAGTTAATCAAGTGCAGGAGGCACAGAGAGTCCCATACAGAATAAATCCAAGGAGAAATACACCAAGACACATATTAATCAAACTGTCAAAAATTAAACACAAAGAAATCATATTAAAAGCAGCAAGGGAAAAACAACAAATAACACACAAGGGAATCCCCATCAGGTTAACAGCTGATCTCTCAGCAGAAACTCTACAAGCCAGAAGGGAGTGGCAGGACATAATTAAAGTGATGAAGGAGAGAAACCTGCAGCCAAGATTACTCTACCCAGCAATGATCTCATTCAGATTTGATGGAGAAATTAAAACCTTTACAGACAAGCAAAAGCTGAGAGAGTTCAGCACCACCAAACCAGCTTTACAACAAATGCTAAAGGAACTTCTCTAGGCAAGAAACACAACAGAAGGAATATACCTACAATAACGAACCCAAAGCAATTAAGGAAATGGGAATAGGAACATACATATCAATAATTACCTTAAATGTAAATGGACTAAATGCTCCCACCAAAAGACACAGAGTGGCTGAATGGATACAAAAACAAGACCCATATATATGCTGTCTACAAGAGACCCACTTCAGACCTAAAGACACATACAGATTGAAAGTAAGGGGATGGAAAAAGATATTCCATGCAAATGGAAATCAAAAGAAAGCTGGAGTAGCAATTCTTATATCAGACAAAATAGACTTTAAAATAAAGACTATTAGAAGAGACAAAGAAGGACACTACATAATGATCAAGGGATCGATCCAAGAAGAAGATATAAAAATTGTAAATATTTATGCACCCAACATAGGAGCACCTCAATACATAAGGCAAATACTAACAGCCATAAAAGGGGAAATCGACAGTAACACAATCATAGTAGGGGACTTTAACACCCCACTTTCACCAATGGACAGATCGTCCAAAATGAAAATAAATAAGGAAACACAAGCTTTAAATGATACATTAAACAAGATGGACTTAGTTGATATTTATAGGACATTTCATCCAAAAACAACAGAATACACATTTTTCTCAAGTGCTCATGGAACATTCTCCAGGATAGATCATATCTTGGGTCACAAATCAAGCCTTGGTAAATTTAAGAAAATTGAAATTGTATCAAGTATCTTTTCCGACCACAATGCTATGAGACTAGACATCAATTACAGGAAAAGATCTGTAAAAAATACAAACACATGGAGGCTAAACAATACACTACTCAATAACGAAGTGATCACTGAAGAAATCAGAGAGGAAATTAAAAAATACCTAGAAACAAATGACAATGGAGACACGACAACCCAAAACCTATGGGATGCAGCAAAAGCAGTTCTAAGGGGGAAGTTTATAGCAATACAATCCCACCTTAAGAAACAGGAAACATTTCGAGTAAACAACCTGACCCTGCACCTAAAGCAATTAGAGAAAGAAGAACAAAAAACCCCCAAAGCTAGCAGAAGGAAAGAAATCATAAAGATCAGATCAGAAATAAATGAAAAAGAAATGAAGGAAACGATAGCAAAGATCAACCAAACTAAAAGCTGGTTCTTTGAGAAGATAAACAAAATTGACAAACCATTAGCCAGACTCATCAAGAAAAGAAGGGAGAAGACTCAAATCAATAGAATTAGAAATGAAAAAGGAGAAGTAACAACTGACACTGCAGAAATACAAAAGATCATGAGAGATTACTACAAGCAACTCTATGCCAATAAAATGGACAACCTGGAAGAAATGGACAAATTCTTAGAAATGCACAACCTGCCAAGACTGACTCAGGAAGAAATAGAAAATATGAATAGACCAATCACAAGCACTGAAATTGAAACTGTGATTAAAAATCTTCCATCAAACAAAAGCCCAGGACCAGATGGCTTCACAGGCGAATTCTATCAAACATTTAGAGAAGAGCTAACACCCATCCTTCTCAAACTCTTCCAAACAATTTCAGAGGAAGGAACACTCCCAAACTCATTCTACGAGGCCACCATCACCTTGATACCAAAACCAGGCAAGGATGTCACAAAGAAAGAAAACTACAGGCCAATATCACTGATGAACATAGATGCAAAAATCCTCAACAAAATACTAGCAAACAGAATCCAACAGCACATTAAAAGGATCATACACCATGATCAAGTGGGGTTTATCCCAGGAATGCAAGGATTCTTCAATATACGCAAATCAATCAATGTGATACACCATATTAACAAGTTGAAGGAGAAAAACCATATGATCATCTCAATAGATGCAGAGAAAGCTTTCGACAAAATTCAACACCCATTTATGATAAAAACCCTGCAGAAAGTAGGCATAGAGGGAACTTTCCTCAACATAATAAAGGCCATATATGACAAACCCACAGCCAACATTGTCCTCAATGGTGAAAAACTGAAAGCATTTCCACTAAGATCAGGAACAAGACAAGGTTGCCCACTCTCACCACTCTTATTCAACCTAGTTTTGGAAGTTTTAGCCACAGCAATCAGAGAAGAAAAGGAAATAAAAGGAATCCAAATCGGAAAAGAAGAAGTAAAGCTGTCATTGTTTGCAGATGACATGATACTATACATAGAGAATCCTAAAGATGCTACCGAAAAACTACTAGAGCTAATCAATGAATTTGGTAAAGTAGCAGGTTACAAAATTAATGTACAGAAATCTCTGGCATTCCTGTACACTAATGATGAAAAATCTGAAAATGAAATCAAGAAAACACTCCCATTTACCATTGCAACAAAAAGAATAAAATATCTAGGAATAAACCTACCTAAGGAGACAAAAGACCTGTATGCAGAAAATTATAAGACACTGATGAAAGAAATTAAAGATGATACAAACAGATGGAGAGATATACCATGCTCCTGGATTGGAAGAATCAATATTGTGAAAATGACTCTACTACCCAAAGCAATCTACAGATTCAATGCAATCCCTATCAAACTACCACTGGCATTTTTCACAGAACTAGAACAAAAAATTTCAAAATTTGTTTGGAAAAACAAAAGACCCCGAATAGCCAAAGCAATCTTGAGAACGAAAAAAGGAGCTGGAGGAATCAGGCTCCCTGACTTCAGACTATACTACAAAGCTACAGTAATTAAGACAGTGTGGTACTGGCATAAAAACAGAAAGATAGATCAGTGGATCAGGATAGAAAGCCCAGAGATAAACCCACGCACATATGGCCAACTTATCTTTGATAAAGGAGGCAGGAATGTACAGTGGAGAAAGGACAGCCTCTTCAATAAGTGGTGCTGGGAAAACTGGACAGGGACATGTAAAAGTATGAGATTAGATCATTCCCTAACACCATACACAAAAATAAGCTCAAAATGGATTAAAGACTTAAATGTAAGGCCAGAAACTATCAAACTCTTAGAGGAAAACATAGGTAGAACACTCTATGACATAAATCACAGCAAGATCCTTTTGGACCCACCTCCTAGAGAAATGGAAATAAAAACAAAGATAAACAAATGGGACCTAATGAAACTGAAAAGCTTTTGCACAGCAAAGGAAACCATAAACAAGACCAAAAGACAACCCTCAGAATGGGAGAAAATATTTGCAAATGAAGCAACTGACAAAGGATTAATCTCCAAAATTTATAAACAGCTCATGCAGCTCAATAGCAAAAAAACAAACAACCCAATCCAAAAATGGGCAGAAGACTTAAATAGGCATTTCTCCAAAGAAGATATACAGACTGCCAACAAACACATGAAAGAATGCTCAACATCATTAATCATTAGAGAAATGCAAATCAAAACTACAATGAGATATCATCTCACACCAGTCAGAATGGCCATCATCAAGAAATCTAGAAACAATAAATGCTGGAGAGGGTGTGGAGAAAAGGGAACACTCTTGCACTGCTGGTGGGAATGTGAATTGGTACAGCCACTATGGAGAACAGTATGGAGGTTCCTTAAAAAACTAAAAATAGAACTACCATATGATCCAGCAATCCCACTACTAGGCATATACCCTGAGAAAACCATAATTCAAAAAGAGACATGTACCAAAATGTTCATTGCAGCTCTATTCACAATAGCCCGGAGCTGGAAACAACCTAAGAGTCCATCATCGGATGAATGGATAAAGAAGATGTGGCACATATATACAATGGAATATTACTCAGCCATAAAAAGAAACGAAACTGAGCTATTTGTAATGAGGTGGATAGACCTAGAGTCTGTCATACAGAGTGAAGTAAGTCAGAAAGAGAAAGACAAATACCGTATGCTAACACATATATATGGAATATAAGAAAAAAAAATGTCATGAAGAACCTAGGGGTAAAACGGGAATAAAGACACAGACCTACTTGAGAATGGACTTGAGGATATGGGGAGGGGGAAGGGTAAGCTGTGACAAAGCGAAAGAGAGGCATGGACATATATACACTACCAAACGTAGGCTAGATAGACAGTGGGAAGCAGCCGCAGAGCACAGGGAGATCAGCTCGGTGCTTTGTGACTGCCTGGAGGGGAGGGATAGGGAGGGTGGGAGGGAGGGAGATGCATGAGGGAGGGGATGTGGGAACAGATGTATATGTATGACTGATTCACTTTGTTATAAAGCAGAAACTAATAAAAAAAAAAATAACACCTCATGTTTGAAGAAAGCAATAATCACTATTCTATTCTTTCAGCAAAAAAAAAAAAAAAAAAAAAAAAAAAAAAATGATAGTAAAAGAGAGCAAAGTTGAGATAGTCAATGAAGGGGGCCGGAGAGAGAGGAATAGAGCTACACTCTGCTCAGTTCTGCTCAGTCCTAACTGTTCATGGCTGCTCAGCCCATCTGTGGAAGCCTGTTCAGAGCATCCATTCCTACAGAACTTATACTATTTAAGGTCACCTATTCTTTGATAGAGTAGTTCCCTCCACTGAGGAAAAAGAATGCCAGCTTTCCTTTCCCTCTTCAGCCCTCCCATGAAGTTTATTCTTGCTTAGCCAAATCCAATCCCTACCTGAGGGAGAAAGTAGGGGGATTCTTTTGTTAAATTCAGGGGTCTGCATTAGACTTTGCACATGTATCTCCTGGTTACTCCACAACTTTCACAGTTCAGTTTAAATACCGGAAGACAACGACCATTTTCACCCAAATGTCATCATCTGACAACGTTTCCAATCTCTCCCATCATTTCTCACATTCCATAGTCCATGAACTTCAAATAAAGTGGGCAGAACTAAACCCGATACTCCGAATCAGATATGAACACTGCTTACTACCTTAAGATTTGCATTACATCCAAATGGCCAATAAACATATGAAAAGGTGCTTAATTTCATTAGTACCACCAGGGAAACAAGACCACAGATATCACCACTCACCTACCAAGATGACCAAAATTTTAAAAGACTGACAATAGAAAATGTTAGCTGGGATATGGAGTTTCTGACTTCTCACATCTTGCTTGTGGGGTGTAAATTGACCCAGCAATTCCACTCCTAGGTATATGCCCAAGTGAAATGCACACATGTGTTTACCAAAACACATGTACAAGGATGTTCTTAGCAGAATTATTTCTAATAGCCTAAAACGAAACAACCCATAGGTCAGTAGTAGAAGGGATAAATAATTTGTGTATAATCAAGCAATACCATACAACACTGAAAAAAAAATGAGTACTGATATACACAAAACAACATGGATAAACGTCATCAACAATTGAGAAAAAATAAGAAAGTATATATGATTCCATTTATATAAAGTTAAAAAATAAGGTAAAAATGATCTATGGTGCTAGAAATCAGGAGATAGGTCACCTTTGGGGAGATGTGGGGGGAATGAGCAGGAGATGGCATGAAACAGGCTTCTGTAGTGCTGGTCATGTTCCTTATTTGTTTTTTGAATGAATGAATGAATTTTGGCTGTGTTGGGTCTTCACTGCTGTGTGCAGGCCCTCTCCAGCTGCAGCAAGCAGGGGTCACTCTTCACTGCGGTGTGCAGACCTCTCACCACAGTGGCCTCCACCGTTGCAGAGCACAGACTCCAGCTGCGCGGGCCTCAGCAGTCGTGGCACACGAGCCCAGCAGATGTGGCCCACAGGCTCCAGAGCACAGGCTCAGCAGCTGTGGCACATGGGCCCAGTTGCTCCATGGTATGTGGGATCCTTCCAGACCAGGGCTCCAACCCATGTCCCCTGCATTGGCAGGCGGATTCTCAACCCGCCACTGGGGAAGTACTGTTCTTTCTTTTTTTTTTTTTTAAGATTTATTTATTATTTATTTATTGGCTGTGTCAGATCTTTTCTTTTTTTACATCTTTACTGGAGTATAATTGCTTTACACTGGTGTGTTAGTTTCTGCTTCATAACAAAGTGAATCAGTTATGCATATACGTATGTCCCCATATCTCTTCCCTCTTGTGTCTCCCTCCCTCCCACCCTCCCTATCCCACCCCTCTAGGTGGTCACAAAGCACCAGGCTGATATCCCTGTGCTATGCGGCTGCTTCCCACTAGCTATCTATTTTACGTATGGTAGTGTATCTATGTCCATTCCACTCTCTCACTTTGTCACAGCTTACCCTTCCCCCTCCCCATATCCTCAAGTCCATTCTCTAGTAGGTCTGTGTCTTTATTCCTGTCTTACCCCTAGGTTCTTCATGACATTTTTTTCTTAAATTCCATATATATGTGTTAGCATACGGTATTTGTCTTTCTCTTTCTGACTTACTTCACTCTGTATGACAGACTCTAGGTCCATCCACCTCATTACAAATAGCTCAATTTCATTTCTTTTTATGGCTGAGTAATATTCCATTGTATATATGTGCCACACCTTCTTTATCCATTCATCCGATGATGGACACTTAGGTTGTTTCCATCTCCTGGCTATTGTACATAGAGCTGCAATGAACATTTTGGTACATGACTCTTTTTGAATTATGGTTTTCTCAGGGTATATGCCCAGTAGTGGGATTGCTGGGTCATATGGTAGTCCTATTTGTAGTTTTTTAAGGAACCTCCATACTGTTCTCCATAGTGGCTGTACCAATTCACATACCCACCAGCAGTGCAAGAGTGTTCCCTTTTCTCCACACCCCATCCAGCATTTATTGTTTCTAGATTTTTTGATGATGGCCATTCTGACTGGTGTGAGATGATATCTCATTGTAGTTTTGATTTGCATTTCTTTAATGATTAATGATGCTGAGCATTCTTTCATGTGTTTGTTGGCAGTCTGTATATCTTCTTTGGAGAAATGTCTATTTAGGTCTTCTGCCCATTTTTGGATTGAGTTGTTTGTTTTTTTGTTATTCAGCTGCATGAGCTGCTTGTAAATTTTGGAGATTAATCCTTTGTCAGTTGCTTCATTTGCAAATATTTTCTCCCATTCTGAGGGTTGTGTTTTGGTCTTCTTTATGGTTTCCTTTGCTGTGCAAAATCTTTGAAGTTTCATTAGGTCCCATTTGTTTATTTTTGTTTTTATTTCCATTTCTCTAGGAGGTGGGTCAAAAAGGATCTTGCTGTGATTTATGTCATACAGGGTTCTGCCTATGTTTACCTCTAAGAGTTTGATGGTTTCTGGCCTTACACTTAGGTCTTTAACCCATTTTGAGCTTATTTTTGTGTATGGTGTTAGGGAGTGATCTAATCTCATACTTTTACATGTAGCTGTTCAGTTTTCCCAGCACCACTTATTGAAGAAGCTGTCCTTTCTCCACTGTACATTCCTGTCTCCTTTATCAAAGATAAGGTGACCATATGTGCGTGGGTTTATCTCTGGGCTTTCTATTCTGTTCCATTGATCTATCTTTCTGTTTTTGTGCCAACTTAACTTCTTGATTACTGTAGCTTTGTAGTATAGTCTGAAGTCTGGAAGCCTGATTCCTCCAGCTCCGTTTTTCGTTCTCAAGATTGCTTTGGCTATTCAGGGTCTTCTGTGTTTCCATACAAATTGTGAAATTTTTTGTTCTAGTTCTGTGAAAAATGCCAGTGGTAGTATGAAAGGGATTGCATTGAATCAGTAGATTGTTTTGGGTAGTAGAGTTGTTTTCACAATGTTGATTCTTCCAATCCAAGAACATGGTATATTTCTCCATCTATTTGTATCATCATTAATTTCTTTCATCAGTGTCTTATAGTATTCTTCATACACATGTTTTGTCTCCTTAGGTAGGTTTATTCCTAGGTATTTTATTCTTTCTGTTGCAATGGTAAATGAGAGTGTTTCCTTAATTTCTCTTTCAGATATTTTGTATTGAATTTTAATATTGTTTGATTAATATGTGCCTTGGCATGTTTCTCCTTGGATTTATCTTGTATGGGACTCTCTGTGCTTCCTGGACTTGATTAACTATTTCCTTTCCCATATTAGGGAAGTTTTCAACTATAATCTCTTCAAATATTTTCTCAGTCCCTTTCTTTTTCTCTTCTTCTTCTGGAACCCCTATAATTCCAATGTTGGTGCATTTAATGTTGTCTCAGAGGTCTCTGAGACTGTTCTCAGTTCTTTTCATTCTTTTTCCTTTATTCTGCTCTGCAGTATTTATTTCCAGTATTTTATCTTCCAGGTCACCTATCCGTTCTTCTGCCTCAGTTATTCTGCTATTGATCCCTTCTAGAGTGTTTTTAATTTCACTTATTGTGTTGTTCATCGTTGTTTGTTTCATATATAATTTTTCTAAGTCCTTGTTAAATGTTTCTTGCATTTTGTCTATTCTATTTCCAAAATTTTGGATCATCTTTACTATCATTATTCTGAATTCTTTTTCAGGTAGACTGCCTATTTCCTCTTCATTTGTTAGGTCTGGTGGGTTTTTATCTTGCTCCTTCATCTGCTGTGTGTTTTTCTGTCTTCTCATTTTGCTTATCTTACTGTGTTTGGGGTCTCCTTTTTGCAGGTTGCAGGTTCGTAGTTCCCATTGTTTTTGGTGTCTGTCCCCAGTGGCTAAAGTTGGTTCAGCGGGTTGTGTAGGCTTCCTGGTGGAGGGGACTAGTGCCTATGTTCTGGTGGATGAGGCTGGATCTTGTCTTTCTGGTGGGCAGGCCCACGTCTGGTGGTGTGTTTTGGGGTGTCTGTGGACTTATTATGATTTTATGCAGCCTCTCTGCTAATGGGTTGGGTTGTGTTCCTGTCTTGCTAGTTGTTTGGCATAGGGTGTCCAGCACTGTAGCTTGCTGGTCATTGAGTGAAGCTGGGTGTTGGTGTTGAGATGGAGGTCTCTGGGAGATTTTCACCATTTGATATTCCGTGGAGCTGGGAGGTCTCTTGTGGACCAGTGTCCTGAAGTTGGCCCTCCCACCTCAGAGGCACAGTACTGACTCCTGGCTGCAGCACCAAGAGCCTTTCATCCACCGGCTCAGAATAAAAGGGAGAAAAAGTAGAAAGAAAGGAAGAAAGAAAGAGGATAGAAGAAAATAAAATAAAGTAAGGTAAAATAAAATAAAGTTATTAAAATAAAAAAATAATTATTAAGAAAAAAAGACAAATGGTGAAAGCAATGCTATACAGACAAAGTCTCACACAGAAGCATACACATACACACTCACAAAAAGAGGAAAAGGGGAAAAAATCATAAATCTTGCTCTCAAAGTCCACCTCCTCAATTTGGGATGGTTCGTTGTCTGTTCAGGTATTCCACAGATGCAGGGTACATTAAGTTGATTGTGGAGATTTAATCCGCTGCTCCTGACGCTGCTGGGAGAGATTTCCCTTTCTCTTCTTTGTTCGCACAGCTCCCGGGATTCAGCTTTAGATTTGGCCCCGGCTCTGCATGTAGCTCGCAGGAAGGCATCTGTTCTTCGCTCAGACAGGACGGGGTTAAAGGAGCCGCTGATTCAGGGGCTCGGCTCACTCAGGCCAGGGGAAGGGAGGGGCATGGAGTGCGGGGTGAGCCTGCGGCGGTAAAGGCTGGCGTGACGTTGCACCAGCCTGAGGCGCGCCATGCTTTCTCCCGGGTAAGTTGTTCCTGGATCCCGGGACCCTGGCAGTGGCGGGCTGCACAGGCTCCCCGGAAAGGGGGTGTGGATAGTGACCTGCGCTCGCACACAGGTTTCTTGGTGGCGGCAGCAGCAGCCTTAGCGTCTCATGCCCGTCTCTGGGATCCGCGCTTTTAGCCGCGGGTCGCGCCCGTCTCTGGAGCTCCTTTAAGCAGCGTTCTTAAGCCCCTCTCCTCGCGCATGCGCTCTTAATCCCCTCTCCTCGCGCACGCGCTCTTAATCCCCTCTCCTCGCGCACCAAGAAACAAAGAGGGAAGAAAAAGTCTCTTGCGTCTTTGGCAGGTCCAGACTTTTCCCCGGACTTCCTCCCTCCTACCCGTGGTGCACTAACCCCTTCAGGCTGTGTTCACACCGCCAACCCCAGTCCCGCCCCGGCGGGTGAGCAGACAAGCCTCTCGGGCTGGTGAGTGCTGGTCGGCCCCGATCCTCTGTGCGGGAATCTCCCCGCTTTGCCCTCCGTACCCATTTTGCTGCGCTCTCCTTCTCAGCCCCGAAGCTCCCCGCTTCGCCACCCGCAGTCTCCGCCCGTGAAGGGGCTTCCTAGTGTGTGGAAACCTTTCCTCCTTCACGGCTCCCTCCCACTGGTGCAGGTCCCGTCCCCATTCTTTTTTTTTTTTTTTTTTTTTTTTTTTGCGGTACGCGGGCCTCTCACTACTGTGGCCTCTCCCGTTGCGGAGCACAGGCTCCGGACATGCAGGCCCAGTGGCCATGGCTCACGGGCCCAGCCGCTCCGTGGCATGTGGGATCCTCCCAGACCGGGGCACGAACCTGAGTCCCCTGCATCGGCAGACGGACTCTCAACCACTGCGCCACGAGGGAAGCCCCCGTCCCCATTCTTTTGTCTCTGTTTCTTCTTCTTTTTTCTTTTGCCCTACCCAGGTACGTGGGGAGTTTCTTGCCTTTGGGAGGTCTGAGGTCTTCTGCCAGCGTTCAGGAGGTGTTCTGTAGGAGTTGTTCCACGTGTTACCTTGCTTTCAATAAAACCTAAAAGTCCCTCTGGGTTTTCTTAACTTCATCATTTTTCCTAAGTCTCAGCTCATTCTGGGCATTCTCACACCCTTCTTTGATAAATTCATATAGCATTTATCAAATTCACTCTCTGAAATTTTTTATTTGATGTATTTGTCACCTATTGACTGTTCCTAGCATATGCTGTGTTTTAATGATACTCTTTTTTTTTAACCTTAGTTATATACTTCTCCCTTTTGTTCACTTCTTAACATTTGCATTTACCAAGGTTTTTCCTTTTAAAGATTATCTAATACTTAATATTTAGTACCCATTTTTAGAGGTTTCCATCCATTTTAAGGTTTGGTTTTTTTGTTTGTTAAATATACTAATATACTAATGTTTTCCCTGATTTAAAAAAAAAAAATTCTTTCCTGAACTCTAAGATATATGTTAACTCACTTATTCCTTCTAATACTCTTATGTACCCCAACATGACCTATGTTTGGTTGAAATTATTAACCAGGTCCTCCATGTTAATGAGTATCAGCTCCTCCTTTTTTTTTTTTTTTAATTCACTTAGTATCTGTATCACTTATTCCAAGAACTTGAATTGCTCTGAAAATACTGGGTATGCTATTCCTTTTCAGGGTGGTAGAGCATGATTTTTACAACGTTCAGGCATGATCATTTCTTCAGCCGCAGCAGCTAAATGAATGCCTTAGGAAATCCTAGTTTTCTCAAAGCTAACTGGGTAACACATTAAAATTACAATATTTCCTCCCACTTACAGTTTAAAGTCTTACACATACACACACCTTTTAATTCTTTCCCTCTATTTCTTTACGCCTATACCTTAAAACAATCTCTTTCTTATATATAATACTCCACTTTGCTACTCACCTTTTTATAAATATTCACAAACATAAACTCATGTCTACACTTTCTCTTTTAATTTTCAAAAAGGAGAGAGAAAAGATGAGAGATTAAAAGGGAGGGGTAGGGAAAGGGGGGACTTGTGGACAGAAGGAAAAGGGGCCTGGATGGAGGGATTAGTGCTACTGGCCCCTCTACCATAGCACTTGTACCCTGAGGGCTCACCCCTTCACGCAAATGCATGGTCAACAACTCAGCCGTTATCACCTCAACCACTTAAATAAGTAGTCCACAGGTTAGACAAAGCAAAAGGGAAGAAAGAAATAGGAAAGTGAGTGAATGAATGTAAGTCAGATTGCCTCCATTCTCAGCTTTGCTTTCCAGAAGGTCTATCTGGGGACTGCCTGCGGTGACCATACAATCCTGAACATTTGCCTTAACATGAACACTCGAAGAGAACATGAATCACAGGATCGGTCCATCGTCAAAATAGCAGCTCATTTACCGGACCTCATTGTCTATGGAGATTTTTCTCCAGAGCGACCTTCTGTGGATTATTTTGATGGAGTCTTGATGTTTGTTGATATTTCAGGCAAGTGCAAAAGGAATGTTTAATGTGCGGGAACAACAAGCTTGAATCGGAATCACATGCAGAGCTTGACTGCAGAGTGGGGGAGCATTTTTGAGTTTTTGTGCTGTTACTGCAAATATTCCTACTGAGAAAACTGGAGGGAGGAGGGATAACCTGTGGACCTGGCTCCCTTTCTTCTTCCCTTACCCAGCATGTCCAGTAATGGGCAAATCTTTAAGATGTCCACGTCACAGGCCTGGAACTTCAGGCTCCAATGGCCCTGTCCCAACTGACTCAACCCCCCATGCCCCACAGCATCCCAGGCAAAATTGACCTCAGAAAATGGCCTCTCCAGATGTTGTTTACAGCTTAACAGGAAACTTGCCACCTCTTCAGAAGTCTTTGAATTTTATGAGTTTTCATTGCCATGAAATGGAAGTTCTATATCCAGTTAAAGAAATTGCAGTCATCCCTGTACAAGTTGAGAAATTAGGAGGGAAGAGTTATCTGGTGCCTTTCCCTGACCCCTAAAATAATAAATAGAGAAGGCCCAATATCTGACACTTGACCAGACACATAGATCATTTAAGAGAAACCCTGCCAGTTCTTAAAAGCTGAGGCCCCCTGCTCACCAGTGTGGTCCTCTTCTCCTGACTGTTTGGTTCCTCCCAGCAGCCAGGGAAACTAGCTGCACATTTATTACAGGTTTTACTGCAATGACTGAGAAGTTCAGCACAGCCATGTACATGGACAGAGGGGCTGAGCAGTTGGTGGAGATCCTCAACCACTATATAAGTGCAATAGTGGAGAGTAAGTGTCCCCATAGGTTTCTGACTTAAGCATATTTCAATTCATTGTTTTTCTGTATTTGGTGGTTATAACCTGATAAAGTACTGTTGCTTAGCATTCTTCACTGTCTCCATGAAATGTGTATGAAACCAGTCTTTTTGAAATATAATACAGTACAAATGAAGGAATGCAATCAAACCTCATTAACACAGACTATTTGAGGGATTAGTTTTGCATTAGTTACAAAACTAAATTAGAGACTACTTTTAAAAGAACTGTAGTAGTAATTCTTTTAGTTATATTCAATAACTCCAAAAAGCTAGCATCAGTATAACTCAAACACAGTCATTAAGAGAATATGGTATGAATAGATGAGTGATTTATAATCAACTTGTCAGTAATTTGTGTCCTGATAATGGATTCTGAAGTACTTCCAGCTGACTGCAACTTTGGTCTCCTTTTCAACCTCTGCCTAACAACTTGTTTGCATTATTAATTCAAACTATTCATGAAGAAAAGGATTTATTCTATTAAGGTAAATCTTAGGTCTAGTCTATTATTAGGCTCTGAGTTCCCTAGTAATATCTTAATATCACCCACTAGATAAAATTTGATTGTCATTAAAAGCAGAAACTGTATCTAATTCCTTTTTGCATTACACTCAGCACAGCGGTGCTCAACAAATTTGCAATGATGCAAAAATAAGAGGAAAAATGTCCATTTATGTCAGAAAGCCTAAGTAAACAAAATGCAAATTGGTAATAAACAAAACCCAAGTTGACCATAGTTGTGTTTTTTTTCTGATTTTCAGCTCTTATGGAGTCCTGTCACTCATGTCTGTACTCACCCACACTCACTCAAGCCCCTGCTCATCACATACATAGATCAGGGAAGAACATCCCATTATCATGGGAGTAGGATAGCTGTCCTTAAGCCTCCTCATCAATCCCACCGTCTTCGTTCCTATCTTTTCCCATTCACAAAAACAGAGCAGGTACATAATCTAGTTCACTGTTCTCATTCTGCAGTTGAGGAAACAGACTCAAATGGATTTAAGTGCCTTGTCTGAGATGACATCTTTAGTATAAACCTATTCTCTGAATTGCTCTTCTCTTGACCTAATTTCTATTCCACTGTTGAAGAGTAGATTCTTTTTATTAGCTTTAAGAAATCAAAGTTATTCTGTACACCTGAAACACATAATTTAAAAGAAAGAAACCAGAGTTTGATTTTACCTTCTCTCTTTTTTTTTTTTCCTCAGAAGTGTTGATTTTTGGAGGAGACATCTTAAAATTTGCAGGTATGGGGGCTTACCGACATAGCAGGGGTAAGAAAGGAATGCCGAGGGGCCTGTGCTCTGACAAAGGAGGCATCTCAGAGAAAGCAGTGGCCAGCAGACTGGGTGGAGAAATGTTTGAAGTGTAATTCTGTACAGATTTCATACAAAATAGACTGACCCCCAGGGCAGGGCAGGACCTCCGGTGTGTCTTCCTTTTCAAGGTGATGCGCTGCTAGCCCTGTGGAAGGTGGAGCGGAGGCAACTGAAAAACATCATCACGGTGGTAATTAAATGTAGCCTGGAGATCCATGGATTGTTTGAGACCCAGGAGTCTGAAGAAGGCCTGGATGTCCGAGTCAAGATAGGTAAGCTCTTGAGAAAGAAGAGATGCTATAGCAGTTTGGATATAGGTCCTGACTCCTGAGGCATCTCCCCGCTAAAGAGAAAACAGTAGAACACTGTGACTCAGGTCCACCATCTTGTCTTGAACTTTGGATTAGGTTAACCAGAATGTGAATTTTGGTTCCCTCACTTATCCGTTAAGAGAACTAATATCTACCCCAGAGACTCTTACAAAAAAGTAAACTTAAGTGGTTAGTATAGTACCCGGCACATAGACACCACTCCACAAAATAGTCTTTATCGTTACTATTGCTGTTATTATGATTAGGTCTTGCTTCTGTCAACAATATATGTCATTAAGCACAACAGCGAGCAGCTTGTGATTACATAGATTCAGCAATGTCGTAAGACTGGTCCTCCCCCACTTCATAAGAATCATGTCCAAGAAAAGCTTACAAGTTCAACCTGCAACACAGCTCCACTTAATAGAGGGCTTCTTAAATTCACACGTACAATAACAATCACACATATTTCCAATTGTGTTGCAGACATTACACTTTGTCATTTCCACTTCACCACAGTCCTGAGGTACAGGCATCAAAGGATTTCACAGGTGGGGAATGAGATTCTGAGAAGTGTAAATGATGAGTTACAGCTGTTGCTGTTGGTGTTAGCTTTTGCCTAACTAAACTTTGTAAACTTTATAATTCTCGAGTATCAGAGATGATGAGAAGATCAGAAGTTATCCAATTAACTGCTTCTCAGTTTTCTTTAGGTTATTCAGAATTTCCAAATTAGTTAAATCTTCTGTTGAAAAAATAATCAAAGTTGTTATAATACTGAATCTTATTTTTCCAAGTTAACACCTAGAGAGTTTTGACATATAATCCTTCTTGGAAATGATGGGGACCCTTCATGTGTATGCTGATTGGCTGTTAGAGAAGTGATGTGGTTCCAGTAAATTTTTTTTTCTTTTTTTTAAATTTAATTTTATTTGTTTTTAAATTTTTAAATTTGAAGTATAGTTAATTTACAATGCTGTACCAATCTCTGCTGTACAGCAAATTGAGTCACTTATATACATACATTCTTTTTTTTATATGCTTTTCCATTATGGTTTATCACAGGATATTCAATATAGTTCCCTGTGCTATACAGTAGGACCTTGTTGTTTATCCATCCTATATATAATAGTTTACATCTGCTAATCCCAAACTCCCAGTCCTTCCTTTGGCAACCATAAGTCTGTTCTCTATGTCTATGAGTCTGTTTCTGTTTTGTAGATAGGTTCATTTGTGCCATATTTTAGATTCCACATATAAGTGATATCATATGGTATTTGTCTTTCTCTTTCTGACTTCACTAGTATGATAATATCTAGTTGCATCCATGTTGCTGCAAATGGCATTATTTCGTTCTTTTTTATGGCTGAGTAGTATTCCATTGTATATATGTACCACATCTTCTTTATCCATTCATCTGTCAGTGGGCATTTAGGTTGTTTCCATGTTTTGGCTATTGTGAATCGTGCTGCTATGAATATAGGGGTACATGTATCTTTTTGAATTATAGTTTTGTCCAGGTATATGCCCAGGAGTGGGATTGCTGGGTCATATGGTAATTCTATTTTTAGTTTACTGAGGAACCTCCACAGTGTTTTCCATAGTGGCTGAACCAACTTACATTCCCACCAACAGTGTAGGAGTTCCCTTTCCTCCACACCCTCTCCAGCATTTGTTATTTGTAGACTTATTAATGATGGCCATTCTGACTGGTGTGAGGTGGTACCTCATTGTAGTTTTGATTTGCATTTCTCTAATAATTCGTGATGTTGAGCATCTTTTCATGCACCTACTGGCCATCTGTATGTCTTCTTTGGAGAAATGTCTCTTAAGGTCTTCTCCCCATTTTTCTATTGGGTTGTTTGTTTTTTTGTTGTTGAGTTGTATGAGCCATTTGTATATTTTGGAGATTAAGCCTTAGCCTGTCACATCATTTGCAAATATTTTCTCCCATTCTGTAGGTCGTCTTTTCTGTTTTTTGTTTGTTTTTATGGTTTCCTTTGCTTTGCAAAAGCTTGTAAGTTTGATTAGGTCCCATTTGTTTATTTTTGGTTTTATTTCCAATGCAATAACTTTTCTTTTAGTGAGCCTAAGCATCAGTATGTTTCAGAGGGAAAACAAACCATATGTATATATCAGGGGAAATCAGCTTTGACAAATCAGCATGGCAGAGAGCAAAGATAAAAAACAAACTTTGATTATGTTAATTATAGTCATTTAAAAGAACTGTGTATCACTTACAGTTCATGTATACATACATTTTGTATACATGTCATATTTTACAACATTCTCTCTTCTGTTGCTTTGCTACCAAAACCTTCAGCTCCCAACTTGAAAACAACTGGAGGACACATTCTTGGGATAGAACTTGACGGTCAAAATGCCTGTTCCTTTCCCCTACCTTTTCTTTTCTGGCTATTGCCTGAAATTTCACCCTAAGTGCTTCTTTTCAGCTAGACCCTCAATCTCTGATAAAATGCAAGTTGTTCCCAAACAGAAATCATTAAAACTGTCCTCTGTATAAATAAGAAGTGTAAATAAGTCAAAGTATAAATAAATTGAAGAAAAGATAAAATAATTTTGGGGACTGATAGGGCCATCTAGGGAGCTAAATGTCATAGAAAGGTGAAAACAAGTGGGTAACTTGCTAGCTTTGGGAGAAAAGGAGTTTGGGAAGGGCCAGGCCCAGAATAGACTGCTCTGATTTCCATGTAAAATTTTAGAAACTAGATTTTGCTCTGGGATGCTCAAGATTCTGATTTGTCCAAGAACCCATGCTGCTGGGGACTAAGCCAGAACTTCTCATGCAAATCCATTGCTTGCCTTCTTGCCAGGCCTGGCTGCCGGCCACATCACCATGTTGGTCTTTGGAGATGAAACTCGAAACTACTTTCTAGTGATTGGTCAGGCAGTGGATGACGTGCGCCTGGCGCAGAACATGGCCCAGATGAATGATGTCATTCTATCACCAAACTGCTGGCAGCTCTGTGACCGGAGCATGATTGAAATTGAGAGGATTCCAGATCAGAGAGCAGTAAAGGTAGGTGTGATCCTGTCATTTGCAGAAAGTTCTGCCAGTCTGTGCCAGGGGCCTCCTGTCAGAAAAGCCACTAGGAAGCCACTGGTTCCATGAAGCTTCCAGGCTGGAGACTTGGATGCGGTCAGTCTGGGTTAGATTAAAAAGTATTGATCCAGGGACTTCCCTGGTGGCACAGTGGTTAAGAATCCGCCTGCCAATGCAGGGGACATGGGTTCGAGCCCTTGTCCGGGAAGATCCCACATGCCACAAAGCAGCTAAGCCCGTGAGCCAAAACTACTGAGCCTTCATGCCACAACTGCTGAAGCCCGGGCGCCTAGAGTCTGTGCTCCGCAACAAGAGAAGCCACCGCAATGAGAAGCCCACGCACCACAATGAAGAGTAGGCCCCGCTCCCTGCAACTAGAGGAAAGCCTGCGTGCAGCAACGAGGACCCAACACAGCCAAATAAATAAATAAATAAATAAATAAGTAAAGTATTGGTCCAGAACACCTCCTCTGGGAGGAACCAAGGCTGGTGAGTTCAAGAGGAAATGATCAGGCTTCTCCGTGGTAACTAAGGATGTGGAATTTCGGTATGGAGGCCTTTGGGGGGACTAGTGCCCTTGCTTAATGAAAGGAAGAGTCTCCTGGCTATTCCCTAGGAGCAGAGGGTTGTAGTTTTGATGGCTGCCATTGGCCTTCAGGTTCTCTACTCAACACTCTCCTAACTCAGGGTGAGGAATCACTGAGGGTGAGGATTGAAGGTGAGCAGGGGCAGCAAAGATTAGTGAAGGAAGAGACTTTTCTTGTGGCCCTGCCTAGTAGAAAGCACTGTAGTTAAGTTGAAGACCAACTATAAGCAGAACTGTCCTTGGGATATAGCCAGTTAGAGAAAGGGGGCAGAGCTGTGCTGCTAGATGAACCAAGAATGAGACTGCTTGGCAGATGGAAAGAAAAGATGGTGAACACATGGAATTGCAGGCAAAGATGAGAGCCTCCTCATCCCCCCACACACAATGTACTAGGTATGCATCAGTCTACAACCCTCACAGCCCTCCCCCACTCACTCTCCCAGTAATACACATCCCAGCTGCATGACCTAGCTGGGTGATAGCAATGCCCCCCATTCCCCATCTTCTTCAATCATTCCGTATACTTTTAAAAATTGTTTTTAATTTTTAAATTAATTTTAGACTCACAAGAAAGTTCAAAAATAATATGAGTGTTTGCATATATCCCTTACCCAGCTTCCCCAAATGTTAGCATTCTTCATAACCAGAGTGCAATAGTCAAAACCTGAAAATTAACATTGGTGCAATACTACTCACTAATTAAAGGCCTTATTTGGATTTCACCTGTTTTCCCACTAAAGTCCTCAGTGGAATGTTCCAGGATTCTATCCGTGATCTCACACCACATTTTGTTATTTTTACCTAGCCTCCTGCAATCTCTAAAACAGTTTTTTAGTTTTTCCTTGTCTTTTACGACCTTGACATGTAAGAAGAGCATTAATCAGTTATTTTAGTGTATGTCCCTCTGTCTGGTTTTGCCTGATAGTTTCTCATTATTGGACTAAGGTTATCCATTTGGGGGGCAAGAATGTCACAGAAACGAGGTTGTGCCATTCTCCATGTATCATATCTTGGGGTTCATGGTTTGATATGAATCTTATTACTGGTGCTGTTCTTGATACCTTTTGGGGCATTAGCACCCTTTGTCTTTTTACGCTTGTAAGAAAGAAATGATGTACAGTTTAACCAGGATTTATTTGAATTAAAAATTATAAAAGAATAAGAAAAAGAAGAAGAAAGTTCTAAGACTGGAAAAGTATACAGGTCAGCCCCTTGGAATAGTCCTCGGTGTATATACCAAAGATTGAGGGGTTTTGGGGTTTTTTTTTTTTTTGCGGTACGCGGGCCTCTCACCGTTGTGGCCTCTCCCGTTTTGGAGCACAGGCTCCGGACGCGCAGGCTCAGCGGCCATGGCTCACGGGCCCAGCCGCTCCGTGGCATGTGGGATCTTCCCGGACCGGGGCACGAACCAGTGTCCCCTGCATCAGCAGGCGGACTCCCAACCACTGCGCCACCAGGGAAGCCCATATACCAAAGATTGAGATTTTAATGACCAATCGGAGATATTTTTAATGTAGTCACAGGCAAATAAAACTCTTCATTGCTTAAGTATGCTAGTCTCTGTTTATCATGTCCTGGATATTCAAAAGCATACACCCTGCCCTTTCTGTTGAGAAATTACATTCAAAGGACCAGACAGCCCTCAGAATAACCAAAAACTTCTCTTTTTTTTTTTTCAATTTAGGTTAATTTCTTAAAACCACCCTCTTCTTTTAACTTTGACGAATTTTTCGCAAAGTGTATGGCTTTCATGGATTATTATCCTTCTAGTGACCGCAAAAGTAAGTACCCTCTATAGACAAAAGCCTTTGTCTCTACAATTGGTCAGTAGGGTCTTATCCAATGCCAGGGGCTCCATTACAAGTGATTGGCCTCCTCAGTACAGCTCCCAGTCCCAGCAGCACACAAAAGGGACGTCCTTCCCATTCCCCACAACCTTCCTCAGCTCCTCTACCTCTCCCTTGGCAATGACTCCTTCCCTCATCGTCCAAACATTTGCAAGTCTTCTCCATGATAAAAGAAAAAAATAAAACTTCTATGAACCCTACTTTTCCCTTCTAACCTTCACCACCAAACTTCTCAGAATAGTAATCTGTATGTCTCTGCCTTTTCTTCTATCCTCTCATTTACTTATTCACCTAATAAGCATTGATTACATGCACCTCGGAGGTGAGGGGGCATGTGTTCACCTACTTGTCAGTCTTGAGCCCCTGACATCTAGCTTCTGTCCACTTCTCCTGTCTACTGAGACTGTTTATGTCAAGGTCACTAATAACCATCAACTTACCAAACCAGCTGACCTCTCTTCAGGCCTCATACTAGGTGCTTGGCTTTAGATACTCTCTTTTTCTGGATACTACCTTCTCCTCTTTCCTTGCTTTCAAGAATATTCCTTCCTAGTTTTGCTTTTACCCCTCAAACTACCCATTTTCAGTGCCCTTTCTATTCCTTAAATGTTGATGATTTCAGGGATCTGTCCTTGACTGGTCTTCTCTACCCACCTTTTGTGGAACCATTCATCTATGCTGGATTTCCCCATGACTCCACAGGGCTGGGACTAGGGTGAGGAAAGCAGGACAATTTAGGTGATACAAAACAAACTTTTTTTTTTTAATTTTTAAATTTATTTTATTTACTTATTTTTGGCTGCGTTGGGTCTTTGTTGCTGTGCGCGGGCTTTCTCTAGTTGTGGTGAGCGGGGGCTACTCTTCGTTGCAGTGCGGGCCTCTCATTGTGGTGGCGTCTCTTGTTGTGGAGCACAGGCTCTAGGGTGCATGGGCTTCAGTAGTAGCAGCACGCAGGCTCCGTAGCTGTGGCTCACAGACTCTAGAGCGCAGGCTCAGTAGTTGTGGCACATGAGCTTAGTTGCTCTGCGGCATGTGGGATCTTCCCGGACCAGGGCTCGAACCCGTGTCCCCTGCATTGGCAGGCGGACTCTTAACCACCGCACCACCAGGGAAGCCCCAAAACAAACTTTAACACTTCATGAAGTAGACAGTCTTCTGCAAAATGGTGTGGAGGGCAAGAAGCTTTTATAGGGTAAAGAATAAAGGAAGAGACAAATAAAAAATATCTGATTGGCTGGGGTCATATAGTTAGTCTTTTTTTTTTTTTTTTTTTTTGCAGTACGCGGGCCTCTTACTGTTGTGGCCTCTCCCATTGTGGAGCACAGGCTCCGGACGCGCAGGCTCAGTGGCCATGGCTCACGGGCCCAGCCGCTCCGCGGCACGCAGGATCTTCCCGGACCGGGCCACGAACCCGTGTCCCCTGCGTCGGCAGGCGGACTCTCAACCACTGCGCCACCAGGGAAGCCCTTTATAGTTAGTCTTGTTTGGGGTGAGAAGGCCCAGAGTTGGCTTGGCATTTGGGGATTGGCTGACTAGATTATTGCATTTCTGGTTAAGAGGAGCATTTACAGGGAAACAAACGTTATCTAAGTCTTGGTTTGCTGACATGGCACCCTGGGCAGGGAACAGCTCCATCTTGGGCCTAGAAATTTATTTCAACATTGTCTAAATTCTATGCTACTTATCTTTCCCAAAAAACCATTTCTTCATCCAAACTAGAAACTTCAGAAATATCTTTGAATCATTTTTCTTTCTCATCATTTATGTGTAGGTCTTGAATATTTTGAACATCACAAATAGTAGACTGTAATTTTACAAAACTGCAGTAGGTAATGGGTTGGGAGGGACACTGAGGGGAACTGCAGGAAAATTGACCAGGAAAGGCCAAGAACCCAAAAGCTCCAAAGATGGAGAAAGTCTGGTGACACTCCTTGACTTGTATCCCATCCCAACTCCTAGATCTTAAGGATGCCTTCAATAAAGAGCTTCTTCTGGCCTTATTTTGGTCACTGCAATACTTCAGTGCAATTCTGGTGCTAATTACCTGGAGTTAGCACAGATAGGTGGAGTCCTCCATAAGACTCTCCTTATTTCAGACACCAGCTGCAAGCTCTGAGATCACCAGGCCACCTGCACTTCTGACCAACTGGCTACAGATCCAAGGGTTCCCACAGTGCTCTCAGGTTCAATAAATAATTCACTATAGTTCAATATTCACTATAACTCACAGAATTCAGGAAAGTGCTATGCTTATGATGATGGCTTTAGTGTAAAGGATACAAATGTTGTATTTATCTCTAGACACATAGGGTGAGGTCTGGGAGAGTCCCAAATATGAAGCTTCTGTATCCTCAGGACACATCACTCTCCCTGCACATCAAGGTATGATTACCAACCAGGGAAGCTCACCCAAGCTTTTGAGGGTTCAGAGATTTTAATGGCATTTAATTAAGTAGCCATGTTGATTGAATCATTGACCTTGCAATTGAACTAAATCTCCAGTCCCCATTCCCTCCTCAGAAGTCCTGGAGGTCAGGCTCTAATCACCAGGCTCAAAGCCCCAACCCTCTTATCATGTGCTTGGTCTTTCCAGATAGACCCCTATCCTGAATCATCTCATTAGCATAAATTCAGGTGTGGTCCAAAGGGCCCACAGTGAATAACAGAGACAATCCTATTAACTGGGAAATCCCAAAGATTTATAAGTTACTCTCAGGTACTAGAAACTGAAAACCAGCCAAATTCTTTATAAGTTTTGTCTCCATAACCATTACCACCTTAATGGTCTAGACCTTTACAACTCCTGCTCTGTTCCTGAGCTCTTTGCCTTTTTCCACAGTCTATTTAATGTCATTTCTTGTTAATCTCCAATATTCACATGGGGCTCCAGGCAGGCTAGAGTAACATACTGTGCTCATTCTTGACTTTAACCAACTTGGTTCCCTCTGCTAGGAATGCCCTCCTCAATCCTTCTAGGAAAAAGCTGTAAGTCATTCAAGACTGAGTAAAATCCCTAGTTCTCCTTTGAACCCTTGTCAGATTAAACCAGTTTGTCTAGGCCCCTGCTTCCTCTGAATCTCTCTGGTCTTTATAATCTTTTAGCCCATTTGGCCTCTTTTCTATTTAAATTCTCTAAAAATATTATACTTAAATGTCCATAAGTCAGTGCCTCCAGGAAAAAGTCCAAGTTTCCTAATGACTTTTTTTCCCCACACAGTGCCTAGCATGGTGTTTTAAATATACTAGGTTTTGAATATATTCCATAAAGACTTTAAAATTAAATTTTCTTCTTAATTTGTATCCCTTTCAGACTCCATTGTTATTTTTCAACTATTTTTTTCACATTATCATTATTTTATTCTCTGCTAAAAGCCTATCATCCTTTCTTTCTCCCTCATTTTTTGATTTCTTCAAGCTCATTCTTACCACCTCCTATCAGTCTATTTTAGAGTATGGAACCATCAACCATTACAGTAACGAGAACCATAGAGATAATGAAACCCCAGTGCTATTTTCCCCCTGGACAAGGAAGTAGGAGTCAACCAGGGCAGTAAAGCGACTTGTCCAGAGTCACACAGTGAGTTGGTATCAAACCTGAGATCAGAAGCCAGTGTCCTGAATCTTACTTGTGCTGCTCTTTCAACTCTGTCATCCCCTACATTCTGTCACCATTGTCCTCCATTGGCATTCCCTCATCTCTCCATTCCCATCACCTGTGGCAAGACTTTTAGGCCAAGTATGGAGGTGAAAGTCTCCTTAAGTTCTGAAGCGTGATGACAATTAGAACAGCGTTTTGAGCTACACACAACTGAATTTTGGGAAACCCGTGACTTCTGAGAACTTCTCATTGGATTTCCCTTGGCCCTGTTTGGCCACTAGGTAGCCCAGAGTGTCCTGACTGAACAGTGAAGACCACTGCCCAAGGGAATGGGGACTGGGAGATGCCTCTCTCTAGCACTGCAGAGCCAAGCTTCCCTTTCTGAGCCTGCCCCTCCTTCTGCCCTCTTAGACCTCCTGAGGCTTGTTTGCATGCTGGAGTCCGATCCTGAACTGGAGTTGTCCCTACAAAAGTATGTGATGGAAAGCATATCGAAACAGGTATTTTCACATTTTAATTTATTGGCTTTTGGTGTGTCAGGGATCTTGGACAGCTGTTAAGATCAAGAAAATCAGTAGCTTGTAAAATGTTTCATTGAAGTAAAAAGAGGTGGGGCTGACATTCTCCATGCCTAGGTGACTGAAACGTTTATTGTTCACATCAGGATACTTTTAAGAGTTAAAGGGGCATTATTCATAATTACACTGTGACAACAGGCGTAAACTAGGACTGTGTTGCCTTACACAACTGGGCAAACTGAAACTGTCCCAAGTATATAAGAACATATGGTTACCCTTTCTATAGGCCACATAGCAGAAAGACATCAAGTGAATGACACTGTTTCTCTTAAGTCACTTGAATTGGATCTTAAGCTTTGAAAGTTAATACAGATAATTAGAACTCTCAGAACTACCTCCAGCCCCCAAAGTTTTCCCTTTGCATTTGCTTAGATCTAGGTTCTCTCAAATGCATTAATCTGTGCAAATTATAACTGTTACTGAGCACTCACCATATGCCAGACACTCTACTCTTTCTTTCTTTCTTTCTTTCTTTCTTTCTTTGTTTTTATAGCCTACATATATCTGAACTACATTTATAGCCAAGTGGTTCACCGTTTTTTTTTAATATTTATTTTTTTGGTTGCACCGGGTCTTAGCTGTGGCAGGCGGGCTACTTAGTTGTGGCATGTGAACTCCTAGTTGCAGCATGCACGTGGGATCTAATTCCCTGACCAGGGATTGAACCCAGGGCCCCTGCGTTGGGAGCTCGGAGTCCTATCCACTGCACCACCAGGGAAGTCCCTCTACCCTTTCATATATTTATTCTTCACAATCCTTGGCAGATATCTTTATCCCTTATATGTGAGAAAACAGACCCAGAGGATGCCACGAACTTTGCTGAGGTTGTAAAGTAGGAAATGTGGCTAGGATTTGAACCCTGTTCTCTCTGAACCCTATGTTTTTTGCACAGGCTATACACTGCCTCTAATATATGGCTGTTTTAATTCTTAATCCCATCAAAATGCAGTTGTGCCCTAGAGGAAATCTTTGTAGGACAAGCCTGATCAGTGGGCAGCTGCCTTCACAGTGTGGGTTGAAGAGCTATCAGAATGCACCCCTCCACATTCTGCTCAATTTAGAAACACTACCTTTAGTGGCTGCAATTGTTCAACTCTTCAAGGTTTTTGAAGCTCAAGAGAGCCACTCCCTCTTCCCCTCCCTCCCTCTAAGAGATATAACACATTATGCTTCTTCAGCTGTTACCAGCTGAGAGCAAGGTCTACAGGAATGGGATATGTGAGACTCCGTGAGTCACTGTGAAAATTGTGAGTAGGAATGACGAGCACCAGCTGAAGATATAACAGCTAAGGGGGCTGAAAGGCGGCAAAAGAGAAACCTTTTACAGCTTTACCAAGGCCTGTCCCTGCACTTCAAGAACAGAGATGTGGGGACTTCCCTGGTGGCACAGTGGTTAAGAATCCACCTGCCAATGCAGGGGACATGGATTCGATCCCTGGTACGGGAAGATCCCACATGCCGCGGAGCAAGTAAGCCTGTGTACCATAACTACTGAACCTGCGCTCTAGAGCCCATGAGCCACAACTACTGAGCATGCGTGCTACAGCTACTGAAGCCCGAACGCCTAGAGCCCGTGCTCTGCAGCAAAGAGAAGCCACCACAATGAGAAACGCGTGCACTGCAGCAAAGAGTAGCCCTTGCTGCAACTAGAGAAAGCCCGAGTGCAACAATGAAAACCCAATGCAGCCAAAAATAAATAAAATAAATTTAAAAAATAAAAATAGTTTAAAAAATTAAAAGCACCCTTAAAAATTCAAGGTAAAACAAAACAGAGAGTTGTAGGCATATAATAGAAAGAAATGTTTTTTAAAACAAGAAAGAACAGAGATGTGGTTGCATTTTCCAAACCAAAACTCAGAACACATGGCCTGATAGAATAAATTTTAAATTTATTTATTTATTTATTTATTTAACATATTTAAAATTATGTATTTAATATTAATTATGGATACTTATTTAAGAAATTCATTTGGAAACTCAGAAAATTATCATATTGGTGAGTTAGAAATTATTAAATTCTCTTTTATGAAAAGCCTCAAATTACATGAAACCAGGAGTGTCTCAGCCTGCAAGACTCCCTAGACACAATTTCCTCTTTCATCCAGAAGATGTGTTTCATATAGCCAATGGAGAATTTGACACTTTTGTGCTATTTGGGGGAGAAAAAATGCAGTGATTCTCCCCCATTGGCTTGCTATGCAGTTAATTTAACAAAATTCAGGGCTGATGATATAGGCAGGGATAATTTGGGAACACCCTCCTTTCCTTTCCCTGTGCCTGTTGTGGATAGACTTAGAGAAGAGATGGGAGCTGAATGAAATATACCACCCCAAGAGGCAGGGGAATGTTATAAATGGAATGTTGGACTAGAAGTCTGTAGATTTGCATTTTTGTTTGCTACTGTTTCCCCATGTGACTTGGGAAAATTATATTATTTCTCCATCTCTCAGTTATCTAATTAGTAAAATGGGCATAATAATGCTGATTTTATTTCATCTGAGGATAAAATAGGATAGACTATGAAAATATTCTGGAAGTTACCTTACTATGAAAATGTAAGGTTGACTTACATAGCGTGCTATGCTTATTCCTACATCGTAAGGGAGCCAAAAGAAGAGCAGTCCTTTTTTTATTGTGATGGCTCATATTGGCATGAGGGAGCTAGCAGTTGGGGCAAGGGAGTGGTGTCTGGCCAAAAATGAGCAGGGGTGTAGTTTCTCATTGGAAGAGGTTTCGATAGGCCATTCCATTTCCATCTTTTTTACTTTGGGTTGCCTCCTCTGTGTTGTACCTCCCAACTTTGATAACTTCAGCTTCCCTTAGAGAATCTCAAAAGGCTAGTTCTATCCCAGTGATAATTTCGGGTGTAGGGGTGATATTGGGAGGAAAGATCCACTGCCAAGGACACATGTTAAGGAAAGCTTCCCTCTAAATTGCAGATTGATGACAAACAGCTTCGGGGTTATTTGTCTGAGCTTCGCCCAGTGACTATCGTGTTTGTGAACCTGATGTTTAAGGACCAAGACAAAGCAGAAGTCATAGGCTTAGCCATCCAGGATGCCTGCGTGCACATTAATTCTGTCCTGAAGGTCTTCCGAGGCCAAATCAACAAAGTCTTCATGTTTGACAAGGTAAATTTCCCACTTAAGGTATGGGAACCTACCAATAATTTAAGGTTAGCATTCATGTCTATGGACACGGGGGAGAGGGAGGGAATGGACACGGGGGAGAGGGAGGGAATAGACACCTTTAACGTAGAACTATCAGTCTTTATTCATAGTTATAATGACAGCTTACATGGTGGATATGGCACTCACTCTGTGCCAGGCATTGTTCTCCACACTTTACATATTTTACTCATTTCTCCTCATGACTACTCTAAGAGGTAGGTACTGTTCTTATTGTCCCCAATTTACAGATGAGGAGGTTTAGGTAGAGATGAGTATACTGAGACAAGATGAGATTAAATGGTGGACTGGGATTCAAACCCAGGTAATGTGCCTTCTTCGTCTGTGCTCTTTTTTTTTTTTTCTTTTTTCTCTTCTTTTTTTTTTTTCCTTTTTTGTGGTACGCGGGCCTCTCACTGTTGTGGTCTCTCCTGTTGCGGAGCACAGGCTCTGGACGTGCAAGCTCAGCGGCCATGGCTCACGGGACCAGCCGCTCCGCGGCATGCGGGAACTTCCCCGACCGGGGCACAAACCCGTGTCCCCTGCATCGGCAGGCGGACTCTCAACCACTGCGCCACCAGGGAAGCCCTTCGTCTGTGCTCTTAACCACTGTGTTGAACTAGCTTTCACTATACATATGTATGTCTGTAACCCAGGGTATAATGCATCTCCCAGAGATTTTAGGTCAGGTTTCTAGTAACCGTCATACCCCAGAAGCTGTAATTTCTGATAATCTCCACCTGCCATATGTACACTTCCAGTTCCCCTTTCAGTTTCTTAATCAGTTGGGGTGGGTGGGGTGTGGGTGTCACCTCTAGCTCTCAGTGTTTTCAACCTGCTCTTATTCAATTCAGAGAAAAATGATGTGATAAATTATCACAGAAGTGCTCATGAGAATTGACTCCCCATCTCAGGTGTTTCTGTATCTTAAGAGCAGGGCACTCAATTACTGCCCCACACTCATTCATTCACTAAGCATTTATTGAGCATTTCATAGCCACTGAAAGCTAGGGCTGCAAAGATGGGTGACTCACACACGTTGTCCCAGAACCAGGCAGAAAGAACAAATTCTTTGTAGAAAAAATAAACTCTGTGCTTCTGAGGGAGTGGGGCCCTCCAGCACAGTGCGCTCTAGTACTTTCTTCCATATTCATTCATGAGTATCATCAGAAAAGAGCATAGAACCTAAGAGAACAGTCTTCAGTGTCTAACAGACACTCCAGACAATTCCTGGAGAGACAGTTCCTGGGTCCAACAATTCCCAGCTGTGTGACCTTAGCAAGTCATTGAACTTCTCGGAGACTTGGTTTGTTCCTGAATAAAAATAGGGATATTATTTAAATGGGGATAGTATTTGCCTCAAATGATTGTTGCAAGTTTTAAAAAATATATGTGTGAAGCGCTTGTTGCAATGCCTAGTTCACGTCAGCACTCAGCAGATGAGAGATGCTAGTGTCACTGCCAGCGTGAGACCTTCCCAAGCCACTGGACAGAATTTCCAGGCAAAGCAGACCCACCAGTGGCCCCAGAGGGGCTGTCCTCTAGTCTCTTGACAGACCTGGATTCAGGGCTCCCCTCGCACATCACAAGAGAACCCAGCGCCAATTAGGATTTGATTCTTGGTCAGCTTCTTTTTGGAGAGGGTTGAAGAAATTGAGGCATTTTACTGTTCTTTTGCATTTTATCAGGATATAACATACATAGACTCAAATTTTTAACTCATTGGGCTTAAGATTCATTATGTCCTTTTCTTACAGAAAACAGCATCTGAGATCATTTTTTAAGGGACTGGTAGTAAAGTTTTAGAGTTTCTGCTTGAAAGAGTTAACTTTTTGTGAGAAAAACCACTCCCAGCTTAAGCCTTTATCCTTAAGAAAAATGAATAATAATATCTGAAAAGAACTTTAGAGTTTATAAGGTATATGTGTATATATGTGTGAATATGTATATATAATATATTAATATTTTCAGTAGCCTAACCAACCTCAGCAAGACTAGGTTATACCCATTTTCAGATTCATAAACTGAAGTTCATAGAGTGTAATTGACTTGTCCAAGTTTCTACACTTGGGAAGTGGCCTGAGAACACAGATTTCTTGATTCCAGAGCTGGTACCTTTTGCTCTGTGCTGCTTCTTGGCCTTAAACTTAGTACCTTGCAGCCCAAGACCTTGGCCACAGGAGAGAGTAGAGGAGGGTGCACACAAATAGCTCAGTACAACCCACTATCTCTGGAGCAAAAACAAGCCCCTCTCAGGCTCAAGCCCTACTGTTGATGATGCACTAGAAGTTACATGGAGTTTACTAAAAATAAAATGGGTGTGAGAGAAATCATGATGACATTTGTTTCAGAGAGTGAAAATTGCTGCCCACCCTCCACTGGGCCTTCTAGCTGGTCCAGTTTAAAGCTGACTGTCCACCAGTTGTGTTTGCTGATTCTCTCCCTCACAGGGCTGCTCCTTTCTCTGTGTCTTTGGTTTTCCCGGGGAAAAGGCACCTGATGAGGTCAGTCATGCCTTGGAAAGTGCTGTGGATATATTTGACTTCTGCTCTCACGTCCACAAGATCCAGTGAGTGTTTCCAGACCCTGATTCCGTCTGGTCCCTGACCCTGTTGTAGGATATGGGGAGATAGGACAAGTGTCAGGGAAGAGGAAGGCAGGAGAAGGCTGTTCTTGCCTGGGTGCCCTTATGTCTGCATTCATTACTCATCTAATGTACAGGTAGGGTGAGCAAACCCAGCCCTGACGCAGTCAGATGGGGGATGGTCAAGGCCAGGTGGAGAAAGGATACTCCTAAAAAGTCCAAATGTACCAGAGAGAGTCGAACTGAGTTGTCTCTCTCTATTCTGGCTTACTTTCTGGTAGAGGTCACACTCCCAACTATGTTGGAGACCTGAGTTGATTTTTTTTTTTTTTTTTTTTTTTGCGGTATGTGGGCCTCTCACTGTTGTGGCCTCTCCCGTTGCGGAGCACAGGCTCCGGACACACAGGCCCAGCGGCCATGGCTCACGGGCCCAGCCGCTCTGCAGCATGTGAGATCCTCCCAGACCGGGGCACGAACCCATGTCCCCTGCATTGGCAGGCGGACTCTCAACCACTGCGCCACCAGGGAAGCCCCTGAGTTGATTTTTAATAACTAGGAGATAAAGTAAGTCCTTGGGTTGGAAATTTATATATTGATCTGGCCTCAAGATGATCCACTGAGTAAAACTGTCAAGATAACGTTTACCATCCTCAACCCCGGCTGTCCAAGAGCCCAGTGCCCTCAGGCTCCCCCAGACTGAGCACCCCAGTGACCCTACTTGCAGCCCACTCTGGTCTACTCTAACAGGTACCACCCCTTGCCCTAAATATTCCACCTTCTCAGCCTCTAGTCATCTGTGTGCATTAGCAAAGTTAGCTTTTGATGCCACACACTGAGTTACTTCCTTTCAAAACAATGACCTTGTTCTTTCTAGCAATCACAAAAGATAGTTAAAATTGTTACTCAAAGTCATTCTATATTGAAAGTCCATTTGGGGTGATGAGCTTATTTTACAGAAAAATAGATCAGATGAATACTTAAAAGTAGCAGAAAAGTGAACTGAGTTATCTCTTCTAAGAACTCAGTTCTCTGTCACAAACTGCCCCTCCTTTACATCTCCAGGCCATGTACAATTGCCCTAACCTAACTACAAAGGGAAGAGAGTTATTTCTTGAAAATCCTTTCCCACCCCTCCCCCATCCCATTCATCACCTTGTCCCCACCCTCCCTGCCTTCTCTGTGCTCACTGTCTTTTTCTCTTTCCTCACAACTCTCTTTCTGCCTGGAGCCAGCACTGTTTCCATAGGCGTGGCCAGCGGGATTGTCTTCTGCGGAATCGTTGGACACTCTGTGAGGCACGAGTACACAGGTGTGCTGGGCTCACTTATCTCCATCTTCCTTTCAGCAAACACTGTGCCTTGCCACTGGGCTTGGTGGGAGGAAGGACAAAAATAAGTGAGACGTGGGCCCTGCGTTCAGAAAGTTTGCAGTCTTCCAGATGGAACCAAGCCATATAGCTTTGCCCCTGGACAGCTCAATGATTGTAAATATGCACTTCTGGGGCTATGATTGAGTATAAGAAATATGCAGTCATTGGAGGGGAGCCATGGGGGGCCTTAAGCTCGTGGGACGATGGGCCTTTATGTTAATTTTCTGTTCACATTAAACAGTTACTCCTCTTAATTCCTGGGATAGGTTAGGACTGCTTTTTTTTTAAAATTTATTTATTTTTGGCTGCTTTGGGTCTTCGTTGCTGCGCACGGACTTTCTCTAGTTACGGCGAGCGGGGGCTACTCTTTGTTGCGGTGTGCGGGCTTCTCATTGCGGTGGCTTCTCTTGTTGCGGAGCACGGGCTCTAGGTGTGCAGGCTCAGTAGTTCTGGCGCACGGGCTTTGTTGCTCCGTGGCATGTGGGATCTACCTGGACCAGGGCTCGAACCCCTGTCCCCTGAATTGGCAGGGGGATTCTTAACCACTGCGCCACCAGGGAAGCCCCAGGACTGCTTCTTAAAAATTATGAATATTGGCATTACTGATAAATAGTACTAATCTCAAAAGGAAATAGTAAGTAGGTGTTATCTTAAGATTTCACTGCTTTTTCCTCTTCAATCCTATTACGGTTTTAAATGTTCAGAAATAATACATCTAAAATACTGAATACATATAAAACTGAAATAGTTATGTCTGGAATGATACGACATCTGAGATTTTCTTCAGAATAATACAGGGTGGAGAGTGGATGGGAATGGGGATGGAGCGGGATTGGCCACGGGTTAATGGTTTTGGGGACTGGGTGATGGGTATATAGATTGATGATACCATGCTTTATTGTATGGTCAAATTTCCCCATAATAAACTGTTTTTAAAAAATGAATATCTTACTCAGGAATATTCAAGTTTATGTCAAAGTGCAACATTTAATACCTAATTAGTAGTAGTATTAACTGAGGGCTTACTAGCAGCCCGGCACTTCTCGAAGTTCTTTATGTGTATTAACTCATTAATCTTCATAAACTACCCTCTGAGAGAGGTACTATTATCAACCCCATTTTACAGATTAGAAAACTGAGGCATGGAAGAGTTCAAGTATTTTGCCCAAGTAATTTACATATAGTAGTTAGAGGTAGAGCTGAGATCCAAACCTGCATAACCTGCTTTCAGACTCTGTGCACTACAGTATATTACCTCTTACAATATCCCCTAAACCAGTTCTACACACACACTCCTTCCAGCCCCATTTACTCACTCTTAAAAAATTAAATGAAGGCTCATACACAGGAACATGCAGAACCAATTGGAGATCACTGTTCCAGGCACAAGCTTCTGCTTATCTCTCTTGTAGCAGAAGACCAAGTATACCTCATCTGAGGGCCCTCAGGCCCTGTCCACCATCCCACTTAACAAAATCCTCTCCATATTCAGGGTCCAGCTATCCCTGAGCAGATCATCCCCTTAGCCTCCCAGGTGGCTAAATGAGTTAACTCCTTATATATTTTTAAATAGCCATTGGCTGAATGTGGGTAGTTGAAGGTGAGATTGCTGTGTCATCCATGAGAGGCAAAGGGAGTAAAGGGTAACAATGCCGTTTGGGGACAGTATGCCTCAGATTACACTCAGTTCAATGGCTGTTTTCTCCCAGCTCTTTGCCTTTCTCTCTCCTTATTATAGTCATTGGTCAAAAAGTCAACATAGCTGCCAGGATGATGATGTACTACCCAGGAATCGTGACCTGTGACTCCGTCACCTACAATGGCAGCAACCTACCAGCCTACTTTTTTAAAGAGCTTCCAAAGAAAGTCATGAAAGGTGTTGCAGATTCTGGACCAGTGTATCAGTGTTTGGGCCTTAATGAGAAAGTGTGAGTGTGGGGCATTGATCTTGCAGTACTTTTTAGTAAAGAAGTGGGACAAGTATGATAGCAAAATGACAGGTCACCCATTTCAGATTCAAAGCCAGCTCATGAAATTAAAATCTATTCCTTCCCAGACCAAGGCCCAGATTTCAAATTCCTTCATCTTCCTCCATCCTGCTGATACTATAGCACGGTGGAAGATCCCATTGTACCCTCAGTTCTGAGACTATGAGGGTAATTCTTCAAAGGTTGTGTAAAGAGAACAGAGAATCCCCTCATTCGAGTTTCTATTTGGACCCACATGGACCCAATCACCAACCATTAACTATTGATCATGTCAATTGTGTGTCCAGGCATTGACAGGGATTGCTCCTCCTCTAAGTGTTTAGTGAAATACATTCCCTCAAAGCCCAACTTGCTCTCGCATTGGGGCTTAAAACCCCTCAGTATCTTCCAATCATTTTCATGATAATTTTCAAATTCCTTGCAATGACATACAAAGTAACCACCTGCCTTTCCTACCTCATCTCCTCCTGTGCCCTTTCCTCTGGGTGGGGTGCCAGGGGGGGTTCTAAGGGGATTATCTTCCCTTTCACTCATTCCATCCCCAGTCTCCTAGGAAAACCACAGTCAGTATTTTTTTTTAACATCTTTATTGGAGTATAATTGCTTTACAATGTTGTGTTAGTTTCTGCTGTATAACATAGTGAATCAGTTATATGTATACATATATCCCCATATTGCCCTCCCTCTTGCGTCTCCCTCCCACCCTCCCTATCCCACCCCTCTAGGTGGTCACAAAGCACTGAGCCGATCTCCCTGTACTATGTGGCTGCTTCCCAGTAGCTCTCTATTTTACATTTGGTAGTGTATACATGTCAATGCTACTCTCTCACTTCATCCCAGCTTACCCTTCCCCCTCCCCGTCTCCTCAAGTCCATTCTCTACCTCTGCGTCTTCATTGCTGTCCTGCCCCTAGGTTCTTCAGAGCCATTTTCTTTTTTTTTTTTTTAGATTCCATATGAAATTTGTAGTGAGGTGGGTGGACCTAGAGTCTGTCATACAGAGTTAAGTAAGTCAGAAAGAGAAAAACAAATACCGTATGCTAACACAGTCAGTTTTTGAAATCCAGCTCAAGGATCTCCTCCTCTCTGAAGCTGCCTTTGGAAGCTACCCAGCCCCAGCTCAGACAGTTTAGCTGTTTCCTCCTCTGTGTAACTCTATAGCACATTAGAACATTCATTACGCTCATCACAATCACAGACTCGATGTGCCTTTTCACCTACTACACTGGGAACTTTTTGAGGATAGTGATTATTTCTTGTTCATTCTTATATCCCCAATGCTTGGTAGGCATCAGTAATGATGAATAAATGAATGAACAGCATGGAAAGCTCTATATGGAAGTGCTTGGTGGATGGAAAGTGAAAAGGTATTATTCTTTATACTAGCAAGCTAGAATCTAGGTCTTAAAGGGTCAGATGACAGAATCGGGGCTATAATTGGTTCAAGGAGTCTTTATTATTCATCTTTGTATTCCCAGGGCTCAGCACTGTTCTTGGCATGTGTAGATCATCAATAAAATGCTGTTCGAATAAATGAATGAATAATAATTTTTGTGAGCCCTTATTAAATATTAGGCACTTTACCTCAATATCAACTATATGAGGTAGAAACAAACTATTATTAACCCTATTATATAAATTTAAAAACTGAGACTCTGAGATGTTAAATGACTTGTCCATAGTCATAAATCTAGTAAATAATTGAGCCAAGGTTCAAAATGCCACAATAATGCTGCATTATAGTCAACCACAAAACCTCAGTTGTATACAACAGTAAATTTTTATTTATCTCATGAATATGTGGGGTTCAGCTGATCTTGGCAGATTTGGATGATCTTTCCTAGACATGCCTGGGGTTCAACAGGTTGTTGGCTGATCCAGGATGACCTCAGGTGGAATAACTGGGAATTTTGGCTGACATAACTGGGACAGTTTGACTCTATGTGTCTCATCTTATATTGGGCTAACCCAGGCATGTAGTCATGGCAATATCAGAAGATCAAGATAGAGCAAGCATTTTTCAAGCCTCTATGTCATGTTTGCTAACATCCCATTGGCCAAAACATTCACAAGTCTGAGCCCAGGGTGGGAGGACACTGCAAAGGTACAGTACATAGCAAAGGACATAGATACAAGTAAGGATGAAGACGTGGCACCATTTATACAGTCAGTCTACCACAGAAACTCTCTACTGTTTCTGAAACTACCAGGACTATCGGATCCCAAAGTCTGCCCCCTTTATGGTTTCTCTGTACCATCTCTGCAAATAAGAGACTATAGAAATACACATACAAATATGAACAGGGCCTGGTTCCTGTCCTGAAATCTAATGGGGAAGACAACATACACAAAATTAGGTGTATATTACCTAGGAAACTTTGGTATGAGCTATAACAGAGGCATAACAAGGTAGTATAATAGTATAAACAAGGGAATGAGCCATTTGTCTAAAAAGGCCCCTTCAAGAGATGATATTATGCAGTGGGCAAACATATGCCCCTAGCCTAGTTTTAGATACTGACTCTGTCACTATCCTCTGTCACCACTAGCCATGGGATCTTGTTCAAGTTAAATTCTCTGTACCTCAATTTTCTAATTTGTAAAATGGACATAATAATAATACCTTCTTAATAAGGTTTTTGTCAGGAGTAAAGAAAATGGTACATGTACAGCACTTGAAACTGCCAGGCACATAGCATGTGCTCCACAAAGGTGAACTGTCATTGTTTGAGCAATTGGTAGAATCTTTCCATGCTGTGAGACAGTATAACACATCTAACTGTATTGGGTCCCATACTGGGTGTCTGGTTTCCCTAGAAAAGGGTCAGTTCTACCAATGCAGACTCAACAAGCATTTTTTGAACAACGTACCAGGTGCTGTGGTAAAGGCAGCTACATAAGTTGTTTGGAGACTCTATTACCAGGTAAGAACTTCTCCTTTCCCTTCCTCTTGGCATCTGCACCCCTTGATAGACCCCTTGATAACAGGGGATAGATTCCTGTTAGAGACTGAAAAGGAGGCTTTCTGGGAACTAAGAACTAGTCCCTCTGGCTCTCAGTATTTCCCTGTTTTGATGCTAACATCTTTTCTTTTCTTCTCTTCAGCATGTTTGGGATGGCATACCTCATCTGCAACAGAAATGAGGGTTACCCTTTGCTAGGTAGGTAGTAAGCCTTGATTTTTAAACCTCTTTATTGAACTATAAAAAGACATACAGAGAAGTACACCAATGATAAGTCTTCAGCTTAATGAATTATCACAAAATGAATGTATAATCACCATCCAGGCCAAGAAATAGAAAAATAACAGTACTCTGGAAACCCTCACATACTTTATCCCTCTCCCTTTACCCAAAGATTTCTAACACCCTAAATTACTTAGGCCTGTTCTTAAAATTTATATGAATGAAATCATATATTGTGTAATTACATAAGCCTTCTTTTAATCAACATTACATTATGAAATTCATCCATATTGTTGGATGTAGCTATAATTCATTCATTTTCATTGCTGTAGTACAGTTGGCCCTCTGTATCTGCAGGGTGTGCATCCATGGATTCAAGCAACCACAAATCAAAACAAAAAATTTTTTTTAATTCCAGAAAATTCCCAAAAGCAAAACTTGAATTTGCTGCACACCGGCAACTATTTACATAGCATTTACATTGTATTTACTATTATAATCAACCTAGAGATGAGATAAAGTATACAGGAGGATGTGTTTAGGTTATATGCAAATACTACACCATTTTATATAAGGGACTTGAGCATCCGCAGATTTTGATATCCCCGGGGGTCCTGGAACCAATCTCCTGTGGATACAGAGGGATGACTATATTCCCTTTTATAAATATATAACAATGTATTCATTCTGCTTTTGTACAACATTTGAGTTGTTTACAGTTTGGGTTCTTATGAATAATACTGCCATAAAGATTTTTGTACAAGTCTTATGGTGAACATATGTATGCATTTCTGCTGTTGAGTATATATATATAGGAGTGATACTGTTGGGGCAAAGGGTACAATTTTGGTACATAGTTTTCTCAGTCTTTATAATTTTAATAATTCTGTTGGGTTTATAGTGGTATCTCACCATGGTTTCCATCTGTATTTCCCTGATGTGCTTGAGTGCCTTTTCCAAATATTTATTGGCCATTTGGAAATCATCTTTTATAAAGTGTCTGTAGAAATCTTTTGTCTATTTTTCAATTGGATTGTATTTTTTTATAGTTCTGTTGGAATTATTTATATATTATGAAAATGGGTCCATTTGTTTTTACTGTATGTAACTTTTCCCATTCTCTGCTTGCCTTTTTACTCTATTAGTGATGTATTTAATGAACACAAATTTTATTTTTTTTTTAGTTTCTGCTTTATAACAAAGTGAATCAGTCATACATATACATCTGTTCCCAAATCCCTTTCCTCTTGCGTCTCCCTCCCTCCCACCCTCCCTATCCCACCCCTCCAGGCGGTCACAAAGCACCGAGCTGATCTCCCTGTGCTATGCGGCTGCTTCCCACTAGCTATCTATTTTATGTTTGGTAGTGTATATATGTCCATGCCACTCTCACACTTTGTCACAGCTTACCCTTCCCCCTCCCCATATCCTCAAGTCCATTCTCTAGTAGGTCTGTGTCTCTATTCCCGTCTCACCCCTAGGTTCTTCATGACATTTTTTTTCTATATTCCATATATATGTGTTAGCATACGGTATTTGTCTTTCTCTTTCTGACTTACTTCACTCTGTATGACAGACTCTAGGTCCATCCACCTCACTACAAATAACTCAATTTCGTTTCTTTTTATGGCTGAGTAATACTCCATTGTATATATGTGCCACACCTTCTTTATCCATTCATCTGATGATGGACACTTAGGTTGTTTCCATGTCCTGGCTATTGTACATAGAGCTGCAATGAACATTCTGGTACATGACTCTTTTTGAATTATGGTTTTCTCAGGGTATATGCTCAGTAGTGGGATTGCTGGGTCGTATGGTAGTTCTATTTGTAGTTTTGTAAGGAACCTCCATACTGTTCTCCATAGTGGCTGTACCAATTCACATACCCACCAGCAGTGCAAGAGTGTTCCCTTTTCTCCACACCCCATCCAGCATTTATTGTTTCTAGATTTTTTGATGATGGCCATTCTGACTGGTGTGAGATGATATCTCATTGTAGTTTTGATTTGCATTTCTCTAATCATTAATGATGTTGAGCATTCTTTCATGTTTTTGTTGGCAATCTGTATATCTTCTTTGGAGAAATGTCTATTGAGGTCTCCTGCCCATTTTTGGATTGGGTTGTTTGTTTTTTTGTTATTGAGCTGCATGAGCTGCTTATAAATTTTGGAGATTAATCATTTGTCAGTTGCTTCATTTGCAAATATTTTCTCCCATTCTGAGGGTTGTCTTTTGGTCTTGTTTATGGTTTCCTTTGCTGTGCAAAAGCTTTGTAGTTTCATTAGGTCCCTTTTGTTTATTTTTGTTTTTATTTCCATTTCTCTAGGAGGTGGGTCAAAAAGAATCTTGCTGTGATTTATGTCATAGAGTATTCTGTCTGTGTTTTCCTCTAAGAGTGTGATAGTTTCTGGCCTTATATTTAGGACTTTAATCCATTTTGAGCTTATTTTTGTGTATGGTGTTAGGGAGTGTTCTAATCTCATACTTTTACATGTACCTGTCCAGTTTTCCCAGCACCACTTATGAAGAGGCTGTCCTTTCTCCACTGTACATTCCTGCCTCCTTTATCAAAGATAAGGTGACCATATGTGTGTGGGTTTATCTCTGGTCTTTCTATTCTGTTCCATTGATCTATATTTCTGTTTTTGTGCCAGTACCATACTGTCTTGATTACTGTAGCTTTGCAGTATAGTCTGAAGTCAGGGAGCCTGATTCCTCCAGCTCCATTTTTTGTTCTCAAGATTGCTTTGGCTATTCGGGGTCTTTTGTGTTTCCATACAAATTGTGAAATTTTTTGTTCTAGTTCTGTGAAAAATGCCAGTGGTAGTTTGATAGGGATTGCATTGAATCTGTAGATTGCTTTGGGTAGTAGAGTCATTTTCACAATGTTGATTCTTCCAATCCAAGAACATGGTACATCTCTCCATCTATTTGTATCATCTTTAATTTCTTTCATCAGTGTCTTATAATTTTCTGCATACAGGTCTTTTGTCTCCTTAGGTAGGTTTATTCCTAGATATTTTATTCTTTTTGTTGCAATGGTAAATGGGAGTGTTTCCTTGATTTCACTTTCAGATTTTTCATCATTAGTATATAGGAATGCCAGAGATTTCTGTGCATTAATTTTGTATCCTGCAACTTTACCAAATTCATTGATTAGCTCTAGTAGTTTTCTAGTAGCATCTTTAGGATTCTCTATGTATAGTATCATGTCATCTGCAAACAGTGACAGCTTTACTTCTTCTTTTCCGATTTGGATTCCTTTTATTTCCTTTTCTTCTCTGATTGCCATGGCTGAAACTTCCAAAACTATGGTGAATAACAGTGGTAAGAGTGAGCAACCTGTCTTTTTCCAGATCTTAGTGGAAATGCTTTCAGTTTTTCACCATTGAGGATGATGTTGGTTGTGGGTTTGTCATATATAAAACCTTTATTATATTGAGGAAAGTTCCTTCTATGCCTACTTTCTGCAGGATTTTTATCATCAATGGGTGTTGAAGTTTGTTGAAAGCTTTCTCTGCATCTATTGAGATGATCATATGGTTTTTCTCCTTCAATTTGTTAATATGGTGTATCACGTTGATTGATTTGCGTATATTGAAGAATCCTTGCATTCCTGGAATAAACCCTACTTAGTCATGGTGTATGATCCTTTTAATGTGCTGTTGGATTCTGTTTGCTAGTATTTTGTTGAGGATTTTTGCATCTATGTTCATCAGTGATATTGGCCTGTAGTGTTCTTTCTTTGTGACATCCTTGTCTGGTTTTGGTATCAGGATGATGGTGGCCTCGTAGAATGAGTTTGGGAGTGTTCCTCTCTCTCCTATATTTTGGAAGAGTCTGAGAAGGATAGGTGTTAGCTCTTCTCTAAATATTTGATAGAATTCGCCTGTAAAGCCATCTGGTCCTGGGCTTTTGTTTCTTAGAAGAATTTTACTCACAGTTTCAATTTCGGTGCTTGTGATTGGTCTGTTCATATTTTCTATTTCTTCCTGATTCAGTCTTGGCAGGTTGTGCATTTCTAAGAATTTGTCCATTTCTTCCAGGTTGTCCATTTTATTGGCATAGAGTTGCTTGTAGTAATCTCTCATGGTGTTTTGTATTTCTGCAGTGTCAGTTGTTACTTCTCCTTTTTCATTTCTAATTCTATTGATTTGAGTCTTCTCCCTTTTTTTCTTGATGAGTCTGGCTAATGGTTTCTCAATTTTGTTTATCTTCTCAAAGAAACAGCTTTTAGTTTTATTGATCTTTGCTATCGTTTCCTTCATTTATTTTTCATGTATTTCTGATCTGATCTTTATGATTTCTTTCCTTCTGCTAACTTTGGGGTTTCCTTGTTCTTCTTTCTCTAATTGCTTTAGGTGCAAGTTTGGTTGTTTATTCGAGATGTTTCCTGTTTCTTAAGGTGGGATTGTATTGCTATAAACTTCCCCCTTAGAACTGCTTTTGCTGCGTCCCATAGGTTTTGGGTCATCGTGTCTCCATTGTCATTTGCTTCTAGGTATTTTTTAATTTCCTCTTTGATTTCTTCAGTGATCACTTCGTTATTGAGTAGTGTATTGTTTAGCCTCCATGTGTTTGTACTTTTTACAGATCTTTTCCTGTAATTGATGTCTAGTCTCATAGCATTGTGGTCGGAAAAGATACTTGATACAATTTCAATATTCTTAAATTTACCAAGGCTTGATTTGTGACCCAAGATATGATCTATCCTGGAGAATGTTCCATGAGCACTTGAGAAAAATGTGTATTCTGTTGTTTTTGGATGGAATGTCCTATAAATATCAATTAAGTCCATCTTGTTTAATGTATCATTTAAAGCTCGTGTTTCCTTATTTATTTTCATTTTGGATGATCTGTCCATTGGTGAAAGTTGGGTGTTAAAGTCTCCTACTATGATTGTGTTACTGTTGATTTCCCGTTTTATGGCTGTTAGTATTTACCTTATGTATTGAGGTGCTTCTATGTTGGGTGCATAAATATTTACAATTTTTATATCTTCTTCTTGGATCGATCCCTTTATCGTTATGTAGTGTCCTTCTTTGTCTCTTCTAATAGTCTTTATTTTAAAGTCTATTTTGTCTGATATAAGAATTGCTACTCCAGCTTTCTTTTGATTTCCATTTGCATGCAATATCTTTTTCCATCCCCTTACTTTCAATCTGTATGTGTCTCTAGGTCTGAAGTGGGTCTCTTGTAGATAGCATATATATGGGTCTTGTATTTGTATCCATTCAGCCACTCTGTGTCTTTTGGTGGGAGCATTTAGTCCATTTACATTTAAGGTAATTATTGATATGTATGTTCCTATTCCCATTTCCTTAATTGCTTTGGGTTCGTTATTGTAGGTATATTCCTTCTGCTGTGTTTCTTGCCTAGAGAAGTTCCTTTAGCATTTGTTGTAAAGCTGGTTTGGTGGTGCTGAACTCTCTCAGCTTTTGCTTGTCTGTAAAGGTTTTAATTTCTCCATCAAATCTGAATGAGATCCTTGCTGGGTAGAGTAATCTTGGTTGCAGGCTTCTCTCCTTCATCACTTTAATTATGTCCTGCCACTCCCTTCTGGCTTGTAGAGTTTCTGCTGAGAGATCAGCTGTTAACCTGATGGGGATTCCCTTGTGTGTTATTTGTTGTTTTTCCCTTGCTGCTTTTAATATGATTTCTTTGTGTTTAATTTTTGACAGTTTGATTAATATGTGTCTTGGCGTATTTCTCCTTGGATTTATTCTGTATGGGACTCTCTGTGCCTCCTGCACTTGATTAACTATTTCCTTTCCCATATTAGGGAAGTTTTCAACTATAATCTCTTCAAATATTTTCTCAGTCCCTTTCTTTTTCTCTTCTTCTTCTGGAACCCCTATAATTCGAATGTTGGTGCGTTTAATGTTGTCCCAGAGGTCTCTGAGACTGTCCTCTGTTCTTTTCATTCTTTTTTCTTTATTTTGCTCTGCATCAGTTATTTCCACTATTTTATCTTCCACCTCACTTATCTGTTCTTCTGCCTCAGTTATTCTGCTATTGATCCCATCTAGAGTATTTTTCATTTCATTTATTGTGTTTTTAATCAATGCTTGATTCATCTTTAGTTCTTCTAGGTCCTTGTTAACTGTTTCTTGCATTTTGTCTATTCTATTTCCAAGATTTTGGATCTTGGAAATAGAATCTTGGATCAGCTTTACTATTATTATTCTGAATTCTTTTTCAGGTAGACTGCCTATTACCTCTTCTTTTGTTAGGTCTGGTAGGTTTTTATCTTGCTCCTTCACCTGCTGTGTGTTTTTCTGCCTTCTCATTTTGCTTATGTTACTGTGTTTGGGGTCTCCTTTTTGCAGGGTGCAGATTCGTAGTTCCTGTTGTTTTTGGTGTCTGTCCCCCGTGGCTAAGGTTGTTTCAGTAGGTTGTGTAGGCTTCCTGGTGGGGGGGACTAATGCCTGTGTTCTGGTGGTTGAGGCTCGATCTTGTCTTTCTGGTGGACAGGTCCACGTCTGGTGGTGTGTTTTGGGGTGCCTGTGGCCTTATTATGTTTTTAAGTTGCCTCTCTGCTAATGGGTGGGGTTGTGTTCCTGCCTTGCTAGTTGCTTGGCATAGGGTGACCAGCACTGTAGCTTGCTGGTCGTTGACTGAAGCTGGGTGCTGGTGTTGAGATGGAGATCTCTGGGAGATTTTCGCTGCTTGATATTATGTGGAGCTGGGAGGTCTCTTGTGGACCCGTGTCTTGAAGTTGGCTCTCCCACTTCAGAGGCACAGCACTGACTCCTGGCTGCAGCACCAAGAGCCTTTCATCCACACATTCACAAAAAGAGAGCAGGGGGAAAAATCAAAAATCTTGCTCTCCAAGTCCACCTCCTCAATTTGGGATAATTCATTGTAAAAAGAGGAAAAGGGCGAGAAGTCTGAAATCTTGCTCTCTAAGTCCACCTCCTTAATTTGGGATAATTCGTTGTAAAAAGAGGAAAAGGGGGGAAAGTCTTAAATCTTGTCCTCAAAGTCCACTTCCTCAATTTAGGATGATTCTCTGTCCATTTATGCACTCCACAGACGCAGGGCACATCAAATGGGCCGTGGAGCTTTAATCCGCTGCCTCCGGGGCTGCACAGAGAGATTTCCCTGTCTCTGCTCTCACAGCTCCCGGGTCTCAGCCTTGGACCTGGCCCCGCCTCTGCGCGTAGGTCGCTGGAGGGCGTCAGTTCTTCGCTCAGGCAGGACGGGTTTAAAGGAGCCGCTGATTCGGGGCCTCTGGCTCACTCAGGCAGAGGGGAGGGAGGGGCGCGCAGTGTCTCACTCAGGCAGAGGGGAGGGAGGGGCGCGCAGTGGCTCACTCAGGCAGAGGGGAGGGAGGGGCGCGCAGTGGCTCACTCAGGCAGAGGGGAGGGAGGGGCGCGCAGTGTGGGGCGGGCCTGCGGCGGCAGAGGCCGGCGTGACGTTGCAGCAGCCCGAGGCGCTCCGTGCGCTTTCCCGGGAAAGTCGTCCCCGGGTCCCGGGACCCCGGCAGTGGCGGGGTGCACAGGCCCCCCGGAAGGCGGGGCGGACAGTGACCCGCGCTCGCACACAGGCCCCGCGGCGGCGGCGGCGGCAGCAGCAGCCCCAGCGTCCCACGCCCGTCTCCGAGGTCCGCGCCTGTCTCCGGCGCTTCCCCAAGCAGCCCTCTTAATGCCCTCTCCTCGCGCACCAGGAAACAAGAGGGAAAAAAGTCTCTTGACTCTTCGGCAGCTCCAGACCCTTTCCCCGGACTCCCTCCGGGCTAGCCGTGGTGCACTAACCCCTTCAGGCTCTCTTCCTGCCGCCAGCCCCAGTCCTCTCCCTGCGCTCCGACTGAAAGCCGATACCCGAGCCTCAGCTCCCAGCCCCGCCCGCCCCGGCGGCCAAAGCCTCTCGGGCTGGTGTGTGCCTGAGGGCACCGATACTCTGTGCCGGAATCTCTCCGCTTTGCCCTCCACACCCCTGTTGCTGTGCTCTCCTCCGCTACTCCGAAGCTTTCCCCCTCCGCCACCTGCAGTCTCCGCCCGCGAAGGGGCTTGTAGTGTGTGGAAACCTTTCCTCCTTCACGGCTCCCTCCCACTGGTGCAGGTCCCGTCCCTATCCTATTGTCTCTGTTTATTCTTTTTTTCTTTTGCCCTACCCAGGTATGTGGGGAGTTTCTTGCCTTTTGGGGGGTCTGAGGTCTTCTGTCAGCGTTCAGTAGGTGTTCTGTAGGAGTTGTTCCACGTGTAGATGAATTTCTGATGTATCTGTGGGGAGGAAGGTGATCTCCGCGTCTTACTCTTCCGCCATCTTCCTCCGGGCCGGAGCTCCTTTAAGCAGCACTCTTAATCCTCTCTCCTGGCGCACCAGGAAACAAAGAGGGAAGAAAAAGTCTCTTACCTCTTCGGCAGGTCCAGACTTTTCCCCAGACTCCCTCCCGGCTAGCCGTGGCGCTCTAACCCCTTCAGGCTGTGTTCACGCCCCCAGTCCTCTCCCTGCGCTCTGACCGAAGCCCGAGCCTCAGCTCCCAGCCCCGCCCGCCCCGGCGGGTGAGCAGACAAGCCTCTCGGGCTGGTGAGTGCCGGTCGGCACCATCGATCCCCTGTGCGGGAATCTCTCCGCTTTGCCCTCCGCACCCCTGTTGCTGCGCTCTCCTCCTCAGCTCCAAAGCTTTTCCCCGCCTCCACCCGCAGTCTCCGCCTGCGAAGGGGCTTCTAGTGTGTGGAAACCTTTCCTCCTTCACAGCTCCCTCCGACTGGTGCAGGTCCCGTCCCTATCCTTTTGTCTCTGTTTATTCTTTTTTCTTTTGCCCTACCCAGGTACGTGGGGACTTTCTTGCCTTTTGGGGGGTCTGAGGTCTTCTGCCAGCGTTCAGTAGGTGTTCTGTAGGAGTTGTTCCACGTGTAGCTGTATTTCTGGTGTATCTGTGGAGAGGAAGGTGATCTGCGTGTCTTACTCTTCCGCCATCTTCCTGCTCTCTCAAAATGTTTAACTTCTAAGCTTCAGTTTTCTGGTAGTGTTGGAGGGGCTTCTGCAGCGGCGGGGGTGGCTGTGCCTCACCGTAAGGACAAGGACACTGGCAGCAGAAGTTCTGGGAAGTACTCCTTGGCGTGAGCCCTCCCAGATTCTGCCATTAGCTCCACCAAAGAGCCCGGCTAGGAAATTGAATTTTTTTATCACTGTTAATACTTATAGTAGCCCTGAGATAAGTATAATTTCTCATTTACAAAGAGCAAGTTTCCGTCACAGAATCGGAAATAAAAAATTTTTATCCATATTGTTCAACATGGGAACCCTAACTTTAATAAGTTGATTTCCTAATGTAATAATCTATAGTTACTTCTAGTGTGTTACAGAAAAAGGAAAAGAAAACAAGCATTAGGGTCAGATAGCCCTGGTTTAATTCCTGGTTGTATAATTTAAGCAAATCTCAGTTTTCTACACTAAAGTTAAATGGACATCATAATGAGCATTATAAGAATCCTTTCCCTCACAGCTTGTGGGAATCAAAACAAAACAAAACTGTAAAACCACACTCTTAACTGGAAAGTTCTAGAGAAAGATTTTTAAAAATTTTAAAGTGCACAGGACCTCAAGAAACTCCATGAACAATGCCATGGAAATTCCAAGGGTATTCTTAGAAGCTGTATCACTATGTGCTTTTTTATGTTTCTAGACTATTTTATGTTGAGTGGGTTTTCTCCTTTTTTAAAAAATGAAAATAACAGGACGCGATAAGGAGATCAAATACTTCATGTGTACTATGAAGGAATTTTTGATATCTAACTGCAGCCGAGTCCTGATGTACGAAGGATTATCTGGATATGGAAAAAGCCAGATACTAGTGGAAATTGAGTACCTGGCTCAAGGTGAGAACCACAGGTGAGTGTCTTGCAATGACCATTTTTTTGTGAATCCAGAGAATCCTGACATCTTTAAGAGTTTCATTTGTTTCAATGTTCCTCTCCTTTATATAAGTTGCCTTATGTAAACTATCCACAATCTATCAGTTATTATTGGGTGTCATGCCCCTTGTGCTAGATACGTAATTAATGATAAACATATCGAACTGAGAAAATGGAAGATGGGCTGACCCCTGGAGATCCTGATTTAATGCCAGGACGGGCTTGGACATTGATATTTTTAAGTTTCCTAATGCACAGTTTGAGAACAACTGGTATAAATGTTGAGGATAGATTGGGTTTGCAGAACAAATACTAAGTTTATCCATGTGGCCGACAGGGAATCACTAGTTCAAACCACTGAGCCCTGAGAGTATGGTTAGAGAATGAAAGGCCTCTAGAGTTTCCTTCGGAAGGCAGAGCTGATGTACTTACCTCATGCTGTTTGTCTCTTTTCATATAAGGAATGTCATGAGGTCTCTCTTTGGGACAACCCATCTCATGGAGGTGGACGGTATGGTATTCACTAACAGTGATGATGACCAAGACAATGGTAATGGTGTCTCACATCCTTTCACCATCTAACCTAAAGGCTTTAAGGGGAAAATTCTGATTAATCTTACTTTTAGCTGTGTTTCTACTCTTTTTTAATGTCAGGCCTGAGAAAGACTAGTTTTAAAATATCTTTAACATTGCTGAAGGGATAATTCAAAATAACCAGAAGACACTCATTTATTCCATCACTTACTGAGTACCTACTATGTTCCAGGAACTAAGCGCTATATTAATTTGCTAGAGCTACCATGACAAAACACCACAAGCTAGGTGGCTTAAGCGAGAGAAGTATATTGTCTCGGTGTACAGGAGGGTAGAAGTCCAAGATCCAGGTGTCGTAAAGTTGGTTCCTTCCATCAGCTGTGAGGGACAATCTGTTCTGTGCCTCTTTCCTAGCTTCTGGTGGCTTGCTGGCAGTCATTGGTGTTCATTGGCTTGTAGAAGCATCACCCCAGTCTCTGCCTCCATCTTCACATGATGTTCTCCATGTGTGCTGTCTGTGTCCAAAAATTTCCCTCTTCTTTTTTTTTTCCCACTGCGTGGCTTGCGGGATCTTAGTTCCCCAACCAGGGATTGAACCTGGGCCACACCAGTGAAAGCACTGAGTCCTAACCACTGGACCGCCAGGGAATCCCCCAAATTTCCCCTTCCTATAAAGAGACAGTCATATTGGATTAGGGGCCCACCCTATTCCAGTATGGCCTCATCTTAACTTACCTAGTTACATCTGTAATGACCCTATTCCCAAATAAGGTCACATTCTGAGGGCTAACACTTCAGCATATGAATTGGTGGGGGGAAGGGGTGCCTAAATCAATCCATAACAAGTTGCAAAGCCTTGAAGATGAATAATACCTGATCCCTACCCTCAAGGAGTTCTCACAAAAGAGAAGGAAAGAGAGATGACAGTAAAAATAGAAGGTGGTGAGGACAGTGATAGAAGCATGCCATAGAGTACTGTAAAAACTACGAGAAGGGGGGTATGTCATCCAACCTGAGGGCATCAGGGAAGATTTCCAGGAGGTTACTCCTGAGCTGAGATTTATAAATGAACAGGAAACGAGGGATTAGGAGGGACTGTGAGAAGTGATAACACTCCAGGCCGAGGAAAGCAAAGGCATAAAGAGAAGAAACAGTTGGATGTGCAGGGAACACTCACTGGTTTGTTGTTGGTGGAGGGGAGACTGCTGGGCAGAGAGTGGCAAGAAATGACAATGAGGACTTGGAAAGGCTTATATGTCACATGAAGGAGTCTAGACTTAACCTAGACTTGCATCTACCTAGGTGCTTCAGGCTTCTATAAAGGTGATGCCTTCAGAGAGTCTTGTTGCTAGACAGGGGTAGTAGTATGCTGTTAGGGAGTATAGGTGAGAGTATGAGGGCCTGAACCCAGGCATTGGTGGTAGGGCTAGAGAAGAGGGGATAGCTAGGATACATTTACAGAGCTTAGAAACATAGTGGAATAAGGGAGGGTATCTGAAGCACAAATAAAGAACAGCTTCCAGATAGCTTGGGAGATCTGTCATTACAACTGAATATGAAGAGTCAGGGCTTTCCTTCAACCTTTATTGTTTTCAAAAAATATATTTTAAAACTCTGATTCCTGACTTTCTTATAAACAGGACTATTGCTATTGCGTTGACTAAGATCAGCTTCCATCAAAATTTTTATACCATCCAGATACTCATGGCCAATGTACTAGGTCTGGATACTTGCAAACATTATAAAGAACGACAGACCAACCTTCAAAAGAAAGTCAAGTCACTGCTGGATGAAAAGTTCCATTGTCTTCTTAATGACATTTTCCATGTGCAGGTAACTGGCTAGTGTTAGACTCCTGTGAGAAATAGTGAGGGGGCAGATGTGGCCACTCCTCCCTGATGCTTTATGACTTTGCATCTCCTTGGCCTTTATTATCCTCTTCTTTTCTCATCTGCAACGTCCAGGTGGTAAGGAAATGGCTCCCAATCCTTGAATGAGCCACCTTCCTGAGATATATTGGTACCAGACTCAAGAAAACACAAATAGCCACCTGCTGATTCATTTCTTTTCTCACCTTCCCATCGTAGCTGTACTATACTAGCTAGTCCAGGGCACGAAATCACTCTGCTCCCACAGGTGACTGCCAAGGCAAAGACAAGAATGTGCTCTGTTCTTCCCTGTATCTATTCGATTCAATGACCTAGAGTATTAGAGCTGGAAGGGATGTTATGGATTACCTAGCACATGAGGATTTTAAGGCACAGAACAGTAAAGTGAATTACCAGAGTCATACAACTAGTATTTCCCTCTGCTATTTGCCCATACTCAATATTTTCATAATTCTTTATACAGTTCCCTATTTCACGAGAGGTTTCCAGGATGAGCACCACGAGAAAGCAGAAGCAGTTGGAAGCGTTGTTTATGAAGATCTTGGAGCAAGTAAGAGCGTCTATAGGTCAAATAATGGGGAGGGGGAAACTAGGCGTCTCACCGCAAAACCAGGTGACCTCAAGGGTTTAGACTCCAATGGCAAGAAGCTTTGAAGTATGTGAAAGCTTTAACCCAAAGTGTTTCATTTTCCTCCATCCTTCCAAACCTCAAGCTAAGACTCTGTTCAGAATTTAGCTGTGCTTGAAAGGAGTCCTTTAACATTACTCCTGGGAGTTTGGCCTCGCCTTAAAACCAGTCCTCTTTTTCTCTCCCTCTGTATGAGATGCAGGCTATCAAACTGGTTATGTATATAGGCTCTGTAATCAGTCTGCCAAGGTTTGAGCCCTTAGGCCTGTCACTTGCTACCTGGGTAACCTTGACCAAGTGACTCAACCTGTCCATGCTTTTACTTTACCTTCTATAAAATGAGGAAATAATAGTACCTGGCTCACAGGGTTGTAAGGTTTAAATGACTAGATTATGTGTAAAACTTAGAATTGTGCCTCTTTCATTGGAAACACTCAACCAATGTTAACTTTTGCTCTCTGAATAATATCGTGACTGTCCATTGTATGTTGATGATCACCAACTTTATATCCCATTCCTCAGCTCTCGTATAAGCACCAAAACCATATGTCCAATAACTGTATATTCCACTTGGATATGGGGACTCACACTCAGTTCAGTGTCTAATACTAAATTCATTTTTTCCCTACTTTATTGCCCTATCTCCCTCATCTTGATCCTGATTTAGTTAATAGCAAATTCATTCACACATCATTTAAAGTTATCTTTGCTCCCTTCCTCACCAGTTGCCACATCTTCTACATTTACTCAGTTGACAAGTCCTACCGTGTCTACCTCAGACTGACTCTGGAATCTCCCCGTCCTCTGTTCCCTACTGTAGTTCAGCCTCTTTCTCTTCCTGGACTATTTCCATACCTTTCCAACTAATCTCTGTGCCTCATACCGCTCCACTCCAATTCATCCTCCATACAACTGCCAAAGTGTATGCAAATCGCTCCAACCTGTGCTTTATACTACTATCCAAGTAATTCTCAATACTAATGAGATAAAAGCCAAAAGACTTTTTTTTTTTTAACCTGGAGAAATGCTACTCATCATTCAACGTCACCTCTTCAGTGAGAACTCCCCCAAATCACAAGGCATGACCAATTCCTCTTCTGCTGTGTTTCTGTAACACTTTGAACATATTTCTTATTGTATTTTCCATACTGTATTGCAATTTGCTACTTATATATGTGTCTCTCCCCCTCAGGAGGTTGTGAGCTTCTTAAGGAAAGGGAGCCTCTTTCTCATTTTTGTATCACTATTGACCAGCAGAGTGTCTGGCACATAATAAATAAACAATTCAAGTTTGTGGCATTGTGTAAGTTTATAATACAACTTCCTTCTTCTCCACTCCAGGCAAATAAGGCTATATCAGTAGTTTCTAAATGTCAGGCTTTGGACTGTTTGCATCACAAGTATCCAGGAAGCTTCATAAAATATATGGATTTGTGAATTCTACCCCAAATTGAAAAGGGCTTCGTTTGGGCCTAGGAATCTGTTTAGTTATTTGTTTTTTTTTTTTTTTTTGCGGTATGCGGGCCTCTCACTGTTGTGGCCTCCCCCGTTGCGGAGCACAGGCTCCGGACGCGCAGGCTCCGGACGCGCAGGCTCAGCGGCCATGGCTCACGGGCCCAGCCGCTCCGCGGCATATGGGATCCTCCCAGACCGGGGCACGAACCCGTATCCCCTGCATCGGCAGGCGGACTCTCAACCACTTGCGCCACCAGGGAGGCCCTAGTTATTTGTTTTTGTTTTGAAACTTTTCAGTTGGTTCCGATCCACAACCTAGTTGGAAACCATGAGTAAAGCTGTGCTTTGACTCTGTGCTATGACAACAATCTTTGGATCCTTTACTGTCAGTATGACTTCAGGCAAGTGGCTTAACTTCTCTGTGCCTAAATTTTCTCAGTAAATAGATTCAATAGTGCCACCTCCTATGAATGTTACGAAGATTTTTTTTTTAATTAAAAAAATTTGTTTTGGCTGCATTGGGTCTTTGTTGCTGCGCACGGGCTTTCTCTAGTTGCGGTGAGCAGGGGCTACTCTTCGTTGCGGTGCGCGGGCTTCTCATTGCAGTGGCTTCTCTTGTTGCGGAGCACGGGCTCTAGGCGCACGGGCTTCAGTAGTTGCCGCATGTGGGCTCAGTAGTTGCGGCACTCAGGCTCAGTAGTCGTGGCTCGTGGGCTCTAGAGCGCAGGCTCAGTAGTTGTGGCGCATGGGCTTAGTTGCTCTGCAGCATGTGGGATCTTCCCGGACCAGGGCTCGAACCCATGTCCCCTACATTGGCAGGTGGATTCTTAACCACTGCAACACCAGGGAAGTCCGTTAACGAAGATTTTAAATAAGTTCATTTATGAAAGCACATCACACAGTGCTGGGAACATAGTAGGTGCAGTGTAAGTGTTGGCTTTTTTCACATCAGAGAGGACCTGATTCCATCTCCTCATTTTATCTTATTTTTTAATTAATTTTTATTGGAGTATAGTTGATTTACAGTGTTGTGTTAGTTTCTATGTTGTGTTAGTTTGTTGTGTACAGCAAAGTGAATCAGTTATACATATATATATATATATATATATATATCCACTCTTTTTTAGATTCTATTCCCATATGGGTCATTACGGAGTGTTGAGTAGAGTTCCCTGTGCTATAAAGTAGGTTCTTGTTAGCTATCTATTTTATATATAGTAGTGTGTATATGTCAATCCCAATCTCCCAGTTTATCCCTCCCCCCACCTTTCCCCCTTTGTAACCATAAGTTTGTGTTCTACATCTGTGATTCTGTTTCTGTTTTGTAAATAGGTTCATTTGTACCATTTTTTTAGATTCCACATATAAGTGATATCACATGATATTTGTCTTTCTCTGTCTGACTTACTTCACTTAGTGTGATAATATTTAGGTCCATCCATGTCGCTGTAAATGGCATTATTTCGTTCTTTTTTATGGCTGAGTAATATTTCAGTCTCCTCATTTTAAATGTGAAGAAGCTGGCGCCATTGATGTACTATTGAATTCATGTAGGTTTTTTGGTTCCTGCTTTACTCTCCCCAATTCACAGATAATTCACTGACAAGTCTATTCTGTGACTAAAACTCACATTTCTAACTGCCCTGTAGTTTTTATTTATTTATTTATTTATTTGGCTGCATTGGGTCTTTGTTGCTGCACGGGGGCTTTTTCTAGTTGCGGTGAGTGGGGGCTACTCTTTGTTGCGATTCGTGGTCTTCTCATTGCGGTGGCTTCTCTTGCTGTGGAGCACGGGCTCTAGGTGCGCAGGCTTTAGTAGTTATGGCTTTCAGGCTTAGTAGTTGTGGCTTGTGGGCTCTAGAGCACAGGCTCAGTAGTTGTGGTGCATGGGCTTAGTTGCTCTGTGGCATGTGGGATCTCCCTGGACCAGGGCTCGAACCTGTGTCCCCTGCATTGGCAGACAGACTCTCAACCACTGAGCCACCAGGGAATTCCCTGCCCCGTAGTTTTAAAGATATTAGTCAAATACAAAACAAAACAAAACAATGGGATGCTAACTCCTATTCATTAAAATGTTCTCAGGGTCAGTGAAGAACTAACGATCTGGCGACAGAATGGGGCTGTAAGAGGGGACTTACATATATGTGATAAGGCAGGCTATAATACTTTATAATGATCATCTTCTGAAATTCGAAATTTGAATGTAGCCTTTGCTGCTCTAGTTTATAAAAACATGCAGAGGGAAAGAATGGCTTAACCCAATCTCTTCCCAGAGGGAAACAAAAGAAGCCAAGAGCAGTCTGGAGCAGTAAGAGTGGGGAAGGTTTTCTCCATTTAGACATCTTACACTATGGAATTGCAGGGCCCGCTATGCAGGGGCTCACAGTAAATGTAAGCTCTATATTTTGTCTAATACTTTCTCCCCAGTGCTTAAAACAGTACCTGACCCTAACAGATGCACAATAAATGCTTAATGAGTAAATAAATAATTCAGACTAGTTAGGGAAAGGTACTCTACACAAGAAAAGGGACACACGATCTGTTTTTAAGTGTAACATGTGCCATAGTTCAAGCTAGAACAGCATAAACTGCCAGCAGGGCAAGGACCAGGTGAGTTTCTCTCAGCACTCTGCCTCCAGCACCTAGCCCAGTGGGTGCTTCGTAAGTATGTGTTGAATCGATGTTGGTTGAATAAATGTCAAATAAGTATTTCCAGGAGACCTTCATTTTTCAATAGATGAGAATGACTTGAAGTAAACCTCAGTAATTTTTATGTAATGGCTGTTTAACTTGACTAAAACCCCATCTATCCTATATATTTACATTATCTTTACACAAAGATTTGACCAAGTAAGAGTCTATTCCAGCCAGTTCTGTCCCAATTGCCACAGATTCCAATTAGCGGAATCTAAATTAACACAAAGTTATTAGAAAGAACCGATTTAACTTAGCTTCACAAAACTCGGTGGATACACATGCGTACCCATACATGTGTATAAAAAACTGAAGTCACGGGAGTTCCCTAGTGGTCTAGTTAGGATTTGGCGCTTTCGCTGCCATGGCCTGGGTTCAATCCCTGGTCGGGGAACTGAGATCCTGCAAGCTGCTTGGTGCGGGCAAAAAAACAAACAGAAACAAAAACAAAAAAACCCCTGAAGTCCTACAGCATTTTTCTTTCTGTTTCTCCACCTTGTCCAGACAGTGAAAGAGGAAAGGATTATTTTCATCATCGATGAAGGCCAGTTTATCGATTCAGCCTCCTGGACCTTTATGGAGAAGCTTATCCGGTCTGTTCCCATCTTCATCATCATGTCCCTGTCTCCCTTCATCGACATACCCTGTGCAGCTGCCAGTGCCATAATGAAGAACAGGAACACCACCTATGTCACCCTTGGAGCCGTGCAGCCTAAGGACATCCTCAACAAGGTCTGCCTAGACCTCAACGTCAGGGGCATCCCCAAAGAACTAGATGCGTGAGTAACCTATTTCTATCCTGAGGCCTTGACATCTGCACTCATTCTCCAGGTCCAGACTTCATCAGATTCCTTAAGATGTGTCTAAAAGTGGCCATTTCAGGATTCTTGCTGGGCCCGCCTTTCAAAGGGGCCACTGAACCTGCTTGATAGGATGGATGCTGCTCACTTTTCCTTTTTTTTTTTTTTTTTTTTTTTTTGTGGTACGCGGGCCTCTCACTGTTGTGGCCTCTCCCGTTGTGGAGCACAAGCTCCAGACGCACAGGCTCAGTGGCCGTGGCTCACGGGCCCAGCCGCTCCACGGCATGTGGGATCTTCCCGGGCCGGGGCACGAACCCATGTCCCCTGCATCGGCAGGCGGACTCTCAACCACTGCGCCACCAGGGAAGCCCCACTTTTCCTTGTTATGGTCCCTGTTACACCGTCTCAGACGTTGCTTAGGACATCAGTTTTGTTTCCCTTTCATCATGCAGGCTATGGGTACACTCACTCTAACCCACAGTGACCAAGGGCGCTGTCGTGGGCAGGTAACATGAAAGGCAAACTGGTAAAAGCCTTAAGAACCACAGCCCACAGCTGAGCAAGGTCTTAGTCGCTGGCAATAACGTGGTCTGGTGCTGGTGTTCCCTGTCATGGTAGATGGTGACGTCAGTGCTCCCTGAGCTTCTCAGTGACTCCTCTCCTGGGGTCTTGACAGCAGTCCCCTTAACAACATGGACAATGCCTCTTCCTTAGCTGGCTGTTTACAAGCCACCTTGGTATCTGTATCTGTTCTTTCTAATGAGGTTGCTTTGCTTCTGGAAGAGAAACATCTTGGACAAAGTCTCATTTAAAATAACTCCAGGGGCTTCCCTGGTGGCGCAGTGGTTGAGAATCCGCCTGCCGATGCAGGGGACATGGGTTCGTGCCCCGGTCTGGGAGGATCCCACATGCCGCGGAGCGGCTGGGCCCGTGAGCCATGGCCGCTGAGCCTGCGCGTCCGGAGCCTGTGCTCCGCAATGGGAGAGGCCACAGCAGTGAGAGGCCCGCGTACCACAAAAAAAATAAATAAATAAAATAACTCCAGGCATGAATTTTGTGTGTTCTTTCCCTTTGTCTCTCTGTCTCTCCCTCTTTCTCTCTGTATATATGTATTTATTTATTTATTATGTATGTATTTATTATATATGTATACATTTATTATATATGCATTTACTTTTTTTTTTTTTTTTTTTTTTTGCGGTACGCGGGCCTCTCACTGTTGCGGAGCACAGGCTCCAGACTCGCAGGCTCAGCGGCCACGGCTCACAGGCCCAGCCACTTCGTGGCACGTGTGATCTTCCCGGACCAGGGCAGGAACCCGTGTCCCCTGCGTTAGCAGGTGGACTCTCAACCACTGCACCACCAGGGAAGCCCCAAAGATGGTTCTTTGATATAAATAGATTGCATTATTTTCACTACAGGTACCTGGCCGAGGGAAGCTGTGGGATTCCATTTTACTGTGAAGAATTGCTTAAAAACCTGGACCATCACAGGGTACTCGTTTTCCAAACAATAGAGTCTGAGGAAAAGACAAATGTGACCTGGAATAACCTGTTCAGTAAGTCCCATAATGATGGTTCTTTCTCCCTGTCTCCTTCTGCAGAGAGGGTGGCAAGCATGGGCTTTTCCATAGGCTGCTTCCTATACAGGTCAGAGGTTTTGGGGAGGCAAAGAACGGTGGACTTGATATCCCAGATAGTGAGAGAACTTAACATTGCCCAGGACTCACTGAACTGGGAGAAAGAATGTAGACCTGTAATAGAAATGAAAGAATACTGGAGAATCTTAAAGCCCAGAATCAGAACTGACGGGGGATGTAGATGTTATCTGGGAAAAAGGATAACTTGTTTTCCAGAGGTAAAATTATTAGCTCAAAGTGAATTGTCAACAAGGTTCTCATGCTACAGAGACATACAGAAGGATGAACTTTGAGATGATGTCACAAAGAGGGCAGTTGGAATTTTTAAGAAAATAGTTTCAGTGAAGGGAGAAGGGTAGGGGTTGGGCAATGGGGTAAGGATGCAAGCTGGGATGTAGAGGATTAAGGTTAACATGAATGATAAGAAAATGTCTGTGGTGGATATACTAGTTGTTTAGGGAGACAGCAGTGATGAGAAGAAAAAAATCATATTCTAGCAAAAATAAAAAGAAAGAAAGAAAGGAAGAAACTATGTTTTGACACAAAGGAGACCATGAAGGTTTAAGAGATAGCATCTCTTCCATGAAAAGAGAGAATATAAAGATGTAATCATCTCTGGGCTTTCTATCACCTCACACCGGTCAGAATGGCCATCATCAAAAATTCCACAAACAATAAATGCTGGAGAGGGTGTGGAGAAAAGGGAACCCTGTTGCACTGTTAGTGGGAATGTAAGGTGATACAGCCACTATGGAGAACACTATGGAGGTTCCTTAAAAACTAAAAATAGAACTACCATATGACCCAGCAATCCCACTACTGGGCATATATCCTGAGAAAGCCATAATTCAAAAAGAGTCATGTACTAAAATGTTCATTGCAGCTCTATGTACAATAGCCAGGAGATGGAAACAACCTAAGTGTCCATCAACAGATGAATGGATAAAGAAGATGTGGCACATATATACAATGGAATATTACTCAGCCATACAAAGAAACGAAATTGAGTTATTTGTAGTGAGGTAGATGGACCTAGAGACTGTCATACAGAGTGAAGTAAGTCAGAAAGAGAAAAATAAATACAGTATGCTAACACATATGTATGGAATCTAAAAAAAAAGGTCATGAAGAACCTAGGGGCAAGATGGGAATAAAGACTAGACTACTAGAGAATGGACTTGAGGATACAGGGAAGGGGAAGGGTAAGCTGGGACAAAGAGAGTGGCATGGACATATACACACTACCAAATGTAAAATAGATAGCTAGTGGGAAGCAGCCACATAGCACAGGGAGATCAGCTCGGTGCTTTGTGACCACCTAGAGGGGTGGGATAGGGAGGTTGGGAGGGAGGGAGATGCAAGAGGGAAGAGATATGGGGACATATGTATATGTATAACTGATTCACTTTGTTATAAAACAGAAACTAATACACCATTGTAAAGCAATTATACTCCAATAAAGATGTTAAAAAAAAAGATGTAATCAAAAGAAAATGTTGGCCTTGAAGTTAGGAGTCCAGAGTTCCAGTTCCACATATGCCATTTAATAGCTAGTATTTTAGGATTAGTCACAACCTTTATGGCCAGGTACCTGCTATAAAATGGGGGGTGGTGGTAAAGGAAACTCAAATCCTTTCTTATTTATTCATTCAACAAACATCTACTGAGCACCTTCTCTCTGTCTGACACCACAGGAAGCATTCTGGGGACCTCTTGGAGTATAAATGAAGTGACTGAATACAATAATACTTTGCTGTCTCATTGATTTTTTTAATTAAACTTTTTGAGGTGATTATTAATTTACAGGCCATTGTAAAAAATAATATAGAGAGATTCTGTATACCCTTTACCTAGTTTTCCCCAGTAGTAGCATCAGCAAAACTACAGTATAATATCACAACCAGGTCCAATAAAGATGTTAAAAATATATATATATCACAACGAGGATGTTAATATTGATGCAGTCAAGATACAGAACATTTCCATCACCATGAGGATCCCTTATATTGCCCTATGATAGCCACCCCCCACTTCTCTCCTACCCCTACTTCCTTCTTAACCCCTGGTAATCACTAATCAGTTCTCCATTTCTATAAGTTTGTCATTTTAAGAATTTTTATAAGTGGAATAATATTGTATATGTAATCTTTTGAGATTCTTTTTTCACTCAATGTAACTCTCTGGAGATTATCTACGTTGTTGTGTGTGTCAATAGTTTGGTCTTATTAGCTGCTGAGTAGTGTTCCATGGTATGGACATACCTCCATTCACCTGTTGGAGGACATCTGGGCTGCTTACAAAAAAAAAGAAAAAGAATGTTAAAGAACATTACTGAGTCAGTTGACAAAACTGGATTATGGACAGTAAATTATTGTATCAATGTTAAATTTTCTGAAGATGATAAGTATATTCTACTTATGTAAGAGAATGTTGTTATTCTTGGGAAATTCAGAGTAAAGTATTTGGGGGTTAAAGGGCATGAATTATGCAACTTAACACTCAAATGAAATGCTTTAGAAAAAATAAGTACATATAGAGAGAACAAAGGCTATAAAAAATGGAGCAAAATGTTAACAGTAGATGAATTGGAATAAAGACTATATAGTGTTATTCTTACAACTTTTCATAAATTTGAAACTGACCAAATAAAATAAATTTTTTAAAAACCAAACAACTTGGGGCTTCCCTGGTGGCACAGTGGTTGAGAGTCCGCCTGCTGATGCAGGGGACACTGGTTTGTGCCCCGGTCGGGGAAGATCCCACATGCCATGGAGTGGCTAGGCCCGTGAACCATGGCCACTGCGCCTGCACATCCGGAGCCTGTGCTCCGCAACGGGAGAGGCCACAACAGTGAGAGGCCCGTGTACTGCAAAAAAAAAAAAAAAAAAAACCAGACAACTTTTAGTGGTTTCCCTCTGAGTGTACAATGAAATCCAAACTCCTTACCTTGGACTGGAGATCCCTGAGGGAGCTTCCTTCCACCCGCTCTGTGGCCTCACCAATAGTCTGAAATGTGCTCCAGCCACATTTCTGCTCCTCCAACACCCGAGCTCCTTTCTGCTCCCTCTCCTCTGGCATTTCACATACCTGCTCCCTCTCTCCCTTAGCTCAGGTGTTACCTCCTCACAGCCGCTTTCTCTGACCATGCCCTGCTTAAGGAAGGCCTTCCTCTCTCTGCACTTTCCTGTTAGTCTCTATCACCAGGTTTATTTCTTTCACAAAACTGACTCACATTAGGAGATTATCTTATTAAGTCACTTTTCCTGTATTATGATTAGTTGCCTAAATATCTGTCTCCATAAATGTTAAGATCCTTGAGGGCTGGAAGCATGCATTAGCCACATTTATAGCCTTCCCAGGTTATGGTGCATAAAAAGTCTGTACTGTGTTGAAATGAACTCTCCAGCCCTTACTGTCTGTGCCTACTCACGTGGCACTTGTTTACTGCCTGGTCGTCTGGCTCTCTGTGTATATACCTTATCTTTCCAGGAGGTCGGGAACTTAGTATGTTCACCCTCATATTTCCACATCACCTATTTCAGTGTCTTGCAACTCAACTGTTAATGAATGACTGGAGGGACAAATAAGTAATGCATTTTGGAGTACCAGGAGAAAAATGACTAGGCAAGCTCACTATTCAAACTTCACCTTTTTTTTTTTCTTGGTATCATATGGTATACTTACTATCCTACTTGACTCAGCTGAAGATTTTCCAAACTCAATATTCCTCAACAATTTTACCATTATGGCTATGTAATATTTAAGGTAATCACTGTGTTATGGCTGGATATTTAGGCTATTTACAATATTTTAATGTTTAAGGAGACTATGAGCATCTTTTTTCAACATATTTTTTCTGGATCACTATAATCATATGAGTTTCTAATATGAAAAATTACGTTGCTGAAAGTTATAATCTTAAGGATTTTGGTCAGATTGTTGTCTTTTTCTTAACACCTTTATTGGAGTATAATTGCTTTACAATGGTGTGTTAGTTTCCACTGTATAACAAAGTGAATCATCTATACATGTACATTTATCCCCATTTCTCCTCTCTCTTGCGTCTCCCTCCCACCCTCCCTATCCCACCCTCTAGGTGGATACAAAGCACCGAGCTGATCTCCCTGTGCCATGCAGCTGCTACTCACTAGCTATTTTACATTTGGTAGTGTGTATATCTTCATGCCACTCCTCACGTCGTCCCAGCTTACCCTTCCCCCTCCCAGTGTCCTCAAGTCCATTCTACATCTGCGTCTTTATTCCTGTCCTGCCCCTAAGTTTTCAGAACCATTTTTCTTTTTAGATTCCATATATATGCGTTAGCATACGGTATTTGTTTTTTTCTTTCTGACTTACTTCACTCTGTATGGCAGTCTCTAGGTCCATCCACCTCACTATAAATAACTCAATTTCATTTCTTTTTATGGCTGAGTAATACTCCATTGTATATATGTGGCACACCTTCTTTATCCATTCATCATTCAACGGGCACCTAGGTTGCTTCCATCTCCGGGCTATTGTAAATAGTGCTTCAGTGAACATTGTGGTACATGACTCTTTTTGAATTATGGTTTTCTCAGGGTATATGGCCAGTACTGGGATTGCTGGGTCATATGGTAGTTCTATTTGTAGTTTTTTAAGGAACCTCCATACTGTTCTCCATAGTGGCTGTATCAATTTACGTTCCCACCAACAGCACAACAGGGTTCCCTTTTCTCCACACCCTCTCCAGCATTTATTGTTTCTAGATTTTTTGATGATGGCCATTCTGACCAGTGTGCGGTGATACCTCATTGTAGTTTTGATTTGCATTTCTCTAATGATTAGTGATGTTGAGCATCCTTTCATGTGTTTGTTGGCAATCTGTATATCCTCTTTGGAGAAATGTCTATTTAGGTCTTCTGCCCATTTTGGGATTGGGTTGTTTGTTTTTTTTTGATACTGAGCTGCACGAGCTGCTTGTATATTTTGGAAATTAATCTTTTGTCAGTTGCTTCATTTGCAAATATTGTTTCCCATTCTGACGGTTGTCTTTTCATTTTGTTTCTAGTTTCCTTTGCTGTGCAAAAGTTTTTAAGTTTCATTAGGTCCCATTTGTTTATTTTTGCTTTTATTTCCATTTCTCTAGGAGGTGGGTCAAAAAGGACCTTGCTGTGATTTATGTCATACAGTGTTCTGCCTATGTTTTCCTCTAAGGGTTTTATAATGTCTGGCCTTACATTTAGGTCTTTAATCCATTTTGACTTTATTTTTGTGTATGGTGTTAGGGAGTGTTCTAATTTCATTCTTTTACATGTAGCTGTCCAGTTTTCCCAGCACCACTTATTGAAGAGGCTGCCTTTTCTCCATTGTATATCCTTGCCTCCTTTAGCATAGATTAGTTGATCATATGTGTGTGGGTTTATCTCTGGGCTTTCTATCCCGTTCCATTGATCTGTATTCTGTTTCTGTGCAAGTACCATACTGGCTTGATTACTGTAGCTTTGTAATATAGTCTGAAGTGAGGGAGCCTGATTCCTCCAGCTCCGTTTTTCTTTCTCAAGATTGCTTTAGCTATTTGGGGTCTTTTGTGTTTCCATGCAAATTGTGAAATTTTTTGTTCTGGTTTTGTCAAAAATGCCAATGGTAGTTTGATAGGGATTGCATTGAATCTGTAGATTGCTTTGGGTAGTATAGTCATTTTCACAACGTTGATTATTCCAATCCAAGAACATGGTATATCTCTCCATCTGTTTGTATCATCTTCAATTTCTCTCATCAGTGTCTTATAGTTTTCTGCATACAGGTTTTTTGTCTCCTTAGGTAGGTTTATTCCTAGGTATTTTATTATTTTTGTTGCAGTGGTAAATGGGAGTGTTTCCTTAATTTCTCTTTCAGATTTTTCATCATTAGTGTCTAGGAATGCAAGAGATTTTTGTGCATTAATTTTGTATCCTGCTACTTTACGAAATTCATTGATCAGCTCTAGCAGTTTTCTGGTAGCATCTTTAGGATTCTGTATGTATAGTATCATGTCATCTGCAAATAATGTCAGTTTTACTTCTTCTTTTCCGATTTAGATTCCTTTTATTTCTTTTCTTCTCTGATTGCTGTGGCTAAAACTTCCAAAACTATGTTGAATAATAGTGGTGAGAATGGGCAGCCTTGTCTTGTTCCTTATCTTAGTGGAAATGGTTTCAGTTTTTCACCATTGAGAACAATGCTGACTGTTGGTTTGTCATATATGGCCTTTATTATGTTCCGGTAAGTTCCCTCTATGCTTATTCTCTGGAGGAATTTTATCATAAATAGGTGTTGAATTTTGTCGAAAGCTTTATTTGCATCTATTGAGATGATCATATGGTTTTTCTCCTTCAGTTTCTTAATATGGTGTATCACATTGATTGATTTGCATGTATTGAAGAATCCTTGCATTCCTGGGATAAACCCCACTTGATCATGGTGTATGATCCCTTTAATGTGCTGTTCGATTCTGCTTGCTAGTATTTTGTTGAGGAGTTCTACATCTATATTCATCAGTGATATTGGTCTGTAATTTTCTTTTTTTGCAGTATGTTTGTCTGATTTTGGTATCAGGGTGATGGTGGCCTCATAGAATGAGTTTGGGAGCTTTCCTTCCTCTGCAATATTTTGGAAGAGTTTGAGAAGGATGGATGTTAGCTGTTCTCTAAATGTTTGATAGCATTTACCTGTGAAGCCATGTGGTCCTGGACTTTTGTTTGTTGGAAGATTTTTAATCGCAGTTTCAATTTCAGTGCTTGTGATTGGTCTGTTTATAATTTCTATTCCTTCCTGGTTCAGTCTCAGAAGGTTGTGCTTTTCTGAGAATTTGTCCATTTCTTCCAAGTTGTCCATTTTATTGGCATAGAGTTTCTTGTAGTAATGTCTCATGATCCTTTGTATTTCTGCAGTGTCAGTTTTTACTTCTTTTTCATTTCTAATTCTGTTTATTTGAGTCTTCTCCATTTTTTCCTTCATGAGTCTGGCTAATGGTTTATGAATTTTGTTTACCTTCTCAAAGAACCAGCTTTTAGTTTTATTGATCTTAGCTATCATTTCCTTCATTTCTGATCGGGTCTTTATGATTCCTTTCCTTCTTCTAACTTTGGAATTTTTTTGTTCTTCTTTCTCTAACTGCTTTAGGTGTAAGGTTAGGTTGTTTATTTGAGATGTTTCTTCTTTCTTGAGGTTGGATTGTATTGCTATAAACTTCCCTCTTAGAACTCTTTTTGCTGCATCCCATAGGTTTTGGGTCATCGTGTTTTCATTGTCATTTGTTTCTAGGTATTTTTTGATTTCCTCTTTGATTTCTTCAGTGATCTCTTGGTTATTAATATTGTACTGTTTAGCCTCCATGTGTTTGTATTTTTTACAGATCTTTTCCTGTAATTGATATCTAGTCTCATAGTGTTGTGGTCGATAAAGATACCTGATACAATTTCAATTTTCTTAAATTTACCAAGGCTTGATTTGTGACCAAAGATATGGTCTATCCTGGAGAATGTTCCATGAGCACTTGAGAAGAAAGTGTTTTCTGTTGTTTTTGGATGGATTGTCCTACAAATATGAATTAAGTCCATCTTGTTTAATGTATCATTTAAAACTTGTGTTTCCTTATTTATTTTCATTTTGGATGATCTGTCCATTGGTGTAAGTGAAGTGTTAACGTCCTCTACTATGATTGTGTTACTGTTGATTTCTCGTTTTATGGCAGTTAGCATTTGCCTTATGTATTGAGGTACTTCTGTGTTGGGTACATAAATATTTGCAATTGTTATATCTTCTTCTTGGATTGATCCTTGATCATTATGTAGTGTCCTTCTTTTTTTTTTTTTTTTTTTCTTTTTGCGGTATGTGGGCCTCTCACTGTTGTGGCCTCTCCCGTTGCGGAGCACAGGCTCCGGACGCGCAGGCCCAGCGGCCATGGCTCACGGGCCCAGCCGCTCCACGGCATATGGGATCCTCCCAGACCGGGGCACGAACCCGTATCCCCTGCATCGGCAGGCGGACTCTTAACCACTGCGCCACCAGGGAGGCCCTGTAGTGTCCTTCTTTGTGTCTTGTAATAGTTTTTATTTTAAAGTCTATTTTGTCTGATATAAGAGTTGCTACGCCAGCTTTCTTTTGATTTCCATTTGTATGGAATATCTTTTTCCATCCCCTCACTTTCAGTCTATATGTGTCCCTAGGTCTGAAGTGGGTCTCTTGTAGACAGCATATATACGGGTCTTGTTTTTGAGCCCATTCAGCCAGTGTATGTCTTTTCATTGGAGCATTTAATCCGTTTACATTTAAGGTAATTTTCCATATGTATGTTCCTATTACCATTTTCTTAATTGTTTTGGGTTTGTTATTGTAGGTCTTTTCCTTCTCTTGTGTTTCCTGCCTAGAGAAGTTCCTTTAGCATTTGTTGTAAAGCTGGTTTGGTGGTGCTGAATTCTCTTAGGCTTTGCTTGTCTGTAAAGCTGTTAATTTCTCCGTCGAGTCTGAATGAGATCCTTGCTAGGTAGAGTTATCTTGGTTGTAGGTTTTTCCCTTTCATCACTTTAAATATGTCCTGCAACTCCCTTCTGGCTTGCAAAGTTTCTGCTGATGGATCAGCTGTTAACCTTATGGGGATTCCCGTGTATGTTATTTGTTGATTTTCCCTTGCTGCTTTTAATATTTTTCCTTTATATTTAATTTTTGATAATTTGATTAATATGTGTCTTGGCATGTTTTTCCTCGGATTTTTCCTATATGGGACTCTCTGTGCTTCTTGGACTTGATTGACTATTTCCTTTCCCATATTAGGGAAGTTTTCAGCTATAATCTCTTCAAATGTTTTCTCAGTCCCTTTTTTTTCTCTTGTTCTTCTGAGACCCCTATAATTAGAATGTTGGTGCATTTAATGTTGTCCCAGAGGTCTCTGAGACTGTCTCAATTCTTTCCAGTCTTTTTTCTTCATTCTGCTTGGTGATAGTTATTTCCAATATTTTATCTTCCAGGTCACTTATCCGTTCTTCTGCCTCAGTTATTCTGCTATTGATTCCTTCTAGAGAATTTTTAATTTCATTTATTGTGTTGTTCATCATTGTTTGTTTGCTCTTTAGTTCTTCTAGGTCCTTGTTAAACGTTTCTTGTCTTTTCTCCATTCTATTGGCAAGATTTTGGATCATCTTTACTATCAGTACTGAATTCTTTTTCAGGTAGGCTCCCTATTTCCTCTTCATTTGTTTGGTCTGTTGGGTTTTTATCTTGCTCCTTCATCTGCTATGTATTTCTCTGTCTTCTCATTTTGCTTAACTTACTGTGTTTGGGGTCTCCTTTTCGCAGCCTGCAGGTTCGTACTTCCCGTCGTTTTTGGTTTCTGCCCCCAGTGGGTAAGTTTGGTTCAGTGAGTTGTGTAGGCTTTCTGGTGAAGGGGACTGGTGCCTGTGTTCTGGTGGATGAGGCTTCATCTTGTCTTTCTGGTGGGCAGGAGCACGTCCGATGGTGCCTTTTGGGGTGTCTGTGAACTTAGTATGATTTTCAGGCAGCCTCTCTGCTAATGGGTGGGGTTGTGTTCCTGTCTTGCTAGTTGTTTGGCACAGGGTGTCTAGCACTGTAGCTTGCTGGTTGTTGAGTGGAGCTGGGTCTTATTGCTGAGATGGAGCTCTCTGTGAGAGCTTTTGCCATTTGATATTATGTGGGGCCGGGTGGTCTCAGGTGGTCCATGTCCTGAACTTAGCTCTCCCACCTCAGAGGCTCAGGCCTGACACTTGGCCAGAGCACCAAAACCCTGTCACCCACTTGGCTCAGAAGAAAAGGGAGAAGGAAAAAGAAAAAAAAGAAAAGAAAAGAATTAAAATAAAAATTAAATATATATTGTTAAAACTTAAAAAAAATAAAAAGTAATAAAAACAAAGGAAAGAAAGAAGACAGCAACCAAACCAAAAAACAAATCCACCAATGATAACAAGCGCTAAAAACTATGCAAAAAAGAAAAACAAAGAACAAAACAGACAGACAGAACCCTAGGCCAATGGTAAAAGCAAAGCTATACAGACAAAATCACACAAAGAAGCATACACATACACACTCACAAAAAGAAAAATAAGAGGGTCTTCCCTGGTGGTGCAGTGGTTAAGAATCTGCCTGCCAATGCTGGGGACACGGGTTCAAGCCCTGGTCTGGGAAGATTCCACATGCCACGGAGCAGCTAAGCCTGTGTGCCACAACTACTGAGCCTGAGCTCTAGAGCCTGCGAGCCACTACTACTGAAGCCCGCACGCCTAGAGCCCGTGCTCCGCAACAAGAGCAGCCACCACAATCAGAAGCCTACACACTGCAATAAAGAGTAGCCCCCCCTCGGCGCAAATAGAGAAGGCCCACACGCAGCAACAAAGACCCAACGCAGCCAAAATAAATAAATAAATAAATAAATTTATTTTAAAAAAAGAGAAAAAGAAAAAATATATATATATAAGAAAAGGAAGAGAGCAACGAAATCAATAAACAAATCTAGCAGTGATAATAAGCTCTAAATACTAAACTGAAATAAACATAAAGCCAGAAACAAATTAGATGCAGAAAGCAAACCCCAAGTCTACAGTTGCTCCCAATGTCCACTGCATCAATTTTGGGATGATTCGTTGTCTATTCAGGTATTCCACAGATGCAGGGTACATCAAGGTGATTGTGGAGATTTAATCAGCTGCTCCTGGGGCTGCTGGGAGAGATTTCCCTCTCTTTTCTTTGTTCACACAGCTCCTGGGGTTCAGCTTTGGATTTGGCCCTGCCTCTGCGTGTAGGTCGCCTGAGGGCATCTCTTCTTCACTCAGACAGGATGGAGTTAAAGCAGCAGCTGATTCGGGGGCACTGGCTCACTCAGGCCAGGGGGAGGGAGGGGTACAGAATGCAAGTGAGCCCGCAGCGGCAGAGGCCAGCATGATGTTTCAACAGCCTGAGGCATGCTGTGTGTTCTCCCAGGGAAGTTGTCCCTGAATCACGGGACCCTGGAAGTGGGAGGCTGCACAGGCTCCTGAGAGGGGAGGTGTGGTTAGTGACCTGTGCTTGCACACAGGCTTCTTGGTGGCTGCAGCAGCAGCCTTAGTGTTTCATGCCCATCTCTGGTGTCTGTGCTGATAGTCGCGGATCGCACCTGTCTCTAGAGCTCGTTTAGGAGGTGTTCTGAATCCCCTCTCCTCACACACCCTTTTGGGAAGTCTGAGGTCTTCTGCCAGTATTCAGTAGGTGTTCTGTAGGGGTTGTTCCACATGTAGATGTATTTTTGATGTATTTGTGGGGAGGAAGGTGATCTCCACGTCTTACTCCTCTGCCATCTTGAAATCTTCACCATTTTTAATATCTCTTTCTGACAATAACCACATCTTAAGTAGAGTACAGTCTTCCACAGAATGTGTTTGCCTCCGAGTGTTGGTATTTCAATGTGCATACAAGTATATATATAAGTGTATAATATAAGCTATATTTGTAAAACTGCATGTCTTATGGAAGACATCCTGTAGTTATTACCAATCTTTTTTTTCTTGGCGGGAGGGGAGGAAAAACATGTTTTGAGTAAATTTTGATTTTCATATATCAGTTTTACTTAAAACACAGTATTCCAGAATACTTTTCAAGCCAACACACATCTCTGCCTGCTCTTTCTCATGTGAGACCCATCTCGAAGTTTATTGGAAAATCCAGATAATAACAGTGACTCTCAACTTTTCTTCCCTTTTACCTCTCTATAGAGAATTTTGCTAAGCCAACAGAGGACTTAAAAATATTTACTTTTGGTCTTGAGGAGGGAAATGAAGAAGTCTGTAACCTTGCTAGTGGTGTCAGATTGAAAAACTTGTCACTGCCAACATCATTAAAAGGTAAAGAAAATTTGACCTGGTGTTCATTTTCCAGGACCTAGATTCCCCTCTTGCTTTCTCTAGGATGCCTCCAACAAAGGAGAAAGGAAGATAGAAGACTGGCTTTGTTCTTTGTTTTGTGTTGCCCAGGCAATGGGAAGGTTCCATTGCAGGCTTGGCTTTTCTGCTTCTAAACAGGAGCCACCTTATCCCTGTGCATATGCTGGAGTCTGATTTGAACAAAGTTTTATTCAACTGCATAAAAGAATGAGGTATAGTACATTTTCAATTAAACAGAAATCAAATAATGAGAGAGAAAATCTAACAGTGATACTTTTCCTGCTATCTACTTCCGTAAGAAATGACAAACAAGGGAATTTATATCAGGGATATACTGTTATTCATTTCAAGAAAAATGAATTTCAAGCAGTGTTCTAGCATGCATTCAGCTCCAATCCATGCCATCTATAAAATGTTCAACTTCAAGTGTTTAGTACAAGGATGAGACCTCAAGTTCTCTGTCTCCAAAAGAGCAACATTTGTGTTTCATTCACTATGTCTACTAAAATAGCAAGGTGGATTAGCTTGGTTTCTTTTAATCAATATTTTTTATTGCAGTATAGTTGATTTACAATGTTGTGTTAATTTCTGCTATACAGCCAAGTGATTCAGTTATACATATATATATATATATATATATATATATATATATATATATATATATATTCTTTTTTTTTTTTTTTTTTGACCACACCGTGCAGCTTGCGGGATCGCAGTTCCACTACCCGGGATTGAACCCAGGCCACGGCAGTGAAAGCCTGAATCCTAACCACTAGGCAACCAGGGAATTCCCACATTCTTTTTTTATTTTTAATATTTTTTTCTATTATGGTTTATTATAGGATACTGAATATAGTTCTCTGTGCTATACAGTAGGCTTTGTTTATCTGTTCTACATATAAAAGCTTACATCTGCTAACCCTACTTATATCTGGACTAGCTTGGTTTCTACAGTGTTCTGTGGACATATTGAGAAGTTCATATTTTGTCCCTGAGGAGGGTGATGTAATAGAAGGACATCCTGGTCAAGATGTCCAAGAAGCCATGTGAGCTATGATACCCGAGCTTAGATGAGAAGATGGAATTGGAGCTAGGAGCTCTCTGACACTTGGTCATCAGCCTATAGAGATGGTAATGGGTTGTCACAAGAATAACTGAATCCCTGGGGCAGATAGAGAGAAAGCTTATTGCTGGGAAGCTCCAGGAGAAAGGGCAGCCAGTGAAGAAGACAGAGAATGAGCAGCTGGAGAAGTCACCACAGAGCACGGATGGCAGGCCCTACTCCTTCTGACCACTTCTCACCACGACCTCTGCTCTCCTCACACACCCTTGTCACACTTTCACACAAAATCAGAACACCTTGAAATCAATCTTATTGTCGTGGCCAATGGGACATGCATATTTTTAGGTCATAGCATCTCCATCTTTTGTACTCCTGACACAAGTGCTATCCGTGAAATAGCTACTAAGCAAATACTTCTTTTGGCCTAGCTCAGCTGGGTGTAGTTCTATTGAACAAGAACTATAGAACAGGACAGTTATCCATCTCTAGAATGTATTTGATAAAGACAAATGACTAGTTCCCTACTGTGTGGCTTTCCACCTGCAGAAATCTCTCTGGTCCAGCTGGATAGCATGAGCCTGTCCCACCAGATGTTGGTGAGATGTGCAGCCATCATTGGCCTGACCTTCACTACGGAACTGTTGTTTGAGATTCTCCCTTGTTGGAACATGAAGAAGATGATCAATGCCCTGGCAACCCTCGTGGAATCCAACGTCTTTGATTGTTTCCGGAATGGCAAGGAGCTCCGAATAGCCCTAAAACAGAACGCGGCCTCGTTTGAGGTGAATTATCGTTCCCTCTCTCTGCAACCACCCTCTGAAGGAATGGGTAAGTAGAGCCCGGAGGTGACCCATATTTCCTTTAGTTTAAGGCACATCTTGCTAAAAGAACTGATCTGTATTTTGTGGCAGGGACTGATTTGTTGCCCACTGCCTTTCTGTCCTTAGCCCATGGCAAAGAGGAAGAGCTCTGTGAGCTGGAAAGTGAGGTGATTGAGTGCCACATCATTCGATTCTGCAGCCCGATGATGCAGAAAACAGCCTATGAGCTGTGGCTGAAAGACCAGAAGAAAGCCATGCACTTGAAATGTGCCCACTTTCTGGAAGAAAACGCCCACAGGTGTGACCACTGCCGAAGTGGAGACTTCGTCCCCTTTCATCACTTTGCAGTGGACATCCGGCTCAACACTTTGGACTTGGATACCATTAGGAAGATGGCTAAGTCCCATGGATTTCAAGGTAAACTTTCTTCATTCCTAATTAGTCCTAACTATAACTGGGGAACGTGGAGACAAGACCTAGAAGAAGTGGGTCTGGACCATGAGGATTTCAAGTCCTCTGCAGGCTCGGGCACCACGAATGATGAGACGTGAGCAGCGTAGGTCAGCAGGGCAGGAAGTTGGGGAGTATACATGTAGCTGAGTTGGCAGAACCAATCTCACTGTGAGACTGTCAGGGAGGATTCGGGGGTAGGGACTCTGGCAAAATGGGGTTTGACCAGAGCCCAAATTAAAATGTCCAAAGGAATAAAACAGACCCAGCTTCATTCGCACCAAGGGATGGAATCCAAGGAGGGTAGTGGGTAGGGAGCGGGGTCTAACATGAAGTGGAGGGGGGAGCAAGATCCGAGAGGGAGTGGTGTTTCTTGGCAGGTAAAATGTTGATGCTCTGTCTAGTTTGAAACAAGGTTCCAGTGGAAAAAATATATGAGTGGGAGAGAATTAGCCAGGACTAAGCATGTCAGGGCCCCCAGAAAAGAGGGCTTGGGTTTAGGACAGGGATTCAAGACCATCTGAAATGCAAGTAAGAAAGTTACAAACTGATAGCACAAACTGGCCACATGATCTGGGAAAACGTAGTAAGGATTCAAGGGGCATAAGGGCCCAGGGACTCAGTTACTGCAGGCACGATGGATGTCAGATTTAGGGCAGCAGCGCCAACTCCAGCTCTCATTCGGGGGTGGCCAGGGAACACCCGGTGGACTTCCTGCCCTAGTCACAGGGTCTCCATGATTATGACTAATTCTGGTCAGGAAAACAGGCTACACATAGAGGACTCCTATCTTATAAGTATATGAAAAATTGGGAAAGAATGTATGTAAAGTGCCCAGCATATAGTAGGTACAAATAAATATTTTTTCTCTTTCTTCCTCTATTTTACCTGCATTCTCATTTCATTCTCTTATCAACCCTCCAAGGTAGAGGGTTATTTTCATTTTATAGATAAGAAAATTGATGTTCTGGAAGATTAGATAACTTGCCCAGTGCCACAGAGCAAGTAATAGACTTTATTCACTCCCAGGTCAGTCTAATTCCTGAGTTCATGCTCTACCATTACACTTGAGCTTCCCAAAGCACAGGACTGGATTTTAGGTAATACTGGCCAAGGAGACTGGAAGAGGTCCATAGATACAGCATGAGGTATGAATCAGAGAGTAAGGAAGGTGATTCCTTTGCAATACTTGATCAGGGAGAAAGCAGCTTTGTCCTGTGATTTAAGCCTATAATTGACACTGCACTAACATTTGCCAATCTCCCCTTTTAAAAAAAGAGAAATCAGGCTTTAAGTTCAGAGCCTTAGGGTCTATATATATAAAGAGAGTCTATACATGAAGGTTTCAAGTTTCTGAGGGTGTGGGCACAAAGATAATGAGATTCAGCATTAGTCTCATCCCACTGGGGCAGGAAGATGTCAGAGAGATGGACATGTAGATGAACCTAGTGTTTTTTACTAGTAGTTACTACATTTCCCCTCATGCAGTATATTTTTTCCAAAATTGGAAAAGTGTTATTATTATTATACTATTAGTGGTATACATGTAACATGATGTTGAAATTGAAATTTGTACCAAGCACCAGGATACAATGGATGTTGAAATCCAAAGTGAGGTAAATAGATGGATGTACAGACTCTATAAAAGAAATAGCTGAGAATCATTTATAATATTGGATCCTTCATCCACATTCAAGACGTAAAAATGAGGAATAGTGTGGAGAGGGCCAGGATTTGTGGAGAGATTTGGCAAGAACTGAGAAGGTACTGTGTACCTTCCTCAAGTGGGTTGCTTCCTTTATCACCTCAGTGCTAGGAAGATGTCTTCCTTGGAATCAGTTAGATTACACAGAAGACCTCACACCTAATGAGGCCAGAGTGGCCTGTGGCTGCACCAGGATCAACCTGCCCTCCCAGAGCTTGGGAAAGGATGTGTGAGGGTTTCCTATAAATCAGATATAACTCACCTGGGAGAAAAAGCCAGCCTGGCATCATTTTAAGTTGTTCCCAAGAGTACCCCTAGGAGTGTGAGAAGACCCCTAGTAGTGGGCTGCTAGAATAAAACAGGCACCAAGAGGGCAGGCGATGGAGAGCTGAAGAGGATGCCTGACTGGATCAAGGGATCTTCAGTGAAGGATCCCAACACAGGGCCATAGTCAAGGCATCAATGAAAGCATTAATAGGAGAGAGTCAACTGACAGAGATAAGAGAAAAGGGAAAGAATACACTAAGTCCCCATTATACGGACCTTCAAGTTGTGAACTTTCAAAGATGTGAACGTGCATTCGCATGTCCAGTCATGTAAGTTAGTTCACGTGTCTGGCGTACATTGTCATGTGTGCATCCTCTACAAGTGGTGGTGCTTTTGTGTACTTTACAGTACTGTATAGAGTACAGTAGTACAGTGTCTTTATTACAAGCCCAGGATGTCCAGAAGCAAGCATAAAAGCAGCAGTGATGTAGCTGGTACTACTGTACTTTTCAAGATACTGTACTGTAAGATTAAAAATGCTTTACTTTTGTGTTTGTTTTTTATGTATTATTTGTGTGAAAAGTATTATAAACTTATTACAGTACAGTACTATACAGATGATTGTGTTAGTTGGGTACCAAGGCTAACTTTGTTGGACTTACGAACAAATTGGACTTGAACGTGTTCTCCGAATGGAACTCATTCGTATGTAGGGGACTTACTGTATTCCAGACTCTGTGGGATCAGTGAGTCTTATTTTATATACACATTATATATATAAATAAATTATATATAAACTACATATATTATATATGTATGTTTTAATTATTTATTTGGTGAGGGGTAAAATCAGCTGGCAGTTAGCAGACAGTTCAGCCTGAGTAGTTCGTTGGTCTTAAGCAGGCTGGCTAGGGCCACCAAAGGAAACAACTCCAGTTATTTCAGGTTCTCCAATGTTCCTTAACCGTTTGACTCTGGAGCATATGTTACCAGATATCTCTAAGTCATATCTACTGATGTCCTTTAACAGAACCTCCACCTGAGTGAGACCAGGGCTTGGCTATTTCCCTTATAATTTTTCACCTATTTAAAAGAGTATCAACTAGACATCTTCACATAAAGACATTTTTTAGATTTCCTGAAAGTTTTACCATAAAAGCAATAGTCCCATGACCTACTGCCCTGCATATGTATCTTCAGTATTTCTTCTCAGGGGCAAACATTTTTAACTTAGCTGTTCCCTCTAGTCATTACTTCCATATACTAAGTGGTATGTTAATGCTGCCTTTTTAAAAATCAAATTTGACATCATCTGTTTTAGTCTTGCTATGGTAGGTAAGGATTTAACTCTATTACACCACTCTTGGGCACCTCTCCTCCAATATTGTTATAGAACTATCATTAGATAAATCAATCAAGTATTTACATTATTAAGACTATGAAAATGCTGTCCATTAGAGAACTAAGTAGTAATATACTGTGAATAGATTTCTTATTTTTAATTTAATTTTATTTATTTTTTATACAGCAGGTTCTTATTAGTCATCAATTATATATCAGTGTATACATGTCAATCCCAATCGCCCAATTCATCACACCACCATCCCCACCCACCTGCAGCTTTCCCCGCTCGGTGTCCATACGTTTGTTTTCTATATCTGTGTCTCAACTTCTGCCCTGCAAACCGGTTCATTGGTACCATTTTTCTAGGTTCCACATACCTGCGTTAATATACGATATTTGTTTTTCTCTTTCTGACTTACTTCACTCTGTATGACAGTCTCTAGATCCATCCATGTCTCAACAAATGACCCAATTTCATTCCTTTTTATGGCTGAGTAATATTCCATTGTATATATGTACCACAACTTTATCCATTTGTCTGTCGATGGGCATTTAGGTTGCTTCCATGACCTGGCTATTGTAAATAGAGCTGCAATGAACATTGGGGTGCATGCATCTTTTTGAATTATGGTTTTCTCTGGGTATATGCCCAGTAGTGGGATTGCTGGGCCATATGGTAGTTCTATTTTTACTTCTCTAAGGAACCTCCATACTGTTCTCCATAGTGGCTGTATCAATTTACATTCCCACCAACAGTGCAAGAGGGTTCCCTTTTCTCCACATCCTAGCCAGCACTTGTTGTTTGTAGGTTTTCTGATGATGCCCATTCTAACTGGTGTGAGGTGATCCTCATTGTAGTTCTGATTTGCATTTCTCTAATAATTAGTGATGCTGAGCAGCTTTTCATGTGCTTCTTGGCCATCTGTATGTCTTCTTTGGAGAAATGTCTATTTAGGTCTTCTGCCCATTTTTGGATTGGGTTGTTTGTTTCTTTAATATTGAGCTGCATGAGCTGTTTATATATTTTGGAGATTAATCCTTTGTCTGCTGATTTGTTTGCAAAAGTTTTCTCCCATTCTGAGGGTTGTCTTTTCATCTTGTTTATGGTTTCCTTTGCTGTGTAAAGGCTTTGAAGTTTCATTAAGTCCCATTTCTTTATTTTTTTTTTTATTTCCATTACTCTAGGAGGTGGATCAAAAAATATCGTGCTATGATTTATGTCAAAGAGTGTTCTTCCTATGTTTTCCTCTAAGAGTTTTATAGTGTCCGGTCTTACATTTAGGTCTCAAATCCATTTTGATTTTATTTTTGTGTATGGTGTTAGGGAGTGTTCTAATTTCATTCTTTTACATGTAGCTGTCCAGTTTTCCCAGCACCACTTATTGAAGAGACTGTCTTTTCTCCATTGCATATCCTTGCTTCCTTTGTCATAGATTATTTGACCATAGGTACATGGGTTTATCTCTGGGATTTCTACCTTGTTCCATAGATCTATGTTTCTGTTTTTGTGCCAGTACCGTATTGTCCTGATTACTGTAGCTTTGTAGTATAGTCTGAAGTCAAGGAGTCTGATTCCTGCCACTCCGTTTTTTTCCCTCAAGACTGCTTTGGCTATTCGGGGTCTTTTGTGTTTCCATACAAATTTTAAGAGTTTTTGTTCTAGTTCCATAAAAAATGCCATTGGTAGTTTGATAGGGATTGCATTGAATCTGTAGATTGCTTTGGGTAGTAGAGTCATTTTCACAATATTGATTCTTCCAATCCAAGAACATGGTATATCTCTCCATCTGTTTGTATCATCTTTAATTTCTTTCATCAGTGTCTTATAGTTTTCAGCATACAGATCTTTTGTCTCCCTAGATAGGTTTATTCCTAGGTATTTTATTCTTTTTGTTGCAGTGGTAAATGGGAGTGTTTCCTTAATTTCTCTTTCAGATTTTTCGTCATTAGTGTATAGGATTGCAAGAGATTTCTGTGCCTTAATTTTGTATCCTGCAACTTTACCAAATTCATTGATTACCTCTAGTAGCTTTCTGGTGGCATCTTTAGGATTCTCTATGTATAGTATCATGTCATCTGCAAACAGTGACAGTTTTACTTCTTCTCTTCCAATTTGTATTCCTTTTATTTCTTTTTCTTCTCGGATTGCCATGGCTAGGACTTCCAAAACTATGTTGAATAATAGTAGTGAGAGTGGACATTCTTGTCTTGTTCCTGATCTTAGAAGAAATGCTTTCAGTTTTTCACCATTGAGAATGATGTTTGCTGTGGGTTTGTCATATATGGCCTTTAATATGTTGAGATAGGTTCTTACTATGCCCACTTTCTGGAGAGTTTTTATCATAAATCTGTGTTGAATTTTGTCAAAAGCTTTTTCTGTGTCTATTGAGATGATCATATGGTTTTTATTCTTCAGTTTGTTAATATGGTGTGTCACATTGATTGATTTGCATATATTGAAGAATCCTTGCATCCCTGCAATAAATCCCACTTGATCATGGTGTATGATCCTTTTATTGTATTGTTGGATTCTGTTTGCTAGTATTTTGTTGAGGATTTTTCCATCTATATTCATCAGTAATATTGGTCTGTAATTTTCTTTTTTTGTAGTATCTTTGACTGGTTTTGGTATCAGGGTGATGGTGGCCTCGTAGAATGAGTTCGGGAATGTTCCTTCCTCTGCAATTGTTTGGAAGAGTTTGAGAAGGATGGGTGTTAGCTCTTCTCTAAATGTTTGATAGAATTCACCTGTGAAGCCATCTGGCCTGGACTTTTGTTGGTTGGAAGATTTTTAATCACAGTTTCAATTTCATTCCTTGTGATTGGTCTGTTCATATTTTCTGTTTCTTCCTGGTTCAGTCTTGGAAGGTTATACCTTTCTAAGAATTGGTCCATTTCTTCCAGGTTGTCCATTTTATTGTCATAGAGTTGCTTGTAGTAGTCTCTTAGGATGCTTTGTATTTCTGCAGTGTCTGTTGTAATTTCTCCTTTTTCATTTCTAATTTTATTGATTTGAGTCTTCTCCCTCTTTTTCTTGATGAGTCTGGCTAATGGTTTACCAATTTTGTTTATCTTCTCAAAGAACCAGCTTTTAGTTTTATTGATCTTTGCTATTGTTTTCTTTGTTTCTATTTCATTTATTTCTGCTCTGATCTTGATGATTTCTCTCCTTCTGCTAACTTTGGGTTTTGTTTGTTCTTCTTTCTGTAGTTCCTTTAGGTGTAAGGTTAGATTGTTTATTTGAGATTTTTCTTGTTTCTTGAGGTAAGCTTGTATAGCTATAAACTTTCCTCTTAGAACTGCTTTTGCTGCATTCCATAGGTTTTGGATCATCGTGTTTTCATTGTCATTTGTCTCTAGGTATTTTTTGATTTCCTCTCTGATTTGTTCAGTGATCTCTTGGTTATTTAGTAACGTATTGTTTAGCCTCCATGTGTTTGTGTTTTTTACGTTTTTTTTTCCCTGTAATTCATTTCTAATCTCATAGTGTTGTGGTCAGAACAGATCCTTGATATGATTTCAATTTTCTTAAATTTACTGAGGCTTGATTTGTGACCCAAATGTGATCTATCCTAGAGAATATTCCATGCGCACTTGAGAAGAAAGTGTAATCTGTTTTGGGGTGGAATGTCCTATAAATATCAATTAAATCTATCTGGTCTATTGTGTCATTTAAAGCTTCTGTTTCCATATTTATTTTCATTTTAGATGATCTGTCCATTGGTGTAAGTGAGGTGTTAAAGTCCCCCACTATTATTGTATTACTGTAGATTTCCTCTTTTATAGCTATTAGCAGTTACCTTATGTATTGAGGTGCTCCTATGTTGGGTGTATATATATTTATAGTTGTTATATCTTCTTCTTGGATTGATCCCTTGATCATTACGTAGTGTCCTTCCTTGTCTCTTGTAACATTCTTTATTTTAAAGTCTATTTTATCTGATAGGAGTATTGCTACTCCAACTTTCTTTTGATTTCCATTGGCATGGAATAACTTTTTCCATCCCCTCACTTTCAGTCTGTATGTGTCCCTAGGTCTGAAGTGGGTCTCTTGTAGACAGCATATATATGGGTCTTGTTTTTGTATCCATTCAGCAAGACTGTGTCTTTTGGTTGGAGCATTTAATCCATTAACGTTTAAGGTAATTATTGATATGTATGTTCCTATGACTGTTTTCTTAATTGTTTTGGGTTTGTTTTTGTAGGTCCTTTTCTTCTCTTGTGTTTCCCACTTAGAGAAGTTCCTTTAGCATTTGTTGTAGAGCTGGTTTGGTGGTGCTAAATTCTCTTAGCTTTTGCTTGTCTGTAAAGCTTTTGATTTCTCCATCGAATCTGAATGAGATCCTTGCCCGGTAGAGTAGTCTTGGTTGTAGGTTCTTCCCTTTCATCTCTTTAAGTATGTCATGGCACTCCCTTCTGGCTTGTAGAGTTTCTGCTGAGAAATCACCTGTTAACCTTATGGGGGTTCCCTTGTATGTTATTTTTCGTTTTTCCTTTGCTACTTTCAATAATTTTTCTTTGCCTTTAATTTTTGCCAATTTGATTACTATCTGTCTTGGTGTGTTTCTCCTTGGGTTTATCCTGTATGGGACTCTCTGCACTTCGTGGACTTGGGTGGCTATTTCCTTTCCCATGTTAGGGAAGTTTTCGACTATAATCTCTTCAAATATTTTCTCTGGTCCTTTCTCTCTCTCTTCTCTTTCTGGGACCCTTATAATGCAAATGTTGTTGCGTTTAATGTTGTCCCAGAGGTCTGTTAGGCTGTTTTCATTTCTTTTCATTCTTTTTTCTTTATTCTGTTCCGCAGCAGTGAGTTCCACCTTTCTGTCTTCCAGGTCACTTATCCGTTCTTCTGCCTCAGTTATTCTGCTATTGATTCCTTCTAGTGTAGTTTTCATTTTAGTTGTTGTATTATTCATCTCTGTTTGTTTGTTCTTTAATTCTTCTAGGTCTTTGTTAAAGATTTCTTGCATATTCTCGATCTTTGCCTCCATTCTTTTTCTGAGGTCCTGGATCATCTTCACTATCATTATTCTGAATTGTTTTTGTGGAAGGTTGCCTATCTTCACTTCATCTAGTTGTTTTTCTGGGGTTTTATCTTGTTCTTTCATCTGGTACATAGCCCTCTGCCTTTTCATCTTGTCTCTTTCTGTGAATGTGTTTTTTTTCCCACAGGCTGCAGGATTGTAGCTCTTCTTGCTTCCGCTGTCTGCCCTCTGGTGGATGAGGCTATCTAAGAGGCTTATGTAAGTTTCCTGATGGGGGGGGACTGGTGGTGGGTAGAGCTGACTGTTGCTCTGGTGGGCAGAGCTCAGTAAATCTTTAATCCACTTGACTGCTATGAGTGGGGCTGGGTTCCCTCCCTGTTGGTTGTTTGGCCTGAGGCAACCCAACACTGAAGACTACCTGGGCTCTTTGGTGGGGCTAATGACAGACCCTGGGAGGGCTCATGCCAAGGAGTACTTCCCAGAACTTCTGCTGCCAGTGCCTTTGTCCCCACAGTGAGCCACAGCCACCTGCTGCCTGTGCAGGAGACCCTCCAACACTAGCAGGTAGGTCTGGTTCAGTCTCCCCTGGGGTCACTGCTTCTTCCCATGGGTCCCGATGCGCACACTACTTTGTGTGTGCCCTCCAAGTTTGGGGTGTCTGTTTTCCCCAGTCCTGTCTAAGTCCTGCAATCAATTCCCACTAGGCTTCAAAGTCTGATTCTCTAGGAATTCCTCCTCCTGTTGCCAGACCCCCAGGTTGGGAAGCCTGACGTGGGGCTCAGAACCTTCACTCAAGTGGGTGGACTTCTGTGGTATAAGTGTTCTCCAGTCTGTGAGTTGCACACCCAGCAGTTATGGGATTTGATTTTACTGAGATTGCGCCCCTCCTACCATCTCATTGTGGCTTCTCCTTTGTCTTTGGATGTGGGGTATCTTTTTTGGTGAGTTCCAGTGTCTTCCTGTTGATGATTGTCCAGCAGCTAGTTGTGATTCTGGTGTTCTCACAAAAGGGAGTGAGAGCATGTCCTTCTACTGCACCATCTTGGTTTCTCTTCGTGAATAGATTTCTTAACAGAAGTTTATTTTTCCTAGAGTTTCTAGGAAAGTTCTTTTTTTGCAATGTCTTCTTTATAATATCCTGCTTCAATCTTGGCTGGACAGTCTGTCCATTACCCCTGAATCTCCCAAAGTGTGAGGTATGCTTTTTTTTTTAATATTTATTTTTATTTTATTTTATTATATTTTTGGCTGCATTGGGTCTTTGTTGCTGTGTGCAGGCCTTCTCTAGTTGCGGCGAGTGGGTCTACTCTTTGTTGCAGTGCACTGGTTTCTCATTGTGGTGGCTACTCTTGTTGTGGAGCACCAGCTCTAGAGCACAGGTTCAGTAGTTGTGGCTCACAGGCTTAGTTGCTCTACGGTATGTGGGATCTTCCTGGACCAGGGCTCAAACCCATGTCCCCTGCATTGGCAGGCAGATTCTTAACCACTGTGCCACCAGGGAAGTCCATGAGGTATGCTTTTAAGAAATGCTGGAGAAGGACATATCATAAGAGGTTCAAGGACACAGCATTAGCTATGAATCAGATAGTGAGGAAGTTGCTTACCTTTTCAATTCTCTACCAATCCTCATGTCCTTCCTAAAAACTTATTTTCTGACTCTTGATCCATTCCAAGGATCGACAGCCCATGGGCTCCCTCCTGGGCTCTTGCTCCACCTAATTCTTCTTGCTCCACTCCTCTCTTTCCTTGATCTTCTTGACATGTGGTGAAATCTCATTTAATGTTTCATTTACTCATTCAGCAAATATTTATTGGGTTTCTGATATATGTCAGACAGTGCTCTAGGCATCTTAGATGCATCAGGGAACAAAACAGCATTCTATTGGGGAGAAGCAAACAATGGAGAGAAAACATTAACAAAGAAGTAAATTCTATAGTATGTATAAGTGATCCCAAGGAGAAAAGCAGAAAAGAATGTTGGGTAGGGCAAGGGAGATTACGAGTGCAGAGTCATTAGGGTAGCCCTCAGTGAGAGGTAAGATTCATGGAAAGGCAAAGGAAATGAGGGATTTTATTGTATGGATGGCTGGGGAAGAGCATTCTAGGCAGAGGAGAGGGCCAGAGTAATGGCCCTAAGATAGGAATTGACCCCTTCCATTCTGTATATTGTGAGTTTATGCTTTCAAAAATTATTTTATTCTTGTTTTAATGGGGTAAAATGTGCTGGACCTGGAGCTCAGGAGATAAATAAGAGAGGTGAGTTTTTCATCTTGAACTTGAAGTCTTATTTCTGAGTCTTTGAAACCACAGGTGAGCAAGTACTATCTTTGCTTTTCTCCTTTCTTCTGAGAACCTACAAGCATTCCGTATATTTCTTTTCTTTTGATTTTTACAGGTCCTCTTTGAAGTAGGGAACTTTTAATATATTTCCTTCATAAATGAAGAAAATTGAGACCTAAAAATAATATGATTCACTCAAGGGGTAAATGATATGACAAAAATCATATCTTATGTATCCTGACTTTATTTGCTTTATTTGGCCAATATTGCTTTTCTCCGCATCTCATTCTATCACTATTACAATTTGAAATATAAAACAAAACATATAGGATGCTGAAGAAGGAATAGCATTTTATTTATTTTGTTTTATTTATTTATTTATTATTATTATTTTTGCTGTACACGGGCCTCTCACTGTTGTGGCCTCTCCCATTGTGGAGCACAGGCTCCGGACGCGCAGGCCCAGCGGCCATGGCTCACGGGCCCAGCTGCTCCGCGGCACGTGGGATCTTCCTGGACCGGGGCACGAACCCGTGTCCCCTGCATTGGCAGGCGGGCTGTCAACCACTGAGCCACCAGGGAAGCCCAGCATTTTATTTTTAATCATTGATTTTTTTTCCCCAAAAAACACGCATTTATTGAGTATCTATTTTGTGTCAGGCAGTGATCTAGGCATTGGGGATATAGTGGTGAAAATGGCAGACGTGTCTATTCTCATATATTGAATTTTAATAGAGGCTGATAGACAATAAACAATTAATAGAAGCATCAGGAGAACTTGGAGGCCTTGAGAAATATTCTGAATTTTATTCCAAATGGATTAGAACGCATTAGAAAAGTATTGATTAGAATTAGTATTGGCTGCATATAACAAGGACCCAGCTAGAGTGGCTTAAATTTATTATTAAAGTCCCTAAATGTATTTCTCTCTATGTAAAATGCTTGTCTCATCACTGGAACTGGTATGGAGGCTTCATGATCATCAGAGATCCTTGGTTCAAAATGGTAGCTGGAGTTCCAGACATCATGTTCACATTTAACACTAGAAGGAGGAGAAAAGAAACCAAAAAATGAAAGGGATGCCCCTTCCTTTTTCAGTAGTTTTCTAGAATTCTTCCTACCCAATACTCCCCTTATATCTCAAGGACCAATACAATACAATACAATACAATACGTCACATGGCTACATATCCAGTTGCAAGGGAGGTTGGAAAATGTAGCTTCCCCAAGTAAAATTGAGTTCTATTACTAAGGAGAAAAGGGACAATGGAAGTTGAGATAGGAAACAAGCAGTTTCTGCCACTGAGATCTGAATCATTTTTTAAAAATTATTATTTCATTTTTTTATTTTTGGCTGCATTGGGTCTTCATTGCTGTGCGTGGGCCTTTTTTTTTTTTTGTCTCTAGTTGTGGCGAGTGGGGGCTACTCTTCATTGCGATGCATGGGGTTCTCATTGCAGTGGCTTCTCTCATTGCGGTGGCTTCTCTCATTGTGGAGCATGGGGTCTAGAGCTCAGGCTCAGTAGTTGTGACACATGGGCTTAGTTGCTCTACAGCATGTGGGATCTTCCCGGACCAGGGCTCGAACCCGTGTCCCCTGCATTGGCAGGTGGATTCTTAATCACTGCACCACCAGGGAAGTCCTGAATCATGTTTTTAAAAACTTACTCTGCCTTCTTTATAGAAAACAGATTGAAGAGGATAGGAATAGGAGGGAGATCATTTTTTCACATGTGTCTAGATGAAATTTGGTGATGGACTAGGGTGGTGCTATAGAGAAGATGGACAGAAGAAGACGGATTCAGATATGTATTGGAGTAGACATAATGGGACTTTCTGATGGACTGAATGGGGATAAGGGTGAGGGAAAGAAAAGAATCAAGCACATTGTCTAGGTTTTTGCCTTGAGGAGATGAATATGGCAGTGATGCCTTGAGAAATGAATACGGCAGTGATGCTGACTAAGGCGAAACGTTGGTGGATATAGGTTTATGGAAAAGAGATTCAAGAGTTCGGTTTAGATCATTTTAATTTTGCAATTAGGCATCCACGTGGTAGCTGCCAAGGAGACACTTGGATATATGAGTCAGTAGGTAAGGGTTGATGTCAAGTCTTAAAGATGTAAAACCAAAAGTCATTGTCATGTGGGTAGAATTTAAAGTCATGGGCAGGTGAAATTATCTAGGGAGAAATTTGGATGGAGAAAAGAGCCCACAGTCAAACTGAGGCTTACCAAAATTTGGAACATTGAGAGAGGAGTAGGAGCCAGTAAAGTGAGCAACCAATGAGGGAGGGAAACAAGGGAACGGGTATTATGAAAGCCGGTGAAAAAAGGGAGTGGTCAGTTGTTGTAAATGCTGCCAAGAGGTGTAATAAGATGCAGACAAAGTTGTAACCTTTGGATTTAGCAACTTGGTTGTCACTGGTAACCCTGACAAGAAAGTTTTAGAGGAATAGGAGGATAAAGGCATAATTCAATTTATTCAGCCTCTAGTCACTAGAGATAAACTGGACAGCAGACTATGAGAGGTGGGCAAATTAATCCTTATACAGTGTGATAAAGGATGATGATAGAGGTCTGCATGGGGTCAATGGGCACACACAAGTTGAGGCACTAATTCTATGGGGCAAGGGCACAGAAAGCTTTCAGAAGAAGGTGATAAGTATCAATATGAATTTTATAAATTAAAAGATCTGTGGAGTAATGCATTCACCTTGGAGTCAGGAGACTTCCATTACGAACAGATATATGATCTGAGACAAGTCCCTTCCCCTCTTTAGGAGTCTTCCTTCTCCCTGAATGGAGAAGTGGCTAGATTTCAACAATCCTCATTTGTTTTCTGTTTTAAGATCATTATGGAATTTTCTAACCTATTGAAGTCTAGATAGACTGAAGGTTTTAAATTCAAGGCTCTCAGCCCTTAAGTTAGCCCTTTGGGGTATTCCATTAATTGTCTGTATTTCTCCATTAGAAGCTGACATCGCTTTCTTCAGCATCATTAATTCATAGTTTGAATTACTGCAGGGTAAATTATTTAGGATAATGTTATCATCTAAAACAAACCCCAACATTTCAGTGGGCTAACACCGTCGAATGACAGTTTTTTTCTGCCCAGGTAATGATCCAATGAGAATGTTGTCAAATAGCCTTGAACACAGTCAGTCAGGGACACAGCCTCACTGACTATGTTGTAGATTTGCTATCCCTTAGATCCCCACAATTAATTTGTTTTCCTTTGGAAAGAGAAGGTGGTGAAGATATCTAACCATCTCAATTCAGAGGTGACATATATTTCTTCTGATGGAATCCCATTTTCAAACTAAACACATGTCTTCACTTAAGATGCGTTGGGGACTGGAAAATGTAGATCCTGGCTGGGCAACAACAACTTTGTCGTGGAAGGGGAACAGGAAGCTTCAGTGGACACCAGACATCTCTGCCACATGAACATTTCAATGACCCATACAACTCACTTGTTTGTTTATTTTCCAGCTGAAGAAAAGATCACCTTTTCCAGAATAGAGACTTCTAAGAGATCTGAAATATTTTCCGAAAATCTCAGGTACAGGCTTCTATAATTGTTTAGGAAGTAGAGCATGAACAACTGGCATTAAATTCAGAACACTGTTAGAATCATTTTTCTGGCCAGTACTCTGGGTCTTTTAGGCAAATCAGAGGGTGTGTGTGGTGAGTTTGGTCAGTAGTTATGTAATGGAGCGGGAACCTATGGGCCCTTCCCAGGACAGACCCCCTCCCCCATATCCTTTGCTGTAGCTCCTCTTTGGGTTTTTTTTGTTCTGTTTTGTTTTAAATATTTATTTACATATTTCGTTGCACTGGGTCTTAGTTACGGCAGGTGGGCTCCTCAGTTGTGGCATGTGGGATCTTTCGTTGCGGCAAGCAGGCTCTTCGTTGTGGTGTGCGGGCTTCTCTCTAGTTGTGGCACACAGGCTCCAGAGCACGTGGGCTCAGTAGTTGCAGCATATAGGCTCCTTAGTTGTGACAGGCGGGCTCCTTAGTTATGGCTCACCAGCTCCTTAGTTGCAGCATGCATGCATGTGGGATCTAGCTTCCTGATCAGGGATCAAAACCGGACCCCCTGCATTAGGAATGCAGAGTCTTAACCACTGCACCATCAGGGTAGTCCCTGTAGCTCCTCTTTGAAGTACCTAGATAATAGTATATGATGCACACTTCCTGAGTTGTTTTACAGATGCTAAAACCACCACCAAATGGAAGAAATCTACATTAGATTTTCTTACCTTGCTCTTTTATTTGTTTTTGAAGATATCTTCATATCAAACACTATACTACATCTACAAATTATTACTCCTATTTATTTCTGCATTTGGACAGTTCTGAAGAAATAAGAGAAAAGATCTTGAGTTTCTTTGACCTTATTATATCAAAAATGAGGACATCTGAGAATGACATCATCCCTCTGGAATCTTGCCAGTGTGAGGAAATCCTAGAGATTGTCATCATGCCTCTGGCTCACCATTTTCTGGCTTTGGGAGAAAACAACAAAGCCTTATATTACTTCCTAGAACTTGCGTCTGCTTATCTCATCTTGGGTGATAATTATATGGTAAGCTGTTTCTGCCCAGATCCCCTCCACCTTTGAGACAGACCTACAGCCCACAGGACCAGAAAGAAAGCTCTAGTGTTTTTTTAAAAATTATTATTACTTCATGTTCTTGATTCTGAGCAGCAACCCCTTCTTTGAAAATCAAATTGCTCAGAAAGGAAATGGCCTGAGATTGTGAAAAAGTCAGAACAAACCACAACTAGCATTATACATCATTTAAAATACTGCCGTCATTAGAAACTTGCTATGAATTGTCTACCTACATGGGACCCTGGTTTCAACTCTTCAGTTTCAGTAGAGTCTTCCTCAGTAATGTCCCAGCCGCATTTGCTCTCTGTCTTCCCCAAGTATCTGTCAGCACAAAGACCTGTAGGTCTTTGAGTAAGCACAAATCTAGTTTTAGTCTTGTGACCCCTGAAGGGGCTCACTCACTTTGGTCTTCATGTAACTTGTGCTAACTTATCATACATACCTTTAGGCCACCAAAGCCCTAGTGACTATTTCTCTAGGATAATTGTAAATAACCTTCCAGGGCAATATGCCCTTAGAAATGTGGGGATTTGATACCTATAATGAAATAAAAGAATTTATTTTTAAGTAAGTTGGGAAGCGCCGAGCTGAATAAAGCTAAACAGATTTTTGTACTACAGATATTTCAGGGTCTTAATATGCTAACATCCATAGAAATCTCCCAGAGGGTTGGGCTAGGACTGAGACATATTTTGTCTCTCAAACTTATTTGACCTTAGACCACTTTTCATAGAGCAGCTGGCTGACTCAGCTTCCACGAGCTCACCTGAGGAGACGCCTCTCTGGGCGGAGCCTCCTACACCCGAGTAGCTATGGCTGCCACCCTTGATGCCTGCACTTGTGGACTGTTTCCGATTTTACAGTTGTGGCCTGATTAAACTCCACACCTTAGAGTTATATAAAATTTAAAAATGAAACCATTAAAAATGTCAGTAAGCTGTGGTTCTCTCAAATATTTATGAACAAAAGGTTCCTGTGGGGCCTCCCTGGTGGCGCAAGTGGTTGAGAGTCCGCCTGCCGATGCAGGGGATACGGGTTCGTGCCCCGGTCTGGGAGGATCCCATATGCCGCGGAGCGGCTGGGCCCGTGAGCCATGGCCGCTGAGCCTGCGCGTCCGGAGCCTGCGCGTCCGGAGCCTGTGCTCCGCAACGGGGGAGGCCACAACAGTGAGAGGCCCGCATACCGCAAAAAAAAAAAAAAAAAAAAAAAAAAAGGTTCCTGTGCATATTTTATACACATGTGTGAAGAAGGCAGTAATGTGGCCAGTGAGTACCAGGAAGAGAAGATTTAGGCAGCCTTGGGGGCTAACTTACTAAACCTGTGCTCACCCTCATCTCATTATCCAGGGAGTGACGAATGTTCAGGAAAACAATGATTGGAAGCAGAGCCCCAGTGCAGGATCCCAAAATGTGCCATTTGCTTCCCCGTCTCCCAGCAAAGAAACCTTGTCTCCCTCTTTCTGCATCCAACACATACGCCTTAGGCTGCATGAGACTTGGGGACAGTGCCTCACCTTATTTTACTCTTCAAGTCTGACCTTGCCTTGGTGTTTACAAGTGCCAAGACTCTCTTCGCGATGTCATAGGACGTTGAAGATGAAGGGAGAAATGTTGCTCAGGGCCTTACCTTCCTCTTCCACTTCCCAATGATGGCCCTGGCAAAAGAAATGGGGGTGGTTCATAACTCATTCCAAAAGTAGAGGCTGGCTTGTCATAGATGTGAGGATGCCCTCAGGAGCCATGAGTACACTGTTGGAAATAGGGAGGTTGGCGATGGAATTACTCAAAGAGGGCAATCGCCCCGGGGAAAACTTCAGGTAAGGTGACTTACAAGACAACATGAGGAAAGGAGGAGGTTTCTATATTCATCCTCTAGAATGAGAGATTCAGTGGATCAAGAGGGACATGAAGGTGACCCATATCTTCAGCAGGAACTTTCCCCACCCTTTCTGTCTAGAGTTTGAAGGACTCTGATCAGGAGCTGAAGGAAGAGATGGAGGTGGGAGCTGGGTGGTCCTGCTTCTCTTCCTTCAGTAGAGTCTGGGGCAATGGCCCCTCTGTGGTCCCAATCCCTGATGACTCAATACCTTCTACTCCTTGTGCTGGTTGCAGGCTTACATATATTTGAATGAGGGAGAGAGGTTGCTGAAAATTCTCAAGAAGGAAAAATCTTGGAGTAAGACTTTTGAGTGGACTACCTTTTATACCCTCAAAGGTCAGGTAAGAAACCATTAGAAACGTGGTTCATCTGTTCTTTATCACTGGGGCTTTACGTAGAAGAAGTAGTAGAAGTCATCCCTATGCTTTCTACATCCTCCTCCCATCCTCTGCCACAGATCTTTCCCAAGACTCCAGAACCCCAAGCCCTGGGCCTCAAACCTCCTCACCATCCCTTGTCTGCAGCAAGATGATCTTTAGCCTCTCAGTTGACAGCTTTATGAAATGTTTTTCTAACAACCTCCCAAAAGGGACAGGAATAGGTAAACATTTTCTCAGAGGTAGATGATGAACAATGAGGATGCAAAGTCCTAGTCATTCAACCATCCTTCCACAGATACATCCAAGAAACATTTCCGATTGTGCCAGGCACAGGGAGATCTTGTTCCTGGGCCTTAAATGACCTTTTTTGGATAAGATTCCTTAACTATGTATTTTTGGAACATACCAACCAAGCCTAGAATCACTGCTTTTCTTCTTTTCCTTTCTTCCCCTTTCTTCTCCTTGTAGGTCTGTTTCAACATGGGCCAGATGGTGCTTGCCAAGAAAATGCTGAGGAAGGCCTTGAAGCTCCTCAATCGAATCTTTCCTTACAACTTAATCTCCTTGTTTCTCCAGATGCATGTTGAAAAAAACAGACACTTTCATTATGTGAATCAGAATCAGCAGGCCCAAGAGAGCTCACCTCCAGGGTAAGGAAGGAGCTGGGGAGAGCTGGGTGTCTCATCTCACTCCCCAGAGGAGAGAGAGCTACACATAGTCCAACAGTCAGCCCCCAAAGCCTGGGCCTCTAGCGGGCGCAAGGAGTCCTGGTGGCTCACTGGTGTGGGAAGGGATGAGTGGGAGCGGGGCTCCCAGGCCAGGGCTGGGTTGCCTCAGAACAACTTAACAGGCAGCTTTTGCCAAAGGGAGTTCAGGTGACAAAACCTTAAGGGAGCCCTTTGCAAGGTGAGCTCCAGTGCCCCTCCCCACTCATCTTACCCACTAACCCCTCTGGCCATCCATGTTCCAATGGGAATCTGCACCACCTGTTCCTAGACCCTCAGTCACAAGTCCTCTTCCAATTCAGTGCTAAAACCCTGGGTATTGTCCCTGCCCCAAAGAAAAATGGCAGGTCCTGAAGACATCTGCCAAAAGACAAAACAGCCCACCCATTTTTGTAACTCTATATAGATACATGGGTTACATGGGGTATCCACTGGTCAAGATTATACCATTAAGATATGTACATTTCAATGTATGTAAATTTTATCTATAAAAGAACTATAAAAAATAATGAGGTGGGGGGCTTCCCTGGTGGCGCAGTGGTTGAGAGTCCGCCTGCCGATGCAGGAGACACGGGTTCGTGCCCTGGTCCGGGAAGATCCCACGTGCCGCGGAGCAACTGGGCCCGTGGGCCATGGCTACTGGGCCTGTGCGTCCAGAGCCTGTGCTCCGCAACAGGAGAGGCCACAACAGTGAGAGGCCCGCGTACTGCAAAAAACAAAACAAAACAAAAAACAAAAACAAACAAAAATAATGAGGTGGGGTAGGAGAAGGAAACAATGAGTAGAAGGACAGATGTAATAAGAATGTTGATAGTTGCTGAAGCTGGATGCTGGGTACATGTGGCTCATTATATTTTTCTGTTTTACTGTGTGTGCATGTTTGAAATTTTCCACAATAAAAGTTTTAAAAATGTATTCCACCGGGCCTCCCTGGTGGCGCAGTGGTTAAGAGTCCGCCTGCCGATGCAGGGGATACGGGTTCGTGCCCCGGTCTGGGAGGATCCCATATGCCGCGGAGCGGCTGGGCCCGTGAGCCATGGCCGCTGGGCCTGCGCATCCGGAGCCTGTGCTCCGCAACGGGAGAGGCCACAACAGTGAGAGGCCCGCATACAGCAAAAAGAAAAAAAAAAAAAAAAATGTATTCCACCTACCTAGCAATTCATACCAAGAGAGATGCCACCTAGTTGGGGATCTGGAGAGCTGGCAGTAGATCTCTTCCATCTTGGGAGAGGCCAGCTGCAATATTCCCACAGGTTCTGCCTGAAATACAAGTATCTATTTCTATGGGCAAATGGCTGCAATTCTTGGGCAACCCCACCAAAAACTGCCTTCCCCAGTTTCCTGGAAGTGTTCCCTTGACTATGGGGGAGGCTGGGATGGAAATAGGGTGCAGCTGAGCTCCTTTGCAGGCTGGGGACAGGCTCCTGAGAATCTAAGCTTGCTGCCTCAGGAGACACCAGGAGGGGGAGGGGCGGGGAGAAGTTCAGCAGAGATCTCTCGGAGAGGTAAGAGAGAATTGGAGTTTGGGTCACAGAGGGCTGCCAGATGAAATAAAGGATGCCTAGTTGAATTTAAAATTCAGATCAATAATACATGATTTTTTTTAGTATACCTTATATCACACAAGATATTTAGGACATATGCATTCTAAAAGAATTGTTTTGAAATTCAGATTTAACTTGGCATCCCATATTTTCATTCCCTAAATCTGACAAGCCTAATGTACAGCCATATTTTGTAAAAGGAATAAGAAGTACCTGCACAAGAGGAGAAGGTGAAAAAGTGATGATCAGGAAGAAACTACAGAACAATTGGCTTAAAATGCTGTCCAGTCGAAAGGTTCTCATCTCAAAAATAAGGACATTAAGAAACAATATTTAATGTCAGAATTTCTACAGCTTCATGAACTCCCTATGTTATAAGGGATTTTACCTTCTCCATGTTTCCTTAGAAACTAAAAAATAACTTCCACAACAGAATGAATGCCATCAATGTCTAAACTGAAAGTACCTGGAATTCTTCTTTAAGAATCTCTAGGATATCTTCCTTTCTTCTCATCTTTATTTAAAATCTTCCTTTTTTTTTTTTTTTTTTTTTTGCGGTACGTGGGCTTCTCCCTGCCGCGGCCTCTCTGTTTGCGGAGCACAGGCTCCGGACGCGCAGGCTCAGTGGCCATGGCTCACGGGCCCAGCCGCTCCACGGCATGTGGAATCTTCCCAGACCAGGGCACGAACCCATGTCCCCTGCATCAGCAGGCAGACCCTCAACTACTGCGCCACCAGGGAAGCCCTAAAATCTGCTTTTTGATAGTTATTTCTAGTTATATTTTGTTTTCTTGACTTTGTTAAATTACTAATATTGCAGCCAGTTTAGGATCCCATTTTTATCACAAATAGAGAAGATTGGGGGCTAAGTTACCAGTTAAATGACTTGTGGACGCTGAGGCTGAGACCCCAAACATTCTCGGTAGGTGGTCAGCCATCCTTCCCTTGAATAATTCCAGCACAGGAAGTTCACCATCTCCTGCAACATTCCACTCCGTTGTCAGAATGTGTTTTAGTCTGTTTGGACTGCTGTGACAAAATACCACAGGCCGGGTGCCTTATTAACAGCAGAAGTTTATTGCTCACAATTCTGGAGGCTGGAAGTCTGAGGTCCTAGTGCCAGCGTGGCTGGGCCGGGGCCCTCTTCAGGGTCACAGGCTTCTTGTCGTATCCTCACATGGTGGAAAGGGGCCAGGAACTCAGCTCAACAAAGGAAATGAGCCTTTTAAACAAGCCCATTCTGCTGTGGTCTGAATGCATCCCCCAAAATTCATAAGTTGAATTCTAACTCCCAAAAGTGACGGTAATAGTAGGTGGGGCCTTTAGGACATGATAAGGTTATGAGGGTGGAGCCTTCATGACTGGGATTAGAGCTCCTATAAAAGAGACTCCACAGGGCTTCCCTGGTGGCGCAGTGGTTGAGAGTCTGCCTGCTGATGCAGGGGACACGGGTTTGTGCCCTGGTCCAGGAAGATCCCACATGCCACGGAGCGGCTGGGCCCGTGAGCCATGGCCGCTGAGCCTGCGCGTCCGGAGCCTGTGCTCCGCAACGGGAGAGGCCACAGCAGTGGGAGGCCCGCGTACCGCAAAAACAAAAAACAAAAAGCTAATGTATCAATATACATATGTATAACGGAATCACTTTGCTGTACAGCAGAAATTAACACAACATTGTAAATCAACTGTGTCAATAAAAAAATACTATGCTGAAAATGAAAAAAAAAATTGACGTGCATGTTAATTTCCACGTAAAGGAAACAGGCCTCAAACTCAAGTCTGTTTTGACCCCCAAGCCAGTAGTGAGGACTCTGCCCCTGCGCTTCCCTCAAGCATGCTGGTGGCGATACCTTCTTCTTATGTCCCATGTGTGTACTTTATCTAATAGGAAGAAGAGGCTGGCGCAACTTTACCAGCAAACCACTTGCTTCTCCTTACTGTGGCAGATCTATAGCTTAAATTATTTTTTGCACTACAAGTATTATTGCCACCTGGCAGTCCTGATGCAAGTGAATACTGCCCTGGAAACTCAAGATGATTTCCAGGTAGGGTAGCTGCTTTTTACGTTTCTGAATCTCATTTGGAGAGAAAAGCCTAGTGAAAGCCAATCAAAATTCAAAATCATGAAGATTTAATAAAAACCTTCCAGACTAGATTGTTCTGCTGAGGCTAGCAGTTGTCAAACATTTTGGTCCCAGGATCCCCTCATACTCCTAATAATTTAGGACCTCAAAGCTTTTTATATGGGTTTATATATTTATATTTTTTATATGGGATCATATATTTTTATGGGGTATATCTATTGATACTGTCATATAAGAAACAAAAACTGATACTTTAAAAATATTTTTTTAAAGAAAATAAACCCATGACATATGAACATAATTAACATTTTCATTGAAAAAAACTCTATTTCCCAAAACAAAAAATTTTGTGAGAAGAATGGCAGGTATTACATTTTTGCAAATACCTTAATGTCTGACTTCACAGAAGACAGATTCTCAATCTGCTTCTACTTTCACTTCCTTGTAATGTCACATAACTCTCCGTTGGAAAACTCCACATTGTACTTGTAAGAGAATGAGGGTGAAAAAGGAAAATGTAACAGGATAATTCTTTTAAAAAGATAAAATCATTCCCTGGCAGTCCAGAGGTTAGGACTCCGTGCTCTCACTGCCGAGGGCCTGGGTTCAATCTCTGGTCGGGGAACTAAAATCCCACAGGCTGCACAGCATGGCCAAAAAAAGTAAAAGTAAAAGAACACGCAGCAAAGATGTTATTGAGCTCATTAAAGTTAGTGAAAGTTAGTGAGAGAACTAGTAAGATGTTACAACTGGTTCCCAGGAGAATTTAATTTATGAATGTATACAAAACTAGTCTAGTCACAGGGCAAGAATAGAATCACTTGTATTCCACCGAACATTTCTATTTCTATGAAAAAGAATCATTTACATTACTACCAGTTTCCCAAAGGCAGTGAAAGGCAGAGATAACCTTGATGAGTGAGCTAGACAGGACACGCACTGAATTTTTTTTGTTTTGGCCCATTTCAAGTTCTTTCACTGTTTTTCCTGAAAAACTGCTACACACAAAACAAATGGTCCACAAAACATTCTCCCTTCTTTCTGAAGGTTTTACCATGCACTGTTATCATTAACCAGTCTTTTGCTAATTATTAAACTTAAATGGCCAGTTGAAACAAACAGTTCTAAGACTTCTTCCAGCACTGGTTAAGACTGGGGTGGCAGGTATTGGGGATAATATTCATTTAGCCTTCTGAGCTTTCTGGGCAGACCTGGTGACCTTGCCAACCCCAGCTGCCTTCTTGTCCACTGCTTTGATGACACCCACAGCAACTGTCTGTCTCAAGTCACGAACAGCAAAACGGCCCAGAGGAGGATAGTCAGAGAAGCTCTTAACCCACGTGGGTTTGCCAGGAACCATGTCAACGACGACAGCATCACCAGATTGAAGAGTTGTTTAAAGAGTAACCACCTTCTCTTCAATCTCCCAGTTAAGTTTAGAACTAGAGTCCTTAACATTTTTTTGAAAGCAAACAAAACCAAACCAACCTTCCTTTATTGTTAAACAACAAAAGCAATACATGCTTGTTATAACAATAAATTAAACATCACAGAAATGCATAAAGTAAAAAGTCCCTCAAATCTCTACTACAACTGCAACAAATAGGTAACTGCTTTTTATAGTTACCCATTTGGTAGTTTGGAATGAATCCTTCCAGGCTTTTTGGTATGCAGTCATATATCCACACATATAAGCTATTGCTTTTATTTTTCACAAAAATTAAAATTCATATATTTTGTTTAAGGACCCTGTGTGGGCAAAAGGGGCCATTGAGCTTGTCCTGGATCATGCATTAAATAGGTGGCAGAAACTCAGCTGGATTTCTGTATCTAAGCCTATGGTTTTGCCAAATGTCGGGCTCCATTCCCAAGCTTAATAAATCCATGTTTACTGGCAGATGATTGGTGATATCCTGGGCTTTCTGCTTCGGGTTCCATCCCAGTCTTGCCCCGTCTCTCCTCTTCTCCTCCACTGCTGCCGTTTCAGATCATTAAGGCCTACCTGGACTATTCACTGTACCACCATCTAGCCGGCTACCAGGGCATATGGTTCAAATATGAGGTCATGACCATGGAGCACATCTTCAACCTCCCCCTGAAACGCGAGGGTGTTGAAATCATGACCTACGTGGCTGATACACTTTGCTATATCAAGTTCCTAATGGGTCACTTGGACTTGGCCATTGACTTAGGTAAGACCTGGCTGGTCAAGAAAGAACTTGCAGATACAAGTAATGCCCAGAAATATACTGGAATTGTTTTCTTCCCAGGCTCTCGAGCCCACAAGATGTGGTCATTGCTTCGTAATCCCAACAAACACTATCTGGTCCTCTGCTGGCTTTGTAAATCCCTCTTCTTGAAAAACAGGTATTTATCTCAAGGCATTTTCCAAAATTAGAGGAAGAAAGCCATATTAATGGAATGTTCTGGGTTTACTTAACCCCGGCCATAGGGTGGGGCAGGAAGTAAGGTTTACCAGAAGCTGATGTAACTGATAATCATCATCCTTGGGATACCACTACTCTATCACAGGCATCACCTCTAACCTGGTTGCTCTGGCCAGTGGCTGGAGGAGGGTCACACAGTCAGCCCCACTGTGGGAATCAGGCCTCCACCACTGCCAGGTGGAAGAAAGGGAACAGTCTCACAGGGGAGGCAAATGCCCAGAGAATAGCAGCCAGGACCAGAGGCACAGGCCAACTTGGCCTGACTCTGGCCACCCTGATAGAAAGGTCCAGGAGAGAACAGTTTGAACAGAGAGCCAACTTGAGATTTAGGAGTGGGATTGAAGTCTGTTGAAGAATCGTACTTGGTCCTGAATGGCTGGGCAGGACTGAGACTAGGACTGAACTTCCTTCTCTCCCCACACACTATTTTTTAATCCTACCACCTTTTCTTATCCATAGATACAAGCAACTGATCCAGGTGCTGGGGTGGCTGTGGGATCTTTCTGTAGCAGAAGAGCATATCTTCAGCAAGGCATTTTTCTATTTTGTCTGCCTGGACATCATGCTTTATTCTGGTGAGCATGGCCTTGGAATTTGTAAGAAACTGGGGGGATAACACTTGCGTTGGTGTGGTGTGGCAGGTGACAGGGCTAGGGCTTTGAGACCACTGGGTTTCTGGCTAGAAGGTGCAAGGATTGCAAGGGACCAATAAGGAAGAGAATTTAGAATTGAAGCTGCCAGTTAAAGTGTCAGATCATTTGTCACACAAGTGATGGTGACTGACTGTATCTTACTATGTGGCTTCTACTAGGGCATTTAATTTTTAGCAGGACAGACTTAGAGACTTCCTGCTTGAAAATGAAGGGTAGGGCTGCTAATGGTGAGGTGAGGGTTCCAGGCACTGGCAGCTGTTAGTGATTTGGAAAACAAGTTCTTTCCTGATAACCTTCTTGTTACACCAGGTAGGCAGGCCTCAGTGTACATATTAAACCAGAGGGGCCAAACTGGGCATTCTTTTTCCCAGCCATATTTTCAACTAGGGATGTGGATATTGCTGCCAGCAAGGGAAGTGTGAACGCGAAGACTGAGAAGTCCCAGGCTGCGCTGAGGCTGATTCCTTGGGCTCAAGCAGGGAGGGTTGGTTTAAACCCCACTCCTGCCTAGTTGATATTATGGACTTGTATCTTATACACATAAACTTCCACAAAAGCAGGGACTCAGCAAACACAGGGCAGTGCAGTCACCTGGTTGCTGTAATCCGTGGGACCCTTTGGATTCATAAAGTAATCAGAGACCGAGGCCTGTCCTCACAGTGGGAAATTCTCCTGGGAGCTGTTAGGCCAGAAAGACGACACCCCTCCACCCCCAATCTACCAGCCAAGCTCTCCTGTTTCTCTCTTTTTTAGGCTTTGTTTATAGGTCATTTGAAGAATGTTTGGAATTCATACACCAAAACGAAGACAACAGAATACTGAAGTTCCAAAGTGGAATCCTCCTGGGACTTTACTCATGTATAGCTATCTGGTAACAATGTGTTGCATACCACTAAATTCCCAAATTTGAAAATGTTGAATTCTGGAAGAGTTCTATGAGATTTGAAAAAAGGAAAGAAAAGAAAGAGAAAGTACTTTTAATTTATACCTAAGACAGATTGAAAGTGACAGAGCAGATTTATACTGAAAAACACTTCGGGAATCACCTAGTTCATCCCACTCAACTGAGGCCAGTAAAGCGATGCCACTTCAATTGTACTCAATGCAACAAACATTTATTGCATACATAGAGTACAGTATTAATACAGAGATGAATAAGAAGAGAGTACTTGCTTCTGAGAAGTGTTGGGGGTTTGAGGGAGACTAATAAATAGCACAACTTACCCCCCCCACCCCCAAGATGGAATCATAATCATTGTTAATAGAGCCGATGCTGGAGGATATGGCTTGTATCTGCAGGCAAGTGAGCTTCCTAATATTGAACCCAGGATTAGACTTACCCATCAGCAGCAGGCAGTTCTAGAAAACTCCACCCCCTCCCCACCCCATTGAGGCAGGGAGTACCATGCTCCCCGTGGGTCTCACTGGCTCTCAAGATGAAAGAGAGCTACACCTGCCTAATTTCTGTCCCAAAGTCACCAGCCTACTAAGTCACCCCTTGTCATTGGAGGAGTGAGTGAGGCAGGGAAAGAAATGTGGAGCTTTGCACCAGTGGAGCTCCCTCACATGGAAGGAAACTTCAGGAGGGTGGAAGAAGCAGGCTTCCTGTATCCCCATTAACCCATTAAGCCTGAGGCTTAATCTCCTTAACCCATTACATTTTTTAAACTCAATAAGCCTGTAGCTATGGCTTTAGCTTCAAGGAAGTAGATGGACAGTAAGGCTCCAGAACATTAAATAAATTACTTCCACAGCCATCCCCAAGACTGAAAGTCATTCCCTATTCCACTTCCCATCTCAAATTATATATGCAGTCATGTTGTCCAGTATCTAAAGATTTTGTGATGAGATTAAATGATAATACGAAGACATTCCTATATAAAGTGCCACAAACCAGAGCAGTTTCAAATTTGAATAGAAATCTCCTCTTATTATAAAACTCATTGGGAGAAATTAAAATGCAAAAAATCAATTGCCCTTGCCAGCTAAAGTCTAAAGAAGTGAAAGTTCAAAGTCAAATTAATTTGCCCTTGTGAGTTAAAGTTCAAGGAATCTAAAGCCCAAAAATCACCCTAATTTCTTATTCTACTCTACCTCACCTGAAGAGTTCTTGCAACAGTTGTAGCTTAGGCCAATACTGCTCCCACTTTATGGGCATAGGAATCATCTGGAGAGTTTGTTAACTCAGATTTCTGGCCCCATCCCCAGAGTCTGTCTGATTCAGTAGGTCTGGATTGGACCAGAGAGCTTGCATTTCTAAGGAGCACTCAGATGGTACTGATGATGCCTGTCTGTGGCCCACACCTTGAGTAGTATCAGCCCAGGCTATCTCTCTTTGAAATCAGAGCAATTTCTTCAAGCCCCAGAATTTATAACTCCAAGTGCCTGATCTGTTTCATTTTTTTTTTTCTGGCCACACCGAACAGCCTGTGGGATCTTAGTTCCCTGACTAGGGATTGAACTCTGGGCCCCTGGTAGTAAAAGTGAGGAGTCCTAACCACTGGACTTCCAGGAAATTCCCTCACTTTAAAGAGTCCAAGGAATGAAATGGTAGCTACTATTGCCCAAGTATTCCCCCCAATTATGTTCATTTGAAATCATCAAAAAATTCTATTCTGTCCTTGCTCCATATCACATAATTTTCCCTGAATAGGCCAGTGGCAGGCTTCCAGAGACCAACGTACTAGGAGCTACACCTCTAGAGAGACCTATTTCAGGAAACCAGCCCATTCCAAAGGTGATGGGGATTTTTCTTATTCTTCTGTGGTGATACAGGTATGCCAGACTTCAGGAGTGGGACAACTTTCACATATTTTCCAACAGAGCCAAAAGTCTAGTGTCAAGAAGAACCCCAGCAGCTCTTTACTGCATAGGCCTCAGTAGGTACATGGAAGGGCAAGTTCTCTACCTTCAAAAGCAAATTGAAGAACAATCAGAGAATGCTCAGGACAGTGGAGTTGACCTACTCAAGGTAAGGCCTCTTCTCTGGTTTCCCCGGTAAATCATGCCTTAAATGGATTTTTCTCTACCTCCTGTGATAATTATTTTCTCTGATTACAGAAGTTACACGTGTTTTATAGTTTAAGTTTCTGAAGGCCACTCCCTCCCCATAATTAGAATATAAATGGCCCACAACCTTACTACTCAGAGATAATCACTTTATACATATTGAGATTTCACTTTCCAAGTTTTCTTCCATGTGTGTGCATGCATTTCCATTTTTTAAACTTGCTACTAAATAAGATATATTTATGAATAATTCCCTGCCATTAAATTGTTTTCTGCACCACTAGTTAAAAGGAAGCCTAGTATTTTAGTTTATATATACTATTAGATGATATTGCCAAACTATTCTTAGATAGAATTGTTCTGTAGTACTTTATTGCTGTTGCTATGATAAACATCTTGGGAGATAAATCTTTGCACACAGCAATTTAAAACATTCAACTGATACGTAGTAAGGACCTGGTACTAGGTGTTGGGGTACAAGGGTGAGCAAATTAAACCTGGTGCCTGCCTCCCAGAGTCTACAGCCCAGCATGGGCAAGCCCCACTAAGAGAACGAGGGGCTGAACCTCCAGGGTCGTCTTAACAAGTGTTTGCCTTGTTCTCTTAGAAACTGAATGCCGGTGAATTCCTTGTCTACTGCTATGTCTCCAAGTACACAACCTTAACAGCTTAAATGACAGCACTTGTTTTCTCATCTCCCGGCTTAGCAGTCAAAAGTCTGGATGGGCTCGGCTGGGTTCTCTGCTGAGGGTCTTACAAGGCTAAAATCAAGGTGTTGGCTGAGGTGTTTTCCCATGATCTAGGGAAGAACCTGCTTGCAGGTTCCTTCAGGTTGTTGGTAGAATCTAGATGCTGATGATTTTAAGGCACATCCCTATTTCAGAGATGTTAAAATGTTTCAAAACAAGGCATCTTGAGACCAGTGAAGAATAGTAGCTCATTTAATCTTCAGAGGCATTGTTATGGGCTGGGTCTTTTTCACTGCTGCTGGATAGAAAAGTCTTGAATTTGCCCAGGTGGGAGCCCACTCCCTACCACTCTCATAGCACACTCAACCTCAGCATCTCTTCCTGCAATTTGTTCACACCCAGCTGACTAAATCGCCGCCTCCAAAAACACAGAAGTTCACTGTCATCACTGCTTGGAGGTATGTACTCTTTGACATAGAACATGTATTTATATTTCTGATTCATAAAACATTCTTCTGGTTCTCACACAGTATATGGAAATTGTTTGGGGATATAAAACATTTTGTTTTATGTAATTATGTATTACATATGACTTATGTAATTATTATGTGTATTATGTAATTTAGTTCATGTAATTTGATGGAGCAAATGCCTTTCCTTAAGAAAATTACTTGTGAAGGATTTAAAACATGCTTAACTTCATGTTGTTTTAAAAAAATAGATTTTTACCATCTTAAACATGATTTAATTTATTCCAACATTCTCTTTTTCCTTTCAAATACCAGGCACATTACGTATGACATATGAATTGACTGTCATTATCACTTTTAAATATTCAGTGCTAATAAAGGGGTACCACAAGTTTGGCCAACCTGATATATGGAAATCCAGGTAGATAAATTAGCAGCTCATTAAAAGAAAGCACCTCTTTATTTAATGAGTAGCAAAGTATAAAACTCACCTATCCCAAAGACAGTACAGGTTAAAAACACAATAGGTGCTATTGGGATTACAACAAAGATGTGTACAATGTTGTCTTTGTACTCAAGGAGTTTGTGATTTGAGTTCCAGAAGGGGATGGGGCTGGGAAGCCCAGGAATGAGAGAGAGTGGTAGAGGTGGGGAGTAGAAAGAACACAAGAACACAAAAGAACACAAAATCAAACTTAGTATCTCCCACAGTACACAGAGCAATGCCTTTTACACGTTACTGAACCAAACTTGGGCTCGTTCTCCCACATGCAGTAAAGCTAATCTACTGACACCAGGTGTGGTGAAGGAAAGTGCAGCGTTTACTGTAAGGTGCCAGACAAGGAGTCTGGGGCAGCTAATGCTCAAAAAACCCAAACTCCCCAAAAGGTTTCAGGGAAGCATTTTTAAAGGCAAGGTGAGGGAGAAGATTCACAGGGTGTGTGATCAGCTCGTACACATTTCTCTGACTGACTGATGGTGAGGTAACAGGGCAGTGTCACAGGGGTTAATGCCATCAATCCTCAGGCTCCAGTAGGTCTAGGGGCTATATCTCATGGTCATTAAGTACTTAACTTCTAACATCTATAAAACAACTCAGGAAATGTGCAACAGGTACTGTTATCTAGTTACTTCATGGAGGAACTAAAGGTTCTGTGACTGCCATATGGCTGATGTACTGTTTAAATTGTTACTAGTGCTCCTGGCCCGACTGCCATTTTTGTCACTACATGGTCATATCCTTTCAATCATTAATTCTTGAGCCAGGTTTTTGTGACACAGGGGAGGCCTGGGAGACCACAGCTTTTCTACAAATAAGAGGAAGGCAGAGGACATGGTGGGAGCGGTCTGTCCCGAGAAGGCCCCATAGGGTCCTGCTTGGTTACACATAGTAGGTGTTTAATTTCTTGAATAAATAATTGATAGACAAAATAAACATGTAACAGGTTAGTCAGGAAAACTCAATGTTTCAATCCATTTCTATGAAATTGAAGTAAATGCAGTAAAAGAAAAAGACATTGTATTGTTGACCATCAAGTTCGCAAAAACATGAGAGAAGACACATTCATACTCTGAAGGACTCTCATAAACTTTCTAGAGAGCATTCTGGAAAAATGCATGAATATCTTTAAAATATGCACATCATTTAATTCTCCTCCTAGGAACTAACCTAAGGAAATAATCAGATGGCAAACAAAAATTTATCTATAAAGATGTTGATCTCAGGTTTATAGTATTTAAAAAACTAGGGGAAAATAAAAGTCATATGCCTTTCAAAAATATTGGTTAAGTCAGAAATGGTGTATTTAAACATTGGGATTTTTTTTTCTTTTCTTTTAAAGATATTTTATTTATTTTTGGCTGCGTTGGGTCTTAGTTGCAGCATGTGGGATCTTTTCGTTGCAGCTCATGGGCTCTTCATTGCGGCACACAGGCTTCTCTCTAGTTGTGGCATGAGGGTTTTTCTCTCTCTAGTTGTGGTGCTCAGGCTTCAGAGCACGTGGGCTCTGTAGTTTGTGGCACGTGGGCTCTCTAGTTGAGGCATGTAAGCTCAGTAGTTGTGGCGCATGGGCTTATTTGCCCCACAGCATGTGGGATCTTAGTTCCCTGACCAGGGATCGAACCGGTATCCCCTGCATTGTAAGGTGGATTCTTTACCACTGGACCACCAGGGAAGTCCCTGGGATGCTTTCACATTTAAAAAAAATCTGAATTTCTTACTCTTCTTTTAAAAATTGGAGTATCTGGTGACTCTAGACCCCAATCCTAAAGGGCAGCTACTGGCTGGAATTGACGAGGGGTGACATTTAGGGCATACCCTCTCCAGTATGACATAATCCCCTCTGCTTCTTATCTTGCTACATTCAGCCTCTTATTTATGTTTCTTGCCCAGCTCTGTCAGCATTTGAATTTGTGAGATCTGTGTAAAAGAGTCATGTCGTTGAAAAGAGCCCTTTAAGATAGAGCATCTGCATGTCACCTCAGCTTCATCTCCAGTTTTTCTTTAACTCCCTTTACCCAAATCTACTCTTCAGACTTTCAGAACTATTTTTAATTCTTGCAACAATCATCCACCCTTGTCTAGCGCCTTCATATATATAATCTGCTTTCTTTCAACATTGTTTCTCTGGCCATGTATTCTTCCTTCAGATCTCACATCCCTTCCACATCTTCCAGGAGAAATTAAGAAGTCCTGCTTTGTGTTCTCCCAGAGGATCCTCATTCCCATGTTGCCTGCACTGCATTTTAACTGCTTATTTGAATACTCCCTTAGCTGGTGCTCAAGGGATGGTGTCTTGCTCAGGATAAATCGCCCAGCAAAGAGAAATCCAAGATACCAGCCAGATTTTTAGCACAGTTGTCTACGCCATATGGCTGACAGGGTCTTGGTGCTCCAGCAAGTGTCAGTCCTGAGCCTCTGAGGTGGGAGAGCCGAGTTCAGGACATTGGACCACTAGAGACCTCCTGGCCCCACGTAATATCAATCGGCGAGAGCTCTCCCAGTGATCTCCATCTTAACACTAAGACCCAGCTCCACTCAATGACCAGCAAGCTCCAGTGCTGGACACCCCATGCCAAACAACTAGCAAGACAGGAACACAACCCCACCCATTAGCAGAGAGGCTGCCTAAAATCATACTAAGTTCACAGACACCCCAAAACACACCACCAGACGTGGTCCTGCCCACCAGAAAGACAAGATTCAGCTTCATCCACCAGAACACAGCACCAGTCTCCTCCACCAGGAAGCCTACATAACCCACTGAACCAACCTTAGCCACTGGAGACAGACACCAAAAACAACAGGAACTACGAACCTGCAGCCTGCAAAAAGGAGACCCCAAACACAGTAAGATAAGCAAAATGAGAAGACAGAAAAACACACAGCAGATGAAGGAGCAAGGTAAAAACCCAACCGACCAAACAAATGAAGAGGAAATAGGTAGCCTACCTGAAAAAGAATTCAGAGTAATGATAGTAAAGATGATCCAAAATCTTGGAAATAGAATGAGAAAATACAAGAAATGTTTAACAAGGACCTAGAAGAACTAAAGAGCAAACAAACAATGATGAACAACACAATAAATGAAATTTAAAATTCTCCAGAAGGAATCAATAGCAGAATAACTGATGCAGAAGAATGGATAAGTGACCTGGAAGATAAAATAGCAGAAATAACTAACACGGAGCAGAATAAAGAAAAAGAATGAAAAGAATTGAGGACAGTCTCAGAGACCCCTGGGACAACATTAAACACAACATTCAAATTATAGGGGTCCCAGAAGAAGAAGAGAAAAAAAAAAGGGACTGGGGCCTCCCAGGTGGCGCAAGTGGTTAAGAGTCCGCCTGCCGATGCAGGGGATACGGGTTCGTGCCCCGGTCTGGGAGGATCCCATATGCCACGGAGCGGCTGGGCCCGTGAGCCATGGCCGCTGGGCCTGCGCATCCGGAGCCTGTGCTCCGCAACGGGAGAGGCCACAACAGTGAGAGGCCCACATACCGCAAAAAGAAAAAAAAAAAAAAAAAAAGGGACTGAAAAGTTCTTTGAAGAGCTTATAGTTGAAAACTTCCCCATCGCATTATAACTGCTTATTTGAATACTCCCTTAGCCAGTGCTCAAGGGATGGCTTCTTGGTCAGAATAAATCACCTAATACGGGAAAGGAAACAGTCAATCAAGTCCAGGAAGTGCAGAGAGTCCCAAACAGGATAAATCCAAAGAGAAACATGCCAAGACACATATTAGTCAAACCATCACAATTTAAATACAAAGAAAAAATATTAAAAGCAGGAAGGGAAAAGCAACAAATAACATACAAGGGAATCCCCATAAGTTTAACAGCTGATCTTTCAGCAGAAACTCTGTAAGCCAGAAGGGAGTGGCAGGACATATTTAAAGTGTGAAAGGGAAAACCCTACAACCAAGATTACTCTATCCAGCAAGGATCTTATTCAAATTCGACGGAGAAATTAAAACCTTTACAGGCAAGCAAAAGCTAAGAGAATTCAGCACCACCAAACCAGCTTTACAGCAAATGCTAAAGGAACTTCTCTAGGCAGGAAACACAAGAGAAGGAAAAGACCTACAATAACAAACCCCAAACAATTAAGAAAATGGGAATAGGAACATACATATGGATAATTACCTTAAATGTAAATGGATTAAATTCTCCAACTAAAAGACATAGACTGGCTGAATGGATACAAAAACAAGACCCATATATATGCTGTCTACAACAGACCAACTTCAGACCTAGGGACACATACAGACTGAAAGTGAGGGGATGGAAAAAGATATTCCATGCTAATAGAAATTGAAACAAAGCTGGCATAGCAATTCTCATATCAGGTAAAATAGACTTTAAAATAAAGACTATTACAAGAGACAAAGAAAGACACTACATAATGATCAAGGGATCATAATTCTCAATGGTGAAAAATTGAAACCATTTCCACTAAGATCAGGAACAAGACAAGGCTGCCCACTCTCACCACAATTATTCAACATAGTTTTGGAAGTTTTGGCCACAGCAATCAGAGAAGAAAAAGAAATAAAAGGAATCCAAATTTTAAAAGAAGAAGTAAAACTGTCACTGTTTGCACATGACATGATACTATACATAGAGAATCCTAAAGATGCTACCAGAAAACTACTAGAGCTAATCAATGAATTTGGTAAAGTAGCAGGATACAAAATTAATGCACAGAAATGTCTTTCATTCCTATACACTAATGACAAAATATCTGAAAGAAAAATTAAGGAAACACTCCCATTTACCATTGCAACAAAAAGAATAAATACCTAGGAATAAAGCTACCTAAGGAGACAAAGGACCTGTATGCAGAAAACTATAAGGCACCGATGAAAGAAATTAAAGGTGATACAAACAGATGGAAAGATATACCATGTTCTTGGATTGGAATAATCAACATTGTGAAAATGACTATACTACCCAAATCAGTCTACAGATTCAATACAATTCCTATCAAACTACAATGGCATTTTTCACAGAACTGGAACAAAAAGTTTCACAATTTGTATGGAAACACCAAAGACCCCGAATTGCCAAAGCAATCTTGAGAAAGAAAAATGGAGCTGGAGGAATCAGGCTCCCTGACTTCAGACTATACTGCAAAGCTACAGTAATCAAGACAGTATGGTACTGGCACAGAAACAGAAGTACAGATCAATGGAACAGGATAGAAAGCGCAGAGATAAACCCACGCACAAATGGTCACCTTATCTTTGACAAAGGAGGCAAGAATATACAACGGAGAAAGGACAGCCTCTTCAATAAGTGGTGCTGGGAAAACTGGACAGCTACATGTAAAAGAATGAAATTAGAACACTTCCTAACACCATACACAAAAATAAATTCAAAATGGATTAAAGACCTAAATGTAAGGCCAGACACCATCAAACTCTTAGAGGAAAACATAGGCAGAACACTCTATGACATAAATCACAGAAAGATCCTTTTTGACCCACCTCCTAGAGTAATGGAAATAAAAACAAAAATAAACAAACAGGACCTAATGAAACTTCAAAGCTTTTGCACAGCAAAGGAAACCATAAACAAGACGAAAAGACAACCCTCAGAATGGGAGAAACTATTTGCAAACAACGCAACTGACAAAGGATTAATCTCCAAAATATACAGGCAGCTCATGTAGCTCAATATCAAAAAAACATACAACCCAATCAAAAAATGGACAGAAGACTTAAATAGACATTTCTTCCAAGAAGATATACAGATTATCAACAAACACATGAAAGGATGCTTAACATCACTAATCATTAGAGAAATGCAAATCAAAACTACAATGAGGTATCACCTCACACTGGTCAGAATGGCCATTATCAAAAAATCTACAAACAATAAATGCTGGAGAGGGTGTGGAGGAAAGGGAACCCTGTCGCACTGTTGGTGGGAATGTAAATTGATACAGCCACTATGGACAACAGTATGGAGGTTCCTTACAAAACTACAAATAGAACTAATGACCAGCAATCCCACTACTGGGCATATACCCTGACAAAACCATAATTCAAAAAGAGACATGTACCACAATGTTCATTGCAGCACTATTTACAATAGCCAGGACATGAAAGCAACCTAAGTGTCCATCAACAGATGAATGGATAAAGATGTGGCACATATATACAATGGAGTATTACTCAGCCATAAAAAGAAACAAAAGTGAGTTATTTGTAATGAGGTGGATGGACCTAGAGTCTGTCATACCGAGTGAAGTAAGTTAGAAAGAGAAAAACAAATACTGTATGCTAACACATATATATGGAATCTAAAAAAAAAAATGATTCTGATGAACCTAAGGGGAGGACTGGAATAAAGACAAAGACGTAGAGAATGGACTTGAGGACACAGGGAGGGGGAAGGATAAGCTGGGGCGAAGTGATAGAGTGGCATGGACATATATACACTACCAAATGTAAAATAGATAGCTAGTGGGAAGCAGCCACGTAGCACTGGGAGATCAGCTCGGTGCTTTGTGTCCACTTAGAGGGGTGGGATAGGGAGGGTGGGAGGGAGACCCAAGAGGGAGGGGATATGGGGATATATGTATACATATAGCTGATTCACTTTGTTATACAGCAGCAACTAACACAAGAATGTAAAGCAATTATACCTCAATAAAGATGTTAAAAAAAAGAAAAGAAAAAAAAGAATCATGTCATTGGAAAAAATTCCTAACATGGTGGTAAATGAGAAAAAACTGTTACTGTATTGGTGATTAATTTTGAAACTATGCACCTCAGATTGGGACTAGAACCCACGTGCCGGGACTTGAACCCAGCCAAAACCCATAGTCTTCCGACTGAGATCACACTCCTGGTTTCAGGGCTTACTGAAGCTCAGGTTTTTGATGTCTAATCGCAGAAAGAATTCAGTGAGAGACAAAGTGATAGGTAAGAAATGGCTTTATTTAGAGAGAAACACACTCCAGAGACAGTATGTGGACCATCTCAGAAGGTGAGAAAGGCCTCGGAAGAAACACACTCCACAGACAGAGTGTGGGCCATTTCAGAAGGTGAGAAAGGCACCAGGGTATGGGGGTTGTCAGTTTTTATAGGGGTGGGTAATTTCATAGGCTAATGAGTGGGAGGAGTATTCCAGCTATTTCAGGGAAGGGGTGGGGATTTCCAGGAATTGGGCCACTGCCCACTTTTTGATCCTTATGGATCCTTGGAACTGTCATGGTACCTGTGGGTGTGTCATTTAGCTTGCTGATGTATTACAGTGAGTGTATACTGAGGCTCAAGGTCTAGTGGAAGTCAACTTGTCCGCCACCTTGGACCCATTTGGTTTTAATCAGTTTATGTCATGTCCTCGGGCTGTGTTATTCTTTCAAAGATTGTTCCCTGTCCCCTTCCCTCCTGTTTCAGTATGATCCCAGTTGTGGTGGGTATGAGTGTGTGTGTATATGTGTGTGTGTGTGTGTGTGTGTGTGTGTGTAAGTGAAGGCAGTGTCGACTGAAGAAAAACACACAACCTAAAAGTTGCAAGTTAAATTTTCTTCAGGGATCTTACTGAGGACTATAGCTGTAGCCTGGAGGATGGCCTCTCAGATAGCTTTTTTTTTTTTTTTTTTTTTTTGTGGTATGCGGGCCTCTCACTGCTGTGGCCTCCCCCGTTGCAGAGCACAGGCTCCGGATGCGCAGGCCCAGCGGCCATGGCTCACGGGCCCAGCCGCTCCGCGGCATATGGGATCCTCCCAGACCGGGGCACGAACCCGCATCCCCTGCATCGGCAGGCGGACTCCCAACCACTGCGCCACCAGGGAGGCCCCCTCAGATAGCTTTTGAGTAACTGCTCTGAAGAAGTAAGGAAGGAGACAGGATATATAGGAGTTTTTTCCTGGGGAGAACATCAAAAGATTACTGCTAGTCACAAAGAACACATATCTCAAGTTAATGACTTTAGCACTTTTCTATGTACAGAAGATGCAAGGATCTGGGTTCATTGAAATTATTCCTTAGATATGCATCTTAACTATCTATGGCCAGTATCCAAAGCACAAAATGCTTCCTGTTTTTCTCAGGCCCCACCATCGGTGGATGGCTGCAGTGGCTAATGGCTTGATTCTTGTAGAACTGCGATGGTGGGCAACGTTCCCTGTCCACAGCAAAGAAATAAAAAAACGGGAGAGTATGTATCCAAATGTGAAAATATTTCTTTTTAGGTGTTACAGTTACGAGTGATTTTTTTTCTATCCTCATTTTCCCCCCTAAATTCTGAGTTGTTTGTTCGTTTTTTCCTCCCTCTCCAATGTCTACATTTTTTTTTCAATTGAGGTATAATTCTCTAAATTTTGAAAATTAACTTATATTGCTTTGGTAATTAAAAGAAAATATTGTGGTTTTGTTGTTGTTACTGAACTGAACTTCGGTCTGCTTGCCCACCACACAGCAAAGCCAATTTACTGACACCAGGTAGTGGTGAAGGAGAGTACAGCATTTGTTGTCAGGCCCAACAAGGAGAATGGGCGGCTCATGTTCAAAAGACCCAAACTCCCAAAAGATTTTCAGGGAAGGGTTTTTATTTTTATTTTTTTAATATTTATTTATTTATTTGGCTGCGTCAGGTCTTAGTTGCGGCACGTGGGATCTTCGCTGTGGCACGCGGGTTCTAGAGTGTGCAGGCTCATTAGTTGCAGCATGCAGGCTCTCTAGTTGTGGTGCACAGGCTCTAGAGTGCACAGGCTTAGTTGCCCCACAGCACGTGGGATCTTAGTTCCCTGAGCAGGGATCAAACCCATGTCCCCCCCACTGGAAGGCAGATTCTTAACCATTGAACCATCAGGGAAGTCCCTCAGGGAAGGGTTTTTAAAGGCAACATTTTGGGGTGAGGGCTGCAGGGTACATGACTTTATTCTGATTGGCTGGTGGTGATGTAATAGGGTGGTGTTTCAGGAATCTTAATCATCAACCTTCTGGTTCCAACCAGTCTGGGTCTGTATATTGTAGTCAGCATGTAGTCGCAATCCTCTACCTGGGTGGGGGTCTTAGTTCCTGCAGAACAACTCAAAGATATGTATCAGATTGTGATGTATATCCCTTGGGGAGGAGCTAGGACCCTGTTTTATCATTGAACTATTGTTTCTTGACTATTTTTCTGCGTCCCCTCACTTCCCTAATTAGTAACTGCTTGAGTCTGCCCTTTGGAACTCAGGGAAGGCCTAGAAGACCAAAGCCCTTTTCTACAAACAGGAAACAGGGGACACAGAAGGGCTTTCGTATGTGGGAGAGCCCTGCAGGGTCCTGCTTAGTTTCAGTCACCCCCTTTCTTTGATACCCCTCAATCCCGGGGGGAACAGGGAGGCAGAACAAGAAAGAGAATAAAGTTTTAGATAGAGAGGTTAATCATAAACCCAGCAGGGTAACTGAGTTTCATGGGGACCTAGTTTCATTTTTAAAAAGTGGTTGCCAGAAAGGGTTATTGAGCCCACCCATATCACATTCTTGGTCTGGGTAGACCACTGGGGCTACTCCACCTGACATTTATCATCTAATCTCCACTACTTTCTATGTATGTCTCTGTAATATGCTTTTTTGCTTGATTGCTTATACCCTTGAAATAATCCCAAATCATCTGAGAGGGAAAAATCTTCCCAGTCAAGGACCCGTTTCTGATTCTGATATGTGGCTTTTTTCTTTAGAACTTGGAGAATCTGGTGGCTCAAAATACCACTGGGCCTGTCTTCTACCCAAGGCTCTACCACCTGATGGCCTATGTCTGTATACTCATGGGAGACAGGCAGAACTGCAACCTCTTCCTGAACACAGCCTTACAGCTCTGTGAAGCACAAGGGAATGTGCTGGAGAGATGCTGGCTGAACATGAGCAAAGTATGTAGCATCAGCTAGCAAGCTGGGGAAGGGGATGCCCACAGGGTATGCGAAGGAGCCCCAGAAGCCCACTGCCTGGCTGGGTTTCACCAGGTGTGAAAGGCCATCAGAGGCTTTTCTGGACCCTTACTGAAAGGGGTGACACGTCCATAGGTCAGATATTTGCACCTCCTCTTCCCCTTTGAGTTCTCATGGGATCTTCCCCTCCTGTAAATCCCCTTTAGCAAGATCTCCACCTTCTCATAGGTCTCACCACATTCCACTTTGTGTTCCATGTGTTGCCTCCCTTCAAGAACATGAACTCTTAGAATGCAAAAACCACTGGGTCCCTAGCATAGTGCCTTATACTCGGTATTTGTTGAATAAGTGAATGGATGTACACTTCTACTTAAAGAGTCATGTGTTAGTATCCTAGTTTGGGTGGCAAAATTCATTGTTTGCCTGTGGGTTCGCCTGGTTTTAAAAGCTCAGGGACATTTGACCATTTTGGGATTACCCCACTCTTGACCACACAAGCTGAGGAGCACTGATGAATTCTGTGTTCTCTTTGTCTCCTCTCAGGAATGGTGGTACTCAAGCTCTGAGTTAACAGAAGACCAGTGGCTTCAGACACTCTTGAGTCTCCCACCATGGGAAAAAGTTGTATCAGGCAAGGTAAACATGCAGGATATTCAAAAAAACAAATTCCTGATGAGAGTTAATATCCTGGACAATCCTTTCTAACATTTCATGAAGAGAACAAAGATTTTAGTAAGACTCATTCTCTTGTGATTATCCATTATTAACCTTTCTTTATAGGCAGCACCATCCAGGTTCCTGCATATTCCCTTCTGTTCCGGACACAGAACCAGACCTGTTGGTTTCTCCTCTGTCTGGAGGGTTAGAAAGGGTTGGTAGTGTCATACTTTCCTTTCTCCCAGCTTTACACAAATTCCCTTTGCCTTTCATGTTGTTTTAGCTTGACCTGTTTATTTTCAGCCCATGCAAAATTGTATCAGATCAAAAAATTTTAATATCAAAATGGTACATGTTGCAACAGATACACTTCTAGTTAATCTATTAAACTGAAAATGGTTATTTTTAAATGTCCAGTTGTTTAATCTTTTGTATATAGCCCAGGATTACAAATAGCAAATTCTCCTCATGGTCTGTAAGGGCAAGATTTGAAAAGACACCCCTTTGTTGTGCAAAGACTGCAGCCTCCAAAGCCCCTCTAACCACATGCATCAAATATCTGTGAAAATACTTTTTTTTTTTTTTTTGGCTGAGCGGCTTGTGGAATCTCAGTTCCCCGGCCAGGGATTGAACCCAGGCCACCACCTTGAAAGCCCAGAATCCTAACCACTAGGCCACCAGGGAACTCCTGGAAATAAATTTTTAAATGGAAAGATTAGCAATTTTGATGTATCTTTTACATGCTTAGAGTTGATATATTTCTATATTTAGCAAAGTCATAGCATTCAACTTAATTTCCCAGATGTTGGAGAAGCTGCCTTAGAGACATCTGTGGTCACTGTCTCTCTTTGTTGGCAGGCAGAACAGTTCTTATAGGCACTTTGTGCCTCTGATGGTTCATGTGGAACACGTGTAGATTCAGCCCCTCTCTGCGTTGCTGCAGCTCCCTCGTGTTCACTCATTTTACAGACCCAGGTGGCCTCCTCAAGCAGGTGCCCCAGGATTTCTATTTTGTTGACTCTAGTCAACTTTTGATCCTGGAAAGAGGTTCTTCTGATGGACATCGATGTGTCTAACTTTAACGTACACCTCAAATTCTCCTAGTGATTTCCACAGGCAGTGCCCCATGTGGGTGAGTTCTTTCATAGGCCTGTATTTCATTGTCCTTCTGCAGAAGGCAAAGCTGTGTTTTTCCTCCTGGTAATATAACTGAGTTCTACTAAGGAGGTTGGATAATCCCAGTTGATACCAGGAGGTTAGTCACAGGGGCCTGGGCCCTGACATGGTGGTAAGGACAGCTGGCTAGGAGATCAGAGCATTAGGTTCTAACATGAGCTCTGCCACAAGCATAATCCTGGGGGCTCATCACCTAACCTCCCTATTTCAGCGCTGGGTGTGGGTATCAAGTAAAATAATAGAGTTGTAAAAAGGAATTGAAAAATTACACTGTGCCATACAAGCAAAAAATTAGTATTAGACAGATGACTGATTTTAAACAAATGCATCAAATATTGAACTTTGCATAAATATTGTCCCCTTCAAAGCTGTCATCCTGAAAGTGGCACACTTGTCTCATGTGCTACATAAAAATTCCTTGCTTTCTAATTGCCTTCATTATTTTATGTAACATTCATCTTAATCATTCACTTATTTACTCATCCAACTAACCTTTTTTTTGACTGATCACCATGCATCAGGCATTGATTAAGTACCAGAGATGAAGACACAAAGACATAAAAGACACAATCCTTGACCTTGGTAAACTCATAGGTCCTGTAGAGGAAACAGACACACAAATCAACCTCACTTAGCCCATATTTCACTGTAATTATACTAGAGGTGTGTACACAGCAAACAGCATCGTGGAGAGAGTAGCACACACAAAACCCAGACATCTCTGAAGACTTAGCTGAACTGCCTCTGACACGAAGTCATTTTGATTACCCTGTGCCTTCCAGATGAGGGTGGAGGGCAAGTGTGGTTGAAGATAGGTGAGTGTGTAAGGGAGAGTGGGTGAACATGAGGAGAAAAGTGAGAGCAACGCTTGGCCTATAGCAGAGAGGTGTTTGACATGGAGCTTATAGGAGATGTCCTCGGCCAAGCATCTGAGGGTCTGTTCTGCAGAGGCTGTGCTGTCCTGGAAGTGAAGTGCCGTCCTTCCAGCCCCCCCTACATGCCCCCTCCTGGAGCAGAACCTTTCATTTACGTTACCAGCACCTCCCAGATGAAGTCCTCCAGGGAGAAACTGGGGGCTGGGTTGTGCCCACAGTCCTTCATCCTCCAAGATTTTCAAAACTTCTTTCACTTTATTTTAGTGGCCTCTGACCAAGCCAAAGCAAAGACTGGAGGAGGTCGACAGGGGGAGGGCAGCCTGTTACTAGAAGTACAATGAGGTAATTCCCTAAGGACTGATCAAAGAAAGTGAAAACAGAGGAAGAAGTAGGAAAAGGCCAAACTGCAACTTAGAGATTTTACATTCCACGTGTCTGAATCCAGAGGAGCAGGCATCAGGCTTTACAGGAATCCTGAACTTGCTTTCTGGCCCCAGCTACACCACAAACCAGTTATGTGACCTTTTCGTCAGCTTCCTCACCTCTAAACTAAACAGGTTGTGACAGGTTCCCATCCCTCCCCATCAGGTAGCCATTCACTCCTCCTAACAGGCGGGGTGTGGGTCCACCTTCTCCGTGGCCAGCAGATGGCAGCACCAGCTCTTTGCTCTGGCCGTGGCCCAAGGAACAGTTTCTGGTCAAGCTCCAAGCTTTTGTCTTCAGCGCTACAGCCTCAGCCCTGAACAGTTAGAGCCTTGTCAGCTCCCACGGTAGCTCCCCTCATTATCTACAGGGCGCTTCCAGCATAAAGTTCTCAGGAACATCACTTGAGAAGGCAGATTCTGGCTAGAATTCTTTTTAGGAGAAGGCAGATAATTTACGAAGATTTCAGGAACAGAGAGTAACGGAGAAGTGAAGCCCCATCTTTTCTTTCTTCCTTCCTCCCTTCCTCTCTCTCTTTCTCTCTCCCTCTCTTTCTTTCCTTCTTTCTTTCTTTCTTTTCCCTTTCTTTCCTTCCTTCCTTCTCATGAGCCTGTGAACTCTCTTCCCCAAGTCTATGAGTTCCTAGAGGGCAGAGGCTCTGTCCCCGTCCCCGATCTCCAGCACTATGCTCAGTGCCTGGATATATAGTCAGTGCTTAGAAAATGTGAATTAGTGATTTAACCACATTTTCATTTGATCATCTTAAGTTAATTCTTACAAGCACTCTTAGAAGTAGGAACCTGGTATTTATTGAATGAGTAAACTATATGGGCTTCCAGGGAAATCAACAAAAATTACTTATCATCAACTCTGCTAGCCAGACTCTGTACTTGGGTTACAATGATGAATAAGAAACCGTCCGCACAGCGGTTACAGATGTCTATTTAAAAAAAAAACATGGACAACCTAAGAGCTGTGAGCTGAGTTTATTCAGTGTCTTACTGAGGACGATATCACAGGAGACAGCCTCTCAGTTGTCTGAGAAACTGTTCCATAGAAGTAGGGGAGGAGCCAGAATATATATGAATTTTTTTTTCTGGAAAAAAAACAAAACATGTAGTTGAACATAAAAAGATTACTGCTAATCACAAAGAACAGACATCTCAAATTAATGAGTTTAGTGCTTTTTTTTTTTTTTTTTTTTTTTTTTTTTTTGCGGTATGCGGGCCTCTCACCGTCGTGGCCTCTCCCGTTGCGGAGCACAGGCTCCGGACGCGCAGGCCCAGCGGCCATGGCTCACGGGCCCAGCCGCTCCGCGGCATATGGGATCCTCCCAGACCGGGGCACGAACCCGTATCCCCTGCATCGGCAGGCGGACTCCCAACCACTGCGCCACCAGGGAGGCCCTAGTGCTTTTTTATGTATGGGAAGATGCAAGAATCTGGGCTCTTTGAAAATTTTTCCATAGATATGTTTCTTAACTATCTAGGGGCTGGTCAGAGAATAATACCAGCTTGGATCAGAGGGGAATTATTAATACAAAGGAGAAAATGTATCAGGCCAGTTAGGCTAAAAATGTATTTCTCCAATTAATGTGATTCCAGGATGCCAAACTAGTGCTTAATAATAGATCAGATGTTAGTCGAATGCCCAGGTCATACAGCGGTGAGGTTGCTTTACCAGGCCCTTGCCTCCACAAGAAGGGATTGCATTTTGCAATGACTTTAATGCATGCGGGCTCACAGGCAGGAAGAGGCCTGAAGGGTGGCTCTGGAAAAGTCATAATCTAAACTCTTGAAATTAATTGAAATAGACAGAAAATTTACAATGAACCCAAACCTTTCACTTTCTCTTCTGGTATTTTTGGGAGAGGTCGTGGAAGGAGGCCAGTTATTTCCATCCTACTGCTAGCTCTTCTCCTCAGTTTATTTCACTTTTCTCCCTTGGGCTTTTTTCTCTCTTGTTCAACCTCAATTAGCCAACATTCAATCATGAGCTTAGCCTCCTGTCTGAGCCTGGCGTGTCTTGAGGTGTCCTGTGTCAGAGGATTCACCCTGTGCCCTCTGCATTGTGTGCTCCTTCCCGATGATACGGTGCTGGTTCTTATCCTTTAACCCGGGAGCTCAATTTAGCTGCCTCAGCTAAAGGACACAGAGCAGCGTGGCACTTGCTGGCTGCCAGCACCCCTGTGCTCCACAGAAGTTTTACATTCTTTGGGACCAAGATCCTTGAATACGCTTTTCAGAGCCATTTCCCCCTCTGCCAGACCCACTTCCTTCAGGAATGGCTTGTAGGAACACCCAGACATGTTATAAACAAAGCCCCTAGGGTTCTGCTGGGCCAGCAAGATCAATGACTGGGTTTTGCAAAATGATCCATATTCCTCTGGGTCTATTGTACATTCTAAGAGATTCCCTACAAAATAGGTTTAGAATTTATGTTTCTTTTGTCTAGTTGAAAGAGACTCTCTAATTTAAGAAAACAAAACAAAACAACAAGCCACCCCCCCACACACACCCCCAATTCTATTCAAAGCAAGAGAAAGAACGTAGATTGAATCTAGATTCAAAACTCAGTCCCCAGGGTGTCCTTATTGGGGGAAGAGAAACCTCAGACCTTAAGCAAGCCGGCCTTAGCCTTGCCATGTCCCCCGTGCCCACAGCAGAGCAGTAATTAGGTACACAGGCCTGAAATTACTTAATGCCCCAAAGGACAAAGTGACCACAAATGTGTTAGCCACACAGCACTCGATGGCAGGGTTCGAAAGCAAATGGGAGAATACTAAACCTGTCAAACTTCCTCTTCCCAGATGTTGAGAGATTAAAAAAAAAAAAATCCCAGACCTTCCTTACATTCTGGAATAAGAAAGGCCAGATCCATAAAGCCCACAGTGAAGGAATGGATGGACAATTAAACGCAAACCCTGAGCCAAGAAGGGACAATAGTTTAACATCCTGTTTGCAGGAGGAAACAGACGCTGGAAGCAGCTGTTGCCCTGGGACTCTCAGAGCTTGAAAGATTTGTGCTTCCTTCTTGTAAACACAGCCGGGTCTCCTGGAGGTTCTAGAGCTCCCTCCTGCCTTCCGCCCCGGTTGTTTTTCTTACAACCTGACTCAGTCCGACCTGAGAGCAGCCTTTCGCCAGGATGTGAGGAGGGGAGGGGAGCTTGATTGCCGCCAGCATCGCCTTCAGACTTAGGTCCCATTTCCAGGTCCAGGACGACTTCTCTTTCATCCTGAGCTGCTTTTCCGTGGCTGCAAGAGATTTGAATTTGGCTTTTTTTTTTCTTTAATAGTTCATATGGACAAACAACAACTACAGTACCACTTGTGATAGACAAAACAGAACACCTGGTTGTAGGACTTTTTTTTTTTTGGCTGCACAGCATGCGGGATCTTAGTTCCCCAACCAGGGATTAAACCCACATTCCCTGCAGTGGAAGCGTGGAGTCTTAACCACTGGACCACCAGGGAAGTCCCAACACAAGACAACTGGAAACAACCTAAATATCCAGAAATGGTTTACAACTTTATGACACATCTGTTACCCCAAAACTGGGTTCACCTCTTGGTGCCTGTAGAGCCAATAGATACAACCAAGCCAAAGGTCAGGAGAAGAAAGGATGTATTATTACTTGCGGCAAGTAAGGAGAATACCGGGGATTTTTCTCAAAGCAGTATCTCCCTGAACAGCAAAATTGGGGAAGTTTTAAGCTAAGGATACATGCATATTTATAAAGGGGCTTGAGCAGAGGAGAATTCAGCATAGAATTGGGGCAAAGGTCGACAGAGTACAAGCTTTAGCTGATTGAAATCAGGAAGGTCAACATCATCCCACCCTCCACCTGGGTGGGGGCCTTAGTTCCTGCAGAACTCAAAGATATATTATTAAGTAGGGGAAGAAACTAAGAGGAACTAGGACTCTGCTTTATCACTGCACTAGTGTTTGCCTGCCTTTCCTCTGTTCCTGCATTCCTCTGTTCCCTAAAGATCATTAATTACTGAGACCTGTTCAAGGGCAAGCACTGTGGCCAGGCTTAGATCACAAAATGGCTTAGGCCAAAGAGGCTTCTCTTATGTCAAGAAAGCCATTCCCGGTTCTCTTTCTCTGGGGACCCCCTAACCTATCTGTTTACATATCAATACAAGAGAAGGCCCTGCAGGTGTTAATAATAATGGCCTAGTTCTTTCCGTACTCACACGGACGCTTCTCAGACACAATGTCCAGGGGAGAAAGCAAACAGAAGAGCACTCTTGCCCCATTTTTGTTTTTAAAACAGGCAAGACATCTTTAGTGGAAACGTATCTCTATCCTGATTAGAAGAAACCATTTGGAAAAAGGCCGTTTTTGAGACAAGGGGAAATTTGAGTATGAACGGGGTATTAGATGAAATCAAGGAATTGTTCCTTTAAACGTGTTTTTTAAAATGTTTCCATCAAATGTGACAGGACGTTATGGTTATGTAAGAAAATGTCCATATGTTTTAAAGATGCACGCCAAAGGATGTAGAGGTGAAATGATACAATTTGGAGATTTGTTTTAAAATAATTCAGAAAAAGGAAAAAGATAAAAGGGATGGATGAAGTAATTACTGAGGATGGGGATATGGAGGTTGATTTTACTATTCTTTCTTCTTTTGTGCATGTTTGTGAGACAGGAAGGGAGCAGGGCACAACCTTTAAAAGACTGACAGCCATTGAGGACATGACATAAACTGGTTAGAACCATAGAACCAACTAGGTCCAAAATGGCAGATAATTGACTTCCACTAGACCTTGAGCCTCAGTGTACGCTCATTGTAATACATCAGCATATGATAAATGACCCACCCACAGGCGCCGTGACAGTTCCAAGGCCGACCATAAAAGGCCAAAAAGTGGGCAGGTGTCCAATTCCTGGAAATCCCCGCCCCTTCCCCCAAATAGTTGGAATAATCCTCCCACTCATTAGCCTATGAAATTATCCAACCCTATAAAAACTGACAACCCTGTACCCTGGGACCTCTCGCCTTCTGAGATGGCCCACACACTGTCTATGGAGTGTGTATCTCCCTGAATAAACCTTCTTTCACTTTACTGTGACTCGCTCTTGAATTCTTTCCTGCACAATGTCAAGAACCCACACTTGGTGGCTGTCCCAGGGACTAGCCTGAGACCTGGGATGTGACCATCCTCTTGTGCCCCACTTTCTTTCCTGCAACATTTGAATTTCTTCTTAATACAAAATCTTGAATGTACAGGAAAAACGTGTATGGGGGAACCTGCTGTATGATCAGGCCACTCAAGATTGCTGTTCTCTTGCCCTCTGCACTTCCCGTACTCCCAGTCCCTGCCTCATCTATACGAGACTGACCTCACCTCTTAATCATAGAGCCTAATTGGTAACTGCCCCTGTGCTTGGCCCCCACCTACTCTTCCTCTCCCCCACCCCCAGCTGGTAATTGTTCTAATTAGGCCAGAATGGCTCCATCCAGGTAGTTTATGTAAGGGAAACATCTGCCCCAAGTAACATCTGACTTGCTCCTCCCTGTTTCCCCTGGTAACCAATGAGCCAACCTGATGTCAATTCCCCCTGTAAGTGGTAGCTTCCCCCTCCCCCTGGTAGAAGACCGCTGCCTCGTCCTGCCTGCCGTCAGCCTTCCACGGTGCAGTGTTGCTCCAGGACCTTGCTTCGGACGTGTAAGCTCCCCGCTCCCATAAATCACTGACGTCTCTGTCGGTGCCTCCAGGCTCTTTCTTTGGTCTTGTGGCTGGGCAACTACAAGCTTTGCAGGCCTGTGAGGTGCACCCAGCAATTGTCTAGACAGCCAGGAGGCCGAGGAAACTCCCGTGAGTGCTGAGATGTCGGGAAATAAGGATGGGGAATGGAAAGTTGCCAGGAAAATTCCAGGGTGGCTGTGCGCTAGCATGTGGGACCCTTTGGCGGCTGTTCTTGATAAATGGGGGCCGCCAAGAGAGTACGGAGAACTCATAGATACCCCTAAGGGTATTGCAGAGCTATTGGCCTCCATTACAGTGGGAGAAAAGAAGTTAGATAATAAGGCAGTGGCTGCAGCTGTGGGCTGGCCGTTGCTTGCTGTGTTAAGAAAGGCCATGGATGGTGAACTATTAGCCAAGGCTGAGGTTAGGCGTCTAGAGGAGGAATTAAAACTTGAGAGAGGGGTTCCCTGGTGGTGCAGTGGTTGGGAGTCTGCCTGCCGATGCTGGGGGCGCAGGTTCGTGCCCCGGTCGCGGAGCAGCTGGGCCCGTGGGCCGTGGCCGATGGGCCAGCGCGTCTGGAGCCTGTGCTCCGCGGCGGGAGGGGCCGCGACAGTGAGAGGCCCGCGTAACGCAAAAAAAAAACCAAAAAACAAAAAACCTTGAGAGAAGGACTTCACTGGTGGTGCAGTGGTTAAGAATCCGTCTGCCAATGCAGGGGACACGGTTTTGAGCCCTGGCCCGGGAAGATCCCACATGCCGTGGAGCAACTAAGCCCGTGCACCACAAATACTAAGCCTGTGCTCTAGAGCCCGCGAGCCACAACTACTGAAGCCGGGGCGCCTAGAGCCCGTGCTCTGCAACAAGAGAAGCCACCGCAATGAGAAGCCCGCGCACTGCAACGAAGAGTAGCCCCCGCTCACCGCAACCAGAGAAATGTCCGCACACAGCAACGAAGATCCAACGCAGCCAAAACTAAATTAATTAATAAATTTTAAAAAGTAAAAACTTGAGAGAAAACACTAAGCTGGCCCAAACTGGAACTACAGACACATTAGTGGCTAGATTGAGGGAACAAGATTGGACATTAGAGACATTAGCCTGCTGCGTGGCCCAGCTAAAGGGGAGGCAGCTTCCCTGACAGAGAGTCCGGATGGTCATGGCCTGTCCAAATTGGGACCCCAAAGTATGGGACCCTACGAGAGCACTGATGAGGAAGATTGGGATGAGGTCATAGGACTCCTTGTCTCAGTGAGGCCAGTGGCTGGCCCTGTGATGACCACCAAATATAAATATCAGCTTAGACCACAGAGTGTAGATGACGATCTGCTCCCTCCCCCAGAGTGGGGCTAACTGGCCACCCTCAGACACTGCAACCAGACTGAACTAGTTGAACTGGGTGACAAATTTAGACAAAAGGGGAGGGAATCAGTCGTGGCTTGGTTGCTGCATATCTGGGATGTTGGTGGGGAAGGCATGATGTTAACTGGCCTGGATATATCAAAGACGGCCTCTGTGACTAGGCACCCAGCCCTCTCGGAGCATTTATATGGGGCCATCAATGAGGGCAAAGTGATTTCCTTGCTCTCTTGGATAATGGCTGCCTGCTGCGCCACCTGGCCCAATGAAGGGGATGTACCTCCTCCTCCTCTCCATTGGCAAACCATGGAAAAACTACAAGATGTATTAAGAGGGCTTCCCTGGTGACGCAGTGGTTGAGAGTCTGCCTCCCGATGCAGGGGACACGGGTTCGTGACCCGGTCTGGGAAGATCCCACATGCCGCGGAGCGGCTGGGCCCGTGAGCCATGGCCGCTGAGCCTGCGCGTCTGGAGCCTGTGCTTCTGGAACCTGTGCTCCGCAACGGGAGAGGCAGCAACAGTGAGAGGCCCGCGTACTGCAAAAAAAAAAAAAAAAAAAAAAAAAAGATGTATTAAGAAAACTAGGCATGAAACCCACCATATATGCCCAGCACTATCGGGGCCCAGACAATGAGTTATTTACAGCTGGCATGAAGAACACAATCCTCCAGGCTCCTGGGCAGTGGTATGGGGCCCTAGTTTGCATCCTGAGTTCCTTTGTAGGGCACCCACTTGCTTGGGTGGTGCAAACAATAGTAGCTATAGACAGCTACTATCTTTAGCATACTAGGTGTCTTACTCACCTCCTTTAGCTGCTGTTGTTTGTATTGTATTTGTGGCATCTAGTTGCAGGGCACCTCTACATACCTGACCCCAGGGATATCACAGAAGAGGGGAGGGCCAAGATTGTGAGGGTCAAGCAGTGTATGTAGGGGTGGAGTGTATGATCAGGCCACTCAAGATGGCTGCTCTCTTGCTCTCTGTACATCCCCTGTTTAACCAGTCCCTGCCTTACCTACGCCCTAACTAACCTGACTCCCTCTTAATCATGGAACCTAAACAGTAACTGCCCAAGTGCTTGCCCTCCAACCCCTGCCCCGAGCTCATGATTGTTCTAATCCTTAGGCCAGAACAGCTCCACCCTGCTAGTTTATCAAAGGGAAACACCTGCCCAGGACAGTCCTAACCTGAGGGCTAGGAGGGACCTGCTCCTCTGCTGGTTTCCCTCATAACCAATGAGCAAACCTGATGTCAATTCCCCCTATAATTGGTATCCTCCCTCTTCCCTGGTAGCCAAGACTGTTGCCCTGCCATTTGTTCTGAAATGTGGTTAGCAATGTAATCACCTAGAGGAGTCAGAAGGGGGCCTGTGGCTGTAAGGGGCAAAAGAGTACCCAAGGTTCCCTTTTAAACGCTAAGCCAGCTCCCTTGGGGCTGTAGTCACCCTCAGAAATATGTATGTGTTTGGTTGGTATGTTTCTTGTGCAGCTTGGAAGTCAGAGTCCCAGCAGAAGGAGGAAACTCCCCAATACTTAATTCTAATTTGGGAGGGACCAAGAGAACCTGATTTCATTACTGCTGCCCTTGTGGGCTGGGGGAAGTATCTCTGTTCTTTTTCTGCCACATCACACATGACGTGGTTCACAGGACATACACTCCCACAGGCAACTACAATGTCTCTTCTCTATATATGTGAGTCTGTTTCATAGATAAGTTCACTTGTGTCATATTTTAGATTCCACATATAAGTGATATCATATGGTATTTCTCTTTCTCTTTCTGACATACTTCAATTAGTATGATAATGTCTAGGTCCATCCATGTTGATGCAAATGGCATTATTTTATTACTTATTAGTATTCCATTGTATATTTGTACCACATCTTCTTTGTCCATTCATCTCTCAATGGACATTTAGGTTGTCCCATGTCTTGGCTATTGTGAATAGTGCTGCTATGAACATAGGGGTGCATGTATCTTTTTGAATTATAGTTTTGTCCAAATATATGCCCAGGAGTGGGACTGCTGGATAATATGACAACTCTAGTTTTTTGAGGAACCTCCATACTCTTCTCCATAGTGGCTGCACCAATTTACATTCCCACCAACAGTGTAGGAGGGTTCCCTTTTCTCCACACCCTCTCCAGCATTTGTTATTTGTAGACTTTTTAATGATGGCCACTCTGACTGGTGTGAGGTGGTATCTCATTGTAGTTTTGATTTGTATTTCTCTAATAATTAGCGATATTGAGCATCTTTTCAGGTACCTATTGGCCATCTGTACATCTTCTTTGTAGAAATGTCTATTTAGGTCTTCTGCTCATTTTTCGAATGGGCTGTTTTTTGTTGCTGTTGAGTTTTTTTGTTTTTTTTTGTTTGGTTTTTTTTTGTGGTACGCGGGCCTCTCACTGTTGTGGCCTCTCCTGTTGCAGAGCACAGGCTCCGGATGTGCAGGCCCAGTGGCCATGGCTCACGGGCCCAGCTGCTCCGCGGCACATGGGATCTTCCCGGACTGGGGCACAAACCCGTGTCGCCTGCATCAGCAGGCGGACTCTCAACCACTGTGCCACCAGGGAAGCCCTGCTGTTAAGTTTTATGAACTCTTTTTATATTTTGGAAATTAAGCTCTTGTCAGTTGCGTAGTTTGCAAATGTTTTCTCCCATTCTATAGGTTGTCTTTTTGTTTTGTTTATGGTTTCCTTTGCTGTGCAAAGGCTTGTAAGATTCATTAGGTTCCATTTGTTTTGTTTTGCTTTTATTTCTATTGCCTTGGAAGACTGACTTAAGAAAACATTTGTATGATTTATGTCAGAATGTTTTGCCTATGTTCTAGGAGTTTTATGGTGTCATGTCATATTTAAGTCTTTAAGCCATTTTGAGTTTATTTTTTTGTGTGGTGTGTTCTTTAATTGATTTGCATGCAGCTGTCCAACTTTCCCAACACCACTTGCTGAAGAGACTGTTACCCATCGTATATTTTTGCCTCCTTAGTTGAAGATTAATTGACTATAGGTGTGTGGGTTTATTTCTGGACTCTTTATTCTGTTCCATCAATCCATATGTCTGTTTTTGTGCCAGTGCCACACTGTTTTGATTACTGTAGCTTTGTAGTATTGTCTGAACTCTGGGAGGGTAATGCCTCCTGCTTTGTTCTTTTTCCTCAGGATTGCTTTGGCAATTTTAGGTCTTTTATGGTTCCATATAAATTTTAGGATGATTTGTTCTAGTTTTGTGAAAAATGTCATGGGTAATTTGATAGGGACCACATTTGTCTTTTTAAAAATTAATTTATTTTAATTTTATTTATTTTTTGGCTGTGTTGGGTCTTCGTTTCTGCGTGCGGGCTTTCTTTAGTTGTGGCGAGTGGGGGTTACTCTTTGTTGCGTTGCGCAGGCTTCTCATTGCAGTGGCTTCTCTTATTGTGGAGTGCAGGCTCTAGGAGTGGGGGCTTCAGTAGTTGCGGCATGCGGGCTCAGTAGTTGTGGCTCGTAGGCTCTAGAGCACAGGCTCAGTAGTTGTGGCACATGGGCTTAGTTGCTCCGTGGCATGTGGGATCTTCCCGGACCAGGGCTCGAACCCGTGTCCCCTGCATTGGCAGGTGGATTCTTAACCACTGTGTCGCCACGGAAGTCCTTGTCTTTCTTCTTTTTTAATTAAAAAAATATTTTTATTGAAGTATAGTCAATTTACAATGTTGTATTTAGTTTCAGGTATAAAGCAAAGTGATTCAGTTATATACATAGGTATATTCTTTTTCACATTCTTTTCCATTATAGGCTGTTACAAGATGTTGAATATAATTCCCTGTGCTATACAGTAGGTTTTTGTTATCTATTTTATATATAATATTAATCCAAAACTCCTAATTAATTCCTCTCTTCACCTTTTCTCTTTGGTAAACACAAGTTTGTTTTCTATGTCTGAGTCTATTTCTGTTTTGTAAATAAGTTCATTTGTATCATTTTTAGATTCCACATATAAGTGATATCATATGATACTTGACTTTCGCTGACTTATTTCACTTAGTATGATAATCTCTAGGTCCATCCATGTTGTTGCATTCCTTTCTATGACTGAGTCATATTCCATTGTATATTTGTTCCACAACTTTTTTTTTTCTTTTTTTGCGGTATGCGGGCCTTTCACTGTTGTGACCTCTCCTATTGCAGAGCACAGGCTCTGGACGAGCAGGCTCAACGGACATGGCTCACAGGCCTAGTGGCTCCGTGGCATGTGGGATGTTCTCGAACCAGGGCATGAACCCGTGTCCCCTGCATTGGCAGGTGGACTCTCAACCACTCTGCCACCAGGGAAGCCCATTCCACATCTTCTTTATCCATTCATTTGTCAATGGACGTTTATGTTGCTTCCATGTCTTGGATACTGAAATAATGCTGCAGTGAACATGGAGTTGCATGTATCTTTTCAAACAAGTTTTCATCTTTTACAGACATATGCCCCGGAGTGGGATTGCTAGATCAAGTGGCAACTCTATTTTTAGTTTTAAGGATGACCCATATGGTTCTGCATAGTGGCTGCACCAATTTACATTCCCACCAATAGTGTAGGAGGGTTTCCTTTTCTCCACATCCTCTCTTGCATTATTTGTAGACTTTCTAATGATGGCAATTCTGACTGGTGTGAGGTGATACCTCATTGTAGTTATTTATTTATTTATTTTTATTGGAGTATAATTGCTTTACAATGGTGTGTTAGTTTCTGCTTTATAGCAAAGTGAATCAGTTATAAATATACATAAGTTCCCATATCTCTTCCCTCTTGAGTCAGCCTCCCTATCCCACCCCCCGAGGCAGTCACAAAGCACCGAGCTGATCTTCCTATGCTGTGTGGCTGCTTCTCACTATCTATCTACCTTACGTTTGGTACTGTATTTATGTCCATGCCTCTCTCTCGCTTTGTCACAGCTTACCCTTCCCGCTCCCTATATCCTCAAGTCCATTCTCTAGTAGGTCTGTGTCTTTATTCCTGTCTTACCCCTAGGTTCTTCATGACATTCTTTTTTCTTAAATTCCCTATACATGTGATAGCATACGGTATTTGTCTTTGTCTTTCTGACTTACTTCACTCTGTATGACAGACTCTAGGTCTGTCCACCTCACTACAAATAGCTCAATTTCATTTCTTTTTATGGCTGAATAATATTCCATTGTATATATGTCCATTCATCCGATGATGGACACTTAGGTTGTTTCCATCTCCTGGCTATTGTACATAGACCTGCAATGAACATTTTGGTACACGACTCTTTTTGAATCATGGTTTTCTCAGGGTATATGCCCAGTAATGGGATTGCTGGGTCATATGGTAGTTTTATTTGTAGTTTTTAATGGAACCTCCATACTGTTTTCCATAGTGGCTGTACCAGTTCACATTCCCACCAGCAGTGCAAGAGTGTTCCCTTTTTTCCACACCCTTCGCAGCATTTATTGTTTCTAGATTTTTTGATGATGGCCATTCTGACTGGTGTGAGATGATATCTCATTGTAGTTTTGATTTGCATTTCTCTAATGATTAATGATGTTGAGCATTCTTCCATGTGTTTGTTGGCAGTCTGTATATCTTCTTTGGAGAAATGCCTATTTAGGTCTTCTGCCCATTTTTGGATTGGGTTGTTTGTTTTTTTGTTATCGAGCTGCATGAGCTACTTATAAATTTTGGAGATTAATCCTTTGTCAGTTGCTTCATTTTCAAATATTTTCTCCCATTCTGAGGGTTGTGTTTTGGTCTTGTTTATGGTTTCCTTTGCTGTGCAGAAGCTTTGAAGTTTCATTAGGTCCCACTTGTTTAGTTTTGTTTTTATTTTCCTTTCTCTAGGAGGTGGGTCAAAAAGGATCTTGCTGTGATTTATGTCATAGAGGGTTCTGCCTATGTTTTCCTCTAAGAGTTTTATAGGTTCTGGCCATACCTTTAGGTCTTTAATCCATTTTGAGCTTATTTTTGTGTATGGTGTTAGGGAGTGATCTAATCTCATACTTTTACATGTAGCTGTCCAGTTTTCCCAGCACCACTTACTGAAGAGGCTGTCCTTTCTCCACTGTACGTTCCTGCCTCCTTTATCAAAGATAAGGTGACCATATATGCGTGGGTTTATCTCTGGGCTTTCTATCCTGTTCCATTGATCTATACTTCTGTTTTTTGCCAGTACAATAATGTCTTGATTACTGTAGCTTTGCAGTATCGTTTGAAGTCAGAGAGCCTGATTCCTCCAGTTCTGTTTCTCGTTCTCAAGATTGCTTTGGCTATTCGGGGTCTTTTGTGTTTCCATACAAATTGTGAAATTCTTTGTTCTAGTTCTGTGAAAACTGCCAGTGGCATTTTGATAGGCGTTGCATTGAATCTGTAGATTGCTTTGTGTAGTAGAGTCATTTTCACAATGTTGATTCTTCCAATCCAAGAACATGGTATATCTCTCCATCTATTTGTATCATCTTTAATTTCTTTCATTACTGTCTTATAATTTTCTGCATACAGGTCTTTTGTCTCCTTAGGTAGGTTTATTCCTAGATATTCTATTCTTTTTGTTGCAATGGTAAATGGGAGTGTTTTCTTGATTTCACTTTCAGATTTTTCCTCATTAGTGTACAGGAATGCCATAGATTTCTGTGCATTATTATTTTATCCTGCTACTTTACCAAATTCATTGATTAGCTCTAGTGGTTTTCTGGTAGCATCTATAGGATTATCTATGTATAGTATCATGTCATCTGCAAACAGTGACAGCTTTACTTCTTCTTTTCCGATTTGGGTTCCTTTTATTTCCTTTTCTTCTCTGGTTGCTGTGGCTAAAACTTCCAAAACTACGTTGAATAAGAGTGGTGAGAGTAGGCAACCTTGTCTTCTTCCTGATCTTAGTGGAAATGCTTTCAGTTTTTCACCATTGAGGACGATGTTGGCTGTGGGTTTGTCATATATGGGCTTTATTATGTTGAGGAAAGTTGCCCCTATGCCTACTTTCTGCAGGGTTTTTATCATCAATGGGTGTTGAATTTTGTCGCATGTTTCTCTGCATCTATTGAGATGATCATATGGCTGTTCTCCTTCAATTTGTTAATATGGTGTATCACATTGATTGATATGCATATATTGAAGAATCCTTGCATTCCTGGAATAAACCCTACTTGGACATGGTGTATGATCCTTTTAATGTGCTGTTGGATTCTGTTTGCTAGTATTTTGTTGAGCATTTTTGCAGCTATGTTCATCAGTGATATTGGCTTGGAATTTTCTTTCTTGTGACATCCTTGTGTGGTTTTGGTATCAGGGTGATTTTGGCCTCATAGAATGAGTTTGGGAGTCTTCCTCCCTCTGCTCTATTTTGGAAGAGTTTGAGAAGGATAGGTGTTAGCTCTTCTCTAAATGTTTGATAGAATTCGCCTGTGAAGCCATCTGGTCCTGGGCTTTTGTTTGTTAGAAGATTTTTACTCACAGTTTCAGTTTCAGTGCTTGTGATTGGTCTGTTCATATTTTCTATTTCTTCCTGATTCAGTCTTGGAGGGTTGTGCATTTCTAAGAATTTGTCCATTTCTTCCAGGTTGTCCATTTTATTGGCATAGAGTTGCTTGTAGTAATCTCTCATGATCTTTGTATTTCTGCACTGTCCATTGTTACTTCTCCTTTTTCATTTCTAATTCTTTTGATTTGAGTCTTCTCCCTTTTTTTCTTGATGAGTCTGGCTAATGGTTTATCAATTTTGTTTACCTTCTCAAAGAACCAGCTTTAAGTTTTATTGATCTTTGCTATCGGTTCCTTCATTTTTTTTTTCATTTATTTCTGATCTGACTTTTATGATTTCTTCCCTTCTGCTAACGTTGGCGTTTTGTTGTCATTCTTTCTCTAATTGTTTAGGTGTAAGGTTAGGTTGTTTATTCGAGATGTTTCCTGTTTCCTTTTTTTTTTAAACATCTTTATTGGAGTATAATTGCTTTACAGTGGTGTGTTAGTTTCTGCTTTGTAACAACGTGAATCAGTTATACATATACATATGTTCCCATATCTCTTCCCTCTTGCGTCTCCCTCCCTCCCAACCTCCCTATCCCCCACCCCTCCAGGCCTTCTCAAAGCACTGAGCTGATCTTCCTGTGCTATGCGGCTGCTTCCCAGTAGCTATCTATTTTACATTTGGTAGTGTATATATGTCCATGCGTCTCTCTCGCTTTGTCACAACTTACCCTTCCCCCTCCCCATATCCTCAAGCCCATTCTCTAGTAGGTCTGTGTCTTTATTCCTGTCCTACCCGTAGGTTCCTCATGACATTCTTTTTTTCTTAAATTCCATATACATGTGTTAGCATACGGTATTTGTCTTTGTTTTTCTGACTTACTTCACTCTGTATGACAGACTCTAGGTCTATCCACCTCATTACAAATTGCTCAATTTCGTTTCTTTTTATGGCTGAATAATATTCCATTGTATATATGTGCCACATCTTCTTTATCCATTCATCCAATAATGGACACTTAGGTTGTTTCCATCTCCTGGCTATTGTACATAGAGCTGCAATGAACATTTTCGTACATGACTCTTCTTGAAATATGCTTTTCTCAGGGTATATGCCCAGTAGTGGAATTGCTGGGTCATATGGTAGTTCTATTTGTAGTTTTTTAAGGAACCTCCATACTGTTCTCCATAGTGGCTGTACCAATTCACATTCCCACCAGCAGTGCAAGAGTGTTCCCTTTTTCCCACACCCTCTCCAGCATTTATTGTTTCTAGATTTTTTGATGATGGCCATTCTGACTGGTGTGAGATGATATCTCATTGTAGTTTTGATTTGCATTTCTCTAATGATTAATGATGTTGAGCATTCTTCCATGTGTTTGTTGGCAGTTTGTATATCTTCTTTGGAGAAATGCCTATTTAGGTCTTCTGCCCATTTTTGGATTGGGTTGTTGGTGTTTTTGTTATTGAGCTGCATGAGCTGCTTATAAATTTTGGAGATTAATCCTTTGTCAGTTGCTTCATTTTCATATATTTTCTCCCATTCTGAGGGTTGTGTTTTGGTCTTGTTTATGGTTGTGTTTTGGTCTTGTTTATGGTTTCCTTTGCTGAGCAGAAGCTTTGAAGTTTCATTAGGTCCCATTTGTTTATTTTTGTTTTTATTTCCATTTCTCTAGGAGGTGGGTCAAAAAGGATCTTGCTGTGATTTATGTCATAGAGGGTTCTGCCTATGTTTTCCTCTAAGAGATTGATAGTTTCTGGCCTTACCTTTAGGTCTTTAATCCATTTTGAGCTTAATTTTGTGTATGGTGTTAGGGAGTGATCTAATCTCATACTTTTACATGTAGCTGTCCAGTTTTCCCAGCACCACTTACTGAAGAGGCTGTCCTTTCTCCACTGTACATTCCTGCCTCCTTTATCAAAGATAAGGTGACCATATATGCGTGGGTTTATCTCTGGGCTTTCTATCCTGTTCCATTGATCTATATTTCTGTTTTTTTGCCAGTACAATAATGTCTTGATTACTGTAGCTTTGCAGTATCCTTTGAAGTCAGGGAGGCTGATTCCTCCAGCTCCGTTTCTCCTCTTCAGGATTGCTGTGGCTATTCGGGGTCTTTTGTGTTTCCATACAAATTGTGAAATTCTTTGTTCTAATTCTGTGAAAACTGCCAGTGGCAGTTTCATAGGGATTGCATTGAATCTGTAGATTGCTTTAGGTAGTAGAATCATTTTCACAATGTTGATTCTTCCAATCCAAGAACATGGTATATCTCTCCATCTATTTGTATCATCTTTAATTTCTTGCATTAGTGTCTTTTAATTTTCTGCATATAGGTCTTTTGTCTCTTTAGGTAGGTTTATTCTTAGATATTTTATTCTTTTTATTACAATGGTAAATGTGAGTGTTTTCTTGATATCACTTTCAGATTTTTCCTCATTAGTGTACAGGAATGCCAGAGATTTCTGTGCATTATTTTTCATCCTGCTACTTCACCAAATTCATTGATTAGCTCTAGTAGCTTTCTGGTAGCATCTTTAGGATTCTCTGTGTATATTATCATGTCATTTGCAAACAGTGACAGCTTTACTTCTTCTTTTCCGATTTGGATTCCTTTTATTTCCTTTTCTTCTGTGGTTGCTGTGGCTAAAACTTCCTAAACTATGTTGAATAAGAGTGGTGAGAGTGGGCAACCTTGTCTTGTTCCTGATCTTAGTGGAAATGCTTTCACTTTTTCACCATTGAGGATGATGTTGGCTGTGGGTTTGTCATATATGGCCTTTATTATGTTGAGGAAAGTTCCCTCTATGCCTATTTTCTGCTGGATTTTTATCACCAATGGGTGTTGAATTTTGTCGAAATCTTTCTCTGCATCTATTGAGATGATCATATGGTTTTTCTCCTTCAATTTGTTAATATGGTGTATCACGTTGATTGATTTGCGTATATTGAAGAATCCTTACATTCTTGGAATAAACCCTACTTGGTCATGGTGTATGATCCTTTGAATGTGCTGTTGATTTCTGTTTGATAGTATTTTGTTGAGGAATTTTGCATCTATGTTCATCAGTGATATTGGCCTGTAGTTTTCTTTCTTTGAGACATCCTTGTCTGGTTTTGGTATCAGGGTGATGGTGGCCTCGTAGAATGAGTTTGGGAGTGTTCCTCCCTCTGCTCTATTTTGGAAGAGTTTGAGAAGGATAGGTGTTAACTCTTCTCAAAATCTTTGATAGAATTCGCCTGTGAAGCCATCTGGTCCTGGGCTTTTGTTTGTTAGAAGATATTTACTCAGAGTTTCAATTTCAGTGCTTGGCATTGGTCTGTTCATATTTTCTATTTCTTCCTGATTCCGTCTTGGCAGGTTGTGCATTTCTAAGAATTTGTCCATTTCTTCCAGGTTGTCCATTTTATTGGCATAGAGTTGCTTGTAGTAATCTCTCATGATATTTTGTATTTCTGCAGTGTCCGTTTTTACTTCTCCTTTTTCATTTCTAATTCTATTGATTTGAGTCTTCTCCCTTTTTTTCTTGATGAGTCTGGCTAATGGTTTATGAATTTTGTTTACCTTCTCAAAGAACCAGTTTTAAGTTTTATTGATCTTTGCTATTGTTTCTGTCACTTTTTTTCATTTATTTCTGATCTGACGTTTATGATTTCTTCCCTTCTGCTAATATTGGGGTTGTTTTCTTCTTCTTTCTCTAATTGTTTAGGTGTAAGGTTAGGTTGTTTATTCGAGATGTTTCCTGTTTCCTTTTTTTTTTTAACATCTTTATTGGAGTATAATTGCTTTATAATGGTATGTTAGTTTCTGCTTTATAATAAAGTGAATCATTATACATACACATATGTTCCCATATCTCTTCCCTCTTGCGTCTCCCTCCCTCCCAACCTCCCTATCCCACCCCTCCAGGCGGTCACAAAGCACCAAGCTGATCTTCCTGAGCTGTGCGGCTGCTTCCCACTAGCTATCTATTTTACATTTGGTAGTGTATATATGTCCATGCCTCTCTCTCTTGCTTTGTCACAGCTTACCCTTCCCCCTCCCCATATCCTCAAGTCCATTCTCTAGTAGGTCTGTGTCTTTATTCCTGTCTTACCCCTAGGTTCTTCATGACATTCATTTTTTCTTAAATTCCATATACATGTGTTAGCATACGGTATTTGTCTTTGTCTTTCTGACTTACTTCACACTGTATGACAGACTCTAGGTCTATCCACCTCATTACAAATAGCTGAATTTTGTTGCTTTTTATTGCTCAATAATATTCCATTGTATATAGGTGCCACATCTTCTTTATCCATTCATCCAATGATGGACACTTTGGTTGTTTCCATCTCCTGGCTATTGTACATAGAGCTGCAATGAACATTTTAGTACATGACTCTTTGAATTATGGTTTTCTCAGGGTATATGCCCAGTAGTGGAATTGCTGGGTCATATGGTAGTTCTATTTGTAGTTTTTTAAGGAACCTCCATACTGTTCTCCATAGTGGCTGTACCAATTCACATTCCCACCAGCAGTGCAAGAGTGTTCCCTTTTCCCCACACCCTTCGCAGCATTTATTGTTTCTAGATTTTTTGATGATGGCCATTCTGACTGGTGTGAGATGATATCTCATTGTAGTTTTGATTTGCATTTCTCTAATGATTAATGATGTTGAGCATTCTTCCATGTGTTTGTTGGCAGTCTGTATATCTTCTTTGGAGAAATGCCTATTTAGGTCTTCTGCCCATTTTTGGATTGGGTTGTTTGTTTTTTTGTTATCGAGCTGCATGTGCTACTTATAAATTTTGGAGCTTAATCCTTTTTCAGTTGCTTCATTTTCAAATATTTTCTCCCATTCTGAGGGTTGTGTTTTGGTCTTGTTTATGGTTTCCTTTGCTGTGCAGAAGCTTTGAAGTTTCATTAGGTCCCACTTGTTTAGTTTTGTTTTTATTTCCCTTTCTCTAGGAGGTGGGTCAAAAAGGATCTTGTTGTGATTTATGTCATAGAGGGTTCTGCCTATGTTTTCCTCTAAGAGGTTGATAGTTTCTGGCCTTACCTTTAGGTCTTTAATCCATATTGAGCTTAATTTTATGTATGGTGTTACGGAGTGATCTAATCTCATACTTTTACATGTAGCTGTCCAGTTTTCCCAGCACCACTTACTGAAGAGGCTGTCCTTTCTCCACTGTATATTCCTGCCACCTTTGTCAAAGATAAGGTGACCATATGTGCGTGGGTTTATCTCTGGGCTTTCTATCCTGTTCCATTGATCTATCTTTCTGTTTTTGTGCCAGTACCATACTGTCTGCATTACTGTAGCTTTGCAGTATTGTATGAAGTCAGGGAGCCTGATTCCTCCAGCTCCGTTTCTCCTTCCCAGGATTGCTTTGGCTATTCGGGGTCTTTTGTGTTTCCATACAAATTGTGAAATTCTATGTTCTAGTTCTGTGAAAAATGCCAGTGGCCGTTTGATAGGGATTGCATTGAATCTGTAGATTACTTTGTGTAGTAGAGTCATTTTCACAATGTTGATTCTTCCAATCCAAGAGCATGGTATATCTCTCCATCTGTTTGTATCATTTTTAATTTCTTGCATCAGTGTCTTTTAATTTTCTGCATACAGGTCTTTGGTCTCCTTAGGTAGGTTTATTCCTAGATATTTTATTCTTTTTGTTGCAATGGTAAACGGGAGTGTTTTCTTGATTTCCTTTTCAGATATTTCATCATTAGGGTACAGGAATGCCAGAGATTTCTGAGCATTATTTTTCATCCACCTGCTTTAGCAAATTCATTGATTAGCTCTAGTAGTTTTCTGGTAGTATCTTTAGGGTTTTCTATGTAGAATATCATGTCATCTGTAAACAGTGACAGCTTTACCTCTTTTTTTCTGATTTGGGTTCCTTTTATTTCCTTTTCTTCTGTGGTTGCTGTGGCTAAAACTTCCAAAACGATGTTGAATAAGAGTGGTGAGAGTGGGCAACCTTGTCTTGTTCCTGATATTAGTGGAAACGCTTTTACGTTTTCACCATTGAGGATGATGTTGGCTGTGGGTTTGTTATATATGGGCTTTATTATGTTGAGGAAAGTTCCCTCTATGCCTACTTTCTGCAGCATTTTTATCATCAATGGGTGTTGAATTTTGTCGGAAGCTTTCTCTGCATCTATTGAGATGATCATATGGTTTTTCTCCTTCAATTTGTTAATATGGTGTATCACGTTGATTGATTTGAGTATATTGAAGAATCCTTGCATTCCTGGAATAAACCCTACTTGGTCATGGTGTATGATCCTTTGAATGTGCTGTTGGATTCTGTTTGCTAGTATTTTGTTGAGGATTTTTGCATCTATGTTCATCAGTGATATTGGCCTGTAGTTTTCTTTCTTTGAGACATCCTTGTCTGGTTTTGGTATCAGGGTGATGGTGGCCTCGTAGAATGAGTTTGGGAGTGTTCCTCCCTCTGCTCTATTTTGGAAGAGTTTGAGAAGGATAGGTGTTAACTCTTCTCAAAATCTTTGATAGAATTCGCCTGTGAAGCCATCTGGTCCTGGGCTTTTGTTTGTTAGAAGATATTTACTCAGAGTTTCAATTTCAGTGCTTGGCATTGGTCTGTTCATATTTTCTATTTCTTCCTGATTCCGTCTTGGCAGGTTGTGCATTTCTAAGAATTTGTCCATTTCTTCCAGGTTGTCCATTTTATTGGCATAGAGTTGCTTGTAGTAATCTCTCATGATATTTTGTATTTCTGCAGTGTCCGTTTTTACTTCTCCTTTTTCATTTCTAATTCTATTGATTTGAGTCTTCTCCCTTTTTTTCTTGATGAGTCTGGCTAATGGTTTATGAATTTTGTTTACCTTCTCAAAGAACCAGTTTTAAGTTTTATTGATCTTTGCTATTGTTTCCGTCACTTTTTTTCATTTATTTCTGATCTGACGTTTATGATTTCTTCCCTTCTGCTAATATTGGGGTTGTTTTCTTCTTCTTTCTCTAATTGTTTAGGTGTAAGGTTAGGTTGTTTATTCGAGATGTTTCCTGTTTCCTTTTTTTTTTTAACATCTTTATTGGAGTATAATTGCTTTATAATGGTATGTTAGTTTCTGCTTTATAATAAAGTGAATCATTATACATACACATATGTTCCCATATCTCTTCCCTCTTGCGTCTCCCTCCCTCCCAACCTCCCTATCCCACCCCTCCAGGCGGTCACAAAGCACCAAGCTGATCTTCCTGAGCTGTGCGGCTGCTTCCCACTAGCTATCTATTTTACATTTGGTAGTGTATATATGTCCATGCCTCTCTCTCTTGCTTTGTCACAGCTTACCCTTCCCCCTCCCCATATCCTCAAGTCCATTCTCTAGTAGGTCTGTGTCTTTATTCCTGTCTTACCCCTAGGTTCTTCATGACATTCATTTTTTCTTAAATTCCATATACATGTGTTAGCATACGGTATTTGTCTTTGTCTTTCTGACTTACTTCACACTGTATGACAGACTCTAGGTCTATCCACCTCATTACAAATAGCTGAATTTTGTTGCTTTTTATTGCTCAATAATATTCCATTGTATATAGGTGCCACATCTTCTTTATCCATTCATCCAATGATGGACACTTTGGTTGTTTCCATCTCCTGGCTATTGTACATAGAGCTGCAATGAACATTTTAGTACATGACTCTTTGAATTATGGTTTTCTCAGGGTATATGCCCAGTAGTGGAATTGCTGGGTCATATGGTAGTTCTATTTGTAGTTTTTTAAGGAACCTCCATACTGTTCTCCATAGTGGCTGTACCAATTCACATTCCCACCAGCAGTGCAAGAGTGTTCCCTTTTCCCCACACCCTTCGCAGCATTTATTGTTTCTAGATTTTTTGATGATGGCCATTCTGACTGGTGTGAGATGATATCTCATTGTAGTTTTGATTTGCATTTCTCTAATGATTAATGATGTTGAGCATTCTTCCATGTGTTTGTTGGCAGTCTGTATATCTTCTTTGGAGAAATGCCTATTTAGGTCTTCTGCCCATTTTTGGATTGGGTTGTTTGTTTTTTTGTTATCGAGCTGCATGTGCTACTTATAAATTTTGGAGCTTAATCCTTTTTCAGTTGCTTCATTTTCAAATATTTTCTCCCATTCTGAGGGTTGTGTTTTGGTCTTGTTTATGGTTTCCTTTGCTGTGCAGAAGCTTTGAAGTTTCATTAGGTCCCACTTGTTTAGTTTTGTTTTTATTTCCCTTTCTCTAGGAGGTGGGTCAAAAAGGATCTTGTTGTGATTTATGTCATAGAGGGTTCTGCCTATGTTTTCCTCTAAGAGGTTGATAGTTTCTGGCCTTACCTTTAGGTCTTTAATCCATATTGAGCTTAATTTTATGTATGGTGTTACGGAGTGATCTAATCTCATACTTTTACATGTAGCTGTCCAGTTTTCCCAGCACCACTTACTGAAGAGGCTGTCCTTTCTCCACTGTATATTCCTGCCACCTTTGTCAAAGATAAGGTGACCATATGTGCGTGGGTTTATCTCTGGGCTTTCTATCCTGTTCCATTGATCTATCTTTCTGTTTTTGTGCCAGTACCATACTGTCTGCATTACTGTAGCTTTGCAGTATTGTATGAAGTCAGGGAGCCTGATTCCTCCAGCTCCGTTTCTCCTTCCCAGGATTGCTTTGGCTATTCGGGGTCTTTTGTGTTTCCATACAAATTGTGAAATTCTATGTTCTAGTTCTGTGAAAAATGCCAGTGGCCGTTTGATAGGGATTGCATTGAATCTGTAGATTACTTTGTGTAGTAGAGTCATTTTCACAATGTTGATTCTTCCAATCCAAGAGCATGGTATATCTCTCCATCTGTTTGTATCATTTTTAATTTCTTGCATCAGTGTCTTTTAATTTTCTGCATACAGGTCTTTGGTCTCCTTAGGTAGGTTTATTCCTAGATATTTTATTCTTTTTGTTGCAATGGTAAACGGGAGTGTTTTCTTGATTTCCTTTTCAGATATTTCATCATTAGGGTACAGGAATGCCAGAGATTTCTGAGCATTATTTTTCATCCACCTGCTTTAGCAAATTCATTGATTAGCTCTAGTAGTTTTCTGGTAGTATCTTTAGGGTTTTCTATGTAGAATATCATGTCATCTGTAAACAGTGACAGCTTTACCTCTTTTTTTCTGATTTGGGTTCCTTTTATTTCCTTTTCTTCTGTGGTTGCTGTGGCTAAAACTTCCAAAACGATGTTGAATAAGAGTGGTGAGAGTGGGCAACCTTGTCTTGTTCCTGATATTAGTGGAAACGCTTTTACGTTTTCACCATTGAGGATGATGTTGGCTGTGGGTTTGTTATATATGGGCTTTATTATGTTGAGGAAAGTTCCCTCTATGCCTACTTTCTGCAGCATTTTTATCATCAATGGGTGTTGAATTTTGTCGGAAGCTTTCTCTGCATCTATTGAGATGATCATATGGTTTTTCTCCTTCAATTTGTTAATATGGTGTATCACGTTGATTGATTTGAGTATATTGAAGAATCCTTGCATTCCTGGAATAAACCCTACTTGGTCATGGTGTATGATCCTTTGAATGTGCTGTTGGATTCTGTTTGCTAGTATTTTGTTGAGGATTTTTGCATCTATGTTCATCAGTGATATTGGCCTGTAGTTTTCTTTCTTTGAGACATCCTTGTCTGGTTTTGGTATCAGGGTGATGGTGGCCTCGTAGAATGAGTTTGGGAGTGTTCCTCCCTCTGCTCTATTTTGGAAGAGTTTGAGAAGGATAGGTGTTAACTCTTCTCAAAATCTTTGATAGAATTCGCCTGTGAAGCCATCTGGTCCTGGGCTTTTGTTTGTTAGAAGATATTTACTCAGAGTTTCAATTTCAGTGCTTGGCATTGGTCTGTTCATATTTTCTATTTCTTCCTGATTCCGTCTTGGCAGGTTGTGCATTTCTAAGAATTTGTCCATTTCTTCCAGGTTGTCCATTTTATTGGCATAGAGTTGCTTGTAGTAATCTCTCATGATATTTTGTATTTCTGCAGTGTCCGTTTTTACTTCTCCTTTTTCATTTCTAATTCTATTGATTTGAGTCTTCTCCCTTTTTTTCTTGATGAGTCTGGCTAATGGTTTATGAATTTTGTTTACCTTCTCAAAGAACCAGTTTTAAGTTTTATTGATCTTTGCTATTGTTTCCGTCACTTTTTTTCATTTATTTCTGATCTGACGTTTATGATTTCTTCCCTTCTGCTAATATTGGGGTTGTTTTCTTCTTCTTTCTCTAATTGTTTAGGTGTAAGGTTAGGTTGTTTATTCGAGATGTTTCCTGTTTCCTTTTTTTTTTTAACATCTTTATTGGAGTATAATTGCTTTATAATGGTATGTTAGTTTCTGCTTTATAATAAAGTGAATCATTATACATACACATATGTTCCCATATCTCTTCCCTCTTGCGTCTCCCTCCCTCCCAACCTCCCTATCCCACCCCTCCAGGCGGTCACAAAGCACCAAGCTGATCTTCCTGAGCTGTGCGGCTGCTTCCCACTAGCTATCTATTTTACATTTGGTAGTGTATATATGTCCATGCCTCTCTCTCTTGCTTTGTCACAGCTTACCCTTCCCCCTCCCCATATCCTCAAGTCCATTCTCTAGTAGGTCTGTGTCTTTATTCCTGTCTTACCCCTAGGTTCTTCATGACATTCATTTTTTCTTAAATTCCATATACATGTGTTAGCATACGGTATTTGTCTTTGTCTTTCTGACTTACTTCACACTGTATGACAGACTCTAGGTCTATCCACCTCATTACAAATAGCTGAATTTTGTTGCTTTTTATTGCTCAATAATATTCCATTGTATATAGGTGCCACATCTTCTTTATCCATTCATCCAATGATGGACACTTTGGTTGTTTCCATCTCCTGGCTATTGTACATAGAGCTGCAATGAACATTTTAGTACATGACTCTTTGAATTATGGTTTTCTCAGGGTATATGCCCAGTAGTGGAATTGCTGGGTCATATGGTAGTTCTATTTGTAGTTTTTTAAGGAACCTCCATACTGTTCTCCATAGTGGCTGTACCAATTCACATTCCCACCAGCAGTGCAAGAGTGTTCCCTTTTCCCCACACCCTTCGCAGCATTTATTGTTTCTAGATTTTTTGATGATGGCCATTCTGACTGGTGTGAGATGATATCTCATTGTAGTTTTGATTTGCATTTCTCTAATGATTAATGATGTTGAGCATTCTTCCATGTGTTTGTTGGCAGTCTGTATATCTTCTTTGGAGAAATGCCTATTTAGGTCTTCTGCCCATTTTTGGATTGGGTTGTTTGTTTTTTTGTTATCGAGCTGCATGTGCTACTTATAAATTTTGGAGCTTAATCCTTTTTCAGTTGCTTCATTTTCAAATATTTTCTCCCATTCTGAGGGTTGTGTTTTGGTCTTGTTTATGGTTTCCTTTGCTGTGCAGAAGCTTTGAAGTTTCATTAGGTCCCACTTGTTTAGTTTTGTTTTTATTTCCCTTTCTCTAGGAGGTGGGTCAAAAAGGATCTTGTTGTGATTTATGTCATAGAGGGTTCTGCCTATGTTTTCCTCTAAGAGGTTGATAGTTTCTGGCCTTACCTTTAGGTCTTTAATCCATATTGAGCTTAATTTTGTGTATGGTGTTACGGAGTGATCTAATCTCATACTTTTACATGTAGCTGTCCAGTTTTCCCAGCACCACTTACTGAAGAGGCTGTCCTTTCTCCACTGTATATTCCTGCCACCTTTGTCAAAGATAAGGTGACCATATGTGCGTGGGTTTATCTCTGGGCTTTCTATCCTGTTCCATTGATCTATCTTTCTGTTTTTGTGCCAGTACCATACTGTCTGCATTACTGTAGCTTTGCAGTATTGTATGAAGTCAGGGAGCCTGATTCCTCCAGCTCCGTTTCTCCTTCCCAGGATTGCTTTGGCTATTCGGGGTCTTTTGTGTTTCCATACAAATTGTGAAATTCTATGTTCTAGTTCTGTGAAAAATGCCAGTGGCCGTTTGATAGGGATTGCATTGAATCTGTAGATTACTTTGTGTAGTAGAGTCATTTTCACAATGTTGATTCTTCCAATCCAAGAGCATGGTATATCTCTCCATCTGTTTGTATCATTTTTAATTTCTTGCATCAGTGTCTTTTAATTTTCTGCATACAGGTCTTTGGTCTCCTTAGGTAGGTTTATTCCTAGATATTTTATTCTTTTTGTTGCAATGGTAAACGGGAGTGTTTTCTTGATTTCCTTTTCAGATATTTCATCATTAGGGTACAGGAATGCCAGAGATTTCTGAGCATTATTTTTCATCCACCTGCTTTAGCAAATTCATTGATTAGCTCTAGTAGTTTTCTGGTAGTATCTTTAGGGTTTTCTATGTAGAATATCATGTCATCTGTAAACAGTGACAGCTTTACCTCTTTTTTTCTGATTTGGGTTCCTTTTATTTCCTTTTCTTCTGTGGTTGCTGTGGCTAAAACTTCCAAAACGATGTTGAATAAGAGTGGTGAGAGTGGGCAACCTTGTCTTGTTCCTGATATTAGTGGAAACGCTTTTACGTTTTCACCATTGAGGATGATGTTGGCTGTGGGTTTGTTATATATGGGCTTTATTATGTTGAGGAAAGTTCCCTCTATGCCTACTTTCTGCAGCATTTTTATCATCAATGGGTGTTGAATTTTGTCGGAAGCTTTCTCTGCATCTATTGAGATGATCATATGGTTTTTCTCCTTCAATTTGTTAATATGGTGTATCACGTTGATTGATTTGAGTATATTGAAGAATCCTTGCATTCCTGGAATAAACCCTACTTGGTCATGGTGTATGATCCTTTGAATGTGCTGTTGGATTCTGTTTGCTAGTATTTTGTTGAGGATTTTTGCATCTATGTTCATCAGTGATATTGGCCTGTAGTTTTCTTTCTTTGAGACATCCTTGTCTGGTTTTGGTATCAGGGTGATGGTGGCCTCGTAGAATGAGTTTGGGAGTGTTCCTCCCTCTGCTCTATTTTGGAAGAGTTTGAGAAGGATAGGTGTTAACTCTTCTCAAAATCTTTGATAGAATTCGCCTGTGAAGCCATCTGGTCCTGGGCTTTTGTTTGTTAGAAGATATTTACTCAGAGTTTCAATTTCAGTGCTTGGCATTGGTCTGTTCATATTTTCTATTTCTTCCTGATTCCGTCTTGGCAGGTTGTGCATTTCTAAGAATTTGTCCATTTCTTCCAGGTTGTCCATTTTATTGGCATAGAGTTGCTTGTAGTAATCTCTCATGATATTTTGTATTTCTGCAGTGTCCGTTTTTACTTCTCCTTTTTCATTTCTAATTCTATTGATTTGAGTCTTCTCCCTTTTTTTCTTGATGAGTCTGGCTAATGGTTTATGAATTTTGTTTACCTTCTCAAAGAACCAGTTTTAAGTTTTATTGATCTTTGCTATTGTTTCCGTCACTTTTTTTCATTTATTTCTGATCTGACGTTTATGATTTCTTCCCTTCTGCTAATATTGGGGTTGTTTTCTTCTTCTTTCTCTAATTGTTTAGGTGTAAGGTTAGGTTGTTTATTCGAGATGTTTCCTGTTTCCTTTTTTTTTTTAACATCTTTATTGGAGTATAATTGCTTTATAATGGTATGTTAGTTTCTGCTTTATAATAAAGTGAATCATTATACATACACATATGTTCCCATATCTCTTCCCTCTTGCGTCTCCCTCCCTCCCAACCTCCCTATCCCACCCCTCCAGGCGGTCACAAAGCACCAAGCTGATCTTCCTGAGCTGTGCGGCTGCTTCCCACTAGCTATCTATTTTACATTTGGTAGTGTATATATGTCCATGCCTCTCTCTCTTGCTTTGTCACAGCTTACCCTTCCCCCTCCCCATATCCTCAAGTCCATTCTCTAGTAGGTCTGTGTCTTTATTCCTGTCTTACCCCTAGGTTCTTCATGACATTCATTTTTTCTTAAATTCCATATACATGTGTTAGCATACGGTATTTGTCTTTGTCTTTCTGACTTACTTCACACTGTATGACAGACTCTAGGTCTATCCACCTCATTACAAATAGCTGAATTTTGTTGCTTTTTATTGCTCAATAATATTCCATTGTATATAGGTGCCACATCTTCTTTATCCATTCATCCAATGATGGACACTTTGGTTGTTTCCATCTCCTGGCTATTGTACATAGAGCTGCAATGAACATTTTAGTACATGACTCTTTGAATTATGGTTTTCTCAGGGTATATGCCCAGTAGTGGAATTGCTGGGTCATATGGTAGTTCTATTTGTAGTTTTTTAAGGAACCTCCATACTGTTCTCCATAGTGGCTGTACCAATTCACATTCCCACCAGCAGTGCAAGAGTGTTCCCTTTTCCCCACACCCTTCGCAGCATTTATTGTTTCTAGATTTTTTGATGATGGCCATTCTGACTGGTGTGAGATGATATCTCATTGTAGTTTTGATTTGCATTTCTCTAATGATTAATGATGTTGAGCATTCTTCCATGTGTTTGTTGGCAGTCTGTATATCTTCTTTGGAGAAATGCCTATTTAGGTCTTCTGCCCATTTTTGGATTGGGTTGTTTGTTTTTTTGTTATCGAGCTGCATGTGCTACTTATAAATTTTGGAGCTTAATCCTTTTTCAGTTGCTTCATTTTCAAATATTTTCTCCCATTCTGAGGGTTGTGTTTTGGTCTTGTTTATGGTTTCCTTTGCTGTGCAGAAGCTTTGAAGTTTCATTAGGTCCCACTTGTTTAGTTTTGTTTTTATTTCCCTTTCTCTAGGAGGTGGGTCAAAAAGGATCTTGTTGTGATTTATGTCATAGAGGGTTCTGCCTATGTTTTCCTCTAAGAGGTTGATAGTTTCTGGCCTTACCTTTAGGTCTTTAATCCATATTGAGCTTAATTTTGTGTATGGTGTTACGGAGTGATCTAATCTCATACTTTTACATGTAGCTGTCCAGTTTTCCCAGCACCACTTACTGAAGAGGCTGTCCTTTCTCCACTGTATATTCCTGCCACCTTTGTCAAAGATAAGGTGACCATATGTGCGTGGGTTTATCTCTGGGCTTTCTATCCTGTTCCATTGATCTATCTTTCTGTTTTTGTGCCAGTACCATACTGTCTGCATTACTGTAGCTTTGCAGTATTGTATGAAGTCAGGGAGCCTGATTCCTCCAGCTCCGTTTCTCCTTCCCAGGATTGCTTTGGCTATTCGGGGTCTTTTGTGTTTCCATACAAATTGTGAAATTCTATGTTCTAGTTCTGTGAAAAATGCCAGTGGCCGTTTGATAGGGATTGCATTGAATCTGTAGATTACTTTGTGTAGTAGAGTCATTTTCACAATGTTGATTCTTCCAATCCAAGAGCATGGTATATCTCTCCATCTGTTTGTATCATTTTTAATTTCTTGCATCAGTGTCTTTTAATTTTCTGCATACAGGTCTTTGGTCTCCTTAGGTAGGTTTATTCCTAGATATTTTATTCTTTTTGTTGCAATGGTAAACGGGAGTGTTTTCTTGATTTCCTTTTCAGATATTTCATCATTAGGGTACAGGAATGCCAGAGATTTCTGAGCATTATTTTTCATCCACCTGCTTTAGCAAATTCATTGATTAGCTCTAGTAGTTTTCTGGTAGTATCTTTAGGGTTTTCTATGTAGAATATCATGTCATCTGTAAACAGTGACAGCTTTACCTCTTTTTTTCTGATTTGGGTTCCTTTTATTTCCTTTTCTTCTGTGGTTGCTGTGGCTAAAACTTCCAAAACGATGTTGAATAAGAGTGGTGAGAGTGGGCAACCTTGTCTTGTTCCTGATATTAGTGGAAACGCTTTTACGTTTTCACCATTGAGGATGATGTTGGCTGTGGGTTTGTTATATATGGGCTTTATTATGTTGAGGAAAGTTCCCTCTATGCCTACTTTCTGCAGCATTTTTATCATCAATGGGTGTTGAATTTTGTCGGAAGCTTTCTCTGCATCTATTGAGATGATCATATGGTTTTTCTCCTTCAATTTGTTAATATGGTGTATCACGTTGATTGATTTGAGTATATTGAAGAATCCTTGCATTCCTGGAATAAACCCTACTTGGTCATGGTGTATGATCCTTTGAATGTGCTGTTGGATTCTGTTTGCTAGTATTTTGTTGAGGATTTTTGCATCTATGTTCATCAGTGATATTGGCCTGTAGTTTTCTTTCTTTGAGACATCCTTGTCTGGTTTTGGTATCAGGGTGATGGTGGCCTCGTAGAATGAGTTTGGGAGTGTTCCTCCCTCTGCTCTATTTTGGAAGAGTTTGAGAAGGATAGGTGTTAACTCTTCTCAAAATCTTTGATAGAATTCGCCTGTAAAGCAATCTGGTCCTGGTCTTTTCTTTTTTAGAAGATTTTTACTCAGAGTTTCAATTTCAGTGCTTGGCATTGGTCTGTTCATATTTTCTATTTCTTCCTGATTCCGTCTTGGCAGGTTGTGCATTTCTAAGAATTTGTCCATTTCTTCCAGGTTGTCCATTTTATTGGCATAGAGTTGCTTGTAGTAATCTCTCATGATATTTTGTATTTCTGCAGTGTCCGTTTTTACTTCTCCTTTTTCATTTCTAATTCTATTGATTTGAGTCTTCTCCCTTTTTTTCTTGATGAGTCTGGCTAATGGTTTATGAATTTTGTTTACCTTCTCAAAGAACCAGTTTTAAGTTTTATTGATCTTTGCTATTGTTTCCGTCACTTTTTTTCATTTATTTCTGATCTGACGTTTATGATTTCTTCCCTTCTGCTAATATTGGGGTTGTTTTCTTCTTCTTTCTCTAATTGTTTAGGTGTAAGGTTAGGTTGTTTATTCGAGATGTTTCCTGTTTCCTTTTTTTTTTTAACATCTTTATTGGAGTATAATTGCTTTATAATGGTATGTTAGTTTCTGCTTTATAATAAAGTGAATCATTATACATACACATATGTTCCCATATCTCTTCCCTCTTGCGTCTCCCTCCCTCCCAACCTCCCTATCCCACCCCTCCAGGCGGTCACAAAGCACCAAGCTGATCTTCCTGAGCTGTGCGGCTGCTTCCCACTAGCTATCTATTTTACATTTGGTAGTGTATATATGTCCATGCCTCTCTCTCTTGCTTTGTCACAGCTTACCCTTCCCCCTCCCCATATCCTCAAGTCCATTCTCTAGTAGGTCTGTGTCTTTATTCCTGTCTTACCCCTAGGTTCTTCATGACATTCTTTTTTTCTTAAATTCCATATATATGTGTTAGCATACGGTATTTGTCTTTGTCTTTCTGACTTACTTCACTCTGTATGACAGACTCTAGGTCTATCCACCTCATTACAAATTGCTCAGTTTCGTTTCTTTTTATGGCTGAATAATATTCCATTGTATATAGGTGCCACATCTTCTTTATCCATTCATCCAATGATGGACACTTTGGTTGTTTCCATCTCCTGGCTATTGTACATAGAGCTGCAATGAACATTTTCGTACATGACTCTTTTTGAATTATGCTTTTCTCAGGGTATATGCCCAGTAGTGGGATTGCTGGGTCATATGGTAGTTCTATTTGTAGTTTTTTAAGGAACCTCCATACTGTTCTCCATAGTGGCTGTACCAGTTCACATTCCCACCAGCAGTGCAAGAGTGTTCCCTTTTTCCCACACCCTTTCCAGCATTTTATTGTTTCTAGATTTTTTGATGATGGCCATTCTGACTGGTGTGAGATGATATCTCATTGTAGTTTGGATTTGCATTTCTCTAATGATTAATGATGTTGAGCATTCTTCCATGTGTTTGTTGGCAGTCTGTATATCTTCTTTGAAGAAATGCCTATTTAGGTCTTCTGCCCATTTTTGGATTGGGTTGCTTGTTTTTTTTTGTTATTGAGCTGCATGAGCTGCTTATAAATTTTGGAGATTAATCCTTTCTCAGTTGCTTCATTTTCAAATATTTTCTCCCATTCTGAGGGTTGTGTTTTGGTCTTGTTTATGGTTGTGTTTTGGTCTTGTTTATGGTTTCCTTTGCTGGGAAGAAGCTTTGAAGTTTCATTAGGTCCCATTTGTTTATTTTTGTTTTTATTTCCCTTTCTCTAGGAGGTGGGTCAAAAAGGATCTTGCTGTGATTTATGTCATAGAGGGTTCTGCCTATGTTTTCCTCTAAGAGGTTGATAGTTTCTGTCTTTACATTTAGGTCTTTCATCCATTTTGAGCTTATTTTTGTGTATGGTATTGGCGAGTGATCTAATCTCATACTTTTACATGTAGCTCTCCAGTTTTCCCAGCACCACTTACTGAAGAGGCTGTCCTTTCTGCAGTGTATATTCCTGCCTCCTTTATCAAAGATAAGGTGACCATATGTGCGTGGGTTTATCTCTGGGCATTCTGTCCTGTTCCATTGATCTGTATTTCTGTTTTTGTGCCAGTACCATACTGTCTGCATTACTGTAGCTTTGTAGTATTGTATGAAGTCGGGGAGCCTGATTCCTCCAGCTCCCTTTCTCCTTCTCAGGAGTGCTTTGGCCATTCGGGGTCTTTTGTGTTTCCATACAAATTGTGAAATTCTTTGTTCTAGTTCTGTGAAAACTGCCAGTGGCCGTTTGATAGGGATTGCATTGAATCTGTAGATTGCTTTGGGTAGTAGAGTCATTTTCACAATGTTGATTCTTCCAATCCAAGAACATGGTATATCTCTCCATCTATTTGTATCATCTTTAATTTCTTGCATCAGTGTCTTTTAATTTTCTGCATAGAGGTCTTTTGTCTCTTCAGGTAGGTTTATTCCTAGTTATTTTATTCTTTTTGTTGCCATGGTAAATGGGAGTGTTTTCTTGATTTCATATTGAGATTTTTCCTCATTAGTGTACAGGAATGCCAGAGATTTCTGTGCCTTATTTTTCATCCTGCTACTTTACCAGATTAATTGATTGGCTCTAGTAGTTTTCTGGTAGCATCTTTAGGATTCTCTATGTAGAGTATCATGTCATCTGCAAACAGTGACAGCTTTACTTCTTCTTTTCCGATTTGGATTCCTTTTATTTCTTTTTCTTCTCTGGTTGCTGTGGCTAAAACTTCCAAAACTATTTTGAATAAGTGTGGTGACAGTGGGCAACCTTGTCTTTTTCCTGATCTTAGTGGAAATGCTTTCAGTTTTTCACCTTTGAAGATGATGTTGGCTGTGGGTTTGTCATATATGGCCTTTATTATGTTGAGGAAAGTTCCCTCTATGCCTACTTTCTGCAGGGTTTTTATCATCAATGAGTGTTGAATTTTGTCACATGTTTCTCTGCATCTATTGAGATGATCATATGTGTTTTCTCCTTCAATTTGTTAATATGGTGTATCACGTTGATTGATTTGCGTATATTGAAGAATCCTTGCATTCCTGGAATAAACCCTACTTGGACATGGTGTATGATCCTTTTAATGTGCTGTTGGATTCTGTTTGCTAGTATTTTGTTGAGGATTTTTGCATCTATGTTCATCAGTGATATTGGCCTGTAGTTTTCTTTCTTTGAGACATCCTTGTCTGGTTTTGGTATCAGGGTGATGGTGGCCTCGTAGAATGAGTTTGGGAGTGTTCCTCCCTCTGCTCTATTTTGGAAGAGTTTGAGAAGGATAGGTGTTAACTCTTCTCAAAATCTTTGATAGAATTCGCCTGTAAAGCCATCTGGTCCTGGTCTTTTCTTTTTTAGAAGATTTTTACTCAGAGTTTCAATTTCAGTGCTTGGCATTGGTCTGTTCATATTTTCTATTTCTTCCTGATTCCGTCTTGGCAGGTTGTGCATTTCTAAGAATTTGTCCATTTCTTCCAGGTTGTCCATTTTATTGGCATAGAGTTGCTTGTAGTAATCTCTCATGATATTTTGTATTTCTGCAGTGTCCGTTTTTACTTCTCCTTTTTCATTTCTAATTCTATTGATTTGAGTCTTCTCCCTTTTTTTCTTGATGAGTCTGGCTAATGGTTTATGAATTTTGTTTACCTTCTCAAAGAACCAGTTTTAAGTTTTATTGATCTTTGCTATTGTTTCCGTCACTTTTTTTCATTTATTTCTGATCTGACGTTTATGATTTCTTCCCTTCTGCTAATATTGGGGTTGTTTTCTTCTTCTTTCTCTAATTGTTTAGGTGTAAGGTTAGGTTGTTTATTCGAGATGTTTCCTGTTTCCTTTTTTTTTTTAACATCTTTATTGGAGTATAATTGCTTTATAATGGTATGTTAGTTTCTGCTTTATAATAAAGTGAATCATTATACATACACATATGTTCCCATATCTCTTCCCTCTTGCGTCTCCCTCCCTCCCAACCTCCCTATCCCACCCCTCCAGGCGGTCACAAAGCACCAAGCTGATCTTCCTGAGCTGTGCGGCTGCTTCCCACTAGCTATCTATTTTACATTTGGTAGTGTATATATGTCCATGCCTCTCTCTCTTGCTTTGTCACAGCTTACCCTTCCCCCTCCCCATATCCTCAAGTCCATTCTCTAGTAGGTCTGTGTCTTTATTCCTGTCTTACCCCTAGGTTCTTCATGACATTCTTTTTTTCTTAAATTCCATATATATGTGTTAGCATACGGTATTTGTCTTTGTCTTTCTGACTTACTTCACTCTGTATGACAGACTCTAGGTCTATCCACCTCATTACAAATTGCTCAGTTTCGTTTCTTTTTATGGCTGAATAATATTCCATTGTATATAGGTGCCACATCTTCTTTATCCATTCATCCAATGATGGACACTTTGGTTGTTTCCATCTCCTGGCTATTGTACATAGAGCTGCAATGAACATTTTCGTACATGACTCTTTTTGAATTATGCTTTTCTCAGGGTATATGCCCAGTAGTGGGATTGCTGGGTCATATGGTAGTTCTATTTGTAGTTTTTTAAGGAACCTCCATACTGTTCTCCATAGTGGCTGTACCAGTTCACATTCCCACCAGCAGTGCAAGAGTGTTCCCTTTTTCCCACACCCTTTCCAGCATTTTATTGTTTCTAGATTTTTTGATGATGGCCATTCTGACTGGTGTGAGATGATATCTCATTGTAGTTTGGATTTGCATTTCTCTAATGATTAATGATGTTGAGCATTCTTCCATGTGTTTGTTGGCAGTCTGTATATCTTCTTTGAAGAAATGCCTATTTAGGTCTTCTGCCCATTTTTGGATTGGGTTGCTTGTTTTTTTTTGTTATTGAGCTGCATGAGCTGCTTATAAATTTTGGAGATTAATCCTTTCTCAGTTGCTTCATTTTCAAATATTTTCTCCCATTCTGAGGGTTGTGTTTTGGTCTTGTTTATGGTTGTGTTTTGGTCTTGTTTATGGTTTCCTTTGCTGGGAAGAAGCTTTGAAGTTTCATTAGGTCCCATTTGTTTATTTTTGTTTTTATTTCCCTTTCTCTAGGAGGTGGGTCAAAAAGGATCTTGCTGTGATTTATGTCATAGAGGGTTCTGCCTATGTTTTCCTCTAAGAGGTTGATAGTTTCTGTCTTTACATTTAGGTCTTTCATCCATTTTGAGCTTATTTTTGTGTATGGTATTGGCGAGTGATCTAATCTCATACTTTTACATGTAGCTCTCCAGTTTTCCCAGCACCACTTACTGAAGAGGCTGTCCTTTCTGCAGTGTATATTCCTGCCTCCTTTATCAAAGATAAGGTGACCATATGTGCGTGGGTTTATCTCTGGGCATTCTGTCCTGTTCCATTGATCTGTATTTCTGTTTTTGTGCCAGTACCATACTGTCTGCATTACTGTAGCTTTGTAGTATTGTATGAAGTCGGGGAGCCTGATTCCTCCAGCTCCCTTTCTCCTTCTCAGGAGTGCTTTGGCCATTCGGGGTCTTTTGTGTTTCCATACAAATTGTGAAATTCTTTGTTCTAGTTCTGTGAAAACTGCCAGTGGCCGTTTGATAGGGATTGCATTGAATCTGTAGATTGCTTTGGGTAGTAGAGTCATTTTCACAATGTTGATTCTTCCAATCCAAGAACATGGTATATCTCTCCATCTATTTGTATCATCTTTAATTTCTTGCATCAGTGTCTTTTAATTTTCTGCATAGAGGTCTTTTGTCTCTTCAGGTAGGTTTATTCCTAGTTATTTTATTCTTTTTGTTGCCATGGTAAATGGGAGTGTTTTCTTGATTTCATATTGAGATTTTTCCTCATTAGTGTACAGGAATGCCAGAGATTTCTGTGCCTTATTTTTCATCCTGCTACTTTACCAGATTAATTGATTGGCTCTAGTAGTTTTCTGGTAGCATCTTTAGGATTCTCTATGTAGAGTATCATGTCATCTGCAAACAGTGACAGCTTTACTTCTTCTTTTCCGATTTGGATTCCTTTTATTTCTTTTTCTTCTCTGGTTGCTGTGGCTAAAACTTCCAAAACTATTTTGAATAAGTGTGGTGACAGTGGGCAACCTTGTCTTTTTCCTGATCTTAGTGGAAATGCTTTCAGTTTTTCACCTTTGAAGATGATGTTGGCTGTGGGTTTGTCATATATGGCCTTTATTATGTTGAGGAAAGTTCCCTCTATGCCTACTTTCTGCAGGGTTTTTATCATCAATGAGTGTTGAATTTTGTCACATGTTTCTCTGCATCTATTGAGATGATCATATGTGTTTTCTCCTTCAATTTGTTAATATGGTGTATCACGTTGATTGATTTGCGTATATTGAAGAATCCTTGCATTCCTGGAATAAACCCTACTTGGACATGGTGTATGATCCTTTTAATGTGCTGTTGGATTCTGTTTGCTAGTATTTTGTTGAGGATTTTTGCATCTATGTTCATCAGTGATATTGGCCTGTAGTTTTCTTTCTTTGTGACATCGTTGTCTGGTTTTGGTATCAGGGTGATGGTGGCCTCGTAGAATGAGTTTGGGAGTGTTACCCCCTCTGCTCTATTTTGGAAGAGTTTGAGAAGGATAGGTGTTATCTCTTCTCTAAATGTTTGATAGAATTCGCCTGTGAAGCCATCTGGTCATGGGCTTTTGTTTGTTAGAAGATTTTTACTCACAGTTTCAATTTCAGTGCTTGGCATTGGTGTGTTCATATTTTCTATTTCTTCCTGATTCAGTCGTGGCAGGTTGTGCATTTCTAAGAATATGTCCATTACTTCCAGGTTGTCCATTTTATTGGCATAGAGTTGCTTGTAGTAATCTCTCATGATGTTTTGTATTTCTGCAGTGTCAGTTGTTACTTCTCCTTTTTCATTTCTAACTCTATTGATTTGAGTCTTCTCCCTTTTCTTCTTGATGAGTCTCACTAATGGTTTATCAATTTTGTTTACCTTCTCAAAGAACCAGCTTTTAGTTTTATTGATCTTTGGTATCGTTTCCTTCATTCCTGTTTCATTTATTTCTGATGTGATTTTTATAATTTCTTTCCTTCTGCTAACTTTGTGTTTTTTTGATCTTTCTCTAATTGCTTTATGTGCAAGGTTAGGTTGTTTATTCGAGGTGTTTTCTGTTTCTTTTTTTTTTTTTTTTTTTTTACAAATTTAATCAGTTATACATATACATATGTTCCCATATCCCCTCCCTTTTGCGTCTCCCTCCCACCCTCCCTATCCCACCCCTCCAGGCAGTCACAAAGCACCGAGCTGATCTCCCTGTGCTATGCAGCTGCTTCCCACTAGCTATCTACCTTACGTTTGGTAGTGTATATATGTCCATGCCTCTCTCTCGCTTTGTCACAGCTTACCCTTCCCCCTCCCCATATCCTCAAGTCCATTCTCTAGTAGGTCTGTGTCTTTATTCCTGTCTTACCCCTAGGTTCTTCATGACTTTCTTTTTTTCTTAAATTCCATATACATGTGTTAGCATACAGTATTTGTCTTTGTCTTTCTGACTTACTTCACTCTGTATGACAGACTCTAGGTCTATCCACCTCATTACAAATTGCTCAGTTTCGTTTCTTTTTATGGCTGAATAATATTCCATTGTATATAGGTGCCACATCTTCTTTATCCATTCATCCAATGATGGACACTTTGGTTGTTTCCATCTCCTGGCTATTGTACATAGAGCTGCAATGAACATTTTCGTACATGACTCTTCTTGAAATATGCTTTTCTCAGGGTATATGCCCAGTAGTGGAATTGCTGGGTCATATGGTAGTTCTATTTGTAGTTTTTTAAGGAACCTCCATACTGTTCTCCATAGTGGCTGTACCAGTTCACATTCCCACCAGCAGTGCAAGAGTGTTCCCTTTTTCCAACACCCTTTCCAGCATTTATTGTTTCTAGAATTTTTGATGATGGCTATTCTGACTGGTGTGAGATGATATCTCATTGTAGTTTCGATTTGCATTTCTCTAATGATTAATGATGTTGAGCATTCTTCCATGTGTTTGTTGGCAGTCTGTGTATCTTCTTTGGGGAAATGCCTATTTTTTGATCTTTCTCTAATTGCTTTATGTGCAAAGTTAGGTTGTTTATTCGAGGTGTTTCCTGTTTCTTAAGGTATGATTTTATTCCTATAATCTTCCCTCTTAGAACTGCTTTTGTTGCATCCCAGAGGTTGTGGGTCATCGTGTCTCCATTGTCATTTTTTTGTATGTATTTTTTGATTTCCTCTTTGATTTCTTCAGTGATCACTTCGTTATTAAGTAGTGTATTGTTTAGCCTCCATGTGTTTGTAATTTTTACAGCTCTTTTCCTGTAATTGATATCTTGTCTTATAGCGTTGTGGTCGAAAAAGATACTTGATACAATTTCAATTATCTTAAATTTACGAAGGCTTGATTTGTGACCCAAGATATGATCTATGCTGGAGAATGTTCCATGAGCACTTGAGAAAAGTGTGTATTCTGTTGCTTTTGGATGGAATGTCTTATAAATATCAATTAAGTCCATCTTGTTTAATATATCATTTAAAGCTTGTGTTTCCTTATTTATATTTATTTTGGATGATCTGTCCATTGGTGAAAGTGGGGTGTTAAAGTCCTCTACTATGAATGTGTTACTGTCATTTTCCCCTTTTATGGGTGTTCGTATTTGCCTTTTGTATTGAGGTGCTCCTATGTTGGGTCCATAAATATTTACAGTTGATATATCTTCTTCTTGGATCGATCCCTTGATCTTTATGTAGTGTCCTTCTTTGTCTCTTCTAATAGTCTTTATTTTAAAGTCTATTTTGTCTGATATGAGAATTGCTACTCCAGCTTTCTTTTTGTTTCCATTTGCATGGAATATCTTTTTCCATTCCGTTACTTTCAGTCTGTATGTTTCTCTAGGTGTGAAGTGGGTCTCTTGTAGACAGCGTATATATGGGTCTTGTTTTTGTATCCATTCAGCCAATCTGTATCTTTTGGTGGGAGCATTTAGTCCATTTACCTTTAAGGTAATTATCAATATGTATGTTCCTATTTCCATATTCTTAATTGTTTTGGGTTCGTTATTGTAGGTCTTTCCCTTCTCTTGTGTTTCTTGCCTAGAGAAGTTCCTTTAGCATTTGTTTTAAAGCTGGTTTCGTGGTGCTGAACTCTCTCAGCTCTTCCTTGTCTGTAAATGTTTTAATTTCTCCATCAAATCTGAATGAGATCCTTGCTGGGTAGAGTAATCTTGGTTTCAGCTTTTTCTCCTTCGTCCTGCCAGTCCCTTCTGGCTTGCAGAGTTTCTGCTGACACATCAGCTGTTAACCTTATGGGGATTCCCTTGTGTGTTATTTGTTGTTTTTCCCTTGTTGCTTTTAATATGTTTTCTTTGTAGTTAATTTTTGACAGTTTGATTAATATGTGTCTTGGCGTATTTCTCCTTGGATTTATCCTGTATGGGACTCTCTGTGCTTCCTGGACTTGATATCAACTATTTCCTTTCCCATATTAGGGAAGTTTTCAACTATAATCTCTTCAAATATTTTCTCAGTCCCTTTCTTTTTCTCTCCTTCTTCTGGAACCCCTATAATTCGAATGTTGGTGCATTTAATGTTGTCCCAGAGGTCTCTGAGTTGTCCTCAGTTCTTTTCAGTCTTTTTTCTTTATTCTGCTCTACAGTAGTCATTTCCACTATTTTATCTTCCAGGTCATATATCCGTTCTTCTGCCTCAGTTATTCTGCTCTTAATCCCAGCTAGAGTTTTTTTTTGTTTGTTTGTTTTTTTGTGGTACGCAGGCCTCTCACTGTTGTGGCCTCTCCCAGTGCAGAGCACAGGCTCCGGACATGCAGGCTCAGCGGTCATGGCTCACGGGCCCAGCCTCTCTGCGGCATGTGTGATCCTCCCATTCCGGGGCACGAACCCGTGTCCCCTGTATCAGCAGGCGGACTCTGAACCACTGCACCACCTGCGAAGCCCGCAGCTAGAGTATTTTTAATTTCATTTATTGTGTTTTTCATTGTTGCTTGTTTCATCTTTAGTTCTAGTAGGTCTTTGTTAAATGTTTCTTGCATTTTCTCTATTGTATTTCCAAGATTTTGGATCATGTTTACTATCATTTTTCTGAATTCTTTTTCAGGTAGACTGCCTATTTCCTCTTCATTTGTTAAGTCTGGTGGGTTTTTATCTTGCTCCTTCATCTGCTGTGTGTTTTTCTGTCTTCTCGTTTTGCTTATCTTACTGTGTTTGGGGTCTCCTTTTTGCAGGCTGCAGGTTCGTAGTTCCCATTGTTTTTGGTGTCTGTTCCTAGTGGCTAAAGTTGATTCAGTGGGCTGTGTAGGCTTCCTGGTGGAGGGGACCAGTCCCTTTGTTCTGGTGGATGAGGCTGGATCTTGTCTTTCTGATGGGCAGGTCCACGTCTGGTGGTGTGTTTTGGGATGTCTGTGGACTTATTATGATTTTAGGCAGCCTCTCTGCTAATGGGTGGGGTTGTGTTCCTGTCTTGCTAGTTGTTTGGCATGTGGTGTCCAGCACTGTAGCTTGCTGGCCGTTGAGTGAAGCTGGGTACTGGTGTTGAGATGGAGATCTCTGGGAGATTTTCGCCATTTGATATTATGTGGAGCTGGGAGATCTCTGTGGGCCCGTGTCCTGAAGTTGGCTGTCCCACCTCAGAGGCACAGCAGTGACTCCTGGCTGCAGCATGAAAAGCCTTTCATCCACATGGCTCAGAATAAAAGGGAGAAAAAGTAGAAAAGGAAGGAAGGAAGGACCGAAGGACGGAAGGAAGGAAGGAAGGAAAGAAAGAAATAAAGAAGATTGGGCTTCCCTGGTGGCGCAGTGGTTGAGAGTCTGCCTGCTGATGCAGGGGACACGGGTTCGTGCCCTGGTCCGGGAAGATCCCACATGCCGCGGAGTGGCTGGGCCCGTGAGCCATGGCTGCTGAGCCTGCGCTTCCGGAGCCTGTGCTCCACAACGGGGGAGGCCACAACAGTGAGAGGCCCGCGTACCACAAAAAAAAAGAAATAAAGAAGATAAAATAAAGTTATTAAAATAAAAAATAATTAAGAAAAAAAAATTTAAAAAAAACACAGAAGCATAGAACCCTAGGTCAAATGGTGGAAGCAAAGCTATACAGACAATATCTCACACAGAAGCATACACATACACACTCACAAAAAGAGGAAAAGGGGAAAAAATAATAAATCTTGCTCTCAGAGTCCGTCTCCTCAATTTGGGATGATTCGTTGTCTATTCATGTATTCCACAGATGCAGGGTACATCAAGTTGATTGTGCAGCTTTAATCTGCTGCTTCTGAGGCTGCTGGGAGAGATTTCCCTTTCTCTTCTTTGTTTGCACAGCTCCCGGGGTTCAGCTTTGGATTTGGCCCCGCCTCTGCGTGTAGGTCGCCAGAGGGCATCTGTTCTTTGCTCAGACAGGGTGGGGTTAAAGGAGCCGCTGCTTCTGTGACTCTGGCTCACTCAGGCCGGGGGGAGGGAGGGGTACGGATGCGGGGTGAGCCTGCGGCGTCAGAGGCCGGCGTGACGTTGCACCAGCCTGAGGCACGCCGCACGTTCTCCCAGGGAAGTTGTCCCTGGATCCTGGCACCCTGGCAGTGGCGGGCTGCACAGGCTCCCCGGAAGGTAGGTGTGGATAGTGACCTGTGCTCACACACAGGCTTCTTGGTGGCGGCAGCAGCAGCCTTAGCGTCTCATGCCCGTCTCTGGGGTCCGCGCTGATAGCTGCAGCTCGCGCCCATCTCTGGAGCTCCTTTAAGCAGTGCTCTTAATCCCCTCTCCTCGCGCACCAGGAAACAAAGAGGGAAGAAAAAGTCTCTTGCCTCTTCGGCAGGTCCAGACTTTTTTCCGGACTCCCTCCCGGCTAGCCGTGGTGCACTAACCACTTCAGGCTGTGTTCACGCAGCCAACCCCAGTTCTCTCCCTGCGCTCCAACTGAAGCCGAAGCCTCAGGTCCCAGCCCTGCCCACCCCGGCGGGTGAGCAGACAAGCCTCTTGGGCTGGTGAGTGCTGGTCAGCACCAATCCTCTGTGCAGGTGTCTCTCCGCTTTACCCTCCGCACCCCTGTTGCTGCACTCTCCTCCGTGGCTCCGAAGCTTCCCCCCTCCGCCACCTGCAGTCCCCTCCTGTGAAGGGGCTTCCTAGTGTGTGGAAACCTTTCCCCCTTCATAGCTCCGTCCCACTGGTGCAGGTCCCGTCCCTATCCTTTTGTCTCTGTTTATTCTTTTTTCTTTTGCCCTACCCAGGTACGTGGGGAGTTTCTTGCCTTTTGGGAGGTCTGAGGTCTTCTGCCAGCGTTCTGTAGGTGTTCTGTAGGAGTTGTTCCACCTGTAGATGTATTTCTGGTGTATCTGTGGGGAGGAAGGTGATCTCCGCGTCTTACTCTGCGCCATCTTCCCCTCGTCCCTCATTGTCATTTTGATTTGCATTTCTCTAATAATTAGCGATGTGGAACATCATGTCATGTGCCTGTTGGACATCTGTATGTCTTCTTTGGAGAAATGTCTATTTATGACTTCTGCCCATTTTTTGATTGGGTTGTTTTTTGCTATTTAGCTGTATGAGCTGTATATATTTTGGAAATGAAGTCCTTGTCAGTCGCATTGTTTGCAATTATTTTCTCCCATTCCGTAGGTGGTCTTTTTGTTTTGTTTATGTTTCCTTTCTTCTGCAAAAGCTTATGTTTGATTAGGTCCCATTTGTTTATTTTTGCTTTTGTTTCTATTATGCTAGGAGACGTATACAAAAAAATACTGCTGTGATTTACTGACACTGTTTTTCTAAAAGTGGGTTTAAGATTAGTACAACTAGCATTAACTCATAGCGCTATACAGAATAAGAAATGCAAAGTGCCTGGCACACAGCAAGTACTTAGTAGCTATTATTACGGTTATGTCACCTTCTCTCACTTCTATTGTGGCAAACTCCTTGAGAAGCTGTGTCTTCCTTATGCTTAGCACAGTGCCTGGCATAGGATAGTTCTCAAATACAGACTTGTTGACAGATAAATCCACCTATCCATCGGCCATCTAGTCAACACTTATTGAACAACTACTAATTGCCAGGCACTGTTCTAAAGATGGATCAGTGAACAAAATAGCAAAGGTCTGGCCTCTCAGTGCTTATGTTCTAGTAGGGAAAACAGACAAGCACATATATAGTTCGACAGGGAGAAAAAAGAGCTGGGTTAAGGGGTTTAGGAAGAGCCAGGGATGGGTGAAGTTGCTCTTTCACATATCACGGAAGGTCTCTCTGAGAAGGTGATATGTGGGTAGACACTTAAATGAAGTGAGGGAGCAAAGCATACAATTGTGCAGAATGTGTGTTCCAGGTCGAGGGAACGGCAGGTGCAAAGGACCTGAGGCAGGCACAAGTGTGGGGTTTTGAAGAATGAGAAGCCTGTGTGGCTGGAGCAGGATAAATTAAAGAAAGGGCTTTGATATCATCTTCCCTTGATTAAAAATGAGCACACAACACAGTCCAGTAATTGAAAAAGATGTATTAAAGTATTCACAAAAATACAACAATTGAAAAAGAAAAATTAATGAACTTGATGGTTTTTTTTTTTTTTTTTTTTACCTAGCTGAATACATTTCCATTGAAAAACTACAGATAGATTGAAATTTTAATCTCAAGTAATCCTTTAGGTGCCCCCTTAGAAAAATCATGTATAATTTTAAGAGGTCTCATTTTGCCAATAATCAGACATGGAAAGGACAGCCCTGCCATTTGGAAGCAACCCCGCTGTTGTCATCTGTGTCCAGGGACGAGGATGCTGGGACACAGGAAAAAGGGTCAAAAGATCTACAGGAGTTGGTGTGAGGCGTTTTGGAAAAAGCCCCAACACTGAGGTGTTCCACCAAGGTGTGAGTGGCTTCCCTCAGACAAATCAGTCACAGACCCAGAGTAAGAAGCTGGCAGCTGACCACCCTTGCCCCGCAGAGGAGGCCATGGGGAGGCAGGGGAGGGAAGGCCCACGGCTGTGGTTAGCGAAAGTGAGGGCTGGTGCTCTGGGTGGCAGCTTCACAAACATGCAGAGAAATCAGGGCTCTTGCTATCAGGAGGTGTGAGGAAGTACGTATAGTAGATTCACTGGACCTCTGCGAAAGGATAAGGAGGATCCCCCTTCCTCTGCCGAAAACGACTGTATGGAAGTTACATATATCAGTGCAAACACTTGGTCTTACCACAACGTGTCTTCTTTCCCCCTGAAGTCCCGGATGGCTGTACAATTCTCACAGTGGGAGGGCTCACGGAGAGTATCGTCATCCTGGCATCAGCCTGAGGGGTGACATCCCAACACCAATCCCCGCCTTCCCAACACACAAAAATGTCTCCTAAAGCCCCAGGGCGCAAGGCAAAGTTGACCACTTTGCAGAACTGTCTCGGGTTGAGTGCTCCACATCCCTGTCCTGCGCGGGGCCTGTGAGCACAGAACAGGCAGACGCAGCAGAGCTGGCAGGTTTTCCTCCCACACCGCAACACACGCCAGACGCACCAGCTTCGGAGATGGCTGGTATGTGTGATGACACAGTCCGCTCCCTGCTCACGTACATATCAACGGAATGTAAGTTGGAGCATCATGCAAATAACAAATAGTCCCTCAGCAAATAAAAGACCGCACGTATCGGGCAGAGTTCGTTTTGTAGCTCACACACCCTCTCTCTATGTAACCACTTCGTGCATACCTTTAAATCTAAATCCTTCTTTGTTTCCTTAAAACTCAGCCTTCAGACTCCCTCACAAAGATGACAAGACAGGTTGGGGGGGGAATGGCAGCTTTTAGGGGTCCTCAAAGTAAATGAGAGAAAAACTAACATTACCCGTCATCCCTACTTACCTGAACACGTCCTGGGACCCTATTGTCGGTATTCTTCCTCTAACTGTGGGCTTTCAATTTTAAATGAAAAAAAAATTCTTTTAAAAAAAATCCAGAAAATGGGGGAATGACAATATAAGTGTTTAATGATTTTCACCATGCTTTTCAGTCTGAGTTAAAAAAAACACATAGGTTTGAGATGGGGTGTTGGGGGCGGTGGTCAATGGGAGAAAATAAATTGAGAAGGATGCCCAAATTGTCTAGATTTCTCCTCATCTCATTGTTTATCAGAAGAACAAAAAACCAGACACAGAAGAGATTCCCAACGTAGAAGTACTAGCCTTGTTTGCTGATTTGAAAAATCTAGACCCTTTTTAGCCTCAAAGACCTTGGAGGCATCATGAATCTATTACAGAAGCCATGGCTGATGCTGCCCCTGCTGGAAGCATGACTGAAGCTTTATATAGAAGATTCTCTAGAGAGAGCTCTGGCAATCTAATTATTCCATTTCTGCCTACTTAAAAGGAAATGAAACTCAGCTCCTTCAGGTGTATGGGGACTCTTATTACAAGCACGAAGGACTTCAGCAAAGAATGTAACGCACCTTTTGCTCTCCAAATGGTACAGTACTCCTCAAGCCAGGCCTGGGTTCTCTACTTCAATTATGTATCGATTATGGTATTGATCTAAAAGTACCTGGAAGGAAGTGACTTCCCACACTGATCCTTTGCTAATCTTACTATGATGAATCCACAAATTGAGACAATATGCTTACAGGGTGTGATGTTATAGTCTACCCAACACTGAAAGCTAAAAACTGCCCTGTATTTTAGAGAGCAAAATAGCAACAAAAACTCTCACACTGTCTCCAAGTGGCATAGCGAATGGATGCTTTCTAAAAACAACTGCCAAACAGGTGGTACACCCTGGGCTAAAGGCCACCCTGAACATGCTTCCATCACAGCATCGCCACTCTCCAAGTACAATAAATGCGAAGGCGGGTTAAGCCCTTACATGAAAAGGCCATGTCTATTAGAATACTAAAAGATCTGCTACCATCTCCATTAAGGCAAACCACATCTAAATGATGGTGATAGGAATGTGTCTGAATTTTCTCAACTGTAAATGACCCTGAAGGGAAGTACAAAACCAGACAATTTACGTATATGTAGAATCATACCATCTCTGCATCATGCAATACTGGCTCCTTGCATCAGGAAGATTAAATAGAATATTTATACATATTCTTTATACACTTCTTTTTCTCCCTCTATGAATAAACATGTGCTTGTCCGTGTCCAGGTTTCCAAGGCCACACATGGTTATGAGCTACATTTTCTGCACAAGAGTCCAGTTTGGATTTGTTTCTTGCTTAGGATATGACTGGGGTCTTCTCAATTTTTCCGGATGTCCGCGTACACCACAGACTCTGACTTGTTAATCTTGTCGCTGTGATGTCCGCCAGAGTGGTCTAGCTGCGCATATATGACTGGGCCCTGGAGAAGAGAAGCAGAATTAGAGGTTTGGAAAAACTGGTGGCCCCATTAGGCGCAGGGACAGAAGCAATGATTAAAGGGAATATTGTTAGGGTCCCGGAGCGAAGAGTTCCCTCTCTTGAATGTCTTCAGGTACATATGTTCCTTCTTAGGAACAGTATGTCCAGGACTGACTTTATTTTTTTCCTGGGATTGACTTTAAAACAAGATTGGGTACACTTGGTAATTGTTCAAGCCGGTACATAGAGATTTATTACATTATTCTGTCTACTTTTGTATCATCTGTTTTAAAATTTCTATAATAATATAATATTCCTTCTCAGGAGTTACCCTTATCTTAATACCTGTCACAGAATTCCTCAACTCTCGTAATTGGGAGTCTCAAGGACAAAGATGGGCACTTCTGTCAACCCGAGACCCACTGAAATCATGACTTTCAGGATGATACAAGAAACCAACATATTCAGTGCTACTCGGAAATACAATCAATTCGAACTGGTCACTTTATACAAACAGGTACTTAAAAAAACTTCAAATATTCTTCCACGTACCTACTTACACTATAATTCTGTTAGTCTAATCTTATCATAGCCAATAAAAATATTGCTTCTTTGCTATCTAAGATCAGGTAACCATTTTTCCTGTTTTAAAATTTAAAATAACCCCCAAAGCCACAATCTGCAGAGCTATACGGAAAAGCCCTAAATGGACTAAAGTAGAAGAGGTCCTCTTCTCACCCTCAGCAGAAAGGAAGAGAGCTGTCAGGGTCCCACCCGGGACAGCGAAGCAAAGTTGCCTGGGGCAGAGCGAGTCCTCTGGCTCTTGGGGAAGGAGGGAAGGCCGAAGGTTCAAATATCAGACGGGTGGCTGTGCTTCACAACCCTTCAAGTCCCTTCCAACCCAGAGATTCTAACATTGTAAACAGCAACAACAAAATAGGCCCGTTTTAGGGGTAAAGAAAAGTTAATATAACCCAAAGTCGACTTCTCTCCCAATCCAGGGACTCTCTCTTTGAACAGTCTACTACTGTGCTTAAGTTTTCAACTTTGAAATCATAAGCTCAGTAGCCAAAAGTATGTGGTTTAAAATAAACATCCTTGAAACTGTTCTGTATGAATCTGTAATGGTGGATACATAACATATGCATTTGGTGAAACCCATAGAAATGTACAACACAAAGAGTGAACCTTAACAGAAACCACGGACTTTGTTTTCTATATTAATTCATCAACTGTAACAAATGTACCACAACAATGCAAGTTGTTAATAATCAGGGAAACTTTGGAGAGGAAGGAGTATATAGGACCTCTCTTTACTTTCTGTTAGATTTTTCTATAAACCTAACACTGCTCTAAGAAATAAAGTCTACTAATAAAAAGAAGAAAAAAATGCAAAAAAATAAAACAAACATCCTCACTCCCATCTAGGAGTCCCACAACCTGCATCCTTTAGTGTGTAACATGGGATCCTGTGGAGTTCAGGCCCCCAACTTCTACAGAAGGCATATTTTAAAACTCCCAAGCATTAGTTTCTTTATCTCTAAAATGGCACTAACAATAGTATTATACGTCTTAAGATGGTTGTGAGAATTAAATGAGATGATATCTACAAATATTAATCATTATTCTCATGAACAAATTGTTATACAAATATACTTGAAAATATACCCAGGTTACCAGTCAAGTAAATCAAGCAGTCAAAGTCAGTGTGTTTGTCTTTAGTCAGTGTGTGATACTCTCATGCCTGTCATGGGTAACACAACAGATCACGCTGTTAATACTGCATCAAACTGAAACCCTCTATATTCATCTCAAAAAGCTGCAAGTTAAATGTGATTCTACAAAATAAAAAGTTAAAGTTAACTATTTTAACTGTTTTCTACTTCCAGGAAAACAATGAAAAAAGTGTTTTCTAGTAAGTTAATGGATCCTTGGTAACAGCCATTTCCAACAGAACAGATCCTAAAATTAAATGATGTAACTTCCTAGGCAATAAGACCTCATCCATTAGGAGGCTTAGGGTGTATTCATGGGGGAAGGAGTTTACACCATGTGATAGATGGTTACAAATTCTTTCCCTAACGTTGCGTCTACACCCTTACAATATAATGCTGCAGCTCCTCCCACCAAGAGTCAGAACCTGCTTCTTAACCCCTTGAATCTTGACTGGTCTTATCACTTGCTTTGACCCACAGAATGGGGCAGAAGTAACGTGTAAGTTCCATACCTAGACCTCAACAGGCCTTGCAGCTTCCACTGTCTCCTTGATCTTGGAACCCACAGAGCCACCACCACCATGTGAAGAAGCCCAAGCTACTGCTGGCTGATGGGAGACACACAGCCCAGTTGTCCTGCGACTCTCTGGCCCGCCAGCTGCCTGCCAATTGTCAGCCTATAAATGAGACCCCTGCCGGCTGTCCAGCCAACTGCAGATGCACGAAAGAGCCAGCAGAGGTCAGCTGAACTGCCCTAGACCAGAAGACCAGAAAACCTGCCCAACCAACCCACAGAAGCTGGAGCCAAAATAACTGGTGGTTGTTCTAAGCCACTGTCTTTTAAGGTGGTTTGTTACATAGCAATAGATAACTGATAAACTGTGCGAGTGGAAAAGAAAGAGCACAGAGAAAGCAACAAAGAAAAATAACAGAATAATCTCTGAATTGGTCAGTAAATGTTAAAACACCAGTAAGGTCTTTCATGTGAGACAGCCTTGTCCTTCATGGCAAGAGAACGCAACAATTTGCTGAAAGTAACTGGGAAAACACTGAGGGGTAAAAGGAACTCCTTCCTACTGATGGATTTAGTTTCTTCAAATTGCTTCCCACTATCTAATGTCCTCACTCCCTTTCCCCCTTAGAATGTAACGCGGCCCTCAGGTCAGGGGCTTTGTTAAATGCCCATAACAGTCTTTGGCAGACTGTAGGTGCTGGATGAAGGGCTGGATGAAAGAGTGGATCTAGAGGAATTCTCACCAGAATCGGAGCTCAGGAATCTGCTGACGCATCTAGCTCAACCTAACAGCTCTCTGAAGTCAGCTCCCGAGGTTGACTTGGCAGCTGTAGGTACCCTGGGTCTCTGTGGGACGTGCCTCAGGACTTTGACACTTTGAGGGCCAAGAAGACCACTGAGGACTTCAGGAGGGGCCAGTGACCCAAGATCAACTTGGAAATGTACCTGCCATCACTAAGATATTCACTTTGGGGTGTTCGAGAGTTAAAACAGTATCAACAATAACAGCTACGTTAACTGAGCTGGGTTGTTGTTGTTTTTTTTTTTTTTTTGGCTGCGTTGAGTCTGTTGCTGTGCGCAGGCTTTCTCTAGTTGCGGCGAGCGGGGGTTACTCTTCATTGCAGTGCGTGGGCTTCTCGTTGCTGTGGCTTCTCTTGTTGCTGAGCACGGGCTCTAGGCGCATGGACTTCAGTAGTTGTGGCTCACAGGCTCTAGAGCACAGGCTCAGTAGTTGTGGTGCACGGGCTTAGCTGCTCCACGGCATGAGGGATCTTCCCAGACCAGGGCTCGAACCCGTGTCCCCAGCATTGGCAGGCGGATTCTTAACCACTGTGCCACCAGGTAAGTCTCTTAATGGAGCTGTTTTTACTGCACATCTTGATACTCACCTTTCCCTCATCCTCCATTTTTTTCTTTTTTTGGCGTTGCCACAAAGAATTACCATAACCAAGTGAAAAATTGCTCTGTACAGATATATTTTCCCCAACTACTTATTATACAAATAGTCTTTACTATTGAAAATGTTTCAAGAGACTTAATTGCTTGACCTAGGTCTATTCTTTTAGTTTCAGTTAGAGATGAAATTACCCGTGAACTCTACTTGCATGAAATTTATTCCAATATGAAAACATACTGGGGAAGGTGTGGGAAGAGGGTCTAGGAAAAGAGGGTTATGGAAGAGCAAGGAGACCTATCTCTGAACAGATGTTAATGTCTCGGAAGCTATTATGTCCTGAAGTACACTTTCCATGGTCTCTGTAGCCCTTTAGAATCTGAATCTGGTCCTTCAGGCATTAGGGGACTCACACCTGACAAGCTAGCACAAGTATCACTAAGAGAACATCTGTTTTTACCACATGCTCACTGACTGTTCACAAAACACATTTTCAGTATTTATTTCACATCACCAAATATAGATGTGAAACAGATGTGTCTTGTGACATTCTTTGAGATAAATGAAACTGATGATCAAAACGAAGTTGAAAAGCACTGGACAGGCAGGGTAGGACAAATACATGCCTTAGAGCCACACACAGATCGGGGTCTAATACCAGCTCTGCCACTAACTACTGACCTCGAGCAAGTGACTCAACCTAACTAAGCCTCAGTTTCTTCACGTGTAAAATAGGGACAGTAAAAGAACCTACCTCATAGGGCTGTTGTGAGGACTAAATGAACTAATGCACATGTTGTACTTCAGGAGACATTACATATCTACAGACTATAGTTGACAAATACATAACTGTTCTACTCACTGTCCTCCATAAATACCTGCCCCCCCCCCTTTTTTTTGCAGTACGCGGGCCTCTCACTGCTGTGGCCTCTCCCGTTGCGGAGCACAGGCTCCGGACGCGCAGGCTCAGCGGCCATGGCTCATGGGCCCAGCCACTCCGCAGCACGTGTGATCCTCCCAGACCGGGGCACGAACCCATGTCCCCTGCATCGGCAGGCGGACTCTCAACCACTGCACCACCAGGGACCCCCCCCCCACCTTTTTTCTGACTGTACCACACGGCATGCAAGATCTTAGTTCCCCAACCAGGGATCAAACCCATACCCCCTGCACTGGAGGCATGGAGTCCTAACCACTGGACCACCAGGGAATTCCCACTCGCCTTTTGTATACAAAGCATTAACCATTTCCAGAAAAGGATCTAGAAAACCAACTGTTCGTAAGATATATTCACAAAAATTATTTGAAACCAATGTCATTCAAAGCTAAGCATTACGAAGAAAGACTTGTACTTATCTTTTCCCTAATGCCAGAATACTCCAGACTCTAGGTAGCGCCTACCTAACACCCTTCCCAACTCAACTTCCCTGTTTGCGGGAAGAGCCCTAATTTGGTTCTGGTGTGCACCTTTCCTCTGCTCAGGTAAACGACCCCACTCTCCCCTGCCCCCAGGGGTGAAGCCGATCTGTCCCCCTGCAGATGACTGGAAGGGGCATCAGCATGTGACCCACTCTGCCAAGAGGACTAGGAAAAGTTTGCTGGGGAGCCCCAGGTAACGATTTTCCTCCATAATAAAAACCACCTGAGGGCTTCCCTGGTGGCGCAGTGGTTGAGAGTCCGCCTGCCGATGCAGGGGACACGGGTTCGTGCCCCAGTCCGGAAGGATCCCACATGCCGTGAAGCGGCTGGGCCCGTGAGCTATGGCCGCTGAGCCTGTGCGTCCGGAGCCTGTGCTCCGTAACGGGAGAGGCCACAGCAGTGAGAGGCCTGCGTACCGCAAAAAAAAAAAAGGATCCTGGTAAGAACAACTTCCATAAAAACCTCTGGTGCTCTGACACAGAGCTGTTTCTGACACGCATACTGAAGACGGCGTGTGACGGCAAGTAAGAGCACACACCAGCATCACCTAAGGCCCTGTAGCGCTTAGGAATTTTGTGGAGTATCTGAAGCAAATGTTTTAACCCCAGGATAGCAGCCCCTGTTCCAAGTTGACCACTGAATGCAAATCTAAATAAAACAAAGATTGGAAGATAAGTCTCCAAGGGAGTCACACAGTCCACTTCCAAGCCTTGTGTGGACCGACAAAGGCTTTATAAGTTCCAGAAACAGGTAAGGCAGAAAATGTCTTTAACAAGTTGTGTAACTGTAAAATAAAAGGTACAGTATGACTTGATGAAAAATAACCAAGTAAGACAAAGGGTGCTCCAGGTACATGTCACTGAACAGAAACCGTGATTTGCAACATGTTAGAGAAGAGGCCTTCAGGGGCCTGCACTGAGCACAAAGGAAATAACCTAGGAATCAACCATGAGGCACGCTGCGGCTTTCCACTCAAAGCTGACCTGGTGTCATACTGCAAATGCTGAAAAATGATAATATAGATTGACACAGTGCTTGAACTGCTTCTCACTAACCTCCAGAAAATGCCACAGAGTCAGGCCTGGGCAGAACCCTGGGGGTTTACTCACAGGAAAGCTGAGCCCATCTCTGACTCAGGGACAGCAGTCACAGCAGGGTGGGGTCTTGGTGCTGAAAACAGGGCGGGCAAATCCACTTACTGAACAGGGAGCCCTCCTCTCTCCTTCCTCGGCTCCATTCCCAAGCATGAAATCAGAGGATTTCTTCCTGGAGAAATCGACTAACCCAAGAGAAAAGACCTTAGCAACGGATACTTAGGGGTCCCCCAGTGAAAGCCAGCCAGCACTTTATACAAGCAGTGGAGCCTACTACCCAGTAAGCTCTGTCTCTGCACAAAGAGCTGGTGATCAGATCTGAGTGCCTTCAATACAAACAGATAACCAAGGATCGTTGGGCATTTGAGGAAAGCTTTTAACGTGAAAGACAAAAATTACAAAAGGGCTTCCCTGGCGGCGCAGTGGTTGAGAGTCCTCCTGCCGATGCAGGGGACACGGGTTCGTGCCCCGGTCCGGGAAGATCCCACATGCCGCGGAGCGGCTGGGCCCGTGAGCCATGGCCGCTGAGCCTGTGCGTCTGGAGCCTGTGCTCCGCAACGGGAGAGGCCACAACAGTGAGAGGCTCGCATACCGCAAAAAAAAAAAAAAAAAAAAAAAAAAAAAATTACTAAAGAAAAAAGGGAATTCAAAAGCAACAGCAAAATCCAGTAACAGAAGAAAACATTTTTTAAAAATCATAGAACAGAAGAAAAAATGATATGCTCAGACAGATAAGACAATGCATCCATGAAAAGTACGGGTTATCAGAACCAGAGAATAAGCAATAGCTCTTGAAAATTAATAAAAAGAGAGCAGAAATTAAATATTTAATAAAAGTTGGAAGATAAAGTTACAGAAATTTTCTAGAAGAAACTGCAAAACAGAAAAAATTATGAAAACGAAAGGACTGCTCTAGATGATCTAATTGCTAACAGGAATTTCCAAAAGAGAGGATAGAAAATGGAAGGAGGACGTTTTCCAAAGAATAATGGAAGACGATAGCCTAAGACTGAAGGGCACAGTTTTCAGACTGAAAGAGCCCACTGAGCAGCCAGTACAGTGAACACAAAAGGCCCACAATTTTAGAAAATTTCAGAGCATGAGGGATAAAAAAGATTCTAAGAGAAGGGGAATAAAACTGGTCCCACCCGAAGGAGGAGGACTCAGAACTGTATCAACTTCTTAGCATTGGAAGCTACAAAAATCAGCAATGCCTCAAAATGCTGAAGGAAAATGATTTCCAACCTGGAATCCTACCCAACCAGATTATCAGTCAAGCTTGAGGGAGGAGAATAAAAACAATTTTAGACCTGCTAAAAACAAATGTCTTACCTTACAGTTTTGGAGGTCAAAAGTCTGAAATGTGATTCACTGGGCTAAAGCAAGGTATCAGCAGGGCTGCATTCCTTCTAGGGGCTCTAGGGAGAATCTGCTTCCTTGCTTTTTCCAGCTTATGGAAGCTGCCTGCATTCCTTGGCTTGTGACCCCTTCCTTCATCTTCAAAGCCAGTAGAATAGCATCTTCAAATCTCTGGCTCTCACCCTCCTGCCTTCCTCTTATAAGAACCCTTATGATTACATTCGGCCCACATGGATAATCCAGGAAAATCTCAAGATCTGTAATCACAGCTGCAAAGTTCCTTTTGACAGGTAAGGTAACATATCCCATGGGTTCCAGGGATTAGGATGTGGACATCTTTTGGAGGTCATTATTCTGCCTACCATACGAAGCCTCAAAATTTCCATCTGCTGTGCATCCTTTCTCAAGAAGATAAGGAGGCCTCCCCAAACTCTGATGTCCACCGCCTCAATTCAGTGAGACAGGTGAGCTGTTTCTGTTTTCCTCTCAGCACTGCAGCCTGGAAAATGCCTTGAGGAGTAAGCTGGGACGATCACAGGGCTCCCCTTATTTGTTTCCCTTCTCTTAGGAATCATGGTGCTGCACAACCTATTTTCCAACGTCCAAAGTCCATTGTTTCTTTTTTTTTTTTTCCTCCCAGTTTGTTTTCAACAGGAGAGCAACGCCCATGGCACTTCAAGGACAGAAGAAAAAGTTTCCAAGGCTTCTTTAGGTATTATGCCTACCTGTAACTCTAACGCCTTTATCCACAACCCTATTCCCATTCACAATCCAAACTAGTGAACTGAGGTATACTACATAATCCGAGAGAGAGACGGTGGGAGAGACAAACAGAATGAGAGAGATGGACAGACAGATTAGGAACAAGTCAGGAGCCTGATGTTGTGAAAGACAATGCCTATAAATCTAGGTTCTCGCCCCAATTCTGTTGCTCACTGGGTCTGTGCTTTTAGTAATTTAACATCGCAATGCCTCAGTTTCCTCACCACGTAGGACAACTGTGAACTAAGACTGTGGAATACTTCTTCCACAAAACACTGTTATCCTTTACTTCCTCTTCAATCCACCCGCCCCACTACACCCTCAATCCCGCCTCCTCAGGGCAAAGTTATAACTGGCCACATTCCTTCTAATGCTTTCTACCCCAGAAGACCAGAATTGGTACTAAGCTCTGGAATTTCTGCCATTTATAGTTACACCAGCATGGCCAAAACACAATATTAACCTCAATGCCAGATTGCATGCTAAATTCCAAATGAAAGTTATTTCTTCTCTGTACTTTCTACAAGAAGTAGAAACTAAAGCCTTTCCTTGTTCATCGAGCCTACTAATTATTCAGATAAATGTTTACTTTCAATTTCTCCTAAAGAATTCATACAAAATAACTTTTCTGTTTTATTACCAACACCAAAATCAACTTTTTCCTGTGAATTCCATGGCTTATAGAACACCTCAGTATAGAATCTAGTTCACTAGCTTTATTTCTTTGAGCAACGAAGGAAGAAGTATTTACATCTGACAAAGTCATTTCCTAATTTTGCTTGGGCCAGTCTGTTAGTGGTGGGTTGGTGGAAACCTTTACTCAAGTCAGATTCTTCTCCATATACCTTCTTGCGGTCCTCCTAAACCAGCCCTTACGTTCCCCTCGGTTTCTCTTGCTCTCTTTCTGTCCGTTTCTCACAGCTCAGTATTCCTTCCCACACCCCACAATGTGACAGAGAACCGAACTGCAGAGCATGGCATGGTGGGCAGAACTGCCATCTGCCATTACCTGGTGAGATCCAGAAGGCAGGCTCTTTACTAGACCCTCTGTGTCGGAGGGGGACTTCCGTGGAGCCTGCTTAACCGGTGACACATTCTCTGATGTACTGCAGCTGATGAGTTGGCAATTTGGAGAATGTAAAAAAAATAAAAAATAAAAAATAAAATAAATAAAAATAAATGGAAACAAAAAATATAGAAATGCAAGTGATGACAAAATGAAGTAGCAGATGTATAAAAACGAAACTTAACAAAACAATGAGTATCAAAACAATCACATATCTTGAAACTATTTTTTATCCCTGACGCTAATTCTTCCAAGTCAGTGAAGCTACTCCAGGGGAGGTACAGAATCCAATGTGGTGCGATCTCTTTGCCCCAGTCTACAACAATGATATCTGCTGGATGGGATTCTGGCTACAATGTACATTTATCCTTTTGCTTCTTTGGCTTTTTCCCCTACCATAAATCCTCCTCTGGGATACAGGTTTAAAGGAGCAAGCAAGCTATACCTTCTTGATAGCAATTCGCTTTTGTGATCATCAAAGGCAAACCTCTTCTGAATGTGCTTCCAAAATGACAGACCCAGATCCAGGCTCGTAGTCTGGCTTATCTCATTCCTTCCATTCCCTAGGTCCTCATAGTTTGTTTCCCCACCAATTCCGCAACCAAACCAAAGAAAATCCAGGAAGTCATGGATGATAAGAAACTGTGGAATGCCACATCACACGGGCTGAATGTTTTCAGGGGCGTCGGGGTCTTCAACAGCAAGCCCTATCTCATAAATAAACCAGGGAAAGTGAATGCCAGGAGGTAGCTCATTTGGGATTCCCTAATGGGATGTGTCTTCAGCAGAGCCTCAATCCCTTATGATGTACTTTTTAAAAATCTTAGGAGTGTGGAGAGAATCACATTTAAAGTGTCGTTACTAAGACCAAAGCATACAAAGCATTCTGCAAACTGTGCCTTCTCTGAACCAGGAGGCTATATGCCACAAACCAAAATGGTTTGAGTATTGTAACGCAGAAGAGTCTAACTCAGTAATAATACAATTCAAGTATTAAAAAACTAAAACACACACACACACAAAGGCATTTTACATTAAGAACATATATGTTCAGATGACCATAAAACCTGACAACCCAATTTCTTTGGGATGGTACACTCAACATGTTTCTAACACAGACACATGACATATTTGTGGACAAACCATGATAGCTGTTGGGTTAGCTCAGAGCTGGCTAGTTAGTTGTCAACAAGGGAGATGGGCTGAATACATACACATGAATATTAACAGCAACGGCCAATGTGATTAGTTACCATGTGTCTAGTGGGAGTGGAAGAGGAGACCCAGCCCTGTTATAGTCCCAATGTGTCGTCTATGTCAGCTTTTCTTAAGAAGTGGAAGATAGGCAGGATCTGATCCCGGCACACCAAGGTAGAAAAGGCAGGGGAGGGGGAAAAAAAAACCAAAGTAAGAAGAATAGCAGCATTCACGATGCCATGCAGAATTCTAAGGCACACATTTCTGTGCCTTTATTAACCCAAAAAGCGTGAACTACAGAGACTGGCGTGTCACCACCCTGGATTAGTTTCATGTTGAAAACCAATGCTTCGGTTACATTTCATCATAAACCACTCACCATGCAAGGGGGCAGGTACGGTCAGCAGAATAGAAACATTCCAAGCAAATGATATCCGAATTTGAACACTTAAACTCCTTAAAACACAGCACTCCTAAAAAGTAGAGCGGCAGAGCCCAAAGCGAGAGGTCCCCACCATCCACCAGCCAGGGAGTCCAGGGCATGCAACCCTCAACCACAGTCCCTTCCGTGCACTGGGGACGCAGCTCGTGCTACATCAGCTGAAACCCAGCCTCACTCTCAGTCTTACCACACGAGTTCTACCAAGCTTATACAGGCTAGCTTTCCAGCTGGAGCGGCAAAAAGAGAGGGTCCTTCAATTAGACACACACCCTATGCTCAAACGTGTTCTCTTTGAGAAGCCGCAAACAAAACCAAAGTCTACTTTTCTTTATTGCTGGTATATTTTGATGTTCAACTCTTATTAACTCAGCTTGGACGAGTCCAGCCATGCATTCAAGAATGGTCAAAGCGATAAACCTCCTTACCAAACTACAAACAGGAAAAGCCCTGCATCATCACATCAGGTGGGGGTCAGTTATCAGCATACTCCTCTTATTATTATTATTATATTTACCTAACTGAAAAGAAGAACCTTATGAGATTATTATCTAGAGATCAAATTAAACTCATATTAGGTAAGTGATATCTGTGGCTTAATAATGCTAATTGCAGAGTGGATGATACTGAAACACAGAGCACAGACTACTGAGCAGTCCATGTCACCAAACCTAAGAAAGAAACTGAAACAGGGATTAGTGTCATAGTTCACGTTTAACAGCACGCCACTGATTTTTGCTTGCCCGTGTCAGAACATCTTCTAAGAAGATGGCTCGATTCCAACATGAAAGCTAACAGCAGCTGATTCTTCACAATTCTTTTCCCATAAAACATACAGAAGTTTTCATAAACTCTGATTCCTTCCCTCCACCCTTCCCCCCAAAAGCAGAGCCTCTTACCCGGTGTAATCCCGTTTAGAGTTTTTCCTTCTATAGAGGACAGCCAGAATCATGGTGATGAGCAGAGTGAGACCTAGGACCACAGCAGTAACTATACCCACCACCACCCAAACTGGAAACGCGGGCAAAATCTCTAGAGAGAAAGAACAAAATAGGTTTAAGGTACATTGCGACAGAAAGAAGAAATGGAATTGTATTAAGTTAATAAACAAGTGTCTTCCTTTAGCAATTACCATACCCTATTTTTTTTTTTGTTTTGTTTTGTTTTGTTTTGTTTTTTTTGCGGTACGCGGGCCTCTCACTGTTGTGGCTTCTCCCGTTGTGGAGCACAGGCTCCGGACGCACAGGCTCAGCGGCCATGGCTCACGGGCCCAGCCACTCCGCAGCATGTGGGATCTTCCCGGACTGGGGCACGAACCCGTGTCCCCTGCATCGGCAGGTGGACTCTCAACCACAGCGCCACCAGGGAAGCCCACCATACCCTATTTTATTATCCAAATTATGAGATCCTAGTACCTAACTGATGACATAGGAACATTAGCTGATAAAGAATGAGCTTTAGAACTAAAAACATTTCTATATACATAATCCCTCTCAGTGCTCTAAAATCAAAGAAAAGCTGGGGATGTGAATTTACCTCAATCTATTCTCCAACAAAGCAGACTCTGTCTCGAAATGAGAGAGCAGAACCTGCATTTCCTGCTTATTCTCCAAAAAAGGTGAAGAAATAGCTATACTGTTTCTGCCAATGTTAAAGCTTTCTCCTGGAGGATATTAAAACAATATTAATCTCCTTCTTTCCCAATACTCACCCCATCCAACTATAATGAATCTGGTCTTACTTCTAATTAACAGTGAAAAATTCATACTCCTTTAATCTGATCAATATGCTCCAGACAGCAGGTTTATAAATGGAGAAATCAGCTACTCCAGTTGGAACGAGTTCCCTGACCTCCAGGCATGTTCGGTAGAGCCACAGGTCGATGGAAACAGGGAGCATAACTGTATGGCAGAAACACCCCTTTCAAACACACCCTGAAATGTAACTCTTGTTCTCTAACTAAGCATGAGATAAAGGGGACTTCATCATTACTGCAAAAATACTCAAGGAAGTACCTTTCTCTACAACATAAAGCCTAATGTGTCCTGGCTGGACAACAATGTCAGGAGGATTTTTGACATCACAGATATAAGTGCCATTGTGTATAAACTGCATATTTTCTATGTTGATTGATGCATCTTTCTTGTCGAGGTCTCCAGCCCAGCTGATTCTGTCCTTAAATGGTGGATAATTCCCGGCATACACTTGCCCTTGGGAGTAGTGGAAAAACTGCAATTAGAAAAAAAGAACACATGAGCTATTCTTAAAGGTAGAAGTTCTAAACTCTATTATAGGCATGCTGTGAAGGGTTCTTTTAAAAAAAGGCTTCATCTGAGGAGCTCCAATCAAGATGGCGGAGTAGAAGGATGTGAAAAAAAGACTTCATCCAGAAAGAAATGCCACATCATATTACAAATCTCAAGCTATAGAACCTAAGCCAGACAGGGATTTAGAAATCATGGAGTTCAACCCTGTTTCAGTTGGAGAAATAAATGTGTACATTCTCTCTAAACCTCTCAATAGCCCAGTGGTGTAGCAATTACCACCCATATTTTTATAATAAGGAAATGGAGACTCAAAGAAACCAGTTGCCCAATGTCACAATGACAGTAGGTAATGGATCCAGAGTCAAAGTCAGGACCACCTGACTCTTCAAAGCCAATGCTCTGATGGACACCACAATTGAGCCCAGTGAATCCAAAGGTTTCAGCCTTAACTCACAAAGCTTACCATTAAGATACGCAAAGTCATCAAGAAAAAGAAGCCTAAATATCACAGATCAGTTAATCTGATGGGTTACCCAGTCTTACTTATTGGTTTCCTACAGAAAAGTCATGGATATGTGAAAGGAACACAGCCCAGACAACCCAAAATGTTCTTGTCCGCCTTTGCAGGTTCAGCCTTTAGCCCCTTTCTCTTTCCACTCTCACCCTCTCCTCAGACCTGCTTTCAGCAAAGGAACTCATTTCTCAAAGTAACTTTGTCAAACCCAGCCCCCTGAAGTAAGGTCAGGCCTGGTGGGTGGGGATCTATCCTGATACGTGGCTTCAATCCAAGCAGCTCTGCTAGAGGCTGGATGTCTTTGTTCGTATTCACAGATGGGGCGATAGTGGGGTTGGAGAGGGTGGTGGAAATGAACATTAGTCAACCACTGAGCTGCACTGGCAATCCAAACACAACATTTTCAGAACCTTTTTTGGAAGCTGAAAACCCCTATGCAATCTCATCCATTCCTATGATTTAATGGCCACCTACATTTTGTTAACTCGCAAACCTCTCTCACGCACAGTGCTTCCTGGAGCTCTAGACCCCTAATCCAACTGCCTACTCACTCAGCTGCCTCCACCCGCCAAGTCTGCCACCTTCTCCTATCAACTCCATTTTCTGTGTATCTCATCTTGACTGATGGCTACATGCCGGTCTCCCAAACCATACATCTTGGAGTTATCGTTAATTCCTCTGTCTTCCTTCCCATCCAATTAATTTCCCAATCCTGGGACTTCCCTGGTGGTCCAGTGGTGAAGAATCCACCTTCCAATGCAGGGGATGCGGGTTCCATCCCTGATCGGGGAACTAGCATCTCGCACGCCGCGGGGCAACTAAGCCCGCGCTCCACAACTACTGAGCTCATGTGCCTCAACTAGAGCCCGCTTGCCCTGGAGCCTGCACACCACAACTAGAGAAGAGAAAACCCGCAGGCCACAACTAGAGAGACACCCGTGCACCACAACAAAAGATCCTGCATACCTCAACGAAGATCCTGCGTGCCGCAGCTAAGACCTGACGCAGCCAAAAATAAATTAAATAAATAAATAAATAATCAATAAATCTTTAAAGAAAAAACAAATCCCCGATCCTGTCAATTCCATCTCCTAAGTTTCTCTGTTCTATTTAATCCCCACTGATAATACCTGATTTTTATGTCCTCAGCATCTTGGGCTCTGATCTCTTAACTGGTCTCAAGCTCCTCTAATCCATCCTCCACAATGCCTACATGATTATTGGGAAAAAAAAATTAAAAACCAGTTATCAAATATATACCCTGTGTTTAATATAACTAATGCTTGTTAGGAACTACGAAGGCTCTGAGATTTCACCCTCCCTGCATGTCTGCTGCAGGTTCACAGATGCTGGCAGAAGACACGAGACTCCTGGGAAGTCTTTGTTCTCACGAAGAAGACTTGGGAGACAAAGGACCCTATTACTTACAAACAGCCAGCAGCATGTTTTTAATCTGTGGCCCCTGCCCCCCAAGGCCCATAGGGATGGCATGGAGGGGCTTGGGTGGATGCTGTGCGTGCAGAGGCTCGGTATCACGGCTGAGGAACCCCAAGCTTAGGAAACCCCCATCTTTTACAATGGCCCCAAAGGGAGACAGATTACTATCTTGGACAGTAAGCAAACCTGACCTCTGTTCCAGAGGGAGACCCTGTCTCTGCCTTCCAAAGCTAGTCACTGAACAAGAAAGGCAGCCAGGGCCTCCACTTGTAAGATGGGCAGAAATGTGAAATACCATGAAAAATAACACTCTGACACTCATAACCACGCTGCAAGGTGAGATTCACCTTGCCAGCTATTTGGCAAGTGAGGAAAGAGGCTCAGAAAACCTTAGTGACTTACTCAAGGTCACAGGTCTCGGAGACAGAATTCAAGGCTTAAGCTATTTCCATTATTTAATGCCTCTCATGTCTGATCCTATCTCGCCTGCCCCAAACCCTTCACCTCTCTTCTTTACCAGGAAATAAACCATAAACTCTTAGCTCAGCAAACAAGTCCTTCTGTCATCTGGTCTCTGCTTTCCTTCCTACCTCATCTACAAATATCCTCTGAAGCATTTCTGAAGCAGCAACACAGACCTACACTACACTCTTTCCCACCTTTGGGTCTCCGCAAACCTCTCCCTCATCAGACTGGGTGCCCGCTGAAGGCAGGGAACAAGCTGTATTTCTCTCTGTGCTCCTTGACACTTCGCACACCACAGGAACCGTATATGTTTGCTGAACCGCACTGATTAATAGCGCTTTGGTCAAACCAAAGAGAGAAATGAAACAGTAAAAAAACACACACAAAAAGGGACTAGATCTCCTTATCAACCAACATTTATTAAGTAAAAGCCACAGTGTTAAAACCATGAGGGACGCCAAAGGTGTAAGATAGATCTCTACCCTCAAAATGCTTGCATTCAAGATAAAGAAGAGAAAAACTGCCATAGCAAGGGACGTTCTCTCACAGGAGTGGCCCAGATAACATGGGCAGGGAGTTTTTTGGTTTTTTTGTTCTTTTTCCCCCCCGCCGGTACACGGGCCTCTCACTGCTGTGGCCTCTCCCGTTGCGGAGCACAGTCTCCGGACGCGCAGGCTCAGCGGCCATGGCTCACGGGCCTAACCGCGGAGCGGCATGTGGGATCTTCCCGGACCGGGGCACGAACCCGCGTCCCCTGCACCGGCAGGCAGACTCTCAACCACTGCACCACCAGTGAAGTCCAAACATGCTGTATTTCTGCGGAGCAACTAAGCCCATGCGCCACAACTACTGGGCCTGTGCCCTAGAGCCCGTGAACCACAACTACTGAGCCCATGTGCCACAACTACTGAAGCCCACGTGCCTAGAGCCCGTGCTCCACAACAAGAGAAGCCACCGCAATGAGAAACCCGCGCACCGTAACGAAGAGTAGCCCCCGCTCGCCGCAACTAGAGAAAGCCTGTGCGCAGCAACAAAGACCCAACACAGCCACAAATAAATAAATAAATAATAAATAAGCAAATAAATAAGCAAATAAATAAATTTATTAAAGAAAAGAAATACAGCATGTTCTTAATATTAAGCCTTGGGGTATGTAAATCTGCTTTGACCCACATGACAAGAATGTTTTGAGCATAAGTAAAACTGCTCTTTGAAGGAAAGAGCATCTGGGTGTCTTCCTGATGATCCTTTACTTTCTGTAGATAAAACAATGTCCCTCACTTCTAGTCTGGCAAAAGATGTCAGTGGGAAATCTTCACAAATTTAAATAATTCTTTGGACTCTCCTGGGTAAATCTGTGTGTTTCATTTTGCATCTACAGGATACATGTTCCACGTTGATGCCGTATCTATGGGAAGCAAAAGAATGCCTCTGACTCTGCTTCCCCATGATGTTTGTATGGGTTCCTGCTCTCACTCTGGGACTGTTTTACCCAGAACCATACCCAATTGGACCCAGTGAGGAAGTCATATAAATTTGTAATCTCTGACTTTACCTCACTTTTCCTTCCTATTCAGACACAACACCCAAGGGGCCTTCCTTTTTATAAACCCTGAGGGACACAGGTCCACTCAAACATTTGGAAATCAGGCATACATTCCAACCCAGTATACAGATAGATAGATAGGTAGACAGAGGTATCAATATCAGTATCAATATAGATAAGAAGCTGCATTTAAGAGATGCTGAACTTATTTTTTTGGAGAGTCTGAAGCAAGAGAAGGGCCTTGAAGCCTCTGATAACAAACTCACTCATTTTGCAAGTGCGCAGTCAGAAGGATGGATCATTCATCACATTAGAGCAGTAAAGCACCCCGTGAGGTATGACCCGCGGAGAGCAGACAAGCATTCCTACCGACACAGTGGTGTCAGTCCCCTCTGGCTGGAAGCTCCAGGAGACCGAGGTCAACGTGCCGGTTGTGTTAGTAGACTTGAACTTGCATGTCAGCTTCCCTTGTGTCCCATTTGCCACGAAGATTTCTTTTGGAGTATACACCTCCAGGGCCGATACACCAGCGGTCACTGGAGAGAAAGGAACAGGAAAGCGTAAGAGTAGGATTTAGCATGAATACCACTGTGCATATTTATCAGAGGACAAAGAAAAGATACAAGATGTATACAGTAATCCATCACCACTGTGTACTATACATTTCTGGCAGAATATTATATAGCCAGGTACTTCCTACAAGCTAAACTGCTGAGAGTCTGGGATTTTTGTTTTCTAATAAGAAGACATTTTTACTGGTTCAGTTATACCTCATATTTATGTTTTCTTTTGAATTAATAGACTATTTGTCAGAGCAGTTTGAGGTTTGCAGAAAGTAGGGAGTTCCCATATATTCCCTCTCGCTTCCCCCAAGCCCCAGTTTCCCCTATTATTAACATCTTACATTAGTGTGGCACTAACGTTGAGAATATTCTATATTTGGAATCATTCAGTAAATGTAGCCTTTTCAGATTGGCTTCTCTCACTTAGGAATATTAATTGAAGCTTCCTCCATGTCATTTTGTGGCATGAAAGCCCATTTCATTTTATTGCTGAATAATGGCCTTTGTACGGATGTACTACAGTTTATCCATTCATCTACTGAAGGACATCTCATCATACTTCTCTGATGGTCTGTTTTTAATGATGTGGAGGCCATATTTTTACTTCTTTAAATAGTTCTCATATTCACCTGCTACATTTCAATTCATATCAAGTTGATCTTTTCTCATCTTCCATATATAAAGCAATTAAAACTATTTTAGGTAAGATATCACTTTATTTTAAAGCCATGTTTATTATTTAACTAACCCTTTTCCTATAAGGTATTTAAGGCAAAAAAAAAAAAAAGCATAACATATCTTGCTTTCATTAGTGAAACCTTACCTACCTCTGGATTTCAGTGTGCTAGATACATGTGTACTCAAGAAATAACTGACCACACTGGGTCACATATTCATTTACTCACTGAGTTTTTTCAGTTAGCCTAAGCCCAGGACGTAGTAATTAAAATGTCTATCACTTGGCATATAAAAATAGCTCTTTTTCCGAGATCTATAATCAGAGGCAACTGCAGGAATTATTAAGGATTCCTGCTAAAATAAAATAATCTTTACGCAAAAAGAGACCCTTTCATGGACTAAAGAAGGTTAGAAAGAAACTTATTTGGCCTAAAAGTGGAAACAATTAGAGCTAATATAGAAGAGATTAAAAACACCCATTTTCAAAATAAGGTTTTTTTAAAGAAATAGTCGGGAGAGAATCCCTATCCGCAGTGTTCCAATTATTCTTAGAATGTAACAGACAAGCAGAATAAGGGAGGGTATTGTCACCCAGGACTGGCGGTCATATTCAGAATATTTTCTTCCTGAGGTCTTAACCATGACTCCAGGCTAAGGAGAACAAGAGTACTCCCCCATTCCTCCCAACCATCTTCCAAATGTTTATCCTCACGACACAATGGGCACTTTTGGCCATTCTTCTAAATAAACTGATAGCCACACTGCATCAAGCAGATTTTTTTCTGCTAAAGAGGGTGGATTATTATTATAGGGAACAATGGATTATTATTAGTGGTCCAAACCTCAAAACAAGCCCTTCTTTTAAACAAGAAGCAAACAAAAGACAGTTCCTTGCTATTGTGGGTAGGCAGAAAAGCAGCCCCAGGGCACTTGAGTTCAAAATGAAGGACAAAGCATAAAACTGGACAATCTGACCAGTTTATTCCAGGAAGCAGCACTGGTTTGTAACCCTTATTTACTCTGTGTGATTTTGACTAGTTTTCTCCACTGGGATGAGCACTGCATGGAAAGCCAGTCTTTAAAGTCAACAAATAAAGTTTCTCAGGGATTTTCTCAAACCAGATCCCTGCCCCAAGGCCTGGCTGCAAGCACTGTTACCCTGAGATGTTATTTAATGATGCAACTAGGCCAAGTGCCCAAGTTTACAGACATGGAATTTTGACCAAAAAGACCAACCAAATGCTTAAATGGGCTTTTAGACAATCTATTTAAGACAGACAATTTAATTATACCAAAGCTGGTTAGTAAACAAGTGGCTTTTAAAAACAACAACATACCATCACTCTTTGGCTAATTTGGACATGCAGCTCTTAGAGCCAGGAAAATGAATTCCAACTCCAGCCAATCAGCCAGTTGCAGAAAAATAACTCCATACATAGCTAGTTAACTTCCTCTTATCCCTGGCTTTTTCTCCCACTCTTGTCATAATTCTTGGAGCTTCCGTTAGTCATAGGAAGAACCTTCCAAAACCCTGATCTCTCTGTTTATCTTATCTTCTCCAATGATCTTAGCCTCAGGCCTATCCCAGCTGCTAATTCCCATAATCATACCCTAGCCCGGGGCTTCTCAACCGTGGTGCTCTTGACAGTCCGCCAGATTAGTCTTTGCTGTGGGGCTTGCCTGTGTGTTATAGGATGTTTAGCAGCATCCCTGACCTCTACTAGGTGTCCGTAGCAGCTTTTCTCATTCCAGCTGTGACAACCAAAAGTGTCCTTAGACAATTGCAAATGTCCCCTCCTCAGGGGCAAATTGCTCCTGGTCGAGAACCGCTGCCCGAGACCCTGTCATTAATACCTGTTCCCCCTCCACAATCTTAATTTTCAGGCTCTCTACCCTCTGACTGACCACTTCTGACTTTCCACAACATTTCCTCCAATACCCTGATTTTATCAATCCTTCAGCCACATTAGAACCCGGAATCCCTCAGTCCTCCAACCCTTTTACTGTCTCATCCCCAGCATGTCTCCACTTGTCCCGCTCGGATTTAGATCCACGGTGCAGCACAAGACTCATCCCCTGGCTGCACCGTCAGCTCCCTGCCTCTCTCTCCCGTCAGCGCATTCGCCCGGCCAGACCTCAACTCTCTATCCATTCTGCATCTCTACCAGGGTGGCTGACCATAGCTGGAGAAAAGCACACAATCCCACTGACTAGTTTCATCTTAAATTCATAACCGCTAACTTCAAAGAGGACTCTTTTTTTTTTTTTTTTTTTTGCGGTACGCAGGCCTCTCACTGTTGCGGCCTCTCCCGTTGCGGAGCACAGGCTCCGGACGCGCAGGCTCAGCGGCCATGGCTCACGGGCCCAGCGGCTCCGCGGCATGTGGGATCTTCCCGGACCAGGGCACGAACCCGTGTCCCCTGCATCGGCAGGCAGACTCTCAACCACTGCACCACCAGGGAAGCCCCAAAGAGGGCTCTTAACGGTGCCCAGCAATCCTCCCACATTTCCCGACTCCATCTAGGCCCCACTCTCCTAAATGACTATTTTACACTTTCCTCTCTAACCTCAACTGTGGACTCCACCTCCCCCTGCTTCCCTCGCTCAGCTGATGACTGTGCTTCCTGTTTCCCTAAGAAAACAGAAGCAATTACAAGAGAACTTCTCTGTGTCCCCAACCACATCCTACCCTCACCTTCTGCATCTGTGCCCTGTCTTCCTATGTGGGAAGTGTCTGCACTACTCTCCACTGTGCACTGGATCTCATCTGCTCTCATGCACCCAGGGACACTGATCCAGCAAGTCTCCCTTTTTCTCCTGAATATTTCATTCTCTACTGAGTTACTGCCATCAGTCATAGAATGATATACATTTATATCCCAACTTTAGGGGGAAAAAATCTTGACCCTGCATTGCCCCACAGATAAGATCCCTTTGCCCTCCTCTAACTTGTACATCTTGAAAGAACTGTCTGCAGTCACTGTGCACAGTCTCCCTCCTCCCACTATCTCCTGAAGAAACCCAGTTCAGGCTTTCATCCCCAGTACTCCACTAAAACTGTTCTTGTTAAGGAATCCAACGACCTCCATGTGGCTAAACCAACAGTTAATTCTCAAATCTCATCTTATTGATCTGCCTGCATTTGATACAATTGACCACTCCCTCCTTTTTCTCCAGTTTGGCCTCTGAAACATCACCCCCTTTTGATTCTCTCCTCATCTCATTACCTGCTCCTTTTCTAGTCCCCCTGACCTCTACATGCTAGACAGTCCCAGATCATCCCTCTGACCTCTTATCCAGTCATTCTCTTGGTGACCTCATCTATATATCTATCTATTTTGGCTGTACCATGAGGCATGAAGGATCTTAGTTCCCCAACCAGGGATGGAACCTGTACCCCCTGCAGTGAGAAACCAGAGTCCTAACCACTGGACCGCCAGGGAAGTTGGTAACCTCATCTAGTTTCAGGGCTTTAAATACTCCTAAATGCCAATGACCCCTGTACACACACACACGTGTGCATACGTATTCAAACGTTTATCCAGCAATGTCACTTGGATCTAACTGGCATCTTAAATTTAACAATGTCAAGACTGATCCCCTGATTCCCACCTCCAAACCTGCCCTTCCACGGGCTTCTCCATTTCAGTAAAGGACAACTCCAGACTTCCAGTGGCTGAGGTCAAAGCTCTGGACAACTCTCTTTCTCACAACTTACCTCTAAGCCGTCACAAAACATGTGTCTCTGCAAAAAACATATACAGAAGTTGATCTCTCCATGCTCTTTCAGTGCTACCATCTTGGTTCAGGCCATCATCATCTTTCACTCAGGTGATTTCCGTGACTTCCTAAGCTGGTTCTCTCTTCCACCTCATCCACTTAACTGCAGCCAATCCGCGGAGAGGCCAGAGAGATCTTGGTAAAATGCAAGTCAGATCTTATCACTCCTCTGCTCAAAACCCTCCAAGTTCCCCACATCAGCCAGGATCAGGTCTGGGTCCTCACAGTGACCCACAGAGCCTGATGTAAGCTAGCCCCTGGCCACCTCTCAGACTTCATCTCCTACGCTTCCTCCCTAAACATGCTGAGCAGCCACCCTGTCACCCTGTTGCTCCTCTGCCTGTGATGAGAGCCCCCAGGACAGAGAGTGCTATGGACAAGGAGACAGGACGTCATGATGACATGAGAGCTGAGAGAAGGGCATTCAACCAAGAGGACTGCTGGGAGTCAGGTGCTTTGCACAGCTGATCTCAGGCAGAAGTTTCAGCAGAGACCTGTGCTTAAAACTGCATGCGGTTACCACGCACATCATAGAAGCCCTAAGTGCTTACAGCAGTTTCTGATCAACTGCGATGAGCATGAACGCCAGCAAAGTTTCTCCTATGTGGGGACAGAGAAGGAAAGCATAGACCTCCCCCTCAGACTACCATGCCATGCAGCCCAAGCCAGGGATGAATTCACTGGTTTCTTAAACAATTGGGAATGGTTTGCTTTGTCAGCCTTTTCTTTTTTTTTTTTTTAAGAGACTAGGGGTATTATGGAAGTACATAGTAAAATTATTGTGAAATTCAGATGGCTTGTCTTCAGAGTCATAAAAGAGAGTTTTAAGGGGCTGTTAAAATGGCTAAAGAACGCAAATATAAAGAGCACTGAGATGCAGAGAAACTATTGTTCTAATCCATGTCATCCCATGTCACTGCAGACTGGACTCCCAGTCTGAATAAGATATTACATAGTTTTTTTTTTTTAAGCCTCAGATTTACAATTATGGTATAGTGGCAAAAACCACTGTGAAAAGTATTAAAACTTCAGTTTAAAAACTCATTGATCGGGTTTCCCTGGTGGCGCAGTGGTTGAGAGTCCACCTGCCGATGCAGGGGACACGGGTTCGTGCCCCGGTCCGGGAGGATCCCACATGCCGCGGAGCGGCTGGGTCCGTGAGCCATAGCCACTGAGCCTGCGCGTCCGGAGCCTGTGCTCCGCAACGGGAGAGGCCACAACAGTGAGAGGCCCGCGTACCGCGGAAAAAAAAAAAAAAAAAAAAAAAACAACTCATTGATAGGGAGGAAAATGTCTCCTGTTGAATCTTGGAAAAACCAACTGCCTCAGGAATAAAAACACAGAAATGAAATGAAATGAAATGAAATAAAAAGATTAAATGATATACACATGTTTTTACAACCGGCCAACTTTGGATTCTGAGTTACATATTAACTTACAGATAAACTTCAGAATGGTAACAGGAGCTGAGCTTACTTTCTTCCTGGGGAAGGAATCTTGCTAAGTTACACTACAGTTCAAAGGGCAAGAAAACATATAAACAAAAGCAACTCTTTTTCTGATGTGCTCTGGGAAACAAATTTCTAACATGCACCACTTTTGTTGCCCAAAAGTATCATTTAGCAGTGGAGTGATAATGACCCTCAAAGTAGGAGATCAATTCAAATGAAAAAGCCTGCAAAATCATTTGACAAGTAATCAAAAAGTCTGTGCAATCAACTCACTAAGGGTCATTTCTACAGTAGTCAAATATGATACCCCAAACTTGATATTCTTCCATTTTGGATGGAAACCTGAACAGTTTAGGGGAAAAAGGGGGGGTAGGGTGCAAATACAGAAAACAAACATCCATCACAAGCACAAAAAAAGCAAATTCAAGAATTGTTTGCCCAAAGGGCTATTTCCTGACATGATCTATTTCAATATTCTGAATTATTGAAGTAATACAATGTCAATCATGCCTTTCAATGTCAATCATGTCTCATGTTAGTACATGTCAGGGTGACCTTTACGCCAGTAAATTGAAACTCTGATACCACAAAATCATTTAAAATATACTGGAGTGGCATTATTACGAATGAACAAACACTTCATGGCCTAGTTTAAAATAACAGTGTTTCATTGTTATTGTTAAAGCAATTCCTTGCCGTGTTACTGCTGGGTCCATGTGTAATACACCCTGGTTTGTAAAAACCTTACCCTTTTAACAAACCCTGTTAAGGTTTTCCTTGAAATTGAAAGGCTTTTGTTTTGACTTTCTTTTTTAAGTACTTTGATGTTACCAGTATATTCTCCTCTTTAAAAGAGTACAGTCAAGCAATTTATTCAAACAGCTTTCCAGGCTATTTCTTGTTTGCTGTTGGTACAGAGTGATAATCTGATATTGTAATATCTCCTAGCGCAAGCGTAAATATGACCTTTTAAAACATAGTAAAAGAGAGGGACAAAAGAGAACACAACACAAAATTCAGACTAGTGGTTCTGATTGGAACGGGGCTTATGGAGCAGGATATGTGCAGCACACACTGTTGGTCATGTTTAATTTCCTAGGCTAGGTAGTGAGGGCATGGGAGCTTGTTTTTTAATGTGTACTCTGCAAAATGTATCAACATGTGTGCGCACACACTCACCCACTCTCTTTCTTTTGTATATATTTTATTTTTCATAATAAAAACTGATTTTTTTTTTCTTTTTTTTGCGGTACGCAGGCCTCTCACCGTCGCGGCCTCTCCTGTTGCGGAGCACAGGCTCCGGACGCACAAGCCCAGCAGCCATGGCTCACGGGCCCAGCCGCTCCGCGGCACGTGGGATCCTCCTGGACCGGGGCACGAACCCGCGTCCCCTGCATTGGCAGGCGGACTCCCAACCACTGCACCACCAGGGAAGCCCAAAACTGATTTTTTAAAAAGAGAGAAAGGAAGACATCAGTAGGTGTTAAGAGATTTACTTCTTTAATTCCCGAATGCTCCAGTGAAAGCATCCAGCACATGATTCCCTCCCAGCACAGCTGTGACTCCTATAAACAGGTTTTTTCGGTGGAAAAAACGCCGGTGTCTAGTCAGAGGCCTCACGCCCCCCCAGCACCAGGCCACTCTGCAGCTGAAGGGGGCTGCTTTCTGCCACGCATCAGGGCTCTTCTGGACCTACTTCAGTTGGGTGGCACAAAGTAAGGGGAGGCTAAAAGAAATATACTCTATTCAACGAGCCATAAATATTAATAAATTAAGCTTTTCATTTGTCAGGAACACGCTTTGTCTGAAGTCAGGCTTCAGGCCACAGTCTAAAAATGACTTCCTCCCAGTGTCTGCCCCACATCCCTCACCCTGTGCCCCTTTACATCCTGCCTTTCCCGTCAAGGTACCCTTCACACTCTACGGGAGGAACTTGCTGCCCGGAACCAGGGGAGGGCCAGTGGCTGTGTCCAGCTTGTTCATCAAACCAACCTCTTTACCTCGCAAATGCCTGCCCCTGTCAGTGTGCTCGACAAACATTTGTCTGAAAGTTGGAAAAAAATGAATGAATGAAAGAAGGACAGAAGAATAAAAGAGACCAACCACAACTCATTTACGCTCAGCCAGAAAAAATTATACTTGCTTCACAACCAACGGCTTCAGCATAATGCCCAACACAAAAGGAATTTCAGAGATTACTCAGGATCAAGTTTGAATGCTGACATCATCTTAGAGGAAGTTTAGATAGGTTTCCTCCAAGAGTCACCTTCCTTCCTGTTTTTTTTTTTTTTTTTTTTTTTTTTTTTTGCGGTACGCGGGCCTCTCACTGTTGTGGCCTCTCCCGTTGCGGAGCACAGGCTCCGGATGCGCAGGCTCAGCGGCCATGGCTCATGGGCCCAGCCGCTCCGCGGCATGTGGGATCTTCCTGGACCGGGGCACGAACCCGTGACCCCTGCATCGGCAGGCGGACTCTCAACCACTGCGCCACCAGGGAAGCCCCACCTTCCTATTTTGATAAGAAAATCCCAAAGGCAACTCATCTTTTGAAATGTTCAATTAAAAAAAAAAAGTTATGTACTTTTACTAACACACAGGATTACCAGATTCCTCTCAGAGCTGATTCCTTCTACTCAGGATCAATGGCCAGCTGGCCACATCTTTATCCTTAACCTTTTTGTACCAGCAAAGATCTTTCTGTTTCTCAAATGAGAGATATTCAAAAGGTCCTGAATCAGGCTAGTCATTGAACTGATCACTTGACTCCCTAAAGCCCTGGTATTTCTTGTTTACCCTCCTCTATGTATGTACTGTTCATCTTTCTTTTCTGCTACGGCTTTCCTTCTTTCAATCAACCATTATCCATTCAAACCATGCTGGGACTCGGCTTCTGCCCTTAATGGACTGACAGTCTCGTGGAGACAAATGAACAAACAACTACAGTGCAGTGCCTGGCCCCTGGGATGCACCCGGGCTGGTGCAGAGACAGGGCACAGTTTCCACTAAAGACCAAAGTCTCCAATCAAGCAGTCAACACAAACGCCACAGTTGTAGTCAACCTGAATCGTATCATCTGTGTCCAAGTGTTTGTCCAAAACTGTCCAAACATTTCTCAGTTCTTAGCAAGGAGATGAAAAGAAGACACTTTTGGGAAGAAATCAGATCATTTTACTTCTGACAGATGAGAGTGGACTAAAATGTTCAGCATAAAGAACATGTTGAAAGCTCTGGGGGCGTACCCATGGATAACAGAATAACACTCTCATGTGCCTTATGCTTCCCAGGGGCTGAAATGGCACATCAAAATTTCTACTCAAGCAAAAGACCACGGTACTGTTAATCTGTATTTCCGAGCTCTCAAATTAATTTTATCAGAAAGTCTACAGTATGTTAGAAGATATTTGAACAAAAATGTAATCCAAACCAGAAGAGGCTAATACAAAATATTACAGGAACATCAAAACAAAAGATGGTAAAGTAGGTGCCTATGTTCGATGGCAAGAAGGGTACTTGTCTCCAAAACAGGACAAAAGGTAAAGAAGCAATGGACAAACCATCACTTATTAAATGCTTACCATGGGTTACACATTATTAAACTATGGCACAATTATTATTTTTCAGCGTCACTGTTGGGTATTACCTATTGGACGGAAGCTCAGAGAGGTTAAGGAACTTGCCCAAGTGACTTATTCAGCAGCTGTGGAGCCAGATGTTGAATCTAGGACCCTCAGACTCCAAAGCCTAGCTCTTTTCACTATGCTGATGACCAACCTTTAACAGAGTCCTTTATTCAAAGAAAATCTTATGGGGAACCCAATATATAATGGAGATAGAGGTAGTTTTCATATACAAGTCAGAGAAGAAGTACTCAAAACTTACAATAATAAAGTCCCAGAAGTAGAATACAGCACAATGGTTCTCGACCTCGGTTATAGTTTGGAATCACCTAGAGAGCTTTGAAAATTAGTGATGGCTACTGAAACTACTCTGTATGATACTGTGTACTGATGGGTATATGTCATTATACATTTGTCCAAACCCACAAAATGTACAATACCAAGAGTATACAACACCAAGAATGTAAACAATGGACTTCGGGTGATTATGAGGTGTCAATGTAGATTTACCCACTGTAATAAATGTACCACTCTGGTAGGGGATGTTGGTAATGAGGGAGGCTATGCATGTGTGGGGAGCAGAAGGAATATGGGTGTATGGCTATATGACCTCTCAATCTTTCTGTGAAAAATAAAGTTTATCTAAAAAAAGTACTGGACTTCCCTGGTGGCACAGTGGTTAAGAATCCACCTGCTAATGCAGGGGACACAGGTTCGAGCCCTGGTCCAGGAAGATCCCACATGCCGCGGAGCTACTAAGCCTATGCGCCACAACTACTGAGCCTGTGTTTTAGAGCCCATGGGCCGCAACTACTGAGCCCGTGCGCCACAACTACTGAAACCCAGGTGCCTAGAGCCCATGCTCCACAACAAGAGAAACCACCTCAATGAGAAGCCTGCGCACCACAACGAAGGGCCAGTGTGGCCAAAAAAAACCTAAAACTAAAAAAAAAAAAAAAAATATTGGGCTTCCCTGGTGGGGCAGTGGTTAAGAATCCGTCTGCCAATGCAGGGCACACGGGTTCGAGCCCTGGTGCAGGAAGATCCCATATGCCGCAGAGCAACAAAGCCTGTGTGCCACAACTACTGAGCCCGCATGCCATAACTACTGAAGCCCGTGTGCCTAGAGCGTGCTCCACAACAAGAGAAGCCACCGCAACGAAGAGTAGCCCCCGCTCACTGCAACTAGGGAAAGCCCATGCGCAGCAACAAAGACCCAACACAGCCAAAAATAAAAACCAATAAATAAATATATTAAAAGAAGATACTGATGCCTAGAAAATACTGATGCCTAGGTCCTGCCCCTATTCCTAGGGATTCTGATTTAATTAGTATGGGGTGTGGCCTAGGCATCAGGACTTTTAAAAGGCCCTCAGGTGATTCTACACTTGTAACCACTATCCAGCACACCAATGAGATGCTGAACTCTACTTACGATACTATAATAAACAGGACCACGCCTGACGCAGATGAGCCAAGCCTTGCCTGGCATGTGATTGGATGTAGATATAGGTACGTTGACTTGTAAAATATAAGTTAGCGCACACGTGTGGACCTGAAGTTTTCAAAAGACTGGGGTGATGGTCTACTACCCTCTTAATCAAACATACACTTACAAGTTTAAATGTATACATAGAAATTACAAAAACGTGCTTTATTCTGAAGAATGCATTGGCTGCCAGAGTTAACATGGTGGTGTTTTCCGAAGTCCCCAAATCATGAATATAACTCATGTCTGGCACATTGTTCCTTATTATTATTTTAACGGTTAAAAATATACTTTAGAGGACTTCCCTGGTGGCTCAGTGGTTAAGAATCCGTCTGCCAATGCAGGGGACACGGGTTCAGAGCCCTGGTCTGGGAAGATCCCACATGCCGTGGAGCAACTAAGCCCGTGCACCACAACTACTGAGCCTGCACTCTAGAGCCCATGTGCCACAACTACTGAAGCCTGCGCTCCTAGAGCCCGTGCTCCGCAACAAGAGAAGCCTGCGCACCGCAACGAAGAGCAGCCCCCGCACATCTCAACTAGAGAAAGCCCGCATGCAGCAACGAAAACCCAACACAGCCATAAATAAATAAATAAAAATAAATTTATTTAAAAATATATATATACTTTAGAAACAAACAAAATGTACATCAAACATTTGGAAATTCTAAAGCACTGTTCCTGAAATCCCCTAGAAGTCTATTGAAGAGAGCTTGAAAACCACTTCTCCACTTGGTTTTGGGGAAGTTCAGGTTTACTGTAAGTGTGTAAAACCAGTTTGCTGCCATAGCAACCTGAAATTGGACAAACAGACTAACCACATTTTAACCACACAGGGGGAAGTGAAGTAAATGAGGGAGGAAATACTACAAGCTTTTTAGGTCCATAGGTACTGTCAGAGCTGATCTTCTACCTGGTAATTCTTTGGACAGGCTCTTAATTAAATGCAAATTTCTAATTTCTTATTTAAAACCCAGTTTAAAAGCTCCCTTATTGCTTCCAAGCTTTTCAAAGTAACATCCCCCCTTTCCTGCTTTACATTTGGCGAGGGCTACTGCTGGTGAGCTGGTATCAGCTTGCCCTGGCTTCCTTCAACATGCCACGCAGTTGGCATACCTCTGGGCACAGTTTGGAATGAGGCCACCTCTGAAATCCTACAGAATCTCGACTCCACCTAAACAGGACTTCAGGAAAACCCTCCCTGATCTGACCACCTCTTGCACCCCACTACTCAATGTTTCTCGTAAGCCTCTCCAGTAGGCTGCAGTCTACTGAAGCTACACCTTCAAGTGAGAAGCCAAAGCTTTTTGGTATTGAGCCCTGCAATTGTCTTGAACTCCACTATCACTCGAGACTCTGGGGGACGGAACCTCATCTTATTTGGCCTGTGCGCGCTGAACACATAAAACATTCCTGGTGACCACAAAGTTCTCAAGGAGCGTTTAAGGAGTAAACAGACCAAAAACAGCTGTATTTTTAGGATTCCTATAACGTGAAGCTTTGGTTAATGAAATGTATAAGCACCTTAAAAAAAAAAATAAAGAAACCAAGTTGCCCTTAAATGGAAGTAATCCTACTCAGTCAAACTCTCTCTGGCTCTTAGAAAACTCTGGCAAAAGAGTCCAGATTAATCAGCACCAACTTATCAATGCCCGAAAGAGTTCAAAGTGTAAATGCTCACCTCTGGACAGAAGTAAAATATGAGACAAGAATGGAAATGTGTGCCCCCTTTCCTGTTGAGGTGCAGGCTTTGTTAGAATAAAACAAAAAAAGACAATAATATCAATTAAATAACTCTTTTTTTTTTTTTTTTTTGGCCACGCTGCACGGCATGTGGGATCTTAGTTCCCCAACCAGGGATTGAACCTGCGCCCCCTGCATTGGAAGCGTGGAGTCTTAACCACTGGACCGCCAGGGAAGTCCAAATTATTCATTTATTGAATAGCAAATAAGTGCTACATTCTATGGGGGATGCAGTCTCCTTAGATACTATGCATGAACATACACACACACACACACACACACACACACGCAAGAATGTATACAGCAAACACTGAGTGCCTACTGTGTGCAGGGTCTGGGCACAAGGGAGGACACGGGAGAACAGCCTTCCAAACGAGGCTTACAGGCTACCCAGTCTGTATTTTATTTCTTGTTTACACCACCTTATTGTCCCTAAAAAAGTTCCTACTAAAGCATCTCTGTGAAGTAGCAAATAGACTACATGTAGTTAATTAATGTTGAAGTTTGAAAAATGAAGAGGTCAGGGAGTGTTTTAGGGGAAATACACTTGAATTTTATCTGGAATGCTGAGAAGAATCAAGATAGGAAGAGCATTTTGCAGAGACAAAAACATGAGATGCTGTTTCCAAATGGATTGTGTAGATTACTTTGGCTGGAGTAGAAGAAAGCTTTAAAGTTGAAAAGGTAGGCTGAGAGGCTGGAACTTGATCCTGTGGGGAAATGGGCACCACGGAATGTTTTTAAGCTGGGCAATAAGGTCAAAGTGGGCTTCTTGGCAGAGATGTGAGGAAACACAGAAAAAGGAGGGAAAGGAGAGGCATTTAGAAGATTTATTTCCTCCAACAATTTTTGTTTGGTTCATTCTGCCCCTAATACTGGACAAAGGAGAAAAACTTCCGGGAATAACTCATCCCTAAATCTTTCAAAAGCAATAATACTACTAAGAAACCAAATTATTTTTACATTTATAAACCTACAAATTGACTTTAGATATGTGAGGGATCTTTTTAAAAACTAACTACTGCATATATCTAATTTCTTTTAAATAATTAGTAATAAGGAATTCTACATGATCATATTTGTCATATGGTTGCCACAAGTTCCTTGAAGTTATTTTTTTACCACCACAACCATTTTGATGAAAATCTTGCTAAAATGTATTATTTTTCTTCTGTCTTCATAAAACAATAATACAGCGAGTGAAGATTTGCAGAGAAACAGTATTTATGTAGTTTTGAAGCATTCCTCCACAAGATAGTTATTAATTACAAAGGGAAAAGATAGCTCCTTTACAGTGGAGAGATATGGCAGACACCATCTTAACTGAGGATCAAAGTTAATGTCACTAATAATGCAACCCATCGGTAACGAACATCTCCTTATATGATGTACTGAGAAGAACAGAACATTACTTCCGCAGTACTCCTGCCAAATGTGCATAACCTGAATCATGAGACAAACCTGATGGAGGGACATTCTACTACATTAACTGGTTTGTACTCTTCAAGAATGCTAATTTAAATTAAGGGAGGGCTTCCCTGGTGGCGCAGTGGTTGAGAGTCCGCCTGCCGATTCAGGGGACACGGGTTCGTGCCCGGGTCCGGGAAGATCCCACATGCCGCGGAGTGGCTGGGCCCGTGAGCCATGGCCGCCGAGCCTGCGCGTCCCGAGCCTGTGCTCCGCAACGGGAGAGGCCACAACAGTGAGACGCCCGCATAACTGCAAAGAAAAAAAAAAATAAGGGAAAAAAGACTCAGGAAGTGCTGCAGACTAAAGGTGACTAAAGAGACATGACAACTGGACGAAACACACCATTCTGGATTTTCTTCTGCTAGGGTGGACATTACTGGGGCAACTGGCAACACCCGAATAAAGTCAGATAATTACACTGTGGTTATATAAGATGATGTCCTTAGTCTTTCTTTCTTTCTTTTGGCCGCAAGGCATAGCTTGTGGGATCTTAGTTCCCCGACCAGGAATTGAACCCTGGCCCACAGCAGTGAAAGTGCCGAGTCCTAACCACTGGACCACCAGGGAGTTCCCTTGTCCTTAGTCTTTAAGAAATACACATTAAAGTATTTAAGGATAAAGACAGGTGTGTGCGCACGCACACACGCACGCACACACACACACACACAGTATTTAAGGAGAAAGGACCAGCATTTCTGCTGCTTTCACATAGTTGAGAGATACACACGTGAGGATTAAGAAAATGTAATAAAATGTTAACATTTGAGAAATCTGGTTGAAGGGTAGATGGTATTCTTTGCATTCTTTTGCCACTTTTCTGTAAGTCTAAAATTATATCAAAATAAAAATGGAAAAGAAATAATATACTATTTTGTTGAATTTTTGGCTAACTCTTTGGTAACTCAGGACTTGTGTGGACATCAAGAACATAATATAATTTAGTGATACCCTCTGGGGCCACTCAGATATGTAGGGCTATTTGGCCCTACCCTACCTAGCTGTCTTCAGGTAATCAGTTGTCAGCATTGCTGATGGCAGTTTGCCTTCAGCATCCTCTATTCCACCTCCTAATTAATTGCTCTAATCTATTATGGGCTTGGAAACTCATCTAGTTCATGTTTATTTTACAGATGAAAAGACTCTAATCCAGAAAGGGTAAGTAACTTATTGAAGGTATCCATTATCATCAAGAACAGAAAAAGGATTTGAACAATTCCAAAGTTCTTTTTGTGACATCATGCTAATTTGATCAGTGTATAAATAAGAGGAAACAGTCTCTTAATAAAAAACTGTGTTACACTGAGATCAGACTTGTGGCTGCCAAAGGGGAGGTGGGAGGGGGGAAGGATGGACTGGGAATTTGGGGTTGGTAGATGCAAACTATTATATTTGGAATGGATAAACAACAAGGTCCTACTGTATAGTACAGGGAACTATGTCCAATCTCCTGGGATAAACATAAACCATAATGGAAAAGAATATTCAAAAAGAATGTAGGGACTTCCCTGGTGGTCCAGTGGTTAAGAATCTGTCTGCCAATGCAGGGGATGCAGGTTTGATCCCTGGTGGGGGAACTAAGATCCCACAGGCTGCAGGGCAACTAAGCCTGTGTGCTCTTGAGCTCGTGCACCACAAAGAGAAGCCCACACACCGCCACAACAAAGAGCCCGCGTGCCGCAACGAAAGATCTGACGCAGCCAAATAAATAAATATTTAAAAAAATAAAAAGTATGTACGTGTAAAACGAGTCACTTTGCTGTACAGCAGAGATCGGCACAATGCTGTAAATCAACTATACTTCAATAAAAAAAATTTTAATGAAAAAAAAGAACTGTGTTACAAGTAAGACTCAGGACCTAGAAGGAATGGACTTTGCCATATTAACCTTAGCTGTCCCTTGGCCTTTTCTTTGCTTACTTTCCAGTGGCCAGATACGTCTCTGCAGATTATCAAAGTGTTGGTGTATTTCAAGGTTTTCCCCTAACCTTCTTCTTTATTTAAAAAAAAAAAACCCACATGTTTCAAAATCTCTGGATACTCTATCGCTTACTGAGTGGCTGGCAGAATCGCCCAAAGTTTAGATTTTTACCCACTTACATTCACATACACGAGGGACAACAATGCCACAAAACAGTAAGAGGAGGACACATGCTCCTAAGTCATCTGTAACTGACTATAGTTTAAAATGTACAACACAATTTTAGAGCACCTTGTTCCTCCAGAAGTATTTTTACAGATATTTTCAGATAACTGAAAGAATCTTCTGCCTCCTGACTTACTGTAAACATCTAATGGAGGGAAAGCTCTTGAAATAATTCCTTGGGGTCATTCTCCCCAGAGGACTGGCATTTACTCAAAGGCTTCTGGATGGCAAGAATTGCTTAGAACAACAAGTCTGTCAAATGGTTGAAACTGCCATTTGGAGGAGGCTGGCAGGAAATAACGTTCCAAGCCACAGTACATTTTGAAATAATTTCCAAACCCAAATGTTTGTGTAAATTTCCGTCAATGGGGGGACTGCTTAAGTAAATTTGATATATCTGTACAGTGGAAAACCCTGGTATCCTAAGAAAGAATGAGGAAGTTCTTTAGTGCTGATATGAAATGATCTCCAAGACATATCATTAAATGAAAAAAGCAAAAGGTAGACACACCATATACAAAAATTAACTCAAAATGTACACTGACATTATGTAAGAGCTAAAACTATAAAATTCTTAGAAGACAACATAGTTTTTAGATATGATATCAAAAGCATGAGCAACAAAAGAAACAATAGGTAAATTGGACTTGATCAAAATTTAAAAACCTTTGTGCCTCAAAGGATACCACCAAGAAAGTCAACCCATAGAATGGGAGAAAATATTCACAAATCATCTATCTATTAAGGGACTTGTATCCAAAATATACAAGTAATCCTTATAATTCAACAATAAAAAGACAAACTAATTAAAAGATGAACAAAGGGCTTGAATAGATATTTCTTCAAAAGAAGATATACAAATGGCCAATAAGCAAATGAAAAGGTGCTCAAACATTACTAATCATTAGGGAAAGGCAAATGAAACCACAGTGAGATACCACTTCACACCCACTAGGCTGGTTACTCAAAAACACTCGAACAAGTATCGGTGAGGATGTGGAGAACTTAGAACTCTCTACATCGCTGGTGGGAATGTAAAGTAGCGCAGCCCTTTGGAAAACAGACTGGCAGTTCCTCCGACGGTTAAACGTAGGGTTACCATATGAGTGAGCAGTTCTACTCCTAAGTATATATCCAAGAGAACTGAAAACATGCCCATCAACTGATGAGTGGAGAAACGAAGTGTGGCACATCCATACAATGGAATTTTTTTAGACATAGAAAGAAATAAAATATCGATACATGCTATGTCACAGATGAACCTTGAAAACATGGTAAGTGAAAGCTGGATACAAAAGGCCTCATACTATGTGATTCCACTTACACAAAATTTCCAGAATAGGCAAACCCATAGCGACAGGAAGTAGACTCTGGGCGCTGTGGGCAGAGGGAAATGGGGACTGACCCCACTCATGAATACAGGGTTTCATTATGGGGTAATGAGCATTCTAAAACTGGGTAGTAGTGGTGGCTGTACTATTCTGTGAATTACTAAAAAACATTGAATTCTATGCTCTAAAAGGGTGAATTTCATAGTAAGCAAACTGTATCTCAGTAAAGCTGCTGTTTAAAAAAAAAACCAAGCTGCTGAGCAATAATGTATGGGATACTACCACTTACAGATTTGCTCACATCTCCATAATGTATCTCTGGAAAGATACAATGTTAGAAAACTAACATTGGCTTCCTGGGCAAGGGGACTGGAGACAGAGGAAGATTTTTCATTATGTACTCTTTTTTAACTTTTGAACTATGTCAACATAGTACTATTCAAAATTTTTAGTTAGAAACCAAATGAAATTAGAAAATGTTTTTAATAGACTAGCTCCTTCCACTGGTTTGACAGTGCAAAGCTCTATGCAAAACAACACACTTGGGGGCTGTAGATGGTACTGAGTTACTGAAATTAGCCTGAAGTAACAGAAAAATCAGTACAGTTTCCTTTTCTATACTGTTTAATTCTGCTTCCATTAACTTTTCCCTTTTGGTCTTCTAACTCTTTATGTCTCAGTGGCTCTTTGATGAAGTAATTTTCTGTACCTCTTTTAGTTGGAAACCCAAACTGAACAAATTTCTTCTATATTGGATCAAATTCCCAAACGTGTTTAAAAAAAAAAAAAGCAGAAAACCTATCTAAAAAAAATTTATTATAAAACCTCCCTCTACCAGACATTATACTTTAGAGGAAATGAAGACTAATACATGACCCTTAATTTAGGAATAAATTTAAGAATAAATGACCCTTAGGAAAAAGTCAAAAACAGTTTCGAAACACTACTTCCTACATGCTCCACTCCTAAATTTCCAACCGAGTGGATTAAAACTGCCCTCTGAAAGCCATTCTCTATTTTTCACCAGCGTTGTCATAGAGCTAGTGCAGAAACAGGTTTCCAAAACGGGCCACTGAACCCCAACTCCGCTCACAACAGGGGCAGAGGGAAATAGCCCCGCTTGATGCAGAATTTCTCCCTTCCACTTAATTCCACACCGTCCAGCTGGAATCAGAGTGTAGTTCTGTACTTTGGAGAGTTCTGTACTGTCCATCTTATCTGACATATTGCTTTATCCACGCTCTTCTATTATTATGTCAATGCCACACACCCCCCTTGATGATGCCGAGAGGGGAGAGCTGCTTTACCAGGCTGCACAGCTGTGTCAATACAGCTCGACTCCCTAGCAGGGCACACAAAGCCCTTCAAAGCCTGGCTGCAGGTTACCATTGTGGCTAGTTTATCACTCTCCCCATCTCACCCCAGATCCTACATTTCTGCCACATCAAACTTCTAGCCCTTTCCCCAACACACTATCTATCTATCTACCTATCTATCCATCCATCCATCCATTTATCCTGCTGGTTCTGGTTCTGTGGAGAATTCTGACTAATACAGATTTTGGTACCAAGAAGGGTTCTAGAAGAAGAGAATCTTAAGGATGAGTTTTCTGAATTGGTTCTGGGGTTTCTGGAACTGGCTCTCCACTCTGATGAGACTTAAAGACACTAATGACTATTTCCAGTAGTAAAGAGAGCACTGATAGCCATGGCACAATGTGGCCACAGAGATATGCAAAGCATCACCAGTGAATACGCCTAATCAAACACTGACAAAAGGCAAGGTTCTGGATGACCATGTATAGAACACCTTTGAACATTTTTGTCAAACTAATGAGGATAATGATATTGGTTAATTGCTCCTAAAGTCACTAGACAAAGTGGGGAAAGGATGAGCTCAAGGATTCAAATTCCCAGCTCAAGTGTTCATAAATGACCAGAAAACTTCTATGTCTACCCTGAAAGGGACCCTTATCTCCTACAGCCACAGGGCTGAGACTGCTAAAAATCAAATCCAGAATTTCATCCTGAGATTGGCTGAATTAACAAAGCAATTTGAATCCCCAACTTCACAGGTGTCTACTGTTAAAGTGAGGGCACTGAGGAGTGGGGACCCTGTGGGAAGACCCCGATAAAGCTGGGGACATTGAACCCCGAAATATCTTTTAACAACAATATGCTTTATACATGCTACTCGTTTGGTCTGGAATGCCACCTCCACTAACTCACTCACTCAAACTGGGTCAATGCCTGTGCTTCCTTCAAGGCAACTCCAAGATAATCACCTCTGTAAAGGCTCCCCTAACTTGGGGTCTAATCGTGGATATTTCTGAAGTTTCAATGAATTTATATTTAAAAGACATAAAGTAATAAAAAATTTAGGATATTTCATAAACTTGGAGACACCACTGAGGACAAGAAAATTATTTTATGTGTCACCGGGAAATAAAAATGCTGGCTCTGACTCACCAGTGACTGTAAAGTACATCCCAATGTCAGAAATATTAAAATGTGCAAAACTGTCTTCAAATTTTAAAAATGTAGTAAACCACACAGCTCAAAGGTAAAGATGTTGTCTTCCATGTGTCTGTTTACCTATAACACATCTCTTGATTGTTATAGGTAAATTGTTTCCCAGTCTCTCCCAGACCTTTGGCATCTAAGATTTTGGATTTTACTCACATTTGTTTCTTCCCAATAATTAGCTCAGAACCTAAAAGCCAAGATATGCAGTGTAAAATAAGAGTCCAGCTTATTTAAATTTAAAAATAAGAGTTCCTGACATTTTGCCAAAGAACAGATGGCCAACAGGCACATGAAAAGATGCTCAACATCACTAATTATTAGAGAAATGCAAATCAAAACCACAATGAGATATCATGTCACACCTGTCAGAATTGCTATTATCAAAACATCTTCAAATAACAAATGTTGGCAAGGATGTGGAGAAAAGGGAACCCTCCTACACTGTTGGTGGGAATGTAAGTTGGTGCAGACACTGTGGAGAATAGTATGGAGGTTTCTCAACCTCCCTTCCAGATGACCCAGCAATTCTACTCCTGGATATATATCCGAAAAAAACCAAAAACACTAATTCAAAAACATGCATGCACCCCAATGTTCATAGAAACATTATTTACAATTGCCAAGACACGGAAACAACCTAAGTGTCCATCAACAGATGAATGTATAATAAAGATGTGAGGGCTTCCCTGGTGGTGCAGTGGTTGAGAATCTACCTGCCAATGCAGGGGACATGGGTTCGAGCCCTGGTCTGGGAAGATCCCACATGCCGCGGAGCAGCTAGCCCCGTGAGCCACAATTACTGAGCCTGCGCGTCTGGAGCCTGTGCTCCGCAACAAGAGAGGCAGCGATAATGAGAGGTCCGAGCACCGCGATGAGGAGTGGCCCCCACTTGCCGCAACTAGAGAAAGCCCTCGCACAGAAACGAAGACCCAACACAGCCATAAATAAATAAATAAATAAATAAAAATTTAAAAAAAAAAAAGATGTGAGATACATACACGTGTGCACGTGCGTGCACGCACACACACACACACACACACACGCACACACACACACTCACTGGAATACTACTTAGCCATAAAAAAGAACGAAATTTGGCCATTTGCACCAACATGGGTGGACCTGGAGAGCACTATGCTAAGTGAAATAAGTCAGACAGAAAAAAATCAATACTGTATGATATCACTTATATGTGGAATCTAAAAAATATAACAATAACAAACTAGTGAATATGACAAAAAATAAGCAGACTCACAGATATAGTGGTTACCAGTGGGGAGGTGGGGAGGGGCACATAGGGGTGGGGGAGTGGGAGGTACAAACTATTGGGTGTAAGATAAACTCAAGGATGACACAGGAAATACAGCCAATATTTTGTAATAACTGTAAATGGAAAGTAACCTTTAAATATTGTATACAGATAATTTTTTTAAAAAATCAGTTAAAAAAGAGTTCCGGGCTTCCCTGGTGGCGCAGTGGTTGAGAGTCCGCCTGCCGATGCAGGGGACACGGGTTCGTGCCCCAGTCCGGGAAGATCCCACATGCCGCGGAGCGGCTGGGCCTGTGAGCCATGGCCGCTGGGCCTGCGTGTCCAGAGCCTGTGCTCCGCAACGGGAGAGGCCACAACAGTGAGAGGCCCACGTAACGCAAAAAAAACAAAACAAAACAAAAAAAAGAGTTCCTATTTATTAAGCATCTGTCTTATGAAGTACAAAAAGAATGTGATAAAACTTAGAAATCATTAATGCCATAAAAATAAAGCTTAAAAAAAAAAGCTTCTTTGCCCATAGTGACTCAGGCAATACCCAGTATTTCAGCATCATTTTTGTTTTAATTATTTTACTTATTCATTTTTGGCTGCATTGGGTCTTTGTTGCTGTGAGCAGGCTTTCTCTAGTTGCAGCGAGCGGGGGCTACTCTTCGTTGTGGTGGGGGCTTCTCATTGCAGTGGCTTCTCTTGTTGCGGAGCACGGGGCTCTAGGTGCGCGGGCTTCAGTAGTTGTAGTGCACGGGCTCAGTAGTTGTGGTTCACGGGCTCCAGAGCGCAGGCTCAGTAGCTCCACGGCATGTGGGATCTTCCCGGACCAGGGCTCGAACCCATGTCCCCTGCATTGGCAGGCGGATTCTTAACCACTGTGCCACCAGGGAAGCCCTTCAGCATCACTGTTAACCCACACATATTGGAGATGTTAAATTTTTCAGTGTTTTTGAAAGACACACAGGGTATGCCCTTGTATCCGGGGTTCCAAAAACATTCTTAACAGAATGTGCTGAATCTTCCATTTGCAACATGAGATTAATGGTGTTTACTTAGTACAGAGACAACATTTTTGCCCCACAATATAAACAACGATAAGCACTTAAAAATATATTTGTAATAGAGAATCTGATATTTGCTGACAACTTTCAAGCTTTTCCAATCCCCTTTCCCGAGGGGAAGCTGATAAGAAAACCCAGGTGATCCCTCCTTTGGGGGCAGATGGGAAGCTAAAACCAAGCCCCGGTCCAAAGCACAGATGGGAGCTCTGACCCCAGGCCCCATCATCTAATCAAAATAAAAGCAAAGCCAGACTTATTTCCCTGTTCTTTCAAGCCACTTTTGGACCAGCTTGAGAAGCCTGCCCTGCCCTTCCCAGAAAGCCTTATTACATGACTAACAAATCTCTTCATACCTTCTTGGTACATATGTGGCATCATCAATTCTTATATCTGAACCAAATATGGGGTGTGGGGCTGTGGTGTCCACCTCACCTCTGGAGTGATCACAGCAATATTTATTCTTGAATTGATGGCAGCAGATACTATTCTGTTATGATTTCACTCTCAATTTAAAGTAAATAAATTTAATGATATAAATGGATACAAATGTTCACCCACTATTGTAAAGTAGCCATGATAAGGACTTTTATTAAGGCCTATATGTAAACTTATTTCAGAGGGAGGAAGTGGGAAAACCCATCTGTAAATGTGTAAGTTCTTACAGAACTCTTGGAGGGAATTCCCTGGCGGTCCAGTGGTTAGGACTTGGCACTTTCGGTGCCGTGGGACCGGGTTCGATCCCTGGTTGGGGAACTAATGTCCCGCAAGCCGTGTGGCCAAAAAACAAGCAAAGAAAACTCTTGGCTTCATCCAGATATACTTTCTAATGGATCTTATTTATCTTACACTTCAAAAATTCTCCCCCTAGTAAGGTAAGTTTTTTACAAGCTATCTACAATTTTTCCTGGGAAACCACCAGTGTGGCTCTGTGGTCTGCAGCGATAGCAGCCAGAGAGCTACCTGAAATAACAAGGAATAATGAAAGAACAGCCTTGGGCAAAAACCTGTTGGTGCCTCAGCTGCTACTACTGTAAATGTACTCTAATAATAGTATCTACCTCATAGGGTTATTATGGGAATTAAATGAGTTAATATTTATAAAGGGCTTATTAGAGTACCTGGCCTAGGATAAGCTCCATACGTCTATTTGATAAATAAATAAGCAGCTGCAAAAACATTTAGGTGTATTTTTGCAATGTGACGCTTCTGGACTATAAAAAGTATCTATCAAAACAGACAATAGCCTCTTTTCTCTGAAAAAATTTGCATTAGTAAGGAGTCTAAAAATGTCAGTCCCATTTACTTCATGCATATTAGTTATCTCTCTAAATGGACTCTAAGCACCTTGAGGGCAGAGGTCATTCCCACAGTCCTCTACTGTACCTACCAAGCACTTTCACAGTGTCAGGATCCCCAGGTGTACACAGCAATGCTAGTGGACTGGCTAGCTTTGAGAATGGTGTAAACAGAGCTCAAAGTAGAGGACAGAAAGGCTGCCCATTCCGCCTCCATGAGATCTACTTTTTTTTGAAATGGAAGGTGTTCTGAAGTAATCTCTAAGTAAATAATGGTCAACAGTTGTTCATGCAGAGTCCAGAGACAGAGGCCAAGTGAACCGGAATCAGAGCAATGGAAAAGAAAACACTATGACTTGACTACTGGAAGCAAGAGGCGTCGTTCCTTTCATTTATTTATACTCTGCCTAGTTATATGAAGGAGTTGATGTGGCTTCCTAAAAATACGTATGAACATAAACATTAAATAAAACATGGAAGCAGGATAATATCCATGAAAAGATCAGGATTGGGGGTAGGGTAACAGAACACATATATGCAGGAGATATGGTCTATATACTGGCTAAAACAAAGCTTTTCCTGGCCACCGCCTCCAGGAAAGATTTCTCATATACCTTCTGTAGGGCACCCTGAGTAATGCAGGGGGCATGTCTTCAAGAACAACTTGGAGCAGTGCAACAGTGAGTTTTATAAAGCAGGCTCTCCTGACACCCCTTAAAAAAATGCTGATGACATTACACCACAACAGGATTCAAAGAAAGCAACTGTGTAAGGATCCAAAGCATGACTGTCCAAGTACAAAGCTAAACCAAGGACAGGACGTGGAACAGCTACAGAAATAAATGGACTGCATATCACTTGAAGAATCCTCTGCAAATATCACTTCCCTTAACTGGGCTCCCGATAAAAGTTGTTTGGCTAAACATTTCCTGTTATATTCTTTGCCAGTGTGGCTCTGTGTTGATTATCAAAGGTAGATCCACATTCTTGACAGTTCAAAGAACAAAGCAGGTTGGCTGTAGAAACTGAGGTGCCAAATCAAACCTCTCACCTAGATCTGTGGCCATCTCGCCCATGGGTGGGAGGTGAGCCATGGGAATGCCCCTGGCAAGCAAAGCAGCACTTCTCTTAGAGAATGACTTTGGGATTGCTCCAGTATAAAGTGCAAATGATTGGTCACACTGCCAACTCCAGACCATAAAGCATAAGCAATATGATTTTAGTCCAGAAACTTCCCACAGTACTTGCTAACAGTCACCCTCCACAGCCAGGAGCTACACAATTTGCAGGGCCCAAGACAGGGGTGGGAGAGGGCTTGGTACTTGGATCAGGAGGGTAAGAGGACACTGCTGAATTGCCCACCAAACTCACCAGGGTGCTGCCAGCCTAGGGGGAAGGGAATGGTCACCGTGCTGCTCCACCCAAGGATACCCGAAGGCACCTGGGGCTGGAGAACACTGGGCCAAACACCCATCCCTGGGAGGCCAGGAGGCGGCAGAAAGCAAGCGTCCATGTGAGCTCCGGCTGAGCCACACGCACACCGCACTGCCTCAGCAGACGTCACTTACAACGGACACAGTCAAAGGTAAAATTATTAAGACTCTCAAGACGGTGGCCTCAGAGCAGTAAACCCCAAGCTAGTTATAAGGTCCTTTGAGTGCGAGGTCCTGCGCGACTGTGCTGATTGCCTGCCTATGAAGCTGGCTCCAACAGCCATAAAAAGATCTGCAGGGGGCTTCCCTGGTGGCGCGGTGGTTGAGAGTCCGCCTGCCGATGCAGGGGACACGGGTTTGTGCCCCGGTCTGGGAGGATCCCACATGCCGCGGAGCGGCTGGGCCCGTGAGCCATGGCCGCTGAGCCTGCGCGTCCGGAGCCTGTGCTCCGCAACGAGAGAGGCCACAACAGTGAGAGGCCCGCGTACAGCAAAAAAAAATTTTTTTAAATAATAATAATAATAATAAAGAGATCTGCAGAACGTTCTCACAAAGTGTCTGATTTTGAGTGATAAACCCTATCAACAAACCTATCAACTGAATGAGTTAAAAAAGACATCCCTCTATCACATTTACAACTCTCTACCATATCAAACATAGTACACATTGGTTTAAAGTTACCACTATCACCACCACCTAGAAAATGACATATCTAGAGTTTGTGCTCTAGTTACAAAATGAAACTATCTATTCTGACTCTGGTAGACTGATAACAGACTCCTTACCAAAATTCCTTAAGGCAATCCATGTATATTTATTTATTTGTTTGTTTCTTTGTTTGTTTGTGTTTATTATTATTATTATTATTATTTTGTGGTACGCGGGCTTCTCACTGCTGTGGCCTCTCCTGTTGCGGAGCACAGGCTCCGGACACGCAGGCTCAGCGGCCATGGCTCACGGGCCCAGTCGCTCCACGGCACGTGGGATCCTCCCAGACCGGGGCACGAACCCACGTCCCCTGTATCAGCATGCGGATTCCCAACCACCGCGCCACCTGGGAAGCCCCATGTATATTTATTTTAAAAGTTGGAAAGTATCTTTTTCATTTGAAAGTTACTATTAATATATCTGCCCATAATACTACAATTAAGCAATATACTCTTATGCTTATATCCCAGGCTTTTGACATTATGGAAACAAGAATAATTTGATCAGACCAACAGGTTTTAAAACGTTTCAGGAAAATGACATGCACTTTAAAATAGTTCTAATGGAGAGGAACGTGGGCAGGAGGGAAATTCATGAAGAAGTTACTGCAATAGTTCTGGGATAGAGCAGTGGTGACCTGGACCGGAGGAGAGAAGATGGAAAGAGAAATGGACAATCAACAGGATTTCTTGCTGATAACTTGATATGGGAATGAAGAAAAAGAATACACCAAGAATAACGCCTGAGTTTCTGGCCTGAGCAACTGAATAAGTAAAGTGCTTACAGAGCTAGAGATTTAACTGGGGAGAAGGAATAGAAATCAACCCGCATTTTTGGAAATGTTAAGTTTGCGATGCCTATTAGACCTCCAAATGGAGTCAAGTAGGGAACTGGATATGCAGGTCTGAAACTCAGAGGTCTGGGCTGTGCATAAATTTCTGAAGTTACCAGCATGCAGGTGGTACAGCACTGAAAACCACAGAAGAAAACGCCATCACGTCAGAAAATAATGTTGTGAAAGATGAGGGTCAGGCCTAAATCTGGAGGAACACCAGACCCTGTAAGGGCAGGTGTGGAGAGAAGGAAGACCCTGCCAAAGGTGGATGAAGGGGAGCAGATTGTGAGAAGGGAAGAAAACTAGAGAATGGGGTGTCAGGAAAGAAAAGAGAAGAGGAATGGCAGGGGGTCTCAGGCGATGACTACAGAAAAGGATCTAGAGAGTCTGGCAACTTGGGGTGCACTGGTGACCCTGACGTGAGAAGTTTCAGCGGTGTGGAGGGGGGCAGCCTGTGAGGACGGCTGGGAAGGGCAGAGATGTGCACAAAGACAGGAGTACAGACAACTTTTCGGAAATGTAGCTAAGGAGACTGTGGGACCAAGAAAGGACCTTTAAAGATTAGAAATTCTAGAGCTTGTTTGTGTTGTACTAAGAATGATCCAAAGAGAGGCAATGACGAAAGCAACAGATCCCTGAGGAGATGAAAAGAGAGCACGGGGTTGGGGGCTGGCCAGCTGATCACAATGGAGGGATGGAGGGCAAGGGAAGTAGGAGTATTTGAAAGGGAGTGATTACAACAATGGACCACGGACTCCAAGCTGGAGACAGAGGGAGGCGCAGAGGGGAAGTGACTAATGTCAATAAGAGAGTTGGAAAGAGTCACACGTCTTAATGAGTTCCAGAAAGCGCTGCAGTGAGACTGGAAGGAGGTCGCACTTGAAGAGGAGGATGAGAGTTTGGAGTTGGTGCATTTTCTGGTGATGACGAGGCTCCGAGAAGACAGAGGGTAAGAGAGATGTGGCCATGGTAGAAGATGTTCTCAGTAGCAAGAACCAACTCCTCAAGAGACAGCATGCACCCAGGGACCTCCCACAGGGGACTGCGGTCAACGGGGAGATGAAGAATGAAAGGGTCAATCCAGATACTCCCCGAGAGTAAGGGACACACAGGTTCTCTGGCTGCATTCCCCAGGTATACAGCTGCTTAATGGGCTCCCTGGGGCTTCTTAGGGTGTCATGGCAATGCTTATGGGAAGGCAGCACCTACTGAGAATTCCAGAGCTCAATTTCCACAGTTGTATAAGGTAAATGATACCTTCGAGTTTTAGAGAGTTTTAGTTAAAAGTTCAAAAAGCTCTTTTATTTCAAAACTTTCAACGAACAAACTTGAATAAAGTACTATAGCAAGACTGTGCCCACCCCCAACAAATATATTCAACAAACACTTACTGGGTTCCCACTATGTCCCAGGCACTTTCTGGGCCTTAGTGGAGATTTATACTCTAGTGGAAGAACCAAGAAAGAATAAACATACAGGGAAGAAATCATGTATTTTCAGCTATAAACAGTAGGGAGAATACAAACTAGAGCAATGGAGACCAGCAAATAATGGGGTTAGCGGTTGTATGCTCATTTTATTTTGTGCCGTTGCATTGTTAATTGACATAAGTGTTCAGTGTGTTTGTGTTCACTTTTGTGTACTCTGACTCCTAAGTCCAATGCTCTTCCCATTCAACATTAGTATTTTATATACCTTGAGATCTGGTATAGAACTGATTACTTAAAGAAAAAAAAAAAAGGAAGGTCTACGAATTTTGAAAGAAGTATCAACACTCAATAGATGATGTTAGTCATCTGTAGAGAGGATCCACTCTATACGATAGGCTCTCTGTCTAGGAAAACTCTCAAGGTGCAGGAAACCATCAAGGTTTCCAATGAAGGTTTCCAGGCTGTCTCCTCATGTCTAAAGTGTCATTGTCAGTATGTGACAGCACTCTCCAGTGAAGAGGATGACTTAACCAATCCAGTGTATCTGCCAGTTATATGCCTACCATGGAGAGAGGGGTGTTTCAGGCTATCATGGCTTGACGATCATAGCCATCATGGTCATTCAATAAACGTCCATTGAGTTGATCCCATAATCCCTGGGCAATCTTGTGGGGACAGTCTGTCTTTGGACAGGGAGAAAAATACATTAACAACTCAATCCACTTAAACATTCTAGCACCCCAGCATTTATAATGCTCACTGAATATCAATAAGCTGACATGATGTTCTTACTAGATACAATTCCCTTGAGAGCTTGGTTAGACAGTTTCCCCCCTGAGCCATATCACTGTCAAATCCAATGTCTGAACTACAAAACTGACATCTGACTGCTCCCTGGCTCTTGAGATTCCGAGTTCCAGAAGGACCTACCTCCTTAGTTTCACTCAATCTCTGCTCTAATGTTTAAAGTTCCTACATGGGGTTCAATTCAACAGCTCACCTAATATCTACTAAACACTTACTACGTTCCAGGTAGTGTGCTAAGTATTGGAGACGTAAAGATGAATAAGGCACAGTTCTGCATTTAGAGAAACAATCATATAAAAAGATGATTTCAGATGAAGTGATAGAGCAGAAGCTTAGAGGCAGGTCACTTGGCCTTGCCTCAGAATATCTGCCAGATGAGCGTGCACTTGAGATAGGAAGCTAAATAGGGGTAGCCCAGTAAATAAATAGGGAGAAGGGTCATCAGGAGGGAGAGTGAACATACCATACAGAAAATCAAGGAGACCAAAGAGCGAACCATGCAGCGATGTTGCAAACAATCAATAAAGTGCAAGGAAGGGAATGGCAGGTGACGGGGCAGAACACATGAATCAAGCTAAGGCCCTGAGCTTACCCTGGAGACTACGGGAAGGGATGGGGGGTCTTAGCGGAGGGTAGCACAATGAAGGCTGCCCATGAGAGACCCCTCTGGCAACAACTGGGAGGGTGGACATGAGCGGAACATGACTAGCACTGGGGAGACCAGTTAGGATGCTCCCGCAGTCATCTGGACTTAAAAAGATGGGCACTTGTCCAAGTGCAATGGAAAACAAGGGGTGGATTCAGAAATAGAAGGTAAACATTGGCAGGGCTCTGATTAAACCCACGGAGGTGGGGTGAGGGAAAGGAAGGATTCTAAGATGATGTTCAAGTTCTTGTCTGAGAGAGAGGCAAACGGGACAGTGGGAAATAACAAGAATAAAGGCCACTGGAGGGAAGTAGAGGCAGCGTTTGGAAAGGAGAGATACATGGGGTGGAGTTTTGAACATACAAAGTTTGAGGTGCCTCTAGACATTCAAATGGACATGGGCAGTGGGTAAGAGTCTGCAGTTCAGACCACAGGAGATGTATTTGGGAGTCACCATGTATTTAACAAATCTTTATCGAATGCCTTACCTGCCAGATATGAATTGCAGTAACAAGAACAAAATTGGATGAGGTCACCAAAGATGAGCACGTGATGAGACCAGCAGATGGCTGAGAGCAGAACCTTAGAATCGATGCTGGGGGACAGGCAGAGGGCGGATGCTTGGAGCAGACAGGGAAGAGAGACGAGAATCACAAGTGATGTCACAACGACAAAGGAAATAAGATCAAGGTGGTCAAAAATGTCGAGGAAGCAAAACAGTCCAGAAAGAAAAGACCTGAAATACTGATAGGGCAGTTGGTTTGGCAACCTCAGGTGACCTTTATCCAAGTGTTTACTAGGTGTTTACTAGGCAGAAGTCAGAGCACACTCACCTGAGGTGTGAACAGGAAGTGCTAAAACAGAGCAAGGGAGAGAACTGTTTACAGTCAAGGGAAATCAACAATTTGAGATCTCCACTTATGGTTTATCTTTTATAATTCATTACTGGTGTGGCGGTTAATTTTATGTGTCAACTTGGCTGGGCCACCAGCTGGACCAATAATCTTTGCCGAAAGACTATTGTGGATGTTTCTATGAAGGTGTGCTTTTGGATGAGATTACCACTGAATGTGGCAGACTCTGAGTAAAGCAGATTATCCTCCCTAATGTTAGGTGAGGCTCATCCAATCAGCTGAAGGTCTTAAAAAAAACAAAGACTGACCTCTATGAGAAAGAATTCTACCAGCAGACTGCCTTTAGACTCCAACTATACTACTTCCTTAAATTTCCAGCCTGCCAGCCTACCCTGCAGATTTTAGACTTACAAAGCCTCCACCGTTGTGTGTCATTTCCTTAAAATATCTATCTATCTATCTATCTATCTATCTATGTACCTATCTATCTATCCATCCATCCATCCATTTATCCTCCTGGTTCTGGTTCTGTGGAGAATTCTGACTAATACAGATTTTGGTACCAAGAATGGTTCTAGAAGAAGAGAATCTTAAGGATGAGTTTTCTGAATTGGTTCTGGGGTTTCTGGAACTGGCTCTCCACTCTGATGAGACTTAAAGACACTAATGACTATTTCCAGTAGTAAAGAGAGCACTGATAGCCATGGCACAATGTGGCCACAGAGATATGCAAAGCATCACCAGTGAATACGCCTAATCAAACACTTACAAAAGGCAAGGTTCTGGATGACCATGTATATAACACCTTTGAACATTTTTGTCAAATTAATGAGGATAATGATATTGGTTAATTGCTCCTAAAGTCACTAGACAAAGTGGGGAAAGGATGAGCTCAAGGATTCAAATTCCCAGTTCAAGTGCTCATAAATGACCAGAAAACTTCTATGTCTACCCTGAAAGGGACCCTTATCTCCTACAGCCACAGGGCTGAGACTGCTAAAAATCAAATCCAGAATTTCATCCTGAGATTGGCTGAATTAACAAAGCAATTTGAATCCCCAACTTCACAGGTGTCTACTGCTAAAGTGAGGGCACTGACTGAGGAGTGGGGACCCTGTGGGAAGACCCTGATAAAGCTGGGGACATTGAACCCCAAAATATCAGAGTCTTCTCTGCCAGTAGAAGCAGACCCCAGCCTGAGATTAACCCTGCTTGGCTGGAGGAAACCTTAATGGCCTCCCCTGAGGCAGCTGCCTTGAAAGACACTGCTGATTGTCTGGACCACCCATCCCACTCTTTGATTCTAGACTTATCACTAGACTCAAGTCATAGAAGGCCCCTCCAGGTACAAAGTGTGACCCATGAGGAGATGCACTACACTCCAAAACAAATACTTGATTTTTCTAATTCACACAGACAGAAATCAGGGAATATGTGTGGAATGGATACTAAGCATGTGGGATAATTGTGGAAGGAACATCAAGTTGAATCAGGCCAAATAGATCGATAAGAGCCCATTAAATAGATATTCTGCATTTAATGCCGCAACTCAGGGCGTTAGAAAGAGCTCTAACAGTTTGTTTTGGTTCCTTGGCTAAAGCGTGGACCCAAAGTGGTCCACAGTAAATGAACTTGGAATGCCAGACCCTCCTTGGCTTAATGTAGAGGAAAGGATTTTTTTTTAATTAATTACTTTATTTATTTATTTTGGCTGCATTGGGTTTTTGCTGCTGCGTGCAGGCTTTCTCTAGTTGTGGCGAGCGGTGGCTACTCTTCATTGCACTGAGTGGGCTTTCATCGCGGTGGCTTCTCTTGTTGTGGAGCACGGGCTCTAGGCATGCAGGCGTCAGTAGTTGTGGCACGTGGCGTCAGTAGTTGTGGCACGCGGGCTCAGTAGTTGTGGCTCGAGGGCTCTAGAGCACAGGCTCAGTAGATGTAGTGCACGGGCTTAGTTGCTCCACGGCATGAGGGATCTTCCCAGACCAGGGCTCAAACCCATGTCCCCTGCACTGGCAGGCGAATTCCCAACTATTGCGCCACCAGGGAAGTCCCTAGGGGAAGGGATTTAATGAAGGTTCAGGGAGATTGGAAAGTTAGAGTAGATTTGTCATTTAAGACACAATCATCCACCCTGGGAAGGTCCAGAAGACATGCCTGTCAGCACAACTATGAGAAATAAATTTGTGACAGGAGCCCCAGCATCTTTGAAGAGCCCTGGGACCACTCTTCTCTGTAAGCCAGAACTTACAGAGGGAATTGTTAACACTGATGTGATGCTTCCTAAATGCAGTGGAAGGAACTGGATCCTGGAGTGTCAGGGGAAGTGGCAGCACTCAGCTGTCAAAGGCAAGGCAAGTAGAGTTACCATAAGGGACAACAGAGGGAAAGCAGCAACCAGAATAGTCTGACTCACAGGGACATGCAACGTTGGTCAGTTGATCATAGTGCTCCTGGAAATGATATAGATGGGCAGCCAACTAAATTCTTACTTGATCTATGTAAGCAGAAAAGTTCTAGGTCACGTGAACAAAAGTCTAACTTGAATCATACAAACAAAAAGTCACATCTCCTCCATCAATTCCCAGACTTGCGCCAGTTTACAGATCTAGAACCCCTTGAATAAAGAGGCCGAGTCCGAACTAGCATAAATTAAGAAAGGAGATTAAAGGTGATTAAGTGGCAAGCCATTAGCTTTATGGATTAGATGTGTTTCAGAAGGTAGAATTTTTCAGATTTCAGAAAATTAATACAATGCATATACTATATATTATATAACAGCCCCAGCCGGGTATAGGGCAGCATCCCATAAACAAACACATGAGTATTTCTGTATTGAAACATATAATTAGTCTTACCAAGTGGATCACGATTGAAAATAGTTTCTCATTAGTTCAGGTCAAATTTTGCAGCCAAAAGAGTTTGTACTGGGACTTCCCTGGTGACACTGTGGTTAAGAATCCGCCTGCCAATGCAAGGGATACAGGTTCGAGCCCTGGTCCGGGAAGATCCCACATGCCACGGAGCAACTAAGCCCACTCGCCACAACTAGAAAAAGCCTGTGTGCAGCAACGAAGACCCAATGCAGCCAAAAATAAATAAATTTAAAAAAAAAGAGTTTGTATCAAATTTAGGAAAAAAGTTTAGAGCTTTTGAGATTTTGGAATTGCTGGTAAGAGACTGTGGACCTATAATTTGAAATGAGAATGAGAAATTGCCCCTCAGCATTTTCTGTTCTGAAATCCATATACAAATCAGCATCACCTCTGCTTATTATTGAAATATTTTCTAATTTCTCTCATGTATAAAGTTCAGCAAGCCTTACTGGGGTTCTTCTATACTTGCAGTCCCGGGGGGTGGGGGTGGGGGGGAGGGAGGAATTAAATTCCAAACAGCTGAAAGTGATCAAGACTGAAAGTCCCTACTAGTTAAGAGACAAGGGCTGGAACTTCTGCTCAAGGTAGGCAGCAAGGCAGCAGGGCTACAGAACCTCTTCCAATGGGGTGGAGGGGCCAGGGAAAGGCGCCTGTGAGAAGCCTCTGGCTTGAACACCCTGAGCCTGTCTGGACATCCTGTAGGGCAAGCCTGCCAGGAGTCTAACTGCAGAAGGATCTGCACAGCCTCCAGGGAGAACTCAGCCCGAGTGAAGCGGGAATGTTCAGCGGCTTGTCAACACGTAGTGCCTCCTGATGAAGGGCAAGGGACCTTTCTGAGCCTCGGATGGTGTCAGACACTTGGATAAATGGATTCATGCTGTGTCCTCGCCAGAGGGAGCAGTATCAGAGTGAGAAACTGCAAGAACCACACCCTTAACAATCCCTGAAGAGCAGTCAGAGCAGGACTTTGCATCATCAGTGAGGAGGGCTTCAACACGCAGCCTCATCCCTCTAGGGTGGAGCCAGCACCATCAAGGCATGGGGTTCTCAGCACAAACATGACCACAGAGACGAGGACATCGGTGGATGCCCCGGGACAGTTAAAAGACTCTTTGCAAACCTTTAAGACATCCTGGAAGCCTCCGAAAAAGTGGTTAGAAACTTTGAAGGAGAAATTCTATAATAATGCAGAGTGGTTTGCAAATATATGCTTTGGAGGGTTGAGTCCCAACTCTACCATATGTTAGCTATGTGATTTTGCACAGGTTACACAACCTGTCTGATTCTTAGTCTCCTCATCTGTAAAATTAATAAAAATAATAATTATCACACAGAGTTGTAAGGGGATGAGATAATGGATATAAATTGATGAGCAAAGGCCTGGCACATGGTACACACTCAATAAATGAGGGCAGAACAAAAGAAATAACATGAACCTAGCTTTACACCCAAACTTCTAAGTCATACCTGGCTGAAAAGAAAAAGATACACATAAAGATAAATATAAATATATATATATATATATATATATATATATATATAATCTGTATCTATATCTAGACGGATAGATAAAAGGTGAATTAATTAATTCAAAACTTCTCCCTCACCACTCACTCACTTTCTCTCTGCCCTTCTTACCATTTAGGAGATTTCAAATATTTGCATTTTAACACATTTTTCTCTTAGGAAGCTGAGTCCTTTGCTTATGTTTCCTAGCAACACCCTTCAGAGGAAGGTAAATAGCAATTATGACCTGGACGTGAGTAACTGTAGGAAACTGTCTGGCACAGGGTCATATAAGTTCTTACTGAAGCTTAGTCTACAATATAGCACCTTCATCTCTTAAAGTGTTATCTGGAAGAAGCACAGGAGTACGTTAAACTTACATAACTGCACACTGGGTTCTTTAATGTTTGGAGAGAAAAGAAGACATTTCTTAATTCTGATAAAAGCATTTTTAGAATGGTTTTAAATTGCACATAACGAACCCCCAGATCCCAAAGTAGAATATCTGCGTCTCAGTATAGAAAATGTTCATTGCAAATTCATTGACATTTGCTCAGTTGGTTACAGCACAGTACTAACAAACTCAAGTCAGGGATTTCATTCTAAGGGGCAATCTTATCTATAATAATAAATAACTCAGGCTCGACAAAGACATACAGCATCTCTAAAGACATACAGCATCTCTAACACCAATTAGTTAAACCTAAGAACTGGGTACAACGCATCACAGTTGTTAAAAAACTATTCAAGCCACAGGCCCTGACAGTAGATCAAAGGTATGACAAAGGATCACAATTTCTAAAGAGACTTTGAGTTTGGAAGGGAAAAAAAAAAAGAAAAGAATAAATCACTGAAGAAGAATTTATCAATGAAATTATCCTTTTCATAAAGACCTAATGGGACCAAGGGAAAATTATAAGTGAATAAAAAATTACAGCAGCCCACATGCATTCAAAAAGATAATAAATAAATAAAGAGGTTTAAGGGCAAAGATATAAAGATCCCAGGAGACAATTGCAATTTCTCAATTCAGGCACTACAAATGGTCACAAAGCCAACTGACCTCTGCCTTCTTAGCAGCCAAAATTCCAATGACTTTGGTCTAGACTCTAGGGCATTGCTAATGTCAAGCACTTGGCAAAGAGTGGAAAAGGAAGAAAGGACTATCACTCAAGATATACGAAGCCTTCATATCTCACCAGCCTTAGGGATCGAGACCCAGAGCCATCTGATACTTGAGACCTCAGGCAATGCTTTTAGTTCTTCTAATAATTAAATTTCCTTTGATGGAGGCTAAAGACCAAACTAACCTATAATGAGTTCCATGTCAAAGCAAACCATTTATTCTCTTTTTTTAAATGACACCAATGGTCTTAGCAAGATTAAAATCTTTGCAAGGTTTAGGTACACGTGAGATGCATGTCCTACACAAAGAATCCAAATTCTCAGATAAAGATACGATTCAATAAAAACACAACTGGGCTCCAGTTAAAAGATTCTAATCATCCAGGAGAAACGTGACTGTGGCTGCACTAAATCAGCCTCAGTGGTGATAGAAAGGAATGTGAGAAATATTTAGCAGGTAGACCAGCATTAACTAGGTGGAGGGGAGGCAGCAATATTTCTGAAAAACTGTGTATAGTATGTTTCTCCCAATTAAATCACATTTTAAACTCAGTAGGAAAGAGCAACCATTAATGAAATCCCACAATGGATCCTTTGTAAGTTAAAAAAACATCTATTTTGTAATGCCAGTAGTATTTCCTCTCCCTCTTTTCTTTTTTTTTTTACTGCAACCTTTCACAATAGGTGAATAGCTTAAATGTGGTGACTGTCAGGAATTTAAACTGTCCTTTGGTGTTCATTATTTTATTTGAATAGTCTGTCGCCTCCCACTAGAATCTAGGCTCCCTGCTGCATCCAAGGTACCTAAAACAGTGTCTCGCACCCAGTAGGTGTTCATTTGGTTGAATAAGTGAATAAAGACTTTGTGAAAACACAAATTTGCATTTTACATACTTTTCACATATATCTCTCTTTCACTTAGTAGTGTCTTTATTTCTTTTTTTTGGCAGCTTCTGAGCCTAGTGAATACCCTGGAGTTAGGGTAAAAATGAATGGTAGAATATTTAAAAAAAAAAACAAAACTAAGTTTTTGTTTTATTATCTCAACTAGTAAATAAGGAGTAAAAGGCTGTGGGAAGTGGTAATTAGATTAGTGGCCTTTCAACTACAGGGGTAGTACTTGAAGTCTACATTTGGTCAACAAGCATCAAAACATATGAAAGTTTTATTGATAAAACACTTAGATACTATAACAAACATGATAAAACAATTTTGGTATATAATAAATAGTAATTCCAAAACTATAGTAGTGCTTAAAGTGGTTGAAGAATGTTAATTCATTCCATACATTTCTGAAGAAATATGAAATAGCACTCAAAGAGTGAAAATTATCAGATAATGTATAAAAATCACACTTGGAAAAAATATTCCTTCTTTCAACAAACATTTCTTGGATACCTACTATGTGCCAGGCTAAAAATACCTACTATGTGCCAGGCTAAATCCTAACTACGTGTGGCAAACTACTAACAAACTGTTATCAAGACATGCCTACGCCTCCTTGCCATTTAATAAATATTTATCAGTATCTATCATATCCACTACGCTAAGCACTAGGGATACTTCTATAAACAAGACCAACACTATCTCTGTCCTGGATTCTAGTGGAGGAGAAAAGAGAAGAACCACCAAATAGTGAGGAATTACAATAAGGACATAAAGGGCTAAGAAATGATAACAGGGGATCCTGCTGGATAGGGTGGTTGGAGAAGGCCTCTCTGAGGAAGTGACATTTAAGCTAAGGCCTCACTGCTGAAAAGGAGATAGCTCTGGGCAGTTTTGGGGAAAGAGCACACCCGGCAGCAGGAAAAGCAAGTGTAAAGGACCCGGGGAGGGAATGAGTGTCTAAGAGCAGAAAGATGGCAGCATGGCTTGAATATAGTGAGCAAGGGGCACAAGTTGAAGTCAGAGAGGTGGGCAGAAACCAGATCACATAGACAACTATAGGTCATGGGGAGAAGTTGGGATGTCATTCAGAGTGCAACAGGAAGCCATTAAGAATTTTAAACGAGAGAGCAACATGATCTGATTTGCATTTTTATAAAGTCATTCTTGCAGTTGTGTGAAGAATGAACTAAAAAGGAGGCAAGAGGGGAAAATGGGGAGACCAGCTGGGAGGCTATCACAGTATCACAGGCAAGAAATGACAGTGATTTCGACTAAAATGCTAGGAGTGGACCACAGATAGAAAAAAAGTGGGTGAGAGAAATAAAAAAAGAAGTGGTTGATCCCTAGAAGTATTCTGGAGATGGGAGAACTGATTGGATGTGGGGAGTGAAGGATAGAGCATTATCAAGGGCGGATCCTAGGTTTCTGGGTTGAGCAGTTAGATGGATGGTGGTGCCATTTACTGAAATGGGTGATGCAAATTACTGAGATTTATTCTTCATATACTGTGTGTTCATTCCTACCTAAGGGTTACCAAAGACATTCCAACTGCCACATTCAGTGAATCCTTGAAGTATACACTCTCTCTTCATCTGACAGTTAAAACTTCTTCCTTAAAACTTCACTCTCTCTCAGTTTCCAAGACACCACACTCTTCTGATTCTTCATTTACTCAACGAGCCTCCTTGTCAGGTTCTGTATACCCCAAGACTCTGTCCTTGGCCTTCCGCTATTTCCTTCAATACACTCTTCCTTGCTGACCTCATCCAAGCAATCCATAGCTTTAACTACTACCCGCATAAAGCCTCGCAGCTCTCTATTTCCTACCAGAACTTTCTCCTCACCTCTAAAACTATCTACCCAAATGTCCCATTTCTACTGAGACATATCAGCAGCATCTTAAACTCAACATATCCAAGAGTAATTTTACCATCCTCTTCTTCCAACACTCCTTTCCCCTCATCCATAATCTTCATCTGTGAAAAGCCCTACTTTCCAAAACTATGCCCAGCTTTCCAAGCTCAAAACCTTAGGATCATCTTACACTCCGCTCTTTCAAGTCCACATCAAACTGATTTCCAAGCCCCACCAAATCTACTTTCTAACAAGCTCATGGATATGACCTCTCTTCCTATCCCACTGCTTTAATTCGGGTCTTCAATCCTCCTCCTCTGGATTGTTACAATAACCCTCTGGTTTCTTCTGCCTCACACCACTCTATCCCACACTTCACATCTCGATAGACACAGAAATCCTTCACAGGCTCCCCACAGCCCTTAGGATAAAATTCAGCCTTATGAATGGCAAACAAGGTCCTTTAGGAGTTAGTGCCTCTGGCTGGCTCTCCTGCCTCAATTCCCACCATCTCTCCTATACACACTCCCACCTCTCACGACACTGACCTACCAACAGGTTCATTCATGACTCTGCCTATACTGTTTCCTCCCAACACCTACTTAGCTTAAGCATCCCTTTCTCTAGCAGCCTGAACTTCGGTCTGAGATGATGACTCTCCTTAGTGCTCTCACAGCAAACCATTAATGAAAGACTTCTCATATTGTTTATCACACTTTGTTTCTCCCACTGAACTATAAATTATGTGAGGCCAGGGACTGTCCTTCCTAGAATACTTTTGGTGCTTAATACTTAAAAAATGCTTAGTAAATGTTTGCCGAATAACTGTATCTAGATCAAACTTGAGAAGACTTTCTGTCAAACATGAACTGCTATGTACAGTTATTCATGACAAGAAAAGGTAGCTTGAAAGAAGAAACACTCGATAGTTTTCTAAAATTAACCAATAACATCAGCTGCTGACTTTCACGTATCAGCATTCAACTTTCATCACGGAAGAGTTACGTATGTCCAAGGTGTGTATAGATGTAATTCTGATGATCTTTTTGTATTAGTATCCATTAATATTCAGTTTTTCAGTTCTGCTACTTTTTAATACCTTGAGTTTAATTAAGATTACTCTGACTGCTTTTGTCCTCAGTAAAGATGGGTGTCTGCCTCTCATGCATAATAATTCTGTGTGAACACACAAGATTTCTGATACACCTTAGTTTTAAGCTATTTTCTACTTCTTCACTTAAAATATGAATATTACCACCATCACCACCACCACCAAAACACCCCCATGCTTTTAACCCTTTTTTTCCCCCTCAGTAGAGACATTTATACAGAATGGATTGTCCTATATATACAAAGTATATATTCATCTATCAACCTCCAGAGGGTGGGGGGACTTTTACGTTTATACTTTACAGCTCCTGGAATCATTCATTAAATGGTATTTTTCCTGGCTCCAAAGATTACATTAAGAACTTTTCCATGAAAGTAATTACTGAGTATACTCATGTTCAGATACTGTCATGCAACTGACATTTTGCAAAACAAAAGAAATGAACAAGTCTCCGTGGTTTTTTAGGAGTTGGCTCTCTTTATAACCATTACTTAACCACATTCTGAGACGGCAACAAGTACTCTGCTTTGAACAACACACACAAAAAAAGTCCTGTGGCAGACACCACTGCAGATGCCCGTAAAACAACTCATCCAATTCAATAAATGCAGCCTGAGGTTTACTTTATGTCTCACTCATTAAATCTGGCAAGGAAAAAAACGTGATTTTTTTTTTAAAGAAAAATGAGCCTTTTAATGTCGTATGTCTTGTCAAACTACGGTGACTATGACTGTAATTATTATGGATTGGACCAAACTCTTTTAAGCCAGGTCACTCCAGTGGTATTCCCAGCTCTTTGCATCCTAACACAGAAGTAATGTAAATTTCTTCCTGGTGTCTGCAGACGACAGAGATGAGACAAATGAGACTCCGGGACCCTTCTATCTCAGAGGCTTAAAAAATGGGCTGGAGAGCACTGGAAATGGAACTCACAAGGTAAAACAAAAACAGTCGCTTAAAAGGGAAACAATCAACAAAGGCCCTACAAATGAAAACCCTGCAACCTCCCGCCACCTCCCAAAGGTGGAGAACGCCAGAAGCCCGGGTTCCTGAACCGGAATCCCAAGCGGGCCTGGGCGACCCAGAGTCGCCCGGCGGAGACGGTGGGCGACTCAGCGAGGACGCAATGCGGCCTCCCGCCGGGCCCGCTCCCCAGACAGCCCCCCAGGAATGAGCAAGGTAGGGAGTTCTCCCCGCCTCCTCCACACGCAGGGATCCAGGAAGAAGAAAGAGGCTCCGCGCCTCTCCAGCCCGTCGCGGGGCCCGCCGGCTCCGTTCCCCGGGCCCCAGGGCGTGCAGGCCGCGCCCCCTCCCCACCTCGGCGCCCCGCGCGCGCAGGGCCCGCCACCTGGCCCCGCCGCCCCCGCCATCCCGGCTTTACTCACAGAGCCCGAGCGCCACAGCAAGCACCGACCACAGCCAGCGCCTGCGGTCTGGGGATGCAATCAGTGTTCCGGCCCCGGCGGGCGCTGCCATCGTCCTCCGGCCGCAGCCGCCGCGGCTCTGGGCCCCGGTCCCCACTGCGGTTAGCTCGGCTCCGGCCCGGGGGCTCCGGACTCGCCGCCGCCCGCGTCTGCTAGCACCTCCACGCCGAGATCCCCGCTCGCGGCCCCAGCCGCTGCCAGCCAGCCCTCCGCCCAGACCTCGGCCCCGCGCCGGCCCCAGCTCTCCGCTCATTGGCCTGCCCCGCGCACTTTGAAGGACTCGATTGGAAGGCACCGACTGTCCATCACTCCCTCTCTCCAGGCGGGGCCCCGCCTTTTCGGTCCCACCCAGGCTCCTTATGCAGGCGCTGGAGGTCCCCGGCTGTCCGAGGCGACCGCCGCCAAGCCCTCTGCCTGCCTGCCTGCCTGCGTGGCTGTCCGCTGGTCTGTCCTGGCCCGCCTGCCCCCGCTGCCAGTTTCTCCTCTGCCTCTCTAAGGGTCCAATCCTCCAGACCTATTCATTGTGTGTCTTCGCCTGTTTCAGCTTTTCCCGGTTTCTCTGAGCCTCACCTAAAGGAAAAGAAGCAGTTCGTTTACGAAATTAAAAAAAAAAAAAAAAAAAAAGAACGAGGGCTACGATGGGGAGAGACTTCTGATTCAGTCGTTCAGATAGAACACATCTCTCCCCTTGCCCTGTCTCCAAGGCCTGTCCTTTGCCTGGATCAGATAATTTATGTGTGCATATTGAGAAATCTACTAGCTTAAAAAGAAGTCTCCATCTTGTCTGAATCTCCTCTTAGGAGACCCCTGTTTTGGCTTAAGAAGGGTTGGGAACGGGGAACTCTTTCCTACTACCTGGAGCACAAGTGAATGGGGTTTTGTTTGTTTTGCTTTTGTAAACAAAATATCCCTCGATTTGTCAATAAAAATTGTCAAGTTCCCCACCCAGACTCTGAAGTGCTGTTCTGAGCCGGCTCCACTTGGCTACCTTGGCCCAGAGCGGTGTCTGCCACTTACTGATTGCCCAATAAATTCTGGAAAGTGTTTGGAAGAGTCCTTATGAGAACAGCCCACAAAAGGGAGAAACGGAAGGACAGGAGCACAAGAAAAATGAGGGGGAAGGAAGAAAAGGAAAAAATCCAGATGGGAGGCCAATAGTGTGAGAGAAGGAAACAAGTATTAGACAATTAGGATGAGAGTGGGAGAAGAGCATGGTGAGAGCACCCAAATGCAGCCCCTCATTTCAGGGTTTTGTCTCAAGTCAACCTTATGAACACCCTTCCTGATATTTTAGCTATTTTAGCTTGCTACCCTTATAGTTCAGCAAACTCATAATAATGACTTTAGCACTAGTGAGGGAAAACTAAAAAGAAAAAGACAGAACCATTTCACCCTATTTCTCTCTCAGCAAGATCCTCATGAAGTGTTTCTGGAATGTCATAGGTTGGAAAGAATACAAATGCATTAAGTGAGCAATTACTATGTGCTGTAGATGTAGAATACCTAGACTTTACTCTCAAGAAGCACAGAGTCTACCAGTCAGTGTAGCAAGCATGTACTGAACTAAATTTTTTTCAATGCTTGAAGAGAAGGTCGAATAAAGGAGAAACCATAAGGCCAACGGGGCAGTGGTTCTCAAAGACACGTTACGTTAAACGTTTCTCCACTGACTGTGATGTACCTCAATACAGCTACCTCCCTCTTGTGAGAACCACTGGCCTGTGAGGTGTCTGGAAAAGATGCACAGAGGATGTAGCATTTGAGGTGGATTTTAAAGGCTGAATAAATTTTCACCAGACAGAAACAGGAAAAGCAAACTCAGAAACAAGAAAGCAGTATCAGGTGCAAGGAATAGTGGGTTAATCCTGTGTGGTTTGGAACTTCAGGGGGAGTGAGTGAAAGAGGGGAAAGAGAATGCTGGAAAAGTAGGCTGTGGTCATATTTTGAAGAGCCTGGAGTTGTCTTTATCGTATAGGCAGTGGGGAGTGATGAGAGGGAAGTGACAAGTTCAGATCTGTGTTTTAAAAGGATGACTCCTGCAACAGACAAGACAAGAGTGAAGAGAGCATGAGATAAGGTGTTGGCAGTGATGGTGGAGAGGAAGATGAGGCCTGGAGAAACATTTCACAAAAGGAATGACAAGACTGGGTATAAATTAGATGGGAAGTCTAATCAAAGAGAGATGTGACCTCCAATTTCTAGCCAGAGTGGTGAATGATGCTACCAGTTAACTAAGACTAAAAACCCAGGAAGAGAACCTGGTCTGTGAGGAAAGCTAATGAGCTGGGCCTTGAACACAGCTGAAAGAGCTGAGAACACCCCGGTCAATCAGAAGGCAGTTAGATATCTAGGTCTGGAGCCCAAGGAAGCAACAGAGGGCTACCGTGAAACTGGAGCCTGCTGGGGCAGCAAAGTGTTTCCATGATAAACAATATCAGACCATCAGTAGATACTTAATAAATATTTGTTGAATGAATAGAAGAATGAATGTTTATTGAATTAATCTAGAGAAGTTACAAAGAAAAACAAAATCGTGAGGTTGTTTTAGCCATAGGCCTTGTATTGTAGTTTCTGATTCTTCTGTAGAGATAGTAAAAGGAAAACAAACAAACAAACAAAAGCTTTGGATTTCAATCACTATTGTGAGCCTGAAGGTCTCACTCAACAAACCTCCTCTTCAGATACCTCCTTCTTCCTCCTGGAAACTCCTCTTTTCAGCTCAATCAGTCCAGGCATACAGTCAGAATCAACTGAAGACTTTCCATCAGGTGAGAAAAGTCATTTTTAATGGGCTGCCTTGCCTCTGAAAAGAATGGGCTCCTTGGGGAGAATTTTCCCCACAGAGTCAGTAAGAAGGAAAATCATGTGCAGAGTCTTGTCTGATACTAGTTACCTGTGTGCAGATCCATTGGCCTCAAAGACTTCCCGCTCCACGCACTGCACAATAAATGCACTAATAAGGAGGGGGTTGCCTTGGGAACATCTCAAGGCGTTAAGTCTTCTCTTAATAGAGATCAGATAAGGGGCACCCAGGAGCAACTATTGATGGCAAATATGTATGGACAGAATTTTCTAGAGCTGGAATTAATGGGAGAAGTAGGAAGAGGGTGTCAGGCACCAAAATTTCCAACATCTCTGTGACTGTAGTAGAATTCTCTTCCACCCCCTGTATTCTCACTGGCATTCTCTCCCTCCTTGTTTTTTTAAGATCTGTTGCCAGAAGAAAATGGAATGCTGTGATCTGTGGGTGGTGATAGCAAGCCATTCCAGGATGACTGAGATTTGATGAATGTCAGATAGAGTCAAAGATGAATCCCAGGCCACACTGAGAAAGATTTACCTGGCACTAAATCAGTTTCATTAACATTTCTACAGAGAGAATGTCTCAATCCAGGAAAGGGGTTGCATTTTTCTAGGAACTTTTTGAAAATCTGAAAATTCGAGTGTCCCTGGGCACCAAATTGGGGGAACACGGGTAATGGGGTCTTTAGGGTTCATTGTATAGAAGGATATGTCACCAGGCTTCTTCATTTACTGTGGCTGGAATAAAATATTCTTCAAGGTCCTCTGTCTCCCTGTGCCTTGCTGCCACCTATGTACTACTTCTGCTTCACCCAAGAGGGGAGAATGTACACTGGAGAGAGAGCACAGACATTCCTCTCACCAGGATAGAGACATTTCTCACTGTGAGTTGGGCAATTGATATCCTGAGTTTCGTTACCGTCAGTTTCCTCTTCCTGTATCATGGTTGGGAGGGCAAATGTGATACTCTAGTGGCACCTGCAGAGTAAAAGACAAACCCTTTCAATCACTAGAGAGAAGTAGAAGAAAAAAAAAAAGCCCTAAAATGATAATAACTGTAGTAAATTCAGCAGGAAAGGTAAGCATAGAGACAGACCTCTTGGTAACTGTAGAGATGGAGGTTTCCAGAAAACTGAAGTGGTTACATTATTTTACCTAATGAGTTATATTTTGTAGTTTCCTCATTCTTGGGAGAAATAGAAATTTCTTAAGTGTCCAGGGCACATTTTTTTCCAGTTAGGTTCTGATGAATAAACTCTGCTGGCATCTAGAACTAACGAACATCTTAAAAGGTATTCTTATTCTCCTTGCCTTGGGCCCTAAGGAGGACTGAAGACTCAAGTTAGGACAGTTTCCAATAAAACAAAGGGTGGGGACTGAACGTTAGAGCTCCAGAACTGCAATTTACTCGTGTCAAACCATAAGAAGAAAGTTGACGACTCAGAGTCTGGCACATAGCGCTTCTAAATGTTTGTTGAACGAATGAGCAATCAGATGAATGAATAAACTGGAGAATGAATGTTATATAACATAAAATAAACAAATAGGCCTGTTCAGGATAGTCACCCTGTCTACTTGTAGTTTCCTATCTGGTTAGTTATTTGCTAAAGTTGCAATTCACAATTAGTGATTGTCCAAATACCAAAATTTGTATTTTTAAGGGATTTGGAACAAATTGGTGGTCATTCAGAAATTATTCACTGAGCACCAGTTTTGCCAGCATAAGCCTCAATACTAAGTATTTAATAATTCAAAATATAGTAAAGAAGCCATGCGTTAAAGATATTGGGACAATTGGGCACCAATTATATAACAATTGGTTGTCAATTATATAGTAGAATTCAGTGTTGCTGTTAGTGTTGGTGTCTTGTCCTCTAATAAATAATGATTAGAGGAGACAAGACTGCAACCCAATTATATACCACATAAAATTGGTTTTAATATGTTAAAGGATCTTTTTCTGAGAAGGTCAGAGTTTGGGATTTATGGAAAAGAGAGGGAAAGACAGATTTTCCAGCTGAAGAAAACAGTTTGAGTAAAAACACAGTGATGGTAATTTGCAAGGCTGGAAAGGTGGTGCTTTGAACACTAGGATGAAAGGTGTAGGCAAGAAACGGACAATTTTACTATTATTGGAAAGAGCAACATCCTGAACGCAGCAAGGGAGAGAATCTGGAATCCGCCTGCCACAGGGATACTGCCACACACTCACTGCAATTTATCAGCCATGAATATAAATGGAATTATAAATATGCCACTGGTAGTGACACCGTTGTTTTCTTCTCTGTCATTGATTTTCAAAGATCAAGAGAGAAAAGAAAGAAAATCGAAAACACAAGAACGCGAAACAGCTGAAGGATATAAACGTATTACCCAGATAACCACTTGGGGGCGCGGGACTAAGTAGTTCCTCCTTTTATGATGACGGGAAGAATTAAAATACGACGGCTCGTTGGTCTAGGGGTATGATTCTCGCTTAGGGTGCGAGAGGTCCCGGGTTCAAATCCCGGACGAGCCCTCTTTTTCCTTTCTTCATGAATTAATCGTTTCTAAAGAAATTAATTTTAGAATAGATCCATAAATGTAATAAATACATGTTGGTGGAAAATACAAAATTGAGACTTTTTGAACTTAGAGCACACTTTACGTTCAAATACCATTAAAAGACGTAACATGAAGACGTATAAAGTTTGCTAACCATGTAATACTTTGAAAACGCTTGTCCCCATTCCTGCCAGTTTCGGAGTCGAGCGCGTGTGATAGGAACTGAGTTCCGATCTCGGTTGCCTACAGGTGCGGTTTAAACTCGAGGAGGACAGCGCACCCCATCACCCTGGTCCCGCTAATCCACGGCGCCCCCTGCTCACGTTTGGAGTGTTCGAGGGGTGCCCAGGAGTCCGCATGAGGCGTGTCTCTTTTCCAAGTACGTGTGTTTTAAATGGTACAAGCATTTTCATACCTTGCCCTCAGACGTACAAAGACCACATATTGAACGAATTTATCTCATCCAATCCTTTACTTCCTAAAACGAAGACGATCAAGATTCGAGCTCATGGGAGCGGACTAGTTTCATTTCAGCCTCTAAATGAGCCGTGTGAGAAAAAGAAACTGTTTTTTAAATTTTAGGCGTAGACAGAAAAAGCCTGGGCTCGTCCGGGATTTGAACCCGGGACCTCTCGCACCCGAAGCGAGAATCATACCCCTAGACCAACGAGCCGCTCTCCGCAAAAACGCTCCCAGCGCCTCTCTTCAGCCTTACCTCGCCTCTGGCCGCACTGCCTGAGTGACCCCAGCCGGTGACCCTTCTTTTACTCCCCAGGTCTCTGGTGGAAAACCCTCCTCGCCACCCGAAGAAGAACCAGGAAGGGACGTGCACTTTGCCCAGCGGGGCCTATGGTATCATCCAGCGCCCGGGCTCTGCGCCTCGGCCTGCGGCCGTCCGCACTCGATCCGGGAAGCCGCCTCCCCAGAGCCAGGATGGCCCCTGCAGCGCGGTGGCTGCCGGGCGCTGGGAGCCCGAGCTAGGAGGGCGCGGGCAGGGCCCCTCGGACATACGGGACGCCGCCGGGTGCCCGCCGCCGTGTCTCCACGCCGCCAGTTTTGCTCCTTGCGGGGAGCTCCCGCCGCTCTCCACTCAGACCATCCTCAGAGCACCTGGCTGTGTGCCGCGTGCCCCACCCCCGTCCCCATCCCAATCCCCTGTGCTGCAGCGGGACGACGCTCGCGGGTGGGCGGGGCGGGAAATAGCGCGGAGGAGCGGGCGAGAGATGGGAAGGGATACACCTTATCCCTGGGAGAGAGTGATGGGGCGAAGAATTTGCAAAGCAGAGAGTATTAACAGCTAACTTATTTCGAACGTTCATTTTGAGATCCTGCACTCTTTTAGGCATTTTACATGTACTGAACTGACTGCATATTTGTAACAATTTTCCCTTAGTTACTACTGTTACCCTCATTTTGCAGTGAGATAACAGGCCACACGGCGGCGAGGAAGTGGTAGCGCAGGCACAGGAACTACCGAGGTCGTGGAAGGTGGGGTTAATAGCGAGGGCCGTGAAAGGGGCTGGGGAGCAAGGGGGCAGAGTTGGGTGCCTTGGTAGCTTAGAGGAGTGGAAAAGGCTGTGGTAGTGGGCAGGACCTTCGCTCTGGCGCCACCCCACCTCCATCACCTACTGTAATAGGGAAGAACAAATCTGACTCACTGGATCTGTTTCTTTTACTTTAACCTTTGTATTCTATTGCTTTTGTTACAAGTTAATTACTAAAGGGCTGTTGCCTGTAGCTTAAAGTACACATGATGGCCCATCTCTGGTAACCCTGCCTCCCATGCGTGAAAGTTAAGCTAAAACACATTTGTTTAAGCTCACAGGAAACATCCTGACCAGGCCCACCTGTGAATGGCTGCAAGAAAGAAGGAAGTAACGCATCCGTTCCAGAGTCTGGCCAGAGCCAGGAAATGTTTGCTATAACTTCTCTCCCTCTCTGTCTCTGTCTCTTTTTAAACTTTACCTCTTATATGTTCTGGTATAATGCTATAAGTCATAATTCTAGTTATTAGTTTAAAATGTATATCTCAGAAAAAAGTAAATTTCCTTGTCAATTGCATTATGATGAACTTTCATCAAGTCTTTAACCATGGTCATTTTTAAGTCTTTCGTCATTTACAGACAGTTCTGGGTGTACTCTGATGCTTTTGCAAATATATTCCTATAAAAGGGTTTCATCTTCAAGGAATTCATGGAAAAGACTCTGACAAGTACAGGTTTCTGGTAACTGACTATACTGCTGAACTGAATGAATACGCATTTTCAGAATTCTAATGGAAAACTGATGAATTCATAAAAGTGCTAACAAAAGATCAAGATAAAAAATTAATTACATGGGACTGAGTGAACTGATGAGGATGATTATAATTTTTGTGACTTTCTGTTTGAATAAAAAAAGAAAAAATCCCACAAGGACTCAGAGGCAAAAAATATACAAATCAATGTTCACTGCAAAGTAAAGGAGCTGTTACAGTGGAGGATTACTGGACTGAATGTCAATATTATGACATAGTATGAGTGTGTTTCGTGTTTGGTAATTGCAATCATTGTTGCTTTTGTTGTGGTCACCCATTTAAAAACAAAAACAAAAAACTTTACCTCCTCACTTCCCCCTCTTTGTTCTATAAAAGAAACAATCGTCCAAACCTGGGCAAGATGATTCTTTGGGACACGAGTTCACCATCTTTTCAGTCTGCTGGGTTTCCAAATAAAGTTGCTATTCCTTGCCTCAGCAACTCTCCTCTTGACTTCTTGCCCTGTGGAGGAGTGAGCAGTACCAGCTTGGACTCCTTAACACAACCCCCGCCACTTCTGCAGCATAGTTTGAGCCCATCCTAAAGCCCTTAACCCCAGTGGACCAGGAGTGCAGGGTCTTAAGCTAGTCTTGCCTGCTTTTGGCCTGCACTCCCCTCTCCCTCCCCAACACCCTTGAGTTGGTTGTTGGGTTTCAGAGGCTTCTCATTTCTGAAGCCCTCTTCCATCCTTAAGGTACCATGAATTTGGGGGTCACTGGAATACTTTCCTTCAAACCCTGGTCAGACTGTTCTCTGAGGGTCCAGGTGGTGTTTCTGTCCTCTCACCCTTTGACTGAAAGCTCTCCATTTGCACCAGCTTCTCTGCTCATCCCCTGATCCCTTCCTTCCTCCTGATGCCAGTGGGCTCTGGGGGTGCCACTGAATATAGAAAGTCAGGACCAGAGCTCACACCCTTGGGGAGTGTGACAGGGGAAATACAAGTGAAAACACTTCAAAACAAAGAGTTAAAGCTGGAAAACTTTTCTATAACCCATTCTGGCCATGTAGAGATATCCCAGAGCCATGCTGCTCCCTGGAGTAGAAGGACATGTGTAGGGTGGGCCGCTTTGTCTAAGCCTTCCATTTGCTTTGATAGTATGTAAATTTTTTAAAATAAAATTATTTACTTATTTGGCTGCATTGGGTCTTCGTTTCTGTGCGCATTGTGGTGTGTGGGCTTCTCATTGTGGTGGCTTCTCTGTTGCGGAGCACAGGCTCTAGGCATGTGGGCTGCAGTAGTTGTGGCTCACGGGCTTAGGGCTCCAACCCGTGTCCCCCCAATCGGCAGGTGGATTCTTAACCACTGCACCACCAGGGAAGTCTCAGTATGTAAACATTTTATTGACACCCTCTTCCTGTCTGAGATCACTTTTCTTCTTCCTGCTGAGCTAAGGTTTGAGAGCCCGATGTTGCTTTTTTTTTTTTTTTTGCGGTACGCGGGCCTCTCACCTGCGTGAGAAAACACGGCTCCTAAAACTATGTGTTTCCTTTTGCTTGGTAGAATGAAAAGAGGCACAGAATTAGAGGCGATGCAAAGCAGGCCCTTTTGCCCTTTCCTATCGCAGCTGCTTCCAGAGGTCGTCAAGCAGGCTGCTACTGTTGCTCCTGAGGGGCCAGGTTCAGCCGTGATGGTGAGTGCCTGGCACCACCCAGCACCCATGGGTTCCTTAGACAATCCAACACTAGCGACTAGTGTTTGAGGTCCTATTATTTTCTTGGAGCAGCAGGAATATCTGCCTCTTGGTAATACCATCCTTTGAGTACCAACCATATAATCATTCTAGAATCTTGCTTCTGAATTTTGGTTAAAGTGCAATTCAGTACACTCATGATTTAAAACAGAAGCAGTTGATAAATGTAATAACTGGCATTACAGGTTTGCCTAAGTCATTTTTTTCACATTTTCATTTAAAACTACACCATCAAGGGTCTGGGTCATTACTGACAGGAGTGCCCAGCGGGGAATCCTAGCCTGTTTCGACCTCTTCCTTCTACATCCTGTTTCCTTCATAGCATCTCCCTGGCTGTGCCTAGGCGTTGCAGGTCCCATGGAGAGCCCAGAACTTTCCAGGAGGAGGAGGAGGAGAAATCCCTTTGCTCCTGTTTTTGAAGTGGGTGGCTCCCTTTGTGCTGTGAGGCATTTAACACATTCACCTCCTCTTCCTCTGCAGAGGATCAAAGAACCACAGTTTCCTGCCCCATTTGACCACAGTGGGGCCTCTCCCACAGCTCTCCTCGAATTTGAGGGCAGAACTGGAGTAATGGTTTTCTCAGCCTCCACAGCCACTCTGGTCAGGACATCACTGGGCTAAATGGGAGCCTGACTTACCCTAAGCAAGACGCGGAAGTCAGGAAAGTGTGTCAACTGCCCCTAGAGTTTCATGTACTTTGCTCTTCTTTTTCAACCCCTTCTGGGAAGGCTTTCTAGAACCAACTCAGCTCAAAATGTGATGACCGGACTTCCCTGGTGGTGCAGTGATTAAGAATCCACTTGCCAATGCAGGGCACACAAGGTTCGAGCCCTGGTCCGGGAAGATCCCTACATGCCGCGGAGCAACTTAAGCCTGTGCGCCACAACTACTGAGCCTGCGCTCTAGAGTGTGAGAGCCACAACTACTGAAGCCTGCATGCCTAGAGCCCGTGCTCCGCACCAAGAGAAGCCACCGCAATGAAAAGCCTGCGCACTGCACGAGGAGTAGCCCCCGCTCACCTCAACTAGAGACAGCCCGCGTGCAGCAACGAACACACAAAGCAGCCAAGAATAAAGACCTCCTTTTAAGTACCTCCCCTTAAGAAGAAGCCCTTCATTCCTCTAACTTACCTCAAGGAGACAACAGACCATGGGGAAAAAAAAGATGTGATGACAAAGGAGGCCTAAAATATTACCTCTCTCAGGATACACGTTTTGGCTGGGAAGAAGACTAGAGCCAGCGGAATCAGTTGCTAACATTTCAGGCATCTGGTATCAGTGAGGGAGCTTTTGGGCAGTGATAAATGTTGAAAATAATCCTATTCCAGCTCTGAAATCAGTTTAATCATTCATTACTTACCAAATGTTTATTGAGCACCTATAATCCATGAGGTACTGGCACAATAAACTACACAGATGGACTTGACTCTCATGGAGCTCCAGGCTGGCTCTGGACACAGTAATACATTATTAAAATGAGACTGATTTTCTTTGGTGGCTTATGAAAGCAAATTGTCTTATCTGAGTAGCACTCAGATTTTGCTCAGAGCTCTACTGTTGTTGTTGTTTCTCCCACCCAGCGTCCTATCTTTTAGTAACAGCACTCTGATTTTACCTTGAGGCACCCTGTTGCTCCATTCACAGTCCTTGCAGATGAAATAGAATTAACTCACCTAGCTCCTAACTGCAAGAGAGTTACGGAGGGCCGGCCAATCTGACCTCTGCATCTCCTTGGTCATAATGATTGGCTCAGGTATAGATATATGATCCCCACCAAGCCTATAGGAAACCTTTGCAGGATTTGTTCCCACAGTTACTGGGAAAAAATAAGCTCTTCCCATTGGGTTTGCAGGCTGGGAAGAGCCTGCCTGAGAATATGGCCAACACAGAGGAAAAGCAGAGACCAATAACAGAGAAATATTTCTGACATTGCTTAAGTGATTGTATTCAGGTCTGCCCATGGATTGCCAAAACATATTACTCAGTGTATAGAAGGAGGGAGGGAGAGACAGACAGACAGACAAAGAGAGAGAGGGGGAGATTCATAGATATAGCTGTTTTGCATCAGCCTGTTTGAGTTGGGTTCTTTTCATTAGCAACTGAAGGTCCTCATTCATTCAACTGCATTGAAGTTTTACATTCCCAAGAGTCCTGAATCAAAAGATGATGATGAACTGGTTGTCTGTTCACTCCTCTTTTTTTTTTTTTTTTTTTTTTGCGGTACGCGGGCCTCTCACTGTTGTGGCCTCTCCCGCTGCGGAGCACAGGCTCCGGACGCGCAGGCTCAGCGGCCATGGCTCACGGGCCCAGCCGCTCCGCGGCATGTGGGATCTTCCTGGACCGGGGCACAAACGCGTGTCCCCTGCATCGGCAGGCGGACTCTCAACCACTGCGCCACCGGGGAAGCCCTGTCCACTCCTTTAGTCCCTTATCTGACATTTTCTGGAGTGACTAGTCAGCTGGTCACAGGCCAAAACTGGTCTGGCAAACAGGGTCTAGTTGAGGGTGACCTCGGTGAGGAGAGTGGAGCTCTGAGGGCCCTGAGCTCCTCATATGGTCATATCTGGTTACCCAGTTCCACATGCAGCCCCCTTTTCAATATTGGCATATTCCTTCAAAGCATTCAAGTTTTCTTCTTGCTCCCTCTCTGGAGAAAGGAAGGACACAGTTTAATATTCAAGCTAGATTACAAAGGTAGTGGAAGAATGATTCTGATTCTTCTCTTCAGTCTTGTAGCTGTGAAGAATCAGTGTTTTCCTTCAAGCCTGTTAAGGAATCCTGATGAAAGTCTTCCTGGCCTGGCGATGACTCTGTGCCACCTAAGACACAAATGGATTTCTTCAATCCCCAGTGTGAAATCCCAGTCTCAACCATGGCGTTGAAACACTGAATCATGGTCACTTCGAGAAAGGAGAGCATTAAACAGTCAGGTGGCAGTGCCCGCAGGGAACGGGTCCTGCCTTCGCTTCATTGAATTCCCCACCAAGAACCCCATCACTAATAACAATGCCTGCGGTGGGGCCTTTGTGTTCTCACAAAATAGATCAAATAATGTGACTAATAGGGAACTGGGGAGATGTTTGGACACCGTCAGACATGCTCCTTCAGTGTCACATTCTTATTATTATTATTATTATTTTGCGGTACGCGGGCCCCTCACTGTTGCGGCCTCTCCCGTTGCGGAGCACAGGCTCCGGATGCGCAGGCTCAGCGGCCATGGCTCACGGGCCCAGCCGCTCTGCGGCATGTGGGATCTTCCCGGACCGGGGCACAAACCCGTGTCCCCCGCATCGGCAGGCGGACTCTCAACCACTGTGCCACCAGGGAAGCCCACATTCTTATTTTTTATCGCTCCTTCTTCATCTGCTACTGTAAGGTATGGACCCTCCAGAAGAAAAATAGAGTTTTATTTTTACGTCTACATCCCATCTGTCCCATTCCTTTTTCTAGTAAGAGAATTGGCAGATTTCCCCTTTTCGTTGCACAGTCATGCTCACATTCTCAAAACTCTTGCCCAGATATGTGCATGAGTATATAAACAACCCAAAGACATATATAAATAAATCCATGTATTGTTTAGGGGGTACACTTCTCTGTCAATAGACAGATAGATGATAGATTAGATAGATGATAGATATTATACGGATCTCAAAATAACTGACACACATATCTCCCAAACTCTGCTAAAATACAAAGCTTATTATGGTATCAGTCTTCACTAGATTACAAGGTTTAGAAGCTGCATTTGATATAAAAATAGTTTCTGAAAAAATATATATCCCAAAATAAACCGAGGTACCAGCAGTGAGATAAGGCCTTTTAGTCTGGGAAACTACTTTCTGAAGTCAGAGTAGAGTGTGGTCTAAGAGACCTCCAGAAAAATGACTGTTCCAACTACCAAATCAGCATGTTGAGATACTGAAATACTCAAATCTGAATCAGGGCCAACCCTTAAGATTAAACATTTATTTGGATGAACATCTTTCAGCAGGAGTGTGGGAAGAGGGGAGAGGATATGTCAACGAAGGGGTAGTCAGGCCCCCCGTCTCCCCGGCGAAGCCTCATGCACTCTCCGAACAGACCGATAAAGCAAGAGCTACCCAGGAGGAACAGACAGAAGACCCACCCCACCCACCCTGAGTCGGGGAGGAGAGCCTGGGTTTCCATTCAAGTCAGGGAAGCCAGGAAGGATGTTCTCATTATGTAGCTTGCACATGACGATGCTCAAAGCACTTCCCAGGAGATATCTAATCCACGCTCGAGGCTCCCCCTCTGGAAGCACAAACTTCATCCTCCCAGTATAAACCAGAGGGCAGGCATCGTCCAGGTGTCACTGCTCTGCTTTCAGGATGAGGAAATGCAGCACAGAGACATCCTGCCTCTCCAAAGGAGTTGCTGCCTGCCTCTGCCTGCTCTCCCCCTGGCAGAAGCAGGTGAGCTGAGCTGGTCGCCTCCCAGTGTATCACCAGCTGGAGAATTACCTGACAGAAAAGCTCCTGTTGCTGGAACAGACACATATTTTTCAATGTTTCAATAATTATCTCTTCTCGTCCAATGTTTTCAAAATTGGTTGGCCAGATTTGGACCAAGCTGAAAGGTTGTCTCAGGGTCTCCATACAATTTAAGGTCTTCTGTAACTTACAGGATTTATATTTCCAGTGATACTACTTTGTTTCTAGCTACTTGAAATGAGTTTTTACTTACACTTGAGAATCATGAAAACTTAAGAACAATAAAAAGGCTATCACCTTACACAAACACAATCTGATTAGGTAGATCCCAGTCCAGTTCTGAGGTCAGCTATAGGGTTAGGTGGGTGTGGACAGTATATGGGCCCCACAGTTTGACCAGTATCCCTGGGGAGTTGTCACCATAGTAAATTGTTTTAAATACTTTTTTTTTAAACCAAGTCCATCAAGTGACACAACTTTTATCAAGTTGATAAAAGTCTGCTGCCCTCAGATCCAATCTCTGTCTACGATGGTGTGGAGGTCGGGAAATTTCACCCTGTGTCCTCAGGCTGACTCCAGACCCTCAGCCCATCCTGTTTCTGCGATGGCTTCCTTTGCTGCTGCTACAATCATTGCTGCTACTTCAAGGACACGGCTCCAGCAACTTCATCACTAGGCACAAAGAGATCTTCTTCACATTTTAGTGTCCTGGACAGGGGTATTATCCTGTGAGCAGAGGAGGAAGGAATAAATTAGGAGGAAAGTAGGAAATCTGGACACTCAGCCTGTCTCCTTGGGGATGCTATGTCGGGTAATAGTGGTAATAGTGATAATAATGCTATGGGCCTGACATAGTTTTTCACGTGCATCAACTCATTTATTCCTCACGAAAGCAATATGAGTTTGGTAGTTCTATTAGCTCTGTTTTATAGGTGGGGTAATTAAGGCACAGAGAGGTCAAGTGACTTCCCCTAGGTCACACAGCTAGTAAGTGGTGGAGTCAGGATTTAAACCCCGGGACCGGAGCTTGAGCCCTCAACGAGGACACTGCCTATTCCTTGATGCATGGCTTCCCATGTCCTCCTTGCCCTAGCTTCTTACTTCCTCACTCATCCCCATTAATTTCATCATCCTGAAACACTGCTCAAGAATCAAAGAGAAAGAAGAGAAGTACCTCATGAGCAGAAATGCGTGAGGCTAACAACGGAATTTCAGGTTTCGATTGAATGTAAGTGAAGAAACAAAGCGAGCAGCAGTTTGGTTTTGGAGATACGGAGCGTGAGGGACTGGGGGGCCTGTGGATGTGTGGTTGGGACCGTGGTGAGAGCCGGGCTGGTGCTAAGCAGTCAGGAGGGGCCAGCAGGTAATGGTGAAGACCAGGTGTAGGAGTCACCGACAAAAGGAGATGAAGCCTGGGAGTGGGGGCCAAGGTCAGGGTGTGGTGACAACACCCTAAGAGGCAGAGAGGGGGCCAGGGAAGCCCAGCTAAACAGCGGTTAAAGGAAGGAGGTGGTTTTTAGGGCAGGTTGCCGGCATCAGCTGTTTCAGAGCGGTGAGGATGACAAGAACGGAGACATGACCGGTCTTTGGTGGCCGGGAGGGCGTGTGCGAGCTTCAAAAGTCATTGATTAAGGGGGCTTCCCTGGTGGCGCAGTGGTTGAGAGTCCGCCTGCCGATGCAGGGGACACGGGTTCATGCCCCGATCCGGAAAGATCCCACATGCCACGGAGCGGCTGGGCCCGTGAGCCATGGCCACTGAGCCTGCGCATCCGGAGCCTGTGCTCCGCAACGGGAGAGGCCACAGCAGTGAGAGGCCCGCGTACCGCAAAAAAAAAAAAAAAAAAAAAAAAAAGTCATTGATAAGAGCGAGATCACAGGGGAGAAAGAGGAACTGGGGGTGGAGTGGGGGGTAGAGAGCAGAGTCGAGAAATTTTTCTTTAGGATTAGAGAGATCCAAACAGGTTTGTAGGCAGAAAGGGGCGAGCGAGTGAGGAGCTGGAAATAGAGAAGAGTAACAGAAGGGAAAATCTTAGTGTAACGCTTCACTTAAAATGCACACACATGCTCCACAAATATCTTGTAGAAAAGTCCAGAAAATGGTAGACACAGCAGACAAGGGGGGGTTGTCTTATCAAGGAGAAGGGGCCTCTCTTCAGATGTGCAGGAGGAAGAGACTCTTGGAGGGTATGAGCAAGTGGCAAACAGGCTGGTCTTCCCTTTAGGTAAACAGGAAGGAGGTGAGGTCATCTGCAGAGCAGGAGAGGAAGAGGTAGGCAGTGAGCTGGATGAACGGGGATGAAAACAGGATGATAGAGAAGCAGTGGGAGGGTGTCCAGGCAGCAGTGAGGTTGGATACGGTTCAGCTGGGTTGGTAAGAGTTTATAAGAGATCCAGGCAGCATGGTTTCGTGAATTCCACCAATGACACTCACAAGTCTTGGCAGAGAAGGTGGGTGTGAGAGTGACTTAGCTTTGGGGATTAATACAGAAAGATAGAGCAGGTCGATGGTGAGAGGGAGATTAAGGTGCAGGACAACAACAACAACAAGACATGCGGAAGGACAGCTCGTTAAGTGACTGGCCACGGAGGGAGCCTGCGGGGCAGGGACATGGGATCTCAGTGGAGGGTAGTTCAGAGGCTAAGGGAGGGACTGAGGTAGAAACGCAAGCGGAGGAAGGTGGCAAAACTTGGACAACCTTAGTCCAACCCCCTGGTTTTGCAGAGGAAGAAACCCAAGCTCCAAGAAGGGACAGGAGTTGTCCAAGGTCACAGAGCTCCATGTTGACACAAGGACACCAGCTCTACTCATCAGAATAAACTGCTTCACAAAGCACCTCTGTACATCTGCATAATTTATTTAATCTGGGAAGGGCACTGCTTCCAATCCTCTTTTGGTCTTTTCAAGCCTGGTCAAAGTTAGAACCAAGGGCTTCCCTGGTGGCGCAGTGGTTGGGAGTCCGCCTGCCGATGCATGGGACACGGGTTTGTGCCCCGGTCCGGGAAGATCCCACATGCCGCGGAGCGGCTGGGCCCGTGAGCCATGGCCGCTGAGCCTGCGCATCCGGAGCCTGTGCTCCGCAACGGGAGAGGCCACAACAGTGAGAGGCCCGCGTACCGCCAAAGGGTTCCCCAGTGAGGACAACTGTGAAGTGGGCCCCTTGTGTCACGGGCTTCCCCAGCACGCCAAGCCTGTCCAAGGTCCTTCCTGGATTTCACAGAGGCAGCACACACCACTAAAGAGACAGCTTCCGGCCCCCGATTTAATCCCCATCTTGTTCTTTGATTGGTAGAAGTAGATTGATCAGATAAACTACAACAAGAGGAATATGCTCAGTGTCAGACTGTCAAGAGGAAGGGATAAATATATTTAGCAATTAAAAAAAATACATCTTTGTCCAAAATAACTGCAGCTCAGTCCTTCAAACCCAAATAGGACTGAAAATATGAACACTGAATTATATATGGTGATTATGCCTACTAAGGAGAGAGGCGCAAAGAGGGAGATGAGGGTAGAGATTCAAAATTCATTCTCATATATCACTTATATGTGGAATCTAAAATATGACACAAATGAACATATCTATGAAACAGAAACAAAGTCACAGACATAGAGAAGAGGCTTGTGGTTGCCAAGGGGAGTTGGAGGAGGGAAGGATTGGGAGTTTGGGATTAGTAGACACAAACTATTATATATAGGACAGATAAACAAGGTCCTATTGTATAGCACAGGGAACTATACTCAATATCCTGTGATAAACCATAATGGAAAAGAAGATGACAAAGAATATATATATGTATAACTGAGTCACTTTGCTGTACAGCAGAAATTAACACATTGTAACAACTATACTTCAATAAAAGTTTTCATTCTCCATACTTCTATGTGGCTAGAATCTTTAAAAGATTGTATTCAGGGGCTTCCCTGGTGGCGCAGTGGTTGAGAGTCCGCCTGCCGTTGCAGGGGATGCAGGTTCGTGCCCCGGTCTGGGAAGATCTCACATGCCGCGGAGCGGCTAGGCCTGTGAGCCATGGCTGCGGAGCCTGCGCGTCCGGAGCCTGTGCTCCGCAATGGGAGAGGCCACAACAGTGAGAGGTCCGCGTACCACACACACACACAAAAAAGACTGTATTCAATGCACTATGGAATAAAAATTATTCTAGACAATTTTACCAGTAATTTTAGATATAGGTCAGTTGGAAAATGACTCTAACACATTAGTACTTAAGTCATTAATTTATGAATTGATATTAACTAGGCAAAATAGGAGAAAGGCTATGCTCTGTCTGCCTGCTTCCATTTTAAAACCACAACAGGAATCTAGAGACCAGACCTTTTGTTCACCTTATCAAACTTTGTCAATTCCTCATGAAAAGTAAATAAACTGAAAAGCCCCAGTGAGTAGCAAATTATTATTAGTATGATTCAAGGGAAAAATGGAAAGTTTGGAGGTACAATTTCTGCAAAAGACATATTTTCTTTTCTTTTTTTTTTTTTTTTTTTTTTGCGGTATGCGGGCCTCTCACTGTTGTGGCCTCCCCCGTTGCGGAGCACAGGCTCCGGACGCGCAGGCTCCGGACGCACAGGCTCAGCGGCCATGGCTCACGGGCCCAGCCGCTCCGCGGCATATGGGATCCTCCCAGACCGGGGCACGAACCCGTATCCCCTGCATAGGCAGGCGGACTCTCAACCACTTGCGCCACCAGGGAGGCCCCAAAAGACATATTTTCAAGCAAGTCTTTTTGCTGTTTATTTGGCACCTCAAACACATACCCATCTTTACCCTTGTATATTAAAGAATTTAATATATTAAATCCTCAAGAATTTTTTCAAGAATTTTATAATATTCTTTAATTAAAATCTCCTTGGGAGTGGATGTGTGTTCATGTTTGTTGCAAACACACACACACACACTACAGCTAGTACAGTGTTCTGCACATAGTGAGGATCTGACATGTGCAATTAAATGAGAAATTATATGCTGTTAAGCTCTTGTAAGGAGGTAGCACCTTGCATTTAAGTAATAAAACAAAAAATGAAAATGGTGTCTTGAAAATTTAAAAATCCAAATTTTTAAAAGTTTTAAAAATTTTTATATTTTGGGGGCCATGCTGCGCGGCTGTGTGATCTTAGTTCCCCGACCAGGGATGGGACCCGGGCCCACAGCAATGAAAGCTCCAAGTCCTAACCACTGGACCACCAGGACATTCCCCCAATTTTTTAAAGTATTACTATATGAAAGAAAGCTTAATGAACATTCGAAAGCAACACGTTTAGATCCTGAACACTATCAATCTGGAGTATAAAAATACAACCACAAAGAAGAAAGGCTGGAAGGATGTACACATGCCAGCCCTATGTGATTTGGGGGCGGTCCTAAACAACATCTCTCAGATGGCATTTTGGAAAGCTACAGGTTCTGAGTCTGTTCAACCAATTTGGGGCTTATAAATTACTTCACCAAGTCACTTCAAGGATCTAGATATTAACCACATAAAAAACAAAACAAAACCAAAAAACATCACCACGGTTGGGGCACAGTATGGGGGAGAGTCAGGGAGAGCTGGCCAGGGGCCCCCCATGCAGGGCCTCACAGAGGGTTTGGAATCTGTGTTTTGAGTGCTCTGGGACAAGGGGGAGCAGAAGTGCCATGGGTTGTGTCCTCCTGCAAAGATATGTCCAATCCTAACCCCCAGTACCTGTGAATGTGACCTTATTTGGAAAGAACATCATTGTAGATGTAATTAAGGATCTTAAGATGAGATCATTCTGGACTTAGGGTGGGTCCACATCCAATGACGGGTGTCCTTATAAGAGAAAGGACAGGGAGATTTGAGACACACACACACACAGGGAAAGACCATGTGAAGATAGAGGCAAAGGTTGGAGTGATGAGTCTACAAACCAGGGAACACCGAGGATTGCCGACAACCAACATGCGCTCTAGGTGTCTAACACCAGTGTGTGGACGGATGGAACATAAAGCCTCCTTTAAAGCTTCCCCAGGGCTTCCCTAAGGCTTCCCTGGTGGCGCAGTGGTTGAGAGTCTGCCTGCCGATTCAGGGGACACGGGTTCATGCCCCGGTCTGGGAAGATCCTACACGCAGCGGAGCGGCTGGGCCCGTTAGCCATGGCCGCTGAGCCTGCGCGTCCGGAGCCTGTGCTCCGTAACGGGAGAGGCCACAACAGTGAGAGGCCCGCGTACGCCAAAAAAAAAAAAAAAAAAAGAAAGAAAAAGCTTCCCTAGGAGAAGCCCTGTCCATTGCCGTGTTCTGCCTTCTTTACTGCACCCCAAGGAGCTGCTGGTCTCATGCACTATTACTGTGAGTTCTGTATGGAAAGGAGCACCCCCTTTTCCTCTCAGAACGCCCCACAGCAGCGAGCCCAGTCCAGGACGCTGCATCTGCAGGCCTCGGTGTGTGGGCCTCAGTCACATCCAGAAGGGCGCCAGAACCCCGAGGCAGCGAGAAGCAGAGAGCATAGGACATGCTTCCCTTTCTGGTCCTTTTGTCCCCTCCCCATCAGTGACAGCCCGTCTCAATCCAGTCCCTGTGTTACTGCACACCCAGCTGATTGGTGATGGATGTAAGGAACAGGGCATTGGACGTAGGATGCGCTGGCCCTGCCCTGTCCGGGTCGGGGGGACAAGCCAGGTCACCTACCTCCGTCTTGGGGACCTCAGTGCTAGTGTCCGGCTGGGCATGACCAGTGCCAGGGTCACAGCCTGGCTCGAGGATGGTCCCCTCATCTTGCTTTTCCTTGCCAGCTGCCTGCTCGGGACTGTGGTCGCCCTCCCCTCCTCCAGGGGGGTTTTGGGGGGTCTCCTCCCCCACAGCTCCCTCCTCCAGCCCTTTTGTGTCTCGGCTCCTTTGTCCAGGCTCCTCCTCTTCGCTGGCCGCCCTTTCCTTCACCTCCGTAGGCTCTTCCATCTGCTTTTCAACCGGTTTCTCCTCCCTGGGGCTCCCACCCCCGTCCTCTGCCTCTGGGCTGGAGGCTCGGGCTGGACGCCGGCTGGCCCCCTCCTCGGAGCTCCCCACGGCCTTTTCGTGCTGCTGGGCTACCCTCAAGGCCCTGCCTTTCTCCTCCTGCTTCTCTGTCCTGCTGGGCGTCCTCCTCAGAGGAGGGGATCCTGGGGTCTTGCTCCTGGCTGGGAACACCTCGTCCCCATTCTCTTCCTTGGCACCATTCTCCTGGGAGGACTCCTCGGCCCTGAGCCCCCCCAGGTCCGCACAGTCCTCCGACTGGGACCTTCGGAATCGCCTGGAGGGAGGGCGCCTTTTTATGGAGCCCCTTGTCCGCACCTGCAAGAAAGTGTTAAGGAAAATGATCTACACCTGTGAAAAAGGCCAAAAAGGGAGGGCGCATGTTCTTTCAATGTCAGTCTCACACTCACAGCTTCACAAGCCCACCTGAGGATCATTTGATTTTCTAGGAGGATATACCATTGCTTGCTATTTATTATAGGTTAGAGCCCTATGGGGCTGTGGTATTACACGGTAACCTGCAGATTCTTTTCTGTGTGTGTGAAGATGAAAATGCTGTCTATCCAGTAAAAAAGATAACCTAAGATTTTACTGGCCTGTAAAATAACAATCAGTTCAGTGTCTAACTTAGCAATTTTATTCTAACATTTGTCTTTTTTAATTGCTTATAAATAACCAGTTCTTTGAATGAGCTTTACCATCTTACAGGGTCCCTCCTAAATTAACAAGTTGAACAAAATCTCTCTCTATTTTGTATCAGAGTCATGTTTTAACATTTTGAAGATTCTACTTTGACAAAGGTGAACCCAACAGAAAAGAGGGTTGGGGGTCTGTGGGTGGCTGGTACTGTGACCTCACGGGTGTGGAGCTGGACAGCTGGTGATCAACTTCCTCCTTTCCCCCCCTGCCCCATCCCCCAAAGCTGGCTAACCCCGGGAGAGCTGAGCAGCCAGAATCCTTTGCTTTCTCCAGCGAGGTCCAACTCTAGCAGAAGCCACACCTTAGAAACACCCAGCAGAGCTGCCTGAAAACCATTTTCTCTCTGGGAAGTGTGTGAATCTCAGAACCAGGCCTCACCTGGGTCCACTGGACTTTGTCAGAAGTTCAATGGGTGTGTTTACAGTGGGTGTCCGACTTTACTCAAGTGATGTATCTTTAAAAATTTATGTGCAAATTAAATCTTATTTTCTCACTGATTTGCATTTTGGTATTTGTCAATCCTAGTTGTCTCAGAAGTTTGGAATGAATACTTTTTTTAAAAAAATAAATTTATTTAGTGGCTTCTCTTGCTGAGGAGCAGGGCTCTAGGCGCACAGGCTTTAGTAGTTGTGACGCACAGGCTTAGTTGCTCTGCGGCATGTGGGATCTTCCCAGACCAGGGATCGAACCTATAGTCCCCTGCACTAGCAGGCGGATTCTCAACCACTGCACCATCAGGGAAGCCCTGTTCTCTGCCCTTCCCTGCCCTGGCAGGCAGACTCTCAACCACTGCACTATCAGGGAAGCCCTGAATACTTGGTTTTAAAAGGGCTTCCCAGGAACTTTCCTGAGACCACGGTGAGGCTAGCCCTGCAGGCTCTCAAGGCCCCAGCCTAATGGGCAGCAGGGTTCAGAAATACTCCTGCCTGCTCCCTTACTGCAGTCACAGACTAAAGCCCCCAGTACTGTGATCAGGTGGCAGAGCCTCCCCCCCTGCCTCTACATCCCACTGACATCCTGTGAGAAGACAGGGCTCTCTCCTGGGTTCCTCTCTGCTGTCGGGGGTCTCTCCATTGCCCTGCGCTGAAGGATCTCCACTCTGTGCCCAGCCAGCAGGCTCAAGCCTACCCCATCACCTCCTTGCCACCACTTTGTTTCCTTGGGCCCTACCTGTTTCGACACATTTGACCTCTTTCCTAGATGGATCCTCTGGAAGGGACCAGAAGATCCTGCTCTCTCCATCCTTAATTCTAAGGTCACATTCGTTTAACTTTTCCTGCCATCAGAGCCCTCTAACTAAGGGACTTCCCTGGTGGTCAAGTGGTTAAGACTCTGCACTTGCACTGCCTGGGGGTGCGGGTTCGATCCCTGGTCGGGAAAGTAAGATCCCACATGCCCGCGGTCCAACCAAAAAATAGAAAAGAGCCCTTTAATTCTTACCCCCTGCATGGCTCTGGTCCAGATTTGCTGGGTACCTGCTTGGAGTGTATTGGACTGTATGTACCTCTGATTCTCTTGATTCTTACCTCTTCCTAGTAGGGCAGGGATCTGATGAAATCACACACACAAGTATTAGGGCAGTATCTACAGAAACGAGTGCTGCCATACATCTTTTTGCAAAGGGAACGATTTGGACATTCTTCAACTGGGGCAAGATGCAGTAAGAATGATTTGAACCCATCCTGGGACACTTAGGAGTATTCATATCAAGGCAGGACAGGACAACCTAGGGACCTTGCCCTCCCTTCTGCTGAGTCGCTGATCAGGTCTTTAGCTTTTGTTTTCAGCTTTTGACATAACTCTCTGTGCAGCTGGGATCAGTTCTGAATTCCTGCCCCTCTCTCCACAAAGGATGGAGCACTCCATCCCCTGCATCTGTCTTTCAGGTGAGTGGCACAAATATAGGGAAAGCGGATGAGAGAGGCAGGCGAGGTAGAGGGTGATCTTAGCTCAGGGATCACTTGCCAGGAAGAGGAGAAATTTCCTTTGTTAAAAATCACATCTTGGGCTTCCCTGGTGACGCAATGCTTGAGAGTCCGCCTGCCGATGCAGGGGACACGGGTTCGTGCCCTGGTCCGGGAAGATTCCACATGCCGCGGAGCGGCTAGGCCTGTGAGCCATGGCCGCTGAGCCTGCACGTCTGGAGCCTGTGCTCCGCAATGGGAGAGGCCACAACGGTGAGAGGCCCGCGTACCGCAAAACAAACAAAAAAACCCCACATCTTACCACAGCTCAGAAGTGTCCTTCTTTCTCCAGGACAACAGGGTAGAGGTGATTCAGGATTGCCCAATGTCCGCATTTCCACAGACACACCACAGTACTTAGGATCCAGATATTACCTTATTGTAAGAGGGCAGATGAGTGCCTTCAGGAGGCTGGTCAAAGCTGACGGGCACCTCCTCTGGCTCGCTGGCCCGAGACCACACGCCAGGGCTGCTGGGGGTAGAAGGCGGGCTGTGAAATGGTGACACCATGGCCTTGAGTCCGGGACTCTTGGGTGAGGCCCCAGGCAGCAGGGCCGCTGGATCAAAGACTAAATTGGCCTGTAGAGAAAAGATGAGGAATTTCAAACCCAGGCTGCATTCCATAATGCCCAGGAAGCACTGATTTGATCCAGCAAAAATGCATTGGAACAGTCCCGATTTATAGACAGAGAGGCCAGAATAGCAACTGCCAGCACCTGCAGGCACCAGGATCTCACGCTGTCAGCACCCTTTCCCGTCTTTCTCATCAGAGTCAAGAGCAGTTACCGCTTACTGGATGCCTACTCTTTGCTGGGCATGTGCAGTTTTCCTATCTACAACCACCCTACATGTTCAGTTTTGTTCTCATGGCACAAATTAGCAAAGTGTTTAAGGAATCTGCCCTGGGATTCAAGCCAGGTCTGTTTGTCCCTCAGTCTCCAAGTACAGGGTCTCTCTCGGTAGACCACAGTGGTGGGCACAGCAGGCCACCATGCCTTTCCAGGGGGGAGCCAGCGGAGCAGATGCCAGTGTGTGACCCTACTTGCAGCATCGCTGTGCAGGTGCAACCAGATCAAAATGAACCTTGAGGGCAAGCAAAGGGGAGGGGTTACCCGAAGGTAACCGAGGCCTGAGGGAGTCATGAGTTTGGTGGGGGAGGAGGCGGTGGTGCCTGATCTATCCGACTGCCTCGGAGAAGGTGGTGGTGCAGATGTCTACGGAGGGACTGGACGTGAGTGCCGTGGGTCCTCTAGCGCCACCTAGGGGCTCTTGCTCCTCCTGCTCTGACCTCTGCGTTTCCAAATCACTGTGCAGTTGCATCCTTCAGAGCAGGAGAGCCAGCAGCAAGGCCTCCAAGGGAAGGGACCAGGCTTGAGGGGCAGATGATGCTCTCCACGCAGACACACCCAACTCCAGATGTTGCCTCTTTCACTTAATAGCTGTGTGACCTACGGCGAGTCCAGTAGCCTTTCGGTGTCTCAGAGTCTTTATTTGTCCCATCGACTGAGCCTGACCTTTAGAGTCTTTTATGATCTGGTGCCCTTACTCTCTCCTGCCACTACCCGACTCACACCCTTTCCCTCCAGACTCCCCTCGGTGCCACCCTCCTGCCAGACGAGGCTCTGTCACTTTGGAGAACTCCGACATGTACTTTAGGACTTGCACAGTATAGAACATTGCACATTTTTAGGACGATGTTAGTATTTAAATTGTGATTTTAAGAAAGAATTTATAATATGGACAAGATTGTGTCATTATCCAATTAAAAATATAAAAGTTAAATAGCAACAGTGTGAGCCCACGCCCTGTCTAAAAGCAGCATGTTGCAGGTACAAAGGGACAGGTTTGGACCACAGAGGCTGTGGGAGATGGTGTGCTAGGATGGCTCAGAGGGCTTCAGGGCAGAGGGGATATTAAGTGGGCATTAAAGGAGGTCTTCCTGCCCTCTCAGGGTCAAGCTGGGACATTCCCTCTGTAAGACTGCTTGCAAATAAAATGGGTCTTTCTAGCCAGCGGAAAACTTGAACTTTGAATTATGGACTATTCTAGTGAAGAAAAATCATAGTTCCTAACTCATCCAATAGAATACTTAGAAGCAAAATGAAGCTGATGATGCACTTCTTAGTTCTTTCCCCACGTATTTCCAACAAAGTAAGGTTCCTATGGGATTTGGCCAAATTATATACTGTCGCTGACATTCTTCATGAGATTAAACCATTAGAGATTAAAACCTCATTCTCAGGTTGCGATGCTTCCCAAAGAGGCCTATTAATGACTAGAAAGGGGAATAAGACCAAGACTGCAGGGTACACAGCACTTGCAAACTAACTTCTGGCACTTAGATGAGGTCTGTGGTAGGCTGCCGGGAGACAGAGGTAGGGGTTCTTGGCTACACCCTTTGGATGGCTGCTAGGAGGGAATGTCTGAGTTCTGGGGTCCCTTCTGAGAGACCCCTGTTATGTATATGGGAGCCTTGCAGCCTCCTACAGCAGATGGGCAGCCCACTCCCTCCCTGCAGCTGGGGTGGGATCAGGGCTTCTCAGTATGAATTAAACTTCAGGGGAGACTCCCCCCTCACCATGAGGTAGGCTCATAACCCAAACCAGAGATGCTTCCCTTAACCCCAAATCAGGCTGGGGCCAAATCCCTGGTCTCTCACATAGCTGGGAACTGCAGAGGCTGTGGCTCCTTGTCTTGACACACCCCTAATAATGGCTTCAGAACAAGGTAGACGAGCCAATTTTATTAGTTGGACCCAGAGGGGAGGATCTAGTGCAGGAGAGCCTTGTTGTTCTCCTAGGTGGATGCACAGAGATGCGGTGAAAGCTGGAGCATCTTCTACAGGCCCCACCCAGATATATCATGCCTGTCCCTCCTCTGTGCTTTAGCTCATGCTGTTCCCACACCAGGAGTACCTTCCTCCCTCCTTTCCAGCCACTATTCTTTTTTTTTTTTTTTTTTTTCGGTATGCGGGCCTCTCACTGTTGTGGCCTCCCCCGTTGCGGAGCACAGGCTCCGGACGCGCAGGCTCAGCGGCCATGGCTCACGGGCCCAGCCGCTCCGCGGCATATGGGATCCTCCCAGACCGGGGCACGAACCCGTATCCCCTGCATCGGCAGGCGGACTCCCAACCACTTGCGCCACCAGGGAGGCCCCCAGCCACTATTCTTAAGAACTGACTCAGGAAATAAGTATTTCCTAAAGCATTTGTTAATTACTCCTGCCCACTTGACTGTCTTCGTGCTCTAAAATTTTACCGCAGTGGTTCTCAGCGGGGGTAGGGGGCAGGGGGATGATTTTGTCTCCAGGAGACATTTGGCAACGCCTAGGGACATTTTTCTTTGTCACAGTTTACTGAAGAGTGCTCCTGGCATCTAGTGGATAGGGACCAAGGATGCTGCTAAAGCATCTTGCAGTGTACAAGGCAGCCCCTGCAACAAAATTTACCAGCCCAAATAACACAGAGGTAAAAAGTCCTGGTCTAGGGCTTCCCTGGTGGTGCAGTGGTTGAGAGTCCGCCTGCCGATGCAGGGGACACGGGTTCGTGTCCCGGTCCGGGAAGATCCCACATGCCGTGGAGCGGCTGGGCCCGTGAGCCATGGCCGCTGAGCCTGCACGTCCGGAGCCTGTGCTCCGCAACGGGAGAGGCCACAACAGTGAGAGGCCCGCGTACCGCAAGAAAAAAAAAAAAAAAAAAAAAAAAGTCCTGGTCTAGAGCAGTAGGAGTCAGATAGTTACCCACAATTTAGATATCCGGGGTTTACTCTCCTATATGTCTTTTATTGTATCATGTGTGAAAACCTTGTCTCCCCAACAAGATTGTGAGATCAAATGCAGTGTCATATACTTCATTTACACTCCCGGGAAAGCCAGCCCCACTGTGGGCACAGTGGTGAGGGCTCTGGGTGTATAAGGTGGCGAGGTAGGATGGAATGCTTTCCAAACAATGAACTTGGCTGTAGTGGTATAATGACTAGCACCTGAATTTCAGCCCTGTGTAAAGCTGAAACTGTTTGTGGCTTGCATTCAGGCCATGGAAAGGACTTGGCTATTCCTGGAGTGTTTCTTGTATATAACATCCTTTCCCATAAGACTCTTGAGGCATCTGATTATCCTCAATCTCCATTAGGTACTAATGACATGAGCTCCTGTTTGATAGGGTCCTTATTTTAGCATTTTGCCCCCAGGTAGAGCCCCTCATCCTTCAGGGCAATTTGATCACTAGCTGGTTATCGGAGGTCAACTGTCCAGGTGACATCTGGGACAACCCTAGGAGCCCCAAAGACATGCAAATGTTGGATAAGAGAGGGGGTTGGATAGGAGGTAGCATTGATTCTGAACTTACCTGGAGCTTCTCGATCAGAGGCGAGCTCTTCACCTTGACTTTAGGAGGGTGGTTTGCATTGGGCGGTGACTTCTACAAAAGCAAATGGACCAAAACAAGCAAGTGAGTGAGGTGAAGGGAGGTGGGGCTCTGGCTGGAGCCCAGAAGCCACAGTTGGAATAAGAGGAGGAGAAAACGTTGGTTTTACCACCTTATCACTTAGCTTCAGGAGCTCCCTTACCTCCTGAGGTCCTTGGCGTGGCAGACTCCCCTTCCCCTCTCCCTCACCCTACCACTAACAAGACCACTTGAATCTATGGATCAGAGCAGGCAGGACGGCTTCCTGTTCCAGGAAGAATGCCTTCATGGTCATTATGAGGGAACAGACTATGTCTGAGGGGGACAAGATCTTCACCTCATGGCCTTCAACAACGTAAGCCAACAATTGGAGGGGATTTCAAAGAGAAAGGGCACAGTGACCATCCATTCTCTTTGTCATAAACATAAGAAACCACAGAGCTGGAGTGAAACCTGACAGAGGTAACTTGAAATTCTTCCCTTAAACTAATAATATTTTGGAAAACCCCAGCAATAGGGTTGTTTATAAATGATCATATTCTAAAACACTGACTATTCATTTTGATTAAACAGACATTTATTGAGTATCTCCTACATTCCAGGCATTGTGTTGGTTACATAAAAATGAATATGATTGAGCGCCTGCCCTCTGAAAGTGGTCAATGTCTGAGATATATTGTACATATATATATATCTATATATAGATATATAGATATATATACACACACACACACACACCCATATATATGTTCTGTTAGTTGGGATATTTTTGTGATGAATGTATTGTCAGGAATCTTGCCTGTCTTTGGATTTTATATTATCTAAAAAGATTGACTCCTTCCTGTTTTGTGTAAAATCCCTACAACTTGATTCTAGTTCCACAGCTATATTGATCCTCAACAGGTAGGAATGGTGACAGTGCTGCTGATGATGATGAAAAAGATGACTTCCACGTTGTCGGACAGGGACCAGAGCAGATTTTCCTATGGTTTGGGGACCCTGCTCCTTGCACCCATGTGCTAATTTACTTGAATCATAAGAAGAGTAACACAATTTCTTATAAATATTCTGAGATAGTTATTGAGTGAGATGATTGTATTTTAGTGATGGAAGGAGACAGACTCATTCAACTGAACTCCCTGTGACCTTTTTAAGGCCCAGCATTGCGGGGGGAGGTGCTGAAGCGTGGGGCAGCCACTGGCTGGGACTCAGGACCTCCCTTCCCCAGCCCCTGCTAACTCCGGCTTTGACAGGAGCTAGATGGATGGCTGCCCCGGCCTCAGCCTCCCCGGCCAAGACCCAGGCAGGTGGGTGGGTTGGAATAAACGATTCTAAGGCCTCCTCCAGCTCTCAGGTGCCTCTGGCTCCATGAGTTTACACCATCAGACATATTTCCAGAGCAGTCAGTCTTTCAAGGAGCCTTGTGTCCACCGTGAGAACAAAGAGCTTCCAGCCCAACCTCAGGTGTCCTTAATTTCTGGGCTTTACAGTGAAAGTTCACATGAGGCCGCGTTTCTGAAGATACTGTTTAGGAACTGCAGCAACAATTGTGCTGACAAAGCTCACTTTATGTAATACTTTATTCTCTTCTACAACTGACTAGTATCTTCTGAAGAGAGTGAAAATTCAATAAACACAGCCCCTTCATCATAGGACAGTGCTGGGAACCCAGCTCACGTCCTACAAAATCCTTGTTGATTTGAATTAAACTGCAAAGCAGGAAGAATCCAAAAGAGCCACCGATGCCATTCCTGGGAACGGCTGCAGGTGGCAGTATTTCCTTTACTGTTTAACAAGCAGCTCTTTACTGTTTTAACAAGTGGCCGCCTCTCATACAGTTGGTGGAGAAAAGTCAGCCTGACATCTCTCTTTATGTATGTATATATGTCCATATATGACATTCCTATAATGTCTAGAATAATGACCAGATTTTTCAGATGGAACTGTTTTCCAGCCCTTCTGTGGGCAGGCAAGGCAGGCTCAGTGGCCATATTAAACACCCTTTTGGGTGGGTCCTCCAGAGAGGGGCAACGCCAGGATACCCTGTCGGCAGGGGCTGGCTCCACCGTCTCAGGCCTGTGCAGGCATAGGGAGGCGGCAGGGATGAAGAAGGGATGGGAAGACCCTCTCCGGCACTGTGCATTGGGAACCGAGGGGTAGCCTGACTGAGGCCTTCCCAGGCCCCCAAGGCTCCCGGCACTAGGGCTCCTGCAGGCTGTGCCATGGGAGTCCAGAAGGAGAACTGTAGCAGCAGCCTCCACAATTTTCTAACCCAGCCAGCCAGAGCTGGCTGCTCGTTTTATTTTTATGTGAATTTCAAGCTCGTGACAAAAAGTCACTGATCTCTGGAAGCAACGTCCTTCCCGTGTGCAAGCAGCCTGTCACTCCATGCGGGACCTTCCCTCTTAAATCCACCTGCCCATTCATCCAGCCTTTGGCTATTACATGCCATTTAGCTGCTGGTGGTGCCCCATGGGATGGAACATGTAAACGTATTTCTCCCAGAGCCGCTGAACTCCCTCCACTTTTATCCCATCTGGTCCCCATCATGTCTGGTTAGTGTTCTTGTCCCGTTTTACAAAAAAAGGAAGCAGGTGCAGTGCAGTGACTTCTCTGGGGCTGAGTCCGGGTCATCAGGGGGCAGCCTCACGGTAGGCACCTAGTGGCCACAGCCTCAGCCTATTGTCTAACACAGGCTCCAAGCCCTCAGGGTGAAGGTCACAGGAGAAGTTCACCCTCAGTAAAGAGAAGTTGTTGGTACGGCTTTGGTCGGAATGCTGGCTGATGACCCCACGAAGATGGGGTCAGAATCATGATGTTAGCACCTGAGGAGACCCCAACAAAAACGTAGTGTTTTTTTAAACTGGGCTTCTTGGGGCATTCTCATCCCAGAAGACCCCTGTCCAGTTTTGGGGGGGAGTATTCTCAGAGCATATGGGGGGCCCCACCCCCTTCCCACTTGGTTGAGAGCAGCTCTGAGTTTCTGCTTTATCTGATGGGCTTCTGCTCATATGCCTTGGGTTGACAAAAAGGTTTGAAAACCGTTGATCGACTCCAAATGCTTCACTTTATAAATGAGAAAATGTAGACACCAAGGGCGTTGCCCAAGTCCACATGGCTATCCAGTGTCTGTCGTCAGGATGCTGGCGCCCAAAAACGAAGCGGTGGAAAGAGGTATTGCAGTTGGGATGTGGGAATTGGACTGTCTTTGGCTTGCTTGCTCTATTTTGGGGTTGGCCTCCCAGGCTGGACAAGAGAACATGCTAATCCATTTCTGGTGGGGACCACGACCACAGTGAAGGTTCATGGGTTCCTGGGAGGATGTGGACAAGTTGCTCTTACAGCTACAATTAGATAAGTAAGGGTAGGTGAACATGCAGGCCGGGAATCCATTGCTGGCTATGATCTATGATACCAGAGCCTTTATTATGTTGGTAACATTGGCTATTTATATCTGAGGGTAATGAGGCCTCCTGTGTGCTCTGGTTCTCTTTCAGTGATCCAGAACAATAGCCAGCCTTTTCAAGATACCACAGAAACCCACGACTCTCTCACACTGCAGTTCTGCTTTATGTGAGTGCAGCCCTCTTTCCAGATGCCTTGCACACATGGAAGATCGTATCAGTCAGACCTGGGAGTCAAACATGACTTTCATGACTCCTGAATCTGGTGTGGTAATACTCTATGGACCCATTCTCTTGGCTGCAATGCTCAGGCTTGAAAAATAGTGCTCCTGTCCTTGAAAACCATAAAGGAGGCTCAGTAACAGGGGGTAGGAAGGGACCTCGTTTTCAAAGTAAAGGATTCAGGAAGCGTTAAGGACATTCCCCCCAGCATCTGAAATGGAGAAATTCCCTGCACAGGTTTCAAGTCTAAACGTGTGAATTGCGTGCCTCTTCCTATAAAAAGGAGAAAGAAAATCCATAACCAGCATCCTCTGAGCCCCCAGCAGCAGAAGCACTTACCTCTTCACCATTCTGGCCCAGCTCTACCCTGGGGGGGAACAGAGAGAGGGAGCAGGGTGGTTTCCTTCTTGTTGGTTTACTGGCTGGTGTCTAGGGGGAGGGCGACAGACAGACACACAGAGAGAAAAAGAGAGAGAGCTCATCAGGCAACAGGGAGGAAGAGGAAGGAAGTAGAAACTGGTTTTAGGAATGTTTAGGGATGTCTGGTGGAGAGAAGAATGAAGGGAGGGATTGCATGTCTTTGCGACTGCCATTAACTTTATAAAGTCATTCTAGGGAACTGTCCACCCATTTTGACTTCCAGGCTCTCTAGTCCTTTTCAGACTCTCCCAGTCCTTTCCTGCTGGAGCATCCTCTTTTACTTGTGATTCACTGGCCTGCCTGAAGCCACATCTCACCATGACACCCACACCCAGCTTCTAAGCACTGCCAGCACCTTAGATCGATACTATCTCCTTCACCCTTTATGACATTCCTATCGTGTCTGAAATTATGGACCGATTTTTCAGATGGGAAAATAAAAACGCAGAACAACGCACCTAAAAAAGCATGACAATTACACTCTCGTTTGTCCCAAGGGGCCATGATAAACCTCCCCCTACACTGGGGTTCCCTTCCCTCATTTCACTTCTAAGGAGCTCCTCAGACTGTAGGACTCAAGAAAATCTAGCCCAAATCTCTCCAATGCTGCAATGCCCCATTTGACACTGTCCTCTCCAGCAGGATTCTAGAATCCACTGGTCACCGCATCCCTTTCCTTCCTGATCCCTGGCTTCCTATCTGAAGGTGCTTCCCTTTCCGTCCTCTCTTTCTTCCCAATTCTCCTTCTGGAATCCACCCTTGCTCCCTCCGGATTCCTAAGCTTCCTAAGCTCCGGGGAGGAGCCTGGTGTGGGGACTTCTTTATTCTGAAGCAGTCCAGGCCTGGCACAGCTGGGCAAGATCTAAGTCTCTATCAGTGGACGACTGAGGTGGACAAGCCCTGGGTTCCAGACCCCCCGTCTCTAACAGCAGGGCTTTCAGCTCGCAGTCCTCCTGGCCACAGGGTAAGCCTCACTCTGGTGGGGAACGGTCCTGCCCAGGCCCAGCAGCATGGCGACATTCCTCACATTCAGAGAGACCCCTCTCTGGCTTCTCTTCCTAATTTGGTAATTACCAAGCCTCCTCCCTCCCTCTCCTCTGGGCCTGACCCAGACTTCTCCTTCCTCCAGCCCCCTCCCAGGAGAGGGGCTCTGAAGCCTCCTGACTCACCTCCTTTGCAGCGGCTGCCTGCTCCCTGAATCGCCCGGCCAGCTGGGCCACCGAGGGGGGCGCTGAGTCGTCCACACTGGCGTTGGTCTCTGCCGGCCTTTCCTGGTAAACCAAGGGGAAGCCAAAGTGAACCAGCAAATATGCACTTGGCACTGCTGAGCATCAGCACTGGGTGCCACACAAGGTGCTTGCTATGTGGCTACAAGCAGGGATGCGGCGACAGTGAGGTCTTTTCACAGCGTTTTGCAATTGGCTCCTGCATTCAAAGATGTAAAAAACCCATTCAGTCAACTGCATTTAGTAAATGTTTATAGTGTCCTTGGCCCTGGGTGTGGCTCTGGGGATCTGGAAAGGAATAAAACTTGGTGTTGCCCTGGGGGTGGAGGTTAGGGCACCCAGGGATCTGGGAGGCAGGACAAGGCCAGTTCCTCATCCCAGGGAGATCCAGCCCGGAGAGGGCTCTATCGGTGACAGCGTCTTCCCCTTGTCACATGAGGCTTCGAAAACTGTAGGCTGGCAAAATGCACTGGAGAGAGAGGCCTGTAAGTGTATCTAATGCTTTTATTTATTTATTTATTTTGGCTGCGTCAGGTCTTCGCTGCTGCGCGAAGGCTTTCTCTAGTTGCGGCGAGCGGGGGCTACTCTTCGTTGCGATGAGCAGACTTCTCATTATGGTGGCTTCTCTTGTTGCAGAGCACGGGCTCCAGGGCACGCGGGCTCCGTAGTTGTCGCTCTAGAGCGCAGGCTCGGTAGTTGTGGTGCACGGGCTTAGTTGCTCCGCGGCATGTGGGATCTTCCCGGACCAGGGCTCGAACCCGTGTCCCCTGCATTGGCCATTGGCAGGTGGATTCTTAACCACTGTGCCACCAGGGAAGCCCCTTGATTGAACTTTTGACAAGTATTTTTGTGTCTTGTTTCCCCTACTTAATTGAGTGCCTTGGGCATAGAAATGTTCAGAAAATATTCAAATAACATAAGTAGCACGGCGATGAGAACCAGACTATCTGGATTCGACCCCTGAGTCGCTCCATCTCCCTAGCTCAGTGACCTTGGGCAAATGATTTTACCTTTCTGTACCTTGACAGGGATAACAGTAGCACATCACTCACAAGGTTGTTCTGTGGATTAAATGACTGACTATACATCTAAAGTGTGAGGACAGGGCCCAGGACATAAGAAGAGCTTTAGAAGGGTTATTATTACTACAGGCAACGGGGTCTTTCCTTCCAAGAACCCTGTAATGACTTCAGTTCTAGGGATGTGCATATTGCATTACTGTTCTCTACAGTGTCCTCACTGAGAGAGACTCATCCCTTTTACTATTCTGTTCCTTTCTGCTGTGAGCTTTCTGCAAACTGGTGACCAGCTGGTTACCATGCCCCTGCTCTACCCTCAGTGCAACCATTGGTTTCCTGTGGCCTTACCTCCCCCAAGGTGCCTCTAGGCCCCCTGAAGAGGCCAAGATGCACCCTGGCCACTGTTCACTCCCATGTGCCATTTGTCACCAAGACTCATACGGTGAGTCAGTAAGCACTGGAAACAGCCCCCTCACTTCTGCCTTGTTACATGCGGCCTATGGAACCACACAGTTTTAATAATGTGTTTTTTTTTTTTTTTGCGGTATGCGGGCCTCTCACTGTTGTGGCCTTTCCCGCTGCGGAGCACAGGCTCCGGACGCGCAGGCTCAGCGGCCATGGCTCATGGGCCCAGCCGCTCCGCGGCATGTGGGATCCTCCCGGACCGGGGCACGAACCTGTGTCCCCTGCATCGGCAGGCGGACTCTCAACCACTGCACAACCAGAGAAGCCCCTAATAATGTTTTTTAAATGTCCAGTCTCAGAGACATTCGGCTTTGGTTTTTGGTGACCATGGCGATGGCATTTCGTACACAGACTGCAAACTTCCTCTGCCCACGTCTAGCCTGAAACTGGGAGGATCTGGGTAGCAGTTTGCCCGAGAAAGTCCATTTCTGTCTTTCCAAGGGGCTCATGGCCTACAAAGACCAAGCATGCTCCGCTCCAGCTGCAAGCTTGCATCCCTGTACACCACACACACACACACACACACACACACACACTCTTCTCTTTCTCTCACACACACACTCTTTCTCACACACACACACTCTCTCTTTCTCTCTCACACACACACACACATCTTCTCTTTCTCTCACACACACACTCTTTCTCACACACACACACACTCTCTCTCTCTCTCACACACACACACACACTCTTCTCTTTCTCTCACACACACACTTTCTCTCACACACACACACACACTCTCTCTCTCTCACACACACACACACACACTCTTCTCTTTCTCTCACACACACACTCTTTCTCTCACACACACACACTCTCTCTCTCTCTCTCTCACACACACACACACACTCACATACACTTCCTAGGCCCTCCTTTTTGCACTAGAAGTATCTCCAAGCTTTCTTACTTGGGTGCTCTCCCCAAAGGAAACGTCGCTGGTCACACCGTGATGCTGACCCTGGAGCAGGCGAGGTGCACACGGCCGCCCCCCACCGCCTTGGGTGAAGTTACGTGGGGGCCAAGCTTTGTGAAGGGGGCTTTGCTTAGAGATAGGAAAGGACTACAGTGGCCACAGACCTTCGGATCTGCGAACAGGCTGCTCTGGAGGAAAAGACAGGTCCCTCTTTACTGCTTCCTGCTGTAAGTCAAGTTTATTCTCATTCCAGCCTAAACATCAGATGCTGATTTCACATAAAGATGGAAAAGGATTCACCTGTCTTCAAGATGCCAGAGTCCCCGACAGTGCTGGTGCGAGCGGGGAACCCAGTGCCTGCTCTGTTTAGTGCCCTACATGTGTCACGCTGGGCGTGGTCAGAGGCGAACATCTTGTCCTCGTGATTAAGTGAGCTGCTCTTGGCAAAGATGCTGGGCCCATCAGTTTGTCCATCTGTCTAACTTCCCGCCCCCATAACAGCTCAGTCTCTCTGTCCGTTGCTATATACTGCTCGGGTCCTGCTGACAGCGCACTTTACCCTCGGCCCCGAAGGCGCCAATCACTGGCGGTGCAGGAAGATACATTCCAGATAAAAATAGAGCCATACAGGAATCAGAAACTCCTCCTTAACTTCCCTGTCTCAAAACCAGGCTTGGCAAGGGGCGAGAGAATGACAAGGCTTCTGGAAGCATTTAGGGCTTAAAAGCTGGGTTGAAGGAAAGATTATAATACGTCTGAATTTGTTTTCCTGGAGCCCAGTGAATGGGTTTTCTTTAGAATGTCTATGGACTCCAGAGCTTGCTGAAGCCTGGCAAATCCACTCACTACCAGCACCTCTCCAGATGCTTCTCATCCTATGTTGTAGAAGAATGACTGATTGCTGCCTCCTCTCAGCTGGGCACATCGAAGCCCAGAGAGGGCAAGTAGCTTAGCCAGAGTCACACAGAAGCCAGACAGAATAATCTGTGAAACACTTGACTCCCATGGCCTGATAATGCAGCAATGGACATCAGTTAAGTAGCCTAATTTGTGAAGGTGCTTTGAAAACTGTAAAGTGATATATAAATAGTGAAACTATTATAAGCCCCTGGGTTACACAGGTACAGAAGAAGCATGGCTCTGGACGTGGACAGGCACTGTGGCTCAGCCTGTTTGAGGCTTTGCCTGGATTTCTGCCTTGCAATTCTAGCAGGTACCACTAGTGACCTCCTCCAGTGGTTCAACATCACACCACCTTGGCCCCAGGCAGGTGAGAGTCTCCTTCCATATAGCTCGCTTGCATGTGTTCTCTCTCTTTCTCTCTCTCTCTGTCTCAGTCCTGAGGCTGGTTTGGTAAGGTCTTGCTCCCACCTTGATTGTTCTTAGATCTGAGAATGACTTCAATGTCCCTGCCTAGTCCCCAAATTTCCTGGGAACTCATCCCCCAGCCCAGCCTCTCTGGGACTTAGAGTTCTTTCTCTGTTCCAAAGATGTCCATTAAGTGTTGAACATAGAGACGGGAACACAGAAAGTCCTCCTCGAAGGGTGCTTTCTTCCCCTCCCCCCATCCAACCCAGTTGTGATGTCAGGGCCTGGGCACCTGCTCCCAGAGTCACTGATACCCTAAACTCACCCCTCTCTCGCCTGCATCCACATTCCGGGTCTTGGTCACTGTTTTGACCTCAGCTGGTCCTTTCTTCTTGGGGCCAGTTTCCACATCTTAAATCTGTTTTCTGAACTCATCCCCCTTTGCGTCCTGCTTTAGTTGACCCTCATCTTTACAGACTGCAGTCCCCCTGACCCCATCCCATCTTCCTGGGCCCAGATCTTGCTTACCAAGCCCTCACTGCCACCGTTCCAGCCTGGCTCTGCCAGCAAGCTTGGAAACCATTCCTGTGGTTCCTGTGACTTTGCCGAGGCCAGAAGAAAATCACCTCTGGTGTTTATTTTCTGTTTTCTATGGGACTTTCTTCTGAGAACTGAGGAACCCCTGTGTCTGGACAGCATGGAACTTCCCCCTCACTGTTGCCATGCTGAGTAAATACAATTTGGATGCCGCTGACCATCCACATAGTGGAACCTTTGTGTAGAGGCCCAAGTCGGGATCTACGTACCTCCCTGGCTCTGCCCCTGTTTCTCCATCCTCCTCCTTGGTCCAAGGTCTAAGTATCTACCAGTCTCAGGGCCACGGGTTAGGGAAACAAGGCACCAGGGAAGGCCTCCTCATCTACAGCTTGGGGGAGAAGCAGTGAGAGGGCTCTGCCTGGGGGCGGAGGAACCCCTGCTCTTAGCTAAAAGGAAGATTGTCTTGCTCACCAGAAACAGGCGAGACAAGCCAGAGCCTCAAAGTATAAGGTATGTTTGCTTCTTTGCTCTTCTAGAACTGTAGTGGATTTTAAGACCACTTACCCCCTTCCAATATAACCATACTTAAACCATCATTTGAAAAGGAACAACAGACAGCCTCTTTGGGATGCCACAATGATTCCAGGGTCTTCCTTTACACTTACCTTACCCTTAACTCTTCAATTCACCCCAATGTTTAACCATTACCACCCGGGGACGATGGAGAGGACAATGGACTAGGAACCGGGTTGGCCCGTTTGACTTACCTACCAACTTAGAGCAGCTGCTATCGGGGAGGCACTGTCCTTACAGCGCTTGATACATTTTCTACCACTCTCACAACATCTCTTCTTGAACAGAAAATGGCCCAGAGTTGCTAACTCACTCTTCAAGTTAGTAAGTGCAGCACCAGCTTTATCTGGATTCCGAAGATCTCTTTCCACACGGACATGCTATATTAACTCTAGACTTTCACTGCAAGAGTTATCTTATTCAGTCTCTCATCAGTAAACATTATTGTCCTAGGCCCTGCGGTAAAGCAGTGAACAAGACAGAGTTCTTGCCCTTAAGGAACTACTACTCCAGCAAGGGGAGCAAACAGTAAACACAGAGGCAGATAAGTAAGATAACGTGCTAAATGCCATGAAGAAGAGGAAATAGGGCACTTTATCTATGGCGGTGTGGGCAGACATCTCTGAGGAGGGGTCATGTGAGTTGAATTCCAGCCGGGGAAAAGATGGGAAGAAAACTGTTCTGAGCAGAAAGCCCAGAGAGGAACAAAGTCTGAGGGACAGAGAAAAAGAGAGGTGTGGCAGGGACCTGTTGCATCCAGGAGACAGGAGGAGAGACAAAGGATGAGAGGCAGTCTGGGGCCCACTGCGTGAGGCCCCGAGGACCATGGGAACCTTTTTCTTTAGGTTTTTAATTTTATTTTAGGAAGTGAAATGAACAACACTCATTCTGGAAGGGGAAAATCAGCAGTTTGTATTTTATTCATTTGGAGGGTTTCGAGGAGGGATGTGACCTGAGTTACACATCCAAAGGCTGTCTGTGGAGGATGGATGAGAGTGGAAGCAGAGGGGACCAGGAGGAAGGTTCTGGCAGTGCTCCAGCTGGGCAGTGATGGTGGAGTGGACCAGGCTTGTAGCAGCAGATGGTGAGAGGGGGTGGATCTGGAGGTAGGACGGCTAGGAATTACTGATGCACTGGGTGTGGGAAGTAAGGGAATTAGGGCCATCAAGGAGGACTCCCAGATGTTGGACGTGGACAACAGGATGCATGGGGGTATTTTTTCCTGGGTCGGGGAAGGCTTGTTGGAGAGAGAGATGTGGGTGAGGGTATATGGGGAGTGAACAGCTCTTTCTTTCTTGGTCATGAAAGTTTAAAGGAAAGGATTAAGGAAAGATTAAAAAAAGTAAAAGGAACTCGGCAAACACAAACCCTGCCTGTTTACCAAAAACATCACCTCTAGCATAACCAGTATTAGAGGCACTGCTTGCCCAGTGACAATCGTTAAATGGCCGCGGTATCCTGGCCGCGGTATCCTGGCCGTGCAAAGGTAGCATAATCACGTGTTCTCTAAATAAGGACTTGTATGAATGGCCACACGAGGGTTCCACTGTCTCTTACTTTCAATCAGTGAAACTGACCTCCCCGTGAAGAGGCGAGGATAACAAAATAAGACGAGAAGACCCTATGGAGCTTCAATTAATCAACCCAAAAATCACAAACCCAAACCACTAAGGATAACAACGTTTTATATGGGTTGACAATCTCGGTTGGGGTGACCTCGGAGTACAAAAGACCCTCCGAGTGATTAAAACCCAGGCCTACTAGCCAAAGTATAATATCACTTATTGATCCAAAGTTTTGATCAACGGAACAAGTTACCCTAGGGACAACAGCGCAATCCTAATTCCTATTAGACATCCACGTTGAGATGCAGCGGAGGGAGTTGAATATATACCCAAGTCTTGAGTTCAGGGGAGGTGTCCAGGCTGGAAACAAAACTTTGAGAGTCACTAGATAGAGATAGTATTTGAAGTCACAGGACAGTCTAAAACCAGGAAATATAGAACAGGGAAGGAGAGAGGTCCAAAGACTGAACTCCTTATCAGCTGTGTCTCCTTATTAGCACTGAGCTGCCTTTCACTCACAAAGGTGAGGGGACCTCTCCTCTTATCCCAGTGGGAGCCTTACAGACATTTTGGTGCAGATTGCCGACAGGATGGGTCAAGGCCAGAAGAGTTCTTTGGCTTAGATGATAGGGGATAAAACCCTGGAATGTCACGGGAAGGTAAAAACCTCTTGTCCTCCATCTATGCTGTTGGGTCATGTATTCATCACTTCTTGAGCATCTGTAGACACTGCAGGATGCACTGGGATAACAGTGATTGGGGGAGTGGTGGTGGTGGTGTGGAGAGGAGGTGAAAAAGAAGAACAACAACTAGACAAGGCAGAAGAGAAACAGGTACATGTGAACGCCGATCGACTATTTCACATGAGACCAAAAAAGTCCCAAATATCCCCTACCTACCCACTTGTCGGCTTTAAGAATCTGAAAACGGCAGGTCCTTGGCCTCTGCGATTCTCTCCCAGGGAAAAACCCAGGTAGGATGCTCTGCTCACACAAAGGATCCATGGGCCATGCCCCGGGTAGAGTGTCCCTCCGGGGGACCTCCGGTGCTTCCCACTTCCTCCCAGGATGTGGTGCTGCAGCCCAGTGGCCTGGGCAGGGCTCAGCAGCCCTCAGTCACGGGACACCGGCCTGACCTCTTCAGTGGTTTTAGAAGCAGGGTAGCCCACAGCCTCAGATGCTTGGCTGGCCAGCCAGGTGGGGTCAGTGGGTTTGGTAGTGGTGGCACAGGCAGGGTTAGTGTCCAGGTACATTCCCAGGTAACAGCAGGGACAACAGAGAAATGGGAGGGAGATGTTCATTCCGAACGTCATGATAGTGTAGGACCTTATCAGTGAAATCTCAGCGATAACGTATGTGAAATTTCTCTGTGAAACCTGTTAACTGTTGTATAAGCATAAGAATAAAAATTTATTTTGAGTCTGATGGGGTTGCGGATGCACAGGGACCATATGACAGGAGTGGAAAAAACAGCTAATTCAGAACCAGATCTGGGTTTCAGTCTCGGCTCTGACATATATTGGGATGGACCTTTCTGAGCCTCAGGATTCTTGTTGGTAAATGAGATTATTAACATCCATCAGCCTTTGCCCCAACCCGGATCGCAACATGTCCCCTGTGGTCTGGAGGCTGCACCACCCTTCTCCCATGGACAGCAGGAGGTAGCCAATATCCCCAGAGTCCCCACAAGATTCAGAATCAGCCCTGTCTGTGCAAGGCATAGTGCACAGATGATGGGGTTATAGTGCTGTATTTGGGGTAGGAGAGCACAGAGCTCAGGCTTTGAGCCAGACTGCCTGGGTTCAAAGACAGGCTCTGCATATACTCATTCTGTGGCCTTGGACAAGTTGCCTAACTTGTCTGTGCCTCCGTTTCTATTTGTAAAATGAGGAGAATACACCAAGGGATGCCCAGGGTCTCATCTAGTCTACCCTTGCCCTTCCATTCTCTCTGGGGCACAGGTCTCCCAGAGGCAGCCCCAGCTGGCTAGGTTGTGCTCCCTGCTGCTTCCTGCCACCCTTAGTCCAAGAGTGGGCCGTCACGAGTCAGCCATTGGTGGGCTACACTTAACAGGCACTTAACAGACACTCCATTCCTGAGCTCTCAAACCAGCCCAGAGAAACTGGTGTGTGTACTAACTAGCAATTAAAAAAATAATAGGGCTTCCCTGGTGGCGCAGTGGTTGAGAGTCCGCCTGCCGATGCAGGGGACATGGGTTCGTGCCCCGGTCCGGGAAGATCCCGCGTGCCGTGGAGTGGCTGGGCCCGTGAGCCATGGCCGCTGAGCCTGCGCGTCTGGAGCCTGTGCTCTGCAACAGGAGAGGCCACAACAGTGAGAGGCCTGCATACCGCAAAAAATAATAATAATAATAATAATAAAGCTAAGTTTAATTTTATGGCTTTTAGGGTCATGACCCTTCTTCCTTCTCCTCTACCTTTCCATCTCTCTTCCTCCTTCTTCATCTGATTATGGTTATTGCTATTATTTTATATGCTCTCCTGCCACCTAATTCAGGGAACTCTCGGAGGCTTGCCAGTAAGGACGCTGGCTAAGTCCTGAGCAGGGACTTGGAGCCTTTTCTCGTGCCACCTTGGTCAAGTCACATGAGCTAGTGAAGCCTCAGCTTCCTCATTGGTACAATGGGAACAGCACCTGCCTTGCCTTCCTCCTGGGATAGTTGTGAGGCTCTAAGGACACAGTGAATGACAGCACACTGGAGGAGAGGTACACAGAGATGGGTAGGATGGATACTGCCTGCACCCCTGAGTTTATGGCCTACTGGGGAACAGGGGCAATTAGGCAAGTATTTAAAGTATGATGGGTCAGCCAGTGTGGAAGGCAGAATAACAGTCCCCAAAGATGTCCACATCCGAATCCTGGAACCTGTAGATATGTTAGGTTACATGGCAAAGGGGAGGTAAGGGTACACGTGGAATTAAGGTTGCTAATCAGCTGACCTTAAAATAGGGAGATTATGCTGGATTATCCAAGTGGGCCTCATGCAATCCAAAGGTTTCTTAAAAGTGGGAGGGGATGGCAAAGGAGTCAGCGGCAGAGTGACGGGATGTGAGAAAGACTTGACCCACTATCGCTGGCTTTGAAGATGGAGAAAGAGGCCAAGAGCCAGCATGCAGGCAGCCTCTAGAAGCTGGAAAAGGCAAGGAAGCGGTCTCTCCCCCTGAGCCTCTAGAAGAAAGGCAGCCCTGCTAACACCTTGATTTTAGTCCCAGTGAGATCTGTTTTGAACTTCTGACCTCTGGAACTGTAAGATAATAAATTTATGTTATTTCAGCTGCAAAGTTTGTGGTCATTTGTTGCACTGGCCATAGGAAACTAAAGCAGTCAGCAAGTATTGCTGAGCACCCACTAAGGGCTCTGAGCTCTGGCGATGTAGTGCTAAAGGAGAGAGAGTCCCCACTCTCACTGGAGCTCAAGTTCCAGGGGACAGACAGGCTGTGAACAAATAAGCAAGTGCGTGTGTAGTACATGATTACTGCTAGGTGCCATGTCAAAGGAGGCCTCCCCGAGGAGAAGCAGAGGGAGGTGACATTGAGTTCACGATGCTGTGACTGGAGGAGGACAGGGCGAAAAGCACAGCAGGGGCACCCAACCTGGCCAGAGGCATCCAGGAGGGCTTCCAGGAGGAACCACCAACCTGGCCAAGCTTGAAGGGTGGGCAGAGTTGGTCACCCTCCCGCTGAGGGAGCTAGCTGCATGTGAAGGCTGCAAGGCCAGGGGCATCCCAGGGAACTACTGGAAGTCCCTAAGCCTGGTACAGGGCGTGCGGTATGAGGGGCAAGATGAGGGAGCAGAGGAAACAGAGGCCAGAGCAGGCAGGGCCCTCTAAGTTGGGACCCTGTTCTTAGGGCCATGCAAAGTCATTGGAGGGATTTTAGCAAAAGGGTAAAATCACTGGATTTATTTTGATGGTCCCTTTGGCTGCAGTGGGGGTGGGGAGACCAGTTCAGAGGCCACTGCTGTTGTCATGAAAGGTAAAAAAAATGAGCAAATTGACAACCCACTGCCTCCTATGGAGTCTTAACCACTGGACCACCAGGGGAGTCCCTTCTCCTGCCTCCTACGGAGGGTGGATCCTGGCCCCCAAAAGTCCTTTCACTGAGCGGAGCCTCCTGTTGGGTCCGGATCTGCCAAGGGAGCTGGGAAGAAGACTGTAGAGGACAACAGGAGGGGACGGGGCAGCTGAGACCCTGAGGAGTGGACAGGGTCAGCCACTTGTGGGGGAAATGGCCACTATGAAAGAAACCCCTGATGATGGGGTGACCGAAAGGGTTTTGATGAACAGGGATCTCTGGTCACTGATTTACAATTGTTAGCCGTGTCGTATCATTATGATCGCTTCCTGCAATCTGCAAACCTTCAGTGGAAGTTCTACTGAAAGCAGCAGCTTTTTATTTGTGGATGCTTTTGAAAGGGGTACTGTGAGAATCAAAAGTGTCTATGGCCCACCATTGGTAAAGGAATGCCTTCAGCAAGAAGAGGTTATTGATTCAACCATTCAGTAGATATTAACGAGCCCTACACATGCCAGGGATTCACAGGGTGTTTAAGTCTACTAGGCTTATAGGAAAATGGAGAACAAGGATTCAGCAGAGGCAGAAAACTGGGACCAAGGGTGACCATGAGCAGATAAGTCCATCTGGGAATTAGTAACTATCTTAAGGATGGCTTAGACATAGGGCTGGAGCCAACACTCTGTAGATCTCTGGAGTCTGTGAAACTAGACAGAATGGTGGCCTGAACTGGGGTAGGGTCCATAGGGATGAAGAACATTACTAGGACTCAAAAGCAACTTAGGTGCTTCCCTGGTGGCGCAGTGATTAACAATCCGCCTGCCAGTGCCGGGGACACAGGTTGGAGCCTTGGTCTGGGAAGATCCCACATGCTACGGAGCAGCTAAGCCCGTGCGCCACAACTACTGAGCCTGCACTCTAGAGCCCGCATGCCATAACTACTGAGCCCGCGGGCCACAACTACTGAAGCCCATGTGCTTAGGGCCTGTGCTCCGCAACAAGAGAAGCCACCGCAAGTCTGAAGCCCGAGCACCGCGACGAAGAGCAGCCCCTGCTCGCCGCAACTGGAGAAAGCCCGCGCAGCAACAAAGACCCAACACAGCCATAAAAAAAAATTTTTTTAAAAAAGCAACTTAGGAGAAGGATTGACTAGAAGTGGTGACTGAGCAGGTAGGCGCAGGGAGGGGCCAAGACGCTGCCCAGGTTTCTGGCTCTGTCTGCTGGGTGGACAGGGGTGCCATCCACAGAGATGGCAAGCCCCGGGGAGAGCATGGCTGGGAAGAGAGAGGCAAGAGGTGGCGAGAGAAGGGAAAGATGCCCAGAAGGGGTGAGTGAACAGAGCAGAGGGTCCAGGACAGACCCTTGAAAGACCTGCTTGGGATTTCTGGAATCAGATGAACCTGGGTTTGAAACTTGGCTCCTGTTACAAGGTGATGGCCGAGTCTGAAGACAGGCAGGGTGAGTGGAGGCTGGGAAGGAGATGGAGACGGTGCTGGGACAAGGAGGCAGAAACAGTGACCTCGCGGTCCAGGCGGTGCACGCACAGCCATCTTCCTCTTCTCCTTCCTCCTCCCACCAGTGGACGTGCAGCGGGGGAGGATCAAATTCAACCCTGTCAGTCTGGCAGCCTCAGAGCAGCTAGCTGTTTTGTTTTTGTTTTTTTCTTCTTTTTGTTCTTTTTAGGGGAAAGGGGAAGAGTGTGGAAGAAATGCTTCTGCATAGTTAGCATAGGTGATGCAGAGGGATTCACTCACCTAGGCCAACAAGTGAATCTACAGTCCGTTGGCTCTTCAAAGAGAGTCCAGAGACTCCTGTCACATGCTCTCTTGTGCTGGTTAGTCCTGTAATAAACCTGATTTCACCGCGAGCCCCTCTGACTCCTGGGGTTTGCTGCAGCCATAGCCCCCCCCCCCCGCCAAGAATATCCTTCCCTGGGGGCTGTTTCTGCTCCCCAAGCAGGAGTGCTAGTGAGTGTGTCTTGAGGTCTGGGACATTTGCCCTCATGCCACAGCAGAAAGCCCAGGCATACCTTCTAAGATTAGAACAAGTCGCCCAAGGACCAGGGCGTGCCTCCCAGTCAGCTGCAGCCTCTCCTGTTACAGCGGCTGCTCTTCACCCCCTCCCCTCCTCCCTTGCAGTCTGGAGCTGGACTCTAAGCAGGAAGCCCCTTGGGGTGCTCTGTGGGTTGGGTCACCCTGGTCAGGGTGTGGTGCTGGGTCCTGTGCTCCTTTTTCTTTGACCACATCTTGGATTCATTCATTCATTCATTCATTCATTCTTCCTGTACTCCAGGCCCTGCACGAGGATATAGCTACGAACAAGATGATACAGACTCTTTTCATAATGTAAGTTATAGTCTAGTGAGGGTAACTGTTCAACAACCATCATTATTTTTACCCCAGTTTACTGTTTATTAGGGCGATAAATGTTGCAGAGGGAAAGGACTAGGAAAGCAAGTGACAGGGGGACCCGACCCATTTAAACTGAGATGTGAAAGATAAGTAGAAGTGATCCAAGCAAAGTGTGTGTGGTAGGGAAGCGGGGGCGGGTAGCCAAGGGCATTCCAAGTAGAGTTACACAAAGGCCTGGAAGTGAGAAGAGCAGGAGGGGTTTGAGGAAATAAAAGAAGGCCAATGAATGTGGCCGGGAATCAGGGAGCTTATCAAATACCCAGGGTTTTACAAGCTTATTTCTTTCCACTGTAAGCACCATCCCCTAACCCATTACCATATTAAGTGCTCAAATGCCAGTAAATGAATGAATGAATAAATGAATGATGCCTCAGTAAACCAACACCAATGGGCTGACATTGTGAGGGCTTGATAAACATAGATCAGAGCCTTGAAGTAAAAACGGAAACAAAGTGTCAGCCAGGGTTGGCTCTAGGCATACCAGGCTTGAATAGTTAGTCCAAGGTCACTGGACTATAACTAGAGGGCAAAGAATGAGACCTTCTCTGATGAATCCAATACCTAACAGTCTGAGCCTCCAGACTCTACTTGGAGCTAAGAAATGCATTATAATTTCATATTCACATCCCTGGGTATATCTGTCTTCTCTAGTTTTAATAACCCAATCTATCCTAAAACATGACCTATCTAAAAAATACTTTAAATGTGTCTATTTTTTAATCTAGAATGGTTGAATCTTTCTGTTGGCTGCTGACTTTCCAACACATTTCATCAAGGAGGCACTGAGGCTCAGGGAGGCATGGGTTCCCTATCAGGGTAGAGTGGTGTGGAATGGTGTCTGCCCGGGATCTGAAATCCACATCTCTGGTCTGTTTCTGCAGCTGTTCTCAGACACCAAGGCTGTCCTTCCCTACCTTGCTTCCACGGGATGCTCCAGGCAGGAGTCCATAATCTCCAGTATATCAAAGAGGCCCCATGCAAAGCACAGGACAGGCTCTACCTGCCTTAGAAGCTGACTCACTGGGATGATGGGGCCAAAAGGTTTCTGAAGCAGTTATTCTAATGATCTTTCCCATCTCCTCTTGCCACACCCTCCAAAGGAGAGAGAAGAAAAGAAAACCACCAAGCTGAGTTAAGTTGCTTCACTTGAAAGGTCTACTGGGCTTTATAGAACAAAACAGCTGACTGGGAAGGGTGGGGCGGAGGGTTGACGGGTCAGCCTGCAGAGGCTTGTAGATGGCCTGATCTCTCTTTTCCACCTGTCCTTCCCTCTGGCTGCTCCCTTTGGGCCTGGGGCTGATTCACAGTGGGAGTGTCTCCTCCAGGCACCGACTGAGAGCACTCTAGGGTCAAGAGTCCCACAGGAGTCCAGACCTGATGAGCTGCTCAAGTCCTCTCTGTGACCAGCATCATCCCCCTACTGGGTGATTCTACTACACCTACTACCATTGCTCAAATGGCTCTCTTTAGAAACTGGTTTTGAATTAGTAATAGTAGCCTTTTGTCATGTATTTTCTCAACAATAATAAAGCAGCTAATTTACTGTAAATTTATTGTGCTGGATACTATGTTAAGATTATCTCTTCCAGTCCTCATAACATCTCTGTGACATGGGTTTCATAATCACTTCCATTTTACTCATGAGAAAACTGATACTCAGAGAGCTCAAGTAAGTGGTCCAGGATTGCACAGCTACTAACGGTAGGTCTAGAATCCACTCTCAGATGGTCTACGAAAGCCTGTGTTCCGAACCACAACGCTACATGCCTCCAGGAGCCAAAGCATTTGAGAGTTCACATTTTGGAGTTAAAAAGTGCTCATCAAATTCCATAATAATAAAACAAACAACCCAATAAAAAAAAGGGCAAAGTATCTGAACAGATACTTCACCAAAGAAGATATATGAATGGCTAATCAGCACATTAATCAATAAACACAAATTAAGACTGCAAAGAGACATCACTACACACCCACAAGAACGGCTAAAATTAAATAAACTGACAGTACCAAACGTTGGTGAGCCTGCAGAGCAACTGGAATGCTCATACATGGTTAGAGGAAATGCTAAATGGTACGGGCACTTGGAAAAATACTTTGGTAGCTTCTCATCAAGTTAAACATAAACACCAACCAAATGATGACCAGACAATCCCACTCAGGTATTTGCCCAAAAGAAATGAAAACGTGTCTACATAAAGACTTGTATGCAAATTTTAGAGCAGCTTTATTATTAATAGCCCAGATCTAGAAACCCAAATGTCCATCAACTGGTGAGTGGATAAACAAACATACTATGTTATATGCAAATCACAGAATACCACTCAGCAATGAAGAGGAACAAACTAGTGATATGCACATGACATGGAGGAATCTCAAACGCATTATGCCAAGTGAAAGAAGTCAGACATGAAAGACTACCAGTATGATTCCATATACATAACATTCTTCAAAAGGCAAAGCTATGATGATGGAAAGCAACTAACTGATTGCCTGGGACCAGGGGTAGAGGCAGAGGACTGACTACAAAAGGTATGAGGGAACTTTTGAGGTGAAAGAAATGTTCTATATCTTGATTGTGATCTATATCTTGTGATGGTGGTGGTTACATAACTATATACAGCTGTCAATACTCATCAAATTGTAGTTTAAAAATAGGTGAATTTTATTGTGTGTAAATTTTATCTCGTAAATGTGATCAACATTTTTTTAAATTAAAAAAACGTGCTCACCATAGTTTAAAAAAAAAGGTTGAGGCACACTCCCCCTGCATGAGGTCTTCGTTCATTTGCCCTGAGGGTAGGGGGGTCGGCTTAGTCCCAGGATGCCAGCCCCATGGGCCCCATGGTGTTGGCTGCTGGCAAGAAGGTGCTGTGGCTGCAGGAGGCTGGCAGCCTCTGGCAGCTGCTAGGAACAGGCCACACCCAGCCATTCCTGTCCAACCCAGGGCAGCCACCAGCACTCAGGAAGCAAGAATGGTGATGAGAGCACAGAATCTGGCGCTTGACAAGCTCAGGTTAGAATCTCATTCTCTAAGTTATGGGTTGTGGCATCACAGGCAATTGACTTAACTACTCAGAGTCTCATCTGTAAAATGTGGCTAATACACCCCCATGGGGTCGTGAAGATGCTAAGAGATAGTGTTTGATAGGACAGTTTGGATCCAAATCCAAATCCTGCCTCTTACTCGATGTGTGATCTTAGGCAAAACTTAACTTCCCTGAGCCTCAGTTTCCCCACTTGTAAAATAAGGCTCATAATAGCAATTGTCTCATATGATTGTTATAAAGCCCAAATGAGATAATTAATGCCTGGTACATAATAAGCTTTCCCTCCCATTTTAGCTATCGTTGTCACCTAAGACACTGGTCACCACTCAGTAGGTATTAGTTGGAATGTGGGCTCCTTTGCATGCCTTATAGGGACAGCAGGCTGTTGCCCATTGGCCCTGAAGAGTTGCAGGGGGACAGCAGGGATCTGCTGCCGCCAAGTCATTTCCATTCCCATCCTGTAGAACAAGTCTGCAGACCAGGTGGGTTGGCACTGTGTCTTCATGTCAGAGGAATTTACAGTGGGAATTTTCTGAATCACACAAAAGGGCAGACTGGCTAATTGGAGTGAGATTCTGGACTCCAGCCATGAGTAGCCTCGCTCATAGCAGGGCGGTTCACGTGCTGGGTTTCAGTTGGATGTCTCGGGGATGTGGGGTGGAGTAATGGGGGCACGACGAGCCATCAAAGGGAAGCCTGCCTCTGGCTTCTTCTGCAGGGAGGGGAGAGTCCTGCCTTTCACCCAGGGCCCTGCACCATGAAAGGCCATAAAAGGAAAGCCCCATGGCCAGAGTTTGAGGGTGGTGCCTGTTCCTGTAGGGCCAAGCCTAATCAGGCTAGTTTATCAAGTGGGAGCAGGGGCCCTCAGGGGCTATGGTGGGTGAATGGCCACAGTAGCTCTCCAGGGAACATGCTTGGGTCCAAATGATGCAGGGAGTGGGAATAAGAGGTTATGCCTCTGGGCAGACATGCTTTGTCCTGCACAGTCAGAAGGGAAGATCCCGATGAGTTATTTCAAGAGCTGAGCACCTTGGGGGCGGGGGAGGCCACTGACCGAGCAGTCAGGAGAGCTGTGTGAACTTTCCACCCCTCTCTGCCCTTCCGCTCCTCGCCCGTAAAATGAAGGGCTTGTCAAGAATGCTTTCCAAGGCCCTTTCGGCTGGTTAACTACTTCTTTAACTTTAACATCACTGTGAGGAAAACTGGGAACGCTTAAGTTACCTTTCTCATGTAGATGAACAGGTGGATGGATACCTGACTAAATTTAGGCAGAATCTGGAAAAACTCTGCAAGGAAGCTCAGGAATTCCCACGGAAATGCATCGCTATTACCCCCCGGCCCCCACCACCTTGACACACAGCTCTGCAAAGTAAAGCACCCCATCATCCCTCTTGCATCTGACTCTTCCGAAGAAGATTCTAAGAATGGGATGCTCTCCTATTCTCAAACCAGGAATCAAATGGCAATGCAGTATAATCCCTTCATTCCAAATTAGCAAACCGGGGTTAGTTATTCTCTTAAAAAGAAGAGTTTCAGGAGAGGGAGAGGACAGGGCTCAAACAGCCTAGGCGTTTAAAAGCCATTCAAGAGGAAAGTGGGTGAGAAATCAGTAACAAGGAACAATGACCAGTGAAGGGATACAAAGGCCGAAAGAAGTATAAACTGTAAAGGGGAAAAGAAACTGAGTAGAGAGTTCAGGTTTTTCCCCAGGCGTGTTGCTGCCCAGCTGGGGAAAAAAATAACCCTCATTTTGGTTTCCTTGGGAAGTCATACCAAGATGGAATGACTACAGGTTTTGTTTTCTTTCATTCACACCCTTCGGCCTGTTACTTTTTTTACTATCTACTACACCAAGGGCTCAGTGCCTTGGCCAGCTTGAGAGCCTCACGGTTCTGAAGCAGGAACCAGGGGCGGCTCTAAGAATAGAACAGGCCTGCAGGAAAGCATTTGGAGTAGATACAGACAGAGCTTTTCATGAACCCTCTAGGGTGAGCGAGTCTCTGGGGCCCCAAGGGAGAGGGGAGGGATTGCCCTTCCTGCAGGGGGGCTCCCAGGCTCTGAGCAGAAGTTCCTCACAAGAAAGATCCTCCCAGTAGCAAACACAGAAATATACAGGCCCCCAGCGCAAGAAGAAACATGAATAGAAGGTCTAAGACACAAGTAAACCAACCTCCCCTTGCTCCCCTCTTATCAGCAATTGTACCGCCCTCCACCACATGCATGAGAAATCTCTCTGGACAATGGCCAATGTGCTCCTCCTGTAGATATTTGAGCGGATGACTCACAAGACGGTTTGGTTTTCTTACGGACAGTCCAGCAGTACTTTATCCCATCACTCCAGCACACCCACACTTACACCTCCTGGCTGCCTCCAGGGAGCCCAGGATGGCAGCTGCTGTGGCTCTTCCAGGAGAGGTGGCTCCACGCTTAGTGGCTTCCAGGCCACTTCACATAGAGAGGATCTGGGATTGAAGAAGGACCTCCTCCACCCCTCCTCCACCCCCACAGAAAGCAGAGAGTAGAAATGGTGCTCATTTCCACCCCAAGGTCAGCATGGTGCTGGTGATGAGATCAGACCGGCCCATGCTGGCACTTCTGCAATCATCCTGCCATCCAAGCACAGGTTGTTGTGATGCAGTTTGAAGAGGACTCTTAGTCCCAGATCTATCTCCTCTGGACTTCACTTTCTCCTCCGTAAAATGGGAACGAGAACTACTACACAGGGTCATTAACATGATGAAGTGAAACGTGCATGGGAAGTGTCTTACAAGCCAATATTGACTGATTGATTGTTCCTACTTTCCACTGATTTCACTTAATAAGGCCAAGAACTGGCTTATGCTGGCATTAGAACCTTTTTAGTAGTCAAGACCCTAAGCTAAGCAGAGATTTTGGGGGGTCCATAGTTGCAGGTATTTTATAAATTTATTTATTTATTTAATTTTTGCTGTGTTGGGTCTTCATTTCTGTGCGAGGGCTTTCTCCAGTTGCGGCGAGTGGGGCCCACTCTTCATTGCGGTGCGCAGGCCTCTCACTATCGCGGCCTCTCCTGTTGTGGAGCACAGGCTCCAGATGCGCAGGCTCAGTAGCTGTGGCTCACGGGCTTAGTTGCTCCGCGGCATGTGGTATCTTCCCAGACCAGGGCTCGAACCCGTGTCCCTTGCATTGGCAGGCAGATTCTTAACCACTGCGCCACCAGGGAAGCCCTGTTGCGGGTATTTTAAAGCCAAGTGAGATAGAAGAAGATTCAATATTCCTACAGAGTCTTGGTGAAACATTTTAGTGAAGGCTGGAGAAGGTTCCTGAAGCAATCAACCAACACATGTTGGGGAGGGGACAGTTACAGAGAAATTAAGTCATGGTCCGTGTTCTGTTGAAGCTGACAGTCCAGTTGGAGAAATATGAAGCAAAGGTCGATTCAATACAAGAGCAAGTTAAGCAGACAGTGGTACAAGAAGTTGTATCCATGTAGGCATGATTAATGGCCCAAGAAGCAGCACAGGCTGTAAGTGTGGCTGCGTCTGAAGACCCAGGAAGGAGAGGTGATGGAGTAAGGATCGGTGGGTAAGACTGGATCAGAAGGTGGTTACATACAGTGCTCCAGAGACAGAATGTTTGATTCACATCCCCACTCTGCTCCTTATGTGACCGAGGGCAGGTAACCAACCTCTATAAATTTCAGGGGCCTTGTCTGCAGAGTGAGGATAGCAACATTTGCGTCATAGGCTTGTTTAAGAATCAAAAGAGATGTACGGGGCTTCCCTGGTGGCGCAGTGGTTGAGAATTTGCCTGCCAATGCAGGGGACACGGGTTCGAGCCCTGGTCTGGGAAGATCCCACATGCCGCGGAGCAACTAAGCCCGTGAGCCACAGCTACTGAGCCTGCGCATCTGGAGCCTGTGCTCCGCAACAAGAGATACCGTGACGCTGAGAGGCCCGCGCACCGCGATGAAGAGTGGCCCCCGCTCGCCACAAGTAGAGAAAGCCCTTGCACAGAAACGAAGAGCCAACACACCCAAAAATAAAAATAAAAATAAACCCAACCAAATTAAAAAAAAAAAAAAAAGAGATGTACAGTACTCAGCAGAGTCTGGCACACAATAAGTGCTCACTAAATGCAGGCCATTATTATACACGAAGCCAAGGTATTTGGAATTTATCCTGAAGTAAATCCGGCAAGGAGTTTAAAGGAAAACACTTGTCCTGAATTCCCACTACGCAAACCAGAACTGCAGAGGGGCAGTCAGGAGAACTGCAGAGGGGCAGTCAGGCAGCCCCCACAGTGATGCAGACATCCTTTTGGAGAGAGGGTTGGACATTAAGGGAAGGGTGGGCGACCCGGCTCAGATGGCTGGAAAGGACCCTGTGACCCTAGGAGGCCCTGGGGCAGGCACATGGAGAGTTCAGGGACATTCCCCATCTATCCCACCAGAAGGAAGGACAAAATATAGAAGGGAGCTGAGAAGATGGAAAGAAGACTTCTATTTCAGGAGCAAATGGGGGAGGGGACTGGCAGGGGAGGGAGGAGAAGACAGAGGCTAAGAGCTGGGGATAGAAAAATTCCAGACTGGTATCAGCTATACGATCTGGCCAGAGAATGGACACGTGGTTCTAAGGGGAGCCTGTGATAACAGTTCCCAGCATGCTTTGCTGATTTCCCATGCCTGCCTCTGGGGTTCATGTCATTTTGAAGGCAAACTGAGATTAGTTAGCTGAAACATAGGATGTAATAGCAGAATATAGGATAAAAGAGTGTTAAAATGAAACATTTCCCTTTTTTAACTAAGAAAGAAATCCCAGAGGCTAATTATATATATATATATATATATAATATATATATATCACACACACACATATATATATATTTTTGCCCCTCTACTATAAAAAAAAGTAAAACTTTTTAATGGCAAAAATACTATAAATGAAGTAAACAGAACACAGTAGATCTGAAAAATTATTTGTAACACAGATGAAAAGGAGATATCTGTTATATAAAGTGCTCTCCCAAAATGACAAGAACAATATATAAGAAAGGATATAAATAAGCAATTCATAGAAAGGCAAATTCAAAAAGCCAATAAACATAAAAAGATGTTCAAACTTACTAGTTGTCAGGCAAATGCAAATGAGATTAACACTGAGATTTCTCTTTATGCTTATCAGGCAGGCAAGGAGAGGGGAGAGAGGAAAAAAACAGCCATTGCCGTTTCAGAAACAGGAAAAAGGGACCACCACAGATTGCTGGAGGAAATATGAGTTGTACAGCCTTTTAGGAAAGTTATCTGGGAACATTTATTATATTAGATTACACAAATCTTTCGACTCAACCGCACACTCCTGAGAATCTACTCCACAGACACACAAGCCCGGGTATATAAGGACGTGGAGGCTGACTGCAGCACTGTTTACAGCAGCAAAACTCTGGAAACAAAGTGAATACCCATGACAAGGGAAATGTTTCATGGTCCATTCACATAACAAGCTATTATGAAACCATTAAAAAGGATGAATTAGAGCACTCCAAACTTCCATGAAAACCTGTAAAGTGAGAACAGTTAGATGCAGAGAAATGTGTATAATATGATCCCAGTTTTATAAAGCAACACAGTCTATCCCCATATGTGTCTATGTGTACACATACCTATCCATCATATGTGTGTGTATAATGTATATGTAATAATTTATATAGTTAAAGAATATGAAATATCCTACAGAAAGGTATATATATGAGGTTTCTGGAAGCTGAGGTGATAGGGGAGGAGAGATGATTTGGGAGGGGCAAACCAAAAGAAAAACACTGCCTGAAAAAACCAGCATGCCTGCTATGATCTCAGTCATGTAAAATTGTGTATGTGTATTTGAAGGAGTACATTGGAACTAATTCACAGGGCCGTCCATGATATATTTTCAAGGAAAAGAAAGCAAGTTACCAAGACATAATATGAAAAACACCAAATTAAAAAAAATTTTTAAATACTGAAATGAGAGTTTCAAGTTCTATTCCCCAAATATTTTGGGAAAGTCTGGTGTGAACAAATACCTGAAAACAACTTTGTAGTGAGTTGTCGGTCTTCTCAAAATATCAAAACAAGGGCTTGAGCATCTGGGGACAGGACACATATGCCCAGAGGGAAGGAGGAGGTGAAGTTCATAATTCCATAAAGCTATTGTGCCACTAAGTTTATATACATGCACCCTAAAGCTGTTTTCAGGTTTACTAAGATCTAGGGCCACTTACCCCATTTGTAGTAGCTCCCAAACCATTTTAAAATGTTTTCTGTTCGCTATTACAAACTGCTCTCTGCTCAAGGAAATGATCAATGCGAAGCCAAAACATCCCCTTCCATCTCAGCAGATATGTAGGAAAACCAAATAACGAGACAAGAGAAAAGTAAAAGAAACAGGGTGATTTCCTTTCGACCCCACACCTTGATTTTCTAAGATCTTGTACAGCTCAGCATGGACTCATTTACATCCCCGGTGATAAACAATGCCCTCAGGGGGGTTATGGATTCATCACTTTTGGAAAGGAAAGAGAGATCAGGAATCAATATTGACTGAGTGCTTACTATGTGCAGGGCACATCACAGATGGAGCTCACTGAATTCTCTCAACAGCCCTGAGAAGTAGATATTATTAGATTATTAGTCCTATTTTATAAGTAAGCACAGAGATAAGGTCACTTCCTCAGAGTCACATGCTGATGTAGTGGAGCTGGGTTCAAAACCAGGCCACTCTGACTCTTAATAGGACCCAGCCATCCTCCCTTCTATGCAATCTACTTCTACTCTAGATGTCAACGATGTAAGTTCTGAACAGGAGCTGCCATTCTGAGAATGCAGCCTGACAGCTGGGCGCAATGACCTCTTTGGGAGCAGATGGGAAACGGAGACTTTCCCAACGTGTAAGACCCATGCAGATCCTGAGTGTATTTTGCAGCCTGTTTTCACACCCCTCTCCCACATCGTCTGGGGTGGGCCTTGCAAACTCCAATGCTTTCAGAGGCCAGACAGGAAATGGAAAGCGGGGGTGGGTGACCCTGCTACTCAGCTCCAGCCCACTGCCTGTCTGGGGCACCCTGAACCCCTTTTCAAAAGATCATTCAAGGCCCAGCATCACCAGATGATCTGGATTTCCAAGAGATTAAAATACAGATTTTTAAGTGCCATGTATTGATTCCGTTTTTAACATCATCTCAGTTACCAAAAAAAAAAAAAAAAAAAGAAAGGAAAACCTCAGTGCGGGTAGAAAATGTCTGCCTGCAGCATTTGGCCCAGAAGGCTACCAGTTTGCTACTTCCTGATTCACGTGAAGAATGTTTTTACCCTATTCGACCAGTTTTCCTGGATAATCCCAGGAGGTATCTTTTGGTTTAATACATGAATCTGTTTTTTTGTTGTTGTTTTTGTTTTTTTGCAGTACGCGGGCCTCTCACTGTTATGGCCTCTCCTGTTGCGGAGTACAGGCTCTGGACGCGCAGGCTCAGTGGCCATGGCTCACGGGCCCAGCAGCTCCGTGGCATGTGGGATCTTCCAGGACCAGGGCACGAACCTGTGTCCCCTGCATTGGCAGGCGGACTCTCAACCACTGCGCCACCAGGGAAGCCCTATATCACTGTTCTTAATATTAAATAATATCAAAGGTATTATTACCTCCTCATTGAATTCTAAGGGGGATTAGAATATAGAACTCCAGATGGAAGGAGAAGAGTTCAAGTTCTGTTCCTGCCCGCCAGGGCTACTAGACCCCTTAACCATTCTTTTTTTTTTTTTTTTGCGGTATGCGGGCCTCTCACTGTTGTGGCCTCTCCCGTTGCGGAGCACAGGCTCCGGACGCACAGGCTCCGGACGCGCAGGCTCAGCGGCCATGGCTCACGGGCCCAGCCGCTCCGCGGCATATGGGATCCTCCCAGACCGGGGCACGAACCCGTATCCCCTGCATCGGCAGGCGGACTCTCAACCACTTGCGCCACCAGGGAGGCCCCCCTTAACCATTCTTATCCTTGGTCTCCTAATCTATTAATAAAATGGATCAGTAATACCCAACTCACAGAAGAGCTGTGAAGGTTTTAAAAGACAAGCTGTGTGGTAAAGGTATTCAATAAATATTTGTTCCATTCCTTCTAAAAGACAGGTGTGAGGCTCCATAAACATTGTAAAATAGATCAATCGAGAGAGATTATGTTGCTTTATCAATGGTTTCTTCACTTGATAAAAGGATTTCCCATTGTGGGCTTCTGTCGTGCATGAAAAACATGATGATTTCCCTAAAATTTTAGTTTATGCATAACTTTTTTGGGGGTAAAAATGAACAAGCATTCTGCCCTTTCAATAGCAAAGACATCCTCGCCTGTTCTACGAGGCTGTCATAATTGGTTGGAGATGGGAGAATTGTCCTTATGTATGAGAAGTAAAGAGTAATTCTGGACTTCCCTGGTGGTCCACTGGTTAAGACTCCACGCTCCCCATGCAGGGGGCACAGGTTCAATCCCTGGTTGGGGAAGATCCCACATGCCGTGTGGCTCGGCCAAAAAAAAAAAAAAAAAAAGAGTAATTCTACTGGAGCTACCTGGCACCTCTGTAAGGCCACAGTTGCTAGGGATTCAACAACCAGAGTAATGCTGGAAACCAAAGACTTCCTTCCTCTCATCCTCTCTCCCCAACAGTGCAGCTTAGGTTGGTCTTCAGAGCAAGCCCTGCCTTGCGCCACAGGTGAACGGTGGAGAACACAGAGCCCGTTACGCAGGGGGTCTGTATTCACCTCATCTTGCCCACAGGGGACCTGAGGCGGCATACACGGAGTGGGGAGGCTTTTTGGAAATCTCAGGAACAAAACTGATTATGTCACGGCTCTGTCCTTTCTGAGAGCAACACCATAGGAAACACCTGTAGAGAGCAGGAAACTAGAGGAATTAAAAATATCTGCCTGATCCCTAAAAAATAAATAAAAGAGGAAAGTAAAATGGTCTCTTTTCTTCACAGGGAAAACAAACAAGGTAATATCTGGTTGGAGCCATTTCCGCTCTGCAAAGCACATCCCTCCTGTGGGCCACCCTCCCCAGGCAGACATAGGCCTGGACCACACGTTTTGACAGCCCAGGACATCCGGTTGCCTGAGATGGTTGTCCATGAGGGTCCTGAGTAGGGTCCAAGTCCCCAAGCTTCAGATTTCCTTTGTAGGAGGGAGGGTTTGAGGAAGCTGAGCTCACTTCCTTGGGGAGAGGGGTAGCCTCCATCTAGTTTTGGACATAAAAGGCCCTTGTGCTTTTCCTCCACAGGCTTCCCAATCCCAGGCAGTCAGTTCCTTGGAGCCCTGAAGATCAGGGACGGCAGGCCCATTTGGAAAGGATATGATTGCTGAGCCTGCAGGACCTGGCTGAGCACAGGAGCAGATTTAAAGGTGCTAGAATTAGGAAACCTCAGATCCTACTCTCTTCCCTGCTTTCTCACAAACAGTAGGTCACCAAGCCTAGTCATCTGTCTTCTAGCTCTATTTCCAGCCTGGCATCTTCATCTTCGCTGTGGTCACTGCACTTAAGGGCCCCTATCATCTCTCTTGACTGTGGGGAGAGATTGTGGTCACCCAACTGGCCTCTTTGCCTCTGATCTTCTCCCTCTTGTCCATTCTCTCCTCTGCTGCCCACACAATCTGTCTAAAATCTGACCATCTTTGCTTGGCTTACCTACTATAGAGTACCTCTTAGTATATAGAATGTAAGGCTCCTGTCCATCTTTCCTCCCTAGAAGATAATAATTTTTCTCAATAAGAACAGCCAACACTTACTGAACATTTACCATGTGCCAAATACTATGTTCAGTGCTTAAAAAAAGATGCTGATTGGATCTACCACCAACCAGCCAGATACTATGATTGTCACAATGTAGATGGGGGAATCAGAGCTTAGAGAGGCTAAATGAGTTGCCCAAGCTGACAAAGCTGTGGTGGACCTGGGGTTCCAGCCCTGGCAGCCCAGCTCCACATCCCACTCTTCCCGCCGTGAACCTCTCTGCAGCCCTCTAAGCACACCACGCATTTCCATGCCTCTACGTCTTTGCACGTGCTGTTGCTCTACCTCACATGCCTTCATCCTTATTCCTGCCACCTGGATACCTCTTCTTCTTCATCCAAGACCCATCTTCTTGCTACGTCCTCCCAAAAGCCTTCAGGGACCTCTCCCCTGGGTTATGTCATCACAGCCAGCCATGCAAACCTCTCTCGTGGCACCTCCCTTGCTACACTGAGCTGTCTGTCCCCCTCACCAGAGTATGAGCCCCTTGAAGGCACGTGCCACAGCCTTTATCTCGACTTTCCCCTATTCCTAGCAGAGTGGCTGGCATATAGTACGTGTGCAATAAATATTTATTGGTTTAAAGACACCAGCCATTGTAAAAGATTGAGGCTCTGGCTTCTGGATCAAGTCTCTGGGCCTTGGGATCTCCATCTGTTAGATCAGAGCAGTAGTCTGCTCAGCTCCTCTCCTTCATTTCCAAAGGGACCCCCGGTCCTGTATTGTAGAAACTCCCTCCACGGGACTCTAACATGCATCCAGGGTTGAGAACCACGGCTTTGATCTAAAGAAGACTTAGTGGAGACAAAGCCTGCCAGGGAGAGGCTTGCTAAGTGAAATCACACAACGTATTTATGCATGTGAAATCTGTGTAAAATGAACACCAGAAAGCATCAAAGAAGAAACACTTCCAAAGCATGGGGAGAAAATACTGACCCAAAGCTGTCATTTGGGAAGACACAGGACATTGATAGTCAATACTAAAATGCAAATTAGCTTTAAGGTAGCAGTACACAACTATCAGATTGGCAAAATGTTATAAATGTTATAATAAAAAGCCAGAGCTGCCAGGATTATGGGGAAAACTGTTCCCTTAAAAACTGCTGTTAGCATTACACATTGATTAATTCTGCCCTCTCAAGACAATAATCTGGGACTATGTAACAAGAGCTTGAAAATGCTTTGTTCTATTTTTAGAATATATGCTAAGGAAATAAAGGAAAATGCAGCTTATATAAAATAATCTATAGCATTGCTATTCACATGAGGTGAAAACTTAAAAACCATCTGAACATTACATTTCAGAGAACAGTTGAAGTAAATTATAGACCATAAAGGCAATAAAACACCACGTTCCCATTAAAAATGACACTCAACCTTTCTAACACATGGAGATATGTATGGAACAAAAAGGAAAGAAAAGGGCTGAGAAATTCACAGCGTTTTGTACACAGTGATGAGAGTTACACAAAAACAAACAAATACACTTAGACAAAAACTGGAAGTGAATTTGGAAAGATGGGGGAAGAAAAACATAATGTCCATCAGCTTTGAAGTTGTTCACAGGTTTTGTCATTAGAAAACATGTGCCCCCAGCTGGGGCAGCAACTGGTTGGTGCCTCTCTACGGAGGGGCAGGCCTGGTCCCAGTCTGACAACTGCTTGTATCTCTACCTAGGCCTCTTGGCTGAAAATACACTCTAGTATCTGGCCATGGTGAGGCTTCAACTTTAAAGGGGCCCGGTTCCCTTTAAACTCATATCCTCTCCAGACCAGATGATAAGGAGGGCATCACTGGTTCCACGGGGAATGGAGAGTGAGGAGGGATGGGAGTCAGGGGTGGGGAAATCTCCTCCCAGGGCCTGGTAATGGGGCACCACCCTCCTGTGGGAAAAGGCGCTGGTGACTGTCTGGGGGAGAGGAAGCATCTGAGGCCCACCCTCCAGATAAGGGTGGAGATGGGGGCGGAGGGCGGTCCCTCTCGGGACAGGCGGGAGAACGCAGGTCAGAGGCTCAGCCTCCTCTTGCCGGCCCAGTGATCTCAGAACAGAGGGGAGCCAGGGAGCTGGTGGGTCAGGGCTGACCATGGGCCCTGCCATGCCTGCCCCCTGCCTTGCCTGCCCCCTGCCTTGCCTCACCGCTTCCCCTCGTCTTGGCTGGGCAGACCTGGCCCCGTAAATGGACTAGTGACTGGGAAGTAAAAGCCCCAGCGTAACGAAACTACTCATAGGAGGATGGGGAAAAGCAGGGAAGCTCGGGGCAGCGAGGCCAGCAGGGGCAAAGCTCCACGAGACAGAGAAGGCCGAAAGCTCGGTCGGAGTCCATCGCGTTGCGCTCTGTGTTGGCAGGAGAGGTGACATGAGTTTATCTACCCAGAAGGGGGTAACGGAAGCTGTGCCTGGGGTCAGGGGAGAGCAGGAGAGTAGGAGAGCCGCGCAGCAACACTGCCAGTGCAGAATGCAGGGTGCCCTGGGGCTCTCTTTCTAGGATGTGGCTGAGGGGCAGGAGTGGCGGAAGTTGCCAGGCAAGGAGTGAAAGGCCACAGATGGGGTGTTCAGAGCCCTCTGAGTCCCATTTCTGCCCCTGTGGCTTGTTGATCTCCAGTGCAACTTTTCCATTCTCACCCACAGCTGGAAGTGAGGCTCTGGGTCTGGGGGTGTTGTTATATACTGAGCTGTGTCCCTCAAATTCATATGTCGATGTCCTAACCCCCAGTACCTCAGAAGGAGACTGTATTTGCAGATAGGGTGTTTAAAGAGGTCAATAAGTTAAATGAGGCAATAGGGTGGGCCCTAATCTAATGTGACTGGTGTCTTTGTAGAATGAGATTAGGACTCAGGGAGGGAAGACTCTGTGAAGACACAGGGAGAAGATGCCCATCTTAAACCAAGAGAAGTTCCAAGAAAACAATGCTACTGACACCTTAATCTTGGACTTCTAGCCTCTAGAACTGTGAGAAAACAACTTTCTGGGTTTAAGCCCCCCAGTCCATGGTACTTTGTTCTGGCAGCCCTAGCAGACTAACACAGGCATTGCACCTGGCCTGTGGAGGCTGCCTCTGGGGCTGAGCCCCCATGTCCTCCTCGCCCCATCATGCTATGCATACTCTTGCTCACAGCATGCTGTCAGGGTAAAAGCGTCTTGAATCCTCTTCCCTACTCTACAGAAACTGCCCAGGGACTTCCCTGGTGGACTAGTGGTTAAGATTCCACCCTTCCAATGCAGGGGGCACAGGTTCCATCCCTGGTCCAGGAACTAAGATCCCGCATGCCACAAGGCGCGGCCAAAAAAACCCAACTGCCTAACTTCACACAAGCAGAGCCATTGGCTGGGCTGCAATTACTGGCCCTCTCCCCTCCGTGCTCTGTTAGTTGGTGATTTTGCTTCTAAAACTCAAAACAGTTCACTGGACAGGGGGGGAATCCCTATAGCTCCTGAACTTTGCCCTTGACTGTGGCTGGAACAGAGCTCTTGCATGGAGGCACAGGGCAGTGGTCTCCCTGGTGTGGATGACAGGTCTTTCCTCAGGACCCAGGCCTCCTGGTGGGCCCCTGGGGTGTCAGGCCAGGGACAGACCCACATGCTAGAGTCAGGAAGTCCTGCCCACCCCACTGGTTGCCTCTTTGTAGCTTCAAACACGGCCTCTGCCTCTGAGCAGTGATCTGGGCAGGGCCCAACCTGGCCTCTCATCTGTAACAGCTGCTCTGAGCTTCAAAGAAAAGCCACAAGAAGAGCAGGAAGCAGAGGCCCAAGGGGAGTGCACGCCCCGCAGATCTCTCACCCCTACCCTGCCCCACACGCTCCAGAGTGCCTGTTTCTCTTTGAGGCACCAAGTTATTTCCAGATATTTCCCTATGTTTTCCAAAACACAGAGGTGACAACACCTTGCATCTGTCCAGTCCTTTATACCTCTTCCAAGTCCTTGGCGATGAACACATTAACTCATTTAATCCCCCCAATAAGCCAGGCAGGGACAGAATTATCAGCCTGGTGAGAGCCTTGGGCCATTGATTCAAGACCACACAGCAATTTCCACAGCAATGGAATTTGGTCCACAGCCCTGAACTCCTGCACCACCATGCCTGGCTTCTTCCAGCTAGACTGTAACACTCACCTGGTTCTCCTCCACCACACGCATACACAATGTACCTGCACAGGTGCCCAGGAGGCACAGGTGAGCTGCTCTTCATTATAGACACAAGAAACCCAGGCCCACATCTGATGCCCTTTTAATGCTATGGCCACACCTTGGCATCCCCATCAGCGCACAGGCCCCTGGGAACCGTGCTGCCTGTTTTTTTAGTCCTCAGCTAGGGCTTAGGTAGAAAGTTCTCGGCCTGTGAGGAAGGGTCCCTGCTCAATCTCCTCTCTCCGCCTCTGCCCTCAGTCCTTTCCGAAGCCCACCTTGCCTGGTCGTTAGTCCAGGCGACTGAACAGCCCCCTAAAGGTCTCTCTCCAATCCATTCTCTGGGGACCACAGCCACAGTGAACTTTCTAAAATGTAAATCTGATCACCACCACCCCCCCAAAAAAAAAGAAAGAAAGAAAGAAAAAAAACGAAAACCAAATAAAAATATCTGATCACCTAACCCCCGTCCCCCATAGCTTGGGGAATAAAACAAGTGGCAACACAAAGAGGTGGCTTTTGAGAGCTTGAACATTCCCTGTAATCTCAGCAGCCACGCCAAATACATACCCAGTTTAAGTTAAGAAGTGTGCCCGCCCTACAGGTTCAGCTTCAAGGCTAGCCCCGTAAGCGCTCCCTGTGCAACAGGACTGTGTCTCCAGAGGCCTCTGTGTGGAAATCCTGGAGCTTCCGAGGTCAAGTTCTAGGGAGTCAAGCAAAGCATGGCCTACCCACTAAATCCAACTGTACTTCCAATGCTCTCCTCTCTCCAGCCCCTCCTCAACCTTCCTCCTTTGGGAAGTCTTTCCTGCCCCCAGGTCACACCCAAATCTGTGTCCTGAGCACAGATTTATCAGCATACTTGACCAAACTATTATAATCACCTGTTATCCTTCTGATTCCCTTACTAGACTGCAGGCTCTCCAAGGGCAGGATCCCAGTTGTATTCCCTTTTGTGTCCAGAATTCTCAGCAGAGAACCTTACACAGTGGGCACTCCTGAAATCTTTATGAAATGAGGGAGTGAGTGGGTGATTGCTTCTCCTCCCTAACCCAGACCACTCTTGCCCACCACAGCAAGGGATTTCCTAGGAGCGAGTCGTTGTTGCTTCCTAGAGGCCAGCCCAAGCAGGCTATTCTGCTTCCATCCTTGATGGTGGGTGAGGTTCTGGGTGACCCCAGGCTCACTCTGCCCTGCCTCCATCTCGCTGGTACATAATTTTCCCCTATCTGCAGCTGCTCCAGCAGGAAGTCCAGATGGTTGCTTCATTTCCCAGGGTGTCCACACCCCTTTCCTGCCCTCCCCTCCCCCTCCCTGTTGGCAGGATGGGGGACCCACAGGAGTACAGTGGGAAGATGGGGCTCTGTGCTGAACCAGCCTCCACAGGGCGCTCTCACCTCACGTTCTCTTGCCGGCACACCTCACTAAGTGTGCAATTCGTGTACCAGGTACAGTGAGCCTTTGCAGAAGGAAGGCAGCCCAGGGCTAATTTGGCAACATTTACCAAGAACCATGTCCTTTGGCCTAATAATTCCACTCCTGGGAATTGCTTCCAAAGAAACAATTCAAGAGAAGGAAAAAAGATACATGTACTGTTTATAGCTATGCTATTTACAATAAGGAGAAAAGGGCAGCAAATGCCCAAAATAGAAAAATGATTAAATGATGTTATATTTGTGTAATAGAATATCATGCAGACATTTTAAGTGAAAATGTGACTCTAGAACAAGGATATTGTCTTGGAAATAGCATTAGGTGAAAAGATACAGTACAGAATTGTATAGACACTTATAATTTTGTAAGAATTACATATATGGTTAAAAATAATAAAGACATAGTCATTATATTAAGTAGTATTGTCTTTTTCTCCCAGTTTTTTTTTTTTTTAATTATAAAGGGGGTAAAATGGAGGATCAGAAGGGAGCAAGAGAAAAAAAATAGCTGTGTTAGGATGATAATTCTAACAATTTTACCTTAAAATGTTTAACATTAGCTTAATAATAAAGTAATATTTTAAAACTAAAGGGGGGGGTGCTTCCCTGGTGGCGCAGTGGTTGAGAGTCCGCCTGCCGATGCAGGGTACACGGGTTCGTGCCCCGGTCCGGGAAGATCCCACATGCTGCGGAGCGGCTGGGCCTGTGAGCCATGGCCGCTGAGCCTGTGCATCCGGAGCCTGTGCCCCGCAATGGGAGAGGCCACAACAGTGAGAGGCCCGCGTAACGCAAAAAAAAAAAAAAAAAAAAACTAAAGGGAAACCCCTGAACACCAAGTCCTAGGATTTTCAAAAAAGGATTTTTTTGTTGGTTGTGGTTTTATCATTGTTTTAAAAATAATAACAAGAACGTGCCTCAGTCAGACCTTCCCAGTGTGTGGCTGTGCATCTATAAATTAATCTGATGTGGGACCCACGACCTGATTGCCACTAAAAGCACTTCAAAGACCTTTGCCTAATGGACAAATAATTCTGTACCCTCTCCCTCTCTTCTCTGAACCTCGGCTACCACATCCCAGCCTCAGGTGACAGTCTAGAAGTACTGAGGCCCATTCCCTTGAGGCCTCCATTCCTGGAGTTGAGAGAGGGTTAGGGGAAAGGAGATGTGATCACACAGAGAGTCCTGGAGAGGTCATCTGGGCAGGATGAAAAACTTTAAGTCCTACATTTGTGGGATACAGAGACAAAGCCTGAGACTGAACCTTTTTTTTTTAAAGAAAAGGGTTAGGGGGCTTCCCTGGTGGCGCAGTGGTTGAGAGTCCACCTGCCGATGCAGGGGATACGGGTTCGTGCCCCGGTCTGGGAAGATCCCACATGCCGCGGAGAGGCTGGGCCCGTGAGCCATGGCCGCTGGGCCTGTGCGTCCGGAGCCTGTGCTCCGCAATGGGGGAGGCCACAACAGTGAGAGGCCCGCGTACAGCAAAAAAAAAAAAAAAAAAAAAAAAAAAAAGAAAAGGGTTAGGTTACGGGAAGCTTGTGGTCAGCTAAAACTCTGCACATAAACTGCTCCTTCACTAACTTTAGTCGTCCTGGTGTTCCTCAAATGTGAGGGATGCCCACAGCATTGTCCTTGGCCTGCTCCTTGCTTTACAGTGGCCTCTCACTGCTCGGGCTGCAGAGACCACTTCTGTGCAGATGACTGCTGAACCCATCTCAGCCCAATGCCCTTCCAAGCTCCAGTTTTGAATTTCCAATTCTGAATGTCCTGTCAAGGCCTCAACCGAAATGCAGCCTCTCCGCCACCCAAGCCAGCCCAATCCTTCTCCTTGCTCCCGGACTGAAAATGCAGTCACGCTGATCACTTTCTCTCTAACCCTAACACCTATGGCAGCCTCCCACCAAATGCCAAAAACTGCGAGTCCTTGACTCAGTTTATTCCACAGTTTCATTGCCTTTCCAATCTCAAGGCCCTCTCTCGTTGGTGCTTTAGCCTCTCAACTGGTATTCCAGGCTCTAGAGTCTCCCACCTACTCATCCTGCACACTGGGGCCAGGTGAACGGGCCTCCAGCACTCCTTTGATCCCGGAAGCCCCCCTTTTCAATGACCCTCAGTACCCACTGAAGAAAGCCCACGTTATCAACACTGTCCTTCTGGTCTGTGCACAGTGTAATTCTATCCTCTCTCTTCGGCAGTTTCACTCACGCACACGTGTGCACACATGCCCACACTCGGTCACTGAGGGTACTCATAGCTCCCCACTCCCCCAATTTATCACTTAGCTGCCCACTACTGTTACTTCTTTGCCCTTCACTATAGCTACCTGCTTAGAAAAAAACTCCGGGTTTTCAGTGCCCACTGTGAACCCACCTTCTCCCATGAAGCCTTCTCCAGTTGCACCAGCTGAGTATGATCTGTCTCTGAGAAAGACCCCCAGCCCTGTGGTCTTGTCACTTACATGACACTTCATACCCGGCACCCTGTATTTATTTGGAGATGCATCGTTATCACTTCCCTGCACCGCTACTAAACCTTCAGCTTATTGAGATCCTGTTTTTATATCTGACTCCCCTGAGGATCCAGACAGCACCTTTCACACAGTGGGCCCGATAAATATATGTGGAATTGACTGAACAAATGAGTGCGTATTTCCAAGCCAGGTCTGTCCTATGCTGGTGCCTGACATTCCAAAGCTAAGCAGAGGACTTGACGTTCATCCCTGTTTAATTTTGTTATGTTGGTTTTGGCCCCAGCATACCATCCTATATAAATCATTTTGAACTTGAATATGTCATCTATCATATTAACTATCCCAGCTGTGGGTCATCTGCTTTCTATTTTTCATCCAAGTCATTAACAAAAGTGTTTAACAAGCCAGGGCCAACAAGAGAGCCTGGTGGCCTGCCGTTGGAGACTTCCCTTGGGAAGGACCTGGGATGCAAAGTGTAGTGAAGCTGGGCCTCCCTGGTGGCGCAGTGGTTGAGAATCTGCCTGCCAATGCAGGGGACATGGGTTTGAGCCCTGGTCTGGGAAGATCCCACATGCCGCAGAGCAACTAAGTCCTTGTGCACCACAACTACTGAAGCCCATGAGCCTAGAGCCCGTGCTCTGCAACAAGAGAAGCCACTGTACTGAGAAGCCTGTGCACCGCAACAAAGAGCCCCCGCTCTCTGCAACTAGAGAACGCCCGTGTGCAGCAACGAAGACTCAACACAGCCAAAAATAAAATAAATAAATTTATTTTTTAAAAAAAGTGCAGTGAAGCTTCGCTAGGAGTTATCCATCTTACCAAAACCCCTTACTTGCATTACTTACTGCAAGTAATTATTTTGGCAGGATGAATTCAGAGCAGGTTGAGCTACCCTGACTATTTGAGAAACCAGAAAAGCCTTGCTGTCATATGAAGGCACTTAATTCCTTCAGCACAGCAGGAAGCTCGGGATTGATGTCACGCTGAGACTGATGTCAGCTGAGAAGGGCTCTGAATGGTTAACTTCTCAGTCTCCAATCCCTGCAGCTGCCTTTGCAATCACAGAATCCCACCCTGTTCAGCTCCCCAGCAGGGGACTCCCATGCAGGTGTGAAAGGTGAGGACAGCTCAGGGAAGGGGTGACCAATGTAAGCAAGAAGGAGAAAGAGGAAGGGATGCCATACTTCAGTTGGACTGTGTTCTTCCCTTTTCCTGCCTCCTCATTTCACCCGCTCTACAAGGGTGAACCACAGAATACACTTGCTGTCTCCCTTTCTTTGAAATGCATTTATTGAGCCAATAATACTCCCTTCTTCTGGCAGGCCCTGGATGCCCTGTGAGCCTGAAGCTTGGATTTGCTGTTCCATGCCTAAGGCTCCCCCAGGGCTGCTTCCTTGGTTCTACTCTGGACTTATGTGGGTACTGTTCCAGCACTGCCTCCGAGGACCAACCGCATACCAAAGTCCAGAGAGCTCCACCAGCAGGGGTCAGCACGCAGCGGGCACTAACCACCCCTCCACCCAACACTCTCAGGCCGGGGGAGAACTTCAGCCCATCCTGGGTCCCAGTCAAAGCTGCACCAAAAGCAAAAGAGGCCATTCTCTTTTAAATGACTATAAAAACTTCATTTATTCAACAATCATATCGCATCAAATATGCACCAGGCACTGTTCTAAACACTTTACACAAATACAGTTGGCCCTTTGTATCCATAGGTTCTGTATCCTTAGATTCAACCACTGTGAGTCAAAAATATTCAGAAAAAAATTTTCAGAAAGTTCTAAAATGCAAAACTTGAATTTGCCATGGGTCAGCAACTATTTACACAGCATTTACAATGTACTGGGTATTATAAGTAATCTAGAGATGATTTAAAGTATATGGGAGAATGTGTGTAGGTTATATGTAAACACCATGCCATTTTATGTAAGGACTTGAGCATCCACAGAATCTGAGGGGGGTGGGGTCCTGGAACCAATCCCCTGTAGATACTGAGGTACATTGGTATTAATTCATTTAAGCCTCACAACAATTCAATAATGTAGGTACTATTATTATTTCCATTTTTACAGATGGGAAAAACCAAGGCACAGAGAGGCCACAAGCTAGTAGCTGGCAAAGTCAGGATTCAAATCCAGCTGTCTGGCTCCTGGATCTGTACTCTTAACCCCTACATTGTGCTGCCTTGAAGCAATATGAAGCAATATGAAGCATTCCTGTGTTCATTCAAAAGGGTTTGTTGATACATACAGTTGACCCTTGAAAAATGAGAGGGTTAGAAACCCCCTCCTTCCCCCAAAGTCAATAATCTGTGAAAATCCATGTATAACTTTATAGTCAACCCTCTGTATCCAAAGTTCTGAACTCATGGGTTCAACCAACCGTGGATCATGTAGGACTATAGTACGATGCACTTAGAGAAAGAAATCCAAGTGTAAGTGGACCCATGCAGTTCAAATCCATGTTGTTCAAGGTTCAACTGTACTATGTTCATTGTAGCATACCAGAGCCAACAATGGGAATTTTTAGAGCTTTAAATTAAGAGATATGGGAAAGTGCTTTGACAAAAAAGCATAGCAGAATTGTAAAGTATTTTCCTTATCACCACTGCATAAATCAAAGTCTCTTTTGTGTGTCCTTTTTGGTCCATAATGGATGCCTTAGCTTTGCTCATATTCTCCAACATCACCTTCTTTGTACTCCCTCTGCCACCTTCTATTAGGCAAACAGAACACCAGAGCTTTCTTACAGAAGACACACTCAGGGTTGTTACAATTTTGCACAATATCCATTTAATAGATATTAATACTCATACCACCATGACTTTATGGGATATTTTACCTTTCTAAGGTACTTTCATAAAGTACTTTATAAAAGTATATTGGGCTTCCCTGGTGGTGCAGTGGTTAAGAACCCACCTGACAATGCAGGGGACACAGTTTGAGCCCTGGTCCAGGAACATCCCACATGCCATGGAGCAACTAAGACCGTGTGCCACAACTATTGAGTGTGCACTCTAGAGCCTGAGAGCCACAACTACTGAGCCTGTGTGCCACAACTACTGAAGCCCATGCACCCAGAGCCCGTGCTACACAACAAGAGAAGCCACGGCAATGAGAAGCCTGCACACCGCAATGAAGAGTAGCCCTTGCTCGCAGCAACTAGAGAAAGCTCGCGCACAGCAACAAAGACCCAATGCAACCCAAAATAGTAAATAATAAATAAAATAAATAAATTTTTTAAAAAGTATCTTATTTATGATGCATGATCTTACTTCCTTTTCAAAATAGCCCTATAAGGTAGGGAAAGCAGGTACCAGTTTTACAGATGGAGGGACCAACAAGAACCCTAAGGCTAGTCACTGACTCTGGACCTGAAACTCAGGTCTCATGGTTTATCTCTCTACACAGAAACACCCTTGGCCTATCCCAGATGCAATCAACCAAAAAGGAAACCTAAAAAGGACAGAGGGCAGAAGGCAGCCTGGTGTTTCCATTTCCTTCAAATTCCATTGCCTAATGTCCATGTTATTCACAGGCTGACTTTCACTAACCCCTTCCTTAGGCACCAAGGGCAGGGCTTATAGGGGAAAAGAAGGCAATTCCGAGTGTTATATAACTACATGTAGAAAAAGGCATAGATTCCCTATTCACTACGGGGGAGCATTTCCAAATCAAAAAGGATGCCTGTAAGCCGTCTCTCTTGATGGCATGGTCTAGGGTATTGGCTGTTCTGGGGCTAAGCTATTTGAGAAACATTTTAAACAGCTGCACCTAATGGCTTATGTCTATTTCATTGAAATTTTTACCTACAGAAATGGGGCATATATTCTATTCACCCTCTGACTTCCCTTTCAAACCTACCTGCCCCTCCTTATCACATCTCAAAGCATGAAAAATAACTGAAATCACTAAAAACATTTTTTTGTGCTTGCAAAGCAGCTTTCGTTTTAATGAGGAAGAACATCTCCTACCATGAGAATTGTGTTAAGTCTCAAGTGAGTGAGCCTGGAGTGGCACATATAAATGCTTTCTTCCTCAGCCTTCACACCTTTGTCAGCCTGAAAGACACAAGTCTTACTTCCAGACCAACTCAAAGATCATCTGCTCTGTGAAGTCTTCTAAGATTCCACCAGGACCCAAAGGTACCTAGCTCTCATCATGTGGGGCATGTGGGAGGATTGCGCTTCCTCATCCCTGTGGTCGAGTTGATGTGGCTCGTTCCAACCCTTCCAGGCCAGAGCCACGGCCGGGGCAAGTCCTTTGGAACCCTCCCTCCCTCTGCTATGATAACTGACAATGTTCCATACGGTAGCTGCTCTGTCAACCTGGGTCCCACAGGGAGGACGGAAATGACATGGAGCAGAGCCCCCAGCCAACCCTCCGCAGAGTGAGAAACAAGCCTTCATTGTTTTCAACAAGTAAGACTATGGAATTGTTTTACAGTGACGCTAGCCTGCCTGGACCCCTACAATCACCTGTCCTCACTTGTCCAATTGGACTGCTTACACACTGCCTTTACAGAGCCCATCACACTGTTCTGCAATCATTGCTTCCATTTCTGCCCTGCTCTCTTCCTCCAGACTGTACGGATCTTGAGAACAGGTACTGTGTCTTATAAATTCTCATTTGGTAGCTGCTCAGTACATGTTCTTAAATGAATGAATGGAAGAATGCATGAATAAGGTACTTGATCACAGAATATCAAATGAGATCACATAAAATGTAATTCTATCATCTTTTATTTATTTATTTATTTATTTATTTATTTATTTATTTGCGGTACGCAGGCCTCTCACTGCTGTGGCCTCTCCCGTTGCGGAGCACAGGCTCCGGACGCGCAGGCTCAGCGGCCATGGCTCACGGGTCCAGCTGCTCCACGGCATGTGGGATCTTCCCAGACCGGGGCACAAACCCGTGTCCCCTGCATCGGCAGGCGGACTCTCAACCACTGCGCCACCAGTGAAGCCCTAATTCTATAATTTTGCTAGGCACAATCTTCTCTGAGGGTGGAGATGATCCAAGATAATCTTTTTTTAAATTTTTGGTCACACCCCATGTGGGATTTTAGTTCCCTGGCCAGGGATTGAACCCGCACACCCTGCATTGGAAGGTGGAGTTTTAACCACTGGACCAGCAGGGAAGTCCTGATCCCAGATAATCTTAAGTAGCTCTTCATCCTGAAATCATCCTGGCTTAACAGTGTGGGTCCTAAATCCAATGAAGCATGTCCCTATGAGAGACTCACAGAGCAGGTGAAGTGAACAAGAGGCAAAGACCAGAGTGGCGACAAGCCAAGAAAGCTGCAACCACCAGGAGCTATAGGAGGTGTGGAATGGATTCTCCCCTAGGGTCTCCTGTGACACCTTGATTTCAGATATCTGGCCTCCAGAACTGTGAGAGAATAGATTTCTGTGACCTCATTTGTGGTCATGTGTTATGACAGTCCTAGCAAACTCATGCATCTGCCAACTCCACTGGTTTTAGATGCCCATCTAGGCAGCACTTTGGCATTCAGTCTACAGTAGCCTGGAGCACTGGGATCCCTCTGAGTCTCCCATGCATTTCCACAAGGGCTTGGAATCATCCTTGTTCCTCTCCTCCCAAGTACTTCAATTCAGGCTTTTGTGAGGGGATTCAGGCATGGCTAGGCAGCAGGGGCCAAGGACTCCTCCAGAGAGACCCCTTGAGGGCATCACAGAAAGGAAGGCTAGTAGGACAGGGTGTAGTACTGCCCCTGGTGGGGTGGGGCCCTCCCAGACTTAGCTCCGGATCTCTTGGCACTTGTTGCTTAAAACAATGATAAAGGGGCTTCCCTGGTGGTGCAGTGGTTAAGAATCCGCCTGCCAATGCAGGGGACACGGGTTCAAGCCCTCGTCCAGGAAGATCCCGCATGCCGCGGAGCAGCTAAGCCCATGTGCCACAACTACTGAGCCTGCATGCCACAACTACTGAAGCCTGTGCTCCTAGAGCCCGTGCTCCGCAACAAGAGAAGCCACCGCATTGAGAAGCCTGCGCACCGCAATGAAGAGCTCGCCACAACTAGAGAAAGCCCGCGCGCAGCAACGAAGACCCAATGCAGCCAAAAATCAAATAAATCAAATAAGTTAAAAAAAAAACCCTTAAAAAAAAGAGAAAACAGATGGAATAGGACTTTATGTGGATTAAAAAGATAAACTTATGCAAAACTTCTGTATATAAGTAGGCATTCAACAAGTGGTAGTGATTACCATGCAGCAGGCTTTAGGTTTCTCCCACACTGACATCAGCATGGATGCTCAGAAATGGATTTCCCATTATCCATCAAAACATATCTCGAAAGCAAGACAAGCCAGGAGCCTGAAGCCTGGAAATGTATTTCAGAGATGGAGGCAGGTGGGGGGGGGGCGCGGGTGCGTGGCCCCATCAAGGTGGGAGAACTGTCCATCTGGCTCATGTGCTTGGAATGAACTATGGAGGGTAAGGGTCTAGCAGGGAGGCCCCAAGGAAGCTGGAAGCCCTCTACAGCATGTTGAGAGAGATAAATTCTCTGTGACCTCTGGCGTGGGTGCTTGGGTTGTGTAATAGCAAGCCACAAGGCTCAGCTTCTCGTTTCTGTCGCACTGTTTTGCTGGGCCCAGCCCAGGCTGATGCACGTGGTTGGCTGCTGTTCCTGGGCCCACCTCAGCTTGTCCCTGTTGTGCCTTTGGACAAAAAGGAGAAATGCTGGCTTCTTGGAGCATGCCCAGGATGTGTGATCACAGGGGAAGGAATGAGTGGGGCTGCAGGTGGAGGTGTGAATTGAAAGAGGAGATTTTTTGTGTGAATGTGGTTTATTCCCAGAGGCCTCTTTCTGTCAGAGAAGGCAAGAGGGCCTTGGGAGGGGTGGTAACCAAAGGCATTCCCTTGGGGCCTGGAGCCTATTTCAAATTAGATATCCTCAGCAAAAGCTTTTAAGTGCAGGTCCCAGGCCTAGTGTGCTAATCGCTGGGTTGAGATTCCCTGTTAGCTGTGCACCACCAGGGCTGCCAGGGGGCCTGGGGAGAGCCACACTTGTAGGGGGAATCCCCAGCACAGGAAGCAAGTTCTCTCTAGCTTCCATTAGAGAAGCTGACTTTGAGCTCCCACACACCTGAGAGCTTACCAAGATACAATCTTGTATTTTTTTCTGTTGTGTCATATGTGTATATCTTGTTTCCCCAAACAGAAGAGAGCTCCTTTTATGGCAGGAACTGCAACTTATATTTCTCTTATCCCTCATCTAGTCCCCCAACTTCAAATACCTTTATCTTGCTTTATCCTCCAGAAACAAACCACTCGTAACTCATACCATGCTGTTGCTAGCATCAGTGCTTTGCTCGTCATTCTCTCTGACTGGAAGGCTCTTCCCAAATTTCTGCACTTGATCAACTCCTACGCATCTCTACAGACTCCACTTAGAAACATCTCTCAGGGCTTTCCTGGTGGTGCAGTGGTTGGGAGTCCACCTGTCAGTGCAGGGGGCACGGGTTTGGGCCCTGGTCTGGAAAGATCACGCATGCCGCGGAGCGGCTGGGCCCATGCACCACAACTACTGAGCCTGTGCTCTAGAGCCCACGAGCCACAACTACTGAGCCCGCAGGCCTGGAGCCCGTGCTCCGCAGCAGGAGGGGCCACCGCAGTGAGAAGCCCGCACAGCGCAACAAAGAGTAGCCCCGTTCGCCGCAACGAGAGAAAGATCGCACTTAGTAACGAAGACCCAATGCGGCCAAAAATAAATTAAAAAAAAAAAAAAAAAGAAAAGAAACATCTCTCACAGGAAGCCCCCTGAACCCCAGGCTGGGTAGGACACCTCTCCTCTGTCCACATGAACTCAAACTCCTCTTCTCCACACGCCTGTAGGTGGTTGCCCCCCTTCTTAGACCTGAGCTCTTCAGAGACCAGCAGGGTGAAACATTCATCTTCTAATTTCCACTGCCTGCCAAGTATCTCCACTGCCTGCCAGGCAGTACGGCCTCAACGCATATCTGTTGGACCTAATTAAAAGAGCTAGTGTGTGGTGTCCTATGACTTGCTATCAATCAATTATGGAAGATCCAGTTTAGGAGAGAGTTGTGATTGCTACCCCAAGGCCAAGAAGGTGGCCCTGATATGGTTACAAGCAGGTTCAAAATGAAGGGCTGGGGACATCTTGGGTGGAGAGAACGTCCAGTTCCAAGGTCTGGAACTTCTCAGTGCTTCCAGCCTGGGGTCCACAACACTCTCCATTAAGGATGGGCTCTGATGGCATCTCAGGAGGGTCTCTTACAGGTGTAAAGGCCCTGAATGCCCATCTCACCTTTCCTATGGAGGCGCCCGAGCTTGCAATTGCAGAGGCTGGAGCCCCTTTCCTCAAGATAAGATTTGACCCATGCAAGTGAGACTTTACAGGTGAGCCTCGGCAGCTCAGCAGTCATTTCCCACAATGCCCAGGAGACAGATATTCAGGAAACCCAAAAGGAAAAAGATGGGGAGCTCACTCCCCAAAAGACCACGGTATGAGGGCAGTGTCCCCCCTGGCGTGACTCAGGTAGATCCACTGGGGAGATGAGCTCCTGTAGGGCCCTGGAGCAATAATACTGATGCTGGTGACCAAGCCTTAGTACTGTATTAGCAGTTTCATTGTATCTTCTTCTGCAGAGAGAGATTAAAAACTTCTACATAACTCTCTGAAGGCCAAACATGAGGTGGATATTGATTTTGTGATGAAAGTGACCATTCTACCTCTTAAGGTTTAGGCTGAACTACTCCTCCCCAGGTGAGAGAAAAATTGCAAGCTGTTGGCTTTCCAAAGGTCCAGTGGTGCCTAAATCCCCAGGCAGCCTCAGTCTCTGCGTCTTGTTTTCTCCTTTACAGTATAGCAGTTAGAGATCGTTTCCTTCCACCCAGAGCTCTGAGATGTTCAGATTCTTATGAGTTGAGTAGAGGTGGTCAAGCTGACTCTGCAAACCCAAAACTATTACTTTAGGAAGGCAGATCTGCCTTCAGATTTCTCTGGAACCGAAACGTTCTGTTGAGGCCCTGATAAGATTACCGGGCTGCTGAGCCGCCAGTGTTCAGATTTCCCACGGAACCGCGCTCGCCAGACTCTGGCTCGCCTGGCTGCGAGGAGCCACGCTGCGGATCAGGCTCTGAAACCTGACTCCGCTCCAGGAATGCATGCTCACCCCCTCCTGCGATAGCGCCTGGGCCCTTCCAGTCTGCCTACCCGAGCTTCCCCCTGTCATTGCGGTCCAGTGAATGCAAGTGCCTGTTAAGTGGAAGCCGGTGGTACTTTGAGGGTCCCACAGAGTGGGAGCCAGACAGGAATGTGCGGGGTACTTGGCCAGGCCTGCAAGTCCACCAGCCAAGCTCCAGCTCCCAGAGGCCAAGCAATCCCTAATTATGACCCATAGGCTCCAGCCAGCAGCCAACATATGGCTCAGTGACAGGCTGGGTCCAGAACCAGCAAAGGCTGTTAGTGAAACTGTGGTAGAAGATATTTAATGAAGTATGGGAATTCCCTGGCGGTCCAGTGGTTAGGACTCTGAGCTTCCTGGCGCAGCCAAAAAGAAAAAAAAAAAAATTTAAGAAGTAAAAATATATCATTGAAAAAGTAGGTTACCAAATGAACACATTATATGTACCAGCATGTACACATACACACAGACCCATCATCAGTAATACTGATAGTCTGTGAGGATGAAAAGACATGATAGCCCAATATTTAATTAACATTTACTGCACAAGATCTAGTACATAATAAATGCTCAATAAACACTGAACAAATGGATGAATGACAAATAATATCTGGAAAGGACTTGGAGTTACCTTAAGGAAAAGGGCTCCTTAACTGTCTTCATCTAAATTAGAAATTCATTACTTGTTCAGTGGAAAATTAAACTTTTTTTAACATCTTTATTGGAGTATAATTGTTTTACAATGGTGTGTTAGTTTCTGCTTTATAACAAAGTGAATCAGTTATACATATACATATGTTCCCATATCTCTTCCCTCTTGCATCTCCCTCCCTCCCACCCTCCCTATCCCAGCCCTCTAGGTGGTCACAAAGCACCGAGCTAATCTCCCTATGCTATATGGCTGCTTCCCACTAGCTATCTATTTTATGTTTGGTAGTGTATATATGTCTATGCCACTCTCTCACTTTGTCACAGCTTACCCTTCCCCCTCCCCATATCCTCAAGTCCATTCTCTAGTAGGTCTGTGTCTTAATTAAACTTTTTCAAGAACTCTCAGGCTATTTGGTACTGCCTACAATTTATATTTAAGCAACTAAGAATGTTAGTTTAATTTTGATGTCCGAAGTCTCCAGCTCTTTCTTTATTATACATTTCTCCCTTCTGGGTTCCTATCCAGAGTAACTTCATCTATTATCTCTTCTAGAGAAGAATCATATTTTCATCATAAGAGGTCTGTACTTCTCATGGAGTGCTGGACATTCCTGCTTAGAACAATCAAAACTAATATCTAAACCTTGTATTTTAAAAAAAAAATCTGATCTTTCTCCCATCTTCAACCGTTTATTTACTCATTCAACAAGCATTTGAGTGCCATCAAGCCCTAGATATATAAGATATGGCCCCAGTCCTCAAGGAATTTTCCAGGGAGAGAGCCAGGTAAGCAGACAGTTACAGTTCTGCCTGGTACTCTAATTCAGTTTGAAAAAAGTGCCGAGAGTGCTGTAGACTCTGAGGGCATCTGTGAAGGTTCCCAAGGTAGAGATATTGGAGCTGCAGGCTGAGAGGGGAAGAGTTCCCTGTTTCTGTCAATTCATTTATCAAGCAAGTTCTTCTCGAGAAATTATATGATTATCTAGGCACTGTGCAAACCTCTGGAGACCTAAAGATCAATAAGACAGTCCTTGCCTACAAAAGGCTTATAGAGGCATAAAAACAATACTGCCATTCTCCTTGGCATCTTAGAGAACTCTACTCATCTGGGCACCCTGGCAAGCTCAAACACAGAAGTCATTTCTGGTTTCTCTTATAACACATGGCCTTTACTCTTCTATCTTTTCCATTCTTGCTCTCAAAGTCAGAATATGCCTGGACTCTCAGAGAAGCTCCTGAGTCTGGTTTCCTTGCTCACTCTATGCATTGGTGTTTCTGCCATATCATCCCTGCTACATGGTGGCCGCCATCTTACTCAACACCACTCAGTTTCCTACTGTCCATGGAGCAGAATCCAGGGCCATTCACTATCTGGCCTTTGAGGGCTGCAGCTGGCCTCTGTCTAAATTAGAAAAAGGCCCCCTTTGGGGCACAGCTAGGCAAGGAGACTTTTTACAAAGAAAAAGTAACCCTTTCTTCCAGATGGCTTGAATTCCAGCTCCCACTCACCCACTTGGCCAGCATCCACTATACTCAGAGGCCCTGTGGTTTTTATCTTATTACTTTCATTTTTTTCTCTCTCTGCTTCCCCACTTTCCTCTCCAGCCAACTGGCCTGCTTTCCTACACAAAGCTGGCATGTTCTCCGGGCACCCATTCCTTATGCCTTCTCCTCCTCACCACCTACCTTTCTTTTATGACTTCTTTTGAGACTTAATAGAAACACTGAAATACTGTGGAACTTTTGGTCTGCAACTGCCATACCTTTGGCACTTAAGCATTTGAAAATTATATACATGACAAGATATAATGGTAAGTCTCATTTTCCCTATTGGATTGTGAACTTTTAAAAGGCATCTTTATCTTGTTTATTGCAGAGGGCTTAAAGAGGGCTGAAATAATGATTGATGTGGATAGCAGTAAAGTAACTTAAAAAAAGAAAAGATTTCCCAAAGACTTCCAGTAGGCAAGTGGGCTCTAGAGAACGAATGCTGAGTAACTCTTGTTGGCCTGGTTTAAATTCCTAGTACTGGGAAGTAATATAACTCAGTTTCTCACCAAATATAGTGGTCCCTGCATGTCTCAAAAGTGGGTTTCACCTCTCAAAAGAGGGTTTTACTCTGAGATTTTTCAGGAATTCCCAAATCCCACTCCTGCATATCATGTCCTACCATGAAAAGTTTACATCCTGGCTGAGAAACGTCACTTCTCCAGCCTCTTGGTTTCCTCTTTACTTCCTTTACCAGTGCTAGCAGTTGCAGTTCTTTTTCCAGGCATTTTGACAAAAGAACTTCAAAAGCAGTCACTGCCAACCAGCAAATCCATGCCCTGTACAGACTCAGCGCGAACTGACAGGCTTCCTGGCTGGCCAAGCAATGCCCCCATCTTGGTAGAATCCCCCATCAATGGCTACATGTCTTGGTTTGTACACTGGAGGACCTTCTCTTTTCACCACCCCCCAAACACAGGAAGTTGCTTAAGCGACAGTTTCAGGGCCTCTGCCACACACTGTTCCTTCCTCAACTGAGGGAGAAAAAAGTACCTTAGGAAGGAGTCCCTTGTGTCTTCCGAGAACAAAGTTCAAACTTGCATTTGGCCCTCAAGCAGTAAGCAACCTGCTTTTAAGCCTAAATCTTTGCTCTCATCTTCCATCCATTTCTGCAAGAGATGAGACAGGTCCTAAATCGCACTGTACCTCTACCTGGGGGCCTGAGGCACCCTGTACTTTCAGAAGAGGAAACCCACTCTTAAAGCAACTTCTTCAGGAAACTTCACTCAGCCTGTGGGCATCCCGGGGCCATCTCCCTCCTCTGCCCTGAAGCTGTAGCCAGCCAGAGGATCTTATCGCTCTGGGCTATCTTTGAGTAGACTTGTGAACACCCACTGCTGGGCTTCCCTCCCACCCTTTCCCAGCCCTAATCTGCATGAAGTTTCGCCAGTTTACAGATGTTTCCAGAAGGTCCATCTCAGCCTCTGGTGGATCCCACAGTCCCCTGCACTTTATAAGGCCTCCCTGAGGGTGATCCCTGAAGACAACTGGTAGAGCTGGATGCCTAAATGCAACTGCCCAGGACAGAGCTATTGCCCTCACAGAGAAGTCACAGCGCTTTGTAGGCCAAGCCATGAGGTTCGCTTAGAAGAGCCAACCTGAGCTCTGGTGTAGAGCCAGGAGCGGGAAAGAGCTAGCAGAACTGACTGTGAATCTTGAGAGTGCTGACCACAGCCTTGGGAGCAGCAGTTCAGCTTTTGAAAAGGGTGGGAATCACCTTGAAAGCTAGGTAACATTCACACCTTCTCTTTTCTTCTTTTCAAAAGCAAGTCCAAGTCTGGCTAAGACTGGCTTAGGGCTAAATGTCAGGACTCAGTTTCAAGGGGAAAATCTGGGGAAGCCTCAGGATGTGGAGAAGGCAGGGAGGAGGGGAATACACCCGGCCACTCCTCCACTGGAGGGTGGTTCCTGGATCCCACTGGAGCGGTCCCAGGAAAATCCCAGGCCGGGCAGTGGTGGGCTTCACCCTGGATATGTGGCCAGCACACTCCCTGCACACAGGGAACATACAGGGGAGTCTGAAGTCTGATCAGAAGGAGTGCCATTTGCCCACGAGGGGAGCTTTTCAGAAAGTTCTGAAAGAAGATGTGACAGACAGAAGCGGGACTTGAGAAGCAAGAGGGCAACCGGACTCTAAAAAGTCCAATGTTCATCGAAAAGGGAAGCCAACGGACTGGCCAAAAAAAGTGCCTCACGTTAACAGTTCTGTTTCTCTTTCAATACCCACATCTTCAGATCCAGCGGCTTCTGCTTTCTTGAGAGTTTCTGCTCACACGTTTGCCCATTTACAAAGTTTACAGCACTTTTTTTTCCTGAAGCACTTAAGTCCCTAAGCAAAATACCTGTATCTCTAGAAGGCCCCTCCCCTCTCCCTGAGGTCTTCCCCCGCTGACCCCTTGCCTGCTCAGAGGGGTCCCCTAGGTAGGACCAGGGGCGAGCCTCCGGAGTTGGCCAGGAGGCGTGGGAGCGGCGGGCATTCGCCGTGCTCCCGGGGCGGCAGCAATGAGCCCGGTGCTCCCGGCTCGCCGCTCGGATCCCGGCCCCGCTTGCCGCCCCGCCCGTGCGCCACCGCCTCCTTTACCTCCATGTCCTCCAGGTGCCGACTCGGCAGCGGCCGCGCGCGCTCGCTCTGGCCGGGGCTCGCGATCCCCGCTCTCCGTTCGGCTCCCGCGGGGGCCGGGTTCGGCTGCGGCGGGCACAGAGCAAGTGGGCGGCTGCGCGCCCGGCTCGCTGGCTGCGGGACTGCCCGGGCCGCCCGCGCCCTGCGCTAGAGAACGAGGAAGGAGGGGGGGAGGGGGAGGGAGGAGCAAGGAGGCCGGCGATCAGGGTTTAAATTTAGACACAAATCTAAACAGATACTGTCCCCTCCCGGGGCAGGACGCAAGCGAGGGAGCCACGACTCCATTAATCTGCCCAAACATGGGGATGGGACAGCCGCCTGGCCCCTCTTTCTCTCTTAGTTTCTCCAAGACCCTGGTCTTTGCCTCGGTGTCAGTCCTTCTTCACCTCTTCCTCCTTTAACATGCCTCCTTTCATTTTCTTGCCCTAGAGGTTAGAGTCGTTCTTTCATTCTTTTTATCTCCCGTCTTTTCTATTTACTTCTTTTATGTACATTCCTCCCCTCTGTCTTTCCTCATTTAAAGAAAAATTGCGCTCACAGCGTATACCTGGTTTTCCTGGCGTTCCTGGGCGGAGAGTGAGAAGCCTCCCTGATTGACATGTTGTTCTCGCACTGCCCCCCGCCCCCCCTCCCCTCCCCAAGAGGGGCTGTTCAGACAGTGCATTCAGTGTTCAGTGTTGGACGGCGTCGACCGCCTTCCCCTCTGTCATCTCTTTTCCTCTCCACCTCGCAGCCTCAGATTCTCAGGAAACCACTCTCAATCTATCCATCTCTCATCTGTGTATCAGGAAGAGGAGGAGGAGGCGAAAAACAAGCAATCCAAGCAAAGTTTTCCAAGCTTCCTGTAGCAGTCTATTTTCTCTCTCCCCGAATGATTGAAGCGTTCGATTTTGTGGAATTTCAGCCCCCATAAGCTTCTTGTTGCCTTAGGGCCCTTTTGCTGTTCCTAAGTGTACTCTAAGAAAGAGCGCAAAGGACAAGATCCTGAACTTCCGATTCCCATAGGCCCAACATAGCAATCCTCCCCCAGGGCCATCCCAGCTCTCTGGGCAGCAAAGAGGCTGAAGAAAACAAAGCTGCATGGGAGGGACAGGGGAACTGGAATCTGGAGCAGCTTCTCTCTCTGCTACCAGTTCGTACACTGGTCATCAGCTCTAGGTGCCCCTTCTGGACCCCCCCCACCACCACTGCTCGCAGAGAAGCAGAGGGGGAATGCCTTCAGGGACCTGTGAGCGTGAAGGGCATTGTCTGGCAGGGATGCGTCTGGGTCTTTCTGCAGTGTTCTTGCGTCCCCACCCCTACCCCAAACCCTGACCCAACTCACCCTGGGAAAGGGACAGTGGGCCAGGTGATGGCCAGTACTGTGAAGAAAGATATATGGAGAAACTGATCAAAGAAACCAGCTGAGAGTTTGCTCACACTGCAAAGAACTGCCCTGATTCTGCTCCTTTTCCCAGCACGACCTGCAGACTTTCGGGCACTTAGATTGCTTCTTTGGGTACCAGCCTTAGAAACATGACCTCTTCCCTGTAGAATCTTCTAAGGCTTGTCTTTCTAAAACACTAACAGCCCTAATGCCGAAGTGTTTTCTAGTTCACTTAACTCAGCTGAGCGTAAAGATAAGACCCTTGATTTCAGAAATAGATTGAAGGTCGAATTCCAGCTCTTCTCCTTTCTAGCTATGTTTTCTGAGACAAGTCGCTTACCCACTCTGATTCTCATTTGCCTCACCTACATAGTATGGTAGGCACTCTGAAAACAGTAGCTACTTTTATAATGCTTAGCCTCATGTACACGCTAAAATGAATACGGACCCAATATTTCTTTTATTGCCAGGCATTCTAAGCCCCAGTGAATGGGGCCTCCACTCCCAGGAATTAATGGTGAGTCCCTTCCCATTCCAGCCACACAGCTACAGAGGTGAGGGCACTAGGGCAGAGTTGGCAGCAAGAAAGGAAGTTTCTTGGTACCTTGCAATGCATGCTCGTGCTTGTGATCTTTTTCCCTTTTCTTCTTTTTAAAGGTGCAGGACTGAGTTGGTGATGGGAGCATAGTCTCTTCCCATATCTTCTAACTCTGACGCATGGGGCCTTTTCCTTTCTGCCTCCATCTAGTCCTCCTTTCTGCTCAGAACGGGGCTGTCCCAGCACAGGTTTCTGCTTCACAAACAGGATGGCGGAAGTGCCTACCCGAAAGAAACCGTTAGACTTAGATAGCACCACAGTTACTCAAGGTGACTTGCAGCTGTAGCCCACGCCCTGCTTAGGCCTTCCCTCAGCCATGTAAGAACCCATGACCCACAACGCAAATAAGCTCGGCCTCCATCATGCTCCTGGGTCTCAGAACATTCAGGGTGGGATGCTGCTCCCTAGTTATTTGGGCCCTAGGCAGAGACCTTCATGAGAGGAAGGAGTGGAAAGGTGGGAGAGGCCCAGAGCTCAGTCTCAGCAACCCTGAGTAGGTATGGGGACTGTGCTCCCCGTATACTCCCCTCCCACCCCTCCTGAGGGTCCTCAGAAGCCAGAATGGAAATAACCCATCTGGTAAACACCCTGTTTTTGCTGGGCTATCTGGGATTCTGATTTGCTGCTCTGTGTGCTGGGAGAAGCTGACAACCCAAGGGGAAGGGAAAGTGGCTCTGAGGGGGTGGTCCCCCTCCCTCTGTAAGGGACTGGTTGGCTCACAAGGACCCACTTCCTTTACTCTCCCCACTTCACACACCCTGGTAGTCTGAAGCAGCCAAGCAGTAAATAAAGGCCAGTGCAGAATGAGGAACAAGAAACCTCAGAGCAGCTTGGGCAGGGGAGCCCATATTACCATCAAATAAATACCACCAAATAAATATTTGGTGAATGAATGAGTGGATGAATGAATGAAGCAAATTAGTAGGATCTTTGCTTTTAAACCAAAGGCAGAGCCTTTTTCCATAGATGGGTCTTCAGTGGGAGAAAAGACCCTGTGGGAGAAAAGATCGTGGACGGGTACAAGTTAAGCAGTAACTAAGTTTTTAGGCAGACTTGCAAAGAGCTCCAATCAGTCATTTCTTAGTAAGTGGCCACACTGTGCTGCTGATTGTCCATTTTGAAAATTAAGAGCAAGAAGCAGATGTTCATTCATGGCTATAAATACTAACTTTAAAACATATATACTTCAGGGCTTCCCTGGTGGCGCAGTGGTTGAGAGCCTGCCTGCCGATGCAGGGGACACGGGTTCGTGCCCCGGTTCGGGAAGATCCCACATGCCGCGGAGCGGCTGGGCCCGTGAGCCATGGCCGCTGAGCCTGTGTGTCCGGAGCCTGTGCTCCGCAATGGGAGAGGCCACAATAGTGAGAGGCCCGTGTACCACAAAAACAAACAAACAAACAAACATATATACTTCAGCCCTAAGTCCTGGGAATGTGGCAAAAATAAAATAAAACAACTCATTCTGCTACAAGTGACTGTCAGTGGGGAACAGAGTTGAATATACTGAAGTGAAAGCACCAAGGCTTGAGTGCTTTTATGTGTTCAAGGAATGGCAGTGGAGGGTTTCTCAGAGGAAGATGGTAGCATATGAAAGGTAAATTGAGGAGGAAGGTAGCAGGGTAACAGTTGGGCCACAGGGAGGATGTTGAAGTGTGGAGCAGGCAGCCAGCAGGGGTTGGAGACCTCATAAGGAAGTCTTTTTTTTTTTTTTTTTTTCCCTGTCTGTTAGCCTTAGTGGTCAAAATAAACACCACCAGTGATGGGACAAATTGACATCACATGCTACCTAATGGGATGCAATAAGAAGAACACACCATCATTTCTGTGATATTCTGGCCCAAGGTGCATAACCTGAATATAATCATGAAGAAACACTGGACAAGTCTAATAGAAAGACATTCCTCAAAGTGACTGGTCTGTGATTTCCAAAAGTGCCAATGTCAAGAAGGTCAAGGGAAGGCTGGGGAACAGTTCTAGGTTAAAGGAGACTAGAACCACATGACAGTTGGGTTGACCATGTGCCTCTAGGTTGGCTCCTTTGACTATAAAGTACGTTAAAGGAATTATTCTATATACACATATCATCACAATGTATACTTTAAGTATCTTACAATTTTGTCAACTATATCTCAATAAAGCTGAATTTATTAGAATTGGCAAAACTGTAAGAAATTCTGGGTGAAGGATGTATGGGAGTTCTTTTGTACTAATCTTACAATTTTTTCAAAGCTTAAAATTATCTCAGGGCTTCCCTGGTGGTGCAGTGGTTAAGAATCCACCTGCCAATACAGGGGACATGGGTTCGGGCCCTGGTCTGGGAAGATCCCACATGCCGCAGAGCAACTAAGCCCGTGCGCCACAACTACTGAGCCTGCGCTCTAGAGCCCACGAGCCACAACTACTGAAGCCCACGTGCCACAACTACTGAGTCCTCGTGCCACAACTATTGAAGCCTGTGCACCTAGAGCCTGTGCTCCGCAACAAGAGAAGCCACCACAATGAGAAGCCTGCTCACCGCAACGAAGAGTAGTCCCCACTCGCCGCAACTAGAGAAAGCCCGCACAGCAATGAAGACCCAACACAGTCAAAAATACATAAATAAAATAAAATAAAAAATTATTTCAAACTAAAAAATTAAGAAAAAAGGTGGTGGGGATAAGAATTGAGCCCTCCCATTTCTTTTTTTTCCAGACTAATTCCCTACCCAGTCCCTTCATCATCTCTTCCTCCCCCCTATCCCCCCGAGAGATCCATAGGATGGGCCAGGGGCCTGTTGACACTGGTGATAGATGATAGATGGATAGATAGATGGATGGATGGATAGATGGATAGATAGATAGATAGATAGATAGATATTGGGAGAACAGAGAGAGCCTAGTCTTCTGGAATGATAGTGGATGGAGACAGGAAGGGGAAGATTATTCAAATCTTTTTTGTACAAATATCTTTGTGATGTTTCAGTGGTTGAAGCAAACACATGGATATTTAAAGTTTTGAGGAGAGATTTAAAGTTTTGGATAAAGTTTTGAGGAGAGATTTAATGTTTTTTAAAAAAAGGGAAGAAAACACAAGAACCAAACCAAATTGGACTGAAGGAAGGCTGGCTATACACTGAGAAAGGGGTTGGGAGTCTACGGCTGAGAAGGGCCAACTAGGGATTTCCTGGGGTGAGGCTGGGGGAAGCCAAAGAACAGTGCTGACAGAAAAACCAAAGGGGACTGTCTGGAGGCCTCAACAGATTGCAGCCTTCTCCTTCTGAGGCACAGCCCAAGTTCGGGAATGAAATTATACAGATCTACAAGGAAACCCAAACCTTCTCAACCCTAAAGTGTATCATGCAGAGCATCTGAGCACCAGCTTCAACTCTGGATGTAGATTAGAATGACCCAGGGAGCTTTGAAAAAATAGCTATGCCTGACCCGCCCACTTCCTGTAGGTGAACACAGAGTGGGGCCTGGTGTGTCAGTTTATTTTTAAGCTTCAGTAAAGAGGTAAATCTTGAATAGTCTAAGCCAATTATGGAAATAACATTCCTCTTGCCAGAAATTGGTTTAGAGAGAAATATGTGAGGAAATTTTGGCCAATGAGATAAAAGGGGAAATCTTTATCCTTTCTGCTAAAGAAACATATGAAGAGATGCCGTGTAAATATAAGGTGTTGTACTACCTGATGTAATGCCTGGAACTACAGCAAATATTGTGCTACCATGAGACAAAGCTGGGAAGATTCAGGACATAAACTCCATGAGGACAGAGATTTTTGTTTCTTTTTTTGTCAGTGTATATCCCATGTACCTAAATCAAGGCTGGACACAAATAGTCATTCAATAAATATTCATTGAACAAGGAACCAATGGCTTTGTTGACCAAATGATTTTGTCGAGGCACTGAATTGACCAACTCCGGAGGGACTATCCCCTGGAATTCTTGTTATGTGAAGCAATAAATTTCTTTATTTCAAAGTTAAGCCATTTGAGTATGATCTTTTGTTATAGCTAAAAGCATCCAACTGATTCAGATATACACAAACTGACAAGAAGAAGACAAAATCAGACATATACCAGTACAGAGAAAGAAGCAGTCCCTCAGATAAATGTCCAGCAGAGATGTGGAGAAAGACTGGCATGGAAGTGCATACACACACACACACACACACACACACACACACACAGATGGGAGAATGTGAAACAGAAAAAGAGAGTGGGAAACCTAACTAATATCCATTGGGGAAGAAAAAAATTCAGATTGAAAAAATTGAGTACTGTCAGAATTTTAAATGTCTTAATTCCTACCTAAATTTCAGACAATAGGTGGTCTAGATAATCCTTTGTCTTTTTTCTTTTTCAAAAATTTATTTTAGGGCTTCCCTGGTGGTGCAGTGGTTGAGAGTCCGCCTGCCGATGCAGGAGACATGGGTTCGTGCCCTGGTCCGAGAGGATCCCACATGCCGCGGAGCGGCTGGGCCCGTGAGCCATGGCCGCTGAGCCTGTGCGTCCGGAGCCTGTGCTCCGCAGCGGGAGAGGCCACAAGAGTGAGAGACCCGCGTACCGCAAAAAAAAAAAAAAAAAAAAAAAAAAAATTATTTTATTGAAGTATAGTTGATTTACAATGTTGTGTTAATTTCTACTGTACAGCAAAGTGATTCACTTATACATATATATATATACATTCTTTTTCATATTCTTTTCTATTACGGTTTATTACAGGGCATTGAATATACTTCCCTGTGCTATACAGTCCTTTATCTTTTTTTATTATTAAAAAGGAAAAGAACTGTAAATTCCCTGGCAGTCCAGTGGTTAAGATTCCATGCTTCCACTTCAGGGGGCACGGGTTCGATCCCTGGTCGGGGAAAATCCCACGTGCCGTGCAGCCTGGCCAAAAGAAAATAAATAAATAAAGGTATGTTTTCATGAAGTTATTTCATATCACAATTTCTATTAGGATATTATCAGTAACGTCAAGTGATGTTGCAGTTTTGCCACTAAAGGCATTTGCTAATATGAATCAGTAGCTTGAATTGGGCAGGAGCTGTCCAAAGCTGGAGGTTACCCACATGGCCTTACAATGAATATCTTCAGTGATTCTACACTAATAAAGTGAAACAGGTTATAAGAAAGAATAGTATCCAATTCCCACTGGTCACTCATCCTCTTTGTTTTTTTTCATGGGCAACAGGCAAAGAATTACGTGGAAAGTTTTCTGCACAAAGTATGCATTTGCAAAATTCTACTAAAAACCTGTGTCCCCACCTGTTTCTCTTTCCTTCTTGTGGTGGTCTTGCTATCCATCCATTTGTTCATGCCAGAAACCTGGGAGTCATTCCTGATTCTTCCTTCATCTTCACCAACCAGGTGCTACAATTCTAGCTCTAAAATATAATGACATTCCTCCCCGCAACCTCCCACCAATCACAGTCATTGCCATCTTTCATCTGGATTAAGAAAACTGTGTCGTAGTTCAACTGCATATCTGCTAATTGTTGTCCTTGACTCCAACAGTGTCTCACCATCTCCCTGCATCTATTCTCCACTCCACAGGTGGTAATCTTTCTGAAGATTACTTTGGAGGGTGTAACTCACACACTTTCCTGACATGGTAATGCTCACCTCTCCAGCCTCTTCTCAACAGAGAACACCCAGTACTGCACAGTCAAGCCATCCTGATGTGCTTTCAGGTCCCTGAATGAGCTCTTTTCTCTGCCTGGAACACATTCCTTGCTTTGCACAAAGAACAAAATTAACTCTTATTCATCTCTTCGTTCTCAGATTAGGCTTCCTCCAGGAAGATGGTCCTGACCTCCCCCCTCCAATTCCCACCACCTGGAAGAGATGTGCTTCCTATGTGCACCTCATGCCTGCACTATTCCTGTCCTTGCAAGGATAACTTTATAATTACCTATTTACTTTCTTTATCCTACCACAAAACTTTATTCCTAAAGAGAGCACATTCCATTCTGTCTTGGTTAAGTTCCTATGATTGATGTTGGGTTCAAATTTGGTGAGTAAATACATGTTGGATGAGTGAATGGACATTGGCTCCATGCAAAAGAGGTAGATAATCCATTTTGTAATCCAGTTCATGAGTGTCCACCTAAAAATGTAGTACAAATATGGGAAGTTGTAACACAGAAGACAGCACAGAGATTTAAAGATCAGCACTGAAACCAGACTTCCTGGGTTTAACTGTGACCTTGATCAAGTTACTTAATTTTGCTTCTGTTTCTCCATCTGTAAAATGGGGATAATAATAGAATTTACCACATAGAGTTGTAAGGATTTATATTTAATACATGTGAAATGCTTAAAACAACATTAACAAATAATAAGTGTGATAAAGGCTGGGCCATTATTGTCATAGAATAATAGGAGCAGCATTTTATCATGAAGAAGTGATTCTAATCAGGGGCAGTTACAAAATGCAGCTGCCTCCACATGATTCCATGTTCATCTCTCAGTTCCAAGCTATCCACTCACGATTTTCACCTACTTTTTTTTTTTTTTTTGGCCATGCTGCGCAACTTGTGGGATCTTAGTTCCCCAACCAGGGATCAAACCCAGGCCCTCGGCAGTGAAAGCGCCAAGTCCTAACTGCTGGACTGCCAGGGAATTCCCAATTTTCACCTTTTAATAAATTTATCTGCTTGGCTGCAGCCTCACCTTGGAGGAAAGATTCATCTTTGTCTTATTTCTTCTCATCTGACTGTTCTAGAATATTCTAAGTTGAGATTCAATTCTGTATTTTTTGCTTGTACATGCCAAAAAAAAAAAAAAATGGTGGGAAGGGAGTTCCTCACATCTCAATTCTGAATAAATTTCACTATCTTGAACAGTGTTTCATTTTGGAAACCAGTTTTAAGTTACACTGATTTAAATAATGTATAAATTTAATGCACAGAAACTATGTTTTTTTTCTGGCGTAGTCAAGGATCTGACTTTCTTTCCTAAATCTTACCACTTACGGACTAGTTTGCTTGCTCTCATCCCATTGTATAACCTCATAACTCCTGGTGCCAAAGTTTTTCCACTTTTGGAGTATGTCATTATTACATTTCCTACCCTCATCCATCTTCATTCACCTTTTCTGCTTTCTGTCCTGTGATAGTATTTGAGATGTTTTCATATTTTTCTCATCTTGGTCTCTCCAGCATCATTCAGCCCGTGAGGCGCACATAGGGTCCCTATCATATAAACTTATCATTTATCTGAGGAGTCAATAATTAATAGACCCTGGAATATTTGAATCATAATGCAAACTAAATGCTAAATGTCCTGAAGCAGTATAAAACTGAATGCTCCTGGGTCCTGAGGAAGGCCAGAGGGACAAGGATGGAGGATTCAAGGAGAGCCTCGGGGACAGGAGGAAGAGGAAGCTGACCTAGGCGAGCTTGGTGAGATGGGGATGGTGGGGCTCTGGGTACCTTGAAGGGTCGTGTGAGCAGAGGGCTCCGGGAGCCTGGAGGAGGGGGTGGAGAGGGACAAGAGGGTTTGTCAGAGGCCAGCTTTGACTGTTCTTCTCAGGTTTGCAGTGTCTGCTCCAATATGGCACACATTAGCCCTTTAAGTGGGCATTAAGTTTGGAATTCTTCCTGGCTTCCTTATAGGGAGCCTGCTGCCCCTGGAGTCTTGTTCTGAGAATGTTTTATGCTTGGTATTTGCCTCTGTAAAAATAGGTGATATTTGCATTTTGAAGATTACTGACCTGAGCAGAGTTGCTTCTGATTTATATTTTCTGTTTCTTGTTTCCTTTATTGCACATGGTGGGGATTTTAGGCAGCAGTAAAGACAAAGAGATGGGGTGAGAGTGAGTAGGGAAAGAGACATGACAACCATTTACCTGTAAAGACTCTGTAGGCAAAGGGACCAAGCTGAGGACTGGGGACTCCAGGACCCTACCACATATGTACTTTCTAAGGGGCAAAGGTTTTTTTGCTTGTTGTTTTTTAATAAATTTAGTTATTTTATTTATTTTTATTTTTGGCTGTGTCAGGTCTTCGTTGCTGTGTGCGGGCTTTCTCTAGTTGCAGCGAGCTGGGGCTACTCTTGGTTGCGGTGCGCGGGCTCCTCATTGCGGTGGCTTCTCTTGTTGCGGAGCAGGGGCTTTAGGCGCGCAGGCTTCAATAGATGTGGCACGTGGGCTCAGTAGTTGTGGCATGAAGGCTCAGTAGTTGTGGCACATGGGCTTAGTTGCTCCGTGGCATGTGGGATCTTCCCGGGCCAGGACTCGAACCCGTGTCCCCTGCACTGGCAGGCGGATTCTTAACCACTGCGCCACCAGGGAAGCCCTAAAGGGCAAAGTTACTTCACCATTCTCATTTCCTAGTTGATGATAATTCTCATTAGTCACCCAGGGATGTGGCAAGGAACTCCTAATCAAAATGACCATAAATCTAAAGCCATAATGTAATGGATTAAGCACTCAATCTGGCCTCGCACAGCCGAGTTGGCAATGAAGCACAGGACACAGACAGCCCCTGCTGGAAGTCACACAGGGAGATGGATGTATCTCTGCTGTGGAAGGGGGAATGGTGTGGATGGCAGTGGTCGGGGAGCGCAGTCCGGGTGGGGAAGGAATTTGCATCTCATGGCTTAATCAGATCTGAAAAAGCGAATATCCTGTTTTTCTGAGGGTTGGGCACATCAGTAGCTGAAAGCCTCCTCTGACCATGACCAGGCTCAGGAAGTGAGTGTCAACAGCCTTGCAGATGGGAACCCAACTCCTAGTGACCATGCCTGCAAAGGCGTTCCACCCCATTCTGGCCAGGCCCCCTGCACTCCTCCACTCCAGTTCTAGAACTCCAGACCTCAGCCCTCCTCCCCAGAGACTTATCAACAGGAAGTTAAGTCAGCTGGAACACTCTGTTCCCTTGACATTTTTGTTTTAATTCTGCAGCTGTGTTTAAGGCTTCATGAATTCTCTGTCTGGCTCTGTGTCTTGGGACTGTCTGTCTGTCTGCCTGGTGCTTTTTCTCTCACACCCATGCACCAAGTCGTGGTTACCCTAAGGCTGGTGGACCAGAATGAGAAGTCGGGTTGGTAAGAAGGAAATGGGGAGGGGGCAGAAGAAAGCACTTTAGGGACTGTAACACTAGCTGTTGATGAGCTACGGAAGGTGACCAACTGCTCCAGAATCATTACTGAGGGGAAGCTGTAAATGCTGAGGAGGAATGCCTAAATCATGAACAATGTGCACTTCCAGAGCCACCCCTCCTCATTGCTTCAGGGTGCTTATCTGTACCTCATATCAGAGTGATGTGTGGGCATGTCTTCTCAATATTCTACAGTGCCTACTCAGCAGATGGCTTATTCATACTTACTTTCTCTTAGGAAGCAGTTGGGAAATAAACAAATGAAGCTTCTCTCCTTCCTTTTATCCCAAGTCAGCCTAACACTTAAAAAGCCAAGACAGTTCCCAAATGCAACTTGGTCTATTCAAGATAATATCTCGGAATCTCTTGTAGCTGCAAATTCCTTACTTGCTGAAAGTCTATTTTTTATTCGCAGCACATTGTTCCAAGACTCATGAGGGCATCATTTTGTTCTGGCCTGGTTGCTTTCTTCCTACTGCCTCTCATTCAAGTTTAGAGGGGAAGGACCTCTAAACTTAGAGACCATGAACCTCTAAAGCCACTAAGTGGCTAGAAGGAAAGTGGTGATTAGTCTCTCTCCAAGTTCTTCTTCAACAGACCCAAGAAGAGAGTATCCCTCATTCATTATAGTAGCTGGTCCACTGAACTTACATGTGTAAACTGCCAAGGTTGGTTTTTAAAGGATCACATGAGGCAAATGACTTATAGTCACACAGGTTGGATATGCTTTGTCAATCCCTGTCCTCGAAACCTAAGTCCGATAAAACATAGCTCACAAAACAGGTATGGTACCATATGTCTCCATAAAACCACATCTAGAAAATCCATATACAGATCTTCTTTTGCTAGTTGGTAATCCTGAGCTATCATTTCAAATGCCTGCTAGTGTTTGTCCAAATTTTATATTTCAGAATTTGTACAGGAATTCTATATTTTAAAAAGTAAACTAGGGCTTCCCTGGTGGCGTAGTTGTCGAGAGTCCACCTGCCGATGCAGGGGACACGGGCTCGTGCCCCGGTCCGGGAAGATCCCACATGCCGTGGAGCGGCTGGGCCCATGAGCCATGGCCACTGAGCCTGTGTGTCCGAAGCCTGTGCTCTGCAACAGGAGAGGCCACAGCAGTGAGAGGCCCGCATACTGCAAAAAAAAAAAAAAAAAAAAAAAAAAAGTAAACGATAAGTCTGCAATTAACATGATACTCAACAATGAAAAACATAAAACTTTCCCTCTAAGATCAGGAACCAGGCAAGTTTGCCCACTCTTGCCACTTGTATTCAACATAGTACTAGAAGTTCTAGCCAGAGCTATTAGGCAAGAAAAAGAAGTAAGAGGCATCCAAGTTGGAAAGGAAGAAGTAAAATTATCTTTGTTGCAGATGACACGATCTTATATGTAGAAAACCCTAAAGGTCCACCGCCTCCCAAAAAACCTATTAGAACTAATAAACAAATTCAGCAAAGTTGCAGGATACAAAATTGACACGCAAAAATCAGTTGCATTTCTATAACTAACAATGAACAATCCAAAAAGGAAATTAAGACAACAGTTCCATTTACAATAGCATCAAATAGAGTGAAATATTTTGGAGTAAGCTTAACCAAGGAGGTGAAAGACCAATACACTAAAAACTACAAAACATTGCTGAAAGAAACTAAAGAAGACACAAATAAATGGAAAGGCATTATGTGTCCATGCACTGAAAGATAATATTGTTAAAATGTTCATACTAACAAAGCTATCTACAGATTCGATGCAATCCCTTTCAAAATCCCAAAGACATTTTTTTTCAGAAATAGGAAAAAAATCCTAAAATTCATATGGAATTTCAAGGGACCCCAAATTGCCAAAATATCTTGAAAAAGAACAAATTTGGAGGCTTCACACTTCATGGATTCAAAACATATTACAAAGCTACAGTGAGGTACAGGCATAAATACAGACACAAAGACCAGTGGAAAAGGAAAGAGAACCCAGAAATAAACCTTTGTGTTTATGGTCAAATGCTCTTAAACAGGATGCCAAGACTACACAATGGGGAAAGGAGAGTCTCTTTAACAAACCGTGTTTGGATAGTCACATGCGAAGAATGACGTTAGACCCTTACCTTATACTATATACAAAAATTAACTCAAAATGGATTAAAAACCTAAACTTAAGACTTAAAACTATAAAACTCCTAGAAGAAAACATAGGAGAAACACTTCATGGCATTGAATTTGACAATGATTTCTTGGCTATGAAATCAAAAGCACAGGCAACAAAAGCAAAAATAGACTAATGGGACTACATGAAACTTTAAAACTTCTGCACATTAAAGGAAACAATCAACAGAGTGAAAAGACCATCTATGGAATGGGGGGAAAAATAACAAGTCATATATCTGATAAGGAGTTAACATTCAGAATACATAAAGAACTCCTACAACTCAACAACAAAAAACCAAGTATCTCAATTTAAAAATAGGCAAAGAGCATGACTAGACATTTCTCAAAGAAGATATGCAAATGGCCAACAAGCATATGAAAAGATGCTTAACATCACTAATCATTAGAGAAATGCAAGTTAAAACCACAAGGAGACATCACCTCACATCTATTAGGACGGCCACTATAAAAACAAAGCAAAACAAAAACAGAAAATAACAAGTGTTGGCAAGGATATGGAGAAATTGGAACCCTTATGCACTGCTGGTAGGAATGTAAAATGGTGCGGCCACTATGCAAAACAGTATGGAGTTTCCTCAAAAAACTAAAAATAGAATTACCATATTATCCAGCAATCCCACTTCTGAGTATATATCCAAAACAATTTAAAGCAAGAACTCAAAGAGTTATTTTCACACCCATGTTCATTGTAGCATTATTCACAATAGCCAAGAGGTAGAAGCAACCCAGATGTCCATTGACAAATGAATGGGTAAAGAAAATGTGATACACACACACATAGACACACACACAGACACGCACACACACAATGGAATAATATTCAGGCTTAAAAAGGAAGGAAGTCTTGTCACATGCTACAAAATGTATGAACCTTAAGGACATTTTGCTGAGCAAAATAAGCCAGTCACAAAAGGACAAGCAATGTGTGATTCCACTTTTATGAGGTATGTAGAGTGGTCAGATTCATGGAAACAGAAAGTAGAATTGTGGTTGCCACGGGCTGCGGGAAGGGGAACAGGGGACTTTTTATTCGATGGGTATAGAGCTTCCATTTTGCAAGATGAAACATTTCTAGAGATCTGTTACACAACGTGAGTATAGTTAATACTACTGAACCGTACACTTAAAAATGGTTAAGAGAAAAAAACAAAAAAAAAGACCAAAAATAGTTAAGAGGAGGAATTTTATAGTGTATGTGTGTGTGCTTTACCACAATTAAAACTAAAAAAGAGAAAACAAGAAGTAAAAGTATACACTTTTGAATGTGCCTAACCATAAATCGCCTGCACTGGTGCCACTCCTCTGGGTTTACTTCAAAGGCCAGGCCTGTGACTGAGTAAAACTTTCTTAAAAAGCAGACTTGTCATCAACAAAGAGGCATCAACCTCTATAACAACTAGCCTTCCAGCTGTGGTCTCTCTGAAGAAGGCGTGTGCTCTCCAGTAGCAGAGATCACAAGCCAATCTCAGGCAATCACTTAGGGGGATGTTATAAAGCATCTAGGTTCCGATAGGTTCAAACTGCTTGACTTTCTTAGTTCCCAGCTAAGAAAGTGGAGATTCTTGGATTATAAACCACAAAATTGGGCTGAGAAGTGGCAGTAGGAGAGGCAAAAGGCCCTTTGGCTTTGCACACTATCGCATTCTCTCTGATTAGGCCGTAAGATTAACTGCTGCAGCCACAGACTGAAGCCCCACTTGAGTGGATAGGTGTAAGAGAGCTATTTCAAGGTGTGTCTGGTGGGTTGGGGAGGGGGCAGTATTCAGGCACTGAGGGAGGGGCAAGGAATAGATCAGGAAGCCAGGAAAGCCTTGGGAGGAGTGAGAGGGGAAGGGATGCTTAAAAGTGGACAGCACTATCAATCTTAGCATTTGTCAAAGTGGGAAACAGGACATTATGTTCCTCCTGATATGATGCAATAAGGAGTACATGGGGCCACCTATGATGTGATATTTGCAAAAGTAAAAAACCTAAATACTAAACTAGAGTCCAATCATGCCTCTAGTTCTAACTCCCAGTTTATAGGAAATATGGCATATGGCCCATGTATGACCCATGAGGATTTAATCAACAAAGCCTGGATGGGGGATTTCTGTAGATCAAATGAACTGGTTTCTTCAATGAATAAATGACATTTAAAAAGTAAAGACAGAGAAAGAAGGAACTTTTATAAATTTAAAGACTTAAGAGAAGAATCAACAAAACGCAATGCGCAGAACTTCATTCGATCCTGATTCAAACACACTAATGTTTTTGAGACAAATGGGAAAATTTGAACACAGATGATGTTAAGAAATCCATGTTATCTTTTTTAGATGTGAGAGTGATGTTAAATACAGAAGTTCTTATGTGTTGGATATACATACTGAAGTATTCATGCTAAAATTATGTAAGGTCCAGGATTTGCTTTAAAATATTCTAGAAAAAAAATGGTTAGAGGAATAGATGAGGTAGGACTGACTGGGAATGTATTGATCATTGTTGAAACTGGATGTGGGCATGTGGGAATTCGTAGCACTATTCTCTCTGGGTTTCTGTATCCTTATACGTTTCCATAGTCATGGGAAAACAGTGAACAGACTCTGGTTGATTGGGTACCCAGGACAGGTCTTGGTGTAGGAGAGGGAAGGGGCACTAAAAACTTCAAGGTCAACAAACACATCTTTATCTACATTACAGCTTTGCTTAAAGGCAGTCTCCTTCATATGGTTGCTAGAGGAGTTACTTTATTCATTCCCTTAAAACTCTGAGAGTCAGCTCCATAACGCAGCAACCCCATACCTAGTCAATAAATTGCGGATCATTCACACAATAAAATGTTACTTAGCGATTAAAGGAAACAAACTACGGACACACATGACATAGGTGAATTTCAGAAACATAGTGCAGGGAATTCCCTGGCGGTGGAGAGATGAGGACTCCACGCTCTCACTGCTAGGGCCCCGGCTTCGATCCCTGGTCAGGGAACTAAGATCAGCATGCCACATGGTGTGGCCAAAACAACAACAAACAAACAAAAAACATGGTGCAGAGCAGAAGCCAGACACAGAAGAATACATATTGTGTTCAAGAAGAGGTACAACTAATTGAGGGTGATGGGCGCCAGAATAGCTATTCCTGGGCAGTGGTATTGGCCAGGAAGAGCATTGAGGAACCCTTTTGAGGCGATGGAAATGTCTTACATCTTGATCTGAGCACTGGTGTGTACATATGCAAGGACCCACTGACCTGGACATTTAACAGTGTGCTTTGTGCAGTCTATGCTATAGTATATGTCATAACTCAATTTTTAAAATAATAATTTTTAAAAGTAGGAAAAGAAAAAATCCCTAGAAGTGTTTTGAATTTTCAAGAGAGACCTAAGTGATGGTGAAATTTAAGACAATATTTTTGGGGTCTAAAAAACCATTCTGATCTTGTGACTCAGAAAGCAAAAATCTCTTCCTAGGGAAGTGCTGCCTGGAATGTTCTATAGCCCGGGGGTCAGAGAAACGGTTCCTGTTCTACCCCAGACTTCCATCCTGCTTTTCTCTTTTGCAAAATGCATCAGCCCCGTTTAGCCAGCTGTTTTCCCCAGGAGCCATTAAAGAGTCCATTCTTTTTTCCTGTTTATTTTTTTTCTGAAAACATTCATGGCAAAATCCTAATCATTGCCAAGTCAATATATTAAGCCAAATGAAGCTGTCATGTACAGAAAATGAACATACAGCCTGCGAAGAAGAAATGGTTTGTTTTCCAGGAACTCATTCTGGGATAGTAGGGGCGGCGAGGAGGAGGGGACATGGGGGGAGGGGGATGCAGAGTTCCATAAACAGTGCTGGACATAGAGTAAGAAGACTTGGGCTCTGAGTCTGGCTATTGTTCTGATGAGTTGTGCCTTTGAGGGCAAATCATGCAACTTCTGTTATCATCAATCCCCCGTTTGAGAACTGGGCGCGATGTCTGCAGGGCTGACATGAGTATTAATGAGATCGTCTGCACAGAGCGGCTAGTGAGCTCCTGTCGCTCAATAAACGGTGATTAAAATAGAAGAGGAAGGCTTCCCTGGTGGCGCAGTGGTTGAGAGTCCGCCTGCCGATGCAGGGGACACGGGTTTGTGCCCTGGTCTGGGAAGATCCCACATGCCGTGGAGCGGCTGGGCCTGTGAGCCATGGCCGCTGAGTCTGTGCGTCCGGAGCCTGTGCTCCACAGTGGGAGAGGCCACAACAGTGAGAGGCCCACGTACCATAAAAAAAAAAAAAAGAAAGAAAAAAAAAGAAGAGGAGGAGGAAGCGCCCACGGAGGAAGCGCCCACACATCCAAGTTTCTTCTTTACATCCTTCTGCTCATCCCTTTTCTTCTGCTCCTAACCTGCTAGTGCCTCGAGGGTCCCCAGACCCCTCCTGCTGTGGTCAGGACCCCACTCAGTCACCTCCTCTCAGGTGCTCCACTGCAGACCTGGGGTGGGGAGTCACAGATGTGACCAGTGGCCTCCAGACGCCCTCTGCCAGGTGCAGGGAGAGCTAGGCCCTGGGGAGGCTTCACTGAGGAGTCCACACTGGCATTACGGATGAAGACCAAAAGCAGATTTTTCCAGGCTGTGAGGTCAGCAGAAGCAAATCAGAGGATACATGAAAGGGTACACAGTAGGGAGGGAAACGCAGAGTCCAGTGTGGCTGGGATGGTGGACAAAAACGGGGACTAGATGTGGATATGCTAAGGAGTTTGGACTTTAGTAGAAAAGGGGGCAACATGGCACAGCCTGTTTTGCAGGGGCCAGAATTGCATTTTAGGAAGATGACTCCGGCAGCAGAAGGAATCAGAGGCAATATGTTTGCAGACGTCAGCTGAGACACAATGAAGACCTAAACTGGAGAGGAGGAAAGGGGTTGAAAGATATTACAAGGTTGATTTGCCAGGACTGGCGTGAAGGATACGTAGGAGGTGCTGAGAATTACTTAAACTCTCAGGGTAGGCTTGCCAGATTTATCAAACAGAAATACAGGACAGGCATCCACTTAAATTTGAATTTCAGACCATCAGTGAATAATTTTTAGTATAAGTATGTCCCATGCAATGACTAATCTAACATTCAAACTGAATTGGGTGTCCTGTATCTTATCTGGCAACTCTATTTCAGAATCATCTCCCTAAAATGCAAATCTGATCTGCTTAAACCATTGCTATATTTTTTAAAATTTTTATTGGAGTATACTTGTTTTCCATTGTTGTGCTAGTTTCTACTGTACAGCAAAGTGAATCAGCTATATATCATCCCACCACCCCCCCCTTCCCGCTTGGTATCCATACGTTTGTCCTCTGCGTCTGTGTCTCTATTTCTGCTTTGCAAATAAGACCATCTATATCATTTTTTAGATTCCACATATATGCTTTAATACATGATATTTGTTTTTCTCTTTCTGACTTACTTTACTCTGTATGACAGTCTCTAGGCCCATCCACGTCTCTACAAATGACCCAATTTCGTTCCTTTTTATGGCTGAGTAATATTCCATTGTATATATGTATCACATCTTCTTTATCCATTCCTCTGCTGATGGACGTTTAGGTTGCTTCCATGTCCTGGTTATTGTAAATAGTGCTGCAATGAACATTGGGGTGCATGTGTCTTTTTGAATTATGGTTTTCTCTGGGTATATGCCCAGTAGTGGGATTGCTGGGTCATAAATTAGTTCTATTTTTAGTTTTTTAGGGAACCTCCATACTGTTCTCCATAGTGGTTGTATCAATTTACATTCCCACCAACAGTGCTAGAGTAAACCGTTGCTATCTTAATTCGACTCCCCAGGTAAATAATCCTCCTGGAAAGAGATTGCACTTGTTAGCGGGAAAGAGTATTTGTGTCAACTGAGCAATCATATTTCTCGCTTTCAGCAGGACAATCAGCCTAGTGAAGAGCATCATTTTTATCTTAGCGTCAGTTTTTTTCAAAGCTTCTTAGACATTCTTTTTTTTTAATTAAAAAAAATTTTTTTTAATTTTTATTTATTTATTTTTGGCTGCATTGGGTCTTCGTTGCTGTGCGCGGGCTTTCTCTAGTTGTGGTGAGCGGGGGCTACTCTTCATTGCAGGGTGCGGCTTCTCATTGTGGTGGCTTCTCTTGTTGCAGAGCACGGGCTCTATGCATGTGGACTCCTGTAGTTGTGGCACGTGGGCTCAGTAGTTGTGGCTCACAGGCTCTAGAGCGCAGGCTCAGTAGTTGTGGCGCATAGGCTTAGTTGCTCTGCGGCATGTGGGATCTTCCTGGACCAGGGCGCAAACCCGTGTCCCCTGCATTGGCAGGCAGATTCTCAATCACTGTGCCACCAGGGAAGCCCTGTAGCATCATTTATTCAATATGGTTTTTAGATCTATACTAAATTTACTCAATTTTAAATTTAGCATTGTCCTAAGTAATGATATCCATGAAATCACCAGTTTAGTGGGCTAGTTATTTTTTTCTATACCAGTTAAAATAAATGTATGACTTTGAAGTAAATTTTTTATTCCCTTACAAACTAAGATTTGCATAGACATTTTGGGAAATTCCAGTAAAGTCGGGAGGGCCATGCCTGGGCTGGTCTGACTCATACCCAACCAGTCTTGAGCCCTGATCCCTGTCCAGATGAGGAGGAGGATGGCCTGGTGTGCTTATAAACCTGCACTTGACTCTACTAGATTAGGAGGAGATGGACAGGCCCCTGATAAGGATTGGGCCAGTGGGGACTGGAGCTCAGCCTCCAGGAGTCCAGCAGATCCCAGAGGGTCAGAGGCACATATGTGGTGGAGCCCCACTGCCTGAGAAGAACTGCACGAGGACCAGTCAGGGCTGAGAACTTAGCTGGAGGTTGGGTTGAGGAGTTACATCCCCAGGGAAACAACCTCTCTCCCCAGGGGCTGTAAGCTGATATCCAAGAATGCTTGCTTTGGGATTTGGATACAGACTGTTGATCTACCTGCTCGCACAATGTCCAATTGTTCTGGATTTGTTAAGAAAGCTTCTCCTGATACTTGGTAGCAGTTCAGGTTGATGTCAGTCCCTGGGCTGTCCAACAGAGAGGTTTTCCCAGGTTTCTTGGTGGAGACTGGAGCCACCAGAATTGGGGCACCCTGAACTCAAACCAACCAGCCATTCTTGCTCAGGCACCTCTGACCCCAAGGGTCATGTTGAGAGCCCAGTGGCTCTGATCATGATTTCAGCACTTCAGCCACATAATGGCCCCCACTGTTATGTTTCCCAAATGCCACAATGCTCTCTTCCCTCCAGGTTTCGCTGATCCACTCTGCTTGTAAAAAGATTCCTGGACTATGCCAGCACAACTCTGGGACTTTCTCTGTGTTCATCAAAGTTCAGGCTCCTTGGTAAGGGCTGATGCATCCCTGTGTGCTTGTCCACAGTGGGCTGGTGAGACACGAGACAGTAGGGGTAGGGCTACCACTCTGTCCAACACTCATGTGTCACAAGGCTGTTCTGTGGGGGGCAAGGCAGAGGGGCTGGGCAGGAGACAGTAGTGATGTCTGTTATGCTAAGCCAAACTTTACAGTGATCCAGGAGGCAGGTACCATCATCTTCATTTTACAGATAAGGAAACTCAGAGAGATTAAATAACTTGTATAAGGCAGAAAAAGCAAAGCTAGAATTAGATCTCAGGCTTTCTGACCTTAGGTTTGGTGCTCTTTGAATTATGCCACTTGAAATTATTTTGAGAAGACAGGTAATCACTGGCTCAATTTCAATACAATAAGAATTTGGAGGCACCATCTGTGTGCCTAAGGGTGAGTCGTTATAATTCAGGTGACTTGCATCAGGCAAAACCTACTGGTATCAAATCCTTCAGAATGTTCTCCTTTAACTTCCATCCTTTTTTTTTTTTTTTTTAAAATCATCCCACAGACTACTTTCCTCATTACTACTGTTATTAGGTACCCACATTAGTTAAGAGTTAGTTAGGCTGCGTAACAAAGAGACCCAAAATACATCACTTAAACTTAAGTTTATTTCTCTCTTATATAAAATTCCAGATGAGTAGTCCAGAGGTGAAACACCCCAAAATGGCTGTCTCAGCTCCTACCATCACATTCTGCATCCCTGCCATCAGGAAAGAGGAGAACACACACCTTCATTTTAAGGGGATGGCCTGGAAGAGTGCACATATCACTTCTACTTATATCTCATGTTAATCCAAACATAGCTACCTGGATGATTATGGCTACAAGGGAAGTTGGGAAATGTAGTTTTCAGCTGAGTTGTCACATGTGCAGTAAAAACTTCTATTGCTATGAAAAAGAGAATAGATATTGGAGAGATCAGATAGCCACCACCACAATAATTTTGGGAAACTCTTGCATGAATTGATAAGTCATTATGTTTTCTGTAAGAAGTCTGGATTTAGAGTCAGATCACTTAGCTTAGAGCCACAATTTTGCCACTTAGGTGTGATCTTGGTTAGTTGTGTAACTTCTCTGAATATCAGTTTTTCCCTCTGTACAATTAGGTAACGATAGTCGGCTTAACTTACTGGTGTGCTGGGAGGTCCAAACAAACTCACATCTTTGAGAGCCTAGGCTGTGAGGTCACATGAAAAGTGAAATGCTACTGCATTAGGACACCCAGATGTGGTTTTCCATTTTTTTTTTTTTAATTGTGAGCACTTGGTGCTGGCTCCCCAGCTTGGTTTAGGATGAAAACCACATATCTGAAATGTTTATTTTGTATTTCCACTCAAAGGGGAATACTTTGGTGTGTCCTATCTGTTTCTCCTGGTTAACCTGCCCCGCTGTGACCAAATACCTCTCTCCAGGCGCCTGGGCTCTCATCCTTCTCTGGGGTGAGAGTCACTGGTAACCCAACCCACCGGCTCTTTCTGTGCTCTAATCATGTGTGGCTGATGAAAGCCCTGAAACTTACTCCTCACAAAGTGGATTTGGGTGGAGACTCTGGAACAGAACTGGCAGGAAGGAAACCAGCCAACAGTCCCCAGTGATGCCAATCTGAACGGTTTCTCCCCACCCTGTGTGCAACAAACCACAGAATGCAGTCTTGGCATAATTTGCATCCCTAGTTGAGCTTGTATGTCAGTCTACAGTGTGTGTCAGTTATAGCAGAACCTGTTCTTATCTATTAGCCTCTAAACTCCTTAAGGAAGGAAGGAAGGAAACCTTCCCTCAGCATCTATTATGTTGCAGGCACATAGACAACGTGCCTGTATTTATTTCTCACCCAACCTCACTGCCAGCAGATATTACGACTTCCTTACTGATAGATGAGGAGTCGGAGGTTGAAAATCTACCACCTTGCTCAGTACTACACAGCCATCAAGCAGAAGAGGTAGGATTTGAACCCAAGACCTTTGACACCAAGTCTGGCTCTCATTCTACCACAGCATGATTATTTTCATTATAGTTGAGCGTGAAAGGGTAGAAGTCACTGGATCCTCCCCTGAGTATGAGCATGATTTCATGCCCATAGTAGGGACTCAAAACAGTTGGAATGAATGGCATTTTCACCATTTTATCTCTGGCAGTACACAGCCAAGTACCTGACATGTGAAATGGGTCATTACAGTATTTTGGGGTATACTTAAGTCATTGGATTGATATTTTTAAAAGAATTATAACTGAGTTGAAGTTGAAAAACACCTTGCAAAGCCCCCATGGGACTAGGATCTTTACACAGATAAAACAAGCAAGTGAAGTCAAGGAAAGAGGTTTCCTGGACACAACTGTTCATCCCTGGCTTCCTAGCAGAACCTGAGCAGTAGTTAACCAAGGGTCTACTGTGGCTAGTATCTGAGTCACACTCATAGCCTTGAATCTGTGGCAAAAGCAGATGGCACTTCCAGTAGGCATCTCCCAGAGGAGAGAATTTCCCATGAGGTACGTGCATGGCAACTATCCATCCTGGGTTTCCTGGCATGCTCCAATTTCTTGTCTTTTGTCCGAAAGTCCTTAGAATGGCACGTGTCCTGGCTGGGTAATGAATCCTGCTTTTGAACATGGAAAATATGGTTACAGCAGGCACGTGGAAAGTGCCTTTTATTGCTTCCTGCTGGCAGATCAAAAGCAGAGGCGTTGGACTACCCCAGGAGAGCCTGTTTTACCCAGGGAAAGGGAGGGGCCTCAGGGCTCAAGAGCCTTTGTTATTCTGTGCAGGTCAGGAAGCCAGGGGGAGGCTACTGATAGAGAAAACCAACCAGGGCTGGAGCAGGGCTGTGTCCTGAGAATTGGGTCCCAGAAAAGGCAAAGAAAGTGGTAACAGGAAAGAAAAGAAGCAGAGGCAGAAACTTCTTTTTTGTTGCACAAAGGAAGGAGGTGACCCAAGGCTCCTTGTGACACAGGAAGAAGCATATTTGGGGAAGTGAGAGTCTCTCTCTATAGATCCCTTCAGATCAGAGGCCAATTATGGGTGGCCCAGGGCAAGCAAGAAGCTCTTTTGTGGTTCTAGCTCTTTCCACACCCGGATGGGGTCTCTTGTGTAAAGGTGCCCCTCATAAGCATGTTGAAACCAAGGCCAAAGCCTATTTGTTTTCCAGGATCAGTCTATTAAGGCCCGCCTCCCCACTGCCCAGTCCTTCCACCCTTCAGCTCCCAGCTGGTCGGGCAGGTCCCTAAGGGTTAATTAAGCCTTGGGCTAGTACTCAGGAGACCTGGAGTGAGTCTCATCCTGCTTCCATAATCAGCTCTGAAGCCCGGGAACAACACTTTCCCCCTCTGACCTCTGCTCTCTCAAATGGGGAGCAGAGAAGACTGACAGAATTATAGTGCTTACTACAGACAGACTGGTTACTTTGCCCTGGTGATTCAACTAACTGACTCCACATTTAAAAAGGTTGAAAGTATTCGTATTCCTTAGTGCTGTAAAATCTTTGTGATTCTACACATTCATTCATTCATTCATTCATTCACTTAAACATGTATTAAGCACCATTATATGTCAGCCATGCTAAGCAACAAACAGCGATAACTTCTGCTTACTGAGTCCCTACTATGTGTCACATACCGTTAGATGCTTTAGATTGATCATCCCATTTAATCCTCCCCACAGCTCTATGAGCTACTACTTTCATTATTAGACTAAGAAGAGTTTAAGAAACTTGTTCCAGTTCATACATCCTTGATTCTAGGTCAGACTCCAAAGCTGGTGTTTTGATACACTAATTCTGTCACTGCATAGATAAATGAGATGTAGTGGGTCCTGATCTCAGGGAGGTTCCAGCCAGCAGCGCTGTGGCCAGAAGGCCAGCTTGCAGGCTCTGAAACCCTTGACATTGTTCACTTAGTACATTAGATGTTCCATCCATTTCAGAAAACCTGGTGAGCCTGGACCACACAGCAAACACTTTTTCTCTTCATGCCTCCAGCCATGAGTTCCACAGACCTAGTTTTCTACAGGAATTTCTGTACCATGAATATTATAAACTGAAGAAATAGCGCCCTCATGTGTCAGGAGTACAGCACACATCTGCACTCAGGAGAAAGGTACATTTTAAAAAATCTTAATCTATGAAACACTTGCTTTTTTTTTTTTTTTTTTTTTTTTTTTTTTTTTTGCTGTACGCGGGCCTCTCACTGCTGTGGCCTCTCCCGTTGCGGAGCACAGGCTCCGGACACACAGGCCCCGCGGCCATGGCTCGCGGGCCCAGCCACTCCGCGGCATGTGGGATCCTCCGGGATCGGGGCACGAACCCGTGTCCCCCGCATCGGCAGGCGGACTCCCAACCACTGCGCCACCAGGGAGGCCCCTGTTTTTGTGTTTTTATTTTTGCTTTCTATGACTTTGAAACATGCTGGGGATAAATGATGAAAAATCGCTAAACCTGCAGAACTGGACCCAGAGGCAAATTACTAAGTACAAGGACCAGCAGGAAAGAATTAAGGGGCATGATCTTGAAATACTCCCCTGCTGGGGGATCTGATGTCCTACACTAGCCTGGAAAATCCAGAACTTCTGTTTCAATATGAATATGATCCTAGCTTCTTTTTTAAAAATTTTACTTTATTTTATTTATTTATTATTTTTATTTTTGGCTGCATTGAGTCTTTGTTGCTGTGCGCGGGCTTTCTCTAGTTGCGGCGAGGGGGGGCTACTCTTTGTTGTGGTGCGTGGGCTTCTCATTGCGGTGGCTTCTCTTGTTGCAGAGCACGGGCTCTAGGCATGCAGGCTTCAGTAGTTGTGGCATGCGCGCTCAGTAGTTGTGGCTCACGGGCCCTAGAGCGCAGGCTCAGTAGTTGTGGCGCACAGGCTTAGTTGCTCCGCGGCATGTGGGATCTTCCTGGACCAGGGCTCGAACTCGTGTCCCCTGAATTGGTAGGCAGATTCCTAACCACTGCGCCACCAGGGAAGCCCTGATCCTAGCTTCTTGACATGTTTCTTTTCTTCCTTTCTGTTTCCCCCTGCCCCCCATTTCTTTTCTCTTTTTCTTACTTTATTATACCTTCATTTGCTTCTCCCCGCACCACTCTCCCTACCTGTTCTTAGAAATAGTTATATTTGCTTATAAACAATACCATCTTTATTTCTCTTTTTTATGGGATTTAAAAAATTTACCTCTTCTTTCTGAGTGTGTACTGGGGATAGGGGAGGGTATGCAAAGAGGCAAGCACCGATATAACCGAGCATTTAGAAGATCTGGATTTGTCTCCATCCATCCATCCCTTCCTGCTCTTTCCATAAAGGATTAGCAGTCACTTATTAAAACACATACAGCAAAAATGACACAATGTAGAGTTTGAGGGGATATGATGAAGGAAAACATATGCAATAATAAAGGGTCAGGAGGAAGACCTGCACAAAGTAACGTGCACCATAGAGTCCTGTATGTTTGCTGAAAGTAGGTCACAAGGTATTTCATTGTGGAATCTCTCAGAAACCAAGGAAAAGAGGAAAAAATAATTAGTGATTGTATGTATCATATTCATTAGATGAAAACAGATGAATTGTTCTTTGGAAGTATTGTGCCATCTGGTAGTGAGGCCTGACAAATTCTCCCATGGGTACTCATGAGGAAAGGACTGTGTTACAGTGGGAAACACTCCCAGCAGTAGCCCTACAAGAGCTACAGTAACACATTTCCTACAGTTGTTTCTTATAACAATGTTCAAAGGAAGGCTGATAGTGTAACTCCAGGGTACAGTTCAGTACAAACAAATCCAAACAAGGGAGGAAAACAATATAATCCAAGCAGGCAATTCTCTGCTACTCTGATACACTTCAAGGGAAAAATTTAGAAGAGCTAAAAAAAGGAGTGGACTGCATGTTCTTAGGAAATCCATCGCAGATACGACTCCTCCTGACTGGGCTTTTGATAAAACTGAGCAGAGTGTCAGATTAGAGTGTCTGATTGTAACCTCCCGTAAGAATCTGCGTTCTTGATAAAAGGAAGATCTTGTGATTTTAATAACTGAAAGGGAAAAGAATAAAGTCCTTTAAAGAGCATTTAGGAGTCTATCCAGACATGTGACTGACTGGTGTCCACTTCATCTCAGCAGAGGGTGAATTTAGGGAGTACCTAGAAGCTGAAGCCAAAATCTCTTTAGTAAACAGTTTGGGATCTACTCCAGCTTATGAAAGAAACAGAGAAGCATAAAAAAAATTCACAAATTTTAGTGTGCCTAGCACATACTAAGATATTTGTTTAGAAAGCAGAGTCTTGGGGCCCAGCTCCAAAGATTTTGATTCCGTTGTTCTAGAGTGGGCCACTGAATCTACATTTTAAACTCAAGAAACAATTGGGACAGAGATACCACCTTAAAGTGGGGCTATGATAATTCTAACTGGGGAAAAAGAAAAAAACAACAACTCAAAGCAGATGCTGGTGATTGCTCACTTGGACAAAAATCTCTCGGTAAAACACCTTGACTTACACTAATTCAAAACTATAGCTTCCTGGTAAAATCTGTAGTACAAATTAGTTCATAATTGTGCCCCCCTTCCCCTCCCTCACCAAGTAACTAAATGCTCTAACCTGCTGTACAGAATGGCTGCTGCAAGCCAATTTTATGCGGGAAGATGTCTGCCAAAATTGATTTCATTTTAGAGTAAACTCAAGTTATCAGATCAGTTAGGATTAGGTTTGGCTGCATGGAATGGAAAAATCACAGTGGCTTGAACAACATGGAAGTGTACATCTGTCTCTCAGAAATGAGTTTCAGAGGTTGGCAGTGCTGAGCAAGTATCCTGCTCTACAACGTCAGGGACCCAGTTTCCTTCCATTGCTCTGATCTTCAGCACGTGGCCTCTACTTCATGCCCAAGATGGTTGCTGCAGCTCCCACCATGGTTCTACACGACAGATAGCAGGAAAGAAGAAGGGCTAAGATGGATGTGCTCCCTCCCTTTAAGGATTTTCCACGTTTATACTGAGCACATCTGCTTACATTTCATTGATCAGAACTTGGTCTCACAGCCATATCTAGCTGCAAGGAGTTGGGGCTCTGGGAAATGTAATCTTCATTTTGCATGCCCACGTGTCCAGCTAAATTTAGGGGTTGATTAAAAAAGGAAGAAAAATAATTGGGTATTGGGGGACATCCACCAGTCTCTGCCATAGCCATTTGTGGACATAGATTAGGTGACAAGGTCAATTGTCAGTTGAAGAAATTCCTAACCAGTAACACCAAAGCCGTGTCACCTCCCTCAGAAAAGAGCCTTTCTGGGTCTTCCCTGGTGGCGTAGTGGTGAAGAATCCGCTTGCCAATGCAGGGGACACGGGTTTGAGCCCTGGTCCGGGAAGATCCCACATGCCAACTAAGCCCATGTGCCACAACTACTGAGCCTGCGTGCTGCAACTACTGAAGCCCAGGCACCTAGAGCCTGTGCTCTGCAACAAAGAGAAGCCACAGCAGTGAGAAGCCTGTGCACCGCAACAAAGAGCAGCGCCTGCTCGCCACAACTAGAGAAAGCCCGTGCGCAGCAACGGAGACCCAATGCAGCCAAAAATAAAATTAATTAGTTCAAAAAAAAAAGAACAAGCTCCAGAAGTTTAAAAAAAAAAAAAAGGAGACTTTCTGATCTCAACACAGATGCTCACGCTTCCTGAAAGCGTGAGCTATTCGTAAGATACACACTGAAAACAGGATGAGTCAGAATCTCTCTGCTTTTTTCCATCCTTCCTCTTTTGAAAGTTGTACACATGTAATATGTGCTCGTGACAAACCCAAGCAGCATGGAAGAGTAAAAAGCGCAAGTTCCCTCCTGCTGCAGCCCCTACCCCTAATCCTGCCTCAAGGGTAGTCTTGGTTAACATTTTGGGGTATTTCTTTCTGAACAAGATTTGTATCTCCCCCTCAGAATCATTTCCTGATTGATCAGGACCCCATGCTTATCCTGACTTTGTATCTAGCTTTGTTTTGTATCATTGTAGAGTTTACCGCTATCCATTGCAGTAATGCAGTGGGGGGGTCAAACATGACAAATGTTAGAAGTTAAAGGGGATGGAGAAATCATAGTGTAATTCTCACAAGTTATTCCTTGGTTTATGTTGAAATGTAAATGGGGCTAGGCTTGCTATTTTTTTTTTCCCACTTGACTTATGGAATTTTATTTATTTTTTTTAAATCCTTGATTCATGTGAAAGTAAATATGTAACTTCTCTTGGGGTCTTCAGTAATATAAACCAGAATATTTTCTTTTTTTGCTCTAGTCAGTTTGAGCGTGATTTTGCTGACAGTTATCCAGACAGTGTCCTCATAGGTAACGTCTAAGAGAATATGAAACAAATAGAGGGAAAGTGAACTGTCCTCCTTTTCTTTTCTTCTTTTAAATTATTTGTTTATTTATTTTTTGGCCACGCTGTGTGGCTCACAGGATCTTAGCTCCCCAACCAGGGATTGAACCCAGGCCCCCAGCAGTGAAAGCCCAGAATCTTAACCACTGGGCCCACAGGGAATTCCCCATCCTCCTTTTCTATCACAGCCTGGAGGGGCTCCAGTGGCACAGAAGATGGCAGAAGCCCTCAGCCAGGAAGCATGGGGTCTGCCATGGTGGCCCCCTGTGGATACATCTGAAGGGGTCAGCGGAAGCAGTGATACCCCTCCCAAGGGCAGTGGTGTCTGGGGGAGATGCCCCAGCAGAGAGGGCTCTAGCAGGAAGTGGGGAGGACAATGGCCAATGTGGTATAGTATAGTAACTGTCCCAGGCTTAGGTGATGTGCCTCCACCCTTTGTTTCTCTGCTCCACCTGCATCTCCCCCACCCAATTCTCTAGCCCCCTCCTCACCCCAGGACCTTGGCTACGTGCTCAATGGAGATCCTCCACCGCTACCACTGTCCTAACAGCGTGAGTTGCCTCAGCCTCCCCCAGGAGAGGGCTTGGCTTCGGCATGGCTTCCATCATGTTTGTTAGAGCAGTACCAGAGCCCCGATTCTTCCCAAATGCACCCCCAGTGCTGTGGCTCCTCTCACACTTCTGGGTCCAGGAGAAGGTCACACTGGAAGGCAGGGGATCTGACTTTCTCAACAACTTCCCAGAAGGTCTGTGTAACTCAGCCCAGAAGTGCAGGGGAATTAATGCTCCATGAGGTGAACTTTAACAATGACAGAGGAGATGAAAGACCTGGTTGACATATCCCTCTCCTTTCCTCCCCAGAGGCACGGTTCTGAGGCACAGTGTTTCCACCTGGCTTGTCTGAATGACAGTCTGCATGACCGAGCAACCAGCTGTCTTTTCTCGTGCAGCTGAGGGCAGCTAATCAATGTGCCACCTTGTATTTGCTTTCACTCCTTCCCTGCTTTTGCCTCCTGCCCTGGGATTTGCAATAAAGCTGCAGCCTGTGAGGTTTGCTTCTGGCTTTTCTTCTAGGGAACATGGGCTAGGAGAGTAACTGATGATATTTGTCATGAGCATATGTGAATTGTTCCCTGGAGGGAGGGTTATGAGATTTGGCAAATAAAAATACAGCACTGAATTCAGAAATACTGAATGCCAGGTAAACAGCGAAATATTTTTTTAGTGTGTGTCCCAAAGATTGCATAAGACTTAGTTATGCTAAAAGAATTATTTGCTGTTTATCTGAAATTCAAATTTAAATCTGCATCCTATATTTTATCTGGGAACCCTATCTGAATACGCTGAGAAATTCCAGGGGAAGAGGCTTTGCAGGGTTTGAGGTAAGGGAACAGTGTAGGCAAAACTCTACAAAGCTGTACAAAGAATGAAACAACATAGCAAGAATGTAAAATGTGAAGAAGGGGTGCAGTGGGAGATGGAGCTGTGTCACAATGAAGAAACTTAGGTTTTTACATTGTTAGAGGAGTGGTGTGGTCACTTAAAAAAAATAGATCATTCTAACAAAAACTCTGAATGATGAAATTCTGAAGAAAAATTGGTTGAGGGGCAAAATGGAATGAAGGCTAGATGGCCAGTTAAGAGGCTGTTCAGTCATTGACACTGGAGAGAACAAGGGCTTGGACCCAACCTGTGGTGGCTGGGATGGAAGGAAGTTGATGGTTTTGAGAACCTCTGGGGAGATTAAATTTAAAAGTCATGGTGAATAACTAGATGGGGAGTGGTAAGGAAGAGGAAGGAATCTGCCGTGCATTCCAGCAAAGCATTTCTGCTTAGATAACCAGCATCATCAAAGCCAATGAGAAGAACAGATTTGGGGGAAGAAAACCACGAGTTCAGTTTCGTACCCATTGAGTTTGAGAGGGTCTGCAGGCAGAGAGATTCAAGGAATGGGTGGACATCTGGATTTGGGCTGGGATGGACAGGCCCACTGTACAACTCCAGAGGGCACCAATCACACTGTATACAGTGAGACTGGTGTCCCTGGGTACCGTGCTGCATCATACTGATCCTGTGGGTAAGGATGGGAGTGGGTGTGGGGAGATAATTCTCCACAGGTATCTCCCTGCACATCTTGTGGACAGAGGTATTGACTGCCTTTGTTCTAGACTTTTTTTTTTTTTCCGATATGCAGGCCTCTCACCGCTGCGGCCTCTCCCACTGCGGAGCACAGGCTCCGGACGCGCAGGCCCAGCGGCCACGGCTCATGGGCCCAGCTGCTCTGCGGCACGTGGGATCCTCCCGGACCAGGGCATGAACCCGTGTCCCCTGCACCGGCAGGCGGACCCTCAACCACTGCGCCACCAGGGAAGCCCCAGACAATATTTTTAAGGAAGTTTGTTTAGCAAATAGCCTTGAAAGATAGAGAGGGCATCTCCCTCCAAAGCGCAGGGCTGCTTCCTGTCCAGTTATCAAGGATAATGTGTCCCTTAGGCAGACTTACTGCCCATTAGAAAACATTTGGTTCCCTAAGCTCAGGGTTCCTTTCCTGTATGCAACCCATTGCATATGCAGGTGACCTGGCCCTCTTCACATTATCTGGTGGGAATTGAGGCTTGGAGAACCATCCAAATGCTGCTACTCTGCCCACTGCTATTGCTCTGAGGAATAAAATCCTTTGTCTCTGATTTAAGAATCTTGTGGATGCTCTGTCAGCATCCATGAAACTGTGGCAGGCTCAATTGCTGGTTTGCAGGGAGAGTAAAATGCCAGATCCTTCACTGTTCTTGACAGTGGGGAGAGAGGAATGGTCAGGGCTGCACACATAAATTAGAAAGTCATCCACCTACACATAAACATTCAGTGTGTGTCCTCTTATCTTTTTCTTCCTATTTTGTTCACTCTTCTCCATTTGTTTCTTCCTCTGAGTTCTAAGCCCCACTGGGGTGAATTTAGGAAGAAAGATGAATCAGGCATTACAGGTCAGTTCACTCAGTCTTTCAAGTTCCCTTCTCCCGTATGTTTCTCTTGTTACAGAGGCTGGGAATCTAAATATTAATTTTCTAGTCTTCCTGGTATCTAGAGGTGGCAACTCACTCAGTGCTAGCCAATGAGATTTCAGCAAAAGTCTTCTGGAGGGGCTTGGAGGTGATAGTTCTAGGAAAGCATTTGTTTTCCAAGTTTAAAGAGAGGAAAATTGACAGAGGTGTAGTCATTTTTGTCCTTTGTTCTTCCCCTTCTTCTGGCCTAGAATGCAAATGTGATGCTTGGAGGTAGAGCATCCATCCTGTGACCATGAAGTAAAAATCATAAAAATAAAAACTGATATTCTTTTTTGGCTGAGTTGGGTTGTGGTGCACGGGCTTCTCACTGCGGTGGCTTCTCTTGTTGTGGAGCATGGGCTCTAGGCACGCAGGCTCAGTAGTTGTGGCTCATGGGCTCTAGAGCACAGGCTCAGTAGTTGTGGAGTACGGGCTTAGTTGCTCTGCGGCATGTGGGATCTTCCCGGACCAGGGCTCGAACCCGTGTCCCCTGCATTGGCAGGCGGAGTCCTAACCACTGTGCCACCAGGCAAGTCCCATGACAAGGTTTTTAAAAACAATCCTGAATGTTTGTTAGGCAAATGACATATGGCCCATGCACTCAAGGTACCAGTTCTGCTTTCAGTCTGCACTTGGATCCTGCTCTAGCTCTCCTCTCCTTAGACCCTCCTGTAGTGGGTGCTGTGGTGTGTCGCCCACATACCCACCCCTCACCCCCTTTCAGGACTGAGACACTCATTTTTTTCAATTGCTCAGAGTGTTGGCAACTCACAGCTGGCAGCTGAGTCTCCTCCCTGGAGTTTGCCCTCAGCTGTGAGCACTGCTGGTCAAGGCAGGGGTATAAATGTCCAGCCCCTCTGCCCTAATCTGGGACAACTTCAGCTCAAAAGTTGGTGGAGCTGGGCCACCCCAGCTCCAAAGGACCTGTGCCACCCCAGCTCCAAAGGACCCGTGACATTAGTTGAGGCCTCTGATGTGACTGAATCACAGCTCATCTTCTCGTGCTACCCTATCCTGCTCCCTTCAGGGTTGACTCTAAGAGCACTCCCCAGTAAACTTCTTGTGCTAAGTCTCTATCTCAGAGTCTGATGTCCAGGGAACCTGACCTTTGGCAATTAGTGACAAGACTGGTCCAAGAAAGAAGATTGTTTATAAATTGGGTGCAATTATGGTGATGAACAACAAGGTTGAAGTGGTGGCCATGGGGGCCTGACCTGAGAGAGCTATTGAGACAGTGACTAGAATGTGATGTCCCTAGGGGTACGATGAACAGGCAGTCAGCAAGGGTTTTGCTCAATCTATACAATCAAAAGAAATCAAGAGTGGACGAGAGACTTCTGTTTCCTGGTTCCGCATGTGATGAGCTTAGAAGTTGCCACTCTGTCTTGACAACAAGTAAAACAGATTGAAAAATTAACTCTTCTTGGATCTGTACAAGAGGGGAGAACAGGGAAGACAGCTGCCCCCAAGACTGGAGAGGCAGGCAGGTGAATACAGGGAGTCGCAGCTTCCCAGAGCAGAGACTCAGGACCTGAAACGGCCTCTGGAGCCAGGGTCCGGGTAGGAAAACCTGAACCGAGTGATAAGTGCTGGAGACTCAGTGAGGAGAACTCTGAGAGTTAAAAATTCCAAGGGGACCCAGTCATAGGGGCTCCCACAGTACTATGAGATTACCCTCCTGGAACTCCACTGGCTTCCCACAGTAAATACCAGATAAAAATCCCCTCTGGCTTCCTGCAGGGGGAGGGGAAAAAGGAACCATTTTGAAATATGCCAGAGCATTCTCTTCTTAAAAAGGTCTTCCTTCAGGGGAAACTAGTTAACCAGAGCCTAACCTGCTGGGGTATTATCAGAACCTAACTCTAGTCCACTCCAGCCATCGTGTCCCACCTAAGGAGGGAGGGAAAAACTAAGAAACTCTTGTAAAGTTCATAGTCCAGAAACATAGGCTCATTAAAAGCCTGAGAACTGATCATAGGACTATAGGATGCTTCCCCTCCCCCCATACCTCATAACCACATTACTAAAGGCCTATTTACAGCAGTTTGTTTTACCCAGTAATCACGTCCAGCTGACAAGAAAAATTACAAGGAATACTAAAAGGCAAAAAAAAAAAAAAAAAAACAAAACCCACCATAATCTGAAGAGACAGAACAAGCATCAGAACCAAACATGACAGGGATGTTGGAATTATCAGACTGGAAATGTAAAACAAATATGATTAATAGGCTAAGGACTGTAATGGATAAAGCAGAGAGCATGCAAGAACAGATGGTCAATGTAAACAGAGAGATGGAAATCCTAAGAAAGAACCAAAAAGAAATGCTAGAGATAAAAAAAAGAAAAGAATCTCTGAGCCAGAGGATATATCAATAAATCCTCAAAAACTGAAAAGCAAAGAGGACAAAGACTGGAAAAAATATAGAACAGAATATCCAAGGATTGTGGGACAAGTACAAAGGCATTATATATATACAGTGGGAAAAGAAAGAGAGAAAGGAACAGAAGAAATATCTGGAACAATAATGACTGAGAATTTCCCCCAAATTAATGTCAGACACCAAACCACAGATCCAGGAAGCTCAGAGAACACCAAGCAGGATAAACTCCAAAAAAACCTATACCTAGGTATATCATTTTTAAACTACAGAAAATCAAAGATAAGGAAAAATCCTGAAAGAAGCCAGACAAAAAAGCAACTTACTATATAGGAGCAAAAATAAGAATTACATCTGACTTCTCTTCAGAAACCAGGGCAGCAAGAAAAGAGTGGAGTGAAATAGTTAAAGTATTGAGAGAAAACCCCCCACCAACCTAGAATCCTGTAAATTCTGTGAAAATATCCTTCAAAAGTGAAGGAGAAATAAAGACTTTCTCAAACAAACAAAAATTGAGGGAATTTGTTGCCAGTAGAGCTGTCTTGCAAGAAATGTTAAAGAAGGTCTGCATAGAGAAGGAAAGTAATACAGGTCAGAATCCTGGGTTTACATAAAGTAATCAAGAACCCTGAAGAAGGAATAAGTGAAGGTAAAATAGAAACTTATTTTTCTTATTCTTAATTGATCTAACAGATAAGTCCAAAATAATAATTATAACAATGCATTTGATTATGCATACTAATATAGATTATATATCTGCTTATGTATACTTAGATACAAGTGAAATGAATGACAGCAATGCTACAAGGGATGGGAGGGAGGAGCGAGGATTATTTACATAGTCTTACCATTCAACCCATAATCACACTCCTTGGTATTTCCCCCCAAAGTTGAAAACTTTTATCCATACAAAAACCTGCACACAGATATTTATAGCAGCTATATTGACAACTGCCAAAACTTGGAAGCAGCCAAGATTTTCTTCAGTAGGTAAATGGATAAATAAATTATGGCACATCCAGACAGTAGAATATTATTCAGGGCTAGGAAAGAAATGAGCTATCTATAGAATAGATGGACAACAAGCTCCTACCGTAAAGCACCTCAAGGAGATGGTGGGCCAGAGGCTGATGAGAGCACGGTGGCATCTGCAAACAGAAAACCAGAAAGGCGGAGAACAAGGTCAATACCTGTACAGCAGAAATTAACACAACATTGTAGATCAACTATACTTCAATTAAAAAAAAAGAAATGAGCTATCAAGCCACGAAAAGACACGGAGGAACCTTAAATGCATACTACTAAGTGAAAGAAGCCAATCCAAAAAGGCTACATACTGTATGATTCAAACTATATGAAATTCTGGGAAAGGCAAAACTATTGAAACAGTAAAAAGATCATTGGTTGCCAGGGGTTGGGGGGCAGGGGCGAGGGGGGCATGAACAGGCAGAGCCCAGGATTTTGAGGGCAGTGAAAGAACTCTGTAGGATACCGTAATGACGGTTACATGTCATTATACATTTGTCCAAACCCAAAGAATGTGCAACACCAACAGACATAAGAAGACTCTGGTCTTTGGGTGATTATGATGTGCCAGTGTAGGTTCATCGACTGTAACGAAGGTCCCACTCTCGTGAGGGATGTTGATGATACGGGAGGCTATGCATGTGTGGCGGTGACAAGTAGAGGGGAATCTCTGTACCTTCCACTCAGTTTTGCTGTGAACCTAAAGCTCCTCTAAAAAGATAAAGTTTTAATAACAATAAAAAAGGGTTTACCCCCATTATAGAGTTGACAGATAATTTTTTTTTTTGGCTGCGTTGGGTCTTCGTTGCTGCGCACTGGCTTTTCTCTGGTTGCGGCAAGCGGGGGCTACTCTTCGTTGCAGTGTGTGGGTTTCTCATTGTGGTGGCTTCTCTTGTTGTGGAGCATGGGATCTAGGAGCGTGGGCTTCAGTAGCTGTGGCATGAGGGCTCAGTAGTTGGGGCTCGCGGGCCCTAGAGCGCAGGTTCAGTAGTTGTGGCGCATGGGCTTAGTTGCTCTGCGGCATGTGGGATTTTCCCAGGCCAGGGCTCGAACCCGTGTCTCCTGGATTGGCAGGTGGATTCTTAACCACTGCACCACCAGGGAAGCCCCCTATAATTTTTTTTAAGGGGATCATTAGGAGACTGAGAGCAGCCACCACAATAAAAAGTTAGAAATCTCTTTTTCAGTTTTCAGACCTGAGCCAGTTTTCAGGTCTAGAAACCATTAATTGAGGAGAGGTTGAATCCCTAGGGGGAAGGCCTAATAACCATGGCAAGTTACAAGGTTAAATGGGAATGCTCCCTGTAGTCTTTCCCCGGACAAAAATAAGAGCTACTTAGTTAGGCAACTATGGACTGAGAAAAGGGTAGTATCCAAATATTCTGAGGACATGGGGTCTAAGTTGATATTGATACCTGGAAACCGAAAGCATTATTGCGGCCTTCCATTAGAGTAGGGGTGAGTGAGGACTGGGTAATCAGTGGTCCTGGCCTCAGTCCAGCTCACAGCTGGTCTCCTGAGGTCCACAGACTGTCCCAGTGGTCATTTCCCCATCCTCAGTAATATAATTTGAAATGGACACTGAGGGTTGGCAGAAACCCCACACTGGCCTGTTCATGGAGAGGTGTCATAGTGGAGATGGCCCAAATCAAACCCCTGAAACTGTGCCCCCACCCCATCCAAATAGTATATCAAAAACAGTATCACATCCTGGAGGAAGATAGCAGTGATTCATGCCATCTTTAAAAACCTAAAGGATGTGGGTTGGCGGTCACCAACACATGTCTGTTTAATTTATCACTCTGGCTTGAGGATAACAGTGGAGTGAGGCATCCTTTACCAAGTCATACCTTCAACTGTAGCTGCTGTGCCATATGAGCTATCTTTGCTAGAGTGAATTAACACTAATTTGTAGATGGTATGTGGCCATTGGATGTGCATTCCTTTCTAGCCCTATCAGAATGGAGAATCTGAAACAGTTCTCACTCATGTGGAATAGTCAACAGTATATACTCTTGCTGCTATAAAACTTTCCCTCCTTCTGTTATAATATAGTACAGAGGGACCTAGACTTTCTGGCCATGCTGCATGGTCATCACATTGGTCTACCTTATTAATGACATAGTGTTATTCAGACTATGAGAAAGAAACAGCGAATACATTGGAAGAATTCTTAACACACATGAGCCCTACTTTCTGACACTACCCTGGTGAGTGTGAGGTGTGGAGTTGTTATGGCCTGGTAAGGGTGTGAAGGCTCCCCACTTGCTTTTGTTGGCATGGGTAGAGCCTTAGTTTTTCTGTGGTATTTGGCTGAGGTAGAGTGATTGTTATCTAAACGTTTTCTGTCTTGCTAGAATGTTCCTTTCATGGTCTTTAACTAAAGAGAACAGATATTTGCTGGGGCTGTTTTGGGTCAATGCCCATTTGTGTTTCCAGGTTACCAGTTTCCTGAGCTCCAAGTCTGAGATATATGAGACAGAAAAGAAAACCTGGGAAAATAATAATTAAAAAAAGAAAACACAGGGAACCCAGCACTGTGTTGTTCCTCAGGTCCCATGGTCTCCAATTAGTCATACACCTTTACTCCACCTATCAGAGTCTTCTTATGTCTGAGTTTTTAGTTGTACATAGTGGCAGGAATAGGGAAAATTAATATTTCATCTTCTGGAAAGTGGAAGTCCACAGTTCATCCACAGAAATGAGATCTCCTATAACATAGCATTGAACCATGAGGGTCACTTTACAGCACAGGAGATGCAGAAGTGAGCCCATGACCAAAGGATCCACTGATCCTTCACATACAAGAACACTCAGAAAAATGCCATCCTGATAGTACAAAGGAATGCCCTCCTGAAGGCACAGCTGAGGTGCTATGCTGCAGTTGATACCATGTGAAGATGGGGTGCTATCCTCCTGGATGGAGTATATACTCCCAATCACCAATCATTACCCACTTCAGTATCCCCAGAAGGTAGACTACTTGGGTCCGGAGATCATGGAGTAAGAGTAAGAGAGGTCTCACTTACCATTATCCCAAGTGGTCCACTTTGGAAACTTGTGCTTCCTGCTCCACAGTTCTGGACTCTATAGATTTAGAGGTTCTGGCTCTCCCAGAGGGTGAATGTTTCCGCCCATCTTCTTGAATTTTTTCATGCTGAGAAACCAGCAGGAAAAGACCCTGATCTTTAGGAGAAGATGAGTCTGCTGTTATGCAATGATGGCAGAAAAGATCATGGATGGCATGCCAGTGATCCTCTTGGACGTCGCTTGGTCCTCCCTTGCCCAATTTTGCTGATAAATGGGCAAATGCAGCAGGCATAGCCTAAGAAGGACATTATAATCAGGGACTCAGACCCCTCAGGGATAAGGGTCTAGGTTACTCCACCATGTAAGCCACCTGGACCAGCAAAGATGCTCACGAAGGGTCAGAGGAATCTAGAACAGACAGTACAAGAAGGAAATTATAAGTAGCAGTTGAGACCAGTTGTAGCAGTGAGTTCTATCATTTGTTCCCACCAATCATCCTCTTCTAAGTTTTCCCCAGGTAAAAAGGCTCATTAGAAAAATCCTCAGAGAGGGACTTCCTGGTGGCACAGTGGTTAAGAATCCGCCCGCCAATGCAGGGGACACAGGTTTGAGCTCTGGTCCAGGAAGATCTCACATGCCACGGAGCAACTAAGTCTGTGCACCACAACTACTGAGCCTGAGCTCTAGAGCCCGTGAGCCACAACTACTGAGCCCACAAGCCACAACTTCTGAGTCCGCAAGCCACAATTACTGAGCCCATGTGCCACAACTACTGAAGCCCACATGCCTAGAGCCCCTGCTCCGCAACAAGAGAAGCCACCGCAATGAGAAGCCCGCGCACCGCAACAAAGAGTAGCCCCTGCTCACAGCAACTAGAGAAAAGCCCATGCGCAGCAACAAAGACCCAACGCAGCCAAGAATAAATAAATAAAATAAATAAATTTATTTTTAAAAATCCTCAAAGAACTGCTTCCAAAGTTTATACAAAGTAGGTAGATTCAAGTGGCAAAGGGGTGGACTATGGTGGATGCACTGTGTGTTGCCCAGATCCCTCCTCCCCCACCCGGGATAAAGCCCTCACTTCCCCAGCTGCTGAGAGGGTTGACAGCTGACAGCCTGCGTCTGAGTTCTGCTTCCAAGATTGCTCTCAGCAGAGAACTGCATCACCCACCGTCCTGTTCCCACATCTAATGACAAGTTGATATGGGGGCTGTAAAGGCCTGGACAGTCAGGACAATCTGGGAGGCCATCCCAGGTCCGGAGCCCTCCATGGGATCGCCTGAGTGTCTTGTTGTGACTGTATCACACCCAACTTCTCCTTCTGCCCAACGCTGCTTTCTTTACTCCCCATACGTGTTGATTCCCACGTCGCTCCCAATAAACTTATTGCACACAAATGTTTGTTTCGGAATCTGCTTCCTGGGAAACCGGACCTGAGACACCTCCACAGCACACACAAACAGAGGCTGCCCTGCCTGTGAACTGGCTTGCCCACAGGCTGTTCTCTGGACCTGGGGAGTTCCGACAGTCCCAAGACGATATCTGGAGGCTCAGAGGTTACACTGAAACACTGCCGAGGAAGGAGTCACTGAAGTTCTTGTGAGGAAGGACGTAGGAGGAAGGAAGTACACAAGAAAAGGGAGATGGATATAAATTCAAAGTTTCCATCAAGTTTGGGGCCTGAATCAGCTGCCTGAGAGAGAGGGGTTGCAAGGAATAAAAAGAGGCAAGCCGGGCTTCCCTGGTGGGGCAGTGGTTGAGAGTCCGCCTGCCGATGCAGGGGACGCGGGTTCGTGCCCCGGTCCGGGAAGATCCCACATGCCGCGGAGCGGCTGGGCCTGTGAGCCATGGCCGCTGAGCCTGCGCGTCCGGAGCCTGTGCTCCACAACGGGAGAGGCCTGCGTACCGCAAAAACAACAACAACAAAAAAAAACAACAACAACAAAAAAAGAGGCAAGCCAACTTTATCAACTCCCAAAGTCAAGGCATGGGAGGGTCTAAAGCAAGTGGTGCAGGGCCGCTAAACGGGCTATTGGCTCCTGCGTAGAGAATATCCCAGCGGCTTGGTGCCACTGCTGGCCCTCAGGCCGTGCGGGGGGCGGGGGGGACCGTGAGGCAGCCAGCCTTGAAGCCCTGAGCCACCACTCCTGTCCCTCGCCTTCCCTGTTCTCTGAACTGACAGTCAGGGTTTTGTGTCCAGCCCCAGAGTGACAGCTTAACCTCATACCCTCCACCTTGTTCCTCTTTTTACGACAGAGTCAAGCCTTGATGACTTTCTCCTCCTCCACCCGTCAAACTTGGATGGAATCTAAGTTGAGAAGATTCTTAGTTACAGAACTGGCATGATCTGACTGGGAGGCTGTCTAGCCTATTTTGAACCTTCAGAATACTGAAAAACATATTTTTGCTCTGGTTGTGCCCAGATATAGAAGAATTAATACTATTTCCAAGGGTTCACAGATCAAGCAGGAACCCAAGGATTCAGGGGAAGAAAACTACCGGTGAGACATTCTTATCTATTCCAGTATGACCGTATTAACTAACTGCATCTGCAATGACCCTATTTCCAAATCAAGTCACATTGTGAAGTACTGGGGGTTAGAGCTCCCAGATATGATTTTTTTTTTTTTTGCACAGGGAGGGACACAATATTCAGTGAGGACTGTCCTTTTCCTGAACCCCTGGTAAAAAGAATAGAAGTATGCTTGGGATGAAATGAGGGGTCAGGATGGCAGGAAATCTAAAGCTGTTTCAGACACATCTGGGTGATAGCTCTTTGGGAGTAAGTTAAAAAGAAGAGCTCAAATGTGTTATTAATACAAATTAAGTAGCAGACTTGTTGGATGATCACAAAACCTGATAAAAAGTCATATCTTCAGAAGACATTATCCTCTAAGTAAGTATGGGCAGCTAGCACCATACCTAAGCGTATGGAAGCAAAATATTTGTTTGATCAAGTCCAGAGGGCTATAACCTACACAGTAAGGGAATGCGCTCATTAGAATTTTTGTCTATGCTCTGCCTTTGGTATACACTTATGTCACAGAAATGTCCTCACACCACATCGGCCTAGAGAGTAAATGTAGTATAATAACAACTAATGTTTATCAAGTGCTGATTTTGCACCAAGCACTTTTCTAAGAAATTTATCTGTGTATTTCATTCTCACAACAACTCTATTATTGCCATTTTATAGATGAAGAAATTGAAGGTTACAGAGAGGTGATGCAGCTAGGAAGTGGCAGCATGAACAACAAAAGAAAAAATAGATAAATTGGACTTCCTCAAAATTAAAAACTTTTGTATATCAAAGGACATTATCAAGAAGGCGAAAAGACAATATATAGAATGGGAGAAAATATTTGCAAATCATATATCTGATAAGGGTTTAGTATCCAGAATATATAAAGAACTCTTACATCCCAACACCAAAAAGAAAAACAACTTAATTTTTTAAATGGGCAAAGGACTTGGACAGATATTTCTCCAAAGAAGATATCCAAAAATCGCATGAAAAATTGCTCAACGTAATTAGTCATCAGGGAAATGCAAATTAAAACTTCAGTGAGATAGTGCTTCACACACACTAGGATGGCAATAATCCAAAATATGGAAAACAGCAAGTGTTGGTAAGGATGTGGAGAAGTTGAAACTCACCTACATTTTTGGGAATGTAAAATGGTAAAGCTGCTGTGCAAAACTGTTTGGTGATATCTCAAAAAGTTAAACATGGAATTTCCATATGACCCAGCAATTCCACTCCTCGGTAAACACGCAAAGGATTGAAAACAGATACTCAAATCCTCGCGCAAGAATCTTCATAGGAGCACTATTCACAATAGCTTAAAGATGGAAACAACCCAAATGTTCATTAATAGATGAATGGATAAATAAATTATAATTATATATATATATGTACATATATACACAATGGAATATTATTCAGTCATAAAAAGGAATGAAGTACTGATGCATGCTACCATATGGATGAAACCTGAAAACACTTATGCTAAGGGAAATAAGCCAGTCACAAAAGGTTATAGCTCATTCCATTTATATGAGCTATCCAGAATTCCTATAGAAACAGAAGGCAGATTGATGGTTGCTAGGGATAAGGGGGAATGGGGAGTAAAAGCTTAATGAGCACAGGATTCTATTTGGGGGCAATTAAAAGGTCTAAGAACTGGATAGACGCAGTGGTTGACAACATTGTGAATTTACTAAATGCCATTGAATTGTTCAGTTTTAAATGGTTAATTTTATGTCATGGATTTCACCTCAGTTAAGAAAAACACTTTATAGGCAATGGTAACTAACAAAAGGGTTTAAAAGCAGGCAAATGCCCCGATTTCTTGTATTTACAAAGATCACTGCTCCTTTGTAGGAAGTAGGCTGTTGGTAGTGGAGGCTGACAAGGGTAGAGGAGATACTGAGGTGGTTGCTACATCCAGACAATGGCTGGTACCACCGTAACTTTGGTGAGAAGAGTAGGATGGAGAGAAAACTTGAAAGGATGAATCAACATGATAAAGTGACAGATGAAAGAGGAGTCAAAGATGACTCAGGTTTTCAGGATGACACACTACTAGCGCACCATTTTATTGAGCTGCAAACTAGGAGAGAAGACTAAGATTTGGTGGTAAGTTTAGTTTTAGACTTGAGAGGTCTGTGAGACATCCAAGTGCAGTTTCTCATTAGGAAGCTGGAAATACAGATTTGAGAGTTGCTGTCCTTTTGTTGGCTGATGAAGCCATAGGAGACCATGAGATTGCGGAGGGAAAGAGTCTAGAAGAGAAGGAAAGAAAGCTTACAACAGAGCCCGAAGGAACTTCAAATATAAAGTTAAATAGAAAAGGAGGAGCAGGCAGAGGCCACTAAGATGTGCCCCAAATAGTGGAAAGCCAAGGAGAGAAAAATCGGGGGGTCAAAGGGAGAGACTGTTTTGAGAAGAATGAAGTGGTCAGGTGTATTGAATACTTCTGAGAAATGGCGTGTCCATTGGATTTAGTAGCATGGGAATAGTTGTCAACCTTTCCACTGAAGGGTGGGGATGAAATCAGAGTCACTAATTTGGAGAGTGGGAATTTGCTTTCTTCACCCTCTTGACCTCCATTTCACTGCAGGGTGGTCCTAGATTCTGTTCTCCTGACTTATCTTGGTACCCAGTGCCACCAGTGCTGCCCAATGCAGCCCCTATGCAACACCGCTGCTGAAGATTTTGCCAGCGACAACAAAATACATACTTCCTTTCTGCCACCTCAGCTACTGATGTTGCTTCTTGCTTCCCCTTATGCTCAAGTTTTCCTGTCTGGAGAAAGCAGATTTGGGGACAGTAGGATTGAATTGCTAGGAAGATTTTCCACTATTCATTCCTCATTTCTTCCTTGGATGACTTAATGTCCCTCCCTCTTCTTAAAAGATAACAGACACTCTTCCCAGATTGGACATGGAAGCTATGGACAATTTTGTCTGTGGTCCAAGGGTTTGGTTGACCAGGGAACATATTCAACTTTATTTTCCACTCCCTGGTGCTAGGGCAAAGGCCACCACTCATACAAAGTCCCCATCAGTGGAGAGATGATTAACAATCAGCTCTCCAGGGGGGGAAAATATCCCTGATTTATAGCATATGCCAATTTCCATGGTGTAAATACTTCCAACACGGGCAATTTCAAGCTGCTGCAAGGTCATTGAACTCAGAGATAAGAGATGTGCAGAATCAGCTCTTACAGGTTGGTATAAAACTGACTCAAGGGCTTCCCTGGTGGCGCAGTGGTTGAGAGTCCGCCTGCCGATGCAGGGGACACGGGTTCGTGTCCTGGTCCGGGAAGATCCCACATGCAGCGGAGCGGCTGGGCCCGTGAGCCATGGCCGCTGAGCCTGCGCATCCGGAGCCTGTGCGCCGCAACGGGAGAGGCCACAACAGTGAGAGGCTCGCGTACCGCAAAAAAAAAAAAAAAAAAAAAAAACTGACTCAAACACCAATGCACCCCTTCCTAACTTTAAACTTCTTCCTGGAAACTGGTCATCTTCTTTCTTCTAATTTATTCCTTCCAGAATTTATCAACAGATTTTGTTGAAGAAGTGTGCTTGGCCCAGAGGAGCTGCTCAGTAAGTATTTGTGGAATGAATGAAAGAATAAATGGAACCATTGCTGGTTGCTTCACTGACCTCATGTCTACAGCGAAGACAAAGTAGTTGGCTTGAAAGGCACCCTGAATTAGGAAGGGCACTGCACTTGAAGTCAGAAAATCTAGGTTCAAGACCTGGCTCTGTCCTGTAATATCTGTCTCCCTTAGGGCAAGTCCCTTAATGGCTCTGGGCTTCATTTGGATCATCTGTAAAATGAGGCTAAGAAGAACCTGCTGCACAGAGTTGTTGTAAGGTTCAAATACAATAATATACAGTAAAAATTCTAGGGGCTTCCCTGGTGGCGCAGTGGTTGAGAGTCCACCTGCCGATGCAGGGGACACGGGTTCATGCCCCGGTCCGGGAAGATCCCACATGCCGCGGAGCGGCTGGGCCCGTGAGCCATGGCCGCTGAGCCTGCGCGTCCGGAGCCTGTGCTACGCAACGGGAGAGGCCACAACAGTGAGAGGCCCGCGTACCGCAAAAAAAAAAAAAAAAAATTCTATGGTGCTATTTTATTGGCATCACTGCACAGCAGAATCTGAAATTTATAAAAGCTATGAATCAGTTCGTAAGGACACTCATCAGAAAGTAAAGTTTAATAAATGGACCTATAAATACAGGGTAGTGAGCACAGGCATCGGGTCAGACAGATGTGGTTTTGAAAACAGATTCTACCACTTATTTGCTCTGTGACCTGAGGAAATCACATCAATAAAATGGAGATAATTAATACCTACTCCACAGGGTTTTGGCAAGAATTATAATTAGACAGTATATGAGTCAAAATAGACTAAGTTATGCTATGAATTCAACCAATAAAAGGTCATTGTTATGTCCCAATCATAATACATGCTCACTGTGTTCACTGCAGATGACCTTGGGGTCGTGGGGATATGCTCTACAATGCTTCAGGGTCCAGGTGGACAGAGCAGCCACAATCTGGAACATTATCAACTGCCTAGGTAGAGGGAAAGAGGGTCTTCCACCAGTATGGAGATGATACACATCATTTCCACATGTATCTCCTTGGCCAGAACTAGTCACATACCCCCACTAACCCCAAGTCGGTCAGGAACTACAGTCCTCCCTGAGATACTGCAGACAGCCTGAAATATTGAGTGGACAGCAAAAAATGTATACCACAGATGGAATACGTGATAACCCTTGGCCCACTTAAATGTTCCTCCCCACCCTCCCCCTTTCTAGGTATGAAGGAATAAAATGATTTCAACCAAAAAGCTTGAAATTTATTCAATCAGCATACATTGTGTAACTACTTAAGAGTTTCCCTTTGCAGTTTTATGAATGTGAAGGAGGGAGAAAAAAAAACAAACCCCTGCTAGTTTAAAAATAGGCCCCAGAATTTCTTTAGAAAAAGAAGTGTATTTTATTTAACACAGTGCTTAGAAAGCCATTTTATTGGGGGAAAATAGTCTCACAGCAGGGTGGCTGTGAGCCTCAAGCTAAATTACTGCCCATATTAAGACCTCAAGCTAAATTACTGTCCATATTAAAAAAAAAAGAATTTAAAGTTTCTTGAAGCAGCCTGGGAAACTTTCTAGAAAAGAGATTCGAATATTCAATTTAAAATAATCTGCTGTGGCACATAGCAAAGTAAATCCACCCCCAAATCTTCAACAAAAACCTGCTACACTTTGGGTAGTGTTTATTATGAGGTGGAGGATTAAGAGAAAGTGTTGGTTGGGTTAATTTAGGACAAAAAGAAGAGAAAGCTTCAAGCTACATCAATAATTTATCAGACAACTATTACAAGAAACACAACCCCCTGAGGATTCTCAATTATTCTGTGAGGCAATGCTGAGTTTCCCAGCCCAGTAAATAGATATTTTAATTTAAATATTAAAGGGGAAAGTAGTCCCACTAAGATGAAGGAGATGGGGCTCTCCAGGCTGCTGCTATCAGATTAAAAAAAAAAATAGTATAGGGACATCCTTGGTGGCTCAGTGGTTGAGAATCCTCCTGCCAATGCAGGGGACACGGGTTCGAGCCCTGGTCCGGGAAGATCCCACATGCCGTGGAGCAACTAAGCCTGCGAGCCACAACTACTGAGCCCGCATGCCACAACTACTGAAGCCCGTGCGCCTAGAGCCCGTGCTCCGCAACAAGAGAAGCCACCGCAGTGAGAAGCCCGCGCACCTCAACGAAGAGTAGCCCCCACTTGCCCCCACTAGAGAAAGCCCACACGCAGCAACGAAGACTCACAGCCAAAAATAAATAAATTCAAAGAAATTTGCCTTATAAATTCCATTATGGATATGAGAAAAATCATAGACCAGAACACACTATATAAAACAATTCCCATGCTCCTTAAGTAATTATAAATCAGGGCATATTCTTTCTTGCCTCACACCCTCCGTGGCTACTCACTGCACTTAATGTACACACTGCTTCGCATGGCCTGCTGGTCCCACCTGAGCGGTTCCCTGCCTGCCTCTCAAACCACAGCTCCTGCCCTCATTCACCCTGCTCCTTGCCGTTCCCCAAACAACTCAAGTCTTTTCCACCTCAGGGGCTTTACACTTGCTCCTCTTTCCTCCAAGAACTTACTTCTGTGAGCTCTTCATGAGCCAGCTTCTTCTCAGCCTTCACAACTCGTAAAGATAACTTCACAGAGATTCTTCCTGACCACCCCACCCAACATAACCATTTCCAGCCACTTCTAGCACATCACTCTGCTTTATTGTCTTCCTAGCACTTGCAACAATAAATAATTACCTTAGTCCATTCCCTTTGCTGGAATGGAAATTCCTAAGAGAGGAGGACTATCTTGGTCCGTTTGGCTGTTATAACAAAATACCAGTTTTTAAGACTGGGTGGCTTAAAAACAATAGAAATTTATTGCTCACATTTCTGGAGGCTGGAAGTCCAAGATCAGGGTACCAGCATGGTCATCAGGTAAGAGCCCCCTTCTGGGTCAGACTTCTGTGTCCTCACATGGTAGAAGGGGCAAAGGAGCTCGCTCTGTGAGATCTCTTTTACAAGAGCACTAATCCTATCCACGAAGGCGCCACCCTCATGATCTAATCACCTCCCAAAGAACCATCACCTCCAACCCCCCGCCACCTTCTAACACAGCGTGTTAGGATTCCAACATATAAATTTGGGGAGGATGTAACCATTCAGACCATAGCCAGGACCTTGTCTGTCTGGTTCAGCCCTGAATCCCCAGGGCACAGAACAGTGCCTGGTCCACAGCAAGCACTAAAGCACTGACTGTTAAATGAATCAGTAAAGGATGATTAAATCATGGGAAGTACTTTAAATATTTTTGGCTGAGTTTACTTCTATCGTGTATTTAACTTGGAGGACAATTAAAGATCACACTACTCTACATTCCCATGCCTCTATTGAAAGAATTTATTGCTTCCATCTTTGTGCCTTCCCACCCCCAATAGGAAGCCCAAGAATTCTGGGCCACTCTTCAAGCTATGGAGCCGATTCTGTTCCTGCTGTCTTATGCAAAAACAAATAATTTAACAAGTGAGAAACCAAAGCCCTCTACAGACAGACTGCATTCAGAGCCTTTATATTGAACTGTTGAGGACACATTGCAAACAGGCAGCCTGGTGCTGGAGTGCAGTTTCTCAGGGTACAGATTTGAGAGGATGCCCTCTCCCATGGTGTTGCCCTAAGCTGTGAGCACTCTGTGCACCTGTGAAACTGAGCTCCCAAAGTAACAGTTCCTTAGTTACAGAACCCTCTTAGTGTAATCAACATGGCAAATTATTTATTAAGTGCCATGTGCCCAGCACTATTCTAAGCACTTTCATATGTACTACAGGCCCTCAATCTCATATCCTCATTTCGAAAATCCAAAACCTCTGAAAACAGGAAGATTTTGTAAGTCACTTGGCAGCAAACCTTACCTCTGGGAGGTTCTTCATGCTTTTCATCCACCTTCCTTACTGCAAGTGTCCCTGTGTGTCACATAGAATTCCAGATGTTGTGGAAGGAAGAATTTGTGGTTCCCAAACCTTCCTGAGTGATAGGAGCATCTTTTGTTATAATATTTGATTTAGTCCCTGACTTTTCTACCTTGACCTCCAGGAGGGGAGAGAGACTGGAGACTGAGCTAATCACCGATGGCCAATGGTTTAATCAATCATGCCTATGGAGTGCAATCTCCGTAAGAATCCTAAACAACAAGGTTCATTCAGAGTTCCCAAACTCCACAGGGACAGAAGCTCCTATGTTCCAGCCCTAGTCTTTGCCTTATGTACCATTTCACCTGGTTGTTCATCTCTATTCTTTATTATATTACTTATAATAAACTAGTAAACATAAGTAAGTGTTCTCCTGAGGCCTGTGAGCTGCTGTAGCAAATTATCAAACTTGAGGAGGGGGTCATGGAAACCCCCAATTTGTAGCCAAGTTGGAAAGAAGTGTGGGTAACCTGGGGACCTACTACTTGTGATTAGCATCTAAAGTTCTAAAGGGGGGCTGTAGTCTTATGGGACTGAGTGCCTAACCTCTAGGGTCTGAGCAAGCTATGGGTAGTTGGTGTCAGAATTGAATTGTAGGACACCCATTTGGTGCCAGAGAGTTGAGGTGGTTGATGCGGGAAACCTATACAGACACATTTCATGTCAAAAGTGTTGTGAATAGAAAAAAGGGTTTTTTTTAGCCACTGACAACAATTTAAGGACTTTTTTTCTGAGGATTATTCAGAATAAATAAAAAGCTGGAATGACTTTTTATTGAAAGTAAAAAGAGAAGTGCTTACAGCAAAGGAAACCATAAACAAAACAAAAAGACAACCCTCAGAAAGGGAGGAAATATTTGCAAATGAAGCAACTGACAAGGGATTAATATCCAAAATATATACAAACAGCTCATGAAGCTCAATATCAAAAAAACAAACGACCCAATCAAAAAATGGGTGGAAGAGCTAAAGAGACATTTCTTTGAAGAAGACATACAGATGGCCAAAAAGCACGTGAAAAGATGCCCAACATCACTAATTATTAGAGAAATGAAAATCAAAACTACAATGAGTTATCACCTCACACCAGTCAGAATGGCCAACATCAAAAAATCTACAAACAATAAATGCTGGAGAGGGTGTGGAAAAAGGGAACCCTCCTACACCATTGGTGGGAATGTAAATTGGTACAGTCACTAAGGAGAACAGTATGGAGTTTCCTTAAAGAAACTAAAAATAGAATTACCATATGACCCAGCAATCCCACTCCTGGGCATATACCTGGAGAAAACCATAATTTGAAAAGATACATGCACCCCAATGTTCACTGCAGCACTATTTACAATAGCCAGGACATGGAAGCAACCTAAACGTCCATCAACAGAGGAATGGATAAAGAAGATGTGGTACATATATACAATGGAATATTACTCAGCCATTAAAAAGAATAAAATAATGCCATTTGCAGCGACATAGATGGACCTAGAGATTGTCATACTGAGTGAAGTAAGTCAGACACAGAAAGACAAATATCATGTGATATCGATTATATGTGGAATCTTAAAAAAAGGGTAGAAATGAACTTACTTATAAAACAAAAGTAGAGTCACAGATATAGAAAACAAACTTATGGTTAAATAAAATTGGGAGTTTGGGATTGACATATATACACTACTATATATAAAATCAATAACTAAAAAGAACCTGCTCTATAGCAGAGGGAACTCTACTCAGTATTCTGTAATGGCCTATATGGGAAAAGAATCTAAATAAAAGAGTGGATATATGTGTATATATATATATACACATACATACACATATATATATATGTATATATATATATACATACATACATATATATATATGTGTGTATATATATATATATATATATATATATATATATATATATATATATGACTGATTCACTTTGCTGTGCACCTGAAACTAACACAACATTGTAAATCAAGTATACTCCAATAAACATTAAAAAGAGAGAGAGAGAGAGAGAGAGAGAGAGAGAGAGAGAGAGAGAGAGAGAGAGAAATGCTTAAGGAGGCTAAAGGCTCTGGCCAAATCCTCAAGGTCTGACAGGGAGGCCAAGGCAGCCTTTTCCCACTGCAGGGCTCCCCTGGCTACACATCTATGGGGAAGGGCTCCCACTAACAAATCTGCTTTAACTCTCAACAAATCCTCTCAGGACTTCATGGGTAAACATGGGTAAATATTTTTAAAAGCTGGAATGTCACAAAAAATTTAAGTGGATCCCTTCTCAAAAGGGAAAACAAACCTCAGGAAGAGTTCCATAAATCTTTATTTTACTGCACCCTCTTCACAGAACCCAGTTCTGTGCTACTTCAACAAAAACAAAAAATAACGCAGGAGGCTACAAATAAGGAAGGAGTTTATTTGGAGTCTTAAGAATTGTAATTTGAGAGGCATAGATTCAGGTAACTCTGAAAGGGTGTTCTGAGGAAGAGAAAGCATCAGGGACTTACAAAGAAGAAAAGCCACCAGGCTGTTAAGAGTTGCCTGGAGAGAACTGTGATTGACTCTGACTGCAGTCAGAAAATATTTGTCCTTAAGGAATCACAAGTTGTTTTAGTGTAGGGGGTCCCATAAGTAGATAGACTATCACAAGTTATGTTAGCGTAAGGGTCCAATAAGTACCTTGAGTTTCTGGCAGGTGTTTTGGATGACATCATCAGGTCAAAAGGTCAGATTCCGCCCAGGCTGAGACATGCATAAGTCACACTTTCTTGCTCCATTTTAGAGAGCTCTCTTAGCAACACCGACTCCATTTTGATTTTCCTTTCATACTACTGACAATCTAGTCCTCTCACATTCATCACACCTAAGCTTATTATGACCCTACATTCCACTTGGATTTCAGGAAATGTAATTTTGTTTGACAGGAGGCAGATACATGGCATGTGGAGGTAAATTAACCCCCTTTCATGGTGCTGGCTCCAATGCCCTGGAGGGGCTGTGGGTTATGGAAATAACTGCTAGGAAAGCAAAGGGATGCTCAGGAACAAAGAACACATGCAGAGCTGGCTCCCAGCCTCAGCCCAAGAGAAACATGCCTAACTTCCTAAAACATAATAGACAGAACTGCAGGGAACTCATTTCAATGCTTCATGTGCCAGATCTTTCTTAATAAGATGCTGACATTTCTTGAAGAAATCAACTTCAATTACGATTTTAAAAATATTAACCAATGGCATCCTCAAAGAAACTCATCAATGTTGGAGGTATATGCTATTTTGTTTTTATAAATTTATTTATTTATTTTTGGCTGTGTCGGGTCTTCATTGCTGTGTGCAGGCTTTCTCTAGTTGCGCCGAGTGGGGGCTACTCTTCTTGGTGGTGTGTGAGCTTCTCCTTGCGGTGGCTTCTCTTGTTGCAGAGCACGGGCTCTAGGCGTGCGGGCTCCAGTAGTTGTGGCACGCAGGCTCAGTAGTTGTGGCACATGGGCTTAGTTGCTCTGCGGCATGTGGAATCTTCCCGGACCAGGGCTCGAACCCATGTCCCCTGCACTGGCTGGCGGATTCTTAACCACTGCACCACCAGGGAAGCCCCCATAAGGCAAATTTTTAAAGGGCTTTTAATTAATTCTAGTTACTGTATCTGGTATTCTAGCAGTCACCCAGGTTACTAACACTGCCTTCAGTCACAATTTAACCTGCAAAACTAAATCATCCCCCATGTTATGAAAGTCTGTGATTATTGGAAATAAGGCACATGACCTAGTAAATGTGGCTTTTCTACTCTGCAAAATATCCTTACATTAAACATATAAATATTCATCAAACACTGGTTTAAGTAATGGTGTGTATGGAGCGAGATCTAAATGACATAAGGCTCTATATGCAAGCCACGTAATATCTTGATAATTCACCTCTATCTGTCACAACTTAACTTTCATTTCCCTTCTTGCTTTTAGGAAAAACTATTAACAAAAAGCTAGGCCAGGGACTTCCCTGGTGGTCCAGTGGGTAAGACTCTGTGCTCCCAATGCAGGGGGCCCGGGTTTGATCCTGGTGGAGGAACTAGATCTGGCATGCAAGCTGAAACTAAGAAGTCCACATGCTGCAATTAAAAAAAAAAAATCGGGCTTCCCTGGTGGCGCAGTGGTTGAGAGTCCGCCTGCTGATGCAGGGGACATGGGTTCGTGCCCCGGTCTGGGAAGATCCCACATGCCGCGGAGCGGCTGGGCCCGTGAGCCATGGCCGCTGAGCCTGCGCAGCCGGAGCCTGTGCTCCGCAATGGGAGAGGCCACAACAATGAGAGGCCCACGTACAGCAAAAAAAAAAAAAAAAAAAAAAAAAAATCCCACATGCCGCAACGAAGATCTGGTGTGCTGCAGCTAAGACCTGGCACAGCCAAAATAAACAAATAAATAAATAGATATTTTTAAAAAAGCGCCAACCCATCCCTATCACCCCACACCTCGCCATGTCACCCCTGCACTTTTTTTTGGGTGCACGGCATGTGGGATCCTAGGTATGTGGGATCTAGTTCCCCAACCAGGGATCGAACCCGTGCCTTCTGCAGTAGAAGCAGCGAGCCTTAACCACTGGGCCGCCAGGGAAGTCCCAACTCCTGCACTTTTTTGATAAGTGAAGATTTTGACTCCGAGCCTAAGCCTCTCAGAGGTTGTGGAGAAGAAACAAGAGGAACATAAGAATAGCTGTTCTGAATTCAGTGCATTGCCTGCCACTTTAAGACCTCGGACCTCAGTCAACTTCTCATTCACCGCAAACTAGCTAGCCAATGATTTTTCCTTCTTTCCAGTGAAAGCTTTACCTACATAGGTAGCTTCTGTTTGCCTGGGAGATAAAACAGGTCACGTTAACACTGAACTCTAGCTCTATGGCCCTCATCTCCACTCAACACAGTGGGAGCTCTATTCCTCTCCAAGCTTGTCCTATCACCGAGATGTCTCTCACAGGCTCAAAACAAATGAGCTCAACCTCCAGTGCCTGCTGAAGCCACCTCTGCCTGCACTGCTGCATGAGGGCCCTTCTTCTGTTGTCAGAACCATTCAGGGGGCACCACTGTTAAGCACTGCAGATCTGCACCAGCCCACAGCTGCTCCACTGTTGCCAGACATTATTGCCACCATACGCACTTCATGTGGTTGAGTTTTTTTTTTTTAGTCACTTCTTCCCCTTTCCATCGTGTTCCATTTTTAGACTAAGGCATGAGACCAGGGGAAAGTGCAGAGCTGGTCTGGAGAACAAATGTAAATTGTAGATGCTTTTCTGAATTCATAACTGAACACTAAAGTTATGTAACTGCACCAATCCCAAATACCCGTCTTTCTCACCTCTTAGTATTTGTGTTCTATGTTAATCACCTCTCTTTGAGTGATGGGATGCCACTCCAAGATTATTTTTTAAAAAGGTATAAAAAGACTCTGGCTTCTATCTTGCTGGCCTTCTTTCTCCCTCATTTAGTTGCTTCAAGGGAAGCCAACTGCCATGGTGTGAGCTGCCCTACAGAGGGGCCCATGTGGCAAGGAACGGAGGGAGGCTTCCAGCCAGCAGCCAGCAAGAAACTGAGGCCCTCAATCCAACAACACACAAAGGACTGAATCCTACCAACAACCATGTGAGAGAGCTTAGAAGTGGATCCGTTCCCAGTAGATCCCTGGGATGACTACAGCCCTTGGTGTGATCCATTTCCCCTACACAGCTGAACATGCCTGTCTCCCACCAATGGTTCTTCACCCTCCCTTCAACAACAGCTGCCTTCCCAACACATCCTGTCTCCGTGCCCATGTACATTCTAGGTCCTCTGTGTAAAACTCTTCCCTTCCTTCTCTCTCTCCCACCTTCACATTGTCTGCCAATCTTCTACCTATCCTTCAAGTTTCAACTCAAGAATTGTCTCTGATATGAAGCCTTTCCTTGAGGGTAGGCCTAGGTTCCTTCTTCTGTGTTTCCTGTGCCCCTTGTATAGTCCTCCATATAGCACTAATGACATTGAATTATAATTTTTCTATTTGTTTACCTGATAATTAACTAGGCAGAAATTTTCCTTAAGGGCAGGGACAATGTCTATTAATATTTGGTTTCTCAGCACCTATCACTGTGCCCCCAGGGATTGGCTAGCACTCAATGTATACTTGTGAAATGCATAAATTTAATACACAAATGCATACATAGTGAAAATTTTGGCATCTGGCAGGCAAAGTGGACATATATCTTGTTGTTATAGGTACTCTTTTATTTGTACTCCTTAAATTATTATGATAATGATGTGAAAGGCTGGCTTTTAGTGTAAATTCTAATTTAGTAATTTTCTTTAGACTCACAGATAACTTTCTTTTCCTATTAATATTAGTAGGGCCTCCCTGGTGGCGCAGTGGTTAAGAGTCCGCCTGCCGATGCAGGGGATACGGGTTCGTGCCCCGGTCTGGGAGGATCCCATATGCCGCGGAGCGGCTGGGCCCGTGAGCCATGGCCGCTGGGCCTGCGCGTCCGGAGCCTGTGCTCCGCAACGGGAGAGGCCACAACAGTGAGAGGCCCGCATACCGCAAAAAGAAAAAAAAAAAATATTAGTAAATCATTGAAATACTAGGAAGATTACTCTTCTAAAGCTTAGTTGATGTGTTTTTGATTTAAAACACTTAATTCAAAAGATATTTGATAATATGTCTTTTTATGTACCAAGCACCATCCAGGCAGGTGGAAAACATGTCCTGTAGACTGACAGGAGTCAAGAATTATTTCCAAAACATCTGGAAAACCACTGTTAGTCAAATGTAAGTATGCATGAAAGAGTGAAATACAAAACTTAAGGTAGTCAACAAAAGGGTAGCTTTGTATTACTATTTTTTAAAGGTATTTAAAAAAATTTATTTATTTATTTATTTATTTTTGGCTGCATTGGGTCTTTGTTGCTGTGCACAGGCTTTCTCTAGTTACGGTGAGTGGGGGCTACTCTTCGTTGTGGTGTGCAGGCTTCTCATTGCGGTGGCTTCTCTTGTTGCAGAGCACGGGCTCTAGGTGCCCGGGCTTCAGGAGTTGTGGCTCACGGGCTTAGCTGCTCCGCGGCATGTGGGATCTTCCCAGGATAGGGCTCGAACCCATGTCCCCTGCATTGGCAGGCAGATTCTTAACACCACCAGGGAAGCCCTGTATCACTATGTTTTAAAGTCTGGGAACATTCGATTAAAGTGAGGGTGGATGATAAGAAGTGTGAAGGAAAGGACATCTGATTAATGAAAAATAATATGCATGGGCATTTTCTCCCTGAAAGTAGGTGTAGGCTATGAAACTTCTCAGTAGCTGCTTGAGGAATTCCCAGACATTTTGTAAAGCTATTTTTTCAGAAGGCATTTTTTTTTAAACAGAAGCCACAGTGGAAAGCATTCAATTTCAAAAAGAGATTAAATGAAGCAATCTACAGATTTGCAGCACAGAAAGTACGAACAGAAAGAGTGGAACAAAAGCTAACAATCACTAAGATAACAACTAGAAATTACTGAGCATTTACTATGTCCCAGGTGCTATGTTGGGTATTTTACATTATTATCTCATTTAATTGCCACAAAATCCAATGAGGTAGGAGGTATTATTTTCCTCTTTTTAATGAGGAGGAACTCATCCTATCACAGTCATGCTTAAGTGGCTGACTCCAAAGCTAGCTCTCTTCACCACGTCACTAAGCAACCTACTATTTGAAACATGTATACTGCAAAGCAGAAAGTTCCTGAGCTATTGCAGACAGCCTGAGAACATTCTACGGTTGGTATAACTGTTCTGATACAATTCATTTTGTCAATAGCATGTAATGGATGCCTGCTGGATGCCTGGCATCCTGACACTCAGTGCTGGGATATGGAGATAATGTAGCCACAGCTCCTGAACTAGAGGAAACTTGGGCTGGTAGTGACCCAGACAAATAAACAAGGGTAACACCATGTAAAAGGGTGCGTTCCTCACCAGGATCGAACCCTGATGTAAGGAGAAGACCACTATTTCCCGATGGGTCTGTGGGAGATGGGGATCAGTTCAGGCTGTTCAAATATGGACAGAAAGTCCAGATGAGAAGCAGTGGGATTTGGATGGTTGATCCAGCCACTCCTGGCTAAGGGCTTTTCCCAATACTCCAATGTGGAGGGTTTGCTAAGAGCTGAAGCGCCTGTTGCCATTCTTGAATGTCTCCATTCAGTTGTCCTCATTGGCTAAATGTTGATTTTATAAGGCTCTGTGTGCAAAGAATTCCATCAGATATTACTCATTAAGTCAGTTAGTCATTCGATAAATATTTATTGAGTGCCTACTCTGCACTGAGGATATGGAAGTGGACAAGACAGACGACATTCCTCCTTTCCTGGAGCTTATGTTCTGGCAAGGGAGACAATGAACAAATACCTAACTAAATAAATATGGTTGTTGCAGAGTGTGATGATTGCTGGTTGTTGGGAGGGGAAAATGTCCCCTTTCCTCTCTTGGTTTTTTTAGCTGGTCGAATAACTAAAATGACATAAGACAGATTAACCAGAGAAAGACAAATTTAATTAAGTACTGTGGGGAATCCACATTCCATGAAAGATTCCAAAGACAGTCAGGCTAAATGAGATCTATATGTCATTCCAGACTAAAGAGAAAGGGGTAGAAGTCTGGGACTTCAAAGGGAAAGAAAGCAATTCAGAGGAAGATGAAAAAGAGCAAACGTTTGGTAAACAAATGTTTTCTGCACCATACAGAAACAATACGTTGCAGAGAGGAATTTTAACAAACAGACTTTGCTGGGTTCTGTGAAAGGAAAATAAAAATGGAGTAGGTATTGCTAAGAGAGCTCTCTAAAATGGAGCCAGGAGGCTACTAAAGAAGGATGACTTATGCACATCTCAGCTGGGATGGAATCTGACCTTTTGACGTGATGAAGTCATCCAGACTTCACCTGACTTCATCCACAACACCTGCCAAATACTCAAAATGTTAATTGGATCCTTACCCTAAAATAACTTGTGACAGCCTGTCTATTTGTTGGACCCCTACCCTAAAACAACTTATGATTCCTTATGGACAAATATTTTCTGACTGCAGTCAAAGTCATCACAATTCTCGCCCGGCTACTTTTAACAACCTCGTGGCTTTCTGGGGTTTTTTGGCTTTAACGACCCCTGACTCTTTTTCTCAGAACACTCTTTCAGGGTTATCCAAATCTGTATCTGCTGAATTGCAATTCTTAAGACCCCAAATAAACTCTTCCCTTCTTTGCAGGCTCCTGCATTACTTTTTGGTTGACAGCTCTTCCCTGTCTAAAACAACTAGTTCATGTTATACTATAGTTATCTATGGTGATAGCTCCCTTCCCGGAACAGGTCCTCTACTACTTTTAGGCAGTTAGGGGGAAGGTCAAAGGTTCTTCCCAAGTCTTTGGGCCTTGGTTGTTTTCAGCTCCAAATAAACCACATGCTTATAGCACTTGAAATCCTGGGCACTGAATTTCAATACAGCTGTCATCACTGCAGAGAATAGAGTAAAGAAATAGGACAGAAACAGGATGTCCTACAGAATATTCAGAGGGCTCTTAAACTTAGCCAGTTTTCTCTCAAAAAAGGATGATAGCTTCATCTTCCCAGCAAAGGCTCTAAATAGGAATGAATCTTGGCATTGTAACTCCTTTGAATTATCTCATGTTGTTCTATAGATATGCAGTTAAAAGGCATTTAAAAAATCTTAGATTGGATGATGCAATCATACCAGAGCTTCTTGAAGGGACCAAAGAAGCACCAACATTATTTACTAGGAAGAAAATGCCTCATGAATAAACAGAAATCTCCCCCCCAAAAAAATTCACATGCCAAAGTGGTACATCTTGGGGCAACTTATTCTGAACTACTGCACTATGGAAGAAATAAACAGGGTTGTCCAATGGAGAATAACCAAGGAAGACCTCTTAGAAAGAGTGGTCAGGGAGGCACCTTTAAGAAGTGACATCTGAGTGGAGATCTGGATGTGAATGAGGTAGCCATGCCTACAGCTGAGGGAGGAGCATTTTGTGCAGACTTGACAGCCAGTGCAAAGACACACACTGAGAGGAGGTGCTTAAAACTGGAGGTTTGTAGACCTTATTCTCATGCTCAGATGCATAAGACCAAGTTCTAGGCACCTGTGTTGTAATGGGGCTATAACAGGGCTTACTGTTATTTCATAGACTAGCAATAGTGGTATAGCAATAAACAAAAAAGATTCTGTAGTCCTCTTGCAAAAAAAGTATTCATGTTCTAAAACTTACAAAAGGCCCCTGTTTTGCATGCAAACAGAAAAACAGAGAAGAGAACCGAAAGAGGTATCAGATATCATCTAATCCAACTCATTTTAGAATCGAAAACAGTGGTCCAAAAAGGGGAGCTGGAAGTCCCACGTTCACATGACTTGATAGTGGCAGAACTGAGATTAGAACTCCGAATTTGAAACTCCATATGCTTTTTTCCTTAACAGGTTAGGGATGAAATATCTGTAATTGGCAGGCACTCAAATGATTTGTATCAAATATTTGTTTTGAAAATGATAAACCTGATTTTCCTCCTCTCAGATTTCTCCCACTTAGTTTTCCATCTAGCTCGAAGCTCTCCCAAATTCCTTTGTTAAAAAGGAAACCAACTTTGACTAAGGTGCTCACCCCCTTACCTGAATGTGCAAGCAGTGTGTGTAACACCCTTTGGCCACCAGAGGGAACTGAAGGCTGCTACTCAGAGTAAAAGTTCTCATTTCTGTACCCAAGTTCTGACGGGGCAGCCTGAGAATCTTCCTGACAATATGGGGAGGCAGAGTTGGACGCAGGAAATGGAGGCGGGGCGTCGGCTCACAGACCTGCGGCCCCCACCTGCTCAGGTGACTGGCCCAGGGCAGCTGAGGGGAGTTACCTCACCTTTGTTGAACAACTCAGCCTCAGAGAGCCAGCTCCGCCAGAGCCAGAGCTGACAAACTCCTGCACCTGCACCACCACGCGGCATTTGGAACAACGATGAAAATGGGGGTTTGAGGCCAGGCCAGAGAGATGAGGACTCACCCTGAGGAGATGTGACCGAAGCTTATAATTATAAAGACGGCAGATTGGTGATATGAGCTTACTTACCAATTCCCAGAGCATCAAAAAGAGGAAGCACCCCTGAAGAGACTGATCATTTGAGGAGGAACAAAGGGAAATGCCACTTACATGGGGTGAGGGGTCAGCAAGGGCAAGACATTTGTGAAACCACTGCCTCCAAGCCTGATGACTTAGGTCCATAACTGGCTTCCATGAGTTCGAATTCGTGCATGGTGTTAACACATATATGCTGAATCTAAAAAAAAAAAAAAAAAAAAGGTTCTGAAGAACTTAGGGGCAGGACAGGAATAAAGACGCAGACGTAGAGAATGGACTTGAGGACACGGGGAGGGGGAAGGGTAAGCTGGGGCAAAGTTAGAGAGTGGTAGTGTATATATGTACATATATACACTACCAAATGTGAAATAGATAGCTAGTGGGAAGCAGCCACATAGCACAGGGAGATCAGCCCGGTGCTTTGTGACCACCTAGAGGGGTGGGATAGGGAGGGAGGGAGGGAGACACAAGAGGGAGGGGATATGAGAATATATATATATATATAGCTGATTCACTTTGTTATACAGCAGAGACTAATACAACATTGTAAAGCAATTATACTCCAATAAAGATGTTAAAAAACAAACAAATCCGTGCATGGAATCCTGATAATCCCTAAGTGTCTCTGTCTGAGAGACTCCTGGGCCAGGAGTAGTTTATAAGGTGTTAAATTTGGGGGCTTCTATCTGTCCCACTGGGACCCTTCCTGCTCTTCGGTGCGGATATTGAAGTAAACGGAAAGGAGGGGCATACGTGGAAAACGCAGCATTTCCTCTCAGATGCCAGGTAGTCATATCCAAAGGTATTGAAGGAAGGCGTACGGGTGAAGAGACTGGTCCTTTCCTAGTAGTATGACTTAGGCAACTGCTTAATTTCTCTAAGCCTCCGTTTTTCCATCCGTCAAACAAAACAAATCCCATTTAGGACGATTTCCCAATCCTGACAGGGCCGGGCCGGAACGGTAGGAAGGTGGATCAACAGTCCGGCCCCAGCAGGCTGAGGAGCCGGCCTAGGGACACGCCCCCCCGCCCACCACTCCCGTACTCCGATTGGTTCTCTTCGGAGGGGCGGGACCGGCTTGCCCGAGGTGGGCGGGGCCGGTAGCGCTGGGCGAGTCCCGTAACGCTGGGCCAGCCTTGGGCCTCCTAGGTCGCAGGGCTCCGGACTTTCGAAGGGGTCACCGCCATGGCCGGGTGTGCCCGTGGGTCCGCGCGTGCAGTGCTCGCCTTCCTGCTGGCGCCCGCACTGGTGGCCCTGCTGGTGGCGCCGGCGCAGGGCCGGGGTGGCCGGGGCCACGGGGACTGGGGCGCCGCCGAGCTGCTGCCGCCCCGCGAGAACGCGGCGCTGGTGGCTCGCTTCGTGACGAACGTCTGCGACTGGGGCGCGCTGGCCACCATCTCCACTCAGGAGGGGGTGCGCGGCCGGCCCTTCGCCGACGTCTTATCGCTCAGCGACGGGCCCCCGGCCAAGGGCAGCGGCGTGCCCTACTTCTACCTGAGCCCGATGCAGCAGTCGGTGGGCAACCTGAAGGTGAGCGGGCGGGGCCGTGTGGCTCCGCGGGCCGGAGCGCGCGCGAGCCTTTCGACTATAGCTTGAATTATGCCTGCGAAGGAGAGCCAGCCTCGTAGAGATAAGAATTTGAACCCATCCCAAACCCCTGCCTCTTCTCTCCCGCGTTGGCCGGGCTGACATTGCAGCTTTCCAGTTGTTGGGCAACTAAATACCAGGAATTTCACACACGCCCTCGCCACCGCGCCACGCACTTGGGGCGAATTCTTTACCAGCACCTGGAGGACTTCTCAGCCCTGAGTTGTCTTGGGGCATGGTGTCTCGTTAACTGGGCTCTAATTATTAAAAGTTTTACTGGGTGTAGAGGCTGTTGGGTAGTTTAGCACTTTGTATAAGTGGCTTCGGGATTTCTCTTTGACACCGCTTCTTTTGAGCCAAGGATTTTTTCTTCAGCAGCATGAAGCCAACAGACAACTTCGTGAATGATTATTGCAGACTTTAGGCCTCGTGTGCACATGAGCTTCCCCGTTAGGGATCGGACCTTTTGGAGGGCCATGTTCTTACCCTTTGCCCACCATTTGGGGCAAGGCCAGGTTAACACCTCTCTGGTGACCCCTGCTGTGTCACGAGCAGTGTCACAGCTTGGGAGACTAGAGCCATACTGAGTCCAGGAATGGAGCCTGACTTGGGGAAGGTTCTTTTGACAAAAGATCACAGGTTTGAGGTTAACACTGTTGATGGAGATAAGATGAAAGAAACCTGATATTTGCTGAAGCACTCACCGTGTGCCAGGCTGACCTTTCCATTCATCTTCCACTCATTGTCTCTTTTAATAACCTTTGAGGGGGCTGTTGCCATCCTCATTCTGCAGATAAAGAACTTGAGGCTTAAATAGGTTATGTAACTTGCCCAAAGCCTTTGGCCACACTTGAATTTCACCCCAGATCCATCTGCCTTCAAAACACAGGTCATAGAGTGGTGGCCCATGAGCTGATCAGGCCCACAGACAGGTTTTCTTTCGCAGAGTTCTGTTTTGTTTTTAATAAATCTGAATTAATTATCAACATTCAAAAATGGAGATTGCAACTAAACGTCTAAATTTCTAACTTCCTGAAACATTGGAAGCTCTGTGGCACTGGGGGCCTGCATTCTTTGAGCAGAACCAGAAGCAGCTGCCTCCTTAGCCAAGACACATACACCCCCATTCATCATTTTCTTATTCCCAGCCCACTCTCCTCCACCCCCTTAGACATTTGCCCAGAGCAAGCTCATTCCACTCCCACCAGTGCTGTTCAAACTTGGCTGCAAATACAGTCAGCTGGGAAGACTTCTAAAAAGGCAATTCCAAGACATTTCACTAAAAACACATTTTATTTAAAAAAAAATCCCAAATCCCTCCCTGATGCTTCTAATATTGGGGGAGGGCAGTGAGAACCACTGCTATACATGAATATATTTAAACTTTTGCTGATATTATCTTCCTCATTTTAGGAAATGTGGAAACTCAAACTCAGAGGTGCAGAGACTCACTTGTGATTAGTCAGCTAATGGCTGTCAGGTGGAACTTGAGCTCAGGTCTTTGACATCTCTAGAAAAAGGCAGTGGTGAGGCACTTACCCAGGATTTCAGGTCCGTGATTGCAGTGAAAAGGCATGGCCATATCAGAATTAGTCTGACTCTGATGCCGTCGATTAACCAGTCAAAGCTGGTTTCTGCCTTCTACTTTTCCCCTCCTTCTGACCTCTGTCTTCTTCCTGTCTGCCCTTGTGTACGCTACCCACCAGATTTACATGAACAAAATACCACTCAGCATTGCCGTCTGCCCAGAAACCTTTAGCAACATCTGGCTGCCTAGAGCTGCATAGGATTCACCTGGGTGTTTGTTAAAAATGCAGATACCTGGGCTGGGAATGGAGCCCAGAAATCAGCATTTTAACAAGCTCTCCAAGCAAGTGGTTATTGGAAAGCACTGACAGATGCCAGCCTATAAAATACAATCTTGACTCCTTAGCTTGGAAGTGAACCACCCTCACTACCCCCAGCCCCCGACCTCCCCCCACCTTGTCCCCAACCCCCTTCCCTCAGAAAGCCTTTCTTTCAAGCAAATTGGATTTTCACTACTCACAGTCGTGTCTTACACTTTCCCAGTTCTGTGTTTTTGCAGTTACCATTCCCTTTACCTTTAATACGTCTTCCCACTTTTGTGCTGATTTGCCTATCTTATAAGGCTTTCTAGAGTTTCCATATCACTCCAGGCTATGCTGACATCTTCTTACTGTGAACTTCAAATACACTTAACTGTACCATCACTTGGCAATTAGTTATGTGCTGCTTTTTGACCTCTTCTGTGTCTTTGTGTTGCATTTTTTTTTTTTTTTTTTTTTTTTTTTGCTGTACGCGGGCCTCTCACTGCTGTGGCCTCTCCCGTTGCGGAGCACAGGCTCCGGACACACAGGCTCCGCGGCCATGGCTCGCGGGCCCAGCCGCTCCGTGGCACGTGGGATCTTCCGGGATAGGGGCACGAACCCGTGTCCCCTGCATCGGCAGGCGGACTCTCAACCACTGCGCCACCATGGAAGCCCTGTGTTGCATTTTTAAAATTTTATTTATGTCTGACTTTTCAACCAGATTATAAACTTACAGAGAAGGGAAAGACCTTATCTGAGTCTCCCCCTCCCCTATTTTTGGTCTCCTATAGTGCCTTACCTAATAGTTTGTCGACAGCAAATATTTGGCCTAATGATTCCAAAGAGATCTCTTTATGACTCACTGTTTTGATGGGTCACTGTGAGATGGCACAATTCCCCACACAAGACACTTGGGGTTTAAAACACTAAATACAGCAGGTGAATTTTACTGTAATCTGTCAACAATGCGTTTTATGAAGCTGATTTCTGAATAAGAAAGAGATAGAAATTTTGCTTGCATCACATTTTTAATCTAAGAATTCTCTTATTGCTAGAACAGCAGCTTCTCCAGTTTTGAAATCACATGACAGTTTCTGCTAGCATAAGATAACCAGGAAGCATGATTCAGCTACTTTCTTGCTTAAATTGTACAATTAGCTAGTTGAGCCACTGTGGTATTTTTATGCACTAGTTTCACATTAGTCTAGTCCTTTAGTTCTTTCAGTGAAGACTAGAGATCAGCCTTGTATTTGGGTGGTACTGTAATTATAATTCATCTGGTGAATATGGGACAAATTAAGAGTTTAAGAGAAAAAAAGTGTTAAAATAATTCTTACCAAGTCAATTAACTTTAAATATGAAACAACCTCCAACACACCTTTTTTGGAGAGAGGGTAAAGATCATTCTCTATCCAAGTAGTAATTTTCCCAAGTGGAAGGTGGTATTTTCCAATTCATTTTTTCATGGAAGAACGGTCAAGCTCTGGGGACGGTATGCAACTTGTGAAATTTATTACCTCTCCAGAGACAGTATTTCACATGAGAGGTCTTCATTTTCTCTCTACAGGAGAATCCATATGCTACGCTGACCATGTCTTTGGCAGAGACTAGTTTCTGCAGGAAATATGGATTTGATCCCCAAAGTCCCCTCTGTGCTCACATAATACTATCAGGAACTGTTATCAAGGTAAATAGTTATCCTACAAGAACAGATACTTGTTTTAGAAGAGCATCATGTTATTAACAATGAAGGAAGAGCTATCTTAGAATAAAATAAAATTGATTTGTGGTTGAGATACAGAGTTAGAATATGTTCTAGTATGTAATTTCATGAAAGCTAACAGTTTTAATCAGTTGCTTTCATATAGGTGTTCAGTAAGATATTTATGAGGAAAATGAACTATTTTTTGAAGCCGAACAGATATAACAGCTATTAAGTGCATATATGAGGAACATCTGCTCAGCCAAAGTTTATACTCCTGACCATGTTGTACATTGTACAATATTTCCCATGTTTGGGTTCCTTGTCTCCATATTTTAACAGTGGCTTAGAGCAGAGAGTGGATTTAGTAGGTTAAAAGGGGAGTATCCATTATTAAATACTAGAAATGAATTTAGTTTGGGGTGAGTGCTAGAGGGAAGAGGTTAAATAAAATCGTGGGAAGGGCAAAGGGCGAGGTGTCATGGGAACTGATCTGATCGCCAAGCAGCAGACCAGCTTCTTGACCTTGTCAATCATGAATACCTCAGATAAGTTTTGTCTGTGGTCTCAAAATTCTATGTGGATGCATCTCTAGAGTTGAGTGTCCTTCACTGGCAAGAGAAAGAGGGGCTGCAGATACTCTTGAGTTCCATTGTGCTTCTTCTAAAGACGTTTATCCTTTGTGTACACTCATCTACGTGTTTAACATGTGCATGTAATGGGATAAAAGTGCTAATGTTACATAGCATAACCACCAGTAGCATTTTATTATAGCACTTTGTGCCAATTACTCTGATAGCTCAAAATTGCTATTTAGCAGTGAAAATTGGTACTCATGATGGTTTCCCACTTTATTATAGTATGTGTTATCACCAACATTTGAAATCTCCATTGTTCTCTGCATTTCTTCAAATTTCCTTTACTTCCTCTCTTGATTCCTTAAGATCAGAATTTATAGTAGATTTAAAAAGTTCTCAGCACAAGGGGGAAAAAAAAAGATGAGAAAAAAATTGTGGCTATGTGTGGTGATGGATGTTAACTAAACTTGTGGTGATTATTTTGCAATGTATGCACATATCAAACATTATGTTGTACACCTAAAACTAATACAATGTTATATGTCAATTATAGATCGTTAATTTTAAAAATAAAAATTAAAAAAATCAGGATTTATAACTAAATAAACTCTTTAGGATTTGTGGAATGCTAGAATCACACATTCTTAACAGCCAAGAAAACAAAATGTCACTGCTATGAGTAGGTTTATTTTACATATGTCTTTTAGGTGAGTGAAGCAGAAATGGACGTTGCAAAGAATTCATTATTCATTCGACACCCTGAGATGAAAACCTGGCCATCCAGCCATAATTGGTTCTTCGCTAAGTTGAATATAACCAATATCTGGGTCCTGGACTACTTCGGTGGACCAAAAATAGTGACGCCTGAAGAATATTATAATGCCACATTTCAGTAAGTATTTACATGTCTTTCATCCTTCTAATATTACAGCCCTTTTAGAAGGTCCTCAACCTTCTAAAGCAAGGGGGTCTTAACCATTTCATGTACCATGGATCCCTTTGGCAAGCTGGTAAGGCCTACAACTCCCCTAGGAATAATATTTTTTAAATACATAAAGTACACAGGATTACAAAAGAAATCAACTATATTGAAATACCTTTATAAAAATATTTTATAAAATGCGTGGTGTAGTAATACGTTGGCTTTTTAATGAATATGTTAAATAAAAGGTCTAGTAGCACATCCATAACTTTTCTGCACTTTCCGAGTAGTGAGAACTGAATATATTAAGACATCTACAGCAACTCTACCATGATGTGAGAGTATCTGCGATTTCTATATTTCCGTTGCTGGCCGTCACAGATACACTGTCACCACTGTGGTTTATTGCCTACATTCATCATTGAAAAGAATGATACATTTCAGTTAGAGCTTAATGAAAATGAAAACTTTTTTCCATCCCAGTTTTTTCCCGTCACAAACCCCCTGAACTCTATCTACAAACTAGGACACCAGGTGGAGATTCTATTATTTTTTCTTTTTTTTTGTCCGCACCCCACGGCTTGAAGGATCTTAGTTCCCTGACCAGGAATTGAACCTGGGCTGTGGCATTGAAAACGTGGAGTCCTAACCACTGGACTGCCAGGGAATTCCTGAGACCCCATTTTAAGGCTATGCTTCTGGGGCCCTGGGTGGAGCCCTGTTCTGACCCGTGATGGCATTTTCTCATGAGAATCAGACCCGGGTGCTTCCAGACCATGAAGGATCTACATCGAGTCCGAGCACGTGACCCCTGTCCCCTCAACCCCGAGTCCTGTGAGCACCTGTGGAGGTGTGTGGTGTATCCTGCCAGGAAGTGGATACTTAGAGGGAAGGAGTCATGGGAGAGAATGAACGAGAAGAACATAACCTATAGATGGGAAAGGGACAGGAAAGAAGGGTCTGATCAGATTCTTTGAAATTAGGTCAGGGTTCAAATGAAGGAATACAGGGACTTCCCTGGTGGTCCAGAGGTTAGGACTTCGCACTTTCTTCAGGGGGCCTGGGTTTGATCCCCAGTTGGGGAACTAAGATCTTGCAAGCTGCGAGGCATGACCAAAAACAAACAAACAAACAAAACAAAACAATCCCCCCCCAAACAAATGAAGGCATACAAGGGACTGGTACTTTCCCCAGGCGACACAGGTCACTCTGGCATGTCTGGCAGCCTCAAGGTCTAGCGGATGGTGAAGACGATAACAGTAGCAGTAGCGTTTGTTGAGCATTGCTGGCTGGTGCTGTACTGGCAGCTTTACATGTCTGAACTCACTGAACTCTCACTGCAATCCTATGAGTTAGGTAGTGTTTTTCTTCATTTATGAGATAGAGAGCTGATGCACAGAAAAGAAACTGGCCTAAAGCCTTACAGCCAGTGAGCAATGGTGCTGGGATGCAAACCCCAGCATTTTAGCTCCACAGCCCTCAACTTGCTTCTAACCAAGATGTTTTGCTGCCCCTCTGGTTACCTTACTGGCAGCTGGCCAGGCTTCAATTCCAGTGTAATTTAAACACTTTCTACTTGTAACAGACTGGCTGCTGTTTGTGGAGATTAGGGTGACATGCTAAGCTAGACCTGTAGGTTGCAGTTCAGGTTTGGGTTAAAATTCTCAGCATTCGTTTATTCTGTCTTATTCTATTGTGCAACAGTTCTGTGGTGAACTATTGACTTTCCACCATGATTGTAAGTCTCTTCACAGCAAAACTCAGGTTTTAGTTTTGGTTTTTCATTCCAAACTGGACCTAGGACAGTACATGGCACAGAGCAGGTGTTTAATAAATACTGGCTACTTGTCAGGCTGATCCTTTGAGACAAAGATTCTCAACTTCCTTGTTTGAATAAAGAATCTAACAGTCATGGTGTTTATTCCGCTGCCGTGCATGCAGGAGAAGAGGCCTGGGCCAGTGATTGTCTCCTGGACACGAAAAGCCATCTTACTTTATAGGAAGACAGAGGTAGCAATTACAACATTATGGCAGGACAACAAATTATCAAGGAGGACAGACAGTAAGATAATAGGCCTGCTCTTTGAGGTTAAAGTTCACTTTTACAGGACATAACAATCTCTGAAGTACAGTTATCTTTGTATAAATAATATGCCCGAGGGCAATGCTTGCTTTAATAACAAAATAAAACTGGGTTTTCCCATAAGTTTCCACGCCGAATAAGTGAGTAAAATAGATAAATTTGAGGTTCCCACTTAATTATCACAGACGAGTGGGCCTTTTCTGCAGCTCAGAGATAAAAGGGAGCACTCTCTCCTGTCCTTCTGAGAGGAGGACAGAAGACTAGCCCAGGGTGTGACCCCTCCTGAGACAGGACTCCAGAATCCTAGGAATGGGCAGTGACTTGAAGGTGACCTCGAACAGGTGCCTCTGACTCCATTTCAGAGTCCAGGAGTGGGTGCCCCACCATCCCAGCCACCAGGTTTGCCGTCAGAACTGTTCAGTAGCCCAAGAGAGTATACAATAGTCCTTGCCTTGCTGGACTCATGTCGAATGGAAGGTTGATGTTCACCCAAAGTATTTGTGCTCATGCTTGAGTAAGCAGTTCTCATAAGTATCAGCAATTGCTTCCTCTCACCGTGAAGTATGAACAGCAGGCCTCTGGGCTGCCCACGTGTTCCCTGGCAAAGACAGAGGTGATGAGAGGTCACAACCTACAAGCCTGCCCGCTCTCCCTTACCTGGAGCTGGATTTCCTGATGGCAGTGGTCGGGGCCGCAACAGGAAAATGGGTCAAGGTCACTTCCCCGGCTGGATGCTGGCTGATCGCTGCTCTTTTGCCCTGATGTTCAGGACCCCTTCTGTTCTCAACTGTTTTTGTCTTTTAAATCTTCAGATATTCTTGAATGAGATGATCACAGCAGCCACAGCTGCTGATGAATGTTTCATCCCAGCAGCGTTTGCTAAGTGAGTCAGCATAATACTTGGAGAGGAGGAATGATGGCCGAGATGAAGATTCCTAGCTAGGCCTGACCCTAAACCAGAACTCAGGAATCTGCATTTTAGCAAACTCAGATGATTCTTTCCTTTTTATTTTTTTTTATTTGCAAATCATATATTTGATAAGGGGTTAATATCCAAAATATATAAAGAATTCATACATTTCAATAGCAAATAAAACAAACAATCCAATTATAAATGGGCAGAGTATCCGATCAGACATTTCTCCAAGAAGACATACATGGCCAGGTACATGAAAAGATGCTCAGCATCACCGATCATCAGGAAAATGCAAGTCAAAACCTTAATGAGATATCACCTCACATGTGTTAGAATGGCTGTTATCAAAAAGACAAGAAATAGCAAGTATTGGTGAGGATGTGGAGAACAGGGAACCCCTATGCACTGTTAATGGGAATGCAGATTGGCGCAACCACCATGGAAAACAGCATGGAGATTCCTCAAAAGCTTAAAAACAGAGCTAACATATGTTTCCAGCAATTCCATTTCTGGATATTTATCTGAAGAAAATGAAAACCCTAATTTGAAAAGCTGTATGCACCCCATGTTCACTGCAGCATCATTCACAATAGCCAAGACAGGGAAACAACCTGTGTCCATTGATGGATGGATAGAAAAAGAAAATGTGATTGCTGTATCTCTATATATAGATATAGGAATATTATTCAGCCATATAAAAGAAGGAAATCTTGTCATTTGTAAAAAAATGGATGTACTTTGAGGGCATTATGCTAAGTGAAAAAAGTCAGAGAAAAATACTGTATTATATGTGGAATCTAAACAACAAATAAGCAAACAAACAAAAAACCAAAGCAAAGCAAACTCATAGGTACAGAGAACAGATTGGTGGCTACCAGAGGCGGGGTGGGGTGGGGTGGGTGAAACAGGTTAAGGGGGTCAAAAGGTACAAACTTCCTGTTATAAAATAAACAAGTCATGGGAATATAGTATACAGCATGGTGACTATAGTTTATAATACCATACTGCAGATTTGACAGTTACTGAGTAAGTAGATCTTAAAAGTTCTCATACCAAGAAAAAAAATTTTTGTAACTCTGTGTGGTGATGGATGTTAACTAGACTCCCGATGATCATTTTTCAGTGTATACAAACGTGGAATCATTATGTTGTACACCTGAAACTAATATGTTATATGTCAATTATACCTCAATTAAAAAAGAAGTGATTGTATAAGTGTTCAAAGATATAGATGCAGTGTGGCATTTTTTTCTTTTCCTTTTAAATAAATCTTGTATTTAGACCTAAATCTTTTTTTTTTTTTTTTTTTTTTTGGCTGTGCTGGGTCTGTTGCTGTGTGGGCTTTCTGTAGTTGCGGTGAGTGGGGCTACTCTTCGTTGCAGTGCGTGGGCTTCTCATTGCAGTGTCTTCTCTTGTTGCAGAGCATGGACTCTAGGCATGTGGGCTTCAGTAGTTGTGGCGCTTGGGCTCAGTAGTTGTGGCTTGCGGGCTCTAGAACACAGGCTCAGTAGTTGTGGCACATGGGCTTTGTTGCTCTGCGGCATGTGGAATCTTCCCAGACCAGGGCTTGAACCCCTGTCCCCTGCATTGACAGGCGGATTCTTAACCACTGTGCCACCAAGGAAGCCCTAAACTTTTTTTAAAAATATTTATTTATTTATTTATTTGGCTGCACCACGTCTTAGTAGTGGCATGTGGGATCTTCGTTGCTGTGTGCGCGATCTTCGTTGTGGCATGTGGGAACTTTAGTTGTGGCATGCGGGATCTTTTGTTGTGGCATGCTAACTCTTAGTTGCAGCATGTGGGATCTAGTTACCTGACTAGGGATAGAATCCGGACCCCCTGCATTGGGAGCACAGAATCTTAGCCACTGGACCACCAGGAAAGTCCCGTGGACTTTAATTTAAAGTATTAGATTTTATACTCCCATAAAGATGTTAAAAAAAAAAAGCATTAGATTTTATATTATGGAACATTCATATAATGAACCACAAAGCAGTCATTGGAAGTGATGTAATTAGACATAGACATGTAAAGATGATCACAATATATTAAATTTAAAAATCAAGTTACAAAATTGTATGTGTCATAAATGCCATTTAAAAACATATAGTAAAAATAACATACTCTAGTAATAGAAAAAAAGTTCTGGCAAGACACATTAAAACCTTACAGTATATAATTCAACAATAAAAATATAATTAATTCAATTAAAAAACAGGCAAAGGATTTGACATATGTATGAATATTAGTCAGTCATAAAAAAGAAGGGAATCTTGCCATTTGCTACAACATGGCTGGACCTTGAGGGCATTACGTTAAGTGAAAAAAATCAGATGAAGAAAGACAAGTCCTGTATGATCTCACTTATTTGTGGAATCTAAAAATAGAAATAAAAAATTTAAAAAAATCCCCAACCCTGAACTCATAGATACAGAAAACAGATTGGTGGTTGCCAGAGGTGGGAGGTGGGTGGGGGTGGGTGAAGTGGGTTAAGGGGGTCAAAAAGTATAAACTTCCAGTTATAAAATAAGTCATGAGGATATAATGTACATAATGGTGACTATAGTTAATATAATACTGTGTTGTATGTTTGAAAGTTGCTAAGAGAATAGATCTTAAAAGTTCTCATCACAAGAAAAAAATGTTACTGTGTGCAGTGATAGAAATTAAGTAGGCTGGGGTAATCATTTTACTATACATACATATTTCAAATCTTTATGCTGTGCACCTGAAACTAATATAATGTTATGTGTAAAATAAGCATAATACAAAATATACAGTTAGAAGGAGCAGCAAGAAATATGAAAATCTGAAGGAAGGAGAAATTACTTCAGAATAGTGGGATTAGGGAAGGTTTCATTGGAAGAGTTAGCATATGAGTTGGGCCTTTTAAAGGTAGCAATTTGATATGTGTGAAAGGAAGAGACAGTATGCTAGGCAAGGGAACAACGCAGATTTAAAAAAAGAGCAAGGAATTGTGAGATAGGGTCAAAGAATGGTGTTTAGTTTCACTTGGAGGATGGGAGAAGGTAATTTCAGAAGGTAGGTTTGGGCCAGTTTGTAGAAGACCTTGAGTATGAGATTAAAATGCATATATTACTTTGGGTTAGGAGAGAAGGATGTGTATGCTATTTTATGGTATGAGTGAAATGACTTCACCCACAGCGTTAGTCAGGAGGGTCCCAGTTATGTCTCTTACGTTGTTAAGAGACGACATTTAAATTTCAGTGGCTTAAGAAAACAAAAGTCAAAAGTTTATTTTTATATATGCAAATTCTGCCGTGGATTTGGGCAATTCTCCAGGACAATTATCCTCTGTGTGTTGGTTGGCTCTGCAGTCTGGTCTCTGTGGACCCTGTGGCACCTCCATGTTAACACAGGCTTCCACAATGGCTGTTGCAAGAAAAAAGTTCTGAAAGGTTACCCATCTGGAACTAAGTTACTTTGTTCTAGATGCCACACACGCACTGCTTCTGCTTACAGCTCATTGGCCAGACGAGTACCGTGGCCCTTCCTAATGCAAGCGGGGCCTGGGAAGTATGGTCTCTGTGTGTCTGGAAATGGGGAGGACATGGATACTGAGGAGCCCTAGTAATGTCCACCACACCCAGACTTGCAGAAAATCACTGTGATTCAGAACAAGATTGTATTTACAAACAAAATAGAGATACGTAAGGTTTCTAGTACTCTATTAACAGAAATTTCCCCATCTGTTGCATTTACAACTTTCAAATGAAGGAAATATTATTCACGGTTTATCCACCCACAACACATAATGAGAGGAAGATAGCTACTTATTTCTGTAGTCTGTCTGTTATTATCTCTAGGGCAGCATAAATTGGTGTATGTTGTATGGGGCATAAGCTCTGCCGACACACAGCTGACACCTTACTTGGCTTCAGCTGCAAGCTGCAGTCTAGCCATTATAGACCACATCTTCCAAAGGACGCCTCCTCATCAGAATGTGATGAGAGAGAAAGCCATGCTTAAGGAAAGAAGAACACTGATGTAATGTGTATACACACAGTCGCCTGTATGTGGTGTGAACATGTTACACGATCTACATAAACGGAAGATATTTTGAGAATGGAATGTAGAGCTAGTATGGCTTAGTCAAAAGTAGTACCTGAGCTTTGGAGTCAGAGATCAATAAGCTACAATCCTAACTTTATGAACTAATTGCTCTGTGACTTCCAGCCTCAGTTTCTCATCTTTTTTTTTTTCACACACACACTGTATTTTATTTTTACAAGAGATAAATAAACTGACACCAACCATTGTAAATGGATGACTGCAACAAAAGCAACAATTATTGCAATTACCAAACACGAAACACACTCATACTATGTCATAATATTGACATTCAGTCCAGTAATCCTCCACTGTAACAACAGCTCCTTTACTTTGCAGTGAAAATTGATTTGTATATTTTTTGCCTCTGAGTCCTTGTGGGATTTTTTTTTTATTCAAACAAAGTCACAAAAATTATAATCATCCTCATCAGTTCACTCAGTCCCATGTAATTAATTTTTTTAAATCTTGATCTTTTGTTAGCACTTTTATGAATTCATCAGTTTTCCATTAGAGTTCTGAAAATGCTTATTCATTCAGTTCAGCACTATAGTCAGTTACCAGAAACCTGTACTTGTCAGAGTGTTTTCCATGAATTCCTTGAAGATGAAACCCTTTTATAGGAACATTTTTGCAAAAGCATCAGAGTACACCCAGAACTGTCTGTAAATGACAAAAGACTTAAAAATGAGCACGGTTAAAGATTTGATGAAAGTTCATAATAATGCAATTGACAAGGAAATTTAGTTATTTCTGAGATATACATTTTAAAGTAATTACTAGAATTATGGCTTATAATACCAGAACATACAAGATTTTTAGGAATTTCATGTAATGTCTAAAACATTTATATTAACATAGTTCCATACAAATAACCCAAAGAAAGTTTAGTATTATTGTTTGTTTGTTTGTTTTTTCATACTGCAGGTTCTTATTAGTCATCAATTTTATACACATCAGTGTATACATGTCAATCCCAATCGCCCAATTCAGCACACCACCATCCCCACCCCACCACAGTTTTCCCCCCTTGGTGTCCATACGTTTGTTCTCTACATCTGTGTCTCAACTTCTGCCCTGCAAACCGGTTCATCTGTACCATTTTTCTAGGTTCCACATACATGCGTTAATATACGATATTTGTTTTTCTCTTTCTGACTTACTTCACTCTGTATGACAGTCTTTAGATCTATCCACGTCTCAACAAATGACTCAATCTCGTTCCTTTTTGTGGCTGAGTAATATTCCATTGTATATATGTACCACATCTTCTTTATCCATTCCTCTGTCGATGGGCATTTAGGTTGCTTCCATGACCTGACCATTGCAAATAGTGCTGCAATGAACATAGCAGTGCATGTGTCTTCTCGAATTATGGCCTTCTCTGGGTATATGCCCAGTAGTGGGATTGCTGGATCATATGGTAATTCTATTTCTAGTCTTTTAAGGAACCTCCACACTGTTCTCCACAGTGGCCGCACCAATCCACATTCCCACCAACAGTGCAAGAGGGCTCCCTTCTCTCCACACCCTCTCCAGCACCCGTTGTTTGTGGATTTTCTGATGATGCCCATTCCAACTGGTGTGAGGTGATAACTCATTGTAGCGTTGATCTGCATTTCTCTAATAATCAGTGATGTTGAGCAGCCCTTCATGTGCTTCTTGGCCATCTGTATGTCTTCTCTGGAGAAATGTCCACCCAGGTCCTCTGCCCATTTCTGGATTGGGTTGCCTGCTGCTTTAATATTGAGCTGCATGAGCTGTTTATGTATTTTGGAGATTAATCCTTTGTCCATTGATTCATTTGCAAATATTTTCTCCCATTCTGAGGGTTGTCTTTTCATCTTGTTTATGGTTTCCTTTGCTATGCAAAAGCATTGAAGTTTCATTAGGTCCCATTTGTTTAGTTTTGTTTTTATTTCCATTACTCTAGGAGGTGGATCAAAAAAGATCTTGCAGTGATTTATGTCAAAGAGTGTTCTTCCAATGTTCTTCCAATGTTTTCCTCTAAGAGTTTTATAGTGTCTGGTCTCAAATCCATTTTGAGTTTATTTTTGTGTATGGTGTTAGGGAGTGTTCTGATTTCATTCTTTTACATGTAGCTGTCCAGTTTTCCCAGCACCACTTATTGAAGAGACTGTCTTTTCTCCATTGTATATCTTTGCCTCCTTTGTCATAAATTAGTTGACCATAGGTGCGTAGGTTTATCTCTGGGCTTTCTATCTTGTTCCATTGGTCTATATTTCTGTTTTTGTGCCAGTACCATATTGTCTTGATTACTGTAGCTTTGTAGTATAGTGTGAAGTCAGGGAGTCTGATTCCTCCAGCTCCGTTTTTTCCCCTAAAAACTGCTTTGGCTATTCGGGATCTTTTGTGTCTCCATACAAATTTTAAGATGATTTGTTCTAGTTCTGTAAAAAATGCCGTTGGTAATTTGATAGGGATTGAATTGAATCTGTAGATTGCTTTGGGTAGTATAGTCATTTTCACAATATTGATTCTTCTAATCCAAGAACATGGTATATCTCTCCAACTGTTGGTATCATCTTTAATTTCTTTCATCAGTGTCTTATAGTTTTCTGCATACAGGTCTTTTGTCTCCCTAGGTAGGTTTATTCCTAGGTATTTTATTCTTTTTGTTACAATGGTAAATGGGAGTGTTTCCATAATTTCTCTTTCAGATTTTTCATCATTAGTGTCTAGGAATGCAAGAGATTTCTGTGCCTTAATTTTGTATCCTGCAACTTTACCAAATTCATTGATTACCTCTAGTAGCTTTCTGGTGGCATCTTTAGGATTCTCTATGTATAGTATCATGTCATCTGCAAACAATGACAGTTTTACTTCTTCTTTTCCAATTTGTATTCCTTTTATTTCTTTTTCTTCTCTGATTGCTGTGGCTAGGACTTTCAAAACTATGTTGAATAATAGTGGCAAGAGTGGACATCCTTGTCTCGTTCCTGGCCTTAGAGGAAATGCTTTCAGTTTTTCACCATTGAGAATGATGTTTGCTGTGGGTTTGTCATATATGGCCTTTATTATGTTGAGGTAGGTTCCCTCTATGCCCACTTTCTGGAGAGTTTTTATCATAAATGGGTGTTGAATTTTGTCAAAAGCTTTTTCTGCATCTATTGAGATGATCATATGGTTTTTATTCTTCAGTTTGTTAATATGGTGTATCACATTGATTGATTTGTGTATATTGAAGAATCCTTGCATCCCTGGGATAATTCCCATTTGATCATGGTGTATGATCCTTTTAATATGTTGTTGGATTCTGTTTGCTAGTATTTTGTTGAGGATTTTTGCATCTATATTCATCAGTGATATTGGTCTGTAGTTTTCTTCTTTTGTAATATCTTTGTCTGGTTTTGGTATCAGGGTGATGATGGCCTCATAGAATGAGTTTGTGAGTGTTCCTTCCTCTGCAATTTTTTGGAAGAGTTTGAGAAGGATTGGTGTTAGCTCTTCTCTAAATGTTTGATAGAATTCACCTGTGAAGCCATCTGGCCCTGGACTTTTGTTTGTTGGAAGATTTTTAATCACAGTATCAATTTCATTACTTGTGATTGGTCCGTTCATATTTTCTGTTTCTTCCTGGTTCTGTCTTGGAAGTTTATACCTTTCTAAGAATTTGTCCATTTCTTCCAGGTTGTCCAATTTATTGACATAGAGTTGCTTATATTAGTCTCTTAGGATGCTTTGTATTTCTGCGGTGTCTGTTGTAACTTCTCCTTTTTCATTTCTAATTTTATTGATTTGAGTCCTCTCCCTCTTTTTCTTGATGAGTCTGGCTAATGGTTTATCAATTTTGTTTATCTTCTCAGAGAGCCAGCTTTTAGTTTTATTGATCTTTGCTATTGTTTTCTTTGTTTCTATTTCATTTATTTCTGCTCTGATCTTGATGATTTCTTTCCTTCTGCTAACTTTAGGTTTTGTCTGTTCTTTTTTTCCTCTAGTTCCTTTAGGTGTAAGGTTAGATTGTTTATTTGAGATTTTTCTTGTTTCTTGAGGTAGGCTTGTATAGGTATAAACTTCCCTCTTTGAACTGCTTTTGCTGCATCCCATAGGTTTTGGATCATCGTGTTTTCATTGTCATTTGTCTCTAGGTATTTTTTGATTTCCTCTTTGATTTTTCAGTGGTGTCTTGGTTATTTAGTAACGTATTGTTTAGCCCTCATGTGTTTGTGTTTTTTACGTTTTTTTCCCTGTAATTCATTTCTAATCTCATAACATTGTGGTCAGAAAAGATGCTTGATATGATTTCAATTTTCTTAAATTTACTGAGGATTGATTTGTGACCCAAGATGTGATCTATCCTGGAGAATGTTCCATGCGCACTTGAGAAGAAAGTGTAATCTGCTGTTTTTGGATGTAATGTCCTATAAATATCAATTAAATCTGTCTGGTCTGTTGTGTCATTTAAAGCTTGTGTTTCCTTACTTATTGTCATTTTGGATGATCTGTCCCTTGGTGTAAGTGTTAAAATCCCCCACTATTATTTTGTTACTGTTGATTTCCTCTTTTACAGCTGTTAGCAGTTGCCTTATGTATTGAGGTGCTCCTATGTTGGGTGCATATATATTTATAATTGTTATATCTTCTTCTTGGATTGATCCCTTGATCATTATGTAGTGTCCTTCCTTGTCTCTTGTAACATTCTTTATTTTAAAGTCTACTTTATCAGATATGAGTATAGCTTCTCCAGCTTTCTTTTGATTTCCATTTGCATGGAATATCTTTTTCCATCCCCTCAGTTTCAGTCTGTGTGTGTTCCTAGGTCTGAAGTAGGTCTCTTGTAGGCAGCATATGTATGGGTCTTATTTTTGTATCCATTCAGCAAGCCTGTATCTTTTGGTTGGAGCATTTAATCCTTTCACATTTAAGGTAATTATCGATATGTATGTTCCTGTGACCATTTTCTTAATTGTTTTGGGTTTGTTTTTGTAGGTCCTTTTCTTCTCTTGTGTTTCCCACTTAGAGAAGTTCCTTTATCATTTGTTGTAAAGCTGGTTTGGTGGTGCCGAATTCTCTTAGCTTTTGCTTGTCTGTAAAGCTTTTGATTTCTCCATTGAATCTGAATGAGATCCTTGCTGGGTAGAGTAATCTTGGTTGTAGGTTCTTCCCTTTCATCACTTTAAGTATATCGTGCCACTCCCTTCTGGCTTGTAGAGTTTCTGCTGAGAAATCAGTGTTAACCTTATGGGAGTTCCCTTGTATGTTATTTGTCGTTTTTCCCTTGCTGCTTTCAATAATTTTTCCTTGTCTTTAATTTTTGCCAATTTGATTACTATGTGTCTTGGCATGTTTCTCCTTGGGTTTATTGTGTATGGGACTCACTGTGCTTCCTGGACTTGGGTGGCTATTTCCTTTCCCATGTTAGGGAAGTTTTCGACTATAATGTCTTCAAATATTTTCTCTGGTCCTTTCTCTCTCTCTTCTTCTTCTGGGACCCCTATAATTAGAATGTTGTTGCATTTAATGTTGTCCCAGAGTTCTCTTAGGCTCTCCTCATTTCTTTTCATTCTTTTTTCTTTATTCTGTTCCACAGCAGTGAATTCCACCTTTCTGTCTTCCAGGTCACTTATCCGTTCTTCTGCCTCAGTTATTCTGCTATTGATTCCTTCTAGTGTAGTTTTCATTTCAGTTATTGTATTGTTCATCTCTGTTTGTTTGTTCTTTAATTCTTCTAGGTCTTTGTCAAACATTTCTTGCATCTTCTCGATCTTTGCCTCCATTGTTTTTACGAGGTCCTGGATCATCTTCAGTATCATTATTCTGAATTCTTTTTCTGGAAGGTTGCCTATCTCCACTTCATTTAGTTGTTTTTCTGGGGTTTTATCTTGTTCCTTCATCTGGTACATAGCCCTCTGCCTTTTCATCTTGTCTCTCTTTCTGTGAATGTGGTTTTTGTTCCACAGGCTGCAGGGTTGTAGTTCTTCTTGCTTCTGCCGTCTGCCCTCTGGTGGATGAGGCTATCTAAGACGCTTGTGTAAGTTTCCTGATGGGAGGGACTGGTGGTGGGTAGAGCTGACTGTTGCTCTGGTGGGCAGAGCTCAGTAAAACTTTAATCCGCTTGACTGCTGATGGATGGGGCTGGGTTCCCTCCCTGTTGGTTGTTTGGCTGAGGCAACCCAACACTGGAGCCTACCTGGGCTCTTTGGTGGGGCTAATGGCGGACTCTGGAGGGCTCGCGCCAAGGAGTACTTCCCAGAACTTCTGCCACCAGTGTCCCTGTCCCCACGGTGAGCCACAGCCCCCACCCCACCCCCCCGCCTCGGCAGGAGACCCTCCATCAGTAGCAGGTAGGTCTGGTTCAGTCTCCCATGGGGTCACTGCTCCTTCCCCTGGGTCCCGATGCGCACACTACTTTGTGTGTGCCCTCCAAGAGTGGAGTCTCTGTTTCCCCCAGTCCTGTAGAAGTCCTGCAATCAGTTCCCACTAGGCTTCACAGTCTGATTCTCTAGGAATCTAGTAAAATCAAATCCCATAACTGCGATTGCGCCGCTCCTACCATCTCACTGTGGCTTCCCCTTTGTCTTTGGATATGGGGTATCTTTTTTGGTGAGTTCCAGTGTCTTCCTGTTGATGATTGTCCAGCAGCTAGTTGTGATTCTGGTGTTCTCGCAAGAGGGAGTGAGAGCGCGTCCTTCTACTCCGCCATCTTGGTTCCTCTCCCAGATGATTCCTTAGTACACTAAAGTGGCTGAAATTAACTCGAGATCTTAAACTTTCAGATCAAAAGTTTCTCTAGTCCTTCCCTAGAATGAATTAACTTTTATGATTTGTCAACTCAGTTTAATGAAATAATTTTTCTTCCCCTCTCTTCCTCTCTCTAGGTGAAGCAGCATATGGCGAATTTAACCTCATGTGCGAAGTTTCTTAGGAAGTTTCATGCAGACTTAAAGTGCTTAATATTTCTTTATGGAAAGTTTCCCAGAATATTAGACAGTTTTCTTTCCTTGCTTGCATGTTTACAGAATTGAGATGGATTGTTACTGCATTTCTTGGAAGATGAGATTGCTCGATATGTTTATATATATTTTTGTATTTTGAAGCCATTTTCATAGAGACATGTCATTCATTATTATCAAAGAAGTTTTGTTCCATCAATTCCAAATAGTTTGCCAATGGTGCTTCTTAAAGAGGAGTGGGTACCAGTTTTAGATTGCCCATTGGCAGTTGAAAGTACTCAGGTACATGTTTTTAATTACTGAAAACCACTGTGCTGGGGAGAGGTGTCATGCCTCCACAGCTGCTGCCTTAGCCTGTGTTAAGGGCTTGGCTACTGTTACAGTGCACCTGAATAAATCTTGCCGAGACAAACAAACAGTGATGAAACACAAATGGAGCATCCCACTCATGGTCCATTTATGTCTGACAGTCCTGGGTGTTGTTGATCCAACACAGGGCAAGACTATTTCTTATAAAGAACTTTAAAAAAAGCTTTTGAAGTCTAAAGTGATAATTATCTAGAACAAAGGAAGTTCATAAAACTTCCTGAATTTGATTTAATCAAGGAAGTTCATAAAATTTTCTGAATTTGATTTCCCCAGCTAGGTGGACACTGTATAATCAGTTTCCTCCACTCAAAATACATAGACACAAGCACACTTTTTTTTTTTTTTTACCCCAAAATGGGATTGCGAAGAAAGAAGAGAAAGGAGGGGATTTTGTGTGTAATTTGTTTCTGGTGTTCTTTTCTAAGTTAAGTTAATGCAGATATGGACCAGTTCAAACCAGGGCCCAAATCCATCTCCCAGCCACTCTCTCTAGCTTTTTTTCTAATGCTACTCTCAACAATGAACTAAGCCTTCCTCAACTGCTTCAGGTCTCTAAATGGCTTCTAATGCTGTTACTACCTAAATCATGTCATCAGAGGGAAAACAACGTGACTTTTAGAAAAGAAATCACATTTCTTCAGAAGGGAAAAAACTGGTTGCTTTTATTACCTATATACATGATTTCAGAAGACTGTATGAGATCCTTCATAAAGAGGTGTGTCAGGAGTCAAGCAACTGAATCCTTAAATGGCTAAGAGAGAGGAAGTTGAATATGAGTTTGAAGACTACAAAATGAACTTATCTGAAATCGAGCAAACAGCTTCTCTTTAAGAAAAATGATGTACCTTAAACTTGGTAGAGTAGGTTTCTTATTCAAGGCATTAATAATTAAAAGCATTATTTTCATGAAATATGTTGGATTTATTTTCTTACACAAAGATGTTAATACTTATTACATGTTTTTTCACTGTCCACTGTTGAAACCCTTTTGTGTTTTTATTTTATAATCAACTTCTGACTGCTTCAAAGCTGAAAATGAACAATTTGACTCTTTCCTATTGGTAAACAACTCATTGTGTCTTAAAATTTGGGGATTGGCCAGAATGCAGCCTTTGTCAAGGATCTTCCCTCAGGGCCTTGGGTGCCAAGGTACCTTGTGATAGAATTAGGTTGAGAGTGTGTATCTGTATTTCTCCCTTTACCCAGTTATTGTGAGTTTTCTCTTCATCATTTGGTACCATGTAAAAACATTTGTATTCAGGTAAGATCCAATTATCACAGTACAGTGAACCACTTTTTCACGGAAGGTGCTGCAGATTCCTTTATAATTGAATGTGCAGGTTGTCCCCATTATGTTATGATTGACCACCAGAGGGCACTGTGGACCACTTTTTGTGCAGATGCCGGTTCTTGTACAGTAAGAACAAGAACTTATATGCAGGGATACGTTCCAAGACCACCCCTGCCCCCGCCCACCCCCACCGTGGATGTCTACGACCCAGGATGGTACCAAACCTATATATACTATGTTTTTTCCTATACATACATATGATAAAGTTTAATATATAAATTAGGCACAGTAAGAGACTATCCGAATTGCCAGCATCACTACTCTTGTGGTTTGGGACCGTTATTAAGTAAAATAAAGGTAACTTGAACACAAGCACTGTGATGCCAAGACAGTTGATCTGATAACCCCATTTTCTACTAACTGACGGGTAGTATTGTTATATACAGTGTGGATTCTCTGGATAAAGGGCTGATTCGTGGTGTAAGATTTCATCACGTGACTCAAAACAGCACACACAATTTAAAACTTACGAATTGTTTATTTCTGGGATTTTTCATTTAATATTTTAGGGCTGAAGTTGACCACTGGTAACTGAAACCGCCAAAAGCAAAACTGGATAAGAGGGGACTACGGTATAGCAGAGCTAATCAAGCCCACCATGGGTTGGGATGGGGGAGATGGCCTTGATGAGATGACCCTGGAGTAAAGGCAGCCTAGCAGGGCAAGAGGAGAAGCCGAGGCCTGGTCTCATGCTGCTGCCGATTGGCTTTCATGGATCTATTCCTCCCTGTCAAGTGCTTATGACCTGCTGCAGAACTGGGGCAGGGTCCTGACCCGAACCAGATAGGGGATGAGTGTCTTGGTTGGCGACTAGCTTTGGCCCAGAGAGCAAGGCAGGCCCTGATCAAGAAAAGAGAAAATCAGAAGTAGGAAGAGGGAGCAGCCAAGGAACCCCGAGCCACTGAGTCCAGGGGGCTGTGCTTGGTGGATGTTATCTTGGCCTTGGATCTCTGCTCAGCTGGTCAAGGCCATTTATTTATTTAAAATTTTATTTTATTTTATTTTATTTATTTTTGGCTGCGTTGGGTCTTTGTTGCTGCACGTGGGCTTTCTCTAGCTGCGGTGAGCGGCAGCTACTCTTTGTTGCTGTTTGCAGTCTTCTCATTGCGGTGGCTTCTCTTGTTGCAGAGCATGGGATGTAGACGCATGGGCTTCAGTAGTTGTGGCACGTGGGCTTCAGTAGTTGTGGCACGTGGGCTCAGTAGTTGTAGCACGTGGGCTTCAGTAGTTGTGGCTCGTGGGCTCTAGAGCGCAGGCTCAGTAGTTGTGGCGCACAGACTTAGTTGCTCCGCAGCATGTGGGATCTTCCCAGACCAGGGCTCGAACCCATGTCCCCTGCAGTGGCAGGCAGATTCTTAACCACTGCACCACCAGGGAAGTCTTCAAGGCCATTTATCTTTACCAGGCTGTGGCCAATAGTCATGGTTCGTTCTGTCTTTTAGTCCAGGTTCAAATTCCTTTCCAGTATGAGGTGGAGTGGGGAAAAGTCCTTTATGACATGAGGCAGGGCTCCATGAGCCAATGCATACATACTCTGATTGGAGGTTGTTCATGTCATGTTTCCCTTAGTAATATTCAGACTGAAGATCACAAAGTCGTTGAAGAGCAGACTCTACTTTCCTGTGGTGGGGCGTTTTCAGTTTTAGTACTGAAAAAAATAACGTTCTACTTTGTGTAAAACTGGTAGGTCAATATTTTTAGGGAAATTCCAAACTGTCACTTCAAAACAAGGTGCTCTATATATTTTCATCTGAGAAGACAATGATAACCTTTTTGGAATTAAGGGAGTAACCAGTAAAACTGTATCTTTTCCTTAGTTTTCTTACCTTACTATTTATTTATTTGTTTGCTTGTTTATTTATTAAAAGGAAACTTCTGAACCAATTGGTCCTTCATCCTTTTAGTTTTACCCCATTCTTTAATTAGTTTTATTTATTTATTTGTTTGTTTGTTTCTTTGTTTGTTTATGGCTGTGCTGGGTCGTTGTTTCTATGCGAGGGCTTTCTCCAGTTGCGGCAAGCGGGGGCCACTCTTCATCGCGGTGCACGGGCCTCTCACTATTGTGGCCTCTCTTGTTGTGGAGCACAGGCTCCAGGCACGGAGGCTCAGTAGTTGTGGCTCACGGGCCTAGTTGCTCCGCGGCATGTGGGATCTTCCCAGACCAGGGCTGGAACCTGTGTCCCCTGCATCGGCAGGCAGATTCTCAACCACTGCGCCACCAGGGAAGTCCCCTTACTATTTATTGTAAGATATATATTTTTGTGTGGAAGTTACACAAAATAAAAGTTTAAAAATGGATAATTTCACCAGCCAGCATGACAGCTAATATTTTGATGTGTTTTCTTAGAAGACACATCTTTGCTTCCATGAAATGTTTAAATATAATTAAGATCATGCTAAAGTTGATTGTGTATCACGCTTCCTTCACTTAATCATAAGCTTATGTTACTAGAAACCATGCACAAAGATGGCTTAGAATGGCTGCAAATATTTCACCAAGTTGATCTACTTTGGCTACCAAATAATGGTCTATGTTAGCACTCTGTTGCTAGTGACAGAAACCCTAGTCAAAGCAGTTTAAGCAAAAAGAAGAGTTCATTGATCTTACATTATTCCTTCAGAACTCGCTCTTCATCTCCTTGCTCCTCTTTCCACTGTGCTGGTTTTAACTACAGTCAGCAATCTTAGAGCAAAGAGGATGCATCTTTCCCAGCCAGGGGAGCCCTTCCTGAATAATCCCTGTGTCTGGGAATGGGGTTCCCTCATTGACCGAGACTCCATCCTATGTCTTCCCCTGCAGTTAGGGATTCAGCTCAGCACTCGTCAGAACCATGGGGACTGGGAGAATTTTGAAGTGGAGCTCCTGAAAGGAAAGAAGAAGTTATGGTCAGAGGTCAGCAGCCAACTGTGGAAGAGCCGGGGAAACTGTACTTTGACATGACAGTCGCTAGAGGTCCCTGTGGAACTGCATTGAACTGCCCAGGGAGGGTCGGCCCAGAGCAGAAAAATCCTCCCAAAACCTCCCGTTGTGGAGCCAGACCAGCTGCACCGCTGGAATTCCGGGCCCCCCTTTGTCTTTTAACCATCCTGCATTCCCCTTAAGCTGGTGACTGTCCTAAGGGACTGTAAAGGTCTAATGTGGGGACCCACCTGTCCCTCTCCAGCAGTCCCTAGAGGTGGACCCCCTTCAGGCTAGTTTCTGGGGCAAGAAAACACAGACCTATTTTTGGAGGGGGGGTTCCCCAAGGGCCAGGCTGGGCTTAGAGAGGATTTCCCAGCCAGCCAGCTGCCTCTGTCCCCTGCAAACTCAGTCAGTCCTTCCCCTTTGCAAGTGACAGAAGTGCGATCTGCATGGAGTCAGAGCGTCTCAGGCATAATCAGGGCAGAGTCCTGCAAAGCAACAGCCAGAACCTCGTATGGAAGCCTGGTCACCGGGCCTGCTCCTGGGTCAGTGTGGGTGACCAGCCAGGAGTGGCAGGATCACAGCCCCCAGGACACACCCTGTGCCTCACCCTGGTCGGGGGTGGGGTGGATGGGGAGATAACAGCTGGCAGGGCTGAAAGGGAAGGGGGCACTGGAGAGGCAGGAAGAGCGAAACCTAAACGTAAGTTCTGGATAGAAGACAACTTGGGAGGGGCATCTAGTCCAGCTCTTTCATCCCTTTTTTTTTTTTTTTTGAATGTTTGAATTTTATTTTTTAATTTTCTTTCAGGTTTCTGTCATCTATATTTTATTTTTAAAATTTTTATTGGAGTATAGTTGATTTACAACGTTGTGTTAGTTTCAGGTGTACAGTAAAGTGAATCTGTTATACATATACATATAGCCACTCTTCTTTTAGATTCTTTTCTCATATAGACCTTTACAGAATATTGAGTAGAGTTCCCTGCGCTATACAGGAGGTTCTTATTAGTTATCTATTTTATGTATATCTTTTTTAGGAGAAAAGTGTTTTACTTTTTTCATGTTTCAATTACAAATACAAATCAAGACCACTTTTTATGTAACAAATGTTTACTGAGCCTCAGGAATGTGCAAGGCACTGTACCAGGTCTTGTGGGATTAGGTAGCCCTCCAAGAGTTGCTTTTCTGACAAAGGAACCCAAATATCTCTATTTCTCAGGATGTTTTTCAGTCTCAAGTAATGGAAAATCCACCTAAAAATTCAGCCCCTTCGCTTATGGCTGAAGACACCAAGACCCAGAAAGGGAAAGCGATTTGGTCAAGGTCACACAGCAAGTTAAGGACAAAGCTGGGAGCAGATCCCAGGTCTGTGGATTCCAATAGCAGCAGCTTTCTGTGGCACCACACTGAGAGAAGACCGTTGAGTAGAGTCAGAAGTGAGTCTAATCCACGTCAGAGGCAAAGAAGTTGAGAAAATCCACTGCTTCTAATGTAGTTATAAAACGGGCTCTTGGATGTCCTGGTGTCCCATAGTTTGAAGCTTGCTCATTTCAGAAGATGATTTTGTGTTTTCTCAGATGCCCAGGAGTGGACTTTTTTTTTTAATTTAATTTTTATTTTATATTGGGGTATAGTTGATTTACAATGTTGTATTAGTTTCAGGTGTACAGCAGAGTGATTCAGTTATACATATACATATATCCATTCTCTTTCAGATAGTTTTCCTGTACAGGTTATTACAGAATATTGAGTAATGTTCCCTGTGCTATGCAGTAGGTCCTTGTTGATTATCTATTTTATATACAGTAGTGTGTATGTGTTAATCCCAAACTCCTAATTTATCCCTCCTCCCCACCTTTCCCCTTTGGTAACCATAAGTTTGTTTTCGAAGTCTGTGAGTCTGTTTCTGTTTTGTAAATAAGTTCATTTGTATCATCTTTTTCGATTCCACATATAAGTGATGTCATATATTTGTCTTTGTCTGACTTACTTCACTTAGTATGATAATCTCTAGGTCCATCCTTGTTGTTGCAAATGGCATTATTTCATTCTTTTTATGGCTGAGTAATATTCTATTGTATATATGTACCACATCTTCTTTATCCATTCATCTGCTGATGGATGTTTAGATTGCTTCCAGGAGTGGATTTGATAAGACTTCTGAAGCTAAACTCATCACCTCCACCAGCCCAGGAACTGGAATCACGTGTTCATAACAGACATGAGGCAGGTGCCCTAAGTTCTGATCTGGTGCTCAAGAGCTGCAGGATCCAAAAGAGGGAGCACACAGGGCCTTGCTCTGGGAGGTGAGGCCTCCCCTGCCAGCCGGAGGGCTTGCCTAACTCATCCCTCATCTGGTCCTCTCCGTCTCCCACCCTCTCCACAGAGGCTGGGACCCACCCCCCCCATTCCTAGAAAGATTTTGCCCCCAGCATCTTCCCCAAACATTTAACAGCCCTCTGGGGTCCTTTCCCCAGGCAATGATGGAGACTCTCACCTCCTCTGAATGACGTAAAAGGTAATAACTCTTCCCAAAACCTATACCAGGGACATAACAAGTATCATTGTATTCATTCCTCCAACAGTCCAATGAGGAGGGTCCTGTTAGCCAATTTGGAACAAGGAGTTTCAAACATTATTAATGTAGTCAACAGCCAGGGAGTTAGTAAATGATAGGGCTTGAATTTGAACCTGGGCCTGGATGTTTTAAAGCCCATGCTCTTCCACTGCCACAGACCAGCACCCAGAAAAGCTGAGTTCTGTTTTTTTAGCTGATTCACAAAGCTTATTTGGCCACTACCAGCTTTGTGACCTTGGGCAAATTACTTAATCTTTCTGAATCTCAGTTTCCTTAACTATAAGGTGGAAACTGTATACCAGTATTGACTACCTTATTGAGTCACTGTGAAGATTAAATATGACAATTTATGTGAAAGTGACACACAAATGTAAGGTACCCCAAAGCAGAAAAGGTTCTTTTTCCAATGGAAGGTCTTTGACCATCAACAGTGATATTTAGTAGGTTATAATTCATCTCAACCCTTGATAGTACCTCTTTAATTTTACCCACACCCCAGCTTATTTTTACCATCTCTTGTCATTTTTTAAAATCTTTTATATCCTTGTGCAGTCTTTTCATTTATGCTTTTCTTGTGTTTGGATATTAGGCATGCTTTTCCTCCTTAATGTCTCCTTAAAGAAAATTTTGTGACTTAATTTTCTTAAGGGCAAATAACCTTTTGAAGGGAAGGGCCCCTTAGGTAAAACTCCCACAAAGTAGACCCAGGCACGATTGTGAAATTTACAAGTATGTCTTCAATGGCTCTGCATTTTCAGCATCTGTAATATTCAAGGCCACTTCAGTTGCAAGGTACAGAACCAAAGTCAAATAGCTTAAGAAAAAAGTTATCGGCTTATGAAATGGAAGAGCCCGTGGGCAGGCCTTTAGGTATGGCATCATCCAGGCTCTCAATGGATGCAGTCAGTTGTCAACCTGTCTTTACACATTTCTTGCTCTGCTCTCCTCTGGGTTGGATTCATTACTGGGCAAGCTTCCTCCATCTGGTGAGAAAGATGGATACCAGACACCCCTGATCCTCACAGAGAAAGAAGGAAGAAGCATCTTTTCCAATAGCACCTCTGTGGGAGACAAAATCAGACAGCCTCCAAGATTACACACTTTGGTGTATATGCCTTGTATATCTCCTTGATTATGGGAAGGACCTGTGAATATGATGAGATATCACTCCTGTCATTATATTATTTTATCCTGGGTGGACCTGACCCAATCAGGTGAGCCCTTTATTTTTTATTTATTTTTTTGTATATTTTTAAATTGGGGTTTAGTTGTTTTACCATGTTGTGTTAGTTTCTACTGTACAGTGAAGTGAATCAGTTATATGTATGTATATATATATATATATCCCTCTTTTTTGGGTTTCCTTCCCATTTAGGTCACCACAGAGCACTGAGTAGAGTTCCCTGTGCTATACAGCAGGTTCTCATTAGTTACCTGTTTTATACATATTGGTGTACAGGTGAGCCCTTTAAAAGCAGAGTTTTGTCAAGCTGATTGCAGAGGAAGTCAGAGAGATGTGCTCTGGTTGGCCTAGGAGAAAGCAAACATCCATGCTGTGAACTGCCTATGGGGGCCACATAGTGAGGAAATGCAGGTGCTCTCTAGGATCAGAGACAGTCCCTGGCCAATTGTTAGCAGGAAAATAGAGACCTAGTCCTATATTTGTAAAGAAATAGATTTTGTCAACAACCAGTGACCTTGGAAGAAGACCCTGAGCCTCAGATGAGAACTGTAGCCCCAGCCAACACCTTAATTTCATCTTCATAAGCAACTGAGAAGAGAACCCAGTCATGCTGTGCCTGGACTTCTGACCTACATTACTGTGAGATAAATTTGTGTTGTTTTAAGTTACTACATTTGTGATACTCTGTCATGCAGCAATAGAAAGCTAACACAACTTCTGAAAATTCTAGTGTATGAATTAGGATCTTTTGGTTGCAAGCAACACAAAGCAACTCTGGCTGACCTAAGCAAAAAAATTTACCTGTACATCGTTCATAGAGCCACAGAACATGAACAGCTCTTGGGATGGGTCCAAGCAGGAGAACTGAACAGGGGATGTTTCCAGGTCTTTTTTCACTCTCTCGAGATTCAAATTTCAGGGAGAAAGAAGCTGACTGGCTTTACATGACAGCCTCATCAAGATGGTAACCAAGGGTGAATAGTTGGTTCTTTAAAGCAAAACTGGTGGAGTGAAATCAACAATATGGCTGAGTAAGACATCCCTCGTTTATGTTCCACTCTAAACAGCAACAATTTGACTTCCATCCATAGACTGAAGTGCCTTTGTGGCAGCTGTGGGACCCAGCACCTTACACCAAAGGATCCAGGAGCTGTCTTGCCCACACGTGTGTTGGGTAATAGGCATACAGACCCTTGTCCTGGCTGTGAACCCTACAGTGACCCATGAACTGGCTCCAGCCCCTCTCAGCCATGGTCTGGGAGACCCTGGAAAACACTCTCTCAGACAATCACCCATAGGCAAGAGACCCTTTGTGGAAGTCCAGGTTCCAGAGGAGAAGTTCCAGCACTCTGTTGGAACAACAACAACAAAAATACAAGTTTAGATGAATTGGAGTGGGTAAGAGGAACAGGTTTAATTTACTTGCATCATCCCTCCCCTGAGGTGGCATAGCTAAGGGATAAGTGATATCTTCTCAGCCCTGTGATTTCTCCTATAGGGCAAAGTGAGAGCATGTGAATTAGCAGCTGGCTCAGAGTACTAAATCATGATCTACATGACTAGGGAGTAGGAAGAAACTGGGACAGTGGCAGATAGGACTCTTGGGGGGCATTAAAGGGCTGCAGATCCTACTAAGTGCATTGTGGGCTCTATCAAGAAGCCAGTCCATGAACCACTGGGGATGTCTTGCCTGCAGATCCTCCCAACTGGCCCATGTACATCCCAGTGCTCTATGCACCTCACCCACACACCTGGCTCCCTCTGTGCACTCCTGATGGTGGTCGTAAGAGCAAGCAAGCTAGAGAGCATGCACAGAAAGTCGACTTGAATCTGAAGGCCACAGAAAGACCAGAAATTTAATCTTTAGTGCCACCCTTGGGAAAGCAAAAGGGAAGCTGTTGGCACTTGGCCTGGTGTGTCGTAAGATTAAGAAAAAGCATACAAGTTTATGAATTCTGCCACGAGAGGAAGCAAGGAGCAAGGAACAGGCATATCCACGGAAGGTCTGAGAAAGCCTCAGCATCCCTATCAGTGCTGATGGAAGATATTTCTCTCCCAAAGGTAGTTAGTAAAGACTGGAGGAGGTGACTGCTACTTCAAATGTGAAGAGAGCAACACAAAACTTCAAGGAACATGAAAAATCAAGGAAAAACATGACATCACCAAAGGATTACAGTAATCTTCCAGTGTGGATCCTAAAGACATGGAGATTGTGAGTTAAGTTTTTCTTATAGCTCTCATTGAGCTATAAAAAAACACAGAAAGGCAATTCAACAAAATCAGGAAAACCATACATGAACAAAATGAGAAGTATAACAAAGAGATAGAAATAATTTTTATAAATTATTTATAAATTTTATATTATTTATTATTTATAAATTTAATAAAATTCTGGAGCTGAAAAATACAATGAATGAAAAATGTAATAGAAAACATCAACAGCAGAATGAGTCAAGCAGAGAAAAGAATCTGTGTGTTAGAAGAGAGGAAGTTTGAAATTATGCAGTAGGAGGAGGAGAAAGGAAAATGAATGAAAAAATAGTGAAGAAAGTCTATGTGATCTATGGGATACCATTAAAAGAAACAATTTGCAAATTATTGGAGTCACAGAAGGAGAAGAGAGGGAGAAGGGGGCAGAAAGATTATTTAAAGAAATAATGGCTGAGAGCTTTCCAGATCTGGAGAGAGAATTGAAAAATCCAAGTTTATGAAGCTCATAGGTCATCAAACTCAAAGAGATATTCTCCAAAACATATTAAAATAAAACTGTAAAAATTCAAGGACAAAAAGAGAATCTCAAAAGCAGCAAGATAAAAGAAGCTTGTAACTTACAAGGGAACCCCATAAGGCTGTCAGTAGATTTCTCAGCAGAAATTTTACAGGCAGGGGGAGAGTGGGATGATACATTCTTCAGGATAGATCACATGATAGGTCACAAAACAGGTCTTAGCAACTGTAAGAAGGTCAAAATTATACCAAGTATCTTTTCTGATGACAACAGTATGAAAGTAGAAATTAACAACAGGAGGAAAACTGGAAAATTCACAAAATGTGTAAACTAAACAACACACTTCTGATCACACAATGGGTCAAAGAAGAAATTTTTAAAATATATCTTGGGGCCTCCCTGGTGGCGCAAGTGGTTGAGAGTCCGCCTGCCGATGCAGGGGATACGGGTTCGTGCCCCGGTCTGGGAGGATCCCATATGCCGCGGAGCGGCTGGGCCCGTGAGCCATGGCCGCTGAGCCTGCGCGTCCGGAGCCTGCGCGTCCGGAGCCTGTGCTCCGCAACGGGGGAGGCCACAGCACTGAGAGGCCCGCATACCGCAAAAAAAATAAATAAATAAAAAATAAAAAATAAAATAAAATAAAATATATCTTGAAGCAAACAAAAATGGAAACACAATATAACAAAAGTTATGGGTTGCAGCAAAAGCAGTTCTAAGAAGGAAGTTTAGGAATTCCCTGGCAGTCCAGTGGTTAGGACTCAGAGCTTTCACTGCCATGGCCCAGGTTCAATCCCTGGTTGGGGAACTAAGATCCTGCAAGCCACGAGGCACAGAAAAAAAAAGAAAAAAAAAAGGGAAGTTTATAGTGATAAATACATATATTAAAAAATAAGAAAGGGGCTTCCCCAGTGGCGCAGTGGTTGAGAGTCCGCCTGCCGATGCAGGGGACACGGGTTCATGCCCTGGTCCGGGAAGATCCCACATGCTGCGGAGTGGCTGGGCCCGTGAGCCATGGCCGCTGAGCCTGCGTGTCTGGAGCCTGTGCTCCGCAACGGGAGAGGCCACAGCAGTGAGAGGCCTGCGTACCGCAAAAAAAAGAAAAAAAAAAAAGAAAAAATTCAAATAAACAACCAAGCTTTACATCTCAAGGAACCAGAAAAAAAGAAGCCAAAGTTATCAGAAGGAAGAAAACCACAAAGAGCAGAGCAGAAATAAATGAAATAGAGACAGAAAAACAATAGAAAAGATCAATGAAAATAAGAGCTGTTTAAAAAAAAAATTGGAACAAAATCAAGAACCTGGAAATAAACTCTCTCTTTCTCTCTCTCTCTCTCTCTCTCTCTCTCTCTCTCTATCTATCTCTCTCTCTATCTATCTATCTATATATATACAGTCAACTAATATTTAAGAGTGCCAAGAATACTCAATGAGAAAGAATAGTTTCTTCAACAAATAGTGTTGGGAAAACTGGATAACCAGATGCAAAGGAATGAAATTGAACCCCTCTTACACCACTCACTAAAATTAACTTGAAATGGATTAAAGGCTTAAGTAGAAGACCTGAAACCATAATACTTCTAGAAGAAAAACATAGGGAAAAATCTACTTGACATTGGTATTGGCAACAATTTTTTGGATATGACACCAAAAGCCCAAGCAACAAAAGCAAAATTAAGAGATTGGACCACATCAATCTAAAAAGCTTCTACACAGCAAAAGAAACAATCAAGAAAATGAAAAGGCAACCTATGGAATGAGAGAAAATATTTGCAAATCATATGTCTGAAAAGGCATTAATATCCAGAATATATAAGGAACTCATAAAATTCAACAGTAAAAAACCCAAAGAACCTGATTTCAAAATGGGGAAAGGAACTAAATAAATTTTTTCCAAAGAAGACGTACAAATGACCAACAGGTACAGGAAAAGATGCTCAATATCACTAATCGTCAGGGAAATGCAAATCAAAACCACAATAGATATCACCTCACACATGTTAGAATGGCTATTATCAAAAGGACAAGAGATAACAAGTGTTGGCAAAGATGTGGAGAAAAGGGAACCCTTGTGCACTGTTGGTGGGAATGTAAACTGGTGTAGCCACTATGGAAAACAGTATGGAGGTCCCTCAAAGAATTAAAAATAGAACTACCATCTGATCCAGCAATCACACTTCTAGTTATATATCTGAAAGAAATGAAATCAGGATCTTGAAGAAATATCTACAGTCCCACGTTCATTGCAGCATTATTCACAACAGCCAAGACAGAAAAGACTTAAGTGTCTGCCAACAGGTGAATGGATAAAGAAGATGTGGTATATATACACAATGGAATATTATTCAACCATGAGAAACAAGGACATTCTGCCATTTGTTAAAACATGGATGGAACTTGAGGGCATTAGGCTAAGTGAAATAAGTCACCCAGAGAAAGACAAATGTTATTTGATATCACTTACATATGGTATCTAAAAAAGCTGAACTTATAGAAACAGAGAGCAGAATGGTGGTTACCAGGGGCTTGGGGGTGGGAGGGAGAAATAGAGAGATTTTGGTCAAAGGTTACAAACTTACCGTTATGAGGTAAATAAGTTTTGGGTACAGCATGGTGAGGAGGCAAAGATAAGGTCCCACGTAGGTGTTTGGGTGGGGTCCTGCAGGGATTGGCAGCCATTTCTGCTCCAACGGAGACCCCTCAGGAAACAAGTGCTGGCCTCCAGCTTCTTGTCAGTCCAAGACCAGTCAGCTGAAGAAGGGGTGGGTGGGGCTTGGGTGAGCACACTGGGTCCTCAAGGCATGGGGAAGTGCTCCTCACTCCAGAGAAACCTTGGGAGTGACTGCCTCTGGAAACCCCAAGGACAGAATCCAATCCCCCTTTTGTGCTTCTTTCTCTGGTGATCAGGAACCTGGGCACTGCTCCATTCACCAGTTTCTGGATTCCTCTTGTTGTGTTCTTCTCAATAGTTGAGGCAGCCTCCTACTCAGTATTGGCCTTCCTGCCATCCTGGATGTTACCATTCACTCACCCATCAAAAATGTACTGAAAACTAGAGATTCAATCATGAGGAATAGCCAGATCTTTCTCACAAGCAAATCACAGCTGCTGGTCATTATGTCCTACCTGGACTTTCTCTCAGCTCCTGACCCTGTCTGTGTCCTCCTCTAGGTCCCAGCCCCATCCCACTGCACTCACCAGAGCAAGGCTGGAAGTAGTGGACAGCTATTGTTTTACACATGCTCAGAATCCTTTCCCTTTCTTTCTTCTATGACAGATGATTCTGGTAGGGCTGTTAATCATAGTGTCCTATGTCCAATCTTGTCTTGTCTCCCTGGAAACAATGGTTGATCCAAGAGGTGAGCATAAGACCCAAGCTGGGCCAATTAGATCATTTCCTGAGATTTTTTTTAATTTATTATTTTTATTTTGAATTTTCTTTTATTTTTTTATACAGCAGGTTCTTATTAGTCATCCATTTTATATACATCAGTGTATACATGTCAATCCCAATCTCCCAATTCATCACACCACCCCCACCACCCCCTGCCGCTTTCCCCCCTTGGTGTCCATACGTTTGTTCTCTACATCTGTGTCTCAATTTCTGCCCTGCAAACCAGTTCATCTCTACCATTTTTCTAGGTTCTACATATATGCGTTAATGCAATATTTGTTTTTCTCTTTCTGACTTACTTCACTCTGTATGACAGTCTCTAGATTCATCCACGTCTCTACAAATGACCCAATTTCATTCCTTTTTATGGCTGAGTAATATTCCATTGTATATATGTACCACATCTTCTTTATCCATTCCTCTGTCAATGGGCATTTAGGTTGCTTCCATGACCTGGCTACTGTAAATAGTGCTGCAATGAACATTGGGGTGCATGTGTCTTTTTGAATTATGGTTTTTCTCTGAGTATATGCCTAGTAGTGGGATTGCTGGGTCATATGTATGGTAATTCTATTTTTAGCTTTTTAAGGAACCTCCATACTGTTCTCCCTAGTGGCTGTATCAATTTACATTCCCACCAACAGTGCAAGAGGGTTCCTTTTTCTCCACACCCTCTCTAGCATTTGTTGTTTGTAGATTTTCTGATGATGCCCATCCTAACTGGTGTGAGGTGATACCTCATTGTAGTTTTGATTTGCATTTCTCTAATAACTAGTGATGTTGAGCAGCTTTTCATGTGCTTCTTGGCCATCTGTATGTCCTCTTTGGAGAAATGTCTACTTAGGCCTTCTGCCCATTTTTGGATTGGGTTGTTCATTTTTTTAATACTGAGCTGCATGTGTTGTTTATATATTTTGGAGATTAATCCTTTGTCCATTGATTCATTTGCAAATATTTTTTCCCATCTGAGGGTTGTCTTTTTGTCTTGTTCGTGGTTTTCCTTTGCTTTGCAAAAGCTTTGAAGTTTCATTAGGTCCCATTTGTTTAGTTTTGTTTTTACTTCCATTACTCTAGGAGGTGGATCAAAAAAGATCTTGCTGTGATTTATGTCAAAGAGTGTTCTTCCTATGTTTTCCTCTAAGAGTTTTATAGTGTCCAGTCTTACATTTAGGTCTCGAATCCATTTTGAGTTCATTTCTGTGTATGGTGTTAGGGAGTGTTCTAATTTCATTCTTTTACATGTAGCTGTCCAGTTATCCCAGCACCATTTACTGAAAAGACTGTTTTTTCTCCATTGTATGTCTTTGCCTCCTTTGTCATAGATTAGTTGACCATAGGTGCATTGGTTTATCTCTGGGCTTTCTATCTTGTTCCATTGATCTATATTTCTGTTTTTGTGCCAGTACCATATTGTCTTGATTACTGTAGCTTTGTAGTATAGTCTGAAGTCAGGGAGTCTGATTCCTCCAGCTCCGTTTTATTCCCTCAAGACTGCTTTGTGGCTCCATACAAATTTTAAGATGATTTGTTCGAGTTCTGTAAAAATTACCATTGGTAATTTGATAGGGATTGCATTGAATCTGTAGATTGCTTTGGGTAGTATAGTCATTTTCACAGTATTCATTCTTCCAATCCAAGAACATGGTATATCTCTCCATCTGCTGGTATCATCTTTAATTTCTTTCAACAGTGTCTGTGGTTTTCTGCATACAGGTCTTTTGTCTCCCTAGGTAGGTTTATTCCTAGCTATTTTATTCTTTTTGTTGCAGTGGTAAATGGGAGTATTTCCTTAATTTCCTTTTCAGATTTTTCATCATTAGTGTATAGGAATGCAAGAGATTTCTGTGCACTAATTTTGTATCCTGCAATGTTACCAAATTCATTGATTAGCTCTAGTAGTTTTCTGGTGGCATCTTTAGGATTCTCTATGTATAGTATCATGTCATGTGCAAACAGTGACAGTTTTACTTCTTCTTTTCCAATTTGTATTCCTTTTATTTCTTTTTCTTTTCTGATTGCCGTGGCTAGGACTTCCAAAACTATGTTGAATAATAGTGGCAAGAGTGGACATCCTTGTCTCATTCCTGGCCTTAGAGGAAATGCTTTCAGTTTTTCACCATTGAGAATGATGTTTGCTGTGGGTTTGTCGTATATGGCCTTTATTATGTTGAGGTAGTTTCCCTCTCTGCCCACTTTCTGGAGAGCTTTTATCATAAATGGGTGTTGAATTTTGTCAAAAGCTTTTTCTGCATCTATTGAGATGATCATATGGTTTTTATTCTTCAGTTTGTTAATATGGTGTATCACATTGATTGCTTTGTGTATATTGGAGAATCCTTGCATCCCTGGGATAAATCCCACTTGATCATGGTGTATGATCCTTTTAATGTGTTGTTGGATTCTGTTTGCTAGTATTTTGTTGAGGATTTTTGCATCTATATTCATCAGTGATATTGGTCTGTAATTTTCTTTTTTTGTAGTATCTTTGTCTGGTTTTGGTATCAGGGTGATGGTGGCCTCATAGAATGAGTTTGGGAGTGTTTTTTCCTCTGCAATTTTTTGGAAGAGTTTGAGAAGGATGGGTGTTAGCTCTTCTCTAAATGTTTGATAGAATTCACCTGTGAAGCCATCTGGTCCTGGACTTTTGTTTGTTGGACGATTCTTAATCACAGTTTCAATTTCATTACTTGTGATTAGTCTGTTCATACTTTCTATTTCTTCCTGGTTCAGTCTTGGAAGGTTATACCTTTCTAAGAATCTGTCCATTTCTTCCAGGTTGTCCAATTTATTGGCATAGAGTTGCTTGTATTAGTCTCTTAGGATGCTTTGTATTTCTGCAGTGTCTGTTGTAACTTCTCCTTTTTGAGGAAATGCCACACACATTTTCCACAGGGGCCTCGCCATTCCACATTCCCACCAGCAATGTACAAGAGTTCCAATTTCTTCACATCCTTACCAACACCTTGTGTTTTTAAATTTTAGCTGTCCTAGTGTGTGTGAAGTAATAGTTCACTGTAGTTTTGATTTGCATTTCCCTAATGACGAAAGATATTGCACAAGTTTTCACGTGCTTATTGGCCATTTGTATATCTCTTTGGAGAAATATCTATTCAGATCTTTGGCAGATTTTTCCTTTTTATTTTCTAGTTTAGTTGTAAGAGTTATTTATATATTCTGAATAGTATACCCTTATCAATATATGATATGGAAATATTTTTTCTATGGATTGTCTTTTCACTTTCTTGATAGTGTCCTTTATGCACAAAAGTTTTAAGTTTTGAGGAAGTCCAATTTACCTATTTTTTCTTTGATTGCCTGTGCTTTTTTGGTGTCCTGGCTATTTTTGTACATTAATTTTTTCATATAAACTTTGGACCCAGATTATCTTATTCTAAAACTTTTGTTGGCATTTGTAGAGGGATGGGTTGATTAATTTAGAGAGAGGGACTTTCTTGGTGGCCCAGTGGTTAAGAATCCACCTTCTGATGCAGGGGACATGAGTTCAATCCCTGGTCAGGAAACTAAGATACCATATGCCATGGGCAACTAAGCCCACGTGCCGCAACTACTGAGCCCACGTGCGACAACGAAAGTTCCCGCATGCTGCAACAAATATCCCACATGCCACAACTAAGACCCAACACAGCCAAATAAATAAATAAATAAAATAAAATTTTTTTTAAAGTTTAGAGAGAGTCATGGTCTTCTTAAAAGGGAGATTTTTCTCAAAGACCAGGATACACCTTTCCATTTACCCAAGTCCTTTCTGTATTCTTCAGTAACACTTTAAAGTTTGTTTCACATAGATCTTACACTTTCTATCAAGTTTATTTCTTGGTATTAATCTTTTCTTCTTATTGTAAATTAGTCTAATGTTTAGATGCTGACAACTAACAAAAGTGTTTGAAGTATTATGTGAGCTATACTATTTTCTATGGTCCAAATTCAGGCCCAGTTCAGATCTGCAACCTCAGATCTACTCCAACACTTTGCTTTATAGGTAAGGACGCTGAGGTCTAGAGATGCTGAGTGACTTACTCAAGGCTGCACAGCAGGTAGGTAGCAGAGATGGCACTATGGCCCAAGTATTCTGTCTCTACATTTCGCCTGACTCAATCCAGGGCTCTGTCATCTTACCAACTGCCATAAAATACACGAATCTAGGAAAGCGGCGAATGTTCTTACATGCACTGGGAACTTGTAGTTGCCTAGGGATTGACTTCACCAATCAAGATAGGAGTTAGATAAAAATTAGACAAAAATTAGGAAAAAAGGAAAATAAAACAACAGTTAAGTGAGAAAAAAAAGCAAAAATTCAGACAGACACACACTCGCCTACGTGTGTACACATACACCGCACCCCCCCCACCCTAAACCCTCAAACCTCCAGAGCTTCCTGCCTGTGAACCGAAAGGAGGAGTGTGAATTTCCTGGCCCTGCTGGCAGGTGCCTTCTCAAAGTCCCCATCGTCCTCCACTTCCTGAGGAGGCTGCAGCTGAAGAGACTGCTTTTCTCTTCTTCTTCCAGTCACGGCTGCCTCGGCCTCTGACCCCAGGCACCATCCTGGGGAAGGACAAGATGAAGTGGATGGCGCTTGTTACGGTGGCCACCCTGCAGACACACTTCCCAGTTACAGGTAAGGCCGGATGTATCGGATGTATCGATGGCAAGAAACTTTTCGGAACCCTTTGTACATGCGTGTCGGGAGTGGAGGGAGATATCAGAGGGCTGTTGAGGCGTCAGTGCCTCCTTTAAATCCTGCCCTCCCCAAGTCAATGAGCAGCTGAGCGGGGAGGGTCTGGCTTGATGCAGGCATCTGCCTCATTAAGGCCAAGCTGGGCATCAGCTCAGAGCCAGCTGCTTGAAAACACACCTGTGCAAAGTATGGATTTTTCCAGTGATAAAAGGAGAGAGAAAAGCCTGTGGTGGGGAAAGGATGAGGAGAAACTGAGGCAGGCCCCGTGTGGACAAGAGGAGAGGGAGTATTCAACAGAAGCTGGGAGGGACCAGAAAATGTCAGCCAGGCCATGTTTCATCCTGAGGCACTTTTCTAGTCTTTATGTATTCTTCTTTCACACCCTTGCTGGCTCCGTCACTCCGCCCCTTTCCTTCTTCCTTCGCCAACAAAGAACATTGCATTTGTTGTTGGTTAGAGAGGGTCATGGCTGTGGCCCTGGCTGACCTGAAACACCTTGATGGGACAGAGACTTTGACTGGGTTAATGAAGGAGGGAAGTGGCCTTCTTCAGGGTCTGTGTCTAGGCTTGGCTCTGACTTGGCTGCCTCTGTACCCCACAGCCAAGGGCTGCCTGATGACACACCCATCCAGGCTCAGTGACTAACCCACCGCCTCTTGCTTCAGACAGCTCTCTGTCTGAGGCCATAAAGCCAGAGATGCTGACATAATGTAGGGGACAGATGAGAGGATGTGACTTGTTAAGTAGCCACCGTGAGGAACAACCAACCAACAAGAGAACCTACTCCTCTCTTCATTACAGTCCTTAGAGTCTGGCTTTTCTAGAATCCTTTTACCCTTACCGTGTTTTCTAGCTCAGATAATAAGAAGAAGTGAAAAGAAGACAAAATGGACTGCCTCTGGGCATTGGCGTCCTGGCATTTTTTTACAATATATGGGACAAGGTGTATTTGAATCTAAAGAAACCAGGAGAGTGGTCACAAACCAATGTCCTTCCTCCACTTTACAGCTCACCTCGGTGTGGGAGGGAGTTTGGCGACAAGGGTGGGAGGGCAGGAAAGGCCATTGGCACTTTTGTTCCTGCCAGGGAACATGGCACAGCTGCTGCCTAGCACCTCGGGGGTTTTGAGGACTAAGAAATTGCGGGGTTTTCTGTAAGATCACAGCTCTCTTCTCAAAAAAGCCTTCTTGGGTATGAGTCCCACGGTGCCATAGGTAAGAAGACCAGGGCGAGCCCAGAGCAGCCCATCCTCGTGTGCAGGGCACAAGAGGCCCCAGGACGCCAAAATGGCCTGTGAATTCAATGACTTCAGAGGGAACCGCTGACAGCGGTAGATTCAGACCTTGGGCTTCAGGTTTGGGGGACGGCACTTGCTAGATAATTCTACCATGTGAAGTTTCCTCAGGGGTCTCTTTGTGTTGGGTCTTGGGGCCAAGGCTGGGGCAATGGAATTAGAAGAGAAAATAAAAGCTGCTTGGGTGCTGGTGGCTGCCAGGAGTAGACAAAACCCCACCGAGAAGACAAGATGGGGGCCATGCCCCATTTCCACAAGGTGTGTACAGAAAGAAAAGCCTTAGATTCATCTTTCAATGCCACTTGCTTTGCTGGTGTGGAGATTGAAATTTCAGCTATTTTTAGATAAGGCTCCCGGACAAAAGTTTTCCAGAGTGTCCTAGCCCTGTTGAGGGAAGGCTGGGGAGGCTTAGAGAGGCCTTTGGCACCGAGGGCCACAAATGGCACCCGTGTCGTCTGAGAAGACACACTCTGATTTCCTTTGGAAGAAAGGCTGCTGACTGACGGAATTCGAGTTGAGGTCTTCCCGCTTTTCTTGCTCAGTTAAGTTACTCATCCCCGAACCCTTTTAAAGCATCTTCTTTTTACTAAGACTTTTCCATTTGCATTTTCTTGCAAATGCCCAGATCGTTAAGATCACGGCAAATAACAACCCAGTCCGTCTACCTGAGGAGGTCTCCCTGGGTGAGTCTGCCAAGACGGTCAGCCGAGGCTGGAAGAGATTAAGATGGCGTGGCTAACGGCACAGGCAGACTTCTGCCTGCAGAGCCCCCAAGTCCTCAGTGCCTCTAACTCCCTGCCTCACAGTGGTCAGTGGGACCTTGGTCCTTCCTTTGTAAGGAAATGCAGCTTTGACACAAAGTCTCAGGAAACGCATGCTCCTAGGTGTGGTGGGAAGAGTCAGGCCAGTCACAGTGCTGCCAATTTCCCAGCTGTGCAACCTTAGGCAAGTTACTTAACCTCTCTGGGCCTCAGTTTTCTCACCTCTAAAGTAAGAATAACCTTCACTGCAGAGCTGTGAAAATGAGAAGTAAATGTTAAGTGCCTGATATGTACTAAACAGTCAATACGTGAACGTTGTATTAATTCTTACTATTATTACATCCTGGCCTGTTTTCTTGTTCTCATTATCCAGGGACAGGAAGTGGAAACCCATGGTTAGGATTCTTAATTTGCTCTTGATTGTGTTGTAAAGCAGCACTGGGCATTTCCTCCATCTGTTGAAATGCAGCTCATCCTCCTTTTGGTTTCTGAGCATACCTGTAACAGCTCAGGAACATAACGGTGATCCTTCCAGTGGTGGGCCCAATTGTGAACAAGCATCAAAACTTTGCTGGGTCATAGGATGAGCATTACAGCTACCATTTCTAGTTTTCTGAGACACTTATTCTGTAAGGGATATTCCCCCAAAGTGAAAACATGACTGACAATACATATAAGTAGTTAGGGGGAGCAAATTAGAACACAGTCCCCCCTGGTCATCACTGATCAAGGTGGCCATCCAGAATTTGCAGCCAAATGGTTGGTGTGGATGCACAGTGACCAGGGTATTTAAATGAACACTCCTCGAAACCAGACCTTTGCTCAAACTGCTTGGAGCTGGGCTTGAGGGAAGCTTCTGTGTGATGCCAGGAAAAGTTTTTCATCGATGGCGTTTTCACCAATGGTTTATTTTGACCTCTGATCATCTGGCTCTGCTCATCCAGATGATCTCCTTCATTTTCTACCTTGGCGGTTCTCAGATTTGCTGGCCTCTTTACACATCTGCTGCGGCAAAACATCCCCCAGAAACGGTGCTGGGAAACTCTTGTTTAGGTGAATGACCACTGCTGAATTTATTTTTAAATTCTTTTTATTTTTGCCTTTGTCTTTAAAAAATTAGATTTAATTTTTTACTGGATATACACTTTTACTTTCAAGAATCCCTGGGCACTGTGTCTTGTTCTATGTTGAAGGATTCAGGCACCGTTAGGGAACTGTCTTGCTTTAGAGTTGTCCAAACACACACTCTGTAATCCTTTTTCTCCTGAGCCTTATTTACCTATGGGTCAGCTAACTGATTAAATAAATAGCAACGAGAGTTCAAAATAAATTTCTTCTCTGCTTGGGCCAGGGCTAGTTCTTATTACCATTAAAGTGACGGTAGATTTGATCAATTTGAGCAAACATAAAGTCCATTTGGTTAAAAAATAATCAAACTAGTCATTTGATCTGTTAATTGAAACAAAACAGTCAGTTTAGTCACTGCACATACATAGCCATTCCTTCCAGTCTCAAACACAGTCAATGTTTTCTGAGGGAAAAGATGCTTCAGTCTTGCTCAGGGATGTGTCCCAGCACTTAGCATAGTGCCTGGAGCAGAGATCACACGCACTAAATATTTGTTGAGTGAATTGAAAGGTGGGTGAATGAAGGAAATCTAGACCTTTCCATGTGATTAAATTCACTTTAATAGTTTATGGAGGGGGGATGTATATTGGAGTGGCATTATTTCGACCTTTCTTCTAGAGAACTTAGCATTAAACAAAGTACTTTAACAAAACACAGAAACTAAGCTGGTGGAGGGGACAGGGCAGTTTGAGTAAACAGATGGATTCAAAACGATTTACAAGGACAGTTTCAGACAAAATCCTACCGTTGTTAAAAATTTCTGGTTGGACTGTATGAAATTTCCTATATTCATTTATTTGGGACCTACAAAAATGATAATTTCATATGATTCAGCTAACACTATATCTTGAAAATTAGACAAAGAAAGATGCTCATTTTTCTGACTTGGCTTTAACACTAGGGAAAAGCAGAAAATAAGGCTACCACAGTTGGAGATTAACTAATGAATTAATAAACTAATGAAAGGCACCAAGGAGAAAAATAAGAGCTTGTGGATTATAGCATAAATTGCATTCAATTGCCCACCTGCTTCAAAATACAGAAAGAAAAAAGAAAAGCAGGATATCTAATCATTATAGTCCAAATTGGCCTAAGTTACTAAGTAAATATCCCAACTAGCTATCATTTTTTTTCTCTCTCTTAATTTGAGGTATTTTACCAAAAATATCATAAAATCAGAGGAAGTTATAAATTTAAAAAATATTCCATTCCAGTATTTTTATGTGTTTAAATATCTTTATATAGTTGTTATTACAAAAACAATTTCAAGTGCTTTTTTTCTTAATATTTTATTCTGAGCATCTTTTTTGATACTTAGCCTTCGTGATTGTTTTTAATCGCTATGTAAACGTCCATAGTTTATGCATCGTATTTTCTTTACTATTTCATTATTGTTGGACATTTGGGCTGTCCCTAATTTTTGTTATTATAGCTAATGCTGCAAGAAAATCTTTACATCTGTAGCTTTTAAAATTTCTTTTGAATTACTTCCTTGGGCTAATTTCTCCAGGGCTGACAATGAAAGGAATAGGTTAAAGTAAAGGAACATTTCACAGGATACTTTAGACTTCTGTTGAAGTCTAAACAGTTTTTCTGTCAAGGAAAGAGAGTTTTTTCCCTAACTCTCTGACCATCTGCAAGTGTTTCTTGTCTTTTCTGGAGCAGGCGATAGGGTGGAGGGAGAGAGGAGACCGTGGAACCAGAAAGATCTGGATCCAAGTCCTGATCTGTGGCCAGTTGCCTACCTTCGGAGCCCCGTTCTTCCTCTGTGAGATGGCGGTAACTATGTCTACCTCACGCAGAGCACCGTGGAGTGGAGATACTGCTCGGAAGTGCCTACACACAAGAGGTGCTCGAAAAGCAGTAGTCATTATCATGTGTGCCTCAGTTCCCCAACCTACAAAATAAAGGATATCATTTTCCCAGTGGAAGAAAGTGGAAACCCTGGTACTAACATGCTTTCTTTGTCTTCCCTTGTCACTAAATTGCAGTAAACTTGGGCAGGAATCTCTTTAGTTTTTGCATCTGTGAAATGAATTGCGTATGGTCTTGTAATTACCAAGTTTTCAAGAACGTTTAAGTTACCTAGCCTCCCACCCCGCTGGTATTGGCTTGTAGAATTAGGAACCTAAACTTCATTCTTCCCTGAAGCTCCAAATAAACAATAAACTTAAAACTTAAAAAAAAAATCCGGACGTCCCCCTTATCACAATATTTTTAACTCTCCAGTGGGAGCCTCTGTTGTGAAAATTCCAAGGACAGATTCCAACATTTTCTGCCTTGTCCCTTATGCTTGTGTGTCGGATGCAGATTTATGGCCACACAGGGACTTTGTTGGTGAGCACTTACTTGAAGAGAAAGCAAATTGAGGTCTGAAGCAGCTAAACTGCAGTGGTGGAAATCTTAAGAGCTTCCACTGTCCGCTTTGGTTGCCTGTTATGATTTGTGCTACTCAGCAACTAATTTGCAGGCTCAAGGGGAAAAAAATAAATAGAAAGCATTCAAACAAGGACAGGCAGGATCCTCGCTGGTCCAGACCACTGTTCTGTTAGTACAGTTGTCCCTTTATATTTACAAAATGCTTTCCAGCACCTTCATTCATAACCATCCAATGGCAAGTAGCAGAAAAAGTATTGATTTTAAGATTCTCTTTTTATAAACAAAGAAAATGAGGTTCAGAGGTTTGGTGACTCGCCTCAGAGTAGAACCAGGCTCCGAACACGGTTTCTCTGATCCCTTGTTCAAGGTATGTGTTCTCGAATGTTCTACGCAGCCTGTCTACCAGGCCTGCTGTCAATTTGCAGTATTATACATCAGATCACTGAATTCTGAAGCAGATTTTTGAAGGTATTCCCCCTTAGTAAACATGTATTATGATTTTCCTCTCCATTTCTGAAGAAATAATTGTTTTGATGCTGAATATTCTCATTTAAATATACGTTTTTCTGCCGAGTATGAAGTATTTGGTTGTTAATATAGAATTGCATTTTTCTCTGGCCTATTATTACAGTTCTGAAATCATGTTCTCCCCAATTGGTAAAATCCATATTTTCTGTTTTGCTCTTAATAAATATACCTATATTGGAGCTTTTCTTGAGAGGGACCGGCCCCTTTCTGTGCGTGCAGGTACCGCCCCCCTGTCGTCTCCCCCGCCGACCACGTTATGCATAGGTGGAACTCAAATGTGTAAATCAAAGTGTAAATTAAATCATATTTGAGAAGACTTGATCCTAAATAGTAGCCGTTAACCAATCTGTTTGGTAAGAATGTATCTTCATACAGTGTGTAAGGTTTTGTGGGGTGAGGTTTTCTAAAAGAATAGCACACTGTTACACACAGATGCTGGGTTGAGATTTGTTTTTTTATATAAATCCTCAAGGAGTGGGAGCATTACCTTTAAATGACAAATATCTATAATCAATTCTTAATTTCTTTTTTGTTTTTCATACATTTGATTGATTGATTTATTTATTTTTGGCTGTGTTGGGTCTTCGTGGCTGCACACGGGCTTTCTCTAGTTGTGGCGAGCAGCGGCTACTCTTCGTTGTGTTCTCTTGTTGCAGAGCACGGGCTCTAGGCGTGCGGGCTTCAGTAGTTGTGGCTCATGGGCTGTAGAGCTCAGGCTCAGTAGTTGTGGCACACGGGCTTAGTTGCTCCGCAGCATGTGGGATCTTCCCGGACCAGGGCTCGAACCCGTGTTCCCTGCATTGGCAGGTGGATTCTTAACCACTGCACCACCAGGAAAGCCCTCAGTTCTTAGTTTCTTATGTCAGATTTTAGCCTTGAGTCCACTTGCATCTGCCTGGGCTGAGCTCAGGGAGTGCAAACCCTTTTGCTGTTGACTGGAGCAAAGCAAACCAAGATAAGAAATCTGATGCTCAGAGCAGAAGCATTAAATTGCCAGATTGTGAATATTGGTGGCTCTTAGTGGGGCCACTCCCCAAGCTGACTGGGAGGAGGGCTGGGAAAGGAGAAGTCTCTGAGAGATTCTCCAGCTATTTGCAGGGCTGCTGGGTTATCGGTGCGTTGCCTTTGCCAAACCCTGGAGTTGGGGAAGACAGCTCAGAACACAAACCAACACCACTATTTAGGATTAAACAAATCACCACTTCTCTCTGTCGCTGTAGATACTAGAAAGTCAGCTGCGTGTTCCTTCATTTTACCAGGTCCCCAGCATGAGATGTTGCACTGGCTCGAAGCCATCATGTGAATGTCGGCCCTGAGTTAGGACTGCCTTTTCCTCATGCAGGCTGGGAGTGGCAGTGGAGACATGGAGGGAGGAGATATTACAGGCAGAGTAGAAGAGACAGCCTGGGGGTGAGGCGGGGGGCTTTCGATCTGCAGCTGTGGGAGGCAGACTGGCCAGAGCAGCGTGCTCCCGGGAGAAGGCCGCTGAACGGGGGCTGCAGCGTGGGACCAGCCTGTGCCCAGGCCCCGTCCTGCGGGTTATAGCTCGGCGTGGGTGCGGCACGCACATGTGCTGGTGTGTGTTTACCTGTGTGCTCTGCTGGGGGTACAGATGCCTGTGCCCCAGTGTGCATGTGAAGGTGTTTGTGAGGCTGTGTGTTTGTGCACGTGTTCCAGTGTGTCCCAGCTTGTGGGTGCATTGTCTGTGCGCCTGTCTGTATGCAGATGGACGTGTCTTGCGTCTGCAGGTAAGTCTTTCTGTGTGCACCAGTGAGTGGCTTTCTGTGTATAATGTGTGCATTTAAGAGGAGGTTGGCGGCAGCAGGACAGCTCTGTAGAAGGAAGGGCAAACATTGCTTGAGCTTAGAACTGGCGAGCTAGGCAGGAGAATGGCAGGGCTGAGATTTCACTGAGCCCATTCCAGGCATTCTGTGCAGAAGGGAGTCAAGAAAACTTCTGTCCAAACTAGAATCCCTAGAATCATAGAGAGGTGAGAGCAGCTTCTTCACAGATGCAGAGACGTCTCAGGTCTCCCAACTGCCCTCAGAACTCTGCCATCTCCCAAGTAAGCCTGCTGTCTTTCTTCCTTTCCACCTTCCTCCCAGTTCCCTCTACTTAGAATGCCTACCCTGCTCCCACCCTGACCTGTGGAAACCCTGTCTTCCCCTTATAACGAAGTCCAGATACCTGGGGATCTCCCAGACCCACTGTTGACATTGTTACCAGCGTTGAGGTGACAAAGGAAGGTGGAAAATTGTTGTTCTCATAACTCAAGGTTAAAAACCCAACACAAATAGTTCCCTATGGTGAGCGCTTCTCAGAGTGGAGGCCCAGCACACAGAGTTTCAGGAACACGTACCCGTCAGCAGAAAATGTCACCAGCTCCCCAAATTCTCACCAGTTCCTCCCACAGTGGCCATCCTCTGAGTTTTGACTCAAAGAGTCAAAATACATTTGATGCTTTTCTTTCTTCCTGCCCTCAGAATAGATAAGCAATTCAATAAGGTGGCTTGTGGTGACCTATTCTGGCTGTCGAGAGTTGGTATCGCCAGACTGATAGTTATTTTTAATATCTGGTTATTCAAACCATCTGAATGGCACATTTGCCCACAAGGGCCGCCTTGCTTCTCCGTTGGGAAAGAGAGCGTGGAACTGGAAGGAAAAGGGAGGAGGTGCCTGGCAGAAAATGGTGCAAATGGCGCATTTTTAGGCCTTACAGACCTTTCTAAGGTGATGGGAATTTAATTCTGTGTCCTGTCTTTTCTTCGCAACACCCAGTTGAAAATATGAATTAAAAAAAAAGTTTTCTGCTTTAAAATACTTCTTGATCTGCCGTTCTTGCTGAGGTACTTAGAATTATACATATCTTTGCACCATGGCCATGATCCAAAGGAACCAGAGCAACTGAGAAAACTGTTCATTGGTGGTCTGAGTGCTGAACATTTTGAGAAGTGGGGCACACTCACAGACTGTGTGGTGATGAGAGACCCCCAAACCAAACATCCCAGGGCCTTTGGTTTTGTGACTTACTCTTGTAGTCGCACAAGGTGGATGCGGCAATGTGTGCTGGACCGCACAAGGCTGATGTGTGTGGGGTGAAGCCAAAGAGAGCTCTTTCTAGAGAGGCTTCTGTAGAGTCCATCTAACAGTGAAGAAAATTGTTCTTGGTGGCATTAAAGAAGATACAGAAGAATTTAATTCGAAAGACTACTTTGAAAAGTATAGCAAGATTGAAATCATAGACGTTATGGAAGAAAGGCAGAGTGGAGAAAAAGAGAAAATATGCTTTTGTGATTTTTGGTGATCATGATACAGTTGATAAAACTGTTGTTCAGAAACACCATACTCTCAATGGGCATAACTGTGAAGTGAAAAAGACCTTTTCTAAGCAAGAAGTGCGGTCTGTGGGATTGCAAAGAGGTGGAGGTGGAGGTGGCAACTTTATGGGTCATGGAGGACACGTTGGTTGAAGAGGAGCCTGTGGTTGTGGAGGTAGGTGGTGGCAGCAGGATGACGGTGGATATCATGGATCTGGAGGCGACAGTGGCAACTATTGTGATGGTCCTTATTATAGCCTTAGAGGAGGCTAATGTGGTGGTGGACCAGGATATGCAAACCAAGGTGGTAGACATGCTAGCGGTGGCAGAGGCTATGATGATTATAATGAAGGAGGACATTTTGGCGGTGGTAACTATGGTAGTGGAGGATACTCTAATGGTTTTGGAAATTATAGCGAACAACAGTAATCAAATTATGGGCCCATGAAGGGGGGCAGTTTTGGTGGAAGAAGCTTGAGCAGCCCCTGTGTCGGTGGTTATGGATCTGGTAGTGGAGGGGTGGATATGGAATCAGAAGGCTCTAAAAACTCAGCAGAAGAGGGTTGAAGTTCTTAGCAGGAAAGGGTGTGGAGTCGTCAGGAAAGCTGCAGGTTGCTGTGAGGCAGTCGTCCCAAGTGCATTAGCGGAACTCTAAAAATGTGCTACAGAAGGAACAAGGCTCCGTAGTCAGAAAAGTTACTGCGGCTTAAACAGGAAAACTTCTTGTTCAGGACTGTTAGAGCCATAGTTTGCAAAAAGTGTAGCTATTGATTACTGCAATGTCGTGTCAATTAGATGTACATTCCTGAGGTCTTTCATGTCTTGTAGATTTGTCTTTTTCATTTCCTTACATCAGGTGTATTGTCTTGTAAATTGTGATAGTGGTACCAGGAAGAAAAATGAAGGAAGTTTTAACTTAAACAAAATAAAACAAGTCATCTGGTAAACCACTTGACTTATCAGTGAGTAAATATTTACCAGGCACTTCTCTTGTGCCCCAAGGAAAACAAACAATTCTGTAGATGGTTGGCCCAACCAGTCCATTGACTGAGGCCAGTGTCTTGGAGCTGGATGTTGAGTGTGATTGAGAGCCCACAGGTAAAAGAAAGCATCCCTAGTTCTGTAGGTCATGTTCTCAGGTTTTACGAAAAAGTCTTAATTTCCCTACAGGCTTGCTTCTTTATGGTCTGGTCTAATTTTCATCATTGTGTGAGCCTGTGCTAATTTCCATGCTGAGTTTAGTAGCAAAGGAGGCGTATATCAGGAGATACCAACCAAGACTATTTTGAGCCAGGCTAGAGAGCTTCAGAAATTGCCCTCTTTGATTTCTTCAGATTAGAGAGAAATCTTTGTCTTTTCTCCCACTTCACTATCAATGCTTCAAAACCCAGACCTATATAAAATACACAAATGCTTTCTGGACAAAATGAATCTTGTCTGTTTTCTTTGGATTTCGGTGGGAACAATAAAGATTGAGCTACAAAAGGTTGGCAAAGAGGCTTATTATTTTTCTTTCTATTAAGTGTAGAGGCTTCAAAAGAACAGCTCAGAAAGTCAAATAATTGTATCCACCGCAGCTCACCCATCCATCTCCCTGCTGACCTGGCCTGTGAAATCCCCTTTAAAAACTTGGCCAGCTCTCACCTGCCCATTGCAAATGCTGTGTTGTTAAATGTCCCCATCCATAATTCCACAAGGGAGGCCACTATAAAGCACATTCCTTCCATTTCAACAGAGTATCTCATCAGGAATAGCTCTCTGGGGTGAGGGGAAGGGTGCCTCTAATTTTCAAAGCTTTGTAATTTCATCTTGGAGAGGGAGGTACTTGGAAACCAAAAACAGATTGTGAATAAAGTTATAATCACAAACTCTTGCAATCCAAAATGGCCAGTGGGGAGGATGTGAAAGGGAAGGTTTGGAGAGCAGTTTTTTATTTTCATGACAATTTCTTGATTTCTTTAGTTTGGAAGAAACACATCTGTTTGTTTCTAGCTATGACTCTAAACATAAAGCCTCAGACTCAAAGCTGATCTAATTGCTGGTTGGTTTCAGACCATAGCTTCCTCAGAAAATTCCATTATGAAGAGCACAAAATGGCTCCTCTGTGCCAAGGGATAAACAGAGGATTTGGCTGCTACGGGATTTTAAAATTGGGGGTTGAATATTTTGCAGCAGCATTCAAGCCTGGAGTAATTTCAACTTAAAAAAGAAAGAAATCTAACCTCAAAATTGGCTAATCATCTCAGATTCAGTGCAGAATGATCACCCAAGGAAGCAGGTATTGTGCCACTGGGTCGTCTCTAGGGAGTCCTCTCTATTGTCCTGGTTGCTTTCCGCGTAGAGTTCCTTCAAACCCATGGTCTTTCTCCGAGTTTGACCCTATGACATTATCTTTCTCTCCCATCACCTTCATTCCTTTTCCCTGAAGGTTTTTAAAAAATCCTTTCCAAGGGAATATGCAAATCACATGTAATGGGATTTTGAATTATATAAATTCAAAATAATGCAATACAAAAACTTAATAAGGTCTCAATTTATGTGCACTATTTACAATAATGTGACTCTGATTTTGTATTTATTCCTGTGAGAAATTAACTTGAATTTTGCAGAATAATCAGGAATGCTCCTCTCATGTAGTGTAACTACTTCATAATCAGAAGGGGCCTGTGGTAATATTGTGATTAGCAGAGGTGGGCATGGGGGATGCTGTCAGTGAGTTGTACTTTCAGTGATAAGAACAGTAGACGGAGCATCTCGGGAAAGATTTTCTGTGACCCGAAGATGTTCTGTGACCTTGCTCTGGTATGACAGAATCATGGAATATATGAGCTGGAAAGGATAGATACCTTCAAGTTTTACTCCTGGATTTTACCAGGGAAGAAATGGTGGTCCAAGAGATCAATAAATCAGCCAAATGTCATGTAGCAGAGTCAGCTCTTGAACCCAGGAATTTTGGTTCTCGCTCCAGCTATCGTTCCTCTGGGCCACCAGGCTGCCCTGTTGTAAAGGAATGGTGTTTCCTGAGCTGGGCACTTGGGTCTCAGGTGTGTGTAACGAGGCCTCACATTGGAATGGCAACTGCAAGAGGGCTGCGGTTGACTGGACCATGTTAGTTCATCCTAGCCATGAGGCCCTGACGGTGGCAGACTGGCCACTTCCATGAGCAGGGGGACAGCCTTCAACTATTTCAGGAGGTGGAAAAAGGCACTGGGTCATCCCTACCGTGAGGAAACCCCGGATAGGGACAGTTGATACTGCTGGGGAGCCTCATTTGATCAAGTTCCCATTGTTTTTAAGTTTTTTGCCCATTAATGCCACAGGCCCTGACCTGCCCACCTACAAGACAACAGGCTGTCTGAGGGCCTTGGTTCACAGGACCTACTCTCCTGCAGCCTCTGGGAAAAAATAAAGTCAGCATTCCTCCCAGAATCCTGTCAGGAGCAAGGTAGACAGTGGACAGGCAAAAAGAAAGCTAAATAGCTAAACACACACACACACACACACACACACAGAGCCAGAGTGCTTTTTATTGGTATAAAATAAAAGTTTAATGAATGAACAACTTACCCAAATTCCATATATTATTAGTACATATAGGTTCAGAAAATGCCTTACGTATGTAAATTATACCTCAACAAAACTGCTTTTTAAAAAAGAAAATATCAGCCACATACAAGGGGACCTTCCCCTGCTAGATGAGGCCCTTGGAAAGTTTTGTGGAAGAGAATATTATAACAACACTTAACATATACTTAGGAGAGTGTTATCGAATCATTTAGTAATGCAAGGGTTCATTTTCTAATTCAGCTATTTTCATGAGTGTGAATTTTCACTTATTGGATTATCGTAGCATAGACAGACACGTTTAATTTTCTTAAGGAGGGATGTGCCCAGATTTTCCTGTCAGTTGTTCACCAATGGGCAACCTCCCTGGGGTGAGCAGGATTGACCCCTTGGACTTGGAAGAATTTCCTTTTAAGAGCTTTGTGTGATGCGGCTCTACCTGGGTGTCTCACCTCTCTGCCTGGCACCCCACTCATGACTAAGAGAGACAGATAAATTACCTCTTTGTGCAGATAAATCAATGGCATCTTAAACATCTCTGCTGTGACTGCCCCGGGGCCATGGTGACCACAAGGACAGTGACCCACTGATCCAATGCCCTGGCAGCCAACCTCTAGTCATGACAGGGCATCTGTTAGGTTAATCTAGCTGGAGAGAGAAGACTATAACCAGTGAGAGAAAAATCAGGTAATCTTTCTGTGAGTGAATAGGGTATGTTTTAATGATACATTTCCTTGTCAGAAATATTATCAGAGGTAGAAATAAAATGCAGAGCATAGCCGTGCCTTAATTCATTCTAAATGTATTTTCTGAAGAAGCACTATTACACGTTGGTGCTTCACCATGATAAATCCCAGTTGCTGTGCTTGGAGAACTCACAGTTTCGAGGGCTGGTAGATGTATCCGAATAGTCTGGTAAAATGATATGAGCTGCAGTAACAGTTAACACTTGTTGAGAGGAGCTTGTTGTCTGTGCTGTTTACATGCATTAGGTCAGCTAATCCTGTGGGACTTTTATTGGTGTCCTCATATGCAGGTGGGGAGCTGAGACCCAAGGGTACAAAGCTAGCAGAGCTGGACTTTGGCCCCAGTCAACCTGGCCCCCACTGTGAACCATATTGCCTCTGGGTGCGGGATCAGAGCCTACATTTGTCATAAACTTAGAGGGAGGAGTTGAGGTTTGTTTGCCACAAAAAGTTGGAAAAGGGCAGATCTGGTGTTAGGAACAGGATGTCTTCCCTCAGGAAATCAGGAAACACCAGCTAGGGCTCTTAGAAGTCCCCTGCCCATCCCCGGAAACTCATTCCCCACCCTCAGGATGGTTCTGGGATGAAAGTCTGGGGGCACCTTCCACTCATGGCCCTTGGGACTGAGACACGTAGCCCACCCCCACTCCAGGCCTGGTACTGACTTGCCTCCCTGGGACCAGCTGCTCACATGAGCCAACCTTCCTCATCTAAAGGAGCTGACTCCTAAAGGCCTTGTTCACTGAAGTTTATAACAAAGGGATTGTTTCCCGAACTGTGTTCTGCAAGGTAGGAATGCTGTACCACAGAAAGAGGGGACGGAAGTATTGGAAATGCTAGTCTGAGCGAACTTAAGGAAGGTTTTGTTTGTTGTCGTTTCACTGCAGGACTTGTCAGAACCGTCTCTCTGCAGATGTGCCTTACACATCCCCAGGAGGAAGAGAGGGGGATACAGCATGCAGAGCTGTGCTAATTGATTTGACCCCACTTGGCATTTATTTTTTCAGGGAACCCCTATTAAATGGCTTATGGAATACAGATGGAGAAAAGCTCAATGGAGGACTATATTGAGTGGTTCAAAATGTGAGGGCCATCAGAAAGCTAGGCTGGAGGAGTAAAGGGATGCACTTTGGGGTCAAAGGATTTGAATGGATAGGACTTAATGCAAAGCAGAGGAGAGGAAGACACCCCAGGAAAGGGAAGTATATATCAAAGGCATGAGAGCAGCATGAGTGCAAATGCCCAGGTAAGGGCTTAGAAGCTCCGTCCCTTTTGAGCAGCTCTGGTGCCCTACTCACACCTCCATGGCAATCAGGACAGGCAAATGATTGGGGGGACATTTGGGGGCACTGATGGGCAGGATTGTTCCAATGAAAAGAGGGGCCAATGATAGTTTACTCTTCTTACATAACCTATGTATTAAATTCTGCAACAGAAACTCCCAACAGCAGAGGAAAGTTTAGCACGTCCTTTGTAGTGGGTGGTGCCTGTTCATACCGCGTTGGCCTCCCCCTCAGCACCTGGCCTGCCTTCCAGCTGTCGCCATCTGCACCTCTTGGCCCGAGGCCTAGCTCTGGCCCTGGAGTCTGCTCCACCCTATGCACCTACAGGCTGCCAGTGCAGGAGAATTAATGCCCTGCTGGAGCAGCCCTCAGCCAGTGACTGAATTCTGACCCCAAAGGCTTTGCCGTCACGTGTGGTAACTCTGCACTCCCTGTTCCATGCTGTTTCCTCGAATTTGCCAGCATGATGAAGCCCTGTTGTTAACAGGGGTAACTAGCCAATAAGGCTTCCTTTATTGAGTTCCTTCCTGTTCCTGCCAGACTCCCGCACGTATTTACGATATCCATTTCCTAGGGCTGCTGTAACCAAGTACCACAAACTGGTTGGCTTAAAAAGCAGATATTGATCCTCTCACAGTTCTGAAGGGTAGAAGTCCAAAATCAGTGTGTTAGCGGGGTTGGTTCCTTCTGAGAGAGAGAATCTATTCCATGCCTCTCCCCTAACTTCTGGCTGTTTCCTGGCAATTTTTGGCACTCCTTGGCTTGTAGATGCATCACCCTGATCTCTGTCTCCATCTCCACATGGCCCAGTCTGTCTTTGTGTCCAAACATCCCCTTTTTATAAGGACACAGTCCTATTGGATTAGAGCCCACTCCAGTGACCTCATCTTAACTTGAGCATCTGCCAACACGTTATTTCCAAATAAGATCACATTCACAGGTACTGGGGAGGGGGAGGGGGGTTAGGACTTCAACCATCTTTTGCAGGGCACAGTTCAATCCATAACACCTACCAATGCTTCCTGGGAACATCTCCCAAATAAAGTACCTGTATTCCAATCTTTGTCTCAGGGTCTGCTTCTGGAAGAACCCAAACTAAGACACCCTTTTGAAAATGGTACCTTAGGGGTACAGAGAGATTGTGAAACTTCCCAAGCACCATGTAACAAGTCCCTTGCTGTAATTATGATTTGAGTCATCATTTTAATTTCTTACCTAAATACAAGAAGATACTTCTCAACCTCTCCTAAGACTATCTGGAAGAGTTGTTTCTATCATGGCTCGATTTATTTGTTTTGAACACTGATTGTCATTCTCCATGATGTGGCTCAATGAGGAACGGAAAGAGACATGTTAAAGGCACCGGGGTCTTTGCCATTAGGTATCTCTAAGGGAAGGACACTTCTAGCTCAAGGCATAGGTGTTCGTCTCCAGCCTGGTTGACTGTCAAGCTCCCGCTGAAGTGACTGGTGTAGATGCAGACTGTGGGGTTGCTGAGCCAACTTGGTCCCCTCCCTCCCTCCGGAAGATGGAATAAACATGTCAGAGGGGAGGGTGCTTCCCATCTCAGGAGCACCGGGGTTGCCCTTTAGAAAAACATTGCCAGCACATTCTGCAATCTCGAAATGAATCTGAATGGTAATTCAAGAGGCAGGACTTGTTCTGGAGTTTGAGACAGTTCTTCTACGTGCTCCAGACCCTCCTTTGCCAAGCTCCATCTCGACTCCACGTAGCAGTGGTCTGGATGGCAGAGGGACCCTGACAGGAGGAAGGACTAGGGTGGCGGCTGTGGCTGGCACCTCCTGCCTTCTGTATGGTCTCCTTGGCTGGTGAAGTAAGAACAGACGAATTTGCGTTTCCAGGTCACAGCTGCCGGGGGCCCCGGCTGTGAGGCAGGGTGGTTCCAGTTCAGTTCTGAGTCAAGAAATGCTTCAAACATGTTCTTCTTGGCAAGAGTCACCAGGAATTGGCCATTTCTCTGTAGCTTTCTGCAGTCCATGAGCATTTGAGAAACCGGATGAGGGCCCTGACTGCAAGGAAAGGCCTTGTGAGCGTGTTTTAGTTAAGAATAAATTTTGACTCTAGTGAGACATGCTTGTTTACAAACACAGGTATGTAGACCAGGACTAGGGATGACCTTGATTTTCTCTGCTGTTGCAAGAAGATTGTGTGTGTGTGTGTATGTGTGTGGGGGGGGGGAGGGAGAGGGAACTAGGAGGCAGGAAAGGGACAAGAAAATGTATTAAAAGGATATTCAGGGCTTCCCTGGTGGCGCAGTGGTTGAGAGTCCGCCTGCCAATGCAGGGGACACGGGTTCGTGCCCTGGTCCGGGAAGATCCCACATGCCGCCGAGCGGCTGGGCCCGTGAGCCATGGCCGCTGAGCTTGCGCGTCCGGAGCCTGTGCTCCGCAACAGGAGAGGCCACAACAGTGAGAGGCCCGCGTACCGCAAAAAAAAAAAAAAAAAAAGGATATTCATGGCAAAGAAAGTAATTTCTAGGATTCCTTTTCTCTTCTTGCTAGCAACCAGCACCTCAGGAAGCTCTGGGCTGTGGGTGTGGGCGGTTGAGAAGGCCACTCTGTGAGGTTCACGTCGTCAGCAAGGAGTCCTTGCTCAGCTGATTTAGGAGAAAGGGACCACATCCTGAAGCAGAACAGTCTTCATTTATTTCAGATTCTTTCCCTTGTTGCCAACTTTCCATTTACCTTTACCTTCCATCTCTAACGATGTTTATCGCGTGCCTGCACGCACCCGGTGTTTCCACATAGGGTCCCATCACACAGCCCATTCAGTCTTACGACAACCCCGTGAGGTACTCGGCATCAGTGCTCCATTTTATGGGTGAGAAAACCAAAGCTCTAAGAGGCTAGTCTCAGGACTGTCGTTAGTAAGTGGTGCCGCCTAGGTTTGATGCCTGCCATTCCCAGGGTCCTCACTGTGCTGTGCTCCACCATGAATACGACTGCAGGAAGAGGTGCCATCAGAAGACGGGGCTATGGTGTGGGATGCTGAGACCAGCTCTGAATCTCTCTCTGGGCGATTAGGGTGCTCCTGACCACATGTCTCCCCATAGGCTTTAGGACAGACCTGCCTCAGGCTCTCTCCCTGGGGCACAGGGACAACCACCAAGCCACCTGCAGCCCGTACCTCCTGCCAGCACCATTTGCAGTTGCTCAGGGCCCACCTGCTGACGTGTGGTAACGGGGTTGGATGCAATTGATCAAGGGCTGCTGGTAAACACTTACTGGATGTTCTGAATGGGTCCACGAGTGGTTAATCCTAGGAAAGGCCTGTCCTCTGGCCATGTCCCTTCCCCAGGGCTAGCTGGTCATGACTAATGTGTGGCGTGGTCTTCCCTCACATGGGGAGGATGATTTCTCAGACTCTCCTCTGTCCTTCTTGGTGTTGCTCAGACCCCATCTCTGCTTTGAAGCCTTTGCAGCCCACCCAGCCTGCAATAATCCCTCTCTTCACTGAACTCCTCAGGCTTTCACCGTCTGCCCCTCTCAGTCAATGGTGAAGAGCGTGGGTTCTGGAGTTACACTTACTGGGTTCAAAGTCTACTTTCGGTACTTTCCAGTTGTGTGTCCTTGGGGCAAATAAAGGCTTTCTGGATCTGGGGCTCTTCATGTGGGTAATGATACCTACCTCAGAGGGGTTTAGTGAGGAACAAAGTCTTTAATGCATGAAAAGTGTTGGGCTTGGTGTGTAGCACATGAACACTTGATATACACCAGTTCGTAAGATTAGTGCCCTGGGCTGCCGTTGATTGCTGACTCACATCATCATTCAACTCTTGTATTATTAATTAACTTTTTATGTATGTAGTTACACGTTGCTTTTCCAACTGAAAGATTCTGGAGGCAAGGACCCTGACATTGTTTGTGTTCTTTTTATGCCTAAAGTGTTTATCATTGGACTTTCTCGAATGAAACCCAGTGGTTAAGCAGAGCTCAGCAAACTTTTTCTCCAAAGGACCATACGGTAAACATTTTAGGCTTATGGGCCACAGGTCTCTTTCACAACTCCTCAACTCTGCTGGAGTAACACAAAGCAGCCGTGGAAGGTATGCAAACCAGTAAGCATGGCAGTGTTCCAAAAAACTTTGTTTACAGGCAGGCAGCTGCCCAGATTTGGGTCGTAGGCCATATTTTGCCACCCCTGGTTAAGAACAATGGGATAAGAAGTCAGATGCTTGGGTCCAAATCTACCTCCACTACTTCGTATGCCTGGTTTTCCAGCTCTGCGTCTGAAAGGAGGCCCTGTCCATAAGTGTCTGCCCATCTCGCCTGATCCCAGCCCATAGTACCAGGGAGACGCCTGAGGTGCCCTCCTTAGGCAGCTGCACAGCTGGAGTGGGTGGTTGGCTCCAGTGAACAGATAGCACAGGTGTGAGCTTAAAACAAAAAATGGCCTACATTTGCTGGGGGAGTATCTTCAAGGTCAATAGCTCTCTCACTAAAGTGAAATGGAAACCCCAATGTGATTCGGCTGGCCTGAGTGATAAATGCACTTGTTATTATCCTCTGATTCGCTCTGTTCACGGAGAGTTTAGTCACAGGAGTTTCTATCCTCAGGAACTCACAGCACATCACAACACACAGCTTAATTGTCCTCATAATAATTCTGCTCTGCATAACAAGCCTTTACAGGCAAGGGGTGGGGGGCAATTATGAGAAATCATGTGTGTTAGAACTGCTACCCGTGCTTCGAGATCATCAGATACAAGTTAATTAATAACACACGTACGTGTATAGGCCACCTCTCTAATCTTAAATTCAGGTTATAATAAAAGGATGGCATATTCTATTTTCAGCCTTCTTTAACCCTTGAAATTGTGTTGATTTTGAAAGTAAACATCCAGCATCCTGTTAAGTTAAAGAAAGACAAAAACAGATGAGAATTATAGAGCAATCAGAGTCTGGCTCAAAGTGGTAAGAATTATTGTAGGACAAGAAAGCATTGGGACTTCCGGTGGGACCAAAGTGAGGCGGCGAGGCAGGGGCTGGCACCTCCCGCAGCAACCATGGCACATACCGGCCACACCGTGCCTCTCATCGTGATGAGAATGTGTTCTGGGGCTTCGTTGGCTTCCTGGTGCCCTGGTTCATCCCTAAGGGTCCCAACCGGGGAGTTATCATCACCATGGGGATGACCTGTTCCGTTTGCTGCTATCTCTTTTGGCTGATTGCACTTCTGGCCCAACTCAACCCTCTCTTTGGACCACAGTTGAAAAATGAAACCATCTGGTACCTCAAGCATCCCTGGCCTTGAGGAAGAAGACCTGCTCTCCAGGGCTCAGTCATTGAGATCACAAAGAAAACTCCTCTAGATGCAAAATCACCTCCATACCCGGACCACCTTCCCTGAGTCATCCACTTTGGCCGTCAGCTGCCTTAAACGTTCACACAGCATTTGAATATTTATTCTACAAAGCAGTATTTTTTCCTGTCCCCTTTTTGTACACTTTGGTGAATGATGTGCCTATTGAATCTAAAGTGTGCTGCCTCTATAAAATCTTTATGTAATCTTCCGAGATAGAAAGTGCTGTTCTTCTGAGAAATAACATTACTCTGTCCTTGGGAACTGTGGATCTGAGGATGGCTCCTGCCTGCTTACAATATGAGAATCAGCGACGTGTTTAAAAACTGCTACAGGACAATAAGACTCCAGTGGGGCAGTCAGTAGGAGAACATATTCAGAGGGAAAATCTGTCCCACCAGAACTATACCAAAGTATATTTTCAGGATGAATTTCTTATTTCCGCCCTCTTTTGGAATTAATTATTTTTCTGCTTTCTATGGAGAAAAAAAAAAAGAAAAAAAAGAAAAGAAAGCATTGGGTGATGTCAAGATCTCATCATCGGGAAAATGGAAAGCTACATCATAAACATAGTCTGCCTAATCATCCTAAGCCTTCTCATTGTAAAGGATGTATTGTCTTCTCAGAAGCAGTAATCTCCTTTGGGACATGAGTAAAATAAGTTGAATTCAGTTTCCCTTTCATGATATAATGAGTATTTCTCCAGTGCAGCATAAGAAATAGAATATCACCCAGGAGAAACTTACATAGGCAGTGATAATGTGGAAAAATCTAATGAGGAAAACCCACATGCCCCATGGAGGAGAAGCCCTCTGTGTGTGTGATCGTCATCTTGTGAGTGCTTCGATCACACTTTATAGTTTTGCCAAGTGCTTTAATGTAAATTACTTCATGAAAAATTCACATCCCTTTGAAATGTATCGGTTAGCTCCCTTTTATTGGTGGAGAAGCTAAAGTTTAAAAAAGATAAGTGATTTGCTCAAGATTAGTTATTGGTAGAGCTGGAAATTGAATTCCATTCTTCTGGGTCCAAATCCAAGTTCTTCTCCCAGAAAGTTATGTGTGGACAGGTTGTAGGTATATCTGTGGCCTGGAGCAGTGGCATGCAGCGGGGTGAGCAACCTTATAGAAAAGAATACACTCAACTAAAATTTGCCTATGAGCTTCCATTATTACACATACTTTCATTTTCTATTTATTTTCCTCTTAGAGGTCAAATTTTCCATTCCTGATTTTAACCCAAAGAAGGGCTAAGTAAATTCCATGGGCCACTCTTGAAGAAGGCAAACTGGAAAAAATATACAATGCCAAATGACTAGCCTAACAGGGTGTGGACACCTTGGTCACCACTAATTCTTGTACAGTTTAACCCTAGTGACAACTTTGCAGGAACAAAATAGCTACTATTCTTGATATTTGGTCTCCAGGTATGTCAAATACCTTTTGATTGAGTGCTCGGAGCAGGGCTTTTCAACCTCTGCACTATGACATATAGGGCTGGATAATTCTTTGCTGTGGAAGGCAGTCCTGTGCATTGTAGCACATTTAGCAGCATCCCTGCCCTCCACCCACTAGACGCCCATAGCACCTCCAAGTTGTGATAACCCCAAATGTCTGCAGATGTTGCCAAAATCCTAGGGGGCAAAATCTGCCCCTGGTTGAGAATCAATGGATTAAAGTCATCATTTTTGTGGGTTAATCACACATTGATGGGTTAGGCCCTGATGGACAATCTAGTCTGACTTCATTTTGGTCATTAAGTTGACCAGCACAGGAGGCTAGCAGTAGATCCATTGCTAATCACTTTCCCCGACAGGGCTGTCCTGTGAGAATGGCTTTTTGACAGCTCTTCCCAAGGGCAACAACTATAAATCATGGAAAGCAGCCACTTGACATTGGGTATCCACAGTTGGCAAGTGCCTCCTTCTGTCTTCCATTTGCATTTCCATCCCGACTGTGGGACTGAGGGAGGTGAGTTTCAGCAGGAAGTGGAAAGTGCATAGATTTAGGAGCCAACCAGACCTACATCGAAATTCTGGCTTTATCACTACCTAGCTAGGTGACCCTGGGCAAGTGACTATACCTCTCTGAAACTGTCTGCTCCTTTATAAAATCAAAATAACTCTACCTACCTTAAAGAATTTGGGAATTAAAGAGCTCAGATGGAGCTAGGCACATAGTAGCACTGTAATAAATATTTTCTATTACTATAAATTAAAAAAGTATGAATGCCTGAACAGATAAAGTTAGAAATGTCAAATGGAGTGTCTACCAGTGGCCAGGTCTGTCTGGGCTAATCTCAAGTGTTTTCTGATGATCTCTGAAGCATGCGCCCATCTCGAGCTCCCTCAAGGCCCTCTCTACCTGTTCCCTCTCCAATATCCCTGTTCCTCTGACTCTTGAGGGACCTGAGTGTTCCAGAACAAATGGTCGGAAAGGTGTGGATTCATGTAGAAATATGTCAAAGCATTGTTGGTTTTAGCAGCTGATCTGTTCTGGGGTGTGAAAAACAACCAAAGTCACTAAGCCACAGAGGGATAGAAATGTGAACAGATGGGCAAATGGGAAGGCAGCTCTTCACCTGAGCAGCAGGGAAGTTGCTGCCCTGGCCGGGGCTGGAGGAGAGACTGGAGGACAGGAAGGGTGGCAGAGAGCTGCCATGGCCAGGATCCCAAGGCCAAGCTGCTAGCACCCATCACACATCTGCAGCAGGGTCTATACTAGGCACCAAGGAGAAAGGGCCAGACCCTCAATAGAATATTTGGTCAGGACAGCCCTGGGTAAAACGATAAAGGAGACTTTTTTAGTACCATCTCTCTTCCCCTCTGCATCATGGAATTTATGCTTGGTAAAGAAGCTAGGAGGGCTTCCCTGGTGGTGCAGTGGTTGAGAGTCCGCCTGCCGATGCAGGAGACGTGGGTTCGTGTCCCGGTCCGGGAAGATCCCACATGCCGCGGAGCGGCTGGGTCCGTGGGCCATGGCCGCTGGGCCTGTGCGTCCAGAGCCTGTGCTCCCCAAGGGGAGAGGCCACAACAGTGAGAGGCCCGCGTACTGCAAAAAAAAAAAAAGAAGAAGCTAGGAGATCTCCTTTGTCCTAATCCCTTTAGTTCACTGGCCCCAAGAAAGGAGATAGCAGAATCATGAAGCTGGTGGTTGAGCCAGAAAGATGCTGGAGGTGGAATTCAGGTCATGGATGGGGTTCGGTGCCCCTTCTATAGGGAGTTCTAGGTTTGTTCCAATTGACAGTTTGTGGTTCTAGATCTTCAGCCCAGGATGGACTCCTAGCCCAGTGTTCCTTCTGCTCTGCCAGGCTCCTTCCCCCATCGCTGTGTCTTATTTTAACTCTAAATTCTAGGATAATAGGTATCCAAGGAGATCAGTACTTTTTCCAAATCAAATACCAACAATATTTACAACCTTTGTGTCCTTATTTACTTGATGCTGCCCCTAAAAGTAGTAATTCACCACCAAGAAACGTTATCCTGTCCTAGAATACTAAAGAAAATGAGAAATAAGCGAAAGATGACTTGGAAGTCAGCAATTCTACTGCATCCTATTTAAAATTGGATGGATTTTAATACCTGCTTTTAGAACCTACAACACACACACTTTTATTTATTTTATTTTTGGCTATGTTGGGTCTTTGTTGCTGCACACGGGCTTTCTCTAGTTGTGGTGAGCATGAGCTACTCTTCGTTGTGGTGCACGTTGCAGTGGCTTCTCTTGTTTGTGGCACACGGGCTCAGTAGTTGTGGCTCGTGGGCTCTAGAGCACCGGCTCAGTAGTTGTGGTGCATGGGCTTTGCTCCCTGGTATGTGGGATCTTCCCGGACCAGGGATCAAACCCGTGTCCCCTGCATTGGCAGGCGGATTCTTAACCACCGGGCCAGCAGAGAAGCCCAACACACACACTTTAAAACACAACATTTTTCATATTTTAATGATTACAAGGTCAAAGCATACTTATTGTGGAAAACTTAGTAAATATAGAAAAGAACAAAGAGAAAACAAAAATTTTAAAAAATTTTGCTACCAAGACTCATTAGTATGTTGGTGACTATCCTTCGAGGTTTGAATATGTGCATTTAGTTTTGTAACTTTTTTTCACTGAACAATAAATCATAGCCATCTCTCCTTCTTGTTAAGTATTTCTCTATATCAATTTTAGTGCCCATAGAGTACCATAATTTATGCCACCACTGCCTATTGTTGGACATTTAAATGGCTTCACATTTTGATGCATTATGAACAGTGCTGCTGTGGGCATTCCTGTGCATATATCTATATCCACATTTGGGGTTAGTTCCTTGGAATAAATTCCCGGCAGTAGACTTGCTAGGTCTCCCCTCCCCTCAGTGTCCCTGCTTCCTGGAGCCTGACTCTGGTGCATTCATGGGCCCAAACTTTGCATCACCCATCTTCCTCATGAAGCTTCCTAAACTCCAGGCCTATCTCCATCTGTTGGAGATCTCACGTGTGACAGGATACACATCACACCCCTCCTGGCCTGCTCTCCAAAGGGCAGAGCTGATGGCCATTTGTAACCATGGTGGTCAAGACCAAGAAGGGTTTCTCTTCCTCTCCTTATCAGTCAGACTTCTCCTCCATTCCCCACTGACACCATTATCATCAGACATACTTCGTTAGGAAAAGGAAGGGAAGGCAGAAGCTGTGGAAGAGGAACGAGAGAATGGAAGAGAATTTGCAAAAAATACAGCAACAGAGTGACGAGTCTTGGCTCTGAAGGCAGACCATCAGCATTCGAATCCTGCTCTGCCATATTCTAACTGTGTGACCTTGGACATTTAACTTAACTTCTCAAAGCCTCAGCACCTCTATCCATAAAATGGGTGCAGTAACACGTATCTCATATGGTTGTTGTGAGGATCCAAAGATGTAACCGGTGTTAGCCCTTAACCCAGGGGCGACACTGAGAAAGAGCTCAACTAAGCAACATCTGTCTCTCTCTTTTTTTTTTGCAGCTTTTTTGTTTTTTATTGAAGTATAGTTGATTTACAATGCTGTGCCAGTCTCTGCTGTACAGCAAAGGGACTCAGTGTTACACATATAGACATTCTTTTTTAAATACTCTTTTCCATTATGGTTTATCCCAGGAGATTGGATGTTGTTCCCTGTGCTAGACAGTAGGACTTTGTTGCTCATCTATTCTAAATGTAATACGTAGTTTCTATCTACCAACCCCAAATTCCCAGTCCATCCCTCTCCCTCCCCCCTCCCCCCTTGGCAACCACAAGTCTGATCTCTATGTCGTAACAGCTGTCCCTTGATGCTTACTCTATGAAGCAGAAAGGGGAAAGCTGGAGAAGGAAAGTGGAAACTGGAAAGAAAAGAGAAGAAAAATTAAGAAAATGGAGGGAGGGGAGGCAGGAAAGGTTTGAGGGTGGCAGTGGAATCATTTTCACCTGCCCAGAAGTGGAATATGTATGGAATCCAAAAAATACCCAACCCCTTGCCTCCACCTGCCATTCCCCATCGCCTTCCTCTCTGCCCCCAGTAGACCCCATGGCATCTGGGGAACGAAGCCTTCTGTAACTGTGGGACCTGCTCCTCCAAGCTGACACCATGCTGGGTGTCCCTGGGCAAGACCGCTGGCTCAGCCTCCTCCCTCACACCCACCCGCAGCGGGGTCCCTTTGAGATGGATTTGAGTGTTTTCTCACATCCCACTTAGGGCAAAATGAACTTTCAGTTCAAAAAGAGGTTTTGGGGGGATGTGGTGTCTCCCACCTGGGGCTAACCCTGGCCAGGGAGGTTGTCGATGATTTGAAGCTGAAGATAACAGCCTACGTGAAGGGAGAGGAAAATTCCCCTCTCTGCTGGTAAGAGGCTTCACAGAGCTCACCAGCCTGTTGTTTTCTTGGTGTTTCTTTTTTTTGGTTTTTTTTTTCTTCATACACATCAGCTTCTAAATTTTACAAGCTGTTGCCTACCTTTATCTCTGAAAGCAGTGGAACATGCTGGACTCAGAAAAGTAAGTGACAGTGAACCGGAGAATAATAGATGGGGTGATAGAGGCAAGGTCTCCTGCTTTCCTCAGCGCTATGAGGGTTAAGCCTTTCTGTGGACAAGCAGCCTACCCACGATGACTCCTAACCTGCTCACCTCTTCTTTCTCTCCTCCCCCCTCACAGATGTGGAATGTGACAGTATTAATGCCTAAGACAGTTTTAACAGTATGTCTAAATTCCGCACCCCCCTGCCTTTTTTTTTTTTCTCGGTACACGCGCGTCTCACTGTTGTGGCCTCTCCCGTTGTGGAGCACAGGCTCCAGACGTGCAGGCTCAGCAGCCATGGCTCACGGGCCTAGCCACTCCGCGGCATGTGGGATCCTCCTGGACCGGGGCACGAACCCGTGTCCCCTGCATCGGCAGGCGGACTCTCAACCACTGCGCCACCAGGGAAGCCCTCCTGCCATTTTTTATTGTGGTAAAATACTCATAAAACTTACCCCCTTAACCATTTTAAGTAGACACTTAGTGGTATTTGTATCATTGTGCAGCTACCACCATCCATCCATCCACAGAAGTCTTTTCATCTTGCAAAACTGAAACTATACCCATTCAACAATAACCCTCCCTGCTCCCCTCCCCCCAGCTCCAGGCCACAATCATTGTACTCTGTGTCTCTATGAATTTGACTGCTCTAGGTACCTCATATAAGTGGAATCATACCATATTGCTCCTAGTGTATCTGGCATATTTTACTTAGAATAACGTCCTCAAGAGTCACCCATGTTGTAACATGTGTCAGAATTTCCGTCCTTTTAGAGACTGAGTACTGTTCCATTGTATGTATATATCATATTTTGTTTATCCATTCATCTGTTGGTAAATACTTGGGTTGCTTCCACTTTTTGGCTAGTGTGAATAATGCTGTTATGATCATGGGTGTACAAATATCTCTTCTAGACTCTGCTTTCAGTTCTTTTGGGTACATACCCAGAAGTGGAATTGCTGGATCGTGTGCTAGTTCTATTTTTAATTTTCTGAGGAACCGCCAAACTGTTTTCCACAGTGGCTGCAGCATTTTACATTCCCACCAATAATGCACAAGTGTTCCAATTTCTCTACATCCTCATCATACTTGTTATTTTCTATTTTTTGATAATAGCCATTTTATTTATTTATTTATTGGCTGTGCCATGCAGCACGTGGGATCTTAGTTCCCCGACCAGGGATCGAACCTGCACCCTGCAGCGGAAGCACCGAGTCTTAACCACTGGACCACCAGGGAAGCCCAATAATAGCCATTTTAATAGATGTGAGGTGGTCTAAATGTTTTTTAAAAGGAAGAGAAGCCAAAGCTAGGATTTCAGAATTTATAAATATAGAATAAAATATACTATTTAAAAATGACAAGTTAATTTAACAAATTAATGAGTTAAACACATAAAAATATAATAACTGCTTATATAAGTTCCTTCTGAGATGTCAAAGGAGAAAAGAGAGAAGGAGAGGGGAAAACAGAAAGAATGGGAGAAGAAAAATTAAGTAAAATGGAGGCAAGATGAGGAGAAAAGGTGAAAGGGCTTTGAGGGCAGCATCTAGAATAACCTTTTGGGCATTGTGAGGCCATTGGCCCTCCAGATGCGCCCCAGCCCTCCCGCACGTATGGACGTATTTTTCTGAGGGACATGGATTGCTTTCTGCAGTGGTTCTCTGTGCTGGGAGGGACACAAAGATGAGCAAGCTACTGTTCCTTACTTGGGCCAGAAGGTCAGAAAAAGGGGGTGGAGATGGGTGGCATCTGGTGGCTATACCGGCTCTGCGTCCCACGCGGAGAGGCCGGCTTCCTCGCTGGGTCTGCCTGTGCCAGTACCCCAGCGTAGGCACAGATCAGAGGCAGGGCTGGGTGGCATTCAATCTTGTGTTTCATGCACTTTTAAAGCCGCTTTTGAAGGAACGAATGCATCACGGTTCTTTCGTTTCAGGGAAAGCGCCTGTGAGAGAGCAGGAGGTGGGGAAAACTCAGAGCTGGGAGGGGCCGCCCTGGGCTTTGGTCCAACAAAGCCGCCGCTGCCCAGCAGCTGGGCTCTTGACCTTTGAAAACCGATCGGCCAGGAACCCCTCGGCCTCTTTCCCTCGGGCCAGTCACATCACATTTTACAGATCTCAGGAAAGAAGACCCAAGTCCCCGTCCTCTGGGTTTGTGTCCTGGCATCCCCGACGTATCAGTTTTCTGGGCAAACACAGGCTCTAGGTGAACAGCAGCATTTTGCTTCTCTGGTCCCTGAACGGGGTTACGCTTCCATGGAATTCCACGACCAAACCAGATGAATAGAAAGAAACTGAGCAGAGCCAACTAAGTAGACAAGGCATTGCTGGTATCTCAAGGGGAGTGTCACCTGTTCACAAAGCAGGCAGGAAATCTTTAATTAACCCTGTTTCCAGACACAAAGCCCGTGATAACATTTTATCCTATTTGAATACGTATCTTCAAAGAAGGCTATGTGGGAGCCCTTTTATTTTTGTTATTGGACTGCTAATTTAACACCATGTATATTTTAAACTGTCCAAGAACACAAAACCTGTCCCTATAAACACAGAGGATGGGGGAAAATCCATCTTGGAACTCTCCCTTCTCTCTTCCATTTTTATTCCCCAGTGGCACATTCCTCTTGAGAAAATCCTGCCCTGGATTTTTATTAGTCTTTCGTAGGCAGTCAGGTATTAAAACCTCACAAATCCATTATGTGCTTCTCAGCCCTGCTTTTCAAGTTGCTTCTCCACGAGGTGTGGACTAATGAAATGGAGGGGGAGGCAGCTGCTTTCTCCCTCTTAGAAGAGGCTGAGCCCAAAGACAGACCATCCTTCAGAGACCCTCAGGGCAGGCTTCCTCCCTGTACTCACCATATTCTTGCTGCCCCAAGTTTTAATTTAGAACTATTTGAATTACCAGAATATGCTCCCATGTGTGGCATAAAAATACGCCTGCACCTATAGAAAGGGATATATTGGTTTTGCTCCATCAGAGAGGGTCTTTTTCTATTTTCTAAAAAAAGTCTCAAGATTACCATTATGTCATCTTAGCAATGAAATTGTTTTAAAATTTTTGTTAGTCATATGCTAATAATATCTAATATTATTCTAATATCTAATAATAGAGCCGTATTCTGATTTCCACTTTACAAGGCACTCTCATAGTATTATCTCGTCAGCGCCTCATCACAAACCCTTTGAGAGAGGGATTGTCATTCCCACTTGACAGATGGGGGAACTGAGGTTCTGGGTGGCTGACTGAGTTCCTTAAGGGAACACAGCTAGAAAGCAATATTGTGGGACAAGGACCTGCATCTTCCAATGCCCGGTCCAGTGCTCCTTCCCTTTGGCCCTGCTGCCTTGTCACAAAAAACACTTGATAAAGCATTGTTGGAAGGATGGTGGGTCCGACTCTGTGAGATTAGTGACCCTTCGGTCAGAACGGCCAAGTGTGGTTATGAGTTTGAGCCTGGACAAAGGCACCAGGCTGAGGCTGCCAGTGGGTCCTGGAAGCTTCCTGTGCCCCCTCACAGTGGGCGCCCAGGAGCACCCACCTGAAGGAGGGGTGTTGATAGCTTAGGGCTGGCCTCCACAGAGATGCCTCTTTCTAACGCATTCAAAAGTGTACGAACAGCTGGCCGTGGCCCAGCGTTAGTGGTCAGAGCTCTTTCACAAGGTGGGAGGGGGCTTTCCTGTGCTGACCCCCTCAGTAGGCGGCAGGTCCCACAAGCCAGAGAGACAGGATGTGGTAGCAGAGACTGGCCTCTGCAGCGTGGGAAACAGATCTGCATGCCATCGGAGGGGTGCCTGCCAGACTGTACGCTCTGCCCTGAGCTCAAGTCGGGCGCTGGATGGGGGCCTGGGCCGGAGGAGATCGGGGCTCTGGTCCCAGTTCTGCCACTGATCCCTTTCCGTTTTATTTCTGTATTTCCGTTGAGACAGTATGTTCACAGAAGCAATCTCTGTTGAGTCCCACCACAACCCTGTGGAGTCGGCCCGTGATGCTCAGAGAGGTTCAGTGACTTGCCCATGGTCCACAGCACTTTGGCCCCCAAGGCCAGGGCACTTGCCACCTCCCTTCGTTGTGTCTCAAGAGCTGCAGTGATTCAGGCAGGTCCTATGTCCCTTCTGAATTGGATTTCTCATATGAAAAATGAGGGAGTTGAGGCCAGAGTCCGCCTGCCGATGCAGGGGACGCGGGTTGAGCCCCAGAGGGCTCGGTCTCCTCAACTGGCGCTGTAATTGATAAGTTAAAGGTACTCGAATGTTGGCTAGCTGCTCGATGGGTACAGCTGTGGGGAGTATTAGGTCAGATTGGGCAGCTCAGAAAGGGCCCAAACCAGGGCTCACCCCAGGCCTCTCCCCGCCCCCATTTTAGCTACTCATCCACCTTGAGGCCAATTTGGGCTCTGCCCTAAAGGACTGTGGCAGCACGCGTAGGAGAAGCCACTTCCCACTCCCCGCCACCCCACCTCCCCTTCCCAGGCTCTCTCCCAGTAGAAAGGCCTTTGGGACCTGAGTCCAGAAGGATTCCTTAAAGTCAGTCCGGCCCTCCACGATGCTGGGAGGCCTGAGGCCCGGGCCTCCCTGGGCTGCTGCTTCCATAGCATCCGGGTTTCCTCTGCTGCCTGTCACAGCTCCCCTCTCTTAAAGGTCAGCACCCGGCCCCAGCCTACAGGGTCTTTGCTTCTGGTGAGGGCAAGAGACGGGAGAGGGATGTGGGCAGAGGAGGGGAAGGAAGGGAGTGCCAACCCACTGTGCAGAAATGTGTTTGGGAGACACTCACAGAGGAGAGAGGCTCACTCAACCTAGGTACGACCAGAAAGTCAGCGTCTTGACAACCAAGCAGCCTCTTGGCTGTCGGTGGGGAGGACCCGCCTGCCTTCTTTCTTTATCACCATTACCTGTAGGAGCTCAACATTTCGAGAGCACAGTTCTGAAAGATCACGAGAGAGAGGAGATGTCGTTTTGACCCCTTCATCCCAGAGCCGTGGGGGATGGGGACTGAAGCTGCTGTGGGTTCAAGATCATCCTCAAGTCAGGGGACTTTTCAGGGGAAGGCCTCTAAATCCTGCTGAGACAGTTCAGAGCGCTGAGCCTCCTCCTAAGAGGGGTCCACGGGGTGACTAGAGCAGGTCCCCAGGGAAGGGGGGTGCGTAGGTTGTTTAGGCAGGGCTCACACCCAATGAAAGGTACAGAGAAGCCTGCTGCCAAAGGCCGGAAACCAACTTCAGTGGAGGCCTGGGGGCTTCCCTGGTGGCGCAGTGGTTGAGAGTCCACCTGCCAATGCAGGGGACACGGGTTTGTGCCCCGGTCCGGGAAGATCCCACATGCCACAGAGTGGCTGGGCCCGTGAGCCATGGCTGCTGAGCCTGCGTGTTCGGAGCCTGTGCTCCACAACGGGAGAGGCCACAACAGTGAGAGGCCCGCGTACCACAAGAACAAAAACAAAAACAAACAAACAAACAAAAAAATGGAGGCCTGGGGTCCTTCTCAGCACCCAGTATAGGGCTTTTCCCCACCTGCCCTGTGCCTTAGTATCCCCTGTAAAATGGCCAAACAGGATTTCCTGACGAGCCTCATGGGGCTAAATGAAGTGATGATCTTGTGATTCCCTCTGCTTTTCTGGGAGAAAGTTTGGACAGTGGTGCCATTTGTGATGTGTCTCCATCTGGAGTACTAAGTAAGTATTAGTTCAATAAGCTATTTTTTCTTTTTCTTTTTTTTTTTAATGTATTTATTTATTTATTTGCCTGCATCAGGTCTTAGTTGCGCGAGCTCTTCTATGCGGCGCAAGGGCTCTCTCTAGTTGTGGCACATGGACTCTAGAGTGTGTGTGCTCAGTAGTTGCGACACGCGGGCTCAGTTGCCCCGTGGCATGTAGGATCTTAGTTTCCCGACCAGGGATCAAACTCTCATCCCCTGCATTGGAAGGTGGGTTTTTAACCACTGGACCACCAGAGAAGTCCCTCAATAAGCTATTTCTTAAGCCCCTAATGCTCAGTCCTGGACTGCATCATGAACTTACTGCATCTATCCTCAAGAAACTTAGGGTTTCAGAAAGAAATAAGACATTTCACACAAAATAATCAGAGCAGTAATTCTGAATTTTTCTTTCAATCTCAACCCATGTTGGGTGACATTGGAATCTGTGCTCCCCGTGGCCTCACAGAAATCCCAATCTCACCCTACTCCCAACTTTCTCCCCTGGTCAAGAAAACTTTTGGAAAGCAAATAAATGAAAATGATTTTAACATAGGCATAATTTGACTCCACTCTAAATTTTGTAATAGATGTAAGTAAGTTATTTCCAAGTTTTTGTATTCTATCTATTATAAATAACAATGTTCTTATCACACCTCTTAATGGATAATGGTCGAGAACCAATGCACTAGGCGCTGAGTCTCAGGCAATACTATAATTGTGCTTTATACCAGCCTTATTGTTGACTTAAATATTCACATAAATCTTACATGTGAAAACAAGCTGTAGGTTGGAGTATTTTCACATTATAAAAATTGCCAAGAGTGCCTGATAAAAGCCAAATCTTTGTATAACAAAATAAGTATATATTTTATGGGGAACACAGATGCATCTTCACGTTTGATTTGAAGCAGAGTGGGTGGAAGAGTTAAAAGGTTTCAAAAGGTCCTGCTTAAACCATTCTCTAAAATGTCTCTATTTTCTCTAAACTTACCTGAGAAGAATATTCCACAGTCACCCTTGTTTTCATGCTCCAGAGCCTAGTGTCTTAGGTTTAAGAGGTTCCAGACTAAACTTTTAGAGCTGGGAGAGATCTCGAGGTGGCTCACTGTCTGGCTGAACAGGAAAAGACCTCCAGCGGTGATGGGGGGCTTGACTGGGGAGGGTGTGGTCTCCGAAAGGTGAAGCAGCACTATAGTGGGCACAGCTGCTATGGTTTTCTTTGTATATTAAAGACTAGGGTGGGAGGCTTCCCTGGTGGTGCAGTGGTTAAGAATCTGCCTGCCAATGCAGGGGACACGGGTTCGAGCCCTGGTCTGGGAAGATCCCACATGCCGCGGAGCAGCTAGGCCCGTGAGCCACAACTACTGAGCCTGTGCATCTGGAGCCTGTGCTCCGCAACAAGAGAGGCCGCAACAGTGAGAGGCCCACGCACTGCGATGAAGAGTGGCCCCCGCTTGCCACAGCTAGAGAAAGCCCTCACATAGAAATGAAGACCCAACACAGCAAAAATTAATTAATTAATAAACTCCTACTCCCAACATCTTAAAAAAAAAAAAAAAAAGACTAGCATGGGTTTGTGTCAACTTTTTCCAGCTAAATTAATCCTTTTTTCTTTACTCTATTCCACTCTCCCAGCTGTTTCCCTTTGTCATGCCCCTACCGAAACTTCTCCAGTTCTTCTCCATTTGGCACACGTTGAGAAGTTCTAAACCAAACACCAAATGTTCAGGGAAATGTGAGAACTGTGTTTCTTTGACTCCAGGGCAGGCTTGTGTCTTAACTGTAGGACTACCCTGACAAATCACCCTTACCTGGCCCAGGTCTACTATCTTTTCAGATCCATTGGATGTCTGCCTAATTGGGTCTTGGCCTGGGCTAGGACTGGGGTGACAGACCACAGGGCAGTGGCCATGGAGTAACATGGTCCAGCCAGTGCATGCTTTTGGATTCTGAGTAGCCTCTCAGCATGGAGTTAGGTGTTTTGGTTTGAGGCACGGGAGACAATGGAGAAGTAGAAAACGTGGCTCCACAGTCAAGAAGCTCACTCCCAAATGGGCAAGGCAAGACCCAGGGTCAAGAGCAATAAAGAATGTAGTCATGGGCTTCCCTGGTGGCGCAGTGGTTGAGAGTCCGCCTGCCGATACAGGGGACACGGGTTCGTGCCCCGATCCCGGAAGATCCCACATGCCGCGGAGCGGCTGGGCCCGCGAGCCATGGCCGCGAAGCCTGTGTGTCCGGAGCCTGTGCTCCGCAACGGGAGAGGCCACAGCAGTGAGAGGCCCGCGTACAGCAAAAAAAAAAAAAAAAAAAAAAAGAATGTAGTCATGACAAATGGCTTGGTGCAGAACAAGCATTGGTGTTTGCAGGCAACCTTGACTGATTGGTAGAACCTGGATCCGTGTACTGACAGGAGTGGGGAGGGGTCCCGGATGAGGGATCAGCTGTGGCCCGGGCATGGAGGGGGCAGGTGTTAGTGAGGCCGCACAGAGGCAGACCTGGCTGGGGGGAGAGATGTGGACAGGGGACACAGGTGGAAGGTTGTGTGACCAGCGTATGAGGCGCTGAAGCCACATGTCAGCGGGGGGAGTGGGAGTAGGGGTGGGAGGTTTGCAATGGGATGCCAAAGCAAAGCAGAACTTCTAGGCGGGTTTTGAAGGGGAAGGGGAGGGAAGGGGGCGTGACCACGAACGGGCTGCAGTGTGTGGCGGATCGAGGCGGATGTGTCACATCATGTAATTGCCACCGTCTTGTGGTCACAGAAGCTTGGTTGTGGAAACTAGATCGGCCGATCTAGGGGGGCCTTCGAGCTAATCGAGACTGACCTCCTTTTCTTTTGATTTCTTTCTGGTTTAGTTTTCATTCCAGTTAATGCCCCTCCCCTACCATTTTCAAAGTCATGCATATTTCATTTAGAAAATGTTTAAAGTACAGAGAAGAATAAAGAAACAAACCCCAATCATTATCCATCTTTGTAGAATAATCATTGTTACCAGCGTCATTGATTTCTTTCCAGTCTTTATTTTTATGCACTTGCTTCTTTACATGGTTGGGATTAAACACTATAAATAATGCAACTGTCCATTAGCCATATGGGTTTGAATATTTTTAGTGACAGGGTGTTTTAAACCCTTTTAGTGACCAGGATCTCATTACATCTTTAAGCATACTATGCCTTTTGAAAAGAGAGATAGTTTTAAAAATGTTTTTCCATTTATGAAATAATATATGCTTACCTAGAAAATAATCGGAACTTAAAAGCGTAAAAATTTTAATCATCTATAATCCTATTGTCCAGAAATCACCTAACCTATTGTTGATATTTTGCAGTATTTCCTCCTAGTATTATTCCAAAATAATGTGCATTTTAAAAACAAAATGGGAATCACATCATACAATTTGGATCTTGCTATCTTCATTTACCGTAGCATACAAGTTTCCATTTTCTGACAGTCGTGAACATTATATTAACCTAACATTTATTGAGTACTTGGAAGAAACAAGGCCATTCAAAGCATTTTATATATATTCACTCATTTTAATTTTCACAACAGCCCTTGAAGATAAGTACTATTTTTCATTCCCATTTCACAGACAAGATAACTGAGGCACAGAAGGTGGGATTTGAAGCTGGACATTCTGACTCCACAGCCAGTACTCCTGCCCACCATATGGCCTCTCCAACCCGTTCTCAGCAAAGCTTCTTCTGCTGATCAAGTACACACACACACACACACACACACACACACAGTGTGTGTGTATCACGGAAACTCTTTTCCATGAGACAGACTTTCAAATATTGAAAGTATCTCTGAGGTCCCCAAGTCTTGCCTTTGCCAGCCTTAATATCCTCAGCCGTTCTTCATGGTTTGAAAGCCCTTCGCCATATTCCCCTTCACTCAGGCAGGTCCAAGTTCTTCTGTGTCCCTTTAACTGGGCAACTAGAAACAAAAGTAGGGCTATGGGGTAATCTGCTCAAGGCTGGTTGCAGCTAGCCTCTCAACCTGTGTGTGCTGGACACTGGACACCTGCCAGTGTAGCCAGAAGTGCATTGGCTTTTACGTATAACACCTGAACTACCATAGCAGGGTGCTTTTTCCAAATCCCTCGGCCCCTCACAGCTCCATAGCCTGGCTTGTCCAGCCTTTTGATTCTTTGCCTGGTCCTGCAGAGCACATCCCAGAAGAAAGACATCTAGGGATTTACAAGGGCCTTAGTGTGGCTGGACTGAGAACTTCCAGGACAACCTGGCGGGGATCAAAATGGCAGTGTCTGGCCGGCCTGGGTCAGTGGGGCGGGAGGGGAGACCCAGATCTAGCGGCAGGGCTGGCAGCTGGCCCAGTAGCACCTGTGGTTCTCCAGACAGCTTCCCAAGAAAGCATCAGCAGTCACAAGAGCCAGTCTGTGAGAGTCTGAGTGGGTGGGAGGGGGCAGTGAGGAAGGGGTCTTCTGGGTGGGTGCTGGTACAGCACAGATGGCACATCCAGTAGGGCCCTCCCCCTTCCCTGGGTCTGTGTGAGAACAAGAAATGCAGCTTCGCTTGCCTGTCACCTGGCACTGAGTTGAGGTTGGCGTCAGGACTGGCTCCAGGTAAAATTGCCAAGATCATGGACTTTGTCGTTAATACCTTTTTCCCTTTGGGGTCTCCTGGCCTGGTCAGTCCTCCTTTCTCTCAGGGTCCTGATAGAGGAGGGAGAGCAGTGTGATAAACAGTTTCATAGTAAGGCATTCACAGTGCACAGAAGCTTAATGTGTTACCCCTCTCAGGGTCATTTCCATTCTATCAGAGACCTCTTAGAGACCCAGATGCCTCCATCTGAAGGTATTTTCTGAGAGGGGACTTCCTGCTGGCCCTCAGACTACAACAGGGTGGCCAGCAGCCTCTTCCTCTCTGTGCATTAAGAACAAATATACACACCCGGTAGTGATCCTTTATATCCTTGTGCCTTGATTTCCCCATTTGTGAGATAAGGATAATAATAATGCATCCCTCATAGGGTTTTCTGAGAATTAAATGAGATGATGCAGGTAAAGCTCTTAGAATTAAAGCTGGAACATAGTTAGCTTTTAATATATGTTAGCTCTTATTATTACTGTGAGTTATTAATTTGATTATAAAGCAGCTTCGCATTTCTTGTGCCATTTTATCCTTACGACAACCCTCTGAATTTAGTTTTATTGCTCTGATTTTATAGGTGAAGAAAGGAAATCACGTATGCAGCTAAGTAAGAGTGCAGCAGAGCTGAATGCTCTCTGAGAGGGTTGTTCATTTCCCCTGCTCGGCAGGGTTTAGGGAGAGCCCAGGGGCACAGCCCTGGGCCTGGCACCCTGGAGGCACAGAGAAGCCCCAGAATCAGAGCCCACCTTGGGGAGCTCACCAGAATCTCAGAGAAAGTGCCAGCAGCCTGGGAGAGCTGCCATTTCAACTCATAATATTGTACTTAGCAGTGAAGCTTCACTTCTAACCAGCTCCTTGTCTTCCGAAGGGGGAAACCAGGGTGGCTCTTTCTGTTCCAAACACATATAAAATAGAGAAAATAATATAATGAGCTGTCTGTACATATTTCAGTATGTATCTCTAAAAGTTAGGGACTTTCTAAAAAAACATAACCACAATACCATTATCCTACCTACACGAATTATAATTCCTTAATATCATCAAATATATGGTCAGGGTTTAATTTTCTTCAATCTTTTTTTTTTTCCTTTTTCAGCATTACAGAGTGTTTGTTTGAAGGAGGAGCCAGCTGGCTTATATGCTGCTTCATCTTTTATATCTATAGTTTGCTTCCCCATACCCCGTCCTCCCCCCAACCCTCTTTATTTCCTTGAATTGAATTGTTGAGGAAGCCAGGTTATCCCATAGAGTCTCCCACAGTCTGGATTTTGCTGACTGCATCCCTGTGGTGTTGTGTGACATGTTCCTCTGCCTCCTGTATTGTATAAACTGGCAGCTGGATCTGGAGGCTTGATGGGATTCAGGTTTGACGTTGTAGCAAAAATACTTCAAGGTGGCTTGGTGTATTTCATCAGGAGGTTCGTGATGTCCCGAGGTCTTTCTTTTGGTGACATGAGAAGCAATTGATGATCATCGCTTAGAGCTGCTATTTCATTAGGGGTTAGCTCTTTGTTCATTTATTTGGTGGAATATTTCTATAAAGTCCTCATTAACTATTTGGTTACCCTGATAAATACCCAGGATAAACGCTTATTTATACTGATTTGTTATCTTTAGATAAAATGATGGATACGATGCTTGTGATTGAATTCAAAATAATCCCGGGAAGGGGGGAGTGGGTAGGCATGTAGAAAAAGAAGAGCCGTGAGTTGATCATTGTTGAGCTCGAGTGATAAGTGCACAGAGGGTTCATTCCACTATTCTACTTCCGTGTGTGTTTGGTATATTTTATAACCAAATGCAGGTTTTTTGTTTTTTTTTTTTTCGGTAAAAAAATATTAAGAAAGGACTTGGTTCCCAAGCATCCTACAAAGGAAAGCAATGAGTGTGTTGGTTGGTTCTAGTGTCATGATGACTGCACGGACTTAAACATATTTAAGTGTTTTAATCCATTGCAGCCATTTTCTTATGGATGCTTCAGTGGTTCTGTCATTGGCCAGTGGGAGCCTCTTCATGTTGGTGCCTAAGTTCTTTCTGACCCAAGTCCAGTGGTCTTTGATAGCATTCTCGCTAGTCCTATTTGCCTTGTGCGTCTCCTACCCAGACCTGGGCCATATTTCCACGGCAGGGCTCTGTCTTTCCCTAAGAGTCTTTTTCGTGCCTGGCCACTGTTATGAAAAAAGATCTCTTAGAGGCTCCAGTTAGACTCTGTCGCCAGTAGCAGAATTTTCCTCTCTACACACCGAGCAAGCGCGCCTTTGCCTCCCTTCACCTCCCCACTGCCGCTCCACTCCCACCCCACCCGACCAGGTGTCTCGGCGATGCGTTGACTGTGCTGGTGGGTGGGTGGAGGGGAAGGGAGATTAAAATCTGACTTTTAAGGCTCAGGCAGTAACTTGCTTGAGGCTGGCTCCCCCTCCCCAGCCTCAGCCCCACCCCAGACTCAGAACCAGAGAGAAGGAAAGCAGGGCAGTGAGAGTTCAGTATCTCTATCTATCTATCCATCTAATTTAGGCAGGTTTATCTCGCGCAGTAAATCAGAGAGAAACGTTTCGGGAGGAAGCGGTGGGCTACTCCGGTTTACCTAGCTTCATCCAATCTGCTGGGGCAGCTGGGGGGTGTGCAGAGCAGGCGGAGGGAGCCCTCCAGAGACAATGTAAGACGAAAGGGCACAGAGGACTAGAGGAGAATGGGCCAAGAACGGCCTTCATATACGTGAGGCGCCACCAAGTAGAAGACAGCCCATACTGGTTAACGTCCAAGGGCAGAACTGGACCCTGTGGGTCAGTGTGACAGGGAGGCTGGTGACAAGTAGAACCACCCAGTGATGGAGTGAGAAGCTGCCACATGAAGCAGGGAGTTCCCTTCCCAATGAGAGTTCCAAAAGGTCTGTAAGGGCTCCAGTCAGGAATGTTTGGGAAGGGGGTTCCCATATGACGACCGGGCACATACTCAAAGAGAGAAGAACATGGAGTTTTTGTGGCAGAGGAGAAAAGACCCAGGGCTCACGGTTGGACACACCAGCCACGTGAACTCGGTCAGTTCCTTCCCACTCTTTTACACAGTGGGGGTAATAATCACGCCTCACCCTCAAGGCTGTGTTAAAGAAGAGGTGAGCTGAGAAACTCTGGGGATCCCTGGAGGTATGACTGAATGCTTCTCACATCTCTGCTGGGGAACCTGCACATAGGCAAGAAGCAACTGCATTTATTTTCAAGAGTGTCCAGGTTGAAACTGCTCCCAGATGAAGTTGCCTGATAGAAAGACCCAGCGTGAAGGGGTTGGCTAGCAAAGGGAGGAAGAAGCCAAGCTTGCCCCCCGGGGCAGTGGATGGAGGCTCTGAGGGGAAGCTGGTCATTTCAGAGGATAGAATCACCCAGAGGCCCGAATAGTGAGTCTGAATATGGAAATATTGCTTTTCAGATAGAGGTCTCAGAATAGAGTTCTCTGTAAGACTATAGCTGTGTGTGTGTGTGTGTGTGTGTGTGTGTGTGTAAAACTTAAAGGAAACGAATGGTGGCAGCCACCTGAGGAGTCCACGCCTGGCACCCTTCCAGGCCTGACCTATAGAATATTTACTTGAGCTGGAGGGTAAAGGCCCGTGGAGCAGACCTGCGGGGAGGCCAGAAGGCAGGGGCCAGAGTGGAGGGTTTCCACGCACCGGCATGTGTCCCACAACTCTGAGTGCCAGGCTGCATAGGGCGTAAACCAGGCCAAGAGGACAGGGAAGTTCTAAGCCATGGGGCCATCCAAGCCTGTCTAGCAGTTATGCTATGGGGGAGGGGCATGACCAGACACAAGATAGGCAGCAGTCTCACTCACGAATATGTACGCATTGAAAGCACTTCCTATACATGCCTCTGTCCCCTTTGATTTTTAGTTCTTTAAAAAAAACCATGACAAATTAAATATAAAAGTTGCAGGAGGACCCGATATTAATGATGGCAAAATCCTAGTAGAAGTGTAATTACATCTTTTCTAACCTGGCTATAAAACAGCGATCTCGGTTATGTTGTTACTGCCCCCTTGACATAAGTCCTAAATTTTTCCTTCTTAATTTTGCTGCATTTCAATAGATAAGGTCAGTTTTGTTAGACTTGCTTTTCCCTGTGTGCACACACTGCGTGTATGGGTGTGTACAGCCACGCTTAGCAATAGGTGTGGTTCCGCCAACCTGGGCTGCTGCCTAAAACACTTCCTAAGTTTTTTTCAGAATATCATTGAAAATAGTACTTCCAGGAAAATATAAGTGAATATATATTTGATCTCAAAATGAGGAAACATTTTCTAAGCATATGACTAAAAACAAAAAAACTGATGTTGTAAATTGCAATTTCTATGTGTCAAAGACACCAAATGAAAAGTAGATGACAAAGTGGAAAAATATTCGCAATATATACAATGGGAAAAGGGTGAATATCTCCAGTATGTAACATGCTTTTAGAACTCACTTAAGAAAGCACATCAAAAAAAAGGAAGAAAGAAAGCAGAAGTCATCACCACACCAGTCCTAAAACAAGAAACACACATGAAAAAAATGTTCAACATTTAATAATCAAAGAAATGCAAAATGTAAAATTAGAATCTGTTTTTTGCTTACAGGTAGGCTGTTTTGGTTTTTGTTTGTTTAATGATCATACCCAGTGTTGGTGAGACTGCAATGAATTAGAGCCTTTCAAAAACTGCCCAGGGTAGGGCCTCCCTGGTGGCGCAGTGGTTGAGAGTCCGCCTGCCGATGCAGGGGATACGGGTTCGTGCCCCGGTCTGGGAGGATCCCATATGCCGCGGAGCGGCTGGGCCCGTGAGCCATGGCCGCTGGGCCTGCGCATCCGGAGCCTGTGCTCCGCAACGGGAGAGGCCACAACAGTGAGAGGCCCACATACCGCAAAAAGAAAAAACAAAAACAAACAAAAAAAAAACTGCCCAGGGTAAATTGGCACCATCTTTCTGGAAAGTAATTCAGCCCTAAACTTAAAGAGTTTCAAAGATATTTATTCCTGGTGGCTGCATTTTCCTGTGTCTTAATTTATTTCTTAAGAAATAATCAGAGGGATGAAAATACCTATGTTTAAGGATGTGTATTGCAACACTATTTATAATACAAATCAACAATAACCTAATTTCTAATAATAGGTAGAGTGGCTAAATAACTGTATATAACAAAAATAGCCCAAAAAAAGGTAGTCCTAAGTAAAATCAAACAAACAAAACTCCTAAGGTTTTGAAAAAAATGCATTAGAATAAACATTTAAAAAAATAACAATATGTTAACAGTGATTATGTTTGAGTGCTAGCGTTGTAGGTAAGTTTTCTTTTCTTTTTCTTTTTCATGCTTTTCTATATTTTCCAGTTTTTCTATCATTAACATTTCTATTCCTGTTATCAGAAAAGTTATATAGAATATAAAAATTATTTCTCTCACTTTTGAATTGAGAAATCAAATTCATCCTGATGTTACCCAATGACCTGAGAAAGAGCAGGTTTGGGGCAAGAGAAGTAAGGAGTCCTACTTAGGAGAGGCTAGAACTGAGTTGTTCATTAAATCTCCAAGTGGATGTCCAAGTCTAGATTTCGGGGGAGAGTCGGGGCTGTAGATACAAATATTGGGGTCAACAGCATATGGATGGGATTTTAAAGCCCTGAGAATGAATGATGAGATCACAAAAGGAATGAGTTTAAGAAGATTAGAGAAGAGGTCCAAGGCCTTACCCTCAAGACTCTCTAAGACATCTGGGAGACACAGAGGCATCCGCAAAAGAGACGGTGCCCCTGCTACCACCACGGTGCCCAGAGCAGGCACTTAGAAACATTTCTGCAATGACTAAAGGAACAAACAAATGAACTCCAGGGATTGATTTATTCTAAAACCTCAGGTCATTTGCTTGCACCCTTTCCTTTATCTCTCCCTCTCCTTTCAGGCCCAATTCTTGAATAATGGGGGGGGGGCATGCATCGTTCTTGAATAAAACCATGTTTGGCTAACAAAAAATGCCAGATTAAAAAACGCTTATACAGGGGCGTCCCTGGTGGCGCAGTGGTTGAGAGTCCGCCTGCCGATGCAGGGGACACGGGTTCGTGCCCTGGTCCGGGAAGATCCCACATGCTGTGGAGCGGCTGGGCCCGTGAGCCATGGCCGCTGAGCCTGTGTGTCTGGAGCCTGTGCTCCGCAACGGGAGAGGCCACAGCAGTGAGAGGCCCGCGTACCGGAAAAAAAAAAAAAAAAAAAACGCTGATACAAAGCTTATCACCATCAACAGTAGCCACTTCAGCACACTGGGAAATAATCCAGTACTGGAGGCCAGGCTGAGACTTGATTCCTTTCTCCAGTGAATCCCCTTGAGTAAATGTGCAACTGAATCTTACAACGGAAAATCAAGAGTCTCCGTCTTCCAGTTAAACTGATTAGTCCTGTGGACCTTTGGTTTACAGCCAACATGTTTGGACTATTTAAATGGACTCAGCCCTGCAAATGGATAAATCTTGCTTGCCAAACTTTATAAAAAAGATTTATTTCCAAACCAGATCACATCTTTTTAGTTTTAGGAACTCCTTTTTTTGTCTTTTTTTATGTTTATGGCAGCTTTATTTATAAGTGCCAAAACATGGAAGCAACCCAATATCCCTCAGTAGGTGAATGGATAAATAAACTGTGGCACGTCTGGACAATGGAACATTACTCAGTGCTAAAAAAGAAATGCGTTATCAAGCCATGAAAAGACATAGAGGAAATGTAAATGCATATTACCAAGTGAAAGAAGCCAATCTGCCAAGGCTATGTAGTGTATGATTCCAAGTACACAACATTCTGGAAAAGGTAAAAATATGGAGATAATAAAAAGATCAGTGGTTGTCAGGGTTTTCGTGGGGGAAGGGACAAGGGATGAATAGGTGTAGCACAGAGGATTTTTATGGCAGTGAAAACACTCTGTATGATACTATAATTATGCATACATGATATTATATTTGCTCAAACCCACAGAATGTCTAATACCAAGAGTGAACCCTAATGCAGACTATGGATTTCAGATAACTATCATGTGTCAATGTAGGTTCATCAACTGTAACAAATGCACCACTCTGCTGGGAGATGTCCATAAGGAGAGAGGCTGTGCATGTATGGGGGCAGGTGATACAAGGGAAGTTTTTTTGTTTTGTTTTGTTTTGTTTGCCGTACACGGGCCTCGCACTGTTGTGGCCTCTCCCCTCGCGGAGCACAGGCTCCGGACGTGCAGGCTCAGCGGCCATGGCTCACGGGCCCAGCCTCTCTGCGGCATGTGGAATCTTCCCGGACCGGGGCACGAACCCATGTCCCCTGCATCGGCAGGCGGACTCTCAACCACTGTGCCACCAGGGTAGCCCAAGGGAAGTTTTTAAAAAGGAAAAAAGTAAAGAAAGTAAATGTATAGCATTTTATTTATTGCCTTAAGTTTAAAGCACCTTTACATATGATATTAAATTTAGAAAACTGCTTTACATTAAATTATTATGTAATTTATAGCTGATAAAGCAGTTTGCTTTTTTTCTGTGCTTGAGAGAGTGGCTTCCTTCCACTGCTTGGAAGGAAAGAGAATATTTTATTTTTTAATCCCCTTCATTCACAATGGATTAGCTAGGTGGAGGATCTCTGTCTAGGAGAGACCGGTTGACCAGGAACGGAGGTATTAGCTGCTATAGATTTGTTGGTTAGAATTAGCAGAAGGAAGGGCTGGCAGTGGAGGTGGGAAGAGAAAAGGGAGGGTTCCCTAGTCTTGGTTTTACCTGCTTGGGAGCAAGGTAGTGAGGGTGGAAAGATCAGCCCTTTCCCGGGTGTGAGTCCAGCGATGTGGCCTCACTGTGTAAGTCACTGGACTTAATTGAAGGAAGGCAGCTCTAAGACAGCCCTGCTGGGTTACTAGGAGGCTGACTTGGAGGAGTCTTTGCATTAAACTGATTGATAGTCTCTCCGTGTCTGGGAGAGGTGTTTTGCCTTCATGTCAGAGCTCTCACCAGACGGGCCTGTGCTGTGAGAGGTTTGAAAAATGGTTCGGATGAAAAAATTGACTCTTCAATAATAAATTATAATGATGCTTTGTATTTGTAGCGCATCCTTCAGCCGAGGGAGCTCTAAGTTCTTTATGGATATTAATTCACCTTTCACATAATAGAGAAAAGATAATTTTGTCAATTCAGTATTTTTGTATTCTTTTTTTTTTTTTTTTTTCTTTTACTGGAGGAAGAGGTAGCTATTACAGGGATGTTTTCCTGTATTAACCTGGAGGCAACAAGTCTTCCTTTTTTTTTTTTCTTGCTGGAAATCTTTTCTTATTGGATATCACATAAGAAGTTAAAAATGAATAGTGATGCCTAAAATGTGTGTGTATGTGCATTTATATGTCTATGTGGTTGTAGTATCTATATAAATATTTAATGTTTATGGTCTAAGCCTTCTCCCTCAGTTTTCATGAGCTAGAATTTATTGGTCTGAACAGGGGGGCTATTATTATTTGCTTTTGCACCTAAATGATTTAAAAGTCAATTATGAACTGGCTAAGGGGATTGGAGAACTATGCCATGTAATGTGGCCTCACCAGTTTCGATTTGCTACCAAATGTCTGGAATGAGGAAGTGTCTGGGGTGGGAAATAGTCCATAGACGTACCATATGGGTATTAAACCAACCAGCCAGAGGCCTTAGGTCACTGGGATATAGCAACTCTGCTGGGTTTCATCTGGCTGGGTTAGGAGGCGGGGCCAGAGGGTGCTGGGGCATATACAGGCAGACCCATAAATCTAGGAATAAAGCAGAACCCCAGGACTGGCCAAAACAATGACTGAAAACCAGGCAAGCCCACAGAGATGCTGGTCACAACAAGCCAGCCCTCAACACTTAGGTCTGTACTCTACGCCCCTAGTGACAATTAGAGCAAGTGCCAACCGGCTCCAGGGTCCCCGGGAAGGGAATGTAAACATTTACTGCATTTCCTATTTATCTGCAAAGTGCCATCTTCTGAGTCACTAAGGCAGAGAAGCAGGATGGAAGGCAGTAATAACCCAATGCAACAGAATTATTTGTTGAATGGAAAATTCCCCTAAGGAATTCACATCCTTTGAACATTCCAAATGGGAGGTGGGAGTTTTCTGGTGGTAAACAGAGGTGGCAAATAGGTGATTCATACACTGGGGCCCTCCACTGGGGACTTTATGACTTGGTGTTTGCATGAAGGGATGCTGAAAATCAGATTATGTTCCTCTCAGAATTAGCCAGGAGCAAAGGGCAAAACTTTCTGAACAGGCTTGGAGTCCACAGTACATTTTTTTTTTTTTTTTTTTTTTTTGCGGTACGCTGGCCTCTCATGGCTGTGGCCTCTCCCGCTGTGGAGCACAGGCTCTGGACGCACAGGCTCAGCGGCCATGGCTCACGGGCCCAGCCGCTCTGCGGCATGTGGGATCTTCCCGGACCGGGTCACGAACCCACGTCCCCTGCATCGGCAGGTGGACTCTCAACCACTGCGCAACCAGGGAAGCCCCTGGACTTAAATTTAATACACAAAACCATGTAGCACCTTGGGTCAATCCAAAGACAAACTGACTTTTTTTCCCCTAAAGGCGGTCAAAGTTAACCTGGCAAATGGTCAGAAAAATATGAAGAAGAAGGGTTCTTTTCTTTGTTAATTTGATTTGAGGTTCTCTAAGTGCAGTGATTGGTAGCAGTCGTGAGATCTGTGCTGAGCTGCAAACCCCAAAGCTGCAAACTGAGCCCCCAGTGAAGTTAATTAAGTTTGAGTCTTGGGCTGGTTGATGCCAGAATCAATCTAATGTGTTGTCAGCAGGCTAAGCCAGAAGAACAGAGCTCCAACGAGGAATTTCTATGCAGTAAATATCACTTAAATTCCACTCAAAGTTGGAGCTGGTGTCAAAGTCCAGGAAAGCAATATTCCCTGGCAACTGCTGTCAGGAGTGTGTTTGTGCCTGGCTACGTATCATCTGAACACTCAAATTAGCAGAGAAGAAGGATAGTGAGTTAATATCATCCAGCTGACTGCTCAAAGAACTGCTTTAACTGTAGCCAGAGAAATATGGAGAGGGCACAACCAGTCACCAATGACCTCCAAATGACTAGATGCTCAGAATTTTCTGGCAGCCTGGGCTAGATAAATAATTCCTGCTGTGAAATAACTAAATTCCCTGAAATATTTCAGGGAAACCAATGCCATCACTTCCCGGTTGCTCAGCTACAAGGAGCTGGAGAAACACTGTAGGAAGAGTAGAGGAAAGGGGGGAGGGAATCTACCCGCTGGTAGAATTCTATCTCACTGCCTGCTTGTTTATGAGGGGCTGGTGAGCCCAGCGAGGTTGGCGTGGTGGGGGGAGTGGGAGGTCTTCCAAGAACTCTGAATATGAGGCTTGTAAACATATTCCGCCTCTGGCCAGGTTTTTGGAAGGGAAGGAAGGAGGCTGGGAGAGAAGGAAGGAAGGAAGGAAGGAAGGGAGGGAGGGAGGGAGGAAGGAGGGACAGGAGAGAGGGACAGAGGGAGGGAGGGATGAAGGAAGGAAGGAAGAGGATGTATGGAAAGGGAGATTGGAGGTGGGAGGTAGAAGGAGAGAAAAGAGAAAGGCAAGAGACAGTGATGTCAATTAAAAAAGGAAATAAACAAAAGATCGGAAGAGAGAGAGCAAGAGGGAGAGAAGGATAGAGGGAGAGAGAGAAAAGAGAAAGGAATGAATACCATGTAGCTCTAAAGTAATAGGCCCCTTTTTTTTTTTACAGAACACACACTGCAGATAAATACTGCAATCTTCGAACTTTTTCAGTAATTGTATTTCTCTTATTCTTCCCCTTTGCTCTGTTCTTACATGAATTTAAAAATATTTGCTTTTAAAACACAGACAATTGAAGTTTTGGGATAGGCTGTCACCCTCCGTTTCCAGTGGTTTGAAGGTAGAACCACTACAGGCGAAATTCTTCCCTTTCTTCTCCAACTTCCTTCACTTACCCAGCTTCCTGCTTGCCCGACTTTCTTTCTGCTTTCAGGAAAGGGATGAGGGGCTGAGAAAATTAGCTTTGGGGAGTTCAAGGTATTTGGGTTCTTAACTGCTTCAGGAGCCAGCACCCTTGCCCAAAGGAGAAACCGCCAGTCCTGAGCCTGAGCGCCACTTCTCCCGGGGAGTTTGCTAACATGACTATTTCCAGGCCATTCTTGAGGGAAGCCACACCAAGAGACCTTCAGAACTAGAGCTAAATTCCTCCTCCCCTGAAGAAAAACAGGGGTGTTTAGGAACCCTCACACCCCACGCAGCAGGGAGGCAGCCTCTGTATTTGGCACTGTTTGTGAAAAGCCAGTCCCAAACACAGGCTGTGGAAATAAATCAGCTGCCTTCCAGGCACAGCACAAATTGGGAATGCAGAAAAACTGTGACTTCATCCTTGTGTGGTTGCAATCCTGGGGTGATTTTGTTCAAGGAGACTGGCATCTGCCGGGGGGAAATAATTATAAACTTATTATTTCCGTTTATAAATTAAGCTTCTCAAAGGAAGGGAATGTAAAAACAGTTTTATTATTGCCCAGTGAAAAGACAATTGCTATCGGCCACAATTGGCACATTCTGGAGAAAAACAATGCACAACCAAACACACGACATAGTCAACTACAGGGGTTTCTTTCTGAGGCGGTTATAAAAGGCCTGCGTCTTATTAGCAGTGTCAGGATTTCTGGGGGTGTCTTGCTGTCCCACGGAATGAGAAGGCCATCTCCAGGGCGGTGTCCTTCTTAAGTCAGAAACCAAAACATTAAAAACAAACACACAAACAAGCAAACAAACACACAAACAAGCAAACAAACCTTTTCTTTTTCACCATTACTCTGACCATCCCCCTTTAAGTATGTAGGACATAGTACTCCTGGAAAAAGAAACTTCTTTAGCTGAAATGAATCACTGGTTTTAATTCTGGCAATAGGGTGACATTCTCCTTTTTTTAATTTTATTTATTTATTTATTTATTTTTTATTTTATTTATTTATTTATTTTTTTTGCGGTATGCGGGCCTCTCACTGTTGTGGCCTCTCCCGTTGCGGAGCACAGGCTCCGGACGCGCAGGCCCAGCGGCCATGGCTCACGGGCCCAGCCGCCCTGCGGCACACGGGATCCTCCCAGACCGGGTCACGAACCCGCATCCCCTGCATCGGCAGGCGGACTCTCAACCACTGCGCCACCAGGGAGGCCCTCTCCTTTTTTTAAAAAAAATTATTTTATTTTATTTTATTTTTGGCTGCTTCAGGTCTTTGTTGCGGGATCTTCACTGTGGCATGCAGCATCTTTCGCTGCAGCATGCGGGCTTCTCTCTAGTTGTAGCACAGGGGCTCCAGAGTGCATGGACTCTGTAGTTTGTGGCACGCGGCCTCTCTAATTGAGGCCCGTGGGCTCAGTGGTTGTGGTGTGTGGGCTTAGTTGCCCCACGGCATGTGGAATCTTAGCTCGCCAACCAGGGATTGAACCCTCATCCTCTGCATTGGAAGGCAGACTCTTAACCACTGGACCACCAGTGAAGTCCCTGGCATTCTCCTTAATTTAATAATTTTAGGAAATAAATTGATGTAGATTCAGATCAAATTTCCACCACTCATTTCAATGGGGTCTATTTTTTTAAGTTTAAAAGTTTGATGTCGTTCCAAAAGATAGTGACTCTTTGAACTTGATGTTCAACTAATAACTTAGTGCAATTTCAAGTTCCCACTAAATTGGAGGCTAAAATGCAGGCTCAAGAGAAAAGAGATGCAAGTTACAAACCTAGATTCTAAATATCCCAGCAGACTAGCTCCGTGAAACTGACTTTGTGTGTGTGTGTGTGTGTGTGTGTGTGTGTGTGAATAGTGTATGTGTGTTACCCTCCCTTTCCTGTTCTCCTTTAAAAAAAATAAATGATGACTTTTTCAGGTCTCTGCTTCCAGGTATGAAGGGCTTTGGCCATTTGAAGTCAGAGGAGAGGCAGGAATGCACGATACTAATTGGGTGCATCCTGGTGTGCTAATACAAAGGACAGGCAATGCGACTGCGGGTTTCTGAGCTTGCTGTCTGTACCTGGCCTTTCTGGGGATTAAGAAAGGCTTGCTGGCCTCAGGTCATAGGTTACACTGCAGACTTGACTGCAGTTTCCTGGATGATTCCTGTACCAGAGTGGACAGTGTGGCCTCTATGCTAACCAGCCCAGAGTAGCTCATGCTCAGTGGTCACACAGGAAAGCCGCACACAGACACTAGGAAGGATTGCCAGGATGGCTGGGTGACTGCCTGTCCTCCAGAAAGTTGGATCAAGCAAATGGAGCAGTCCCCAAGTCCTTAGGGCCAGGGCTGCTGGCAACACGTCATGCAAGTCTGTGTGAGGCGACACGGAATGATGCCACCTTGGGAAGGGACCATTTGCTGAAAGATGAAAGGTGGAGAGGTGACAGAGAAATAAAAGCCTGGTGGGGAGAATCAAGGGGAATGCAGGGAGGAGACCACTGAGAGAAAAACCAGAGGGAAGAGGTATATCAGCCTGAAGATAGGATGACACAGGAGAGGGGAAGCAGGAGGAAGGCTGGAAGGGCTTTAGCCCCACAAGCATGGTGGTCAGACCTTTCCACGGGGAAGAGGCTCGGTCTGGCTGCCTTCTACTTGCTGGTCGCATTCTTCTGACAGAGGGAACCTAGGCTGGGAAATGGCCCAGGTGTCTCTTCTCTGTAAATGGGTCTGGAGGGCCCCGGCAAACCTCTCCCAGCAGGGGCTTGGCCCCGGCCCAAAGGAATATTTCACCTCCTTTCCTGGTTTAGACACTTCTGAGAGGCAGGGTGCGCCCTCTTCCATGGGCTCTTGTGCGTGTAGACCCACTCATTACACACGCAGCCACTCCCAGGTCCTGATCCAGGGCGCACCATCTGTGTGTTTGGGTACCCGAGGGAGGGACACCATTTTTTCCAGCATTGCCACCCGTTGCTAAGGTTTTGTTCCCTAAACCACACTGGTCCAGCTGCACAGTCAGACTCGGTGCCTGGCACGCACAGGCCTCTCCTGTGAGCTGTGTTTTGGGACGGGTTCCAGGAATGCTGGCCTGTGACCCCAGAGCAACCCAAACCCCAGCCTGTCCTCGTCCTGGGATGTGAGAGGGGAATGCCAATCCCTGAGTGGGATGAGCAGACAGATGTGCTCCCATCTGCCTTCTGGGCTTGAAGAGACCCAGGCGGGGAGAGGACCTGGGCTCGGCTCTGACCAGCCTGTGATGGCGACAAGTTCCGTGTGATTTCTACCATGCTAAATGTCCCCCTTTCCTCCTGTGGGCTTCTACTACTCTGTGAATTGGCTGGAACTAGCCTTTAACTCCAGGATCCCATCAGCTACCTACCTCCTGTTGGTGTGTGTATGAAGAATGCAGAATAATTTAGATATCCATTGACTTAAAGTGCATCTAAGGGGAGTGGGAGCACCACGATGGGGAGGAGGCTAATAAAAGGCATCAAAAATGTATTTTACTATTTTCTCTTTTTTCAAAATTGTATATTCTTATATAATATACTGTAGAACTTGGAAAATAGGGAAAGGCATAAAAAAGATTTAAATCACCCATAATTTTTTTTTTTTTTTTTTTTTGCGGTACACGGGTCTCTCACTGTTGTGGCCTCTCCTGTTGCGGAGCACAGGCTCCGGACGCGCAGGCTCAGCGTCCATGGCTCACGGGCCCAGCCGCCCCGCGGCATGTGGGATCCTCCCGGACCGGGGCACGAACCCGTGTCCCCTGCATAGGCAGGTGGACTCACAACCACTGAGCCACCAGGGAAGCCCTAAATCACCCATAATTTCACAAAACAGGGATGAAGCCACTGTTGACAGTTTGCTGTATTTTCTTCCGTTTGCTTTTCTATAGTGATATCTGCATCTCTGTCTATATGCTTATAAATCTACGTTTAGAATCAAGTAGGAAGGGCCATAGCGTGCTGCAGGAGCCCCATGGGCTCTGGTAGCAGATCTCATTGATTCCTGGCAATCCTGGTGAGACGTCCTGAGGACCCTAACTATGGAGTAATTGAGAGAGCAAGAGAGGAGGTGACATACCCAGGCTCCCCCCGTCCCGCCCCGCGTACCCACACCGGTACCTCCACCGGAGAAGAGGGAGGGCAGAGGCTGGCTTGGAAGCCGCAGGGTGAACTCCCTCTCATGGGAGAGAGCCACCATCAGAGCTGACAGCCCATGTTCGCGTGCGTCCCCAGCGCAGCAGCTGCAGGGGCGGCAGGCTTTGTGGGGCCTTTGATCCATGAGAACAATGTACGTCACAGGCGAGTGCTCGCGGGGTGTGTGCCAAAGTGACAAACACACCTCCAGGAAAGCCTTCCAGCTCTGGCTGTGCTTCAATCCAGGCAGCAGCCCCCCTCTGTCTCACATAGGACCTGCATAGGAAGCTTGGGAATGCACGCGGCCCTTCCCCCTGGTGCTCCCAGCTCTGACCCAGCTCCAACTCACAGGAGCTCAGAAATAAGTCGCCCGAGGGCTCCTCCGCAGGACTAGTTGGCAGAGCCCCTCAAGGTGAGAAGTTGGGCCCTTCCTGTACCTTGCTGCATACAGGGGTGGATTTTTCTGACACCCACTCACGTTTCTTTTGGACAGCTGAGACATAAAGCTCTTAGTCTTTATCTTATTTTTCTTGTCAAAACTTTCGGGGATTAGAGAGAGACAGTTGAAAACACAGAAATGAGGGAGGGAGCTCACTCTGGGCTCAGCTCCAGAGCAGGGATTGGGGTGAATCCCAGCTGAATTTATCATTTATTCATTCGTCGAAACTTAGGATCACCTACTTTGTGCTGGCACTCGCTAAGGATTGCAGAGAAAGAAATATAAAGAAGAATATAATACATTCCAGATCTTGTGGAGTTTAATTTTTAACAGGGACAGACCTGTCATCAAATAATTAGTGAAAATGTGTCAGAAGCTAGAGTCGAAGTCAGAAATATTACCATAAACTTATTTTTAAACACAATGTTAGCCACATTTTGAAACAATACACTCCATAGGATTTACTTCATCCTCCAGACAACTTATCAGGGAATTCTTCTAAGTTTAAGGCAATGAGTGCAATTGTCAATGTGAAACAAACACAAGAAATACACTACAGAGTGTCCAAAAAGCTTGGAAACCCTGACAAAGGACTGTATTTCTTGTACCTTTTAAAAACAAGATTAACAATTGGATCTATTTCTTTCATTTAGAAGTATTTCACCTGAACAGGTATCTGAAGGTTGAAGGAGAACATATTGAATGTATTTTTTGAAAATGTAACTGATATTCTGTTTGACAATAAATTTAACTCATGATTCCTGATTTTTCGGGCACCTGTAGATTAGAAACAGGTGCCCGTGGAAGGGAGATTAGTTCTGCCTAAAGGAAGCCCAGAAGTTTTCCCAGAGGAGGTAACATTTGATCTGAGCCTTGAAAGATGAGTAAAAGTTTTGTTAAGCTGAAGAATTTAATGGGAGGGTGAGCTGGGCAGCTGGAAGCCGTTGGCTGGCCCTCCCAGAAGGCTTATCCTTTCTGTGTGAACCTCGGCCTGTTGTTTGTTCAGGTGGCAGTAGAATGCTGCCCTGGGTGGCAGTCCTGCCTGGAGGGGCCTGGGCCTGTTCACAGCCTGGAACCCACCCGTGAGAAGAGGCCCTGGCAGCCTTCCTCCCTCGGAGGCTCTGGGGCTGCAACATCCCATCCTACTCACTTATGCTTATGCCAAGGCCACGCACGCAAAGACACAAGGGAAGGTGGAGGGCACTTTGGGAATCTGACACTTTGTGACGCCTGCTCATTAAGAAATCTCAAGTAGTTTTCTTCCTGATGACTAGCTTGAACACTGGATCACAGCCGGAAGGAACCACAGAGATTGTTATATGAATACCCTTATTCTGGAGGCGAAGAAACCAGGGGTGAAGTCACTTCCCTAAGGTTGCATACTTTGGGTAATAGCATTAGCCCAGGCTCCCATAAAAACGGTCTCTCAGGCCTCTTCCAACTCATAGGTTCTTTGAAATGTAGGGGGCAAAATTCATTCGTTTTATACATTAATGGCCATCAATCAATCAATCAGCCTCTTACTCATCCAAACAATTCTGTAATGACTGAGTACCAGTGATGCCTACCACTAGGCTTCCTACAGTGGTGGAGTCTAAAGAACTAGAAGCTAGGCTCTTTCTTTGCCCTTGAGCATCGTGCAATCTAGTTGAGTAGGAAAGAACCCCTTAGACACAACGAGAGTAACAAAGTGCTCTTGCTGCTAAAAAATAATTAAAGCCATGGAAGTTGGTGTGGGCTGGAGCTCTAGGGGAAGGAAGCCTTAGGGGAAGGGGAGAGCTGAGAAAGGCTTGGAAAGGATTACCAGAGGGAAGGAGAAAGGCAGGATCTGGGTGGAGAGCTGTGGAAAGCATTTGGGAAAACTCGCGAGTGCCTGTTTATACACAAGCCTACGCTCACTCCTACACTCTCCCAGGCTCCCTGCTTCACCTCACAGTGCTTCTCATATTCCAGGAGTGGTAGGTGGTTTTGCCCCCTCTCCATCCAGGATAAATCAGTGGAGAAATAGAGGGGTGAGATGCCAGCTCCGTTTCACCTGCAACATTATTTCTCCTTCGCTGGTCATTCTGGTATGTTTGGAAAATTGGACTTGTTCTCTGGCCAACCAACCCTACAATAGGAAGTAAAGCATGCTTCAGGGTGCCCAGGCCCCCCATCCTATTTCCACACAGCCCTGAGCAAACCACTCAGAGTCCCTAAATTGCTCAGAGCAGCTGTGGCTCTGGTACCAGGAGCCAAGGCCAATGTTAAGACAGTGCTGATGCAGTGTGAGATGCCCACCCCAGCTCCTGACGCCACCCAGGCTGGTGTCTCGCTGCAGCTGTTCAGAGCCTCCCAAGACACAGGTGGATGCGAGGGCTTCCCGGGGCAGGCCCCAGCACTCAGCAAGCTGGTCCTCAGCAAATGACTGGATGTGAAAAAACTGGAGCCAGAAGGAGAAAAAGAAATTATGGGACTGTCCTCGTTAGTATATTTTAAACAAAGCAGAACTCCAGGCAGCCATGTTAGGGATGGCATGATGTCCACGTGAGATCACACATCAACACGATGAAATGTGGGGAATGAACACAAGACGGACCTGCCAAGTCGGGGCTGTAATCCCTTGAGTTCCTCTGACAAAAGTGACCGAGTGTGGAGGCACTGGTCCCTGTTGGGTTGCTCTGTGTCTACGACAGGGAGCCTTGGGGCTGCCTTCCTTCAAGGAGCAGCCTGCCTGCAAATGCTCAGGTCGGGGTGGGTGCATTCATAGAATCTTCCAGACCCAACCAACCCAGAAGGCAGTGGTGCCGGCAGTGAAGCGTACAAGAGAACATGGAGCAGCATGTTAAAATGCAGATCCCTGGACCCTCCTTTAGAGGCTCTAATTCAGCCGCTCTGGGTCGGTGCTGACACCGGCTCCAGACCAACCTGGCAAGCACTGCTGAGGGCTTTGGCTCTGCTGCCAGCCAAGAGGGGTAAAGCAGACCCTCTTCACCCAGGAACTAGCTCAACTGACTTTCACGGTCCTTCGCGGTCAAAATTCTCTGCATCGGTATTTTTCATAATACCCTGTTACGCGACCTGGTTAGTTCAAGCCAGAGGAAACCAGGAGAAGCCGACAGGGGTTATCTTCTGGGCCACTCCCCTCCCCACCGCGGCCCCTCACTCCTGGGGTGGGTGAGAGAGAACACAGCCCAGACACGGCCAGTCCCCGTGTGCCCAGGAGCTCCACAGAGAGCTGCCCCATCAGAGGGGCGGATGAACCCCAGGGCTCAGTGTCTGCTGGGCTCGAGCACCGGGAAGGCCCTGACACTGAGTGTTCAGGGCTCCAAAACGAAAGCACCCGTGGATTCTGAAAGCGGTGGCATTGACATTTGGAGTCCCCCTGTGTGAGAACAGAGAGACCCCTGTGCCTCCTCCTGGCTCTCTGAGAAGGGGAAGCAGCGCTGGTGGGACTGAGGCTCTCCGCGGGGGAGGTTTATGTCTCCAGAAGGGCCTTCAGATGGGAAGGCAGCAGCGTGTCCTCAGGGCCGTGCGGTGGACACGTGCGCGCGTGTGCCGGGACGCACAGAGCCAGGCCTTCTCCCGGTCACTGTCTGTCCCTCCCCGCTCCCCACGCAGGCCGCAGGGCCTGCCTCTCCGGGGGACCCCTGGACAGTTCTCCCTGACGTCTGGGAGGCAGCCCCTCAGGCCCCAGCCCCCGAGCCGGCATGGATCCAGCCACCCCCGAGCGCTCCCAGCCCCAGGCCGACTTCCCCGCAGAGGCGGTGGGCCTGGGGAAGGGACCGCAAGCGGGGGCGGGCGCCTGAGCGTGTGTGAACAGTTCAAGTTCAGACGGGAGATCTCGGGCGATAACCCAGGCCCTGGATGGTGCCGCTCGACAGGAAACCTCGAGCGAGGAGACAGCTGTGGGCCGAGGGGAGGAGCTGCTGCTCCCGCAACCGCACTGCGAGGCGGTGGAGCCGGGAGCCCGCCCTGGCCGCGTGGGGAGGAAGGGTCCCAGAGCCCTGCCCTGCGCCCAGGGTTCCTCTCCCTCTGGGGAATTCGGTTAGTGACTTGGGGTGGGGTCCGGCACACCTGCGCTTTGGCTGTGGCTGGAGAGAAGAGGCCAGCCTCGGAGTGCACCGGGCAGGCTGTGACAGCCTGGGCAGGACCCACCTCTGTCGGACGTGGGTGGCCAGGGCCCAGGGGTGTGAGCACGACTACCCCTAGAGAAGCCCCGGAAGCCAACCCCTGCTTCTCCCGTCCCCTTTCAGGGGGGACCTCCACACGTGGAACAGTGAGCTTGGTCTCAGAAAGCTCAAGCTTGCCTCTTCAAAATCCCGGGGAGTTGTTTACTCTACCCCATAAAGTACTTGTGTCTGATTTCCAACCGAAATAGCATGTCCTCCCCAAATCTCGGAGAAGCTGAAGCTTGATGCAGTGGGAAGCTGCTCAGCGGGGCCTCATCCTGGGCTTCGCCCCCAGCCTGCCACAGTATAGCAAGAGAAGCCCATCACAGGGTCTACAGAGGTGGAGGAGGCATGGCCCCGGGTTCAGGGAGCCCTCAGCTGGAGGGCGCATCAGTCAAGCAGATAGATACCCAGGTTTCTGCTGTGGGTGCTGCCAGAGCCCCGAGGGGGTACCCTCAGTTGCCTGGGGCCAGCAGGCTGGTTTCCAGAGGGCAGGTGAGGGCGGCAGGGATGGCCCCTCTACCTCCCTTCTGTCCTATGGTCTTCCGTGGATTGTTCAGGCAGCTCAGCTCCTGATGCCCGGAAACCTGCTTGGCTTCTTGGGTACCCGACTGCCAGCGGGCAGTGGTATGGCTGGAGCGAGGCCGTGGGTCAGAGGTGCTTTCACCTGGCAGGGCTGGTGCTCATGTCAGGGATGGGGCCAGGAGGGACTTGCGTATGCAAACATCTCTTTTCTGCAGCACTGGATAATAATAGCAACAATGACGATTGTGCTCTTCATCAGCAGTAATTGTTTTGATGTTCATGCATAAATGTATTAACATTTCCCAAAAGGCCACTAGAGTGAAAATTTCTGTATATTTGAAATACTTCCAAACGCCAGCAAGTCAAATCTGGAAATGTACTGAGCCACAGCCAAGTTCGAGGTGCTTTGCTAGATGGACGAGTCCCTGTCCCTCCACTTTCTGCTTGTTTAGAACTGTGCCGCACACACCTGGTTTGACTTAAGGGTTCACGTTATTTGTTTTTGTTTGGGTCGTTTAATATTATAAATGTAATATAGTATCATAGAATTTCAAAGAGCACAAAAAGGTGCAAAGCAGAAAATATGTAAAATTTTCCGGACCTCCTCCTCCACTCATTCCTCTCCAGAGTTAACCATGGAAAATATATTTTGTGTATGTAGCTATTCAGATATATAGATAGGTAGATAGATAGATATAGATACTTGTTTACTGTGGTAAGTTATAAATGATATAAGATTACCATTTAACCATTTATAAGTGTGCGATTCAGTGGCATGAAATACATTCACAATGTCGTGCAACCATCATCACTGTCTGTTACCAGAACTTTTTCTTTTCTTTTTTTACTGTCTTATAGACTTTTTATTTTTTAAAGAAATTACACACTTAATAGTAATAATAATTAATAATACACTAGTTTTGGTGTGTAGTTCCTTGAGTTTTAAAGTTTGGGTAGATTCATGTAACCATGATCACAAACAGGATACAGAGCAATTTCCCTCCCCAACTTCCTTATGTATTTTAGAGTTTTATATATTCAGGATTCAATCCTCTTTTATATGGGTGATTCAAAAATATTTTCTCCCGGCCAGTGGCTTCTCCTCAAACAAAGGGAATATACTTAACAAATTATGTGCAAAAACTTGTACACTGAAAAGCACAAACCACGTTTACAGAAACTAGAGTTCTCAATGGAGAGATTTATCATAATCATGAATGTTTCCAGAACTTTTTCATCATCCCAAACAGAAACTCCATCCAGATACGTTTTTGTGTCTGTATAAGTGTACATATGCAGCCTACATAATATACCTCTTCTTTTTTATACACAAATATTAAACACACCATTCCAGAGCTTGCCTTTTACCTGATTATCCTGAAGATCTTTCCACAGCAGCACACACAGAACTATCTGTTGTGTTTGTTTTTTTGAACTCCTACACATGAATACACCAAAATTTATTTATCTGGTTTCTGGCTGGTGGACGTTTACCTTGTTTTTCTTCTTCTTTTTTTTTTTTTTCTTTTTTCTGCTCCTGCAGATAATGTTGCAATAAATATCTTTGTGCATATATCTCTGCATACTGTGAGACTTTATCTGCAGAATAAAGTCTCAGAGAAATGGCAAAATACTGCTTGGAATGTTTACATGAGGGTTTTGCTCTAGAGTGGATTTCTTCTAAATGGTTCTAACATTCAAGAGCGTAATGAGAGGGCTGTGGGCTGTGTGCTGAGTGACAGAACAGAGGCCTGGCGAGACGTGGCCTCTCCTCTAGGCTCTGCGCCACGGGCACCTGGGGACCTCAGGAGAGTCACTTCACCTCCCTGACCTTTAGACTCTTTATCTGCAAAGTGGAGCACATAAGATCTGCCTAGCTTCACTTCACTTCACTCTTGTTAGGATCAAATGAAATCAAGAACGTAAAAGAGTTCTGTAATTGGAAAGTGTAGAGCACGTGTTTGGTATGACCACAGTTGTTATAGTATCAATCCCTGGAGCCAACCGGGAAAGGCACGGGTCCAAGCTGGCAGCAAGGGGGAAGAATGAGCCCCTCTTTCCCCCTCTCTCTCTCGATAGATATAGATATAGATGTATATGTATACATACATGCATGTATGTATAGATACGCATATACGTATATATCTCTGTGTGTGTGTGTGTGTGTGTGTGTGTGTGTGTGTCTTGCTTATAACTGTGCCTGGTACAGAGCAAGTGCTGTCCACTAAATTGAGAGACTTGTCCGCGGGCCTTGAGGGGCTGCTGGGAAGGTGGAATGAGTGGAAGGAACTGAAACGTGAATTCTGCTCACCAAGGGAGATCACTGCCTGCCATCGTTTTACTCCCAGAGCACTGATGAGGGCGTCATCTCCCTGGGGTCTCCTCAGCGCCCCGTGCATCTCTCCTAATGGGAAGATCCACTTACTTGCTCACCGCCCTACTCAGCTGTGAGGCTAGATCTGTGTCTTTACTTGCTCCCCACTGCCCAGCACAGTGCCTGCACCTTCTGCTAATAATGATGGCCTATCACGGTGTTTTGAGTACTTACTAGGTATCAGGCACTGTGCTAGGTTCTTGCTTACATGCCATATGCCCCCTCCTTACAATGCCTCAGAAGTTAGGAATTATGGTGGCTGTTTTCAGAGAAGGAAACTGTATTAGTCTGCTAGGGCTGCCGTAACAAAGTACCGCAGACTTAGTGGCTTAAACAACAGACATTAATTTTCTCACAGTTCTGGAGGCTGGAAAGTCTGAGCTTAAGGTGTCGGCAGGGTTGGTTTCTTCTAAGGGCCTCTCTCCTCGGCTAGTAGGTGGCCATCTTCTCTCTGTATCTTCACGTGGTCTTCCCTCTATGCATGCCTGTGTCCTAATCGCCTCTTCTTATAAGGTCACCAGTCATAATGGATTAGGGCCCACCGTAAGACCTCATTTTAACTTACTTTCCTCTTTAAAGACCCTATCTTCAAATACAATCACATTCTGAGGTACTGGGGGTTAGGGCTTCAGCATACGAATGTTGAGGGGACACGATTCAGCCATAACAGAAACAGAGGCTTTGTGGTCATAAGTGTGATGAACGATGAGCGAGCAAAAGAGTGAATGGATTTGCACCCAACCCTTCAGCAGAAATCAACCACTCTCTGCGTGGAAACCAGAGCTTCGTTTATGGGACGAGGGCAGAAAAAGATAAAGTAACTACATTCGGGTGGATGAAGGCAAATCACAGAGGACCTCACAGAGCAGGCTGGCCCCCTGGGAGTGCAGCCTGGATCTTAGGCCCATCCTGCAGCTCACCTGTCTTGCATCTCCAGCCAACCCAAGGGCCCAAGGCAACTGTGAACCCCATTTATCCAATTGGCTTCAATCTTTTTCTTTTAAATTTTATTCATGTTTTTTTTTTTTTTGTGGTACGCGGGCCTCTCAGTGTTGTGGCCTCTCCCGCCATGGAACACAGGCTCCGGACGCACAGGCCCAGCGGCCATGGCTCACGGGCCCAGCCGCTCCGCGGCATGTGGGATCCTCCCGGACCGGGGCACGAACCCATGTCCCCTGAATCAGCAGGCGGACTCTCAACCACTGTGCCACCAGGGAAGCCCTTATTCATGTTTTTGACATTACAAAAGTAATGTGTATTTGTTGTAAAAAGAGAAAACCCTGTAATTGCTCCTCATCTCATGAAGAGTAAAATCCACTGACCAAAGAGGTTCTAACGAATGCCCCCACCCTCTTGTCACCTTCTAACCTCATCTTCTAGCACTATCCCTCTTCCATGCCACCCTGGCCACACCCACTCCCTTTCTGTTCAGACACACCAGGCTTGGGGTCACCACAGGACCTTTGCACCTGCTGTCCCTCTGCCAGGAGTGCCCTTCCTCCTCAAACCCTCACAGCTGTGGTCTTCTAACCAGCTATGAAAAACGGGATCCATCTCTTTGTCATTTTGTACTTCTATTTACCTGACCAGTAGTGAGATTGAGGGTCTTTTTATATGCTTATAAGCAATTTATTTTTCCTTCTCTGAGAATTGCCTACTTTTATATCTTTAGCTGATTTTTCTCTTGGACCAGTTGTCTTAGCTTTCATTTTCCAAAGTATTACTGACTAAATTCTAAACCTATAAAAAGCTTTAGGAATGAAGCAGTTCATCACAGAATTTTTTACAATGGTGAAAAATTGGAAACAAATGGCCAACCATTGGGGAATGGTTAAATAAATAGTGGAAGGATTATGATGCAACCTTTAAAAAGAATATTCAGTAAAACTATAAAGTAACATGAAATATGAATATGTGAAATAACATGGAAATATAATTTTAAATTATAACACTAACTGAAATGTTTTTTTCAGGGAAAAATTTTTTATGTAAGATGATTACAGTTTATAAATAACAAACGCTTTGGAAGGCAATCTGCCATCATGTTAATAGTAGTTGTGTTTGAACGTGGTATTACGGGTGATTTTGATTTTTTCTACTTTCCTGCACTTTTATAATGAGTAGATTTACTTGAAAACAAAAAGTGATCACAGAAAAAAATTTTAAATTATTGCACAAACATAACAAATTTAATGGAAATAAAAACAGAGAAAGGGAGATATTTACTTATAGTCCTATTATCTCTATGAAATCAAACTGCTCCCTTTTTCCCCCATTCCCTTAGAATCCTTGCCTATGGGAAATAATTTGTAGATGATTGTGACCAGATGATTAGCTTTACAATGAAACATGAATATTTGAAATCCAACACTGAGGGGGGAGTTGAGGAGACTGGCAAATTAAAGCGATTAGCAATAAATTACATGGTACTGATAAATGACATAGACTTGTTCTGCAGGTCAAGGTGATTAGGATGTCTCCAAGTGGGTCAGCCTCTCTGGGCATTGACCAGTGTGGGTCCTGGCCTCACTTTTTTTTTTTTTTTTTTTTGCGGTACATGGGCTTCTCACTGTTGTGGCCTCTCCTATTGCAGAGCACAGGCTCCGGAAGCGCAGGGTCAGTGGCCATGGCTCACGGGCCCAGCCGCTCCATGGCATGTGGGATCTTCCCGGACCAGGGCACGAACCCATGTCCCCTGCATCGGCAGGCGGACTCTCAACCACTGCGCCAACAGGGAAGCCCCCTGGCCTCACATTTGACAGCGGGTCAGCTGTACCTGTTAACCCCCCAGACCTTTCAGCCCCTTGCCTCCTCCAAGAAAGAAGGTCATTTGTAAACTCAGGACATCAACTACTAATATGGATCCTCTGAGAAGGAAGGTCTCCAGAGCCTGGTGAGGATCCCTTCTCCTCATCCCTGAAGACCAGTAAGTGGTCCAAGGGTATTACCAAATGGTGGTTAGGACTCTGGACCACATGGTGTCTGGATTATGGATTCAGACAGGCCTGGGTTCAACCCTGGCTCTAGACCTGAGGCATGTTATTAAACCTCTCCAAGTCTCAGACTTCCCAGCTGTAAAATCATAGTTGCTGTAAGGATCAAATCAGAAAACTCACACATGCTTCCTGGCACAAAATAAATCTTCAGCTAGTGGTTATAACTATTACCCTGTGTGTCTAGCCTATATTTTTCCTGCTGCAGTGAAAGTTAGTTGCTCAGTGAAAGAGAGCAACTCCCCAGGCCCTCCCCTGGGTGCCCATGAGGCTGCGGTCGACAGGCTGAGCATCACACCCGGCAGAGGTACCCCCTTTGCTCTGCCACTGCCTTCCTGAGAACACATGACTTCCTGTTTTCTAAATTCTTGGCCTGCAATGTCATCACCGATTGTGTCTGAGTCTGGAGGTGGGGCTGGGCAGCAGCAGGACCCTGGGCTCAAGGTTGGAGATGCAAAGGGAGATCAGGAGTCTTGGAAGCTGCTCCTACCTGAATCATAGGCTATTAGTATTGATGCCATTAGCTTCTACGTAGTGAGAGCTTACCAGCCCGTCCCATTTACCTCACCCACCCTGGGAGGTAGCTACGATTATCCCGTGTTCACACAGCTAGTTAAGCAGCAGAGCCAGGTCTCAAGTTGTCTACCTTCAAGGGATTAACTCTTGCTGTGATGCTAAAGTGCTTCGTATGAAGGCAGAGACAAGCTGGTCATGGGTGGGATTTTAAAGGCCCTATAGACTTGGGAGAATCTGTGTTCTTTGTGCTTCTGGAGGCAGAACTAAGACCAAAGTTGTTGGTTTTTTGTTTTTTTTTTTCTTGCGGTACACGGGACTCTCACTGTTGTGGCCTCTCCCGTTGCGGAGCACAGGCTCCAGACGCACAGGCTCAGTGGCCATGGCTCACGGGCCCAGCCGCTCCGCGGCATGTGGGATCTTCCCGGACCGGGGCACGAACCCGTGTCCCCTGCATCGGCAGGCGGACTCTCAACCACTGCGCCACCAGGGAAGCCCCAAAGTTGTTTTTTAAAAGCTCCGAAAATTTGAGCTCTTCACCAGTAATTGATGGGTGGTGAGCTCCTGGTCACCTGAGCTATTCAAGCAGAGGCTGGAGGTATTAGAGAAGAAACTCCTACTAAAGGTAGGAAGCTCTGAATGAGAGAAACCCCAGACGCACCAGGATAAAGTGGAGAGACTGCATCAGACGACATTTGGGAACTTTCTCGCTGAGTGATCTTTCTGAGACTCCATTTCCTCCTCTGAATAGAACTGGCAGTCATTCTGCCCATGTCATACAGCGTTGTTCTGGGGATTAAACCAGATAACACAAGGACAAAGAGTTCTCTAAACCGGACACAGTGCAAGTGTAAGTTACCTTGTTATCATTTGCTGAAGCCAGGAGTTCTCAGGATATCCACACACTACTGAGCTCCTGTTTTATACCAAGTGCTTTATACGTATGCATTGTCTGGTTTTATCCTCATATACCCTGAAAGGTGGGTTGTTTCATCTTGAGCTGGGGAAGCTGACCAGGTTCCATCCCCAACCTTGGCCTGATGGGACATGACGGGGTGGGAAGTCCTGGTCCACTCCTGCTGCTGCTTGTACCTTCAGAGCCTCTGTCGTGGCAAAGAAGGTCACCTGACACCCCTGGGCTCAGCACGTGCCACCAGGCAGGGCGCTTCTCCACACACTGTTACTCATTTCATCTGCATAAGTATCCTGTGAAGTCAGTCTTATTATTAAAACCCCTTTTGCAGATGGAGGAATTGAAGTTCAGAGTGGTTAAGAAAGCTGTCCCAAACCACAAAGCCAGTAAGAAGCAGATTCAGAATTTAAATCTTAGCCTTTCTGGCTCTCAGGCTTATGTTCTCTCCTCTTCTCAAGTGGCCTCATATGTGCTAGGTGAGAAGGGGAAATAAGCTAGTGAAACCAAAATGCATCATCTGTGCTTTCCAGGGCTGGTCGGGGAGGGAGACACGATGTGAAAAGTTCACAAACTGCTGTGACAGTGTCAAAAGCCAGCAAATTCAGGGCTGTGAATTCAGAGCTAGGCGAAAACTCTGTGTCCTACACCTAAAGGTGCGGTGCACCTAAGGCAGAAAGGTTAGACAAGTACCTGGAATTGGGAGACTCAGTAATCCCATCCAGCCCTGCTGCTAGTCTGCAGGTGTCCTCAGGGGAGGTACTTTGTTCCTCTGGTCTCAGTTTATCAACCTGTGAATTGGACTCAATAATAGCACCCTGCCTACCTTCTGGGCTCTCATGAGAATCAAACTTGATCAGGCACAGGAAGTCGTTTTAAAAGTACAGATTGGGGTTCAAATGGGAGGTATCCTTAGTAGTTGGATGTGAGGGAGTTCAGCAGATGCCCCGCTCCTAAAAAGGACTTGCTGGAGGGGGAGATGGGTACCAGTGTGTGTCTGTAGCTTCGGGCTACAGCAGGGCCAGGTTGATTAAGTCCTGTTCTCTGTGTTTGCGGAAGCTTACAGTCTGCCTGAGGGACAGAAAAACAACACAATTCAAATACATCTCACCCAGAGAAACCAGACCCTGTGAAGGACAGGTGTCTCCTCCAGGCTGCCTTCTGGGGCCCCAGAATCTTCCTGTTAATGGTCAGTGCCATGAAACTTTCTGAACTCAGGGCTTTTATGAAGATGACAAAAGGGTGTATAGAGGTGGCTGGGTTCACTTTCACTACTAAGACTCATAACATTTTGATGGCAATGAACGTATGGACAGATACGCTGTGATCTGACTCCGGTTTCCCCTGGAGTCTCACAGGGTGTGTTCCAGGCATCCTGTGTCGACCAAAAAATAATGCAGGAGGCTGCAAATAAGGAAAGAGTTTATTTGGGGTCTTAAGTACTGGAATTCGGGAGACACAGATTTGGGTAACCCTGAAAGAGTGTTCAGAGGAAGAGAAAGCATCAGGGACTTATAAAGACGAACAGCCGCCAGGCTGTTAAGAGTTGCCTGGAGAGAACTGTGATTGATTCTGACATGAGTTGGAAACTATTTGTCCTTAAGGAATCTCAAGTTGTTCTAGAGTGCGGGTCCCATAAGTAGATAGACTGTCATGTGTTATTTTAGGGTAAGGGTCCAAAAAGTATCTTGAGTTTCTAGCAGGTGTTCTGGATGACATCATCAGGTCAAAAGGTCAGATTCCATCCAGGCTGAGATGTGCATAAGTCACACTTTCTTAATGGTCTCCTGGCTCCATTTTAGAGAGCTCTCTTAGCAATGCTGACACAATTTTGATTTTCCTTTCACACCTGCTACCTGGCAGGAAGGCTCCAGCTTATCATGCTGTCGGCCCACTTCACCAGTGCCTACTTGATGGATGACAGTGTGATGACAGGGGGGCCGGGAAACACCTGGAATCCAGGTTCCCGGTTCAGCCAGGCCCTGGCTATCTGGAGCGGCACCAAGTTTGTGGTGGGGATTGCAGTGAGTGTGCTGGCAGGCAGTCTCCTGGCTATGAGCAAACACAAGCTGCAGGCTGGGTCCCCTTTTGTCCCCAGTGTTCTAATCTCAGATCCACTGCGGGAAGTACCTGAGTATGCAGGGCCAGCTCTTCTGAAGCTCCAGCCTGCTTTTTCTCCAAGTGACATTAGGGTCATGCTTTGCCCTGGAGTAACTGGAATCACCTCTAAATCGCCTCTTTCTCAGCCTGGCCACCTGGCGTGAGGCCTGATCCTGGAGCACCTGTAAGACCACTCCAACCCTGCAGCACCTAGATGTATTCCAGCCCCGCTGGGTTTCAGTTTCCGTATTTGCCATGTGTCTGTCCGGACACCGGGGTCCAGGGAGCCTAGGGCTGTGGCCCGTGGATTGGGTCACCTGTTGCACCTGGGTAACGTTGGGGAAGGATTCCCTTTCTCAGCTTTGCTGAGTCTGCCTTGTGCAGGGGCCCACGGAGTGGCTTGTGGAGGCCCAGGTTAGATGGAAAAAGGATCATGGGTTCAGGTTCCACCCCTAGCTCTCACCCTGAAGCTCAGCTGGGAGCATCGCTTTCCTGCTTTGTCAATAGGGTGAGATCCCCTATCACAGGGTCACCATCATGTCCAGGCCTGGGCTAGGAGGCTACTGTTAGGTTCTGTCTTCATTTTCCTCAGCACTGCTTTTCTGCTATGAAGGGAAGGCAGCACCTCCTGAATGGGAAATCACGTGACTGCTTAGACTGCATCCTCTCATCAAATGCTCATCGGTTTAATCTGTGTCGCCTCATGTGCAGGATCTGGCTACCTGTGCAGTTGTGAACACCCAGAAGTTAGGCAGATCAGTGTCCCTAGTCCTACCCAGTTTAAAAGTTCTTGATATGATTTGACCCTTGCTTCCTCAAATAAATGTATTGGTGGTGATTTGGGAAAAAAAAATCACGGTGATGACAATGGCTGATGTATGGAGCACTTATTACATGCCAGGTCCTGCACCCCGTGATAATTATCTTCATTAAGCTTCACCATCACCTAATGAGACAGGTAATATTACTATCCCCATTTTACAGATGAGGAAACTGAGACTTAGAGAAGTTCAATAATACACAGTTCAGAAGTACACAAAACTTACAGTGCATGGGAGTCTTTAATTTTGTTCTTTGTCTCTGTTTGGCATGGAATTTATACTTGTTACAGGGTATGGCTGTGTCACTACGGAAGGCGGCACCCGAGTGATGCTGCAGCTCTGAATCTCAACCCTGCTGTGCACTGGCCCATGCTCATGCCCAGGCCCTACCCCAGACCAATTAAATGAGAACCTGGGGGCATAAGGGAGTGGGCCAATTCTAATATGCAGCCAGGATTGGGAGTGAGAATGCTCAATCAGTATCTGGGTACTAGTTCAAATGCTGGGGTTCTCTGGGGTGCTGTGGACTTGGGACAGGGGATGGGGAGCGTGAAGTAAAACAGCTTCTCCACTTGTCTAGGAAAACAGCCACCATATAACCCCATTAAATACCTCTCTTTGGGACCGAATGTGGTGGGGATAGAAACAGCATGACAAATGGCTCATGGAAGGAGGCGAACAGGTCCCTGCCTTGGGGATGGTGGGGGGCTGGGAAGAAGCTGGAACCGGGAGTGTCTATGGCTCCTGCCTTTGAGTTGTCATCTTGGAAAGCTGCCTGCTGTTCAAGGGAAGCCCCTCCACCCTGGGTGTGGCCTCATGAGCTAAGCCATAAGCTCCATGAGAGCAGGGACTCAGAAGACCCTACCCAAATGCTAGACATCATTAGCCTTATGGGGGAAATTTACAAAAACACCTACCAATACATTCTCTCATTTGATTCTCACCACACCCTTAAGATAGACGTGATTATCCGCCATTTTACACATGGTGAAACTGAAGCCCAGAGAGGTAAGGGGACTTGCCCAAGACCACACAGCTACTTAGTGGCAGGGGAGGGACTAGAACACATCTCATACCCAATCCAGGGCTCTTTCTATTTCAATATCCCCTGACATCAAGCAAAAGGCCAATAAATATTTAATTAGTCACGTAATTGAATTAGGTCCTGGGTCCCTTCAGGGAGCTTTCTGGATGATCGCTGCCTTCCTCAGTCCCATTCCTCCCTGCATGGGCACAGCTGGACTAGGCAGAGGGAAGCTTCCTACCCTGGGAAGCATGTGGCTATTAATAATACCCTTTCCTCGACCAAACCACACACAGCATACTTGTCTTTGGTCATAAAATCATGCTGCTCTTTGAAAAGGAAGAAAGAAAGAAAACCTTTCTCTATTACTTATCTCTGGGGAGGCGCCCAATCCCCTCCCCCACTGCACTGGCTCTGCACAACACCAAGAAATATTTCTTCTTGTTTGTTATAAATTTACTGTCCGGTAATTCTTCTGTTCTCATTTTATGTGACAGGCAACTGAGTGACTGCCTCCCAACCCTTTTTCTGAATCTCAACCACCCCCATAAATTGCCGCTGTCACCTCCTCTCCAGTCCTAAAAGGAAAAACCTTCACCCCAGCTTTGGTGGCCTTTGCTGGGGGCTGGCTTGTCTCCTCGAGGACTTCAGACACCCACCTTTGGTCAGCAGGGGCTTCCGGCACTGCCTCAGGGCCAGAAGGCAGGCCAACCTCGTGTAGGGGGCCTGGCATCTTCCCTGAAAATTCCATGTATCTAATGAATGTCTCCCCTGTGCTCTGTGCTCTGATGCTGGGGGTGCAGGAAGAGGCAAGCGTGAAGAAGATGCAGCCATTGTTCTCCAGCACTCACTCCAGCCTAGATGGAGGGGAATTTCATAACCCATCAATCCATCACACACTGAATTCTCACTAGGGGCTGTGATGGCGGAACCTGAGTCCCATTCCAGCAGCTGAGTGGAGCGGGTGGTGCTAGCCATGGTAGGCGGGGAAGAGGAACCAGCCCCAGCAAAGACAGGTGGGTAGAGCAGGAGGGGCAGTGTGGGGAGAAGGCGTGCTGGGGCCTGGACTTGGGCTGCCAAGTCAGGGCTGGACTTTGCTCAGGAAGACCGGCTCGTGGATGGTTTCTGAGAAGGGGCTATGGGAAGTTTACAGAGATCAGCTGCCCGGCGCCAGGAGGGCCCCAGAGTTAGGGAAGGAGTCAAAGTTTTGAGGACAGAGGGAGTCGCGAGGTGGAGGTGGGGACTCTGGAGCAGCCTTGCATCACCTGCTCCCAGGGCTTGTGGCAGAAGCCGGTGGGGGAAAGAAGGGGAAACATGCTGCCTGGGCCCCCCTGGGCTGCTTCTCATTTGCGGTGTGCGTGCTCCTGGCGAAACCTGAGCTTCTCTGTGCCTCGGTGTCCGTGTGGGGCTGTTGGGAGGATCTGACAACTTATTACGTCAAAGCGGTGTCTGGCACCGAGTAAACACTAAAGAAATGTTACAGTTTTCACCCTGGTCAACAGAAGAGGCAGCTGAAATAGGGTAAATAACCTGCCCCAAGTCACAAAACTAGTGAGGATGAGACCTTGTTCCAGTGCACGTTATCCCATTCCCGTCGCCCCGACGTAGTCCTGCAGGCGGCCACGGGAGGGCGCCCCGGGCCCGGGAGAGACTGTGGCCGCGGGACCGCTGCTTCTCTGATACCAGGCAGGGGCGGAGTGAGACGCCTACTACGCCCCGTTTTTACACCTGAGTTGCTGCACACATACCTGGTAGGAAGAACAGTCTAGACTGAAGTCCGTGTCTCCTCAATCATAGTGCAGTGAGCTTTCAAGTAGAAATGCTAACTTTTATTTAACCAGAATATTTACCGTACCTCTTTCCCCAACTCCGTTGTACTCCAGTTTGCACAGGACAGTTTGACCAAGGTTGTTACGGCAGTAGGGATTAGGGGCCCCTTGGTAATTTGGGGTGGTTCCGGAATGCGTGGTTCAGATGGGACTCACACCCAGCTGGGCTCCCGTGTCGTGAGGCAGCCGCCCTGTGCACGGTGGGCAATTTCACCTTCCATTCACCTTCCTGCCTTCCAGGCTTTGTGGCCCTACCGGGTGCCATGTCCACTGTTGGGGCAGGTTAGGTTTTCCCAGGGGCTGGTCCAAGGTGGGGAGAGAGGTTGTGCAGGTGGGGTATGGAGAGTGGACCCAGCACCCTGTCGTGATTTCCTTGACCCTTCAGGGGACCCCCCCCCCCCCCACCGGGGGTTGTGAGGGCATGTTCCGTCACCTGAGCCTGGCTGACCAATCTCATCTCTCGACACAGCGGCACAGAGCTTCGGCCTGCTCGATCCTAAACTATGCTACCTGTTGGATGGGATCCTCTTCATCTACGGTGTCATTGTCACTGCCCTGTTCCTGAGAGCGAAGGTGGGTACCACTGGGCTCTGGGGGGAGGGCATGGGCTCCCCAGCTCGGTGGATGTTCAGAGGGCCTTGGTGCTGGGAAGTCTCAAGCGTGGGTGGTACCTGAGTCTTGGTGTACATGGGCAAAGCAGGGACCAGCCAAGTGTGCCCGCTGCGGGGGTGGGGTGGGGAAGGGGGCCATGTCTGGCTGAGTGGGACAGAGTGGGATGGTGAGCCTCGTGCTGGCCCCTTAGTGAGGAGACACACAGATGTGTGAACATCAGAGCGTCCCAGGGCAGGGTCTCTGCTGGCAGGAAAGGGGGTTATGCTTCAGGCAGTGAAGAGCGCGGAGGTGGGGACCTCTTTCCAGATTCTGCTGTCCAACTTCTGACCCGTGCTCGGCCCGCCTTTTCTCTTCAAACCTGTTTGCTGATCAGTACAAGGGAGGGTTGGCTCAGAGCGTGGGTTTTCACCTAGTGCCCTGCAGACCCGGCTCTTGGAGGGGCTGGGGCTGGGGGTGGCCGTGGCATGGGCAGAGGGTGGAAGGACTTCCGGAACGGAGGCCTCAGTCGTTATCACTTCCGTGCCTCAACCCATTTCTCTTTCGGATTTTGGACTTTGGCAAAAGATTTTATTATAAGAAACAGTGTCTTGTGGATTTTCTTAAGTTTGAGCAACGCTGCCCTAAATGATCTCTCAGGTGGTTCCCAATGCTCTGAATCTGCAAAACCGCGCAGTTTCAGCTGAGGGGCATGAACTGAAAACAGATTGAGGCCATGCGCCCGGGGCAGGTCCTCAGGACACAGTGCCACACGGAAAGCACCCTGCTGCAGAGGTCAAGATAGGAGGTGGCACCTTGCGCAGCCACCATCCTCCTCGAGGTGTCCTCCGAGACCCTGGGAGGGAGGGGCCTGGAGCACCTTCCGGAACCCAGGGGGCGCGGCCCGCGAGCCCGGCGCTTCTGCGCACGCGCGAGGGGAGGGCCAGGGACCGGAAGCTGCGGCCAGTGCCGCCGACCCCTGCGGTGGCTGCGCTTGATTTCAGGGAAGTGTAAGGACAGTTGAGCTAAGAAAAGAAGCTGCCGCGCCACCGGCTCCCGCAAGGACCCAGCCCCCCCTGCAGGCAGGGCGCGCGCCGTTGGCCGTCGAGGAGCGGAGCGAGGCTGCCTGCGCAGACAGTAAACACGCTTTCTCTCCTCTTCTCCATCCAGTTCAGCAGGAGTGCCGACGTCCCCGCCTACCAGCAGGGCCAGAACCAGGTCTATAATGTAAGTCCGCCTCTCCCGTAGAGCCCGGTCTAGAGAAAGTGCGGTCCTCTGCTGGGACGTGGGGAAAACAGCGGCCGGGGCTCGGTTGTAGGTCTCGTCCGCGGCTGTGAGCCCTGCAAGATGTTTTAACCTCCCTGGGGCTCAGTTTCCTAACCCCGAAAACGGGGATAGTCGTGGTGCCTGCCTCGGGTTGGGGGGCGTTCTCTGAGGATGCGGCGCGCTAGCGGTGTGATGCCCGGCAAGCGCCTGCGCAGTGTAGGGCCTGCCCCTAGCGAGCCCCCGCTGGCAGCGGTTTCTCAGGCTGGAGGGGTGGAGTGGAGGAGGAAAGTGTAGAACCTTCCCTTTGGTGGAGAAGCGACTTCACGCTCTCCGTGCAATGGGACTTTGAATTGATGATCCACCCCCCGCCGCCATGGTAATAAGTTCTTTGAGATGTTCTCCGAGATGACGGAAGCCGATGGATCTCCCAGTCCGTGCTCCTTTGTGAGCCACCACCCAGAAGGAACTCCCAGTCCTACTGGCCCCATCCTCCTGAGCTTCTCTTTCCGGTCTCTGACGCTTTTCCCTCTGTTTCAGGAGCTTAATCTAGGCCGAAGAGAGGAGTATGACGTCTTGGATAGGAGAGGGGGCCTGGACCCTGAGATGGGCGGGAAACCGGTACGGCCTTGCTGTTTCTGCGTGTGTGTGTGTGTGGGGGGGGGCTCAGCTGGGCAGTGAGGAGAGGGCTTCTCAGTGCCAGCACACGCTGCCACTATGCCGGACCCTGCCGTGCGAGAGGCCTGGCCGTGCAGGCAGATGGGGGTTCCGTTTGCCGCTGCCTCTCTCCTCCTTCGCCCTTGGGCTCCCGCCTGCATCACAAGGGCCCTCACACACATTGACGCGGCAGGCAGGCCCTTATGCCGGGCTCCCAGCACCTCTGTCCTTCTCGGCTGTAGACTCCACACCCTGTGGGGAGGGGAGCGGCTGGAGGAGGCCCGAGTGGGGTCTTCTTAAGAGCAGAGCTCAGCCTGGGCGTGAGAGAGCGTGTCCGAGTGCAGGAGGGAATCCGAGGCGTGGTATCGCCGTGAGGGCCTGTGAGTGGCGGAGCACAGCTGCGGGAGCACGGAGAGGGCACGGGCGGATGGCGGAGCCCACGGAGTGTGGGGAAGGGGCCTGGGGAGGGCGCTGAAACTCTCCTGGCCTGGATCCCTGTCTCTCCATCTCTAACTTCTTCCCCTCGTCTCTCCCGGCAGAGGAGGAAGAACCCGCATGAAGTCGTGTACAATGTGAGTAGAGGGCGAGGCACAGTTTTCACTGGAAAGTCGGAGGGAGGGGCTGGAGGAGGGCCCCGGGTGACGGCTTTGCTCCCTTCTCCGTGGTCTTTGCCTGACTTGACCTTCACTTCCCTGGCCAGATAGTGCCTCACCTGCTTGCTGCCTGCAGTGGCTGTTCGTAGGAAGGCCCCTTGGCTTGCCTGCCTTCCTTCGGCCCCTAAGCCTGCTGCGGGAGTTCCCGGGTCAGCCTGGTGGGGACCTGGGGGGACAGCGAGGTCAAGCTGGGCAAGCCCCTCTGAGGGGCTGCTGTTCCTAGGGGCCGGAGGAGTGTCCTGAGTGTGGCCTCTTGTTGAAAACGTCACCATCCTGGGTGTTGATCTGGGTCTGCCACACAGGGGACCATTGCAGAGGGTCAGCTACTGCGAAGAGAGCTACTCTCCCTCCCTCCTGCCGTTGGCTCGCGCACAGCCACGGTGTTGGCTGTGTGAAGAGACAACTTGCTCAAATAAATGCTTCTGGGGGCTCTGGGGTGAGCCCTTGCATTGTCCAACGTGCGTGTCCTTTGGCTAGGACTCCACATCTTATCTTTTTGAACCTCACCTGAGCTTCTGAGCTCAGTGCAAAGGGCTGGCAGCTCAGAGAAGATTCCAGAGGGCTGAGGAGCGGGGGCGGGGGGGGGGGTTGGAGCTGGTTATTGGCAGAATGTTTGAATCTCTGGAGCCTTGAATGTGGAACCCCCCCCCCCACCAACTGGGGAATCCAGAGGTTTCCTTTCGTAGGGGAGCCCACTGTTTTCTACATCAGTTGGTAACATCGGTGACTCATGCTCTCTTCTTCAGGAGCTGCGAAAAGACAAGATGGCGGAGGCCTACAGTGAGATCGGGATGAAGGGCGAGGTGAGTGTTGCTCTTTCTTCATTCCCAAGGATTGGGTGGTATGTGGGATGCTCCCATCCCTTCCTCCTATCACCTGCAAAAGCCCATGTGGTGGCTGCCAGAGGCAAAGGTTAATCCAGCTGTCCTCCATTTGATAGTATATTAGGTACTCGGAAAGTGCTGATACCCTTTTAGGATTAAAAAGCAAGTTAAATACTAAGATGGTCTGTGCTTTGCAAAAACAGGCCAAGTCTGTCAACGTTAATAATAATCATCAAGTGAGTAATGTGTGCCAGTGTACGTTCAGCACTTAGGATGGTGGGGCCCCTTGTTCATAAATGATTAAGAATTTCCCGAAGTGAGAGCAGGGCACTGAACCCTTCCAAGTTTGATCTCCGTGTGACCGCGTAGGTGGCGTGCCCACAGAGCTGGCCTGGCCAGTGCTGTACCAGGCAGATAGTCTCATTTAATTCTCACAATAACCCAATGGGAAGTGTGCACCCGCCAGGCACAGGAGGTCCAATAACTTACGCAAGGTCACGTAGCTGGTGATGAGGGAGCCAGAATCTGAACGGACTCTACAGCCCGAGCTTGTCCCCACGACCTAGTTGCCGTTCCCAGTGAGCATTGATGATTAGCCAAGAATTTTCTTAAAGATTTGTTTTATTGAAGTATAGTTGATTTACAATGTGTTAATTTTTTACTCTATAGCAAAGTGATTCATTTATACATATATCTCTGTACTCTTTTTCATCTTCTTTTTCATTGTTCTATTACAGCATATTGAATATAGTTCCCTGTGCTATACAGTAGGACCTTGCTGTTTATCCATCCTACATATACTAGGTTACACCTGCTAATCCCAGACTCCCAGTCCTTTCCTCCCCCACCCCCTCCCCCTTGGCAACCACAAGCCTGTTGTTCTCCACGTCTGTGAGTCTGTTTCTGTTTTGTAACTAAGTTCATTGGTATAATTTTTTTAGATTCCATATATAAGTACTATCATATAGTATTTGTCTTTCTTTGCCTGGCTTGCTTCCATGTCTTGGCTGTTGTAAATAGTGCTGCAGTGAACACCGGGGTCCATGTATCTTCTGGAATTATAGTTTTCTCCAGATATATGCCCAGGAGTGGGATTGCAGGGTCCTATGGGAACCCTGTTCTTAGTTCTCTGAGGAACCTCCATCCTGTTTTTCCTAGTTAGCCGAGAATCTTGAGAGCCGCAGGGAGGCCTGTTTATTCCACGCAATGGCAGCGTGCCCAGCTCCAGTGCGGCCCACATCCAAGAATCCGATGCCTCTGAGGATCCGAGTCAGGCACAGCAAACCTGGGCCCCATCAAAGCCAGGCCTCAGCTTACTCTGCGGAGGCCAAGGTCTGACCAGTGACCTGAGGACCCTTCTCTCCCGGGGCAGGGGTGCTGACTGGGAGACAGTCACCTCTGACTCTCTGCGGGTCCTATGAGTAGGACTCTTGAGCAGGAAGGCTGCTGCTGACTCTCTGACTTTCTAGCCTTTTCTCGTCTCACTCCCACAGAACCAGCGGCGAAGAGGCAAGGGACACGATGGCCTTTACCAGGTGAGTGCTGCTGGCCCTTCTTCCCAGGGCGGCACCGTCTAACCAGAGCCAAGGTCAGGCTCCCTTGCTTTGCTTGTTGGCAGTGCCAGCTCTTCTCAACACCTGGGCTGGGGAAGCCCAGGGCACCCATTCAGGCCTGTGGTGACTCTTCTGCTAGTCAGCCCCTGGGGCAGGGCTGGAATTCAGCCATTCAAGCAAATGACTTGGTTCTAGTCAGGAGGCCGTGGGAGCCCCGGGGGGAACTGGGCACAGCAGACAAGCGGCAGCTGCCCAGAGGCTGTGTGGTCTTGAGCAAAGGGCAGATGCAGGCAGAGGACACCACACAAGCCACTGCCTGCCTCTTGCGCCGCTGCCCTGGGCCCTTGCAGAAGCCTTGCTCTGCCTTGTATCCTCACACCTAATAGGATGGGAAGGTGGGTGAGGAGATTGAAGTAGACAAATTAAGAAAAATAACTTTAAAGAGAAAATGTTATTGTAGTCAGGTGCCTAGTTTTTGCAAATCAGGGTGAATTATTATGCAAACTAAGCACGGCCAACCTACTTCTCTAAAATATAATCCCCAGTGGGTTCTTACTTGGTTCTTTCTGCCTCACTGGGGCCGTTCACAGCTTGCTTGATTGACTGCAAAGTTTCAGGCTACCTGGCTTCCCTGAGTTCAGAGTGATGTCAAAAGGGCCCCCAAATTTTACTGCGTGTGACTGCTGTTGATCTGTCTCCTGGACCAGCGAGGGAGACGTTCCAGTGAGATTGGGACCAGCCTGCCTGTTCCCTGACAAAGAACATAACTGTAGTAGCATGGCCTGGGAAGGAGGCTCGGGAGGGCGGGGGCCAAGGAGCCACTCTCTCCCCCGTGACGAGTCCCGGCTTCCTGGAGGCCCGGATATCAGGGACAGTACGCTGTCTGGAGCAGGTCTGAGGTCTCCCTGCTGATTCCCAGCTCAGTGTCCCAGCTGGGCGACTCTCCTTCCTCTGTGGTCTGACAGGCAACTTTGTAGGGCACAGTATTTGGGAAGCCGGGAGAAGGTGAGAATTTAGCTGGGAAGGAATTGCACCAAGGCCATTCCCAGTGGGACACAGGACCATCTCTGCTGCAGCTGCATGGGCCAAGGCCCTACCTGTGGCATGAGGGGACAGTTCCTGGGCCTCTGAGCTGGGCGGGAGATCACAGACCAGGCTGCAGCAGACACCTGTTGGCCTCCAGGTAGGCTCATGCCCACACAGAGCTCCTGACCCCCTCTTCTGTTCTGATTTGCTTTCCCCAGGGACTCAGCGCGGCCACCAAGGACACCTATGCTGCCCTCCGCATGCAGGACCTGCCCCCTCGCTAACAGCACCTGGAATTTCACCACTCACAGGCCAGACCTGCAGATGCCCAGATTGTTAAAGACACAGGATAAAGTATTTACAACCCAGTTCACTCATATTTCTCCACCACCCAAGTATTCTTCTTTATGATCGGGATGCTTCAAGTTGTAACATGCGGTCATATCCAATTCCAAACTGTCACACAGAATTTCTTCCCTGGACGCCGGGAGGGAGTGCGTCCCCCCACGCCCTGTCCTTGAGGAGCCTGCTGGGAGTGCAGCATGTTGCGGGGTTTTCTGCTTCCTGGAGGCTGTGGGCAGGCCCCGTTCCCAGTGGCTCTGGGCTCTTACCTGGGGGACGGGCACCCTCCTTCTCAAACACAGCTGAGGAGTTCAGGCTGTGTTCTGTAAAGTCGCCAGAGGAACCATAGATGTTAGCGCCGTGTCCTGATGGTCTGTATCGTTCTGTCAGTATGTGAGTGGCTTCGCTCCTGCTGTAAACTTGGCTTCTGTTGTCAGCGTAGCCCATCGTTCCACGGTAACTGGTGATGGGCCAGGGAGGCTGTGGTGCCTCCCTGTGAAGGGTGAGGGCACAGGGGAAGGGGGGGTAGGTAGCAGCTGGTGGTGGCTGAAGAGGGGAAGCAGTGGTGGATCAGGGACAGGAGCAGGGGAGCCAGAGGCCTGGGGGCACAGGAAGGGGCCCTCCTGCAATCAAGCGTACGTTCCCCGTGATAGAACTTGAGTGCCAGGGCCTGTGGGGACCAAAAAATGAAGAAGCCCAGCCTTGCCCTCCCGGAGCCCACACTCTCACAGGGAAGCGAGCTGTGAAGAGTCCGGTGTGGAAGAACACAGCAGTGTCACGGCTGACTACGAACAAGGTGAGGGGGCAGCGAGACCACATTCTTTGCAGGCACTTGGGCACCTCACGCTGCCGTACTGGGAAAGGCCTCAGAAGACTCCGCACCACTCAGACCTAGAAAGATCCCAAAGCACAATGGCACGGTGGGAAAAGCCCCAGCTGACTTAACTGGAACAGGACTGTGTGATAAAAGGGCACGCGGCTATGGATAGAAAACCCTCTTTGCTCTGCTCGGTCTTAATTTATACTGGTTTGCTAGAGCCTTACTTTTTTGCATAATAAATGCTTCAGTGAAATGCTGCTTTACCGTAAGCTTTATTTCGGCAGTCAAGCCTGTAATGGTCATTTAATCATCAGGCGATCAGCCTGCTGTGGGAGAGAACAGGGTGGCTCCTTGGAAAATGCAGGAGAGCCGGGTGCATACAGTGGCCCAAACGGGCTGTGCTTGGGGCAACATGGTGTCTGGATACGCCAGGAGTCCTTATGCAGGAACCAGGAGGAGGTGATGGGGAGCTCCCTGGGTGCAGGGCTCACAGCACTGAGCTGGCTTGTGGCGTGCCGGCAAGAGCAGGAGAGAGGCCAGCTGAGCATCAGGGCATCAGAAAGAGGGAGCATCGTTGTCAGAGGGTGTCTGGGGGTTGTGAACAGCTGCTGATGCCACAGCACAAAACCTCAGTCTGGGGAATTCCCTGGCGGTCTAGTGGTTAGGGCTCTGCGCTTTCCCTGCAGGGGGCCTGGGTTCGATCCCTGGTCAGGGAAGTAAGACCCCCACAAGCTGCAAGACACGCACGTGGCCAAGAAAACAAAAACAAAAACAGAAACCTCAGTCCGTAGGATTTGGGGAAGGAGAGGGGACAACAACAGGTCTTTTAGGTCAGGTTCTCCCACAAAAAGTGACCCTGTCCCCAGCAGTATTTCCTCTAACTGAAGCGGCTGTTTGTAAGGCCCTAACTCATCAAGCCACCAATTAATACTGGGTAAAGACTTTGAAATCAGAAAAGACTTTGAAATCGAAGGCCATGGCTATCAAAAGCCCCTGAGCACTTGGGATTCCAACAGGAGTGACGTGCATCTCTGCCAGGAGAGAAGGCATTCGATTCATACCCTGGCCTCAGAGGGAAATTCAATTCCATTCACCAAGTATTGATCTAGCACCTTCCTATTCTGTGCCCAGCACTTGGCAAGCTACCAGGGAAGCCAGAGAAGTGTCATCAGAGTTAGTTAGGGACTTAAAATTTTGTCATTGTATTTCATCCACACCGTGTGAAGAACTCGGCATCACAGTGCACTGTCGTGACACACACAGGACAGGCAGGTGGAAGCGGAGTGAGGCAGGGATGAGTAGCTGCCAACGAAGGGGTGCAGACAGAGCTCGGCAAGGTATGGGGGCAGCTGTGGAAGGTTTCATGGAAGGAGCAGGGCTCTGAGGAGGGAGAGGAGGGCAGAAAACTACCAGCCCTAATTATGTAACCTGGTCCTGGGGCAAAGGCATGGGAAAGTTACACTATGTTGTTGTAGCTGCCTTTCCACTGACTGAAGTTCACAATGACAGGTGAGGGCCTCCTTCTGGCCGCTGCTGCTTTAGCTTCTGTTCCCTGGGCATTTTATAAAAAATAAAGTTGGCTTCCTCTGTGAGTCAACGTTAAGCCTCAAACTCATACCTAGTTTTAAGGTCAGCAGAGTTTCACACAGGCTGTGTGACCCACATGGCTGGCCTGAAGATAAGAGTTTGACCCAATTCTATCAAGAGTTTGACCCAATTCTGTCAAGATTTTGACTCAAGAGGTAGGAGGAAAGCTGGCTGTAAGCTATGGGTGTGGGAGCTTGCCCAGGGTGGGTGGGGCAGAGAACTTACTGGACTCCGTGCAAGACAAGTACACAGAGAAGGCCGCTGGGAGAGGACGCAGTGGACGAGCTGGCACAACGAAGCCCCGGATCGTGCTGAGAACGGCTCTAGTCTTCGCAGAGAGAGAAGGCTGCAGTTGGAGAATTCGTTCCCTCTCACGGGTAGTTCTTGGTAGACACCACTGGAGTGGGTTAGAACGTAACAACAACCTTTTTACAAAGGACTACAGGGTAACAATGGAATCAGTGCTTTTAGCCTCATGCCTTACCCCGTGACAGATGGGGTTTGCCTTCTGAAGTCCTCATGCTTGTGAGCCCGCTGCCGTCTCTACCAAATAGCCAATTCCTGTTAAAACTTGAAATTGTTTTAAGAGTAACTTTACTAACTGAAGAGCAAGTTATAAATACAAGACAGGGTGGAATGGAAAAGAGCGAGGTGTTCTTTGACGTAGGAGCAGAGAAAAGGACCCAGCACTTGTCTTCCCATTTGGGGCCCCTTTCAAGACAGCAGCCATACCTTGAGACCATAGCGCAAGCTTTCTCTTTCAGTCTCTGTCTCCCAATTCAAGGGGGACGCACAGACTCAGTTCATCCACACTAAACAGGATGCCTCCCAAAGCTCTTCAACAAGCTGAAGTTTTCTCTCTGTGGCAAATTCATTTTAAGATTCAAATTTTCCCTTTTATGCAGTCAACTAATTGCATTAAGACACTAAATGTTGGCTACAAGAAGCTACATAGAGGGAGCTAAGTTGTGTACCCTCAGACAGGAGAACCAGAGGGCCAAGTTCAGGATTAGCTTCCTTCAGAGGACCCCAGAGAATGACTGTTCAGGACCTGGCAGGAAATGCTAGAGGGGCACCGTGGTTTAAACAATAAATTTGGAAAAGTCAATTTCAATGACAGTGAGAGGGGACCTCTGAAGAGTTCTCTCACAGATGAAGCAACTGATCACACAAAGCCCTCGGGGTCTGAAGGAGACCACTGCTACCAGACTCGGGGTCCCAGGAAGCCACTGGGGCCTGGGGAGAGAGCAGTGTGGTGACCGCAGCGCCCCACGGAGCACAGTGGGAAGCGTGCCGAAGCCAGGGTACGGGTGGCGGAGGAACCAGTGTGCTTACGGTGATCCTGGGATGCCTGAGAGCACCTGCTGGAAAAAATAAGTTGGAAGGCTTAGTTGAGAAGTCTGTATGGGAATGTGTGAAGCATCCAGAATACCAACGCAACAACTTCAGAGAAACTCAAACAATGTGAAAACACTTGGAAAATGGTTTAATGATGTTTTACAACAGAAATGAACTGTACAGTTACAGTAAGTTTAATATATATAAAAAATTACAGCAGACAAATGCATCTACACAAAATCTACCATTTTCATTCTGATTCACTGTCACCTACACAACCTCTCCCAAGCCTACAGCCCCCTGCAGGCAGCCCCAGGAGGGGGAATCATATAAAGGGCACTTTTAAGGAGAGCACCGCTCATATTCCCCACCACCTCCTCAGGCCTCAGGAGGTATCAGCTAATTCCCCCAAATGTAAATTGCTTGTGTTTCAGGTTTTCAAAACCAAGGAAACGTGTGTCTCCCGGGGGCCCAGATAACGAGGCCCCAGACTCCCAAGTTATGGGTTGATTCTTGTAGCATGTTCCTATCCGAGGGGAAATGGCTAACCAGGCGTCTGGGACAGTGAGGCTATACAATAGCCACCCAGATTGCAGAGTTATCTAAGGAGAAATGTAGAAGGACTCCCAATAAACTACTTAGGAATTGTCACTGCCTCATTAAAGCTGCTGGACAATTTTGGAAAGAATCATTTACACCACATCTTAAGTTTCCACAAAAGAGAACTCAAACTCACATTTTAAAGTTAAGTACATAAAACAAAAAGTTTTGGGAGGCCAAGGGGTCAATTCCCCCTTGTGTCCCTCCCTTGACAACAGTGGAAAAACACCCCTGAATCAATATTTAAAAAAAAAAAAAAAAAAGGAAGAAAAGAAAAAGGTGGGGGGAGTTAAGATATTTAAAGACAGAGAGAAAGAAAACAGCTTTAGAAAAAAAAAAACAACAACCACTGTCTCTTTAAAACAAAACAAAATCCCAGTTGGGACCGATAATCAGCAAATATTCAATCCAAATTGACCCCGGTGGAAGTTTATTACTGAATATTATGTACACTCAGAACTTTTTTGTTTTCTTTTTTATTATGAACACCTAGGCAGTGAAAACTGTTATGTTACTACATACATAGACACACCCAAAACATACAAAAATACTATTGTTTCAAACTACTAAGAATAGGACAGTTATCTTCATGCTATGACTTTAAGAGCATTACACTGAAACAAACAAGAAGTTAAACGACATTTTTTTTTAATATCCCAGAAATATACCAAAATATACATCTAAGCTTTGGAATTACTGAGGTTAGACTAATGCAAGTGCTGGGTAATCGTACTTAATACACAAGTCTAAGGTTCTGCAGGAAAGAAATTATCTTTGGTATCTGCATCAGGCTAATATTATTAACATTTGGATTTTGCTTTGGGATAGAGCTTGTATGACCCTAGAACCAAATCCCCCCCCTCCCCTAATCAACTGAGATTAAAAAGATCCATGTAAAAAGTTCCTTCATTTGCACCCACCACCCCCCAAGTTAAAAAGTCACAGGCATCTACCTAGCACACAAGGTTGTGAAATACAATGCATAGTTGCACAGTGGTGCTGCAAAAAGGAAACAAACTACCGTAAGGAGAAATGAAAAAGCTTGATAATCGTTCTGCGTGTTTTCTCACAAACAGGACAGCCACTTCCAAGCGGTTCCAGTAAAGGAAAAGAGAGAAAAGGCTCAGAAGGGCACCTTGGCGAGTATTCACGGGCACGGCCCCAGAGGTTAAAGCACCCGGCAGAGCAGCCAATCCTGCACCAGTGTCTTCAACTTCCCCCACTCTGTGGAGTCCCTGCGCTAAGCCCCCGCAGTGACCATAGGCTGTCGTAGGGAGGACTATCGTGGTGATGGGCTTCTGCCTACCGTTTTGGAAAATCTGAAATGCCAGTTCGTTCCATGGCATGTTCACAGGTTGGCAGGAGCCAAAGCTACCAAGCATGTGCCTCTGCACACCCTGGAACACCGGAAACAGACTCCCTGCCCTTTCAGTGCAGTCAGGGCCCCCCCACCCACCCATTCCCTGCCCCGGGGCCTCGCTCCTCTAAACACCAGGACGCCACAGACTGGATTGACGCTGAAGACTTCCCTTTTCTTTGGTTTTTTTGTTTGTTTTGAGTTTATACAATCATTAAAAAATCTTTGGTTTTGGCTGGAAATTTAAAAAACAAAACAAAACAAAACAAAGAAACCACCCTCCCCTGGCTTATAGCAGCAGTAGTAAGACCTGGCAAAGCTCTTTTTTTCAACGTTGGGGGTGGGAATTGAAGGTTGGGAACTACATTCAAAGAAAAGGTGAAGGGCTGGGGATGCAGCTTCTAGACAGCCCGTTGGATAGAAGATTGTCAAATCATAATAATATTAATAACAATAAAAACTTAAATATTTGGATTTTTTTTTGGTCATGTCAAAGGAAAAAAAGTGAAATGTGTAGGCAGCAGTCAGCTTAAAGGAGCCTTTGGTGTCTTCCCTTCCACCCAAAGTCCTGAAAACAAGCAGAACCCTGAGGCCTCACAGGGGAAGGGGATGGCCTCCCCGCACCAGGGAGAAGGCAAGTACTGGAGGGGAGGTGTGGCCAGCAGTCAGAGATGGGGGTGGGGTCGGGGTGTGGCCGGCTGGCCAGCCCCTAAGGGCAGGGTGGCAGGGAACAGATGTTAAGAGACCTGGGAAGACCCCCTGCAACAAAAAGAAGGAGAAGATTGCAATTTGCCCTCAGTTTGCAGTAGCTTTTAAAGCAGCGACATTCAGAGGCTTTGGGAGGTCCCACCCTAGGCTACAGGTCCCGTGATGCTATAGGCCAGAGTTCAACATGACTTAGAGGAGGGAGGGCAGACTTGGCAACTCTGTAGGGTTTAGAGAAAGTTTTAAAGCAAGTTACTCAGTCACGAGTTAGAAATGAGGTATACAACAGCTCCTGGACTCGTGGTGGGCGGAAAACCCCGCGCTTACTCACCTCGCCTCTGCCACCACCACAGCCGCGGGACTGAACTACGGTCTAACGTGGGGGGGGGGGGGCATTTCCTTGGAGTGACACCTCCTGTGGACTGAGTAATGCACACAGGCCCCGCGAGCAGAGGTAAGAAGCGGGAAGAAGTCTGCGCCTCCACTTGGCCCACACTCAGGGGAGACACACCGTTTACGCTGTCAAAAGCCAATGTTATAATACAGTTGCAACGTCTTTGGTTCTCACCTTTCCCGCCTCCCAACTGTTTGCAGTTTTACACACAACCAGGCTAGTCCACTCTACTCTCATACAGTACGTGCCTTCCGCAGACCCACGCAGGATCAGAACCAAAGACGTGGCACCCCACCTGCCTACAACTACAGCCTTTCCTAACAGGACTGTCTTTCCAGCTTCTGAAAGTGCTTTCCCTTTCCTGCTCTATTGTTCAGACTTAGAGACGCTGCGGGACTAGGTAGGAGTACAGAGTCTTCTCTCTCCTTGGCTCTCTCCTTTTTCAGTCGAAGGAGATCCCAATTTTAAAGAAGTGTTTGGACGTCTCATTTTGGAAACAGCACTGTACCCAACTGTCTGCCTGCAGACTTTGGGATATCACGTGAGAGAGCTCAATGTCACTGCCAAGTTACGAAAGAAGCCTTAAGCTGCTTTTGTGAGGTTGTGGCTGACTCCATGAAAAACAATGATGAACAAGTAAACAAAGAAAATTCGGGGGAACTTTGCAGCAGACCTCAATAATTTTTCTTTTTCTTTTTCTTTTTTTTTTATACAGTAAACTAGTTTTGGGGTCTGAACTTTCTGACAGTGTCCTGGGTTTGAACCGGAAGGTGGCACTGGGTGGCGCGGCCCTGTGAGGAGTGGGCTGATTCAGGGACGCAGAAAGAATCATAAAGGGCACTGGCCCTGCCCTGCCCACCATGGGAGCTTCACTTCCGGGTGCAGTGGCGGCCCGTCACGTATGCCTTGTCTTCCCTCAACTGTTGTTTCAAGTGCTCTTATCTTCAAATAGCTTTGATACCTGCTTCCTGACCTATCTAGCGCTTTGAAAAGTCACACAATATTAATACCACTTTTCTATAACGTCAGAACAATAAGATTATTAGTAAAGCTGTCACAAAGTTCTGCAACCTGATCAGTTTCTGTCGGGAGCAATAAATTTCTTATCCCTCCCCTCTTTTCCGTGTCTCGTCAACAGTACACCAGAACAGTGAACTACTCAATTCCCCAGAGCCCATATGTAAAAACAGTCTGGAACAATACTGCGCTATGGAAGAATAAAGGAAGGCCTTTTGGATTTCCATGTAACCTTGCTCTTGAAAATGCTTATCCTTCACAAGTGACAGAACAACTAACTATCGTCTGAACTCAAACAGGCTGTCCTGGTTCTCTTTATAAGGGTTAGATAAAGGGAAATAAGAAAAGAATTCTACCCCCATCTTTGCCACCCCCCCTAAATTTCCCAGCAGTTCCAAGAATATCACTGCCACACTTAGCAACTCTATCCATCTTTACAGAGCCAGCAGAGCGAAACTAAATAAATCTCTTTTCCACAGCCGGGATGACCAATAAGACTTCCTTCAAAAAGTGGGGATGGGGAGGGGAGAGGAAAAGGAAAGAGACAAAGGTAAAGCTTTTCCAAATTTCAGCGTTTTGTTCCTATTCCCTCTGCCTGTGTTGAAAACGTAAGGATAAACAATGCAGTGTCTTTGGTATCTAAACCGAACCCCACTTAGGTTCTGTGAGATGGATCACTTATTAAAAAATAGCCTTTCTGGACACAGAGTCTATATCTGAACTCAGGGAGCCAGGAAAGTCTGTCCCAGAGTCTGGCCAGAAAGGACTCTGAACTGTTCCTGAACCAGCGTCATTTCCCATTCACACCCCCACTGAGAACAATACTCTTCTCAATCTCACTAACTAACCCGTCCCTAAAGGTCACACCGGATCACAGGTAAGAGGCGAGCAGGTTGGCTTTCAACTCTTGATCTGGTTTTCTTCTGTTCGCATTTTTGGTCGAGACAAAATTAGCCTTGGTGTGAGAAAAGGAAGTGAGGTTTTAAACTGCTGTGCCAGTAGCACAACATTCAGTAACACGACAGAGGGCGACAAAAAGACAAAAAACAGAACACGTGCTTACTTTTCTTAGACTAAGATGCATCGATCATTCACTTCTCCTTTCCTCTCCAAATTAAATGGTGCTTCTCTACCTCTGCCTCTATTTCTCCACCACACACCCCGACACTCACACATGCATCCTTCTCCTAAGCTCTTGCTACGTACAGAGGTAACAAATCGTCAGGAGAGGTTGGCGGGGCCTGGGCAGCCACAGGAAGGGATGTAAATGCCTTCGAGGACCCTGAACTGGACAACCCATGTGTAACCCGCATGCCACCACACACTGCACTGCAGGCCAGACCGCAGAGAGGCTAACGAATCCCAAACCCAAACACAGGGATGATCAAGTTTCCTTTGGCAAGACAGAGATAAGGAAAAGCGAACGCGCACACGAGCAATGCAACATTTTCCTTCTAACGTAATCACCTCCTTCTCTCCCCACCCACCCTCCCTAACCCTATAAACTGTAACCTATAAACAGGATCCCCAATACATACAGCATCAATCATAAGAAACATCAGTTCAACTAAATGCTACAGCTAGAATTATTTCCACTATTTATAAAGTTTTTTCTTTTTACTTATTTATTTGGTTTTTAGTTTAAAACCAGTTCTGTAACAATGCTAAACTATGCTGAGGTATTTTATGAAGGGGCCAGAAGCTAGCTGTTACCCACGAGCATTACCCTCCCAGATTAAGGTATCACCATTCAAAGAGAAAAGGAAGAGAAGGAAGAGAGGAAAGGAGATCCAGGTGACAGAATCCACGTAAGGTCTGCTAAGGTTTACTGCTCTGAGCAAAGGCTGAGAGGAGAAGAGCCCACACATGGAACTGCTTCATGAATAAGGAGGGTCAGAAGAAAGCAACGTCACAAATCATGTGGAAATCTGGATGTAAACCTGACAACTCTGAGAAAAGACATACTCCCTGCCCTTTGGATGGAATCCTTTCAAATATCTTACTGAAAATTTCAGGCGTGTCCCAATGAATCTCTTTAGATGAAGAAAAGAATGAGGCAGAACAGGATTAGGATCAGCCTTTAATGATGAAAGCAGTTTACTTATCCTATTTCTGTCCAAGTTCACATTTGTACTGTGTGCACCCTCTATGCAAAGAGATGGCCAGGGCTGTGATTAAGCTAAATGCTTTTCACTAACTGCTTTTCACACACACATACAAAAATGAACTCATAATGGTTATGATCAAATGAATCCATCAATTCTTGCCCATTTGAGTAATTTTAAATGTCAAGTTTTGGGGCTTTTTCTCCATTAGTATTGATGGTCTTTTAAAAACATTTTCAGCTCCAATAAACACGGTCTGAAACAATCAACTTTAAATTCATCAATTTTAGATACCGATTAAGGAGAAAGTATTTGACCAACTCTCATAATTAATTGTTGAGGCTCTTTAACGGAGGGTTCTCAGATCGCAGACTGATTTTTGGGGGGCCCCCCGAGAGTCCAAGGCCACAGCAGACTGCCAGCAGGAAGTCTGACCCGGGTGCTGCCCGGCCTCGTCTGCTCGCGGGCAGCCCTGACGCTCGGCTTGCCGACTGCCCCCTGTCCACTCTCTCTCTTTTCTTCCTATTGTAACGATTTTACTTTTTTCTTGGTAAAGAAAGTTTTGGGAGGATGACATGGTTTGGGAACAACTTTAGACTATCAACAACAAAGAGTTTCTTTTGTAAGCCAAGTGTTTATTATACACTAACTGCAATGTTGACTATCAGGATTTACAACTTTAAAAATCTACATTAATTTCCTACATTTTCAAATGTATCCAGCTTTCCCAGCAATTTAAATAGAAAATTTAATGATAAAAATTGGGCTGAATTTAAATATTGTGTCAAGCAAGTATCTGTGCTTCTGAATATAGACAAGGTTTCCTCCCACCTTCCCAAATAAATGAGGGATATTAGAACAAAATAATGTAAGAAAGAGGTACAATTGTGCTTTTCTCCCCAACAATGAATGAACTGTGTAGAACAAATTGGCAAGATAATCTCACTAAAAATCTTTTAATTAATATTATTTTTCCCTTGTAAAAAAACATTAATTTCTAGTAATGCTACCATGAAGTACAAATCAGTATGGTCCTACACAAAACACAAGTTGGATTCCTTTGGTTCCATTCCTCAATAATAAGTTGAGTAAATTAGGATGGTATTGATCTTTCTTGCCAAATAAATAAAAGCAAGTGTGTTTTATATCAGGTAATGAATGGATAGGAACAGTTTTTTTAATTCTAAAAAGCTGCCTATGTAACTTCAGAAACATTTAAACTAACATAGCACTCAACATATTTCTTAAATCAGGAACAATATTATTGTTCCTGAGAAGCCCTTTTCCAGGTCTTTCTGCTGTCCTTTAGATTTATACAGGGTACAAATAAAGTTCACAACCAAATTGCCCTGCTTGTGATAAGCAGGATTCAAACAATTACATTCACCACTCCCTAGGGAGGGCCCATTACCATGGGCAAATATAGTATCGCTATAAATGCATTTAGAATTAGTCTTTGGCTTATTATGTGTTAACCAAATTCAGGGATAAAATAAAACTTGCATAAACATTAAGGGGAAAAAAAGAAGAATGACACAATGAACTGTGATGACCTATCTGGCCCTTCCTCTTAGATATGCAGAAACGCTACCAAACATCTCTAACATCTCTTTTTGGTCAAATGGTCCCTCTTAATTTCCAGACTCTCCCATATAAGGTGGCTAAAAGTTAAGTCTGAGTACCTTAGCTTAGGAGATTCATTCAATTCAAAAAGCATTTCTTGAGATGATAAAAAAGATGATATAAAGTAAAAAAGGACTAAAGGCTGAGTCATGACACAATATGATCAGTAGACTATCTAGGGATGATGATGATGGGGAGTCGATTTTAAGTTAAACACCCATCAACAAGCTGTTTTAGTGTTTCATGTGTACATGTGTAAATGTACCTTTCATTTCACAACTTGTTTTTAAATAAGAGAAAAAAAGAGAAAAATTCTAAAAGTTACCTTTGTCTAAGGATTTATTTCTTCTTTTAAACACAGGTTTTTATGCTGGTTTAAATTTTATCTTCATAAAGTGATCCACAACCCCACATACACAAAGGCAGAATCGCCCTATCCCGAATTAACTAGAGAATATAGACAGGGCAGGGAAGAGAAGACCATCGTACTGACATTTAAAGCTTAGTATCTTTTTTTTTAAATATTGAAGTCTGTTGGTGAATCTTATTTGGGAGAGGGAGCATTTTTGAACCACACAGGAAAACAAACAAACACAGCCTTTCCTTGCTCTTCCTCTTAATCCATTGGGCTTGAGTCCCTTGGGATTCAAGTAGGGAAGTCCCTACTTCCTTTGGTAGCAATTCTGGGAAATTAATGCTACAACCTCTAATCCAATATGGTGGGTATCAGCACTTCCCTCCCTGAACCCTTCCTCCTAACTTACCACTCCCCGAGGGAGGGACTCATCATTACGGGCAGCTACAGTATTACCGACAGCCCTAAAATCATTTGCACAGACTAAAATTAGAGATGTCAAATTAGGATAAAAGATTAAATTCAACTACATCAGAGAAATAGTGGGATGAAGAGGAGAAAAATTAGTAACTGACACTGCCATTCTATTTACACACCAAACTAAATAAACTACTTAAAAAATCAAGTTAATGTCTGCCCAGAGGATATTACAACTTACCAACATAAAAGGTTAAAACAAGCAGCAATTTTTATATAAAATTAATAAAGACAAATGAAAAAAGAAATTGTCAGTAGCATCTATCTCCTCAATGTGTCTGAACTGCACGATATAAACTAGTCCATTAGTACAGCAGCTTGCTAAAAATTGACTTTGGTTCAAGCTTAGTCAAAAAAACAACATAAAAAAAACATACCACACACAAAAACGGTGGATGGACATTTGTTAGTTTCCCTGCTTGCAGTTCATTGATTTTGGAGGGATTTTAGGAAGGTGAAGGGTAGTTAATTAAATACTTTGTGAAATAAAATGGGAAGACAGAAGGAATAGAAGAAAAATTAACAAGGGAACTAAAACATTTCTGAACTTTTAATATTAATATGCCTGTCTCCCACTTGGATGATCACAAACAAAAATGCACACCGTGTCTGAATCACTGCCTTTCCCAACATTGTGAAGAGACAAATACACAGAATCCAAGCTCCCTTGTGGATATAAGCAGAGCATGCCGAAGAAAAATTACCTGTAAGCTCTCTCTCAGCCCCCAGCTCGAAACGGGGAAAAAGTGCAGTCACAGGACCACCGGAGATGTAAGCAAGCACCCACAAACACCAGATGGGAACCTTTCACTCCAATAAGAAGGGAGCTCAGATGAGCTGCACTGCAGTGATCCAGTCTTTTGGGAACTTTTTGGATACAGATACTATAATAATAGAACACTGACAAAAAGGGGAATCTAATTTCCAACTTACCCTCATTCCTCTTCATCTACTTCCATAAACACTTCCTTTTCATGGGCTCATTTACATCATCTAGAAATACCCTGAAAACAATTACGGAAGCTAATCGCCTTCTACAATGAACAGAGATGTGTATTGCCATTTAGACCTACCTAGCAGGAGCATCACTAACAAACCAAGGAGACACTTGAGGTGTGTGCAAAGTTCCTGCTCAAAGTCTTTCAAAGGTTCTACAGATCCCATGCCCGGCTAATGAGTGTCTTCTCTAGTCAGAGAACCAAGGAGAGCGTCAGGGTTAGAGGAATTGATAAGCCATCTGGTCAAAGTCTGTAGCTAACCTCAGACTCTTCTCATCACACCTCTTTCAGTGAGCTATAACCAATGGAAAACAGTCTAGTAGATTTCCTTCAGAAAACAAAAGAAGGGAAAAGTTTCCCAATTTCAGTAAGTTATTTTGTTCTTTGCCAAGTAAGTTAAAGGAAGTTTGGATGAAAAACTTCCACAAAATGGAACAAACAAACAAACACACCAACAGTAGAGCATTTCAGGAGATAAGAAATCAGGAGAACCACCAAGTTAGGTGTCTGCAGTAGTCTTTGCTCTTCGGAACCAAATCCTGCCCTGCAACATGTACAGCCATTCCTGTTGAAAGTAGCAGAAAGCAGCACTGTTGCACCACAGGATCTGGGCCTCAGGTCATTCAATGATTTGGGGTGAGTGAGAGCTACAGTTCAGCAGGAATTCCTTCCTACGCAAAAGTGCTCCAAAGGCACCACCTGATGGGGGGGGAGGGGGCGTGTGTGGAGTGGGAGTGTTTGCACACACTGCCTTCAGCTTCTGCACCAAGCCTCTTGCATAAGTGGCAAAAGAAAATAATTTTCTAGCACCTCTGTAAGAGTCATCAAGGATAAGGAAACCAGCAAGAACATTCCCCGCAATTAAGAACGTTAAGTCCCCCTTACCCTAAAACCCTCCCGCCCCACAGTGTGGGAGCTCACTGAAATAGGATCCAGGAGCAAGAGATAAACATGTCCAAACTATATATATATATATAAAAAACAATAACAACAACAATAACAATAGAGATACAGTAATACAGGCCTGCCTAAATTGTACCAGTTAAGAAAGGAACCCCCAACACAATTGATACGATTATAAACACCTTGTTATGACTTAATGGCCTGTACAACAGACCCATAAAAATGATTTTTTTTTAAGAAAAAAAGAAATTTAGACAAACAAGAAATCCCCTTCCTATATTGGAATTGGTAACCCACCTTAACTCGTCATCATGACTGCTGGAAATGATAAGTAGTCCTTTCACTTATTTTTTTTGTTTGTTTGTTTTTGATTTTTTGTTTCTGCCTTTTTTTTTTTTTTTTTTTAATTTTTGGTTAGAAAGTTCTCCAATCCATGAAGTAATCCTGAAAAGACAGTGTTTTATTACAAAATTAGGCAAATGTTGTCCCGTTTCCATCCTTTTTTTCCGGCATGTGTTTTTTCTTCTCTCCCTCCTCTCCCCTGCCCTTGCAACACGGCAAGAGGAAGCCCATCACGTGTTTCAGTCTCAGCCAGGCTGGCAGCCAGTTGCACTCAGAGTGAAGAAGGGGGCTGGCAGCGTCGCTCAGCCCAGCTCACTGTGCCTTGGAGGCGGTGGTGGTGGAGGCAGCCCCGCTGGCAGAGGCCGCTGTGAAGAGAGAGGTCTGGAGGGGCTCAGCTGAGGTGGAGGTGGCATGGAGGCTGGCTACAGGTCCAGTATTCCCTGCAGAGGCTGCAGCGGCAGAGACCAAGCTAACTGGGTTGCTGGTGAGCAGAGACAGGTTCTGAGGGTTCAGGAACAGAGGGGCAGTCACGATGTTGGGGGCTCCTCCCGCATTGGCAAATACCAGGTTCCCAGTTGCATCCAGTGACGTTATTGGAAGAGAGCCACCAGAAGCAAGAGCTACAGACAAACCCCCCGCAAAACAGGCAGGAAGGAGAATGTTAGCATCATCCCAGAGAAGCCAAACAACACATCAAATGTACTGGGTTTTCCTACAACCCAGATGGAAAAAGCGCATCCCTTAACTGAATTTTTTACCCTTAATTACAGCACTATATTGTCACCAACTAAAGTTTATTTATAATTTTGAAAGAGCCTAAAGGGCTGAAAACTCTAATTTAATGAGCATGATCAGGATAGGTGAGAGGAGAATCAAAGAGTCATGTTTCTATCTTGAAATCTCAACTTTATTCCATCTACCTAGAAATATTTGTTAAATCCAATAATTTTGCTTTTAATGAAGGTTACTGCCTTTAGATTACCTCCATTCAAAAAACAAACTAGCTACAGTGATTAAGGCATTAAAATAGTTAGCTTTTATCAAACCAACTGGCATTACTGATAAATTTGAGCACTTTATAGTGTGATATACAAGATAAAAACTGTCTTTCGAAAAGACTTTAGTTCTAAAATAAGTTATATATTAACAAATAAAGTATAAGGTGTGATTCATTTCTCACTTCAGAACATTTACTTTCTCTGACCTGCACAAAGGAGAATGATGAGTCTCTGCAGGAGGAAAGCACAGCTATACTGATGCAGGTGGGTTCTAAGCGTAGGACTTGCTTTAATACGTAAGCATGTTTCTGTGATGCTGTTGTTTCTCCTTCATCATCAAACTTTTCATTAAAATAACTGGGCACTCTAATATCTTTTCCTGTATCTGACAACCCCCCACAATCCCCTCACTCATATAACCACATCCTCACATGTATATTTGAGGCACATGTATTTCCTAGTGGCATTAAAAATGGTTGATTTCTTACATAATATATAAAGAAAGAGGGAATGTCCTTGACTTTGGACATGATCACACAAAGAGTACAGAAAAGTGAGTCTTGGTGCAGCTTGACATTTTCTGAGATTCCAGGCTTAGGGTCATAGTCCAGTTCTAGATCTTCCCAGAGAGTACCTGTTCTGTACTCAGTTATACGCTATGGAAGGCATTTTTTTTTTTTTTTTTTTTTTTGCGGTACGCGGGCCTCTCACTGTTGTAGCCTCTCCCGTTGCGGAGCACAGGCTCCGGACGTGCAGGCTCAGCGGCCATGGCTCATGGGCCCAGCCACTCCACGGCATGTGGGATCATCCCGGACCGGGGCACAAACTCATGTCCCCTGCATCGGCAGGCGGACTCTCAACCACTGAGCCACCAGGGAAGCCCTGGAAGGCATCTTGCCTTTTTAGTATCACTACAGACCAGAGGTACACCAAAATGCAAGAGAAAAAGTGATTTATCACAAATCTTACTCCAAAAAGAAATCCTTTTATAATAAAAGCTTTACAGATCTAACCATCAATTTCACATATGATTTAGTCAATGAGAAAGTCAATATAATGTCAGGTAATCTAGGTCATGTTTTAGATTTGTCTGGAACTAATATTGTCTACAGTATGCTGTAGAGATATCATCCATGAAACACTAATCCTTTTTTTTTTTTTTTTGCGGTACGCGGGCCTCTCACTGTTGTGGCCTCTCCTGTTGTGGAGCACAGGCTCCGGACGCGCAGACTCAGCGGCCATGGCTCACGGGCCTAACCGCTCCGTGGCATGAGGGATCTTCCCAGACCGGGGCACGAACCCGTCCCCTGCATCAGCAGGCAGACTCTCAACCACTGCGCCACCAGGGAAGCCTGAAACACTAATCTTAATTGAAGTTCGCTAACAGCTTATTTTTGGCCCCAAGAACTCTAAGCCCAAATTATTTTAAGAAAAATTTCTCAGATTAATATAGTGATATCTCAAAGTGTTTCCCTGAATCACGTAACAGCAAGCATCTTCAAACACAAAGCTCAGACGTTAAACAAATCAAACCCTTCAATATATAGAATGAGTGGGTTTAGCCTCATTTTAGACTGGATAGCATGCTAAGGCCAAAAGGGACCCATCTGGGCTTGGAAAAGAGACATTAAAATCCAAGAGAATATATGCTCTATAATGATGGGGATATACAAAGGGAAGAACCTAACAAGAATTACAAGTACTCTTGAAGTCTGCATGATGTGCTCCAATGTTAATTCGTTATAGGGCCTTCTTGTATATGGCTCTCTTAGGGGCAGGGGTGGGGACTGCAGAATTTTTCTTGGTCAAGTTTGCCTGGGGATGGGTCTTGGATGACTATTTAGATAAATGTCGGAGGCAATTCTGCCTCCAGGTCTATTTACATAAGATGATAAATAACAGCATTAAAGTCATTGTTTCTTTCTTTCCTTTTTTTTTGGCCACACCATGCCGCATGTGGGATCTTAGTTCCCTGACCAGGGACAGGACCCCCCCGCGCCCCCTATAGTGGAAGCTCGGAGTCTTAACCACTGGCCTGCCAGGGAAGTCCCAGTCCTGGTTTCTTAATACACCAAACTACGTATATTTCCTGTTCTTGCAGACCGACCCCTATATTTCTCTTACAGAGCTATTTACAAGGACACATTCTTGGTCCTCAGGTTAGTGAGCATTATCAATTCAACTATCTTTACAAGGACACATTCTTGGTCCTCAGGTTAGTGAGCACTATCAATTCAACTATCTCTTCCCATCACTTTCACCTCTAGCAAAGCAGATTTCCTCCATTAAAAAAAAAAAAAAAAAGGCTAAGTAAGGAAAAAAATTCTACTGACCTTGAATAGTTGCCAGTGTACTGTTGCTCATCAGAGCTGGGCTGAGAGCACCACCCAGGGTCCCTGGATTGAGACTGAGTAAGGCACCTCTGAAAGTGCAAAAGAGCAGTCACTTTATTACAATGTAGATGCCTGTGTCAGTTTGACAACATACCCAAATGGATAAGAAAAAGGAAAATACAACTGGGGAAGTATATGGAAATATGTTATTCTCTTTACACTCTTACATGGTTTGGTTAGTACTTCCAAGTTACTGCTTTCCTTGATGCTCACTTGTACAAAGCAAAACAAGGTTATGGTCCACACAAAATGTAAAACTTGCAGTCATTTTGACTCTTTGAATTACTTCATTCTCCTTTTTTCCAAAACAAAAGGAAAAAAATGCCCGAGAAAGGAATATATTTACAAAGTAATGCTTATTTGTTTGATGGTAATATAAAATTGGGAATCCTATTACTGTATCTCTTATTTATGTTTGAGAATTAGAAAGCAGACAGTTCAGAGCTTAATGGAGAAAGCCTAAGAATAAGAGTCAGGAATCCTGGGCTTTCTTCCTGGTCCCATCACTCAGGTATAATCAGTGGCCTGGTGTTCTGTGTCTTCATCTAGAAATAAAGGTATGACTACTGTCCTTCCAGAGTGTTAGGAAACTTAAATCCAACCATAATCAAAATCCTTGTGCTACTACTATAGAGCCACCCATTTCAAAGAGATTATGGCTTTAAAGGATTTTTTGTTTTTGTTTTTTGTCTTTTTTTGCATTTAAGATAGTGATGAAAAAGTATTCCCTACAAGTAACTCCAGGGATGACCTCCTAGCTGTTTCTCAGATGTAAACAAGATGAGAAAGCACCTTACCCAGCTGCAAACTGTGAGGGTGCCATCAGGCCTGGGTTTAGTCCTGCAGCTGCAGCCATGGCAGCAAGACTGGCATTTGCGGGCAACTGTGCAGCTCCTTGGAGGGCAGCAGCGGCTGCTGTCTGCAACCCGGATGCTGTCACCATCACCTGGCTGGTCCCAAGAGGAGAGGACAAAGGAGTGGAGGTGGTGTGTGTTGTGCTGGTCTCACTGGCACTGGATGCCTCGGAGGTGGAGGCTGAGGCAGAGGGGGAGGGACTCAGAGAAGGGGAAGTGACTGCTGAGGAAGCCGGAGGCGCTGTGGAAATCACGGCTGCGGTGTTGTTGGAGGTGGTGTCTGTAGTGCCTGAAAAGGGAATCATATTAGAAAGTGACCTTCTGTAAATGTTTTTGGAAGAATGGCTGCTTTACTCAACCATAATCTATAATCAACTGAATAATTAATTTACCATCCAGTAACCTCTAAACATGTCCTTTTTTATTAACCGAGTTTAGTGTTTCTAGGGAAATTACCCACAAAAACAAACATTTTAAGAACCAAAGCCATGAACCCTACTTTAAGAGGCAAGAGCAATAAAGTAACCATAAAACAAACGGAACACAGCTTTCCATTTCCAATTTCCTATTAAAAAAAAAAATCACAGAAGCTCTAACTACAGAACACAACTGCTCTGGGGAAGAAATGTACAAGCAAAAAAAATCCAAGCTTCTGAAAAGCATTTTCATTAAGAAATCTCCTTAGTAGTCTCTATAGGAAAATCAAAACAAAGCACTGAAATCAAGAAAAACTAAAAGTTACACATTTTTCTCAAATAAGTATCAATAACATGCACAGAAACAGTATGAAAATAACTAAAGGCACATGTCTAGATGCCTTCTTTTTTTTTAATTTTTAAAAATTAAAAAAACAAAACATAATGGTATAAAAAGGTTGAAAGTAAAAGAATTGGAAAAGATATACTGTGCAAATATAAACCAAAAGGAAATTATATAATAACAGATACAGTAGACTTGAAAGCAAAAGCATTACTAGAAATAAACAAGGGCACTTCATATCAACAAGACAAATTTACCAGGAAGTTTTAAATTTGTATGCACTTAACTTCAAATTACACAGAGCAACAGAGCTACAAGGAAAAAATAGACAAATTCACTATCATAATAGGAGATTTAACATACTGCTGTCATTCACTGATAGAGGATACCTCTTTCAGAACCAGGAGACCCCCACCCAAAAAAATTAGTAAGGATATAAAAAACTTAAATAATGTGAGCAGCAAATTTGATTCAACACGCAGATATATAGTCACTATACTCCAAAACTTTAAATTACAAATTAATTTCAAGCATGCTTGGAACATTTTTAAAACTGACCATATTGTGCTATAAGGCAAATTTTAACAAATTTCGAAGTATTAAAATTATACAAAGTGTGTTTCTTGAATTGTAGTTAAGCTACAAATCAGTAACAAAAAAGTAACTAGAAGTTATGAAATACACTACTTCTAAGTAACCCCCCAAAAAACAAATCACAATTGGAGTTAGAAAATAATTTGAACTGAATGATAATAAAAATATTACATACCAAAACTTGGATGTGACTAAACCTGTGCTTACAGGAAAATGTATAGTCTTCTCCCCGCCCCAAGGTAACAGTAGTGTTTCTTTTTTTAATTGCACACATGTCTATAAACCTAATAAATAGGTTTTCTCTATTTTTTTTTACACAGCAGGTTCTTATTAGTCATCAGTTTTATACACATCAGTGTGTACATGTCAATGCCAATCGCCCAATTCATCACACCATCACCCCCACCCCCCTGCCGCTTTCCCCCCTTGGTGTCCCTACGTTTGTTCTCTACATCTGTGTCTCAATTTCTGCCCTGCAAACCGGTTCATCTGTACCATTTTTCTAGGTTCCACATATATGCGTTAATATACGATATTTGTTTTTCTCTTTTTGACTTACTTCACTCTGTATGATAGTCTCTAGATCCATCCACGTCTCAACAAATGACCCAATTTTGTTCCTTTTTATGGCTGAGTAATATTCCATTGTATATATGTACCACATATTCTTTTTTTTTTTTTTTTTTTTGCAGTACGTGGGCCTCTCACTGTTGTGGTCTCTCCCGTTGCAGAGCACAGGCTCCAGACGTGCAGGCTCAGCAGCCATGGCTCACGGGCCCAGCCGCTCCGTGGCATGTGGGATCTCCCCGGACCGGGGCACGAACCTGTATCCCCTGCATTGGCAGGCGGACTCTCAACCACTGCCCCACCAGGGAAGCCCGACCACATATTCTTTATCCATTCATCTATCAATGGGCATTTAGGCTGCTTCCATGACCCGGCTATTGTAAATAGTGCTGCAATTGAACATCAGGGTGCATGTGTCTTTTTGAATTGTGGTTTTCTCTGGGTATATGCCCAGTAGTGGGATTGCTGGATCATATGGTAATTCTATTTTTAGTTTTTTAAGGAACCTCCATACTGTTTTCCATAGTGGCTGTATCAATTTACATTCCCATCAACAGTGCAAGAGGGGTCCCTTTTCTCTACACTCTCTCCAGCATTTGTTCTTTGTAGATTTTCTGATGCTGCCCATTCTAACTGGTGTGAGGTGATACCTCATTGTAGTTTTGATTTGCATTTCTCTAATAATTAGTGATGTTGAACAGCTTTTCATGTGCTTCTTGGCCATCTGTATGTCTTCTTTGGAGAAATGTCTGTTTAGGTCTTCTGCCCATTTTTGGATTGGGTTGTTTGTTTTTTTAATACTGAGCTGCATGAGTTGTTTATGTATTTTGGAGATTAATCCTTTGTCCGTTGATTCGTTTGCAAATATTTTCTCCCATTCTGAGGGTCAGATGCCTTCTTTGCATTAAAAAATTTAAGTGGCTATTGGGTAATGAAAATCAGCTCTCAAAAAGTCTATTGTGGTAAACATTTTCTTCTTTTTTTTTTTTTGGCTGTGCCACACACCTTGTGGGATCTTAGTTCCCCAATCAGGGATCGAACCCGGGGCCCCAGCAGTGAAAGCACCAAGTCCTAACCACTGGACCACCAGAGAATTCCCAACATTTTCTTATTTGAGGAAACAACAACATACAATGATATTATGATTCTCATAAAATTTAGTATGAAAAATGAAGATCTAGAAAATTGTTCTTTGAGAGGCCTAAAAAAAAATCAAAATGCCAAAATTTCTTTTTGTTGTAAGGAGAACAAACATTTAAATACAAATAACTAACTGACATTAAAAATATCACTGACAGCTAAAACATGTTCACTGAAATGGTTTACTATTATAGATCAATATTGTCCAACAGAAATACAGTACATATGTAATTAAATTTTCTAGTAGTCGCATTGAAAATAGTAAAAAGAAACAGGTGAAATTAGTTTTAATATTATGCTCTATTTAACCCAGTATATCCCAAATATATTTCAACATAAAATCAATATTTTAAAAATTTATTGAGTTTTTTCATACTAAGCTTTGAAAAGCAAATCTCAATTTGAACTAGCCACATCTTGCATGCATAAGCCATGAGGCTACTGCTTACCATACTGTATGGCACAGGTCTAAAATATCTCTAGAAGTTAGGCCTAGTATTACTTAAAGAATATCAAGTCGGGCTTCCCTGGTGGTGCAGTGGTTGAGAGTCTGCCTGACGATGCAGGGGACACGGATTCGTGCCCCGGTCCGGGAAGACCCCACATGCCGCGGAGCAGCTGGGCCCGTGAGCCATGGCCACTGAGCCTGCGCGTCCGGAGCCTGTGCTCCACGACGGGAGAGGCCACAACAGTGAGAGGCCCGCGTACCGCAAAAAAAAAAAAAAAAAAAGAATATCAAGTCCCTTTGCCTAAAGCAGAAATAACTGATAAGGCATAGGATAAATAAAGAAGATGCCAACTATTCCCAATGAGCTGTAATTTTGATGCTATCTAACATCATCAAAGTACAGAGCAGGCCCTCTTACTTCAGTAATCAGTAAATGCTACATACAAAAAAATCGGCTGCCTAAACTAGGTGGAACTTCATTTAGCGAAAGTCACTATGTTTTAGGATATAATCAACCACATATATGTGTATAGCAGAACCTAAGTGGTATTTTCTCAAGATAGAGAACTGAAAAAGACCAAAAACATCTATAAAATTTCAATATAATACTTCTATGAGGTATAAAAGACTTCAGAGATGAAAGAAGAACTAGACCAATCAAAATAAGTATTTCAAACCTATAAACATATTGGAAAAAAGATCTATATAAAAGAACTTTCTTTGTGATAAAATCTAACGCTAAGCTGTAGAAGATTCTCTTCTCTCATAATAGCCGCATTAAAAATTCAGGCAGTTTTGTTCTTTTAAAATCTATTTTGATTCCTTCTTCTGGTCTATACTAAGAACACCTAGAATTCATCTCTCATTTTAACTGTTAAGGAAATGTTTCTTCCACATATTGCAGAGCTGGGAGAAAATTAGACACCATCTATTTCAGTACTGACTCTACTTTTCCCATCTCCTATCATGCTACACAAAAGGGCTATGTGGTCTCTGAATTAATCAGGTAAACATATCTTTCTTACTGTTAAGTGAAAAGGGAGGATTTACTCCTTTGTCTGTCCCTCTCAAAAGTATAAATAAGATGATTCCCTCTTTACTGCTGCTGTTCCAAAGTAGAATTACATCTTTGTGGATATTATTAATTACAGTTTCATTATTCAGTTCTAAATCTATCAGACCAATTTATATCACTGAGCTATTGATGCTGTGTTGGGTCCTATGTTTGACAGATTCATACATACTTTTTCACTTTGATACTCTTTTCCTAAGACCTGCCCCCTGTTCTACAGAAAGGTATATATCTTCTCTCACTTCTCTTCTATTGCTAGTAAATTTCAATATAATTTCAATCTTTTCTTCACCAATTTTTCAGCTTATCTAACCTGATTTCACTTACAGGCACTACTTTCTTTTCAAACTTCTGAAATGAACTTGAGGTCAAAGGCTTAAAGTAGCCTTTTCTTCACTCTCCACTGCCATTTTCAGACCATTCGGTATCACTTTCTTAAAATCCCGCATATATACAAAGAAAATCCCAATAATTTCATCAGTGAATTTAACCTGGGCTAAGAGATGATGACTCCAGAAACCATTCAAAGTAGCTCTTTCTGGTTGTTATCCTCCAAACACATTCCAGGTGTCTTCAATATGAATGTCATACGAGCACTAGAGTATAATAATGGGGTCTTCAAATGAATTCTCCCAGTGAATCACCTCTTAATCAATATATATCTTTTATCTATATTCTTGGCAACTTAATTACTTGGACAACTTTGATCAGGGAAGTGATGCGGGCTGAGCTTTAGCGTCCTCAACAACAGAATTAGACGCCATCACCACCTCACAAGGTTAGTAGGAAGTTATGTGCAAGAATATAGTGTGTGGCACATCTTGTTTCCCACCTCATCCTTTTTAATTGAAAAAAAATTTTTTTAATTATTGAAGTATAGTTGATTTACAGTACTGTGTTAGTTTCAGGTGTACAGCAAAGTGATTTAGTTGTATGTGTGTGTATATATATATATATTATTTGCCAGATTCTTTTCCATTATAGTTTATTACAAGACATTGAACATAGTTCCCTGGGCTAGACAGTAAATCCTTGTTGTTTATCTATCTTACATATAGTAGCTTGTATCTGCTAATCCCTTTCTCTATATCGTTCAAATTTTAGTGTATGTGCTGCCAAAGTGAGCACCCACCTCATCCTTTTTAAAAAATAGATTTAGTGAGGTACAATCTGTATGCCATAAAATTCACCCAATTTAAGTGTAAAATTCAATGATTTTTAATATATTGACAGAGTGGTACAGCCACCACCTCAATCTAGTTTATGACTAAAAAAGATCCCTTGTGCCTATTTGCAGTCACACCTGTTCCCACCTACAGCCTCCAGTCACCTGCTTTTTGCATCTGTAGATTTACCTTTCCCAGACATGACACATAAATGGAATCATACAATTTGTAGTCTTTTGCATCTAGCTTTCTTCAGTTAGCATACTGCTTTCAAGGTTTATCCATGTTGTAGCATGAACCAATACTCCCTTCTGGCTGAAGAGTGTTACACTACGCGGATAGACCACATGGTGTTTAATTCATTCATCAATTGATGGGCAATGGTTTGTTTCCAGTTTTTTGTTTTTTTAAAAAAATTAGTTAGTTAATTAATTAATTAATTTTTGCCTGTATTGGGTCTTCATTGCTCAGGCTTTCTCTAGTTGCGGCGAGTGGGGGCTACTCTTCGTTGCGGGCATGGGCTTCTTATGGCAGTGGCCTCTCTTGTTGTGGAGCACAGGCTCTAGGTGCGCGGGCCTCAGTAGCTGCGGTACACGGGCTCAGTAGCTGTGGCTTGCGGGCTCTAGAGCACAGGCTCAGTAGTTGTGGCGCACGGGCTTAGTTGCTCCGTGGCATGTGGGATCTTCCTGGACCAGGGCTCGAACCCGTGTCCCCTGCATTGGCAGGTGGATTCTTAACCACTGCACCACCAGGGAAGTCTCTCCAGCTTTTTATTATTATGAATAATGCTGTTATGATAATTTGTGTCAAAGTTTTTGTGGAAATGTTTTCATTTCTCTTGGGGGAAATGTCGGGTAGGATGGTAATTTTATGTTTAAAGTTTAAAGACAATGCCGAAGTGTCTTCCAAAGTGGCTGTATCATTTTACATTCCCACCAGCGATGCATGAAGGTTTTAGTTTCTCCACATCCTTGCCAAGACTTATTATTTTTGGTCTTCTTGATTATAGCCATTCTATTGAGTATGAAGTAATATCTCATTATGATTTTTATTTTTTATATGAAAACATTTATTATATTCAAAAGATAAATTTATAATATGTTACACATGAAAAACGTACAAAGCTCCTATGTGGGACAGCTTCTTAGAACGTAAAGGTAATTTAAAATTACTATGAATGTACTACATTTTATAGTATAAGCTTCTGTCTGTTTGAACAATGTAATGATTGTTCTTTAGGATTAAAACAAGATTCTGCAGTAGCCATCTCTGTAGCTATACAGTAACAGCACTCTGCTGAGCAATAATGTTGAACATCTTTTCATGTGCTTATTAGTCATTCCTATATCTTCTTTGGTATAATGTATATTTAAAATCTTTTGCCTCTTTACAATACTAAGTCACCTGTATTCTTACTATTGAATTTTAAGAATTCTTTATATGTTCTAGATATAATTCCTTTATCAGATATATGATTTACAAATGGAATATCTCTCCATTCATTTTTCTGGTGAGTTCATTGAGAGAGTATATTTATTTTGTATCTTGCAACAACACTGAATTCATTACTAGTTCTAGTAGGCTTTTTGGTGTGTGAATTCCTTGAGAATTTTATACATATAGGATAATGAAAACAAAGACAGTTTTAACTTCTCCCCTTCCAAATCGGATGTTTAAAATTTTTTTCCATTATTAAGCTGACTATAACCTCTACTAAAATGCTAATTAGAAGTCTGCTAGAGCAAACATTCTTGCTTTATTCCCAGTCTTAGCGGGGGAAAGCATTCAGTCTTTCTCCGTTTAGTATGCTGTTACCTGTAGGTTTTTTAGTAGATGCTCTTTATCAGGTTAGGAAGTCCCCTTCTATTCTAGGTTTTTATCATGAATGGGTGTTAGATTTTGTCAAATGCTTTTTCTATATCTAGTGAGATGATCATGAGGTTTTGGTCCTTTCTTCTATTACTATGGTGTACTACATTAATTTATGTTCAGTTATTAAATCAACTTTCATTCCTGGGATAACCCCTTGGTCATAATGTATAATCTTTTTTATATGTTGCTGGATTTGATTTGCTAAGATTTTGTTGAGGATTTTTGTGTGCATTTTCATGAGGGATATGGGTTCATAACCTTTTTCTTGTGATAACTCTGTCTGGCTTTAGAATCAAGGTAATATTGACTTCATACAATGAGTTGTTCCTCCTCCTCTATCTTCTGGAAGAGACTGCTAAAGGTTAATTCTTATTTCTTTGTGAAATATCTGATAAGAGTTCACTGCTAAAGCCCTCTGAGTCCAGGCATTTCTTTTTGATTCACTTACTTTACTTGTTTTAGGTCTTTTAAAGGTTTTCTATTTCTTTTTGAGTCAGTTTTGGTAATTTGAGTCTCAAAATTTGTCCATTTCACCTAAGTTGCCTAATTTTGGGGGCCAAAAACTTGTTCATAATATACCAGAATGCTGCATGAGGTAGCAATTCCATTCCTAAATATATACCCAAGAGAACTGAAAACATATAACCACATAAAAACTTGTATTGAGCTTTGTGATGACCTAGAGGGGTGGGATAGGGAGGGTGGGAGGGAGGCTCCAGAGGGAGGGGATATGGGGATATATGTATATGTATAGCTGATTCACTTTGTTGTACAGCAGAAACTAACACAACATTGTAAAGCAATTATACTCCAATAAAGATACAAAAAAAATACTTGTATTGATACATGCATACTCATAGCAACAGTATTCAAAATGGACCCAAACTGGAAGCAACTCAAATGTCCATCAACTCCGGAATAATAAACAAAGTATGGTATATCCATGGAATGAAATATCACTCAACTATTAAAAGGAATGAAGTTCCAATATATTCTGCAACATGGATAAACCTTGGAAATATGCTAAATGGAAGAAACCAGACCCAGAGGGTCATATATTACATGATTCCATTTACATGAAATGTCTGAGACAGGTAAATTCATAAAGACAGAGTAAGTAAGGGGAGAAGTGAATGGGGAGAGACTGATAAGGGTTATGGGATTGCATACAGTTCATTATGAAACACTACTTTGGAAAAAGAATTGGAGGCAGAGCTTGTTTAGTTGAGATTTTTTTTTTTTTTTTTTTTTTTTTGCGGTACGCGGGCCTCTCACTGTTGTGGCCTCTCCCGTTGTGGAGCACAGGCTCCGGACGCGCAGGCTCAGTGGCCATGGCTCACAGGCCCAGCCGCTCCGCGGCATGTGGGATCCTCCTGGACCGGGGCACGAACCCGTGTTCCCTGCATTGGCAGGTGGACTCTCAACCACTGCGCCACCAGGGAAGCCCTAGTTGAGATTATTAAGGGCTGTGGAATTTTTACAAGTTCTTAAGACACAGAAGAATACATATCTTTCTGGAGCAGTACAGTCATGATCATTCATTTCCTATTGTAGAAAAGTTTACCAGGTACAGCCACTATGGAAAACAGTACGGAGGTTCCTCAGAAAACTAAAATACCATATGATCCAGCAATCCACTCCTGGGAATATACCTAGAGAAAACTATAATTCAAAAAGATACATAGGCTTCCCTGGTGGCGCAGTGGGTGGGAGTCCGCCTGCCAATGCAGGGACATGGGTTCGAGCCCAGGTCAGGGAGGATCCCGCATGCCGCGAAGCAACTAAGCCTGTGCACCACGGCTGCTGAGCCTGCGCTCTAGAGCCCATGAGCCACAACTACTGAGCCCACGTTCCACAACTGCTGAGGCCCGCACACCTAGAGCCCATGCTCCACAAGAGAGGCCACCGCAATGAGAAGCCTGCGCACTGCAATGAGGAGTGGCCCCTGCTCACTGCAACTAGAGAGCCCGCGTGCAGCAACAAGGACCCAATGCAGCCAAAAAAAAAAAAAAAGATACATGCATGCACCCCTATGTTCATAGATAGCAGCACTGTTCACAATAGCTAAAACAAGGAAACAACCTAAATGTCCACTGACAGATGACTGGATAAAGACGTGGTACATATATACAATAGAATACTACTTAGCCATAAAAAAGAATGAAATAACACAATTTGCAGCAACATGGATGTAACTAGAAATTACCATACTAAGTGAAGTAAGTCAGAAAGAGAAATACAAATACCATATGATATCACTTACATGTGGAATCTAAAATTTGGCACAAATGAACCTATCTACAAAACAGAAACTGACTCAGAGACACAGAGGACAGATTTGTGGTTGCTGAGGGGGAGGGGGGAGAGAGAGGGATGGACTGGGAGTTTGGGGTTGGTAGATGCAAACTATTACATTTAGGATGGATAAACAACAAGGTCCTAATGTAGAGCACAGGGAACTATATTGAATATCCTGTGATAAACCATAATGAAAAAGAACATAAAAAAGCATGTCTCTATGTGCATAACTGAGTCATTTTGCTGTACAGCAGATTGGCACAACATTGTAAATCAACTATACTATAATAAAAAAAGATTTAAAAAAATTTAAAAATGGAAAAGTTTTACCAAGGACCTATTATGTACCAAGCACTATGTCAGATACTGGGAAAATAAAAATGACCATGGCAATCACACAACATTTCTCTTAGAAGAGGGCAGACTAAGGGTATGTTTATTCCTTCATTTCTAAAATGCTGTCCCAAAAGATGGTAAAGTAATAAAAAAGGGAGTGAGAGCTCTGGGAGTGAGATTTCAGAAAACTTGAGAATTTGATGTATTTGCAGAAATGAGAAAGAGGTTAAAATTGGGTGGTAGAGAAACCAACCATAGTCCAGAAGGGCACAATAGAAGACTACGATAGAGGTGGGAATTATTTACCCCAATGGAGCCCTGAGGGGATTTCAAGCTCCGTGTTGTCAACACCAAGGCAGGAGTAGGAAACAAGGGCAGAGAACAGGGTGACCAGACTGTTCACACACCAGCTCTGTCAGGGGGACTTTTCCTCCCCCCACCAGACTTATCATCTAAGCATTAACTAATGTCACCTACTACTCTTCAAAGAAAATAAAAATCTGAGCATGGAAGGTTAAGAATTTTAGTGTAAGCACTGGCATCCCTCTCATTTGAGGAAGGTGTGAGGGTAGAGCCTGGTCCGCCTGTCTGCTTTCCACCCACAGGCCCTGAGCAAAGTCTGGCAGTTCTCTCCCCACAGTCACAGCTCACAGCTCCCTTCCAATCAGGGGAAAGGATGCTGAGTAACAGAAGCTACACAAGTGCAGAAAAAGCCTTACAAGCTACTGATATTAAGTACTAAGGCCTTGCATTCATCGGTATGACTAAATAATCAAAAATTAACAGACAATGAAAAAATCCACAGAACAAAAGAAATGGAACCAAATAAATAAGCAGAATTGAGGCCAGAAGAAGCAACTTAAATACAATTCTAATTTGTACTGTATCTGCAAATTAAAAATAGATTGCTATAAAAAGGTGGAATCAGAACAAAGAAACATTCTTAGAAATTAAAAATATGATTTTGGAAAAACATACAAATGACAACAATAAAAAATGAGCACACAGGAACAGTTAGATAAAATTCAGGATATATTTCCAAGAATGAAGTAAAAAAAGTTAAAAAATGAAAAACACAAGAGAAAAGTTAGAGATATATAGGATCAATTTAGAGAGTTTAAAGTCTTTAAAATATGTTCCAGAAATAAGGAAGAAAGACAAATTACCAGAGTTAAAGAAAGACATTAATTCAAATTGAAAATGCCCACTGAACGCCAAGGAGGACAAATTTAAAAGGCCCATATGCCTTGATACCTTCTAGTGAAATTTCACTAGAGGATAAAGGATAAAAAGATCCTTAAAGTTTACAGAGGGAAAGACAAATGATGAACAAATCGGAGTTAGACTGAAATCAGACTTTTCATTGGCAACACTGGATACTAAAATACAACAGAGCAATACCTTCTAAGTTCAAAGGAAAAGTAATTTTGTACCTAAAATTCTATTACTATACAAACTACAAATACTGTGAGGGCAAAATACTTTTCAGTTATGCATGTATTGGAAATTTTCCCTCCCACATAATCTTTCCAAATACAGAAAAAAAATTACTTGAGAGTGTGCACCAGGCAAAACAAAAAGGAATCAAAGGTAGAGGGAGACATGGGCTCTCAGAAATATTGGATCTAACTCAGGAACACAGTGAAAAGAAGTTAAAATAAGCAATTATAGGGATTCCAAGGAGAAAGCCTTCAGGAAGAAAGTAGATTGCGTTAGATAAGCTGTATGATTAAGATACTGGATGTCTTTCATAAATAATATGAGTGAAAGAATATGCTACTTCTGTCAACTGAAAAAAGAAAAAAGCAATACAGAAATGTCAGAGGAAAAGAGGCTATAATAAGAAAGTTATGGTCCAAATAGGAAAAAAATTAAAACAAGGTATGATTTTCAGCAACTGCTGACAAGAGGAAGAAAAGAAAATCCATTTGACACTGACTCTTGTAAACTTCTCTTTCAAGGAGCAAGGTTTAAGTGTCATAAGATTACATTTTTCACCCTAATCATATGAGCTGTCCCTGAACGATATTTATACAAATGTAACGTTATGGTATTCATTTTCTATCGCTATTTAACAAAGTACTACAAACTTAGCAGCATGAAACAATTGATTCAACTTTGTTGTACAACAGAAACTAATACAGTATTGTGAAGCAATTACACTCCAATAAAGATTTATTTAAAAAATAAATAAAAACTGGGCTTCCCTGGTGGCGCAGTGGTTGAGAGTCCGCCTGCTAATGCAGGGGACACAGGTTCGTGCCCCGGTCCAGGAAGATCCCACATGCCGCGGAGCGGCTAGGCCCGTGAGCCATGGCCGCTGAGCCTGCGTGTCCAGAGCCTGTCCCACAACGGGAAAGGCCACAACAGTAAGAGGGCCGCGCATGCAAATAAATAAATAAATAAATAAGTAAGTAAGTAAGTAAGTAAGTAAGTAAATAAGTAAATAAATAAGTAAGTAAGTAAGTAAGTAAATAAATAAATAAATAAATAAAAAGGAAAAATAACCCCCACACATTTACTATCTCACAGTTTCTGTGGGTCAGGTGTGCAGGCACAGTCTAGCTGGTCCTCTGCAAGGCCACAATCAAGGGGTCAGCTAGACAGTTCCATTCTGGAAGCATGACTGGGGAAGAATATGTTGCCAGGCTCACTTGGGTTGCTGGCAGAAATCATTTGGCAGAATTTGCTTGCTGCTCTAGACTAAGTGCCCAGCTTCTTTTTGGCTGTTGGCTGAAGGCCACCCTCAGCGCCTAGAGGTCATCCTCAGTACCCTGATTTGTGAGCTTCCTAACATGGTTGTTTATTTCTTACTTCATCAAACTGGTGAGGAGGGTCTCTAGAGTAAGTCTGGGAACAAGATGGAGTCTTACAAAATGTAGTATAATCATGGAGTGACAACCTATCACCTTTGCCACATTTTATTGATGAGAAGCAAACCAAAGGCTCAGCCCACACTCAAGGGGAAAGGATTACACAAAGGCATGAACACTAGCAGGCAGACACCATGGTGGGGGAGGGTCACCTTAGACTTTGTCTGTTACAATTATAAATGCTGATTATTTTTTTCTCTTAATTTAGATTTATCAAGCGTTGAAACTTATTTGCTTCTGATCTAAACATTTTTCATTTTGTAACTTACTTTTTGTGTGTATATAATTTTATTTTATTTTTTTTAATTTATTAAAAAAATTTTATTGGCGTATAGTTGCTTTACAATGTTGTGTTAGTTTCCTCTGTACAACAAAGTGAATCAGCTATACGTATACACATATCCCCTCCTCTTTGGATTTCCTTCTCATTTAGGTCACCATAGAGCATCGAGGAGAGTTCTCTGTGCTATACAGTAGGTTCTCATTAGTTACCTATTTTATACATAGTATCAATAGTGTATATATGTCAATCCCACTCTCCCAATTCATATCGCCCCCTTCCTTCCCCCTTGGTATCCATACATTTGTTCTCTACGTCTGTGTCTCTAGTTCTGCTTTGCAAATAAGATCATCTATACCTATAAGTGCTGATCATTAATTTAACATTTTTAGAGACTTCTGCCTTTGACCATAAGAGTAAATGATAGCAAACTTACCCTTACACTATAACAAGAATAGAGAAATATATGAGAAAATGTTTTAAATATGAGAAAATAGGCAGCACAGGGCTGTGATCCCTGAAGAAAAGGAAACAAATGATGTGAGCCCTATAATTGCCTGGACTTTATTTGGAAGCACTTTCTAAATTGCTGCACCAGAAGAGGAAACTAAGTAGAACACAGCAATTTCAATGATTTCAGGAGACAAAGCCCGTCGCTGGATGCTGAAATGGCTGGAATTTGCAGGAGAGAGTACTGGAAAGGAAGAAACTAACAGAGAAAGAACTCTAGAAATGTGCATAGGGGCTTCCTAGAATCTTTGGTTGAATACTAAATTGCACATGCACAGGGAAACCCCATGAGTCCAGGCAGGGAGGCTGTAAACTGAATGATCCTTGGAATTCATGCAGGACAGGGAGATAGTCCAGTTCCAACTACACAGAGAGTAGAGACTATTGAATATCTGGGCATTCATTAGAGACCCCAGAAGGGTCACACCTTAAACTAGTGAAGGCTACTCTAGGGCCAATCTAATAAAGCTTTAAAAATAAGCCTTGAAAGGATCAAGCTGATCTGTAGTAACCTATCTGCCCGCCAAAGCAAACTCAAAAACTCTTTAAAGGAAGACATCAAAATCCAGATGTATAATCCCCTTCTCTTGAGTATAGGCAGATCTGTGAATATGACGGGAGATGTGGTAGCCACTCCTTTAATTGGGTTATATCATATGACAAAGGTGAGAGGACTGACTACCTTATATTGCATAAGACCCTCCATAGCAGCTGACTGGAGAGAGATTCTCATGTTGCCTTTGAAGAAACTGCCATGTCATGAGAAGGTCATGAGGCTAGGACTTGGGGTTAGCCTGTAGGAGCTGAGAGTGATCTAGCTGACAGCCAGCAAAAAAAATGGGGACTTCAGTCCTATAACCACAAGGAGCAGAATTCTGCCAACTAATGAACCTGGAAGATCTTGGGTGTCATATGAGGTCACAGCCCCAGCCAACATCTTGATTTCAGCCTGGTAAGTCCCTGAGCAGAGGACCCAGCTCTAACCCATGCCTAAACTTGCAACCTACAGAACTATGGGATAGTAAATGAGTATTGGTTTAGGCCACTAAGTTTGTGGTAATTTGTTACACACCAACAGAAAACTAATATGCTTGGAAAGAAGACAACAATGTCTGCTCTTACCACTTCCCTCAGCTGGAATTTCTAGTCTATGCAATATTTATCAATGAAGGTGAAACAAAACCTATTTCACCGTTATAAAAGATGAAAAATAGCCCTTAAGTATATGAAATGATGTTCAACTTCACATGATTAGAAAACTGAAATTTAAAGTACATTGAGATACAATTTCTAACATATCATGTTGGTAAAAATTAAAAAGTGTAACATTCTGTTGTGGAGGCTATGGGGAAACTGGCCCTCTCATGTATTGTTAGTGGGAATGAAAATAAGTACAATCCTTTTGGAAGGCAATTTGATAGTATCCAACAAAACAACAGTATCCAACAACACATAGGTGTGTACCTTTTGACCCAGCAATTCTACTTCTCGAAATTTACCCTCAAGACACATTTCCAACAGTACAAAAATACATATCCACAAGGTTATTCCTGAAGCATAGTCTATAATTACAAAATACTGGAAACAAACTCAATGTCCATACAACAGGAATGGGGTTAAATAAACTGTAGTACATCCACATAACAGAGTAGTCTACAACAATGAAACAGAATAATTAAGATTTCTATGAACTAATGTGGAGTGATTGTCAGGATATTTTGTTAAGTGAAAAAACTGAAGTGCAGAAGATCACCTAAGTATGATACCTTTAAAGTAACAAACAGGGGTAAATTAAAAAAGAAATAAATCTCTACTCAACAGTTCAAAAGAAACACAGGAAGGGCACAGATAGGAATGGGATGGAAAGGATACAGAGAATTATGATAGAAGGGAATGACATTTTTTTGAGGAGAACTTTTTTTTTTCTTTTTGTGGTACGCGGGCCTCTGACCGCTGTGGCCTCTCCCGTTGTGGAGCACAGGCTCCGGACGCGCAGGCCCAGTGGCCATGGCTCACGGGCCCAGCCGCTCCGCGGCATGTGGGATCCTCCCAGACCGGGACACGAACCCATGTCCCCTGCATTGGCAGGCGGACTCTCAACCACTGTGCCACCAGGGAAGCCCAAGGAGAACTTTTTGTATAGTCTTACCTTTTAAAACCATGTTAGTATCTCATATTCTTAAAAAAATCACAAGGATGCGAGGAGAAACACTAACATTGAATACAAACAAAACAAATAAACTGACCTGAATTTCAAATGAATAATGTTACTACACTGAAGAAGATATAAAAAGAACTAACCAAAATAACTTTTGAACACAGTATTTGGGCTTTATGCCTTTAGGCTTAAGACAAGAACTCTAAACTGAACTGAATTAGTAGGTCTTTTCTTTTCAGAGGCATGGGTTAGCAATTTTGAAACCACTTTCTTTTCACTACAGGATTGAACAATTAAGTAACTTGTTATTGTTGATAATGGGAGCCAGGATACTCACTGTCACTGAGAAGGGAGTTAAAATACGGAAAGAGGTTAGGATAGAAAAGAACAAACTATAGGATAATGGATTGGAATTGGAGATATCAGTATGAACTCATGGATTTTAAGGAGGCTGATTCTAGGCCAGAGGCAGAGAAACTTTAAGATGAAGCTGAACATCTTGTGTGCTAAAAAATAAGGAAGCACTCAAAGAATGCTAGGGACATGTCAAAAGGGCACAGGAGCCACCGTGAAGTAGTTCCCATTGGCTAAATCTGGGACAATCTGAATATTACAATAAAAAGTGATAGTAGGATTCTAACCTACTGAATACAGAATGATTTCTGAGTCCATATTGATACAGATAGCCTGGATCTGTTATTACTCATATAATTCCATCATTTCTTCCACATTTATTAGTTGGCTTTCAACTGTAAGGATGAACTTTTCCTTTTCCCCTGTATTTCTTGTTTATTAAAAAATAGACAGTAAAGTATTCAGGGGAAAAGGGCTTATCTGTGACTTGCTCTTATAACAGTTCAGAAAAAAATCACATACAGAAACACAAAGAGAAAAAGGAGAAAGCAAACATAGTAAGATTTTAATATTTGGAGAATGTGAGGAAGAGATTTAGGATTTCTCTGAACTATTCTTACAACTTTTCTGTAAGTCTGAAATTATGTTAAAATAAAAAAATTAAGAAAAAGCTATATGTATGAAGGTGTTCATTATAGCATTATTTATAACAGTGAAAACTTCATTTATTTAATAATTACTGGGTATCTTACACTCTAGGTAGTGTGCTGGACACGAGGAATACAATAGCGAACAAGCAAGACCAGTTCCGTGGCTTAGAGACTGAGAGGTTTCCTGGGATGTAATATTTGCGGGGCTCAAACTGGAAGAGTTGGTCACCCTCGGTTGAACTTAACCATGATGGTAACATATGGAAATGGTTATGAAATTACAGTACAACCATTTGATATAAGGGCAAGAGTAGAAAAGTAAAAACTATAATAACAGAGGAAGATACTTATTATTAGAGTTAAGCTAAAAACAAAGGACACACTATAAATACTATTAGAATTGTACATCTATGTACATATAAAAACAGATACAAAGACAAAATAAAAATAGTACTCACGGTGATTGTGTCTTTCCTATTTGAATTTCCTATGTTAAATATTTTAATGATTAAAGAAAAATTTCATTCCAAAAGTTACTAACATTTCAGAAAACTGTCATAATTAAATCTAAATAAATGGGCCACGTAATTGAGTTTAAGAAAATCTGATTAGGCAGTTAAGATCACCAAAAAATAAAAAAAATTTTTAGCTAGTTTTGAGCATGTATATCTTAAAATTCCCTTCTGCCTCAGATTTGTGCCATTTTCTAAGAAATCTGCAAAGCTACTGTTCTTAATGCCTGAACCATTAGGAATTTTTTTTTTGGCAAAAGATGGGTATCTTTAAACCTAATGTAATATGACTTACAATTTGTTTGGAAGGTAAAGTACACAATTTACCAGCCAGTGGCAGTCAGGGTAGACAGTAAGTTCCTCAAAGACAGGAATTTCATGTTCCTGGTGCCCAACACAGCGGCAACCAATCACCAACAGTTTGCTTTTTAAGCTGAGGTGCTGAACACTATACACTCTTGAACAGAGGTTTTTAATTTGCCTCTAAGGCATCCAGAAATGGCAAGGCTTGGTAAGGTGGGGACTGATGAGGTTTGTGATTTATAAACCTCCTTGTAATCTTACTAAAAATTGTGGGTATGCCTACTTTGTGAGGGGAAAAGTTTATAGCTTTCACCAAAGTTTCAAAGAGGTCAAAGACCCAAAAGAGGTCAAAAGTACTGTTCTGAATAAACAAACAATATTATGAAATTTTCTAATAACTTAGAAATTTAGTAACTATATAAAGCCATTTATTCACTTTTTATATCATGGTTAGGTCACTTAAAATATGAGTGAAAAAAACCAAATTCCCCAACTCTAGGTTAAATTTAAGCTTGATTATGAAAGATCACAAATCTATCCAATGATTTACTAGCATATATCAACCTGGTGAATAATTACAGAATGTCTTCTGCTTTATGTATCACTAGAAAACTTCTGATGACAACACTAATTTATTTTACATGTATTTGGAAAATGTGCCACGTAAAAGGAAAACATTTATTTATTCATTGTATTGTGAATGTGCCAAGCACTGATATTTCAAAAGGAATATTCAGATCTTTTGAGAAGTACAAGGTCTATTGGAAAAGAGAGAAGTATAAAATACAATTGTTTATAATATAGGCAGGTGGAAACAAATAGTTTCCTGAAGAAGCTAAAGAGTATATCCAAGAAGAATTGATATCTAAGCTGGAGTAGTTTCATCACTAACAGAAAGAAGTGGAGGCTGGGATGGACAACATTTTACGCTATGGGCATGTTTACAAAGGTAGGAGGAATCCTCTTGTGTGTTGAGGATGGGATGGAGAAAAGACTAGTGAAAGATAAGGTCCAGGCTGGATACAGTCTATGAATTCATGATAAATTTGGATGTTTTCCTGATTGCAAAAAGCTGCAGCTATTAAATGTTTTTAAGGAGAGGAGGAGTTAATTGAAAAAAAGTAACTCTGGGACTTTCCTGGTGGTCCAGTGGTTAAGACTCCATGCTTCTACTGCAGGGGGTGTGAGTTCAATCCCCGGATGGGGAACTAAGATCCTGCATGCCATGCAGTGTGGCCAAAAAAAAAGTAACTCAGGAAGCAACATAGAAGACAGACTAATGTGGGAAAGAAAAAAGATAAGAAAATCTTTATGTGAAAGTATTCTTTCTGGAAAAATGTATTATGCCTGATTTTTTTTTTAGAGTTCAGGTTTTCATATATAACTTTCTTTTAAAAAGCAATACATATTTTTAGTTAAAACCTTAATTTACAAGTTAATGGCAGATTCTCACAGAAACTTAGCATGGGCCTATCATTTGCCTAACAGCTGCACGGCCTGGCTGCTGCTTACCTGTAACAGAGAGATTAGTTACCGCAGCACTGGTTAAAGGAAGGACTGGATTGACTGTGAGGGTAGTTGCTGCGCTGCTTGTCACAAGGCTTGGTGTGGTTGCCACCTAGAGGTCAGAAGTGAAAATATGCAGAAGCATTTAAAAATCAAAATTTTAAAATTTAAGTCCATATTGTAGGTTTATTTTTCCTATAAAATTTTTAAAATTCCAGATACAATAGAATAAAATAAAAGGGCCTAAAAGGAAGTGATTTTATTAATTACTCTTTGATCTTGGAATTGAGAAAACTGGCTTATGTTGACAGGTTCCTTTTGAATAGATGGTTTTCACTGATGTTACTAATGGCTCTGTCCAAGTTTTAAAAAGAAATTAATAAAAACAAATTTCCGTATTTCAATAGTGTTGAGCAAGACAGAAATATTATACCAGTTATAAACTTAATCTAAACAAGAAAACTATTCAAGGAAATCATGGGATCTGGGGTTCTTGTATTGCTTCTATTTTCAACTATGTGGGGACAAGACTGTCTTGGTTTTGTTTTTAATGAAATGATATTAAGGAAAGAATGTAAAACAAATTTTTAAAAACTGACAGTTTTTTTTTGAAGTAAGATAAATATTCTACATTTTTGTAAGAAACACTGCCTTCCTTCTATCCTTCCCTCCTTCTTCTAGAACAAATAAATCCAAAACACAAAATAGTCACCTACATAAAACAAAACTGTACCTAATGACTATCTTTTTCATAACTACTACCTCATGAACTTTATGATTAAAGCCTCACCATTTAACAACCATAGCCTTCACTTAATAAACTAGTAAGTGCTATTAATGATGACCTTAGTTTGAAAAGCCTGCCGGTATAGAATAATATTCAAATAAATTAAAAATAAATTGACAAGAAAGTATCAGAAATGCAAACTCAACAACATTCCCATCTTTGGAATCCTGGTTGGAAATGTGGCATCATATTTACAGTTGTCCTAAAGATTAAGGGAGTCACATGACCTCTATATGTCCTGTCAGTCTAGGAATACTATTCTACTGTTAACAGCAGAGGTTACTCAGTGAGGTTATAAATAAAAGGCCCACATGTTTGTGAAAATCTGAGACAATTGTTTTAATACAAGTTCAGAGCTAAAGGTTATCTGGGAATTTATTGTCACTTAATCATGTATGTGTAAGTTTAATAAATTGAGCTTTAGAACCCAACATGAATAAAGTGCAGCTAAAGATTTTTTTAGATAACTGGAATTAGCCGCAAATTTACTCCCAGTTACAGAGTAACCTAATAAACTACATCAGAGAAGAGAATAATGGAACTGCAGAGAAACAGGAAAGGATTAAAACTGTTTGCTTTAAAAAAGAAAGATCAGTAAGTTCTTGGGTTAATAACGACAAGACATTTAATTACTTTTGTAACATTTAAAATATAAATGTATATATCTTTATTTGACATGAATATATACAATAAATTCCTATAATGAAATAAATTCATTTGATAGGGTATTTGTAAAATTGTAAAAATTAACCCTTGAGCATGCCTCCCTATTTTTCATCCTTACCAGTGAGGTCGGGCTGGGGAAAATTGCTTTGATAGGTGAGCTGCTGGTCCCACCACTGCTCGGTGGGTTGATTCTTTTTTCTTTCTGGCGGCGGTTACAAAACCAAACACGTATCACCTCCTTTTCCATATTAAGTTGATCAGCAATCATGGTGATCTCTTCCGAGGTAGGCTTTTGATTCTGAAGAGGGAAAAAAAAAAATCACCTTTTGGAAAAACTTTTTGAATTACTGACATAATCATGTCATTAAATGAATAAACAAATGGGGAGGAGGAACAATAAGAGAATAAAATTGGGATATATAAGGCCATATTATTCCACTTTTAACAAAGAACTTCTATAGACAGACATTCTAATGAACATGTATTTATTAAATGTAGTCATATTAATTTAGAATAAGTTATTCTTGAATATTTATATATTTTTTTATTTTAAAGGTAATTAATCGTGAATGAAACCAATTCCTTATTTATTAGTGGGAATTTAAGAACTTCCCCAGTGCTTCATGCACATAATCTCGCTTGGCCAATGTGAGGCAGGCCATAAGCCTGTGGGGCAGGAAAGGCAGTTATTTTACAGATAAAGGGACTTTAGCTTAGGAAACCACGTATCTTGACCAATCACACAGTTCATAAGTGGCAGAGCGGATAAAGACCCCTGTTTCAGTGCTCCTTCCATGGTGCTCAAGGCTTTTCTGAATTAGAGAAGTCAAAATTTTGTTGGAAGCTTTGATTGTGATATTCCCTGGTACCAGAAAAACAAACAAACAAACAAAAAAAACCACGCCAAAAACCTGTTGAAATAACTTGAAATCTATAGCTCATCAAGGCCTTCAGTGTTCTGGTTCCAAACACTACAGTTTAGCCAAACCAAACTACTTGTGTTTCCCCTGATACATGTCATGGCTTTTCTCTCTGGATGCCTCTGCTTGAAGCGCTTTCCCCCCACCTCTCCCTACCTGTGGAATTCCTATGTATCCTACAGCTGCTGCCTGCCTCTCTCACTTTGAGTGCTCACATGGATCTCTAAGCCTGGTCTCTCCTGAACCCTGAAGCACTCTGGTTTTGTCTCCTTATGTTCAGTAACTTACTTCATCTCATTGTCTCCAATATGTTTATAAGCATCCATTAGGGCTGAAGATTATAAGTCCGTATTTTATGGTCTACGGCAGCGGTCCCCAACCTTTATGGCACCAGGGACCAGTTTCATGGAAGCCAATCTCTCCACGGACGGGGGTGGAGGGGGTGTGTGTGTGTGTGTGTGTGTGTGTGTGTGTGTGTGTGTGTGTGTGTGTGTGTGTGTGTGTGTGTGTGTGTGTGTGTGTGTGTGTGTGTGTGTGTGTGTGTGTGTGTGTGTGTGTGTGTGTGTGTGTGTGTGTGTGTGTGTGTGTGTGTGTGTGTGTGTGTGTGTGTGTGTGTGTGTGTGTGTGTGTGTGTGGCTCAGGTGGTGATGCAAACGATGGGGAGCGGCAGGTGAAGCTTCGCTCACTCACCCGCCACTCACCTCCTGCTGTGCGGCCTGGTTCCTAACAGGGAACCAGGGACCTCTGGGGACCCCTGGTCTACGGCACTTAACAACAGTATTATACAGACAATCCCATGTATCTGAAAAGTAAAAACCTCACTAACCTCCAAGAAACTCTTCTCTAAGGCCACACGGATGTTGGTCTCTATGCTGGTGCGTTTCTTCCTCCTACGGTTCAAGCCCTCAATTCCCATCCCTGGAGAATTCAGGGCACTTGGGCTGGAGAGAGCCGAATCAGATGAGAGGTTCTCTGTAAGAAAGAAGAAAACACGTAAATCACATCAGCTGAGCATGATTCATGCGCACAATACATGTATTAACAACAACAATAAAACTAACCAAAGTATTTTAGGCTAAAAGCAAGTATGAAAGGTTTCCATAACCTACATTAAAATACTGTTCACTACCATGGATCTTTCTGCTGTTCATATTGGCATTCTTTGTCTCAGGATGGCTGACTATACTGTCATTGCTATTCTTTGATTTGTTTCTGAGAAAGCAGAAGTTTACTATTCCTATCCTTACTCTCAGCTCTACCTCTTCTGAGTTCTGCTCTTATGTTTTGGTTTTGTTTGCTTATTTATCTATTACCTCTAGGGATAAAAGGAAGAAAGCTTTTTGGAAATTATCAAATGTTTAACATTTATCTTGCAAATGACCTCTCATTTTATTTCACTGGTATTCCTCTCCTTCCCCCCAAACCAAACAAATAATGAAACATTTCTAAACTATTTAAAGTTTAAACAAGGTTCTGTCATTTAACAGTTTAATGACCCTGAGCATGTCACAGACATCTCTGAGTTTCCTTCCACTCTCTCTATAAAATGAGATGGAGGGAGCAGACCCGTGGTTCTCACCTGTGGAACTCAGAAAGATTCCAGATGCTGAGGCCATACCCAGAACTACGAAATCAGACTGTCCAAGGTTGGGAGTTACAGGTCTGTCTTTTCCAAAGACCTGAATTTTGTTCACATTTACAATGAGAACCATAGTCTAGGGCATCTCTAGGGTTTCTTACAGCTATCATAGTCTATGATTCCATGACTCAAAATTCAAAATTTCCAAAGGGAAACTTCAGCACAAAACATGTAAGTTAAAACTAACAGCTCAATTTATGTATAAAATTGGTGGTCATTTTTTAAAAATTGAAGTATAGTTGATTTACAATATTGTGTTAGTTTCAGGTATACAGCAAAGTGATTCAGTTACATATATTTTTTCAGATTATATTCCATTATAGGCTATTATAAGATATTGAATATAATTCCCTGGGCAATACAGCAGATCCTTGTTGCTTGTCTATTTTATGTATACTAGTAGTTTGCATTTATTAAACTCATACTCCTAATATGTCCCTCCCTCCCTCTCCCATTTTGGTAACCGTAAGTCTGCTTTCTACGTCTGAGTCTGTTTCTAAATGTATATAGACTCATTTGTATTATCTTTTAGATTCCACATATAAGTGATATCATATAGTATTTGTCTTTGACTTATTCACTAAATTTAATCTTCTCTAGGTCCCCTCTTCAACTTCCTTCAACTGTCTCTCACCCTGGGCTCAAATACAAGAAATATTCCAAAGCTAAAAATTATTGCTGATTATGTACCTTGTAATTACTAGCCTACTTAAATGAATTAGCTCTCTGATTTATGTAGTCATAATTTATATTGATCCTCCAAAGACTGTTAGCTTCAAGGTTCTGTAGTACCAATAATGTAATAAGAAATATAAACCCCAATTAATACAACAATCCCTCCTATACAATTTCAATGAACAATGAGGAAATGTTTTATACATTCACCCACCTGCATCATTTAGCCACTTCTCCAAAAGTGGCTTTAACTTGCACATGTTCTTAAAGCTGAGGTTCAAGGCTTCAAAACGAGAGATGGTAGTTTGGCTGAAGTCATTTCCATACAGTTTACCCATAGCGAGCCCAACATCGCCCTGCAGAGTAATACAGAACAGGAGAGGGGAGAGAAAGAGAGGGAGAAAAGATTCATCTAATGTTATGGTCTTCACTCGAGGGTGCTGCTCCAATAACTGTTCTAGACAAAGAATCAACAATCATTCCATTTACTGGGTCCTACGAAAACATCCATTCCTAAGCTGAGCACAGCATTCCAGTGAGGACTCTGTTAGGTCTTGACTGTGACAACATTCAAAACTGTTCCATAGTCTCTCCATCTTGAATCTCTTCTTGCTACCTTGTGTAATAATTGAGATATCAAGTGTTTCTACTAACTCTCAAAAGGTAGTGCTGATATTCTACCAAGTCCCTTAATTGATGCAACCAATGTGATCTAAGTAATCTTTAAAAATCAGTTAACCTGTATCACCTACAGGGTTAATAGATGTAACTGTCTGGATAAACTTAGGTATTTCTGAACTAACCAAACTTCCCATAAATCACTTTAAAATTTAGAAATAATGCCTCATTCTTTTATTTTTTTTCTGTAAAGCATTTCTGGAAGCAGTGAAAAAAATCTCCTTTCCACCCTTAGTTTGGATTTCAAAGTTTGTTACAAAAACCAGGTATTCTAAAAAGACTACTTTTGTAACCATTATAGAGATAGAAATTCACAGTAGAGAGGTTTGACCCATTTAGTCAAACCTTTATGGGCACTGGAAACTTGGTAACCTTACAGCAATAGAACAATGATCCCCTGAATATATTACAAAAAAATATCTTTCTCTATAAGCCTGTAACCTTTGAAATGTATAGAGTGCTTTTCCTCCAGCTGAACCTCTCTTGTTAAAGCTGAAAAAGGCATATCTGAATAGTTATTGTATATATAGATAATAGAAGCTCATGGGGTGGAAATAATTCACGCTCTCGTTTCAGTTAGTTCAGTGACAGGGCAGAAAAGCAACATTTCTGGTCCAAAATACGACATAGCTAATTCCACTAGAGACAGCCAACTCCCAACTACCCTGACAACACTCATTTTGAATTAGGATTCTGCCAGTCCTTTGATTTCTCTCCCCTACAATCCATCTTTTGGATAGTACATTTTTTATTAGCACCTGCATTAGGTGTTAGTCAGGGAAAAGAAAACATTTCTTTTTAAACTCCGATTCCTTACTGGTGAGCAACTTCTGATAAAAAGTTTAACAGAGGAGAAATGTTAGAACTATAAGATAAAATGAGACATTGAGAATACCTGAACTCCAACTGATCTATATTCTCATCTTTCCCATAGGATAGATGGGCATTTAAATAACCACCAGCCACATGTGGTTATTTAAATTTAAATTAATTCAAAATCAGATAAATTAAACATTTAGTTCCTTAGCACTACTAGCCACCTTTCAAGCACTCAATAGCCACATGTGGATAGTGGCTATTGTACTGGATGGCACAAATACAGAACATTTCCATCATCACAGACAGTTTTACTGACAGCTCTAAATACACGATCTCACAGAAGTAGAGCAGAAGTAGACTGCTGATTGACTTCCTTCCAATTGTAGTAAAACCCAAAGAACCAGGACAGTGTGAGTAGAGCGTTAAGTGTTATCCGTTATCTCTATATACAAACATATCTCTAAATATATTTCTAGATTTTATCTACAGCGTTATCTCTATACATTTATTAAAGCTTACTTCATTTAGTGAACAAATATTCACCAGGTGCCTACCACATGTCAGGCATTAAACTATGCTTTGTGTGTCACATATATTCATGTCTTGGTCACTTTATTTGTTTAGATTATAGCTTCCTAGAAAACTAAGGCCAACTAAACCCTGTAACTCTTTGAATGTAAGACCTGCTGTAGAAGTCAGATGGTAATAAATGTTTTCTGCCATTATAATTGCATAATTCACTAAAAATTGTTCACAAACTTCTGTAATACCTTTCTATGAAAAGTAACAATAATGACAATTAAAAAAAAATGAAATACCTATTCAAAAATCACATCAAAATAAGAAACAATGCCTTCAGTTGGTGGCTGGAAATAAAGCTATGCCATCAACTAACTAAAACTACAGCAATAAATGACAAATCCACTTAACTGAGATTTATAATACAATTGTACTTCACATTTAAAGGATTTCATTGACTAAAAAGCAACAGGTACCTCAGTTAATATACTAATTTTCACTAATTTGATATAAGCTTGGTTTAGTGCTTTTGTAACTCACAACCATCTTAGGTTCTCCCCCTCACAAAAGTAAATGTTTGAAGCAGCTGACTCATACCTAATCTGAACTATATTATATCCCTAATCTGAACTATACTGTATCTGAACTATATTACATGTATATATTTTAAAAAGCAAAGGAAAAAAGGAACAAAGACTGGGATTAGGATATAATTAAGGTATCACATATGATGGATGGTGTTAGACTATGGCATGCCTTCTAATTATGTAATGACATCTACAGTAATCCTTAATAACCAATTATAAAGTTAGAAAACAATTAGTTTAAAACACCTAATAACATGTATATTTACTCAGAGAATAGAGATTCGTTTGTTTGTTTGTTTCAACTAATAACTGGAATGTCTAACTTACCCTCTGTGTGTGTGTATAAATAAATTAGATACAAAGCAATGTTTAAAAAACTATAGTTGAGGTATCTGACTTAAAAACAAAGACTGATCTTCCCATTCTGCACCTGTAATTATGTGCCTTAGTCCACACAGTCAAGGTTTGTGAAATGTTGCCACTGCTAAAGTCAAAGTCATTTTGAAAAATAAGGAAGAGCTGTGCCAAATAATAGAATAAAACCATATAGCAGAACACCAGACCATAGGGAAGCTCTTTTATAGAAAAAGGAGAGAGAGAGAGAGAGAAAGAGCAAGAACCCTGGCAGTATGTTGGGTCAAATGCCACAAAAAGGCAAACCACTATCTGGGTAAAAGTTAAAGATTTTTAAAGGCCTTAACATCCCTGGCATATCACTCAGGCAACAATCTCCTAGGAAACGTAATAGTATGCTGTGCTAATAGCCTAAGAGCTGAAGCATTGCTAAACATGCCAACCTTATACTTATTTAAGCTTATTAATTTACCCCTATCGATCTAGTTGTATCTTTTAGCTTTCTTTTTTGAAAACAAGCCACATGGTTTAGATGTTTCAAAAGTACTAAAATCTTTCTGAATTGTAATTTGTTTCTTCACAACTGAGACTCCTTACAAATATAAGTACATTTTCTCTAAAATTACATCTATTAAAAAAACATTTTATGTTCTCAATAAATAGCTTCTTTGAGCAAAAATAAATTACCAAAGAAATATAAGGAATAAAAGCCTGTTCTTAAAAACACAGAGATGTCATTTTGGAGGAGCCCAGTGACCGCACTAGGCTCACTAGTGAGTAGGTGGCACACTACTGTACTTTCTTTTTTTTTTTTTTTTTGCTGTACGCGGGCCTCTCACTGCTGTGGCCTCTCCCGTTGCGGAGCACAGGCTCCGGACACACAGGCTCCGCGGCCATGGCTCACGGGCCCAGCCGCTCCACGGCATGTGGGATCTTCCGGGATCGGGGCACGAACCCGTGTCCCCTGCATCAGCAGGCGGACTCTCAACCACTGCGCCACCAGGGAAGCCCCTACTGTACTTTCAACATAAAATAATTTGGATAGTATTTAAGTGGTGGCTTAAATTTCAAACAGTAATTATATTCTCTGGGAAAAAACCATCATGTTTCTCCTGATTCCATTAAAATGCCCAATCCAATCTGTACTTCAGTAATTTTATTTCACCTAATGATCCTATATCATTTTACATAAATGTCATTCAGTTTAATTCTTTTCCTGCTTTAAAAAGTATTACTTGTGACAGGTTAATTAAAGAGTGAGTCAGTAGGAGTGCTTGGGAAAAAACCCATATACCCCAACACCTGTTTAAACCATTAAGCTTATTATACTTTAAAAGCCCTCTGCTAGGTGACATTTTTAAAAATTAATTTGGAATTTTCATCTTCAACAGATTCCCATTTGATTAATCAGTCTCAGTTCAGGCTTATTTTGTGTTTGTGTGTGTGTGTGTGTCTCCACCACCCCTTTTCTCTCTTCCAAAAAATGGTTTTAAACAAGTCTTTCAAACATTTCCCCTTTCAGCTACTATAAAAGACCTTGTAATCTTTACTCCTCTCAATCTTACGCATATGTAGCACGAAGGTCTAGAACCCGATGTTTTTCAAATAACAAAGCCCTCAGTATATAGTCATATCGTCCTCCAACATAATCTTTTAAATTCTCACCATGTATTGGTATTATTCTAATTTCAGAGGCCTGTGTTCTGAGAGAAATCTTAACGATTTTAACCTAACATTAAATTATAAATTTATAAATGAATACATACGATGAAAGTCTAAACTTATAAATGCAGAAAATGGCTAACAACAAGTTACAGTGTAAAACTGAAAAAGAAGGCTGAGAAATATACTGTTCTTTAGAAGTCTCTTTGGACATGGAAAGCAAATATTTGGACCCAGCCAAGGAGGGAAACCTAAGTTAAAGGTGGGTTCATCTTACCTGAGTGAATCCAAGTTTGATTCGTCTTTGTTTGAAGGTCTTGGCAAATTGCTCAAGCTCCTCAAGGTCACTGGGCTCCTCCAAGCTGGGAGTATCAATTCGCTTTGGTGTTGACTGGCTCTGTGGAAGTGTCTGAATTGGGGTTGCTGCTATTGTGCGTGTTGGGGTGGCTGGCTGCTAGAGAAGGAACAAAAGAATAAGAACAAACATACACCAAGATATTTAAGTTTACATCTGGAATGGCTGCAAGTAAACAATTTAAGGAAATGGCTGTATTCAAGAACTATGAAGACCATGTGTCACTGTAGAAGGTACAACATAATACCCAGTGAAAAAAGCAGAGTGTGATGCTATATACAGTACAATTACAGTTAAGGTTAAACATGTAAGTCTATGGAAAAGACTTGAATACACAAAAATGAAATCCATTGTCTTTGGGTTTTCAAATGGCTTGAATACATGCATCTCATGCCATTTAATAAATCAGTCTTTATTTTTAAGAATCTATGTCATAAACATGCCACTTAAACTATAAGTTTCAAAACAGCAGAGACCATACCTGTCTTATCACTATCATATCTCCAGCTTGTAACACAATATTATAAAAAACATATAAGATTACTAAAACTATTTTAAGGGGGAAAAGTAAATCACCTACAGTTTAAATAACAATAGCTTCACTTCTGTCTACTTTTTCAAGTTTTCGTCCATAGAGCTAATTTTTTATGCTGTTTTTAATTTGTTGCACTAAATTTAATCTGTAAATGTTTCTCACAAATTACAATGTTCAAATCTCTACTAACAAGGCATACATCCCACAGATCAGAGTAATTTTTAAAATATGATTAATACATTGGAATGGACCATAGGGAATAAAATGGAAGAGTAAACTTTTTTTATTTAATTGAGGTATGACTGACATACAAAAAAGTTGTACACATATAATGTATACATCCTGATGAGTTTGAAGATAAGTAAACACCCATGAATATATACCATCACCATATACAATGCCCTAAATTTATCCATTACCCCTAGAAGTTGTCATCCTCTCTCAGATCTACATTCTTAACCTTAACTGTAATTATGGTAACATAATTTTATACTCTGATTTTCTCACTTAACATTATGTTTTAATTTTTTCCCCTATGTTGTTTCAATCATCGTAATTATCATTTTCAAAGGCTGACTGAAAGGCAGTATTATCATAATTTATTTAACAATTTCTTCATTGCTAGGCACTTTTTCATTTGTTTTCACTAACAGGTAACACCACAATGAAAAACTCTGTGCATACAGTTCTTTTTTCCACCTTTGTAATTAGTTCTTTGAGATAAATTTACAAAGGATTTTCTATAACTGGATAAAGAGTACACCATAAACAATTTCATGGCTTTTGGTACACATCATACATAATGCTGGTTCTCACTATACCATGTTCTCCACATGATTTGTTTTAGCAATTTAAAAAAATGTTTTGCTAACTCAGGGAGTAAATTGTACTTTGCTGTTTCCTTAATTCATATTTCTCTTATTACTTAAAGCCAAATTTTCCCCACGTGTTAATTATTATCTGTATTTCGCTTCATGTGAATTGAACTTACATCTGTAACCCATTTGTATATTAATGATATCCTTATTCTCATCCTTATCCTTAAAGAGCTCAATCAAATGTTATAGATAAAGCCTTTGTCTGTTGTATTAATACAAGTAACTTTCCCAATCTGCTTTTTTCCTTTTATTTTTCAGTGTACATAAGTCTTAAATTATCATTTGGGTGAACTTTTGTTTTTTTCCTTTCTAATATCTTCTGTTGCTTCAAATCTAAGAAAGCTTTGACTTATTTCTAACTTGGATAAAATTCCTTTTAAATATTCTGCTAGCTTCTTCTATGTCTTTTAAAATATTTAATTATTGAAATCCATCTAAAGTTTATCTGGGGACATGAGGGTATAATCTATTTTTTTTAAAGAAAATATTAAATCTCCTTATTACACAAACACAAGGCTACACTGTTTTACTCACAAGCCCTGAGTAGAACCCACCCTTCTGAGTATTCACTACTGGGACGTGCTGCCCTGACTCTGCATCAGAACCTGCTCAGTTAACCTTTCCTGTGAACAGAAGCCCAGGTGAGAGATTATAGGACAAGATTACAGATGAAGTCCATGGCTATGTGCTTTTTTCTTGTAATTTAAATGGGTCATATACCCCTAACTTTGACCTCATTAGTAATATGCTTTCTCCAACTGAACTAACTGGCCCTGAAAACTGCACAAGAGGAATTACACAGGCCTACAACTGGGGTAAGTTCCTCTCTATCATCCTGCTTCAATGAAGACAACAAAATTCATCTCTTTGGAATGTTGACACTGAGAAAATTTTAATATGACCATCTGGAGGAGCCCAAAACTGTACCAACCATATTAGAGTCCTATGTGGTTGTAACTTCCCACTGAAACTGGTTGATAAGTAGAGGTGAGTCTCAACTATCAGATGGTTGCTTCATTTCTAGGCTTGAAGTAGCCCCATTATCAAATAATATAGGACTAAAAATAGCTTTGGTACCATTTGGTGGGGTGGTTACCATAAGTTACCCCAACTCCAGAAACCTCAGGCTGGACTGGGCCAGAGCTAGAAATAGTAGAGTAAAATTCAGTGAGCAGGAGTCAGGATGAAGCTACAGGAGCCCTGCCACTGTTTACAAAGCTCGTAGGCCAGGAAGGAATTGCTGGTATAGGCTTTTTTCCAACCTCATTTTTATAATTCAGCTTATTCACAGTTAAGTGCACCATTTAAAAGTGTACAGTTTGGGCTTCCATGGTGGCGCAGTGGTTGAGAGTCCGCCTGCCGATGCGGGGGACACGGGTTCGTGCCCCGATCCCGGAAGATCCCACATGCCGCGGAGCGGCTGGGCCCGCGAGCCATGGCCGCGGAGCCTGTGTGTCCGGAGCCTGTGCTCCGCAACGGGAGAGGCCACAGCAGTGAGAGGCCCGCGTACAGCAAAAAATAAATAAATAAATAAATAAATAAATAAATAAAAAAGTGTACAGTTTGATGTGTTTTGACAACTATATAGTCATATAACTGCTAGCACAATTAAGATGCAGAAAATTTCCATCACCCCAAAAGTTTCCTTGTGTCCTTTGCTGTCAATCCCCACCCCTAGCCCCCATCCCCTGGCAACCACTGATACGATTTCTGTCCCTATAGTTTTGTCTGCTGTAAAATGCCATATAAATTGAATCATAGAGTATACAGTCTTTTATGTATAAGTCTTTTGGCTTCTTTCACTTAGCATAATGCTTCTGAAATTCATACATGACATTGAATGTATCAGAAGTACATTTCCTTCTATGGCTGAGTAACATTCCATCATATAGATATGCCAAAATTCATGTTATCTATTCACCAGCTGATGAATGTTTAGGCTGTTTCCACTTTGGGGTGATTACGAATAAAACTGCTATGAACAGTCAGTCATACACAGGTCTTTGTGTGGACAAATGCATTCATTTCTAAGAGTAGAACTGCTGCGTCATAAGGTACATGTATATTTAACTTTATAAAAAACTGCCAAGATGTTTTCCAAAGTGTCTGTACCAATTTGCAACCCCACAGGCAATATATGAGAGCTGTAGTTGCTTTATATTCTCATCAACACTTGGTATCATTATAGTCTTTTTAATTTTGCCCATTCTAATGGGTGTGTAATGATATTTCTTTCGCATTTTCCTGATGACTAATAATTTTGAGCATCTTTTCATATGCTTATTGGGTATTTACGTGCCTTCTTTGGTGAAGTATATTCAAATATTTTGCATACACTCCCTTTTAAAAAAAAACACGTTTTCTTATTGAGTTGTATGAGTTCTTTATATATTCTGGATACAAGTCTTTTATTAGATATAAGTTTTAAGAATATTTTCTTCCAGTCTGTGGCTTTTCTTTTTATTTTTTCAACAGAAGCTTTTAATTTTTATGAAATTAAATTTATCATTTGTTTCCTTTTACAGTTAGTGCTTTTTGTGTCCGACTTAAGAAATCACTATCTTACACAAGGATACAAAGATTTTCCCCTAAGTTTTCTTCTAGAAGTTTAGGTCTGCAACCCTTTTCAAATTAATCTTTGTGTATCATTGTGAAATAAGGAGTAAGGTTCTTTTTTTTTTTTTTTTTTTTTGCCTATGGCTAGCAAATTGTTTCAGCACCTGAAACAAGACTTTCCTTTTCCCACTGAAATCCTTAGGCACCTTTGTGGGAAATCAGTTGGCTCTATATGTGTGAGTGTACAGGACTTCTGTTCCATTTCTAGTCATATGCCATTACCACACTGTCTTTATTACTGTATTTTATAATTCTGTATTTTTATAATTCTTGACATCAACTTTCTTACTTTTCAAAATTGTTCAGCTATTCTATGTCCTCTACAATCCTGTACAAATGTTAGAAACACCATGCAAATTTCTACAAAGAAAGCCTGTAGATATTAATTGGGACTGTGTTAAATTTATAGATCAGTTTGGAGAGAACTCACATTTTAACAACCAAAGTCTTCATGAACACATTGTATCTCTCCATTTATTTAGGTCTTCTTCAATTTCACTCAGCAAGATTTTGTAGTTTTCAATATATAGGTTTTACAAATGTTATGTTAAATTTATCCCTAATTACTGTAAGTATTTTTCTTCTTCATTTCTATTTCCAAATGATTGTTGTTAGTATATAGATTTTTGTATACTGACTTTGTATCCTACATACTTGCTAAACTCAATTATTAATTCCAGCAACTTTTTTGTAGACTCCTTGGATTTGGATTCCTTGGATTTAGATTTTCTACACAGACAATCATGTCATCTACCAATTAAGACACTTTGCTTCTTCCTTTCTAATCTATATGTCCTTTATTTATTTTTCTTGTCTTATTGCCTTGCTAGGCCCTTCAGTGCAATGCTGAATAAAAGTGGTAACAGTGGACATCCTTGTTCCTGATCTTAGGGAGAAAGTATTCAGTCTTTATGACTTTTTTTTTTTTTTTTCCGGTACGCGGGCCTCTCACTGTTGTGGCCTCTCCTGTTGCGGAGCACAGGCTCCGGACGCGCAGGCTCAGCGGCCATGGCTCACGGGCCCAGCCGCTCCGCGGCATGTGGGATCTTCCCGGACCGGGGCACGAACCCGTGTCTCCTGCATCGGCAGGCAGACTCTCAACCACTGCGCCACCAGGGAAGCCCCATGACGTTTTTTTTGTAGATGCCTTTTAGCAGGTTGGGAAAGTTACCTCCTAATTCCTAGAAGAGTTGTTATCATAAACAGTTGTTGAATTTTGTCAAATCTAGTAATTTGTTAGTATTAACTGATAACTTCCACGATTATGGACAAAGAGAATCAGAGATGGAAGGGGAATTCAGGATCAGCTAGTTCAATCACCTAATTTACCTATGAGGAAACAGAGGTGCAGAGAGGTGAAATGACATGCTCAGAGTCACAGCTAGGAAAGAAACAGAACTAGATCTAAAGCTTAAACTTCTAGATGCCTAGACCTGCCTAGACCCTCTAGATGCCTTAAACTCTGGTAAAAATTAGCTAAAGCAACATCTGAAAGTTGAGATGGAATAAAACACAGAGATAAGAGCTTCTTTGCAGTTTCTGAGAAAGAGCAAAGGGCAATGATGGGTTTTAACTCAGGCTCTAGGTCTAGCTCAAGTGGTAATCTCTACTGCCAAATATCAGGGTGGGGAGGGTGGCCAAACAGCCAGAACTCATTATTCATTTGGTGCTAACACAGTTATTCTTTATGAAAATATAAGAAAATAGGGACTCCTTGAAGATTTTCAAAGACTACATCAATTTAGTAGCACTGCTTTATCAAGCTGATAAGCCTAGCTTTGAAATTTTCGTGAGTTTTTGAAAACTATTTGAATTATTTTTATTAAGGGGTTGTGGTTTTAAGTTAAACAAATCCCCAAAGAGTCTCAAGACAACAGGATAAAAGAAAGCAACCCTCATGGAAGAAAACCGACCTGGGAGGTGAGGGTGATGCTTGGCTGCGACTGTAGGAGGTTGGCTTGGCTTTGCTGAGGTAGTTGCGTTAAAAGATTTTGCGCTTGCAGGAGACCTGTAAAACACAAACATGTTATGTCAAACATTAAAGATTACCTTGAACAAATGGCAAAAGAAAAAATGAGAAAGTGAAGTGAAAAGTTCCAACTGATCCCCTGATAGTCTTACTGGTCTTAAAACTCTTAATGTCTTATTTGCCTAAAATTCAGTCTTGTTAAATACAATTTGGGCAAGAAGATATGGAACAAACTAAAACTGGTAGATGTCTTTAGCGTAACCTGAAATAACCTCTCTGATTGGCCAATTCTTTATTTTACCAAGGAATGGATGAAAGTGAAGAAGAATTCCAAATGGAAGCAGCTTGAAACTCCCCCCCAAAAAAAAAAAAAGCTCAACTTCTTAACCCAGAAGCCATTAGAAACAGCTAGTATATGCTGGGACAGAGAACTATCTAGGTCATTAAAGGGGCAGGATATTCTATCCATTAAAAGTGGAATAGGTTATTTATACAACAAAAGATTTTGGAATGAATGATCAAGAAGAAAAAAGGCTAAAAAACAGAAATAATGAGGAATCAATAGAGATGCACTAATGTTCCTTGAGTTGAAGCCTTGATACTCTGATACTGTCTATACTGATTCCATTACAAACATGATTGAACTTTATACAGCAGTAACACAACAATATTCAGCACTAAAAGGTCTTGAAGATGTTTTTTATAATTCGCAAAATTTGCACAATTTCTAACATGACACCCTCTCCTTCTTAAACTTTAAAAGAAAACAAATGATTGTTAGAAGCGTATACTTAAAATGCTCAGCCCATTCTTTGAACACATTCCCATGAAAAACTATCAAAACATAAAAGCAACTTATCCAATGTATGTTCAGCATGTTGAAGGATTTAATTTAGAATTTTGGCCAAACTCATGATCCTCCTTACTGATTAAACAGATGAAAGGCAGTGAAGGATGACCTTCAATAATTAGGTACGCATGACAAAAAAAGTATTTTTCTCAACGTGAAATACTGAGCTTAAAGTTAAATAAAATTTAATAAAAACACTGTTCTAATGGACAGCTTCTGGGCCAAAATGACAGTAGTCAGCATGTATGTCACACAAGTGGACAGCCTTGGGGTACCATACCACTAATAAGCTCTAAGGAGGCGCTCACCCTGCTGGCCCTGGGGCGTCTGTGAGATGATAAACTGCGCTGGTTGCAGGTTGGTGGTTGGATGTACCAATACAAACTGTTGCAGGTTGAGATTCTGCTGCTGAAGTTGTTGCAGTTGTTGCAGATCCTAAAAAATTAGGATTAAAACATGGATTGGAGACTCTGAAATAAAAGCTTGCTTAATCTTAAGGTTCCCAGATGATGAATTCTGCCAACCAAATAAAGAAGAGTCAATATTTGACATTCTTATAAACTCCCAACAAGGATGTGCTCTGGGTGCATTCACAAAGCATGTGAAGAAACCTGGAGCTGCTACAGGGACTTGTTATTTCTGTGGGCATATATTGTGTCGTGACTTGTGCTATATCTAATTTTCAATAGTTATTTAAAATTCCCTCAGAACAAATGCTTATGGTTGTGTTTTTAACATGTAGAGACCAATATGGGTTTTTCTCTCAAGTGAGAAAAGAATATGTTGAGTCTTTAAGTGTTTGATTAGAGTTTTCTCTTGTTAAGCAAAAATTGAGAGTGCTACGTCTGAACTTGCATCAATAAATTAAAAGATTTATAATGATTCATGAAATGTGGCACCAGCCTATCTAACTCAACCAAGAAATCAGTGTAAAAATTTAAAAAAAATAGCTATCCATATAAAAATCTGATCTACAACATATTAAACTTGCTTATATTGGCCTAGTATTTTATAATTTTCAACAAGCTTTCATGTATATTATCTTATTAGCATAATGTCAACATAGAGTCTCACAGCTTAGGCACTAAAAACATTTATTTGGTGATGAAAAAAATGGCCAAAATAAAAACATGATCTCGATAAAGATTGTATATAATAGTCATAAAGATTAGCCTGACATCTATTCTGTACACTTTTAGTTAATTGGTTCTTTTTTAATGTTTAGTCAAACTCTAGCTACAATTTAGGTCTATTTCTGAGCCTTCTCTGGGGGGATAAAGATAATTATCTGCACTAGACTCATAATAACTCTTCATACATTTCACTGATATGACTACTTATACTTTTTTCCTCTCCTTGAGATAAAGGATTTCATTTACCTTTTTCCCTCCTTGGTAGAACTGTCTACTCCTCTTAAATAAATTTTTATTATCTCTGGATACTTTGCCCTAAAATGCGAAAATTAAAGCCAAACAACACTCTAATGCAATTCTGCACAGAGCTAATCACTCTAGCAGAAAGATGACGCGCAGTTTCTCTCACACATGGGTGGCAACATTCACTGCAGAGCACATGAAAGAACCCATGCCTGCTGTAATTAGCTAATTAAAATAAATACAGTAATCCCCTGCTTCAGAAATATGCCAGCCAATTATTCAAGAATTGTCACTTAATATAAACAGTCAGTTATTCAAATAATCAGTTATATGTTTATAATATCAACTCAAATAAGCAAACAAATGTATTGTTTCTAGTTCAGTGGTAAAGAAGGCTACAGCACTTACCTCACACTAACAATCAGAAAGTAAGCTTAATACCAAAGAAAACCTGCCATTTTATTCCTCCCTTCCCGCCCCAGCTATGAGAGTTACTCACTCACCTGTGCGATCTGGATGGGCTGAGACAGGGGGATCTGAGTCATGGGCGTGGCAGCGGAGGCTGAGATGGTGGCCCCAGCAGCACTGTGCTGTTGGCTGGCGGAATGCTGTTGCACTGCAGCAGCCAGCAGCTGTGCCTGTGCCTGTGCCTGCTGTAGTAATAACTGTTGCTGGGCTGGCGTCAAAGTCAGCTAAACAAAATCAGGACAAACAGTCGGAAAGGGTTGAAGGAGACTGGCCTCTAATGCAAGGCCACTGCTTTGAAGTAAGCAACTCAAGTGGTATTAAACCTTAGCTACCCAACTTCACATGGTTAGCATGAGGCTAAAATAAAATGTTCATTAGCCATCAAGCTACCAGTACTAGCAGACCATTTAAATTAAAATGGTGGTCCTCACTCTGGACTTAATCATTCAAGCTTGTCCAAGGCCCTAGGGTTCAGGCAAAAAAGTAATTAACTAGTAAGCAAGAAAAAAAAGAATCAATGCTGACAGGATATGAAAAGAAATTTACACCCAACAGAACAGCAAGTGATTAGTCAGATGAATGAAGAACAAGGATGCTGGATCTGACCAGGAAAGAACTGATAAGGCCCAGCTGCTTCCCATTAGCATGAATCCCTGCCATATTCCATCATTTTCATTATGTCCTAAGATATGACTAAAGAATATGAGGTCCATTTGTTTCTTTTCCAAGTCCCTACAGCCTCCTCCCCAACAGCCTTTTCTGTTATTGAAAGCATTGGGTCTCTGCAACTTTACATCCTCTTTCCAACACATTATCTCTGTGAAACAGGTGGTGACAGCCGCTCTCTTTACATGCAAATGAATCCTAATGCCCAAGTTTAATAGAAGCTCCAGCCATTCTGAACCTGGAATCCCAAGTGTCTCTAACTATTGTAAACACTAGTCACTCAAAACAAAACCCAAAGAAAACAGGAAATGTGTTTGAAGATTTAAACTTGCTTTCATAATGCAACTTATTTCAAACACACTTAAAGTGATAAGTATGTTCTTCTTTTTTTTTTTTACATCTTTATTGGAGTATAATTGCTCCACAATGGTGTGTTTAGCTTCTGCTTTACAACAAAGTGAATCAGTTATACATACACATATGTTCCCATCTCTCTTCCCTCTTGCACATAAATACGTTCTACCTTCTTTTTGGTGACATGTTCTGATCAAACCAAGAAGGAATATTCTGAAGCGCATGTACAGTCACTTAATGGCACAATCCTCTTTCAAAAAGGGTCCGATATAGTTTGTGTGTTAGAGATATAAGAATCAAAATCAAATCATTCAAAAACCCAATATGCTTCGAGATACATATTTATAAATATTTTATATAATATGTAAACATATATTAGTCTCTACTGATGGGATTTCATAAACAAGTTTGCAACAGTTCTTAAAAGAGCCTTCCACCACTGCCAAAACAAACTTAACTGAAATGAAGGAAATAAAAAATTTTGTGGGTTGATGTGATGTGAATTGAGTAACAAATGACTTCGTTACCACTCCTCTCGACCCCCCCCCCCAAAGATAACTTAATAGACAAATTTTCAACATTGGAAAAATATTTTTAATGATGTCTCAGAGCGAAGACAGCTCAAAAGTTTAAAGCTTAATATATTTGCACAGGCCAATTTACTGTCGATAAAAACAGATGACATTTATTGAATGCTACTACATGCCAAGCACTGTTCTGTGAGTTTTATATGTTATTACTCTTAATCTTTAAAACAATACTGTTAGATAAGTATTATTAACATCTTCATTTAACTGAAGGAAAACTGAGGCACAGAGAGATGAAGTAATTAGCCAATACAGTGAACTACAGAGCCAGGATACGAGATCAGAAGTTTCATTTTAGAACACTATACGGTAACTTAAAATATTTTTCTTTTGTAGGTACTAATCCATTACTCTGCAGTGATGTTATAACTCCGAACTGACAACTACAGTTTCATCACTGTAACTGTCTCAACCATGGGATCGTGATGCCACTGCATGACGAAGCAACGGTTGAAACGTAAATTTTAAAAAGTCCTTAGTTTACCCAGAGCATATCTGCAATAGTAAGAAAAAATACCCTGAAAACTCATGACAAAGATAGTTCCTTTCTCAGAGCTGCTTATGGTGCAGGAAGTTCCTTTAAAGACATAATAGTGCCAGGCATAGCCGTGTTACTGTCTGCTACAGCCAACAGTTCTAATCAGATATTGGCCAATGGCAGTTTTTTTTTTTTTTTTTTGGAAAGATTTTTTTGGATGTGGACCATTTTTTAAAAGTCTTTATTGAATTTGTTACAATATTGCTTCTGTTTTATGTTTTGGTTTTTTGACAGTGAGGCATGTGGGACCTTAGCTCCCTGACCAGGGATCAAATCCACACCCCCTGCACTGGAAGGCAAAGTCTAAACCACTGGACTGCCAGGGAAGTCCCCCAATGGCAGTTCTGACACAGAGAAAGTTTGTTACAAATCTCTCAGTGAAAACTTACCCCAGTTATCTGTCCTCCAGCCAGCATGAGCTGGGTCTGGGGAATGGCTGCCTGCACTGAAGGCTGCTGGGAAGGCTGGCTTGGCTGCTGTGAATCCCCCGATTCTTCATTAGATTTAGACTGAGGTGGGGGGGGAATAAAAGATTTAAAATAGTTGATTTTTAAAAAAGTACTCACAATTCCATGTTTTAAGAATTATTTACAATACAGACTTATCTAATCATGAGTGTTCTGATTTCACTCTTTTCCTTTCTTCTAAACCTTTGTATTTTCCTAATTTTACGTATTAAGTTTTCAGACTTTTTGTTCCAATATCAGCAAAGCTGCAATTATAATTTTTAAGAAGAAAAAATAATTTGGTCCTCCACAAGTCAACAGAATTTTTCACAAACCCAAATCCTCAACTCTGGAAGTAAGGAGTAAGTGAAGAATACAATTTCAACCTATGTTTACATTAGACAGACCCTCCATTCCAACATTTTGACATGTCTTTGGTGGTCAGTCTAAAACTTCCTTATAGACCATCTTATAAATTGATTACTTGACCCACAGAACTTTTCGTCTAATATTTTGAAGAACTATAAATTTAGCATCCCCCATCAAGTAACACACAAACTTAGAGGGGAAAATGCTGCAGTCCAGGGAAAGAGAACATACTCCTGGAAAGGGGCACTGAGAGAAAATTTTATGGTAATTAAAACTGGTTATGCAGAGCATGAAAATTCTGCATAGATTTGCATATTTCCCACCACCTGTTTTGGGGACTGCAGCAAGGCTAATTAACATAAAGGCTCTGATTAATTCTGCCAGTCATTGAGAGATAATTACAGTGCAAGACTGTAAACATTCCGCACTGGAGATTCAGCCTGTTTGCCAACATCTCTCTAAGGGATGAAAGTTTACCATGGCAACCAAGGCAATTTTCCGCCTCCTCTCTCTCAGAAAGTAAGGTCACATTATCTCCTTTTCTCTTCTTGTCTCCATGTGTTACTAGGTCCATACTCTACTCGGTTTCATGGAATGCTCAACCCAAGGTCTTTAGTCATTAGCAACACTGAAATCAACCTTCCAGAATACTGTTTTTTCCTCTTGACTGTTAGTTACCTAAACACTATAATGAAAGGAAGGAGCAGGTTGATTGAAATATTATGGAGTCATGCATTATACTTGAACTTTGCACGTTTTACCATATGGTTCATAGAAACAAAGCACCCAGATTTAAGTGTTGTCTTCAAAATTTTGACTGTATGAAGCCCATTAATGTTTATAAATATGTTTGATTGCAATCCTCAAACTCACAACATTTTAGAGCAGAAAGAACCCCTGGCGATCTTCTAAACTTCCCCACTTATATACATGCAGTTGCCCCTTGGTATCCACAGAGGATTAGTCCCAGGACGCCCCATGGACACCAAAATCTGTGGATGCTCAAGTCCCTGACAGTCAGCCAGCCCTCGGTACCAGCAGATGTGGAACCCGGGGATAGGGAGGGCCAACTATATAAGAAAAAAATGCGCCCCAGGAGGTTAAGTGACTTGCCGAAGTTCAAACAGCTAGTTAGTGGCAGAATGAGAATTCAAACCTAGGACCTCTGTCTTTCATTCCAGTGCTCTTTCCTATACTATAGGAAAACTTATATTTATATTCTTATATATAAGAATTATATTATATTTATTAAATTAAATTATATATATAATTATATATATATATATATATTATATATATATATATTATATATATAAATTATTATATATAATATAATTAAATTATATTATATTTCGTATAAGATACGAAAAATGATAAATAAAAAGACATTTGGAAACAAAAGGACATTTAAGGTATTCTTTGGCTTTGTGTTTAGGCATGTGTTATGGCTGTACAACTGAGAAACATTTTTACCGAACTTACATATAAAACTTTGAAAGTAGACTTTTCTTGTTCACCTTTGGACATTCACAGTAGCATAATACAAAATGGCTTTTCATTAATAGCAACGATGATCACTATTTAAATCTTTATGAGATTCAGTAAGAAAAAAAGTAATAGTTCTAAGTATTTTCATTATAAAATTATTGCATACTCATTACAGAAAATTAGAAAAATATGATGAAAATGAATAGAAAAATTGATCCATAATCCCATGTCCCAGCTTACCTGTACATTTAAAGACTGAGCAGCAGCCTGTAAACTTGTTCCAGCGAGCTGGACCTATTAAGTAAAGAAATGGGGAAAGTTCTAGTCTAATACTGTTGACATCCATCATTAGAGGTTGTCATCAACAAGTCTCTACAAATGTATGTTTTACTGAGTTAGAACCAAGCGTTATTTATAGTGTATTCCTTCCCAAAGTATATAACCTGATCTAATTGTGGTGAAACATCAGACAAATCCAAATTGAGCAACATTGTACAAAATAACTGGATTGTTATATAAACTAGGATAGAATAAATGGAAACCAACCCTAGAATGGCAGCAGTGGGAATTAGAAGTAGGAAACATGAAAAGTATTTCAAGGTCCTACATAGGATTGTGGCAACTGACTGGATATAGATGAAAAAAAAAAAAAGTCATGTATTATTCCAGGTTCAAATTTGGAAGACTCAGAAAATGGTAGTGTCATTAACATGAAGATAAGAACTCCATTTTGGATTTATCACATAGCATCAAGATTTCCTGAACTTAAATATAAGTGTTGGTATGGAGATCAGTATAGAGTTAAGAGCTAACTAAAATTAACTGAGTGCTGTGTCCTTTATTTAAACTGAAAGTCCTGTGAGTTGAAATAAGAACCCTCCCCGCCCCAAAAAAAACAAAAAAGAGAGAGAAAAGAGAAGAAAAGCACCTAAAACAGAACAAAATCCAGAGATTTCTGGAGAACACGTTTTAGACATAGTGTAAAAGGGAGAACTATATGAAAAGATAGTATGTTTAAGACCAAAGGCTAAGAAGTCAGTCAAAGAGCCAGAGGAAAGAGTTTCAGGTACAAAGATTTAAAGGAGATAAAGTTTCTTTGTAATTTTATTTAAATCATGATGTTTCTGGGTAAAAGTTTGTTGAGGAACAAGATATTTACAAGCCTTAACTTTATCTCCTCATTATTTACTAATTATGAGGAAGAAAGTTACCTTTACAGTAGACAAATCTGAGACTCTACCTTAATCAAATGATCAAATTCAGTATCACAATAATGGGACAAGTTGACATATATATAAACACACAAAATGTATGTGTACAGACACACACAGATTAAGCATATGTGGTAATAAAGTAACAACTAGTGATGCCAGATGAAGAGCTTTTGGTTGAAAATTGTTCTACAATTATAACTTTTCTATAGATTTGAAAGTTTTCAAAATAGAAAGTTGAAAATAAAAAGTGAGAGCATCCCTTTACAACTCCATTTAGCTAGCTCCCAACAACCTTTAAAACTTGGCTCAAAAATCATCCTCTCTACGATAAATGTCTTAGACTATACAGGATGAGTTAATCATTTCTTCCTCTGTATTCCCATATATTTTGCCATTCATTCATTCATTCATTTGTTCAACAAATAATTATTGAATATCTATTATTTTATGTCCATATGTGCTTTTCATTGAACCTCTACCACTAATACCATCAGGCACTATCATCACTAAAGTCACTACCACCAACACTGCTGACAAACACAATTTGAACACTAAATTGGTTCTAGGGTTTATGTGAGGTAAAGATCACCAAGTTACACAAAGTATTGCTCTAATAAGTCATAAATAAATTTATCATAAATAAATCTTGATTTATGTTAACATAAATCAAGGGGTTGGGGTTGAGACAGTCTGATCATCTGTCTCCCAAATGTTTTCATTGTTTTATTTACTGTCCATTTTCAACCAGTTCCCACATCCCAAAACTCTTGGGGAGTCAATGTTTGTTTTTATATTCCCTTTCCCTATACCTTAAAGCTAAAATGTAGATGAAGAGAATCCACAGCCTGTGTTAGACTTGGGAGAAATTCATGTAACATAAGGGTAATAAAGTTGAACCCCAAACCAGGGGGTTCACAGTCAAGCAAAGGCTCTGAGTAGCCCAAATCAAAATGGTTTGAAACTGTTTTAAAGAAGGGCTGTGGGGCTTCCCTGGTGGCGCAGTGGTTGAGAGTCCATCTGCCAATGCAGGGGACACGGGTTCGTGCCCCGGTCTGGGAGGATCCCACATGCTGCGGAGCGGCTGGGCCCGTGAGCCATGGCCGCTGAGCCTGTGCGTCCGGAGCCTGTGCTCCGCAATGGGAGAGGCCACAACAGTGAGAGGCCCACATAACGCAAAAAAAAAAAAAAAAAAGAAGGGCTATGAGCTGTGAGCTCAGAGCCTTACATAGCAGGTCTCAGGCAATGGCAGCTACATCAGTTTGGATGACTTGGTCATTTACTACCTTCAGTCAGCCACCACAGACCACACTCACAAAAACAGTAACCCATTTGTTATAAATATATTCTGTTTGTAACAAGGAACTCTTTTGTTCACACAGCTGTGGGGTCAATAGCTATACAGTCAACTAAGCTATCGGATTCCATACTAACCATTCAGAATGACGTGATTAGATGCTGATAGCACCAGGCTTTAATCAACTTAAACAGTCCCGCATTCTGAAATCACTTCCCCAGGCCCTGGCGTTCCATGCCTCCATTTGTTACTCTCACATATGGTTGAGCAGAACACTCTACCTGATGGAGATGTCCAAGGAAAGCCTGGGCCTGGGCTGTTGAGATTGCTCCTCCAACAGGTACAGGCTGCTTCTGAAAGTCCAGACCATTGGTTTGTGTGCCTAGAAAGCAAGCAAAATAATATAACTATGAAAAACACAAAAACTGAAATGAGCACCAGACTTTTCTGAAACAGGTGCATTTATCAAGCACCTATTTTGTATAAGCATTTTTCTGAGTACCTCCAAGGAGGAGAAGAGATTCAAAAGAACAAGGAAATACAGTAAAATGATTTTTCTTCTAAAGGTAGTACTGTAGGACAAGTACATGAACACAGATAAAGCTTAAGAAACAGAAACAAAACTATAAATAATGAATTACAATCATAAGATTGTGTTAGTTCAGAAGGGAAAGCAGTGATTGGAGCAAGTGGGGTCAGAACAAGCATGAAACCTAAGGTGGCTTGAAGAAGAGATTATCATTATTATACTGTCGTGAAGACTGGTAGAGACAGAGTGCTAAGGGGGGTACCAAGGCTCTCTTCCAGTCTCTCCCTTCTCAGTACTTGGCTTGGACAGAAGAAATTCACAGGTGACTTTGCCAAGACCGAGATGAATTTACTCTTAACTTAAAATGCCTTAATAAATGACAATCTGACAGTAAAAGCAATCATTTACAAGATAAACAAAATGGTTTTACTAATTTCTTCAATCCCAAAGTATAGACTGTGGCGTGCATCTAATTAGCAAGGGCTCTGCTATCATTATAATTTTTCTAAATGTTATGCCAATGCCTTTAACCACATGTGCTGCAATCTAATGTTAGAATAGGCAATCTATGGAAAGACATACCACCCTAATACCCAGAAGTATTTTCTAAGTGATATAATACATTGTTTTTAAATTACTATATCCAGCTCTTACTTAGAAATAACCAGAATACTTTGTACTGAATAAAATATAACAGACTATGGGAACCTGCAAGAATCATTGAGTCATGTGAACATGGTACTGAGCTTCCATTTCCTACCACTGGAACACCTCATCTTCTCACCCTCACCCCTCTGTGTGTGCACATAGAGCAGAACAGTTAAAAAAGTACAAGTTAGAAACCTCAGGCAGTATTTCTAAAAGGATGCTAACCTCTGCCATTATATATCCTAGCTAACTGCTAGCAAATGTATCACTTTAATAGAATAATTAGGTAGATCACATGACTCACAAGAGCTCTTTAAGGTTTCTTTGAGATAATTATTTTAAAAGTGTACATATATTTCACCTCCTTGAAAAAGCCCATAGTGATTGTTCTCTTACGGTTTTTCCTAAAATTTCTCATAGATAGGAAATATAGAACTACTTAGACATATACAGCTAATGAAATTAAAAGAGTACATGCTTGTGTCAAGTAGTGAGAAACTAGTATGAAATAAAATTTAAGGTAACTAGGGCCACTTCCATAAGCCACATAGAGAAGTTTCACTATTTTAAAGTTGCACATTTTGTCATTAGCTGCTGTCTCTATCTTGATGCAGGAAATCATTACTTAAACATCAAGATTTTAAGATTGTGCACCATTAGAGAAACATGCTCAAGATATATTAAATAAATCAACAACGCTAAAAGAATATAAGATTTTGAAAAACAGAGACAAGCACTTAGAGATTAACATATCACCAAATGAAGATGTCTTCCAGAACCAAATATTTCACTCTCATGGAGACCATAAAAATTCCACACACTGGTTCCATTTTCAAGTTCTCATAAAAATGATAACAAGCTTCTTGGAAATCACAAAGAACTATATAATGCAAGACTGACACATTTCTGGTATCCCTGCTACAAAGCCTACTCCAATGTCCTACAGGTAATACTATTTAAGTGCCCTGGCTCAGCCTCTTGGGGGTGGGGAGGGGTGGCATAAAGGTATGACATCGAAAGCATGGTTTGGTGAAAAAAAATACTTAGACAACAACTCAGATAAGCAGAGGTATTTTTTAAAAAATTAAGGTGCTGAGGCTCCATTGGGAGGTGAGAGGTAGAAGAAAGTAGACATTACATAGAAATCATTCTTGTAGAACATAATGACATAATCTGGGCTAAAGAAAGGAGAGGGGAACAGATACACACACACATGCACCCTAATCAGACTTGAGTATGAAGACAGTATGGAGAGACGGGGATGCTGGGAGCCAAAACCAAATGCGTGCCTGAGAAAACAGCAACATCCAAAGGAGCAACCAGGGAAATTAAAAGGCTGGGGGAGAGGGTGAATTACATAAGAAGTTTAACATAAGATATAGTATAGAGTTTGAGAAACCCTAATAAAACATCTAAGAAAGGTGATCCAGAGGAATTTAGAAATGACAGAGGCCACAGCTGAGGAGTTTATAAGGTTGTCACTAGAACAGTATTACTGAGGTAAACTTCACAGATCTTGTATACAACACCTCCTTGGTGAAGAAACAGAGATTAAGGGATAGTAAATCAATGGCTCAAGATGTGGAAGAGGTAAGACAAGGAATGGGTCCCTGATTCTACCTGAATTCACTCACAGAGAAGTGGTAGTTGATGTTAGGAGAGTAAAAATGTCTATTAATTAAGAATGGATATATGTATAGATCTTCCTTAACTAACGATGGGGTTACGTTCTGATAAACCCTTCCTAAATTGAAAATATCATGAGTCAAAAATGCATTTAACACACCTAATCTAGAGAACATCATAGCTTAGCCTGACCCACCTTAAATGTGCTCAGAACACTTAATGTTGACTATCTCATGTAACTTACTGAATAATGTACTGAAAGTGAAAAACGAATGGCTGCATAGGTGCAGCATGGTTGTAAGTATTGGCTGTTTCCCCTCCCGATCATGTGGCTGACTGTGAGCTGTGTCTGCCGCCCAGCATCTAGCCCAGGAAAAGATCAAAATTCAAGATTCGAAGTATGGTTTCTACTGAGTGCATATGGTTTTTGCACCACCATAAAGTTGAAAAATCCCAAGTTCGAATCATGGTAGGTTGGAGACCACATATAGAGAAAAGAAGGTTGAAGATAAGAGGGCACCTACATTGGAGATGTAAAGACAAAGAGTCAGAGGAAGCAGTTAGAAAAGTAGGAAACAACCCCCTCAAGACCAGTGTGCCTCAGGAGCCAGAGAAGACAGAGCTGCAAGGACAGGGTAGTTTAGTACTATAATCAAATGGTACAGAAAATATAAGGATTAAGTACTGAGAAAGAAGAAAGAAATTAATCTAAAGAGAACAGAAGAAAGGCATTAATAAAGGTAAGACTAAAAATTAATGAAATAGGGGGAAAAACACATAACAGAAACATCACCTCGGTTCTTTCAAAAGAATCATATAACTTATAAACATCTGGTATGTTAAAATAAAATAAAAGAGAAGGAGCAAATAATTTAAGGATAACAGAAAAGGCACAATCAAAAAATGTCACAGAAACCAAAAAAGATATTGTGAACCAATAAAATTAAAACTTAGAAACAGATAACTGATAACTCTCTAGAAACTATAACTTATCAAGATTGACTCAAGAAGGAAAAAAAAAAAAAAAAAAAAGCAAAAGAGTCCCACAGCATTTGAAGAAACTGAATTAGTAGATAAAAATCACCCCCAAAAGAAAATGAAAAGCCCAGACAATTTTACTCTGCTTGCTTCCAAAAATTCAAGGAAAAAATAATTCCAATCCTATACACCTTTTCCAGAATGGGGTTAAAAAAAGGAAACACTTCCAAACGTTTTATGAGGCCAGCATAACCTTGATACCAAACCCTGATAAAGATAAGTATGAAAAAGAAAAAAGAAAAAGCAAAGAACAAGCCAGCTTTACTCACTAAATATATGGAAATATCCTAAATAATAATAACAAAAATAATCTAGTAAGATAAAATATTGTGACTAAAATGCATTTATTCCAAGAATGCAAGATTGGTTTGGGGTTAAAAGAAATTCACATAATATGATTACCTACATTCATTGAAGGGGGAAAATCATACAATCATCTCAAAGGATGCAGAAAAATGCTTACATAAAATTCAATATCCACTTATGATAAAACTTCTAGGTGTAGGAACAGAAAGAAGCTTCTCTAACTTGACAAAGAGTAACATTAAATGCACTCCCTTTAAGATTAAGAACAAGATAAGGGTGTTAGCTATTGGAAGGCTTAGCCAGCAAAATAAGGCAAGAAAACAGGTAAGTTGGGAAAAAGAAATAAAACTTTCTTCTTAGATAAACTGATTATGAATATAGACTATCCTAAGGAATATAACAATTTATTATCAGAATAAGACAGTTTAATAAGGTTGCAACACACAAAATCTATTTAAAAATTGCCTTTGTTATACACCAAATGAAAAAAATTTTGAACAATTTTATTTATAGCACTTCGAAAATATAAAGTCCTGGGAGGGCCTCCCTGGTGGCGCAGTGGTTAAGAGTCCGCCTGCCGATGCAGGGGATACGGGTTCGTGCCCCGGTCTGGGAGGATCCCATATGCCGCGGAGCGGCTGGGCCCGTGAGCCATGGCCGCTGGGCCTGCGCATCCGGAGCCTGTGCTCCGCAACGGGAGAGGCCACAACAGTGAGAGGCCCGCATACCGCAAAAAAATAAAAAAATAAAAAAAAAATAAAGTCCTGGGAATAAATCTCTCAAACTACAGCAAGTCCTATAAGCAGAAAATTATAAAACTTTATTTTAAAATAATAAAGAAGAGATAAATAAAGGCTCACTTATTGAAAGACAACATTGTAAAGAAATCAGTTCTTCCCAGATTCATCTATGGATTCAAAGCAATTTCATATCAAAATCTCAACAAGCTATTTTCTTTCTTCTTTTCTTTCATTCTCTTTCTTGGGGCGGCGTGTGTATAATTGACAGGCTGAATCTAAAATTTAAATAGAGAGGCAAAGAGCCAACATGTTCTTTAAAACAAAAAGTAGAGGGACTTGCACTATCAAGATATCAAGACTCATCACAAGACTAAAATAATTAGGACAGTGTGATATCAGTGCAGGGATAAACAAACAGACCAGAAAAGAGTCTGGAAACAAAGCACATATCTTTGGACACTTGAAACGTGACAGAGGTGGTACTGCAACTCAGTGAGGAAAGGATGCAGTTTTCAATAAATGGATAACTAGGTATCAATTTGGGGAAAAAATGAAATTATTATAGATCAATTCATACCATACCAAAATAAATAAATAAAGAAAAAGTAAAAGAAAAAGAACATTTCAGGAGGATTGAAGACCTAAGTGTGAAGTGCAAAACTATTACATTTTTAGAAGACAATGTAAGCGAATATCATTATAACCTTGTTAAAGGGAAGGATTTCTTTACATGACCCCAAACTTGAAAAGACATAAATTTAACTACTTACAAGCTTTGTTCATTAAAGGACTATGTAAAATTAATGAAAAAGAGAAAATATTTGCAATACGTACAAACAACAAAGGATTAGTATCAGAACACACAAAGAACTCCTATGAATCAATTTAAAAAAAAACCAATAGAAAAATAAAACAGGGAAAAGAAATGAAGAAGAATTTCACAAAAGAAGAAACATAAATGGCCCACAAACGCAAGAAAGGATATTCAACATCCTTGGAAACTAGGGAAATACAATAAAATCCCAATGAGATAGCATTTTACACCCACTAGATTGGCTAAAACTACAAAGTTGGTTAATAGCAAGTTTTGGTGAGACTGAAATTCTTGTCTGTTGTTGGTACCAGTATAAATCAGTACTAACGCTTTGGAAAATTGGTTGTGGCTGGCAGTACTGAGTAACACTGGAAAAAGTTCGGCAATTACACTATTAAATAAATACTCTAGAGACTTTTTCACACATATGCATCAAGAGATAAGTACAAAATTATTTATAGCAGTAATGTTTATAATAGCAAAAGCCTAAAAACAATGAAAATGTCCATCAGTAATAGAATGGATAGAAAAATTGTGGTACATTCATATAATGGGATTATATATCCAGTGAAAATGAATTACAGATATATGTACCAACTTGGATGAATCCCCAAAACATAATGTTGAACAAAAGAAACCAGTCATAGAATATATATAGTATGATTCAACTTACAAAATGGAAACAGGTAAATCTAAGTAATATATTATTTGAGGATAATAAATACATAGATAAAAAATGGAAAGAAAAGCAATGTGATCATCAACACTAAATTCAGGATGATGGTAACCTCTGTGGTAGAAGCGTATGATCAGAGTGGACCTACAGTGGCCTTCTGGGACATGGTAACTGTTTTGTGGCCAGAGTGGTAGATACATGAGTGCTTAAACCATACATACATGTTTACATACAGGTTTTTACAATTACTGCTTTTATATTAAAACAGTAAAAGAAAAACATCAACAATGACCAAAGAGTTGCAAGAAGTTTTGGGGACACATCCAGATAGCAAGAAGCAAAGAAAAAGGCAGGTGGTAATGAAGTCAAGGTGCTAAGTCGGGCTTATTTATTCCAGTAAGTCTAGCAGTGGTGGGAGCGAGAGAGGATGGTAGTTCAAAGGGGTAGACAGGGTGGAAGGAAAGGTTTGTAGGCTGATGAAACCTGAGTCTATTGAAAGATGGAGAGGAAAGATTCTATAGGAAGAGATACACTGAAGATGTTAAGAACAAAAAGGGGCAGGAACCAGAAGGATATGAGAAGAGACAGAATTAAGAGGGAAATGTAGAGGATTATAATCATGGAGAAGAAGAAGAAGGATATTTCTTTCTTTTTTTTTTTTTTGGCCACACCACGTGGCTTGTGGGATCTTAGTTCCTCAACCAGGGATTGAACCCGGGCCCCCGGCAGTGGAAGCGTGGGGTCCTAACCACTGTAAAGCCAGGGAATTCCTGTTATTTCTTTCTTAGATGCAAAAGAAAAGGAGGAGGTGGTGAAAACAGAAAAAATGTAAAGTGATGAGGAGGAAGGTGGTGGGGCTAAATCAGATAGCTACAACTTTCTAAGTAATCAAAAGGTAGTCATTTTCAGAAAACAAAAACAGCAAAACAGAAATAAGATAGGAAAGTTCTGGACAAGAGAAAAGATTTGGGAATATGTAATGAGGAATGTGACAGAGAATCATTAGAAGTGAATCCAAGGACACCAGTTACAGTGAAGGCCCAGCCGAGAGATAGGTGAAATCTACATGGAGTTTAAGAATTGGCAAGTCCTATCTCCCAGGAAGTTCTGTTTCTTTCTTCGTAGTCAGCAGTCAAGGATGAAATATGCAAAGGTTTCCTCTCTTAACAAATAGTTCATACTTCCCAGATTTGCAGAGGTTTCAGGCTTTTCAACTCCTTTCAGTGCCCAGATCATATGCTACCTTTCTTTATGTTTCCCACCTCTCAAACACAAAAGCAATAATCTATAACTTCTATTTACTACTGCAACACATTTGATACTTCTTCAACATTCTGTAGGAAGGAAGAGAAAGATAAAACTGAGCTACAATACACACAAACATACCATGCTAAGGGAAAGAAACCAGACTCAAAGGGTACATCTGTATGATTTAATTTATACAACATTTTAGAAAAGGCGAAACTGAAAGGGACCATCAAAAGGAATGAATAAACCTCCCTGGTTTACAAATGAGAAAAATAAAAAATACACAGAATCACTTCCACTGAAATAACTGAGTTGGACAGTAATTGAGCCCAGACTGAAATATACACCTCCTTGCCTCTCTTCCCATTGCTCTTTCTACTATACCATTGGATGACCAAGGAGTCCAACTCAACACTGACTAGTGAAGAATATTAACTAAGTGACTAACCAGTAATTGCACCAAGGTCAGGATCATAAAGAGATAGATGATGAGGTGTAAGAATTTTGAACCTTTGGTTTCCACCTCACAGCTTGTTACTCCAGCTATTTAACTTTACAATAAAAAAAATTTTTAATGTACCAAATCAAACTTTACAGTTCATGAGAAATAATACCATATTGAATAAAGACAACTTTTGGCAAAATATGTCTCCAAAACACATCAAACACATCAAATGTTAACAGATACATGAATCTGTATTTTTCAAATTCGCTATCATGAGTATTACAATTAGTGATAACAAATTTTTGTTCAATTTCACTTTTCCTAAAATAGCTTCCTTTCAATTTATCCTTCAATGTTGTCTCCAAAGCAATCAGTCTCTAATGTGATCTGTCTCTTAAAAAAGACTGACTTCTTAAAACTGTCACTGTTTGCAGATGACATGATACTATACATAGAGAATCCTAAAAATGCCATCAGAAAACTACTAGAGCTAATCAACGAATTTGGTAAAGCTGCAGGATACAAAATTAATGCACTGAAAAATCTGAAGGAGAAATTATGGAAACACTCCCATTTACCACTGCAACAAAAAGAATAAAATACCTAGGAATAAACCTACCTAGGGAGACAAAAGACCTGTATGCAGAAAACTATAAGACACTGATGAAAGAAATTAAAGATGATACCAACAGATGGAGAGATATACCATGTTCTTGGATTGGAAGAATCAATAATGTGAAAATGACTATACTCCCAAAGCAATCTACAGGTTCAATGGAATCCCTATCAAATTACCAGTGGCATTTTTTAAAGAACTAGATCATCTTAAAATTTGTATGGAGACACAAAAGACCCAGAATAGCCAAAGCAGTCTTGAGGGAAAAAAACGAAGCTGGAGGAATCAGACTCCCTGACTTCAGACTATACTACAAAGCTACAGTAATCAAGGCAATATGGTACTGGCACAAAAACAGAAATACAGATCAATGGAACAACATAGAAAGCCCAGAGATAAACCCATGCACCTATGGTCAACTAATCTATGACAAAAGAGGCAAAGATATACAGTGGAGAAAAGACAGCCTCTTCAATAAGTGGTGCTGGGAAAACTGGACAGCTACATGTAAAAGAATGAAATCAGAACACTCCCTAACACCATACACAAAAATAAAGTCAAAATGGATTAGAGACCTAAATGTAAGACCGGACACTATAAAACTCTTAGAGAAAAACATAGGAAGAACACCCTTTGACATAAATCACAGAAAGATTTTTTTTGACCCACCTCCTAGAGTAATGGAAATAAAAACAAAAATAAACAAATGGGACCTAATGAAACTTCAAAGCTTTTGCACAGCAAAGGAAACCATAAACAAGACGAAAAGACAACCCTCAGAATGGGAGAAAATATCTGCCAACGAATCAATGGACAAAGGATTAATCTCCAAAATATATAAACTGCTCATGCAGATCAATATTAAAGAAACAAACAACCCAATCAAAAAATGGGCAGAAGGGGCTTCCTTGGTGGCGCAGTGTTTGAGAGTGGGCCTGCCGATGCAGGGAACACGGGTTCGTGCCCCGGTCCGGGAAGATCCCACATGCCGCGGAGTGGCTGGGTCCATGAGCCATGGCTGCTGAGCCTGCCCGTCCGGAGGCTGTGCTCTGCAATGGGAGAGGCCACAACAGTGAAGGCCCACGTACCGCAAAAAAAAAAAAAAAAAAAAAAAAAAAAAAAGGGCAGAGGACCTAAACAGACATTTCTCCAAAGAAGACATACAGATGGCCAAGAAGCACATGAAAAGCTACTCAACATCACTAATTATTAGAGAAATGGAAATCAAAATTACAATGAGGTATCACCTCACACCAGTTAGAATGGGCATCATCAGAAAATCTACAAACAACAAACGCTGGAGAGGGTGTAGAGAAAAGGGAACCCTCTTGCACTGTTGGTGGGAATGTAAATTGATACAGCCACTAGGGAGAACAGTATGGAGGTTCCTTAAAAAACTAAAAATAGAATTACCTTATGATCCAGCAATCCTACTACTGGGCATGTACCCAGAGAAAACCGTAATTCAAAAAGACACATGCACCTCAATGTTCATTGCAGCACTATTTACAATAGCCAGGTCATGGAAGCAACCTAAATGCCCATCGACAGATGAATGGATAAAGAAGTTGTGGCACATATATACAATGGAATATTACTCAGCCATAAAAAGGAATGAAACTGAGTCATTTGTTGAGACATGGATGGATCTAGACACTGTCATACAGAGTGAAGTAAGTCAGAAAGAGAAAAACAAATATCTTATATTAACGCATGTATGTGGAACCTAGAAAAATGGTATAGGTGAACCGGTTTGCAGGGCAGAAGTTGAGACACAGATGTAGAGAACAAATGTATGGACACAAAGGGGGGAAAACCACGGTGGGGTGGGAATGGTGGTGTGCTGAATTGGGCGATTGGGATTTACGTGTATATACTGATGTGTATAAAATTGATGACTAATAAGAACCTGCAGTATAAAAAAACAAACAAAAAACAACTAATATTAAACTTTCTTTGGGTTATATGTATGGAAATATGTTAATATAAATGTTTCAGACATTACATGAAATTTCTAAAAATCTTATATGTTCTGGTATGTTATAAGTCATAATTCTAGTTATTACTTTAAAATGTATAGCTCAGAAATAACTAAATTTCCTTGTCAATTGCATTATTATGAACTTTCATCAAATCTTTAACCATGGTCATTTTTAAGTCTTTTGTCAATTACAGACAGTTCTGGGTGTACTCTGATGCTTTCGCAAAAATGTTCCTATAAAAGGGTTTCATCTTCAAGGAATTCATGGAAAAGACTCTGACAAATACAGGTTTCTGGTAACTGACTATAGTGCTGAACTGAATGAATAAGCATTTTCAGAACTCTAATGGAAAACTGATGAATTCATATAAGTGCTAACAAAACATCAAGATGAAAAAAAATTAATTACATGGGACTGAGTGAACTGATGAGGATGATTATAATTTTTGTGACTTTCTGTTTGAATAAAAAAAAAATCCCACAAGGACTCAGAGGCAAAAAATATACAAATCAATGTTCACAGCAAAGTAAAGGAGCTGTTGTTACAGTGGAGGATTCCTGGACTGAATGTCAATATTATGACATAGTATGAGTGTGTTTTGTATTTGGTAATTGAAATCATTGTTGCTTTTGTTGCGGTCAACCATTTACAATGCTTGGTGTCAGTTTATTTATCTCTTGTAAAAATAAAATACAGTGTGTGTGTGTGAGTTGTGAAAAAAATGGATGAATGGGTAAAGAAGATGTGGTGTGTGTGTGTATATACACACACACACACACACACACATATACACACACAGACCAAAAAAAATGGAATATGACTCAGCCATTAAAAAGAGGAAATCTTGCCATTTGTGACATGGATGGACCTTGAAGGTACTATATGCTAAGTGAAATAAGTCAGACAGAGAAAGACAAATACTGTACGATTTCATTTGTATGTGGAATGTAAAAAGCAATCAAACAAAATAAATAAATGAACAAATAAAAAGAAACACTTAAAAAAAAAAAAAGACTGACTTCTGCTTTTCAAAATTCTATCCAGGAGTGCCTTTATTTTTTTTGGTAGAGGGAGGACAGTCTTCTCATTAGCCTAAACCTGTTGTCATTTCTCCACGAATGAGAATGGATATCTATGCCTTATGAACATTTATTTTAAAATGTATAAATGAGGGATGAAATATAACATACTAGAGAGGGAAAGACAAAGACAGGAAGAGAGGAGGTGTCAGAGAGAAAACTAAGGTTATATCCTCACAATAGGATCAAAATGCAGACCCCCTCCACCATCCTCTTTATCTCTGAAAGTCTAAGTTATTATTCAACATCCAGCCGAGAATCTACTTTCTTTAGGAGGACTTTAAGGGTCAACCTAACTATAATCCTTCCCATATTATAACTCCTATACAACCTAGTTTTTTTTTTTTTAACTGTTTACAGCTTTAATTTGCTTAGTAAACCAGGCCTGGTTTACTAAGGGCTGGTTATCTAAAGATAATATTAAACTATCACAAACTATAAAATTGAGTCCTTTTTTAATTTTTATTTTTATTTTATTTATTTATTTATTTATTTATTTTGCGGTTACGTGGGCCTCTCACTGTTGTGGCCTCTCCCGTTGCGAAGCACAGGCTCTGGACGCGCAGGCTCAGGGGCCATGGCTCATGGGCCCAGCCGCTCCGCGGCATGTGGGATCTTCCCGGACCGGGGCATGAACCCATGTTCCCTGCATCGGCAGGCAGACTCTCAACCACTGCGCCACCAGGGAAGCCCGAGTCCTTTTTTTAAATAGAAGTACAGTTGATTTACAATATTGTGTTAGTTTCACGTGTACAGCATCCTTGTTACACTTGTTATTTTCTTTTTTTTTTTCTTTTCCTATTAGAGCCTACTAATGAGTTGAATAATATACTTTTAAAGTAGCAACTCTGCATTCATTTTTCCTCAGGAAATAATGTTAGAAACCGAATCCTTCCTTTCCCCCACCCCGCCCAACAGTGTCTTTTTGCATCTCCCTCTATATTATGGTTAGAATGTCTTGTAATAATGAGATGAGTAGAGGGTAGTAATAAGGTATGTTTACATCTGAACCCTTCGAATTTTACCTTCCTCACTTTGGTGTACAGCATAATGATTCGGAGTTTTTGCAGATTATATTCCATTATAGGTTATTACAAGGTATTAGGTATGATTCCTTCCTTGTGCTGTATAGTAAATCCTTGTTGCGTATCTATTTTATGTATAGTAGTTTGTATATATGAATCCCATATATATTGAGTCCTTAATGCTTAAAGCAATTTAAAAATATATGTACTTTCTTTTATTTTTAAAATTAATTTTTATTGGAGTATAGTTGATTTACAATGTTGTGTTCGTTTCTGTTGTACAGCAAAGTGAATCAGTTATACATATACATATATCCACTCTTTTTTAGATCTTATTCCCATATAGGTCATTACAGAGTACAACCTAGTTTTTAAGTACATTTAATCCTGACTTAAGAGATAACATTTAATATTTTCCAAACAGATCAACCCTTTGAGGCCTCAAAATTAAAACTTACAGTAATATTACACTTTAATTATCTCTTCAGGATCTAGTTATATCTGAAGGAAACCATAAAGGAAATAGGAAATAAAAATCTCTTTTTTCTAATGTCAGTGACCTCAGATTTTGTTTTTTGCTAAATGCATGGGTTTGAGAGGTAGAACACATAAGAATAAAGTACTGTCACTGCTCTCAAGCAAAGTAAGGCAGAATATGGTATTTGCTCTAAGAAAGGTACAACGTGCTTTGAGAGTTCTATTGTGGCTAAGAGGGAGACAGGAGGTTTTAAAGGGGATCTGGTGTTACAGAGTGAGGCCTGAACCACCAAAGTGAGGAAAGTAAAATTCGAAGGGTTCAGATGTAAACATACCTTATTACTACCCTCTACTCATCTCATTATTACAAGACATTCTAACCATAATACAGAGGGAGATGCAAAAAGACACTGTTGGGCGGGGTGGGGGAAAGGAAGGATTCGGTTTCTAACATTATTTCCTGAGGAAAAATGAATGCAGAGTTGCTACTTTAAAAGTATATTATTCAACTCATTAGTAGGCTCTAATAGGAAAAGAAAAAAAAAGGAAAATAACAAGTGTAACAAGGATGTGGAGAAACTGGAATCCTTGTACATTGATTGTGGAAATGTAAAATGGTTCAGCTGCTGTGGAAGAGTCTGGTGGGTCTTCAAAAAGATAAACATAGAATTACTATATGATCCATCAATTCCACTGTTGGTATATACCCAAAAGAATTGAAAACAGGTACTCAAACTAATCCTTGAACATGAATGTTCACAGCAGCACTATTCACAATAACAAAAAAGTGGAAACAACCCAAATGTCCATCAATAGATGACTGGATAAACAAATCATGCTATATCCATACAATGGAATATTATTCAGCCACAAAAAGGAATGAAGTACTGATACACGCTACAACATGGATGAACCTCGAAAACGTTTTGCTAAGTGACGGAAGCCAGGCACAGAAAGTCACATACTGTATTACTCCATTTATATGAAATCTCCAGAAGAGGTAAATCCACAGAGACAGAACACAGATTGAGGGTTGCCAGGGGCTGGGGGGAGGGGGAAATGGAGAGCAACTGCTTAATGGTTTCCTTTTGGGGTAATGAAAACATTTTAGAACTAGATACAAGTGGTGGTTGCAACACTGTGAATGTACTGCATGTCACAGAATTGTTCACTTTTAATGGTCAATTTTATGTTATATGCATTTCACCTCAATTAAACGAAAGCAAAAATGAATCTGCAGCTGTAGGACAAATCTGATAGTACAAATCTTACTGCCGTATCAGTTCCCTTGCCTATAGCAGCCAGTCTCATCTAACTAATTGGTCACTTACACTCGCTACAGGCCAAGTAACAAGAGAGTTACCACCTCTAATGGAATTGTTTATGAAAATAAGAATAACAATTTCTTGAATGAGAGATTCTGAACATGGGGTTTGTGAAAGCTATTTTTCATCACTAAGCAGCTGTATTTTGTATAATATCTACTATATTTTAATCTGTAATGAAAATCACATTATATACTACTACTTCAATTAAACGTATACAATAAAGAAAAAAGTATATTTTTCAGATTTTTATTTGTCAGTAAATTTAAGGCAGTCAAAGTGAAATTCAACAACAGTTAAATTACAGATGTCCTATAGGAAATAAGGACAATATCTGTGCCTGTCACTACATTACCTTGATAAGTAGCACAAATTCCAAATGAAGTTCACAGAAAGTCAGGCAACCACTGGGCATAACTAACACAAATCACAGCTAAAAGATCTTCAAGGAAAACTTATCTTCTATGTGTGTGTGTGTGTGTGTGTGTGTGTGTGTGTGTGTGTAGGTGGTTTCTTCGAAGTGAGTCACCATAAAATGGGAGGAACCTGGGATAGTGGAAATCCAGAATGAGCATCACTTATGGCTATAGAAAAATTCTATGTTACTACAAAACAAGACACATAATCAGAACTGATGATGCTACAGATCATCCATGGGATGGATGATTATTACATATCTGCTAAAAACTTCCACTGCTATTGTATATTCTTCATCTCCTAAGAAATGGTATATGTTTGGGGACTTCCCTTGTGGTCCAGTGGTAAAGAATCCGCTTTCCAATGCAGGTGATGCGGGTTTGATTCTTGGTCAGGGAACAAAGATCCCCCAGGCTGCGGGGCAACTAAGCCCGCATGCCACAACTACTGAGCTCACTTGCCTCAACTAGAGAGCCTGCGCTTCTCAACTAGAGAGAGAAAACCCACAGGCCACAACTAGAGAGAAGCCTGCGCATCGCAACGAAAGATCCCGCATGCCTCAACAAAGACCCCACGTGCCACAACTAAGACCCAATGCAGCCAAATAAATTTTTTAAAAAAAGAAAAGAAAGAAAGAAATGGTATATGTTTTACTTTTCTGTTGTTTTTATGTAGATGACTGCACATCAGTGATGCATGATAAGATTTCTATAAATGGCTGATGTTTGTTGAATTAAGTTGATCAGGATGAAAGGTTCTATTTAAACAGATTTTTATTAGTTTTATTCTTAATTGTAGAAAAATGATTTGTGATCTACCAACTATTGAGATCAAGTCTTTTTCAAATAACTTAAACATGTTACATAACAGGAATACTCTGAGGACCAAGAAAACCAGAAGGAAAGTCCTTATTCTAAAATTCTAATATCATAGTAACAATGTTGTTTACAAAAATCTAGCAAACATTTGCTCTGTTCCATCTTTCACCTGCCTTGTAATCTAGTCATATGTTCCTTACTCATCTTTAAGATGTGAGCCAGGTAAATGGTGGCAGTTTCCTGCCTTCTTTGGAAACACAAAAATTCCCTGGAAAGCTGCAGCAAAACTCATTACCCTGATTTTATCTGATGTCAGGGTTCCTGGTTTGAATTATGACCCTTTGCTACCAATCCTTCTTACACTGTTTATTTATCTGGATGAACTATCTACTCCCAGACTTTTTTATTGCATTCTATTCCCTGGTTTCATTTTCCCAATATCACAAGGACATCTTAATTGCCTCTGTTCTTAACCCTAGCCTGCAGGGGGCTAGTGTGCCACAGCTAGCTGGGAGGGAGTCCGGGAAAAACTCTGGACCTGCCTAAGAGGCAAGAGACCATTGTTTCAGGGTGCCTGAGGAGAGGGCATTCCTTCCCTGTCTGCCCACAGAAGGCAGAACACTGCCTAAACGAGCTCCAGAGACGGGCACGAGCAGCGGCTATCAGCTCGGACACCAGAGATGGTCATGAAACGCTAATGCTGCTGCTGCAGCCAAGAAGCCTGTGTGCAAGCACAGGTCACTATCCACACCTCCCCTCCCAGGAGCCTGTGCAGCCTGCCACTGCCAGGGTCCTGTGATCTAGTGACAACTTCCCCGGGAGAACACACAGAGTGCCTGAGACTGTTGCAATGTCACGCCGGCCTCTGCCGCCTGAGGCTCACCCCGCACTCCAATTATAACTACCATACCCCTCTTTCCCCACCGCCTGAGTGAGCCAGAGCTCCCTAATCAGCCGCTGCTTTAACCCTGTCCTGCCTGGGTGGGGAAAGTTCCCTGAGGGCAACCTACACACAGAGGTGGGGTAAAAACCAAAGCTGAACCCCAGGAGCTGTGCAAACAAGGAAGAGAAAGGGAAATTTCTCCCAGCAGCCTTAGGAGCAGTGAGTTAAATTCCCACAACCAACTTGATGTATGCTGCATCTGTGGAAAACCGGGACAACGAATCATCCCAAAATTGAGGTGGTCTTCTTTGGGAGCAACTGTAGACTTCCGGTTTCCTGTCTGCAACTGACTTGTTTCTGATTTTTATGTTTATCTTAGCATAGTTTTTAGTGCTTGTTATCACTTGTGGATTTGTTTATTGGTTTGCTTGCTCTCTTCTTTTTTTTAAATTACTTTTTTAATTTTTTAATTATTTTTTTAATTATTATTTTTTCTTTCTTTTTTCTCCCTTTTCTTCTGAGCCGTGTGGCTGACAGGGTCTTGGTGCTCCGGCCTGGTGTCAGGCCTGAGCTTCTGAGGTGGGAGAGCTGAGTTCAGGACATTGGACCACCAGAGACCTCCCGGCTCCATGTAATATCAATCAGAAAGAGCTCTTACAGAGATCTCCGTCTCAACGCTAAGACCCAGCGCCACCCAACGGCCAGCAAGCTCCAGTGCTGGACGTCTCATACTAAACAACTAGCAATACAGGAACACAACCCCACCCATTAGCAGAGAGGCGGCCTAAAATCATACTAAGTTCACAGACACCCCAAAACATACCACCAAACGTGGCCCTGCCCACCAGAAAGACAAGATCCAGCCCCACCCACCAGAACACAGGCACCAGTGCCCTCCACCAGGAAGCCTACACAAGCCACTGAACCAACCCTACCCACAGGGGGCAGACACCAAAAATAACTGGAACTACGAACCTGCAGCCTGTGAAAAGGAGGTCCCAAACACAGGAAGTTAAGCAAAATAAGAAGACAAAGACATATGCAGATGAAGGAGCGAAGTAAAAACCCACCAGACCAAACAAATGAAGAGAAAACAGGCAGTATACCTGGAAAACAATTCAGAGTAATGATAGTAAAGATGATACAAAATCTTGGAAATAGAATGGAGAAAATACAAGACACGTTTAACAAGGACCTAAAAGAACTAAAGAGCAAACAATGATGAACAACACAATAAATGAAATTAAAAATTCTCTAGAAGGAATCAATAGTAGAATAACTGAGGCAGAACGGATAAGTGACCTGGAAGATAAAATAGTGGAAATAACTACTTCAGAGCAGAATAAAGAAAAAAGAATGAAAAGAACTGAGGACAGTCTTAGAGACCTCTGGGACAACATTAAACACATCAACTTTTGAATTATAGGGGTCCCAGGAGAAGAAGAGAAAAAGAAAGGGACTGAGAATATATTTGAAGAGATTATAGTTGAAAACTTCCCTAATATGGGAAAGGAAACAGTCAATCAAGTCCAGGAAGCACAGAGAGTCCCATACAGGATAAATCCAAGGAGAAATACTCCAAGACACATATTAATCAAGCTACCAAATATTAAATACAAAGAAAAAATATTAAAGGCAGCAAGGGAAAAGCAACAAATAACACACAAGGGAATCCCCATAAGGTTAACAGCTGATCTTTCAGCAGAAACTCTACAAGCCAGAAGGGAGTGGCAGGACATATTTAAAGTGATGAAAGAGAAAAACCTACAACCAAGATTACTCTACCCAGCAAGGATCTCATTCAGATTTGACAGAGAAATTAAAACCTCTACAGACAAGCAAAAGCTAACAGAATTCAGCACCACCAAACCAGCGTAACAACAAATGCTAAAGGAAATTCTCTAGGCAGGAAACACAAGAAAAGGAAAAGACCTACAAAAACAAACCCAAAACAGTTAAGAAAATGGTAATAGGAACATACATATCGATAACCACTGTAAAGGTAAATGGATTAAATGCTCCAACCAAAAGACACAGACTGGTTGAATGGATACAAAAACAAGACCCATATATATGCTGTCTACAAGAGACCCACTTCAGACCTAGGGACACATACAGACTGAAATTGAGGGGATGGAAAAAGATATTCCATGCAAATGGAAATCAAAAGAAAGCTGGAGTAGCAATTCTCATATCAGACAAAATAGACTTTAAAATAAAGACTATAGAAGAGACAAAGGAGGACACTACATAATGATCAAGGGATCAATCTAAGAAGAAGATATAACAATTGTAAACATTTATGCACTCAACATGGGAGCACCTCAATACATAAGGCAAAGGCTAACAGCCATAAAAGGGGAACTTGACAGTAACACAATTATAGTAGGGGACTTCAACACCCCACTTTCATCAATGGACAGATCATCCAAAATGAAAATAAATAAGGAAACATAAGCTTTAAATGATACATTAAACAAGATGGACTTAATTAATATTTATAGGACATTCCATCCAAAAACAACAGAATACACTTTCTTTTCAAGTGTTCATGGAACATTCTCCAGGATAGATTATATCTTGGGTCACAAATCAAGCCTTGGTATATTTAAGAAAATTGAAATAGTATCAAGTATCTTTTCCGTCCACAATGCTATGAGACTAGATATCAATTACAGGAAAACATCTGTAAAAAATACACACACATGAAGGCTAAACAATACACTACTTAATAGTCAAGAGATCACTGAAGAAATCAAAGAGGAAATCAAAAATACCTGCAAACCAATGACAATGAAAGCACAATGACCCCAAACCTATGGGATACAGCAAAAGAAGTTCTAAGAGGGAAGTTTATAGCAATACAATCCTACCTCAAGAAACAGGAAACATCTCCAATAAACAACCTAACCTTACACCTAAAGCAATCAAAGAACAAAAAAACCCCAAAGGTAGCAGAGGGAAATAAATAATAAAATCAGATCAGAAATAAATGAAGGAAACAACAGCAAGGATCAATAAAAGCTGGTTATTTGAGAAGATAAACAAAATTGATAAACCATTACCCACACTAATCAACAAAAAAATGGAGAAGACTCAAATGAATAGAGTTAGAAGTGAAAAAGGAGAAGTAACAACTGACAATGCAGAAATACAAAGGATCATGAGAGATTACTACAAGAAACTATATGCCAACAAAATGGACAACCTGGAAGAAATGGACAAATTCTTAGAAAAGCACAATCTTCCAAGACTGAACCAGGGAGAAATAGAAAATATAAACATGCCACTCAAAAGCACTGAAATTGAAACTGTGGTAAAAAAAAATCTTCCAGCAAACAAAAGCCCAGGACCAGATGGCTTCACAGGTGAATTCTATCAAACATTTAGAGAAGAGCTAACACCTATCCTTCTCAAACTCTTCCAAAGTATAGCAGAGGGAGGAACACTCCCAAACTCATTCTACGAGGCCACCATCACCATGTTACCAAACCAGACAAAGATGTCACAAGAAAAGAAAACTACAGGCCAATATCACTGATGAACATAGATGCAAAAATCCTCAACAAAATAACTAGGAAACAGAATCCAACAGCACATTAAATGGATCCTACACCATGATTAAGTGGGGTTTATCCCAGGAATGCAAGGATTCTTCAATATACGCAAATCAAACAATGTGATACACCATATTAACAAACTGAAGGATAAAAACCATATGATCATCTCAATAGATGCAGAAAAAGCTTTTGACAAAATACCCATTTATGATAAAAACTCTCCAGAAAGTAGGCATAGAGGGAACTGACCTCAACATAATAAAGGCCATATATGACAAACCCACAGCCAACATCATTCTCAATGGTGAAAAACTGAAACCATCTGCTCTAAAATCAGGAACAAGACAAGGATGCCCACTCTTGCCACTATTATTCAACATAGTTTTGAAACGTTTAGCCACAGCAATCAGAGAAGAAAGAGAAATAAAATGAGTCCAAATCGGAAAAGAAGTAAAGCTGTCACTGTTTGCAGATGACATGATACTATATATAGGGAATCCTAAAGATACCACCAGAAAACTACTAGAGCTAACCAAAGAATTTGGTAAAGTAGCTGGATACAAAATTAATGCACAGAAATCTCTTGCATTCCTATACACTAATGATGAAAAGTCTGAAAGAGAAATTAAGGAAACACTCCCATTTACCACTGCAACAAAAAGAATAAAATACCTAGGAATAAACCTACCTAAGGAGACAAAAGACCTGTGTGCAAAAAATTATAATACACTGATGAAAGAAATTAAAGATGATATAAACTGATGGAGAGATATACCATATTCTTGGGTTGGAAGAATCAACATTGCGAGAATGACTATACTACCCAAAGCAATCTACAGATTCAGTGCAATCCTTATCAAACTACCAATGGCATTTTTCACAGAACTAGAACAAAAAATTTCACAATTTGTATGCAAACACAAAAGACCCCGAATAGCCAAAGCAATCTTGAGAAAGAAAAACGGAGCTGGAGGAATCAGGCTCCCTGACTTCAGACTATATTACAAAGCTACAGTAATCGGGCTTCCCTGGTGGCACAGTGGTTGAGAGTCCGCCTGCCGATGCAGGGAACACGGGTTCATGCCCCGGTCCGGGAAGATCCCACATGCCGCGGAGCGGCTGGGCCCGTGAGCCATGGCCGCTGAGCCTGCGCATCCGGAGCCTGTGCTCCGCAACGGGAGAGGCCACAACAGTGAGAGGCCCGCATACCGCAAAAAAAAAAAAAAAAAAAAAAAAAGCTACAGTAATCAAGACAGTATGGTACCGGCACAAAAACAGAAAATATAGATCAATGGAACAGGATAGAAAGCCCAGAGATAAACCAACACATATATGGTCACCTTATCTTTGATAAAGGAGGAAAGAATATACAATGGAGAAAAGACAGTCTCTTCAATAAGTGGTGCTGGGAAAACTGGACAGTCACATGGAAAAGAATGAAATTAGAACACTTCCTAACACCATACACAAAAATAAGCTCAAAATGGATTAAAGACCTAAATGTAAGGCCAGACACTATAAAACTCTTAGAGGAAAACATAGGAAGAACACTCTTTGACATAAATCACAGCAAGATCCTTTCTGACCCACCTCCTAGAGAAATGGAAATGAAAACAAAAATAAACAAATGGGACCTAATGAAACTTAAAATCTTTTACACAGCAAAGGAAACCATAAACAAGACTAAAAGACAACCCTCAGAATGGGAGAAAATATTTGCAAACGAAGCAAATGACAAAGGATTAATCTCCAAAATATACAAGCAGTTCATGCAGGGTCAATATCAAAAAAAACCCCAAACAAACCAATTCAAAAATGGGCAGAAGATCTAAATAGACATTTCTCCAAAGAAGATATACAGATTGCCAACAAACACATGAAAGGATGCTCAACATCACTAACTATTAGAGAAATGCAAATCAAAACGACAATGAGGTATCACCTCACACCAGTGAGAATGGCCATCGTCAAAAAATCTACAGAGAGTAAATGTTGGAGAGGGTGTGGAGTAAAGGGAACCTTTTTACACTGTTGGCAGGAATGTAAATTGATAGAGCCACTATGGAGAATCGTATGGAGGTTCCTTAAAAAACTACAAATAGAACTACCATACGACCCAGCAATTCCATTACTGGGCATATACCCTGAGAAAACCATAATTCAAAGAGTCGTGTACCACAATGTTCACTGCAGCTCTATTTACAATAGCCAGGACATGGAAGCAACCTAAGTGTCTGTCGACAGATGAATGGATAAAGAAGATGTGGCACATATATACAATGGAATATTACTCAGCCGTAAAAAGAAATGAAATTGAGTTATTTGTATTGAGGTGGATGGACCTAGAGTCTGCCATACAGAGTGAAGTAACTCAGAAAGAGAAAAACAAATACTGTATGTTAACATATATATATGGAATCTAAACAAACAAAAAAATGGTTCTGCAAACCTAGGGGCAGGACAGGAATAAAGACACAGACGTAGAGAATGGACTTGAGGACGCGGGGAGGGGGAAGGGTAAGCTGGGAGGAAGTGAGAGAGTGGCATGGACATATATACACTACCAAATGTAACATAGATAGCTAGTGGGAAGCAGCCGCATAGCACAGGGAGATCAGCTCTGTGCTTTGTGACCACCTAGAGGGGTGGGATAGGGAGGGTGGGAGGGAGACACAAGAGGGAGGGGATATGGGGATATATGTATACGTATAGCTGATTCACCTTGTTGTAGAGCAGAAACTAACACAACATTGTAAAGCAATTATACTCCAATAAAGATGTTAAAAATTAAAAAAAAAAAGAGTGGTGGTGGGCGAGAGAGTTTCTTCTACTCTAAGCTACTTCGTTTACCAGTGCTCTGAAACCCAACACCTCCCTTCTCCTCAGGAACTTTGATTCCTGAATCATCCATCCTTTCTTTACCACTCCCCTCCTAGTAGATTTCTCCTACCTTATAAACAGACTTGACCTCCTCTCCCATTCTTTCCTTCCTTTTGTTCAATATAGCATCATCACCATACTCATACTCATAGTAAATACTAATTATTGAGCACTTACTGAGTTACACATCTACTTGCTTTCAAAATCAATTCTATGCAATGTATTATTATTATTTATTTCCATATTATAGCTAAGAACACTGTGGCACATAAGGAAATAATGTGCCCAAGGTAACGTAACTAGTAAGTGAAAGAACCAGGATCTGAATCCAGATGGTTTGGTTCCAGGGCCAAACTCTTAATCACTGTGCTACACAGCTTCTCATAGAGCTTCTATTAAAAGAGTTGCCTACATTTATCTTTCCTTGCCTCAACTATTCACTTCTCTATCAACAGCAACTTTTTTCCCTGCCACTTACCTAAAACCTTTTAAAAAGTCCCTAGTATACAGAACAAATAAACAACAAGGTACTACTGTATAGAACAGGGAACTATATTCAATATCCTGTAATAAACCATAATGAAAAAGAATATGAAAAAGAAATATATGCATAACTAAATCACTTTGTTGTACAGCAGAAATTAACACAACATTGTAAATCAACTATACTTCAGTAAGATAAAGTTTTTAAAAAGTCCCTAGTAACTACTAACTGTCAAATCCAAAGGTCACATTATAAGTTTTCTATGTCTCCACCTCTTTGCAAGACTTGATTACACTGAATACTAACTCCATGAACTTTGCTGTCTGGTTCACTTCTTTTTTTAAAAAAATATTTATTTATTTATTTATTTGGTTGTGCCGGGTCTTAGTTGCGGCAGGCAGGCTCCTTAGTTGTGGCATGCAGGCTCCTTAGTTGTGGCATGTGAACTCTTAGCTGTGGCATGCATCTGGGATCTAGTTCCCAGACCAGGGATGGAAACCGGGGCCCCTGCATTGGGAGCACGGAGTCTTAACCACTGTGGCACCAGGGAATTCCATGTTGGGTTCACTTCTGATCTCCACGGTTGCTCTTTCTTAGACCACTTAAGCATTGTCCAAAGGAAATTTATGTGATGATGGAAATGTTTTATATATATGCTATCTAATGTGGTAGCCACTAACCACATGTGGTTACTGAGCACTAGAAGGGTGGCTAACTTGACTGAACTTTTAATTTAATTTTAATTTAAACAGCCACATGCAGCCTGTGGCCATCCTACTGGCCATCCTACTTCATGAGCTTCTCTTCCTCTGTCTGCCCTTTCTATGTTGTAGAAGAGTTTTGCCCTTGGTCCTCTTCTCAGCTATTCCACTCTCTTCCCAGCAGTATCTCCCTGCTAAATACTTTCACATCTATATAAGCAGCCAGATTTCTTTCCTCAGGAACATATCTCTATCTTCAATTACTCACTTCTTCACCTGCAAGTACCATATGGCACCCAAATGCAACATCTTCAAAACTGAATGTCACCTCATTGTCAAGTCTACTCCTAGTTCAGGCAGTCCCTACTCAGGTAATGATGCTACGTCTATCCCAGTCCCAAGCCAAATACAGGTATTCATTTTAGATTACTCCCTTTCTTTCTTGCTTTTTTTTTTTACTCTCTCTCAATCTCCTCTCCTCCTCTCGCAAATGCTTATTAAATCTGACCCCTGGCTTCCACTGCCACTGCTCTAAGCCAGAATGCTATATAATGGATCTAACTGAAACAGTAATGGAGTCTAGTTTTTTGCTTCAAGCAAGATTAAAGTATAACATGGCTGGAAAAATCTTTTATACTTAGAAAAAAGGAACACAAAAAAGTGGCATGATAGGAAGCTAAACTGCTTTGTAAGGAAGAAGGGAGAATATTACAATCTCACAATCTGTGCCTAAAGCATCCTTTTAGAAACAAATCTTATTAATATTCCAAATTCTATTGGTAATGAATAAAAATGAAATGGATACTACCTTTAAAATCTTAATTTTTGTTACTGGGTTAACACTTGGTGAAAAGATCAATTGCTCATTCACTCACTTAACAAAAGTATAATCTTAATTCAAATGTCATTTAGTATTCTCATAAGCTCTGCAGTATACCCCAAAACAACAACAAAAAATTCCCCACATGCAGCAAAGGGCAGGGCCAGGGCAAGTTTCTCATTATGTAGTGGTCAGAATCTCTTAGAAGCCATGTACTTTAACTGACATCTACCAAACCAAACACTAGAGGACAGCCATCTTTCCTATAAGTGTTTGACTTTTTGCTTCTAGACCACCAAGAAGAGAGTAATATATCCTCCATCATGCTCCTGAGGCTCTAGAGGTGCTCCAGCCAATTTCAATGACCTGTGGAACTACCCACTATTTACAACATCACTATGAAGGAAGACCAAGAAAAATCAGTATCGGTATTGGTATTTCCACCCTGAGGCTTATAAGAGCACTTGGGCCAGTGCAGAATGAAGCCTACACAGTAAAATACGTAATACATTTAAAATAATAATAATAATAGTAATAAGAATATTAGTAATAACCCTTGGATAAATGTAAGTTCAAAAGAAAATGGCCCTGTGGAGTCTGAAATGTACAATTGCTATACTCTGTTTTAATGAGAACTTTATGTGAGGCCTGTTCCTCAGTGAATTTCTGAGGCTTTGACTGAAAATGCTGGTATTTCATCTGGAAATATTTTCCAAAACTAGCGCTGTTTCAAGACATCAAGATTCTTCAATTATTATGAAAAATAGCAGATATATTCACTGGTGCACTGGTCTTTTCAACATCCTTTGTCCTCATCTTGGAGAAAATGATGTCTGATCATGCTCTCTTAAGAATATAACTCCCTAATATTAGCCATGGCACTAATAAGTCCCACAGAACAGATGCACCATTGGTTGCTAAGAACTTCTGACAGTATTTTTGGAATGCCACTTCATAAATGTATACTAGGTTGCATTAACAAATTCCTTTGACTTTTTCAGTTGCCAAAAAGATCTTGATATTATCCTGGGAAAAAAATCATTTGAATGAAAAATCTAGTGAACCAGGTCAGGATAGGAAGCCTTAGCTCTACCATAATTCAGGTTACAAAAAAGACTTACAGTTAATTGACCATAAACTCAATGAATCAACAGGTTAAAACTGAGCCCTCCAAAAATTGAATCCTTGTCTGGTTACAAGATGAGTCAGTTGCTTTAAAATAAAACAACTTTTAATATTTCAAAACAGTTAAATATTATCAGAAAAAATAACATTTTAGATTTTAAAAATTTAATCTGATACCATTTTTAACTTTTTTAATTATAAAAAAATAATTATAATAAGCCAGTGGTAAGTTTTTAAAAATAACAATAATAAGCCAATGGTAACAGCAGTGGCTGTGCTAAAGTCTGTAATACTAATTCTGAGGATGACTAAATGATAAAGGATTTAGAAATCACATGACACAATGGGAAAAATCTGAAGGAATTAGAAACCTTCAGTACAGCTTTCTTCCTCCCATGTTAGCTTTTACTGTTTCTTCATCCTAAACATACTCTGTCTACTACCATCACATTTAGATCCTACCCAGCTTCAAGGTCCAGTTTAAGTCCCACCTTCTTCAAAGACTTCCCTCATCCTCCCAGCTAGAAATGATTTCTCCCTACACTAATTCTCATAGACTCATGTAATACTTCTTATGAATATTCTATTACATTTCCATACATGTTTTCTCTGTAAGACAAATTTCCTGAGAACAAATTAATATTTTATTCAACTTTAGTGATCCTACTGAGTATAGTACAGTGTCTTGCACAGTGGAGACAAAACAAAAGGAACAACATAGCTCAAAGGATAAGAGGATGGCTCTGCTCACTTTTATAGATATGTGTTTATAGATATGTGTGACATTTGTCAAGGGACTAAAAACATCTAAGCCTCAATCCCTGATCTATAAAGAGAAAAAAATAATGCCTCATATGGTTGTTATAAGGATTAAACGAGACAATCTATGTAAGTGTTTAACACATCTAATAAATACTTAATGAATGACAGCACTATTATATTAAATTATTTATAATGAATTGTAATATTTTATATTACTTTATAATAAGTCACTTTATAATAAATGTCAAATAAATGAAGAAGACGTAGAATAGGGCAATGACTTCCAGAAGAGCTTTCATTTTTATAAGATGAGGAAGATCATTTTAGTCTGTGTTATTGGTAAGGGCAGAATTCAAAAAAGTATAGATAACAGAGTTGTACAACAACAGAATACAGTGCATTAAAAATTAACTGTTCCCTGACAATGGATGAGTCCAAGCACAGGGTAGATGACCATCTGTCAGAAATACTGATGAAAGAAGTCTGCCCTTTGATTAAAAAGTGAGCAAGCCTTTAAAATTTGTCTAATATTTTTTACATTAAAGAAAATGCTTTGGTTTTTCCTACCGATGTTTATAAAACTTTATACAACTGCTTTACTTTTCCAATTGTCATCTATAATACAGTCGGTCAGATTTAATTTAGGATAAAGTACTGTGGCAGGTAGAACAGCCACTCAAGGACGTCCACATCTTAATCTCAGATGCTGTGAATAGTCACCTTACATGGTAAAAAAGATTCTGCAGATTGGATCAAGTCAAGGGTCCTGAGATGGGGAGGAATTATCCTTGATTATCTGGGTGGACCCAGTGTAATCACAAAATGGTCTTTATAAGAGAAAGAGGGAGGCAGGAGAGTCAGAGAAGATGTGATGATGGAAGCAGGGGTCAGAGAGAGAGAGAGAGAGAGAGACAGGGAGAAAAGAGAGAGACAGAGACAGAGAGGGGAAGACAGACAGACAGACTTAAAGACATTTTACTTCTGGCTTTGAAGATGGAGGAAGAGGCTATAAACCAAGGAATGTAGGTAGCCTATAGAAGCTAGAAAAGGGAAGGAAATGAATTCTCTCCACAGAGCTTCCAGAAGGAATGCAGACCTTCCAAACCCTAATTTTAGGACTTCTGAACTCCAGAGCTGTAAGATAACAAATTTGTGTTGTTTTACCTAGCAATTTCACTATTAGTTATATACCCCAAAGAACTGTGTGCCAATGTTCAATGCAGCATTAATTCACAATGGCTAAAAGGTGGAAACAACCCAAGTGTCTATAAACAGATGAATGGATAAACAAAATGTGGTACAAACATACAATGGAGTATTATTCAGCTATCGATTGTGTAACAAAGATAAACTTGAAAATATGCTAAGCGAACTAAGTCAGACACAAAAGAACAAATATTGTATTATTCCACTTAATATAAAGTATCTAGAATAGGCAAATTCAGAGACATAAGATACACATCTGTTTTCTTTAATTTGAGCTGACCCACAAGAAGTTTATTACTCCTTTTTATTTATTTTAATCAATTCCTTAAAGGTAACTATGTCAAAACTCATTCACTCTACTCATACCCCCAAATCCATTTCATTCAAAATCTTTGAGGTAGTATGAGATAATGAGAGGGAGGGGATATATGTATACATACAGCTGATTCGCTTCATCGTACAGCAGAAACTAAGACAATATTGTAAAGCAACTATACTCCAATTAAAAGAAAGAAAGGTAATGAAAGACTCACAGTCTTTGCAATCACAAATTACTAAACAGTTCTGAATTCATTTCCCTTATCTGTAAAATAAGCATAATACTATTTACCTTATAAGAGTATTTTAACAATTATAAAGTGTATATAATAAAGCAGCTAGCCGTGCACATATAGTAAGAATTCAACAAATGGTAACTGCTGCTACTATTATTACTATTATCTTTGCCTTCCCCTCCGATGACCGCCTCAACTACTTAAAAGAGAAATAAGAAAAATGGAACAATCTAACATGAATTAGTCCTCATTTTCCTTCTCCTTTCCACCTCAATTTTCTGTCATTGTTTGAATCTTAGCTTCTTCTCCCCAATATAAGAAAAGGGTATATCTTTTTCCATTTTCAAAGTTAACCCTCCATTCTGTACTTTTGATCCTAACTCCTTCCCCTACCTCAGTTCTGTCAGTTGTTTTTCTTTAATTCCTTTCTCTCTGGTGGTTCCTTCCACCTGGCCTATGAACATACTCAAATTTCCTCAAAGAAATACCACTATGGTACTTTCTTATACCTCCTCTTGAATTACCATAATCTATCCTGAATCCGTCACCTGCGTATCTGTCTCATCTCTAATGGATTGCTAACTCTTCAAAGACTGAGGGTATCTCATTTATTTGCATTAACATCTTTTAATAACACCAAGTATAGTACTTTACATATAGGACAGGCACAGACTTAAATAAATCAATAAACCTAAGCAACAGATTTTCTGTGAACATATAAGGGCTGTTTGACAAAAGCGCATTGTCAGATTTACCTGCTCAACCTAAATAAATCACTTTGGTTGGAGAAAGGCAAAGGAGTAACGTATCAAATACAATATTAATTTTATAATATCATTATCTTAAAAAGTCACAAAATCAAAAATTATTTTTCCTTAAATGTTTAAAATTGTTGTAGTCTGCACAAAAGTATTCTGAATCCAGAAAATGTGAAACTCTGTTATTTTTTTTATTTTTTATTTTTTTTGCGGTACGCAGGCCTCTCACTGTTGTGGCCTCTCCCATTGCAGAGCACAAGTTCCAGACGTGCAGGCTCAGCGGCCATGGCTCACGGGCCCAGCCGCTCCGCGGCATGTGGGATCCTCCTGGACCGGGGCACAAACCCACGTCCCCTGCATCGGCAGACGGACTCCCAACCACTGCACCACCAGGGAAGCCCAAAACTTTGGTTTTATTATAATGCTAAGGGTTCTTTCCATTGAAAAATTTTCTTGTTATTCATAAACCAACAAAAACTAAGAACCCATATATTCTTTACAGTTAAGCAATCTGTAGGTTAGTTATATTTTTAAATAAAAATAAATTTATAAGCAAGTAATTATCTGAATAAACTGTAATTTTATTTTGTTTTATTATTTTTTATTTTTTGGCTGCGCTGAACGGCATGCGGGATCTTAGTTCTCCAACCAGGGATTGAACCCTCGCCCCCTGCAGTGGAAGCGCGTAGTCTTAACCACTGGACCACCAGGGAAGTCCCAGTAGACTTTAATTTTACATCTAATGTATCAGACATGGTATTTAGTATGCAAACTGGAACTCAAATGTATTTTTATGTTCCTAAGCTAACCAACTGACATCAGTGGGAAATGCTAAGAACACAGTGACAGACTCTTAACATTTGAGAAACTAGACATTCAAGGTTATCCTCAAGTGAATGTAAAGGCCCGTAATATGGAAGTAATGTGTAATTTTATAAAGGCAACAAATGCTTCAGTCAACATATAGAAAGTGAGTCACTACGCTCCAGAGTTAGGATGGCTGATCAACTCATGTTTGATCCAATTTCTCTTATTATTTCATTAGCAGTAATTCTTGTGAAAAAGGAATAAAAATTTTCCCTATTTGTAAAATTAACTACCATTGCTGCTGGTGGAAATAAAAAAGTCTAAGAAAGCACTAGTTTTCAGCCACAAAATCAGAGTCTTAGAGACATTAAAAAGTAAAATATCTAAATTCATACTGCTTAGCTCTATGGTGAATGAGTCTGCCATGCAATCCATATTAAAACAGGGCAAGAAATTCATGGGACTGTTTCAGCAAGTGTTCCAGCTAGAATTTATCTTACATAGCTCTATAAATGGTTTTAGACCCAAATATATATATACAAAGGTTTGCTTATGTTTTCAGTTTTATTTTATTACAGTTCATGGGAGAAACCATAGGCAGGGTGTAAACCATATGCAGCGTGTAAATCCTAATCCTGCCTTTATTTCCTGGCTGGTTTCGTGCCTCAATTTCCTACTCCTTGAAATAATACCTAACCTGCAGGGCTGCCATAAGAACTCAAAAATCAGGTAATGCATACAGTGCTTAAGATTTTTAAAAACATGTCATCAGGGTTTTATTAAATGTGGTGCTCAATAAATGGTAGCTACTGAAACTTCTATTATAGTAATGGATTCCCAAGCAATCCGGTATAGTGTTTTTTCAGTGTTCTCCAATCATTCTGAGTCTGTTTCTCTTCCCTAAGAAATACATGCCTCTTCTTTGAATCTGAATTCTTTAGGCATGGGTGTCCTGCTCACTCTCTTCTAGTGTCTTAATGGGATCAACTGCCCTATTTCTCTCTGCAAACAAGTCCCACACCTAAGCTAGGTGGCCAAAATACTGGCAGAGGGACTGCTGCTACAAAAAAAAATGCAAGGCGGAGCCCAAACGGGACAGAAAGGAGACTGGCTGACACTTCAGACAGAACAGAATGCTGCCCTTCCCCTTTGCGGGATGTATTTACAGCAGTCTACCTGGCTAGCCTCAGCTGGAGTAACTTGAGAGACATGTTAAATACAGCAGGAAGCCCCACTGTTCAGTTTCACATAAAGAGGCAGGTATGCTTTAGAGATTAAAAGATTAACAAGTATCTCCAGGTACCAAAAATTTTAAACGAAAGATATGTAGGCAGGAAGCTGCTGTACTGGTTCAACTCATCTACTTCAAATTAAAAGGTGTTGTGGCCAGTAGGGGTGGAAAACAAAGACAGTTTCCAACAGTGACTCTCGTTTTTACTATCTCTTATAGTTAGGCATTTTAAAAATCACGAGTCAAGGAGGCAACGCTCTCTGCTAGTAAAAACCTAGTGAAACTATTACTTTCTGGGAATCCCTGCCCATAATTCCCTTCTTAACTGGTTGATAAAGACACATAGTCAAATGTCGAGTATGGGCTGTGGAGACAATCTATCCTTTACGGACTCACCTCAGTGAGTGAGGTGAGTGGGGGCCTCAGTTTCCTCATTTTTATGGTATTCATTTTCTCTTGATACAGGGTTTAATCTAGTGTATTTTTTAAAAAAAATTACCAAATAAAAGGATGTATTAGAAACAGGTGTGTGTTTTTATCTACTCACAATACCATAACTTCAATACAATTTATACTGAATGTGGATAAGATTTCCCATTTTGGTTAACACCTATAACAAGAGCAACTTTTTTGTTATAGCCATTCAACTTTTTTGAATGGCTGTGTAGCTGGCACCATGCTTAACACATTTCCATTAATACTCACAATGACTTATGAAATTTATTATCCCCATTTTATAGGTGAACAAATTAAGTCTTTTTCAAAAAGACTGGGGAAACTGCCTGAAGTCACACAGCTTAGTAAGTGGCTAGTAAGTCATTCCCAGAACTAACTGACCCAAAGAACTAGTCTCTCAACTACTCTGTAGTTTCTCTGATATATGGCAGCAAAAGATGAAACAATCTGCAGAAGAAGTTAGATAATCTTAAGTCAATACAATCCCAGTTCCTGCAAATACTAATATTCGACAACTCAATACTCAAATTGGTCTTTATTCACCGAATACAAGTCACAGTTAAATGGGAAGTTTCTTCTTTTAGCTCTATTATATCTAATTAAAAAGCTGGATCTGAGAACGATCTTGTACCTGTGTTGCCATCTCCACTCTCCATAGATGGTTTACTGGTTTCTGACGGATTGTTCATTCTTGAGTCTGCAATAAATCAGAAGAGAATAGGTTTTGAAAATATTGGGGATGTGGTTAGGGAGGCAAAATTGTGGCAAAGGAAAAGGTCAAGAATATTGACTATTGTTACAGTCCTACAGTTCAAGGAGAGATGGTATCAACATTAAAACATTGCAAACTATAATAAAATTTTATCTGAAAGAAATTCAGGATTCCCTTAACTCTGAAGTGATACACAAATAAATTGTCTTTCTAAAGAACCTTAAGATTCTTCCAAGAGAAATAAGAGAAATCTAACCTGCAAAAAAAATTATAATAGAGAGTATAATATAAAAAAGAGGAAAAATGTTTTATAATATGAAGCATAAAGTATATTAAATAAACAAAGTTGGGGCAGGGAGGAGGAGAGAAGTACGTCACAAAGTAAAATATGTTATTCCCAAATAAAGTTTCTTTTTTCTTAAGTAAAGATATTCATTAATTGTAACCTAAATAATCTACTGGTAATCTTGATTACAGACTGGACAATATCTCAACCTAACAGAATAAAATGAAAACATGTCTAAGAAAAATATCGCCATATTTACTCCCCACCCCCTCCCCTAAAACAAATTAAACATGCGTCAAAGTGAGAATATATCAAATCCATACCTCAATCATAAACCAGTACAAGAAGCTGGACTACAAGGCATAACAGATACATCTAATAACTGCAAAATTAAATCACAACCACACCCAGTTACAAATTATACTTCCTTAATATCCTAAATGAATGCTTTCATAGTAATGTGTTCTCATCAAGCAATATTAAGTATCCTAGAAGATATCCAAGAGGAAAGACAAGAACAAGTTTGCTTTTCTTCTACCTCTTCTAAAGGGTAAAAACTATACATTTAATACGTATCTTATTCTACTTCTCCTGTGAACTCAAACTTAGCATATTTATAATCAAAGGAGTTTACTATCAAGCAAGTTCTACCTTTTCCCTCAATGGGTTAAGAACCATTTAACTATAATTATTAGCAGAGAATAATACTTAAACTATATATTATATTCAATTTTTTGACTGAACAGCCCATTTTGTCATCTGCTTAAATGTTTAACTAGAAAATCAAAACAATCATTAGTAGTCCCAACCATGTTGTCCATGCTTCCTTTATCCACATGCATAACTGATGAGAAAGATCAAGAATCCTTCTCTCATAAATTTCATTTCCAACCTGGAAGCTGTGTAATAGCTTTTTAAATACAGTTTTTGAAACAAATGCTTGCCTTATGGGCTTAAGCAGTTCTATCATATATTTGTTTTGTTCTTCACATGTTCAAAGGGTTCAAATTTGTATGTCTGTGGTCATAAATGAGGGTAGTTCTATAACTTCCTTCCCCCTACAGAAAAATTTAAATATCATCTGAAAGCATACTAAGGTTTGAAAGGAACAGGTGTACAGCTTAGTAAACATCAGCTTTCTGAATGACTTAACCAAAATCTTATGAAAGTCAACAAAAACCACAACAAATATAATAGAATACACCATTAAGCATACATGCTGCTCAATGCTTCCTTTAGAATGTATTTTAAAAGAAAGCGGGAAAAAATGATGAAGCAGTTAACATTCATCAGAAGGGTAACAATGTTTTCCACATACCATAAAAACAAAGCTGTAGGCATAATTCTCAACAAGTCATAACCTGTACAACTCATATCCTGATTTCCACATCTAAAAATTAAAAATTATGTCACAGGTATTCTATGTAAATCTTCTATGCATTTTCTATCAAACTGTCAAGAGTTTAATACACATACACAAAAATAAATAAAACCAAATCCTGATTAATTGTACAACTATGAATGTTGTACACTGGAATGGAATGGAAGAATGTTTAAATGATATTTACTGTGAACTGAAAATTACAGATATAATGTCTAATTCTAAAATATAATGCTAAAAATATTTCAGAAAGGTACTTTCCTTTCCTTTCTTGAGTTCCCAACTTAGTAGATGTAAAAGAGTAAATACAAGTAAATTCTTTTTTTGATATGTGAAGTTTGTTTTTTCCTCTCTGGGCACACTGAACTGACTGTATGAGTCTAATACACAGTCTACAGGTTGCTCTTGGATCGAATTCTTGACATCAGTTTGTTATTTTAGTCATTCACCCTTTTAATAGTGATTTTTATCATGCTGTACAAGTATTAGTACTACCCTGGGTTTAGGCCATGCCTTCCAGCTAAAAATTCAAACATTTTCAGAACTATCATTTTATTTTATCCTGAGCTACTGTAATGGTGATGGGGGGCAGCCTCAATTTTTCAAGCAGGAAAAATTACCTACGGGAAAAAAGAATCATTTGTAGAGGTTTTAAAACTAAGATATCAGAGACCTGGAGTTCTTATCATCACCTGGAGAGGTGACCAGAGTAACCCAAAGAGGTTTCAACAATTTTGCATACAAACAGAAAAAACTCAACACAAAATTGGCCACCATGGTCACAGTAAGTCTAAAAAACAAAGTGCCTCAATCTATTTTAAATCTTAATCACCAAAGAGAGTTTATATATTCAAGCCACACATCCCCCTCCCCAAATCTTGTTGTTCTATAGGAAAAACTCTAAAAACAGGCTTTCCAGCACTTAAAAATTGTTTCCTGAAGAACAGAAGTTGATTTTTTAAAAATAAAAAAGGCTAGTATTAGCCAAAATTTGAAAACAGTTAACAGTTTCTAAAATCTGGAAATTGATCAACAGTCCTATTGCAGTAACCATTCCAATTACCCTCTGCATTAGCATTTATGGGAACAACTATGCACTATGGCTCCATCTTATTTTTCACTAGGCATTTTTTATAGAAGACATTCACATTCGGTATGCAAAAAATTTTTTATTAATATGTACATATTATTTAGGTACACTTTATACCTTGTTTCAGATTTAGACTGTTTTTAGAACTACATGAAATGCTCTCAATAGAAATTTCCAAAAAGCAAAAATGTCCTCCATTCAAGTTGAACTCTAAATCCACACTATTTACTGAAAATATCCTCTGAACCAGAAGAGCTAGTGGTAGGGAGGGACCTACTGCAAATTCAAGCAGGCTTGTGCTTTGCAAATGCTTTCCTCCTTCCCAGCTCAATCCACTTCTCCCCCCTCCCCCGAGTTGGTTGCATATGCGATTAAGCATTTATGCATAGTCAACTCCACACACGCTATTTCCATATTAAAGCTTATAAGAAAGAACCGTGCTGGTACCCACCTAGAACATAGTCACTGCAGTCCAGCATTGCTGTGAAATCTTCTAGAGGTTCAGACAATCCAAAGCAAGGAAGAAACAGGTAGCGGTTTGGGGTAGGGGAAAGAAGGTACTATTATTTCTAACAAATCTACACTATATTCTTAAAAGAACAAGGGTGGGAGGTGGAAAGTGGATTGGGGGAGAAGCGAAATACAACTTCAGTTACACCATAGCAATCTTCAACTGAATAAGGAAACTTCAGTTGCTCAGAGGAGTTTTAGTCTCTCCTACCAGCTAGGACTGACATTGTCAAGGCAACTGAAGCATGAAAAGTTCCTCTTTTTGTAATAAAATAGAAACAAAGATTGCAGCTGGCAGTTTCCATAATGAAGCTTAATCAGTATGCGCGTGATTAGGGCCTTATGCAAATCTCTCCTCGTTAGCACAGCAGCCAGTACTTTGAAGTCCACGAACAATTCATTTACAGAATACACTGAAAGCACTCCCTGCATAATTTAAATCATTGCATAAATATTTATCAGTCCATTTGCATATTAATTGGCAGTGCATGAAGGGAAAAATTATCTCCTGAGTGCCAGCATAATAATTAGGAGGATAAAATGAGATTTCTTCCAATGGCCTGGCTTCTTGGACCTAACTTGAGATAGTACCGGGGGAGGAGGGAGGGACAGGAGACAGAGTTCTGTTAAAATGCCACTGAAATGACACGTACAAATTAGAAACAACTCTACAGACTTAAGCACCTTTAATCTTATTCCTGCTGGCAACAATGACTTCAGTAATAAGGGGATTTGCAAAAAGCTTTCTACACAATCCAAATAATCCCAAGGAAACAATTAGCAAGGTAGAAGCAGAACATAGGGCTGTCAAGATGGTGCTAGCCTACTGATAGAGAATTTTCCGAATATTAACATACACTGTCAGGTGAAAGTCCTACTTTAAAACGAGGCACCAGTATAAATCCGGAAGCAGTGTAGGATCTATAAAATTATCTTCCAGAGTATGAAAATTCATTATCTACAAATCCTTTTATACTACCAAATTAACCAAATAGATTAGTTGAATGCCACATATCATACAATATCCTTCCCCCATCAAAATCAATCTAAAGTGTAGGACAGTCTGTTATTTACAATATCAATCATCAAAATATGGGTCATGTAAATTGTGGAATTAGTATTTCCAAGTAAATTTCACTTAATGTATATGAATCTATAGACTTAGAATACTTACAAAAGAATATATTTATTTAAAGTGAATTTACAAGGTAAAACATCAACCCCAAATTTTTTAGGCATTACCATATGACAACATGCCAATGTTATCATCATAGACAATTCAGGAGATTGATAAAAACCCATGAAATAGGCATTATTACCCCCCTTTTAAAATAAGGAAACTGAGGCACAGAGAGCTGAAGTAGTTTATCTAATGTCACACTAATAATCTGGAGTCAGGATTTAAAACCAGATTTTGCTGACATTAAAATTTGAGCTCTTGGCTACTATTATACCTATGGACAAGTTATACATTTAAGGAACTGGTAGGCATGGGGGGCTTGAATCAAGCAGCAGACTAAAATAGCTTACTTTCAGTGTAGTAAGGAAGCCAATAATTGGTGACAACAATTTTGTGTTTAAAAGTCAAGTGTGTATGGATACACAGAAGAGTGCACTAGACTTGAAGAGAGTTCTCAAGGGTATTATTCCATTAACAATTGCTTTTATTTAGAACTAATCTTCAAGGATGCCAAGTGTCTGATTTTTTAAAATATATATGTACCTTTTCCCAACATCAATGATGAAATTAAATTCAACATGCATATGAGGAAATGAAAGACAACATTTCTATAAGGGACCTTCAAAAGATTTCCCTGCAAGTCAATAACTTTGTTAGGAACAGAACCAAAAACCTTTCTTAACTTTTAGATCAGCACTCTATTTATACTGCTAGTTTTTCTGTTTTACAGAACCACAAAATCCATATAAGGAGAGGGTTTGGGGGAGAAATTTAACAATGACGTGTAGTACCCATGAAACTTTCCCTCTTTGAACCTTCCTTTTCTCTTCTGTAAAATGATACTATCTTTTTCATGAGGCTGCTGTGAGGATAAATGTGCTTGTGCTTTTCAGACTAGACCTTGGACTGGAGCATGAGGTAGTTGTGCCAGGGAAGACATCAAGACACACGATAAACATGGTGCATCCTTTAAGAACACTGATTTTATTCAACAATGAATCATAATACTTTTTAGTAAAACAATCAAGAATATATTATGGAACAGAATTCAAAAGAGTTTTTAAGGTAGAATGTATTGGATTACACAACTTCTACTTGGTGGGAAAATATGAGAAGAAATGATGAATGTGAATAAATGTTTCTTTCCTTCCTCTTCTGCCTTCATAAAATTTTACATTTATTGCCTTTATTTACCATAGAATCTCTCTGCATCTCACCATCTACCTTTTTGTACCACATGCAGTAATACCTCTAAACTACCTTTCTTATGCCAATTAGGTCTTTCATACATTAGTTAAGGATGACTTATAGCGACAGCCAGACAATCACTGCCAACTAAGGAGTATTTGCTGGAAGGTACCTTGCAGGGCAGGACTTCAGTAGTATAATAATCCTCCTCCCCCTCAGGCCAAGAGAGTCCCACAGGGTCTCTGCACAGCAGGCCTATAGCTCACTAACTCACACAGGTTACGATGCAAAGTGGGACCTCCTTCCCCTCTGGTGAACAACTCACTATCTTCACTGCAGGAAGAGGGAGAGGGGCAAAAGAAGGAGGCAGCACTGAGATGCAGCTATCCAGGGTGACAGGAAGCCTCACCTTACCCAGGCAGCTGACTCGGTCACAATGGTGGGGGTGAGAAAACTCCCCTCCTACCACTCTTGATCTAGGTACTTTGTGCATTCTAGAAGGCAGGCTTAAATACTAGAAGGTTGTCCAGGCCTTCTACAGTTGGACTGGGAGAGGGAAGGCCACTATTTCTCCCCTACAGTCCCTTAACCGTGGAACAGCTGATCTGAAAGAGGGAAAGAGCTTTTCCCACAAAGTCTCAAATGTTCACCTCATTTGGTCCTCTGTCTGAAATATCAGATTAAAACTTAACCTAAAAAGAATACCCTTTTTAAAAAGGAAAACCATTTTTGGGAAGTTTGTAGGATTGTTATTCACACTTCAGCATGAATTAATCCAATTAAATTGCTTTCCTTTAAGACCTAGTTTAGGAGTTGATTAGTGAGGTAATGGCTGTTTCCATTGGAAAATAGGCCAATAAACTCTTTTTTTTTTTTAATTAATTAATTTATTTATTTTTTTTGCGGTATGCGGGCCTCTCACTGTTGTGGCCTCTCCCATTGCGGAGCACAAGCTCCGGACGCGCAGGCTCAGCGGCCATGGCTCACAGGTCCAGCTGCTCCGCGGCATGCGGGATCCTCCTGGACCAGGGCACGAACCCGTGTCCCCTGCATCGGCAGGCGGACTCTCATCCACTGCGCCACCAGGGAAGCCCCTACTTTTTTTTGAAGTATGGTTGATTTACAGTGTTTCACATATACAGCAAAGTGATTCAGATATATATATATATATATATCTTTTTCAGATTCTTTTCCATTAAAGGTTATTACAAGATATTGATTATAGTTCCCTGTGCTATACAGTACATCCTTGTTTACCTATTTTATACGTGTATATGCCAGCCCCAAATTTCCAATTTATCTCCCTCCCCCATCTCCCTTGGTAACCATAAGTTTGTTTTCTATGTCTGTGAGTCTATTTTTGTTTTGTAAATAAGTTCATTCATATAATTTTTTAAGTTTCCACATATAAATGATATCATATATTTGTCTTTCTCTGTCTGATTCACTTCACTTAATATGATAATCTCTAGGTTGATCCATGTTGCTACAGATGGCATTATTTCATTCTTTTTAATGGCTGAGTAATATTCCACTGTGTATATATATCACATCTTCTTTATCTATTCATCTGCTCATGGACACTTAGGTTGCTTCCAGGTCTTGGCTACTGTAAACAGTGCTGCTATGAACACTGAGGTGCATGTACCTTTCTGAGTTAAGAGTTTTCTCCGGATATATGCCCAGGAATGGGATTGCAGGATCATATGGTAACCCTATTTTTAGTTTTGAAAGGAATCTCCATACTTTTCCCCATAATGGCTATACCAATTTACACTCCCACCAACAGTGTAGGAGGGTTCCTTTTTCTCCATACCCTTTCCAGCATTTATTATTTGTAGACTTATTACTGATGGCCATTTTGACTGGCATATGTGAATGATGCCCCCTAAGGCTGCAATACTGGGATTTCAGTGCTTAAAAAAACAACAACAGCAACAAAAAACCCAAAATGGAATGTCTACCATTTACTAAAAATTTAGATGGGCAAATACCAAGAAAGAATTTACTTTATCAATTTGGCTATTAAGCACTGCCAAATAACAAGAGATCTGAAGGATAATCTTATTTCACAAAAAGTAAACTGAGGCCTAGAGAATGACTCTTAGGTGACACAGCTATTAAGTAGCAGAGAAAGTGGGGGTGGGGGGTATATAATACGGAAATATGAGAGGAAAATAAGTACAATAAAATATGCTGAAACTCTTACCACATGACACAGAGTTCTGTAGTTGCTGGTCAATTAAAAAGGTCAACTTAAATATAAAACCATTTATACATACCTTAAACATTTCATTTTAATACAAAGCACAAAAATATACATTCATTCACCAACCTTTTGATGTTGGACTAAAGCCTTTGTTTTAAGTTTGGATCCACTAATTTGAATTTCCCCTTCTTTCTGGGATAAATCATGCCCTTAATACACACTCTAATATTTCCAGTTTCAATTTCTTTAGCTTTGTTTTTCAAGCTTATTACATTTTCACATTTTATGTATGTGTATAAAATAAATACTAAAAACTCAAGAAAAATTTCATGAAACAATGCTCCTTCCTAGGTGTAATGCACTCTGATATGTTCTAATACATTTCTTCTCTTTTTTTAAATTGATTTAAACCTACTAAATTGATTTCATGACCCATGGACTGAAAAACTGCTTTAAAAGACACGTGAAGCAATCTGAGTACAGAATCTTTTTCCTTCTTACTTACTTTTTTTTTAAAGAATAATTTACCCCTGATATTTTACAGCTCCCTTGTTCTCATCTAATTCAGCAGTATTTTTTTTTACTTATTACCCTTTATCAATCTTTTCAAAGCATTCAAGTTTTCACAGAAACATCACTTCTCTTTCCCTTGATTTAAATAATTATTTAAATTGTGTGATTAAAATAAGTATAACCCAGCATGAAAAGGCTTGAGAGCACAAACATGTAAATGACTCCTGATACCCATACAACTTCAGCAGCAGCAGCAGATATGCACAGACATACTAAGGAGTAAGCATTCAGCATGCTGTAGGGGAATCATCAGTATGTTTCAAGCAAGAATTCTTAGAGCATCAGTTAATTGGATCAGTCATTTAAGAGGTGGTTTGTTAAGAAAGCTACCACACTAGAAAGCAGCTAGTATTAAGTGGCTCATGCTCTGGTGTCTTCCTTAACCTGTGCTATCTTATTTTTCTACAGCCATGCCATAGCTCATTTACTGCTCAGTCCAACACTCTGGCATCTTTTCAGTAAACATAGTAACATTACAAAATCCAATCCTGAATTGCTTAGCTGTAAAAGCTTAAATCTTGTGTAGCTCTACTAAAGTTTTACCATTACACTAAATTTTTCTGTCTAGTCTATCTTATCATCCTGTTTCTTTACTTCTATAACTGTCTTTTATTTGTTCTAATGTAAAGAGTTTTGCAAAGTCATTTATTTCATGTATGAACACATTCAACAAGTATTTTACTAAGTGCTGCCAGACACCAGGATAGGAATTGGGTCTACAACGCTGAGCCACAGAATGCTTACAATTCAATAGTAGACAGAAATATCAAGCAATCATCTAAATACAGAATTACAAAGTGTGAAAATTCCATGGAAGAAAAGATCAGGTGACAACATGGCTTCAACACAGGCCTATAATTTGTCTTGACATCCTTGGCTACTATTAGAGTTCTCTAACTTCAAGAAATGGAATGTGACTTTTTCTCTGATTCCATTTACTAAATCCATGAAAAACAAGCTTTGTTTTATTTAAAACCACATGCTGCTTTGTTTATTGTCATTCATCCTTTGAACTATTTTGCTTCACTTCTGATATTGGTAATTTGTGTCTTCTTTTTATCTCTCTCTTACTCCCAGGTTTCATAAATTTGTGTGAAAATACAGGTAACAAGTATCCCAAAGTTCTACATGAGATACAAAATCTAAAGATATACTCCTTCATTAAACTAATTAAAATGTTCTTAGACTAATCGGATGTTATTAATGTCTCTTACTATTAACAGTACAGTGGTAGTCATTCCATAAACATTTACTAACTCTCAAACTGTCTGAAATACCGTTCCCTCCCTATATCAACTAGTGAAAAGTCTATCTATGCTATAAAGACAGGCTCAAAAGTTATGACCACAGATCTTCATTCCCCTCACTGTCAAGTAACTATTTGTTTCCCTGAAATCCTATAGCAATGATAATATCCCCCTCTTTTGTTTTTAACTTTCTACTTTGAAATAGTTAAAAATTCATAGGAATTTATAGAGACAGGTCTCATGTACTCTTCATCCAGTTTCCCCCACTGGTTACATCTTATATAACTAACAGTACAGTACAACTAACAGTACAAATCCAGGAAACTGGTATAGAGCATACGTAAAGTTCTATGTTATTTTACTGTCACGTGTGTAGATTCATGTAACCACCACTGCAGTCAAAATACAGAACTATTTTTTCACAAAGAATTCCCTGCTGCTACCCCACTATAGGCATATCCACTCCTCTCCCTCTGGCTATTCCTAATCCTTGACAATCACTCATCTGCCATCCATTTTCATAATTTTGTCATTTTGGGATTATACAAATGGAATCATACAGTATATGACCATTTGAGGTTGGCATTTTTTACTCACCATAATGCCCTTAAGACCCATCCAAGTTATTCTGTGTATCAACAGTTTATTCCTTTTCATTGCTGAACAGAGTAGTGCATGGTATGGATGTACCATGGTTTGTCTAACCATTCACCAATTAAGGGACTTTTTGGTTGCTTCCAGTTTGGGGTCATTACAAATAAAGCTGCTATAAACATTCATACATGGCATGTACATAGGATCACAAGCTCCACCCTGGGAGAAAGTATTTGCAAAAGACGTATCTGACTCTCATATATAATATACAAAGCACATTCACGTACATATTTTTATGTGGACATAATTTTTTTTTCCTCTGGGATAAATGCACAGAAGTGAGATTGCTTGGTCATATGACAAGTATATAATTAGTTTTAAAGAAAATTCCAAATATTTTCCAGAATGGCTGTACCATTTGACATTCTCAAAACAATGTATGAGAAATCCAGTTTTTCTAAATCTACATCAGCATTTGGTAGTGTCATAACCTTTTATTTTAGCTGTTTTAATAGGTAAGCAGTGATATCTCATGGTGGTCTTAATCTGCATTTCCTCAATGGCTTATGGACCATCTTTTTATATGCTTATTTACCATTCATATATCCTCTTCAGTGACATGTCTATTCTTTCTTGAATTTATTTAGAATGCAAAAATCTCTCTTTTTTTTTTTTTTTTTTGGCTGCACCACGTGGCTTGTGGGATTTTAGTTCCCCGACCAGGAATTGCACCCAGGCCCTCGGCAGTGACAGCATGGAGTCCTAACCACTGGAACGCCAGGGAATTCCCCCCAAATCTCTATTTTCTAATGGATTGGTTTTTTTAGGGTTCAGTTTTGAGAGTTCTTCATACACTGTAGATAATAATCTTTTATCAGATATGTGCTTTGCAAATGTTTTTCCTCCTTGTGGAGCTTGACTCTTCATCCTTTTAGCAGAGTTTTGCACACAGAAAAACTTTTTAATTTTGATAAAGTCCAGTTTATCAATTTTTTTCTTTTATGGACTGTGCTCCTGGTGTCGTGATTAAGCACTTTTCACTAAGCCCTACATCCTGAAAATTTTCTACTGTTTTTATTCTAGGGTGAGGTTTAGGTTAAAGGTTCTTCCCCCACCCCTCCCCAAATCATTTGTCAAAAAGACTATTCTTCCTCCACTGAATTGCTGTTGTACTTTAGTCACAAATCTATTGGCTGTACTTGTGTGGCTATTTCTGGGTTTTCTATCTATTCCATTGATCAATGTGTCAATGCCTCTACGGATCAAACCCTGAGGTTTGATTCCTACAGCTATATAAAAAGTCTTGAAATTAAAGACTGCTTCTTCCCACTTTATTTTTCTTTTTCAAAGTTCTGTTAGCTATTCTAATTAGCCTACATTCCTGTATTAATTTGAGAATAATCTTATCTATTAAAATCTTAACAGAATTAACAGATAGATGCTACTATATATAAAACAGATAAGCAACAAGGACAATATCTTGTAATAAACTATAATGGAAAAGAATCTAAAAAAGAATACATATGTATGCTTTTCAGCATATATATATATATATATATATATATCTCACTTTGCTATACACTCAAAACTAACAACATTGTAAATCAGAATTTCAATCAAAAAAACAAAAATAAAAGAATCTTAGGGGCATTTTGAGAGGAACTGCATTAAACCTGTATATCAATTGGGGAAGAATTTATCTTTCCTATGTTGAATCTCCTAATCCATGAACACAGTACATCTCTTCATTTCCCTACATCTTCCTTGATTTCTCCCATCAGCATTTTGTAGTTTTCAGCATAAAAGTCCTGAACATGTTCTGCTGGATTTAAAATTAAGTATTTTGTTTTTTGTTTTTTGTTTTTGTTTTTTTTTTCTTTTTGCAGTATGCGGGCCTCTCACTGTTGTGGCCTCTCCCGTTGCGGAGCACAGGCTCCGGATGCGCAGGCCCAGCGGCCATGGCTCACGGGCCCAGCCGCTCCGCGGCATATGGGATCCTCCCAGACCGGGGCACGAACCCGTATCCCCTGCATCGGCAGGCGGACTCTTAACCACTGCGCCACCAGGGAGGCCCAGTATTTTGTTTTTTAGTCATTCTTTTAGGGTAAGGCTGCTAGAAACAAATTCTTTTTGTTTTCCTCTAAGAATGTCTTGATTTCTCCTTCATTCCTGAAGAATATTTTTCCCAGATATAGAATTTGAGGTTTTAAGCTCTTTCCGTACTTGAAAAATGTTACCCCTCTGTCTCCCAGCCTCCATGGTTTCTGATAAGAAATCCATTATCATTGGAATGTTTTTTCCCCATACGTAAGATGTTATTTCTCTCTCACTATTTTCAAGATTTTTCCTTTGTCTTTAAGTTTACCTAAGTTTTATGATGTGTCTTACAGATTTCTTCAGGTTTATCTTGTTTAGAATTTGCTCAGCTTCTTGGATGTGTAGGTTTATGTCTTCTGCCAAGTTTGGCAAGTTTTCATCCATTATTTCAAGCACTTCTTGGCCCTGCCTGCTTTCCTCTCTCCTTCTCTTACTCCTGTTGGAGTCTTTTTTTGGTCATAATCCTATAGGTACCTGAGGCTCTGTTCATTTATTTGTTCTATTTCTCCTTCTTGTTCAGATTGAGTAATTTCTACTGTTCTAGCTTACAGCTCACTCTGTCCCCTCCATTCTGCTGTAAGCCTACCCAGTGAGTTTTTTATTTCAGTTACTATGGTTTTCAATTCTAAAATTTCCATTTAGTTCTTTTTTTTTTTTTTTTTTTGGCAGTACGCGGGCCTCTCACTGTTGTGGCCTCTCCTGTTGCGGAGCACAGGCTCTGGACGCGCAGGCTCAGCGGCCATGGCTCACGGGCCCAGCCGCTCCACGGCATGTGGGATCTTCCGGGACCAGGGCACAAACCCATGTCCCCTGAATCGGCAGGCGGACTCTCAACCACTGCGCCACCAGGGAAGCCCTAGTTCTTTTTTTTTTTTTAATATAAATTTATTTATTTATTTTTTGGCTGTGTTGGGTCTTGATTGCTGTGCGCGGGCTTTCTCTGGTTGAGGCGAGCAGTGGCTACTCTTTCTTGTGGTGCATGGGCTTCTCATTGGGCAGCTTCTCTTGTTGTGGGGCACGGGCTCTAGGATGCGTGGGCTTCAGTAGTTGTGGCTCGCAGGCTCTAGAGTGCAGGCTCAGTAGTTGTGGTGCACGGGCTTAGCTGCTCCGTGGCATGTGGGATCTTCCCAGACCAGGGGTCAAACCTGTGTCCCCTGCATTGGCAGGCAGATCCTTAACCACTGCGCCACCAAGGAAGTCCCTCCGTTTAGTTCTTTATATTTTCTGTTTCTTTAATGAGGCTTTCTGCTTTTTCACTGAGACTTTATATTTTATTTTTTATTTCTTTCCTTTTACTGTTTTGGTGAAGAAATTACTAGTGGAAGTGCTTTAAAAAATTATGGGAATATGTGAAAAAGAAACAGAAACCAGCCTGAAATGTCTCCCATGGACAGACTTTTGGACAATTTGAACAAAGTAAATAAAAATAATAATGAATTATAACCATTACTCGTAGGAATTCATGAGTCCATGCTGATATAAATAAATAAACAGGGAGAAGAGAACGTTCTTCCTTACAGTAGAATGTCAAGAAAATTAACATTTGGAAACCATCATAGCAGTAAGTTCAGTCAAGAAACAACCGATACTAAATCTAGAGGGCAAAAATTTGATGACAAAAATTTACAGTTTGCCCACAAAATATATATTAATTACAAAGGGAAGAAGTGTTACTTGCAGTAAAGAAGCTTGGTAAACATCACCTTAATCGAGTGATCAAAGTTAATATCACTAGTCAGGGGATAAATCAAAATTGTGCAACCCCCCCCCCAAAAAAATGAGAACACAACTTCACTTCTGTGATATTCCTGCCACAGACACATAACCTGAGGAAGTATCACATAAGTCCCAATTCAAACACATTCCACAAAATGTATTCTTCCAAAGTGTCACAGTGCTGAAAATCAAGGAAAAGACTAAGATAGAAGAATACTAAAGAGACAACATGACAACTAAATGCAATGCATGATCCTGGATTGTATTCTTTTGCTATGAAGGGCATTTCTGAGACAACTAGAAAAATGTGGATATGGTCTATGGATTAGTTGATAGTAATGTATTATTGTAAATTTCTTGAGTTTATGTTTGTATCATGACAATGTAGAAGAATGTCCTTATTTGTAGGAATTATACACTGAAGTATTTGGAAGTGATGGACCATCAAGTCTGAGACCTACTCTCAAAAGGTTCAGGGAAAAAGTTACTTGTATTATTTTGCAACTTTTCTAAAAGTCTAAAATAATTTTAAAAGAAAAAGATTTAGCAAAGAAAAAAGGGAAAACGAAAAGAGATCAACAAACTACCATACACTGTTTTATTATCCTAGTGGAGTCTCGCTCTCCCCACTCCTCAGAAATCTCTGATCACAAGATGCGTATTAACACTGGCAACACTATAGTTCTTACAGAATTGTGAAATGCATAGATAACCTAGCATGAGAGTGCACCTGAAACAAATTAAACAGTATTCTGATGGACATCTCAAAATATGAAGGAGTCGACATTCTAAAGCTCTACATTGAATTAATGGAAGTTCAGTAAAATTTATACTCAGATCTAAGCACTGAGTATTGAACAACTTTCCACAGTTGGTGTCGTATCACTTATTATACAAAGAAAGAAAAAGAGCTCGAAATCCATTACAATCAGAAACTCTATTAAATATTTTAGAAACTCAGTTAATTTTAAATAAAATCTACCCAGGCATAAGAAGATATTAGAAAATGAATTTTAAATGTGGTGTCATAGATATATTGTCATGTTATTTTAAAACTACTATTTTAGTGGCACTACAATGTGTTATGTCTAAACTTCCTACTTAGGAGACCCTGAGCAAAGGACGTCACATCTGTCATGGGTTGAACTGTGTCTCGCCCAAGATGTTAAAGGCGAATACCCAGGATCTGTGAATGTGACCTTATTTGGAAATAGGATCTTTGGAGATGATCAAGTTAAGATGAGGTCATCAGGATGAGCCCCAGTCCAATACTATTGCTGTCCTTACAAAAAAGGAAAATTTGAACACAGAGACAGATACATACAGAGGGCAGACAAGAAGAGAGGCATGGTACAGATTCTCCTTCACAACCTTTAGAAGGAACCAACATTGCCAACACCTTAATCTTGAATTTTTAGCCTCCAGAACTATGAAACAATAAATTGCTGTTGTTTAAGCCACCTCGTTTGTGGCACTTTGTTACAGCATCCCTAGGAAACTTAACACAACATTTGAACCTTAATTTTCTCATTTGAAAAATGGGAATGATTATGCTGTCTCCCAAGACTGTTCTTAAAATTAAAATGAGAATATTAGTTATTTTGAAAATAATCAGGAATTAGAAAAATGATAACTGTATTATTCTAATATCTTGATAAATATTCAATAAATACTACTCAAGATTTTTCTCCTGTTATAACAAGAAATTTTAAGTGATGCTTTTGAATATTTCCATGTTTTTTAACTGAGTTTTAATCCATAGGCCAGAAAATTATCTTTACTGTACATGGTAAGAACAGTTGTATTAATGTTTGAATTAGCTGAACATGGCTGAAGTAGAATTTGGTTTCCTTTTTCTTCTTTTTTCTCATGTTTTAATCTTTAAATAACATTTCTTAAGAAGTATGAGTTTTCTCTTTTGAAAACTTTTTTAAAAACTTTTTTTTGAGATATGATTGACATACAAAAAGCCATACATATTTAATGTATACAACTTTAATGTATACAAACTAGATGTTTGGAGATAAATATACATCTGTGAGACCACAACTAAAGCCATAAACTTATTCATCACCATTAAAAGTTTCCTTTGCGTCCCCCGCCCCATTTTTTAATTAAAAATTTTTGTGTGTGGGGCAAGAGCACGTAACTAAGATCTACCCTCTTAGTAAATTTTAAAATATATAATACAGTACTGTTAACTATAGTCTTCTGAAAACTTAAAATCTAACTACCCGCCCCCCGCCCCAAGAAAAAAACCCCACTAATGCCCCTCTGGCCACATAAGCACTATACAGCAATCCCAGGCAGTTGTGATTCAGAGCACTGGAAACAATCAACAGCTCTGGGATGGCCAAAAGTGGAGGACAAAAGAATATGAAGGGTTTAACAAGTTGACCATCCAAACAAAAAGCAAGACATAGATTTGTGCATAATGCTTTCTTCTCTTTGCTCTACTTCCTGTACCGCTGTACTTTTCCATATATTAAAAATGAAAGCATGCATGTAGATGTGTATAGCATATGCCCAAAAGAGTAGGAATTCAATTAATGTTTGCTGCCCCAGCCCTACTTCACCTCTTTCCCTTCTACTCAGAGGATGATGAGTAGTTTCAAGTAATACTTAGGGTAGTTAATAACTTTGTAATCTCATCATAATGTCACTGTATCAATAAATTTCATACCACCTTCACAAGCTCCAGTTAGTTAGAAAGAATTTAACTTAAAAAAAAATAAAATTTGTCAATGTATCTCACCTTTTATAAAGCTCTAACACATGACCATCTAGAACAGAAAGGTACCAGAAAATCTACTTTATCTTAGTTCTCATTTTGAACAGTAGAGATTAAAATGCAAATAAATTACAATTCTTTGGTATAAGATCTCCACATTACCAGGAATAAAACAGTTATGTGACATGGGCTACTACAAAATGTACTTTTTTATACCTCACTGTCTACATTCTGTGCATCCCCACCCTCTTTTGGCCAGGCAGATGGTGGTGGTAATTTAATGAAAGATTCCTGGGGAAAGGTGAATTTCAAGGGATAAATCAGGTTTTAAGGTAAAGATTCTCCTGGTTTGGGCAAACTCAGGTACTCAAGGTATTTTACTAAAGAAGAGGAATTTTCTTTATACTTCCATCATTACATCTTCATTTAAGATAATCAGCTTTTGTTTATCCCAAAGCCAACCAGACACGTGAAATGTCTTAATTTCTGACTAATACTCTTTGCTGTAACATCAAATTTTTTTCATTAAGGGTGTCAACTAATTTTGAAAGGTCTGTTAAAAATATTTTAGGAAAATAATCATTGTTTGATGATCAACTATAATAAGTAAAAACATTGGAGAGACAAATGTTCAGTCTCATTAAATATACCTCTGGACTTGCTCAAAGTAGTTTAGTTTAAACATGTATTTATAATATACAAATATTATATACTTTTTGAGGGGGTATAAAACTTACACCTTGAAATTACATTATAAAATAGCTAATATGATTTCTATAGGTTTACATTATAAAATAGCTAATATGATTTCTATAGGTAAAATCATTACAGAGGAAGACACGGTTTTATGGTTTCTCTACACTACCTCAGTATGTCTCTAAAGTGCTCAGATTTTTGAATGGGTGAATTAAGAGAGGAAATAATTCCATAATTAGTATCAGTAAACAAGGGATAGGTTGGATTTACGATTAAATTTTAATTCCAGAAATAAACAGACTTCATAGTTTAGTAATAGGCTTTGACATCAGAGAAAACTGTGCTTAAACTCCAGTTCTAGAATTCTAAAATTCTAAACTATATTACCCTTCCTAAGCCTCAGTTTCCTCATCTGTAAAACAGGTACAACCATACTCCCAAGGGTTCTCCTCAGATTTGAACAAAATGTATCCAAAAGCTTCAATGGCCCCTAGTAGTTAATTAATGGTTGTTAATATCACTGTTAATAGATAAAATATTTTACATAGAATAAATAAAACCATTTCTTCTTTGCTGTTGCTACAGTAACATATTCAGTTACACAAAAGGAAAATCCATATGAAATGTCACTATGGTTTGTTTATTCCCTTAGGCATGTTAATTTATATTTAAGGTGCTTAAAAAAATGAGAATTTTTAAAAGGCATGAGACTAGGAGTTTAGATTCTGATTTCAGCTCTACACTGGCTAAGGAAGCACTGAACTTCCTTAAACAAGTTACTTCATCATTGGTAAAATGTAGGTTATAATATTTTGATTATAGATTAATTTTATAAAAATATTATTTACAAAGAACTTCTATTAAACTACCACATAGGGATTATTGCTAATGTTATATTATCACGATAAAGATGATACTTAACATTTACCCTAGTTGCATTAATTTCACAACTTTTTCAAAAGAAACCAGAGCCTAATCTAAGTATTAGGGCAATCCTAAACTATTTTCCATTGAGGGCTAGGGCACAGGCATTCTAAGCATAACTCAATTATATCAATAAATACCAAACAAATTTCAGAGTTAAAAATGAAATATATGTATTCAAGTCATTTTTATAGTCATTCCACAAAATTAAAGGCAATCATCATAAAACCTGGATTTATCAGAGGCCACTAAATTAATAGCTTTTATTAGCAGAAAATATTTACCAGGTATAGAAAGACTGCATTCTTTCTTTGAATTGATTCATTGAAAACTGAGAGTAGTTTGGTAATTAAAAAGTCAGGAAAGCTCTTCTTACTTTTCCAGTCTATGAATACAAAAAGAGAAAAAGGCAAGACTGAGTAAGTTGTATAAAATAACCTAACACTTTAAGTGGGAACAATTACAAACAGTGGAGAACGCTGGATTACCCATCAAGGTATGGTTAGCTGCCTAAGCATAAAGTGATTAGAGGCAGGCAGCTCTCTTGTGCCTACTTCCTCATCTACAAAATGGAGTTACTAGCACCTGCCCTTACTTCAGAAACGTGGAGGTAAATCAGAAAGTTCTTGGAACATGTATTACAAGGGGGTAGTCTTTCATGAAGCTAGATAAAAAAGCCTACTTAGTATCTTCTTTAAAGGGTATATTTCATTAACTTAACAAAAGACCCCAAAATCCAACACTAACCTCCCTCCAAATTTACAAGTATCTATTTCAACTGGCTATACCCACACACATAGATGATAGACATAAATGAATACAGGTTGCTATCACTGTATTCTGGGAAAAGGTGCAAGATTACATTTTGTCTTTGAAAAATGAGAAAGATCAATACTTGGCACACACAGGTGTGTAAATTTACCATCACTGGTTGACCATCACATTCTTTGCCATGAGGCCCCAGAACCCTAATAGTAGGTTCAAGCAGCCAGCCTTAACAGATGAAGAGGAGATGGTACATGCACTGACTCTTATTTGCCAACTACCTCTACTACATAGCTTTGTTTGAATTAGTACAACTAATCAGTAATTGGTATAAATTAGTATAAATGATCGAGTAGTATAACATTAATGAAAACCATCTAAGTTTTATATAACTGTACTCAGTACTCATGTTAACTAGATCATATAATTTTTTTTCTATACATTCTGTGATGTTCCTAACTACTTCATGAAACTTTGAACCAAGAGCTTAGTTAAGTTCAATGGTGCAAACAAAATCAAATATGTAAATAGTTGACACTATCTTCTTAAAAAGGAGTTATTTTTGTGAGAGAAGGGGCTTATAGTAGCTCATAATACTTGAAAATAGAGATCAACATGAAAATTCTGCCACCATTCTCCAACAGAGGTCAAAAATTTACTAAGACATTTTATTATGTTATACAACTGAAAAGAAAGTGAATTTTTTCTCTCGAAAAAAAAAATCTGATCTATATGTACTTTAACTTCTTTAAAAGAATTTTAAAATTGTTAAGTTGTAAGAGGATATACTTAAAACCAAAAGCAAAACAAAACAGAAACACATGGACAACTAAATACACAAAAACAAATATAAACTTCAGCACATCCACCAAACTCCTCCAGAGCAGGAACTATAATGAATAAGGAAAACCCACCTACCCTTCCTCCTTTAGACCAATGTGATGGTTACAAACTGACAAGCTCTTTCTGGCGTCCACTGGCACATCTACAGACCTCTTATTCTTTTGAAATTTCCCCAACTTAAATTGGATGCAAATAAGCCAGGTGTGGTCCCTACAAAAGTAATCCTGCTAGTCCCGACTGAGCTGCCATAGAAACATGCACAGCTGGCAATGGCAAAGAGGTTGTGTACTGGCCTCAGACTAGCTTAAAAAGTTTCAATACTCATTGAATGAAATAACAATTATGGTATCTTAGTAAAGAACAAATACAACAACAACAACAACAAAAATCCCTCTTTGCTTGAAACATTAAGCAAAATAATGGAAAGTATTTTCTTCTAGTCCAAAAGTGGCTTTCAGCCTGGCAGCAGCTATTAATATGTCTGTGAAAAGTTACAATTACCAATGGCAACCATTCTTTTACCAAAGAAATATATTTTATGAGAGTATTCCCTGTAGGTCATTTAATGTAATAACCAACATCCAGAGAGAAACAATATAAAGTCTAATCTCAACAGTAGTAAATACCGTGTATCTTTTCCTTAAATAAATTCAGTATGACTCTTCACTGGTTTTACTAAAAATAAATGTTTTTACAGCAGTGATTCTCAAAGGGCAGTACCTAGATCAGCATCATCAGGAAAATTATTGGAAATGTAAATTCTCGGTCCCCTACCCCAGACCTACGGAATCAGAAACTCTGGGCATGGGAGGTCTAGCAATCTGTGTTTTCACAAACCCTCTAGAAGATTCTGATACATGCTAAAGTTTGAGAACCACTGGTTTACAGTGCCAAATTTCAGAGGAGGCTGAAATATGAAATAGAAAATGCAATGCTTTATCTGACCCCTTGGAACTAAGTAACACATAGTAACAAATGTAAAGGAAAACTCACTGGCCTCCTGAATTAAGTCTCTCTGCTAGTATCTCACTGTCTAAAATATATGCAGAAATTAACAGTGGTACATCATGTCTGTCTTTCCTACACATGCCAAGCACAAAAGGAAAACCAGAAGTGTCTGTTCCTGATTACTCAAGGAGAGGAGGATCCTTGCATGTAAGACTCAATCCACTGCCATTCCCAGCCCATTACCAATCACAACCCGTTTCCAATCACTGAGGTCTTTAGACACGGGGCAGCAAACCTAACCATTTATTACTTCATAATAAAAGAGAGATACCTTTTTTTTCAGATATCAAACATGTATGTAGGGATGAGCCTGAAGTTTGATTCATAAATTTTAACCTTCCTCACTACAGTTGGCCCTCTATATCTGTGGGTTCTGCATCCACGGATTCAACCAACCAATGTAGATCGAAAATATTTAAAAAAAAAAAAAATTCAGAAAGCTCCAAAAAGCAAAACCTGGCAACTACTGACAGGGCATTTGTATTATATTTACAACTATTTATGCAGCATTTACATTGTATTAGGTATTATAATTAATCAAAAGATGATTTAAAGTACTATTATCAGAGGATGTGTGTAGGCTATATGCAAATACTATGTCATCTTATACAAGGGACTTGAGCACCCTTGGGTTTTGGTATCCACAAGGGTCCTGAAACCAATCCCCCCCAGTGCCAAGGGATGACTGTACTTGTAAAAAAAATTTTTAAGAAACATACATGGATGCAGTTCTTCCTTAGTATCTAAAATATTAGATAGTTCATGTACTACAAAATACTTTTTATTTTTCTATTAACTTCTGTATAACCATTTATAATTCCTTCCCTATTTCCTTTAAGACAATGGGCAGCACTTCAAAAAAAAAAAAAACCCAGCCCAGTTAGTGGCATTAAAGTGATCAGAGAGTTATATAATGGTGAAGAACCACTGGGTAAATCAAATATTCCATATGTCATTAGAATCAATGAATTCAAGCCAGTTGAATAGTTTTCTGAAGGTCATAATTTAAACTAAATTGTTAAATACCTTCAGTATTGTACCTGCAGAATGTACTTTAAAAATCATATTTTAAGTAAATTGAAGAGTTGTCACAATTCACAAAAAAAAAAAAACGCAGGAAATTCAAAGGAAAGTGTTTATTTACTTACTCCCAGGATTATTCTGTAATCTGTTTTGTGATAAGAAATATGATGAAACTTACTCAAAGGTCAGATTCTTGACTTTAGGAACAAGGCAGGAAGCAGAAATGAATATACATTTGACTTGTTTTCTCCTGCTTGTTATTTCCTTTTCTTAAATTAGAAAACACTTGAATTATAAGAACATTTTTACTCAAATATTCAAGGAACATTTTTACTTAAGGGATAAATTCAAATCTCAATTTCTAAGCTTAACGTATTTCCAGCAGTCTCTATTCTTTTGGAAAAAGAAATATAAAGAGAACAAATCCTAAGGTCATCACTATTGTCATATAATTTTTTAAAATTCTACATCAAAGCAGCAATACAGAATAAATTTAAGTAGGAAACTGATTCACAGGCTCCTCTTTCTCTTTGTTAAATATTGGTGTTCCTTCAGGCCCATCCTTGGTCCACTGCTCACTACACCAGTGACTGCCAAAGTATTGTCTTTGTGCCACTAGTGGGCCAGAACTGCTCCAATAATGCCAATTTCATTGACTTTGATGTTTGACTGTGGGCTACATACTAGTGGTGCATGCTGGTTGCCATTCCAACTCTCCCACGTGGATAAGGGCAATGATAATCGGCTCAAGGGAAAGACCTGAATGCTTAAGTCCCCCTAGTTAGTGACTCGTTCAGGAATGAACTGTATCCCAGAAGTTTACTCAATTCTGGCTGATGAAATCAAGGAAAGAGCTCATGAACTTTTATGGGGTAGTTACTCTCACTTTGAATACAGACAGTAGGCGGGGACTCTCCTTCCTTTGGACGCGAACAAGGAAGCATATTTTCCTGGCTGCTGCTGGAAGTTGTTTTGCAACCATAAGGGAAAGAACCTGAGGGCACAGCAACACAAAGAGCCCAGTTCTACCATCCTTGAAGCTTCTGATCTCTTAATCTTGTGAGCCAAGTCAAACCAAATATTTGGGAGTGCGTGTGTGCACATGTGTGTATACACACATACAATTTTCTAACGTGAATTTGAGAGAAAGCAAGTAGGACAGTGAAACAGGCATGCCAAATCTCAGGAGCTCCAAGCCAGCAGCATTTCTACAGGGTAGTCGGACTTCATTTTGCCTACTACGAAGGGACGAGAGCCCCTATAGTAATGTCACTCAGATAATCTTCTACTACCCCAGACCATTTGGGAGACAAAATGAGGCTATTAAAATTACCTATTCTAAGCTTGAATTTGCTATTAAACAGATTTTATTTTCACTTTAGAAAAATTCCCCAACAATAAGCTAACATGCTATAGAAGAATGTTATGCTTAGTGTGAAAGAGGGAAGCACCTAGCACCTCCTCCCACCCTGAAAAAATATCAATAAAACCTTAAAAAAAAAAAAAGTATTGTATTGTAGACCACCCCTAACAATCTGCTTATACTTAGAGAGACCATCATCTTCCAGAGAACTCACCATTCTGGCTGAGCCCCTTCTTACAAATATACCATTCCTTTGTACTACGATAATCTCAATACTTAGAGAAAAATTAGACAGGAAGATGCAGAGTACAGGCCATTAAAGAAAAGAAAAGTGGCACAACTGATCATAACATAATCAGCTTGTGCATACTACCAGTGGACATTTTCCAAAGTTTTCCCTTATCATTGAACAAGAATAGTTTAAGCACCATTGTCCTCTATCACTAGACTTAGAATAAAATCTAACATAAAAGGTAACCTTTATCTCTCCTGGTTCTTACAAACAGCAAAGGACAAAAATCTTAGAGTTTTAGAGCAGAGAGAAATGTTAACAACCATCGATCCAATCCCTTCATGGTACAAACTAACAAATTGTGTGCAAGTTTGCATGATTTACTTTGGAACACCCTGTGAGTGATGGCACAGCTGAAATTCAGATCCATTTTCTGACTTTTAGTCCATATAAGTGCTCTTCACATTGACCACCTCCCTTTGAGAGATGCAAAAATATTTTCCAACAATTTTATAAAGTCACTTTTTAAAAAGTGATCAATGTCATGTCAATCTTCTTAAGTATACGGACTACTGATCATTACTCTCTAACGGTCACTTTATAATAAGTGTTTATATATTAATTCATTCACTCAACAAATCACCTTAAGGAATTATTATGTACAGGGCTCTGTACTCTGCTCCACAGGGCCAGAAAGATCAATCAGACGTGAAAAGCTATCAGACTGAAAGCAATCAGACTGAAAAGCTGGAACAAGACATTAGAAATCTATAATTTAAGTAAAAGCTGAGACATGTTTTTACTTTTTGTTAAAAGGGAACAAACATATGCATATTTTAATACAAAAGAGAAAAGTGTAGTTTTCATGAAATTTTAAGGATTCCTTACTTATGCTGAAAACCTATAAGTAACTAGATATTTACGGAATAAAGTTTATTTTTTTAAAAAGCAGATTAAATACTTAAATTCTGTCACATAATTTGGGGTTTGGGATATTGCCTTTCAAGTTTCATATCTAAGACACTATGATCCTTTGCCATTATCTCTTGTCTCCTATGTAAAAACCTAGATTTATAATTCAACTTAGTTCCACTGGCTGAATACAGAATAGGGTAAAAATCAAGGTAATTTACAACAACCGAGTCAGTAAAAGATAGGAATTTAAGTTATGACAATCTGGTGTGATTTTTACACCATCATAAAATTAAAATTAATTACCACAAAACGTTAGGCCATGTTAGGCCACCAACATAAATACACCAGGAATTCCCTGGTGGTCGAATGATTAGGACTCCTCGCTTTCACTGCCGAGGGCGCAGGTTCGATCCCTAGTAGGGGAACTAAGATCCTACAAGGCGGCGTGGCCAAAAAAAAGGAAAGAAAGAAAGAAAATGCATAAAATGCATACACCACCACAGGGATGTACACCAAGCTCATGGGCCTTATAGCCGTTGCAATTTCTGTTCCTTCAGTCTAGGATGCTTTTGCCCAGGTGGCTTCTTTTTATTTGTTATTCCAGTCTCTGACTGAAAGTCATCTCCTCAGTGAAGGCTTCCACCATGCAATCTAAAGAACATCCCCCCACCCCCACTGCCCTGTCACTATCACGTCACCCCATTTTATTCTATGTTCTCATAATTTTAAAACTTATTTACTCACTCCACTAAACGGCAAGCTTCCTGGGCACAGGCATCTTTTTAGTCAGTCTTATTCACAGTGGCAACCTTAGTGCATGACAGAACATGAGAGGTGTTCAAAAGTATCTGTTGAATGAATGGTGCCTAGAAAGTCAGTAAGAATTAGATCAGGGATATCAGCTTAAATCCACAAATTTCCAAAAAAGACAGGACTATGTGCTCAGAAAACTCATCTACTGATCTTTAATAAGAGCAGCCCTCCTAACAAAACCCTACTATAAGTATACTCCTGATAGCAAATCTGAAATTCAAAAGTTAAAAAAAAAATTCTGTCTAGCAAATACTTTTTAAAAGTCAGGGCCATAGGGGAAAAAGACTAGCTTCTGGTTTGTGTTCTTGGCCATTTAAAAAGCAACACGGGGCTTCCCTGGTGGCGCAGAGGTTGAGGGTCCGCCTGCCGATGCAGGGGACGCGGGTTCGTGCCCCGGTCTGGGAGGATCCCACATGCCGCGGAGCGGCTGGGCCCGTGAGCCATGGCTGCTGGGCCTGCATGTCCGGAGCCTGTGCTCCGCAACGGGAGAGGCCACAGCAGTGAGAAGCCCACGTAATGCAAAAAAATAAAAAATAAATAAAATAAATAAAAAATAAAAAGCAACACGTTTTATTTTATGTATTATGTTTCCCCTAGATTAGCAGGGGTTCTCAGAAACAATAAATTTAGAACTGTCTTCTAATTAATGGACGTGAAATCTGGGAACATTCTGAGTAGAAATTCCAGATTCAAACTATAAATCAAGACTGACATTCAGGATCTTAGTAAACAGGGGTAAGCCTAGTTAATTCCTAAATTAAAATTTGCTCAGCAGCCTATAAATAGACACAAATCTTGCAAGAAACTCAGCCATTCCAAATCACATCTTGGAGACAGACTGTGCCTTTTAACTTTGCAAAATAAGACTAATCATGTTGGGAGTCCTGTTGAGATTCCAGCTTCTCTTTGAAAAATTCTGAATAAGAAGTCAGTGCTTCTATTTGCTATGGCTGAACAAGAAAGCACACTATTACAGGAAAACGGATGAATCATTTATCTGTTAGTCAAGCATTTACTATGCACCAAGGTGTTAAAAGAGGTGTGTAGTTTACTTAGATTTACCCATGTTACTGATTTCTTTGCTCACCATTCCCTCTTGCATCTCAGTCTTTCCTTCTGAGTTCAATGTCCCTCCTTCTTAAGTACATCCTTTAAAAGTCCCTTTAGTGAAGGTATGATAGTAGCCAATTCAGTTTTTATTTGTCCAAAAAAAGTTATTTCATCTTCATTCTTGAATAAAAGTTTAGCTGGGTAAAAATTTTAAGGTTGGTAGTCATTTTCCCTCAGCATTTTACAATTTCATTGTCTTCAGGCTTCCATTTGTTGCTATTGAGTACTGTGAAAATGTGGCACTTTTATGGGCAATTATCTATTCTTCCTGTCCTCTATTAAGATATTCTCTTTAAAGCTGATTTTCTGCAGTTTCACTATAATATATCTAGGTATAGAATTTTTATCTACCCTGCCTGGGCTTTTATCCTGCTGCCTAAAACTGAGAATTCATGCCTTTCATCAGTTCTAAAAAATTCTTAGCCAGTGTGTATTTGAATTGGTAACAGCTGAGAACCATCTCTACTATCTCTGGAACTACTGCTACAATTAGATTCAGTTTAAACTTGCTCATTCTATTCTCCGTACCTCTTCTCTTTCATATCTTTCATCTATAACTATTGCTATTCATCTGCTTATTTTCCTGACATCTGTCATTAACTCACTCTTCAAAAAGTATATCTAATCTACTCTTTAACTTGTTCACTGAGTTTCTAAATTTCAATAACTATTTTTTTCCTTTCTAGAGATTATCTCTTTGCCAAATCTACTTAGTCATTTTCACAGTTTGTTTCTTGCTCATGTTTTCAATCCCCTTTTATTACTAAAACATTTAAAAATTAAATAGTAAAACTGATTGATTCCAATAATCTAAAGTCTGTGGGAGGCAGCAGGGAGTCTATTTCTATTGTTGGTTGTTTTGCTGTAAGTCTGATGTTGGCTTGTTCCTTCCTAGGTTCTCTAATTCTGGGTTATAGACTTGTATTTAGAAAACTAATCTGGGGGAGTCTGAGAAGCATAGGTTGAAAGTACATTCCTTCAGAAAGGCCATACATTTATTTGCCTCTGCCCAACCTGAGGCACTTCTAGCCTGGGTTCACTCTTATTTCTTGGCTTTGGGTTTCCCAGACCACACAGATAGTATAAATTTTAACTTCAAATCTGTATTAAAAAAGAGCTAAGGTTACAAATTCTCAGGGAAGACTTGTACACAGATGTAAGGTTAAGAGACAAGCCTTCATCACAGCACTCTGATGGTAGATGGATTTTTTTCCTGGCCTACCCTTTAGCTAAGGGTGTAGGTCTTTAAGAATTCCAAGCTTTATGCAGGGATCTCAGCTCCATTTCCCCACCCTGAAAAGTCTAGTCTTCTGTCTAGAACAGACATTAAAACACAAGGCTCTGGAGGGTGGTTTGGACAAAGGTCCTTAGGGCAGCCCCAGTGTTAATTTTTGGTGACCATACATTTTCCTCTTCATGGACCTCGTGGAAATCCCTCGTATCCTTGAGCTTGCATGAAAAACATGTAAAGGGATGTTACAGGCATTTGTAGGAGTCTTGTAGAATTTCTCTGAATACTCCATTACAGTGCCAGAGGTCTCTGAGAATAAGGTGTAAAATAAACAATTTCAATCTTCAAAAGCAAGCTCTAAGTGTTGTTTGCTCCTCTGTGTTGCCGTAGCACAGTGTATCCTCTATCACAGCTCTTCCTTTACTCCACTCTTGTCACTGTGGTTTAAGGTCTCCTCCCCTGCCCTGATTTTAAGACATTTCTAGTGCTCAGTAATCCAAGGTAATGTGTCAAAAATGACGTTACCTCAGTGATTCCTGCATTGGCTACAACAAGAAAATAAGAATCAGCAGACTGTTTCTTTAGCTATACTATAACTTTGGTGATAAGAGTCAAGCATAGTGACGTAGTTTACAAGATGCTCTCTAAATTTTTTAAGAATGGAGATCTAACAAAGAAAGGTTTTGAAAAATGCTCTTAACAGGACAGCAGGAATGAATGGACAATTATCAGCTGATTCTGGGCCATGTGTCACAGCAATCTATATGGTGGTAGCTTAAACTCAGAGATAGAAGCTACAGGGACATATTCTATACATTTTTTAGAGGTAAAACTGACAGGTGTCTGATTTGATGTGAGGGATGAGAAAGGGATTGACTCAGGCTACAGAAAATGAACTAGAACAAAGAGATGAAAGTTACAACAAGGGGACATATTTCAAATTAATATTAAGGGAGAACTATTTAAAAATTAGCATATTTACTAAAAAAGAAATGGAATGATTCTGATTATACCACTCACAGTTAAAACTTTTTCATTGTATTTCATTTGATGGGCACCAGGAAGTCAACTGCAGCAATGCATCCAGAACTTCTACTATCTGGCCATAACCTTCTCTTCCAACCTGACCTTTCACTATCCCTTTACCTTCCCTAAACTTCAATTAAATGGAGTTACTCACGCTCACAATTTTCTGTGACTGTCCTGTATTTTCTCTCCTTTGTTCCACTTGTTCCTGCGGTCAGAAACCCCTCTAAGTATTCAGATTCTACCCATCCTTCAAGATCTAGTTCCAATGCGAGTTCTTCAATGAAGCCTGCCATAAACAGACTTCTTGAAAAGAGTTTCTGTGCCTTATTCAACTCTGGAGCTTTCTGAAAATCTACCACAGTGCCTTTTCTGAAGGCACTGAGAAATGAACACTTGATGGGGATGCTAGAGAAAAAAGTAAATTCCTTGAAGGGAGGCTGCTTGAACTCTGATTTCCCCTCTAATTTTTAAGATTTTGTGATTCTATAACACCTCTATTCAAAGAGTCTTAAGATGTACCTAAAGAACTATTTGCTTTTAATATGTTAAATATTTATTGAACAGTCTTCTTGTACCAGATACTGTGTTAGGTAGGCTTCAATGAGGTCCCATTTAATCCTAACAAAATTCTCTGAAGCAGTTATTCTTTTTAACTTAAAAAAATTTTTTTAAGCAGTTTTTTTTCTTTGTTTGTTTGTTTAATTTTGGCTGCGTTGGGTCTTCGTTAAGCGAGGGCTACTCTTCATTGCAGTGCGCAGGCTTCTCATTGTGGTGGCTTCTCTTCTTGTGGAGCAGGGGCTCTAGGTGCGCGGGCTTCAGTAGTTGTGGCACACGGGCTCTAGAGTGCAGGCTCAGTAGTTGTGGTGCACGGGCTTAGCTGCTCCGTGGCATGTGGGATCCTCCTGGACCAGGGCTTGAACCCGTGTCCCCTGCATTGGCAGGCGGATTCTTAACCACTGCGCCACCAGGAAAGTCCCCTATTCTTTATTTTACAGATAAGAAAAAGCAGATTCAGGCAGATTGTCCTAATACAGATGCTATAAGAGTGGCAAAATAAAGGTACAAACTTTAACTTTAAGCCTACTGCCCTTAAACCAATATCACAGCTGCCAACCAATTTAGAATTTAACTTCCACATTTAAATAAAGAAAAATACATTGAAAATATCACAGACATGAATGAATCCAGCAGAGACAACAAATAAAACAAGTTATTCTTTGATACTAGCAACAACAAAAAAATTTTTCAGCAAAGCAAAACAGCTCACCTACTCAGCAGGTTCAATTCAATTCGACAAGCATTTATTTATTGTGAAAATTCTGAAAGAAATAGGCTAAGAATAACATTAAAGTAGAGAGTCTATCATTGTATGTATTAGAGTTCACGGTGGCATGGAAGAAGATTCTATAGCTTAACACTAAAGATGAAACATCAAGTTATGCCCCATTTTTTATTAAAAAGCCTCTTTTAAGAGAGAAATATAACCTAATATTTCATAAGCTCCTCTTCACAAGCAGTGTTCTATAGGAGGAGGGTCTCCCACTTTTGCCTCCAGATCAGACTATGGAGAGGTAAGGATCACCTACATTGAAATGTATAAAATCTTAGTTTCACCAAAAAGTTTTTTTTTTTTAAGTTTCTTGGACTATTTACAGTGGGAATGGCAAAGTAAGTATAGTATGGTATTTTCAAATAACTGAAAAATAAACAAGAAATGGATTTTAAGTCCTGATCATTATCATTCTGTCAAATAACAACAGAAAGCCAGAGATGCAACGTGGTCTAACAGAAAGCAAACACTGTGGAAGCCAGAGCACTGGGCTTCTACCTCTCACTTTTCACAAATTTACGCAAGCAAAATACGAAGCTAGTTAGTTAAACTCAAAAGTTATTATATACTATTTGTTAACTAGCATGGATGCCAAGGATGTTTCCTCATGGAAAACAGAAGACTACTTGAAACTTTTCATCCTAACAAACTACAGAAGCTAGCAAATTCTTGTCTTCTACCACATGTTGATACCTGGGCATTTAAACGGCATTCTTGTGTCCAACTTTTCAAACACATTAGAAAGGTGAAAGACCTTAAAATGTCCCTTCCACACAAACAACAGTCTAGCCCCGGATTGCCAAATGAGGAAAAGCAACTATTCTGGACTCTCCACTTTCACATTTTCACAATACTGCTGCCATTTCTTCTTACAAATAATCACCAATACCCACAATTCTGATCTTCGTACCTTACTCATTTATCTATCTATCCAATCATCCGTTCATCCTAACAAACACCGAATGCCAGCCATCCTGTGTATCTCCGACATCTAGCTGAGGGATCAGCAAATGTTTTCTGTGAAGTAAATATTAGAGGTAGTAAATATTTTAGGCTCTGTGGGCCCATGATTTCCAGCACAAATTCTTCTTTTTCCTTCTGTTTTTTTTTTTTTTTTTTTTTTTCTTTTTCTTTTTGCGGTATGCGGGCCTCTCACTGTTGTGGCCTCTCCCGTTGCGGAGCACAGGCTCCGGATGCGCAGGCCCAGCGGCCATGGCTCACGGGCCCAGCCGCTCCGCGGCATATGGGATCCTCCCAGACCGGGGCACGAACCCGTATCCCCTGCATCGGCAGGCGGACTCTTAACCACTGCGCCACCAGGGAGGCCCCCTTCTGTTTTTTTAAACAACGCTTTAAGAAGATAAAAACTATTCATATAGCTCAGAGGTCTCACAAAAACAGGGCGGTTTAGACTTGGCCAAATATTTATGATTCAGTGGATGCCCAATAAATATTTCTGAATAAAATTTAAGTTGAATAAGATTTAGTTCCTTTCCTCAAAAAGCTCACGATGCAATGGAAGAGGGAACAAGTAAAGTAGTGATTCGGTACCAGATAACATGTGCTATGAATGAGGTACACATAAGATAATAACAGGTTACTGCTCAACACATGTTAACATGTACCAAGCACTATTCTAAGTATCTGACATATACTAACTAATCTACTTTCATAGGAACAAGCCTATAAGGTAAGTTCTCCTATTACTCCCATTTTACGTATGAGAAAACTGAGTGATACAGAGATACTTAGTAACCTGCCCAAGGAGACCTAACCAGCAAAGAGTGGAGCTGAAGTTTTAACCTGTCTAGTCTGTTTCTGGAGCAAGCCCTGCATTTAAACTCTTAGCTAAGATGCTAAAGGGGCTGAGAAGAGCTATAACATCTAAATCAGACAAGAAATTCAGAGGACAGTTCGCTGAGACGCAGAAACAAGTGAAACAAAGAGTACTGGGATGGAAAAGTATAGAAAAAGTAAAACAAGGGAAGGGAAAGAGGTGTGATACGTATTCACAAGTCCAGGAAGCAGCAAATGGTATATGTGAGGCGGTGAGGAAGTGTTGGGAGGTGAGGTTAGAGAGGTGAGCAAGGACAATGTCATCAAGTCCTTCATATTTAAGTTTCGACTTACCTTAAAATACTTAAAAGTTTAAGTTTTGACCTTAAACCTTTAAGGGTTTTAAGCAAGAGTAACATAATTGTTTTTTAAACTTTTTTTGGTAGTTTACTTGGTAGCTGTATGACTATAAGTTAACAGGGCCTAAGTCTGAAAACAACCATCACGTGAACCCAAGGCAAGAGTGGGGGCTAGAACTAAGGCAGTAGTCCGAGAACGGAGAAGAAGCAAGAATGAACAGCATTAAGGAGGCAGCCTTGCTACCAATTTAAATGCTCAGTTGGGTGAGGGAGATGAGTAGAATGACTGCCAGCTTTGGCTCGGGTGACTGAGTAGGTGGTGGTGCTGAGGAGGAGGAAAACATGAGTACAAGAAGGGAAAATGTGGGAGTGAAGGGGGAAGAGAATGAGTTTGGATATGTTTAATTTGATGTGCCTATGGGTTCTCAGAGGTTCAGCAAGTAGCTGAATTTATAGATCTGAAATGAAGAGGAAAGGTCCCTATCTTCTTCCTTTTTTTAAAAAAAAAGATTTATTTTATTATTTATTTAATTTATTTTTGGCTGTGTTGGGTCTTAGTTGCGGCACACGGGGTCTTCTTTGAGGCGTGTGGGCTCTTCTGTTGCGGCGCACGGGTTCCTCTCTAGTTGTGGCGTGCGGGTTTTCTCTCTCTAGTTGTGGCGCACAGGCTCCAGAGCATGTGGGTTCTGTAGTTTGCGGCACACGGGCTCCCTCGTTGAGGTGCACGAGCTCAGTAGTTGTGGTGCACAGGCTTAGTTGCCCCGCCGCACGTGGCATCCTAGTTCCCTGACCAGGGATCAAAGTTGCATCCCCTGCGTGGGAAAGTGGATTCTTAACCACTACCACCAGGGAAGTCCCCCCTAACTTCTTCCTGATCAAACTATTCCTCAACATACTGCCTCACTCCAGAATGATTCCACACACCAGGCAATCCTCCATGTCAGTTATAAACTGTCACCTCTATCCCTCATTCTAACCATATCACAATTCTATAAAGCTCCATAGTGATGTCAAAAACTGTCTGTCCTACAGACAAATGCTAAGGATCTCTAGATCTTCAAGCTTCAACTTTTCTTTATTCAACCAGCAAACTAAATCTTCCCTATTCGCTGCTTTGTTAACTTATCACCTTGCCTGGTGTACAAAAGAGCACCCACAGGGACAGGAGTACAACAAAAAAAAAGACACCTAGAAAAGAAGATTCTTGATAATAGTTTTCATTGCAATTTCTAATCTAAGCAAATGTGCATTACACTTTGTTCCCTCCAGGATAGGGGAGGGAAGACATACAGTGTGGAGGTTACGGCAAGGATTGCATCATTTTAGGTCCCTGGTGGCATGGTGAAAGGTTAACGTTGCACAAGCAGTGCGGTCAGTTTAAGGAGATGTTCGTATGCATCATGGTGAGCTAGTTAACTTGTGCTAAACTTGTATTCATATTTGTTTCCTGTGGGGTGGGGTGGAGATATTATAATCGCAGGCTTCTATTACCCAGTGGCCTTTATTACACCTTGTACTAGACCATTGTTTCTTAACCTCAGCACTACTGACATTTTGGGTTGGGTAATTCTTTGTTGTGGAGACTGTCCTGCACAGTAAAGGATGTTAGAGGCCGTGTCCCAGGCCTCTAACAAGATGCCAGTAGCACCCTTCTCCCAGACATGGTCAAATATCTCCTGAGAGGCAAAATCGCCCTCATTTCAGAACACCGCTTTAGACCCAAATAGATTTACTTAACACCCTTTATTTGTGTGCTTCCCTCTCCAGTTCTGAACTCTCCTCTGGAACTAATCCTGATTCCTGGAATGCTCTTCCACATTCAGCAGGCCAATCTTTTGTTATTCAAACAACTCTTAAAACCCCCTTTTTATAAGCCTCAAGCACCACAATTATGTCCCAGAATTCTAAAAAGCATGAATATTTACATGCTACTAGAAGGCATTCTCCACTGGATCTGATCTTCAGTTTGCCAGGAATTTGTCTAACAACATGCTGGTTAATTGCAGAGGTGCTTTAATATTTTTCATTTGTCCAATATCTAGTTCTCTAAGTCTTTACAAAGCTCTAGTATTCTTCAACTTAATAGCCACCATTTATTGAGCCCTTACTGTGGCTCAGTAACTGTTCTAAGCACTTTGCTACATTATCCTCAAAACAGCCCAGGACTCAGACATAGGCAGTCTGGCTCTACAACCCCATCATCAACCCCTAGGCGACCCTGCCTCCCAAATGTTCATCAAGAACTCTGCATCTACTCTACCTATTCAAGATTTTATGACCTCAGATCATACACAATCTCAAAGTTTCGGTTTTTTATTCCATGTTCTTTTGTTTTTCCTATTAGAGTGTTAAGAAAAACAAACTAGAGGGATGTACAGTTTGCACTGACCAGTAGTATCCTGTCTGACAGAAGCATCAAAGAGCATTCTGTGAGGCCAGAACATGGCCTAGAATATAATGGTTCTTCAGTAACTACCTGGTTGAATGGATGCCTAAAACATCCTAAATTTGTATAATAATCCAGATTGAAGTGCTTTGATTATTTTGTCTTTTTGATCTTTAATTATGCCTCTCTGGAACTTCTTTCCTGAAGCACTGAGTCCAAATCTACATACAATATATGGAGATATTTTGGCACTATATATATATATATATATATATATATATATATATATATATATATATATATATATATATATATATTTGTGTGTGTGTGTGTGTGTGTGTGTGTGTGTGTGTGTGTGTGGTATGCAGGCCTCTCACTGTTGTGGCCTCTCCCATTGCGGAGCACAGGCTCCGGACGCACAGGCTCAGCGGCCATGGCTCACGGGCCTAGCCGCTCCGCGGCATGTGGGATCTTCCCGGACCGGGGCACGAACCCGTGTCCCCTGCATCGGCAGGCGGACTCTCAACCGCTGCGCCACCAGGGAAGCCCCACAATATATTTTCTATGTTTCTAACAACCTTCTCTTAAAATTCAGAAATAGTCTTTCGGCTGCAGTACATCAATCTGCTATCTCCAAATAATAAACAACAATAATTTAAAATTTTTCTCTCCTAGTAATAGCTTGAAAACCACCATCCTACAAGTGTAAACTGGAATATTTTCCCACACACACATATCAATACATTATTTTAAACTTGTACACTATAGCTCTTTTGCCATTTTTCCTTATTTAGACAATCGCGGTCTTAGGCATTTTGCTACTGGAACAACACTCCCAAATACTTTACGTACATTTTGAGTAAGACCAGTCTATAAATGGATCTCTAGAGAACTTATATTTCTTCATCTAAACCAGACCCAAATGAAGACTGAACACTCCACCCTCCTCCTCTGAGGATGTAATCTTAAAGCATTTAGGATGGTGGGATGGGGGTGGGGACACTATTTATATGAATACGTTTGATAACATGATTTGCATTAGTGTTACCTGGCACTTTAAAAGCACTTAATAGACGGCAGTCCCAAGTGCTCCTACTTTATTGCTATAACACTTAGCATAGTAGCAAGTGCATATGGACACTTAATAAATGCCTCTGGCATGAGGATTGCTTGAAATCTAAGAAGCTGATAATTTAGCACAATTAATTTCTGGAAAGGGGTTAGAAGGAAGGACGATCTTCCTTTTTATGCTTAGCTAGGACTGGGAAAAATAAAAGCCTAAGACTGGAAAGAATAGGCAATGGAAAGTATTTCAATGAAAAGGGAAGGGAGGTCAAAACATTCACAAAAGCCTAAATTAATTTCAAAGAAAAGCAAAATTGTTAACCCACCTTGACCCTCACCTTTAAAAAACAGTAAGGGTCATGTAAAAACCTAATGTCGGGCTTCCCTGGTGGTGCAGTGGTTGAGAATCTGCCTGCTAATGCAAGGGGACACGGGTTCGAGCCCGGTCTGGGAGGATCCCACATGCCGCGGAGCAACTAGGCCCGTGAGCCACAACTACTGAGCCTGCGCGTCTGGAGCCTGTGCTCCGCAACAAGAGAGGCCCGCGCACTGCGATGAAGAGTGGTCCCCGCTTGCCACAACTAGAGAAAGCCCTCACACAGAAACGAAGACCCAACACAGCAAAAATAAATAAATTAATTAATAAACTCCTACCCCCAACATCTTCTTAAAAAAAAAAAAAAAACCACCTAATGTCAACTATCTTTTTAAAGGTTACTGTTATAGTACTGTCCATAACTTTAGGTAATTTGGGCTGACACTGGCACAAAAACAACTGACAGTAGAAACTGTTTTGTTGAGAGCCTAACAACATGTTTGCTAAATGGGAAGTGTTCAGTTATTTTTCCACATTCTCTGAATGAAGAGACTAGTTATAAAAACTTAAAAACAGCCCCAAGTAACAGAATAAAGTCACTTAAAAAAAATCAAGCTCAAACGCCAATCATCTTTGCTACCTATAGCGTCCACTTTTTTTTCATAAGACCAACAAAGTTTTATTTTTTCTTAGATTATAAACTTTTATACTATATTTTAAAATACAAATCATTTTATCAAGTCAGAATTCTTAGCCTGTTTCCAAACATAGAGTTTCCACTAATCACTACCTTTTCCTCACTCTAGACAAGTAAACCTGCTTGCTAAGTCTTCCACTTAATCCCATTCATCATCCAACTCCCATCAACATCTGTTTCCTTAGGAACATTTATGCTGTAGTTACCTCTACCAAGAACTGCATTTCTCCCCTACTCTAAATCATATCTCTTCTCATCTTTTAAGTATTCCTCAAGCTCTTATAACTAAATAATCCAATATTTCTATATTTATCCGGTTTGCAAGGGTAGGTCACAAGTTACTCCCTTAACTCTGTTATATATTCTATCACGGTGGGAAGGACATCTCTAAGGAAAAAAAAATGGTTCAGCATAAACCTACATTTGAAAACTACAACAGCTCTTGGTCTGCATCCTAGGGCAGAGATTAATTGTGTTAGATTTGTACAACAAAGGACTGAATTTCTTTTTTAAAATCATATTTGCCAAGTCTCATCCATGAATGACATTTGTTACATACCACAACCCTCCACCAAATATCTGGGAAGTATTCTGCTGTTGTTGTCAGGAAGAAACAGAAGAACTTAGGGACACAAATCTTGTTCCAATGGCATTTGAATATCCTTAACATGCATAATTATGTAAAAATTAAAGAGTTTATCTAACTAATCACAGTCAAGTGAAAAAATATCTTTCAAGTGAACACTTCATTTATAAAGTGCTTTGTTTAAAGTAAGACTCAAAGACACAAATATGTACCCATGTGAAACAGAGGTCTTGAAAACCAAATCTAGGTTTAAAATTATTTTAAATTCCATTATCACAGAAAGATAAATGAAGGTGGCGGGAGTAGCCAATTAAAGTCTACAAAGTGTCTGGAATATATGCCCTCCAATGTTTGCTGAATTAAAGCAAAATCCCTAAGTCAGCATGTCTCCTTTTGGGAAACATGTCGGGGACAGGTACAAATGGAGTTCCCAGACAACCTGAAGAGACTCAATTCCAGCTTAGAAAATGGCTGATTTTTATCTTTAGTTTCTATACGGTGTTGAAGGATAAACATAATATTATCCTCATCTTTGAGTCTTAAACAGATTACGTAGTGTCCTAAGATTTCTTGAAAGTAATATTTATGGACCAGTGATGTATATACCTTGAGTCTATAGGAAAGACAGACTCCAGTCATTTAATCACTATTTATTAATTGCCTGCCATGTGCCAGGTGCTGGGGGTTCTGGGGGTTCAGCGGTGAGTAAAACAGACAAGGTTCCATCCCTCTTGGGAGTTTTCTGTCTCATCACAGAGATATATAATGACAAATTATGATAAATGCTATAAAGGAAAAGAACAAACTACAATAAGACCATATATCAGGAAGCATTTTTTCTATGGAAACTGTCTTTGTGTTGAGGTCTGGAGAATGAAGTGGGAATTGACCAGGCAAAGGGAGTGGTGGAAGGTCAGAGCGTGGCACCTGTGAGAATCTGAACAAAGTGCCTGGGTGGCTCAAGTGAGGAGAGGGAGGAAAGAGGGGAGGCTGGAGAAGTAGGCATGTGGGATGTTAGTCTTTATTCTAAGAGCAGTGGGAAACAATTTTAAGCAGAATGACATGATTGGATTTCTATTTTCAAAAGATCATCCTAGCTTCAGTGTAGAGAATAAATTAAAGGAAAGTTATGGGAGACTACTATTATGCTGCAAGACAGAGATGATGACTATTAAGACGAGGGTAGCCAAAAATATGGACTGAGAAATGGGCAGACTTGGGAGTTATTAAAGGACATAAAACAGGCCTTGGTAGTAAGGATTTGGGATGTGAGTCCAAGGTGGGTGTTGCAAATGACTCCTAAGTCTCTGGCTTGGGCATCTAGATGAGTAAGGTGATGCTATTCACTGAAACGCAGGACACCAGAGAATGACATGTAGCATCAGTTAGTGGTAACCGAAAACATAGGGATGGATACCTTTGGTAGGTTGTAGAATGAAAAGAATACAGGTATCCAGGACTGAGCCTTCAGGAACTCCAATGTCTGAGGACAACAAAGGTAACAAAGCAGAAGCTACTAGAGAAATGAGAGGAAAACCAAAAGAGCATGATTTCACAGCTTCCGGAGGGGTAAGGTTTCAAGAGAGAGATAATGGACAAGAAAGTCAAATGCTGCTGAGAGCTCGATTAAGAAAAGGTCTGGGAAAATACCCACTGGATTTCATGACCTAAAGATCACTGATGATCAAACAAGAATATTTCAAAGAATGGTGAATTATTCCATGGCTCATATCAGAAGAACATAACAAGGAGACATTCTGCTCACCCCTTTAATAAAACCTCTCTCGTTTTCCCTTCCTTATTTTTGACCATCCTTTCTTGCTTTGCACTCTCTCCCCTGCCATCAATATAACTTTCCTTCTCATCTTTTCTTCCATCTACTGATTTCTTTTTCTCTATACTTTACTGTGTTCCCTGCTGCATTTGATTACAATATGGAAATGAAAATATTTCATTTTTTAATTGAATACTTTCTATTCTTTCTGTCCTTTTTTAAAAACATTTCACAATTCAGACTCACGGGGTGAGGAGGCTGATGGTAAAACTTAGCTGCTTTTATTTATAAACTTTAGAACAATTTCTCTCACAAGGTACATCAATGGTTTCAATAGGAAAAAACGGAACTCTTCCTATATAAGAATAGTCTTCTAGTGTAAGTTAAATATTTTGCTCCTGTATCACTTATTTTGGGGTGTAATGTAGTCAAACCACCATCTCTGTTAAAAATTTTAAGATAAGTAAATTATTAAGTAGGATTCATCTAAAGTGGTTTCTCCTGAACATTTCCAGGGCACAAAGGTATTCTTACACAGAAACTCTGAATGGAAAGTAGTTAAGGCATAAGTGCTATTTCAAAGAACCATCAATCAGTCGTTATTAGGGTTTCACATTTTTCATTTGTTGGTTAATCAATCCTCATTACTTACCCCATCCTTTTTTGGGGGGTAGGGGTGGGGTGGGTGAAGAAAAATGGAATTTAAAATTCACCTTACTAGGACTGAGTGCTGATAAGCTGGTATTTTATTTTACTTTTTAAATTTATTTATTTATTTTTGGCTGTGTTGGGTTTTCATTGCTACGCAGCCTTTCTCTAGTTGGGCGAGCGGGGGCTACTCTTCGTTGTGGTGCACGGGCTTCTCATTGCAGTGGCTTCTCTTGTTGTGGAGCACAAGCACGGGCTCTAGGCGTGCGGGCTTCAGTAGTTGTGGCACGTGGGCTCTGGAGTACAGGCTCAGTAGCCGTGGTGCATGAGGGCTTAGTTGCTCCACGGCATGTGGGATCTTCCTGGACCAGGGATCGAACCTGTGTCCCCTGAATTGGTAGGCAGATTCTTAACCACTGCACCACTAGGGAAGTCCCTAAGCTGGTATTTTAAAATGTCTTTGTTTCTTAACCTAGACTATTCCAGGCAGTCTTCGAACGTAAAGATTCTGTAACTCTGCCTGCATGGTTAGGCTCAAGCAAATACTAACACTTTTAAAAAATGGAATGGAAAACCTGAACGGCTGAATCAGAACAGTATCTAGACCCGTCTTCCAGTTTTAGAAAGGATGAGTAGAGAGATTTCATGGCCACTGTGGCCTACTGTAATATTACTGCAGAACGATGTACATTTACTGCTATAATAGAGTTGTAAAATAAGCTGCAAAATAAGTGTCTGGTGAAAGAAAACACTACTGTTGGGAGCATGCTCTCTCCTCATCAAGCTGCTCCCTGCTTGCCAGGGAGAACAGCCTCAGCTGAGGTTGCTGGGGGCTGCTGGTAAAAACAATAATAATACCCCCACCCCCCCAGTATCTCATTCAGTCCTCACAGGGGCAAACGGAGGGTTTAGGACACTAAGGTCATGTGGCTGGAAGTACCAAAACCAGAATTCCCCCACAGGCCTGACTCTGAGGCCACTGTCTGTCCCTCTGTGATGCTAGCTTCTTCAGGGACCTCTCCTTACTACCTAAACACCATTCAGGGGTCCCATCCCAGCCTTCCTGAGCTTAATGCACCTTATGTGCCAGTTTCCTCTGCATCACCATTTACAGATTCAGATTTTACTGGCTAATATTTAATGATGTTTTCTACCATAATTCCTCATCCCAATCAATTTATATGATATCCTATCCTACCCCTTTGCTTCTTTCATAATGTCTACCTGTTGTTAGGAGTGTGTCAACGGAAAACACCCATTCTTTAGTAGAGTAACGAGTTTATGGGTCTATTCTACTTATTTTTGGATGATGATTTTTGTGATTATCTGAAATGAGGTCCCAGGCAAAGGCACAACTAACCCCAATGGCTTCTGATGTGTATACACAGCTACATGTATTCACCAAGTTTTCTGAGCACCTGCTATATGCTCTGTTCACTGTTCAGGTGCTGGGGATTGAAAAGCGAACAAGCCAACACCTGTGCCCTTGTGGAGCATACATTCCAGTGGGGAAAACCATAATGGTTTTTAAATACACATAAAAATAAATGCTAAGAGAATTACTTAGACTAGAGGAAATGAAGCTATTAAACAATGAGACTGGATTTCTTGTGTGATGTAATATGTCCAATTATTACAGACATATCAAGGAAAGTTACTAAACAGTAAAATGTAATCCCTAATTTGTGTGTGTGTGGGGAAGACAATCATTGAGAGAATGACAAAATAAAATGCAATTAAAATTAAATCAGTCTTCTATGCTCTCTACAAAAATACTTTCATTTCTCTGTTAGGTAAATTGATGATGCTCCTTACCTCCACCTACATTACTTTCCTTTTAGAATATGTGCAAGTACTTTCAAAAGAAAAGAAAAAAGAAAAGGGGAGGGAAGAAAACACTATTGATCTCATCATATAATTCTTCCACCATCAATAGCTATTATATTCATTTGACTAAAGTTAGCCCTGGAATTCATCAGTTGCAAATCTCAGGACTAAAAACAGCATGTTGCAGAAAAACAGTATCTTTTAAAAGACAAGGAAAAAGATGGAAAACAAGAAAGGATTGTAAAGGAAAATGACAAAACTGTCAATATTCTTAGATTGAAGATGTTCGCATTAATGGAAAGTGACAAGCATTCCTGAAAGAAAAGGATTTATAAGAAAGCATAATTTTACCAAATTCATGGTTTAGACAGACAACTGAACTTATGAACAAATAAATAAGAACCAAACTACTTTAATTCCCCAACCATTTTGGTAACACAGTTGAGTCTACAGAGAAATAAGCCTACTAATTAGCAAACATATTAAATTACGTTAAAATTCAAAGTAGTGGGTAGACATCTGGCTTCTAAGGCAGAGTATATAGCACCAAATAGCAACTCATCTAAAAGCAAGGCCAATAACTAATAGAAATAGGTAACTTCTTATTTAAAATCAAAACTGCTTCTTCAATATTCCCACATCTCCTATAGAAATTTACCCAAAAGGTAAATTTCAGGCAATACTCAAAGATCTAGAAGGAAAGAAACTAGGGGAAAAAATTACCTAAAATAAACAAACTGAGTATTACCATTATTTCTACAGCCACATGGATTTTCGATAGCTTCATCTCTACACAGGCACATTTAAAAAATCCTGCATAGGGAATTCCTTGGTGGTCCAGTGGTTAGGACTTGGCGCTTTCACTGCTGGGGTCCAGGTTCTATCCTTGGTCTAGTTGGGGAACTAAGATCCCACAAGCCGCACAGTGTGGCTCACCCCAAAAAATAAAAAATCCTGCATAAAGTAACATGTGAACCACAATGAACACAATGAAATAAAGGAAAATATCAACTTTATCATTGCTTGGCTATGATTAGGAACAAGAAAACCTAGGTGGGGAAAAAAATCTTTCTTAGTTTGCAGCTGGTGGTCATTCAGAATAAATCAGGAGTTTGATTTATGATTACTACCTTTGTTATTTTATATAGAGATAAGTCATGAACAGTGTGCTTCTGGTCCAGGCTCAGTTATTTAAGAGAATTTAGTTGGACAAGCAAATTAAATACTTATTTTTAACTATGACTTTTTTTGCGGCCATGGCTCACGGGCCCAGCCACTCCACGGCATGTGCAATCTTCCCAGACCAGGGCACGAACCCGTGTCCCCTGCATCGGCAGGCGGACTCTCAACCACTGCGCCACCAGGGAAGCCCTAACTATGACTTTTATACCTTTGTCAAACCCAATAATCTATTTCATGATGACATTTCTAAATCCCTAATTTTACTGTCCTAAGCATGTGACTGATAGGAGAGAGGAAAGCAGGAAGAATCAGAGAAAATGGACTACAAGTTCAAATTCTTATCTATACACTACTCCCTCCACCCAGGCAAATGAGTAAATCATAACATGGGTCAACCTAGCTTTTCCTACAGAAGCCTATGAGGGCTCCCAATTACTTTCCCAACAACTGCCACACTTCTACTAGGTAACAGGGGAAGGACAGAAACTACCAGCACTGAGGCCAAGAGAAAGAAAAATCAATGTTTTAAAGAACAAGTCTAAAATGCAATCCTCTTGATGCATCTTAAAATACGTGACTTACAAATTTTGGAAGGTCTAATGCTTTTAAGAAAGATTAACTGCCCATTTCAATATGCTTGGTTAAAATGGGGCAAAATTTGCGTGTGTAAATTTTCCCAAACAAGAGTATACAGCTCTCCTGATGTTCAAGCAATATAATCTCCCATGATCTAAAGAAGAGAAAGCAACAAAGCTCTCTGCAGACTTGGAAGTTAGACTGAGTTCTGAATATAGCTGGATTTTTTTTGAAATCTTAATGAGTAGGAAATATACTTAAGCAGCCAGAGTATGAGCATCCTCCCCCACCCAAAAAAAAGGAGCATTAACAAGCAAAGAAAAAAAAAAAAAAAAAAAAGGAAGGAAAAGAAAGACAAAAAGAAAAGGAAGGAAGGAAAGAAAAGGGAGAAGGAAAGAAAAAAAGGAAACAGTTAACTGGAAAAAGCATTTATTCCTGATAAATACAAGAACACAGAAAACAAACTTATTAATGGCAAACATTCCTAGTCTTAGAAAAACTTTACAGTGTTCATTCTAACAAACTGTTCTGTAAAGGGCCAGAAGGTAAACATTTTCATTTTTATGAGCCATTCAGTCCTGTCACAACTATTCAACTGACTGTTGTAGTGCAAGTGTAGCCACAGATTCTACACAGATAATATATAAACAAATGGGTGTGGTGGTGTCCCAATAAAACTTTATTTATGGGTACAGAAATTCCCATTTCATTTAATGTTCATGTGTCATGAAATATTATGCTTTTCATTTTTTTCCATTTAAAAATATAAAATTTCTTCTTAGTTCATGGGCCATACAAAAACCGAGAGCATGCTGGATTTGGCCAGAGGACAACTGTATGCCTATCTCTGAATTGTTTCCATCACATCAATGTAGAAATAAAAATTGACAAATGTACATAAAATACTTTCCTGATATTTCATTCATTTCTTTTCTCCATCCCCAGTTCCAAACCTTCCACAGAAACTTTCTAAAGTCACCGTTTCATCGGATTCCTTCCCTACTTCCACATTGCTCTCCCCAGGGTACAGCCTGCCAGTCCCTTGGATGTTTTTAAATCAAAATCTATCCATGTCAGAAAAAAAAAAAAGCCACCCATCACAATTTTTTATAAATCCTACTTCCTTGAACTACTGTAAAGCTCCAAATCTTTTCATGCTCAATCTTTCAATAAATATAGGTTTGGTCAATCTTATTATACCCTTTCCTCTTTCAGCCATCATTTAAGTCTAATTCTATACAATGAGGTCCCTGTGAGGTCACACACAGCTGTTAGGTTGCCTTATTGAGAAGGCAGGTTTTAGTCACAAGTACACTTAATGTTTAAAATTTTGCCAGTAACTGTCCAAATGGCTTCTAAGGAAACTCAGGAAAAGAGCTGTTCTATTACTTTAAATTGTTTCTCTCTCCACTTTCCCAGTTAGGTATTTTTTTTTAAAATGCTTTATCATTTACTTTATTATTTTTCTAATTACTATTATTATTGTTATAATATCATAACATTGTTTCAAATGTTTTAAAAACTTAAATCTCGGGCTTCCCTTGTGGCGCAGTGGTTGAGAGTCCACCTGCCGATGCAGGGGACACGGGTTCGTGCCCCGGTCCGGGAAGATCCCACATGCCGCGGAGCGGCTAGGCCCGTGAGCCATGGCCGCTGGGCCTGCGCATCCGGAACCTGTGCTCCGCAACGGGAGAGGCCACAACAGTGAGAGGCCCGCTTACCGCAAAAACAAAACAAAACAAAACCCTTAAATCTCTTTAAATTTAAAGCCACTAAGTCCTAAAACACTAAATTATTTAAATAATTAAAACAATATAAGCATACATTCAACTCTTAACAATGTAATATCTGAAGTATGTTAAAATCAATACTAACATGGAAAGGTACAATCGTAAGCCTGGAAAGTGTCAAGAAGTCATTAATTTCATGAAAGTGACCCTATATGTGGGAACTGTGTAAAACTGTAATCTCTGGTATGGGAATCTTTCAGATCAGCATTGAGAAACATTCCGGAGTTAGTGAAAAGCCATGTGGTGGGGACAGAATTGTGTTCTTGAAAGGTGACGGGCGGGAGATGGAGCATTCAATAAACAATGAGATTTCACTCTCCATCTCTTCCCATCCATAAATAACAAGTGTTTAAATGCACCTATATTAAAACTCTCCCCGGTGAATTCAGCATAACAGTAAGAGCAAAAAACTCCACAGTTCAGCAATTTGTGTTTGACTGTGAAGTGATTTCTCCCGAAGACAGATGCCACCCCAAGGAACAAAAGCAGAAAAACAATCCAACGTATGACCAGAGGCAAAAGCAAGAAAAGATTAGAACTGCAAGTCTCACCCCTACCCCCCGCTGAAACTCCCTGGCTACATCTTTAGAACATCCTGCACAGACAACAGAAATGGTAATTTCCCACAAAATACAAAGCAAGAAACTCTTTGCCTTTTATTCCGCTACCAAGTATATAAACCAAAGGATTTCTTGCAAACTACTGGAACCCCAAAAAAACAAGAAACCAAGCAATATGGTTCCTAAAAAGCAACAACCAGGGTCCATTAAAGGTCAAAACATTTCTTCAAGTAGTTAAGCATTTAATTTTTTTTTTTAACTTCAAGTGCACTAGCCAGGTTTTAATATTAAAAGAAATCCTTAGGACCAAAAAAGGGAGTTGAATATACAATGTATTTTTATTTGAATGTTGTATGGGAGAAAAAGAGAAATACCCAAAATCTCTCATGGAATTTTCAAAATAAAATGTTACTACTGCTCCTACAAAGGAATTATTTCTTTGATTCTTACAAATGTTTTTAAGCCCACTGAATCACTTCTGTAATCCTGTAATCACTTCTGTAAAAAGGCAGATCCACTCTCTATACGTTAAGTCACAAACTGCCCACCATTAGTTCAACATCAGATAAAAAGAAAACATACTGTCGGAAGTTCAAATCTTACTCTTCACTATATTAAAAGTTTTCATTTAAAAATACTAGAAAAAGAAATAATATGCCTTCTCGCCCCTTCATCACTCTCCCCTCTTCCATCTCTTTTGCCACCTCCACAAACCCTACCACAAATCACTTACTGACTTTCCAATTTCTTTGAAAAAATAAAAATAAATAAAACTATAGTCCAAACCTCCAATCATCAGATATTTCATCTTTGCAGTGAACTAAGGACGTCTCTGGCTATTTCAGTAGACTTGCTAACCCGATAATGTTTTTCTCAATGATTAACAGTAGGCAAATATGTTGAATCAATCACACACTCCTTTGCAAAAGCAACTGACCTGTCAGCAATGGTAAAGCAACTTTACCATAAGCAGGCTAAATTTCAACTGTGTAAAATTTGAAATTTCAATAACTTTTCTCTTAAAATTAAGTTTGATTCTACATAGGTAATTCCCTTTTTTATTTGCCACTTTGAGCTGTTTGTTTTTGTCGTTTCTCAGTTCCATCCCAATGAAAAGTAATGTAAGACAACAAACCTATAGGTAAGCCATGTACACAACAACAAAAAGCAAACAACCAAGGAGAAATAGCAGGAGATTAGTAAGAGTTTCTCATTATTACAAGAACTGTTCTCAGCAATTAAATTTATTCCCATTTGCCTGTTTTATTATGTTTGACAAAGAGAGGAGAAACTAACTCACCAATCTGTAGTGAGTGTAAATCAAAGTTATTTTAAAAATGCAGGATATTAAAAGGCACGGAGTAGAAGAAGAATAACAGTAAAGACTTTGGTTCCTTCCACCTGCCCTGGATTCTTGAGTTGCAGCTTCTCTAACAGCTAATTTTCTCTCCTTGTGGGGTTTTACTTGGTGTGCATTGCTCTCCACTTCCTTTTCTACCCATGTAGTTTTTTAAAAGGAGATAAAGCAACTGTATAAGAATGCTTAAAGACATCAAAGACCTAAAGCTTCACTGGTTGCGTGTGGCATAGGAGGAAGAGGAGGAAAACGTGAGGTAATGAGGATCTACTGTATTTACCTTATGTGCAGGGCATGTGGACAACAATAGAAACCATGTAGGGTGCACGTTTTGTCAAAAAAGAACATGGCAGCCTAATGGGAGGCCTTTGTTCTTCAAAAGGGTCTCCTTTCCCCCTTTTGTGCTTCACTTAATTCACGGCATCTGAGCTGCTCTTGAACTTGACAGACTGAGAGAAAGAAAGGGAGAAGAGAGGGGGAGTCAGACACACAAAGAGAGGGGGAAAGGGAGGACTTCAAAGAGAATTCATTTGAAAAAATTAGTTCTACTGCCAGTTTTGATGAAGTTTTGGAACTTTAAAGGAGTTAGAGAGTATCATTCAGTGTTGAAATAAATTTAATTTTCCCAGAGATTGTAATGAGTGATAAAGTAGATAAAGAACAAAATGACTTATGTCCAAAGGACTCGTCACAAATTTCTTCTGCTACACTGTATTTCTTGAAACAATAGTTTAAAAAACATCTGATTTTCAGCGATTACATGAAAGATAGCATTCCTCAAGCAGGACCGGTAATTAAATGATTTTGAAGTTTAGGGGAATTATACTTGAGTGATAACAGTGCAAAAGAACACAAAACCACCAGCGCCACCTGCAGGATATATACAGATGAGAATTCTACAACATATTTCAAAGCCTTAAGATTTTTCAAAACAAAACATTCCACAACTAACCTTTGACACTTTCACTTTAAAGTCAAGAATTTAAAAAATTTTAAAAAGCAGTGAGTAACTTCAGATGAAGAGCAAAACCCTAGGAACCTTTGGCCAATTTTAGGTATTCATGAATATAAATACAGAACTGCTAAAAGTTATGTATTAAAACAAAACGCTGCTTCAAAACAATAAAAGACCTGGCTATAAAGCAGGATGACTGTCCCATGGCTTTAAAATATTTATTATTTTTTTTCCTGATTGTAAAACATACATTCATTATAAAACAATCAAACATGTCTGAAATTTAGGAAGCTATCCTACTCCCCCTCAGATTTCATTTTTTTTCTTCCAGCTCTTACATGTATAATTTTCCATAGTATGCCATACGTGCTTGTTTGGGTTTTCTTTTTTTGTACAACTTCCTCACTCATTTAATATACTTTATACCTCCTTTTATGTCAGTCCACATATCAAATTTTTTTTGGTGGTGTATAATAATCCACCGTACAGATGTACTAAGATGCTGTTGATAGGTATTTGGATTGTTTCTGTTTTTTCCACTTTACAAACAAAGCTTTAAGAAACGGCTTGTATGTGTACAGACTATGAAATAGACAATTTATATGTGTCTTTGCTTACTGGTATAAATGTTTCTGCAAGTTAATGGCCAGAGGCAGAATTTCAAACATTTAAAATTTTAATATTACCAAATTGCTCTCCAAAAGTTGTGCCAATTTATCTTCCCAAAATTATGTGAGACTGCCTGACCCCGATCCTAGACAACAACCATCTTTTTAATGTTCGACACTCTGATAAACACTGTTTTTGCTTTAAGTCATTTTAGAACTTTCACACATAAATAGGCTCCTTCAAATTGAGAAAACAGTACATTTATTCCCAATATTTACTGATGAAAATATATGAAGAAGCATTACTTTTAAACTATCTTCAGAGCCAATTATTACTTTATAAGTCATATCTCAACTTCATCTTACAACAGAATTACAGCTCAACCTCATTACTCATCACAATGCATTCAGAAAACACTGGGTATTTCCTAATCCACTCTCAGAAGAAAATGTGGTACCAATAAGATTTAAAGAATTTGCTGCAGGTCTCAAAGGCAACTGTAAAAAAGGTAGGGTCACATAAACAAACGAATGACCTTTTCAAGGGAACTACTTTGAAAATAGAGCTTTCAACTGGATTTATGTACATGAGCGTGTGTATGTGTCGCTTATAGTATGTCTGTTTAAAAGTAAGCACAACCATTCTAGTCACACCTTGTATAGACAAGAAGTTGTACAGGTACCTGTGGATGTTACAGAATAACTGTAGGTTTAGCACTAAAATAAGATGAAATCTGAATTTTAATCCCTGAGGCAGGGTTTCTCAACCTCAGCACAACTGACATTCTGAACCACATTCTGCTAGGGGAGGAGGGCTGACCTGTGCATTGTAGTGTTTAGCAGCAAAACCTGGCCTCTAATAACTAGTGCCATTAGCACCATCCTACAAGCTGTGACAACCAAAAATGTCTCGACACTGCCAAACGTTCCCTGGGGAGCACAATCATCCCCAGTTGAGAACCACCACCCGAGGCTAACTAAAAGAACTATCACGGGCTTCCCTGATGGCGCAGTGGTTGACAGTCCACCTGCCGATGCAGGGGACACAGGTTCGTGCCCCAGTCTGGGAAGATCCTGCATGCTGCGGAGCGGCTAAGCCCGTGAGCCATGGCCGCTGAGCCTGCGCGTCCAGAGCCTGTGCTCCGCAATGGGAGAGGCCACAACAGTGAGAGGCCTACGTACCGAACTATCACATATATTTCACTTCTGCATGCACTGTCCCACCAGTTTGATTTTAAAGTATAAAAATATTTAAAATACTAATTATTAAATACTAATATTATTAAATACTAATATTTTAAATACTTAAAATACTTATCAAATTCTTATTACTCTTCATGACACTCTGCAACAATCAGTGAATATGGCAGCACCAGGAGACAGAGAATTAAAAAAAAAAAAAACACTCATCTAACTACTAACATATTACTAGCTAACAATGATGTTTCACGGTGACTTAATGGAAGGAACACTAAATTTGTAAGGTAACAACTTGACTTATTTTAATCACGTGTACTATCCTGTTGATTCTACCTCCAAAATATATCTTGAATACATCAGTCTTTGCATCTTCCACGACCTTCGTCTTAGCCAACATCATCTCTCATCCAAAGAGCCTTTAACTGTTCTCTCAGCTTCTATTCCAGACTCCTCCAATACATTCTCCATCCATTCATTCATCCTGCAACTAATATTTACTGAACATCTGCTATCTGCCAGGCAGTCTATGCACTGAGTATTGAGTACCATGCACAAAACTCTCTTACAAAATCCTTTACCTAGAGAAACTTAAATTCTAGCATAAAACACATCAGAAGATGGTCAAGTGCTTTGGAGAAAAAGAAAGCAGGGAAGGATAAGCAGGGTGGGGTCTAGTATTAAATATAGTGGCCAGGGATGGATTCGTCAGTTGTACAAAGTCCTGAAGGTTAGGAAGTGAACCACATGGATATATCTGGAAAAGTAGCCCAAGCAAAGAGAACAACAAGTATAAAGGTCCTGAGGTAGGAGCATGCCTCTGTGTTTTACTCTGTATGAAACAGGAAACCACTAGAAGATCTGGAGCAGAGGAGAGCCATGCTGTAACATTTTAAAGGAAAAGACTGGCAACTACATCAAGAATAGGCTGTAGGACTGCAAGGGCGGAAGCAGAGACCAGCTAATTCATATGAGATTTAGACCAGAGCAGGTAAGTGGAGAAAAGAAGAGGTTGGATTTAGGATATATTATTAATTACAGTGATTTGTAAAAACGTAAGTTGGATTGTGTCATTCCTCAATTCAAACGCCCTTCAATTACCACTTTCTTCCCATTGTACTGTACATAAAATGAAAAATCCTAAATATGGCCCAAAAGGCACTATATCATCTGGTCTCTGCCTGACTCTCCAGCCTCATTTTACTACTCAGTAACCGAAATGTCCTGGCCGCACCGATCTTTCAATTCCTCTACGACCCCAAACTCTTCTCCACTCAGGAGGGCAGGGGGACAGGGGCGCAGCGGCGGGCTTAGTGCACACTGTTCTCTCTGCTTGGAATGGATGACCTCCTCACCCTTTGCCTTGACTCTACGCTCTCACTCTCACATTTCAGTTCTCAGCTTAAAATTCACTTCCGCAAAGAGACGTTCCCTGACATGCCGCACTGAATTAGCTTCACTGCCTTCCCTCATTATATTCTCTCAAAGTACCCCAAAGTACTTTTCCTTGATAGGACCACCCCAATTAGTAATTATAACGTTGGTTTAATTACACCTAATGGTTAATGTTTGTCTCTTGAGACTGCAGGCTATAAAGAGCAGGGACCCACTTCTGTTCCACTTACCATCATATCCTCAGGATATGGCACAATACCTGGTACCTGGCAAGTACAAAGAATACTTTTTGAACAAATGATAGAGCTTTCATCCCAGCTCTGCCAGATATGATCTAGTCACTTAAGTTCTCAGGACCTCAACGTCCTTTCCCCCTTTTTAATCTTATGACTCTAAGAAGATCATAGAAACTAGAGTAAATGAGACAAAGAAATAGGAAATCACAAGGAGTCTTAAGAACAGTTTTTCTGAAACAGTCGGGGAGTGGTGGGAGTGGGACAGATAAATAACGGAGGGCCTTGATCATTGGGTTATGAAGTTCAGACTTTCTTCAGCAGCCAAGTGGAGAATGCTACAATCAGAACCATGTATTTGGAAGTTTAATCTATCTGTGGTGTATAACTACCTGAAGAAGAGTCTAAATGCAAAAATTTAATTAGACTCCAACAGGTAAGTAGGGCCTCAACTAGTTTTAAAAGGTAGTTTAATATGAGAACACAAATACATGTATTAATGAAGATTCTTAGCATTATTATTTAATAACTAAATTAAGCTTATGCTTGTTTTAGTTATGTTTATACAGAAAGCAAAAAAAAAAAAAAAAAGTGATCCAACAATGAAAATACTTTCATTTTCCCATTCATTCATTACTCACAATGCAACCAGATTAATCTTCCAAAAGCATGGCCCAGATCATATTACTCAAAAAACTTTAGTGGCTCCCCACTGTCTACTGAATTAAGTCCAAACACCTTAGCCTGATATTTAAGACCCTACACAAACTGGCCCCAACTTACTTACTTTTACTCTTCTGTATTCTAGGCAAATTGAACTACTTTTGCTCCAAACACGGTTAGCTTTTTCTGCCTCCACCAGATTTTGGTTCACATTGTTCCGTCTTTCTGAAATGTAATCCTACCCTCCCCTCCTAATCCGCCTGTCACACTCTACCTTCCTTATTCAGGATCCAGCTCACATGTAACGGCCACTCAGTCTCTTTCTCCAGCCCACCTCAAGTACAAAATGATTTCCTCCACTTCTACAGCCACCCATACACCCAGTGCTTTGTAACTCACTGCGTTGTATCTTCAGTGACTTTTCCCTTATATGTTTGATCGCCCCATTTAAATTATAAACAACTTCCAGCCCCCTCCTTCTGTGGAGCTAAGACAGGTATATTTGCACATAAAAACAGACAACTATATTTATAATTTGTAAACTGTTCTAAGAGCCTATTCCTTTTGAGGGCAGGAACTGTTTCTGATTCATCTTTTGTTTCCTGTAATTCTTTGAGGAAAGTATGTGCTTAAACAATTTTGTTGAATAAAATACTCATAAATTTTAGGTTGAATATAAAATCTGTCCTTATTGCTCAGGTCTTATTCATTGAGGCCACATTACAAGACAGAAGCATTTATTAAGCACCTGTACTGTAGTTAGCTACTGTGCTAAGAGACCATGGGAATGATTAAAAATAAGTATAAAATGCTATGCCTATCCTAAGAAGCTCATGGTATTGTTAGGAACATAAGACATATTTCCAAAGAAATTAGAAAAATAATAAAAGTGCTATAAGACACCATCAAATTCTAAACTATGAATTTCAGAAAAGCTGGTATGGATAATAAGTACCATGGGAAGTCTAGAATGGAGATCAAAGTTGGCTAGTCTTGATGAAGAATGCTTCTGAGAGGCTTGGCTAGAGGGCATGAAAAGACAAGATTATCCAAAACAATGTGTTCCCCCAGGTTGCTCCAAGAGCCATATCCATCCCTATATCTTGTCTTTAAAAAAAAAAAAACAACATATCTCTGACATATAAATGTGAGCATGAGCTCAATGGCTCCATTCTCTGCACAAGTGCCCATATGAAACATCCAGAAATTCAAAAACAAACCCATCGTTTTCTAAAACACAAACTCATTTTCTACATTTTCCTCACATGCAATGTTGGGGGTAAGTTGGGGGGAATCTCAAAGATGACCATTTTAAAAAGCCAAATTAAATTCTAAAAACAAACTGCAATAAATCTTTATGGCCCCTTCCTAACTCATTCTATCAATTGGATACGTTTTAGAATAGTTGACTGGAAGTTGCTCTTGCTCCTGTTCAAATGTTTCAAATTAGAAAAGTCATCAGGACATGGAAGCAACCTAAATGCCCATCAACAGAGGAATGGATAAAGGAGATGTGGTACATACATACAATGGAATATTACTCAGCCATAAAATGGAACAAAATTGGGTCATTTGTAGAGACGTGGACGGACCTAGAGTCTGTCATACAGAGTGAAGTAAGTCAGAAAAACAAATATCATATATTAAAACATGTATGTGGAATCTAGAAAAATGGTACAGATGAACCTATTTGCAGGGCAGGAACAGAAGAGACGCAGACGTAGGGAACGGACGTGTGGACATGGAGGGCAGGGGGAGATGAATTGGGAGATTGGGATTGACATATGTGCACTGCCATGTGTAAAACAGATAGCTAGTGGGAACCTATTGTATAAGGCAGGGAGCTCAGCTCAGTGCTCTGTGGTGACCTAGATGGATGGGATGGGGGGACAAGGGTGGGAGGTGGGTCCAAGAGGGAGGGGATATATGTATACATATAGCGGATTCACTTTGTTGTACAGCAGAAACTAACACAACATTGTAAAGCAACTATACCCCAATTTAAAAAAAAAAGAAAGTCGCTTATAGACTCATTTAAATGAGAAACAGTATATCATAATGGTTTAAAATAAAGTTTAGACCCTGAAGCCAGCTGGCCTGGGTTCATAACCCAGTGTGAGTAGTCTTCCTCTGTGCCTCAGTTTATTCATCTTTAAAATGAGAACAAAAATAGCTAACTCATAGTATTGTCATGAGGACCAAATAAATTAATGTATTACTAAGTATTCTAATCTAGTATACAGTAAGCAACCAAAATACTGCTACCTATTATTATTATCCAAAGGAACTAAGGGCACTACTTAGGTAGTAATACAGTAGTAAACAAAAGGTACCAGCTTCAAAAGTGAAAACTGGACATTTCTATATATGAAATTAACATAAAAGGAAATGCAGAACATATATACACATGGAAACAATGTACAATGGAGGTGGCATGGCAAGAAAGCAGAAGAAAGGGAAAAATTCAACAAACTGTGCTGGGAGAGATAGAAATCCACACACACACACACACACACACACACACACACAAAGTCCTAACAGCATACACAAAAATCGATTCCAGGTAGTTTAATGGACAAATATGAAAAGATAAACTTTAAAACTTTGAGAAATATAAGAGAATGTGAACATGGAAAAGAGAAAGATTTCTTTAATAAGACATAAAAAGTACAAACCATAAAAGAAAAGCCTGATAAATCCAACAGCATTGAAATTAAAAATGTTTGTCCATCAAGAGTCCATGTAAAAAATGCAAAGATGAAGCACAGATTGAGAAAGGATATTAGAACACACACAGCTAACAAAGGATTAGAATCCAAAAGATTCCGATAAATCAGTAAAAGACAAAACAATCCAATGTTTTAAATGGGCAAGATATATTAACTGTCAATTCACAGAAGAAACACAATGGCCAATAAGCATGTGAAAAGGTGCTTGTCTCATTAACAATAAAGAAAATACAAATTAAAACCCTTATGAGATACCATTTCACACCAACTGGGAGTGGCAAAAATCAAAATATCCTGGCAAAGGTGTGGAACAGTGAGAACTACAGTACCAGGAAGAATGTAAATGGATAGAATGGGAAACAGTAGAAATGTCCATCAATAGAAGAATGAATAAATCAACCGTGGCATATTCATTCAATAAAATACTATACAGTAGTGAAAATGAACTGTGGTAGATTATCTGCTACACTGTCCACAATCACTCTTTGCCCTGTATCCATGACACTTTACAATGTGACTTTGCTGCTCCTCTCATCAAGAGCTGCAACCCTCAAATCTGGGATGGCCTTGACAATAGAACGCAGTGAAAATTAATGTTGTGCCAGTTCTAAGTGTTGAGGCCTCGCATGCTTCCTCTTGCTCTTATAACCCTGCTCTGCAGCCTGGTGAACAAGACTGGGCTAGCCTCCTGCAGGATGAAATATGTGAAGCAGAAACAAGCTTCTCCCCTCAATCATCTAAACTCACCCAAACTTCAGCCAACCCAGCAGCAGGTCATAGATACATGAGCAAGTCCAGACAAGATCAGCGGAATCATCTAGCTGACCCACAGTCTCATGAGCAATAATAAAAGGTGGTTATTTTAAGTCAGTAAGTTTTGGGTTTGCTACAAAGCAATAGATAACTGATACATGTATGGATTGAAGCTGTACATATTAATATGAATAAATCTGACAAATAATTTTGAGTGTAAAAAGTAAGCTGCACAAAAATATATAAATGTTATTGTACTGTATGTATAACGTTTAAAAAGCATTGTTTAGGGGCTTCCCTGGTGGCGCAGTGGTTGAGAGTCCGCCTGCCGATGCAGGGGACACAGGTTCGTGCCCCCGTCAGGGAAGATCCCACATGCCGCGGGGCGGCTAGGCCCGTGAGCTATGGCCGCTGAGCCTGTGCGTCCGGAGCCTGTGCTCCGCAATGGGAGAGGCCACAACAGTGAGAGGCCCGCGCAAAAAAAAAAAAAAAAAAAAAAAAAAAAAGCATTGTTTACATAATTCAAAGAGTCATGAGTCATGTACCACAATGTTCATTGCAGCTCTATTTACAATAGCCAGTACACAGAAGCAATCTAAGTGTCCATCGACAGATGAATGGATAAAGATGTGGCACATATATACAATGGAATATTACTCAGCCATAAAAAGAAACGAAACTGAGTTATTTGTAGTGAGGTAGATGGGCCTAGAGTCTGTCATACAGAGTGAAGTAAGTCAGAAAGAGAAATACAAATACCATATGCCAACACATATATATGGAATCTAAAAAAAAAAAAAAGTTATGAAGAACCTAGGGGCAGGACAGGAATAAAGACACAGACGTAGAGAATGGACTTGAGGACACAGGGAGGGGGAAGGGTAAGCTGGGACGAAGTGGCATGAGAGAGTGGCATGGACTAATATATACTACCAAATGTAAAACAGATAGCTAGTGGGAAGCAGCCTTATAGCACAGGGAGATCAGCTCGGTGCTTTGTGACCACCTAGAGGGGTGGGATAGGGAGGGTGGGAGGTAGGGAGATGCAAGAGGGAGGAGATATGGGGATATATGTATATATATATATAGGTGATTTACTTTGTTATAAAGCAGAAACTAACACACAGGTGTAAAGCAATAATACTCCAGTAAAAATGTTAAAAAAAAAAATGGCATTGTTTAAGATATACTACATACATATGAGAATGGTGGTTACCTCAGGGTTTGGAGAGAGGAAAATGCCACTGGTGAGAGGTACACAGAGGCTCCCTATGTGAGACTTTCCCTAGCCACCCTCTCTAAAATTGCACCCTCCCAGCACACCCTGCCTATATTACCTTGCCTGCTTTATTCTTCTACTTAGCACTTAACATCAGCTAATTCCATAAAAGCAGGAATTTGTATTGTGTTTGTCACTGCCTGCCCAGCTTCTAGAACAGTGATTGGCAGACATTCTGATTTAAAGCTCCCCAGGTAAGTGTAATGTACACCCTGGACTGATAATCACAAAAAAAAAAAAAAAAAAAAAAAAAAAAAAAAGTAGGGCATGAGAATCAGCTTGCCTATGTTCAAATCTCAGCTCTGACACTCACAGCTTAGCTATGAAACATTGGACAAGTTAAGAACCTAAGTCTCAAGATTCCTCTTTTGTAAAACAGGCGTTAAAAACACCATCTGCCTCCTAAGACTCCTGAGTATTAATAACAGTTAATCACAGTGCCTGGCACGTCATCAGTGCTCAATAAATGTTGGCCATTATTATTACACGAGTTGCCAAAGTCTTGTCTAAATAGATCCCTTAATGTTTCCTACAAGGCCAATCATTTACAGTCTATGTTTTCCATTTTCTCTGACTCTTCTGCCTCAAATAGTGTTTTAATAAAGCTTTTATTTCACTTCTCAGCAAATTTCTTTAGATTTGAAGCTACTATATATCTTCAGCCCTGTATATTTCCATCATTTTCAACTGAAAATCAATATTGGGGCTCAAAAGAAAGATATTTTTCTAGAGGAAAGAATTACAGTAACTGACATTAGGCCAAAACACCGTCCACTTCTCATCATTTGGACATAGGTATGTAATGTTACTATAGTGTTCTTCCTCGTTTTTATTTTCCAAAGAGTAAAACAGAGCCAAGGCCTCAAAAAAAGTTGTTTTAAAGCTATCCTCCTCATGCTCATATGAGCATTTGCTGGTTTTCTGTTTAAATCAAAGAAAAAGTAGTGCCAATGTCAGATTTTAAAGTAAGAGACCATTTGATGCCCAAAATGACACATGATTCCTCAGCACCACCTATTCTTGTACAAAACAATAAACGGTTCCCTGCAGGACACAGTCTACAGATCACCTACCCAACTTAACAACAATCTTATCACCAAAAGTACCTTGAGCAAAAGACAGCATGGAGAAGTAGTTCTATTATAAATTTAGGAACAAAATTAAAGGTCCTAGGGAGACATTTTCCACAAGCACATCCAGACAGTGAAAAGAACTGCCACATTCAAACAGTATTTTACTGCTTTATAAGCATCTCTCTCACTGAAGCAACTCAAAATTATGACTGACTCAAAATAAAGATTTGTGTAGCTATAACCAGTGTACCCAGACCCTAATATATCAGTAGATATTCACTGAGGCTCTTCAGAGCAGGAAAATCATTGTACTGCTCTATCCCAAAGAGTTCTTCATATACAACAATCAAAAGATAGACAGATAGATATAGAAAGATTGAAAAAAATCATCTTTCTTTTTATCCACAGGCAGCTCAACCAAAGACCATCATTTCTTACCTTTTCTGTTTGCATAAGTGAGAGAATATGGTATTAACAGCACTGAGCTGGAAGTCCACGATCTGAATTTTAATCTTAGCTATCACTTATCATATGCTTGACCTTCAACAAGTCACTTAACTTCTGTTGTTTTCAACTTACTTAGGAACTCAAGGTTATTTGGTGTGAATATCCTCACCAATTCTTCATCTAAAAATTCATGTTACCTCCTATTCTCCTGCCTCAGCAAAAAAAAAAAAAAAAAAAAAAAAAAAATCATTAATATTTCTCTGTCAGTTAGGACCCTATCAATTCCAAGGGACAGAAACCTAACACAAATTGAGATAAGTTAAAAGAATTGGGGGGGGGGGGTGTTTAATCGACTCAAGTAACTGGAATAGCCAGAAGTAGAACACATTACAGACACTGAACCAAAATCTTCAAGACCTGATTTCTCTCTCTCTCTCTGTCTCTATTATCATTCTGACTTCATTCTTGGGCTTCGCATGTTAGCCAGAGAAGTGCAGCCACTCTTGCCTTTCATCGGTCTAGGGTAAAGTGGCAGGAGGCTTCCTCCCATAGCTCATGCAAAGGCAAAAGCTGTGATTGGCCCACCTTGAACCAATCACTTGACTGGGGGAATGCCAGAGCAGTTAGTATCACCCATTAGGCATGGACTGTAAGTGGGTAAGGAGTAAGTCCCTCCAAGCAAAAACAAAGATGTTCTTTACTCCTCACGCAAGCCAAATCCCCCCACTGAGGCCCATTCCCATTTCCCTCCCCCATCAGCTATGTCCTCCGCCCCCGTTATCTTCTTCCAAAAGCAAATCATCTCCTTGAAACCTTCACCTTGATGTTTGGTACATCATTCAAACTCTTAATACAAGTGAGGTATCACTTTCTCTTCTTCATCTCCTAAACCCAATCAGTCACCAATTCTCAAAGATTCCACCTCCTTAGTTTCTTTTTTCCAGTCCTCTTCCTCCCCAGCTGCGTGCAACTGGTCTCCCTGCCTCCAGCCTCATACCGCTCCTATCCATATTCCATACTAGCACCTGTGATCTTTCTAAAGTTCAAGTCTAATCGTATTTTCCTTTCTTCATACTTTTTAATGTCCCCTTGTTTCCTGCAGCATAAAAACCATCTTATTTCTGACCATCTTCACCACATAATCATGCCAACTACTCGCAATTTCCAAAATTTAGTAAGCTGTTTTTCATCTGTTCTATTGTTCACATTGCTCTCTAGACTGGAATTTTCCTGTGCTACTTTATGGATTCAAGGGGTTTCTGCTACTCTAGAACACCTGGGTAAACAAGATACAGCTAAGATGTTTCTACCTGTATGAAACCTTTCCTAAGGCACCCACTAGGACTTCTTTGTTTGTGCCCTCAATATACCCAATATAGTTCTCTCTCACAGCACCTACAACACTTCATTGCACTTACCTATTTACAGACTTGCCTCGTTCCTATAGTTTTTAAAAGCAAACATGGCTTAGGATCATTTGAAAAGCTCTGTAAAAATACAGACGCCTGAACCTACCAAACCAAAATTAGGGCCCAGCCATGTATACTGTGAAAAAGCTTCAAGGTGATTAATGTTACCTGCCCCTATCTCTCTAGTTAAAAAACCACTGACAGATGACAATCTGCTTAAGGAAAACAATTCTTATTAATACATCCAGTTCTTCAAGTTGTTCTTGGCAGTAGGGAAACAATAAATGTTATGGAATGAAAGTAAGTCTTACACTTTGCTGTGAATCAGTCACCAAAGATCACCCAATGGAAGAAAATGAATCATAATATATCATTTTGGGGAAATCCAATTAAATAATTTTTTATACATTGGGTGGGGGGATGGGGAAAGGGACAGAGGAAGAAATTGCCCAAACCACCATCTTCCCTGATAATCAAGAATGGAACATTATACCATACATTCAATTGCTGAAGCCAAGGATAAATGTTTCTGATGTTAACTTCAAGGTACTCTATGGTTATGAGTCAGACTCTAAATAGTACTTGCTGCTTTTTAACAATGAATAAAACTAATACTGCCTTCTGCATAGCTCTCTATGCACCAAGAATCAAGATATATGTGGAACATAGCTCTGGTAAGAATTAAAGTTAGGCAACACAAAGAAACAGAATTACCCCTACATTAAATCCCATTTAATAAATATTTTCTGCCTCCCTTCAAGGCCACACGCTAGTTTATTTGTACTAGTAAGGTGAACAAGAGGCACAGTGGCTGCCCTCACCTAAAGTACATTATCAATGTTGCTCAAGTTCACATTAAATAAAATTGAGACTGCCAAATGTTTTATGTGTATACCATCATAACCTTTAAGTCAGATTAATACTTTTATAAAACGTTTAAAAAAGAATACTAAGGTGTTTTCCTGGTTTGTAGCAGCTTCATCAAAAAGATTTCCTCTTCAAAACCTGAATAATAATTTTAAAGCCTGTGTGAACAGGCTTTAAAAAAAACTTAAAGTCCCACTGAAGCAATTTAATTCACCATATTATACAGGAGCCTGAAATATTTTGCCACAGGGACCCGACCAAGCAAGAAGAGAGTCTGTTCTACATTCTCGTCAAAATTTAAACTGATAAAACTTCCTAGATGCAGCTAGAGGCTGAGTGTTACTGAAGTTGCCTTCTTTTTTCTAGTTGTATTATAAAAGCAAGGAGCAAACAGAAAAAAATTAAATAATACAGCAAAGACATAAAAACTTTCCCTCAGCAAACATTTTCTATTCTTTTCCTCAGTGAGACAGGCAAACCTAGCACGAAGTTAAAAAGGAAAAAAAAAAAAATCTAAGAGGAAGAATTTTATTTCTTTAAAGTAAAAAAATCCTTAACTAAACACAGTTCCAAGTTTCACCCCTCCCCAAAAAAAACTAGAAAAAAAAAAAAAGGATGAAACATGATAATGGGGAAAAAATGACATCTTGTTGTACAAGAGAGTAAGTTATTACAGAATTTACAGAGGCTAGAAGTTTTGCTTCTGACCTTCAAGTACAAACTCTTGGGCTGACAAGAGACAGAAAAATAATAGTTCAAACTGTTTAAAGTACTGTAGGCTTTTCTTTGAAATAAAACTCTTTTGGCCTCATTAACTGAACTTGTCCCTTGATAATCAAGTCTGTCCAAGTTTCAGAAGTATGTCGTGAGTGAATTCATCATAACGTGCACCTTGGGCCATCCCATTTTAAAATATGCATTGCAAAGAACACTGTACTGCAATTAAACAAGGCCATTTTTTAAAAACCCAAAAGCCCAATTAGATTATGTAAATGTGAATTAAATGTATACATAAATCAGTCAATACCCAAAGATCCTGGTAAATGCCAGCCAGCAGAGTCTTTGGCATAAGAAATATTAGAAATGACATCCTAGACGGATACACGCTTTTTCTCTAGTGCCATAAACTAGTCATCCACGTTAACTTGACTCTGCTATGAGCAAAAACACTATCAAATTTAGTTACATTTTAAAAGAATTTTTTAAAGCTTTTCTATTAGCCAGAAATACCTTAATTCATTTTCCCTCTTGTGGCTCAGTTATGAACATCCTTTGGTTTGGAGTTTGCAAAAAAGTAAAAATCCACATCTAATAAAAGCTGTAACTTAATTACACAATTATACAGAATATAGATAATAATCTGGTTTGTGTTCTCAAATCATCAACAATGGATTTTATTATAGTGCTGGTTCCCCTTCATAGCAAGAAGAAATTAACACTGAAAACAGATTTGGGAATCTTAGGTCCCCCTAAACACTTCATATTAGCGATTCTTGCCTGGGCTTCTTCAACATGTAAAACTATGCAGGAATAAGTTTGGACAGCACTTTGGAAAAGCACAATTGAATCCCCCAAACAAATCTCTCAAGGAGGAATTAGTGGGGACTGCTGTTTTGTAGGTATATTCTACAAAGAAATTGCAAACATCTGTGCTTCTCTTCATTTGCAAAGACACAGGACATGAAACCTGGACTGTTGGTTCTAAATATACTCTCTACGGAGGTCTGTTCAGATAATCCTAATAGCATGGCCTTCATTTGTAGAAGCATCATGTTATGAGATAAAAGATAAAACATTAAAAAACATGGAGAAAACTGCCAACCTTTAGAAAAGAAAAACATTTGATTCAAATAACCAATATATAAAGAATAGGAAAAATTTTAATATTATTTTATACCATATCTATTTTCTCATAGTTCTTAATAAAATACAGATAATTTAATTAGTTTACATTATCCACTGTGAAGCCTACAACACTGATATACTTGCTGATGACAAAAATGATGTAGTGTTTTCACCCACCTTGCAAAAAACCTACTGAAACGTACCCTATGATCAGATCAACAAACCCTGGCCGTCAAATCAGGAGAATTTCCAAGAGGTATGACCTTTTAGTGGGAAAATGTCATTTTCCTAGTACCCAATATAGAGAAAACATGAAAGAAAATCAAAATGAAAACTCCCCACTAATATATTGAAAACTAGGTCTCCAAACTCTTCTCTCCATACTTAGCAAAACAGTGATACATACTGGCCCTAATTTACTTAGGTACAAATGAACTCATGATTAGTTTTAAAGCTAAAAACCTCATAGTCTGATCATGAGATTTTCTTGTAATACCTCTAAAACATGCACACACACAGATCTCACTATTATTATCTGAAATGCTGTTATTTAAATCTTTACTGATTTTATTGAGGAACACAATTCTGAAATTACTAAAATAATGTATTAATTTGCTTTTAGAACCCTAGCAAAATAAAGTTTGTATATGTGTATTCATTTTCAATCTAGCCTAAACTGAACATAATCATGAAAATTTGAAGAAATAAAATAACTTACAATAAAGAAGACAAGGTGATATTATGATATTTTGTTTTGTTTTGTTTTTGGGTTTTTTTTTTGCGGTACGCGGGCCTCTCACTGTTGTGGCCTCTCCCGTTGCAGAGCACAGGCTCCGTACGCGCAGGCTCAGCGGCCATGGCTCACGGGCCCAGCCGCTCCGCGGCATGTGGGATCTTCCCGGACCGGGGCACGAACCCGTGTCCCCTGCAGCGGCAGGCGGACTCTCAACCACTGCGCCACCAGCGAAGCCCTATGATATATTTTTAAAATAATGCCCTAGTACACCAGAATATTGAAGTATGTATTATAATATATTCTAGGCCCTTAGATTTCCCCTGTTGATGAGATTACTGGAAACCATTTTTTACTGTCAGTTTGATCCACTCTGGTGATACAAAGAAGGCTTCCAGAGTCCACTAAATGAATAGCTATGCCTAAACTCATAGAAAACCAACAGACTGTACCCTTGTTACTTATATGCAACAATGTTCAGCCCCAAAGTAGTATCCTCTTGGGGGAATGCTAACAAAAAACTAATTCTCTCAAATAATATTACATTACATTTTTTCCCTGATGTTGCTACAGTTACATCCTCAAGAATAAAAATACTATTAAGCATCCTTTTCCCTTCTTACCTAACATTTAAACAATAATTTAAATTCTGAGAAGCACCTACACACATTCTAACCATACACAATTAAAACAAACAGGAACAACAAAAAGAAAACAATATTTCCCAAGCCATGATTATTGCTTTCTTTCTATCTGACCCATGGTGGACAATTCCCACAACTATCAGCACAAATCAAACACCCTTAACTAAAGATTAAGTGTCTGTCCATTTGTTCTTTATCTGATATCCTTTTCTCTTTTTTATTTTCTCAAAAGAAAATGTCAGAACAGATCGCCCAGAATGATAGATAAGGTCAAAATACTGCTAACATAAGTAGTTATGCTAGGAATTATACCGAGAACAGGACATATACAAGAACCCGATCATACACTGCTCCTTTTCCCTGAAGCCTTTGCATTATTCTATGCAAACAAGAATAACATGTCAACTACAAAGGTAAACATACCCCCTGTTAATAAAATGAGTATTCAGCAGCAAGTGAGGAGCAAAGATGATAACAAAGAGCACCTTGCAAATTATGCTTTCACTCTTCCACAGCTCATCACAATGCTCCACTGCACACACAGGTCCATCCTCACCCTGGGGGAATCAGCTTCCTCAACACTAATGACTGCTACTTCAATCACTCACACCAATGGTCAGATCTGGAACCCCATCATCACCCAGAACTGTTCCTCCTCTAATACTTCAAATTCTCTCAACACAACCCCACTCCTCCTGGATCGCTCATTCCCTTACTCTCATTAAAGACCTATTCTCCGACTCATCCAGACCTCCTGTCCATCCATCTTCCCCTAGGCCATCTATTTGCTCCTGTCTTCACTTCTTTCTTAATTCCACTGAGACCACAGGGTCCATTAATGACTTTCTTGTCAATACGTTCCACTCCCTTGTTTCCTTGTCCTTCCGCTGTACATCCCAACAAAGCCCCCAGTCCTGGAGAAATACATCTGACTGGCTTCTCCACTCATATACCTTGGGCTGCTAAGCTCTACTGGAAAAATAAAAACAATAGGAGGCACAGCCCTACAGGCTGGTCCTCCACAACCCAGGAAGTTTCCTCATAAATATCTCTTTAGAACCCAAATTTCAATGGGTTGAGGAGGGAATTAAAGGTGTGTAGCAAAGGACGGGAGTTCAGCATTTTACATTATGTTCAAAGCAGCTTGGGGATAAGAGGAAAGAAAAGGCTGGTATGTAGAGGGAGCAGAAACAAAGGAGAAGTCAGAGCATGCTGAGGTTTAGGAGGGCTGGTAAGGAGGGAAAGTTTGGAGGGGTTACGAAGATGAAGGATGTTGAACATTCCTACAGAGGCAGAGAAATGGATAAGATCCATTGATTCAAATTTTAAGAAAATAATATATTTGCTTCAGTAATACAAATAACAACTGAAAAGGGTTTATCTCCAAAGCAACCCAGAGTTTAACTTCTTGCATTAGTAAAAACCCAAACTCTGAAGTTAGATAGCCTGGATTTGAATCCCAGCTCCTCCACTTCCTAGTTATGTTATTTCCTAAGTAAGTTATTTCATCTTTCTGTGCCTCATCTGTAAAATGGGGATAATCATAATACCTACACAACAGGGTTGTTGTGAGAATTAAAGGAATACACAGAACATACAAAGTGCTTTGAATAGTGACCAGCATATAACAAGCACCATATTAGATGTTAGCTATTATTCTGGCTAAAAACTTAAAACACTACTTAGATGCTCTTGTGTTCACTTAGTACCAGAAAGAATGTACTGGACTCCCCCTGCCCACCCCCACCTTGCCCCCATATCCCCAACCTAATACCTACTATCTTTCAGCTCTGGTCTTCTTTGAAAAGTCTTCCCTGACTCTTCCTCTTTCCCTGTCCCTAAACAACTGGGTTAAGTGAATCTCTTCGATTCTTCCATAGCATACCAGCTTTACAACCTTCACAGCATTTATCACAGAGTATTAGCTTTCAGTTGACTCATCTGTTCCCATCCCACCCCTCCCCCACAACCTGCCACTGATTTGTGAGTTCTTGCAGGATGGGGGCTATCCTTTCTGATTAAAGTTCAGGGGTTAAGAATAAGTGATATATAGAAATCAATATAACATGGTGCCTGATGGGTATTAGACAATAAATGTTAAATAAATGAATAAATCAGTCACTCTAGCCTTAGATGATTGTTTTACACAAGTTCATCTACTAACTTAATGCCTATCATTTATAAACGTGCTGCAGTTAAACACTTAAGTTAAAACGTAACTACCCTGAGTTCTTAAAAAGCACTGCACACAAAGGAATTACCACACACCAAAGAAATAACCACACACAAATTTCTTGCAATGTTTTCTAAATTCAGTATATATGCACATTACTCACACAACTCTTTCCAAAATAAACCTGATAATGGGTTAAAAGAAGTAAAACTGTTTGCTATATATGCTATAAAGCAAAATATATAACTTCCAACTACACATGTCTTTTCACAAACCACAGGTCATTGGGTTACCAGAAATTGATACTTCCCCCTCATTGGTGATTATTCTACATGTACTTTTAGTTTAAGCTAACTTTCTGAAGCACATTTTTTCAATTATATGCATGTAAAACATGTATCATTCCAAGCTATTTTTTTCCTCTTCTAAGTCATAAAGATATGTTTTACTTACATTATTGACCAACAACAGAATTCCTACCCAAATGTTAACAGTGTGGTACAGCATGTATAATGGATCATTATATTATGGACAGAAAAAAAGAACTTGTAAATAATTCAATGTTCCAACTGCTAAGAAGATAGAAGCCTAATAAGTACTATATAGCTCAAAATGAAATTCAATTGGGATGTAAAATTTTCAGAAATTTTGAAACAAAAAACAAAAAAGAAAGAGGAAGAGAAATCTGGAAGAGAGAAAAGTTGGGGGAGAGAAAAGGAAATCTGGGTAAAGATGTAAATATATGCACTGTTTTTTTAAGGGTCCTTTACTAACCCAAACTCATTTTAAAATTTGGGGAAATAAAAATTGAATAATGTCTATAACCTAATTTACTTACAAAATTACATTCAGAATTACATTTAATGCTAAATTACATTTAGCATTAAACTGATGACTGGATCACACAGTCATCAACTTCCTTATATTTTTATGGTAACTAAAGTTATAAACTAATCAATTTAAATCTACAACACCTCACTTTTACTAGCCTATGAGAAACAGACAAAACTCTGGCAGAAGAAATTATCAACATAAAAGCAAAGGAAAAATTAAAGACACTGTCTTCCTGTCTTCCAAATAGTGCTGGGAGATGCAGAAATCACTAAATCACAACTTTTAAAAAGCCACTATACAAAAGCAAACACATTTTACTTGAAATCTAAAATCTGGAATCTCCTTTCAACTATAAGACCTTGGGTCAAGTAACTTAACTCCTCTCTAAATGAAGGAGAGTTTTAGGATTTTAAATGCCTTCCAGATCTCACAATCACAGAAATTACCTTCTATGTATTCTTTCATTCTTCATCAAATACATTTTACATTTTCATTCCCCCCACACCTTTTCCCCTTAGGGAGATAGCACAGGAAGTGGCTCTAAGTGCAGGTTACAGAAGTAACACTCTAGGGTTTGTACAAACCCCACTTAGTTAGGAGCTGGATGATCTCCAACAAGTTATTTCAGTTCCCCAAGCCTGTTTCCTCGTCTATAAAACAGGGGTAATACAAATATCTACCCTCATAAGGTTGCTGTGAAGATTAAAAAGAAAGTGCTTACAACAGTCCTGGCATACAGTAAGAGAGCCAATTAAAGCTAGCTACATTATTGTTTTATTTTGAAGGCTTTTAAGAATGGTTTTACTCCTGGACTTCCCTGGTGGTCCAGTGGTTAAGGCTCTGCACTTCCGCTGCAAGGGGGCGCAGGTTTGATCCCTGGTCAGAGAAGTTCTGCATGCCGCAGCCAAAAAGACAGTTAAAAAAAATGCTATTACTCCTTCCATTAAGTGGATAGATAGTTTACTTAATCCCATTTAGGTTGTTTCTAAATTTTACCTTTTTTAAGTAAAGGGGATATCGACCGACATCTTTGTGCATTAAGCTTTTTCCAAATGTATGGAATTTCCTTAGGATGTACCAAGAACTTACATCACTAGATCAAAAGATATGGATGTTTTAGGGCTTTACAGAGAGGTTGTATAGATGTATACTTCCACCAATAGATATGATAGTGCCCAATTCACTGCACTCATGTCAATCAGCACCGAAAATCATATTTTCATTTCTTATAATTTGATTTAAAATGTTTCTCAATGTTGCTGTAATTTGCATTTCTTTGATTAACTGTAAGGCTGAGAATTTTTTCTGTTTATTATTAAAAATGTTATAAGAACAATCTCATTCAATACAAGTTTTTTTATAAGAAGAAAAAATTATAAAACACATAGAAATAAGGCAATTAAGAAGGGACAGAAGAATAAAGTGTACATTTAGAATGTAAACATGTCAAGTTATTAAACCGAAGGATAATTTGGCACTAAAATTCCTAGCAGCTAAAAGCAAAGAAGAAAATGTTCTGGACTCTGCTTTGGGAGGGTCAAGGTCGGGGGACAGCAGCATTCAATTCCACAAGAAAAGCAAAACTTTTTTAGGTATTGAGGATCTAAAAGATATTTCTTAGCTGGATCTTCATAAAAAGGATACAAAATGACTTAAGGACAGCAATCTCAACAGCAATAAATGACAGAAGGGCTCATTTGCTGTAATTGCATTTCTACCTTACATTTCAAAAATACAAGAAAATTATTCACTAAACATAATTTTGGCACATGAAACTTAGTATTACAGTCATCTCCCAAATTACTACTATACTGTTATCTGCAATTACTGCTTCTTCTAATCTTCCACTTTTATCTTGACAAATCTCTAGCATTGAAGGCTTGATCAAATTGAGACAAGCTTATTTATAATTTCTCAAATTCCTTTATTTTTATATGTGAATCTTGGATATTAACAATATGGCTTAGCTGACATCTACATTCTTCTCAATCACCTTGCTTGCTTTTGTACTTGCAAGAAGAAATAAATTTAGACTCTCAAAAAATATTAGTTTATCTTGCCATAAATGGGTATGAAAAATATAGTTCAGACTGAGTGATTTGATATAAACAATTTTACAATAAAATCTTATCCCATTTTTTAGAAAATATTTGGGTCACTGAATGGCCTTTAGCCATACTGGAATTTATCTGAAACATTTTAACAACCATTTAAAAAAATTATTACCCCAAATTCCTTCACTTTTATTATTATTTTTTAATTTATTTATTTTATTTTTGGCTGCATTGGGTCTTCGCTGCTGCGCGCGGGCTTTTCTCTGGTTGCGCCGAGAGGAGGCTACCCTTCGTTGCAGAGTGCGGGCTTCTCGTGCAGTGGCTTCTCCTGTTGCGGAGCACGGGCTCTAGGCATGCGGGCTTCAGTAGTTGTGGCACGCAGGCTCAGTAATTGTGGCTCGCGGTCTCTAGAGCTCAAGCTCAGTAGCTGTGGCACGTGGGCTTAGTTGCTCCACGGCATGTGGGATCGTCCCAGACCAGGCGGATTCTTAACCACTGCGCCACCAGGGAAGCCCTCCATCACTTTTAGAGTCGAGTCTAGAGCTTCCTAAAGGGTAACACATATACAAAGATCCTCCAAAAAAAAGTTTTGCTTTGCAAGAATATGTTTGGACACCAAGGGGGGAAATCGGGGGGTGGGGAGTGGGGGGGGATGAATTGGGAGACTGAAATTGACATATATACATTAACATGTATAAAATAGATAACTAATAAGAACCTGCTGTATAACACAGGGAACTCTACTTCACTTCGCTGTACAGTAGAAATTAACACAACATTGTAAAACAACTATACCCCAATAAAACAAAAAAAGAATATGTTCCTATTCTTCTCTCTCCCATACTTCTCTAAACTATAGACATTAAAGCTAAAGAATACTGGACACAAAGACCTGTGATCAACATCAGATAATCCTATGTTATAAAATGCTTAAATAAATATTGTAGCAAAATTAATAACGTCACTATCTTTATATGAGTGGGTTCTATATGAGAGGAAAGAGACGTAATAGGAAAAGGTAAAGGATGGCAGAAATGACATTAAGAAACTTCATATACTTATTTCTGAAATTCTGCCTGAAGTCATCACTTATCACAGATTTGGTCATTCATTTTCTTCCCACCCCAGCCCAGGCCATCTTAAAAAATTGTGAAAACAGATAGAACCTTCTTCATCTAATCCATGGCTCCATTTTACAAATGTAGAAATTTTAGCCCAAAGAGATTAACATCACAGAAGTAGACAGTGGCAAAACGGTAGTGGAAACTTCAAAATTTGGACAAGAAATCAAGCATTCTGGCTTCTTATATCATATAGAATAATGCAAACATAGTTAGATGCTACTCTTCCATCTCTCAATCAAGTACCCTAAGTATCTGATGTCAGTGCATTCTTTCTTCCTACTAATGTCATGGAATTTCAATGACTATGAACAAAACTGTGCTTTGTGTTCTCATGACAGCTATGATATGCTTCAGAGACTTTTTAGTGTTTCTAACATTTGATATTTCTTCCTATCACGTCTGTGTTACTTCCTAAAAGATGTTGCTAAAAAACAGCTAGGTACTAAATAATATTAAGATCCCTCTCTTCAGAAAGTGAGGTCCACGAAAAGGAGAGGTTTTTCCTCATTTCATTTTCACTTCCCAGGCCCAAGATATTACTCTAAAGAATATCTTTTTTAAGGACACTATTACTTCCCACACATATTCCACCAATTTAATGTATATCTAGATTAGCAGTTCTCTAATTTTCTTTTTTTTTTTTTAATCTCAGGGCCCCTTTACACTCTTAAAAATTATTGAAGGCACTGTGGTAGGCAAATTTTTAGGATGACCCCAAACAATCCCCACCTCTTGGTATTCGTGTCCTGTGTAGTCCTCTCCCCTTGAGTGTGGGTTGAACCAAGTGATCTGCTTGTAAGAAATAGATTACAAAAAGGATGCGACTGCTACTGTGATTAGGTTACAAAGGCTGTGATTTCTAACACCCCTTTCCTGCCAGCACTCTCTAGCTCTTCTTGTGTGTTTGCTCTGATGAAGCAAGCTGGAGAAGCCCACATGGTAAGGAACTGAGGGCAGCCTCCAGCCAACTGCCTGGAAGGAGCCAAGGCCCTCAGTCCGACTGCCAAGAAGGAACTGAACCTAGCCAATGGCCATGTGAGTGACCTGGGAAGCAGGTCATTCCCCCGCTGAATCTTCAGATGAGATTATGGTTCTGGCCAACACCTTGACTATGGCCTTTTGAGAGAATGAAGCAGAGGACCCAGCTAAGACTGACCAAATTCCTGACCCACGAAAACTCATCCTTTTCCTTTTCATGCTATCCTCTAACCTAAGACGTATTCCCAATCCCAAAGCTGCAGAGCTTATATTCTCATATAGTTCCAGCCTTCAATTCAGCAAGCCTTATACAGGGAGGACCTTTTGCTACCTCAGATGTCCAGTGCTCAGGATTCTCAGAGCCAGGATGAGTAGAAGAACATGGGAAGACACAGTTAGACTCTACTCTGGGTCCGTTATGAAGGGCAGATACAGATAAGAGAGCAAAAGAAGAAACAGTTCTATGTAAGAGCTGCTAACATCTGTATCTTTTACTAGGCCTATCAGTATGCTCATGCTAGTGAGCATGATGCTAATCATAATACATGGGACATGTTAAAATGAAGACTGCCAATCCTGAAATGAATTTAATTCAAGAAAATAGTTTAATAAATATTTACTCAATATCTTCTATGAGCTAAATACTGTGCTAAAATGAGGTACTAAAATTAACAAAACTTGGCTTCTTCAAAACCCTCAAGGACCCCAAAGTCTAATGATTACTTGAGATGGAGAACTTAAGAGAAAAATTAAGCAAAATCTACTTTGCAAAGAATAAAACTTACAGGTAACATTAAACATCGTGTTCATTTTGCTGTTTTGTTTGATATGAATAAATTATTTAGGCTTCCACAATTTACTGCTTATCTACTGACAATATTTTAAAATCAAAGGAGCCTTTTCAAATGTGGATAATCATTTGCTTTCTTTGTTTGTAAATTTGTATGACACATTAAAAGTGTTAGCCCTTGTTCATACTTGCTTTTCTACTATGAGGGTTCCAAGTCATCAAAAGATTTAAAAATAATAAGAAATAACATATAAAATTTTTACAGATCCCAGGGTAGGAAAAAAAAAATCGTGGATTCCATTTTCCAGGCAAAGTGCTCAGCAATCTATGTACATTATCTCATTTAATTCTAAACACAGCTATGTGAGGAAGAATATTTACAGATCATTTCTCAGAGCCCAGGTTTTCTTCAGTGCCTAAAATAATGCCTAGTATATAGTAAGCAATGAAATTTGCTGAAGGAAGAAAGTTATTGGTCATGTATTCAAACCAATTTGTCAGATTCCTGGGCTACTATTCTTAATTACCATGCGATAGAGCCCCAGTTAAAATGTAAAATAGAGCTGGAAATAGACGCAGGTGAACATGTTACACAGTGGCACTAAAGAACAGAGATCCGGTCTCAACTAAGTGACACCTCCTCAAAATTCGACTGAGTCAAATAAAGATAGAATTCATTTTGAGAGACTAAGGACTAAGAGAGAGAAAGAGAATATGCCCATATGTTTGCATATTAATATGTATGATACAGTTTTCTGAATTTTGTCTATAATGTACAGATATAATATTTATCCTATGCAAAAGCGGCCATCATAAATATATTACTATATCTGAAGTATCATTTCACAACAAAACAATTACAATTAGCATAAACTCCTAAAGGTTTTGTACTTTCTGTTACTTTGCTAGTAAAAACAAGTAACAATTCCAAATATGAAAACTTGGGTCCATATAAATTATGGGGCATGAACCCGTGTCCCCTGCATCGGCAGGCGGACTCTAAACCACTGCGCCACCAGGGAAGCCCTGGTTTCTCTTAAAGTGAGATAATGTACTGCTGAATGGCCAAAAATTCTGTTCCACTTCACAATTATATTTCTCATAATAGATTTATAGGTTAACACAAACAGGCATTGTTTCTATTTCTGTCTATTCTGTATTTGGTTAGCAAGAGTCAGTTCTATTGAACTCAATTACCTGTAAGTATGGTAACGAAATCAAGTTACTGACAACCAGGCTGCCAATGAGCGTGCCCATGTGGTATTACCCTTTGAGGTGCTGCCTGAGTAGCCATCTCCCTGAACAAGATCTAACTTCAATGATAAGCACCAACAAATATAATTTCAAACCCAGTGCATATGTATTCTGAAAAGACTTCTTAATAACCTACACTGTGCCCTTAACTCTGTACTAATGTGAACAAAACGGATAAACTTCCTGTCCTCACAGAGCTTATAATCTATACAAAGTTGAGAGAAAGAATATTTATGGAAGATTGCCTAAAGGATATGCAACATCTCCATCCTTCTAATTATTCCAAAATCTCTTCCCCTTTTAAGCCACACTCTGTTTTGAATCCTCCTCATCTCCCACCACGTTAAGTGTCTTTATTAATGATGATGCATCTGGCCTACAGAGAGGCCTTATGAAGTTTGTTGGTGCATGCATAGTAGGACTACTGTAAGGCCACTGTTCACTCCATTACATGGGCTCCTGTTTATAAGGTCTCTGAGGAGCCATTTCCTTCTGAACTTAGTGTCAGGAGTTCTGCTTTTTTAAAACAAAGGTTTGTTCGCTTTCAAATGTTATGAACATAAATTGCCTGGGTTTCTTTTTTTGCACCGTCTACAATGAAGCTTAGAGAAATATTTGTGCCCCACTGAAAGCAAATTTTAGATTTTTATATTAGAATTTTAATTTTATATTTTTATTTTGCATTTCTTGCTACAGTTTATGAATATCTACAAACCACATTAAATTTGGGGGTGGACAAAATGTAACAAATGGATAAAGTCTGCATTAATGCATCATAAGGAAAATGTTTTTAAATTTAATGGATCAGAAAACAAAACCACACGAGAAGTCAAGGGAGATGAAGGATTTCGAGAGTATGATACACAGATTTAAAAAATAAAAACCAGTCAACTCTCAATTAACATGGGGAAGCTGGAAAGGGAAATCAAGAAGGGAAACAGAAGATCAGAGAACATCCCAAATAATTTTTTTATTTATAGAAATTAGATCAATGTAGTTAAAAATGACTTTGTGTAAACTTGAACTTATTATATGGTTCAAGTTACATACAATATTTAGAAATATTTATTATTCCACAGGTATCACTCAAAACAGTAAAAATAAAATAGTCAAAATTGATAAAGAAAACATAAAAATTACTTGATAATGGCCAAAAGGGTACACCTGGAAAAACAAACAGACTGTTATTATAACCTGTTTCTTATCTGAGCTCTTCCTCCCCACCCCCAAATGTTAGGAAAAACCCTATGCATGGCAACAATCTGAGTCTACTGACCTCCAGCTTTCCAATTACCTGGCATAATCTAGGCAGGTGTTTAAACACCACGACATGCCAAGATCATGTTTTTGCTAGATAGCCTCTTTCCTTCAAGGTCACTGTCATCTTTCCTAGCAACCAAGGGACTCTACAATGATGTCACTGCTGTATGTCAACTGGGGTTCACACATAATGTTGAGCCATCTCCACTCAGAAATTAAATTACCTTCCTCCTCATTGCCAGCTTCCTGAAATACCCTGTTCCTCACACCCCAGAAAACTCCAAGCTTGCTGGGAGGTTAGACCCCAGTTCAATCCAGCACTGAAATGATTTTAAGTCCTATCAGTTCCAAGTTCGTAGGTAGTGAATAAATTCCTAGACTTCCCAACCTGCATTATCTTTCCATTCCTTCTTCACCCCTGTCCTCCCAAATATCTGATTAAAAATTAAAATGTCTTGGGCTTCCCTGGTGGCATAGTGGTTGAGAGTCCGCCTGCCGATGCAGGGGACACGGGTTTGTGCCCCGGGCCGGGAAGGTCCCACATGCCGCAGAGCGGCTGGGCCCGTGAGCCACGGCCGCTGGGCCTGCGCGTCCGGAGCCTGTGCTCCACAACGGGAGAGGCCACAACAGTGAGGGGCCTGCGTACCGCAAATAAATAAATAAATAAATAAATAAATAAAATGTCTTAAGAGGAGACAGAGTAAAAAATTAGGCTCACTCTAATTCCCTTCTGTTCAAAGAAACATTTTTGTGCAAAGGCAAGGCATGGCTCTGCTCTCCAGGACCACAGCACCACAGATGACCTGCAACTATTCCCTCTCTATGAATGAACAGCTAATAGACAGATGCCAGTAAAGCATCTGGCTATCAAGGGGGTACATACACCTAGCACCAGGCAGGGGTCAATGAGAGATCACATAGAATATATGTAGATGTTTTTGCTGATCATTTCTCATTCTTTCAAAAATGCACTATTTCTTATAAACTATGGTTAGTCTGCAAACCAGCTGGTTCCAGATAAGTAAGATTTGGTTTGCTGAAGCACTGATAAGTGGATGGGAAATCAGCAATAGATCCAGGGGAAGGAGGGTAAATGCTAATTGTCACATGGAAGAGAACTTTGACACGCTGAATGCTCCATGAAGGCAAGCAGTATGATTGTTACAATCACAAACTTGACAAACAGCACAATGCCTTGCAAATTGTAGGCATTCAATAAATATCTACTATGAATAAACTTGTTAAATGAAACAGATTATTCTGTAAAGTACTACAAAGAGGCTAAATAACTAGCCCAGTGGCTCACAGCCAGTAAGCGGCAAAGCCAGGATTCAAACCCAAGTCTGTCTGGTTCCAGAGCTGCTGCTCTTTTCACTTCATATGTGCTTCCTTTATCAGGAGACTGATTTGCCAAGGATCTCTGGTAGAGTACTTAAAGCCATAGGATAAACATGCTTGTCTTCCTGGAAAGTAAATTTTACTGAAAAGCTGAATAATTTAAAATATTTGATATATAAAACAATCACCAATACATAACGAAAGAGAATAAAGAATTCATAGCTAGGGCTTCCCTGGTGGTGCAGTGGTTGCAAGTCTGCCTGCCGATGCAGGGGACACGGGTTCGTGCCCCGGTCCAGGAAGATCCCACATGCCGTGGAGCGGCTGGGCCCGCAGCCTGCGCATCCGCAGTGGGAGAGGCCACAACAGTGAGAGGCCCGCGTATCGAAAAAAAAAAAAAAAAAAAAAGAATTCATAGCTAATAATTTTAAATTATATGGGCCACCACAGTTTTTCCCAGGCTCTCTCAGGATACAAGTTCATTCTCCTCTGCTATTAAAGGTATATTGCTAGAAAAAAATCTGAGAATCAAAAAAATCACTCAATAAATATTTGTTGAGTATCAAATACATAGCAAGCATGTGTTAAATGTCAGGGATGAAATGTAGTCCCTGAGGCACAGAGATTAAGCTATTATAAAAAAGAGAAACAAGTTAACCCATAACTAAAAGTAGTAACTTAGATGCCAGAATAGGATCTACAGAAACAGAGGAGAGGTATCTAACTCAGACTGTGCATGTTTGGAGGACATGGTGGAGGTTGAGGGAATGTTTAAGTGTTCCCAGGTAGACCCCAGCTCTATTCTCGTCCCTAAACTGCTATTCAAAAGAGGTATGGGAATTAATTGGGGGGGGAGGGTACTCATGGAAAGAGAATATTTAAGAAGTTATACATTTTCATGAAAGAGCCAGAACTAGTGTAATACAACAAGAGAGAGAAATCACTGTTTTATCATTAATCATTAGAGAAATGCAAATCAAAACTACAATGAGGTATCACCTCACACCAGTCAGAATGGCCATCATCAAAAAATCTACAAACAAGAGATGCTGGAGAGGGTGTGGAGAAAAGGGAACCCTCCTGCCCCGTTGGTGGGAATGTATATTGATACAGCCATTATGGAGAACCGTATGGAGGTTCCTTAAAAAACTAAAAATCGAACTACCATACGACCCAGCAATCCCACTACTGGGCATATACCCTGAGAAAACCATAATTCAAAAAGAGTCATGTACCACAATGTTCACTGCAGCTCTAATTACAATAGCCAGGACATGGAAGCAACCTAAGTGTCCATCGACAGATGAATGGATAAAGAATATGTGGCACACATATACAATGGAATATTAGCCATAAAAGAAACAAAACTGAGTTATTTGTAGTGAGGTAGATGGACTTAAGAGACTGTCATACAGAGTGAAGTAAGTCAGAAAGAGAAAAACAAATATCGTATGCTAATACATATATATGGAATCTTAAAAAAAAAAAGGTTATGGAGAACCTAGGGGCAGGACAGGAATAAAGATGCAGATGTAGAGAATGGACTTTAGGACACGGGGAGGAGGAAGGGTAAGCTGGGATGAAGTGAGAGAGTGGAATGGACATATATACACTACCAAATGTAAAACAGATAGCTAGTGGGAAGCAGCCTTATAGCACAGGGAGATCAGCTCAGTGCTTTGTGACCACCTAGAGGGGTGGGATGGGAGGGTGGGAGGGAGGGAGATGCAAGAGGGAGGAGATATGGGGATGTATGTATATGTATATCTGATTCACTTTGTTATAAAGGAGAAACTAACACACCACTGTAAAGCAATTATACTCCAATAAAGATGTTTAAAAAAAAGCGATAATGCATAATAAAATTTCCTATAATATAAAAAATAAGTAAATCAGTTTTACATTACATTTGAAAAATATACAGAAAAAATGTAATAAGATGTTCGACTTATAGCAAAACATGAAAATTAAAACAATGTTTCATCTATCAACATATCAAAAATTTAAGAGACACTGCAGGGAAATTGATACTATTAAATATTGTACATAAAATATGTAGTATAGGTAAAAATATAGAATGGTACCTCTCTCAAGCGCAATATGACATGTACAAAATTTTTAAGTGTGTAATTTTTTTATGCTACAATTCTATTCCTAATGATTTATCTTTAAAAAAACAAAACACTGTATCTACAACTATGGAAAAAATCTAACATACACCAAAAAAGAACAAGTAAATAGATTGGTCCATCAATACAATAATGTGTAACCATTAAAAAGGATAAGGTAAGATGTGGAAGGATATTTGTGAAAAATTATTAGGTAAAAAGGCAGGTTAGGTTAGTTTTTGAAGAACTGAAACCTGCAGACATGTCAATATTTTCCAGTTTTATAAGACAAGGTGAAAACTGCCCCTCCACTGACTTCACTGGGCCTCTTTGACTAACCTAAGACGACTCAACCTTGATCAGCTACAGCCACTGTGAATAATAATTCAACGATCATGTTATCGTTTGTTATTTATGCCACTAGAAGTCACTCAACTAAATGAAGTTCAAAGATCTTAAAAAAAAAAAAAGGTTAGCCTTGAAATTACCCAGAGGTTGTACCTAGCAAATAAAAAGGATTGTTTATTTACCTGGGTAAATCTTAAAGAATAGGGAACCATGTTTTAAAAAAAAAAAAAAAGTAGGATGTACACTGACTCCTTTTTTTTTCATCTATCTATTTATTTATTTATTTATGGCTGTGTTGGGTCTTCGTTGCTGCACGCGGGCTTTCTCTAGTTGCGGTGAATGGGGGCTACTCTTCGTTGTGGTGCACAGGCTTCTCATTGCAGTGGCTTCTCTTGTTGCAGAGCATGGGCTCTAGGTATGCGGGCTTCAGTAGCTGTGGTGCATGGGCTCAGTAGTTGTGGTTCGTGGGCTCTAGAGCACAGAGTTCTGGTGCACGGGTTTAGCTGCCCCACAGCAGGTGGGATCTTCCTGGGCCAGGGCTCGAACCCCTGTCCCCTGCATTGGCAGGGGGATTCTAAACCACTGCACCACCAGGGAAGTCCCTCCTTTTTAAATTATGTACACATACATGAGAGGGGCAGGCACACCTGGGGTATGAGCATGGATGTGGATGCACTGTGCATCTAATTAGGGTACATGGGTCTGCACACCCACAGGAGCATTCCAGGAAGGGGTTCAATCACTGAACCAGCACCATACTGGGTCTTATAGCAGGACGGAACTATTAAGATGTGATTCCAGCATCATGGAACTGGCAGTGGCTCTGAAACTACAGTCTAATCCTCTGAAATCACACCATGATTTCTTCCAGGAATACTCATCAAATTGTTAAATTGTCTTCTCAGGCTTTTGTGATGTTTACAATGTCTCTCATAACATTGGAGGATTTTCACCAATTCCTTCCTAACTAACAGTAATTGGCATATGAGTTAATATATATTACAGTCTGCCAAAACAGCCTTCTTGGCTGACTGCGTGAAGAAGCACTCAAGAGGGAAGGACCTCTGCACTGTGGTGTAAAGAAAAATGGTTCAGACACAAACACTGTCACAATAAACAGGGTGATACGGGGAAGGATTAAACAGGGTATATATGATAGGGAATACCAATACCATTAAATGACTAACTTATCAGAAACGATAATCAACTGCCAGGTTTCTTCAACTGAAAGCTGGCTTAATTACAGCTTGGTGGGGGGAAGGGGAGTAGTAAACAAATCCCCAGTACTTGCCAGAGTATCAATTTTCAGGCACAACTCATTTGAGAAACATTAAAATATTTTACACATGTCTTAATTTCCTATCTAGCCAACAACAAAAAAATAAATGATGCCCCAAATGAAAATTATCTGGATGTTAACATTGGCAAGTAGCTTCAGTTTAAAATATAATTCCAAAAAGTTCAGGATTTATGGATTACCAGAATCAGCAATCTATATACCAACAGCTTCAAAATATTTTTATAATCAACAACTGGATATGCTTGAAAGCTAGGTTAACATTAGATCTGCTAATCAACTGTCCATCTCCCCAAACTGCAAGATAGAGATGAGTGCACCACTGATTCTAGACCACACAGTCTGGAACTGGGAACTGCATAAGAGCACTAAGGATAAACTCAGAAATAGCTGCTAAGTAGTTCATCATTCAACTTGACTGGAAGCAGGAGTTAATGCTTAAGAGCATAGTAATGCTCTTAATTGCATACAGCTATACCAAATAGGTCAGAGACCTAGGTGTACCACTTAGCCTCTTTACACTGTAGTTTTCTCACCTGAAAGATGAAGAGGATGACACCTGTACGCACTTCATGGGGTCACTGTGAAGATTAATATGAAAATGCATGTAAAGCTTAGTAACTGGCACAAAGACTTGGTAAACATTATTTATTACTGTTATCACTAGAAATTAATACATTTGTTAGAAGTTATGGAATCTCTTCCACAAATTTTGCCTGTGTATTTATTTGGCCACTAAAAAAGGACAAAGATCATGAAAATAGCCTCATAATTTGGAAATCATCTTCAGCTCTTCAGCTAAATCTTACTCTTCCTGGACCAGCCAGGCCGAACTTCAGTTCCTTTAAAGTGCTGCATTTTCACTGTTTCAAGAATTATGTATATGTTGCTCCCTCTGCAACATTTTCAACCCCACTTCCTACTCCCAGACTTGAACTGTTAACTTTCAGTCACCCTTCATGTCTCAGTGTAAACACTGCTTCCTCAGAAGCCCTTCCTAAATCCTTTTGTCCAGATTAGGTGTCCCTATCTTATGCTTATGTCCCTATCTTATTCAGAGTATTCTGAATCTCCCATATTTTACTCAATTAACTGTGAACAGTGCTATTTAATGTATGACTTGCCCAACATGCTGTGAGCTTTGAGAGGACAGAGACAGTATCTGTCTTATTCACTACTCTTTCTCCAGTGCTGGGTGCATGGCAAGGAACAGAAGAAAGCTCTATATTTATTGAATTAAATGAATGCAGAAGGACCAGTCAGGTTGGTTAATTATAATCCAGTTCATGCTCACATATTACAGTTCCTGATTAGCTTACTGTTCTTGTTCATTCACATTCTAGTAAGATGTTTCAAGTTTAAATCTAAATACTACCATTTCAGACTCCCCATATGTTTTAGCTCTGCTGCTGAGTTAGGATCAAGCCTATCATGTTCTGTATTCTTAATATGTCTATTAAAATGGTATTCAGATGGAAGCCAAGCTACTCAAAGTATCTGTTGTGTTTACTGGTTTTCACCCAAAAACATGTTTTGAAGAATGCCACAGCTTAAAAAGAAAAACAAAGTATGAAAATAAAACATAATTTGTCAATTTAGAATCCTATGGGCCAGAAAAGTTAAGTGATTTGTTCAACATCATAAAGCTAGATAATGCTACAAACAGAATAAGGATCCAAGTTTCCTAGTTCTCTGTTTGTCTTTCCACTATGGAGCCTTTATGGTGCACTGAGAACCCAGCTGAAGATACTGTAAGCAATAATCTTGAAATGCAACAAGCAATCATTCAATGCTACTAAATCATTTTTTACAAACTTTTTAAAACTATGGATGACCAGACCTCTACTTCTATTAGAAACTCAGGTGGTAAGGTCTGGGCCTCTGCATGCTGAAAACGTTCCATGGACAAGTCTTATCCCAGCAAAGATTGAGAACCCCTAATTTAATCAATCAAGCATCATTTGCTAAATGTCTACTCTGTCCCTGGCAGTGTGTTCCTGCTCTCATGGCTCTTAGAAGGAGACAAGATTTACTTATATAACTCAATTAGAGAAAAAAATAAGACTGTGTATAATGAAGTGCTGAATTAGCTAAATGAACACAAATTAAGTGCTAAATTCAGACAAAGTAGGACAGAAGCACAGGCTTGGGAGACCAGCTATTTGTGGAGATAGACTAAACGACGGATAGGTCCCGTATGATAAATAAGGATAACTGTTTCCAAACAGTGCACCCAGCAGGAGTCCTAAGGATCCTGTGGAAGGGTCTTAAGGGCCACTGTGGAGAGTAGAGGGAGGATGCTTTCACTGCCCCTGTGCCCATCTCAGTCAGAACAGCTCCACTCTTACCTTTTAACATTAAGCTTCTGCCTAAAATTCATTTTGAAAAGAACTCCAATGGCCTTTTGTTTGAAAACTCTCATATTTACAAATGTAAAAGAAGAAGAAGAAAAAATCAGTGGTGAAGTAATTTGTCCCAGTCACCTGGGGGAACCCAGGTCTCCCAACTCCCAGTGCCATTTTCACTATACCACACCACATACCATGACATTCCAAGGGAGGGGACAGTGTGAGCATGTGAGCAAAGGTTCTCCCAGAGCATCCCAAACACCAGACTGACCAAAACAGTGGGCTTACTTTCAGGTCATATGATAGAACTGTGAAGGGGGGAGGAGAGGAGAGCCCACGCTTCAGAATAAATATAGCCACCCTCCCAGAACAGCTCTTCAACACAAAGTTTTATGGCGATTTTTAAAAAACTTAAAACCTGATAAAAGAAACTGTTTGTGGTGGGCCTATAAGGGGACTTCCTGGTGGAATTGTTGAGTCATGCTATTTAAGGAAGTAGTAAAAGATAAGAATGCATAGGCAGGGATGGGGGTGAGATAACAGAATGCCCTGAAATCAAGGACAAGTTTATGTTTGCCAAAATGCAATACCTCCACTGTGTAGTTTTCAAAGAGTATTGGGGTGTACCTCCCTCTCCCCAGGTGCTGGTTGCACATGGAAATGTACAACCTGCAGTATGTTGTCCCACAGAATCAATCTAAAAGCTAAAGCTTCTCCCTCTCTACAGCAGCACAAGTAATAAAATTGCTGATTTTACTCTTGCGCTCATGTAAGAAAAACTATTACAGTACTTTAAAAATGCTTCTGCTATCAATTTGTTATTCCCCACAGCATCCCTCTAACAATGGTATTATCACCATCTTATTGTTGAAACAACTATAGAAGCCAGTGTCAAAGCCAAAATGAGATGCCTAGAATTTACAATGTTCAGACTCAATGCTCAGTCCACACTCAAAGTGGCATGAGCATAAATCTCAATCCTATTATTTGTATGTTTATCACACATTTATTTCAGTAAAACTTTCTTGATTTTCACAATAAATTTGCAACCTCATAAGAGCCACCCAATCATGTCTCAAACGACAGGTCTACAATTGAATTCATCGCCTATTCCCCCAAACGGCTCCCTCTTCCAACTCCCCTACTTCTGTTCATGGCACTGCTTTTGATAATCTAAACTCAAAACCCTGCTATCCTCTTTGACTCTAATTAGCTGCTAAACCCTTTAAGGACTTTGATTATGGCTCTTCGGTCCAGAACAAAAAACTTCAATGATTCCTTACTGCCAAGCAAATGAAATCCAAACTCCTGCAACACCAACCCACAGCATTCAGAGCTCTCCAGAACAGAGTCCCAACCTGCCTTCCACCACTCTCCAATATGCAGCCTCAGTAATTAGCTAACCTGGAAGTCTTGCTATTCCCCAAACACGTTCTGTGCTCATTAAGCACATGACCTTGGGAAAGTCACTTAATCTGGGCTTCATCTTACTCAAAAATAAAATGGGCATAATAATATTTCCTGAAAGGAGCAAATGAGTTAATGAAAATGAGAGTGCTGCTATAAATTTCAAGGTACTATAAAAATACAGACAGTATCATTATGTCATGGTTACAGTAATTTTATTGTATTTATACCTGCCTTGCTCCAGAAAGGATATAACGTAGCCCACATAAAACACAAAATAACAGGAGTTTAAAGATGGAAGCAATAAAACAAATGCAAAACTAAACATTAAGGACCTAAAATGGAACTGGGAATGAGGCTAAGAAAAATTATGGATACCATAATTGCCTATCTAAACTTTCAGATTAATCATTTGGTCTGAACACTGTAGTTTGATTTGAAAAGGAAATAAAGTTAATTAGTTCAGTGTCCAGAAGACTAAAAACAAAACCACTGGTCAGAAATAAGAGAGTTCTTACTGTAAAGACTAGGCAAGAATTTCTCCCAAAGGTCCTTATTCTGTGTGATGTAACTGGACAACATTCTCAACATCCTTACTATGGATTATCTATTTTCATTACATCATTGTTAGAGTGAAAGCCTCTTCAGGTCCGGTAATTGTCTTATTATGTTTGTATCTCTATAGCTTAAAGCAATTAGTCAACAAACCACATACCTTAATTTTTATAGACTGGTTTCCATGGATCCAATCTCTCCCTTCCTATTTCAAATCAACTTGCACACCACCATGTTAATCCTGGAACACTGACCGCTTTTGTCATAGGATTCCTTACTTCAAAAACCTCCAATGGCCTCCCTGCACATAGAATACCTCATTTTTTACGTATACAGCACAATCTTGAATACAACCTCCCCGGCAATGTCTTTCCATTCCTCTAAATTCTTTTCACCCTTTTAAATTCAGCTTAAAAATCTCACCTTCTACTAAAAGTCTGCTCTGACTAGCAGCAATGTGGTAGAGGGAGAGATGGGGGCATGGGGAGGAGGAGACTAGAAAGTCTGAAGTCTTGTGTTCTCATCCATTACTCAATAGTGAAGAGACTGTGGGCAAGTCACTAAACCGCCTGAGAATAATGCCTCCTCATCTGTAAAGGTTTTAGGATAGATTGTATCTAAATTACCTTCCAGCTACAACAGTTCTAGGATGCTTTGGTTCCTACACACTTGGGCACACTTTGATTTCTACTCTGATCATTATTATCTATTATATATTTTAATATGTAATTACAATTATCCCTTGGTAACCACAGGTGATTGGTTCCAGAATCTTCAAGGATACCAAAACCCAGGGATGCTCATGTTCCTTATATAAGAGGGTGTCTTATTTGCATATAACTTATGCCCATCCTCTTACATACTTTAAATCATCTCTAGATTAGTTATAATACTGAATACAATGTAAATGCTAAGTAAATAGTTGCCAGGTACAACAAATTCAAGCTTTGCTTTTTGGAGCTTTCTGGAATATTTCTTTCCAATATTTTCAATCTGCAGTTGGTTGAATTCACGGATACCAAACTCACCAATATGGAGGGCCAACTGTATATAGATTGCTTCAAAATTTTTCCCTTTTAAGTAAATGCCACAGCAGAGTCTTCCACAGCAAAGTCTTATATTCCCTTGTTAGCCCCAAAGACAGCTGGCATAGGGACCAGGTACAAAGCAGCAGATAGTTTTTTGCAAGCTAAGAAATGTTTAAATAATTATTTTTAAAAGGTTGATTAAAATATACTTGCCTACTGCAGTATGAATCAGCAAAAAAACCCAGCATTTTTTTCACTAAGCAGACTATTAAAATAAGTATACTAAAACAAGAAAATAGCTAAGTCACTTTTCTCTAAAAAATATATTCACTCTGCAGATTAGGAAGCTAGTCAGTACAACTCCGTTTCTTGAGGGAATGACCACGTGTTAAAAACAATTGAGCTGTTTTGGGTTTTTTTTTTTTTGGCATGTGGGATCTTAGTTCCCTAACCAGGGATCAAACCCTCGCCCCCTGCCTTGGAAGCTCAGAGTCTCAACCACTGGACGGCCAGGGAAGTCCCAAAAACAATTGAGCTGTTTAATATACACAACAAAATGTTCACTTCCTAGCCATTCCTGTTTATACCTTCTATTGCAATGAGAAAGCTCACCAGTCCAAAGAAAAAAAGCCCTACCCATAATTTGTCTTATTTTACCAACTTAATGATTTAACTTTATACACTAGAGCTATGACTCCAACATAAAAAACCAATAAAGTTACACAGAGCATTATGAAATAAATCATGTGACAAATTAAACTGTACTTGCAAGGACTTTCAATAGCACAGGCTGAGTAAATCTACTACCAACATTCACACTGAGCTAAGTTTGGTGCTTCACATTGTCATTTTAAAAATTAATATTATGTATCCCCTTCTGGATGAATATCTAGTTTCCTGGATAGTACTTTTTTTTAAAGAATCTGAAAAATCTAGAGGCTTGCTGATTTTTCTTTTGCTCATTGCTAGGCCTGTCTGCAAAATCTAGGCAACACTGAAAACTTGAGTATTTGCTTAACTGGGGAAAAAAAACAAAAACAAAGGTGTTTTATCAGTCACTGAGTACAAATATCTTATCAGTGCTCAATAAATTAATATCCTGCGGTAAAAACACAGAACTCTATAAACAACATGTATTATATGTAAAGAGCTTCTTCACATCAGAGGTTCTGAAACTCAAGACAATTCTCATATTCCAAATTCTAAATATACTGTACATGGATCAGTAAGTCAAGCACTGGCTCCACTCATGCTATTTTTATTTCCATTGCTATTACCGCCGAAAGAGTTTATAAGGGCTCATTGCCAGTTTAGAACACAGTCAGAAATATTTCAGTACAAAATAAAACCAATTTATTCCTAAGAAGAAATATAAATCTACTAAGTTATTCAACTATCTTTATTTACAAAATGTCAACAATGTGCAAAAACGTTCAGCAAAAGAAGATGGATAAGTAATCTGTGAACCATAATTATTACCTCTTTCAACCCTGATTTCACTCAAAAAGATATTTTTAAGCAACACAATCAGGATAAGAATTAAGCAAAATTCTGGCCCAAAGAGTTCCCTATAAAGAGGAAAAGGACAAAAGGATTCATTTAGGAGGGATACAGAAACTCAAGGCAGATGTATAACAATCAAATTCACACTCTAATACCTAATATTAGATTTCCTTGAGAAATAAGTAATAAACATGTTTGCTCAGGCATTTAACATTAAAGGAGGCAAAAGAAACAAGAACATGAGTGGCCAAAAAGAGACATGTTTTGTCTGTGACTTGTTCTGCAAACAATAATTATTTGAATAGTTCTAAATACAATCATTTCCATTAGGAAAACACATTCCTGCTTAAAATTAGGCTTCATAGTAAGTCTTTACTAATCACAAAAACTGTAACTGAACCAACACCTGTATAAAAGCAAATTAATGACAGTCATACACCAGTATTTTAAAAGAAAATTAATTTTAATAGTGCTTCAAAGAAGACTAAAGCTGTGGGCTTTCAACATTAAAAACAAAACAAAAATAACTGATAACATTAAGGCAATCACTACTACATTATATTATAGTCCTCCTAGTACAAAGGAACACACATTCATGAAAGTGAGAGACCAATTTTAAAAACACAACTTAAACACACAAACCCACACACCTAAACTCAAGATCAAGCAATACAGATTCAAGAAATTTTAAATGTTTCATTTTTAATGGAAAATACTTATGAAAGGCAACATTCAAATTTCCAGTTCTGTCATTTTAGAACCACCTGCTTAAGATATTCAAGGCTCCTTTAAACATCTTTGGTGGCTTTATAAGAGCAATTTAACATTGAGTCCTAAACTTATTCCAAAATCCACTGACCAGATGAATAACAGATTAACAATTACTTCAACCTACGCAGCAATGAAACACATTTTATTCCTTCTTCTTTATACTGCCTATCGAAGCAGAGACTAGTGAATTTAAAATATGGCAGAATACGACACCATTTAAACCTGAATAATAGTCGCTATTTGTTTTTTCCTTGACTACTGGGATTTTTGACAATGACAAAATGAAAGGAATTAGAAATTAGTTTGGGGCCAAGGTTGAAAATTACTTGGAACAGTAATGGCTTGGAAGAACGGTCCTTTTAGAAATTAAAAATATTTGGTCAGCTGTCACATAAATTTTCAAGACCTGAATTCATAAGTACCATTATAATTACTAGATGGGGCAAGTTAAGAAGGAAGTAACAGTGGGTTTTCTGAAAACTTGTGGGAAGCCACCTGACAGATACAAAAGGAGACAGGCAGGTTATAAACTTATGAAGGCTCAAAAGTAACCTAAAATACTCTATCAAGCTTGGCTCAAAAGTTAGAGTTAGGAATAAGTCACAGCAATTCTACCACATTCCCAGGACATTTTAATCATCACTTTAAGATAAACTAGTTAAAAATATGATGGAAAATGTCTGACAGGAAAATCTAATAGGTCAAAAATCATATGTGGAATCACTATCTCACAGTGGAACAATTTTAAAAATCACTAATCAATCAAAATAAAATGCACAACTTGTCTAGACTAAATTAAGACAATCCAAAAAGAATTCTGAATTATTTTTTTAAAAAACTGTTTGCAAAGCACAGGCTTTACTGTAAGTATTTTACCTTATTTTAAACACTATAATTTCAACGTAACAGAACATATAGTCCTCATCCTCGTCAAGTTCACTTTACTCATTGAAATAGCTACTAAGGCCAATATGATCTCTCCTTTATCCCAGGCTATGCTCTGATTAAATCAAGAAACACAGCTTCCTACCGGGGTTTGGGGGATTACAAAGAACCTATCTAAAGCATGCTCATGGATCACTTCTGTGATTATACTTATTTAAAACCATAGTCTCCAAATGAGAATTTGAGGAAATGAATTTTTACAATAGCATGGAAAGCAAACCAAACTATAAGGCCAGTTAACAATAGTCATCCTTTCCTGTATCACAAAAACTGTAAGAAAGAAATTTTGTTTGTAAGAGGCAACGTACATTTTATCATCTTGGATAAAATATCTACAGCCTTGGTAGTGGTTAAATTGCAGCTATAAAGGAAATTGTCCTGAGATAAATGGTTTCCCTATGAGAAGGTTTCACTGCTACACTTCACCTCGGGACAATAAATCAAATTAGCTGCACCTTGTCCTCTGTTCAATGACATCATCAGTTTGACCACATCTTGGGAATTGGGTGCAAAAACATATGCTATTGAAGGCATGAAATCATATTACTGTTTTTTTGTCTATCCAACCTCATGCTTCAGGTCTCTGAAGCAGTTATTCACCTGAACATTCTCATGAAAGCTACAGATTTTTTTTTTCCCTGCTGCATTCAGGGCCAGCATACTGAAGGTAAAAGAATAGTAAGAACTGGTTATTTGAAACTGGCTTGCTTTTAGCCCATCAAATCTAGAATTTTGTTGCCAATTAAACTGAAGACTAATGTCTCACAAAATATGTATCTCGCAACTGACCATCAAGTGCCTTAACATAATTTCAAAGACTAAACACATTGGTGTTAAACAACACTTCTCTGATACTTTACTAGCCAGGGTTAAAAATCCACCAATGAGAAGCAACACCATGTTTTTAAAAAACACATCAGAACTATACAAAATAAAAAAGAAAGAAAACTTTACCGAGGGAAAGTCCCCAAATCAAAATTACTATTCCTTTAAATAGCAAAAGTTTATCTGCCTTTCACAGACCAAATGTCCTAAGTCTACATAAAACATAAAATCAATCCTCGCAACTTAAAGAAAGAGGGGTCCGTGTGCTGGGAGGGGAGTAAGTTCCAAGATCAGGGTAGACACAGTGCCTGTGTTTATTCTTCTATTTTCACTCATTTAACCATGACACACTCAAAAAAAAAATAATAATAACCCCATTTCTGTTTTCAGGAGTGCTACAATTAAAATAAGCAAGTCTATGACAGTGATAGCACAAAATTAATATCTGCCCATTTTAAATTAGAATGAAGAGGCTGAAAAGGGAAGGCAGCACTGAGGAATTTTGAAAGTGCTGTTAATTGGAATTTCTAAAATACCTACCTATTCTACAACTCCTAGAAAAAAACTACTGGTTTCTACAAATCCTGCAGACCTTTACAAAGCCTGAAGGTGTTTAACTTAGGGGTAGGAGTCAAGGGGCAGGGGTGAACTAGCCCCAGAACAAAGTGATTTATTTGTATTAAACCAAAATAGGTTTCATTCGCCTCTGAAAATGAGAAGTCATGGATTTTTTTTTTCTTAGGCCCAATATTACAGCAAACTGTAAGAAAGTCTTTTTAAGAGAAAACAAAACACGACAGAGCTGATGCTTAGCTCGGAGCTGTCTGAACTCTGCTAAGGCCCCAAGAGGGTTTGTTTTGCCCGCGGAGTAGGGGTATGTGTGTGGAAGTCGGTGGGGGGGAGAGAGTCATTTTGGTTATTAGTAAATAAATCAAGCGGCAGAGAACATGAGGCCTAGGCCACTGCTAGAGGAGCCAAGGCCTAGCTCTCCCCTTTCTCTTCCCAGCACAGCCTGGGTTTGATCTCAGAGCCCTGTGGATTGCCAAGGAAAAAAAAAAAAGAATCATATCGAACCACAAAAGCACATGGGGCGAATGTAAAATATAAACACGGCGTTGGGCTGTGAGTGGCTGTTATTAAAGGTCTGAATTACTAAACATGAGAGGCGGGGAAAGCCAGGCGGCCATTTCAATAATATAAACCTCCCCGAATTAGACATTATTCAAATGAGAGAGGTTCAGCTAACCAGAGAATCGAGAGGACCCAGCACCCAGCAAGAAAACAGGAGTACAGAACCAGGGAGGGGGACCCCCGCCCCTACCCAACTCCCAACCGGAGAGGGGAAACGAAGAATGTTATCAACTTGTCAGCCCAGCCGGCTCTGGGGCAGGGGCAGGAGGGCAGCGTTTTACATCCGAGTTCCTGGGAGGCCTGCGGGCACTTCTGGGGCCTGGGAGCGAGAGGCCCTCGAGGGCCCCGGGCCCCGTCGGTCCGGGTCAAGCGCAGAAGCGGAGGGGGGGGGGCGGGAAGGGGCAGGGGGAGACAGAGATCAGACCGCGCCAGGCACCTTCAGCCCAACTCCCTCGGGAATCCACGGCCGCCCGGGGACAGGGGGCTTTCTCAGGACCCACTGAGACCCCTGACCGCTGGCCCGGAGCACATGGGGCGGCCCGGCAGGGCCTGCCCCTCGGAGGGCAACTTTCCCCAAGGGCCGCTTTCAACCCAGTCCGCCCCCAAGGGGGAGAAGCGGACCCCTGCGCGGGCTCCCCACCCCCTCCGCCCCGAGGCCACCTCGCAGCGCCCGCGACCGCTCACCCCTACCCACCTACAGCGCAGGCCTGGCTCGGGTCAGGCCGCTACACTGGAGATAAGTGGGGCGCGGCCGAGGTGCCCGAGTCCGTGACCCCCGGGCTCAGCCCAGCTCGGACCCCGGTGCGGCGGCGGGGCTCGGGCGCCGGCAGGGCGCTCTCCACAGGCGCACCCCCGGCCGCCCTCCAGGCCGCCCCCCGCGGTAGGCAGCGCCCCCCCGCCCCGGCCCGCTCCCGGGGGGAGGACGCGTGCGGCTGTCCGGCCGCCGGGGTCCGCTTCGGCCCCGCCGCCTCCCCGGCATTGTGCTCACCGCCACCTCCATTCCCCTCCACGCCCCCCCCAGCCCGCGCCCGCCCGGCCCGGGTCGCCCGCCCGCGCCCCGCCGCGCCCCGCCGCGCCCCGTCGACCCAGCAGCTATGAATATGTAAAATGTCTTTATTGTCCTCTCCCTCTGCCCCGGCCCCGCGGCCCCGCCGCGGACCCGCTCGGGTTCGGGCTCGGCGGCGAGGAGGAGGAGGAGGCGGAGGCGGCGGCGGCGGCGGCCGGCTGAGGAGGAGGGCCGGTGCCGGCGGGCGGGCGAGCCGGCAGCGGGGTGGGCTGGGGCAGGAGGAGCGCGGTGGATTGCAGCCCCCTTTGCCCCTTGTCTTCCCCCTCCGCCTGGCCTCTCCGAGCCTCTTTCCCCCTCCGTTCGGCGCCCGGCGGGGGTTCCGTGCTCCCCGGCCCCCCATCTCCCCGCCGTTAATTATAATAATCCTGAGTACTAATAAATTATGCTAAGTCGCGGGGGGGGGCAGCGGGAGCCGGGGTTGAGTATGAATATGAATATGTAAAATGCTGTAATGATTACCTGCTGCTGCTGCCGCCGCGGCTGAACTCTCATCTTGACTCGCTGCTCCTCCGTCCGCCATTTTGAATATTTTAACCAAAATCGCCCGGTCGATAAACCCTCCCTCGCTCCGGCTCCCCTCCCCCCTCCCGCCCTCCATGCCTCCTCCCTCCTCTCCGCTCCCTCCCGCTCCCTCCTCTCCCCGGGCGCGCGCCAGGGGGCGCGCGAGGCCGTCCCCTTGGAAGAGCCCCACCCCTTCGGGCGCTCTGCGCACGCGCCCCCTGGCCGCTGTGGCTCTTCAGTAGCTAAAGCGCCCTCAACCTGCCAGTCACCCCTTCGCTTCTTTTTTCCTTCTGAGCTCTGCACATGCGCGACTTTCTCCGCGCGCCTGAAAGGCAGTCCGCGCTTGCGCTACTTCCCCTTGGCTGCCTCGCGTTGCGTAATCTGTGAAGGGTAGTACAGGGAGCACTTGTGCCTTGTTACTATCATCCCTACTCCTCCCGCCTCACTCCCCTCCCAGTTTTACTCAGGTTTCCCCCAGTGGCATTCTAAAAGAAGCGCAGGGGACACAGCGGCCAAGAGGGTGGAGAAGCGTGGAGTATCGGTGGGCGAACCAGCCCGCGTCCTCTACGCTGCGCACTTCTAAGGCTTTCCGCGCTGTTGAAACACTGACAACAAAGGAGGGGCCGTTCCCCTCTAGGTAATTTCCGGCCCTGTGGGCAGGTAGGGGCGGAAACGCCTTCCGCGGGGAGCCGGGCTGGAGGCACCTGCTGGGCCACGCGCGAGCAGCCCGCTTTAAATTTGAATCCGAACTAGTCCCCGCCCCCAGCCCTGCGAATGCTGGAGATCCGGCCCCGCTAACGCAAGGGGGAGTGTCCTGTGGTGGTTTTAATTAGCCCCAAATCAGTTCTGCTCTATTTGTGTCCAACACCCGGCTGGCTTCCTTGCTAGCTGGGAGTTTTATTAAGTCGCTAGTTCCCGCCCCTACCCTTGTTTCACGCTCCTCGATCGCCGCTCACCGGATCGAAAGAAATAGCCCACCCCCCGGTCTATGGATAGGCATTCTCCCTTTCCTTTCGCTTAGGAACATCTTTTAAAACCTAGCAGTAAACTGGAAACCGACGACCTAGTAAATAAAAATGTCGAAATCAGCAGTAGCTTCATCATGAATTTTACTCTGCTGCTTCTCAGAGTAAATATGATAAGTAGGCGTTTTCCGTTGTAAATATCTTTCTTTGTAGCTGGTCATAATGTTCTAAGATTTCTTTATCTTTAATGGTAGATTTTCCTGGACAAGACCCAGGTCTAAATATTTTACGAATTTTTAAGCCCTATGATTTTCCCAGTTTTTTTAAAAGAGAAGTGTACTGTATTTCATGGTTACCAAGGTAAACAAACAAACAAACCAGATAGTCTGTCTTGAGAAAAATGTAAAGTTTAAATTGGGTAAGATTACAGATTCTACACTGAGAAAAAACTCTAGGAGATAGCCAACAGTTACTTTAATGGCTAAAGTTTTAATCATGGGTCTTAACCTGCTAATTGAATTTCTTACACTGTGCAAGTACAGTTAAAGCTATTGTCAGTGACAGCCAATGAATTTCGGGTGGTATGGATTTATTCATGGCAATTAAGCCCTAGGGTGTATGCATGACTGTTTAAGCCAAATAATTGGGCTACCCTATAATCTAATTATTTCAAACTACACCAACCAACACACGGTTAAGGAAATGCAAAATTTAATCATGTTACAATTAATCTGTAAATATGGCCTGAGTTATATTCACCAGCGTTACTATAGGGAAAGTCTCAGAATCATCAACCTATTTGAAACAAGAGTTAAGTACATGACCCTGGTCTGAGGGCAACAAATTTGAAATCATCTTGACTAAAAAAAAAGAAGTCAAATACCCTTATTTAAATTCTTATCTTCTGTTTAATCTTTGTTTTGCTCTTTGTTTCAAAAAGTAAATTAATATGACTTTCAGAAAGTAATTGAAGCCAGTGCATGTGCTATTCATTCTTTATTATTTTATTTCCATAAAAGGAAATTTTTATGGAATGAATTGTTAGGTAAAGAATAATAGCTCTGTGAGGGAAAAAAAAGCTTAAATAGTCTGTATCAATGATTCATTTTCCTCTTGATGATAATATTTATGTTTCCAAATGTGTGCCCAGGGCCTAGCATAATACCTGAGCATAGTAGGTACTCATAAATATTTGTTGAATAAAAAATAATGAATAATACAGTTTTATATGATTATTTTAAAAATTGATCAAGTCATTTATTGAACAAATATTTATGAACGTCATAAACTTTACTAGGTGCTAAGGATATGAAAACGTGTAAGATACTGCTTTGACCTCAGCAAACTCAGTGTATCAACTATTTTTAATCCTCACGCTCTGGGAGGTAGGAACTCTGTTTATCCCCATTTTCCAGGATGGGGAAATTAAGACATATAGATGTTATATAACTTGCTTGTATTAGGGTTCTCCAGAGAAACAAAACCAGTAGGAGATATATATAACTTTATATATATGAAAGAGATCTATAATAAAGAATTGGCTCATACAATTACAGAGGCTGAGAAGTCCCCAGATCTGCAGTCTGAAGGCCTGAGAACCAGTGGTGTAAGTTCCAGTCTGAGTCCAAAGGCCTGATTCAACTTTATGTTCTTTCTACTATGATCCTAATCCCCTAATATCCATTTCCACACATGTTCCCTAGATTTGTTTCTGTATAAATTAGAAGACTCAAGGAGTTCTTTTTTTTTTTTGGCTGTGTTGGGTCTTCGTTTCTGTGTGAGGGCTTTCTCTAGTTGCGGCGAGCGGGGGTCACTCTTCATCACGGTGCGCAGGCCTTTCACTGTCACGGACTCTTGTTGCAGAGCACAGGCGCTCCAGGTGCGCAGGCTCAGTAGTTGTGGCTCACGGGCCTAGTTGCCCCGCGGCATGTGGGATCTTCCCAGACCAGGGCTCAAACCCGTGTCCCCTGCATTGGCAGGCAGATTCTCAACCACTGCGCCACCAGGGAAGCCCCTCAAGGAGTTCTTTTGAAGTGCTGTGCACTCCCTCATAAATCAAATAATACCCAGTTCGTGATGGGCAGCTCAGGTCTCGTAGTAATTTGGTGGCCCATGGTTAAGCATTCAGTCTCTACTGAAGTCCAGTAGCAGGCCAAGATCTATTTCCCCAAATGAGAGTAGTTATCTATAGAAGATGGCAGCGCTTTGCTCTAAAATTCTAATGGCCTGAGGTGCAGTTCAGTTGTTGGGGCCTAGCAGCATCCCTACCTACCACTGACACTTCAAGCACCTTTGGATCTGCTGGATCCTATGGCCCAAGGGGCAGAGCAGCTTGCACAGCTGTCTGGACCTGTTGCAGAGCTTTCTCTTATTCTGGGTCTCATTCAAAACGACCAGCTTTTTTTTTTTTTTTTTTTGCAGTACGCGTGCGTCTCACCGTTGTGGCCTCTCCTGTTGCAGAGCACAGGCTCCCGACACGCAGGCTCAGCAGCCATGGCTCGCGGGCCCAGCCGCTCCGCGGCATGTGGGATCCTCCCGGACCGGGGCACGAACCCATGTCCCCTGCATCGGCAGGCGGACTCTCAACCACTGCGCCACCAGGGAAGCCCCACGACCAGCTTTTTGAGTCCCTTGGTAAGTAGGTTGGAGTAACACACCCCTAGGAGGGCTTTGTTGCACCCAAAATCCAAAGAAGCTCACTAGGCATTGTGCCTCTTTTTCAGTTGTTGGATATCTTGACATGCCCCACACCAGTGGACCCCTAGAAATTTCACTGAGGTAGAAGCCCCCTGAATTTGTGTCAGGCTTGTTTCCCACCCTCTGACACGCAAATGTCTTACCAGTAAGTCTGAAGTAGTTGCTACTTCTTGCTCGCTAGGTCCAATCAGCATGATGTCATCAGTGTAATGGACTAGTGTAATGGCTTGTGGAAGGGAAAGGAGAGCAAGATCCAGGGAACTAAATTATAATGCACAGCTGGAGAGTTGACATACCTCTGAGGTGGGACAGTGGAAGTTTATTTGCTGAAAGCAGACTGCTTCTTCTGGGTCTTATTAACAGGGATGGAGAAAAAGGCATTTGCCAGATTAACAGCTATATCTCAGTTTCCAGGGGATGTGTTAATTTGCTCAAGCACTGAAACCACATCTGGTACAGCAGCTATAAGTGGAGTCACCACCCAGTTAAGTTTACAATAATCCACTGTCATTCTCCAAGATCCATCTGTCTTCTGTATAGGCCAAATGGGAGAGTTAAATGGGGATGTGGTGGTAATAACCACCCCTACATCTTCCAAATCCTTGATGGTGGCACTAATCTCTGCAATCTCTCCAGTAATGCAGTGTTCCTTTTGGTTTACTATCTTCCTAGATAGAGGTGGGTCTAGTGGCCTCCACTTGGCCTTTCCCATGTAATAGCCCTCATTCCACAGGTCAAGGAACCAATGTGCAGATTATGCAGCTGCTTCCATTTTCCAGGATGGGGGAAAGTGAGGCATAGAGGTGGTAAGTAACTTGCCCAGTGTCACACCACTATTAAACAGTAGAGCTGAGAATCAAACACAGGTCAGGGGGACTTCCCTGGTGGCGCAGGGGTTAAGAATCTGCCTGCCAATGCAGGGGACATGGGTTCGATCCCTGGTCCAGGAAGATCCCACATGCCACAAAGCAACTAAGCCCACGAGCCACAACTACTGAGCCCACACACCACAACTACTGAAGCCTGTGCGCCTAGAGCCCGTGCTCCGCAATGAGAAGCCACCGCAGTGAGAAGCCTGCGCACTGCAACGAAGAGTAGCCCCCCACTCGCCGCAACTAGAGAAAGCCTGTGCGCAGCAACAAAGACCCAACACAGCCAAAATTAAATTAATTAATTAATTAAAAACAAATTTAAAAATAAAATAAAATTCCATGATTCAGGAAAAAAAAACACAGGTCAGGGGCTGTACTCCCATAACACTATGCCGCTTGCTTTGGATCAGGCAAAATCCTGGAGGTGCATATAGTTCATGTGGGAAGAGAACATATTAACACATAATGTCCTTGTATGTAATCTCATTATAATAAAAATATAGACATGGAGGCAAACTTATGCCCACACAAAAACATATACACAAATAGCAACTCTATTATAATTGCCAAAAACTAGAAACAATTCAAAGGTCCTTCAACAAGTGAATGGATAAACAAACTGTGGTACGTTCATAACGTGTAATACTATTCAGCTGTAAAAAAAAAAATCGAATTATTGACAGGTGCAACAACTTCAATGAATCTCAAAGGCATTACACTGAGGGAAAGCAGAAAAATCTCAAAAGGAATCATATTGCATGATTCCATTCATATGACATCCTTGGAATAACAAAACTGTAGTGATAGATCAGTATTTGCCAGGAGGTAATGGTGGGAGAAGGTATAACTATAAGGGTATATGGGAGGTTTTTTGTGGGTAGTGGAGTTGTTCTGTACCCTAACTGTGCTGGTGGTAACACAAATGTATACATATGGTTTCATATATATATATATATATATATATATATATATATATATATATATATATATATATATAATCACACATACACAAGGTATAGAAGTAATACAAGGTTATGATGAGTCTACCTAGCCTGCCTAGAAGTTACTGTTACTAGATGTTCCTTAGGTAACTGTGGTAATGTGTGGATGTGAATATATCAATCTATCCTGCTGAAGGGCAACACAAGCCTTTGCAGCTAGGTGTGGCCATGCGACTAAATTTTGGCTTTTGAGTTTTAAGGAATTGTTGGGTGGGCTTTCTGGGAGAGCTCCTAAAAGAAGCAGTTCCTTTGTTCTTCCTTTTTCCCTTCATGCTGCCTGGAATGCAAATGTGAAGACTGAAATTCCTGCAGCTTTCTTGGGCCATGGAGTACCATTGTTCTCAAGAGAACAGACCGTGTTAGGAGAAACAAGCAAATCAGATCTTCTCCACAGCTGAAGGGAAGCCTGGGACTGGGACTGGCCTGGTACAGACTTCCTTGTACTGAAGTTAACTCTTGGTGCTGCTACATAGTTTTGTTAAAGACTGAGGAATCCAGGCTCTGGGAAATGTATTTTAATGATTGTAATTACCTTGGGTGAATAAATGAAAAATTATCATATTTTTATAAACATCTCCAACATTTTAGCTTTTCATAAAGATTATCATTCTAATATAGCAAATTAATTTCTTTAGTGACCTAGGGGTGTATTTCGTAGCTAATTAATCTTATAGCAGGGCTTTCAAGCCATGTTTCATGAAGCCCTTAGGGCTGGCCTTAAGGTAGGCTGAAGACCAACCCCTCTACCTCTATATCGGAATTCAAGATAAGATTTCATTTGAAAACATGGTATCACTGCTTTAAAAGAAATTATATATATATATATATATATATATATATATGAAATTTACTGTCCTGGAAGATTCAACTAGTATGTTTCATTGCTTAAAGGTACCTATGCTATGAATACTTCATTGAAGTGGAGCAAGCTTGGTAGCAGTGTCTCTAAAAAGCTTTCAATGATCATGACCATTGTATAGGAAGCATTAGGACCTTGATCTCCTTTTTCTCCATTTCTTACAACCTACCCAGAAGTTTTTCCAAGGAAGATTTTGACCTTGCCTCAGATATTTCCATGGTCCTCCTCCATGAGCATGTGGAGACGACCTCTATTAAATTAGTGAAAATATCCCAGTCACATCTTAACTTTCATAAAAGGATGTCAACCCTACTTACTGTAGCTGTCTGCTGCAATTTATGTTTCTACTGTTAATGTACAATGTACCATATGTGTACTTCTCATAGAATGTACACTGAAATCTTTACAATTCAATGCTTATCAAAAAGCTCAGTATCATTGATGGAGAACTACCTGATGGATATATAGCCCATTGTTCCCTCTGGCTCAGGGTTAGCAAATTCATGGCACTACTCTTACAGCCGTCCCTTCCAAGCCCCTGGCCAGCTTCTTTAATCCATAACCCTTTGCTATGCTGACCCTTGACTGTTACTCAAACATGATTCTTTCCAACCAGTGCTTCAGGCAGTCATTGCCATCTCATCAGTGTTGGTGTGCAGGATGAAATCCACTTCTAATTCCAGCTCTAGATACTCTTAAAAGCCAAACTGTCAGAGAGTCGTGCACTTGAAATACATCATTTTGTCCCCTTGTAAGATTCCTCCCTCGAATTATGCTTTGGACTTATGTCATCAGGCTACATTAAACTTATAAGGAGGAAAAAAACTGAGAAATGTATCACATTTACTGTAGGAATGTTTTTGGAGGGTCTGTCTCCTTTCTGAGGACACTTTCTCAGTATCTGAAGGGCAGAGGTGAAGTAACGTGTCCAAGTTCATACAGCAAAGAACAGAGCTAGGAGTCGAACCAAAGACTGCCTGACCCCATACCCTCTCCTGGACCCCAGATCTGCTCTGTGCCTTGGCTGCCATCTGCCTCCCCAACCTGCCTCCTGCCTCCCCAACCTGCCTCCTACTGTATCTAGACATTCGGCCCTTTGCTTTGTTTCCATGTGGTCGTGTCTATTTTTTTCCCCTGCATTCACCGATTCCATTTCTGCCCTTCCTCTTTTTTCCTGCCTCTTCCCATCCTTCCTCATAAGGCTTTTCTAAATAAACTCTTCCTGCATTTACTCATCAAATTCTTATAGTCTGACATCCGCTCCAACCATTTTCCTGAAATTACTTTATTAGAAGTCACTGATGACCACCCAACTGCCCAATCTGATAACACTTTCAGTCCTCCTCCTGTCCCGTCTCTCAGCAATTAGACAACAGTGACGGTTCCTTCCTTCTTAAAACCATCTCTCTAACTCTGGCTTCAATGACAAATTGCTCGCCAGTGTTTCCTCTTATCTCTCTAAACATGTCTTGGTTTTCTTCACTGGATCCCCTTCTTCCTCCCTTTTAGTATAAGTACTCTCCAAGGATCTGCCCTTGTCCCTTCCTCACTGCTGCAAGCCTGTTTGATGTCATTGTCTATCCCCACAATTTCAATTTCTGTTATCTCTCTGAAGCCAACCCCCAAAGCTACACTTTCGGTCCTGACCTCACCCCCAATGTCAGACTATGTTTGTAACATTTGTCTCTTTCACTAGACTATAAAGTAGGCAAGGGCTGTGCTATATCATCCTCATTATTTTTTGTTTTCTCTTTATGCTTAATGTAACAGCACAGGCCTAGATATAGTATATGCTTAGCAATTTTTTAAAAAACAATTTTTTTTGCGTACTTCCCCCTGTATTTTAGTGGCCATCCAATACATGTAAGAAGCCTTTATTCTCTCACAAGCATTCATCGAGTACCTACCATGCATTTGGCATTACTCTAGGCAAAACATTTCCTTTTGTTTTTTGGAAACCTTGGAGTGAGTACACATTTAATTCAACTTTTTTATCTTCCAAGTCTACCACTGTAACTCTATGTTTTATCTACTCTGAGATGCACATTTTTTTTCACATTTTAATATCTTTGAAATCAAGATGCATCTTACAAAGGATATGGTAACAAAGCGCTATATCGTAGTTTAATTGGCAGCATTTTTAATGGTATATAAAATAATGGTACATCTTACAATCAATGGCATATTAAATCTATGAAATATGATACTTTATATAGAAAATTAAGGTTTAGAAACTTCATTCTAATGTTTAATCATCCAAGAAAGATTTAATTATTCTGAGTATACTAGACTTTCTAAGGCAAGAAAAGAAGTATTTTAAAGGAATTTTCAATAATAAGGGTTAAAACAAAAGGAAAGGGACTTCTCAGGTCACAGAAGTTTCACACATCCCAGCATTTTCTCTACTCTAAATATACAGAAGTGATAGATAAACTAAAAGGAGAAAAAAACAAAAAGAAATAGGCCCCAAATCAGTTATCATTTCCGTGAATCTGGAAGAGTACATAAGTGGGTCTGCTGCTAGGGGCCTCGTGGGCTGCAGGCTAGGTAGAAGGCAGTGGTGCCTAGGATTTTAGTGCCACAAAGAGAAAGAACCAGAACTAGGCTCATGACTTGAAACATCTTTGCCCTGCCCCCCAGCGCGTGCGCACACACACACACACACACACACACCCCTTTTGTAACTGGTGGGGTTTTGTTATAATTTTATCTTCCATAAGTCATCTTACATAGATAGATCTGACATAAATCAAAAATCAAAACTACAGCATTTTATAGTACAAGGAACTCTCTCTCATGTTTACTCCATCCCCCACTTCCCCTCCTCTTTAGGAAGCCATTTTTATTTATTTGTTGCTTATCCTTCCAACATCTCTTCTTGCAACCACATAAATTCTTATTTCTCTCCCTTTCTTACACAAAATATAGATACCATATATACTGTTCTGTACCTTGCTTTTTTCACTTAACTGTATATTCAGAAAAACAGGATTTGGAGATTTTACTCATCTTTTTGTGGCTGTATTTACTTCATTGCGTGCACAAACCGTGATTTACTCAACCAATTCTCTCTTGCTGAATGCAGGCTATTTACAAACATTTCCTGTTACTCACAAGCAACCTTCTACCTGTAGCATTTCACACTCCCACACAGCTTTATAGATGAAGGCCGAATAAAATTGCTGCGTGACCGCTGCCTGGGACTAAGGCTTTATAGGAAGTTGAGGAGTTAGCCAAGTAGGAAGACCAAGACACAGCCTTGCTACCAAGAAGTGAGTAGAATTGCTCCCTGGATTGTTCTAGCATTGCAGGAGCCTCTAAGCACCAGCAGAAGACCTAGTTATGGCCTAGAAGTTTGGGAGGTGGTGTGGAGGTAACTACAAAACTATTGAACAGCCAAAGAAAGAGACACAGAGAGAGAGAGAGTGAGAGACTTCAAAACAAATATGTATATATGTATGCATATAAATATATATTGAATATATTTCAAAAGTAAAACATAGGGCTTCCCTGGTGGCGCAGTGGTTGAGAGTCCACCTGCCGATGCAGGGGACACGGGTTCGTGCCCTGGTCCAGGAGGATCCCACATGCCGCGGAGCGGCTGGGCCCGTGAGCCATGGCCGCTGAGCCTGCTCGTTTGGAGCCTGTGCTCCTCAACGGGAGAGGCCACAGCAGTGAGAGGCCCGCATACCGCAAAAACAAACAAACAAAAAAAGTGTGTATTAATATATTTCACATATATTTTAAATTTTTTAAATTAATATTAATTGAAATTAAATTTATACTAATTTATTTAAAAATTATATTTAACTTATATTAAAACAGTTTATCCAATTTTTAAAATTGGGTCTATACCTCAAACCTAGACCAGGATCAATTCTCAATGATTCAGCCTTTAAGGACAGCCTCCACCTCTCCATCCAGGTCCCCTCTCTGGGCCATGGGTAAACAAATGGCTGTATGGTCACAAATACTATTTTTCCTCTGCAGAGACTCATTCCATGGCCCTAGAATGAAAAAAGAAAGAAGTCACAGGAAAATAAACACCATGTATATTAATATATGTAACTCCATGATTATGGGGATGGGAGGTTTTTGAATAGCAAGGTCCAAAAGAAAGAGAGCAGGAGTGATTTCCTTTGAGACCTGGATAGGAAAGCTGAGGAAAAAAAAAAAAATTCTCAATGGTTCAAAGATTTAAATGTAAAAAACAGAAAAGTTCTACAAGAAAACATAAATGTATTCCTTTACAAGAAAGATATTTAGCAATATTATTATCAGAAAAATTGGAATTTAAGGCAAAAGGAATAAAAATACATGATAACAAAAGGCTAATCCATCAAGAAGCTGTAACAACTATGAATTTGTATGCAACGAGCAACATACCTTGACATGTATAAAATGAAAACTGACTTAATTATAAGAAAGATTAGCAAAATCATAAGCACAGAAAATTATAATACAGAAGAAGTCTGTCCCTATTATTACTTATCCAGAAATGTAAACTAACCATAATGCCCATTCATTCCCCTCTCATTACAATCAAGTAAGTCAGACCTCTCAGATTGAGCCCAAACTGTGTATACCATTAATGCTCAACTGTGTCTGGACATACCTAGTAGAGTGACATAGATCAGCAGATGTCTGTTTGCTTGAAGGTCTAAAGAAACTTCTGGGAGAAAAACTACCCTAAATGATCCTGGCACTTTTCAGCTTGACCATATATCCAAATCCATCTTGGTCTTTCAAGGGGATAAGCAACGATGATTTCAACGTGGTATCCATTACTCAGGTTAAATGTCTGGCTCAGATTCCCATGAGCACTCATCTATGGATTCTTGTGGAGAGGAAGCTCTGGAAGCAGAGGTGATATTCAAAATATTTAACACCTAGTACGGTACAAGCATTGACCAACTAGAACAGACGACCAACTCATCCGACTAGATGCCAGCTATGCCCCATGCCTTACTTGATGAATTTCAGCCCTGTCTATAAAGACCACCTCATGCAACTTTCTCTAGGATATTGAGACATGAGGAGCTTTGATACTCCTCTGACAGAGTTTAATGCACAAAACAGAGAGAGAACTCTGCCCCACTCAGCAAATCAAGGACTGCAGTGCTTTGGGAAAGGGACCAGCAGCACCAACCGAAAGCAATAGCCGTACTTGGAGAGGGAAGCTTAAGTAAACAAAAGGGTATAAAATAGGGGATGCCTTGGGTAACTGATCAGATGTGTTTGAGGAGGGAATAGAATATGATGCTTAGGTGACTTCTGGCATCAGCTAGATCTGAGGTCAATCCCATTCTGCCTGTCACTCACTGTTTAACCTCAGGTAGGAGACTTAAATGCCTTGTCTTCAGGGTCTCCTCTGTAAAATGGGGATCACAGTGCTCTCTCCGTGCTCCCTGTTATTGCAGGCGGTGGGAGGATCATGGGACACACCCACAAAGTCCCACCAGAAATACCCACAGGGACTAGTCCTACATGGGTTGACAGGGCAAGAGCCAGCGGCACAAGTCAGCATCTTGAGCACAGACAGGAATAGGGAGAGAGCAAACTGGGATTTACTGAGCTACTGCTCTTCTCTTTTATTTTACTTCAGGTCCATAGGTATCATTGCCAGAGATAAAAGGTACAATTCCTTTCCTCAAGAAAATTTTAGGTTATTGAGCATTCACCAGTGTGGGTTAAGTGCACAGTATGAAGTCCACATAGATCAGGTGATCTCAAAGTAGACGCATCTGACACCTAACTGACGCATATGACACCTAACTCAGACACGAATTAGGAACCAGTGGGAGGAAGGAAAGTGAGGAGTCTTGGACAACCACTATCTTCCTGCCTGGGTGGTTGGAAGGGCCCTATAAAGATAAGACACACAAGAGGGGAGCCGGAGCTGGAGGTGAGGACTACGGTTTCCAAATAGAGGGCATGTAGGATGGAGGAAAGTGCTAACTATACATGATCTCATTTAAATAGTATGCCACCCTTGAGAACGAAGCAACATTTTCATTTCATCAGAGAAATTTAGTAACTTGCCCAAAGTCACATAGGCAGTAAGAGTTGAACCCATGACCACCTTACATTTGCTTTTCTCACTAAGCCAGTCTGCCCCAACTCGAGAGAGAAAACCTAGCATTTCTCATTGCCAGATAGTTCTGATTGCTATTTACTTTCTCATCTATTTCATATTATGATAATGTTTTCCTGGAATTGGATGATATAATACTAGAAATTGAAGATGTTTATTCGCTACAAAGATTACATATGTAGGCTTCCTGTCATAATCAAGAGAAGTTGCTCACATCATTTATGATTTCCAGTCTTCTCTGCATATGATAATGCTTATTTTAGGAAATCTGTTTTTACTAAGCCTGCTGATCTTCAAAAGGAAAACAAGCAGAGGCGGGACAATGATATACCCCTTTGATATTTATCGCATCTGGAGTCTATCTAAAATTAGTTTGCTGGGAAGCATTGCATGTGATGAATGGTATAGTATTTAAATGATGATGTGGATGTTCTCCCTTGTAGTAAAGCAAATTATTCTAACAAAACTATTTTGTTTCATTTCTTCATACAAAATTCATGTTTGAATTTCTTCTAGGCCCTAAAATTTTAAATTTACATAACAGGTTTTATGCATTATTAAATTTTACACACCACTGCATTATGCTTTTGAAACTGATTGTACAATCTAATTAATTCAGAATATTAACTACAATTTCCATAAAATAAATAGAATAATGGTGATCGGGGTGAGATGGAGGGCTACAATCATCTCTTCCCCTCTCCTCAGGATCTCAATTACATGTACACTAAAAACCACTTCTCTGGAAGTTCTTATCCAGTAACTTCAATTTGGAGGAACACAGCCAAGACCCAAAGTTCATTTAAAATGCCTCCAAATAAACAAACTAACTTCTTAAAGACTTGCACTTCATTTCTAGGCAAACCTTTCTGACCCTCTGTCAGAAGTTAGAACCCAATTTGTTTTCTGCTTTTTAAAGTAGAATTTTCACAAGAGTCAGGTAACTTCTAGATCCAAAGCAGATTAAATATCAAATTAAAATGATGATGGGGGTAAAGAAGATTCCTAGAAACTGTCTCCCTGAGAGAAGCAAGAAATGTCTATTGACAGCCTAATATCAGTGGAAGAGAGACAAACTACCAAAAGTGATACAAGAATCTCCAGAAAGCATGGCAGTCTAGGCACAATTTATTTTAGGAGAGTATAGCCCTACCTATGTCAGGTTCTTACCATACTATATACAAAAAGTAATCAGTGCTCATCATGACTCGGAGACATCAAGGAATGGTTACACTAATCTTTGCTTCTGCTTAAGAAAGTAGCAAAGTATACAGTGTATTTTGGCAGGCTTTCCATCCGAAAGAGTAAAAGGTTATAAATCTTAAAGGGCTGTTTCAATCATTTGGAAAATTGACTTACTTGGAATATCATGTTTCCTAGCAATGTGAAATAAGTGAGCATCTTACTATGTATTATAATTGAATCCCCTTTTGCTTGTTTTAGAAAAATAAACCACATAGACCACGTTGATATCATATATCCTAGCTGTCTCAAGACCTGACTGGCCTATGGGTATAAACGAGGTCAAATTATCCAAATAATCACCAAATTCCTATTCACAGCACCAATCCCCATCACTGTAAAACATCAGCACACGCCATTAGAAGTTGGCCTTTCACGTTCCTCTCTGTGCAGAGTCCCCCTGCCATTCATGCAGGAGCAGGCAGCCTCCCAGGGCTGTCACAACCCCAAGGTCATGGGCACACCGAACAGCTTCTGCACCCCCCTGTGACCTTGAATGCTGGGTGTTCAGCTGATGTGGAGACAGGGTATCTACTGCACTGCTGTATTGAAATCTGTCAACCAGCCCAGAAGCATCCCGGCTTGTGCCCCAGGTCACACCAAGTGACTTAAGAAAACTACTCCTTGGGCTTTGAATCATCCCTTCTCCCTTCTGAGGTCTGGCTGGGGAACAGGCACCATTCTTTTTTTTTTTTTTTTTTTTTCTTTTTGCGGTATGCGGGCCTCTCACTGTTGTGGCCTCTCCCGTTGCGGAGCACAGGCTCCGGATGTGCAGGCCCAGCGGCCATGGCTCACGGGCCCAGCCGCTCCGCGGCATATGGGATCCTCCCAGACCGGGGCACGAACCCGTATCCCCTGCATCGGCAGGCGGACTCTTAACCACTGCGCCACCAGGGAGGCCCAACAAGCACCATTCTTAATTCACTTTCCCCTCTCTTCTCTAGTATCGACCCCAAACCTCCTCCAATGCTTCTCCCTAACACACATAGTAATGAACACAGATTCCTGGGGCTGCCAGCTGATGGGTTCAACAGACACACTCTGGAAGCTGGCCTTGGGATTCATGCCCCATAATGTGTCTGAAGTTTTTTAATTCTTTTTTTAAAAGGCAATAAATGAAACAGTAAGATTTTTTTGAATCATTGAAACTTTCCCTGAAACCAAATCTTATTCAGAAACTCAGCTCCCTTCTCCCCTTTCCCCCTTTCCTGGGAGCTGCTATATTTCTTTAAGCCACACAGTAGCCTACTCAGGCTGAGGGCCGTGCTTTGGTAAAATCTGACCATGCCTCCTCCCCCATTATTATTTCCTTCACCAAGTGGATTCTCAACTCATTCTTCACTATTTCACTATTCATCATTTCACAGAAATATTTTAAATCACTATTTAGAAATAATGTTACATTCTTTAAAAGAGCACGCCTTTGGCCTCCAACCTTTCCCACCATCATTGGCAATCCCAATTTTGTCTCCACCCAACAGGACTCCGTGCTACTTCAGGAGTGCATGCAACTCAGGAACGCAGAGCCTGGATGTCATTTGGTGAGGGGAACTGCACACTCCAGGTGCTCAGTGGGCATGGAAATCCTGTCTCTATATTTAGAGAATTCATCCTATGCAGGGATGTCTCTCTAAAAACCCCTACACTGAGTTCTTTCAAGTTATCACGACTTGAAGCAGACAGCCAGATGGATTAATTGAGAGTAAAACTCTCATCATGGCATAACCTCTAGTTTTCTAAATAACTTCTGCATACTTATTTATACTGATTAAAAATAATGTTGAATTAGTATAAAATGACTATTGTTAACTCTTTGGGACCTCCTCATGATGTGACTGAAAGGAGAATCTTTATCCTGATTCTATCTGGATCCTCTTTATAGTATGACAGACTCATGTTTGATCTCCTGGAAAACATGTATCAAAAGTAACCACATATGGGGCTTCCCTGGTGGCGCAGTGGTTGGGAGTCCGCCTGCCGATGCAGGGGACACGGGTTCGTGCCCCGATCCCGGAAGATCCCACATGCCGCGGAGCGGCTGGGCCCGCGAGCCATGGCCGCGGAGCCTGTGTGTCCGGAGCCTGTGCTCCGCAACGGGAGAGGCCACAGCAGTGAGAGGCCCGCGTACAGCAAAAAAAAAAAAAAAAAAAAAAAAAAAAGTAACCACATAACCCATGATGTACAAGTTGGAGTAACTTTTAATATCTTTGTTGGCTATTTTGTGAAATGCCTTTTCAAGACTTTTGCTAATTTTACTGCTGTATTGTCTTATTGATCTGTAGGAAGGCATTGTATACGAACCTTTTGTTGGCTAGATGTGTTGTAAATATCTCTTCCCATTCTGGTGTTTGCATTTTCACGCTCTCAGTGATGTCTTTGATGAAGGGACGTTCTAAGTTTTGATGTAGTTCACTTTGTCAATCTTTTCCCTTATGGATGATGAACCATCCCAGTTTGGCTGGAACTAAAGAGTTTGCCGGGACATGGGATGTCAATATTAGAACAAGAACAGTCCAGGATAAACCAGAATGGTTGGTCACCCTAGGCTAGGTGGTTCATGTTGTTTGGCGGGGGGTGCGGGGTGAGGGAAGGATCCTGTCAGTTCACAAATATATTTTCTAATGTTATCTTCCAGAAGCCTTATTGTTTTATCTTTCACATTTAAACCCAATGTCAATCTAGAATTGACTTGTTGTGTGTGGTGTGAGGTAGAGGTCAACATTCATTTCTTTCTCCAATGGATGCATATCAACTGACCCAGCACTATTTATGGAAAAGACCCACCTTTCTCCATTGTTGTGCAGTGATACCCTTGTGGTAAGTCACATGTCATAAATCAGTGTGTGGCTTTGTTTCTGGACCCTTTATTGTGTTCCATTCATCTATTTTCTCTCTCTGTGCCATTATTGTAGTAATTTATTTAGCTTTGTGATAAGTCATGGTATATGATAACATAAAGGTCTTCTGACTGTCTTCTTTTTCATTAAGATTGGTTTGGCTGTTCTTGGTCCTTTGCATTTTCATATACATTGAGCACCAAACTGTTGATTTCCTGGGAAAAAAAATGTGTTGGGATTTTGACTGATGTTACATTAAATCTCTAGATTACTTTTAGGAGATTTGACATCTTCACAAAACTCAGTATTTCAGTTAGTGAAAATATTATATACCTGTATATATTTAGGTCCTTTATTTCTCTCATCAATGCTTGGTACCTTTCCTAAATAAGTTTTTAAATAAACACATTTGGGGCCCCCATTCCAAACCTAATGAATTAGCATCTCTAGGAATGAGTTGTGGTTATGACCATGAATAGTTTGGCACATATTCTCCAGAATTGATTCAATGTTTAAACAAATATAAATGGGTATCTATTCCTTTGAGATATAAATATAATTACCGTAAGACTCCTAACTCACATTTGGTGCTAACTGCAACGCCTGTCATTCTACTTCCCTCAGTATAGTATTGCAGATTCCTGGAAGCTTATGGTCTCATGGTCACTTCGGACACTGAGCCCTTCTCTCTTTGACCTCTGGATCTAACTTTTACCCCACTGCCAGGGTCTCTTCTTCTCTTCTTCACAACAGTCTAAACAATCCATGGGCCCCATGGTAGAAGCTAACCCCTTTGCCTATTCACTTTCTTTATCATATGTTTTGTGTAACTTCACTCTGTACCCTCTGCATATCGCTGGCCCACTTTTACACATCCAAAGATACATTTAGATACTCTGATAAAACAAAAGCCATCCATTCTGTCTCACATTTTAGCAACAAAGAGTAGTGAGGATTTAAAATTTCTGTCTTTCTTTTACCACTCCTGTTTCCATAAGTCTCTCTGAGTAGAAGGGATTAATTGGAGCCAATTATTTCCCCATATATAAAAATTATTTTAGAATTATCCCAACTCTCAGAGGTAGATGGTTTCTTATATACATATTTACACAATGATCAATGTGTTTATATTGGTGTGTATATGTGTATATATGTATATATGTGTATATACACACACATTTAAATATATTTTTAAACTATTCTCCATATTGAATTCAGTTATGGTCATTTTAAAAGTGATTCTCCTATGTTTTTCGGGTATACAATCATGTTATTTGCCCATAACTGTAATTTAGAAGAGACAACAATTAGAAGAAAAAACTATATGCTCTTAGAAAAGTGATGAGCACTTTGTGGCTTATGGCTACATGCCTTGCATTTTTATTTAATTCCATAGAAAGACTGAAAAAGGTCCCCACTTGCCTTGCTGCTTCTTTAATGGGTCTAAATATTCATATTTATTGACTAAAAACAGCCCTAATTTTTTTCGGAATTTATGCCATTTTTATGAGGAGAGAGGAAAAAAAGACATTTTCAGGTAGAAAGAAATAAGAAAGTGGGGGCTGAACTTTTTATGTTTTTATATTGATTCTTCCATAAAAAGATTGCTTACCACAGACTTAGAACTCAGGGATTAATTGTATCCATTTGCATTTAAAAAAATGCATTTACTCAAGAAAATGCTCAAGAATATTTTCCCTTAATCCTTAGGAAACCCCACAGATTGAACAGATACTTCTGGACCTTAAGACTCTTCATCAGTGTTGATCCACAGAAAACCATTGCTTTTGGAGAAGATAAAAAGTTTTGCTCCCAAAATGGGCTATCACAAAAGCAAGATTTGTGAATCAAGCTACTCCAAACAGATTTTTAACTAAGTTATATATTATTAATTTTAACCTGCTGTATACAGCCTATACCCTCAAGATTTCCTTCTAGGAAAATTAAATGGCTTTGCATTCCAAATGTGAGGAAAAATATGTACTGACAATGAACTTGGCAGAGCAGAGGTGGAAGGAAGAGGAATAGTGGTGGAGGCAGAAGAAAGCTGCTGAGGTTACAGTTTCAAAAGAAATTCTAATCTTTGCGGTGGAAATAGCAGAAGTTCCTAGATTTTGAGCATTAGAAGCCTTCTTTTTGAGGTGCTTGGAACTCTGACACAGATCACTCTGAAAAGTGTCACATATACATTCCCAGAGGGATTTGCATTATTCTCATCTACACTATCAAGCATTGTGCATGCATAATATGACAGTTTCAAATCTTAGCACAGAGTTAGCAGTATATTATTTTGAGTCATAGCATTTTTTTTCTTATTGAATGTCATCCACACAGCATTAGCAGCTTTTGAGTTATCATTCCCTTGAAATTTTCTAATTGTTTTATATAAAAAGAAATTGCAACATCTCATTGGTAAAGGAGGCAAATCTTGAAGAGGGAGGGCTTGTACTCCAGCTCTTACCTTCATTTTGAAGGAAGATGGTGACCTAAGGAAATGCAGGTGTTTATCTCTTGCCCTAAAATAATACTGTTTCTGACTGAAAGTGTTTTCTGACTCTTAAAGCTTACCAAACTCTTTTTAAAATAGAAAGTGGGTCAAAAGTCCTAGAGTGTTCATTATAAACCAGTTTTCCAGCCTCAGGAACTAACATTTGTAGAGTACAGCTTATAAATCATGGTTTTTGCTTTTTATTTTATACATGTTAACTCATTTAAATTTTCCAACAACCCTGAGAGGAAGTGATAGAGCCCACTTTGTAGATGGGGAAACTGAGGCTCAGAGAGTTTCAGTGACAATCCAGTATTTACAGCTCAAATGGTGAAGCCAAGCTTCAAACCCAAGTCAGTATGTTTCCCCGGCAGTCCAAGGTGGTACTTGCTCTGTATCTTAAAACTGCTTTCATTGTCTATGCTCACCTTAAAAATTCCAGGAGCATTTAGTGTATGCTATTAGAATAAGAGCTGTAGGCAGTGTTGGCAAGATACAAACCACCGTCAGCACCTCGTATATCCTGAACAAAATCTGCACAGCTTTTCTGTAACAGTAGTAATGCACAGTAATAAAAATAATAGCACCTTAAATTTGTACAACATAGAAGAGTTTGCAAAGCACTTTCACACGTTATCTCCATATATTGTAGATTGTCTAGACCTAGACTTTCACACAGATTTCAACTTAAGTGTCAATCCCAATGACTGGTAGCAGCTGCCTCGAATTTTGTGCTGAAAAAGATCCTGAGGACCATTCCAGGGTCAGTAGGAATCAGGGCCACGATTGATTAGCCATGTCTGCCATGTCTAAGCTGTTAGATTAATGGCACATTAGTCATATGTTTGCTGTCTCTTGTCTGATCTAGTCCACTCTTTTTACAAAGGAATAAATGACTTCTTTACAGTCACATAATAAGTGGCTGAGCTGAAGCCAAAGCTCAGGTTTCCTTCAATCTGTTGTCGTTACAATAATACCACATTGTATGTGAAGACATGTAAATAGTCTGGAGTTTAGTATTCAAATGGACTGGAATTTATTATAAAGTTTTGAGCTCAGTAATGTTCAATCTAAAACAAAATCAATGATTTCTCGAGCAGAATACAACAAAAACATTGATGCCACTTATGAATAGTCATGTAGAAGTGGCCTCAGGCGTGCAAGTACCTACTGCACAGGTGAGGCTAAAGACGTGCTGGGCTATTGTCAGCTGTGTGCTGTTACCTAACTGATAATACCTGGAAAGTCCAAGAAACTCAAAACCCTATCTCAAAGGCCAAGGACCTTTTGATGGTGCCAGAGTGGCATCAATATGACCTTGGACGTCACGCCAAGTCTCCAAGCTGACACAGCCATAAGTGTGACCAATCTTTTAGTTAATTTAACATCTCCTTCTGGCCTATGGCAAAAGCACATTCAGCTTCTTGAAGAATTTTACTAATGCAGTGTTAAACACAATTTAGCATAAAAAAGGAAGAGAAGATTAGTAATTATACATATGCAAGCAGGAACACATAGGTGACCCTTGGGAATGATAGCAAAATCTCCCAGGTTGTTGTGGCTTTTTCAGAGTAAAAGTGGCACGGGCTGTGAAACCATTGACTGCAATGAGACTTGTAAAGAACAGCTGTACAACAGAGAGACTGTACTGTCCCTAGCGTAGGTCACAGGTTCGGACACTGTGGCCACACTCTCCTCTGTCAGCAGTGCTATCTCTGAATACAGAAGACAAGGAGGTACATATTATGTAGTCAGCTGTGGCCATCAAAGGCCAAACAGCTTTTCCTTCCAGCTGGAGTAAACTGCCTGACTACCCAATACCCAAGACCCAGGGCAGTCGAGTGGCAGAATACCCCACCCCACTACTTAGCCCCAGCCAGCTCTGAGAGAGCAGACAGGGATTTCTTATAGCTTTACACACTGCCTTTGTTGGCTGTTTCCAAGGTGACAAAGTGTTCTGTCCTTTGCTGTAAATAAAGACGGGCAAAGGGATCCAACCCATTCTTCCTCCTCTATTAGCTTCTGTCAAGTTCAATGGCATGCTTCTTATGAGGGGGATGTGAAAGCCCTGTTTCCCAGAATCAGGCCTTCCCAGTTGTTGTTGTTGTGTTTGTTTGTTTTATGTACCTGTGGAACTTTTCTGTCAGACATGAAGCCTTGCAGCGGGCATCCAAAGCCCTCTGATTCTCATTCCTACTTCATTCCCAAATTTCTCAGCAGGGGAGGAATACATCCAAATACTGTTGAAGATTGGTATTACATGTTCCCAATTAGTCACTGAACCTCCCTGTGAGAGGAGGGAGGAACCATTGACACAGGCTCGGCCAGTGACATTCTTTGGCCAAATGTACTCTCAGAGGAAGTGACATATGCTGTGTCTGAGTAAAGTTTTAAGACCAATCTCATAGCTCTGCCACTGCTCTTTTTTCCCCTCTGCTGTGAGAATGGTAATTAGGTACCCAGGTAGGGGCTGCTACTTCAGCCTAGATCCCAGAATGAAGGAGATACACAGAGTACTGCCACAACCAACCACAGCCAACGTGTAATAAGGGTGGGAAATAAAATTTTGTACTTGTGAGCCACTGAGATTTTGGGGAGTGCTTGCTACTACAGCGTAACCTAACACAAGCTGACTAATTACACAGTGGTAAGCATGAAACAAAAGAAGTAAATGAGCAAATGGGCCACATAGGGACGCCATCAAAGTGGAATGCTCACTCGGGTCTGAAGGGCATAGCAGTGATTCAGCTTCAAGTGATTATTGCCTTGTCAGGAACACAGGCCTATTAGACTTTCCAATTTTTAAGAGTGTATCAGGAATCGGGGGTGGGGGAGGGAAGGATTGGGAGTTTGGGATTAGCAGATGCAAACTGTTATATATAGGTTGGATAAACGACAAGGTCCTACTGTATAGCACAAGGAACTATATTCAGTATTCCATGATAAACCATAATGGAAAAGAATATAAAAAAGAATATACAGCTGTATAACTGAGTCACTTTGCTGTACAGCAGAAATTAAACACAACATTGTAAATCAACTATACTTCAATAAAATTTAAAAAAGAGTATATCAGAAATCTAGATTTTGATGTGATTCTACCAGTTTTTCAATATTTAAACTAAATTCAGGCCAAATAATGCACATACTATAGTGCAAAACTGGGCATCAGGTTCCAGTTTGTAAATTCCATTCCAAGCTAACGGTGCACCATGGCACAACTGGTCTATTCACTGCTCTTCAACGCCACCCATATTCCCTCCTCCCTGCTGTTACCCCAGCTGTGTCCTCCCATTCTCCCACCCCCCTCTCACCCCTCTCCTACATTCCCCTCTTTCAAGGCCTTTGTCAAGTTCTTCCTCCATTTCCCCAACCAGACAATCCATCCCTGAACTTACAGTCTATATCATAGTTAGCATTTCGCATGTCTCTCCAATGTTATTTATCTTCTTATACATGTTCCATCCTTTGAGAGTCTATAGGCCCAGTGAAGACGGAGACCCCACAGCTTATACTTTTTGGCATCCATAGTGCCTTAAAGACTTAATAGGTACAAAATTAATGGTTTTATACTGATAGCCTGTTGGTTCATATCAACTCCCACTGTCAATGATCTCCTTCTGAGGTTCTTGAACACAAAGGATGAAGCCTGGAAGGAGCCAGATTCTAGACACTTCCATTCCTACTTTTCTCATACTAAAGGTTATAGCTCATTAACAAACAAACAGATAAACAGTAAGTCAGGTTTGAATGCTGCATACACAAATCTTGTTAATACCTAGGCTTCTTTGTAGATTAAGCTCTCTCTGCTGTGATATATATATATAATTAGGGATAGAATATCAGTGTTAATCTGATTCACCTGAGATCAAGTTATGTTTTTTTTTGTTGTTGTTGACCATTCTTCTAAGACCTCTCTTATAACTTGTCTTATGCCAACCACCAAAATAAGTTATGGCATTCAGTTGAGTTCTTAAAGAAGAACATTAATTTTTCAACCTGCTGGGACATCCTATCAAGTACTTTTTGGGGGTCCTACTGCGTGCCATAGCCACCGCAGTGTTTTTGGTAAGCCTTAATATGAGTTTGTTGAATGAACAAATGAATTAATGAAATGCTTTAGTACTGCAGGTGCTATTTCTCCAGCATAGAAAAATTAAGTTTCCACTACTATCCCCTATTCTTTCATAATCCAAATTGGTTTAACCCCTATAATTTTCACTGCTTTTGAGGTAATTCTGTACTAATCATTCTCCTAATTTCCCTGAGAACCTAATTTAAAGACTAGAAGAATCTGGTTCTTTAATTAGCAAGTACTTGTAACAAGTGTTTTCTTATATTTTAAAACTGAGTCATTCATTGCATTGAAAAAGTGCCAAATAACACCCAAAGGTATTAAACCAATTATTAGAAGAGAAACTACCAGATTTGTGCTAGGAAATTAATACCAGAATCAAAACTAATCACTCCGAAGTGAATCACTTCCCTTTGGCAACTGAAATTAATTTAAACCACTTCCTCCACCCGCCATTCACCCCCCATCGTGGTTTTGCCTGACATTTCTTTCAAACGCTAGTGAACACCTCACTTTGTCAAATTAGATAAATCCAAGCTGCTGGTATTATGCGACTTTGAAGCCATATGGCCATATGTCTAGGATGTTCCAGGACACACTGATTTCATGTAATTTTAATCTTTTTAATAAAGACAATTTGTTAAATATGTAACTGAATATAAAGACATTTTATATAATTGTAAGACTTCATACAGTTAAATTCACAAGTAAGAAAAGACGCTCTATTACCATTCAATTCAATTCAACCAATGTTTACCGACTACTCTATGCTATGCCAGTCCCTAAGTTAGGTCAAGGAGAACTAGAGGTAAATAGACATAATCCTCGCCCTCAAGGATCTTACAAAGAAAACAGTAAATTACAATTTGGTGATTTGTGTATAACAATCAAACAATATTCCAGGGGCTTCCCTACTGGCACAGTGGTTGAGAGTCCGCCTGCCGATGCAGGGGACGCGGGTTCGTGCCCCGGTCCGGGAGGATCCCACATGCCGCGGAGCGGCTGGGCCTGTGAGCCATGGCCGCTGAGCCTGCGCGTCCGGAGCCTGTGCTCCGCAACGGGAGAGGCCACAACAGTGAGAGGCCCGTGTACCGCAAAAAAAAAAAAAAAAAAAAAAAATCCAATCACAAGGAAGCATATAACCTTATTTAGTCTGGAGGTGGGACAGTGGCAGGGAGGCTTCCCAGAAGAGGTGATTCTTTGGCTGGGTTTTGAAGGATAAATAAGAGTTCACTGGTATATCAGGGGATAAGCCCTGGCATTCCAAGCAGAAGAATAGCCTGTATGTATCCTTGTTAAGGAAATTAGGATCATCCTGTAGTGATAACAGAACCAAGAGCCTAAAAGAGAGCTATTAGCCTAATGATAGTTACCATACTTCAGAAATATCTCTGGAATTTTAATTTTGGCTTAAAATGTTCTCTAGCTAGCATCGGTTGGGAAGAAAATTTATTATTGGGTATATTATGTTTGTTTTAAAACTATGTAAAAACCACTTCTTGGATGTTTGCTGGCAATGAACAAGAAGGATCATGATTTTCTTATTCTCAAAAGAAACCATATATCCTGGACAATAATCACTTTTAACCATTCAAAGGAGAAGACATCTCTCAGGCATCTTCAGTTATTCATGTAGCATGCGTACACTGGGCACCCACCATGGACAAGACACTTGTTGGGCATTGGGTCAAATGCTCCGTTGTATGTGACTTTTTCTGTCCTTGAGGAACTTCTCATCTAGGAGAAAGTAGTAGGGGATCCCCTGGGGGAGATGATCTAGATCTCTGCACTTGGGGTGAAGACCTTTCAGAGTTCACGAGATGAATAGAGAAATATTTGTAGGCAGCTTTTTTGAGATCACGGGAAGATCTTGAAAAACCTCTCAGATCTGCTCCCACTGACATGATTGAGAGGGAAAGGTAGACCCAGCACTGGCAGGTGCTCATTTACACTGTAGGGAGGACGATGAATCCCTGCCTTGCTGTGAAAGCCTCCTAAAAAGCTGCCCTAATGCAATGCTGGCTGCAAGGAACTCAAGAAAGAACAGCCAAATGATTGGCCGCATTTCCTTTTCCTCCCCTTCCATCTCCTGGAGGCCCAAGTCTCCTCTCAACCCATTTCACCCCCGGCTGCCCTTCTCTCCACTGCACCTCTGAGCTGGGATATTTTTAGAGCCTGAACACAAGCCAAACATAGTCCGTTTTCATGCCACACAATGGATGCCATGAGTGGCCTCTGAGCTGAGCTGAAAGCTACCTGCTGGTGGGGTCAAGACAAACCTAAAAGGGAGAGCTTGGTTGGTTGGAAATCACTAGTTTGTAAAATCACACAGAATGTTTTCTCTTAGAAGACACTTGACGCACCTGCTATTTGCTCTTAACTTTTTCTCAAAAGGAAAGAATAATCTGCCCACAGCGTTAATGGTGGTGGTGTTGGGGGCAGAGGGAGAGGGAGTCATTAGAACACAATTTGGAGTTTGCAATAGCCCAATAGTCCACTACCTGGCCATGCTCTCAGATGCAAAGGAGAGTCTGAAAATTTGGAGAAAGACAGTTTCTTCCAGGCTGGAAGCATGCAACAAGTCCTCCTGACCAAAAGAAGAGTCTTCTGCTGTACAAACCCAAAGTCACTAATAATGATAAGGACTTCTATGCAGTAAAAATGCACCAAAATAGTGCCTTTATGGAATAAGGTTTTGAGAACTGGAGAAGAAAAAATGAAGTGTCTCTCACTGAAAAGGAAAATTAGAATGATCTTGTTATTTTAAACAGACTTCTTAGACATTAATATATGTTTTCTCCCACTCCCACACAGTGTATTCCTAAAAATCTGCCTGGAAAATAGACATGTATTAGAGAATAAATGGAGTTATGTGTATAATGAGAGTTATACACACATTTTCAGAGTGTTAAAAACATCCTAAAGACTATAATTTCACCCTCCCTTTTAGACAGAATCTTTAGTGATCTATTTCAAGCATTTTATTTTGCTGTTTTTTTCTTTTCCTTTATAATTCAATATATTGAATTGGTTTTGTTTACCTTCACTACATTAAATAAATCTAACTGACATCTGTTTTAGGCCAAAGACTGACCACTTCAGCATAATGATTTTCGTCCTTGTCTCAAGTCTATTAAATTAATGAGAACTTTGCTTCCTATCACCAATAACAGCACTTTGATTCTGTTCTCCAGTAATTAAAATACTTTTTAATGTATATTAAAGTAAAATATGCAAGCATATATACTCAATAGTATTATAACTTTTAGAATTTAAAAGTATAACCATTAGCCCCATTCTTCCCATTCCAATGCCTGTTCCTAGTGGCAACCATATAAAAAAACTTTTAGTTGTTTCTTCTGGTTTTTTTTTTTCTTTCTAAATATGGTTATACTGCTAATTTTTTCAAAATTTTCTATTTTGGATATTATTTATTTACTTCCAATGGTAGAAGATGAGGATTTCGTTTCCTTATACCACCCCACCATCACCATACACATACTTCCTCAATTTCTGTCTACAAATAGAACTATGTCACTATTACTTTTTTAAATCAACATTCAAAATTATACTAAAAAATATAAAACTCAGAATTGATATTTTTGTTGCTAGGTAGACTTAGGTCACAGTTGAACCACTCAGTCTACTTTGATTATGTTTATTACCAGGCACTACTTTTTTTCCCCCTGAAGTAAATAATTGTCTTGTTTTTTGTTTATAGTACTTAGTTGTCCATGTAATTATTTCTAATTCATCCCTGAACTTTCTAAGAGGAATATGGTACTCTTCTCAGTATGATCAACATCAGTAAATTTATCAATTTTGTGAAGCTATCCTTCCGGGGCTTTCACCATCCTGTCTGACCTGCACTGCGTGCTCTTGAAGTCCACTTATCCTTGAATTTGTCTTTGCCTGCAGCCCAAGAATCCCCTTCACTCCACTCCTGTGTTGTATCCCCTTACTCCTTAAGATCACATTTGAAATACTTTTATTTTATGTTTTTGAGATCTCAACCAGTCTTAATTCCACCCTCTAACTTAATTAAATATTTAGCTGGGAATAGAAAGCCAGCTTGGAAATAATGTTCTCTCAGAATTTTAAAGGCATATTCCAATGTCTTCTAGCTTTCATCATTGCTTTTGAGAAGTCCAATTCCTAATTCTTTGAATGTCCCCCCCACCCCTGGAAATCTTTCAATCTTTTCTTTCTCCCTATAGTAGAGGAAATTTTATTTTATTATTTTATTGATAATTTCCTCTCCTTTGTTCCTTCTTCTTTCTCTTTCTGGATTTTTTTGTACATTGCAAATTAGTCTAAATTCTTGTCTTTTTTTCTTCTATTTCCTATTTGTTTCTCTCTTTTGTTCCATTTCCTGAATATTTTCCCAACTTGATCTTCCAACCTTTCTTCTGGACTTTTGATTTTTGATATATCAGCTGTTTTATTATTAAGAGATCTTTCCCATTTTCTAAATGTTCTTTTTCCATAACATCATATTCTTCCTTAATACGTGCAATATCTTTTTCTTTGGTGGAACATATTACTTACACCTTTTTGGAAATTTACTTCTGCTCTCTGCATTGTCTTTCTTCTTAGTTTTTTTCTGCCTTTTTTTTTTTTTTTTTTTGGTCTTTCAAGTTATAGGATTTCCTTGACTGCCTGTTAGTCAATTGGTATTTAAAATGAGGCACTAAAAATCTGATTGAAAGTTCTATGTGCCTGGGCAGAGATTGTTAATTAATGAGTTAACCATAGGAAACTACTATTCATCAGGAGATCCAAATGTTAGTATCTGTAGGTCTGTTTTTTGGGGATGGTCAGTTTCCCCTGAGGAGATTCCTCTAAACTTCTGGGAGTGGTGGATAGGTCCAAGATGTATGTTTAGCTGACAACAGTCTGGAATTCAAGCAAAGAATATGGGGGTTTTTACCATTCAGTAGTCTGACCTTCAATTAATCCCTCTGTTTTCAATTTGGTGCCTTCCTCCCACCTTTATCAGTGCCAGGTGTCCTAAGGTTAGAGCCTCTCTGCTTCTACCTGTAGGCACTTCTCTGCTGTTGGAGTTGGGGAGTGATGCCTCACAGCTACTTAGGCTGAAGGAAGAGACCTGGGGATCTAAGTGCTCTTAATACAAACTTTTAACCAATACTCTAGCCGAGAGTTCTATCCCATATGTAAGCCTTTAGAATGACGCGTTGTCTTGAATTCCTTAATTCTATCACCGAGTAAGTATACTCTTTTAATAGATTTTCTCCTCTGCTAAATCAGAAAACACTCATTCAATCATTGTCCCTCTTCCTAAAGTTTGTTGATATTGCTAAACTACCTTCTCTTCCATTTTCTTTCTCTTTGTTTATAACTTTTAATTTCTTTACTGTTATTTTAGTTGGGTTGTAGGAGGAAACAGAGATGAAACGGATGTTCAAACACTCATGTTTAAGAAGAAGTCTCTAATATTCTATTTTTTAATAACCAAAAAATTAAATAATTGCACAACCCAAACAATTGTAGAACCGAAAATGCTGCTCTTGATACTGAACAAATTGGCAGTCACCACAACTGTGTGAGAATTCAAAACATCCTCCTGTTAGTAGAGTACAGAGTTTGAATTCTACATATGAAAGGCTGAATGTATAGTATATTAGCTGTGTGAAAGCCACCCAACATAGGGTCATAATGAGCAAATTATGCCAAAGAATTTGAGTTATTTCCATGACTGAGTGATGGGTCATAGAGACAAAGGACAATAACGATGGGAATTTTATTTTTTTTCTTATAGTCAGACTAGGAAGATGTGGTCTATCCAAATCATACTCAATTTTTTTTTTTTTTTTTTTTTTGCGGTACGTGGGCCTCTCACTGTTGTGGCCTCTCCCGTTGCGGAGCACAGGCTCTGGATGCGCAGGCTCAGTGGCCATGGCTCATGGGCCCAGCCGCTCTGCGGCATGTAGGATCCTCCCGGACCGGGGCACAAACCCATGTTCCCTGCATCGGCAGGCGGACTCTCAACCACTGCACCACCAGGGAAGCCCCATACTCAATATTTTAATATGTACAAACCCGTAAAAAGTTTTCTTACTTTTGAAAATTATATTCTTATATTTAAAAAACATCTACAGGGACTTCCCTGGTGGTCCAGTGGATAAGACTCCACGCTCCCAATGCAGGGGTCCTGGGTCCAATCCCTGATCGGGGGAACTAGATCCCGCTTGCATGCTGCAACTAAGAGCCTACATGCCACAACTACGAAGGCTGCGTGCTGCAACTAAAAGATCCTGCGTGCCACAAGGAAGATCCTGTGTGCCACAACTAAGACCCGGCACAGCCAAAATAAATAAATAAATATATAAAACAAATACTTTAAAAATCTACAAACATTAAAGAAGTAAAACAAAAAGCAATATTTCACTACCCAAAAATGTTTTAGACATTTTTCATGTAAATAAGTACAAATATTTTAATAGCTGAAGATTATACCATTGTATTATATACTATAATTTACTTAACTGACTTATAGCCAGGTTATTTCCAAGTTTGGGGATATTATGAACAAAATTGTAATGAATACCTTTGCTATATACACTATTACTCAAGGATTTCTACAAAATAGCAAACGTAATTTAAGTTATCTATTGATTGAGAAAATACATAATGGCCAAAATCCATAAGAATCTAATAACAATTTTGGATGAATTTGTGATTTATGACTCCTAATAGCTTTAAGACACATTTAAAAAATAGAAATACACATATGCATGAAACATTATATACAAAAATCTACAAATAATGAGAGATATACAGAAACCTAGGTATAACTCCTTGCCCAGGTACCCTCCCCACACACAAAAAATTCATGGCACACTAGTTTGGAATTACTGGGGAGACTGTGTTAGACGGTATCCATTTGGTTTTAAGCTGTCAATGAAAGCATATAATTAAGGACTGTCCCACAGAACTTAATTCTAGGCATCTAAGATCTTCATCAACAATTTAGATGATGGGGGGCTTCCCTGGTGGCGCAGTGGTTGAGAATCCGCCTGCCAATGCAGGGGACATGGGTTCGAGCCCTGGTCCGGGAAGATTCCATATGCCACGGAGCAACTAAGCCCGTGTGCCACAACTACTGAGCCTGTACTCTAGAGCCCGCGAGCCACAACGACTGAGCCCGTGTGCCTCAACTACTGAAGCCTGTGTGCCTAGAGCCCATGCTCCACACCAAGAGAAGCCACTGCAATGAGAAGCCTGTGCACCACAAGGAAGAATAGCCCCCGCTCGCCGCAACTAGAGAAAGCCCACGCACAGCAGCAAAGACCCAATGCAGCCAAAAATAAATAATAAATAAAATAAATAAATTTTTTAAAATTTAGATGATGGATTTTTAGTATGCGCATTACTTTTTCAGAGGTTAAGTTGAATAGGGTTGTTTGTGAAGGTTTCAATATAAGGCAATATTATCTTCTAAAAATAAGGAGGGAAAAGTCTATTTATCAAAGAAGCAAGCTCCCCCTTATAAAAAGCAGACATGGCCCAAGAAAAAGGCCTCGTGGTTTTAGTGGGCCATAAGCTGGAAAAGGGATATTCTTTTTTAGATAATCATGGTAACAAGATACAGTAACAAGAGTAATACCTTCAAGGCCAAGGTGTAATCCATCCAGTATATTTCCAGTGGCCCAACAAGAGTTAGTGGCATGAATTTTTACCCGTATACCTGACTCTCCCAAACAAACACAGAGTCAAAATAAATTAAAACTAACTACTGTATGTACTTCTCTATGTACAATTCCTTCAGTGATGTGTTTGACTGTAACGGGTTATATCAACTGAGTCTCACCCGCCCCTTCCCTACAGATCATACAAATCTGTATTTTCGTCTAAATACTCTCTCTCTCTTTTGCTTATTTGTGTGGTTGGTTGGTTGGCTTGTCTCCTCCAGCCTAAGATAGCAACTAGGTCTGGATGTTGCTTCTCCCTAACTCCCTGGAGGCTGGCAGTGCTAACGTATGTGAAGATCCTTTAACCAAAGCACATAGGTGAGCGAGGCAGAAACAGTGCTGAGTTGCCAGACTGCCCCAGCCTACAGATTTTACCACAAATTTATGTTAAGCCAATGGGTACCCAAACTAGCAGGCCTCTATCAGCCTGCCCTTTTTTAATTTTTGGCCACACCCAAAATGTGGGGTCTTAGTTCTCCATAGCCCCTGCATTGGAAGACAGAGTCTTAACCAGTAGATCACTGGGGAAGTCCCCCAGCCTACCTAGTTTTAGGGTAAGAGCTTCAATTAAATGTCAAATTCATTCTACCCTGGGGAAAACAGTGTCTAGCCCTTACAGAGACTGGGTGAATGCAGACCACTGGTAACAGAAGCCATCTTAGCACAGCACAGCCTGACCTGGAGTAGCCAGAGGTGCCCTGGTAGCTCTGATGACTTTCTGGGGACTGGAGCAGCTGGTGCACCACTTACCCTGCCCTGTTCAGCCCAAGTTGAAAGGAGAGACTCTGCCTACCAGACAAGGGAGGCTGGAGTGGAGTAGGGTGCAGGACTGCATCTTGTGAGGCTGGTCCTAGGCAATATATAAATGAAGGAATTCATTCTAGCCCTTGCTTTTCAGGTAGTTCCCTCTGGGACCTTAGTTATGCCACTCCAGCTCTCTGAACCTCAGTTTTACTTTCCATCAATGCAAATGCAATATCCTCCTTGAGGTAAATCTTTTTGAGGGTGAAATTAATAGTAATGATAGCTGACATCACCTGAGCACTTATCACTGCATGTTTTTTTGTGTCCTCTAATTCTAACATCTGTATCCGTTCTGGATTGGGCCAGTCAGCTTCAATGGATTAATTCCTCTCCTCGGTCTGGATCACGTTTTCCTGCCTCTTTCCCTGCCTAGTAGTCTCTGGATGCCAGGCGTTATGAATTATATATTGCGGGGTGTTAGATATTTGTGTATGACTGTACATCTTCTTGAGCTTTGTTCTGGGTTGCAGTTACTTACAAATACTAGCTTGATCCTTCTGGGTCTTGCTTTTATGATTTGTGAGGTGGGTCCAGAGCCGTGCTCAGTCTAGTGCTAAATAGTGCCCACTCCTGGGATGAGGCCTTCCGGAGGACTCTACCCAAAGTGCCATGAATTATAAATGTCTGCAGTCTGGCTGAAGAAACACAATTCAGGCACAGTTCCTGGTCTTGGGTTAGCAGCAGGCACTGCTCCCTCTGAGCTTTTCCTATGGCTCCTTCCCTGTAACCAGCGTTTTGAGCCACATCCTCCCTGCCTGCAGAGCCCTGGGATGCTCTTTCTGGGCAGCCCTCTCCTCTCTCATATCCTGTCCTCTGCACTCTGATGGCTTCAGTATCCCCAGACTCTCAGTTCTGTTGCAGAATCACTGTCCTTTGTTACCTCATCTCCAGTGTCTTAAAACTCTTGTTTCGTATATTTGGTCTTTTTGTTGTTGTTGTTTCGGACAGCAGGATGAAATCCAGTCTCTGTTACTCCATCTCAGCCAGAGGCTGAGACAGAACTTCTTGTTTGAAGTCCCCTAAATCTGGGTTAAATTGCCGACTTCATTCCTTAAGACTCATGTGACTTCAGTCAAGTCACTGCTTGAGCCTCAGTGTGTTTTCTGTTAAACGGGGGTAAACAAACTTCCTCCATTTGCTGCCCAAGGACAGAATGAGAAGAGTGTGTCTAGCACATCGCATGTGTTGAGAAAAGAGAGGCTGAGAAGCCAAGAGATATGGAAGAAGACATCTTGGAGAGAGACTGAGAAGTGAATAAAGAGAGATGAAGTGGAGAGAGCCGGGCAGGGACCCCTTGGGTAAAGCAGATGGGAGGAGACGGGGAAGGTAAACAGCTAGCAGGGAGAAGGAGAATGGAGGCCTGGGGTGACATGACAGAGAAGTAGGGGAAAGGAAGGAATTCCATAGCCACACAGGTTATGTGATTTGGGTGCTGCACAGAGGTGCCAGCCCAGGAGTGAGTGGGGCTTGAAATCAAATCCGAGCTCAGCAATCCAGGTGTTTCCCCAGAGGATGCACCTCTGTCTTCCTCCAGAGGCTCCCCCTCCACCAAGCTGTTCCCTGTGGGGTTGCATCTGCCCAGAAAAGTACGTTTTCCTAATTTGCACAAAGGTGCTAGGTAAGCTGTGAGGTCCCGTCTACGAATGCTGGATAGTGTTGGGAGACTTGTCAGCGTGGACTAAAACATCTCTCTCTCTTTTGGGAACTTTGGACAGTAAAGAGCTTAATGTCATTTATCCATTCATTTATTCACTTGTTCGTTCATTCAACAAACATCGTGCCTAGGCCTAGTCCCACTTTGAGCCAAGCAGTGTACTGGGGCCTGGGGATCAAATGATGAACAGGGCAGAGCCTCTGCCTTCTGGGGAGGGGGTGGCACAGGCTGGGTAGTGTGTGGCCTGTGGGCGGAGCCAGAGGAGAGGAATGGAGTCGAGGTGGGGATGAGACTACCTGTTGCAGAGCTGGCCCCAGGAGGTTGGCCAGCCAGCCAGGTTACAACTTCCAAAGGGACAGGACAACCTCTGCCCTGTCTTCCCAATGACTCTCGTTCCTTCTCCCCCACTGCCATACCTGGGGGAGAGGGATGCTGGCATTAGGTTAGGGCCAGTCTGGGGAGCCTGAGGAAGGTGTGTGCCCCCCAGTATTGGGAGCTTTCTTTAGAACGTAGGGTCCTCAGTGCTTGGCACCAACCTTAAGTTCCAGTCAACATCCTGGACCTTCTCCCCATGGGTACAGTGCAAAACTATCACAAAATGTGTCGAATAGATAAACTAATCATGCGATATAACAGGCAGAGTCGCACTGGGATATAGTGGAAAGTAAATCTCCCAGCTGCCCAGTTTTCTTGCCCAGAAGCTACTGTTATTATCTGCTTGTATGTGTTTCTGGAGATTCTCTGTGCATAAGAAGCAAACACGTACATATACACATGCTGATGCTTTTTTACGCAAATTCTGGGTATAAGGTTCCAGCCAGCTCATACTTACACACAATGTGAGAAAAGAGGAAGATAGTAAGTTAAATTCCTGAAGTCCTGGGTCACTGTTTTTGACCCTTAGAAAGTCCTGTCTCCCCTGCCATCTCCCCAGCTTGTTTCTGCTGGCAGGTTCCTGCTCAAAACCTCTAGGTTTGACTTGGAGGCCTTGCTACCCACACTCCAGTTCTCAGTATCTCCTGAGCTTCCTGTCCACACCCCAGCTCACCAACCACCTGGGATGTGGAAGTTCACCCCAAGTGAGGCGAAGTCCTCCAAACTTTCAGCACCCATTGCCCTTATGTATTTGTTGTAATGAAGTGAAACCTGACCACCTTTCAGGGCTGTGCTGAGAATGTAGAACTCCCTTTTTAATCACAGCCTGAAAATGCCAGTGAACTTTTTGTGGTCATGCTCTGAGGCTCATATGATCAGCGTGTGCTTCACTGTGGATTCGGCAGCATCATCTGAAAACACCCTGCCGCTGACACTGTGCAAACCTTCTAGGCTTCTGTACAAACCTCAGAAGACTGACTTAGGGCAGATTTATTTTTAAGCTTAATATCTATTCATACTTATTTAAAGTTTTATACCCTCTATACAAATTTTGTTCAAGGGAAAACTCAACACATAATGTTGACCAATTAGACATTCTTAGACAACTATTAGAAGAAAACATTCACTTGTAAGTCAAGTTTTTACAAATTATAGAGTGGTTGCTTGATTTTTCACAATATAAATAGTAGAAATTGTTCTCAGAGATATTTAATATCCAACTTGTGCTAATTTAGCTTGTGCTAACTAAACAGAGTTAGATAGAAATGCTTTCTTGAAAAGCCTCAACATTTTTCTCTATTTCCTTTTTTTCCAGTTTTTCTGTTTATCCCTATCTCCTCCACTTATCTCCCTTCCTATGCGTCTTTAGTTATTTTACAGAATTTTAGAAAAGAATTTGAGACCTTGGAAAAGATCTTACAGGGTTTTGTTTTGTTTTGTTTTGTTTTGTTTTTGGTTGATTTCTTAAATAACCCCCTGCTCATCAGAATCCACTGATTTTTTTTTGGTGGTACGCGGGCCTCTCACTGTTGTGGCCTCTCCTGTTGCGGAGCACAGGCTCTGAACGCGCAGGCTCAGCGGTCATGGCTCACGGGCCCAGCTGCTCCATGGCCTGTGGGATCTTCCCGGACTGGGGCATGAACCTGTGTCCCCTGCATCGGCAGGCGGACTCTCAACCACTGTGCCACCAGGGAAGCCCTGGAGTCTATACTTTTAAAGGCTTTCCAATTAATTCCAAGGGCATTCCCAGCAGAGAATCATAGCTCTCCAGCCTGTGACAGGGTTGAGCTCATTGAGCCCTGTGTGCACACATGTGTACAGATAACATGTGTGGGTCAGGCACTGTAATAGGTTCTTGGAATCAATCAGAAAACCAAGCAGACAAAACCCATGCTCTTGTGGAGCTTATACTGTAACATTTACTAAAACAAAACAAACCCACCCAGACCTCTGCACTGTCTACCAACTCCGACTGCACACATAAATTCTGTCAACCCTCTTGCAAGTGTCTGTACCCTGATCATAAGGGAAGCCAGATAAAATATGGAAGGATAAGAGTATGAATCCTGTATACAAGAGCCGTCAATCATTTCCTCCCACCTCATACTGTCTTGGAGAACTTGCCCTTAACCCCTTCTCAGAATTTCCGCTCCCACAGGTCCTGCTGAGTGATTCTGGAGCCACGTGACTCCTGCTGTAGCCAAGCTGCTTGGACCAGGGGCAGATATGTGATCACAGCTGGGTCAATCTAATTCTTCCTCTGGGAGCTTAGAATGTACACTTAGAAAATTCAGTGGGGTTGCTAATGCAAAGGCCTGTAAGGGCCAAGCAGGTAACATAATGAGTGATGCTGGTCAGGTGTAAAGAAACCAACAGCACAATTTCTATGGTAGATAACACATGTCCCATGATGTTGGGGTCAGGTATCTTGCTATGGATTGAATGTTTGTGTCCCCCTAAACTTTATATGTTGAAACCCTAATCCCTAATGTGATGGCATTTGGTGATGGAACTTTGGGAGGTAATTAGATCATGGGGGTGGAGCTCCTATAAATGGGATTAGTGCCCTTATAAGAAGAAACAAGAGAAACCTCTCTCTCTCTCTCTCTCTCTCTCTCTCTCTCTTCATTATGTGAGGAAACCAGGAAGAGGACTAACCAGAACTCACCCATGCTGGCACCCTGATCTTGGACTTTCGAGCCTCTACAACTGTGAGAAATGTGTTTGTGGTTGAAGCCACCCAGTCTATGGTGCTCTTTTTAGAGCAGCTCCAACTACTGGAGACAAATACAATAGGGAGAGGTGAGAACTGGGACAGGTTGGAGAGCACATGCTCCATACAAAAGGATGGCTATTATTCAACTCCAGCCAACTGTTGCCACATGTAAACCCAGTTTGCTAGGTTGTCTGATGTTTACCGAAGGAGTCCAACATTCAGATTTTTATATGAAATCTCACAATTTAAGAATGTTGAAATTATTTTGCATTAAAAAAATTGTGTTGTCCAAAGCACACCCATTTTCAGGATATATCTGCTATAGAACACCAGCTGGCAACCTCTGCCTGTTCTAGCAGACTGTTGGAAAGGAGGACAGAGACGTGTGGTAGAGCCGGGGTTAAGGCTGCTCTGTTCAGTCCACGTGTCCAGAGAAGCGGAGATAGCCAAGTGGCAGGGAACATAGGGTGGTAATGACAAAAACAGAGAGTTTTTTTTTTTTTAATGTGGTAGAAAGATACCCTGGTTCCTGACAGTCTTCTAGTTTTTTATTCCAGTCCATTGCTTCTGAAGCTTGGGTTCTGTAAGACACCCTTGTTTCCTTATAATCAACAACAGTTTTTCTTAAGCTTCTGTTAAATTCATCAGTGATAAAGAGTGCCAGGGTGGACGGCAGTTGCTTAGCTATTTAAAAAGTATCTCAAGGAGATGCCAGCTTCCAATTTATCTTACGTAATAGTGCAAAAGTTTTCCATCTTGCTCTCTCATCCTCTCTTGAGTTGGGGAGTAGGTTGAGAGGAGGAGATCCTGGAACCTCTTGGTTAAATCCCATGTGGGAATTACACTCACCCAGCCTGTAACTGGCTCCTCTAATTTCCTTCAATTACACAGGGCTAAGTAGTTGAACATTACTGCTGAAACAGCCTTCTGTGCAGCTTCTTCATAAGGGGACCTAAGTGGCCAGATCTGTGGGTGGACCCTCAGATCTTGGGGCTAATAATAGTAAGGATACTTAGTAATTGCAGGCCTCTCATTTAAAGCACTCAAAGTGCTTCATAAATGGTAAGAGCTTGATATGCTAATAAGATTTCCAGTACATAAATAAGCATTGTTTTCTCATGCATACTTGGAGTCTATGAGTTCAGTCAAGGCAGGGTTCCTTCTTCAGATCTGTTTGTTTCTTTGAAGCTATTATTATGTAGGCAGGGAAGACCACCTCCCACCCCCATATTTCTCCTTGCTGCTTTATATTACTTTTGAAAGGAGAGAGTGAAATGGAAATATAAGCTAAGTGCACTCATGTGTAGGAGGTTTCATAAGGAGCCTCAGCTCTGGGGCTTCAGATCAGGAAACTTTTGGTAAAAGATCTGTAGCTTTCAGTCTCAAACCAAGTGTTCTGGGAATCTACTGCTGTGTAAAAAATAACCCCCAAAGTTAAAGCTAAAAACACATCTATTGAAGTACCGATACATGCTACAACGTGGGGGGAACCTCAAAAACATGTTAACTGAAAGAAGCCAGACACAAAAGGTCATATATTGTATGATTCCATTTATATGAAATATCCAGAATAGGTAAATCCATAGAGAGAGAAAGCAGATGAGTGATAAACAGGGGCTGGGAGCAGGGAGGAATGGGGCCTATGTGCTTAATACATATAGGGTTTCCTTTTGGGGTGATGAAAACGTTTTGGAACTGGATAAAGATGATGGTTGCACAATATTGTGAGTGTAATAAATGCCACTGAATAATACACTTTAAAGTGGTTAATTTCATGTTATGTGAATTTCACTTCATTTAAAAAAATAAGTAACACCATTTAATTATATCTCATGATTTTGTAGGCCAAGAATTCTAGGAGGGCTCAGGTGGGTTACTGTTCCATGTGATTAACAGAGGTCACTTGGTAGGATTCAGGTATCAGCTAGGCTGTTCCATAGGATCCAGGACAGCTTTGTCACTCCCCTGGCAGCTTGGTGGGGACTGTTGGAAGAGGGGGTTCAGCTAGGCCTCTCTTCCTCTCCATGTCCTCTCAGGCCTCTCCACATGGTCTCTCCAGTAGGGTAATCAGACATGGCAGCTCAGGGCACTCGAAGACCACTGCAGAAGCTGTCAGTCCTGTGCCAGACCCAAACTGATATAGTGTCACTTCCACCATACCTGTTGATCAAAGCAGCTAGGCCTTCCCTGATTCAAACGGCAGAGTAAATAAACCCCATTTCTCAACAGAAAGAGTGTAAAAAATTTGCAGCCATCTCTAATCTGCCTCCCAAATTTCCTTTCATTGGTGAGGTCATTAAAATTGGTTGCTGAGGGAAACTCAAAACTCAGGACCTAGACCTCTGATAATGCTGAACAGTTACATTTTCCAATATATTTTGTTTTGAAAATTGATGGCAATAGTTAACAGTCAATAAGCATTTATTGAGCATCCATGATAGACAGAGCTTTGTATTGTAACAGCAGTTACATAAATATTGTAATCACAACTGTAGAAATGACAGGCTTGGTTTTGTTAAATATGATTAGGCCATACTGAATGTGAATGTCTAGAAGATAAGGTCAAGGACAATACTATTCTAAGATCTGAGACAGGAATTTACCTTGAACCAAGGTCTCTTTGGTGCTGTGAATCTGGTCCTTGGTCCCCTTGACTCCTGAATTCCTGATGTGACACATGATAATTGCACTGACCATGGCCTTCAAGGCCATGAGTCCTGGTTCCACTCTTCTGTTTACCTTGTGTTTGATTTGCTGCTTTTTCCTTCTCTGAACCCTGAGTGTTCTGCCTTGCTGCTCCTAGACATTGTATGAGAGTCTGACTTGGTCTACTTCTAGCTCCCCAAGCTCTAACTCGAGGCTCTACTATCATTTCCCAATGGCTCTACACAGAGCTAGCTAGCATTAGCACACCTTCCCAAAGCTTTGGCTTATGGGAAGAGACCTAAGAATCATCCTGCCAGTGATCTCTAGGCTTCTTCATTCCACTGAGGAGTTTTTGTTTTACATATCCATGGCTCTCCTGGAAGTGGTCCCTAAGCCCACTGAGGAAAATTGAGCAGGATTTTGCTGTGTTGTTGATAGAAGCAAGAACTTTGAGAATCAGCAGCAGGAAAAAGCTCCTTGGGTTAGTGATGTGTTAGAGAGAGAGAGAGAGGGAGGGAGAGAGAGAGAGAGAGAGAGAGAGAGAGAGAGAGAGAGAGAGAGAGAGAGGGACTTAGTCTATAAGTCACCATGGTAGATGGTATTTCAGCTTGTTAAATATTTCAGTTCCCTCCCCATAGGAGGGCTATGCATCATCAGGCTTGGCCACAAGACTTACTTTGGCCAAAGAAATGTGAGTGAAGTAGCCAAATGACCCCTAGTGATCCTCGCTCCTGGTATCCATGCCCTTGTGTAATCCCCTTCTACACTGAGTCAGGGCCAGCCTTTGTGATCAATAGAATAAGCAGAAGTGTTGATGTATGATTTCAAAGGCTAGGTTATACAAGTCATGGTTGCTTCTGCCTTCCTCTATGGGATCACTAGGTCTGTGAAAGGTCATCCACTATACTGTGAGGACACTAAAGTAGTCCATGAAGAGATGCATGTGGAGAAGACTGAGGCCCAGACAATAGCCAGCACCACCTTGCCATCTTTGTGAGTGAGTCACCTTGGAAGTGGATCCTCCAGCCCCAGACAAGCCGTCAGATGATGCCGTGTCAGCTACAGTCTCATGAGAAACCTTGAGAAAACCATACAGCCTGAATTCCTGACCCACAGAAACTGTGAGAAAATAAATGATTATTGTTTTAAGTCACTATGTTTGAAGTGATTTGTTATGCAGCAATAAGTAGCTAATACAATGAATGTAAGTAATGTGGGTTGTCTCCCACAATGTGGAAACATTAAGAGCCAGCTAGTGGTTGCCAAGTTCTCTCTTCTCTCTGTCATGACCAGCTGTGTTCCAGATAAAGGCTGCTTCATCAATTTGGATCCTAGAGTAAAGGCAGCATAGAGCTCAACCACAGCTGATCCAAGATAGATGTGATAATGCTTGAGCCAGAAATAAATCTTTGTGGTTATAAGCCCTTGAGGTTTTAGAGTTGTTTATTATCACAGCAAAATCCAGCCTAATCTGGTGGATACAGCTACAGATTGTCCATATTCCAAGTTAAATTCAAACTGCTTTTTTTTTTTAAAGATATAGATTAATGGAAGCTTCCTAGAGGTAGAAGAGAGATCTGCTGTATATTTGGGATAGTAAGTGCAGGGAAGAGAGAAAGAGAGATTCTGTAGTCCTGTCCTCTCTCTCTCTACACCTGTCCCAGCCTCTCCAGACTCTGATTGAGAAGCACTGAGCATCCCAGCCCTGTCCCCGCTTTCAGCAAGCCCCTGTATCTGAGAATGGCTGCCTGAGTGGTCTCATGAGAGTAGGCGGCTTGTGCCCAGTGATTCTGCCTTTAAACTAGGGCCATAACTGGCTACCAACAGTCATCCTTCCTGGGCTGCTGAGATGAGAAAACGAAGGTGCCTGCCTAACTGTGAGTGTGCATTGCTCAATAGGTGCTAGTAGCCATTCAACATTGTTGGGTAAAGGTTTATGGATGAGTTTGCAAAAAATCCAGATTTTATTGACTTCACTGATAATTATATCCTCTTAGGAAAGGAACCAGCTAGAGGAAGGGGGGAGAAAAGAGTTCAAACTCATTTGCAAAGTTGTATGAGTTTTCCCAGTTTAGGATTTACTACTTATGAATTCTCCTGAGACCCTAGCCTAGAACACCATATGTGTGTCAATTTCCTAATTAAGAGATACCAGACATGGAGAGGGGAACCTGTAATATGTGAGCATTACTGCAGTATTTGCCTTAAGCTGATTTGTGAGGTGCAATGGGCATTGCCAGGTTCAGGCTCCCAAAGTTCTGGTACCTTGAGAAAGGGCCAGAAAATATTGCTCCGAAGGTCAGAGAGAGAGAAGTAGGAAGCCATTCACCCACTGATATAATAAATTCTTGGGAAATTGTGGGATGAGCTCTCTGGCCTCCTACAAAGAAGGATGTAGAATCAGCCAGTGCCTCCCTAGCCTTCCTATCCCCAGAGGTGACTCATTTTATCTTCCCCCCATCCAGGGCACCCCATTCTGGAGACTTCCGTGACCATTTGGTGCTCATCCCTAAATCGTCCTCCCCACGGCTGACCTCTCCTGAATTCCAGGCCTGAATTTCTAACTTCCTCTGGATCTCTCCCTCTATGTGAATGTCTCTCTTACACACCCCTCAAACTTCTCCATCCACCAAACCAACTTGCTCCTAATCTTTTGTTCTTCATTTCTCTTCACTCACATCACTCTTATAGTGTAGTGACCCAGGCTAGAAACTTTGTAGTCCTCACTGAGAATTTCTGTGTAGGCTAAGCCTCGAAAAACCTCCCATGCCCACAGCCCTTCTCCAAAACAGTTCTTCTAAACTGGGTGCCCCGCTGGTATCATGTGACCTGGCCTCCTTGGCCACAGCCGATTAGACCAGAGGCCCCCGGCAGCCAAGCCATGGAGGACACCGCCTCTCAGAGACATGGATATAAGCTGAATTGCTGAGACCTACCTCTCAAAGTTTGAACTAAAGATTCAGAGAGCAAGTCATTATTCAGTAGGGAGGAGAAGTTACAAGACACAGAGGAATGATCACAGGAGCTAACATGAAGGCATATGTGTCACAAGGCTGTGAAAGCTAGGAGGAAGCACAAACCGTGGGGAAAGAGAAGTCCTGAGCAGTGAGCTGTAGAGCAGTAGGAGACCAGTGATTGACTGCTGCTCACCAGTGTGGTGTTAGGAGGCGGGACCTCTGAGAGGTGATTAGATTAGGAGGGTGGAGCCCTCATGAATGGGATCAGTGCCCCTATAAGAAGAGCTATGCGGAAGCTTGATCTTGTTCTCTGCTCTCTGCTACCTGAGGATACAAGAGAAGACAGCCATCTGCAAACCAGACACGGAGTCTGCCAGCACCTTGATCCTGGACTTCCCAGCCTCCAGACTGTGAGAAATAAATGTCTGTTGCTTACACCACCAAGTCTCTGGTAATTTGCTATAGCAGCATGAACAGTTCCTACTGCGCTCCTTGAGAACTCCGTGATGTCCTGCGCTGAATCGGGGATGCTCTTCCTGGGCCATTTCATCAGCTCTAACGCGTCACCTTCCACCATGTGCTGAAGACCTCAAACCTACATCACAGTGAAACCTCTCCTGAGGTCTAGGCCGTCAAGTGGTAAGACCTATAATAGCTTTCCTCACCTCGCCTGCCTACTGGTCTTAACCACTACATTAGTCATAGCAGGAGGCACCTGGCCGGGCAATTCAGTGCAGACTCTGGAGTTGACTGCTCAGGTCCACCACTGACTAGCTGGTATCCAGGGATTAATTGTTAACTCCTCAGTGCCTCAGCTTCCTCATCTCAAACACAGAGGCTCATGATTGTACCTACCTCATGGGTTGATCTGAGGATTAGATGAGCTTAGCAGATCTAAAGTACCTACAAGAGCCCGTGCCATGTAAAAAGCCTTCGATATATCAGGAACCGGCTTATTCTGTGCTTGTCACTTTGTTAATTTATTTCTCAGAGTAGCTCTATGAGGTTTTGAGGGACTTATCCAACTCCAGAGCTTAACCCTTAAGTCAAGACATATCGCACCGTTAGCCTTGACCAACCCCTGGCAGAGCTGGGCGTTCGCTCCTCTGTGTTGTCACCGTACTCACACCAGGCTCAGCTCACCCCACTCACTGTCTCATAGCTGTGGGCTTGGGCATCAGTGCTCCACTAGGTCACCAGCTTCTTCTTACCCGTGAAGATGGAGCTTTATCTTGTTTCCCCCGTAGAATGCCTGGTTCAAATATACACGTGCTTAACGCTAAATAAATGAACACATGAACATGTTCGAAGAAGTAGTTACTCTGCATTCTTTCTTCTTCCAAAGCAATTTGTATTAAATTACTTTTTAATTACAAAAGCATCATATGTTTATTATAGAAAACTCATGTTTACACACAGAGAAAGAGAATAACGTGAATCTTTAATGTGATCCTTCCAAAGTAACGTCCTCATCTTTGAGTCAATGCTGTCAGTGATTCACACATTTTTTAACTGCTTAATTTTAGAATAGTTTTAGATTTACAGAAAAATTGCAAAGATAGTCCAGAGACTTCCCACATACCGCACACCCAGTTTCCCCTGTTATTGACATCTTACATTGTTGTATGCTACATTTGTCTCAATCAACCAACCAATATCGATACATTGTTATTAACTGAAGTCCACGCTTGATTCAGATTTCCTCAAACGTCCTTTTTCTGTTCCAGGATTCCACCCTGCATTTAGTCCTCACGTGTCCTCAGGCTCCTCTTGGCTATGGCCATTCCTCAGTCTTTTTAGATCTGGAAAATACCTAGTTGACTGTGTAGCTCAGGTTATCCTCCCCACCATGGCTCTTGTTGGGTGCACTTTCCCTGGAAGGGATTTTCAGATGAGGTCTTGGGGGACTAAGGGAGAGCCACAGAATTTGTTGGTAGAAGAGCCTGATGTCCAACCACTTGGGGAAAGTTGGGGAAGCCAGGGTGAGGGAGGAGGGAGACACAACACAGCTTAGAGTCCCCACACAGCAGTTGCTTATTAGCTGGTGGTCTAATTAGGCCAGTTTTCTGGTGGTTTCTTCTCCCAGTCCTTACATGAGGCCTCCCTGCGCCAGGGACCTTATTCTTCCAGGTGAGGTCTACCCTGCTCTTACCTGGCCGACTCTCAGTGGAGAGAAGCAGCTGACTTCCTGTGCTCCCCTGCCATCCAGCCCCTGCCTCACAATCATGTATTTTCATGGCGGTCATAAATCTAGGGAGATCAAAATTAATACCCCATCTTGCCCCTGGGTCAGCGTTAACCACATTAGCCACACTCAACGCCTCCCATACTCCCTTTTTCAAAGAATCTCTTTCTATATCTCGTTCCTTCTTCTCTCGCTGCACTCCCCTCACCCAGCTGCTTTCCCAACTCTTGACAGGCCAGGCTGGGGGACGGTGGGGGATTGGAAACAAACAAAAGAATGTCTAAGCTTGTCACCTCTGGTCTATTTCTTTTCAGTTCCTAAGCTAACTTCCAAGTGGGTAATTGCATTAGTCATCCCCAAATCCAGCCCTCCCTGGGGGGTCGACCCCCTGGGAACTCTCTCCCTTACTCTTTCATGGGGCTGGAACACAATTTGTAAACAGCCTCTGCCCCTAAATTTCCAATCTGTACCCTCTCTGGAACCTTGTCCCTTCCCAGAGACCAGTCATCCTGGTTTAACCTGAAGATGCAAAAGCTTCCAGAATATAACCTTTTTCCTTGTCACACCTTCCACCTTGCAGCCAATTAATGACACAGAAAGCTAGCTGCTGCTGCTGCTCGGATGAAGATGAATTAGAAGACGGCTGGTGGGAGGCCCTGCTGAGAATGGGGCAGGGCCCTGGGCTAAGAGGGGATGGAATGTGCAGAGGGATTTATGAAAGCTTGGGTTGGATGTGAAACTGTGTACAACCACATTGAGCTGCAGCGCTGGTGATTAAAAACTAACAAAAAGGTGTGTCAATTTTCCCTACAAATTTGCCATTTTCTCAGAGTAGCTCTGACTGTCCTGTGGACAGGGCATGGATAATTTTCCTTGGATTGTTCACTGTATCTCCTTACCTGGCTCGGCACCCAAATACACACTGAGGTATTTGAAATAGCCACTACCTGCCCCTGAGGCGTTTCTGTCTCTTTCAACAAATGCACTGACACCTCCACTTTACATTCATGCCATGCACTGATGGGTGCCCCACCATGCACAATCTCTTTTTTTGAGAAGAGACGTTTTTGCTGTGAGGCTAGTGGTCAGAAATGAGAAATTTACTTGGTATGGGTAACTTTTGTTTTAAAGTGAAGTTACAGGAAATTCACTCTCTGTCATTAGTTATCCATTCTGGGCTGAGGGCTCTCAAAAATTAATTTTCACGACCCATTTGCTGTGCTAACATTCACTGAGTGCCGTCTGTGTGCCAGGCATGATGCTAGGTGGTGAGGATACAGAGAGGGACAGCACACAGGCCTGCTCTCGGGCACCTGGATGGGAGGGGGAAGCAGACTCCTTAACAGAAAAATTATGTGTGTACAAAAGGAGGGTGTGTGCCATGATAGAGGCCTCAGCAGATTGCCCTGAAAGGACAACAACAGAGCACCTAACTTGGGGGTGGGAAGTCAAGGAAGGTTTCACCAAAAAGTTGACATTTCTGCTAAGTTGAATATGTAGCGTATTCTGACACCCAGTGGTGTACTGCAATTCAGTTACACTGCAGTTAGCACAGACCCCACAAATTAGGGGCACAGTCACTTACAAGACTGCCCGCACCTCAGACACCAGTCACAAATTTAAGGGGTCCCCAGGCCATGTGCACTTCTACCTGATTGGCTGTAAACGCAGCGGTTCTCGTGACTCCTTCAGGTTCCATAATTTGCTAGAACAACTGACAGAACTCAGGAAAGTGCTGTATTACAAGTACAGTTTTACTGTAAAGGATACATATCAGGAACAGCCAAATGAAGAGACACACAGGCTGAGGCCTGGGAAGATCCTGTGTCCTTTCCTTATGGAAAGAGGGCACGACACCCTTTCTGCACATCAAAGTGTTCACCGACCAGGAAGCTCCCCTTAGCTTTGGTGTCCAGAGTTCTATTATATAGGCATAGTTGGTTAAATCACTGGTTCCATGATTAAACTCAATCTCCTGTCCCCCTTGCCTCCCTGGAGGTTGAGTTGGCTCAAAGACGTAACCCTATGATCACACAGTTGGTCTTCCCAGTGATCAGCTCCCATTCAGAAGCTATCTAACGGCCACAATGAGTCACCTCATTAACATAATGATAGCACAGTGATCCAAGGGGCTCATGAATAACAAAGACACTTCTATCACTCTGGAAATCCCAAGTGTGTTAGAAGCTGCATGTCAGGAACCTGGGGAAAAAAGTCAGACAAATCCTTTATAAAATGAATTCTTTATACCAACATATGGTATGCTGGGGAGAAATTCCATCAAGTGATTAAAGGTTGCTGCAAGTGTAGACTTGAAGATCATTGGCCTAAACTGACCAAAAACTAAGCTGAAGATATCCCTTAGCATCTGTAGGTGGGGTAGCAGGTCAGCTTAGCATGTACTGAGGATAGTATGAGTTATCTTCATTTCTCTTCTCCCTCTTCCTCAGTTTTGCATCTCTCTCCACTTCTTTTTCCTGCAGTTTCTTTTCATCAGTTTCTCCAACCTTTCCTGTCTGAATTGCTTAAAGTTGTGGTAGAAAGCCCCAAAGCCCACTGGAACCACCATTACCTCTGATAGCCCTCCTTTCTAACTGCCCCACTCCCCAAGGCTGCGAGTCAAATGCAAACCCAGGGAGCCCCACTGCTGTGTCTCATACCAGTAGCCAGAGGTGAAATCCTGTGGAAGTCATATTATCTCAGATTTTATATTCTTTAAAGCGCTCACAACTCCGAAACAAAAATCTGGAGTTTTTACAGAGGAAGAAGAGAGGAAATAACATCCCTTAGGGTCTCTGTGATGTGAGCTCTGCCTTACATCATGCTCTTCCCTTTGTCACTGGATTCATCCTCATCCTCTTCGGGGAGGTAGGAAGGAAATAATCATTGTCCTTGCTTTGCAGACTTAAGGTTTGTCCCAAAAGGATGGCCATGAAAGAAAGAAGGATTCCTTGACGGCACACTCTCTCTCTTTGTAGGGGTTGGGGTGCTGGTAGGAAAAAATTATGAAAAGGACGGTAAGGATCAAACTATAAGCAAATAAAACAACTTCTCTCCAGGAGATAAAGATTTAAAATCAGGATTCTCATTCTTCTCAGAGACACTGAGATTGGGTGAAGAAGGAAGAAAAATTTTTAATTTTCTTAAGGAGTCCCTAGATAGCCTCCACCCCATTTATTCATTCAACAAATATTTATTGAACATCAACTATGTGTCAGGTACTGTTCTAGATGCTTGGAATATATCAATAGCAAGGAGTGAAACTGAAAAAAGTCCCTATGCAAATAGTCTCTTCAATAAATGGTGTTAAGAAAACTGGACAGCCACATGCAAAAGAATGCAGCTGGACCACTATCTAACACTATACATGAAAATTAACTCAAAATGGATTAAAACTTGAATGTAAGACCTGAAACCATAAAACACCTAAAAGAAAACATAGGCATTAAGCTCTATGTCGTCAGTCTTGGCGATGATTTTTTGAATCTGACACCACAAGCAAAAATAAATAAGTGGGACTACATCAAACTAAAAGGCTTCTGTACAGCAAAGAAAATCTCAACAAAATGAAAAGACAACCAACTGAATGGGAGAAAACATTTGCAAATCAGATAAGGGGTTAATATCCAAAATATAGGAAGAACTTAGACAAGTCAATAGTAAAAAAAACCCCAAACACTCCAATTAAAAAATGGGCAGAAGATCTGAATGGACATTTTTCCAAAGAAGACATACAGATGGTCAACAGGTACATGAAAAGTGTTCAACATCACTAATTATCAGGGAAATGCAAATCAAAACCACAGTGAGATATCACCTCACATCTGTTAGAATGGCTATTATCAAAAAGACAAAAAATAACAACTGTTGGCAAGGATGTGGAGAAAAGGGAACCTTTGTGCACTCTTGGTGGGAATGTAAGTTGGTGTAGCCACTATGGAAAACAGTATGGAGGTTCTTCAAAAAATTAAAAATAGAACTACCATGGGCTTCCCTGGTGGCGCAGTGGTTGAGAGTCCGCCTGCCGATGCAGGGGACACGGGTTCGTGCCCCGGTCCGGGAGGATCCCACATGCCGCAGAGCAGCTGGGCCCGTGAGCCATGGCCGCTGAGCCTGCGCATCTGGAGCCTGTGCTCCGCAACGGGAGAGGCCACAAAAGTGAGAGGCCCGTGTACCGCAAAAAAAAAAAAAAAAAAGAACTACCATACAATCCAGTAATTCTACTTCTGGATATTTATCCAAAGAAAATAAAAACACTAACTCAAAAAAAAAAAAAAAACTGCATCCCCATGTTTATTGTAGCATTATTTACAATAGCCAAGATATGGAAAACACCTGTGTCCATAGGTGGATGAATGGATAAAGAAGATGTGGAATATATATTCAATAGAATGTTATGCAGCCCGTGAAAAGAAGAGAACCTTGCCATTTGCAACAACATGGATGGACCTTGAGGGCATTGTGCTAAGTGAAATAAGTCAGACAGAGAAAGACAGATACTGTATGATCTCACTTACATGTGGAATCTTAAAAAAAAAAACAAAAACTGAACTCATCAGAGCTGCAGAGAATAGATGGGTGGTGGCCAGAGGCAGGGTGTAATGGGGTGGGCAAAATGGATGAAGGGGGTCAAAGGTACAAACTTCCAGTTATAAAATAAATAAGTCATGAGAATGTAATGTACAGCATGGTGACTATAGTTAATAATACTATAGAAAGTATATTTGAAAGTCGCTAAGAGAGTAAAAGTTTCACCACAAGAAAACCATTTTTTGTAACTATGTGTGGTAAGGGATGTGAACTAGACTTTGTGGTGATCATTTCGCAGTGTATATAATATTGAATCATTATGTTGTACACGTGAAACTAATATAATGTTGTATGTCAATTATACCACAAGAAAAAAAAAAAGCAGGCCATATACTTTAATAATTTCCAAGATGTTATACGAATGCCTTAGACAGAGCTGAGATAATCACTGACAAATTAACAAAAAATAGGACAAAGAGTTTCAGATGTTTCTATTAGTTAAGTGAAATAATCTTATGAAAAATGTTGTTTCTCATAAGAGGCTGCTCTTACTTTGCAGTCATTCGTTTTGGAAATGCTTAAGCTTCCTTTTTTTTTTTTTTTTGCGGTACGCGGGCCTCTCACTGTTGTGGCCTCTCCCGTTGCGGAGCACAGGCTCCGGGCGCGCAGGCTCAGCGGCCATGGCTCACGGGCCCAGCCGCTCTGCGGCATGTGGGATCTTCCCGGACCGGGGCACGAACCCGTGTCCCCTGCATCGGCAGGCGGACTCTCAACCACTGCGCCACCAGGGAAGCCCTTAAGCTTCCTTTTTTGAAGTTGAAATAAAAATTGATAGCAATTTTTAAAAAAAGAAGAAAAGAAAAAGTCCTTGTGGTGGTGAAGTTTACAGTTCTTTTGAGGGAAGGAAAACAAACCAATAAATATATAATATGGCAGATGGTAATAATTGCTGTGAAGAAAAATAGAACTGGTTAAGCAATTAGAGAGTGATGTAAGGGAGGGGATTTTACGTAAGGACATCAAGGACAGCCTCACTGCAAGGTGACCTTTGAAGTGAAATGAGAAAGTGAGAACACTGAGGAGAGAGTTTTCCATAGAGGCAACAAGTACAAAGACCTTTAGGAACAGTCTTTAATTCTCACAACATCCCTAAAAGTCAGTACTATTGTTATCCCTTTTTTAAACTCTGCTTTTCCAATTTCCTCTTACTCCTCCCCTTTCTCCAATCTCTCCTCCAACTTTTCCTCCTTCCTTTCCGTCCCTGAGTCCCTCCCTCTTGACAGCCTTATCTAACACTACCTTGCAGTAAGCCCAATCTTGTCCAGAAAATGCTAAATTATGTTTTTAAAGTGGGGGAGAAGAGTAGAAAGAGAAAGTCTGTCTCAGTGAGTGACATTCAGTCTACATGTAGCTGGCATGTGACCAGGGCACACTGCTGAGAAAGGCCTTCACTGGTTCTGGGCCACCTGTGGAGCAAACCTCAGCTCCTCAAACCCTGGGGTGAAGACGTTCTGTCAGCATCTACTGCCAGCTCTGAGGAATATGGGAAGCAGGACAGGGGATGGAGAGGAAGGGACTGTAGAAAACACATTTCTCTAGTTGTCAGCAGCCAAACTGAAAACTCAACAGGATCTGCCAGGAAAGATGTCCTGCTTCATGAATTAAAATCAGAATGCTTAACTCTGCTTAGCTACTTCTGCAATAGAGGAAATAGAAGCTGTTCAGCTGGTATAAATTTTCAGAACATGCATTATGTTTTTTAAAACAAAGTGAAAAATCTCTCTTAACAATGACATGATTTCCACAAACTCTTATCTTTAACCTTATACCAAAAGATATGCAATGACTAAATCTATTGACCTTTGAAGAAAATTCCCATTCATATGTGCCAACATCAACATTGCCACATATATGAAGTTTAGGATGTCTTTCAAGACTCTTAAGGAGAGAACTGCCTGGTGCAGGTAGTGTCTGCCTCAGACAGAGACTCAAGATGGATTGAGAAACAATCTCTCTCTAATTTGTGTCCTCTTTTCTGTTCTCATATTCCTAAGTTCCTCTCCTCTCTCTTGTCTCCACTGTACAAAACCTACACTGAGGAATGTAAATTGGTGCAGCCAGTATGGAAAACAGTATGGAAGTGCCTCAAAAAACTAAAAGTAGAGTTGCCATATGATCCTGCAATCCCACTCCTGGGCTTATATCCAGAGAAAATGGTAATTCAAAAAGACGAATGCACCCCAATGTTCACTGCAGCACTATTTACAATAACCAAGACATGAAAGCAACCTAAATGTCCATCAACAAATGAATGGATTAAAGAAGATGTGGTACATATATACAATGGAATACTACTCAGCCATAAAAAAGAATGAAATAATTCCATTTGCAGCAACATGGATGGACCTAGAGATGATCATACTAAGTGAAGTAAGTGAGACAGAGAAAAACAAATACCATATGATATCACTTATATGTGGAATCTAAAATATGACACAAGTGAACTTATCTATAAAACAGAAACAGACTCACTGACATAGAGAACAGACTTGTGGTTGCCAAGGGTGGCGGCAGGGGAAGGGTGGATTGGGAGTTTGGGATTAACAGATGCAAACTATTACATATAGAGTGGATCAACAACAAGGTCCTACTGTATAGCACAGGGAACTGTATTCAATATGCTGTGACAAACCATAATGGAAAAGAATATGAAAAAGGATGTATATGTGTGTGTGTGTGTGTGTGTGTGTGTGTGTAACTGAATCACTTTGCTGTACAACAGAAATTAACACAACATTGTAAATCAACTATACTCCAATAAAATAAATTGTAAAAAACCCCACATGCCATTCTTGCTTACAATCTCTCAACTACCTCCTCTGTACCATCTGCACTTTATGTCTCTGCTGTAGTTCTCGCCATGTTGTAGGGTGACAATTCATTTCCACATGGCCTCCCCTATGAGCCTGCAGACCCCCCTCAGGCAGCCTTCTGGTCTCATTCATCTCTGCATGGTCCAGGCCACTTTGCAGGCACAGGAATATTGTATGAACGGCTGAGCAAGTGAGTGAGTGGGGGCTAATTTCTGAAGAGGATTTGTAGCCCTGCCAGGATTTTACTCTGACATTGATATTGGAGCCATTGCAATGGCTTTTCTTGAGACTCTTCTGAACCTTGAAGACTACACTTGGTGCTCATGTTCATTCACCTCCTGGCTACATCATGATCTTCTCCTCATCTTTGTGTTTTCTCTGATTTAGATTAAGAGGTCACTGGTTTGCTCTTGTAGAGCACTTGATGCATTTCAAATGGCAAAACCCAACTCTGAGTGTATGTAGTCAGTGGCAAGCTGTTAACTCCCAGCATGTGCCAGAATCATCTGCCAAGTTGGAATGATGCCCTGAGAGTCTTAGATTATTTGTAAATCATAGGAAAAAGGGGGGGGGAGGGGCACGGAGAGGAAGGTAGGCAGGGACGAAGGAAGAAATGAAAGAAGAATGGAGACTGTTTAGAAAGGAAACAGCTGGAAAATGACTTCATTTATTCATTCACTCATTCATGTATTGCATAAGAAAATTTATTGAATAAATGTGTGAACTATTACTTGAGCCCTCATTATTCCAGGCACAGTCCTGGGTATAAAAAATATGAGAGTGAACATGTATACGTGGTTGTAGGCCTCATTGTGTTTATGGTCTAGCACCCCTCGGGAGCCTGGGGAAATGCGTGGCCCAGGTCATAGCTGGAATACGTAGCAGCTTCCCCCAGTTGCCATGGAGACCCCAGAGAGAAGAAGAGGAAGGAGGTCCCCTCTAGTATCATCCAGCAGCTTCCAATGTTCTTTCTTCTTGGCCTGAGCCGTGGCCCTTTCTCCAGCTGCAAACACCACCTACACTGGGGCTGAGGGAGAGGGAAAAGGAGCAGCTGACCTCTGGCGGCTTCAGGCGACAGGTGATATACGCCTTGGAGGAGGAGGAATTTGGCTGTGTCTCAAGGCTGGCCAAGCAGAGCTGCCATGAAGAAAATTATGAGGTGAATTAAACTTTCATTTGATTTTTATTTGGTTTCAGCAACCAATAACACGAGAGCAATTTTCCAAGTTCTGTCACTCGTTGGAGGAATGCTTTGAGAACATCTGTTTTACTAACAGCAGCGACAATGAAAGGCCAATCCTGTGTTTGTCGAGGGGCTGCCTTCTAAGCACTTTCACTGATCTTATCTGCTCTCCCTTCCCACAGCAGTCCCAGAGAAATGGCGTTGACTTGTAATTAAGCTTCACTGCTGGCCTCTTCTGCAGCTCTCCCCACTGCTGCCTACTCTGGCCACCTGCACTGCAGAGAGGAAGACCAGCATGGCTAAGGTAGGAGGGGGGCGAGCGACCAGAGGGAAAGAGCAGGGGGGTAGCATTCATTTATTCATCATCTTTTGTTTGGCACTGGCTGGGGACTCAGCACCCAGCTGGCTTAGCACCATGTGCTCTGAGTTTTCAGGGCTTAGGAAAGTATATAGGGAAGTGTAAGCAACAGGAAAAAAGGGGGAAAGCATTTCTGGTTGACAGAGAATTCCATTTTTCTGAAAAAGTAGAAAAATACAGAAATTTCCTATTTCCCCCCAAATCTTTTCCCTCCTTTTTCCCTTTCCTCTTGCTGAGATGCTTAAATTGTTTAAAAAACAGACAATTTATTCTAATTACTCGACAGAAAGTATACAATAAAACAAGGTCCAAATTGACTATTTTAGGCACTAGCAGTGATGCACTTTAAATTCTAGAGGTCAAATGGAGAAATAAAATACTGAATATCCATGTAATGGAATATTACTCAGCCAGTGAAAGGAATAAAATATTGATACATGCTTTATTATGGGTGAATCTTGAAAACATTATGCTAAGTGAAAAAAGCCAGTCACAAATGACAACACATTATATGATTTCACTTAAATGAAATGTCCAAAATAAGCAAATTCATAGAGACAGAGAGTAGATTAGTGGTTGCCAAGGTCTGGAGGGAGAGGGGAATGGAGAATAACTGCTAATGGATGTGGGGTTTCTTTTTTTTGAAATTTTTATTGGCGTATAGTTGATTTACAATGTTGTGTTAGTTTCAGGTGTACAGAAAAGTGAATCTGTTATACATATACATATATCTACTCTTTTTTAGATTCTTTTCCCATATAGGCCATTACAGAGTATTGAGTTCCCTGTGCTATACAGTAGGTCTGGGGTTTCTTTTTGGAGTGATGAAGGTGTTCTGGAATTAGATAGAGGTGATAGTTGCACAACCTTGTGAATATTCTAAAACCACTCAATTGTGCATTTTAAATAGGTGAATTTTGTACTATGGGAAATATATCTCAATAAAGCTATAAAATTTTTTTTACAGCCCTGGTAACTGAGTGTGATCTCAGGGTCTGGGTCACCTCACAATTAAATTCCTGACCTTTCACAGTCTATGTAAGTGATTTGAGATGCCTAACTGTCCTCTGAGATAGGAAACAAGAAGTGTTTAATAGAGGGGGTGGGGGAGGGAAGGATTGGGAGTTTGGGATTAGCAGATACAAACTATTATGTATAGAATGGATAAACAACAAGGCCCTACAGTATAACACAGGGAATTATATTCAATATTCTGTGATAAACCACAATGGAAAAGAATATGAAAAAAGAATGTATATATGTATAACTGAATCACTTTGCTGTACAGCAGAAACTAACACAGCATTGTAAACCAGCTATATTTCAATGAAGTAAATTTTTTTAAAAAAGTGTTTAATAATGGGTTAAATAATGGTGTAAATCTTTAAAACACTGCATTGGGAGGACTTCCCTGGTGGTCCAGTGGTAAAGAGTCTGCCTTCCAATGCAAGGGATGCGGGTTCGATCCCTGGTTGGGGAACTAAGATCCCACATGCCATGGGGCAACTAAGCCCATGTGCCACAACTAGAGAGAGAAGAAACCTGCACACCACAGCTAGAGAGAAGCCCGTGAGCCACAACTAAGACCCGATGCAGCCAAAAATAATAATAAATAAAAATTTTAAAATACTTTATAAAAAAATAAATAAAACACTGCATTGGATGAGCAAAGTAAGAGGCTGCATAGCACAGAACAGCACTTTGCAAATTGGAAGCACATTACACATGCATCAGCACTGTTGTATGCAGTGTGTGGGCATACATACATATTCCCAGACATGTGGCAAATAGGGTACCTGGAAGCTGGGCTGGAATGATGATCAGGTATAAGGAGATGGGTCTTAAATGGGTCTTAAATGGGTTGATGATGATAATAATGTATCAGAATCGAAGGGTTTGATGATCTTCTGCAGTTATTCAAATATTGCAGAAAAGATACTTATAAAAGAAGCTGGGGAGATACATCACCTAAAGAACAATGTAAGGCAAAAACATAACAAAGAGTAATGTGTTGCTCAAGTTATAAGTCAATTGGGAAATTCATTCCCTTTTAAAAATAAAACAAAATTATCTTCTCCATTAAAGAATATTATATAAATCAAAAATATGAATAGATGTATCTATTTCTATTGTTTTTAGCTAGCCTTTTTTGGAGTTATATTTGAAGTTATTCTCACACCATAACCCAATATTGTAACCCGCTTTTTTCAGTTCATGTCATCAGAAGTATTTATTCATATCATTACAAGTTCTTAATAAATATCATGTAGGTCAGATAACTTTCTGCCTATGTATGTTGTTAGAAGAGCACAGATTCAAAATGACTAACAATCCAAAGGGGAAGCGGGCGGGGGGAAGGATACCTTAGGAGTTTGGGGGATCAAAATATACATACCACTATATACAATATAGGTAACCAACAATGACCTATAGCACAGGGTACTATACTCAATATCTTGTAACAACCTAATGGAAAAGAACCTAAAAAAGAATGTGTGTGTGTGTGTGTGTGTGTGTGTGTGTGTGTAATGGAATCACTTTGCTGTACACCTGAAACGAACACAAAGTTGTACTGAATAAACCACTATATTTCAATAAAAATTTTAAAAAATGACTAACAAAAAATCACCTACACAAAAAGCTAGGCAAATTTTGATTAATCTGAATGCTTAGAGAATGAATTCTCATTTATAGAATAAGCCTTTACCTTAAAAACCATGCAATGTTCTAATGGGGAAAACAGGAAATACAGTTGAAAAGCTCAATAGCCCAAGTTAGAAAGATTAGCTTTCCCCCAGTAGTCTCTTAGCAATGATTTTTAAAAAACTATTCTCAGGATGAGGGCAGATACACGATGGAATTAAGAAGTCAATTGGATGGGTGAATGGGGTTGTTTTAAACTCATAGCTGAAACAATCGTCTTGAAAGACTAGGTACCAGAAAGTGGAAAGGTTTTTTAAATTACAGAAGCTGACTTTGAACATCAAAAGCCAACTCCGGAAGGAAGCTGGGCATAACATTTATCCACAAACCACAGAATAGGGAGGAATGCACCCAAATAAACTGCCTCCTGAGAACCGTTTATTACTGAGATAAGGAGCTCATAACAGAATGTAAATCAACTTTATTACTGGAACACTGTTTAGTTCAGTTGGCACTTTTGTTTTTGGTAGCCAGCCTTTCTTGACGAAGGAAGCAACATGTTGATTTATGTGCTGGCACAATGTCCTTCTCTTGTTGCAAACCAGCACTCTGAATAGCCCTGACAGAATAGATAGTTTTCTATCCTGAAGGAGGAGGGAAGAGAGAATCGGGAAAGGAGAGCAAGAGAGGGCAACACTGTTGAGCTCGCTTGTGAGAAGGTTTAGAGCCCTGACCACTACCCCTACTCCCCTCTCCTTGGGTTTAATTCCAGCAGCTGAGTGTAGGACAAGATTGACAGAAACCTCAAATAGCTGAGGGGGGAATGGGGCCGGAGATAAGCAGGCCCTTGTGCCTTGCTCCCCAAGGTGTAGCCTAGGGGAATGGCATGACTCTTAAAGAGAGAACCCTCCCACCCCCAGAATGTGGCATGGTGCCAGCAATGGTCACTGTAGATGAATGAATTACTTGGGGACTACTTCACAGCATCTTAAAGTTCTTGAGGTCCAAATATCTGTGGGGAGGAAGAAGATGTTGTGAGATGGCTAGTAGACCACAGAGGCCTTGGTTGGGATGAGGGGTGGGCAAAGTGGTCTATCTGGTGTTCAGAGGTCATGGCCGTGCTGCACATCTACTGCAAAGGCCAAGAGGAAAGTCACATGGCCGTGATCGCTTGCAGGGGAGAAGACAGCCTTAGGGCAAACGTCCCATCCTGTACCTCTTGCTGTAGGGCCCTTAACTATGCTTCTTACTCTCTCCATTACGCAAAACTTAGATGTACTCCTTCCAGCCCCCACTGGACAAGGAAGACAAGGTGCAGACCTAGAGCTGACCAAGTATTCCTTCCTTAAACCGGGACTGAGGGACTTCCCTGGTGGTCCAGTAGTTAAGACTTTGCCTTCCAATGCAGAGGGTGCGGGTTCAATCCCTGGTTGGGGAGCTAAGATCCCACATGCCTTGTGGCCAAAAAAAAAAAAAAAAAAAAAAAAACCAAAACATAAAACAAAAGCAATATTGTAACAAATTCAATAAAGACTTTTAAAATGGTCCACATCGAAAAATTAATCTTTTTTAAAAATGGCTGAGCATTAAATTGAAAAGTGGATTGAATGGGCAAGACTAGACTTTTTTTTTTTTTTAAGACAACTTTTTTTACATTGGTAGAAGTGCGGGCTTGATAAGTTCAGTTAAAGGGAAATAAAGCTATATTTTGTACTCTCTAGGTTGTGACTGTATCAGTCAGGGTAGGCTAGATTATGCTGTAGCATCAAATAACCTCCAAATTTCAGGCACACAACACGTCTACCTTGGGTCAGCTGGGTCCTCACTTCAGGACCTGTGCTAATGGAGCTGGAGCGTGGCCATTCACGGAAGGGAAGAGAGCCGTTGGGTCTCCCGTCAATGATTAAAATGCCCACAGGTGACACACATCGCTTCTATTAGTCGCTCTCACAACTCACTGGCCTGAGTCAGTCACAGTGCCCCACCCAACCAGGAGCACCCAGGAAGTATTTTCCTTTTCTGTGTCCCACAGGTGGGGATCTGAAAATATTTGGTGAACAGCACTAATGACTCCCTTAACAGGTGTAAACTTCTTACCTACAACATGATTTGGGACTTAAAAAAAACCCAAAGATAAAAAAAAAACAACAAAAAACAAGATAAATACAGCATAGCAGATTAGATCATAGAACCTGGGGTTGAATTTTGATTCTGCCACTTGAAAACAGTGATGTGATCTTGACTAGGCTACTTAACCTCTTTAACACTTAGGGTTTCCCTAGGGTTGGTGTACATATTATAGAAAATAACTTCCTGGCACATGGAAGTGACACAATAAATAGCTATTATTTTACTCTTTTTTTTTTTTTTTTTTGCGGTACGCGGGCCTCTCACTGCTGTGGCCTCTCCCGTTGCGGAGCACAGGCTCCGGACGTGCAGGCTCAGCTGCTCTTCGGCATGTGGGATCTTCCCGGACCGGGGCACAAACCCGTGTCCCCTGCATCGGAAGGCGGACTCCCAACCACTGCACCACCAGGGAAGCCCTATTTTACTCTTTAAAAAAAATCATTTTGCTTCTTTCTTTTCTTTATAGTTGACAATCCTAACTAAGTAAGAGTTCTAGTTAGTTGGATTCCAACTAACTGAAGTGTTTTCTTTTAAGTTCATTTGTTTTTAAAAAATATAGTCAAGGGGGGAAGGATAAACTAGGAGTTTGGGATTAGCAGATATAAACTACTATATATAAAATAGTTAAACAACAAGGTCCTACTGTATAGCACAGTGAACTATATTCAGTATCTTGTAATGGAATATATATATATCACTTTGCTGTACCCCAGAAACTAACACAACATTGTAAATCAACTATACTTCAATTAAAAAAAAAAGGTAAAAGAATATAGTTGACACTCACATATATACTCACATATATTTACAGTGGCGACTTTCTGGGGATTACTTTGAATGATGGGTATCCTGACCCCCATTCTGAAATGGCCCTAGATTGTTGGGTAGAACCAGTGCTCCGTGACTGACGTGGTCTGCATTCAGTTTTGTGTGCTTATGGTTGGTAGTGATTGGAAACGACTGCTTTCCCACCTCTCCCCCACCTCCACCATGACTGACAAATGTGAAATTAAGAAGATAACAATGGGAGACAGATGTGAGGGAAACAGAGCAAGAGAGCAGGCACACACCCGTCTCCAGTGTGTGCACTTCCAGCCAGCATCAACATGATTCACATTTAACCCTGCCAGATTAACATGAGTAAACGGTCCTACCATTTCTTTAGAATGAATCCAGAGCATAGGGTCTTATAGTCTATGTTTTGGTTTCAGCATGGAAATGCCCCCAACAGAAACCTGGAAATAGCAGAACTCTCTGTTTCCTCCTCCTACCTCTCTAAGGAATTTTAGCATCTGCTCTCTACAGAGCAGAGAGAGAGTGAAGTGCTTCTCCCACAGCAGGTGTTTCCATAGCTGTCCCCTCTCCTCTGACTGCTTCCTTCTCCCATCCAACTCCAGACCCCCTCCAGAGAGGTGGAGGAAACACAGGTACCACCCAGAGATGTGTTCACACATCACTATATACCTTCCCTACGTTTGTCTTTCTCTTCTCAAGGGAGAGGTTCAGGTTTGGACAGCAATAAAAGAAACACTTCCAGAAGGCACACTTCTCCCAGTGTGTGTGTGTGTGTGTGTGTGTGTGTGTGTGTGTTCTTTTTAATCACTGGGGGACCAAGTACTGCAGTTGAGAGCAAGATGCTAGAGGAACCAGTCAGGTAGACAGGCCTGGCCTGAGGGAGAAGGACTTTTTCTGTAGCCACGGTTCTTAGCATTTCAGAATATCCACTGTGCACCCTGATTATGTGGTAAATTAAGCTCGGAGAGTGAGGACTCCCTTCGCTTAGTTGTGTTGCCAGGTCACCCATCCCCCAAACAACCCAGGGAATAAAACAAAACAAAGGCCCTGAAAGAATTTTTTTCTGTAGACCAAACAATCCCCAGTGCACATTTTGCAGAGGGAATAAAAAATGTCCTTCAAGGAAGGACAACCTCAGAAACTGTGCTCCCTTTTAAAATTAATATTAAAACCCAGTGGCAAGGATGCGGAGAAAATCCCTTAGCATCACCTTACAAAGCACAGGATGAGGTCAATCATAAATAGCAGAGTCCCTCTCTTAACTTGGTTTGAAGGAAGGGTGAGACTGAGAGAAAGACACGTGGAATAAAAGAAAGATTTCACAGGAAAGGGAAAACAGAATGCTGAAATAGATTAGAGGTACCTGCAGAATGAGAATTCAGACTTCCCACAGGACACAGATGTCCTCCGTGAATCCTGTCTGGAAACGATGGTGGAAAGCTGAGATTCCAGGCTGCAGCAGAGCAGAACCAGGGAAAATTCTTTAAGTTACAAGGTGAAGCCTGGAGTGAGCAACTTTTAATCAGGAAATCAGCACCAGGGTTGACCAGCAGCCTTGGAAATCTCCTGGATGGAGAGCAGAATGTGTGTGCGTGTGTATGCATGTGTGTATGTGCACCTGATCATTTGTAGATACATAATGAGGGAGGGAATGGTTGAAAAGTCATTGATCCCAGAAATACAACCTGGGCAGTCCTGGGCAGGACTAATCCCACTGAGGTCCCATTCTGAAGGTGCGGGAAAAGGGACAGGAGTGTAGGAAGCTATTTACCTGGCCTGGATGGAATGGATGCAACAATTAAGTAGGTCCAGTTAGATATGGTGTCTTTCTACACCACCTGAAGGGTTTTGTTCCCCTGTGACTTTACGGAGACAGCAAAACGATTCATTGAGAGTGACAGTACCCACGTTATTGGGACCTCTGATGGCAGTTTGTATCCATGACTGTCATCATCAAACTAAGGAAACGAATGGATTATTTTATTGCAATGATGGTTTGAAATGTTATCTTTTAAAAAAATGATTATAGGGAATTTCCTGGCGGTCCAGTGGTTAGGACTCTGCATTTTGACTGCTGTGGCCCAAGCTCAATCCCTGGTCTGGGAACTAAGATCCCACAAGCCGTGCAGTGTGACCAAGGAAAAAAAAATGATTACAAAAGTGACCTGTGTTCTTCAATGTGGTTTTGATGGTAATTCTTACTTCCATCTCCCTCCAGACTGGGCAGGACAGGCCCCATCTCTATCCTGTTGCCAACATTCCCCCCCAACACACACCTTCTTTTGTTGGGTGATTCTGCATCCCTTCCTGATTCTCTGCTGCACCTGAGTTTGTTTACATTCCAGTTCTGCATAGCAAGGGTCACTCCCTTTTCTAGGTGGGCCTAGGATGGGACTTATCTGGGCCTTATCTCTGTGGACTGTTGTGACAACTCTTTGGAAACATGAGGCAAGACTGCAGGGTCCTGTGTCCACTGTGGCACAGAGGAGAAGAGAGAGATACTCGTCGCCCACCCTTTAGTGCAGAAGGTGTCAAGGTGAGGATAGCAGCAAGTCAAGGCCAGCTTCAGCACCTGGAGGACCCGGAGTATTCCCACAGCCCTGGCTCCAGATGGGGAAGCAGAAGGAAGAGGCCCAGCAGCAGAAGGCTGCCTTTCAGGGCTGGCCATGGCCCTAAGCATCACGGGAAAGTACCGGGCCGCAGATGTAATGGACAGGAGCATAGAAGAGCGGGGCAGTGGCAGAGATAGCTCAGAGGGCCTCTTCATCAGCACACAAGGACCCCTTGGGTGCCCCCCTAAATAACTGGTGGGGCTGTGGGAGGTGCGGGGGGTGAAGCATGGAGAGATGCAAGGCCCACAGTAGTAGGTTGAAGCTAGATCCAGAGAAACGCTGTGTATTTCTGTTAACCTGACCCTGTCTTTGACTCCAGGCTGACGGGACTTTGGATACACAGGCTATCACTTCAGGGTTTTTAGATAAAATATATAATGAAAATATTTTATCCTCTCTGTCTACAATGATTTTAAGTCTATTCTTAAAATGTAGAGTCTTTCTGAACTATGTTTTAAAGATTACAGAAACATAAAATAAACCTGCAGAGCCAACTGGATGAATTCAGAATAGACCTGGCCATTACTCACAGACACTGTGAAAAATTAATCTTGCCAAGGTCCTGGGAGTGATCAGACTCTGTGACGTTGACGCCCACTTACAAAGCTCCTAAAATACAAATGTAAAAACAAAGATGCCCATTTATTAATGCACATTTAGATTTATATCCACCAAGGTGACTAGGTGTTCCTGACCCTTGGCCTACAGATTCTCTCTCTGAAGAAAAACTACTGTGGATGCTCATTTATAATCAGAAACATTCCAGGTGAGTGTGGAATCAGGAAGAATTGGTTATGTGATTCAGCGGATCCTGGCAGCAGGCTGAGCTAGCCTGAGGCGTCTGTCTCCACAGTGGGGGTATATGTGCAGGCCAGAATGGAGAATGGGACTTGATCATTAGTGGGCCCTCCCCACGCTTGCTTTTGTCACTCTTGTGTTTCCAACTCCCCTTCTGCCTATCACATCAGGTTTTGAGGGAAGCAAACCAACTTTCCAAAAGGCAATATTTCTGTTTGCTCAAAAGAAACATTCTAGGTCATTAATATGTCGAATGACCAACTGACCAAATTCTTGTTTCATCAAAGCCCTGCTTTTATTAACTACTTATGGAGTTTATAACAGATTTATTGTATGATACTGCTTCAATAGTCTTAAAATTTTTTTTTTATTGGAGTATAGTTGATTTACAATGTTGTGTTAGTTTCAGGTGTACAGCAAAGTGAATCAGTTATACATACACATTTATCCACTCTTTTTTAGATTCTTTTCCCATTTAGGTCATTACAGAGTATTGAGTAGAGTTCCCTGTGCTATACAGTAGGTCCTTGTTAATTATCTATTTTATATACTCTAGTGTGTATATGTCAATTCCAATCTCCCAATTTATCCCTCCCTCCTTTCCCCCCTGGTAACCGTAGTTTGTTTTCTACATCTGTGACTCCATTTCTGCTTTGTAAATAAGTTCATCTGCACCATTTTTTTAGATTCCACAGATTCATATGATATTGCTTATATGTGGAAACTTCAATACTCTTTGAAGATTTATTTTTGGTTTTGTTTGGTGCGACTCATGGGAACTGCTTCACCACAACTCTTTCACTGAGAATTTGTCAGGCTAGCTCGGTTGAATGCCTGTTTTATGCTTTTCACCTTTTAGATCCTGTACTTCTCTAACGTACAACATTTTATACGTTAATGGGTGAGCTCACCTTTCAAACAGATTATTGCCTTCTCTAGTTTTGAGGCCTTATGCCTAACTTGGATTTTATAGGCCACATGCCTAAATTTATACATAGACCTCATTTCATGCAAATAATTTTGCCAGATTCCACATTTGTTGTGGATATGTAAAATTAACAAACAGGTAAAAATCTTTGTTCAAAAGACTGATAAAATCAGCAAAAATAGGGAAGGGCAAATTGGTATAAAATTGTGTTTAAAGGGCAAACGATTCTTTCATGTATATGACATTAAAGTGAAAGGAGTCTGAAGTCTGAAACATGCACAAAATATTTGATTGAACTTATTCATAAGGCTGTGAGTAAGAGTAGTAGGAAAGGAAGTGGGCTAAATGTATTTGCAGAGAAAAACCTACCTTATTATTTATAAAACCCGCGACACTGGATTTGTGCACAATGTGTGAAATTTGAAATACACAAGATCCTCTCATTCCTTAATCACTGAGACCCAAAGTGCCAAGTACCCTAGAAACTAGCCAGCCTCAGTAACACGACTATAGCAAACCAGCTTGTGGAGAGAGCCATACAGTAAACTGTTCTAGACCTGTTTTAAGGTACCAGACTTGGCAGTTTTGGGTGAATTACTCATTCAGCAAATTAATTTTCAACACACTGGCTTTTGGTGAAATGGTCAGTTAGGGACCTGACCTTTGGCAAATTCATCTTTGACCAATTGATTTTCATCAAATTTACCTAAAGTTCTTTGGCTCTATTACCACCATCAGTTAGCTTAGCATTAAATCTCCAGGTGTAGGCATTCCCAGCTCGCTAAGATGATTTAGTAAATCCCCAGTTGAACCCTAGTGTGTTGATTTTATAGTTTACTCTGAAGGCAAGCATATTTTTAACTTCTTGGAAAACATGTTAGTAACCTATGTCCATGTTTTTGATCAGTATTTAGCTCTCACTTTCTTATGCTACTGAAATATTCATGCCATACACAGAGTTAGGGTGTGTGATCGTCCTGAAAATCATTTCCTGGGGGTATCCCCGGACATCGATTCTCAATGAGGGTAATACCATTGGAAGTATTTTGGAAATTTATAGGGGCATTTTTGTTTGTCACAATGATTGGAGGGTACAGCTGACTAGGGACGCTATACTTCCTGAAACGCACAAAGTAATTCCCCATAACAGTAGCTGTCTGGGGTCTCATGTGACTTTGGAAAATTACACTCAACATTTATGTAGTTGAAAATCCTACAGATAATTATCTGAGCCTAGAGTGTAACTGTGTGAATCAAGGGAAGATAGTATTTTGTTTTTACCAAAAGTTGTTCACAATTTCGGAAACGCATGTTTCTGACAGCAATACTTCACATGATATTGAATCACCAATTTAACCCCAACTATATTCATCTGTATTTGTAGCTGTTGCATTCACAATGATTTTAAGTAAAAGTGCAAGCATCTGGCTCTTTGCTATGTTTTCTAGTGTAGCTGTGTGTTAGTATTTACATATTTAAATTATTTTACCTTATTATGTATTCTTTTATTTTTTCTTTATATTATAGGTAGGACATTATATTGATTTTAAAAATTAGATGTGTAAATTGGTTATAGTATCTAAAATTTTCATTTCTAGGCAGTAAAGGGATATTACTAAATATTTCTTATAGAAGGGAAGTACTGTGTCTGAGAGGGCTGTCTGAGACTTTCGTTCTCCCTCCCCTGCTCCATTTTCAGGTCCTGGCGCTCTTCCTTCTGTCTCTCTAATTGTGCTCTGGGAGTGGAAGACGCTCTGTAGTCAGCCTTGGCTTTTAGGCAGGAAAGAACAGCCTTCAAGATGAATTGACCTCACAGAGTCCTCAGGGGCTCCGAGGTCATCAACTTCCTGAGATTTCCTGTGTTGCAGCATGAAACATTTTCCTCCACCCCCCCAAACCTCCCCATCACAACCTGGCAGCCAGAGGTTCCACTGTGAAAACACTTCTCTCTCACTGATAAGACAGCAAAGTAGGAATGGTATGCTTTAAGAGAACACCAAAAGCCTGCACGAGGCTAATGTAACTCTACATTGGACTTTTGGCTAAAATCTACAGCATCTCTCAAAAATTCCTGTCCGCTTAGAAACATGTCACCTGCCAGGAGTAGCCTACTCTAGCTTCAGTGCATATTACCTGAGATTAGGTTAGCCAGATATTATGCAAGAGAGGGCAGGTCTCTGCAGAAACAGGACCCTGGTGTGGGAAGGGAGATAGGGTCAGGTCTTGGGTCTGGTTAGCAGCTGGCATGGGCCCTGCAGGCGAAACTGCACACCTTAGATGGGACTTGAACCCATGGGCTGGGACTTGAACCCAGCGAAAACTCAGATTGGGACTTGAACCCACTGTCTTTTATTTGAAATCACACATCTGGTCTCAGGACTTAATGAAGCTCAGGTTCTTTATGTGTTGTCACAGAAAGAATTCAGTGAGAGACAAAGTGATGGGTAAGAAGTAGATCTATTGAGAGAAGTACACATTCCATAGACAGAGCGTGGGCATTCCCAGAAGGTGAGAGGCCTTGAAATATGGGTGGTTAGTTTTTACGGGCTGGTTAATTTAATAGGCTAATGAATGGAGGATTATTCCAACTATTTTGGAGAAGAGGCAGGGATTTCCAGGATTTGGGCCGCCACCCATTTTTTGGCCTTTTATGGTCAGCCTTGGAACTGTCATGGCACCTGTGGGTGTCATTTAGCATATGCTAATATATTACAATGAACGCATAATGAGGCTCAAGGTCCCCTGGAAGTTGAATCTTCTGCCATCTTGGACATAACTGGTTCTAGCCAGTCTTTGTCGTAACCTCAAGAGCTATGTCATTCTTTTAGAGGTGGTGTCCTGCCCCCTTCCCTCCTGTTTCACAGGGGTTCCCTGGAGAGGGCAAGGGCACAGATTCTACCAAGGGATTGTCAAAGGCTAGTCTCAAGATATGCCACTGACAGGGAGGAAGAAAGACCGTTTCCCAGGAATATGCCTGGAAAGCCAACATTACTGCTACATAAAGGTGAGGTTTACAATCAGGGTTAGCAGGTAGGAAGTAAAACAAATAGTTATCTCTGTGGCTAAAGTCACAGGCGATTTTGAGTCTCTTCCTTTTCTGTTTCTATAGTTCATAGAAAACAGTGAATAATAGTACCCTGGCTGGCGTCTAGCTCCTCAGTCACACTGGGTGTAACTCCCAGAGCTACCACTTAGGAACTGTGATCTGGGCAAATGAATTAACCTGTATACGTTTGTTTCCTCAAATGCAAAATGGGCACAATGGTAGAACTGACTTCATAGAGTAGGTCAGGGTATTAATTAGCTAACACACACAGAGAACTGTTGTAGTCCGTAGCTAAAACAACAATCGTGACCAATGCTTTGGAAGAGTGGGTTTCTCTGGGGTTGGTCTGGACCAGCCCTGAGTAGAGCCTCTGAGATGGTCACTGCCTGGGTCACCTTGGGTCTGACTCTCCCGCATGAGGGAGCCACAGGCATTTGGTGCCATGAACATCCTGGTCAAGTCCCCTCCTGCCCTGAATAAACACATTAAGAGGGACCGGACCCGCACGAAGAGAGTCCAGGAGGTGGGGGCAGAAGCAAATCAGGACAGAATGAAAGCTGGCCTGGAGAGGGGTATCCAGGAGAGAAATGACAACTGTGGTCAAACCGTGGCTTGGACAAACTTGTGGCTCAGGGAAACTGGTCATCAGTGCGCTCTCACTTCCCTTTCAACCCCACCTCCCTCCTTGTTTCTTCCAAAGTGATGATATCATGGGCCAGAGCCACAGAATATCTTTACATGGGATTTTCCCTTACCTTCCATCAACTACCAACACAAATTCCAACTATAAATTGCCTACATTTATTTTAAAATACATGTCCTCGGGCCTCCCTGGTGGCACAAGTGGTTGAGAGTCCGCCTGCCGATGCAGGGGATACGGGTTCGTGCCCCGGTCTGGGAGGATCCCATATGCCGCGGAGCGACTGGGCCCGTGAGCCATGGCCGCTGAGCCTGCGCGTCCGGAGCCTGTGCTCCGCAACGGGGGAGGCCACAACAGTGAGAGGCCCGCATACCGCAAAAAAAAAAAATAATAAAAATAAAAAAAAATAAAATAAAATACATGTCCTCAACCTTTTCAACCACCCTTGGAAATTCCAGCCACTTTCACTTTGGTGATTCTTTTTTTGTCCTCCGTTATTCAACCAGTATTTACCAAGCATGGGTTATGCCTACTAGACAACAGTCAAGTCCTAGAACTGACCAGTATGGGCTCTCAGGCACTTTAGGCACAACAAAGGCTCGTTTGGGGTGGCAGGAAAGGAAACTTGCTTCCCATTGGGAAAGTCATTGGTGGCTGTGTTACCCCAAAACTGGGTTTGCCTCTTGGTGGGTGTCAAGTCAAAAGACACAACCAAATCAAAGATAAGGAGAAGGAAGGATTTATTACTGCTTGCAGCAAGTAAGGAAAACACTGGAAATCTTTCCCAAAGCAGTGTCCCCCTGAACAGCAAAATTGGGGAAGTTTTAAGCTAAGGGTACATGCATATTCATGAAGGGGCTTGAGCAGAGGAGAATTCAGCATAGAATTGGGGCAAAGGTCAACAGAGTCCAAGCTTTAGTTGGCTGAAGTCTGGAGGGTCAACATCATCATTCCCTCTTCCACCTGGGTGGGGGTCCTTAGTTCCTGCAGAACTCAAAGTATCAGATTGTTATGGACATTCCTTGAGGGGAAACTAGGGCTCCGTTATATTGCTGAACTGTTATTTCTTGACTGCTTTTCCTTTGTTCCAGCATTCCCTCATTTCCCCTAAGATCATTAATTACTGAGACCCATTCAAGGGCAAGCACTGTGGCCAGGCTTAGATCACAAAATGGCTTAGGCCAAAATGGCTTCTCTTTTATCAAGCAAGCCATTCCTGTTTCTCTTTCTCCAGGGACCACTTACCTTATCTGCTTACAGCTGCATTACCAACTCCTGAAATTAAGGACCGTGAATGAATTCATGGAACCTAAGGGATGATGATGTTGACCTTATCTGACCCTCATGACTTCAATCAACTAAAGCTTGAACTCTGTCGACCTCCCAAGCCCCTTCATGAATACGCATGTACACTTAGCTCAAAACTTCCCCAATTTTGCTATTCGGAGAGTCTCTGCTTTGGGAAAGATCCCCAGTGTTCTCCTTACTTACTGCAAGTAATAAATCCTTCCTCCTCCCACTCTTTGGCTTGGTTGTATCTTTTGGCTCAACACCCACTGAGAGGAGAACCTGGTTTTCAAGTAACATTGTCTCATATTTATTCCATGCACCACAGGATCCAGAAATTCAACTTTGTAGTTCACCGGAAACACAGAGGTCTCTGGGAATTTGTTTCCTACTAACCAAACTTACAGGAGATTGGTGTATAAATCTGTATCACCAATTTTCCTTTGCAAAGGGAAATACACCTAACCAGGGACATCCCGCCTATCACATAGGGTGTTAGGAATTGTTCCACTGTTAGCAACAGAGCTCTGGAATAGCAGTGACTTAAAAAAGATATAAGTTTATTTTTCTCTCATGTAAATGAAGTTTGGAGGTGGGTAATTCAGGGATGATCTGCTGGCTCTGTCTAGTCATCAATGCTCCTGACTCCTAGAAGCCAAACTTGTTGTGTGGTTACCATTCACAGGTCACTTTAAGGTCACAAGTTGGACATTGCATGTCCAGCCGTTGAATCCACAGTTCAGGCAGGAAGAAAAGGAAGGGGAAGGCCAGCGGGGACTCCCGACTGATTCAACAGTCCTTTTTAAGGGGCTTTTCCCAAAGGCCCAATGTATTAGAAGCTAGAGCTTAGTCATAGAGTTACTTAATCTCTGTAAGAGAAGCTGAGAAATTCAGGTTTTTGGCTGGCCATTTCATCACTCCCCCTCCTCCCCAATTCAGAATTATATTATAAAGAAAAAGAGGAGAGAATGAATATTGGGCAGACAGCTAGCAATCTCTGCCATTATTGAGGAAACAAGATTGGACTATATCACAGCAACTACAGAATCAAAGATTAGCCAATTAGGTAATTTTGAGTGATATTTCATCTGGGCTATGGAAAAGATGCATGAGCATCCCAGCCCCACCCAGGGTTATTTGTTTCTGGAATGCACTGTCCATTTCCCTTTTGTGGGATTAAATAAACACAGATAGAGTCTTAATAACATTCTTCTCCTCATACTGTCCATGCAGACCACACTGCAGTAGCATGGCAGGAAAGAAAGTGGGACGCAAGAGGATGGTCATGTCCCAGGGACTCGCCTGAGCCTTGATGAGTCCCTGGGATGGCCGCCAAGTGTGGGTTCTTGGCTTTGTGCAGGAAAGAATTCAAGAGCAAGCCGTAGTAAAGCGAAAGTAGGTTTATTTAGGGAGATACACACTCCATAGAAAGAGTGTGGGCCATCTCAGAAGGTGAGAGGCCATGGGAGAAACACACTCCATAGACAGAATGTGGGCCATCTCAGAAGGTGAGAGGCACCAGGATATGGGGTTGTCAGTTTTTATAAGGTTGCATAATTTCATAGGCTAATGAATACAAGGATTATTCCAACTATTTTAAGGATGGGGTGGGATTTCCAGGAATTTGGCCACTGCCCATTTTTTGGTCTTTTGTGGTCAGCCTCAGAACTGTCATGGCTCCTGTGGGTGTGTCATTTAGCTTGCTAATATATTACAATGAGCATATACTGAGGCTCAAGATCTAGTGGAAGTCAACGGTCCACCATCTTGGACCTAGTTGGTTCTAACCAGTTTATGTCGTGTCCTCAATGGCTGTCATTCTTTTTTTTTTTTTTTTTTTTTATTTTTTTTTCGGTATGCGGGCCTCTCACTGTTGTGGCCTCCCCCGTTGCAGAGCACAGGCTCCGGACGCGCAGGCTCCGGATGCGCAGGCTCAGCGGCCATGGCTCACGGGCCCAGCCGCTCCGCGGCATATGGGATCCTCCCAGACCGGGGCGCGAACCCGTATCCCCTGCATCGGCAGGCGGACTCTCAACCACTGCGCCACCAGGGAGGCCCATGGCTGTCATTCTTTTAAAGGTTGTGCCCTGTCCCCTTCCTGTCTCAGTAGGACTGTTCAGCTTACACTGGCATTGCTGCTCAAACATTTCCACTGAAGTATTCATGATGATTATGAGTAGAATGTTGAATTTTTTCCTCTCTAGCTTATCATTTCATTCTAGGAAAGGGGAGAAAAAAAATCAGAGGCTTGTGACTCTCTGAGGAAGTTTTATTCTCTCTTCTCTTCTCTCTACACCATTTAACTCAGAGACAAGAAGAAAATGGAAGAAAAAAAGACCAATTAGAAGAGAAGGTGCTGGAGAATTCTGGCTTCCTGGGATCAGCTAACAGAAGGAACACTCTCTGTGGTCCTTCGAGATGGAAATTGGGAAGATGCTCAAAGCTTTTGTCCCTTCACTTGAGGTGGGTGTGATATAATTGACAGCCATAGGTCCCAGCGGTTTGACCCTGCACCCAGGATGGGGTCCTATCATTCCTGCCTGTCCTGTGGAGGTTCTCTACCTGCCCTTTCAGTACTCTGAACTCTGCCTTGACATGAAGTTTTTACTTAGTATTAGACCGAATTTTCTTTGGCTTCTATCCAGATTGCCAATTTCTGCTTCAGCTGCAGAATGTTTTAAGTTTCATGCTTTCTGGGCCAACCTCTTTGGTATTGAACAGAGAGGAATTGAGTACTTCACACATCCACATAAACACACACTGATAATTATTACAAAGAACATCCTGCTCTTGTACCACAATTCTGCAGGGACTTGCCAAGGCAGTGTGAGTAAAGGAATCCTCCTAAGGGTCTAGGGTGCAGCTTAATTAACCTACTACAATCAAGGATAAAGTTGTCTCGAAATTTGTTTTATCTTAGAAATGCATACAAATTCTACATTTTACTCCTCGGCATCGCTGTATTTACATTTAATATTTTATTACATTTACATTTAATATTACATTTAACATGTATTTACATTTAATATTTTTAACTTAATAATCATCGTGTAATATTGATATTCCAGAAAGTTGACAAGTGTGACTTTTCATATTATTTGTGTACTTCCAGGGTATGCATGATCCAATCTGAGCTTTCTTTGGTTATGTTTTAGTATGGAGTAATGGTTGCCTGAATTGGATTGAGATGTTTCCTAAGATTTCTTGCAGCAACATACTCATTTCTGTGCTAGTCGATGCTTTCATTGTGTTTTATTTATTTATTAAATTATTTCGTATAGCTGTAATTTATATTTACTTAGAAACAAAAATGTTTTAGTTAAAAGCTATCTTGTTAGTGTTTATACTATACATACTCAGTTCCTCTGTAGAGAATGGCAAACTTTTTCTGTGAAGGGCCAAATAGAAAACATTTTTGGCTTCACAGGACATTCAATCTGTATCAAAACTAGTCAACTCTGCAGTTGTAACGTGAAAGCAGCTCTAAACAATGAATAAATGGGCTGGGTATGAGTATGTTTCAATAACATTTTATTTACAAAACAGGTAGTGGGTAGGATTTGGCTCTAGTTTGCTGATCCCTACTTCTAACCTATAGACATTGACTGTTTACAAAAACTGGCCAACATATTCAGCCACAAAAAATTAACAAAAAAAATGAACACCCAAACAATTGGGAATTTTAAAATACTCTCTTAAGTAATTCCTGGGTCAAAGAGGAAATCAAAATTACAATGCAAAATATTTAGAAAATCAAGGTAGTAAGAATAGTAAATGGAAAAACCTATGAGAGGTAGCCAAAGCCATACTCAGAGTAAAGTTTGTGGACTTGAAGTTTATCCTGAAATAAATAGAAATATAGACTAAATGTACTAAGTGTTCTCCTGAAGATGTTAGCAATGAACAATAGAACAAACCCAAGGAAAGTAGGAAGAAGGAATTAATAAAGATAAAAGCAGACATTTATTAATTAGGAAACAAATGGTAAAAACACAGTTGTTACTTTTGACAAAATGCAAGAGAGTAATCTATTATCCAATTGAAAACAAAAATGAATAAACAAATATAAAACATTAGGAATGAGAAAGTCTAGCCACAAATACAGAAGAAATGTTAAGATTTACAAAAATACGCTTCATACAATAAATTTGGAAATTTGCATTACATAATTTTCTAAGAAAATAGAAACAATTAAAATTACCTCAGAAAAAGGTAAAAAGTAACAAGCCAAAACTCATGGAAGTTTCAATACTACACAGACTATCTATAGGCAGAAGATCACCAAGGAAACAGAAAACTTGAACAACACTATAAGCCCATTAGACCTAATGGACAGCTATAGAGTACTATACTGAACAAAAGCAGAATACACATTCTTTTCAAGGGCACATAGGATATCTCCTGGATAGACCACATGCTAAGTCATAAAACAAGACTCAGTAAATTCAAAAAGATCAAAGTCATACAAAATATGCTCTCTGACCAAAGTGGAATTGAATTGGAAATCGATAACAGATGGACAGAGGAAGAAATTAAATGACACATTCTTAAGAAAATAATCCTCAGGTCAAAGAAGAAATCACAAGGGAAATTAGAAAACACTTTAAGATGGATGAAAATGAAAACACAACATGCCAAAACATAGGATGCAGCTAAAGTAGTACTTAGAGGGAAATTTATAAGTGTAAACACCTATATTAAAAAAGAATAACTTTAAATCAATAACCTAACCTTCCACTTTAAGAAACTAAAAATAAAAAAAGTTGAAGAAAGGAAAAAATAAATATCAGAGTAGAAATAAATGAAATACATAAACAAATGAGACGTAATTAAACTTAAAAGCTTTTGCACAACAAAGGAAACCATAAACAAAACCAAAAGACAACCCACAGAATGGGAGAAAATACTTGCAAATGATGTGACCAACATGGGATTAATCTCCAAAATATACAAACAGCTCATGCAGCTCAATTAAAAAAAAAAAAAACCCAATTAAAAACTGGGCAGGGCCTCCCTGGTGGCGCAGTGGTTAAGAGTCTGCCTGCCGATGCAGGGGATACGGGTTCGTGCCCCGGTCTGGGAGGATCCCATATGCCGCGGAGCGGCTGGGCCCGTGAGCCATGGCCGCTGGGCCTGCGCATCCGGAGCCTGTGCTCCGCAACGGGAGAGGCCACAACAGTGAGAGGCCCACATACCGCAAAAAGAAAAAAAAAAAAAGAAAAGAAAAAAAAAAAACTGGGCAGAAGGGGCTTCCCTGGTGGTGCAGTGATTGAGAATCCATCTGCCAGTGCAGGGGACACTGGTTTGATCCCTGGTTCTGGAAGATTCCACATGCCACGGAGTAACTAAGCCCATGGGCCACAACTACTGAGCCTGTGCTCTAGAGCCCGTGAGCCACAACTACGGAGCCCGCATGCCACAACTACTGAAGCCCGTGCGCCTAGAGCCCCTGCTCCGCAATGAGAAGCCACCCCAATGAGAATCTCACGCACTGCAACGAAGAGTAACCCCCACTCGCTGCAACTAGAGAAAGCCTGTGTACAGCAGGAAAGACCAAAAATGCCAAAAAATAAATAAATAAAATGAATAAATTAAAAAGCGACAAAGTGAAAGAGCGGCATGGACATATATACACTACCAAACGTAAGGTAGATAGCTAGTGGGAAGCAGCCGCATAGCACAGGGAGATCAGCTAGGTGCTTTGTGACCGCCTGGAGGGGTGGGATAGGGAGGGTGGGAGGGAGACACAAAAGGGAGGGGATATGGGAACATATGTATATGTATAACTGATTAAATTTGTTATAAAGCAAAAAAAAAAAAAAAACTGGGCAGAAGATCTAAATAGACATTTCTCCAAAGGAGACATACAGATGGCCAAAAAGCACATGAAAAGATTCTCAACATTGCTAACCATTAGAGAAATGTAAATTAAAACTACAATGAGGTATCACCTTACACCGGTCAGATGGCCATCATCAAAAAGTCTACAAACAATAAATGCTGGAGAGGGTGTGGAGAAAAGGGAACCCTCCTACACTGTTGGTTGGAATATAAATTGGTACAGCCATTATGGAGAATAGTATGGAGGTTCCTTCAAAAACTAAACAGAGCTACCATTTGATCCAGCAATCCCACTCCTGGGCATATATTTGAAGAAAACCATAATTTGAAAAGATACATGCACCTCAGTGTTCATTGCAGCACTATTTCCAATAGCCAAGACATGGAAGCAACCTAAATGTCCATCGACAGAAGAACAGATAAAGAAGACGTGGTACATATATACAATGGAATATTACTCAGCAATAAAAAAGAATGAAATAATACCATTCACAGCAACATGGATGGACATAGAGGTTATCATACTAAGTGAAGTAAGTCAGAGAAAGACAAATATAGTGTGATATCACTTATGTGTAATCTAAAAAAATGCTGCAAGTGAACTTATTTACAGAACAGAAACTGACTCGTAGGCTTAGAGGGCAGACTTGTAGATGGCAAGGGGGAAAGGTGGCAGGGAAGGATGAATTGGGAGGTTGGGATTGACGTATATGTAAAACAGATAATCAACAACACCTACTGTACAGCACAGGGAACTATACTCAATGTTCTGTAATAGCCTATGTGGGAAAAGAATCTAAAAAAGAAGAAATAAACGAATATGTACAACTAAATCACTTTGCTGTACACCTGAAACTAACACAATATTGTGACTCAACTATACTCCAATAAAAAAGTTTAAAAAAGAAATAAATGAAATAGAGAAAATCAATAAAAAGTTGGTTCTTTGAAAAAAAATCAACACAAGTGACAAATCTTTAGCTAGACTGAGCAAGACAAAAAAAAAAAAAAGAAAAAAGACAGAAATTACTAAAGTCAAGAATGAAAAAGGGGACATCATTACCAACCTTCCAAAAGTACAGAGGGTTGTGAGGCAATACTATGAAAAACTATATGTATAGATATAAATGGGTATGTATGAACTGTTGAATAAGAAAGACTTTTCAAAGCAGAAACTATAAAGAAAAAGACTGAAAAATTTGTATGAAGACATAAAACTATATATCTGGAAAATAGCATTAATAAAACTATAACAAAGGAAATGATTTATAAGACATACAAGTCGAAGTGCATAATAACTAAAGAGTGTATATAAATTAGTCAAAAGATAAACATCCCCAAATAAAAAGATGAGTGATGCAATTTATAAACTATGAAAATACCAACAGTCAGTCAACATACAGAAAAAAGTCAAATTCAGCAGTCATAATAAAAATAAAGCAAAACAATAAGATAACATTTTATTATGTGATTTTGGGTAAATTACTGATACTTTCTATACTTTATTCTTTGACATTTAATTTTTATTTTTTATCAAACTAATGCATGTGTGTTGTTTTACATGTATGTCATTTTTCAAGTTAAATAAAACTATAAAGATAATAACAAAAATCAGCAGCCACCTGCCTCTGCTCTCCTCACTGTGGATTTCTGCCTTCTCTGGGCAACCACCCTCAGCTGTTTCTTCTAGCAAATAGGACATGTGGCCCTGAGGTATGTGATGAGTAAAGGAATAAATAGTCACTGCTTGAGAGGGCTGCCACTGAAGCCGTATCCTGAATGAAGGCTAGGCTAGGCAAGGATGGGAGCACCCAGAGAAGAGGGTGGATCTGTAAGGGCGTGTAAGCTGTAAGCTGTTCCTGCAAAAGGAGGGTGTGGAGATTAGGAACACTGGGTGTGCAGGTGTAGCCAGGAAGTACAGAGCATCCTGGGGATAATGCGCAGAGAACCGGTGGCCAGGGTGGCTGACTCGTGAGCATTATCAGATGAAAGAGGGAATCAAAGGTGTTGGGGTTTTAGTTTCCAGTCTCTTTGAGAGCAGTGGATAAAGCATAGCCTGGGACTAGAAGGTTGGTCTCACTTGGTTGGGCTGACGGAGGACCTAAACATGGCAGACTCACACGAGCTCTTAGTAAGGCATTAGTCCAGCACATGGCAGCAGGAAGCATTTAATAATGTTAGCTATAATTAGCATTCAAATTATTTTATTGGCAAAAGTGTGTGTATTTGATAATACCAAGCATAGGTGGGAATGTGAGAGCTAGGTACTGTTGCTGATACTGAATGAATACAGATTTTCTAGAAGGCAACTTAGCAATATATTACAAAATGGTTTTGGGTTTTGCTTTTTAGGTATGTATGCATTGAGGTAGTAAATTTATAGGAATTTATTCTAAAGAAACAACTAGATAGATACACAACCAGGTGTGTATAAGGTGATTCATTTCAATGTCATTTATGATAGGAAAAGCCAGAAAACATAACTAACTAATCAACGATAGAAAATGGTAAAATGAGTCCCAGACCAAAGATAGAAATACTATAAAGTTATTAGAAATGTCTTATATGGGAAAACTATTAAGTGAAAATTAAGTTTAAAAGTAGTCTGTATAATGTGATCTCAAATATATAAAGTACATATTCATACATGTATAGAAAAACATCAAAACAGTGATTATCTCCAGGTGGTATGATTTTTTTATGTATGTTTTTCTGTGTTACAGATTTGCTTCACTGAAATTTTCTTTTCTATTTTTTTCTTTTTTGGTTATGGAGGAAAAAACCCTCAATAATGTTGGTGAAAAAAGTATAAAGGTCTGTGTCACTCAAGTTTAGACTTCATTATCTACTCTTTTAATTCTTTAATTTATTTTCTAATCGATCAATGAGTATAGTTTTGCCTTTTCCAATCTGGAAACTGTATGTCTTACAGAAAACACTTTTGACATGGAGGAGTTTCCTATTATTCTCAATGTTTCTTTCAGACCAGAGCAATTAACCCCCCTTTAAACAGCGCCTCTACTCTAGTGACAGCAGAAGTCTGCCAAAGTCACTAAACTCACCAATGTCCTATAGCCCCCATAATTCCATTGTGGAAATACTGATTGTCTGTAATAGATGCAGATCTCTTTTATTGGCACTGTGAAGAGGGTATTTCTGCTTCAGAACGGCATTAACAGGGGCTCCATTTCTCTTCTGTCTTTTTCAGAGTATCTAGAACATAACGTATCAGCAACTTAATTAAGAAAGCTGATAGTGGCATTACTAACAAAGGCCATTCTCACTTTACCCGAATATTCTCAAGCAGTAGGTATTAATAATGTTTGCGGTGTGAACCAACAAATCTGAGGAAGCACATCGGATACCTACAGCAAGCTCAAAGCCAAATGAGAAAATTGTTCCAGAAAATAACAGATGCTCTCAGATCACATATATCTCCCCAGAGGAAAAAGGAACAAACATAGAAAATAACTCCAGACATGATCAGGACATCCAACTGAGGAAACATCAATATATAGACCATTCAATTAAAAATTATATGCCCAGTGTTTGTTATGATATCCATCTTTGATTTGGAGGTCTGGGAATGATAGATAAAATAAATTAGGAGAATCAGAACAGCCTTTGGGCTTCCAAAATCCTATGCCATACCTGTTAGAGCATTTTGTAATTGGGAGGTCAAGTAAAGTGTGGGAGACAGTGTTGGCTTAAGAGTCAAGCAGAAATGAGTTTTAAGGCCAGTTTTGCCAATCTAGATTGTGAACTTAGGCAAGTAACTGAATTTCTCTAAATCTACTTCATCTGTGAAATGGGTGTAGACTATCTACCTCATAGGATTGATATGAATATGAGTAAAATAATTTATAAAAAATGTCTGGTATAGGTCCTGTAGACACTCCACCAATGGTGGCACTGAACATTACTGGTAACATTCCGAGACCAATGCACAACACCATATAGAGAAGCAAAACAGACTTCGATAAACAGAAATGATCAAGTGCTTTAAAGAGGCATCCAGTTCTTTATTGGAGAAAATAACAGAACACTTTAGTTTAAGGCTAATCATGGGGCTAGCCCACTGAGTGACCATGTGTTATAGCAATATCTAATCAAATGGACATTTACATGTTTATGGGAATCTTGAGTTAAACTCTTCCATATTAAAGTACACACTCAGAATGTGGCCAAAAGATATCTCCACCCCAGAAAAAGGCTTGGGGAAAAAAAGTATTGTCTAGAAATTTTAAAGGTACACTCGAGGAAAACCAGAATTTCATCTAATGAGGAAATTTTAAAAATCACTCCAAGGAAATTGATAATTTTCTAGAAAGTTCCTAGTGGCTAGAGAGTTGGTATGGAAGTGAAAAAATGTGGAAGGTCATATTGCTGACACGTAACGTTAAAAAAAGTCTATGATGTTGTAATATATACATTTTATTATTACTTTTTATCAAAAATTTGAAATGCCTTCACATCTTGCTTTGGGTCTAGAACAAAAATCTATCAAGGTGGCTCAGGAGAGAAATCATGGATCCAGGGTTAGGGTTATAAGATGGGTCCCCTACTCTGTCTTTCCTAGTTGACTGACCTTGAGGGACTTATTTAACTCCTACAGCTGTTTTTCCATCTGTAAAATGGTGATTAAAATGCCTATCTTTGACTGTTGCTTCATCACTGAGCTTCTGTGGAGTCACAAAAGCTGAGATATACTGGCTGTAGTTTACATAAATTTCTCAGTGAGTCCTGAAAACCTGGATGGAGTCATCTCAAAGATGAGTTGGGAGATTCTGTGGTAATATGGGGGGAGAGTTTGGGGTACAACCAATACAGCTAAGTCCTTGGGGAAGTCTAGGAGGAAATTTCTGAAAATTGACTTAAAACTTCAGATTTGGGGAAACATAATTTTATTTAACAACAAAAAAGATAAAAGTGTAATGTCTGATGCCATTTTTATTCTAAAATTTTCTTGATCATTTCTTTACTTCATCATAATGAAATAAACATAGCACGGCAGTCATCTTACATAGATAGATGCACAAGTTAATGAAATGGCATTTTCTGGGCTGAAGGGAAGGATATTTTGAATGTTTCCATGGAATTAAATTGATCTGTTCACATGTTTCCATGGTAAGAACTGCTGGCTTTGCCAGGCATGTCGGACACACTTGGGGGTATTGTGGGAATCTGGTGGCCAACCCAGTCACAGTCATATGGCATTCATCTGGACAGAACTCAGCTTTTTTGTATATTTAATTTACAATGTTGTGTTGGTTTCAAGTGTGCAGCAAAGTTGGACAGAACTCAGTCTTAAAGCTGAGATTTCAAACCCTCCTACACTATTGGTGGGAATGTAAATTGGTACAGCCACTATGGAGAACAGTATGGAGGTTCCTTAAAAAACTAAAAATAGAACTACCATATGACCCAGCAATCCCACTCCTGGGCATATATCCAGAGAAAACCATAATTTGAAAACATACATGTACTCCAGTGTTCACTGCAGCACTATTTACAATAGCCAGGACATGGAAGCACTCTAAATGTCCATCAACAGAGGAACGGATAAAGAAGACGTGGTACATATATACTATGGAATATTACTCAGCCATAAAATAGAACAAAATAATGCCATTTGCAGCAGCATGGGTGGGCCTAGAGATTGTCATATTGAGTGAAGTAAGTCAGACACAGAAAGACAAATATCATGTGATATCGCTTATATGTGGAATCTAAAAAGAAAAAGGGTACAAATGAACTTATTTACAAAACAGAAGTGGAGTCACAGATGTAAAAAACAAACTATGGGTACCAAGGGATGGGGGGGAGGGATAAATTGGGAGATTGGGACTGACATATACACACTACTATATATAAAATAGATAATTAATAAGAACCTGCTGTATAGCACAGGGAACTCTACTCAATACTCTATAATGGCCTAAATGGGAAAAGAATCTAAAAAAAAAAAAAAGGAGTGGATATATGTATATGTATAACTGATTCACTTTGCTGTACACCTGAAAATAACACAACATTGTAAATCAAATATACCCCAATAAAATAAAAGACTGTAGACTCTTAAAAAAAAAAAAAGCTGAGATTTCATTGAGGGTCAGGCTTGCAAGGCCAGGTTTACAGTGCCTGGTTTATATTGTTTACTGATATGGGGGCAGTGAAAATATTTTATAATAGTAAACTCAATTAAAAAATCATCCAGTTTGCAATCATATCGGAAAAAATATTTTTGTGTCCAGGAAACATTATGACCTAAAATTCCACAATTTTCATCATCAAATAAAAAGCCTTGATCGGCTTGGCTGAACTGCTGACACACACAGACTTTTAAAAAAAGGAAAATGTTTTTGTAGTGGAGTGCCAGTAAGTAGGTCGAAAGTGAGCTGTGCTCCATCTTGTAATTCACTGCAGCGTGTGCGGAGATGTGTGTATCTTAAGAGACATAAAACAACAGAGAAGAAAGGCAGAAAGGAGGTCCTCTTCTTGATTTGCAAAAGGCCACACGTTGCCCTTGTTTTTCTACTGACACAATTTATAGGCTCCTGGACCTTTTGATATTCCTCCATCAAAACTTTCTTAGCGTCTGTCTCATTTCAAAGGGACACTAGCTAGTCCATGCCACTGAGTTACCCCTAATTCACAGACATTTTAACTGTAGCTGGTGCTTTAACTCAAAGGAAAGAGTCTAACGCTGGGATTTCAAGCTAAAGTAGCCTCTGGGCTCTAAGTGCCTTTTGTTAAAGAATCTGCTAGACTGTATTCAAACTCTTCAGAGAAAGACATCATGTTTCATGCATCTTTGCATTTCCAGCACCCAGAACAATTCTTGTCCGCTAGTAAGAACTCCATATATGCTTGTTGAATGAAAGAAGGAATGAATGAATGAAACCAACAAGGGAAATCTTTTATAGCAGGTCCCAATTATTGTTGATTAATAAATATAATGTTTGTCTACTGAATAGGTCTAGTATTAAACTTATTTGGCTGAATTTTGGTTATATTGTTGATCCCAAGTTTGGGTGCCTCACTCACAGTGAGGCCAAACAAACTGAAACATCGGAGTTTGGAGCAGAGAAAGATTTATTGCAAGGGTCAAGCAAGAAGAATGGGCAGCTCTTTCTCAAAAAGCCCAAAATCCCTGATGGTTTTCAGGGAAGAGTTTTTATAGGAAACATTTGGGGGAGAAAGACTGCTGGGTGTGTGACCTTCCTCTGATTGGTTGGTGGTGAGGTAACAAATCTCAATCATCAGCCATATGACCCCAACCAGTCTGGGGGTCCAAGTACTTGTGCTCAGCCTGAAGTTACCATCCTCCACCTGAGTTGGCAGCCTTAGTTCCAGTAGAACTCAGAGATATATTGTTACGTAGACCTCTTCAGGAGGAACCAGGACCCTGCTCTGTGCTGCACTGTTGTTTCCTGAATGCTCCTTTGTTTCTGCATTCCCTCCCTTTCCTAATTAGTAACTGTCTGAATCTGCCTTTGGAGTTCAGAGAAGGTCTAGGAGGCTGAAGACTTTTTCCTACAAACAAGAAACCGGGGACACGGAAAGGCTTTTGTACCCTCAGGGTCCTGCTCAGTTTCAATCCCCCCTTTTTTGGTCATCTTCCATCTGGAGGGGAACAGGTGTTGGAATCATAAACTCAGCAGAGGAACTTGGTTTTAGGGGAACTCAGTTTCAATAACTGAAATCCTCATTCATCTTGACTCCACTGCTATCAAAGAGGGAGCATGTTTCTTCTGTTTGAGGGACCGTGAGGATGAGTGATTTGCCTAATATCTCTGTCTCTGTTTCTCTGCCTCTGTCTCTCTTTCCCTCTGTCTCTGCCTCCCTCTCTCACACACACACTCCAGCTCTCTGCCATCTCCCCCAGCAGCCTTTGTAATAAATCGAGAGCTCCACAACTGCCTGTGCTGTGCAGCTTTAAAAAGAGAACGCTGTCTGAAAGACGCACAGATATTGTGACTCCCTGGAATGAAAGCTTCTCTCCCAGGAGTCAGAAGAGAGTGCGTGTGGAAATCTCAGCCTCTTTCAACATCCCATCCTTTAAGTAAAGCTCCTATTTAAGAGCGGTCCCCGGGGGTTCCGGGCTTGTCATCTTCCCGGCACTCTTTCGCACTGGACTGATTATTAGTGAGACAGCTAACACGCGGGATGGAGGAAGGCCAGCCCGAGCATGGGCTTTGTTCAGGGACTGCATCTTCTGGATGGCCAATCTGTCAGCAGCCTGCAGTCAGATTTCTCTGCAATTGCGGGTTTAATCCCTCCCTGGGCACAGATCTTTTTAAAAGCAAAATGGTGGGGTAGAAAAAAGTAGCTTTAAGATCAGACATATCTAGGTTCAAATCCCTGCTTCCCTACTTACATTGTGATTCTGAGCACATCACTTAATCCCTCTCAGTCTGACTTTTCCTATCTGTAAAATGGGGATATTAACACTGGCTTTGCAGAATCGTTACATCTGCCAGCAGGCTAAATGGAATGTGGCTGAGAGGTGGTCAGCAGGCTTTCCAAATGGGATTCTGTAAGGAAGAGCAACAGAACTCTGGGGACTCTCTTGGTCTGTGCTCTCCGGGACCACTGGAGTGGGAGCAGGAAGCCATTGCGTTGCTTCCTGTTGGAGCGCTTGTTTGCACGGTCTTCTAGTTTGAGAAATGCTAATAAGGCAATGATCCATTTAAGCCAAAGGGTCTCAACGTCCAGCAAATGGCAGTGAGTCATGCCTGCTGTCTGCCCTTTTGCCTGTTACAGGGGCCTTCCTTGTTCTGTGTTCCTTTGAGGAATGCCTGCTTCTCCCCAAACAGCTCTTAGCAGCCCCATGTGAACGGGGACAGAGCAGGCTGGTGGCAGCTGGCACAGAGCGGAGGCCAGGAACAGTTATTACTCTGATGGCTTTCCTTTCCCCTCCCAGCCCCCCCTCCCCAGTAGTCCCTGCTCTGCCTTGGAAAGCATGGACATTTGTCAAGACTGGGCTCTGCTGAGGCACTTGGAGAGTTACTGAGGCTTGGAGAGAAATGCTTCCAGCAACTCCGGTCCAGCAGTCAATGTTGGTGAAGAGGGGTTGCTCTCTCAGGCAGCTGGCTGAACTGCTGTGCCTCCCACAGACACCTGGAATTCCCTCCAACCCTCAGTATCCTGTGACATTCTCTCTCCTATCACCTGCTAAGCATCTTGCCCACTCATTAGAGGGGAAAAAAAGAGGAAAGAAAAAGGAAAAGTATCAGTAAACAGAAAAAATCTGACTCTTTGGGTCCTAAAATTATCCATGCTGAATCATTAATTCACTAGCCAATCAATAATCCCATGCTTTTAAAACAAAATTGATTTCAAGACTAACAATCTAGTAGAAGATATAAAGGATGTTTATTGAGCAATTATTGTGCACTAGGCACCGTCCTGAGTACTTTACAGATGTCACCCACCCTTTAAGGTGTGTGGGCTCTGAAATCAGACTGTCTTAATTTGAATTTTGTCTTTGGCATAGAGTAACCATGTGGCCTTGGCTAATTTATTACTTCACCTCTCTAAGCCTCGGTGTCCCTAACAGTTTCTTTGAAACATCAGAGAGATGTTTCCCTAATCACCCCATCTAAAGTAACACCCCACTCCCCACCTCCATCTTTCAGAGCACTATTGTTTTTAGCCACAATAAATGTTTGTTGAGAGTCCCCTTTTTCCTAGGCTTGGCTTCTAGTGCTGGGGTTACAACAGGAAACAACTACCCCATGGAGCTTACACTGCAGTAGGGAGAGACTGACATATAAGCAAAATAAATATATAAGTAATATTCTAAATATTCTAAATTCCTTTTTTTTACCATCTATCTCCTGCAATAAAATTATTAGCTCCTTGAGGGCAAATTCTCATCTGTCTTGACTTCTGCTGAATTCCCAGGGGCTAGCATAGTGTTTAGCACATCATACGTTTAAAATAATGAAGTAAATAAGGTTAAAAATTTGAAGAGAATAAAGTAGATAATCTATGTCTAAAGCTGTTAGCATAGTGCCTGGAATATGGTAAAAATTTAATAAGTTGGTCATTTTTCAATTAGATTCCAAAGCTGTGTTCTTAAGCAGTTTACCACATTGAGTCTATTATAATAATAACTATAATAAAAATAACGTGTTATTGTTATTGTAAACTTACATATATCAAACTACAATTTACTTATTAAATTCTACTGGATGCCGTGAACTGCCTAGGCATATTAAAATAATATATTATGTAATTATAACTCCACAATAATCCTAAAAGGTAGACTTTTTTTTTTTTTTTTTTTTTGCGGTACGCGGGCCTCTCACTGTTGCGGCCTCTCCCGTTGCGGAGCACAGGCTCCGGACGCGCAGGCTCAGCGGCCATGGCTCACGGGCCCAGCCGCTCCGCGGCATGTGGGATCCTCCCGGACCGGGGCACGAACCCACGTCCCCTGCATCGGCAGGCGGGCTCTCAACCACTGCGCCACCAGGGAAGCCCAAGGTAGACATTCTTAACCTTATGTACCAAATTCCTATAATAAAAGGCAGACTGTGGTAAGCGCCAAAGACAGTTGCAAACAAAATGCTGTGTGATTTCAGAGGAGGAAGAAACTCATGCGGCCAGGGTGGCTAAAAGAGGTTTGATAGAGGAGAAACTCGGAGGGTGGGTTGTCTAAGCATGGAGAGGGCAGTGGGGGAGCCCGAGGCAGAGGGGAAAGCCTGAGAAAGGGCACAGAGGAATGTACGAAAGGGAGTGCTGTTCCCACAGAGGTGGAAGGTGCGGTACATGAAGGGAATGATGGATCGGGCTGGAAGTGGAGGGGAAGGCGGCCCTTGAATACCAAGGGAAGAAATTTTAGCTTCATTTCATAGGCAATAGGGCGCCATTAAAATTTTTAAGCAGAAGAATATAAAGAACCAGAATTATGAACCTGAAGATTAATTGGGTTCTAGACTAGATGGAGAGGAAATGAGGCTGCAATTGCCAGGTGCTGAATAAGAGCCCCGGCTTGGAAAGGTGGTGGTGATAACGGAATGAAGAAAGCAAATACAAAAAGCGGAATCACCTGGCTTAGGTGAGGGACGAGGGAAAGGAGGTGTCAAAGCTGGCTGTGAGCTTTCAAGATTCAGTGGTTGGTGTTCTTCCGATATACCTGGCAGGCTATTAAGCTTGGACCCAGGTGCCTTGATAGTTCTCTAACCTGAGCAATTTTTCAAAAATCCTTTCTTTTTTTTTTTTTTTTTTTTTTTTTTTTTTTTTTTTTGCGGTATGCGGGCCTCTCACTGTTGTGGCCTCTCCCGTTGCGGAGCACAGGCTCCGGACGCGCAGGCTCAGCGGCCATGGCTCACGGGCCCAGCCGCTCCGCGGCATGTGGGATCTTCCCGGACCGGGGCACGAACCCGTGTCCCCTGCATCAGCAGGCGGACTCTCAACCACTTGCGCCACCAGGGAGGCCCCAAAAATCCTTTCTTATGAGGGACTTAGGACTGTCTCTTACTTGAGATTGTCTCTATCTTCCATTACTTCAGGTAGCATGCTCTCAATAGCATAGTGCCCTGGGGCAGTGTTGGTACAAGACTGGCATTCAAGAAATGTTTACCAAACTGAGCTAAATTGAATTGAATGATTGGTTGTGGCCACTTGTCAGAGTTGCCACCAAAGCTGAATCCAGCTTCTGCCTCCAGGAACTTAGAGACACATGAAGCTAAACCAAGTGGATCTGCCACCCGCTCTGAGACGCCATATCCACCCAGGATCCAGGTGACTGAACGGCTGGCGGTGGGGAGGCTCAGTGATGCAGCAGCTGATCTGAGGGCACAGATGCTCACAGATGCTAGCTGGGGCCACAATGTCCAGAAATGACAGTGGTAGTGTTTGGAAGCTATAAAAATAAAACTGATTACCTTCACATGCACATGGATGTATTTATACTAATTTGGCAGATATTTGTGCAGGATGGTATGACTTAAAATACAGATTTTACATGAAATTTCCTCGTGAGTGTGTGTGTGGCGGGGATGGGGAGTTGATTTCTGGTTGGCACCTGAAAGAGATGACAGCCATCCTGCATAGCGGCAGGAGCTGACACAGAAAATAGACAGTGTTTTAAAACATAAGCCCTGGGGGCTTCCCTGGTGGCGCAGTGGTTGAGAGTCTGCCTGCTGATGCAGGGGACACGGGTTCGTGCCCCGGTCCGGGAAGATCCCACATGCCGCGGAGCGACTAGGCCCGTGAGCCATGGCCGCTGAGCCTGCGCGTCCGGAGCCTGTGCTCCGCAGCGGGAGAGGCCGCAACAGTGAGAGGCCCGCATACCGCAAAAAAAAAAAAAAAAACCCAAAAACAAAACATGAGCCCTGAACCAAAGCTCATAGGAGTACATGATCCTAAGAGTAGGTAGAAATGTGTATTCAAGATTCTTCTCACAGAGGCAACTCTGTTTGGCGTGTTTTAGGCAGGTTGTGGCAAGAAGTTATTTCACTGTCATTGGTTAATAACGCCAGGGATAAAGGTTTCAGGGAGTCCAGAGAAATTCATATGCCCTCTTCTGGTACTATTCCAGTCACTAAAAGCAGAGTCTTCGTAACCCAGTGTCAACAATATACCACAGGATAACTGGTGCACTGGCTTGAAATTTTGCCCCTGTTATTGGGTATCTTCTGTCTGCCATGCCAGATCCATGGTCCATCCTTCCCCACACTCCTCTGTGCCCCAGGAGGCTGACCTACATGGATTGCAGGCACCCTCTCCCTTCTCTCTGGGTTGTTTTTGGGGATGGTCGGGTGGCGGCAGGAGACTGGAGGCTGAAGTTCTCTGGCTCCTTTCCTATGGGGTCCTGTCAGCCTGGCTCCCTAGACCAAAGGTCTCAGCTTTTGTGAGACAGACCCCTCTGCACAGGCCCCTCTGCCTCTAGGGATCTAGTAACAGCTCTTGCCTCTTTAGACCCAGGGATCTAACCCCTAACCCTGGGGTACACACTATACCTCTCCATCCTGTCCACACCTCTGTAAATGGCTCCTTTACGAGATTCCTTTTTGAATTACCTAATTTGGGTGTGTCTCCTGCTTCCTGCTGGGGTGCTTCGGATCCACCTTTTTTTTTTTTTTTTTTTTTTACATCTTTATTGGAGTATAATTGCTTTACAATGGTGTGCTAGTTTCTGCTTTATAACAAAGTGAATCAGTTATACATATACATATGTTCCCATATCTCTTCCCTCTTGCGTCTCCCTCCCTCCCACCCTCCCTATCCCACCCCTCTAGGTGGACACAAAGCACCGAGCTGATCTCCCTGTGCTATGCGGCTGCTTCCCACTAGCTATCTATTTTACGTTTGGTAGTGTATATGTGTCCATGACCTCATTTTTTTCACAGACTCCATGACTTCATTTCCCCTCTGGGGCCTCACCTTGGAGGTTAAACAAAATGTGTTCTCTCTCTCTTACTTCCTACCTCCGCATCCTGTGCAGGATTTCCACTCTTGTGGGGCCCCTTTCTGTGCACTATTCTGCCCCTAACATGGAAGTCTCTTAGTGAGCTTTTTATGTAACTCAGAGGTAGATGAAGCCCATTGATTCAGATCTGTCTCCTCTTTTTCTTTCCTGTAAAACAAAATCACTGACTCCATTAGTTGGTTTTGCATAGCTAAAACCATATTCTAGTCGTTAATTAATTCTTAAGAGTGGATAGATCTTGTGTTCAGGGCACATTGTTCCCAGTCATTTAAAACATCATTGGAAAGGCTCTACTGAGATGGCCTTTCCATTTAAATGTATTAACCTCTGTGCTGGTAATTCTCTCTTTGCCCCTCCCAATCCACTTTTTGTTCTTCAGACTCCTGGGCTCTCCCACCCGCTGGATTCCAGTTAGGTTTGGCCAATGAAAGTTACTAGCGTGAGATCAATATTTAGCAGGAGACAGAGGTCGCCGTATTCATTCTCCTCACTCCCCTGCCAGGTTGCCAGGTGGCTCTCCTCCCGTGGTTATGGCTCTTGCTGGGCTCTGCAAACAGCTCCGTCACTTTGCCCCCTCAGTCCTAGAGTGATATCAATATCTCACTATTCTAGTACCTGGGTGCTTTGCTATTCCTTTTTGATCCCTTAACCCTGCCCATGCCTCTGTAAATAGTTCCTCCGTTGAACTCTTGTCAGTTACCACTTTGGGTATCATCTACTGAGATCTTTACTGACACAATGCTTACCTTTTAAGGTCATTCAGAGACTAGAAGGCTGAAGTGCAACCTATCATCCTAGGTTAGGTCTAATTCAGAAGTCATAGTTGGGATCTTAATACTTCAAATCCCAGCTATCCCTTCAAGCTCATTATAACTCATATAAAATTTCTACTGATGTGGTTTACCAAGATATAGTCTGGACTGCAGGAATAAGCTGAATTCAGAATCCTGAACTCTCAGGCAGACACCTCCCTGAGCACATGATCCTGAAGGAGCTATCCTTGGAGACACAGTAAACAAAAGCCTTTCTCTAGGTCTTGACCCTGACCCCTCTTGGGTTTCCTTCTTTGAGCTAGTCCACATATGGACCATGAGGGCCAGTGTTGCCCTTCTAGCCTATGAGCTCAAGTCAAAGCAGACTAGGTGGTCTCCTTGGTCTGTTTCCACCAGGCTCAAATTCAGATCTGGAGAACGACAGGGTGACTCTTCAAACTAAGATGCTTCACATGTTTGTTCAACTTCCATTCAGTGGACTATTAGTTAGGATTGACTAGGAATTTTTTAAAATTTCTTGACATGACTGAGATCAATTTATTTATTTTCCAGTTAGGTTAGAAAAAAAGACATGTGTAGAGAGCTGTGTTAATTGGATCCTTATGTTATGGGCACTGGGGGCAGCTGCTCAGCTGTCCTGTCAGTTAATTCGGTCCCTGAACTTGGCTCTCTAAATATTGATGGTCAAATTGCAAGATAATTCAAGGTAAGAAAATCAGGAAAAGAAAATGAGAGCTGTTGTCCCAGGGATATTCTCAATCCTCTCTCCAGAAGATCAACCTTCTAGAATAGATGCTCAAGTGATTGTCTGTGACTGTATCAGAAACTTCCCTGTAGGGGTGAAATGAGAGAGGAAGACTTGAGCTCACCCAGAAGATAAAACGGGCCACAACCAGCCTTCTTGCAGTGGGCCTATGAGTATACCACCATCTTGAATGATGAGAATGACTTGTTGAGCATGGAAACTAGGGACTAAGGCTGACTAAAGTAAAATGAGCAAAGGAAGAAGAAAAGGGGCAAATGGGACAAAGGCTGAACAGTGGTGTTTTTTTTTGTTTGTTTTTTTGTTTTTTGGGGGGTACGCGGGCCTCTCACTGTTGTGGCCTCTCCCGTTGCGGAGCACAGGCTCCGGGCGCGCAGGCTCAGCGGCCATGGATCACGGGCCCAGCTGCTCTGCGGCATATGGGGTCTTCCCGGACCAGGGCACGAACCCGTGTCCCCTGCATCGGCAGGTGGACTCTCAACCACCGCACCACCAGGGAAGCCCTGAACAGTGTTTTTTTTAAGGCCTCATTCTCCCTCAGCCAGTGCAGGGGAGATGAGTTCCATCAGCAACTGAACTTCAGGCTGAAGTGTTAGAGGGAAGGTGAGCAAATTAATTCAGTTACTTTGACAGCAGCTAATGTTCAGGTCTGGGTTTGAGCTCAAGTCTGCTCCTTTTGTCTTGGTATCTTTGTGCTCATTGCAATGTGTAATGTTAACTAATCCACATAGAAAGGATGCATCATCTCCACGTCCCATGAAACTAAGGTTTTAGTGATCACATACAATTCATCCCATTGGTGGATTCCTCCTTAATCTCCTTCCCTTCCAACTTTGTCTCATGAATTAGATTTTTTGACTGAGCAAGACATCTTGGACCCCTGCATGGCATGTGCCTGTTTTCGAACCCTGCAAGATGCTGCAGCTTGAAAGGAACTATAGAAATGAGTCCATCAGTGTTTGAGGTAGGTGCCCAAAATATGCCTCTTGCTTCAGCAATTCAACCTGTGTTTGGAGGGGTGGAAACCCTTGAGAACAAAAGGTAAGGAAATCTCACCAACTTAGCCCATCCAGAGTGCAGGGAAGGATCAAGTTGACTGCCCACTGCATTGTCCAATGATCCTCCAAGGAATGAAGAGCAAGGATGACCACAAGATTTCATAAAGATACATCTCCATCTCCCTGTACTGGGCTTCTTTTCTTGTCTCCCTCATGATTTGCTTTTTTTTCCTGCCATTCCAGAGGGACTCTCTACCTTTAGCTTGCCACTCTCACCACAACAAAAACTGTTCTCTCTTTCTCGAGTTCCCTCTGTTACTCTCAAGGGTCCCCCTAGTGTCTTCCCACTGCACTGTATCCTAAACTAAATACTTGGTTATTATTATTTATAATAAGGTGATAATGGTATTTTCTGGAGACACAGATTTTGTAGCACAAGGTGAGGCTGGCTCATGGTAACACATCTGTCTCTTAAATTGGGTTTCTGCTAATATCCAAAGAGCTAAAAGTGACCAGAATGAAGAAGAAATATTTGACAACGTATCAATTTAATGGAGTTCCAAAACATTCAAAAGAAACAACCAGAACTCAGCATTGCTGGGAGAGGTGAGACTTGCCACAGGATAGATTTCCTGGGCCTCATAATAAAACCTCTACATATAGAACCATGTCGTGTATTCACAGCCTTCCTGGATGTAAGCTGGAGTCTCCAACAAACTATAGTGCCTTTGCAAGCTCATCTTTCTAGTCTGTGATGAACAAAATCAAATATATAAGTGAAGCACCAAAGCTTAGAGGACACTGGGCAACAGAAATGGTGTCAGCTTGTCCCTCATTTGGACCTTACATTTATGTCTCTTCTCCTCCTTCGCTGCTTCCTCCCTACACCACATCCAGTGCCCCTCTCCCTGGTACCTCTCATTTCACTTCTGCTCCTCCATATGATCCTCTCCACAACCTTGTCCCTTGATGGGCTGTGGCAATGTATGCCCTGAGCCTTGTGCTAAGCCTTATGGCCTCTCCCTGTGTTCTCAGTCTCTCCCAGATCCACTTTGCCCAGCTAAATCCTCCCTCCTTCTCTGCAGCTTAGTCCTGGTTTCTTCTTGCCGGCGTCTCCAGGCAGCAATGATTGCTTCATCGTCCATTTCTTCCTCCTCCTCCCTGTCCGTGCTTCTCCGATACTGGGACCGCCGCCCTGAAGCAAACCTCCCTTCCTCTCTCTTTTCCATCCTCTCCTTCTCTCCCTCCTCTTCAGACCTCATGAAGCTCTGGGTGAATTTCCTCTTGGCTCCAAATTCAGAAAAATCTGACTTGGATGACTCTTCCACATCTTCCCAGTCCCTGGGTCTGGCCCAACCCGGACGCTGTGGTTCTGGGGACTCTTCCCCTTCAGAGGGCTCAGGGGTCCGGCGGAAAAAGTAGGGCTCCGGGCTTTCCTCTCGGGAGCTTGAGGTCTCACTGAACATGGACCTGGAGAACGTGTGCATCTCTCTGCCCTCCCTGGTGGAGGAAGCAGAGGACCGTGAAGTGCTTCTTACGGAGTTGCCATTGGCCTCATGGTAGGAGGAGGTGTCCTGCTCCTCTGACCGGGATTTGGAGAACTTGTAACTGGAGGACTTAGACTCCGTCTCCCAGAGCAGGGAAGATCTTGTGCACTTCCCCCTGGAGCTTCCAGACCAATCACTTTGGGGAGGAGATTTTTCCTCTGTCCTGAGGCCACTGAGCCACGTATTAATACTGCTATCCATCCCTTTGCCAGCTCTGCTGCCACTTCCATAACTATCAGAGACAGCCAGGGAGGAGGAGGTGTCTGTTTCGGGTTTCTGGGAATTACTGCGGGAAGAATACCGGAAGCTCCCTATGGCACTGTCAGTGTCCTCATCCCTATCACCCACGTCATCATCCTCATCTTCCTTGACCTTCTTCTTCTTGAAAAGGGAGCTGCGTTTGTTGTCGGAGGCCAGCTTCTCCATTTTGTACTCAGACATCTTCTCCCTCAGCTCTGTTTGCATCTCCTTCTCCTTGCGGCCAAGCTCCTTTAGGTTAATACTGTCAGCAAAGAGGCTACAGATAGGCTTGCTGGTCCCCCTCACTTTGCTCCCAGTACCTTCAGCTCTTGAGCTCCGTGTGATGTGGGTAGACAGCATGGACTGCGTGTCGGAGCTGGGTCTTGCCTGGCTTTGAGGGAGCAGGCAGCCGCCCAGGGAGGAGTTGCTCTGGCCACTAAGCATGGAGACTTGGTCATCCCCCAGGCAGCTGGCTGCTGGTGCCACCTTCATGCTTGCAACAGATGGTGAGCGGGACAACAGCAGCCCTTCATTTTGCTTCTGGGTGAGAGTTTCGCTGACTACGTTGACAATCCAGTTCTGAATGCTGGCAATGGAAATGGTGTCTCCGGGCCCCACTGGCAGGTTAGGTAGAGGTGTGGTGGGGGCAGAGGCCATGCATCCCCCTACATTGCTTAGGGCCTGAGAGGGATGGGAGCTGTGGCTTTGGGCACTGAGCACTGACATTGTGTCCCCACCAGCACTGACTGAGGGGGCTGCGGACCAGAATGCAGACAGGGGGATGCTCCCGCTGGCAGCCGAGCTATCTGCCTCCCAGCTTCCCATGGACTGGCTCTCCTCCAGCGTCTGCCTGCTCCTCTCCAGCAGCTCCAGCCTCCGTTGCCTCTTCTTGGCCAAGGCCGAGTCTTCTCCCTTGCTGAGCTCCACCACCTCCTCCTTGTTCTCACTGCCCACCTTCTGGTGCTTCAGCTTCCAGGCCTGGTAGGCAGATAGGTTGACGTCAGAGAGGTTCTTCTTCTCCCCCTTGGCCTCCTCTGCACGTTGCTCACTGCTGCCTTCTCCTGCCTCCGAGTCTTTCTTGTGAAATCCATATTGGATTCTCTTGATCTTCCACCTTTCCAGGGCAGTGAGTTTGTCCTTGTTCCTGTGGCAGAAGTTATAGAAGGAGCTGGCCTCAGAGGACACACTCTCCTCGTCATCCTCCCACGCCCCGTTCCCCACCTCCACGCTGGCGTCTACTTCCTCTCTCTTGCTCCTGGCGTGGTACCTCCGCGAAGCCTCCTTCTCAATCTCCAGCAGCCTCTGGTTCCACATGTCCCAGGTGCTCTCCGTGGACACCGAGTCAGAGCGGCGTCTCCCGCCTCGGTTCTGGCTGCTCATCTCCAGCTGCTGCTTCAGGACCCGGATGTCGTGGCTGCTCACACTGTCGGAGGTGCTGCTCTCACTCATCGTGTGCCTCCGTCTTCTCCTCACAAAGGAGCCGTCGTCACCCTCCTCCTCCTCTTCCTCCTCCCTATTCCACTTCCAGTGCCCCTCTGCCTGGTACCTCTCATTGCGGCTCTGCCACTCCTGGATGATTCGCTCCACATCCTCATCCTCGGGCTCCTCCTCACTCTGGCCGGAGAAGACTGAGCGCCTGTCGTCCCCACCCTGGGGGACCTTGCCTGTGGGGAGACCCTGCCTCTTCTTCCATGCCTCGTAGAGTTTCTCCTCCTCTTCTTCATCGATGAGGGTGAGGGGCTTGGAGGCTCGGCTGGCCTTCCCCAAGGAGGAGCTACTCAGGTGACTGGTGGCGTCATCCTCCTCTTCCACGGTGAGGGTGTGCACTCTGGCCCCAACCGTGCTCCCTGCATCCTCGCCCTCCTCTGCCTCCTCTTCTTCCCCCTCCCTGCCGAAGTCCTCTTCTCTCTCCTCCATCAGCTTCTCGTTGAGCTCCCGGAGCTGCTTCAGGAAGCCATCGTTGGGGTAGATGGCCCGCTTCTTGCGCACAGTCATCAAGGCCTCCAGGATGGCCATGTTGTGGAAGATCATCAGGTAGGCGACCACCAGCACTGCTGAGCGGCTGATGCCCATTTCACTGCTGACTAGGACTTTCCCTGAGAAGAAAACACAAGAGATAGTGATGTAATGGCACTTGTATTCTTTTTTAAGAGCTCTTTTGATGTGCTGGATTTAATGTTTCCTTGGCATCTCATATTCATCCATGCTCAAGTCCCATGAGGCACAAGCATCATTGTCCCCATATTACAGATGTCACACAGAGCAGTGACACTGCCCTGTGCTTGAGGAAACATTTTCCGCATTTTCTGAACACAGCAGGGAGTGGGGAGTGGGTGGGGAAAAAAGGAACTAACCACTGTCCCCATTTTTGAAACACTGGAGTGCACTTTCTCTCCACCAGACTGAGCATCAGAAGGAGGAAAAATAAAAGAATAGAGAAGAAAAGGAATGAGGCTAAGATGAATGAATCACAGAGAAGTAGAATCTCAGTGTTGGAAAGGACCACAAGTCCCTTGAGAATTCCTTTTACAACACCCTTGATGCTGGATAATCCATCATCCAGACTCTGCCAGATGCTTCCAGTGACAGAGAGCTCAGTATCTTAGACAGATAGACAGACAGACAGACACACACACACCCCTCTCATTCCATATTTATGTCAATCTAATTTTTTGAAAATTCTTTCACATGTTAGGGCAAAGGGTAACTTTCTGTAACAGGCACCCAGTGTTCCTGCTCTGACATACAAGGGTAAATAATAAATATATCTGTATGAATCAGGTCTTTAATACAAAAATCTTTAAGAAAATCACGATCATATTCTTCACTAGAGTTTTTTTTTTCTTTTTCTTTTTCTTTTTTCTTTTCCTCCCTATTCTGGGTCTTTCAATCATTAGCCAAACATTTTTTCATGTTCCATTACTACACTTGCCACTCTCTTCGGGTCAAACTTGAATTTATCAGTTTTATTCCTAAGGAAATTGTGTCAGTACGGAGCAAGATATTTCAGGTTTGGACTGACCCATACAGAGTAGAGTGGGCCCCTCGCCACTCTTTTTCTGGGCACTGGGCCTTCACTGATGCCATCTGAGCTTGCAATGTGGGTGGATATATCACACAATGAACTAAAATTATCTTTTTTATCAATTGAAACCTATAAAGCCTTCTAAAAAAACTGCTATCAAGCCACGTCTCTCTTATCTTGCAGCATTCTTAAAACATAAAGATAACCCTACAAATTCCTATTGATGTTTTTGGTCGTTATAGCCTGTTCTTCTAGGCTAACAGAAGCTTTTGCAAGTCTCAATTCTACCATTCAATAGATCGGTTATTCCCCAGCCTCCCCCTCTGCTTTGCATCCTTCATAAACATGACAACCATGCCTTCATTCTATGACTGTTTAACATGCACACTGGGACCACTAGAGATCTCTCTCGAGGCTGTCATCAATCTATTTGTCAACAGTCTTCGGGGATATTTGTTAAGCCAGTAAAGAGTCCTATCTTACAATATGGGATGGGGGTGACTTCTATTATTATATCTTAGTACCAGTTAAGACCATGTCTTTGTCACATAGAAGGCCAGAGACCAAGGCAAGACTTGAGGGCCCTGAGGTCCAATAATGCTGAAATGCCTTAATGCCAAGGGCCAGCAGCCACTAGGGGGAGGTAAGCAAGCAGAATCAAAGCCACTAAAAGAGCATCTACAGATTCAATGTCTTATCCCCTCTCTGCTCCAGCTCAGGGCTCAGCTGTCCCTCACCTTTTAACTGGCTGACCAGGTCACAATTTACTACAGTTAGTACCAAGGTCTCATTCACTTCTTCTGGAGGTGGTTACTAGGTCAGCTCACTTCAGGACACTTCAGGACATAGGCAGCTAGGCTTCCTCATAAGGGCATCAAATACAATTAGACTTAGTCTGGTGGAGGCCAGGTTGGGGTGCCATGCTTTTCCGTGCTATGTTCCTTACACCTGGGATTCCTCTGAAGAGTGTCAGGGGCAGCCTGAGGGACAGGGGAGAGCTGGGTGGGTCAGACTTGGGGCCCCACCCAATTCACCCAGAGCAACGAAAGGATTTTTTTTATTTTCTCTGTTAGGCACAAGGCCACACTAATGTATAGCTTATGCTTGACACAACTCGAGAGGACGCCTTTAACTTTGAAGTCAAAGTTGATTTGTTTGGTTATGATGAAAACTCTCCAGCAGTAAAGTGGCTTGAGGAAGGTGGTCTTTTTCTAATTTGCAGTTGCCATCTTGATTAGCAGAAGGGCTGATGGCGGGGGGACGTGGTGGGGGGGGGTGGTCTGTCTAGATGTGCTTAAAGATTTGAAGAGTACAGCTAGTGGAGACAGCCCTGGACTTGAGTAAGGCTGGGTTCCAGTTCTCTCACACTCTCAGTATGCCTTTATATGGTAGGCATTTGTTTTGTATCCTCCCAATTCATAATTCTCCTTTTCCTCAGAACTTTCCCCCTCTCTGCACCCCAGGAAAATGAGAAGTACTTGCCCAGAAGCCACCCCACTTGCCACTGTGGATAGAATTTAAGGTAGACAAAGGACCAGAGTCTGACAAATTTTCTCCCCAGGGAATTGAGGCAGGAAGTTAGCGGTTATTTTCAGGCCTGTGGTGGGCCATGCTCTCTGAGGTAGAAAGAGGTGATGGAACCAAGAGTCCTGAGGCTGTCCAGTCCTTGTTCCAGACCATCCTGGAGCCACCTTCCTGTCTCTGAATTTCTCCTTGTATTGCTGTAATTAATGCCTTTGCTGCTTGTTAAGTAGTTTCAGATGCTTTCTACTTACTGGCAACCGAAGGAATCTTAATTATCTCACGGTGGCCATCACTTAACCTAATGAGTGGGATTTCCCAATTTGCAAAATGTAAATACCTTCTCAAGGGGTCACTGTGTTTATTATGTAAAATGCCCAGAGCCAGGGGTAGGTTTTGCCTTCCTCCTTGTTAAGAACTGACTCGGAAGTATCCTAGAGTGGAGAAAACCACAGAAACTAAGGCTCAGGAGGTTAATTCCAGGGATGGTGACAACTGTCTGCCCCGGGGTAGGAAGTGCCCACAAAGGCAACACAAGGATACCGTCCTTCCCCTGCCTCGCAGGGGTGCGGAGACTAGGGAGGGTGAGCCTGAAGGCAGCTGATAGCAGTAAGGGGAGAGGAGATGGTCTGCAGGACGCACCGGCCGGGCAGGTGATGGGGACCACCTGGTCGACCCGGCAGAGCTGCTGCGCTCGCCCGCAGGCCCTGCGGCACCGCTTTGGGTCGCGGGGAGAACCTGCCCTGGAGGAAGTGCTGCCGTCTCCCTCTCCCCGCGACAGGACACTTGCTGCTCCGGCCTCGCAGCTCTTGGACGCCCAGCCCGCCGCCTCCCTGCCACGCCGCCACCCTCCGGGCAGCTTCTCCCGCTTCTGGGGATGCGTTTCGGCTCTGCGAGCGGCCTCACTCGCCCGGGATGCTGCGCGAGCCCCGCCGGCCGGTTGCCGCGTCTATGGCTTCCCTCGTTCGGCCGAGAAGTGGCCGTCAGCACCCGGCAAAGCAGCGGAAGAGATCCCCTCTCCCACAGACTCTTGGCAGACACGCCCAAGTCCACTTCTGTCAGAAGAAATACGTTCTTAAAAGTAGGTTTTTTTAAGCATTGAAAAGGGGAGAAAATCATTTTATATAGATATAGATATATAATTATTATATACATAACATTTATAAATTATAATTTAATAAAAATGTATACATATATAAAAATATTTCCCCTCTCTGTCTCTCTCTCTCCCTCTTTTTTTCTTCTCTCTCTCTGTATATATATATATATATGTATCCATTAAAAATTACCCTTCGTGGTCATTGGTGATGATAGGAAATGTCCTTCCCAGGAATAGTTAATAATATTCATTATAGTAATGGTTGTAACTTTTTTTTTTTTTTTGCGGTACGCGGGCCTCTCACTGTTGTGGCCTCTCCCGTTGCGGAGCACAGGCTCTGGACGCGCAGGCTCAGCGTCCATGGCTCACGGGCCCAGCCGCTCCGCGGCATGTGGGATCTTCCCGGACCGGGGCACGAACCCGTGTCCCCTGCATCGGCAGGCGGACTCTCAACCACTGCGCCACCAGGGAAGCCCTGGTTGTAACTTTTTGAACATTTATTATTTACCCAGTTCTGTGTGAAGTAAGCCCTTATGTGCATTTTTACAATTTTAGTCCTCACAGCAATTTTAGGAAAATTAGATCTATCTGTTCTATAGATAAGGAAACAGCGGTTCCTCGTATAGAGAGAACATAGCAAATCCTGGACTGAAGCATGGGTTTTTGGGCACCAGATCCTGAACTCCCACCCGCTCTCACTGCATGGGCTTCAGCCTCTCCTCATGGAGATCCTCCTTGAGATGGATGTCCTGTCAACTCTGTAGATAATCTCCTATCGTCCCACTTAGACTACAGTGACAGCCTCAGCACTGCCTTCCTCACTCCCACTCTCCCCTCCCCTCCCACCTGTCTTGCCTTCAAAGCCCAGGGAGTGAGTTTTCCATAATGCAGATCAGATCCAGGTGCCTTTCAACTCCCTTACCTTGGTCCTCAACTTCCTGCACGATGGGCCCCTGCCACCCTTATCTACCAGGCTAACCCACACTCGCCTTGTGATTCCTGAATACCCCACGCTTATTCCACCTTAGGAATTTTGCACTGGCACGTCCCTTGGCCAGGAATGTTCTTCTTCCAATTTTTCCATGGCTAGTTCCTTCTTATCACTCAGCTTAAACGGCCCTTTCTCCGAGAGGCCTTCTCAACCACTCTTGAGGGAGCTAGCCAGACACTCCAACACATCATCCCAGTTCTCATCTCTGTCTCACACTGATCAGTATCTGACATTTTTCTTTTTCTTCCTCTTTTCTAAGTTTTTCTGCCTTCACTACAATGTAAGTACCAAAGGCCAGAAGCTTTATCTGTGTCTTTCACCACAATGCCTAGAATAGCACCTGGCACATGTTGGGCCCTCAGTAATTACTTATTGGGTGAATGATGGTCCATTCCTTTCCCCTTGTCCTAGAATGAGACAACAACCACCTTAAGACAGATGACCTCCAGACAGCAGATAACCTGGAGGTTTTCATAACATTCCTTTTGTGCTTCCTTCCCCTGTGGAATTCCAGCAGCCTGGAGCAGACTGACCCCCTCACCTCTATAGGTCAGCAGGGCTTCATCCAGGAACTCGGCTGCCTTCCGGAAATGCTGGGAGATGTTCACCTCAGGGAAGTCATCGACCTCCACACCCAGGTACTGGATCTCCAGGCCAGTGTAGAATTCAGGCCCAGTGTAGACGCCGGTGCCATGAGCAGCATTCAGGATGTGGGTAATTCCCAGCCTCTTCAGCCTCCCCTTGTTCACAGCCACGCTCCTGGAGGGAAAGAGGCAGGGGCATTTTTTTGCCAGAGTCAGAACTAGAAAGGTGCCTTACCACTGAGATTGGAAGCCTGCTTCAGCCAGGTCAGGAGGGCCACAGCTGGGTGAATACCTCCTTCTCTGCTCACCCATGTGTCTGGGGCTCACTGGAAATATTGTTATAAAAAGGGACTGGTGACTTAGCTCTGGCGAGAGAGAGAAGGGATGGGGAGCTGGGCAAGGGAGGACAGGAGAAAGAAGAGAACAAGACTGATGTGTAAGGAAAGTTTTGATTGGCCCAGAGACCTCTAAGCTAAAATTCCATGCCTTTGGGATGCACAGTGATCAAGACACAGAAGTGGCAGGCAAAAATAATAATAAAATGTGTGCTTCACATTGATATGGCATGCTATATTTTTCAAAGTGCTTTCATATGCATTAGTTTATTTTATCCTAATAATAAACTTAAGAGGTAGACAGGACAACTATTCTTTTTGTTTTATAGGTATTATTATTATTATTCCCCCCCATTTTTTAAAAATTGGGGTATAGTTGCTTTACAATGTTGTGTTAGTTTCTGCTGTACAATGAAGTGAATCAGCTATATGTGTACATATTTCCCATTTGAAGACTGTAAAAATGAATCAGATAGCTTTTATGACTTGTTCAAAGAAAAAGACTCTGAATAAGAACTGGGGTTCAGGGTTTCGTGTTCAGAGCTCTTTTTTTTTTTTTTTTTTTGCGGTACGCGGGCCTCTCACTGTTGTGGCCTCTCCCGTTGCGGAACACAGGCTCTGGACGCGCAGGCTCAGCAGCCATGGTTCACGGGCCCAGCTGCTCCGCGGCATGTGGGATCCTCCCGGACCGGGGCACGAACCCGCGTCCCCTACATCGGCAGGTGGACTCTCAACCACTGCGCCACCAGGGAAGCCCCCAGAGCTCTTTTTACTGCAGCGGAATAAATAGAGCTTAGTTTAAAGAGGCCCTGATGGCAGGTTGCCCAATAAGGAGCAGAAGCCTTTAGCTGGTGATATCTGGAGATGCCCAGGGTCCCTGTTGATCACAATGTGAATGTTTCTGGGTCTACAGAGCTAATTAGGGATCACTCAGGACTTGGTGCTCAGCTCTGGGAATCAGGTCCCGGGCAACCCATTACACCACAGTGGAGTACAAGACCCAATGTCCAAAGCTATTTTCCCTACTGCCTGCCCTGGGGACCCCAGATTCCCTCCCCTGCATCTAGATATATGGGTAATTACATTGGGAAAAGATCTTATTAAGTAGCCAATAGATCAGCACAACGAATTTCACAAACCAGCCTATTGCTTCCAATTATGCACTGGCAAGACCACAACAAAAGCAGCAGGATGTGAGTGAGCTGTTTTGGGTTTTGTTCTAGAAACCACTGATAAACTTTTGAAAAATAACTTTTTTTCTTATTATAAAAATAACACATGTTTACTGTAGGAAATCTGTACAATTCAAAAGAAACCTAAAGAAGAAAATGGAAATCACTTACAGAACCACCTCCTAGAGAGAAGTACTATAAACTTTTCATCACATTTGTTTCCAATTTGTTGTCTATGTAAAAGCACATACACACACAGACATACACACATACTATACATATTACTCAATTAGCATCATGTTATACATATTTGTTTTATAACCTATTTATCCTCTTAATATATTGTGGACACTTTCATAAGTTGGTAAACATATATAAAATCAATATTATCAATGGCTCCAAATGTCCCATTATATGGTTGTTATGAATGTCACGGGCTGATGATGATAGCAAGGCGTTTGTTGGCAAGGCTCTGGGCAGGAAGGGAGGCCCAGAAAAGGCACCTGGAGGGGCCAGGCTATGATAGAGAGCCCTGGCAGAAGGTTGGAGGATAAGCAATCATGCCAGCATTTTTCCCTAGGGATCTCTGTGTGCAGGTGGGTGGGTGGGGCCGTTCTCCAAGTTCAGGGCTGGGAAAGTAGTCAGGCAGCATCAATTTGCTAGAGGGAGCTATTGAGCCTTTGGTCAAAGTTGGGGGAGTTTCATCTCAGGCACTACCCAGCGTGCAAAGGATCATGATCCCCCCCAGACATCAGACTCACTTCTCTGCTATAAAGACGTTGGGCCAGACCTCGTCCACCTCATTCCAGGGAGCCTCTTGGCGGTCTTGGGCCAAGGCCCGCTGTAGGTCCAGGATGCAGGGAGTGTTGTACAGGCTGGTGTCATCCATCTTTTCCCTGACACGGTTGTACAGGTCCTCCACAAGCAGCTGCTCGGCAGACTCCAGCATGCCTGGACACTTTGCCTCAGCTTTGACTCCCCGCGGCTTGAGTTCTAGGGGGACAGGAAGCATTCTCATCAAAGAGGAGGAACGCCAGGGCCTTCCCTGCTCCTTGGGAGAACCCACTCTTGGCCCATTCACTGCCAGGACTCTGCGTATGGGCTGAATTCATTCAGACCCAGCAGGATCTGATCTGTCAGGAAGGACTTAATGGGGACCCAGGAGGAGCCTGCATTGGCCTGGACACTGTGGTCAGGGTCAGCAGCATAGGTGTACTGGGGTGGGAGAAGGGACATCAGTTTCCCTCATTTCCTCCCATCTTTCTCTAAAGCTGGCTGATAATTTCTTAGACCGAGGTCCTTAAGTAGCTGGTGTATGCCCAATTTATACTTGTAAATCCCACAGTGACCCACCCAAATTAGATGCTTAGAAGCATTTACCAAATGACTACATGGCATTCTTTAGTAACATAATTCATTCTATTAGTTTGACTCCTTTACACATGGAAGGCAAATAACTCTGGGAAAAGTGAAACTTTCAGCAGTCACTTATGCTAGGTCACCTTCTAATACACCTTTAATTGACTTATTTAATTTATTGTCTGTTTCCCCCACTAGAGTGTGGGCGCCTGTGATCCTCAGCCTCCCAGCTCTCTGACAGGTGGCAAAAGTTTCCTATGAGCTCTGATGCCAGTCACAAAACAGCACTCGGGGCCTTTCTGCATTTCTGAAATCAAATTCTATTCACCTGCCTCTCGAGTGAAACTTTATCTTCTCCTCCTAATGTATTTGCTCCCAAATTATCCAATTTGGAGGAAGGTAAGATCTTTCCTTTCTCTAAGAAGGTATACAAGAGAGCAAAACCTTTCCTTTCACTTTGTAGCCCAAAAATACTGAGTAGAGAGAGGGAAAAAGAAGGTAGGTAGGAAAGGAGTGTCCTCTGTGTTGGCCATAACCTCTTGCTGGCACCACCTCTTTCCCTCGTGGGTGAAGAGTGCAGCCACATTTGGCAATAGACGTGGCCCCGCCCTTCACAGAATGAGCAGGTGTCTGTAAGCCGGGCTGCTCAAGTCTGCGGATCCAGGAGCCCTGGGTTCTGCCCCGGGCTGACAACTTCATTTCCCTAAAGCTTCCCTCTCCTCTCCACCCTCGTCTAAAACACCTGATGTGCACCCACATCCCTGCACAGGTCTCAGCTCTAAATGTTCTTTGATATCCGTTTCAAAAGCAGGAAGAAGAAAACCTCTGCAATCCCAGTGCTCTATTTTGCTTAAAAATAGATGAAGCGTTCCTATTTTCTCCACCACTCTTGGCTCTCCTGGGGTCTTACATGGCAAATGTAAAAGCCCCTCTCTTTCCCTCCCCTACTTAGATATCTTTCCTCTACTACACGGAAAAAAAAAAAAAACCTCCCCACTGCCTCGTTAAAATATACAGCAATGTCTTCCTCGGCTATTTATATAGCAGGTTATTGTTTTGATTTCTTCCCCTTCCAATTTAAAAACAAATGTCCCAGCCCCTTATCCCCACTGGGAGCTCCTACTTTCCCTAGGTCTCTGCTCCACACTTCAGCCACATCAATTCCTCCCATTTATTTCTACTTGCTGAGGCTTCATCAAAAGAGAGTAAAGCCCAGACATTTCTCCTTTGCACTCTGTCAGATGTGTGGCATATGTAGACTTTCCTGAAATTGGAGGGTTCTTCGACATCCATTTTTACCCCTCTAATCACTACTGAGTAGGGCAATGTTTTGAAGTATTCACTTTGTACATTTTCCTTTTTTCTGTAATTTATTCTTTTTTTCTTCCCCCACCATCCTTCAGCCACTCGGACTAATGAAACTTAGGCTTAATGCCTAGAAAGGCTTAGGGTAAAAAAAAAGGCATTGCTCAGCTTCAGGTCACAGTATAAATGCTGAACATCCCTAGCATCCCATAGACCTGAAAGTGAAGCTTTCAAAGAGAGGACATGGTTTTCTCACAACCCCTAAACCTGGACTTTTACTTATCAAGAGCCAAAGCCTGGGGCTTCCCTGGTGGCACAGTGGTTGAGAGTCCACCTGCCGATGCAGGGGACACGGGCTCGTGCCCCGGTCCGGGAAGATCCCACATGCTACGGAGTGGCTAGGCCCGTGAGCCATGGCCGCTGAGCCTGCGCGTCCAGAGCCTGTGCTCTGCAACGGGAGAGGCCACAACGGTGAGAGGCCCGCGTACCGCAAAAAAAAAAAAAAAAAAGCCAAAGCCTGGAGAGTTGTCCAGAGAGTGAAGCACAATGCAAGGGTGTTGCAAGATGGAAGGTTAGGGAAATTCCCAACCACACAGGAGGGAAAAAGAACTTCCAGAGTTAGGGTGGTGCTGGGAGCAATTTAGAAAGAACTAGACTGGGATCAAGACACCTTGGCCTGACTTGGAGCAAGGTAACAGTGACCCCAGGTAGGGTGATAAAAGAAAACAGAAAAAAATAGTTACTTGAGAAGATGGGGCCTCCTAGGGTTCCCAGATCAACAAGCAACATCTGGTAAAATATCTCACTGCTCATGAGGTATTTTAAAATGTCTCATTGCTCAGGAGATCCAGATGTCCTCAGGGACCCTGGTGGGGACACAAAAGGCCTAGGGACTAAGCAAGACCTGGGCTTACATGGAGGAGTAGCATGTTTGGTTCTCATCACTAGGGAAGTGATCATGGCCACCAGCTGTGGATGCCAGATTAAGCCCAAAGGCCAGGTGGGCCCTGTGTAATTAACAGGACTGCCTTATCTCACCCCACCCATCTGGAGTGAGAGAGACACCAAGTGCAAAGGGAGGAGAAAGGAGAGGAACGAAACTGTGAAAGATTATTTGCCCAAAATTGATTAGGAAAAAAAAAAAATCTATCCAACTGGAATGAGTATCCTTGAATGAAATATAGTACGTTTTCTGCTCTAAATTTTTTTGTGTAAATATTAACATCTCTTGCCACCCCACCTTTCCTTACCTCCTCCCCATTCATATTTCAGTTTAAAAACCATCTTTAAGCACTAGTGGAAATGCAGAGTTAAATCTAGACATCCCTTTGAACAGAACTCTCTGGATGCTCCTAGCCATTTCTTAGGCTCTCAGGTCTGCATCTCTAGCATAAGCCATCGCAGGGCCCCTGAGGTTAACTGAAAAACTGAATGAGGGGCCCTAGGGGCAGATTGGACCTGCCTCCCAGTCTGTTGCCTAGAGAACTGTTCACACTGAGACATAATAATTTCCACCTCTGTCCCATGAATGTTGATGAGGAGGGGTTGGAGGAACTGCCTTCTTTGGATCCGCTCCTCTTAATGTGACGGGAAGCATGTGAGAAGCACATTGACACCTTCTAATGGCCCCCCTCCGAGAGTCTCCAGATGCCCCTTGTACTCTCCCTCCTCCCATCCAGCGTCTGATGGCATTACCTTCATTGATGATCTGTTTAGCTGCAACAGCTGAGGAGAGGTGAATGGGCTCCATGAAAATGCTTTCTGTTTCTGCATCTGAGACCATTGAGTACCTAAAAGAGGAGGATATTCACGTGAGATGACTCTGGGCAGCATCTGAATGGGAGGCAATCTTTTCAGATAAGAAAACAATGGAAAACAATGAGATAAAAGGAATGCCTTCCTAAGTTTAGGGAACCTAAGAAGGCAGAACACTGGGTATGCTATGGCTTAGTCTCCTAAATTTAGGGAACCTAAGAAGGCAGAACGCTGGGTATGCTATGGCTTAGTCTCCTAAATTTAGGGAACCTAAGAAGGCAGAACGCTGGGTATGCTATGGCTTAGTTGCCTATTTATTTTTAGATCAGAGTTGTCACCTTGATGTTTCATGACATGGTAGCCTGGGTTATGGAGGGAAGAGACTGGGGAGAACTCACGCTGATGGGGCTTCACTTTCTTTGTGTGTTCCTACCCTTGGATGTACTGCTGCTCCTTTTTCTTTTCTTGTCCCTGCTCCTCTGTTATCAATACTGTAGGATGTCCCTAACTGGGCTTCCACCAGGGTTCTGCTGGACTGATGGACTGGGTAGGCTGCCACCATTACTTCCATGCCCCGTATCTTCTCCCAGCTTAAAGGGCGTGGGCTGATGATCATGAAGGGCTGACACAGCACCGAGGGAAACATAAAGATGTGCTCAACTGCACAGTCCTGATTTTGAACGCAAGAAATCCAGGATCAGCCTAAGCCCAGGGATGCAATAGAGTAATTTAGGTGAATGTCCATTTCCCGGAAGGAATTCAGCAAAGGTGTCCGAAGGGATTTTTGAGGAACACGGTGAATCAAGGGCAAAACCAAGGGTTAGGACCATACTACAGTGGTGGGTGCCCTCCTCCCCAGTGGGTTCTCCTCTTTTCCAGGTGTCGTGGTGAGCTTTGGGTCTTTTTTTTGCTTAGTCTTTCCTTTCTGTCCAGAGAGGATTAATAAAAGGCGAGAGGACTTAATGGATACTAATTTTTTTCCAAAACATTCCATCATGCCCCATTCGTTTTATAGTCAAAACTTCCCTGCACCTCATCCCCTAGCAATCGCTGATCTGTTTTCTTTCCCTATAGTATGGCCTTTCCCAGAAGGTTCAATAAATGAAATAATACAGTAGTCTTTTGGATCTGGCTTATTTCACTCAGCAAAATGCATCTAAGAGCCACCTATTCTATTGCAGGAGTCAATAATGTGTCCCTTCTTATTGCTGAATAACGTTTCATTTCTTAGGCACCTCAGGCTATTGCTGCCATCATTGTGGCATTGCCTTGGGTCAAGGTTGCGTATTCCAGAGGAAAACATGACACACACACTGCAGATTTGGTAGTAGTTCGGATTCTGGTTTTCTTCCGCAATCTGCCTGAAACGATGTACTTTTCAGAGTCCTCAAACAGCTGCTGTAGCCTTCTGTCCAGATTTTATAAGGGCAATCCATGCGAGCGTCTAGGTGGAGGGTGTGGTTGCCATCTTACCCAGAACGAGAAACCTGTCCATTATCGTTTTGCTTTTAAAAGTCAGAAGTCAGTGTGTTTCCTGGCCCTTGTAATTGACCTATTTTATCTCTGTGGAAACCTGTAGGATCTTCTTTGGTTTGCAGCGTTTAGAAATTTCCCAGTGATGTCCCTTGGTCTGTGTTCTTCCACGGTGTTGGGTATAGATACCATTTTTTTCTTATAAATTTATTTATTTTATTTATTTTTGGCTGCGTTGGATCTTCGTTGCCGCACGCGGGCTTTCCCCAGTTGCGGCGAGCGGGGGCTGCTCTTCGTTGTGGTGCCCGGGCTTCTCATTGCGGTGGCTTCTCTTGTCGCAGAGCATGGGCTCTAGGCGCGCGGGCTTCAGTAGTTGTGGCTCACGGGCTCTACAGCGCAGGCTCAGTAGTTGTGGTGCACAGGCTTAGATGCTCTGCGGCATGTGGGATCTTCCTGGACCAGGGCTCAAATCCATGTCCCCTGCATTGGCAGGTGGATGCTTAACCACTGTGCCACCAGGGAAGTCCAGGATACCATTTTTTTAAAGATTTTTTTATGTGGACCATCTTAAAAGTCTTTATTGAATTTGTTACAATATTACTTCTGTTTTATGTTCTGGTTTTTTGGCCACAAGGCATGTGGGGTCTTAGCTCCCCGACTACAGATCGAACCCACATCCGCTGCATTGGAAGGCAAAGTCTTAACCACTGGACCGCCAGGGAAATCCCTGGATACCATTTTTGAGTGCCTTTTATAAACTTAATCCTGACAAAACTCCCACAAAGTAGGTATTATTATTCCTGCTCTAAGGTGAGGAAACTGTGGCTCAGAGAGGTTAACAAAGTTGCCCGAGGCAGTAACTAAGTGGCAAGGCTAAGTTGCAAAAATAGAGCAGTTCTGTCTGAGTCCAGTCTTCTCTCCACACAATACACTGATACCATTTTGATTGGAAAGGGGAGGTGAGTTGGTTGGTGGAAGACACCCCAGCTGGATCCCCAGGCCCAACATAGACTTTGACAGAAAAGTACTTAAAGGATACTTGTTGAAAGCATAGATGGATGGATGGATGGATTGGGTTGAGTTGAGCTGAGTCCAGCTGAACTGAATAGAGCTAACTTGGAATTAGATAAGTCTAGTTGAATTGATTAGCAGAATAATTCTTGTAGTAGGCATCCACATCAGATTTCCCCCTTGGGAAAATGATGTGATCAGAGCCAACAAGGCTATGAAAAAAGAAGTGTCTTTGACAGAGAAAAGGAGTAGCCTATGACTCTAACCAGGACGTGGCTAGACCTGCCCATGCAGGTCAGCACAAGGTTGTATCATCATTGGTGGTTCCTGAGGATTTCCAAGAGCAGTTGTGTCAGATCATTTCCAATCTAGCCCAAGTACTCCTTGTGACCAGAAGATGCATTTTCAAAAGCATGACCGGGGAGTGAGGGTGAATGAAGGGTGAGGTTTGTGAGATATTATCCTTGGATGCTAGAACTAGAGAGCTTTCGCCAATCTCCATAGTAACAGGCCCACCCCAGAGCAAGAGTACAAATGGAGCTCCACATACACTATGTCTAAAAAGTAAGAAGAGATAGGGCTTCCCTGGTGGCGCAGTGGTTGAGAGTCCACCTGCCGATGCAGGGGACACGGGTTCGTGCCCCGGTCCGGGAGGATCCCACATGCCGTGGAGCGGCTGGGCCTGTGAGCCATGGCCGCTGAGACTGTGCGTCCGGAGCCTGTGCTCCGTAACGGGAGAGGCCACAACAGTGAGAGGCCCGCGTACCGCAAAAAATAATAATAATAAATAAAAAAGAATAATAAAAATGAGGTCTGGCGGGTGGGGGGGAATCAAAATGAAACCCTGAAAGGGTAATTAACCAAGAACTCTCCTGTAACTATGGGGATGATAAGGGCTTCCTGCTGGCATGGCTCCTCACTTCTCGCAGAGGTCAGTTTTCTTTGTTCTTCTGCAGACCTCCAGGGGTTTCTGCTGGAGGAAGTTACAGGCACAGACTGAAAAGAGATACAGAAGCCCTCACCTGTCAGGTGTGCAGAAAGACCCGAGCCAGAAGTCAGCAGATGGTGCCCCCTGGGATCCCCACCTGGTTCTGTCTTTTTGCGAGCCTTTGATCCTGCCATTTTCCCCAACAACATCGACTTCAGATTGTGTGGATTTGGTTTCACATGACAAATACCGGGAACTGATAACCTGTCCTGAATATACGTAAACTCTGAGGCTGTAAGTTTGATAGGGGAGAATATGAAATTAAAATCTGAAAATAAAAATGGTGGGGAAACATCCTTCCTCCTTGTTGGTGGTAAAGACTGAACTCCAGCTCCTGGGTCAGTGAATCTGAGAAATCACATTTGAAGATCACCCAGTACACTTTTGAGAAGCTGGAGGTTTTAAGATTGAGAAAAGAGGGTGGGTTAAGATCAGATGCCCTCCGCAATCCCACACTGCTTTTGTTTTCGCTGCTGATGCAAAAATGCGAGCAACAGTAAACTCAGCTCAGCATCCTCCAGTGTTGAAGGTAGGATGTAAATTCTGAGCGCTTTTATAAGTTAACCCGTTATGAGAGGAGCAGATGTAAACCTGATAGTCCTAAGACTGCTTTGCCAGAGACATGGTTTACTGAGTCCAATATAGAAGGTGTGGGGATAGGACCTGAAAGGACCCGAGTGGACAGCAATGTCCCAGAGGCATTGAGAAGCTGCTTTTGTTTTCCACCGAGAAGCAGGATTGCAGAGAAAGAGAGGAGGCAGGAGGGTAAGATCTGGACAAGTGGGCCTGTTTATATTTGCAAGGTCAGTGAGACAGTGACCCTAGAGGTTTTGATTTATGACCGTGTCTGTGCTTCCACCCGCATGCCTGAGATGGCGTGTGATGACACACCGTGATTGGAAAGCAGAAAGGACTGGCTGTTCAAAAAAGACCGTCAGGGAAAGAAAGGCTCTAGGATCGATATATACCTCATCATAGGATCGGGAAGCAGCAGCTAAAAAGCCTTGAGGGTGAATTGAAGAGAAACAATAAAGCAGAGTTTGATGGACTTCCTAACCAAGAGCAGAGACGGGGGCAGCTTTCTTTAAACCTGTGTTTTTCAAAATTGCAGACTGTGACCCATTAGTGTATCATAAAATCAATGGGTCGCGCCTAGCATCTGACAACAAAAAAAAAAAAAAGAAAAAAGTAGAATAGATAATAGCACCATCCATTGTAAAGACAGGTATAATTTTGTGAAACCTTTTAAAAATTTACACATAACTATACACGTATGCTCTGAGTAAATGGTATGTCCCACTGTGAACTACAGTTGGCAAAGTTTGAAAGCCAGTTCTTTAAACCAGTTACGAGGTTGTCAAGACCTGCCCTCCTGACAGCCGATCACTTCCTTTCAGTGAATCCCTTGGAAATGAAACGGAGGCAGAGGCCCAGGAGGGGGTGTCTTTCTTGATTTGGCTTTTGCAAAAAAGGAACAGGTTTCTGAGCTTCAGTAAAAGTGACCACACAGGCAAAGTTCAGGCTCCAAGGAAGGAGAGAAGTCAGTTAAGCAAATCGATTTTTAGCAAGCTGCTTCCAGCAGGCTCCCTGAAAGAGCCAAGGCAGAAAAATTTTCACGGAAAAAGAACTATAAAAGAGAAAGGGTGTGTGGGAGGAGCCATTTTCCAAAGACACACAATGAGGACACTCAGACCTGACACTACATGCCCCATCTCCTTCTCCATTGCCACCATCAGGCACGCAGACCTCGTGAGAAGAAAGGCAAGCAGGGCACAGCTAAGGATCTTTGCTGAAGGTGGAAGGGAAAATGCTGTCAAGAGAGGTGGCCTCCCCAGATCACCAAGGTGTTCTAAAAACACTGCAGAGGCTTGAAAAGTTCAGATCTGAAGCCAGAGCAAGAAATGGATCTTTGACTTGGAAAAAATTAAAGGAAAACAGAAAAACATTCTTCACACCAGAAAAAGAGAAGATAAAGAAGTCTGATCCTTTATTTGGAGAGGAAGAGAAAACTGGTCATAGCTGAGGAGGAAGAGGAGAGGCAGAGGTAGGTTTCAGACCAGCTGCATGGAAGGGCTTGGTGGGCAGAGGCTTCCTATCATGGAGGGAGACCCGTCTGGAGGCTGGTTTGCATCACAAGCACACTGACACTTTAAACTGTGCTCATCTGGGTTACTGGGGAGGTCTGATGGAGGTTAAGTTGCCCCACTGGATAGGCGGTTTTACACTTTAATGTTAACTCATGAATTACCTTGGGAAATTTGCCTACTTGGGAGATGGATGAATCTCTAGCTGCAGGTGTTCCTCCAGAGAGAGTGACTCACAGCAGCTAGGCTTGAATTTAAGGTGTTTGAGGTCAGTGCCTAAGTCAGGCAGAAATGAAGACTTGACACCGCTATCTACTGCCTACACCCCTTTCTCAGGTTCTTAATTCACCCTAGGATGAGATTTACAGATGACGCTGGAAATGTTAAGACTCCCTGTCAGGACAGCAAACCCACTTCATCCCCTGACTAACTCTGGTTGATTGGCAACGGCTGTTTGTAGCACTGGGTGGACTTTTGCAAGGCCCTATCCTGGTTCCACGGAAAAGAATACAGTTATATTGCCCCAGGGCTGGGTCTAAAGTTATAGTGAGTTGAATGGTGGCCCTGCCAAAGATATGTCTCCTAGAACCTGTGAATGCAAGCTTATTTGGAAAAAGGGTATTTGCAGATGTAAGTAAGTCAAGGACCTTGAGAAGAGATAATCGTGGATAGACTGTAAATCCAGTGCCAAATGTCACTTCAAAAAGACACAAGAGGGAGGGAGACGCAAGAGGGAGGAGATATGGGAACGTATGTATGTGTATGGCTGGTTCACTTTGTTATAAAGCAGAAGCTAACACACCATTGTAAAGCAATTATACTCCAATAAAGATGTTTAAAAAAAAAAAAAGACACAAGAGGAAACAGAGAAGAGATGGCCACATGAAGACAGAGGCAGAGGTTGGTGTTATGCCGTCACAAGCCAAGAAACTCCCAGAGCCAATAGAAGCTGAGACACAAGGACAGAGTCTTCCCTGGAGCCTTTGGAGGGAGGGCGTCCCTGCCAACACCTGGATCTCAGACTCTGGCCTCCAAAACTGCAAGAGAATATATTTCTATTGTTTTTAAGCCACTCAATTTGTACTAATTTGCTACCGTAGCCCTAAGAAACTAGCACTGAGTGTCTGCTGGTGGGATATTTGCTGACTCAGTGCATAATTTAATTTTAAAAAGGCTCAAGCCTTTAGCTAAAGAGATAAAACAAGAAGGATGGAATTTCAGGCACTTATTAAATACAGGGTAGATTGTTCAGACTCGGGTAATGATCAGTTGCTCAGAATACAGTATTTGCTTGGGGCAGACTTAGAGAAACATGATGTTTTAACTACAGTGTGTGGGACTCTGGTGAAATAAAAACTTCTTGATGAGTTACCGAAAAAAAATCGTGGTCAAATATCTTTCTCTGGAGGGTAAAGGGAAGAGGATCACCATTTATCAAATACCTAATATGCCTATCTATATGTTATATTGTAATCATGTATATTATATATTTTATGTAATATATATTATAAATAATATATGTTATCTTATATTGTTTTATTTCTACTACTGGGTAAATCTGGTATTCCAATTTTATGACTAACTTATGTAAGCTCTCATGGCTAGTAAGTGGGAGAACAGAGCTGACCTGAATTTTGGCCTCAATTACACCATTTACATTCTTCCCACGTCACATCACCATACTGCCTCCTAGAAGAGAGTTTTATTTCTCTTTTCGTACCTTTAAAAAACACCACAGCTTTATCTGAGGTATAATTGTTATACATGCAGCACATATTTAAAATATGCAGATTGGTAAGGTTTGACATAAGTATCCACCTGTGAAACCATCACCACAATCAAGACTGTGATAGCCATCATCCCCCCAGAGTTTCCTCATGTCCCTTTGTGAGACCTCCCTTTACCCCCTCCCTGCCTTGTACTCTTTAGGCAACCACTGATCTGCTTTCTGTCACTACAGAGATTCATTTGCATTTTCTAGAATTTTCTGTAAATTGAATCATATGTACTCTTTTTTGTCTGACTGCTTTCACTGAGCATAATTATTTTTAGATTCATCCATGTTGTTGTATGAATCAATAATTCATTCCTTTTTACTGCTGAATAGTATTCCAGTGAGTAAATACACCACAGTATATTTATCCATTCACTTGTTGATGGACATTTGGGTTGTTTCAGGCTACTACAAATAAAGCTGCTATGAACATTCATGTACAAGTCTTTGTATGGACATAGGCTTTAATTTCTTTTGGGTAAATACCTAGGAGTAGAATGACTGAATCATATAGATAGAGGTGTGTGTTCAGGGAGCTGTATGTTTAACTATTAAAGAAACTAACCGTTTATAAAATGGTTGTACCATTTTACATTCCCACCAGCAGTGGGATTATTCCAAGTCCTCCACATTCTCACCAATGTTTGATATGGTCAGTCTTTTTAATTTTACATATTCTAATAAGTATGTATGTAATGGTACCTCAAGGTGGTTTTCATTTGCATTTCCCTAATGACAAAGACTTTTGAGCATCTTTTCTTGTGTTTATTTGCCTTCCATGTATCTTCTTTGGTGAAGTATCTGTTCAAATCTTTTGTCCATTTTTAAACTGAGTTGTTTCTTTTTTATTGGGTTTTGAGATTTTTTTTTAATGTATATTTTGGGTACGAATTCTTTATCAGATATGTGATTTGCGTTTTTTGTCTCCCAGCCTGTGGGTTATCTTTTCATTTTTAAAGATACTGTAGACTCAATCATCTGGGCTGGCTTAAGCCTGGTTCTGTGTAATGAAGTGGGATTGATTGGATGATGACTCAAAAGTCAATGCAACTGTTTATACCTCAGATTTTATGATGATAATTGCAGGAAGGGATAGTCCATAAAGTGTTACTGTGTGTTTGCCTTCCTTAAACATTTCTGAAAAGGGCTAGCCAATTTGGGATCAGCTTCTAAAAACCAGTTGCTAAGGAGTATACTGTACACAAACCGAGAAGGACATCAAAACGGATAGGATTCAGGAAGAGTCACTGGGAACCCAGAGAAAATTTGATCTGTATGTGGGACCATGCTTTTAGGGAGCTCAGCATGTAAGTGGGGCTTTCAGGTTGAGCCTGTTTTTGTCTAGGAAGGGGACTGGCAGCTGGAAGGGCTAAGGACTGAATGCTGTTAGAAAGTCTCTATTAATAAATGCTTTCATTCTTTGGCAGGCTCACTTTACATGCAACTCTGACACCAGCAGAATTGGTCCTCCCTGCAGTGACCCGCCTTCCACCTTCACAGCCAGCTCTCACTCACTGCCCTCCCCAACCAATAATCTGAGCAGCTCAATCACATCGAAGTGATAGGCACTTAATAAAATGCCTATTCCCTAGGGCAGTATTCAAATTATATACCAGACTTATTTATCTAGCCTACTGTTAATTGGACAGTTTATCATGTTGTTTAAACATTCTATATTCTTTTTTTTTTAAGAGGGGGGAAAGTGTCATCTGCTGTAGAAGCAAAAGACAAGACAAAGGCAAACAGACCCCAGGGAAATGCCCAGTTTCCACACTACTATGGGAGAGATCATCCAGCACAGGTCCAGGCCCTAGGTTCTTTGTTCTAGCCACCCCCTATTTCTTTGGTATTGTCAGAAGACAAGATTCAGTTCCCGGGTGCTGGTAGAAGAGGGAGAGTGGTTCCAGAGCTTCCTGTAAGTACTGAGTGAACAATCTGAGCTTAAAATTTTCCCTTTTTAAAATATTTAAAAATAAATCAAACTCCATCTTGTGCTGTACACAGCCCTTTTGACTCCCTGACATTGATTTGAGGAAAGAGAAGGGGTGTCAGCACTGGAAGGGCCTCGTCACTTTCTCCCACCATTTCGGTTTGGCTTCTCCCTTGGGTACTGCGCTGTTGGGCTTGGAGGCTGCAGTGGCCCCAGGGCCCGGCTGAGGAGCTGCAAAGAAGTTCCCATTGGGCATCTGGCCTGGGGGTACTTGAAAGATCCAGCTCAGGAAATTCTGGGGCTTCCCTGGTGGCGCAGTGGTTGAGAGTCCGCCTGCTGATGCAGGGGACGCGGGTTCGTGCCCCGGTCCGGGAAGATCCCACATGCCGCGGAGCGGCTGGGCCCGTGAGCCATGGCCGCTGAGCCTGCACGTCCGGAGCCTGTGCTCCGCAATGGGAGAGGCCACAACAGTGAGAGGCCCGCGTACCGCAAAAAAAAAAAGAAGAAATCCTGAAGGTCAGCAGGAGGGGCATCTGGAGTAGCTCCCTGCCTCTCACTGGTGCCTGGCATCCGTGAACCAAAAGAGATGTGATAGGGGACTCTGCGGGCATCTGGGGAGATTCCCACACGCTGGCATCCAGCCCACTCTGTGATGTCATACACCTTTCCATCCATCAGCGCAAAGTAGATGATCTTGAGGCCCAACATGCTTGACTCTGCCCAAAAGTCTCCTTCCTCAGCAAGATGCAGCCTATTACTACTCAGCACAGTATCTGGCACTCTCAGGTTCCCGGTACATTTCAAACCTCCTATGCTATCCCTGGCATCGGCTGCACATCCTAGTATTCATTGCTTCTCTGAGGTCATCCTGCAGCTTGGACAGAAATTCATTCACTGACCGGCTCAGCTCATTCTCTGCCATTCGCTTCATCTCATATTCCTTCCATCTTTCAGGGTTGCTGACAATGTCCCAAGCTGCCTGCAAAACCTTGACGGTCTCCTCAGCCCAGGGATGATTATTTTTGTCAGGATGAACCATCAGTTCAACATCTGATGCTGTGGCTTCAACCCCCAACACATGAAAAGGGTTTAGCTCATCCTCAGGAGCCCCAGCCATGGTCAACAGTCGAGCCGCTTCCTCTTCAGGCTGGCAGTAGTGACCACTAGCTACAGGTGCATTCCCCTGCCTATGGGTCCTCTGCTTGACCCAAGGCAACTCCAGCCAACCCCGCTGAACTATTCTTACCAGCTGCTGTCACGGCCTGCTATCTCTCAGCAGAATCAGGCACCACTGCCAGGTGGGAGAAGCCAGCCAAGAGAAGAGCCAGGTGGCTTTACCCCTCCAGCCTAACTGGTCACTCAGTCCTACCAGAAACCACCAGCCCAACTGTAGACAGCCCAACAAAAGGGCCAGAGTCAAGAGCAACAAAGCACCCAGTAGCCTAAGAAAACGGGTGAATAGCCCTGCCCCATAAGAAAACCCTTGGCTCAGAAACTGGAACATCATCTGGACCCCACCCCCCAGCCGCCCTGCCCAGACTCCCACCCAGACCCAAAAAAGGTCCAGATCACTGCCTTTCAGCTGCCTGCATGCATAGATGAGATGGCCACAAGTTTCCATGTACTCCCCACTAATACCAGCAGTTCAATCAGCCACTAGAAGCCTGCCTGTCCAAGGTGACACAGTTCCTCTGCCCCCCACAATCCCAGTCCTCTGTGCTTATCTGCCCGACTCCATTTCCGACCCAGCCGATGTCGACCAGGGGACCTGAGATCTCTGCATCCACCCTCCCGAGTATCCTCCTTGGCTGGGGTGTGGTGCCGTTGTCTCCGGGCTGCAGGTTTCTTTCCACTGGGCACACGTGGAAAATCACTGGGAAACTTAAGACGTTCCTCCTCATCATATTCCTCTTCCAACTCTTCGTCTTCCCCCAAAGCTGGAGAGGTACAGTGGTGGCAAAAGTTGCTAGAAGAGCTATCTCCTCCCTCAGAGTAAGGCCTTTCAGGGATTCCAGGGGTTCCCTGGCAGTTACAAGCAGGTGGAATGGAAAGAAAAGAAGGGTTCCCATCCTCCTGGTACCCAGCCTTATTCTCTCTTGAGAGTGGACCAGGGTCCACTCCTGACTCTTCTGAAGATGCCTCACTCTGATCAAGGTCCTCTCCATCCCTAGGGGGTCCTGGACCCCTTGGAGGGCCATGGCTTGGATCTGACCAGTGGGCTGGATTTGGGAGCTGTGTGTACTTAGGACTAGAGTGCGCTGTGAGGCAGCGGGTACCATTAGGGGCAGGCCCAGCCGAGTCCGTGAGTCCTGAGAATGAAAGTATTTCAGGGTCCACAGAGGGTCCTAAAGTCCTGAGGGAGGCACCACCACCGTGGTGGGCTCCACACAACCCTCCTTCTCCGGGGTGCTTCTGGGCCATGACCCCAGGGCTTCCTGAGGATTTTAGGTCACAGCTATCATGGTAAGTTCTGAGGCCGAAGAGCGGCGGTAACTCCTCTCCCCTCGAGCAGCTGGGCCAAGGGCCAGGGGGGGCTACAAGAGCAGCTCCCCCGGCTCCGCCTCCCGTTCACTCTCTCTAAACATTCTATATTCTTTTTTTTTTTTTTTTTTTTTTTGCGGTATGCGGGCCTCTCACTGTTGTGGCCTCTCCCGTTGCAGAGCACAGGCTCCGGACGCTCAGGCTCAGCGGCCATGGCTCACGGGCCCAGCCACTCCGTGGCATGTGGAATCCTCCCGGACCGGGGCACGAACCCGTGTCCTCTGCATCGGCAGGTGGACTCTCAACCACTGCCCCACCAGGGAAGCCCAACATTCTATATTCTTAATGACTGTTAGCTGCTAAAACATTCTAGTATTAGTACTTCTCTTCTGGTGCACATATGTACTTACTTCTGTTAGATATGTATCAGGAGTGAGCCTGCTGGGTCATAGGACAAGCACGTGTTTAGATACTATGAAATAGTTTTCCAAATGGTTATACTAATTTACTAATTTAATTAATCTCCTTACCATCAATGAACAGGAGAGTCCTGACTGTTTCACATCCTCATTAATGTTTGCTCTTGTTGGCCTTTACATTTTAGGCAGTCTGACGAGTATGGAGTAGTATTGAACTGTGGTAAATAGTATTAGTATCAAATAATAGTACAGTATCAAATTAAATAGTATTTAATTTGAATTTCTGTTATCCATATATTTCAATATATCCCATCCAACTTGCTCTCTTTACAGTGTCACCTTGACACGTCTTCAGTAGAGTGGTGGAGCAGCCTATGCTGCCTCCTTTTGAGCTTTTGTGGTCCTTCATGTGACTTCTAAAGCTAGGTCATGAAAATCTGTGCACTTCCGTCCTGCTCTCTTGGATGAAAACTCTTGGAATTTCTATTGTATATTTTTGTTTTTAGTGATTTCTAGCTTACTTCTGCAAAGGTCAGAAAACATGTTTTGTATGATTTCAAGCATTAAAAATTTGTTGATATATGTATGACCCAGTGCATGATCTTTTTGGTAAAAATTCCAAGTACACATGATAAGAATCTATATCCTGCAGTTGCTGGGTACATGTTCTATAAATACCAATTAGGTTAATTTTGTTTATTGTTCTGTTTACATATCTTATATTCTTGATGATTTTGTTTTTGCCTCATTTTATCAGTTGCTGAGGTTGTGTTTTTAAAAATGTACATTTGACTAAGATTGTGAATTCTATTTTTTTCTTCAGTTCTGTCAATTTTTTGCTTTATGTATTTTGAGGCTACTTTATCAGATCATAGAAATTTAAAATGAATATATCTATTATAAGGTGAATTGAACCTTAAGTTATTCGGAAACATCTCTCTTTGTCCCCAGTAATGCTTACCCTAAAGTTTTCTTTGTCTTATATCGATAAATCACTTCACTGGCTTGCTTTCCATTAGTGTTTGAGATTATGGCGGCTGATACTTTCCAAAGTTTGGCCACAATGTATCCCCATCCCACATGCTCTCTTTACTCTGTGACCTTGATACTCCTTCAGTGGAATGGTGGAGACTATGTTGCCTCCTTTTGAACCTTTGTGGTCCTTCATGTGACTTCTGAGGCTGGATCATGAAAATCAATGCACTTCTGTCCTGTTTTCTTGGAATTTAGCTCCCAGGCTCTGAGAAAGCCCACACTGGCCCACACGGAGAGATCATATGGAAAGACCATGTTAGGTGTTCAGGCCAATTGCCTAGCTGAGGTCCTGACATGAGGCCAAATATATGAGGATGCCTCTATGACACCAGTCCCCAGCTGCTGAGTCACCCCCAGTCTCCAAGTCTTTCCAGCTGAGGCCCCAGACACCTTGAAGCAAACAAGCCACACTACTGTGCCTTGTCCAGGTTCCAGATTGTGAACATAATAAAATGGTTGTTTTATGCCACTAAGTTTTGAAGTTATGAGCAATAGTAACCAGAACAGTGTAGTATAAGTTTTCTAACCTCTGTTAACCTTTGTACATCTTTATTTTTTTGTTTGTTTGTTTTTTGTTTTTTGTTTTTTGCGGTACGCAGGCCTCTCACTGTTGTGGCCTCTCATGTAGTGGAGCACAGGCTCCGGACGTGCAAGCTCAGCGGCCATGGCTCACGGGCCCAGCCGCTCCGTGGCATGTGGGATCTTCCCAGACCAGGGCACGAACCCGTGTCCCCTGCATCGGCAGGCAGACTCCCAACCACTGTGCCACCAGGGAAGCCCTGTACATCTTTATTTTTAAGGTGTATCTCTTGTAAAAGGTGTGTAGGCTTGTAAAAAAATTGACAATTTTTTTCTTTTAATTGCAATATTTAAGTCTATTTATGCTTAATGTAATTACTTATATATTTGGGTTTAAATCTTCCATCCATCTATTTTCTTATTATTTGTTATTCTTTTTCTATATTATTTTTTCTCTCCTCTCTTGACTTCTTTTGAATTGATTATATATTTTATTATTGCATCCTCCCCTCATTAGCTGGTTGGCTATACATTCTAAATAACTTTTAACAATTATACTAGAAATTACAAATGCATCCTGAACTTCCCTCTCAAATGTAAAGTTTCAGATAATCTCTCAAGATACCTGTCATTAAGCTGAGAGTGAAACATGAAGACAAGAAAGCAAAGAAATAAATTAGGATTGAAGATTATATCTATGGGAAAGAACTATGGGTGTGGTTTCTGGCACATGGAGTAGTCTGGTCTCTGTAGATGAGAAACCAATTACGTTTTTGAAGAGATCACATTTTCCAAGAAACCATGAGGCTTAAAAAGCCTTTGGAAAAAAAAAAGGCCTTTGGGTGGTATAAACCTTAAAACAGCCCTTGGACCCCCAAGTTTCCATAAGCAGGACAAGTCTGTAAAAGCTATACAGCCTTCAAGGAAGACACCCTCTCCGACCTCGCTTCAGATGTGGCTGTGGAGAATAACAGACAAGGAAAAAGCCTCAGGGGATGAAGCTGGAAACCCCAGAGAACAGCAGACAAAGGAATTCCACCCCAAGGGCCGCATCAAAGTCACAGCTAGGAGGTCTCCCCACTTCTGGGGCAAAGACACTCAACAGCCTCATTAATTATATGGACCGATGGCTGCCGTATCTCCCACTCCTCCTTTGATCCTATGGGAGTTTTGTTTTTGTTTTTGTTGTTGTTTCTTTGCAGTCATCCTGGTCAGACCAAGAGGAGCTGCATTCAGCCCTGACGGGGAGGAGGCATACCCTCCAGAGAACCTAGCCTTTGAACTTTGCAGCAGTTGGTAAATGGGATTTGAGTCTGTCTCCCTGGGGAGGCAATAAGTGTGCTCTATGAGTGGGATTAAAGGAAACACGAATATTAACTGCCTAAAGGGGTTACTGGGGCTGTGACTGCTGTGTGTTAACAAACCCACTTCTTTTCCCTGGGCTCAAGGACCTCATTTCCCGTCCTCCCTTACAAGAAAGCATGGCCTTGCTGAGGTCCAGCCAATGGAATACGAGCAGAAGCAAAATGGCCGTTTTCAGGCCTGGCCCATAAAAACCTCCCAAGAGATTCTTCGTGCACTTCCCCATTTTGTCTTGGTGCTGACGAACACAGTGACTTTAGAAGTCGGGCCTTAAAATGGAGGATCTACAAGATAGAAGGAGCCTCAGTTCCTGAATCATTGCTCAGGTACCTGTTCTGAAATGTATTTGAGTGAGAAAGAAATGTCCATTTGCTATTACAGCTGGCATTACCCTAACTACTACACGAAGCCATCGCCTACCCTGAGTGACCGCACACTACCTCTGCCTTGTCTGGGAGTGTAGAGAGGGAAGGGCTACATTTTAATCTCTCAATCCTAACAGTTTTTCTAAGTAGAACATAAGGCTCAATTTTAAAGTAAAAGTCCCCGAGCTCCATTTGGACAAAGTGCCTTGGCCCCTGGGTGATGAGCACCTGCCTTTGCTCCCATTTCACTCCAAAGGGGAAGACTGTTTGAGTCCTGAGAAACAGGAGCCAGCAAGGCCCCAGGAGACATGAGGAAAAGGAAAGTCAAGCAGAATCAGAGCTACTCTGATGTAATGTTACCTTGAGATATTCTGAGTCTTTGCTTCCCCTTTTCTAGGTAAGGAGGCATAGACTCAAGAATTAAAGTGGTTCGTCACATAAATTTAGTGACAGAGCTAAGATTAGAAGTCAGATCCCCTACTATTATTTATGGCAGAAGAAAAAGGATAGGCACATACACTACTGCTTTAGCAGGCAATTAAGCATTTCTTTGATGCCTTATATTTTTCTTAAAATTTTACACAAATTTTTCATTCTACGTCATCATATATCCTCAGTGATTTTATGTAAAAGAAACCTTAAAATTACTTGTCACAAAATAAAAAAGACCCTCCAGGAAGATGCATGTGGTCATCTACCCCTGGGCACACTGCCACTTACCCCCAGGCATGCATAAATCCCAGTTTGAAAGACACAGCTTGATCACAGATACAAAATTATCTTAGTACTAGGATCTGATGTCCTAGGGTCCTCTTCCCGTCCTGATGCGTTCTCTTATCTATGATCTATGGTCTACCCTTCCCTGGTGGTCCAGTGGTTAAGATTCCGTGCATGGGTTTGATCCCTGGTTGGGGAACTAAGAACCCACATGACACAACCAAACAAACAAACAGAAAACAGAAAAAATAAAGCAACTATGATCTGTGGTCTACCATCTCCATTTCCAACCTCAGTCTTAGGAACTCAAGCTCTATCATCCAGGGAGAACTGCCAGACTCCTACTCATCCTTTGAGGTTCAAGCCCAGCATCATCTCCTCCAGGAAGCCTCCTATGACAATTCCAAGCCCAGGTGTTCCTTTCCCTGCCCGCCCCCCACTCACCCCCACCCCCCCACTAGACCCTAGGCATGCTAATCCTAGCACTTAACCATGCCATGTTGCAGTGTGTTTGTGTGCATGTTTGCTTCCTCCAGAAAATATGACACATAAAAAGTACTCAACAGTGTTTGCTGAATGAGTGAATTTAAGGTGGTGGCTGCAGGCTCCCTGGGGCCCACTTGTCATCATGCTCCCTAGCCCACCTCCGCCATGGTTGGGGGGATGCAGAACTCAGCAAGTGCACACTTACTGGCTGGGGGAGGGGCTCCGGAGGTACCGAGCCTGCACGGCTCTCATATCGGCTTCATCCTCTTCACTTGGGACTACCTGCTCCTCTTCTGGGTCCCCACTTGTTGCCATGACAGCCTGTCAGCCTCTGTAGGTTTGGCATGAAAAGGGCAGAGTTAGAAACCCTGATTCTGGAGGTTTTGTTGGGGGAAAGGGTGTGTCAGTGATATCACCTCAGTGGGACTAGGAATGGGAAAGTCACCAACTGTTAAGAGTCTGGTGGGGAAATCGCCCATGAGGCAAACCCAGTCAGACTTGATCCAGCTACTGTTATCAGGACGCCAAGAGGCACACCCCAGCCGTGTGAACAGCCCACCTTGGAGTCGCAAGACTTAAGAAGTGACAACTTGGCTCCTTCCACAGATGCCAGCAAGAAAGCAGTGAGGGGAACCAGAAATTTGCCTCTCTCTCTCCCTATCTCTCTCTCTCTCTTTCATACACACACACACACACACATACACACACACATCTTTTGTCTTTACCGGGAAGATGCCTTCTTCAGCGTCTCTAACCAAGGCCACAGGAGCCACTACCTTTGGCTCAGGCGCCATCCCACAGCCTATTAAGGAATATGAGATCCCCCAGGACCTGGTCCCAGACATGGCTGGTCCCTGACACTCAGGGCAGAGCGGCTGCCCCTTTGTTTGTAAGTCCTGGGCTCACGGACAAAATGAAGGGAGAAGCACACTCACCGCTGATCTGCCTGTATCTCCACACCAAGGGGCAGCCACCCAAGGGCTGAGGGACCCAGACGAAATGGCCAGAAGCTCCGATCAGTGAGAGGGACCGACCTCCCCTCTCCAGTGTTCCTTCTCTGAGGGGCAGGACAGCTGTTCACAGGAAACCCTAGCCAGCTTCTAAATTTAACCTCTGGTCCCACAGCCTGGCAGATCTCTGGGAGGAAGGAATGCAGGCTCAGGACCCAGACCCGAAAGCAGGCCCCACTTAACTCTTTCCTTCCTGGCTGATTTTCTGGACGCTGACATGAGCAGCAGAGTTGGGAGAGGTTCGTTCTTCATAGAGAGACCTAAAGAAAAAGTTGATTTGGGCTCTCTCTCCATGCCTTCCAGCCTGGGGCTGCTATTCAAAGTGCTTCCTGAAGATAATCTAAAGCCAAAGATCTAGGAGAATACAATAAATTGTACTTTAACCCCATGTCAGCACAGAAGGGGTTGGGAAAAAAAATACCAGATATATGGAATGGGGAGGGTCCTCTGATAGATGTTGGGAGAGCATCATGGTGAGACTAAAGGGTAGTCATTTCTCGTGACCAGGGCTCCATTTCTTTGGACAGAGATGACTCTGGATACTGAACTGGACAGCTGTGCTCCCCTTTCCCAACCCCTGCCCCACATTCACCTCCCATGGTGATGGTCAGTTGGAAGCCCCGGGTGATATAAACTTTCCATGAGCTTCTTAAACTTCAAATGTGCTCATAACCCACCCTACTCCACTCCACCAATTCCCACCATCATTACGATCAAAGCAAAGTCCAAGAACCCAATAGTTCACTCCCTCACCCCACACATTCTATAATGACCCAATTCCTCCATCCATCCATTCACCCATTTGTCTACCCATTCACAAATATCTACTGATATCTATTATGCATCAGGCTCTATACTTGATCAAAGTTAGTAAGACACACAATTACATGGTGGAACATGTGGAACATGGTGGAATTAAAATGGTGCTTCTTCCCAGCTAGGTGGAACAATGTTTGGCACAATAACAATTGGCTGAAGAAATGAATGAGCTCACAGTTTATTAGGAGGGATAAGACACAGACCAAAAATAACTCAAGCAGAAGGCAGAGTGTAGTTAGTTAGTATCCCAAGAGAGATCCAGGGTGCTGTGTGAGTTCAAAGGAGGGAGAGAGCCCTCCTGGCTGAAGAAGTCAGGGAAGGCTTCATGAAAGAACAGATAATACATGAGCTGGCCTTGAAAGCACATGTTGGATTACAACAGCAGACATGGTGGGGGGAAGGAATTCCAGAGGGGTTGGCATGGAAAAAGTTTTGGGGTAGCAAAAATTAGTTTCATATAGTGGTTAGAGCTTTGAAGAAAGAAAACAGGGTTGTGTGTGCAGAAACTTGGCAAAGCTGAGATGGGGGCTGCTTTGGATAGAGTGGTCCAGGAAGGCATCTCTGAGGAGGCACATGGCATCACCAATGGCCAAACCCCTGTCCTGGGTGTCAAATAGGGCCTCAGTGAGTGTCTGTTGAAGAATGGAAGAATGACCACCACTGAGTAGCCATGGGAGTTCAATTCACCTCCAGACTTCAAGGTTCCATGGAGATGAAAGGTGGTATGAGAAAGAGGTGGGATGAAGGAGGGAGGGATGGAGAGTGGATGGGAATGGGGCAGAGGACTGAAGGGTGGCATCAGTCAGGACGAGGCTTAAGACGACAGACCCCCAGCATAGGGAAGAAGAAGGTGGGTGGGAGGTGGGGGAAAGATGGAGAGCCAACACACCTAAGAGAGGCGGCAGGTAAAGAGGGGACCACATAGGAGGAGAGAGGACAGAGGGCTTCTGTCTTCTTTATACCCTTTAAACCCTTACTCACCACCCCGGAACTCACAGAGGGTCCCTAGCCTGGTGGACTAGAAATCAGAAAACCACTTCTTAGCTATGTGACCTTGGAGAATCCATTTAACTTCTTTGAGACTTAGAAGCCTGTTTGTAAAATAGAGAATCATAATACTCATTTCGTTCTGATCACCCAGGTCTAAGGTGGAACCCCTTCCACTGCCCCAATTTCATTATCTATGTCATTTCCCAGGTCACGCTCCCCATAACACTGGCACTCTTTAAGTAGGGTGACCAGCCATCCCAGTTTGCCTGGGATGGAGACATTCCTGGGACATAGGACCTTCTGTTTTAAAACTGGGAGAGTTCCAAGCATACTGAGACAAAATGGTCACTGTATTTCTGACTATCTTGTTTACTTGTATACTATCTTCCTCCCTGACCAGATTAATAGTTCTCTGGGGGTAGAGATTTCCGGTCTTCCTCATGACTGTGTCTCTAGCGTGGTGGTGAGGTAGACCAGGAAGGGAAGTAGATTAACAGATCGTATTATGCCTTGAAGTATTTCAGCAATTGTGACTAACACCCTTCTTTTATTGGCTTTGAAACCCTTCCTCTGAGATCATTTCCCTTCATATTACGAGGCGGCAACTTCCTGTCCCTTATAGGCGAAGCCCACGTGATAGTGAGAAGCTCAGGACTTTGCCCACCTGCTAGGTGGAGAGAAGGCAGGGGAGGTAACTGAGAAGGTGGAGAATGTTCCTTCTGCGGCCTTTGGTGAAGTGGGTGGAGCAGTCCAGTCCCACAGGTGAGCTCACCTGTCAGTCCAGCCGAGGGGTGGGCCATGGGGACCAGACTGGGCAAAGGTAGACAGGAAGGGAGAAACCACAGGGATTGAAGTCTGGACTGGGCCAGAGGCTGTCGTAGCTTTAACCAGTCAGCCCGGACTCGTTAAAGTCAGGGGCCCACCAGCGCCAGGCTGGACTCAGGGCAGAGAAGACGCAAGACCATGGAGGGGAAGACGCAGCCCGTGCTGTGGATGCTCTGTGCAGGTGAGTAGTGCCCAGGGGTGGGTGAGACAGGGGCTGAATGCTGAGGGTCTCCCAGAGCCCCACCAGGGAGGGCCTCCAATGACACAGTTGTATTCCTGCTGGGCAGAATGACACGTCTGTCGTTCAAAAAGCAGGTTCCAGGCCAGCACCCAGAATCAGAATGTTTTTTATTCTCATATTAGTAAATAAGATTCCAGCCCATTTCTGGAATTCATAATACTCTCAAAACTATATTTTCTGATCCCAAATCAGATCATCAGATCAGACGTAAGATCTGACAATTGGGACAAAAATATTTAAAATCAGGATTGTCCCAGAAAAACCAGGATGTGTGGATCCAGGATTTGTGTTCACTACCTGAGATTTTAATCATCGCCTTAAAACCAGAGAAAGAGGCAATGGTGAGAGTGATAACATCTGTTATCACATATAGGAAAACTGAGGCAGGGAAAGGCTGCCACTTACCCAATATCATTTACAGAGCAAGAGAAGACTCAAACCCTTCGAAAAACAGCCAGTTAGAAATAGAACGACCCTTTCCAAAGGCCAAAGCCCTTTAGTTCTCTTGATACTCTGGTCACTGCAAACTCAAAACATGGGGAAACCCCATGGAAACCCCACAAAATGAAAACCAGACATTCGCTGATATAATGGTAGACTCCAAATCAAGTGCTAAATAGCAAAGTCATTGTGTGAGGACCCACAGAGTGCTAAGGGTTAGGGTGAAGGTCTTGTCGTTGGAGTCCTGGGCACCGACGGGAAGTAGAATGAGCAAGGAAGTTGAGAGATGGGGGTTGGGGGGATTTTAGGATTATCTTTAATTCAGTGTATTTGAACATGCTGAGAATCTCATCAGCTTGCAATTTATTTATTTATTTTAAAATTCAGCCACATTTTAAATCTAAACATATTATTTCTCATTGAATGAAAGATTCTTTAAATTCTGTAGTGCTTTACAACTGGCAAAACTTCACACACATGATTTCATAGAATCCCATAATAACCCTTTTTTTTCTCCTACTCCAATCTTGCCCCTCCCCTCTTCCTTCTCCCCACTGGTAACCACTAGTTTGTCCTCCATGGCTATGCGTCTGCTTCGTTTTTGTTTTATTCACTAGTTCGTTGTATTTTTTAGATTCCACGTGTAAGTGTAAGTGATATGATACAGTACTTGTTTTTCTCTGTGTCAGCTTGCAATTAGAAATTGTTGTGGGCTTCAGGGACCTGGCAAAACTGGGGCATGTCGAATCCAAGTTTGTGTGCCCCGTGCACAGTGAAGCCAAACAAACCGAAATGTCGGGGTTTGGAGCAGAGAAAGTTTTATCGCAAGGGCAATGCAAAGAGAACAGGTGGCTTATGCTCAAAAGAACCAAACTCCCCAATGGGTTTCAGGGAAGCATTTTTAAAGGCAAGGTGAGGGAGGGGAGTCACAGGGTATGTGAACAGCTGGTGCACATTTCTCTGATTGGTTGATGGTGAGGTAACAGGATGGTGTCACAGGGGTTAACATCACCAATCCTCAGGCTCCAATAGGTCTGGGAGCTGCATACTCATGGTCATCCAGTACTTAACTTCTTCCATTTTCTGGGGGTTTTATCAACGGTAAAACAACTCAGGAAATGTGCAGCAGATACTGCTATCTAGGTACTTCAGGGAAGAACTAAACATTCTGTGGCTGCAGTATGGCTGATTTACTATTTAAATTCTTACCACTTCTCCTGGCCCAACTGCTATTTTTGCATTAATTCTATTTTTTTTTTTTTTTTGCGGTACGCGTGCCTCTCACTGTTGTGGCCTCTCCCGTTGCGGAGCACAGGCTCCAGACGTGCAGGCTCAGCGGCCATGGCTCACGGGCCCAGCCACTCCGCGGCATGTGGGATCTTAGCGGACCGGGGCATGAACCCGCGTCCCCTGCATTGGCAGGCGGACTCTCAACCACTATGCCACCAGGGAAGCCCTTTGCATTGATTCTTGATCCAGACTTTTGTGACTCAGGGGAGGTGTGGGAGATGTAAGCTTTTCTACAAACGAGACAGACAGAGGACATGGGGAGAGGAGTCTGTCTTGGGAAGTCCCCATGGAATCCTGCTTGGTTACAGGAAGAGGTGAAGAGTTCTACCAGGAAACTTGGGAGCCCCAAGGCCTGGGGAGCAGAATGGAGGAGGGTCTGAGTTAGAGCTCACTTTTCAGCTCCTACAGGCAAGCCCCAGGCCAGCTGGCCTGCCAGCCCAGGGTGGTTCTCCTAGGCCCCCAGGCTCCACCTCCTTCCCCATCTCTCAAAACACGACCTTGGAGCTCTTGGCTGGAGAATAGCCCAGTGCTGGGGAAGGGTTGGGTCAAACTCAAAGGCCCTGCCAGGAGGCCCATCTAACTGGGGCAGAGGGGCCCTCGTCATCAGGTTAGAGGGCATACTTGGTTCATTCCTCCATCCAAACAGCTCTTTACTGAGCACATAGTTTGTGTAGGCACCACAGGAGTGAGGGGTCTGGAATGATTGCAGTCATGAGGGACCTGTCTCAGCCATCAGATTCAGACCGGAAGGATGTGCTTCAAGCCTAGAGGGTAGGAGGCGGAAAGGAAATGACCACCCTTTCTGGGCTGGGCCAGTGACCTCTGATCCTCTTCTATAGGGCCTAGAAGTCTCCCCCCCACCCCGCCTCCTCCCCTACCCCAGTACACACCCTCGCATCTGTAGTCTGGCTGCAACCCAAAACCCATGCATGAATCAAAAGAGGGGATTTGGGCTTGGGAAAAAAACAAAACAAAACAAGAGGGGATTTGGGCTTGGGAAAAAAACAAAACAAAACAAAACGCGCACCCAGCTTAGGTTGAAATGTGGACTTAACCGTGAACTGCCTGGAGCAGTACATTTCACCTCTTCCTGTGAGAAGGCATGTGACCCCTGGGTGAACTCATCCAGCTCAACCAGTTCTTGGGTTTGTGTTCAGACACACTGATAAAGTGTGTCTTCTTCCCCCACCCCATTCCCTCCACCCTCCCAGGCTGCCCTGCCTGGCACCACGGGCTCATCACCTTTGCCTCCATACTTTACACTAAGGGGAAGGGGCTGGAGCAGTGGGGCCGGGGATGCTGGGCTTGGTGGCTAGCTCCGGGCATGTGTTTGCCAAGTGGAAATGTTTGGGGGTGAAATAGCCATTGCTATGTACGAGTGAGCAATGAAGGCCTTCGAAGGTCAGATGTAAAAGCAGCTGGGTGGCCCTCCCCACCATGGCTCGGGAGAGGATGCCAGAGGAAGAGCAGGGAAATTAGGGAGGGCTTCCTGGAGGAGTGGAGTTTAAGTTGGGTTCCAGAAGTCGTACTGGCTTTCCCCCTACTTCCGTTCTTCATCTGAACTTGCCCAGTAACAACTTAAATTTTGCTGATGTCCCGGGCAGAGTAACATAACAGAGTTGAAGAAAATAGACCCCAGGACTCATCGGATTTTGGGGAATCAGAATATATATATATATATATATATATATATTTTTTTTTTTTTTTTTGCGCTACGCGGGCCTCTCAATGAATGTGTCATTGAATGTGTACCACTTGTTACCATGGTGGTTTTACATTTGCCTCTGTGATTATGTATTTATTATCATTTGACTGACGCAGAGGATCAGACACCATGAACGCAGGAACTGTGTCTGTCTCTGCTTGCCATTTTGTCTGCTTGCCCAGAGTCTGTCAGAGTCCCTGGAACAGGGGCATCCAAGCAGCCATTTGCTGGGTGGGTGTTAATGAATGAGTACCTACCCTTTTGATCCTCACCAGGCAGCAAAGCTGGTTTACTCTCAGCGTCTCTTATCCTATCTCTCTTCCCTTCCTTCTTACTCTCTCCTGCTTCTCTCCAAGCCTCAATTTCCTAATTGCATTTGTTTCTATCAACATTACCCATCCTTTCTAGGGATGGGTGGATGAGAGGGGCTAATTAAGGAAATGGATTTGCCCTACGTGTTAAAGGAAGAGAGTCACTTCACTGTGTCTTCCCTCCCTCCCAGAGGGCACTTGTGTTTCAGCAGGGGCTTCAGCGCCTTCACTCAGCAGTGGGCATTTCAGTATTGAGACAGCCAGTGGAGAACATATTTGACTTGGAGGTAAAGTTTAGTTGCTCCTCAAACTACCCCACCTTGGCAGCACTCAGATTTGTTTTGTTTTTTTTTTTTTTTGGCGGTACGCGGGCCTCTCACCGCTGTGGCCTCTCCAGTTGCGGAGCACAGGCTCCGGATGCGCAGGCTCAGCGGCCATGGCTCACGGGCCCAGCTGCTCCGCGGCATGTGGGATCCTCCTGGACCGGGTCACGAACCTGTGTCCCCTGCATCGGCAGGCGGACTCTCAACCACTGCGCCACCAGGGAAGCCCAGCACTCAGGTTTTGTCTCCATGTCCTCCCTGCCTGCTGGGCTTGTCTCTGTTCCCAGATCATTCTGTCCCTGGAGCAGCCCTCTCTGCCCAGGGCACCAACTCCTTATCATTTGCACTCAACACTTAATTAGGCTCTATTAGGATGCTGGCTGACAGTGATGCTGGCTAACTGCTTCCTAGGCAGGGACTGTGTCATGAACCACTCAATCAATAAAGTCTTATTAGCACCCAGCTCTGTGTACATACCTTGGGGTGGGAACTAGCAAGCGATGGGTACAAGACAAGTCTGAGACACAGACCCTGCTGGAAGGAGCTGCCATATGATGAGGAGAGACAGCCCGCACACATAGACCCACACTGACATGAGAATGACGTGTGCATGGGGTACATGCTCCCTGAAGCGCTTCAGCGAAGCCAGTAAGGGCTGGGATGGTCCAGGTGGATTCCTGGAGGAGGTGGGGCATGAAGATGCCTCTGATCATTTTCCCAGGGCCTTGCACTAAACTAGGGCCTTAGGAAAAATTCATTAAATTGACCGGAATTCATAGATTCCTAAAGATTCATGTTGAACAAAGAGTTCCTCAAACGTCCATGGAGTTCTAACCCCCCTCCCCACCTCTCCATCCCTCTTCCCCCATCTGCCAGTCTGAGAGCCTCCAGGAGTCATTCCCACCTTGTGGGGGGCAGGACAAACCAACATGCACGTGCGTGTGTGAGCTGCACCCCTTTCCCTAGAGACCAGCGCTTTCTCAATGTCAGAGCATGTATCTAGTCCTGGGGTGCGAGGGGCCCCTTCTGGCCTCGGGCACCTCCTCTCTAACTAAGAATGTGGTTTCTCTGAGCAAATGGATTTTGCCAAGTGGAGGCATTCCTGCCAGTTTCCCAAGGGTTCCCATAATGTGCTGTGTCCGCCTAAAGCCGCCCGTCCATCGAGCATTTCATTATTCTCCTTGGATGTATTGCTTTCTGGTTAGCTCTCAAGAGACACTTTATTATCTTCTTAACAAGGCTTAATTATTTCCAAGCAATCCTGGAGTCTTCAAGCTGTCTCTTCACACCCCACCCACTTAGGGAGGTTAAATGACCTTTCCCATTTCCATCTGGGGCCACTTGCAGACTTGGCATCCCCTCTCTGGGCTCCTTTTCTTCTTTCTTTAATTTTTTTGGACATTTTCTAGCAATGTGTAAGGTAAGTTCTTCAACCAAGTTTCTCTGGCTGCAAATCCTACCCATCTTTTAAACTTAACTTCTCTAGGACTCATTCAGTTTGCTGTCCAGGAGCACTTATTTGAGCATCTCCTAAGTGTTAGGCGGTTTTTTGAGCCCTGAGGATATGAAAAGGAAGGAAACCCAGTGTGGCAGAGGAGAAGGATGTGATAGTATAGAATGCTGGCGTAGTGCTTGCTTATGTGCCAGGATGAAGGTTGTGCGTGCTGAATATGTCGTCATCCAACCCTCACAACAACCTGGACTTCGATAATATGAGGATCCTCATTCTATAGTCGAGGAAACTGAGGCACAGAGAAGTTAATTAAGTTGTGCAAGGTTACACAGCTAGGAAAACTAAGAATGAGGATGACAGCCTGGGCAGTTTGGCTCCAGCGTTTGTGCTCTTGGCCACTCTGCCGTATGTAATGAACTCTCATGAGAGAGTACGAGGATGAAGGTACTCGTGGGTGGTACCCCTGGCCCACAGGACAGTCATCTACTCTGCTTGAGAGCCTTTGGGCATATTCTCTAGGACAGTGTATGTGCTTAAAATTTCTTCCTCAGCAAACCCCTCTTGTGCTGTGAGATCTTGATTCCTTCCTTGCAAGTGAAAGCATCTGCTCCTCCAATTTGTATACCCTTGGGAAGGTTAACACATCACTGAACTATTTGTTTTTAACACCTTATAGTGAATGGGCTTATCAGATGGATGGTCTTCGTGAATATCAGAAGAACTCAGCCTTGAGAAAAAAAGGAGAGTGGGGAGGGAGCAGGAAAGAAAGAATACCTCTGGAGCATGAGGGACACAGCTGTCGGCAGCAGCAGGATGGGAGAGCTGCAACTACTGGGGAGAGGGTGGGTTCTGGCAACTGGAAAGAAGATACCCAATGTAGATGTGTACAAACAAGTAGAAAGGGAGGTTGTTGGAAGGCTCTAGAAGCAAACGTCTGCACTTCCGAGTTTTCTGATGGTGGATTAGATGTCCCACCTGGTAGTTTTGTCTCATCCACTGAGTAGGATGCAAAGATTCCACAGAACAGAAAAACGAGGGCCACAGAGCTAATAAACAGCCTATAGAAAGAGGGGAGAGGAACTGGGTTTATTACAGTTTATTACAGAACTGCGGGTGAGAAAGTCGGTGATTGCAAACATCAGAATCCTCTGAGTTCATGATGGGAAATTATTGAGAAGTTAAGCCAGATGTCTTTGCTGCTAGTGATGTCAGAAAAAGAGGATACTGACTGAATCAGTGAGAAGGATTTAATTAGCTGTGGAGGATTTCCAGTGATGGCTGTTGGCGTGAAGGTCTTAAACATAGGATAAATTCTCATCTAGGATTATGGAAAATGTAAGTGTGTCTCAGGGCACCAGATCAGCCTTTAAAGATCCTTCTCAGGTTTACAAATAGCATTTAAATAGTGTTCTATACTTGTTCAAGATTTTTTCTTTTTCTTTATGAGTTCTTTCTCATCCATTCATTTCAATCTCTTCCCTCACAAATTAACATAAAATGACTTTTACTCACTTTTGTAATGGTCTCTAAAATTGATCGATTCTTTAGTTATAATCATTAGTAATTATTATTCCCTTATGATAGTTCTCCCATGGTGGTGGTAGGTGGTTATTTCTTGTGATTAACTTCTAAGGATGTCAACAAAAGACGATGGGATGAGAAGTGGAAGTTATTCAATATGAATATATATAGACAGAATATATTGAACACACATATACATAATGTAACTGTCATATGTTGAGCACTGATTATGGGTCAGGAATCATTCTAAACAATGTACACGTTTCATGTTATTTAATCTTCAAACAACCCATTTTTCAAGTGAGGACCCTGGCACAGAGAGCTTATGTAAACTGCTCAAGGTTATACATTTAGTAGATAAAGGAACTGGAATTCCAATGGATGCATTCTAGCTCTGGAGCCTGTGCATTTAAACTCAATGCTATGCTACTTCCTGAAATGGCCATAGAGAAGTTGTGTATTAAATATGGACTGGTACAGGAGTGACCCAAGATGGCTGCATAGAAAGACACTGAGCTCACCTCCTCCCACAGACACACCGAATCTACACCTACATATAGAGCAATTCCTCCTGAGGAAGATCTGAGGGCTGATTACACAGCTACTGCACATAGAAGGACAACATAGAAATGGGTAGGAAAGAGAGACATGTTGTATCCATGGGAACCCAATCCCCAACACAGCAACCTGCAGTAAGGAGGGATATTGCTGATGGGCCTGAGTACGAAATTGCCCACCCTGGGAAACAGCATAAAAATCAGCAGTTTAAAGGGTATCCAGACTATATTGGAAGGAATCCATTTACTAGAGCTTCTGCCAAATGGGTGTCACTCACACTGTAGTCATAGGTCCACCCAGATCCAAGGGGTGGGGATATAGACCCTACCCCTTGATGGAGGAGAGTCAAAGTCACACGGTAAGAAGAATGTATGGGATGAGAGATACTGATGTGGCCACACTCTTTTTCTCATCTTTTTTCTGATAAACTTATACAGAATAAATTCCCCTGGGAGAACCCTCTCTCTCTTTACCTTGACTTAATCTTATTCATCAACTTTCTTACCATATTTAAGCACTCCATAAATATTTGCTAAATAAATGAATAAATCATCATCATCATCACAACAAAAAAGACGGTGGGAAATATTTATTGAGAGCGTTCTATGTGCCAGGCATTAAGCAAAGCATTTATACATATTATCTTATTTAATTCTCCCAAGAGCTCTGAGAATACTAGTGTCCCTTTTTATGGATGACATCTGAGGCTGACAGAAGTTTACACAGTGTGTAAGAGGTGGGGCTGAGGTGCAAAGCCAGGATTTTACCCATCACACAACACAATTATCTTTGTTGAGATGCTGTGGGATGGGGACAGGGTGAACCAGGGTACACGTGTTTGTCTTCACCCCGGGCCTGGAGGAGAACAGCTGGTGTACCATGGCCGAGATCTCAGTAGTAGCGTGTCTAGCTGTGGCTGCATGAGCATCACTGGCCATTCCCTCAGAGGTCCGGTGGACAATGAGTATGAATGCCCATGTCAGTTACTTCCCACTTTCTTTCCAGTCTGGGTGACTGTCCACGCCATCTCTGTGGAAACCCCAAAGGATGTTCTTCGGGCTGCTCGGGGAAAGAGCGTTACCCTTCCATGCACCTACCAAACTTCCTCTGTCAACCGAGAAGGATTTATCCAATGGGACAAGCTTCTAAGGAGTCATACGGTAAGGATCTTTAAAAAGTTGGGAGTATCATGAGTACCACCTGACCATGACCTCTTGGAGGATAAGCACTACAAAGCCATTCAATAAATGTTAGGCTGAATAAACCTCGTTAGCGCCCAGGCTGGGACGGGTGGGGAGGGAGCAGTGAATGTTGGACCCAGGGAGGGCCATATTATGCCACCTGTAGTGTGAAAGAGTCACCTTCCCCAAAACATCTTTCTGTTGGTCAGTCTCAAATGACCTAAACTGTATCATTCCTTTTGATTAGCATAGCGCTCTCCCTTGAGGCCAAATTTTGTTATAGTTTTTTCCTGTTTGGGTTCTTTGGGGGACTACGGGAAGATTTTATTTTCTATTTCAGAATAGATAGTAATCCCATGGCTTAAAAATTAAAACATCATGAAAGTGTACATTGAGAAGTCTCATTCCTATCCCTGCCTCTCTTGTCCCATCTACCCAGTTTCCACACCCTAATCCTTCTATCTCCCTGTCCTCCCCAGCAAGGCTAATTTTCACTGGTACTGGTTCTTTGGGGGCAGCATTTATTCTGATTGATTGGTATCTCTGCTACAATCATTCAGTATTGTGAATATCGCTTTTGGCTAAGATTTAGCTTCTTGTGTATCCTTCCAATGATTCTTAACGCCAATTCAAGAAAATGTGAATGTATATATTCACACACATGAAAATACATCTACTTTTGACCCTAGAATCCCAGTCCCCTATTCCCCTCACCAAAGGCAACCACTATTACCAGATTTGGGGATGGACTTCTATAGATTCTCCACATGTATACCATGCACGCACAAACATAGACATATATTTACATATATGTATATGAATATGTATGTTTATATAAACTACATGCATACTGTCCTCCACTTGGCTTTTTTTCCTCTTAATATACCTTGGAACTCTTTCCATATGTCAGTACATTTATATCTATCTCATTCGTTTTTATGTTGTTTTTTTTTTTTTTTTTTTGCGGTACGTGGGCCTCTCACTAATGTGGCCTCTCCCGTTGTGGAGCACAGGCTCCGGACACGCAGGCTCAGCGGCCATGGCTCATGGGCCCAGCTGCTCCACGGCATGTGGGATCTTTCCAGACCGGGGCACGAACCCGCGTCCCCTGCATCAGCAGGCAGACTCTCAACCACTGCGCCACCAGGGAAGCCCTCATTTTTAAAAAAATATTTGCATTAAGTATCACATTTTATGAATGCTTTATACGTACCAATGATGGACATTTGGTTTGTTCCCTATATTTTGCTGCTACAGATAATGCTGCAATAAACATCCTTATATATATGTCTCTAGGTATATTTTAAATATTATTGTCATTATTTATAAATATATATTTATATATAAGATAAATTATTAAAAATGAACTTCTGGGTCAAAGGCTGTGTGAATTTAAAATTTGGATAAATAATGTCAAATTGCTTTCATTGGATGTCAGACCAATCTTCACGTTCACCAACAACAGCGTAGGCACCTATTTCTCTAACACAGAGTAGTCTTAAACTATTTGATATTTGCCAATTTGATGAGTGAAAAAGTATCTCATTATTGATCAAATTCACATTTCTTTAACTGTAAGAAGAGGAACAGCTATTCATTTTTTTTTTTTTGACCACGTTCGCAGCATGTGGGATCTTAGTTCCCCCCAGTGGGATGGAACCCATGCCCCGTGCAGTGGAAGCATGGAGTCTTAGCCACTGGACTGCCAGGGAGGTCCCTATTCATAAGTTTTAAAGTGAGTTCTACTTTTAAAATGCACACATGCCTGGCATTAGATCCCCAACTACTCAGAGTGAAAGCATTTAGCTTTTTCCCTGACAGAAAAGAAAGGGGAACCCAGGACACCGAAGTCCTAGAGCAGCAGGGCCGATGAGAAAGGAGAGCAAATCTTGGCCTAAGGCACCTTATTGTCTGTTGCCCAAGGCACCGTGATGGGACAGAACACATGTCCTATCTGTTTCCAGAACCCCAGGAAAAAACCTAGAGAGGGCAGCTGCTGCCTTTAGCTTGTAGAAACTGAAGACCCCTTCTTTCACTGTCACGTGTATTCAGCAAACAAGATGTTAGGTCTCTGGCAGGCACACTTCTGAGTGCTGAGATAAATACTAAAGATCTTTTGTTGACTGATGGATCCCTTACTTCCTAAAGGGTTTGAGGCAATCCCCTTGAGAGCAAGCAAGGCTGCAGAGCAAGGGGTTTAACCTATGCCCTCAAGGAGATTATTGTGACAGGTCCTAGCAAGGGCTGGGGGGTGACTTGGGGGAGATCCCAGGAGGGGAAAGCCTTAGGATCGCTGTGATTGGGAGGAGGGTTGGGGCATGAAGAGTCCTTGGCAGAGCCAGTAGTTCAGAAAAGAACTGAGCTGGGAAAGACCAGCATCCACAGACGGGTCCACAGCCCAAGACAGGTCCTCATCTCCCACCGTGTTGCTCCTCCCCTTCTCAGCCAAGCTTCCTGACTTATCTGCCCCTACCAGGGCTGTTGCATGTGGTTGGGCAGATTATGCACTTGGGTACCCAGCCCAGGGCACCTGACCGCCATTAGCTTGGCAAAAATGTGTCTGTCCAACAACTAGAGCACCTTTTCCTGATTTGCGTAAAGAGCATGCCCAGGCGTCAGACCTGACGCTATGTCTCCACACTCTCTTCCCTACCCGGCCTGGTCTGCCTTCCTCCCCTAATGCTCCACCGAAATCACCAGCAGCTTCTCTTTTGTTAAATTCAGTGTGCTGATTCAGTCCTCATCTTATTTCATTTCTCCCTAGCTTTTCCAACTATCAACCACTTTCCTATCTTGGAATCTCCCTCCCTTGGCTTTCCGGTAGCCTCGTCTTGGCTTTTGCTCATATCTCTCTGACCTCTCTCGGACCTTTCCAAATGAAGTAACTTGGGGACTTGCCGTTTCTCTACTCATTTACCCGAGGTGGCTTCATCAAGCCCATGGCTCGATGCCATCTGCTTTGCATATATTATCTACTTTAACTTTCACAAAAATCCTGTGATACAAGTGTTATTATCATTATCTCCACTTTGTAGATGAAGAAATGGAGTCATAGAGAGGTCAGCATTTTGCTCAAGGTCATAGAACTAGTAAATGGCAGAACTGGGATTTGAATTGAGGCAGTCTGATTCAGAAGTAGTGATCTTAGCTAGTACCATGTTCTGTTTGATAAATGATAAGTATATCAATGAGTAAACAAATTCCAAAGGCGAGAGTCAAATAAATAAAGGGGGCTTGGAAGCCAAGCATGGCTACCTAGCACAATGCCTGCACATAGTAGGTGTTCAATAAATATTGGTTGACTGAATGTCTGAGAACAGACAATGAACTAAAATGGAATGGGTAAGAGGTGCCAGAGGTTACAAGAGGTGAAAGCTTCACTTACTCACAAGTGCTCCTCTGGTATGAACTGCCTACCTGCCCTGGGCTTTCAATATTTTCACTAAAAACATATAAATACATCATAAGAGGAATCCACAAATGGACACCCTGTATAGAGCTCTTTGTTCTGCAGGGTTGGTGTGTCAGTACACCTGGGCCTGGGAATGGTGGATGAGGGTAGTCAGGGCAGGCTGGAGCATCATGCCAGGGCCTTAGGCTGAAGACCAAGTGGTATTTCTTCTTCCTCACAGGAAAGGGTGCTCACCTGGACATTTTTGACCAAAACCTACATCTACGGTGAACTTTATCAGAACCGTGCCAATGTATCAAGCAACGTCGAGCAGTCAGATGCCTCCATCACCATTGACCGGTTGACCATGGATGACAACGGCACGTACGAGTGCTCCGTCTCACTGCTGTCGGACCTGGATGGTGTCTCCAAGTCACGCGTCCGCCTCTTGGTGCTGGGTGAGTGTCTCCTTCTCCTTCCTGGGGTGGTAGGAAGAGGGGCGGCGGTGAGAGGAGCGGGACACCCTGCTGGTAAGGTAAAGCCAGGGAGCAAGGCCTGACCAGGAGCTAAGACTCCTCCCCTCGCCCCATCTGTCTCAGGGGTTGGGGTGCTGCTCCTCCCCCTGGAGCCAAATACTCTTCTGTCTGGGCAGACAGCTCCCCAGGGCCAAGGTCAGGGCTGATTTGGAGAGGTCCCTGGGGGTCAGCCTTGGAGATCCTATCCCTGCTCTGTCCAGGGCTCTTTCCCTCACACCAGCTCCTCTCTGTTTCATGCCAAACTTACTAAACAGAAGAAAAGGGGAAATCCTAGATCCTACTGTAAAGACTCTCACTGCCTTGCTTTGATGCTGGGGGCCAAATAATGACTCTCTTACAGGTCAGGCATCTTTCCCAGCCCTAAATTCAGCTAATCAGTAGAAGCCCTTCACACCACCATCTCCCCACCCCTCGGCTCCAACACACCATTGATCAGGTTCTACTGCTTCTGAAATATGTCCCATGATAACATTCTTTCTACACAAATAGCTTATTATTGCAGTTTATAGTTTTGGAATAATTGAACAATCACCTACTCTTAGTCTCTTCATTTTGCAGATGAGACCAAGAGAAAGTAGACACCTGACTCAACGTCAAACAGTTATTGGAAAAACTTTAGTGAGCACCCAGCCTGTGTCCACTCTAAGAAATGGCCCCCACCATGGGAGGTAGCAATACTTTAAACCAAAGCAATGGATCACGTTCCCTTCATTTTTTCCCCTTTACACTACATAGTGGGATTTTATTTTTAATTACAGAAGGTGGCTACCTGGGTTTTTGAATCATTGTAGTGAGTCAAACAATAAAGCCCTGAATAAAGAATAACCATCTCCTCCTTGCACCCTCCTACTAACAAGGTGGCCAAGGCTAGTACTTGTGTGTATTCTTCCACACTCTTCTCCATGTCCTTTCAACACACACACACACACACACGCTTTCTTTTTGTTTCTTTACTTTTCTTTAAAAAAAAGAGATCATATTATAAAGATTATTCTGTAACTTTTTCTTAATGTTTCATGCACATTTCTCCAGATCAATGCATACAAATCTACCTATTAATAGAATACATTCCCATGCATGGATGTACTATGATTATTCCAGTGTCCCATACTGATGAGCATTCTCAGGCTGTTTCCATTTTTTTTTGTACCAACAATACTGACTATATATATATATGTGTATATATATATATATATATATATATATATATATATATATACATATATATATTCTTTCACTGTATTATATTTGTTTCTATTGGATAGATTCTTTTTTTTTTTAAGATGTTGGGGGTAGGAGTTAATTAATTAATTTATTTATTTTTGCTGTGTTGGGTCTTCGTTTCTGTGTGAGGGCTTTCTCTAGTTGTGCCAAGCAGAGGCCACTCTTCATCGCGGTGCGTGGGCCTCTGACTATCGCGGCCTCTCTTGTTGCGGAGCACAGGCTCCCGAAGCGCAGGCTCAGTAGTTGTGGCTCACGGGCCCAGCCGCTCCGCGGCATGTGGGATCCTCTCAGACTGGGGCTCGAACCCATGTCCCCTGCATCGGCAGGCGGACTCTCAACCACTGCGCCACCAGGGAAGCCCTGGATAGATTCTTAAAAGAAGGATTTCTATTGCTTAACATCATTAGGCATCAAGGAAATACAAATTTTAAAAAGTAGAATTTCTAGGTCAAGGACTATGCCTTCATTAAACGTTACTCCATACCGGCAAATTACTTTTCCCTAAAGCAACTACTACTGCCCTGAGCATTATGTGACCATGTCTGTTTTCCTATATTCTTGCCAGTGCTGAATATTATCAATTTTTTTAAGTTTTGTAAATTTTGTTAATTTGCTAGGTGAAAAAAAAACCCAGTTCAGTCCAAGTCAGTATTTTAATTTAACATCCAATAAGCTTCACACCTCTCCTTAACTTTGTGCGGACCCCCTAAATCTTGGGGACCAGCAGTGGAATAAGGGCTGCATCTTGTTACAGGTAACACAAATTCACAATCATTTATTAAGGGCCTGCTATGTGCCAGGCATCTCACTAAGTGCTTTATGGATATGATCTCATTTAACCTTTGCAATACATCTGTGAAAGTGGGTATTAACACTCATATTTCATAGAAGGGAACACTGAGACTTGAGAGGTTAACTGACCACTAGAAGGTGTCCAAGCTTTGATGGAAATCAAATCCAAAGCCCTTCACCGTTCCACCCTGTAAGTTTGCCATTCCCAACCAGCAACCCTTCCAATTCGGGATGATTCCCAAACTCTTCTAGGTTTACTTCTCGGTATACTCTCTTTCACTCTATGGCAGATGTAGACTTGCCAGTGTGTTTTATCATGTCACAGCATTAATTTGTGTTTTCCCCTTCCTGAGCCCATGCCAGCGAAAGGAGGTTGAAGGGGCAGAGCAATGCCAGCCCTGGATGTGCCCGTCGCCCTCATTTGTCCACAGGACGTACCCATCTTGGAAACATCACTCATTGAGAACTGAGATTCTCTAATTGCTCTTCCACACTGAAGGTCTCAGCTTAGGGTCTGGGACACTGAAGCCCTGCCACCCTGTGAGTGCATGGATGTTTATTTCAAGGTTTTCATGGGGAGCTCTGATGGTCTTAGAGCTTTAGGAACATCCTCCCCTAATCTCATGGACAAGGCTGACACCACCACATTTTATCATCTTATAGCTTTTTTTTTTTTTTTTTTTTGCGGTACACGGGCCTCTCACTGTTGTGGCCTCTCCCGTTGTGGAGCACAGGCTCTGGACGCACAGGCTCAGCGGCCATGGCTCACGGGCCCAGCCGCTCCACGGCACGTGGGATCCTCCCGGACCGGGGCACGGACCTGCGTCCCCTGCATAAGCAGGCGGACTCTCAACCACTGCGCCACCAGGGAAGCCCTTATAGCATTTTTACAGCTGTGTTTTAGTTGCCCCAGACTAGGTGGAGTACCATGATGTGTTTTTCTACCGGCTCCATTGAATCAGGGGATTCTACCTATTTGTGGAGGGCTCCTTATGTCAAAATATCTAATGCACAGAAGGTTGTTAGAAAGAAGCCTATTTCTGCTCTGCTGTCCTGTTCTTATTGCCTGGCTACAACAACCTTAGTCCAAACACAAATAAACAAATAGCTGTGTTTGGTGATCCCTTGCCTCTTTAAAAAACTAATTTAAAAAAAGAAGAAGAAACAAGAAAAGAAAAACATTCACCTATATCACTGGGCTTTATATTTCTCCATGTTTTCTTCCAGATCCTATCCACAAGCTTATTTATGTACATAACTGAATTTGTAGCTTAACGACTGGCACTTTTCTCTTTTCATTCCACATCACCTAACACTTCCTGCTGTCTTAGCACTTACTGTTCTTTAAGCTTCATGCCACTCCAGCAAGCGGACGCAGAGTCCCTCTGTCCCTGGACTGGACACTCAGGCTGTTTCCAGTTTAAGCTATTGTAATTAATGGTGCATCAAACCGTTTTGCGTGCATAGCGGTTAATTTTATTTGCATTAGCTCCTGGGGGAGATACTACTCAGCCAGGAAAATGAGTAATTTTCTCCTGTTTCTCTTCTGTATTCTGCACTGCCCCATCACCCACCCCACTCCCATCCCTCCCCTTGCCCTGATTCGCCCGCAGCTGAGTCCCTCACTTTGACCCACCTGGTCCTTCTCGGGCAAATTCTGTCTCCTTCTGACTTCCCTTAAATAGCTCCCATTTTCTTCCGGCAGCTTCGGGGAAGGCAGCAGGAACCCACTCAGGTGAGAATATCACAACTTCCCCTCCCCTCTCAGGGCCAGCTGCATTTTAAGAGAGGAATTAGTTAACTCGAAGGGCAAAGGCTACAGTTTAATCTGAGATTATGCAACTCGGTGAAAAGAATGTTTTGCTTTAAAAAAAGATAATTTGGTACTATATGTTAAGAAACCCAGTAAAACCCCTTTTTTAAGAAGTTTTCTCTCCGAATGGCTTTGCTGCTGGGCTAATTTTAGGCAGAAGGGCTTTAATTATGTGAGTCCACCCACTCGGGCTACGTGACCTCACAGTAAACTGGCGCGAACACGGAGCTTCCGGACCGAGGGGGAGCGCGCGCCCTCTTGGTCACCGCGGGGAAACCACCTGGCCCGGGTACCGGGGACCTGGCGCCGCCGGGCAGGATAGGTCGTCTCCCCGGCCTCTGGCGCCCCCTGACGTCTTCGGCAGGAGTTGCAGGCTTTGGAGAGGCCTGGGAACCCGCAGGGTCCCCGGCTGCCTCTCTTCACTCCGCCCTCTATAAGTATTCAGGTGGTATCTGCATTCTGTTTGGGGACATGGGACGCACCAACTGAGAACCCGAGATCCACAAGAGTCCCCGCGGGTCTCACACCACCCCCGCAGCGGGTGGAAGGGCAGTCTGAACTAGATCTGTCTGATTCAAGGTCCTAGCTGTTCTTGACGGGGGGGACTGAGGAGGGGAGCTTCAGGGAGGGGTCTGAGCTGAGCAAGGGCTGGGGGTGCCTAGGATGAGGTGAGCCGGGAAGGCAGTTTGGGGGCCGAGGTTAAGGGCCCTGGGAAAGGACCCTGATACATTCCTCCATAAGGTGGGTCTCTTAGGAGATGGTTGATTCCTTGTTTGCCATTATCTCTCCTGCCGCCTCGGAGTGGATTAAGGGTTTGCTTTCAATAATTTTCCCTCAGCAAATAGTGGTATAAGAAAGCTAGTCTCGGGACTTCCCTGGTGGTCCAGTGGCTAAAACTCCGTGCTCCCGTTGCAGAGGGCCGGGGTTTGATCCCTGGTCGGGGAACTAGATCCCACAGGCCACAACCAAGTTTGCATGCCGGCAACTAGCCTGCCGCAACTGAGACCCCGAGCAGCCAAATAAATAAATAAATATTAAAAACAAAACAAAACAATAAAAACCACTGCCTACTGGCAAATGGCAGCTATTGGCATAAAAAAAAGAAAGCTAGTCTTCGGATATGTTCAGCATGGTTTTCTGTGTTTCTCTAGGTGCTCATTTGCCCCAGTCCCTTCTCTCTCCTTTTTGGCTTGTATTACAAAGGAACCCGGTTGTGGAAAGGCTTGGCTACCAGTCATGCACATTTAGCATGACTCTGAGTCAATGTGAGACTTCGAAAGTGGTATTATATTTGTGGCCGGCTCTCTTTTTGTGGAATAAAGCCTTAGCTTCCTGGTAAAGGCATACCTGGAAACAAAGGTGACAGTTTTGATTGGTGGGGAGGGATATTCCTGTCCCTCTGGAGAGCTCAAGAGATAAAGCTTGGCTTAGCAACCCTGACCTGGTTTGGGTCTCCTCGGAAGTGATGCTCACTTTCTCTGTCCCCCAGGTGCCTGCTTGCTGGGTCAGCAGGGAGGACGGGAGGGCAACTTGTGAGAGTGGCCCGTGGATAGCAGCCGCTCCCTTCCCAGGCTGCTTCAGTCCTGTGGGTCTGGGCCTGGACACCTGAGTCCTGTCCTTGAACCTGGGGCCTTAGGTTTAGGGACTGTCCGATTGGGGGTGGCAGTAGGAAATGCCTCTGTTGCCCACGCTCACCCCATGCCTGGCTGGCCCTCACTAAGATAGCAGGAGACGTGGGGCACACCCAGCCACCACCGCCAGTGTCAGAGAGGAAATATCATGGGCTGTGGCGCTAGAGGGGAGAGATGTGTCCTGGGTAGCTTCTCCTGGCAACTCTGGGCCAAACAGAGATTGGAATTCACCCTCCGTGCCCAGTGACCATGCACCTGTGCAGTCTAGATTGTAGAAAGGGCAGCGCTATTTACTGGGGCAAACAAGCCATCCAAGGGGGCACATAAAGAAAGAAGCAGAGGGGACAAGCCTGCCACTGGGGAATTCCAGTAATAGTCCTCTCTACCGGGTGTCCTCCTCTTCCCACCCTCAAGGACACGACCTGAAGTCCCAGGCATACTCGATGCTTCTTGCCTCAGGGCCTTTGCACAGGCTGCTCCCTTTGCCTGGAGTGCCCTTCCCTCTCTTTCTCTGACTGCCCCCCTCCCCCAATCATGTCTACTATTGGCTTTGTGATTGGGTCAGTGTCCCTTGTCATGCCTGTCCTGTCTCAGCATCCTTGCCTCCTGCCTGGTCCTTGCTTGATTACTTGTCTGTTGCCCCCACTGGACTCCTTGAACATGAAAACTCACTCACTAGGTCATCCCCCTGCCCAGCAATGACAGGCATACAGTAGGTGCCCAATAGGTTTTGTAGAACAAACCACTCTACACAGCGGTATGTTAACTAACAGTGCTGAGTGAAAGACCCTGGCTTAAGGTCTTCAGGAATTCTGGGAGATCAGGTTAGGCTTGTTAGTTGAGGGTGGTCAGTTGGTTTTGGTAACCTCCTTTCTTTCTTTTTGTCAATAAATTTTATTTTATTTGTTTATTATTTTTGGCTGCGTTGGGTCTTCGTTGCTGTACATAGGCTTTCTCTAGTTGTGGTGAGCGGGGGCTACTCTTCGTTGCGGTGCGCAGGCTTCTCATTGAGGTGTCTTCTCTTGTTGTGGAACACGGGCTCTAGGCATGTGGGCTTCAGTAGTTGTGGCTCACAGGCTCTAGAGCGCAGGCTCAGCAGTTGTGGCGCACGGGCTTAGTTGCTCCATGGCATGTGGGATCTTCCCGGACCAGGGCTTGAACCTGTGTTCCCTGCGTTGGCAGGCGGATTCTTAACCACTGCGCCACCAGGGAAGTCCCGTAACCTCCCTTCTGTGGGCTTTCCTTTTCTTGTGTCTGCTCCTTCTGGCCCCTCCATCCCCTCGGCCCTCGTTCTCCGCCCCACACATAACCCTGCTGCCACCAGGGGTCTCTCCTATCACCCAGTCACTTGTGGCAATTGCATTTTACCAGCAAAGCACGGGAGGACGGTAATGCTTAACTGAAGGGAACATTCCTAAGAAGTTAGCATTGAAGGGCTTCAGAGAGAGGGGCTTTCATCGAAACCAAGGGTAGGCAAACTACAGCCAAATCCAGGCTTCAGACTGTTTTATATGGCCTGTGAGCTAAGAATGGTCTCCACATTTCTCTGCCTGTGAACAAACAAGGCAGTATGTACGTTTGTGTGTGTGTTTGGGGTGGGGGGTGGCTATCACCAAGCGCCAACTAATTCATGGCTTCTCTTGGGCCCCTCCCCTACACAGTGCCGCCCTCCAAGCCAGACTGCAGCATCGAGGGAGAGACTGTGATTGGGAACAACATCCAGCTGACCTGCCAATCAAAAGAGGGCTCCCCAGTCCCCCAGTACAGCTGGAAAAGTTATGACGTCCTGCACCAGGAGCGTCAAGTCGCACCAGGTAACGGGGTCAGCAAGGAAGGCCAGCCCCCACCCCCACCCCGAAGGGTGCCCCTTTCCCTCCACCCTGCATTTGGCACTGCAATATCTTGGACCATCTCTCTAAGCAGCATTTTCTCTTTTTTTTTTTTTTTTTTTTTTTTGCGGTACGTGGGCCTCTCACTGTTGTGGCCTCTCCCGTTGCGGAGCACAGGCTCCGGACGCGCAGGCTCAGCGGCCATGGCTCACGGGCCCAGCCGCTCCGCGGCATGTGGGATCCTCCCGGACCGGGACACGAACCTGCGTCCCCTGCATCGGCAGGCGGACTCTCAACCACCAAGCCACCAGGGAAGCCCAGCATTTTCTCTTAATAGCACCTACCTCATAGGTTGTTTTGAGAAATAATAATGTAGTAAATGTTAACTTGTTTTCTTTATTCCCCATAACTGAAATCTCTTGAGTAAGCAAGTATCAGTAACCAGTCGATGCAAAAGCACCAGGTGGGATTTTAGTGTTGATTATGATTATGTCCTAAAGTATACATTTAAGGCCTCAAGTCTAATTCTATGGCTCCACTTAAGGGTGGGGAATTTCCTATTCCCATCCCCTACCCAGGCAGGTCCATCTCAGACTCCCCTGGGGATCCCCATCCCCCAAACTCACCCCCATTTTATGGTCGCACCCAACTACAGGACCACATTCTCAGGGAAGGAAATGGTAGGTTCTGCTATGGTTGTCAGGGGACCGGTTTTGTACAGGGCAGCTTGGTATTTGACCTTTTGGTCAGGAAACAAACTGAAAAAAAAAAAAAAAAAAAGAAAGGGGGAAAAAAAAAGAGCTGTATAAACATCCCACTGTCATTACCTTGGAGCCAAGTGATGTGGGAAAACCCCGGTGGAATCCCTGGGCCCCTGTGCACACTGGCTGCCTGGCCAGCTGCACTCACCACTCCTGAAGATCAAGAAAGACAAGGTCTGGAAGGTCCTGTTGGATTAACTTCTGGGAGGACTTTCTGTCCAGTGTGGGTGGAAAGGAAGTGGGAGGTGGAGCAGTGGATGTAGACAACGGTTCTGAGGAGATGGGACAGGACAGTGAGCCTTGCCGGGTGAATGCACAGACAGGGGCTCCGGTCAAACCAGGCTGAACTTCACCACTCTACTGTTCATTTGTTTGGGGGCAAAACAAGAACTTCTTAAAATTAAAAAAGGAATTAGTAGAACCCACTCTATTCAATGTAAAGTAGAAGATGTATTGTGGATTTCAACAAGCTTCTGGTTTTGTTTGCGTATTTCTGGTTGGCAAGTTTTATTGAATGTGTCAAAACCATGTGGCAGCTCTCCTCTGGCCTGTGAACAGCCCAGGGACTCCAGCAATGGTCGCAGAAGGTCAGCCATGGACACTGGTTGGTCTGACCTTCCAGCAAAGTGTGTACAGGTGGGCCCAAAGCTGAGGGTTACAAGGTGGCAAATGCTGCAATAGTTTGTATCCAGTGGTGCTGGAACCCAGAGTAGGCATAAAGGGGTCAAAGAAGGTTTCTTCAAGGTGGGGGCACTTGAGCTGGCAGGAGATCATGTTGGTTAGGAGCACGGCGTGGGCTTGAATCCTGGCTCTGCCACTTGTTAGCTGTGTGACCTTGGCAAGTTACTTAGCCTCTCTGTGCCTTCATTTGTACATCTATAAAAAGGGCACGAAACTAGTATTTACTTCATAGGGATGTTGTGAAGATTAAATAAAAGTACGTATAAAGTACTGAGACCAGGGCCTGGTAGAATTATTAGCTGTTATCTGGCCTGGGTCCTCAAGGATGAGTAGGCCAAGCTTGGAGAACAGCACAGGAACCACACATGTGGGAAGGATGGGAGGTAACGCCGTAAGAAAAGCGGCAATGAGAGATCGTGCAGGGCCTGTGCATCAGGCTAGGGAGGCTGGCCTCTGCCCTGTAGGAAACGGGCACCCCACTCACAGCTCTCCTGCCTCCATCAGGAAAGACTCCTCTGCCTGTTAGAAACCAAAGCTTAGGTTTTCAGTGATCCAAAAGAGGAGAAACCTGAGGGCATGAAAAGTAGTTTAAAGGGAGATTCACTTAGTTACTTTGGAAAAGATTTATCTTGCCTCTAGATAAGATTTACTCAGAGTCAGAATTGGGACCTGGGAGTGACCCAGAAAAGCATGGTTTATGGTAATAACAACACAAGCTTGCATCTGGATGGTGCTGTGCGGTGGGAGTGGTTCTCAAAGCCTTTGGCTCCGCCCTGCCCCACGGGGCCCTGGAGGCAAGCCAGCAGTAAAAAGAACAGGGAATCTGGAATCCTCAAACAAGGTTTTGAGTCCCGAATTCTCCACTTTGTAGCTTAAGTCACTCACAACCTCTCTGACCCTTCATATCTTCATGTGAAAACCTGGGACTATCATTATACTTACTGCCTTCCCGAAAGGCTACGAAAAGAGTAAGAGGAGATCACATATGTGATGGCTCTGAGCTGTCCCAGTCAGCTGAGATTCATGTACTGAAGGAGTAGTAATCTGGATATCAAGGAAGGAGGGAGGGGGGCGGGAGCACTTTAGGGGAGGATGTTCTGAAGGGTGGGCATGGGCCCTGCTCCCAGCAGCCAGGGAAGATCTTGAAGGCAGCCGAGCTTGTTGACAAAACATGGGATCAGAGGGTGGGGTGGGGGGGCAGGAAAGTTAAATCTTGTCAATTTGACATCAGTGTCTCTGGCAGACCAGGGCTTCTCTGGAGGTAAACCTCTCCCCAGCTGGAGCAGAAGGAAATGTGGGAGCCCTATTGTCCTATGCATTTCCCTTCTTGACCACAAGGTGTCGCCACTGCAGCGGAAATATTCATTGTAGCCAGATTTCAGGAACTATTGGGTCCTTTCCAAAAAGAAAAGGAGCTTGAGAGCCCCAGATCAGAATCAAAGCAGGTCTTGTGGCAATGTGTGTGCACTGGTTAATCCAAAAGTAGCTTCTAATGTCCATTGTTTGTTTTGAGAAACTGGGGCAGCATAGTGCTGACTCTGGCCTAGGATGCCACATGTTCCCACACCCTAAGCAAGGCCAGGAGCTCCAAGCTGGGCTCTGATAATTGGGAAGGTCCTGGAGGAGTCTGAGGTCTTCTGCCTTCTATCTGTCTGCAGTGTGCTGTGTACATTTAACACATAGACTGAGTTTCACGTGCTAAAATAGTGGGACTCTGATAAGAGCTATACACCCCTGAAACATTGCCCAGGGTCATAGAGCATTTCCCAGAATGCTCTTGTGTTCCTTCAAGATGCCTCTTAAAAATATAAAAATCCAATTGGTTTACAAAATGAGACCATTAATATCGAAACCCCCTGTTGGAGATGCCCAGTGCTCATTAGCACATCAGAAGCTCTAACTCAATGATTTCTAAACTTGCTTTTGTCGTAGACCCCTTTCTCAGTAACATATGTTAACATCACATGTAAGCAGTATTCCAGAAAATGCACCAAGGTATGGAATTCTAGGATAGAAGGGGTAGCATTTTATAGAAAATGAGAATCCAGAGAATAGCATGCTAGGTTTCAAGGGAAGAATCTGAAGAAAGTGTATGTGAAGAAGATTGGAAGAAAATAACTTTAAATCAAAGTGCTGTTATTTACAGCTGGTGATATTACAGATGATTTTTATTTTATTCTCTGCTCTTCATAGAGGCTTTCCCTGACCCTTCAAGTGAGATTAAGATAAAATTGCACTTCCATTTTGAACTCTATAAAGCACCCTGTAATCACCATTGTTTCATGTCTGTCTTCTCTTATATACTGGAAACGCCAAGAGGACAGGGACACTCATCATCTTGTTTTGAGCTGATGTGATGAGCATATAAACATTGGACTGAATTGAAGTAATAGTTTTATGTCATAAATTCTTGTATAACATGTATATATTTTTGTAATGAGTGTAATGTAATACATGAATAAATTCTTGTAATGAGCATCCAGTACTTTTATAATTTTTTCTTTCCTTTTAAAAAATTTTTATTTTATATTATAGTTGATTTACAATGTTGTGTTAGTTTCAGGTGTACAGCAAAGTGATTAAGTTTTACATATACATATATCTATTCTTTTTCAGATTCTTTTCCCATTTAGGTTATTATAGAATATTGAGTAGAGTTCCCTGTGCTATACAGTAGGTCCTTGCTGATTATCTATTTTATGTATAGTAGTGTGTATATGTTAATCCCAAACTCCTAATTTATCCCTCCACCCCCACCCCCGCCACCTTTCCCCTTTGGTAACCATAAGTTTTTCTAAGTCTGTGAGTCTGTTTCTGTTTTGTAAATAAGTTCATTTGTATCATTTTTTTAGATGCCACTTATAAGTGATATCACATACTATTTGTCTTTGTCTGACTTACTTCACCTAGTATGATAATCTCTAGGTTCATCCATGTTACTACGAATGGCATTATTTCATTCTTTTTTATGGCTGAGTAATATTCCATTGTATATATGTAATACATCTTCTTTATCCATTAATCTGTTGATGGACATTTAGGTTGCTTCCATGTCTTGGCTGTTGTAAATAGTGCTGCAATGGACACTGGGGTGCATGTAACTTTTCAAAGTATGGTTTTCTTCATATATATGCCCAGGAGTGGTATTGCTGGATCATATGGTAGCTCTATTTTCAGTTTTTTAAGGAACCTCCATACTGTTCTCCCTAGTAGCTGTACCAATTTACATTCCCACAAACAGTGTAGGAGGGTTCCCTTTTCTCCACACCCTCTCCAGCATTTATTGTTTGTAGACTTTTTGATGCCAGCCATTCTGACTGGAGTGAGGTGATACCTCATTGTAGCTATGATTTGCATTTCTTTGATAATTAGTGACATGAAGCATCTTTTCATGTGCTTTTTGGCCATCTGTATGTCTTCTTTGGAGAAATGTCTATTTAGATCTTCTGCCAATTTTTTTGATTGGGTTGTTTGTTTTTTACATAGAGCTGCATGAGCTATTTGTATATTTTGGAGATTAATCCCACATTGGTTGCTTCTTTTGCAAATATTTTCTCCCACCCTGTGGGTTGTCTCTTCATTTTGTTTATGGTTCCCTTTGCCGTGCAAAATCTTTTAAGTTTAATTAGGTCCCATTTGTTTATTTTTGGTTTTATTTTCATTACTCTAGGAGGTGGATCCAAAAAGATATCTCTGTGATTTATGTCAAACACAGTTCTGCCTACATTTTCCTCTAAGAGTTTTATAGTGTCCGGTCTTACATGGAGGTCTTTGATCCATTCTGAGTTTATTTTTGTGTATGGTGTTAGAGAATGTTATGATTTCATTCTTTTACATGTGGCTGTCCAGTTTTCCCAGAACCACTTATTGAAGAGATTGTCTTTTCTCCATTGTATATTTTTGCCTCTGTCATAAATTAATTGACCATAGATGAGTGGGTTTATTTCTGGGCTTTGTGTCCTGTTCCATCGATCTAAAAGTCTGTCTTTGTGCCAGTACCATACTGTCTTGATTACTGTAGCTTTATAGTATAGTCTGAAGTCAGGGAGCCTGATTCCTCCAGCTCCATTTTTCGTTCTCAAGATTGCTTTGGCTATTCGGGGTCTTTTGTATTTCCATACAAATTGTGAAAGTTTTTGTTCTAGTTCTGTGAAAAATGCCAGTGGTAGTTTGATAGGGATTGCATTGAATCTGTAGATCACTTTGGGTAGTAGAGTTATTTTCACAACGTTGATTCTTCCAATCCAGGAACATGGTATATCTCTCCATCTATTTGTATCATCTTTAATTTCTTTCATCAGTGTCATAATTTTCTGCATACAGGTCTTTTGTCTCCTTACGTAGGTTTATTCCTAGATATTTTATTCTTTTTGTTGCAGTGGTAAATGGGAGTGTTTTCTTAATTTCATTTTCAGATCTTTCATCATTAGTGTATAGGAATGCCAGAGATTTCTGTGCATTAATTTTGTATCCTGCTACTTTACCAAATTCATTGATTAGCTCTAGTAGTTTTCTGGTAGCATCTTTGGGATTCTCTATGTATAGTATCATGTCATCTGCAAACAGTGACAGCTTTACTTCTTCTTTTCCAATTTGGATTCCTTTTCTTCTCTGGTTACTGTGGCTTCCAAAACTATGTTAAATAAAAGTGGCAAAAGCAGACATCCTTGTCTTGTTCTTGATTTTAGAGGAAATGATTTCAGCTTTTCACCATTGAGTATGATGTCAGCTGTGGGTTTATTATACATGGTCTTTATTATGTTGAGGTATGTTTCCTCTATGCCCACTTTCTGGAGTTTTTATCGTAAATCGGTGTTGAATTTTGTCAAAAGCTTTTTCTGCGTCTATTGGGATGATCATATAGTTTTTATTTTTCAATTTGTCAATGTGGTGTATCACACTGACTGATTTGTGGATACTGAAAAATCCTTGCATCCCTGGGATAAATCCCACTTGATCACGGTGTATGATCCTTTTAATGTATTATTGGATTTGGTTTGCTAGTATTTTCTTGAGGAGTTTTGCACCTATGATCATCAGTGATATTGGCCTGTAATTTTCTTTTTCTGTGGTATCTTTGACTGGTTTTGGTATCAGGGTGATGGTGGCCTCATAGAATGAGTTTGGGAGTATTCCTTCCTCTGCCATTTTTTTGAAGAGTTTCAGAAGGATAGGTGTTAACTCTTCTCTAAATGTTTGATAGAATTCACCTGTGAAGCCCTCTGGTACTGGAATTTTGTTTGTTCAGAGTGTTTTAATCATAGTTTCAATTTCAGTCTTGTGATTGGTCTGTTCACATTTTCTATTTCTTCCTGGTTCAGTCTCAGGAGGTTGTGCTTTTCTAAGAATTTGCCCATTTCTTCCAGGTTGTCCATTTTATTGGCGTATAGCTGCTTGTAGTAATCTCTCATGGTCCTTTGTATTTCTGCAGTGTCATTTGTTACTTCTCCTTTTTCATTTCTAATTTTATTGATTTGAGCCCTCTCCCTTTTTTTTCTTGATGCGTCTGGCTAAAGGTTTATCCATTTTGTTTATCTTTTCAAAGAACCAGCTTTTAGTTTCACTGTTCTTTTCTATTGTTTTCTTCATCTCTATTTCATTTATTTCTGCTCTGATCTTTATGATTTCTTTCCTTCTACTAAGTTTAGGTTTTTTTCATTCTTCTTTCTCTAGTTGTTTTAGGTGTAAGGTTAGGTGGTTTATCTGAGATTTTTCTTGTTTCCTGAGGTAAGATTGTATTGCTATAAACTTCTCTCTTAGAACTGCTTTTGCTGTGTCCCATAGGTTTTGAATCATCATGTTTTCATTTTCACTTGTCTCTAGGTATTTTTGATTTCCTCAGTGATCCTTTGGCTGTTTAGTAGCATATTGTTTAGCCTCCATGTGTTTTTGTTTTTTACAGTTTCTTTCTTGTAGTTGATTTCTAATCTCGTAATGTTGTGGTCAGAAAAGATACTTGATATGATTTCAATTTTCTTAAACTTACCAAGGCTGTCTTTGTGGCTCAGCATGTGATCTATCCTGGAGAATGTTCCATGTGCACTTGAGAAGAAGGTGTATTCTGTTGCTTTTGGATGGAATACTCTATAAATATCAATTAAGCCTATCTGGTCTAATGTGACATTTGAGGCCTGTGTTTCGTTATTGATTTTCTGTCTGGATGATCTGTCCATTGATGTAAGTATGATGTTAAAGTCCCCTACTATTATTGTGTTACTGTTGATTTCTCCTTTTATGGCTGTTAACATTTGCCTTATGTATTGAGGTGCTCCTATGTTGGGTGGATATATATTTACAATTGTTATGGCTCCTTCTTGGATTGATCCCTTGATCACTATGTAGTGTCCTTCTTTGTCTCTTGTAACAGTCTTTACTTTAAAGTCTATTTTATATAAGTATTGCTGCTCCAGCTCTCTTTTGATTTCCATTTGCATGGAATATCTTTTTCCATCCCCTCACTTTCAGTCTGTATGTGTCTCTAGATCTGAAGTGTGTCTTTTGTAGACAGCATATATACGGGTCTTGTTGTTGTATCCATTCAGCCAGTCTATGTCTTTTGCTTGGAGCATTTAATCCATATATGTTTAAGGTATTTATTGATATGTATGTTCTCATTGTCATTTTGTTAATTGTTTTGGATTTGTTTTTTTGTAGGTCTTTTTTTTCTCCTTAGTCTTTTGTTCACTTCTCTTGATAACTCACTTTAGTGTTCTGTTTGGATTCCTTTTTCTTTTTTGTGTGTGTATCTATTGTAGATTTTCAGTTTGCGGTTATCAGGAGGTTATTTTAGTTTTTAAAGATTTTTTTTTTTTGATGTGGACCATTTCTAAAGCCTTCATTGAATATGCCACAACACTGCATCTATTCTATGCCTTGGCCCTTTGGCTGTGAGGCATGTGGGATCCCAGTTCTCCCACTAGGGACTGAAACCACACCCCCCACATTGGAAGGCAAAGTCCCAACCACCGGACCACCAGGGAAGTCCCTATCATGAGGTTTTGATATAGCAGACTATACATATACAAGATTGTTTTAAGTTGCTGGTCTTTTGATTTCAAATGCATTTCCAATATCCTGCATTTGTACTCTTCTCTTCTCATGATTAGTGGTTTTGGTATCATATTTGTGTATGGATGATTTCCTGCCCATAATGTATGTTTACCTTTACTGGTGAGTTTTTCCATTTGTAATTTTCTTGTTTCTAGTTATGGTTCTAGTTATGGTCTTTTCTTTTCTACCCAGAGAAGTTCCTTTAGCTTTGTTGTAAACCTGGTTTGGTGGTGCTGAATTCTCTTAGCTTTTGCTTGTCTGTAAGGCTTTTGATTTCTCCATCAAATCTGAACAAGAGCCTTGCTGGGTAGAGTATTCTAGTTTGTAGGTTTTCCCTTTTCATCACTTTAAATATATTATGCCACTCCCTTCTGGCCTGCGGAGTTTTGGCTAAAAAATCAGCTGAAAACCTTATGGAGATTCCCTTCTATGTTACCTGTTGCTCTTCCCTTGTTGCTTTTAATATTTTCTCTTTGTCTTTAATTTTTGTCAGTTTGATTAATATGTGTCTTGACATGTTCCTTCTTGGGTTTATCCTGTATGGGACTCTCTGCACTTCCTGGACTTGGTTGACTGTTTCCTTTCCCATTTTAGGGTAGTTTTCAGCTATTATCTCTTCAAATAGTTTTTATGGTCCTTTCTCTCTCTCTTCTCCTTCTGGGACCCCTCTAATGCAAATGTTGGTGTTTCTAATGTTGTCCCAGAGGTCTCTTAAAGTATCCTCATTTCTTTTCATTCTTTTTTCTTTATTCTGTTCCATGGCAGAGATTTCCACCATTCTGTCTTCCAGCTCACTTATCCATTCTCTGCCTCAATTATTCTGTTATTAATTCCTTCTAGTGTATTTTTCATTTCAGTTATTGCATTATTCATGTCTGTTTGTTTGTTCTGTATATCTTCTAGCTCTTTGTTAATCAGTTCTTCTATCTTCTTGGTCTGTGCCTCCATTCTTTTTCTGAGATCTTGGATTGTCTTCACTCTCATTACTCTAAGTTCTTTTTCAGGTAGACCTCCTATTTCTACTTTACTTAGTTGTTCTTCTGGGGTTTTATCTTGTTCCTTCCTCTGAAACATATTCCTTTGCCATTTCCATTCCCTAGGCTGCGTGGTTGTAGTTCCTTTTGCTTCCAGTGTCTGCCCCCTGGTGGGTGAGGATGTTCTAGAGGTTTGTGCAGGCTTCCTGGTGGGAGGGACTGGTTCCTGCCCACTGGTGAGTGGAACTGTGTCTTGTCCCTCTGGTGAGCAAGGCTGTGTCAAGGGGTGTGTTTAGAGGTTGCTGTGGGCTCAGGAAGATTTTAGGAAGCCTGTGTGCTGATGGGTGGGGCTGTGTGCCTGCCCTGTTGGTTGTTTGGCCTGAGGCATCTCAGCGCTGGAGCCTACATGCTGTTGTGTGGGGCTGGGTCTTGGTGACAAAATGGCGACCTCCAGGAGAGCTCATACTAATGAGTACTCCCCAGTACCTCTGCCATCAGTGCTTGTCCCCACAGTGAGCCATTTCCACCCCCCACCTTCCCAGAAGATGCCCCCCCCATCAAGACCAACAGGTATGTCTGGTCCAGGCTTCTATGAAATCACTGCTTTTTCCATGGGTCCCAGTTCACGTGAGACCTGTGCGCACCCTCCAAGAGTGGCATTTCTATTTCCCCCAGTCCTATGGAGTTCCTGCAATCAAACCCCACTGGCCTTCAAAGCCAAGTGCTCTGGGGCCTCCTCCTCCTGATGCCAGACCTCCAGGCTGGGAAGCCTGATGTAGGGCTCAGAACTCACTCCTGTGGGAGAACCTCATCTTGTTGTGCCTTCTTCTTTGTCTCTGGTTGTAGAATATCTTTTTTGGTAGGTTCCAGTCTTTTTTCTTGATGGTTATTCAGCAGTTAGTTGTGATTTTGGTGTTTTTGTGAGAGAAGTTGAGCTCAGTTCCTTCTACTCTGCCATCTTGTCTCCAACCAGAAGCCCAATTTCTTTCATACTATAGATGTGGATATGTGGATAAGCACACCTTTGGGTATGTCTTCTCAGACCAATTCCCATAAAATGTGAGTCAGTACTTGGCAGTTCCACAGGCTCAGCAGTGTAAGATAGGTTTGTTGGTCACCCCATCAAATATGGAATTTTGTTCACAAAGTTTCTTGGTTAGGGAGCCCTTATCTTGAAAATAAATGATGTGTTTCTGTACGATGCTATCCTTTAAAATCACACAGCCTGTTCCTGCAGATGGTGCTGCAGGACACCTGGATCCACGTCCTCCTCTGTGGTGTGCTTTTGGCGACCACAACAGGGCATTTACTCATGAACTGTGTTTCTTCTTCATCTATGATCTGGAAGGTCCTGGAATGCTCTTCTCATCACCCTCTCTGTTCTCTTTTCTATAATTTTTTTTAAAGTAAGTTGTTAACTTCTCCAGGGAGTTCTAGACCTAAAATGGAATTTTTGTTACTGTTTTGTCATCTCTTAATTTTGTGACCTTGGGCAAGTCACTTGACTTTTCTAAGCCTCCAGTTACCACTATGATATTGGAGATAGAAATATTTGTTCCATCTACCATACAAGATTGTTGGAAGAATCAGAGGACATTGTATTTGAGGAAGCACATCCAGACAAGAAAAATCCACACCGAGATACAATCTTGCAACAGAGTGGAATTGGGCAGGGAGAGGATTGGACACCAGGCAAACTGGCAAGAGGTTAAGCTGTAGTGATTTCCAGGGCCAGATCTGTAATGTCACGGCCATATTAAGAAGCCTGGACTTGTTCTTGAAGATGATGGGCTGCCTCTGAAATGTCTGAACAGGGCAGTGGCTGGATCCTATTTTCAGTTTAGAACATCTCCTCTGGATGAAGTGTGACCACCTGTTGATAGTGGGGTAGGCAGGCTCTGCAGCAAATTAGAGGACAAAGGTCTCTAACTCTTCTCCCCAAACAGCAGTTATGACGGAGCATCTTTGAGGACAGGACATAAAAATTTGTCTAAACATAAAGCTCTCCATTTCAAGGTGGAGAAATCCATAGGATCATAGATTTAGCAGGAAAGTTTCTCATGAGGACATCTGGACCATTGCCCTCAATTCAGGAGAATCAGGTGCTTTCCCTCCCACTTCCAGATGAGGCAACTATGGCTCCCAGAAGTTAAAGGGCTTCCTTAGGTGGTGGAAGAGGAAGAGTCTAGACCGACAGCCTGCCTCCTCCCTGCCTCACCACACACACACACACTCACACACACACCCATACAAATACCACATACACTCACACACCCCACTCATGGCAGAGAAATCCAGAGGTCAGAGTTCTTGAAATTCTAAAGCCTTCTTTCACATGAGTCCAAGCTAAGGAATTCTGTTTCTGAAGATTGTAAAAGTGGTTATAATTATATGGTCTAATTAGAAAGCATTTCCACGCAATGTATGATGTATATTATGTTTCCTGAAGACTTACTATACATCAGGCATTTGGTTGTGAGTTTGTATTTGTTAGTACTTCATTTTATGTTCACAGTTCCTGTGTGAGGCAGGCACTATTATTATTTTATTTATAAACAAAGAAACAAGGTTCAGTGAAGCTAAGTTCCTTGCCCAAAGTCACAAAGTTAGTAAGTGGCAGAAGCAGGCTTCAAACCCAGGGTGCCTGCCTGAATTCTAAGCACTTCAGAACTGTGCAGCCTGCCTGGTTTAATCTTCCTGCAGCCCTAGAGGTAGCTATTGTCTCCATATTCCAGATGAGGCGTGGACACGTTCAGTGGCGGTGCTGGTATCTGCCTAGGATTTCCCTAGCCGTTTCGCTCTACTCTGGTGGCCCGTCTCCTTAGCCTGACTCTTCTTCCTTCTCAGTCACAGGACAGATCTTCTCTCTGAAGAACATCTCCACGGAAATGTCGGGCTACTACATCTGCACCTCCAGGAATGATGTAGGGGTGGAGTCCTGCAACATCACTGTGGCTGTCAGACCTCGTAAGAGCAGTCTGGGGAGGAAGGGAGGAGGACGCATGCCAGAGGTGACTGGCTGGTGGTCCAGAGTCAGCTGACAGGGACCAACATGGAGGTGACCTGGGCAGCCTCTTTGGGGTCTCCCATTGGCAGGGTGGCTGAGGTGACGGCCAGATGATCCTGTCCCAGGCTTCCCTCATCTGGAGGCCAGTCCAGTGCCCTAGGTTCTTTGGAAATAGTGCCTAAGACTGGCTTCTGGAGACCTGCTCAGTCCTGCCTGCCCTTAGGGTCGCTCAGGGGGCAAAAGGGGGAAGTGCCTAGACTGGGCTGCCACAGAGGACCCCATCCTTTTGGGGTGGGATACCCTGATGATCTTGGGGGTGAACTAGAGTAGGAGCTGGCATGACTGACACCCGAGGACTTTTTTTGGAGCCTCTTGGCTCCAAATCTGTTGGCTCCAAATCTGTTGGCTCCAAATCTGTTGGCTCCAAATCTGTTGGCCATCTGACCTTGTCGACGCTTCCGTCCTGAAGAGTATCCCCCTTGTCTGGTCCCATTCCCACGAGGCTATGACTTTCATGGAATGCTACCAGAAGCAGGCAGCGCGGCCACCTGGGCTGGGAGGAGGACTGGGGTCGCTCAGAGCCTGAGAGGGACCGCCTCCCGCCTCCCAGACGCCTGCTGCTGTGGTTCCTCATCCCCGGCGTGCTCACCACCCGGAGCCTCGGCTCGTGTTGGGGGCTCGCGTTGGGGACTGGGGTTGGGGCTCAGGACGTGCGGCTCTGTTTCTCGCAGCCTCCATGAATGTGGCCCTGTACGCGGGCATCGCGGGGGGCGTGGCCGCGGCACTCATCATCATCGGCATCATCGTCTACTGCTGCTGCTGCCGGGAGACGGGCAAGGCTGAGGATGCGGAGGTCACGCGGCCGTGAGTGTTGGTGGGGGGCAGCCTGTTGGCAAGGGTCTCAGCACATTGGGAAGAGGCACCCCAGCTCTTCACAGCCTCTTCCACTCATAACACCCCAGGGGGCAGCTGGTAACAGTAAAAAATAACTTTCATCACCCCCATTGTATAGCTGAGAAAAGAGTAAATGATTCATCCAAATCCTAAAGGGGCACTGCAGTCCGGAACTTGACTCCAAGGCCCGTAGTTCTCCAGTCTCTAATCTCAGGGTGGGGTTTCCGGTGGGTGCCCAGGGCAGGGGTAGGGGGGTGCGGAGGCTCCATAACAGGCCGCTCCCTGCTCCCCTCGCAGAGCCAGCCTGTTCCCATAATGCCCTCAGCTCAAGTCCGTGCCATCCTGCTTCCGCTCTGAGCCCAGCCCTTCAGCCCAGTGTCCCTTTGCCGCTGGACGGTTGGGGACGGGGGATCTGATGGCTGTCGCATAGGGAGCGCTAGGCCCAGCTCCCTCAGGCCTGAGTGAGTGAGGGCAAACCCTTCCCCTCTCTCCTCACTGGCTGCAGGAATCGGGCGGGCTACCAGGAGCCACCAGAGCAGCTAACAGAGCTTTCCAGAAGACAGGAAGAGGAGGGCGAGGATGACTACAGGAATGGAGACCAGAGGGACCCCGGCCGAGAGTCCCTTGACCAGGCTGGCCGATGACCAGGGCCTGCTGCAGGAGGGGGTCAGGGGGAGCATTAGGGGGTCATCCCCCTGCCTCCATGCCTCCCCTCTCCTTTCCAAGCCCCACTTTTCTGACCCTTGGTCCCAGTCATTGATGGGATGCTTCTTCCCCCATGTCGGCTGCTGGAGGACTTGGCTTGGCCTGGCCAAGGAGATCTCACTTGTGACTGAGCTTGTCAAGGGCGCTCACCTTCGAAGCTGCCCTCCCACTGCTGTGCCCGGCTCGGGGCCCCACCCTCACCCTGGACTAGGCAGCGGCCTCCATCTCCCCATGGCGCTCCTGTCCTTCTCCGTGGGGGTGACGCCAGCCTCCAGAGGGCTGGAGTTGCCCTCTCCACCTGTGCACCTAGCACCCAGGGGAACGACTCCTGGCAGAGGTTTTGTGCACAATACATTTTTTTTGAATGAATGAAAGAATAAATGCGTATGTAAAGGAGTCCCTTCATTTATGCAACTTTGGTGCTTTGGACCCACGTTGGCCTGGCCTCAAGCTCTCTTTCCAGCCGCATCTCCCACAACTTTCCTGAACATTCCAGATGCTCCCTGCAAGGGCCACCCCAGCTCCCACTGCACACTCCCTCATGGGGCTTTGCTTTCTCTGTTTGGCTGGGAATGCCTACGCAGCTCCCATCTCTGCCTGTCAAATCCTACCCGTCCCTCCAGGCCCATCTCAGATTCCAGCAAATTCTATAACCCCATCCTAATCTCCCACACAGATGGGGACAATCTTGTTACTTTGTCCCACGCCCATCACGGACCACTTGGCACAGTTGTCTGAGCATGTCTCTCCCCCCGTGTTACAGTGTGAGCTCCAGGGGGCAGGACATGGGCCTCACTCCCTCTGCTTTCCCCGGAGTGCTCGCAGCCGGCAGCCCTCCTAGCGGGTGCTCAATCCCGCTTAATTGGGGAAACCGCTTTGGTAGGTTGGGCCTTCCGCTCTCTGGTCTCTCTGATGGGATTGTGGACACATAGATGACTCCCACCCAAACCCACTTGCTTGTTTCATGATTTAAGTGGGAGATAATTTAAATGAACACACACCCATGTGAGCACACACACCCATGTGAGCACACACACACGAGCTAGTTTGCAGCTGGTCCTGCCTTCTCAGATCATAGTGATTCCTCTCAAGACCAGAGTAACTGACGTGTCCACCTCTGTTTCCTGATACCAAACCCATGCCCTGACCTCATCTGTTCCTGACTTGCCTGGGCTGCCGGCTCTGCTTTGCTGGCTGGGCTGTCCTGCGGCCCCTTCCACAGCCTCTCCCCTGTTGGTCGATTATTTCTTCTGCTCCTAAGAGCTCAGGCAGTGTCCTGGCTGCTTGGGTCTTGTGACCCAGTGGCCGGTCTCACCCAAATGCAATTTACTAGTAAGTAAACACTGTCATTTTTTCCTGGATGATTAGAAAAACAATTCTGTAAATCTGTTGTCCATCTGTGATTTTTTAAAATAGATTTTTTATATATTTTGTTAAATTCTTTGCTTCATAAAAAATGCCGTCAGTAGTAATAAAATGGTCAGTGGAGATTCTTATTTCTTTTTTAAGGTGGGTTTTATTTATTTATTTTAACATCTTCATTGGAGCATAATTGCTTTACAATGGTGTGTTAGTTTCTGCCTTATAACAAAGTGAATCAGTTATACATATACATATGTCCCCATATCTCTTCCCTCTTGCATCTCCCTCCCTCCCACCCTCCCTATCCCACCCCTCTAGGTGGTCACAAAGCACCGAGCTGATCTCCCTGTGCTATGCGGCTGCTTCCCACTAGCTATCTATTTTACGTTTGGTAGTGTATATAAGTACATGTCACTCTCTCACTTTGTCACAGCTTACCCTTCCCCCTCCCCATGTCCTCAAGTCCATTAAGGTGGGTTTTATTCATACCAAGGTAGAGCTTATGTCTCGTGGGCTTATGTCGACCAACCGTGGGCCTCTTGGGCTTCCTAGGAGAGGTGAGGTGAGGTGACGGAGTCGAGCGAGAGGAATAGAGGGTCAGATCCTGTGGGTCTCATCGGCTGTGGCCACTAGTAGGGTCAGGCAGTGTCGCTAGTGGTTGCCGGGGGCGGGACAGAGCCTGTCTGTGTGTGGAAGAACATTCTGAGTGCCTGGGAATCAGTGCATATGCTTCAAGGAAGATGCTGGGGAGGCCCCTGCCAGTTATACTCCAAATAACACCCCTCCTGAGAGAGGGGAGGAAGCAGCGCCACCTCCATCCCGCTCCAGCTGTCAGAGACCTGGTGACTCCTCCCCAAGCAGCTTGCCCCACAGTCGGCGCTCAACTCTGCCACCCTCTCCTGCCATATGTTCAAGGTCCTCTCCTCCATGTTCTTCCCGTGATGCCCTGTGCTCCCCCCATCCCAGCACCTGTCCCACGGTACTGCCATAACCACAGTCTGTGTCTGCCTAAGCCTGTGAGATTCATGAGAACAGGAACTGAATCTTACTCATGGCCTGGCACATGTTGACGCAAAACTTGATACCTGTTTGTTGAGTGAATAAAGTTTTGTGTCACTGTATCCTGCCCAAGGCCATCTCCTAGTCCTCTAGATACTTTGGGTGCCTTCCAGCCCTCCTGGTGCAAGGTTCTACACACATATTCTTGAGGTAGCTGTGGAAGGGAGGCACCCACCTCCCCCCATCCTGGCTTGGCTCACCTCTCTGCCTCTGGAAGGGCTCTGAAGGTTCACCCACCTTAGCTCCAGGCTTAGGCAAGAAAACGAGGGAAATCGGGACCAACTGCATTCATTCAGCTACAAATATTTTGTGAGCACCTACTATGTGCCAAGCACAGTGCTAGCTGCTGGGGATATAAAGGTCACTATGACGTCACTACTCAGGAGGAGCTACATTCCAATGGAGGTGACAGACGGGAACATGATCATGTGAAATGGAGAACATGCCACAAGAAAGCAGTGGTGGGAGGCTGGAGTAACTCAGCCAGAGGGGTTCATGAAAGCTTCAAAGAGGAGGTGATGTGTGGGCTGCATCTTGAAGGAAAACGGGGAGTCTCACAAGTGGAATGGGGGTGGCGCTGACCCTTCTGTCCTCCATTTCAGGTCTCTCTTACTTGCGTCCAAATCACATTATCAGTTGGTGACACTACACTCTCCTGCTGAATTTATTTCAATCCAGAAGCTCAGTGAGAATCAGATTATTGTCGGTTCTCTTACAGTCAACATTAGCCCAACAGTACAGCCTCCTTCCCAATTCAGGGTTTCCAGCTGACAGTTCAGAGTCTTAATGGTGTTTGAGAAGAGAGTCCAAGACTACCATTGGCTGAGGGAAGATTGTTTGCTAGACACTTGTTAAGCACTTGAGACAGTTTTTCATGCAATCCTCACTTGTACTTTCAAATATTAAGGCATATGGCAAGGTCAGGCATGCATATCATTACCAAAAGAAGGACTCTAGCTGCCCAGAGAGCTCCCTGCCAGGCAATATGTACCTTGGTAAATTAGCTGCAGTTCAGGGTCTTGTTCTTAAGTTGCTTTTGTGCACTCTGACAGGGCATTGGCTTTCAAAGGCAGAGTCACATTAACCAACCTCACAGAGCCTGATGTACAATACTAATAGCAAGCACTTAGATAGCAGGTGCTCTGAGCCAGCCACTGTTTCAAGCACTTTCCATATAACATCTCATAATCCTCACCACAACTCTATGAGATAAATCCTATTATTGTGCCCATATTACAAATGAGGAAGCTGAGGTACAGTGAATTTTAGCATTTGGGATAAACACAGAGTGTCAATTTGCTATTTACCGTTGTCAAGTAGAATGGACTTCTGTCCACCTGACCTAGGCATTCTCACCCTATGGGCACCATGTCCTCAGTTGCTTACTGGGCATGGAATCATAACAAGGGAAGTTGGTTGTCTTCAAGGATCCCTCCCCCTCTGTAACAGTGTGTACACCCAATCGTGTCATCTGTGGGGACTCTGAAACCTTCTCTGGCCTTGACCCTATTCCTGGAGGTTCTGGTTTAGGGTCCTGGGCATCTGCAGAGGTGATGCCTGGTCCCTACTGGAAAGTGCAGCTCCCAGGAAAGGCCTCTTCATGGACACTTGGCTATTGGCTATTGAGTTTTCTCACTAAGATTACCTCTCCTGTGGCCAGTTTCCGATAAAGCTTGTCTACTGTCTCTATTTTATGGATGAGGAAACTGAGACTCAGGGAGATAATGTCATCCGAGTTAACATAGCAAGTCAGTATCAGAGTAAGGATTAGATTCAGTTCTGTCTGATTCTGAAGACCACACCCTTCCCATTGACTGTATTTCCTCTTAACCCCATGTGTATGTACAGGATGACCGAATGGGGAAAAAGGGGGAGTGGAGACAGAGTTAGGGGGTTTTGTTAGTTTGTTTTAAATTTGGCAGTTACCTACTATAATACAGGTATTTCAGATATAACGTTATATGTGCATTTCTAAAAAACCTTGCATTCTGCCAAATCACAAGCTAAAAATAATAGGGCTTAAAAGAAAATTAGTATTAGAAGCACACCAATAAAGCTTTGTAACCTGATCACTTTTATTTTGTTTATTTTTTAAAATTAATTATTTATTTAATTAGTTTGTTTATTTGGCTGTGCTGGGTCTTAGTTGAGGCATGAGGGATCCTCGTTGAGGCATGAGGGATCTTCGTTGCTGCATGCGGGATCTTTAGTAGCGGCTTGCGGGATCTTTAGATGCAGCATGCAAATTCTTAATTGTGGCATGTGGGATTTAGTTCCCTGACCAGGGATCAAACCTGGGTGCCCTGCATTGGCAGCGCAGAATCTTAGCAACTGGACCACCCGGGAAGTCCCCTGATCACTTTAAAACATTAACAATCTTAGTGAAAATACAAGTGGTGTTAAGTCCATGCTGTTAGTACCAAGTTTCATAGTTATCAACCTCAAACCCTCAAGCAACGTGGGTATTCATTTCTGTAGAGACCTACTCATCAAAATTTAAAAATGATCCAGGCAGCCTCACTGTAGTGTTGCTGGTGGGGGGGGGTCTCTCTTTTAAAAATTTGATTTTTATCACATGTGTTGGTTTTAGGCTATGTGCATATCTTTGTACCTGAGTTTTCTTGTTAGTACAGTTGAACCTTGAACAACATGGGTTTGAATTGCACAGGTCCACTTGTATGCAGTTGTTTTTCAATAAGTGTATTGGAAAAATTTTTGGAGATCTGCAACAATTTGAAAAACTCGCAGACAAACCGCATAGCCTAGAAATATCAAAAAAATTAAGAAAAAGATAGGTATATCATGAATGCATAAAATATATGTAGGTACTACAATCTATTTTATCATTCACTATCATAAAATATACACAAATATATTATAAAAAAGATAAAATTTATCAAAACTTATGCTCACAAACACAAACCATACCCAGTAGAGGGAAATTTAAACAAGTGTAAAGATACAGTATTAAATCATAATGACATAAAATTAACTATGGTACATACTGTACTAACATATATAATCTCATAGCCACCTCCTGTTGCTATTGTGATGAGCGAGTGTCCACCATGCTGTGTGATGCTGATCAGCTAATCATGATGTGAGCAGTTTATCTCTCCAGGAAATTGCATGTCACAGTAACAAGTGATCTCAAGGTTCTTGTGTATTTTCCATCGTGTTTAGTGCAATACCATAGACCTTGAATAACACTACGGGACCCATACAAAGTGTCACTAGTGATGCTGGAAGTGCTCCCAAGAAGCAGAGAAAAGTCATGACATTACAAGAAAATGTTAAATGGCTTGATAGGTACCATAGATTGAGGTCTGCAGCTGCGGTTGCCCACCATTTCAAGATAATAAATCCATCATAAGGACCATTGTAAAAAAAGAAAAGGAAATTCAGGAAGTCATTGCTGCAGCTATGCCAGCAGGCTCGAAAACCTTGCACTTTTTGCAAAACACCTTTTAATCTAGTATTGAAAGTGCAGCTTTTATGTGTGTGCAGGATTGCTATCAGAAAGGCAATACCTGTAGACTCTAATGTGATTCGACAAAAAGTGAAATCATTATATGATAACTTAAAGCAAAAGGAAAGCGAAGGATATAAACCTGGAGAATTTAATACCAGTAAAGGATGCTTTATAATTTTAGAAAGAGGCGTGGCTTAAAAAATATCAAGATAAGAGGAGAAGCAGCTTCTGCTGACCAAGAGGCAGCAGACGAGTTCCCAGATGCCATTAAGAAAATCACTGAGGAGAAAAGAAATCTGCCTGAACAGGTTTTTAATGCAGATGGAAGTGCCCTGTTCTGGAAAAAAAAATTCCACAAAGGACATTTATTAGAAGGAAGAAAAGCTAGCTCCAGGATTTAAAGCAGAAAGGGATAGGCTAACTCTACTATTTTGTGCAAATGTAGTGTGATTTATGATCAGGACTGCCCTTATCTATAAAGCTGCTAACCCCCCAGCCTTGACAGGAAAATATAAACACCAGATGCCAGTCTCTTGGCTGTACAAGAAGAAGACCTGGACAATAAAAACCCTTTTTCTGGATTGGTTCCTTCGATGCTTTGTCCCTGAAATCACGAAGTACCTTGCCAGTAAGGGACTGCCTTTTAAAGTTCTTTGGATATTGGACAATGCCCCTGGTCACCCAGAACCTCATGATTTCAACACAAGGCATCGAAGTGCTCTATGGAAATGATTGCCAATGCTATGGAAGAGAACCCCAGTAGGGAGAACATCATGAAAGTCTGGGAGGTTTACACCATTCAAGATGCCATTTTTGTTATAGAAAAAGCCATGAAAGCCATGGAGCCTGAAACAATAAATCCCTGCTGGAGAAGACTGTGTCCAGATATTGTGCGTGACTTCACAGGATTTACAACAGATCCTATCAGGGATGTCATGAAAAAACTGTGGATATGGGAAAAAAAAAAAGTTGGGGAGTGAAGGTTTTCAAGATTAAGATCTTGGAGAAATTCAAAAGCTAACAGACTTCACACCAAAGGAATTAAAAGGATTGGCATACCATATAGAAACATTTTTAGAGAAATGAAAAAGCAAAAAAGTCAGACAGAAATTACAGTGTATTTCCGTAAAGTTACACCAAATGTGCCTGTCACTCCAGCCTCCGCTTCTCCCTCCTCCACCTCTTCTGCCTCTGCCCCCGCAGCCCACTCAATGTGAAGACGATGAGAAGACCTTTACGATGATCCACTTCCCCTTAATGAATAGGAAATAATCATCATGCCCTACTGTTAATAGATTTATCTGTTGTGTTTGTGTCTTCGTGTGAAAATCTAAAAACTGCACAGCAAGAACTGTATGAGAAGTTTTTGTGTCATCATCATCATCATTGCTTAAGTATTCATCGTGTAGAACATCATGTGTAAGACTTGTACTGAAGTGGATAGCTCATGCTTATATAGGCATAAGGTGAGTGATATTTACAGTAATATAAAATTAATACTGTTTCAGTTTTCTTTGTTTTCAAACAATTACATCATCATGTAGTATGCCTCTCCCTCTCTCATAATTGGAGAAACTGCCTACTGGCCTATCATCACAGGTAAGTATGGGTTTTTAAAAAATGTAACAATGTTTCCAATACTGTACTATGAATTTGACTGTAATATTGGATACCATAAACATTTTTTTTTTTTTTGAGGTATGCGGGCCTCTCACTGTTGTGGCCTCTCCCGTTGTGGAGCACAGGCTCCGGACGCGCAGGCTCAGCGGCCATGGCTCACGGGCCCAGCCGCTCTGCGGCATGTGGGATCTTCCCGGACCGGGGCACGAACCCGTGTCCCCTGTATCAGCAGGCAGACTCTCAACCACTGCGACACCAGGGAAGCCCAATAAACATTTTTTTTTTTTTTTTACTTACCATTTCTCTATTGTGATTTCTTTTTTGTTTTCTCATTAAACTTATATTTTCCTTTTAATCTTTTTTTTAACTTTTTATTTTATATTGGAGTATAGCAGATTAACAATGTTGTGATAATTTCAGGTGCACAGCAAAGTGACTCAGTCATACATATACGTGTACCCATTCTCCCCCAAACTCCCCTCCCATGCAGGCTGCCACATAACACTGAGCAGAGTTCCCTGTGCTATACAGTAGGTCCTTGTTGGTTATCCGTTTTAAATATAGCAGTGTGTACATGTCATTTTAATGATTCATTCACTAGTGTATAGGTTAGGCTACCATGAAGCACTTGTAAACATTACACTAGCTACAGTAAAGCAATCATATTGCTGCTTCTTCGTTATCAAAGCATGATTCATTATACCTGTAAATAAATATGAATTTCTTTTTCACATTGTCTTTTCATTTTTGATGTTTGGTGTTAGTAACATGTACGTATAACATCTACAGCATTTTGTATCATATAAGATGATATTGATGTAGGTACTGACAGATGATTTATCTTGTAAACAGACAATGTAAAGTTATGGTATTAATAAATACAGTACAATACTGTAAATGTATTTTCTCTTCCTTATGATTTTCTTAATAATATTTTCTTTTCTCTAGTTTACTGTATTGTAAGAATAAAGTATATAATACATACAACATACAAAATATGTGTTAGTTGACTGTTTATGTTATCGGTAAGGCTTCCAGTCAACAGTAGGCTAATAGTAGTTAAGTTTTTAGGAAGTTAAAAGTTATATGCAGATATTTGACTGCACAGGGATTGGACCCCTATCCCCATGTTATTCAACGGTCAACTGTCTATAGATATACCTACCTTTGCCACTTGAGGGAAAGGTCCACAATATATTGCAGGATCTTTAAAAAGATCCTCTTTTTAAAAATTACACAAGGGAAGTGTCTTTTGTTATCAACCAGCTTAAGCCAAGCTATGCTACGGTAACAACATAAAATCTCAGTGGTTCAAAATAACAAAGGGTTATTTCTTGCTCATGTAACGTCCGCCGTCTCAGGTCAGCTCAGCCTTGCTCCGCACCTTCCTCCTTCTGGGACCCAAGCTGAAGATCAACCTGTAATAGGGAAGAAACTTTTTATTCTATTACAAGTTAATCACTAAAAGGATATTGCCTATAAGCTTAAATGATACATAAGAGCTCATTTCTGGGAACCCTGCCTCCCAGGTAATGAGCATTAAGCTAAAATACCTTTGTTTAGTTCACAGGAATCATCCTGACCAGGCCCACCTGTGAATGACTGCAGGGAGGAAGAAATCAACACCTCCCCTCCGGAGGCTGACCGGAACCAGGAAATGTTTGACTTCACTCCCTCCCCTTTTAGTATAAATGAAGCCTGAGTTCTAACTCAGGCAAGACGGCTCTTTGGGAGACGAGTCTACCATCTTCTCAGCTTGCTGGCTTTCTGAATTATTATTCCTTGGCCCAACGACTCCTCTCTTGATTTATTGGCCTGTCGTGCAGCGAGCAGTTTGAGCTTGGACTTGATAACAAGTTTAGGCACAGCCAGCCAGCAGCCTTGCTGCTCGTGGCTGCCCACCCCGGTTGGGAAATGTTCAGGTGAGGGCCTAGCAGCTGCCAGGACCACTTGTCTTAAGGATCTTCCCTTCAAAATTCCCCAGAGCAGCACCGGCTACCCCAGCGCTTGGCTGTAGGAGCAACAGATCAACATTTGGGAGCTGACGAGCTCTATCCAGTAGGGTAAGTCGCTCCGGTGTGTACAGCTGGAAACTTTATTCCTCTCCATTTGGGGCTTTTTCTCTGGAATAAGCCAATTTGTTTTGCACTTGAGTGGGGTACCCTGTTGGAGAGAGGAAGGAGTTATTGGACTTTTACCCGATGTGTGTACTGGTTCATTTGTTTCTTTGGATGCTAGCATTTGTGTGTGAAGTTTGTGTTTTGTCTTGAATTTGTCTCTAAAAATGGGGACGATTTCAGCTATCCCTAAAGCCCTATGAGGCACATTTTGGATAAGTGATCTGATGGCAGCTATGAACCCATGGGTGAGAGGAAGACGATATTTTATTGTAACAACGTGTGGCCACAATATCTGTTAGGATCTCTACAAGGGGTTTAGCAGGGTTATCTCGGAACCCCGTGCACCATGTACTGCTACCCTTGCTGTGTTAATTATATTATTTATGGTCTCCTGTGTCATTGGTATATGTAAAACCCTCAAGACCCAACTTGAGGGTTTATTTAGAATTTTCTGTTTGTCCTTTGGGTTTTTTGTTTCATTTTGTTTGGTACTGTTTCTCCATTTACAGCCAAGTCAGTTCTGTGATATTTAAAACTTTTACTGATGTCAAATGGAGGAAAGGAACAGGAAAAAAAAAGCTGTCTGTTCTTGTCCAAGAGTGGGACATTCCCAGGAAGGAGAGAAAGTTTCCACTTGGTTCTTAAAATCACCAAAAGCTACAAATAGAAGTGTGTCTTTTCCATAAATATTAGTAAAAAGGGTTTAGTCATCTAGACAGGTGACCTTGATTTGTCCCATCTGCCAGAAATGCAATTCGAATCCAACCTCTTTTATAACTGTTGGGTTTTATATTGCTGTACCTGATTCATGGCTGAAATTTTGGAATGAGAACTATGAGGTCTCTGTTTGTTTGTGTTTGTACTTGTTATAGATGTGTGGCATTGCCGAAACTAACTTGTAAAAGAACTATTTAATTGGCTTAAAGGAAATTAAGTGCTTATATAAATAATATAAAAGAAACTGGCCAGAATGAATTTCAGGTTCATGTGATCTAGGAAATATTCAATATTGAATTAATATCTGGTATTAAAGTTAACTTAATCTTGTTGCTTTGATTAATACAGACATGTCTTTAGAATCATCAACATTAATTATAGTACTTTTATTGTCCCTAGGATTACTAGAAATCAAATAAGACCTTATTCCTGTTACAAAGTTTGTCAGCAAGAAAAATAACAATACGACAAAGCTTTTAAGTAAATTAAACAGAGGTAAATGAGGTAAGAGTTTTAGGTAAACTCCGTAGGAATAATTATGCTTTGAAAATGTCTATATAAAACAGTGTTTCCAGATTTTCGTAACTTGAAACTAAACTAAGTTAAATGAAGAGAATTTGTTGACTATCTGGGTCATTTCAAATAGGATAGAATATTAATTGCTGGCCAGGTCTAAGTTTACCTACCTTTGCCTTCTTAGGAGAGGAAGACTAAAGCATAAGTTTGTCAATCAGGAAATGCTGATATGACAAACAGTTTACAATTACTTGCTTCTTGGCTTTCACTAGAGATTAAGGTTTTAAGGTTAAGAATCATAAGGGAAACATTTCAGTATGCAAAGATGTAGGATGTGTGTTTTTCAGCACAGAAGGTATGAGGAATGAAAATCCCTTTGGTTAAAGGGAAAAAGGTGACATGGTCAGTACTGGCTAAGGTGAGAATTGAACTTAATTAAGAATATGAATGTTAAATGTAAAGTGGTACAAAACCTGAATCGGTTTCCTAAGAGGGCACAGTTTTCTTAAAATGTTGAACTGCTTTTAGTAATTGTGAGTTTCTTTGTTTAAGCGATCTGTATTTGCCATTGAGATCTTATTATCACTGGTTAAAACTTTTTGATATTTTGATAAACTTCCCCCAAATCAAATTCTGGGTGAGGTTCATTTGACCTCTAGCTAACTTTGAAGTTTTCCAAAGGATCCCTGGAACACCTCAAACTATTTGTTTTCTCTCCATCTCAGAGAGAGGAATACTCAACTAATTGGGCTTATTCAGTATGTTGAATTACTTGGGAAGCACTGTCAAATAAGTAGTGATAAAACTTTTTGGACTGTATCATATGGGTAAACATTATTAATGTACATATTCTGGACTTTATATGGAACTCCTAAAATTCTGGTGTAACTCCTAAAATTCTGGTGTATCCTGGTAGATGCTATCAGTCATCATTTTAGTAATTATCTTAAGTTGTTTGTCACAGCAGTAACCAAGTTTCTTTTCAATTGCATTGTAATCCCAGTTGGTTGATGCCGAAGCATAAATGGTTAGGGATGATCAATTGCTATTTATAGCTTTACAGTGGCTTTTGAATGACTCTATAGCTATTTTGTGAAGAAGCAGAGAATGATGAAATCCTTTATGTGCAAGCACTTGTGCTCTTACATCAGGGAAAACAAGAAAAGGAAGGGAATGAGAGTGAAGATATGTTGCTTCAAACCTTAACTCCTTCCAGCTGACTAGGTGTCTCAGCTGCTCTGGCTATTATGCCAATATATCCACCCTTTCCTCCACCTTCCATTCTTTTCCACCTTCCATTCTTTTCCAGCCCCAATTCCTGACCCTGGGGCTCAGGACTCTCCCTCCTTCTAGGGATCAATTAGAAAACCCTGTTAGTTTCTGGACCACAGGGAATTGGTCTTGTATCACCATCTAAGAACCAAAAGGGCACTCAGTTTGGGCCAGGAGCCACTCCCAGGGCAGGACAATTTCAATTGCTGTTATCTCACATAGGGGGCTAAATGCAAATAACTAGCCAGCTGGGTTTATATTTTAATTGGAAAGATCACCACCCTCCTTTATAGGGATAATCCTCTACACCTGAAGCCCACTTGGCAGTACCCACACACGAACCAAACTGAGATCCCAGTGAGGGAGGAATGCTGGAATTAGAGCAATACTTATTAGTGCATCTTGGCAGGCCTTTGAAAAGGGGAACCAAAGCAAAAGTTTGAACAGGACTCAAGAAATTTGGCAAACACTAAAAACCCCAGGAAAGGAGACAGAGCTTCCCCCCACACCCCACCCCCTGAAGTCTACAAAAAGTTAAGACCAGAAGTGTGTGCTCACAGCACCCCAGCGAAGGCAAATAACACATGGCCAATACTAATCCCATTAAGAAGGGATGTCAGGACACATAACCTAAAGCAATATCCTTTGAGGCAAGCGGATCACTTCTCCCATAGACTGACTTGTCAAGATACCAGCCAATGTATTCCTTGCATCTGTCCCTCCAGGACATATACAAAATTGGTGGTATTGATATTGTCCATGCGGGTCCAGTGGAGACTGTTCTCACATCTGGCATGGTGGTCACCTTTGCTGCAGTCAACATTACAACTGAAGTAAAGTCTATTGAAATGCACTATGAAGCTTTGAGTAAAGCCCTTCCTGGGAACAATGTGGGCTTCAATGTCAAGAACGTGTCTGTCAAAAATGTTCGTCGTGGCAATGCAGCTGGTGACAGCAAAAATGACCCGCCAATGGAAGCAGCTGGCTTCGCAGCTCAAGGGATTACCTTGAACCATCCAGGCCAAGTCAGTTTTGGATACGCACCTGTGCTGGGTTGTCACACAGCTCACATTGCTTGCAAGTCTGCTGGGATGAAGGAGAGGATTGATCATCATTCTGGGAAAAAGCTGGAAGATGGCTCCATATTCCTGAAATCTGGTGATACTGCCATCGTTGACATGGTTCCTGTAAGCCCATGTGTGTTGAGCTTCTCTGACTCTCCTCCTCTGGGCCATTTTGCTGTTCATGACATGACAGATGGTTGCTGTGGGTGTCATCAAAGCAGTGGACAAGAAGGGCAGTGGGAACTGGCAAGGTCACCAAGTCTGCCCAGAAAGCTCAGAAGGCTAAATGGATGTTATCCCCAATACCTGCCACCCCAGTCTTAATCAGTGGAAGAATGGTGTCAGAACCGTTTGTCTCAATTGGCCATTTAAGTTATAGTAAGACTGGTTAATGATAACAATGCATTGTAAAACCTTCCGAAGGAAAGGAGAAAGTTTTGTGAACCATTTGTTTTGTATGTGGCAGTTCTACATTTTTAGTTTTTAAAATCAGTAGCTTCTAATTAGTTAAAACCCTCCTTAAGGAAATTATCCCCTGATTTGGATTAAGGCATTGGAACTACATTCATCCTGGAGACTGCAATCAACAGGAAAAACCAAGAGAATGAATACTAATTTAACTTGGGATAAGGCCTTGCCAGTTGCCCTGCTACAGATCAGTGGCTCCCAGAAGCAGGCTTAAATTAAACCCCTTTGAAGTATTGTATGGTAGGCCACTCCAGGTGTCTGCCCAGGTGAGAGAATCTATAAATACTTTAAAAGACCTAGCAGTTGCCAATTATGTTAAAACTTTGGACACTATACCAACCTCTGTTCATGTGTTTGCCTCCGGCAGGTCTACCCATCCAACTGAAGTAGATGGTAGTTTCATTGTAGCTGGAGAAGGGTCAACCAATTTGTTTACTTTTGTTCAAATAACTAGCACAGGAATTGAGTATATGTCTTGGGAACTGGAACCAAAATCCCAAGATCAAGCACAAATTAGACAACAAAGCGTTAAGGGGTTTCATCAGGTTCAAATAGTGGTAGAAAAAAAAGGACTGGCCAAAGATTCTAAGGAATATTCATCACCTCCAGAAGTAGCCGGAACAGTCTTTGTCCCTTTTCCCACAAGATTGTGGGATGGATATTGACAGTGGGGAATTGTAATAGGGAAGAATCTTTGTATTCTATTACAAGTTGATCACTAAAGGGATATTGCCTATAAGCTTAAACGATACATAATGGCCCATCTCTGGGAACCCTGCCTCCCAGGTAATGAGCGTTAAGCTAAAATACTTTTGTTTAGCTCACAGGAAACATCCTGAACAGTCCCACCTGTGAATGACTGCAGGGAGGAAGAAATTAATACGTCCCCTCTGGAGGCTGACTGGAACCAGGAAATGTTTGACTTTACTACCTCCGCTAATTTGGGCAAGATGGTTCTTGGGCACACAAGTCCACCATCTTGGTCCACTGGCTTTCTGAATAAAGTCACTATTCCTTGCCCCAGCAACTTCTCTCTTGATTTATTGGCCTGTCATACGATAAGTAGTATGAGCTTGGACTCTGTAACAAACTCAGCTCTCAGGACAATTCTGGTCTCACGGCAAAGGAAAAAGAAAAATGAGAGACTCACAAGATGAGTTAGAGGCACTATCCCTTCTGCTCCCATTTCATTGTCCAGAGACAGTCACATGTCATAGGGCAGGGGCATGTCCTCCTCAGGGAGAAGCATTGAAGATACTGAACAATCATACCATCTACTCCATGGTCCCTTCCCTGTACGCAGTTTCCCCATACAGCTTAACATAAAGGAAAGTGAATCAGTTCTTAAAATTACTTAACTTGAAGCTACTTTTGGAAGGAAACGTAGCCACTTCTGCAGAATATTTCGCTTCTTTATTAAGTCCATCATATATTGCTTAGGTTTTGTCTTTCATTGCGGGAAACTAGTTCTTTATTGCTGGAAAGCCATCACCTCCCCAAGGCCTGAAAGGACCAGGGGAGAGAAGGGGGTGAACCCTTCCAGAACCCAGCAAGAGCTAGAAGCACAGAAGAGGGTTTCCAACAGTTGGGGGAATCATGGAGAGATGCCGTCACCACCACAGCAGCAACACCAGTGCAGAGAGTGGGCAGAGGAGGAAATACCATGGCCCATTTCTCCTCCCACTCTCCCATCCTGCCCACCTCCTGTTGGCAGAACCCAAGTAGAAACTAGATGGCAAGAGATCAGGCTGTGCCCTCCTGGAGTACAAAGTAAAGAAGAAAGGGAACGAGAATGGATTTGGGGGAAAGGAGGAAGGTGCAAATGAAGAATAATCAACACAGCTGCCTTCGCCTATAACCAACTGGGAGTATTCTATTTTTACCAGGAACTAGATCTGTTCATCCTCCTCAGCCTCACCCCTGCACCTTCTTAAGGGGGTGGAGAGAGACTCATTCTGCCTTCTAAAAGAGTTATAGCTCATTCAGAGGTGACCCAGTCTACGTTCCAAAAAAAGGAATTTCAGAAATACTCATACTGTATTCTGAAGGCTTAAAGAACAAGCACCATTCGATGTCTTTCCAGTTCCAGGAAATGGGAGATTGATTCCTCATACGGCTGGTCCTGCAACCATGTCGTAGCTGGCTGGAGGAGGCTGTAGGGTGGCACATGTGTATATGCCAAACATACACAGGAAGGTGGTGTGATTCTATAGCACCTCTCCACTAGACTTTTTCCCCTTACAATATTTTCCTTGAAATAATCTCAAACTTACAAAAAAATAAGTAATAAGAAAAGACTTTTCCTGAATCATTTGAGAATAAGTTGCCTGCACAATGTCCCATCACCCTATATATGTATGTTTAATATATGTTTTCTTCCCGTAAGGATATTCTCCTGCCTAACTACAGTATAGCCATCAAAATCAGGAAATCAGCATCAATATCCTCAGACCTCATTTAAGTTTCACGAGTTTCCCCAGGAATATCCATTTGAGGAGAAGACTCTAATTCAGAATTACTCATTGCATTTAGATATGTATATTTAGTCTCCTTCAATCTGGAACAATTCCTCAGTCTTTCCTTGATTTTCATGATATTGACACTTCTGATGACTACAAGCCAGTTATTTTGTAGAATGTCTCTCAGTTTGGGTTTGTCTGATGTTTCTTCGTGATTAAATTCTTGCATCTTTGACAAGCATATCACAGAAATGAAGCTGTGTTCTTCTCTTTGCATCCTATTATGTGGCACAGGATTTCAGTTTTCCTGTTATTGATGATGTTAACTTTGATCACAGGATGAAGGTGGTGTCTGCAAAGTTTCTCCACTCTAAAGTTACTTGTTTTCCCATTGCAATTAAAAAGTGTTTCCTTCAGATGTTTTTAGAGACTATGGAAACATCCCATTTCTCATTAAACTTTTAGTTTATTCATCAACTTATTAAGTTTCTATAGACTCTTGCATTTCTATTTTACCCACTGGGCTAGGACCCATTGCTCTCATTATTTATTTTGACATTTAATGGTCCCAGATTTGTCAGTGGGAGGCCCTCTCAGCAGTGAAAAGATCTAGTGAATGAAATATATTTATTCCACACACACATTATCCTCTACTTTACCTCTGTATTGATTTGTATATTCACCTCTCTATACTGAAGACCATTAGTTCACACCAATGCCACCAATTCTAATCCAACACACCACATGGTTCATTCGAGTTTTCTCCCTTTCCATATTGGTATATTCCTCCTGCAGCAGTGAAAATTCAGACTCCAATTTTCTTTCATTTATTTCCTTATTTGATCAATTTCCCTGGCTGTGACCAATCTCCCTTTACTCCACCTATGCTCTTAGCATACACATTTAGATATTTGATTCATCTCATATTAATATTTGAGTGTGTTATGAGGTAGGGGTTGAAGTTTAAGTTTGTTGAAATGTTTATCCATTTACTGAAAAGACTTTTTCAATAAATTTATTGAAAAGACTTTTCTTTCCCCCTTGCCTTGATACCTTTGCAAAAAATTAATTGACCATATATGTCCGGGTCTATTTCTGGACTCTGTTCTTTCCTATTGATCTATTTGTCTTTATGCCAATACTACTGTCTTGATTACTATAGGTTTATAGTAAGCCTTGACATCAGTCCTCTAACTTAGTTCTTCTTCAAGATTGTTCTGGCTATTCTGGATCCTTTGCCTTTAATAAACTTTTAAAGGAGAGTCAAGTTTTACATTTATGAAGTAAATCGTTGTAACTCTGATTAGGATTGCACTGAATCAATAAGTTGGGGAGAACTGACATATTAACAATATTGAGTCTTCAAGTGTATGAGCATAGTATATCTCTCCTAATATACAGGTCTTTTTAATTCCTCTCAGCACTGTTTTGTAGTTTTTTTTTTCCGAGAAAATTCTTTTAATATGGTACTTTAAATGAGAATAACACTTAACTTTCTATTTAATCCTGTTTCTACTTTTTTTAAAATTTAATTTTATTTATTTTTTTATACAGCAGGTTCTTATTGGTCATCAATTTTATACACATCAGTGTATATATGTCAATCCCAATCGCCCAATTCATCACACCACCACCGTCACCCCCCGTGGCTTTCCCCCCTTGGTGTCCATACGTTTGTTCTCTACATCTGTGTCTCAACTTCTGCCCTGCAAACCTGCTCATCTGTACCATTTTTCTAGGTTCCACATATATGTGTTAATATACGATATTTGTTTTTCTCTTTCGGACTTATTTCACTCTGTATTACAGTCTCTAGATCCATCCACATCTCAACAAATGACCCAATTTTGTTGCTTTTTATGGCTGAGTAATATTCCATTGTACATATGTACCACATCTTCTTTATCCATTCTTCTGTCGATGGGCATTTAGGTTGCTTCCATAACCTGGCTATTGTAAATAGTGCTGCAATTAACATTGGGTGCATGTGTCTTTTTGAATTATAGTTTTCTCTGGGTACATGCCCAGTAGTGGGATTGTTGGATCATATGGTAATTCTATTTTTATTTTTTTAAGGAACCTCCATACTGTTCTCCATAGTGGAGAACATTCCCACCAACAGTGCAACAGTGTTCCCTTTTCTCCACACCCTCTCCAGCATTTGTTGTTTGTAGATTTTCTGATGGTGCTCATTCTATCTGGTGTGAGGTGATACCTCATTGTAGTTGTGATTTGCATTTCTCTAATAATTAGTGATGTTGAGCAGCTTTTCATGTGCTTCTTGGCCATCTGTATGTCTTCTTTGGAGAAATGTCTATTTAGGTCTTCTGCCCATTTTTGGATTGGGTTGTTTGTTTTTTTAATATTGAGCTGCATGAGCTGTGTATATATTTTGGAGATTAATCCTTTGTCCATTGATTCATTTGCAAATATTTTCTCCCATTCTGAGGGTTGTCTTTTCATCTTGTTTTCGTTTCCTTTTCTGTGCAAAAGCTTTGAAGTTTCATTAGGTCCCGTTTGTTTTTTTTTTGTTTTTTTTTTAATTTCCATTACTCTAGGAGGTGGATCAAAAAAGATCTTGCTGTGATTTATGTCAAAGAGTCTTCTTCCTATGTTTTCCTCTAAGAGTTTTATAGTGTCTGGTCTTACATTTAGGTCTTGAATCCATTTTGAGTTTATTTTTGTGTATGGTGTTAAGGAGTGTTCTAATTTCATTCTTTTACATGTAGCTGTCCAGTTTTCCCAGCACCACTTATTGAAGAGACTGTCTTTTCTCCATTGTATATCCTTGCCTCCTTTGTCATAGATTAGATGACCATAGGTGCCTGGGTTTATCTCTGGGCTTTCTATCTTGTCCCATTGATCTATGTTTCTGTTTTGGTGCCAGTACCATATTGTCTTAATTACTGTAGCTTTGTAGTATAGTCTGAAGTCAGGGAGTCTGATTCCTCCAGTTCCGTTTTTTTCCCTCAAGACTGCTTTGGCTATTCAGGGTCTTTTGTGTCTCCATACAAATGTTAAGATTTTTTGTTCTAATTCCATAAAAAATGCCATTGGTAATTTGATAGGGATTGTATTGAATCTGTAGATTGCTTTGGGTAGTATAGTCATTTTCACAATATTGATTCTTCCAATCCAAGAACATGGTATATCTCTCCATCTCTTGGTATCATCTTTAACTTCTTTCATCAGTGTCTTATAGTTTTTTGCATACAGGTCTTTTGTCTCCCTAGGTAGTTTATTCCTAGGTATTTTCTTTTTGTTGCAGTGGTAAATGGGAGTGTTTCCTTAATTTCTCTTTCAGATTTTTCATCATTAGTGTATAGGAATGCCAGAGATTTCTGTGCATTAATTTTGTATCCTGTAACTTGTAGTTTTCAATGTAGAGATTTTGCAAGTATTTTGTTAAATTTAAAAATGTTTTACGTTTTTATGCTACTGTAAAAGGAATTGGTTTTTTAATTTCTGTCATTTTTGCTTAATTTATTTTGAAGCTCAGTTACTAGGCACATACTTTTAAAATAATTGTTTTCCTATTGAATTGACTTTTGATCAACAGGGAGAAATGTCCCTATTTATCTCTGGTAATATTCCTTATCTTGAAGTTTATGTTGACTGATATTAATATAGCAAAACTTTCATGCTTACTGTCTTCATGGTATATCTTTTTTCAGTACTTTTGTTCAACTTATCTGTGCCATTGTAGTTAAAGTGGATTTAAAAAAAAATCCAGTGCGACAGTAGTTCCCTCTTAATTGGTAAGTTGTTTTATTTACATTTAATGTAATTATTGATATGATTTGTTTTAAGTCTACCCTTTTGCTATTTGTTTCCTATTTGTTCTGTTTTGTTTAGGTTTTTCTTCTTACAATTCTTTTTTCCTGTCTTCGTTTGGGTGGGTTCATGGAATATTTTTAAATATTTCATTTAATTTCCTCTGTTAGATTAGAGATAATGCATATAAAAGTGCCCATAGCATATAGTATGCACTCAACAAATTATTAGTTACACTTTAGTTTTTCTCTTAGGAAAATGGGGTCTGATATATTACTCTCACACTAAGAGCCTGGAGAACATTTGACTGAAAAGGCAGCTGTTGTAGCTCATATAAAAAGCATGTGAAATCTCTTGGCACTTGGGGTACCCCTGTATAGAAGCTCCTGATGGGAGTGTGGAAACTCATGGGTGAGGGATTTTTCTCTTTCCAGGTGTGAGAGAAGTTTGGAGACAATTTCCCATAGCAAATTCAAGGAAAGCTTGAATTGCTCACTTTCTGGAGAGTTATTATCATAAATTAATGTTGAATTTTGTCAAAAGCTTTTTGAATTTTGTCAAAAGCTTTTTCTGCATCTATTGAGATGATCATATGGTTTTTATTCTTCAAGGTGTTAATGTGGTGTATCACACTGATTGATTTCTGGATATTGAAGAATCTTTGCATCCCTGGAATAAATCCCACTTGAACATGGTGTATGATCCTTTTAATATTTTGTTGGATTCAGTTTGCTGCTATTTTGTTGAGGGTTTTTACATGTATGATCATCAGTGATATTGGCCTGTTATTTTCTTTTTCGTGGTGTCTTCTTCTGGTTTTGGTATCAGGGTGATGTTGGCCTCATAGAATGAGTTTGGGAGTGTTTCTTCCTCTGCCAGTTTTTGGAAGAATTTCAGAAGAATAGGTGTTAACTTTTCTCTAAATGTGTGATAGAATTCGGCTGTGAAGCCCTCTGATCCTGAACTTTTGCTTGGTGGGAGTTTTTTAATCACAGTTTCAATTTCAGTACTTGTGATTGGTCTGTTCATATTTTCTATTTCTTCCTGGTTCAGTCTTGGGAGATTGTATCTTTCTAAGAATTTGTCCATTTCTTCTCAGTTGTCCATTTTATTGGCATATAACTGGTTGTAGTAGTCATTTATTATACTTCATATTTCTGTGGTGCCTGTGGTAAATTCTCCTTTTTCATTTCTAATTTTATTGATTTGAGCCCTCTCCCTTTTTTTCTTGATAAGTCTGGCTAAAGGTTCATCAATTTTGCTTATCATTTCAAAGAACAAGCTTTTGGTTTCATTGTCATATCTATTGTTTTCTTCATCTCTAGTTCATTTATTTCTGCTCTGATTTTTATGATTCCTTTCCTTCTACGAACTTTGGTTTTGGTTTGTTCTTCTTTTCTTTAGGTGTAAGGTTAGGTTGTTTATTTGAGATTTTTCTTGTTTCCTGAGGTGAGATTGTATGGTTATAAACTTCCCTCTTCGAACAGCTTTTGCTGTGTCCCATAGGTTTTAGATCATCCTGTTTTTGTTTTCATTTGCCTCTAGGTATTTTTTTATTTCTTCTTTGATTTCTTCAGTGATCGTTCTTTAGTAGCATATTGTTTAGCCTCTGCATGTTCTTGTTTTTTACAGTTTTTTTTTCTTATAGTTGATTTCTAATCTCCTAGTGTTGTGGTTGGAAAAGATGCTTGATATGATTTCAGTTTTCTCAAATTTACTGAGGTTTGCTTTGTGGCCCAGCATGTGATCTCTCCTGGAGAATGTTCCACGTGCACTTGAGAAGAATGTGTATTCTGCTGCTTTTAGATGGAATGCTCTATAAATATTAGTTAAATCCATCTGGTCTAATGTTTCATTTAAGGCCTGTGTTTCCTTATTGATTTTTCTGTCTGGATTATCTGTCCATTGATGTAAGTGGGGCGTTGAAGTCCCTCACTCTTATTGTGTTACTGTTGATGTCTCCTTTTATGGCTGTTTGTATTTGCCTTATATATTGAGGTGCTCCTATGTTGGGTGCGTATATATTTACAATTGTTATAGCTTCTTCTTGGATTGATCCCTTGATCATTATGCAGTGTCCTTCTTTGTCTCTGGTAACAGTCTTTATTTTAAAGTCTATGTTGTCTGATATGAGTAATGCTACTCCAGCTTTATTTTGATTTCCATTTGCATGGAATAGTTTTTTCCCATTCCCTCACTTTTAGTCTATATGTGTCCCTAGATCTGAAGTGGGTCTTTTGTAGACAGCATATATATGGGTCTTATTTTTGTATCCATTCAGCCAGTCTATGTCTTTTGGTTGGATCATTTGATCCATCTACACTTAAGGTAATTTTCCATATATATGTTCTTGTTGACATTTTGTTAACTGTTTTGAATTTGTTTTTGTAGGTCTTTTTCTTCCCTTCCTCTTTTGTTCTCTTGTGAATTGACAGCTAACTTTAGTGTTGTGTTTGGATTCCTTTTTCTTTTTTTTGTTTGTATCTACTGTAGAACTTTGGTTTCTGGTTACCTTGAAGTTTTGATATAGTAGTTTATATATAAACAAGATTGTTTTAAGTTGCTGGTCTTTTAATTTCAAATGCATTTCCAAGATCCTGCATTTGTGCTCTCCTCTTCTCACAATTGGTAGTTTTGATATCATATTTGTGTGTGGATGTTCTCCTACCTTTACTGTATGTTTACCTTTACCAGTGAGCTTTCCCATTTGGAATTTTCTTGTTTCTAGTTGTGGCCTTTTTTTTTTTTTTTTCCACCTAGAGAAGTTCCTTCTAGAATTCATTGTAAAACTGGTTTAGTGGTGCTGAATTCTCTTAGCTTTTGCTTGTCTGTAACGCTTTTGATTTCTCCATCAAATCTGAATGAGAGCCTTGCTGGGTAGAGTATTCTTGGTTATACGTTTTTCCCTTTCATCACTTTAAATATATCGTGCCACTCCCTGCTCGTCTGAAGAGTTTCTGCCGAAAAATCAGCTGAAAACCTTATGGGGATTCCCTTGTATGTTATTTGTTGTGTTTTCCTTGTTGATTTCAATACTTTCTTTGTGTTTAATTTTTGTCAGTTTGATTACTATGTTTCTAGGCATGTTCCTCCTTGGGTTTATCCTGCCTGGGATTCTCTGCACTTGCTGGACTTGGTTGACTGTTTCCTTTACCATTTTAGGAAAGTTTTCAACTATTACCTCTTCAAATATTTCCTCTGGCTCTTTCTCTTTCTCTTCGCCTTCTGGGACCCCTATAATGTACATGTTGGTGCATTAAATGTTGTCCCAGAGGCTCTTAAACTGTCCTCATTTTTTTTCATTCTTTTTTTTTATTCTGTTCCATGATAATGATTTCCACTATTCTGTCTTGTCCATTTTTCTGCCTCGTTTATTCTGTTATTATTTCCTTCTAGTGTGTTTTTCATTTCAGTTATTTTATTGCTCATCTCTCCTCTGTTCTTTATATCTTCTAGCTCTTTGTTAATCATTTCTTGTATCTTCTTGGTCTATGCCTCCATTCTTTTTCCGAGATTTTGGATCATCCTTACTCTCATTACTCTGAATTCTTTTTTGGGTAGATTGCCTATCTGCACTTCACTTTGTTGTTTTTCTGGGGTTTTGTCTTGTTCCTTCATCTGAAACATATTCCTTTGCCATCTCATTTTGTCTAACTTTCTGTGATTGCGGTTTCCATTCTCTAGGCTGCAGGGTTGTAGTTCCTTTTGCTTCTGGTGTCTGTCTACAGTGGGTGAGGATGTTCTAGAGGCTTGTGCAAGCTTCCTGGTGGGAGAGACTGGTTCCTTCCCACTGGTGAGTGGAACTGCGTCTTGTCCCTCTGGTGAAAAAGACTGTGTCACAGGGTGTGTTTAGAGATGGCTGTGGGTTCAGGAAGACTTTAGGCAGCTTGTCCGCTGGTGGCTGGGGCCATGTTCCTGCCCTGTTGGTTATTTGGTCTGAGGTGTCCCAGCACTGGAGCCTACAGGCTGTTGGGTGGGGCTGGGTCTTGGTGACAAAATGGTGACCCCCAGGAGAGCTCACACCAATGAGTACTCCCTTGTGCCACTGCCACCAGTGTCCTTGTCCCCACAAGTGACCCATAGCCATGCCCCACCTCCCCAGGAGACCTTCCAAGACCAGCAGTTATGTCTGGCCCAGGCCCCTATGAAGTCACTGGTTTTTCCCTGGACACTGGTGTACATGAGACTTTGTGTGTGCCCTCCAAGTGTGGCATTTCTGTTTCCCCCAGTCCTATGGAGTTCCTGTGATCACCCCTCACTGACTTTCAAAGCCAAATGCTCTGGGCACTCCTCCTCCTGATGCCATACCCCCAGGCTGGGTAGCGTGATGTGGCTGTCACTCCTGTGGGAGAATTTCTGTGATATAATTATTTTCCAGTTTGTGGGTAGCCCACCCAGCAGGTATGGGATTTGATTATATCATGAATGCACACCTCCTACCTTCTTGTTGTGGCTTCCTCTTTGTGTTGGATGTAGAATATCTTTTTTGGTAGTTTCCAATCTTTTTTGTTGATGGTTGTTCAGCCGTTACTTGTGATTTTGGTGCTTTCATGAGAGGAGGTGAGCTCAGTTCCTTCTACTCTGCCAGTTTGTCTCCAACCCCTTATAGATTCTTCTTTCAAGTATTTTAAACAAACCCATCATGTTTCTATTTCATATTTTCCTCATTAAATCTACACAAAGTATTCCACAGTTGAAAGTCTTAACTGAGCATTGTTTACTCAGTGTAACAATCTTCTATGATTTTTTTTTCCTCAATCAAAACAAGGCTACCCATGGAAAGATAAGCCATTCTGTTTCCACCTAAAGTTCACTTCCCAGGTTCCCAGAGGCCTTGACAGACACCTGTCGGCCTGGTCTACTGCCAGGTTAAGGAACCTTTCACACTTTCAGGCTGGCAGCATGCCCCAACTACATGCAGATCTCCCAGGGAGTCAGAACATAGAGCTCAAGAAACACATGCAGCAGAAAGTGATGTCAGCATCTCAGAGAGGCAGAAGTGTATTTCTGTAGAGAGACACCTGGACTCATAATTTAGGCTACTTTCACTTCCTCCCCCATTTGGCAATCAAAACGAGATGCTTTTGAGCTTTCTTTTGTGCTGCCTAGAGAGAAGATGGGCTCACTCTGCCAAAGGGCAGTTATTTCATATGGCTCTGAAAACAGCACACACTGCAGCTGCCTTGGAGCAGGAGCTTTGTGAGGTGGATTCAAAGTGTCTAATCTCACCCAGGATCCAGAAGCAGGCTTCAAAGACCATGCTGAAATGCTAATTGAGCCACTTTCTAGAAAAATCAACCTCAGTGAATCACAGCTACTCAGTCTCCCTATCCAAATATCTTGCAGTGTATATACATGTGCTTGAGGGTATGGGGGAAGGTAGCTGATTTATCAGAAGTTCTTGAATAGCCAGTTCAGGAATGGAAGAAGCATTGAATTTTAGAAAGCATATTCAAAGACATGACCCATTTTCATCCTCACATCCACACTCTCAGTCAGACAGCCACACTCTGTTTATAGATAAAGAAACTGAGGCTCAGAAGGTTGATGTGACTTAAGGAGGATTCAGGCAGCTGGTTAGTGACAGAGCTAGAGTCCAAACAGTCTAACTATTTAAGTCCTGGGCTTTATTGCAGAACTTTCTCTTTCAGAGAGATCAAGAACCCCTAAATAAATGTTAGTTGCTTAAGTACAAGTATACATGTCATGAGCTTTACTCCTTCCCTTTGGGAAAAATCTATATGGTTTATCAGTTCAGAGCAGCCTTCCTCCTCTCTCAGCATGTTACTTTTATCTTCCTGCTCCCACTTTTCTCTAACTGGCTTTCATTGTCTCCCTCATGAAATTAAAAACATCCTGCAGTCCCTTTGAACCAGTTCCATGACCCAGGAGAGCACTATGGCTTGGCACATAAGGATGGGACATGCTAGGGAACAGCCTGGCAGAAACAATGCCACCACCAAATATTGCCCAGGTCCCCATTAATAGGAATTATTCTCTAGACTAGATGTGGACCAAAGGGTAGGTTGTGTTTGCATTATTTTTGCTCCTTTAACTTCTCTACAAGGTTGATGCTGTGAAAATAACCTAGTAAGACATAAAAACCAGGGGCCCTGACGCCATATGACTTTGAGTAGTGTTAAGATCTCTGGATCTTTTTTCCTTCCTCAATAGCAGAAGCAAATGAGACAAGATGAGGCCGAAGTTCCTTTTCCAGCACTGAAAGTCATCTTTATGACAGAAACTAGGGATTTTACCACTGATTTTTATCCACTAGTGGGGCTGATCCCCAATATCTTGATACCACAGATGGAAACATGAGGAAAATCACATGAAAGAAGAATATATTCTTTAGGGGTGATTTTTCAGCCCGAATCAGGAGAATAATGTCATTCTCTCCATTAGCTCCCTGAGGTAGGAGAATAAATTCATCATTATATCTCCAGTGCCTGAAACAGCGTTTGGACATAGCACGTGCTCAAGAAATGCCAGCTGAATTAATGAGTAAAGGAAATTAACTTAATTACCTAAGAAATATTGGATTTCTTATCTCATAATATAAAACCTTAACCAATATTTGAAAATATCTGTACTTTTGTCCACGTACTTGTACGTCATCTGTGATTCTCCATGGTCCCTATACCACTCTTCAACTGTAGTTACACCAGGACCTGAGGGTTCTTTGGTATATACTGTTCTTGCTAGAATTTGAGGCTGTTAGCAGAAAGATAAGATAATAATCTGAAATATAAGGAAAATCCTGATAAGAACATCATCAGAGATAAACAGAAAATGCACTGAAAAAGCATGAAAATTACCCTTAACCTGTGAAAAGATGCTCAACATCACTCAAAAGATAAATGTAAATTAAAATTACACTGAGATACCATTTCCCACCTGTAAGTTCAACAAAAATCCAAAATGTGGACCACGTACTCTTTTGGCAAGGTGATGGTGAAACAAGCACTTGAATACATAACTGGTAGGAATGCACAATGGCAGAATAACCCTGATAGAGGGGAAATTGGTAATATTTAGCAAAATTATATATGCATTTATCATTTGACCCAGCAATCACACTGGAAATTTATATTTTAAGAATCTAGATTTTAGAATACTATCCTGAAAACGTACTACAAAAATATGATGAGATGTACAAACAAGGTACTATTACAGCACTACTTGTGATAACAAAAGACTGGCAACAACCTGAATCAACAAGAAAACAGTTAAATAAACAACTTCAGCTGCACAATGAAATACAATACAGTGAAAAAGGGAATGCTACAATGCAGTGATCTCTAGGGTATATCGTTTTGTTGTTTTGTTTTGTTTTCTGTTGAACATACGTATTTTTTTTATTGACATATAGTTGATTTACAATGTTGTGTTAGTTTCTGCTGTACAGTAAGGTGATTCAGTTATACATATGTGTACATTCTTTTTTTTATATTCTTTCCCATTATGGTTTATCATAGGGATTGAATATAGTTCCCTGTGCTATATAGTCCGACCTTGTTGTTCATCCATTCTATATGTAATAGTTTGCATCTGCTAACCCCAAACTCCAAGTCTATCCCTCCTCCACCTCTCTCCCCCTTGGCAACCACAAGTCTATTCTTTCTATGTCTGCGAATCTGTTTCTCTTTTGTAAATAGGTTCATTTGTGTCATGTTTTAGATTCCACAAATAAGTGATATCATGTAGTATTTGTCTTTCTTTTTCTGACTTACTTCACTTAGTATGATAATCTCTAAGTCCATCCATATTGCTGCAAATGGTATTATTTCATTCTTTTTTATTGCTGTGCAGTAGTCCATTGTATATATGTACCACGTCGTCTTTATCCACTCCTCTGTCAATGGACATTTGGGTTGTTTCCATGTCTTGGCTATTGTGAATAGTGCTGCTATGAACATAAGGGTTCATGTATCTTTTTTTTTTAATGTATCTTTTTGAATTATAGTTTTGTCCAGATATATGCCCAGGAGTAGGATTGCTGGATCACATGATACCTCTATTTTTAGTTTTTTGAGGAACCTCCATATTGTTTTCCATAGTGGCTGCACCAACTTTCATTCCCACCAACAGTGTAGGAAGCTTCTTTAGGGTATATTGTTAAGTGGAAAAAAAACAAGGTGAAGAAAAACACATATGGTATGCTACCATTTCTATAAGAAAGGGATGATGTGAATATATTTATATACCTATATATCTACAGATAGATATATAGATAATATATAGATATACATGTATGTATTTGCTTACGTTATAAAAACCAATAAAAGATTAATAAAAATTTTTAAATCATTATATACAAAGGGGAAAGGGGAGGAGCTTTTTTGGAATATCCCAAAGATTTGTCTTTAGAAACACACATATTTTTAAAAAATTAAATAAAATGTAATCACTAAAAAAGCAAAAATAAGTGATTATATCTGTGTATCCAGTTAATAGCATAATTGCACAGAAAGGAACTATTTAAAATGACTGTAAAAGCAGTAATTTGATCATATATTTCCACTGGAATTTACCCTAAGGACAAAAACAACAGCAAAAACAAAAACAAAGCCTTACATTGTTCTCAATAATCATATTGTTGGTGGTAGATTTGGTATTGCTGTTCTCAGATTGTTGTATTGTAGGATTAAAGAAATGTGATTATTTGGTATCATTAAGAACCAGATATTTTTGGTGTGGTTGAAAGGAGATATAAATGCAAGATTAGTGAGTTTAAGTAAGAGCCTGTAGACCTGTACTTCATCAGCATGAAATCATGATGTATTTAGATTTTAAAAATACATATTTTCTAGTTCTATCTACTTAAGAGGCCCAGACACAGTTCCTGACTATAGGCAGGGGTCCCCAAAACCAACCTCAGGTTCAATGATTCTCTAAAAGAACTCACAGAACTCAGCAAAGTTGTTATACTCACGATTACAGTTTATTACAATGAAAGGATACAGACTAAAATCAGCAATGGAAAAAGACACATAGGGCAGACCAGAGACAAGCCTCCAGTTTTCCCCTCCCAGGGAGTCATACAGACAAAACTTAATTTTACCAGCAATGATGTATAGCAACTTGCACAAAGTATTGCCAACCACAGAAACTTACTCTAGCATTGATGTCAGGATTTTTACTTTAGAGGTCAGTTATGTAGGCATGTCCTCCAGAGGTCAACTGATATATATTGTGTGGCCCAAGGCCCCCACCATAAGTCACATTGTTAGCACAGGATACCTGGTGTGTCCCAAAGTCCTCAATAAACAGATATTCTTATCAGGCAGCATATTCCAAGGGATTATTTAGAGGTTATCTCCTAGGAGTCAGTCAAGAGCCAAACCTTTCTTTGGAATATGCAGGGTTTGGATAACCTAGTTCTGTTAGCTAGTTCTTTACTGCACACTGACCTAGTACCAGTGAGGCACCACAAGTGGTCAGATTGCATCTTTAAATAAATACCGTTGCCCACAAACGAAAACAGGGCTCTTTGGAGAAAGGGCTGAATCCAGGTCTAGGGCACGAAAGGTACAGGTTAAGTTTAGGCCGTTTTGTCATACCAGAGAGTAAGGAAGTTATCATAGACCACTGGAATTGTGTTAATAGGATTCAGAAGTCAATCTAAACAAGTTCTCACTGGCCAAAGATAGCACAATTTGAGCAACAATAAAGATAATTACTATAATAGGTTAAAACACATAAAAATACTTATATCTATTGTTCACAATGATGCTAAAATAACCACAACAACTCATCAGTCACCTCTGGAAGATGCTAGGAACAGCTCACATCATTAATTTGCAAATAGGTAAATGAAACATTTGCCCTCTCTTTCCTAAATGATCAGGGAAACCAGATAGTTGATGTGGAGTGAATGTGGAGGGGCTTCTTTTTGTAGAGATATTTCGGCTAAAAAATGGGGGAGGAAATGATAGAATACTGCTATTTTTCAAACACTACTAACCTGGTAGATTTCTGCAATGATCATCACCCCTTAAAAAGAGAGAAAACAAGAGACTGTTCCTCCTATTTGAAGTACAAACACCACCAGTAAAGCAGACTTGAGAAAAGAGAATCAAAATGCGCCGTGTCTAAATCTAATTACCAGTTCATAGGTGATACAGGAGACAGAGAAACATGTTAAATGACACTTAAGAATGCAGCCATGCAATCAGCAAAATCCAGACTATGAGAAACTACAGTACAATTATGGGAAGTGAACTATGGGAAAATACAGAGCTGGCTTTTTCAACCAAAAATTTACAAAAAAAAAATAAAGAGGGAACTTATAGAATAAAAGAGCCATATCAACAAATCAGAATGTATGATACTTGTTTGTATCCCAATTCAAACTATCAAAGTGAAAAACAAAATGCAAAAGAGAAAATATTTATAAGACAACTGGGGAAGTATGAACACTGATAATATGATATTATGAAATTATTAATTTTAGATGTGATGATATTGTATATTTTTTTAAAGACTATCTTTCAGAAATACATATTAAAATATTTACACATTAAAATGATTTGATGTTTGGGATTTGCTTCAAAATCATCTCTTGGGGGCTTCCCTGGTGGCGCAGTGGTTGAGAGTCCGCCTGCCGATGCAGGGGACACGGGTTCGTGCCCTGATCCCGGAAGATCCCACATGCCGCGGAGCGGCTGGGCCCGCGAGCCGTGGCCGCGGAGCCTGTGTGTCCGGAGCCTGTGCTCCGCAACGGGAGAGGCCACAGCAGTGAGAGGCCCGCGTACAGCAAAAAAAAAAAAAAAAAATCATCTCTTGGGAGGTATGGGGAATGGGTGGGGATATAGATAAAACGAAACTGTTCACATTTTATTAATAATTGTTCAATCAGGGTGGGAGTTACATTATATATTCTCTCTACTTTTATATGTTTGAACATTTCTATAATTAAGAATAAAAACAACAAAAGACCACAAAACAATAGCCCTGTATCAAATAGTAAGATGGCCCCATTATTTTGACTGAAAAAAGGGAATAATAGGTAAACTCATTCATTCATTTGTTCATTCAACAAATATTTATTGATCATCTACTCTGTGTCAGGCAACATGAAAACAGCAGTGAACAAAGAGGAAGAAAAATTCCCTGCTCCCTTGGCGCTTACATTCTAGTGATGGGGAAAGGCTATCATGAAAAAATTGAGTTAGTGAAACAAAGTATGCCAGATGCCTTTTTTTTTTTTTTTGGCCTTGTGCAGCTTGCAGGATCTTAGTTCCCACGTCAGAGATCAAATCTGTACCCTTGACAGTGAATGCACGGCAGAGTCCTGACCACTAGACCACCAGGGAATTCCCAAAGTATGCCAAATGCTTCTAAATGCAATAGTGAATGGTAATAAATCTGGATGGGGGCTAGGGAATGTGGGGGGACAGTTATTTTGAAGAAGAGGTCACTGGGAAGATGACATCTGAGCGAACACTTAAAGGAGATGAGGAGAGAGCTACACAGATATCTACGGAAGAGCATAGCAGGCAGATGGACCAACCAGGGCGCAGGCCCCATGCAGGAGTGTTCCTGCAGTGCTTACGGACCAGCAAGGAAAAGAGTGAGGCTAGAGCAAAGGTGAGGGTAGAAAGCAAGGTCAAAGAGGTAGTGCAGGGTCTGGGTAGCTAAAGAAAGAATTTTGACTTGTTCATAACTTGAGATGGAAAGCCGTCAAAGGTTTGTTTGCTGGTTTTTAAGTAGCTTTATTGAAATATGTATTAATTTCCTAGGGCTGCCATCCAAAATACCACAAACTGGGTGGCTTAAAACAATAGAAATTATTTTCTCGCAGTTCTGGAGTCCAGAAGTTTGAAATCAGGGTGTCAGTGGGATTGATACTTTCTGGAGGCTGAGCCTCGAGGAACTGTAAAATTTTGAGGAAGGTGGATAATGCAGCTAAGACTGAAGAGCAATCAGTAAGACAGGAGAGAACCAAGACAATGTGGTGTCCTGGAAGCCAAGTGAAGAACCTGTTTCAATTATGTCTAAGACATGTTGCTGGTTAATTAAAAGGAAGAGGGCTGAGACTTCGACCATTCAGTTTAGCAGTATGAAAGTCACTGGTGACCTTGATAGGAAAAGTCACTGTTGACTGAGAGGGACAAATGCCTGATTGGGTTCAAGAAACAATAGGAGGAGAGGAATTGAGGCAAGGAAGAAAAGCTTTGCCCTAAAATGGAGCCACTAATGGAGCAGGAGAGGAGTACAAGGATTGTTTTTATTTTTTTTTTTTAATTTTTATTTTTTATTTTTGTGGTATGTGGGCTTGTCACTGTTGTGGCCTCTCCCGTTGCGGAGCACAGGCTCCGGACGCACAGGCTCAGTGGCCATGGCTCACGGGCCCAGCCGCTCCGCGGCACGTGGGATCCTCCCAGACCGGGGCACGAACCTGTGTCCCCTGCATCGGCAGGCAGACTCTCAACCACTGCGCCACCAGGGAAGTCCCGATTGTTTTTATTTTTAATGGGAGAAATAATATCAAGTTTGTACAGTAATGGGTATGATTGAATAGGGTGAGAAGCATTAAGGGTACCAAAGGAAAAAGGAGAATTACAGGTGCAATGCCCTGAGTGGAAGGGATGAGGTGTAGCCTGGAGGAGTGGTGCTGGCCTTAAGGAGGGTCATGAGCAAGTCGTCCACTCAAACAGGCTGGGGTGGGGAGGACACAAGTGTGGGACAGATGCCAGTAACTGGGTAGATGTGGCGGAGGGAGCTTGTTGAAGTTCTAAGAGTATAAAGCTAGGAGTGAGGATGGGAAGGGGGTATTGGAGTTTTAAGGAAAGAAGAAAATGTATAGTCATCTAAAACAGTGGGAGAGTGAGGGACTAGGGACATACAGCAACACTAAGGGCCCCTGGAGGTGGGGGTCATGAATTTAGAGCGAGACTGGGCAGCATGGCTATGTGTCTTTCTCCTGCCATATTCAGATGGGTGGGTGTTGACATAGAGTAGGCACAGAATTGGGTTTAGCAAAGATTTGAACTGTGCCAAAAAAAAAAAAAGAGGAAGAGATGAGTGAAGGAGGTGAGAATGTATTCAAGGGAGTGATTATAACACTTGACTGTGGACTTTGGTAAAAAGCAAAGTGAAGACAAAGCATGGTAAGAGATGGGAGAAATGGTGACCGAATCAACAGGTTGTAGGTCCCATGTTCAACAGAAGAATTGCTGAACTTGGGGTGCCAGAAGGTGTGAGCTAAAAATGTGAGGTGGTGAGTAGAACACAGAACACTTGAAATGGAATGTATGGTGGGGTTGTGTTATTGGTAGTGATAAGGACTAGGGTATGACTAGGAGGGGGGGTAGTTGAAGAGAGATAAAGGACAAGTTCACTGGGGAGAGGATGTCAAAGAATTGAGACATCAGGATTTGAAAAGATCATTTCCATGGAGACTGAAATCACAGAGAACCATGGCAGAAGTGGCATTGGAGGTGTGACGGTGAGCCCAGAGATGAAATTGGCAAGGAATGAGTGGGAGTTCTCTGGTGGGGTAGATGACAGCAGCAAGGAGGGATAGGGGGTGACAATCTATCAACGGGACATTCAAGCCCAGAGGTCCTTGGGGTTTAGCTTTTAGGGAGGAGGAGGAAGAGAGTGGGAAAATGGTGTTTAAAGAACACTGAGGAGACAGGGAACATCCATCTCACCTCTAGGCCTCGGGGTATGAGGAAGGTAGGAGAGAAGCACCTGGCAGTGGTGGGGACTACAGAGCATGACGGGGATGGAGTGTTCTGACAAGAGGTGGTATATACAGGAGGGTGTGCCCACCACTGACCTTGAGCTCCAGAGGGCCCAGTGGAGGGGTTTTATGAGATGGGGAGGGCTGGGAGATCGGGTCAGGGAAGAAACGTACAGAGCTGCAGGGGATGTCCGTTGTGCGGGAAGAGGGATGACCTGAGTCTGGTGTTTGGGGCCAGGGTTTGGGGGGAAGGTGGATGATGCAAACAGGAATAAACAGCACAGTGAGATTCGCCCAATAGTCTCAAGGCAGATGGTGGTAAAGCCACCATGTGCGTGAGGGGGTGGTGGGGTCTTGGGCCATGGTGACATTTCTGCCAACCAGGACAGAGGAGGCTGGGGGGGAGACATCAGAGCATTCAGAGACCCCTGAAGACCCTGGGGGGTCAGGGTGAGGTGGTCTTACCTAGAATTTACGTGGTGCCAAGGATTTTCTAAGTACATTAAATCTTTTAATCCTCATAACAACTCCATAAGGTAGGTGTTATTATCACCACTTTTAGACAAGAAGCACAGAGTCAAATAATTTGCCCAAGGCCATACGGCCAGTAAGTGGTGGAGCCCAGATGTGAATGGAGACTATCTGCCCAGGGCCCATACTCTTAACCACTAATACTGCAGATATTTGACATTCATTGAACATTGATTGGGTACCATCTATATGCCCACTTCTCTGTGAATTCCCTAAGAGTAAGGACTGCTGTTAATCTTTTTCTCTCCTGCACCTGGCATAATGCCAGGTACTTAGAAGGTGTTTGAATAGTAAATAAATGAATTAATAAGCAGAAAAATGAAATGCAGGGTAGAAGTTGGATTAAAAATGAATAAAACTCTTCCTTTGCCATACCAGATATAAAAACTTATTGTAAAGCTATAATAAATAAAATGGAGCATAAGAACACATGAATAGAGTAAAACAGAAAGTCAGGAATTGGACCTACATATACATAGGAATTTATGAAAAATCTGTATTTTGAAATTAGTGTGGAAATATGGATTATTTAATAAATGATGCAGGGAAATCAGCTAACCATCTGGAAGAAATACAATCTGAATCCATATCTCACACTGTCACCAGGATACAGTTTAGATGGACCAAAAATTAAAATATAAAACAATGAAATTCTGGAAGTCTGAGAAGTAAGTATGGTGTATATACATTTATTTTTCACCTCAATATGGCAAAGGTATTTCTAAACATAATATAAAACTCCAAACATAAAAGATTGATACATATGACCAATATAAAAATAAGAATTTCAGCATGGCAGAAACAACAAAAAAGATGAAAAAATATAAGCTGTGATAAAATATTTGCAACTCAGGTCATAGATATAAAGGGCTTCTAAAACTCAAAATCAGAATAACTCAATAGCATAGTGGACAAAGGACAGGAATGCTCAATTAGCAGAAAAGGAAATATAAATTGCTCTTAAGCATATAAAATATCCTCGGCCTCACTCACATTAAGACAAATGGAATTTAAATTATGCTGTAGTACCATAGTTAAACATAGTTAGACCCTATCACACTGGAGAAAATCAAAGTTTGGGAACATACTATATGGTGAGTGTGGGGAAACAGGGACTCTTATGTACTTGCACATGTGCAAAATTACATATGTACATACAAGGATGTTCAACGCAGCTTTTGTGACAGCAAAAGATAAGAAGTGACTTAATTGTACCTGAGTAGGGATAAGCCACGCCATACAGCGGTGTGTTGCTACATACATGTGCAAATACAGGCACCTGTTAAAAAGCATGAAGAAACTCTGTAGAATGATATGGAATGAGTTCACAGATGCACCAGGTGGAAAAAAACAAGATGCGGGACAGTATGCTATCATTTCTATTTTTTGAAAGTGAGGATAAAGAGTATATGAATGCATGCACGTTGAGTATGTTTCTGTAGGTGTAAAGTATTTCGGAAGGACACCCAAGAAACTGGCCATATTGGGTGCCCCTGGAGAACAGAATTGGGTACATGGTTACATGGGGCACAAGTGGTGTCATGCACTTCATGCTTGGGGATTACCATGTACCCTTTGTATCTTCTGAATTTGTACGCGAATATAGTACCTATTCCAAATAATAGTAGTGATGATAACTAAAAAGGATGTCTTTTTGTCCTCAAATTGCGGAGACAAAATATACATTCACTGCTTTACTACAAGATGGAAAGTGTTTGGTCTCCTAAGAGAGGCAAGGATGAGATTATGTTCTGGCTGGGCTGGAAAGACAGGGCTCGTGGAAATTTAGGCAGGAGTAGCTTGTATTTTATTTAAGAATACTTAAATGGAATTGGAACGAGTGCCCTCATTTCCAAGTTCAAGTCATGTTCAGCAGCATTTTGGCCTCCAGTGAGTTTTTTTTTCTGGTTAAAAGCAGGTGCCTGAAAACTTGAAGAGTTCCCAAAGAGCCCTGATAGCATCTGGTAAAAGTCAAGGGTCTAATGTTACTAGTTAAAGCCTTTTCAAGCGCTCATCACCCTCCATTGTGATCTGTTCCGGTGTTAAAGTAGCTGTGCTTAACACTATTGTATGCCATCAGGAGACAGAAAATATATGTTATTTTTAGCAAATTCCAGTGGTAGATGCTCCTTAGACTCCGCTGGCAGACTTGCCTCTCAGCTCCTGGGAAGCCAAATTTATTTAAATTGCCATCCTTCTCTGTCATCGCAAGTAGAGAAATGAACTTTTTAGAGTCCTCAAACTGTAATGTGCTGTGTGAATAAATTCTCAAGGTGGCATCCAACTGCAGCTGGACTGACAGTTTTGGGATTTTTTTTCCCCTAAAGCTAAGTAAGGACACAAAGTTTCAGCTCAGCAGCTGATAAAGACATCTGATTTACTGAGATAGCATGCAGAGCTCTCCTGCCTTTATTTTCTAAAATAGAAGAAAAGTCTCAGGTAACTCATTAACTCTAGCCCGTTCCATAACAACTAGTATAAACTGCCTTAAAGATTAAGATATCATAATTTGAGAGAAAGTAACTTGCTATTTCACTATTTATTGCTTTAGTCACCAAAAAGCCTCTATTAAAATTGGCTCTTTATTGTCCCTTTAAATGTAATATTTGACACATGCATTCCTCTGCTTTCTCACTCTCATTCCCCAGAGGCAATTGCTGTCTTGATTCTGTGCTTATAATTTCCAGGTTGTGGCTTGTCTTTTCACATTCTCTGCAGGTTTTTTTATAATGAACACAATTTCTTAAATTAATGGTCATATTTAACAATAGTTTCTTTTATAGTCCACTGTTTCTGTATTGTGTGTTCAAAAAATCCTTTTAACCTCAAAGATATTATTATACATTTTCTTCTAAAATTTAAAAGATTTCCTGTTCATATTTAAATTCTTAGACCAAGTGGAATTGCTTTTTATGAATAAGGTGGGGAAGTGTTCTAATTTCAACTTTTTCCCTTTATGAGTTTATCAGTCAATTGTTCTTGGACAATTTTCTAAATAGTCCCATTGGTCAGAAATATTATCTTGGTCATATATCAGTTTCGTAAATGCATGGGTCTTGTGATTCTGTACCATTCTTTAATTTGGCTATCCTTACTTTAGTATCTCACAACCTTAATTATCATTATAATAAGTTTTATAATCAAAGATCTAGCAGAGCAAGTCCCACCCTGCTTACCATATTATTCTTCCATAGGTGTGTCCAGGGTTTTCTTCGCCTCTATCTTCCTAGAATTAGCTTGTGAAGTCCCATGAAAACAAGGTTGGGACTTCAACTGAAATTACATTAATCTACAGATCAGTCCAGGAAGAATGAAAATCTTTACAATATTGAGTCTTTCTATAGATAGAAAAACTAGGTCTTGGTCAGTTTTTTGGTCAGATTTATTCTTAGGTACCTCGCAGTTTTGTTTTTGATTTTTTTGCTGCTGTAAATGCTGTCTTTTTTCACCTTTTTATTTTTTTTTCACATCTTTATTGGAGTATAAATGCTTTACAATGTTGTGTTAGTTTCTGCTGTACAACAAAGTGAATCAGCTATATGTATACATATACCCCCATATCCCCTCCCTCTTGAACCTCCCTCCCACCCTCCCTATCCCATCCCTCTAGGTCGTCACAAAGTACTGAGCTGATCTCCCTGTGCTCTGCAGCAGCTTCCCACTAGCTATCTATTTTGCATTTGGTAGTGTATATATGTCCATGCCACTCTCTCACTTCATCCCAGCTTCTGCTTCCCCACCCCTGTGCCCTCAGGTCTGTTCTCTATGTCTGCATTTTTACTACTGCCCTGACACTAGGTTCCTCAGTACTGCTTTTTAAAATTCCATATATATGCGTTAGCATACAGTATTTGTTTTTCTCTTTCTGACTTACTTCACTCTGTATGACAGATTCTAGATCCATCCACCTCACTACAAATAACTCAATTTCATTTCTTTTCATGGCTGAGTAATATTCCATTGTATATATGTGCCACATCTTCTTTATCCAATCATCTGTTGATGGACATTTAGGTTGCTTCCATGTCCTGGTGATTGTAAATAGTGCTGCAATGAACATTGTGGTTCGTGTCTCTTTTTGAATTATGGTTTTCTCAGGGTATATGCCCAGTAGTGGGATTTCTGTGTCATCCAGTAGTGGGATTTCTGTGTCATATGGTAGTTCTATTTTTAGTTTTTTAAGGAACCTCCATACTGTTCTCCATAGTGGCTGTATCAATTTACATTCCCATCAAGAGTGCAGGAGGGTTCCCTTTTCTCCATACCCTCTCCAGCATTTGTTGTTTGTAGATTTTTTGATGATGGCCATTCTGACCAGTGTAAGGTGATACCTCATTGTGGTTTTGATTTGCACTTCTCTAATGATTAGTGATATTGAGCATCTTTTCATGCATTTGTTGGCCATCTGTATGTCTTCTTTGGAGAAATGTCTATTTAGGTCTTCTGCCCATTTTTGGACTGGGTTGCTTGTTTTGGGGATATTGAGCTGCATGAGCAGCTTGTATATTTTGGAGATCAATCCTTTGTCAGTTGCTTCGTTTGTAAATATTTTCTCCCATTGTGAGTATTGTCTTTGTCTTGTTTTTGGTTTCCTTTTGTGCAAAAGCTTTCAAGTTTCACTAGGTCCCATTTGTTTATTTTTGTTTTTATTTCCCTTACTGTAGGAAGTAGGTCAAAAAGGATCTTGCTGTGATTTATGTCATAGAGTATTCTGCCTATGTTTTCCTCTAAGAGTATTATAGTGTCTAGCCTTATGTTTAGGTCTTTAATCGATTTTGAGTTTATTTTTGTGTTTGGTGTTAGGGTGTGTTCTAATTTCATTCTTTTACATGTAGCTGTCCGTTTTTTCCCAGCACCACTTATTGAAGAGGCTGTCCTTTCTCCATTATATATTCTTGCCTCCTTTGTCAAAGATAAGGTGACCATATGTGCGTGGGTTTATTTCTGGGCTTTCTATCTTGTACTATTGATCTATATTTCTGTTTTTGTGACAGTACCATACTGTCTTGATTACTGTAGCTTTGTAGTATAGTCTGAAGTCTGGGAGCCTGATTTCTCCAGCTCTGTTTCTCTTTCTCAAGATTGCTTTGGCTATTCAGGGTCTTTTGTGTTTCCATACAAATTGTGAAATTTTTTGTTCCAGTTCTGTGAAAAATGCCATTGGTAGTTTGATAGGGATTGCACTGAACCTGTAGATTGCTTTGTGTAATATAGTCATTTTCACAATATCGATTCTTCCAATCCAGGAGCATGGTATATCTCTCCATCTGTTTATGTTATCTTTGATTTCTTTCATCAGTGTTTTATAGTTTTCTGAGTACAGGTCTCTTGCCTCCTTAGATAGGTTTATTCCTAGGTATTTTATTCTTTTTGTTGTGATGGTAAATGGGACTGTTTCCTTAATTTCTCTTTCTGATCTTTCATTGTTAGTGTATAGGAATGGAAGAGATTTCTGTGCATTAATTTTGTATCCTGCAACCTTACCAAATTTATTGATTAGTACTAGTAGTTTTCTGGTGGCATCTTTAGGATTTTCTATCTATAGTATCATGTCATTGGCAAAAAGTGACAGTTTTATTTCTTTTCCAATTTGTATTCCTTTTATTTCTTTTTCTTCTCTGATTGCTGTGGCTAGGACTTCCAATACTGTGTTGAATAACAGTGGTGAGAGTGGACATCCTTGTCTTGTTCCTGATCTTAGAGGAAATGCTTTCAATTTTTCACCATTGAGAATGGGTTTGTCTTAAATGGCCTTTATTATGTTGAGGTAATTTCCCTCTATGCCAACTTTCTGGAGAGTTTTTATCATAAATGGGTGTTGAATTTTGTCGAAAGCTTTTTCTACATCTATGGAGATGATCATATGGTTTTTAGTCTTTAATTTGTTAATATGGTGTATCACATTGATTGTTTTGCATATATTGAAGAATCCTTGCATCCCTTGGGTAAATCCCACTTGATAATTGTGTATGATCCTTTTAATGTGTTTTGTATTCTGTTTGTTAGTATTTTGTTGAGGATTTTTGCGTCTATGTTCATCAGTGATGTTGGTCTATAATTTTCTTTTTTTGTGATATCTTTGTCTGGTTTTGGTATCAGGGTAATGGCGGCCTTATAGAAAGAGTTTGGGAGTGTTCCTCCCTCGTAATTTTTTGGAAGAGCTTGAGAAGGATAGGTGTTAACTCTTCTCTACATTATTGATAGAATTCATCTGTGAAGCCATCTGGTCCTGGACTTTTATTTGTTGGAAGATTTTTTAATTACAGTTTCAACTTCATTACCTGTGATTGGTCTGTTTATATTTTCTAATGCTTCCTGGTTCAATCTTGGAAGCTTGTACTTTTCCAAGAATTTGTCCATTCCTTTCAGGTTGTCCATTTTATTGGCATATGGTTGCTTGTTGTAGCCCTTTATGATCTTTTGTATCTCTGCAGTGTCAGTTGTAATCTCTCCTTTTTCATTTCTAATTTTATTGATTTGCATCCTCTCCTTTTTTTTCTTGTTGAGTCTGGCTACAGGTTTATCAATTTTGTTTATCTTCTCAAAAAACTAGCTTTTAATTTTATTGACCTTTGCTATTATTTTCTTTGTTTCTATTTCATGTATTTCTGCTCTGATCTTTATGATTTCTTTCCTTATACTAATTTTGGGTTTTCTTTGTTCTTCATTTTCTAGTTGCTTTAGGTGTAAGGTTAGATTGTTTATTTGAGATTTTTCTTGTTTCTTGAGGTGAGCTTGAGTTGCTATGAACTTCCCTCTTAAGAACTGCTTTTGCTGCATCCCATAGGTTTTGGATCATCGTGTTTTCATTGTCATTTGTTTCTAGGTATTTTTTGATTTCCTCTTTGATTTCTTCAGTGATCTCTTGGTTATTTAGCAATGCACTGCTTAGCGTCCATGTATTTGTGTTTTTTACTGTTTTTTCCTGTAATTGGTTTCTAATTTCATAGCATTGTGGTTGGAAAAGATGCTTGATATGATTTCAATTTTCTTAAATTTTCCAAGCTTTGATTTGTGACCCAAAATGTGATATATTCTGGAGAACGTTCCATGTGCACTTGAGAAGAAAATGTATTCTTCCACTTTCGGGTGGAATGTCCTAAAAATATCAATTAAGTCTATCTGGTCTGTTGTGTCATTTAAAGCTTGTGTATCCTTATTTATTTTCTGTCTGCATGATCTATCTATTGGTGTAAGTGGGGGTGTTAAAGTCCCCCACTGTTATTGTCTTACTGTCAACTTCTCCTTTTATGGCTGTTAGCATTTGCCTTATGTACTGAGGTGCTCCTATGTTGGGTGCATAAATATTTATAATTGTTATGTTTTCTTCTTGGATTGATCCCTTGATCATTATGTAGTGTCCTTCCTTATCTCTTGTAACAGTCTTTATTTTAAAGTCTAATTTTACCTGATATGAGTGTTGCTACTCCAGCTTTCTTGTGATATCCATTTGCATGGAATATTTTTCCACCTCCTCACTTTCAGTCTGTATGTGTCCCTAGGTCTGACGTGGGTCTCTCATAGATAGCATATATAAGCGTTTTGTTTTTGTATCCATTAGCCAGTCTGTGTCTTTTGGTGAGCATTTAATCCATTTATATTCAAGTTGATTATCGATATGTATGTTCCTATTACCATTTTCTTAATTGATTTGGGTTTGTTTTTGTGGGTCTTTTTCCTCTCCTGTGTTTCCCACTTAGAGAAGTTCCTTTAGCATTTGTTATAAATCTGGTTAGGTGGTGCTGAATTCTCATAGCTTTTGCTTGTCTGTAAAGCTTTTGATTTCTCCATCAAATCTGAATGAGATCCTTGCTGGGCAGAGTAATATTGGTTGTAGGTTTTTCCCTTCCATCACTTTAAATATGTCCTGCCATTCCCTTCTGACTTGCCGAGTTTCTGCTGAAAGATCAGCTGTTAACCTTATTAAGATTCCTTGTATGTTATTTGTTGCCTTTCCCTTGCTGTTTTTAATATTTTTTCTTTGTATTTAATTTCTGATAGTTTGATTAATATGTGTCTTGGCGTGTTTCTCTTTGGGTTTATCCTGTATGGGACTCTGCGATTCCTGGACTTGATTGACCATTTCCTTTCCCATGTTAGGGAAGTTTTTGGCTGTAATCTCTTCAAATATTTTCTCTGATCCCTTTTTTTTGTCTTCTTCTGGGACCACTATAATTCAAATGTTGGTACGTTTACTGTTGTCCCAGAGGTCTCTGAGACTGTGCTCAATTCTTTTCATTCTTTTTTCTTTATTCTGCTCCCTCCCAGTTATTTCCACCATTTTATCTTCCAGCTCACTTATCCATTCTTCTGCCTCAGTTATTCTGCTATTGATTCCTTCTAGAGTATTTTTAATTTCAGTTATTGTGCTGTTCATCAGTGTTTGTTTTCTCTTTAGTTCTTCTAGATCCTTGTTAAATGTTTCTTGTATTTTCTCCATTCTGTTTCTGAGATTTTGGATCTTTACTATCATTAGCCTGAATTATTTTTCAGGTAGGTTGCCTATTTCATCTTCATTTATTTGGTCTTATAAGTTTTTATCTTGCTCCTTCATTGTAACATATTTTTTTGTCATTTTATTATTATTGTTTTTTTGATATGTGGTGCTGTATTTCTGTCTTACTTGTTGTTTGGCCTGAGGCATCCAGCACTGGAGTTTGCAGGCAGTTGGATAGAGAGAGTCTTGGTGCTGAGATAAGAACCTCCAGGAGGCCTCACTCTGATTAATATTCCCTGGGGTCTGATGTTCTCTGTTAGGCCAGCAGTTTGGACTCAGAGCTCCCACCACAGGAGCTTGGGTCTGACCTCCAGTCTGGGAACCAAGATCCTGCAAGGTGTGGTGCAGCAAAAAAAAAAAAAAAGAAAGAAAAAGAAAAAAAAAAAGGAGCAATACAATAACAAAGGATAAAAAACAAAATAAAATTAGAAAGGTAAAAATATATTAGGAAAAATAAACATATAATTGAAACAACTGCACCCAGGTAAAATAAAATCACAACAGAAAAAAGAAAAATAACAAAGCGGGGGGGAACAAGCCAAAAGGAGCAGAACAATAACAAAGTATAAAGCATAAAATAAAATTAGAAAAACAATTCATTAGAAAAAATAAAAATATAAATGAATCAACAAGGTAAAACAGAACCCCAATCTAAAAGAGGAAGAAAAAAAAAGCCTTGGCTATGGGGGGCGGAGTTTAGTGGGGGTGGAACTTAGGCAGGGGCGGGGTTTAGGGTGGGATGGGACCTAGGTGGGTAGGTGGTGACATTTGAGCATGGGGTGGGGCCTAGGCGGGGCAACGTTCAAGTGTGGGGTGGGACGTCTGCTTAGGACCTTCTGTGGAAGGGGACAGGCAGCACCTCCAAAGGAGGGCCTCTGGAGTGTGGTGTTGGGAGTTTGGTGGTAAGGTCCTTGGTGAGGGTGTGTGGGTGGGGTTTTGGCCCAGTGCAGTTGGAGGGGGTTTCAGAGGGGGTCTCCAAGTGTACAGGTAGGGGGCTGGGTGGGGGTGTAGGGGCAGGGCTTGGGCTCTGCACCACAGGAGGGAGGCTCTGAGGGCAGAGGATTAGGCCTGGGAGCCCAACAGGCTCCCTGGTGCCTAAGTGGACAGGGAAAGCTCTGGCCACCTTCCATTCCATCCCTCCACACACACCGCCCCCCCACCATCTCCCCAGGGTCTCCCCCATCCCAGCTGGACCCCAAACCGTTGGTGGATCCCACTGGATGTAGGAACTCCTCCCCTCCCCTAGCCACCTCTCAGGGGTGCCGACCTAGAGGTCCGGCCTTTACTTTTGCTCCCCCTTCCCTCCCTCCCACTCCCTCAGGCCCCGCGCGGCTGGAGGGGGCCTTGGTGGACAGAGGATCAGGCCCAGGACCTCAGCAGGCTCCCGGGGGCCCAAGTGGACAGGGGAAAACTGGCCATGCTCCCCTTTGATCCTCTGCCCTCCCAGTGGTCCCCCAACTTCCCCTTTTGGGTGTGGGATCCCTTCCCCTCCCCTAGCCCCCCATCAGGGGTGCCAGTTCCATCTCACCTCCACTTCTCCCCACTCACTCCCCCCAATGCCCCACGTCCTACGTAGTCTCTGGGGGTTCCTCCCGTCCCCTTAGGTGTCTGTGGTCCCCCACTAGTGCCTGGTAGGTGCCCTAGTTGTGCAGAGATGCGAATTCCGTGTCCTCCTAGTCCGCCATGCTGATTCCACCCCCTCCCGTCTTTTTAAAAATGTTTTTCAAATTATTTGTTGCTGATATATAGAAATGTATTTGATTTTTTTATATTGACCTTATAGCCAGCTAAACTCTTCTATTTTTTCTTTTTTTTGACCACACCACATGGCTTGTGGGATCTTAGTTCCCTGACCAGGGATTGAACCCAGGCCCACTGCAGTGAAAGCATGGAGTCCTGACCACTGGACAGCCAGGGAATTCCCTATTTTTTCTACTTTTTATCTGCAGATTCCTTTGAGCTATGTGGACAATCATACCTGTGACTAATGACAATTTTATTTATTCCTTTCCAAACTTTGTGCTTTTATTTTCTTTCTTATATTGTGCTTGCTAGAAACTCCAGTACAATGTTGAATAGAAGTAACCTAGTACAAATTTTTTTTGTCTTGTTCCTGAGTTTAAAGGAAAAGCTTTTAAAGTTTCCCCACTGAGAATAATACTTGCTATAGAATTTTTGTAGATGCTTTTCATCAGGCTAAGGAAGTTCTAATTCTATTTCTAATTTGCTTAGAGTTTTTATCATGAGTGGGTGTTGAATTTTGTCAAATACTTCTTTGTCCATCTATTCTAATGATAATATGCTTTTCTCCCTTGAACATATTAATGTGATGAATGACATTTATAGATTTTTCTAATGCTAAATCACTTTTGCTCTCCTGAATAAACCTAACTTGGACACAGACTATATATTTGGAATGATATATTCCTCGAAAAGTTAGTAGGATTCACCTGTTAAACTGTGTGGCCCTGGCATTTTATTCTTAAGAATGTTTTAAATTAATGTTTCAATTTCCCCATTACAGGAAGTGTAGGCTTTCTATGTCTTCTTAAAGCACTTTTAGCGAATTACATTTTTCTAGGAATTTGTTTCCAGTTCATCTAGGTTTTCAAATTTATTGGTCTGAAATGTTCCAGTATTATTTCACATCTTAACCTCTGCTGGTCTGGATTTATGCCTCCTTTTATATTCCTAATTATTGTTTGTGCCTTCTTTTTTGCTTGATTCATCTCATCAGAGTTTTTCATCTATTTTAATAATCTTTTCAAAGAGCCAGCTTGGGCTTTGTTGAACCTCACTGTTGTATCTTTGTTTTCTATTTCATTGATGTTTACTCTTTATTTTCTCCTTCCTTCTACTTTTCATGAGTATATTGTTCTTTTTCTAACTTCTTAAGTTGGTTACTTAGTTGCTTAATTTTCAGCCCTTCTTTTCTTCCAATATATTTAAAGCCATTTGTTTTCCTCTTTCTTAATGTAATGTGTAGTATTTAATAGAATTGTTATGCAGATTTTTTACTATCAATTTAGTCACAAGTTTTTGGATTTCATTATGACTTCCAAATGTATGAGATTAAAAAAATTTTTTAATATATACTGATAATTGAGAAAGAACATGACTTGTCAATTCCTTGAAATTTATTGAGACTTGTTTTACAGTTTGGTCCATTACCATTGAAAAAAATTCCATGTGTGTTTGAAAAGAATGTAGTTAACAAATTGTCTGTTAGTTCAAGTTTAACTAAAATTTTCAAATATTCTGTATATTTACTGATTTTTAGTATGCTTGACTTACCAAAGACATGTTTAAATCTTACAGCATGATGGTAGATTTGTCAATTTCTCCTTTTGTTCTATTTCTTTTAATTTTGCATTTTTGGAAACTATTAATGAAGGAAAAATTACTGAATTAATCAGGATATATAAAAAAATCTAACTGAATGATCTTTGCTAAACAGTCCTTTGTTTGATATTAATAACAGATTTTGTGGGGGTTGGTATTTCTCTGGTACATATGTACTTTTTTTTTTTTTTTTTTTTTGCGGTATGTGGGCCTCTCACTGTCGTGGCCTCTCCCGTTGCGGAGCACAGGCTCCGGACACGCAGGCTCAATGGCCATGGCTCACGGGCCCAGCCGCTCCGCGGCACATGGGATCTTCCCAGACCGGGGCACAAACCCGTGTCCCCTGCATCGGCAGGCGGACTCTCAACCACTGCGCCACCAGGGAAGCCCCATATGTACTTTTTTATTCTTTTTCATTTTTTTCTGCCAATTTGCTTCTACTGTATAGCTTGTAAACAGCATATAACTGGGTTTTTTAAAAATCCAGTTTGGCAAACTTTTGACTGGTGAGTTTAGTTCTTTTACATTTATGGTAATTATTGACATATTGCACTTGATTCTACCATTTTACTTTTTATTATTTTTCCTTTCCCCCAACTCCATGCTTTTTCTTTCTTTTCCTCTCTCCTGCTTCCCCCAGGGAGTGGGTTTATTTTTTTATTGATCATATTTTTCCTTATTCCAATTGTTTTCTCTTTATAAATTTAGAAATTATTCACTTTATTTCTATTCTCTCAGTGGTTACCCTGGACATTTTGCCAAACCTATTTGATAAGATCTAGTGTCAAATAATATATTAACCTTTTAGTGAACAATTCTAGGAACTTAGAACACTTTAATTTCAACATACTCCCTGACTTATATGTTATTATAGACCCAGTATTTTAGAGCTATCCATTTATAAACCCCCTGAATTAAACAATATAATACTTACAGTGTTTTATATGAACAATATTTGCTTGGGTTTACATACACGTCTGCTATTTTATATCCTTGCCATTTCTTCTTGTATCTTAAGACTGTCTAGGATCATTTTCTTTCAGAAGTCCTTTATTGCAGTTCTCTTGATGTTTTCTTTTCTTTTTTTTTAAATCTATAAATGTGTTTATCTTATCCTCTTTCTTCAAAGATAGTTTTACTGGGTTAACAATTGTAGTTCCTTTGCTCTCAACGTTTTGAAGATATTATTTCACACCTTCTGATTGCCATTACTGCTTTAGAAGTTTGCTGTCATTATCCTTTTGAAGGCAATATTTTTCTCTGGCTGTTTTTGAAGTTTATTTTGGTGTTCATGAATTTCCCTTCAATATCTCTAGGATAGTTTTTTCTTTTAATTTATCCTGGGGATTCATGTTTTTCATCATTTCTGAAAATTTTCAGCCGTTATCTCTCTAAAAACCACCTCTCTTTTATTCTCTCTATTCTTTCTTCCATGGAAATTCTAATTAGACAAATATTAGACTCCCTTTTTCCTCCAAATCTCCTACCTTTCTCTCCTTTTCCATTGTATTGTCTCTTTCTGCTGCATTCTAGGTAATTTCTTAGACCTATCTTCCAGATTTCTAATTTTTTCAGCTGTAGTCTTCCACTGAGTTTTTTTTCACTTCAACAATTTATATTTTTTCACTTCTATAACTTCCCTTTGTTTTTTGTTCTTCAAATAAGCCTGTTCATTCAAATAATTATTGCTTTCTCTTTGTGAACGAATCTTTAAACATTTCATGCATAGCTGTTCTATATTCCATATCCAACAATTCCAGTATCTGCAGTACCTGAATGAGTAATTCCATTATTTGCTGTTTCTGCTGTCATAATGTTTCACCTTTTCCTAGGCTTCATGTGCTTAATGAGCTTACTGCTTGACCTTAATCTGAGGGAATCTTGGAGGACTAAATTGGACAAACATTTCTTTTTTTTTTTTTTTCTTTTTGCGGTACGCGGGCCTCTCACTGTTGTGGCCTCTCCCGTTGCGGAGCACAGGCTCCGGATGCGCAGGCCCAGTGGCCATGGCTCACGGGCCCAGCCGCTCCGCAGCACGCGGGATCCTCCCGGACCGGGGCACGAACCCGTATCCCCTGCATCGGCAGGCGGACTCCCAACCACTGCGCCACCAGGGAGGCCCTGGACAAACATTTCTTAAGAAAGGATTGCCGTTTGTTTCTGATAGTGTCCAGGGGGTTTCACCAACCTGGTACTATATCAGACCCCTGAGACGTGAAAGGCCCAGGCTCAGACTCTCCACCTTGCTCCTGGTCTCAGACTCAGACAAATGGTAGCAGTCTTGATACCTGCATTAAGCTTTGTGCCCATCTTCTATCCCCAGGTCTTCCACAACTTCCTCAGAATTCCCACCATGCAGGAATGAGGCAGACATGTTTAGAGTGACCACCCTTCCTTCAACAGAGATCTAGTGTACTGGGTCTAGGAGCATACCTCCCATAGCCCTTTACTCTTATCATCATGAGTGAAAAGTCACAGAAACTCTGTGATCTGCTAACAATGATAGTCTTAGCATCCTGATCTGCTAACAATGATAGTCTTAGCATCACTATCTGCTTTGAATCCACCAGGACCAACTTTCTCATGCCCTTTATAGCCCTGTTTATGTCAGTTATCACAAGAACCACCAGATTCCTAGGTCAAATTCCACACTCAGATCTCTCCAAGTTTCCTGACATCCCTTATTCTGCCCCTTCTACCACTCTTCTCCAATTCCTGAACCTTTCCATCATGCCCCCTAAAATTCATGGTTCAGCAAAACTGCTTTAATTTCAATGTCTTTTTCTGAAGACTCCTTTCATCTTCTTACTATAACTGAAATGTGGATTGCCCCTGAAAGCACAGTTTCCCCTGCAGTCTTCTCAAATGCTGGCTGTTTTTCTCTCTCACTCCCCTGTTGCCACTGGGCCTAGAAGTTGGGGTAGCATCTCCTTGTTCCTCACTGCTTCTTTCAGACCTATCTTCTTTCTCCCCCAAACCTCTACCTTTGACACTCATGTCATCAGAAAGATTACTTATTACCTCATATTTTGATGTCAATAAGATATGAAAAGGAAATTAAAGGTAGAAAGTCCAGGAAGGAAGAAATAAAATTGGTTTTGTTCACAGATGACATAATAATCTATGTAGAAAATCCAAAAGAATTGACCAGAAAAAACCCCGTGAGTTTAATTATAAATTCACAATTATAACAAAGTTGAAGGATACAAGACTAATATACAAAAGTCAATCACTTTCCTATATACCAGTAATGAACAAGCAGAATTTGAAATTAAAAACACATTAGCAGAGCACAGAGAATTTTTAGGGTAGTGAAAATACTCTGTATTATAACGATGGATATATAAGGTATCATGTCATTTTACATATGTCCAAACACATAGATTGTACACCACTAAGAGTGAACCCTCAGGTAAACTATGGACTTTGAATGATTATGATGTGTCAATGTAGTTTCATTAATTGTAACCAATGTACCATTCTGATGGGGAATGTTGCTAACAGGGGAGAAGCTATGCATGTGTGGAGGCACAGGGTATATGGGAAATCTCTGTAGCTTCCTCTAAATTTTGCTGTGAATCTAAAACTCCTGTAAAGATGTAGAAAACAAACTTATGGTTACCAGGGGGTAAGGGGGGAGGGATAAATTGGGAGATTGGAATTGATATATACACACCATTATATATAAAATAGATAACTAATAAGGATCTACCATATAGCACAGGAAACTCTACTCAATACTCTGCAATAACCTATATGAGAAAAGAATTTAAAGAGAGTTGATATTCATATATGTATAACTGATTCACTTTGCTGTACAGCAGAAACTAACACAAGTTAGTTTCTAACCATAGAAACTATACAGTAAAAAATTAAAACTATAATCAACTATACAGTAAATCAACTATACAGTAAAAAATTAAAAAAGAAAACTACTTTAAAAATCAACTATACAGTAAAAAATTAAAAAAATAAAACTACTTTAAAAATTGTCTTTAGGGCTTCCCTGGTGGCACAGTGGTTGAGAGTCCGCCTGCCGATCCAGGGGACGCGCGTTTGTGCCCTGGTCCGGGAGGATCCTGCGTGTCGCGGAGTGGCGCGGAGTGGCTGGGCCCGTGAGCCATGGCCGCTGGGCCTGCGCGTCTGGAGCCTGTGCTCCGCAATGGGAGAGGCCACAACAGTGAGAGGCCCGCGTACCGCCAAAAAAAAAAAAATTGTCTTTAAATATTAAAAATTTTATTTCCATCAGTACCCCCTAAAAATAAAATACCTTAGATATAAGTCTAACAAAATATGTATAAGATATATATGAGGAAAACTATAAAATTCTGATGGAAGATATCAAAGAACTAAATTAATGTAGAGATATTCCATTTTCACAGATAGGAGGACTCAATATTGTCAAGAGGTCAGTTCTTACCAACATTGATCTATAAATTCAGAGTGATTCCTATCAAAATCCCAGTAAGGTATTTTGTAGATATCAATAAACTGATTTTAATGTATATATGGAGAAGTAAAAGACCCATAACAGCCAACCCAGTACTGAAGGAGAATAAAGTTGGAAGACACACTATCCTACTTCAAGATTTACTATAAAGCTACAGTAATCAAGAGTGTGTAGTATTGAAATAATAGACAATTAGATCAGTGGAACAGAACAGAACCACATAAATAGACCCAGATAAATATAGTGCACTGATCTTCAACAAAGGAGCAAAGGCAACACAATGCAGAAGAGATGTTTTTTTCAGCAAATTGTGCTAGAATAACTGGACATCCACAAGCAAAAAAGTGAAATCTAGTCACAAACCTTAGATTTTTCACAAAAATTAACTCAAGATGGAGCATATATCTAAATGCAAAACACAAAATGGTAAAAACCCTTAAAAGATAACAAAGGAGAAAACCTAGATGTCCTTGGGTATGGTGATGACCTTTTAGATACAATACTAAAGGCACAATCCATGAAAGAAATCATTAAGCCAGACTTCATTAAAATTAAGAATTCTGCTCTGCAAAAAAAAAAAAAAAATATGAAAAGAGTAAGAAGCCAGACTGAGAAAATATTTGCAAAAGATACATCTGATAAAGGACTCATATATTTTTAAAAATTTTATTGGAGTATAGTTGATTTATAATGTTGTTGGTTTAAGGTGTACAGCAAAGTGATTCAGTTATATATATACACACATATATATTCATTCTTTTTCAGATTCTTTTCCCATATAGGTTATTACAGAATATTGAGTAGAGTTCCCTGTGCTATACAGTACATCCTTGTTGGTTACCTGTTTTATATATAGTAGTGTCTGTATGTTAATCCCAATCTCCTGATTTCCAGCCCCCCCCACCCACCCCCACACGTTTCCCTTTGGTAACCATAAGTTTGTTTTCCATATCTGTGAGTCTGCCTCTGTTTTGTAAATAAGTTCATTTGTATCACTTTTAAAAAATTAGATTCCACATATGAGTGATATCATATGATATTTGTCTTTCTGTCTGGCTTACTTCACTTAGTGTGGTAATCTCTAGGTCCATCCATGTTGCTGCAAATGGCATTATTTCATTCTTCATGGCTGAGTAAAATTCCATTTTGTATCTGTACCACATCTTCTTTATCCATTCCTCTGTCGATGGACATTTAGGTTGCTTCCATGTCTTGGCTATTGCAAATAGTGCTGCAGCAGACACTGGGGTGCATGTGTCTTTGTGAATTATGGTTTTCTCTGGATATATGCCCAGGAGTGCAATTGCTGGATCATATGGTAGTTCTGTTTTTAGATTTTAAGGAACCTCCATACTCTTCTCCATAGTGGTTATACCAGTTTACAATCCCACCAACAGTGTAGGAGGGTTCCCTTTTCTCCACACTCTCTCCAGCATTTATTGTGTGTAAACTTTTTGATGATGGCCACCTCACCAGTGAGAGGTGATACCTCATTGTAGTTTTGATTTGCATTTCTCTAATGGTTAGCAGTGTTGAACATCTTTTCGTGTGCCTTTTGGCCATCATCATGTCTTATTTAGAGAAATGTCTATTTAGATCATCTGCCCATTTTTTGATTGGGTTGTTTGTTTTCTTACATAGAGCTGCATTAGCTGTTTGTATATTTTGGAGATTAATCCCTTGTCAGTTGCTTCTTTTGCACATATTTTCTCCCATTCTGTGGGTTGTCTTTTTGTTTTGATTATGGTTTCCTTTGCTGTGTATAAGCTTTTAAGTTTAATTAGGTCCTATTTGTTTATTTTTGTTTTTATTTTCATTACTCTAGGAGGTGGATCCAAAAAGATATTGCTGTGACTTATGTGAAAGAGTGTTCTGCCTATGTTTTCCTCTAAGAGTTTTATAGTGTCTGGCCTTACATTTAGGTCTTTGATCCATTTTGAGTTCATTTCTGTGTATGGTATTAGAGAATGTTCTAATTTCATTCCTTTACATGTAGCTGTCCAGTTTTCCCAGCACCACTTATTGAAGAGACTGTCTTTTCTCCATTGTATATTCTTGCCTCCTTTGTCATAGATTAATTAAGCAAAAGTGTGTGGGTTTATTTCTGGGCTTTCTATCCTGTTCCATTGATCTATTTTTCTGTTTTTGTGCCAGTACTATACTATCTTGATTACTGTAGCTTTTTAGTATAGTCTGAAGTCAGAGAGCCTGATTCCTCCAGCTCTGTATTTCTTTCTCAAGATTGCTGTGGCTATTCAGGGTCTTTTGTGTTTCCATACAAATTTTAGAATTTTTTGTTCTAGTTGAGAAATGCCATTGGTAATTTGATAGGGATTGCATTGAATCTGTGGATTAACTTGGGTAGCATAGTCATTTTGACAATATTGATTCTTCCAGTCCAAGAACATAGTATATCTTTCCATCTGTTTGTCATCTTTGATTTCTTTCATCAGTGTCTTATAGTTTTCAGAGCACAGGTCTTTTACTTCCTTAGGTAGGTTTATTCCTAGGTATTTTATTCATTTTGATGTTATGGTAAATGGGATTTTTCCCTTAATTTTTGATTTTTCATTGTTAGTATATAGAAATGCAACAGATTTCTGTGTGTTACATTTGTATCCTTCAACTTTATCAAATTCATTGATGAGCTCTAGTAGTTTTCCGATAGCATCTTTAGAATTTTCTATGTATAGTATGTCATCTACAAACAATGACAGTTTTACTTCTTTTCCAATTTGGATTCCTTTTATTTCTTTTTCTTCTCTGATTGCCATGGTTAGGACTTCCAAATCTATGTTGAATAAATGGGGAGACAGTGGACAGCCTTGTCTTGTTCCTGATCTTGGAATGCTTTCTGCTTTTCACCATTGAGAATGATGTTAGCTGTGAGTTTGTCATATATGGCCTCTTATGTTGAGGTTTGTTCCCTCTATGCCCACTTTCTGGAGAGTTTTTATAGTAAATGGGAGTTGAATTTTGTCATAAGCTTTTCCTGCATGTATTAAGATGATCATATGGTTTTTATTCTTCAGCGTGTTAATATGGTGTATCACACTGATTGATTTGTGGATATTGAAGAATCCTTGCATTCCTGGGATAAATCTCACTTGATCATGGTGTATGATCCTTTTAATATATTGTTGGATTCAATTTGCTAGTATTTTGTTGAGGATTTTTGCATATATTGTTCATCAGTGATATTGGCCTGTAATTTTCTTTTTTTGTGGTATCTTTGTCTGGTTTTGGTATCAGGGTGATGGTGGCCTCATAGAATGAGCTTGGAAGTGTTCTTTACTCTGCCATTTTTTGGAAGTTTCAGAAAGTTGTTAACTCTTCTCTAAATGTTTGATAGAATTCACCTGTGAAGCCATCTGGTCCTGGAATTTTGTTTGTTGGCAGTTTTTAAATCACAGTTTCAATTTCAGTGCTTGTGATTGGTCTGTTCATATTTTCTATTTCTTTCTGGTTCAGTCTTGGAAGGTTGTACCTTTCTAAGAATTTGTCCCTTTCTTCTAGGTTGTCCATTTTACTGGCATGTAGTTGCTTATAGTAGTTGCTTATGATCTTTTGTATTTCTGTGATGTCCACTGTAACTTCTCCTTTTTCATTTCTAATTTTATTGATTTGAGCCCTCTCTCTTTTTTTCTTGATGAGTCTGGTCGAAGGTTTATCAATTCTGTTTACCTTTTCAAAGAACCAGCTTTTAGTTTCATTGACCTTTTCTATTGTTTTCTTCCTATTTCTGCTCTCATCTTTATGATTTCTTTCCTTCTATGCACTTTGGACTTTGTTCTTCTTTCTCTAGTTGCTTTAGGTGTAAGATTAGGTTGTTTATTTAAAGGACTGTTATCTTTCTCGTACAAAGAACTCTCAAAACTCAACAATAGGGCTTCCATGGTGGCGCAGTGGTTGAGAGTCCGCCTGCCGATGCAGGGGACACGGGTTCGTGCCCCGATCCCGGAAGATCCCACATGCCACGGAGCGGCTGGGCCCGCGAGCCATGGCCGCGGAGCCTGTGTGTCCGGAGCCTGTGCTCCGCAACGGGAGAGGCCACAGCAGTGAGAGGCCCGCGTACAGCAAAAAAAAAAAAAAAAAACTCAACAATAAAAAAATGAACCCAATTTAAAATATGTTCAAAAGACCTTGAGAGACACATAACACACTTTAAAATTAGATTGTCTCTTTATTGTTGAGTTGTAAAAGTTCTTTATATACTCTGTACACTAGACCTTGCTAGATAAATGTAAATTTGGGGTTGGCCAAAAAGTTTGGGTTTTCTGGTAACATCTCATGGAAAAACCCAAATGAACTTTTTGGCCAACCCAATATTTTCTTCCATTCTGTGGATTGTCCTTTTACTTTCTTAATAATGTCCTTTAACACACACAAGGACACTTTTTCTGGACTTAATTTTGATTTAGTCCAATTTATATATATTTTCTTTGGTTACTTGTGTTTTCGGTGTCCTATTAAGAAACCATCGCCTCGGGCTTCCCTGGTGGCGCAGTGGTTGGGAGTCCGCCTGCCGATGCAGGGGACATGGGTTCGTGCCCCGGTGTGGGTGGATCCCACGTGCCGTGGAGCGGCTGGGCCCGTGAGCCATGGCCGCTTGGCCTGCGCGTCCGGGGCCTGTGCTCCGCAATGGGAGAGGCCACCACAGTGAGAGGCCCGCGTAACACACACACACACACACACACAAAAGAAACCATCGCCTCATCCAGTCATGAAGATTTACTCATATTTTCTTCTAGGAGTTGTATATAGTTTTAGCTCTTACATTTAGGTCTTTCATCCATTTTGAGTTAATTTTTGTGAATGGTTAAGGTCCAAATTCACACTTTTGAATGTAGATATCCAGTTGTCCCAGTACCATTTGTTGAAAAGACTATCATTTCCCCCATTGAATGGTTTTGGCACTTTTAAATTAAGTTAAAAGTCAATTGATATAGATGGTTTATTTCTGGATTTTCAATTCTATTCCATTGATCTATGTGTCTACTACTTTTAGTACTGCATTAATTGTTTACTGCCCCTATGAAACTGAGTTTCTCGAAGGCAGGGGCAACATCTTTAGTCTTAGTATTTTTAACCCAGCTGTCAGTAAAGCCTTAAAATATGCTCACTAAACAAAGTTAATCATTTAGTTTTGAGGAAAGGAATGGGAATGAAGTTCATAAGAAAGGTGGGCTCCTTTACTCATGGAATACTTTATCATTTGATGTGGAAATGAAATTCTGGCATACCTTCTCCATTACTTCCAATGACAATTATTCTAACATGTACTGAACACTTTTCTCATACAGAAATATGGGCACCACAAAGTTTGTGATTGGGTTAAAGATGATAGGTCATGAACTCAACAGTAATTAAAAGCTGTAAGTATTGTCAGATAACACAAAGAAAATGCTACTGGAGTTGCAGCAGAAATCACCTTCAACCAGAATATGTTATCATTCATCAGGTCTTCTTGAAGGGTAGTTATTACTTTTGAATTTACTGCCAAAAGAATTTTGAAAATACAGGACACAGGAGTTTGAGAAGACAGCCATTTGAATTTTACTACTAATATAGTTTAGAGTTTTAATTATCTCTGAAGGGAAAGACCAGTTATTCTTCTAAAATAAAGACGTGGGGCCTACTGAATTGTTTTGGTTTGACATATTATAATATACCTCAAAAGTACAGCACAACCAGCAAAATTTTTAAAATACAAGTTGAATGATTAACACCAGATTAAAGTCATATGGCACAGCACAAGTCTTAGGTACCGGAGGCCATAGCTCTGAATTATAATTTTAGGCTTTCCCTCCACTTTTAAAAAAAATAGATTTATTTTATTCATTTATTTTTGGCTGCATTGGGTCTTCGCTGCTGCACATGGGCTTTCTCTAGTTACGGCAAGCAGGGGCTACTCTTCCTTGCAGTGTGCAGGCTTCTCATTGCAGTGGCTTCTCTTGCTGCTGAGCACAGGCTCTAGGTGCACGGGCTTCAGTAGTTGTAGCACGCAGGCTCAGTAGTTGTGGTTCACGGGCTTAGCTGCTCCACAGCACATGGGATCTTCCTGGGCCAGGGTTTGAACTTGTGTCCCCTGCATTGGCAGGTGGATTCTTTACCACTGCGCCACCAGGGAAGCCCTTTCCCTCCACTTTTGAAGCCAACCCAATTACTGTCATAGTGATTTTGAAGAAAGATAAAATGGTCTCAAAGCTTATATGTAAGATTTAAAAACAATCTGCTAGTAGAAAATGCAGTAAATAAACTTACATTCAATGAGCTATTCTTTGTTTAAAGATCTGATTATCAGAAATAGATGAACAGGAGGTTAAAGTGTGGATATGGGTAACATGGTCTTTGGAGTCAGACCTGATTAACAATTCCTCCAGAAAGTAACTATACGGCCTGAATCTGAGTTCTGTATGTGTCTGTAAAATGGAGGTACCTCCTTCCTCAGAGTGGTTATTAAGGATTTTACAAGATGATGTGTATGTGTGTGTATCCACAAATTAGGTACTCAGTAGTTAGTAAAGGAGAGTATGGGTATTAAGATAAACCAGAGTCCTACGACAGACACCAAGTGATTCTCTAGGGTTTTGAGCCAAACAGACCTAAATTGGAATGCTATCTCTTCCACTGCCATGTATGGTCTTACTGTGGTTCCAAGTAAAAAGCGTTACTACAGCTCTTCTCCTACTCCAGGGCTATATAACAGCATGAGTGGCGAACATGAGCCAGTTTAAGTCAGTCACAAACAGGGCACATACTTGACTCAATATACATCTGCTTAGTATATGCAAAGAGCTTTTTGGTCAAGTGGACCTGGAATCTGGTCACTATCTAGCCATGTTATTTGGGGAAAATTACATAATCTCTTTTTGGCTTCTCATCCTTCAAATGACTTTTGCCAAAGTCAGCATATTTCAAAGACTAAGTAGCAAAACTTTATTTTTGTTAAAGGCTGATTTTCTTAGATATTTGCAATGAAAATAGCTGCAGGTCTCAAGGGTACAGTTCCACATTTCCATACTGGAAAGAAATAGATTAAAACTATTTTAAAACCTTTCATAACAAATACTTAATACTTTTATTGTGGAGAAAAGATACCAAAATATAACATTCCCAAAAGCACAACTCTGAAAAAGCTAGTTTTATTCTTATAGGACTCAGAACTTTAATGGCATTCCCATAATACAGTCAGAAAGTAGAACAAGCCCTCAAGAAAAAAGCAAAAATGCCAAGATCTTCTCCAACCACAATTATTTTTAATCTATGAAACAGAATTTCCTTACAAATTAAGTAGTTTTTATAGTAGTGACATTTATTGTTGATATGATCTGTTTAATATGACTGTAGTCAGAAGGGAAGTCGGGTCCGTTGTTCTTCCAGAAACTGAAAAAAGTATCATCATTAAGATAAGGAAAAGAAAGATTTGTATCCATCTTTTTGGGACATGTAAGGTGAGAGTGAAGTCTCACAGTTGGAGAATTCGTGGATATTGCTGGAGGAATTGGAGATGCTCTCTGGTAAGCGGGTAATCCCTCTTCCCTGAACACTGCTGTTTTGGCCAGAAATTTTCACCCCAGATGGGGAGTCACCTAGGATATTAAAAATACAAGAAAAGAAATATAGCAATTTTATAGTCTTAGAGATTCCCTCAACTGACTCATCCTACTGCAGGCCTTTTCACTAAGCTATGATTAAACGGATCGTCAATAGGTGAGATAGTTCTTAGAGTAAAGGCAAAAAGGCTGAACAAGAATATTCTTTTTAAGTCCTGGAAACCTTAATTGAAGTTCTTCAGGGACCACGTGAAATTTCATGTCACTAGCTTTTTTAAACTTTCCCATTTCCCCCAAAGACACCCTCATATCAAAACTATAAAACTACAGCTGCTACAAAAGTAACAGGTTTTATTTTAAATGCCCTGAACAAAATTCTGAAGAATAAATTAAATTTTATCAAAGTGATACAAAAATCTACATATCCAAATTAAGTGCTTATGCCAAGTAAAACTCCCAATTCAACAAGATTTTTATACCCTAAAGCCAACTTAGATCATCTGTTTTAAGTATCATACCCCAGGATCGTAAGAAGACCCTAAACTCTTTGAGGTGCCTTCTTATTAAATATAAGATGCTTACCAGTGTTTGATCTCTGTTCCTGATTAGAAGAGCTGAAATGAGAGAATCCTGGACTCTGAACCCTTAGCTTCTGTAAGTAACAACAACAACAACAACAAAGACCAGGGGACAACATATTTCTTATTATTGGATCATCTACTTCAAATTACTCTTTAAATACAAACTAACACCCCCTTTTCCAATGTCTAATCAACTTGTGAAGAGCGCTGCTGTGAAGGGGAGCAGAGGGCAATCTCTGAGGGGAAATTACAGGGTCAAGAAAGGGTTGGTTTTTTAAAAAAAAAATACATGAGATTATAGCAGGTTTCCTGATAAGAATGACTCAGAACAGAGAGAAACCCTGATGAAATTATTAGAGCCATGTCCTTAGGTAGGTAAGAGAATGAGATCTAATAGAGAAATATAAGGATTGGTCTTAGAAACACAGACAATTCATGCATTATTAGAGTATATGGTAGATGCAATGGTAGGAATATATGGAAAACCTCGATTGCTTCTATTTTCTCAGAGAAGGAGGGGATACAAGCATCAGCTAGAACAAGGATGAAGGAAGAGGTGATGGAAGTTTGAAGTGAGAGAAGGTGAGAAATAACTATCTAGGAGAGTGGGAGATTAATCAAACTAGAGAAATGGACAATGCCAGGCAAGGTTAAGGGCTCACCTGAGGTTGGTGGTGATGAATATTTAATAACACCAGTCAGTATGGTAGTCTCTTTTCAGCCTCGGTTAGCTTCAAATGTGTAACAGAGTAGGTGAAGAGTTGATTTAATCAGGGTTAGTGTTTGTCAACCAACTATGAAGAAGAATGAAGGGCCAGTGGAGTTCATAGTGCAAGTGAGTGAAACTAATGGAGCAAGGACTCTAACCTGGGAAGGAAGGAGGTGAAGGGCAAGGTGGGGAGAGGAGACACAAGGCTGAAGCACCTGTCTATGTGTGAATGGTACCCCTGGAGTTGTGCCATGCAGTGACCCTGTGAAGGAGGGCAGAACAGTGGAGGCATACAATGAATTGAAGGTCCCAGGAGAGATCAAAGAACTGTTGGCACTGTTGTACCAGAGAAAGACAGTGGTAGTCAGAGAGTAGGATGCTTGAAATTGAGATTATGGGGAGATGCCATTGGGGCCTAGAATATGATCACGGGAGTGGATACTTGATGTATGGCAGGGGACAGGATCACTGGAGAAGGGCAAATCAAGGAACTGAAATGTCAGGCAGCTGGAAGGATCATCTATGGGGAAACTGAAATCAAGAATTCTGCCAGGAATATTGTTTGATCTCCTGGCTCAGTGTTGCTCTAAGGATGAGGATGACCAACTCAGGGGCCTATTGACTCCAAGAAGGGGTTATCAGGTACTACAGCCTGAATGGCATGTGATTCAAAGCCTAGGGATTTTAGGGAGAAGGCAGAAAGAAGTCTAGAGGCCACAAACTTAAACAAGGACAACTACTTCAAATCTAAGCCCGTGATAAATGAGGAAAAAAAAAAAAGTGTTGCTAACAGGGAAGCAGTATCTTTAGAGGACAGCCAAGTTTTAGTTACAACCAAGGAGGAAAACAGACCTTCCCAGGAGGAGGTTGAAGACATGAGATTTTGCTGATAACTGAGATTGAGAAGACCCACAAAGTTTTTCAGGAGTTGGGGAAGGCTGAAAAACAGAATCAGCTTAACAAGATGAGTGTGGGAGATGAGCAAGGATCTAGGTATCCTGAGCTTCCATAGTGACTGATGTGAACAATGAAAAGAGGGGTAGTGAGACTAAATCTGGTAGTCTCAACACAGATGGTGACGATGGGGCTGAGGCAGTGTTTCCCATCCTGGGTACTACTGACATGTTAGGCTAAATAATACTTTGTTCAGGGGGCTGTCTGTACACAGTCAGGTGTTAGCAGGCTTACTGGTATCTACCTGCCCGCTGTATGCCAGCAGCACCCCCTCCCCAGCTGTGACAACCAAAAATGTATCCAAGTGTTGCCACATGTCCCCTGAAGGACACAAAATAGGTCCTAGTGGAGAACCACTGGGTTAAGGGTTAACAGTAGACAGGAGAGAGAAGAGTCTTGCCCAGAGATTATAGGGAGAGCTCTCTTTTTTATTTTTAAAATTATCATGGAGTAAGACAGACTTCTTTGGTGTGTACATTTCTACGAGTTTTAACAAATGAAGAGATTCGTGAAACCACCATTGCAATCAGGATACAGAGCCATCCTATCACCTCAAAAACTTCCTATCCCTTTACAGTCATACCCTCCTCCCCTAACCCCTGGGAACCACTGATATGTTCATCATTATCATTTGTATTTAACAATGTCATATAAACGGAATCATACATTACATAACCTTTTGAGACTGCTGCTTTTGCTAAGCGTAAGTAATGCCTTTGAGATTGATCCTAATAGTTGTTTTATCAATAGTTCATTCCATTTTGGGGTTCCCTTTTCACTATTCTATTAACTATTTAAAAATAGAACATAGTAGATAATAAATGTTACTAAGTCAGAGATCTTAGTACTCTCATATACTGCTGCATTTAATCCTACGATGACTACTAGACCTTATTATTATTCTTGTTCTACAGATAAGGAATCAGCACAGAAAGTTCAAGAGAGTCACACAGCCTATCTCTAGCAGAGCCTGAAGTGAAATTTAGGAATTCTAACTTGAGAGCCCATACTCTTAATTGCTATGCTCTCAGTAGTGTAGAGAGGCCTACTAGTAAGTAAATACCAAGGAGGGAAGAGGGGTGGTAGGGAAATTAGATAGCCTCTAATCAAATCCTGAATTAGGTCTTATATTTAAAATATCTACTTCAAAAATGTGTATCACATAATTTTTGGAATAAATGTTTGGATGTGTTTTGTATAAACACTAATGCTAATTTTAATTTTCTTTGTTAAGTACAGTAGGAAAATATACAAGGAAGAAAAAGGATTTTTTGTAAGATCCAACTGGATTAAAAACTGACATTCCATGAAGGATCAAAAAAAATTTTTCACAGAAGAGAGAACCAAACAAAGGCCTGATCTTGAGAGACTAGCAGCCCTGAAAAGTCAGCTCCTTACCTGGTAACGCCCTGCATCCAATACAACCATTTTGGGTGTCACACTATTGCTGGCCTCATAATCTTGAAGTGGTACATGAGCCACTGTGAGCTGGATTCCAAAGAGAGTGGCCAGAGAATTACTGATGCAGTAGCTTTAAAAAGGAATTTAAAATGCTTATTATCAGAATCTTATCTAATTCATTCTAAAAGCATTCACATTTAAAAAATTTCTGAAAAAGCATGTGAGATGTTGTAAATTGGGAAAAAAGAAATTTAGAGATTTGGAGAAAAAATGGGAATAGGTAGCAGTACATATCATAAAACGAGTCATTACTGGTAAGCAATACTTGGATTACCAAATAAACTTTCAGATTCATTATAAGTGAATGGGAATGAGGGTAAAGAGCAACAGAATTCTCAAACATTTCAGGCAGGGGGAGGCAACACCAGCAATAGGGCTAAAACTCAGAAACACGTACTCATCCTCAGAACCAACTATCATCAGCTGTGTAAAGGGACTACCAGAGCTTCCCCAGAGCTGAGGCTGCAGGTACTTTCCCTACAAAACGAGGAGAAAAGGGTCTATATTTTTGGAGCACCTTCACAAGGAAGTGCTGTTCTTAATGACAGTAGGGAACTTTGCTTTCCTACAGGAATCCTAGAAGAAAACATTTTCAGTAAGTGCTTCTGAAGGCTCAAACTGCTCAGGTGGTAACCGCCAGACAAGTAGTGACATGGGCAGAAGAATACAAGTAACATGATTTAAAAAAAACCTGCTTTAAAAGACAGTTGTGGAAATAGAGGTAAACAGGGATGCACCCTGAATGCCGAAGCAACAACAAGCCAAGTTGCAAAGAATTCAGTGCAGAACAGAGCATTAGGAAGAAACTCCTTTCTCCAACTTACGCAATTTTCTTGCAAACAGCTAAAGCACAGAGGAGAATATCATTTTCTTCATGCCACTTGCACCTGTACGGAAAAAAAAAAAGACTTTAATATCCTCATCTAACTGAAGCAGCACTGCTTATGGGTTTTTATGTGCCAGATTTCTACCTTAGTGTCAGTTTCTTAAATGATTTCAACTATTACTCAAAGATTAAGGTTTCTAATTTAACATACAAAAAGATTTTTTAAAAAACAAGTTTTTAATGTTACCTCCTCTGATGCAAATTCATGATGCATTGCAAACACACAGCTATAACAGATTTTACCTTGAAAATCTATATATAGATTTATATATATATAGAAAATCTATATATAGACTATAGTTAACATATACTCATTAAACACACATTTACTGAGGATATACTACTTACCAGGCACTGTCCTAGGCATTAGGGATACAGTACAGAATGAAACACAAACTCTTATGCACACAAAACTTACTTTTTAATGGGGAAATCAGATCAAAAGACATGTAGGTATAATAACATAGTAAGTTAGGTGAGTTCTAAGAAGGAAAAAAACAATAAAAAGACATGAAATGCAAGAGAAGGGTGACATTTTAGATAAGGTAGGCAGGAAAGGTGTCACTGAGGAGTGGATGTTGAGGTGAAGACCTCAAGAGGGGATGTTGGAGAGGAAATGACCAACAACATACTTTCATGATGAGAGCCACTATAAACCTGTATATCTTTCCCCTGAGTGCATAAGTTATTCGAGACTCAGAACAGCACTACCTGCATAATAGAAACCTTCCCTAAACTTAGCAAAAATTTTCACTTAGAAATTATAAACATGCTAAACAGTAAGTGTAAAAAGTCCATTATCTGCACTTGTTATTTAACTGAATGGAAGGCTATCTAAAAATAAGATTAAGAATTTCCCACTGCTTTTACAAAAAGTGATTCAATAAATATGATTAATGAAACTAACTCTAAAATGAAGGCTTAAGTTAAAACTAAACCTAAATCAAGGCACTGGTCCCTCCCACTGGGAGGCCTGCACAAGCCTCTTAGACCAGCCTCACCCACCAGGGGGCAGACACCAGAAGCAAGAGGAGCTACAATCCTGCAGCCTGTGGGACTACAAACACAGAAAGTTACACAAAATGAGATGGCAAAGAAATATGTTCCAGAGGAAGGAACAAGATAAAACCTCAGAACAACAACTAAGTGAAGTGGAAATAGGCAGTCTACCTGAAAAAGAATTCAGAGTAATGATAGCAAAGACAGTCCAAGATCTCAGAAAAAAAATGGAGGCACAGACCAAGAAGATACAAGAAATGTTTTAACAAAGAGCTAGAAGATAAACAGAGCTGAACAATAACTGAAATGAAAAATACACTAGATGAAATAAATAGCAGAATAAATGAAGTAGAATGGATAAGTGAGCGGGGAAGACAGAATGGTGGAAATCACTGCTGTGAAACAGGATAAAGAATAAAAAGAATGGGCTTCCCTGGTGGCGCAGTGGTTGAGAGTCCGCCTGCCGATGCAGGGGACACAGGTTCGTGCCCCAGTCTGGGAAGATCCCACATGCCGCGGAGCGGCTGGGCCCGTGAGCCATGGCCGCTGAGCCTGTGCGTCCAGAGCCTGTGCTCCGCGACGGGAGAGGCCACAACAGTGAGAGGCCCGCGTACAGCCAAAAAAAAAAAAAAAAAAAAAAAAGAATAAAAAGAAATGAGGACAGTTTAAGAGACCTCTGGGACAACATTAAATGCACCAATGTTTACATTATAGGAGTCTAGAATGAGAAAAAATTTGCAGAGATAATAACTGAAAACTTCCCTAACGTGGGAAAAGAAACAGTCACCTAGTCCAGGAAGTGCAGAGAGTCCCAGGCAGGATAAACCCAAGGAGGAGCATGCTGAGACATAGTAATAGAACTGACGAAAATTAAAGATGAAAAGATGCTCAACATCACAAATCAGAGAAATGCAAATAAAAACTACAATGAGGTACCACCTCATGCCAGTCAGAATGGCCACCATTAAAATGTCTACAAACAGTTAAATGCTGGAGAGGGTGTGGAGAAAAGGGAACCTTCCTACAGTTGGTGGTAATGTAAGTTGGTGTAGCCACGGTGGAAAACAGTATAGGATGTTCCTCACAAAACTAAAAATAGAATTACCACATGATCCAGCAATCCAACTCCTATATCCAGACAAAATTACAATTCAAAAAGATACATGTGGGCTTCCCTGGTGGCGCAGTGGTTGAGAGTCCGCCTGCCGATGCAGGGGACGCGGGTTCGTGCCCCGATCCCGGAAGATCCCACATGCCGCGGAGCGGCTGGGCCCGCGAGCCATGGCCGCGGAGCCTGTGTGTCCGGAGCCTGTGCTCCGCAACGGGAGAGGCCACAGCAGTGAGAGGCCCGCGTACAGCAAAAAAAAAAAAAAAAAAAAAAGACACATGTACCCCTGTGTTCAGAGCAGCACTATTCACAACAGCCAAGACATGGAAACAACCTAAATGTCCATCAACAGATGAATGGATAAAGAAGATATGGTACATAAATACAATGGAATACTACTCAGCTATAAAAAAGAACGAAATAATGTCATTTGCAGCAACATGGATAGACCTAGAGATTATCATACTAAGTGAAGTAAGTCAGAAAGAGAAAGACGAATACCATATGATATCCCTTATAGGTGGAATCTAAAATATGACACAAATGAACCTATCTATGAAACAGAAAAAATATCAGGGACATAGAAAATAGACTGGTGGTTGCCAAGGGGGAGGAGGGTTGGAGAAGGTAGGAGTGGGAGTTTTGGATTAGCAGATGCAAACTGGTGTATACATAGAATGGGTAAACAACAAGGTCCTACTGGATAGCACAGGGAACTATATTCAACATCCTGTGATAAACCATAATGGAAAAGAATGTGAAAAAGAATGTGTGTGTGTGTGTGTGTGTGTGTATGTATAAAACTGAGTCACTGCTGCACAGCAGTAATTGACACAACACTGTAATTCAACTTTACTTCAATGAAAAATAAATTACAGTGCTTAAAAAAAAAAGCAACAAGGGCAAAGCAACAAATAACATAATCCCCATAAGGTTATCAACTGATTTTTCAGCAGAACTCGCAGGCCAGAAGGGAGTGGCACGATATATTTAAAGTGATGAAAGGGAAAAGCCTGCAACCAAGAATACTCTACCCAGCAAGGCTCTCATTCAGATTCGATGGCAAAATCAAAAGCTTTACAGACAAGCAAAAGCAAATAAGAGAATTCAGCACTACGAAACTAGCTTTACAAATAAATGCTAAAGGAACTTCTCTAGGCAGAAAAGACCACAACTGGAAACAAGAAAATTACAAATGGGAAAGCTCACCAGTAAAGGTACACAAACATACAGTAAAGGTAGGAAATCATTCACACACAAATATGATATCAAAACCAGTAACTGTGAGAAGAGTACAAATGCAGGATATTGGAAATGCATTTGCAATAAGGGACGAGCAACTTAAAACAATTGTGTATATATATACATACTGCTATTTCAAAACCTCACGGTAACCACAAACCAAAAGTCTACAATAGATATACACACAAAAAAGAAAAAGGAATCCAAACATAACACTAAACATAGTCATCAAATCACAAGAGAAGAAAAAGAGGAAGGGAAGAAAAAAGACCTACAAACACAAATCCAAAACAACAAAATGGCAACAAAAACATACATATCAGTTATTACGTTAAATATAAATGGATTAAATGCTCCAACCAAAAGACAGACTGGAGGAATGGATACGACAACAAGACCTATATATATGCTGTCTACAAGAGACCCACTTCAGATCTAGGGACACATACAGACTCAAAGTGAGAGGATGGGAAAAGGTATCCCATGCAAATGGAAATCAAAAGAAATCTGGAGTAGCAATACTCATATCAGACAAAATAGACTTTAAAGACTGTTACAACAGACAAAGGAGGACACTACATAATGATCAAAGGATCAATCCAAGAAGAGGATTTAACAACTGTAAAAATATATGCAGCCAACATAGGAGAACCTTGATGTAGCAGCCATAAAAGATGAAATTGACAGTAACACAATTAACAGTGGGGGATTTTAACACCTCACTTACATCAATGGATGGATCATCCAGACAGAAAAATCAATAACGAAAGACAGGCCTTAAATGTCACATTAGGCCAAATGGATTTAACTGATATTTATAGAGCATTCCATCCAAAAGCAGCAGAACACACATTCTTCTCAAGTGCACATGGAACATTCTCCAGAACAGATCACATGCTGGGCCACAAAGCAAGCTTGGGTAAAGTTAAGAAAATTGAAATCATATCAAGCATCTTTTCCAACCACAACACTAGGAGATTAGAAATCAACTACAAGAAAAAAACCTGTAAAACAACAAAAACACACAGAGGCTAAACAATATGCTACTGAACAACAAATGGATCACTGAAGAAATCAAAGAGGAAATCAAAAAATACCTAGAGACAAATAAAAACAAAAACAGGATGATCAAAAACCTATGGGACACCACAAAAGCAGTTCTAAGAGGGAAGTTTATAGCAATACAATCTTACCTCAGGAAATAAGAGAAATCTCAAATAAACAACCTTAACTTACACCTAAAGCAACTAGAGAAAGAAGAACAAACAAAAGCCAAAGTTAGTAGAAGGAAAGAAATCATAAAGATCAGAGCAGAAATAAATAGAGACCAAAAAAAAAAAAAACCCAGAAAAGATCAATGAAACTAAAAGTTGGTTCTTTGAAAAGATAAACAGAATTGATATGTCTTTAGCTAGACTCAAAAAGAAAAAAAGGGAGATGGCTCAAGTCAATAAAATTAGAAATGAAAAAGGAAAAGTTACAGTGGACACCACAGAAATACAAAGGATCATAAGAGACTACTACAAGCAACAGTATGCCAATAAAATGGATAACCGAGAAGAAATGGACAAATTCCGAAGAAAGATATAACCTTCCAAGACTAACTAGAATAGAAAATATGAACAGATCAATCACAAGCACTGAAATTGAAACTGTGATTTAAAAACTGCCAACAAACAAAAGTCCAGGACCAGACGGCTTCACAGGTGAATTCTATCTAACATTTAGAGAAGAGTTAACACCTACCCTTCTGAAACTGTTCCAAAAAATGGCAGAGAAAGGAACACTCCTAAACTCATTCTATGAGGCCACCATCACCCTTATACCAAAACCAGACAAAGATACCACAAAAAAAGAAAATTACAGGCCAATATCATTGATGAACATAGGTGCAAAAATCCTCAACAAAATACTAGCAAACTGAATCCAACAACACATTAAAGGGATCATACACCATGATCAAGTGGGGTTTATCTCAGGGACACAAAGATTCTTCAATATCCACAAATCAATAAGTGTGATATACCACATTAACAAACTGAAGAAAAACCATATGATCATCTCAACAGATGAAGAAAAAGCTTTTGACAAAATTCAACACCCATTTATGATAAAAACTCTCTAGAAAGTGGGCACAGAGAGATACCTCAACATAATAAAGGCCATATATGACAAACTCACAGCTAACATCATTCTCAATGGTGACAAACTGAAAGCATTCCCTCTAAGATCAGGAACAGGACAAGGCTGTCCACTGTCTCCGCTTTTATTCAACATAGATTTGGAAGTCCTAACCACAGCAATCAGAAGAAATAAAAGGAATCCAAAAATGGATTAATTATAAAATTAATACACAGAAATCTGTTGCACTTCTATATACTAACAATGAAAAATCAGAAAGAAATTAAGGAAACAATCCCATTTTCCATCACATCAAAAAAAGAATAAAATATCTAGGAATAAATCTACCTAAGGAGGCAAAAGACCTGTACTCTGAAAACTGTAAGACACTGATGAAAGAAATCAAAGATGACATGAACAGATGGAAAGATATACCATGTTCTTGGACTGGGAGAATCAATATTGTGAAAATGACTACACTACCCAAGGCAGTCTACAGATTCAATGCAATCCCTATCAAATTACTAATGGCAGATCTAGAACAAAAGATTTAAAATTTGTACAGAAACACAAAAGACCCTGAATAGCCAAAGCAATCTTGAGAGATGAAATGGAGCTGGAGGAATCAGGCTCCCTGATCTCAGACTATACTACAAAGCTATAGTCATCAAAACACTGCTGGCAAAAAGACAGACTTATAGATCAATGGAACAGGAAAGAAAGCTCAGAAGTAAACCCACACACCTATGATCTATTAACCTACGACAAAGAAGGCAAGAACATGTAATGGAGAAAAGACAGTCTCTTCAATAAGTGGTGCTGGGAAAACTGGACAACTACATGTAAAGGAATGAAATTAGAACATTCTCTAACACCATACACAAAAATAAATTCAAAATGGATTAAAGACCTCAATGTAAGACTGTATACTATAAAAGTCTTAGAGGAAAACATAGGCAGAACACTCTTTGACATAAGTTGCAGCAATATTTTTTTGGATCCATCTCCTAGAGTAATGAAAATAGAAACAAAATAAACAAATGGGACCTAATTAAACTTAAAAGCTTTTGCACAGCAAAGGAAACCATAAACAAAACAAAAAGACAACCCACAGTATGGGAGAAAATATTTGAAAATGAAGTGATCAACAAGGGATTAATCTCCAAAATATACAAACAGCTCATGCAGCTCTGTGAAAAAAGCAAACAACCCAATCAAAAAATGGACAGAAGATCTAAAGAGACATTTCTCTAAAGAAGACATACAGATGGCCAAAAAGCACATGAAAAGATGCTCAACACCACTAATTATTAGAGAAACGCAAATCAAAACTATAAGGTATCACCTCACCCTCGTCAGAATGGCCATCATCAGAAAGTTTACGAACAATAAATGCTGGACAGGGTGTGGAGAAAAGGGAACCCTCCTACACTGTTGGTGGGAATGTAAATTGGTACAACCACTATGGAGAAGAATATGGAGGTTCCTTAAAAAACTAAAATTAGAGCTCTCATATGATCCAGCAATCCCACTCCTGGGCATATATCCAGAGAAAACCATATTTCGAAAAGATACATGCACCCCAATGTTCACTGCAGCACTATTTCCAATACCCAAGACATGGAAGCCACCTAAATGTCCACCGACAGAGGAATGGATAAAGAGGATGTGATACACATATAGAATGGAATATTAGCCATAAAGAATGAAATAATGCCATTTGCAGCCACATGGATGAACCTAGAGATATCATACTAAGTAAATAAGCCCGGCAGAAAGACAAATATATGATATTGCTTATATGTGGAATCTAAAAAAATTGATACAAATGAACTTATCTACAAAACAGAAACAGACTCATAGACTTAGAAAACAAACTTATGGTTACCAAAGGGCAAAGGTGGCGGGGGGGGGGGATAAATCAGGAGGCTGGGATTAACATTTATACATTACTATATGTAAAATATATAATCAATGAGGACATACAGGGAACTCTATTCAGTACTCTGTAATAACCTATATGGGAAATAGAATCTGAAAAAGAATAGATATATGTATAACTGAATCACTTTGCTATACATCTGAAACTAACTCAACATTTTAAGTAAACTGTACTCCAATAAAAAAACAAACAAACAAAAAATCTAAGTCCTTACATGCCCACATGAAATCAAGTAATTTTAAATTTCCAGTTAGTTTTGCTCCTTGTTCAGAACTTAATCCCCAAGAGTACCTACTTCATACACACATTTTCCATTGGAGATCATATTTTAAATGAAAGCAGTTAAAAAACTAACAATGTATCACAGTATTAAAACAAACTACAACAACAACAACAAAAAACCCATTCAAGTCTGACTCCAGGGAAAAACGTCTCCAAATCTAGTTATACTATTAAAAATGACGTTATTTGGATGTGTTTTCATTTATACTTATTGGTCCTCTTCCTCCAATCATCCCAAAATATGAGTGTATTTTCTAGCAAAGGAAGATTCATATTCTAAAAATCTAACGATTATCAGAACAGCTCTGTGCACTCTGTTACGCTATTATGCAGCCTGAAATATAGCTTCAACTTGAATGCATTTCCAACGTTTCTTTTATGAAATTCCACTCCAAAGTAGAAACATAAGGTTGTAAGTGAATATGTCTGCTAAGTTCGCAACTTACTCCCAAAGTTTCACCACCACCTCATTCACTAAAATAATGTGCAGCACAAAGGTCTTTTACACGCTTTTCCTCTTGACTTCCAAAGGTCTCAGTGATCTCTTTTCCTCTTATTTCCGGGTTAAGTTTCTTCTCCTTTTCAAGGATAACCCTGCCTTTCCCTTTCTCAGGAACCACTGTCATCCGACAGTTACAGATGCTCTTTGCTCTAGTCAAACTGACTCACTGTTTTTTTCTTAAACCGTCTCTATGCTTTCATTCCCGAGTCACTGTTTTGGCCATTTTCTTCTCTTGGAGAGGTCCTTCCTTCAACCCAAATCTCTGCTCACAGGGACAGAGGAGATGCTCAATAAATATTCGTTGATTAAATAAAAGCTGCCTTGTTTCAGTCAGCAGGTCACAGTGAATTAATCCAAGGACAATTATGACAGGAAGCAACAAGGAGAATGGGGTATCTATAAAGCTTATACTCCAGCCTTCAAAGTAACATGACAGGGGTATCTATAAAGGTTATAGTCTAGCCTTCAAAGTAACATGACAGTCATTAACAGCCTGCTTATTTAAGATTCTGATACTTTTTGTGTAACTGTATTCTATTTCACCAATATAAAACCCACCCATTTCTCCTAGAGCTAGAGACAACATTTACCAAAAATTTATTACAAACTTTAATATCCTTTAAGTAGAAGTTTAAGAGCAGTGTTTGAAAAGAGTCCTATCTGCTTATATTAACTAACAGATTCTAACAACAGTTCCTATTGTCCGCTACAACCAAAACTCCCTTGTAAAATACTATATATTGGAATCTTACAATATTATGAAGCTCAGGAAAAGGTAGACCCATCCTTTCCAAAGCAGTTATTATTAAAGTTCTTAAAGTACTATGTAACAGGTTCTATCTTTAATAAAATTCCATGGCACAGACCTCCAAAAATGTCTTAACACCAAAGCTACTCTACCCTTGTTGCAGTCTATACGTACTCTGAGACTCAACACCATTTCTTCTATTCTAAAACATGATTTTTTCACATTTTAACTGAATGCATTTATTGGACTGCATCATACAATTTAAGGTATTCTACAACTGCTATTGGTCAGTCTAGAAATAGCTGCCATTGCCTAAACATGTACAAATTTATTATTTTTTAAAGCAGTGGTATGTAGTATTTTATTTTTATTTTTGTTTTTATTGCAGTATAGTTGATTTACAATATTATGTTAGTTTCAGGTATACAGCTTAGTGATTCAATATTTTTGCAGATTATATTCCATTACAGGTTATTACTAGATAATGGTACAATTCCCTGTGCTCTACAGTATACCCTTGTTGTTCATCTATTACATATATATTAGTTTGTATCTGTTAATCCCATATCCCTAAATTTGTCCCTCCCTCCACCCTCGTCCTTTTGGTAACCACTAGTTTGTTTTCTATATCTGTGAATCTGTTTCTGTTCTGCATATATCTTTGAGTATTATTCTGGATAACCAAACAACTGTAATCCTTCAACATTTTAGTCAATAAACCATTGAGAAAGTATTGGTTTGTCTCTGAAACCTTCTACTGGTATCATCTGATAAGATCAAGAAAGAACCAGCATCAAAACTTGCAGAAAAGGTGTCTGTCAGTGGCTCAGGAGAAAATCCAGAGACAATAGTACAATTCCCTTTTAAGAAACGCCACATCACCACCCTGGATGGCACAGAGACAACAATGTATGAAAACATGGACAATGAATGATTTTGAATGTGAAATTTTAGGAATACTTTAGCCAGTAGCTGAGGCAATGGTACATAAATCCAAATATCCTAACACATCATCCATAAACTTTTAAGCCTAACAAGATTAAACAAAACAAAGTATATACCCGCAGCATAACTAAGAGAAGCATAACTACAAGACTACAAGACTCAATTACCAAAAGAAAATCCTTACTTTCCAATGGAGTCATTTCTCAAGTTCACACCCAAGCCTCTATATAGCTTTATAGAGAGGGTGGAGCCCAGAGAACATGGGGGAAGAGAGAGAAGGGAAATCGAGAGCCCAAGATTAAATTACAACCATTCCCACAATGAGATGGTTGATAAATATTTAGAATCCTGGTAGATCAGGGCACTGGCTACAGGAAACTGACTTAAAAGTGCCTGAAGACTCTAAAAGGCAGCCTGGAAGGCATTGTTTCTGGGCAGCAGAGGGCAAGAGGAAGGGAAGGAGTCCTTTAGAGACTGTGTGAAGGGGGAAAAAAGCACAGAGGGGGAAACTTAGGATTCTCCAGGACAAAGAAAGCAGGAAAAAAATGGAAAGACCCACAACCACACCGCCACCACTCTGAAAGCATTCAAAGAAACCATACTTTGCAACACTGACAGAAGAGGAAGCACTTGAACTACAGATCTCAAACCACCCCAAATAAGCAGCCCTGTCCAAGAAATGCAAACGAACAACAGAAAGCCACTGCAAGAGGTAAACAGAAAATGAGAATCACTATAGTTGATAACTCTCCCCATCCCCGACCCCCCCAAAAAAACATGGAGATGAAAATTATAAAACAACACTAAAACATAACACTCTACATTGTTATTAATATATGAATTAAATATCCTTAAACAAAAATTCTGAAGATACGAAAACATGGCCTGAATAAGAAACTTCAAAACTAAGAACAGAAAGAAGAAAAGAGTTGACAAAACTCAGGAAAGAAATAAAAATCATATAGGAAAAGAACTGAATTACAAACTGCTTAAGGAAGAACAGATTCAAATGAGAAGTTAATAAGGGAAACTGAAGAAAACAGAAAACTACCATGAGAATAAGAGAATAAAGAAAGAAGAAATAAGGGTCAGAAAAAGTGACCATAAATAATGAAAGGTAAAGAAGACCAATCATACATATATTGGACACCCTTAAGAAAAATTAAATGGAATAGAATATTAAACTACAATCTAAGAAAAATCTCCAGAAATTAGACCTGATTCTGCATACTAAAAGGGCCTGCCAAACACCTGGGAAAACTGACCTGCAGTAATATACTCAGAGAAACATTCCAGTAAAACTATTAGACTTTAAAGATGAAAAACCATTCTTAAGGTCTCCAGGCAAAAAGAGCAAAAAAACTTAAAAGATCAAGAGAATTAAATGAACAGACTTCTAAAAAGCAACATAAAGCAAAACAACAATGCAGCTGTACTTTCTAGAAACTCAAGGAAATAAAATGTAAAGCAACAGAAAAAATTTTAAACATGCAAGAACAGAGTTCCTGCCATTCCCAAGAGCCCTTGATCAATCTACTAGATCAAGATTCAGCAAACTTTTTCTGTAAAGGCATCAAATAACACAGCCACTTATAGCTGTAGGAGATATAATGAGACATACACGGAAACAGTAGTAATGAGACTTCACAGCACTGTCAATATAACACAGACCAAGTAGACAAAATATAAAGAGATAAGGCAATTTAAACATAATAATGTAGCGCTTACGGATACTTGTCAAATGTTGCACCCTGATAAACACATATTCTTCTCACATACCCACAAAACATTCACAAAAATTGATTATATATTTAGTTACCAAAACAAAACACTAGTAACACTAGTAACTTCCATAAGGTAGAAATATTATAAACAATACTTTGATCACAATGCAAAGATGCTAGAATTTACTAACAAAAACCAAAAAGGCTTTCCATCTGGACATTTAAAAGCCTCATATTAACTCATGGGTTAAAGAGAGCTGAAACTACAGAATTTTTTTTAAAAATGACAAAATACTATGTCAACAACTTATGGGATGCACTGCAAGACATGTTTAAGAGAAAATTCACTCTACTAAACACTTACCAATTTAAAAAAAAACCCAAATTAACTAAATACCGAGCCCAAAAATCTAAAAAGAAGAACCACAAAGTACCAAGAATATATAAGCAGAAATGAATGAGGAACAGAAAATTAGCAGATCTAATAAACTGTTGTTTTGAAAAAATAGACAATACACTACGCTAGCATGATTTAGGGGAAAAAAGTAGAAGCACAAATATATAAGAAACAATGAGATAAATAACCAGTGAAATAAGGAATTTTAAAAAATATAAAAGACTACTTAGTTTGCAGACTTAATTTTAAACAAATTTGGAAACGTATATAAAATGCATAATTTCCTAAGGAATTACAGATTACCAAAATTGATTGCATTAAAGTTAGAAAGCCTAATCAAATCAATTTTCATAGAAGAAACAGAGACATTTTTGTGGGAACTGCCTCACAAAAATTCACCAGTCCCAGATAGGCACAATCTGTGTGAGAAAAATTTTAAAACAGACTTGAAAGGCCCAAAAGCAGATCTGAACAATGGAAAGACACCTCTTGTCTTTGGACAGAATTCAACATTATATAAAGATTTCAGTTTTCCAAGTTAATTTATAAAGTTAATGCAATCCAAGGAACTTTATGGAGCTAGACTGAAGATACTTCTGAATATACTTTGTTTGAACTATGCTAATACATTCCACATTCAAAATATAATAAAACCAACAAAGATGGGCAAAACCAAAAATGGAATAAAACAAGCAAACAGACAACTATATTTCAAATGAATAAATTAACCACACTGAAGGAGAAAAAAAGAACCAACTCCAGTAACTTCTGAACAAAGTATTTTGACTACCTTCAGACTAAAACAACTGAAAGAAGATTCTAAACTGTTAATATGCCTTTTTTAAAAAGTGGTATCACTTAATTCTAAAACAACTTAATGCATTCTAGGACTGGACAAACAAAAATGTTGAGCACCAGGTTTTTCCACTCAGAAGGGCAATACAAAAATGGAAAACTGGAAAACTCTATGGTTTTAAATTCTAATTGTAGGTTCAGCACAAACTCATGGTGAGATAAAGACAGGGGGAGAGAGAGAGGAAGGAGCAGGCTGGTGAGCCTAGCTGCATAAAAATATTTATGAAAAGTATGTATACACATATTTACTAGCTCTTTACACCAAGGGGAACTAGAATCAATGACAGTCTAATAGGAATGAACACCCAGCACCCAGATTCTATCTCCTAAATGCACACACTTCCACTAAAAGGGATCAAGGCTCCTTGGAGAAATGGCTAATTCAAAGCTGAAGCAGGGAAAAGTACAAGATGAACCTGAAATATATGGAGCTGGAAAGCAAAGAAGCACTCAAAGAATGAGGCAGCAATGTAAAAAACAACAACAACAACAAAACCCAAACAAAGAGATGACTGCTTTGAAGGGACTTCCACTGGCCATAAAGGAAACAACCTGAGCATAAAAATAAGTTAATAAGAGATTATGGCCCACTGAATAAGATATAGGAATACATGAGTCCATACTCATAAATAAATGAAAAAAAGTCAGCAAAGAGGAAAAGCTCCTTACAGTAGAATGCTAACTAATAAATGTAGAAGCAAAAATCAGATTAGAAAACCATCATTTCACAAATATAGTAATAATCGACCCAGGCAAAAATCATCAATGGATGCTAAAACGAGCAGATTAAAGTTTGAGGAATAGATTATCTACCAAATCTCAAAGAATCTCCCAACGGAATATTAATTATAAGGTAAAAAAGAGTAACTTTTCAATAGAGAAATTTGGCAGACACTATCTTAAGCAAATGATCAAAGTTGTCAGTAATGAGACTGACATCAGATGCCTCCAGATGTGACACACTGAGAAGACACATAACTTTTGTGGTACTCCTGCTAAAAATATATAACCTCAATCTAATCATGTGGAAATACAGGCAAACTCAAACTGAGAAACATTTTGCAAAGTAATGGGCCTGTACTCTTCAAAAAGGTCAAGATCATGAAAGTCAAAGACTGAGGAACTATTCCAGATTAAAGGAGCCTAAACAGACATAATAACTAAATGCAACATGTCGTCCTGGCTTGGATCCTCAAGTTTTTCTTTTTGGCTATAGAAGACATTATTAGAACAACTAGCAAAATATGAATACAGCTTTTAGATTAGACAGTAGTACTGTATCAATGGCAATATCCTGTTTTGATAACTGTATTGTGGCAATATACATGATCTTGCTCTTAGGAACAACACATTGATACTCAGGGGTGAAAAGGCATCATGATAGCAACTTGCTCTCAAGAGGCTGAGAAAAAGAAACAGTGTATATATATTTAGAGAAAAAGTTATAAATATATAAAAATATTAACAGTTAGAGAATCTGAGAATGGTGTATACAACTTCCCTGTACTAGAGTCTTGCAACTTTTCTGTAAAACTAAAATTATTTCAAAGTAAAAAAATAGTTTCAATTTATTTCACATCTTTTTTTTTTTTTTTTTTTTTTTTTTTTGCAGTACACAGGCCTCTCACTGTTGTGGCCTCTCCGGTTGTGGAGCACAGGCTCCAGACGCGCAGGCTCAGCGGCCATGGCTCACGGGCCATATGGGATCTTCCCGGACTGGGGCACGAACCCGTGTCCCCTGCATCGGCAGGCAGACTCTCAACCACTGCGCCACCAGCGAAGCCCCATTTCACATTTATATTTCTTATAACTCCAAGAATTCCGTGTAATAAAATGTCTATACAAATAAATACAAAATATTCTTTCATCAGTACAGAAATTCTAACTGATAAAGCACTGTCAGTTTATTTGGTAGTTTTTTTGTTTTTATTGATAGACAAAGTAACAATGTACCTTACAATCAATTAAATCTTATATTCAAGGAAATACAATGATTCCAAAGTTTCATAGGAAAATATTGTTTAAAAAGGCAAAAACTAATCAGTTCAGAAAAAAGTCAGCATCATTATCACAAAATCACTATAAATACCTTGTGTTGCTAGAATAATCCCACATGGCCACATCTAGGAAGCTCCGAACCCAGGTCTTAGAGGGCTCCTTGAGAAATTTTTGCTGGTAGATCCCTACTACAAGATCCTCTACAGTGAGAAGTTCTAGATCTTGCCTGATTTCTTCCATTGGTAAACAGAAACACACATACAATTAGTAAGTTTAGGTACACAGAACATGTACATCAAAATGGAAGCACAGATATTAAAATGCATTTGAGCAGCGACCCAGTTTAACTTACCTGATGACTTCTCCATATGCTTCAAACACCAGTTGACTCTGGCTCTATCATCAGACTGGAAGGGAAAAAAAATTTACTTATTTTCTCCTATCTTCTGTTACTTTTAATTAATGTCGTCCTTTCAAACTGGGGGAAGGGGAGGGAGGAGGGGTAAGGATGGTGAGAAGGGAGAGACTGAAGAGTCTGTGACAACTAAACAAGAACTGTAAAACAGAGCAACATATTCTAGAAAATACTGCTAATAATAACCAGTTATGTTCATAAAACAATGTTAATATACTTTATGAACAGCAAGTGAGACTTAGGGTAAGCAAATGAAGAAACCAATGTTCAGAAAAAGATAAATAAGGTGATTTGTGTTCATGGTGACACTAATATACAATAAGGTTAAAACCCAATTCTATGACACCTAGCCTAGAAGAACTTAGACAAAACAAAGAATAAAGACTACAAAAAGAAGATCAAGGGACTGCTACAAAAACAATTTTGAACAAACAATTCTCTTGCCTAGGAGGATAGGTGTACAGACTAGAAATCCATCCTTCAGAGTAAAAACAATTGAAGATATTTCAGAAGGAGGAACTAAAAACATGAGATCGACCAAAGCTGAAATACATTCAGTTTTTGCAGTCTTCAAAATCCCTCCAATACCAGAGAGATTTAGACGAAAAAGCATTATACCTAATTACATTCAAAATAAGAATGAGCATATATATTTTAACACACAGCTAATACATAGGCAAAAGTTATTCCTTTGGGTATCTTTGATGGATCTTTTGGTTTCTAAGTAATGACTTAAAAGAAATTCTTATGTTGAAATTACCTTGCAGTAGACAGGTGGCCAGTTCCCTGGATTTGGATGAATGAATCTATAAAGGTTTTGTAACACCATTGCTTGGTCATGCCCAGATTCAAAGTTTGAAATAGGAATCTTGTGAGTAGAATCACCTGAAGGAAATAAAAAGTAGGTAGGAGTTAAAAATCTGACTAAGACAAATATTATGGAGTAGGTATAGAAGTAAGGGTACAGGAAGGGAGTAGTGGGTAACATATTTAAGCACTTGTACCAAGCCTGCTTATGGTTAGGTACTTTACATATTTTATCCCATAATCTTATGAGGTAGATAATATACACATATTAGAGAAGAGATAACTGAGAAACACAGAAGTTAGCAGTAAGTTAATAGTTGGGTGAACAGTGGAGTCAGGACTCAAACCGAGGTTTGTTAAGTGAAAGAGCCTATATAGTGTTTTCACTATTCCTATGTGGCCTTTCATGAATCTGGTTTATTAATAAGGCTGGAGACCTTGATAGTAATAACTGCTTTTTAAAAGACTGTACAATGAATACTTCTACTTCCAGTAAAACATGGACCAAGTAATTCAGACCAAACTTCCCACAAAAATTTAGGATGTCAAGAGCACCTGCGGTAGCAAGGAATTATTAGATCAAGATGCAAAATATTATAAAATCCAGAGAGGTAGTCTAGCTCTGGGGGCAGTTTTCCCCCTGGAGTAATTTGCTAATTCCAGAAGAGGAAGTTTAATGGCTGAGAGTGTGCTTCTGACAGCTTTGGGGGCCTGGTTTGTGAGACCCCAGGTGTCTAGAAAAAGGAAACATAAATCCTCTCTGGAGGAAGAAAACATCACTATAAACCTCATTCAATCATTTTTTCCCAAATAGTCTATGTGAATAACCAGGTAAAGAAAAAAAATGAGAACCAAAACAAAGTTAATAGAGATCCAAAGGTAGTCCAGATGAAGTTACTGGACACAGATTTTTTTTTTTTTGCAGTACGCGGGCCTCTCACTGTTGTGATGCCTCTCCTGTTGCAGAGTACAGGCTCCGGACGTGCAGGCTCAGAAGCCACGGCCCACAGGCCCAGCTGCTCGGTGGCACGCGGGATCCTCCCGGACCGGGGCACGAACCCATGTCCCCCGCATCGGCAGGCGGACTCCCAATGACTGCGCCACCAGGGAAGCCCTGGACACAGATTTTAAATAATCATAGTCAATTTAAAAAATTCATAATCAAATTATGAATTTCAGCATAAAACTGGAAACTATAAAAAAGAATGCTCAGAACTCCCTGGTGGTCCAGTGGTTAGGACTTGGCATTTTCACTGCTGGAGCCCTGGGTTCGATCCCTAGTCAGGGAACTAAGATTCCACAAGCTGCAATGTGCAGCCAAAAAAAATGCAACAAGAGTTCAATTTCTGATAATGACTGACTAGGGAAAGCTGAACATATGAAACGCCTGCTTGAAAGCACTGCAGAGATATAAATGTAGTGAGGAATTATGGGCCCAAAATCTTAGAAAGGATGAAATCCTAGAGAGCTGAATCTGGCAGTTGAGTTTGTTGGTAATTTGGCCATTTATCAACTCTAGAAGAGGAGATATAAAGGCTGAGAAATTTTCAACAGATCTTGAGCTACGAAGAATTAAAAATATTACTCCAATATTACCTGTGTATATAAAAATTTATAAATTAAAAAATATTCAATTGTCTTCTGGTCTCCACTATTTATGCTGTGAAGTCAATTATAAATTTTACTGATGATTCTTTGGTGGTAATATGTCCACCTTCCTCCTTTTTTTTAAGTAAAGACCAACTAGAAAGAGACTGACTCTCATAAGTCTGAACCCAATTTTAAATTATCTCAATATCTGAAATTAGATTAAAGCAACCTGAGATGGATAGTTACTCCAGATTTCTGAAAGAAACAATCATAAATCTTTGGAGAGGAGTAACAAGTTTTCATATGTACTGTTCAGCACTCAAAAATGACCAGATATGTTAAGACAACTGAAAACTTGACTGAACATCAAGATACCCGGCAGACTATAAAAATACATCCAAAAAAACGATCCCTGTAAAAGGGTTATCAGACAAAAAACTTTAAAATAATGAGGCTTATTATGTTCAAGGAAATGAAAAAAATACTGATAACTTCAACAGAACCATAAAAAAGAAACAAATGTTAACTCAAAAATTGAAAACACATTCCTCAACCCATTTTAGGATGGCAAAATAGCCTTGATAATAAAACTGGTTAAGATTAACCTCGGGCTTTAACACGAATGCACAAATCCTAAAACAAAATATTAGCAAACCAAATCCAGCAGTTTATTTAAGAGTCATACAGTGATGATGCTGGATTTGTTCCTGAAATGTAAGGTTGGTTTATGATTAGCAAATCACTATATAGACAAGAGACACAAATCATCTGAGATCCAGAAAGAGTATTCATTAAAATGTGCAACTGATATCTCTAGTGAAACTGGAAACGGAAGGGAATTTCTTTATCCTAATAAAGAATACATACCAAAACTAAGAAAAAGAGAAAAGAACACTACAGAACACTCATTGGTAAAAGATTAAAAACTAGAGCTCATAACCAGCACACTAAGACAGAACAAGTTTTAAATTTTTTAAGTAAAAGGTACAGATTAGAAGAGTCATTTCACGGATGTAAGGAAATCTGCTTAAAAAACTCAAGAGTTTAGCAAAGGTGGGATAAAACCAAAACACAAAAGTAAACAATTAGAAAATATAATTTTGAGCTATCCTGTATAATAGCAAGAAAAATGATAAGCTATAACTAATAACATTAAGATTCTGGAGAAAATTATATAAGACTTTATTATAAATGACTACACATCTAAAAAGTAAAAGAGTAGCCCCATATTAACATAAAGAATCAATATCATGAAGCTGTCAGTTCTCCACAAAATGATCAAAAGATTTAAAGATGATTCAAAATACTGAGATTAGTTTCTCTGGACAGAGGATAAGATGGCAAAGTAGAGGGACCTGAGCTCACCTCCTCCCACAAAAACACCCAAAATCACAACTAAATGCTGAACAACCAGCAACAAAGGACTAGAACTGATCAGAAAAAAATATTCTACTTCCAAAGACAAAGAGGAAGCCACAACAAGATGGTAGGAGGGATGTATTCACGATATAATCAAATCCCATACCTTCCAGGTGGGTGAAGCACAAACTGGAAAATAATGATATTGCAGAGGTTCTCCCACAGAAATGAGAGTTCTGAGCCTCATGTCAGGCTCCTCAGTCTGGGGGTCTGATATTGGGAGAAGGAGCTCCAGAGCATTTGGCTTTGAAGGCTAGCGGGGCTTGATCACAAGAGCTCCACAGAGCTGGGGGAAGCAGAAACTCCCCTCTTGGAGGGCACACACAAGGTATCATGTGCACCAGGACCCAGGGCAAAAAGCAGCGACTTCACAGGAGCCTGGGCCTGACCTCCCTGCTGGTCCTGGAGGACCTCCTGGGGAGGGGGGGCAGCTGTGGCTCACTGCAGGAACAAGGGCACTGGTGGCAGAGGTGTTGGGGAGTGCCCATTGGTGTCAGCTGTCCTGGAGGCCACCATTCTGACACCAAGACCTGGCCCCACCCATCAGTCCGAAGGCTCCAGTGCTGGGATGCCTCAGGCCAAAAAAACTAACAGGGCAGGAACACAACTCCACCCATCAGCAGGCAAGCTGCTTAAAGTCTTCCTGAGCCCAGAGCTGCCTCTAAACACACCCCTTGACACAGCCCTGCCCACCAGAGGGATAAGACCCAGCTCCACACACCAGTGGGCAGGCACCAATCCCTCCCACCAGGAAGCATGTACAAGACTCTTAGACTAGCCTCACCTACCACGGGGAAGACACCAGAAGAGGAACCACAAACCTGAAGCCTATGGGGCCGTAAACACAGAAAGTCAGACAAAATTGAGATGGCAGAAGAATATGTTCCAGATGAAGGAACAAGATAAAAACTCCAGAAGAACAACTAAGTGAAGTGGAGATAGGCAATCTACCTGAAAAGGAATTGAGTGTAATGATAGTAAAAATGATCCAAGATCTCAGAAAAAGAATGGAGATACAGACCAAGAAGACAGGAGAAATGCTCAACAAAGAGCTAGAAAATATAAAGAACAAACAGAGTGGAACAATACAATAACTGAAATGAAAAATACACTGGGAAGAATCAACAGCAGAATAAATGAGGCAAAATAATAGATAAGTGAGCTGGAAGACAGAATAGTAGAAATCCATGCCATGGAACAGAATAAAGAAAAAAAGAATGAAAAGAAATGAAAACAGTTTAAGAGACCTCTGGGACAACATTAAATGCACAAACATTCGCGTGACTGGGGTCCCAGAAGGAGAAGAGAGAGAGAAAGGACCTGAGAAAACATTTGAAGAGATAGTAGCTGAAAAATTCCCTAACATGGGAAAGGGAACAGTCACCCAAGTCCAGGAAGTGCAGAGAGTACCATATAGCATAAATCCAAGGAGGAATGTGCCGAGACACATGTTAATCAATTTGACAAAAATTAAAGACAAAAAGAAAATATTAAAAGCAACAAGGGAAAAGCAACAAATAACATACAAGAAAATCCCCATAAAGTTATCATCTGATTGTTCAGCTGAAATTCTGCAAGCCAGAAGGGAGTGACATAATATACTTAAAGCGATGAAAGGGAAAAACCTACAACCAAAAATACTCTACCCAGCAAGGTTCTCATTCAAATTTGACATAGAAATCAAAAGCTTTACAGACAAGCAAAAGTTGACAGAATTCAGCACCACCAAACCTGCTGTACAACAAATGCTAAAGGAACTTCTCTAGGCAGAAAAGACCACTTCCAGAAACAAGAAAATTACAAATGGGTAATCTCACCAGTAAAGGTAAATATACAATAAAAGTAGGAAATCATCCACCTACAAATATGGTATCAAAACCAGAAATCCTGACATGAGGAGAGTACAAACACAGGACACTGGAAATGCATTTGAAACTGAGAGACCAGCAGCTTAAAACAACCTTGTATTTATATAAACTGCTATATCAAAACCTCATAGTAACCTCAAACCAAAAATCTACAATAGATGTATACACAAAAAAGAAAAAATCAAACACAACACTAAAGATAGTCATCAAATCACAAGAGAACAAAAGAGAAAGGTTAGAAAAAAGACCTACAGAAACAAATCCAAAACAACTAACAAAATGGCAATAAGACCATACAAAAGGGTAATTACCTTAAATGTAAATGGATCAAATGTTCCAACCAAAAGACACACTCTGGCTGAATGGATACAAAAACAAGACCTATATATATATAGCCTACAAGAGACCCAATTCGGATCTAGGGACACATACAGACTGAAAGTGGTGAGAGGATGGAAAAAGGTATTCCATGCAAAAGGAAATCAAAGGAAAGCTGGAGTAACAATACTCATATCAGACAAAATAGACTTCAAAATAAAGACTGTTACAAGAGACAAAGAAGGACACTACATAATGATCAAAGGATCAATCCAAGAAGATTTAACAATTATAAATATATATGCAGCCAACACAGGAGTGCTTTGATACATAAGGCAAATGCTAACAGCCATAAAAGGAGAAATTGACAGTAACACAATTAAGAGTGAGGAACTTTAACTCCCCACTTAAATCTATGAATAGATTATCCAGACTAAAAATCAGTAAGGAAACACAGGCCTTAAATGACACATTAGACCAGAAAGACTTAATTGATGTTTATAGAGCATTCCATCCCAAAGCAGCACAATACTCATTCTTCTCAAGTGCACATGGAACATTCTCCAGGATAGATCACATGCTGGGCCACAAAGCAAGCTTGGGTAAAGTTAAGAAAACTGAAATCATATCAAGCATCTTTTCCAACCACAACACTAGGATATTAAAAAAAAATCAACTACAAGAAAAAAAAACTGTAAAAACCAAAAACACTCAGAGGCTAAGCAATATGCCACTAAACAACCAATGGATCACCGAGGAAATCAAAATATACCTAGAGGCAAATGAAAATGAAAGCATGACTATCCAAAACCTATGGGACTCAGCAAAAGCAGTTCTAAGAGGTAAGTTGACAGCAATACAACCTTACATCAGGAAACAAGAAAAATCTCATATAAACAACCCAACCTTATACCTAAAGCAACTAAAGGAAAAAGAACAAACAAAACCCAAAGTTAGCAGAAGGAAAGAAATCATAAAGATGAGAGCAGAAATACATGAAAGAGAGACAAAGCAAACAACAGAAAAGATCAATGAAACCAAAAGCTGGTTCTTTGAAAAGGTAAACAAAATTGATAAGCCTTTAGCTGGGCTCAAATCAATAAAATTAGAAATGAAAAAGAAGTTACAACAGACACCAAAGAAATAAAAAGGATCATAAGAGACTACTACAAGCAAGGGTATGCCAATAAAATGGACAACCTAGAAGAAAGGGACAAATTCTTAGAAAGGTACAATCTCCCAAAACTGAACCAGGAAAAATAGAAAATATGAACAGACCAATCACAAGTACTGAAATTGAAACTGTGATTTAAAAACTCACAACAAACAAAAGTCCAGGACCAGATGGCTTCACAGGTGAATTCTATCAAACATTTAGGGAAGAGTTAACACCTATCCTTCTGAAACTCTTCCAAACAATGGCAGGGGAAGGCATACTTCCAAACACATTCTATGAGGCCACCATCACCCTGATAACAAAACCAGACAAAGATACCACAAAAAAAGAAAATTACAGGCCAATATTACTGATGATCATAGACGCAAAAATCCTCAGCAAAATAGTAGCAAACCAAATCTAACAATACATTAAAAGGATAATACCCCATGATCACGTGGGATTTATCCCAGGGATGCAAGGATTTTTCAATATCCACAAATCAATCAGTGTGATACACCACATTAACAAATTGAAGAAGAAAAACCACATGATCATCTCAATAGATACAGAAAAAAACTTCTGACAAAATCCAACACCATTTATGATAAAAACTCTCCAAGAAGTGGGCATAGAGGGAACATAACAAACTCAACATCATACTCAATGGTGAAAACATGAAAGCATTTCCTCTAAGATCAGGTACAAGGCGAGGAGGTCGACTCTCCCCACTTTTATTCAACATAATTTGGAAGTCCTAGTCACAGCAATCAGAGAAGAAAAAGAAAGGAATCCAAATTGGAAAAGAGGTAGTACAACTGTCACTGTTCGCAGATAACATGATACTATACATAAGAAATCCTAAAGATGCTATGAGAAAACTAATAGTGCTCATCAATTCGGTAAGGTTGCAGGATACAAAATTAATACACAAAATCTTTTGCATTTCTATACACTAACAACAAAAGATCAGAAAGTGAAATTAAGGAAACAACCCCATTTACCATTACATCAAAAAGAATAAAATACCTAGGAATAAGTATACCTAAGGAATCAAAAGACCTGTATGTACTCTGAAAACTATAAGACATTGATGAAAGAAATCGAAGATGAAAAACAAACAGATGGAAAGATATACTGTGTTCGTGGACTAGAAGAATCAATATTGTCAAAATGACTATACTACCAAAGGTAGTCTACAGATTCAGTGCAATCCCTATCAAATTACCAACGGCAGATCTAGAACAAAAGATTTGAAATTTGTACAGAAACACAAAAGACCCTGAATAGCCAAAGCAATCTTGAGATATGAAACGGAGCTGGAGGAATCAGGCTCCCTGAACTCAGACTATACTACAAAGCTATAGTCATCAAAACACTATGGTGCTGGCAAAAGACAGACTTATAGCTCAATGGAACAGGATAGAAAGCCCAGAAATAAACCCACACACCTATGATCAATTAATCTACGACAAAGAAGGCAAGAATATATAATGGAGAAAAGACAGTCTCTTCAATAAGTGGTGCTGGGAAAACTGGACAACTACATGTAAAGGAATGAAATTAGAACAATTCTCTAACACCATACACAAAAATAAACTAAAAATGGATTAAAAACCTCAATGTAAGACTGGACACCATAAAAGTCTTAGAGGAAAACATAGGCAGAACACTCTTTGACATAAGTTGCAGCAATATCTTTTTGGATCCACCTTCTAAGAGTAATGAAAATAAAAATAATAAATAAATGAGACCGAATTAAACGTAAAAGCTTTTGCACAGCAAAGGAAACCATAAACAAAACAAAAAGACAACCCACAGAATGGGAGAAAACATTTCCAAATGAGGCGACCAACAAGGCATTAATCTCCCAAATCTACGAACAGCTCATGCAGCTCAATATCAAAAATATAAACAACCCAATCAAAAAATGGGTAGAACCCCGAATAGCCAAAGCAAACTTGAGAACGAAAAATGGAGCTGGAGGAATCAGGCTCCCTGACTTCAGACTATACTACAGAGCTACAGTAATCAAGGCAGTATGATACTAGCACAAACACAAAAATACAGATCAGTGGAACAGGATAGAAAGCCCAGAGATAAACCCACACACATATGGACACCTTATCTTTGATAAAGGAGGCAAGAATATACAGTGGAGAAAAGACAGCCTCTTCAATAAGTGGTGCTGGGAAAACTGGACAGCTACATGAAAAAGGATGAAATTAGAACACTCCCTAACATCATGCAGAAAAATAAACTCAAAATGGATTAAAGACCTAAATGTAAGGCCAGAGACTATCAAACTCTTAGAGGAAAATATCGGCAGAACCCTCTATGACATAAATCACAGCAAGATCCTCTTTGACCCACCTCCTAGAGAAATGGAAATAAAAACAAAAATAAACAAATGGGACCCTAATGAAACTTAAAAGCTTTTGCAAAGCAAAGGAAACCATAAACAGGACCAAAAGACAACCCTCAGAATCGAAAAAAATATTTGCAAATGAAGCAACTGACAAAGGATTAATCTCCAAAATTTACAAGCAGCTCATGCACTCAATAAAAAAACAAACAACCCAATCCAAAAATAGGCAGAAGACTGAAACAGACATTTCTCCAAAGAAGATATACAGATTGCCAACAAACACATGAAAGAATGCTCAACATCATTAATCATTAGAGAAATGCAAATCAAAACTACAATGAGATATCATCTCACACCAGTCAGAATGGCCATCATCAAAAAAAATCTAGAAACAATAAATGCTGGAGAGGGTGTGGAGAAAAGGGAACACTCTTGCACTGTTGGTGGGAATGCAAAGTGATACAGCCACTATGGAGAACAGTATGGAGGTTCCTTAAAAAACTAAAAATAGAATTACCATACAACCCAGCAATCCCACTACTGGGCATATACCCTGAGAAAACCATAATTCAAAAAGAGTCATGTACCAAAATGTTCATTGCAGCTCTATTTACAATAGCCAGGACATGGAAGCAACCTAAGTGTCCAACAGATGAGTGGATAAAGAAGATGTGGCACATATATACAATGGAATATTACTCAGCCATAAAAAGAAACGAAATTGAGTTATTTGTAGTGAGGTGGATGGACCTAGAGTCTGTCATACAGAGTGAAGTAAGTCAGAAAGAGAAAACCAAATACCGTATGTTAACACATACATATGGAATCTAAGAAAAAAAAAAAGGTCATGAAGAACCTAGGGGTAAGATTGGAATAAAGAGACAGACCTACTAGAGAATGGACTTGAGGATATGGGGAGGGGGAAGGGTAAGCTGGGACAAAGTGAGAGAGTGGCATGGACATATATACACTACCAAACGTAAAATAGATAGCTAGTGGGAAGCAGCCACATAGCACAGGGAGATCAGCTCGGTGGTTTGTGACCACCTAGAGGGGTGGGATAGAGAGGGTGGGAAGAGATATGGGAACATATGTGTATGTATAACTGATTCACTTTGCTATAAAGCAGAAACTAACACACCATTGTAAAGCAATTATACTCCAATAGAGATGTTAAAAAAAATATGGGTAGAAGGTCTAAAGATGTATTTCTCCAAAGAAGACATACAGATGGCCAAAAAGCACGTGAAAAGATGCTCAACATCACTATTAGAGAAATGTAAACCAAAACTACAGTGAGTTATCACCTCACACTCGTCAGAATGGCCATCATCAAAAAGTTTACAAACAATAAATGCTGGAGAGGGTGGAGAAAAGGGAACCCTCCTACACTGTTGCTGGGAATGTAAACTGGTACAACCATTATGGAGAAGAGTGTGAAGGTTCCTTAAAAAACTAAAAATAGAGCTGCCGTATGATCCAGCAATTGCACTCCTGGGCATATATCCAGAGAAAACCATATTTCAAAAAGATACATGCACCCCAATGTTCATTGCAGCACTATTTCGAATAGCCAAGACAATGGAAGCAACCTAAATATTCATCGAAAGAGCAATGGATAAAGATGTGGTACACATATACAATGGAATATACTCAGCCATAAAAAAGAATAATATAATGCCATTTGCAGCAACATGGATGGACCTAGAGATTATACTCAGTGAAGTAAGCTAAAGACAAATATCATATGATATTGCTTACATGTTGAATCTAAAAAGGAAAAATGATACAAATGAACTTACTTACAAAAAGATTCATAGACTTAGAAAACAAATTTATGGTTACCAAAGGGGAAAGGTGGTGGGGAGGGATAAATTAGGAGTTTGGGATTAACATATACATGCTACTATACATAAAATTGATAATTAACAAGGATCTACTGTATAGCACAGGGAACTCTACTCAATACTCTGTAATAACCTATATGGGAAAAGAATCTGAAGAAGAGTAGACATGTATAACTAAATCAGTTTTCTGTATACTTGAAACTAACACAATGTTGTAAATCAACTATATTCCAACATAAAATAAAAATTAAAGCAGCAGCTGTGGTATATATATATGCATAGGACTACTACTCAGCCACAGAAAAGAACACAATTCTGCCATGTGTAGCAACGTGGATGGACCTGGAGGGCACTATGCTTAGTGAAGAAGCCAGACAGAGAGAGATCAATACTGCATGACATCGCTTATATGTGGATCTAAAAAAACAAACTAGTGAATATAGCATAAAAGAAGCAAACTCATACATATAAAGAACAAACCAGTGGCTACCAGTGGGAGAGGTGCAATATAGGGGTGGGGGAGTGGGAGGTACAAAGTACTGGGTGTAAGACAGGATCAAGAATGTATTGTACACCATGGAGAATATAGCCAATATTCTGTAGTATCTGTAAGTGGATCTTTAAATCTTTAAAATTGCATAAAAATCAAAAATTTAAAAATATAAAAATACATATACACCCCCTTAAAAAAAAACCAAATCCTGAGATTAGAATTCTGTGATTCCAAATCCTGAGATTCTAAATCTCAACAAGCTTTCTGTGAAGCATGACAAACTGATTCTGAATTGTATGTGGAAAAGCAAAAAGTCAAGAATAACCATAGTATTCCAAAAGAACAAAGTCAAGTAAATATGATCAAAATATCGTGTTTAACATATCACATGGGCACCAAAAAACAAGCAGGTCGATAGAACAGAAGATATCAGAAAGACTCATGCATAAAATGAAACGTGATATGATACAGGTGGCACTACATATGGGGAAAATTTGATTATTCAATAAATTATGCTGAGACAACTGATTATCCACATGTGAAAAAAACGGAACTGAATCTCTTCCTCACATCATACATAAGTCAATTCCAGGTGGAATAAGAACTTGGAACTATAGAAGAAAATAAATATATCTTCATGGCCTTCAAGTAGAAGGGAAATCTTAAATAAGACCAAAAAACCCCACAACCATGATGGAAAAGATACATGTACTGAACTAAAAATAAAAACTTCTGTTCATTAAAATACACCATAAAGAGAGTAAAAAAAGGCAAGGCACAAACTGCAAATAGGTATCTGCACACAATTAAAACAATCAATAAAAACATATATTATAAACTTCCATAAACCAATAAAGATGAAAAACAACCCAATGGAGAAATGGGGAAAAGACATTGCTGAGTTAAAAAAAAATACAAGAAATATACACAATATGTTATATAAAAGTTCAAGCAGAATTAAATACACCATTTAAATATGTATTTATCATAAAATTATTCCTAAAACAAAGGAAATAACACAAAATTCAGAACAGTGGTTCTCTTAAGAGGGAGGATGAAATCAGGGGGAAATACAGGGGTTCAATGACAACAGCAATGTGCTATTTCTTCAGCTGACTGATCAGCAGGTGCACTGCTGATCATTAATATTCTTTCCACCTTAAGTGAATGTTATGATGTTTTTGTGTGTGTATGAAGCTTCATTTTAAAAGCTGATAGACCTTTTGTACAGGAAGCTGAAAGCAGTTTCTAAGGCTTTGCTCCTTTTAAAGCAGAGCTTCTCTCTCAAAAATCATTAGTGAAATAGATAGAAGTAGAGTTCCTCTGGGGAAGTGTGGGAGAATGAGATAGGCCCAAACCTCCTACCCGCTCCCCACTCCAACACACACATACAGAACCTGCACTCCCCTTCAGAGGAACATACGGGTTGGGGGGGGGGGGAAGTCTGTACCAAAATCTCTTCCAATCTTGAAATTCTTCGATATTATGTGCTAAACCATAATGCCCACGAAGCCTTCGCTTGATTTCACTTGTAGGTACTTCTTAAAAGGCCAGATAGCACAGAAGCATCTGAAACATCTACATGCACATTCTTTAACTTCTAATCAAATTGTAACCACATCAAATTGTAATTGTTTCAGTGTGTTACTGTATGAAACACGGTCTTTTCCTAAATATCAGCTTGATTACACTAGCCTGGGCATTTTTAGTTATTATGTCAACATAGCTGTCACTCTAATACACTCATTTGTCTTATTTAATTGGCACATTTCTCAGGGTTATCAAATTGGCAATTTAAGACACGCTTAAATTGGTGAGCTCCAAGGCTCTTAGGTTTCCTGAATGAAAAACATTGTGCTCAGTTTTAATGAATCTGAAAAAAAACTCAAGAAAACATTCCTGGAGTCCTTAATAGGTTTGTTTCTAAGAACCACACTTTCTCTACAAATTGTGAAATTTTTTGTTCTAGTTCTGTGAAAGATGCCATTGGTAGTTTGATAGGGATTGCACTGAATCTGTAGATTGCTTTGGGTAGTATAGTCATTTTCACAACGTTGATTCTTCCAATCCAAGAACATGGTATATCTCTCCATCTGTTTGTATCATCCTTAATTTCTTTCATCAGTGTCTTATAGTTTTCTGCATACAGGTCTTTTGTCTCCTTAGGTAGGTTTATTCCTAGGTATTTTATTCTTTTTGTTCCAATGGTAAATGGGAGGATGCTCAACATCACTAACCATTAGAGAAATGCAAATCAAAACTATAACGAGGTATCACCTCACACCAGTCAGAATGGCCATCATCAAAAAATCTATAAACAGTAAATGCTGGAGAGGGTGTGGCAAAAAGGGAACCCTCTTGCACTGCTGGTGGGAATGTAAACTGATACAGCCACTATGGAGAACAGTATGGAGGTTCCTTAAAAAAGTAAAAATGGAACTACCGTACGACCCAGCAATCCCACTCCTGGGCATATACCCTGAGAAAACCATAATTCAAAAAGAGTCATGTACCACAATGTTCATTGCAGCTCTATTTACAATAGCCGGGACATGGAAGCAACCTAAGTGTCCATCGACAGATGAATGGATAAAGAAGATGTGGCACATATATACAATGGAATATTACTCAGCCATAAAAAGAAATGAAATTATTTGTAGTGAGGTGGATGGACCTAGAGTCTGTCATATAGAGTGAAGTAAGTCAGAAAGAGAAAAACAAATACCATATGCTAACACATATATATGGAAGCTAAAAAAAAGGAAAAAAGGTTCTGAAGAACCTAGCAGGACAGGAATAAAGACGCAGATGTAGAGAATGGAATTCAGGACATGGGGAGGGGGAAGGGTAAGCTGGGATGAAGTGAGAGAGTGGCATGGACATATATACACTACCAAATGTAAAATAGATAGCTAGTGGGAAGCAGCCACATAGCACAGGGAGATCAGCTCGGTGCTTTGTGACCACCTAGAGGGCTGGGATAGGGAGGGAGGGAGGGAGACACAAGAGGGAGGATATATGGGGTATATGTATAGCTGATTCACTTTGTTATAAAGCAGAAACTAACACACCATTGTAAAGCAATTATACCCCAATACAGATGTTAAGAAAAAAAGAACCACACTTTCTGTTAATCAGTTAATTTGGAAAGACTGTAAAAATAAGCCTTTAAAAATGATTTTTTAAAAATTTAATCAGAAACAAAATAAACAGTAAAGGGACATTCTCACAAATGAGTGTCTGGCACATAGGGATTCCAATGCACTCATGAGATGAACAAACCAGAAAAAGAACTTGAGTAAAATTGTGAAATTAATTCTCCAGGTAAGTTCCTATTTTTGGTTTTTATCACTACTTATTTTGTCAAATAACCTCAGACAATGTAACACTTGAGATTAGCTAGGTTCACACCTCAAAGTTACAACAGAATTTTTATTCTATAGTTTTTTTTCATTCAAAGCTACAAACTTACTAAAAAAAAAATTGCCTTAAACTCCTTGTTCCAAGGCCTACAGCCCTGATCCCAGGCAAACAAAAAAGGACTAGTACAGGGGCTTCCCTGGTGGCGCAGTGGTTGAGAGTCCGCCTGCTGATGCAGGGGACATGGGTTCGTGCCCCGGTCTGGGAAGATCCCACATGCCGCGGAGCGGCTGAGCCCGTGAGCCATGGCCGCTAAGCCTGCGCGTCCAGAGCCTGTGCTCCGCAACGGGAGAGGCCACAACAGTGAGAGGCCGGCATACCACACACAAAAAAAAAAAAAAAAAAAAAAAAAAGGACTAGTACATATTTTTCACTAAGACTGGAAAAAACTCAAAGGACATAACCAAAAATGAGTTTAAAATATTCTCTGCATTTATAAAGAACAATATTATAAGTATTACAAAACAGCTGCTTGTTATGGCAGATTTGGAAAACTTATTTCTAATTTCAAACCCTTCTACCAGCTAATTGCCTATATTTTTAAGAAAAAAAACCTGACATTTTGAATAAAACTTAAAAAGCAAACCTATTATCATGATTTTCATTTTAATCAAATAAGAAACTGGTTAAAATCTAGTTTCTAGAAAAGAGTACAAGAGCTTAGACATACACAGTCACATCCTTTGGTTGCAAAATACTTAAAATAGAAACCCGTTTTCCTCATCTGAAAAATTAATTCATAGCTGTTTTGCTGTTTAACATTCTGTTAGTTTTGAAGTATCAACTTTTTATCCCTTAATTTTGAATGGATATTCCTGTGAATGGCCCTAAATCTAGGTAACCTGATACCTGTTAAAAGACCTACCTATGCACCTGGCCAGTAAAAGCCGCTGATCTTCAAGCCAAAGGATATAAGCAGAAAAAAGAAGAAAATAAAAACAATCGCCATAAAGGGAAAAGGATATTATCCTTTCATTCTATATAATTTTTAAGTTTTTAAGGATTACATACACCATCTACCACTTCTATGAAGATTCTCTAGCAGTAATTTAGGTTATTCTTCCCCCCAATCAATGTTTTATGTGTCTGTTTAAAGCAGCGTTTTAACCAGGTACGCATATATTCAATGCCTATATTCTACCCCATTACTTTATACTTACTTGCAGCCTGACAATGAAACCGAAATCCTCGTGGAATTTCACCTGTAATACAAAATATTTTATTGAGAGAAGCAGAAATATGGAAGCTCTCTGGTTGTGCTACAGTAATATTTCACAGGATAACCAAATCATAACAGAGGTACTTGTTACTGCTATGTGAAATTACAGAAGATTAAACCCTCCTAAGGGAGTTTTTTCCTAACCAAAGGTATTATGACTATCAAATAATCTTGGTATATTGTCTAAGCTACTTTAAAAAGCAAGTTATCCCTCAGAGAGAAAGAAATACTAGGTAAAGAAAATTTGTGCTTAAGGAATCTTAGCCAGGGGTCCACGAAGAGGCCACAGGGATTCATGAGGCCCTTGATATAGCAAGGTATTTACGTATTTCTCGGAGGAAAAAAGTCTCCAAATTCTATTTTTTAATGTTTTACACCCGTACAGAAAAAAAGTAGTTTTTTGAAATGTCCTAAGCAGCAACTCTCCTAAGTGTAGGTAGGAAAATTTTTCTTGTTATCTCAAAACAAGGAAAAGTACTGGACTGTCCTAATGAACTTTAGTGCAACTGATAAAACTGAAGATGAAATTCTTCTTTTCCCAACCTCTTCTCCTTTACTCTTCTCCCTACACATTCTTCCCACTTACCTTTAAAGGTATAGTGCTCCCTTAACTACCATCTACCAACTTGGGAATTGAATCAAATCCTATGTCTTCATTACTAATTGCTTTTGATGGGGTGGAGTAGTAGGAAGAAAAAATAGTGAGAATACCCGAGAGCCTATTAAATACTAGGCTATTTCCATACCTTCTCATGTATTCCTTAGAACAGGCCTCCAATAGGCATTATCCCCAACCTATAGACGAGCTAATAGGCTCAGAAAGGATAAGTACTTTGCTCAAGGTTATAAGGCAATAGCAAGTTAAAAACTAGTGACTGTGGAGGTGAAGGATGGGGTAAAGAAAGAAAAGAGCAAAGGTATAAGAAGCTTTCAGGAAATTCTAAGATGTAAGACCACAAATAAGCAAATAGCAGTCTTCACATTTTTCAAGCATTCTATCCACCCAACTCTAATGCTTACTTGAGGTTAAAAGACTAAACCAAAGGGCTTCCCTGGTGGCTTGGTGGTTGAGAGTCCGCCTGCTGATGCAGGGGACGCGGGTTCGTGCCCCGGTCCGGGAAAATCCCACATGCCGCGGAGCGGCTAGGCCCGTGAGCCATGGCCACTGAGCCTGTGCGTCCAGAGCCTGTGCCCCGCAACGGGAGAGGCCACAGCAGTGAGAGGCCCGCGTACCGCAAAAAAAAAAAAAAAAAAAGACTAAACCAAAAACTCTGTGTCAACACTTAGTTCTAAAGTTTTTCATCCAATTACTATGAAGTCCTGTGTTACATTTTAAGAACTTACCTACACAACAGCTTTTAATAAAAATACTATTATCAAATATGGTCAATATAAAAAACATAACTTTTAAAGATCTAGAATCTACTCTAATTGGCCACTTACCAGGATTTATAAAGCTGTGGAAATCTGCCATAATACCTTCTTGGAGAGAGTATTTAACACAGCCTATTTCACAAGGGAGGAAGCGCTGTTCACAGTGAGGAGGTAGCTCGCCATGGCTAAAAATGTTCAAAAAATAAAAAATGCCTCCAAGGAGAGCTTAAAAAAAAATAATAAAAAAGACAACATGAACAGATGAGCATTTCGCATTTACCCCTTTGACAAAACCAAAAGTTTTAGAACCTTTCTCCTTGTGTTCCTATATCCCTAAATGAGCTGGAAAAGAGAAAATAAATCAGCTATACCAGGTAAATTAATGTTTTTATAATTACACTCATCAAGGATTAAAGTAATAACCACTCTTTGCATGAAGTAACAAAATTATTCAAACTTGCAGCCAGCTCTACGTAATTTAGCTGTACATAAGCCCTGAATCTCAGGAATGACTTAAGAAAAGCTGTGACCCATACTCAAAAAATATAAGGGCTAGGGAAATAAAACCAAGTACAATCAGTGTAGAAAAACTCTATGGACAATTCAGTTCACTCTTTACTTTTTACCAATATACACAAGACCACTTACAAATTCTCTAAAGGAAGAAAGAAATGTGAGAATGTAAGGAGGTCTTATTTACCAGGATTGGCCACACTTAAGACTGCTGAAGATTAAATTTTTAACAAAGAACACATTTAATAAAAAACAGCCGGAAGGAATAGCAAGGACTCTGATTAGCTGTGTTTTTATCTAGGCTAGCTCAATTTATCTTTACCTTTGTAACAAGTGTATGTAAGTGTCTAGCTATAAACACTTAAATCCAAAAAAGTATGTTTAATAACATATGAAGTGGTAGAAAACAAGAGACCAGATTTTTGCAAAAAAAAAAAAAAAAAAAATCTCCAGTGTTACTTCAACGAAAGCACATTACCCGATCTTTTACAACTTTAGTGCCATCATGTTCAAACACCTGTAGTCAATTACTTTGAAATGCAGAATCAAAATGAACAGAACACGTTTACTGATCATAGTATAGTATAGTATCATAGTATTTTAAACACCCAAATTTATCTAAGCATACATTTTAGTATTACTCTACCTTGATCACTTTTTAGAGACAAGCCTGACATATCCAGGGGTGAAACATTCTGCTTTGGTACAAGCATGCCTGGACTCCTCAGTGGGGTGGAAACAGGTTTCTAAAGAAAAAGGTAATCATTGACCACATACTTAAACTCTCGCTGGGCACTTTTACCATATATTTAAATTTAGCAAAATAACTACAAAACAACCCACAGATTACTTTGGTAACCTCTCCAGGCCAATAAACCCAATGAGTATATGAATAAATAATCGTCAATAAAACCAACACCCAAAGGCAGACAATGGCAAAAATCTATAAATATTTTGTATCAAAAGGCTGAGTGGTAAATAACCACTCCAATTACTGCTGAAAGCCATTTGCCCACTACTGATAATCTAAACTAATCCTACTGGGTCACACAGTCCAGTGGCCAAAAAAATATCATTTCCCAGGACTTCCCTGGTGGTGCGGTGGTTAAGAATCCACCTGCCAATGCAGGGGACACGGGTTTGAGCCCTAGTCCGGGAAGACCCCACATGCCGCGGAGCAACTAAGCCCTTGCGCCACCACTACTGCAGCCCGCGTGCCTAGAGCCCGTGCTCCGCAACAAGAGAAGCCACTGCAATGGGAAGCCTGCGCACCACAACAAAGAGTAGGCTCCGCTCACCGCAACTAGAGAAAGCCTGCACACAGCAACAAAGACCCAATGCAGCCAATAAATAAATAAATTTCTTTTTTAAAAAATCATTTCCCAAAGTACTCTAATATTATTTGTTCTTCACTCAAAGTAAAAACCAGACTGTGCTGACTCCAAGTCTCAATGACTTATACATACAACATGGCTTTCATTTTGAGGGGAGATGTCTTAAGACACTGTAGTGAGAAGAAAAAAAAAATTATGGCTCACAAGTACAAATTCAACTGATAAGAGCTTCTACTCAAACATAAAGCCACAAAATAAAAATCTCTCAAACCTAAAACAAGCAAAACTCTCTCGAATTTCAATCCAATATTAACAGTTTATAATAAGAATAGAATTTTTGCTATGTAAGAATGGGAAGGTGGCTTCCCCGGTGGCGCAGTGGTTGAGGGTCCGCCTGCCGATGCAGGGGACGCGGGTTCGTGCCCCGGTCTGGGAGGATCCCACATGCCGCGGAGCGGCTGGGCCCGTGAGCCATGGCCGCTGAGCCTGCGCGTCCGGAGCCTGTGCTCCGCAACGGGAGAGGCCACAGCGGCGAGAGGCCCGCGTACCGCAAAAAAAAAAAAAAAAAAAAAAAAAAAAAAAAGGAAGAATTCAGAGGGAGGGGGGAAATTCCACAATTACCTTGCCTTTTCTTGATATGAATCAGCAACAAATTTTATTTAGTGCTTTAACATCCTGCTACACAGAAATTAACCCAAATAAACTTTATACAACTCTTACCTGTAAGACACAAACATTCACCAACATCCACAAATCTTGTTATCTCCATACTTTAAACACAGGAACTGGCGTCGTTCCAGGTGTCATTCAAAAAGAGAGAGGGGACCAAACTACTTGCAAACATTTGAAAAGGGGTTCTTAAATCATAAAGGAGTTAAAAGAGACCCTTAGAGGTCATCTAGTACAAACCCTAAATATCAACGCTCCCTTTGCTGATCACGATCTACTGGGTGCAGGTTTTCTAATGGGATTTTCCCTGGCCTTCATCATCAAATGATACCAAGGTGTGCCCTAGTACCGGAGCCTAATAGGTTTGTTTTTTTTTTTTTTTTTTTTTTTGCGGTACGCGGGCCTCTCGCCGCTGTGACCTCTCCCGTTGCGGAGCACAGGCTCCGGACGCGCAGGCTCAGCGGCCATGGCTCACGGGCCCAGACGCTCCGCGGCATGTGGGATCTTCCCGGACCGGGGCACGAACCCGCGTCCCCTGCATCGGCAGGCGGCTTCTCAACCACTGCGCCACCAGGGAAGCGCCTGCTAGTTTTTAGCAGGCATTCTCTGACATGAGTAAAAAAATGAAAAGCTTCTTTGCACTCACCCAAATCACCCAGTCGTCTACCACTGACATTCACCCATTCACTCATCCAGCATTTACTGAGCATGCCTATGTGCCAGGCAGGTGACTGCTCTTCTCTGGCTAAATTTACCTGATTCTCCGAAGGCCCAGAGTTCTTCCCCTGGGCAGCCCTCCACTTTCGAGCCATTTCTGCATATTTCTTCTTTTCTTCCTCCCTCAGGAGCTTGAGGAGATAGAAGGGGGAGACAAGCAGCAGCAGTGAGGACCTACTGCCCAGGGCCCCGCCTGTAGATGCCTGCACATTCCAGGGAGACGGAAGCGGCGACGGTTGCCCTGAGCCGCGGACGGGCGGGGGTGGGGGAGTGGGGGGTGTCTCTCCCCCTCCAGCAGGGGCCCAGGGGGTCACTGGCCTCCTCGAGTCTTGTTTCCCTCCCATTTGCTCAACTGCCCGACCCCGGGCTCACTGGCCTCCAGCCTTACCGCCCAGTCATTGGAACAATAGGGGATGGCATCAGTGACGCAAGCCACAGGAAGGCCTCTCCGCCGTAGTTCGGGGATCTTCTCCTGCACGAAGAAATAGTAGGGATTGCGACTGGCCCTGCGGTTAGCCATGGTGAGCGCGGTACAGGCCTCGAAGCGGGCCAGAGACAATACCACCCTCAGCCGCCCTCGTCCGGCTCACGCTCTGAGTAACCGAGGCGGACGCCTGCGCGCGCAGGTCCGCAGCTCTCAGCCAATCAGGGCACGGTGCGCAGGCGCATTGGCCTCGCCAGGAGAAAAACAGCCCGAGACGGTAAGATTTCCCCCTCTTGCGGCCGTGGGGGCGGGTAGCGGGGGGAGACGTCACAGGTGAGGAGTATTCTGATAGTCTGGGATGAGTCGTTGGCGGAGGTATTATCACATGGAAGCAATTTCAGTGTATTATTGCGTAACATCCATCAAAATAGGTAGAGAGAAAGAGGACCAGCAAGTGCTTCAGCTTCTTCTGTTTTACAACTGTAAGGGGCCAAATCCGTGCTGAGAATTGTGAAAGGTATTGGGTGGGGGGAACAGAGTGAGGAACACGACTAAAGATCTTTTCCCTCAAGAAGTTTACAATCTAAGGGTGAGGGAGGCGGGTAAGATGACGAAAACCACCAGTATGATTTGATTTGGTTTTTCCCCATTCTTAAATGACATTATTGTTTCAAAGAACATGGTTTTTAAAAACGCAGTTTTTCTTAAGTGTTTGGAAGGAAACATACAGTAAGAGGCTGAGATCTTAAATATGTCTTTGAATAAAGTTTTATAGATTTCCTCATAAAGGTCTGGTTTCTTTATTTTTTGGTTGTTTTATTCCTAGAATATATTTGGAACTATTATATGTATTTCTTTTTTCCATTGTTTTCTAATTAGTTAATGCTGATGTGTAGAGAAGGTATTGATTTGAGTGTTAATCTTGTGTATTTAGTCACCCTGCTGAACTCTCAAATTGGTTCAAATAGTGCCAATCGATTTTCTTGGATTTTCTAGTAATATGTACTTCCCACAGAAATTCCTATCTGTGTTCAGTTTATTGAGTATGTGTATACATGTTGTATGTATATGTTTTAAAATCAAAAACAGGAGTTGAAATTTTATTAAATGCTTTTTGTTCATCTTTTCAGATGACCATATGGTTTTATCCTTTAATTGGTTACCTCAATAAATGATATTGCTAGATTTTTCTAATTTTAAAGCATCCTACCATTCCTATTACTATAACCTCTTCTTGATCATGCTTGGCATTGCTTATTTTTTAAAGCATACTTAATGTGGGATTTTTGCTTCCTTGATTGAAGTGATATTAAATTACAGATTTTTTTCATGATATCCATACAAAATATTGGTATCAGCGTTGTAATAGCCTCATAAAATGAACTGCTATCTTTTTCTCTGTTCACTTTGAACAACAGATGGAATTATCTATTCCTGAACAGTTTGGTAGAACTTCACTAGTAAAACTCTTTGATCATAGTATATCTTTGGAGGGTGGGGTTGACCTTTGATTACCATTTCAATACTTTATATGGTTATTAGTCTTTTCAGGTTTCCTACCTTTCCTTCAACCAATTTTGGTAATTCATTACTTTTTATAAAATTGTCTATTTCATTTAGGTTTTCATTTATATTGCTGTAAAATGTTGGCAAGAATGTGACACAACTAGAATTTTCATACAGTGGCAGTTTCTTACAAAGTTACACATACATTTATCATAGGACCAAGAACTTCCACTCATTTAGGAGAAATGAAAAAATATATCCCCTTGGAAATGAATTTCATAGCAGCTCTATTTATAAGAGCCCCAAACTGGACAACCCAAGTGTTCACTAAGAGATGAACTGATTTAAAAATTGTGGTATATCCATAGTAGACTGCTATTCAGGAATGAAATGCAATGAACTATTGATATTCAACATGGATGAATTTCAAGATAATTTTGTTGAATGAAAAAAGGCATACATAAAAGGATAGATACTGTATGATTCCACTTATACAAAACTCAAGAAAAGGTAAAACTATCATTTAGAAATCAGATCAGCAGTTACCTAGGGCCAAGAGGTAGACAAAGGGGATTGACTGAGAACTGACAAGAGAACTCTTGGGTTGTCAGAAATATTCTATACCTTGATTGTGGTGGTAGTAGTTACAGGTGGCATATAGTTGTCAAAACTCCTCAAATAATACATTTAAAAGGTGTGCATTTTATTGTGTGTAAATTATACTTCAATAAAGTTGATTTAAAAAACAAAATTTATTGGCATAAAATATTTGCTTGTAATTTAAAATATACATAATTCCTAATGTTATTTATACCTTGTCTTTTTTTCCTCTTAATACTTGCCAAAGTTTATTTTATTGATCTTAAAAAAAACAACTTTGGGTTTTATTGATGAACTTTACAGTTTTCCTATTCCTTTTTATTTCTGCTTTAAGTTTACAGAGTCCCTCTTTCTATTCCTTCAGGCTAGTTTGTGGTTCTTTTTCTAGTTTCTTGAATAAAAAGCTTCATTCAAGTATTTTCTATTTCTATTTACTATCTTTCTAGTTTTCTTATTTTTCCTTTTTCTGCTTTCGTTGGATTGATCAGTTAGTTTTTGCTCTACTTCCTCTTCATTGGCTTCAAGTTATGCATTCTATTTTGCTTCATTCAGTAGCTACCCATATTTTTAAGACACTTGTTTTATTTTTTTATTTTTTTTAAGACACTTGTTTTAAAACATATTTTTATAACAACTTATACAGTTAATAGGTACCCATTACCTATTAGACAAATAGACCCAAATAGACAAGAAGCTTAGAGAGCTATTGCTTCCCCTCACTTAGTATCCCAACCCACTGCTCCACCACCCCATTGCCATCTCCCATGTTATTATCTGGGATTTTAGTTCCAGACTGCTTTTTTATACCAATGTTGAGACATGATGGAAGTACAGTAAGTTAAATACATATATCTAAAGCATACAACTTGATGAGCTTTAACATATGTGTACAGCTGTGAAACCATCACCACCATCAAGATAATGAACATATCTACCCCCAAAAGTTTCCTCACTACCCCCCTTAGGCTGCTTGAAGTTGCCCCATAGTTCACTAATATTCTATTCATTTTTTTCCCTTCAGTCTTTGTTCTTTGCATTTCATTTTGCATTTTCTACTGCTATTTCTTCATGTTTACTAATCTTTTCGTCTGCAGTGTCTGATTTGTTACTAATCCCATCCAGTGTATTTTTTGTATCAAATCATTTAGTTTTCATCTTCAGAATTTGATTTAACTCGTTTTTATATCTTCTGTATTTCTACTTAATGTGGTCTACCTGTCCTCTACCTTTAACATGGAATGTAGTTATAATAAGGAATATAGTTATAATAACTACTAAATATCTTTGCCTATTCATTTCATCATCTGTGTCATTTCTGGGTCTGTTTCTACTGTTTGATTTTCCTCCTTATTATGGGTTGTATTTTGTCCTGCTTCTCTGTAAGCTTGGCAATGTTTGGTTGGATGACGGTTGTAAATTTTACCCTGTTGAATGCTGCATATTTTTGTATTCTTATAAATATTCTTGTGCTTTGTGTAATTTGGAAACAATTTTAGTCTAGTTTTTCCTCCTTTTGAGGTTCGCTTTTATGCTTTGTTATTCGGAATCAGAGCAACCTTTAGGACTAATTTTCTCCTCTGCTGATATAACACCCTTCTGAGTACTCTTCCTGACAACCCATGAATTTGGAGGTTTTTCCACTTTGGCTAATGGAAACACAGACTATTTCTAGCCCTGTGTGAATTTCAAGGATTGTTCCTTCTAATCCTTTCACGTTGTTCTTTCCCTGGCACTGTATAGTTTCCTCCCACACATGCACTGATCAGTATTCAGGAGCTCCAAGGGAGATCCTCAGCAGATTTCCAGAGCTTTTTCTTCGCACTGCTCTCTCTGGTACTCTGCCCTGTAAACTCTAGCCACCCTGGCCTACCAGACACCCAACACCATCTCCTTAACCCAGGGAGACCACAGGACTCTGCCTAGGTTACCCCTCTTGATGCTGCATTCTGGATCCTCTCTCTAGGCAGCAACCTGGGGCAATCACAGGGCTCACCCTGTTTCTGTTCTTTCAAGGATTACTCATCTCCGCTTCCTGATGTCCAGTATCTGAAAACATTGTTTCATATATTTTAACCAGTTCTTTAGTTGTTTCAGGCTGCTGGATAAATTCATTTCCTGTTACTCCATCTTGGCCAAGATCGCTTTATCTTATTTTAAAAATTCAAAATAATATTTGGATTTAACTGTTAAACGTTTAAATAGGTGATCGGAGGCAAACCTCTCTGAGGAGGTGCCGTTTAAAATGAGAAAGGATGCAAAGGTATGGAGCTAGTCATGCGAAGAGCTGAAAGAAGAGCATTCCAGACAGAGGGAACAGCACATGAAAAGGCCTCACGCAATAAAGAATTTGTTGAATCCTCAGAACAAATGGAAGACTAGTTGGTGTTGCTGAAGTGTATCCAGTCAGGTGGAGAGTGGTGCATGCTGAGGATAGAGTGACCAGCAGAGATTTGGGCATGGCCAGTGGCAGGGGTTCAAGTATTACTCTAAGGACGTGGGTGGTCATTTAAGGGATTTTTTTAAAGTGTCATTATACAGTTTACAGTTTAAGAAGGTCACTCTTGATGCTAGTCTGAAAACAGGTTCAAATCAGCAAGAATGTTCACGAGGAGATGAGTTAGGAGGCTTCTTCAGGAGTCCACGTGAGATGATGATGACCTAGAACAGAGACACGGAGCAGACATGGAGAGGTGAGGACGGTTTCAATTGTACTTTGTGGAAAAACAGAACTAGCTGATGGATTGGCTGCAGAAGTAAGAGAAAGGGAGGAATCCTAGGGTTTCGACTCGGGTAACCCAGTGGCAAGTGGTGTCCTTTTGTAAAATAGCAAGGACTGTGCTAGTGCCAAAGGGGGTCCAACGCTCCTCATAATTCTATTACCTGATCCTCTCCTTCTTTGATACAATTGATTTTTTTTCCAGTTTTACTTAAGTAAAGTCCTATGTAAACAGAACAGTTTTTCCCTTTTTCCAACCACATTGATCTTCCTATTCAGAAATTCTAGAGGGGGGGCAGGTTTTTGTTGGGGGTATGCGTGGCAGGGGCCAGGGGGATCAAGAATCCAGTTATGGACATGCTAATTTTGAAATGCCTATTATACAGTCAAGTGGAGATGTCAAGCAGGCAATCGGCTAAGTCTGGAGTTCTGGGCTAGAGATAGAATTTGGAAGTAAGCCACATAAAGCTGGTACTTAAATTCATGGAAATAGATGCGATTGCTTAGGCTGAGAGTGAAGACAGAAAAAAGGATCCAGGATGGAGTCCTGAGGAACACCAGCATTTAGAAGTCAGTTAGGAAAAGAAAACCCAGTAAAGGTAAGGAAGAAGGAATGTCTGAGGAAGGAGGGAGAAAACCACGGAAACTAAGAGCAGAGTTTCTAAGAGGAAGTGCTTCATTCATTTAATAAATATTAAAAAGAGTCTGCTGAGTGCTAGGCTCTATTTCAGGCACAATAATAAGTGGAACAGAACAAACCTAATAATGAGGAAGGCAGACAATAAAGAAATAAACAACTATGTATATAATAAGATGTGTGAACATCTTATTGGACAATAAGTCCAATGAAGAAAGATAATACAGGATAAGGGAATAGGGACTGATGGAGGGGACAATTTTAGGGTGGTCAGAAGAGCCTCTATTTGAAGAAATGAAATTTAAGCAAACACTGGACGTGAGGAAGCAAACCATGAAGATGTCAGGCAAAGAGCGTTCCAGACCAAGGGAGCAGAAAGTGCAAAAACTCCAACGTGGGCACACGTCAGGGGTGTTGAAGGAATAGCAAAGAAAGTCTGTGGCTGGAGTGAAGTGAGCAAGGGGGAGAGCAGAGAGGATATTGCAGAGGGAGCTTGGGCCAAATCATACAGGGCTTATAAGGTCACTGTGAGGATTTTTGATTTCAACCTAAAGGGGTGAGAAGCCATTGGAAATTTGGATGGCTTCTACTTTTTCTTTTTAAATATTAAGTATGAGGTGTGATTTTCAGCTGAGTGTTATGAAACCACCCCAAAAGAAACAGCATTTTAGGAAAATGTTTTTCCTCATGCTATTTTTGTCCTGATGCTAGTTTAAATTAAGGCCCTGACAGTACGGTTAAAGTGCATCCTCCAACACGTGCTAATAATAATAGTAATAATAGCTAACATTCATTGAAAGCTACCGTGTCAGACTCCCTGCTAAACACTGCACAGCGTAATCTCATCTCTCCTCTTCATAACAACCCTATGAAAGAGATTCAATGATCATCCCCATTTTGCAGAGTGAGAAATTGAGGCTCAGAGTGGTAAAGTGCCTTCCCCAGGCCACACAGCCCATGAGCGGCCCTGACCTCTGTGAGATCCTTGCTTCTTTAACATACGTATTCCAAGTTGTTCATTATAGGTGCTCAAGGATGTTTATTACACGGTGCTTTGCCAAAGCAAAAAGGGGAATTTCCAAGTTCCCCATCATCTCTAGATATTGCCTGAATGCACACCACATTCTTGAGTAACTCACCCTGGAGTCTGGTTGATTCCTTGGCTTGCTCAGTCTATACACACGCAACTTGTTGTCAGGTCATGTGGATTCTACTTCTTGTGTCTCCCTGTAATGTCTCTCTTACATACTATTTGCTTCTCATTCCTGCCACGCTATAGCTTAGTTCTGGTACTTGTTCCTTCTTGGGCTCTTGTGATGAGCTCTCCCATGGAAGAGGCCTCTTGCCTGTTGTCTCTCTTTCCACCAGTACATCCTACATCCTGTGGCCACAATAACTTGGCTGAAATACAGGTCTGATCTTGTTCTTCTGCTTAGATATCTTTATGGGTGGTCCATTGCCTGCAGAGTTCAGTCCAGACCTGATAGCCTGGATCACCTTGGTCCGACCTCAGCCAACTTTTCCAGCCTCATTGCTGACTCATATTCCTGGCAGCTGGCCCCACTCTCATCTCGGCCCGTTGCTTATGCATCTGCACTACCTCCTACTCCATTTCTGCTTTTAGAAATTCTGCCCAGATCATGTTTAAGACTTAGCTCAGGGGTCACCTTTTCATGAAGACATCTCTGACCAGCACTCCAGACGGGTAACTGACCCCTCTCCCTTTGTTTCCAAACCATACCTAGAACATGTCCTAATATGGGCCCTGTCACACTATCACATTTAAAGGCCATGTGTCTGTCTCTCCCCCACCCCAACACACACAAACACACAAACACACACACACACACACACACACACACACGGCTACAACTCAACTGTAAGCTCTTTGACAGAAGAGGCTGTGACTCATTCATCTTTGAATTCCTACTCATCTTGAATTTCTAGACAGCACAGTATCTAAAATACAGTAGGTGCTCAGTGAATGTGTATGGAATAAATAAATGAATGCATTCAAGAGAGAGAGAAGATGAGGAAAAGGGAAGAAGGCCCTGGAACAGGTTGTAATTAATTAGGCAGAAATACATATTGATCACCTCTGTGTATAGGGCACCCACTCAGAATCGGGTAGGAGTACAGAATTAACGATTCAAGAGAGAGCCTCACCCCACAACTCCAACACAAAGGTCAAGGCTGCCGTTCTTTTCTTTCTTTCTTTTTTTTTTTTTTTTTTTTTTTGCGGCACGCGGGCCTCTCACTGTTGTGGCCTCTCCCGTTGCGGAGCACAGGCTCCGGACACGCAGGCTCAGCGGCCATGGCTCATGGGCCCAGCCGCTCCGCGGCATGTGGGATCCTCCCGGGCCGGGCACGAACCCGCACCCCCTGCATCAGCAGGCAGACTCTCAACCACTGTGCCACCAGGGAAGCCCAAGGCTGCCGTTCTTTAACACTAGCTTTCCAGGGCCCGCAAATGACCCTTCCGTTGCTAGAGCTGCTTCCCCTCATGCTGTTCAGTGTTCTGACTCTGTTGTTCTAGCTGCCTTACCTGCCTGTTTTCTGGGGGTGAGGTCATTGGATGACATTCTGGCTCACTTCCCTCTCTTGGGCTCTGTCTTTGACCCATGCCAGGGGAGAAGGCCTCTAGGAGAATGCTTAGGGCTGAGAAGCAATCTTCTGGCTTAATCGCCAAGACCTAGGACCCAAAGCCTGGATAAAATACAGAAAGACAGGCCCCCTTCATCATTCCCCCTTTGGGCTAAAGGATGCTGCTTGATCACTGGAATCTGCTCTGCTGCTAATCTGGGGGGCTGTTGATGCTGTGCTGGTTTCCTAAGGAGGCTAACACTGAAACAAAAACAAAAGCGGAGACTGGAGATAGGGCTCCTGAAAGAGAAGTGGCTTTACTTCATCTTTGGCTCTGTAACTCACAGAGAAATTATAGGTTGAACTGTCAGTCACTAAGGGCTCCCAGGGCTTCAACTGCTCATAATTAACTTGATTAACAGCTCATGATTGAGACAATGAGTGCAGGTGTACATTTGGGGGCTTTGTATCTGGCTAAAAATACAGGCCTGACAAAACACCCATCACACCTTCTTGGTGACTCTCTCCTTCCTCCAGGGATGTCCCAGAGACTGAGTAAATTGTGGCACAGCTGTATCTTTTGTCCAAGCAACTCTTTCTGCATTGTAGAACTATTAGAGCATGTAGAAAATGTAAAGAAGAAACTATAAATGAATGTCCTACCTGAGATAACCATTATTACTCTTTTGTTGTTTCCATGATCTCTTTTAAATACCTTTTCCATATTTGAGACCATGCCCTAAATATAGGTTGATGTTCTGCTCTTTTTGTCTGCACATTATCCTTGGATAGACCTCTGTGGGGAAAGCATAGAGAGCTAGCTCAGGTGGGAGCCGCCCACCGTTGGTGGGGTCTGGCCTCAGCACGGGGCAAGCAGACATCACGGAATTCTGCCCCCAATGCACCACCGCAGTTTGATTTGAAGCCTGAGACTGCACGTTCTTGCGTTAAATCTGCTTCAAGTATGTGAAATTTTCAGTACGTGCTCCCAATCTTTTACTTATTATATACTTACCACTGTTCTTGGCAGTGCAGCTTTTTAAAATTCTTTGGCATCATGTGCTTTATATTTGCATTTCCTTTCTTTAAAGCATTTTCTTAATGAAACAATTTATTCTGCAATATGAAACAGCTTCCAGATTGAAAATGTTTCCAGTTTCCAGTACAGGGTGCCTAGAGTCGCCAGTATTTGTTTGTTTGTTTATTTATTTTAGTTTATCACTTTAATTTAGATTTTTTTAAAAATTATAATTCATTGCAGGTGGTTTTGAAGATATGGGGGATGAGGAACATTAACAAACTGAAAAGGTAGCACAAGGGAAGGAAAGAGGAACAAAACTTAGTTGAGAAACATGGTATCTGTTTTAAAGTCACACCTCATAGATTTCCTCCTGGAAGAACAGATCAGAGAGAAGTAGAAATGTGATGTTATCTGTGTGCTTTAAAAAGATCTACGTTCAGCAGAATTCATGTGCATGCATGCCTATGTGCCTGCAATGAAATCATGTTTTAAAGAGGATTCAGCTGCATTATATTTATAACTATGTGGTTGCTACCAGCTACCAGCCTGTCTCCTTGCGGTGGTTCACTTCTCTTTTCTCCATGTCCTAATTCTGTCCTAAAGGGTGCAACTTTGGCACAGCCGCCTGTCAGTCCACACCCACTCCCCATCATATACAATTCCAGCTGTGGCTTCCTGGGGATCCTGGTCTGGTCCCACACAGGCCTATATTCTGACATTTTGTCTCTGGTTGCAGCAGAAAGTTTGAGGTGCTGGGGATCCGGACCCTTCCCTTGGCGGTGAAAAAGTCATCTCTATGGGGGTCCTGTCCTGTTTGGCCAGGATAAACAGACAACTGGAGCTTAACCAGATCTGAATCTGAGGCTCATGTGCAAACATCAACTCAACAGCCTCCCAGAAAAACAAAAAAGTGATTAAGTAATGCTTCTTAAACATTAGTGAGCTTCAGAAGAATGTGAGGAAGGCAGTTAAAATGCAGATTTCCAGGTCCCACCCAGAATTTCTGATCTCGTCGTTTGTAGTAGAGACTGGTAATCTGCATTTAAGCAAACACTTTTATGTGATTCTGATGCCGAAATTCAAAAACCACACTTGGAAGGGCACCAGGGTTCTGGTGTCATATCCTGCTACCTTCACCAATACAGCAAAATAATACCATTGTCCCACCCTCCTCCTACCTCCATCCTTTAGGCTGCATGTTTTGAATCACCAGGTGTACCCTTAAAGTTCCTCTTAACCCTCCATCACCTTGGTAATAACGTGCATTAGGGAGGGGTACACACCATGATTTAGTCCAGTTTAGCATCTCCTTAGGGATGGCCCAGGCTCCACCCACTCAGGAAGATGCTGATCAACTATCTCTCTAGCTAGAAGATAGACATGCAGGGTGCTACACAGAAAATACATTCCCTGGATGGTGGACAAGTCCCCTGCATTCTATGATTCACTCTGGCACAAGCTTTTCCCCAAGTGCCCTGACTCCTTGCTGACATACAAACTCCAAGCACACATTCAAAGCTCACTTCTGTGGGCTCTCACTTTCCACTTTCCATGCACATCCAGGTTCCCTTAGCTCAGTCCATCCCCCATTTCCAATTTCTCAACTCTAATGTCCAAGTTTTGCATAAAATACCATCGTTATATATGCTTAAATACTAAACACTGTTCAAACTCTTTTATGCTCTGTGTGCATGGGCACATATGCATATACACACACACATAGTAAATGTGTGTAAATAATTTGTAGATGATACAAATACATCATCATATCAACTCTCTGGTCTAGATGTCAGTTTTATAGTGCAAAGGGAATATGCTTTGGGCCAAAAGATCTCAGTTCAAATCCTACCTTTGCCACCTGCTAGCTACCTGATCTTAAGAAGATAATTAAATTCTCTGGGCCTGAGTTTCCTCATTAGGATTAACCGAGAAAGCTTGTGAAACATCTAGGACTGTGTCTAGAACCTAATAGGAAACCCACAAATGTTAGGTATCTCCTTTATTTCGATTTTCCCCTTCCTTTCTTCCTTCCTCCCTCCCTCCCTTCCTTCCTTCCTTCCTTCCTTCCTTCCTTCCTTCCTTCCTTTCTTCCTTCCTTCCCTCCCTCCTTCCTTCCTTCTTTTGTATATGAAAGAAAATAATCCTCCAAATTTGTCTCACACAGCATATTAGTCAGGGTTCTTAATTGCAAGCTTCAGAAATCATCTCTGGCCAAAATAAGCAAAGAGAGAATTTACAAGAGGATATGGGGCGGCTCACAGAATTGCCAGGAAGGCTGAAGAGCCAGGCGTAGAAAGTGAGCTGGAACCCAGAGAGGCTACACAACCAAGAGCACAGCCAAAACCCACACATCACAGTAGTCTGATGGCCTGACCTCTGCCATGGCTGGCCTGTGAACACTGGACACCAGCTGCCCACCTCAGCAGCAAAACTGATTCTCCGCTGTCTCTGCTTCTTGCCTCATGTGCTCCAGGTTCAAAAAGCTCGGAGTGAGAGGGTCCCCGGTTGGGGAGACTGCTCTAGACTTTTTGGCTTCCATAGTTGGGATTCCTTGAAAATAAGAAGGGAATTGCGATGTCAGGCAGCCATGAAAGACCAGAGTCAATTCTCACCATTTCTGATGTTCACATCTCATCCCCGTTTCACATATACGTTCATTCATTCCTAAGCATGTAGAGTCTCTCTCCAGGAACTCTCCTCAAGCCTAGAGCCACTCTGTTTTCAGAGGAATTTTCTACCTTTCTGCCTTGTCTCCTTTCTTTCCTCTGCCCAGAATTCCCCCTGCCCTGTCCCCTTTCCACCCCCAATCCCTCAATAGCACAAATCTTGCCCATTCTGCAAATACCAATTGAGACGTTACCCCTTCTTTACTGTGGTGTTGCCCACTCTCCTCCACTCCCCACTAAACTGCTCCTTCCTTCATGTTCTGAGGGCCCTTTCTCCAGATCTCCATCATCGCACTTGCTCTGTTTTACTACCAGTATGTGTTTTGTGTTCAATGTGCTGATCTTCCTCCCTCTCTGGGCCCCAAGATGAGGCCCCTTAATGGCAGGAAGTCTGTCTTCCTCATCTTTGTAGCCTTGGTTCTTAGCACCTAGTAGATGCTTAATATGTTCGTGAACATACACATTTCTCGGTTGTCTCGAAACACATACATTTAGAATCCTTTCCTACACACACAAGATCCTTTTAAGAAATGGAGTAATCCATGTTAATGCGCCCTGCAAACTGTAAAGTGTTGTACAAATGCGCCTGATTTTAGCCAAAAGGCCGAGAAGCGATTAAATGTTGGACAAATGTGAGCCGTATAATTGTTCATTTCATTCTAGTTTTACATATTTTCTGTTAAAGAGCTGCATGCCCTTATCTCATACTGCTTTAACCTCGTAATGTTTTAACAGAAAGTTTCGACGCGGGATTCCCGCCTACCTTTTCCAATTCTGCTGAGCCCCTCGGTTCCTTGCACTGTCAAAAAGGGAACCGAACGGAGGGGCAGGGGGGTCAACGAAAGCGCACACCCTTGCCGATAAGTTATGCCAAGTCCCCGCAGGTCCCCCTGTCCCAGTTCAGAATGGCCCTGGCCACGTGAGTACCCAGACTCCCCCTCCTCGAGTCCCCAACCCCGCTTCTGGCTCGGGTCCCGATCGCTGGCTTCGCTGGGAGCAGCCGCGCTGATCGCTCCCGGCTCCGCTCAGCCCGCCCTGCCGCCTGCCCCGCGCCCCCTCTCCCCCCTGTACTTTGTCACTCAGCGCTGACCTGCGGGCCGCAGGGGCGTGCACGTGACCGAGAAACTTTGGTAGCCCCGGGGCGGCTGGCGGCGGGGCCGGGAGCCGGCGGCCGAGCTCCCCCGCGCGGCGCGCTCTGCGGCCGGAAGGCGCTCGGTGGGCCAAGCTGCCTGGGCGTGCGGGTGCGCCAGCCCGCGGGGAAGGCGCCGCCGAGCGCCGCGCGGACCCCGGGAGCCCGCGGCAGCGCGCGTGCCGCCGGCGGCGCGGTCAGCCCGGGGCCCCGCCTGCGCGGCCCGGGCGGCGGCGCCCAGGGACGCCGGGGGCCCGCTCGCGCCCGCCGTCGCCTCCGCCGCTCGGTTACCTCGATCCTCCCGTCTCTGTCGCTTCCCACTTCCCTCACTCCTTAATCTGGATGGGAAGTTGGGGAAAATGGACAGGGTCTTGCTGGCGTGGGTTGCTCTCTTCTGGCTAACAGGTAAGAGGCGTTTTCTACCGAGACGGATAACTTTATATGTATTCCGGTACTGGTACTGTTCTAACCCTAGCCCACCGCACCGCACCCCCAGTTACCCCCCATTGTGCTTAAAGCTGCTTAGCAGGCTGGTGGTAAGTGGGGGGAGGGGTGTGTGTGTGTGTGTGTGTGTGTGTGTGTGTGTGTGTGTGTGTGTGTTAGAATGATGGGGGAGGCGGGGAGAAACCCGGTATCAAGTGAGCTGGATCGAGATGCAGGTGTTTTGACTCATTCGAGATATGAGATTGTTCTTTCCGGTGTGCATTTCTCCTTCCATACAACGGTTCTTCCTCGGTCTTATCTTGAGTTTGTAATGCTGTGAGTCCTGGGAAAAGCCTGGTTGGGAAAAAAAAAAATGAAAGCTCGGAGGAAACTGATTAAGAGAACTGGTTTTCTGGGGGTTGGAAGTAAAGGAGTGTCTTCTTAATTCCTTCCCTAGAGAAGCCGGGAGCCCCAGGGGCATTCTTCAGTAGCTCCCAGGTGTGCAGGGGAGCGGGGATGAGGAAGGACATGGGGATGGAGGCTTGATTGGTTGTGGAGTTGAGGGCCCCACTCGCATTTGGTACCATTTGGGGAGTGGTCCCATAGAAGAGAAGAGCCTTCCTCCGCCCATAAACAGGTGGGAACACCCTCTAATAAAGATAATTTGCAGGGATATTCAGAATGTAGGGCCTTGCCTTAGCATTAGAGTCACCTCCTCTAGCTGAGACCTCCCTGTTTCCCCCTCCCTTTTGGTGAACTTTCTCCCCACCCTCCTGGGGTCTGGAACGGCTCTGGTTCCCAGCACGTGTTCCCACAGGATGATCTGTGAGGTTGAGAGATAGGTGGCCAGGCTGAATGGGCAGCCCTGAGAGATTCACAGAGCAGCCCTGCCTGGGGTGGAGGTGGAGGGGTTAGGAAGGCTTGGGTAGTCTGGACTGGGTCTGAGGCAACGATTCAAAGCAAGGTGGAACCAAGGGATGGAGGAGAGGAACAAGGGAGCAGAGAAGTGGTGAAGACAAGATGGGGTAGTGAAAGGCAGGAGAGAAAATGGAAAATAGCACCAAGAACAAAGTTGTGTCCCCTCTGGGAGCACTGAAGACTGGGAAAAATCAAGTCAGTAGGAAAAGAGGAACAAGATAAAAATATCTAAGGCAAGTGATTGAAAGAGGGTAAAATACATTTAAGAAGAAAGACAAAACCACTGTCCCTTAGCTTCAGAAGAAGATTATAGATTGCCTCAGTTTTTTTTTTTTTTTCTATTGCTAATGAAGGGTCCCTAACACTGGCTCTTGCCCGCTGCGGGGTTTAGGTTTGGGGAGGGGTCCCTCAGCAGAGTTAGCCTCTTCTCTTGGCTGCTGTGAGTTCATTCCTCCCACATTATTCAAATATGAATCATCTCTAATTTCAGGGATTGCCTGATCCATGCCTCCCCACTCCCCTGGCTTCTCAGTGCCTTCCACTTCCACCCTCACTGATTCTGAATGTCCTTAATTTGCCTCTACTTCTCAGTTATCATATTTGAGGGGAACTTTGGCCTGGAACCTTTATCACCGCCTCCCTGAAGTCAGCTAGGCATCTGGGGAGGGGTCCCCAAGTCAGAGGTGCTCTTCCAGACACCCTGGGGAATACCCAAAAAGAACTCTCTAGGGATTTGCAGGGCATGGGGCAGAAGGGGAACATATAGCCCTTGCTAGATGGCTGACAGCTTTTCATGAAATGGTCCCTGGGACCATCTAATTCAGTCCTCTCAGTTTATACAGATGGAGGCCCAGAGAGGCTATGTGCACACATCAAGTTTGTGTTGGAGCCAGCGCTAGACCCAGTCCTCCCAAACCCCGGGCCAGTCCTGTTTGCACTCTCCTGAGCTCCCTCTCTGAGCTTTGTGGGGTGTGTGGGGGGGGGGTTGTTTTTGTCTTGAGGGGAGGTGCTGCTTCATCTGGTCTGTGCCTTCTCCCATCCGCACCTGGAGAGGTTGCTCCTGCCTGGAAGCAGGCAACAGGTTAGTTATCAGGGCCATCCCAGCTGTCAGAGAGCTGGGACTTCCAGGCTCTGCAAGTAAGCCTGGCTCCAGAGATCCCACTGGCATCCCCTGGTCCCAGTCCCCCCCCCCCCCCACCGCATCCCACTGTGGACAAGCCTCAGCCTCAGCAAAGTGAAGCAGCTAACAATGGCGGCTGGGGAGAGGGAGGGAGGGAAGACAGAGGAGCAGTCAAGGATGAGATGGATTCAGACTCATTGTTCACAGAGCAACCAGGAGACAGAAAGGTAAGACATTTTAGTCCAGCCCAATCAATGAATTCTGTCTTGAGGGGGTGGTGGAAGGGGAGGGAGAAAGGAAAGGACACATTAAAAATGAGTCAGAGAGCCAGGGAAAAAAACCACATTCATTCTCCCTCTCCCTCCCTTTCTCTCTCTTCTCTCTTTATCTCTTCCTCTCCTCCCCTTCCCCCCCACCCCCCCTAGTTTCTCTCTTTTCATGCAGGCTGAGCAATTTCTAATCAACACTTCAGGCTTTTTTCCTCAGACTCTAGCAGCTCCTTCCTCGTCTTTCATTACCAAAATTCTGTATTTTTTTCTGCTGTATATTTAGCCTCATGATTTCTCATTGTCATTGTGATGCTGCTTCCTGTAATAAATTGTTTTGTTGTTGTCCTTGTCGTTTTGCACAAAACAAAATGCTTACCAGCTGCTATTTTAGCAACAGGTGCCATCTAGCAATAGACTTGAGGAGGGTTAACTCTGTCTTTGTTCTTGAATGTGGATGGCGTTTCAGCCCTTCCTGGCAGCAGAGGCTGCAAGAAACGCCAGAGCTGTGGCGACACTCTGGGAGCAGGCAGTTCGTTTTACTGGAGACTCTTTTGGGTCTCTCTGTGACGAAGAGTGCTTGTTCTATTAGCATTTCTTTTGGTACCCTTTTGGTTGTATTCATTCATTTTTTCATCCTTTCTCCAAGTCTGTACTAAATTCCTGTGGTTTCTAAGTATTATGATAGGTGCTGAGAATAAAGAGAGAAAAGACATAGTCCTTGCCCTCAAAGAGTTGTCAGTCTACTCAGTGACTCAAATGAGTTTTTAGGTGATTTTGATATGGAGGTAAGAGGTCCTATGATAGGAGCCATGAGAGCCGCACAGCGGCTACGAGAGCACGGATGAGGCATACGTGCCTGAAACCTGGGATGGGAGTGGAGCAGCTCGGAAACAAACTCCCAAAGAGGTGATGGCTGAGTTAATACATTTATTCATGCACAGTCAGCTGCTGAGTTACCGTCACATCCAGGCATTGTGTTGGGGTTAATAAGACAGCCCTGCCTTCAAGGAGCTTACAGTTTGACGGTGGAGACTCCAGTGGTGGAAGGGTACAGTTATGGAGTACCCCGTACAAAGGCCATGATAGAGATCTGCACTGACTGGTGTGGGTGCCTCATGGTGGCTTCTGACCCAGCCTGCAGCAGGCAGGGAGGTATCCAGACACAGTGGCTGGTTTGGTTTGCATTCAGGTAGATGCCTGGTGACCATGAGAGGATGGGCTTGAGTATGGAGGGTTAAAGTGTAATTAGCCCTGGAGAAGAAAGAGTTGCTTTTAGAGATTCCTGACACCTTAATTTCCATTATCTCCTTTCCGATCCTTTATACTTTTCAATTTTTCTCCCTCCTCTGTTCTACTTTCCTCCATGGAAGAGACCTTTTTCATACTGGAGCATCTTCTCTCAGCATCTTGTCACAGCCCTCTCCATGTCCCACCATGCTCAGCCTGGGTGCTTCTCTCTGAACTAGGAGAGGGGGGTTGTTTCAGTATCCCCATTACTCTTTAGATTTTAGACTCATGATTCTGCTAAATGTCTAGTTTATACAGATTTAGGTATTAGTTCTAGTAGTCCTAGTGCAACACTATGCTAGTACCATGCTGTGGTCTTAGTTCAAGTGCTTAGTACAGCGTTAGTAGTATTAGTACCAGGACTTAGTTAGTGGAAAGAACCCTGACCTGGGATTTGAGGATGGGGTTCCAGTCCCATCTTCTTCACAAAGTAACTGTATATCCATGGGATCTGGGTCTTATGATCAGTTTTTTTATTTTTGGCATGTAATTTTATTTTATTTTTTCATTGAGATATAATTGACATGTAACATTATATTAGTTTCAGGTGTACAACATGAGTCCATGTTTGTATATATTATGAAATGCTCACAACAATAAGTAGTTAAACATCCATCACCATTTATAGTTACAAACTTTTTTCCTGTGATAACTTTCAACATTTATTCTGTTAGCCACTTTCAAATATTCAACACAGTATTATTAACTATAGTCATCATGCTGTACATTATATCCTCAGGACTTATTTATTTTATAACTGGAAGCTTGTACACTTTGACCCCCTTCACCCACCCACCACCTCTGGCAACCACCAATCTGTTCTCTGTATCTATGAGCTCAGTTTTTTGTTTTTGTTTGTAAAGTTTACATGTATAAGTGAGATCATACAGTATTTGTCTTTCTGACTTATTTCACTTAACGTAATGACCTCAAGGTCCATCCATGTTGTCACAAATGGCAAGATTTTATTCTTTTTTATGGCTGAATAATAGTCCATTGTGTGTACATGTATATAAATATAAATTTTATATATATATACACACACACATATAAAAAATATACATGGCACCTTCTTTATCCATTCATGAAGCTATGGACACTTAGGTTGTTTCCATATCTTGGCTATTGTAAATAAAGCTGCAGTGAACATGGGGTTGCATGTATTATAATCTTTTGAATGAGGTCACGTCTTAGGTCACTTTCAGCTCTCAGATTCTATGGTTCTGAACTTTTCTCCATTTAATTTTGATGAGTTGGAAATCAAACTTACAAAGCAATAGATCCTTAGTGAGGAGCCATGGAGGGAGCCCCATTTGTCTTCAGCCTTTCCCTGACCACTAATGATTGGAATGAAAAATGGCAGCTGGGAAGGGAGAGCTCTTGTTAGCATTTTCAGAGGAACAAGTGGAGTAGCACTGAGTGCTTGGTGGACAGCATAGGGTCTACTCTGAACAATTAAATGTAGTCATACTGGGGACTGCTGAAGCAAGGAAAGTGCTTTGGGCCAGATGAGATGAATCGTACTCTAGCCAACATGGCCCTAGAACGTCCCTTCTAGTCTCATCTTTTTGTTCCCGGACACACTCACCTCTTCACCCCTTCCAACTATTTTAGCTCTTATATCAACTTACTGCCAATCAGGAATATAAAGAAGGGTATGATCTGATTGTTGCTCTTGCTTATTTAGATACTGTAATGCTTTCTTTTCTATGTGTTAAATGGCTTTCATGGACATTATCCCTTTTGATCCTTCTAAGTAAGTAAGGCTGATATTACCTACCTATACATAAAAGGGAGTAAATGACTGGTCTAAGTCTATGGTATCTTATTGATTATAATAAGAAATAGTGTCACTGACTTACATATGACTTGATTGTTTCAAATGCCTGAATCCAAGAGAAACATTATTTTCTGGTTAAGGTGGGTAAAACTGGGACTCCTGATTTAAAGGAACATACATGGTGTCTATTATGGGGCATTGGGGAGTGAGGCTCAGAGTTCATAGAACTCAGGGAAATATGACAGGGAGAAGTGATAAAGAATAGCATTTAGTATTTCTAATTAAATCCTAAAATCTACAGGAAAAGAGTGAATGAGGAGTGCTCTAGTGATGAGGCACAGGAGAGCAGTAGATGTGACCCTGTGACAGCAGAGACTGCTGGCATGTCAGAGCCCCTCTGGGACTAGGGGCTGGTACTGTGCATCCAGGAGCTCCACAGGATGTGACTGTGGCATATGTAGGCTTAAAATCTTGGTCTTCAAGACAGCTTTTGGCTTCCTGAGGATGAAAGAAGGCATTTTGGATAACCAGAATTCTTTATGGGCCAAGAAACAAGGAAGAACTCAGAAGAAGAACATGCTGCTTCCCTGTTCTCCTACAGCAGCTAGAGCCCTGCAGGAAGTGGTTCTCTAAAATAGGAGTAGAACCTTCACATTCACCTGGGATCCTGTATCGTCGCTCCTCCTTTGCCCTTGGCGTATCAGGGGGCTGCTGGGGGAGAGGGATGAGGCTCAAACTGACCTGGATTTGAATACTAACCTAATAGTTTACCTTATTTTCTTTAGCTTTAAAGTGGAGAAGCTAACTTATAGGGTTGTTGTGATAATTAAAATGAAATTATGTACAACTCCTAGCACAATATTTGGCAAATAGTAAGCTCTCAATACTTATGAACCCCAAATAGGAATATTAGTCAGCATTTTGATGCAGCAACAAGCAACTCCATAATCTCAACAGCTCACAACACCAAACATTTAGTCGCTCATGTTATATGAGAGCTGCAGTCAGTTGCAGGTCAACTGTAGCCAATTGGTGGACTTGGCTCAGTTCCAAATGTCTTCTTATTCCAAGGCCCAGGATGAAGGAGCAGCCACTATCTAGGCATGCTGTTCTCATGGTGGAGGACTCAAGGTGGGTAGGGGGAGGGCACAGAGCCAAACCACACAAATGCCTTTTAAGCTTCTGCTTGGACAAGTCTTATGGCACATATACTCACATTCCATTGGCCAAAGCATGTCACATGGCCAAGCCTCTAGTCATTGGAGTAGTAAGTGTACTCTACCTACAGGGAACAATCTAAGAGTGAGGAGGGAAAACTAACTGGGAACAAATAATACAATCCATCAACTGCGTTAAATCATTCAACAAATGTATTGAGTACCTACTAGGTAGCAGACTTTTTAAAAGCCTGAAGGAGAGAGCTTGTTATTAATGGCAGAGAGATGACTAAATAGGAACTTCTGGGGCAAGGTGATGTGATTCTCTATGGTAATATGACTGTAATAAGAGCAAGAAGAAGCTTCTACAGGAAGTGATAGCTGAGGAAGTCCGGAAAGATAAGTAGGAGTTACTAGAGAAAGAGTGGGACGGAGGGAAGGGAAATTTACAGAGGAAACAGCATGTGCAAAAGCCAACAATCAAAAGAGGACATGATGTTTTTCAAAAAGTACAAATATTTAGGGCCTCCCTGGTGGCGCAAGTGGTTGAGAGTCCGCCTGCCGATGCAGGGGATACGGGTTCGTGCCCCGGTCTGGGAGGATCCCATATGCCGCGGAGCGGCTGGGCCCGTGAGCCATGGCCGCTGAGCCTGCGCGTCCGGAGCCTGCGCGTCCGGAGCCTGTGCTCCGCAACGGGGGAGGCCACAACAGTGAGAGGCCCGCATGCCGCAAAAAAAAAAAAAAAAAAGTACAAATATTTTAGTATGGCTGGAGAATTTAGTGGTGCAGGAGGAATGGAAGAGAGTGGCTCCATCTGAAATGAACCCTTGTGCTTCTGAATGCCTAGAGGGAGTCTTTAAAAGGGTGAGAGTAAAGGAGTGCTGTGATCAGATGTGCATTTTAGAAATATCATTTGCACCTCAGTGTGAAGGGTAGATTAGACATAGGCAGACTTGCAGCAAAAACCAGCTAGAAGACCCTTGCAGAAAGAGAAGCAAGATATGATGAGATCCTGAAATCTTGTGGTGTGGTGGAGATGAGAGAAGTGGACAGAGTGACCAGAGATGGAGGAAGTAGTCCATAGTCCTGGGTTGGTTGGATGTGGAGGCTGAAAGACAGGAGTGTCAAAGATGCCTCCAGGTACCTGGCTTGGGTCTGCTGGGGATGCCATTTGTGGACATGAACTAATATAGGAGGAGAAACGTTTAAGGGAGGGAGAGACAGGTTCAGTTTTTTTCATTAGGTTAGTTAGAGTATAGCCTAAGATGCTATAACAAAAAGACCCTAAAGTACAGTAACTCATACAAAACTGGTTTTTTTCTCTCTCTCCTGTAACAGTAGAGATCTAGTGGGACTGAGTCTACCATTCCCCACATTTGGCTCCCAAGACTGCTCCAGTGATAGTTACTCTTCAGCAAGTAGAAGCAAGGAAAGCAGAGGGTCAGGGCAAGTAGTTTATTTTTAGAGAGGTGACATGGAAATTACACACATCACTTCTCCTCGCATACCTATATCCTGAATCTAGTCCCACGGCCACAATTAGCTGTAAGGGAGGCTAGGAAATGTAGTATGTAGCTGGCTTGGCTGGCCAGATTAAAACCTGGGAAGTTCTGTTACTAAAAGAAGGGGGCAGTTAGCATCTCCATCTATAGAATGATGAGTTTGGGGTGCTTGTATAACATCCAGATGGAGAATGAAGTTATATATTTGGGTCTGGAGCTTGGGTGAGAGATCTAAACTGGAAATGCAGGTAACAAGTTGATAAAAGTGGCGAAGAGCTTTCATACAGGAGCTTTCTCTGTCCAAATGGCTGATCCATCCTAGAAGTCTGACCCACCTGAATGCATCAGGACAGCTTCCAAAGTACCTCGGCCCTGCAGGGTAGAGACTGACCTCTTTTAGTACTGCTTTAGTCGTACTGGAACAGCATGTGGGCCAGCTAGACATTACCCATGAGCTCATTTCAGATCTCTGGAAGACGAGGCAATCAGACAGAAAGGAGATATGCTTCTTGCTTTCATCTGCGCAGTGGTGGCAGAGAATGGGAAAGCATGGCTCCATGGGACACACAGAACATATGCTTAATGAACGGCAAGCTCTGTGTGCACAAGCACTAGAGTTATTGGCAGCAAATAATAACTAGGCCATGAGCAATGCCCACCTGGGTGAGGGCAGCACCAGTGTTTACTTTAACCCCATGGAAAGGGGGGAGATACTGATGCCTTTTAGGAGTCTTGGGGAGAAAACATGCAAGAATGCTGTCATATTTTTTATTATCTCAAAATAGTACATCTGGTCACCCTAACCCTAAAATGGATCAAGCCATTAGGTACTATGGTAGCAAACAAGAGAAACTGATTCTGTCCAATTTAAGCAGGAAAGAAACTTATTGAAAGGAAATTGAGTAACTTACAGGACTAATAGGCAAGCTGGAGAACTAGGCTTAGAAAATAGCCAAACAGCAAGGAAATGTCTACTCTTCTTGGTAAAGGCTTTTTTATTTTATTATTTAACCCAACTATATCAAGAAGATGAATGGTTTCTACTTCTGGGGGAAAAAAGGTTCAAGCTGTGTTTTGTCTTTAAAAATTGAGCCTGTGGGTCATCATTTCTCAAAATGGTTTGCTTCCCATGCTGACATTGCTACTAAGGGATGGACACGCCATGGACCAAACCTAGTGGAGATGCTCGGACACTCCTTATTCATCTCTTACACTTAGAACACCTGCCCATTAATTGTTCCTAAAACAATGTCCTAGGAAATTGGGACAGTATGTTAAAAATGTGAGGACAAAAAGATGAATTTCTTAAAGATCTAGCTTAAAGGCAGGAAAAGGAAGATGTGTATTGTCATACTGAATGAAGAAAAAACTTAGGAGTCTGAAAGCCAAGATATGCTGGTGAATGGGCAATTCTGAGGTCAAATCCCACTTCTGGGAGTTCAAGAGTTAAGGGATGGGTGAGCTTGATACAAAATTTCTAAAGATGCCTGTCTGTGGTGATGATAATTTTCCATGATCTTTAGCAGCAATCTTTGTTTCTCTAAAATGGGGCTGTGCTTATAGATCTGCCTCTCAAAGATGCTGGCAGGAATAGCTTACAACTAGTGGGAAAAAGGAACTTGCTTTGAAAAAAATGAAAGTACTAAAATAAGAACGGCATTTCTGTAGATACTGCTTTTGTTATCCTTGCAGGAACACAATTCGTCATGTATAGAATCCTTTTCTTTACATGAGAATTGGGGCAGGAACTTATTTTGCCACATGCAGTGAGGCATTGTCTGCACTTGGAGCTGATCCTCCCTGGCCTGGTGACTTGGTACCCCTGGTGACTAGCTGAGATGGGAGCTGATGCTCTGAGCTGTCACTCATCACTCTACTTTTAGGCAGCTTTCCTAGTTATTGACCAGAATCCATTCTCTGCACTGAGGACCACCTGCTAAGAAAGGCCCTTCAGATTCACTTGTTCATTTGTTCATTCCACATATTCATTCCCTAAAATAGCGCTTGCTGTATACTGAGGATACAGAATCAACCAATCCTGGTCCTTGCCCTCAGGGACCTTAGAGTTAGAAACCAAGTTTATGTTGAATTTCTCAAGCTCAGAGACTGGTCTTTTAAATCTATGTTCCCAGAATGTAACATTGTATTCTAAAACATGTTTTTGAATGAATTTGTATTAGATAGCCAAGGGCAGTTCCAGGCATTCAAAGATATTCTTATTAGCCTGTATAGACTCCAGCATAAGAAGTACTAGGTTTTTGGCATCTGACAGGTGGTAACATAGAAAAACAAAAAAAAATCTATAAGAGGTGGCACCCAAGTTCAGGATACTAACCTAGCCCCAGGGCAGATCTATTGGGAATCGGAGTCAGAGGGAGGGTGTTCCCAGGCCAAATCTCAGTGTCCCTGGGGAACTGTCAATGTTGGTCCTCATCCAAATTAGCTACTATCTCTGAAGGGCCTGATCTGGGGTAGGAGTGGGTGTCCCATGAGAGGTAGTTTCTGAAGTTGGGTGGATAGCAAGATTATAGTTTCAGTTATGGATCAGTCGTGTGTGAGGATATAGGAAACAAAACCTAATCCTCAGGAGAAGGGCTTATATTAGGGCCCAGGCAAGCAGACTGGAACTCAGGGCAAGGCTTTTGTACCAGTGGATTGCAAATCAGGTGGAAACACAGTCTCACATAAACACGGGCTGAGGGAAAGACATGTGGCTCAGTGGGTGTAGGAACCCCTGCCCTCGCCCAGAACCCAGGGTTAGGGCCAGAAGAGCAATTCTAGACCTTACCCTCCAGTGGGAATGGGGTTCCTAATAGGTTTGGCCTGGGCAGGCTTGGGACCTGGGTGGCATTCATCCTACATTTTGATGCTTCTAGAGCTAACGCAGGGATTGGCATCTTCAGCTTTCTCTCTAACTCTTCACGTTTATGGTCCTCAAAGATCCAATAAACTGACATTTCCTCGAAATTCCTAGATCTGTCCTCCCTAGCTATCCAGATCTATCCTTAGCTTAGACTCCCAAGGTTTCCATTATACCTGCATATGTATTTATCTCTGTGTATGTGTACACACACTCAGGGTACCCTCTGTTTCCAGCTTCCAGGAGCAGCAACAGCTACATTTATTGAGTGCTTACTGTATACCAGTGTTATCCTAAGTGCTTAGAGTAAAATCTTTGTGTGTGTGTGTGTGTGTGTGTGGTACGTGGGCCTCTCACTGTTGTGGCCTCTCCCATTGCGGGGCACAGGCTCTGGACGCGCAGGCTCAGTGGCCATGGCTCACGGGCCCAGCCGCTCTGCGGCATGTGGGATCTTCCCGGACCGGGGCACGAACCCGTGTCCCCTGCATCGGCAGGCGGACTCCCAACCACTGCGCCACCAGGGAAGCCCAGGATAAAATCTTATTTAACCCTCAAACAGCTCCATAAGATAGTTACTATTATTCTGGTTTTACCAGTAAGGAAACTGAAACTCCTAAGACTTGAGTAATTTGCCTTATGTCATGCAGCTAGGAAGTGGTAGGGCTTGGATTCTAAATTAGGACTCACTCTAAAATCCATGCCTTTAATTATCATGCTGTAAAAAGGCAGATGTTTCTGAAAACGTATTCTTTATTCTTTGGAACATGAACTTATGTGTGTGTCATAGAAGCTGTGAATTGACTAACCTCTATTAATAATTAAGGGAGTGCAGAATTTTAAAAAATAATAATTAAGGGAGCTGAATGGCTTGGTCAAGTAGCTAATCCATTAACAGGGAACAGAGCTGAGGAGGAGGTTACTCTTAGTAATCATCTAATGAAGAAAACCCATACTTAACTCTCTCAAAAAAACCAAAAACAGCCCTCCCCACCCCCCAACACTTTTGTGCTTCACCTGCCTCCTTTGCTGGTTTCATTTATCTTGGAATGCTAAGGAAATGTGATTTCCCAAGAAGAGCCTGCATAGGTAGTAGAGAAGAAAGGTGGTTGGTCAACTACCAAGCCTTGTGCTGGGAACAACGCCTGTGATTGGTTATCCAGTCTCCACTACTGCTAACTGAAGACACTTCAACTCTCTGTCCCATTTTGTTACCTGGAAAACTGGAGTGTGAATAAGGTTTTGAAGAAGAATTACAAGGTTAAAAATGAATGCAATAGAATTTAAGGAGAAACTATTAAAAAAAAAAAGCCTTTTCCTCATCCTGGTGTGTGAGTTAGAAAGAGTGGAATCAGCCACACCAACATTTGGGGGTGGTGAAGGGACGCAGTGGAGCCTGGGAACTAGGGTTCTTTTCTAGGAATTATTTGCCCCTCAATGGGGCTGATCTACATAATTTGGCTGTAATCAAACCCATTAGTGGTGGACATTCATCGAGATTCAGGAGCCTTAGAATGGGAGGCGAGGCCAAAGGCAGGAAAGGTGAGGTAGGATTTGCATTTGAGATCTCCCCTCTACTGGTCATGGTCAAGGTTCTCTGTTATAGAGTTCACTCTCTGCGGGCGCCCAGAGAGAGAGAGAAGGTTTGTTAACAACTCTGTTGAGTAAGGAATATGAGGCTCATTTTACGGGTGGGTATTGCTTAAGAGGCTTCATTAAGGTCTCACCATTAGTACAATGGCCAGATGAGATTCAAAGCCCTATCTTTTGATGCCAGTGCTCTCTTCCTATACTATGCTGTTTATGAGTCAATTAACCAGTTTTCTCTGCAAAGTCCTAGAAATTCCCATGTTAATAGTCATTCATTTGCTCACCCATTCCTTCATTTATTCCATAGTAGCTATCGAGCACTTAGGTTCGAAACACTAAATCTCAAATATTCTGTTGCATTCTCTTCCCAATTCCATAGAATGCAGAATCCTTTTCTTCCTAACAGTAATTAGAACCTAGTTTTCACAGTGCTTTCATGGAAGGGAGACACTGGTCTGGAACTCAGAAGTAGGTACAAATATGGTATCTTGCCCTTGTTAAGAGAGCTTCTATAAAGACAGGTTCATGAATAAGTGCATGTTTGAGCTGTGAGAGTGAGTTTGCTTTGTGGGATGTCATTGGGACCATGGGCAATAGTGAAGAACAGTAGGCTTCCCCTGGAAACTAGCCCTTTCTTGTATGTCTCAAGTCCACCTGCAACTCTAGGGTGAAACTCTTTGCCTCAAGCTACCTGAAGCTGGCTTGGCAGCCTCCTGGATTCAACTCTGAACCTCTTTATCATGCCTTTCTATTCATATTCCTTTTTTCTGCCTCTCATTATTATTCTACTTCTGCTTCTAACCTCAGATCAAGCTAGAAACTCTTAACTCTCCCATTCACCTGAAGAAGTTATGTTCTCTTTGCCTGGAATTTCTAGATCTTACCATTAAGTTCATAGAAGCCCTTTGCCTCTCAAACACTCCCCTGGGCTTTCATTCACTGAAATTTCCCTCTCTTGCTTGGACACCAAGCCTCAAACTGATCTTTTAAAACACTTAAACTTCTCATCTGCTTTTTAGTCTCCCCCCACCCTGTTTTGCATTACCCTTCAAAGCTTTTGAACTTAGTCTACTGCTTTTGATCCAAAATTCTCCATTCCTCTCAAAGCCTTCTTTTCCCCTTAATCTCTGTCTCATTTGCTTGCTTGCCAGCTGGAAGGGAAGTCACTTCCTCCTAAAGTCATATGTCCTGGCTTCACTGTCCTCATTTATCAAATAGCTGTTGAGTATCTATGGGTTTCACCCAGGACAGCAAGATAAGACACATTCCTTACCTGACCCGACAAGTCTGATGGAGGCATGAAAATAAGTACAAACTTATTACAAAATTATTATAGTAAATGTCTAGAGAATGCTGGGGATACTGATGGCACAAAGGAGGAAGTGACAAATGGATCGACTGGTCACAGAAGACTTGACAAGAAGCCTTTGAATTGGTTTTGAAAGATGGAAAAGAGTTTCTCAGGAAGAGAAGTGAGGAAAAAGCATTCCATAAACAAGAAATAGCACATGCCAAGATCTAGAGGTGTGATATACCACGTCCCACTTGGGGGAACCATTAGTTTGGTATCATCGGAGGTTGGTGCTCAAATGGAGGTGCTGCAAGACGTGAGGCAGAGGAGAAATAGTTGATGGGGCACCTTAAGTGCCTTGCCGAGAACTTTGGGTTTTATCCTGAAGGCCATGGAGGATGAGTGAAGGGTTTTAAGAAGGAGAGCCATTAACAGTCAGATTTAGAAAGATAACCTGAACTTATAGCAAGGAGAATGGACTGCCTGTGGGCAACTGCCAGCAGGGAGACCAGACGAGAGATTATTGCAAAATTATAAGCAAGAAATGAGGAGAGCGTACACACAAGCAATGGTAGTGGGGTTAAAGAAGGGGAAGGAAATATTAAAGATGTTAAGAGGTCAAGTTGACATGACTTTGTGACCAGTTGGATACTGGGAGTGAAGGCAGGTTTCTGGACAAGGCAACCAGGTAGATATTGATGCTATTCATTGTGATGGAGAAAACAAGGGGAGAGACAGGTTAGGGAGGTCAGGTGGAAAGGCACACCTATGATACGTGAGGTGAGGTCCAGGATACTGATACCATTCGGACATGTTCATTCTATTTTGCAGCCGTAGCTGGAGGCCTTCAGGTCACAGTGCCCGACAAGAAGAAGGTGGCCATGCTCTTCCAGCCCACTGTGCTTCGCTGCCACTTCTCCACGTCTTCCCATCAGCCTGCAGTCGTGCAGTGGAAATTCAAGTCCTACTGCCAGGATCGCATGGGGGAATCCTTGGGCATGTCCTCTCCCCGGGCCCAATCTCTCAGCAAAAGAAACCTGGAATGGGACCCCTACTTGGATTGTTTGGACAGTAGGAGGACTGTTCGAGTGGTAGCTTCCAAACAGGGCTCGACCGTGACCCTGGGAGATTTCTACAGGGGCAGAGAGATCACAATTGTTCATGGTAATAATGTCTCTGGTTTGAATCTAGGAGAGATTGGTTCCATTCTTCCCAGATACAAGAGAATGTCAGCCTTGCACCCTTTCAGTCCCTCAAGACTTTGATTTTATGGGGGATGGGAGTATCAAGAAACCTAGCAAATTGCTTTAATGGGATGGCATGGAGAGGAAGGATGGAGGGTTGTAATATCAAGAGAAGACAGAGATGAGCTTTGGAAATAGTCTTTCATGAGCCTGACCTCCAGTCTGAGGGATTTATTATCAGAACTGAATTGAAATGGGTTCTAGTGAAAGCTTTCTCAGTCAAATACCTCGCACCTTGACACCAGCCTTTATTGCCCTTTCCTTAACTCAGAAAGCAGACTTCCCTAAGAAGTTCCTCTGCTGGGAGAAGGGATGTATGTGTACAAGTTGCAGAACCAGGTAGATGCCATGGCCCAAGCCTCAGGTAGTTTTACAACAGTTCCACCTTTTTTTCCTGCTCCCTAAAGCTTTGGGCAAGGAAAAGTTCCAAATTTTGAAGAACTCCTGTGAACCCAGCTCATTTCCAGGAGTCCAGGTTAATTTTGGAATTTACTTGGCTTTCAAGGGCCTCTGCAGGCCTGGTTGAAAGCAGTCTTCTATTCCAGAAACCAGACTGGAACTAGACCAGTTTCTGGGGGTGCTCTAATTCTCTCCCCTTAGGGATGCTAGCTTTTCTTATTGTTTCGTTGTTTGTTTTAAATAAAGCCAACATCTCGTCAAACACCATCCAGGGAAAGAAATAGAACACTACAGACACCCAGAAGGGCTGCCCCCCCCCGCCCCCCCGTTGTTTAGTGTTTTCCTTCAGAGGACAGAGTTTAGGACCCGGTCCTTCTCTTTGTGATAACAGATGCAGACCTTCAAATTGGAAAACTCATGTGGGGAGACAGTGGACTCTATTACTGTATCATCACCACCCCTGATGACCTGGAGGGCAAGAATGAGGACTCGGTGGAACTGCTGGTGTTGGGTAAGTGACAACCCTCAGTAACATTTTCATCTTAGACTGCTTGCACTGTTCCCTCTTCTCGCTTCTCCTCCCTGCTTGTGTCAGCAGGTTGCATGCACAGGCTTTACCTTTGGTGCACAGACAAACCAGTTTTAGAAATATGTTCTTTATGAGCAGTAGTTGTATTTATTATATTTTGTTCCTTGGTGTCTATGGCCCACTTTTTACCATTTTCCTGAATGTTTCTTCTGCTTTCTTAGTTTTTTCCCCTCCTTTCCACTTGCACCTTTAACCCTGATTTCTCTCTGCTCTTATTCTTTACATATGCTAATGATTGAGGAAAATGCCAGAGGCCTTTGAAGCAGGGTAGAGACAGCTGAGAGATAAGAATTCGCTGGTGTGCTAGGATCTCCTGAGACAAAGGAATCTTTTCCCATTCAATTATCTCCACTTAAGACAATCCTAAGGAAAGATGGCTGTAAACTTTTAATAATAAAAGGTGCTCAGTGAAAAGAGCTATGGGGGAGACGTAATAGTGTTTAATTGGAAGGCAAATTTCTTGAAACCTAAAAGTGTCCAAGTTATTCGCAAAGCAAATATAACCTAATCCTTATTAATATTAATTTCTTCATAAATGAAAACTCATTACTTTTGGCTACTTTTCTCTTTTGTGGACTGGAGGAATATCAGCGGGAGATGACCTCCTTGTATGAAACTGAAAATTGAGCACGTATTTCGTGCTCTATAAATGTTGGCTGGACAAGAAAATTAGAATAAAACATACAGAAATTAAGAAAAGAAACAACATTAATTGTAGCATAAAAGGTAAATCCTTGAAGTCATTTTACATTTTTTTGTAGCTTCCAAGAAACCAGGTCTTAACAATTTGGGGGGAATATTTAAGGTGCTTTCTTTTAGAAGCAAATGAGGTTGAAGGTTAATTTTTACCCTCTGTGGGAAACTCAGTGCCCCAGGAGAAAATGGAATTTGCTTAAGATTTTTAGTTTTACTCTATCATGACTTTGGCAAATCAACTGTACTGCTTGCCTTAATTTTATAGTTTACAAAATGGATTAAGGTAATAATTATTTATTAATGATTAACCCTTTAATTAATAATAATTAGCCCTTTTTAGACAGTTAAATTAATTTCAAATACATGTTTACTCAAATACATGAGTCCAGTATATGAAGCTTAACTGCTGTGATCTGTAAAAGAATGGGAAATATGACATATATTCAAAAGGAAATAAAAATGTAAAAGGTTTATATTGACATTGTAAAAGACTACAGGGCAACCAGATTCAGGATCTGTTGTGACTCTGTAGGGAATAAAAAGATAAATTTCTGCCTAATAACACAACTCTAATGGCTAAGTTTGAAGGAACAAGTGGCTCACTGAGCCTGCAATTAGCTAATTGTGAACACAGTTATTTGGCCAGTGCAACCATTTGCAGCAAAGTAATTGCCTGTGCAGGAAAAGGAGGCCAGGTAAAAGCCACTTTAAATAATTTGGTCCCAGATCTGCAAATGTGGGGAAATAAATAGAGTGAAAGCCTTGTCATCTGAGGATGTGCTGAAGTGTATGAAGGGCATTGCTCTGGATCAAAACATACAAAGCACCTTGGGCAAAGGTGCTATCCTCAGGACCACAAGGTGGGCGGAGGGAAGACTCAGATGACAATGGTCAACAGTGATGGAAGAAAAGATAGGAACAGAAATCAGTGTTACCCTAAAAAGAACCATAAAGGGAAAGTGGGGATGCTGCAAATCAGCTCATCACAGTAGAAGCAGCATATCTGTGAGATAAACAGATACATACTAGGGGTCTTGGGGAGGAGAAACATGTAATTCTGCTATATTCCATATTAATTAGAAATTTATTATTCTAAATAATTAGAAATGTTCAAAGCATGGTAAATTTGCCATGCTAGTTGTGTTCGTTAATTAAAGGGGTTAGTTTGAAATCTATGAGGATTTTCTGGGTGCAGGAAGTACTGTATTTACCAAATGCAACATTCTGAGTCTTCTTGGTCTTGACACCCCTTTATGGAATTTTTCAAAGTACTGTCACAGTTTCAAAAATGCTAATTATTTGGTGGTTTTATCCTGCAGGCCCATTTGTTAGGTATGCTTTCTATGTGAGACTGGGAGAGCAACCTGATTTCTGAAGTCATCCTCAAGGAGATTAAGACCTCAGTGGGAAGATAACTGAGTCCACAGTTTGCTAATTACAACCTCCATAAGCCAATGAACTTAATATGAGGAATGGTAGGAGGAATTGGCAGGATTTGGTCTAGTGAAAGAGGACTTGGGAAAGGGAGCATGGGAAGTGTCTCCAGACATCTGAAGTGAAATTGTATAGAAGAGAGATTGGAAACCTACTCTGTCTGTGTGGTTAGGTAAAACTCGAACCAGGAGCGGAAGTTACAAAGGGAGCGAGTCCATCTCAGGATAAAGAAAGAACTGTTAACAATCAGAGAGACATCTAAAGATACAATCAGTGTTCTTAGGAGTAGTAATTTCTGTATCCTTAAGAAGGTGGAAGATTTTTTATGAGTTATTATATCAGGCATTTATGTATAGGAAAGGGTGTTCAACTCAGTTATTTTTGAGTTTTCTTTCAATTTTAAAATTCTTGGTTTAAAAAGTAGATGAATGTGAATGATGTGACTACCTTGATAAATGAGAAAATGACCTCCCAGTAATTCAGTCCTCATGACAGAGATAAAAGAGTTACAGGTTGGTTACAAGAACATACAGGGTGGTGCTCACTCACAGGAAGCCAGCAGGAATGAACTGTGGTCTTTTGCAGAAGGTCAGGGTTAAAAGGACTAATTCCACAAGAAGGAGAATAAACTTTTGATGAAGGCTTGAAGGAGCTGAAACTTGAGCTCTTCCTCAAGGATGATCAGGACATGGGGAGTAGAAAGCTGGTTGGAATTTCAAATGACCAATTAGTAAGGAAAGCTCGTTCAAGGGATAAATCAGAGGCAAAGTTAGGAAGAATTTTGTTTTCTCATTATACTCACAAAGGTAAAGATGAGAAAGTTGATGGAGCAAGATCATGAAGTGTCTTATGTGTCAGACTAAGAAGTTTGCACGTCATCTGAAGACTTTGGGGAACCAGTAAAGAAACCATAACAGAGGAATGAAATTAGATCTCAGGGTCAAAACAATAATTAGCAGCAGGGTGGACAGTGCATTAGAGAGGAGTGCTAGAACAGAGGGATGGGTTATGGGGAGGTGCAGCAGCACGGGTGAAAGGGTATGAGATTCTGAAGCAGAGTAATGAGAACAAACAACACAGAAACATTTCTAAGATGGAAGTGTTGGATCTTGGTGACTAATGCATTAAAAAAAAATGAGAGAGAGGGATGAGTCAAAAGGACACCATGGTTTCTAGCTAGCTGGGTAGCCAACTGTTCCGTCAACCGGGAGAGAGGCCACAGTTTGGAAAGCAGGTTGGAGAGGCAGGAGAATGAATTTGGTTAAAAAAAAAAAAAAAGGTACAAATGAACTTATTTACAAAACAGAAATAGTCACAGATGCAGAAAACATGTGGAATATGAGAGGCCTGTGGGACACCAAGGTGGAGATGTCTTGCTGACAATTGGAAATATAGGTCTGGAACTCAGTGGAGAAACTAGGATTAGAGATAATAGATTTGAGAGTCATGAATGAGAGTCACAACCATGGAAGACTAGATGAGTTACCCAAGAAGATTATATAAAATGAAAAGGGTCAAGGACAGAACCTTATCAGTCTTATATTCTAGTTTGACTTCATGTGAGTGGCCACACGGGTACTGCATGTGTATTTGTCTTGATTTCCCCTATGACATCGGACGCTTCTCACTAGCACTGGAACGTGAGCTCTTCAGGGGCAAGAACCAGTTCTCATTCATCTTTCTATCTGCAATGCTTAGCAGAGTGTCTAGAATAAAGAAGCTTGAATGACTGTTTTTTTTAAATGATAAATGGGCAGAATCTGTAAGTAATATTTACTTTGTGCCTCTTAAATGTTAATCAGTGCTGAGTATATATTTGTTGACTTATGAAGTATTTATATAATAAATGTCTACAGTCTCAAGTGATATATAACATGGTTTAATCTCATCGGTCATGATTCTTTATCTGGGTATTTTAATTTTTACTAGTGACAGAACCATCCGGGACTATGGTTGAAAGCAACAGAAGTAGACTTTGGCTAACCTAAGCAGGAAAGGAATTCATTGGAAGGATATCAAAATTGAAAGAAAGGCTGGAAAATCAGTCTCCAAAAAGGATAATATATTAGGGTAACACTTACTAGCTTCTGTAAAAATAACCCCTAAATCTCAGTGACTTGCCACCACAGAAGTTCATTACGTCATCTTGTCATAGTCAGATGTGGGTTAGGAGGCTTTTACCTGGGGAGCTCCCTTCCAAGTATGGTGTAGGGGTCTAGGCTTCTCCATTGTTTTAGTTTGCTGTATTGGAGAACTTTGCTCCTGGCTGCACAGAAAGAAAAAGTAAGGAAGGTCATTCATGGGGGACTTTTTAAGGGTCAGGTCTGTCAGTGACATGGGTTACTTCTCCTGTTATTTTGTGTCCAGGAAGAAAGTAAAAATGTTTTGATGAACACAGCACCATTCCTGCCCCACCAGAGATGCTCCAGGGTCTATGTAGCAAGAATTAATAGACAATGTATTTAGGGCTCCATGGACATTAAAAAAATCAACTCATCTCTTTTTTTCTGATCTTACATTTTCTCACTCAAGAATCAGTCTCAGGAGAGAGAGTCCAGCTGGTCCAGTTGGGTAGGTGTCCACTGCTTAGCATTAGGAGATTAGAGGCTCTTGGTGGCTAGTCCATCAAGATACGGAGAAGAATTAATTCCCCAAAGTAAACCGGGGCACTGTTACAAAAAAAAGGGAGAATGGATGTGAGGTGCCCCAAAAAGCAATAAATATCCACCAAAGTGATGCCATTACTACATCTACTACTAACATTAATGTACACTGATAATAATTTGACTTCACAAAATTTTTCTATTATAACCTTGTAATGTAGGAGAGCAGGCATTATTTCCCTTGTTTTCCAAATGAAGAAATTAATGTTCAGGTTTTGTAATTATTATCCCCTTCAAAAAAAAGTGTCTTTGATCAAACCCAAGTGTTTTGATTCCCAGCCTCATCTCTTTCCACGATACCACACGACCTGTCTATATTAAGAAGCTATAGAATGCTCCCCTGCATAAGTCATGTTTTTAAAAATGTTGTTGCTGCTTTAGGCCATAGGTAAAGGTTTTTACTTGTCCCAGATCTGCTTTAGTATCTCATTTCATTTCTCAGTGAAACCTATAACCAATGCCTGTAACCACTAACCTGGGCCCTCACTTCCAAGACATAGCTGTTTTTGTCCAGATTGTGTACTTCCCCACTGGGCGTGACCCACCTTCTTTTCCCCATACATCTGAACCATCTACAAATCGCTTCAGATGCTTCTTTCAGAGGTTTCAGAAATATCCAGAGATGTGATTCAGAGAAATGGGAGGATAACTGCTGATTCAACACTAAATGCAAACACTATACTGAAAACTCTTTAGTCTCTTTTTGATGATTCAGAAGGTAGAGTCATTCTGAAGCTGGAAATGCACATGGTGTTTAGGGTGCTCTGAGATGACAGTGACAGGTACCTTAGAAATATTTAGACAGATGTCTGGGATCGTAGGGCCATACCAGAAGACAGTCACAGAAGGTGGAAGTGTCCAGAAATCTGCCACCCTGAGATTAGACATTGGTCTAGGATCAGTGGCGGGAACAGTCTGTTTATAACCTGGAACCATGCCACTGTTTGGATAGGAATAAAGTTCCCTCGGTCAGCTCCAGCTGGCAGGAAAAGGACTTCACCATTCAGGAAGGCTCAAGTAGGGAAGTTGTTGTTTTAAAATCTGAAAGCAGCTCGCCTTGTTCTTATTTCTTTCTATGCACAATATAAGGGCCTGACCCCTTCTTTCTGATGTGTCATGTGGTAGCTTGTTTTTTAAGGGCCAAGTAGATAAAGGAGGGCAAGGGCCCCAGTGGAAATATGGCTGGATGAACACTTGTGCCTCTGGACCGAGAAAAGAATAACAGGACATGAGCCACGAGTGTTCAGAATTAGAGCTAAGAAAGACTTTCCTAATGGTAAATAACAAGTTTTGGAAATTATGGTTGGTTGAAGGAGATTATAGAGACTCCCTCTCTGATGAGCTTTCAACATGGAACAGGTTCTCTTGTCCAAAATATTAGGATAAACAAGATGGCTTTAGCATTCTTTCTATAATTTTGCCTTTATCTAAAAGATCCACAGATTGCAGAATTAATTCTCTGTATAGGGTGAAGCCCGAAATACTGCTGTCCTGTTTTGTTGTTTTTTTTTTTTTTTTTTGCAGTATGCGGGCCTCTCACTGCTGTGGCCCCTCCCGTTGCGAAGCACAGGCTCCGAACACGCAGGCTCAGCGGCCACGGCCCACGGGCCCAGCCGCTCCGCGGCATGTAGGATCCTCCCGGACCGGGGCATGAACCCGTGTCCCCTGCGCATTGGCAGGCGGACTCTCAACCACTGCGCCACCAGCGAAGCCCCCTGTTTTGTTTTAATATTGTTTCTGTTTTAGAAAAAATGATACGTTTATTATAAAAATTTCAAACCAAATGGAAAAAGAAGAAAATCCCTCTTCAAACTCTCACCATCAGAGCTTAACTATTGTGTTCTTCAGAACTCTTTTAATTGCAAGGGATAGATTCTCAAAGTGGCTTAGGGGACCTTTTTGGCTCAGGTAACCAATAAGTCCAAGGGTATTCCTAGCTTCAAGCATGGCTGTGTTCAGATTATGTTTTACAGAATCTCTATCTCCTCTGTGTTAGCTGCATTCTTGGGCAGGCTGTCTCCAAACCTGGCCCCTAGCAGGTCTTTAACACCTTTGCTCTCAGGAGGATAAACTGCCTCTCTCCACAGTGTCAGCAAACATCCTGTTGTTGGGGGGTGGCGTGTAGGGTACCACCAGCCCCAAATGAACCATATGAATTGAAGGCAAAAGGGTAAAGGACTAGCTTCCTAAAGAGAAGTTGGACATTTGTTTCCAAATGAAGAAGAAAAGAATGCCAGGCAGGCAAAAACACACACTGTTAATATTTTGTGGAATTCATCAATTTCTGCTTCTTTTTAGGCCAAATGCCATGCTATTTCAGGAGGCCAGAAATAGGCTTGCTCCCAGCAGGTCCTTGTGAGTAGGCGCTAAGTTGGGATTGATTATTCCCTGTGAAGAATAATGCCACAGAATGTGAAGGTAATGCCACAGAATGACCTTTGTTTTCCTGTCGTGCTTCTATTTTTCCTTCCATTTCCTCCCGTGACTTATCCAGAAGTAAACATATATTACCCAGACAAGAGGTGGAGAAACAGGCATGCATTCATTTTTTAAAAATCACATTATTCACAATACTGTGCCTGAAAGTGTTATTCCGGTCTAAAATTAACCTTTCTGCCCATTAATATTAAAAAGCCATTAAGAACATAATAAGAAATCAGGGAGTTCTTGGGAGGGGACATCTCGGGATTTGTGATGGGCTTTAGGGATTTTTGATGGAAGTCTGCTTCCGTGGCTGTGCAGGAATACTCAGGCACTCACCCCCATGTCATTGCTGCCTTGGTTTGAATCCTGTCCTACCCCCACCCCCAGGTGGAGTTCTGGCTGTTTAGAAAGGCTACTTGTTGCCAAGACTCCCCTCCTCTTCCTCTTTACCAGCCCTAGCCTGTGCTGCTAACCAGGAGATCTGCCGATTAAAAGGGCTTCAGCTCAGAGAGTTCCCATGGCAACAGCCTCCTCCTCGGAGGTCTTTGTTGCCTGCTCAAACTTTGATCTCTGAGAGTGGCTGCTGCTGTTTCTCTCAAAGATTTACAAACAGAGGAAGAGGGGGAAAGAATTGGAGGAGAAGAAAGAGAAGTTGACTCCTGGCAAAAGGGAGAGAAGGAATTAATTACCGAGTCACACTCTAGCCATAAATCTGGGGGTTACTCCTTTGGAATATCTTTCAACTTGGGCTGTGCCCACATTTTCCTTTGCAGACTTGATTATACTTCAGATGTCTTGGCTTCACATGAAAGACGTCAAGGGGAGTTGATTCCTCTAGGAGGACGGACCTACCCTATCTATCTTCAGATTTCCTGAAGAGCTGAGATAACTGCACTGCCGCCCACGAAAGGGGGGACACAAAACTTATAATGGGAGGGAGCTTTTTAGGCCTCAGCCCCGCTGGCTTTTCTCCCAGCCCTCTCCTAGCTCTGGCCTACTCTGCCCTGAGCTTACCTAGATGCCTCTATTGGTTTTGGTTTTGAGAAGAACCAGAAAACTGTTGAAGGGGTGGAGGAGAAGGCGGAGGCAGAAAAGTCAACCAGGCATCAACTGGCATCTGATTCTGGTTAATGGCTGCCAAAAATGAGCTTTCTACCATCTGAGCAGTGGAGTGGGGTTTGGGGTTGCTCCAAAGACTAGGGATCATGCCTTTTACCCTCTGCAGGAAGCCTCTTCTGGCCTTCAGACCTCTCCACAGCATAATCACAACCTTGCTGTTTGACAGGCACCATGTGATAGAGTCAGTTTTGCTTCAAGCGTGATTTGTATTTGAATTATGATTTAACTTTTAACCAATCTCTTTTGCACACCATGTCCCTAGCACAGTGAGGATACAAAATTTTAAAATGGCACTGTTTTGTCCCTATGAAAATTACTGTCTTTTGGTAAAGATAAGCGTTATATTTCTGAAGCAATGAGAGAACAATACAAGAAAAGATTAAAACTATATTTGAGGGCTTCCCTGGTGGCGCAGTGGTTGAGAGTCCACCTGCCGATGCAGGGGACGCGGGTTCGTGTCCCGGTCCAGGAAGATCCCACATGCCGCGGAGCGGCTGGGGCCCGTGAGCCATGGTCGCTGAGCGTGCGCATCCGGAGCCTGTGCTCCGCAACAGGAGAGGCCACAACAGTGAGAGGCCTGCGTACCGCAAAAAAACCCACAAAACTATATTTGATATTAAATATCTAGGCTACTAATTCTCAAGAGGGGCCTCTTTGGATCCCCCCAGGAGATACTTGGCAATGTCTGGAAACATTGTGGTTGTCCCGTCTTGTGGGGTACCATGGCATCTAGTGGATAGAGACCAAGGAGGCTGTTGAATATCCTACAACACACAGGGCAGCCCTCCTACCCCCAACAAAGGATTATCTGGCCCCAAACATGAATAGTGCCAAGGTTGCAAAACCCTGATCTTGACCAAAGGTCAATCTGGACACTGGATAAGGTCCACCGTGAAGAGCACGGGTTTTGGGGTCAGATATCTGTGGACTCAGTGCAGCAATATAACCTCCAGTAAGTCAGTGTTGACGAGTCTCGGTTTCCTCATCTGTAAAAATGGGGGAGGGAAAATGAAAGTCACATGGAAGACCTAGTATGAGGATTAAATAACACAGACTAGGAACTCAGTAAATGTCAGTTCCCTTCTCCTACCGTTTCCTATACCCCACATCTCATTGCCAGGATGTCATCCCTAATTTGAGGGAACCCTCTTTAGGGAATTCTGTGTTCCGGGACTCCTCCTAGAGAGCTGATTTTCTTTTAGCCCATTCCATGGGCAGAGGCTTTAATGAGCCATCTGTTAACTGGCAATCCTATTACTAATAGATTCATGTTTTCTCAGTGACATCTGTGCAGTGCCTTGCGAGTGGTGACCCTAATCAGGCCTGTGGGAATCTTCCTGCTAGTGGGTTTCAGGGTGTTCTGTCCAGCATGCTGACTTTTGGTTGCTATGTTTTGGTAGCTGTTGGAAGCCCCCGTTTCTCAGTTAATTACAGGGTGTTTACTACCTAACCTAAATACAAGGATTAGGTCACAGAGGCCATTTGATGAAGTCTGGAAGGGTTTGGGGAACATCTAAGACTTGGATTAGGATCTGGATGGGCCTGGAAAGACTTTTGATAGTGTGACCTTATCATTTATTGTCCAAATTAGAATACTCTTGAGAGTGAAAAGGGGAGACTTTTAATAATTTATGTCAAGACAACAGGCATACTGGTATGATGGTCACCCCATCTTTAGAGCTGATCACCTGGAAAGTTCTTTTTTTGATTGAAGAGAACAGAAGATCCAGAGGAGCTGGGATCAAATTAGTTTCAGCTCACCTTCACCTGCTGCACCCTGGATGTTAGCTGGCATTCTAATTACGGGGACCTAGGGATGTGCACATCTCCACTCATTGACTAGAAGCAAAGGGGCCCAGCAAAGAGGTGGTGGTTTGCAGTAACAGTTGTTCACTGAAAAACGTGTGCTGAGATTTCTGACGGGTAAACGATGTCCTTTAGGGTTCTTCACTGCCCTGGGTTGTGAAGAGAACAAACGAGGTGCTGAAGGCGCCGTTTGCCCTCCCCTCACCCCCAGCCACCCAGTCCCGCTCTGCGACTGCTTCCCCCCTCCCGGCCCCCGCTCCCTCGAAGCCTTTATCCCGCCTCACTATTTTTGCTTCACTTGTTGCTCATCACTGTGGGAGGAAACTCGGCCTTCAATTAGTGAGCATTCCTGAAGCCCGCGGTTGCCGTGGTTACCCAGGCGGGAGCTGGAGCAGCTGGGTCAGCCCGCCGGCCGCATTGTAGTCGACAGAGCCGGGAGGCGGCAAAAATGCGAAGCCGGTGCGCGGGAGGGAGGGGACGGGCCCCGCCGAGGGGAGGCCCTGGAGCCCCGCGGGAGAGCGGGTGTCGCCGAAAATCGGCTCAGCCCTGGAAAGAAAGAATGGCAGCCCTTGAAAGCCGGTCAGGAGACACAGCCATGGCATTTTTCTCCAAAAGCCAGCTGCCGCTATTCAAGTGCGCAGGTTTGAGTTCACACGGTGCAGAGCCTCAGAATTTGCTCTGGGAAACGCTCCATGCTCAAGCCCCTCACACCGAGAGGGGGCTGGCCACGGAGGAAAGGGCAGGGACTCTGACAATCCGAGACCTACCAAGCTGTGTGCCCCTCCGTGTCTGCCGTGGACCACCTGGGCTTTTTGGGTTAAGGAAACTAGCCGTTCTTGATATCTTTGCATCTGAAGTGTCTGTACTGATGGTCTGATGGTTGGAGCAGAGGGAGCTCAGGAAATCACACCGGGCACCAAGAAACTCAGTTTCCTCCCTCCATTAAATCCCACCCTGCTCCATATCATTGTGGAATCAAATCTAACTGTCTTAGTCATTTCATCTCAGGCCAAGTTGAGCACGTTATATTACTAATAACACTTTGCATCCACTCACTCTTGAGGGCTAGGGGGTTGGATCACTATAGCACTTTGCAAAGGCAGAGTGCTTTGCAATCATTTTTATTATTGTTTATTAGTTTATAGCAGCATGGTGAATGCCTTTTAATTAGCTCATACTGTGTTATGATGTACTCAGTAGTCATTTTCTGGTCACAGCTTTAAAAGGTGCTGAAATGGTTAACCATCTCCAACACTCCTATATCCAGACATTATACTTTAATTATGTAAGTAGAGCAGTAATGCCACACAAATGTCTGTGTTGCTCACTGCAGATACTAGGAGATTAGAAATGCTGCACATGTCTAACATTTCTAAATTAAGAATAAGCAAAGCTTGAGGGGGAGTGAGATACTGGGGAAAAAAGATAGGGATGGGGGTGAGTAGACCCAGGTTCTACTCCTGGTTTATTAGTCAGCTGTGTGACTTTGGGTAAGATTCTTAAGCTCTCTGAGCCTCAGGTTACTGAAAACATGGAGTGGGTTATGGATTAGATGACCTCCGAGATCCTTTCTGGTAATACAATCTGATTTTAGAATTCTGTGTGAATAGAAGTCAGTGCCTTAGGCCAAGCTTATAATCACTGCTGAAAAGCCTGAAGCATTTATTAACAGTTAATTGTAGATGGTCTGATACTACTCATTTTGTGGAGAGAATTCACTGTAAGAATTATTCACTATAAAGTGAGCTAAAACGAAAGGGACAAAGAAAAGAAACACACATGAAATGCTTAAGTACATAGTTTACATATAAAAGAAAGGGAGGCTATATCCACATTTGTGATGGATAATCATAATCTTTATTTATTGAATGCATGGTTGCCATGGGAATATAGAATAAAAACAGGGATGTGTGTGCCCTTGGGAAATTTCCAATTTGGGGGGTTTCCAAACAGCCATAGAAACAACTTTACACTTAAAAGGGCCAGAGAAAAACATCTGCTCTCCTCAAAGGTTTAGGAAAGAAACCTTTTAGAGGGTTAGGATCTGAGAGATCAGGGGTGGATACAGTACATCCCTGAAAATGGATCCAGGGTGTCTTAGGAAAGCCTGGAAGTGGGATGAAGCCCAGATGTCCATTAAGCAGAAGGGAGAAGAAGGGAACCTCAAGAAGCTGGGGAAGAAAACCATTCTAGATCATCCTGAACACAAGGTTCATTTGTATGATACATTGGCAAAACTGAAAAGGACTCCAAGTTAGTACGTTTCAAAGAAATGAATGGAGGGCCTCCCTGGTGGCGCAGTGGTTGAGAGTCCGCCTGCTGATGCAGGGGATACGGGTTCGTGCCCCGGTCTGGGAGGATCCCATATGCCGCGGAGCGGCTGGGCCCGTGAGCCATGGCCGCTGGGCCTGCGCTCCGCAACGGGAGAGGCCACAACAGTGAGAGGCCCGCATACCGCAAAAAAAAAAAAAAAAAAAAAAGAAAGAAATGAATGGAGATAACTGTGCTGTCGGCAGTGTTGACATCACAAGGACAAAGGAAGTATTGTTTTCCCTTTTCATAAGGTCCAATGCATTAGATAATGTGTCTTTTGTCATCAAATAATTGAGTAGCAGATCTAGGATCTGAAAACAAGTTTGTCCTACATCTAGAACTTGGACTAATGATCAGAGCTTGGATTTAAGTTTTAAGACTAGAGACAAAAACCAATTTGGGGTGCATATTGTATCTCTCTGTAATGGCTGCCTTGAAAATACCCTAGCCTTGTGGCTTTCAGCTTGTGGGGGTGGAACGAGGTGGCGCTTCAATCCTCTGAGATGGCAAGATGGCATTGGGGGATATTCCAGTGAGTAGAGGATGCTCCTGGCATTGAGCCCTGAGTCCAGGGTTTGCTAAACATTCTCCATTACATAGAATAGTGCTGAATGAATGAATGGTTCCTTCATACGCTCATTAAGAGTCCATTTGAGCTGGATAAAAGGTACTAACGAGCAGTAAATCAGAAGTCCAGCCAGAAGCCCAGCATAGAAAACAATGGGGATTTACTATGGGGAAAAGTTCAAGGTCCTGACGGGTGAGGTGCCTCCTCATGCCACGCTGTTGGGAAGGCAGAGGGGTTTCCATCCTGCTAGTGGAGGCACATGTAAAGGAATCACGGCAGCTGAGAGACAAGTGCTCTCGTGAAACCGGGAACATGGAGGAGATGCAGCCTCGCAGGGCAGTATTCTTACACGGCCCTGTCGGAACATATTTCAGAGTCTTGTAGGCTGTGTGTGGTAAGAATGTGAGTGAAGCAGAAGATTGAGAAGTTCATTAGCTGGTTATCTTAGTAAAGAAGGTAAGTACATCCTGCATTGAGGGCGTGACCGGCCAAGGAAAGGGTACCAGAACCTTGGGGAAATGTCACCGGGACATGGTTTGTTGTGAAATATGTGAAGATAATGCCATGGGTAGGAGAGGAGTGGGAAACCAGGCAAGGACTGTGTCTCTGGGGGAAGGCCTCATGACTGGGGGAACCTGATGTCAAAAATGCAAAAAAAAAAAAAAAAAAAAAAAGAGCTAATGAAATCAGGGGATTTGGCAGGAAGAAAGTCCTTTGACCTTGGTAAGTCATGTGACCCAGAAGCAGAGAAGTAAAGCCGAATTCTTAGCCTCACACTGCTGGACAAGCTGCGTGGGCGAGCCTGAGGCTTTCAAGCATAGGGGTCAAGTCTTGTTCCTCTCTGCGTCTCCACCAGGCACAATATACATTTCTTTGTTGAATGAATGAATTGGAGACATTCCAGAAGTGAACTTGTTCTCAGGAATATGTACTGAGAGTTCAGTTGGGGATAACTTCAAGGTGTCCGTGGCAGAAAACAGCTGAAACAGGGAATTATATAGGTAAAATCTGTAAGTTGTTTTATTCAAAGTGATTGTTTCCGCCCTCATCATTCAACCCAAAATACATGAATGTTTTGGGCTATGATGTTTGTGACGGTATGGAATGATACTGACACTTGCATGTGTGCATGTACAAACTAGTAGTATGCCTGATTCATTTGGTCTATTCATGTGGAAATTTCTTAAAAGTAATAGATTCTGCAAGGTTTGGGGAAAACTCTTTGAAGTGCTTACGTGAAAACTGTACTTCCTACTCATAGTTGGAGCTGGGGTTTGAAAAGAGTAAATGCGGCTTTCTATTTGCTGGGTCTGTTTTCCATCCTTTTCTTAGACATTAAAGTGACTTGTAATTGCCACTCTAACTGAATCCTGGAAGAATGACAGTGATTCACAAGTGTTGGTAAAGTGCTGCTGAAATCTGGAATGTATTTACTGCAATTGTTTGGACTCTAACATCAGACCTTCATTGGATGTGACAGAATAGAGTAGAATAGGAAGAAAAGTTAGAGCATTTCTAACTGGCAACAGCATTTTTTAGGAATTGTTAAGCAAGAAGCTGGAAGCAAAGTGACTTTTAGAAATATAGGATTCCAGCATAAATTCACTTTTTAAAATGCCTTCAGCTCCAGGAAAATATAGGTCATGGTATAAAAGCCAGAGAGCTTTGCTGTCTCTCTCCCTCTCTACCATTGACATAACATAGTGGTATAATCTGCTGTCCCCAAACTCCTACTATGTTCTGAATTCTGAAGACATTTAATTTTACCCACTTTACTGCCAAAGTCTGTCACCCACACCACCCTGGGGCTAACACTACACGGGTGCATTATGGGAAGGCTTCACCATCTTCTGAAGTGTCAGCTGTTGGCTGTTGCTTCAGGGAGAATGAGAAGCTTGATGTATGTCTTTCTGATGGAGTGACAAGCTTTGTGAATCTCCTGTCCATGTTTCTTATTTTAACTTTTTCAATTACACGTGTAAAAAAAAAATCTAAAAAATGAAAGCCCCTTCATTGTTCTTCCATGATGCCCATTCCAGTGCCCCAGAAATAAGGGCTAACAATTTGGTGTGTCATACTGTTGCTTTCAGATTTTAATTTGAACACAGGTGCCTAGAGCTTATACTCACTAGCATTCTGTGTGCAGAAGTAGTGTCAGAACACCATCAAGGTGTTGTTCTAAACAGCATGTGGGGAAATCCAGCTTTTGTGTTTTATCTATCATAATTATATCTCTGTATATATACCCCGCAGTGGTTGCAAGCACATGACCCCTGGGTTCTATACAGTCCCAAAACATATTTTGTATGGCTTGTCCAGTGATTTTTAAAAATCTATGAAGCAGTTGCCAACATTTGAAAATCAGGATATTTCACATAAAAATCTGGGGTCTGGCTAACCTTGAAAAATAGGAAGATTTGCAACCCTGAAGACACATTTCTGTGAGGCAACAATTGGCTAGAGGTGCGTAGAAGCAGTCCCTACAGACACAATATGCCATTTGCCACACGCCCAGCTGCTCCCAGTTGTATTACATTTGACCAGCGGCACTTGTTTGCATTAGCTACTGGTCCGTATAAATACATGGAATTGAGTTTGCAACTCTGATCACTGAGTATCAGATTTGAGAACTGAAAATGTTATGGATAGGATGACCATATAAATAGTTGTCCAAATTAGAACACTTTGGAATTAAAAGGGGTGCTATTAATAATTACACCAGGACAACAGGCATAAACCAGGACTGTCCCAGACAAACCAAGATGTATGGTCTCCCTATTTATGGACCTCTTCATTCAACTGCTTCATTTGACTAATGAGAAAATTGAGTCCTAGAAAGAGGAAGTAATCTGTCCATAGTGGTCACCAAGTAAACTAATGTCAAAGCTGCCTTCAGTACCCTGACTCCCAGTCCACTGCTTACTCCAGTAGAATATGCTCTACATAATATGTGTGAGTACCATATCCTCCTTGAGTATATGGATTTTTTTATAGTTACTTATTATCACATAGCTAATTTCCTGTGAGAAATTGTATGCAAATCGATAGCTTATATCATCAATAACATTTCTGTTATGAATGTAATTAATGATTTGGGCTACAGCACATATAGGGATGTTTAAAACAGTGGTAGGCTTGAGAACTAGAGAGTAAACACAATAAAAGCTTCTCATTTTACTACATACAATAAGATATATTTAGAAGTACTAATTGTCCATATTAAAAAAAAAACACCATTAAGTAAGCATCTGATAACTGCTTTGCTAAAAGCACAGTATATTGACTTTTTTTTTTAATATTGACTTCTTGATCATTGGCTGTTGGCTGTAATTAATACTAATTACGCCTTTAAGAGATGTCCAAGATCCCAAATCCTTGACCACCTGTCTATTGCCTTGTTGAGCTTCCAAGAGATATTTGTACAGAGAACATTCCATGTGAGACCAATGCATGCTCTTAATCACTTGCTTGGACTTTGGCCCCAAATCCCTGTCTGGTCGCCTATCCTAGGGAAATGGACTAGACCACGTGTGAGCCTTGGGGAACCTCCTAACCTTTCATGTTGGCTTAGGCCAAAGGCTAGCCCATCTCTCCTTCAAGATGCCCTTTTCCAGTGACCTACTTGGCGCCCACTTGTCTTTCCAAGAGACTCACCAAACCACTCTTGCAAGCACCAAAACCACTCTTACCGTGTCAGCTGCACAAGATGGAAGACAGAAAGAAGGAAACCCTTCTTGCCAAAACCTAAAACAGAGCTAACTTCAGGACTTCCCTGGCGGTCCAGTGGTTAAGACTGTGAGCTTCTACTGCAGGGGGCACGGGTTTGATCCCTGGTTGGGAAACTAAGATCCCACATGCTGCATGGCGTGGCCAAAAAAATAACTAAATAAAAAATAAAACAGAGTTAACCTAGTGGCCCACTCCATGCTTTCTTTTCCTTGGAACGTACTCTGGTACTGATTAACTTTTCAAATGTGGGACCATTACCCATGCAGGAGACATGACTGGGACACATTTTACCACACTGGCCGTGTATAGTTGAGGAGAGCCAAGAAAAATAAAGTGAGCAAAGAGCCCTTTTATCTGACTCCCTAACACCTTGCCCCTGCTGCAGCGTCCTCTCCTAGTGCCTTGGAAGAACTTTTTCTTTGACTTTTGTCAGAGCTGCTTTTCTATGGGGTGATTTGATAGAGGAGAGGATCAGTGACCAACTATGACCTTTAGACTCAAAATATAAACCACACACATGGGTAACTTTTTCTCTAATGCACCTCAACAAACTTCAACAGGAAAAGTTGTTTTCTAATGAACCGGAGACCAGACCCCTAGAGGTGTGTTTTCTAATGGTGATGTGTGGCTACAGAGCCTTTGAAGTATTAATATTTTGGCTACATTGGTACAAGTAAAAATATTATGAAGGTAATTTCATCTTTTTTTAAAAAAAACTATTTTAATGTGATTACTAGAAAAGCTAAAATTACTGGTCGCTCACATTATATTTCTACTGGACAGAGCTGTTCTAGAAGCATGTCATGCCCATAAGTGAAGTAAGATTCAGTTGCAGGCTTAGGAACCATAGTGACCTTTTGCCATCACAAGCCTCAAAGGAAGCGAGTTTGCTAGTTGTTTCCCAGTGCAACTTGTTTCTTAGCAAGGCTGCACTGTGATAGAGAGAACCTGGTACAGGGCAGAAGTCCTATTACAGCCTTTATATTTACGTGGATATGAGAACATGATGGAAGCATTCAGCACTTCTTTCTATATAAACCAGGCTAGTTTTTAAAAGGACTAACCTCCTCCCCAACCTCTTCCAGTGTGTTGTTTCCTGCACAGCTCTTTGCTTCTCCGAGCCCCGAGGGGCACCTGTTCTGACACCAGCCCTTAAGCTTCTGTGCCATATCACGCAGAAGGCACTTGGGTCCATACCATGCCAACTGTGGGTGCCATATGGAAAAGCCTTACCATATACATATGTACAGAGTATTTCTGAAGCCAGAAGGAGTGTCGAAGAGTGTATAACTGATCTAGCTTTATCATTTCCTTGCCTTTGAAAACTTTAATCATTGAAATATCTTTAGGCTATAAATAGAATCATGTAGGGAGATAATTCTGAGTTAAAACCAAATATGTACTTTTGTTTTTATATGGACATGGGACTGTGTATGGATGTATGAAAATGTAGGTTGAACGTTTGGATACAGACGGGTTTGACTTTCCAATAATATACGTGGAGTAGGATGTATAAATGAATGGAGATGGTATATGTCAGTCTGCTCAAGCAGGTTTTTTCATATTTGAAGCAGAGATTTCCTCCTTCTATAATAGTTGGAGAGAAATTTCTATTTCTGCTTCTGCCTGGTTTAGGTGCAAAGTTCTTAGATGGCTGGCAAAGATTGATGGAGAAGGTCATTCTCTTGACTGAGCCCAGCCTTGGTGATGTGCGTCTCATGACACAGACAGCATGGATCAATGGCCCCATGTAGGGATGGTGCTAACTGGAGCTAGGCTTCAGGCTGTGTTTTTCCTCTGGAGTAACCTCTTTACTTCTTCTTTTCCTTCCACTTCTTTTAGGCAGGACAGGGCTGCTTGCTGATCTCTTGCCCAGTTTTGCTGTGGAGATTATGCCAGGTATTCAGTCATTTAACTCTGTATTTGCTTAATTTGCTATCCCTCCATCTGTCTTGCTTCTGCATTAGTTTCTAATGGCTCCTTTAGTTTATTTGTACATTTGTCTATATATGTCTGTGGTATTTTCCAGGATGAAATTAAGCCCATTGGAAGAGCCTTCAAATTGTATTTCTTCTGTTACTGGGCCCTAAAAGAATAATGGTAATTAAAACTAGGCTGAGATGGGGACCCAGTCCTCCAGTGTCAGGTATGCAGGCCTTTTCGCAATCTCAGTATCTCAGCTGCACCCAGAGAGCTTTAAGTACCCTTAACGAGTGGTTATTAATCTGCATTCCTTATTCCCTAAGTTTTATGTTGACCCATTCATTAGTGTACAACCATGTTACTCTGAATTGCCTTTTCTAACTTTATCAAAACATTTTTTCAAACTTTATGAAAGCTATGCACCCCCTCCTCCCTTGAAAAGTCCACATTTAGAGATCTACATTGCTTTGTATACAATTTCAGGGGCTTCTTGGCCCCCTAAGTCCCTGGGGTCCATGGACCCTATGTCAAGGACACCTGCACTGAATGTACACCTCTGTCTTTTTATGTAGCTTCTGTTGAACATACCAGCTAGACAAGCCAACATCAGTTTGATGCTGCACTATAGCCCATCATGGAAGGAGGATTAGAGAGAAACAAGAATGAACTATGGGAGAGAACATATCCAAAGGCCGGGAATAGGAAAGGATATGAGTCAGCCTTGCTTTGGATAGCTTCTGCCAAAGGGTTAAGAGCTGCTTAATAATTGAGAGCAAAAGAGGGAAACAAAATAATCCTGGCGATTGGTTTTGACTTGATTCAGGTTTTAAGAAGCATCCAGAGTCTTCACAGTTGAGCTTCACTAATTATTCTTCCGTGAATTCTCCTGATCCTTTCCCATTAGCTGGCCAACCCAAATACAGACATTCTTTTTACTGATGTTGATCCCAAGGACGCAAATAGATATTTCTTTGTAATCCACCTTATCCAGAGTTCCATCAATTTGTACGCATTTGCTCATCACGAAGAAACAAGGTTACACTGCATTGCTTCCTACTAGATGTTATATCCCACAGTCCCAAGGAAAAGTTACTGTATTTTTCATATCTGGTCCTGGTCTCCTGAATTTCTCTCCCTTTTGACTCCAAGAATCCTTTCATGGATAACATTCTTTGTTTCTCCAAGGTAGCCTTCCAATCTTTTATCCTTAACTGCCTGACCCAAGTTGTAGCCACCATACCACACATCTCATCTAATCCTCAGGGCCCATATCTATCTCAGGCCGCATTGTGTTATTATGTTAGTGCTAAGGCACAGGCCAAAGCCCTCAACTATCTACTGTCCTCCGCAAGAATGCTCTCCAGAACATTCTAGCTGGGTACAAGGCCTTCTCACTTCCTGAATAGAGGGTGACCTGGTTATTTTGAATGTATTTCTGAATGGGTGAGTGAGGAGGACCATTCAGGAAACGTAAGTTGTTTGTTTCCTCTCTGAGGAAATTATGTTCTAAACAAAGGTCAAATAACTTCATCATTATCACAAAACCCTTTATGTAACCAAAATATCCTATTCTCAAGCTCCAACTAAATGTTCCATTTCACTGAAGGAATATTTAATAACTAAAATTCAAACAAAACGTGTACTTGAAGTTGATTGCAAAGGGATTTTTGGGAGATGGTTTTCAATCAAAATGAATTGCTTTAATCTTTTGCTTTGAAAGGAAATCATGGCTCATCCCAGGCCCCCAGTGGGACATTGGATCCTATAGCCAAGTCCCAAAAGCATGACATCAGGTCACTCCAGGGCCACAGTCATTTTTATCTAAGCGAGGTGGATTTGTTTCCTTTCTCTTAATCTCTTGGATGGGCAAATGAATTAAATGCACGTTCAGCCTCTGGCAGAGCAGGGAAAATAGCAGACGTTAACAAACATGGTCAGATATACACATGAGCGCCTTCCCAGTCATCACGGTCCTGAGCCACTTTCGTCCGTGGTTATGCTGGCTGTGTAGCATGGTCAACTGGAGTGTGATCAAACCATTCTTGGGGAACAGGGACAGTATCTTCTCTTCGGAGCCTATGTCTCTAGTTTTCTTTAGCAAAGGGTTTTGGTCTCAGCCCTGATGCTGAGTACAGGAAAGATGTTAAGAGGCAGTCAGTAGGGAAAGCGGATGAATACACAAGGGACATGGACCACCTAAATATGTTCTGATTTAGACCCTATAGACATAGAGAACTTTTTCTCGGGACTTACACTTTTAGGGACAAGATTAACTTGGCTACAAAACATACGAATTCACAGAACCCACCATTTCATAGCTCAGGAAGCAAAGTTCCCCTCTACCTAGCCAGGGATCTCTGCTCTTGTCCCATACGTGTTCTGACACTACAGTTGGTAAGGTAAGCCCTTTTTCCAGGAAGGGGCCCTAAAACTCCCCCATCACTTTGTACTTGTCCTTATGTGTGCTCAGTATGACCCCGGTAACCTTCCTTGCTCTCCACGCCCCAGCCCTGGGAGGGTCTGCACTTCTCACTCTCAGAGTTCCTCCTTAGTCTGGGGGCTCTGTGCCCTGTTACGAGATACTGTCTTCCCCCAGGTCCCTCCCACTCACTCATCTCACAGGGAGACACTGACGAGAGGTGCCTGTCCCGGCAGGGGGCCGCGTCGAGTGTGGGTTTCTCTGTGCGTCCTTCCAGAGTGGGTGTTTGTTGGCCTGGTGATCCTGGGAGTCTTCCTCTTCTTCGTCCTGGTGGGGATCTGCTGGTGCCAATGCTGCCCTCACAGCTGCTGTTGCTACATCCGCTGCCCGTGTTGCCCAGATTCCTGCTGCTGCCCGCAGGCCTGTGAGTAAAGTGATGAGTGTGGAGATGTAGAGTGATCAAAAGAAATGTCACCTTTCCATCAGACAGCTACCTGCCCTGAGCGCCTTCTCCACCGCCCTTCCTTCCACCCCAAAAGCGATCGTTCCAGACTCTCCTCTGCTGGGAGCCCCCAGCTTCCCGAGATGACCATTCTTGTTTGCCTTCTCACCTACAGGCACCTCTCCATGCTTCTGATTTACACCTATCACCCCTGCATTTGGAATCCTCACTGACACTATTGCTGAAAGGAAGGGCAGGTTCAGGATGGTGAGGTTGTGGGGTAAGGCTTTTGCCCTCTCCTCGGGCATCCAAACTAGAGCAAACCTTCTCTGGTCATGCCTTGTGCGTGCAGAGAACTCCTCTTTTCTACCAACAGCGTGTGCAAACCACAGCCTTTGGGTCCCGTCGAGACACCGATGGGTTGTATTTACTCCTATGACAAAATGGTCCACAAAGGAACTAGTCCTCCTTTGGGGATTCACAGTTTTACCTCCCTGGCCAAGCCCATATAGGCAGTAAGTTTGGCACCCTGCCATAAACATCTGGAAGGACACAATGTGTATCTTTCATATCCTTAGGAACACAACCGTTTCCACGCAAAGGAGTCAGATTGTTTGCTCTGCGTTTGAGCTCATAGAGCGGGGCCGTGTGTCAGCACATAGCTGGCTTTGCCTCTCTACAAGAGGTTAGGAGCCTCCTGGAAGCAGCTCTGGGCAGCCCCAGTGCTCGGCCTCCTCCAGAGGGGCTGAGGCAGCCTACAGCAACATGGTTAAGAGTGGGCTGCTTCTGTCACAGGGGAGGATGCTGTGACAGCTCCCAGCGCTGCTAAATTACTCAGTTGCCAGGTACTACTAAACACTGTAATCCCTTATGTCATCGCTGGAGGAGTCCAAGAGAGTGCGGGAGAGGGGTTCCGATGAATCAATTCAGGACTAGTAGAACACACACACACACGCCCGCGCATACATCCAGGAGCTCCCTTAAGCACACCCTCAGGAATGTTTGGTGTGAGGGTTGTGGAGGGTGGGATGATGTAATCTCTCTTGCTCTTCATCTCCCTCCACAGTGTATGAAGCAGGGAAAGCAGCAAAGGCCGGGTACCCCCCCTCTGTCTCCGGTGTCCCCGGCCCTTACTCCATCCCCTCTGTCCCCTTGGGAGGAGCCCCCGCATCTGGCGTGCTGATGGACAAGCCGCATCCGCCTCCTCTGGCACCAAGTGACTCCACTGGAGGAAGCCACAGTGGTAAATCTCGTTCCCGACTGCCCTGCCCCATGCTCCTGTCCGGCTTCCACTCTGGTTCCTTGCTGATGAGAACCATCAGTTCGGTGACGCTTCTTTGGACAATGATGATCTCCATTCTGGAAGTGGGAGCCTGCCAGCTGTATCAGATATCTCCTGGAATGCATGCCAGGCTTTCCAAGGGCTGCAGGACATAGCTGCCCCTTGCTTTCTTCCCAGGTTCCTCAATAACTAAAATTATAAGAAAAAGAGGCAAGGTGTACCCCTTGCATGTTGATCATTCAATGAATAAATAGTTCTCTCTTCCCTCCCTAGTGCTCAGGACTCTACCATGTACTATGAGGAACGCTCAGAAGTGTAGGACAAGGTTTGTCTAACAAGCAGTGTGGCCCAACCAGGGAAAGAAAATGGACCTTTAGTGGGACAATTAGGTGCTAAAGCGTATGGTACTGGGAGTTCAAAGGAGAAAGAGCTGGGATGGTTACAAAGTCTTCAGGGAAGAGGGGAGATAAGAGGTGGGCCTAGAGGAATGAGAAGGATTAGGAAAGCAGAGACACACACAGGCCAGCATGGTGGAAGCCCAGAGCTACAAGAACACAGTGTGTGTATCTGACAGTGTCTAGCTTGTCTGTCTGACTGGAAGACAGTGGAAAAATATGGCGGATCCAGATTAGGGAGGGCCTTGAAACCCCTCCCAGAAGAGCTGGGGCTTGGTGCCGTAGCAAATGAGATCCACTGCAGGCAGGTTCCTGAGTGGAGAGGTGACATGTTGACAAAGCAAGTGGTAAGTAGGAGAGAGTAGAATCAGGGACCTTGAGCTGAGGTGTGACTGAAGTGGGACATGTGAGTGTCTGGATTATGATGGAGACAATGGGCATTGAAATGAGTGGATGAATCTGAGAGATGCTTTGAAAGAGCGAGCAGTTAGATGTTAGGAGGCTTCAAAATGAGCCCAGTTGTCTAGTGGTGCATCTTCTAGACAGAAATGAGATAACTGGTAAGGAGAGTTTATCTGGATGAAGATTAGCCCCTTTGAGGGCATGATGAATTCGAGGTTGTAGGCAGGGGTAGAGGAGTATAGAGACATTACAATGTAGCCTTCCTGGAGGCATCTGAACAGGACTACAGAGTAGTAAAGGTTAGAACTGTGCATGTAGTATGTTTAGGAGGTGATTTTTATTTATTTATTTATTTTTATTATTATTTTTTTTTTTGCGGTACGCGGGCCTCTCACTCACGTGGCCTCTCCCGTTGCGGAGCACAGGCTCCGGACGCGCAGGCTCAGCGGCCATGGCTCACGGGCCCAGCCGCTCCGCGGCATGTGGGATCCTCCCGGACCGGGGCACGAACCCGCGTCCCCTGCATCGGCAGGCGGACTCTCAACCACTGCGCCACCAGGGAAGTCCTAGGAGGTGATTTTTAAATCCCTAGGTGTAAGTGAGCCACTAGGGTTGATGAAACAGACATTTCTCCCCTGGAGGTATCTGGACGGCCTTCAGTGGGGAGCAGTTCATTTAATGAACTGTCAATGCTCCACCCTGGAAGGAGTGGATATCCTCTGTGAGTAACTGGTATTTGTGTTTCTTCTCTCTCAGGAACTATTAGCAGGATTCTGACGTCTGAGACTGGGAATGAGTCACAGACTGAGAAGTAAAAGTTAATGATCAAGGACACACAGGGTATTAGAGAGATAAAGACAATACAGTCCATTTCCCCGAAGGATGGAGTGGGCAAAAGAGGCATTAATAGGACTTGTCTCATGCTCTGTTTGCAGCTTGCCTTTTCCCCCCCCAATCTTCTGTCTCCTTCCTTCCCATCAGAACCCTTTCCCTCTTACTTTTGATTGAATGGATTCTCATAATAAAATGACTCTTATTCATAGAATGGCAAATGCTTCTTCTCTCCTGTTTTCAACCTGTTTCCAGTTCCTGCTTTTGCATGCAGTTCAGTCCTTTTGGCTCCATCCTGCCATACTAACCAACTGCAATTAGAAGTGGCTTAAAAAATAGGGAAAAAAATGATTTCACATAGCAGGAAATTCCAAGGTAAGGTGGTTCTGGGGTTGGTTAATGGAACAGTTCAGGTGGCATCACTGAAGGACCTAGTTCCTTCTATCTTGTGTTCTGGCATCCCGAGTGCATCATCTGTCCTCCCGGGCTGGCTCCCCTCCAGATTCCATAATGACTGCCACAGTCCCAGATACTAAATGCATTCAGAGATGGAAAAGTTATGCTCCTTCCTTGTGCTCCTTTTCTCAAGAGTGAGGAAAACTTTTCCAGAAGCCTCTTCCCCTTCCAGCAGACTTCTCCTTGTAATTTGATTGGCAAGAATTGTGTCCTGTCTCCATTCCTAAACCAGATTGGCTCGGACCAACCAAGACTCATCTCTTAGGCCAAAACACCTATTCACCTTGGAAATGAACAAAGTCAGGATTCTGTTAGCAGGGGGAAAGGGGAGAATGCACAACCAGTGCTGACCAAGCTAGTCTGGCTCATGTTATCATTTTCTGGCTCGTTGAGTCAGGAGTGAGTTCTTCATGATCCTCACTGGGCACATTTCTGTACTCATGGTCCCATGGCCAGAATTACTGATGGCCTTTGGCTATTTCTCCTTTAAGAAAAATGGCTTAAGCCACTGCTCCATGTAGATTGTTCTTTAAAGAATGTTAGAAGTGTTAAGAAATGCTGATTTATAAAGATGTAAATTTAGCCTATTTTTTTATTTTTATGCTACTTCAATTTTAGGGTAATCATCTAGCAACAGTAATTTTTCAGATTACATTTGTACACAGTACTCTTTTGAACACTCTGTGTAGTTGAAAAGGCATCTTTGATGAGCTACGTATAGTATAGCCAGTTAGTTACCGAATGGGCAAGAGATACAAGGCACCCTGATTCCTTCTCCCATTCTTCATAGCAGTTACCTGCTATGTTTGTTTGTTACCTCTGTTACAAAAAAAGATGACTGTCTCCTCCTGTCCTGCTCTGGAGCCATCCCCTTCAGCTTTGTCAAGGTTCTCTCTTTGCTGAATCTCCATACCCCACCCCATGCCCACCTCACGTCTTTAGCCTTTCCTTCCTATCAGCATTCAAAACACACTCAGATCTCTCCCATTAAAATACAACAATTTGCAAAAACCCTATAGTCCTCTGATGCTACTTCCCTATCCACTTTACCCTCTTCATGGCCAAACTCCTTGATAGAGTTTTGAATCTTTAATGTCTCCATTTCCTCTCCTCAACTAACTCCTGTCTTGCTATTGCTTTCACCACTCCAAAGACCAGCGCTTGCCAAGATCACCTTATTGCTAACTCTAATGGATGCTTCTCAAAGCTTGCCCCCTTGACTTCTCAAAAGCACTTGCCACCCCTGACAACACACTCATATTTCTTTGCCCTCCTCAACACTGTACTCTATAGTTTTTCCTACCATTTTCACTATATGCTGGCTGTTCTTTCTCTACACATCCCCCAGATGCTGGTGTTCCTGTTTGTGCAGGGTCCTCTCTCTGGGAAATCATATCTAGTCCATGGCCTCAGTCATCATCTATATGCTGATGACTGCCAGTCTTTATCTCCATCCTCCTGTTCCTCAGTCCCATATATCCACCTGCCTTCTGGACATATCCACCTTCATGTACTACAGGTACTTCCAGCTCAACATCTATCTAGGAAATGGAATTAATCTGCTGTTTCTCAACCTCAAACCAACTCCTACATTTCTTATTTTCAGTGGATGGCACTGTTATCTACTTAGTAGCCCAAATCAGAAGCAGGGACTTGATCCTTATCTCTTCCTCTCCCTCACTTCTCTCATCCAACTGGTCACCAAGTCCTTCAGATTGGACCTCAAAATAACCTTGAATTGGTCCATCTCTACTCAACTATCCTAGTCATTGCCACCATCATCTCCCACCTTGATTAATGCAATTATCTTTTCCCTTGCTTGAATCCATTTTATTTTCACATCTACCTGGTCTCCACTCATCCTTCTTGCAAAAGAATTGAGTAGGCAAGTAGGGTTCTGAAATGTCATTTTTCAAACTAATAAGGATGTGTGTCTATATATATGCCTACTGTATGTATACAGAGAATATGCAAATTTTAAGCATCACTTCTCCCACAACTGAGCTGCTGTCACCCTGGGGGTGGAATCTGGCAGCTGTTCCATTATCCATAAACAGCCTTCCTTAGCTTATTAAGATAGGACAGGAAGAACAAGGCTATATCCATGGATATCTGCCTTACAGACTTCTTTTGCAAGTTTTACAAATTGGATTTGGCTTTAAAGGGGAAATCAGCTGAAAAATAGTTGAGCCTTAATTGGGTCAGAAGTATCAACTCAAATCTTTTAACAATAAGAATTTTTGAAATTATAGTTTGGCATCAAAATGAATATCCCAATAGTCCCTCTCCAGTAAAAATCAAAGTTGGCAAGGCTAATAAATGAGAGGAGCTGAAGTATGAAAATCCACACCAACCAAAGGACTTGGACCAGACTGAACTTCAAAAGAGAAATAAATCATCCATCGACCCTACACTGAAATATCACCAGGAAAAAAGTCATTTTCCAAAAAAATGCTGGTCTTTGGCCAATAATGTAGGACATTTCTTATAAAAATATCACCACACATCAGAGAGTTCTCTGATCTTCAGACAAATTACAGATAAAAATGGGCTTGACACCATTCTATTTGTTTTCAGATCAAGAAAAATTTAATGAATGCATACAAATTTTCTCCCAAGGAGTTTACGGTCCAGCAGAGTGGTTTCTGGGGGCTTGTAAATGGAAATCAAATGGGTGAAAAATAGAAAGGAGCATATGATAAGACTGTTCTCTGATGCCAGCTCAGAGAAGGAAAAGTCTCATCTGCTTGGAGAGATCAAGAAAGGTTTTCTGTGCTCCTGAGCATATACGTGACACAGAGCCAGGTTCTACCATGATGAGAGAATTAGTTATAGTGTGCCACCCATCGAATATACAGCTTTCAATTAAAAAAAGGAAAACCAACACCTCTTAAAGGGAGAAGTGCCTAGCTTTTTAGCTACTGAAACCAAACGGATGATGCCTCTAAAGTCTAAACATCAGTACTCTGCCTCTGTCCTTTTTGACAAAGTAGAGGGATTAAGATTTCTGAAGTCATGAGCTGGTGTGACTGAGAAATCAAAGCTGAAAGTATCTAGTACAGTGGTATCTCTTTATAATGCCAGTACTGAAAGGCGAAGCTGCCGTTGTCATTTGAGGCTGTGAATAGTTACTGTAACTTTTCAGGGGCATGATAACTTACGCATACATGATCAAATCTGCCTCATAATGAGGAGTGCAATTTGTTATAATGACACAGAAAGCAGTCTAAGCGCCGGTCCAAGTTGCAGTTAAGGGAGCAGTTTCCAGCTGTTGCTCAGGATGGCAGCGATCTCTCATTGCCAGGGGACAGCTGGTACATTGTTCCCTATAGCAATACTCTTCCCCCCTTTATCTCAGTATTACTGAATGTTTGCCATACAGTGCTTCACATATTAAGAACACCTAGATAAAGCCACAGCTGCAGGTAGAGTAGACCCTTCCCTAATGCCTATAAACATGCTCATTTTCTTTACTAAAAAATAATCATCAATAAAACAACAAATCTTACCTAAACCTTGCTGCTCCCTCAAGCTACCATTCAAGCCTTCCCCTTCCTGGTGAAAATTCTCCAACAAACCCATCACATGGCCTTTGCTGCCTTATTTTGTAATTCTTTGTAATTTTTTATTCCTGATTTTCATTCATTCATTCATACAAACACATGTGTTTTGAGTGTCTGCAATGTGTCAGGTTCTATTCTAGGTGCTCAGGATGCAGAGATAAACAGAGAGAACTGGTCCTTGACCTCAGGAAGTTTACAATCTAGACAGGGAAACTACTGAAAATACTCTTTCTAAAGAAAGCATTAACCCTACCCCCAGCCCCAGGCTGGCACCAAGTCAGCTCAAGCAAACATTTAAGTGCATACTATGTATAGAACACCATCCTGGGCTTTACACTGAGCTAGAATGATAAGCATTCTTTTGCCTCAAGAATCTTTGGGAAGATTAGACATTTATACAAATCATTTGAAACCAATGAGACTATATTAAGGGCCATGATGAAAGTTCAAGGTAAATCATTTGTAAGTTAGGAGTGGGATAGAGAGAGAAGGGAAAGAACTTTTCTAGCTAGAGAAAAAGAAAGCCTTTTGGATGAGGTGGCATTTGAGCTGCCCCTAATGATTACAGAGAACTCAAAGTGCTCCACTGATTTGGTCTTTGTTGTCTCCTTTCTTTTTTCTTTTTCTTTTTGGTTTCTATATTTGTCTTTTCCCTATGAGATTATTTAAAAGGTGAAAAGTATTAGCTGTAGCTTACAGACATGAAAACTGAGTCCTGGATAGGTCACCACTTATATGAGGTCCCTCAGTAAATCCAGCGGCATGCCTACAAGATGCCCAGTTCCCCATTTCCCAGCCCTGTGTTTCATCCATCAGACATAACTGCCTCAGAACAGACATAGCAGTTCTGTGGGATAATTGCATTTTAAGTGAACTGTCTGTACTACATAAACACCTCTGCAGAGATGGAAGAGTGTGTAGCTTGATAAATAAAATCATTTCTGCTAATAATTGCTTCTGCGTAGGGATTATGGATCTAACCTCCAGGAGAAGGTGTACTAAAAAGCGTGTGCTGAGATTCGTTAATTTTTTTTTAAGTAATTCCACAATTGGAGCTGAATGTGGACTGCCCATCCTGTTCTCATATAGAAAACCAGTGCACCTGCAAATGGATGTGTGGGCGTCTTCCCAGTCTTCAATGCCAGGGCTGTGATTAGAGTCTGTGGAAGATGATATTTTAATCTTCCATGTACGTGCTTGTGTGGGGGGCTCTGTCCACAGCCAGGGTAACATGACCAGAGTGCAGAAAGCAGGATTTACTCCAGAGGTGCATGCAGTCATATGGTTTCTTTATGGTATTTGCCCTACTCTGGGAACAGAGAATATTGGAGGTGGGTCATTTGCTTCCATCCCACTGTACAGTCCTGACGGGCTGTAAGGTAGGACCGTGCCTCAGGTGACACTGCCTATGGCACACCTAAGAACATTTTCTACTCTGGGCTCTTCCTTTTTGTCTTCCCCTCCTATCTCTCCATACTGTCTCTGCTCCTAGACTCCAGAGAGGCAAGATGCCCAGTATGGTTGGGCTTCAGTCAGACTGCAAGGTTCCAGTCCCAGAACTACCACTTATTCCTGAGCAAGTTATAAAACCTCTCTGAGCCAAAGTGTCCTCAACCATGAAATGTGGCTACTAACAGTTAACTTCCTTACGTAGTTGTGAGGAATCAATGTCCATGTAGAGCATTTAGCACAGTACCTCGCACATTTCAGTGCCCAGTTAAGTGTTGTCTATTACCCTTATTGTTCTGTTCCCATCCCATTCCTTTCACTCTTTCTTGTTTTCTCTTTCTCTTATCTGTGAAGATTGGACCTGCCCGCGTCTGGTCACCCTTGGGGCTGGTATTGGACTCGACTGATGCTTCAGTGACATGGGGCTTCAACAGCCTTTGTCCCTGACAATATGAGGGATGGGAATGTAGGAGATGGTATTATCTCTCATGCTTTAGTTTTGTTTTTTATTAAGCCCTGAAAATAACACCTGCCTGTAACCACCTAGCAGCAGGTTGAATTAATCATGTCAAAAATATGGTAATCCCTTTCCTAAGAGGAAAATGCTAAAGAGATAATAATGGAACCATAATTAGTAATCCATGTATTTTGCATTTTATTTTGTATTAATGTGTATAAAGCCTATAATCTAATATTAGCTCTTATGCGTCACCTAGTCATGGAATTTTTGCACAATCTCCCAAGCAACTAGAGGCTTTTAGGCCACCTGTGTCAAGGTCCCTGACGTTTGGGTATCTTTTTTAAAGCTACGTGTGCTTCCAGCAGGTGAAGGTATGATCCTCAGACTGTAGAGTGATCTGCGGCCCTAGTCTAGAAAGTGGTCTTTTTCTAGTGTGAGTGTCCTCCCCCAAACTTTGAGAAGATGAGCTTTAAGTAGAGCTGTAAGAGGTCAGGAGGTAGGAAGCAGAGGTTAACAAATGACTAAAAATATACTGTAATAGAATTTTGTTGTTGACCTGCCAATCCTCCATTCTAATGGAACCATCTGATAAAGGGGATCTCGTGTATGGTTCCATATATAGAACTACAGGTTACTATTTCTGGGTGATTTCAAAAAGAGTTGTTATTAGTGGGACCCATGTTTTCTACTTGGTAAAATAAATGGAAGCTGCCTTCTCCTGATTTTTTTCACCTCACCTTCTTGTCTGTTTCTCAACAGTTCGCAAAGGTTACCGGATCCAAGCTGACAAAGAGAGAGACTCCATGAAGGTCCTATACTATGTCGAGAAGGAGCTGGCTCAGTTTGATCCAGCCAGAAGGATGAGAGGCAGATGTGAGCATCTGTTAGTTTTACGTGATCTGTGCATCGTGCTAAAGGGGATTTGGGGGTGACCATACGTGGGCAGGCCTGAGCTTTCAGGGTCAGAACTAGTAGGGGTGTTGGTGATACCACCCTAAAGAAAGTAGCTCTGAGTACATAGAGGAAAGAAAAAAGGGATTCAGGTATGAAGACGAGAGCAATCCCAGGGAACTATATTCAATATCCTGTAATAAACCATAATAGAATTAAAAAAAAAAAAAGAATAGAGCAATCATGTACCATCTTGGTTCCTGCTGTGTCTCTCCATGGGGCAGTCAGTACTGCTGGGGCCATGCAATCCTGGGGTTGGAAATATTTTATTAAAACAGCCTTTCTCTACTACTCCCTTTAAAGTATATTCAAAATAATGACTTAGGATGTGGAAGCTTGAGTGTCAGTTTTTTCCAACATGAAAGACCCTAGCATTGAATGACAGTCCAGCTGCCCGACTTGCCGTATCAGTGAAAGTGAAAGAGCAAGTCTGCCAAAGAAACCTCGTAAAAAAGAGGCCTACATTCCTTTGAGATGCCCAGCAGCAGAGGCTGAGGGGCAAGCAAAGAGACTGCCCCCCTAGTCAAAAGAAGGTTTTAATTACTGAGTCTGTAGGTGTCAGGGCCCCAACCCTTAACTCACCCACAGCCCTTGGAGACTTTGCAGCTGACACAGCTGATTCTTGATTTGGATTCCAAATTACCATCCATCATGAGAGGCAGCGCAGGGCAGGGCTGACACGGACAGGCTAATTATCAGAGGGTGCTGGCAGGCCTGGGAGTGAGGCCACTACGTTTCTCTCTTTGAACCCTCCTCGCCTTGGAATCAACGAGAGACTTGATGGCATTGTTGGGGAAACAGTCCCAGACTAGAGGAGCTTTATTCAGATTAAAGACAACATATTCCTCCCAGTTTGCAATTCTAATTTCATCCTGTCTGAGCTGCATCCATTGCTGCCTCCACCCACCACACTGGTTATAAAAAGACCATCTCCAGATTGGAATGTCAGGAATGCAGATGTCACTGCACTTGGCAAGCTAGTTGTAACAGTGTTGTCATGGATCCCTGTAAGGGGACAGAGACAGAGATAGTCAGAGATCAAGGAGAAAGAGCCCATGGAGGAAATCTGTGAATCTCACACACACAGAAAAAGTGAAAAACGGAGGTTGAAAATAAAGGGTGGATCCCAGTTTAGGTGATGTCTTCTGTCTGCCTGGATTAAAGTGGTCTCCAAGGGCTGGCTGGCCATAAGGTAATGACCAAGGAATCTTAGAGTCCAAGGGATGGCCTGGGTCGATAGATGAGGAAACAGAAGCCGAGAGGGTTGAAGTGATAGGATCAGGACTAGAACCCAGCTCTTCTGATTCCCGTCCTGTGCCCTTACGTTAAACTAGAAACTTTGGAGCCAACTGTGGATGGTGCCATAGCTGCAGCGGCAGTTTCTAGTCAAAGACCACAGCCTTCTAACTCACAGGACTTTAGGATGTTGGAGCTGGAAGAGACTGAGGCTGTTGAATCTACCTCCCTCATTTTACGGAAGAGGCAAGGGAGGCAGAGAGGGAAAGTAACCAGTGCCAGTGCTCAGTGTCGGGGCCAGAACTGGAGCCCGGCACTCCTGTACCTGCAGGTTGACATTACCATAACTGCAGAGAGATGAAGTAGGAATCTAGTTCTCTTTAGTTTGAGAGCTTCTATTCCTGAAGAGTAAAGTAAACCCTGGGGTGGATCATGGACACAGGACACTCTTGAAGATCTCATCATAAAATGAGTCTCTTAGTTTCAGGTGCGGCAAGGGAGTAATAGATTCTGTAAGAAATAGGAGTTTCAGGGTCAGGCCCATGAATTTCCCAGCCAGTGTGATCCTCATTCGCCTGCCCCTTGTAAACAGGGGGTGGCTCTTAGGATATTTCAGTCTGGAATCAGCAAACTACAGCTCCCAGGGCACACACATATGTTCCACCTCCTGTTTTTGCAAGTAAATTTTCTTGGAACACAGCCATGCCAATCCACTTCTGTATTACTTATGACTCCTTTCATGTTGCAGTGGCAGAGTTGAATAGTTGTGACAGTATGGCTTGCAAAGCCTACAATATTTACTATCTGGCCCTTTACAGAAAAAGTTTGCCTATCCTGCTCTAGAGTTCCATTATTAGGTGTCTGTGAAGTGGGGAATGTTGATGTTCATATTCACTGTGGCAGAAATTTTAGAGCAGCATACAGCCCGGACTATCCATCATATGAATGGTGAAACAAAGCTAGCCCTTAGTATCTGGAGAAATGAAAACTGTCCATTATTCCCTGAAGTTTAAGGAAAGGTCTGAATAAATAATGTCACTTTTCAATAAGCACACTTGGTGCATTTTAAGGCTCTCTTCTGTATGGTTCCTGGGAGATTGGAGTCTGCTAGGATCATAAGAAAAGAACGGCTCTAGATTTGATTAATCAATAGGATCTGAGTTGTTTTCCTTTAAAATAGGCACAGACTGGTCCATTCTCCTTACGGGGCAGGAAAGGCTTATAATTAGATTCTAATTCAAAACCAGCTGATCACATGACCGAACTGAACGGCATTCCTGGTCAGCCTTGTGTCCTGGTAAAACACGACAAGGAGGCTGTGTTTATGCTGTGGGGGGAGACCCTCCCTTCCCTTCATGGGTGGGAACCAGCAAAAATTCTCTGCTCCTCTAAGGGCCATTGGGGATATAGGGAGGAGACGAGGTAGAGGGGAAACTGAGACACACATTTGTGCTTCCCACATCTGATCTCGGTTTACCTCTTGCTCAGCAGCCAGGCCCTACACCTTATAAATGTTGATTTTGATAACAGTTTGAAGTTCAAAGGATTTTTGGAAAACGAATGGATTCAGTTACATTACAAATAGATTCGCTAGATTTATTTTTTTAAATAATGTGAAATTCAACCCATTTCAAAGTTTTATAAATAAATAGTTTCTTTTTTCTTTTTTTTCTTTCCAGACCGTGACTCTCTGGTCCTTATTCACAAGTGCTTCTGTCAAAAGCTACTTAGGCCACCCTAGGAAATGAGAAGGCTGTGACCATCCCCTCCCTCTTTACATTTTTGGGCTAGGACCAGAGTATAAGTGGAGGCCCAGAAGCCCTAAGTGCAGCCCAACCTTCCCCTTTCCTTTCCGCACCTCCAAACAGCTGCCCTGGCCACCCATGGCCCCATACTCTTTGGGGGAGTGGAAGAGGTCTACTCAAGGCCCTGGAAATGGACTTGGTATTGTTTGGGGAAGATAGTCTAGGTTCCTGGATGAACATCCAGAAGGGGGGTGGATGGCCACTAGGTGTGTACACCCCCTTGGCCCTGTGGACTCCTCACTCTGTGGGGAGGGGCACAACTGCAGGAAGCTGGAATGGGGTGCCTCTAAAGCGGGGGTGTAGCACTGACTCCGAAGGCCCCATCTGGGGACTCAGCCAACAGTAGGGAAGATCCTGTGGTCTGTGGCTTCTCTCTCTTTTTGCCCCTTTTGCCTCATGCCTGGGATCATCATGGCTCATCACCAAATTAAACAACAAGAAGAAAAACATTTGAGCAAGGAGGCTGATGTATTAGGAGGAGACCAGCTGTAGAGAGCCCAAGTTCTGGGAAGCCTGCCTTGGGTGGAACAATAACAATTGTTTTCCTATTCCAAGAACAGAGCATGTAGGAAGCCTCCCTCTCTGTAGGCAAGTGGGCTTCTAGCTGGAGCCAGTTCCTGCTGAGCTAAGAACACAAATACCACTAGTTCAGGTCTACAACCCACCCTGGACAGGATTGAGGCCCTCGGGTGGGAGTTTCCCAAAGCCTCTAGTCTCAGCCGTTAACCGAGTTCCCATTCTGTTCTATGGGTAGGAAGCTCTGTCATGCCTGGGTTTTTGTCCCTGCAGATAACAACACCATCTCGGAACTCAGCTCCCTGCATGAGGAAGACAGCAGTTTCCGCCAGTCTTACCATCAGATGCGAAGCAAACAGTTCCCTGTGTCTGGGGACTTGGAAAGCAATCCTGACTACTGGTCAGGTGTCATGCGAGGCAGCAACGGGGCAAGCCGGGGGCCCTCGGCCATGGAGTATAACAAAGAGGATCTGGAGAGCTTCAGGCACAGGTGAAGATGGCTGTGGCAGGGCAACGCTGGTGCTGGGCGTGAGGGGGCAGGAGCTGGGAGGCAGGGTGCATCTGAGGCTGCTGCGATCCAACAGCATCTCTGTCTGCCCTTCTAGGTTATCCTGCCACGTCTCTCTGTTGAACATCCCTTTCCCACATTTATTAAGCAAGGGAACACTTGGGACACCATGTGCAGAAGTAATCACTCAAGGCTCTCTGAAGAGGGTACTCTGGCCCCCTTAATGAACCTTGCTAACATTTCTCTGCTCTTCTCATGTTTTATCCTATAACCTCTAAAAAACCCCACCCATCACCTCCATCATTTTTTTTTTTTTTTTTTTTTTTTTTTGCGGTACGCGGGCCTCTCACTGCTGTGGCCTCTCCCGTTGCGGAGCACAGGCTCCGGACGCGCAGGCTCAGCGGCCATGGCTCACGGGCCCAGCCGCTCCGCGGCATGTGGGATCTTCCTGGACCGGGGCACGAACCCGTGTGCCCTACATCGGCAGGCGGACTCTCAACCACTGCGCCACCAGGGAAGCCCACCTCCGTCATTTTTGATCATTTGTTTTGTGAAAGGTCAAATGCCAAACGTGTTATACTGTTGCATTTGAGTCTCATAATTCTAAAAGGGAGGTACCATTTTAAGTTGGAGAAACTGAAACTTACAAATGCTAAGGAATTTACCCTGGGTCACATGGCCAATGAATGCGGGGCGGCCAAGTTGTCTGTCCAGTTTTGTGTAGCCAGTGCCCACTGGATAGCACCTTCCCCACTCACCTATCCTGTATCTTGAGGGGCAGTAGATATTGCTTTTCTCTCAGAGAACCAACTGCAGGCTCCCTCTTGCCTGCCACCCCAAGAGGTAACTTGCCCTCGGCTCTGAGGAAGGAAAAGGCCTCTGTTTGTCACCAAATATTACAGGGACTCCGTGGGCCACCGCTGTGTGTACTGCAGGCCCGCATCACCCACGCTGGCTTTGAGGGTGTGAGGAGTGAGTCAGGAGGCTGTCAACCAGAGGTCACATCATAAGGGCCAAAAGAAAGCCCAACGTGTGTTTCAGCACCGTGTAGATCACGAAGTATTTTTATCCACACAATCCCATCTTGATCCTTAACACTAACACTCGAGATGGGCGTGGCCGCCTTGAGCTTGTTGTTTGTTGATTCTGAGGCGTGAGAGATGCCCAAGGTGATTCCTCCAGCCAGGAGCGGAGCCGTGGTTCGGACCTCGGCCTCCTGACAGAGGCCCCAGACACGACAGGGGCCCTTAGATCCCCGCTCAAGCTCCCTGCCTCGCGCACGGCTTACCTGGACTGACCAGCGCCTCCTCTGCCCGCAGCCAGCAGCGCTCCAAATCCGAGATGCTGTCGCGGAAGAACTTCGCCACCGGGGTACCGGCCATCTCCATGGACGAGCTGGCGGCCTTCGCTGACTCCTACGGCCCGCGGTCCCGCAGGGCGGACGGCAACAACCACGAGGCCCGGGGCGGGAGCCGCTTCGAGCGCTCAGAGGCGCGGGCGCACGGGGGCTTCTACCAGGACGGCTCGCTGGAGGAGTACTACGGGCAGCGGAGCCGCAGCCGGGAGCCCCTGACCGACGCGGACCGCGGCTGGTCCTACAGCCCCCCGCGCCGGCGGCCGCCCGACGACGCACACCTGCCCCGCCTGGTGAGCCGCACGCCGGGCGCCGCGCCCAAGTACGACCACTCGTTCCGGGGCGCCGGAGTGGAGCGGCAGGCGCTGCCCGAGGGCGCCAGCCGCGGCGGCAGCCTCGAGACGCCGTCCAAGCGGAGCGCGCAGCTCGGCCCGCGCAGCGCCTCCTACTACGCCTGGTCGCCGCCGTCCACCTACAAGGAGGAAACGCCGCAGGGCGAAGAGGAGGACGCGCCCGACGACTCGCTGCCTCCCTACAGCGAGCGCGAGCTCAGCCGGGGCCCGTCCTACCGCGGCCGTGACCTGCCCTACCACAGCAACTCGGAGAAGAAGAGGAAGAAGGAACCCGCCAAGAAGACGGTGAGGCCCAGGCAGCCTCCACGGGGTCTGGGCGGGGAGTCAGCGGGCACGATCCCTGTCCAGGAGCCGCGGGGCTGGGGAGGAGGGAGAGCTGAGAAGGAGGGCCCTGCCCCAGATGCCTAGTGGGGCCCAGGTGGAGGGAGTGGGTCCTCCTGCTTGGGGAACGCAGGTGTCAGGCTGGTTTGTTCCCCGCTTCCCTCTATCCAGGACCAGGTGAAGTAAGTGAGTGTGGGCCCCTGGAGCATTGAAAAAAGGCAGAAGTAGCAGGTGCGTAGGTGTAGAGTATTCGAGGGCATTAATGACGAGCTTTCAGAAGCTTCAGGGTTTTTAGCATCAGGGTTTCTAGGGGTCATTACTACCACAGGCCTTTAGGTGGGCTTCTGAGGTCTGCGTGCTAGACGATCTATGCTCTATGCATGCTTAGATGTGCCTTCCTCTCCCTCCCTTATCCCCTTTAGGGTGAGGGTTTTTAACTTGCATCAAATGCCCCAAAGAGTCCACATTCCCGAGGTTAGTAGCCATGGGTGATCATGAAGGACAGCTCACTTCTTTTTTCCTTTGACGTTTTATTGAGTGTAAACTATCCTATGCCCTGTATATGTGAAGGAAATCTTTCAGTCCCTGCCCAGCTAATTGTCTCTTCTGTAAATGGCCTTATTTAGACTTTGTTTTCTTTCTAAACGCCAAGAGCAGCCTGTTCCATCCCTCAGCCCCCAAATGTGACTTCAGAGGTTGTTGGGGGACAGTCACAGATGTGGGTTTCCAAGGTGCCTTTGTACTCCAGAGGCCACTCTCCAAGCCCGGATGCTTATGCCCCCTCCTCAGTTACCCCGCCTCTCCCGCCATTTTGTTTTTCATGATTCCAAGCTGGACATTTTCTTTAGTGTGTAGTATGGGGAGAGAACATGAACAGAAAAAGGTTCTGGCATGATTATGAACCCCTCCAAAACAAAAACTGTGATGACCAAAAGTACTGTGTGAAGGGAAGGAACTTTCAAGTGATATCAGGTTTATGGTACACCATCTGCACTAACTGTTGTGGAACTGTAAACATTTTAGTTATCCTTAAAGGGGTGAGAAGTTATTCTGTGGCCATGGGACTAAGTTTCATGAGATGTGTGTTGTCTTCAGCACCAGTTAAGGCTTAGGGACAGTAGTCACAAGCCTAATGAAATGCCCTAAAAGTCAGGGTGTGCTAGGCTCGGAACAGGTGTGGACTCTGCCCAGGGAACCATCTGTTGTGTCGGGTTGGGTTTCTTTAATCAGGCTCTTCCTGCTCTTCCCCCCAGAGTGACTTTCCGACCAGGATGTCTCTTGTGGTCTGATGTTTGTTTTCAAGACAACTCTCTCGATGACTAGAAATCAGAAGCAGAAAACGGGAACAAGACACAAATCCAAGAAGCAGCAGGCCCGGGACCTTCTCTGGCCACCACCTTGGAAGATTTGTTGATCTTTGCTTTGGCAAGGGATGGGGGGGGGGCAGCCTTTAAGGGAGGCTGATTGCAAACCTCAGTGCCCATCTAACCAGTTTGAGAAACGTATCAAGAAAACAACTACGTGTGAGCACATTCCCACACATGGAGTTTCTCACCCACAGAGTTCATCCTGCCCGACCTCCTTCCTTAGCCAAACCAGGATTCCTTTTCCAATTCTGAAAGGGAGTTAGCTCTGGACTGCTAACTTCCAGATAATGCCTATACCTACAGTCTGCTTTTCTATACCTCCTGTGCTGTGCTTAGAGACAGAATTGATTACTCCTGTTAGAAGGGGTTCACTGACAGAGGAAGATAGCTTCAGACAAAGTATACCTTTTAGCCCCATTACCTCCCAGTCACTAGTCAATGACTCTTGTTACACTGAAATCAGGCCTGTGGTGAGCTCAGCGACAGTGACCTGTGGGACAATCACAGAAATGACTTCAGTGTACTGTTCTGAATGACAGTTCCTGAGTGGCTGGAGCAAAGCAAGAGCTGTTGAAGTGGTATTTCTTCTTCCATCCTGAGAACATGAACTGCTTTTTCTCTTTTGGCACAGCGACGTCTGAGTCTTGGACATCAAGGGCTCTACCTGTCCTCCCCTCTCCTGGACTCACCACAGGTTTTGGTGCCACACGCAGAGCCCTGCCTCCCTCTGCACTCTGATTAGTTTGTCATCAGGTGCCTTTTGATAAATGATTAAAATATACACATGAAAGAGAAGAGGGAGAAAAAGAGGAGAAGACAGTGATGCAAAATAGAGAAGAATGAGAAGGAATCTAAGAAGAAAAGAATATATTGTCTCATTATAATTTGAATATGGGCCACTTCCCCCACAGACTCCCCTGGATCTTCTGTGTGTTTTATACTTCGTTTACCGTGAGTTGTTCCTGCCATCCCAGCTTCGTCATTCCAGGACACCTGAGGGTGGGACCCTGGCCTCACCAGGCTGCCACTCTGGATGCTCTTGGGAGATGAGAGAGATTATCCTTCCTTTCTCAGGAAGGAGCACTTCCTACGCCCACCCTTGCCTAAATGATAGATTTTGCCTAAATCCCAAAGCTAGATCTCTCTGGATTTTGTAATTTGTATAGATTGTGAAAAATGGCCACTCTTCCCTTCTCATCAAGAGGTGCAGTCTGTTTCTCAACCCCTTGAATCTGGGACTGGCCATGTGATTTGACTTGGCCAGTGGCCCAATAACAGATGTGACACAAGCAGAGACTTGACAAGTTCTTGTGCATGGGGCTTGTCCTCTCTTGCTGCTCTTGGGAAACTTGCAGTCACCACCAGGTGAATGAGCCTGGGCTAGCGTGCTGCATGATGAGAGAAAGGGGCCCAGTTACCCCCATCACCCTAACTGGCAGCCTATCAACTCTCAACTGATTGCAAACACAGGAGGAAGCCCAGCCAAGACCAACAGAAGAACTGCCTACCTGAGCCCAGCCCAAATTGCTGATTCCTACTCAAGGCATGAGAAGTTGGTGCACTCTTTAAATGTTCATTTCTCTTCAAGGAAAAACTGGCTTTTTCTTCTTGTCTGAATGTTTAGCCCTAAAACCCTGACTCCATCTAACCTTAGGTATCTCTCAGTCTCCACTTTCTTTGACAGACCTTTGTCAAAGCTTTTCATCCCACACTGTTATGGTGGGATACATGGTTGGGTCAAATCACTGGAGGACAATGATGCTTGGCGCTATCCCTCTGCTCCCAGCAGCGGTCCATCTATCTATGGATCCATGGACAACCTCTGAAAAAGTCTTCTTCTTCAGCATCTCCTTGGTCTCTCCAGAACTGTCTGACTGGAGCTAGGCCCTTTTCTCAGAGTACCATTCCTCTGGTATCCATTTAATTCATGGCATTTCCAAACCAGTCCTATGTGTGCAATGAAATAAAGAAGTGGCTAGGTGAGGGTCAGAAGGATGAGTTGTTATCATTGCCTGCGGGAGAACTGGGCTGCCAAAAGACTTCACAGTGGCCTTGGCCTGTGTGAGTGGAACCAGGAGAACAGTTCAGCCCAGTGCTGGCACTTCCAAGGGCTGGAAGACACAAGCCATAACCCTGGTGCTGAGTTTTAGACTTGCTGGTGTCCCTGGCCTCTGAAAGCTTTAGGCCTAGTCTGTCTTTTTGGGCCCCGATTCCGATGGAAAAGATGATTAAAACATCGTTTCTTAGTCACCAGCTTTGGATTTCAACTTGCTCAGGCAATTTTAGAGAATCTTGGGTAGCTGCAGTAGCTATTATCTCATTATACTGAGCACTGTGTCAGGCTATTCACCACCAAAGAGCCCCATAGCACCAGCTGCAGAGACCAAAAATACTGCTTTTATTAGGGGCATGTATGATTTTGGTGAAGGTTGAAGGGAGCCATGGGAAAGAATTATTAAAATTGGAAACCTGCAGTCCCCAGACAACAGAACTACAGACAGACAATAAAAAATACAAAGGTGATAACAGGTTACTGAAATAACCTGGGGAGATGGGACCAGGTTGTCCTCTGAAGGGCTGCATAAATCATTCGGACCTCCAGGCCTCCAGTCGAGAGAGAAAACAGTCATTTCTGGGTATGTGGACAGGAGATAAGGTTGACTGGACAAGTAGAGGCAAAGCTGGCCATCCTCGGCACCCCAGCTTTTCTCAACACATCCTTCTGTTTCTTCTCCCCTAAATAGTCTGTCCTGCATAGGAAGTGCTTATACATGTGAGCTTCCTTTCTAGGTGTTATTGGGGGTACAAGATAAGACTTGTGTAAGACTTGGTCTCTGTCCATGGGACCCTGCCATTGAATAGGGGGAATAAGACATGCCCAAGAAAGAACTGGGAGATTTTATGCATATAATATGAAATATTGCTATGGATAAATTACAACAAACCCAGAGAATTAAAGGTTTTTAATTTAAATGGGTATATTTTGATATTTGTGTTGTGTGTGTTTGTCCATCCATCCTATTTAAAGATATGCTCAGTGATCTGAAAAGCCAATATTAAAAGGTCTGAGCTGAAAGAGGTGAGTTAGGATGGGGAGGGTTGAAAAGCAGAGGCCCCAGTGGGATGACGCGTGAGAGTGTTTGCCTGTGAGTCACAGCTGAGTCAGGGACGTGTTGGATGAGGGGGCATGGATGCAGGTGGCAGGTAGATGAACTTCTCTAGGCCATGCAGAGGCTTATGAGGAAGCTGGGGACATTTGCTGGACCTAGTGCTCATGGGGGAGCTCTCCAGGGGTTCAGCTCTGCAGCCATGAGTGTTGCTGTCCACCTCCACTAATGCAGAGAATGTCTTGCAGAGATGATGGCCACATCTCCATTCTCTGCACCTGGCACGGGACTGTGCAAACTGGGCATGAGAAGTGGCTGCCACTCTAGCCCACGGCTATCCACGCTGAAAAGACCTAGCCACATCTGTAAATATTTCTAAATAGTCTGAAAGACTTCCTATAGGTAATCTGATGAGACCTTAGGCAGCCTTTGAGAGAGGCTAAGGTCACAGATAGTGTTGTAACTCACCCCCTCTTTTCTTTATAGATGGAGAAATAAGCCATCGCTGCCATTAGTGAAGTCAAAACCCTAATTGGGTCTTTTCTGTTGGATCAGTGTTTCCCCAGATTGCCTAACCATATGAATTACTTGATTGCTGTTGAAAATGTATTGTTGGGCCCTGCCTGGGAGATTGACGGGGTGGGTCTGGGGCTAGGATTTGTACTTTTAACACATATTTCAGGAGAGTCCTATGATCACTTGTATTGGGGAAATCTTACACTAGATCATACCTCATCATGTGCCCGAAAACACTTGGTCGTGAGGCTTCCTCAGGCTTCGAAATTTTTTCTTCAAATGTCCTGGTGAGGTCGCTCGTTCTCCCTTGGGGCTGGCAGTGGCGAACCTCCCAGCAGTCTGGCTACGATGGCGGTGACTGGTTCGCCAGGGTCCAGGGGTAGGAGAACGGTGTGAGGCAGAGAGAAAGGAGGGCTGGGAGCACGCCCCAGAAGGCTATTTCAGTTGTTCCCAGTCCTAGGATAGAGATCCTGTTGTGACCATCTCAGATCTGAGAACAAGAATTACAGGTAGTTTTCTCATTCCCTTGATGTCATTCTGAGCAAAACTTAGATCATGAAGAGAAAGAAAAGAGACCATTGGGGAACTGGCAAAAAGAAATCACTTTTTGAAGCATTCAAATCTTCAGCCTGGCTGGTCAACACCTACCTCCGCCTTTAGACCCAAAGTGGGATGGGCAAAAACAATAAATTCTATGTTATATATCCTTCCAGCATCAGATTTAAATGCTGCCACAATCTTACAGGGGTTTGAAATTGATTTATAAGATGTACAGATCCAGATTCACCAAAATAGGGGCCAGGTACTTAAAGAAAAATGTGCCTAGTTTTTTCCCACCAGTATCCTTCCTCTCTTCACCTGGGAAGCCGCTCCGTGAACCTCCAAGTAAGGGGCTTTTAACAACAGAGATGAGCAAGGATAGTGTGGAGCTGCTTTAAGCAGCAGCATGAGCTTTAGCACTGCCTGAGGGTAGTAAGAATAAAGTTTGTATTATTTTTCTGGTATATCGCTGTTTACAGACCACTTTCACATGCATTGTCGCATTTGATCCTCACAGTGACCCCTGTGGTAGAGGCAGGGTGGACGTGGTGGTCCCATCAGACAATGTAAAACTGAGGCTGAAAAAGGCTAAGTGATTTGCCTATAGTCAAGTCAGTTTTAAAATCATAGAGCCAGGCCTTCTGACCGTCTGTCAAGGGTTCTTTCCAATTCCTAGAATACCATGGAGTGGAATCAGCCCAGCATCTGGGGAGAAGAGTCCTGGATGCAGTGCTCACTCATGGCATCACCAGGGTGAAGCTCTGGAGACAGGCACTGTGGCTGCTTCATCCTCCTAAGCACTGGTCCCCAAATACTGCTCTAAGAGGGAGTCAGCTCTACTCAAGGAGACTTTCATTTTCATTAGCCATGCTGGAGGGGAAAAGGCTTTGATAAAAATGTGCTCCCGATGTTAGAGTCCTTCCTGAAGAGGAACTTCTGAGCCAAACTACAAATTCATCTAGACTCAGAATTCTGGGGCTTGGGGGTGACCTGCCTGGAATGAACTATCTGGCATCTTCACTGCCTTTGGGGATTTTAGGTAGAACTAACAGGGGCCAGATATAGAGGGAGCCAATACAGCAGTTTAGTTAATAGTTACGTTAGGGTTTCTTGGTGAGGCTGGATACAGGTCCATGTCGTCTGGCTCATTTCTTCTAGAGAGGCTAGAAGAGTTACAAACTTGCCTCTTACCTTGGCTTTCAGCAAAGCCACTCTATTAGCAAAGGTATTGGGCACTATCCAATGAGAATTTTCCTGCGGGAATAAAGGAAAAGGGAATGGAAGGAACAAGAGGACGAAGAAAGGTCAGAAAGCTGCTTCATGAGCGTCACCTGCCCAGTTCTTTTTGTGCCTTGTCTGTGGCATCAAAACTGAAATATTTGTATCACTGTTGTCCGTGACTTTTCTTCAGTGTCCAACATACTAAGTGAATTTGTAACGTTTAAAGTAAATAAAGCATTTTCACCTACATTGGTTATGAAGAACTCATGATTTAGCACAACTATGCTTAATCATGATCTGACATTAAATGACCTCAGCAGAGGAAAAAATAGTCATACAATACATGAGCTCCTCATGTTGTTTTAAGCACTGTAATGGGGAATGAATACCGTGGGACTAGAGGCAAGTACTGACAGAGTGTCATGTATGTTTTTATAGATTTTAATAAGCTACGGCCCGGATACATTCTGTGGCCACTCTCACCACTCTCCACAGACTGTCTGACACTCAGGAGTTGAGGAGTGGGAAAGAAGATTGGACAACGGGATGGTTCTTAGCTCATTTTCAAGAAGGGTCCAAGCATTTGCCTGCTAGAAATGGCACTTGGGGAAGGGAGGAAGGAAACTATTTGTGGGAAGACATTTTAAGTTCTGAAGAGATTTGAAAAATTCCACAGCATCATAATTTAGAGAAGGCAACTTAAAACTTTTGTTAGCAAAGGAAGTGATAAGTACCCCCAGAGAACAATTAATCCTCTCTTCTTGGCCAGGCCCTCTCAAGGGACTTCCAGACTTTAGGGTTCTGGTTGAATGGAAAATTTGTCCTTGCTTGAAGCATCTGGACTCAATTTTCTTCTTTTAATGGTTAACTTTAAAATGTTCACATGTAGATTTAATTTAAAGTTAGACACTAAAACAGTTTAACTCTGATTACCTCCTCTGAACTTTCTGCGATTTTATCCATTGCTTTAATTCTATCTTGCTTTTCAGCTTTTATAAAATACGGTGTTTGACTTATAAAGTGTTTGTTTAGAATCACCTACATGTTTTTTCTACACATCTTTTCTTCCTGCATTTCAGATCTGCTTTTGAAAATGTCTCCATTCTATCCGAAGGAGGTTTTCTTTAGTGATGGTCCATTGGTAGGATACTCTATCAGTTTGTATTTGTTTCAAACAAAATCTTTACTTCATTTTTGCTCTTGAAAGATAATTTTACTGAGTACACAATTTTAAATCAATAGTTATTTTCTCTTGGCACACTGAAGATATTATTCCACTCCCTTCTGCTTTTGTTGTTGCTTTTGAGAAGCCAGTCACCAATCTAATTATCCTTCCTTTGCAAGCAATCTGTCTTGTCTCTCTGGCTATTTTTAAGATTTTCTTCTTTTTTCTAGTGTGTGGGTTTTTTTTTTTTTTTTTTTTTCTGCTTAATCAACATGTGACCAGTTGTGGATTTCTTTTTACTTATTCACATTGGGATTTGTTGTGCTACCTGAATCTGTGGATTTTTCATTAATTATGGAAAACTCTCAGCTATTAACATGTCAAATATTTCTTCTCCTCTTTAAACTCTTTTGAGAATTCCAATTGAATGTATGTTAGACCTTTTCATTCTGTTCTACATATTGCTTAAATCTATCTTTTGTATTTTTCATCTCTATCTTTCTGTGGTCTCTTCTGGGTAATTCCTTCAAGTTTATCTTCCACTTCATGACTTTTCTCTTTAGTTTCCCCTAATCTCCTTCCTTTGAGTTTCAATTTCAATTAACAAATTTTTATAAATTTTTCATTTATAAAAATTCAATTTTAATTCTTTTTCAAATCTGCACAGTCATTGACAATAGTGTTTTGCTCCTTACTGTTGTATACAATTCCCTCTTATTTCTTTGAATATATTAAATGTACTAACTTTATACCCAATAATTCTAATATCTGCAGTCTTTGTGGGTCTAATTTTGAAGTTTGTTACTTCTGCTAACTCTCACTCATGGTTTCTTGTTTCCTTATATGTTTTGTAGTTTTTGATTGTGAATTCATGTTTGGTAAAATGTCATATTGTATTGATGCTAGTCAAGAAAGACCTTTCTTCCTCCTTACCTGTCCTCATTCTCTCCATAATAACTCCACATCTACATACATATACACAGCAACCCTGGAGGGTCCAAGAAGAATAAGTGATTGAGGGAAGAAGCAGTGGAAGTGCTTAGTGGGGAAAATCTAGAAGGTACATGCATTTCTCTCTAATGCAAGCTTCTAGAGTAAAATGAGCCTACAATAGGGGAGAGCAAGAAACTTTAACTTTACAAATTGTCCAGTTTGATCATTATAAAAGAATTATTATTTTAATTATGGAAGTAAGACTATTTGGGCGAGTTAAAAGTGAACAGAATGCCATGTATTATTCAAGAGTAACCAAAGAAATTATGGATCTAGATTTCATTCAAGAAGCAAGGAAGGAGTAGACCCATAGGATGGATTAGAATTAGGCAGTTGTGGGGAAAAATCAACTATTTTACATTTTAACCCTGCTGATTTCTGTTTGCTTAATGTAAAAGTCATATTTTTATATACATTCAATTCAAGAAATAAAGAAGTAGGCTGATTTCAGTCTCTGAAAAAAATCTTGGTAGAGACATCCTAATAATACTCATCACACCATTTAGGTGAAAGTTACATTTCTGCTGAATTGGTATTAAGCATTTCCTGAATGTTCATCAGGTGACCTGAAATGACTCACCAAATATGGCAGGAGGTGTAGAGGTAGCTAGCAAGTTGCTCAGAGAAGGGGAGTGAGTTAGCCTGACACGCCATCTAGTGGCACACATATAAAGGAACGCCTCTAGTGCTAACTTTCCAGGACTCAAGGTATTGAAGTGTGCCTCACAGTGTCTAAGAGTTGTATCCTTAAAAAGTTGTGTATGGGGGCTTCCCTGCTGGCGCAGTGCTTGAGAGTCCACCTGCCCATGAAGGGGACATGGGTTCGTGCCCCGGTCTGGGAAGATCCCACATGCCGCGGAGAATCTGGGCCCATGAGCCATGGCCAAAAAAAAGTTGTGCATGAATTTACTTATGGAAAATCAAATTAAGTGCATTAGGAGTTCTTTATTTGGAAGTGGTGAGTCCTTCTGTATGTTTTGCAAGTTTAGATCTTTCCATGTTATAGTTTCAGGGTAGACTTCTGTGGGTACCACTTGGGGAAAACCTCATGTTTCTTGCTTGGTACGAAGTGGAAATGAAGCACATTCCTCCCTTGATTTAAAGCTATTTTAATGTGTTCTTTTTTAACACCATTGAAATATAAGTACTGAAGTCAGCTCAGACTCAGATGCTACAGAATTGCAGTGAAGTCAGTTTCTCATTAACAAGCAAAAATTATGTCACTGAACTGTGCAACCAAAGGATTTAAACCGTCCATTCCCTGGCCTTTGACTGTAAAAAGATGAATCAATCTCTCTCTCTCTTTCTCTCTCTCTCTCTCTCTCATTCTCGCTCTCACTCTTTCGCTCCATCTCTAAAAAAAACAAGCAGGGAAGATTCCATAGTCTCTTACATTAAAACACTTTTTATAAAAAACAATCCTTGCTCTCAAGAGCTGTTTTCTTATGTTTTTTTTACATATATTGTGCTGCAACCCAGCACCAATGTATTCTTGGCTTGTTTTGTTTTTTCCTGAGATGTTCAGTCTCCAGTAGGGCAAAGCCAGAGAGAGAGATATGCCAACTTCTTTTTTTTTTTTTTTTTTTTTTTCCCGGTATGCGGACCTCTCACTGTTGTGGCCTCTCCTGTTGCGGAGCACAGGCTCCGGACGCGCAGGCTCAGCAGCCATAGCTCACACCAACTTCTTTTTAGCACTGTTCTTACAAAAGCCCTTTGCTCAGCTGAATGGAATTCACTTATAATGGACATTAGTACCATCCCCTCTCTCCCATAGCCTCTTGGTGTTGCTGCAGTGGTTCAGGCAACTGGCTTTTCTTACTCCTTCATGCCAGAGAGACAGCCACTGAAGTTCCAGCTGAAGTTGCTTTCTTTTTGCAGCATTATTAGTCAAAAATCTTTTGGTTACAAATGACAGAAGCCCAGCTCAAGCTAGCTTAAGAAAAAAAAGGAAGAGATGGAGGTTGTGTATCAGAAAGATCCTGGGATAGATCATGGGATGGAAGAAGAGCTGTAGGAACTGAGGGAAAATCTGGGTTGTGATGTATTCAGATTCTCTCCCTGTCTATCACTCACATCTGTTTATCTTTTTATATCAACATTTTTCTCCCATTGAGGACAGACCTTCTGTACAAGGCAGGAATATAGTCACTAGCAGTCCAAGAGTCACAATTTTCCAGCTCACATGGCCCCAGATAGGTGAAGGGTCTTACCCGTGGGAACAATCTTGGGGAAAGGCTGTGACTGACCCATACTGAGTCATGTGCCCATCTTTGAGCTCATCCTTGTGGCCAGAGAGATGGCAAATCCGTTTATGACTAGAAGGATGAGACTCAGTGATGGACTGGATAGTGGGATAAGAACATTTCTCCAAAGGAGGGAGGGAGGTGTTATGAATAGAAGTAGGAAAAGGGATTCTGGGCAGACAGAATACCATAACAATGGGCATCCACTACTGCATGCTGGAATATTCTTCTCCTACAGTCACAGGGCCTTGAACACCCCTCCGGTGTAATATCCCTATCCAGGGCATTAGGGGGCTGTTTTCTTTGCAATTCAGTGAAAATTCTCACCAGAGCCTTCCACATACTGGTGTATCTCCTTGCTTACACTCTGCTCATTCTAAGTTGAGAAATCTGTCTCTGCGTCACTGCCTTAGTTAAGACTTTTCATCTCTTTCCTGGGTTAGTCTAATATCCCCCTTTCTTCTCTCCCACCTCCAGTGTTGTCCCCTAATAATTCACCTTCTACTTTGTTGTCAGAAGTTCTAGCTAGTTTCAAAAGAAACACTTGGTGTTCGGCAAAGTGCCTTCTCCTTTCCTCTCCAAGCTCTACAGAACTGGGGACTTCTAGCCTCCCTATCCACCTCTTTATTTTTTTCTGTACTAGCAGGAGAGGAGAACTAACTGGATTCCTGAGAATCCCTGCAGCTCACCGGGCCACATTTCACATGTAAACGTGAGTCTTCACGGACCCCACGCTCTCTTTTCTGGTCCCACTTCCTCTTTCATTTCCTGTCTCAGGGTGGCCAGCACCTCTGTGCTTACTTCCCTCATGGGAGGGGGCAGTTGGGTAGAGTCATCACTAGGCATCTTGGCCTCAGACCAAAGCTGCATTCTCTCACAAGGTTACTGGAAACCCTGCAATTAGGGAGATATTTATCCCCCGGAGCCCTCATTTGACTTGTACTCTTTGTGTACATGTATGTGGCACTGGTCATGGGAAAACAAGGCTGTGGCCCCCCAAACCTCTAATGGTACAGAGGACATTTGTTGACCAAAAAATATTTGTACATGCTCTAGAAAGTTTATTGATGTATGTATCTGTACCTATAATTTTTATGTTAGATTATGTGACTTTAAATATATCTTTTCAAAAAAATTCATTAATTCTTCTAGGCAACCAGTATCTCATACCCATCTGACCATAGATTTACACTTTCCATTCCAGCATTTGACACAGAAACTCAAACAAAATACTGAACAAGTTTTAACAAATTTAGAGCAGCAGTTTCTTGAGGGGAAAATATCCATTTATTAAGAGATATTCTCTCAAAGAAAAGCAAACACCATGTCCAAGGCCTCCGCCTGAGGAGAACTTAGAGAGCGCCCATAGAGATTCTTCAGATTTAAATAACTCAATACAACGAGGGTGGATTTTCACAATGATCCAAACTCTCGTCCTTCAGATCAGGCCTTGGGGCGTTTTCAAAAGGAAACCTCTTCTCCAGGCATTTGAGGGCTCTTGTGTCCTCTTTCAGTGCTTCAGAAGGAAAAGTCTTCAAGAGCTGGCAAACAGTTCTTCATCACAGCAGATGCATCTCTCATTCCAAGAAACTTATCAACACAATTTTTTTGCTCTCAAGGAAATTTGAAACCAAATAAAATATTTTAAGTTCTTGACTTATGGAGACCTGGGGTTTTTTTTTTGTTGTTTTGTTTTGTTTCTCACAAAGCTGCCAAATGCTCCTCAGAGCATTAGAAAGAAAGTATTAGAAAGAAAAAAGTCTACCTAAAGACTCTCACTGTAAGAACTGTAAAGGATAAAAGGGAACTACTTAACTCTGGCTTGTGGTAGAAGGCACCCTGACAGTAGGCAGTGCTGACCCACACAGAGGGCTGGGTGCTGGGGCACTGGGCTGTGTGCCATGAACTGGGTGGTTGCTGGAGCCCCTGGATCCAGGCAAAAATTTTAGCAGCACATAGATCAAGAGTGAGAGCTGAACACTCTCACACAAGCTATATCACACCTTGATAATGACCCTCAGTTACGAAATTCCAGATGTGTAAATATTTCCTAATCAGAAAACTGAAATAGATAAATAAATATTTCCTAATCAGAAAACTGAAATTACGATACCTGGCAAGGCCAAAGTCTGACTTTGTCACACCCTGCTTAAAACTTCTCTGGCTCGCCACAGCCTTCTTGACACAAGGTCAAGTGCCTTAGAAAGTACACAAGGCTCTCTGTGGTCCAACCTCTTCCTGCCATTGCAGCTTCACTGCCGATTTCTACTTCAACTTCTCTGTTTTCTTTTTCTTTGCTGTGCTCTCATGCAGAATCATAAGGAGCACGTGAATACACTGTGTTGTTTTGCATCTTTGTGCCTTTATTGCAGAATGCCTTCCTCACCCTCTTTGGGCACCTCCTTACACATGTTTTAAGATTCAGTTTGGATGTCACATCCTCTAGGAATCCCTGCTCCCACCAGGCTGAGCTAAAAGCCCCAGTTCCCTGCTTCCCCGGCAGTGTTCATCCTGTCGCTGCATTCAACGTGAATTCAAAAGAATCCCTTTTTGTGTCTGTCCACCCACTGAAATGCAAGTACTTTGAAAGTATGCTTTTTTTTTTTTTTTTGTCTCCTTCAGATCACTATGGTGCGTGGTACACAAAAAGTTCTCCATCATTAGCTGAACTAAACCAAAGTGGGATCATGTTATGATATTCTGAAAGCTCTGATCACAGGAAGGCTGGAGAGCAGTCACTCCCATGCTGGTTGAATATGCCCAAACCCTTCCATATCCAGGTCATGCTCAGCCAGGACAGATGACCTCAGTCACCTTGAGGCTTTCCTCCTAGCCATACGCTAAAGCAGGGGTTGGAAAACTTTTGAAAGGGACTTACCAAAATACTGGTCCCTTTCTCAGTGACAGGTAAGCCTAGAGGGGTTTGGAGGGCAGGAGATGGGGATTGTGTTCACCTATAAGCCATGGGCGAGAGGCCAGAGATTTTGGAGGTAGAAACACTTGAGACCCTATACTGGCTGCCAACCTCAGCTGTTCACTCCGAGGATTTATATCCATAGAGGGTTTTGATGCTGTTGTGACTGAAACATGAAAGAAGTTACCAGTCTCTAGGCCACAAGCTGTTTGTGTGTGTTTTCATCAGCACCTAGACCAGCCATGACTATCCCCAAGCTCCTGAGAACCATGAGGATTATAAGCTATGTATCCAAGACAGAGATATCAGGATTGGACAACTCAGTGGGGCCTGGAAGACATCCTGTCCAGGTAGTGGGGGAGATGGAGCACTGAGCTACTAGAGAAATCTACTCAATCTCTGACCGCCTCTGGGGCTGCTCTCTTCCTCTCCACCATATCGGAGCCTCAGTTTCTTTTAGTCTAAAAGGCAACAAATCAATGTGATAGGTAGAAAATATCAATGTTATGAGCACCTCTTAACCTCTTTCTCTCTCAGTGTATACCATATCGGGAACAGCCAGCTCAGCATCTGCAAGCTGTGATATAAAACAAGGTAATGAGTGAAGGCAGAGCCCAGAGGATCCTGGTCTGGCTCAGTGGATTCACATGGAATGAGCAGAGTGTGGGAGAGAAAAGGGTGAAAGATAACGGTCAAGATGAGCTAGGAGATTTTGGAGAGGGGGAAGGAGATTTGGGGTGTAGGATCTTGAGGGAGATATGAAAAGAATATTTTAAAGATTTTATTATTTTATTTGTTATGAATGAAATCCCTTCTGGCATTTTTGAGGAACTTTAGTATGTGTTAAACTGGTTATAACAGAATTTTCAAATCTCCCTTCTTAGCAAGATCTCTGTCTTGTCATCTAGCACAAAGGGATTTTTTGGTGGCTTCTTTGAGGAGGTGTTTCCATGTTTAGCATGAAAACCAGGGGAAGAAAGGACAAGATGCCCTATTGTGTAAGTGAAGGATGGAGGACTGATGGTTTTGGAGATGAGCTCCAGAGAACAGCCCCTGGATCCCCAGCAATCTCCCCACATTGCAAAGCCTCTCCCTGACTCCTGTCCTCGGCCCTGGCTGTCTGGAATATTACTTCCTATTTCATACAATTTTAGATTGTTCCATGGCATGTTTATGTACATTGTTATCTGATTCATAACAAATCTGTGAGGAAAGCATAACAGGCATTTTCCCCTCTATTTTATAGATGGGAAAATGAGATCACAAAGAGGGGAATGACTTTTTGAGGCAATTTTTAAAAAGACAACAGACACTGGAACTAGCAACCAGGTATCTTGAAGCCTGGTTCATTAATCCCCATGACACTTAATTCTTTTTTTTTAAATTTCTCATTACTTTTTTTTCCACATCTTTATTGGAGTATAATTGCTTTACAATGGTGTGTTAGTTTCTGCTTTATAACAAAGTGAATCAGCTATACATACACATATATCCCCATATCCCCGCCCTTTTGTATCTCCCTCCCTCCCACCCTACCTATCCCACCCCTCTAGGTGGTCACAAAGCACAGAGCTGATCTCCCTGTGCTATGTGGCTGCTTCTCACTAGCTATATATTTTACATTTGGCATTGTATATATGTCCATGCCACTCTCTCACTTCATCCCAGTTTACCCTTCCCCCTCCCCATGGCCTCAAGTCCATTCTCTACATCTGCATCTTTATTCCTGTCCTGTCCCTAGGTACTTCAGAACCTTTTTTTTTTTTTTTAGATTCTATATACATGTGTTAGCATATGGTATTTGTTTTTCTCTTTCTGAATTACCTCACTCTGTATGACAGACTCTAGGTCCATCCACCTCACTACAAATAACTCAATTTCGTTTCTTTTTATGGCTGAGTAATATTCCATTGTATATATGTGCCACATCTTCTTTATCCATTCATCTGTCAATGGACACTTAGTTTGCTTCCATGACCTGGCTATTGTAAATAGAGCTCCAGTGAACATTGTGGCACATGACTCTTTTTGAATTATGGTTTTCTCAGGGTATATGCCCAGGAGTGGGATTGCTGGGTCATATGGTAGTTCTACTTTTAGCTTTTTAAGGAACCTCCATACTGTTCTCCATAGTGGCTGTGTCAATTTACATTCCCACCAAGAGTGCAAGAGGGTTCCCTTTTCTCCACACCCTCTCCAGCATTTATTGTTCGTAGATTTTTTGATGATGGCCATTCTGACTGGTGTGAGGTGATACCTCATTGTAGTTTTGATTTGCGTTTCTCTAATGATTAGTGACGTTGAGCATTCTTTCATGTGCTTGTTGGCAATATGTATGTCTTCTTTGGAGAAATGTCTATTTTGGTCTTCTGCCCATTTTTGGACTGGGTTGTTTGTTTTTTTGATATTGAGCTGCATGGGCCACTTATAAATTTTGGAGATTAATCCTTTGTCAGTTGCTTCATTTGCATATATTTTCTCCCATTCTGAAGGATGTCTTTTTGTCTTGTTTATGGTTTCATTTGCTGTGCAAAAGCTTTTAAGTTTCATTAGGTCCCATTTGTTTATTTTTGTTTTTATTTCCATTTCTCTAGGAGGTGGGTCAAAAAGGGTCTTGCTCTGATTTATGTCATAGAGTGTTCTGCCTATGTTTTCCTCTAAGAGTTTTATAGTGTCTGGCCTTACATTTAGGTCTTTAATCCATTTTGAGTTTATTTTTGCCCATGACACTTAATTCTTGCTTCGTAAACAAGTGTAGAGATTGTGGAAGCACATATTAAAGGGGAAGTGCAGTGAAAAAGCAACATAAATTAAAGGATCTGGGAACATTGAGTGTCCATTAACCCAGGGCTGGAGGCTGATGGCCAGCTCACATGGGATGCTGGGAAGTACTTACAGACCCACTGGCAGTGAACAATGCAGAATTAAATCCCAAGAGAGGTCTATAGACTGGGACAATGGGCCATGTCTAATAGAATAAATTTAAGAGGAATAAATGCAAAGCCTTAAATTTTGATCTAAATGATAATTGCACAGGATGAGATGGGGAGAAATTGCTTAGGATCCTTTTATCTTTTTACTCAATTTGTTTTAAAAAGCATTTGTTGGTCACTCATCATGTCTACATGATGTTCTTGACCAAATAACTTCAGTAAACAAGAACCAGACCAATAAAGCCCTATTCTGCTGGAGCTCTGATTCCAGCAAGACAGACAGCCAGTATGGAGATAAAGAAATGATTTCATAAAAGTATCAGTGTAATGAATAAAATAAAGCAGAGTTACAGACATGAATTATTAAGAGGTAGGACAATAGTAGAAAGGTGGTCAGAGAAGGCCTCTCTAAGGAGGAGACATTTTCAAGCTGTTACCTGGAGGATAAGAAGGAACCTAGATTGTGAGGATCACTGGGCAGCGTTCTAGGCAAAGGGAAAGCAAGTGCAAGGGGATGTAGGTAGGAAGGATTTCAGGATGTTTGAAGGACAGAAAGGAAGCCACTGTGGCTCAGATTAGTGAACTAGGAAGGAAGCAGGAGATGATGCTGGAGTGCCTGCAAGGGCCAGGTTATGTAGGCTTTGAAAGCCACAGTAAGCATGGCACACTGCTAATCATCCTTCCAAAATCTATTCTCCTTTTCCTCCTGGGTAAAAGACTTTAATCTGGACACCTAGCCAGACAGAGTTTCCCAGCCTTCTTTTTGTGAGGTGCAGCCATGCCACCAATGTTATTGCCAAAGGAATATGAGCAGAGGAGATGTGTGCAACACCCACCCCGCTTGATTGAAAGGAAAATGCTTATCTTTAACTTCCTCTCTTTTTCCTTCCCTTGCGTGACCAGCCATGTAAATAAGGACAATACGCTTGCTTAAGGGAGGGTGGAGAAAGAAGATGGAAGGAATCTGGGTCTCTGAAGGACCTCATGGAGCAGAATTGTCTTTCACTCTTATGTGAAAGAGAAATAAACTTCTGTCTTATTTAAGTCACTGTATTTGAGATTTTTTAAATAGTGATGTAGTCTTTACTGTAACTAAATCAATGAGATATTTGGATTTTTTTTCAAAGTGAGAAACCATTAGAAAGTTTCAAACAATGAATAACATGAACTATGTTTCCAAAAGATCATTCTGACTTCTGCATGGATAAGAGGTTATAGGAAGGTCAAGGTGGGAGGAGGGGAAACAGTTAGAAAGCTATTGTAGATTTTATATGAGAGATAACAGACTAAGATGGTGGCATTGGAGATGGAGGTATAGGATGGGTTATGAATATATTCTGGAGGTTAGCTTGCTGCTTTATTAAATTTTGGAGGTGGTGCAGGAAAAGAAAAAAACAAATATGATTCCTAAGTCTCTGACTTGAATAACTGATGAGAGAGTGATAGGATTTCCTATGGTGGAGAAGATTAAAGTACAGGGTAGGATGGGATGCTTTGGTAGCAAAAAAAACAAAAACCAAGAAAACAAAAACAAAAAAAAAACCTTGACACAAACTGGCAAAAATAATAAGCAAATTTATTAGCTTACAAAATGTAAAACAAGCTATAATGTTTGGGTGTTTCAATGGCTTAAGTATGTTATCAATGGCCTCTTTCTAACTTTCATCTTTGCCATCCAAGTTTAAGCTTCATCCTAAAGCTAATTCTCTTTGGGGTCAGCAACTGGGACAATGTGTTTCTTTGCTCATAACCAACAGGAATGGAGAGAGGAACCATTCCTCTAAGCGTATAGTACAGGTCCTTCCTGCTAGCCTGAATTTGCTGACTTAGGTCTGCCATGTTCTGATTGGTTTAAATGAATAAGGACCAGAGTTGGAGCCACTGGCATCTGAGTCATGACTGATACATGGAGAGTAGTGAGTGACACCTGGGAAAACTCAAGTTCTTTTGGGAAAGACAGGAGGAAGGATTGATTAAGAGTTTATGTGTGTGAGCTTTAGCTCTTTGTTTCTTTCTCCCCATCTGTGAAGTGGGAGAAAAATATAACTGCAGCCTTAGCAGACAGAGGAGGAGAGATTTTTGTGAAGAAAACTAGAACAAAATTCTCATTTGCACCAAGAGGGAAGGCTTGTTCTAATATCAAAGGACCCATAGGGTAAAACTGCTGCATGGATAATATAATGTGAATATCAGTGACTTCGTTTTTAAGTTTTTTAAATAGAAGTATAGTTGATTTACAATATTGTGTTAGTTTCAGGTGTACATCAAAGTGAGTCAGTTTTATTTATATATATTTACATATATTTTTATATATTTCAGATTATTTTCCATTATAGGTTATTATAAGACATTGAATATAGCTCCCTGTGCTATACAGTAGACCCTTGTTGTTTATCCATTGTATTTTATATATAGTAGTGTATGCCTGTTAATCCCAAACTCCTAATTTATCCCTCTACCACCCTTCCCATTTGGTGATCATAAGATTGTTTTCTATGACAGTGCCTTTATTTGGATGATACAATAAACTGAGACTGATGAGTCCAAGCACCCCTAGGGGAGAGCCAGAGCAGAAGACAGCAAAAGAAGACTCTTGCTGGGGGCTTCCCTGGTGGCGCAGTGGTTGAGAGTCCACCTGCCGATGCAGGAGACACGGGTTCGTGCCCCGGTCCGGGAAGATCCCACATGCCACAGAGCAGCTGGGCCCGTGAGCCATGGCCGCTGGGCCTGCACGTCCAGAGCCTGTGCTCCGCAAAAGGAAAGGCCACAACAGTGAGAGGCCCGAGTACCGCAAAAAAAAAAAAAAAGAAGAAGACTCTTGCTGGTCCTCATTTTCTGTGTCTTTGAAACCCAGTGTTTTGGTCTAGAAAATGATCATAAAGGATTCTAAAACTGTCTCTCTTTTGTGAGTCAAGCCTCTGGTATTTTCAGAAACCAGGCCTTGAATACGAAAAACAAACTGTGACTGTGCCGTAAGGGGCAAAAGCAGCCTTAGTCCAGGATGAGGGAGGTCAGGGAAGAGAACCAGCAAGAATAATGTGGTATCAAAAGCCACACCTGCTGTCCAGGGAGACTGATTCTGGGTGGGCAGCTTTCTTGCTTGTGAGTCTATGAGTAAGAAACTTGTTCAAAAGGTGCTCCCCATTAACCATGGAGAGGAACTGTCTGAAGAAGTTCTTGGTTAAATTTTATGATAATCCCGGAGCACCCAGTGACTATAAGATTGATGTGGGTCGGGGAAGGGGGCAGGAGTTATCCCAATCATAGGTGTGGCCACCAAGAATCTAAGTAACCAGGGGACATGAAGCACCTGGGCACTACCCAAATAGTTTGCATCAGACACATAGATAGAGTCTGAACCCCCATTAGCCCCAGATTGTACCCCCCAAGCCATCCACTCCGATTGCTAAGGATGGAAGGTGGCCAAATAGATCAGACAAAGCTATGAAGCTATCAGTGCTTCATGTCTGATTTTGAATCTTCTTTGGGTGTGCTCCACCTATCTTCTTCTGTTTCTTTAGGAAGAGTTTGGTGTATTGCATTCTAAAAATCAGAGTTAAGAGTTACTACAAAGGCAGAATAAAGAAGGCAGGAAAACAGAAAAGAAGCAATCTCTACATTACCCTTAGAGATAAACTGGGCGTTTTAACATAGGAGTAACGGTAATTTACACTAGCCACACCACCCCAAAAACAAAAGGCCTGCCCTTTAACCTAGTTTTCCTACCTGTGTTGATGGGCTCACCAATCCCAGTTAGTTAACCTGAGTCCTAGAAGATCATCACAGACTTCTCTCAGCCTTCTATTCCAGCACAGGGGTGAAATGTCCAGTTGCCAGAGTCAGACTTCTTGGGTTCAAATCCCATGTTTGCTATTTTCCAGCTCTGTGGATTTAGGCAAGTCATGGAGTCTTTCTGAGGCTTGGTTTCCCCATTTTTGAATGAGCATAAGAACACCGTCTGCTTCATAGAATAGCACAGGCTGTGACACATAGCAAGAACAAAATAAATGTTAGAGTATGTTATGATGAGCCAATCAGTTACGGAGTCCTGTCGATCATACCTTTTAAATATCTCTTGTATTTATCCTCCACGGCCATCTTAAAGTGTGTGCAATGCAATGAGTTGAAAGGTTTATTTGTGGTGGGTGGGCTGCTTGTCATGAAAGGAGAAATTAGAGAGGGAAATACACTCTCAGTGGGAAGTGCAGGAAGGGGCAGACATGGACAGCCCTGGCTTTTTGGAGGGGGTGATGGGAGAGACAGCAGTGGGGTGGAGGGTATGAAAGGACAGCAATCAAGAGAAGAGAAGCTGAGAGGCTAGCACGAGTGTGGAGCTTGGGTGAAAAAGATGTCTAAAGAGAATTTTTAAAGATTTTTTTTCTGTGATGCTCCACACAAACATCTGTATTGTAAGTTCAAAAAAACTTAATAAAGATTTACATTATTATTCAAATCATTTGGAGTCAGATCTGGATTTTTTTTTTTAACTTTACACAGTCCAAAGATGGTCTTGGGAGTTCCGTGGTGGCCTAGTGGTTAGGATTCAGCACTTTCACTGCAGAGGCATGGGTTCAATCCCTGGTCAGGGAACCATCCCACGTGCCACACAGTACGGCCAAAATACAAAAAGAAAGAAGGCAGGTCGGGGGGAGAAAGAAAGAAAGAAAGAAGGAAAGAAAGCAAGCAAGGAAGGAAGGAAGGGTGGGAGGGAGGGAGGGAGGAAGGAAGATACTTAAAAACAAACAAACAAACAAACAAAAAAAGATGGTCCTTAACTGACCCAGTTTTACTTGGACCATGCACAGTGCCCAGATGGAACACACTGAGGGTGTTCTGAGCAGCACAGGACCAACATCTTCCCTGTGGAGACCAGACTTCTGCCTGTACAGCCCATGACCACAGGGACTTCAGTGGCACTCCCGGCACACTACTGACACCTTGTCAACCAAAATCCTTCAAGATTTCCCACATACACTATTAGCTTTGTTCTCCATAATTCACTTTTCACATGGAGGCTTCCAAAAATCTATTCCAGTCATACAGGCCTCCTTTCAGTTTCTTGAACCACCTTATTCGTAGCTTTTCTTCATTTTTAATATCTCAGTTTAAACATCCTTTCTTTGGAGAAGCCTTCCCAGTCATCCTGTCTGGTGCCTCTGTCCGTCACCTTATCTCCTTCATGGAATGTAGCATTATCTAATTAGCTTGAGTATTTATTGGTTACTTCTTTATTGTGTCTCTTCTCCAATAGGAGAGAATGTAAGCTTACCTGGAATGTAAGCTCCATGAGGACAGGAATCTTATATTTTGTTCATTTATCACTGTAGTCCGACACCTTGCTGGGAATTGCATCCCAGATAAATATTTGTTTAAAGAATTAATGTAAAAACAGTGAACCATGAGGATGATGTTATTTAAAACACACACACACACACACACACACACACACACAGAGGAGGGTGTTCCCTTTAATTGTCTTATTCTGCCTAGGGATAGAGGACTCAAGTAAAAGACTTAGAGTCAGGGCCTCCCTGGTGGCGCAGTGGTTGAGAGTCCGCCTGCCGATGCAGGGGATACGGGTTTGTGCCCCGGTCTGGGAGGATCCCATATGCCGCGGAGCGGCTGGGCCCGTGAGCCATGGCCGCTGGGCCTGCGCATCCGGAGCCTGTGCTCTGCAACGGGAGAGGCCACAACAGTGAGAGGCCCGCATACCGCAAAAAGAAAAAAAAAAAAAAAAAAAAAAAAGACTTAGAGTCAGAAAATATTAACACTATTGTTAACAGAGATCTCATTTCATAGATGAGAAACCTGAGGCTTATCTTATTTTATAGATAGCTGTCCAGAGCCACACAGCTCGCTAGGGTCTGCAGGGGATTGATTTGTGGATCCCTCAAAATAGTCACAGAACCTGTGAATGTAACCTTATTTAGAAAAAGAATCTCTGCAGATGTAATGAAGTTAAGTATCTCAAGATGAGATTATCCTGGATTATCCTGGTGGGCCCTAAATCCAATGACAAATGTCCTTATAAGAGACAGAAGGGAAGACACAGAAAGATTGAGGTGACAGCCATCTGGAGAAGGAGGCAGAGATTGGAAGTGTGCAGCCAAAACCCAAGGGCCACCTAGAGCAACCAGAAACTGAAGCGTCAAGGAAACGTTCTTCCCTAGAGCCCTCAGAGAGAACACGACCCTGCAGACAGATTGATTTCCAATTTCTGGTCTCCGGAACGGCGAGAGAACAAATTTCTGTTGTTTTAAGCCTTCAAATTTGTGGTAGTGTATAAATGAAGCCACAGGAAACTAATACAAGGGCACAGCAAGGAACTACTAGCCATACTTCTTAACCGGTGCACTTTCCATGAGCTCCTGCTTCCCCAGGGTGACTATGAATAATTACAATATGATCAAGTTCCAAGTGAAAACCCAAACCTTTAGCCCCCAAGTCTAAAGGCACGTTTTAACTCAGGACAAGGTACAGATCTCAAACCCAGGCAAACCCCCAAAAGCTGAAACCCAATGAGGGAATGTCTGAATTCTGAATCCAGGGAAAGTTGTTTTCTTAAGCCACCAAGAGAGGGAAACTTTGGGCTCTAAAAGTGTCCCGCCATCCAGTTAGCCATGGGCAGGCCTTGTTGCTCATGGGACCACATTTCTTCCCAACCTCCATTCCAAGAAATTGTAGCATCGAGAAACTGGGCTCAGTTTGCTCAGGTCCACCCCCAATACACAGTCCATCTCTGCACAACTGTGCTGAGCAAAGGTCCCTCTTTCAAGATTCTTCTCCATATCCTAAGGTAGGAGAATGTGCTCGAGCCAAAAGTGGACAATTTTCTCTGCCAGCTCATTAAAAATGCTGGCCAGCACACCAAGGGTCTTTAACAAGCAGTCAGTGTTTACAAAGGGATTGAAATCTAATTTCTCTTGTATAATAATAGCATTTCACAAAACTCCATGTGAAACTCTCTGAGCAGTGTTTTTCAAACTTTTTTGTGCATTTGAATGACCTGGGTATCTTGTTTAAAATGCAGATTCTAATTCAGTAGATCTTGCTCGGACCTGGATTTCTGCGTTTCTAATAGGCTCCCAGGTCATGTTGTTGCTACCAGGTTCTGAATAGTACAGAGTATCAAGGAATAGAGCCAATCCTTGCATAGTCTTTTGACAAGTGGCTATCTTTGGAACCTCTATGGATTTGTTTTCATTCTGCTTTCGTAGAGCTTGTCTCAAAATAAAATAATTCTTCCTCTTTCCCTAGACCACATGCCCATATTCACAGAAGTGTCAGAGCAAGGGAAAAGGAGGTTGTATATGATATGTAAAGTACATATACATAAATATGAATATATACATATAAAATAATATAGATGTATATGAAACATATATATGAATGAAAGGATATGAAAAGTGCTTTAAAAATCTAGATGTTTGGCATTAATTTAAAAACCCAAAAAGAAGAAATATTTTGTTTTTTAAATCTGGTTTCTTTAATGGACAAAGTCTTGAGGACACAGTAAAAAGACTTACGACTCTTATTGAATGTATTAACCTCTGTCAGCTCTAAGATGAATTTATATTAGGTTACCTCCTCAATTATAATTTACACAGTCACATTATCAAAAGAATTTGGTTAACATGTAAGTGTTCAAAGTCCTTCAGACTGTAAACAAGTATGTCTTTTCATCTTTATATCTTTAACACTAAGCACATACTAGGTGCTCAGATATTTGTTGGGAAGAAAAATGAACGTCTTTGGCATTTAAAAACATGAACTCTCACCATGTTATATTATGCATGAGTGATAAGACAAACTCCACCTGCAAAGGTTCACAGTTGTGCTCTCTGCATCCAGAAGAAAAGGTAGAAAGGGCAAGAGTCATGTAGGCAGATTATCAGATAAAAATCAGTGAGAGAAGAGGATGAACTGTACACAGGGCAGGGGAAGGTGTGCTTAGAGCTACCTGTTTATCCGGCTTCTCCAGATCATTGGCTCAACACTAGGGCAGGAAGGCAGTTCTGGGGGCCAGTACAGGCCAGAGTGGGAAGAGCATGAAGAGGAAGGAATAACTTGGGTGGGGTAGAAAAGACAAAGACACAGGAAGATCTGTAGAGTGGGAGGGAAGTGGATGGAGGAATAAGGAACCTTAGAGGACAACAAAGCAGAAAAATTCCTATTTCAACCTCCTGTCAATGGAGCACCCCCAAATCTTTACCTCCAGCCCAGACTCGCTCCTGGATTCTAACTGCATTGCTTTATAGACATCTCAACCCTGAAGACAATAGACACCTCAAAGGTGACAGGTGTAACACCAAATCCACTTTCCCCTGCTCTGACTCAGACCTGCATCTCCTGTTGAGTTCTTTATATTTTTAATCTGTGGAGTCATCCTTGACTTGTTCTCTTTCACCCTGCCATACAATCCTGACATTAGCTAGACAGGTTACATTTCACAGGCTAAGGGCACATTCTTCCACAAGACTGTCCTCACTTCAGGTGCCAGCCACAAGCTCAGGAGTAACCACTTCACCTGCACTCCTAACCAACTAGCTATAAATTGGAGGGTCTCCCATGACCGCTTCAGGTTTGATCATTTACTAGAACAACTCACAGAATTCAGGAAAGTGTTGTACTTCCAATTATAGTTCATGATAAAAGGATAAAAATCAGGACCAGCTCAAAGAAGAAACCACAGGACAAGGTCCCAAATGTGAAGTTTCTGTGTCCTCAGGATGCATCGCCCTCCCAGCACATCAGTGTGCATCACCAACCGTGAAGCTCACTCAAGCCTCAGTGTCCAGAGTTTTTATTAGGGTTTCATTATAGAGGCATGATTGCTGGAATCATTCGCCATGTGACGAAATCACTCTAATCTCTCTTCCCCTCCCCAAAGTTCTCTTCCCCTCCTCAAAGCCCCAACCTCCTAATCTCATGGCTGGTCTGTCATGTGACCATGGTTGGCATGGCCAGTCCCTATCCTGAAACTCAGTGGCCCACCATGAGTCACCGTATTAGCATAAACTCAGTTGTGGTCCAAGGGGCCCATCATGAATAACAAAGACACTTGGGAAAGTCCAAAGACTTCAAGGTTACCTCTTGGAGACCAAGGGCAAAAGTCAAATTCTTCATTGTACAACACACCCCCACAGCCAATCCATTACTAAGCCATGCCAATTTCCTCCCCTACATATCTTTTCAATTCAGCTCCCCCTTTCCATCTCTACTGCCTCTTTGAGGTCCTTATTGGCTTTCATGTGGACTATAGCAAGAGCCTTCTAACTGGTCACCTTACTTCAAGGTGCGCTCTCCCACCAAGCCATCCTTTGCTCTACTATCAGAACTGTAATTATAAAACCTCAACCCAATCACATTCTTTTCCTGCACAAAAAGTCTCAGTGGCTCCCAACTGCTTACAGCAGCACAGCCCAACAGAAATATAATGTGAGCTTAACACATAAAAGGTTCTGGTAGTCTCATTTTTAAAATGTGAAAAGAAACAGGTGAAGTTAATTTTAGTAATATATTTTATTTAACCAACACATCTAAAATATTATCATTTCAACATGTATTCTATCCATCTATCTACCTATCTATTTTAGACTACTTCCATTTTTAAATTTACATAAATAAAGTGACTGAAACAAAAAATTCTGCCCTTCAGTTGCACAGGCCATATTTCACATACTCAAGAGCCATATATGGTTCGTGGCTATCCTACTGGTCAGCTTCCTGCCCATGATGTAAAAGCCCTTCACGTGCTGCCTCCTGACTGCCTTTCATCCTGTCTCCTCCTACCCACCCCTCCTGCCCCCAGCTGAGGTACCTTTTCCTCTGGCCACACCAAATCACCACCCCAAAACAGACCAAGCTCTTTCCCACTTCACAACTTTGCACACGCTGACCTGTGTCTGATTTGTCTGCCTTAAAACCTCTGTCTCTCCCCTGTGCCAGGAATTGTCACATATATTGTTGAGTATTAAACCCCAATTTTGTCTCCTCTGTGAAGACTTCTCAGACCCTCCAGGCTGAGTCAGTCATGCTCACCTCTGAGCTTCTGTGGTGCTTTAATGCCTCTATTCAAGCAAACCATATTTTCTGCATCAAAGATTGTAACACATGATTTGATACATCAACTGACAACTAAGCAGACTCTTTGAAAATCAAGGATAAATGTTTTTTGGGATTATATACTTATTATGTTATATTGAAATTTTGTTCATACATGCTTGGGTGGTTAGCTCTTCAAGGACACAGACTGCTCCTCCTCACCTTTTTATTTTTGTTGTTGTTGTTGTTGTTGTTGTTGTTGTTTTGCGGTATGCGGGCCTCTCACTGTTGTGGCCTCTCCTGCTGCGGAGCAAAGGCTCCGGATGCGCAGGCTCACCGGCCATGGCTCACGGGCCCAGCCGTTCCGCAGCACGTGGGGTCTTCCCGGACCGGGGCACGAACCCGTGTCCCTGCATCAGCAGGCGGACTCTCAACCACTGCGCCACCAGGGAAGCCCTCCTCCTTCTCACCTTTGTATGCCCAGTTCTAGTTCAGTGCCTGCCAACTGTTGGCTCCTTCCCCACTGGTTAGATTAAACAGGACAGATCTCTCTCCCTGGATACAGCAAATACTCCTGGGGGCAGTAGTATGTAGACCAGTTAGTTATACAACCTGTTGTTCTTCCCCTTAACCTTCACTGAATTTTGCTTAATCAAAGCACTCTTAGAACGTTTGTTCCTATTCAAGTTATACGTCATTGATGACAATGAAAATTGTTACCAATTGTACAAAGGTTTGCAATTTTGACAGAGTTCAAAGACTCAGACTAAAAAGATGAAACAAGCTTGGAAGGAGAGGCATCTTCCAACTAGAGGCTGATCAGGGAAGTTTTCTGGAGTTTCTGAGAGTGCACCTCATATAGGTACTGCTTGATTCAAGATTAACTGTTATATATACTACCAAATGTAAAATAGACAGCTAGTGGGAAGCAGCCACATAGCACAGGGAGATCAGCTCGGTGCTTTGTGACCACCTAGAGGGGTGGGATAGAGAGGGTGAGAGGGAGATGCAAGAGGGAGGGGATGTGGGGATATATGTATATGTATAGCTGATTCACTTTTTATAAAGCAGAAACTAACACACCATTGTAAAGCAATTATACTCCAAAAAAGATGTTTAAAAAATTGAAAAATAATTTTTAAAAGATTAAGTCATTTAAAATATATACCATAGGATAGCTGATTTTGAAATTTGGTAGTTTCTTACAAAACTAAACAGTCTGACCATCATTCCAGTAATCACACTCCTTGGTATTTATCCAGAGGAGTTTACAACTTATGCGCACACAAAAATCTGCACACGGATCCTTGTTGCAATTTTATTCTTAATTGCCAAAACCTTGAGACAACCAGGCTGCCGTTCAGTAGGTGAATGGATAAATAAACTGTGACATATGCATACAATGGAATATTATTCAGCACTAACAAGAAATGAGCTATCAAGCCGTGAAAAGACATGTAGGGATATTAAATGCATATTGCTAAGTGAAAGAAGCCAATCTGAAAAGGCTACATACTGCATGATCCCAAACACATAACATTCTGGAAAAGGCAAAACTGTAGAGACAGTAAAGAGATCAGTGGTTGGCAGGGGCTGGGGCTTAGGGAGGAGTGAGGGAGGAGTGAATGGGCAGAGCATGGAGGATGTTTAAGGCAGTGAAATTATTCTGTTTGATACTATAATGATGGAAGCATGTCCTTATGCATTGGTCAAACCCCATAGAATGTACACCAAGAGTGAACCCTAATGTAAACGTGATAGGAATGAGTCAATGTAGGTTCTTGGATTGTAACTAATGTACCAATCTAAGGCTGGATGTTGATAGTGGGATATGTTGTGTATGTATGGGGGCAAGGGATATGTGGGAACCCTTTGTACTTTCTGCCCAGTTTTGCTGTGAACCTAAAACTGCTCTAAAAATAAAGTCTGTTAAACAAACAAACAACAAACACTCTAGAATGCAGAAAATTCTGTCCATGAGCTTCTATGGTGCTTGAGGAAAAAGCAGCCTTCTACACTCTTCAAGGCTCAGAAGCTTTCCTGAATCTCATGCTGGGTGAGGTACGTACTCACTCCATGGACCACCCCCAACCCATGCCTTTACTTGCTCATCTCCTCGCTAGACTGCAAGACCCTTGAGGGCAGGAACTGTGTTTGATTCAGTGTTGCATCCCCATTGCCTGGTATCTATTAGATGCTTAATGCATGTGTGCAATGAATCAGAGACCGTGGGCAGCTACAGAGCTGCCCTAAAACATGCTTGACTGAAGCCATAGGTCTGGATGCCTCACAACACAGCCCTCTGGGAAAGCACCCTCTGAATCAGCAACACTCTCTCCTGAGAAAATGGGGCAACTGTTTCTGGCGGTACTGTGTTGAGTTCTGCTTGAGAGGCCATCTGAACAAAAAGCTGCTATTTCTGAAAATATCTCAAAAACAGAGAAAGTTAAAGAACCAGGTTGGCCTTCTTAACTGAAAGAAAACTCTCTAGATGAGGAAAATATTACACCAGAAAATGGGAAACTGACTAGGATCTGGCTGACCTGGTTTCAGGCCCAACTCTTTCACTTACTGACTGTGTGAAGGTGGACACATCTGTGAGCCTGGTTCTTTGAGAATAGAACAGGCAAACCCTTGGGTTGGATGAGCCCAAATCTCTCTTTTACCTTTGTGATTTAGTACAGCCCAATAGCAAAGGAAGTACTTTTAGCCTTCATGGTCTATGTCCTCTCTGAAGCAATTTACCAGCTATCCTTGCTATATTTCCATTTGTCAACTTGTTTATAATAATCGTCATTTCATGTATGGTGCTCATATTCTCAGTTTGCCCTCACCCACACCCCACCCTAGATTAAAGGACTCTTTATGCCCTTTTCTGCAGACTGTGTCTTCTGTGGCTCCCTTGCCATTTGAGTTTGGCCAGTGCTTTGCACTGGCCAAGATCAGAGAGCAGGAAAAGGAGGAGACCAGGGTTATTTCTTCCCCATTCCTTCTCTGATATATTAGTTTCCTAAGGTTCTCAAAACAAATGACCACAAACTGTGTGGCTTAAAACATTAGAAATTTCTTCTCTCTCACAGCTCTGGAGGACAGATGTCTGAAATTAAGGTGTCAACAGGGTTAGTTCTTTCTGAGGCTCTTGGGGAGAATGTGTTTCATGCTTTTCTCCTGGCTTCTGGTGGCTGCTGGTGATCCTTGGCATTCCTTGACCTGTAGAAGCACCACTCCAATCTCTGCCTCCATTTTCTTTTCTTTTCTTTTTTTAAATATTATATTGGAACATAGCTCATTAACAGTGTTGTGTTAGTTTCAGGTGTACAGCTAAGTGATTAAGTTATACATATACATGTATCTATTCTTTTTCAGATTCTTTTCCCATTTAGGTTATTACAGAATAGTGAGCAGAGTTCCCTGTGCTATACAGTAGGTCCTTGTTGGTTACCTATTTTAAATAGAGTAGGGTGTACACGTCAATCCTAAACTCCCAAACTATATCTCCCTCCCACCCTTCCCCCCGGTAACCATCATTTTGTTCTCTAAGTCTGTGAGTCTGTTTCTATTTTGTAAATAAGTCCACTTGTATAATTTTTTTAGGTTATGCATATGAGTGATATCACATGTTATTTATCTTTCTCTGTCTGACTGACTTCACTTAGTAGGATAATCTCCAGGTCCATCCATGTCGCTGAAAATGTCTCTGCCTCCATTTTCACGTGGCTCTTTCCTCTGTGTATTTCTGTGTTTCAAATCTCCCTCTCTTATCTCTTATTAGGACACCAGTCACTGGTGTCCATCCTAAATCCAGAATGATCTCATTGTGAGATCCTTGAAAACATTTGAGATCCTTGAAAGACCTTATTTCCAAATAAGGTCACGTTTTTAGGTACAAAGGATTAGGACTTGGAAATATCTTTTGGGGGCTACAGTTTAACCCTCTACACCTGCCCTGATGTCATGCCCCAGGTAAAAGCAGAGACTTATGGAGGAGAGATGTTCTGATTCTCCTTGGTCACACTATTTCTTCTCCTTGTCCCTTTCACTCTAGGAGTGGTAATGACTTCTCATTATTGGCTGGACTCAGAGACCTTATTATAAGGGATATAGTTAGTGGATATCCTTCTAGTCCAAAAAAAAAAAAATGTGGGAATAAAAATTGTATTCCTGGAAAATAACTGGCAAGAAGTAGAAGTGAGCTTGGACAGAATTCATAAGGATGCAAGCTAGGCAGGAAGGTAAAGGGTGAATTTTATGTTTTTCTCTAAAGAAGAATCATCTTATATTTGGTTCATTTTTTTCCAAGTCTTTTTTCAGAGTTCATCGTTATAGTGCATTGTGAAAATAAGAAGTTATAAAATGTTTAAGTTAAGGACTTGCCTGAAATTAATGTCATCTCCAAAAGGACATTTAGGTCAAGTATATTGGGATGTTTTTAAAAAGTATTGCTTTGGTGCCTTCCCCTTGACCTACTAAATTAGAACCCCCATAAACAAGTTCTAGGTATTTTTACATTCAACTTTCAAACCAGAAGAGATTAATTTGTGAACATTTGGGGTACAGCAGTCTCAGTTTTGGTTCCCCAAGCAAGGATTTGAGAACACGTGCTTTGTTGGAGAGGTGGTCCTAGGAAAACACTGGCAGGGGAGTGGGAAGTGAGTCAGGGAGAGGAAGGAAGCCAAAAAGAGTTCATTCTCAGGACAGTCACCATTTCCTGCCACTGGCACTCAGTCCTGATGGGAGATTCTGGACGATTGTGTAGGAATGCCCGCATCATCCCGATTGAGACATGAGGAATCTAGAGTATTTACCCCTCAATTCCCTTCCCATCTTTGGTTGAGCTGCTTCCAGGGCATTAACTTCCCAGCGCTTCCAGCTTGTCCTCCTTGCTGGGCTGAAGACAAGTCCTCAGCGTTATGGATACTTGCAGTAAGCAGCTTTGTCTTGTAGAGGTAAATATTAGGGGTGTTATACGTGGGGCACTGAATAGCATCTGTTAAAGAAATTAATATCCTTGAAGAAAAAGACAAAATAAAAAATACAGACATCCTTTCTATTTATTTGTCAGACTAAGCCAGATTGTACATATATCTAAAAGTCTTCCTTCTTCCTCTATCCTTGCCATGGCTGAATGATGGGCAGAGTGTAATTCTCCCACCCTATTGACAGGGTTGGCCATGTGACTTGCCTTTGTCCAATGGAAAGTTAAAAGATGTGATGGGAGCACAGGTTTTAAATCACTTGCATGGTTTGGCTTGACCTCCTGTGTTCCTGTCATCTACATTTTTACCTAGAATTCCACTTTGGGGAACTCGTCCTACAGAAATACACACGTACACAAATAATTATGCAAAATGATGGCCATCAGGGCTTCCCTGGTGGCGCAGTGTTTGAGAGTCCGCCTGCCAATGCAGGGGACGCGGGTTCGTGCCCCGGTCCGGGAAGATCCCACATGCCGTGGAGTGGCTTGGCCCATGAGCCATGGCCGCTGAGCCTGCGCGTCCGGTGCCTGTGCTCCGCAACAGGAGAGGCCGCAGCAGTGAGAGGCCTGCGTACCGCAAAAAAAAAAAAAAAAAAAAAAGATGGTCATCGTAGAATTGATTGTAAAGGCAAAAAATTGGGAGGAACCTAATAGAAGAATGGGTAAATAAGTTATAGTATATTCTTACTGTGAAATTTTATGCAGTATGTCTGGAGAGATGTGAATGGTATATAAAATAAGAAAAGCAAATTGTAGAACTCTATATAATACCATTTTTGTAATAACAAAAATTATAGTTGAGCATATGCAAAGGTGCATATTTGCATCTTTATTATATACATATAGAAAAAACCCTAAAAGTATCTCTGGGCACTGCAGTTGGGAGAAGTAGAGAAAAGGAAACTGTGGCTGACAGTTTTTTAAATGTCATATATTCAACATGCATAAGATGAAAAATTTAATGAGTAAAAGGTACAAAATGAAGGTGAGAGCTTCTTTCCTTCCCTTAACACCAGCTCCCATCCCACGGATAATAGTTTCCTGTAACTCATTCCAGAAAAATGTTTTAATGCATGTAGTCACATGATATAAGCATCTATTTATTGGTTCTAATAAAAATGTTACACATTGTACTGCTCCTTGTTCTTTTGCTTTTGATGACACAGAACTACCTTATTCTTTTCACAGAGGCATCCTTATTCCATCGTATGGATTTACAGTAATTTAGTTAACATGTCCCCTTCTTTTGAATGCTGGATGTTTCTAGCCTTTTGCTATTGAAAAACAATGTAGCAATAAACATTCTTGTACATACATTTTGCTAAACATTTGCAACTATATGTATTGGGTAAGTTTCTGGCAGAGGGATTACTAGTGAAAGGAGATGGACATTTTAAATTCTGACAGATATTGTCAGAAAGAATGTACCAATGTACATTTCCACCAATGATTTATGAGACTGCTCATTTTCCCTCCAGGCTTGCAGTACTAGTTGTCATCAAATATCTCTATTTTCCAATCAGATAAGTAAAAAAAAAAAACCTTATCTTTTTGTCATTGTAGTTTTGATTATTTGCATTTATTTCATTATGAGTGAGGTTTTACATCTTATCATTTGTTTTCTCGATGGTTGTGTGCCTTTTTCTATTAACACTAGTTTCTTCTGAACATTTTTCTCCTGGGTTAGTCATTTTTTTTCATACTGACATATATAAACTCTTTGACAATTGAGGGAGTTTAACTTTTTACCATTTGCTTTGTAAATACATTTTCCCAGTTTGCCATTAGCCTTTTGCTTTGGTTTATGGCATTTTCCTCCATGCAGCTTTTTAAATTATTTATATGGTCAAATACATTAATTCTGTTTCTTAATGGCTTTTGGATTTTGTTCTTACTTAAAATGGCCTTCCTTATAACAAATTATAAATTCTTCTAGAACTTTAGTTTTTTATGTTTAAATCATTGATGCAGCTAGAACTTATTTTTGTGAAGAGAGGACTATTTAACTTTGTAGACATCTACACCATTTGAGTTTTCTAAACTGAGCATGTATTTGATTCAGTAATTTAAAAATTGCAGTAAAGGAAAAAATGAAAGAAGGTAAAGCATAATAACCCAGAGGATAAGGCCTGGAGACAGAAAGCCCAGGTAAGAACTATTTTAATAGTCTTGGTCAGACATGTTCATTCAATACACTGACCACCTATTATTTGTCAGGCCTGGTGCTAGGTCCTGAAGACATAATAAGGGCCTAGGTTGAAAGTTTGACAATGGTAATGGGAAGGAGGGAAAGGATTGGTGGAAGTATTTTAGCTCATAGAACTATCACCATGGCAACAGGAGCCTGAATCATCACTATGGAGACACGGTGCTTGAAATTATGACTAGAAGGATACTGTGACTCTGTTGGTGAGGATTTTGAAAAAGGTAGAACAGGTATTTACAGATGTTTCAAAATGACACTGTTTCTTGCTCAGTTGAGGTTATTGCCTCGCTTTCCCCAGTGTTCTGTTTCAGGGAGGCTAGAGATAAAATATTTCAAAGACAACATAGACTAAGACAAAACACAAGTTTATTTGATCACTGCTACTCATGAATGCACCAGCCAGAGAAGAGCCTTTTATTCAAAGAAGTTGCTATCCAATATGACATGCATTACATACAAAGTGACCTGGCATGCTGGACCTCTGATTACCAGCTGCTTGGTTGTAGGAGAGATTGCTCAGAGACACGTTCTTCTCTGCAGCAACATAAAGACTTCTGTCTAACACTTAAAGCCAAAGAGAACTTACATGTGGTTGGGAGTGAGGCTTAGTTTGAATGGAATATTCGACCAGGGCTTGAGCTATACCTTTGAGCTATTTGATTATAGCCAATATGTGATAGGCTTCACCTGCTCATCCATACAAGTGAGGTCAAATTTATCAACGTGTCCAAATAATAATGCCTTTTGCCTGTCCTGCCCATCCTTTCACACAGAACCTCCAGCCTCACTATCAGGGAAACTGGGACCTTGGGCAGTCTTGGGGTCAGAGGGTTTCATGTAGGGTCCAAGTCAGTCTGTGACACCACTGTATTTCTGCCCCTACCTGGCAGGACGCTGTTTCTTGCTCTGCCTGTGGTCACTGCTCATGCCACAGCTGACCCCTTCCTGAAGTGCCCAGCCACTATGTCAGCCTAAAAGAGGTTATTGCTCCTCTTTTACTAGTCCCTTAGACACTTCCTTGATCCCCACAGCACAGCTCAAACCAGGTTTGCACTTTGGGTGTGAGTTTTCTTTTTCTTTTAATTTCTTAAAACTGAAGTATAGTTGACATACAATATTATACTGGTTTCAAGTGTACAGCATAGTGATTTTACATTTACATATATATTACAAATTCATCACCATGATAAGTCTAGTAACCATCTGTCACCATACAAAGTTATAACAAAATTATTGACAATATTCCCTATGCTGTACATTACATCCCATGACATTTTATAACTGGAAGTTTGTACCTCTTAATCCCCTTCCCCTATTTCTCCCAATCCCTCACCCCTCTCGCCTCTAACAACCACCAGTTTGTTCTCTGTATCTATGAGTCTGTTTCTGCTTTGTTTGTTTTGTTTTTTAGATTCCACATATAAATGAAATCATACAGTATTTGTCTTTCTATGTCTGACTTATTTTATTGTACTTAGCATAATACCCTCTAGGTCCATCCATGTTATTACAAATGACAAGATTTCATTCTTTTTTTATGGCTTGAGTTATACCCATTGTGTGTGTGTGTATACACACACACACACACACACACACACATATATATATACACACACATATATATACATATATATATATACAAGTATATATATATATATATATATATATATATATATATATATATGTATGCATACCACATCTCCTTTATTCATCTATCAACAGACACAAGTTACTTCCATATCTTGGCCAATGTAAATAGTGCTGCAATGAACATAGCGTTGCATTTATCTGATACAGGTATTGCTACTCCAGCTTTCTTTTTATTTCCGTTTGTATGGAGTATCTTTTTCCATCCCTTCACTTTCAGACTGTACGTATCTTTAGATCTGAAGTGAGTCTCTTGAGACAGTATATATATATATATTATATATATATATAATATATATATATATATATACACAGTTTTTGTATTCATTCAGCTACCTTATGTCTTTTGATTGAAGCACTTAGTCCATTTACATTCAAGATAATTATTGATACGTATGTACTTATTGTCATTTTGTTAATTGTTTCCTGATTATTTTTGTTGTTCTTCTGTTTCTTCTTCTCTTCCTCACTTCCCTTCTGATTTGATGGCTTTCTTTAGTATTATGTTTGTATTCCTTTCTCTTTATTTTTTGTGTATCTATTATAGGATTTTGGTTTGTGGTTACCATGAGACCCACATATAACAACCTATGTACATAGCAGTTTATTTTAAGTTGACAGTTGCTTAAGTTCAAGCACATTCTAAAAGCACTATATTTTTACTCCCCCATCACATTTTATGTTTTGACATCATATTTTACATTTTTTTGTGTATCACTTAGATATAAGTGATTTTACTACTTTTGTCTTTTAATCTTCATACTAGCTTTACAGGTGGTTGATTCACTATATGTTTGCCTTTGCCAGTGATATTTTTTTCTTTCATAATTTTCTTGTTTCTACTTATGGCCTTTTCTTTCCATTTAAAGAAGTCCCTTTAATGATTTCTTGTAGGGCTGGTTTAGAGGTGATGAACTCTGTTAACTGCTGATTGTCTGGGAAACTCTGTCTCTCATTCAGTTCTGAATGATAACCTTACAGGGTAGAGTATTCTTGGTTGTAATTTTTATTTTTCCCTTTCAGCACTTTGAATACATTGTGCTAGTCTCTTCAAGCCTGCAAAGTTTCTGCTGAAAAATCAGCCAAGAATGTTACAAGGGTTTCCTTGTATGTAACTGGTTGTTTTTCTCATGCTTTTATTTATTTGTTTGTTTGATTGTTTATTTATTTATTTTTGGCTGTGCCACGAGGCTAGCAGGATCTCAGTTCCCTGACCAGGGATTGAACCTGGACCACAGCAGTAAAAACCCTGAATCCTAACCACTAGGTCGCCAGGGAATTCCCTCATGCTTTTAAGAGTCTCTTATCTTTAACTTCTGACATTTTAATTATAATGTGTCTTGGTGTGGGTCTCTTTGGGTTCAGCTTGTTTAGGATTCTGTGCTTCCTGGACCTGGATATTTGTTTCCTTCCCCAGGTTAGGGAAGTCTTCAGCCATTATTTCTTCAGCTAGGTTTTCTGTCCCTTTCCCCCTCTCTTCTTCTTCTGGGACTCCCACAATGTGAATGTTAGTACACTTGATGTCATCCTAGAGGTCCCTTAAACTGTCCTCATTTTTAAAAAATTCTTTTCTCTTTGTGTGGTTCTGATTTCCACTACCCAGTCTTTCAGATCACCCATCCATTCTTCTGCATCTTCTAATATGCTGTTGATCCTCTAGCATATTTTTCATTTCAGTTATTGTATTCTTCAGTTTGAATTGGTTCTTTTTTATATTTTCTATCTCTTTGTTGAAGTTCCCACTTCTTCTTCTCCCAAGTTTAGTGAGCATCTTTATGACTATTACTTTGAACTCTTTATCTGGTAAATTGCTTATGTTTGTTTCATTTAGCTCTTTTTCCCCTGAGGTTTCGTCTTGTTTTTTGTTTGGAACATATTCCTTTTTCTCCTCATTTTGCCTAACTCTCTGTGATTTTTTTTCTATTTATTACGTATATCGGCTCTGTCTCCTGATCTTGAAAGAGTGGTCCTATGTAGAAGGTGTCCTGTGGGGCTCAGTGACACAACCCTCCTGGTCATCAGAGTCAGGGGCTCCAGTTGTATCCCTTGTGTGGGCTTCATGTGCTCTCTTGTTGTGGTTGGGTTGTGATTGCTGTGGGTGGGCTGGTGGGCAGGGCTGGCCCTCTGGAGTAGGAGCCTCTTTGAAAGGGCACCTCTGCTGGCCGAGGCAGCCCACCAGGTGGGGCAGGACGGGAGCTGCTTTGGTGGGCGTGAATTTTCCTAAAGCTCTAGGATAACCAAAGGGAAGTTTAAACCTGGTTACCAGATGAGACTTGGCTTTTGGAGCCAAGGTCCAGGCTCAACCTCCTCTATGTGACAGAGGCCCGTTCGCCTCCATTCTGGAATGCCCTCAACATGTCTCTATTTCTTTTCATAAAGTGATCCTGTAAAATCGATTTCTGATGTGAGCTTAGCAAACATCTTGGAACTTGACACCTTTAGTTCAGTCAGGTCAACATTCAGGTTCACCAGGAATGTTTGGGGCTCCCAACTCACAGGCCTCTACCCTGGCTGGTGCTGTTGGTGCCCTGCACTGTGAATCACTTATTAACATTTAGAGGGAAAACTATGAGGAATGGCTGCACATTGTAATCACCTGTGGGCTTTGAAAAATACTGGCACCTGGGTTCCATTTCCCAGGCATTCTGATTTAATCAATCTGGAGTGTGCCTGGGCATAGAGTTGTTTTAAATTTCCCAGGTGATTCTAACACCGAAGTTGAGAAACTGCTCTCACCAAAGTTATAATGGGGCAAACTAAACAGAAATTATTCTCTGTTAGAGAAATCAAAGTTCAGTAATCTTTGGCCATATCAGTTTCCAGAAACAGACAGTAGACATCCTTCATGTCTTTCATATGCTCCCCTGGAATCCCCATAGCAACCAGCTGGAATTGACTCCATGGTCCTCATCTGATTGATTCCTAGGTATCCCGTAGGATACCACTGGAAACCATTGGAATAGACTAGACATTAGAATAATTTGTGTGGAATATTAAGTGCTTGGTAAATGCTTATTAACATTATTATCTGATCAGAAGCTGGCTCTGCTGGGCATTTGAACACACTCAGACAGTGTCCTCTTTCCACTGGCACATAGCAGAAAAGGCTGAGGCACTCGCTATTGGCATACAAAAAAACCCTGCCATCCCAGCCTCCCAGCAATACAATAGGTACTGTGGGGTGTGAGGCTACTCAGCAGTCCATCATAGTGAGTAAAAAAGTGACCTCCAGTTACTGTTCACTTGGTATTAGACAGGCATTCCTCAGGTTAAAGTCACTGCCATGGAAGCAGACAATTCATGAATCTGGTTTACACAGGCTATAACCCTCTTCACACACAAATTTAGTCATAGGTTCCCAACAGAGCATAATGATGAAGTAGCAAAACGTACACTTCTGGCATTTTTTTTAATTTCCTCTCCTTTTCTTTCTTTTCTTTTCTTTATTTCTCTGTCTCTTTCCTCCCTTCCTTCCTTTCTTTTCTCCTTTCTTTCTTTCTTTCTTTTTTTCCTTCTTTCCTTTTTAAGTCCTAAACCTTAAGAACCCTACTGGGAAACAGTAAGAGTAAAGCCAACTGGAACAGGCTCTACCATACAGATACAATCCTGCAAAATCAATTTCAAACAACACAGCAAAGTGGCAGTAGTCTTACTTCTATATGGAAGAAGACTGGGTGGGACGTGCCTCATCTTCTTGAACTTGGGTCAACAATTCAGATATTATTTTCTAAGTTTGGATTCTTCAATATGCTTGGTAACTGGGGGAGGCAACAAACCCAGGCATCAGACATTTGTGGAAAAAAGAAAGAAAGAAGAAGAAAGAAAGAAAGGAAGAAAGGAAGGAAGGAAGGAAGGAAGGAAGAGAGAAAGAGAAAGAGAGAGAGAGAGAGGGAAAGAGGGAGAGAGGGAGAGAGGGAGAGAGGGAGGGAGGGGGGAAGGAAGAAAGGAAGGAAGGAAGGAGGAAGGAAAGAGATTATTCTGCCTAAATCTCTTAACCTAGCTGATATGCACCTGATGAGAGGCCAGTGTATTCTGTAGAGGGTCTCTTATAATGTGGACATGGGGCCTGCCTGAGGTCCACCACCACAGTGTGGGTTTGCATGGAGTCGTAGTATAATATATAACACAGATGGTTGAAGGGATGGCATCAGCCACACTGGTTTGAGGGCATCGATGAGTTTTCACACTTTCTCAGTTTGTCTCAGATGCAATCCTTGAGAATAGGTGGGAGGGAGCACCTACAATAGCGTTAACAATAATACATGGTATCTAGCGGTGAGCTCTAGAGTGGGGCTGCCTGGGCTCAAATCCAGCTTTACCAGTTATTAGCTGTGTAACTGTGGGCAAGTTTCTTAGCCCTCTATGACTTAGTTTACCTCCCTGTAAAATGAGAGTGATAATAATAGTACCTACTTCGTAGGGTTTTGATGAGGATTAAACAGAGTACTACAGTAACAATAAGGTACTGTATAAATACAAGTTCCCCCCACTATCTGAACGTCGAGCATTCCTATGAAACCTTTTGTAAGCTGAAATGTTGTAAAGGGGAAAAGCAATTACCTTAGGACACACCTTGCTAACAGATGCATAAAACAAATCAAGATAAAGCACAGATGCTCACAGACACAGTTCAAAGCGTGGAGGCTTGATGCTGAGATGCTGAGTGTGGTTCCCAGGGAAGGAGTTTGGTGGTGCTACTCTCCCTGACTGGGGAGTGTGCCGCCTCTCTAAGGGCTCCTGTTGGACTTGATCGTTGCTTTTTGGGTAAAGGCGAAGTCCCTCTTCCAATTTCTTGCAGTTAGTGAAAACAGGTACTAATGCAGGTCTTCTGGAAAAGCCAAGAAGTGTAAAGCAAACTTTCAAAAAGGAAGGGATACCTGTATAAGGTACTGTGATAATAATGGGGTTGTTGTGAGGATTAAATAAAGCATGACAAAAACATTTCACATACTGTTAACAGATATTCCATGCTCAGTGGAGTTCACTTTGATTTTTATGGTTATTACGGCAAAGGGGAGAACACACGGATTTGGTGTCAGTCGGGCCTGGGTTTCAGTGTTAACTCTGCCACTTATTGTGTAACCTAGGGCAACCTAACTTTCCTGAGCTCTGGTTTCCTCAGCCATGGCATGGGGACAGCAGCAGCTCAAACCTCACTAGGTTACGGTTTGGACTGAAGGAGGTAATGTAGCAGCTCTAGCTGGCTCCCTCCCAGTAGGCAGTCAATCAAGGGCAGCTATCATTATTGACTAGGACCTGATGGGGACGCCATCTCACAGTGGACTTTCTGCTCTCTCTTCTTCTGGGCTCAAGCTCTCAGGGTTGGGTGACCTCTGTGGGGTCCCTGTATGCCCCTGCCTTCACCACTGCTGTGAGGGCCCTTTCGTCCTCAGCTCTCAGATTGTTCCCAAACGTGGAAATTCAACGATTTCTTCCTGTAGGTGACAACCTGGTCCGGAATCTGGCAATGATTTTGAGCCCATCGCTGCCAGGAACCTTACGGTGGCCTAACACCACAGTCACCGTCCACCAGTTAAGCCTGAACACACCAGAGGACGTTGACCTCCAACATTCTTGGAGGGCCTGAGAACTCCCACCTTTGGACGGCCAGGATGTGTGAGTCCGAAGGCCAGGACTTCCCAGGGCCTCCTTCTAATCTGCAGGAGGAATGCGCACAGGTTAGGTGACCACCCGAGCCCCGCCAATGGCCAGCCGTAGCATCTCGAGCTGAGACTCCGGGCTGGGTTGCCTGAGCCCCACTGTCCTCGCTGTCAACCGCAGGATCCTGGAGGAAGGATGAGGGCGCATCACCCCCTGGTGGCGGTGGAGCAGACAGAGCCGGGCCAGGCGGTGTAGTGCTCCCGGGGCTGTCTCTTCTTCGTCTTGGGAAGACGGTTAGCGCTGCTGCGGGGACCGCTCGGTCGCGGTGGGAACCAGCTCTGAAATCTCTTTGCTTCTCAGAGGCAGTTGCTGTGGTGCTGTGACGGCACTGCACTGCCTCGCATAAACGTTCCTCTTCCCAAACCCACCTAGCCGCCTCGCCCACACCTGTTTCCTGCCGCAGGCGGGATCTGAAATCCAAGGGGCGTGCGCCGGGCGCCCAGACCCCGGGCTCTCTCCAGGCGCGCTCTGGAGTTGGGCGACAGCACTGAAGGTCCTTCCCGCTGTACAAGGGCCGCCTGCGCAGGTGGGTTCTTGAACTTGTGCGAGCCCAGGACGCATCAGGTCACCGCCCGAGAGATTCAACATAGGCGGAGGCTGCCAGGACCGAAACCAGCAGGTGTGCTTGCCCGCGCGAAGCCCGCTCGATGTCGCTTTCTGTCCATGGGCCCGCGCGCCACCACTGTTAGGCCTTCTCGGGGAGAGGCAGGACCGCGACCGGCCCCGGGATGGGGGATCCACTTTTTAGGCGCAGAAATTATTTGGGGCTGCTCTAGAGCGGCCTTGGCGGGGTACACTTTGGTGGGGCTGAACGTCAACTTCCCAGGCGGAGGGTAGCTCAGGCTGCCCGCAGGAGACCGGCACGCAACTGGATTTGCAAATCCAAGAATCGAAACTGCCTCTTTACCAAGAAGTGGTGGGAAAGCTGGGACGCAGTATTAGGAATCCGGCCTTTCCTTCATCACGTGACCTTCCTGAGTTCTTCGGAATAAAGCCGCTGCAAATTAGGCGATGTGGGGGCCATTCTTTAAGGTGTCAGGAAAATAGTAACAATGTATCTTGTGTCTACAGATATGCAACAAAGGGTGGCGGTGTTAATCATGGGGATACCCATCCACCTACAGGAGCCGGCCCTGACCCCAGCAAGATAAGAACGGGTCAACGCTGAGCCGCTTTGGGAAAGTATACAGAAAAACACATCACTTAACAAAAATAGCTCAAGAAAAAATAACCATGGAATAATCCCCGATAACCATGGAATTAAATTTGAAATAAAAAAAAAAAACTGTCCTCTTCTCCACCAAAGCAGGCTCAGATAGTTTTAGGAGGAATTTTCTCAAACTTTCAAAGAACAGAGAAGCCTCACTCTCCTTTTTTTTTTTTTTTTTTTTTTTTTTCGGTACGCGGGCCTCTCACTGTTGTGACCTCTCCCGTTGCGGAGCACAGGCTCCGGACGCGCAGGCTCAGCGGCCATGGCTCACGGGCCCAGCCGCTCTGCGGCATGTGGGATCTTCCCGGACCGGGGCACGAGCCCGTGTCCCCTGCATCGGCAGGCGGACTCTCAACCACTGCACCACCAGCGAAGCCCCTCACTCTCCTTTTTAAACATTGTTTCAGAGAATAGAAAAAGTGGGAAGACTCCCAACTCATGTCACGATGCAATGCTTATATCCAAAGACAGTACTCAAAAGGTTTAGATTACTGTTTATGACCAGAGATGCAAAAATCCTAAACAAAATATTCTCAAATACAGCAGTATATTAAAAATGCATCACAATCAAGGAGGATTTATCTCAGGAATACAAGAGTGGTTTAACATCAGATAAAAATCTATCAGTGTAATTTACCACACCATAAAAGTAAAGGAGAAAAACCACACAATCCCCTGAATAGATGCAGAAATGCATTTATACATTCAGTAATAACTCATGGTAAAACTTTCAGCAAACTAGGAATAAAGGGTATCTTTCCAAGTGTACAGCAAATATCATACTTACTGGTGAAATGTGAGGAGTGCCATGAAAGCCACGTGCAAGGCCAAGATGGCCACTATTAGCACCACTACTCTGCACTGTAACAGAGGATCTGGCCTTGAGCTGTTCCATATGTTTGCCACTAGCCACGGGTGGTTTTTCAAATTTAAATTTAACTAAAAATTCAGTTCCTGCGTCTCTCTAGCCATATTTCAACTGCTAAATAGCCATATGTGGCTACTGTATTGGACAACCCAGCTATAGAACGTTTCCATCATTATAGAAAGTTCTATTAGGTAGTGCTAGTCTAGCTAATATAATAAAACCACGAAAATGAAATAGGGGAAATAAGTTTCCCCTATCTGCAGACAATATGATTGTCTACACAGGACATTTAAGAAAACTATTAGAATCTGCAGATAAACTATTACTATTAATGAGTTTAGCAATGTTGCTATACACAGGATCAACATAATAATAGCACATATTGACACGTACTATATGTCTGGCACTGTGCCAAGAGCTTTCATATACTCTTACATGTTAAAGTTAATTCTTTTTTTAAAAATACATCTTTACTGTAGTATAATTCTTCACAATACTGTGTTAGTTTCTGTTGCACAACAAAGCAAATCAGCCATATGCATACACATGTCCCCATACCCCCTCCCTCTTGAGCCTCCCTCCCATCCTCCCTATCCCACCCCTCTAGGTCATCGTAAAGCACCAAGCCGATCTCCCTGTGCTATGCTGCTGCTTCCCACCAGCCAACTATTTTACATTTGGTAGTGTACATACATTGATGCTACTCTCATGTCATCAAGTCCATTCTCTATGTCTACCTCTTTATTCCTGCCCTGCAACTAGGTTCATCAGTACCATTTTTAAAAATTCCATATATATGCGTTAGCGTACAGTATTTGTTTTTCTCTTTCTGACTTACTTCACTCAGTGTGACAGACTCTAGGTCCATCCACCTCACTACAAATAACTCAAATTTGTTTCCTCTTATGACTGAGCAATATTCCATCGTATATATGTGCCACATCTTCTTTATCCATTCATCTGTCAATGGACACTTAGGTTGCTTCCCTGTCCTGGCTATTGTAAATAGAGCTGCAATGAACATTGTGGTACATGACTCTTTTTGAATTATGGTTTTCTCAGGGTATATGCCCAGGAGTGGGATTGCTGGGTCATATGGTAATCTATTTTTAGTTTTTTTAAGAAAACTCCATACTGTTTTCCATAGTGTTTGTATCAATTTACATTCCCACCAACAGTATAGGAGGGTTTCCTTTTCACCACACCCTTTCCAGCATTTATTGTTTCTAGCTTTTTTGATAATGATCATTCTGACCAGCGTGAGGTGATACCTCACTGTAGTTTTGATTTGCATTTCTCTAATAATTAGTGATGTTGAGCATCTTTTCATGTGCCTCTTGGCCATCTGTATGTCTTCCTTGGCGAAATGTCTATCTAGGTCTTCTGCCCATTTTTTAACTGGAGTGTTTGTTTTTTTGATATTGAGCTCCATGTGCTGTTTGTATATTTTGGAGATTAATCCTTTGTCTGTTGTTTCATTTACAAATATTTTCTCCCATTCTGAGGGTTGTCTTTTTGTCTTGTTTATGGTTTCTTTGCTGTGCAAAAGCTTTTAAGTTTAATTAAATCCCATTTGTTTATTTTTGTATTTATTTCTGTTACTCTAGGAGGTGGGTCACAAAAGATCTTGCTGTGGTTTATGTCAAAGAGTGTTTTTCCTATGTTTTCCTCTAAAAGTTTTATAGTGTCTGGTCTTACATTTAAGTCTTTAATCCATTTGGAGTTTATTTTTGTATGTGGTGTTTAGGTGTGTTCTAATTTCATTCTTTTATATGTAGCTGTCCAGTTTTCACAGCACCACTTATTGAAAAGGCTGTCTTTTCTCCACTGTATGTTCTTGCCTCCTTTGTTGTAAATCAGGTGCTCATATGTGTGTGGGTTTATCTCTGGGCATTCTATCCTGTACCATTTATCTATATTTGTTTTTGTGCCAGTACCATACTGTCTTGATTACTGTAGCTTTGTGGTATAGTTTGAAGTTGGGGAGACTGATTCCTCCAAGTCCATTTTTCTTTCTCAAGATTGCTTTGGCTATTTGGGGTCTTCTGTGTTTCCATATGAATTGTAAGATTTTTTGTTCTAATTCTGTGAAAAAATGCCACTGGTAGTTTGATAGGGATTGCATTGAATCTGTAGATTGCTTTGGGCAGTATAGTCATTTTCACAATATTGATTCTTCCAATCCAAGAACATGGTATATTTCTCCATCTGTTTATGTCATCTTTGATTTCTTTCATCAGTGTTTTATAGTTTTTCTCAGTACAAGTCTTTCGCCTCCTTAGGCAGGTTTATTCCTAGGTATTTTATTCTTTTTGTTGCAGTGGTAAATGGGAGTGTTTCCTTAATTTCTCTTTCTGATTTTTCGTTGTTGTTGTATAGGAATGGAAGAGATTTCTGTGCATTAATTTTGTATCCTGCAACCTTACCAGATTCATTGATTAGTCCTAGTAGTTTTCTGGTGGCATCTTTAAGATTTTCTATGTGTAGTATCATGTCATCAGCAAATAGTGACAGTTTTACTTCTTCTTTTCCAATTTGTATTCTTTTTATTTCTTTTTCTTCTCTGATTGCCATGACTAGGACTTCCAAAGCTATGTTGAATAAGAGTGGACATCCTTGTCTTGTTCCTGATCCTAGTGGAAATGTTTTCAGTTTTTCACCATTGAGTATGATGCTTGCTATGGGTTTGTCATATATGGCCTTTATTATGTTGAGGTAGGTTCCCTCTATGCCCACTTTCTGGAGAGTTTTTATCATAAATGGGTGTTGAATTTTGTCAAAAGTTTCTTCTGCATCTATTGAGATGATCATATGTTTTTTATTCTTCAATTTGTTAATATGGTGTATCACATTGATTGATTTGCATATATTGAAGAATCCTTGCATCCCTGGGATAAATCCCACTTGATCATAGTGTATGATCCTTTTAATGTGTTGTTGGATCCTGTTTGCTAGTATTTTATTCAGGATTTTTGCATCTATGTTCATCAGTGATATTGGTCTATAATTTTCTTTTTTTGTGATACTATAGCTTTTTCTGGTTTTAGTATCAGGGTGATGGTGGCTTCATAGAATGAATTTGGGAGTGTTTCTCCCTGTGCAATTTTTTGAAAGAGTTTGAGAAGGATTGGCGTTAGTGTTTCTCTAAATGTTTGATAGAATTCACCTGTGAAGCCATCTGGTCCTGGACTTTTGTTTGTTGGAAGATTTTTAATTACGGTTTGAATTTCATTACTTGTGATAGGTCTGTTTATATTTTCTAATTCTTCCTGGTTCAGTCTTGGAAAATTGTACCTTTCCAAGAATTTGTCTGTTTCTTCGTGGTTGTCCATTTTATTGGCATATAGTTGTTTGTAGTAGTCTCTTATAATCCTTTGTATTTCTGCAGTGTCAGTTGTGATATCTCCTTTTTCATTTCTAATGTTATTGATTTGCATCCTCTCCCTTTTTTTCTTGATGAGTCTGGCTAAGGGTTTATCAGTTTTGTTTATCTTCTCAAAGAACCAGCTTTTAGTTTGATTGATCTTTGCTATTGTTTTCTTTGTTTCTATTTCATTTATTTCTGCTCTGATCTTTATGATTTCTTTCCTTCCACTGACTTTGGGTTTTCTTTGTTCTTCTTTCTCTAGTTGTTTTCAGTGTAGGGTTAGATTGTTTATCTGAGATTTTTCTTGTTTCTTGAGGTGAGATTGAATTGCTATAAACTTCCCTCTTAGAACTGCTTTTACTGCATCCCATAGGTTTTGGGTCATTGTGTTTTCATTGTCATTTGTTTCTAGGTATTTTTTGATTTCCTCTTTGATTTCTTCAGCGATCTCTTGGTTATTTAGCAGTGCACTGTTTGTATTTGTGTTTTTTTTACAGGTTTTTTTTCCCTGTATTTGATTTTGAATCTCATAGTGTTGTGGTCAGAAAAGATGCTTGATACGATTTCAATTTTCTTAAATTTTCTGAGGCTTGATTTGTGACCCAAGATGTGATCTATCCTGGAGAATGTTCCATGCGCACTTGAGAACAAAGTGTATTCTGCCACTTCTGACATTTTCTATAAATGTCAGTTAGATCTATCTGGTCTATTGTATCATTTAAAGCTTGTGCTTCCTTATTTATTTTCATTTTGGATAATCTGTCTATTGGTGTAAGTGGGGTGTTAAAGTCCCCTACTATGATTGTGTTACTGTTGATTTCCTCTTTTATAGCTGTTAGCATTTGCCTTATGTATTGAGGTGCTTCTATTTTGGGTGCATAAACATTTTAATTGTTATATCTTCTTGGATTGATCCTTTGATCATCATGTAGTGTCCCTCCTTAACTCTTGTAACAGTCTTTATTTTAAAGTCTATTTTGTCTTACATGAGAATTGCTACTCCAGCTTTCTTTTGATTTCCATTTGCATGGAATATCTTTTTCCATCTCTTCACTTTCAGTCTGGATGTGTCCCTAGGTCTGAAGTGGGTCTCTTGTAGACAGCATATATAAGGGTCTTGTTTTTGTATCCATTCAGCCGGTCTGTTTCTTTTGGTTGGGGCATTTAATCCATTAACTTTCAAGGTTATTATCGATATGCATGTTCCTATTACCATTTTCTTAATTGTTTTGGGTTTGTTTTTGTGGGTCTTTTTCTTCTCTTGTGTTTCCCCCGCTTAGAGAATTTTCTTTAGCATTTGTTGTAAAGCTGGTTTGGTGGTGGTGAATTCTCTTAGCTTTTGTTTGTCTGAAAAGCTTTTGACTTCTCCATCGAATCTGAATAGATCCTTGCTGGGTTGAGTAATCTTGGTTGCAGGTTTTTCTCTTTCATCACTTTAAGTATATCCTGCCCCTCCTTCTGGCCTGCAGAGTTTCCACTGAAAAATCAGCTGATAACCTTATGGGGATTCCTTTGTATGTTATTTTTTGGTTTTCCCTTGCTGCTTTTAATATTTTTTCTTTGAATTTAATTTTTGTTAGTTTGATTAATATGTGTCTTGGTGTGTTTTTCCTAGGGTTTATCCTGTATGGGACTCTGTGCTTCCTGGACTTGGGTGACTATTTCCTTTCCCATGTTAGGGAAGTTTCCCACTATAATCTTTTCAAGTATTTTCTCAGACCCTTTCTTTTTCTCTTCTTCTTCTGGGACCCCTATAATTCGAATGTTGGTGCATTTAGTGTTGTCCCAGAGGTCTCTGAGATTGTCTTCGATTCTTTTCATTCTTTCTTCTTCTTTTTTTTTTTTTTGCTGTACGCGGGCCTCTCACTGCTGTGGCCTCTCCCGTTGCGGAGCACAGGCTCCGGACACACAGGCTCCGCGGCCATGGCTCGCGGGCCCAGCCGCTCCGCGGCATGTGGGATCTTCCGGGATCGGGGCACGAACCCGTGTCCCCTGCATCGGCAGGCGGACTCTCAACCACTGCGCCACCAGGGAAGCCCTCATTCTTTCTTCTTTATTCTGCTCCTTGGCAGTTATTTCCACCATTTTGTCTTCCAGCTCACTTATTCTTTCTTCTGCTTCTCTTATTCTGTTATTGATTCCTTCTAGTGTATTTTTCATTTCCGTTATCATCTCTGTTTGTTTGTTCTTCTAGATCTTTGTTAAACATTTCTTGTATCTTCTCAATCTGTGCTTCCATTCTATTTCCGAGACTCTGGATCATCTTTACTATCATTACTCTGAATTCTTTTTCAGGTAGATTCCCTATTTCTTCTTCCTTTATTTGGTCTTGTAGGTTTTTACCTTGCTCCTTCATCTGTGACATATTTTTTTGCCATCTCATTTTTTTTTTTTTTTAAGTGGGATTGTGCTCCTGTTTTACTGGTTGTTTGGCCTGAGGCTTCCAACACTGGGGTTTGTAGGCTATTGGGTAGAGCTGGTCTTGGTGCTGAGATGAGGAACTCTGTGAGACCTCACTCTGATGAATATTCCCTGGGGTCTGAGGTTCTCTGTTAGTCCAGTGGTTCAGACTCGGAGTTTCCACTGCAGGAGCTTCTGCCCGACCCCAGGGTTGTGAATCAAGATCCTGCAAGCTGGGCTTCCCTGGTGGCGCAGTGGTTGGGAGTCCGCCTGCCGGTGCGGGGGATACGGGTTCGTGCCCCGGTCTGGGAGGATCCCACATGCCGCGGAGAGGCTGGGCCCGTGAGCCGTGGCCGCTGGGCCTGTACGTCCAGAGCCTGTGCTCTGCAATGGGGGAGGCCACAGCAGTGAGAGGCCCGCGTACAGCAAAAAAAAAAAAAAAAAAAAAAAAAAGAACAATAACAAAGTAAAAAATAAAAGTAGACTACAAAACTAACATATGTTAGAAAGAATGTAAAAATAAAAATATAGATGAATCAACAACTGGAAGATACATCAGTACCACAATATTAAAAAAGAAGAGGAGGGAAAAGAAAAAAAAAAAGGCAGGGGGGAGGGGAAGGCCTTGGCTGTGGAGGGCGGGGCCTAAGCAAGGGTGAGGTTTGGGTGGTGGGCGGGGCCAATGCTCAGGACCCACAGGGCTGGAAAAGGCCCTGGGGGCTGTGGGGGGTGGGGCTTAGGCTCAAGGAACATAAAGGGCCCAGGCATGGCCCCCACACCTGGTCTCAGAGGGCAGGGGACCTTGCCTGGGCACCCAGCAGGCTTCCTGGGCTCGAGTGGGCAGGGCAGACGCCCTCCTCTGCTGCTCCTCTGGTCTGGGGGTCTGGGAGGGCCGCTCCCACCTCCTCTCCTGATTTTCCAGGCCTCCCTCCTATGTCCCCAGGACCAATGTGGGCGGTGGTGGGGGGAGGGGGGCCTTGGAGGGCAGGGGACTGGCCTGCAAGCTCAGCAGGCTCCCCGTGCCCGAGTGGGTGGGGCAGTCGCCCTCCACTCCTCCTGGAGTGCCCCTCCTGCCTGCCTCTCCTGATCTCCCCAGCCTCAGGGGCACCGATCTTGTCTGGCCTCCACTTCTCTACCCACCTCGGTCCCCCTACATCCTACCGGCTCACTCTGGGGTTCCTCCCACCTCCTTGGGGGTCAGAGTTTCCCGCCAGTGGCAGGCAGGTGCCCTAGTTGTGGGGAGATGATAACTCCGCATCTTCCCATACCACCATCTTGACACTAAAATTAATTCTTACAATGACCCTTAGGTAAGTACTATTCCTATTCCCACCTTGCAGATGTGGAAACGGAAACAGAGTGATTAAGTAACTTGCTCAGAGTCATACACCTAAAATAGCAAAAGTCAGAATTCAAACCTCAGGCAGACTAGCTCTAGAGCTTGTACTTTAACACTATGCTATTTTGCCTCCAGGGCACTCCAATGCATGAACAAAAGAAATTAGATAAAATAATAAAGGAAATAAGTAACAGACATAAAAGATATCTTTACAAGAGCATCAAAAACTTTCAAAGAAATTAGGCATAAAGCTAACAAAAGATATGCAAGACAGAGCTCCTTACTGTGGAGGAAGCCCTGGCTTCCAGCAGGCTTGAGGCTTCTGACAGGAGTAAAGAGTGGGCTCAAGACTCCTGCAAGTAGATAGGATGCTCTGTGTGGTACAACTGTCACTGTAACTTCCGTTAGCAAATCACCTCCTGGATTTCAAACAATGAGCCCTGGCCTAATCTTCTAAAATTCACTTATCAAGTTCCATCCCTGGGGTCTGACTTTTCAGGGCAACAGCAGAGAGCAGTTCCTCTTTCTCGATCAGCACTGTGGCTTTCCCTCCTTCCAGAGGGTGACGTGTGGAGCCTAGTCTCCATCCAGCATAGTCTCCCTATGTTATTAGCAACTCTAGAGACAGTGCATCAGTTTGGAATCTCCACCTGCCCCCCAGTGCCAAAGCTGTCTTCAAAGCTTGACCTCCATCACTATACAAAAATATCTTTTAGCACCTTGGAGAAGCTCTTATCTATAAGAAGCCTGGCCAAAGACTTCAGCCAAGTTTTCCAAATTTCAGTTTGGCAAGCTGCTTACAGAGATTTCTTTTTCAACACACATAGTTTAATAATTCATATGCTGAAAAATTTAAAGAATGATCCCATAAATACCTCTGATATTATGCCCAGGACTAACTTCATCCTTAATAGGACCCTGTTTCATAACAGACTGTCTGCAGCATTCTTACTACTAATATAGGACCACCGGGGTCTTTGCTGTCAGGCTCCCAGAGTAAGAAGAGGCAACAGAATGCAGAGAGTTTCTGAGATTCCCTTCAAGGCATAGAAATATCCTGGCGATACCTAGGGAACTGTGCTCAAGGTTGGCTGCCTCTTTGTGTCCTCGGAAGCTAATTAGTCATCCAGCTCGGCCCGCGTAGTCTGCCCTCTTAGCTGAAAGGTAAACTCTACTGTATCTCTATTCTCAGTTGATTGTCGTAATTCTAAATCTTCTTCTTCTTCTTTTTTTTTTTTTTTTTGCCGTACGCGGGCCTCTCACTGCCGCAGCCTCTCCCGTTGCGGAGCACAGGCTCTGGACGCGCAGGCTCAGCAGCCATGGCTCACGGGCCCAGCCGCTCCGCGGCGTGTGGGATCCTCCCGGACCAGGGCACAAGCCCACATCCCCTGCATTGGAGGGCTCTCAACCACTGCGCCACCAGGGAAGACCTTTTTTTTTTAAGTTTATTTCTTTATTTTTGGCTGCGTTTGGTCTTTGTTGCTGCGTGCGGGCTTTCTCTAGTTGCGGTGAGCGGGGACTACTCTTCGTTGTGGTGCGTGGGCTTCTCATTGCAGTGGCTTCTTTTGTTGCAGAGCACGGGCTCTAGGGCACACAGGCTTCAGTAGTTGCGGCACACGGGCTCAGTAGTTGTGGCTCGCGGGCTCTAGCGTGCAGGCTCAGTAGTTGTGGCTCACGGGCTTAGTTGCTCCTCGGCATGTGGGATCTTCCCGGACCAGGGCTCGAACTGGTGTCTCCTGCATTGACAGGCAGATTCTTAACCACTGCACCACCAGGGAAGCCCTCTTCTTTTAATTGCAACAATACTTATACTTTTACTTATACTCTTCTAACTGGGGGAAGAAAAATTGCTAGGATAATTTAAAAAATAGATTTAAAAAACTAGACTAAGCTAATATTTGTAGAGTTTACATTTTTTAATGTAAGTACACTGGCTTCTAATTATCTTCTATCTACATTACAGATCATGCCTCTTCTTTCTATTCCTTAAATGTCTGTTCCTCTATTGTAAGACTCACTAACTCCAGGGAAAATGCTTTCATCAAGTTAATTACAACCATGATAGTGCCAAGACACATTGTAAAAACAGTGCTCACTTTTCAGTATTCTTAGGGGTTGCTTAGGTGTCTTTTATCACTAGAATCCCTAGATGCCTTCCATTTCTCAGAGTCCTAAAACTTTAATCTCCAAGAGCTTCTGAGAAAAGGAAAGAGAAACTATAATTAACTCCCTGTAGTACTATTATGGACTGAATATTTGCCTCACCCCACCCCATCGTGGCTATATTTGGAGATGGGGCCTCTAAGGAAGTAATTAAGGTTAAATGAGGTCATAAGGGTGAAGCCCAAATCCAACAGATTAGTGTCCCTACAAGCAGAGACACCAGAGCACACACACACACACTCTCTCTCTCTGCCCCTCCCCTCTTTCCTTCTCAATCCCCCTCTCCCTCCAAACACATATGGAGGACAGGCCATGTGAGGACATTAGAGAGATGGTGGCCATCTACAAGCCAGGTGAGAGTCCTCACCAGAAACCAGACTTGCTGGTGGCACCTTAATCATGGACTTCCAGCCTCCAGAACTGTGAGAAAATAAATTTATGTTGTTTAAACCACTCGGTCTGTGATGTTTTGTTATCACAGCCTGAGCAAACTAAGCACCTATAAAGCTTCAGAGGATTTTAAGCTGGGGCCCATGGATAGTACTGTGTTTCTATAAAACTGTTTTAAATGTAATCATATGTAGTTTATGGATTTAGAAATATTATTCTGAGAAGGGCTCACCAGACTGCCAATGAGGCCCATGGCACAAAATAAAAGATTAAGAACCTCTTTACATCTTATTTGGGCAGACATAAAATAAATATATGTGGTGTCAGTGTGATATGCCTCTCCAAGTGTTTTCAACAATAAATTTTACTAGGACCTAGTACATGGTAGTTTATAACCTTTAAATATATTAATATCTGTAGATCAATATAGATATAGAAGAGGAAGACTATTATATAGAATTTTCTAAAATATTTAATTCTACCAGATATGTTGAGTGCGAGCCACTATGTACTATAGTATAACTGTATATATAGGTACCATATGTATGTACCATACATACCATAGTATACTACATAAAAAGTATTACAAATTGTTGTGAACATTATGAGGGTAATTTCAACGGGCAACTAAAATATTATCAATAATATTTTAAAGCTGAACTGTAAGAGTCCTTCCAATAAAGCAGAGCTGGTGACGTCTGAAATGGAAACAACTCACACATTTGCAGTCAGTGCTTCGAGAAGAAAGCTAATGAATCAATGCCAATGAGCAGACTAGGAAAGTCAATCAAATATTTCTGCTGCACTAGGTGGTAGCCAGAATAAAGAATGAGTCAGTGGTTTATATACAGGTCTAAGGAACCTAAATATCATACCTGGGAGAAATCATTATCATCATCATCGTCATCTCCAGAGGTGAGATATCTCACAACTCCATCAACATCAAATCCTACCACCAAAGAAACAAACAAACTAGTGCTTTATAAAGAATTTTTTATAAAAATTTTTTATAAAAATAAAGAATTGGGAAGAATTAAGCAAGCAGAGGCCAAGCTTTCATGGATATGCAAGTAAAATAGCTATGAAAATAGTCTTTTTGAGGGGTTTTCCTTTGCATTGTATTTGTACACAATTATATTTATAATTTATATAATTATATTTTGCAAGACGTTGCATAAGAATAGGCAATATATGAATAATACTACCAACCTTCAACAGTTCATCCTAACAACATGGAAAATATATGGATAATATAAATAAAGGGAACTCTTATTTTATATAGTCTGTGCCCAATATCCTATTGAGTTGACTTTACTAGTTACTCTCAGACTAGCCTGCATTTGGGGAAGAGCAAATTGCTATAGAATAATAATTTTAAAAAGATGTAAAAAACTAGATTAAACTAACATTTGTAGAATTCTTTACATTTTATAAATGACTTTCACACACATTCTCTGAAGCTATTTAATAGTTGTCTATATGTGGTATACATTTTTACAAGCATGTTTAGAACTAAAAGATTTAAAATTAGTTTCTTTAAAGTAAACTACCAAATTACAAATGGTTTTAGTATTGATTTCTATTAAGTATATTGTTCGGTCGGATGTCTGTTTGTGTTTGTTATATTGTCTAACACTACAGTTCAAGTGGACATTTACCTGAATCACTATATTGAAATTAATGCTAATTGGTATACAAAGTGATGAAGAAGAATGGACTATTTAATTGAGCTAGATGTGTAGAGGTATGCATGTTTTCAAGCATCGATTCCAAGAGATAAGAGTCATATTTTTCTTAGTGGACAGGTAGCCATAGAGATGGGGTAGCCATACAGTGGGGACAGTTCCTGGAACTGTGAGATATACCCAAACATCTGTGCCCCTTCCTAGTCCTATTGAATGGGTCCTTTAATACTTGAACCTGGGCTTCCCTGGGGGCACAGTGGTTGAGAGTCCACCTGCCGATGCAGGGGACACAGGTTCGTGCCCCGGTCCAGGAAGATCCCACATGCCGTGGAGCAGCTGGGCCGGTGAGCCATGGCTGCTGAGCCTGCGCGTCTGGAGCCTGTGCTCCGCAACGGGAGAGGCCACAACAGTAAGAGGCCTGCGTACCATAAAAAAAAACAAAAAACAAAAAAAACTTGAACCTGATCGCAAAAAATGTAGGTAGCCAACCATAGGTCTCAAAACTAGCAGAGGGGAGATATATATAAAAGGACTGAATCATGTGGTTTGTTATAGAAAGTGAAGTAACTAGAATGTGGAGTGCATACTAAGGGGTGATGGGGACAGGCCTGGGTGTGTGTGAGGTGGACAGGTCGGCTGAGTCCAGGTCATAAGAAAATTTGAATGCCAGGTTAGGGAGTCTGGAATTTGTTCAGTAGTCAGTGGGGAGCCATGGAAAGCATAAGTGGATAACTACTTTTTAAAAAGTCAAAATTTCTGTAGAGTTTTATGACACAGATAGGAAGACTTTACCTGCCTTGTTCATCTTTGTATCCCCAGGACCCAAAAGATTGCCAGGCGCATAATAGGAATTCACTATATATTTGCTGAAGGAATGGAGAAGCCTGAAGGAGGCTCTGTGGAGAAATTACACAAGATTTAAAAGCCATTTAGGATTATTTCAAATTTGGGGGAGGCAATTTGACAATATGCACCAAGACTCTTATAAATACTCCTGTCTTTAAATCAGTAACTCTATTTATGGGACTCTGTTCTAAAGTAATAATCCTAAATGAGGAAAAGCTTTATAAATAAAGTGTATTACAATATTGCTTTTAATAGAAAAAAATGGAAGTAATCAGCCTAACAATTGGGAAACAAGTTACTGTGTGCCTTCCTCCTGTGCGGTATTTAATATGCTGTCACCAAAATTACGATTATAACGACAATGTAATACCAGAGGAAAACATTTATATTATTAAGTATAAATCTAACAAAACTCTACCAAGATGCACAATTGAAGATAGAGTATGATTATAAATTATGGGAAGGGGGAATCTCTCTCAGTTAAAAGAGTTTTTCCCGGGGTGGTAACATTTTGTTTTCTTTCTTTTCCTCTTATCCTTCTGTGTATTTTCCTGTTTTTCAAAATTACTTCATTCACTCAGCAAATATTTACTGAGAGCCCACTATGTGCCAGGCACTGCTCTAGGAACTTGGGGAAACATCAGTGAACAAACACAAATCCTGTCCTCACGCAACTTACACATTTTACTTGGAGAAGGCAGAAAATTAACAAGATAAGTCAATTAAGTGGCATGTTAGATGATGCGTGATCGGCAAAAAAAATAAGGCAAAGAAAGAGAATAAAGTCAATACTACATTTACTTTTTGACCTGGAGGGGGAAGATATTCATCCAGGTAAAAGGATCGAATTCTGAACTTGCGCAGCGGTAAGACTGAGAGCCCGGGATACGCCAGCCCTGCAGGTGACGCTGCAGCCCGGGCCGGGCAGGGCGGGTTTAGGTGGGGCGCGGGAGCGCTAGGTGAAGCGGGTCACGTGATGTGAGGGGGCGGGAGCAGGAGGACCACGAAAACACCGAGTTTGGCTCAGCACTTTCTCTCCAGAAAGGCGGGCGGAGCCGAAAACCAAACAAACGTCTTCTCAGAGCTTGGGGGCGGGGCAGGCGGGAGAAGACGGAGCCTCCAGAGCAGAAGCCTTCGCGGAGTTGGTTTTTCGGTTGCTGGTCTTTGTGGCCGAGGGGTCTGAGGTCGGGCTGAGACGTGGGGAGCAATGGCGACCTTTGTGAGCGAGCTGGAGGCGGCCAAGAAGAACTTGAGCGAGGCCCTGGGGGACAACGTGAAACAGTAAGAACTCTCCGGACGCAGCCTCCGGGTTTCCGCGCGGGTGCTCCCCCAGCTTCGGGCTGCCGACCCACTGTGGAGTTGTCCCCCGCGGCCGCGAGGCCTGTGCAGCCCTCGCGTAGCGGGTGGCGGGGCCTCTCGGTTTCTCGGGCCCGGGAAGGGGCCGGCGGGCAACCCCGACTCACCCGGCTGGAGGGGCCGGGCCTCCCTGGTTCCCTCCGGAACCTCGCGGGCGCCTTCACTCGAGGCTGTGCCCTGGGTGGGGCGGGAAAAGCTAACTCCACGCCTTCACGCCCAAGGGCCTGTTGGGCGACTGCGGCCCGTGCGAGGGTGCGGGACGCGTGTGGCCGACTAGCGGCCTGGTCTGAGCCGGCACCGCGCAGGCGGCCCGCTCCCGGAGGGCTTCCTGGAGGCGGAGGCTTATTGAGCGCGGGTGTTGTGGAGGCACTGTCGGTAAGAGCGTGGACAGCGATTTCGGAAGGCAGACAGACCCTCCGGTGAAATAGTCACCGAACAATACTGCAATTACAGTGATGATAGCAGTAGCAGACATTTACTGAACACCTTTTAAGGGCTCTAAATGTACTATCTCATCTAATCCTCACATCAGAGATGTGAGGTAGGTGCAATTATCATTCCCGTTTGATAGATGAGAAGACTGAGATTTTGAGAGGTTAAGTAACTCTTCAAAGTCATGGCAGGATTGGGGCGCTCGCATCTGATTTCTGGCTCTGATACCTTACAGAGGGTTGCAAAGGACCCCAGAGGCTCTCAGACTTTCACCCAGGTTATAGCAGGGGACCGAGTACACAGTGGGGTCAGATGCTGAAATGGCCGAGTGTAAAATCAATAACTCAATACAAGGCTGAAGTCATAGAAGGAACCCTCCGAGGTACAAGGTCGAGTTTGGAAAATTTCAAAACATTGTTATTACAATTTTATTTTTCTAAAATATAAGAAGCAAATTTTAAACGTTTAAAAGTATAAGTCTTGTGTTGTTGTTGTTGCTAGATGGTTTCTGTGATATTCTACACGTTTTCATTACTCAACAGACACTCACTTTGAAATGATGTTTGTGTAGGAGCAAGGTGTTTGGGGGATCTTTCTTTTTCTCCAACACTTTCTCCTTCTCATCTTTCTACTTTTCATTATGACTGGAGATTGAAGTTACTTAACTTGGATGTCATACGTGATTTTTGGAGTTTTTCCTTCTTGTGAAATTTTGGGGTGGCAGAGTCTACTTTTCGTCCTAACAAGATAGATATGCAGAATTCCCATGTAAGACTTCTTGGAACACTCATGGCCTAAATGGAATAACTAAGAACAAAATATAATTTTTAAAGATTATTTTAATATTAGGAACGTTAATAAATCAAACTACAAACACTAGAATTAAAATTTAATCATCTAATCTGTTATTTTGGCATAATTATTTAATTTTTTGTAAACATTGATTCCCAAAGATAAAACGTTCTACCTAAAGTTATATTTTAATATTCATGTTGACTTTGTCTCTTTCCTTGCTTACTTAATTTAAAATTCTTAATTATTTTAATGAGTAAAATTGATAGCTTTTACCTTCATTAATTACTATAGTTTATTTTTGTAATACAGCTAAAATTTACACTTTTTAAGCACAAAAGACTTTTCACTCAGTTACATCTGAGATGCTTACAAATATTTGAAAGTGAATGTTTCCATGTTATAATAAACCTGGCTTGTGTGTATAACTGATTGATTAGATGCGATGGTGAACTCTGTGATCCCACACTCCTCACACAAGCTTGGGGTCGCCAGAAATGTTGAAGTTAGCATTTCCTGTTTGGTCTTTAAAGGTCAACACTGGCTATCAAACGTTGGTCACATAGAGCTGCGAAAGCTAAATTTGAATCTCCACTAACAATGCAATCAAAGTACGCTTTTGTGCCAGGAGCAGTTAATGGCACAGTTTTTTTAGTTTTTTCCATTCTTTATTAGTTATTAGTTTTTTTCATTCTCTCATTGTCTTTCCCCCCTTCTGCTCCTTGAAAAGCGCTTCTTGGTTGAACAGTCTGTGATATTGCTATACAGTACTTTCTCACATTTCCTCCATGAGTAGTTAGCTTTGGTTTGTACAACGTGACCATTTAAATGTGGTCCTTGTTCGTAGGTAAAATATATAATAAGGTGTATAAGGAACTCAGATATGAGTTGCTTTCTATTTATGCAGTGGTCCTAATGTTCTTTATGTCAGGTTGTGTGCCCATGTCAGCTTGTAGAAAGAAAAGAGCTCTGCTGGCTAACTCACTTTGTATAGTACCCAGTAGAGTTCTGGGTTCAAATGGGTGCCTAGTTTTTCGGATGGTTTAGCCATATGTTATTTAATTTTCTCCAGGTATCTCAAGTGCTTCCTAGTCTGACCCATTTATACTCATCACCCATCATCCTCACCTACATAGAGGTTGACTAACTTTGTTTTTGGTATTTTTGAGGAAAACAGTCATTTGTCCATGGCTCTACAGCAAGTTAATACAGGGACCAGGATTGGGGAGCGAGTCTTCAACTTGATAGCCAGTGTTGGCTATTTGGGCTAGAAAGTTTGCCACTGGAAAAGATAGACAACATCATGTTGGCAGAGCCTTGCCTTAGCTCTGGAGCAAGTTCATACACTCCAAATATAAATATATTTCCCTCTTTCTTATAAAATAGGAACACAGGGCTTTTAAAATAATGAAGTTTTTCTCATGTTACTATCTTCTTTTGTTGTATAAAATGGGATAGGAAAAGACTTCTGTTTTTCTGTGGAGCTTTATTTCATTTTTTAGTTGTTCTTTAAAAAAAAAGCAGGGGGTGGGGCATTTAAGTGTTTGATGTTGGGAAGTTATTATTGACTGCTGGGTGTGACTAGTCAGGTGAAACATGGTGCCAGGCTCTAGAACTAACATGTTTTGCTGTTGAGTGAAATGGGTCTTGGGAAGCTTTAAGACGCCACTAAAGCTACGGGTTTTCTCCGGTGTGGGGGCAAGTGGGGGATGAGGGCAAAGCACAGGAACCCAGGCAATTACATATATACTTAGCCAGACTTAAGCTAACCTACATATGGGAGAACAGGAGAAACCCTGCCATGGGTATAATAGGGCAGTGAGAGCATTAAACCATCTCGTTTAAGAATCGCTGCTTTTTTTTTTGTTCTTTTCTGTTAGAAACTAGAAAGTAGATAATCGTGAATTGAAAGTGATTGTGAAACATACTAAGTAATTTTTAGCCCTGTTTCTTGAAGGTGGAGTAGTTTTCTGCAGCACCGAAACAAGGGGTGTGGATGTGAAAAGTAAAGTACTTTACTCCTATTTCTAATAATGTTGTTAAGGTATAAAAGATTGGATCCTTTTTTCCTACTAGTTAACTAGTAATTTTTATGATTAGTGGTTGGTTTTCACTTTAAAAACCACTAAATTTCTCATATGCTTAGGTATTTTTCTTTGTGGCGAGCTGTTTTAGAATCCCATTCAGCCAGGATAGATTAAAACTTGAGTTCATTTGAAAGGAAAGAGGTCGCCCAGAATTGGTATTAATGCCCATAAAACACATACACATTTTAAAATATAAATCTTTTTAAAATTGAGGTATAATTGACATATACCTTTATATTAGTCTCAGGGGTACAACATAATGATTCAGTATTTGTATATATTGCAAAATGGTCAACACAGTAACTCTAGTTCACGTCTCTCACCACACAGTTTAAAAATTTTTTTTCTTGTGATGAGAACTTTTAAGATCTCGGCAATTTTCAAATATGCAATATTTGATAATTTTAATTATACTTTAAAATATAAATCTTAAGTGTAGGTTTCTGGTGAGCAGGGCAGCAGTGAGAAAGGAAAGGTACAGCAGTGGGTTTTGGCTGGTTGCCTTATGAGTCTGATTCTGTGACTGCTGCTCAGTCCCTTTTAGGGAGGACTTTCCTTCTTCTGATGGTATTCTGACTCCTAAGTAGCTTAAACAACAGAGATTTACTTTCTCACAGTTGTGGAGTCTAGAAGTCTGACATCAAGGTGTGAGCAGGGTTGTTGTCTTCTGAGGCCTCTCCCCTTGGCTTTGCCTGCTCTCTCTCTCTCTGTGTTCTCATCTCTTCTTAGAAGGACACCAGTCACACTGGGTTAGGGCCCACCCTGACGACTCCATTTTTACTTAATTACCTGTTTAAAGGCCCTACTTCCGAGTACAGTCACATTCTGAGGTACTGGGGGTTAGGGCGTCAACAAATGAATTTGGGGGGAACACCACTCAGTCCATAACACTAGGGAATGCAAAATTTCCTTCCTTCCCTGGGAGTTGAGGCAGATAAGGTGAACTTGGGGAAGAAGCAAAACCTGAGGTTCTTAATATTGTTTCTGCCTCTGCAGATACTGGGCTAACTTAAAGTTGTGGTTCAAGCAGAAGATCAGCAAAGAAGAGTTTGACCTTGAAGCTCATAGACTTCTCACACAGGATAATGGTAAAATGATTATCTGGGGAGTTATTTTACTGTTCTGAAGTTTTCCCAGATTTGCAATAAATTAAAAGTTTATTTAAAATTTTAAAAAAAGTTTTGGGTTTAGTGGTATGTAAGGTCATTTAAATAATGTGGATATTTAAAATTAAATGTAAAGAATGGCAGAGTAGGGATATCCAAAGTCCTTAAAAGCTAGACTGAAACAGTGGGTTCCTTATGTTGTAAATATTCTGTATTTGACTTGTGACAATCTTCCCTTTTTCAGTCCATTCTCACAACGATTTCCTCCTGGCTATTCTCACGCGTTGTCAGATTTTGGTGTCTACACCAGGTAAGGGAGTAGAAATACCTCCAGGGATGTCAGTCAGCAAAACCACAGAATGCTGGGCTTACTAGACTTTCACTTCCTTTAACAGACTTGTTTGCAAATGAAATGTTCTTTGAACTGCTCAGAAGAAACATGTTATTGTGTAATACAGATTCGTCTATAGAACCTTTTTAAAGCAGGTGGTTTCTCTGTCCTTTCATTGACTTTTGGTCTTTACCCCCCATCCCGTTGGGTTTAGATTACTTAAATAAATGAGAGGTGAGGAGGAGGGTAGGTGGTCAGGAGGAAGAAGCTGAGGAGTGAAGAGAGGGAATTTGGTGGTTAGGAGAGTGTTTCCGTAGATATAGGGAAGGTAAAGTACGTGGAGGGGAAACCACAGCTGTATGTTGAGAACCTGGACTTTGTCCTATTCTTAATTAAGTGAGATATTAGCACCTGGAAGGTTGGATATTCAGCATGTGTTTGGCAAACTATTGGTGAAGAACACAGGTAGTGAATGTTGGGGAGGTTTGTGGATGCTAAGTCTGTCACTTTGACCTAAACTAAATAAGTAGGTATAGACAGAATGATTTCTTTGTCCCTAATTTTTTGGAGCTTAAGTGGTACAAGTCCCCTCTTTCAATTTTATTTTAATCAGTCAAAAACAAATACCTAAACACATTAAAACTTTGCCTCATGATAAAGCTTATCCTGGGCTCTTGTTAAAAACTTGAATTTACAGGTACCTCCTACTGTAGATTAAATTGAATTTTTTGTTGTTTAAAGGGCCTGTGGTGATTCTGATGATCATTTATTAAAAGCCCATGTTTATCTAGAAGTGACTAGTATTTTGTATCATCCCCCTCTGCTAAGCTCTGTTGTAAGATAGAGAGTTCAGATGAGATCTCCTAAAGGCCTGTTCTCCACACTCAAAGAAGTCGCCATTGGTGTGAAGAATAATAAACAGTGAGCGTTTGTTTACGGAGGTTGGTGTTAGAGAGGGACGGCTGTTTTCCACCCCTCACTACACCGCTCACTGCACATCCTATACTGTGTCACATTTCTAATGTTTTATTTAATTTAAATAGAAGTGGACTTTCGCCAGTTAGATCATAAAGATAATCAACTTCATTGTATAAAGTTTAATTTGATCAGAAAAGCCAGCATTGTGAGGATTAGATCTTACTTTTTAGGTAGGTATATTCTAAAGTGCCACCCACCCAAAAGGTTCAGTGGGACAATCAGAAATAAAAACCTTGGTTGGGGCTTCCCTGGTGGCGCAGTGGTTGAGAATCCGCCTGCCGATGCAGGGGACACGGGTTCGTGCCCCGGTCCAGGAAGATCCCACATGCCACGGAGCGGCTAGGCCCATGAGCCGTGGCCACTGAGCCTGCGCATCCGGAGCCTGTGCTCCGCAACGGGAGAGGCCACAACAGTGAGAGGCCTGCGTACCGCAAAAAAAAATAAAAAATAAAAAAAAATAAAAAACCTTGGTTGATAGGAGTCAGGGGGCTTGGGTTCAAGCTTAGGTTTTGCCACTAGCTTAGATAATGTAGTTAATTATTGAGTGTTCTTAGCGTCCACATTTATAAAATAGAGACAGTAATACCTACCCTGCAGGATTATTAAAAAAAAAAAAAAAAAACAGATGAAAGAACATGCAAAAAGTACTCTTAAAAATAAAAAATGCCAAACAAATACGAAGTGGTATTAGTATAGGTGGCTGATTTTAATTAAATAAAGCCTTTGATATTCTTGAATGTTTGTTGTTTGTTAAAAATAAATGAAGAAACATTGGAATTTAGAGATTATTTCTCAAACACCCAAAATGTCTTCCCTTAAAATGAAATTAATATTTGCTGGCAACAAAGAGGTGATTTCTATTGAAAGTAAAGTATAGAATTACAGTTTTTTGTACTTTAATAATTGTGGTCAGGTTGGTTACTGTTTTTCTGTCAGGCAGGAAAGATGATTTTAATAATGTTATTTATTGAATACTGTAACTGCAGTGCCTTAGACGCTTTACGTGCATTATCATTAATCCTCACAACAACTCTTAAGAGGTCTTAGCCTCTTCTTTATATGCCAGGAAACAAACTTCAGAGGAGAGAAAACAAAACAAAATAAAAACTTACCTGAGGCCCTCTTCAGCTAGTGAGTAGAAGTGTTGGATCCAAACCAAAATCTGACTGCTGCTGTGAAGCCCTCCTTCCTTGGGGTCAGAGTCAGTCCTTGCCATGCTTTGCTTCCTCACCCGAGGTATTTGGCCACTTAGCAGCAGCATCGCCTAACATCGAGTTCCATTCATCAGGGAAATCATCTAAGATTGACCGGCCTCACCAGGTGTGATCTAGGTGTGCCAAAGACACTTAAAGAGATGGAGAAGAGGAACTTGACTTCCCAAACAGTTCATTTTTAGCTGAGGAACCAGGAATATTTTTTCAAAGCTTTACGAACTCATTCTTCCAAAAACATCAAGATGAAATAATGTTTTGCTAGAATGATGGATGATTTTTTTTTCTTTTCCTAAAAAAATTCTTTGGGATATTTTTTTCAAGTGTACTGTAATGAGCTTGTATAACTTCTGATTTTTTTTAAACACTAAACTATATATGTTCATGGTTTAAAAAAAAATAGTACAGAGGGTCTTAGAATGAAAAGCTTCCCCCTCCTAGACCAGCTTGTTCTCAAAGACAACTGCTTTTGCTTTTCGTTCTTCTTATGGGACCTCAGTGGCTCCGTATAGTGTGCTGAAATGTCTTTCTGGATTGACTGGTTTTAAACATCCGTCTTGCCTTATTGCTCTGTGTTTTGTGAGATTTCCTCAGTTCTTTCTTTCAGCCCTTCTGTCCAGTGCATTCTTTTTTTTTTTTTTTTTTTTTTTTGCGGTACGCGGGCCTCTCACTACTGTGGCCTCTCCCGTTGCGGAGCACAGGCTCCGGACGTGCAGGCTCAGCGGCCATGGCTCACGGGCCCAGCCGCTCTGCGGCATGTGGGATCTTCCCAGACCGGGGCACGAACCCGTGTCTCCTGCATCGGCAGGCGGACTCTCAACCACTGCGCCACCAGGGAAGCCCCCAGTGCATTCTTTAATTCAGCAATTTTTGTAGCGTCTTCTTTTTGTTTTATGGATACCCATCTTCTCAAACTTCTCTGAGGATATGAATTAGAAATTATTCAAGTTCTTTGTGTTGCCTGAATTCTTTATCTCTAGGATCTCATTTTTTTTTTTTTTTTTTTAGTTTGGTCTATCTTACCATGTTACAGCTTATCATCAAATGTCTGAGAATCCACATTTACGAATGAAGCATAAAACCTGGAGATTGTGCTTTAGAGTGAGCTGACGGGAGGCCAGCCATTATAGTGAGGTTCCTCAAATGCCGGCTGCAGAGAACTGTGCTCTAGGGTACCAACATTCATACCAGCTACCTCAGTAAATCCCAGAAATTTTGTTCTATTTAACTAGAGAAGAGTTCTCCATTCTCCTGTCCCTGCCACCTGTTTATACTGCACTATATACAGGAGTGAGTGGGGCTGGTTTCATGGGGCCAGGAACTGTCCATGAACTTGGAAGGGCCTGCACTTGGTTTAGTGCTGTACTGTGGTTGTCTTGAAATTCTTAACTTTTGAGCAAGGGACCTTGCATTTTTGTTTTGTACTGAGTTCAGTCCTGGGGGTGAGGGAAGGGGTTTGTATGGATGACTTTTCAATATAGATCTTCCATTAATCTTGTTTTGAGCTGTACTATCCCTTCTGGTTCCCACTGCACTCACCTTCTCCAAATCCAGATTCTTTGTGGATATCTACTAGTCAGGTTTATTTACTTCCACCTATTTACCAACCATGCCAACTTAGGTCACAGCTTCCAAGTGTCTGCTTTGTAAGTTGGCTCCTTTTTAGCCCATCTTTGAAATTTGTTGAGATCTCATCTTGGTCTGCCACTCGTTTTGCTTTTTATCTGTGTTCTGGATGTGTGCCATTTACTTTTTATTTTTTATTATTTTTTTTGTGGTACGCGGGCCTCTCACTCCTCTCACTGCATCGGCAGGCGGACTCTCAACCACTGCGCCACCAGGGAAGCCCCCATTTACTTTTTTCTACTATCATTTTTAGTAGGGTCTTGGAAGAGAGAGGAGACAAATACATGTGCTTATTTCACCATCTTGAACTAGAAAATTCTGTCCAGTTTTTATAATACTACTGCTACTAATAAGCAAACAAACACCCGGTAAACAATGAAAAATGTGAAAAACAAATTTGTCTTCCTAAAAGAACAATTTTGGTTACAGCTAGAAAAAAAAAAGTGATTTGAGAGAAGTTGTGTTTAGAGAAGGAGAATGTTTTGTTTAGAGAAGGAGAATGTTTTGTTTAGAGAAGGAGAATGAGAGATCTGAATTTAAGCATTTGTTTATTTTCATCATTTGAGCATTTCATACTTTTTTAGCCTAAAGTGAAAACAAACAGCAGTCATCAGTTATCATTCTTTTCTCTTATGATTGTTATTTTTCTGTCCTATAGAGGGTGCTGGATCTTTACCCTGGACAGGGGGTTCTGCAGCCAAACCTGGAAAACCAAAGGGAAAGAAAAAGCTTTCTTCTGTTCGTCAGAAATTTGATGTAGGTTGTTTAGTAGATCTTGGTAACGACTGATTTAAGCACTGGTGTGATGGAACTGGCTTTAGTGTTTTAATGAATATTACAATTCTGGTAGTAAAGTTGAAAAAAAAGGGCATGATTTGGGGAGAAAACGGTGTTATTATATTTGAATTTGGTGAAGAGGGTTTCAAAGATTGTGTCTGAATTTTTATTCCAGTTTGTTATTGTGTAATTATTAATATGCTATCATTAGTACCTAATGATTTTTCAGTAATTCAACAACTATGCCTGTGTTATTTTTCCTCTTAAATATCTTTGTGGAAAGAATAATGTTTCTCAGATTAAAGACTTCTGTTCCAAGGGTCCAGGAAGCCCAGAGGCCTCTGGCAGGATGCTGCTGACGCCCCACTAGGCCTTGAGCCTTCTGGGGATCCTCAGAGAAATCTTGAAGGCATTGGGCTATAAAATGTGTAAACGTTTTAGAATAACTTGCTTATTTTTTTCCTGGTTTATATCCAGGGAACACAGTTTCCCGAAAGTATCCCTTTTATAGATTTGACTGGGTATTGATAGCTTTATTCATTAACATCAACAAACATTTATTTATTTCTACCTTGGCTCTATGTTTTAAGTCAAGAATATTTGATCTGGAGGGCATCAGTATCTCCAGAGAGGTATACTTGGTTTAAAAAAGCAAGTTTGATATAAAATACAGTTTTATACTTACTTGGAAAATGGAAAAACAACAAGTATGCTTTTATAGTACAAACTTCAAACAGGACAAGCCATATTTGCTACAAAATCTTGTGAGTTGGGCTTAAGCAAAAGCGACTGAGGCATATCTCCCACTGATATGGAGAATATAATTGGGCTATCAGCATCTCCCAGAGGAAGGCTGAGGTTTTATGAGCGGAAAAGATTGGGAAAAACTATTTTTAAAAAAACTAATGACTGTGTCTTAGAAAGATTCTGTGTTGAGAGTTGTTAGTAGAAGATAATAGTAAGTAAAGAGTTACACTACCCTACATTATCTTGGAATATTTATTAGATCTGTTATATTGGTTAGCTAGGTTTTTTTAGGGCTTTTGTTAAGCATTAATTATATATTTTTATTTTCAGAACTGCTTACTTACAAGTATACTTAAAATACTCTGACTTGTTTGAAAATAGTTTTATATCTCCTCCTTCTCCCCAATTGTTATTTTTAGCACAGAGCCGTATATTCTGTGATTACCGAGGTATTAATTGAATAGAATAAACTGCTATGCATAGTACTGTTATTCCCCATAACTCATGTCTTCATTATTACTATGTAATGGGTGTGAATCTGTGATTAGTTGTGCATGAGTTACTTTTTTTTTTTTAACTCTTGTGGTATAGTTGGTGGCATTAATTTGTGGGATCTCAGGTCCAATTCATAGGTTACTTTTGTTTGTGTCTTATTACTTGCCATATAATGAATAATTTTGAAAAGTTTTCTTACCCATAGCATAGATTCCAGCCTCAAAATCCTCTCTCGGGAGCCCAGCAGTTTGTGGCCAAGGATCCCCAAGATGATGATGACTTGAAACTTTGTTCCCACACAATGATGCTTCCCACTCGGGGTCAGCTTGAAGGGAGAATGATAGTGACTGCTTACGAGCATGGGCTGGACAACGTCACCGAGGAGGCTGTCTCAGCTGTGGTCTATGCAGTGGAGGTTGGTTTGCTGGTGGCAGAAACACTCTTACAGGTTGAATGTGACAAGCTTGTGTGTTATTCAAACTTGGTACTGCAAGAAAAGAACTAAAATGTGACTCTGATCTCAGAATTGTCATCGTTGAAAGTTGTTTTCTTTTGAGGGGAAAAACATCATAATCCAAACAATTGCCTTCAGTTAACAGACTAAGCTTTTCAGAAAGGTTACTTGCATAACACTTTGGATGTTTAATTTCTCAACAAGGGGACAGTTTTTAAGAAAAAAAAAAATGAGATTGAGAATCCTAAAGATTAAAATCACTTGATGTTGCTGTGGTACAGCATTTGAAGAGCATTATTAGACTTGGTGTCTGAACTGTGGGATTCTTGTCTCAGCACACTCTTTCATTCATTCATTTTACTCATTTAGTTACTCGACAGAACATACACTGGGGTCTAGGGTGCACAGGTACTGACCGGTGACGCTGGGTCATTCCTTTCAATTCTCTGGGCCTCCGTTTCCTTGCCGGTACCTCAGAGATTATAATAGCTTTCTCCTTAAGTTGTAAACATTGAATCATAAGTTGTACCATGAAGTCTTGACATGAGCTGATCTTATCGGTAGAATTGAAACATCATCCCTGACCCCAGCACCCCTGTTAATAAGGGTAGGCTGGGACTGGTTCTGTCTCTATTTTCACAGACATTCTCTAACCCTCTCTTAGGTACTTGGTTCTCACAAAGAGATATTAAATACCTAACTTTCTGTTTATCTCCTATATATCTTTTGTTTATGTGGCTTTTGAGAGAGCCAAGGTTCTTTTTATGCAAGGATTTTAGTAGATTGGGCACTATAACCAATATGTTCCTGATGGTGAAACATTTTGTACCATTTTAAACCAAGCTTCAAGGTAGTTTGCTGCTTAAAAAAATTACTTATTTTTGTACTTTTATTTAAAGCTATCTGAACATCATTTTTGAGGGAGAGGAGCCGATTCAGAGATATAAAAACTTTAATAAATTTTAAAGTAGAGCAAGCCCATCCTAAATAGAATGAAATAAAAATAGCGTGTCTCCCTTTGCTCTTTTCTATACCCTCCTACCCTGGTACGTATGGCTCTGTGGCTCTTTCGTGAACATTCAGCTGGTTTCAGCACTTGTTTGCCTGTCTCACATCTCCATCCACTAAATGCCAATAAACATTTTTTGGTCAAAGGAAGTTTTATGGTTTGCTTTTAAAGAGGAGTTCATGCTATTTTTCTCTTTTTTTTTTCTTGTTTTTATAGAATCACCTTAAAGATATATTGACATCAGTTGTGTCAAGAAGGAAAGCTTATCGATTACGTGATGGTCATTTTAAATATGCCTTTGGTAGTAATGTGACTCCACAGCCATACCTGAAGAACAGCGTAGTAGCTTACAACAACTTAATAGAAAGGTATGTGAAGTTTCTTGTGATTTTTGCATCCATCCTTCCTAATTGGTTACACTACTCTTTTGTAATAGACCACCGTTAAAGTTGGTTACTGGGGCTCTGTGTGTCTAAGGTACCTCTGAGAGCAGTATGGTTTTATTTTCTTAAGTTACATCTTTGCGTGATAACTAGTGAATTCTTACGGTACTCTTTATATTAGGAGTGAAGTTGTAGAGCTTGGCCGCTGCATGTGGTTTAAAGTGAGTGCCCCCCACTTTCCAAAGTACAGTGGAGCAGTTCCCTGGGGCAGTGCGTCTGGATGGTTCCTGAGGGTCAGCACCTGACTGGTGGGGGGAGTGGGCCGGCTCTCACTCAGGAACGTGGCCTGTGCTTGTTGGGTTTCTTGATGGTGGGAGGAGGAGCAGTAGGTGTCTCTCCAGGTCCTTTTCTGGCTTTTTTAGCTGTAGCTCAAGATAGCGGCCTGTGCTGGGTGTCATCAGGTCGCTCTCGGCATCCTCTTGTGCAGATCTGGTCTCTCAGCTCCGATCCCTGGAACCTGTCTGTCTGCCCTCCACTGTGGGCTCCCAGGACCTCTCTGATGTTCTGAGTCATCCCTCTGAGATGACCTGGATTACCTTCATCCCTGTGTTGTCTCTTTTCAGGGAGAAGAGAGGTAAAGAGATGACAAGGGAGATAAAACTTCAGAGAAAAAAGTGTGACTGGGAAGGCTGGCAGGAGTGATACTGGGGAAGAAGTAACGGGCAGGGAAGGCAGGAGGAGTGACACTGAGGGGTGTGGGGTGGGAAGGCCGAGCAGGGAGTTGAACAGAGCAGATAGTGCTGACACCATGGGGAGGGCATGGCGCTGGTACCTGTTTCACGGCTCTGAAGACCTTGAGCGGCTCACAGGGCTCATTTTGAAGACCACTGGCTTAAACTGGGTTCACTACTTAGATTGCCATAGGTGGAGATTTACTTTCTCAGTCTCATTCAGGCATATCTGTTTGGTATTTTTTTTCTCATTTGTGAGTCATTCTTCTCTAGAGAAAAACCAACCAAAAAGAGTAAAAGAGTGGCCCCTCGTAGCAGGTGAGCGCTGGAGTGGTGTGTGACCCTGCCGGGCCTCCAGCTGCCCTCTCCCCCTGCCAGCCTGTCCCTGTGAGGCTCCTGTCTCACCGTCGGCCGCTTGTTTCTCTATCAGCACTGCCTTTGTCTGCTGCCGGAGCCCACGCTCACGCTCCACTTGTGCTTTCGTTCTAGTTCCCTCCTCACTGTTGTTTCACCTCCTGCGTGTTCTCCAAAACTGCATAGGTTATCTCCTACTGTATTATGATACAAAAATTATGTCTGACTTCCCAGCTGATGTTATATCTGGGTTCTATTTTGGGAAACTGGCAAGATCTGGGTGAATTTTCTCCACCCTCCATTTTTGCCTGTTGCTTTTTTTGTGCTTTCTTTTCTTTTCTTCCTTGTTATTTTTGATCCTGTTGTCTCCAGTATCATTTACCTTCCTCTCCAGGTTGGTTGTTTCCAATTTCATTTTCCTTTAATGAAGGTCTGTTACTTTTTTCCAACCGGAAGCTCTTTAAGGGCAGGGAACAATTTTGACTCAGTATCCTGACTTAGTATTTTAGCACTGTGGAGGGAGAAGGGTAAATGCAGTTGCACTGCATTTTATTTCCAGCCCAACAGATGGGCTGCCTTTAAAAATTAAAATTATAGACTACTCATGTATACACTGGCTGAAAAATAACTGGATTTCTGATTCACGTTGAGATATATTTTATAAGTATTCTAGCAGCCCATCCCTGTTCTGTTTGTTCAGTTGTTTCCATCTTACTTACTGGGAATATTTCTGAAATATTTTGTTTCCAGCCCTCCAGCCTCTTCTGCTCCTTGTGCTGGTCAGAATCCAGCGTCTCACCTGCCCCCTGACGACGCTGAGCAGCAGGCTGCACTCCTGCTGGCGTGCTCGGGGGACACGCTGCCCACGTCTTTGCCTCCAGTGAACATGTACGACCTTTTTGAAGCTTTGCAGGTAACTCTCGGCTTCTTAAGGTTTACCTAGATTTATGGATAGGCTCAGAGTTTCTTCAAGTCTACAAAGATATTCACTAGCTTTTCCATTTCCTGGCTTTTGTTTTTCAGTTTTTATTGTTATTAAAGCCATTAATAGTAACCTAATCTTTCAAACCCCCGGCTCAAGAGTCCTTCCTAACTTAACTCCCGCATCCGTCACCTCCCCAGTGAAAGAAAAAAAATCTCCTTGTCCCCTTATTTCTATTTCAGAGCCTTGTTATTTCCTTGTTTTCTTGTTATCTGATTTGGGATTAATTAGGTTCTGGCTTAAAACTTACAGGTTTTTGTGTCTTTTGTGTGAGTGTTTTGTTGACGCAAACCTTACTTTCATTTTCTGTGTTGGAAAAATAAGTATACTGAAGTATAATTGGAGACGTGCTGATATTTTTTCAATCCCAGGTACACAGGGAAGTCATTCCTACACACACTGTATATGCTCTCAACATTGAAAGGATCATTATGAAACTCTGGCATCCAAATCATGAAGAGGTGCAGCAAGACAAAGTCCACTGCCAGCGCTTGGCAGCCAAGGAGGGGCTTTTGCTCTGCTGAATTAGGATTTGAGGGTGTGGGACCGTCAGCAAATTCATTGATCATTGGGAATTGAATGTTTTTGGGGTCCACATTTCAAGACTGAAGTGTGTAAAGTAAATATAACCTTTCCCATGGAAATGTGATAGTACATTTTGTGTTGCTACTGTGAAGCCATTAATAAATCTGATTTTAATAATGACCCATATCTCTGTATGTATGTATGTGTGTGTGTGTGTTCCCAGTTAAGGGAATAGGCACTGAGAAAGTTCTGTGCCTGGAATGGTGCTGTTTAGGCATCTGAGGCCTAGTATCCTGTGGTCTGCATGTGAGGTAGGTGACATTCTAGAACAAAGAAGCTGTTATAACTTAGTCCCCACGATCAGCAGGACATCTGTGTGTTTAGAGACATCACGTATTCTGTATCTGGCAAGTCTAAAATTTCTGCTTTCCTCCTGAAGAAAGAACTGTGCTTTTAACACAGTGTTAAAAATCGGTTATCATTTTAGTTTATATATATATATATATATATATATATATATATATATATAGTGACCAGTTTAATTTTTAACAGGTATACGTAGTTGCCTAAAGATTCATTCCGACTCCATAGAAAATAAGACTTAGAAATGCTGTGCTATTAGACAAAATAAAGTCCTTTCTTTAAATTAAAAACCAAATCAAAACAATCTTAGAGTGTAATTAACCTTATAAAATATCTTCTCATAACTCAAGTTTCTTTTATAGAGTTGTTATGCCCAAAGACTTCGATTGGCAGGTTCATCTATTAATTATTCCTATAGACTGTTTTAAGAAGTCCATGTGAACATATTGGATTTATACTTGGTAATTCTCCTATTCCTATGAAATATCTTTTTCTATACTTTCAGATGGCAGTGTTACTAATAACTGTTTGTTTCTTTAGAGATATCTTTTTATTCAAGAGATGTTATTGGTGGATACATTAGAATGTACAGAGCGGTTTAAGTAGGTCTGAATAATATATGTATAGGTATGTATATATGGTTCAATATCTGGATCTGTGTATTTGGTTTTGTACTTTAAATGCGACAAATAAACCTTTTGGGAGAAAACTTTTTGTTTGTTTATTAAAGTAAACATAAGGAATACTGCCTTCTACAGAAATATGAAGAACCTTGCTTTATGAGATCTTAGCAGAGACTTTTCAAAAGAATGTACTAGATGAGGGAGATTAAAAGCAGGTTCCAGTTAAGGCATGTCATTTCTTCCTCTTGGGATATGTAGGTTAAGACTAAAAAGAAAAAATAAACAGCCTAGTTTCAGTTCTTGGCACAAGTCTGGAAAGTCCTTTAGGGTTTTAGATAACTCAAGAATTTTTAGGGTTTGTAAGAAATTGAACTGGTATCTAACTGCATATAGTGGTTTTGGTTTGGCCTATCCATGTGTCTGAGCCTTAATGCTAAGTATGTGTTAAATTTCATGTGTTCCATAGATGGAGAGGCAGCTAGAAGCCTCAGACATGCCCTGCTGCCCATTGCAGTGGCAGGTTCCCTAGAAATCTGTATAGCAGAGGGACCTCCAAACAGAAAAATTCCTCACTACTCTATAGGACCTGGCCTAAATCCCTAGTTGCCTACTCTGGTGGGACCACAGGACACCAGAGGACTCTTTTCGCCTCCCAAGTTTGGGGCCTACACTCCAAGATCTACTTTCCATGCCAGTTTCCCTCAAGCATCATTTTGTACAGTGGAGAGATTAGGTTGAGGGCAAGGCAGGCAGGTAGATTAGAGTGATACTTAGGATTTTTCAAGAGAGCCCGAGTTCAAATACCTTGTTCCACCAAAGGTGGCCTCCAGCTGTAGCACTGTGGTCAACTGTGGGATCCTGAGTGCAGTCTCTTCTATAATTAGGTTCTCAAGAAATCATGAGTGCTTATTATCAAGCATCATTTAGAAAAATAACTATTTCAAAGAGGAAAAAAGCTACTAGAAACCAGATAATTTCAGGCTTAGAATAGAGCTTAGTTTTCCTGTAGGGATTTCAGTAATTGTCTTTTAGCTGTAGGTATATCATTGTGCAAAACCAGGTTTGATAAGGCCCGCCTTATTTTCTACCAGGTACCAGAGTGCTGGCTTAGCACACGTTCTTATCCGCTTTGTCACCCGTTGCTGGGATCAACCAAGCACACAATTTCTCTAACACTTCTCCCATTGCCTGAAGTGATCACGACGTTCCTGATCGAATTTCACGAAGTGTCTTCTAAATGATTGCTCACTTTGACCATAGATAAATACCTGTTTCATCATGTCTTTTGACTCAGACCAGAATGCCTCCAGTTTGAATAATGGTAAGGAAGCTTGGTTTTAGGGGTCAGACTTAGATGCTGTGGCCAACAGATTGGTTCAGCATTTAATTCTCACAGCTTAAAAAAGGAAAAATGTCTAGATTATTCTTGGAGAGTAGATTAATATTTAATTGAATCTACGGGCATGGTAAATTGTCAAGACTAAAAGCACACCATAAAAGGGCATATAGGTTCATCATACTTTCATTTTTAGAGAAATTTATGAAAACAGGACACAAGTTTTCTGTTCATCAAGCTGCTAGCATGTTTCCATCCTTTTAAAATTAATATCCCTTTATGAATTTCCTTCGTGTGATTTTTCCTGAGAGCATCCAAAACATGACTGAGGGAAAAAGCTATTTTTGCCAGGGCCCTTTCCCCCACCTTTAAAAGCCAGTTTAAAACCACACGTAACATTTGTCTTTAAAGACACCGACATTACTTACGCTGCCATCCCACAAAGAGACTTTTTTATTTCAAGGGTGTAATATATTGGTACCATAATGAGTGGAGAATAAAGTGTAAATGAAGAGTTTGAAATGTGACTTTTCACAAGGCTAGCAGATAATAAATAAAGCCACCAGAGCCTATTGTCTTTATTATCAAAGTTTATTGTTGGAGTCAGTTCCTATCTACTGGGGAGTACAACTATGTCTCAATATGTGCTATAGTAACTCTAGGGTAATAGCCATTCTGCAAAATAGTTGTACTGGGGCTCTGTTAGGCATAGATCATAATAAAGTCCGTGGAAGAACGAGCCCAGAAAAACCCTGATAGTAGAGCCATTCCTCTAGGGAAGTTCCAGTGCTAAGCAACCTGTAAGGCATCATCTATCAGCTGACGATGAGACTCAAAGAGGTGTTGGTGTAATGAAACAGGAGTTGAACCCATTTTCTACTCTTCCCTGCAAGACAACTGTGGCTCCAATGCAGGAACCAAAAATTAGGTCTTATAAAATCCTTTAAGCTCCCAAAGCAAGTAAAATAGGACATAAAGAGGAAAGGGCCAGGAACCAGGACAGTGGAGGATAAATTAAGTGTAATTGGAGGGAATGAAAACTTCTGGAATGAAGAGTAGCTGGATTTAGATGCCGTTTGAGATGACAAAGAATACAGTACAGGTAAAAGCAAATGGGGAAATGATTCAAACACTGAAAGTTATTCAGATACCAGAAGTTAAGTGAAATTTCCCCTCTTGGAGGAAAACTGGTTTTAAAAAATGAGGAAGGTGAATCACTAATAGGAAAATGAGTACCTGAGTAGAAATAGGTGTTTCAAAATGCCAAGAACAGTATAATATACAAACGAGCTGGGTCTACAGGAAGGAAAAGTGGTTATGGTAGCCTGTTAACCAGATCTGACATTGGAATGACACTTCTAACAATGGCTTTGTCTATGAGGTTCTGGCATATTTTTCGTAGCACAGGTAGCTTTGAAGGAATGTTTTCATAACACTCAACTTATGTGGGAATGCAAATTACTTTAGTGTAAAAATTCAAAGACCTCCCACCTATTTCTGCAGGATAGAAGATGAGAAGTCTTCAAACAGCTGTGGCTAAAGGCCCATGGTGCCCTCTCACCACCCTTGCCATAAAAATATTAAAGGAATTAACAAAACAAGAATCAGATGAGTCAATGGGCTTTGTACCATGTAGACAGATAATTTATGGTGACTTCTGCAGGCAGCCTGAGAAACAGAAGAGCTTGTGTACTAAATGCTACCCTATCATTAAATATAATAATAATGAAAAACAGGGCCATTAAATGAGACCCTAGGAAAGTCTAGCTGCCAACCAGATTGGGAAGATAAATGAAACGGCATAGTTTATTTTAATCTGTATCTTCCACACTAACCTAGTTTGTCTACAGAAAAGCCATCTGCTGGCACCAGGCCAGTATGTCTGAATTTTGTTGTTGTTATTAGCATCTCATTTTTCCAAAAGAGGAAATGTGTAAGTAGCAGGTGTACATAAATGACCATTTCTACAAAGCCTTCTCTGCAGTCTTGACCTGTGTGGGGACAGGTTCTACTGATGGAAGCATTTTTAAAGGCAGAAGAAAAAACATTGACTTGAGGTTTTCTCCACAGAAAGAATACCAGTGGAGTTGGGCCCGTAGGATGAGTCTCTTATTGGTGCTGAACAAATGGCCTCTTCTCCAGGAAATACCTTTGTTCATTCCTATCTACAGGTTTCTTTTGATGGACACATGGAGTAAACTCTAAAACAAGAAATGAGGCAGAAGCAGTTTCTTTTCTAATCATGTCTCTGATGAAGTGAAGGGTCCTAGACTTTTCTGACACCTCATGGACATGGGGCGAGGGTGGGCGGTGTCCCAAGGCAGGATGCTCAGGCTGCTGTCCAGACCTGGGCTGTCTGAGCCCCGTGGCCTTTTCCTGCTGCTCCCTGTGTATCCATGCTGCAAGGAAATCTTGAGGATTTTCCTCAACTGCTCCAAAGACAGTTCATTTGCTGGAAAACAGAGGGAACCTAAGTGTGAGTTAACCCTTGGATTTTAGACATTGTATAACTTTTCAAGAACATATTTATTCCATTAGTCAGATTTCCAAACAGATGAGAAGAGGCCGTTTTATGCCCATGTCGCCTCCAAAATGTCTTGTTCGATGAGAATCCCTGTCTACTTCTGGCACTTCCTCAGCTCAAAAACGGCAGCTGTACAGAGAACTGTGGCTGTCAAGATGAGCCAAAGCTCATGGTTGGGATCGGACATAAATGCCTACGTACATAGCTGTAGCCCGGCATTGTTTTTTTCCCTTTCCTCTTCTGGCGTTTTTGTTTGTTTGTTTGTTTGCCGTACGCGGGCCTCTCACTGTTGCGGCCTCTCCCGTTGCGGAGCACAGGCTCCGGACGCGCAGGCCCAGCGGCCATGGCTCACGGGCCCAGCCGCTCCGCGGCATGTGGGATCTTCCCAGACCGGGGCACGAACCTGTGTCCCCTGCATCGACAGGTGGACTCTAAACCACTGCGCCACCAGGGAAGCCCTCTGGCGGTTTTTTGATCCAGTCCTTTGGGTAGCAAATAGCTTAGAAAATTAAAAATGCACAAAAATGTTATCTAACAAGGCGGGGGGCGGGAAGGTAAAAAGGGTAAAAAGTCACTATAATTCAAAGTCTGATATCCAGTGGAGGCAGTGTAATGATTAGCAGAAAACGGAGGCTGAATTCACGGAGTGAAAGAATAAGGGAACATGGGGGGGAAAAAAGCAATTTTGGTGATTTCGACTGTAACAGTAACAACTTCTCCTTGGCTCTGTAACTCTAGGGGTCTCAGAATAACACTGTGGTTCAATGTTAGGTGTACAGTTTGATTTGGGGGCAGAGAAGGAGACATAAGTCACTCTTCAACTTACACAGCATGAAGGGGGGCGGTGTAACAGAAGATTTCTCTTAGCATTTCATGTGGAGAAAGAAGCAAGTAGGGTGGAAATACCTAATTATACTTTAAAGGAAAGAAAAAGAAACCGTCAAGGTACTTTTAAGTCCTCTGTGAAAGGAGTGCTCTCTTCATATTAAACACTGTCTGGAGGCACAAATGAACTGACAATTAGGGAAATGAGAACAAGAAGGTAAAATGAAATGTTCTCTCTGTATGTTGCCCACTGTAGGTGGTCGTTCACCCTCGCTCAAGGGGTCCGGGTGGCTCACTCCACTAGTGATATCTGGTAGCCCCCACTCCCCACTTCCTTTTTTTTTTTTTTTTTTTTGCGGTACGCGGGCCTCTCACTGCTGTGGCCTCTCCCGTTGTGGAGCACAGGCTCCGGACGCGCAGGCTCAGCGGCCATGGCTCACGGGCCCAGCCGCTCCGCGGCATGTGGGATCTTCCCGGACCGGGGCACGAACCCGTGTCCCCTGCATCGGCAGGCGGACTCTCAACCATTGCGCCACCAGGGAAGCCCCCCACTTCCTTTTAAAGCTGTTGCCCTCCTGTACTCAACTGAGAATTCTCGGGCCTGTCGTCCTCAGTCCTTAGACTTTACTCGCTGTAGTCCGAGATAAGCATTGCTTTTTTATTTTTTTATTTTTTTTATTTTCTGGTGCAGTTTCAATTTAAAAATATCACCCTTCAAACGTCTGTGAAATTATTATAATTGTTCACTCCATGTGAATGTCATGAGAATGAGATGGTGGTTTAAAACACACTTTTGAACTCCCAGGGAGAAGCAGGCATAAGCTATTTCTTTCCTTCCCCACTGGGCTACTGCAGACCACCCCAGGACGGAGACCCGAGGCCCAGGCGACACAGTCCGAAGGCACATGCGTCCTTACGTCCCAGCCCTATAGGCTAGCCAAGGCGAGCACGGCTGCTCCAATTGAATCAGGTACACACACTGGCCCTAAATGTTCAGCACGATTTATAAGGGGAAGAAAAATTTTGCTTTTGCAGACAAAACTTGTTCTTATCGGAGCCATGTCAGACTACGCGCTTTCAGGCCCAAATAATTTCAGCGATAATTACGGCCCTCAGATGAAATGTTCTGGGAGCTCACTCCTTGTTCACTTCATGCATTATACAAAGTACCCACGAAATAAGCCAAGCAACCAAAGTTTCACATAAAGGAGAAAATGCGGATGGCCCGTTACCTACAGCACTGCGCTGTGGGCTCGAAGAGTTCTCGGAAACAGAGGAAAATAATGGCAAGAGACAAGGTGTCTGTGGAACCCAACACGTCCCTCAGGGTGGGCACCAGCGGCTCCTCCCGACTGCTTACCTTGGCTTTCCCTCAGTTGCTCTCTGTCAGGCTCTCAGTGTCGCACTCTTTGGGCGGTTCCCCTCCTCCTGGCAGCTCGCTCTCGATTTCCCACAGGACGTCATCCTCGTCCTCCAAGTTGCTGGAGATGTGGCACTTCTTGAACCCCTGGACGATGGATTCGCTTGAGATGCTATTCCATGCCACCATGACCCACTCCAGAAAGAGGCCGAGGGGCGGCTTCTTGGCGTTCCCCGTGGGGCTCAGTGCCAGGTTCCCCGCCAGGAGCCAGTTGGAATACTGGGCCCGGACACTGTCATTCAGGGGTTTGTAGACCACCACATCCAGCACCTGCAGCTGCGAGGTCAGGCCCCCCGGGATGATGACCATGTCGGTGTGCATGCTTTCCATGGAGCTCTTCACCGAATCAGTGGCATGGCCCCGGAAGCCATTGAGGATCAGCATCCCTCGCTGCTTGGGCACTGCACCAGTTCTCCGCCTCCACACCACTTCCAACCAGTCCTGCATCAAGTCCTCCGTCATCCATCCGTACCGGTGACAACGGATTTCCATGCCACTGGGGAACTTCCCGGGGGGGATGTATGTGCCCCTCAGAATGATGTACGGAGGTAACTTCCTCCCATCTGCCAAGACACCAAGCATGGCTGTGATTTTCAGTTTCTCCCTGCCTGGCGTCTTGACCAAGACGGGCTTTTCACCCTGGTTGTCCACAGTTACCCTCGAGGGCACCTCTAAGCAAATGGGCGTCTCGTCAGCATTTCCCATCTGAGCCACCTGGTAGTCGTGTGCCCGGCGCAGAGCCAGGACGCTCCGCTGGTAGGTGACGAGCTTCTCGGTCAGGTCTTCCGGCAGCTGCTGGGGCACCGGCACCTTATGCCGCAGAGACAAGTCATACCTTCGCATCATTCTTCGACACCAGCCCAAGCTGGCCTTGAACCCTTTCTCCGGAATGTTCATCTCCTGGGCAATCTCCAGAGCTTTCAGCTGCATGGCCTCCCTGGTGATGGGGTCCCCTTTAGCCTGCATGTATCGAACGTACTCGGCCACGCGCTGGTCCACCAGGGCGAAGCGCCCGTTTTTGGGGCCCCGGAAGGCGCGCCGCATGGCGTGGGCGTTCTGCAGCTGCGGCTTCACCTTGCGCCAGTCGCGGACGTTTTTTTCCAGCACCCCGAACTGCTTGGCCGCCTGGCAGTTGTTGGTGCTCTCGGCGTACTCCACCACCATTAACTTGAACCCCGCGTCGTAACTGCGGCGCATGCCCCGGCTGAACTGAAACTTCCCGGCCAGGTCGTCTGCCGAGAGGTCGTACCCGGGGAAGCCCACGGCCATGTAAAAGGGGTACCCCTCGCCCCACTCGGGCAACTCTGTGATGTCCCGAGGCAGACGGAGGCCATAGCCGTCCAGGTGCTGAGGCTGCGGAAACTGGGAGGCCGTGTTCATCGGGCCCACCCAATCTGGGGGCTTCACGTCAGAGTCTTCATTTTCTGGCAGACAGACAGGGAGGGGCAAAGATAGTGCCCGTAAGTAAAATGATTTCTGGCTCATTCCCTGATTTTTTTTTTTCTCTTTTTGGTCGAAATACCAAGAATACCTTAATCTCAAATTCACTAAAAGCAGTAACTCTAATAACAGATAACACGAAGTCGTTACCCCCGTGCCAATTCCCATGGATTACCACATCTAATTCTCACAATAACTGTTTATTTCTTCTTTGCAGGTGAGTCTAGAGAAATTAAGTAACGCATCAAGGTAGCTGAGCTAGGAAGTGGCAGAGCTGGAAACTGAATACAGGCAACAAGCCTGGATCACATACTAACTGTGGGCCATGCCTGGGTCAAAATAATCTTTACCTGGACGAGAAGCCAATTATAACCCACATTACCACATAATATTACAGAATTTGTATCATCATGGGCTGAATCATATCCCTTAAACCAAGAACATCTATAGCAATACCACACTTAGCAAAGTTAAGCTTATAAGGCAGAAGTATGGTTCTTGCATACCAATGTCAGAACTGGGTTTCACTGTATGTTTGTTTAGGAGGTGGCCACAGAAGTTGAATACTCACGGAAATTGAAGACTCACGGAAATTACCATATCTCACCAAAACTAAGATGCCATCAATTGCAAGATGCACCATTATATGCCATTAAGAAAAAAAAAAGCTGCTAGTGAAACTATAACATGCCATCAATTTTAAGAGGCATTCTCAACTGCAGAGATGTTAAAGTGATGAGGGAAAAACGTGTCTTGGAATCAATGAAATACAGCATTTTAAACTATTACTTATAGAAAGAAGGCAAATCAAACCACTCTGGCTGTTGGGAAGCTGTATTTATTCCAACTCCTGCCCTCTAACTATGTTTCTTGATAAAAGACCGAGTGCTTCTTTAGACATATTTGCCCAAGTATGTACTACAGCTGCTATTGCTTTTTCTATCCAAGATTAAGGAGACAGGAAGCCAAGTAAATAACCCTGGATGCATGCTTCGTCACACCATTTTCCTTAGTTTTCAGAGGTGTGTGGTGTGCCACCCAGGCACCCAGGATGTGCGCTGGACCAAAGCCATACAAACTTCAATTTGGTTCACCTGCATACAAAGGTGCATGTTGAGACTTATTACTGACAGTCGACGGGTGAAGAAATGGAGGCTCAGAGAGGTGGATGAAGTCGCCTAAGGTCACACAGCATAGGAAATGAGATTCTGAAACTCCAAAGCCCATAATCTTTCTGCCTCACAACCTTGCCCTACTCTTAAATACCCCACAGAATGTACCTGGAAACTTAAAATTCATCTCATTATTCTCCCACTGGATGGATGTGGAATTGGGTTAATCATAGTACCTGCAAAGGTTCCTCCCTGGAACTGCCATTCGTCAGAATTCTGAGACTCCTCCTCCCTTTCCAACCGCGTGATCATGTCGGGCTTAGGGAATGGGAATTCTGTTTATAGGAAATAAAACAGGTAAGAGCTGTGTGTTACTGTCTTGGAACACTGCCAAAATAAGTACTTTATAATACTTAAGAAACCCTCCTCTCCACTCCCACCCCACCCCAGTCTTCTCAATATGCAGATTTATGAAAGGCGGGGGGAAAGGGCTCAGGGATACTTAAAAGAAAAAATATGATGGGAAATAGGTCTGTCCAAGGGAATTTATGAATCTCTGCTCATGTACCAGCAACCACAAAAAGGAACTGCATTTAGCAGGGAAGTGGGTGGGTGCAGCCACGGAGCTAACGGGCACTCTGGTACCCACAGGAGCAAATGGGGAAATCCCTCCAAAGGGTTACATTCTAATAATATGGTTACATTCCAATAATATGGATATCAATGCTGGGAAGGGAGCAAGGATTCTTTGAGGCTATGTCCCCAAGCTTCTAAGGCTGACAGGGTAACAATGAGGCCCTGTCTTCCCTCCTAAGGAACATATGAAGCACAGGCCCAGACCCATGGGGACATTTCTTAGATTATGTCTTGTTTTTTCTTTGTTTGATGAGAATGCCTGGGTTGAATGAGGATGGTTCTGAGCGCTGGCACAAGCTGCTGCGTAGAAGGACACAATATTTATATCCTGCCTAAATCAAAAACAGGAAATTAAATGGGCACAGGCATTGTGGGGACAGACTCCAAGTTCAGGAGAGAGGGATGTTGGATACACCAGAGAAGAGAGACGTGGAAACAATTCTTTGGGCTCAGAGCTTCTAGGAGACAAAGGAAAACAAAGCCTTACCCAGGGACAGGACAGTCTCGTAATTCATCCTCATGACCTCCCGGTAGAGGGCCTTCTGTTGCTCCGTCAAAACTTCCCACTCCTCATCGGAAAAATATATGGCCACCTCATCGAATAGGGCCGGCACCTGCAACAGTGAACAGGCCTTTCTCAATGACTCGTAGGCACGTGCAGACACAGATCACACACCCTCCTCACAGGTGAGGGCTTGGGCCCGGGGAAACGTCTGTCCTCAGTCACACGGCTCCTCCGAGAAGCAAAACCAAGACAAAAACAAGGTCTCCCATGCCCTGCTGAGTGCTTTCCTCCCCCGGCATCCACAGATAAGGAGAGCAGCACCTTGAGAAGAAAAGTCCCCCGTACGGGTTGGGAGACACTGGATCCTCACATACAGCAGGGAGAGCTGATCACGGCTCAGCCCCCATCCAGAGCCAGAACCAACCACGCTCAAGGAAACACCCCAAGACAGCTGCCCCACCAGCACAACCCTGCTCTCTCCCTTGGGCACAGATCCTCAGCCCAGGAGGGTGCTGGGGGCCTCCTGGGCACTAGTCTCCATTTGCAGGGCACTAGCCCCCGTTTTTGACTCAGAACCCAACGCTGCCAGGGAGGGGCCAGTGAGAGAAGGGGCCTCAGCCGGCCTTTTCCGATCCACAAGAGCGCGAGGAGGAGGACGGAAGGGCTCATTAGAGCTTCAATTTATGTAATGAGATACCAGAGCAGACTGCTTTGTTTCAATGCCTAGACCCGCAGCAGGAAGCCCTAAGGCCAGAGAAGAGCGCTCTACAGCCCGCTCCGGGCTCACCTACCTCCCCGCCCCCATGGGCCAGTGGGACGGGGGTGCCTGAGCAGCCAAACGCAGCCAAGCCACCCAGACCGACCCCCTCTTGTTCAACTCTCTGCTTTTCTTTTTACTATGTGTTTTCCTTCAGTCATTAAAAATCCTACTCCCAAGTTCATCGTATTCAATGGTAAGGGATCTGGGCTGCTGCTTTCATGGCTACTACCCATAGCTGAATCTAGGGCCTGGGGGGTCAGAGTACTGTTTTCCATCTGCTTAGAAAAGTCCAGCGTCTGCACCGCCTGCAGCTTCTTCAGGCACCCGGCCATCCATCACCTAGATCTCCCGGCCCTTCTTCCTTACTCACGAAGCCCACCCCATCCCCCCCCACCCTCACAGCCCCTTCCACACAGGGAGAAGCTCCTAGGAAAGGCCCCGTCACTGCTTCCCTTATTCCCCCCACAGCCCCATTTAATTAAGGAGGAAACGGGCGCAGAGCAGCCCCGTTTCTGGCCCAAAGTCACACAGCCAATAACGGCAGGGTTGAGAGTGGGACACAGCACTGTCTGACTTCACGGCTCCCACCCTCACAGAGGGCAGGGGGGCCTCCCAGGTAACCAGCTGGCAGGCCTCCGCTCCCACCCCGCACACGCTCGGCGGTACTCAGCTGCTGCAGTTCCCTGAACAAACCGTCCTCACACCCTCCGTGTCTCCGCACACGGTGCTCCGCTGCCTCGGAGGTCCTCCCCATTCTTGGCCTGGCTGACACCCACCCACCTTCCAAGACTCAGCCCAGACATCCTGTTCCCCGGGAAACTGGTCCCAACCCAGGCTGTGTGCCCTGTGACGCCCTGGGCTCAAGGCTCTGGTGGCACTTATCACACTGCAGAGTCCTCTTGGTTTACCTGTCTGCTTCTTCCACTAGAATATTGGCTCACTGAGGGCAGGACCCGGGCTTAGTCCGTTTTGTTTCGCTAAGCCTAGAACACTTCCTGCAGGTAGTAATCCCTTAAAAATGTGTTCTTGAATCAAAGATGTAAGCAAATAACCTCTGGACTTCCCTTCTCTTATTCCACTTGGAATAGTTTCAAATAATCGTTAAAATTTATCTGTCACAGAACTTACTCTTTGGAGTAAGAATGGACAAAAATCCCTAGTGTAAAATACCAGGAGGTACAAACGGATTGGTCTCTAGGCTCTGCTCAGACTTCATCAATCTGGAAAGCCAGGCAGCCAGGAATTTTCCATCCCACCCCATCCCACTTCCCAGGCTTTTAAACAACTCTCCCTTTGGCCTTTTCTCTCCCTAGGAAATTCCAGATCTAGGCCATACCTATTTATAGTCCCTTTCCCTTTGCTGATAAAACAGGACACAGGACTGGCTATGCCTGTCATTTCAGAGGGGCTACCCATATCGATCCTTGTAGAAGGTAACACGCCCTGGGCCTGGTAAAAATATCAGCAGCCCTGGAGTGGTGAGAAGGCAGCTGGAGGCTGAGGCTGGATTCATCTCCTCCCATTTATGACTGAGCCCCGGAGGATCCTCAGACAAGCCCACATTATGCTCCAGAGGCGCGCAGTGCAGTGGCTTAGGAATTCTCCTCACAGCAACCTTCTGTGAGAATTGAGCAAGCCTTCAGCCAGGCCCTGCTGTGCAGGCCTCCCCTCTCTCCACAGAGGCCTTTTATCTAGCCAAGCACAGCAGAAGGTAAACAGGGCCAGCCCTGGGCCAAACTCAGAAATCAGCAGCCGGCATCCAACCCCTGGACACCCTTGCTTGGCCTCACAGGTAGAGGCCCTCGATCCCGCCTTCCTGCCTTCCCTCAGAAGGTCAAGGACTCATCAGCCAGGTGTTCTTCCTTCAGCTTGTATGCGCTGCCTCCCTCGCTCCCACGAGCTGGCATTCCAACGCTTATCTCCAAGGGTAACCGTCCTAAAGTACTTACACGCTGCCCAGGCTCGCTGACAAAGCTGCATGACCACCCAGCGAAGACAGCACTTAGAGGGCTGGGACCGGTGCACTGACAGAGTGCCTGCTGTATGCCAGGCACTGTGTAGGGCACTCCCTCTTACGTGGTTAAATGTGTTACCTTATTGAATCCTTTAAATAGTACAGGGATACGGGGATCACCACCCCAGTTTTATGGGTGAGGAAACAGAGCTGATAAGTATCTTGCCCAAGGTCACAGAGTTAGCAAGTCTGACTCCCAAGCCCGTGCTTTCTCGGCAGGCCACTTAGGCCAAGTGGCCTCTGCCTGGTGGCGGCAGCAAACCGTAGGGTCCCTTAGAAAGACGAGCCGAGGACTTCTTCCTCAGAGCTACTAGGGAGAGAGCTCAGACTCCTGGGCGCAGCACACTGCCCCGCAGGGCTGGCTCGGTCCCCTGGCCTCCTCCGCTTCTCTCGCCCATCCCCTCCACTGCCTGACTCCACTGCAGGCTCCAGCTGCAGGAGCTGCTCCGGACTCTGCACACACAAGCTTTCCTCTCCAGTGCTTTTGCTTCTGGCTGCCTGGAGGGCAAGACCCTGCCTTCCCTTGGCTGGTTCCACCTATGGCCAAGCCTTGGTTCAAAGTACACTTTCCCTTTTTTTCTACTTGAAATTGGATTTCTACTCCAGTTCTCCCATGAAATATTACCCTAATATACAGCATGATTCTTTGGTTTGAAAAGCTTTTATTGATCACTCTAGCACAATCCCCAACAACCAAAATATATATTTGATTCTTTTCTTCCCCTAGTTTTTTTTTTTTTTTTTTTGCGGTACGCGGGCCTCTCACTGTTGAGGCCTCGCCCGTTGCGGAGCACAGGCTCCGGACACGCAGGCTCAGCGGCCATGGCTCACGGGCCCAGCTGCTCCGCGGCATGTGGGATCCTCCCAGACCGGGGCACGAACATGTGTCCCCTGCATCGGCAGGCGGACTCTCAACCACTGCGCCACCAGGGAAGCCCTCTTCCCCTAGTTTTAATGCTCTAGGGCAGGGTTTTTCCCACCTCAGCACTGCTGACATTTTTGGCCAGATAATTCTTCGTTGTGGGAGCTGTCCTGTGCATCACCGATGGGTAGCAGCATCCCTGGCCTCTACCCAGGAGACGCCTGTAGGATCTCCCACTCCCCAAGCCCCATCCCGAGTCATGACAACCAAAAACGTCTCCACCCAGACGTCCCTGGGAGGGATGGGACTGGGGGCAAAATTGCCTACTGCTCCAGACTAGGTCCCTGCCTGCCTTCTCTGGTTCTCCAGCCTGCAGGAGGGCCCATCCTGAGCTGACTTCCCCCACAGAACTCCAAATACTGTGCCGTTAATTAGATTTACTTCCCTATCTTCCTTACAAGACTAGTACCCCCGCGAGACTAGGGATTTTGCCTTAATAACACCCAGCACTGTGCTCAGTAGCTGTGGATGGATGGCAGACTGCCTGGGGGCCACTCATGCCAGTCCCCCTCCTCCAGCTCCTCTGGTTACCTCCTTCTTTCCCAGCCAAGCATGGGCTTCACCTCGCTCCTCTCTGTGTTGTCCCAAGACACTCATATGTGCGCTTCTACTGCACCTGATTTGCGCACTTCTCCATTCTGTCTAGGTGTTCTCGGTTGGCCAATGCAGCCTCAAAGCCATGAGTTCTTGCTCAGGGCTACACAGGACTGATGCCTGCTCTCCCAAATCTCCCCAGCTTCATGGATCTGAACTGGGGAGGAGGCCAGGGTGGGCCAAAGAGACAAATGCAATCCAGCCTCCATAGCTAGATGAGCAAACCCAGAGCCTGGTGTTGTACTGCTTAAAAATTTTTTCATTGAAGTATAACACACATACAACAAAATGCACTACTTTTAAGGTTCCAGCTCAAGAGGTGTTTTTAAGAACAAATGTCAGCATACATGTGTATCCTAGGGGCAAAATAGATAACCTTGCTGCACCCCATGCAGTGGTAGCGGAGCAGGATTGGATAGTTTGGAAGGACCATGATTCTATGAATACAGATCTCTCACTGGAAACAAAGGATATGTATACCGATGACATTCATACACAGTGGAAAACTAAGCAGAGAAAAGGAATATCATTTTGTTGCTTCTTTAAAATGTTTACCATTCATGCCCAATTATCGTGAAGTCCAGTAAGTACTGTGAGTAATGTACATAACAATGACTATAAATATCTGTTGCATTTACCCTTCTGTAAGTTTACTCTCATTCTATCACACTATGCTGTTTGGATACGCCCCCTATTCACTGCTGCCTACTATCCCAGTCCCTCCATCCAGGACCAGCTGGAAATGCAGCTCTCGCCTGTGTCCACTGGCCTCGTCTCATAAAGCTCTCCTCACGTCAGTTCAGTGCCCAAGACTTACTTAAATGGTTTAAACGGCTCCCTTCAACCAGCAGTAGGTGATACTCTCTCCTCACCCAGACTTTGGTCAGGCTCCTCGGAGCCCTCTTCTTCACTCGGCTTCTTGGACACATACACACCCGCCTCTGGTTCTCCGTCTGCCCAGACCCGTTTTAGCAAGAATCCTGCTAAGTCAGGTTAGAAAGAGCCCCCCACCGTGGATGTCTCCTCTTAGTAATTTTCCAACCACTGAGCCCTCCGCTCCGCTCCTTGGCTATAAATCCCCACTTGCTGAGCCCGATCTCTCTCCCCTACGGTGACAGTCTTGAAACCTATCTCAATTGTCCTGAATGGTCTTCCTTATCATCTTAACAAATGCCAGAACAATTTTTCTTTCACACAGGCCGGCAGAGATTTAGTTGGTGTCTACAAGGTGCCTGGCACTGAGCAGGATACAGGGAATCCACGGGTACAGGGGAGAGACACAGTCGTGGCCTCTTGGACTTCCGATCCTGATGGCGTGCCTGAAGGGACCGTTCCCATAACCAGTTCCATTCTTCACTGTGCCTTTTAAAGCCACAGAACTGTTTTCTCAGGAATGCAAACACACCGGGCTGGGCTAGGCTATTTTTACTTCCTATGTCTGCTTGAGGAAGAGACTTAATACAAGTCTGGCTCCCAGGCCCGCCCCTCACAGCTGTGTGTGGACCCCACACCTTCTTACTTACCCATCCGCCCTCGGAGCAGATTCGGACTTTCTGCATATCTGTGGGGCCATCCTCCAGTTCCCGGCTCTGAATCTCTTCCTCTTCTTCCTCTTCTTTCAGGGTCAAATTGAGAGGGTAGGCTGTGGACTCCATCTCTGCAAGCAAGATTCAGTTCAGAAAAATCAGGTGCTAGTGTGAACTCCTTAAAGCCTGTGATGGGGGCAGCTCAAGCTACACAAACCTTTTTAGCCCCAAGCACAGTTCAGCTGGAACAATGGAAGGGGACAGGGCCAGGCCTGGGGAGGAAGGGTTTCAGGGAAAGCACCAGGAAGCTGGAAGGTGACATATTTAATTATGATAAGAAGAGGGCTGCAGGCAGATAGCATACCTGGCTGCCTTCAAATATTTAAAAAGCTATCTGTGTAAGAGAGACCAGACTGGTTCTGTAGAGACCCAAAGGCAGAACAGGCCGCTGAGTAAACATTCCGGGAAGAGGTTTTCAAAGAGTGCATCAAATGGCAGAACTTTCTCACAGCCAGTGCCACCCAAACATGGAATTGGCAGCAAGACAGCGGTGTTGGCTTCCTTTCAATGAAGGCATTTGAACACAGACGGAGCACTCGCTCAACTGGGTTGTTCCTACAGGGCCAGTTCACCATCAGGAGGTTGGGTGGCCCAGAGTACCTGGATTTTCCAGACTCAAAGGTTCTGTCCATGAGCCAGGTCAGAAAATAAGAGTCTTCTGCCTTACGCGACTTTCCAAGCCCAGGAGTCGGTGATCCTTAGTGAGGGGTAATGCCTGGACACCCAAGAAGGTGCAGAAATCAGCTGGGGCCAGGCTCTGGGGCCCACCGCCACCGGGAAGACTCGCTGCCTCTGGGCCGCAAATTCTCTCTCTTCTGCAAATTCTCTCGCCCAGCTCCTAGGCCAGTACAAAGGGCCGCGCTCCTGCCCTCTAGGGGCTCGGGCAATTCCTAGGTGTGGAGTGAGCGCGCATCTTGTGGGCCGCATCCTCCCGGGCTTCCGAAGAAAAGATCGTTCCGGAGTTCAAAGTCTGCTTCTTCGATATTTTCAAAAAGGACGGGCGAATGCGGCAGGATAGGTCTGGGGCGGGTGGAACAGGCTTCAGATCCCTGGAGCTGGGGCCCGAACTTGGCCGCGGCCTCCCCTGCCGGCTCCCGGGAGGGAGATGGGGGGATGGGGGCGCCGCCCCGCGGTGAAGGTGCAAGCGAAGAGGTATCCTCTGCCCCGCCACCGCCCACCGGCCCGGCGCCCCGCCCGCCGCCGCTGCCGCGCCCCCGGGCGCGCTCCGGTTTCTCCAGCCATCTTGTCCCATTTCCCTTTCTCCGCGGCCCCGCGCCGGGAGCGCTCCTGCCGCCCCCCTGCCCGCGCCCGGCCCGGCCCATCTCCCCGCCTGGCCCGCTCCCGGCCCCAGCGCACCTGCCGAGCGGTCGGGGCCGGCGCCGCCTGCCTTCCCCGGCGGGCCCGCAACAAAGGCAGTGGCGGCGGCAGTTGCAGCTGCAGCCTCGGGACCCCCCGCCCCCGCCGCGGCCGAACCGCCGGGGGCCCGAGGGAGGGGCCGTGCCGCCCCCGGCCCCCGACCCGCACGTCCGCGCGCACTCACCGCCGGGCCGAGAGCCGAGGCGTGGGCCGGGGCCGCGGTGGAGACGCCGAGGGCTCCGGCCCGGCTGTCACAGCGCCATCCTTTCCGTCTCTCCGGCTTCCCGTGCGCGCGGCCCCTCGGGAGGGAGCGGGGAGGACACGTGGTGGGAGGAGGGAGGGTCCGGCCGGGAGCTGAGGGTGTTGGGAGGCGAGGGGAGGAGCGCGGCTGATGTCAGCGGGCCGCGGCGGCGCCGGGGGACGGCGTCCGCGCCAGCTCCCGACCCTCCTCCCGGCGTGGCTTCCGGCCGGTCCGCGCCGCGCGCTCCTCTTGGCTGAGCTCCCGACCCTCCGCCCGGCTCCGCCTCTCTGGCCTGAGTAGTAGTGCTCTCTGCCCTCTCGGCTCCCCCTGGTGCAGTTTCCTGTGCACCATGTGCGACCTCGGCATAGATGAGGCAGGAAGAGCCCGGATTTATGTTTGAACTGAATGTAGCCTGGGTGCACACGTTCATGCGCTTATTTGCACGAACCACTGCTTTGCACTTGCTTGGACGAGCACTCGAGGCACTCTAAGGCATGCTTCAAGGAATGTGTTATGAAGAGTAGAGCAGCGAGGGGCTTTGGGGGAGTGCGGAGGGGTCTAGGATCTTTCGGGAAGCATGCATATGCATATTCTGGCAGGCACATGTTCAGAACTTCGTACGTAATATACATGTTGAAGGAACTTCCTGATTTTTGTAGTTGTTGCGTGTTAAATCCCAAGTGTGTAATGCCATGGAGGAAGTAACTGTATAGAAGGATCTTCTCCAAAATGTTCAAAGAATTTGCGTGCAGCTCTGTGGACAAATACAACAAAAGTGAGCGGAGAAGCCCTGAATCTCTTCTCATTCCAGAAAAAATCCCGGGTTTGGTTTTTTTGTTGGGAACTCATTAAAGAAGAAATTATTCTGACAATTGTTAAAGCGGAAAAGTAGGACTTTATTCGGGATGATTGAGATAGCTGGCAAGACTATTGCAATAGAGCTGAGCTCTCCGGCTCAACTGTGAATACAGCAAAGACGAGGCGGGGAATTGTCACCCACCTCGGAGTGAGGAGGTCAGTGGATGGAATTCTAAGAGGAGACAAGAAGGGTAGAGGGACTCTTGCTAAACCGATTTAACGGGATGCTTGCTGATGGCAAGCCAGGTTGATCGGATATCCAGGGTGGGAGGGTTCTCTCTAAACTGATTTAGCAGGATTCTTGCTAAAACTGCTGGGAGGGCTGAGGACCGGAGCCGGTGTGTAGTGTGTCCCATGTAGAGGCCTAGTGGAAAAGAGGGTTCAGAGGAGCCTGACTAAAATTTGGTCAAGGAGAGAATTTTGTCAAAATTTTCAGACTGTCCCTGAGACCTGAGTGCCTGCAGGGAAAGATTTCTCCAAGTTTTTGTCGCCATTCCTGTATATATTTATATGTGACTTTGATTTCTCTCTGCCATGGAGAGGCTACAGTGGAATTGTGGAGCTCTCAATATATAAAATATAGTATGACAATCGCATCTTTGACGTGTAATTATGGTGGACAACCAAAGACCAAGACCAAAGAGGTCTAATCGATGGAGAACAGTCGATTCAAATATTGGGAGAGAGGTAGATATTAGGATTTTTTGTTTATTTTTACGCACAATTCTTTTGGTGCATAAAGTTAACGTTTTTAGAGCAAGTGTGACATCTTAGCTCAAATTGATTGACATTCCCATCTTTTCTGAGAAAATGGCTGCTTCCAATGGAAAGGTGAGGAGGGAGTCGGGACGGAGAAGAGTACTAGGGGCACTGCTGACAGGTCACCTTCTTACAAAAAAAGTCTTGACACAGGTTGTGAGATAACCAAAGGGGAATATTATGCCAGGGTTTTAGGCTCTGAGAGCCCCACTGTTCTCATGCAGCTTTGATTAGGTTTTCCCTGGGAAGAGGCCAACCAACCGTGTCCCACCTGAATTCTTGACTTTGAACCCACTGCCCCATGATCTCAATTACTGTAGAAGTCCACAACTGCTAACACAACTTATTCATAGGAACAAAGTGCTGGGGTCAGCACAATACACTGCAGACATTCATGTTTGTGGCTAAGTCACATCACTTGTCTCTGCCTGAGTTTCCTCATCTTCAGAGAGAGGGGGTTGAGCTAGTTATTGTCTGAGCTTCCCCTCAGCTCTATCATTCAGTGATTCCTTTCTCCGTAAGACTTTGGCTTAGTCTGAATGGGGAGTGACTGAAGCTAGTCTTTGAAATGGTGCATGGCTTTGGTAGGATGGATATCTGTTAGTAAGTGGTTAATAATTATGAACAGAACACCTATGGAATCAACATGATAGTTCTTTAATGATGTGATTGGTCTGACTTCATCTTTCCTTCTGTTGAATTTTTGCAATACACAAACCATAGGGATTCCAAAGAGCCCAAGTCCCACAAAATACCTCTTGAACTGTAATGTCTGCTGGTTAATACACATTTCTGACCTTCCGTACAGACTCCATGGCCCTCAGACAGCATAGCTACTGGCCCCCATTGCTCCATCTCTCAGGGACTGTGGTAGATTGAATTAATGGTCTTGCTTCTTTGTGTTTCTGTGGTAGTACACCTTGCTGTTACATAGCACAGCTTGCTGAGATCTCAGTTGTACAGAATGTACTTCAATGCCCCTTCACTTGGCATGGCCATGTGACATGCTTTGGCCAATTGAATGTAGGTGGAAGTGACTACATGTGAGTCCTGAACATGGGTCATAGAAGGTCTCACATATTCTCACTTATATCTCTGGTAGCTTTTGTCCTCTGCCACGACAAAATCATGCCTAGTTAGTCACTGCCCCTCCAGCCTGGGCTCCAGAATGAGACCTGTGCTGCACAGCCATCCTGTGAACATGAGAAGAGGTCACTGTTTTGTTTTAAGCTATTGAGTCCTCAGGTGGCTGGTTAGGTAGCATTTTTGTGGTGAAAGCTAATTGAGACCGTGACAACAGGCAACCTTGGACTTAGAGCTCCCATCACTGGCCCTCATGGGGATGCTCTGAGACAGGGCAAAGGAGAGTTGCCATTTCATGGTGGAAATCCTCAGATATGTGGACAAGGGAATCCAAGATTGCGAGTGGAGAAATAAAGAACCAAATGCGGGGAGGGCATGTACCTGCTGGCTGTATCTTTCTCTTCCCTGGGATTCTGGCACTTCAGAGGAAGATCAAGATATGACCTCTACGTTCATATTCCCAGTAAAGCCTGAAACTGTTCCTGGGAGATCTTGATAAAATGGTAAGGGAAACCCTGCTCCGGACAGTTCTTGGAAGGGTTAGAAGGTTCCTGGAGAGGCAGTGTGTTGTTAGAGAAACTCAGAGGATTAAGGAACAGGTAGAGGTTTCTCTAGAAAAAAAGCAAAGAGAATTGTAATACTGAGTGTAGTACAGTAGTCCCCCCTTGTTTGCAGGGGACATGATCTAAGACCCCCAGTGGCTGCTTGAAACCAGAGTTAGTACTGAATCATTTTCTGTTCATGTCTTCCACCCACAAATTTAATACCTTTTCCATCTTAACTGAGCACTTATCATACGCTGTGATCATAATTTTTGCAGTTTGAGGTGCAGCAGCAAAACTAGCATGGGTTTTGTCCTTCTTTGCAATTTCATGAATAGAAGATTCATTCTTACCATATCTTAGCAACCTCAGCATATGATTTTTTCACTTTCCTTACTGAGTTGAGAACTTTCACCTTTTCACTTAAACGAAGCACTTTGTGATTTCTCTTTGGCATATCCAAATTACCAGCATCACTACTCTTGCACTTTGGAGCCATTATTAAGTAAAATAAGTACCACTTGACACAAGCGTTGAGATACTGAGACAATCAGTCTGACCATTGAAATGGCTGCTAAGTGACTAATGGGCAGGATATGCTGGACAAAGGGATGATTCACTGTCCTGGGCAAGATGGAAGGGGATGGTGCAAGAATTCATCATGCTACTCAGAACAGTGCACAATTTAAAACTTATGAGTTATTTCTGGAATTTTCCATTTAACATTTTCAGACCATGGTAGACTATGGGTAACTAAAACTGTGGAAAGTGAAACCATGGATAAGGGGAGCATACTGTACAGACTACAAACAGACTCCCAAATGTATAAAGGCTCAAACAATAGAAATTTATCTTTCATTTATGTAACAGTCCTCTGTGGGTGTTCCTGGTCCACAGGTGACTCTCCTCCATGCTGTGATTTAGAGACCCAGGTTCCTTCCATCTTGTGGCTCTGCCACACCCTCAGGCCTTGTGATTTTCTTCATCCATCAGAGTGAAGAGGAAAGAGAAAATGGAGAATGTACACCCCCCCTTTTTTTTAAGCCCTAAAGTGACATGCATCTCTTTGGATAGCTCACTGTGTTCCTGAGCTATGACCTTCACAAGTACTTCTCAGTTTTTTCCTCCTTCCCCATTAACTGAGACACGATGAGGAAGTTGGACTTGGGTTTTTCCCTTCCACCAGGTCAGTTAGGCTCTGGTAAAACCCGAGTTGGTTAAGTTCTGGTAAAATAAGTTTTCCTTAAAAACAGGCCTTTGTTAAGGAGAACAGAGCACGCTGGGCTTATTTTAAAATGGTTAATTTTCCCCTTCCCCTTCTGGATGTATGAAGGGATTTTTCTCCCATATTTACCCTGAGAACCTGGTGAGGCTCCTGGACATTAAACTCAGGAAAGTGTGAGGGCCCCCAGGCAAATTTATCTCTTAAGCTAGTCCGGGCCCAGTCACCAATAATTAGTCAATTGCCCTTTACATGTTCCTGCAAGGCTCCAGCTGCAGCTTCTGCTCCTAATAAACTATAATCCTCCATATTTGTCTGTGTCTCCAGTTTTCGGGGTGGCAGTTTGTCCTGTAACCTCAATTCCCTGATGTATCTAAGACTTGTTGATTTTCAGTTTGTTCAGCTTTTTTTTTTTTCTTTTTGTGAGGATAGGAGGGATGACTTCCAAGCTCTTCACATGTCAGACTGGCTAGGGCTTCTTTAAATAGGGAAGCTACTTATCTTTAACTTGCAGATAAGGCTATGGCAAATCTCCTACTTTACCTTTATCCTCAGAGATGACACAGTTCAATAGCTAGTTTCCTTTACACCAGTGGAGCTGAGCTCAGCACAGCCCATTCATGCTGGTTCTTCTTATCTCTCAGTTTATATGTTATGTTTACAACCCTCTCTCATTCTCTTCTATAATATTCATTTATTGCTCCTAGTCTCAGCCTCTGAGGTGACATAAAACAAATCTAACATAACAGCCTTGTCGATATTTAAAAACTTCTGTTTTGTTCCTTCAAATCTCCCCTAAATGTTTCTGTTTTCTTCAATATTTCCTCATAGGGCATGGTTTCAAGTTTCTTGTCCTTTGAGATTACTTATGATCTACTGTAGTTCAGGATTTTCCTGAGATCTTAGTAATACCATAATCCTCAAAGTATTTTCCCACATATATTTTTGTGTGTATTTAGTTTTCTCTTCTTTCTACATTCAGAAGCATCTTTTTACTGGAAAGGAAAAAGCAAACTAGTTCTTTGGCAGAAAACAAATTCTTCCCTAGCAGTGAATGCTAGGTCAGTTTCTCATGTGTCTTGTATAAGGGAAACTGAATGATATAATACTGTCCTCAACAACATTGATTGAGAAAATGTAGTCTCAAAATTCAAATAATGTAGCTGTCAGCTTTTGCTGCACAATGGGATGTTAGTGGACATATGTGAGCAGAGAAATGACCTGTGCTTGCACAGTGGGGCTTGCCTCTGATACTCCAATGGTTGGCTATGAAGAGTTTTCCCTGGGTAGAGCTGCTCCTTGAGCCTGGTCTCTGGACCACATGTGGATCTGACCTTAACTCAACCCACAGCCTGGAACCAAGCCCAACCAATTCACTGCTTGAAGCAGAGCCGCCAGTGGAGCCCAGCCTAGATCATCTGATCCATAGTTGGCCTAAAGACCAGTGAACATGAAAATAAATACTTTTTTATATAAACCACTAGGTTTTGGGAGATGGGATCAGGCTGATCACTTGAGCATAAGAGGCGAGCCCCACTGTGTAAGTACATGTCAATCCTCTGCTCATATTATAACCACTAACATACTGTTGGTCAAAGCAAGTCACATGGCCAGGCCCAAAGTCAAGAGCTGGAGAAATACTCTCTCTCCACCATGAGGCCATGGTAAGAGTGTTGTCTCAGTCTGCCCGGGCTACCTTAACAAAATGCCATAGATTGGGTGGCTTAAACAACAGACATTTATTCCTCACAGTTCTGGAGTCTGGGAAGTCCAAGATCAAGGTGCTGGCAAGGTAGGTTTCGTTCTGAGGCCTCTTCTCTTGGCTTGTAGGAGACAGCCATCTCACTGTGTGTTCCCATGCACTTTCTTCAGTGCTGCATGTGGAAAGAGAGTGAGAATTCTTTCTCTCTTCCTCTTCCTATAAGGCCACCAGTCCTATTGGATTAGGGACCCACTCTTACAAACTCATTTAAACGTAATTACTTCCCAAAGACCCCATGTCCAAATAAAGTCATGTTGAGGGGCAAGGCTTCAATATGTGAATTTTTAGGGGGCAAATCAGTCCATAGTAGATGTCACTGTATAATACTACCACAAGGGATAAATAATTGGAAACAATAATTCAATCTGCAAAATTATTCATGACCCTCCCTTGTGCAAAATATACTCACACCCATTCCAAGATCAGTCCCCACCCCCAAGTCTCATCTAATCACAGCATCGGCTCAAAGTCCAGATTTTCATGACTACATCAGGTCTGCTTGATCAGGAGACCAGTGATCTAAGAAGGCAAGTTATCCTCCTCCCCAGCTCTGCACACCCTGTATAGAATGAGAGCACAGGGACAGGATAACCACAATGAACACTTTGATTTGAAAGAGGCTGAGCAGTCATATTTATAGCAATTCTGAAAGCCCAATAGGCAAGTGTTGTCAGGTTTCACTGTCCTGGGGGGTTGGGAATGTCTCTTGGTTAGGCCCTGGGTCTGCTTCTGGGAGCGACTCCGAAGTTCATGTCCTTTACCGCTATGGCTCCACACTCTGGGAGGTCCTTCACTTTCCATCATTCTCCTTAGCCTCTTCTGAAGAGGCCATAGGGGAACCTGCCCATCTTGGTGGCAGAGTGGCCTTCTCAACCTGCTCCCTGCCTGTAAAATATAGAGGCTCACAGATCCTTATTCATTGTGAACACCCTCGGGGTTGTTTTTTTGTTTTTTATACTCTGGGTTTGTGAGGCACCTTTTGCAAACACAGCCCTCCTAAAAACTTTGTGAATTTTCTAAGTATTTGATTACAATCTGCATCATGTGTCCAAAGACACACCTACCACTCTTTGGGGGATAAGCTCTCTCTCTCTAGACACAGTTAAGGAAATGTGGGGCACTTCAGGCTTCTGGGCGAAGCTTTTTGACATTTCTAGTGGTCCTTTTGTGTAGTTGGAAGGATCTGCTCTGTGATACTTTAGTCCTTTCCAAGGTCTTAAAAAGAGCCATACTTTTGATTTGGTCTTTTTCTCGAGTCTGTATTTTAATAGCCACTCCTGTGATTTGATGGGAAATAGTTTCGTTTTCCCTACTCTGCAATTTCTGTGATCTCTATATTCCCTCTAATCTCTGCTTGAAATCTGGCCAGTTTTTTCTCAGCTCATTTCATAGCTGTCTTTACTCTAGTACTTTATCAAATGTAACTAGTGACAGCTACTCCACAGCCAACAGTCTGCCTTAAAACTTTGTCCTCATTTCATTAGTTACTTGCCTTTCAAGTAACTACAGGTGACAGTTTTATCAAATATTTTACCACTATATAAAACATGTCATCATTTTCCAGTTTATAAGTTTCTGGGCCACCTGCTTCCCAGCCCAATTTTTTTACACTTTTATTATAGCAGCAGCTCACTTCTACTCACAAACTTTCTGTTTTAGTCAGTTTCTACTGTGTTACATATATTCCCAAACTCAGTGTCTTACAAAAACAAGCATTTATTTTTATGTTCATGGGCCTGCATGTCAACTATTGTTTAGCTGATCTCAGCTGGACTCACCTGGGTAGCTGTGCTTAGGCAGTGGGTTGGCTGCACATGTTTCCAGCTTGTGGGCTGGGCTCAGGTGTGCTCACGTGTGTTTGCTTTAGGTTCCAGATTGAAGGGACGGCAGCTACTAGAAGAAAACTCTTCTCATGGTGGATTACAGGCACACAGGAAGGCAAGAGCATCTGTAAGAAAGCACATTTCAAGTCTTCGCTTATTTACACATATCCTGTTGGCCAAAGCAAGTCATGTGGCCAAGCCCAAAGTCAAGGGGCAGAGAAACATACGCCCTGCCTACCTTGAGGCCATAGCAATTATGTCTGCATATGTACAAAGAATGGAAGAAAGCATAGAGAAATGAAAATGATTCATATGATAGAACAGTGGAATTGTATGTAATTTAAAAAATTTTCTAACATTATTATAAATAATAATATAAATTTATATATTTATTTATATATATAAATTTATATATTTATTTATAAATATATTTATATAAATATAAATATTATAAATAATAATATAAATTTCATAAGAATTTTAATTATAATCCTATGGATCTTAGGAGTATGAAATAATTGTAGAACAATTGTATAATAAAATAAAATATGTCCAGAAAAAAAAAGGGTGTGGGTGTAAAATACCACAGGAGTATAAAGAATTGGGACCAATAACGCATAATAATTTAGTACAAATTGCTATCTTTATTTGCTTTTCTTCTGACTTCCTGTTATTAGGAGCCCAAATGATGTGGTATAAAGACATGGCAGGGAGGAGAAGCATTCCATAATCCTCTGATTAGGTCTCAGTCTTTTCATGAGACCGAGTTCCTGGGCTCTGACTTTCTCAGGTGCTTCTCTGCTTCCCACCCCTTCACCTTTAAGTGAGACAGGAAGAGGGGGATGGAGCTGGATATTTCCCTTCCCCCAGGTCAGTTGGGCTCTGGTAAAACCCCAAGTTGTTTAGCCTCTGGTAAAATAGTTTCCCTTGAGGGCAGGATTTTGTTAAAAAGAACAGAATAGGGATTGCATTGAATCTATAGATTGCTTTCTTTACAGAATTAGAACAAAAATTTTTACAATTTGTATGTAAACACAAAAGACCCTGAATAGCCAAAGCAATCTTGAGAAAGAAAAACGGGGCTGGAGGAATCAGGGTCCCCGATTTCAAACTATACTACAAAGCTACAGTAATCAAGACAGTATGGTACTGGCACAAAAACAGAAACATAGATCAATGGAACAGGATAGAAATCCCAGAGATAAACCCACACACATATGGTCAACTAATGTATGACAAAGAAGGCAAGGAGATACAATGGAGAAAAGACAGCCTCTTCAATAAGTGGTGCTGGGAAAACTGGACAGCTACATGTAAAAGAATGAAATTAGAACACTCCCTAACACTATACACAAAAATAAACTCAAAATGGATTCGAGCCCTAAATGTAAGACCAGACACTATAAAACTTACAGGAAAACATAGGAAGAACACTCTTTGACATAAAGCACAGCAAGATCCTTTTTGACTCATCTCCTAGACAAATGGAAATAAAAACAAAAATAAACAAATTGGACCTAATGAAACTTAAAAGCTTTTGCACAGCGAAGGAAACCATAAACAAGACCAAAAGACAACCCTCAGAATGGGAGAAAATATTTGCAAATGAATCAATGGACAAAGGAGTAATCTCCAAAATATATAAACAGTTCATGCAGCCCAATATTAAAAAAACAAACAACCCAATCAAAAAATGGGCAGAAGACCTAAATATACATGTCTCCAAAGAAGACATACAGATTGCCAAGAGGCACATGAAAAGATGCTCAACATCACTAATTATTAGAGAAATGCAAGTCAAAACTACAATGAAGTATCACCTCACACCGGTTAGAATGTGCATCATCAAAAAATCTACAAGCAACAAATGCTGGAGAGGGTGTGGAGAAAAGGGAACCCTCTTGCACTATTGGTGGGAATGTAAATTGATACAGCCACTGTGGAGAACAGTATGGAGGTTCCTTAAAAAACTAAAAATAGAATTAACATATGACCCAGCAATCCCACTACTGGACATATACCCAGAGAAAACTATAATTCAAAGAGACACATGCACCCCACTACATTTCACCACTATTTACAATAGCCAGGTCATGGAAGCAACCTACATGCCCATTGACAAATGAATGGATAAAGAAGATGTGGTACATATATACAATGGAATATTACTCAGCCATAAAAGGAATGAAATTGGGTCATTTGTAGAGAAGTGGATGGACCTAGAGAATGTCATACAGAGTGAAGTAAGTCAGAAAGAGAAAAACAAATATTGCATATTAACGCATATATGTGGAATCTAGAAAAATGGTACAGATGAACCGGTTTGCAAGGCAGAAATAGAGACACAGATGTAGAGAACAAACGTATGAACACCAAAGGAGGAAAGTGGTGGGTGGGGCGGGCGGTAGTGTGATGAATTGGGAGATTGGGACTGACATATATACACTAATACATATAAAATAGATAACTAATAAGAACCTGCTTATAAAATAAATAAATAAAATAAAATTTTTAAAAAATCAAAAAAACAAAAACAAAAACAGAACAAAAAAGAACAGACACTATGGACTTGTTTCAAAAAACCTACTTGTCCTCTTCCCTTGCCAGAAATATGAGGGGAATTTTCTCTTATCTTTACTCTGAGGACCAGATGGGGCTCCTGAAGGTAAAACTTATGAATGTTAAGGGCTCCACTAAGACTCAGCCCCTGGAATTTTTAACTTATAGCTGGTCCACACTTAGACTCTAGGAAGTGTTTCTACCCATACTGGCTCCAGCGGTGGACTCCTGCTCCCAGAAGCTGTGATTCTCTGTATTCACCTGTCTCTCTAATTTTCAGTGTGGCGACTTGCCTTATGACCTCAATTTTCTCACAGATCTAAGAAGGGTTGTTGATTTTCAGTTTGTTCAGCTTTTCTTCTTGGGAGGACAGGAATGACCACTTCCAAGCCCTTTACATGTCAAGAGAGAAACTGCTTTTCTTATTAGAAAAAAAGAAAACTTTTTCTCATGGAAAAGAATAGAAATTGCTTGGAATTCTCATGACACACGTAAGTGCTGAATATGGTTGCTTCTTAGGAAAAGTTGAGGGAATAACATAGAAATGTAACTCAGTAAAGGTGAGTCAGTAAGGTGATAAATGGATGACATTTACTATTTATCCCTTAGGTGTCCAATTCTTGATATAAGGAGTGAATTTAGAGATTTTGGAGGAGTAGATGGAAGCTAATTTCTGGGTCAGTCTTGTCTGAATAGCATTGCTACCAGCCTAGCTTTTGCTAGAAGCTTGAAGAGAGACAATTTGCAAATGAGAAACAGAAACGCTGGTGTTTTATATTGCCCACAGGAAGACTCCATGTCCACAACAGCGGGGAAGGGCAGGGTGGGGCAGAGTTGACATTCAGTGACAAAATTACAAAAATTAAGTGACCTGGATAGGAAGGTACCTGCGGGCAAAGCCAGACTTTTCTTTATGAAAATAATTTTAGATCCGTTTCAGCCCATGCTGGGTGGAATCCTTAAATTTCTAAACCTCAAGCATGGTAAAGTACTGAATAATTTTTGCCTTGAAAAACTTTCAAGCAGATGTTACTAGTTGTCCTACAGAGGTTATGGAGAAACAGTAGTCCCATGAATCATCTATTGGTCTTTTCTATCAGCATAAAGCATGTTACAATATTTCTCATTAAAAGGAAAAAACCCTCTCTTTACCTCATGTCTCTCTCCATATACCTTTTTTTTTTTTTTTTTGCTTTCTTTTACCCTAAACCCCTCTGAGTTGTCTAATCTCACTATCTTCTTTGTCTACCTCCCATCTTCCTCCTGAACACTCTCCAACCTTGTTTTCTCTCCTCCCCAGTACTCTTCTACAACAGAACTGGTCAAGGTCATCAGTTAAGTCCATGCTGCTGTGATTAAGTCTCAGTCTTCCAATGAGCCTGTGTTCCTGGGCTCTGACCTTCACAAGTACTTTTCAGCTTCCCCCTCCTTCTTCCTTAAGTGAGACAGTAAGACAGGGCTGGAGTTGGTTATTTCCCTCCCCAGTTCTCAATCTGCGTCTTACTAGACTATGGTACCTTGTTACATTACTGTCCCCAAAAGGTCATGTGTCTCAGGTTCCACCCCCATGTGGTATCCTTCCACATCAACTCTGGACTTGGCCATGGGGCTTGTGTCGACCAATGAGTCATCAGCAAGTCTGAAGCAAGCAGAGGCTTGATAAGCATTTGTGCATTGATACTGGCTCTCTTGGAGCCCAGTTGCCAAGGAAACAAGTCTGTGCTCTCCTGCTGGAGAGGTGATGTGGAGGAGAATCAAGATGTGGCAGTCCAAACTGACCACCAGATCTATCAATGAGGCCCTCGGGAAAGAGTCAGCTCCCAGCCAACCTGCTGTCTGACTGCAGCTGCTTAAGTGTCCCTAAGCAAGACCATTAGAAGTGCCGCCTAGGAGTGGTGTCTGCATCACGGTGGTGTAAGACAGTTCTCCTTTGTATCTCCCCCTTTTAAACAATGAAATAGGTATCCATCCATGAACATAAGGGCCTCTGTAGGTGTTGTGGGATCTAGCACCATATGCCAAGGAATCTGAGAGAAGTCTTGTCCCTGGTGCATTCAGTAATAGGCAGACAGACCTTGGTATGGGCTGTGGAAACGGGGAGCCAGCAAACCTGCCCAGACCTCTCTCAGCACAGTCAAGAAAAAACCTGGAGAGTGCTGCCCTGGGTAGATATCCACGCATGAAGGAGAATTTGCAAAAGTCCAGCTTTCCCAAGGAGAGATTCCAGCACACTATTCTAGAAAAAAAAAATGAGTTTGATTGCAGTGGAGGTGGGGGTAAGAGAAACTTTCCCAGGTCCCCCACCCCTCGAGGTGGGACCTCCATGACAGGGGGGAGAGAGGATATTGGGAAAGAAGCAGAGAAGGGACTTCATTCCTGCTGATGGCACTCAGCAGGAAGTCCGCCCACAAGCCTCTAGGAGTACCGAACCCAGGAATCTATCAGATCCGTGGGCACCTCCAAGGCCCCAAGTGCTAAACCCACACCTTCCCCAACTCTGCACAGACACCTGGTGTGCACTTCCACACGAAGCATCGATAGAGAGCCCCGGTAGACTGGGAGCATTCAGAAAACAAGCCACTATCTGTGGGCAAGGAGAAACCATAAACTTGAGCTATAGCGCCATCTTCTGGAAAACAAAAGAGAGGTTTCCACTAGCTAGCCTAGTGACTGGTAGGAACCAGAGAAGACATAACAGCTTAAGAATCCTGCCACAAGAGGGAGCAAGAAGACTGGAGCAGGTACAGAGACAGATTAAACCCCAAAATACATAAAATCAGAAATGAAGGAGGAGACATTACAACTAATAATACAGAGATATAAAGCATCATAAGAGACGCTTATGGATAATTACATGCCAACACACTGGATAACCTAGAAGAAATGGATAAATTCCTAGAAACACATAACCTACCAAGACTGAATCAGGAAGAAATACAAAATCTTAATAAACCAATAATGAATAAGGACATTGAATAAGTAATGAAAACCCTCCCAACACAGAAAATCCCAGTACCAGTTAGGTTCATTAGTGAATTCTACCAAACATTTAAAGAAAAATTAATACCAATCCTTCTCAAACTCTTCCAAAAGATTGAAGAGGAGGGAACACTTCCAAACCCATTTTATGAGACCAGAATTACTCTAACACACCTGATGCAAAAATTCTCAACAAAATATTAGCAAACTGAATTCAACAACACATTAAAAGGATTATACACCATAAGCAAGTAGGATTTATCCCTGGGATGCAAGGATGGTTCAACATAGGCAAATTAATAACGTGATAGACCACGTTAATAGAACGAAAGATAAAAATCTTATGATTATCTCAATAGATGAGGAAAAAGCATTTGAAAAAATACAACATGATTAAAACTTTCAAAAAATTAGGTAAAGAGGGAACATACCTCAACATAACAAAAGCTCTATATAACAAACTCACAGCTAACATTATACTCAATGCTGAAAAGTTGAAAGCTTCTCCTCTAAGATCAGGAACAAGGGTACCCATTCTTACCACTCTTATTCAACATAGTACTGGAAGTCTTAGCTAGAGCAATTAGGCAAGACAAAGACATAAAAGACATGCAAATAAGAAAGGAAGAAGTAAAATTGTCTTTGTTTACAGATGATATGATTTTCTATGAAGAAAATCCTAAAGACTCAGCCAAAAAACTGTTGGAACTAATGAATGAATTCAGGGAAGTTGCAGGATATAAAATTAACATCCAGAAATCCGTTGCGTTTCTATACACTAATAACAAAACATTTGGGAAAAAAATGAAGTAAACGATCTCATTCACGATTGAATCAAAAATAAAATACTTAGGAATAATTTTAAAAAGGAGCTGAAAGATCTGTACAATGAAAACTACATGGCCTAATGAAAAAAATTGAAGAAGACACAAACAGATGGAAAGATATCCCGTGTTCGTGGATCAGAAGAATTAATATTGTTAAAATGTCCATACTACCTAAAGTGATCGATAGATTTAATGCAATCCCTCTCAAAATTCCAATGGCATTTTTCACAGAAATAGAAAACACAATCCTAAAGTTTGTATGGAACCACAGAAACTAGACTAGCCAAGGCATTCATGAGAAAGAAGAACAAAGCCAGAGGCATCACGCATCTTCATTTCAAACTGTATTACAAAGCTATAGTAATTTACAAAATATTGTACTGGCGTAAAAATAGACAAATAGACCAATGGAACACAACAGAGAGCCCAGAAATAAACCCTCATGTATATGGTCAACTAATATTTGACAAAGGAGCCAAGAATACTTAATGGAGAAGGTATAGTCTCTTCAATAAATGATGCTGGAAAAACTGGATAACCACATGCAGAGCAATGAAATTGGATCCCGATCTTGCACCACTCGCAAAAGTTAACTCAAAATGAATTAAAAACTTAAACATAAAACCTGATACTATAAAATTCCTAGAAGAAAATCTAAAGAAGAAACTCCTTGATGTTGGATTGGGTAATAATTTTTTTTGATATGACACCAAGACCACAAGTAATAAAAGAAAAAAATCAACAAGTGGGACTACATGAAACAAAAAAGCTTCTTCACGGCAAAAGAAACAAAGAATATGAAAATCAACCTGCAGAACAGGAGAAAATATTTGCAAATCATATATCGAATAAGGTGTTAATATCCATGATATATAAAGAATTCATACAACTCAATAACAACAACAACAACAAAACCCCAAACAATCTGATTAAAGATAAGTGGAGAAACTGATAGACATTTTTCTAAAGAATGCATACAAATGGCCAACAGGTGCCTGAAAAAGTGCTCAGTGTCACCAATCATCAGGGAAATGTAAATCAAAACTACAGTGAGATATCCCCTCGTACCTATTAGAATGGCTATCATCAAAAAGACAAAAAATAACAAGTGCTGGCGAGTATGTGGAGAAAAGGGAACCTTCGTGCACTGTTGGTAGGAATGTAAGTTGGTTCGGCCTCTATGGAAAACAGTATGGAAGCTCCTTTAAAAAATTAAAATAGAACTACTACAGGACCCAGCAATCCCACTTCAAAGGAATATATTCAAAGGAAATGAAAACAGGAGTTAGAAGAGATATCTGCACACCCATGTTTAGTGTAGCACTATTCACAATAGCCCAGATAAGGAAACAACCTACCTGTCCATCAGTGGATGAATGGATATACGTATAATGGAATCTTATATAGCCATGAGAAAGAATAAGATCCTGACATTTGCAACAACATGGATGGATCAGACAAACACTGCATAATATCACTTATGTGGAATTTGAAAAAGCCCAACTTAAAGAAATAGAAACTAAACTGATGGTGTGAAGGTTACCAGGGACTAAGGAATGGGGGAAAAGGGGAGATGCTGGTCAAAGAGTATAAACTTCTTTCCAAGGTGAATAAATTTTGGAAATCTAACATGCAACATGATGATTATAGTTAATACTGTATTATATGCTTGCAAGTTGCTAAAAGAGTAGATCTTAAATGTTCTCACTACAAAAAAGAAATGGTAATTATGTGACGTGATGCAGATGTTAGCTAACAATATGGTGGTAACCATTCTGCAATATAGAAGTGTATCATGTCAACACATTGTATGCCTTCAACTTACACAGTATTATATGTTAATTATTTCTCAATAAACCTAAAGGAAAAAAATCCAAAATACTGCCTACTGAGCCCAGTCCAAATTATTGACCTACAGAATCATAAGCAGAAAGTGATTAAGTCACTAAGTTTTGGGGTGTTTTTAATGCATAATAGACAGCTGATATGCTCAACTAATTAGCAGCATTTGACAAAGTTGATCATGCTTATATATGTATATATTTTTCAAATTATGGTAAAATATACATAACATAAAACTTACCATCTTAAAAACATTTTATGTGCATAACTCAGTTACATTAAAAGCATTCACATGTAAAACCATCACCGCTATTCATTTCCAGAACTTTTTCATCATCCCAAACAAAAATTCTGTACCCATTAAATAATAACTTCCCATTTCCCCCTCCCCTATTCCCTGACAACCATCATTTTACTCTCTGTTTCTATCAATTTGCCTATTTTAGGTACTTCATATAAGTAGAATCATATATTTTTCCTTTTGTTCCTGGCTTATTTCACTTAGCATGAAGTCTTCAAGTTTCACCCATGTTGTAGCATGTATCAGAGTTCCCTTGTTTTTAAGGAGAATAATATTACATTCTATGTATATGCCAAATTTTGTTATCCATTCATCAGTTGATGGACATTAGGGTTGCCTTTACCTCTTGGTTATCGTGGAAAATGCTGGTATGAAGACTGGTACACGAGTATCTGTTTGAGTCCCTGTATGTCTTTCTTTTTAAAACCCCTTCTTCCAGGATGTTTTTTCTCTTATTTCACTAACTGCTTCTTCTCATATTTCTTTGTCGTTCTTACCTGCCACACTTTTGAACATTTCAATGCCTCAGAGCTCATTTCTTAGATTTCTCTTTCTATACTCATTTCCTTATTCAATCTGGTCTCCTGGCTTTGAATTCCCACATTTGAGATGAGACCCACATTTATGTTCCATCTTGGAACATAACTACAAACTCACACTCAGCTGTCTACCAGAAATACTTATTAGCATGTCTAATAGGCATCTTAAACTAAATCAGTCCAAACTTTAAATCCTGATATTACTCTCAAATTATTCTTCTATAGTTCCCATCTTATCAAGTAACAGTTCCGTTCTAACAGTTTCTCTGGCCAAGTTATTCTTAATTCCTGTGTTTTTCTTTTAATTCATTTGGAAATCCTGTAGGCTGTACCTTCAAAATATATCCCTAGTCGTGCCTCCTCCACCTGAAGTAAACAACTAGCATCTGCTACCTAGGTTGTTGCTGATAACCTCATAGCTGGTCGTCATGCTTCCACTTTTCTCCTCTACAGTCTGTTCTCAACACAGCACCTCGAGTATTTTTAAAAGGCAAGGCTCCCCCTCTGCTCAAACTCCTCCAATCAGCATTGTAAAATCCAAAGTCATTACTGTGTCTTTTAAGGTCTTTATGTTCCTGCCATATATTTTTTAAATTACTTACTTAATTAATTTTTGGCTGCCTTGGGTCTGCGTTGCTGCACGCGGGCTTTCTCTAGGTGCGATGAGCGGGGACTACCCTTCGATGCGGTGCGCGGGCTTCTCATTGCGGTGGCTTCTCTTGTTGAGGAGCACGGGCTCTAGGCGCATGGGCTTCAGTAGTTGTGGCACACAGGCTCAGTAGTTGTGGCTCGCGGGCTTAGTTACTCCGTGGCATGTGGGATCTTCCCGGGCCAGGGCTCGAACCCATGTCCCCTGCACTGGCAGGCAGATTCTTAACCACTGTGCCACCAGGGAAGCCTTGCTCCTGCCATATTTTTGATCTTATCTCCTACTACTTTCCTCCTATTCACTCCACATTGGTCTCTTTGCCATTCCTCAAACACACTGTACACATTCCTCCTTCAGAATCTTGGCACTTGCTTGTCCTTTTCCCTGGAAAATTCTTTTTCACCTCCTCAGGCTTCCATTTGAATGTCACCATCTAAGTGAGACCTCCCATGACTACCATTTAAAAAACAGCTACTTCCTCATATTCCACATCTTCTATCTCTTGTAGTCTGCTTTATTTTCTTCATTATATTTATCTGACATCCTTCCTTTATATTAACTTATTTATCATCTGCTTTCCCACTGGAATGTAAGTTCCATAGGTGCATGGACTTGGTCTATTTTGCTAATTGCTGCATTGCTGGCAGCCAGAATAGTATTTGGCAAGTAGTATGCACTCAATCAAATAATGTTGAATGGACGAAGACATCATAAGCAACTCTGCCTCATAATATATACACTAGAATGTAGATCTGAAGAATATACCCTCAGCTAACAGGACAAGCTGACCTTCAGAAAGTAGTTACTTGTTGTACATCTATTAGATTGTGAAGATTGCTTGTCCTAAGGATAATACATTTCATTTCAGTATAGAGTAGTTGTTTTGTGTGTGTGTGTGTGTGGCGGTTGTTAGAGAGTAAGACCATTTGTATTTTGCAGCCACTTCTGGCTCATGATATACAATCAGGAATTTTATCTTACCATTCAGTGATGCAGCGGTAGAGAGTAGGGAAGGGAGGAGGATGTCAAAGAATAACTTAGTAATAATTAAAAATTATATTTTTATACAAATATGGAATGAACACACATCAAAGAGTTATTCAACTCATTAACAAGGGAATCAGTAGTAAAGTTGGCGTCAAGAGCAATTGAAGAACTTTTAGGCACATGATGACTTTTAGAATGTCGACTACCAGGTTAGATGCAAACCTGGTTAGTATCATTCTGGCCAATAAAACCACAGCTTTGTGGTTAACTTTTCCATAGTAGAGAAACTATTTACAGTTCTACCTGATGAAAATCTGCAAGTTCTCTTCTAACCTCAAAGAACCTTGGTCCCAATCAATAATAGCAAGTCAAACAAAGGTAAGTCTGCTAGAGAATTAGATACTTTTTGAGTAGGCCTGTGAGACGAAGCTCCAGTATGACATTGAAAGGGCACACAGTTCTTCTGCCTTATTTCCAAGTTTTGGCTATTTTTTTCTTAACAGTGACATAGACCGAATTAATCGTAAAGTGATTTCTACTTATTAATTTAGAATTTTTCAAAGGGAGGGATTTCCAATTATAAAAAAAAATAGTGTGACCTTATTTTTCAATCCCCAAATCAGAACATCCAATATGACAAGTTGGGAGATGAGAGTGGATCAACAGTAAGGCAGCTTATTTGAAATCAAGACTTTCAGACAATTGTGAATGATGCTCAGTATAAGGATATAGACTTTTTGAAGCTAATCATTAGTTTTTCTTTTAAAACAATTTCTTGGTTAAGAAGTTTTTTGTTTGGAATGTGTGCAATGTTTGAGGATTCATGTAAGCAGGGAAACGAACATGCTGAGGAATTAGTGCTAACTGTTAGACCCCACAAGGAATTGTGAATCAGTGGCTGGCCGTGGTCCCCTCTAGGATGACTGTAGTGCCTGAGGCTGCACTCCAGAGACTGGAGTTGTGTTCTCAGTTCCATCAATAAGTGTGTAAGAAACTACTGGGAGCCAAAAGCAGATGTGGAAGAACGAGGAAGGAATTAGATTCCCTCTCCTAATCTGTGAATCGCAGTAGGTACTGTTACTCCCGTTTTACTGAAAGGAAAGTAAGACTTAGAAATAGGAAGTAACAGATCCGTGCAGTTAACGGCAGGACCATCTCCAAAGTCAGTTATTTTTACTTCTTTCTTTTACTAAAAATGGTACATCACTGCTTTCGTCTGGGTGACTTGGCAGAGCAGACGGTCCATGAATCCTCCATGTCTCTGGACCTCGTGTTATTATCTTAGGTGTGTTCGTACATGTAAAGCTCTTATCTGGCACAGGATAAGCACTCAGTGTATGCCAGATATTACCTTCATTACCGGTTTTGCATGCCCTTTGTACCCACTAAATATCTTATTTTATCCTTACAATTCTATGAAATTGGCAGGGCAGATATTATTGCTGTCTTTCAGATGAGAAAACGGAGGTTCAGAAAGATTTAGCATCTTTTTCCACAATAACTTCGGGAGTAAGAGGCAGATGTGACTAAAATAGGCATCCTGCCTGGAGCCATCCCCACTGCACATCCCAGTGCCGCCTTTGCAGACACTTGCTTTCACACATGCTGCTTTCCTGCTCCCCACACCAAGCCCCAGTGGTCACAGCACTTTCTCTCTGGAGTGTCCAAGTATTCTCTTCCACCTCCTTCTCCCTCCCTGTCTCCTTAAATATTCTTTTTGATGTATGTGCTTTTGAAACTGGAAGGAAGGGCAGCATGCAACATGCAGCCACCAGCCTTGCAGGGAGGGAGGGCTAACAGCTCCCTCTGCTGTCCATTCCGGGTAGGGCAGGCTCTGCACAAAAGCTCGGGGTCCCAGTCCCTAAATTACCCCCAGAAAGAGATACTGTGGTAAAATTTCAAAATTCAAATAATAAGCTAGGAAACAAGGTCTGAAAGAATTCATATTCCCTACTTATTTGTAGTATCACTAGAAAAAATATGTGAAGATCTTGGAAATTCATGTGGAATTATTAGAAGAAATAATCTTATTTGTAATATATATATATACATATATATTTATATACATATATATATAATTATTCATATTACCAAGAACCTGGGCTTTGGAATCAGACACACCAAGAGTCTAATCGTAACTCTGCTATTGATCAGTTTTTTGACTTTGGGGAAATTACCCCCACTTCTCTAGCCTCACTTTCTCCTTCTTTGAAAAGTAAATAGCCAATGTTGCCAACTGCCTTGCACAATGGACATTCAGTGGAAAAATAAGAAAGGAAAATAGGAAAGATATAGACATGTGGGCATTAAAATTTCTTAATGATAGACTGCCTTAATGGAAAGCTGTATTCAATCTATAACATTTTTATTTCATTAACTATTTTATCTATCTATTCTGGAATTTTGCTTCTCTTATCTTCTTAGACACATATCAGTTACGGAAATTAATGAATTTGTCCTTAAAAGTAGTTGCCTACTCAATTCCATAGCCACCAAGAGCAAAGGCAACTCTGCTACAAAAGAGGAAAAGTCTTCATTTCTGGGTTACGAGCTCAAACCAACCAAAGACCAAAAAACTCTTTATCACTTGCTGCCCAAGAATAGCTTAAGGCAGAGCTGGGTGATTAGGGGAGGCTTCCTGGAACAGGTGGAGTTGGATACGAAATTGAGTGTTGAGTTAAATAGATAGAAACAAGGGAAGAAATTAATGAATATACCTCAGCCTATTCTTCAAAGCCTGGGGATTTACAAAGGGGATCAAAGGCCAGTGGCCCCAAAGGGGAAAGTTATACAGAAGAGACCAAAAGGATGTTTCAAGAGAAGCCTAGAGAAAGAGGCCGTTTGGTACGATAATTACATTTATAATTCAAGGAAACTTCAGAACATTTACAATATGATGAAAACTTAAAGAAACTTATTGTTAACTAATAAAAATAGCTAAGCAATGATATCACAAATCTGTGATTCATTATTATATCCATTAGAATGACTGGATTAGTAAAAGAAACAAGTGGAAGTTGGGTAGATTATACTGGAGCTCAATCTTTCTCAGCATAGAGAAGAGAACAGCTGATGGATAAACAATTGCTATCCCCAATGGAGGAGTCCAGCAGATTCTTATGGGCTGCATAACGCTCCTTCTATCTTTGGAAAGGGAAATGAAAAATAAGGCCAAAACTACAGAATAGAAACATGTCTTCTGGGTGTTCTGAGCCTTTTGTGACTGGGCTTTCTTGGGTCATGGTGTTCAAGAATTTTTAAGGTGAACTCTTAGAAGGGTGCCAACTGCTAACACCCAGTGTTTAACCTATGTGATACAGACTCTGGGGCTATATGTTCACCACTAGCAATAACAGCAACGATGATGCAATACTACAGGCACACTTGTTTATTGCACCTTGCAGATGTTGAGTATTTTTTTAAAATAAATTCAAGGTTTGTGGCAACCCTGCGTTGTTAGATGATGGTTAGCATTTTTTTTTAGCAGTAAAGCATTTTTTAACTAAGGTATGCACGTTGTTTTTTTTAGACATAATGTTATTGCACACTTAATAGACTACAGTATAGTAAAAACATAACTTTAATATTCACTAAGAAACCCAAAAATTCATGTGAGTAGCTTTATCACAGTGGTCTGGAACTGGACTTCAGTATCTCTGGACCTCTAGCTGAGGAGCTAACAGTGGCAGACAGCTTCTCCCTTCTTCCTATTTCTCTTGGGACTCTTTTGACTCTTTCACAGGACTGCTTTCTTCTTTTTTTTAAATAAATAAACTAATTAATTAAATTTTAAAATGCCCTGGTGTTGATGACAAACAACATCAAATTTATGATGATTTGTTGATCACCTGATCTTCAAACCCATATTTCAAATGTTTGTGTTACCAAAATGAACTCATTCTTTTTTTTTTTTTTTTGCCCAATTCATCACCCCCACCGTGGCTTTCCCCCCTTGGTGTCCATACGTTTGTCCTCTACATCTGTGTCTCAATTTCTGCCCTGCAAACCGGTTCATGTCTACCATTTTTCTAGGTTCCACATCTATGCGTTAATATATGATATTTGTTTTTCTCTTTCTGACTTACTTCACTTTGTATGACAGTCTCTAGATTCATCCACGTCTCTACAAATGACCCAGTTTCGTTCCTTTTTATGGCTGAGTAATATTCCATTGTATATATGTACCACATCTTTATCCATTCATCTGTCAATGGGCATTTAGGTTGCTTCCATGACCTGGCTATTGTAAATAGTGCTGCAATAAATATTGGGGTGCATGTGTCTTTTTGGATTATGGTTTTCTCTGGGTATATGCCCAGTAGTGGGATTCCTGGGTTGTATGGTAGTTCTATTTTTAGTTTTTTAAGGAACCTCCATACTGTTCTCCATAGTGGCTGTATCAATTTACATTCCCACCAACAGTGCGAGAGGGTTCCCTTTTCTCCACACCCTCTCCAACATTTGTTGTTTGTAGATTTTCTGATGATGCCCATTCTAACTGGTGTGAGGTGATATCTCATTGTAGTTTTGATTTGCATTTCTCTAATGATTAATGATGTTGAGCATCTTTTCATGTGCTTCTTGGCCATCTGTATGTCTTCTTTGGAAAAATGTCTATTTAGGTCTTCTGCCCATTTTTGGATTGGGTTGTTTGTTTTTTAATATTGAGCTGCATGAGCTGTTTATATATTTTGGAGATTAATCCTTTGTCCATTGATTCATTTGCAAATATTTTCTCCCATTCTGAGGGTCGTCTTTTCGTCTTGTTTATGGTTTCCTTTGCTGTGCAAAAGCTTTGAAGTTTCATTAGGTCCCGTTTGTTTGTTTTTTATTTCCATTACTCTATGAGGTGGATCAAAAATGATCTTGCTGTGATTTATGTCATAGAGTGTTCTGCCTGTGTTTTCCTCTAAGAGTTATATAGTGTCCGGTCTTACATTTAGGTCTCGAATCCATTTTGAGTTTATTTTTGTGTATGGTGTTAGGGAGTGTTCTAATTTCATTCTTTTCCATGTAGCTGTCCAGTTTTCCCAGCACCACTTATTGAAGAGACTGTCTTTTCTCCACTGTATATCCTTGCCTCCTTTGTCATAGATTAGTTGACCATACGTGCGTGGGTTTATCTCTAGGCTTTCTATCTTGTTCCATTGATCTATGCTTCTGTTTTTGTGCCAGTATCTTATTGTCTTGATTACTGTAGCTTTGTACTATAGTCTGAAGTCAGGGAGTCTGATTCCTCCAGCTCCATTTATTTCCTTCAAGACTGCTTTGTCTACTCGGGGTCTTTTGTGTCTCCATACAAATGTTAAGATTTTTTGTTCTAGTTCTGTAAAAAATGCCATTGGTAATTTGATAGGGATTGCATTGAATCTGTAGATTGCTTTGGGTAGTAGTGTCATTTTCACAGTGTTGATTCTTCCAATCCAAGAACATGGTATATCTCTGCATCTGTTTGTATCATCTTTAATTTCTTTCATCAGTGTCTTATAGTTTTCTGCAGACAGGTCTTTTGTCTCCCTAGGTAGGTTTATTCCTAGATATTTTATTCTTTTTATTGCAGTGGTAAATGGGAGTGTTTCCTTAATTTCTTTCAGATTTTTCATCATTAGTGTATAGGAATACCAGAGATTTCTGTGCATTAATTTTGTATCCTGCAACTTTACCAAATTCATTGATTAGCTCTAATAGTTTTCTGGTGGCATCTTTAGGATTCTCTATGTATAGTATCATGTCATCTGCAAACAGTGACAGTTTTACCTGTTCTTTCCAATTTGTATTCCTTTTATTTCTTTTTCTTCTCTGATTGCCGTGGCTAGGACTTCCAAAACTATGTTGAATAATAGTGGTGAGAGTGGACATCCGTGTCTTGTTCCTGATCTTAGGACTGCTTTCTTCTGTCTAATAGAAATATAGAACTTTCCTGGCAGTCCAGTGGTTAAGATTCTGCACTTTCACTGCAGGGGTCATGGGTTCGATCCCTGGATGGGGAACTAAGATCCCACATGCAGCCAAAAAAACCACAAAATAATAATAATAATCTTAAGAGCATAGAAAATAAAAGTAGTAAAACAATTAGGACGGGGTTAGTTTGGAGTATTTATCATTTTTGTTTTTAATATACTTTATTTAATTTGAAGTTTATATAATGATAGTTTAATTTTTAATGCCTGTGTTTAACAACTGCCTACCAAAATTCCTGAAAATTTACCAGTTGCCTCTTGTGAGCTGGTACAAGCCAGCTCCAGCACATCATCAGGAGACAACTCAATCAGGTACTGGATATTTATGAAAAATGGGTTTTGGAGTTGTCCAATGTGAATAGGTTTGCTAGGAAAGGAAAAAATATGACTATTATTTAGTAGTTCAAAATTGAAAAAAGAGTAAATTATGTAATTTAATTCCATTAAAATTGTTAGGTTAATGGTAATCTAGAGATATTTCTTAAGATCTATCATTGTCTTCATAGCTGCTTTCTCCCTGCCCTCCACTCCAAGGCTTTCTGGATAGGTTTTTTGAAAAGCAGCTTTATTGAGATATCATTTATATACCATAAAATTCACCCATTTTAAGTGTACAATGAAGCGGCTTTTCATGGCTCCTTTGACTGACTATCCTCAGAGGTTTCCCTCATCTTTTTCTCTCCTCAGTGAGAAAATTAAGCAGAATGTCATGTTGATTTCCTATCTTAAAAGGTTATAACTTTGAATTTTGTCAAATGCTTTTTCTGTTGAGATGATCCTGTGATTTTTATCTTTCCTTTTGTTAAACGTGGTGTATCACATTGACTTGGAGGTACTGAAACTTACTTTCATCCCTGGAATAAATCTCACTTGATCATGGTGTTTGATCCTTTTTATACATTGTTGAATTTGTTTTGCTAATATTTTTGTTTAAGATTTTTGCATCTACATTCATCAGAGATATTGGCCTGTAATTTTCTTTTTTTCTAGTGTCTTCATCTTGTTTTGGTATCAGGATAATGGTGGTCTTGTAGAATGAATTTAGGAGTGTTCCCTCCTCTTCAATTTTGTGGAATAGTTTGAGAAGAATAGGTATTATCTCTTCTTTATATGTTTGGTAGAATTCCCTGTGAAGCAGTCCAGTCCTGGACTTTGTTTGCTGGGAGTTTTTTGATGACTAATTCAATTTCACTATTAATGATCACTCAGCTCGGATTGTCTATTTCTTCCTGATTCAGTCTTGGTAAGTTGTATGTTTCTAGAAATTTGTCCCTTTCTTCTAGGCTGCCCAATTTGTTGGTATATAACTATACTATTCTCTTTTGATTTTTTAAAATCTCTGTGGTATTGGTTGTAATTTCTCCTCTTTCATTTCTTATTTTGTTTATTAAGGTCCTCTCTCTTTTTTTCTTGATGAGACTAGCTGAAGGCTTATCAGTTTTATCTTTTCAAAAAAAACCAGCTCTTTGTTTCATTTATCTTTTCTATTTTTTGTCTCTGTTTTATTTATTTCCTCTCTGATCAAAGGTTACAGCTTTGAAAGCTATTTTATGTTATTACATAGTCTTATATACAGCAGTAACTTTCCTTTGGTGATGAACAATTAAAACAAACATTTTCAGCAAACTGGATCTCTCCCACATTAGCCTCCAGCTGAAGGAAGCGAGCCCTTGATGGTGGAATGCCAGACATCAGTCAGCAGGTGAAGCTGGGTTGGTCTTAGTCTTCATGGAAGTCACACCTGTAGCATAACACCCCAAAATAACAATTATTGGGTTTCAGGCCCTGCCCTCTACTACTATCCTTCCCTAACAGCTCATGGTAAGGAGGCCAAATAAAACATGAGGATAGGACACAGAACTAAAAGTCACTATGGACTTATATGTTAATACCTTTATATGCATTATAACCAATACAATTATTATTAAATTCCTCATTTTATAGATGAGGTAATTGAGGCTCAGAGAGAGAGATTAACTTGTCAGAGGTCTTACAGCTGGTTAGTGGTTGCCTTGGCCTGCAGTGACACTGTGCAGGACCCCATGTTGGTACATCAGGTACCCTGTAGGCCTGTGAGAGGCACTGTGGACAAGGAAAGCCAATCCCATCCAGAATAGGTTTCAATTCAGTAAGAATGAATTGATGCTCCTTCTATGGTGAAAGAGGTCTGATGCAATCAACTTGCCACCAAGTGGCTGGCTGGCCTCTTCAAGCTCAGTGTTAGGCTCTGCTACTGGAATATAAAATTTTCATCAGTGGCAGGACCCTTAGTGAGAAGGAGCCCATGTTTTGGGGCCTCTTCATAAAAGGCCTGATACCATGGTCATTATGGATCCATTGCACAAGCTCAGGAGTGGCTGAGAAAAGAGCCTGACCAAGGAGAGAGGACCTCTGCCAGGTTTTTGAGGGACTCCTCTTTCCTGGGCATCAGTGTGAGAAGCATAGATTTACACGCTTGTGCTCATGCCAACAGGTCCATCCACATGCCCCCATGTGTCTCCAGTCTTCCAATTTTGCTTCTTCTAGGACCCTGGTCAACCAGTGAATCCATTGTCACTACACAGGAGTCCAAGTATAACACATCTCTTCCTCCATTCAAGGTAAATAAGCAAGCATACTGCTCACAGTTCTGCCCACTGGGAGGATTTCGCTTCACTGCTGCCTTCCAGATCATTCAGTTTCAGCTTTCACCCACATATGGAAGTAATCCATCTGTGTACAAGCCCTGAGATTTTCTTCCTCCATCAGCTGGTTGTAGGCCCCGCTCACCCGAGAAGTAAATTGAAGGAAAGATGTCCATGTATCAGAATAGATGACATCGGGTTTTAGACCATCTGTTCATGCAACTTAGTTTTGCTCTCCTGACCTGCTCAGGCTGGATCCCAAATATTTTATTTCCATTGTCTAATGATTTGCTTCTGTTCTCTGTTAATCTTATGACTCAGTGGATTTGGTAATTCCTGGCTCATTAAGGACAGCTTCTGCAGCTTATCTAGGACATACTGTTCTCATGGCAGAAGGCAGGAACACAAGAGACCAGAAGAGCCCTGCATGTGCATTTAGAATTTCTGGTCAGTCATGTTCTGTACACATGCACTTACACCCCATTGTCACCTGGCCAAGTATGACAAGGGGGTGTGGAAATGTATTTTACCCATGAAGAGACAGGGCAAGGGCGGGGCTGTATAATGCTCTTACAAGAGAGGGAGCAGAGAATTGGGAGTAAAATACCATCTGCCACATTCTTGAAGCCTTCTTTGACCAATCCTGCCCATCACGATCTCTTCTTTAGTCTTTCTGTGATATCTATTGTCTATACCACTCACAATTTTCTCCTTGGTTGTGTAGAGTTTTTGTTATGCTTTGGTTTAGGTTTATTTTTCTTCCTGGTAAGCTTGAGAATAGGAACCCAGGAATTACATTTCCCTTAAATCTTTTAGTACAGTGCTGGGAGCATCTTACTTCCTCAATATAATTAACTAAGGGTTTGATAACCTCTTTATGATAAAATCATTAGCCACATCAGTTTTTATCTGGTAGCTCAAGGATCCTTGAAGATGCACTCAGGAGATATTTTCCTATTATTATTTTACATATATGAGAAGCTACTTCTTTTAAAGGTGATTCAGAAAAGAGCAAGTTCAGAGAAGAAAAAGAAGGCTCAACAAATATTTGCTATATGCGCGTAGATATACTCCTTTGTGGAGTTTACAGTTTAGCATCTACAAATCCTGGGGTATTGTCTGATCATCACAGAGAAAAGACTGATTTCATCTCAATTTCTAAAAAATGTTTTGGTGAGATGGACATCAGAGGTGTATTATCTTATTCCCTCATAACATTAATATGGAAAGTCAGTTTATATTTAATCACTAGGTGGTGACTTTATGGTGTAGTTAGACATAATGTATTCAGATTCTCTATTTGCCAAACAATTCTAGTCAATATTACCAGCAGCTGTTAGGCAACGGAGACAACTAGTCCATTAAGCCAAATGTTTCCAGTCATCAGAAGCTCTGGGTTGTTTTTCTTTCTTCTGTAAAGTGAATTAATGCAAGAATCTAGTTTGTTTATATAGTCATTAGACCTCAGCTCTTTCTTATGTCATCATCTTGAATTAAACAATCTGTGACTAAATGCTAATCTCCGGTTGGCTTCTGTTTTAGCCAAGATATCGAAGGTCGGACCCTGAGCTGCTCTGTGCATCCCTCTGACCACAAGGAGTGCTTCATGGGAAATGAGAGGCCTCTCTGAACATCAAAAAGGGAGCTGGTGTTTTGCTTGCCCCCGATCCGGAGTTGTGACAGAGATAAAATTGTAATTTCTAAGGCTCAGTCTGGTCTTGCCATAGGTACCTAACTAAGCCTTGTGTAACAGGTAATTTTACCGTCAGAAGGACCTGGATTTGACTCCTAACCCCAGGCAAGTTGTATTTTCCTATTTGCAAAATGTGGACAATACCAATTTTACTACCAAGGGCTGCTGAAGGCCTAAGTGTGAATCGATATCTATAACTTTGTCTATATCCATATTCATATTCATATCTACTAATAATACTTCCCTGCCATGATAGGGGCACTCAACAATTATTAATGTACTCCCCCATCCCTTTCTTCCTCATATCAAACTCTCTTCTAGACAAGCCAGTTTTCTCACTGACTCCAAATATGTTTTTCTCATTCTCACCTTCAGATGGTGATGAAATAGGAACAAATGGAAAAATGAATATCCTTTCCTCAATCTTCCCTTTCAAAATTTTATCCTTCCTTTGAGATTCACTTAAAACACAGCTCTCTCTCTGTGTGTCACAATGATCATGTCTTAATATTTTATGGTCCTGTTTTTTTCTCCATTTCAGAGTGGGTATTTTGATTTCCTAAGGAAAGGATCAATTCCTTAGGACCAGAGCTATGTCATGGACTTCAGTCGCATCCTCTAATGAATCTAACATAGTGCTAGGCACGTGGAAGACTCAAAACACTTAGGTTAGGGATATGAACTGAAAAAGGGCTAACAGCTCTTTAAGGGTAACGCAAGGAAAGAACATTTGCCAGTGATTTGAAGTTGAGAAGATCATGCTAAGAGTTCAGTTTAGTTATTCTGAATTTTAATTATTCTTTACCCCAGGCTTTGGTAAATTTTTTTCAAGGACCTTCAGGCATATATTAATTGAAACATATAATATTGATAAATATTTTGTAAAGAATAAATTATCTCTCAGAGTCTGCATGAAATAATTCAGACCAGCCAGAAAAATTTATGTGTCCTCTGTAAAATGTTTTATTTAAAGAATTTGGTTTGAATATTTGTTGTTAGAAAATACCCAGCCAGCCTTTGACTATGCCTTTCTAGGATATTCCATCTTGACTAAATTTTAATCCTAGGTTGTCTGTTCTTTCAGCCAGAATCTCCATTGTGCCTGTGGTTATAGACGCATAGAAGTGGTACAAACCATTTCTCTTATTTGCCAAAGCTGAACATAAAGAGGTGTAATCAGGTATTGGATCACCTGCTGTTTATATTTGTGTCATTGACTCTCATGTCCTTTCTCCCTCATCTCATCAGTTTTTCACCTAATGGACCATTGGTCGTGACGATGAAATATTATGACATATTTCTTCAGGATCTTAGAGTCAGGAATGTTTAAACTGCTCCTGGATACTCCTATATTCACTTGATGGACCACTTAATTTTACAATTAACTGACCACTACAGGTATTTGCACGTTCCAGATAGTGAGGGTAAATAAGAACGCTCTTCCTTCTGACTTGCAGAGAAAAGAGGCAGACAGTTGTGTACATGGCATTCTCTGGATATACATCCAGACAAGTAAAAATGAAAATATAATGAGCAGATTCAGCTATACAGAATTCATTATAAATCTCTAAACCTAAAGAACAGCAATACAGGAATTATAATATATATCTACACTTCTCCTTTACTTTTGTTATCTTTCGCAAAAAATTTTCCTCAAAGTTTCTAAACTCCCAGAAATCTTATGTCTGGATACATACTAACTGACTTTACATTGAACCAATTTTATTGTTTTCTGTCACTAGATTTCAAAACCTCTTGAAAAATAAGCTGTTATCATTCAAGTAAAATCAATACTATTTATATATATGTAATTGTTTCAAAATAAAGGTTCTTTCAATGTCACGCTCTGGTCTAAAAGGTAGATAGATAGAGATGGATATGGATCAATAGATATATATCCACAGGTATATTATATACAATCATGTATAATCATTTTTATTATATTTATATTTAGTATATGTTTATTGTGTTTTTACAACTAGTTTATATTTAGTTATAGGTATATATATATATATATATATATATATATATATATATATATATAAATACATATATGTCTATCATAGTCTTTAGTTTTCATTGTATTCTAGTAAGCTGAACATACTATTAACACGTTCCCATTGTACAGATAAATTCATCACTTTGCAGGTTTGGCTGTCTAGAGCCTTGGATCTTTATAACCTGAAGAGAAGCATACTAGCAGAATGGTTAAAAACTTGGGTTTTGTGGTTAGACAACTCTGATTTTAATGCTGACTCTGCCCCTTACTAAAAGCCTCAGTTTTCCTATCAGTAATAAAATGGAGATAGTAATACCTGTCTACTGAATTGTTGAGAGGATAATGAAATATTCACATAAGTGTCTAGCACTGGGCCTGGCACCTCAATAATTATTAATGCTATTACTGTAACATATCTCTGTCTTTTCTTTCAGGTAACATGTTCTAGCATTTTGTGATTTATTTTCCATTTGTCTCATTTGTTCTTTTCTCCTGACTTTTTCTTTTTTCCCCACTTTCCTGACTTTTTTCCATTAAGCAAGATTTTTAAAATATAACATTTTATCTCCTCTACTACATTTTGGCTAAACAGCTTTGCATTATTGTTTTAGTGATTACAGTAGAGGTTACAATATACACCCTTGACTAACTACAGTCTACCTTAAATTAGTCTTTTTCACTTTCCGAAAAATGCAATAACCCTATAAGAGTTTAAGCCATTTATTTCCCTCCCACATTTTGTGCTATTGTTGTCATACATCTTACTTCTACACATGTTATAAATACCATAAGATAGCCCCCGATGCCGAGTCCCAGGACCCTGAAGATTATGGTTTAAACTTATCTCTTCATATAGCTCCATTCTAATAATAATAATAATTGGTCAAATTGTTAATATCATTAAAATAAAATCATTTCAATTGGTTTGGGAAATTATGTCTATCTTTGCCTTCTTGAGAACCCTGCTTTAAATCTGTAAAGTCTACCATTCCTAGTTTCAGGACCAAGACTCACCAAGGAATGAGGTTTATTATTAGCCTCACTCAGATGCCAGCTGGTGTGGTCTAGGATTAATCCTTCTTGTATAGACCTAAGACCTGATGTGCTTGGTTGTGTGCCCTTGGAATCTATATACTATAGGATTTGCATTTGTTTACCCTCTTCTCTCTTCACTTGAATTAACCTCTCTCCTCAGTTGGTTCTATCCATAATGGCTAGGTATCTGCCTCAGTTTACTAACCAGCACATTATTCATCTACTGCTAGGAGTGAACACTGTGTTTGACTTCAACCTACCTAGTCAGAGACTTAATATCCTGCTTAAATCTTGTCAGATGGCATCTCTGGGGGAAATTGCTTCTTAGCTCTATAACTAGTGGCTGTGATTCTTTTAAAAATAAACAGATTGATCCTTCATATGACAGTGCTGCCACTCTTACCAGCAGTCTGACTTTGAATTTCACTTGGCACTGGAATTCAATTATTTGAAGGGATAGTCCTCCAATTGGGGCAATTCTTCTTGTCCCCTTTAACCCAGTTTTGGTTTCTTTATCTTCACTAGACCATGCTGCTGAAGTTTTAGCACTTTTCAAACCTGAGCCTTAGAAGTGAAGACTAAACTGAACATTACGTAGAGTAACAGTTCTCAAAGTCTAGTCCCTCGACCCCTGCAGGTCCCTGAGATCCTTTCAGAGTCTGTGGGGGGGAAACTTCATAATTACATCGACTTTATTTGCCTTTTTCACTGTGTTGACATTTGCACTGATGACACAAAAGCAATGAAGAGTAAAAGAGCTGGTACCTCAGAACAAATCAAAGCAGTGGCACCAAACCATACTAGTAGTCATTGCATTCTTCCTTGCCATACATTTGCAGTTAAAAACAAAAAAGCCAGTTTCACCTAACAACGGCCTTGGTGAATTATGAATTTTATTAAATATCAATCCTCAGGTGTTTGTAACATTCTGTGTAATAGAATGGTAAATTCATAAAACATTTCTGCTGCATTCTAAAATATGATGGTTGTCACTGGGGGAAAAAAACTTTGCAGTTGTTTAAGTTGTGAGCTGAACTACTGACTCTTCTCATGAAACACCATTTTTATTTGAAAGAATAATTGACATATAAACTATGGTTGTTTTGACTTGGGTATTTGGCAGACATTTTCTAAAAAAAAAGGATGAATTAAACCTGTCACTTCAAGGAAAACAACTGACAGCGTTTATTGTCAATGATAAAATTAGAGCATTCAAGCAAAGATTCAAATATTGGAAAATTTATTTGCTACTATAAGCTTGATAGCTTCCTAATACTTAAAGGATTTTCTGATGAGAAATGTGATTCTTTGATATTGTATGATATAATGTCAACATTTGGAAAATCTGCACAACTCAGGAAACCAGTATTTTCTAATAACCAAAGTATGATGATACAAAATTATGCATGGTTAAAAGATGTGTTCAAAGTGCAAGATAGACCAAAGGATTTTAATGTAATAAGACTACAAACAGTTCACTGAGGTAGTTTCAGATTTCATACTGCAAATAATCTATAAGAAACTATCACTTATAGAACTTTGTTTTAATGTCTAAGAGGAATAGCCTCAATTATGTGCAAAGGCTAGTAAAATATGCTTCCTTTTCCCAACTATATCTGAATTAGGCTGTCTTTCCTTCATAAACTTGAATGAAAACAACATATTAGAAGAGATTGAGAGATACACCAGAAATACACCTACACGTGGAACAACTCCGACAGAACACCTACCGAACACTGGCAGAAGACCTGAGACCTCCCAAAAGGCAAGAAACTCCCCACGTACCTGGGTAGGGCAAAGCGGAGAGATTCCCGCACAGAGTATCAGTGCCGACCGGCACTCACCAGGCCGAGAGGCTTGTCTGCTCACCCGCCGGGGCGGGCGGGGCTGGGAGCTGAGGATCGGGCTTCGGTCAGAGCGCAGGGAGAGGACAGGGGCTGGCGGCGTGAACACAGCCTGAAGGGGCTAATGCGCCACAGCTAGCCGGGAGGGAGTCCGGGAAGAAGTGTGGACCTGCCGAAGAGGCAAGAGACTTTTTCTTCCCTCTTGGTTTCCTGGTGCGCGAGGAGAGGGGATTAAGAGCGCTGCTTAAAGGAGCTCCAGAGAGGGCGCGAGCCGCGACTGAAAGCACGGACCCCAGAGACGGGCATGAGACGCTGGGGCTGCTGCTGCTGCTGCCGCCAAGAGGCCTATGTGTGAGTACAGGTCACTGTCCACGCCCCGCTTCCAGGGAGCCTGTGCAACCCGTTACTGCTGGGGTGCCGGGATCTAGGGACAGCTTCCGCGGGAGAGCGCACGGCGCGCCTTGGGCTGGTGCAACGTCACTCCGGCCTCTGACGCTGCAGGCTCGCCCCGCCTCCGTGCCCCTCCCTCCCCCCGGCCTGAGTGAGCCAGAGTCCCCGAAGCGGCTGCTCCTTTAACCCTGTCCTGTCTGAGCGAAGAACAGACGCCCTTCGGCGACCTACACGCAGAGGCAGGGCCAATCCAAAGCTGAGACCCGGGAGCTGTGAGAACAAAGAAGAGAAAGGGAAATCTCTCCCAGTAGCTTCAAAAGCAGCGTATTAAAGCTCCACAGTCAACTTGATGTACCCTGCATTTGTGGAATACATGAATAGACAACGAATCATCCCAAACTGAGGAGTCTGAGCTGTGTGGATGAAAGGTTCCTGGTGCTGCAGACAGGAGTCAGTGCTGTGCCTCTGAGGTGGGAGAGCCAACTTCAGGACACTGCTCCACAAGAGACCTCCCAGCTCCACGGAATATCAAATGGCGAAAATCTTCCAGAGATCATCTCAACACCAGCACCCAGCTTCACTCAACGACCAGCAAGCTACAGTGCTGGACACCCTATGCCAAACAACTAGCAAGACAGGAACACAACGCCACCCATTAGCAGAGAGGCTGCCTAAAATCATAAAAAGTCCACAGACACCCCAAAACACACCACCAGACGTGGACCTGCCCACCAGAAAGACAAGATCCAGCCTCATCCACCAGAACACAGGCACTAGTCCCTTCCACCAGGAAGCCTACACAACCCACTGAACCAACCTTAGCCACTGGGGACAGACACCAAAAACAACGGGAACTATGAACCTGCAGCCTGCAAAAAGGAGACCCCAAACACAGTAAGATAAGCAAAATGAGAAGACAGAAAAACACACAGCAGGTGAAGGAGCAAGATAAAAACCCACCAGACCTAACAAATGAAGAGGAAATAGGCAGTCTACCTGAAAAAGAATTCAGAATAATGATAGTAAAGATGATCCAAAATCCTGGAAATAGAATAGACAAAATGCAAGAAACAGTTAACAAGGACCTAGAAGAACTAAAGATGAATCAAGCAACGATTCAAAACACAACAAATGAAATAAAAAATACTCTAGATGGGATCAATAGCAGAATAACTGAGGCAGAAGAACGGATAAGTGAGGTGGAAGATAAAATAGTGGAAATAACTGCTGCACAGCAAAATAAAGAAAAAAGAATGAAAAGAACAGAGGACAGTCTCAGAGACCTCTGGGACAACATTAAACGCAACAACATTCGAATTATAGGGGTTCCAGAAGAAGAAGAGAAAAAGAAAGGGACTGAGAAAATATTTGAAGAGATTATAGTTGAAAACTTCCCTAATATGGGAAAGGAAATAGTTAATCAAGTCCAGGAGGCACAGAGAGTCCCATACAGGATAAATCCAAGGAGAAATATGCCAAGACACATATTAATCAAACTGTCAAAAATTAAATACAAAGAAAACATATTAAAAGCAGCAAGGCAAAAACAACAAATAACACACAAGGGAATCCCCATCAGGTTAACAGCTGATCTTTCAGCAGAAACTCTGCAAGCCAGAAGGGACTGGCAGGACATATTTAAAGTGATGAAGGAGAAAAACCTGCAACCAAGATTACTCTACCCAGCAAGGATCTCATTCAGATTTGATGGAGAAATTAAAACCTTTACAGACAAGCAAAAGCTGAGAGAGTTCAGCACCACCAAACCAGCTTTACAACAAATGCTAGACGAACTTCTCTAGGTAAGAAACACAACAGAAGGAAAAGACCTATAATAATGAACCCAAAACAATTAAGAAAAAGGGAATAGGAACATACATATCGATAATTACCTTAAATGTAAATGGACTAAATGCTCCCACCAAAAGACACAGATTGCCTGAATGGATACAAAAACCAGACACATATATATGCTGTCTACAAGAGACCCACTTCAGACCTAGAGACACATAGAGACTGAAAGTAAGGGAATGGAAAAAGATATTCCATGTAAATGGAAACCAAAAGAAAGCTGGAGTAGCAATTCTCATATCAGACAAAATAGACTTTAACATAAAGACTATTAGAAGAGACAAAGAAGGACACTACATAATGATCAAGGGATTGATCCAAGAAGAAGATATAACAATTGTAAATATTTATACACCCAACATAGGAGCACATTAATACATAAGGCAACTGCTAAAAGCTATAAAAGAGGAAATTGACAGTAACACATTCATAGTAGGGGATTTTAACACCCCACTTTCACCAATGGACAGATCATCCAAAATGAAAATAAATAAGGAAACACAAGCTTTAAATGATACATTAAACAAGATGGACTTAATTGACATTTATAGGATATTCCATCCAAAAACAACAGAATACATATTTTTCTCAAGTGCTCATGGAACATTCTCCAGGATAGATCATATCTTGGGTCACAAATTAAGCCTTGGTAAATTTAAGAAAATTGAAATTGTATCAAGTATCTTTTCTGACCACAACGCTATGAGACTAGATATCAATTACAGGAAAATATCTGTAAAAAATAAAAACACATGTCGCCTAAACAATACACTACTTAATAACGAAGTGATCACTGAAGAAATCAAAGAGGAAATTAAAAAATACCTAGAAACAAATGACAATGGAGACACGACGACCCAAAACCTATGAGATGCAGCAAAAGCAGTTCTAAGAGGGAAGTTTATAGCAATACAATCCCACTGTAAGAAACAGGAAACATCTCGAATAAACAACCTAACCTTGCACCTAAAGCAATTAGAGAAAGAAGAACAAAAACACCCCAAAGTTAGCAGAAAGAAAGAAATCATAAAAATCAGATCAGAAATAAATAAAAATGAAATGAGGGAAATGATAGCAAAGATCAATAAAACTAAAAGCTGGTTCTTTGAGAAGATAAACAAAATTGATAAACCATTAGCCAGACTCATCAAGAAAAAAAGGGAGAAGACTCAAATCAATAGAATTAGAAATGAAAAAGGAGAAGTAACAACTGACACTGCAGAAATACAGAAGATCATGAGAGATTACTACAAGCAACTCTATGCCAATAAAATGGACAACCTGGAAGAAATGTACAAATTCTTAGAAATGCACAACCTGCCAGGACTGAATCAGGAAGAAATAGAAAATATGAACAGACCAATCACAAGCACTGAAATTGAAACTGTGATTAAAAATCTTCCAACAAACAAAAGCCCAGGACCAGATGGCTTCACAGGTGAATTCTATCAAACATTTAGAGAAGAGCTAACACATATCCTTCTCAAACTCTTCCAACATATAGCAGAGGGAGGAACACTCCCAAACTCATTCTACGAGGCCACCATCACCTTGATACCAAAAGCAGATAAGGATGTCACAAAGAAAGAAAACTACAGGCCAATATCACTGATAAACATAGATGCAAAATTCCTCAACAAAATACTAGCAAACAGAAACCAACAGCACACTAAAAGGATCATACAACATGATCAAGTTGGGTTTATCCCAGGAACGCAAGGACTCTTCAATATATGCAAATCAATCAACGTGATACACCATATTAACAAATTGAAGGAGAAAAACCATATGATCATCTCAATAGATGCAGAGAAAGCTTTCGACAAAATTCAACACCCATTTATGATAAAAACCCTGCAGAAAGTAGGCATAGAGGGAACTTTCCTCAATATAATAAAGGCTATATATGACAAACCCACAGCCAACATCGTCCTCAATGGTGAAAAACTGAAACCATTTCCACTAAGATCAGGAACAAGACAAGGTTGCCCACTGTCACCACTCTTATTCAACATAGTTTTGGAAGTTTTAGCCACAGCAATCAGAGAAGAAAAGGAAATAAAAGGAATCCAAATCGGAAAAGAAGAAGTAAAGCTGTCACTGTTTGCAGATGACATGATACTATACATAGAGAATCCTAAAGATGCTACCAGAAAACTACTAGAGCTAATCAATGAATTTGGTAAAGTAGCATGATACAAAATTAATGCACAGAAATCTCTGGCATTCCTATATACTAATGATGAAAAATCTGAAAGTGAAATCAAGAAAACACTCCCATTTACCTCTGTAACAAAAAGAATAAAATATCTAGGAATAAACCTACCTAAGGTGACAAAAGACCTGTATGCAGAAAATTATAAGACACTGATGAAAGAAATTAAAGATGATACAAATAGATGGAGAGATGTACCATGTTCTTGGATTGGAAGAATCAACATTGTGAAAATGACTCTACTACCCAAAGCAATCTACAGATTCAATGCAATCCCTATCAAGCTACCACTGGCATTTTTCACAGAACTAGAACAAAAAATTTCACAATTTGTATGGAAACACAAAAGACTCCGAATAGCCAAAGCAATCTTGAGAACGAAAAATGGAGCTGGAGGAATCAGGCTCCCTGACTTCAGACTATACTACAAAGCTACAGTAATCAAGACAGTATGGTACTGGCACAAAAACAGAAAGATAGATCAATGGAACAGGATAGAAAGCCCAGAGATAAACCCACACAATATGGTCACCTTATCTTTGATAAAGGAGGCAGGAATGTACAGTGGAGAAAGGACAGCCTCTTCAATAAGTGGTGCTGGGAAAACTGGACAGGTACATGTAAAAGTATGAAATTAGATCACTCCCTAACATCATACACAAAAATAAGCTCAAAATGGATTAAAGGCCTAAATGTAAGGCCAGAAACTATCAAACTCTTAGAGGAAAACATAGGCAGAACACTCCATGACATAAATCACAGCAAGATCCTTTTTGACCCACCTCCTAGAGAAATGGAAATAAAGACAAAAATAAACACATGGGACCTAATGAAACTTCAAAGCTTTTGCACAGCAAAGGAAACCATAAACGAGACGAAAAGACAACCCTCAGAATGGGAGAAAATATTTGCAAATGAAGCAACTGACAAAGGATTAATCTCTAAAATTTATAAGCAGCTCATGCAGCTCAATAACAAAAAAAACAAACAACCCAATCCAAAAATGGGCAGAAGACCTAAATAGGCATTTCTCCACAGAAGATATACAGACTGCCAACAAACACATGAAAGAATGCTCAACATCTTTAATCATTAGAGAAATGCAAATCAAAACTACAATGAGATATCATCTCACAGAAGTCAGAATGGCCATCATAAAAAATCTAGAAACAATAAATGCTGGAGAGGGTGTGGAAAAAAGGGAACACTCTTGCACTGTTGATGGGAATGTGAATTGGTACAGCCACTATGGAGAACAGTATGGAGGTTCCTTAAAAAACTACAAATAGAACTACCATATGACCCATCAGTCCCACTACTGGGCAAATACCCTGAGAAAACCATAATTCAAAAAGAGTCATGTACCAAAATGTTCATAGCAGCCCTATATACAATAGCCCGGGGATGGAAACAGCCTAGGTGTCCATCATCAGATGAATGGATAAAGAAGATGTGGCACATATATAATGGAATAAAAAGCAGCCATAAAAAGCAATGAAATTGAGCTATTTGTAATGAGGTGGATAGACCTAGAGTCTGTCATACAGAGTGAAGTAAGTCAGAAAGAGAAAGACAAATACCGTCTGCTAACACATATATATGGAATTTAAGGAAAAAAATGTCATGAAGAACCTAGGGGTAAGACAGGAATAATGACACAGACCTACTAGTGAATGGACTGGAGAATATGGGGAGGGAGAAGGGTAAGCTGTGAGAAAGTGAAAGAGAGGCATGGACATATATACACTACCAAACGTAAGGTAGATAGCTAGTGGGAAGCAGCTGCATAGCACAGGGAGATCAGCTCGGTGCTTTGTGACCGCCTGGAGGGGTGGGATAGTGAGGGTGGGAGGGAGACGCAAGAGGGAGGGGATATGGGAACATATGTATATGTATAACTGATTCATTTTGTTAAAAAAAAACAACAAATAGCAATTGTGAGAGGAAGAGAGCACAAACGCAGGATATTGGAAATGCATTTGAAATCAAAACACAAGCAACTTAAAATAATCTTGCTTATATATAGACAAGTATATGAAAACCTCATGGTAACGAAAAACAAAAAAAATCTACAATAGATACACACAAAAAAGAAAAAAGGAATCTAAACACAATACTAGTTAGTCATCAAATCACAATAGAAGAGAACAAGAGAGGAAAGGAAGAAAAAACATCTACAAAAACAAATCCAAAAATAAGGTGACCATATATGCGTGGGTTTAGCTCTGGGCTTTCTATCCTGTTCCATTGATCTAAATTTTTGTTTTTGTGCCAGTACCATACTGTCTTGATTACTGTAGCTTTGCAGTATAGTCTGAAGTCAGGGAGTCTGATTCCTCCAGCTCCGTTTTTCTTTCTCAAGATTGCTTTGGCTATTCGGAGTCTTTTGTGTTTCCATACAAATTGTGAAATTTTTTGTTCTAGTTCTGTGAAAAATGCCAGTGGTAGCTTGATAGGGATTGCATTGAATCTGTAGATTGCTTTGGGTAGTAGTGTCATTTTCAAAATGTTGATTCTTCCAGTCTAAGAACATGGTATATCTCTCCATCTGTTTGTATCATCTTTAATTTCTTTCATCAGTGTCTTATTGTTTTCTGCATACAGGTCTTTTGTCTCCTTAGGTAGGTTTATTCCTAGGTATTTTATTCTTTTTGTTGCAGTGGTAAATGGGAGTGTTTCCTCAACTTCTCTTTCAGATTTTTCATCATTAGTATATAGGAATGCCAGAGATTTCTGTGCATTAATTTTGTATCATGCTACTTTACCAAATTCATTGATTAGCTCTAGTAGTTTTCTGGTAGCATCTTTAGGATTCTCTATGTATAGTATCATGTCATCTGCAAACAGTGACAGTTTTACTTCTTCTCTTCTGATTTGGATTCCTTTTATTTCTTTTTCTTCTCTGATTGCTGTGGCTAAGACTTCCAAAACTAGGTTGAATAACAGTGATGAGAGTGGAAAACCATGTCTTGTTCCTGATCTTAGGGGAAATGGTTTCAGTTTTTCACCATTGAGGATGATGTTGGTTGTGGGTTTGTCATATATGGCCTTTATTATGTTGAGGTAAGTTCCTTGTATGCCTACTTTCTGGAGAGTTCTTATCATAAATGGGTGTTGAATATTGTCAAAAGTTTTTCTGCATCTATTGAGATGATCATATGGTTTTTCTCCTTCAATTTGTTAATATGGTGTATCACATTGATCAGTTTGGTTATAGAGTCTGTCATACACAGTGAAGTAAGTCAGAAAGAGAAAAACAAATACCGTATGCTAACACATATATATATGGAATCTAAAAAAAAGCTTCTGAAGAACCTAGGGGCAGGACAGGAATAAAGACGCAGACATAGAGAACGGACTAAGGACATGGGGAGGGGGAAGGGTAAGCTGGGATGAAGTGAGAGAGTGGCATGGACTTATATATACTACCAAATGTAAAAGAGATATCTAGTGGGAAGCAGCCACATAGAACAGGGAGATCAGTTCAGTGCTTTTGACCACCTAGAGGGGTGGGATAAGGAGATGGAGAGGGAACTGCAAGAGGGAGGAGATATGGGCATATATGTATATGTATAGCCAATTCATTTTGTTATAAAGCAGAAACTAGCACACCATTGTAAAGCAATTATACTCCAATAAACATGTTAAAAAATAAAGAAATAAAATAACATAAAAACAAACAAACAAATCCAAAATAATTAACAAAATGGCAATAAGAACATACATATTGATAATTACCTTAAAAATAAATGGATTAAATGATCCAACCAAAAGACATAGACTGGCTGAATGGTTACAAAAACAAGACCTGTATATATGCTGTCTACCACAGACCCATTTCAAATCTAGAAACACATACAGACTAAAAGTACGGGGATGGAAAAAGGTATTCCATGGAAATGGGAATCAAAGGGAAGCTGGAGTAACAATAACCATATTAGACAAAATAGACTTTAAAATAAAGATCGCTGCAAGAGACAAAGAAGGACATTACATAATGACCAAGGATCAGCCCAAGAAGAAGATGAAACAATTGTAAATATATATACACCAAACATAGGAGCATCTCAATACATAAGGCAAATATAAACAGCCATAAAAGGAGAAATCAACAGTAACACAATAATAGTGGGGGATTTTAACACCCCACTTTCACCAACTGACAGATCATCCGGAGAGAAAATCAACAAGGAATCACAGGGCTTAAATGACACATTAGACCAGATGGACTTAATTGATATTTATAGAGCATTCCATCCAAAACAGCAGAATACATTCTTCTCAAGTGCACATGGAACATTCTCCAGGATTGATCACATGCTGGGCCACAAAACAAGCCTCAGTAAGTTTAAGAAAATTGAAATCATATCAAGCATCTTTGCTAACCACAATGCCATGAGATTAGAAATCAACTACAAGAAAAAAAAAAACTGTGAAAAACACAAACACATGGAGGCTAAACAATATGCTACTAAACAACCAATGGATCACTGAAGAAATCAAAGAGGAAATCAAACAAATACCTAGAGACCAATGGAAATGATCTAAAACCTATGGAACACAGCAAAAGCAGTTCTAAGAGGGAAGTTTATAGCAATACACTTTTACCTCAGGAAAGAAGAAAAATCTCAAATAAACAACCTACTCTTACACCTAAAGCAATTAGAGAAAGAAGAACAAACAAAACCCATAGTTTGTTGGAGGAAAGAAATCATAAAGATCAGAGTAGAAACAAATGAAATAGAGATGAAGACAATAATAGAAAAGATCAATGAAACTAAATGCTGATTCTTTGAAAAGATAAACAAAATTGATAAACCTTTAGCCAGATACATCAAGACAAAAAGGGAGAGGGCTCAAAGCAATACAATTAGAAATGAAAAGGAGAAGTTACAATGGAAACCACAGAAATACAAAGGACCATAAGAGACTACTACTAGCCCTATATGCCGATAAAATGGACAACCTAGAAGAAATGGACAAATTCTTAGAAAGGTACAATCTCCTAAGACTGAACCAGGAAGAAATAGAAAATATGACCAGACCAATCATAAGTACTGAAATTGAAACTGTGATTTAAAAACTCACAACAAACAGAAGTCCAGGACCAGATGGTATCACAGGCTAATTCTATCAGACATTTAGAGAAGAGTTAACACCTATCCTTTTGAAACTATTCCAAATAATTACAGAAGAAGGAATACTCCCAAACTCATTCTATGAGGCCACCATCACCCTGATACCAAAACCAGACAAAGATACCACAAAAAAAGAAAATTACAGGCCAATATCACTGATGATCATAGATGCAAAAATCCTCAACAAAATACTAGAAAACTGAATCCAACAATACATTAAAAGGATCATACATCATGATCAAGTGGGACTTATCCCAGAGATGCAAGGAATTTTCAATAACTGAAAATCAATGTGATACACCACATCAACAAATTGAAGAATAAAAACTATATGCTCGTCTCAATAGATGCAGAAAAAGGTTTTGACATAATTCAACACAAATTTATAATTTAAAAAAAGCTCCAGAAAGTGGGCATAGAGAGCACATGCCCCAATGTAATAAAGGCCATATATGACAAACCTACAGCTAACATCATACTCAATGGTGAAAAGCTGAAACATTTCCTCTAAGATCACAAGACAAGGATGTCCACTCTCGCCACTTTTATTCAACATAGTTTTGGAAGTCCTAGCCACGGCAATCAGAGAAGAAAATGAAATAAAGGGAATCCAAATTGGAAAAGAAGATGTAAGACTGTCACTGTTTGTAGATGACATGATACTATAAATAGAAAATCTTAAGGGTGATACCTGAAAACTACTACAGCTCATCAGTGAATTTGGTAAAGTGGCAGGATACAAAATAAATACACGGAAATCTGTTGCATTTCTATACACTAACAACAAAAGATCAGAAAGAGAAATTAAGGAAACAATCCCATTTACCATTGCATCAAAAAAGATTAAAATACCTAGGAATAAACCTACCTAAGGAGGCAAAAGACCTGTACTCTAAAAACTATAAGACGCTGATGAAACAAATCGAAGATGACTCAAACAGATGGAAAGATAGGCCATGTTCTTGGACTGAAAGAATTGATATTGTTGAAAAGACTATACCACCGAAGGCAATCTACAGGTTCAGTGTAATCCCTATCAAATTACCAATGGCATTTTTCACAGAACTATAACAAAAAAGTCTTAAAATTTGTATGGAGACACAAAAGACCCCGAATAGCCAAAGCAATCTTGAGAAAGAAGAATGGAGCTGGAGGAATCAGGCTCCCTGATTTCAGACTATACTACAAGCCTACAGTCATCAAAACATTATGGTACTGGCACAAAAACAGAAATATAGATCAATGGAACAGGATAGAAAGCCCAGAGATAAACTCATGCAACTGTGGTCAATTAATCTATGACAAAAGAGGCAAGACTACAATGGAGAAAAGACAGTATCTTCAATAAATGGTGCTGGGGAAACAGGACAGCTACATGTAAAAAGTGAAATTGAAACATTCTTTAACACCATACACAAAAATAAACTCATAATGGAGTAAAGACCTAAATGTAAGACCAGATACTATAAAACTCTTAGAGGAAAACCTAAGCAGAACACTCTGACATAAATTGCAGCAATATATTTTTTGATCTGTGTCTGAGAGTAGTGGAAATAAAAACAAAAATAATTCATTCTTTGCCCAATTATTCAACATAAATGCCTCCATGGTCTTCTTGATGGTATTAAAGCAAGTGAAAAGGACAGTGTCCATGGAACTAGGCTTCATCCCATACATAGTTCAGTACCCAGGCTGTCTGCATCTCAGTAATATCTGGAATAAAATAAAGTGTGTTCAAAGTGGGGTAGTCAGGCAGTTGTGGAGCAGGGCAAAGACATAGAAGTTTCTGACCTCTTCAGTAAAAACAAAACCATATGATCTACCTCACCAGGTAAAGGATGTAAACGTCTGGGAATTATGCATGAGCCAGAATTCCTCCCCTTTCCATCATTTCAACACCTGCTGCTGGCTCTTGGGAACATTACCTGGCCCTCTCACTGCTTTGGAAATCCTGTTGAGGATGGTGGCCTGTGAACTGACAGATGGGCTGAAAAAGACAAATGCCTTCAACTTGTCCCCAAACTTCAGTGTGTGTTCCTCTTTTAAAAAAAGACTTAGTAAACCAAGACTTTTCAATATTTGGATGGTGTAACTATATGTTTCCTCCTAATCTATAGACTTCTCAAGATCAAGTGCTTTCATCTTTTACGTATCAAATTCCCCAGCAGCGCCTGGATCCTCTCACCCGCTGGGTGTCCTGAACTCTGCCAGTCTCTAGCCCTGGATTAATATGAGCACTTTCTCAGCTGGATCTCCTAAATCTTATATCTTGCAAAGGTCTGGGATTAGCTTTCCTCTTTTTTTCTTCTCAATTCACCCCCTGGTGTCCTCATCCATTCTCTGATGTCAGCTATTTACTTCTGTGTGGATTAATCTTAAATATACATCTCTATGCAAACAGTCTGAACTAGTCTTTATTTGTTTCTTTTGTCAAACTAGTGGTCATTGTTTAAACACAAAAAAATACAAACACACACACAACTTGATTATTTATTTTATTCTTAGGTTGAAAATGTGGCAGATCCACTAACAACATGATCTAAATTTTAGTACTGGCTTTTTTTTTTCTTTCTAATTTTCTGCCTGCCTCTACACTAGCTGTTAATGCCCATGAACCTCAGTTTTCTTCGCTCTAAAATAAAAAGAGTTGAACTAAATAATTTCTTAAGCCATAAGCAGTTCTAAAATATTATGATATTTTATATATTACATGACTTTACCTCATTTAATTGGTCCAAAGAACTACCATCTGAATTTAAGGTATGAAATTTTATCATATATTTTTCTGACCCTTTTTCCTCTTAACATTGGATAGTTTTTTAATAAGAATATTTAAACATATTAAAAAGTAAATAGAATCATACGACATTCAAGTATCATGTATGATGATTCATATATGCACCTGGCACATGGTAGGTGATCAATACTCGGAATGAATGAATGATCTGGACCATAGAGAAGACACAGTTGCTTTACAATAGCTGTTATTTTTCAAGAATGGGCAGCAGAGGGCGAGCTTGTACATTGACAAAACTGACCCTTGCTTCAGATGAGTTACCTTGGTGTGTTAGCTCCCCTCAGCGTACAACTCAATAATTGTGCCATTACTTAACACATTTCCAACAACTGATCTATTTGCACCATGTTAACCATACTAAATGGGCACAACTACACATGTGTAAAAATTGTTCACAGACCTCAAAGTGAGTGGCATGTTAAATACCTATTTGGAAAACTTGAAATATTTAAGTCATCTATCTAGATCATTCTAAATCCTCCTTCATCCCCGCTCAACTCTTCTTTGCAGGTGGTAGGGGTATTTCTAAACCACGCCAGTCAGAATAGCAAAGTGATGGGCTGAATTTATTATCCATGTTGCTGTCTATTTTGCTTCACTTTTACACACACACACACACACACACACACACACACACACATTCCTTATCCCCAGACGAAGTCACTGTTAACAGATTTTTGCATCTTCCTGAAGTTGTATATACATGTGCAACCATGGGTATTAAGGTTTTTTTCCTAAAAATGCTATCACAAATGCACATGATCCTACAATTTGAGTTTTGTTGTTTTTTTGCGGTACGTGGGCCTCTCACTGTTGTGGCCTCTCCCGTTGCGGAGCACAGGCTCCAGACACGCAGGCTCAGCGGCCATGGCTCACGGGCCCAGCCGCTCCGCGGCGTGTGGGATCCTCCCGGACCGGGGCATGAACCCATGTCCCCTGCATCGGCAGGTGGACTCTCAACCACTGCACCACAAGGGAAGCCCCCTGGGCCATGTATTTTTAACCTCCTTGTTAAGTTTCTCTCTTCTAGAATACAACAAATGAACCTCCAAATGGTAAGGCAACAAGAATACCAACCAGTCAACACCCAGACAGCACTTGAACAAGCCGCCATCCCTTTCCGTGGAGTCCCTACTCCTCTCTAGAAATACCCTGGCAGAGAACAGGCAACAGAAGTCCAGGGCCCCTACGCCCTCCCTGCCCAGCAGGAAGTAGCCGGAGAGAGATCGTTGCCCCTTCTCCTTACAAAAAGTGTTCCCGAATGCCTGAGAAGGAGCTATGCAGATAGGTAGGTCTGAGCAGGGTGTCCAATAGGGCCAAAGGATTGGCCCTATAAATAAAGAGAAGAGGAAATGTGGTGCTCCAGGGACAAAGAACAAGATAAACTCAAAGGGCCAACATTGCCAGAACAAAGAGTTACAGGACTCGTATCACTCTGTCACCTTGTGACCATTACAATGTCCCAGAGCCTTCCCAAGCAGCATGCCCTGTCCCTTTCCTGTCCCACATATGGAAAGGTATTTGTCCCATTCTTCTCATGCTCTGCACATTGAAAGTATACATACCTTGCCCAATCAGCAGATGACTTGCAGGTTCCTTTGTTCCCTGGCTATAAAAACAGACCAGGAACTCTTGCTCTGGGTTGACTCTCCCTGATTATCAGGAAATCGGCCTGCTGCTCTGGCAGCAACCCATCCCTTTAATAAATTCTATCTTCTTTACATTCTGCCTGGTGTCTGGAAGTTCTTTTCCAACCCGTCTTCAGACCACAACAGTTATTAGTAAAATTTATGTAAACTTACACCTAAATGGATATTGTTAAAAACAAAGACAGTAAAAATTCAACCCCCATCACTTCCTAACTGTTTTGCTACATTTTACTATTATCCATACTAGTGAGGGTTTTTTTTTTTATCCATTGTATTTGTACCATACTACATAATGATGTACTACTATGCATCTCTTTCCCAACTCCACATTCAATGATATCATTTGGTAGCTTGAAATTGGCCTTGGTGGTAGTATTTACACTTTAGAAATGAGTGAATGCTACAAATCAGGGCTATCCCCTGCCCCCAGAACCTGTTGTTAATCATTGCCAGCACACCACTGATGTGCACTGTAATAAACGCTTATTGATTTACTTGGCTCAAAATGAGAATGAAACATTCAAACGAAGACAGTGTTTTAGAATGCACACGGAGGATGCCGTAAACATCTGCTCAACAATCTCTAATGCCTGAGAAAGAACAAGTCCCATAAAATTGTTGGAACTGGAGCTCCACAGCTTTATTTCTTTTTTTTTTTTTTTTTCTTTTTTTTTTTTTTTTTGCAGTACGCAGGCCTCTCACTGTTGTGGCCTCTCCCGTTGCGGAGCACAGGCTCCGGACGCGCAGGCCTATCGGCCATGGCTCACGGGCCCAGCCGCTCCGCGGCATGTGGGATCTTCCCGGACCGGGGCACGAACCCGTGTCCCCTGCATCGGCAGGCGGACTCTCAACCACTGCGCCACCAGGGAAGCCCCACAGCTTTATTTCTTGAAAGCCACCATGTGTAGACCCTCATTCTCCCTGGGAAGCACTTCTTGGGAACCAAACACTAGAAAGAGATTATGTCACAACTGTATTTTAGTATTCTGGCTTCAAACCTGTAATGAACAAGGCAGAAAAAGTACATTAAAAGCCTTGTATTGATCCATCAGGCTTTTTATGATCACAGACACAGAAATGGAGGGTAAAGCAGAGGCTATTATCTTACTGTGATAACAGCAGGACAAATAAACAGGAAAACATTAAAAGAAAAAGTGTAGGTATGTGCTTAGATAAGCAGATTGTAAAGAAGTTACCAACCTTGGTACTTTATATTCATCAAGGCAATAAAAGCGTCAGTGATTTCAACCAGTGGTAGACAAAGGTGCAGCCTTTCAAACCAGATACCACACATCCCAGTACAATTGCTAAAATTCAGGTCTCTTGGAACAGTTTGCATGTCTTGAATTCAAGTTAAACCAAGAAATTATTTCTAGAAATTTATGAGGTAGTTAAAATCATTTTTCACCCAAGGTTAGGTCACAGTCCAATGAATGTATCAAGCCACAGATTTTTTTGTTCTTTCCTGCCTAGGAGACTATATTGTGAGGATTCCTGTAATAGAAGACAGTGAATGCTTGCTTTGAAACAAAACAAAAGTTACAATAATGAAAATAAACATTCATTCAGGTGCTATATTAAATCTAATCATAATCATTAGGTCAAACAGGAACATATCTTGGCAGTAATTCTTTCCTCTGTTCACAATTTTCTCAGCTTTGGTGCTTTTATGGATTCTGGAAATCAGGACACTCACTTCTGCTCTATGACGCTCAAAAAAAGCAAACAGGGGCTTCCCTGGTGGCGCAGTGGTTGAGAGTCCGCCTGCCAATGCAGGAGACACAGGTTCGTGCCCCGGTCCGGGAAGATCCCACATGCCGCGGAGCGGCTGGGCCCGTGAGCCATGGCCGATAGGCCTGCGTGTCCGGAGCCTGTGCTCCGCAACGGGAGAGGCCACAACAGTGAGAGGCCCGCGTACCACAAAAAAAAAAAAAAAAAAAAAAAAAAAAAGCAAACAGTTTTATGTATTTCTTTGCATATAGCAAGTATTGTTTCCGTGAATCAGTTTGCTCGATTTTTGCTCAAGCAATTTTCCTGTGAGTTATTGTTGAAGTTGCTCACAAAACATTTACAAATAAACTCACTAATTTGGGTTAAAAAATTAATTTGTTAGGAGAACAACTGTGGTGAAAGAGACAAATTTTCTTAAGTTCAAAAACAAGTGTGTTTATCACCTTGTTCTTCTCTCTTTTTAACTCCTTTTAGGGGTGGCCTGGCGGAAAATTTTTTGCATGGGTTGGGGGATCACTTCTGAATCTGCTTGTTCAATGAAACCAAGAAAGATATTCTCTATTTGCCCTTGTTGATATCATTTCTGTCTGCATTTCTGAAAAAAGAGAGTGACCCCTTTCCTTATCTGTACTTTGGAAAGATATTTGCACAGAAATTTGTCTTATCCAGTGAGCCCCAGTCTTACTGTGAAGCTTCTATACTACATAGATTTCCACTGATGAATCATTTCTAGAAAAATTAAAATATTTCCCTTAGTAAACACATGTAGTCACAGTCCCTTTGAAACATGTTAAATCAGTCTTTGATTCATGTGGATTCATAGTTATAACATTTGTGAAGGAAAGAAAATACAAGGCACACACACATTCACACCTTATGTACACCTTAGTGAGGCAATTTGATAGCCTTCTAACTGGTCACCTGCTTCCTATCTCTCTACATATAGAGGCCAGAATTATCTTTGGAAGATAGTCCTCCGTCAGTGTCTGGGGGGAGGGAGAGGTGGTGGGTTGGTTCCAGGATCCCTCATGGATACCAAAATCCATGGATGCTCAAGGCCTTTAATAAAATGATGTAATATTTGCATATAACTTAGGCACATCCTCCCATATACTTTAAATAATCTCTAGATTACCTATACTACCTAACACAATGTAAATGCCATGTAAAAAGTTGTAAATAGACTGTAAATGCTATGTAAACAGTTGTGGCAAATTCAAGTTTTGATTTTTGGAACTTTACAGAATTTTTTCCCCCAAATATTTTTCATCACCCTTGGTTGAATCTGCAGACGTGGAACCCGCAAATACAAAAGGCCAACTACTCACGTCAGCCCCCGTCTCATAAGCCTTTGATGAATTACTGTGGGCTACAGATAAAGCTGAAAATGTTTAATATGGCACTGAAGACTCTCCAAGATTTGATTCCGACTTTCTGGCTTCCCTTCCCCCACAATTACTCACATGTGAATTATAGCACTTCCTATGAATCAGGGACTGTGCTAAGTCCTTCAAATTCATTACAACATTTATATCCCATGAGAACCCTATGAAGTAGATTCCGTTATTATCAACGTTTTACAGAAAAGTAAACTGAGGCTCAAAAAGGTGAAATAACTTTCGGGGTCACCTATGAGGTCCGTCATAGAGCCTGGTGGAGGCCTTCTCACTGCGCTGCTCAGGCTGTAAGCACGACTGCCCACTGTGTTCCAGGGACTTGCTGACGCCAGTCTGCCCTGGCTCAAGCGACCTCTTTGGTTTGGAGTGCTATTTCTCCCAAAACCTCTGCCCATCCTTCAGGATCCAGTTCAAATGCTATTGTGTCCCAGAAGTCTTCCTTAATCCCTACTTCCCTCACCTCCCTTTGGGATTTCCCTCCCTCCTCTCCTCTTTGTGCATCTTAAGGCATTTCCCTCCTTTGCTCAGGAAACGTCTGTCACTTCTACAATGCCTTGAGGGCAGAGCCTGTTTCCTCTTCGTGTATATTCCCCACAAAGCCTTCCACAAAAGCTTGTGATTAGTTTGTGCCCAGTAGATTTTGTTGAGCTTAATTGAACATGGCCGCTTCCGGAATAACCTAACTACATACGGTTACATTGAACGAACACCAGGGGGCAGCAAATCCAGCCCCCCCCACCCCCCAAAAAAATCTGAGGCACAAGATGAAGACCTAGAGGATAAACCTGCTGGTGTTGGAAGGCAGTGTGGTTTAATGAAGATCTTTCAGTCGGACCATATGGGCTCCGATGCCGGCTCGTCTTCTTAGCTGAGTGGTCTCGCACGCTTCCTTTAATCTCTTAGCAGCAGTAAGGTCATTAATAAAATGTGGATGCTGAATAATGCCCTGTGGAGCATTCTAAGAGCTATGGATTGTCGTACACATGATCACAGTTTAGAGAAATTACAGCCATTATCATTACGTACTCAGTCTCTTGTGACATGTTTTTACTACCGTATGTCTCTTATTTTTTCCTCCCACTTGCTCCCCACCAACACCATCTTCTCTACCTTGTCAAATAGCACCATCACCCCCACCGAGTGCTTCACAAAAAACTAGAAGCCTTCCATGATTCCTTTCATTCTTTCATTCCCCCATGACCAATACAATAACAGATTATATTGACGCTGCCTCTCAAAAGTATCTGACATCTGCTATCTCTCTTTTATCATTGCTGTCATCACCCTAGTCCAAAGCACAATTTCTCTCGTCTGGGTTTCTAAAATGACCTCCAAACAGGTCTTCCTCTTTCCACTTTGGCCCCTTCAATCCATTCTTCACACAGCAACTAGTGACCTTTTTAAAATGTAAGTCTAATCACACCACTCCTGGCTTGAAACCATCAGTGGCTCCCCACCAACCTCAGAATAAAATCCAGCCCCTACATGATCAAGTCCCTGCTCCCCTTTCTGACCCTTGATACCACTCTTCTCACCTTTCTTTCCAGCCCACTTGCTTTCTCACTGTTTGTCAAACATGTTGGGTTCGTGCCCAATTCTAAGAGCCCTAGCTTTCCTACTTCCCTTAAACACACTTTTACATGAGCTGTTTCCAGTGCCTAGAATGCTTTGCCTTCTAGGTTTTACATAGGCATCTCCTAGTCATTCAGCCTTCAACTGAAATGTCACTGTCATATTTTATATATATAATTGTGTATATACACATACAATTTTTTTGTTTGCTTGCCAACTAAAATTTAAGTTTCATGAGAGCAGAAACCTTATTTTTCTTGTTGAAAACTGTATCCTAACACGGTTAAACTATTACTTGAGAAGCAGCAGATAAACATATATTGAATAATTGAATATTAATAAATTTGAATAATAAATAAATAAAAAATCTGAATAATAGGAATCTACATTAGCGTAGAACAACTACAAAATAGTCATATTCATACATTAAACCAACACTGATTAAGTGCCTGCCATGTAATCATGGAATCAAAAGTGAGGCACAATGTCACCCCTCAGGGAGCTTAGTTGCCTGATACTATATTTTTATTATAGTAATTAGGACTTTTTTATAATAAGAAAAAATGTATTCTTTATGTTATTCCCTTATTTCTTCATCTTTCCAGTCCTTATTGCCCACATGACCTAGTGGGAGGGTAGATAGTTTAACAGGATAAAGCAGCTTTTAGACTTTGACAGGTGGGTTCAAATCCAATCTTCCCCCAACCAGTTGTATGTATATAAGCAACATGTTATATATAACCTATATTTGGGTCTCCCTTCTTCATCTATAAGAAAAGGAAGATGACAATACCTCTCTGGCAGGGTTCCTTTGATATTTAAATGAGTTAACACCTGTGAAGCCCTTTCCCTAACTTTTTATTTAGCTGATCATCAAGATACCAGGCATCTGATCCTGTGATTTCCTCCAGATATAAACCATGGTTGAAATACATCTGTATCTTCTCAAAAATCCTGTTTTTGAGTGGCATAATGGCATAACGGTTAAGAGTGTACGGCCCCAGGGCTGGACCACCTCCATTGGATTACCAGATGAGTAAATAGGGACAAGTTATTCAATTTCTCTAGGCCGCAATTTCCCTTCAGTAAAGCATGAGAATAGCAGTACCTACCTCACAGGATTGCTCTGAGCATTAAATGAGCTATTACAAGTGAAGCATTTAGAATAGTGTTAAGCACACATCAAGCCTTCAGTAAAGGATAGCTACTGTTCTGGTTATTCACTGCTGTGTTAACAAACCACCCACACTTAATGACATAAAGCAACAACCATTTTATTATGCTTCTGGATTCTGTGGATCAGGGACTTGGAAAATGCGTTGTGTGGACAGCTTACCTCTGCTCTACAAAGTCTGAAACCTCAGCTGGGAAGTGAGGGGGTGACTCTATAGCTGGAGGCTGGAATCATCTGAAGGCTTCTACACTCACAGGTCTGGCAGTTGATTTTGGCTGTTGGCTGGGAACTCAGCAGAGGTCTCTCTGTGTGGGCCTCTTTGTGTGGGTACTTGGTTTCTGTGTGGGTACTTGGTACCCTCTCTGTGTGGGTACTTGGTTTCTCTCAGCATGGTGGCTGGCTTTCATGACTCAGTATCCCAAAAGGCAGGAATTGGAAGTTGAGAGTTTCCAAAGATCTTGGCCTAGAAATTAGCACAGCATCACTTCCTCTGTCTTTTTCTGGTCAAAGCAGTCACAAGTTCTTCCCAAATTCAAGAGAAAGGGACACAGACATCACAACCTAATGGGAGGATGTCAATTTCATGGTGTAATAAGAGCATGTGGGGTGGGGTATACGGTGGTGGCCATCTTCGGAAAATACAATCTACCACAGCTATCATTATTATTTTTATTTTTTTTTATTTTTATTTTTTATTTATTTATTTTTTTGCTGTACGCGGGCCTCTCACTGCTGTGGCCTCTCCCGTTGCGGAGCACAGGCTCCGGACACACAGGCTCCGCGGCCATGGCTCGCGGGCCCAGCCGCTCCGCGGCATGTGGGATCTTCCGGGATCGGGGCACGAACCCGTGTCCCCTGCATCGGCAGGCGGACTCTCAACCACTGCGCCACCAGGGAAGCCCTATCATTATTATTAATGTTATGGCCTAATACTCATAAAAAAGATTTTAGCCCTGAGGGATGCCCTCTCCTGGGTCCAGAAATTGGGATAAGAGAAATGAATAGGGAGAGAGGGAAGGTAAGCCCTAGCCATCCATGGACCATCACAACTTAGAAATTTTTGTCCAGTGCTCTTACTGAACAGATGACAAAACATAGCTAAAAGAGGTGAAGTGACCTGCTCCAAATCATACAGTTGCAGAAGCCAACTAGGATGTTTCTATTTCCAGTAAACCACACACTTGGAAAAGTAACAAAAATTAGTTGGAAAGGGAAGAAATAGGAAGATGGTGAAGAGGGGCAGAAAGAAATAGAGAAGGTCATAGAGAGGCAAAGGGTAGGAAAAACTAGGAGAGAGTTGACCACAACATTCTCTGTTTGAGACCCCAGTCATTCTTTGGATGCATTCCACGCTTGATTTTGAACTATGATGCTTCTGGGAAACCTTAAGCCCTGGAATAATATTGGCAAAACCCTTTGGGTCTTTGGAATGACTTCCGTTCCTTTCTAACCTTGGGGATAGACTCCAGGATGGAGAAGTTAATGGCGAGTGGACATTTACCAAGTAATGACTGCAGCAGTTGCCTCTTTTTTCCTGTTGTTCCCTGTTATCTTCTTTTCCTCGTTGCCAGGACCAAACTTCCAAGTCTGTGCCATCACTCTCCTCTAAATCTAGCCCCTACCTCACCCCTTGAAGTGGATTTCTCCTCATGCCTCCAGTGTCATTCTGGTCACCTAGTGTGCATTTGATTTGGGGTCCTGTTCATTCTGGTGTTTGGTCTCAGATTCAGGTTCTAAGCCCTCGGGGACAGAGAGTTCATTTTGAAGTTTGGTGCTTGCAGAGCCCCCGTGTGTGAAGGCAATACCTGTGGTGGAATCTCCAGAGTGGTCCTTCAGTAGCCTGGCTCCCCTGCCTTCATGCTGCTCTGTTCCACCATGGAGAACAACCCTGCTCTAAAAGGAACCCAGAGAAGTTCACTTGTCTTTTAAACTCACTTCAGTATGAAGACACCAGCCTTTCTACTGGAAGGCCTCCTTTATAGCCAGCTTAAACGTCAAATTAAATTAGTGGAAGTAATCCTATTTCTCCTTTTTATATACTCAATGGTGCTAGAAACTAATAGCTATAAGAGCTAATGTAATAGACATTCTTATAACTAATTGAGCAGATCTTTCCTCTTGCTTTTCCAAAATAATTGTTCAAATTTCTTACTTTTGTTAGTTCATCAAGCATTCACCAGGTATTTATGACATGCCAGGTTCATTGGGCATACAAACGTGATTAAAGTATAATCGCTGCTCAACTAGAGTTTACAGTCTAATGAAGGAATTATAAGCTTAGAGTCCATGGACTGGGCTCAGGGAGTTTGTGAACTCCCAAAATTACATACAAAGCTTTGGAGAGCGTGTGCATTTTTCAGAGTGCAGGGTGAATACCTTTTAGTTGATTCTAATCAGGGGCCATTGCACAAAAGATGAAAACTCACTGAGATATAGGTATAGTCACAAGCAAGTGTCACATTCATGATCACAGACAAAGGAAGGGGGGTAGGGTTTACTGTGTGTAGTCTCAAGAGAGAAGAGGTCAGTGTCTAGTCCAGGAGGGACTGTGCAAGGGAAATGATGGTTCACCACCAGCTGGTAGGTGTCTGATATTGAAAAGACCTACCTGACTACTGGGCTGGAGAAGGAGGCCGGTTGCTGACAGAGGTACAACTTTGAAAACGCTGCCTCAAGGGAGGCCCTCTCATTGCTACTTCATCCACTTTGGTAACCTTTCATCATATTTCAAAAGCTTTGTCATTTTCATTATTATTCTCAGAACACATTTCAACTTCTCCATGTGCCTCTTCATTCATTAGTCTAGAACCAAACTGGTGAGTTACCTAACATAAGCATGTTACATTGTACCAAAGGACACTCTCTTCTTGGCCTTAGTCTGGCACAGTTTGGCCAAAAAGACCTTAAATTTATTTTACAAAGGATTTACATAGCACTTGCACATTCATTTTAAGATCATTGTGCCCCAAAAATGTTATTACTATCTTTCAAAGTTTGTAGTTCTTTGGAGTTTTTCCACTGCTGGTATATGTAAAATACACCAGATATATAATAAATATGTATAAATGATATATACATATATATTATCATTCATACAAGCCTTCTTTTATTAGAAATGGAAAACAGAAAGAAAGAAGAAAATTTAGAAAGAAGCAAAGTGTGCGAATTGAGGGCCCCCAGTAATCAATCTTGTGACATGAATTGTGTCTCATTGACAGTTTAGAGAACTCTATTATCGTGAGAGAACAATTCATAGTTTTTACAAGCCAATAAGATCATAACAAAGCACTATAATGGGCCCAGGTTAGATTAAATTATTCTGCTTTTATCCAAAGGCAGCCAAAATACTCATCAAGTAAACAGGCAAAGTGTGACATCTAAAAAAAAGAAACAGATTACAGTGAGTTCCTTTGCATGAAGATATTGGGTGTTTCAGAAGGATAACATTAAAGAAAGCATCTGACCAAATATACCATACTGTCAGTAAGACAGCAGAATCTAAAAATAATTTTAGCTCTTACTTCTTAAACATCCAGTTTTAATGGTTTCATAACCTTTGTCACACACTCAGACACTAACTTTATTAGAATGTATTTAAGTCATCAGGCATTTACAGAATACCTATTATTAGCAAGGTGCTGTGCTAAGCTTTGCAGAGGATTCAACTATGAAGAAGAAATGGTCCTTCCCTTAGGGAAGTTATAGAGTGGTGAGACAAACTCATATATTTACAAGCAACTGTAAGTCAAGGCTGAAACTATCAAATGTATAATAGTAAGAAACTCAAAATGCAAGGGAAGCTGAAATGAAGGAGAGAGTAGGTGGACTTGCAAAGCATGAGAAGGGTCTCACAAAGGAGGTAGAATCTGAACTGGGCTAGGAAGGTGTAAGATGTCATCAAGCAAAGAAGAGGATAAGGTCACTTTAGGTCCAGCATGTAGCAAGAGGCAGAGAGAAGGAAATTATAAAACATGTGCTGGGAAGAGCAAAGGAACAGTTTGGTTAGAACAAGTATCCTGAGGGGGGAGTAGAAAGCAATACAACTAGAAAATTATCTTAAAGCAACAAATTTGAGAGTTTTAAACACATAGCAAGGAATTTAAACTTTTCCACAGATATAGCCTATGATTTGGGGTTAGGGAGTGGAGTTTTTGAACAAAAGTAATAGCATGAAAATTTAGAGAACCACTTAGGAGATTACTAGAATAGACCAGGCAAGTGGAAATTAGGCCCTGGACAAAGAAAACACATGAGACTGGACTGAGAATATCGATGAAAGAAAGAGACATTGGTAAGATAATAACCTCCAAAGAAAGCTAATTAGAATTACCCTCAAAGACCTTCTGGCATGAATCCCAATACACAGAGTAGAAAAAACTAGGCAATATAGACGATCCTCCAAATCAGGAGCTCAGCAAATATAGATTCTCTGAACCAGAGAAGTCCAGTGGCATGGCATTTAATCATGGAAGTCAGTTTAATGGGCAAGAAGAGTCTCACAAAAGCTTATCTGAAGTTGGGAAGAATAAGGCTAATCAGGTATATTATCCAGTGATTATATTTGCTTAATCTACTCTTCATGGAAAATGATTGCATCTAAACATGTTACCTGGGCTTCCCTAGTGGCGCAGTGGTTGAGAGACCGCCTGCCAATGCAGGCGACGCGGGTTCGTGCCCCGGTCCGGGAAGATCCCACATGCCGCGGAGCGGCTGGGCCCGTGAGCCATGGCCGCTGAGCCTGCGCGTCCGGAGCCTGTGCTCCGCAATGGGAGAGGCCACAACAGTGAGAGGCCCACGTACCGCAAAAAAAATAATAATAATAATAATAAACATGTTACCTGATTGGAGAGCATTTTAAGTAAACCCACTTGCAAAATTTGGTTCTTGCTTGAACACTTGTGAGTGCAAGAGATTGCTATAATGGAGGTCAAAAACCCAGGTTCAAATCTTGCCTGTCACCAACTAAGTTTGTAATCCTGAACAGCTGCTTAAACTCAATAATTGTTACTTTCTTCATCTGTAATATGTTGACAATAATACCTACCTCATTTGATTATGACAATTAGAGGAGACAATGCATGTAGAAATACCTGGAACAAAGAAGTGCAGTAATACTGGTTTTCTGCTTTTTTGTTTGTTTTCCTTGCAATGCACTTGCACTGAAGTGCATAAGCCAATCCATCCAAGTCTGTGCTTGGGCATTGTGTAGTTTTGTTAGGTTCTGAGATAGTGGCCACATGATAAGCTTCCTAAGTAAGGGATTCTCACTACTGCTCCATTTAAAGTTAGTAAGTGGGCAAGTTAGAATCTTACTTAGAATCTATTTGGCCCACCATTTTATCCCCTTCTCACTTGTTTATTCTCAGTGTCAGAACTTTTTAATGCCAGTGTGTCCAGCTTTGCATCCTGAGACCTTTAGGATGGAGAGCCCAGAGCAGCCTGGTGAGCAAGCTCCTTTGAGCAGGGTTGTAGTGAGGATATAGCAACTATGAATCATCAGTGGACAGTATTTCAAGCAGAATGAGAGCCATCCAGGCCAGGAGGGGCAGGATACTTCTCACTTGGAAAGGCTGACCTGCTTCTTTTTTTTTTTTTTTTTTTTTTTTTTGTGGTACGCGGGCCTCTCACTGTTGTGGCCTCTCCCGTTGCAGAGCACAGGCTCAGCGGCCATGGCTCACGGGCCCAGCCGCTCCGTGGCATGTGGGATCTTCCCGGACGGGGGCATGAACCCATGTCCCCTGCATCGGCAGGCGGATTCTCAACCACTGCGCCACCAGGGTAGCCCCTGACCTGCTTCTAATAAAGGGAGAGACAGATGAGAAGAGAAGGAGATGACTGGCAAGTCTTCACTGGGGAAGGAAAACAGACAGCAGGGTTGAACATCTAAGTCTACTTTTTTTTAATCTTCCTGAAAACAAATTCAGAATTAGAGAATTGAGATGCCTGTTCATGTGTCTTCCTGTCTGTGGCTGCCCAGTTAGGCTGCTGTTGGAGTTATGCTAGGTCCAGTCAACCACTCTTCCAGATCAGGTAACCGACAGAAAGGTATCATACCTGAAAGTAGGTTTACGTGGATAATCCCCATAGATGTTATGATAAAACTCTAATTCCAGTATGTGTAACTCAGAAGATCATTATAAAGAAAAGAACAAAATTCATAAATAGTTCTGATTTTAGGGAGAGGTATAAATATGAGATATAGCCAAACTCTCCATCATCTCTAAAAGAGGCAGCGTAACAGGGAGATCAGCTCAGTGCTTTGTGTCCACCTAGAGGGGTGGGATAGGGAGGGTGGGAGGGAGACGCAAGAGGGAGGAGATATGGGGATGTATGTATATGAATAGCTGATTCACTTTGTTGTACAGCAGAAACTAACACAACATTGTAAAGCAATTATACTCCAATAAAGATGTTAAAAAATAAATAAATAAAATAAAATAAAATAAAATAAAAGAGGCAGCATAGCATGGAGGTTAAAAGTGAATGTTCTACAACTAGCCTACCTGGGTTCAAATACCAGCTCCACCACTTACTAGCTATGTGACCTCTGGTGTTGTTTAATCTTTCTGTGCCTTGGTTTCCTCATCTGTAAAACAGATGTGATAATAATACTACATATATGTAATATGATTTGTTGTGACAAATAAAAATGAACATACATAACGCACTCAGTGAATGGAATCCAATGTTGAGGCAGGATCAAGAAGCATGTGTAATGATGATCCTCAAACTTTATTTTAGTACAATCCCTTGCTACTGCACAAAATTTCAACCAGAGCTTCAAGAAAGTAGCTGACTCTTCTGTCTCTGGAGACAGCTGTTGAGCAAAAAAGGGGAAAAGCAAGACTTGGAGAGGGGGGATAAGATAGTAATTGACCTCTGGAAAATCCCAGACAGCCTTGCTACCCTCCCTGGAGTTCTGTGGACGACACCTACTGTCCTATATGATAAAAAGGGCAAGAGCATGGTTAAAGAATAGACCCCAAGCCCCTTGCTTCACACTTTCTGCAGGGGCAACACCATGGATATCGATGAAAGATTAACTGAGCAGCAGCCTTAGAGGAGTGAGTGCCATCCCAGTTTGTTCCCTGTCTATAAATACTAAGTTAAAAAACAAAATGGTGTCTTCCAGGGCTTCCCTGGTGGCGCAGTGGTTAAGAATCTGCCTGCCAATGCAAAGGGACACACGTTCAAGCCCTGGTCTGGGAAGATCCCACATGCCGTGGAGCAACTAAGCCCTTGTGCCACAACTACTGAGCCTGAGCCCTAGAGCCCACAAGCCACGACTACTGAGCCCACGTGCCACAACTACTGAAGCCTGCTCACCTAGAGCCCGTGCTCCACAGCAAGAGAAACCATGACAATGAGAAGCCCGTGCACCGCAACGAAGAGTAGCCCCTGCTCGCCGCAACTAGAGAAAGCCTGTGCACAGCAAAGAAGACCCAACACAACCAAAAATAAATAAATAAATAAATATATTATTTCTTAAAATGGTGTCTTCCTAGACTGGGCATTTTTGCATGGACTTTGTTTTAACCAAAGAAGCTACCTGTAAACATGATAAATAATAAAAGGCAACTAGAAAGTTAGAAGCACATTTTGCACCATAAGACACAGAAACACTGTCCACTGAGCTGCCAGCAACACTGGCCATGCCTGTGTGAAATAGTGAAGGAGTATATGAAACATTTTATAATTAGGCATCATTCATTCAACTCCTCAACCCACAGTTTTAAGTATCTACGATGCATTGCACACGTTAGATTCTTATGCTGATGATCCCTGGTTGAGGAATTACACAGCACAGCTAAGCAGAGCACAATACTGCATTCCATGGACAAACATGGAGATGTCACCTGGAAGCAGCAACCATAGAATTATAGGTAAATGACCAAAGTAGGTGTATATGATTATAAAATGGGAAAAGACAGAAACAGTTATGAATCATTTCATAATCATTAAAGAAATACTTACAACTCCAGAAATACAGATAAAATATTCTTTATAACTTTCCCAAAGACTCTACATATAGGCAATACTTTTCCAGCCACATCTAAGACATTTTTATCCACTGGAGTCACAATGTTGAGGCCTTTTAGCCTGATTCTGAAGCTATGTTTACATTTGCTATTTAATTTAAACAAAGCCTCTCTTTACAGAGAGCTATTTGTGCTGGATGAAGCCCTCCACACTCTCGTGGTGTTCTGTCAATGACTCTGTGGAATATGATTTTGGTTCAGGTCCAAACTGCCATGAACAAGTCGCCATGGTCAATTTCAGTCAAAGGCTGGGCTCCAGTAAGACCAAGCCCTTCACCCTAACAGGAAGGTCCTCAGATTCCTTCTGGAGCACCTCACTCCACCCCAAGAGCCAAAAGCTTGACTAAAATTATATCTAAGTAGTATTTATCATGTTCTAAATTCCACAAGGAATATTGAAGATTAATCCATTGTTTCAAGGCCAGATCAAGAGACTTTTGTTTGTAATCGCAAGTCTCAATGGACCCATGTATTGTTCCAACCATTCATTTAGTGTGGTTAGTTAGCTCTCATTGGTGTGATTTCTCATTTGTGCTTTTACTTTTCTGACCATAAAAGTAATTTAGAGACAGCATGTAAGAACAGTTCATTTTTTGTGCTTTGAGTTCAGTCTAATTTAAAATTCTGTCACTTCCTACCTGTGTACTGTGGCAAGTTACCTGTTAACTTCAGATTATAGTGTTGATATAGGAATTAAATGACATAACACATTTATTGCACTTGACACATAGTAGGCACTCATGTTGATGATGATGGTATAAAGTGCGGAGAATATAGGAAAGAGAAAATAAAATCACACATAGGGCTTCCCTGGTGGCGCAGTGGTTGAGAGTCCGCCTGCCGATGCAGGGGACACGGGTTCGTGCCCCGGTCCGGGAGGATCCCATATGCCGCGGAGCGGCTGGGCCCGTGAGCCATGGCCGCTGAGCCTGCGCGTCCGGAGCCTGTGCTTTGCAAGGGGAGGGGCCACGACGGTGAGAGGCCCGCGTACCGCAAAAAAAAAAAAAAAAAAAAAAAAAAAAAATCACACATAAATCTGATCACCTAAGGGATAAAGCACAATTGAGATTTTGGTGTATGCCCTTCCTTTATCAAAGTGTACATATGAGTACAGATATCTTAGAAATGTTGCCCAACACTAAATATAGTTATATAACTTGTTTTTTCATGTATGAAATACTAAGATTTTCTCCACAATATTTACTTCCAACTCATGATTTTAATGGCTGAAAACTATCATATGTTTTACATAATTTAGTTCACTCTTCCCAGATTATCAGATGTTTTATTTCCATTCTTCATCACTGTAAACAATGCAGCAATGAATATCTTTATGTGTAATCACTTTTGTGTGGCTTTGAGGGCAGAAGGGGGTTCAAGTCCTGGCTCTGTGACCCACTAGCTGTGTGACCTTGAGCAAGAAATTTAACTTTTCTGAGCCTCAGTCACATTCTTTGTAAAATGGTGAAAATAATAGTACTTACTCATAGGCTTTTCATGGGGATTGAATTGATAATCCATGTAACACACTTAGCAACAGAATAAACACTCAGCAAATATTAGCTACTATGATTATCTTTCATAAGGGGAATTACTGAGCCAAAGTTTGGAAGAGATTAGAGTAACATACACAGGTTGAGATCATCATGAAATATTGGCGGGGGGGGCGGGGGTGGTTCTATATAAAAGGGTTAAACTGAGCCTACAGTCTCCAGAACTCTGATTGGGATTAGTGTAAACAGTAACCTGAAAAACAACTGTGGGCACCTGTTGCCTCATCTGTCTTATCTTACGGTGTCATTGAATGAAAGTACATCCTGGGAGGAGCAGAAGTGTTTCCAGGGGATGCCTTGTTATTTTTAGTTATCCCATGGTGTGCTTGCCTGTAGTAGTAGGTGGGAGGGTGTCTGTGCGATTCCCAGAAGCAGTGCTCACCCTGTGTTCCAAAAGGGGGCGTACCTGCTCTACATAAAGCCCACTTCAGAGGCTCCAGAAAGAAACAGTTGTGGCTCCTTAGTTCAATAAAGGGTCAGGGTCAGTCATGGAAAAGCTGAGAAGAGATGCTTTCATGGGCAGAGAAGGTGGAACAGGGGTCTCCCCCTGGAGAAGGAGTAGAGGCTGGGAAGCTGAAGGCAAGGAGGTCATCATGCAGCATCCTAACCCAACCCAACCCTGCTCTTCACCCTGTCTTTGCCATCTCACCGAAGGATACCATCTTACACCCAGCTGCTCAGGCCCAAAGTTTTCACGTTAGATATATCAGAAAACCCTCCTGCCTCTCTCTCCAAAATATCTGGAACCCACATCTATCTTCACCCCCACTACTGTACCCCTGATCCAAACCACTATCACCTCTCACCTGGTTACTGCAGCAGCCTCCTAACTGGTCTCCCTATTTCCACTCAGGTCATGTCCCCCTCCCATGTCCATGCTCCACAGGGCTGCCAGAATAATCTTTCCAATGCATAACTCAGGTCCTATCACTCTCCTACCTAAAATCTTCCAGTGACTTTCTCTGCAACTAGAATAACCTTCTAACTCCTAACCCTGGCTTATAATTATATCTTGTGTCCCCAGCCTGCCTCTCTTGCCTTGCCTTAACTCCAGCCCTGCAATCCCACTGGCCTTATTTCTCTTTCTCTGGAAGGCCACCTCCTTCCTATTTTAGAACCTTTGCATTAACTGACCCACATACTTACATTTTCCACTTAATTGTATCATGCACACTTTCCCAAAGAGGGAAAGTACTGGCTACCTCAGGGAGTGGAGAGTTTCCTCTCAATGGAAAGTCCCCACTGGAAAGAAAAATCAGAGAGTAGTTTCCAAAGCATGAAGTGACAGACCAATTTAGGCACCCTTGGCAATTTCTCCCAACTCTGGGGTCCTGCATTTTCTTCCATGAATAGAGTTACTTTCATAATCAGATATATGAAGTCTTTTGCTTACTTGTTTGTTTTTCAAAGAAAATTCTGGAGTTAGTGTGAAGGATAATTTGGAGAATGGTGTCACCATTTTCATGGAGACAAGTGAGAGGCTCTATTGATAGGACAGACATGAGTATGAAGACCAACCTTCCACAGCACAATAGGGATTCAACCACCCTAAGCTTAATCAATATGTAGTGGGATGGATTTTCAGCCAATGTTCTTCTTGGGAGTTCAATATATTTAGTAGGAAGAAGATTGCTTCTTTTACAAAAGTAATGCTGTAGGCACATGCGTGGTATATGCATTTGGAGGTGTCCCTTTCTTGCCTGAACCCCTTGTATCTGGATGTTGCATTTACAAGATAGCTGTGGCTATGGCTGGTACTCCACTCTATGGCTATAGAACAGAGCCAGGCCAAGTGTTCTTACAGAACCAATTTTATGACTTTGTCCTTATTAAAGAAAAATTATTATAATAAATAAAGAAAAATTATGATTCTCTGTCCAGCTAGGCTAAATAAATGCTCGCTGAGCTAAAGGATGATAAATGAGGACCAGGCATGGATCCAGGGTTTAAACTCTACATGAGAAGTTCAGCTTCCATTTGTCACTGTGGGACCCCAGGCCAATTTCTTGCCCCTGTGTGTCTCGTTATCCATTTATCAACACAAAGTATTTGCTGAGCCATTCCTATACTAGAACTATGCTAGACATTCTCAGATGTCAGGTTGGCAAACAGATCAAAGATGCTGATAGACACAGACACACATGCAAATTGATGTAGAAATAATGGGGAGTTCTACAGGATCTATTCCTAAGAAGTTATAAAAAGAGAGAGAGAAAATGAGAGTGGGAATTCATTTTAATTCAACAAATGTTCATCAAATACCTACTAAAGTCAACGAACAAGGCACCATGGAGAATAGTAAGGAGAGGGAGGGATACACACACTTAATAATACAGTGGTCTGCCCTCCACAACTAGTCAAGGAAATAGTCATAGAGACAATTAAGTCAAGGTAGTGTTGTCAGACTAACTCTTACGTGTTATTCATTCTAACTAATGGGCTCATGGAGGAAGTAGCATTGGAGCCAAGCTTTGGAGAAGAAGCGTGAGGAAGCGTTAGAGTGGAGAGAGAGGGAAGCATGACGTCAAGAACATCTGCTTGGTATAGAATCATCTCCATTCTGAAGGATGTGTATAGCTCTCCTTTTCTGTGTTAGGCAATGTGCTAGTCTAGGGATACAATGTGAGAAAAATAGACCCAGTCTCTCTTTTTATGTACCTCGTCACTTAGTAGTGAATATAATATTAATGAAATAATTCCACTAATAAACACAAAGTGGAAACATGGACACCATATTTCTATTTTCTATTATCAATAAGTTAGTTTCCCTCCCTGCACCTGCCCTTATGGCCCAGGGAAAGAGAACAAAACAAACACCTCCTCAGAAAGAAGAAGAATGTGACAGGGGAAATCCTGATAGACAGGAAAAGAAAGTGGAAATCCCATTTTATTCATCCTAGTTTATTATTGAGCGAAGAAGGAGACAAAGAGAGTGTGAACTGGTTAGGCATGCATGTCCTAGTTTTCCCCACTCAGAGCAGAATCTGAGAGGAGGAAGTGTGATAGTAACATTCCAAGAGCCTGACATTAAGAACTTTAGAAACTTTAGGAGATAGTTAATGACATACTTTCTTAAGCATAACAGTAGGAAAAGTTCTACTGAGGTCATTTCCATCATAGCCAAGGAAGACAGGGTAATATTTGCAGAGATAAAGCTGATGTTGACATTTTTATGTACCTTAGTAAGGAGGTACAAAGATGCTAAGAAATCCTAAAATCATTACTGAATTAGTCAGGAGAGGCTAGATAACTGCTATGGACTAAACTGGTTCCCCCAAGATTCATGCTTTGAAGCCCTAATGTAATTGTATTTGGAGATGGAGATTTTGGAAGATCATTTGGTTTAGACGAATTCTTGAGGATGGAGTTTTTATGATGGATTAGTGCCCTTGTAAGAGGAGACAAGAAAGCCCTGCCCCTCCCTCTCTCTAAGGGCACAGAGAAAAGGCTGCCACATTTACTTCCAGAAGAGAGCTCTCGCCAAAGACTGAACTGGTCAGCACTTTGATCTGGGACTTCCTGGCCTCCAGAACTGTGAGAGAATAAATTTCTCTTGTTTAAGATACTCAGTCTATGATATTTTATTGTGGCAGTATGAGATTAATACTGCTATACTGCTATAACAAACAATACCTCCCCTCTGCCAAATCTCAGAGAATTAAGGCAACAAAGATGTACTTCCTGCTTACTCGAAGGTGGCTGTGTTACCAGGCAATTCTACAGAACAACTGCTCTCAGTGTGAACACTCAAAATAGAAATAGAGTTACAGATGTAGAAAGCAAACTTAAGATTACCAGGGGGTAAGGAGGGGAGGGACAAATTGGGAGACTGGGATTGACATATACACACTACTGTATATAAAATTGGTAACTATTGATAATAACGACCTACTGTATAGCACAAGGATCTCTACTCAGTACTCTGTAATGGCCTATATGGGAAAAGAATCTAGAAAAAGAGTGGATATATGTATAACTGATTCACTTTGCTGTATACCATTGTAAATCAACTATACTCCAATAAAAAAATTTTTTTAAATGTGAGCACTCAGTGATCTAGGGTACTTTTATCCGGTTGTTCCACTATCTCAGCATGAGAAGCTACTGAAAGGTTTAATCATTTCTGAAGACAGCTCCTGAACAGAGGCTGTTCTGGAATGGATTTCAGTTGATCTAAGTCTCTGGAAAGCCAAGTGTAGTCTACAATGGGTAAAATGCTTACAAGTCCCAATAACAAACGTGAGCTCCTGTCTCTACAATGGGTGTTTGCTTCTGAGAGGAGTCTATATAGAATATCTTGTCTTCTTTCTCATTTACTCTCCTGAAGTTCTCTGCCACTTTCCCCCTACAGTCAAAGGAGAATCAAAGCAGAGACAGTCAGATAAGTATTCCTCCTTCTTTCTTCTACTAGTGACCAAGTGGGTAGGTATGTCTTTTAAAAATAATCAAAATCTCTTTTTAAGATTTATATGTTATCTACATACCTAATAATTGCTTCAGGTCTGCAAATCAGATCACAAAATAATTATAAACACCAAATGTGGTTCAAACTGCCTCTTACAGTTTCAGGCAAGCAGGAAGATGGTGCTAATTTGCTGCACTGTTGCTCAGTGCATCTCTGGGGCCATTAAAATAAATGTTACATCACAACAGCATGCTGTATCCTGAAACATAGGGAATCCATGGCCTTGAAAGTTTCAGAGAATATCACTTAACAATTATATCACATAAGCCTCATTTCAAGTCTCCCCAGTCATAGAGACCAGGAGGCCCGTGGATGTTTGGGCTGTTTAGGGAAAAATATGACTCTAAGAATGTGGATTCTTAAATTCCCATTGCTATGGGGTGGCCAGTTCTCTGCTCTCTAACAAGCAGAATTAAGACACAAGTGACATTTCCTTTCCCCTGGGACTATGCTGTTTAGAATTAAAGTTCAAACTTTAATATTGATGAATAACCTTGAGGGGAAAAAGAGTGAAAAGATTAAGATTAGAATTTCCTGGTGTTCTCTTTTCCTCTTAGCTACAACCAATTTTTCTCCCTAGGAAGTGATGGAGGCAGAAATGATAGTGAAGAAGCTAGGGCCTGGTGGGACAGGCATGCAAAATATTAACAGTCTCTCTTTGTTTGATTAGAGCTTTCCAGTTTATAAATCACTTTCACAATCTCATGAGATTATCTAAAAAATCTCATGAGGTAAGGTAGACAGAGTTCTTGTTTTTCAAGGGGAATCTAAGGTCTAACGGAGTGAAGGGACTGATCAAAGATCACATCACTCATGAGAAGAGGAGCCAGAACAAGACTCAGGCTTCCTGTTGCCTAAGACGTGCTCTTGTCACTATATCACCACTCTTATATCTTGTCTAGATTCTAGTAAATAATTCTGTTTAAAACGGTGGTTTAAAAATATCTGAGTGAGAGACCGAGAAAATTTCCACTCATGGAATTAAATTCAAAACACCAACTCTGTTTCTTTAAAATTTCCAGCTCACGACTTCCGGGTAAGATGGCGGAAGAGTAAGACGCGGAGATCACCTTCCTCCCCACGGATACACCAGAAATACAGCTACACGTGGAACAACTCCTACAGAACACCTACTGAACGCTGGCAGAAGACCCCAGACCTCCCAAAAGGCAAGAAACTCCCCACATACCTGGGTAGGGCAAAGCGGAGAGATTCCCGCACAGAGGAGCAGTGCCGAGCGGCACTCACCAGCCCGAGAGGCTTGTCTGCTCCCCGGCCGGGGCGGGCGGCACTGGAGCTGAGGCTCGGGCTTCGGTCAGAGCGCAGGGAGAGGACTGGGGCTGGCGGCGAAAACTCAGCCTGAAGGGGGCTAATGTGCCACAGCTAGCCGGGAGGGAGTCCAGGAAAACTCTGGAGCTGCCGAAGAGGCAAGAGACTTTTTCTTCCCTCTTGGTTTCCTGGTGCGCGAGGAGAGGGGATTAAGAGCGCCGCGTAAAGGAGCTTCAGAGACGGGCGCGAGTCGCGGATGAAAGCGCGGAGCCCAGAGACGGGCGTGGGACGCTGGGGCTGCTGCTGCCGCCGCCAAGAAGCCTGTGTGCGAGCGCAGGTCACTGTCCACACCGCCCTTCTGGGAGCCTGTGCAGCCTGCCACTGCCGGGGTCCCGGGATCCAGGGGCGGCTTCCCTGGGAGAACGCACGGCGCGCCTCGGGCTGGTGCAACGTCACGCCGACCTCTGCAGCTGCAGGCTCGCCCCGCACTCCGTGCCCCTCCCTCCCGCCCGGCCTGAGTGAGCCAGAGTCCCCGAAGAGGCTGCTCCTTTAACCCTGTCCTGTCTGAGCGAAGAACAGACGCCCTCCGGCGACCTACACGCAGAGGCGGGGCCAAATCCAAAGCTGAGACCCGGGATCTGTGAGAACAAACAAGAGAAAGGGAAATCTCTCCCAGCAGCCTCAGAAGCAGCGGATTAAAGCTCCACAATCAACTTAATGTACCCTGCATCTGTGGAATACATGAATAGACAACAAATCATGCCAAATTGAGGAGCCAGGAGTCAGTGCTGTGCCTCTGAGGTGGGAGAGCCAACTTCAGGACACTGGTCCACAAGAGACCTCCCAGCTCCACATAATATCAAACGGCAAAAATCTTCCAGAGATCTCCATCTCAACACCAGCACCCAGCTTCACTCAACGACCAGCAAGCTACAGTGCTGGACACCCTATGCCAAACAACTAGCAAGACAGGAACACAACGCCACCCATTAGCAGAGAGGTGGCCTAAAATCATAAAAAGTCCGCAGACACCCCAAAACACACCACCAGACGTGGACCTGCCCACCAGAAAGACAAGATCCAGCCTCATCCACCAGAACACAGGCAGTAGTCCCCTCCACCAAGAAGCCTACACAACCCACTAAACCAACCATAGCCACTGGGGACAGACACCAAAAACAACGGGAACTACAAACCTGCAGCCTGCAAAAAGGAGACCCCAAACACAGTAAGATAAGCAAAATGAGAAGACAGAAAAACACACAGCAGGAGAAGGAGCAAGATAAAAACCCACCAGACCTAACAAATGAAGAGGTAATAGGCAGTCTACCTGAAAAAGAATTCAGAATAATGATGGTAAAGATGATCCAAAATCTTGGAAATAGAATAGACAAAATGCAAGAAACAGTTAACAAGGACCTAGAAGAACTAAAGATGAATCAAGCATCGATTAAAAACACAATAAATGAAATAAAAAATACTCTAGATGGGATCAATAGCAGAATAACTGAGGCAGAAGAACGGATAAGTGAGGTGGAAGATAAAATAGTGGAAATAACTGCTGCACAGCAAAATAAAGAAAAAAGAATGAAAAGAACAGAGGACAGTCTCAGAGACCTCTGGGACAACATTAAACGCAACAACATTCGAATTATAGGGGTTCCACAAGATAGAGAAAAAGAAAGGGACTGAGAAAATATTTGAAGAGATTATAGTTGAAAACTTCCCTAATATGGGAAAGGAAATAGTTAATCAAGTCCAGGAGGCACAGAGAGTCCCATACAGAATAAATCCAAGGAGAAATACACCAAGACACATATTAATCAAACTGTCAAAAATTAAACACAAAGAAATCATATTAAAAGCAGCAAGGCAAAAACAACAAATAACACACAAGGGAATCCCCATCAGGATAACAGCTGATCTCTCAGCAGAAACTCTACAAGCCAGAAGGGAGTGGCAGGACATAATTAAAGTGATGAAGGAGAAAAACCTGCAACCAAGATTACTCTACCCAGCAAGGATCTCATTCAGATTTGATGGAGAAATTAAAACCTTTACAGACAAGCAAAAGCTGAGAGAGTTCAGCACCACCAAACCAGCTTTACAACAAATGCTAAAGGAACTTCTCTAGGCAAGAAACACAACAGAAGGAAAAGAACTACAATAACGAACCCAAAACAATTAAGAAAATGGGAATAGGAACATACATATCAATAATTACCTTAAATGTAAATGGACTAAATGCTCCCACCAAAAGACACAGACTGGCTGAATGGATACAAAAACAAGACCCATATATATGCTGTCTACAAGAGACCCACATCAGACCTAGAGACACATACAGACTGAAAGTAAGGGGATGGAAAAAGATATTCCATGCAAATGGAAACCAAAAGAAAGCTGGAGTAGCAATTCTCATATCAGACAAAATAGACTTTAAAATAAAGACTACTAGAAGAGACAAAGAAGGACACTACATAATGATCAAGGGATCAATCCAAGAAGAAGATATAACAATTGTAAATATTTATGCACCAAACATAGGAGCACCTCAATACATAAGGCAAATATTAACAGCCATAAAAGGAGAAATCGACAGTAACACAATCATAGTAGGGGACTTTAACACCCCACTTTCACCAATGGACAGGTCATCCAAAATGAAAATAAATAAGGAAACACAAGCTTTAAATGATACATTAAACAAGATGGACTTAATTGATATTTATAGGACATTCCATCCAAAAACAACAGAATACACATTTTTCTCAAGGGCTCATGGAACATTCTCCAGGATAGATCATATCTTGGGTCACAAATCAAGCCTTGGTAAATTTAAGAAAATTGAAATTGTATCAAGTATCTTTTCCGACCACAATGCTATGAGACTAGATATCAATTACAGGAAAAGAGCTGTAAAACATACAAACACATGGAGGCTAAACAATACACTACTTAATAACGAAGTGATCACTGAAGAAATCAAAGAGGAAATTAAAAAATACCTAGAAACAAATGACAATGGAGACACGATGACCCAAAACCTATGGGATGCAGCAAAAGCAGTTCTAAGAGGGAAGTTTATGGCAATACAATCCCACCTTAAGAAACAGGAAACATCTCGAATAAACAACCTAACCTTGCACCTAAAGCAATTAGAGAAAGAAGAACAAAAACATCCCAAAGTTAGCAGAAAGAAAGAAATCATAAAAATCAGATCAGAAATAAATGAAAAAGAAGGAAACGATAGCAAAGATCAATAAAACTAAAAGCTGGTTCTTTGAGAAGATAAACAAAATTGATAAACCATTAGCCAGACTCATCAAGAAAAAAAGGGAGAAGACTCACATCAATAGAATTAGAAATGAAAAAGGAGAAGTAACAACTGACACTGCAGAAATACAAAAGATCATGAGAGATTACTATAAGCAACTCTATGCCAATAAAATGGACAACCTGGAAGAAATGGACAAATTCTTAGAAATGCACAACCTGCCAAGACTGAATGAGTAAGAAATAGAAAATATGAACAGACCAATCACAAGCACTGAAATTGAAACTGTGATAAAAAATCTTCCAACAAACAAAAGGATGGATTCACAGGTGAATTCTATCAAGCATTTAGAGAAGAGCTAACACCTATCCTTCTCAAACTCTTCCAAAATATAGCAGAGGGAGGAACACTCCCAAACTCATTTTATGAGGCCACCATCACCTTGATACCAAAAGCAGACAAGGATGTCACAAAGAAAGAAAACTACAGGCCAATATCACTGATGAACATAGATGCAAAAATCCTCAACAAAATACTAGCAAACAGAATCCAACAGCACATTAAAAGGATCATACACCATGATCAAGTGGGGTTTATTCCAGGAATGCAAGGATTCTTCAGTATACGCAAATCAATCAACACCATATTAACAAATTGAAGGAGAAAAACCATATGATCATCTCAATAGATGCAGAGAAAGCTTTCGACAAAATTCAACACCATTTATGATAAAAACCCTGCAGAAAGTAGGCATAGAGGGAACTTTCCTCAACATAATAAAGGCCATATATGACAAACCCACAGCCAGCATCGTCCTCAATGGTGAAAAACTGAAACCATTTCCACTAAGATCAGGAACAAGACAAGGTTGCCCACTGTCACCACTCTTATTCAACATAGTTTTGGAAGTTTTAGCCACAGCAATCAGAGAAGAAAAGGAAATGAATCCAAATCGGAAAAGAAGAAGTAAAGCTGTCACTGTTTGCAGATGACATGATACTATACATAGAGAATCCTAAAGATGCTACCAGAAAACTACTAGAGCTAATCAATGAATTTGGTAAAGTTGCAGGATACAAAATTAATGCACAGAAATCTCTGGCATTTCTATATACTAATGATGAAAAATCTGAAAGTGAAATCAAGGAAACACTCCCATTTACCATTGCAACAAAAAGAATAAAATATCTAGGAATAAACCTACCTAAGGAGACAAAAGACCTGTATGCAGAAAATTATAAGACACTGATGAAAGAAATTAAAGATGATACAAATAGATGGAGAGATGTACCATGTTCTTGGATTGGAAGAATCAACATTGTGAAAATGACTCTACTACCCAAAGCAATCTACAGATTCAATTCAATCCCTATCAAACTACCACTGGCATTTTTCACAGAACTAGAACAAAAAATTTCACAATTTGTATGGAAACACAAAAGACCCCGAATAGCCAAAGCAATCTTGAGAACGAAAAATGGAGCTGGAGGAATCAGGCTCCCTGACTTCAGACTATACTACAAAGCTACAGTAATCAAGACAGTATGGTACTGGCACAAAAACAGAAAGATAGATCAATGGAACAGGATAGAAAGCCCAGAGATAAACCCACGGACATATGGTCACCTTATCTTTGATAAAGGAGGCAGGAATGTACAGTGGAGAAAGGACAGCCTCTTCAATAAATGGTGCTGGGAAAACTGGACAGGGACATGTAAAAGTATGAGATTAGATCACTCCCTAACATCATACACAAAAATAGGCTCAAAATGGATTAAAGACCTAAATGTAAGGCCAGACACTATCAAACTCCTAGAGGAAAACATAGGCAGAACACTCTATGACATAAATCACAGCAAGATCCTTTTTGACCCACCTCCTAGAGAAATGGAAATAAAGACAAAAATAAACACATGGGACCTAATGAAACTTCAAAGCTTTTGCACAGCAAAGGAAACCATAAACAAGACGAAAAGACAACCCTCAGAATGGGAGAAAATATTTGCAAATGAAGCAACTGACAAAGGATTAATCTCCAAAATTTATAAGCAGCTCATGCAGCTCAATAACAAAAAAACAAACAACCCCAGCCAAAAATGGGCAGAAGACCTAAATAGACATTTCTCCACAGAAGATATACAGACTGCCAACAAACACATGAAAGGATGCTCAACATCTTTACTCATTAGAGAAATGCAAATCAAAACTAAAATGAGATATCATCTCACACCAGTCAGAATGGCCATCATCAAAAAATCTAGAAACAATAAATGCTGGAGAGGGTGTGGAAAAAAGGGAACACTCTTGCACTGCTGGTGGGAATGTGAATTGGTACAGCTGCTATGGAGAACGGTATGGAGGTTCCTTAAAAAACTACAAATAGAACTACCATATGACCCAGCAATCCCACTACTGGGCATATACCCTGAGAAAACCATAATTCAAAAAGAGACATGTACCAAAATGTTCATAGCAGCCCTATTTACAATAGCCCGGAGATGGAAACAACCTAAGTGTCCATCATCGGATGAATGGATAAAGAAGATGTGGCACATATATACAATGGAATATTACTCAGTCATAAAAAGAAATGAAATTGAGCTATTTGTAATGAGGTGGATGGACCTAGAGTCTGTCATACAGAGTGAAGTAAGTCAGAAAGAGAAAGACAAATACTGTATGCTGACACATATATATGGAATTTAAGAAAAAAAATGTCATGAAGAACATAGGGGTAAGACAGGAATAAAGACACAGACCTACTAGAGAATGGACTTGAGGATATGGGGAGGGGGAAGGGTAAGCTGTGACAAAGTGAAAGAGTGGCATGGACATATATACACTACCAAACATAAGGTAGATAGCTAGTGGGAAGCAGCCGCATAGCACAGGGAGATCAGCCCGGTGCTTTGTGACCGCCTGGAGGGGTGGGATAGGGAGGGTGGGAGGCAGACGCAAAAGGGAGGGGATATGGGAACATATGTATATGTATAACTGATTAAATTTGTAAAATAAAAAAAAAATTTTCCAGCTCTCCTGGATATGTATGGAAGAGAAACACAGAAGATATGATGGATATCATAAGAATTCAGTAGTGGGATTGGGAGATTAAGCTTAGGTTGAGTGATGAGTACTTTGGAAGGAATATTGCAGGTATGATGGCATCTGTGTGATATTTTCCGAAGTCAGATGCATTTGAGACAATGACTTCATCTAGAAATGGAACTTTCTACCATTTTCTTTTTCTTCTTTCTTTAAAAAATATAATCATGAGCTTTTCATTAGAAATATGCTCTAGTGAATTAGCCATCTTCAAAGTGACCTTTTAAGGATTCTGATGGCTGCTCTTGTGAGATCCAGTGGGGAATCATAGAGCCACCAGTGACATACTTTGTTCTGGCTTTCACATAGAATTAGCTGCCTCTAGGACCTGGGCTCAAAAACAGGGAAATAACCTATCCTCTACTGGCCTTACACTTGCATCCTAAAAAAAAAAAAAAAAAAAAAAAAAATTTGTTGAAAGAATCTTTTCTTTAGAGATATGCTTTTCAGAAATAAATTTTTGAGATAGTCAATGTCATTGGTCATATACATGAAGATAATATAAATGAAAGTACAGGTGATGCCCAGATCAAGTCTGGAAGCATGGGGTACATTGCAGAATCTGTGGGTTGATGCAGAGCTCCTGCAGAGGGGACTGAACATCTTGTTTTCAAAAGGTTGACACATCAGGGCTTCCCTGGTGGCACAGTGGTTGAGAGTCCGCCTGCCGATGCAGGGGACATGGGTTTGTGCCCTGGTCCGGGAGGATCCCACATGCCGCGGAGTGGCTGGGCCCATGAGCCATGGCCACTGAGCCTGTGTGTCCGGAGCCTGTGCTCCGCAACGGGAGAGGCCACAACAGTGAGAGGCCCGCATACCACACACACAAAAAAAGGTTGACACATCAGTTTTTGGCCGCTGATAATTGCTGTCTTATATTTGTCATTTTTTAAATGTAGAAATACGAGTTGGAGAAACAGGAATCTTGGAGATGGGGAGGAAGAACAGTAACCAGCCCTTGATGGGACAACAGCTAGGGATATCTGATATAGTCTGAGAGGAGGATGAAGACCGTGAAAAAGAGAGAAGGGGGAATTTACCACAGTAGGATGCTCTATGGGTTGCTTTCTCTAGGTACCTTTTCCTTCTCCAACTCACACCCAAGCCTAGTATCTAACTTGTCTCATCAGCATGCTGTCATCATCAACATCATCCACACCATCAAGCATTAAAAAGTTGATTAAAAATAAATTGCTGCTTGTAAGTCAGCTTTGTTAACACGTTTGGGAAAGCCAGGGGAAAGCTCTTAGCCTGTTTGCCTATGTCAATGACAGCTGCCAAAATAAGCCCTTGGCTTAGTGCTCCAGGGCCTAGAGAAACCCAGGTGGGCCTGAGAAATTAGAACAAAGCTCTGAGTTCAGTGATATCCAAAGTCTTGTCTCTAAACTTTCTATTTTCCTTTTGTAGGATTCTCCCCTGTCCCTGCCCCTACCCCCAAGTATACCAATCTCTCAGATCTCTTCCTTTGGTGATGATGCTGCTGCTGCTGCTGCTGATGATAATTAACATAATTAAGCTTCTACCTTGCTTCTACAAGGTGTGAACATCCTAGAGGCCAAAGTAATGTGGTTTGCAAGAGTTATATATGTATAAATGATGCATATTTTAAACTTTTTATTAAAGCACAGATATATGCATAAAAGTGCACATAGGTATAAACACAATGAATTTTCAAAAGCAGAACACAATCATGTAACTAACACCCAGATAAGAAAAATAGAACATTAACAGCATCCAGAAGCCAACAGTTCGCTCCCTTTTAGTCACTAGAACCCCCAAGGCTGTCACCGTCTTACTTCTAATAGCATAGGTTAATTTTGTCTGACACGTACTTTATAAAAATTAAATTCTACATTATGTATGTTGTATGTTTTTCTCTCAGCATTAAGTTCGTGAGATTTATTGTTTTATTTAGTTGTTGATTATTCATTCACATTTCTGTATAGTATTTTGTTGTGTGATTATACCACAATGTGTTTATCCATTCTAATGTTGAAAGGTATTTGGCCAATTTCCATTTTTTGGCTATTATACATAGTGCTGCTATGACTATTCTCATATAATTTTTGGTGAAAATATGTATGTATTTCTTTGGGTATGAGCTTATCGGTGGAACTGCTGGGTCATTGGGGATGCATATGCTCTACTTAAGTAGATTCTGCCAGTTTTCCAACAGGAACACACTATTTAATATGAACATATTTAATAGCACCATGGAGAGTTCCAGTTGCTCTGCATCTTCCCAAACTTGGTGTCTTTCAACTTAGCCATTCCAGGGGATATGTTCTATTACGGTCTTTTTTCCATTTTAGTTATTGAGTTTACCATTTTTTTGCCTTATTAATCTGTAGGAGTTCTTTATATACTCTGATATAAACACTTTGTCAAGTATAAGTATCGTAAATATTGTTTTTCCACCCTATGGGTTGAATTTTCACTATCTTTTGACAAAAGAATTCTAAAAATACACCTAAAATACGTCACTGAGACGTTACTACTGAGAGGATTAAGAAACTTCAGTCAGCTCTGCAGAGAAAGACATGGACTCGGCTTAGCCCAGCTGGGAGAAGTAGGAAACCTAAGCCTTACAATTAAGACGGGATATGTAATAATAATAATAATAATAATATCTATCATACACTAATTGCCTACTACATGTCTGGAGATTATGATACATATATTATCAAAGTTAAACTTACAACTTCTCTACAAGCTGAAAGTATTATTATCAACCTCATTTTCGGATAGGAGACTGTGGCACAAAGTAACTCTAAACCTAGTGTAAACTCTTCTAAACTTCTGCTCTCAACCATTACGATATACTATTTTTGTCAAGCTAACTCTAAAGCCTAAAGTGAATAATAATTTTCTATTTAATAAGACCTAGGCTAGCTAAACATGCCCCTCAGAAATGTCCCAAACTGGAGGGAAGAGGCTAGGCACTTACCTAACACTGAGCAGTCACTGGAGGCATTCTGACCTCATATTAATCCCGGGCAAGTCTGACCACATATTAATCAGCAAGTCATCAAGAAGGACTCAGCTGAGAGGTGTTGGCCACCAGCATCCCTGGCAGCTGGGAATATGAGTGCTTCAGTCCTGGAGGGGATACTAAGAGGTGTACCACGACATCCACTAAGTCCACTCCTTGTGCTCTCTGTATCTCCACTCTTCATAAAATAGGTTCTGTGAAAAGCTCCACCAGGATTTTGTCGGGCCCTTCTCCTGATAGAAACTTGTAAGAGGAAGATCAGTAGCATGAACTCCAGCCCCTGCCACTACAGTTGTTCTTGAGGCTACAACATATACTCATCAGCTCTCACTTCCACCTCCCCCATTGCAGAGTCCCTCACCCTCTGTACCTCTGCTAGTGAATATGGGTTACCTGGTATAGTGACCCAGGTCCTCAACCCATTGCTGGGCCACCAACTGATCCAGCTTCAAAACCCCATATTCAAGTTTCTTGGGCTGCTCCTGGTACCAATTGTTACAGGTTGGTTTCCTGAGAAGGAGGCTCTGATATGGAGCTAAGCATACAGGGAAATGCTCTTGGAATTAACACCTGTGAGTGAGGAAAGGAAGCACGACTGGGCAAAGAGAGAAGTCGAGCTGCAAAGCAGTTGCAACAGAGACCTCAGCCAATCTTACAGGAAGCTCTGAAGTTGGATGGTCCTTCAAAATTATCCCAAGTTGAAGGAAGAGGCTAAACCTTTGTATGCCCACATCGGGGACTTCCCTGGAGGTCCAGTGGTTAAGACTTTGCCTTCTAATGCAGGGGGTGTGGGTTCGATCCCTGGTCAGGGAGCTAAGATCCCACATGTCTCACGGCCAAAAAAACCAAAACATAAAACAGAAGCAATATTGTAATAAATTCAATGAAGACTTTAAAAATGGTTCACATAAAAAAATCTTAAAAAAAAATAAATAAAACTTTATATCCCCACATCAACTAGCCATTGGATGGAGCCTGGGTCCAGGATGGGGATTAAGTCTCAGGAAGGCAGTTCTCTTCATCCGAAAGCTGTTGACCAACAATGTGTCCAGTTCTTCAGTCCTGGAGGGGTGACCTGAGCAGATCATCATGGCATCCATTAGAAATACCAATGCCTTTGATCTGAGATGCAATAATTCAGGAGAGTGAAATTTGCATTCGGAAATTTTGAGGTGGCCTGGGAAAAGCAGACTTCTGGAAGGGGTTTGGACTTACACAGGTAAAAAATTCTTCATTACTACCACGTTTCATCAATTATAATCATCAGTATGTCAACAATTATAAGATAATTTCAATTTTATTATTACTTTATATACTAATAGAGAAATAAAAAGAGCACCAATTAAACTATGAAACGCAATGTTAGATGTAAGAAGCATCTCAATTTCAGAGTTGGGAAAATGTGAATAAAACCCTCTATATCTTAGAATTGATGATATATGATAAATTTTGACATCTACCCTCTACACACACACACACACACACACGCAGCATTTCCCATAGTTTTAGTGAACATTGCCCAAATGGCAGTAAAGAAGGAAGGGTGAGCTTACTGGCAACACCATACTCAGTCAAGGTGCCCAGATAAAGCAGTAGTCACTGCACCTTGTACCTAGGTGTATGTGGTGGGGGGCGGGGGTGGGGGGAACACATCCCATACACAGGAAGGGAAAGCACTCAGGGAAAATGTCCAAGCCACAAGGGAGCCAGGCCTCCGCTCAAGAATCCTGCTCAGCTCAAAGGCAGACGTGTCTGTGCTTGACCATTCTGCCTCTTCCATTCTTTAATCCTAGGATAGCAAGGAGGAGAAAGGGAGCTTTCACTCTTCCCCCTACTCCGCTTCCAATTTCCTGTCACCTCTAATGTCATGAGGACCAGCACAGTAAAGAAGGTATTCCGGATGAATGATGTTCACCATTTAAAAGCAGGACACTGTTCATTGTCTCTCAGCCCACCCACACCTCAGGCTCTGCCCTCCCGACTCTCACCAACTCTACAGCAAACAATTCTGTCTCTCTTCAGTCATCCAAATAGCTTTTGAAATGTTGCCTCCTGCATGTAACATTTTATGATGTCCTAAGGGCGCTCTCCTTGGTCTCTTCCTCTCTGAACTCCCACAGAGTCATCTTCACTCATGTTTCCCACTTAAATGCAGGTACATCTTTGCTAGACCAATGTCTGGCTTTGTTTAGTTGCAGCATTTGTCTGGGATTTTGTTGTTGGCATATCCTTTGCAGGCTGACACACGACGATGGTGTCCCTTTCCCACATTGTCAACAACACAGAGAAAGGACTTGACAGTACAAAGCCTTTCATGGATAGAGAGGCTCTTACCAGCCATCACTGCTGCTAATGGTGAAGGGTCCAGGATCTTAGATGTACGTTGAGGTATCAAATGTACAGTGATTCAGTGTACAAAGAAGAACGTACATTTCTCATTGGAATGATCCAAAGAGGTCATTGCCAGCAGCCTGGTTTTCCCAGCAGCCATGAACAGTGGGGTGATTTCTGCTCCAGGTTTCTCAGATTTTCTGAGGTGCTGGGGAGAACTTGAAAACATCAACATTCATCACACACTAGAGGGTGCCATAGCCTTGAGTAACTGAGTCCATCTAGGAAGTATTTGTCTCTGAGCCTCAGCCTGAAGCCTCAAGAAAGGGAAGCTCCAAAAGTTTAAAGTGCCAGAGCTGGACTGACCACTAAGACATCGGTTAGAGGGGATGCCTACACTATCAGACGGACTGTTCCAAAATTTTCAACGGATCAGGATTTATGCCACTGCCTGAGATTTTCAAAGGCAATACCACAGTGATATTTAAAAAAACTATCCTTAACAATAACTACCAATTTGCATAGTATTTACTTTGAGCCAGGCACTGTTGTAAGTAATTTATATGCATATTAAATCCTCCCAACAACCCTAAAAGGCTACTTACAATTTACCAATGAGGAAACTGAGGCAGAGAGTTTAAGAGATTTGCCCAAGATCACACAGCTACTAAGAGGAAGGGCCAGGATTCAGATCTAGGAGTCCATCCTGGAGATCTAATGCACAGCATAGTAATTATAGTCAGCAATACTGTACTATAAACTTCAAACTTGCTAAGAGAGTAGATCTTAATTCTTCTTACCACAAAATATGACATAATAATTATGTGATACGATAGAAGTGTTAGCTAATGCTGTGGCAGTGATCGTATTGCAAATATATAAATGTATCAAATCAACACTTTGTACATCTTAACCTTACACAATGTTATGTGTCAGTTTTATCTCAATTTTTTCAAAAAAGAAGAAAACAACAAATCTAAGAGTACAGGTTCAAAATCTGCACCATTCTACCTTGCTCACATGTCAACACAAGCATCATGTGTTCAGTTGCCACATTTCTTGCCGGGAGTAACAAGAAATTTCTCCCAACTCCCCTGGTTAAGCAACCACCATGCTCAACACTGCTTACTGTCTAAAAGTTCTTTCTTAGCACTCCCTTGAATCTAGTTCCCATCCTTTAGGTCCACCCTAGACTTTCTAACCATTACTGTGAAGTTTTTACTGACAGTGCCAGCCTCAGCAATGGCTCCTGACTGACATAGTTCTAAACCCAACTGATAAAATCTCTCTTGGATTTCAACAAGCTATTGGCTAACATTTCTTTAACTCCTGCTCCCAACAGTGGTGGAAGGACCTGAGGGAAAGTGACAAATTAGCTTCAATGACTTGACATTGCTCTTGAACTAATTAACTTTATAAAACTCTCAGCTTACCTTCATAGAATATTAGAGAAAGAATTAAGTTTTAAATGAACTAAACAACATAATGCCCTGGGATTTTTTTTTCTTTACTAAAAAATAGCATATTTAAAGGTTTTCCTGTCTTATATTGTTGGCAGAAATTTATTAAATGCACCCACAACTGAACTTAGGTTGAATCTAAATTTGATTTCCCTTCTGACTTCACCAGTAACTCACTGTGGGACCTCACCACAGAATTTCCTCTTTCTGTGGAGAGAGAGAGCATCTACCTAAGAGATCTTTTCAGGAAAATTGTGGGCAATTTAGATTTTGGTGAATTAAATTACATTCTCAGTGCATTTTATAACCTCATGGTTATACAATGAGGAAGGCTTGTTTTATTCGTATTGGTACGTTCCAATTTAAACATATGGGATTGTCTGAAGGTGTTTGGGCCAAGTGGATTCTCTGTCAACACTTTAGCTCTAGAGAAAGCCCAATTATTTTGAGACCGGGGTATATTGACAAAGTATGAAGATTGCTATTTCTAGGGAATGTGGTGGAGTCAGAATGCTTGGATTCCATTCTGACTCCAATTCTGGCTGTGAGATTTTGCACAAGTTACTCAACCTCACTGTGCCTCAGTTTCCTCACCTACAAAACTGGCATAATAATAGTACCTACCTCGTGGAAGTGGAGTGGTTATAAGAACCAAGGGAGTTAGCATGTGTAAAGCACTTATAACAACACTGGCATTGACTTTGTGCTCAATAAATATATGTACTATAAGTCAACTTGCTTTTATAGTGACAGTCACTGTTGTCATTCCCAACAGTACTTAACTGTCCTGGGTGGGTGGGTAGGGGTGGGCTATACTAAAGCTGTTGCCCTCAGAAGGTACAAACTGGAATGAAAGGAAAGTAGCTTTCTCAGAATCCCTGTGTATAACATTATTGCAGCCAGGTATCCAACTGTGACTCTGAACTCAAGTGAGGGCTGGTACAGCAAAGCAAGAGAACGTTATTCAGTAACAGCAACAGGTCTCAACTGTTTCTTCTGCGTGGTAAGGCAACTCCAGGGATGCTTGAAAAAGAAGTCCTGCTGGGGTGAACCTGAACATGATCTGGCAGCCAGGTCTCCATCCTGGGTCCAATTGCCAGTTGTGCCTGTACGTGAGCCCCCAAAATTGGGTGGTCTAATTAGGTGGGCAATGATATCTCCAGTCATGCTTAATGGGAGCGTTCCAGGTTTCCAAGGGATGATGGTCATCTGTCCTTGGAAAAGTCAGACTTGGAGCCTTACATGTCATCTCATCGCCTGTTTATAATGCTGTCTTGAACTAAGAGCTGGGGTTATAAACCAAGTTATAGGATGCTGACTGGGTGTTTCATGCTGTTCAAGAAATTGGCTACCAGATTTCAAGACTGTAGACAAAGAAAGTGTATTGTAAAGATGGCCTCCAACGATGGCCAGACACCTCTCTCAGGCTGATTAAGAGGGAACCAAACCTGTCTGCTAACACAAACCAACAATACAGAACCCACCCACTCTTTTTAGTCTAGTTTAAAACCAAACCTGGAGCATTGCAGAAAGAGATTGACGGAGTCATTGAAGTCATGAGTCATGAGTTTGTGGGTTGTTTTCTCTAAACCAGACTATGCAAGAGAGTCCCAAGAAAATCACTTGTTGAAATTGTGGGTAAGTGTGGGAAGGGCAAAGTGATATATTATCCCCAAATTGGACACCTGTGTAAGGGACAGATTTGCTGATTTGCAACTGAGCCTATCTGAGCAGAGGAAGAGAGCGATGAATATGAAGTTAGGGCAGGTGATGGTAGAATAGCCTGTGCTCCCACTGTTGGTCACAGCATGGGTGCATGAATTTCCCGTGAGTCACACAGACACTGCAGAAGGTTTGAGCAAGGTTTGGGGCATCTTGCTGTTACCCCAACTGAGAAGGCTGAGCTGCAGGTAAGTCAGCTCATTCAGCCAGAAATTGTAGGAGGTTCTTGGAAGATACCAAGTCAGATGTAACTGTCCCATGTTGGAGAACTAAGGAGTGGGGAGCCCCTCACCCATCCTCACTCCCATGCAGGGCCCCCAAAGGATGCATTCAGGCCTGCCACACACAGGGCTTTTGGGGGCAGTGTGAGCAAGAGGAGAAGCAGCAGCCAAAAGAAGATCCTGACAGGTGGCTGACAAGGGCAGATTGGGTGCAGAGAAAAGATTATTCAGAGGTTACTTTGATTTTAAATTAATACTCCATTTATTAAAAACCCAGTTCTTTCTGAAGCTTTTAAGTTCAGTCTACAGATCTTATTATTCTATTTATAGTTCCAGCCATAATTAACAATTGCTTTTTAAGAAGCTGTAGTTATTAGTGTAATTTACAAACTTAGTTCAACTCCTTTAAATATTTTCAGTTGCATTTATACATTAAATTATGAAATATATCTAATTTCCTTTTTAAGTTCCCCAGGTGTCTGATTGAACAACAACAACAACAAAAATCCACCTTTCTATGTGCTTGAATAACTCTTATCAATCTAATAAATTAAACTTGTAAAAAGGTAAAACTTAAGACTTCTTAAATGTTCTAATGCAAATAGATAAACAGTAAGATTTTTACTTAAAGTTACTTAAAGTTCATTTTTTTAAATTAATTTTTATTGGAGTATAGGTGCTTTACAATGTGTTAATTTCTACTGTACAGCAAAGTGGATCAGCTATATGTATACATATATCCTTTTTTGGATCTTCTTCCCATTTAGGTCACCACAGAGCACTGAGCAGAGTTCCCTGAGCTATACAGTAGGTTCTCATGAGTTATGTATTTTATACATAATATCAATAGTGTATATATGTCAATCCCAATCTCCCAATTCATCCCATCCCCACCTTTCCCCCTTGATATCCATATGTTTGTTCTCTACGTCCGTGTCTCTATTTCTGTCTTGCAAAAAAGATCATCTGTACCATTTTTCTAGATTCCACATATATGTGTTAATGTATGATATTTGTTTTTCTCTTCCTGACTTACTTCACTCTGTATGACAGTCTCTAGGTCCATCCACGTCTCTACAAATGACCCAATTTCATTCCTTCTTATGGCTGAATAATGTTCCATTGTATATATGTACCACATCTTCTTTATCCATTCCTCTGTCAATGGGCATTTAGGTTGCTTCCAGGTCCTGGCTATGTCAAATAGTGCTGCAATGAACTTAGGGTGCATGTGCCTTTTTTTTTTTTTTGCCCATTTTAATTTTTTTTAATGTTTATTTGTTATTTATTTTTTCTTATTAGTCATCCATTTTATACACATCAGTGTATACATGTCAATCCCAGTCTCCCAATTCATCACACCCCAACCCCCCCCCCTGCTGCTTTCCCCTTGGTGTCCATACATTTTTTTCTCTACTTCAGTGTCTCAATTTCTGCTCAGCAAACCGGTTCATCTGTACCATTTTCTAGGTTCCACATATATGCATTAATATACGATATTTGTTTTTCTCTTTCTGACTTACTTCACTCTGTATGACAGTCTCTAGATTCATGCCGTCTCTACAAATGATCCAATTTCGTTCCTTTTTATGGCTGAGTAATATTCCATTTTATATATGTACCACAACTTCTTTATCCATTCGTCTGTCAATGGGCATTTAGGTTGCTTCCATGACTTGGCTATTGTAAATAGTGCTGCAATGAACATTGGGGTGCATGTGTCTTTTTGAATTATGGTTTTCTCTGGGTATATGTCCAGTAGTGGGATTGCTGGGTCATATGTAATTCTATTTTTAGTTCTTTAGGGAACCTCCATACTGTTCTCCATAGTGGCTGTATCAATTTACATTTCCACCAACAGTGAAAGAGGGTTCCCTTCTCTCCACACCCTCTCCAGCATTTGTTGTTTGTAGATTTTCTGGTGATGCCCATTCCAACTGGTGCGAGGTGATACCTCATTGTAGTTTTTATTTGCATTTCTCTAATACAACCTAGGATGACACTTGCCCTCTTCTTATTCCTGCCTCTCATTTCTCAGTCCCAATTAAGTTGGAACTAGGATCAGAAGAGAGAATAAGGCTCTTCCCCTCTAGTTTATTGAGGCCACACGTCAAGCCTGAGCTGGAGAGAGGGGAGGAAAGGAGATGAGCATCTTAAATTGGAGTGGCATGGACTTTTTAATAACAAAATGAATGGAAAACTATGGAGTTTGCTTGAGAGGTCAATAAGGGAAAGAAAGGGAGAGTCAACAGAGTAGAATTGAAGGCAATGATCAGAAAACAAAACTTGTTTGGTGCTTATGCATTGTTGAGTTCAAATTGTTCTATAAACATATAATACTTGAGCAAGGATAAATATTAAGACTTTTATTAAGCCTTAAGAGATGTATGGCTGTAATTGTTTCTGACTCTTAGAATATATGGACACTTGATCTTCCACATCATCTTCTTTGAGTCCCAGTTGCTAATTCTGGAACAAAAAGAAAAATCCTCTTCAGTCTCCTGCTATGCTCTTCTCCTGAGTGATATTTTGCTCCATTACAAAAACGCACAGGAAAGTCTTGGTCCAGAATTCTACATTTCTTGTGTCATCTCCAAATCATTCTCATCTCTTCATCGTGGTCTCACCCTCATGGCCCTGTTTCCATGTCTGAGGTCCCTGATGAGTCCAGCATATTTCTCAACTGTTGAACAAAAATTCATAATGTATCCTGGATATGAATCCCTTGCCAGGGTTCCCAAGAAGACTGAAGCTCTCATCATGCCTTCCCCTTTCTGAGAGCTTGCTTTATTCTCCATTTTAAATTTAGCTGCCTTTGGAGAAAGCAAGTGCCATGATGATTAAAACAACTGGCCAGAATCTGGACAAATCATACAGGCCCAGGACTGCAGGCTCTTTCTTTAATCTATGCCCCAGGCTCCAAGGCTAGAATAGGCCCTCTCCAGGCTCTAGGCCCAAGTGAAACCCCACCACCTCACCACAGCTGTGCATCCAAAATAAGGGAGAAACCCAGGTACCAAAGGAAGGAGACCAGAAGAGAAAATTAAACCCTTCAGTTGTAATGTGTTAAGTCATTGCAGCACTCAAAGGCAGCCATTCATATCATCCAAGAAGCCCTGAATAAATGTTTCAGTAATGAGATTTGCAGAAAGGAGCTTGTCACCCTGTGATAGTCTTTCTGCAAAGAGTTTGATTTAAGGTTGGTGTCAGAGCATGAACCATGTTAAAATACAATTACAAAAGAAACAGAAATTTCATTAGTGAATTGCATGGAATAGCTTGGAACTGAAGAGGCTGATGAGAGCTGATAGGTGTTGGCAGGGAGAAAAAGGGGAGAAGAAGCAGTATGTGAAGGGAGAAGCTGTTTGTCCCTCTGTGCCAGACTGGAAGGAAGATGGAGATGTCGCCTTCAGGGACAGGGAGGGATAAAATGACTTCCTCCTTTGAATTGGGATTCATGACCCTCTCAGCGGATCTGGCGCTTCTACCTCTTACTAGAGTGACCATTAGTATAACTGTAACCCTGTGTCCCCCATCTTCCCACCACCTCCCATCCAACACACATACCCTACTTCTCTGTTAATAGGATCTTAATTGGCTGTAGAAAATGCCATTTCTGGGGAATTTGGGTAAAAGGGTATTGGACAACAAGAGTCTGAAGGCCCAACTCTATCACTTTCTATCAGTGGGACCACGTATGTACCAGTACCTTATTAGCAAGTCACTAAACCCCTGTCTGAATCTGTTTCCTGTCTGTGATAAAGAGGTCCCTGGGACATAACAGGCACTCAGTAAACAGTACAAGACTGATTATTACATGGTTCCAAATGGATGGATTAAATCAGTGGTCTCAAAGGTGGGGGATGCATGCAACCCAGGTGTGCAAGATGCCTCAGAGGAGTGTGAGAAGAAAATATTATAATTTCCATTAACATGTACTTTTTATCTAAAAAAGAAGAAAATTAAGCTTCATTTATCATTATTTAATAGATTAGCATAGTTAATTTTGTAAAAGTGCTTAGAAACTTATATGTGGCTAGCACACATAGTAAGCATTACAGATGGATTTGCTATACTTATATAATGTGTGTGTGGTGAGCACTCCAAATTATTTTTAATTATAGAGATATATAATTAAAATTTTTGACACCACTGTCTACACAATTAGTGCTCCAGAGGGATAAGGAAAAAGAAAAAGAGAGAGGGAAAGAAAGGCAAGAAAATAGGAAAAGGAGAGATCTCAGTTGGACTAGGGTATCCACAGATGGAGAGTGTTTGCTCTGGGGTACTTCCTATTACTCCTCTATTGTCACTCACTGGCCAGAGCTTCTCAGTTGTGATCTCAACAGGGCAGAAGCCAGCTGCGTAGGTGTTTCTATTCCTTTTTTTGAAATTTATTTTTAATTTTATTTTTTAATTTATTTTTTATTGAAACAGTTGATTTACAATGTCATGGTAGTTTCAGGTATACAACATTGTGATTCATATATATATTTATATATATATATACATATATACATATATATGCATATATATAAGCCCATATATATATGGGTTTTTACAGATTCTTTTCCCTTATAGGTTATTATAAAATATTGAGTATAGTTCCCTGTGCTATATAGTAGGTCCTTACTGATTATCTATTTTACATATAGTAGTATGTATATATTAACCCCAACCTCCTAACTTATCCCTCCCCCTTTCCTCTTTGGTAACCATAAGTTTGTTTTCTATGTCTGTGAGTATCTTTCTATTTTGTAAATAAGTTCATTTGTATCCCTTTCTTTTTAGATTCCACATATAAGCAATATCATATGATATTTGTCTTTGTCTGACTTACTTCACTTAGTAATGATAATCTCTAGTTTCATCCATGTTGCTGCAAGTGGCATTGTTTTGTTATTTTTTATGGCTGAGAAATATTCCACTGTATATGTATACTACATCTTCTTTATCCATTCATCTGTCAATGGACATTTAGGTTGCTTCATTGTCTTGGCTATTGTAAACAGTGCTGCAGTGATCATTGGTGTGCATGTGCCTCTATTCCTTTTGAAAGCATAAGAGGCAGTTGCTTTCCTTTGGGAATGGAGGACATCTTCCAAGTCTCATTTCCTGCTCCCTTTCCTCAGGTGGTGGTAGGGAAAGGCAGTTAAAGCATGGGTCTAGACCTATAAGGATGAGGATCTTTCAACATGCTACTTTTTACTTGGTGTCTGATGGAATCTCAAAACCAGATGGGATTGCAGGTGCTGGCCAAGGTGGAGTTAGCCTACTACAGCTCATCTTTCCAGATGATTACAATGAAAAACTCTGAGCACAGTAAAAAGAAACAAAACAAAACAAAAGGGAGAGCTTCGAGGCTGGTGACCACATGGAGATGTGGGAAGACAGTTTTGCTCCCAGGGGGCATGGAAGCTTCACACTGCTTCCCCACATACCTTGCCCTATGCATCTCTTCCATCTGGCTATTCCTGCATTATATCCTTTTATAATACACCGGTGATCTACCATGTAGCTGACAGGGTCTTGGCACTCCGGCCGGGTGTCTGGCCTGATACTCTGAGGTGGGAGAGCTGAGTTCAGGACACTGGTCCACCAGAGACCTCCTGGCCCCACACAATATGAATCAGTGAGAGCTCTCCCAGAGATCTCTGTCTCAACACTAAGACCCAACTCCAATCAATGACCAGCAAGCTACAGTGCTGGACACCCCATGCCTAACAACTAGCAAGACAGGAACACAACGCCACCCATTAGCAGAGAGGCTGCCTAAAATCATACTAAGTTCACAGACACCCCAAAACACAATACCGGATGCAGTCCTGCCCACAAGAAAGACAAGATCCAACCTTATCCATCAGAACACAGGCACCAGTTCCTTCCAGAAGAAGCCTACACAACACACTGAACCAACCTTACCCACAAGGGGCAGACACCAAAAACAACAGGAAATACGAACCTACACTCTGTGAAAAGGAGACACCAAACACAGTAAGTTAAGCAAAATTAAGAAGACACAGCAGATGAAGGAGCAAGGTAAAAACCCACCAGACCAAACAAAAGAAGAGGAAATAAGTAGTCTACCTGAAAAAGAATTCAGAGTAGTGATAGTGAAGATAGTAAAGATGATCCAAAATCTTGGAAATAGAATGGAGAAAACACAAGAAACCTTTAACAAGAACATAGAAGAACTAAAGAGCAAACAATGATGAACAACAAAACCAACGAAATTAAAAATTCTCTAGAAGGAATCAATAGCAGAATAACTGAGGCAGAAGAACGGATAAGTGACCTGGAAGAAGAAATAGTGGAAATAACTACCACAGAGCAGAATAAAGAAAAGGAATGAAAAGAATTGAGGACAGTCTCAGAGACATCTGGGAGAACATTAAATGCACCAACATTTGAATTATAGGGGTCCCAGAAGAAGAAGAGAAAGAGAAAGGGAATGAGAAAATATTTGAAGAGATTATAGTTGAAAACTTACTTAATATGGGAAAGGAAATAGTCAATCAAGTCCAGGAAGTGCAGAGAGTCCCATACAGTATAAATCCAAGGAGAAACATGCCAAATCACCTATTATTCAAACTATCAAAAATTAAATACAAAGAAAAAATATTAAAAGCAGCAAAGGAAAAGCAACAAATAACATACAAGTGAATCCTCATAATGTTAACAGATGATCTTTCAGCAGAAACTCTGCAAGCCAGAACAGAGGGGCAGGGCATATTTAAAGTGATGACAGAGAAAAGCCTACAACCAAGATTACTCTACCCAGCAAGGATCTCACTCAGATTCAATGGAGAAAGTAAAACCTTTACAGACAAACAAAAGCTAACAGAATTCAGCACCACCAAACCAGCTCTACAACAAATACTAAAGGAACTTCTCTAGGCAGGAAACACAAGAGAAGGAAAAGACCTACAAAAACAAACCCAAAACAATTAAGAAAATGGTAATAGGAACATACATATCAATAACTACCTTAAATGTAAATGGATTAAATGCTCCAACCAAAAGACACAGACTGGCTGAATGGATACAAAAACAAGATGCATATATATGCTGTCTATAAGAGACCCACTCCAGACCTAGGAACACATACAGACTGAAAGTGAAGGGATGGAAAAAGATATTCCATGCAAATGGAAATCAAAAGAAAGCTGGGGTAGCAATACTCATATCAGACAAAACAAACTTTAAAATAAAGACTAGGGCTTCCCTGGTGGCACAGTGGTTTAGAGTCCGCCTGCCGATGCAGGGGACACGGGTTCGTGCCCCGGTCCGGGAAGATCCCACATGCCGCGGAGCGGCTGGGCCCGTGAGCCTGCGCTTCCGGAGCCTGTGCTCCGCAACGGGAGAGGCCACAACAGTGAGAGGCCCGCATACCTCAAAAATAATAATAATAATAATAAAATAAAAATAAAGACTATTACAAGAGACAAAGAAGGACACTACAAAATGATCAAGGGATCAATCCAAGAAGAAGATATAACAATTGTAAATATTTATGCACCCAACATAGGAGCACCTCAATACATAAGGCAAATGCTAACAGCCATAAAAGGGGAAATTGATACTAACACAGTCATAAGAGGGGACTTTAACACCCTACTTTCAACAATGGCCAGATCATCCAAAATGAAAATAAATAAGGAAACACAGCCTTTAAATGATACATTAAATGAGATGGACTTAATTGATAATTATAAGACATTCCATCCAAAAACAACAGAATACACTTTCTTCTCAAGTGCTCATGGAACACTCTCTGGGATAGATCATACCTTGGGTCACAATTCAAGCCTTGGTAAATTTAAGAAAATTGAAATCGTATCAAGTATCTTTTCCGACCACAATGCTGTGAGACCAGATATCAATTACAGAAAAAAATATGTAAAAAATACAAACACATGGTGGCTAAACAATACACTACTTAATAGTCAAGAGATCACTGATGAAATCAAAGAGGAAATCAGAAAATACCTAGAAACAAATGACAATGAAAACATAATGACCCAAAGCCTATGGGATGCAGCAAAAGCCGTTCTAAGAGGGAAGTTTATAGAAATTCAATCCTACCTCAAGAAACAAGCAACATCTCAAATAAAAAACCTAACCTTACTCCTAAAGCAATTAGAGAAAGAAGAACAAAAGAAACCCAAAGTTAGCAGAAGGAAAGAAATAAAAAAGATCAGACCATTAATAAATGAAAAAGAAATGAAGGAAATGATAGCAAAGACCAATAAAACTAAAAGCTGGTTCTTTGAGAAGATAAACAAAATTGATAAACCATTAGTCAGACTCATCAAGAAAAAAAGGGAGAAGACTCAAATCAATACAATTAGAAATGAAAAAGAAGAAGTAACAACTGACACTACAGAAATACAAAGGATCATGAGAGATTACTACAAGTAACTATACGCCAATAAAATGGACAACCTGGAAGAAATGCACAAATTCTTAGAAAAGCACAACCTTCCGAGACTGAACCAGGAAGAAACAGAAATTATAAACAGAACAATCACAAGCACTGAAATTGAGAATGTGATTTAAAATCTTCCAACAAACAAAAGCCCAGGACCAGATGGCTTCACAGGCGAATTCTATCAAACATTTAGAGAAGAGCTAACACCTATCCTTCTCAAACTCTTCCAAAATATACAAGACAGTGGAACACTCCCAAACTCATTCTGCAAGGCCACCATCACCCTGATACCAAAACCAGACCAAGATGTCACAAAAAAAGAAAACTATAGGCCAATATCACTGATGAACATAGATGCAAAAATCCTCAACAAAATACTAGCAAACAGAATCCAGCAGCACATTAAAAGGATCATACACAATGATCAAGTGAGGTTTATCCCAGGAATTTCAAGGATTCTTCAATATACGCAAATAAATCAATGTGATACACCATATTAACCAATTGAAAGAGAAAAACCATATGATCATCTAAATAGATGCAGAAAAACTTTTGACAATATTCAATACCATTTATGATAAAAACTCTCCAGACAGTAGGCATAGAGGGAACTTACCTCAACATAACAAAGGACATATATGACAAAGCCACAACCAACATCGTTCTCAGTGTTGAAAAACTGAAGCCCTTTCCACTAAGATCAGGAACAAGACAAGGTTGCCCACTTTCACTACTATTATTCAACATAGTTTTGGAAGTTTTAGCCACAGCAATCAGAGAACAAAAAGAAATAAAAAGGAATCCAAATAGGAAAAGAAGAAGTAAAACTGTCACTGTTTGCAGATGACATGATACTATATATAGAGAATCCTAAAGATGCAACCAGAAAACTACTAGAGCTAATCAATGAATTTGGCAAAGTAGCAGGATACAAAATTAAAGCAGAGAAACCTCTTGCATTCTTATACACTAATGACGGAAAATCTGAAAATAGAAATTAAGGAAACACTCCCATTTACCACTGCAACAAAAAGAATAAAATACCTAGGAATAAACCTACCTAAGGAGACAAAAGACTCATATGCAGAAAACTATAACACACTTGTGACAGAAATTAAAGATGTTACAAACAGATGGAGAGATATACCATGCTCTTCGATTGGAAGAATAAATATTTTGAAAGTGACTATACTACCCAAAGCAATCTACAGATTCAGTGCAATCCTTATCAAACTACCAATGGCATTTTTCACAGAACTAGAACAAAAAATTTCACAATTTGTATGCAGACACAAAAGACCCTGAATAACCAAAGCAATCTTGGGAAAGAAAAACGGACCTGGAGGAATCAGGCTCCTTGACTTCAGACTATACTACAAAACTACTGTAATCAAGACAGTATGGAACTGGCACAGAAACAGAAAGTTAGATCAATGGAACAGGACAGAAAGCCCAGAGAGAGACCCACATACATATGATCACCTTATTTTTGATAAAAGAGGCAAGAATATACAATGTAGAAAAGACAGCCTCTTCTATAAGTGGTGCTGGGAAAACTGGAGAGTTACAGGTAAAAGAATGAAATTAGAACACTCCCTAACATCATACACAAAAATAAACTCAAAATGGATTAAAGACCTAAACGTAAGGCCAGACAGTATAAACCTCTTAGAGCAAAACATAGGCAAAACACTCTATGACATAAATCACAGCAAGATCCTTTTTGACCCACCTCTTAGAGAAATGGAAATAAAAACAAAAATAAACAAATGGGACCTAATTAAACTTAAAAGCTTTTGCACCACAAAGGATATCATAGACAAGACGAAAAGACAACCCTCAAATGGTATTTGCTTTTCTCTTTCTGACTTACTTCACTCTATATGACATACTCTACGTCCATACAGTATGCTAACACATATATATGGAATCTAAAAAAAAAAAACAAAAAAAATGATTATGAAGAACCTAGGGGCAGGATGGGAGTAAAGATGCAGACCTACTAGAGAATGGAGTTGAGGACATGGGGAGGGGGAAGGGTAAGCTGGGACAAAGTGAGAGAATGACATGGACATATATACACTACGAAATGTAAAATCTATAGCTAGTGGGAAACAGCTGCGTAGCACAGGGAGATCAGCTCGGTGGTTTGTGACCACCTAGAGGGGTGGGATAGGGAGTGTGGGAGAGAGATGCAAGAGGGAAGAGATATGGGGATATATGTGTATGTATAGCTGATTCACTTTGTTATAAAGCAGAAACTAACACAACATTGTAAAGCAATTACACTCCAATAAAGATGTTAAAAAAAATAGATAACCCTCAGAAATGGAGAAAATATTTGCAAATGAAGCAACTCACAAAGGATTAATCTCCAAAATTTACAAGCAGCTCAATATCAAAAAAAGAAACAACCGAATCCAAAAATGGGCAGAAGACCCAAATAGTCATTTCTCCCAAGAAGATATACAGATTGCCAACAAACATATGGAAGGATGCTCAACATCACTAATCATTAGAGAAATACAAATCAAAACTACAATGAGGTATCACCTCACACCAGTCAGAATAGCCATCATCAAAAAATCTACAAACAATAAATGCTAGAGAGGGAGAAAAGGGAACCCTCTTGCACTGTTTGTGGGAATGTAAATTGATAAAGCCACTATGGAGAACAGTATGGAGGTTCCTTAAAAAACTAAAAATAGAACTACCATACGACCCAGCAATCCCACTACTGGGCATATATCCTGAGAAAACCATAATTCAAAAAGAGTCATGTACCACCATGTTCATTGCAGCTCTATTTACAATAGCCAGGACATGGAAGCAACCTAAGTGTCCATCAACAGATGAATGGATAAAGAAGATGTGGCACATATATGCAATGGAATATTACTCAGCCATAAAAAGAAATGAAATTGAGTTATTTGTAGTGAGGTGGATGGACCTAGGGTCTGTCATACAGAGTGAAGTAAGTCAGAAAGTGAAAAAAAAAACCTTATGCTAACACATATATATGGAATCAAAAAAAAAAAAAGAAAGAAAAACGGTCATGAAGAACCTAGGGGCAGGACGGGAATAAAGATGCATTCCTACTAGAGAATGGACTTGAGGATACGGGGAGGGGGAAGGGTAAGCTGGGACAAAGTGAGAGAGTGGCATGGACATATATACACTACCAAATGTAAAGTACATAGCTACTGGGAAGCAGCCGCATAGCACAGGGAGATCAGATCGGTCCTTTGTGACCACCTAGAGAGGTGGGAAAGTGATGGTGGGAGGGAGCGAGATGCAAGAGTGAAGAGATATGGGGGTATATGTATATGTATAGTTGATTCACCTTGTTATAAAGCAGAAACTAACACACCATTGTAAAATAATTATACTCCAATAAAGATGTTTAAAAAAAAAAAAAAGAAAAATCAGTTGTGTTTCTACACACTAACAAAAAATGTAGAAACTAAAATAAAAACACAATACCATTTGCCATTACTCCAAAGAAAATGAAATGCTCAGGTCTAAATTGCATAAAACATGTACACAATTTGTGTGCTAAAAATTACAAAACAGTGATGGAAAAAATCAAAGACCTAAATAAATGGAGAGATACAGGTATTGCTTCCTGCCTGTTGTCAGAGTTTCTTTTTTTCTGTGTTTATCTCTCCACCTCCACTTGGGGTGCATTAGAGGTAAAGAGGGCACCAGGGGGAGACATCATGGGCACCTCATAATGCCATGATTTTATTTCCATCTGTGACAGTTTACATTAGGTTCCACTGATCTCATTCTTCCAAACTTAGACCATTTGTGAGCTCACAAATGGTACTGGTAGCCATTTCTAGTTAATGTTTTTAGAACTCATTAATTCAACAAATACTTATTGGTCACCCACCAATAATGCACTCAATGCTGTGGGTACAGAAAAACAGACACAATGCCTTTCACAGAAGATAAAAAAAAAAATTTTTTTTTAAAGATCCAGTGCCTACTGGAAAAGGTCTAATCTCATACCTTCTATAGTGATCAATAGAATAAATCTCAGCTTAGGAAGGTACAAATGATAAAGAGTGTTTTCTAGAAAAATTAACCAAAATCTTATGTTTCTTCTGAGGCTAATACATTTAGCGAAAATACACAAAAGTGTTGCTGTTTTCCCAACTCTTTTTCTTCTAAATTGATTCAGAGATCTGGGAATTTGTTGTTCCTTCTTGTTGGTGTTCCAGGGCCTGATCGATCGGTCTCAACTGTGCCCTGAGTACTCACACGAGGCCAGCTTAATAATATGCTGACTCATTATCATTCTTGACCAGCCAACCAAATCTTACTCCAAGGACATCACTGAATGCAGCCACCGTGGAGGTAAATTCTGAGCCAAAATGCCACCCATCCCTAGCTCAGGATCTGTGGAATATGGAGCAAGGAGGGTCAGTTAGATCTTGATTCAAAACTTCCCATCTCTTATCTCCTCTGTGGCTGGGTCCAGTTCTATAAGCTCACTGGATCCTCAAATTCCTTTCTACGATGGAGATATAAAAGAAAAAAATCTTCTTTATGGGGATAGTAGAAAATTTAAATGAAGTAAACATTAGTCAGAGTTGCAAAGCATGTAAATATGTACTTGAGAAAACATTCAATTTCTCCCTCACATCCCTCTGCTCTTCCAATATGGACAAGTTACTCTGGGGTTCTTCTCCAAAGTTAGAGAGGTCTTGGCTCCCCTGAAACAGGCCCAGGTAAGTCTTGCATGTCCAAAATTTCTCCTCAATCAGACCAGTTTAGATTGAAACCTACAAATCTCATCTTAACCATTTCAACCCATCCCCCTCTTCAGCCCAGGTTAGTCCCCAGCATCCTGTCCTCTCTGGGATCCTAACATCTCCAGTCACACATTCAGTATATGATTTCCTGGGCCAGCATGGGTACCACATGCATGCTGAGGCTCACTACCCAGTTCTTCGATGGCTCCAGCCTCAGGATGGGTACCACCTGCCAGCTTCATCAAACCATAGAGTCCTTAGTGAAATATTGATATTTTGCCTACAAGTTCAGTTAGTCTTCAAGTAGAAGACTAGGCCATCAAGCTCTTAGACATAACTTCACATGTGATATTGTATTAACTGCTCCTTGATATAAATAAGAAAGCCACAGGTCCCCCAAATTTATTCCCACCTTAACTGGGCTAATTACACCTTTTCTATGTTTCCACTGGCTTGCTCTGGGCATCTCAGTCATTGCATTTAACTCTCTGGAGCCTAGGTCCATTCACCCATCAGCCAGTCTCACCCAGCAAAACGTGAACTCCTTCATGGCTGGGAAGGTGTTTTGTTCATCTTTATATGCCCAGTAGCCAGCACAGTGCATGTCATGTGTGCCCAATAAATATTTGTTGAATGAATGAAATAAGTCCCCTAAATGAATGAAAAATTCCTCCTGTAAGCACACCATCTAAACATTGTACGTCTGAGCACGTAGGCCTAGCATTTCCCCATGATGTCATAAATGGATGAGGCTGCCTGAACAATTCTACAGGATTAACTGGCTGCCTTCTGGGCTTTTCTCTAAAATGCAGACTGCTATCAAGGCTGCTAATATTGTTTCCCTGGGTGTACCACAGAGGATGCCAGGCTTTATTCATCTAAGGTGTTTGCTTCATGTAACAACTTGCTTCTTAATGAGCTTGTTTATCTCACCATCTTGGATGTTAATATTGTGGAGAGGGAAGCATGCTGATTGACTGTTACCAAAGCAAAGATGAAAATCTCCAGGGAGAGCATCAAATACATTCTATGTGTTAACAATTAGTCAATATCTAAGCTCTCTTTCAAGAGAAAAGAAAAGAAAGGGAATAAAGGGAAAGGAATGGCTTTAAGATGAGCCATAAAACATTGTTTGTAACTTTCTTTTCTAAGCTTCTGGTGAGGTCCATGAACCAAACTGCTAATCTTAAACTCTGCCTTGCAGGTTGAGGCTAGGGACCTACTGGGCTCACCCCTCAGCCACGCACTCTGCAGGAAAACATATACTCTGAATACAAAGGCAAGGTGGAAGGCTGAACAGTCCATCCTTATCAATGTTTCCATTTGCAATTTGAGTTTTGGCTATAGGAGTCTGCTTACTGAAACAGAACACTTCCCCCAGAGAATGGCTTCTGTGCTGGTTATTCCCTATTTGCAAACTGCCTCCCTCCCCAGGCCCATTCTCCGCTCTCCTCTGCCCTACTCTGGGACCCAGAGGCTGGCTTCCTTCCCTCTGGCTTTTGCTGGATTTGGCCACCAGTCAGCAGTACAAGATCAGAGGGTGGGACGTCTGAGTCCTCTCATGTCCCACCTTGCTGCGGTGTCCAGTTCCCTAGCAGGAACTGCCTGCTTCTAGGGCTACTGCTCCTCCCTGCTGGCTCTCATTGAGCTCCAGTACACAATCTCTTTCTCTTGCCCCTGAGTCCTTGGGGCTGTAACAGCCTCCCACTGTGGGTAATCTCTGGGTGCCTCAATTTATCTTGTCTGTGGTTTTAGCCTTGCCCACACCTCCTTAAATGGAACTTTTACTCAAATTTCTTACTTTGAGCCATCCGAGACGAATACCTATACACCCTACTGTCCCAAGTCAGAGGATGTGGTCCCTTGTTATTCTTTTTCATATCATGTCCCTCTATGGTGTTTTCATATTTTGCAAAATATTTCCAATTCCAACACATCTCAGCCCCACAGGGATTCTGTGATTTAGGCAGGGTGGGTTGTTATCCCCATTTCTTACCCTCTATCAGATAAGAAAGTTGAGACTCAGAGGCTAGTCACATAGGCCTCTCCCAAGGAGGGAAAACCTTATTGGAAAAATAACACATCAATCCACACTGAAACTAGAAAATTTAAATCATTCTCTATCCTCTTTTCTCTCAAAGTTCTTGAGAAGGTGAGAGGGGATGGGAACAAAGCACAAAAGGAGAGATGGACCTTAAATGGAAGCAGGGGCATTGCCTCCATTTCAACAGGCTGGAAGGCAGGATATATGGCTACAGGTGCAGTGGTTTGGAAGAACTGGCTGGATGAGAAGGACCTTGTTTTTTTCCAACTGTATCTTTGAAGTAAGATCACCAGCTAGGGGATAGTGGCAGAGACTGGAGGGAAAGGAAGGAAGGTGTAAAATAGTCATCTCAGAGAGTGGGAAGGTGAATTTCTACATTTAGGAAAATATAGTTGGATTGTTTGGCTAATGTATTCTTTTGAGATTTTTGGTCATAAGTTTGAAGATGTCCAGTAAGCAGAGTTCTGTGTGTGTTTTCTTCACCCTCTCCTTCCTTTTCTCTGTCTCTCTGTCTCTCTCTGCAATTCTCAGCTTCTCTGCTGTGGGCATACAGTAAACGGATGCTTGATTTTAACCAAGTTGGAACTTTGCCAGTTGTTTACCAGAAGGGATGGGGAAAGAAGTTAAAATTTTTTATAAAGGAGTGGCTGCAGTGCTAGAATATGGAATCCAGGTAAAGAAGAAATGATGACATGATAAAGATAAGGACAGTAGAAAAACTGGTAGGCCCGGTGGTTGGTGATCTTCATGGGATAGAAGGTAACACTTGAGTAAATTAGCTGAAAGTGTAGAACTTAGTGCTTGGAATCAAGATTTTGGATGATCTTGTTATCCTCAATGTCTTATCTTATTTTTAACCTTAGCATTCAGCACAGTGCTTGGCACATAGCCAGAAGCACCAGAATGAAGTTTGCAAAAGTGGATGAATCGTCAGTATCAGGAGAAACCACCCTGTGGAAGGGACAGATATTTTGCCTCTGCTGTTCATTTATTTAATATGCGCATTGCCAGTCAGCCCTTTCTCTGTGCTCTATCCCTGTCTCCTCTCTGTCTCTGTCTCTCTCTCTCTCTCATACACACACACATACACACACACACACACACACACACACACACACAGAGCACTGCAGCAGCAATCGTCTGCTTTCTGTTTCCCTGAACTTCTGACTTCTAGTGTCTTATTCCAACCTACCCACCTGAGCCTAAAATGCCATCCCTTGGCCCTCTGTTTCCTGTAATGGCCCCTATCATTTCCTCATTGAAACTTTTCTGAAGTCCTTCAGCCAAAATAGCACTGTTTCCCTCACACCCATGGCATATCATTGGAGCCATTGCTATGGCACTTGCTTCATTTTGCCTTAATGACTGATTTTATTTGTCTTTGCCACATGAGGAGAGTTTCCAAATCTGATTAGGTTTTGTGTGCCCCATGATCCCTCTACAAATCTTTGTTGAGTAAATAAACAAATAACTGGAGTTTTCCAAAGAAAGGCACTATCTAATGGTAAGTCAACCAGGCTCCGGTTTAGGGTGAAGGAAACAATAGACTGTCATGAAGAGTGAGTTTTTCTTGAGCTCAGAGAACAAAGTAAATCCCTGTATTTATCAACAGAGGGAGAAATTGACAGTTTTGACTCGAAGAATCAGGCTATTAGGTTAGCATTTCCATAATGACAGAATAGAAGCCCTGGATCTCTGCTCCTCCGTGCGCCTCCAGCTGCGTCTCGATCTCTGGCCACAACGAATCTACTAATGTTTGCTCGATATATTAAACTTAATAATAGCAACAGCAACAATAACAGCTAACATTTGTATAATGTTTAATTGTGCTTTTCACACGTGTCCCGGTTATTTCCCACATTCTGTGAAGTTCATTTGTAAATACCCATTTTTATTTGTAAAAACCCATTTTTATAGTCAAACAAACTGAGGCACAAAGAGATTATGGCATTTGTCTAAGGATATATAGCTGATAAGTAGGTAAAGGAAAATCTCAGTTCCAAACCATTTGAATCCAAATCTCATAAGTTTTGATTTTATAATTATTTCTTAAAGAATCCCCGGGATACCACAGGGGTATGTATTGCTCTGAATTTCATACTAGAGGATTGGGAGATGGAGGCCCCAAGGAAATTGGTTAACACAAACCCAGAGAACCCAGGCCTCTTGTCGCTCAACCCAGAACATCTCCAGCCAAGACACAGCACTCCTCTAGGTAGTAAGAACATGGAGAACCCTTCCAACTTTTCATTCTGAATCTTCTATTCTTCATTAGCAAGGGGACCCATATCTTGAGTTCTAAGGTAATCCATTAAAAATGGGCCCATCACTTCCATGGAGAAAGTGGCTCCCAGTCGAGGAAGATTGGTCACATGATAGAGATCCTTGAAAGAGAGTCATTTTGAGATCAGAGGTGAGGGGTTATCCCAGCTTCCTGAGTCTGGAGGGCCACGGGGGGTGAGACTTTTAGCTATAGGCTTAACATGAGGCAGGAGCAAAGAAATTTAAAAAGAAAAAAGATGGAAGCGGAAGTAGATTCTTAAAAATCCTGCAGTGTTTTTTTTTTTTTAAAGAAGTATGATGAAAGGCTAGTGTGAAGAAGAAAAAGAAAACAGATATAAAAATTAATTCGCAGGAGGCAGATACCTGCACGTAAAGAAATGAGAGTAGGGAGTTCACTCAACATTTGTTTCAGTTCCCACATCCATGAAATAAGTTGGGACCATCTTTCCCTGCATAACTGAGGGATTATTTTCAGGATCCAGCAAGATCATGTGATGATCTTGATGTACAACTGCAGCCAACGATTGCCTCGAAGCCACTAGTAGCCATGTGTGCCTGCCGCCAATTAAAGTGACACTGTCTCTCAAACCAGGACCCAAGAATATTCTCAAGAGTGTAAGTGATTCTACAAGAAGTTTTATATTTTACATTTACCTTTTGATAGTAATCTAAAAGATATTCATCGAACCATTTTTTAAAAACCATCTAAATAAAACCTCATGACCTAGTCTGCCCCTTGATCCCTGTACCCACATGTAGGCTTGTATATAATAGCTTTGCTGGTTTGTCCTCTTCTCCTTGACCTCTCAAAGCGAGAATGTCCCCTGCCTTTACTCTGTTGATGCCTCTGACTCTGCTCCTTGGTCCTTTTCTCTTCTTTATTTATACTCACTCATTTAGTGATCTCATCCAATCACATGGCTTTAAGTGTCATATCAGTTGACAACACCCAAATGTATACCTCTGACCCAGAGCTCTCTCCTGAACCTCAGCCCAACTGCCTACTCAACACCTCCACTTGGATATCCTATCGGGTGATCTTAGGTCTTGGGTGAACTGGGACAGTTCTGGATGACTCCTACTGCTCCAGCATGATTATTAATAGTGTCTCCTTTCTCCTCCACACTCAAAAGTGTCCTGGTTTGGACAGTAAGTTATATGATCACCCTGACAACAGGCTTCCCAAACTCAACACGTCCAAACTGAACACTTGATCTCCACAAAATGGCCCCACCCATTTGTCTTCCCTATTCCAGTTGAAGGCAGCTAAATCCATCCAGTTGTCAAGCCAAAGAATCTTAGCCCCTCTTTTTCTTTCACTCCACATTCAAACCAAAGGGAAAATCCCTTGGTTCTTCAAATCTGACCATTAGCTGTACCCTCTCGGCTGCCACCATCCTGGCCTGTACCACCATCATCTTTCTTACACCTCTTTGAAAAGGTCTTCTAATCCAGCCCTCTTCCCCACAATATAACCTCAACACAAAAGTCAGGGTACTATAATTTAAAGGTAGGTCAGACATGTCATGCCTCAACTTAGAGGCCTCCAATGAGATCCATTTCTTCCAGAGTAAAAGCCAGAGTCCTTACAATGACCCATGTGGGCCCAGGAGATCTGGCTTCCCTGTTACCTCTCTGACTACTCTCCCCCATCACTCACTGGTGTCTGGCAATACCAGCCTCTTTGCCAGGCACTTACGGCCTCAGTACTGGCTCTTCCCTCTCCCTGCAAATATTCTGCACCTCTTTCAAGTCCTTGCTAAAATTTAACTTTCTCGATGAGTCCTAATGGAGCCATTCTATTTAAAATTGCAGCACTCACCCACATCCCCATCCCGATCCTCAATCCATGTACCTTGTTTATTTTTTTCTCTTCATAACACTTCTTAGCTTCTTACACACTATACACTTTACATATTTATTAATCTTCTTGTTTATTGACTGTCTCCCCCATTACAATGTAAGCGCCACAAGGGTAAAGGTATCTCTTTCTGTTTTGTTCAGTGATGTAGTCTGAGCACCTAGAACACTCTCTGGAACATAGTAGGTGCTCAGTAAATAATTTTAAATAATACTGTCTTATTTGCCCTAAGCTAAGAAGAAAATAATTTAAGAGGATGTATTACAAAAATGACGTCTTCCTATCAAGTGAAAAGCATATGATGTCACAGGGTAAATATTTCACACTTGTTTGACTTTTAAAAGGTAGTGACAGAAATGAGTCCTCATGTGGCAGATGAGAGATAAGCATGATGAACTCAAAAGAATTACCCCTTAGCACTCAGTACCTTATTCACTTTTACAGGGTCAAATTATTTTAACAAAGCAACACCAACCATCACATTAAAGTAATGCCCATTTGAATTGAATTACATTTTAGCTTCATTTAGACTTTATTTATAAATTTATTTTGGTTTTATAATTGTATAGAGATTAATAAGCATAAGAAGTAGTTTCATATATACTCATTATTTAAAACACACACAAAATAATAATTTAAGTTAGTTCTCTGGATCCATAGAAGTTTTTCTTCCTTTAAAAAAGACACACAATGTTCATTGCAGCTCTATTTACAATAGCTAGGGCTTGGAAGCAACCTAAGTGTCCATCGACAGATGAATGGATAAAGATGTGGCACACATATACAATGGAATATTAGCCATAAAAAGAAATAAAATTGAGTTATTGTAGTGAGGTTGATGGACCTAGACACTGTCATACAGAGTGAAGTAAGTCAGAAAGAGAAAAATACCGTATGCTAACACATATGTATAATCTAAAAAAAAAGATGGTTCTCATGAACCTAGGGGCAGGACAGGAATAAAGACACAGACCTACTAGAGAATGGACTTGAGGAAATGGGGAGGGGGAAGGGTAAGCTGGGATGAAGTGAGAGAGTGGCATGGACCTATATACACTACCAAATGTAAAATAGATAGCTAGTGGGAAGCAGCTGCATAGCACAGGGAGATCAGTTCAGTGCTTTGTGACCACCTAGAGGGGTGGGATAGCGAGGGTGGGAGGCAGGGAGACACAAGAGGGAGGAGATGTGGGGATATAAGTATATGTATAGCTGATTCACTTTGTTATAAAGCAGAGACTAACACACCATTGTAAAGCAATTATACTCCAGAAAGGTGTTAAAAAATAAAAACCCATAAAGTTCAGAAAAAATACTGAAAAATACTGAATACTGAGCTAGAGCATATTTGGACTTTTAGGGCTGCCTGTATCAGAGTGACCTCAACCTCTCATCTGTCCAGATGTGAGGCAGATTTGACTCCTTGGTAATTCTATCTTCCAGGTTAGCCAAGCTCATTAGCACTCTCATCCCCTGCAGTTCAGTGATTTACCTAATTAGTCCCTCAAACATAATTAAGTGTCTACCCTGTGCCAGGCAGTGACCTAGGTGCTGGGCTGCAAACACGAAGATGGCAAGGTGTCTGCTACTTTGAGCCATTTTAACACCATCTTTCCCACAATCTAATACCGTATGTGTAAACAGCAAAGTGCTCCAATGTACATCCACCTTATGAGGCAGGAAAGTCTGATGTAGGAACTGACATGCCCAGAGATTAAGTGACTTGTTCAAGGTCACATGGCTAATAATGTCAGAAGGCAGAACTCAAGCCCCAATATTTAACCCTTTACTCTTTAAGTGATAGCTTCTTCCTCCTATAGCCACAGCATCTTTGTCTCTATTCCACTCCCTCTCCCACCTCCTTGATTTCCAACAAGTTTTCCCAGGATTTCTGATGCCTTCTTGCCTCTCAGTGGGAGGACCACAAAACAAGAGTAATGTTTCTTATACTTTGTGGGCCCCTTCCTTTCTCCCTGCACCGTGAGCCTGCAAGAGCAAGTCTAAGGTCTACAGTATGGCCAGGGCCATAAGTAGTAACGTGATTTCAAATCCAGAAAGTGCTCAGTGCACCCAGGTCATGTAAATACTTTCATGTTCATGTGTTTGAAGAGAGTCACTTTATGGATCATGGAAGATGAATGCTGCGTTCCTTTCCTTCTAGTAATATCACCTGGCATATGGGGCCAAGACTGCATTCTTCCTGCCTGATCTGATCTGCAGCCCCACGCTCTGCTGTAAATGCCCATCTGCCATCAGGACACAGAGTGTCACATTGCTCCCTCAGGGCATCCCACCAGATCTGTTTCTTCCTGGCTTTGGATAATGACAGCCCTTGAACCCAGGAAAGTCCTGTGAGGGTCAGGGTGCTAGTTTCACTTGGACTTAATATTTTCAGCATCTGAAGTTGTAGCAAGCACATTTTCCCACTGTCAGCTAAAGCCTTGTCCTGTATCTACAGCTCAGGCCATTCAAAAGGTCTGTGTGGATTGTTTCCCCCTTTGTGTTTCTCTCCTGTCAGTGCACTTGTTAAAAACACTTCACACACATCGGTGTTGGATGGATTTTTTCCTGAATAATACTTTGCATCCAGATAGCACTCCCAGAGCTTTCTCAGAAAGTTGTTACCCTCATCCTCATTTACTAGATGAGAAAATTGACAAGCAGGGAAGTTATAGTTTTGCCTGATAATAATACACTGAGAAGGGGTGGAATCTCCCAAGAATTATGGTGTAAGCAAAACAGAAGTACGACCTCAGGACAGAGGGCGTAGCAAATGGGGCCATGTGCCACTAGGTTTACATTCACTTTGTTATATAGCAGAAACTAACACAACACTGTAAAGCAATTATACTCCAATAAAGATGTTAACAAAATAAAAAAGACTTGAAGAAATAAAATAAAATGATTTAAAAAAATGATATTCACTGGCCAGCATGTGGTAGATGCTCAATAAACATTTGTTTTATGAGTGGTTGACAAAATGCCGTCACACTATCTCACTTTGTCCTCATAACTGCTCGGTGTGGTAAAGTGGAACAGGTATAATTATTCCCAATCTATAGAGAAAACACTGAGGGGCTGCAAAGCTCTCAACATTACACAGCTCAGAACATAACAAAGGTTTCTAACTATAAAATCATGGCCCTTAGTATTTGGAATCAGTTTAGAATTCTGATTCCATCACTTACTAGCTGTCCCATTTGGGCAGTAAATGGCAGTAATAAGAATATTGTTTTTGGAGTTTTGATGAAAATTAGAGATAATTTCTTCAAGGATCTAGCATAATACCTGGCTCAGAACAGAGGACCAATGAATGCCTTATTTTATACTAAATCACCTCTAGATATGATCCTTCTTATTTAAAAAAACTATATTCTGGCAGCAGAAATGACATGTACAGAGAGATGTAAATAAAAACTTATCAAACAGAATTCATAAATGACATCAGTACCCTATAGCAGGGGAGGCTGGGGGCAATGGGGAAGTGCAGAGGGGGATGCTAGTACAGCCAGCTTTGGACCAAATGGGGCAGCCTTGGATAATTCTCCTTTGGTGCTCCCTCCAACCAACATCTAACTGCTCTGCAGTTCCTTCTGTGATGCACAGACTTTCCAGTGGTCCACAGAGCACTGAGTTTTACACTAGTTCCCCTTAACTCTTCCCAACTTTATCAACTTTACTCAACTATTAACAGGTGAGCCTTTTCCTTCTCAGTCTGGTCATCCACAAGGCTGACATCACAGGAGGCTGACGAAATTGGTGGTCCCAAGACCCATCCTAATGGGAAGGGATTCTGGAGTCATTCAGTCTTCAGCAGGAGCTGTACTGGTGTTGGGACCATGATATGGTGGCCATACAGTGCAGATACAGTGGCCAGCCTTGAGGCTCTCACATTTCAGATGGGGAGAAAGATGAATAAATCAAAACTCAAGGACAACTTCTTACTGTATGTTATTGGGATGGATAAATCTTCGTGAAAGAGAATGTTTGGAGCCACTCTTACTAACTACTGTTAATGAGTTCAGGTTCTGGTGAACAACAACCCTGGAATTATTATTCCTATTAAATTAAATTAATTAATTATTTAATGGTTACACCACACGGCATGTGGGATCTTAGTTGCCCGACCAGGGATTGAATCCATACCCCCTGCACTGGGAGCAAGGAGTATTAACCACTGGACTGTCAGGGAAGTCCCATTATTCCTATTTTAGAGTTGAGGAAACTGAGATTTGAGGAGGCTAAATAGCATAACCAAGGTTTGGCTAACAGCAAAACAGAGCATTAAACCCAGTCCTATCCCATATTTTCCTATTATGCTATTCCTGGAAGGGTGCAAAATGGCAGAGGGAGAAAAGTAGGTTGTTCTGGGCCCAAGAGCACAGCTTGGGAGGAGGGACCCTTAATAATGGGCTCGGGGACCTTTTTGTACATTTTCCCCCATGTTTCTCTGCTCAGGTGTATCCCCCACTCCTTCCTTACTTGACACACAGAACTTCTGCTGCCTGACCCTTTCCCATCATACCTCCCAAGAGCACAGGCTCTGGAGTCAGACAGCACAGGAACAGATCTTAGCTTCACCATTTACTGAAGCAACAAGTCAGCCAATAACCTTCATGCCTCACTTTCCTCATCTGTGAAATGAGAAACATTACCTTCCTCACAGAGTTACTGTTGAGATTCAATGATTTCTTAATGTAAAACACTTAACACAATGCCTGACAAGTGACAAATGCTCAATAAACGATGTGTACCTCATTGTAACTATTACTATTATATTATTACTATCTGCAGGAACCCAGACTTTCAACCACACTCATCATTTCACTGTTCCCTAAACACCCCTTGCACTTTTCTATCCCCAGGTCTTCTGCTTTATGTTCCCTTCAATTGAGGTGCCCTTCATTCTGTCTCATAGTTTTGTTTTATTCGTCTAGACTTTTATTTGTTGTTATCATATGTCACAGTATCCTGCACACAATAAGACCTCAACAACTGGCTGTTTAATCAATAATTAAATATATGTTAATAATACTACTAAATATATGGTACGCTAGAGTTTATCCAAAACTCAATAACTGTATAAAAATTAAAATTTCTTATAGTGTCATGTTAGCAGATAGACTGTGAGATGCTGAAGTGCTTTCTTTTTTTTTCTTTCTTCTTTTTTTTTTTGCGGTACGCGGGCCTCTCACTGTTGTGGCCTCTCTCGTTGCGGAGCACAGGCTCTGGACGCGGAGGCCCAGCAGCCATGGCTCACGGGCCCAGCCCCTCCACGGCACATGGGATCTTCCCGGACCGGGGCACAAACCCGTGTCCCCTGCATCGGCAGGTGAACTCTCAACCACTGTGCCATCAGGGAAGCCCTGAAGTGCTTTCTGAATCAAAGAAATTTTAAATTATGCTCCATAGAGTAAGAACATGGTGTGTGATCTTACATTCTAACACTTCGAATATTAGTGAACGATTTATAAAATGTATAGCTTTCATCCTCCATCTTCTCTGAAAAAAAAGGAAGTTAACTGTAATTGGTAGTAATAATATTACTTTGAGTTTGAACTTTTGATAATAATGACAACATTCACATGTGAACTTGAGCTTTTCCAAACAATCTCCCAGACTTCACCTTTCATCCTTTCAAATTTCTCAGCAGTGGGCACAAATGATTTCAGGGCGGAGTCCAGTTGAGGCCAAAGTCAGTATCTTGGAGCATCATCTACAGCAAGCCCTAAAACACCAGAATAATGAAGTTGAAAGTCCAGACACAATGCCCCCTCCCAGAATAGTTGGTACGTGGCCAGGTTCCTTCCACCAAAAGAGACAGTGCCTTCCAGTAGAAAGAATAAGCATTCTTCTTGGCATTGACATCTTCTGTTCCTTTAGAATTTTCTTATACAAATGTGAAATGGTACCTAATACCACCACAAGACAATCCACCCATTCCCAGGCCAGCCATTGATATAATCTGGACCAGGTCTCACAGTCAATGTTTGAATAAGCCCTCTGGGGATTTTGACACTCACTAATATTGGAGAGCCACTGGCATGGAGGAGGGAGAAACTGACCAGAGTCAAAGTCTGGGATTACATTCTGGATTTGCCATTTAACAGTGTGTGCCCTTGGAAAAGTCACTTATCTCTCTTAGCTTAGCACTGAAGCCCCTAAATAGTTCAGTCTTCTAAGCCCAGAATGTGACTGGAGAAACCCAAGACCAAAACTGGGCAGTATTTCACCTCCTTGGACTCCCAAATCCACTGCTTCACTACTGCTTCTGTAAAATGGGACAAATTACACGTACTCTGCTCAGAAAGTTGTTTTGACTCTAATAAGATAATGTAAAAACATTTGGAAACTAGCACATAATACATAATTATCAAGAGCTTGAAATATATTTAATGAATAATTAAATGACGATGTGAATCATGATATATTTAACTAACATATTTTGGAAACCCCAGACTGTTTCTTTACAAAAAGTCTTTTGTGGGCCTCCCTGGTGGCGCAGTGGTTAAGAGTCCGCCTGCCGATGCAGGGGATACGGGTTCGTGCCCCGGTCTGGGAGGATCCCATATGCCGCGGAGCGGCTGGGCCCGTGAGCCATGGCTGCTGGGCCGGCGCATCCGGAGCCTGTGCTCCGCAACGGGAGAGGCCACAACAGTGAGAGGCCCGCATACCGCAAAAAGAAAAAAAAAAAAAAAAAAAGTCTTTTGTTATTAGATATGCAGCTGTTTCCTTACTAGCTGTAAACTTTTTCCATCAGAAGTGGGTGTCTGATCATGATCGCTTAATGAAGAGCTAAGTTATTTTATTTTAGCACTATTAATAGATCAATGAGGAAAACAACCACACAGGTAAAATGGCCCATTCATTCCAGGGCACAAGTACCTTTTATGTGACTGTTTCCCCACCTTTTAAACTCTGTTGCACAGCTGGGAATTTGCTGAGACACCCGAAGTTGACTGAGGCAGCCATTCTTAACATCTGGCCCTTCCAACCACACTGGATGTGAAGCTTTTCATCTGGCTCTGCCAGTACACTCACCAGCTGGTATTGTCTATAATTAGGCAAACCTACTTATGAATATGACTCAGTCACTCCCACCTCAATCAAGAAATATTGAGAAGGATGATAGGAGTTTTATTTTCATGTGTATGTTCAGCAAATCTAAAAAAAATTAATAACTGTTACTGAATGCCTATTAAGTTCAAGATATAGTATATAGCCAAAACTTTCTGTATACCCTCCTGTTGCCATAAAACTGCCTACACAGATCCAAATATGTGCCTCCCAGACAAATTGCACCACTCACATTTGAGAATAATTTTCAAATATAGCCATGCCAGGTAACCTTAACTAACCAGCCCAAATCTACCAGTCTCAGCACAGGCAGAATATGGTGGTGGATACAACCTTGAATCAATCAACAGAAGACCTGGGTTCTCATCTTGGTTCTGCTGCTAACCAGCTCCATGACCTCCTCCCTGCCATTTGCCCTCTAAGCTTCATTTCAATTTTTTGCAAAGTGTGAATTTTGAAATGACCTTATAAGTCTCCTCCATTTCTAACATTCTCTTTGGTGCTCATATACATGTCCCAGGTGAATGTAGCTATGCATTGCTCCTATGTCGCTTTTCTGTGCACTTGCTTACACTCTCTCCTTCTCCCATCACTTATACTAGATGTAAACATCTTTAAGGTAGATGGTACAGCCAATGCTGCCTTTGAAACATCCTCCCCAGGACATCCTCAGGGAGCACTCACTTTACATAGCTGGCACCTGGCAAACGGTTTCTTTCCATTTTTAACAAACTCAAGAAACCAACATTTGCTCCTACAAGCATCTTCTCTGTTTTGCTTTATGGCTAAACCCACTAGTCTAATGGATCTGTGTTATTGACCCATCATGAGGTGAGAAAGACAGAATTGTCCTGCCACCATTTTCAGAGAAAACCTACAGTTCCACAGACAGACCTGTCCTTCGGTGGGAAAGAAAATAGGAGAAAAGGCTGTGCTGAACCCTATCTCAGAAAAGGTGCTCACTGCTCACTGACAGAGCTGATTGTTAGAGAAATCACTCACGTCAAAACCAGTGCCCCTATGTGGAATCACAACATGTCTGTCTCAGAAGTTCTCAAGTAGCCTCCTTCCCCTTGTAAGAAAACCAAAGCCTTAAGATAAGAAGAGATATCCCTAAATTCATCTATCTTGTTAGGGACATGGCAATTAGGATCTATCCATCCCTCCCTTCCACTCCCAGTACTCTAGGAGTTTGAATTACAAGCAGAGAGAGAAAACGTGGAAATACCAGAGACTGCAGGCAAGGACAGCTGTTTGAAGAGCTTTAGTCCAAGATAATCTCTGCTAGAAAGCTGGTGCATCATGTTACAAGGTTGACAGCTTTTTGACCACCTAGAGGGGTGGGATAGGGAGTGTGGGAGGGAGGCTCAAGAGGGAGGGGACATGGGGATATTTGTATACATAGAGCTGATTCACTTTGTTGTACAACAGAAACTAACACAACACTGTAAAGCAACTATACTCCGATAAAGATATTCAAAACAAAACAAAATAAAAAAGAAAAGAAAATTATCAGACGCAAATGGTAAACTCGGATGGGGACAAGTGCCATGGAGAATGCTCGGGGAAAACTGCCCAAATATAATATGCTGCAGAAATATTATACACAATAGAATATTCTGACTCGTTATATGCACATACAGCAGAGAAATATTATAGGCTTAGGGGTCTAGAAAATCAACATGAGTCAGCAGCACAGCAATATTGTTTAATAAAGCAAGAATGGAATACGGAAGCAGAGGCATAGAACAGTAAACTCAGCACATTTGAGGGCTCTCGCTCTCTTTTATTATTCTCTAATCGTATCTTGTGTCTAAGTCTTGTCTCCCCAATGAGATTAAAGGCTCCCGAAGGACTTGATTCTTCCCTTGTATCTTTTTACCACTAGCAAGAAAATATATGTTGAGAAAGAGAATTTAGAATCTTCGCAGAGCCCTGGTGGAATTCTGGGATTCTATAATTCCAGAAGGAATTTGTTTAAAAGACATGGATATAGAAAAATGGAGCATGAAGCCAAAATTAAAAGAGTTGCCTTAACATAAGCCTACAAAAGAGATGACTGCAGAGACAGAGAGTGACACTAGTAGCTGTTGTTTATTGAGTGCCTGTTAAGCCACAGGCATTGAACATCAATCATATCTGATCCTTACAATGACCCTGCAGGGTAGGTTTTAGTAGCCCTATCTCATAGCTAAGAAAATTAAGACTCAGAGCACTTAAAAGACCCTGCTTACAATCATAAAACTACTAACTGACTGAGTTAGAATTAGAATTCAGGGCTGCCTGGCCCTGAATTCCAAGTCCTTTCCATTAGGCCCATACATCATCCAAAGGATGGAGAATATGTGTATCCTATCTCTGCTGGGACAGAGAAACAGCACTTAACACAGCAAGAGTATCCTGGGCCTTGTGGGAGTAATATCTTTCTGGCTAGGAGGGTGGTCATGGAGAGCCCAGCCTCACAACTGTGGAGGTCGAGATGTGGGCACATGGGGTCCAGTGCAGAAAGACCCACAGTGGCTGGTGCTTGGATAACTGTCTGAAGTCCTAGAGTCAGAGGAAGATGCAAGGCCCAGCTGCTCTGGAGATGGTCCAATTCCATCTCTATTTGTGTCCCTTCCATGTTCCTTTGGCTGACTCCTCCTGTTGTTCTCTGTGAAGGAGCTCAATCACTGCCCTTGTCATAATGAAATAAGAGATCTTGAAACAAGCTTCCCCACGATAAGTTGCAGAGAGAAATAAGCAAGAAAAGATTCCTGTTACAGCAAAAAGAGTGGAAAGAAATAGAACAAAATGTTAAGTATTGGACATAGAGTTGTTTTTTTACTTCCCCTTACATTTCGCTGAATTTTCTAGATTTTCAAAGTAAAACTGCTCTTCTTTCATAACTAGACAGAAAATTACACACATTTAAAATAAAAATGGAAAAATAATACATACATTTAGACATAAGGAAATTACCCACGAGAGATTTTTAGGAAAATACACACAATGATTACTTCTGTTCAATTATAACCTTTTCTAGTGCTCCCCACTGGTGAATAATCTTCATAATTTAATCCTGTTCTTGAGATCAGAAACATCTTTCTCCCATGCCATAAATTACAACCACAAACAGACATAAAATTAAAATTTAAAAATTTTTAAAAATTAAAAATAAATGATAGCTACAAACAAACATATAAAGAATTGCTTTTAAATGTCAACAAAGTATACAAGCTTGCAAAGTTGACTAACACAGCAGTAGCCTTTGCAGTACAGAAACAGGCAGTTAAGTACACTAGTGATCACAGAGATAACGTGTCAGACAAAAGTTCTTCCTCCCCCAAGGAATTTGAGCCAGGCTAGCTAGAACACTGGAACACCCAGGAAAGCAGTCTAGGATTCCATTTTACTGTGGTACTGGTAATTCCAGGGCAGAAATATTCCACCTCTATACTGTCAACATAAAGAAGAGAATAACTCTCTAGGCAAGGCAAGATACATCGACAGCCAAACAAGAGAGTTTCAACTTCCCTCATTACTCTCAATTTGCAGCTGAGTGTGTCTGGTCTCAGAAGGATATTTTCAGATAGAACCAACATCTCATTCAAACCAAAAGGTCCTGGAAGATGTTTTAGAGAAATTTACTGGATGCCCCTCAGAACCAGCAGATCTGAGGGAAGGCTGGTGAAGTAACTCTGTAGTGGGTTCTCTGAGATGGAGAGATAAGAGATCATAAAATCACTGTTTAGAATTGTCACTGAACAGTGTCTTCGAGCAGAACTTCTCAAACTTCATGCTCATAGGAAGCACCTGGAGATATTAAAATGCAGATTCTGATTCTGTAGATGAGATCTGAGATTCTGTGTTTCTATCAAGCTTCCAGATGATGTTGATGCTGCTGATCTGAGGACCACATTTTGGGTAGTCAGGTACTGGAGATCATCTAGCCCTCAAATGATAAGTAGGTTTCTTCTTGAGTGTCCATCTTGGATTAAGATCAATTGATTGTGGAACTGGAACATGATTTTAAGAAAGATTTTGAAGTATGTGGAGCAGCTTCAAGACCCAGAAGAAAAGTTGTATGATCCATTAGTGATGTCTGGTATGAGGGAGAAAGTGTAACATTATCCTTGAGTTATTTCTGTGCCCTCATTCCTAGAATAATTGACTTAGACATTCTCCTGCAATAAATATGGTTCGACCAGATATTTTCTGAAAGGCTAACTAGAGATAGCTGTGGTGTAATGAAAAGGGCACTTATCTTGGAGTCAAAGGTCTTAGCTATTACTCCTAGTTAATCCTTCTGAGTCTCTCTGAGCCTCAGTTTCCTATTCTGTAAAATGGGGATAATAAAACCTTCCTGACAGGGTGTCAGGGAGATTCAGGTTAGAGACAGCATAAACTCTATGGAACTACATGAATAAAAATACTATTTTAGGGCTTCCCTGGTGGCGCAGTGGTTGAGAGTCCGCCTGCCGATGCAGGGGACGCGGGTTCGTGCCCTGGTCCGGGAAGATCCCACATGCCGCGGAGCAGCTGGGCCCGTGAGCCATGGCCGCTGGGCCTGTGCGTCCGGAGCCTGTGCTCCACAACGGGAGAGGCCACAGCAGTGAGAGGCCCGCGTACCGCAAAAAAAAAAAAAAAAAAAAACTATTTTATATTCTGTGATTTACTGAGTGGTGATTCAGTGTGCCTGGCAGCACCAGATTTGAAAAGACAAATATGGAAACTATGGTGTATAATATGGTTTTTACAGTCTAGTCCAAGAGACAGAGCATGTACAGGTAGAAGGTAAGAATATTGTTATGTTAAAAGAATATAGTGAGGGCCTCCCTGGTGGCGCAAGTGGTTGAGAGTCCGCCTGCCGATGCAGGGGACGTGGGTTCGTGCCCTGGTCCGGGAAGATCCCACATGCCGCGGAGCAGCTGGGCCCGTGAGCCATGGCCGCTGGGCCTGCGCGTCCGGAGCCTGTGCTCCACAACGGGAGAGGCCACAGCAGTGAGAGGCCCGCGTACCGCAAAAAAAAAAAAAAAAAAAAAACTATTTTATATTCTGTGATTTACTGAGTGGTGATTCAGTGTGCCTGGCAGCACCAGATTTGAAAAGACAAATATGGAAACTATGGTGTATAATATGGTTTTTACAGTCTAGTCCAAGAGACAGAGCATGTACAGGTAGAAGGTAAGAATATTGTTATGTTAAAAGAATATAGTGAGGGCCTCCCTGGTGGCGCAAGTGGTTGAGAGTCCGCCTGCCGATGCAGGGGATGCGGGTTCGTGCCCCGGTCTGGGAGGATCCCATGTGCCGCGGAGCGGCTGGGCCCGTGAGCCATGGCCGCTGGGCCTGCGCGTCCGGAGCCTGTGCTCCGCAACGGGGGAGGCCACAACAGTGAGAGGCCCGCATACAGCAAAAAAAAAAAAAAAAAAAAAAAAAGAATATAGTGAGAACTAGTTATTTAATTGCTAAAGAGATTCCAACAGCTAATTGGAGTTGGGTGGAAATAATCCAGGGAGATTTGCAGACAGTTAGTATTGAGCTAGGACAGGAAAGAAATGAAGGCTGTGGATTGATAGAAAGGATGAACAAATTGCTTAAGCAATCTAACTCTTTTTCTCATCTGTAAAATGAAGATTAAAATAAAACCTCACAGGGCTCTGGTGGGGATTAAATGAGATGATGTATTTATAAGCTTAGCACAATGTCTTACACACAGTAAGTACTCACTGCTTGATTTTTTTGAACCCTTACTGTTTTTTTTTATTTGAAAGAATAATATAAACTCATGATTAAAAGACTAAATCAATATAATAAAGTACACATTGACAAGTCTTGCTCTCATGTCTCTTCCCTTCCAGCAGATGCTCCCTTTCCCCATAGGTAACTACTGTTAGTAATTTGTATTTCTTTATGCAGGTATAAGCAAATACAATTCTGCATTCTTTTTTTTTAAATTTTTGTTTATTTTATTTTATTTATTTTTGGCTGCATTGGGTTTTTGTTGCTGCGCGCGGGCTTTCTCTAGTTGCGGTGAGTGGGGGCTGCTCTTCGTTGCGGTGCATGAGCTTCTCATTGCAGTGGCTCCTCTTGTTGCAGAGCACAGGCTCTAGGGGTGCGGGCTTCAGTAGTTGCGGCCCACGAGCTCTAGAGCACAGGCTCAGTAGTTGTGGTGCACGGGCTTAGTTGCTCCGCGACATGTGGAATCTTCCCGGAACAGGGCTCGAACCCGTGTCCCCTGCATTGGCAGGCAGATTCTTAATCACTGCACCACCACCAGGGAAGCCCCCAAATCTGCATTCTTTTTTTTTTTTTTCTTTTTGCGGTATGCGGGCCTCTCACTGTTGTGGCCTCTCCCGTTGCGGAGCGCAGGCTCCGGAGGCGCAGGCCCAGCGGCCATGGCTCACGGGCCCAGCCGCTCCGCGGCATATGGGATCCTCCCAGACCGGGGCACGAACCCGTATCCCCTGCATCGGCAGGCGGACTCCCAACCACTGCGCCACCAGGGAGGCCCCCAAATCTGCATTCTTATTCCACCTTTCTTAGGTGAAATGTAATGTATGATATACACTTTTTTGCACTTGAGTTTTTCTCTTTCTTCTTTTCATATAACTAATCTTTTTCTCTGTCTTTTAAAACTGAACATGATTCTTCTGTGTGGTTGTACCCTAGTTTATTTTTATTGAGACATAATTGACATATAACATTAGTTTCAGGTATACAACAGAACGATTCGATATTTGTATTTATAACAAATTGATCACCAAAGTAAGTTTAGTTAACACACATAATTACAAATTTCTTTTTCTTGTGATGAGATCTATTCTCTTAGCGTCATACCATAGTTTTTTTATCCAGTCCCCTATTGATGGACATTTGGAGTTCTTCTTCTTATAAATATGCTACAATGAATACATTTTGTATGCCCATCATTTTGTATGTGTGCATTTTAACTCTATAGGCTAAATTCCCGGAAGTGGGTAAATGCATTTGTAATATTGATAAATATTGGCAAATTTACAGCCATGGAATGTGGGGTTGTACTGTTTGGCCCTCTCGTCAGCTTACGTCCCCCCAGTCTTGCCAACAGACTGTGCTGTCAAACTTCGGATGTTGATACCACCTTCACCACTTACTCTGCTAAATTATTTTGTTAATCAGCTCTATTTCTAAACTTTATAGGTTGTGTTATGTTTTGTTTTCCCGTTAGGTATCATTATCATACTCTTTTTATTATTGAGGTTGTATAATATGCATTATTATCTATAGAGGGGTTAAAATCTCTTCATTGCGCTTTGTTTTCAGAATTTTTTTTTTTTTTTTTTTTTTTGCGGTACGCGGGCCTCTCACTGTTGTGGCCTCTCCTGTTGCGGAGCACAGGCTCCGGACACGTAGGCTCAGCAGCCATGGCTCACGGGCCCAGCCGCTCTGCGGCATGTGGGATCTTCCTGGACTGGGGCACGAACCCATGCCTCCTGCATCGGCAGGCGGGCTCTCAACCACTGCGCCACCAGGGAAGCCCTGTTTTCAGAATTTTTATGATTATCCTTGCTTGTTTATTTTTCCAAATGGACTTTAGAGTCAACTTGCTCAACTCCAGGGAAGGAGAGGGGGAGGTCTTTGTTATCACTTTTATTTGAATTAAATTAATTGTATTAATTAAGAACTGACCTCTTTACAATGCTCAGTCTTTCCATGCAAGAACCTAGTTACTTTTGCATTTGTTGAGTTCTGCTTTTATGTTGTTTGTGTCATTATTGAGCATATTTCACACTGAGTAATTCATAAGTAAAAAGGCAAAAGGACAAAGCCTAACAAGGTATGATCACATAAAGCAAACATATTAACCTGTCCAAAAGTGAAGGGGCCATAACTCTGAATACTGGCAAAGTGGTAAGAGGCAGGATTAAGTCAGGAAGGAAAAAGTGGGAGAAAAATTATCATTACTATTTGGGCTTAATGCTTTATACTGATTATCTATTTGAATCGTCATTTCACAGATCATGAAGTGCAATAATAATAATTATTTTATCCATGAGATAACATATGCAAAGCATTTAGCATAGTGTGAGCCATAGGGACACAATTCAACAAATGTTAGGGATTATAATGCTGTTGAGAATGAAAAAGGAGGAGGAGAAGTTGAGGGTCTGATATATGAAATAATTTGTCAAAGTTCTTACAGAGCCGTAATTCAAACACAGGTCAGCCAGTTTCTAAAGCCCATGTTCTTTGTACTGTCCCACTATGATTCTGGGGGAGTTCATTTAATTCAGTTTAATAAGTGTTTATTAAGTATTTGCTCCAAACAACTTGAATATTATGTTCTGTTTCTGAGGTCACTCTGGTGCAGGCTCATTCATTTAAAAATAATAGAAGCAAATTCAATCTATCTTAAGTATAACATGTATAAAGGAAGTATTTATTAGTAAATGTAACCAATTATGGAAAGGGTGAGAGTAAGAGTGGCCTCGGGGACCACTAGGTTCAGAGATTCTAATGCTGTCAGACTGATTTCTTTCTTCTATCTCCCTTTCTCCCCTCTTGCCCTAGTTGTTGCCTCCCTTTCCTGCCCCTTTTCTCATCTCTGCTTCCCTGTGCTTTATGCTTTCAGTCTTGTTGTCCCAGGAGTCCAAGCTCACATCATTGCTCCAGGCTTACATCCTCACATCAAGCGCTTCAGTCCGGTTCCAGTTAGAAAACTCATAGGAGCCTTGTTGGCCAGGCCTGGGCCACATTCTCATGCCTCGGTCCAGAGGGCTGGGTGTTCATTGGCCGTGTCCACTAGAATCACATGGTTGAAGGGGAAGAAGAGCAGTTGCCCAGTTGTTTCCAAGCATGTTGGTGCTTTGGGCCGAGAGAACAACAAATGACAATGACAAAAGTTAAATAAATAAGCAACGAGGACACATTGTACTGCACAGGGAAACATAGCCATTATTTTGCACTAACTTTAAATGGAGTATAATGTACAAAAATATTGAATCACTATGTTGTATACCTGCAGCTAATATAATATTGTAAACCAACTATACTTCAGTTTTAAAAAGCAAATTATAGTACAGCTACTCAATTGGGTTATTATGCAACCCTTTCAAAGTAGGTTTAAATTTTAATATGATCATGGGAAAATGTTTTCACCATGATAATAGATGAAGAAAACCAGAATAGTCAACTGTATGAACACAGCCATGTAAAAGCAAGAAACAAAAACCTTTTCATAGAGGAAAGACAGGAAAAAAAAACCAAACCTGCACCAAATGTGAACACTATTTATCTTTCAGCTGTGTGACAATTAGTGATTTTTCTTCTACATATAGTCTCTGTTTTGTTATTGTTTCTTTTATGGTAGTAATTTATATCTGGCCTGAAAACGTTTTTCTTTTTAAATTATTTATTTTATTTTTATCAAGGTAGTGCCCTAGTGTCTAAAAGCAAGAGTCTCTTACCCCCCACCACCAACACCCATTACCCTGTCAGTCCCACTGTCCACATCTGCCTCTTTGAACTCTCATGCTATCTCTTCTAAGTAGTAGTTTAATATGCTACATATAGCACATTTAATAATATGCTTATATTTCTATGCCTTGGTTTATTCAGTTTAGACTGTATCTCTTTATTTCCTTTCCTAGTATTTGAAGATTTAACCCTTTAAAGTCATTTAACCATATATATGAACATTTTCTTCTCCCTATTGCCCCTAAATGATTATATTAAAATTATTATCTAAGACTGTGATCAGAAGAAAACTCTCTGTCCTCTGGACGTACATGTCAAGGAGACATGGGGGTGCCCAGCCGGGGTTGTCCTTCCTGTCACATGGGGTCTGGAAGACAGATCTAGATTTTTATAGTCGACCTGGAAACAAACTGTGCCTTCCAAACAGTGGCTTTTCTTTCTTCTTATAAATTTATTTATTTATTTATTTTTGGCTGTGTTGGGTCTTCGTTGCTGCACGCGGGCTTTCTCTAGTTGCGGCTAGCGCAGTCTACTCTTCGTTACGGTGCGCGGGCTTCTCCTTGCGGTGGCTTCTCTTGTTGGGGAGCACGGGCTCTAGGTGCACGGGCTTCAGTAGTTGTGGTGCATGGGCTCAGTAGTTGTGGCTCGCAGGCTCTAGAGCAGAGGCTCAGTAGTTGTGGCGCACGGGTTTAGTTGCTCCGCGGCATGTGGGATCTTCCCAAACCAGGGCTCGAACCCGTGCCCCCTGCATTGGCAGGTGGATTCCTAACCACTGTACCACCAGGGAAGTCCCCCAAAGAGTGGTTTTTCTAACTCAAGGTTGATTACATGTTAAGTGTGCTCCTAACTTAACAATAACAATAAGTTAACAATAAGTGCATTCTCCTTCGGAGGCAACTTTCTAACATGTAGTGATTTGTAGTCAACAGTGGCAGGTTGTCTCATGGATGTCTTTTTTGTTTCTGCAGAATTTTAAAAATTACCAATGTCATTAAGCATCTTCAGCTCTGATGGGTGAAATGTCTTGTGTACAAAATGATGAGAGTCTTTAAAAGTGCACATGGGAGGGGCTTCTGCTCAGAGTCTGTGTCAGAGCAGCTCTTGTACTTCATGCCTTCAACTCAACAAATGATCATATTCCTTAAAATAAAATGTGAAGTTGTTTTTTAATCAAAAAAATTATTATCTAAGTAGAGAGAGATTATATGATGATGATGATGTTAAACACAGTTTTCTGTTTGGCCAAGCAGTGTCTCTCTTTCTTGCTTTCCTCACTTCTTCTGCGAAATATCCTCAGGTAGCTTCTTAAAAGATGTTTGAGAGTAAAAATTTTATATTTATGTATCTAAAGATACTTTCTACCTTCATCCTTGATAAAGAGTTTAACCAGATATAGAATTCTACATTGAAAGCTGTTGAAGGGCTACCCTCAGTGACATCCAGAATCTATTACTACTATTGAAAAATCCAGTGACGTTCTTGACTTTAGGACCCATATTTTTCCTCTCTTTAGAAGCTTCTCTTTATCTCTAATGTTCTAAAATTTCAAAATTATATGTCCCCCCCCATTAATTATGTTGTCACTTACTGGGACCATTCAAACTGAAGATGCATGCCCTTCAATTCTGAGAAATTTCTGTATTTCTCAGATATTTTCTTCCATTTTTCTCTGCTGTCTCCTCTGGAAATCTTAGGTTTATAGGAGACATTTTGAGTCAATCATACAAGTTTATTTGTTTTTTTTTTCCTGCTATCTCTCATTTCTTCCATGTTTTATAATTCTTTCTGGGATATTTCTAAGGGCCCTTCTACTGATTTAATTTTTTATTATTATATTTTTAATTTCTAGAAGCTCTTACTGCATTTCTGTTTTTTTGTCATAGTATCCTGTATTTGACTTGTGATTACAATATTTTTTCTTATGTTTATAAGGATACTGTGTGATTTTGTTTGTTGAAATTTTTCTGTTCCCTGGAGAGCTATTTGTTTTCTTCAGGAAGGTTTTTTTCCTTCTTTGTTTATGTTGTTGTTCCCTGCTCCTTCTTTTATGTTTAAAGCTTTCCTCAAATATCTGATGATTCTTTATTTTGTGTTCCTATTTAATTTGGGGATAGAGGTGATTGTCAGCTGTTGAACATCTGAATAGGCTGAAAAAGGAGCGAAGGAGGCTTTTCACTTGGGGCTTCCAAAAGTCAGTATGTAGAGGTCTTTTCTCCAGAGAAAAGATTCTTCAACTTCCTGCTTAGGGACAGTAAGCAGAGGAGGATAATTAGGCAGGGCTCAGCATGCTCTGGTGAGGGTCCTGAGGAGATCTTTGTTCAATACATAGACTTACTCTTCCCCTTTATAGCCCCCCACCCCCCTCCTTAGGACCTCCCACACCCTGGGGGTAGGGGCAGATTGGAGGAGACATATAGTCACTTGGCTGTACAGGGTCCATAAGAGAATTTGGCGGGAGGTCTAATCTCATTGTAAAACACCTTTCAACCATTCATCCTCTCTTAGGCACTCCAAAATCTCAGCCTTTTTCTGTATTGAATCTCTCTAGGGTATGTTAGGTGAGTGGGTCTCCTTTTCATCAGACTCCCTCTCTATAGGCACTTGAATATAACTTCTCCACTCTGCTTGGTCAGTAAGCTGTTCTCCATTTGCTTTCCATTTCTGAAAACTTACTGATCTCTGTTCCTTTGTTCCTACTAGGTTAATTCCTTTCAAAAATCATTTCACAACAACTTTGGTGTACTTTCTGGAGAGGATAAAAACAAATGGAGTCAATTAACCTGATTAATTTGAAGTCTCACTGCCTATCTTTGTTTTCAACTTTTTAAAATGAGCATACTCTGTGTTTATAATGGAGAAAATACACTTTAACTTTTAAGTGGGTAACTAAAAAATCAAGAAGGAAAAAGAAGAAAAAAAAATCCCAAAGTTAGCAGAAGGAAAGAAATCATAAAGAAATAAATGAAAAACAAATGAAGGAAATGATAGCAAAGATCAATAAAACTAAAAGCTGGTTTTTGAGAAGATAAACAAAATTGATAAACCATTAGTCAGACTCACCAAGAAAAAAAGGGAGAAGACTCAAATCAATAAAATTAGAAATGAAAAAGGAGAAGTAACAACTGACACTGCAGTAATACAAAGGATCATGAGAGATTACTACAAGCAAATATATACCAATAAAATGTACAACCTGGAAGAAATGGACAAATTCTTAGAAAAGCACAACCTTCTGAGACTAAACCAGGAAGAAATAGAAAATGTAAACAGACCAATCACAAGCACTGAAATTGAAACTGTGATTAAAAATCTTCCAACAAACAAAAGCCCAGGACCAGATGGATTCACAGGCAAATTCCATCAAACATTTAGAGAAGAGCTAACACCTATCCTTCTCAAATTCTTCCAAAATATAGCAGAGAGAGGAACACTCCCAAACTCATTCTAGGAGGCCACCATCACCTTGATACCAAAACCAGACAAAGATGTCACACAAAAAAGAAAACTACAGGCCAATATCACTGATGAACATAGATGCAAAAATCCTCAACAAAATACTAGCAAACAGAATCCAAAAGCACATTAAAAGGATCATACAAAATGATCAAGTGAGGTCTATCCCAGGAATGCAAGGATTCTTTAATACAGGTAAACCAAACAACATGATACACCATATTAACAAACTAAAGGATAAAATCCATATGATAATCTCAATAGATGCAGAAAACGCTTTCAACAAAATTCAACACCTATTTATGATAAAAACCCTCCAGAACCAATAGTTAGTGGGAAGCAGCCGCATAGCACAGGGAGATCAACTTGGTGCTTTGTGACCACCTAGAGGGGTGGGATAGGGAGGTTGGGAGGGAGGGAGGACCAAGAGGGAAGACATATGGGGATATATGTATATGTATAACTGATTCACTTTGTTATAAAGCAGAAACTAACACACCATTGTACAGCAATTATACTCCAAAAAAGATGTGAAATAAAAAAGACAACCCTCAGAATGGGAGAAAATATTTGCAAATGAAGCAACTGACAAAGGATTAATCTCAAAAATTTACAAGCAGCTCAAAATCAAAAAACAAACAAACAACCCAATCCAAAATTGGGCAGAAGATCCAAATAGACATTTCTCCAAAGAAGATACACAGATTTCCAGCAAACATATGAAAGATGCTCAACATCACTAATCATTAGAGAATGCAAATCAAAAATACAATGAGGTATCACCTCACACCAGTCAGAATGGCCATCATCAAAAAATCTAAAAACAATAAATGCTAGAGAGGGTGTGGAGAAAAGGGAACCCTCTTGCACTGTTGGTGGGAATGTAAATTGATACAGCCACTATGGAGAACAGTATGGAGGTTCCTTAAAAAACTAAAAATAGAACTACCATATGACCCAGCAATCTCACTGCTGGGCATATGCCCTGATAAAACCATAATTCAAAAAGAGTCATGTACCACAATCTTCACTGAAGCTCTATTTACAATAACCAAGACATGGAAGCAACCAAAGTGTCCATCAACAGATGTGGGGATAAAGAAGATGTGGCACATATATACAATAGAATATTACTCAACCATAAAAAGAAACAAAATTGAGTTATTTGTAGTGAGGTTGATGGACCTAGAGTCTGTCATACAGAGTGAAGTAAGTCAGAAAGAGAAAAACAAATAACATATGCTAACACATATATATGGAATATATATAAAAAAAAAGGTTCTGAAAACCTAGGGGCAGGACAGGAATAAAGACACAGACATAGAGAATGGACCTGAGGATACGGGGAGTGGGAAGGGTAAGCTGGGACGAAGTTAGAGATTGGCATGGACATATATGCACTACCAAATGTAAAATAGATAGGTAGTGGGATGCAGCCTCATAGTACAGGGAGATCAGCTCAGTGCTTTGTGACCACCTAGAGGGGTGACATACTCCAATAAAGATGTTAAAAAAAAAAACTCTCCAGAAAGTAGGCATAGAGAGAACTTATCTCAACATAATAAAGGCCATATATGACAAACCCACAGCCAACATCATTCTCAATGGTGAAAAACTGAAAACATTTCCCCTAAGACAAGGAACAAGACAAGGTTGCCTACTCTCACCACTATTATTCAACATAGATTTGGAAGTTTTAGCCACAGCAATCAGAGAAGAAAAAGAAATAAAAGGAATCCAAATCGAAAAGGAAAAAGTAAAACTTTCACCGTTTGCTGATCACATGATACTATACATAGAGAACCCTAAAATGCTACAAGAAAGCTACTAGAGTTAATCAATGAATTTGGTAGTGTAGCAAGATACAAATTTTTTTTTAAACATCTTTATTGGGGTATAATTGCTTTACAATGGTGTGTTTGTTTCTGCTTTAAAACAAAGTGAATCAGCTGTTCATATACATATATCCCCGTAACTCCTCCCTCCTGCATCTCCCTACCTCCCACCCTCTCGATCCCACCCCTCTAGCTATTGATTTTACATTTGGTAGGGTATATATGTCCATGACACTCTCTCACTTCGTCCCAGCTTACGCTTCCCCCTCCCCGTGTCCTCAAGTCCATTCTCTAGTAGGGCTGCATCTTTATTCCCGTCCTGCCCCTAAGTTCTTCATGGCCACATTTTTTTTTTTTTTTTTTTAGATTCCATATATATGTGTTAGCATTCAGTATTTGTTTTTCTCTTTCTCACTTACTTCACTCTGTTGACAGACTCTAGGTCCATCAACCTCACTGCAAATAATTCAATTTCATTTCTTTTTATGGCTGAATAATATTCTATTGTATATATGTGCCACATCTTCTTTATCCATTCATCTGTCGATGGACAGGTAGGTTGCTTCCATGTCCTGGTTATTGTAAATAGAGCTGCAATGAACATTGTGGTACATGACTCTTTTTGAATTATGGTTTTATCAGGGCATATGCCCAGCAGTGAGATTGCTGGGTCATATGGTAGTTCTATTTTTAGTTTATTAAGGAACCTCCATACTGTTCTTCATAGTGGCTATATTAATTTACATTCCCACCAACAGTGTAAGAGGGTTCCCTTTTCTCCACACCCTCTCCAGCATTTATTGTTTGTAGATTTTTTGATGATGGTCATTTCTGACTGGTGTGAGTTGATACCTCATTGTAGTTTTGATTTGCATTTCTCTAATGATTAATGATGTTGAGCATCCTTTCATGTGTTTGTTGGCAATCTGTATATTTTGTTTAGAGAAATGCCTATTTACGTCTTCTGCCCATTTTTGGATTGAGTTTTTGTTTCTTTGATATTGAGCTGCAAGAGCTGCTTGTAAATTTTGGAGATTAATCCTTTGTCAGTTGTTTCATTTGCAAATACTTTCTCTGATTCTGAGTGTTGTCTCTTTGTCTTGTTTATGGTGTCCTTTGCTGTGCAAAAGCTTTTGAGTATGATTAGGTCCCATTTGTTTATTTTGTTTTTATTTCCATTTCTCTAGGTGGTGGGTCACAAAGGATCTTGCTGTGACTTATGTCATAGAGTGTTCTGCTTATGTTTTCCTCTAAGAGTTTTATAGTGTCTGGTCTTACATTTAGGTCTTTAATTCATTTTGAGTTTATTTTTGTATATGGTGTTAGGGAGGGTTCTAATTTCATCCTTTTTCATGTAGCTGTCCAGTTTTCCCAGCACCACTTATTGAAGAGGCTTTTCTCCATTGTATATTCTTGCCTCCTTTATCAAAAATAAAGTGACCATATGTGCGTGGGTTTATCTCTGCACTTTCTATCCTGTTCCGTTGATCTATATTTCTGTTTTTGTGCCAGTACCATACTTTCCTGATTACTGTAGCCTTGTAGCATAGTCTGAAGTTAGGGTGTGTGATTCCTCCAGCTCTGTTTATCTTTCTCAAGATTGCTTTGCCTATTCGGGGTCTTCTGTGTTTCCATACAAATTGGAAATTTTTTCTTCTAGTTCTGTGAAAAATGCCAGTGGTAGTATGATAGGGATTGCATTGAATCTGTAGATTTCTTTGGGTCGTATAGTCATCTTCACAATGTTTATTCTTCCAACCCAAGAACATGGTATATCTCTCCTTCTGTTTGTATTATCTTTAATTACTTTCATCAGTGTCTTATAGTTTTCTGCATACAGGTCGTTTGTCTCCTTAGGAAGGTTTATTCCTAGGTATTTTATTCTTTTTTGTTGCAATGGTAAATGGGAGTTTCCTTTATTTCTCTTCCAGATATTTCATCATTAGTATATAAGAATGTAAGAGATTTCTGTGCATTAATTTTGTATACTGCTACGTTACTAAATTCATTGATTAGCTCTAGTAGCTTTTTGGTAGCATCTTTAAGATTCTCTATGTATAGTGTCATGTCATCTGCAAACAATGACATCTATACTTCTTCTTTTCCAATTTGCATTCCTTGTATTTCTTTTTCTTCTCTGACTGCTGTGGCTAAAACTTCCATAGCAATGTTGAATATTAGTTTTGAGAGTGGGCAACCTTTTTTGTTCCTGATCTTTGTGGAAATGGTTTCAGTTTTTCACCATTGAGGACGATGTTGGCTGTGGGTTTGCAATATATGGCCTTATTATGTTGAGATAAGTTCCCTCTATGCCTACTTTCTGTAGGGTTTTTATCATAAATAGGTGTTGAATTTTTCAAAAGATTTTTCTGCATCTATTGAGAAAATCATATGGTTTTTATTCTACAATGTTTTAATAGGGTTTATCACATTCATTGATTTGTGTATATTGAAGAATCCTTGCATTCCTGGGATAAACCAACTTGATCATGGTGTGTGATGCTTTTAATGTGCTGTTGGATTCTGTTTGCTAGTATTTTGTTGAGGATTTTTGCATTTATGTTCATTAGTGATATTGGCCTGTAGTTTTGGTTTTTTTGACATCTTTGTCTGGTTTTGGTATCAGGGTGATGGTGGCCTTGTAGAATGAGTTTGGGAGTGTTGTCGCTCTACTATACTTTGGAAGAGTTTGAGAAGGATAGGTATTAACTCTTCTCTAAATGTTTGATAGAATTTCCCTGTGAATCCATGGGGTCTTGGGCTTTTGTTTGTTGGAAGATTTTAAATCACTGTTTCCATTTCAGCGCTTGTGAGTGGTTTGTTTATATTTTCTATATCTTCCTGGTTCAGTCTTGGAAGCTTGTGCTTTTCTAAGAATTTGTACATTTCTTCCAGGTTGTCCATTTTAAGGATACCAAATTAATGCACAGAAATCTCTTCAATTCCTATACACTAATGTTGAAATATCTGAAAGAGAAATTAAGGAAACACTCCCATTTACCATTGCAACAAACAGAATGAAATACCTAGGGATAAATCTACCTAAGGACACAAAAACCTGTATGCAGAAAACTATAAGACACTGATGAAAGAAATTAAAGATGATACAAACAGATGGAGAGATATACCATGTTATTGGATTGGAAGAATCAACATTGTGAAAATGACTATATGACGCAAAATAATCTACAGATTCAATGCAATCCTTATCAAACTACCAATGGCATTTTTCACAGAACTAGAACAAAAAAATTCACAATTTGCATGCACACACAAAAGACCCCGAATAGCCAAAGCAATCTTGAGAAAGAAAAACGGAGCTGGAGGAATCAGGCTCCCTAACTTCAGGCTATACTATATAGGCTACAGTAATCAAGACAGTATGGTACTGGCAGAAAAACAGAAATATACATCAGTGAAACAGGATAGAAAGATCAGAGATAAACCCATGCACATATGGCCACCTTATCTTTGCTAATGGGGGAAAGAGTATACAGTGGTGAAAAGACAGCCTCTTCAATAAGTGGTGATAAGAAAACTGAACAGCTACACGTAAAAGAATGAAATTAGAACACTCCCTAACACCACACACAAGAATAAACTCAAAATGAATTAAAGACCTAAATGTAAGGCCAGAAACTATCAAACTCTTAGAGGAAAACATAGGCAGAACACTCTATGTAATACATCACAGCAATAAACTTTTTGATCCACCTCCTAGAGGAATGGAAATAAAAACAAAAATAAACAAATGGTGCCTAATGAAACTCAAAAACTTTTGCACAACAAAGGAAAACATAAACAAGACAAAAAGGCAACCCTCAGATTTCGAGAAAATATTTGCATTGGAAACAACTGACAAAGGATTAATCTCTAAAATTTACAAGCAGCTCTTACAGCTCAATATCAAAGAAAAAAACAACTCAATCCCAAAATGGGCAGAAGACCTAAATAGACATTTCTCCAAAGATATAATGATTTCCAACAAACATATGAAAGGATGCTCAACATCACTTATTAGAAAAATGCAAATCAAACTACAGTGAGGTATCACCTCACACCTGTCAGAATGGCCATCGTCAAAAAATCTACAAACAATAAATGCTGGAGTGGATGTGGAGAAAAGAAAACCCTCTTGTACTGCTGGTGGGAATGTAAATTGATATAGCCAGTACAGAGAGTACTATGGAGTTTCCTTAAAAAACTGAAAATAGAACTACCATATGACCCAGCAATACTACTACTGGGCATATACCCTGAGAAAAGCATAAATCAAAAACGGTCATGTTCCACAATATTCATTGCAGCTCTATTTATCATAGCCAGGATATAGAAGCAACCTACGTGTCCGTTGAAAGTGAATGGATAAAGAAGATGTGGCACATATATACAATGGAATATTACTCAGCCATAAAAAGAAATGAAATTGAGTTATTTGTAGTGAGGTGGATGGACCTAGAGACTGTCATACAGAGTGAAGTAATTCAGAAAGAGAAAAACAAATACCATATGCTAACACATATATATGGAATCTAAAAAAAAAATGTTTCTGAAAACCTAGGGGCAGGACAGGAATTAAGACGCAGACATGGAGAATGGACTGAGGACACGGGGATTGGGAAAAGTAAGCTGGGGCGAAGTGAGAGAGTGGCATGGACATATATGCACTACCAAATGTAAAATAGATAGGTAGTGGGATGCAGCCCCATAGCCAGGGAGATCAGCTCAGTGCTTTGTGACCAGCTAGAGAGGTGGCATAACGATGGTGGGAGCGAGACGCAACAGGGAGGAGATATGAGGATACATGTATATGTATAGCTGAATCACTTTGTTATAAAGCAGAAACTAACACACCACTGTAAAGCAATTATACTCCAATAAAGATGTTAAAAAAGTTAATAAATTAAATTAAAAAAAAAGACAGTATGGTACTGGCACAAAAACAGAAATACAGATCAATGGAACAGGATAGAAAGCCCAGAGATAAACCCACGCACATATGGTCACTTTATTTTTGATAAAGGAGGCAAGAATATACAATGGAGAAAAGACAGCCTCTTCAATAAGTGGTGCTGGGAAAACTGAACAGCTACATGTAAAAGAATGAAATTAGAACACTCCCTAACATCATGCAGAAAAATAAACTCAAAATGGATTAAAGACCTAAGTGTAAGGCCAGACACTATAAAACTCTTAGAGGAAAACATAGGCAGAACACTGTATGACATAAATCACAGCAAGATCCTTTTTAACCCACCTCCTAGAGAAATGAAAGTAAAAAGAAAAATAAACAAATGGGACCTAATGAAACTTAAAAGCTTTTGCACAGCAAAGGAAACCATAAACAAGATGGAAGGAAAACCCTCATAGTGGGAGAAAATATTTGCCAATGAAGCAACTGACAAAGGATTAATCTCCAAAATTTATAAGTAGCTCATACAGCTCAATCTCAAAAAAAACAAACAAACAAATATAAAAATGGGCAGAAAACATAAATAGACATTTCTCCAAAGAAGATATACAGATTGCCAACAAACACATGAAAGGATGCTCAACATCACTAATCATTAGAGAAATGCAAATCAAAACTACAATGAAGTATCACCTCACACCAGTCAGAATGGCCATCATCAAAAAATCTACAATAAATGCTGGAAAGGGTGTGGAGAAAAGAGAACCCTCTTACACTGTTGGTGGGCATGTAAGGTGATACAGCCACTATGGAGAACAGCATGGAAGTTCTTTAAAAAACTAAAAATAGAACTACCATACGACCCAGCAAATCCCTCTACTGGGCATATACCCTGAGAAAGCCGTAATTCAAAAAGAGTCATGTTCCACAATGTTCATTGCAGCTCTATTTACAATAGCCAGGACATGGGAGCAACCTAAGTGTCCATTGACAGATGAATGGATAAAGAAGATGTGGCACATATATACAATGGAATATTACTCAGCCATAAAAAGAAACGAAACTGAGCTATTTGTAATGAGGTGGATAGACCTAGAGTCTGTCATACAGAGTGAAGTAAGTCAGAAAGAGAAAGACAAATACCGTATGCTAACACATATATATGGAATTAAAAAAAAATGTCATGAAGAACCTAGGGGTAAAACGGGAATAAAGACACAGACCTACTTGAGAATGGACCTGAGGATATGGGGAGGGGGAAGGGTAAGCTGTGACAAAGCGAAAGAGAGGCATGGACATATATACACTACCAAACGTAAGGTAGGTAGATAGTGGGAAGCAGCCGCAGAGCACAGGGAGATCAGCTCGGTGTTTTGTGACCGCCTGGAGGGGTGGGATGGGGAGGGTGGGAGGGAGGGAGATGCATGAGGGAAGGGATGTGGGAACAGATGTATATGTATGACTGATTCACTTTGTTATAAAGCAGAAACTAATAAAATATATATATATATATATATATATATATAATAAAATAAAAAAAGAAAAACAAACACTTGAATAATGAGAAAAAAAAAAGGTCCATCAGTTGGTGAATGGATAAACAAAATGTGATATATCTATGCAATGGAATACTCTTTTAAAATAAAAAGGAACAAAGTACTGATAAATGTTACAACATGGACTAACCTCAAAAATGCTATGCTAGGTGAAAGAATCTAGACACAATAAACCACATATGATTCCATTTATATGAAATTTTCAGAAAAGTCAAATCTATAGAGACAAAAAATAGATTAATATTTGCCTGAGTCTGGGAGTGGGAATAGAAAGTGACTGCACATGGACATGTTATTCCTTTTTAGGGTGATGGAAATGTTTAAAATTAGATTGTTGAAAGACTTGCACGACACTGAAAATTTATTTATAAATCACTGAATTGTGAATATAAAACAAATGAATTTTATGGTGTAAATTAGACATCAATAAAACTGTGGAAGGAAGGAAGGAAAGAAGGAAGTAGGGATGAGAGAAGGGAAGAGAAAAGCTCCTGGATCTGACACTATGAAAAGTCAAGAATCTAACCACAAGTCACCGTGGATCTAATGTCTCTTGTTTGAGAGAAAACAAAGAATTAAACAGAAAGAAAAAAAAGTGTGAAATATGCAAATCCCAGGGTTTCAGAGAGGAGAAACGCTTGAGTTTTTCTTGTTTGGATCCCCAGGGGATGGACTTATTTAAAATAAAATATAAAAACAAAGTTACATTTGGCTAAATTATAGCAACACAGTAGAATATGCATAATTCAGATTAAACTAGTCCCAGTGCGAGTCAGATAACAAACCACTGGAATGATTATGCTGGCAAATAAAAGAGATTAACGGTTCAAGAAGCATCATTTTTATTCATTTGGAAATAGATCACACACTAACTCCCAGGGAACTAAATGAAATTTTAGAGCTGATTAGTGCAATCTAACATGTGGAAGTTACCATGTAATCAGAGCTGATTTCCTTTTGCTCTCTTTTGGGGAAAGGTTTTGAGGAAACTGATAAGCCAACTTTGCCTCGAAATATTACAACTGTAAAAAATGCAGGGAGTCATTTGAAAATCTAAAGGACAGAAAATCTTCTCGAAAGTATAGACTTTGCAGAGAATCTGATAGATTGTATAACAGAATGATTACACTCTGATGCTTATCTCTGAACAACCAGAAGAACTCATCCTGTTAGCAAGTTCCCACTGGTTTTATGGGTGCCAACATAATGACAGATTTTCTCCAAGATCCTGGTTAGGGATGGTGTCACCTGTTCCATTAAAACCAGAAAATTTTTTTTAACTTCCCCAATCCACCAAATGGCATCAGTAGTTAAGACCATGGTCTTTAGTGTCCGAGGACTGGGTTCTCATCCAGCTGTACTCCTTACTAACTTCATGACCTCAAGGAAGCTATTAACCTCCCAGTCTCTTCATCTGGAACAGGGGTATGGAAACAATAGCACCTCCTCATAAGGGTAGTTATCAGGGTTAAATGAGATAATACAGACGTAGACAAGACCCTGGCACTTAGTAGGAGTTCAATCATGTAGGCTAGGATTTCTTCTAGGAGAAAAACATTAGTAGTGGCTATTATTTATTATTCACTCTATGTGACAGGCATTGTGTTAAACATAGATCATATCATTTAATCTTCATAACAATTTGCTGAGGTAAGTTCTGATCCCCGTTTTCAGATGAGAAAACCGAGGATCAGAGAAGTTAAATGTCGCTCACAGAATGAGTATAGATATGGGATTCGAGCCCAGGTCCCTCTTATACCAAGTTCTAGCATACCTCTTTTTTTTTTTTTTTTTTTTTTTTTTTGCGGTACGCGGGCCTCTCACTGCTGTGGCCTCTCCCATTGCGGAGCACAGGCTCCGGACGCGCAGGCTCAGCGGCCATGGCTCACGGGCCTAGCCACTCCGCGGCATGTGGGATCTTCACGGACCGGGGCACGAACCCGTGTCCCCTGCATCGGCAGGCGGACTCTCAACCACTGCGCCACCAGGGAAGCCCTAGCATACCTTTTAAAGATGAAATTTAAAATTAAGTCATAGCACCTCTATGATCATATTGAACGTTCTGCATATTTGGGGATCAAGCAGGTGATCAGAGAAAAAGACTGCCAAATACACAAATGGATATAATGGACAATGAGGCCAGAAAACGGGCAGTGGGTTAGGGGAGATCATGAGGCCCCTGAATGCCTGTTTAAAAGATTGAACTTTATTAAGAAATCAACAGGGAGCCATTGAAAGCTTTATGAAGACAACTCTAGCAGCTGCCTGGAAGATGGGATGGTAAAGCAGATTGATGGAGACTGGAGGCAGGAGAGATGAAGGCAAGGGAGAAAGACCCCAAGAAAACAGTCCACCTCATTCTCCCAGGCAGCTCTGTGCTGAACAATCCTCCAAACACAAGCATTTGTGTGCATATGTAAAATAAACATTCTTCTCTTGACATCCTCAAGGGAAATATGCTGGAGATGGCAGTGGAGATTAGGGCCAGCATCTCTGTCCCCGCTGTAGGAGCCTATAGGACAATGATTTTCACAACGCTTTGCAGAGTGCTGGTGCTCCACAGAGAAGGGCAAGTGGGGGAGGCTCTGAGAAGCCTACCTTTCAACCAGAGCGGCAGCCTGTAACCAAACCTGAGGACTGGGGTGTCTTTTGTTTACCGCTGTGTCTTCAACCTAACACAGTGTCTTGCACATAGTAGGTGCTTAATATTTCCTGAATCAGTGAACAGATGGGTGGAATTACTTCTGAGATTTTATTTGGAAACAAACATTCCACAGAAACAAGGAAAAGAAGAAGAGGAAGAAAGAAGGAGAAGGTTTGTAATGTCTCTTCTGAGTGAAAATATTTGCCAGCTTTCCAGTGATCCCATGATTGTTTGAACAAACCTGTGCAAAAGTCCTTTCTTGTATCTGACCTAAATATCTTATTCAGTAGCATAAGCCCCTTTTCTTTCCCCTGCTCTTGGTACGATGAAGGAAAATTCATCACAGTAATGATTTGCTTATTGGAGACAAATTATAAACCTGTTTCTTGTTGTTGTTTTGTCTTTATCAAAGACCACTCACCAAAGCATGTGTTGTATGTCATGGGCATGACAGTTTTCTCTGGGAGAAGATGCTGGGAGGGTTGCAGAGTGGGAGGTACCCATGAGACCAACCCAATTAAAAAATCAAGGCAATAGAGTGTATTGGAAAGAAACCTGCCTGGATATCTGGCACGACCTGTAGCCCAGATGAACCCTTTTGTTAGCTGTCTGACCTCGAGTAACTTACTTAACTTTTCTAAACTTCTGTGTCCTCCACTATTAAGAATATTAAATAATACCTACTTTCTATGATTGTTTTGGAGAGTAAAGCAAAATATATCATATAGCTAACAGTGCTTAGCACATTGAGGTACTTAATAAATGGTACCCATCATTTGAATGGGCAATGGCACAGTACATCATAATGATCATATCTCTACCTATCAAAGTTAACTTAAAAAATTAGTAAAACTTGGGCTTCCCTGGTGGCGCAGTGGTTGAGAGTCCGCCTGCCGATGCACGGGACACGGGTTCGTGCCCCGGTCCGGGAAGATCCCACATGCCGTGGAGTGGCTAGGCCCGTGAGCCATGGCCGCTGAGCCTGCTCCACAATGGGAGAGGCCACAACAGTGAGAGGCCCGCGTACCGCCAAAAAAAAAAAGAGAAATTAGTAAAATGTTTCTTGAAAAACAACAAGTGATTTAAAACAAGAATAATTGCCCTATGCACACACTTACACACACCCACAAAGGTTTATAGACTCAAAATTTAAAAGAAATCATGGCTGTCTTAGAACACTTAAGAAACATTATTTGGCAGTATCCAAGGATACCTAGAATTTAGGGATTGAAAATGAAAATGGAGATCTTAGAGCAGGGTTAGTTCCTGATTTCAGCCTGTGGAGGTACATTACAGTAACAGCCTTTGTACCCACACTTGAAAGGAGGGCCCAGGGATGTTGAAGTCATGGTATCATTCATTCATTCACTCATTCATTCATTCATTTGTTCAAGTGAGTACTTCCCAATGCCAGTCTGATAAACTGAGCTACCCCTGAAAAGTGAAAGGCCTTCAGAAAGAAGAGGGGCTAACCACCAAGGGAGCTCTTCCAGCTCAAACAAAGGAGAAAATGTAGATTAAGAACAGTCAAGACCAGCCAACATTCTAGGTAACATGGTTAAACCCTGGCAGTCCTCTCATTCCTGTTCCCTATGTGGCATTCTGCAGCAAACTGAATTAGTGGCCCCATTCTTTACCCCTCCCTGTATCCACTGCCAGTTTTCAGTGCCCTCTCAATCAGACATAAGGCCAGCATCAACTTGAAAAGCACTTGCAAGCTAAGACTTCCCTTCTCCCTAGCCAAGAGAAAAACCTGCTCAGACTGGTCCCAGACAAGCCTGCTGGTCCCAGGAAAATGATGCATGACAGAGCAAAGTTGGCCCCAGCAGACCCACAATGGGAGAGAGACCAACAAAAATCGACGTGGTCACCCAGCCAAGGGCAGCCTAGGGCAGCGAATCTGCAGATCAATGAGGATACAAACTAAATCTGAGGGCAATGAGTAACATACCACGTTTGTGGCAACAGCTAACACATACACACTCCCTTTTACTTGAGAAAAATTCTGTTCTACAGAAAACAAAATCTGAAATGCATTCAAATTAAAGTTTAAAACATGTTTGTTAAAGCTTAAAAAGTAACCCCACATGAGGGCTCCTTATTTAATCTGAGAACAAAGACTTTAAAGCAGTGACTTTCTTTTCATGTGTGTGCGCACGCGTGCATATGTGTGTGCACACGTGTTTGGGAAGGATGCTAGGAAGGGGTATTCAGCATAAAATCCTCTCCTCAAAGGGAATCTTACAGAGAATCCCAATGGATAAAAATGATAAAAAGCCAGAAAGTTGCTTGAAGATGTGATATCCTCCCCAGGTCCCTAAAAGCACATTCCCCAAACTCTGGAGCAGTATCAGGAGAATTGTAAAAGTATAATCCAAAGTGAGATCCCATATGCCACGGAGCAACTAAGCCTGTGCACCACAACGACTGAGCTTGTGCTCTAGAGCCCGCGAGCCACAACTACTGAGTCCAAGTGCCACAATTACTGAAGCCCGTGCGCCTAGAGCCCATGGTTTGCAACAAGAGAAGCCACCGCAACGAGAAGCCAGCGCACCGCAACGAAGAGTAACCCCGGCTCACCGCAACTAGAGAAAGCCCGTGCGCAGCAACAAAGACCCAACGCAGCCAAAAATAAATAAATAAATAAATAAATAAATAAATAATACTTTTATTAAAAAAAAGACATTTTGATGAGAAATGGGATATTTACATAGTTTCATAGTACCTCCCTATAAAATATGTAATAAGTAAAAAGGGAGAAAGAACAACTCCTCAGTAGAGAAGTCTGGCAAACACTACCTTAATCAAATGATGAAAGGAACTCCTTTATAATAGAACAAATAAAAATTATGAGCCACCTGATAATAAGACGCAATCTCAGCATCATCACTTCAATGACATTCCTGCCAAAGACGCATAACCAAAGATGTATCTAAGCATGAAGCATCACCAAAACTAAAATGAGGGTCATGCAACAAAATAACTGTCCTGTTCATTCAAACATTTAAGAAATTGAAAGTCAAGAAAAGGTTAAAGAACTGTTCTAAACAGAAGACTGAAAAACATGACTGGATTCTTTTGCTGTAAATGGCATTACTGAGCAACTGGGGATCTGAGAGTTAGATGGTACTATATTAATGTTAATTTCCTTATTTTGATGATGGAATTGAGGTTTTAGAGAATATGCTCATTTGTAGGAAATACTAGAGTATTAGAAGGTGATGAGGTAACAGATTAACAATTTCCTTTCAAACAGTTCAGGTGGGAAATATTCTTTATTCGTGTTATAGTTGTGTTTCAAAACAGGAAATTGTAAAACAGAACTTCATAGTTAAATATCATGGAGAATCTCCTGTTGCATATCATTAAAAGTTAAAGAGGTGTGATAGTCATGATAATATGATTAAAACTGAGGGCTGTGCCCCACTGACTTTTGGTAAGAGTCCCTTTGACCTTTTTGTTCACTGTGCTCCCCATACGCCCAAGTATAAATACTCTCCAACCTGCCCTTCTCTATATCACTAAGAAAGATATTAACCAACATAGCACTTAAAATTCTTAAGTACTTATGTCAACAAGATTATGTTTTTGGAAGTCTTCTCACTAAATACAAGTGTGAACTGTAGTTTCTTTTCACTTGATCCAAGACAATCAAATTCCTTGAGGCTTGTAATTGTATTCCACAGGAACCCATGAAAGGATCAATGATGCCTGGTAGAAAGGTCTTAGGGCTGGATTGCACCCTCGGGGGTATTCCCTGAGACTATCTAGATCGAGCTGATGATTTGGGAAAGTCAATGTCATTCCTGAGAAGATAATAGACCATCAAATCTGAGAGGGGAGGCAAAGATGGGTAAAGAGCAAGGCTGACACCCTGGAGAGGCATGACAGCATGAGACAAGTGTCATGACACTTTTGGAGAGTTTTAACTAGGCATCCCCTTTTGCAGAGTCCAGCCTGAGATGCAGACTGGGCTAAGCTGCACTTTCTCTTTGATATTTAAATTTTTCCCTTTTAGCTAAATCAAATAGATATTGTTCAGTCGTTCTCTTACTTGCACTTTCTACAGTTTTATATTACCATGTTCTTCTTGAATTGTTTCCCTTGATTTTTACCTGTCTACACCCTACAGAAAGGATGGTTTATCTCTTCCTTTTGGAGCTATGCCTTCTCAGCATCCTTTGCAGGCTTCTTTCCTTCCCCCATCCATTACTCTCCCCAAGGCTTTATTCTCATCTCCTTTTCTCACTCCACCAGACTCCAGGTACATTCTTGATCCCTAAAGGATCTGTAGCTGGGCTCCAGGTAATCTATGTATCTCTTGAAAATCTATGTAAATATTTGTATATATAAGTATATGTGTGTGTGTATATATATATATATATACACAATTTTCTGATGAAAATAGTTTTCCTCATATTCTCTAAGGGGTCCACAATCACACAATCACACAAAGTTAAGAAACCTGGCATGTGTTCTAGGTGTTCCACAACCTAGATCTTTGGATCATTCTTCTCCCTGAGCTCCAGACTCATTTATCCAACAGACATCTCTAATGCAACATGTTCAAAATGGAACTCATCCTCTTCCTATCCAAGCCTCTCTCTGTTTCCCTTATGAAGAGCACCATCATCAGCTCAGGTGTCCCAGTAAGAAACCTTAGCATTAACTTAGGTTCCCCTCTCTCTTTCACAGCCTCATGTCCAATCAAGTTCCAGGCCCCAGTATTTCTCCCCTCTTAATATCTCTTCCATTGGTCTGCTCCTCTCAATCTTTTAGACACGAGGTCATGTCCCTCACAGTTCTTGAGCCACTGCTCAGTCCCTGCCATCAGGTTCGTCCTCCCCCCAAACCATTCTCACACTACAACTAGAGTGATCTTTCTAAGATACTAATGTGCTCATTTTTCTCCCCTTTCTTAAAACTCTTCCAAGTAGTATCTTTTCCGTAAGCTAAACCTAAACTTTATAATATGATGTCTAATTCACTAAATTATCTGTCCCCAACCAACATCCCATCTCCCATCCCTTCATCACTCTCACCATTTTGCACACCATGGCCCAGTCACACTCAGCTATTTACAGATCCCTAAAAGGCACCATCATGTCGGTAGATTCTGAAACTTTGCACATTTTAATGTCCCAGAACCTTCTAGGTCCCCACCAGTGACTAACACAGTGCTCAGTACATTGATAGGCTGTGGTGGTTTAATATGGTGTGAAGTTGGCTAAGCTGGAATGATTTTTCCCAGAGCTCATCTCTGTATGGTTCCAGGTTAGAGTTGGCCAAAAGAGAATTTAGACAAGATTTGGAAGGCATAAGTAAAGCAGCAGTCATTATGTTCCAAAGGTTATGTGGATGGAGGTGATGAGGGAAGAAGTGGTATGGATGAAGCCCAGTTTGCCTTGCGCTTCCCCCTGCCACACATCCTGCTCTTCTTCCTGACTCCCATTCCTGCCCACCAACAGCAACCCAGGCCTACGATCAGGCTGTGAACTCCCAGATACAGATGCTACAAAGAGACAGTCTTCTGTCTCTTTGTAGACAGAGACACGAGACACGAGCCCCCTTTCACGGTCCCAGTGCATTAGCTGGACACGCCTAACATCCAGATTTTCCTGCAAGCTCTGACTTGTCCATTCACACCAGCACTCCAGGAGGGCTGATTAACAACCTTTCTCTGAACTCTTAAATCTCCTTTTCAGACCTTTACTTCCCCAGGCTTTCCCACATTTGTGTTAAGGACTAACTCCCGTAGTAAGTTCCTTAGTCCCCAAAAGTCAGAATGGCTCTGCCTCCCTGACAACCCTTTGATTCTGTTGACTAGTTAGCTTGAGTACATCCTTCAGTATGTCCCCTCTAAGGGAAGCTTCTCTCGGCCTAGAGCTGTAGGGGGCTCAGTGGGGAGGGAGAGTGCAGAGACTCCCCATGGCTACCCTGTCCCCGTGCTCACTCTGCAGCTCCGCCCCAAGTAAGGAAAAGTCTGGCTCTGATTCTTGGTGCTCTACGCAGGGATAGGATGTCTGGATGACCAGGCAGATTCCTTACACTCTCATGAAACTGTTCTACAGGCAGCTGGCCACTCCCAAGAAGCTTCCCACACCTCCACCCTAAAGCTGGGGAAAGAAGAGACAGGGGCTGTGCTGGGGTCACTTTTCTGGTCTAAAACTACCCTGGGGAGATGTACTTCAGGTGCAGGTGGACCCTCAAAATGTTGCTTCTGGGAGCAATTGGTTAGCACCCAACATCCCTGGGATTAAAATAAGCATCCGCTAGAAGCAGGGGATGGGTCTTGTCTCTTAGCCAGGTGGACTTAGGGGCAAGCCTTATCCAAATATGCTGCACAGGATGGGAAGGCTTTACACACTCCTACCTCAGAGGCCCAGCTCTGTGCCCTTTAATACCCTAATGCCAGTCCTGCTGAGAGAGTAAGCCACTCCATCCATCCCTCCAGAAGCATCTCTGCTTGCTTGTGAAGGCCCTTCATGGCAGTTTTCACAGATGATGCCTCTATGCCACCATGCTCTTTGAAGGCACTATTGGGGACTGTGAGTTCCTTGATGGCTGGGACCATGCCTGCAGCCCCTTAGTTTTCATCTCAACTCTGGGGAAAGAGATGATAGGTAGAGGGTGCTGGAGAATAAGAACCAGAAACCTAAAACAGAACAGAACTTGACTGCCAATTGGGATGCTGGAATATGAGTGGAAAGAGTAAAACAGCAGAGAACCCTCAAGCCATAAAGTGAGGTCTGGAGACATCTGAGTGTGTCACTTCTTGTGTCAAGCAGATGCACTATATGATTTTGATGTCCAGTGGGTATTTTTGAAAATAAATAATAGAATTTTGAAAGGAGCTAAGGTGTATGCAGAAGGAGGAAAGAAAAGGAAGGAGAGGGGCAAAGGAATTCTTGATCATGGAAAATATGGTTGTTTCTTCTACGCTTTACATCCCCACATCAGGCCAAGGATGGAGGCATACATTTCAACAAAATCTATCTGGAACAATATGCTGCCAAAGAGATGGCACTAACATGGACATTTCAGGATGGGCATGGCTAGTGTGAAGTGTGTTTGGGAAGCTGTTGGGGCCTCGCTGAGCCATATAGATCATCCAGCCTTGAGTACCTGCGTGGTGCCTGATGCTGTGCTAGGTACCATGGATGCAGGGAGCAAAAAGAAAAATCCTAGTTCTGCTTCACTCTCAGGCTTTATTCTATCCCCTCAGGAACTCTGTTCAGAAGGACATTCATTTTACATACCCATTATACAGAAGAGTGCGCTCAGGCCTGAAGAAATTTGTGACTTGACTAAAGTCAGGGAGCAAGTTAGTGGAGTTGAGAGCACTCTGTATACATAGACCAAAGAACTTGGCTTTGGTTTCATATAGATATAGATATAGATGGTATAGATATAGATATGTGCCTGCTGTCCTATTGCCCCATTATCTTCAGCCTAGGGGAACACTGAAGCACTCTTGCAGGGGTATCTCCCACATTTCAGTGGCTCCTTTTTTAATACAATTTTTAAAGGTTACAGTCCATTTACAGTTATTACAAAATATTGACTATATTCCTCGTGTTGTACAATACATTCTTGTAGCCTATCTGACACCCAATAGTTTGTACCTCCCAGCCTCCCACTCCTATATTCCCCTACACACACACTGGTAACCACTAGTTTGTTCTCTATATCTGTGAGTCTGTTTCTTTTTTGTTATATCCACTGGTTTGTTGTATTTTTTTAGATTCCACATATAAGTGACATCATTTTGTATTTGTCTTTCTCTTTCTGACATTTCTCAGTGGCTCCTTTTAGGCCGAACAGAGGTGGCTGCAGATCACAGACAAAGAGCCCCTCCCTCTGTGACCATGTCTCCTGGGCATTCACTTTGTCAGTATGAGGCTGCCCTGCATGGCCTGGATTTGTCCCACTTTCTACTGTGCCAGGTTGCATGATGCCAGCCAGGCCCTCTCGTTAACTCCCATGTCCCATCCCCACTTCTCAGGCAGAATAGCTTGTGATCCCTAAATAGAAGTCAGCCTGCCTGCTCAAGGGCCCCTCCTCAGATTCAGAAGCACTTGTACGAACCCTGTGACCACCCATAGCTCTCTGCCTTGTAATTCAAGGCTTACAGATCTCTTCCCTGGTGAACCTTGAGCTCCTTGAGGGCCGCATGTATATCTGCTTTGCTCACCCCTAGCTCCCTGGTGTGGACCCACCATGAGACGGACAGCAGGTGCTCAATAAAACACTGACAGCCCTCGTGGCCCGGGAACTCATCCACCTGTCTGCCCCTCCTTGTATCTCCCTTTCAGCATCAACCAACGGTCCCAGAGAACACTGAGTAACCAGTGACCCAAGAAGTAACTTCACACACATTTTCCCAGAAGAAGTCTCACTTAGAAAATGGCTTTTTGCCAGGAAGTCTTTGCCTCCTGGGGATTTTCCTCGTTCATTTTAATGCTGACTGATGGCTCTGTTCTTGGCATAGTATTTCCTGAGATCATCGTTCTATAAGAGAAAGAACAAGGCTTCTCAATGGAAAAACAGTCTGGCAGAGCCTTTAGTTTTAATCAGAAGTGTACAGGTATATAAAGTGATTATAAACTGTCCCTTGCTTCATCTTCTCCATGTTTAAAATGGCTAATTATTATCTACCCCCAATCAGTGCACTGAGACCATGAATGTCATTTTATCATTTTAAAAGGGGTTGCCCCTACCCTGGACTAGGCTTGATGGTTGTACACATACACAAAACCCTGTGACTCCCCCATCACAGCACTTAACTCACTATGTTGCCTTCATTGGCCTAATGTTGGTTCCCTCTCACCCCCAGCAACGAATCCCTAAGACCCTAGAATCCCAGAATCAGTTCACAATGTTTAAAGGCAGAGTGCTGTGATAAAAAGCATCAGTTTTGAAATCAGACTGACCTGAGCTCAAACCCTAAATCTGTCACTTTGGATGCTATGAGTCTGGGTCAATCCTTTCGACACTCAGTTTTCTCATCTGTATGATGGGCTGCTTACTACATGCCCAGAAGTAGGATAAGAGAGAAAATGCATGTGATAAGTTCCTGGCTTATACTATATCCTATTATGATAACTATCATTATTTCATTAGTAAATAAACTCTAAGAAAATAATTCAAAAGAAAAGTTAAATCCAAACGTTATCATTACAATATTTTCAGTAAAGGAGAAAAAAATTTAAAACATAGTTGTCTGAAAATAAAACAACGGTTTATTATAATATTGACTCTTTTGACACAGAAGTTCTACCTCTAGGAGTATATTCTACAAAAACACTCTCACTAAAAATGCCCAGGGGTATATGCAGAAGAACATTCATTGCAGGATTTGTTGCAATAGAAAAATGTGGAGACAGCACTCTAAAATTCCATACAGCCATGTCTAAAAATGAGTATTTCACAAAATGAAAGAATATTCATGGTACTTGTTGAGTGAGAAAAACAAAAAAACAAAAAATTGTGGGACACTATGTATGATGTATGTTCAGCTCTGAAAAGAAAGAGAAAAGAAACAGAAAATCTTATATCTTATATATTATATAAATATACAGAAAAATTTGGAAGGTTACATATGAAACTTTAGAAGGGGGAGGTTAATTTTTAGTTTTGTATATTCTTTAAATTAAAAAAATGTATGATTTTTAAATATGTAATTAAAAATGAAAAAAAATTAAGTTTTTGAAAAGGGGGCATGTGGACAAGTAAAGATCATAAGACTTTGCAAGTAGGAGTGCCCCCAAAAGACAAAGTGTTTTCATCAGAGAGAAGGGCTTACAGAGCCCTGCAGTGGCAGGTCCACTAAGAGTGGCAGCCCCTCAGAGATAACCACAGACCAAGACCTGGCTCCTTAACTCATAGGTCCAATAATGAAAACCACTAACGTGTTTTGAGTGCCCACCACATGCCAAGAACTGTGCTGAGTACATTTGAGCATCATTCTCCTTCATCGTCATGGCAACCCTGTAAGTGTATACTATGGTTGTGTCTGTTTCACAGAGGAAATTGAGGCTCAGGTGTGAACTTGCCCAGGTTCAGAAAGCTCATAAGCCATGGAACCATGGATAAAACCGAGACCACTCCAATTTTGAGCCCAAACTCTTAACCAGCTAGCTCCAATGTCTTCATAATTTGTTCTTTCAGTTCATCCATGATGATTTCCTCATATAAATTAACTAAACCTATAAGGGACAAATATATAAACCAAATGCCAGTGTAATTACTTATCACAGTCATGTCCACGTCCAGAACACCACCCTTCCCTGTATCAAGTTTTTTTGGGAAGCTGACGCACGGAGAATCAGCAACTAGGAGTTGGATAGTTCAGAATGTATTTCAGGAAAAATGACGAGCAGTGTCAGGAGGCTGGAGAGCAGAGTGCCTAAGAGAGCCCTAGAGGCAGACGGGCCTGCCCTCAAAACCTAGGTCTCCCGCTTACCAGCTAAGTGACTGGCTTAGAAATCTAGGGGCTGGTGTTCTCATCATAAAATGTAGATGATAATGGTCCTATGTCACAGGGATTTTTTTTTTTTTTTTTTTTTTTTTTTTTTTTTTGCAGTACGCGGGCCTCTCACTGTTGTGGCCTCTCCCGTTGCGGAGCACAGGCTCCGGACGCGCAGGCTCAGCGGCCATGGCTCACGGGCCCAGCTGCCCCGCGGCATGTGGGATCCTCCCGGACTGGGGCACGAACCCGTGTCCCCTGCATCGGCAGGCGGACTCTCAACCACTGTGCCACCAGGGAAGCCCTCACAGGGATATTTTAAAGGTTAAATGTAAAAATCTATTAAAGCACTTTAGCACCTATAGGGCCTGACATATAACAGGTGTTCAGCAAATGCAATAATATGGCTAATACATTTTATGTATAAATATAAAATATAATGTAATATAGTTTTAGTATCTGTCACCACTCCCCTTACAGTGTTCCCCTGAGTGACCATATCATCTGTGTCTGTCAGGAACAGGCCCTCCATCTCATGGATAGAACTGGATAAACCCTTTCTGCCCAACTCTCTTTTCCATACAGACCACACCCCTCACTGAGACAGGTTACAACGCTATTGATTTGGTTCCACCTCTCTGCGGAAACGTGCCCATTTTGTGAACACACCCCAGTCACCTTGATTGTATTTAGGTGTTTGCCAAAACTCCATCAGCAAACCGTCTCTTAGGGAACTCCCTTCTGCCAAAGCAAGCTTCCTTTTAATTGATTTTAGCTAATTTTCACTTTCAAAGTGTGTCCTCTGCTAGCATTGTTAGCTTTGGGGTGATTAAATTAGACTGGAACGGTGACTTAAAATTGACAAATTCAAGGGTAGTTGTTTTTTTTTTTTTCCCATCTCTATTCCTTCTACCCTCAAGGAGTCCATAGATAGGAAATCAGCTGACAGTTTTTTCTCACCAAACATAAATCTTACTCTCCTGGATGACTAGGAGATTGCTTTACTCAGAATGAAACACTGGCCTGGATGATTTATAGAAAGAAAATGCTTCCAAACCCTTCTCTGATTTTTCATCACAGATTTCCCAGGTCAACATCATTCTGGTCTTTGTCCTCTCTGTAGATTCCAACTCACACAGCTAGACAGACCGAAATGGTTCACGATTCCAGTCCTGTGTGAAAATGTGTGCAAGTGCCTAAAAATAAGCTTTAAGTGCTCTAAAAAGGCAGTGTATTATTCTGGAAAGAGTCACCATTACTCAGCAATTTGACAGCAGTGCTGATGAGCTACCTGCATAGGGTGTAACAAAGGGCTCATTCACTGAATATTGACAAAACTCTTAGACCTCCTAGCACCCAAAGGGATCACCAGCGAAAAGCTCTGGGTGTGTGGGGGGCGGTGGTTAGGAGCAGGGAGGGATAATTGGGTGTAGCCTGGCTGTGGGATCTTGAATCCATAGAATGCAAAGTTAGAGGGGCCTTGGGGAACATCTGGGCCAAAGGGTCTCAACATAAGGCAGAGGTCTGCTTATACTGAAATCATCAGAGAACAGGTTAAAAAGACAATTTCCTGCGTCCCTCCCTCAGAGGATTTGAATCAGCAGGTCCTAATAGGTCTCTGGAAACTGTATTTTTAACATGCAGCCAGGCTATTCTAATGTGCAACCCTGTTTGGAAAATACGTGCTGATCTAATCTAAACTTCTCATGATGCAAAGGAGGCTGTCACCTCAGAAGCAATGGGTACTACTTGGACATAGTGAGCCAGGGATTAAGGAGCAGTTGTCACACCAAAATATTACCCATAACCAAGGCATTTGCATAAATATTCCCCACATCACCAGAAGAGAATGCTCATGTGATGGACAAATGGGGAAACAATGACTCAGAGAAGCCAGCCACCCTGAATCCAAGCACCTGCCATGTTTCAAAGCTCACAAGCATGAGAGACAGAGGAGAGAAATCAACTCTGTTAATTTGCAGGGGCAGAAATTTCTCCTGCCAATTTCTCTAACTGTCTTCCCATACTGAACTACAGACTGTTTCTGTGCTCTTCAAACACCTCTAGTTCTTGCTTGGTACAAATGAAGGAAAGCCTTTTTTGTTGCCATGGCACCACCACAATAAGCTGTTTTCAAGTGTTAGATATTCTGAAATGAAAGGCTCTGTTTTGAGAAATAAGAATGCTGACGGGGTCAGTAAAAATTGCCAACTTTCATGTGCCAACAGGCTGTCACAAGTCAGTAGGGTCACTCTACCAGGAATTTATTCCTGAGACCAGAGAACGTATGTTTTGACAGTCTACCCCAAGCCTGAGTCCCAAGTGGATGTGATGACATCTCTCTCTTCTGGCCATGCAGTTAGCTAAGAGACCTCAGCCAGTCAAAGACCACTTATAGTTTCCTACTCATATTAACATCAAATGAAGGTTGATATGCTCAGGTCTGAGTCAGGAGCAAGTACTGATCCAGTGGAAAATAACAAAACATTGATGTCCTTCCTCTGTTTTCTTTTTGCTTGGCTGCATCTCCCATACCTCAAAAAATGAAGACATATTGTCTTCAAGCCCGCCATTCCTGGAACAAGATGGACAATTGTACTTTGTAATACATGTGTTCCAGGACTTGAGGCAGGCTAGTTCATTAGTTAAAATTTTGTTTTTAGCCTTGTACTCTACTTAAGCATGCAATGTGTATGTGTGCCTTTCTGTACTGTAAACTCCTCAGGATCATGGTTTATTACTCTCTACGTCTGCCACAGTGTCTGGTGCATATCAAGTACTCATCAATGTTTGTTAGGTGTTCAAAATTTAAACTTTTTTAAAAAAAGAAGTGTGTGTGTGTGTGTGCCTGCATGTGTGTGTTTTGTGTGATATGGGCTAGATTAGTGAGATGATAGTGAGAATAGAAAGGAAGAGAAAACTTCAAGTTGTTTTAGAGGCATCTCCAAAAGTAGCTGTTAGCAAACTTTGGCTAATATCATAAGCCCCAAAGAGTTCATTTAAATAACAGATTTCAAGTCCCCACACCTGGAGTTTCTGATTCAGCTGGGCTGTAAAAAGACCCAGGAATCTTTTAAATTCAGATCCCCAGAGCATTCTGATGCATGCTAAAGAATCTAGCAGTAGATTAAAATGAAAGGGTGAAGGATGCCTAAACATTAGCAGCTCTACATTTAAGTAATTAATAGAATGTGTTAGGAGTTAAAAGCTGTGCATGTTAAACAATTAGGAATGAAAATAAACACAATAGAAAAGAGTACACAGTAATATGTAAAACAAGCTGATCCAATGCCAAATGCATGAGTCAAATAGTAAATGCCTTTGTGGTTCTCAGACATCATCAGGGATGACTTCATGGAGGAGTGAGACTTGAAATGAAAATGGGTCTTTAAGAGCTGGTAGAACTTTCTTTTTTTAAAAAATTTATTTATTTTTGGCTGTGTTGGGTCTTCGTTGCTGCACGTGGGCTTTCTCTATTTGAGGCGAGCGGGGGCTACTCTTTGTTGCAGTGTGCGGGCTTCTCATTGCAGTGGCTTCTCTTGTTGTGGAGTATGGGCTCTAGGCACGCAGGCCTCAGTAGTTGTGGCATGCGGACTCAGGAGTTGTGGCTCACAGGCTCTAGGGCACAGGCTCAGTAGTTGTGGCGCATGGGCTTAGTTGCTCCGCGGCATGTGGGATCTTCCTGGACCAGGGCTCAAACCCGTGTCCCCTGCATTGGGAGGCAGATTCTTAACCACTGCGCCACTAGGGAAGCCCAAGAGCTAGTAGAACTTTCTTGGCAGAGGTGGAGGGGACATTTCAGGACAATATGTTTCTTATCTCTACCATGTTTTGAAATGTCAGAGGGTTTATAAGTAATATTGTAACCTGGTGAGGACCAGACTAGAGATAACAATCTTACATTTCTGCCACAACATGGGAGTTAGAGGTTCTGCTGTAAGGCTATGGATTTAGGCACCTGCTTCCTGATTTTCTGAACATTCACCGTTCTCACAGTTTGCTCCCAGGCTGTTATATTTCACATCAACCAAAATTTTATGTAGAAAGTGATATAGATGTGGATGTAGATACACACATAATAGATGTAGATGATATACATACAGAATAGATGTAGATGGTATAGTTATAGAATAGATGTAGACGGTATAGATATAGAATAGATGGTGGTGGTATAGTTATAGAATAGATGTAGATGTATGGATATAGAATAAATGTAGTTGATATATAGAATAGATGTAAATGGTATAGATGTAGATGGTATAGATATAGAATAAATGTAGTTGATATAGATACAGGCTAGATGTTGATATTAAGCAAAGAGAAGCAGCCTCTATGTACTCGCCTTAGTTTCCTGACTCTGTCTTTTTAAGCGAATCCTTTTGAAATTAATGTCAGATGAAGGGAAGCAGGAGCATGAGAAGAATAGAAAAGACTTAGATGGCTTTCCAAATAAAGCATCTGATATCAAGGGCGTAAACAACCATTTGTACTTAGGAAAATCGAAGGGAACAAGGTAAGAATCTGCTGTGTCCGTAAAGAAGGAAGATAAGGATAAGGAAAAAACCACAAAAGCGATTAAGAGAATAATAAAGGCTTTTTTGTACACCTGCCCTGGCAGGGAAGGCAAGAACGGTGCAGATGTGAGCCCACTGACAAATGGGAGGCATATTAAATAGACGATTAGTACAAAATAATCCACACACTGAGCTTCACTCACAGAGAAAAAGACAGAGAAGCAGCAGTGGACAATTAAGAACTACTGTGATACGATCAGAAAGCGGTGGGGGCAGAGGCCAGAAAGGGGGAGGGCTTGGGGAGCTGGGATGCAGGCAAATTAGCAGGGCCCTGATTTCCAGAGAGCCCACGGAATTTGTAATGAACCTGGACTGCCACAGCTGACTCAGCAGGAACAGTAGGGTGGGGTCCTGGGGGCTGCAGAGAGCAAAAGCGCAGCTCCAAATTTCTCAAGAGGCCTGAGAAACAAGCGGCCAGTGCCAAGAAATAGTAGCATCAAGCTGTATCTCTGTGAGTGCATAGTCCATGGAGAATATATGTAAATACATTCTATCTGCAAGTTAATGCTACCTAAAGAAAGGCTGATCTGTTTAAACAACTGCATAAAGAAATAAGTAGGTAGGATAAAGTATACCAGTCATAAAGTTGGTATGTTTATATAATTGGACTAGAGTGATAACAAATTAGAACAAGTCCTTCATCAGAATTCAGGGGGCTAGATTCCATTTCCTGTTATTATTTCCAGTGTTACTGAAAACAATTACCTCTAATTTATGACTGACCATGTACCAGGCGCTAGTGCTAAAGCATTCTACATATAATAAACTCCTTAAACCCTCAGAACTTCCTTATGGTGTAAGTTTATTTTCATTTTACGAGTAAGAAAACTGGAGCTCAAAGGGATTAAATGAATTTTATAAATTCACATCACTAGCACATGGCAGAGGAAAGACAACCCAGATCTGTGTGCCATCGAGCAAGCCTCAGTCCTGTCCCCAACTCACAATGGAACCCGGAATGGGTCCCTTCACTTCCTAGAGCCTTTATTTTTTTCACATTTGTGCCATGTAATGGGGATGGGGTGTCACTAGGAGTTCTTCAGTAGTATGTGGATGGCATCTGTGGTAGAAGGAACAAAGGTTTAGAATTTGGATAGAACGGAGTTTAGATCCCTCCAGCACCAGGATGCTGGATAACCCATCTGTGCCTCAGTTTCCACATATACAAAGAGGAAAAATCACACCTAACTCATAGGGCTGTTGTAGAATTCAATGGTCCCCAGTAGCTTTAATATTCTATAATTTTAGTCTAAATCGACCTGACTGTAATTACATGAAAACCGAAAGGTAATTTATGAAAGAAAAATCTTTTTTAAATTAATGTAATAAGTTAAATTTATTGAAAAATCATTAGTTTCTGAATGTGTTATACAGAGTGTGAGATGCTGTAATAATAAATTACTTTAAAGGGGGCATTCAGCCTTTGATATTCCACAATTTAGAAAGAAAAGTTATAAAGGCTTTATTCCCTTAAGTCACTCAAAATTGAATTCTGAATCTAATAGCAGATTCCAGAACCTCTGAGGATAATGAGGAAATTATCTTCCAAAGAATCTGTTTTCATTGAAGTAAAACATTGCATTACCCAGTCACTTCCAATAAAGGGAGTACGTTCAGGTAATAGAAATATTTGGGGAAATTTATGCTACTTTGCCCTAGGACAATGAACTTAACATATTTTTTTTAGTGCAGCCAGAATTTATCTTTGTAACTTCTTTCCCATACCAACTTAAAATCCTTTATTAGCCATCATTTACTTCAAGAGAGCAGGTGAAATCACAAATTGAATTTAAGTAGTTCCTTGATGTCCTTTATAATACTTGATTTGGTCAAAATCAGTCCTCCCCTTAATCAGTTATTGCAGAATAGGGAGACAAACAGGAACTGCCAGATGGCTGAATTGGAACAAAACTCGATCTTCATTCCCCCACCAAAAATGTAGAAATGAAGGAAGTGTGATAGCAACCAAGACTAACAACTTCCACTTCCTAATGATACAGTGGTCTGAGAGAAGAATGATTTCAGATGATATTTACTGAGCACTGACTATGTAGATGTTTTCCTAAGATGTGGGATTAGCAGATGCAAACGGGTATATATAGAATGGCACAGGGAACTATATTCAATATCCTGTGATAAACCATAATGGAAAAGAACATGAAAAAGAATGTATATATATATATAACTGAGTCACTTTGCTGTACAGCAGTAATTAACACAACACTGTAATTCACCTATACTTCAATAAAAAATAAATTTAGAAAAGAAAAAATAAGAATTCATAGTGCTCAAATGCTTCATCACATTTGATGCTTGAAACAACACTGTGAGGTGAGTGGTCACTGTTTCCCTCATTTTATAGCTGAGGAAATTGAAGCACAGAGAAGTAGATAGCTTCCCAGGAGTTTTTAACCCAGGCAGTCCTGCTCTGGAGCCCAAGCTTTTAACCACTGTGTCATGCCTGGGCCACCTCTGGCGTGGTCAGAGCTAGCTCCTGCCCTGGCTTAGCCAAGAATACCGTGGGTATTCATTCTAAAGGCTCCCTTCAAAAATTTAATTACCATTTATAATATAATATTTTATTTAAGTAAAAATGCTCATATCTGTGTACCCTGTTACTGCTCACAAAGCATCTGATATACATCCATTCCTTGGACTCTTATGACATAGGTAGGTGCAAACACTGTTAATTTCAGATGAGAAAATAAGCTCAGAGGTATGAAATGACTTGCCAGTGTCACCCAGCTTTTCTGGTGACATAGAAAGGATGAAATCTAAGAACTTCTGACTCTCACTCCAGGGCTCCTTATGCTATAGCAGCCTTCCCTGAGGAAAAAAATCAAACCCTGGAATCTGCTGGCAGTTCTGGAACCAGGAACCTGCACCTCACAGCACTTCTGGGACAGCAATATTGATACTCAATGAGCACTTATTTTCTACCAGGGACTACATAAAGCATTTTATTTTATTAATCTTGTTGAAGCCACCTTCCCAATCCTAGGATGTGAGTCTAGTTAACACTTGTATTTTAAAAGTGAGGAAATTGAAGCTCAGATTAAACAACTTATCCCAGGCTACACGGCAACTATGTGTTCTGGGAACCACGTGACCCAAGCTTGACCTGATACTTGAACACATATCCATTTGATTGCAAAACCAATCTTCTTCAACACTAAGACATGAAGGTGTCCTTCCAGAACCTACAGAGCCATGGTCTGTTTCCAACATAGCCCTGACATGCTGTATTAGTTATCTATTGATGTATGACAATATCACTACAAACTTAGAAGCTAAAACAACACACATGTATTATCTCACAGTTCCGGTGGGTCAAAAATCCAGATACTTATTTTTTGGATCCTCTGCAAGGCTGCAGTTAAGGAGTCTGCTAGGGTTGTGGCCTTGTCTCAAAGCTTGATTGGGAAAAGAGCCCCTTCCAAGTTCACATGGTGGTTGGCAGGATTCAGGTCCTTCAGGCTATAGATTGAGGGCCTCTGTTTTTAGCCAGCTGTAGACCCAAGGCTGCTCCCAGTTCCTAGATGGTTTTTAGCCAGAAGCCATCCTCAGTTCCTTGACACATGGGCCTCCACCACATGGCCTCTTGCTACATCAAACACAGCAAGGGTCTCCCAGAATGACAGTTTATGATCTTATGTAAAAATAACATCCTATCATCTTTGCCATATTCTGTTGGTAGGAAGCAAGTCACAGGTCCTGCCCACACTCAAAAAGGGAATTACTCTGTGAGTATGAGAGGCAAGGATAATTGGAAGCATCCCAGAGTTTGGTTAGCCAAACATATAAGTCTGAGAACATTTCTGATTTGAAGGTGCCCCCTTCTCTCCTTAACAAATCTTCAAAGAGCAAACAAGAAAGATATTTTCCATTTCTTTCATAAAATTCAAAGACATCTGTAACCCAAACCACAATATAGAGGAGAGTCCCCAGATTCTAGGACAGGTTTCATAGGGGTGCTCAAAGGGGTAAGAGAGGATGCCCGTGGCTTTAGGGTTTAGACAAAGCTAGCAGAGAAGAGTTCTAAAAACATGGGCACATTATTAGGGGCAAAACCACAGTGTGGTAGTAGGATTTTCCATAGTTTCTTTTTGGTACAAATCCTTGAGAAGTTGAGAAGGTACGGCTAAACGAGGAATCACACAGACAAGCCACGTTTGCGAGAAGCAGTCTATCAGGATGCCAAGGGGAAAGAGAGAGGCTCTAAATTGGGAATCTTCTGCTGTGCCAACCTGGTTTGGCTCAGGAGAAAGGAACACTAGAGGAAGGCACTCATGCAGACACAGTCCCATCATAGAGAAACTTCCTGTTGGCCTGGATGGAGCCCTGGCCCTCTTGGACACACATCTTCTGCAAATAACTGGTCCAGAAAAGATACAGCTCATTCAAAGATGATTGCTTAAATAAGTGCAAAACCATCAGTTACTTATGGTTAACTTACGGTTAAGAATAAAAGCAACAGGAAAAGAAAAAGCAGTTGAAAACACATGCACAAGAAAACTGTTGTAACAGAGCAGATGGAAAATTTGACCAAATTAATATCACATTTAAAAAATAATAATAATTAATCACTTCCATAAAAACAAGTCTTTAGAGCAAAGATCAAAGAGTTCAGAGAAACACGTCAAGACAATAGAAGTAGATAAAATATGAGCCAGCAAAAAAGAATAGTAAAAACTGTTACAAAAACAAAAAACAAATTGAAAGCACCACAAATGTGAAGAAACCCTTTTGAAAACATAGCAAGGAAGTGAAGAACAGAACAGAGAAACAGCAAACAAAATGGCTGAGAATTTAAAAAAAAATGAAATCAAAGTAAATAAATGCTTAAAGAGGATTAGAGAGAAAAAAAGAAATGTAAAAGATACACATAATTAGTGACCCAAAAGAATATAATCCAAATAAAGGGACAAAAACATTATTTAAAGATACAGTTAAATAAAATTTTACAATAATGAAAGAAAGTTTGGCTCTATCTATTGAAAAGACAAACTTCCCCATAACCAACAGCAGAGATAATCTGATAAAATTACAGGACTTCAAAGATAAAGAATCTTTTGGACAACTAGACAAAAATGTTTGAGTCACCTAAAAAGAAAAAAAAAAGCTAAATGATAAGCAAACTAAGTGATAAATGGCTAAGCAATGAAAAATGAAAAATAAGAAAACAAAAAATCAGTTAAGTAATAAATGCTTCCAAAGTCCTTGAGGAAAGATATAACCCCAAAATTTTATACTCTGAAAAAATTAGTTCAAATATAAAGACAGCATGAAAATCTCTACTGAACCATGCTAGAACTTAGAATACTTACCATGAGTACTTCTTGGAGAAAGTATGAGGACAAACTTTAGCCAACTAAGTAATAAATGGAGAAACTGAAGCAAAAGGCAGCAGTGAGCACTGAATCCTTAAATTTGTCACAAACTCAACCAGATGTGGACATTAGAGATACAGAACAAAATGAAATGTTAGGAATCTTTACTACAATGTACATATGAAATAACTAGCAAAGTTTAGGAGGGTAAGTGAAGACAAATGGTGGAAATAATATATTATGATTTATCTTTTATGGCTAGGTAAAAAATATACTATTTAAAGTTGCTAAACCAAGCCATAAATATATAAATATATGGGAAAAACAGGAATTTTAACTTAAAAAATTATATAGGAAGTAGAAATTGAATGGTTTAGAAGAGGGAGGACACGAGGAGAAAGAGGAAGTATACTAATGTTATTTCCTTATTGAAGATAATCAAGATACCACCTGCAGAAGTAGAAGACTGGTGTATTTTATAAAGGTATAGATATAAAAATGACTGCTAGAAGAAAATACATAAAACTCTAAAATATATATTATACATACTTATGTATTACATAATTTGTATAATTGTGATGATTGATTTTATGTGTCAACTTCGTTGACATGGTGCCCAGATATTTGGTAAAAAATTATTCTGGATGTTTCTGTGAAAGTGGTTTTGGATTAGATTAACATTGAAATTGATGAACTTTGAGTAAAGCAGATTACCCTCCATAATATGGGTGGGCCTCATTTAATCAGATAAAGGCCTTAATAGAACAAAGACTTTCCTCCTGTGAGCAAGAAGGAATTCTGCCAGCAGACTGCCCTGGGACTCAAACTGCATCACTTTCCTGGGTCTCCAGCCTACTGGTCAACCTTGCATATTTTGGACTTGCCAAACTTCTACATTTGCATTAGACATTTCCTTAAAATAAATTTCTTTCTCTATTTCCCTGGAGAACTCTGACTAATACAATAGTATGACGTGTGTGTGTGTGTTTCTTTGTAAAATTTTAGGGTCATATGAGTTATAATATGTAATTCTAAAATATGCATAACTCTATCCTGTGGTAAAATTGACCATATTTTTTTTACAAGATCCCAAAAATATTTGCAAAATTGACCATTTATTAGGCCCAGAAGAAAGTCAATACATTCCAAAATGTAGAATGAGTATACTCATTATTCTCTGGTCACAATACAATAGAACTAGAAATCAAAGCTAGAAAAATATAAGAAAACCTCTCCCTTATACAACAATTAGTTCAAATAGGAAAAGTGAAATTGCATTTCATCAACAAAATAACCATAATTAAAACAGTGTCATAATCTATGAGCAGTGCTCAAAAATGTACATTTATATTAATAAACAAGAAGAAAAATTTATGCTTACATATTTTAATAATAAACAAGAAAATATACTTAAATAAACTTACATTAATAAATATGAAAGAATAAAAGTAATCCAGAAGGTAAAAAAAAGAACAATAAAATGTCTAAAAATCAAAGGAAGAAAATATTATAAATGAAAACAGAAATTCACAATTTAGAAAATAGAATAATGATAAAAAAAACCCAACACATCAACTAACATTAAAAAGGTAGAATGATGTAGAAGACATTCTTAAGTGAAAAGAAAACCCATATTTTTTTAAATGACTGAAAAATTCTACACAAAATCGTTTGTGTTGGAAAAAAAATACCACTTAAAAAGCCAAAGGCAATTGACAAACTAGTAAAAAAATTAAAGGTCCAATTCAAGTCACAGATAAAAGGCTAAGTAATATCTAAAGAACTCCTACTGGGCTTCCCTGGTGGCGCAGTTGTTAAGAATCTGCCTGCCAATGCAGGGGACATGGGTTCGAGCCCTGGTCCAGGAAGATCTCACATGCCGTGGAGCAACTAAGCCTGTGCACCACAACTACTGAGCCTGCGCTCTAGAGCCCACAAGCCACAACTACTGAAGCCCGTGCACCTAGACCCCATGCTCCACAATGAGAGAAGCCACCCCAGTGAGAAGCCCGTGACCCGCAACGAAGAGTAGCTCCTGCTCGCCACAACTAGAGAAAGCCCATGCACAGCAGCAAAGACCCAACACAGCCAAAAATAAAATAATTTTTTTTAAAAAGTAAATAAAGAACTCCTGCTAATCAATAAGAGGTCAACAACCCAATTTTTTAAAAATCAAAGAGTATGAGCAGGAAAATGAATCACGGAGGACTCTTAAAAGTAAAGAGACACTTGGCCTCATTGGTAAAAGAAGTGAAATGTAAAATGATAATGTTATCCTTTTTTTTTACCAGCTAGATAATATAAAATCAAATATTTGGAAACATGTTGGCAATAATATAGAGTAACAGGCACTCTCCTCACATAGCTGGTGGTGAGGTAAATTGATAGAATCTCTGTTGAAAGCAATTTGGCAATATCTATCAAATTATAAAGCATGTATTCTTTTACCCAGCAATTCTACTTTTAGGACATTATCTCATATATACACCAGCATACATATAAATGATATGTACACAGTTATTCATTACAGCATTGTTTATAAAAGCAATCTGTTGGAAACTATCTACCAATAGAGAACTTTAAAAAAACTGATACATTCTTATATTTCAATACTATACAGCTATTTTAAAAAGGATAAGACTGTTAAATATGAATAGAAATGGACTAATCTCCAAGGTATTATATATTGTTAAATAAAAAAGATCAGAGTGTAAAGGAGTCAGTTCAGAATGCCAACTTCTGCTTTCTTAAAGAATAGGAAACATTTATACATGTTTTTGCTTATGTATAGAATTTGATAGGCAGGATACACAAGAAATTGATAACAGCAGTTACCTTTTGAGAAGGAAACAAGGTAGGAGGTGTGACAATGGAAGACAATCCTACCTTTTACTACCAGCCTTATTGAATATTTTTGTTTTTGTACCATACTCATATTATTTAAAAATAAATGACAAAGTGTTAAAAGAGAGAAAATGATATGAGAGCTCGCTAGGGGATCTGAATTCTAATCAAAACGGCTCAGAATTATTTATCACTATCCCTTCCCCATGGCTCTGCCCTAACTGCTATGGTTCAAGATCCATTTCTCTGATTCTTGAGGATTTAAAACTCAGTCCTGTATAGCTTTGGGATGTACCAGTTGGTCAGCTTTCTGGGTCTTTAACTTAAGCCCTATCAGTTCTGAGGCTAGTAGATCATTGACTCTGTTGGTACCAAGGATCTACAGAAATGAGACATAACTCAGGAGCTCAGGAGGGAATGCAGAAAAATGGGAGGTCCAAGGACCTGTTGCAGACCAACTGCCAACTCAGAGGTTTTCTTGAGACACTGATCAACAGACTGCCCCACCCTGACAGGGGAAGGGTCTGCTACCGCATTTCTCACCCCTCCTGCTGATCTAAACCACCCTTAAAGAGACTGAACAAAACATTGGACTTTGACGTGAGGATTAAAGTAATGTCCTTTCTCTAGGGCAGTAAACATGATTTATTTGGGTTTCATTGTTTCCAAAATCCATTGTCTCCTGAAATCTAATTTGCCATTGTGCCCTAAGCTTATTTGGGGCTAGATGGAACAGAAATTAATGTGAGGTACCAGAGTCTCCATGCAGGTCCCAACAGATTAGTCAATCTTAATAACCTCATTAATGATCAGAAGGAGGTTGGGAAACAGCCTGGTTGGAAATGGGTGGGAACATTTCTGAAAAGAGTCTCTGCTTTTCTTCTCATGTTATTAGCACCCAATGCATTTTTTAAATTGTGATCAAATTTAATCTTTAGGACTGTGAACCACATTTTTTTCTTTCAGAACTGTTAGAAGCTCCAATGAAGAGAATACAGAGAGACTTGCCGGCACAGGGAAAGTGCAATTCCAGGGGATCTAGGGGTTGCCACATGGCCACACTCCCTTAGCCTCCCCTGGGTTCTAATCTCTGGATTAGAGCAACAAAATCCACTAGGAATAGGTTTTCCTAGATAAGCTGTTTTTTATTTGTCTGTTCTTCCTATCCAAGAGAAGTCATACTCCTAAGTCAGTATTGCAGAAAAAGTAAAAATACATTCATCCTGTCATCCATTGCATGAAATTGTTACTAAGCACATATTGAACAGTGGTAAGTGAAAGAGAGGAAGCCTATGGCACAAAAGAAATGTAAGACTCATCTCTGCCCACCAGGAATTTACAAGTCTAGTTGGTAAGATCTTAAGAACGCACAGGAAAAGAACCAGAGAAAATGCACATTTGTGCTTGATTATTAATTGACATCACACACCCATGTTCAATGACCGACAGGTTTCCGAACATTCAGTCTCTGCTGGAAGAATGTCTAGGAGTTTGGCACCAGTGGGCCTGTGTTAAATGACCTTCCTTAGACAGGCTGCAACATAGTTTTCAAACAGAGCTCTTGGGTTCCCTTGAAAGAGAGAAAAGAGGAAACTTAAGATCTCTGAGAGCAGTTACATTAATGTTTCTCAGTGTGCTGGGGGAGTCAGCTGATAAATAATATCCAGAGGCCCTCTCAGGGGTGAAAGGTTGATTTCATATTAGGGTGTCAACAATGGGGGGAATGATGGTCAGGAAGAGTTTATACCTTCCTTCACTGTTCCTTTGGATGTCTCAGAACTGAAACCCACGAGGATGTGGATTGGATCTTTCTTCCTGCCTAACACAAAGCATAGAGTCCTCCATTTCCAGAAGTATAGCAGGGATTTGGAGAATTTCCTGCTGCACTCTTAGCTCTATGTCACTGACCAGTTACCCAATTTTTCTGGTCTATAAAATGAAAATTTTAGTATCTACTGATATCTTGCAGAGTGTTTATATTGTTCAGATATAATTTATGAAATGGGTGGGACACATAGTAGGCACCCCAAAATGGTAGTTACTATTACTCTTGGGCCAGGTTACTATGCTCCTCAAAAAAAGATGAGGGGGGGCTTCCCTGGTGGCGCAGTGGTTGAGAGTCCGCCTGCCGATGCAGGGGACACGGGTTCGTGCCCCGGTCCAGGAGGATCCCACATGCCGTGGAGCGGCTGAGCCCAGTGAGCCATGGCTGCTGAGCCTGCACGTCCAGAGCCTGTGCTCCGCAACAGGAGAGGCCACAACAGTGAGGGGCCTGAGTACCGCAAAAAAAAAAAAAAAAAAAAAAAAAAAAAGAGTACTTAAAAATTACAAGCAAATCCAACTGCTCAGGACTGTGCTATGACTTCCATGGGCTCCTTCCTCCATAAAAAATATTTTAAATTATATTTATGCATTGGAATAAAGAAGAATATATTAAAACATTTTCTCTGACCTAAAAAATTCATTTTTTTCTGATTTTAAGAGCAATGAAAACAGTTTTATGGGCCCTATGCCCTGTGCCTACTGTGCTTACTAGATAATTTGGCTCAGATGGGGTGAGAAAATTAAAAAGGCAATGGCAGGGAGAAGAAAATTGGAAATATGAAAAAAATAAACATCTCTGAGGACCACAGAGTGGTAACTTAGAGAAAGCAGCAAAAAAGCTAGCCAAATTCTGTAAGGTCCTCAAATGCAGTCTCACGTTCTCAGAGGTTAAAATCTGCAGGTCTTCAGAATTTGTTCATTTTACATTCAGGCTGATTACAGCTTCACAGGAAGCAACAAGGTGATCACTTTTCAGAAGCAAATGTTTTTCTGATTACTTTGCATTTGTGTATCTAAAACTGGAATTCCATGAATGCTAACTGCTGCAATTTGAGTTTCCAGTTGAATTGTCAAGTGGCGACTTTGTTCTCTCATTTTTAAATTTCCACAGTGTTCATGGTTTCCTCAGTTTTTCTCCTTTCCTGTAATCCTGAAGTGTGTTTAGAAGCTGTCAGTCTCTGTCAGCCAAACTGGAGGGGGCTCCACAAAGAGCTGGGAGAATTATGGAAAACCTTATACAGCACTGTCAGAAATATCACTCTTAACTTTTCCCCAGACCTGTGTTTTTCTGGCCAGAGGTATGAACACAACCAACACACCTGGCACCCTTACTTGCCAGACAGAGTCTCCAGGATGTCCCTGGAAATATTTAGTAAGCCTACAATGTGGGCACCTACCCAGCCAGCCACTCCAAAGTAGGAAGATGGCTACCATTTGAGATGCTCCTTGCCATTGGGCTGTGAAGGTAAACTGTTTTTCTAACAATCTCAGTGTTAACATGGCAACAGGCTTCCACTCACTTTCAAACCCAAATGGAACAGGATATCTACTTTCTAGAAGGAAGGAAGACATACTTCCAACCTCCATTAGTGCTATAGTTTCTGCCCCATATGAAATACTGCTCCTGCCCTGTGCTGTTCACTTCAATGTCAGAGCACCTGTTATGAATTGTTTTCCCACTTGTGGAGACAAGGTTACATTGACTTATCCCCTTTCTTTTAACTAGCTCCCACTCTGGCCACCAATTGCATTGAGATTGTTTTCCTCTAGGGAGAAGGATGAATACTTATTGACCACTTACTGTTGGACTAGCTTTTTTCTTTCCTATGTATTATCTCACTTAATCTTCACACCTTTTGGAGGTAGAAGTAATGGTCCTTTATGGATGAGGAAACTGAGGCTCAGAGAGATGAAGAAATTGAGAGAACTCAACCACAGAAATGAGAGAAAAGCAAAGTATGAAAGACAAAATGTACCAGATAATTAAGGATATGATTTTATTCAGGCTATTGCAATAAGGAGAACGTTTATTAATGAGGAACATCTCAAAAAGAGGACGGGGACCTGGGTTTTGCAGACGCAGGTAAACAAGAAAGTCATCTTTGTGTCTTATGGGAGTCAGGAGGAAGGATGGAAATGGACCTTGGAATATACAAAGGAAGGATGGTCCTTTGTGATTAGCTGCTCCTGGGACACAAGAGGGGGGCGGATTTCTTTTTTCATTTGGTTGGTTGGTTTTTGGCATTCATTTTTATTTTATTTTATTGAAGTATAATTGATTTACAGTGTTGTGTTACTTTCTGGTGTACAGCAAAGTGATTCAGTAATACACACACACATACACACACATACACACACACATATGCATATACATATATACATATATAGCTGAATTTCTTTTCAAATTCTTTTCCATTATAGGCTATTACAAGGTACTGAACATAGTTCCCTGTGCTCTACAGTAGAACCTGTTGTTTATCTATTTATATATAGTAGTGTGGGGATTTCTTAATTGTTGCAACTTTCTGGGAGCACAAGTTTCAGAAAATAATTCATTTTCAGAACCTTTTTTTTCAGACAAATATCATTCATTGATGAACAACTCAGAGGTGATCATAAACCTCTTGAGAGGGCAAAGTAGAGTCTAAGAAATAGTTTCCCAAGGATTCTTGTTAGTGTTATTCCTGTAAAACCAGTTGAACCAGCTGTTGAGAAGTGGTGGCCAAGATCAGTCATTTTAGGGTTCCGGAGATCAGGCTTCTTGAAAGAGGGACGTCTAAAACTAAAAAGGTAAGTATTAGCATTGAATATTGTATTAAAGAGCCAGGAGCTGAATTCTGAGGGCAGCCAGTCAGTGGATTCCAAGTGGTTGGTAGTGGATATTCAGCTCTACTCTTTGAGTTTCTTAAAGCTTTCCAGCTGGGATGTCAATATTCTTGGTGATGTTGTCCACTGTCTTGGTTATGTCTTGTAAAAAAGAGCATGTATGACCTGAGCATTTCACTGGACTCCCTTAGTGGTCCAGATGTAACTTGTCCAGGGAGAATTCTGCTGCAGTGATGAGCCCTTATAAGTTTATGGCAAGTTGTTGGGCTTCAGCTTGCAGGGTCTCTTCAGATCTTAGGGAAACCTAGTGTCCTGACAGGGATCTGGGCAGTCAGGTTTTAGTTCTAGAAGTTGCTAGATTTAAACTAAAGAAGTAAAGTTGCAATGAAGTTAACGTTTTTTGTTTTTTTTTGTGGTACGCAGTCCTCTCACTGCCGTGGCCTCTCCCGCTGCGGAGCACAGGCTCCGGACGCACAGGCCCAGCGGCCATGGCTCACGGGCCCAGCTGCTCCGCGGCATACGGGATCCTCCCGGACCGGGGCACGAACCCGCGTCCCCTGCATCAGCAGGCGGACTCCGAACCTGCGCCACCAGGGAAGCCCAACATTTTTTTTTTAATACTGAAAATATGACTAACTCTACACTGTTGTTGTCTAATATAAGGCAAAGAAGAACCAGGACTCTGATAAATAGGAACATATTATAGACAGCAAGGGCATTGACAAATCTCTAGGAACTTCCCACATGACACGCAATTTGAAATATTTGTATTAATAACATCACCCATACAAATTTACCTAGGGAAGGCTAAGCATCTCTTCTGATTTGCTAACTCTTTGCTTGCATTCATCAATAGTAACATATCAAATAAATTTTATTATTTCTAGCACCTCTCTTTTTACAAGGTGAAAGAACAAATCCTCTGTGATTTTCTAGGGGCCCTCTGGGAAATCTCAAAGACAGTTTTAGGTGTAAAGATATCACTTATAATTGGATTTTGGAAAGACAAAAATCAAAAGTTGCTAGGAGATTTGAACACCTAAGATAGAATTGGATCATGGTTACCTGAGACACATCATTTTGCTTCTCAGTTCAAAGTGAGAATGAAACATTCAAAAATAAACACTGAAGGTGACATGTTCTTTCCTAAGTGATAAGCTTTTATTTTCTTAAATCATCAAAGATACATTAAAATCAACATAAACCATAGAAGGTTATTCTGTTAAGACACAAAACCTTTGTGATCTAAGACAGATTATACAGAAGGCAAAGAATAACATTTTATAACCTCATTTTTTTTTTTTTTTTTTTTTTTTTTTTTGCGGTATGCGGGCCTCTCACTGTTGTGGCCTCCCCCGTTGCGGAGCACAGGCTCCGGACGCGCAGGCTCTGGACGCGCAGGCTCAGCGGCCATGGCTCACGGGCCCAGCCGCTCCGCGGCATATGGGATCCTCCCAGACCGGGGCACGAACCCGTATCCCCTGCATCGGCAGGCAGACTCTCAACCACTTGCGCCACCAGGGAGGCCCTATAACCTCATATTAAGAGCAGGCCAATGGTCCAAGAAAATTTTGCTATTTTAACAGAGATAAGAACAATCCCAGTTTTCCATCAGCATAGTATTTGACACTAAAAGTCCCTTTTGAAATCTTATAAAGAAACCTATCAAACCCAAGCTAGTTTTGACCACAACAAATACAATTTCCTTTCCACAAATCTTCTATAACATTTTATATCCTTTTAGGTTTGGCCTTCCTCTTTCCTCTTTCTCATTCTGCAGCAACCAGTCATTACAGTTTAGGACCAAACCACTCTCTTCTTTCATTAACAAAGGCACATCCTGCCTACCTTGCATACAAAATTAGTCCTCTCTACCATCTCCTTCACATATATTGATTATAACTTTTAACCACAGTAACTTCTATTCCACAGAGAAAACTAGGAGGCCAATAACTGTGAACAATCTGTCACACACCAGCATTTTGCAGCAGATTAGCAGAGCTCACAACTTCCTATAACCATACACATCCCTTCTAGTACAGTGTCTCAAAGTGGCAAAAATTGAACATGCTCATTAACAGACCCAAAATAGATAGACTCCCTGCAGCATATAAAAATAAGAGGTAAGCGTATTTAAACCTAAAAGCATGATCAGTAATTAATGTTTTAGTACTCTATCTTACTTGGAGGTGATGTATGTATCCAGTGAATACCCATTAATTAACTCAATTTAGTAGAAGACCAAAGTTTTAAGTCACCTAATGTTTTTGGAAGTTATCTTCCAGCTTACATACTATAAAACATAATTATTGTTGAAATAAAGTTTTCAGAATAATGATTCAATTTGGTTAAATACAAATGTATGTTTTTCATAACCTTAACCATTAAGTAAAAGTTCTGTTAACTTATTTGATAAGTGAACATGTATATGCTCAGAAAACCCATACCAAAGTAGAATAAAAATATATGCTTCTCTTATACTTACTGTCAATAACACAGAAAAAACAGCTGTTTTTATTAAACCAAAATTATTGAACTAGTCTTCTTTGCCAAAGATTTACCTAAATTATGTGAACTTGAATTCTTTTCTTTTTTAATTAATTTATTTTTATTTATTTAATTTTGGCTACATTGGGTCTTCGTTGCTGCGTGCGGGCTTTCTCTAGTTGCAGCAAGCGGGGGCTACTCTTCATTGTGGTGCGCGTGCTTCTCATTGCAGTGGTTTCTCTTGCTGCGGGACACGTGCTCTAGGCAAGCAGGTTTCAGTAGTTGTGGCTCGCGGGCTCTAGAGCGTGGGCTCAGTAATAGTGGCGCCCGGGCTTAGTTGCTCCACGGCATGTGGGATCTTCCCAGACCAGGGCTTGAACCCGTGTCCCCTGCATTGGCAGGAGGATTCTTAACCACTGCGCCACCAGGGAAATCCCCATGAACTTGAATTCTTAAAAGGTTTCTGAGTTAGTTTATATAGCAATATCTCTCTTTTCACATTGAAAATATTTGAGGTATAATTTCCTTAATTTCTTAGAATTTTAGGAATACTCCTTTTACATAAGCACTTATTTACCTCTAAGGTAATCAAAACAGAGCTCCTATAAGAGATTTATAATCTAATTTGGTAATACAATTCAGAAGTAGGAAACTATCACACACACAATGAAAGTGAAGATTTTTCTGAATTACAGACATATAAATATACAGACACAACAGAGAGAAAGCTTATAGCTTCAAATTTAAAATTTCAGCTATGGGTCAAGGGTAAACACAGAAATACAAAACTCACCAGTCCATATCAAGGAATTCTTCCCTTCCCAGTGTTTACAAATTCTTAATTGATTTGAACTCAAGCAAACAGAAAAGACTAACAATTCTGATTCTGTGCCATCTTTCATCCAACAGAGAAATAGACCTGTTTCATGACATTACATCTGTCACATTTACATTAGCCTGTTACAGAGAACACCAACTTGTCAGATGATAAAACCAAGAAAAGCCAGGACCAGAAGTCAAGCGAGTACTCAAAAAGAATCAACATCAAATACTTACTCTGCTAGTAACAGACAAGAGCCCAGAGTACAGGACCCAGGGTGGAGTCCACTGTTGGGGTCCCACGTCAGAGGTCAGGAAAGGAGCACAATGGCTCTGAGAAGCTTCAATATATAGATGGAGTAAATGAAGATTCAAAGATGAGGTCCAATATTGGAGTCATAGCACCAAAACCGTGAAAGGCAAAATGCACTGGACAAGTAAGGATATGATTTTACTTAGGCTATTACAGTAGGGAGAATGTTCATTAATGAGGACTGTCTCAAGGAAAAGGAAGGGGACCTGGGATTTAAAGAGGCAGGTACACAGTGAGTCATTAGGAGTCTTTTGGGAGTCCTAGGGAAGGATGGAGACAGATCTTACCTCAGAATATGCAAGGACCCAGGGTCCTTTGTGGTTAGCCGGTCCAGGGACACAGAAATGTGGAGGGATTTTTTAACTGCAGCTTCCAGGACCGCAGGGTTCAGATAAAGTCCAACACTGTCAAAAGCTTTGTTCTTTTTTTTTTTTTAAAGGAGAAAACAGTGCACCATACACCTCAATTATATTTCAGAATAAAATGACAATGCTTTGCTTATGACATGAATAAAGGTCAGCCTTAAACAGAGTATGCTTTGAACAGCTAAAGAAATTATTTTTTTGAGGCTTCCTTGGTGGTCCAGTGGTCAAGACTTCGCCTTCCATTGCAGGGGGTGCAGGTTCGATCCTTGGTTGGGGAGCCAAGATCCCACATGCCTCGAAGCCAGAAAAGTATTTGGCCGCGTTCGATTTGAACTAGTTTTTCTACCCTGAAACCCAGGAGGAGCCTCTTCTAGCTTACACCTGTCTCTTCTTTTTTCCATACTGAGAATCCTGGCTTTGGAATAGCAGTGGTTCAGAGCACGGGCTGCAGGAACAAGTGCATGAGTCCACCAATAGAGAACAATTTATATAGATACATTCCTTGGAGCTTCTCCAAAATCTGTTGGAAAGTGAAACCCTGGAGAAAAATAGATTTCTGGTAGTCCATGCAATAGGCCTAGTAATCTTTGTATCTTGAATACCAAAGAAAATAAAATATTATTTTGCAGTCACAGACTGCTGACTCTGGTAATATGCTGGATATATATATATTTTTAACATCTTTATTGGAGTATAATTGCTTTACAATGGTGTGTTAGTTTCTGCTTTATAACAAAGTGAATCAGCTATACATATATATATATATATATATATATATCCCCATATCTCCTCCCTCTTGCATCTCCCTCCCACCCTCCCTATCCCACCCCTCTAGGTGGTCAGAAAGCACGGAGCTGATCTCCCTGTGCTATGTGGCTGCTTCCCACTAGCTATCTATTTTACATTTAGTAGTATATATAAGTCCATGAACTCTCTTACTTCGTCCCAGCTTACCCTTCCCCCTCCCCACATACTCAAGTCCTTTCTCTAAGTCTGCGTCTTTATTCCTGTCCTGCCATTAGGTTCTTTAGAATCTTTTTTTTTTTTAAGATTCCATATATATGTGTTAGCATACAGTATTTATTTTCCTCTTTCTGACTTACTTCACTCTGTATGACAGACTCTAGGTCCATCCACCTCACTACAAATAACTCAATTTTGTTTCTTTTTATGGCTGAGTAATATTCCATTGTATATATGTGCCATATCTTCTTTATCCATTCATCTGTCGATGGACACTTATGTTGCTTCCATGTCCTGGCTATTGTAAATAGAGCTGCAATGAACATTGTGGTACATGACTCTTTTTGAATTATGGTTTTCTCAGGGTATATGCCCAGTAGTGGGATTCCTGGGTTGTATGGTAGTTCTATTTTTCATTTTTTAAGGAACCTCCATACTGTTCTCCATAGTGGCTGTATCCATTTACATCCCCACCAACAGTCCAAGAGGGTTCACTTTTCTCCACATCCTCTCCAGCATTTATTGTTTGTAGATTTTTTGATGATGGCCATTCTGGCTTGTGTGAGGTGATACCTCATTGTAGCTTTGATTTGCATTTCTCTAATGACTAGTGATGTTGGGCATTCTTTCATATGTTTGTTGGCAATCTGTATATCTTCTTTGGAGAAATATCTATTTCGGTCTTCTGCCCATTTTTGGATTGGGTTGATTGTTTTTTTGATATTGAGCTGCATGAGCTGCTTGTAAATTTTTGAAATTAATCCTTTGACAGTTGCTTCATTTGCAAATATTTTCTCCAATTCTAAGGGTTGTCTTTTCATCTTGTTTATGGTTTCCTTTGCTGTGCAAAAGCTTTTAAGTTTCATTAGGTCCCATTTGTTTATTTTTGTTTTTATTTCCATTTCTCTAGGAGGTGGGTCAAAAAGGATCTTGCTGTGATTTATGTCATAGAGTGTTCTGCCTATGTTTTCCTCTAAGAGTTTGATAGTTTCTGGCCTTACATTTAGGTCTTTAATCCATTTTGAGTTTTTTTTTGTGTACAGTATTAGGGAGTGTTCTAATTTCATTCTTTTACATGTAGCTGTCCAGTTTTCCCAGCCCGACTTATTGAAGAGGCTGTCTTTTCTCCAGTGTATATTCTTGCCTCCTTTATCAAAAATAAGGTGACCATATGTGCGTGGGTTTATCTCTGGGAAAAGCTTTGTTCTTTTGAACGTAAAATCCTTTCCAGTCCTTTTCCTTCATTCCTTTAACTTTCCTGGTATGGGCTCTGAGTAGATAGAAGGTGCATAATAAACGCTTGTGGAGCTAACTTTAATTGAATATGATGATGGAGGCTCTACCTACCAGGGAGGATTTGGGGAGGAAGGAAAGGGCTTGCTGTGATCCAGAGGGAGGGGAGTCATGTCAGTCTGTGAATGTCAACAACGAATAAATCCATGATTGGAGTGGACACTTCAAAGGTTCAAATTTGTCTCTCCTACTGGGAAACTTAAGTAATTTTTCAGAGACTAATTTTTTCATCTCTAAAATGGAAATATAACAACATACTTCACAGACGTCTCTGAACCTTCAGCTACATAATAACACTAAAATGTCTGCCATATGTTAGACACTTAGTGTTCCCTGCTCCCCACACTCATCCCCACCCTGTTTACAGAGCACTTTTTTTTTATAACTCAGTTACAGCTCAGTCTTATGGTACTGGGCTATCCTTTCACACTACACTGCAAGCTCTGTCTGGGCAAGGAATACAGACGATATACCTTTGAAACATCTTTGCACATCAAGCATAGCAAGTGCCCGGTGAATGTCAAGTTCATTGCTATTAGATAGCCATAGGCTGAGATGCTACAACAAAGAGCCCCTAACAGAAAGTGACTTAATAAGACCGAAGTTAATTAATCTATAGGGAAGCAGTTAATCTAGAGGGAATTAATCCAGAGGGAAGCAGTTCAAATTGGCGGAATGTTTCCATGTGACTATTTGGGGATCCCATTGTTGTTGTCTGTGGCTTTTTCTTAAGATAGACTCCTAAAGTAGAGTCAGCAAACTGAAGTCCATGAGCAGATCACCTGTTTTTTAAAATTTTATGTAAACACAGCCATGCCCATTTGTCTACATATTGTCTAGGGCTGCTTCTGTGCTACAGCAGCAGAGTTGCTGACCATATGGCCCACAAGCCTAAACTATCTACTATCTGTCCCTCAACAAAAGTCTGCCAACCTTGCCCAAAGGCACAGTCCTCATCTGCATGGTTGAAGCTGGGTGTCTGCGAGATGCTTGTTTCAGGAAGGGGGAGAAGATAGAATTTCAGAACACGTAATTTTTGTTTTCATTGAAGATGACTCAGACACAGCATGTATGAATTCTGCTTACATCTCATTGGTCTGAACTTTGCCACATGGCTACATCTAGCTGCAAGAGAGTTGGGAAGGGCTTCCCTGGTGGCGCAGTGGTTGAGAGTCCGCCTGCTGATGCAGGGGACATGGGTTCGTGCCCCGGTCTGGGAGGATCCCACATGCTGCGGAGCGGCTGGGCCCGTGAGCCATGGCCACTGAGCCTGTGCATCCGGAGCCTGTGCTCCGCAATGGGAGAGGCCACAACAGGGAGAGGCCTGCGTACCTCAAAAAAAAAAAAAAAAAAAAAAAAAAGAGTTGGGAAAAGTAGCCAGATGCCCAACTTATACCCCAAAAGTTCAGTCATTAAGAAAAAAAACGATGACAAACCACAGATCCGACAAAGGATCGCCATCTAGAACATACGGAGGACTCTCAAACTCAACAAATAATTTTTAATGGTCCCCAAAATGAGCAATCTAATTAGGAAATGAGCAAAAGATATGAACAGACATTTCACTGAAGATATACAGGTGGCAAATAAGCCCACAAAAGATACTCCACATCATTAGCCATTAGAAAAATGCAAATTAAAACCACAAGGAGATACTGCATACTTATCAGAATGGCTAAAACAAAAAATAGTGACACCAAATGCTGGTGAGGATGTGGAGAAATTGGATCCCTCATACATTGTGGGTAGGAAAGACACTTGGCAGTTTCTTATAAAACTAACTATGTAACTACCATACGCTCTAACACCTGCACTCTTGGGCATTTATCCCAGAGGAATGACACTGTTGACTAAAAAACCTGTAACAGATGTTCATAGCCCAAACTGGAAACAATTACATATTCTTCAGTGGGTGAATGGCTAACAAACTGTGATACACCCACACCATGGAATACTACTCAACAATAAAAAACGAATTACTGATACATGAAACAACTTGTATGAATCTCAAGGGAATTATGTTGAATAAAAAAAGTCAATCTCAACATGTTACATACTTTAGGATTCCACTTACACAACATCTTTGAAATGCCAAAATTATAGAAATGGAATAGATCAGTGGTTTCCAGGGATAGGGACAGTAGTGGAGGGCCATGGGGTGGTGGGGGGAGGAGGGGAGAAAGAGACAGGAGGGAGAGGGAGGTGTGGTTATAAAAAGGCAACACTAGGGACCCCTGTGATGACAGAACCCTTCTCCATCTTGACTGTGGTGATGGATACACAAACCTACACAGGTGATAAAATTACATAAAGCTAAATACATGCACACAAATAAACACAAGTAAAATTCAAAAAATCTGTAAAAAGGAAGAAGGAGGAGATGACCGCTGGGGGACAGTTAGCAATCTCTGCAACTGTGTTATTGTTCTGGTGCACGGATTAGAGATAGAGGAATATTCTTATCACTCTGACTTCACTTCTGCCCATTTCTCCTGAAATTTGCTACATGGCATGAGAATACTAGCATGTGACTGACATTATCTCTCCCTCCTGCCCTCCCCCAAAAAGAAGAAAAGATGAGAGCAGCAGCTGTTTCTCTGCTAGTTAAATAAGGAATTTTTATTATCCCATAAGAATTCTTATTATCCCATAAGAATTCCCCATGGATTAGAGAATTAGAGATAAACTCCCCCTTTTTACCAGATAACAAAATAATAAGCTGAACACTTGAGGGCTTTAACAGAGCAAATAACAATGAGGTTGTTTTCCTCTTTGTAAAACTTGGGTACATGAATCATTTAAATTGCAAGAGGGATTCTTGGAAGTGGCAAACATAAACTCTTTTAATCATCTGAGTTTTCCAAGGCAACAGGAATCGCATAATAATGCATGATTCCGGAAAAGTCTGGTTAGCCATACTAAAAAAGTACATTGTGCTCTTGGAATGTGTACTAGTAACTGTTAGCCCTGGTAACACCTTTGCTGCCCAGAAAGGGTCATTCAATTTCCCATCTGCTGGCCATGAACACTCATGCAAATTGTTTACTTTTTAATTTCAGTAAGGCAAGAAGGGGTGCAGGAGTTTCGGTCCATGGCTCCCTGTAGGGGAATGGCAGTCAAGGGTGTTGACTCAGGCAAGCACGGGTGCTAGACCCACTCCAGTAACCTGAAATGGGACCAAAGCTGACAGAGATGGGCTCCACCGGCTCTTGAATGGTACTTTCTTCTGCTTCGTGGCTTCTTTCTGAATTCCAAGGAACTACTCATCAAGCACCATACCTCTGATGCTCCAGAAAGATTCCTAAAGGAGGCTAGGTTAGGAGACTGTCTTTTCTCTTAGTGAGGGTGGATTTATCCCTGAGTGAACCAACCCCAGGGCCTGAGCAAGGGATATAGTCTCTCCGGTTCCATCATAGAGGATTATTTTAATCATGGATCTTACAAGTATTTATTGAACATCAACTATGTGGCAGGCTTCATGAGGACAAAGGTTAAATCATGGGCAGGGGTTAAATCCCAAGGTGACCCTGACACCCTAATATCGCAGATTCTCTGACCGTCCTGTTATCAGAGTCTATGAGATCGTGAGACTGGCTGGTCACTTTGTGGCCAGTGTGGGCATGTTTGAGCCTCGTCCATGTTCTGCATCCTTTGTGACTGTGATAGTTTTCAGAAGGGTTTTCTTAGATGTGGAATCTTAAAAAAATGGTACAAATGAACTTAGTTACAAAACAGAAATAGAGTCTCAGATGTAGAAAACAAACTTATGGTTACCAAAGGAGAAAGGTGGAGGGAAGGGATAAACAGGGAGATTGGGATTGACGTAAACACACTATTATATATAAAATAGATAACTAATAAGGACCTAATGTGCAGCACAGGGAACTCTACTCAATAGTTTTCAATGACCTATATGGGAATAGAATCAAAAAAAGAGTGGGTATATGTATATGTATAACTGATTCACTTTGTTGTACAGCAGAAACGAACACAACATTGTAAATCAACTATACTCCAATAAAAATTAATTAAAAAAAGAAAATGATGCTATACATCATTAATGTAATCAAGAATGATTTGTCTAAGTCAGTGGTTTTGAAGTTTATTGTACATCAGAATCACCTGGAGGGCTTGTTAAGACATTTTCTGATTCAGGAGATCTGGGTCAGGGCCCAAGAATTCACATTTTGAACAAGTTCCCAGATGCTGCTCCTGATGATGCATTTGGGACCACACTGTGCAAACCACTTACAACCATCTCCTTAGAATTCCTCCTTCTACTCCTTTCCTCACTCTTAGCTTTGCATGATACAATTTAACTTCACGTTTTCCTAAGATAGCAGCTCAGCATTGCTTCTCTGTGTAGGTAGAGCCAGCAAGTCCTTTGGACACAGAACTTTATTAGAGAAGAATCTTTGGAATGACCCTCTTGGTTATGCAACTCTAAAACCAGAAGTTATCCAGAAGAGGAAGATGGAAAAAGACTTTGTGGCCTGATGTCTCCCCAGGACCTCTTGCTATGCAGGGCCCAGGGAAGGGAATGGACTGATTTGCATAAGACCCCCCCCAGGGGGGTCTGTTGGGTGTGAAGGGACTCAAATTTAGTGACTTAAAACAACACCCACTTATTATCTCCTGGTTTCTGTAGACAGAAATCCACACACTGCTGAGCTAGGTTCTCTGCCTCAGGGACTGAAACCACAGTGTTGCCCAGGCTGTGTTCCTTCTTGGAACTCGGGGGGGTCCTCCTCCAAACACAGATGTTGTAGGAAGAATTTGATTGGTTGAGACTGTAGGACTGAGTCCTACAGTCTGGCTGTTGGCTTGGGGCTGCTTTCATCTTCTAGAAGTTTACTGCTGTTCCTCGCCATATCATCCCCCACCTGCATTCAGCTCCACTGGCCCTCTCACACTTAGTACATCTTCCTCTTCCATAAGGCCAGCAGGAGTATAGGTTTCTAACTTCTTTTAAAGGCTCCTCTGTTGAGGTCAGGTCCATTCAGGGAAATCTGCCTTTTGATTAACTTTTGATCACTAATCATGTAAGTGATATCCTATTATATTCACAGATTCCAACCCCACAAAGGAGATGGGATTATACAGGGCATCTACCCAGGTTTGGGCATGAGGTGGGGGAGACTGGGGAAGGTGAAACTTGAGAGACATCTTGGAATTCTGCCTAGGACACCACCCTTGACCCTGAGATTCAAAATTACTAAATCATATTGGGGAGGATTCAAGTGATTCTGATCAAGGTCAAACTGACAAGCAAGGATGCCTAGGGACTCAAAAAGTACTCTCACAAATAGAAGAGGTTGGGAATGGTGACTTGGTCTCATATGAAGATTTAAAGTCTCCTGAGAGAGATGTCTTAGGCCCAGTAGTCAGCTGAGGCTGTACTGAGATTTACTTAGGAACAATGGCCAAGCAAAGCATAGTAGAGAGAGTGGAAAGGTGAGCAGGGCCCAGATGCTGGAGGGTTATATGTGTCCTAAATGTAAATGGGAGCCATCGGTAACTAGGCAGACAGCAGTGTGGTCAGCCCTGTGTTTTAGAAGATCACTCTGGCTACAGAGTGAGAAATTGATTGGATAGTGATAGCAGCAAAACTGGAGGATTTTGGAGGCTTTCATAATCATGTAAATGGCAGGGCTTAAACCAGAACATAGTGATGGGGGCAGGAGTTAAGAATGTTCAGCATTCCCCCTCCACAGGAACAGCTCTGTTATTTAGTAGTTGATGAATGCCGATGCATCTGCCTTCATTCAGACCTCATTATCTCTCCACTTGACTTTGTCAACAGCCCATTCCATCTGTTGTTAAAAAGGCCAGATCCAAACTTCTTGGTCTAGTATTCAAGGCTCTTCGTGATTTGGCCTTGTTCTCACCAGCTTCGACTTCTGTCTTCCTTCAACATGCAGTCTATAGTCTAGTTACTTTACAGATTTTTGTAGTTCCTGAGCAGGTGAGTCTTTCCACATTACATGCCTTCAGCCTAGAAAATTGGCAGAACTCCTACTCATTCCTCAAGGCCCAGCCCCAATGCCCTTTTCGTCATTCTGTAACTGTAGTAGACTGAATAATGACTCTCAATGATATCCAGGTTCTAATCCTACAACCTGTTACCATGTTACCTTATATGTCAAAAAAGGGACTTTGTGGGTGTGACTGAGTTAAGGATCTTGAGGTGGAGAGATTATCCTAGATTAGGTGGACCTTAAATGTCATCACAAGACTTCTTATAAGAGGAAGGCAGAGGAGATTTGACTAAAAAAGAAGAAGGAGATGTGACAACAAAAGCAAGAGGTTGGACTGATGCAAGGAAGAGGTCATGAGTCAAGGAATGCAAGTGGCCTCCGGAGGCCAGAAAAGGCAAAGAAACTGATTCTCCTCTACAGTCTCCAGAAGGAACCAGCCCTCCTGATACCTTGATGTTGAACCAGTGAAACTGATTTCAGACTTCTTGTCTCCAGAACTAGAAGAGAAAAAATGTGTGTCATTTTAAGCCACTAACTTTCTGGTAGTTTGTCACAGCAGCAATAGAAAACTAAGACAAACTCCCTCAGCAGTTAATCACTCAGGAACTTAAGTTTCTGTTGAAGTACTAACCACATATTCTAACTATGGATTTACAAGTCTATCTTCCCCACTAGTTTATGAATTTCTCAAGTGTAGGGATTATGTCATCCATCTTTGTATTCTCAGTGCCCTCACACAGTGCTTGGCCACAGTGAACCCTCAGTAATTGTTTGAGGAAAGAAAGGGATGAAGGAAGGAGTCAAAATAAGAAAAATGCTCCACTGGGTATCTTTCCACCATGTTTGTACCCCCATCACCCTCTATTCATCCCTTTTTACGAGGTTTCATTGTTTCTTTCTGACCATGGCACCCCAGCCACTCAAATTGAGGAGTCAGGAACTGAGGAAGGATGAGAGAAAACCTGGCAAGAAGATGCTCTACTCTTTCCCAGGTCAAAACACACTCTTCAAGAAAACTGGATAATAGAGAAGATTGAGAAATATCTCCTGGGGACAAAATCAGCCCCACTTGAGAACCACTCAAGGTTCTCAAGTAAGGGATGCTCCTGACAGGCTATGGGAAATCTGTACCAAAATAGAACCTTTCTGAGGACCCACATCCTCATGGCCGCTCGATATGGTGCCCTGTATGGTTGGTTTTGATGAGAGTTAACTGCCCAATTCTTTCTTCCCAAGTCCAATGCAGCCCGGCATTTTGCCAAACAACTCCTTCCAAAGGATTATTACACAAATATTTCCTGCAGTGAAACCTAAGCCTAAGGACATACCCTCAGCTGCACTTTAATATTTCCTAAGTCTCCATCAGCAGCACGTTGACAAAGCACTTCTCAGGGTAGCCCCTCTGGCACGGTCAAGTGCATCCACTGTTTGCTGAGTCTTCCTGGCCTGTCTCTTGGATGATGACTCATCTGCCACATTCTTGAGGCAACTCACTGCAGATTCCAGTATTCTATTCCTGAGCTGAACCTGATCAGAGCAGGGTTCAGAATGACTAATGCAGACAAGTCTACCAGGCACAATTTAGGCAGACTTTCCTGTGTCCACTATTGGGTGTAGGAGTGGGAGGTCTTACATTAAATGTGCTCAATTATAAGCATTACTTATTTTATAATGGTTAATATGGACACATTGGGAAGGCATTCTTTTGGTGTTGGCTTTCTTTAAAGGTAAAGGAAGTCCAAATGAGGTGAATTATGGAATTAATAGAGGAAGAGATCCCTGAGCATTTGGGTCAGGATGGGTCTAGAGGTGGAAAGTGTTGAGCTCAGCAGAAAGATGCTGTACTAAATGAAACTAGAGTTTTGTAACCAACTGGATTAGATAGACTCCTGGACCAACAGAAATATGCAGTCATCTGAGCAGTCGCCAAAGACATTAGGAAATTAAACAAAAAAAATTTCTCAGAATTTAGGAGCCAAAGCAGGGGGTGTGAGATGTCTCAGCAGATTTTCCAGGGCAGAAGTGAGTCCAATACAAGGTCTGACAGTTTGCAGCGTATCTCCAGAAGCACACAGCTCTCCATTCTCCACAAATACCCAGCAGACAGGCATCATTATATATCTTTTATGTTATTCCTTTCCACTTACATAATGCTGGGCACAAAGGTATTCAATAACTGTTGATAGATGTTTTTTAATTCAACCATGATGCAAACATAAGAAAGTAGCTATTTACAGATGTGGAAACTGAGGTTCAGACTTCTTTGCAGACTGAGGGGCAAAGCCAGGATTCAACTAAGATTCCAGCCTGATGGCTCTAAGTCCCTTTTTCCTTTCTGCACAAATTAATAGGAATCATGTGTATTCCTACAGCTACCTTTTGGCTCTCTCTTTGAAATTATGCCATCCTAAATCATTTTACTGGAGCTAATAGCAAGTAATAAAATGAGCATATTTCACTTTTCACTCTCTTTCTTTCCCTAAGGAGAAGCAAAAGTCACACGTTAAAAAAGAATTAGGGGGCTTCCCTGGTGGCGCAGTGGTTGAGAGTCCGCCTGACGATGCAGGGGACACGGGTTCGTGCCCCGGTCCGGGAAGATCCCACATGCCACGGAGCGGCTAGGCCCGTGAGCCATGGCCGCTGAGCCTGCACGTCCGGAGCCTGTGCTCCGCAACGGGAGAGGCCACAACAGTGAGAGGCCCGCGTACCACAAAAAAAAAAAAAAAAAAAAAAAAAAAAAAAGAATTAGGTAATAGACCACTGTATGATCAAAAGCTATATTTCCCCAGAAGACCCACCAATTTTCAAAACCAGGTCAAAATATTCAAGTTCTAATGTAAAGAGCTTCAAGGTAAGCACTGGAACAAATCTGGTCAAATGAAGCATAAGCCTGTGATGTTTTGCATGAGCAGGGACAAACAGCACTGTGGAAGGACAACGGCCACCCTGGAGAAGTGAGATCTGAGTTTGATCCCAGTTCTGCCACTTCCAAGCAGTGTGGCCTTACACAAGTCCCTGAACCTTTTCCAGCCTTTTTCCTTATCTTTGCAACTGAGCTGATGATACCCACATTACAGAGTTGTGGTGAGGATTACATGAAAAACTAATAAGGACTACCAGTTTCTGGTCCAGCATGTAAAGAGCTTGGAAGTTGTCACTCTTTCTTAACAACAAATAAAAGCTGAACAAACTTTAAAAAGATCAACAACTCTTAGATTTATCAGAGAAGTGAGTCTGTCCTATATTCAAGGCCAATCCCTCCTCTTCACCAATGGCCACACCAAGAGAAGGTCATTCCTTTTATCTCTTTCCCTTCCTTCACTCTCCCCAATGACCTTCCTTCCTATCACCCTGAGAAAATAGAAGCCACCAGAAGAGCACACCCATACCTTCCGCTTACCTGTATCTATGCCAGTATGTTCTGCCTTGCTTCCTGTTACCACAGACAAGTTGTCTATGTTGTATTCAAGGCCAATCCCTCCTCCAGATTCCACACCCTCTCACTCAAGGAAATGACCATTCTCTCTCCTATGTCATCTATTTTTTTCCTCTCTATTTCCTCACCCTCACCAGCATACAAACCTGCTGTCTAGTTTTTTTTTAATCTCTTGACCACATGTGCCCCACCAGGTATTTCCCCACTTTTTTGCTCCTCTTCAGAACTCCCAAGTGGTCTACACTACTTACTTCTGTGTCTGAATCCTGTCCTCCCATTTTCTGTTGAGATTCTGCAATCAGGATGTTGTTCCCATGACATAGAAACCAGGGACCTCTAAGTTGTTAAAAACAATGGTCAACTACCCATTCTCATCTTAGGTGACCCATCAGCAACAATTTGACGCAGATGAACAAAGCCTTCATCTCAAAACTCTTTCTTAGAACATTACCCTCATCTGGTCACCCCCCCGCCTCACCAGCTGCTCACTTTCACTTCCCCTGCTGGTTCCTCCTCATTTTCTTGACCTCTAACTGTGGAGTGCCTCAGGACTCATTCCTCAGCTCTCTTCTGTTCTGTATCTACATTTACTTCCACAAAGAACTCATTCAGTTTCATGCCTTAAAAAAAACTTTAAAAACTGTGTAAGCACACACACACAACTCCCACATTCTAACTACCTTCTGCACTTCCTTCTACATTGTCCTACAGGTCTCTGCTCAAATGTCACCTTCCCAGTGAGGCCTTAATCAACCACCCTTATTTAAAGATGAAACCTACCCCCAACTCACTAGGCTGTTCCCTATCCCTCTCCCCTACTTTTTTTTCTTCACTATATATATATTTTTACCTTCTAATATCTCATATAACCTATTTACTGAGTTTATTTTGTGCTTCCTAATACTGGAATGTAAGCATCACGAGAGTAGGAATTTTTGTCTGCTCTGTGCTGCTATATTCTCAGAACTGGGAATAGTGCCAGGCACATAGTAAGTGCTCAATAAATACTTGTGAAAATGAATGGATGAATGTCCTTACAGGAGCTGTCATAATATTAAAGGGCAGAAAATCATAATTGGAAATATCCATTTCACACAAAATTGGTGAGCTTGATTCCTAACTACACATCTGTTTATTCTCACCTCTGAGGCCCCAAGCCTAAAAGCCATATGGTATGTTCAGCTCCCAAAGCATCTTCACAGTGTTGCCTCCAGAGTACTGTAAGCCAGGTATCTGAGTCCCACAGAAGTCTGGGGGATACCTAGTATGACAGATAGAATGCACACCCCCAAAGTTGTCCATGTCCTAATCTCCCTGTGAATATGTTACAGTGCTCAGCAAAAGGGACTTTGCAGGTGTAATTAAGGTTATAAACCTTATAATAGGGAGGGTAGCCTGCATTATTCAAGTGGACCCAATCTAAGTACATCAGCACTTAAAAGCAGAGAACTTTCTGCAACTAGAAGCAGAAGAGATTTGGCAGAAAGGTCACATGATTTGAAATGTGAGAAAGACTCTCAACCTGCCATAGCTGGCTTTTTTCCCACAGCTTTACTGAGATATAACTGACACATAACTTTTTGTAAGTTAAAGGTGTACAACATGTTGATTTGATATACTTTGCTAAATGATCACCACCTTAGAGTTAGCTAACACCTCCATCATGTCACATACTTACCACTGCTTCTTTTTAAAATTTTTTATTGGAGTATAGTTGATTTACAATGTTGTGTTAGTTTCTGCTGTACAGCAAAGTGAATCAGTTATATATATACATATATCTACTCTTTTTCAGATTCTTTTCACATATAGGCCATTACAGAGTATTGAGTAGAGTTCCCTATGCTATACAGTAGGTCCTTATTAGTTATCTATTTTGTTTGTTTTTTTGTTTTCTTATCTCTTATTGATTTTGTGGACTTAACATAGGTGTTGAATTTATCTTGACATTGACTTTATCTAATTATTCTTTTTGAGTTTTATTTTATTTATTTTATACAGCAGGTCCTTATTAGTCATCAATTTTATACACATCAGTGTATACATGTCAGTCCCAATCACCAATTCATTCCATCACCACCTCCACCTCCCCTTCTGGTGTCCATACGTTTGTTCTCTACATCTGTGTCTCAATTTCTGCCCTGCAAACTGGTTCATCTGTACGATTTTTCTAGGTTCCACATATATGTGTTAATATATGATATTTGTTTTTCTCTTTCTGACTTACTTCACTCTGTATGACAGCCTCCAGATACATCCATGTCTCTACAAATGACCCAATTTCCTTCCTTTTAATGGCTGAGTAATATTCCATTGTATATATGTGCCACATTTTCTTTATCAATTCATCTGTCAATGGGCATTTAGGTTGCTGCCATGACCTGGCTATTGTAAATAGTGCTGCAATGAACATTGGGGTGCATGAGTCTTTTTGCATTATGGTTTTCTCTAGGTATATGCCCAGTAGAGGGATTGCTGGGTCATATGGTAATTCTATTTTTAGTTTTTTAAGGAACCTCCACACTGTTCTCCATAGTGGCTGTATCAATTTACATTCCTACCAACAGTGAAAAAGTGTTCCCTTTTCTCCACACCCTCTCCAGCATTTGTTGTTTGTAGATTTTCTGATGATGCCCATTCTAACCGGTGCGAGGTGATACCTCATTGTAGTTTTGATTTGCATTTCTCTAATAATTAATGATATTGAGCAGCTTTTCATGTGCTTCTTGGCCATCTGTATGTCTTCTTTGGAGAAATGTCTATTTAGGTCTTCGGCCCATTTTTAGATGGGTTGTTTGTTTTTTTAATATTGAGCTGCATGAGCTGTGTATATATATTGGAGATTAGTCCTTTGTCAGTTGCTTCATTTGCAAATATTTTCTCCCATTCGGAGGGTTGTCTTTTTGTCCTGTTTATGGTTTCCTTTGCTGTGCAAAAGCTTTGAAGTTTCATTAGGTCTCATTTGTTTATTTTTGTTTTTATTTCCATGACTCTAGGAGGTGGATCAGAAAAGATCTTGCTGTGATTTATGTCAAAGAGTCTTCTTCCTATGTTTTTCTCTAAGAGATTTATAGTGTCCAGTCTTACATTTAGGTCTCTAATCCATTTTGAGTTTATTTTTGTATATGGTGTTAGGGAGTGTTCTAATTTCATTCTTTTACATGTAGCTCTCCAGTTTACCCAGCACCATTTATTGAAGAGACTGTCTTTTCTCCATTGTATATCCTTGCCTCCTTTGCCAGAGATTAGTTGACCATAGGTGCATGGATTTAACTCTGGGCTTTCTATCTTGTTCCATTGATCTATGTTTCGGTTTTTGTGCCAGTACCATATTGTCTTGATTACTGTAGCTTTGTAGTATAGGCTGAAGTCAGTGAGTCTGATTCCTCCAGCTCCATTTTTTCCCCTCAAGACTGCTTTGGCTATTCGGGGTCTTTTGTGTCTCCATACAAATTTTAAGATTTTTGGTTCTAGTTCTGTAAAAAACGCCATTGGTAATTTGATAGGAATTGCATTGAATCTGTAGATTGCTTTGGGTAGTACAGTCATTTTCACAATATTGATTCTTCTAATCCAAGAACATGGTATATCTCTCCATCTGTTTGTATCATCTTTAATTTCTTTCATCAGTGTCTTATAGTTTTCTGCATACAGGTCTTTTGTCTCCTTAGGTAGGTTTATTCCTAGGTATTTTATTCATCTTTTTGCAATGGTAAGTGGGAGTGTTTCCTTAATTTCTCTTTCAGATATTTTATCATTAGTGTATAGGAATGCAAGAGATTTCTATGCATTAATCTTGTATCCTGCAACTTTACCAAATTCATTGATTAGCTCTAGTAGTTTTCAGGTGGCATCTTTAGGATTCTCAATGTATAGTATCATGTCACCTGCAAACAGTGACAGCTTTACTTCTTCTTTTCCAAATTGTATTCCTTTTATTTCTTTTTCTTCTCTGATTGCCGTGGCTAGGACTTCCTAAACTATGTTGAATAATAGTGGTGAGAGTGGACATCCTCGTCTTGTTCCTGATCTTAGAGGAAATGTTTTCAGTTTTTCACTGTTGAGAATGATGTTTGCTGTGGGTTTGTTGTATATGGCCTTTACTATGTTGAGGTAGGTTCCCTCTATGCCCACTTTCTGGAGAGTTTTTATCATAAATGGGTGTTAAATTTTGTCAGAAGCTTTTTCTGCATCTATTGAGATGATCACATGGTTTTTATTCTTCAGTTTGTTAATACGGTGTATCACATTGATTGATCTGCATATATTGAAGAATCCTTGCATCCCTGGGATAAATCCCACTTGATAATGGTGTATGATCCCTTTGGTGTTGTTGGATTCTGTTTGCTAGTATTTTGTTGAGGATTTTTACATCTATATTCATCAGTGATATTGGTCTGTAATTTTCTTTTTTTGTAGTATCTTTGTCTGGTTTTGGTATCAGGGTGATGGTGGCCTCATAGACTGAGGTGGGGAGTATTCCTTCCTCCACAATTTTCTGGTAGAGTTTAAGAAGGATGGGTGTTAGCTCTTCTCTAAATGTTTGATAGAATTCATCTGTGAAGCCATCTGGTCCTGGACTTCTGTTTTTTGGAAGACTTTTAATCACAGTTTCAAGTTCATTACTTGTGATTTTTCTGTTCATATTTTCTTTGTCTTCCTGGTTCAGTCTTGAAAGGTTATACCTTTCTAAGAATTTGTCCATTTCTTCCAGGTTGTCCATTTTACTGGCGTAGAGTTGCTTGTAGTAGTTTCTTAGGATGCTTTGTATTTCTGCGGTGTCTGTTGTAACTTCTCCTTTTTCATTTCTAATTTTATTGATTTGAGTCCTCTCCCTCCTTTTCTTGATGAGTCTGGTAATGGTTTATAAATTTTGTTTATCTTGTCAAAGAACCAGCTTTACTTTTATTGATCTTTGTTATTTTCTTTGTTTCTGTTTCATTTATTTCTGCTCTGATCTTTATTTCTTTCCTTCTGCTACCTTTGGGTTTTGTTTGTTGTTCTTTCTCTGGTTCCTTTAGGTGTAAGGTTAGACTGTTTATATGAGATTTTTCTTGTTTCTTGAGGTAGGCTTGTATAGCTATAAACTTCCCTCTTAGAACTGCCTTTACTGCATCCCATAGGTTTTGGATGGTCGTGTTTTTATTGTCATTTGTCTCTAGGTATTTTTTGATTTCCTCTTTGATTTCTTCAGTGATCTCTTGGCTATTTAGTAATGTACTGTATAGCCTCCATGTTTTTGTGTTTTTTACGTTTTTTTTCCCTGTAATTCATTTCTAATCTCATAGCGTTGTGATCAGAAAAGATGATTGATATGATTTCAATTTTCTTAAATTTACTGAGGCTTGATTTGTGACCCAAGATGTGATCTATCCTGGAGACTGTTCCGTGCACACTTGAGAAGAAAGTGTAATCTGCTGTTTGGGGATGGAATGTCCTATAAATATCAATTAAATCTATCTGGTCTATAGTGTCATTTAAAGCTTCTGTTTCCTTATTTATTTTCATTTTGGATGATCTGTCCATTGGTGTAAGTGAGGTGTTAAAGTCCCCCACTATTTCTGTGTTACTGTTGATTTCCTCCTTTATAGCTTTTAGCAGTTGCCTTATGTATTAAGGTGCTCCTATGTTGGGTGCATATATATTTATAATTGTTATATCTTTTTCTTGGATTGATCCCTTGATCATTATGTAGTGTCCTTCCTTGTCTCTTGTAACATTCTATACTTTAAAGTCTATATTATCTGATATGAGTATTGCTACTCCAGCTTTCTTTTGATTTCCATTTGCATGGAATATCTTTTTCCATCCCCTCACTTTCAGTCTGTATGTGCCCTAGGTCTGAAGTGGGTCTCTTGTAGACAGCATATATATGGGTGTTGTTTTTGTATCCATTCAGCAAGCCTGTGTCTTTTGGTTGGAACATTTAGTCCATTCACGTTTGAGGTAATTATTGATATATATGTTCCTATGACCATTTTCTTAATTGTTTTGGGTTTGTTTTTGTAGGTCCTTTTCTTCTCTTGTGTTTCCCACTTAGAGAAGTTCCCATAGCCTTTGTTGTAGAGCTGGTTTGGTGGTGCTCAATTCTCTTAGCTTTTGCTTTTCTGTAAAGCTTTTGATTTCTCCATCGAATCTGAATGAGATCCTTGCTGTGTAGAGTAATCTTGGTTGTAGGTTCTTCCCTTTCATCACTTTAAGTATATCATGCCACTCCCTTCTGGCTTGTAGAGTTTCTGCTGATAAATCAGGTGTTAACCTTATGGGAGTTCCCTTGTATGTCATATTTCCCTTGCTGCTTTCAAGAATTTTTTTTGTCTTTAATTTTTTCCAATTTGATTACTATGTATCTTGGTGTGTTTCTCCTTGGGTTTATCCTGTATGGGACCCTCTGCACTTCTTGGACTTGGGTGGCTATTTCCTTTCGCATGTTAGGCAAGTTTTCAACTATAATCTCTTCAAATATTTTCTCGGGTCCTTTCTCTCTCTCTTCTCCTTCTGGGACCCCCATAATGCAAATGTTGTTGCATTTAATTTTGTCTCAGAGGTCTCTTAGGCTGTCTTCATTTCTTTTCATTCTTTTTTCTTTATTCTGTTCTGCAGCAGTGAATTCCACCATTGTGTCTTCCAGGTCACTTATCGGTTCTTCTGCCTCAGTTATTCTGCTATTGATTCCTTCTAGTGTAGTTTTCATTTCAATTATTGTATTGTTCATTTCTGTCTGTTTGTTCTTTTATTCTTCTAGGTCTCGTTAAACATTTGTTGCATCTTCTCGATCTTTGCCTCCATTCTTTTTCCGAGGTCCTGGATCATCTTTACTATCAGTATTCTGAATTATTTTTCTGGAAGGCTGCCTATCTCCCTTCATTTCATTGTTTTTCTGGAGGTTTATCTTGTTCCTTCATCTGGTACATAGCCCTCTGCCTTTTTATCTTGTCTATCTTTCTTTGAATGTGGTTTTTGTTCCACAGGCTGCAGGATTATAGTTCTTCTTGCTTTTGCTGTCTGCCCTCTGGTGGATGAGGCTATCTAAGAGGCTTGTCTAGTTATCTATTTTATATAGTGTGTATATGTCAATCCCAATCTCCCAATTTATCCCTCCTGTGCTTTCCCCCTTGGTAACCATAAGTTTTTTCTACGTCTGTGACTCTATTTCTGCTTTGTAAATAAGTTCATTTGTACCATTTTGTGTGTATGTGTGTGTAGTAGGAATATTGAAGATCCACTCTCTTAGCACCTTTCAAGTATATAATGCAGCATTGTTAACTATAATCACTATGCTGTGCATTAGATCCCCAGAACTTATTCATCTTCTAACCTGAAGTTTGTACTCTTTGACCAACATCTCCCCATTTCTCCCTCCCTCCCTCGAGCCCCTGGTAACCACTCTTCTACTCTCTGTTTTAATAAGTTGAACTTTTAAAAATGCTACATATAAGTGAGATCATTAGGTATTTCTCTTTCTTGTCTGGCTTATTTCACTGAGTATAACACCTTCTAGATCCATCCATGTTGTCGCAAATGGCAAGATTTCTTTTTTTATATGACTGACTAATATTCCATTGTATATATGTACCACATCTTCTTTATCCGTCATCTGTTGACAGACACTTAGGTAGTTTCCATATGTTGGTTATTGTGAGTGATGCTGTGATGAACATGGGGTACAGATATCCATGAGCTAGGGAATGCAGGTGGCCTCTAGAAGAGGAAACAACTTCCAACTGAGTCAGGAAGGACACTGGGACCTCAGTTCCACTACTACAAGAAACTGAACTCTGAAAATGACTTGATTGAACCTGGAAGCAGATTCCCCCTCAGAGCCTCCCACAAGAGCCCAGCCTGGCCAACACCTTGATTTTGTCACTGTGAGCCCCTGAGCAGAGAATCCAGTTGAGCCCCTTGGACTTCTGCCCAAACTGTGAGATAGTAAATGGGTGTTATTTTAAGCTGCTAAGTTTGTGATAATTTGTTATGACAGCAATGAAAAGCTAATACATCCAGTAGCTATCTATCACTGAGTGAACAGGTACACAAATATTTGTAACAAGAGAGCTTTCCTCCAACCCAAGAATCAGGCCCACTTTGAGATATCTGGCTTCTCTTGCCTTCTCAAAGATGTCAAACTGATGCTTTGAACTGTCATTAAATCACCACTTTCTTTTGATTTCCCTGGTGTCAGAAATTTAAATGAACCAAAATAATAGAGGTTGTTCTACATTTTTTTTTTCAGGTTGTGGGAGAAACATTTGAGAGACTTTCCCCTTTGCATAAGCTGGGCTGTGTCTAACTAGTGGTCTGATTTTCTATTAAGCTTCAGGGGAAGTGAGAAATGGCTGCTTCCATAGAATTAGTAAATGCCACCAAAACTAAAGGTCAAACTAAGTTGACATTAAATACAGTATTTCCAGTGGGGCAATATGGGGTGCTTGAAAGAGCAGTTCCCACAAGCCCCTGCAATGCCTATTCTCTGAACTTGTTGTGAGTGGTAATGGAATCCAATTAAACTCTGTCAGTCCCCGGCCTTTCCACCTGTGACCTATATTAGCCACAATAAGTCTGTTTTCACAGACAAAGCCCCTTAGGTGACCAACGTGGAGAAAATCGTGGGGCTGGTTCCACACTGCAGATGTTATATTCATTCATGCAGGCTTCTCAGGGGCCCCCGGCCCTGCCAGCTTTCAGGATCACTGTGAGCTGAACACTGATTTATCCCCTCATGTGGCTTTGGAGGGCAGAGAAATAAAGGAGGATGGACACAGGGCAGATTCCAGCTGAGCCGAGTTTGCACTGGAAATTCAAGCTTGAACTAAGGGCCTGGTAGCCTGGAAGGTCCAAGAAGCAGAGGGAGGCAAGCCTGTAGGGGGAATATGCACAGACTTGGGAATGAGGCTGTTGTAGGTGTGAATCCCAGCTCCAACACTTAAGAGCAGATAAACGTAGACACAGTTTTAACCACTCTGATCCTAAGTTAAAACTTAGATACAGTTTTAACCACTCTGGATCCTAAGTTAAAACTTAGATACGGTTTTAACCACTCTGATCCTCAATTTCCTCATCTGTAAAATGGGATAGTATTAAATTAAAAATAAGATAAAGGAAGTAATGTACCATCCCTACTTCAGTGTTTTCTATTACTCTTACTTTGCTTTATTTTTATCCATGGCACTTATCACCATCTGACATCAACATATCTACATGGTTATTGTTTAACATCTGTCTCCCTATCCACAAGAATGTAAGCCCCATGAAGTCAGGGACTTAGCTTGTTTACTGAAGTATCCTTGGTGCCTAGAGGCAACAAGAGGCAGGAGAGCCTAGTGGTTAAGAGCACGGGCTCCAGAACCAGGTTTCTGAGGTTTCAATATGGGGACTGCAAATTACTAGCTGTGTGGACCTGGGAAAATTACTCAACTTCTCAGTTCCTCAGTTTTTCCACCTGCAAAATGAGGTCAGTAATAGAACCTCCCTCCAAGAGTTATCCCAAGGATTAAGCAGCTAATACATGTAAAGCATTTATAAGAGTGCTAGGCACACAGTAGGTATTCAATAAATATTAACTATAATAATGGAACCTGGTATACTGCAGGTAATGACTCAGTATTGGCTGTACAAATGATAAATATTTACAAAATTATTGGAACTATGCCTAGCACAGAGTAGGTCCTCAATGAATGATAACTTTACAAAGAGATATGCTGGTATATGTTTAATAACTGATTCTCAGAAGGCAGGAGGTGGATTTCTCCTGTTTGCTGGTGTCTCCTGTCATGGCTGATTTCAGCTACCAACCTGACACCAGTGAACACAGATTTGCGAAGAGATGCTCAGTAACATTCTAATATAGAGAATTTCTACTGTATAGATCCAATAAATACATATAATCTTGAGAACATAGAAAATAGGAAAATAATTAGGAAGTGAAGAGTTTTAAGTATTTGTTACCTTTGTTTTAATGTAATTTAATTGTAAGTATGCATAATGTAATTTTAATAATTGCTGAATTTAATTTTAAATAACAGACTCCTGAAAATTTAACAATTGGCTTTTTTGAGCCAGTACAAGCTAACTCCAGCACACAACTCACTGTATACATGTTATTCTTCTTACCCAAATAGGTACCCTTTCCTGGCCCAAAATAAATAAAGAAAGAATAGCATAAATGCTTGTGCAGCAATCTAGGGCAGACCTCTCTCCCAGGCAAAGCATGGAATCAATCCTAAAGAGGAACTGAATTGATCCCCTTCTAAATACTTGACCAAACCTGGTGAAATGGTCAAGTCCTAGACCATTGCCTTCTAAGGGACTGCCCAGATTTCCTGACTGTGCTAGAATGTCATTGTCTCAAGTACTGCAGGAAATAAAAATGAGTCATTAACCTAGACTTGGGTGTCTCTAGACTACATGGTCATTTAAGAGACTAGACTTTAGGGATTTGTGTAGAGAAATGAATAGACAGGGCAATGGTAAGGGTCACAGCTGTGTCAATAATCATTGTCACAGCTGTGATATGTGTATTCTCCCACTTGTCACCTTTCTTGCTCTCAGCTCTACATTCAGGAAAACAGAAAATACGAAATCCAGAGAAAACTCAGTTTAGTCTGCTAATCTCCCTTTGCTCTACTGATTATAGTCCCCCCAAAAAGTTCCTCAACTACCCTGTGCCATTATTGTTCTTCAATGTCCTGTCAGTAGGGTGACCAACCATCCTGATTATCCAGGGCTCTTCCAGTTTTAGCACTGAAGGTCCAGAGTCTCAGGAAATCCTTCAGTCCTGGGCAAACCAGGACAGTTGTTCATTGTAACTCTTGGCCCTCAAGGCCAGGATTCCTGGGGCTTTCAGTCTGCCAGGAGAGCCTCAGATGATTCTAGAGACAAAGGCTGTGAAGTAGGAGCATGCATAGATCCAAGAGGCCAAGTATTAGAAGTCAGAGTGTCTTAGTCAATTCAGGCTGCTGTGCAGAATTTCACAGCCTGGGGGCTTAAACAACAAACATTTATTTTTCATGGTTCTGGAAGTTAGATGTCCAAGATCAAGGCACAGAGACTGGGAAATATAGAGTAGCTGGGCAGTCATACACCCAATATGGCAGCAAGGCAGCCTTCGCCAACATATGTACATCATTGGGAAGATCTGTGATCCTAACCCTGCAGATGTGTAGGGGAGAACTTCAGATACACAATAACTGGATAAACCAGAACTAGATTAATAAGTCTGCCTCAAACCAGTGATTTCCAATTAGCAAATTATCACTGCTAAGTAGAAAAGTGACTCTGCCCCTCCCTCTCCAAAATCTACAGAGATCTCCTAGGCTCCTTTATGATGTGCCTTCCCTGCATCCTGTCCAACCATCAGGGACTCAACCTGTCCAACCACACACAACTCATCTCAACACTTCATGTGCCTGGAATCACAGTCCCCATCAGGGAATAGAAGACTTTGAGGGAAATAAAAGTGTCGTCTCATTAGAGAGACTTGGGGATTCCATACTGGACTCAGAGATCAGAGCTTCTCCAAGCAGTACCAGCTAACCCCTCAGTGTTGCATGTCCCAGGAGGTGCTTAGCGTTTTTCTGTTCCCTGAGGTTCCTCTTTGCCCTCCTCTCACACTTGTAGACAACAGGAGTAGCATGTGAGCAGTTCAGTTGTTCCTAACTGTTAAAAATATCTCTTTGGAGACTCCTTGTTTTCCTACCGTTGCTGCTCCCACAGAATAAAGGAAGCGCAGGCCCAGTGCCACCTTTCAATGGGTCATCAATGCCTCATTTTCCATGACAGGGAGGAGACTGTGCTGAGATGGGCGTTATGCTTGTTAATAAATTAGTTAAACAAGCATGTGCCAGGCACTGTCCTAAGTGCTGGGAAGAGAGTGATAAATAAGACATATATATTTTTTGTGTCTCATATTGCCCATCTCCAACCCACAGAGCGGCAGTGTGCTTTTTCTGAAACATAAACCAAGTTTCATCACTCCCCTGCTCAGCCAGATCATCTCTTCAGCATCATCTTCAGGTCATTAAAAACAGACAATCTGAGTGGGGAAAGATCTGGGATGTGAGATTTAGAAATGTTGGCTTGCCATGGTCCCAGCCCCAGGAGAGCATCCTTAAATGCAGTAATAGCTTGCTGGCATATGCAGAAGTCATATGAAGAGAGCTATGAGTGTGCAAAACTAGGCCCTCAGCCTAGAGAGGCGAAGGGCTCCTCAGGGGCTGTTCGAAATATGTTTCTCTCCAACAGTGCCTCATCATAAAGTGGGTCTTCTCACTCCTTTCTTCACACTCCTCCCTACCAGCAACTATTTTCCCTGTCAAGTCCCCAGGTGCATCCTTCTAAAGGTGATCACACACTCTCTAAGACACTGCACAGACCTAAAATCAGTTTGGTTGGCTAGGGACCTCTGAAAGACACCCAACAATCTTGTGTATTCCCCTGGAACCTGCCACCTTTTCACCGAAGGCAATTCCTTCATTTCTCCTGAGGTCAGGCTCAAAAGGCCACTCCCTCCAGGAAGCACTCCCAAATTTACCTCTCCACCCACCATCTCTAATAATTTATATTACTCTGTCACCTTCTAGCAGTATTGTGAGTTTTGTGTTCAGTTTTGATCGTGTCATTCTCCACTTGTTGATATGTCCATGTGACTACAGATTCTTTGTCTTTTATCCAAAACCTGTAGAATCAAATGTATTGTGGAATTCAGAACTTTTTTAAATTTTAGAATAATAAGAGTTTCTGTGGTAGCACCTATAATCAAACACATTAATATTTGTTCCATGAAACTTGTGAGTATTCACGCCAAGTGGGATACATGGAGATTATAATCAGCTTTTTATCAGTTCATGTCAGGTTTTGCCACGAATGAGTTCAGTATTCTAGAAGCATGAATATGAGCTACTAATAACAGCTGCCACTACTGAACCTTCCTCTGTGCCAGGCACTCTGCCCTGTGCATATAATCTCAATTAACCCACAGCAGGGCCATGGGAAGGAGGCATTGTTTTCCACATGAGAGAGGAGGAAAGTGAGATTCAGAGAGGGTAAGTAATTTACCCAAGGTCAAACTTCTAGAAAATAGAGGAACCATCATTCAAACCCAAGGCTGTCTGACCATAAACTTGATGGTCAATGGCCAGGTTTCATACAAAATGTGCTTCCTCTCATATATCCCATGACATATGCAAGATGGAACATATAAATACTTGCCAACAATGCAAACAAACAGAAGAGCATTTAATTTTTTTATTTGTAATTCACAAGTTATATTTTCCTTCTTCCGAAAAGACCATATAGGACGTAAATTTCAGTTAGTTGGGTAAGGCAAGCACCATACCTCCTGGAGTCCAGATGTGACCACAGTAGATGAAGGCATAGCAAACATGTTATGGGTCACATCAGGAAGCACATGGGCCACACCGACTACCACATGTGTTCTCAACAGCTCACACAGCATCAGTGGTCAACATTTAGAACTCAGGGGATTTCAATTCAGAGTCCAGTTTCTCTAAGTGTTAAAAATATGTTTTTTTAAAATATGTGTTTAATATTCACAATTTTTTCTCTTGAAAAATCGTATATTCCTACTATACAGTGTTTTCGTTCCTTCACTGCAATAATCAGCTGATGCTGAGTAGCAGCTTTAGGTGGAGTAAGTGTTTCCCAATTAGCAACGGTCCCCCACTTCTGCAACACCTGGATTCTGAAGGAATTCGAGTTTGGGACCACTGTATCTGATAGAGTTAACCAGTATCTGATGGCTTGACCTGTTATGCTCCCCAGCAGGCTGGCAGTCTGTTTAGTGATGTGAGTGATGTGTTGTGACTTGTATCTTCTATTACAAGTCAAGAACTTCCAGTAAGGATGAGACTGGAAGATCATATTTTCAGCACCATCACAGCCACCAACACACAGCAAGAACGGATTGAGAGAGACAGAGAAAGAGCAGCAGAAAGGGAGGGAGAGAGATAGAGAGCAAGAGAGAGAGAGATCATTTATTCATGCCAGAAATAGAAAAGAAATTTGAGGTGGTGAAGGAAGCTTAAAGCACACCTGCTGGGCCAGGAGCCAGAAGGAGGCAGAAGTGGCCCAGTGTCAGCTCCCAAGTGGTAAAGTTCCTCATGTGAAGCAACCAAAACCTAGGTCACTTCTTGAACCCAGGATCCACTGCTCTTGAAAGGAAGCTGAGAAAAGCTACAACAAATTGTTGTTTGGGGTCATGGCATACATATGGTTCTGTGATCAGAGTACCTACATGAAACACAGTATCACAGCAGGACAAGGCCACAGCCACCTTTTGTGAATAACCACCAAAAGAATACAAATATAATTTCTATTTTCCTAACTAGCAGGGATATGACAGAAAGGAAAAAGATAGGTTCACCAAAAGGTAGGAAATTAAAAAATAAAAAGAGAGGGGAGGGCTTCCCTGGTGGCGCAGTGGTTGAGAGTCCGCCTGCCGAAGCAGGGGACACGGGTTCGTGCCCCGGTCCAGGAAGATCTCACATGCTGCGGAGCGGCTGGGCCCGTGAGCCACAGCCTCTGAGCCTGCGCGTCCGGAGCCTGTGCTCCGCAACAGGAGAGGCCACAACAGTGAGAGGCACGTGTATTGCAAAAAAAAAAAAAAAAAAAAAAAAAAAGGGGAAATCAAGGAAGAATACACAGGAGAATAAAAAATGTATTTCCTGGGTTTTCCCACTTTCCAAGATGATCACCCAACACCCAAGTTCACCAGTTTTGTGACCTTTCTCAAGGTCAATAAAAGCACCTGCCTGTAAGACCCAGCAGAGTTTACATTTGAATCTGTATGGGCAAGTGTTTCTTTTCCCACCAGTGGGAAGCCAGATGTTTGCCCATTATTGTCTGAAGCCCATGGTGCAGGAAACATCTACCTTCAGACCGTCAATTCCTAGCACCGAGTCCCTCACAGGGGACATCTTGTTTGTTTAGAGAACTCTCAGGGAGGCTCTCAGGAATACATAGAAGGGTAGCAGTAAAGTCCAGACAACCGATTACGCCAAAGCTTGTCAAGGGCCATATGGGCAAAAGGACCTTGAAAAGATCTACCCACCTGCCATCTTGTAAAGAATGAGAGTGACAGTGGCCTGTCCTCTGAGAACCAGCTCCACTTCTTGTCAGATACATGTATAACACCGGTGATTGGATTCTGAGCAAATATGCCCTCCTGTCAATATCCTAAACTGAATGGAGGCAATGATTTAATAGTCCTCTGAAATTTTCCAAATTGTCCAGATCAGGTCAGTTTCCTGGACCTAGGAAAGAAAGCTCATCGGGTTGTGTGCCCCAGCACCCTGGGAGCTGAGGTGTTGCCAGACCACTCTCTAGGAGCCAGAAATGTAATGTAGATAAGGTAAACTGCATTGTTGTTTTGGTTTGGACCTGAGAGGCAAACATCCAATTTGAGATCAAATAAATGGGTTCTGGGCCTGAATAAGCTTTTTAAATAGGATTCACTCTAGAGCAGTCTGAAAATCAGAACGCTGCACCAGCAAAATTCTGCCTATGCTTCCTGAGCTAAAAAAGAGAAGCCCCACCCAGCAAGTGGACCCATCTATACTAGGTAGTACGTTTTACATTTAGAAAAGTACAGCCACAGGCTTAGGGAATGGGGAAGGATCTTATACAATTTTGACTTGAATGAAGACAAACAGAATTTAAATTTATAGTACGAATGGTTCCAAAATAAACACAGCTAAGGTTTATTGAGCACTTACTATGTGACTGACACTGTTTCAAGTACTTAATAACTATACAATGTTACCAACTCACTATTTGCAAAGTAATAATAATAACAATCTCCCCCAAACTGTGAAGTAGGTGCTATTGCTATCCCTAATTTACAGACGAGAAAGCTGAATAATAGCTAGTATGTGCTAGTGCCAAGATTCACACTTCAGATTTCTGACTCTAAAGCTCATAAGCAAAACTGCTAATCTATCTAGGAAGTAATCTTACAAAGCATTACTCCAAAAAGGTTTCAGGATCTATGAATCTCACCTATAATAGAGCACACACCTCTTCCACCCCCCCCACCCCCCCCCGCCAATAGCTATAGTTAGCCTTGTCTGTAGTTTATAGAATTTCACACTGTTGGAGAAGCAACATCTCAAAGAAAGAGGGATCCTTCTTCAGACCTAGGAGGGGGACTATGATTGGTTTGGGCCATGCAGGGTTATTTCTTTTCTCTTTGCTGGCGATTGGTGGACATGTGACACAGATCCAGCCATGAGACCTGGGCAAAATTCTGCTAGAGGTGACTGGGGAGGGTTTTGCTCCATGATAAATAGATATATTGAGAGAGTCCACTACATTTTTCCTTTTTTGAATGTGTGTAAAGCATGATGTTAGGCGTTGAGACAATTATTTTAGGCTTGTCAGCCTATGGACAAAAAAGTCAACATGCTGAGGATGGCAGAACAGAAAGATTTTTTAAAACCTGGGTTTCTGATGACAGATGGAGCCTACACATCAAACCTGGACTCCTCTGTCTCCAGATTTCTTGCTACAAGGATAGTTGTACGTCTTTATTTCTTAAGCCATTGTAAGGCGTTATGTCACTTTGCCTCTAAATGCATCCTAACATATATATATCCTTTATCTATGTACAGATATATGTTATAGCTACACATTTTTCACCGTTCTTTATTTCAGTTGACTTGTAGCTACGTGGTCAGCTAAAACCAGGCAGTCAAGGAAAGAAAGGAAATATATTTGAGCAGCAGTTTATCAACACTGTTTTGGGGAAAAAAAAAATTCAAGACTGCTGTACTATTGTTTACCAATCCCCTACCCCAAATCTTGCTTAGCTGCATTCACCTGTAGGCTATGACTCAGCAGTAAACAGAATAAAATATATGCCCAGCTTCCTCATTAGTAAAGTAAGCAATATGAACCAGGTGATCCTTAGAAAAATTTCAGCACTGACATTTTATGCTTCATGCTCTATCTATCTATCTATTAAGAAGGGTTATATTCTAATAATTTCTAGAGATGCCCTGTAAATAATGACCACATCCTTAAACACTTAATTAAATCATAACAGTTTATCACAGTCTAAGTCCTTCCCTTCTGCAAGTCTCAGTTCCTTATCAGGAACATGTGAAAAATGAAATGGATGCTCTTTAAGGCCCTTTCCAGCTCACACACTCTTGAATCCAGCCAGATTCTTAAATATGTGGTTCTAATCCTCACAGACTTTCTGAAAAGCTTATGCAGTCAGGTCTTGACGATGTCTGAATCACACAGAAGATCTTTCTGGAGCACATACTTATGCTAAAAGTTAACTGACTCAAACTGTGACCTCTTCATTTCTCGGCTTCTCCTTGGTACCCAGCACACCATGTGGTACATGGTAGGCTCTCAGTAATTACCGGTAATCCAATAATAGTACCGTGTTTTTTGAACGTCTACTATTTGACTGAGATTTTAAATAGAGTATCTCAACTCCTCACAATAATCCTGCAAGGGCAGTATTTTTACATCTATAACCTGAATAAAAAACTGGGCCGCCTGTAGGCCAGTCTCAGCATGGTGCCACCTCCAAAATAAACCCAAACCCAAACCCAACAACCTGAAGAGTTATGTAGGTCTTTAATGAAGTCTTGAAAGATATGGCAAAAGAGACAATTATATGGCAAAACCTACAGCAGAAACTCCTTTTTACCCATCTTTCCTCCTAAAATCCTCCCACAGCCACAGAAAGATCCCCATCTCCATCTTCCCCAAATGTTCTAACAAAACTCCTGCCTCCTCCCCATTCTAGTTCACCCCTTTGGGGTCTATTCTGCCTCTTGGGGGGTGGTCTCATGCCCTGTGTAACCTAAATTAGTTTGAAAGTTTAGCCTCTCCAAGGTCTCTCTCTCCAGTTTTCCCATTGACTTGCCAAGTGCATTCTACAAGTATGGATGACACCAGCATTTGGTGCAGCCCTTTGATCCAGAGCCCATGCTCTCCCAAAACATCGTGCAATGGATGTGCACTGCTCTGTTCATGCAAAGCTGCTCTCTTTGTGTATATCCTTTAACCAGTGACTGCTTCAGAACCACCCAAGGAACATGTCAAAAATACAGATGTCTGGTCTGCACACAAGTCTCTCGAATCAGAGCATCCTAGAGTGAGACCCAAGATTCTACATTTTTAATAAGCTTCCTGGGTGATTCTGAGGCATAGTCAGGTTTTGAAGCACTGCTTTACACCACAGGGCTTTAGAATTAAGCTACAGAGTCACTCATGCCCACAGGAACAGGAATATTCTCCCAACTCCCATTCTACTATCTGGTCTTCCTGACAACATGATGTCCCAGGAACACAAGCAATCCTCAGCTTCTGAACCCGGTGAATTTCAAAAATATATTAGTCTGTGGTGTGCAGCTCAGAATGCTTTCCCCAGAGAACAGGGTTGGGAGATCCCTGTGGGCCTGGGAGAGTGCTCCAAAGCTTTGCAGGTCTTTGCAAAGTGATTTTGTGAGAAAATATACACAAAAGTCCCCACTGGAGTTGCCAGGAACAATTTCTCCCTGAGGTTGGGCAACAAGAAGCTAACCTTGACTGCTCTCCTTTCTGGGGGACTGGTGGCAGAAGGGGAAGTTCAGATGGTGACAGAGGGAGCCCAGAGCTCTGGTAGCTACTGGGAAAGATATCAGAAAGGTAACCCTCCACAGAACCAGGAAGTGGGTCTCCAGTTAGGAGGGGGTGCAAAAAGCAAGATTTTCATAGAAAAGGCCCCAGGAAGTGGCTTCTTTCACAGTGTCAGGGCTCTGAACTGAGAGAGGGAAAAGACATTCACTGGGCTGAAGAGGCACCTTGAGGGAGTGGAGGAGGGCTCGGGCCTCAGATCCCTCAGGCAGCAGCAGCCAGGGCCCCATGAGGATCAATCCATCAAGAGGATGGGAGGGCCAGGCCTAGCATAAGAGCAAGCCTTTTATCATGCAAGTGCTCACTGCAGGGTTCCCTCTCCTGGGTCGTCCTCCAAGCTCTCTGCTCCCTTTGGAATGGACTTCAGCATCTGGAGTTTCCATATTCGATCCCTCCAAAACATTTAGCCCCCAAAGGGAAAAAAAACCTCATTATAAGGTGATCTTATAAGATTCTGAAAACACTTTCAGAGTGAGGGCCCATGCATTTTGAAACTCAATTGCATTGCATGATTAGGAGCAATTACTGTCAACAAACATTTATCCAATATCTACTGATGCGCTAGGCCTGAGGAACATGTGGGCAAGAGTGAATCAATCCTTTGGCAGAGCATAGAGTACCAGAAAACAGAACACATGATCTGACAAGCATAACTGTCCTTGCGAATCTGCTGGAACAGAAAATTTTAATACAGGTCTACTTCCGAAAAGCCAAAACATTTGTTTGCTCGAAATAAGGCTGGAAAGGTCAATGGAATCATTGATCAAAACAGTTAATTGGTTCTGCACACATGGGGGTAAATTCAGTGTAATCATAACATGAGTTTAGATCCAACATCAAACATGGATACAGCCATCTGTACAAGGGAAAGAGACTTCACCTTTTTCTACACAGCTTCCACAACACAGTGCAACAAATCAAGGTGATCGCTTCTCTGGATGGCTACAGGGACATACACACAGGTAAACTTTTCTTTACCTAGTGCCCCTCTGTTTTTTTTTTTTTTTTAACATGTTTATTGGAGTATAATTGCTTTACAATGGTGTGTTAGTTTCTGCTGTATAATAAAATGAATCAGCTATACATATACATATATCCCCATATCCCCTCCCTCTTGCATCTCCCTCACACCCCTACTCTCCCACCTCTCTAGCTGGACACAAAGCACCGAGCTGATCTCCCTGTGCTATGCGGCTGCTTCCCACTTGCTATCTATTTTACGTTTGGTAGTGTATATATGTCCATGCCACTCTCTCACTTCGTCCCAGCTTACTCTTCCCCCTCCCCATGTCCTCAAGTCATTCTCTAAGTCTGCATCTTTATTCCTGTCCTGCCCCTAGGTTCTTCAGAACAATTTTGTTTTTTTTTTTAGATTCCATATATATGTGTCAGCATATGGTATTTGTTTTTCTCCTTCTGACTTACTTCACTCTGTATGACAATCCCTAGACTCCTCCATGTCTCTACAAATGACCCAATTTCGTTCCTTTTTATGGCTGAGTAATATTCCATTGTATATATGTACCACCTCTTCTTTATCCATTCATCTGTCGATGGACACTTAGGTTGCTTCCATAACCTAGCTATTGTAAACAGAGCTGCAATGAACATCATGGTACATGACTTTTTTTGAATTATGGTTTTCTAAGGGTATATGCCCAGTAGTGGGATTCCTAGGTCATATGGTAGTTCTATTTTTAGTTTTTTAAGGAACCTCTGTACTGTTTTCCATAGTGGATGTGTCAATTTACATTCCCACCAACAGTGCAGGACAGTTCCCTTTTCTCCATACCCTCTCTAGCATTTACTGTTTGTAGATTTTTTGATGATGGCTATTCTGACTGGAATGATGTGATACCTCACTGTAGTTCTGATTTGCATTTCTCTAATGATTAGTGATGTTGAGCATCCTTTCATGTGTTTGTTGGCAATCTGTATATCTTCCTTGGAGAAATGTCTATTTAGGTCTTCTGCCCATTTTTGGATTGGGTTTTTTTTTTGGGGGGGGGTTGTTTGTTTTTATGAGATTGAGCTGCATGAGCTGCTTATAAATTTTGGAGATTAATCCTATGTCAGTTGCTTCATTTGCAAATATTTTCTCCCATTATGAGGGTTGTCTTTTCATCTTGCTTATGGTTTCCTTCGCTGTGCAAAAGCTTTTAAGTTTCATTAGGTCCCATTTATTTATTTTTGTTTTTATCTCCATTTCCCTAGAAGGTGGGTCAAAAAGGATCTTGCTGTGATGTATGTCATAGAGTGTTCTGCCTATGTTTTCCTCTAAGAGTTTTATAGTGTGTCTGGCTTTACATTTAGGCCTTTAATCCGTTTTGAGTTTACTTTTGTGTGTGGTGGTAGGGAGTGTTCTAATTTCACTCTTTTACATGTAGCTGTCCAGTTTTCCCAGCACCACTTATTGAAGAGGCTGTCTTTTCTCCATTATATATTCTTGCCTCCTTTATCAAAAATAAGGTGACCATATGAGTGTGGGTTTATCTCTGGGCTTTCTATCCTGTTCCATTGATCTATATTTCTGTATTTGTGCCAGTACAATTCTGTCCTGATTACTGTAGCTTTGTAGTATAGTCTGAAGTCAGGGAGCCTGATTCCTCTAGCTCCGTTTTTCTTTCTCAAGATTGTTTTGGCTATTTGAGGTCTTTTGTGTTTCCATACAAATTGTGAAATTTTTTGTTCTAGTTCTGTGAAAAATGCCATTGGTAGTTTCATAGGGATTGCACTGAATCTGTAGATTGCTGTGGGTAGTAGAGTCATTTTCACAATGTTGATTCTTCCAATCCAAGAACATGGTATATAGCTCCATCTGTTTGTATCATCATTAATTTCCTTCACCAGCATCTTACAGCTTTCTGCATACAGGTCTTTTGTCTCCTTAGATAGGTTTATACCTAGGTATTTTATTCTTTTTGTTGCAATGGTAAATGGTAGTGTTTCCTTTATTTCTCTTTCAGATATTTTATCATTAGGGTATAGGAATGCAAGAGATTTCTGTGCATTAATTTTGTATCCTGTTACTTTACCAAATTCATTGATTAGATCTAATAGTTTTCTGGTAACATCTTTAGGATTCTCTATGTATAGTAAGTATCATGTCATCTGCAAACAGTGACAGTTTTACTTCTTTTCCAATTCAGATTCCTTTTATTTCTTTTTCTTCTCTTGTTGCTGTGGCTAAAACTTCCAAAACTATGTTGAATAAGAGTGGTGAGAGTGGCAACCTTGTCTTGTTCCTGATCTTAGAAGGAATGTTTTCAGTTTTTCACCATTGAGAATGATGTTGGCTGTGGGTTTGTCATATACAGCCTTTATTATGTTGAGGTAGGTTCTCTCTATGCCCACTTTCTGGAGAGGTTTTATCATAAATGGGTATTGAATTTTGTCAAAAGCTTTTTCTGTATCTATTGAGATGATCACATGGTTTTTATTCTTCTGTTTGTTAATATGGTGTATCACATTGATTGATTTGCATATATTGAAGAATCCTTGCATTCCTGGGATAAACCCCATTTGGTTATGGTGTATGATCATTTTAATGTGCTGTGGGATTCTGTTTGCTAGTATTTTGTTGAGGATTTTTGCATCTATGTTCATCAGTGATATTGGCTTGTAGTTTTCCTTCTTTGTGACATCTTTGGTTTTGGTATCAGGGTGATGGTGACCTTGTAGAAAGAGTTTGGGAGTGTTCCTCCCTCTGCTATATTTTGGAAGAGTTTGAGAAGGATAGGTGTTAGCTCTTTTCTAAATATTTGATAGAATTTGCCTGTGAAGCCATCTGGTCCTGGGCTTTTGTTTGTTGGAAGATTTTTAATCACAGTTTCAATTTCAGTGCTTGTGATTGGTCTGTTTATATTTTCTATTTCTTCCTGGTTCAGTCTCAGAAGGCTGTGCTTTTCTAAGAATTTGTCCATTTTTTCCAGGTTGTCCATTTTATTGGCATATAGTTACTTGTAGGAATCTCTCATGATCCTTTGTACTTCTGCAGTGTCAGTTTGTTACTTTTCCTCTTTTCATTTCTGATTCTATTGATTTGAGTGTTCTCCCTCTTTTTCTTGATGAGTCTGGCTAATGGTTTATCAATTTTGTTTATCTTCTCAAAGAACTAGCTTTCAGTTTTATTGATCTTTGCTATAATTTCCTTCATTTCTTTTACATTTATTCATGATCTGATCTTTATGATTTCTTTCCTTCTGCTATTTTTGGGATTTTTTTTTTTCATCTCTCTCTGCTTTAGGTGTAAGGTTAAGTTGTTTTTTTGAGATTTTTCTTATTTCTTGAGGTAGGATTGTATTGCTGTAAACTTTCCTCTTAGAACTGATTTTGCTGCATCCCATAGGTTTTAGGTCATCATGTTTTCATTGCCATTTGTTTCTAGGTATTTTTTGATTTCCTCTTTGATTTCTTCAGTGATCCCTTGATTATTTAGTAGTGTATTGTTTAGCCTCCATGTGTTTGTAATTTTTACAGATTTTTTCCTGTAATATCTACAGGATATCTAATCTGACAGCCTTGTGGTCAGAAATGATACTTGACAGGATTTCAATTTTCTTAAATTTACCAAGGCTTGATTTGTGACCCAAGATATGACCTATCCTGGAGAATGTTCCATGAGCACTTGAGAAGAAAGTGTATTCTGGTGTTTTTGGATGGAATGTCCTATAAGTATCAATTAAGTCCATCTTGTTTAATGTATCATTTAAAACTTGTGTTTCCTTGTTTATTTTCATTTTAGATGGTCTGTACATTGGTTAAAGTTGGCTGTTTAAGTTCCCTACTATGTTTTTTTCACTGTCGATTTCCCCTTTTATGGTGTTAGCATTTGCCTTATGTATTGAGGTGTTCCTATGTTGGGTGCATAAATATTTACAATTGTTATATCTTCTTCTTGGATTGACCCCTTGATCATTATGTAGTGGCCTTGTCTCTTTTAATAGTCTTTATTTTAAAGTTTATATTGTCTTATATGAGAATTGCTTCTCCAGCTTTCTTTTGATTTCCTTTTGCATGGAATAACTTTTTCCATCCCTTTACTTCCCTAGGTCTGAAGTGGGCTTCTTGTAGACAGCATATATATGGGTCTTGCTTTTTTTTGTTTTTTGCAGTATGCGGACCTCTCACTGTTGTGGCCTCTCCCGTTGCAGAGCACAGGCTCTGGATGCACAGGCTCAGCAGCCATGGCTCACGGGCCTAGCCGCTCTGCGGCATGTGGGATCTTCCCAGACCGGGGCATGAACCCGTGTCCCCTGCATCGGCAGGTGGACTCTCAACCACTGCACCACCAGGGAAGCCCATGGGTCTTGCTTTTGTATCCATTCAGCCAGTCTATTTCTTTTGCTTGGAGCATTTAATCCATTCGCATTTAAGGTAATTATCAATATATATGTTCCTATTACCATTTCCTTAATTGTTATGGTTTTGTTATTATAGGTCTTTTCCTTCTCTCACGTTTCCCGCCTGGAGATGTTCCCTTAGCATCTGTTGTAAAGCTGCTTTGGTGGTGCTGAATTCTCTTAGCTTTTGCTTATCTGTAAAGGTTTTAATTTCTCCACTGAATATGAATGAGATCCTTGCCAGGTAGAGTAATCTTAGTGGTAGGTTTTTCCCTTTCATCAGTTTAAGTACGTCCTGCCATACCCTTCTGGCTTGCAGAGTTTCTGCTGAAAGATCTGCTGTTAACCTCATTGGGATTCCCTTATGTTATTTGTAGTTTTTCCCTTGTTGCTTTTAATATTTTTTCCTTGTATTTAATTTTTGATGGTTTAATTAATATGTGTCATGGCATGTTTTTCCTTGGATTTATCCTGTATGGGACTCTCTGTGCTTCCTGGACTTGATTAACTATTTCCTTTCCCTTATTAGGGAAGTTTTCACCTATAATCTGTTGAAATATTTTCTCAGTCCTTTTCTTTTTCTTTTCTTCTTCTGGGACCCCTGTAATTTGAATTTTTGTGCGTTTAATATTTTCTCAGAGGTCTCTGAGACTGTCCTCAATTCTTTTCATTCTTTTTTCTTTATTCTGCTCTGCAATAGTTATTTCCAGTATTTTATCTTCCAGGTCACTTATCCGTTCTTCTGCTTCAGTTATTCTGCTATTGATTCCTTCTAGAGAATTTTTAATTTCATTTACTGTGTTGTTCATCATTGTTTGTTTGCTCTTTAGTTCTTCTACATCTTTGTTAAACGTTTCTTCTATTTTCTCCATTCTATGTCCAAGGTTTTGGATCATCTTTACTATCATTAGTCTGAATTCTTTTTCACTTAGACTGCCTATTTCCTCTTCTTTTGTTTGGTCTGGTGGGTTTTTACCTTGTTCCTTCATCTGCTGAGTACTTCTCTGTCTTCTCATTTTGTTTAACTTACTGTGTTTGGGGTCTTCTTTTTGCAGGCTTCTTTTTGCAGTTTCGTAGTTCCTATTGTTTTTAGTGTCTGTCCCCAGTGGGTAAGGTTGGTTCAGTGGGTTGTGTAGGCTTCCTCGTGGAGGGGACTGGTGCCTGTGTTCCAGTGGATGAGGCTGGATCTTGTCTTTCTGAGGGGCAAGACCATGTCTGGTGGTGTGTTTTGGGGTGTCTGTGAACTTAGTATGATTTTAGGCAGCCTCTCTTCTAGTGGGTGGGGTTGTGTTCCTGTCTTGCTAGTTGTTTGGCATGGGGTGTTCAGCACTGTAGCTTGCTGGTCATTGCATGGAGCTGTGTCTTAGCACTGAGACTGAGATGTCTGGGAGAGCTCTTACCGATTGATATTACATGGGGCTGGGAGGTCTCTGGTGGAGCACTGTCCTGAACTTGGCTCTCCCACCTCAGATACTAAGACGTGACACTCAGCTAGAGCACCAAGACCCTGTCAGCCACACGGCTCAGAAGAAAAGGGAGAAAAAAATAAAGAAAAAAAAAGATAAAATAAAATAAAGTTACTAAAATAAAAAAATTAAAAAATGTATTATTAAAATTAAAAAGTAATAAAAAAAGAAAGTAGAGAGCAACCAAACCAATAAAATAATCAACCAATGATAACAAGTGCTAAAAACTATACTAAAAAAAAAAAAGAAAAAAAAAGGACAGACAGAACCTTAGGCCAAATGGTAAAAACAAACCTACTGACAAAATCACACAAAGAAGCATACACATACACACTCACAGAAAGACAAAAAGGAAAAATATATATATATATATTTTAAAAAGAAAGCAACCAAATCAATAAACAAATCTACCAATGATAAAACTCTAAATACTAAACTAAGATAAACATAAAACCAGAAACAAATTAGATGCAGAAAGCAAACCCCAAGTCTACAGTTACTTCCAAAGTCCACTGCCTCAATTTTGGGATCATTTTTTGTCTATTCAGGTATTCCAGAGATGCAGCGTGCATCAAGTTGGTTGTGAATGTTTAATCCTCTGCTCCTGAGGCTGCACAGAGAAATTTCCCTTTCTATTCTTTGTTCACACAGCTCCTGGGGTTCAGCTTTGGATTTGGCTCCATCTCTGCATGTATGTCACCCTCTGGCATTTGTTCTTCGCCGAGACAGGAGTGGGTTAAAGGAGCAGCTGATTATGGGGCTCTGGCTCACTCAGGCCAGTGGGGAGGAAGGGTACAGAATGCAGGGTGAGCCTGTGGGTGGCAGAGGCCAGAGTGATGTTGCAACAGCCTGAGGCGCACCGTGTGTTCTCCTAGGGAAGTTGTCCCTGGATCACAGGACCCTGTCAGTGGTGGGCTTCACAGGCTCCCAGGAGGGGAGGTGTGGATAGTGACCTGTGCTTGCACACAGGTTTCTTGGTGGCTGAAGCAGCAGCCTTAGCATTTCATGCCCATATCTGGTGTCCACGCTGATAGCTGCGGCTCACGTCCATTTCTGGAGCTTGTTTAGGAGGTGCTCTGAATCTCCTCTCCTCACGCACCCCAAAACAATGGTCTCTTGCTTCTTACACAATTCCAGACTTTTTCCTGGACTTGCTCCTGGCTAGCTGTGGCACACTAGCCCCCTTCAGGCTGTGTTCACGCAGCCAACCCCAGTCCTCTCCCTGGGATCTGACCTCCGAAGCCCGAGCCTCAGCTCCCAGCCCCCACCCACCCCGACAGGTGAGTGGACAAGCCTCTCAGGCTGGTGAGTGCTGGTCGGCACCCATCCTCTGTGTGGGAATCTCTTCGCTTTGCCCTCTGCACCCCTGTTGCTGTGCTCTCCTCTGTGGCTCCAAAGCTTCCCCCCGCCCCAGCCCACACCCCGTCTCCACCAGTGAAGGGGCTTCCTAGTGTGTGGTAACTTTTCCTCCTTCACAGCTCCCTCCCAGAGGTGCAGGTCCCGTCCCTATTCTTTTGTCTGTTTTTTCTTTTTTCTTTTGCCCTACCCAGGTACGTGGGGAGTTTCTTTCCTTTTGGGAAGTCTGAGGTCTTCTGCCAGCAGGTGTTCTGTAGGAGTTGTTCCGCATGTAGATGTATTTTTGATGTATTTCTGGAGAGGAAGGTGATCTCCACGTCTTACTCCTCTGCCATCTTGAAGGTCCCCTTTGCCCCTCTGTTTCTCATACATTCCAGTATATCCCCTTCCCATTCCTTCATGTAATATTCCTGCCTTCAGTCTTGTTTTGAAAGGACTGGCATTGTCCTTGCTTCATAATAGTGGTTTGCAGAGTTACTATAGACAGTGGAATACTTTGGGCAAAATAAACTTTCTATGCCACTCCAATATTTTAAACACATAAACAGAGATCTCTGAGTCTGTCCTTTCCGCAGACTTTCTCCAGCTTCTGGACCCACCCTGGAATCTAAGGAACACAGTTGATCTAAAACCTCAATCAGGGGCTTCCCTGGTGGTGCAGTGGTTAAGAATCCACCTGCCAATGCAGGGGACATGGGTTCAAGCCCTGGTCTGGGAAGATCCCACATGCTGTGGAGCAACTAAAAGCCCATGCGTCACAACTACTGAGCCTGCACTCTAGAGCCCACGAGCCACAACTACTGAGCTCACATGCCACAACTACTGAAGTCCGTGTGCCTAGAGCCCGTGCTCTGCAACACAAGAAGCCACTACAATGAGAAACTTGCACCCCACAATGAAGAGTAGTCCCCACTCACTGCAACTAGAGAAAGCCTGCGTGCAGCAACGAAGACCCAATGCAACCAAAACTAAATAATAAAATAAATAAATAAATAAATAAATTAAAAAAAACCACCTTAATCAGCACCAATTTTTGCCTCTGAGGCAGAGACTGCAAATTACCATCCCAGTATCCCTTTCCCTTTCTTTCTTAGTAACAGAATTCTAATACGGGTGGGAATGAAACCAATTAAAATATGACATTTCCCAGCCTGTCTTGCTGCTACTTAAAGCCAGTACTGATTAAAGTCTGGCCAATGATATGTAAATAGGAGTGTTATATTAGCGTCCCAGGAAGACTCCTTAAAACTGGGAGCTATGCTTTTTCTATTCTGTTTTTCCTCCTTCTTGCTTTCTCAAATATATTGGGCATGATGGTTGGAGCTTCAGCAGCCATATTGGACCATTAGGTTACTTTGATGTTGGAGGCTATGCTCTAGAGATGGTGAGAAAGAAATGATATATAGAGCCTGTATCTGAATGACTTAATGGTGTTGCCATACCAGTTCTTCATTTCCTATCTCTGGACTTCTTTTATGTGAGATAATAAGCTCTGTGTGTCTAATGTAATGTTACCTAAGTTTTTCTATAATTTGCAGCTATATCAAGTCCTAACTGATACAGAACTTGTCTGTAGTTAACTTTTCCAGCAAAAAATTTCACTACCAGTCTCCTTTTATATACTATGTTTGGCAAGGAAAAATTATGAAGAACTAAGATAAGAGCATACAGCCATTATGGTATATATTATATGGATCAAATTTGGAATAATAATAACAATAGCTGGAATTTACTGAGTGCTTACTGTGTGCTAGGCTGTCTGTTAAGCAGTTGTGCATACATTATTTCATTTGCTTCTCCAGTCAACCACATGAAGTAGGTGATATAATGGATAGTTTTCAGATGAAGAAATCAAGGCTGAGAGGAGTTCACAACTTAGTTTCACAGCTAGTTCATTGCAGAGCAGAGATTTGAGGCTATATCTCCTTTCTATAACAAATGAAAGGGGACCTTTAAGTCTAAGCAAAGTAAGTGCGTCAATAAAAGGGTCTTCTGAAATACTTTATAATAAGGACAATTTAAGCAGAGTATGTTCTGACTTACGTTCTCTATTGTGATCTAAACTTGAGGTGAGGCAGCTCTGGAACCAGGCCAGCTTGGTACACATTCTTGCTCTACCTCTTTTTAGAAGTGTGATCTTGGGCAAAATTCTTTAACTTCTCTGAGCCTCAGGCTGTCTTTCACAGTAAAGTGTGTATTAATGAACTAAGGCATGGGTAGTTTACAAAGCAATGCCTGCATGTGATAGGTAAGCTAGTCTCAATTTTGTAACACAGGGCAGGTTCAAATGAGAGGAATGAGGTAAGAGGTAATTCACTTATTTTTAGAGGGATTTGAAAATATTTCCTGGGAGATCTGGCACACAACATATAAATGTTTATGGTGTATGCGTGCATACTAATTGTGTGAAGCTGAACAAGGTACCTCTCTTTATTCTCAGTTTTCTCACCTGCAAAGTGGGAATTACAATTTCTTTTATGCAGGGTCATTGGAAAAAAGAAACAATTAGCTGTGGAATGTTACACAGTGGTAATGATTAATATTAGAGTTAGTCTTCACTAACCCCTGCCGCTTCTTAATTTTTCCAAATGAAGTGACAAACTACCTATCCCACTTATTTTTCTTATTTCAAGCTGTTACTAGGATTTCTTTCATATTGTGGAAATTGATACCAACAGTTATGATTCAGAAATGCTAACCCTAATGAAGGTAAAGAATCAGAATTGGATGATAGAGAAAAATGTATGGCAAGCCCACAGAATGATAATTTTATAGGAAACATGGTAATTTCTAAAATCAAACCCATTAGGAGACTATATCAGAATTTAAAACTTCTGTGTGTCAAAAAACACAATCAACAGAATGAAAAGGTGACTTATGGAATAAGAGAAATGCACGTCATATATCTGATAAAAGATTAATATCCAGAATATATAAAGAACTCCTACAATGTAACAATAAAAATAACCTGATAAAAAGATGAGCAAAGGTCTTAAATAGATATTTCTCCAAAGAAGATATACAAATGGCTAACAAGTTATGAAAAGATGCTCAACGTCACTAATCATTAGAGAAATGCAAATCAAAACTACAATGAGATATCACTGCATACCCATTAAGATGGCTACTATCAAAAATATAGGAAATAACAAGTGTTGAGAAACCTATGGAGAAACTGAAAACGTTGTGCCCTGTTGGTAGGAATAGTAAACGGTAGAATTACTATATGATTCTGCAATTTCATTTCTGGATATATAACCAAAAAATTGAAAGCAGAGTCTCAAAGAGATATTTGTACACCCATGTTCATAGCAGCAATATTCACAATAGCTAAAAGGTGGAAGCAACCCAAGTGTCCATCAACAGATGAATGGATAATCAAAATTCGGTATACATACATATATGTGTGTGTGTATATATATATAATGGAATATTATTCAGCCTTAAAAAGGAAAGAAATTCTGACACATGCTACAGTGTGGATGAACCTTGAGGACATTACGCTAAGTGAAATAAGTCACAAAAGGCAAGTACTGTATGATTCCACTCATATTGGGTATCTAGAGTAGCCAAATTTATAAAAACAGAAAGTAGAATGGTAGGTTCCAGGGGCTTGGGGGAAGAGAAAATGAGCGTGGTTGTTCAATGGGTATAGAGTTTAATTTTGCAAGACAAAAACATTCTGGGGATTGTTGCACAACAATATGAATATACTTAACACAACTGAACTGTACACTTAAAATGGCTAAGGTAGTAAATTTTATGTTTTGTGCATTTTACTACAGTTGAAAAAAAAGTTAGGCAAATAGCAATAGGAAGAAGTATAAAAGAGATAGAATGGAAGAGTGAGCAGGTGATAGGAGTACAGCAACATTATGTGGGCATCAGAAACGCATTTAACAACCACTTCCATAAAAGTTGTGGTCCAAGTTAAATTGGCCTGGTTTTGAATGCTCTCATCTAAATGGAATGCTGGCAGGGTGAAAATACTACGTAATCAGGGATAAATGGGAACTATGTCTGGCTGGAAGCAAAAGGTCCACTGGGGCATGTCAGAGGCTGGTGTTGGAACTGGCCTCATTTAACAAACTCATTAATGACCTAGAAGAAAACGGAAATAGCCACTACTAATGAAATTTGCAAAGATATGTTGGCAATGTCTTGGACTTGGCTGTGACAGCATAAGTATAGCTGGGATAGAGAGAGATTTTCCACTAGGTAGTTAATTGGATTAAACCAATGACTTCCTGGGATAAGAACACTTGCTCATTTCCAACTCTTGTCTCTAGAGCAGAAAACAAATTCTGAAATGTGATGCAGTTCATAAAACCATACTTGATAGAGACATATGGAAGAATAGTGCTTTCCCAGAGCACAATTCTGCCTTTGTTCCTTATCTCTAGGTAGAAGATAATGGAATCTATTTATTAAAAAGATATAAGAAAGGAGAAGGTGAGAGAGGCAGAGGAGATACAGTGTTTCTTCCGTGAAGGAAAGCCTGGGCAAGATGCCCACTAAAACTTAATGTACAGGCTCTGAAGTCTGGCACAAATTTTGTCACCCTCTTGCCCTGCTTAAAGCCTGTCGGTGGTCTTCCAGGGCACTTGAGAGAAGTGTAAAATCTTTGACCAGGCCCTGAACGATCGGTCCCCCCTCCCCATCCAGCCTCAGCTTGCACCACCGCCCTTCTCACCCATGTAATGGTAATCAGCTCTTCTGCCTGCCCAGCAGCAGTTCTGCCAACAGCACCACTACTTTCCTTGGCAGATTCACCCCTTCCCACTCTGAGTCACCATTTGATCCCCAGCTATTGTGCTTGGTTCAGAGGTGGACAGAGGACTCAAGCTGTGCCAATCTGATTCCATTCTAGGACTCCTAGAACCACGATCACTGGAGAGCAGCTCTCCCGATGAGGTTGGCTGCCTATGGGGTTTCTCAGATGAAGGTGCTGTTGGCATTTTGAGCAGGACAGCTCTTTGTTATGCAGAACCAGCATTAGCCTTTAGCATTTCTGCTTCTGCACCCAAACCTCCAGTTATACCCCTCTGAACCATTGTGACAACAACAAAATGACACACCTGAGTACCACCCATGGTTGAGAACTATAAGACATAGAACTTTTTGCCATGAGATGGAAATCTAAGAATGAAGCAATTTGCCTGGGACATTCGGGTCTTCAGTGTATGTGTCACTTCCTTTTCATATCTCTCCCATCTAAATCAGGTCCCTGTCATGACACTACTTATTATGTATACTACTGAACCAATTTGCAAATAATGCCTAGTTGTGTGGTTGTTTGTTTCATATCTGTTTTCTCCCACTAGACTGTAAGTTCCATGAAGCAGTGGGCTATTTTGGTTTCCAAAGACTGACATTCAATAAACATTTGTAGAGAAAAGGAGACAGGGAGAAAGGAAGGTTGCTTGGAAACTAGTAACACGTTTCAGTGACAAGCATCTCAAGCCAACCCACAAAAGCCTGTTTAATCTAAGAATCAAAATGTCACCTCCTATACTGTTTTTATGAGAGAAGAGGAAGAGCTGGGGTTGACTGTAGAGCCCCAGGAGCCCATCTGCCTCTCCATAAAACCAGTTCTGGGAATTCCCTTGGCTCCCAAGGGGACAGGTCCCAATTCAGAAGAGCAGGAGTTGAAAGATGGAGGTGGAGGGTAAGAGTCTGGTAGCAGTTTCATTAGCCTTTACCCCTCCCTTCCCTCACTCCAGCCTTGTCAGTGATGTCAGGGGCTCCAACAGTAGGGAGAAGGGGTGGGGTTCAGAGAGGGATCACTTGTACCATGTTGGAAATCAGAGACCCGTCTTCTAAAATACTCCCTTGTTGGGAATATATGCTGTTTTGTGGTTATCCAACACTATGTTCCCCTTCCTAACACATTCCTGTGCCCTAAAGGAAATTACTCTCCTCTTTGTGGGTAGCCTTGGTGGGATGGGAAATCCGGATGCCTGGCTCTTGCTTTGGAAGTCAATAGATCAAATCCTTCCTGCCATGGTGGTCATATAGAAGCACAGCTAATAGGCTCTCTCCCAGGACTTTAAATATTGAGTGAGCAATTAAAAAAACATTAGAGGACGTTTGCCCAGTAATGTAACCCTGATCATAGTGTTCCTACTGCTTGATTAGCTCCTGGCCCTCAAGGGATGCTTTGCCTCCTGCCCATTTCCAGCCCTAGTTCTCTAGACTTTTCTCAATTCTTGGACTCTCTCAATATCATTCCAATAAAATCTCCTTTGTCTAAATTACCAGAGTCAGAAACTTTGTGTGCAATGCAAGAGTCTAGATGAACTTCCTGAGGCCTGATCAAGTCATTCATTGCAGTTTCACATTTGCATTAATGCATTCCAAATGTAGCTAACGAAAGTCCATTATGCTCCATGCACTATGCCAAGTGTTAGGTGTACAAAACCAAATAGGATTCAGGCCCATGCCTAAGAGGACACATTCTGCTTGAAGAGACAAAGAATTAGGTCAGAAATTGAAATTGAATTGGTGTAACCTGTTGCGAGAGTCCTCGGAAGATGATGATCTGAACTCCTTCCCTCCCTCAGGCACACCTTCAATCTCTCTGCCTCTCCCACTTCAAATGGCTTCTGAGGCCTCTGGATAGCAGGTTCGAGTGAAGATTTGGGTACTGTGAGTCTCTGCTGAGAGACTCTGTGCAAACTTTCTCCACAATGGACCGAACAGGAGCACAGGAAGCCAGAGTTCAAGAGCTTCAGAGTCGGGTCATAAACAGTCGATCACAGTAAGAGCTGGACACTGGTGGAAGTTGCCCGGGTTTTCAGGCCCTAAGAGACCAAGAAGGATAGGACTAGTAGACTGAGTCCTCTCTGCTCCAGAGATTAGGAAAGGAAGCGAAAACTAGGGAGCAAGGAGGCTTCTTCCAGGGCCCTGTAATCTGCCAGCTTCTACACACCACCCTAGGCCACGGTGAAAAGGACAGCTTTGACTTCCACCACTGCTGAGACTGCTGCCACATTAGGGGCTTATACAAGCAGATCTGAGTCTCAGGGGGCTGAAGTGTCTCTCACCTGGCTGTCTGGGAGAAAATATCCATCAGAAGACACTGAACGTATGTACAGTAAAAGAGAGCTGCTGAAGAAGAATGCCAACATTTTTAATATAAAAATAATGAGTACTTGAGGAGACACACATGCAACACACACAACAACAACAACAACAACAACAAGATAGTCTTCTGGAGCCTAAAAAAAAAAAATTCAACTAAGAGATTCAGGAAAGAAATCAAAATAGAGAGTGGTCATTGTTGAGACCCAAATTAGTGGCCTGGATGGTTAAATTATAAGAAATATCTCAAAGCACGAAGGAAAACTATAAAGAGAAGGAAAATATAAGAGCCATGGAGAATATATCCAGAAGACCCAATATGTGAATCATGGGTGCTCCAGAAGGAGAAAATGGAGAGTTATGATAAATAAGACTCTTTGAGTTCTGCTGGGACTGTAGAGTAAAGGGATACATGAAGAAATATTTTGGTAATATTCTAAACTTTGGGTGAAAAGAAAAGCCTGCCAAGCATTCAAATAAAAAGAACACTAATCAGAATGGCATCAGATTTCTTTATTGCAACCACAGAAGTTGAGAAACAGTAAAATAACATCCACAGACACTGTGAGATTGTAACCAAGATTCTACACACAATCAAGATTATTCACTTATTAGAATGAAAGGAAAATGCATGGGAACACACCAGAAATTAGAGAGAATATCACCCCTATAGTTCATCTTAGGAAAAGAATCTAGGGAAGATATCTACATGCAAAAGAATGAAGTTGGATGCCTACTTAACACCACACAAAAAATTAATACAAAATGGATCAGTAATAGCTAAAAGTATAAAACTCCTGGAAGAAAACATAGGAGTAAATCTTCATGACCTTGGGTGAAGCAATGATTACTTAGATATGTCACTGAAATCACAAGCAACAAATGAAAATAAAGAAATATTGGACTTCATCAAAATTAAAAATGTTTGTGTTTCAAATGACACCATCAAGAAAGTGAAAAGACAACCCATAAAGTGGAAGGAAGTATTCACAATTCATATATCTAATAAAAGACTTGTATCCAGAATATAAAAAGAACACTTTTCAATTCAATATTTAAATGGTAGACACAATTTAAAAATGGGCAAAGGATCTGAATAGACATTTCTCCAAAGAAGGTATACAAGTGACCAATAAGTACATGAAAAGAAGTTCAACATCATTAACCATTAGTGAAATGCAAATCAAAGCCACAGTGAGATATCATTTCACAACCACTAGAATAGCTATAATAAAAAAAATCGATTTTAAAACACTTTTTAAAAATCAGATAATAATGATTGTTAGGGATGATGGGGAAAATTGGATCCTTATACATGGCTGGTAGGAATGTAAAATGGCGTATCTCCTTAGGAAAATAGTTTGGCAGTTCTGCAAAATGTTAAACATAGTTACCATATGATCTAGCAATTCCACTCCTAGTTATATACTCAAGAGAAATGAAAACATTTGTCCACACAAAATCCTATACACATCTGGTCCCGGTCTTTTGTTGGTTGGAAGATTTTTAAACACAATCTCAACCTCAGTGCTTGTGATTGGTCTGTTTATATTTTCTATTTCTTCCTGGTTCAGTCTCGTAAGGTTGTGTTTTTCTAAGAATTCGTCCATTTTTTCCAGGTTGTCCATTTTATTGGCATATAGTTTCTTGTAATAATCTCTCATGATCCTTTGTATTTCTATAGTATCAGTTGTTACTTCTCCTTTACCATTTCTAATTCTATTGATTTGAGTCTTCTCCCTTTTTTACTTGATGAGTCTGGCTAATGGGTTATCCATTTTGTTTATCTTCTCAAAGAACCAGCTTTTAGTTTTATTGATCTTTGTTATCGTTTCCTTCATTTCTTTTCATTTATTTTTGATCTGATCTTTACGATTTCTTTCCTTCAGATAACTTTGGGAGTTTTTTGTTCTTCTTTCTCTAATTTCTTTAGGAGTAAAGTTAGGTTGTTTATTTGAGATGTTTCTTGTTTCTTGAGGTAGGATTGTATTGCTATAAACTTCCCTCTTAGAATGGCTTTTGCTGCATCCCATAGGTTTTGTGTCATCATGTTTTCATTGTCATTTGTCTTCAGATATTTTTTGATTTCACTTTGATTTCTTCAGTGATCTCCTGGTTATTAAGTAGTGTATTGCTAAGCCTCCATGTGTTTGTGGTTTTTACAGATTTTTTCCTGTAATTGATATCTAGTCTCACAGCATTATGTTGGAAAAGATACTTGATAGGATTTCAATTTTCTTAAATTTACCAAGGCTTGCTTTGAGACCCAAGATATGATCTATCCTGGAGAATGTTCCATGAGCACTTGAGAAGAAAGTGTATTCTGTTGTTTTTGGATGGAATGTCCTATAAATATCAATTAAGTCCATCTAGTTTAATGTATCATTTAAAGCTTGTGTTTCCTTATTCATTTTCATTTTGGATGATCTGTTCATTGGTGAAAGCGGGGTGTTAAAGTCCCCTACTCTGACTGTGTTATTGTCAATCTCCCCTTTTATGGCTCTTAGCACTTGCCTTATGTAATGAGGTGTTCCTATGTGGGGTGCATAAATACTTACAACTGTTACATCTTCTTCTTGGATTGATCCCTTGATCATTATGTAGTGTCCTTCATTGTCTCTTCTAATAGTCTTTTTTTGAACGTCTATTTTGTCTGATATGAGAATTGCTACTCCAGCTTTCTTTTGATTTCCATTGGCATGGAATATCTTTTTCCATACCCTCATTTTCAGTCTGTATGTATCCCTATGTCTGAAGTGGGTCTCTTGTAGACAGCATATATATGCGTCTTGTTTTTGTATCCATTCAGCCAGTCTATGTCTTTTGGTTGGAGCATTTAATCCATTTACATTTAAGGTAATTATCAATATGCATGCTCCTATTACCATTTTGTTAATTGTTTTGGGTTTGTTATTGTAGGTCTTTTCCTTCTCTTCTGTTTCCTGCCTGGAGAAGTTCCCAAAGCATTTGTTATAAAGCTAGTTTGGTGGTGCTGAATTCCCTTAGCTTTTGCTTGTCTGTAAAGATTTTAATTTATCCATCGAAAAGCCCAGGACCAGATGGCTTCACAGGCGAATTCTACCAAACGTTTAGAAAAGAGTTAACACCCATCCTTCTCAAACTCTTTCACAATATAGCAGAGAGAGGAACACTCCAAACTCATTCTACAAGGTCACCATCACCCTGATACCAAAACCAGACAAAGATGTCACAAAGAAAGAAAACTACAGACCAATATCACTGACGAACACAGATGCAAAAATCCTCAAACAAATTCCTAGCAAACAGAATCCAACAGCACATTAAAAGGTTCATACACCATGATCAAGTGGGGTTTATCCCAGGAGTGCAAGGATTCTTTAATATATGCAAATCAATCAATGTGATACATCATATTAACAAATTGAAGGATAAAAACCATATGATTACCTCAGTAGATGCAGAAAAAGTTTCTGACAAAATTCAACATTTTATGATAAAAACCCACCAGAAAGTAGGCGTAGAGAGAACTTACCTCAACATAATAAAGGCTATATATGACAAACCCACAGGCAACATCGTCCTCAATGGTGAAAAATTGAAACCATTTCCACTAAGATCAGGAACAAGACAAGGTTGCCACTCTCACCACTATTATTCAACATAGTTTTGGAAGTTTTAACCACAGCATTCAGAGGGGTAAAAGAAATAAAAGGAATCCAAATCAGAAAAGAAGAAGTAAAGCTGTCACTGTTTGCAGATGACATGATACTATAAATAGAGAATCCTAAAAACTCTACCAGAAAACTACTAGAGCTCATCAATGAATTTGGTAGAGTAGCAGGATACAAAATTAATGCACAGAAATCTCTTGCATTCCTATATACTAATGATGAAAAATCTGAGAGAGAAATTAAGGAAACACTCCCATTTACCACTGCAACAAAAAGAATAAAATACCTAGGAATAAACCTACCTAAGGAGACAAAAGACCTGTATGCAGAAAACTATAAGACATTGATGAAAGAAATTAAGGATGATACAAACAGATGGAGAGATATACCATGTTCTTGGATTGGAAGAATCAACATTGTGAAAATGACTATACTACCCAAAGCAATCTACAGATTCAGTGCGACCTCCATCAAACTACCAATGGCATTTTTCACAGAACTAGAACAAAAAAATCCACAACTTGTATGGAAAAACAAAAGACCACAAATAGCCATAGCAATCTTGAGAAGAAAAACGGAGCTGGGGGAATCAGGCTCCCTGACTTCAGACTATACTACAAAGCTACAGTAATCAGGACAGAATTGTACTGGCACAAAAACAGAAATATAGATCAATGGAACAGGATAGAAAGTGCAGAGGTAAACCCACACACCTATGGTCACCTTATTTTTGAAAAAGGAGACAAGAATATACAAAGGAGAAAAGACAATCTCTTCAATAAGTGGTGCTGGGAATACTGAACAGCTACACGTAAAACAATGAAATTAGAACATCCCTAACAACATACACAAAAGTAAACTCAAAATGGATTAAAGGGGGCTTCCCTGGTGGCGCAGTGGTTGAGAGTCCGCCTGCCGATGCAAGGGACACGGGTTCGTGCCCCAGTCTGGGAGGATCCCACATGCCACGGAGCGGCTTTGCCCGTGAGCCATGGCTGCTGAGCGTGCGCATCTGGAGCCTGTGGTCAACAACGGGAGAGGCCACAACAGTAAGAGGCCCACATACCGCAAAAAAAAAAAAAAAAAAAAAAAATGGATTAAAGACCTAAATGTAAGGCCAGACACTATCAAACTCTTAGAGGAAAACATAGGCAGAACACTCTATGACATAAATCACAGCAAGATCCTTTATGACCCACTCCCTAGAGAAATAGAAATAAAAACAAAAATAAACAAATGGGACTTAATGAAACTTAAAAGCTTTTGCACAGCAAAGGAAACCATAAACAAGACGAAAAGACAACCCTCAGAATGGGAGAAAATATTTGCAAATGAAGCAACTGACAAAAGATTACTCTCCAAAATTTACAAGCAGCTCATGCAGCTCAATCTCAAAAAAACAAACAACCCAATCCAAAAATGGGCAGAAGACCTAAATAGACATTTCTCCAAAGAAGATATACAGATTGCCAACAAACACATGAAAGAATGCTCAACATCACTAATCATTAGCGAAATGCAAATCAAAACTACAATGAGGTATCACATCACACCAGTCAGAATGGCCATCACCAAAAAATCTAGAAACAGTAAATGCTGGAGAGGGTGTGGAGAGAAGGGAACCCTCTTGCACTGCTGGTGGGAATGTAAATTGATAGAGCCACTATGGAGAACAGTATGGAGGTTCCTTAAAAAACTAAAAATAGAACTACCATACGACCCAGCAATCCCACTACTGGGCATATATCCTGAGAAAACCATAATTCAAAAAGAGTCATGTACCACAGTGTTCATTGTAGCTCTATTTACAATAGCCAGGACATGGAAGCAACCTAAGTGTCCATCGACAGATGAATGGATAAAGAAGATGTGGCACTTACATACAATGGAATATTACTCAGCCATAAAAAGAAACAAAATTGAGTTATTTGTAGTGAAGTGAATGGACCTAGTGTCTGTCATACAGAGTGAAATAAGTCAGAAAGAGAAAAACAAATACCATATGCTAACACAGATATCTGGAATCTAAAAAAAGAAGAAAAAATGGTTATAAAAAACCTAGGGGCAGGACAGGAATAAAGACGCAGGCATAGAGAATGGACTTGAGGACACGTGGAGTGGGAAGGGTACACTGGACGAAGTGAAAGGGTGGCATGGACATATATACACTACCAAATGTAAAATAGATAGCTTGTGGGAAGCAGCCACATAGCACAAGGAGATCAGCTCCATGCTTTGTGACTACGTAGAGGGGTGGCATAGGGAGGGTGTGAGGGAGACACAAGAGGGAGGAGATATGGGGATATGTGTATATGTAGAGCTGATTCACTTTGTTATAAAGCAGAAACACACCAACATAAAGCAGTTATACTAGAATAAAGATATTTTTAAAAATCCTATACAGAAATATTCATAGCAGCATTATTCATAATCAAAAAATGGATACAACTCAGATATCCATCAACTAATGGATGAGTAAAACTATAGCATATCCATACAATAAAATAAAATTCTATCTGACAATTTAAAAAATGAAGTATTGATACATTCTACAACGTGGAAGAGCCTTAAGAACATTATGTTTAGTGAAAGAAGCCAGTCACAAAAGAGCACATATTGTATTATTGTACTCACATGGAATGTTCAAATAGGAAAATTTATAAAGTCTGAAAATATGTCAGTTGTTGCCTGTGGCTGGTGAGAGTGGGAGGGATGGGAATGGGCATGAGTGCTGTGGGCAAGGAGTTTGGAGTAGGGAGTGTCTCTGGGGTGTGGTGAAAATGTTCTAAAGTTACATCGTAGAGATAGCTGCATGACTGAATATACTAAAGACCATGAAAATGTACCCTTAGGTGAAATATATCTCATTAAATATGTTTAAAATTAAATTAGTATTTTCAATTGCACAAGCCACATTAAAAAAGAAACCTAGAGGAGACTCTAAGCAACAACAAATGAACTAGAACATATACTTTTGAGAGGAAGGAGGAAAACAAGGGAAAAGACAGTGAACAATGAGCTGAGTAATAATATGTGAGTAATTGAAGCTAAATGAATAATAATGAACAGCCTGATATGAAGTATATGTGTTTTAAAAGGTCTCTTTCCCAAAAAAACTGTCTAAACTAAAAGTACTTAAAAACCTGGAAGGAACAAAACCCAGCAGTTGAGGGAAAGAAGAGGAAGTAAAATCTTTCCAGAGTTCTCATCTTATTGTAATGGAGTGAAGCTGGGGATGAACTGTCTTAGAAGGCCAAATGTGCATTTTGGTGGAGGAAACAGTATACTGTTTTCCAACAATGTAAGAAACATATTTGTTTGATGATTAATGTACAGAAAATGAATTAAACATTAGTAAAGGGAAAGCAAAGTAGAACTTTCAAATTAACAAGGGAAGTGGAGTGGGGAATGGAATAAAGAGCAGCTTGAACAAACCTGCCAATATAAGAAGAGAAATAACAACGTAAAATAATACTTTATGTCCTCAAAATGGATTTGATGTTTTCTCATGGTTACACTGGGGTTACAGGTTTTTGGAAAGAACACCACAAAAGTGAAATATCCTTTCTGTCACATCATATCAGGTGACAGATGACACCCACATAACATCACTGGTGAAGGGAGTATTTACCAGGTTTCTCCGCTGTAAAATGATCATTACTCTTTCCCTACTCGATTTTTCGGAAGCCAGTCAAGAACTCTCCAACCTTCAAGGGCAGGGGCCAGGGTGAAGGGGGGAGAATTAAACTCCACCTACTGGAGTGGGAGTATCTACATTTTGAGGTTTTTTTGGGGAATACTGGAGTGAGGCTTTGTCTCTTCTCCCTCATATAAAATAAGTTTTTTAAAAGCATAAATATGAATGAAATAAAGTGAAATCTATCAGTCATTCCAATAAATGTGAAATGACTGAATTCCCATTAAAAAGCAGAGACTGTTCAATGCTGGGGTGGGAAGTGGATAACAGTAGTCATATACTGTTTACTATAAATATGTTTAAAACAAAGTGAAGATACAAATTAATTAATTAAAGGAATAAGCACCAAACAACTAATTTTTAAAGGTAGGAGCTAACATCAAACAAGGTAGAATTTAAATTTAAAAGTATTAAAAAGGAACAAAGGAATATTACGTATTGAGACAAGGCGTACAATATAATTTAGGAAGACGAAATGAGTCATAAATCTGTGTGCTTAAAGCAATTACAGCAGCTAAACACTCAAGGAAAAAACTGTTAGAAATATAAGGAGAATTTAATAAAATTTCAAATATAGTGAGAGACTTCATTATACCTCTTTCATATTTAGACAGATCCAGTAGACAAAAGCAAACAACAAGCAGATTGAGGAAATGAAAAATAAAATTATAGATATATTTAGAGCCCAAATCCAATAAACAAAAACTACTAATTTTTTTTCTTATGTCCCTGGAATATTTATAAAATCAATCATGCATTTGTCCACAAAGAATATATTATTTGAAAAAATTTAAGGATTAAATTAACAGGATTTAACAGTCTATAATTTTTCAGCCAATAAAAAAGAAATGAATAATGATAAAGTAATCAAAAGAAAATCTTAACTTTTAGAAATTAGAAATAACTTCCTGATTAATATAGTATGTATGTGGTATATGTTAGTCAGGTTTTTCTCTAGAGAAACAGAATTGAAAACGGGGACTCAAACAAATACATGTACACCATATTTTTTTTTCTTTTTTAAAAATTTATTTTATTGAAGTATAGTTGATTTACAATGTTGTGTTAATTTCTGCTGTACAGCAAAGTGATTCAGTTCAGTGATTCTCTGTGCTATACAGTAGGACCTTTTTGTTTATCCATTCTGTATATAACATTTTGTATCTGCTATCCCAAACTCCCAGTGCACCCCTCCTCCACCCAATCTTGGCAATCACAAGTCTGTTCTCTTTGTCTGTGAGTCTGTTTCTGTTTCATAGATAAGTTCATTTTTGTCATATTTTAGATTCCACATATAAGTGATATCACATGGTATTTGTATTGTACACCATATTCAAAGTAGCACTATTCATAATAGCCAAAAGGTGGAAACAGCCCTAATGTCCATCAGCAGATGAGCGGATAAACAAAAATGTTATTTAGCCACCAAAAGGAGTAAAGAACTGACATATGCTACAACATGGATGAATCTTGGAAACACTATGCTAAGTAAAAGAAGCCAGCCACAAAAATCACATATTGTATGATTCAATTTATATAAAATGTCCAGAATAGTTAAATCTATAGAAGCAGCAAGTAAATTAGTAGTTGTCTAAAGATGGAGGGCTAGGGAGTAATGAAAAGTGATTGTCATTGGGTATTAAGTTTCTTCGTGGGATGATAAAAATGTTCTAAACTTTGTTGTGGTGATGATTGCATAACTCTTAAATATTCTAAAAACCACTGAATTGTTTTCCTCAGAAATACAATTCCCAGTACATAAGAATGTACATTTGAGGATGTTTATTGCATCATTATTCATAGTAACACCATAATTATTATAATTAGAATTACAGTTAAGGCTACAGACATAAAGTGACTGTCCATCCATAGGAGATTGTTTAGGTGAATATTGTACATTCATAGTATGAAATACGATACAGCCATTACAAAGCAGGAATTCATTCCCTAACAATTGCCTTTAAAGAATTTCCATGAATTTTTATGAGAAAGACAAATTGCATAACTGTGTATATAATGTGATCACATTTTTATAATATAAAAATACTAAAATTTTAATAAAAATATTCAAATACCTGCTTCCTATGCATACATGTGTATATATGTACACACACACACACACACACACACACATGCAAATGCTGTATATGATCATCAAAGCATAAAGAGAAGTACGGAAGAATGCCCCAGGAGTGGGTGAGTCATTGGAGTTGTGGGGGAAATGATACTGGATGGGTTTTCCAATCAGACCCTGAAGTCAGCTACGTGTCTGACACCTGAGCTTAAAAACTGAAAATTTTAAAGATACTGAAATTTAGGATCTGTATAATTTATATGTTAGCTTCACAGGACACAGTCTCCATCACTCGGTAGTTATGTTAGCGCAACTTATCTCGGGCACATTACGTAAACTCTCTGTGCCTCAGTTTCCTCAGCTGAAAGAGATAATAATAGTACCTACTTCAGAGAGTGGTTGTAAGGATTGAGAAAGTTAATATGTATAACACATTCAAATCGTGTTTGCTGTTATTACTTTCTATATGGCTGGTTCTTTCTGCAAATTTTGTGCAAAACCACAGCTGGTCTTGTTCGGTAAGTAAACAGATGGTTATTTTTCTTCTCATTGGCTTTTCTTTCTCTTCTTCCCACCTTTTACCCATAATGGAAGGAATTATGCTCCTGGATTGTTCTGTGGCTACTCTGAAGTCATGGCAACACTGAGCTGAGAAGTAGGCCAAGCATAGGGCAAGGCCAGTGATAATATAAATGAACTTAGCCGATTAGAAATATGGACAGCACATAATAAAATGAGATTTACCTTGGGAGAAAAATGCAAACTAGTTTATCTAAGAAGAAATAGTTCAATACATATTCAACCTGGAAGGGAAGAAGTGTGTATCTCAGGGAGAGAGAGAAAATGAACAGAGAGAGGAAAGGGCGCTCACAGAAATATGGTCAGAGTGTCCCTGTTCTACATAGCATGACCCCAGGAAAAGGAGATAACTCCTCATGGGATGCCCACTGATAAATATCTTCTCATTCCATGGACTGCTCATTTTTTGCTTGATTTAGATTTTCCAACACTAATAGAGGCCAGTGGTCAAGTGGTTGATGTAACTGTGCACCAAAAATATTTTTGTCAGTTGCATTAGTCATTATTTTGGCAGTTTTAATAACCAAATTAGAACAATCACAGACAGCCTGAACCACTGCTGGGCACTGTGCCCTCACGACAAGCACAAATACCAAATCTACTACAAAGGGAGGTCTCAGTCAACTGCATAGACACAGCTTTGGTCTCCAAAGCTATTGCTTAAAAACATATTCCAGCCCTGAGCTGGTGGCGGGCGCTGAGGGATCTCAGTGTTATGGCTGCATCTCTAAACTGAATGCTGCTAGAGCCTGCCTTTCCCCTCCTGTGGGTCAGGTTACCTCAGGAGGCTTTGTGTCTGTAGACAAGAGCAATGGACTCCTCTTAATTAAGAACTAAGGCTTTAGTTTGAACTTGATCAACGAAGACACAGTCTTACTTGAAATCCCTCCCCATCTTAATTGGCTTAAAACTAACATCAATGGAGAAAACAAAGACAGCCAGAGTATAATTAGCTCAAGGAATGTGGCTGTGAGGACGAGGAAAGCAGCAGATTCAGCAGAGGCTGTGATACCTTTACCACATTCCCCCTGGGATGCAGAACCCCAGGTGAGGAAAATCATCAACCTGGGAGGGACCCTTATAAGTCAGAAGGGTGACTTCTTGCTTCATGACCATGACAGAAAAAAATCTTTGAGAACTGGCTTTACCCTCCAAAGCAGATCATTATGTTCTCTCAGTTCTCCCTTCAAATAATCTCAAGGATCTGTCCCCAGTTTTTCAACACCACTGATTATCCCTTAGTTCAAATCCCCTCTCTACAGGCTCCCGAACTAATCTCCCTGCCTCTCTGTCTCGAAGCCCTCCACCTCCCCCAACTTAGCTTGTCCTTCGAACAATGAAATGTGTGTAGCCCAGGTGATCTACTTAAAGAACAAATGTGACCATGTCAGTCCCTCAAGCCCCAATTTTAAAATACCCAGTTAATTTATTCAACAAAGCTTTAATGTGCACAGATGGGTCCCAGGCACTGTGCTAGGCACCGAGAATATGTTGATTGAAAAAAAAAAACAAAGAAGCCCCATCCTCGTGAAGCTTGGAATCTAATGGTGAAAAAGACAGCCAAACAATTGCACAAGAAGGCATGGTTAAGTTCTACGAAGAAGAGGGGGCTCTATCAGAGGCTCGGTCTAAACTGGGATATCAGGAGACTTTCCTGAAGAAGCAACTTGTGAACAGAGGTCTGAAACATAAGTAGGAATCAACTAGGCCAGTGCTTCTTGTAACCTATTAGTAGGCTAAGGAAATTAATTAGTGTGTCACAACTAATGTCTTTTTTTTTTTTTTTTTTTTTTTTTGCTGTACGCAGGCCTCTCACTGTTGTGGCCTCTCCCGTTGCAGAGCACAGGCTCCGGACGCGCAGGCTCAGCGGCCATGGCTCACGGGCCCAGTCGCTCCGCGGCATGTGGCATCTTCCCGGACCGGGGCACGAACCCGTGTCCCCTGCATCGGCAGGTGGACTGCCAATCACTGCGCCACCAGGGAAACCCACAACTAACGTCTTTTGAAGTGAAATAATAGACTGGACTATAGTTCAGTAGAAGAGAAAAGAAGAGAAGAAAACAGAATAGAAAATAGATCTGAATGTATCACAGGTAGCAAGGGTTAGTATCATTTCATGAAATGTTTGTACTGGGTTGAATATAAAATGTCCTTCTTACTGTGAGCTGTGAACTAGACAGTGGGGGAAGTAGGGAGGATGGAAGCACATCCCAGAAAAGGAACAGCCTCTGCAAAGGCTCAGTGGTGAGAGAAAGCATGGGGTGTTTAGCCTCATTTTTAAGATGGGAAAGAAGCCACTCATCATCCATTCAGCAAATGCTTACTTAGTTCTCTTTTAAAACAGTACATGCAATGGGAGTCACAAAGGAAGAGCCAGAAGGGGTTCCCTGTCTTAATGAGTTTATATGTCATCAGGAGAGATAGACCGGTATGTAAATAAATATCAGGCTAAATTTGATTTAAAACTGCAGGAAAAATCGAATGTAACGAGAAGAGAGGGTGTGAAGAAATTGCTTTTATCTAGGAAAGATCTCAGAGAGCTTTATGAAAGAGGAGGCTTTTTCTCAAGGTCTGGGAGGACAGGTAGGAATTCAATAAGTGAAAATGCAGAGGGAGGAGGGGACACAGAGGTGTAAACATTCCAGGATGAAGAACAGTGGTAATAAAGGCATGGAAAAGTAGAGGGCATGTTTGGGGAATGGTGAATTGGGCCAGAGCAATGAGCCTAGAAGTAGAGACAGAGTCATCGAAAGAAAGACATGAGATGGTAGACGGAGGTTATATTGTGCAGGGCCTTGCCCACCTAGTTAAAGAATTTGGACTTTGCTCTGCAGGCAAAAAAGAACCAATAAAAGTTTCTGGTCAGGGGAGTAACCTATTTGTTGCTGTGTATTAGCAAGATTCCTCTGGCAGCAACACACAGTAGAACAGATTAGTGGAAGTGGCAGTGGGGAAAACCACTGGGAGGAAACTGCAAATCCCCACATAACATTGACTCGGACCTCAACCATGGCTGGAGCAGTGGGGATACATGTGAAGGCGCACATGGGTAGGCACATCAGCCCAGTGTAGGTTGGGAACTCGGGGGGACACCAGCTTCTCACAAGGACAAGAATGCTGTCTCAGCATCCAACTGTGATAACTCAGACAAGTCCTCTAGCCTTCTCTGCATTGGTTATTCCCTCTGTGAATTGGGGAATATAACTCTGGCCTCTGATACAATCAACAGAGCTGAGGAAAATAAAATGCATTCAACCACGTAAAGCGTTTACAGCTCACGGGAGTAAATGTGTCCTAAAGCTACAACAATCTTAGCAGCCCCAAAGAAACCCAATTGTTTTAGAGTAGTGGGATTAACAGGTGGTATTTTTCAGTCCTTACAACCTTCTTATTGTTGAGGTGCCTCAATTTCCTTTTTAAGAAAACTTTTCCTTTATGAGAATGAAAACTAAAAAACCTGAGGGTTATCATAGAATAAAATGAATATCAAAGCAGGAAGGTTTCTGTAACTAATGATATCATTAACACACCTTCAAAGTCATACCATCTATCCCCAGGTGGTACTACACACCAATAAAGGATATTGTCAAAATCTGCTGATTTTCTTTATCTCTATGCATCCCCTATATTCTTTTTTTTTTTTTTTGCTGTACACGGGCCTCTCACTGTTGTGGCCTCTCCCGTTGCGGAGCACAGGCTCCAGACGCGCAGGCTCAGCGGCCATGGCTCAAGGGCCTAGCCACTCCACGGCATGTGGGATCTTCCCGGACCGGGGCACGAACCCATGTCCCCTGCATCGGCAGGCGGACTCTCAACCACTGCGCCACCAGGGAAGCCCTCCCCTATATTCTTGATTGACTAAAATCTATTAGATCATAATCTCTGTTAGGTAAATAGAGATCTTGTTCACCTGACACATCTTTATCACCTAGCACAAGCAGACACCCAACATTGAATGAATGAATAAACTCCAGGGTCTCCCCCAGTGAATAAGTGCATTCTCCTACCAGCGAGATATCACAGAATTATTTTAATCAGACTCTCCAACAACATAAGGGAAATGTACAGTGGACCCAAGCACACTTTTTCTAGGGGGGATAATATATTTTTTAAATGTATATGTATTTCTAAAATTCTGAATTTTATTTCCTGCAGACTGACCTCTTTCTGCCTCATTCTCATTTGTCTTAAGGATCTGTGCATAAATGACATGCTGAGACAGAAAGGTGTTGTGATCAGCATCATCCTTCAGGTCAAGACTCTAGGTTATAAGTGACAAAAATCTATTGAAACTGGTTCAAATGATGGAAAAACACAGGTCCAGGCTTGTCTTCAGGCATGACTAAATCCACATATCCAAACAAGGCCAGCAGGAATTTGTCTCTCTCCATCTCTTGCCTCTCCTTTCCTCTTTGTTGGTTGCATTCTTGGCTGAACTCTCCTTAGTTAGTGGCAAAGAGACCAGAAACTCTAAGTTTTAAGTTCTACCAATCTAAAAATTCAAGAGGAAAAGAGAGCTGTTTTTTCCCAATAGTTTGTGCTAAACTCCCAGGGTTGCCTCTCATTGGCTCAGCTTGTGTCACATGCCCATCCCTAAACTAATCTCTGGACTTCTAACTGTGTGAGGCCAGCCCTGGAGCAAGGGAAGTGAGATCAGCTCTACTTGAACCATGGAGAATATAAGCAGAGAAGGAGTGGGAGGAAGGGTAGTTTCCCAAAAGAAAATCAGGTGCTACTAACAGAAAGGGTAAAAGGATGCTGGGAAGACTAGACTGGCAGATGTGATCATCTCCATCTGTCTAGAAGGAGGTTGAATAGGGCCATCAGATGGGCTGGCAGAAAGAAAGTGATTAAGCCTTTTGCCACTATTGATGCTATGCATGTGCTTAATGATAACAGATGAGATTCAGTGCCAGTGAGCAGCTGCAGAAAAGGAGCCAGCAGGTTGGGAGTGGAAGCCAAGTGGCAATCCATTTTTCAGCCTAAGAGTTCCCCCCAGTCTATTTTAGTACATGAAATGCCCAAACTGACTCAGGCACTTTTCAAGTTGCAAAACTTGTGCTCGTGCTCAGCAGATATATTTGAAACTGTTTTACGACCAACAGTTAAACAGGAGGAAATTAAGAGAGAAAAATCAAGGATACAGCTTCATGCATACAACTCAGCCATATAATTAACAGACCCCATATTAATCACACATCAGTTAGGCCTCAGTGGTTTGATAGTTATTTGTCAGCAGAAATAAGCTAATCCTGATAGGCAAAGATCGTTGATGCCAGTATAACTGAAAGACTTAAAAGTAGGGACCCTATCATTAATTAATCAAGTAATTATCTGTGGTACTTGTGCCATATTTGGTAAATAGGTTTTTTAGTGTTTCTCCCCCTTCAGCTCCAGCTCTTTATCACAGCAACATTCCTTCATCTAGACATTCCAGTGGAAGATGAGATGTGTTTTTAATAATAATAAAAATGCTTGTATTTGTAGATCTCTTTGTACTTTATAAAATGGCTCACTAGAGTCTTCCAGCAGCCTTTGCAGATAAGCAGGACAAATATTATTCTCCCAAGTAACTGCTGACTTTCTGGCTTGGACTCAGGCTTGAAAAATGCCAACAGAATCCCATTCTCTTGCAGGCAGAGTAAGACTTCTCCTCATTCTGATTGTGGAGCTTATGAAGCATTGGTTTTGGGGTAAGGCCTAGAACTGAATCACCCTTAGTATCTACAGTCCCTGAGGACACAAGTCAGCCCTACACAACTGCAAAGGCATTAAATATACTGTACTTGGGCTTGAATGGAACAATAATTCTATAAAGAGGGGAGAAAAGCAATCAAATAGAAAACATGAATTCACAAGATATTGTTTCACAAAATAAAAAAAAAAAAAATGTGCTTTACTGATGCTCCCACTTGTACTGTGGTTAGGAATTCTTCAGGAAATGCAGTATCCCGTTAGTCCTCAGTCTCTGTGGATCAGAAGTACTAGCAACTCTAGGGTTTTGAGAAATCTTACAAGAAAGAGACACGGTCCTGCACTGCTGAGAGACCTCATGTCTTTCAGATGAAACTTTCTCATGGCTGATGATATAGTAAATGTATTCAGGAAGTGGTTTTTTGTTTTAATAAGAAAAATATTGGTTCTTTGAATTAATGCTGGTTAGCTCTTTGCATGACTCTGAGGCCCATTCTTGGAACTATTATACTACCTCTAAAAATGATAATTACAAAAAGGCAGCTGAATTTACTCTCTAAAGCATTCACTTATCCATTCATTCAGTCTATAAACTTTCAAGGACACAATGCCAAGTTCTACAGTGGTGCAGAGGATGTAAAGATAAAAAGTTATAGTCCCTGAACTCAGTGGCTAGACATGAAAGTCAACCATTCCAGCAGCAGCAGTAACGACAAATAATACCAGACGTTTTGGGGCACTTACCATAGTCCAGGCACTGTGCCAAGTGCCTTCTTTGTATTATTTCTTTTAATCTTTCCCACAGCCAATGAGGTAGGTATTATTATTAATGCCATTTTACAGATGAGTAAAGTAAGGCTCCAAGTGGTTAAGTAAATTGCCCAAACTCACATGGCCAGTTAGAGGTGGAGTTGAGAGCCGAGCTCAGGCAGTCTGACCCCACAACACATACTCTTAGCTTTGCAACTCATACTCTGTCTGAATGCAGTAGTCATGGCATGGATAAAGTTCAATGATAGCACAAGGGAAGAAGAAGTACTATAACCATGAAGGAGTTAGTTAAGCATCACAGGAGAGAGAGGATCTGCGCTGAGACCTAATGGATTTGTAACATTTTTCCAGACTGAATAGCTTACAAAGAGCATTCCAACTAAAGGGAACAGCATGGCCCAAGCACAAAGGTGGGAAGAGAAGCCTGGTACATTCTGTGATGTAGAACTAGATCCAAGTGGCTTGGGCATTGAGCAAAGGTTGGGGAGGAATGGGAGGCAAGGCCAGTGAGGAAGGCGGGATCTGAATACCATGCCTTAATTATATAAGGTGTCTATGTGATTGTCTTCAGTTTTTTGTTTTTTTTTTGCGGTACGCGGGCCTCTCACTGTTGTGGCCTCTCCCGTTGCGGAGCACAGGCTCCGGACGCGCAGGGTCAGCGGCCATGGCTCACGGGCCCAGCCGCTCTGCGGCATGTGGGATCTTCCCGGACCGGGGCATGAACCCGTGTCCCCTGCATCGGCAGGTGGACTTCCAACCACTGCGCCACCAGGGAAGCCCTGTCTTCAGTTTTGAAAGAAATCTGTCATTTAATTTTGCCTGGCAATTCATAGAGCTCTCTGTCTGATTAACATCAGAGTGAACTTGACCTTAGTTTGCTGGGGTCTAGTCTCCTTGGTCAACAGGCTAATTTTACTGTTACTGTTTAATGTCAAAGGTCTCTTCATATAAAGACTTTAATATCATGTTTGTTTTGGTTTTGTTTTCAATCCTAAGGGAGATTTTATATGTTACAAATTATCTATGGAATCTAAGCTAATCAGTTTAGATTCAGAAATTTGAATTCATCAAGTTGTATCCTTACTCCACATAATTGCAAATGTGTATAAATATAATTAATTTTAAAAGACTATAGTCCAATATTCTAAGAGTTGCCTCTAAATACTGGAAAATTTTTCTGTACTTTCTAAATTTTCCATAATGAGAATGTATCACTTTTAGGAGTACAGAAAGAAATTTTTCTAAAGTGAAGACCAGCTATTTTAAAAATCAATGTAACCCGCACCCATAGTTCAAAAGTCAAATTTTTCCGAAGGACTAACAGTGAAAACAATACTCTGTTCTTCACTCCCACCCTCAGTCTTAACCCCCCAAAGTCAACCCACTAACTCTCTAATTTGTTTATTCTGTAGTTACACCCTAATACTGTAGTTCTTCTGTGGTACTATACCATACGTGAATCTATATACTATGTCTGAATTTGTCCATTTTAGACATTCAGCTTGCTGCTATAAGATTTAGCTCACTTATATCACCTCCCATGTGCCTTCCCCAACTTCCCAATGTAATTATAACACATATTTGTTTCTCTACTGTTTGCTTACTTACCTTTGAAATTTTAGGTAATAAATATACACCATCATTTCTTATTACACCAAATACAGTCTGTTTCTTAACATCCCCATGGGTACAATGAGAACACTGGTGCTCCTAGGCTTATCTTTAGCTCTGCTATCTCCCTTTTTCACCATTCCAATCTCAGAGCATTCCAGATGATAACTTTTACATTTGGTTCTGTAATTTAAATCTTCCATGCTTTCTCTGTCAGTTAATTAAAAACAATTTTTTTAACATCTTTATTGGGGTATAACTGCTTTACAATGGTGTGTAGTTTCTGCTGTATAACAAAGTGAATCAGCTATCAGTTCATTTTAAAATTTGAAAACTGGGGCTTACCTGGTGGCGCAGTGGTTGGGAATCTGCCTGCCGATGCAGGGGGCACGGGTTCATGCCTTGGTCCAGGAGGATCCCACATGCCGCGGAGTGGCTGGGCCCGTGAGCCATGGCCGTTGAGCCTGCGCGTCCGGAGCCTGTGCTCTGCAATGGGAGAGGCCACAGCAGTGAGAGGCCTGCATACAGCAAATAATAATAATAATAAGAAGAAGAAGAAAATTTGAAAACTAATAACAGCATTTACATTACTATGGCTGTGTAAGCATTATTCATGGAGGAGTAAAGTAGTATTCTGTGAGTTTACTTTTTTTCTTATACTTGTTATTGTTTCTTAGGATTCTCATACTATTTTAAAATTTTCCATTACATCAGGTACTCTACAAAGTCTCCTTTTGTCCCAGGAGAACTCTTTCCCAGGGCTCTCTGTCCTCCTGCTTCAGCCTCAGTTGTATGTTCTCCAGGTGCCATGGACAGTGTGGCTGATTCCCCAAATCCATCCCATTGCCAACGATTAGACTGAGGAGACAGTCACATTCTCAGTGAGGATGTTCCCAGACACCTTCCCTAAAATTCCATCATCCTACAGCATTTCCTGTTCCCTCTGCTGCTTTATTGATCACACCAGCACGTATCAACTTACAGCACAGTTGCTTATCATCTCTTCACCTGAATGGAAGCTCCATGAAGGCAGGCAGCTTTGTCTTTTATTTTCTCCTTTATCCCCAGTGCTGAAAACAGTGCCTGTCACACAATAGGCACTGAATGAAGGAATCAAAACTACTCCATCTTCCTTGCCAGAGACTCTTCCGTCAATGGGCAGCCCCCATAGGCCAATTTGGGCCAATGAGATGTCAGGAGAAACTTGTCAGAAAAGAAAAGCCAGTCCCTCTCCTGCTAGATATGAACATAGAAGCATTTGCTTGGGTTGCTTCTGGCAGCCATATACGATCAGGAGGAAAAGCAGCTTTAGGATGAAGGTAATACCAGGGATGACAGGGCAGAAAGATGGTAAAAAGCCTGGATCTTTGTTGATCTTTGAACCGTGAAATCAATCTGGGAGTCCTCCCTATCTTAGGTTTTTCTTGTGTGTGTGTTACACAGGCCTCTCACTGTTGCAGCCTCTCCCATTGCGGAGCACAGGCTCCAGACATGCGGGCTCAGCGGCCATGGCTCACGGGCCCAGCCGCTCTGCAGCATGTGGGATCTTCCCGGACCGGGGCACGAACCCATGTCCCCTGCATCGGCAGACGGACTCTCAACCACTGAGCCACCAGGGAAGCCCTGTCTTAGGTTTTTGTTTAAGCCAATTTGAGTTGGACTTTCCATTACCTGCAGTCAAAGAATCTCACCAGTTACCTTACTTTTGCTGCATACCCGCCATCTTAGGAGCTCCTTTCACTGCCTTTCTGGACCTGAGTCACACTTTTATGTACTCCATGTCTTCCTCTTTGGTTTACTTACCAATTTTATCGGGATACATACTGGATAACTTTCTGAGAAATTTTTTTCTAGGCCCTAGAATGTCTTAAAATGTTTTCATTTCTCCCTTATACTTCATTGATGAGTTGGGTAGGTATGGGATTCTAGGTTGAAAATCTTAAAATCTATGAATTTTGAAAACATCATTCAATTGCCTTTTACAATCCACTGCTATTGAAGGGATATTTGGGTGATCTGGTTTTATTTTAGGAAATAAGATTGCCACTTCTAGCAAGTAAAAATACAGAATAGCCAACTAAATTTGCGTTTCAGATAAACAAGGAAATATTTGGAACATACTTATTCTAAAAAGTTATTTATAGTTTATTTGAACTTCAAATTTAACTAGCTGTCCTATATTTTATAAGTTAACACTACTGGGACACTTTTAGGATATTCTTTTTATCCTTAATGTTCTGAAGTTTCACAGTATTTCTAGTTGTCTTTTTAAAAAAAAAAAAAAAAAAAAAAAACTCTGCTTGAGCCCCAAGGAAGAGGGTATGGTTATTATTGACATGTTTAAATGATGAGTCACCATTGCTTCCAGACTCTGGCTTTCTGTCACCTTGAGTTTGAGGAACTGGATCAAGAAAAAAAAAATGTAAAAAGTTTCATCAACGTTAGAGTTTGAAAGAGTTTGTTGGAATTTAGAGAAAGTAATTATCAGAGCAGAAGCATGAGATGACTATAGTCTACTTCATACAGGGCCCAATGATCTAGTAGAGTTATCTAGTTTCAAACATTGTCACCCAACTGGCATTTCATACAACTATCAATGAACAATCTTAGGAAAGAACCAAAAGTTCAGGCTGAAAAGCCTTGCTTTATAAGAGTGAATATTCTGGACACATCCCAAATTTACCACGTAATTGCTCCACTGTGAACATAGCATAGAGATACACTATCTCCAAAGGAGAAAATGATTTGCCTGTGAGATACGTATTTCCTGTGGTTAGCTCTGAGTGAACTAGCCAGAAAGTAAGTGAAGAAGCAGAGAGATAAGAAGTAATCACTTTGGAAAGTAGTAGAAAAATCAGGCAAGGTAAAAGCAGGTCAAAGAAATTATGAGAACTGCACAGTTGAGAGAGAAGAAAGTTTTAAAACTGACTTTAAAATCAGTGAACTGGACATCTTAGAAATTATCTAGGTCAGCCCCTCCTTTTGCAGGTGACAAAGGAGGGGCTGGCGTAGAGAGTGGAAGGGAGTGAGGGACTTGCTAGGAGAGTGGAAGGGACTTGCCCAGAGTCAAGGAACTCTGTAGGAACCTGCAGTCAAAGAATCAAAGAACTAGACCAGTTCCACCGATTCCCAGTCCAGTCTTTACTCCACTCCATTGCTGCTGTGGTTTGGGACCTATTGCACAACAGCCCTATTTAATCATCTTGACAGCCTCTGAGAATGATAAACTTTCTCTGAAATGATCTGACTCAGTTCAGGGTAGCAGCTTCACCAAATGTCCCATTAAAATGCAGTCAACTCTAGGGGGAGGTTGAAAAAGGAGGCTGCAGGGGGCTTGGAAAATGTTCCTCTGACCAAAAATATTGCCTGCACCCACCTGCCTGTGTGCCTGAAATTAAACCTTGAAAATGTCTGTTGTAATGCAAATGATTGCCTTTAACATTTTGTTTGGATAGAGGCTCCTTAACAAAGAAGGTCTTAATGGTATGTGACACCAGACAACTACTTTGTGATTGGACAGGGGTAGGATAACTAGACAATGGTCTGAAATGTATTAGGACCCATCAGGTACAAATAGCAGCAGGTGCCTACTTTACCATCATCATTTCATATCAGAACAAAGCAACAGATTGCTTTGTGCTCTAATCATTTTCCTGTCATCAGATTTCAATTTTGGTGTCTGATGTCACAGTAAGGTATTTTAGTAGACCTAGTTTCCTTGATTACTTGAATAATTCACATTTTGATTCTGAATATGGGATGTTTTCAGCAGAACAAAATCCCTTTAAATGGCAATTTTTATTTCAGCATTGAGACTTGGTATGCCTGGACTCAAAAATGTATTTCTCACACATGAAGGTCATTTGCCTTCTTCTCTTTGTGGCCAAAAGTTAAGGAAGATGAAGTTTTTAAGATAGCCATTGGTTTTTGTTAATAAAAAAGGTAATTTTAACCAGAGCCGGTGTAATAGGGTGATAGAGGCCAAGGATAGATTGCCATGCCTTGTTAAGAAACGAATGCAGGTGAAAAGTGGAGAAAATGAATGCAGACATTTTAAGAAGCTTCACTGTCACCAAAAAGAGAAAATCTTTTCTTGAAGTGTTTGGTTGGATATTGATTGGTTGGTTGACTTTAGAGGTGGGAGACATGAATATTTCTATTACCTTGGGGGGAGTGAGTCAGGTCCTCAGCTTCTTTATCCACATGTTGCAGAAATGCTAATATAACTGTAAACAAAGAGTATGTCCAAGGTCATCCAGCCAACTGGTCAAAGCATCAGAATTAAAATCTTGGTCCTTCGACAGCTTTCTGTCTTGGACACATGAGGTCTCTCCATTTTGCAACTGTTTTTGCTTTTCAGTGGGTTAGGGGAGGATGTAGGTGGTCATTTCTGTACAAACACACTTGGAAAGAGCTGTAAGGTCCTCTTGGGTGGGGCAGGGATAAGGAAAGCAAATACTTAAGTTAACATTTTCCATTTGCCAGACACCAGAGTAAGCACTTTACCTATAGGAAGTTATTCAACCCTCACAGCAATATATGAAACAGATAAAGTTATTATCTTTTCCCAGATAAAGAAATTACGGTAAACTCAAAATGGATTAAAGACCTAAATGTAAGGCCAGACACTATCAAACTCTTAGAGGAAAACATAGGCAGAACACTATGACATAAATCACAGCAAGATCCTTTTTGACCCACCTCCTAGAGAAATGAAAATAAAAACAAAAATAAACAAATGGGACTTAATGAAACTTAAAATCTTTTGCACAGCAAACGAAACCATAAACAAGACGAAAGGACAACCCTCAAAATGGGAGAAAATATTTGCAAATGAAACAACTGACAAAGGATTAATCTCCAAAATTTACAAGCAGCTCATGCAGCTCAGTATCAAAAAAACAAACAACCCAAACCAAAAATGGGCAGAAGACCTAAATAGACATTTCTCCAAAGAAGATATACAGACTGCCAACAAACACATGAAAGAATGCTCAACATCACTAATTATTAGAGAAATGCAAACCAAAACTACAATGAGATATCATCTCACACCAGTCAGAATGGCCATCATCAAAAAATCCAGAAACAATAAATGCTGGAGAGGGTGTGGAGAGAAGGGAACCCTCTTACACTGTTGGTGGGAATGTAAATGGATACAGCCACTATGGAGAACAGTATGGAGGTTCCTTAAAAAACTAAAAATAGAACTACCATACAACCCAGGAATCCCACTACTGGGCATATACCCTGAGAAAACCATAATTCAAAAAGAGTCACGTACCAAAATGTTCACTGCAGTTCTGTTTACAATAGCCAGGACATGGAAGCAACCTAAGTGTCCATCAACAGATGAATGGATAAAGAAGATGTGGCACATATATACAATGGAATATTACTCAACCATAAAAAGAAATGATATTGAGTTATTTATAGTGAGGTGGATGGACCTAGAGTCTGTCATACAGAGTGAAGTAAGTCAGAAAGAGAAAAACAAATACCGTATGCTAACACATGTATATGGAATCTAAAAAAAAAAAAAAAAAAAAAGGTCATGAAGAACCTAAGGGCAGGATGGGAATAAAGACACAGACCTACTAGGGAATGGACTTGAGGATACGGGGAGGGGGAAGGGTAAGCTGGGACAAAGTGAGAGAGTGTCATGGACATATATACACTACCAAACATAAAATAGATAGCTAGTGGGAAGCAGCTGCATAGCACAGGGAGATCAGCTCCGTGCTTTGTGACCACCTAGAGGGGTGGGATAGGGAGTGTGGGAAGGAGGGAGATGCAAGAGGGAAGAGATATGGGGATATATGTATATGTATAACTGATTCACTTTGTTTTAAAGCAGAAACTAACACACCATTGTAAAGCAATTATATTCCAATAAAGATGTTAAAAAAATTAAAAAAAAAATTATGGCTCAGAGAGATTAAGTAACTTACCAAAGATCACACCAGCAAAAACCAAATTAAAGAACTGGTGCTGACCACTAGATTATCCCATCTCTTACAAGAATGTAGAGTAATATGGATTTAATACCACAAATTAGTTAGTAATATTTTTAAACTTCGCAACCATTTTTCCTAGGCATAGTCATATTTTTGTCCTGTTTTATCTTATTTTACTTTCAGACCAATGCTGTGAGACAACTAAGGCAGAGAACAACATCTCCATTTGAGAATAGGGACATTAAAGCACATTCTCCCTCCCTCTCTCTCTTTCATACACACACATACACACACACACATTAAGGAGGGAAGCCCATTAGGAGGGAAGTAACAGAGCCTGGGTAGCTCATTGGCCAAATACGCTGCAGAGTGGCCAGGACCCTTAAGGGAAGAGATTCAGCCCTCTGCTCTTTTTAGCCAGTAGCACCTGGTGTCCAGGGTGAAGAAAATAAACCCATTCCATCAAAATGCCAGAATGTAGACCCTCGAGCTGCTTTATCAGAGGACCAGGTGAGAGGATTCATAAGTAATAACCAAAGAAACTATTTCCAAGTGGAACAAACTCTTAAAATAATAAATGCTACAGATCTTGACCATTACTAGACTTCTTTCCTCTTCCAAGTGACCTACAGTGAGTCCCTTGGCATCACAGGGCTCTGCGGTGAGATGGGAATTTGCACTTAGCTTTAGGAATAAAAGAGTAAACACAAGTTGACCCCACATGACCCTGATACATAACAGACCATTTTAAAAGACACGATCCCTCAGTTACGAAAAGGAGTCACTAGTTTGAAGAAGAAAGGTCAGCCTAGGTATGGTTTGTTGATAATTTGGGTGCAAGGGCTACGTCTTATTCATCTTTGCATCCCCAGCACCCAGCATAATGTCTGGCACATTGTAAGTGTTCAGTAAGTTTTGTTTAATGATTAGTGGATGGTAGCCAGGATACAATGATGGCCACGTCTGCCACTGTGCTCCAGTTCTCTAAAACCAACGATTATGTTTATGATTATATTAATAAAATATACTGAGTTGAACAGAGGGACATTGAAATGACATCAAACAACTCCAGCCTGAATTTCCCAGGGAACTGCCTCAACTTTTAACTTACGTGGTTTGTAGCATTCTGATTTAATGGAAGCAATTCCATTATTAGTGGGTGAGTTTCTAGATCAACCCGTAAAATTATTTTATCTGAATACAGAAAGATAATAGCATTCAATAATATTATAGAACTGTATTCCCAGGGCTTCCCTGGTGGTCCAGTGATTAAGACTCCACGTTCCTCCGGGTTCAATCCCTGGTCAGGAAACTAGATTCCATATGCTGCAACTAACAGCCCACATGCTGCAACTAAAAGAGGCTGCATACCACAACGAAGATCCCACACGCGGCAGCAAAGATCCCTCATGCTACAACTAAGATCCGGCATAGCCAAATAAATAAATATTTAAAAAGAAGAAGAAGAAGAACTGTATTCCCATTGTAACCATATTTGCTTGGCAACATTTATTTGAAGCTCCTGTCTAAGATGGCAGAAAGAGATTTCCTGCCGGGGTCCTAACTTCATATTCGGGAATTCCTTCTTAACTCTCCTACTCTGCCTTACCTTCCATTACCTGTATCCACCTACCCACCCTGATCTGCACCCAAATAAATCCTGCTTCTCCTCCTGCTTCCTGAACCTCAGTGAGTGGCTCCATCGTCCACCCACTGATTCACACCTTGGAGTCATCCTCCCTCAGTATGCCCCACAATCCCATAACATACATCCACATCTAGATACACACATCTAGTAGGCTATCAGGTATCAATGATTCTACCTCTGACACTGCTTTAATTCAGGACATTATCTTTCTGGACGACTTCAAATGTTTCTGGCTTCCAGAGTGATGAAAGCTGTAAATGTATAAGTCTTCTTGCCAATTCCATGCATATAAAATTTACCTGAATTCATAAGTTAGTATGTGTCCTCAGGTGAGGACAACATTGAGGTGATAGATGAGACTCTAGAAGTGGATAAACTCTCCAAAGAAGGGCACAATCATTCTTCAGGACCTTGCAGAGAACCAGCAAAGGTAGTGGATAGATAAAACTAGGCAAGTGCTGTCAACACCAGGATTGTAAACAGTGCAAATGCTGGAAAGAAGTCAGGTTAGATGTTCCAGCCACAGGTTGCCTTTCTGAGCTTTGAATGCTTCAAGTCCATTCCTATGACAGGCTTTTGCACCAGAGGTTTCCCTTGAGTGCAACCTCTGCCCCCAGATCTTTGCATTGCTCTCAGCTTCTCACCATTTAGGTCTCAATCCAAAAGACTCTTCAGTAAAGCCTTTCCTCAATCACTCTTATCTCATTTCCCCATTTTACTTTCTTCATAACAATTATCACTATTTGAAACTATGTTATTTATTCATTTGTTTACATGACTGTTGTCTCCCTAGCCTTCACAGAAGGTAAGCTCTGTGGGTGAATAGACCATGTTTATCTGATTAACTGTCATATCTTTAGTGTTTAAAACATATCTGACCCCTAGAAGGCAGTCTATAAATATTTGACAAATGAGCAAATGAAATAAGACAAGGAATGAGAACAGGCGATTAGATTTGAAGTTTAGGAGATTAGTGAGGACCTTGACCTGAGCAGTTGGAGCTACTACTAGACACTTATTATTGGGTTTGGAGAAATAGAATTCAAGATGCCATGTATAGATTTGTGTTAGCATGACCCATGTAGGAACATACATCAAAAACACTCACTGGGTGGCATGCATGCCAATACTACATTTTAATTTCTAGAAAAATTAATATATTTTGAACTAATAAAAGCAAGATATATTCTCTTATTTGGATCTCTGCAAAAGCAACAACTTCATTCATTCATCCCATTCATTTTCTCTAGAAAGGGATTTTGATTTTCTCAGTGACATTAAGTAGAAACTGACCAGGCAAATTAGTGGGTGGGTTGTTTGACCACTCAGAGGTCAGTGAGAAAGAACTGTTGCCCCTGAGCCCTTACTTCCAGAATTCTTAGGAAATGAGAGAGTCCTGTGGCTGGGAGGCTTGGATCTTGCCGTTTGTCTCTGCCAGTGGAGAAGGCACACACCAGGGTGGTAGGGCAAACTACATGCCCAGGATTTGAATCTGGTATACACGTTTCATTTGGCCAACACAGAAGTTTTAAATGGTTTTAACTGATTACCAACATTTTAAAAATCAGGAAACTTCACATAAAATAAAGCCTCTCTTTAAAATACAGAAGTTCTAGAAATATTGGCCCTTGAATTCCCACATGACAAAAATCACCTGACATGGAGTGGCAGCTGCCCCATTTAAATGGGATTTGTAGTCTGAACGCTGCCACACTCCCTAGCACTCCACCTGTGTAACACCAAGCCTGCTTCACTCATTTGCTTTAACTGCATGACCCTTGAAGGCATTTGAGTTTGAGGTCCCCTAATATGAATTATAAGGATCATGACTTCCCTGGTGGTGCAGTGGTAAAGAATCCGTCTGCCAATTCCGGGGGCATGCGTTCGATCCCTGGTCTGGGAAGATCCCACAAGCTGCGGAGCAGCTAAGCCCATAAGCCACAACTACTGAGCCTGCACTCTAGAGCCTGTGAGCCACAACTACTGAAGCCCGTGCACCTAGAGCCCATGCTCCGCAACAAGAGAAGCCACCACAATGAGGAGCCCGTGCACCGCAACGAAGAGTGGCCCCTGCTCACCGCAAGTAGAGAAAGCCCGCTCACAGGAATGAAAACCCAAAGCGGCCAAAAATAAATAAATAAATTAATTAATTAATTTTAAAAAGAAACATAAGGATCAGATGAGTCTAAGAATGGGGGACATGGGAATAATTACGAAGATAAGCTATCTATGAGGAATCACAGTGTCCATTTTCCCAAAAAGCAACAAAGCTGTGGTGCATTGCTATAGGCATGAAACTTTTATGTATTGTAAAGATATTTATGAGGATATTGACACTACTTTACGTGGTGTCCCTTAAAAGAGGATCTAAGGGAATTATGTATGTGTGTATGTGCACACACATGCATACAGATGTGTGTATAGTAGATACTCAATAAATATGTATTGAATAAATTAATGAGAGGCTCAAGAGCGTTCATCAAAATCCCAAACAGTAAAAAATATTATGAACTGCTGCTGTACACCTTACAGCTTATGAACCCACTCTACTTCTCTTTTTTTCTTTTATTTTCCCTCAGTTGTAGCCTAAGATTGAGAATCGAGATGTAACTAAAACCCATTAATTAACTGTAAATAGAACTGGCTGATCAAGCATCAGTTAGTCTGTTTGATTGGTCTGATTAGTTTGATGTGGTCTGATGGTGCATTCCTTACTTTAGTGAAGCCAGAACTTCTTGGTTTGGAGATATGGGTTCTGGCCCTGGCTCTGCCACTAACTGGCTGTAGTTTCTTGAATAAGTCACTTGGCTCTCTGGCCAAAGTTTGAACATCCATAAAATTATATGATCTCTGGGGCTTCTCTCTGCTTTATGGTCTCTACTTCTGTGAAAAACAAAGACACATGAGAGGTAAGAGCTAGAAACTCAGAGCCAGCAGAGTCTAGCAAGGAAGGAACAAGAAGAGATTGTTTTCCCCCTATAATTAAGGCAAGGAAGCCTCCAAATGCCTGGGCAGCAATCCATGGAGCGACAAGAGTGGAACGTGAACTCATTAGCAGAATGTTGAGTAAAACTCAGGGAGGAAAAGAGTAATGGGGAGGGAGTCCAACTGTAGACTGAGAGAATTCTAAAGAAAAAATGGAAAAAGTGCTGCTAATTAGGTCATTTAGAAACTGAACAACTGAATGTAATTCTTGCTGAAGCAATAAGAAAACAGCCAGGGGATACATAATAATAATAACAAGAATATATGCTAAAAGACAAAACCTGGATCCCCCCCAAGTAACTTTGGGCAATAAGCCCCATGCAAGCTAGTAGATGTCAGGTGGAAAACAGCACCTGAATCAATGTGCATTTATAAAATATACAGAGGAAGCATGTAGTAAGGGCTCAGAAAATATTTGCTGAATCAAATTCTATTATTAAGATCTCTGGTATGGTTCACTATTTAAAGCTTTAACATGAAAAAATTAAAAATTTCAAAAATCTCAGAGTGATTATTTTTTATTACAGAAGAATTCACTGCAAGTATATTTTAAATAGAAATCTTTCACCTTTAAAATAAAAAATTGAAATATTTCCTCTTAAAAATTTTTTTTTCACTAACAAACATAGAAATGACGTAGAGTTCAGAATCAATTTATTTAGTCTTACATCCACTTCACCTAATGCAGTATCAGGCACAGATGGATAGTTAAATAATTTTCAGTGAATGGATACGTGTGTTTTGGTTATCTACTGCTGCATAACAAACCACTCCAATTTAATGGCTTAAAATGACAGTGACTTTATCATTCACAGTTCCAAAATTTGACTAGGCTTAGTGGGAAGTTCTTCTGGTGGTTTCACTTGGATTCTCTGGTTTTCTTGCAGTCAGATGACAGCTTGGCATGGGTTTACCTGGAGGCTCAACTGGGATGCTGGGATGATGTGGCCTCTCTACCTCTCTGTATAGTCTCAAGTCTCTTCTTCTCTATGTAGACTCTACATGGGGTCTTTGCAGCAGGGGAGTCAGATTTCTTACATGGTGGTGGCTTGGGGATCCCCAAAGTACAAAATCAGAAACTGCCAGGGCTTCTTAAGACCTTAGCCCAGAGCTGGTACAGTGTCCTTTCTGCCATTGCCCATTTGTTAAAGCAGGTCACAGGGCCAGCCCAGATTCAATGAGTAAGGGAACCACAGAAGGATACGAACGGGAGGTGTGATTCACTGGGGCAGTTTTCGTAGATTAGCCAACCCAGTTTGCCCTCACTTTGGGCCCTTAACTTCCAAAGAGGTAGGGAAGAGTCTTAGAGTTATACAGCTACAAACATGGGCCATTTTTATGAAAAAGGAAGAATGACTCAGAGCCAGAGACCAGAGGATGAAACCAAGAGCTGAGGAAAACCATTCCTAAAAAGCAATACTGTGCCTTAATCAAGGACTATCCTCTGCCTCGAGTCAGAGAAACTGGGATGTGTGCCAGGCTGGATTTCAGAATCGCTATAAATCAGCAATTGCTCACGTCTCCCTTTTTCCCTCTTTTTGAACAGGGGAGTCCACTGAGGTGTTTCTGTCTCTTTCACCATCACAGATTGGGTGATGGGGGTGAGGGGTGTCTTCACTGGTTTCTGCGCCCGAGGAAGTGTGTATGAGGGGCTGCCCTCAAGGAGTCTAGCCTGATTTAGTGGATGATATCCTGGACTTTAAACTGATGCTATATTGGGATGAGATTTGCAGGGGTGAGTGTATTTTTCGTGTAGCAAGTCCATGAATCATTCAGAGCCAGAGGATGGTAGCTAGCCTCCAAATATGGTTCGCAATGAACCACACCTCCTGTATTCACCCCTCTCTCACTGAAGCTGAGATTCCCTGAGACTTGATTTAAATAACAGAATATGGCAGAACTGACACTATACGAGCTATGGCCTAAGCTTTATAGGCCTGGCAGCTTCCACGTTTTTATTTCTGGAAACCTTGAGCCTCCACATAAGAAATCTGGCTCTCCTTCTGGAAAGACCACATTGAGAGGCCAAATGGAGCGGGAGAGGAGACCACTTAAAGAGGGGAAGAGGCCCAGCTGTCCTAGCATCCCAGCAAAGCCTCCATTTAACTACAACTGCAAAAGAGAACCCAAGAGATACCAGGAGAAGAACTGCCCTGCTGAGCCCAGTCAACCTACAGAAATATGAAAAATAATAAAATGGTTGATTTAAGCCACCAAGTTTATGATAGCTTATTAATGCAGCTACAGATAAATAAAACAATATCAATGAATGACTATGGACAAAGTATCCTATTTGAGAGAGTTATAGCTTTACATACTATCCATAAAGTCTTTTCTCTATTCAAGAAATATTTCCTGAATCCCTGCATCAGTCAGCACATCCTTCTCATGTATGGCGGAAAAATGGTGTCTCCTTTGCCCCACTCACATGTTATCTCCTGAAGAATCAGGCTTGGATTTAGATTTAGGGAAAAGCATCTTTAATTGAAAGTTGGAATGTTTAGGTGAAAAAAATTTAATCTCTTTATTGTTGGCTCCAGCCTTGTCAGGCCTCAGCGGAGGTAGTTTTGATACATTAGCTGCAAGAGCTGCAAGAGCAGCAAGAGGACCATCTACAAGCACTTTGCAAGCTGCTCCCTTTGGCCATATCAAGACACATGGCCATGCCAAAAGTCAGTGTGGGAGGGCATTAACAAATGCCTGAATACAGGTGGTAGGAACAAATTAGGTCATTACTACAATCAATCTACCCCAATATCCAAGGGTCACTGTGTGGAGACCAGAGCATAACACAAGTGTGTCCTAGACTTCAAAACTCCCCAAATTATTTCTTCCAGTCTCTGACCTCCAAACCTCCAGCAATCCAATGGTAATATAAATGGGCTTATAACATCAGTTGGCTTTTTTTTTTTTAGTTTATTGGAAGCCACACTTAAGAGGAAATGACCAATTCATTGCTCCTGTGGCTGGTGTGGCAGAACTGTGGAGGCAGAGAACCTTCTCCATCTGACAGAAGGATGGTTCCGCTGGGTGTGAGAAATCTTCCTGCAAAAAGTGAGTCATGATAAGAATTGAGTGCCAGGGCTTCCCTGGTGGCTCAGTGGTTAAGAATCCGCCTGCCAATGCAGGGGACATGGGTATCCAGCCCTGGGCCGGGAATATCCCACATGCTGCGAAGCAACTAAGCCTATGCACCACAATTACTGAGTCTGTGCTCTGCAGCCCATGAGCCACAACTACTGAGCCCGCGAACCACAACTACTGAGCCTGTGCACCTAGAGCACATGCTCTGCAACAAGAGAAGCCACCGCAATGAGAAGCCCACGCACTGCAATGAAGAGTAGCCCCCACTCGCCACAACTAGAAAAAGCCTGTGCACAGCAATGAAGACCCAACACAGCCATAAATAAATAAATAAGTAAGTAAATAAATAAATAAAGATTCACATAATTAACAAAATAAAGGATTTTAAAAATCATAAAAAAAAATAAAGAATAGAGTGCCAGACCTCCTTCGTACTCCTCATGTAGTAAGGAGAATGTGACCAAATCCCTGGTGAGTACACTCCTTTCCCTATGAGGGAAGAGATAAAAGGCTGTCAGGAAGAAGAAAACTGCTATTGGAGCTGTTGCCTAATATGCTCTCTCCTAAAGTTTCCCTTTTGTCTTGATTTCTATGTTCAAAATCTTCTCTTTGTGGCTTGCTGTTGTTTCTATAAAAATGCCTTTCACTTGGCAACATCTTAGCCAGGAAAAGCAAAATATCTACCAGTAAAAAACACAGCATGTCTGTCATTTCAGTGACTTAAGGCCAGAGCAATAATGAGTTGTTAGGAATTAAATTGTGTTCTCTCAAAATTCCTGTGTTAAAGTTTTAACTCCCAGTATCTCAGAATGTGACCTTATTTGGAAATAGGGTCATTGCAGATGTAAATTAGTTAAGATGGGGTCATAGTGGACATGCACACAGAGGACATGCAATATGATGATAAAGGCAGAGATTGGGGTGATGCAGCAGAAGACAAGGAACACCAAAGATTGCCAGTAAACCACCAGAAGCTAGGAGAGAGGCATGGAGCAGACTTCAGAAGGAACCAACCTCACCAACACCTTGATCTTGGACTTCTAGCCTTCAGAACTTTGAGACAATAAATTTCTGTTGTTTAAGCCATTCAGTTTGTGGTACTTTGTTACAGTAGCCCTAGCAAACTAATACAGGCGTGAACAACAACCACCCATGTCATGGGCTATTTCAAACTCATATTCTTTTTTTAATCCTTGCCCCCAAGACTGTTGGCCCTAGTTCCAGGTGAGAACACTGAGGCCGAACCAGCATGATCAAAAGCCAGATTCAAATCCAGGTCTCTTGACCCTGTGTATGTATTTTCCTTTACACGCTGTTGCTGCATAATGGTTGCTGACAACGGTTGATGGCAAGGCAAAGGCTGGAGCAACAATTCTAAAGGTAGCTACACCCGCATTGTGCAATAGATTGGTTTCTGAAAGAATCCATCCTTAATCGATTCCTTATAAACGCAATGATAGTTTAAGTGCTCCCTACCAGTTTCATATTTAAAGGAGCCCTGTGGGAGGTCCTTTTGCATAGCACAGGGTCTCTTTGGATTGTGAATGATCACCCACATCCCTCTAAATTCACTTGCTTTGCAACTGCAATTTGTTTTCTTACGAGAGATTTTTGTGAAAGCAGGCCTGCCTTGAAGTCTGCACCTCTGCCTTGGCTGGCGGGGGCTCAGTAAACGCTGTCTGTTTCCACTGTGGTTAATGATGGCAATGTAGGACGCCCACCAGCGGCACTGCCTTTTAAATACACATGGTGTCTGGAATGATCTCCTCCCGTTTCAAGCCATTTTGAGCATCCTCAACTTAAAATCATCGCTTAGGTAGAAAAAGGGAAAAACATTTTGTTAAATGCCAACACTTAGCTATTAATTACTCCCTAACTATTAGTGAGCTTTGTGTTCATTACTATTCTTAATACCTAGGTGTTTGTAAATTAGCAGGTGCTTCATTTCTTTTTCTGGGTCTGCCTTTAGGCTGCCTGTGCAGAAAGATTTCCCTTGGGAGATGCACATGGTCCTCTGGAGAGGGGACAGCTGTGGCCGGAGTGACTAGAATCTCACTATTTTAATAACAGCCTCTACTTGGGAATGCATGTTGCCAATGATTTTGACTAATTTCACGATTCATTCCTGGAAGTGCTTTTATTATTAATTAATTTGCTAATTTCACAAGCATCATCTGAGTATCTACTAAGTACCAGGCACTGTCCTTGGCCCTGAAGACACAGAGATGAAGAAGGCTCTGCCTCTACTCCTCACAACCTCACCATCTAGTGGTAAGATGCACACACGTAGCAGTCAATAAACACCATAATGCGGTAAGTGCTATATTAGAAGGATGGAGAAAGGCATGGGAAAATGGCTGGGAGCACAGAAAAAAAAGTGCTACACATGGAAATGGCAGAAATCATTTCCCAGAGTTGGTAGCATTCTCACTAAATCTTGAAGGATGAGTAGGAGTATGCCAAATGCATAATGTGACAAAGGACATTTCAAGAAAAGAGAGTAGTGCACACTGAGATGCAGATATGAGAACCTGGTGCTTGGAGACTGGTGGGCGGCTAGACGCAGGAGGTGATGAGGGCATGGCAGGAAGTGAATTTAAAATGATTTTCTGGGGCAAGATCGCAAAGGAGCTTGGCCGTTATTCTACAAGAAATAGGGAGCCAGTGAAGGGTTTTATCTTGGAAGGAAGGATGACCTGATTAAATTCAGTGGCAGGGAAGATGGCCTGAAATGTGAAGAGGATGGAGACAGGGACTGAACTGGGAGACAAATACAACAGATGCAGGTCTAAGCTAAGGACACAGCAGTGGAGATGGGAAGGAGGGCAATCATTTAAGCAATAATAACAAGGTCAAATCCTGAAAGTTTGTGACTGGGAGGTGAGGGAGAAGAAGGTTCTGGGATGACTGCACACTTCAGGCTGTGCGTCTAGGTATACTAACGAAAATGGGGGATGCAGGAAGAAGAGTACTCATGTCCATATATTTAGAGTGCAGAAGCCTCAAGGAAGCTTTCAGAGGTGAGAAGTATGCTCACTCCTTCAAGGGTAAGCTTGGGACCTACTCGCTCATTCTGACTCAGCAGCTCTTAGGAAGTTGTACCTTGAGTCACAGAACAAACAAACGAGTTCTCTTCACATTCACTTAAAAAGGAAGCACTGGCCCTTCTCAGCCAACAATGGGGAGTTTTCTCACTCAGGTTCTCAGGTGCACATAACAGAGCCTCCTGCAGCTACCTTACGCAGAAAAAGAATTATTAAAGCATATTGGGTAGCTCAGAAAATCTCTAGGAGGGCCAGAAAGCCAGCCTTGGAGGTGACATGACCAGGGACAATATTTGAACCACACTGAGATCTCCCTTGGAGATCCCACCGAAGGGAATGACATAGCAGAAAGTTCACACCCCTGACACTGGGCCCTGGAAGACTAAAACTGCCTCTGCTGCTTCCAGCAGCCAAGTGTCCCATAGTCTTCCACGCCAGAAAATGGGCTACAGCCCCTGCTTCCTCACTCTACTGTTTTCCTAATCAGAGGTTCCCATCAGCATCACTGATTGGCAGAACTTGGATCTGTGAATAGACACACCCCAGGTACAAGGAAGGCTGGAAAACTGAGTGCCTGACTTTCCCCTAGGGGAGGGGAGACTTGTAATGCAGAAAATGCCCCAAATATAGGAAGGGTTTTAGAACACGTGATTAGAAAATAGACAAGCATTAACTTTAGAGGGCTACTGTTTTAAGAAGAAGCTCGAATTAAGGGTTTTCTTTCTCCTGGGTTTTGTGAATCACTGCTTTTGAAGACCTTACAGCTTTTTTACTTCGTACTACAGTTCTTTGCCCCAGACTGGAAAATTCTCTGTGTCAGGTGAGGTGTCATTTTTAATTTCGTGTGCCATAATATTGGTTCCATGCACCCAGGAAGAGCTCAATAAACGCATCCATCTCCAAGCCCATGACAACTATAAAAGTCTCTCTGCTTATTCATTCAGTGAGCATTTCCTGTGTGCCTATTGTGTGTCCTGACCCACATTAGTCATTGCAGCTGATTCAGCAGACATATTGGACACACATATGCTTACTGGCTGCAGTCAACAAGGCCTTCTAAGCAAAGTGCAGAGAGATGATGCCTGGCGTTTGTCATCACTATGATAATCTGTCATCATTATAGGAGCCATCACAATTGGCCCTGAGGAAGAGCCCTTCGTGGTCATTCAAAGAGGTGAGAGCTTCCCTTGCAGGGCTACCTGGCTACACTTCTTTAGCACTGGTTTCTATGGACTCTCCCTCAATAAAAAGAAACCAAAAGGGAAATGATACTGAGTTTCAACAAGATAAAAGGTAGGGATCTTCTAGGCTAGTGAGCCCCAAGCTCTTTAAAATGAGGATTCTAGGCCTGGGAGAGAGGCTTAGCCTACAGATAACTCTATCCCCATCTGCTTATCCCCAGAGGGCTGTCATCAGGGATATGCTCAACCATCCAGGCCACCAGTCCCCCTGCAGCACAGGGAGCTGCCCAACTCTTATTCCTTATCCCAGCAGAGCTGCTCCACCTAGGAGATCTGAATTACTGTAAGTTATCCTAACTCTGCTGCCACAAAGTTAATCATGACCCCAATGAGCAGAAGTGAGGCACTGGAGGATGGCTTCTCTTTTAAGTCTTGAGTTTCAGTGTTGAGGTGCTAGGAGGCCCCATGGGGCTCAGGTCTTTTTCCCTGGAAACACAGGCAGAAATAGTCTTCAAGGAAGCCTGGCAAATCCACTGTGACCAGGGACCCAGGCCCAACCCTGCCTGATGACTTCATCAACTTCTAGCATATTAGGGCAAGTGGGTACCCTAGAACCAAGAGTATGGTAACACCCAGCACCCAGTGATGATGAGGGATTCTGTGTCCTGCTCCAGCAGAGCTTTCAGGAGGGTCTAGTGTGGACTTCTGATCTGAGGCAGCATGGAACTCATTATATAGATTTTAGGCATATTGATATTAGTCACTAGCTCCCTACCATGCCCTAGATCTCCATGTTCTAGGTTCTTGTGACCATGGCATTATTTTTTTGGATCTAAAGCTTCTTAAAAAGTCAAATCTTTAAGCAATCTCAAATTAAGCTATTTTTATGTCTATTTCTACCTCCAACCAAGATGAAGTAAAAATGACTAGTTGCCCTCCCTCCTTAAACAACTAAAAAAACAAAGTATATGGTTTTAGACATTGGAAAGTAGGCAGTAAAAGACAGAGTCTCCAAGAGAGAAGAAGCAAACAAAGGGAGCCCTATGGTTGTCCTAGATTGATGCCCAGAAAGAGTTTCTTGGACAAAGAACAGAGGTAGGAGTCCCAGGCAAAGGGGTCTTCCTGAGTTGAGGAGATAGAGTTGGCAGTTTGGGAAGCCCAAGGCAGCTAGAGTTCACAGAGCAAAGTATCAAAGAAAACAAACCTGCATACAGAAAGAGCTCCAGAGCTCTGCAGAGGGTTCCCATTGATTCTTTGGCTGAACACTGATCAGTGCTTACATATGAGGAAACTAGCTGAGATAGGAGAAAGACCCACTGGAAAAGAGCAGGAGAAACAACTCCCAAAGTTCATACAGGGCTGGGAGTAGTTTGTGTTCTCCAAAATTAGAGTGGAGAAAACTGTAATTGTTGGGGTATCAGGAAGAGTATTCCAAAGAGTATTGCCAAATTGGCCCATGTGAAAGATTGCCTGGTCCCACTTAATAAAGTTTAAAAGCAAGTCTCAAAAGATCACACTGTTTGATCCTTAACTGCCTCCCTGAACAAAGCACAAAAGCATTTAAAGGAGTACAAAAATTTCAGCACCAAAAACGTAAAATGTAAATGCTTAGCATCCAATGAAAAACGATCAGACATACAAACAAACAAGAAAATATGATCCATGAGGATAAAAACCAGTCAATAGACATAGACCCAGAAATGGTACAGATGAAAGAATTATTAAACAAAGACATTAAAACAACTATTACAGGACTTCCATGGTGGTAAAGTGGTTAAGAATCTGCCTGCCAATGCAGGGCACACGGGTTCGAGCCCTGGTCTGGGAAGATCCCACATGCCACGGAGCAACTAAGCCCGTGAGCCACAACTACTGAGCCCTCGTGCCACTACTACTGAAGCCCGCACACCTCGAGCCTGTGCTCCGCAATAAGAGAAGTCACCACAATGAGAAGCCTGCACACTGCAACGAAGAGTAGCCCCCACTCGCTGCAACTAGAGAAAGCCTGCACACCACAACGAAGACCCAACACAGCCAAAAATAAATAAATTAAATAAATAAATTTTAAAAAAACTATTACATTCCATATACTCAAGAAGGTAGTGGAAATCATGGACATGATAAGAGGAGATATAAAAGACATTTTTTAAAGATCCAAATTGAACTTTTATAGATGAAAAATACACCTAAGATGAAAAAGTACAATCAAAAACATTAAGAGCAGATTAGACACTGTAGAAGAAAAGTTTAGTAAATAGTAATATGTATAACCATAGACATATTCTAAATGAAACACAGAGAGAAAAATTATTGAAAAAATGACCAAAGTATAAATGAGCTGTGGATGAACTTCAAGTAGTCTAATATATAAGTAACTGATGTCCATAAATGAGAGGAAAAGGAAAGAGGAAGAAGATGTAGAAAAAAATTCTTGAAGAAATGTGAAGATTTTTTTCTCAAAATTTGGTGAAAACTGTAGACACAGACCCAAGAAGTTCAAAAGAAGAAACATTACCAAAAGCACACCAAGGCACATCAAAATCAGATTGCTTAAAACCCATGATAAAGCAAAAATCTTTAAAAAACCCAGATTAAAAAACAAAAAGACATATGACATATAAAGGAACAAAGGTAAGAATGACAGGAGATTTCTCTCTGAGTACAATATAAGCCAGAAGAAAGTGGAGTAACATCTTTAAAATACTGAAAGAAAAAAAACATCAACCTAAAATTCTCTAAATATTTATACACTAAACAACACACATATAAATAAACCATGGGTCAAAGAAGAAATCACAAGGGATCATATAAAGTATTTTGAACTGAAATTTAAAAAACCCCAACATATCAAGGTTTATGAAATGCAGTGAAAACAACACTCATAGAGAAATTTATAGCATTAAACACATACTGGAAAAGAAGAAGGTCTCAAATCAGTAACCTAAGATTCTACCTTAAAAAACTAGAAAAAAGGTAAATTAAATCTAGTGTAAGAAGAAGAAAGCAAATAATAACAGTCTAAACCAATAAAATGAAAAAAGAGAATAACAATAAATAAAATCAATGAAACAAAAGCTTGTTCTTTGAGAATAAAATCCACAATCAAAAAATCAACAAACAATAAATGCTGGGGAGGGTGTGGAGATAAGGGAATCCTCCTTCACTGTTGGTGGGAATGTAAATTGGTGCAGCCACTATGGAAAACAGTATGGAAGTTCCCTAAGAAACTAAAAATAGAGCTACCATATGATCCTGCAATCCCATTCTTGGGCATATACCCGAAGAAAAACATGGTCCGAAAGGGTACATGCACTCAATGTTCACTGCAGCACTGTTTACAATAGCCAAGACATGGAAGCAACCTAAATGTCCAGCGACAGAAGAATGGATAAAGAAGATGTGGTACATATATACAATGGAATATTACTCAGCCATTAAAAAGAATGAAATAATGCCATTTGCAGCAACATGGATGGACCTAGAGATTGTCATAATGAGTGAAGTAAGACAGAGAAAGAGAAATATCGCATGATATCACTTATATGTGGAATCTAAAAAAAATGATACAAATGAACTTGTTTACAAAACAGAAATAGACTCACGGACTTAGAGACTGAAGTTATGGTTACCAGGAGGGAAGGGGTGGGGGGAGGGATAGTTAGGGAGTCTGGGATTGGCATGTACACACTGCTATATTTAAAATGGATAACCAACAAGGACCTACTGTATAGCACAGGGAACTCTGCTCAATATTCTGTAACAGCCTAATTGGGAAAAGAATTTGAAAAAGAAGAGATACATGTATATGTATAACTGACTCACTTTGTTGTACACCTGAAACTAACACAACATTGTTAGTCAGCTTTAATATAAAATAAAAAGTTTAAAAAAAACCAAAAACACAAAACTTCTCACTACCCTCTCCAGGTTGGGACACACAGTTTTGAGGGCATTAGTCTGCTGTGGCCTCCTTTGCCTGGCAAAGCAATAAAGCTATTCTTTTCTACTTCACCCAAAAATAAATAAATACATACCTGATATTTTAAAATAAATAAATAAATAAATATCTGATATTAATAAATACATGACATATAAAAAATAAAAAATAAACCAATAAAATAAAAAAGAAAGTAACAATAGATAAAATCAGTGAAACAAAAGCTTGTTCTTTGAGAATATCAATAAAACTCATAAACTACACAGATTGATCACGACCAAAAAAAAGAGAAGACACAAATAACCAATATCAGAATGAGAGAGTGGATATCACAATAGATCCTACAGAATTAAAAGGATAACAAAGGAATATTATGACCAACTTCATGCTAATTAATTCAGCAACTTAGATGAAATGGTACAAATTTCTTTTAAAAGGCATAATCTACTGAAGCTCTCTCAAAAAAAAGTAGATAATCTGAATAGTCTTAAACCTATTAAAGAAACTGTATTTGTAACTAAAAATCTTTACATGCAGAAAACTCCAAACTGGCAAATTCTACCGAACATTTAAGGAAGAAATAATACCAATTCTACACAAAATCTTCTTTTAAAAAATATTGGGGGCTTCCCTGGTGGCACAGTGGTTGAGAATCCGCCTGCCAATGCAGGGGATACGGGTTCGTGCCCCGGTCCGGGAGGATCCCACATGCCACGGAGCGGCTGGGCCCGTGAGCCATGGCTGCTGAGCCTGTGCGTCTGGAGCCTGTGCTCCGCAACGGGAGAGACCACAACAGTGATAGGCCCGCGTACCACAAAAAAAAAAAAAAAAAAAAAAAAAAATTGAAGAAAAGTCGGAAGGAAGAATATGAATGTGTTACCTTATATGGCAAAAGGGACTCTGTAGAAGTGATTAAACTAAGGATCTTAGGATGGAGAGATTATCCTGCATTATCCTGGTGGACCCAATGTAATCATAAGAGAGTCCTTATAAGTGAAAGAGAGAGGTAGGAGACTTAGAATGAGAGAGAGATTAGAAGATACTACACTTCTGGCTTTGAAGATGAAAGAAGGTGCTGTGGGCCAAGGAACTCAGGCAGCCTCTGGAAGCCAGAAAAGGCAAGGGAACTGATTCTCCCCTAGAGCCTCCAGAAGGAAGTCAGCCCTGCCAACACCTTGATTTTTGTCCAGTAAGATTCATTTTGGATTTTGGATCTCCAGAACTGTATAATAATACATTTTTGTTGTATTAAGCCATTAAATCTGTGTTAATTTGTTCAGCAGCAATAAAAAACTAATACTATAAAGAGGGAACACTTCCAACTTATTCTATGAAGCCAGCATTATCTCGATAGAAAAACCAGACAATGACATTACAATAAAGAAACCACAGAATATAAACACTAAATGCCATTACCACATTTTAGCAAACCCAATCTAACAATATATAAAGGAGATAATTCATCACGACCAAATGGGGTTTAACCCAGGAAAGCTGTTACGGTTTAATATTCCAGTGCTTTTCCAACCTGCTCCAAATTCTTTTTAAAAACCTGGCCTCGGGCTTCCCTGGTGGCGCAGTGGTTGAGAATCTGCCTGCTAATGCAGGGGACACGGGTTCGAGCCCTGGTCTGGGAGGATCCCACATGCCGCGGAGCGGCTGGGCCCGTGAGCCACAACTACTGAGCCTGCGCGTCTGGAGCCTGTGCTCCGCAACAAGAGAGGCCGCGATAGTAGAGGCCCGCGCACTGTGATGAAGAGTGGCCCCCACTTGCCACAACTAGAGAAAGCCCTCGCACAGAAACTAAGACCCAACACAGCAAAAATAAATAAATAAATCAATAAGTAAACTCCTACCCCCAACATCTAAAAAAAAAAAAAAAAAACAAACCTGGCCTCCAGCAACCCATCCTATATCATCTTCCACCTTTCCCCATTCCATCCCTAACTTAGGATTTATCTGCATCAGCCTCTCTCCATTTCCTAAATATATAAGTTACCTCCATATGCTCATGCCTTTGCCCATGCTATTCCCCAGCAAACACTGTCCTCTCTTGTTCTCTCAATGGGGAACACTTATTCACCCTTCACATCATAGAACAGATAACTTCTTCTGTTCTGAGAAAAGTTCCCCTTCTACCTCAAGCTCCTCCTCTCCATCTTTCCTATCTCTCCCACAACATTCTACTAGGACTTCTATTATAGGACTTCACCTTCTATTATATTATTTCTTTCTTCCTAGACTGTGAGTTCTACCAGAGCAAGAATGGCATCCAATTCACCTTTGAATCCTCAATGGCTAGCACAGTGCCTGCCATGGGGGAGACCCTTCATAAATTATTGGTCAATAAACATCTTAGTGGAGAATAGTTAGTTGACAGTCACTTGAGATAGAGCCTAGTGTTTTACGGGACAGAGGCAATTAATCCAAAAGGAAGAAAGGAACCTCAGAGGGGCTTGGAAGTTTTCTAAAAACAAACACATCATCCTTTCCACTCAACTTTACATCATCTGGCTTACATGTGTTCAGAGTTCCACCATGTCCAAGCATTTATACATATAATATTCTATTTGAGGGCAATGAGGAAGATGTGATTAACCTTATTTTTCTGATGAAGAAACCGAAGCTCAGGAAGGGTAAATTATTCACCCAAATTTATGGTATGAGATAGCGGAAGAGCATTAAGATCCACTCCCAGCCTGGCTGACCGTTCCCTACTCTGACGACTCCTTTGAGCATGTGCCACAGTTGTCCACCGCTGCCTGAAGGAAGTAAAAATTAATAGGGCCTTTGTGCTGGACTCTATGCATCTCATCTGTATTTCTGAATTGCCTGTCCTCTGGATGACTCCCCAGCCCTGTACCATGCTCCTCTGACCTCCAGACGTTCTAGGCATTGCTTTCACCTCCAACAAAGCACTCAGCTTCCTTTACTTCTCTTCCCAAAACACTAATAAAAATGGAAAAGAGAATGTTTGAACTGAAGTTTAATAGGTACAGCCAGACAGGCCAACAGCCCAGTGAGCCTTTCCCATTTTACATCTTAGAAATCATCTAATCTCCCAGACACAGCCTTCCAGCTCCAGGATGATGGTGTCTTCCACCTTGGGAGTGTTGGGGGTCACTGCCCCATTCTAATGTGCCTGGGGGTGATCCCTTTATGTTTGTCTGTCATGTATTTTATCACATTTATTTCCCCAGTCTGTCTTCTGGTTTTTATAATTTCTACTTATATATCTGCTTTACACACTCTGCTCAATTGTCTCCACATCCCCCTGAAATTTGGGTAAAGTAGATAAAATCTCTTTTGCTTTTGCCTCTACTCCTTACCTTGAGAGTTTCCTTTAGATCACCTCTTTTCAGGTCCCATTACTCTCCGTCGTCTGGAAAAGGAGATGAATTCCCTCCCATTGATCATTTTTTCATTTGTTTAATGTCATATTTTAATTTCTTCCTCTTTGAGGAGGAAATTGCTCAATCTCTTTATACCTTTGCAAAATTTCTCAGTTTTGCATTTATTTTAGTTATTATCATAGATACAACAGCATGCTTAGAAAGATGCTGTCCTTAACCTAAATGCCCATCAACAGACGAATGGATAAAGAAGATGTGGTACATATATACAATGGAATATTACTCAGCCATAAAAAAGGGTCATTTGGGTCATTTGAGTCATTTGTTGGGTCATCTGTTGGGTCATTTGTTGAGACGTGGATGGATCTAGAGACTGTCATACAGAGTGAAGTCAGTCAGAAAGAGAAAAACAAATACCGTATATTAACGCATATATGTGGAACCTAGAAAAATGGTACAGATGAACCGGTTTGCAGGGCAGAAATAGAGACACAGATGTAGAGAACAAACGTATGGATGCCAAGGGGGGAAAGTGGCGGGGGGTGGTGGTGGTGGTGGTGTGATGAATTGGGAGATTGGGATTGACATATATACACTAATATGTATAAAATGGATAACTAATAAGAACCCGCTGTATAAATAAATAAATAAAGAGATAAATAAATAAATAAAAAGAAAGAAAGATGCTGTCCTTATGGTGTGGACTTTGGTCTCCAACAACCAAGAAAAACAAACAATAACTTTGTGTAATGTTTTCCAGCATGAAAATTGAGTCACAAAATCTGAGGACACAGCAGAGAGGGCTTTAAGCCCCCTAAAATAGTAATAGTAGTAACAATATCGGACAAAGTAATAAACTTTCACATACATACACTATCCAACTGATGGCCCTCCTCAACCCTTAACAACCATATAAGGTAAACAGGGCAGGGCAGTTTCCAGCAATAATAAAAAAAGAATTACTGACTCCAATGGTATGTACTCACAAAGATTTCTGCCCTTGTGTTTTGTTTGTTTTTGCCTTTTTGCATGTGACCTGGTGTACTCAGGTCTTCCTTCTCCTTGAGAAAGAAAGATTGGATTGGCTGAAATGCTTACCTATGAACTCAGAAAATTAATTCACTTTTCCAAGTTTTCTGTCAATTCCAGGAGGCTTATGTCTTATGTGTCTGACTCTGATTTCATGTCACTTCTCAACTCTTGGTCTCATTCTAACTCATACAGTTGTTTGCCCTCTAATTGACCCAGACATGGAACTCAGCCCCATTCTTTAATTTACACACACACACACACACACACACACACACACACACACACTATGCCTTTGTAAATAAGGAAGACTGTATTAAAGGTCTGTGGACAAAGAGGAGTGTGTTTTTTATGTGAAAAAATAATTCAAACCTTCTAAAACTGGACATTAGATTTCCCTGTTCAAATGGGTAGATCTTCCTACCAATTTGGGCAGGCCACCTGCAATCTCTTCCTTCCCCTGTCTTCCTTTTTCTCCACTCTCTTCCCATCTCCCAAGTTCATATCCTTTTCTATGGGAGAACCAACTACCATCTTTTTATCAGGTCTCAAGTTCCTGTTGTCAAATTCTCATCTTTTGCCCCAAGCAGTACATCAAGGTGTTTCACAAAACAAAAACAGGAGGAAATCTGGAGATAGCTACAGAGATCATCTCTTTGAGTTACAAATACAAACAAGGAAACTGAGGCTCAAAGGCTTTATGTGACTTCCTGAGGCTAGATAGTTGATATCACTTCTAATCCTCTGTCCGGTGCAAGACACAAAGCCTCAGAGACATAACTTTCCAATAAAGCTCCCAGTGCCAGACTGTGGGCCTATTTTAAGATGCAATCAATTGTGCTTCAAACATTTGGGGGAGACATCATGGCCTTCTCTACCAAGCTCCATGAGGTGTTTGTGAAATGAAATTGTGATGTGTGACCTGCTTGATACTTGCCTCATGTTGGTACTGGATTGTGGGTGTTGCCTCCAGTTGCCTCAGGAAGTGTAAACACTAATGTTATTTTGATTCCACTGTGTGTGATACTTACTGAGCAATACAGATGAAATTAGTTTCTGTTCCAGTAAATACCCAATTTAAAGAGTGTCTCTGTTTTTCTCCTTCCCTTTTATATTGTATTTTTCCTATACTGTTCATTCCCTTTATTATAATGTGATTTGGTCTTGCTTTCCATTCATAGTTTCCAGCAGTAATAAAAATAAATACTTATTCCAAATGGTAAATGCTCACTAAGAGTTCTACCCTCATGTTGTATTTATTTAGCCAGGACTGAGCCCAGGGTTGCATTTTCTGAGTAAAAACAGCACACATTAGAGCACCCCACACAATCAGTCCCTGGGGATCCACACACCAGCTCTTCAAAACTTCCTGTGGTATCTCCAGACACATGTCCCCAGCACAATTTGGATAGGGCAGTCCAGGAGGGGTAGGACTTGAAACGAAGGAGGAGATCCCAAAGCTGGTGCTGAGAGAAATGTTCCTCATCCCACAGGGACAGCATGGTGACAGGCAGGCCTGGCCTCATCAGAACCTCTAGTGGAATGATCGATGTGTCCTGGCAGGGGGCAAAGTGGGGCAAATCCAGGAGCAGCAAGAAGGGAGGCAGCATGAGAGGAGTCCATGAGCAAGTATCAGGGTTCAATCACCAAGGTGGAGTATGGGGATCTCCTTGCCACCCAGGGGGCAAGGGAGTGTCGAGAGTGAGATAGGGCAATAACTCCCAAAGGACTGGGATACTGGGCAGGTTACCAAGATGAAGCCCTCACCTCATTCAACAAATATTTTGTGAACAACCACTATGTATCAGGCATTGCTTTGAAGGCTGGGGAAACAGCAATGACAAAATTAAACATAGTTCCTACCCTCATGGAGCTTATAATCTAGTGAGGAAGACAGATCATAATTAAATAATCCCAGAATTTGACTCATGATATGTGCTGTGAGGAAAAGGTACAAGGGGCTTTAAGGATGCACAATAGTGAGACTTCGCTGGGTCTGGGACGTCAAAAGCATTGCTGAGGGAGTGGCATTTAGGTTGAGCTCTGAAGGATGAGCTGGCTACCTGAAAGACATTCGCGAGAGAGAAAAAACCTCAAAGGAGAGGGAAATCAGCATGTGCGGAGCAGTCCTGCACTCAGTAAGTATTTATTAAGTACCCACTATATGCTGGCATTTGGGATACATTAGTGAACAAACAGGCAAAGATCCCTGACCTCATGGAGCTTATATGTTTGCAGAATGTGAAAATGGAAAACACATAGGGTGAGAACTGGGCAATGCTAATCACCTCGATGTGGCCAAATGTAAATGGGAGAGCTTGGAGATTAGGCTGCAGGGTAGGAGGGGGCCAGACTGCAAAGACTTTTTCATCACACAGAGAATTATATCACAAGGAGCCCACATCCCTGGATTCTGCAAAGACAAGGGCAGCATCTTACTCATCTTTGTATCTCCAGCACTTAATACAGTACCTGACAGATGACAGTTGCTCAGCACATGAATGAATGAATGACCTTAGACAGGCCAGTGAACAATGAGAAGTACATTTTAGAAAGATAATCTTTGGTGAGAGGGAGATAAATTAGAAGTTTGGGATTAACGTATACACACTACTGTGTATAAAATAGATAAACAACAAGGACCTAATATATAGCACAGGAAACTATATGCAATGTCTTATAATAACATATAATAGAAAAGAATATATATATATATATTCTTTTTCAGATCACTTTGCTGTACACCTGAAGCTAACACAACATTGTAAATTAACTATACTTCCATTTTAAAAAAGAGATTGAAAAAAAAAAGATAATCGTGCAATACAGAAGATGGGATTGAGACAAGGAGACCAGCTGGAAGGAATTGCAGTTGTCTAGATTGGTAGTTGTCATATGGGTTTGCCTGTTTATTTATAAATTTTATACCTCAGTATCACAATACTGATATAGTCATTACTAAAACACACATAAAAATAGGAATTTTATTATTTTCTTCCTCTGCTCCAGTGGAGATTGTTCTGGAGACCAGTGCTCTGGATGGTGAGGATTGAGTAGTGAAAGAGGCAAAGGAGATGGAGATGGAGAGGGGTGTGTTTAAGGACAAGTGGGGGTCTGTGTCCCACACAGTACAAGAGCTAGACAGCGGCCAGCCCTGACAAGAAGGAACATACATGGATAGAAAATAGCGCTGAATTGCTGCTCCAAGAAATTCTACTGTCTGACCCACGTGGAGGAATCTGGTCAAACACACCTCATCCAGGATTAGTTGGTGTTTGGTAGGATAACCTGAGGGTGCGGTAAGAAGGGAGAAAAAGGGAAGGTGTCTAGAAGACATGTGGTTGAGGCCAAAGCAAATCCAGAGAGGGTAACTGCCTTCTGCCGAGGGTGTTTACTGACCTGGATCTACCTGTGAGTGGAAATCTCACCTGGGGCCTCAAGCTGTGAAATCAATTTACAGTTTATTCCCTCTAGTCATGAAGCCAAGAGGGGCAATAGCCAGAAGGCCCATCCACGCTGATGATTCATCCACTCTGGAAAGTCTTATAGGCAGAAATAGTATTTTCTCTGTCCGCCCAGACTCACACTGCCCATCACCTACCCTGGTGATGATGATCACCACCATTTAAAGAGTATCCACCACGTGCCAGGCATTGACTTAGGAAATGTACATTTAGTTAATGCTCACAGCAGCCCCGTGAAGGAGACATTGTGCTCTCCCTGTCCTCATGCTGTAGATAAGAAAAATGAGGATTAGGGACAATGACATTGTACCACCGGTACTTGTCCAAACGGAGATTAGAACCCAGGTATGTCTGACTCCAACTGCATTAGCTTTTCACTATACCTGCCTCTGCCTCATGTAGTTACTGGGAGCTGTGGGCTCTGGTCCTAGCCTCCCTTTTTGACCTTATCAATCCCCATGCCTGCCCTCCCAGGTGCTATGCTCTGCCGCACTAAACTTCCTGCTGCTCCCCTACACACCATCTTCTTCATCATGCTTCTCAACTTGAATGCCAATGCTGTGGGTCCACAGGCCACATTTTGAATAATAAGGACCTAGAAACTCACTACAAATGCAGAAGCTCATTTCTGCCCCACCTCAGACCTACTGAATCAGAATCTTTAACAAGATCCCCAGGGGCTTTATATGTGCATTATAATTTAAGAAGCATTGGTCTCAACCTGAAATACCCTTTCCTTAGTTCTGCACCAGACCACCCTTTACTCTTTTGAGCATTTACTATGTGCTAGGCACTGTGCTTAGAACTGAAGACACAAAGTCAAATTAAATATGAGGCACAAACTTAAGATGAGAAAGACATGTAAATAAACAGTATCTTTTAAAGGGTGAGTGCTATGAACAAGGTAAGGGTAAGAACAGGATGTAGGATTTTCCATACCTCACTATCTCTAAGCACCATTATAATACCAGATACCAAGAAAAGGTCAATGGTATTTCTGTAAGAAAGTAAAGGGAGGAAGGTAAGACATAGAAAGGGAAGGAAAGAGAAATGATAGAAGGAATTGCACTAAACTATAATTTCTAGGGACTTCCCTGGAGGTCCAGTGGTTAGGACTCTGTACTTCCACTGCAGGGGACACGGGTTTGATCCCTGGTCTGGAAGATCCAGCAAGCCACTCAGCGTGGCCTAAAAAAGACAAATAAATAAAATAAACTATAATTTCTAAAATGACAACTCAAACAAGATATACCCATCAGTGACTTCCTCAAGGGGCATCTTCACTTGGACACTTGGATACCCTGATAACAAGATCACTGTAGCCCCCAATCCACCAAACTCTCCTTTACTCATGTGATTCATTTGGACAATGGTGTTATCATTCAGTAAACAATTAGCCTAGAAATCTGGATTTATCCTTGACTCTTCCTTCTCCTTTGATCTTTGTATAAAGCTATTAAAAACTGCTATTATTCTATTCATTCTTGTATTAGTTACTCAGTGTCCAAGGAATGTTCTGAGTAGGAGGTCAGGGGTTGAAAAGATCATTTCTAGCTGAAGTGTTTGCAGAATTTCTCATGAGAATCAGGAGGGCAGAGCGTGTGGTCGGACAGAGATCTGAATCCTGGCCCAGCCACTTGCTAGTTGTGATGTTAGGGCAGTCCCCCACTCTCTTTGCAGCACTGTCTGTAAAAGAGCATGACGATATTACCTCACAGACTTAGGTAAGGAATCAATGAGACATACACCATTGCTATTATTATCATTGTCATGGAGCAGGGTGGGATATGAATGTGCAGTTGATGACATAGCTTAAACAAAGAGAAGAGGAAAGGATGGAGACCTGTTAAGGGAATGGTGAGCCATCTGCTTGGCCTGAGGCCCAGGGTATAATAGAAGCAGAGGAAAAAAAGGCTAGAACAGCTGCTTGGGGTCCCCTCATGGTGTACTTCACTACCAAGTCAAGAGATCTGTGGTGAATTTGATAGTAACAAGAAAACACTGAACGTTTCTACAATAGGGGGAATCATGATAAAAATTTGCTCTGCCTTGACGTGTGGGAGGAGAGTGGCAAAGACAGAGATGGAAGAACCTTCAGGTAGAAACAGGATAGTTGAGATTGGTTCAAAATCGTGGAGTAGGGCTTCCCTGGTGGCGCAGTGGTTGAGAGTCTGCTTGCCGATGCAGGGGACAGGGGTTCGTGTCCCGGTCCAGGAAGATCCCACATGCCGCGGAGTGGCTGGGCCTGTGAGCCATGGCCGCTGAGCCTGCGTGTCCGGAGCCTGTGCTCCGCAACAGGAGAGGCCACAACAGTGAGAGGCCCACGTACCGCAAAAAAGAAAAAAAAAAAAAAATCAATGGTTTATGCCTGCAGGAGTTCAGACGGGAGGAGGTACCCTCAGAAACTACTACCCTGGGGGAACCAGGGAAAGCAAGAGGGATCAGAGAAGCCAAGAGGAGAACTGGGATTTGCAGAATCATGGAATTAAAAGAAGAGCATCAAATCCTGCAGATAAAGACTAAGATAAGGACTCTGTGGCAGAGACACGCACGAGTGACCTTCAACAGGACAGCTCACAGACTAGGGCATTCTTGGTAGCCTCTGCAGCCTACTGTAATGTGAGGCTGGTGGGAAAAGCTTGATAAATATTGGCTACCTGAAGCAGCTGCCATACCTTGGGCTCAACGCATTTAGCAAAGCAGTCAGAGTCCATTGTCAGGGTCCACCTCCTGTAGAGCTTCTTAGCCTAGCCTGGAAGGGAAATTGGTTACTCTGACTTGAAGTGGTCATTGGAGGAGTTCACCCCAACAAGAGTTGTTTCTTTAACCTGTTCTCTTGGACATTGAAGATTCATTTAACCCCTTGCCTGCCTTCAGCCCATATAAGCGAGATAGAAATTATTTCCCTTTTTAGCAGTTCCGGAGGTAATTTCCCAAAAAATTTGGTAGTCTGTTCTACAGTTTCTAAAAACCCTTGCCAAGGTCAACTAGAAAATAGGCCTTTGTGGCCCGAAGTTTCTAAAAAGCTCACTTGACAAATTGAATAATGAGTCAACTGATAGGAAAAATAAAGTCAGAGATTGCCCTGCTTCTGGAAAGATGGAGCATGGGGTCATTGGAGGCTGAGGGAATGGATTGTAAAGGGGGTGCAGAGGCCAGCGACCTGGAGAGTGTGCTCTAAGGGCTCTAACTCAGGGATCTGAGGGGCTCTCTCATGCTCAAGAATATCACAAGCATGAAGTACAAAGGAGTATTTGTGCTGTGCCCTGAGAATAAACTCAAATGAAGTTATTCACAAGGAATGATTGTCATCCAGGTCCTGTCATTGAAGTTTTTCCATTTCTTGGTGCCTAGAACTGATAACCCTTGAGAGGAGATTTCGTGCTCAAAGACAAAGGGCATCACTTTTACATCCAGGAAGGACGCTGGGGGGAAAGACGGTGGGGAGACAAAGAGGTACCATGCAGAAAGAAGCAGATTAAAAAAATATGCTCATTGTAGGTAAGGAGACAGAGCTTATAGTTAAGTTATGGAAAATAGCATTTTACCAGATTAAAAAAATAAATTTAGTCATTCAAACATTTATGGAGCCGCTCCTAGGTGCCAGGCACTAGGCTAGACAACAGGGCATGATGACACATCCCCTTGAGCAGTGTACAGCCTATTGAGGGAGACAACTGTGAAACAGCAGGAAAGGTGCTCACAGAGGCAGGTACAGGATGCTAATAGAAGCAGGGGAGACTTACTTCACCAGGAGGGAAAGAAACTTAAAAGAGCAGCACAGAGACATTGTTGTACTTCTGAAGACTTTGGTTTGAGCTACATGTAGCAGCCCACTGGCATTTGCAGGCTGAATGTTCATGGATGAAAATAGTCTCCATCGAGTGATCTGAAAGGTCCCTGTAGTGAGGTAATTTGCTGAGACACAAATCTGAATGGCCTGCTAGGAGGCCAGAGTGTACTTGCCAGCCACTTAGTTAGTGAATGAACCACACCCAACACCTGGCATTTGTGCACCAGCACAGCTTAGCTCTTCTCATTGACATCTATGTAGTAATTCTCATACTTTGATTGACTTTTTTTTTTCTTTGCAGAATCAGAGGAATATGGAGTTAACAAGGTACAGATGTAATGAAGTAAAGAGTTTTTTTAATGGCAAAATTTATTTAAGTAGCTTTTGAAATTACCTTGGTGCCATATTTATAGAACCATTAAGAGTCTAAAAATGATCCCTTACATTTTTCAGTTACACTTTACTGCTTTTTATAGTGAAAATTATATGTCATGGTGACATTCATGATTCTGGATACTCAGGAAGGTCATGGATGAACCCTTTGAGAATGTCAAGGGTCCACGTCTGGGAATGATGAGTTATATTTTATTGGCACTCTACTGGACATAACATGGTCTCATTTTAAGTTTGAAAAGTAAGATATATTCTCCTTTATATAATTTTCCTATTTTGAAGAAGGCTACTATTGCCCTTCCTTATTTATGCAGGCGTACCATGTATTACCAGAAGACAAAGGATAATATTTATCCACAAAATTGCAGCCTGACAAGCAACTCAAATCAACAAAGATAACTAAATTCCCCCAGGTAAATGCTTTTCTCTTGGTCTATTTCTTGGAACTTAATAACCACTGAAACTCAAACTCTGGCTCCCTCCCCAAAATATACTCCATGTACCTCAAATTTAACATGACAACACACAACCTCAGTCTGCTTCCACTTCTGTCACCTTGTTTTGGCTATTAGGATCACATGTATTTAACTGAAGCTGGAAAACTCAGAGTTGACCAGACTCTTCCCCCAGCATCTCCTCAGTTACCAAGTAAATCAGTTTTACCTCTTAAATGACTCTCAAAAGCAGTCAGGCCTCTCCAGTCCCATGGCACTGCTCTAGCTCAGGGCCAAATCATCTGTCATCACAATATCCTGACACAGTGCCTCTAACCTGTCCTTCCTCTATCCTCCAAATTGATAGAGTAATTTTTCTCAAAATGCAAATCTTGCATTCATTAGTTTCCACTGAAGATCAAAATATGGTCCCATCAATAGCTGGTTCCTGGCCAGGAGTCTGATGCCAATGGTCTACACATAACACTTTGAGAACTGCATTGACTGTGAGCTGTTTATGTCCCTAAACATGCTGTGTTCTTTCATACTTCTGTGCATTTTTGCATTTGTCCAACTCTCATCCTGCACTGCCCTTTCACTCTTCTACTCTTAGTGAGCCTCTTATCGGACCTTCCAGATCCAGTTCAGATGCCACTACTTCAAGAGAGCCACATGTAAATCTCTTCAGTGCCTCTCTTATCTGGGTTCCTGTGGCCCTGAATACACACTATTAAAGCATGTGTCACTTCCGGAGAAGATGGCGGCTGAAGAGTAAGACGCGGAGATCACCTTCTTCCCCACAGATACACCAGAAATACAGCTACACGTGGAACAACTCCTACAGAACACCTACTGAACGCTGGCAGAAGACCTCAGACCTCCCAAAAGGCAAGGAACTCCCCACGTACCTGGGTAGGGCAAAGCGGAGAGATTCCCGCACAGAGGATCGGTGCCGACCAGCACTCACCAGCCCGAGAGGCTTGTCTGCTCACCCGCTGGGGCGTGCGGGGCTGGGAGCTGAGGCTCGGGCTTCGGTCGGAGCGCAGGGAGAGGACTGGGGCTGGCGGCGTGAACACAGCCTGCAGGGGGTTAGCGTGCCACGGCTGGCCGGGAGGGAGTCCGGGGAAAAGTCTGGAACTGCCGAAGAGGCAAGAGACTTTTTCTTCCCTCTTTGTTTCCTGGTGCGTGAGGAGAGGGGATTAAGAGCGCTGCTTAAAGGAGCTCCAGAGACGGGCGCGAAAGCGCGGACCCCAGAGAAGGGCCTGGGACGCTGCGGTTGCTGCCGCCGCCGCCAAGAGGCCTGTGTGCGAGTGCAAGTCACTGTCCACGCCCCACTTCCGGGGAGCCTGTGCAGCCCGTCACTGCCGGGGTCCCGGGATCCAGCGACGGCTTCCCCGGGAGAGCGCACGGCGCGCCTCGGGCTGGTGCAACGTCACGCCGGCCTCTGACGCCGCAGGCTCGCCCCGCCTCCGTGCCACTCCCTCCCCCTCCCCCGCCGCCTGAGTGAGCCAGAGTCTACTAAGCGGCTGCTCCTTTAACTCCGTCCTGTCTGAGCGAAGAACAGACGCCCTCCGGCGACCTACACGCAGAGGCGGGGCCAAATCCGAAGCTGAGACCTGGAAGCTGTGAGAACAAAGAAGAGAAAGGGAAATCTCTCCCAGCAGCCTCCAAAGCAGTGGATTAAAGCTCCACAATCAACTTGATGTACCCTGCATCTGTGGAATACATGAATAGACAACGAATCATCCCAAATTGAGGAGGTGGACTTGGAGAGCAAGATTTATGATATTTTCCCCTTTTCCTCTTTTTGTGAGTGTGTATGTGTATGCTTCTGTGTGAGATTTTCTCTGTATAGCTTTGCTTCCACCATTTGTCCCAGGGTTCTAGCCATCCGTTTTTTTGTTTGTTGCTTTATTCTTAATAATTATTTTTTATTTTAATAACTTTATTATATTTTATCATACTTTATTTTATTTTACTTTATCTTCTTTCTTTCTTTTTCTCCTTCCTTCCCTCCTTCCTTCCCTCCTTCCTCCCTCCCTCCCTCTTTTCTTTCTTTCTTTCTTTCTACTTCTACTAATTCTTTCTTTCTACTTTTTCTCCCTTTTATTCTGAGCCGTGTGGATGAAAGGCTCTTGGTGCTGCACCCAGCAGTCAGTGCTGTGCCTCTGAGGTGGGAGAGCCAACTTCAGGACACTGCTCCACAACAGACCTCCCAGCTCCACATAATATCAAACGGCAAAAATCTCCCAGAGATCTCCATCTCAACACCAGCATCCAGCTTCACTCAACGACCAGCAAGCTACAGTGCTGGACACCCTATGCCAAACAACTAGGAAGACAGGAACACAACCCCACCCATTAGCAGAGAGGCTGCCTAAAATCATAATAAGTGCACAGACACCCCAAAACACACCACCAGACGTGGACCTGCCCACCAGAAAGACAAGATCCAGCCTCATCCACCAGAACACAGGCACTAGTCAGCTCCACCAGGAAGCCTACACAACTCACTGAACCAACCTTAACCACTGGGGGCAGACACCAAAAACAACAGGAACTACGAACCTGCAGCCTGCAAGAAGGAGACCCCAAACACAGTAAGATAAGCAAAATGAGAAGACAGAAAAACACACAGCAGGTGAAGGAGCAAGATAAAAACCCACCAGACTTAACAAATGAAGAGGAAATAGGCAGTCTACCTGAAAAAGAATTCAGAATAATGATAGTAAAGATGATCCAAAAATCTTGGAAATAGAATAGACAAAATCTAAGAAACATTTAACAGGACCTAGAAGAAGTAAAGATGAAACAAGCAACGATGAACAACACAAATGAAATTAAAAATACTCTAGATGGGATCAATAGCAGAATAACTGAGGCAGAAGAACAGATAAGTGACGTAGAAGATAAAATAGGGGAAATAATTACTGCAGAGCAGAATAAAGAAAAAAGAATGAAAAGAACTGAGGACAGTCTCAGAGACCTCTGGGACAACATTAAATGCACCAACATTCGAATTATTGGGGTTCCAGAAGAAGAAGAGAAAAAGAGAGGGACTGAGAAAATATTTGAAGACACTATAGTTGAAAACTTCCCTAATATGGGAAAGGAAATAGTTAAGTCCAGGAGGCACACAGAGTCCCATATAGAATAAATCCAAGGAGAAATACGCCAAGACACATATTAATCAAACTGTCAAAAATTAAATACAAAGAAAATATATTCAAAGCAGCAAGGGAAAAACAACCAATAACACACAAGGGGATCCCCATAAGGTTAACAGCTGATCTTTCAACAGAAACTCTGCAAGACAGAAGAGACTGGCAGGACATATTTAAAGTGATGAAGGAGAAAAACCTGCAACCAAGATTACTCTCCCAGCAAGGATCTCATTCAGATTTGATGGAGAAATTAAAACCTTTACAGACAAGCAAAAGCTGAGAGAGTTCAGCACCACCAAACCAGCTTTACAACAAATGCTAAAGGAACTTCTCTAGGCAAGAAACACAACAGAAGGAAAAGAACTACAATAACGAACCCAAAACAATTAAGAAAATGGGAATAGGAACATACATATCGATAATTACCTTAAATGTAAATGGACTAAATGCTCCCACCAAAAGACACAGATTGGATGAATGGATACAAAAACAAGACCCATATATATGCTATCTATAAGAGACCCACTTCAGACCTAGAGACACATACAGACTGAAAGTAAGGGGATGGAAAAAGATATTCCATGCAAATGGAAACCAAAAGAAAGCTGGAGTAGCAATTCTCATATCAGACAAAATAGACTTTAACATAAAGACTATTAGAAGAGAAAAAGAAGGACACTACATAATGATCAAGGGATCAATCCAAGAAGAAGATATAACAATTGTAAATATTTATGCACCAAACATAGGAGCACCTCATTACATAAGGCAAATACTGACAGCCATAAAAGGGGAAATCGACAGTAACACATTCATAGTAGGGGACTTTAACACCCCAATTTCACCAATGGACAGATCATCCAAAATGAAAATAAATAAGGAAACACAAGCTTTAAATGATACATTAAACAAGATGGACTTAATTGATATTTATAGGACATTCCATCCAAAAACAAAAGAATACACATTTTTCTCAAGTGCTCATGGAACATTCTCCAGGATAGATCGTATCTTGGGTCACAAACCAAGCCTTGGTAAATTTAAGAAAATTGAAATTGTATCAAGTATCTTTTCCAACCACAATGCTATGAGACTAGATATCAATTACAGGAAAAGATCTGTAAAAAATACAAACACATGGAGGCTAAACAATACACTACTTAATAACGAAGTGATCACTGAAGAAATCAAAGAGGAAATCAAAAAATACCTAGAAACAAATGACAATGGAGACACGATGACCCAAAACCTATGGGATGCAGCAAAAGCAGTTCTAAGAGGGAACTTTGTATCAATATAATCCCACCTTAAGAAACAGAAACATCTCGAATAAACAACCTGACCTTGCACCTAAAGCAGTTAGAGAAAGAAGAACAAAAACACCCCAAAGTTAGCAGAAGGAAAGAAATTATAAAAATCAGATCAGAAATAAATGAAAAAGAAATGAAGGAAACGATAGCAAAGATCAATAAAACTAAAAGCTGGTTCTTTGAGAAGATAAGCAAAATTGATAAACCATTAGCCAGACTCATCAAGAAAAAAAGGGAGAAGACTCAAATCAATAGAATTAGAAATGAAAAAGGAGAAGTAACAACTGACACTGCAGAAATACAAAAGATCATGAGAGATTACTACAAGCAACTCTATGCCAATAAAATGGACAACCTGGAAGAAATGGACAAATTCTTAGAAATGCACAACCTGCCAGGACTGAATCAGGAAGAAATAGAAAATATGAACAGACCAATCACAAGCACTGAAATTGAAACTGTGATTAAAAATCTTCCAACAAACAAAAGCCCACGACCAGATGGCTTCACAGGCGAATTCTATCAAACATTTAGAGAAGAGCTAACACATATCCTTCTCAAACTCTTCCAACATATAGCAGAGGGAGGAACACTCCCAAACTCATTCTACGAGGCCACCATCACCTTGATACCAAAGCCAGACAAGGATGTCACAAAGAAAGAAATCTACAGGCCAATATCATTGATGAACATAGATGCAAAAATCCTCAACAAAATACTAGCAAACAGAATCCAACAGCACATTAAAAGGATCATACACCATGATCAAGTGGGGTTTATTCCAGGAATGCAAGGATTCTTCAGTATATGCAAATCAATCAACACCATATTAACAAATTGAAGGAGAAAAACCATATGATCATCTCAATGGATGCAGAGAAAGCTTTGACAAAATTCAACACCCATTTATGATAAAAACCCTGCAGAAAGTAGGCATAGAGGGAACTTTCCTCAACATAATAAAGGCCATATATGACAAACCCACAGCCAACATCATCCTCAATGGTGAAAAACTGAAACCATTTCCACTAAGATCAGGAACAAGACAAGTTTGCCCACTCTCATCACTCTTATTCAACATAGTTTTGGAAGTTTTAGCCACAGCAATCGGAGAAGAAAAGGAAATAAAAGGAATCCAACTCAGAACAGAAGAAGTAAAACTGTCACTGTTCGCAGATGACATGATACTATACATAGAGAATCCTAAAGATGCTACCAGAAAACTACTAGAGCTAATCAATGAATTTGGTAAAGTAGCAGGATACAAAATTAATGCACAGAAATCTCTTGCATTCCTATACACTAATGATGAAAAATCTGAAAGTGAAATCAACACTCCCATTTACTATTGCAACAGAAAGAATAAAATATCTAGGAATAAACCTACCTAAGGAGACAAAAGACCTGTATGCAGAAAATTATAAGACACTGATGAAAGAAATTAAAGATGATACAAATAGATGGAGAGATGTACCATGTTCTTGGATTGGAAGAATCAACATTGTGAAAATGACTCTACTACTGAAAGCAATCTACAGATTCAATGCAATCCCTGTCAAACTACCACTGGCATTTTTCACAGAACTGGAACAAAAAATTTCACAATTTGTATGGAAAGACAAAAGACCCCGAATAGCCAAAGCAATCTTGAGAACGAAAAACGGAGCTGGAGGAATCAGGCTCCCTGACTTCAGACTATACTACAAAGCTACAGTAATCAAGACAGTATGGTACTGGCACAGAAACAGGAAGGTAGATCAATGGAACAGGATAGAAAGCCCAGATATAAACCCACACACATATGGTCACCTTGTCTTTGATAAAGGAGGCAGGAATGTACAGTGCAGAAAGGACAGCCTCTTCAATAAGTGGTGCTGGGAAAACTGGACAGGGACATGTAAAAGTATGAGATTAGATCACTCCCTAACACCATACACAAAATTAATGTCAAAATGGATTAAAGACCTAAAGGTAAGGCCAGAAACTATCCAACTCTTAGAGGAAAACGTAGGCAGAACACTCTATGACATAAATCACAGCAAGATCCTTATTGACCCACCTCCTAGAGAAATGGAAATAAAAACAAAAATAAACACATGGGACCTAATGAAACTCAAAAGCTTTTGCATAGCAAAGGAAACCATAAACAAGACCAAAAGACAACCCTCAGAATGGGAGAAAATATTTGCAAATGAAGCAAATGACAAAGGATTAATCTCCAAAATTTATAAGCAGCTCATGCAGCTCAATAACAAAAAAACAAACAACCCAATCCAAAAATGGACAGAAGACCTAAACAGACATTTCTCCAAAGAAGATATACAGACTGCCAACAAACACATGAAAGAATGCTCAACATCATTAATCATTAGAGAAATGCAAATCAAAACTAGAATGAGATATCATCTCACACCAGTCAGAATGGCCATCATCAAAAAATCTAGAAACAATACTGGAGAGGGTGTGGAGAAAAGGGAACACTCTTGCACTGTTGGTGGGAATGTGAATTGGTACAGCCACTATGGAGAACAGTATGGAGGTTCCTTAAAAAACTACAAATAGAGCTACCATATGGCCCATCAATCCCTCTACTGGGCATGTACCCTGAGAAAACCATAATTCAAAAAGAGTCGTGTACCAAATTGTTCATTGCAGCTCTATTTACAATAGCCCGGAGATGGAAACAACCTAAGTGTCCATCGACAGATGAATGGATAAAGAAGATGTGAAGAGGGAAGGGATGTGGGAACAGATGTATATGTATGACTGATTCACATTGTTATAAAGCAGAAACTAATAATAAAAAAATTAAAAAGAAGATGTGGCACATATATACAATGTCATATTACTCAGCCATAAAAAGAAACGAAATTGAGCTATTTGTAATGAGGTGGATAGACCTAGAGTCTGTCATTCAGAGTGAAGTAAGTCAGAAAGAGAAAGACAAATACCGTATGCTAACACATATATATGGAATTTAAGGGGAAAAAAATGTCATGAAGAACCTAAGGGTAAAACAGGAATAAAGACACAGACCTACTTGAAAATCCACTGAGGATATGGGGAGGGGGAAGGGTAAGCTGTGACAAAGCGAGAGAGAGGCATGGACATATATACACTACCAAACGTAAGGTAGATAGCTAGTGGGAAGCAGCCGCATAGCACAGGGAGATCAGATCGTTGCTTTGTGACCGCCTGGAGAGGTGGGATAGGGAGGGTGGGAGGGAGAGAGACGCAAGAGGGAAGGGATATGGGAACAGATGTATATGTATAACTGATTCACTTTGTTATAAAGCAGAAACTAATACACCATTGTGAAGCAATTATACTCCAATAAAGTTGTAAAAAAAAAAAAAAAGCATGTGTCATAGTTTACAGGGACAAACTGTTCACAAGGTTATCTTCTCCAGTGATCCACAAGCTCTTGTCTTTGAATCCTAGTACTCAGCACAATGCTTGACTGCTTGGCTCCTGCCAGGCGGTCATTGTTTGCTGAATGAAAGGATCAGTGATTGAGATCGGTGGCTAAAATTGTAAAATGAGAGAAGTGTGTTATCAAAGGGCAAAACTGCTTTTTTGTTAACTCTAAAGTGAATCAAGGTACCGGGAAAGTTAAAATAAGGATGAAGAGTGCTTTTAGATCTCAACTGACTTTTAAATTACTCATCACATCTGTCCTAGCTAAAGACTAACTCTAGCCAGCCTCCTGTGCAGCCTGTTAAGTCAGAATATTTCACACTTGGACACCAGATCCAGCAAATGCTCAATGATCATGGAAGAAATACTTAAAGAGAAGCTATTGGCTTTGAAAATACAAATGTTAAAAAAATAAACTGCCCAATAAGACCATTTGCTAATTTTTTTTCTGTTTGGCATTTTAGACCACAATATTAGACACAGGGCATCATACTGTACACGATGTCCAATATCTGTGGTGGCAGTTTCTACAGGACAATTACAGTGAGGCTTTTTCTGTTCACTCATTCATTCATTCACAGACAACTGTTGCACAGCTACTATGTGCCAGTCACCATGCCGTGCCCTGGACAAGCAAAGAAAAGAATAGGTCCTAAGATTCCTGGCTTTCTGTAGGCCAGATGGATTACTACAAATGGGTACCCTGGACATGTATCATTAAGCAGTTACTATTTAAATCCAGCCCGGTTCCAAAAATGTTCTCAAGTTCTCCTTGTACTTAACAGGTCCCAGGTTACCTTGGGTAACCTCAAGAAGGCTGTTAAGCATTCTAATCCAGCTAGTTGGTTCTGTAAGGCACAACCTGTCTCAGGATGCAGCTACATTCAAAAGGCAGTGTTTAGGGTAAGTCCCTTCCTGCTCTAATTCCCCAATGTGCGGGGGTTTGTTGAAAGAGCGTTTTCTAAGAAGGAAAAGATTTGGATGAAGGCAGGCGATGAGTAAAACTGAGCTTGAGCTTCAATCAAAACTCTTGGGAGTTTTGGTGACTTGGTGTTAGGGCACGGAAGGATTCTTTGGGTACCTTCCCCGTATACAGTGGTGGAAAGAAAAGCTTCCAGAGAAAACCCAGTCAGGGAAAGACGGAAATCCACTGCATGTAGCAACATACTGGAGCCCAGACCTCAGCCTAACTCTAATCCAACAAACTACATTATAAACAACGGGCCAATCTCAGATGTAGCTGCTCCCCTAACCCTCAGGCTGCCCCAAAGACTCACTGCTGGGTTCCTTCCTCGACCCTGGACAGCGCCGCGCCCTTCTCGGCCCCACCCACCCAACCAAGGAGGGGTCCCCACAGCCCCCACGCCCACCCCCGGAACACCACCCACCGCGGCCCCGCCCCTCCCAGGCCCCACGTGTCGGGCCCCACCCCGGCGCTGGCTGCCCTTTAAACACCCCCACCCTTACACAGTACCCCCCCAACCCCGGCAGCCGGACGGCAGCCGGAGAGGGACAAAACTGATGGCGTACAGCCAGTTTCCTCCGCGGATCTCGTCTGGGGTTGCCCAGCCTGTGGGGCCCTCCACCCTGGGCCACAGTCCCCTGGCGCCCCCCCCAGCCCGCGGCGGCGGGGCAGAGGAGTGTCGCCGCGGCCCAACTGCGGGGCGGGGCCGGCGGGAGCGCAGGTCTCCGCCGCCGCCACTGCTGCCTCCGCCTGCCGCTCGGGCCGCCCGCTCGCCAGCCTCTGGGTGCGCTGCACGCGGGGGGCAGCCGCGGTGCAGAGGTTCATGCAGCGGCGGCGGCGGCGGCGGCGGCTGCTGCTGCTGCTGCTACCGCGGAGGCAGACAGACCCGGCGCTGCCGCCGCCGCCGCCGCCCTCCCCCGGCTACATGCCGCCGCCGCTGCCGCCTCCTCCTCTCCGGCGAGGGGCGGGGGGCTCCGGCCCGGGGTGGGCACCACTCCTCGCAGTGCCGCTCCCCTCCCTGCCCTCCGCGCTGGCCCTGGAGCCGGCGGGGGCGCCCGCCGCCTCCTAGGAGCGCACGCTCCGCGCGCCCTGCCGCGCCCTGGAGAGAGGGGGCGGGCGTGGGCAGGGGCGGGCGGGCGTCGGGGCAGCGGAGACCCGGCACGGCGGCGAGAGGAGGGGGCTGCCTCGGAGAATGCCCGGCGCCGGCTCACCGCTCCTAGGCACGGGCTGAGCCGGACCCGGAGCGGGCGGCGCGTCGCCATGCCGGTGTGACGGGCGCCCCCGGCTGCCCGCGCGGTCCCCCGCGCTGCCCCACGCCGCGCCGCGCCGGCGCCGGGCGGCAGGATGGGCTGTATCCAAAGCATTACCTGCAAGGCGCGGATCCGGCGCGAGAACATCGTGGTGTACGATGTGTGCGCCACCATCGACCAGTGCCCCACGCGCATCGAAGAGACCTCGCCCATCGTCCTGCGCTACAAGACCCCCTACTTCAAAGCTTCGGCCCGCGTGGTCATGCCCCCCATCCCCCGCCACGAAACCTGGGTGGTGGGCTGGATCCAGGCATGCAACCAGATGGAGTTCTTCAACACCTACAGCGACCTGGGCATGTAAGCGACCGGCCGCGCGGAGTCGGAGCGGGGTCCCTGGCCCCGGTCTCTTCTGATCCCGACCCTCCTCCCCAGCTCCTTTTACTGCCCTCCCCATCCTCTTTCTAAACCTTCCTCCCGCCTCCTCTTCCATCTCCCTCCTCCCTACGCTTTTGTTTCAGTGACAGGGCGGGTGTGTGTAGGGAGGCTCCTCGCGAAGGCATTTTCTCGTGGTTTGCTTCTGACTCCCATGAACGCGAGAACGGTGCGATAAGGAGGGTTCGAGAGGCGGAGGTGGGGGTGGCTGGCTAGTGCCCTGGGAGTTTCGGGGCGCCGCCTGTGCTTTGTGGGGCTTCCCGGGAAGAGTTTGGGGGGGGGGACCTGTAGAGAGGAGTGGAGTGGAGTGCCGGGGGCGCGTGGGCTGTGCCGCGCGTCCTTTGGAGAAACCCGAGCGGGCTTGGAGGAGAAGGTCCCGGGTGTCCCAGCTGGACTTGGTGGTTCTGCCCTTGTTCCCTCGACTGTTGACTTCGAGCCCTTGTCCCCTGGGCCGGGAAGCCTGGAGAGCCGCTTTTCTGGCTCGGCTCCCTCTGGACGAGTACTGGGGTGGTGGGAACTGGAAGGCACCGGGCGCGTCCCGGTGGAGCAGGGCTGATGGCCTTGTGCGAGCAGCCTCTGGCTGGCGTGGTGCGGTGTGTATCTTATGCTCAAGGAAAGTATGGGTCTCTTGTCGGTCTAAAGTCTTTACTCCAAAACTTTACCGATTGCGACGCTGGAAGTGGTTCCCCAGCGCCCACCGCCGAATTCTGTTGGCGATCTGGGAGCTCTCCAACTTCTTTCAGCAGCGCCGCTGGGTGCGCGCCGGGCTCGGCGGCTGCGGTGGAGACTCGAGATCGCGGCGACTCCTCTGCCGCCAGGGGCCGACAGCCTGCCCCGGAACCGCAGGCTGCTGACAGTCGCGTCCAGGACTTTTTTATTTACTAAATTTTCATGACTCCCTGCCAGCCTCCTTTCAGAAGTAGACTATGGGCAGTTGGCAACTACAATGGCTAAAAGGTCTGGGGCCTGCGTTCTACCTGCTGTTACAGTGTAGGTCTAGAGCACCCTAATTAGCTTGCAGCCTGTAGGGAAACCCTGTTCTGGAAAGGCAGCCTCATTTCATTATTAACCTAAAACTCTATAGAGTTCCCAAGTTTCATCTTTTGAATATGGATATAAGGTGGGAGAGTTTCCATTTTAAAAGGTCAGGCTATGTCTTTAACAGCAGTTTGGAGGCTTTTTATTGCACTATGAGAGCATGTAAGCTAACACTAGTCGTAAGTGCTAAAAGGAATTTTGACAGGTCTCTTTGTTTCTCCCCCCTCCCATCCCCACCCCAAAGAGTCTGAACTTTTCTCTTTAACCATAAAAGCTAAATGCTGGAGAAAGTTCCTTCCTAAGGAAGATGTGTGACAGCCCAGTTTCCTCTGTGCCTCTGCACATAGAGTGTTCTTGTCTTTCTGTATGGCAGCTGGATATGAGACATGGGGGACATACTATTTGGGGTGAATCATGCCATTTAAAAACAGACACACCCTCAAAAGAATGATCATATCTGAACACATGTGTCTCTTAAAAGATTTTTTTTTAAGAAACTTATTATTTCCAGCCAAATCAGAGAAAGCCCCAGACAGGGCAAGGGCACCCTCCCTTTTGTCCTGTTGGCCTGGCCCTAATGGCAGTGTGAAGCCTTGCGGGGGGGCTGTAATTGCAGCCTGGGGCCCCTCTGGAGGAGGCTAGGAGGTCCTGAGCCGAAACAGCCTTACTTTTCCCAAGACTGCACAGCCAAGGCTCTCTGTTGCCTCACATCTCTTGTAAATTAGTAATCAGAAAGCAAATAACTCATTCTTTCCATAAAAGAAAATATATTCTACCTCAGGAGAAGCCGAGGTGAATATAAACAGACATGGTAGTTGAACTTCCTTGACTATGAGAGGATATGCCTTCATGGGAACCTGCTTTAATGGGCATGAGTCGGTGCCTGCCAGAGGGTCACATCTTCACTGACCCTTCCTTGCTGAATTCTTGCCTTTGGGATTTGGGAAAAAAGTTTTGCCTTTAAACTACCACTTTCAGTATTTTAAGATTCTTGGTTTTCCTGTTGTTGATGCCAGGGAGCAAAAATAGTCCCCAAGAAATCACAAAGCATATTACTTTAGAAATGGGTCAAGGGTCTACCTGTCTCTTCATGGCTGCAATAATTGCTATGTGTCTAAGGCCACTTTGAAGCCCGGATTTGATTGAACCAATTTCCACAAAATGTTTCTGCCCTGAAAACTTCGTCAGTGTAAACTTTTTGATGGAAACTCATATTGCATGAAAGTCACTGAAGTCTATTAGTTATTATGTCCACTTTAGCCAGTACCTTGAGTGGAAAAAACACTGCAGGCTGAATTTTCACCCCTGTGCAATGCTCTTGTTACACGAAGCATGACACGATGAGAGAGTGTAGGTTAGAAAGCTACCTTTTCAACATTTAAAAGGGACTATGCCAGAGGAAACCTGCAACTTAAAATGCCAAGAAACTTCTATCTATAGGTCTAAAAGAAAACATGAGCTTTTGTGGTTTAAATTTGCAACATTTCCAAAAAAGAGTAGGTTTCTACGGGAGCATTTGAAATAGTTGATGGTCAGGATGGCCGGAGCTTAATTTGAACTTGAACTCAAGTGACTTGGAACTTCTTCCAATGATTCTACAGGATGCAGGCTATGAATGCTTGTGGCACCCACTTATTTCTCATTTGGCCCTGATGAGCCCTGGTCATGCAGCTCTGCTGAGACCACTGCAAGGCTTCATCCTTCAGGGAGAAAGGGCTACTGTATTTTCTCAATCAACCCATCAATAAACAAATATTTACCAAGCACCTCTGATGTACCAGCGCCAGCAAAGAAAACAAAGGAATAAGCACGCAGCGTCACTGATCCTCAGTGTGGGAGGTAGGGGCACACACAGAAAAAGCCAGTGCTCCCAAGCAGTGTAGGAGAAAGGCCAGAGAGAGGGGCAGGGGACCAGGCCGGGTTTTCTAGATGTGTAAGGACTCAAGCTGAACGTGAGAGGTGGATAAGATTCAGTGAGGCAAGGAGGAGGGACTAGTTAGTTCTAAAGGGGAAAAACAAAGGTATGGAGGTAGGAAAATATAAGGTGTCTTAAGGGGGCATGTGTAGGTAGTAGAGGAGCTTTCAAGGGGAAGAACAGCGGGAGATGAGGTCAGAAAGGGTCTGTTGGGGCAGGCCTAGGACAATAGATCTGGAAAAGAGAAGGTTAAGGTCAGGTCTTCTTAACCAGAAGAGTATAAGGAGGATCTTCATACCTTCTCCATGCCTCTTGGGCATACAGGAGCTTCTCAGTAGAGGCATGAGACCTTTATGATGGAACAGTTTCTTTCTTTTAATTTCTTTTATTGAAGTATAGTTGATTTACAATGTTGTGTTAATTTCTGCTGTACAGCAAAGTGATTCGGTTATACCTATGTATGCATTCTTTTTCATATTCTTTTCTATTATGGTTTATCACAGGATATTGAATAGAGTTCCCCGTGCTATACAGTAAGACTGTTGTTTATCCATTCTATATGTAATACTTTGCATCTGCTAATCTCAGACTCCCAATCCATCCCTCCCCGACCCCATGTTGGAACAGTTTTGCACGCTAGAGTACAATACCCAAGAACAAAGAGTGGGGTTCACATGCCAAGGATGAAGGTGAAACTGAGGTCAAGGGGAGAGCCGGCAATGGCTGGCTGGAGGCCCTTCCCACTCCCTTTGAGCCCATGTGCGTTGTCTTCTAGAGCCGTAGGGAAGTCTCTGGTCAGCTTAGGGCTGATGGTGTAGGATTTGGAGGACCTTGTCCTGGGTGAAGCTTGAGGAGGTCAGGGCTCACTCCTCTCAGGAGGCAGCTCCTGCCTGCCTCTCTACTCCTCCTTCAGAGCCGACACTGTTGAGGCTTTGACTATACCCACCCACCTCTGTTGACTGTTCAGTTCAATCCAAGCTGGTTTCTATCTGTTCCAAATTTGTTCTTGCTCAGTTCGTCTGGGCTTTTCCATGTTGCCAGATCCAGCAGGCACTTTGAGACGCACCCACCTTTTCATCAATATTCCACATAGTTGACAGCCTCCTGTGTCTTGACTCCTTCCATCATTTAGCTTTCACACTATTTTTCTGGCTGTTCCTCTATCTGACCTCCTAGTACAGTTTATCAGGACATTTCTCATTCCATACTGGATGGATAGTAATTTCATCCATCCCAATAGCAGCAGATGGTCTCTGTGATACACAGTCACCTGCAGTGTAGGTGTGTGTGCCTACATACAATTTCTACTTGGCTGTCTGAAAGACATCTTGAACTTAATGTATCCAAACCTGAACTCTTTTTTTTTTTTTTTGCGGTACGCGGGCCTCTCACTGTTGTGGCCTCTCTCGTTGCGGAGCACAGGCTCCGGACGTGCAGGCTTAGCGGCCATGGCTCACGGGCCCAGCCGCTCCACGGCATGTGGGATCTTCCCGGACCGGGGCACGAACCCGCGTCCCCTGCATCGGCAGGCGGACTCCCAACCACTGCACCACCAGGGAAGCCCCAAACCTGCACTCTTGATCTCTGCTGTAGCTCCCACCCAAAAGCTGCACCTCCACCATTCTTTCCCATCTTAATAAATAACACCTCCAGTCCCTGGATTGCTTCAGCTGAAAATCTGGGTGTCACTCTGGATCCTTCCCCAGACATCCAGTCCATCCTCACATCCCGCTGATCCCATCTCAGGACAGCCCTCATCCAGCCACCACGTCTACGCCTTCCATCTTAGCACATGTCCCCATCACCTATCATTTGCTCTGACGGAGGATTTCTGACCAAACCTGCCACCTCCGTTCTTGCCCTCCCTCTAGTCTATCCCCCATATGATAGCCAGAGTGATACTTTAAAAACATAAATGCTGTCGCTTTCCTGCTTAAACCCTTTAATGACTTTCCATTGCAAGCAAGATAAAACTTGAAAATCTCTTCCCACTCTTTGGATTTCTGTTCTTAAGCCCCATCAGCCTTTTTCCATTTCTTCAAAGGAACCAGCTCCAGCCCAGTTCAGAACTTTTCCACGTGCTGCTCTCTGTCTGAAGGGCTCTTCTCGCCCACCCTTGTCTAGCAAATGCCTACTCTCCATTCAGGTCTCAACTGTTACCTGCTCAGAGAGGCAACCCTGAGTTCATAGTTTAAATTAGGGTTCTCCTGTTCTCTTGAGGAATACACTCTTCTTTTAGTTGTTACAGTTACTAAGCAAGTACTTATATGTTTATTTAACATCTGACTTATCTACCAGAATATAAGCCCCATTGAAGCAGGTATCATATCCATTTTATTCTCTGTGAACAGTGCTTGACCCATAGCAGATGTTCCATAAACATTTGATAAAAATAAATAAAGGAACCATTTTTCTGACCTCAAATAGTCTGTGTACTCTTCAACAAATCATGCCTCTGCAGAATTAGCTTCTCATATAAAACCTACGGCAACCCCACAAAGCTGTCCAACTCTTGACATTCCAGCAGTCACTTAGCACATACAGTTTAACTCCGCTGTGCTTCTGTGTCATTTTGACCTGCATCGTCCCACCAGATCCACTACTCCTCAGCCCAGGGCTCGTGTCTGTCACTTCTTCTGTCGCCCTGAGGTGTTCTGAGCACCACAGCAAACACTGAAGCCTCACTGTCACGTCCCCTACTACAAAGTGGCATTCACTGTCTGCCCAAGGAGATGGGACATAGGAACCTTGTCGTAGCACAGTTCCACCTGCATCATTAACTCGCGGCCTGAACCCCAGGACTTCTGGAGGTGATGGCCCTAGCAATCACTTCAACGCCTTGCCTGGTAGGGTCATTGCCCCCAAAGTGAACACCTCCCCCCTTGTTCACGGCTGCCTGTGCGGCATGGCTGTGAGTGTGGCTCTCACCGGTCATAGAGATGCCTCCTTCGGGCATTTTGCTCTTGAGGGCCAACTCGGCTCATCTGTCCTGGGAGCCTGATGAGTCTCCACGTGCATTGTCCTACCAGGTCCAATGCGCCTCAGCACAGGGCTCACATCTGTTACTTCCTCTGTCTCCCTGCGGAGACTTGCATCAACACCCATCCCCCATTCCCATTACACCCCCCAGTCAGGGGCCTTGTGATCTGGAAGTAGCAAGAGCTGTTCCTCATCAGAAATGATGGGGACCCTCAGTCCCAGAGCATCAGATGGGAAAGCAGGATCCAATTCCGTTATTAAAGTCCCGAGTGCCCTTGAAGGGGAGGCGGCCTGACCCTTTGCCTCTAATCTTCTCCATCTCCGCAAAAGAGGAGCAGCAGAGGATTAGCTGGTCTTATCAGGAAGCATTAAGCTCTCTGGAGATAAAGCGCAACTCTGGAGCTGGAGGGGAGGTATAGGAGGAACAGGGGGAGGAAACGCATGATTCAGAAAAGAGAAGGGGAGAAATAAATGGGAGTTAACCACGAGTTGTGGCTTGTGTAGCCTGGGATGCTGAAATACAGGTACACGGGGTGGAGAAAGCAGGGACAGGTGAGCTGGGAGGTGTTGGACTGCAAGACGTCAGCGACCTTCCACGTGACAGCAGAGGCAAATGCTGTTTGCGGGTCAGGTCTGCAGATGCTTCGTGTTCCAGGTTAAAGAAGGCTGGCGATTGCATAAGGAAATGCAGAATCTGGTGTAAGACGCCAAGATCCCAGATATCCCCTTTCCCTCTGATTTGTGTAGCGCTCTGATCTTGTCTGACCCTCCCTATGAATGACCCTGGGAGCTAGAAGCTACTATTACACCCGATGAGGAGACTAAGTCTCAGGGGGGGTCAGATGAGAGCATACGTCTAGCAAGTGGCTGAGCTGAATCTTTGTGAGAGCGTGGAGCCAGGAGGGCAAGGGACCAGGTCCATCCACTGCTGAGAAGCTCATTCCCTGGGAGCAGGGGGAGGCCTTCTCAGCTGTCAGGGACCCCAAGCTGGCCAGTCTGGACTGCAGGTTTTAGCCCCGTGCTGTCTTCGCCAGAATCTTCCCTGGGGATCACATGTCAGCTCAGATGGACAGCCCTGGACCCCAGCAGACAGTCACCCAGACCACTCAGTTACTGGACTTGTGAGTCTGTTCGTCCCTCAAACACTCCAGACAATTGCTGTTTGGACAGATGATTAGGAAGAAAAAGAGGACCCCCTTCTGGTGGTGGGAAGGACCCCTGGCTCTACCATCAGCCCATAGGACGTTCTGCTGACTCCCAGGAATTCTTATACTATTATTCCTTTTCCAAGGCCCCATCAGGCCAGTGTGTTAGCTGTGTGGACCCTGCTCCCTTGGTGGCTCCGATACAAGCCAGTTGGAACTGTTCACTGTGCCAGTTGAAGGTATAGCAGCTGGCTCCCCAGCACAGGGATTCGAGTCAGAAAACCTGGGTTCGATTTTCAGCCGTGTGACCTTTGGCAGGTTCCTTAACAATCCAGTGTCTAGTTTGTATGCATGTAAATAGACAATGAAAAGATCTGTCTTGTCTCCTTGGCTGGGGGTCAGGAATCAAGTGAGATGAAAAGTGTGAAAGAACTCTCCAAACTGTAGTGTATTGTGCATGTGTTACTTTTTTATTATTATAGAGTGTGGCTGTTATTATTACTAGAGGGTGACTCTGGATCAGCCTCAAGGGACAGGGAGGTTGTGGCCCCGTGGCTTCCCCTGGCAGAGAGAAGCATTTACCCTCTGGAGAGGGGCCCCTCATGCATCAGCCACTGCTCTCCCACAGCCCCGCTCAGAGCCAGAGGGGAGGAGAGAGACTCGCTTTGTAAACCCTCCAGAGCCAGGGCTGTTTTCCATTCTTACTCAGCGGAGGGTGGTAGCTACTACCTCTTGTCCCACCCAGAGGTCGCCCATCCAGATCTGCCCCGAGCTGTGGGCTCTGAGCAGCATGCAGGACCCTGGCCACTCCCAGTCCCTGGTGCACTGCCTGCAACTCAGCCATGTCCTCATGGGGACTGCCTGCCCCGCCCCCAGGTCCTCCTGAGGTGTATCAGTCAGGCCCCAGATGAGAAGCCAGGGACTCGGGGCTGGGGTGATACTAGAGCATGTAAGCCATGCTGTCCAGGCTCAGGAAGGTCTGCAGTTTCCAGCCTGGGTGGATGATGAGACCCACACGTGAAATAATTCGTGTCCGAAACGATTTCTAATATATTCTTTCCAATATATCTTTAGTATATCTTTAACATATACTTCCATGATTTTGTTTCCTTATAAGAAGAAACCATGAAGAAAGAAACCATGAAGAAGAAACCCTTTATAAGGGGACCTCACATAATCCCCAAACAATCATGGAACCTATTTAGGGTAAACATTTTTCCCATTTTAGATAAGCAAGCTGATTAGATAAGTAATGTGCTCAAGGTCACTTGAGGTCATGAGGGCAGGCGCTGGTAGAATCAGGGCTCCCAGCTCCCGCCCTCGTGCCCTCCTGAGCCAAGGGCACGGTCAGCGCCAACCCGGGAAAGGAGGTGGGGATGCGAGAGGTCATCCTCAGAGAGCCACGTGCTCAGAGCCATTGAGCACCCCAGGGTCAGTCGGCACATGGGCACTTTTGGGGGCATCATGTATGGCCTCTGAAGACAAGAGAAGGTAGATAGAAACGTCTAAATATGGTCAACAGAAGCAAAGAGAAATTTTCAGGCTGTCTGATTAAGACAAAATAAAAAAGGCCATGTGCCACGTGATGGCACCTTGGTGGCTGGCTTCCTCTCTTGAGACCTGACCTTTCCAAGCTGGCGTGTGGGCTGTGTCAGGCCGGGGTGCTCCGAGGCTGTCAGAGGTCTGGCTAATGGGAAGCAATAAATCAGCATTCTCAGTCTGCAAGCTCTGCAGCATCCTGAGGGGGCATGCAGGCCAAGGAGGTCATGGCTTGAGGGCATGAGTGGTGACAGGGACAGCCTTTGGCAAACCTGAGAACTGCCAGAAACAGACAAATGAGATGTTCCTTTGCCCTAGGCGTGGGCGGGCGGAAGGGTGCAGGAGCTGCTCTGTGTGGGGAGGGAGAGGCTTGACAGAGAACAGGATGTGGCCTTCTCATTCTTCCACCTCCCAAGAGCCACCAGCTGAGCCTCCATTCCAAAATGGCAGCCTCCACGGCTGAGCCTGGGGAACTCACTTCAAGACCAGGTTTTAAGCGACTCAAATATTTGAGACTCCGTTTCAAACTTCCATAAATAGCCTTCACCTTGTTTAAGGAAGGAGAAGAGATTTGTGCCAAAAAACTAAACCCAAACTCCTGTTGAAGATTTCTTCTTGGCCTTCAGAGCCAGGGAGCCTGTCTTGCTGGGACATGTGTACACTTTAAGGAGTGGGCAGGTATCTGCTTATTGTCTGTCTCCTGAGGCCATGAACAACATACTCAACTTAATGATGATCAACTTAACGTTGAACACTTATCCAGTGCTAAATGCTTCGTAGGCACTGTCTGAGAGACAGGTGCCATGCTTTTCCCCATATTAGAGATGATGAAACAGAGGCCCAGAGAGGGTAGGTAACTTGCCCAGCATTACCCAGCTCATAAGTGACAGATCCAGGATCAGAAACCAGAATTCCAGTGATTCCTTATGGTGTTTCACTGCCACATTAAGAACGAATGATTGCACGATACAGTGAATGAATGAGCAAATGGATGAGCAGGGAGCATTCAGGCTATTTCCTGAGTGCTTGCTTTTGTCCTTGCTGTGGGGACCTGGGGAACAAAGGGTTGAAATCACTTTGGAAACAACCAGCCTCCTCACCTCCCAGCTGGTTTGCTCAGCTGTTCAGGGCATGTTAATGAGATCGGGGTCTCGGGGTCAGACCCAGGAGGCCATCCCAGCACCCAGGTCAGCACTCTGCCCTTCCAGCTGCCTTGCACATGACTGCTTCCAGCTGCCAGTCATAGCAGAGTCTAGATGACAGGGCAGAGAAACAGCCGGGAAAATGCACGTGGTGGATCAACAGAGTCCTCCTTGACTTGGGGGTGTCAGGGCCCTGTGGGCAATCGTCTGGCCCAGCTGCTCATTTTACAGATGGGGACACTGAAGCCCAGAGAGGACACTGAACTCCAGCGAGGGAGTGCTGGAACTGGGCCTCAGACCCAGGTCCCTCCGACTTCACAGACAACGTTCTTCACCACCGGGCCACACCGGACCTGAGGGGGAGCAGGTTGCTCACTCCGTGGGTCAAGGCTGGGGGCACCCCTGGTCTGTAAAGCAGTCATCAGGGGTCACCACCACCTGTTTTTCCACATCCCCCGCCCCCCGTTTGCTGGGGGGCTGAGTCTGTGGGCAGAGATGGCCACGGGCCCAAGGGAGGAAGCAACACAGCCCTGGGCCGCACAGAGAGGAACTCAGATGGGCCCAGGGGATGTCTACACAGTTGCCAGGAGCAGAGAAACCAGCCTTTTCCCAGTGTCCATAGGCAGTGATTAGCAAGCCAGAAAACAGAGGGGCTCCCCAGAGACGCCCATCACAGATGGCAGGAAATGGGAGGGCTTGGCAGCCCAGGGGAGGAGGGGTGTATGGAAAAATTGGAAACTGAGATTCAGCGTGGATGCCCAACAACACAGAAACCCTTTTCTCCACCCCTCAACACCGCCCCCCCCTCCCAGGCCAGGTGCTGATGCCATCCCTGGGCCCCTGGGCCCTGCCCACAGACAGGCAGGATAGCTCCATGGCCCCTGGCGGCTCCAGAAGAAACGGGATCCAAGTGGTATCAGAGATGACAGATTGTGAGGGGGCCAGGGCCCTCCCCTGACAGCAGGGCTCAGCTGGGCAGCCCCTGGGGAACAGAGCAGGTCGGGGAGTCTGAGAGGGAGATCCTAGCAGCCTGGAGGCTCTGTTTCTGTCGTGGCTTGTAGTTGGGTTTTCTCCATTTTCTTCCCCCCCACTTTTATTTTTTGTGAACTCGATACATTTTAGCATAGGGGCCTGAGCCAATTGTCCTGTCTGCTTACTCTAAAGGAGGTGGGAGGCGGGGAAGAGCAGGAGCCAGCGGGTCGGGGCTACAATACAATCTGCTTTGCCCTCGTTGGGATCTGAAGGGGCCGAGTTTGTGCCTCCGAGCAGCCTGTCATCTCTGCCTGTCTGGCTGAACCCAGGATCTTTGCACCACTCCAGACCGCCTTTCATGAGGAAGACTCTGGAAATCCAGTGCGATGTCAGGGGGTCTGCCTTCCCCATACACGGTCCCATTCCAGCTTTGGCCCTCCCTCTCAAAACTTGCACTTGGGACCTACATCTGGCCCTCCCTGGAGGAGGAGGCACCTTTAGGTCTCCTGGCCTCCTTGGGACTCTCCCCATTGTCCCACCAACCTGGCTTGGCCTTTTCAAGTCCTGTAACTCTCAGGGCTCCCTGTACCTGTCTGATCAGCCCTGCTGCCTGATCTTTCAGTATTTGAAGTATATGAAGTCTATTTTTCAGTATCTGAAGGCTCTGCCTGCCTTCGTCCCTGTCCACCATTTGTGCTGTCTCTGTGTCCATCTCAGTGTCTCCCTGCTTGCTCTCTGACCCTCTGGTTTCCCTGCTCGGGCCAGGCACTCTTCAAGCTGCTGGGCCTCAGCCGGACGCCTGCCCCCAGGGCCCCGTCCTCCTGGGTCCTCCCTGTTGGGCTTACCCTCTCCCTCTGAGGGAGGAGACACAAATGCAGAGGGGGCCGCCGCCGGGGGAGCCCATGAGATCCTCCTTGGCCCCTCTGAGACTGCACTGGGCTTCCACTCTCATCTCACGGGTGGGGATGCTCTTTATGAGGAAAATTTCTTGTGACTTAAAGGGGCAACTAAACTAGAGTTCCAGAGGTCTGGTGAGGAAGCTGGAACAGCTAGGACCCGAGCATTGGGGACACCCCCAGAGTGGGTGGGGGCAGGGAGGAGGGGATTCACTGGACAAGCATTCAGGGCTGGTCAACGCACAGCCTGTAGCAGAGAGAGGGAGCATGGAAGGGGGTTCAGAACATGCTCTACTGCCCTTGCCTTCTCAGCAGCCATCAGAAAGGCCTGGGTGTCAAGAGAAGACCCTAAGATAAAGAGGACAATTGACGGGGGGTGGACAGGACCCAGGGAAGCCACATTCAGCCTAGTTCCTGTCCAACAAGTCAGGACAAACTCTTGACCTTTTGTCCTGCCGGGTGTGAAGCTGGGGGCGGAGGAGGCGGGGTCCAAGCAAAGGTGGCAGCTGCTCTCACCGCCTCCCCGCCCCGATGCCAGAGAACAGCCACCCCCCCCAGAGTCTTCTCTGTGGAAAAGCCCCCTAAGGTAACCATCTCCAGGCGGGTGGCCAAGCTGAGTAGCCCCAGCTGAGAGGCTTCTGCGACGCAAGGGAGGGTAGGAGCTGGGAATGCCAAAGCGGCCCCTCTGTGGTCGAGGCAGGCATCCTCCTGCGCTGGCCAGTGCCGGCTCCTCTCAGATGTGTCTGGAGAGCTTGTCTTTTCAGGACCTGAATCCCACAGGGAATCCAGACCAGCTGGGTACCGGTGGGGTTGCTTAGTCACTGTTGAAAAGACTTTCAGAGATGGACCTGCTGCATACTGATACCGAGAGTTGGACCTGGAGAAAGGCTGACGGAAAGGGGTCACGGTGCAAATGTAGTGCTGAGGGCCCGTTTCTCCCGCAGTAACCACCAGGCCTCAGTGCCGAATGGAAGGGGGGAATCTGTCCACATGAGGAAGGTGCATTTGCCGACATGAGAAAGTTTTTCATGGAAACCCCGTCTGTCGACCTTAGGATCTGTGCACCGTTACTTTTTTATGAAGCGGCCAATGTCTTTCGCCAAATGGATGAATAGTGGTGTGGGTCCAGCACTGAAGCCGAGACGCTCGGGCACAACCCCCACGGGGGACTGTTTGCGACCACTTAGAGTTTAAGACGGTTTCCTCTCCACTCACATGGGGCCACAGTTTCTGCGGTTTGTATCAATGTCTTCAGACTCAGGATTGAGGAGTCATAGGCCAGGTACCCCACAATTGGACAAACAGCCACCACTGAGCCCAGAAGAGTAGGGATGCTTCTAGATCAGAACCCAGGCATGTTTAGGTGGTTATTCTAAGATGGAAATCCCCTACTTGGATGCCGAGAGGGTTTTTTTCCAAGATTTTCCCTCAGCATCTCATGCTTCCTGGAATGTCTGGGCATCAGGATTGGGATCTAGAATTACACGCAAGTGTTGATGACTTTCCACGAAAAGGAAAAGCATCTTGGGGTGTTGTCGTGCCATTTTGAAAGAACAAAGGCATTGAAAAAGTATTCTCTTAGAAACACCTCTGATTAAGTGGAAGCAGAGTAGCCAGAGAAAAAGAAGTGGGTGGAATGGTCAGGCTGTCTTCCCTGGGACAGGTCAAGGGCTAAGTATATATCCAGAGTTCAAGAGCGCAGACCAATTTACAAGGTAACAAGGAACTCCTGAGCTGTTATAACTCTACATGCAATCATTTCCAGTCTCAAGTGTTCATTTTCTTCGGATGCCATCCCCGTTTGTCAGCGGTGTGATATATGCATGACCCAGGACAGAACTGAGATGGGTCTCCCTGGGGGAAATCACTTTCCACGTGAGTTCAAAATCCCAGTTCCGGGTCACTCCATCCAACTTCTGAACATTTCTGATTGGCTTCTATGTATACTTTAAATGAATGTGTTTTCACTATTTCTTATGTCTGTAAGCTCAAGTTTGTTAGCTGTGTTATACAAATATTCTATATTCTTGCCAAGTTTTATCTGCTCGATCTATCAATTACTGAGAAAGTCTGTTGAAATTTCTCCCTCTTGCTTGTGTGTTCATGACTCTTCCTGCAGGGCTGTCCACTGTTTCTTTATACGTTTTGAGGCTGAGCCTGTTTACCTCTTTGGTTTTCAGTTTCCTCTTCATTTCTGACCCCTGGGGGTTTATTTTGCAAGCTCAACTGTGGATTCAGTAGGAAATTTGTAATGGAGGGTTTTTTAAGACATTTAGTCTACCACATTATGATTTACTTACTAGATCCTTCTGTTCCTCAGCCATAGACAAAGCTTTCAGTGGCTACTTTTTCTGGTTTGAATGAATGTCTTTCAAAGCAATTTGTCTGCCTAGGCAAGCAAGGCGCGTTGATAAAAAGAGCTGAGGTTTCTTAGCACTCTGACGCTGGGGGTGAGAAGGAGAGCCAAGGCACCATGGGGATCTTGGGTCCACAGCTAAGGACGAGAGAGTCCGTCAGACTCCCCCTGGGCACTGGGCATGGCTGACAGGCGCAAACGGCTGTTTCCGTGGACCCATTGTCTCTGCGGTATGGTAAGCGACTGCTGAATGACTACTGCATTTGCCACCCATCTGTACACACTTCAGGGCCCTGAGTTGGCCTTGACAAGCTAGAATGTTCTGCTGGAAAAGAAGCTGCTTTCCTGAAGAGCCTCAGGACCCCGCTCGAACACGGCCATCCTCAGTGTCTCTCTGCAGCATCAGAGGCTCGAGTTGGCTCCAGGATTCCACGCTCTTCTTCCTTGGGCCTTACCCCCGAGGCTCATTTTGCACTGGCATTTGGCTTCTGGCAGTTTGTGAGCTTGTTTTGCCTCCTTCTCTTCCAGATGGCTCTGAGAAGGACCAACGGGAGGCGGGAGGGTGGGAGGGAGGCGGGGTGTGCCTTCCAATAGCTGTCTGCTCTTTGGAAGGCATACCCAGGGACCCCTGAGAAGGCACGCATGCCTGGCATGGCCCTGGCACTCAGGCTGATTCTCTCCAGAGATGGAGGCAGGAGGGTGGGGATTCCCTGCATTGAGCTGTTCAGGGCTGTGGAGATCTCAGGGTGGCTGGGACCATGTAAAGCTAGACTCCGATGACAAAAGACTAGGCTAGCACTTCAGCATTTACAAAAATGCTTTCGTGTATGTTACTTCTGCTGAACTTCATGCTCACTCTTAGAGATGATATTATTGTCCATGTAACAAGGGGAAAACCAAGGCTCCATAAGCTTAAGCGATTTGGCAGGTTAAGTGCGGAAGTGGCCACACTTGCCATCTGATTCCAAATTGATTGCTCCCTTTAGGTAGCTGACGCTGGAAAAAAAAAAAAGTGATAGAACTTTGGAAGCTGAAAAGATGTTGGAATTCCCAGGTCTGACTCCTTTATTATTTTTCACAGGTTAAAAAAAAAAAAAAACCCAGATGTTAAAAGAGGTAAAAGGAATTGTCCAAGGTCATACAAAGAGTTAAGTGGCGGACCAGTTGAGATCCTCGAAGGATTGCGTTTATTTAAAAATTTTGTCTGTGTTTTTGATAGCCGTTCAATCCAGTGAATTGAATTTTTTTATGAAATCTTGTCATTTCTCTGGGAAACACACTCCAAAATGGAACGACAGTCTACAAGAATGGCCTTGCCTAATAGACAACTGTATTGGGAAGAAAGGGTCTGAACCACGATTGTCAACTGGGCCTCCTGACTCCAAGTGGTAGAATGAATTGTCTCGTCCCTCATGTCCATTTAGTACCCATTCAGAAATCTGAGCTGTGTCTCACCCACTTGACTGTCAGGGTAAGTCCTTTCCTAACCCAGATATCCATCATTGTTTCATCACCTAATAGGGACAAGACAAACATGAGATGCTAGGTGTTTTACACAAATTATACCTCATTTAAAGTTCATTTAAATTAATCTTACCTCTATTTCACTCATAAAGAAACTGAGGCTTTTGAAAGATCGTGTAACAGTGCTAGAACCAGAATTTAACGCCAGGTTCAAAGGACTCCAAATCTATGCCCGGACCACCATTATTAGTATATTATTGCTTCACCTAAAAGAGAAAAGTTAACTTCATATTCCAGGCAGGGCTTGAGAATGCTGGGAACAGCAAATAATTTGAACATCTGATAACAAAACTATTGCAAGCACTCTTACCAAACTGCACGCATATGAAAGGTATGTCAGGATGTATCTGTAAGCCAAAAAAACCACTCTTGAAAGAATAGTATCAAAGGTTTGAATTCTTTGTGTTACCAGCTCTCTAGACCCCTCACATCTTACCTTGTATTCATCTGGGGCTTCTATGTGGGTGGACCACAGAGTTAGAGAATCGTTGTTGTAGTTGGTGTTGTTAAAGATGAAGCCTTAGGTTAAAAGGAAGAGTGTGCCACAGTGGAGAAGGGCATGGCTTTCAGAGCCACTGGTCACTGAAAATCTCCCTTCATTCCTCTTTGACTGAAGGCAATGTAGTATTAAAAAGCATGGACCTTGCAGCCTCTGCACATAGGTTCAAATCCTGCCTCCACCACTTACTTGCTGTGTAACTTCAGGTAGCTTAACCTCTCTGTGCCTCTGCTTCCCCATTCATAAAAGGGGGTAATAATAGTTCCTACATCATAAAGTTGTTAGGAAGATGGAATGAGTTTATAAAGTGCTTAGTTATAGCACCTGAGGCATTGCAGGCACTATGTTTTTGTTACATTTTTTTTTTAAATGGGTGAACAAATAACTAGATGGACAAAAATTTACTGAATACCTGGTATGTGCCAGGAACTGTGCTGGGAAGTGTTTCATACTGGGAAAAAAAACCTGATGTGGTTGTGTAAAAGCCCTTTATCCAGCTGGATCAGACAGCTGATGTTTTGAGCACCTCGGTACTTGGCATTGTGCTGAGTCCAGCATAAGCTTCGTGGTCAGGGAGCTCACCCAGAGAAGGGAGAACCCTATAGATGCATAAAGACCAGTTGACAACCACCATTAAGTCGCCTTTTCATCCAGCCTTCTCCGGGCAGAATTGCGCCAGTTCCCTAAAGCAGCCTTATTAGGTCTCACTTGCTCATCCCTGGACTCTGTTCTCAGATAAGATCTGGCCTGAGTGGGCAGCAGCCACGAGCGGACTTCCCCAGGCCCCCTGCTCACTGATTCCCATCTGGGTGTTATTTTGCCAGCATTGTACCTGCTTCTTATCTCTGGAACCACAGCGTTCCAGTAAGAGACGCCAGCTGTTACCTTTAGCAACCCCTAGGACATTGCTGGCTGTCCTCACCTCACACACAGCCTTCCCCGTGTCCATTGCTGGCTTGCGAAGCTGCACTTTGTTCCTTCTTGACCACCTCTCTGCTCATCTCCCCCTAGATGTGATCTCGCTTAAACCCCAGGCAGGTGAGAACCAGACTCAGAGCTTAAAGCCCTGGAATTAGGTTATGAGCTCAGAATTTCTAGGAACGCTGATGGCTTTGTGTGTGTGCTCCGTGGCAGTGGATGAAACCTGCAAAGAGGAACTGTAGGTCATTATCACAAAGTCGTAAACTGAGCCTGAGCACTGAATACTGGGGAAGGCTAAGGAACTAATGCTCCTAGAAAAGGAAGCCCAGGAAAATTCCAGGCCCCACGAGCCAAAATGAAATGAACACCAATGCTCAGGAGGCTCTTTGCCTCTGCTGAGAGGTTGACGGAGATGCACCCCGAAACCCACTCCCCGCTGTTTGTCCACTTTGCCATCCTATTGGCCTTATGGGTTCTGAATGTGAGTGCCAGCTTAATGTGCCACCCCTGACCCAATAATCAATAAGGTTAATTCAGAGGTAGAAAAAGTGACTCAGACAGGATCCTCAATAAACCCAATGCTTTGTGGTCCCAGATGCCATAAAACCCTGAATGAAGAAGGTAGAAATTGGCCCTTGAGGTCAAAAGCCTTGTCAACAAAATGGCAGTGGCATAACTCTGAGACATTAGTCCATCGAACGGAAGGCCTAAAGCACTCCCCTGAATTGTCCTCAGGGAAGATTCTGGCCCTTCCAAGCCATGTTACTAATGACCATCCTTCATTTTGGTAATAAAAGCTTACAAAGTGCTTTGGCTCATAACATTTGTTTTGCTTCTCAGAGTAACTATGAGACTAAAGGTAGAGAAGGTATCATTTCTCTTGCAAATGAAACAAAGACTCGGAAGTGGTATGAGTTGTCCAAGGCCAGAAGGGTGCAGACATAGGCTAACAAAGTGTCTTCTGACTCATTATGCACTGTTTGTCCACTTTACCATCCCACTGGCTTCTGGGTCCTGAATTTGAGCATCAGCTTAATGTGCAGCCAACCAAGAAAAAGAGTCAATCCCCATTCATTTGGAAAACTTGCATAGATGGGCCCCATTGGGTGCCACAAATGTGTCAGACTTGAGCTTGTCTTTGATCATATACAGACCCAAGACTGGACATTCTGCTGACTTTTGCTAAGATAATGCTTTGTGGCCTCTCTTAAACTCATGAAGCAGCTGGAAGGGAATTGGGGGAAACATCTGACTCTTCCTTCACACAGCGCAGAGCAGGTGAATGTCCTGTACCGTTTCCACACACCCCATCTGTCTATTGAGAAGCCCTCTTTTCCTTTGAAAGCCCAGGCAAAGTGCTGATGCCAAGGTGGAATCTGGTACCAACCTGCAGGATGCCCTGGAAGGCAGGACACCAGATGTATTCTGGAATGATATTTTTTGCCATTCAGACAGGTTGGGCAGGTGGAAAATCATCCAGAACATAAAATCTTGCCTCAGTTCCATGTGTAGGAGGAACCTCTGACTTGGAGAGATGAACATGATAGAAACAACCTTGATGGAAGAGATGAGAGTCTGAGGCAGGGATGGTGATGACTGCAGTGCTTGGCATCCTGGGGGTGTCAGACAAGGGTTCAGCCTTTTTTTGTCCCAGGGCCATTTGGGGGGCACATCCTTCACTTTGACTAGAATGGACTCAACCTAACCTGAGGGCATCCTCCCACCTGTCTTCTCTGGCAAAGTTTGAGATCCAAGGAACTGGGGGCTGATGTGTACCTTTCAAATGATAGTCAAGCCTGGCAGGTGTTGAGTCCCCCTAACACCCACCCCATCTCTGGCTCTTTCAAAGAAACCCCAAACTTCTTCCTTTCCTAGGCAGGGGTTTGGAAGAGGGAGTTGCTTTTTTTATGGAAAGATGAATGAATTCCTAGGGGAGCCTCTGGGTGAGGTACCATTGTGGAGAACAGAGAGGGGGGTCTCCCTGGAAGGTCCCTCCTTCCCCTGTGGGCTCTATACCTTTGATGTGATTTTTCCCCTTTGCAGCAGCAGATTTTTCCCTGAGCAAAGTTGGTTTACACCTTGTTGCTGAAGAAAATAACTGAGGTTTGAGAAATAAACAGCCACCCACTCCCTGTCTGTCAAGAGCCAGTACAGCTTAAGATGAATGGGAGACCTCTCTCTGCTCCCGTCTCCGCCCGCCCCGTTACTCTGTGCGTCTTCCTACCCCATCATGAGGACAGCCAGCCTCCCTCCCTGTCCCTGCCTCCCACCTTTCAGAACTGAGCTAATCCTTCAGGAAATATTTAATGTTCATATGCCTCCCTTGCATAGAAGCACTTTAAGGGTTCCTGTGATCCTGGATTTAAATCTGTCTCTTTCATTTCCTATGAATTTATTGCCATCTGTTGATTTCATTCCTGTGACACCCACATCAAGATCATTCATAAGGAGGATGAGACCCATTCCTAGACCCCCTCTTACACACAGCTCTTTCTTCCCATCCAAATGCCGGAGCATGCGTGGATCTGTGAAAACATATTCTCTCTCTCTCTCTCTCTCTCTCTCACACACACACACACACACACACACATAGGCACACACACGCATTTGACAGACTGCAGACTGTCGGGCAATTTTACGTTTTGGTATTTATTCCCTGAATACTTAGCAGTAGAGACCTGCCAATCCCTTTATTCCTTGGGAACCCTGGTTACTGGACCCACTGATTTGGGTTCAGGATTTCACCGGTGACTTGTCAGCTGTTTTGGCTGCCTTGTCATTACTTACTCCTTGATAGAATCTCCTTTTTTATTTTCATCAAAGGTAGGTTAGTAGGTTGTGTCTCATCTGTCCTCCAGGCCCTGTAGACATCTGTTCTCTCCCCATCCCTCCACCACCCCACACCCCTATGATGTTTGTAGGATGCAGGTAAGGACTAAATGAGATGATCCACGCCAACTGTTTAGCATGGGGCCTGGTTAAGGGCTCCATACATATTATTATTGCTGGTGTTTTAGTATCTGCCAGTCTCGCTGTTTAACATGACTGACTTAACTCCTCTTTCTCGGATCTGTCTGCCCTCTTCTCTCCATCCCCACTCCTTTAGTGCAGGCCTCAGCTTCTCACCTCCCTTAATGCTATGGCCTCCTTACGGGCCTCCCTGCCTCCCATCTCCACACTCTTCCCCTCTACCAGCCATCCTCTGCATCAGAGTCAGAGCGAGAACCTCAGACTATCAATCTGATCAGGTCACCCCCTCCTACTTAAAAGTCTCCTGGGCCTTCCCTGGTGGCTCAGTGGTTGAGAGTCCATCTGCCGATGCAGGGGACACGGGTTCGTGCCCTGGCCCGGGAGGATACCACATGCCGCGGGCGGCTGGGCCCGTGAGCCATGGCCGCTGAGCCTGTGCGTCCGGAGCCTGTGCTCCGCAACAGGAGAGGCCACAGGAGTGAGAGGCCGACGTACCGCAAAAAAAAAAAAAAAAAAAACCAACAAAAAAATGTCTCCTACAGTTCCCCATGCCCTTCGATATAAAATTCAACTCCTTAGCAAGTTACCCTGAACCTTCCCTGCTTAGAGGACCAGAGGCATCTCTTATCCATCTCATCTGCCTGTCCCTCCTTGGTCCCTCAGCCAGAGCCGCACCAAATTACATGCAGTTCGCAGCCAGGATGTATCTCCCCAGAGAGCCTTCCCTGGCATCCTCCCCCAGCCTGGATTCGGTGTCCCTCCCTTCCACTGCCCCAGCCTGTTCCGTGTGTTAATAGTTAGCACTTATGTGTTCCCAGATATTTCATATCTCTTAACACATTTAATCCTCACAACAACCCTATGAACTAGGCACTGTTATTATGGCCACTAATAGATGAGGAAATTCCAACATAAATGATTTGTCTAAGATCTCACAGCACTTTTGAGTTGGGCTTTGAACCCAAATGATCTTGGCTCCAGAGTCTACACCGTAACCACTGGGCTCTTTGGCCTCTGGTGCTGTTGGCCAAACCATGTCCCTCATGGATTGAGCTCCTTGACCTGAGAAGCCCTGTGCTATGCATGTTTGATCCTGGAGGCTGTCTCCCTGCCCCACTCAGGGTATAAGCACAATTCCTTTTCAGGTAACCCTTCCGTCAGTCCATTGTTCTAGGCCTGTGAGACTCAGTAGATTTAAGATTAACCTACTTTATGTAACTAGTTGCCCATACATCATTCCATAGAAAAAGGCCTGGAATGCCTTCATGTGTTAGAACTCTGGGGTCAGAGACTTAGAAGACAAGGCTGCACCCTTGGGGAACTTATAATTTGGTTGAAATAAACAAGATTATACACAAACCTAAAGGAATGATAATGACGCTTCAAATCACAAACAAAACCAGTTTCTTTGTCTTACGGTCAGTCCTCATATAAAAAGAGTTTCCCACTTGTCCCAGCTAGACCCCAGTACCCTTGACGAGAGGGCCAGCGTACTGTAGCTCAGTACCTGGTACTCGGCAAGTGCCTCTCCATGGACTTAAGGCTTGTGCCCCGTGTCCTAGCCTCAGTTATGCAGTCTTCCCAGGCCTGGGTGAGGTCACACAAAAGACCCAGACATCTGGGAAATTCCAGTTTGGAAGTGGGTTTCTGGGGACATAGTCCCAAGCTGAAATAGACCCAAGTTGTTCAGGATTCTAGAGCCTCATTTCAGTGCAGTCTGACCTCTCCACCCACTACCAATTATTTTCCATTGCACAGCATCCCCTAGTGACCTACCTGGGTATAGATCGCCACAAGGCAGCAGTCCCCTTCCATGCAGACATGCCCCAGGACAGAGCAGGGCCGTCTGCCACTGTGCCAATCACCCGCGTAGCCAGTCTGCTCATGGGGGAACTGTGCTCAGAGCACGGAAACCCAGGACCTCCCGCAGTTGGCACATCTTGCCAGCAGTGCAGGGAGTACCACGTTTTTTGTGGAACCAGATCAGCACCTGTCAGCCTGCCCCCTCCCCTTCTCCAGCCCATCCAGCCCGGAGCAGTCCTCCTCCAACAGAGTGGGGGGTACTTGCAGTCTGTCCCTGCCTTGTATGGCTTTGCATGCATCAATGTGGGTGCAAAAGACAATGCACGCTGTCATGGACTGCCTCTAGAAGCAGCTAGGACAACCAGAGGTGGCTGCCACTCATCTGTAGGTTACCCTTTACCAGGCCCCACATGGATATGCACCTCCCATCACCTCCTCGTAGGAACACGCTTTCCTCTTCTGTAAAATGGGGAGAAATATGCCTTCCTCGCAGAGTGTTTGTGAAGATCCTACATCTATTTGTTTAGCAAACTTTTTAAGTACCTGTAGGGGCCCAGCTTCTAGCACATAGTAAACACTCAATTGAAATAGTTTTAAGCAACTCTGTCTTAGACAAAGTGGTTTCAAAGCCACATGGAAAATGCACAGGTAGCAGTATTCCAGCTCCTTTCCTTCAGTTGTTTGATGCTGTTAGGATATGCAGGGAAATGGGGTGTCTTGCTCAATAACTGGGGTAAAACTCACGGAGATTTCCATGTCTCCAAACCTCTGCTTGTGATGGGGTGCTTGCCCTATCAACTATTTGTCTGACTGTGATATAATTGTATGTTGACTTATCTCCCTGTTGCACTAGAGACCATGAGGGCAGAGACTGTCTCTGTGCACCTTATATGTCATTGCCCCAGTGGGCATATCATACATATCTGTTGGACCACGGTGGGTGAGCCCTTTACGAGCATTCTGCCGGCTCACTGGCCCAGCCTTCAATGTCAAGGGAGCATTGCTAACACATGAAGATTTCCACTTTGTACACACTTAATGCCCCTCTAATTTAGCTACTTTCACTTACAGAGGTAGCCTGGGCTTTAGTGTCCAAAGGCCAGATTGCAGCCACAGCTCTGCTGTGGGTTAGCCATGAATTTTGAGCAAGTCAAGTTGCCTGGTATCTCTAAGCCATCGTCTCTTCATCTGGAAAATGGAGGCATTAATAATGATGCCTGCCTCACAGGGCTGTTTTGAGAGCGAATAGGATGATGGGAAACCATTTTGTAAACTTCCGGACACTTCCCCTCCTCTCCATGCTACAGACCAGTGGTCAGGACTGACACAAATCTTGCCAAAAAAAAAAAAGTCTTCTTTGTTGTGTTTTATCATCAAGTATTTTCTTAGAAACCTCAGCTGTTTCCTAACAATTGGCAACTTCGCCCACTGTGTGCAATAAGGGAAACTGAGGCACACCCTATGACTTATTCAGCATCAGCATCGTAGCAAAGGACAGAGGCCTTCTGCAGGGCAGTTTCCTCATCCCACCCTGGAGCAGAGATGATGGCGCCTCTCTCCCTCCTCTGGTCAGATTTATTAGTTGTCCTATCATTTCCTGAAGGCCCAAAGCTCTGTATTGCTGCTGTCTGGCTTCCCAGATTTATAATCACAGTCTCTAGGCGCTAACAATGTCTGGAGTCTAATTTGCATATTCACTTTCACTGTCCAATCCAAATCCTCCCAGGCGGCAATCCAGCTGGGGCCAGTTCTCTCATCTGATTGTGGTCTCTGCTCTTTCACAGCAAGTCAGCCTTCTCTCTCCAGGACAGGGGCAACGCTTAGGAAGTCTCATGTTGGCAGTGGATTGTGCAGTGGATGAAAGAATGAACATGGGATCTGCCCATTAGAAGGTTTGGTGGGGAGGAGGATGCGATGGGTAGGTAGCAATTCTGCTCCTGGAATATCCTAGTCACTACTAGAAAAAGGTTATTTTCTAGCTAAGAAGAGTCTGGCTCTGCTGTAGGGTGTCAGACACGTGTGTGCTCTTCCCCGCTTTTTTTTTTTTTTTTTTGCGGTACGCGGGCCCCTCACTGCTGTGGCCTCTCCCATTGCGGAGCACAGGCTCCGGACGCGCAGGCTCAGCAGCCGCCATGGCTCACGGGCCCAGCCGCTCCGCGGCATGTGGGATCTTCCCGGACCGGGGCACAAACCCGTGTCCCCTGCATCGGCAGGCGGACTCTCAACCACTGCGCCACCAGGGAAGCCCTTTCCTGCTCATTTAAAGCAGTCCTCCAAAAAGGTTTGGAGAAATCTGCCTCCACCTTGCCCCACATCCTGCATGGCCTTCATCATATCCTGCCTTCGAGGGGGCCCTGGTAGTGGTGGTAGGGAGGCTGCCACCCTGCTCTGCATCGAGGAAGAGTCCAGCCCCTTGACCTTCATCTCCAAAGTAGGACAGCCCAACTTGGAGCTGCGTGAGAAAGCAACAGGGCTGTTCAACGCTCTGGCTGAAAGAACATACTGTGCTATTTCTGGGGCAACACAAGCCTGGCTGATGGTGTCCACAGGAAGAGTAGCCCAGGGGATTTGCTAGTCTGGTTAAGACGAGCCCTACAGCCCCCTCTACCAGCTGCTCGTCTTATATGTATCGGGGTTCAATCTGAAACCAGTGGCAAACCCAGACCAGGCGCGTGTGGGTGGTGCTTGTTGGTGCTCAAATGCTACCTCCTCCTCCAGGAAGCCTTCCCCATCTCCCTGATGATGACTTAGGGGCTACTCCCTCTCTGTTCCCTGTCAACTCTGCCCCTCTGTCACTGTGGCCATCTTGTTTGTTTGCTCAGGTTTCTCCACTAGACTGTAAGTGTCAAGTGTGTAGAAACTTATTTTTCCCAACTTTGTAGCCTCAAAGCCCAGCACGGTTCATAGCACACACTGACCTGTCAGCAGTGCTTGTTGAATGAATAAAAAGTCTGATTGCATAGAGAGCCATAGTGGTTGGCTTCTTTTTGGAGACGCCTGTTTTTGCTACTCACAGGAATAGCATCAGAAAGATGGGAAATACATTGGTGTGGGATTGTTTTTACCTACAAAGTTTCTGCAGCATGGAGCTTATCTCAGCTGTTTCTGATGTTGGCCTACCTGCTACTGAATAAAGCTCTGAGCCCAGGCCTCTCCATCTAACATAGCCACTGTACCTTTATGGGCTTCCAAATTCTTGTCTGTAAAATGAGAACAGGGACTAGCTAGGAAAACTTTCAGGTGTTCCCCCTTGCTGTTTTGTGATTCTGGAGCACTTCAGAGAACATCCAAAGATGGCAAAAAGTCTGGATATTCTTCATATAATGTTCAAGGGACTGTTAGTACTTAGGGAGGGAGGAAGAAGACTCAGGGACATGCCAGCTGCCTTGAATCTTGAGGTGCTTCTATATAGAAGATGAAGAGGATCAGACTCTCAAAAGGCCCCAAGGGCTAGAAAGAAGACCAATTATTAATTTGTTCAATGAATATTTATTGAGCACCTGCCATTTGCAAGCACTATTCTAGGTAATAGGGACACAGTAATGAACAAAACAGACAAAAATCCTTACCCTCGTGGAGTTTACTTTCTAGTGAGCAGAGACAATCCAAAAATAAAATAAATGTATTGGGTCAGAGCTTCTTGGACTTCCAAGGTGGGCTGCCTGGGAGCTATTGTTTGCTGTGTTCAGGGATACTTTTATAAGTGAGTCACAGGGGACTCATTTATCCATAGTTATGGAGCTAGAACTAAGTATTGGGACCAGGATAGTATGACATAGTGAAAAAGTACTGGACTAGTAGTCAAGAGTCCTGACTTCAAATTTCATCTCTGCTACTGTCCAGATGCGTGACTTCAGATACGTTAATTTTAATACTTAGAATTTGTTTCCAGTGGCTGGTTAGACTAGATCTTGTTAGTTCCTTTTAGCTCTGCAATCTTATGAGTCTGAGGCTGGTTAAGATGAGTGGTCTCTCTGTATTCTAACGCCTCTAGGCTTACTCATGGTCTCCACTCTATGGCAACTCTCATCCTAAGAGAGACAAGGTAGATGCAGTGGCTGTTGTTATGAAAGGTACCAAAACCCAGTACTTCACAAATGTGCAAGGCGAGGGGTGGTTGCCTTTTCCTGAGATCACTGTGATACTGAGGCTGAAGAAGGAGGACCTCAGAGGATAGGCAACTTGATTGAAGGACCAATGAGAGTGAGTCAGGAGGAAGGGGAGGAGGAGATAGCAAGCAGGGGAGGTGGAGATGGAGCCTTTGATGAGGAGAGTGCAGAAGTAGGAGACAGAGAGAGGAAGCCCCTCAGTGCAAGACCCAGGAATCCCAGCCTCACTCCCGTGTAAGCCATACTGCTGAGAACCTGGGAGGCTACCTGCAGTATCCCAGGTTCCAATCACACAACTCATGTTCATTGACTAGGCCTGGGACACAGCAGGCTAGAAGGGATGAGTGGAATACAAGAGGGTGGAGCTTCCACCTGCAGTCTCACGCTCTCCTCTGCAACATACATGGGACCAACTGCCTCCCAGGGGACTGGGGTCAGCTTCCCCTGTTAGCCTTGATTCTCTCCCATTCAGACTCTTCCTGAGCTCCTGCACGCAGGGCTATAGAGAGAAAGCCTGCAGGTGTGGAGCAGATGCAACTGAAGCAGAATCTAGGGCTCCAGACTCCTCACTTCCAATAATACTGCTCTACGTTTTTAGGGCTGCTTACGCCTTTCAATGTTTTCGTGTCTATTGATAGCATCATGGTGCAGCAGCAAGAACGTGGGCCTGGGAGCTTCAAGTTCTGGGATTCTGGCATTTCACTTGGTTTTCAGTAATTCTGTGAGAAAGATAAAACAGGAATTATCTCCTCTAATCTGCAAGTGAGGAAACAGAGTCATAAGGGACTCATTTATCCATATTTAGGGAGCTAGAACTAAGTATTGGAACCAGATTAGTATGACAGTGAAAACATACTGGACTAGCAGTGAAGAATCCTGGCTTCAAATTTCCCTTCTGCTACTGTCTAGCTGTGTGACTTCAAATACACTAATTTTCTGATAGACTTAATTTTATTATCTATGAAATAAGTAGGTAGACTAGAAAAAGAAAATATGACAGATAGGTAACATCTTTGGTCCTGTTAGCCCTTTCCATACCTGTGGCAGACATGGCTAATCAATCACAGCACACTGCTCCCCAGAGCAGCCCCAGAGTCCTCAGTACCACGCTCCCCAGCAGCCCACAGCCACTGCTGAAAATCAGAGTTAGCATGTAAAATGAAAATGCTTGTCATCCCCCAACTAGCTCTCCAGGTTCTTTTCCAGTCTAACATTCTGGGCATAGAAACCTGGTTTCCTCCCTTCCAGCCCATGCTGTTTCCACTAGGTCAGCCTGGAACATTCCTTTTCTACAGATATTTAGAAAAAGTAATAGAATGAGACGATCTGGGTTCAGGCACTTTCTTTTTGCCTTACAGGCTTAGTTTAATTCGAGGGTAATAACACCTACCTCACACTGTAGTTACGAGAAGTGAGGGAGTTAAGGTGAGCAAGCACTTTACTAAACTGTAGAGTGCGGTACACGTACATTCACTTAGCAGACACTCAGTGAGCACCTGCTGTGTGCCAGGCACTGTACTAGCACGTGGGGTAGAGCCTTATTTGTACTAGGTCAGGCCAGGAACTTGAGCCCCCCACCAGGCATCTAGATTTTCTTTCTGCTCAGGGACAGAGAGCCTAGACTCTTGGTCTGGAGCAAGCACACCCACAAATGTGGGTGAGGTAACGCAGGACCTTGGACAGAAGGTGGATTTGTCCATCCTATAGCGTTACTTTCTATAAGTTCATTGCTTTTTTCTTTTGGCAAGTCTTCCTGTTACCCCCTTCACTCACTTATCTGCTCTTCAGCTCTTTTATTTTTGGTTATTACTTATCAATAAAGTTCCGCTGCTATAAAGGAAGTGAGAAGTAAGGGGTCACAGTTTGCAATAACACTGGCAGTGAGATTAGCAGCGCTGGCAGCAGCAGTCAGGGCAAAAAGATGAGGCGTCTGGATACGGCTGTCCTGTTACCCACGTCACCGGTCTGCTCTCGGGGGCCAGCACACAGCTAGAAGTCTGCTTCCCCAACCTCACACCCTGTCCCTGCAGGCTCAGGCTTTCCATTACCCAGGCTCTGGGAAGATTAACGTGTCATCCTTAAAGCACTTGACACTTCTTGGAAAAAGCCATGCTGTGAATTCAGACATTGGTATAAGACTGAACTCATTAAATCTCTGACACCTTCCATGCATTAGAATTCTTAGAGCCTTGTTCTGTTACATCTTCCGTGTCCTTTGTTAGTTCCCAGCTGGTCTTATAGACAAGCAACTTACTGGCAGGCTTTGGTTTAAGACACTGTACTTAGCCCATCTTAAAATACTGGTGAGTGGGGCTTCCCTGGTGGCGCAGTGATTGAGAGTCCGCCTGCCGATGCAGGGGACATGGGTTCGTGCCCCGGTCCGGGAAGATCCCACATGCCACGGAGCGGCTTGGCCCGTGAGCCATGGCCGCTGAGCCTGCGCGTCTGGAGCCTGTGCTCCGCAATGGGAGAGGCCACAGCAGTGAGGGGCCCGCGTACCGCAAAAAAAAAAAAAAAATACTGGTGAGTGACAAGTCCCCCTCAAAGGGGCTACGTGAAAAGATTTAGTGTTGAGGCTTGCAACGTTTATACATTCCTTCTGCTCCATCTTGCAAATGCAGGAACCCCTGGGGATTTCCTGAGTCTTGGGAGACTAGATCTCTTCTTAATACATCAAAAACCAGCTTTTGGAAAGTGGGTTTGGTCTGTACTGATTCTAAAATACCTCAGATTATTAACCTTTGCACTATCTCTGTGGAATGCATACAGATTGTAAATCTATTTAGAGAGAGAAACACATTTGGGCACCAACCTCCCCTCTCCACTGGACAGACGCCATGGTGTTGAGTTAGAAGCACTCTGTGCCTGTGTCATTTGGGGCTGGTAACCCAAGAACCCTGACACCTCCATGGAAACTGTTCCATTTGGAATTCTTTCTGGCCTGATTGCCTCTCCATCCCTCTCCTCCCCTGGCCACAAAAGGAGACTCAGCGAGTGCCATCTATTTGCCCTTTCTTTGAATCTTCAAGGAGAATGTCTCCACCCAACAGGTCTCATGCTATCGGGCTGAATAGAAAAGCAACGGAAGCTTTTTCCTTACTGTTAGTGAAACAGACAAGGGACAATGCATGCTTTCGATATAAATCGTGATCTGGAAGGATTCAGGTAATGAAACCTGAATCTTCATCGAGATGGTGTTTCCTGCTATCCCATCTCCCAGCTTTAGATATTGGAGTCAGTTAACCATTCCCAACATACCTTTGTTTAGAAAGGAGTTGTTTTCAGAGTTTTGGACTTTGGAAACAAAAGAATGCATTTTCATGATGTCATTGCTGTAATACTGTAGTTATAGATTATATATTCCTGCCCCTTGGACTCACTCTTCATTTTTCTTCTGGGACAGACACAAACCATGTCCACACAGGTGTGTAAGAAAATTCCTACTGAAGTAGGTTCGACCTGGAAGACATCTGGAGAAGATAAAGCCCTGTAGGTGGACTGAACTCTTTCAGGAAACTTGTAGGAACCTCAAAATTGGCCTAATTAATGTTTTTGCATAGTAAATATACCTATTTTCATTGTAGACTTAATTAGCTTCTTTAAAAATAATTCTTCCAGTGAAAGTTGTTAATGGCTTCTCATCCTGACCTGCTGAGCACAGCCAGAGAGCTTGATAGTTTTAGGCCAAATAAAAGGAAGTAGTACTTTACACTGCAGGTAGTAAATGTGTAAAAATTGTTACTCCTAGAAACAGTATGGACTGAAATTATAAATAGATTCCAGGAATGAACTTTCAGAGAGTCATGGATGACAGATATAAATGGGGTTATTAAAGGGAAGTTAGGTAACATTTTCTAAATGCTTAAAATTAACATTACAGATGGGTCTCCCATATTTTCCCATGACCCTTGGTGACACCACCATCAGGGGCTCTGGGTAAGGTGGGGTGAATGCTGATCTGACCTACTGAGGTGTTTTAAATTCTCATGCTCCATTCTTTTTAAGCCAGTTTAACTAGTTTAACCTCTAGTCTTTCTTTCTCTTTTTCTTTTTTTGTTGACGATGATGCTGTTGTTCTGATCTCTTTCAATCGGCCACTTCTTCAGAACTCTCTGAAATGATTTGGAAAAACCTACAGGGTACTACAGTCCAACCATAAGACAGAACTCCTGAGCTCCAATCCTGCCTCTGCCACTAACCAGTTGCTTGACCCTGGAGTGTCACTGAAGCTCTCCTCCCTAGTTTTTCATATCTCAAAGAAAGGGAGTTTGATTAAACCCCCTCTGAGGTCCCATTGGTGGCAAAATTCTATGAATCTATAAATAAATATGATATGCACACTCATTCAGGGAATACCTAGAATAAAAGAATAGTGGGGTGGAGAGACTGTTTTGTCTTATTTTTCAAAAAGGGTAAAGTAGACAATTTCCCCCTTCTGACAGGAAATGAACATTATAGGGGCAGCACAAGGAAACCCGTGTCAGCATCAGGAAACTCTCCATAATTTCCTTTTCTTTGAATTTGGTAGAGGAAGTGAGAGAGAGAGAATGAGGAACTCACAGTGTGTGTGAGAGTGAGGCAAAATCTGAGTTCAGATGTGGCTCAGTCACCAGCAGATCCCAGTCTTTCAATGGTAAAATGCAAATAGTAACATGGAACTTGTGGGGTTGTGGTGAGGCAGAAATGAGATTAGTGGCATAAAGTGTTCTGTCCAGTTTCTGGTATAGAGTCAGTGTTCAATAAATAATAATGTTTAGAGAAAGGAGAGAGGTGTTCCAGAACAGGACAATTATAATGGCAAGCTCCTCGTAAGTAGCCATCAGGGAAAGAGAAGCTGGTGCAGCTGAAGGAATCAGCCTGGGAAAGGTTACAGCCTGCAGCCCACGGCAATGCAAAGTCCGCTGCAATTAACTGGGTGTGAAATTAGCGGTAGAAAACATTCCTAACCAGTAAAAATCAAGTTGAGTGTTCCACATTATATCTGTATTTTTTCTTTCTTTAAGGTTGCTCAATTTTGCAGATTAATATTGTTTGAAAGTTGTATACATTTTAATAAATCGGTGGAAATAACAATTATACACTTGCAGGGACTCCCCTGGTGGCTCAGTGGTTAAGACTCATGCTCCCAATGCAGGGGGCCCGGGTTTGATCCCTGGTCAGGGAACTAGATCCCACATGCATGCTGCAACCAAGAGTTTGCATGCCACAACTAAGGAGCCGGAGAGCCACAACTAAGGAGCCAGAGAGCCACAACTAAGGAGCCCGCCGGCCGGAACTAAGACCCAGCACAACTAACTAAATAAATAAAATATTTTTTTAAAAAGACATTACCAAGAAAACCTGTTAAACAAACAAACAAAAAACAGTTTTACACTTGTGGAGTTTGGGGGGATTCCCCACATGAACCAGATATCTTGTAGTTTGGTTCACATCACTGCCACCTGCTGGAAGAGTATTCAAATTGTAGGTTCTTTTGTTTAAGAAATTTTACCTTCTGCATATGTCTTTGGGAAAGATAACTCTAAACCTAAAGTTATACAGAAACAAGCATCCTCTGCTAGAGGTCTTGCAACCTGCTCTTGAGAAAGACCAAAGGGGCATTATTAGGAGTTTCAAGCACTGCATGCAGCTGCTGGATCAGGACATTCAGTTCTGCAAAGCTCAGCCCTTCACCATACATGAAGCCAAGAGAAGAACACTGGGGTCCAGACTCTAGCGGAAATCCTGTTCTCAAAGATAAGAAGAGAGCCACTCTGTCATTCCCAGAGTCAGCAATGTCCCTTTCTTGCCAAGATCCTGCCAATTTAATAAACTGCCCATACCTTCCCTCATTGTTGGAAGCACAAGTTTCCCAGCAAATCCCCAGCACTGCTGAAGACCTTGGACTGGCCCCAGAGATTGTTCCCATATCCCTGAAGAGATAAATAGTCCTATTTGTAGTCCTATTTGTCCACTCTTTGTAGCGGACACCGCTACAAACTGCCCTACTGCTTTCATCGTGGTTCATCTTGGGAAGCCAGCAGATGTTATGAAGCATTGTTTCATCCCACCAATGAGCTGGTATTATAGCTCAAGTCACTGTTTATCTAATAATACTTTGGGGCCATTAGCAACAAAGCTGACCTTACTGGTTCACATAGTTGATGAATACACTACACTTTATAGTGGTTCCTGCACAGAAAGTAACTGGAAGCAAGTGGCCTTTGAACTTGGTGCCTTCCTCCTAACCTGAGAATCTTTGTCTAATGAGGCAGAACAATTTGGCAAGTGGGAACAACTGTTAGGTGGAGAATGATGCACTGGAGGGATGGGGGGAAGCTCTCTCTGCAGCACCTTATGGTGGTAGAAGGAGAAGGGAGATGACATGGAAAAACCCTTGTAATGATGGCTGATGTTTAGCAGCCAGTTGCTGTGCCCACACTTCCTGTGCCCTGTACAAACATCTCATTTAATCCTCAGCAGTTACTCTATAAAGGTAAGTAGTAGTATCATCCCCATTTTACAGATGACGGAACTACAACATGAAAATTACATGACTTGCATACTGTTAAGTTGCAGTGCCAGAATTTGAAATCAGGCAATGACAGTCAACCTCAGTGTGTCGTTTTCTTCATACTGTGAGTGTTGGGGGAGAGGAGATTTGGAACCACCCCTCTAAGTAGCAAAGTGAGAACAGAAAAACCAAACAAACACCTTTCAGTTGTTTATGTGAACTGCTTAATCCCCATGTCACACAATAGTAATGATAAGATATTGCTGAACATATCATATTCACTTTATTACAAGTTTTTTTTAATAATGTCGGCTAATACATGCCCAGTCTTCATAGTCTATTGTGCTTACTGTAGAGACATCTCCTAACAAATTTTTTTTAATTGGTGAAAAGTGTACTTAGGTGAGCTTTTATGGCCTTCCCTGACTTTCAGCCTCAGACTGAAGCAGAAGTCTTGCTCAACTGAAGTCAACAGCTTTGAACAGAGTGAAAGCAATGCCTATGTGTCACTGTCACTGCAAAATTTAAGACCTAGGTCTTCTGCGTTCAGCTGAACATCTGCTCTTTGGGGCAGGGCTTTTTCAAGTCACATGTCCCATGCTAGATGGGTCATAAGCTTAGGCCCTAAAGTCGACACATTGCCACATAGCCTTGCTTTTTCTTTCATAAGACATGCAGGTTATTGGAGGTATCCAATTGGGAACTTCTTCAACATCCCTTGGAGATCATCCAGTTTACCCTGAATCCCAGCGACATGGAACCTCATACAGTTTTATACAGTTATCCCTATTCTTCCTCATATTGGGCCCACATCTGTCAAATTTTATGCTGTCCATGAGTTCCAGTTCTGCCCATGAGAGCCCCTAAGATATGCCTTTTCACAGATCCACATGCCTGCCCTGAAGATACTTGAGGAAAAGCTCTTGCCCCTCAAGTCTCCTGCTCTCCCCATCAGTCTTCCTCAGCCCTTTTCCATCCCACCGCTCTCCTGTAGGTGGTGGGTTTCAGGGCATGGGCCCACATGCTCAGAAAAAGTGGCATCTGGTCTGTCAAGCCCTCCATGCCAACATGCTGCCCCTCTGCTCTCTAGAGTCAAGAAATTCAGTAAGAGAGGTTTTGTGTAGGGTTTCCCAGCTGACATTCTCATCACTGGATATCAACTCTCCTTGGGCTGCTTCCCAGGCTGCATACAGCACTTGGAGTAAGGAAAACTGACCTTGATACTATTTGGTCTCTGCAAAGCCACTCTCTGCTGGAGGGTTCAATTATCCATTGATGGGAGGGGGAAGTATTTTCCTCTCCCTGGAACCCTTTCCAACATGGTCCAGTGGAGTTGCTTCAACCCTAGAGCAGTCTGGCCCTGCCTACAGGGATAGGGGTCAGCTGCACTCTGGGCTGCTGGCATTGCCTCCCACTGTCTTGTTCAATTTGGAGGAGCTATAGATAAGCGCCCTGGAGCAGGACTGGGTGGTAGACCAAGTTATCCAACCTGGGCCCACACCCTTGTGGTCACTTTGGCATCTACCAGACTTAATAACAGCATCTCGGTCCAGTCTGGTGCTCCTGAGTTCCTGCCATGGTGTCTGGCTATGCAGATGGATGCATAATCTAGGAGAAAGAGCACAGTGCTAGGAATAAGGGAACCTGGAGTTAAGGCCTATTCCTGCCACTTAAAGTGCTGTGTTATCTTGGGGAAGCCACCTAACTTGTCTGTGCCCCAGTTTCTTCATTTGAATTGTGGGGTTAATAATGTCTTTTTTATATTAATCCAGGGTTTGTCAACAGTAGCACTATTGATATTTTGGCCCAAATAATTTTTTTGTGGGGGGCTGGGAGGGGGCCTGTCATGTGAATCGTAGCATGTTTAGCAGCGCGCCGGGCCTCTACCCACTGGATACCAGTAGCTTTTCTGCCTTGTGATAACAAAATGTGTCCCAGTGGTTGGGGGTCCGCCTGCTGATGCGGGGGATGCGGGTTCGTGCCCTGGTCCGGGAGGATCCCACATACCACGGAGCAGCTCGGCCCATGAGCCACAGCCACTGAGCCTTCGCATCCGGAGCCTGTGCTCCGCAACGGGAGAGGCCACAACAGTGAGAGGCCCGTGTACTGCAAAAAAAAAAAGTGTCTCCAGACATTGCTGAGGGTCCCGTGGTGGGAGAATTGCCTCAGTTGAGAAGCACTGCTTTAAATGATAGGATTATCCAGATACATTAAATAACAATGTGTGCAAATACAGGACATCAGAGTTATCATCATCATCCTTTAGCATTTTGGTCTTCTCTGATTTGACTATAATTCTGTAGAAGCAGAAAGTAGAAACAGCATATTCTATACCAGACCCCTACATGGTCCAGCAAGTAACTTGATAAGTCCGTGCTTTACTTCATGCAATTCAAGTAAGTCTCCTTCTTCTAACGTGTTTAGTATTGACTGCATGTGAAGAGCCAGAGAGATGAGAAGCCATGCCTATTTTCATGGATGATAAATTCCAGTGGGAGGAATTTTTAAGCACGGAAATGACTGGAAATGCAGAGTGTACATACCTAAGACCAGAAAGAGACACTCAGGTAGCAGAGAGAAAACGCCTCATGAAAGAGGTGCTGTTTGGGATAGGCCCTGAGGGTCGAATGGGATTTCAGTAGGGAGCAGGGTGATTAAGGGCAGAGAAGCACATAGGACTAGAGGACAAGGTAGCAGGAGATAAGGCCTCGTGGCCAGTTTACGAAGGTTCTGAATGCCGGGTTTGCAAGTTGTCCTTAGCTTGGTGGGCAATGGAGAGCCATGGAAGGTTTCTGAGTAATGGGATGGCATGGCCAGGACTGTGTTTAAAGGGTTTGGCAGTAGTGTCTGGGGTGGATGGGAGTGAGGAGAGGCCAAGTACAAGATGACTGGGGGACCAGACTAGAGTGATAGGGGTTGGAGTGGAGGGACGAGGAAATGGAGAAGAAAGTACAAGGGGAGAAACAACAGGAATTGGGGGCGGGGGGCAGGGAGGAAGGGAAGGAGGCAGAGGGGACTACAGCTTTGAATCTGATCCCTGAGAAAGAGGTTTCCATTAATAGAACAGGAGGAAACGGAGGAAGATCCAGAAATCAGGAGCTCTGGGCACCAAACAGGGGCCAGGGAAGAGCATTAAATGTGTGGGTTTCCCGAATCCTCCCGCATCCATCCCTGTACACAGTCTCGCACACTTCCTGTGGGAAAAGGCACACAGTCGTTTGCTCAGTGCTTTGTTTTTTCAGTAGAGATGGGCTTCTCAAATCCATTTATCATTTTTTAGGGACTTTTTATCTCAAAACATAACATTCAGTGAAAAAAAGAAAAGAAGCTCGGCCTGGGGTCTGAGTCCCTGTGCAAAGCGCCTTTTATAAGCAGAAAGAATCAGAGTATGGAATTAAGTAATTTAACAGCAGGAACAGAATTGCACACAGAGCATATGCCATATGCTGCTTTTTCCTAATATTCTAACAATACACTGGGACGCTCTAAATCTATATACACAGGAGTGTGCCCACAGCAGGGGGGCTCTGAGCCCAAATTGGTCCAGCTGGACTTCCCGCTCACACACCCAGGCAGGAAAACAGAGGCTGGACCCTTGAGTGTGTGAGCAGGCATCCCCATGTTTATGTTCCCACAAAAGGCTTCCATCCTTCCCAGGGACACCTCTGTCACATTCTCATCTTGTCCCCTCAGCAGGTGATTCGGCTTTGGTTTATTTTTCCTCCCATGAACCTTCCTTTACCTCCCCTGCCCCCCTGCCACTCTTTTTATTATTTTATTCCAGCACACTCTGCAATTATGATGTTGAGATCCTTAAATGCATCTAAGAAGGGACAATCAAAGGGATGGCTCCCAGGACACCTGTCCGTCTTCCACCCTACATACATGTTCAGTCATTAATATTTATCTGCTAACCAGCTAAAGGGATGCTCCATGCATCTGTGGGGCTGACACAGGAAAGAAAGCCATCCTACCTCAGCCACTCTCGCTGACAATCCCATGCCAGGTTTGCTCCCAGGGGGAGAGTGGGAGGAGAGGTCCAAGGACCAGGTCCCCTGGCTCTGGTTTATAGATGTTGGCAGTGGGATCCATCTATGAACCCTTCTCTCCTCTATTCTCCAGCTGATGATCAAAAAACTGAGCCTCACATGTGGATAGCTTTTCACGATTTCATCCATGTTAGCCAAGCCAGCTGTCATGATGGAAACCAACACAGGTATTAAGCCCCCATTTTGTGGAGGACTGAGGTGCAGAGAAGTGCGTGACTCATCCAGGGCCACACAGCTCCCATGTGCCAGAGCAAGGACTGGAACCCCAGTCCTCTGTCCAGGCTCCTGCCACATGGCAACTTCTGTCAAGTCCATCACCTTTGCTTCCTTTTCTCCAGCTGCAGGCTTCCTCTGGTCCATTTCACTGATGATTAGGGCCTCCGTGGAGTGAGGAACAGCTAGGGAGGAAGAAAATAAATGCATAAGATAAGTGACTAGAGTATGAATAAAATAATGAGGAGTAAATAAATGAATAAACAAAGGAAGGAAAGGTGACGAGCAAAGAAGAAAAGCTTAAGTCCTGGGAATATGTCTAATTAGGGTGTCAAAATGATATTTGTTGGCTGAGCTCTCCTATTTCTTGGTTTACACATTTCCTTTAGCTCTTGTGTCCTAGGCTTTTATTTTATATAAGTTTTCTGATATCCCTACAATAAAGTTTATATTAATGAGGCCAACTTCACAGATTGTTTTTATCTGATAGCAAAATGCCTTGTCTGGTATGATGGCTCTGCGTTTTATACTGGTTATTTCAAAGATAATCACAGGTGCATGCTCAGTAATTCTGTGCAGATCCATTTGCCACCTGACCCACCAGGGCTATCGCAGGTGAGGTGTGATCTTGATACCATCCTCAGCCCGCAGGTTAACCCCAGCCCGCTGTCTGTGTGATCTCGCATCTTGGTGCAGCTGTTTCACTGACTTCCCCACATGTGCAATGGCTGTTCAGACAGATTGGCGAACTAAATTTATCTTTCTCTTTCCATCATCAAGTTTTCCTTTGCCAATGTCTGTTCAAACTGGCAAGATATTTTTGTGGCAGCGAGTTCCATTTCTACTAGTAATAACAATAACAACCATTTAGTAAGCACCTATTATGTGTCTAACACTTTAAACAGAGCTGTAAGCACATACAGTAGGGCCCCAGCTGATGGGAGAGGGAGTGAGGAGACTCAAGGTTGGGGACCCCTGGAGCACCAGATGGGAGTTTGAGGACAATGGACTCACCATGTGTGGGGACAGATAAGGGGGATGATGCTCCCCAGTCCCAGGGAAACTCCAGGCTCCCCACTGGATTGGTGGTGACTGGGGGCAGGGGAGGCTATCAGTACATATCCTGTCTCTCCATATTGCTGCAAATGGCATTATTTTGTTCTTTTTTATGGCTGAGTAATACTCCATTGTATATATGTACCACATCTTCTTTATCCATTCTTCTGTCAATAACAAGGACCTATGGTATAGCACAGGGAACTCTACTCTGTATTCTGTAATAACCTATGTGGGAAAAGAATCTGAAAAAGAATGGAGATATATATATATATATATATATATATATATATATATATATATATATATATATATATATATAAAACTGATTCACTTCGCTGTACACCTGAAACTAACACAACATTGTAAATCAACTATACTCCAATAAAATTTTTTTTAAAAATACATATCCTGTCTCTATCTGAGGCAGGGTTGAACTTGGAGATGGATTGTCACTGACTGCAGCTCCAAGAAGCTGGGGAAGGAGATAGGGGGAAAAAAAGAGGAACTGCCAGCATTTTTCAGTGCCCTGGTACATGCATCATTTCATTTAATCTGCACAACCATATGAGGCAGGAGTGATTGTTTCCATTTTACAGGTAAGGATACCTGTCATATGTCATAAGTCTTGTCACCTGGCAAGAGAGAACACCCAGGCTTCAGCCTCAAAATCTATATTGTTCCTTCCACAATGCCAGAATTGGACAAGAAGATCTCTAGCATTCCTTCCAAGTTCAGAAACTTCTGAGTCTTGGGCCCCACCTACCCTAACTTGATTGACATGGGAGGATATCAAGAAACTTCCTGGTTTGCCATGTGTGGAGAGGGGGAGTATATAGTATTAGGATATGCACATGGGCTGTGTATGTGGTTAGAGCTGGTTAATTCCCAACTCTAATACCTACAGGTCATGGCACCTCGGGCATCAGCTTGCTCTGCCTCAGTTTCCTCATCTGTAAAATGGGGATAATAATGGTACTCATCTTATGGCCTACAAGGCCCTACCTTATATGGCCCCTCACTGTCTCTCATCCTCATCTGTCCTGCCCTCACTCCTTCCCAGCCTCACTGGCCTCCTCAGCACTCCCTGAACACCCCCATCACATTCCCACCTTCAGGTCTTCACACTGGCCATAATCTTTGTCCAGAATGATCTTCTCCCAGATATCCACATGGCCTATTCCCCACTTCCAACAAAGTTTTGCTCAAATATCATCTTCTCAGTGAGACCTCCCTGGACCATCCCCCAGCACTCTCTGTCCCTCTTACCTGGGCTACTATTTTACCCATAGTATTTTTCCCTAACCTACTACATATTGACCTTGTTGTTTATTACTTGTTTATTATGTTTATGGCTTGCTCTCTGTATTCAATTCAAAGTTCTTTGTCTGTTTTGTTCGGTGCTGTGTTCCAGGTGCCCAATACAGAGCCTGGCATATACTGTTGCTCAGTCATGCTGTTGAAAGGATTAACATGGATTTGTAAGGATTAAAGTAGACAGTATTTGTTAATAGCCTAGCTCAAAGCCTGACCCATAGCAAAGACTCAGTAAAAGGCTGCTCTCATTGTACCTGACTTTCATATCGATTCATTTGCTGTGGGGTTGTATTGGGTTGAGGTTCCACTGGAGGGAAACACGGGCCATGTTCCATGGTCTGTCCATTATGGGCACAGTCCCCCCTTGCCGCCCACCTTCCTCGTGGACACAAATAGACTATTTCATGGAGCTCTGTGACCCACTGGGGCAGGTGATCAGAGTCAGTTTCAATATGCAACTGGAGGGCTTCCCTGGTGGTGCAGTGGTTGAGAGTCCGCCTGCCGATGCAGAGGACACAGGTTCGTGCCCCGGTCTGGGAAGATCCCACATGCCGTGGAGCGGTTGGGCCCGTGAGCCATGGTCGTTGGGCCTGCGCGTCCGGAGCCTGTGCTCCGCAACGGGAGAGGCCACAACAGTGAGAGGCCCGCATACAACAACAACAACAACAACAACAACAACAACAAAATGCAACTGGAGAAACCAAGTCAGGGAGCATTTGATAGCTTGTTTAAGGAAAGACAGTGAGTCAGAGACCTGCCTGCCTGGCTGTCCAGCAACTGTAGGAAAGTGCAGCTAAATTGAGGAATACCTCAGCTCCGGGAGAGAATACCCCCAGCGCAGCACACGCTGACACTGGCCTTACCAAGTTATGTATAGAAAGGAACTGCGATTGTGAGAGCTCAATGCAGAAGCCTCCTTTTTTGTGCCACTAAGGAAGTCTCAGCGAGCCATAGGAGAAGTCAAATTTGCTTAAAGAATATGGAGACAAGTTGGAGAGAAAGAAAGTGAGGCCGAGTCAGCCAGAGACATTCCACAGAAATGGCCTGGTGGGCAGCAGGGCTCTGGCAAGATTGTTTGGTGTCTGTGCCCCCCCCCGCACCCCCCACCCAATACCGTGACCTCCAGGACACAGGCATTGTGGGACTGGATGTCTCTGACCCCATTCCTTCCACGGCCCTGCAAAATCCAGCTCCCAGGGGCCCAAGTAGCCTTTTCTCCTTCCATCCTCCTCCTTCTATCACCTAACAGAGAAAGTTCTATTGAGTTCTATCAGGCAGTATTTCGTGAGTGCCAGCTCAGCCATCACTAGGTGTGTGAGGATGGCTGTCACCATCCCTGCCCTTGAGGGCTCACAACCCAGCAAGGCCGACTGAGGCTCTTCAAGCCATTTCTAGAGGCAGTAGTTAGAAGCACAGACCCAGAGCCACCAGTCCTGTGTTTGAACTTGGCTCTGCTATTTATTAGGTCTGTGATCTTGGGGAAGTTACATAAGCCACCTGTATCTCGGTTTCTTTGCTTCATAAAATGAGGACTAATAATTGTGCCTACCTCATCGGGATTTTGTGAGGGGCAAATGAATTAAAGTATGTCAAATACCTAGAACAGTGCCAGGCATACAGTAAATGTTATATATGTTTGTTTTTATTGTCACTATTATTGTTTAGTGTTATTCTGTAATAAGTGATATAAAGATACACAGGAGTGCTAGGAGCCCCAAAAGAGACTTTAATCTGGGAAGGATTCCTGGAGGAAGTGACAATGCACTGAGTCTGGAAAGATGAGCAGGCATTACCCAAGCCAAGAAGGTGGAAGATGGTCCAGGAAAGGGGTGTTGGAAACCATATGACATACCCGAGTGTGTTAGGAGCTGCACGGAGGCTAGTGTTGCTACCGTATAAAGTTCCAGGCAGGATGCTGAGGGATAAAGCTGAAGCAGGGTCAGATCATGGGGCATTTCATCAGCTCAGCACCCTTCTCCTGACTTCTTTTAGCTCAGATTCCAATCTACTTCCCACTTCATCTAGGCCCAGGTACCAGTCACCTTCCCAGTTCTACTGGCCACGAGAGTTATGGGCGGATGGGCATGTGCCCCAAGCTGGCCAATCATAATGGTCCCCTGGAATTTCCACTGGGGCCTGGGTGGACCAGTCCACTGTCCCTCGTGGCATGTTGCTGGAGGAGTGTTGTTCTGGGTGACTAAAGGCCTCTTCCCCACTGTGGCATGGTCCCCATAGTCCCCAGTCCTGGCCCCCCAGGTCCAGGAACTGCCCAGTTTCCTGCAAGCCTGCCTTCTGTGCTGTGAACCTTCTCGCTGTCCTACCAGCAAAACTGTTTTTAGAATCTCGGCTTCTTTTTTTTTTTTTAACATCTTTATTGGAGTATAATTGTTTTGCAATGGTGTGTTAGTTTGCTTTATAGCAAAGTGAATCAGCTATACATATACATATATCCCTATATCTCCTCCCTCTTGCGTCTCCCTCCCAATCCTGACTTCTTCAAGTGGGTTTCTGATATTTGCAAATGAAAAAGGCCTGACTAATAGACAACGCCAAGGAGCTGGGATTTCCTCCGCTGAGCAGTGAGGAACTATTGAAGGGTGTTAAACTGGGGTCAGTTGGGCCTTTCAGGGACGTCACCCTGACAGCAGTGTGGAGGATGAATTAGAGAGAAAGGTTGGAGATGGGGACACCAGTGACGGGCTATCATCCTCATCTAAGAGAGAAGTGGCGAGGGCCTGACCTGAGAGAATTGAAGTAGGAATGGAGATGACAGGCTGATCTGAGAAACCAGAGGCGGCCCAGAGCAGGAGGGGCCAGGCACTGACTGACCATCAGCTGGGTCTCTGCCCATGAGGCCCAGGGCCTAAAGGTCTCTGGACCAGCGGCAGGTGGCCTGGCTTGGAAGGTCAAGGCCAGGAAGCGGCAGGAGGCAGAGGCAGCAAGAAATTCTGTTCTCCCCTTTCAGCAAACCCTTTCTGCTCAGCACACTGTCACCTTGCCATGTCAGGTCTGCCCCCCAGCGCTCTGCTGTCTGTCACTGCCGAGGGATTTCTTTTAAATGTGTTTGTCTGTTTCCCCATCTTCCTTAGAGTGGTTCCTCATCAAAAGCAGGCCCTGCCCTCTGCTGCTTTTGTACCTTCCTCCCGGACCTCCCAGCCTGACCATGTTTCCCCCACACAGAAGAGGCCTCCCACAGCTGTGAACAACCCGCTCCATGGGATCCTAAAGACAGCATGAGGACCGAGGCTCCCAGGAGGGAGGAGTGGAAGGGGAAATGGCCTGAGAGTGGGGGAAATAGCATTTTAAAAGTACATTCTATGGACCTGAGGACATGGGGAGGGGGAAGGGTAAGCTGGGACAACGTGAGAGAGTGGCATGGACTTATATGTACTACCAAACGTAAAATAGATAGCTAGTGGGAAGCAGCCGCATAGCACAGGGAGATCAGCTCGGTGCTTTGTGACCATCTAAAGGGGTGGGGTAGGGAGGGTGGGAGGGAGATGCAAGAGGGAGGAGATATGGGGATATATGTGTATGTATAGCTGATTCACTTTGTTATAAAGCAGAAACTAACACACCATTGTAAAGCAATTATACTCCAATAAAGATGTTAAAAAAACACTACATTCTAAAAAACTGCATTCTATGGAATCAACTTAAGTGTCCATCAACAGACAAATGAATAAAGATGTGGTGTGTATATATATATATATATATATATACACACACACACACACACACACACACACACACACACAATGGAATACTATTTAGTCATAAAAAAGATTGTAATTTTTTCATTTGCAGCAGCATGGATGGACTTGGAGGACATTATGCTAAGTGAAAGAAATCAGAGAAAGACAAATACTGTATGATATCACTTATATGTGGAACCTAAAAAAGTACAACAAACTAGTGAATAAAACAAAAAAGAAGCAGATTCACAAATACAGAGAACAAACTAGTGGTTTCCAGTGGGGAGAGGGAAGGGGGAGGGGAAATATAGGGGTAGAGGGAAAAAGACAAAAGGGTTACTGTGGGATTATATGAAATCATGCATGTGAAACTTTTGAAAATTGTAAAGCACTATAGAATTTGAAGAATCATGCAGTAAAAAAATTTAAAAAGAAAATTTTTAAAAAGGAAAAAAAGTACATTCTATATACCAGAGACCTTACAAACATCATTTCATTTAATTCTCACAATAATCCTGGTCGATACTTTCTATCCCCATTTTATAGGTGAGAAAGCCAAGATTCAGGAAGATCAAATGACATACACAACACCATGCAGCTGCTAAGGGAAAACATGAGGATTTGAGCCCAGCTCCCTGATGATTCTCACCTTTAGACTGACTTTTTTAACCATTTAAGAGTGGGTTGCTGTTATCTCTAGTCCAACATCTATGATTATGTAAGATGTGAGTTGGCTGACATAGTGTTGGATAATAAACTTTACAAACATGTGTAAATATCGAGCTGATGGTATCTTCTTTCACATTTGTTATCTGATTTAGGAAGAGGTGGGTTGCACTTTTAAGAGAACCAAGATGAAGTACAAAAGTTTTCTTTCCTTTGGTTTGTACTTTCCCTCAATTCAAGAGCAGCTACCATCACTGCCTGCTAGAAACCTTGCTCATCTGGGCTGTTTGTTTTCCACCTCTTACACTTTAGGCAGATCTGTGTCCTGGGTAGAGCAGCAGTCTTCTGCTTACCAGCTATGGCATCACACCACACGTGTCCTCAGACCATGCTTGTCCCCTCCCTTAAGGAAGATTCTATTCCTTATCTTGTCTGAGACAAGAAAAATATCCATCTTCCAAGTCGCTTCCAACTCCTCAAAATGATGCAAGTCTACCACACAGATCTGGGAATTAATCTGTGATTCAGCAAAGCAGTCAGAGATGCAGGGATATGACAAAGAGCTGTTCCAAACATTCAGGAATATAGGCAATGAGTATACAGTAGGAGCTCCATAGTGCCTGATTGGGAGTTGTCCTGAGGGCTGTGTATCCCTCTGGGAAGCTGCCATGTGAGACTTATGTGCCCTGAAGGTGGGCTCTCCCATGTGAGGACGGGCATGGGGTGACGGATAGGAGTGAGGACCTGCAGCCAGACAGCCTGCTCCATCAAGTATAACTGTGGGCAAGTAGCTTATCTGCTCTGTGTCTCAGGTTCCTCATCTGAGAAATGGCAATAACGGTACCCAGCTCATGGAGTTGTGAGAATTACCTAAGTTAACCCACATAGAATGCTTAGGACAACTATTAGTACGTGATGCTCAGTGGGTATCGGTCAAGATCATTACCACGCTTAGACCCTTGTCCTGGGCCCCATGCCTTAGAGGGCCCTGCACTCCACAGTGTATGGAGCTCTGAAGCGCCAAGGAGACGTGTCTGGACTCCTCCTTCTAGACCATACTTCAGGTACCAGGACCTCAGAATTCCCTATTGAAACAGCCTCATGCCTGCTTCCAGGACCCTTGTACACCTTTTCCCCAGGTCTACCTCCTAAGGGTGGACTCCACTGCCTTGGGAACCCCCAGAGGCTCCAGGTGACCAAAGGTGGTGGTGTGGATGGAACCTGGACCTGTGGACTTTGGTGTCCACGCCCAGGTGTGATCAGCCCCCTGTGGACCACAGTGTCTGCACCTGTTTGTATGGGGCCCCCTTGTGGCCTTTCGTGATGTGGGTGTCGCTCCTCTTGGATCGTGGTGTCCACATCCGTGTGACCGCTGTCCCTCACCACTGTGGTCCAGCAGAACTCGGTAGGATCTGAGAATTCTAAATTTGAATCTAGCATTCCAGACATGAAGCTTGTCAAGGTCAGAGAAGGGCACATATTTTATTTAGCAATTTGTAGGATTGATTTATAACTTTTAAATACTTAGTCATATGGTATGTGGGCTTTTTTAAAAAAAAATTATTGTCCCAGACCCTGAAAATTTTAGGGGAATTGGGGGAATGTGGTGATGATGTTGGTGGTAAAGAGGGAGATAGAGAGCGGTTGCTGAGCTGATGCTCTGGGGACCAGCACCTGAAGCTGACGGCAGGACTGTATTGATTTGCTTTCTCACTTCCTTCTTCTGCTAACTGTGGCCAAGTAGAGAGAAGGCAGAGGTGTTGGAAACTTAGGTGCAAAGGCCAAAACAAATGGTGTGTGCAGATACGGCCAGGGCTTCTGGAGTCAGGCCGACCCCTCCCGCCTCAAGCATTCATCCGTTCACCCTGGTTAACCGTGAGCTCTCGGTAGAGGTCCCCGGCTCCCCAGCCTCCCTTCTCTTGGAAACAGATCTCAGCTCCTCCTGTTTTCTCCACCCACCTCACTCCAGATTCAGCTGGAATCTGGTGTTTTTACTATCTTCAGCATCCCTGACAGTGGCCCTCAGGGACCCCTCTTCAGGAGTCCCTGGGGCCTGACTGAGCACAGTTGTCTGTACATCTGGCACTCTCAGCAGCCCAGATAATTCCATATAATTCACACCAACATAAACAATTGTATTTCCACGCCAATCGGGTTTGTTCTTCCCTCCCCTGACTCCTCTGTGTCTCTTCTCCAAATGACCTTCGGCGTTTCCACTGGCTATCGTTTCAACATGACACGCAGCACACCCCATGCATCTCCTCCTCGACCCGTGTTCCTGCAGCTGCTGGGCACCTTGCTAAGTGGGTGAGGCACAGTCAACGAGCAACAGCGGTGAAAGAAAGTCCCCAGGTTTTGCGGCGGCACGGAGTAATAGAAAGCACCCAGACACACACGAATTCAGAGCACAGCTCCACCACTTAATTCCTGGACATCTTTGGACCAGTTACTTAACTTCTCTGAGTTGTGGGTGCTACATGTATAAAATGAGGATAATAATGTTGGACTTAGTGCTGTGCAAGGATTGAGAGAGATGGCACGTGTAAAACCCCTAGCACAGGAACAGGCACAGATAGATTCTCACTAAATGTAAAGACAAGGACCTTATTTACCGGTCATTCCCAGCACCCCACCCAGTGCCTGACATAATATATGTTGGTTCTCATCTTTGCGCTGGGAGGAGCTGACTCTGCTGAGAGGGGCGGGCTGAGTTCAAAGGTACAAGTAACAGTAGGTCCACTGGCCGAGCCCCAAGCAGAGCTGCCTCTGTTGATCTGTCTTCTCTCTCATCCTTAGCTTTCCTCCCTTGGCTGGGAAAGTCACCCTTGAAATTCGAGCTTGTGTCAGAGCTGGGCAGGAGTCCTGTGGCCCCAGGGAACCACACACATGTCAAAAGTCTCGCCTTGGCAAGGCTTGAGGAGTCTCATGTGGCCACTTACAAACCTCGTCCTTTATTCTCTGGACCACTTATGTTAGGACTGCTGATGTGTCTCAGTCTCCTGCATGAATATTCATTCCTATCTGTCTAAGAGAGATGTGTAAGAGAAGTGGAAATGCAGAAAATTTAAAGGCTTATAAAGGGCAAGGAGGAGGAAAACAGCCCTTTTAGGGAGGCAGCTGGAAGAAGGGTGAAGTGGGTGCTGGCTTTCAATTGATACTCTCCTGGACAAATACAGATCATTCTAAGGGTCTGATTGGTTCTCATCCCTCTGGGGAATCTCCCACATGGAAAGTGGAGGCCTGACCTGGGCCTCAGATTGGCTGTTTGTTCCTTTAAATATGATTGTGGGTAGATAGGGCTTGGTTTTGTTTTGTTTTGTTTACCCTTTGCATTGTCTCCTTTGGAATCTCTTACTGCAAAAGAAGGTAAATATCAGGTACTCATACGTTTTGCTGTTTGTAGCAGATGCCACCGAAGTAATTGAAGGCAACTGGGTGTGTTAAAATCATTTTAACCCATCAGGGCTGCTTGGAGTAATTTCCCTGGAAAGCTGTGAAAAGGGTTTTCAGGTTGAACTCGAGACCGTTGTAAATGTGTCCTTTTGTTGGATAACAGAAGGTGAATGCTAATGCCGAGAGGGACTCGGGGAGCTGGATGAGTGCTTGTCTTAGAAGCTCTTAGAAGCTCTCACTGCCTCCCAAGGCCTCAGCTTTCCTGGAGTAGTGGTTTGGAGCCAGCTCTCTAGGGTCGGAACTCGCAAGCGTGAGGCCCGTCATGTGGCCGGCAGGGGAGTGGAGTAACCGTGGGCCGGTCTGTCCACCTCTGCCCCTCAGGCCCTGGGTCTGTGAAACATGAATGTGGCAGGACATTAAGAGGTGCTTGTACACAGACCAGCCACCGTTGGGACACTATGGGCTGAGGCAGAGAAATACAGGCCTGAGCATCAGATGCCATGGTTCTTGTCCCGACTCAGTCACCAACTAACTCAACCTAAAGGAAGTCACTTAACTATGTCAGCCTCCGTTTTCTTAGCTATAAAATGGGGGATTGGATTAGATTGAAGCGTGGCAAACTTTTTCTCTAAAGGGCCAGAAAATAAGCATTTTAGGCTTCACAATCCATTTGGTCACTGTTGCAACTACTCACCTCTGCCATTATAGCATGGAAACAGCCAAGATAATATGTAAATGAGTGGACGTGGCTGTTCCAATAAAACTTTATTTGTAAAAACAGACAACAGGCCATAATTGGCCAACCATGGATTAGATGACCGATAAGGTTCTTATTTTTAATTCACAATTTTTTTATTAAGAGCTTTGTTGAGGTATAATTGATATGCGAAAAACCTCTACATACTTAATATTTAATTTGATGAGTTTAAAATTAAACTCATATGCATACACCCATGAAACCATCAGCTCAGTCAAGGTAATAAACATATCCAGTAAGGCTCTTCCTAACAGTGAAGTTACACGTTTATCTTGTGAAGTCACAAAACCCATTAGAGTGTGAAATTACTGCTGATTTTATTTGCTATGTGATTAACTGAAGTTACACATTAGATAGCTACCTTGGTATATCCTTTTAAAAAACCTCATAGAATGTCAGACTCTTAGAGCTTAAAGGGTCTTAGGGACCATCACCTGCTCCATCCTGGAAGCCCCTCTACGAGTTCCTGACTCCTGGTTACCCGTAGTCTGCACTGAGCTTCTCATCTCAGGAGACGGCCCACTCCATCCAGGCCCCTCCCACTGTCAACAAGTCCTCAACGAAGGCAGACTCTGCTTCCTTGTGACTTCCCCCATTGGTCCCACTTGTGCATGCTCCTTGCTTCTACCGTCTCCTTCTACCCTCATCTCCCACAGATGAGTCACACTTCCCCTGTCGAGTCCAAGAGGTTTGCCTCAAAGGACCACTTCAGCGCTGCCTCCTTGCTTCCGGTTGAAACCTGGCCCACCGCTCCTGGGCCCCCCCACCTCTTCCCCAGCTGCCTCATGTCAGGCTGGCTCCACGCAGGCCCAGACTTTTGGAGAGAGCACTCTCACTCCAGGAGGACTGCATGTTAGCTTTCCATCCCAGCTGCACTCCCAGCTCTACATCTCAGACTGCACTTGGTTCAGCCCCTGTGCCCTTCCCAGATATCCAAAAGCTCTGCTTGTGTCCAGCCCCTGGGCCCCAATTATCCAGGAATGTTTAGAATACATGGTAACTCTTTAGGTATTTAAAGTCCACTCTTTTCCAGACTAATCAGACCCCCAGTGCTTTCAGCCTACCTATACACCCACAGTTCAGCCATTCCTACCATGAATAAAACAGCTAACTGCCTTCTCAACAGAAATCTATGCTAATGAAAGCATATATCCATAGAAAAATAAGTGCCATTAAAACTGGAATGAAACAGTGGCCCTAGAAACTATGCTTCTCAGGTGGGAATAAATGGATGCTTATATTGTTAGCCTATCAGAGAAGCAGTAGCTTGTGCTGATGAGGAAACGAGGTGTCGAGGGAGCCAAGACAGTAACAGCTGATCATCTAAATGAACAAAGAAAAACTTGCTATTTGGGGTCTATTATTTCTGCTGTTGTGTTTATTGAACACCGACAGCAAACTACATGCTCCACACAATGCCATATTAGGCAAGAATCCTCCCCAGGGACTTGTGTCTTTCCCTAAACTGTCAGGGGAAGCAGAAAGAGACCACGGAAAGGGAAGAGTCAAGATAAAAGTCAAGGGACATGGTGACTCCTCAGCCAGGACAAGATGGTAGGGTGGTGCCATTAAAAACGAAGCGTTCCTCAGGGTAAAAAAAAAAAAAAGACTTCTAAGTCTCGGACTCTTATCAATGATGATGATCTGATATGTTTGGATGACTTTTTCTCAGTCGCTTACAGCCTTGGTTCCCAGTACTTGGAGTAGAAAAATGTGAGGGCAGATGGGATTTGGTTAGCTAATCTAAAGGGTTGCTACCTCTCTATTCTTCTGTAGCTCAGACTCCAGTCATTCTGTGTTTGGAGGTTTAAAAGCCAAATTTGTTTTCTGATTCATATTCAGACAGACATTGAATGAGTAAATGGTTTGGCTCTTTCTTGAAGGGAGTCAAGTCTCTTCTTGTGTGAGTTCTGGCTGGCCCCATCCTTGGCTATATCCCATGTAGTTGTTTCCCGTTCCTCCCAGGCTGCCAATTAGAAGTGTTGCTCATACTAGTCTTCCAGGAGTAGCCGTACCAGAGAACCAAGGTTATGCTCCTTAAGTAACTCGTGACTCAACATAATTTTTAAATCATGGAAATTAATTCCACTACATATTAATGGGATATTTTTTCTTGAAAAACACTTTTAAAAATTCCTGTGGAATAATTAAGTCAATGAAAATAGTCAAGAATGTTTTGAAAATGAGGGACTTGCCCTATCAAATACTGAAATACACTTTTATTAAGTAGTTTTAATTGACAAAAAAATAAATGGACAGATGAATGGCACAGAGTATAACACAGAAGTAGACTATTACATAGTTACAATTTAGCTTGTGATGAATGGGAGTCACATATATTTGGGGGAAAGAGAGTTTAAAGAAATACTAGTAGGATGATTGATTAACTCTTCCTATTGTTAACTATGTAGATCTTCACTTTATACCAAAAAATTATAGAAGGAAACACAAAACAAGTCAAACTAGCACAGGTAACTTGGTATTGAATCTCAGAGCGGAGGAGATTCTAAACATAGAGCAGTAGTTGAAATCATATATTTTAAGCATAGAATTTAAAACAGGAGTGGAGAGGAGGGAAAGAATGAATAGGCGGAGCACAGAAGATTTTTAGGGCAGTGAAACTACTCTGCATACTATAATTGTGCCTACATGTGATGCATCTGTCATACATTTGTCCAAACTCATAGAATATACAACACCAGGAGTGAACTCTAATGTAAACTATGGGTGATAATGATGTGTCAGTGTAGGTTCATCTGTTGTAACACACGTACCACACTGGTGGGGATGTTGATCATGTGGGAGGCTATGTATGAGTGGGGGCAGGGCATATATGGGAAATCTCCTTATCTCCCACTTAATTTTTCTGTGAACCTAAAATTGCTCTAAAAATAAAGTCTATTTTAAAAAAACTAAAAAAAAAAAAAAAAGCCCAGAAACAAAGGGTCCTGAGACCTTGGAGTCATCTGTTCTCATCCCCCCATTTTACAGATAGTTATTGAGGCCCAAGGGGTGCTCGGGGTCACAGAACCAGTACCTGAACCCAGCCAGTGTTCCCCTAGGAATCGAGAATGGGTGTTTCAGCTGAGGAGGGTGAGTTTTCCATAGGACATCTCTGATTGGAGAAGATACCCTGGAAAATGAAATTATCATAAAGCCTAGGATTATTGAAAGGAAACTCTCTTCTTCCTGAAGGGACCTGGGAAAAAGAGCTTCTTAACCATGGAATAAGATTTGTGGAAAGCACTTCACTCTAAGTTCGTTGGGGATTGTTTGGTGTTAAACTATGACTTTGCCAATCTGCGGATGGAAATTTACTCCCCAGCTGGACCTTGTTTATAGAGAGAGCATGCTCTTCTCTCTCCTTGGCTGAATGCCTCTTGCTACAGAGAAATGCAGCTCTGGACAGAGCCAAGCCTGTTGTATGTGGCAACAATGTCCCCGTCCCGGATGCAGAAAAATGGCAGTGCAGGGTGGCCACCTCTCACGTGGGGCTTGGGGAGCAGGGTCAGGGTCCCATCTCTGGTTCTGGTTGGAGAAGACAAAGAGCCCAGAAGCAAACAGGTGTCTACACACATGTTTGAGCAATTCCAGTTACCACTGGAGCAGATGCCATGAGGGTGGCTCCAGCAGCCCTACTGGTGGCCACGATATGCATGGAGTCCACACGATGCAACCAGGCCTCTGGCCGAGAAGCCTGGCTTAGATCTTCACAGACTGAGCCACCAGCTCCGGTTGGCTCCAGGGGGAAGGAGAGAGGCCAGGAGCCTGTGTGCTCAAACCCAGAGTCACAAAATACGTAGGAAGAGAAAACAATGCGGTGAGCTAATAACAGTGTTTTACATCTGTCTGAGGCTTTACAGTTTTCAAAGCACTTTCACACCTATGAACAGGTATTATTATTATTATTGTTCCCATTCTATGCACAATGAAGTCGAGGCTCAGAGACATCAAGGGACTTGACTGAGATAACAAGTGAGCAAAACTGGGTCCATAACACAGCTGACTTCTGGCTTATTTCACAACTCTTCCTGCCAGCTTTGGTGACATCTCCTCTGGAAGGCCTTTCCTGAGCCCTCAGCTCCTCCAAGTGCCCCCTTAACACTGACCATGGGGTCCTGGACCCCCTCTCTTTGTCCGTCATCCCTCCCTAGATCATAAGCTGCATGAAAGCAGGGGGTCATGACTGTTCATCGGAGTATCCCCAGGTCCTAGGACATGTCTGGCACATAGAAGGTGCACAGCAGACACCAAGAGTCCTTTCAACATGGCTTCCAGGGCCCTTAGGATTTGCATCACCCCTGGGCCCACAGTCCCTTTGACCTCACCTCTACCCACCTTCCCCAGGCCGACCTCAAATGTAAGAAGTACTTCCCTACTCCAGGGCCTTTGCTGGCCCCTCTGCCCGGAATCCTCCCTCCATCACTTCATTCCGGTATTTGCTTAAAATGACAATGGGACAACATTCCCAAAGAGGCCTTCCCTGCATCTCTGTCTTAAAAAGGAGCCCCATCCTTCATTACCTCTATCCTGTTTGTCTGTTTGTTTGTTTGTTGTCCTTTTCTCCTACCACGTAAGCTCCCTAAGGGCAGGAGCTTTGTTTTCTTTTCTACTGTGACTCTGAGAGCTTAGAACAGTCCCTGCCACTCGGCAAACATTTATCGAATGAATGAACAAACCATGCTGTTCCATATTAAGGCACCAACAGCTGCTTTCCTGTTACATCTGGAGAGCATAGTGGTACCACATACCCCTCCTATTCCCTCATTCCTCATCCTCTGCCCTCCCCCAAAAAATATTTGAGACCCTCCAGCTCTATGCTAACAATGAGAGAAGGCTGAGGGGAACCTTTTGTACATGATCAGACTATCTCCCCGGGAGTCGGGAGCCCTGAGGTTGATGTGGGTCAGACACAGTCTAACTCTGCAAAGATATTGGCTAGCACAGCTATGGTTTCTGAGTCTTGGTGGGGGGAAAACAGAGAACCTAAGCTACACTGTTGTCTCTTTTGAAATAAGGAATCCACATTGTTATACTGTGCTGGGCAGGCTCCACATCTTCTTCTGTGTCCTCTGAGGTGACTAGCACAGGGCCGAGGAAAGGGGAGTCAAGGCCACCACCCCACCCCCAGCCTGTTACAGTGCAGGATGGACTACATTTTTTCAAGTCCTGCTGGAAATCTCCTGGCTGGAAACCTTCCCAGATGCCCAATTTTCTTGCTTGAAGTGCATTTCTTTTCTCCCTGAAAATTAGTACAGGAGAATTTGTCTCCGTTATAAACGCCATCCTGGTGGCAAGAGAAGAGTGTTCAGTATTCGCACAGAACTCCCTAAAGGCTTGATGTGTACAGACCACTGTGCGAGGGGCTGCGGCTCCTAGGGAGGGGATGCAGGGGGAAGGGACAGGTCACCCAAAGGAATTTCCATGGACTCTGACTCGGGGGATGTGTAAACTGACCCAGGACCCCTCTGTGTCAAGACTTAGGAGGAACTGGCCGTAGGGCTGAGATCAGGAAATTGGGGTGCAGAGCTCCATCCCAGAAGAGTCACATGCCCCATTCCTTATTAAACTTCTCTTCTCCCCTCAGTGACCAAAATGGCAGGGGGCTTGGACCATTCCTACCAGGAGACCCAAGGGAAGGCAGAATTGGCCTACTCTTTGGGGACAAGGGCTCAGACCACAGGAATGTATTCATTCTTTGAATAAGTCCATCACACCTAAATATATAGCAGCCCTGTTCTGGACCGTGGATACAGAGAACTAAACTGAACCTAGGCCCCGCGTTCAAGATGCTTCCATTCTGTGGGAGACAAACATGTAGATATGTTGGGACACGGTGGGAGATGAGGTCAGAACATGGAGAACTTTGGGAGCCTCACTAAGGAGCCTGTCCTTCATTCTGTGGATGATAGGGAGCCCTGAAGGGTTTCGAGAAGAGGAATGGTTCGCTTAGGTTTTCATTTTCAGAAGGACTCTCAAAGGGGGGTTCTTAGGAAGACGGTTGACTTGGATTCCTCATGGAGGTCCCCAACCTCCCTTGACCATGAGCACCACCTCCCCCGACCTCCCCCAGCTGGACTGGGTGCATTTGCCACACACTCATGCTGCCCCGGACTTCTCCCTGCTGCAGCACTCATCCTCATTTAGGGTTGCCTGTTCTCTTGTGGTGTCCCTCACTAGAACGGCAGGCACTAACTTATGCGCATTATTCTATCCCAGTGGCCAGCATTGTCACTGCTGGTGCTCACTAAATATATACATTTTTTAAAAAATGAATGTCAAATGGAATTAACTGCAGGAGTGCAAGAGAGAGAAAATCAGGGTCTGGGTAAACTAGAGCCCTGACAGCAGGAGGATGAAAGGAAGGGAAGGACGTGCAAGGCGGTGGACAGCCCTGGAGCGGTCAGCGTTCCTGGCGACCTCAGAGCAGCAGGAGGATGCAGCAGCCCTCTGCCTCCTATCCCTCTCCTGCTTTTCTCGTTTGTAAAGTGGGGTTTTAACACCTCCCAGGGATGTTGTGGAGATGAAAGCAGGCGTGAAGTGGCAGCTGACCGCCTGTGCGATTGGTGGATGCTGGGCTGCCTGTTTCCCCAACGTGATCCATCTCCGGACTCGTAGGAGCTGAGCAAAAGAGAGGCACAGTTTGAAGGAGGTAAAAGTTCACTTTTCTACCTGTTACTCCCCCCTCTGTGTCCAAGAGAGCACCCACTGTCCTGGGGAGACCACATCAACCAAACAGGCGTACCTGCCTCTCACAAGCTCCTGGATTCTCTGGCCTCAGCAGCCAGTCTTTTCTGAAAGATGACAGATCTATACCAAAATCCATTCGGAAAAATCCTGGCCACTCTGTGACTGAATGAACGGATGAATGAACCAATGGCCTGTAGCCTGAGCTCTGCCATTTACTATGACCCAGGACACCCTCCTGAGCCTCAGTTTCCTGACCTCAAAATGGGCATTAGACTATGTTCTGCACAGTTCGTTTCAAGAATTCAGTTAGACAGTGCATGTGTGAGCACCTCAGAAATCCTAATGTGCAATAAAAATGTCTTTTTATCATCATACATTGTATCCCCCAGCAGTGCCTGACATAGCGTGTGCACAGAGGGGACCTTTGGCTGAATATTAAGAGCATAGATGGTGTCTATTTGATTTACTTACTGCCCTGCATCTTGTTATGTAAAGAATTTGCATGCCAACAAGTACCTGCAGGGTGGTGGATCCCAGCATGGTAGGGGGTGTTACTGGTTCGGATGGGCTGCCTCCTTTTGCCCTGTGTTTGACCTTAATGTTTATGCGTTTGGATCCTGACACTGCTCCTACCAGAAGCGGCATCTTCCCCCAGCCTCCCCATCCTACACGGCAGAGCTGAGATCTCACAGCTGCTCCCATCTGCATGCAGACCCCACCTCCTTACCCTCCCTTCAGCAACACATATGTACCAGGAAGCACCAACTCATTTCTGTGCGGGGCCGTTCAAGGAAACACACTCAAGTGTGAACGCACTGGGAGGCCAGCTAGAACAACACAGCAGGGCCAGAGCCTCTTTGAAGGGAGGGGCAGCACGATTCCAGCCCTCCAGGCCTGCCAGAGGAAGTAAGCGGGATTCCTGCATTTCTGATGTCACTTCAACAACCCAACAACCCATTTGTTTTATCAGATTCCTCTTTTAAATGCAAGTATTCCTCTTTTAAAATGCAAGTATTCTTTCAAATGCAAAACTCCTAATGGTCGTTCACCCCCTGATGAAAATGAACTTTGTTATATATTTAATTGCTAATGTTTACAAAGCCTTCCCTGTGTTCTCTCACCACACATTTAATTTAATCTTTATAACGTTGTTGGAGTGATTAGCTCTGCTTCACAGTTGAGGAGACCGAAGCTGGAGTGGTAAAGTCATCTGAACATGCAGCTACAAATAAGAGAGATGGAATTTCAAATCCAGCTTTTTCCCCTTGCAAAGAGTCTCTTTTCACTAAACCACATTGTTTCCGAGGAAGCCTGTAGGGGGCAGGACCCTGATGGGGACGGGCTGTGAGTCCGGAGCCTGCAGGAGGGGAATCCTGGCAGAGGACAGCTAACTGTTCCAGAGGGCCGTCATGAGAGTCAGCTTGCTCATCTGCTGCCCACCCCGCAACATCCAGCCCCCCACCTGGGCCAGGACAGGGCATGCGGAGTCTGGGGGGCCAGTGACCATCTTCAGGCTGAATGACCGTCAGGTGGGGCACAGCCAAGCCTGATTCATGATAGGAAGTTTCTGCGGTTTTATTTTTGAATTAGAAAACAGATTTGTTTTTAACCTCTCATCTCTCTAATTTAGCCAATTTAACAACGTGTTTTAAGTGGGTTTCCCAAGAATACAGAGTCTAATGGGTTCATACCCCAGCTCTGACACCTGTTAGTGACTTTGGCTGAATTATATAACCTCTCTGGGCCTCAGTTTGCACATCTGTAAAATGGGGGTCACCTAGTATGTGCTTCATAGGATTGTTGCAAAGATGAAAAGAGGGGAATGTATAGAGTACTTAGCATGGAAGTACTCCCAGAATTGTAGGTGGTCCAGGGCCTTGTTGTCTGATCCCCATCCTCCTTGGTTTGAGGGCAGGAGCTGAGACAACACCTGCCTCTTGGAGTAACACAGCACCCAGCTGCGCCTTGAATAGTGGGGCGTCTGCAGAAAGGAATGGCCAGAGTGGGCCATTAGTGTGTACTCTGCTCTTCATCAGGGAAATCCGTGAATTAACGTCTCCCTCAAGGCCTTTCCTCAGGTATCTTATCTGAGGCAGTGCCATGAGGGCTGAGGGCCCAGAGCTTGGTCTGGCAGCATATGGAGGATGATTCTAAGGGAAAGTACCCTTTCGGGCTCCAGAGGTTTCTCTCCAAGGTAATTCAGACTGTTGACCTAAGAACCTGATTAGTGCTTTTTTATAAATTGGGTGAAGTGAACAGACACAGAGAACAGACTTGTGGTTGCCAAGGGGGAGGGGGGTGGGGGAGAAATGGATCAGGAGTCTGGCATTAGCAGATGCAAACTATTATATATAGGATAGATAAACAACAAGGTCCTACTGTATAGCACAGGGAACTATATTCAATATCCTGGAATAAACCATAATGGAAAAGAAACAAATAAAAAAGCAAATAAGTTGGGTGAAGCGAGGTGAAGATTGGAAGAGAAGAACAAGGCTGGACTCCATAGAAGGCTACTTTGGGCTTGGATCTATATTTTCTCTCGACCTTTCTCTCTGTTTTGTGTCTATCCAGGGACTGGGGTCGTGAGTATGATTATAATAGAAATGTGATAAATGAATAAGAAAGCTAATCCCTAGTAAATCCGTTCTGAAGAGGGAATGACTAAGCTGAAAGAGAATTGTAGACAGAGCCAGTGGGGAGATACACCCCAAGAATTTAGACAGAAACAGCAATGCCAGAGAGACCTGGCTGCTCATGGAGATGAGATTGCAGAATTATAGCCAGGGAAGGCCATGGCGCTGAGTAATGTCTCCTGTTGCTAATCAAGTCTTTGAGAACCTGGATCATGCAACTTACTGAACTCAATTTATATTATCTTAGGCAAAATCACTATGACCTGGATGGAAGCTCAGCCAGAGAGCAATAAAGAATGGAAAGCCACAGGTAATGAACTAGCCTCTGGGAAGCCAGGAGCCCTAGTTTCTGGCTGGTTATATTTTAAATATTACAGAAAATTAGATAACATTGAACATTTGCCAAGTACTTATTAAGTGCTTCGAACTTTGATGACCTGCACTCATTGGATCCCCTCAAAAGCCCTCTGCAGAAGGCATCCTGGTCTAGTAACCACCTGACAATTTTCTGTTATAAAGACATATTTTGGGACCTTGTGGATTTGACTTTTCTCCCATTTCAGGTGGCCAAAAGGAAGTGGTAATTCCCAGTTATTTGTAATTAAAGTAAGAGACCTATTACATTTCTAGAACAGACTGTAGGTACAGTACAGACGCTGTACGTGAACCATGGTCAATGTGTCCTTGCCGGATGACAGCTGTTCTAGCCTGTGTTACAAGTTGTCCTGGACTCGTCTGAGACTTCTAGCTTTCTCTCTGCATTGGTGCAATCATCATATTAGGCGTCTTGACTTGACAACCAAGCTCTGAAAGTAGAGGCCCATTTATTGGGGTGCAGAGAACAAACGTGAAACCCAGTATAACCTTATCCTTCCTATTCCTGCCCATGAGTCCTGGAGAGAGTAGCTATTTTTAACAAGCCATACATTTGGGGTCTCCTTGATGCAGAAAAGAGCAGATGCACTGAAAAATGTGTTCCTTGGACTCACCTCAGCCACCTAAATTCCATAGTTGCTTGATCCAGGGAACAACATACGAAAGAAAAGGGTCAGGTTCAGGCCAGCATTTGTGGGATGGTCAGGAGACCCCTATCTACAGTGGTCCCGTCAGTTGTCTTCACACAGAGGCCTAATGCTTTCCACCCTCCAACTCTGGCCATCAAAGAGAGTTCATACTGGTCACTTGTTTTTTCACAACTGTGGCATCCTTCATTTTTGCTCAGCAGGGACCTTTCAGGTTTCTCGGTCATTCCTGTCAACATTTACAGGGCATAGGACCTCCCAAAGCTTGATGGTATAGTGCCAGCCCATGCTCACACTTGTAACTTCTTAATTCTCAGTATTACATGCAGAGAAGCTGGAGGCTCAGAGCTTGTGTCTGTCCTAAGCCATGTCATCCCATTGTATCTTCTGTCTCACTCCTCACAGGTCCAGATGGGCTCAGCTTCCCGGAGCTCTGCCTGATGAGGTAGCAGAAGCTGAGTCTTTCATAGTTGAGGGCCACAAACTCTACTCTCCCAAAGCTGAGGATTAGCCAGCAGCCAGCATGCTCATGACATGTGCTCATGGCATCAGGGGCCGGCAAGCAACAAAGAAGCAGGGAAGTTAACTATTAGCTGGGCTTTGGGGAACAGCTCACGGGAGGAAGAGCCAGGATTGCTCACCACTTGCCTTGGCCTCGGCCAGAGGAAGAAAAGATACTGAATAACAACATCCAAAACAGCGGAAGTAAGAGAGCAGTTGCAGTCTCTTACTGCCTGACTCTTCAAAGGTGCCCACCTGTGCAGAGAGAGGATGTGAAGTCGGGGTTTCATGAGACCCAGGATCAGGGCCAGTGAGAAATCCTGTTCTTTTCCTTTTGAACACAGCTCTTCATCATCGCTGGATCCTAGGACTCCAGCCTGGTTTTCCTGGCAACTAGGCTGGCTTCCAGAGGCAAAGGTCAGGGTACGGTGAAGAGGCAGGCAGACCTGCCATGATGGGTGTTCAGGGCCGGAAGGCCAGCTGGGTGAAGAGAAGATGAGAGCATTGAAGCTGACCTCTCTGACGACTTCAGGGCAGTCAGAGACATTCCTCTCCTTAGTCCCCATCTTGGATGATGAAACTGAGGCACAAAGCAGCGAGGTAACCCGCCCTAGGTCAGGACACGATAGAACCAGGAATTAGATCCTGAGTTTTTCTTCCTTCCAAAGAAAATGCTGCCACTGACCAGCCGCCAGGAAGTTGTGTGCTTAAAGCTGTTTCTCTTGGAGAAGAGACGGGGGTATAGTGATGTGCATGGGGGGCTCTTTGGGCTGGCCAGCAGGGTGAGCTTCCAGCCCACGGGTGGAGGCAGACCCAGCTCACCACCCTTGCCAGAGCTGCGGCCCACATGCTGACCGGCGACGGCCCGTTCTCAGCAGTGGCTCCTGGCTAACCACCAACAGGGGCCCAAAGGGGAGCTGGAGGTCCAAACATGTGTTCTTCCCACCAGTCAGAACAAATCAGGATGAAAACTTGCTGAGAGCAGCAGAGAGGCTCCTGGGATGACTGGCAATCTGAGTTTCTTAGAGACAGACACCCTGTTGGTACCAGATGTCCTTTTGAGCTAAAAACCTATGGTTATGTCGCTTAGATGATCTTCTTTATTTCCCCTAACCCATAATCCAGAAGCCGCTCTAGATTGAATGTGGGCCATTAAGCGTTCCTGTGAGAACCACCGTTCAGTATTTTTAGGTGTTGCCATTGCCACATGGGGAGTTACCTTGCTGTCTGCAGCTTGCTGCACTTAGGATCTGATTATCTCCGTGTTTATTCTGACTGTCACCAGTCCTCGGGAGGGAGTCAGCACCTTCCTCCTCTCTGCCGGCGGAGTGTCTTCATCCACAAGAGATCCTGATTCCATCCCCTGCTCCAGCCCCACAGACCTTCTGGGAGGTGGCGGGGGAGGCTCTGAACCTCACTCACTGTATCTATCACTCGGGCAGTGCCCTGCCCATTCCCCCCAGCCCCTTTCTTGGCAGGGGTGAAGAGAGGGCTGACTGAGGAGGCCTAGGAGTCCCTGGGGTGCAAGAGCTCTGGGGCAGAGACAGGGAGTAAGGATTCTCTGCCAGGGCAGTGCCTGGCAGTCTGTGCCCGGAGGCCCTGGCTGTACTATTCCTACTGAAAGCGGTCGTGGTGGCCTTCCTTCCAGGGTCGTCCGTAACCTCCCCTCCCCGGTGGCACATGACAGCCCGCGCTGCAGAATCGAGAAACTGTGAAGCTGTGTGCCCACGACCCCAGAGGTGCCCGAACCTCGGGCCAGCACGAGCCCTGCCTCCGTGTCTTCTGACCACTCCATCTCCGTGAGCTCTCCTGCCTGCCTGCCCCGGATCCTGGCCCACTGGCCACCTTGACCGCTGCCTCTACCTGCCCCTCTGCCTTCTTTTTGACCTGCCCGGATTGCTCCCCACACCCCTGGTCTCACCTAGGATGCCTGTGCACTCCTCCGCCCAAGCCCTCCTGGGCCTGGACTGCCACCACAGTGGGACTGCGGAACGGGAGGGGCTGTGTGCTGAGTTTTCCGTGCTCAAAGGAAGGGAAGGGGAGGGGTGGGAAGCTGCCACCACAGGGCCTGGCAAGCCCTTGGGCAATGGGAAAATGCAGCCAACTGAGGCCCGGCCTCCTGAGCCCGCATGTGTGCCCGCAGCCCTGCTCCTGCAGGGGCCCGAGGACAGAGCTCCCCCTGCCTAATGCGGAGACACAGGAGCAGCTTAAGTGGCAGAGCAGCCTGCCAGCTGGGCCACCTCTGACTCCCCACCTTGGACAAGCTGCTTCAGCTCCCTGAACTTGTGTTCTTATATATGAAATGGGTCTCATAATATCCACTGTGCAGAAGCATGGTACTAAGGATTAAGGGAAGAAATGTATGTAAAATGCTCTATCCTGGGGCTTCCCTGGTGGCGCAGTGGTTGAGAGTCCGCCTGCCGACGCAGGGGACACGGGTTCGTGCCCCGGTCCGGGAGGATCCCACGTGCCGCGGAGCGGCTGGGCCCGTGAGCCATGGCCGCTGAGCCTGCGCGTCCGGAGCCTGTGCTCCGCAACGGGAGAGGCCACAACAGTGAGAGGCCCGCGTACAGGAAAAAAAAAAAAAAAAGAAAGCTCTATCCTGTCTGGCATGTCATAGGTGCATAAACCACAGTAACTAGTACTACTCTTGTATTGCTGTCACTACAACAGAAGCCCCATCTTGTTCCTCCCCTGCACATCTCAGCCTCAGTTGGCCCCAACCAGCCTCTGCTCCTCCCAGGGCTCCTTCCAGAATATGTGACCATTTTGATTCATGGCAGCATCCATACGGGGCCAGAATGTTCACTGCAGAAGAATTCAGGCACATTCTGTCCCTGCATCTATAGGACTGTCTTGCACTGTCAGCCTTCTAAGTACACACTGTTTGAAGCAGAGGGAAATATGCTGTGACAGAACATGACAGCAGGAATCCAGACTCATTGCAGTCCTGATGCAGCATGGCCAAGGGCAGCGCTGGGTCCACCTTGACTGCAGAATGCCCACTGCAGCATTCTGGCAGAGAGCAGATGTCAGCGTAGCACACACACCTCCAGGGAGAGAGGCTTGGAGACTGATTTCACAGGGAGCACAGGATACTTCCTCCTTCCATAGTGGAGTGACCGCCTTCCACTTCTGTGCCCCGCTCCTGGCGGCAGCCTCCCGCTCCATCGGGACCGAGACTTTCATTCCCACCATCTCTGTGTGCTCTTCAGTTACCACCATTTTTCTTTTGGCTGTGGGTATGGACACTCCCCTAGGCGCATTCCCCCTCAGATGACTTCTGCTCTGGGGCTGCATTCAGCACTTGCTGTTTGAGATCATCCCTGCATCCCAACCTCCTGCTTCCCCTCCCTGTGCTGGGCCTCTGGCTCTATAAAGCATGGACTCCAGAACACACACACACACACACACACACACACACACACTCACTCACTCATTCACACTCCCTGTGTGCCCCCATTCCCTGTTCCCCACATCTCCACCTCTCCCCTGTGCACAGTCATTGATCCCGAGATACACAGTCCCTTCCTAGCAGCCCTATCTTTATATCATCCGAGCCAATCAGGAGGTATCAAGTCTTTCCTGAAAATCAATTCCTGCCTTACCTTCAGTGCCTAATCTATATCTGCTCGTTTTCTCACTTTCTTTAAAAAAATAATAAAGAGCCCTTTCCATGTGACCCGCTTGCCTGCCATTGCCAGGCCCTTGAGAAGCCTCTGCTGATCAGGATTCTTTTATTCTGCAGAGAATTGCTCTTTGACACACTTTTCTCTCATGAGTTTGTTGTCCGTTCGTGTAGCACAGGTTCGATCTCTTAGAGCCTTTACATGTGAGAAAGGCCCCAAAAGATATTCGATGACAAAGAAGGCAAGCACCCTGCTTTCAAAGGGGTTCTGTGAACTCTGGGTCCCATAGAACCTGGCAGGGAGTGACATTTCAGCCTATTTCCTTCTGCTTTTGGCCCAGGGGAAAAGGAAATAAAACGTAACAAATGCCCCCTCAAGACTCCATTTTTTAAAAAATCTATTTTATTGAGGTATAGTTGATTTACAATGTTCTGCTAATTTCTGCAAAGTGATTCAGTTATAGATAGATAGATAGATACACACACATACATTATTTTTCATATTCTTTTCCATTATGGTTTATCACAGGATATTGAGTATAGTTCCCTGTGCTATACAGTAGGACCTTGCTGTTTATCCACTCTATATATAATAGTTTGCATCTGTTAACCCCAAAGTCCCAATCCATCCCTCTGCCAACCCCCTCCCCCTTGGCAATCCCAGGTCTCTATAAGACCCGTTTTTTTCTTGGTAAAATTAGTGGGAAGGGCAGGGACTTAGAATAGCTGCTTGAAAATTAGAGTTTATTAGCAGCTGCCTATTTTTCCTGCTGTTCACGACCACCATTCACAACTAGACTTGAGACACAACTTGGCCACTTTTCTGGGTTATTTCTCACAAACTGACATGCCCCATTTTAAGGAACTGGAGATACACACACACACACACACACACACACACACACACACACATACATTTAGAGAAACTTATAAAACCAGAAAACTAATGGGTGCTTATTTATGTTACATAAAGATTTTTCTGTTCCAAAATGCTTCTCTGTGAGGCTCCTTTAAGGAGTAGCTGCCCCAATATATTTGTTGCTTTACATATCCTTAACTACTGCTGAAGTTCCAAGTGGATTTGAACGAGTGTAGGTTTGGGGCTCAGGTAGGCCCAGGTTTAATTCTGGCCTGGCCACGTAGTGGCAAGTGAGAAGGTCTCTGAGATCCAGTGTGCTCCTCTGTAAAATGGACATTGTTGGGAGGATTGAACAAGTTCCTTATTACTTCATTCATCAAAAATGTAGATTAGAATAACATCTCTGAGAGCCTCTTTTACCGTACCACACAAAAAGAACTACGCAGAGGTCACCAAATTTAAGAGACTCTATTTGGGGTGGTTGGACCTAAGATAAAAACTGTGCCATGTACACAAAATTCACTTTGTGGGGCTCACACCTAGGGCTCCCAAGGGTCAGGACTGGAGTTCTGGGTGGGCAAGGCTGGCTTGTAACTGAGGAGTATGGAATAAAGGAGAAGCCAAGTCTGCATCCTAGATGACAAGAACGGGCTAAGGAAGTTTGAAGTACGAAGACTAATGGGCAGAGATTAGGCAGAGAACCAGAAGTGAATCCAAGGCAAAAGGTCTGTGGAAGAGAAGAAACCGAGCAGGACTAACTGGGTGCAGGAGGGTGGTGGGGGTGGGGTGGGGTTGAGACCACTGATCACCTGGAGGAGTCCCTTTAAACAAGCCCCCAGAGTGGGTAGGGTCAGGAACACCAGTCAGGTTTGGAATTCAGACTATGCAGAAGGCAGGCCAGCCCGGGACCCCCTTCTGGAGAGCAGGGCCCGGGTCCCACCATCCAAAAGGCAGTTTCCCATGGCTTTTTATCTCCCCCATCAGTGCTCACATCCTTTGGCACAGATGATTAACACTGATGGTAGTTCATTAGCTAATTGTTTCTTGTTCATGTTTACGAAGTGTATTATAGACAGTTTGGACAGATCTTCTTCCTGAGAGTCAAGTTCTGGAAAATTCTTCAGAAAAATGGGCTCTTCATACCTAAACCTCCCACCTGTTCTGTATTTCAGAGAAATGATAGCTCAACGGTGTCAACCACTGAGTTTCCAGGTTCTCAGGCCAGCCTGCTTCAGGGACGGCAGTGGGGCATGTGGTAGGAAACATACAGAATGTGGATAGAGGCTCAAGACCTGTCTCCATTGCTTACTAACTGCTGGACCTTGAGAAAAATCAGTTAGCCCTTCTGAGCTTTGGTTTCCTTGTCTATAAAATGGAGGACATACTGTCTGTTTCATAGGATTAGCATGAAGATTAAACGAGACCATGTATAAGAGGAGTATGTTGTGAAAAGCAGAGGATGAAGCCAGTGTTTGGCTGTGGTTGTTTTCCCATTCATTGTCACCGAACAGTGTGGAGCATCTCTGTAGCAGCAAGAGGTGGCAGGACCCACAAGGAATCACTCTGGAGACCCTACCTCCTCGCACCAACCTGACCAGACAGCCCCGGGGCAGGTGTCAAGGCCGCCACCTCCCCTTCAGCCTCGTCCTCCTCGCTCTTAGCCCAACATTACGTTCAGGTGATTCAGACATGACTTCTTCTACCCTGTCTGCCCACACCGTCGTTAAGGCCTTTGCGCATGCTGCTTCCTCTTCTGCTATTCATGCTGCTTCCTTTTCTGCTATTCATTCTTTATCCAGATTCTGCTCAGGAGCCAGCTGGCCTGCATTCAAATCCTGCGTTACCCTAGGCTAGTTTCTTTACCTCCCCAAACCTCAGTTCCTCCCCTGTAAAATGGGGACAAGGCCAGTTCCAGCCTCACCGAGTGGCTGTGAGGGTCAATCAGCTAATGCATTTGTGAAGGGCCGTGAACGATGCCCGCACAGAGCAGGCAACTCCATCAGCGCTGTCAGTCGTTATTACCACCACCATCCTCTCCCAGCAAAAGCACTGTTGCCCTCATGATGACATATCTCTGTCCCCAAATATCCCACATTGTACTGAAGTAATCTGCCTCTAAGTCCTCCCCAAATAATGTCAACACTCCCTGAGAGCAGGGACCCTGTTTTAGTCCTCTCACTGTTGTGGCCTCTCCCGTTGCGGAGCACAGGCTCCGGACGCACAGGCTCAGAGGCCATGGCTCACGGGCCCAGCCACTCCACGGCATGTGGGATCTTCCTGGACCGGGGCACGAACCCGTGTCCCCTGCAGCGGCAGGCGGACTCCCAACCACTGCGCCACCAGGGAAGCCCGGGACCCTGTTTTATGAGTCTTGATGTCCTCTGCACCCAGGACAGAGCCAGGCACATGGTAAGGGTTCAAGAAATCAGGGAACTGATTTAAAATGAGCCATATCTCTGGGGTGGTTTTTCTTTTTTTTTTTCTTTTTTTAAAATACCATTTTCTATTACATAAGTAATTCATACATAAAAGTATAAGGCAGAAAATAAAATCACCCACAATGCCACTCTCAGAGATAACATCATATTTCAGTATACGCTTTAGATGATTTCTGTCCTGTCTAATGGCATTTGAGCTAGACCTGGGGTCTGGAATACAGACACTGTAGTTGGGTGAGACTTCAATGTAACTTCTTCCCACAATTTATCTGATTATGTTTGAGAGCAGGATGCTGCTAAGGGGAACTTGGCACACTTCCCTGCCTCCACATCCATTTCATCATGATTGTTTTGCTTTGTTTTGTTTTGTTTTTTGCGGTACACGGGCCTCTCACTGTTGTGGCCTCTCCCATTGCGGAGCACAGGCTCCAGACGCGCAGGCTCAGCAGCCATGGCTCACGGGCCCAGCCGCTCCGTGGCATGTGGGATCTTCCCAGACCAGGGCACGAACCCGTGTCCCTTGCATCGGCAGGCGGACTCTCAACCACTGTGCCACCAGGGAAGCCCATCATGATTGTTTTTTAATCGAAGTATAATTGACCTACAACACTATGTTAGTTCCAGGTGTACAACATAGTGATTCAATATTTCTATGCATTACAAAATGACCACCATGATAAGTCTAGTTACCATCTGTCACCATGGGGTGGTTTTTCTTTATTATCGATTTTGATTGGGACAACATTCCCTTCTGTGGGTCTAGTCTTAGCCATAGAAGGATGAACTTAACCTATGATCTTGGATGGCTCGTACCCTGTTGTTGTCATCCAAGTGGCCTCCTCCTTCAGCTCATGGCACCTACTTCTCCTGATGACTTTTGCTTTTCCAGCCCAGTCTTGCTGTTGCACAAGGGTCAGTTTCAGTGGCTGGGGCATTGGTCTGCCCGTCTATCCAGGGGCTGGGCTGGTGAATGAGCAGGTGATATCATGGTCCTGGCTTGGAAAACAAAGAGTTACCCCATGGCTGTGTGCTCAAGAGCCCCCAAAAGTGACACATACGATACAGGGCTTCCTGTTTCCCAGTTTTCATGTTGACATCTTTCAACCCACATGAGAGCAAAGGGTCAGGAAGTGAACACTGGGAAGAAGAATTGTAGGCCTGGGCGGGACAGGAGGAGTATTGTGTATCTGACCTTGATATGAACCTTTCTATTATAAAAGAGCTACATCTGCAAGAGGCTATTACCAGCTTCCTGTTTAGCTTTCCATCCCTGCCTCTGCTGTTCAGCTTTTTCATTGCTTCCAGAGGACTAAGAGCCCCAGTGTGGCCCAGGGAAGGTGTAAGCTGAGTCTCACAGAGCCCATGCAGCGTTTTTGGCCACAGGGCTCGAGACCACGAGGGAAAGCTGCTATTTAATCCCCACTGCAGTTATGTTCACAGAGCCCCTGCCTCCCAAAGACAGTTCCCTCCTGCTGAGTCCAAGGGATACACGTGAAGTCCCAACTCCCTCAGACACCTGCAGGGCAGGGCTTCGCCTTACCACAGGGTCACGGCAACATGGGCCCGTCCATGGAGCCCTCTCTTACTTCCTGGTCCATTTCCCAGCTCCCGGGGCCCTCTGGATGCCCCGACTGCACAAAACCCCATCAGGAGGCAGCATGTACCCTTTCTGGGAGCCTCAAAACAGACCATCCTTCAAGGCTGCTCCTGTGAAATCTTAAATTCAAACAGTCACCCTCAGGCCTTCCACTGGACTCATCTTCCGTCTCACAGAGACCTCTGCCTTCTCCCTGCCTCCTTACCTCTCAGGCATCTCATCACCATCACTCTTTTTCCGACACCCTCCATCCTCTTGCCTCTTCTGCAGACATTCACCCTTCCACACGTTCATGAAATACCACCGTGTGGCAGACTGTGGCAGACTGTGTCAGGTGCCGGGTCTATAACAGTGATCAGAGTTGAGCTGTCCCAGTCCGCATGAAGAGACAGGTGTTAAACCATAAACACACTCACATATGTAACTGCAAACAGTGATATGTTCTATGAATCAGAAAAAGAACAGGGCTCAATAAGAGAGACCTAGTTTAGTTCAGCGTTGGGGGAGGGTGTGTGCAGACTAGAGAAGGTCCCAGAGGAAGTAATACTCGCACTGAGAGCTAAGGATTATTCAGAGTTACCCATGCAAACAGTGGGAAAAGTGCTTTCCCAACAGCATGTGCCAAGTCTCCGAGGCAGGGAAGAGCAGGCATGTTTCAGGACTATAAGGGAAGCTGGTGGGGATAGAGCCCTGAGAGCACAGGGAGTGTAGTGTGAGATGAAGCTGGAGAAAGAGTCAGAGGCCAGATTAAGCAGGGCTGTGTGGAGCAAGTTAGGGCTTCAGGTTTTATTCTATCTGTGATAGGAAGCCTTTGAAGAGTCGTAGAGTGGAGAGGCCACCAACCCAGCAAAACCCAAACCCCAGATTAATCCAGCATCTGCTTCCTCTGCCCCTACTCCTGGGAAGAAGTCACACAGCCCTCCGAAAGTCAGGTGGGCTAGACTGATCAAGAAGCCCTTCACATAGGATCACAGGGTAGAAATGGCTTGGCCGTAGCTGGAAGTTACTCAATGAAGCCTGGAAGTTGTAATGGGCATAAAACCTAACATTGTACTTACTTCTCATGTAACCCACATGGTGAATCCGTAAGGGGGCATTATGATCTCCATTTTATAGCTCAGACAACTGAGGCCTAAGAGAGTCATAATGTAACTCATGCGAGTCATGTGGCTGAGTGACAGTCAGGAAAGTGGTCCTGGATCTTCTGCCTCCCAGTGCTTTTTCTGCCCCACCCAGGCAGGGTCTGCAGAAGAAAGAAAATTCCCTTGGAAAGAGAGTGAGGTCAGAGTGGACCATGGTGGGGCTGAAGGGCCATGCAGTTGTGATGCTGGTGTTCCTTCTGAATCCACGGCAGCTCCCACATTGGCTTTGATGGGCTTCTGAATAAAGGAAGAGTCATAAAGCTCCTGATTTCAACTGAACATCTAAAAAAGCATGAGGTTCCAGAGGCCTCTGTTGAAAGCCAGCTCCCCTGCTGGCTCTCAGGCTGAAGCCAGAATCATCAGAGCAGAGATGATCCATCCAGGGGCAAAAGGCAGTCCCCTGAGTGTTTGATGGAGGTGACCAACAGCTTGAGCAGAATTGGCTCAAAGCATCCAAGCCTGGACTTCATGTTGGGGAAGGCTGACTCCTGAGCCACCGCCCCTGGGGTGCGGAAGGAAACAGCAGCAGACACAGCGCTTCCTGAAATCAGTTGCATTTCAGTACACTGATAATAACTATCTGAAAAGGAAATCAGTAAAACAATCCCATTCAAGATACTAAGAACAAGTGCCCTCTGCCATCCCAGCACCCCCAGAATATTCTCTGGTTGAGCGGCACTCCTCACCTTCCTCTTTGCATCAAGGTCATCAAACCCACCAGGAGCCAGGTCACAGCCAGCTTTGTGTGCCCTCCCTCATATTACCTTGGACACAAAAGGACTTCAAGAATTACGTGCTAAAGGAATTAATTAAACAACCAACAAACAAAACAGATTGGGGCAGGTGGTGTCAAAAATACAGTTGTCCCGGGCTTCCCTGGTGGTGCAGTGGTTGAGAGTCCACCTGCCGATGCAGGGGACACGGGTTCATACCCCAGTCCGGGAAGATCCCACATGCCGCGGAGCGGCTGGGCCCGTGAGCCATGGCCACTGAGCCTGCGCGTCCGGAGCCTGTGCTCCGCAACGGGAGACACCACAACAGTGAGAGGCTCGCGTACCACAAAAAAAAAAAAAAAAAAAAAAAAAAATACAGTTGTCCCTCAGTATTCATGGGGACTTGGTTCCAGGACCCCCAGAGTATACCAAAATCCGGGAATGCTCAAGTCCATTATATAAAATGGCATAGTATTTGCATATAACCTACACACATCCTCCCATATACTTTAAATCATCCCCAGGTTACTTATAATACCTAAGACAATATAAATGTTGTGTAAATGGTTGTAAATACAATGTAAATGCTATGTAAATAGTTACCAGGACACATGGCAAATTCAAGTTTTGCTTTTTGGAACTTTCTGGAATTCTTTTTCCCAATGCTTTCAATCCACCATTGGTTGAACCTGCGGATGCAGAACCCTTGGATACCGAGGGTCAGCTGTAGTGTAACTTTTTTTTTTTTTTTTTTTTTTTTTTTCTTTTTTTTCTTTTTTGCGGTATGTGGGCCTCTCACTGTTGTGGCCTCTCCCGTTGCGGAGCACAGGCTCCGGATGCGCAGGCCTAGCGGCCATGGCTCACAGGCCCAGCCGCTCCGCGGCATATGGGATCCTCCCAGACCGGGGCACGAACCCGTATCCCCTGCATCGGCAGGCGGACTCTCAACCACTTGCGCCACCAGGGAGGCCCTGTAGTGTAACTTTTTAAAATTGAAAACACAGCACTGTCATGTAGGAGGCACCCAGTTTAGGAGAAAGGGTGCGGCGTCTCTCTTGGGCTAAACCTCAGCTCTGCGCTTACTAGCTGGGAGAATGTACACAGGTTACCTAACTTCTCTCAATCTAAGTTGCTGCATTTCTAAGTCAGGGTTTTGCCTCCTTCACAAAGACAGTTACGAAGACCAAATGAGTTGAAAAAGGACCTAGCATGGTGCCTGAAGCATAGTAGGAGCTCAGGAAAAGGTACTTTCCTTCTGTCTCTGGAGAGCCGAGTGCTTAAATATGGACCATGGAGGCAACTGCTTGGGTGTGAATCCTCGCTCCACGGCTTACCAGCCACGTGATCCCAGGTACCTCTTAATCTTTCTGAGTCTCAGTTTCCTCCTTTGCAAAATAAGATGGTGGTAAAAGAAGCCACCTGGCAGTGTTGGCACAGATTCAAGAGAGCAAGTGTGTGAAGCATTTACCTTGACCTTCGCCCGGAGGGGCATCCCGCCTGGACATGCTGTACTGGGGGAAAACTTAGAAGCCCCTGCGTGCTTTGGAATCTCTCTGCCCTCTAGTGTAATAAGACCCCCGTGAAGTCCTCTGTGCTCACATATGTGCGCAGCTCCCTGCACCCAGGCGCCCCTTCTGTGTGCTAAACAGGGACCTGTCTAATAAATCATTTTCACAGCCCTGTCGCCAGGACACACACGGAGCCGCCGGCATCGTCACATTGTCTGCTCCCAGCTTCGCTGCTGCCGGTAACTCCCCACATCTGCTGCCCCGCTCAGCGGGCAGTGAAACGTGGCCTGTGATGAACACGTGGTGGAAAGTTAATGAAAACAGTAAACTCTGATTTTAAAAGCCTGTGCCGCTGCATAACTCCACCTCCATCCTCAGCCTGGTCCCTCCTGTGAGCCTGTGTCTGCCTCCCTCCTCGGCTTAGACTAATGAACCTGACCATTCCCCACCCTTCCCCTTCTCTCCTTGGCCATTATTTAGTGGGAAACGGGAGCTCCCTAAAGAAGCAGCGGAAGGACTTGGCAGCTGGGAGAAGGGGAACTGGCGTATCCACAGTCTGCGAGTGCAGCTCCCATCTTCCCGGCCACACCTGGCCCAGTGCTGGTGAGAGAGGACTGGTCCCAGCAGCACCTGGCAGTCTTGTCCCTCTGCCACCATGCTTCCCCTGGGGACTCAGCTGTAGTTTCACCTGTACAGAGAACCAGTGTTTGGGGAATCAAGTTAGGGGACGCAGAGAACCAGTACCTTTGGTTCTGGGCAGCAGGTGGGCACAGGTGCTAGAGAGTTAGGTTCATACCAGCTCAGCCACCTATGTGCTTTGTGACTTTGCCAGGTGACTTAACCTGAGCCTCAGGTCCCTTATTCGGGGGAAGAAAATAGTCGAGGGAGTAACAGTGCCTCCTTTGAGGTTGATGTATCAAGCATTTAGTCGAATGCTTGGCACATGGCAAGCCCCCAGTATATATTAGCAGTTCTTATGAGTAGTTGCAGTATTAATAATACCTGACTTCTGAGAGTCTCCCCTCTGTCTGCCTTAATCTTCTCAACCCTGTCACCATGGCTGTTTTGCTCAATCTGATTCCCCTGGTCTTGTTCTTGCTCCAGTGGACAGATCTCTGGCTTTATTTCCCAGTTTCCAGACTTTAGGCTCCTCTAGACGCTGAGGCCAAGGACCCCCCTCCCCAGACCTTGCATTGACCTTCCCCCCTCCCCCGCAGTACCCAGATCCTTGAGTCGCAGCCCTGTGGGACGTTCCTCACAGCCAGCCGATGGGGTGGGCAGGAGTGGAAGGAGGCAACCTTCTCTCTTCCCCAGGCTGGAATCAGTGAGCCTCGGGCAGCTCTGGTCAGAGGAGCTAGGTTTAAACAAGATGACAGCAGACATGTCCAAATCCTGGTCACTTCTCCCTGGGTCCCTGAGACCTCTGTAACCAGAGGCAGGGGAAGGGTAAGGATGCTCTCTGATACCAGAGGGTGGGCGGTGCCCCTTCACTCCTGCTCAGACACTGTGCCCAGGAGTCCTGCTGTGGTTCATTCATTCATTCATTCATTCAGATGGTATATATCTAGTGACTTCCTGTTCATCTTGGGGAAGATTTGGCAATCGTGTCATTACCAATATCCCCTTGCCCTTGAGGAATCTTTGCCCTTAATCATTTCCAAATTGGATGGGAAGAAATCACAACAACTGCTGTCAGGCCACCAAATAGGAAGACTTCTGAGTTCCGGCCCCAGCCCCCATCCACATTAGGTCCAGATGGCAGAGTGGGGTTGGCAGAGTGGCTCTCTCCTCCTCAGGGGGCCCCCCAGCCAACCTTCCTCACATCGTCTTTATCAGATACATGTGCCACCATTGGATTCAGCCCACAGAAAACTAGCTGTATCTTTGTTAATAACAGTTAAAGCTGAAGATGTTCTGGGCTAAAAGAGTCAATGAGACTACAGGGCATGCAGTGCCAGACTGTGTCAGCTCACCAAGACAGGGTAAATGGGAGGACCCCAACATGTCCTCCTCCAGGGATCACCAGAAGATTCCTACTAGGAATCCCACTTGAATAACAAAAAAAGAAATAAGCAAACCACACCTCCTCCCAGTCAGGGACAAGGAACAAGAGGAAGAATGCAAAGAAAGAAAGAGGTTGGGTGTTGACAGTGTCAAAGGTCTTTCATCATCACAGGAGCTCCTAGATTCTAGGCCCCAGTGGAAACTGTAGGACAGGGCTGGCTTGGGGCTGGGATCCAGGTGGTGTGAAGGCAGGAGCGGTGTCTCCTCCCACCACCCAAGGCACAGACTGAAAGCCTGACAACTGGCAAGTCAGAGACACCCATCAGGGCTCAAGAGTTGTAGTGACTTCCCAGCTGCAGGTAGTGCAGGAGACTCAATCAGGACGGTGCCAGACCCTGGAATGGAATGTGAATGGGGACCCTGGCCCAGTGTAGACCCAGGGAAGCTACCCTGAGTCCCCAGTGGCCTCGGATCTCAAGGAGAACCAGTTGTGTGGGATCCTGTGTTCTGGGGAGAGCAGCCCATCCCTGGGGAGTACCCACTACTGTTCTCTTCTGAAAGCAGAACTTCTTCCTCTATGGCCCTGAAAATCCCACTGGCCATCAGTACAAGGACTGAGGCCTTTGGTCAAAGAACATAGGATTAGACATGGCCTTATTCATGAGATTATTGTGTATTCCACCCTCTCAGTTTTATAGATGAAAAAAATTGAAGGTGAAAGGGCTCGCGTTGGAGAAGGTAGCCCAAAAGTCACCCCAGAAGAGCATGGGAGAGTGGTCTCTGGCCAAGCTAGCAGCTTCCAAAGCAGGACCCTTCTCCCATGAAATCGCATGCAAAATTTGAGAGGGTTGGTGTCCTAGGTCCTCTCTGTTAACTACAAAGTCTGACTCAATGTTGAGAAGAAAACCTCAAAAACCTTTGTGAAATGAACATGTGGATGTGTGTCTTTCTTGGTGAGTGTCATGAATGGATCATCTCTCTCTCTCTCCTTCAGTGTCCCCATCATGTAAATGAAGGGTGGCCATCTACCCTCCTGTAACCTTGTCAGTATGGAAGGGAAATACTCAGGTGCCCACATCACCTGCATTAAAGGAGGAAATACCTCTTACCCTTTGAGGATGCTTTGGTCCCAACCAGTCAACATTCTCCTTAAATGAGCAGTATCTGTAATAACAGTTCCCATTTGTGAAGCACCTACTCTGTGCCAGGCACTGCAGAGATTGCTTTGCATAGGTTTCTCATTTATTTCTAAAAGCAACCTATAAGGTGGGTTTTATTATTATTCCCATAATACTTGGCAACTGAAGACCCAAGAGGCCTAGCTGTTTGCTCAAGTCCGCATGGCCCTGCAGGCGGTGCTGTCCAGAGCTGCACACAGGTCTGTGTGAGTCCTCCTCGCTGCTCCTCCATGTCACCTCTAGCTGCCCCTCGGCCTGCCCAGCTCAATTCAACCTACATTATGTTGCCACTCCTCTTCCTCTTTTTTCCCCCAAAATGCTTCACCCTCATGATACACAATTCTGTGAAGCAATTCATCTCTTTTGATTACAGAATAAATACAAATTAATTCTTTTTATATGAGAATATATACAAAATAAAAATAAAAGGAAAATATCCATAATCTTATCATCATACTTTTAACATTTTGATGTCTCCATCCAATAATGTCTTCTTTAAATTTTAACAGAGGTTCTACCTGTAGTAGCAGAATTCCAAAATAAGAAGAAAAAAAACACATGTCCACTTTCCCTCTTCTCTTGTCCACTCTTTGTCTGCTTTGAGGGATGGAAGTAGAGGATACAGCTGACTGCCATGGCCAGCTCATGAGCCCCACCACCTGGTGCCTCCGGCCTCTCCCAGCACCTGGGGGTGGGGGGGGGCGGGCTCCTGGGCAATGCTGAATGTCAGAAGGACATTCAACTCAAGCTCCAAGCTGGGAAGCTCAAGACGCTCCTCCCAATGTGTCTTCAGACAATCCCTTTGCATTCCTTTGGTCGTCACATCAGGCCTGTTCCCCTGGTCTCTTGAAGACCCTTCCCCATAGCATCCCCTCTGCTGCCCTCTGGAACTAACCTCAATAGCCGGCCCTGCCTGCTCTGCTGGAAACACTCCGCCCACTCATTGCAGAAGCTTGAAGGAAGCTCCTGCTCTGGGCTCTCTGGAGGCGCAGTGAGGCCTGTCCTCGAGATGCCTGCAGTCTGGTGGGGAGACTGGCACTGTTGGGCAGCCCTTCTCAGGAGGTGACTTGGAGCTGCTAATTGAGGGTGAAAAGGAACCAAGCATTGAGAGAGCTGGGGGAAGAGGGTTCTGGGCAAAGGGAACAACAAGTCCAAAGGCTCAGAGGTGGGAAGGAGTTTGTCTTGTCCCAGGATGAAAAAGGTCAGTGTTGGGGCTGTATAAGGAGCTAGGGGGACGTGGTGGAGATGAGACTGGAGAACTGGCAGGGGCCAAATAATGCAGCGTGGATGTTCAGTGCAAGAGAAGTCGTCATCGGGGTTTTCAGAGAGGTGAGGCATGATCTGACGTACATTTCTTAAAAACCACATTCGTGGCTTGTGGGCGCAGGGCAAGCTTAGACATGGGGGTCTAGCAAGGAGGTCATTGCAGTGGCCTGGAGAAAGGAAAACTGATGAGGAGCAGGGTGGTGGCCATGCACATAGAGCGAAAAGACAAATTCTGGCGTCTGACCCACCAGGATTTCTGGCCGGTCACCTCAGGCTGGCTGTGAGCTCCTTGAGGCCAAGCACAGACCCTCACATGCCCAGCAGAGTGCCCACGCCTGGCCAGCTCTGTAAGGGACACAGCCCGGGTCCTCATTCCCGCCCTGCAGGCACGCATGAGGATGCTCCGTGGATAAGGCTACCGAGGCCCACAGCTCTCTCTGTGGGGAAAGGCACTTTGCTCCAAGAAGCTCAGAATTGGAGTCAGAGGCAAACCTTACTCAGACATGACCCAGAAAACTGGCCGCTGATCCAAGACCTCAGGGCTGTCAACTAGGACGAAGCAGCAGAGGTCTCTGAGAACCCAGCCAGGACAGGGCTTCGAGACAGTAACTGACCTCTAACTGGTGAAGAGTATATACATATATTTTTTAAATTTATTTATTTTTTTATTTTTGGCTGCATTGGGTCTTTGTTGCTGCGCGAGGGCTTTCTCTAGTTGCGGCCAGCGGGGGCTACTCTTCATTGCGGTGCGTGGGCTTCTCATTGCGGTGGCTTCTCTTGTTGTGGAGCATGGGCTCTAGGCGTGCGGGGTTCAGTAGTTGTGGCTCACGGGCTCTAGAGCACAGGCTCAGTAGTTGTGGCACACGGGCTTAGTTGCTCTGCAGCATGTGGGATTTTCCCAGATCAGGGCTCGAACTCATATCCCCTGCACTGGCAGGCGGATTCTTAACCACTGCGCCACCAGGGAAGCCCAAGAGTAAATACATATTGAGAAGATGTCTCCAGTGGTAGAGAAACGCAGTCTAAACCGAACATGAGGGTGGCTGACAAAAGAAACCTTTCGGTTAAACATGGAGCCTCGCCCAACACTGATGACTCTTTAAAAACACTGGGAATTGTCTTTCCTGCTGTGGGGGAAAAAAAAATGCCTCCCTGTGTGCCAGAAAGAAAAGGATGTGGTCAGGAAGGAAGGGCGCGGAGGCAGAGGTGGGAGGGTGGTATTTACAGGCTTCTCGGAGTCTGACATAAACAGTGCAGAATGAGGGAAAGCCTAATTTTAAAACTTACTCTGTAATCATGGTGCAGACCATCTGAGAATCGGGATGTGTGCCAGTGCTGGGGCTGGGATTGGTGCCTGAGTGGGCTGGGAGGCTACCCAGGGGCCATGGGCTTCGTGACTCCCTGGGTGATCCAGGGTATTGGCTTCCCGCCAGCCCCACCTCCGCCCGCTCCCAGCCCTGAGCTCTGCTGCTTCCAAAGGGTCTTCTCTGCACCCTCTCCCCCTCGACCTCCCTGCCCACCATGGACTGCTGTCTCCAGAGCCTCCTGTGCAGGGGTCTGGGGGGGAGGAAAGATGCTGGGCACTGCCTCTGCCGAGTCAGAAGTGTTGCTGAGCAGGAGGCTTCCCAGGACATAGGCACGTGACTCTTCTCAGCACTGGATGGAGAAGAAAAGCTGAATTCTCAGAAAGCGTAGTGTTCTCTTTAACTAAACCTTCCACGTTCCTGACTGGTAACTCTATTGGTTTGAGCCATGACATAAAGAAACAAGGTAGGGGCCTCTTTTCCACCCTCTAAGTGCAGTAAAGTTTACACAGCGGCCAGTCTTCTTTAGGAGCAGACGCACTGAGGCGGTTAGACCACAGACTCTCAGAACAGCGCCTGGCATGTGACCAGGACTGATACCCAGCTACAGAACTGCCTCTGCTCTGCCTACACTAACCCTATAGTTGCTGGATTTGGGACACGACGAGGGCCCAAGAAGGAACCTGGGTAGCCAGGGAGGACGCTCCTGGGGAGAGGGGAGTCTCTCTAGCCATTGTTCCAAAACTGTTTTAATATCTTAACAACAGATATGGTGAGAGCAGTGTGTGCCAGCTAATATCATCCATGACTGTTATTATTTTTCAGAGCCTTTGGAGCCCTAATTTAGTACAAGGGAGTCACTTTAGGGAACACGTGTGATTTAGAATAAGATCTTGTGTTCGCAACTCACTTCTGCCCAGCACTAGCTGTGTCACCTTGAGCAGGTTCCTTATTGTGTAATGGAACTGGAATGATGCCCATGTCATGCGATCCATGTAAGAAGTAGGTGCAATGCTGTTTCCAAGAGTAAATGTTAATACTAAACAGATGTGAATAAAACTCACATACCCAACGAAAATTCAGGGTTGGAACTGTCCATGGTTCCAGACCTGTAGATATAGATCTCTCACCTGTTACCCATCCCTAATATCTGTAGGGTCCAGGGGAAGAATGAAGGCCCACGTACCATATTTTAAAATATTAGTATTAATTTTAAGCCGAACTAACAAAATGCTAAATGTATAATTCAGACTAACAAAACACTGTTCTATCCTCTGACCTTGACAGATGTGTCTTTATAACAACCTGAAAGCCAGGTTCAGGTTTAGCATTCTTGGATTCCAAAAGTTCTGTGCCAGATGCAGCAGCGTAGGAATAGCCAACCTTCAGCCCCTGGTTCCATTTCTCTTCCTTCCCCTTGCTCTGTACCATATTGAGATACGGACCATCACACATATGCATGTGAACATTTAACATGTGTCTGTCCAAACTCCATGCATACCCCCAACAAACAGCCTTGGGGCCAGGGGTGTACACACAGGTGGAGTGGTCCCCTTAGGAAAACAGACCGGGAAAACAAAAGCCTGTGTAGACCCTGAAAGCAAGTTTGGGGCCATCTGAGCTGGATCCCAGTTACCTGGAGGGTGGTCTAGAAGGAGGGGCACAGGTTCTAGGTGGGCATGCCCTCTTAGTCCCACAAACTCCTTGCCCAATGTGTGAGGGCATAGCCAGAAGATACTAGAGTGGGTACCTTTAAAGTGTTGAGCCAGGCAGGGACTTCCCTTACCTAGGCCTACGGGCAGTACCATCCTGGATGGCCTCCCCTGGGAGCTCCACAGGCTTGAAACCATCAGTCCTCTCCATGTGTGGTTCCCCTGACTCCCATTCCAGTCTCCATCAGGAGACAGTAATCTCAGCAGTGTCCCTGCACACTGCCCACTCCCTGCCTTCAAGAATGCTGCTGCTGGCCCCCCATCCCCTTGATGACCACAGGGCTTTGGCAAGAGCAAAGCAAGGCTCCTTCAGAGAGGTGCTCTGGCCCTCATGGACACTGGGAGAACTGGCTGGGTCTGGGTGGAGACCCGGACCTCAACCCAGGGACCACTTATTTGAATGAAATGCTTCACATGCGCTTGTTTGATTGAGATTTGTCTCTTTCTTCTAAAAATGGAATTCAGAAAGCACGTAGGTTGCAATAATTGATGTTTTCATTATTAGCTCCATTGGCGAGTCCAGTAGCTGTGAGCTTTGGGTCAATGGCTGATTGTCTGAAAGGAAAACACTGTGTTTATCACAGTGAGGAGAAGGGTGGTTGGAGAAGGAGAGGAATGAGATGATAAGAACTAATATTGGGGCCTCCCTGGTGGCGCAAGTGGTTAAGAGTCCGCCTGCCGATGCAGGGGATACGGGTTCGTGCCCCGGTCTGGGAGGATCCCATATGCCGCGGAGCGGCTGGGCCCGTGAGCCATGGCCGCTAGGCCTGCGCATCCGGAGCCTGTGCTCCGCAACGGGAGAGGCCACAACAGTGAGAGGCCCACATACCGCAAAAAGAAAAAAAAAAAAAAAAAAAAAAAAAAAAAAGAACTAATATTGGGGCTTCCCTGGTGGCACAGTGGTTGAGAGTCCGCCTGCCGATGCAGGGGACACGGGTTCGTGCCCCGGTCCGGGAGGATCCCACATGCCGCTGAGTGGCTGGGCCCGTGAGCCATGGCCACTGAGCCTGTGCGTCCGGAGCCCATGCTCTGCAACGGGAGAGGCCACAACGGTGAGAGGCCCGCGTACCGCAAAAAAAAAAAAAAAAAAAAAAAAAAGAACTAATATTGACCAGGTGTTCACAGTTTACAAAGCAGTTGCTCACAGATCATCACTTCATTTGATCCTGGTAATAGCCCTGAGATTAAGGAGGCGGGGTTATTTTTCTTCCCATTTCACACATGAGCAGCCTGAAGCTGATTTGCTGAAGTCAGCCAGCTGTCACCTTGGGACTGACATCCAAGACTCCTGAGGGCAGTCTTGGTTGCTTCCTCCATTCACCACATCAAAGACTTCAAGGAAAGAGAGATAAAATTTAGAACTCAAAGGAGCTCTTCCCACAGTGTGATGCAGTAGAAAAGGCAGAGTTTGGGGCCAGGGAGGCTTGCCTTTACACCCTGGCACCGCCCCTTACCATCTATATGGCTTTGCCTAGTCCACTTTTCCTCATGGATGAACAGCATATCATAATCCCTGCCTCACAGAGTTACTATTAAGTGCTTGCACGTGGAAGGGTTCAGTGGCTGTTCATTTCCTTTTTCTCTAACGCTGCCCCGTCTCTGTTCCTTACTGATACCTAACCTTCAGTGTAACGTACTTTGTGCCACACTGTGTTAAGTACTTCCCTTCATTATGTCATTTAATTCTCACACCAAGTACATCAAGTAAGTCCTGTTCTTATGTCTATTTGATAAATGGGGAAAACTGGTATAGAAATGGCAAGTAACTTGTCTGGTAAGTGGTAGCTACTAAGTGATAGCATTAGGTTTACAAGCCTAGACAGTCTGGCTCCAGAAATCCTGCCTTCAGCTTCTTTGCTTGATCAGCTCTCTACTTTATCTTTCTTGTCCCCTTCATTGCCCAACTTCTTGAAGGAACTCCCTGGACTCTCCATTTTTTCTTGTGTTTATTCATTCCCTCCATAACCCCTTACAGAATGGCCTCCACCAGCATATCTTTACTGCTGTCTTGATAGTAAATCTAATGGCTTTTTCTTAACCCCATTCTCTTCCATTTGTGTGGCTGTTGCCAGTGATGACTCCCTGAAATTCTCTTGACTTTGGAAACAAGTTCTTCCCCCCCTTCACTGGCTATTCTGCTTTTCAGATTCCTCTTTGTCTTCTGGCCATCTAACAAGCCCCCTAAGATCTCTGTTTCGTCCCCGGAGATCTCACCCATCCCCATCACATCAACCAATTCTCCCCATGCAGATAGCTGCCAAATTTACATTTCTAGCCCTGATTTTCTCCTAAGCTCTAGACCCAACTTTGCAACTTCCTAAAAGCAGCAGCATCCCAACTGAAAACAGTCTCCTCCCATCTTTCACTTCAGATCAATTCAATGCTTATTTATTTAACAAATAATGTTGAACTCCTGTGTGTCAGGCACTGTTGTCGGTACTGTAGATATAGCAGTGAATAAATTGTCAGTACTGGAGATATGGCAGTGAATAAAACATAGGAAATCCCTGCCTTCTTTGGGGTTATATTTAGGGAGTGAGATGAGGAGAGATAGACCATTAGCTAAGTAAATTATGTAAATATTAGACAGCGCTATAAAGAAAAATGAAACAGGAATGGTGAGGGCTGGCGCAGGAAGTTGCCAGTTTGAATATGACTGTCAGGAAATATTGCACTGAGAACATGATATTTGAGCCAGGAATGATGGAGGCAAGGGAGCAAGCCTTTCAGATAATTATAATATAATCTGGGACCTGTAAAGATCTAGATATATCCATGGGAGCACAGAAGAGAGGGCTTCCTGGAGGAGGTGATGCATGCAATGATTCTCAAATGTCAAGTAGTTAAACACAGTGAGACTTTAGGAGAGGAAAGAGCAGCGCAGGCAGATGGCACAGCGTGAGCAAAAGGGCAGAGGTGAGAAACAGCATGGTATGTGGAGACAGGGAGGCCAGACTGCAGAGGGCCCCATATGTCCTATTAAGGAACTTGAATTTTATCCTGTAGGTGATGCCAGTGATGTCCAGGTAAAGGAGACTTTGAAGGGTTTTAGGTAGAGAAAAGACATAATCAGATCTGCATATTTGTACATGAGTGCAGCCTAAAAGATGAATTGGAGGGGGATCAGGATTGGATGCAGAGAGACCAGTTATGGACCATTACAGCAGACCAGGTAAGAGATGCTGAAGACCTGGATTAAACAAGGGCAGTGAGAGTTGAATGGAGAAAGGGAGATAAATTCAAGCATCACTTATGGGGCAAATTCACAAGATGCAGTAACAACAGCTTTGGCAGTCTAGGAGAAGGCAGAGGAAGAGCCAAAGATGACCCTCACTTCTGTCCTGGAAGACAGGGTGAGCAGTGGGCCAATGTTTGCCGCAGAGACGGGGGAAAGGGCCAAGTTTACGGTGGATGTGGTGAGTCTGGTTTGGGCTATGTGGAATTTGAAGTGATTTTGGCATCCCATTCAAAGTAGTCCTAATGGTCATAGAGTGATTCCAATGGTGCTGTTATTCTTGGAACTTATCAGGAACTATTTGAAAGCTATTATGAAAGCCAATTTATCAGCTACATAAACCAGTCATGCATTTTACAGGCAAAACTCTTTTTGCAAAAATAAAAAATAAAAAAGCCACGACCTTGGAATGCACATTAATAGCTATTTTTCATGAAAGAAATAAAAATGATATGATACTTTTCAAAAAGAAACCTACTCCCTGTTCACTAGGCTTAAGTCCCTATTCACTCCGCTTAAGTCATAATGAATTTTGGCTGCTTCCAAAATCAAACCCTCCATTAATCGTGTAGTCCTGGGGCCCCTGGGGCTATGGAAAAGAACATGCCTCAGACCTGAGGGATTTCCAATAGAGCAGTAGCCAAAGTCACAACAATGGATGGAACGAGTGTGTAGCCTCCCAAGGTCACCGTGCCCATTAACTACACTCACCAAGTGCCTTTGTTTTTTTTTTTTGGTTTTGTTTTTGTTTTACATCTTTATTGGAGTGTAATTGCTTTACAATATTGTGTTAGTTTCTGTTGTATAACAAAGTGAATCAGCTATATGTAGATTTTTAACCACAGTTTCAATTTCAGTGCTTGTGATTGGTCTGTTCATATTTTCTGTTCCTTCCTGGTTCAGTCTTGGAAGGTTGTACTTTTCTAAGAATTTCTCCATTTCTTCCAGGTTGTCCATTTTATTGACATGTAGTTGCTTGTAGTAGTCTCTCATTATCCTTTGTATTTCTGGTGCCTTTGTTTTGATGTGATGATTAAGAAGTCTATTTTATTTCTCTCTTCCAGAGAAGCCTCCAAGATAAGGGTAGCTTCCTTCTTTCTCTTTCAAGACAGGCACAAGAGTGCAACTTTATTGTATTATCTCTGTTTTCAGAAAATCTGGGACCAAACTAAGCTTTGTGATTTTCCCACAAAACTGACCTCTAGACCCGGGCCCGAGTCACTGCTCACATAGCTCTGGATAGGAAAATGGAGGAAAAACATGAATGTAAAGACTCTATAGACAAAGTAATTGAATAGAATGCCAAGCTAGCCAGTCCTGAAAAGGTCAGTGTTATAGCAAGCCAAACTCCCCAGGCAACATGCCACAGATGGCCCGGTGTTTAGGACAGAAGGGCAAGTACAATTTTACACTATTGGGAATACTTGTCCTCCAGTCCCACAGAGGAAACCAAAGGCCAGCAGAGCCTGATCACTGTAAGTCAAATGAAGAACAGGGTTGAAGCAACACAGAAAATGAATGCCTGGTGACTGAATAATTGTCACAACCCTTTGACTCGGGGCACAAAACTGCCTCCAGTGTGACCATTTCATCAACCCAGCAGACAGATTGGTTCTCACTTGACCTGACCGTGTATGATTATACCCCACTCAAACAACATTTATTTCCTTTTGTAGAGTAAGAAGTGGCTGCAGAATTATCTGGGAGCTACTCCTTGGCCCAGCTACAACTAACGTGGGTAACAAAATGGTAACTGAAGTCTCCAACTTTATGCATCAAGTCAATTCCTCTTACTTAATTTCTGCCAAGCATTATACACTGCAGTTTTTCCCAGCGGTTATCAAGGGTATGGAGGCAAGAGAAAAGGTTCTTGCAGCTGTGGGCTCACCTCCTCTCCAGGCAATCCAGCCTGCCCTCCCTTCAGGCTGGGGCTGCCTAGCATCGGGAGTACTGTGGGGGCAGCAGGAGGCAGCAGTCAGTTTCTCCATGTCCCTGTGTGAAAGCTTCTGAGACAGTTCAGTATTAACCAGGCAATACAAATCCCTTTTAGGCCATTGGTATAAAGTCCTGCAGGGAAAGTGGCACCCGCTGGCAGCAGCTTATGGCATTGGAACAAGCTTCTAAATATTGTGCCCCAGCATGAGCTGAAGCTGCCCTCTGCCTCTTTACGAGACTCTCCAAGACCAACACACAAGGAAGCAAAACTGGTGAGGGGTTAAGTAACCTACCCAAGATCATACAACTGCAGAGTGGCTGACAGGGTTTTGGTGCTCTGGCCGGGTGTCAGGCCTCTGAAGGAGGAGAGCTGATTCCAGACATTGGTCCAACAGATACCTCCCAGCTCCACATAATATCAAATGACAAAAGCTCTCCCAGAGATCTCATGCTCAATGCTAAGACTCAGCTCCACTTGACAACCAGCAAGCTACAGTGCTGGACACCTGGTGCTAAACAACTAGCAAGACAAGATCAAAACCCCACCCATTAGCAGAGAGGCTGCCTGAAATAATAATAAGTCCACAGACACCCCAAAACACACCACCAGACGTGGACCTGTCCACCAGAAAGACAACATCCAGCCTCATCCACCAGAACACAGGCACCAGTCCCCTCCACCAGGAAGCCTACACAACCCACTGAACCAACCTTAGCCACTGGGGGCAGACACCAAAAACAACGGGAACTACAAACCTGCAGCCTGTGAAAAGGAGATCCCAAACACAGTGAGTTAACCACAATGGGAAAACAGAGAAATATGTAGCAGATGAAGGAGCAAGGTAAAAACCCATCAGACCAAACAAATGAAGAGGAAATAGGCAGTCTGCCTGAAAAAGAATTCAGAGTAATGATAGTAAAGATGGTCCAAAATCTTGAAAATAGAATGGAGAAAATACAAGAAACATTTAACAAGGACCTAGAAGAACTAAAGAGCAAACAAACAATGATGAACAACACAATAAATGAAATTACAAGTTCTCTAGAAGGAATCAATAGCAGAATAACTGAGGCAGAAGAACGGATAAGTGACCTGGAAGATAAAATAGTGGAAATAACTACCACAGAGCAGAATAGAGAAAAAAGAACAAAAAGAACTGAGGACAGTCTCAGACACCTCTGGGACAACATTAAACTCAGCAACATTCGAATTATAGGAATTCCAGGAGAAGAAGAGAAAAAGAAAGGATCTGAGAAAATATTTGAAGAGATTATAGTTGCAAACTTCCCTAACATGGGAAAATAAATAGTCAATCAAGTCTATGAAAGAAATAATAAGAGATCACTGAAGAAATCAAAGAGGAAATCAAAAATTACCTAGAAACAAATGACAAAACATGACGACCCAAAACCTATGGGATGCAGCAAAAGCCGTTCTAAGAGGGAAGTTTATAGCAATACAATCCTACCTCAAGAAACAAGAAACATCTCAAATAAACAACCTAACCTCACACCTAAAGCAATTAGAGAAAGAAGAATAAAAACACCCCAAAGTTAGCAGAAAGAAAGAAATCATAAAGCTCAGGTCAGAAATAAATCAAAAGGAAACAGTAGCAAAGATCAATAAAACTAAAAGCTGGTTCTTTGAGAAGATAAACAAAATTCATAAACCATTAGCCAGACTCATCAAGAAAAGAAGGGAGAAGACTCAAATCAATAGAATTAGAAATGAAAAAGAAGAAGAAACAACTGACACTGCAGAAATACAAAGGATTGTGAGAGATTACTACAAACAACTATATGCCAATAAAATGGACAACCTGGAAGAAATGGACAAATTCTTAGAAAAGTACAACCTTCCAAGTCTGAACCAGGAAGAAACAGAAAATATGAACAGACCAATCACAAGCACTGAAATTGAAACTGTGATTAAAAATCTCCCAACAAAAGCCCAGGGCCAGATGGCTTCACAGGTGAATTCTATCAGACATTTAGAGAACGGGCTTCCCTGGTGGCGCAGTGGTTGAGAGTCCACCTGCCGATGCAGGGGACACGGGTTCGTGCCCCGGTCTGGGAAGATTGCACGTGCTGCAGAGTGGCTGGGCCCGTGAGCCATGGCCGCTGAGCCTGCGCATCTGGAGCCTGTGCTCCACAACAGGAGAGGCCACAACAGTGAGAAGCCCACATACCGCCAAAAAAAAAAAAAAAAAAAAAAAAAATCATTTAGAGAAGAGCTAACACCCATCCTTCTCAAACTCTTCCAAAATATAGCAGAGGGAGGAACACTCCCAAATTCATTCTACAAGACCACCATCACCCTGATATCAAAACTAGACAAAGATGTCACAAAAAAAGAAAACTACAGGCCAATATCACTGAAGAATATAGATGCAAGAATCCTCAACAAAATCATAGCAAACAGAATCCAACAGCACATTAAAAGGATCATACACCATGATCAACTGGGGTATATCCCAGGAATGCAAGGATTCTTCAATATATGCAATCAATCAATGCAATACACCATATTAACAAATAGAAGCATAAAAACCATATGATAATCTCAACAGATGCAGAAAAAGCTTTCAACAAAATTCAACACCCATTTATGAGAAAAAGTCTCCAGAATGTGGGCATAGAGGAAACCTACCTCAACCTAATAAAGGCCATATATGACAAACCCACAGCCAACATCATTCTCAATGGTGAAAAACTGAAACCATTTCCTCTAAGATCAGGGAAAAGACAAGGGTGCCCACTCTCGCCACTATTATTCAACAATGTTTTGGAAGTTTTAGCCACAGAAATCAGAGAAGAAAAAGAAATAAAAGGAATCCAAATCAGAAAAGAAGAAGTAAAGCTGTCACTGTTTGCAGATGACATGATGCTATACATAGAGAATCCTAAAGATGCTACCAGAAAGCTACTAGAGCTAATCAATGAATTTGGCAGAGTAGCAGGATACAAAATTAATGCACAGAAATCCCTTGCATTCCTATACACTAATGATGAAAAATCTGAAAGAAAAATTAAGAAAACACTCCCATTTACCATTGCAACAAAAAGAACAAAATACCTAGGAATAAACCTACCTAAGGAGACAAAAGACCTGTATGCAGAAAATTATAAGACACTGATGAGAGAAATTAAAGATGATACAAACAGATGGAGAGATATACTATGTTCCTGGACAGGAAGAATTAACATTGTGAAAATGACCCAAAGCAATCTACAGATTCAATGCAATCCCTATCAAATTACCAAGGGCATTTTTCACAGACCTAGAACAAAAAGTTTACAATTTGTATGGAAACAAAAAAGACCCCAAATAGCCAAAGCAATCTTGAGAAAGAAAAATGGAGCTGGAGGAATCAGGCTCCCTGACTTCAGACTACACTTCATAGCTACAGTAATCAAGACAGTATGGTACTGGCCCAGAAACAGAAATATAGATTAATTGAACAGGACAGGAATCCCAGAGACAAACCCATGCACATATGGTCACATTATTTTCATAATGGAGGCAAGAATATTCAATGGAGGAAAGACAGCCTCTTCAATAAGTTGTGCTGGGAAAACTGGACAGCTACATGTAAAAGAATTAAATTAGAACACTTCCTAACATCATACATAAAAATAAACTCAAAATGGATCAAAGATTTAAAGGTAAGGCCAGACATTATAAAACTCTTAGAGGAAAACATAGGCAGAACACTCTATGACATAAATCACAGCAAGATCCTTTTTGACCCACCTCCTAGAGGAATGGAAATAAAAACAAAATTAAACAAATGGGACCTAATGAAACTTAAAAGCTTTTGCATAGCAAAGGAAACCATAAACAAGATGAAAAGACAACCCTCAGAAAGAGAGAAAATATTTGCAAATGAAGCAACTGACAAGGGATTAATCTCAAAAATTTACAAGCAGCTCATGCAGCTCAATATCAAAAAAATAACTCAATCCAAAAATGAGCAGAAGACCTAAATAGACATTTCTCCAGAGAAGATATACAGATTACCAACAAACACATGAAAGGATGCTCAACATCACTAATCATTAGAGAAATGCAAATCAAAACTTCGAGGTATCACCTCACACCAGTCAGAACGGCCATTATCAAAAAATACACAGGGGGCTTCCCTGGTGGTGCAGTGGTTGGGAACCCACCTGCCAATGCAGGGGACACGGGTTTGAGCCCTGGGCTGGGAAGATCCCACATGCCGTAGAGCAACTAAGCCCGTGTGCCACAACTACTGAGCCTGCGCTCTAGAGCCCATGAGTCACAGCTACTGAAGCCTGTGTGCCTAGAGCCCATGCTCCACAACAAGAGAAGGCACTGCAATTAGAAGCCCACGCAGCACAACAAAGAGTAGCCCCCGCTCACCACAACTAGAGAAAGCCCGAGCACAGCAACAAAGACCCAGCACAGCCAAAAATAAATAAATAAATAAATAGATTTATTTTTAAAAAAATCTATAAACAATAAGTGCTGGAGAGGGTGTGGAGAGTAGGGAACCCTCTTGCACTGTTGGTGGGAATGTAAATTGATACAGCCACTATGGAGAACTGTATAGAGGTTCCTTAAAAAACTAAAAATAGAACTACCGTATGACCTAGCAATCCCACTACTGGGCATATACCCTGAGAAAACCATAATTCAAAAAGAGTCATGTACCACAATCTTCATTGCAACTCTATTTACAGTAGCTAGGACATGGAAGCAACCTAAATGTCCATCGACAGATGAATGGATAAAGAAGATGTGGCATATATACACAATGGAATATTACTGAGCCATAAAAAGAAATGAAATTTAGTTATTTGTAGTGAGGTGGATGGACCTAGAGTCTGACATACATAGTGAAGTAAGTCAGAAAGAGAAAAACAAATACCGTATGCTAACACATACATATGGAATCTAAAAAATACGATCCCGATGAACCTAGCGGCAGGACAGGAATAAAGACGCAGACGTAGAGAATGGACTTGAGGACATGGAGAGGGGGAAGGGTAAGCTGGGATGAAGTGAGAGAGTGGCATGGACATATATACACTACCAAATGTAAAATAAAAAGCTAGTGGGAAGCAACCGCATAGCAGAGGGAGGTCAGCTCAGTGCATTGTGACCACCTAGAAGTATGGGATAAGGAGGGTGGGAGGGAGACGCAAGATGGAGGAGATATGGGGATATATGTATATGTATAGCTGATTCACTTTGTTATAAAGCAGAAAGTAACATGCCATTGTAAATCAACTATACTCCAATAAAGATGTTAATAAATAATGAAATAAGCTACAAGGATATATTGTACAACACAGGGAATATGGCCAATATTTTATAACTAAGTGGAGTATAAGCTTTAAAAATTGTGAATCATTATATTACACACATGTAACATATTTTGTTCAACTATATTTCAATAAAAATATTTAAAAAGAAAAAAATATAAAGTCGTAGGATATTCTGTCACTTCCTAAGAGAAGAACTTCATTTCAAACAAGACTTCCACCTCTTAGCTGATGAGTGGAGCAGTCTCATTTCTTTCCTTAATTATTAAATTCTCATGCAACATTGCTGAGGGTCATTCTTGGTCCCAGGAAAGGATTTATGGAGGATGCATAGCCAGGTTCTGCTGACTAAACGTCTGCCCCTAGGAGGACCCAGTCCATCTTCCCATGGCAGCTCTGGGAGCTGCTAGCCCACTGGATAGCCTGAATGCCCTCCACTCTGGCTTCCTCCAGCATCATGTAAGGACACTTCAGAAGGCAGTGTAGCACAGTGGTCAAAAACATAGACTTTGGAGTCAGACAACTCCAAGCTCCACGTCTTACAATCTGTAGAACCCTTGGCATGTACCTTAACATCTTTAAGCCTCCACCCTCTCATGTGTAAATGGAAATAAAAATGTATTTATTTTGTGGGATATTTTGAGCATTAACTGAAATGACATAATTAAAGTACTCAGCATGGTGGTCAGAATAGTGCAAGCATTCAGTAAGTATCAGCTATGACGATGATGATGAGTAGTCCATAGCACTGGGGGAGAAACATGGGCTAAGAGTAGGGCACGTATCCTCCTCCTTCCCTCTCTTCAAGGTTGGGAGCAGCCAGGAGTAACAAAGTACCCAGAATAGCAAGTTTGCTAAACTGAGCAATTAGACTTCCAGGCTGGACTTAAAGTTGATGGGAAAACAGCATAGTAGAGACTATGTATGCCAGCCTATGGCACAACTTGCACATTGAGGTGTTTTCCCAAAGGTGACCATTATCTCCTGTGTTATCAGTTTCTATGTCTGTTTTCTAAATGCTGGATTGGCCAATGACTAGAATTAAACAACTTTCTTTGTTAAGTAGAAATTCTACTACTTTGATTTCCTAGGAAATCAGTATAACCTTTAACCTTACCTCCCTTTGCCTTCCTTTCCACCTGATACTTCCTTCCAAGTATGTCAGATTTCAACCACCACCTTTTCTTAACAAACCTTAGAGATGCGCATACTTCCTGAAAAAGTGGTTTTTGCAATTGAATGCCTCTAGGTAGTTCATTACAATTGCACCATTCCAGCTAATTGATGCCTCTTTGTGGGTCTCATAAATGCTTCTTTGAGCTTTTTGCTTCCAGTTGGACCAGCTATGGCTTAATTTAACTTGTTCTGGTATTGCTTTTTTATTTTTGATTTGGTTTGATTTGTTCTCATTTAATCCCGAAACAGCACAGCATAGAACATTTTGACCTGAATTCCCCTCTGAACTTCCCATTTTGCCCAAGTTGACTGTGATAGTAAGTGGTGGGCATCTCTCCAGCTTTTGAAAAATTCATTCAAGCCTCTTCTTTTCTTGTGCATCTCTTCTGCTTTGCCAGGTCAAGCTGGGAACTGCCTGACTTGAGGGAAGGGAGAGTAAAAGCCATCAGTGACTCAGATGGGGTGAGCTACCCTTGGTACGGGAACACCACAGAAACTGTGACCCTGGTTGGCCCCACCAACAAGATCTCCAGGTTCTCCGTCAGCATGAATGACAATTTCTACCCCAGTGTGACGTGGGCAGTGCCAGTGAGTGACAGCAATGTGCCACTGCTCACGAGGATCAAGAGGGACCAAAGTTTCACTACCTGGCTGGTGGCCATGAACACCACCACGAAAGAGAAGATCATTCTGCAGACTATCAAGTGGAGGATGAGGGTGGACATTGAGGTGGACCCTCTTCAGCTCTTGGGGCAACGGGCCCGGCTGGTGGGCAGGACTCAGCAGGAGCAGCCCCGGATCCTGAGCAGGATGGAACCTATTCCCCCCAACGCACTAGTGAAACCCAATGCCAACGATGCCCAGGTCCTCATGTGGAGGCCCAAGCGGGGGCCACCTCTGGTTGTGATCCCTCCTAAGTAGAAGCAGACTGGCCTGACTGTGTGTGGAGCACACGCCACTGAGACACACAGTGAGGTTGCCAGGGATGGCAGGAGCCAAACTGAGTTTCTGAGCCAAAGCAGACCTCGTGGTTTGCCAGCCTTTGCAGCCACTTGTGAAGAGTAGAGCTGCTCCTTGGGTGGTAGAACCATAATCCTTAGGAAAAATCCCTTCCTTTTAGGAATAAAGAAATCACTGATTTGACAGACTTGCTGTGATTACCATGCAAGTAGCCATATTTTGGAGCTGACCAGGATGATTCTTTGAACTATTGACCATTTCTTTCCTGTGAGATGCAGGGGATGGAAACAAAGTTAAACAGTGCCTGTGGCAAATGCTGCTTCCCAACCAATTAGACGTGGGAGTGAAAACATCCACACCAGGTGTTTGTAAGACATACTGTTCCACTGCCCAACTGGAGGGTGCTGGGGAAAGGGGCGGAAGGAAAGTCAGGTGGTGAAGAGAATGGGCAATGGAAGGCGGAGGGAATAATTTGTTATTGCAAAATAATACCTGTGCATGTCTTAGTTAATCACCAGATCGTCAACATGCTCACTGGAATGAAAGAAACACTAAGAAAACTGGAGACACGATATTGGTTCCATTCTGAGGGAGAGCCTCCTAGGAACTGTCCAAGTTGCTGACCGTAGTTCTAATTGATGGTGGCTCCCAATGGTTCCATCTACCCACCTCTTTCCAAAAACTGCTTATTTAACGTATCCTCAATCACAGTATTTAGATAGATAGTTCTGTATTCTGCAATAGCTGTGATATTTGGGGCCTTCACCGTGTTTTTAGTGAAACCTGAATTGTGATTTTGTTTACAGCTGCTTATTGTCCCCATTACCAGCCCTAAATTTACAAAAAGATAATTGTTTATAAGCCATGAACCCATGTAGAGTTTCAAGAACATTTCTACAAGGAAGAATAGTATTTTTACTCTTACACAGTCACACATGCAAGCACACATGCCAGGATATATTTAGCATAATTACTAACAGATTTGCCAGCTGTACCTGCATGTGTGCTTATAGGCTTTATGCATACCCAGTACATATACTGTGTACTTATATATGTTTATTTTAGCTCAGTTTCACAGAAGCTCAACTCTAACTGCTTGAGCATTTGTGAGAAAGTGCTTCATAAGTCTTAACTTCAGACTCTTAATGAAAATCTGAGTTACTCACAGTAAGCAAATCTGCATTGCTGAGATCTTTAGTCAGGCCAATATAAACTTTTAAAAGTATCCAGTCTTTACCATATGGATCACCACAGAAAGAGCTTTTAAATCACTACAAAAAGAGTTTTTCCTTTTATTCTGCATAGTGCTAATTTTGATGATAGATAGATAGATGATAGATAGATAGATCCTTGTTCAAACCCCCCCATGCAAAATAATTATAAAACTCTCATAATATCATCGTGGATTTTATGGGTGGATACTGCCAGTCTAATTTCAGAGATGAGAGAGTTACGATTCAACACAATTATTACAATTCCATGGTTGATTCCAGTGACCTGTCTTTTATCAGTTTGAAAATGGAGAAGGAAAAACAGGAGGACTTGTTTATTACTTTTATTAAAAATGCAATTTAGTCTAATATTTTTCAGGTCCCAGGAATTGTGCTTATTTACATGAGAGGGTTAACAGATCCACTCCAAATTATGTAGTGTTAATCTCACATCCCAACCACCAGCTACTCTCTTATAGATCAGTTATTGATGTCAAGCTGAGCTATTTATAACACCACGTTAATGACACATCGGTGACTCACAGAAGACCTGGAGACATTCCATTTAGAAATAATTCAGCTATTACATTTGGATTCCTCTGTCGCTTCCCATGTTATGCCTCCTTGTTTTATGGGAGAGGTAGTCCCAGAGAGCTCCATGGTTTAAATATAAAACTGCTTAATTTCCACGCTGATGTCAGAAACAGGACTCTCTCCCTGTGATTGAATTAGATGCTACCCTTATGGAATTCTGGAGTGTGGATACTTATCCTGGAATCCAATCCCTGTTGGCCCTACTTTAAGAAAACCTGATATTTAAAAATCTAAAATTGTAACAAACAGAAGGTTAATGAGGAAGTATTTTTTTACATTGCAAAATACTACACAAGATTTCTGCCCATTAAAATAAGATGTTACTTACACAATTATGTTTACAGCATAACTTTTATTGTATTTATAAAGCAAGGTGCTACATACTTAGCTAGACTTGTTCCTACTGAAAACTCACACTTTTCAGAGTTTTAAAAGAAATGACCTCCCACAGGTTTTCTGGAAAATTATGTAACAACAAAAATGAGAAAAGTAGATGGGAAAGTGCTTATGAAAGTTAAAGGCACTGTGCAAATATACATTATGATTATTTTCAGTCATACTGTTGTGAACTCCATAGTTGGGTCTCTCAATTCTGAAATCAGCCTGGCAGAATGCTCTATTGCCCTGCAGCCTATTATTTTAAAGTTATAGTTGCTTTACAAGGAAATGATCCCTTTTCTTTCTATCATCCTTAGATCATTACCTTTCAGCTAATCAGGATATTGCCAAATGACACTCTCCAACAAGAGAGAATACACCTTGAAATCTCTGTTGGGGTCACCCCCATCCTCCCATGAGGCCTTTCTTCCCCTGACAGTCCCTGGGTCTGACGCCAGATACCATCAGCTTAAAGGGGCTCCTGTGGTGCCTTGATTAGGTTTTAGTTGGGTGGTCTTAGTACTATATTTGGATTCTAAACACATATACACACAACAGTTGGCACAAGAGTTTTTAATTCCTGTGTGGAAAAGAGCATTTCATTAGGTCACAGATTCTTTAGTCACCTTTGAGGTTTTTTTATTCCATGATCTCAAGGAAATTGAGGTCGAGCTATATTAGCTCATCTATTCAGGGTCACATCATTCAAGGGGTCATAATTAGCAGCAGAGCCAGGAGAAGACCCTGGGTCTCCCATGTCTCATATCACAGCATGGTCACACTTACCTAAGACCCACAGTTTTCCCCTTGTCTCCAGCCAAAGCATTGTCACCAACCTTGAGCCATTCACCCTTTTAGCAGTAGAAACCATTGAATCCATCCTTTAAAGAATAGGGGGAAATCCTTGTCACAAGTATGTTCAAAAAATGAATGTTCCTGGTTTCCTTTTATCTATGCAAGCTGTTCTGAGATTGAACTCTTAATCTGGGCCCTTTGCAGCATCCTACATTCCCAGTTCATTGCTTTGGTCCACAGCACCCGGGAAGGTTGGAGGCGAGTTCCTTCTCTGCCACCCCTTCCATGGGCCTTTTGGCAACTCCCTCTTTCCTGGTGCTAGGAATATTCCACAGGTCAAAATCATGTTCTCAGCAGTAGTTCTGAGCAATAAAATAAAAGAACTACAATTTATGGAGTATTTTACAAAAGGCTTCCACATGCATTTTCTCATCCTCAGACAGTCTTAGGAGTGTAATATTGTTGTTGATATTGTTATTATTATCCCCTTTTTACAGACAATAAATTGAGATCCAAAGGAGTTAAGTGACTTATCCATAGGCACACAAATAGAAAGTGTCATGAGTTAGGATTCAAACTGAGCCACTTGGCTCCAAATCCCATGCTATTACACTCTACTGTGGTGCCTCCCGCGTTGTTCCCTGCCTAGAGAGCACAAAAGAGAACGAAGGAAAGGAGAAAGCAAGTCACTGTCACCCACACAGTCATGTAGTCCCTACCAGTCTACTAAGTGGACATATTAAAATAAGAGAAGTAACGTTGTTTTCTTATGCAGAAAACTGTGTAATCCCCAGGGAGATTTGCCCAGAAAAAAGCCTGTCGGGGGCTGCCGTGTGGGAGCTGGCTGTCACTCAGCATCTCTTACACAGTACTGGTAATTAGTAGAGTAGGAAATCTGCTTTCCAGGCCTGAGAATCCCTGAAACACCATGAGCACAAAAGGAGGAGGAAAGCACGCATCCCACAGCTGAGGTCCCAGCTGAGCAAGGCCCTGCCACCCGCCATCCCTCAGTGCGTCAGGAGCAGCATGTGGGGCAGAGGCATTGGAAACAATGGCTTTCCAAGCTCCGGTTGGCACCTTGAACGTTCTTGCTAGAACTGAGGGCACAATTAAACATTGCCAGAGCCAGCTCCCGACTGAGTTGCAAAGAAAGATGTAAACACACACACACACACACACACACACACACAGACCCGCTACACTCACACATGCTTCAAGCTGAAAAGAAAATTAATTAAAACCCCAATGAACGCCTGAACTCTATAATTAAGCCTAAAAGATCCTTAGATAGAAAGGGAGTGGAGCGAGCAAGCTCAGTGCCCAGAGATATTTTTACCCCAGAGCCTTATTGCCATTAATTTCTTCTGAGATCTTGAGTACATCTGGTTCCAGTTTCCCTGGTAGGACATCTGCCTATGGAAGAGTTGCCAGCTCAGTGGCCAGGGGACAGCCAAGGTTGTTTGGCCATCCTTAAACACTCTTGTAGGAATGCCTCTAGGGAGACGGAGTGCTGCTGCTCACCTTGGTCAGCCATGCTCCGTCCCATGACGGATCCCATCACTAACTCACCTCAGTCCTCCTAATAATTCTTTTGAGGTCTGCAGTGCTTTACAGTTTACAAAGGGTTTTTACTTTCCTTTGTGTGGAGTAAAAAGCATCTCTATTCAAGATAAAAAATCTTAGTATTGATTTCTCTAATCTTTCTCTTCTTATTGTTATTAATAACAATAACTCCCATTTGATTAGTATGTTGCAGTTTGCATAGCACAGACGCAAATATTTTGTCATTTGATTCTCAACAATCTTATAAGGTCTGCTTTATATCCCCACTTTACTGACGAGGGATTTGAAAGTCAAATGACCTGTCCAAGGTCACACTAATATCAGTGGTGCTCTTAAGATTTGAATCAGTCTTCGGGCACCACACTTTTACTCCATTCTCACAGAGCATTTTCTCCCTAGTTAAATGCAAGCATCTTTCTCTGCCTGTCCAGCCACTGCTATTCCTCAGGCAGGGCTGACTGCCTAGCACAGGGAGTCTTTGCAGGGTCGCCCTAATTGATCTCTGGATGTACTTTGTCCAGACAGAATAAGCTGTCCTGAAGAGTCTGTGTTCAGCTGTCTCAGGGTCTGTGCCCTCAGGTGATTTCTCTCCTCTTCCACCTTGGAAGAGTACTCTGAGACAGGAGGCCAGAGCCCAAGACCTCAGCATGACTTGAATTTTCTAAACGCAGCTGATGAACTAGACCTTTAGCAAATCACGTAATTCATCTCAGCCTCAGTTTTCTCCTTTGTTAACTGAGCCACTAATACAGCCCAGCCAACATCATAGTCAGGAAGACACAGCAGGATGATGTCTGGAAACACTCCAAAATGTCTAAAGTGCTGCCTGATGTAAGGTTTTGTAACTTCAGTAGAATCATGCGGCCCAGGGTTAGTTGCAGGTCCTCAAGTGCCATCGAATTGGAAGCCCAAGACCATCTCAGGGAAACCCACTGTCCCTGCCAAGGGAGACATGGCCTTGGGGGAAGGTGGGGTTTTTGAGCTCCCCCTGCCCCCAGACACCTTGATGGAGAGAGCGGGACCCTGGCAGTCAAGAAAAGAAAGGAGACCACTGCATAGCTCTGTAGAAAGCAGCTCTGGACAGAATTTATAGCTGGAATTCCAAGAGTTCCTTTCCTTTTGGAAAGGAAAAGAGGTTGATCGGATTTAGGCTGGACTTGAAATCCCAGCACAATTTGCCTAGTTTAAGTCTCCTGGAGAAGCCAGCCAGGGACAGCTATGTTTTTCCTGTCACTGGCTCAGGCAAGAGATACAGAGGGAAAAATTATTAGTGTTATATGTATATATAATTTTATGTGGGTCACCACTGGCCTGTCTGTCCCTAGATGGTTTTTGATGCCCCACATCTTGGCTGGGATGCCACAGTTTGTAGGTAACATTACAGATTTGGTCACGTGGGTGCACATAAAAGGAGGAAATACTTTTTCCAATGCTGCCTCCACCCCTAAGCTGTCTCACCACTGTAGAGGCATATTTGGCTGTGGCCCCTCTCTCTGCCAGCCTTGCCTGCTATAGCCCTATTCCACATGGCCCCATCTGGACCAGCCACATAGCCTGCTTCAGGGCTACTTCCCAAGGCTCCCTGCCCCAAACCCCAATCTGTGCCTCCCTGCCAGGTGGGCCCCACCACAGACTTTCTGGGGAGAAAGGTAATTTTGCCCAGCTGGAGAGTGGTCCTGAAGAGAGCCTGCTATCTCTTCTCACCAATACAAATGTGAAAAAAGGCCTTTGGGAAGCAGGCCACGTGGCCTTGCAAAGGAGGCTCTTCTCTGCCTCCGGGCTCCTGTTTGTCCTTCACTAACCCAGAAAACATGGCCTGACCCTTAAAACAGCTGAATGCTGGGTCAGAAATGCCCGGGAGAAGGGAATATAGACATTCAAATTGCAGCAGTGAGGGGAGAAGGCCAAGACACAGTGGCGGCAGCCCAGCTGCACTCAAACCGCCCTGGAGGCCGTGAGGGGTCTGAGAGTGGTGCACATGAAGCATTTGAATGGAGAGATGGCTGAGTTTGGGGCTGATCTCAGGCTGGCTGAGACCCAGCATCACTAGCAGCAGGGAGGAGACAGGAGGGAGGACGGAATGCTTTGCTTCAGGCCAGACCCGGGACTAGCGTGAGCCAACCAAGGTGCCTGGGCTGGAAAATCTAAGAAGGTGCTCACTCCTGTTTGCAAGCTCTGATTCTGTATCTGCTGAGAGGGAGCCCCCTTCAGTGTCTGCCCTCGGCACCTGGCTTGCCTCACCCCAGCCCCAGCCCCAGCCCTGCTTCGTGCCATCTTCTAGGCACTGTTCTCTTCACAAGAAGAGCAGATATGGGAGGGTGTTGTGAGACCTCCCTGGATACTCACTCTTACAAGTATTTGTAGGGGGGTGTCTACTGTGTTCCAGGCTAAACAGAGTCTGCAGGTAGACAATGATCACAGGAAACTTTGGAAGCCACTCATTTTCCCCTTTGGAGTCACACATCACAAAAGGAACCCCAGAATCTTGGCAAGTGCTCCCTTAGTCGGCCTGTCTGGCCCAAGAGCTCACTGAGGATGGCTAAGGTGACAAGGCAGCACTCTGTCAAGCTCTTTGAGCTCTTCCAAAGAAACGCACTGGGGAAAACCTACAGCCACATCAGTACATACGTGGCTCTGGTGATGAAGGGAACAGCTGGTTCTCTTTCCATCTGCTCTCATCCCATCATCCCCACCCTCCAAACCAATTAGAGTATTCCACACAGTCGTGATCCAATGAAACGTTAATTGGAAAAATAACAGGAAAGATAATACATGCACTTCAGGCTAAGAACTATTTCAATAAACTGGGCTTTGAAAGCAAGACAGCCAATTAGATTATTTCCCACTTCATTCCCTCACGTACCACAAACTATAGAAAGCTATTACTTCTAATTAATTAGGAAAGAAAGAAGGACACTGCGTATGCATATCAGATGAACAGGGACTGAGGAGCTACCCCACTTACCTCTTCATGCACAGTGCACACGCATGCATGTGTACACACACACACACACACACACACATATCAGGGACTAAAGACTTATCTACTATCTCACCTGGAGAATTTCATGGGTCTTCTGAAACAGCAAGAAAAGACCTGCTCCTAAGAGCCACTCACAAAATCAAAAAAGAGAAATGCCTTCTTTGGGCTGTTTATCAGAAAGGAAATGTGGCATTTCTTATGAGAGAATAAGCAACTCTAAATTCACTTGGATTCCAAACTTTCTGCAGTCGAAACAGTCTTGTCTTTTCCTCTTCAGTAAAGAAGGAAGCATCTCCCAAGCCTATTTCAAATGCTCAGGAGGGTCTAGTGGACCAGGACATCTGAGGCCCCTGAGGCCTGATTTTTGAATTGACTTTATTCTGCAGGTCACCTGCACTTTTCCATCTGTGAAATGGGAAGAAGACCTATCCTCGGTGCCACAGTCACCCCTTTAAAGGTTTTAGGCTTGTGGGAACACACGGACATAGAGCTCTGACCTTCTTGTGCCTTGCCTTGGGGAAGACTGATAGACAGAACTCAACCATGCAGTTCAAATATTTTTTGTACAAAAATTATGCTAACCCAAAGGCATCCGTATTGTGTAATTCATATAATATGAATAATATGATAATGAATATAATAGTCATGTAAAGCAGTCATCATGATGATACGACTTCTGCACACAGGCAGTGTGGCCCGTCGGCAACAGAGAGACTCCGAGGTTGTCTCACAGCCTCTGCACACCTGTACCCACTTGGCACTCTACTCTCCCCCATCACCCACCATGTCTGTCACTCTGTACCATGTGTGACATCAAGCGCTGGCAGAGCCTAGCACAATCAGTGCCTCTGACCAATCGCTCACTGCAGGAAGAGGAACTGGCATTCATTGACACTAGAGCATGGTAGCTATTCCAGAGCACAAGGTGTAGGGAGGGACAGTTTCTAGAATGGCTTCTAGGCTACTAACTCCCCACTTGCATGTATACTGGGGTTGTCTGCAAACTTCAAACAATTGGAACAAGTTTATTTGACCATCTTTATAAGAACTTGGAATTTGGCTTCTTTCTGAAATGGAAACCATGCATAAAATTTGAAAATGCAACAGTGTTCATGTAGAATCATAAGAACTAGATATGCCCTTATAGCAGTACATCCCTGTAAGCAAACCCAGCATGTCAATAATCCAATGAAACAAAGCATACAAAAATGATCAGGGAAGAAAGAGGAAGATGTCCAATGCTTGGATTTACCTCAGAGCAACTCCTTTCATACGTTCAAAAATACCCTTTTTATTTTAAAAATTCAGTTCACCACTTCTTCTTTAGGACCACCACTATTACATGAAGCAATATATACAAGTACCCCAAAAAATAGTGGCAAAATTTTTTCTTTTTTTAAAGAAAAACTGATTGACAACTTCAAGTTGAATAATACAGGCATATTCAAAAAGTTTTAGCACAGTTGAAATATGTGCCCATGCACAGGTATACTGGGTGAGCCATAGGGTTCTGGTGAATCAGCGATTCTTGCAAATTACCTCGTGCCTTTGGATGCTGAGAACCAAAGCCATGGAGGGTCTGGAATTCCCACCCATTTCTATAGATCCTTTTGTGCCTTGCTGATGGGTTACCCCTATAAACGATCTAGAATCCCTTAATATTATTTTAGTTTTAAATCATTTTTTGAAGAACCACGTAAATGCTATAGACCATCTTGACAGAGCAATGCATATGTAAATAAGTACCCATAATTTTGCATAAAAATCTCAGGGTCGTTGTCCCCTTGCAATCTATTTATGGAGCCCAGAGTATGAACATCTGCTTTTAAGGAATTACATTCTTTGGTCACTGCCTTAATGCCCATTTTATTTACATGTCTCCATGTCCACATACAGGTCACCTAGTAGGACAAGGCACACCAAGGAGCAGAACCACATGGCAGAGACTAAAGAGGACGAAATGAGCGATGGCTGGTGGCTCCAGAAGCTGAAGCCCTGGACAGCTGATTTCCCATTAAAATGGGTGCCATCCTACCTGTCTCCTCGCCATCCTCCCATCCCCTCATCCCATGACCTGTACCCCTCCCACCCCACCACGTGCCATGCAGCAGTCTCCATGGGCTAGCTGGCTGGCTGGTTGGCTCCTGGGGAGCTGTGTTAAAGTGAGGGTTGTGCCTGCTGTATCTTTTTTTTTTTTTTTTTTTTTTTGCGGTACGCGGGCCTCTGACCGCTGTGGCCTCTCCCGTTGCGGAGCACAGGCTCCGGACGCGCAGGCTCAGCGGCCATGGCTCACGGGCCCAGCCGCTCCACGGCATGTGGGATCCTCCCGGACCGGGGCACAAACCCGTGTCCTCTGCATCGGCAGGCGGACTCTCAACCACTGCGCCACCAGGGAAGCCCATGCCTGCTGTATCTTTTTGTGTGGAAAGAGTAGGTCCATCCAGATCTCAAGTCCATGCCCATCCCTCTAAGTGAAGCTGGGATGAAGCACTGGTCAGCTTGGACTTCAGATACCTAAAATGTTCCAGCGTTGGTTCCCAAACCCTGCCTGCCCTCCCTACACTTTTGGGTGAAAAACAGAGGGAGTATGTATCTCCCCTCTTTCTCCCTTCTCCACATGGGTGGCCATTGTTAATACTTTCTCTAGATTTCTCTGATCCTTGGAGAGCCAGAGCCGAAGCAGTCCTATTTCCCCTACATGGCCAGGCTGGGTACCTTCGGGTGACCAAGGGCAAAGTGTATGTCACTAGGATCAGTGGGGTGAGGGGAGAACCAACCTAAGAAGGCAAAAAGCATGTGCATTATTTTATTTATTGCCTTGTTTATTGATTTATTTATTTATGAAATATGTATTTATTATGCAGCAGAAAATCTACTCCCATCTTTGAAGCACCCAGCCCCAGAATTTGTCTTCTTGGCCCCATGGGGCACAGTGAACTATTCCTCTTTTAAATGACAGAAAACAGTGGGGGAATTTCTCTCCCTCTGCCCAAACACCTCCACCTCAAGCAGATTTTAACCAGAAGTGGGGTTAGAAACCACCAGCTAGTGAGGCTGTAAAGCCACACACATCAGCAGAGGCTTGACTGTCCAAATAGAAGCTCTCAGAAGCCCCTACCCCTACCCCCTCAGATCAGTCCTCCCCTTCTCCTTCTTCATGTGCATGATGGGGACTAGCTACTCAGCTCCAGCCTGACCATCTCAGAACCAGACTTCTCAATTGCTCTGGTGTTGTCTTCTTAACTAATGCCACATGCACATTAGAGACACCTGAGGAGCTTACAGAAAACCCAGTTCTGGTCCTCTCCCCAGCTCATTCCAGCAGGGTCTCTGGGGGTAGCCTGGCCCTGGTATTTTTAAAAGGTCACGTAGAGGATTCTAATGTGAGACTAGAGTTGAGAAGCACTACTAGTGTCTTCTCTCCTTTGCTTCTTCCCACCACCCACATCCTTCATCCTTTCTTTCCCAAGCTTTCTTCAGCACCAAGAATAGGAAAAGGCCATTGAGGAATGATGAGTTCTCTTCCCATTCCTCCAGCCCTGAACTTTCCCCATCTCTGACCCTTCCCACTGAACTTTCCCCATCAGGTCAACCAACCTAAGCAGATCCCTGGAGAGCTGGCATGTCCCTCCAGTTGTACATAGAGGCTGGTGCCTGCACCCAGCCTGGGGGCAGCTCTCAGACAACTTCCAGCTTTTCTTAGAGCAGAAACCTACCCTTTCCCAGATTCTTTCTCTACTTGCCCTTCCCCCAGGCTCCCAAACCCCAAAGCTGGAGACATTTATTCTCCAAATCCCAATCCAGATGGGAATGCCCATTCCCAGTCTTTATAACCCAAGCCTCGGCCATTTCTGCAGAGCCACCTGAATTGAATGCAGGTCTACTGATAACAGAGAAAGGAGTCACATTGCCCCAAGCCAGTCCTTTCCCCCAAGAATTGGACAATCCATACCCCAGATGGCTAAGAAGAGACACCTCACATTTCACACTTACAAGATCTCCACTGCTGAGTGTGAGTAAATGTGTGTGTGTGTGTACACATGTGCACACACTATATACAAATCATAGAGATATACTACGTTCATAATAGACTCAAGTGAATTCTATATTGGATATATACACAGAATGTTGTAATATCTACAAACTGTTAGACACACCACACACACACACACACACACACAGAGCCTAGGGAAACTTGTGATGTGGGAAGAGTTGTTTTTGCTACCCCATCTCCCTCAAAGGTTACTTTCTTGCCCCCAAGTAACCTCCTGGGGCAACTAGTATGTCAAGCACACCCTCAGCTGCCCAGCTGGTCCCTTTCCTGTATCCCATATCACCAAGCCTTGTTTCCCCATTAGTCAGAATGTCCCTTCCCTACGTCCCATCTCTCAGGGTCCTACTCTCTGATAGATGACAGACAGTTCAGTCAGTGGGTGCTAAAGAGTTGATTGTTAACCCTCCCAGGTGACATTTATGTTTTAATAGGGGCTACAGATAAATGCCTTAATCTGAAGGAGTGGCCCTCATGGTGGGAATTTCAGGCACAGTAGTGGGCCAGTAGGGGAGATTATTTTTTATCAGAGGGGGACTTTTTACAACCCCTCAAATCATACCTATCTCTAAAATCAAACCTTCATCAGTGCATGAGCACAAGCAAGCACACTTAACCTATATACACTTTCCATAATTTTGAGACACCTCTCTTATACTGGCCCTATGTTTAAAAATGAAAAAAAAAAAAAAAAAAAAAAAAGGAACCAGCTAAATTAATTGAAATCTCACTGGGAAATGTAGCCTATTTTTCACCGGCCGCCAGCCATCTGGCCCACCCTGCCCTGTTCCATTTCCCTTCTGGTCCTTCTCATTTCTTCTCCTACCACATCAGTTCATCGACTTGGATGTTCTCTCCGTGCTCTCCTCACCCATCTCCCCACATGTATTTCCTTCCTTTCCTGTTTCCCAATTGGAATTGTGCTGTTTTTCGGTGTCGTCAGGACAAAGAGCAGGTTAAAAGCATGAGCATGTGTTTATCACTTTGAAGAAAGAGAACCCAGGTATTCTGCTACAGTTTGGAGAAAAACCCAGCAAAGGAAGAAATGAAAGCTGGCTCTGCAGAGTGCCTTAAAAATGACTTTAATTAGGAAATTCTGAGTTGTCAGTCTTTGGATGTTACATAAACTCAAACAGATGTTGCATTTCACTTCTCTGGGATTAAAAAAATGTTAAATACAGTATGTATTCAACAACAACAACAACGTCTCTTTTCTTTTTAATTTGGTCCTTAAAGATGCAATGCCTGGTTTTCCAAAAAGCCCAGGGAAGGTCCCAGGGACATACTGAGGGCAGATGCAGGAGTCCTGCCCAGCTAGGAAAACTTGCAGACTAAGGCAGAGCGCTGCAATCATTGTTGGTCCAGAAGGCAAGTCTCAGATGAGAAAGAAGCTGGATGACATTGAGTAAGGAACAGAAAGGGGTCCTCGTCCTTCTCCCTGATAATACACTATCTTAGTCTGTGACTCAGTGCTGTGAAATTGGGGGAAGAAGAAATTCTAGAAACACAGAGGGCAAATCTTGCCCTTCCATCCTCTCCCCACCTCCACTCCTCCCTAGAGCACCCTTTGATCAGTTTCTGCTTTGCTTTTGCTAAATGATTTTCCTTTAGCTTCACACTTGCTACCCAAGGTCAGACTAAAACAAGATATTTGGAAGAGTCTGAGCTCCCGAAGGCAGTTAAGCCTTCTGGGATATTGCCTTCTCTCCCACAGAGCTGCATTTTTAAATGATTGGACCGCAGCTAAGCAAGGGTGGGAAGTATAGTGGGGATGAAGCTCTTGACCTGTACTTGGATTCTGAAAACCCGACGGAGGTAGGAGGAACTGAGGACCCCGCCCATCAGAACCCGGCCCCCTGCCTCTCCCCACCGCCTCACCCCGACCTGCTTTTCTGCTTTGGAAGCCAGTGCCTGACTGGTAAGTGCCTGGTGTCCTCTAGGTACCAGCTGTTCTTTCTACTGCACCTATTATTCAAATCTGTCGTGGCTATTTTAAATAAGAGGTGTGACCATTCTGTGGGATCAGCAGTTTTAAGAGGGCTGAGAGTCACTAGTTCATATTCTCTCTCTCTCCTCTCTCTTTCATTCTCTCTCTGTCTCTGTCTCTCTCTCACACTCACACACACACCGCCGCCACCACTCAAAAGAGGGAAAGCAAGAAAGGTACTGATATAGAGAGTGGTAATAGTGGTTTCCACCCTTGGAAAAAAATATTTCTCTATCATGCATGTCATGAGGTGAGGGGAGTACATTTTTAAGCATATGTATTTATAATCTAAGACATCCCCAACGTTCACCAACTCAACCAAGCAACACATGCTCAGTTCTATGGGAAGCGGCTTTGTAGACACATTTTAGGCAAGGAATTTCCACATCTTCTCCGTTAGAAAGTGTGATCTGAGGTACACTCTCTGGGAAAGGGCAATTTGCCCTTTTTTCCTAGTTCATTTATTTTAAGAAATAAACCATGTGTTGGTGGTGGCTGAACACACCAAGTGTGAATGCATGTGTATATACAGGTCTCCCCCACTATCCAATAAAACCTTTCATTAACCGAAGTGGCGTAAAGCGAAGAAGCAGTTATCTCAGGACACATCTTGCTAACGGATGCACAAAACAAATTGAGACAAAGCACAGATGCTTACAGAGACAAGTCAAAGCCTTGGCAGCTTGGTGCTAAGATGCTGAGTGTAATTCCTGGGGAAGGAGCTTGGCAGGGCCACTGTCACTGCTCCAGATGCCTGCTGCCTCTATAAGGGCTCCTGCAAAAGAAACACTGAACTTTCCCTTTTCACCTTGTAAAGCAAAAATCTTCTTCAGATTTATTTCCATTAGCAAAAACAGGTACTAATGTAGGTCTTTCATAAAAGTGAAGTTTCATAAAACAAACTTACAAAAAGTGGGGGATACCTGTACAGTTCAAATGTACAGATGAGGCTTGGGGAACATAAGTGATAGTTGAGGCAAACTGAAATTATAAGGGGTATTTCTTTTTCACTTAAAAAAAAACTGTAAAGTTCTATGTTAAACTCTGTAATGGTTTGGAAAAGGAAACAGGGATGTATTTGACTTTTTTAAACCTAACTAATTATATACACGTACACTTAAAGAAGAGATTTGGGGGAGCAAAGACAGAATATTCAAACAAAAACTATGTATTTATTGCTATTTCTGTGAAAAGAACGTTACAACTTAATCAACTTGGAGTACAAATATGGTCGTCTTTCTTTTCTTTTTCAAATTCATTACTTGAACTTTCTTGGGTCCTGTTAGCAGAGAGCTCAGCAGTCCCTTCTTGAGGCTCCCCACCCCCCCATTTCTCAGGGACCCTGGATCCTGAACTCATACCAAAAAGAGTCAAAACACCAAGCAGAAAGAACAGGGTCACATTAACCCGTTCTTGCCCTGCCTTCCTCCTGCCTTCCGTGGCCACTACCTGAGGGAAGACATCCAGGATGCCCAGGACACAAGCTGTCCCCTTGATACAGCTTTGAGCACCATGCTTTGCTCAGTCACTATTCTCAAAGGATGCCAATGGGGCTGGGACTGGAGGCCCTTCCAGAACCAGTCCTACTGTGTGCTGAAATCACCTTCCTGATGAATTTCTACACCTTTGCATTATACCCAGGCTGACGACCTGAGCCCTTTCCTCCCCGGGTCAGCGATCTCAACTCATCCTGCTCTTAGCCTGGTTCTGGGCCCCTTGAAGATCCCAACTTCCAGCCTGGGGAGGAGGAGTTGGCTTTCATTGTCTTACAGAAAGGCCCAGGTTCCCTTTGCAAGTTGTTGCGTTTCTTCCATGCCCCCTCCCTGAAAGCCCACATTTGCATAAGTGAAGGAAATCACTGGATTGATCCACAGAGCAAAAAGATTTTTTATTTCAACAAATACTTATTAAGTGACCAACATGTGCCAGATACTACATTCTAGATGTTGGGCATTCCTCAATGAACCAAACAGACAAAAATCCATCCCTCCTGGAGCTTCCATTCTGGTGGGAGGAAAGACGGACAATAGACACAATAAATAAGGAAATTATATAGTGTGTTAGATGGTGAGAAGTACTATGGGAGGGGGGAAAAACAGGGATCAAGAGTTCTAGAAGATCTGCCTCCAGGTGAATTTCTGTGTGGGCTATATACAAAGAAGCAGTTGTCAATTGCACTTACTAATAACAACAACATGAATAATTATGGCCTCTCCAGGCACCCCATTTAATCTCTGCATTAACAGGCATCCTTTTCCATGTAAGGCTTGAGATCTACGCTTTATGCATTCCAAAGCAGTCTCAGGTTTATTGTCTCCTAGTTTAACCTATGAGGACTTCATTTACTGCAGCTGAGAGAAGTTAAGTGACCTTCCCAAGGTCACATGGCTACTAAGTGTCAGAGTGAGAATTCCAATAAGGCTCTCTTGACTCCATTGTGTGATTTTTCTCAATGCATTTGTAAAAAGCACAAGACATGAAGTCAGAAGATCCAAAACTGAGATCCAGCATTGTATCTTACTAGGCGTACAAAACCGTGAAAAATTCCCTGCAAATGTAAGATAAGACTGGATTTGAAATTACATCATAAATCATAAGGCACGGTACAAATGTGATGCTGTGGGGCAACTCTGCAGGCTGCCTCAGCATTCCACTTACCTACTATCTGTGTGATTCATTAAGTAAATAAATATAATTAAAAGGAGTTATTTTTATAGCCTGCTGCACACAACTCCCAAAGCAGTTCTTACTAAAGTCGGACAAATTAAAACAGTATATATTTTCTGTCTGTAAACTAATTATCTGATTCAAGTAAATTCAAAGCAAGCCCACTTCAAAGGTGTTCTGTAACAGCAGGTGTGTAATCACACTAAATGTATTGAAGAAGCACTGGTACACGGGCCTTGTTAGGAAGTTCTGAGCATCAGTGTGGAGAAAAGGACACTCCTGTAACAGATCCCAGGGGTTCAGTTGTGGCTGTGAGCAACCAGTTGGATTTCTTGTCCTATTCCAGGCCTCTGCATCCTCTTTGTTGACTTTGCCATCTCAGCAGTTGGAGAATGCCCACCAGTGAACACAAAAAACTGTCACATTGGCCTGAAAGGCAGCTGGTACTGACCCCATTCGTTTAAGCTAGGAAATAAGACTGAATATGGCTTCTGTGAAAGCTTAGAAGATGCAAACTACAGGAGGAGAGGTGCTATGGACTGGATATTTGTGCACCCCCCCCCCCAAATTCATATGTTGAAGCCTTAGTCCCCAAAGTGATGGCATTTGGACATGGGGTCTTTGGGAGTTAATTAAGTTTGTATGAGGTTGTGTGCGGGAGGAACCTCCATGATGGGTTTGGTGCCCTTAATGAAAAGATCCCAGCTTGTTCTCTCTCTCTCCCACCCCCCACCATCCCTCATGTGAAGAAACCAGGAAGAGGGCCCTCACTAGAACCCAATCATGCTGGTACCCTGATCTTGGGTTTCCAGCCTCCAGAAGTGTGAGAAATAAATGTTCGTGGTTATTTAAGCAATCCAGTTTATGGTGTTCTTGTTCCAGCAGCCCAAACTAAGACAAGAGGCATACTCTATTTTCTGAAATGGTTCTTAAATATAACTGCCCAATCCCTGCGCTCCTACAAAGGGAATGTACTTGCCCTTGGGAAAAAATTTGAAAGTTCTACAAAAATAAAGTGCACCTTTATAGAGCTGCCAAATGTTGCCTGCTTTCTTCTCCCCATGGTCAGGGTGGGAGGCTTTAGAGCAACCAGGAAAGACAGTAACCTCTTCATCCACCCTCCCAGCTTGGAGGATGTATAAAAAGTATCCTCACCCTGCTTCTGCAGCTCCTACCATCAAGATTCCAAGAGAAGTTGGATAAAACCACCCAAAAGACAGAGAAACCTTGATGAGCCCAGGTTCAAGATGAAGGAAGTTGGCAAATCTCATTTTCATGTGTAAGAATAGAGAATGAACCAAGATAGATGATAGAAGAACTTCGGGAAGAAATAAAAAGAATATGGGAAAAGCTAAAATCATGATGATCATAGTTTTCAAACCGAAAATTCATGTCACAGATGAGACAGAGACACAAAATAAATCAAATCTATCTGCAAAATTCTGGAATTTGCCTTTGTCTCAGCCCCACAGCCCAATCTGTGGTATAGCCATTGTTCACTCTAGTGAGATTATCTACATTGAAGATGATGGGAAGCAACTATTTTCCTATCACTGAGGAAAGACAAGGAGAAATGGGCTCCAACCGAAGCTGTAAGGATCCCTAGTTAAATTTCTGAGCGAGTAAAAAATGGTATCTGGTGGAGAATGTTTCTTCTCTTCCTAACACCCCTCTCCCATCCTAAATAGAGGGGTCCATCTGGCAGCAGCAAACACAGCAGACTGGAGAGTTTGTCCTGGGCAATTCTGAGTTGACTCTGGCCCTTTCTTTCAAATACCAGAGTTGTAAACTGATGGCTAGAAGGACCCCCCAAATGCCACCTCTTTAAGAGAGCCCACCTCCCGGACAAGCACCCCAGTGGAAAGCAAGGCAACTTGGGATGCCCATGGCCAGGTTGCATCTTAAGGTTGTCAAGAGGTCTCAGGTCGTCTGACTCTCTGGAGTGTTTAATGATATTCAAATGTCTCTTCAAGGTCAAATAAAGAGCTACCTCAGGGCTGCTGTTCCTTTGTAGTGATAATTTAGACTGAGAGAGAAGTGAGCCAGGCCCCTGAGAGTTAAGGTCTCATATGCCCCCCTGACTTGCAGGCTCCTCTCATTCCCAGATTCAGAGATTTCTAAGCACTTTCCATTGTATCAAACCTAGAAGTTTATAAAGTTTTGTCCCATATAATATCTCAGTTTATCCTACCAGTAACCTTGTGGGGTGTTATGAGCCCATATTTGCATAGGAATAAAAAAAGATTCAGTGAGGCTGAAAGACAGCTAATAACATGTTGAGCTGGAGCTGTAATTGGAGTTTCCTGGTCTCTGGTCTACGCAGTGCACGTTGCAAGGCTCCAGCTTGGGAGTTTAGAATGAAGAAAAAGCCCACTTATCATCGGTCAGGCCATTTTAGAGATGAGAACACTGAGGTCCAAAAAGTCATTGCATTTTTCGCTTAGCTGCAGGACTTACCCGAAGTGCAGGGAAGAGGTGCCCGGATCCCCAGCGCACGGCTGGTCAGGGTCTAGCCCCAGGTTCAGGGATGGAGAGGTGGCCAGTCCAGGGAAAGGGCCTTCGAGAGGTGAATCAGCAGGCAGTCACTCTCAGCCCAGGCTTCTCTCTCCCCTGTCACGTCGAGACAGGCAGGGAAAGCCGCAACTTATTTCCCATGGATTTGTGCTCTCCTGGAAAGCTTCTGCTGTATCTCTTCCACCAGAGATCGACCCTCCAGGCACAATCAGCCTCCATCACAAGAACAGGCCCCAGAGCTAGAATTCTCCCTCTGAACCCTGCAGCAGGGGAGGGCTGAGGGCCTTCTTGGGGGTAACAGCAAGTCACCTATTTCATGTATAGCATCAGTTCTGTATCTAAAGCTACAGAAGCAATGGGAGGGCCAGGGAACCAACCACCTGCCTTTGGATGAGAGCCCCAAACATCACAGAAGCTCACAGAGGGCCGGCCCATGCCAGAGATGGCCTGTCCACCAACTCATCAAGAGTTGGCGCTCACGTGCCTGCTCAGTCCAGCACTGGGTCCCGACTCCCACTCGAGCTCCTTTCTAGCTGAAGGCTCCTGGAGGACCAAGGTTCCCTCTGCTGTGGGAAGGGGGAGCAGAGGCGGCTGTGTCGGGGAGCCTTGCTAAGGCCCCGCGAAGGCTGGGCTAGTCCAGCCCTGAGGAAATCCCCCTCACCTGGCCCCATTCTAGGAAGGGTGATTTCAAGGGAATTCTGGTCTGACCCACCTCTGTGAGGGAACGATGGGATTTCCCTCCAATCTCTCCCCTCATGATTTGCTCCTGTGTCACCTTCCTATGGCACAACCCCCATCTCCCCTAAAGACAGGGGAGGGGTGCTGGGAGGTCTCAGGGTGGACGGAACGAAGACCGGCATCACTGTAGTGATGGTGTACACATGGCGAGGCTGGGGCGCTGAGTTACTCAGTGACCAGACAGCCTGGGATCCCAAGGGCAGAGAGGCCACTGTAAAAGCAGCAGGAGAAACAGCAAGAAAGCTAACCAGGGCCCCCGGCTCTGTATTCCCTCCTCCCCCCACCCCCAAATAAAAGATCTTCCTGCTGGTGAGTTCAGGTAGGCAGAAACCAGAAGCTGTGAACAAGGACATTCTTATATCTCTGTTTCACACCTTTGTTGCCAAGTTACGCTAAGAAAATACTGCCTGTGGTGAGAGCAGGGAGGGGGTGGCCCATTCCGTTGAACAAACATCCGAGCAGCATCTGCCGTGTGGAAGATGGGAAGAGGGGCCGCCACTGTCTTCCTAGTCCCAATGCCCCAGCGAGATCGTGAAGATGCTGTGACAGGATCTGGCAGAGGGGCATGAGGCCTCTCTGAAAGAAATTGGTGGGCCCCGGAGTCAAGGGAGCAGGGGTTTGGAAACCTGGCGGAGGAACTTCCCAGCGATTTCTCTTGCAATGCACAACCAACCCTCAGCAGAGGTGCAAGATGGGCCCAGCTACGTCTCTTCAGTCCCATTTTTCAGTCCTCAGAAATATCCATGTCTCTATTATTTATTCAACACACATGTAGGGCACACCTGCTACGTGCTAGGCACTGTTCTAGGGTTGAGGGACCCAGGAGCGAGCAAGGCAGGCAAAGCTCTGCCCTCAGGAGCTTACATTCTAATTGCAGGCTGGGGAGTGATTGATAATAAAGGCAATTTGTAAGCAAAATATAAACTATGTTAATAAATGCTCTGGAGGAAAATAGAGCAGGAAATGAAGATGTAGATTGATGAGGGGTTGAACATACGATGGCCAGGGAAGCTTCACTGAGAAGGGAGCATTTCAAAACAGACTTAAAAGAAGTGGGTGGGAAAAAAAAAAAACGAAAAAAAAACAGGAACAGAGCACAGACATTGAAACCTGATAAACCTGGACACACACAGAGCCTTTTACTTCCTAGCAGAGGAGACCTGGGCAAGTCACTCAATCTCTGAGACCTCCAGTCCTTAAAAAGTGAAGGATGATACCTACTTCACGGGCTTATTGTGAGGATTAAATGAGATAATGCATAAAATGCTAGATCAGCCCCTGTCACATGGTAGGCACTTAATAAATGGCTGCTACATTAAAAAAAAAAAAAAAAAAAAAGGTGGATGAGTCATGCAGATACCTAGGGAAGGAGGCTTACCAGGAAGAGGAAACAGGCAGTGCAAAGGCCCTGTGCCTGGAGCAGGCCGGATGTGGATGCAATTGAGGAAGAGCAGAGGCCCAGTGGGGTGAGAGTGGAATGAGCTTTGTCTTTAAGACCCAGCATGCCAGGAGCTTATTCAAGAGCACTATTGAGTCTGAACTGACACTGCCCACTGGTCTTCATCAGAGGTAAGGATGCCCTGGCCGGGTGGCTAAGCTCCCCATGAATATTCTGCAGTAGTTCCTAGGTCTTTGACAGGTGATGGAGGTGATTTCAGAACTCTGACTGGAGAAAGGAAGGGAGAAAATAAAATGAGGAGAAGCAGGTATAGGACACTTAGGGACCGAACTTTGCGAACATGTCATGCTGTTCTCTTGGTGTCTTTGCACAAGCTGTGCCCTCTACGAAGGCCCTTTGCTCCCTGCCCCAACTCATGATGCAGTGCCCAGTCATTCCATCTGCCCACACTTACCTCTGTACTCACATCAGCTGCTCTGCAGTTTGTTTGTTGTGAGCTTCTCGAGGTCAAGAGCAATACCGTACACCCAGGACCTCAGAATAGATGTTTGTTGAGTGAATGGATATGAAATTCTAGGATCACAGAGCTTTCTTTAGAACCTAGTGCTCTGAGGTTATTGCAGCCAGTGAAGGGAGCATCTACATTGGAGCAAAACACTTCCTTTCTGTAGTTCCTTTCCCACTGCATCCGTGGGAAGACGCATTAGGCCCTTGAAACAGTCCATCTGTCCTGTGCCCCATGGGCCTGAGACTCGACACCCTTGGTGTTGGGCCGGGCCTCCCCAGAGCTGGAATCGACTGAGCACAGCCCTGTCTCCATGAAGACTTGGAAAGGTGATGGAGGTGAGTGGGGAGGCAGGATGGGGGTGGGGGATCCCATCACTGCTACTAAGTGCTTATACGATAAACCCAAGCAGGAATCTACATCGGTGCCATTTTTAGGGGCCCAGCAGGAAAAAGAAAACTTGCATTGGCTTTGGTTGCTTATCTTTTGCCAAAGTGAGATTTCAGCCATAGTATTTGCTACTTCAAGAGTGCAAGGCTTACTCTCAAATGCCCCTATCACAAAAGACCCTTTTGCAGGAGCCAGTAACCAGTGGAAGTCACACTTCAGTGAGAAGAGGCAGCGGCCCAGGTGCAGCCACAACCTTCCCCCAAATGTCCATGAAAGCGCACTCACAAATGACATTTGTCTTTCACACCTTATGCACTCACGGCACTGCCCCTGCCTCTTAGCCATCACACAGGAGCACACCAGCTGCCATTGAAGGTGTCAGTGAGGCAGATGTATTTGTCTGGGGCACCAAGGTGTGAGAAAACAAATCCTTTGTAGAACAAATGTGTAGAATGCTTATTTATTTGTTAGACATTTCAAATCATGTTTTCTGTAAATCTGGCTCCCAGGCAAGAGAAGCTGCATAAAAAACATCTTGGGGGTTGAGATGATTAAAGCACAAGCGTGAAATAAAGGAGAGCCTGAAACACAGCCCTCCAAACAAGAGGGAAAAACTTTCATCTCTTGGAAGAAGGGGCTCAGAAACTAAGAATAGGGTAAGAAGGAGACATACAGAACACCCTTGTGCCATATGTGATTTGTTTCCATGTACGTGTAATAAAGTTGTTAATTCATCATATTTAATATGTATACCTGTCCCACATCTTACAGTGATATCCTTACCATTCCTATGTATTTTCTTTTCAAGAAGCATTGACACTACACTTACCGAGCTTACTAAGTGCAAAGGCTTAAGCACCCTCATTTCACCTTCACGACAACCCTGCAAGGTCATGCGTGGAATGACTACTTTGCAGGTTTTTCAGTAAGAAAGCTGAGGCTCACCAGCGCTAACTCACCCCAGACCACCCGATCGGGAAGTGGCAGTATTATCCTAAAATCCCAGCCATCTGGCTGCAGAGTCCCTGTCAGGCCACCTTCTTGTCTCCTGTCAATCCTGAACAAAGGGATCTGGATGAAATTAGGGAAAATGTTCCAGAGAAAGGATGCTCTGTTTAATACAGACCGAGAGGCAGACAAGGCAATAGAAGCAATCTCTTCCCTCCTCTGGTCTGGACACATTTCCTGTTTTCTCACTTGCCTTTTCTAGGGTATTTGCTTCCCCTGAGTCTCAGCAACACCTTACTCTGCATTGTCTCCCAGACTGTGTGGACAAGACAGCAATTAGCTGTTCTCACCTCCTGTGAGCTCCTTAGTTTTTCCTAATGAAACCTCCATCCACAGCCGCTCTCTCTCCTTCCCTCTCTCTCTGTCTCATACACACACACACACACACACACACACACACACACTTCTGATCCGCTTTCACAGCTGTCGAACCAACATTCTTTTACCAGAATATTGACTCTACACGAAGTTGACTTAATTCCAGAGACTGGAATAAACACTTGATCCAAGTATGAATGGGAGTAGAATGAATGAACTGGATGAACAGTGAAGATCTTTGTACCCAAGGCTGTATTCTCGTGCTGGGGGACGTAATGACATAAGCATGATCTTCTCTTGGGAGCCTCAGGGAACCCCAGTGCCGGTATCCTCCGTGCTGTATACTGAGTGTTTGTGTCCTCCCAGAATCCATATGTTTATCCCAATGGTATTAAAGGCTAGGGCCTTTGGGAGATAATTAGGTCATGAGGGTGGAGCCTCATGGATGGGATCAGTGCTCTCATAAAAGAGACTCCAGAGACCTCCTTTGTCCCTTCCATCCTGTGAGGACACAGCGAGAAGACGGCCATCTACAAACCAGGAATCGGCCCTCGCGAGACACGGAATCTGCTGACACCTTGATCTTGGACTTTCCAGCCTCCAGAACATGAGAGACAAATACTGCTCTTTATAAGCCACCCAATCTATGGTAATTCATTATAGCAGCCCAAAAGGACTAAGACACTCTCCGAAAAATACCTATCCCCACCCCTGGTGGGCAATGCCATGAGTTCCTATCGCAGGAGGCTTTGATGCTATTAAATGCACTTGCCCCTGAAGGGTAGCCTGGGGTGATGATGAGAGAGCCCCTCCCCCCGCCATCCCGCCCAGGGCTGCTGTGTGTGACCGCAGACTGTACGCTCCACAGCTCTAGGGATACCATTTACTTCATAATGGGTGGATATATTTTGGCGACAACTTTTTGGCAGATGGTGGTCAAAGCTCTAGTCCTGGTGCTGCCTGCCCCCAGTGGGACAGAACCCACTTTATGCAGACTGTCTTGCTGCCCTCGACCCCTGGAGGGGGTGCAGGCATGCTCAACCGTGTCTTCCGGGGTCTTTTCTTTCCACCAGGGCTTGTGCTTCCTGATGGCTTCAATCTGCCTCCACCCCATGACCTCCTCCTTCATCTTGACCAGGACCCGTGTCCTACTCTCCATAGGAGACCTTGCCTGGGGATTCTAGCCCAGGACTTGATGGTCGGTTGCAGGGTGGGGAGAAGGGGTTGGAGTGGGCAGTCAGGGTCCAAGGGAGCTCCCACTGTTTCCCAGCAGACCACTGTAGTCTCTAGCTCAGCTGCTCTGTCATGGTCCCTTGTGGCCCTGGGCTCCTCTCATCGCCCCAGCCTTGTGGGGCTCCTCTTTGGAACCGCAGCAATGTTGGAGCTACCAACACTGACCGGGCTGAGGTTCTCAAGGGCTCTCTTCCCACCTGTCTGCTTTCCATTCCCGGCTTCTTAGGAAGCAATAAAATGGGAGACACACTTGCACCTGCCCCAAATACTCACCTTGCTGCAAACAATGGCTTCTGGTGATTTAGGTTCCACGCTCTCAGTGGGGCCAGGCAGAGGTTCCCACAGCCCTGTCATTACACTTCTTGTTCCGAAGGAATCTGAGGCAACTCTTTTGAACTGTCTAAAACAGGCTGGTGTATTTATGTGTAAGCAAGCCAGCCAGCCAGCGAGAGCAAGCCCACCTACCCGGGAGGGTCGAGGGCTCGATCACATGAATTAATCCAGGAGCCTGGCAGGACTCAGGGCAGGGGAGCCATCAATAAAACATCAAAGGCCAGCGCCATTAGAGGAAGCAAAGCAGGATATTTTATTCATGACTGTATTTTGAAGGGGCTTGCTCATGACTCACAAATTATTCATGAGCTTCTATTTTTAAATGCAAATTACAAGGGTGTTTAAAGGGGCAGAACTGCTATACCCTACCTTTGGTACCCCTCTGGGCTATTTTGGGGAAAGACTGTCCCACTCCAGGTACAGAGCCTCTTTCCTTTCAGAGTTCTCTCCCACAACACGGTCATCATTGTTCCCTCCCGTGGGCCTCTCCTGGCCAATCAGAAGGTAGGCCAAGCATCTGCCTCTCAGGCCCGCCTTTCTGCCACTCACTGTACCAACAGCTCAGCTCCTAGTCAGTCAGCACCAGAGGCTGGCTGCTGCCACAGGGGCTTCAGTGATCACCTCCTGCAGTGTTGATAAACTCAGTGTAGGATCTGGAGATGGATTCTGAATCTCCCAGCGTGCTTGTTTAAGGTGCAGATTCCTGGCCCTCTCTGACTTTCCAAATCAGACTTCTGTGATAGGGTCTAGGGATCATCATTCTAAATAAATTACCCCAAGTGTTTCTTATACAGAGTGCAATTTAAGAAGCACTGAGCGAGTCCAGAGGTTGTCCAACTTTAGCATCTAACAGAGTCACCTAGATGACTTGTTAAGACACATAGCTAAGTCCCAGCCCCAAAGTTTCTGATTCAGTAGGTCTAGGGCGGGCCCTGAGAATTTGAATTTCCAACAAGTTCCCAGGTGATGCTGATGCTGCTGGTCTGGGGACCACACCTGGAGAACCACTGACCTCCTGAAGACTGTTGAGGCCTGGGCTTGACAAAGGCCACACATGTGGGTAAAAGAAGAGGCTTACCCAGAAGGTCCCCAATCCCCAGGCCTGTGGGCCACTCTAGTCTGATGCCTCCCATCCCATCCTATACGCCTTTCCCGCTTTTGAATGTGTTCCCAGGGCCTTCTGGCTTGCTAGAATATGCCCAGAGCAGTGAGATAATTTAAATATCATGACAGCTTTAAGAAAAATTTGCAAAGTCCTTCTCTTCAGTCCCTCATCCTAGAATTCGTCACATAGATTGCAGAGGCATCTGCTTTACAGAGTATCCTGCCTACATTTCTTGACCCAGCAACCACCAATTAAGCACTTACTACGTATGCAACATGATGGGAAAATACAGAGTTGCTGCCCTCAAAGAACACAGAACACAGGGACGCACAGAACACAGCACACAGGTTCAAATACAAACAGGTAATTTTAACTCATTGTGATTATGGGAAACAGTGGTGTTTAGGGGAACACTGAGAGGGGCACCGTATTCCAGCCTGGGTTGTGAGGCAGAGGCAACACGTCCATCCTTCCAGAGCTGAGTCTGGAAGGATGTAAGGAGTCAGCCTGTCAAGAGGAGTGAGGAGAAGGGAAGATCAGCTTAAACAAAGGCACAAAGATGAGAAACAGCATTGGTCCAGGGGCAACGGAGGTGGGCTTCTGCAAGTCTTCAGTTTGTGTGAGAGCATCTTTGACATTCTAGAGTGATTCATCCAGTACTTGGAGAAGATGCAGTGGAGAGTGAAGAGGTGGGAGAAGTTGGAAGTGGGGAGCTTCCTCAGCTTTTACGCGATGAGCCAGAAAGAAGAAAGTGGAGCCATGAGCCTGTGACACTGCATGAACGTGACCTTGACCATCAGCCTCCAGAGGATCACTGCTCCAGTTGGGAGAGGAGAGTAAGGACTGGGGCTGGCAGACAGGCTGTTGGCAAGGTTTCTGACGAGACCCTGCGGCTGGCCTTGGGGAAGCCAGGATCCTGACTGGCTTTCAGGGGGGGTCCTGCAAGACTCACTCACTCACGGGCTTCTTCCACCTCCTGCTTCCCAGTGTCCAGATTAAATCCATTCTTCAGGTCCAGCTTAACCACATCCTTTCCCAAGAACACTTCCCTGCTCTCCCATTTAAATGTAAATTTCCTGTCCTGTCCTAGGAGCTTTGGGTGCATTTGATCTCTGCCCCCTTTATAGTTTATAAGATTACCTTGTGTACTTGTCATTTCCTCAACTAGACCAGGGCTCTTGAGGGCAGAGGTCATCGTTTAGTCATTTTCAAATCAGACACGTAGCACCTGGCATAATGTCTAGCACACAGCTGGGTCTCAAAAGATGTTGAAGAGATGAAGGAATGGGTTGAATAAATAATTGAATGAAATTATTTCCCAGGGTGGCCTCATTCCCAGGAAGCAGGCCAGCTACCATGTGGTTGGAATGAAGAGCCAGGAGGAGCTAACTGGTGATCACTGGATGTTACTCACAGACAACCAGCCTCAGTAAAGGATGGGGCCCTTCCTGAACCTCCCACAGGCCAAAACTCTGAATGAGTGATGCAAAACCATCCAGCCAGAACACCCAGCACCCAACCAACAGACAAGGGTCGCAGAGCCCCAGATCCATCAGAAGCTGATGGATCACTCTGTGAATGCTCTACAGATAATTAGCTGTGCTCACTGGGGACTGAAGGCACTTTAGGAAAATAATTATAAGGTCAAGGACTCAGCCAAAGCAAAATCAAAATGAAATCGTATGGACGGCTGAGGTCCGGAAAAAAGATGCTCTGGTCTCTGAAATCCCATCAAAATAATTAGGAAAGGAAAGTGAGGCTGAGAAGAGGGACGAGAGAAGAGGAGAAAAGTCAAATGCCTGTCCCTGATTCATTGGAGAATCACAGACCCAGCCTGCCAGACGGCCTTCTAGCTCTGCCTTATCACACAGCTGAGGGTGGCGGGTGTGCAAAGGGTAGGGAGGGTTACCCTGTGGGCACCACTTTTCTTTCTTCACGTATGTACAGAAGCTCACTCACCCTGGTCTCTCTCCTCCTTGAGGCAGATCTGAAGGGAGAGTTTCAAAGGAAAAGTTTAGAATCACAATGCCCTGCTCTGGAGTTGCTGGGAACAGGGAACACTCCAATTATTCACTCACAAGATCAGGGAGTCACGTGTAAAGCAGTGATCTTGTGCCCAGGTCGGCGCCCCGGGCTAAGAAGAGGTGGGTAAAAACAGTCAGACTCCTCCCAGGCATCAGCAGCTTATCCCAGGGCTTGGGGAGAAAATCAAGGCTCATAAAAGCATTAGAGAAACCACAGGGCAAGCTGCGAGTCACTGTCAAGCAGAGACACACCAAGGTGGCTGGGCTGGAGTGTCCATCCCAGGACAAGCGATAGGCAGGTATACTGTGCAGAGACTTTAGAAACAAAACACTCACTAAAAGCAGATCTGCTTTCTATTATCACCGTTGCCGCAGCTAAACAATATCTGTGATAGAATATTCCTCCTCACAGGCAAAGATGGCTCCTACCCATATGCCACTGATGTTAAGATAAAGATTCTCAAGAAAGGGGAGGTTAACGTAGGTTAGAGTATGTGAGAAGCCTTCTCAGGTGAACAGAGTTTGAGGTTGAGCCTTGATGGGTGGGAAGAATTTGAATAGTGAGGGATAAGTATAAGGATTCCAGTCAAGATTCCACAGCTGTGTCTACGGCATTGAGGAGCATCCCCCACGCCCCACAAAGACTTCCTATTGGTTGTCGATCAACGATTTGGTGGAGGAGTGACCTCTGATTGGGGCTTGGTGCCCTGGAGCTCCTTGTGGGACTTTAAAGGAGCCGGGAGGAGCTCGTCTCTTGCAGGCAGGGCCTGTGGTGTGCCTGAGGCATATGAGAGGGTGTGGGCAACATTCTTGGAAGAGAAATGAGGTGTACTAGACAGCTTTGATTGGGGTCCGAGGGCACTGAAGTGAAAAGAGAAGGCATTTTTCAGAAATAGAAAATGGAATACACAGCAGACTTTATTTCCTGGATTCCACAAAGCAGGTAACAAAAATTGAGCTCTCAAGAGAATCAGTCCTCCAAGCTCCAGGGTGAGGCCTCTGTTCTGGGGACAGGCTCAGACACAGCATCACTTCTCAGCAGGGGGTACTGAGAGGCGGCTCCAAGTATCTGAAGGGTTATCAGGAAGAAAAGGGATGAGTCTAAGTGTACAGCTTCAGAGGCAGAATTAGGCTCAGTGGGTAGAAATTATAGGGAGGCAGATTTCAACCCAGCATTAGCCTGATGTTTTCTTGCCATTAAAAATGTCCCCCAGTAGGGTACGCTGCTTGAGAGGTGGCCAGCCCCCAGTCACTGCACGCAATCAAAAAGTAGCTGGACAATCACTCATTGGAGGACTGTAGGATGCCTTGGCCAATAGTCTAGCATTGAGCATGGGTCTTGAGAACCACCAGGAGGGGCCTCTTTAAGTCTGAGATTCCGTGATTTTGAGTCCCTTCTTTGGCCAAGCTCTTGGATTTAAATCATGATACCCAATATTCGGACTCACCCAAACCAATGTGGAATAGCAGTGACCACCCCCAGGGACACGTCCTCCCTGTTAGCCCAGCAGAGCCCCGCCAAGCATCACTGGAGGGAGACAGAAGAACCATTTGCTCTCCTGTTTATGAACAGTCAGGGTTAGTAAAAAGAACACTGGCCTAGGAACCAGGAGACCTAGGTTTTGCTCTTAAACCTGTCACTAACTAGCTGTGGAACCTTGGGCAAATCTCTTCTCGGGGCCTGGCTCTCTTTATCTATCAAATGAAGATTATTCAGAGTAGTCCTCAGATTCTCCCCAGCTCAAAGCAAATCTCTTATACTCTTCACACCTAACTGAGAAAATAGAAGCAACCAGCTAAGAATCACCTCGCCTTACCACCTACCTTCCTTTGAAGCCACACCCCCTGCCTCTCCTCCTTTGTTCAGATGGGAAAGTATCTTCACCCCTCTCTAATGTCAACTTTTCTACTTGTGTGCTGGACCCTGCATCTACTGGAGCACTTTGGTCCTGAAATTATCCTCTCACTGTCCTGTATCAACAACTTTCCCCTCCCTAGTAGATTATTCCCATCAGCACACACACATGCCAAAATAGCTACAAAATACATCCTGTGGACCCTGTTCAGACTCCAGTTTAAAAAATCTACTCCATATAAACATTTTTGGGACAATCAGGGAAAAGTGAACTCCTACTAAATGTTTGCTAGTATTAAGAAATTTGTTTTTAATTTTTAGGTGTGAGAGTGGTATTGTGATTGTGGGTTTTTTTTTGCAGTACGCGGGCCTCTCACCGCTGTGGCTCTCCTGTTGTGGAGCACAGACTCCGGACGTGCAGGCTCAGCGGCCATGGCTCACGGGCCCAGCCGCTCCACGGCATGCGGGATCTTCCCAGATCAAGGCACGAACCCTCATCCCCTGCATCGGCAGGCGGACTCTCAACCACTGAGCCACCAGGGAAGCCCGTGATTGTGTTTTTTTAAAGTGCTTTCCTTTAAAATACTCCAGGGGGCAGAAGGAGTAGGCGGGGCTATGAATGAAACAAGATTGGATATGCGTTGATCACTGTTGACACTGAGGATACGTGACGGTTCGTTACACTATTTTCTCTACTTTTATATAAGTCTGAAAATTTCCAGAATAAAAATTATAAATAATGAACAAGTAAATAAGGCACAAGGCTCTCAGCAGATTTCACATCACATCATGGTAGAGTCTTCCCAGGGTTCCAGCTTCTTGGCAGGGAGGAGAGGTAGGTGAGCTCTGCAGATAAGAGGACTCATCCCCCAAAGGCCAGTCCAGCAGGCAGAGAAACAGACGTGATGAATCCCAGACTCCAGGTCTACAGCCCTGAGATCCAGGTCTACAGCCCTGGTGGTGAGATGTCCAAACCAGGAGACCTCAGTTAGCTAGCCCAGCTCTCAACACAACTGGTGGCCCATGATAACTCCCATTTATCCAGTGCTTTACGGCTTATTTACTGTATTCTTCACATGCATTTTCTCATTTCATCCTCACCATCCCTTTGAGGTTGCTCTCATTCTCCTCCATTTTGTTGATGAGGAAGCAGACTCAGAGTGGAAAAGTGACTTGCCCAAGGCAGACCTAGGACTTGAACCCAAGTCTTTCCTATGAAAGTCATGTTCTTCCCCTGTCTCCTCATGGTGAATTCCTTGAGGATAGAAACTATTTTTACATTTTTACAATTTACATTTTTTTTTACATTTTACATTTTTAGTCTTTGAATCCCATGTGCAAGAATCATTCTGGGAGCATCATAAGATTTCAGTAAATGTTTTCTGAATGAATGAATGAATAGGTGTGAGCTGTGCCTCATGTTCCCTGTAGATACCTCTTCTCTCAGACAAATGTTTATCACAGCCTTGTGTCACAGGTATAAACGTGTATGTCTGCTATCTCCCCAAGTGGATTGTAAATTCCTTGGTAGCCAGAAGGGGTCTTCCACGTTTCTGTGGTTCCTATGAGACATGGGTCAAGAGGCAGTCTGGGTAAAACGGTTGGGAAAAGAGGCACAATGATTCCTTGGCATGGTAGTAATAATTATCTCCATAAGAACACAGTACATTTGTTATTTTCTCACTCGATGAAAGATTACAGTTTTGTTATCACAGAATAAATAGAGCCATAATTTATTATTCACATACTGATTTCTTAAACTGTTGACATAGATCACTCTTCTGACTTTTATGAATTATTGCCTCTTCATCATTAAAAAGTCAAATTGGGATGCTGGCAACTATAACCCCTCTCCATCTCTCCACTGGCTACACTCACCTCAGGGTCAAACACTGGGCAAGTGGGAACCATTCTCCATGGAATAGCATTAGAATTCTCAGAGCCCATCAGCGGGTTGGCAGAGGCTAAATGGATATCCAAATTCACTGAGAATTCTAAGTGCCATGGCTCTGGCAAAAGGCAAGTGTTGGCACTCTCGGGCACACTCTGAACAGAATCGATTGGTTAGCAGGAAGTGGGGAGGGAGGGCTGGGGAAATGCAAGGTTTAATTTCCTTCCCTGGCACCCTGCCAGCTGGATATAACGGCAGCTGCTAATATATTTCAAACAGCCAGTTTCATGCAACGCTGGTGGTGTAAAAGCTGGGTTTTTGTCAAACCCTGGGAAGCTAAAATGGTGAATTGTGAGTGAAAGCCTAGTGCTGGCATGGGCCAGGTGGGCATGTTCACAGGCCTTGACCCCAGCAGCTCCAGCTGGGAGCAGCTCTTCACCAGCCCTGGCCCAAGGTCCTCCTGCCTGGAGGGAAGTGTCAGAGTGTCTGCCAGGAGCGGCATGTCACCAAAACTACCACGCATTTTGAGTCAGCCTTGAAAATTCCTAGGGATTTCGGAAACAAAAAGACATCAAGAGGGCTCAGACCCAGATAGGCACAGAGCAATCAGGGTTTTTAATAAGCAACGACCCGTGTGTGCAACTCTGACCCTCGCACATTTGTGGTATCTTTCCTGTGGGTGGCCCCTCCAGGACTTGGTTGATTTGATTGAGACACTGACCAAACAGACTGAGCTGACATCTAGCCAAATCATTCTAAGGCACTCCTATCCCTCCTCCTCCAAGGATCTGGGGGAAATGGATGCCTAAACTCCCTTAATACCACTGAGGAAGGAACCTATGGTGAGATGGAGTCAAGGTAAATGGAGAATCACTCAAATTAGCATCTAACTCGGCCCTTTGAGGAAACTGTGCCAGGTTCCTGGGGAGAGAAGGGCTGCGATTCAAAGTGATGCAAATGAAGCTTTGCAGCCCTTGAGGCAATGAGAGCTCTGCGGACGCTGAAGGAAAGAGGATGTGCTCCTACTCTCACCTCCCTTGTAAGGAAGAGAACAGTAGCAAGAGAGGCCATTCAGGGCACAGAAGATGCAGTCGTTGCTATAGGCCTTCCTTCAACCCAACCCCAGCCTCAGCGCTGCTCGTGGCCAATCCTACCTGAATTGTCAAGGAACCAGGATCCACTGCAATCCATATTAAAAGGCCTTTCCAGGTTTTAGTTCTGGGTCTCTTGGCTCCAACAAAGTAGACACAACTGCAATGTGGAAAACACACAATAGGGGTACCCCCTGGTACAGGGCAGTAGCCCTGGACCCATGCATTAATAAGGGCCCCTCAGATGCTCCAGGAACTAAATCAGATCGTTGTTGAAATGCACCCTGGGTACTCAATCTCATTACAACATCGCTCCTATGCCCAGAAGTTCCATCTCCAAAATAATGAAAGCAAACTTTGTGGGATCACATGGGATCACACCCATGGCTCCACTCCAGGGTCCTCATCCCCAACTCTGGGCTCCCAGGGCACTATCCCTAGACTTGAATGCAAAGCACGCTGGGCCTACATTTTCTTGGGGAGAGAGTTCATTGCTTTCAGCAGATTTTCCATGGGAATGTGTCTGTAAAAGTTAAAAACTACTGATCTGTAGGTGGAAACTGGTTGGCTTACAAACAGGCCCAAGGGTCTGGCAGCCTTTCCCAAGTATGGATTGATGCTGTGACCTTAAATATGGAGGATAAACAAATTAGGAGTTCCCCAGATTTTTACTGCCTGTATAATTTATCGAAACTACTAAACCTAATCTTCTCATGAGAAGTTCCCAGGGTTTGTTTCTTGGCCAGTTTATTACAAGGCTGGTGGCTTCACATTTAAATTGCAAATAGCTCTTTTGTGTGGACATTTCATTTGGTCTTCAAAAGCCCATGGTATTTTTCCACATTTTTGGTGGAGTTTATGGCTCCCATCCAGAAGCCAGTTCATATACTCAAAATATAATAGATGTTTAGTAACTAATTTGACTGAACGAATGAATTTGAAGATAGATTTCCTACTGCACTGTAACAACACACATTCAAATGTCTCCAATTATAATGTTTAAAAGCTTTGCTTTTTTTTAGATTACTCATATTCATCATTTATTCATTCATTCCACAAATATTAGTTCAATACCTCATTTAACCTGACTGAAAACACCATGACAACAGGAAGCCTAGAACTATGTCAGTCAGTGAGAGTCCTTTTTTTTTGGCCATGCCGTGCAGCTTATGGGATCTTAGTTCCCCAATCAGGGATCGAACTTGGGGCCCCGGCAGTGAGAGTGCCGAGTCCTAACCACGGGACCACCAGAGAATTCCCTAGAGCTATGTCATATTCAATTTTGCATCTCTAATATCTTCTGGTAATATGAAATACTCAATAAGTATTCATTGCGTGAACATAGGAATTCTAGATGTCTTATTTTTTTCAAGAAGTGCCAAACACATTCAAGCTAAGAATCTGATTTATGTACCCACTTCTGAAATAAGAGTAAAACTTTAACAAAGAGGAAGCCTTGGTGGGCCTTTGGCTACTCATAGCATAGAGACTTGAAAAAGTGTAGCAACCCATTCATTTATTACTTCCTCACATATTCATTAAGCACCCATCACTATGAACACATCAAGGATACAAAGATGAGCCTGATCTCTGCCAGATGATGCATAATTTCAACAAGTCTGAATTGATTGTGGGAGAAGATAAGGGGAGATTAACAGCCATGACTGAGGGAGGAGGTAAGGGGAGCCTGGCCAAGTCCTGGAAACAGTTTCTCAAAGGCATGACATGTAACTGAGATTTAAAAATGAAAGGGACTGAGGGCCAGGCAAAGGGGCAGAACTGGACACACCTGGGAAAACTCTAGTTCTGGCCTGAAAAATCCTCCACCCTCAGCTCTTCAGACAATGAAGACACCTGGGAGTCAAATATCACCTCCACCCTTGGGTCTATTGAAGGCCTAGGAGTAGTTTGAAAGGAAGAGATAAAACACCCTGATCTGATTTCACCTCTACCTTCCTCTCCCTTTCTTTCTCAACAATACGATCCACGGTGAACGCTGAGAATGGACTTGACAGGGGGAGTTTTTCTTTGAAAAGGGAAAAGCATATGTGAGGCCTGAAGATAAGAGATAACTGGTCCATTAGAGGAACTGAAAGAAGTTCAGTAAGGGAAGGCTGGGGATGAGGCTGGAGAAGAAGGCAGGGGAAAGCCTGCACAGGCCTTTGATCCATGCAACGGATTTGTCCCAAATTCTAAGAACAAAGGGGCTGGACTTAAGCAGGGATGTGACATCACTCATATTTGTACTTTTAAAATATCTCCCTGGCTGCAGAGATTCCATCAGGAAGCACTTGTGCAGCTGAGTAATGACAGTGACCCAGGCTGGGCGGTGGGAAATGTAAAGAAGTAGATGAATTCAGGAAATATTTAGGAGATAAACTCCAAAGAGCCTAATGATTCTTAGAGCATTTATTGAGCTCTTGCTATACGACAGGCATGAAGTCCCTTATTTAATTCTCCTAACAACCCCCTTGGATTGTTTCTATCATGATCTCCATTTCTAAAGAAGAAACTGAGCATCAAATGGAGCAAATTGCCAAAGACAACCCATTTTGTAAATGGCAGAGCTGAGATTCAGGCTCAGCACTCAAGCTCCCATCCTCCTACCTTTCCCTCTTAATCCTTATGCCCTATCATTCAGGTGTCTGGCTTGGGCAACAGGGAGAATGGTGGTGCCATTTATGGAGGTGGAAAACATAGAAGGATTCATGTGGGAAGAAAGTTATGAGTTCAGTTCTCAACGTGCTTGTGGGACATCCAAATGGAAATGAGTGGTGGGTAGGCTGGAACTCAGGAAATAGGTTTGGGAGTAGGTAGGGTAAACGTATAGATGGAGAGTTATCAGCACATAGGCAACAATTACACTTCACAGGCTTCCTCTCTGAGAAACATGCTGAGTTTGGGAGCAGACTCAATGCCTTCAAAATGCAGAGGGAGTAGGAAGATGACGATAGTCATGAACCCAGTTGGGTCAGGGCCCTGGGACCTCCAGCAATGTCTCTTAGAAGCCTCATCCATCTCTGCCCCCGGTCATACCCAATAGCCACTCAAAGGGCACGTTGTCAGGCCCAGGGCACTTTGGAACCTCAGCCTTCCCCAGGCAGCCTTTTGGCGCCTGCTTCATGACAATGCCACAGGAGCTGCTTTAATACTGATTAACTCCTCCTTAAAAAAGTCACGTTTCCACACTGCCTGTCAAACGGTAACAGACAGATAACGTACTGTGTCATTAGCACATCCCTCTCTATTTAAAAACCTCCAGAGAAGCAAGCAGATGAGCCTTGGAGTTAGCTCAGCGGTGGGGATTATTGCTTGGCTAATTATAAACAGCATTCTCAGAACCCCAGAAGACACGAAGAGGGGCACAGCCCCTGCCTGCTCTGAGGAACCAGGAGAAACTATTGAAACAGGCCAACTCAACACTCAACACAGGGGAAGTTAAGAGGGGACAAGACACCTTGGCACAACTGTGGACACAGAAATAGAACTTCATCCTGACACAGTGTGTCAGCCAGCCCCCAGTAATCCTCACCTGGTGTTTGGCCCTTCTGTGTCTGGCCCCATGATTCAGGGCTGGCCTTGTGTGCCCAGTAGAATACAGCAGAAGTGTATGATTTTCAAGGCTCTAGTCTTCTTTATCTATAATAAATGACATCGCAGATTCCACTTTGGTCTCTTGGATTGCTCACTCAGACACCACGTTGTGAAGACACTCAAGCAGCCTTGTGGAGAGGCCCATGTGGTCTGGAATTCAGACCCCCTGCCAACATCCAGTCAGCACCGACTTGCCAGCCATGTAAGTAAGACAACTTGAAGTTGAATGTTCCAGCTTCGGTCAAGCCTTCAGATGATGCAGCCTCAGCTGACATCTGACTAGAATTTTATAAAAGACCATGAAGCCAGAACCACCCAACAAAGCTATTCCCAAATTCCGAACCAAAAGTAACTGGAAGAGATAATAGATGATTATCGTTGTTTCAAGCCACTGAGTTTTTGTGTGATTTGTTATATTAGCTAATACAGTTGATTAAAAGACTGGGCCCAGGATAGGGAAAGAATTAATATCAACTAAGCTCCCATTATGCCTCATAATGGGACTCATATACATGATCTCATTTAATCCTCACAACATCCCAATGAGGTAGATATCAGCTTATTTTATAGATGAAGAAAACCACGGTACCAGGAATTCTCTGGTGGGCCAGTGCTTAGGAGTCCATGTTTCCATTGCAGGGGGCACAGGTTCCATCCCTGGTTGGGGATCTAAGATCCCACAAGCCGTGTGGTATGGCCAAAAAAAAAAACCCAAGGCACCAAGTATACAAGATTCAAAGCCTGCCCAGTCCCACAACTAGGAAATCTAGAACCAGGCTTTGAATCATGACCTGCCTGCTTTCAAAGCTTCAGCTATTTCTGTCACCATGCTCTTCTGTCCTTGAAACTAAGCAGCCCCAGACTCTGGTTCTAGCTCTGCTACTGAATAGCTCAGTAATTTGGAGAAATTTCTCATTCTCCCTAGGCTCATTGTCTCTCCTGTAAAGTGGGAGAGTTAGTCTTTAGCCTCTGAGGTCTCAGTTAGCACTAATATTCTTTTACCCTGTGGCCCCATCTCACTATATCTACCTTCCTTCTAGGACAGGTTGTTCTCAAAGACTTCCCTCTGGCTGTTACCCATCTCATTGAGGAATTGGCTTCAATTGTAGCAAGAGGGTCTTAGGTTAGCCTTAAGAAATCCTTGGGAGTTCTAAGGAACTCAAGTTTCCAAGAAAACATAAGAAACTTCCTTCCCTGGAGGCTTATCAAAATAATGTTAATAACTATCTGTCTAGGAGCTCTTAGGCTAGCTGAACAAATTAGAAAGAAATGAAGCTAAGTTTGAAAGAAACCAGGTGATGAGCTCTTAGTCATTCCTATCTTGCACATAGTATCTCAAGCAGAATTTGTGGAATGAATAAATGAATAAGGGGCCTTTTCCCTTGTGTCAAGTGGAAATGAGCTGTGTGACATGGGCAAGTTATTTAACCATTCTGAGCCTCAGTTTCCTTATCTGTAGATAGTAACTGACTCAAAATGATTGCAATAATTATAAAACACAGTAATGCATATCAAGCCCTTAGCAGAATCTCTGGAAGATAGAATATGCTCAATAACATATATACAATGGAATATCACTCAGCCATTATAAAGAATGAAATAACGGGAATTCCCTGGAGGTCCAGTGGTTAGGACTCTGTACTTCCACTGCAGGGGGCACGGGTTCCATCCCTGGTCGGGGAACTAAGATCCTGTAAGCCGTGTGGTGAAGCCAAAAGAAAAAAAGAATGAAATAATGTCGTTTGTAGCAACATGAATGGACCTGGAGATAATCATACTAAATGAAGTCAGTCACGCAGATAAAGACAGATATCATATGATATTGCATATATGCGGAATCTTTTTTAAAAAAAGATACAAATGAACTTATTTACAAAACAGAAACAGACTCACAGACTTAGAGAACAAACTCATGGTTACTGGTAACTGGGGGGAAGGGTTGGGGGGAGGGATAGATTGGGAATTTGGGATTGATGTGTACACACTGCTATATTTAAAATAGATAACCAACAAGGACCTACTGTATAACACAGGGAACTCTGCCCAATATTCTATAATAACCTAAATGGGAAAAGAATTTGAATAAGAATAGATACACGTAGATGTATAACTGAATCACTTTGCTGTACACCTGAACCGAACACAACATTGTTCATCAACTATGCTCCAATATAAAATAAAAATTAAAAAAAAAGAAGAATGACTATATTGATTCAACAGAGACGAAGGACACTTCATTACTCTCATTGACAGTTGGAATGTGGGTTCCTTCTGTTTCTGTGAACCCTTGAAAAGCACTGGCATCTGTGGAAGGGGAGTGAATTTTGGAAAGAGGAGACCAGATGGTAGACTCAGCAATGCCTCTCACCGCCCTCCAGTTGCTTAATATTTGCCTTGGCAGCACCTCTCCACTGGAGCTCTCCAGCTCCAGCCCTCACTTTTGCCATGCTCACCCCCAGAATCCACCGGTGCATTTAAGTGCCACTCATTCCTGGCCCAAGGTTGGGAACTATCTGCTTTACCAGCCCTGTTAGGAATCTGATTTCTGATTGGTGGTCACTTCAGGACTTTCCATTCATAAAAGGGACTTTCAACTTCACCAACTGTAGTGTGGCAGCCACCTACATACATCTCTCAGGGGAACTCCAAGAAGGAACTGCTCAGCCGCTTCCCTGTTGCCTGTCTCCAGATCAGACCACCTACATCCACCTAGCCAGAAGACTGATTCCTGCAGCTCAGGCCATTCAAAGAATTTTCCAAGATTTTAGATCTAGTATGGGTCTCTAGGAGGCAGACCCACAAGTGGTACTAATTCCATTCTGACTCTGAGGATGTCATAAATGCTTTCTTATCACTCACCCAGCACAGGAAAGTGAGCATGGAGAAAGGACGTTAACGTTATCAAGAGTATGTAATCCAAAAAGAGATCTGTCAGGCTTCATCAGGGGCTGCTGATGGCCTAATTCAGTTAAAACCTCTCATTTCATTAGTGGGAGGAGACCATAATTACATCTTGAAGCCCATAAGTAAAGGGTCTTAATAGTTAAATAGGTGAGGAGGGCTCCAGAACATTCAATAATGCAATCAGGTTAGGCCCAGGGAAAAAATATAATCATTGGATCAAAGATGACCCTTGTTTTTCATTAGTCCTCACTAAGATTGCCAGTGAAGATCATTTGTTTTCCATTCATTTCATTTGGCTCTAAAGTGTATGTTATTTCTTTCAATATTCCCCCATCAAAAAATACCAGGAACCTCAACAAAGTTAATAAAAACAAACCAAAAAAACAAACAACAACAAGCAGCCTCACTTTAAACCAGAAATCTCATACCCAATTTAGAGATGAGGAAACCAACTCAAAGTTGACATGACCAGATATGGATTCAAGTCACTTTCAGATCTATTATATTGTCCTTTACCATTTACAAAGCTTGGTCACCTGCACTGTCTTCTTTAATTTATCCTCACAACAGCATTTATGCCCATTTTCCAGGTATAGAGAACAAACTTGGAGATGCTTGATTCAACATTTGCTGAGCAACTACTCCCTACTAGACAATGTGTCAGGTGTGGGGAGGCAATCAGTCACACAGATGAGTTGCCCATGGTCATAGATCCATTAAGTGGCAGGGCTGGGACTTTCAGCCTTGTTCTTCCACCTCATGATCTGGGTCTGACTGTGACCTTAAAGCTGGGCCAACAGAATCAGCCCCTCTGACTAGGGGAAACATGTAGGGTGTTTGTCCCCCAGCTAGGTACACATTTGTCATCCTGTAACTCAGATCCTCTATTTTGAAAAGATCCATCTTAAACCATTTAAGTGAAATCAGTTTTAAAATAAGAGATTTATTCTTTCTTTTTTTGCTCATAACATAGGAGATTTATTCTTTCTTCTTTTGCTCATAAGAAGGATGAGAAGCCTAGAAAGACAGATGAGAAGGTTCTGAAAGAAAATGAAAAAGTCCCATCGTGTGAGTATCAGGACTTTGCAGTGTCCTGTGTAACAAAGTTATCTGCCTTCCCTTGTAAATGCTTTTTGGTGTCTGGAATGTTCTGGTCCAGGGACCAATATTTCTTTATAAAGAATAATTCAATACAATAAAAACTATGTCTTGTCACCAGTCATTCTGTTATATATATGGAATTATTTCCTATGGGTTTGTCTTGCTTACTAGACCATAAGTTCATCAGGGCAGCAATTGTGCCTAGCCTAGTGCCTGATAATTTGTAGCTCAATTAATATTCATTAAACTTAAATCATCTCTACAGAGACATCTGTGTGTTTTAGGTGTGCTTCAATTATAGAATAGTGTTAAGAAATTAAGTTTTCTACATGGAAAAGAGTTTTCCTAGTAACTGGGAAGTTTTTCTTTATGCACCAAAACTTGCCACTCAAAACTTTCCTTAATGTCCTCAGGTGGGATTACCATCCCTTCCTCTCTGCTTCTACTCATTGTATTTTTACCCTTATTATTATGCTGTATCACAATGATTGGTTTACACCGGAGACACCTCATACACAGATTTAATTTATAGTCTGACAGCTATGACTCTCCTATATTAATGTCTCTCCCAGTCAACTGTGAGCCCCCTGTGTCCTGTGTCTGCTTCCTTTTCATGGGGCCTGACACAAAGTATATAAAGGCAGAGAGGATGGAAGAAAGGAAGGAAAGAAGAAGGAAGGGAAGAAAGAGAAGAAGTCATCTGAAAGTACTGTAGAACAAACAGGATCTTACCAAGCCAAGATCCAGAAAAAGATAGAAATATGAAGAAGTGAGACCACCACCTTTCCCTTGGGGATATTTGATGATTTCAGAGGAGTTTAAAGTCTCCAGGCAGTAATGAGACAAAATTTGATAGAGAGGGCTTCATAAACCCCTCCTACTTTTGTTTGGAACTTCGAAGAGCTGTGAGGATGAAACACAGGTGGACCGGCCCTCATAGTAACTATGGCTCAGCTTAAAATCATCTCAACCCCTGAAACTGGATGAAGATGCTCCCTGGTTGCTCAGGCCCCCTGGTGCTTCAGAGAAACAAATGAACATCCTCACTGGAGGCAGAGAACAAAAATGAAGTCAGATAAAGGCATTTTCAGACAAACAAAACTGAGAGTTTGTCAAAAGCAGACCTGCATTAAAGGAAACCTTAACGTGAGTGTTTTAAGTAGAAGAAGAATTATCCCTGGAATGACACAGATGTAGGAAGAAATGAAGAGAACAGAAAAGGGAAAATATGTGTGTGATGTTGGCTATATAAACCAATAAAAAATGCATCTTATGGAGCTTAAAATATATATGTTAAAATATGCAACAACAGGGCTTCCCTGGTGGTGCAGTGGTTGAGAGTCCGCCTGCCGATGCAGGGGACACAGGTTTGTGCCCTGGTCCGGGAAGATCCCACATGCCGTGGAGCGGCTGGGCCCGTGAGCCATGGCCACTGAGCCTGCACGTCCGGAGCCTGTGCTCCACAATGGGAGAGGCCACAACAGTGAGAGGCCCATGTACCGCAAAAAAAAAAAAAAAAAAAAAGCAACAACAATGACATATGTCATTAGAGGATACATGGAGTTTAAGTGCCTGAGATCTTTGGATTTTCTGAGAAAAGGCCAAAAATACCAATTAATCGTGGGCTATGATGAGTCAAGGATGCACATTATAGTCTCTAAGGTAACCAATAAAGGGACAATAAGAGTGTATAACTTTGAAGCTAACAAAAGAGGGAAATGAATTTTAAAACTGAATCTAAAAGAAGAGAAAAGGAAAAAAAGGAACTTGAAGCAGAGGAGATGAAGAAACACAAATACATCAGTGATTACATTAAACGTAAGTAGATTCAATGCTCTGATTAAAAGGCATGATTATCAACCTGGATATAAAAACAAAACACAGCCACGTACTCTTTACATGAGACACGTGTAAAAGAGAAGGAAACAGAGAGGTTGACAGTAAAATGAAAGAGAAAGATATGCCATACAAATGCTAACTCAAAGAAAGCTGGTGAGCTCTATCACAGAGTTTAAGGCAAAAAGCATTACTAGAGATTGAGGATACTTCGTTATGATAAAAAGCTCAATTCGGGCCTCCCTGGTGGCGCAAGTGGTTGAGAGTCCGCCTGCCGATGCAGGGGATACGGGTTCGTGCCCCGGTCTGGGAGGATCCCATATGCCGCGGAGCGGCTGGGCCCGTGAGCCATGGCCGCTGAGCCTGCGCGTCCGGAGCCTGCGCGTCCGGAGCCTGTGCTCCGCAACGGGGGAGGCCACAACAGTGAGAGGCCCGCATACCGCAAAAAAAAAAAAAAAAAAAAAAAGCTCAATTCACCAGAAAGGCATAACACTATAAAAATTTTATGTACTTAATAACTTAGTCTCAAAATAAATGAAGCGAAACCTGACTGAACTACTAAGGGAATAAACAAATCTATAAAAACAGGGGGGAGGTTTAAATATACCTCTCAGAAATTGAGAGAACAAGCAGATAAAAATCAGTAAGGATACAGAAAATTTGAACAATATGTGTTAACAAACCAAACCTAATTAACATATTTAGAACACTACACCCAGCAACTGCAAATTACACATTCTTTTCAAACACACTCAGAACACTTAAAAAAATTGGCCATATGCTGAGCCAGAAAGCAAGTCTCAACATATTTCAAAGGATAGAAATCAAGCTGAGCATCTTTAACCACAATGCAATTAAGCCAGGTATCAATAACAAAAAGATTACTAGAAGTGTCTGTATGTTCAGAAATTAAGAACTACACCATCTAAATAACTAATGAGGAAATCACAATGAAAATTAGAGTACAGTTTAAATAACAGTAAAAAACATTACATATTGAAACATGGATTCAACTAAATTACTGATGTATTAGAAAAGAAGCTGAAAATCAATGAATTCTCAATCATGTTACACAATTGCAATTTTTTCCCCTCAAAAGGCCTCCCACTGTCTAATCCCCTGAGCCAGACCCTAGGCCCGCTGAATGGGTTAACCTCTCTCCAGGGCTGGATCCACCATTTCCTGAATCCCACTTCTTTTTCTTTCTTAGCTTAGGCCTTCATTTAGATGTAGTGCATTCTCAAACAATTTTCTGAGGAAACATGCATGGGAGATAATATTCCCCAGTTCTTACAAGTGTAAAAGTAATTCTACCCTCATATTTGACTATTAACTTCTCTGGGTATAGGACTTCAGGTTAAAATGTTTTCCTCTCAGAACATTTCCTGAAGACATTTCTCGATGAACTACCAACATCCAATGTTGCTGATGAGAATGTTAATGCCAGGCTGCTTCTTATTACCTTGTGTGCATTCTGTTTTTGTTTGTTTGTTTTCTCTTCAGAAGCTTTTAGGAGCATCCTTGAGTTTTGAGTTTCACAATGATATATCAATATTTGGGTCATTTTGCATTGATTGTGTTGGAAATATGATGGACTATTTCAATGTGGAGACTTTGCTCTTTGACTCTAGGAATCTGCTTCTATTATTTCTTTGTCAATTTTCTCACCTCAATTTTATCTGCTTTCCTTTTGTAGGACTCATTATTAGTCAGACGTTGAACTTCCTGTATGGATCTGCCATGTAGATCATTTAAGTTCTTTAAAGATAACTCCCATTTTTTGTTTTTGTTTCTTCGTTCGTTTGCCTGAGTTGAGGGAATACGTACATGCTTTGATGCTAGGCGTTCAGTGTGGGGAGTGAGGGAGAGGTCGTCTGTTCCATACATAGTTTCAATTACTTCCTCTCTGTAGCCCCACATACCACCGCCCTGCCCCCAGTTATATATGATGTTTTTGTTCCAGTGCCTGTTGGTATCTAAGTTTTCTTCTTCATTGTAGTCCTTCCTTTCCTCTACTTCACCAGGTACCACTCTTTCACCTATTTTCTACCTTCCTAAAAGTTTTGAAATCATTCATTCTCTTCACTGTATAGAGATTACAATTTTTTTTGAGATTTTACTAATACTTTAAGGGGTCTTGGGGGAGAGAAGATAAATCTAGGTACTCAGTCTCCTATCTTTACTTGGAAGCTCAGCTTCTATTTCCTTACCTGTCTACTACTATAAGGCAGTAAACAAAGAGCCACCATATAACTTTTCACCTCTAATTTTAGTGACTAATACAAACATAGCTAACCCTCATCCCTTAAACGTGTGTTGAATTGAATAGAATTGCCTAGTGCATATTATGCATGTTCAGTCACCCTAAGATAATTCCCAAGTCCTTAAGAAAACCTATAAAGATATGTCTAAAATAACCTGTCTCCAAACTAAAGTCAGGATAAAATTTCTCACAAATTCCAGTGCCTTGATGAGGACCACGTAGGTGAATATTTTAAATCTGGATGATCCCTCAGAAATCTGGGACTCAGGGTTAACCTACTACTCTGTTGAATCTCCAGCATTTAATACAGTGTGTCCTACTTACAAGAAGCCCCGTTAGTGTTGCTTTTTTTTCTTGATGATAAGTGAAGTTAGAAGAAATGTCACCTATCTCAATCCTGAGAATATCAGGCATTTTCCAAGTTGAAAGCAAGAACCACTTCTTCTCTCAGAGTGAATAACTGCTGAGTATTGCCCCAGATGTTGCTGCTTTTATTTTGAGTTGGTAAAGCCTTGGGATTTTGATCAATGAATTAGGAGGTTTTCCCTTTAATCAATGATTTAGAATCTGCCTGATAGTTGATGAAAGAGTTTAATTCACAGAGGACTGATTTTCTAGGTATTTACAAGGAAGCAGCCATTCAACTTCCAGAAAGAATGAGAGCTCATTTTTCTCCCTTTGTCTTAGCTGGTCAGTAACCTGAGAGGACCAGAGAGCAGCCCAGATTGAAAGGTCATCCTGGCAGTGTGTACTTAACTCCGGGAGAATAGAGAAGGTAAATCTTTGAATGTCCTGAGACACTAAAAGCCCAGTGGAAATACAAATAAAGTCATGTGGGTCCAAATCTGAATCTTCTGGCAGGGTCTCTCTGGTACCAATGTTCCATGGCAGAGTGGAAAAAGCAAGGGCTTTGGAGTTACACAGATTCATCTGACTCTTTTACTTTCCAACCTGGGATTTGGGGGAATTTCTCGACCTCTCTGAGCTTCACCGTCCTTATTTATAAGATTATTGGAGAAAATTAAATGAGAATGTGAATGTTAAAGAGCATATCCAGGGGCCAGTACATAGCAGTTGCACAAGAAATGCTAGTTCTACTTTTCCCTTTATACCTCAGGAAAGAGAGCCATGGAGCCTCCCTGTGAAGCTATCCCTTGATAGTTGACCTGCTCGTGGATCACCCCTCTGCTCAGGTGATGGGAACTGGTAACCCTTTAGGTAGATTTGATACTGCTTCTCCATTTTAAGGCACCCCTCCCACTCCTCTTCCTCATGTTTTTCTCCCTGTTTTCTCCTTCCTTCTCTTCCCCTTTCCCTCCCCTTCCCCACTAAGTCTCATGTCATGTAATAAGAAAGGACATGGAAGGCAGGCACAGTGTAGAGTCAAGAGTGGGGAGTAAAAAGGGAAGGGAGAGAAGAGAATGATCACACCACTGCCTTTGTCCCAACAGGTTTTATTTCCCCCTCTTACCTTAGGCTCTCTCATCTATGCCTTTCATTTCAATTTTCATTCTAGGTTGATGGTTTCTAATTCTCCATCTCCATCCCAGATATCTCTTCTCTAGAACTGTATATCCAATAGCAATTCAGTGCCTCCACTTCTGTGTCCATATGCTCTTCAAGATCAATACTTTTAAGCTTAACTCATCATTCTCCCACCTGCCTGGTTTGCCCCACAACCCACTTATCCTCCAGGACAATCAATTTTAGGTAGTAGCACTGCTGTCCTCTCAACTGTCCAAAGCAGAAGCCAAGGAAACATCCTTGAAATGTCTTCTCCATCAATTACTGCCTGCATCAGTCATCAGACTTGCCTAAGTTCACCTCATCTGAACCCCTATTATTCACATGTTTAGCCTCCTGTGTCTGCTCTCCAAATATCATTTTTCCCTCATGATTTCTGTCTCTTTGTATTTTTGATCTGTGCATTAAGATATTTCTTTCACTTGCACTTCTAGGCATTAATATTGTTTGCAGGGACTTCCCTGGTGGCACAGTGCTTAAGAATCTGCCTGCCAATGCAGAGGACACATGTTCAATCCCTGGTCCGGGAAGATCCCACATGCCGCGGAGCAACTGAGCCCGTGTGCCACAACTACTGAGCCTGTGCTCTAGAGCCTGCGAGCCACAACTACTGAGCCTGCATGCTGCAACTACTGAGCCACGTGCCTAGAGCCTGTGCTCTGTGACAAGAGAAGCCACCGCAATAAAAAGCCCGCGCACTGCAACAAAGAGTAGCCCCCATTCACCACAACTAGAGAAAGCCCGCGTGCAGCAATGAAGACCAAAGCAGCCAAAAAAAAATTTTTTTTTAAATATATTGTTTACAACAGTGATCATCCCCTCCTTAACTTTTAAATTTAAAAATCAGAGCTATTGTTTGGTTTTGTTCTTTTTTTTCCTGGTTCCAGGACATCTTTTTTTTAAGGTTGTATGACTTCCCTTAAGTACTTGTATTATTTTTTAAGTAAGATCAAATATCTCCTCTAGTAGTTATATTCCAAAGGAGTTACCTCTCTGAGCATTTTGCTTATTATTGCTTTCTGTGGCTGTTGAGAAGCCCCTGGGTTCCTTGCTTTTTCCTTTGTGAGCCCTTGGCTTGTTCTGTCTTGAACAAGCTATCAAGAATGGCAATGAACTCAGAAGCCCTGGGAAGCACAGCAGCCTCTGACCCAGTTGCCGGGTTGTCTCTCCCCTGCTGAAACCTCTGGATAAATATCTCTGCAATCCATCTCCTAGGCAACAAGGACCACAGCTCTCCGAGATGGAGGAACCCAGTCCATGCTGCAGTTCTACCTCAGCTCCTTGAGAGCAGGTAGACCAGCAGGTGCTCCTAGGACCACATGGGGCTGGCACTGACCTTCTATGGGCAGTAGATCTCCATGGCTCAAGCTCCCTGTAATAGCTCTACTTTTGGCCTCATGGCTTTTCCCCTATCTATCTCCAAGCTCCTCTCTTGCCCAGAAGGCTGAACACTACTCCCAGAACACTACACCTCCAGCTGGTAGTTGGATTGGAACTAGGGCAGAAAGGCAATAGGACACTAGCTCTAGCCACCATCTTCCCAGAATTCCCTCTTCCTCTCTCCCATCCATTGTCATGCACCTAGACCAGGTGCCATCATCTCTTGCCTGATCTACTGCCTCCTAAATGTTTCCACTCCTGCCTTCATACAATCCATTCTCCCCACAACACCTCATTAACTCTTTAACAAATAAACAAAAATCTGTTCATCTTAATTTGCCTACTTTAAGTCTTTCAATGACTTCCCAGGGCTCTTACGATAAAGGCCAAAACCTCTGACATAACCTACCAGGCTCTGTATAATCTGGCCTTTTTGGAAGCCCATCTAGTCCTAGGCAAGGGAAGCAGCTGTTATGAAGTGGTCTCTTTCCTAGAAGGAGGAACAATGGCCCCAGAATCAGAGTACCTGTGTTCTGGTCTTATTTCCTTCATTAGCAAACTGAGTGTCATTGACCAAACTGCTTCAACTCTCTGGACTTCTGCTTCCTTATCTGAAAAATGGTGATAAAGTCTACCCTGTCTACTTCTCAGGGTTTTGTGAGCCTCTAATAAGAAAATATGTGTCAATGTATGTTTTGTAAACAGCAAAGTAGTATAAAAATTGAGCTCTCCAAATAAATGGTGTGATTGGAGGGAAGCTATGAACTTAAAATATGACTTCTACCAGCTTGTCACTGATACCTGTAACTTCCACCATGAGAGGGGCTCCCTTGGACTGGGGCAGTATGACTCCAGTGAGCCACTGTTAAAATGCACATGATACAGGAGAAGGAAGGGAAAATGATAAAGCATGGAGTCATTAGCATTCACTGCTCTGGAGGAGTCTCAAGAAATTATTGTTCAGATTGGCTAAATCTCTGGGGCTAGGAGATGGGAGAGGTAAGGTTTTATGAGTGAGAGAAGTGGAGAGAAATGTCCCAGGGGATACTCAGAGAGGGAGACCCAGGTAATCACAGTATTGGCATTCCGTGGCCAGTGCCATGGCAGCAGGAAGGCCAGCATCCCTCACCCTTGAGCAGTGCTTGTCTTCCTCTTAATTTTATTTTAGGCAGTACTTCTTCCTTTTAGACAATTAACTTCCTCCCCATGGGGCAAAATACTTCATGTACGAAGGACAAAAATGAGAAAAAACCATTCCAATCCCTGGCTTCCCCTCAACCAAGAATGCTATATAACATTTTCCCCTCATATTTCATTTAATCTGAGATACCATCAATTATAAGATGCCATAATTTTATGTAATACTAAGAAAGAAAAATTGTTTCCAGTTTAAACTATGACATGAGATCGATGATTAAGACTTATCCCAATTTCAGAGATGATAAATGTGAAAAAAAAATGTACATCTTGGGCTTCCCTGGTGGCGCAGTGGTTGAGAGTCCGCCTGCCGATGCAGGGGACACGGGTTCGTGCCCCGGTCCAGGAAGATCCCACGTGCCGCAGAGCAGCTAGGCCCGTGAGCCATGGCCACTGAGCCTGCACGTCCGGAGCCTGTGCTCCGCAACAGGAAAGGCCACAACAGTGAGAGGCCCGCGTACCGCAAAATAAATAAATAAATAAAAAGTACATCTTAAAATCCATGAAGTATAACATCTATACATTGATTGGGTCAATATATCTAGTCTGCTGCCACTGTCTGACATAGTACTGTCTTTCTGCTAGAGTGGAGATTGCAATGTGAAATTTTCCATATACTCGAACTAGAAAAGAGTTAGTTGCTACCAAGGACTTTTTGATAATGATCATGGTAATGGTAAAATTAACCTTCAGTTTCTCCTGGAGTAAAGTGGGGGAAATTCTACATATTTAACAGATACAAAGGATTTTTTTTGAGGTATAGTTGATTTATAATATTATGTTAGTTTCAGGTGTATAGCATAGTGATTCAAAATTTTTATAGATTATACTCCATTTATAGTTATTATAAAATATTGGTTATATTTCCTGAGCTGTACAGTATATCCTTGTAGCTTATTTATTTCATACATAGTAGTTTATACCTCTTAATCTTCTACCCCTGTCTTACCCTCCACCTTCCCTCTCCCCACTGGTAACCACTAGTTTGTTCTCTATATCTGTGAGTCTGTGGGGTTTTTTCTGTTATATTCACTAGTTTGTTTTATTTTTTAGATTCCACACATAAGTGATAACATTCAGTATTTGTCTTCCTTTGTCTGACTTATTTCACTAAGCATAACACCCTCCAGTTCCATCAAATGACTTTTTTTTTAAGGAGACAAATGGTTTTATTCCCAACCACAAGAAACAAATTTAGTTCTGACCACTAATTCTCAAACTGAGGCTCAGAGCCCAACTGTAGGCCCAAAGGGCCTTCCCAGGATCCCTGAGAGCAACAGGCAACCCAGACCCCATATGAAATCTTGCAGAGGACCCACTTCAGTCCACAGACCCCAGAGACCTCCTCACTAGTCACCCTGAGGGAGGAATTCCCTCATTCCAAGGGACCCCATATACTGCAGGGACATTCAGTTCATTTAGTCTTCATTAAATAATGATTATAAGCCCAAGCACCAGGTAATATTGTTAGAGGGAAAAAGGAAGTTGACCACCCAGTCCCTGCCCTACTCTTCATGGAAATCCCAAAATAGATAATGGATTCTTAGCACGTGGTGAAGTCAGGGTATTCCCTAGAAAAAGCCAATGAGATACCCATAGTCAACATGGGGAAGGGGTGGGAATGCATCATTACTTTAGTGAGTTCACCCACAGTCTAGGTTCTGGCCCTGGACCTCCCAGGGCCAGAAACGTGACTTGTCAGTACAGTGAGAGTAGATTCATCTCTCGGGGTCAGACTCACATTAAACAGGACTGATATATAAAATCAGAATGTAAGTTAGTTCACTTACATGAAGAATCATAGCTGCTCCATGAACTTGAATACCCGAGTCCCCATGACCTTTCAATAGGCCTATGTGAGAAATCAATCCACAGATGGAGTTATTTGGTGATCCTGGAAGCAGAATAAGAGGAAGGGAGTAGATGGACCAAATGTGCAAGGGAAGCAGGTTAAGGTTGCCTCTGGGGCACCTACCTCCACAGCAGGGTCTCACCCATGTGACTGGATATGCAATAAACTCATTGGCTGCAGCCCTTTCTTATATCTCCACATTAGACACAGCTTTGCTTAAAGGGATCAGAATAAGCAAAATCCTACGGCTAAGGCACCTCTCTCCAGATGCTACTTGGATGGACACAGTTCTAAGATTTGCTTTTGTTACTATTCTGAGGCTAAGCAGCCCCTTCTTTCTTTAGATATAGTAATTCTTTCCATCAGGTCTTATTCTGACCTGAGAGCCATTCTGTCTCCCTAAGTCACATTCATTTCACCGTTCATTCAATGATAAGTAACTGAGCAACTACTATGTGCCAGCATTCAAGGCACTATGGTAAGTACTGGGGCTGAAGAGTGGGCAAGTGTGATAAGTGTTACAATAGAGGAAGTACAGGCAGACTAGGAACACACAGGAGAGAATCTGGAGTAGACTCTGGGATGGAGAGTTGTACCAGAAAACTGATTGGAGAGTTACCTAGAGAGGGTCAAAGGACCTATAAGGAAGAGAGAAAAGCATAGAAAGAGAAGCTGGCCAGCAATACAGTTGCAGCTGAGGCCTCAGTTGGTCCTCCAGGGAGCTCCAAAATTGAATAGCCCTTCAGAGAGCTCCTAAATAACTCTCCTTTATCCAACTTTATCTTCTGTCCCCCTTGACCCAGCACCTCAGGATTCAGTCCTAAGTGTAGTCTTCCAGCTCCTGCTGGTACATGTTAGTCAGATTCTGTGGCCACTTCAGCAGATGGTCCCTCTCCTCCTTAGCAAGCCCAGCTTATCCTCAGTCACATTGTGCAGGGATTTAGCCCATGTGGTTGGTCTAATTGCCAGGAGAGGAGACGGAGGTAGATCCTGAGGGAAACAGCATCATCTTGTAAGACACCTGCCTCAATGGAACCCGCCACACGATCTTCAGAATCTGCCACCAGTGGGGATTAAAACACTTCTGTGGATCAAATGGCTCCAGGAAAATCTGTAAATTCAAGGTTCTCAACTGCATCTACTCAGATATCCCGGTCTCATGTCTTAGGGTCCCATTTCTTCTATATTAGGACCATGACTTTGGCATAGGAGACTTGCTAGGGCCAGATTCAACTCTCTCTGCAGATCTGTTCTTCCTACAATTGAGTTCTGAGCCTGATTCTCCACACTTCCCGGCCCTACTGCAGAGATTAGGATTTCCTTAAATGCTGCCAAGGAGGCTTTGGCTTTCACATTTTGTCTAGGACTGATGATTAGTTTTACTCTGAGCCTGTCATCATCTCTCTTCAATGAATCAATGACATTCAGCAACTGCCACCAATTCCATCATCCTCTTAGATACTATTTCCCTCAAACCTCTCCAGTGCCTAAGATATTACACAAGCCAGTGCATCCCCTTCCACTGACGTCCTAGCCCAGTCCTAACAATTGCACTGTTACGTACATCAGAGGCTATCCTGACTCCACCTACCACCAGTTTTGGGGTTCTCATTGCCAGATGATAGGTGAGAGGGATCTCCAAGATTGCATTTTAGCATCTTCTTCCTAGGGCCACTCCTGATACCGACTGTCTTAGCTTGGATTTCTGGGAAACAGACTAAGATGGACAATTGTGTACAGAAAGCTGACTTGAGGGTTCTCTCAGGATATACACCTGTGAGAAAGTGAGGAAGGCAGGATTGGGAGAAGCTGGCCTGCAATGAGGCTGCAAACAAGGCTCCAGTCAGTCTTATGAGGAACTCTGGTGCTGAGATGACCTTGCAGAATGGACCCCAACTGAGGCAAGGGGGCTGAGTGTCCCCGAATCAGCTGGTCATTGGCTATGGCCACCCCACGGGGAGGGGCAGGACCTTGGGGAGGAAGTTCCCTGTGGCCCAGATCAAATCTCAGTGAGAGCTCCAGGAGCTGCTGATGTTTCCAGCAGATGGGGATGAGTGTGCTGACCCTGAAAAGGGGGTCTGGGCTGAGCCCCAGTGTCCACCACACTGGGATATGGGACCCAATCAAGAGAAGGGGTGAGAAAGTCAAAAGGGAATGGGATGGAGGAAGGAGGAGAGGAAGGGTCTCAGGCAGAGTGGGGAACATGTCCCAGCTAGGGACAATGAATGGAACGATGTCTGATGAGGCTGGAGTGGGGAGTAGTGCTGGGAGAAAGGGTGGCAGATGAGGCTGGAGAGGGAGGCAGTGGACTCCTTTGTCCTACAGGGGTGGGGTGGAGGAGGCATGGTGTGCACGATGCATAACACACTCATTCTACTGTTTAATCTTTCAGAGAGCATTCTTGTTCCTCTCATTTTTAAGTTTTTGTGAAAGTGATTCACTATGTCCCCAAGTGTTGACCCAAGAGTCCCTTTGAGGAACTAAAACTTATGGACAAAAAAACAAGAAGCGTTTAACACCTAGCAGTCTAGGGATGCCTGGGATGGATGCCCCAGGAACATGCCATGTAACATGCCTCTTCTGCTCTATGCTGTTTTCTGTGGGAGAGGCTGCAATTATTTCCCTGCCTTGGTGCATCCAGTTAGAGCTGATCCCGGAAAAATCAAGGAGGGAATTTACCCCAGTTCACCTGGAACCACATGGGGGCAGAAATAAGCATGCTACATGAAGAAAGTAGAGGACGGATGAGGCTGCCAACCAAGAGAAAGGGTGAAAGGGGTGAAAGGTGTGAAAGAAGGAGCTGGACAGGAAGATGGGAGGGCATCAGTTCAAGGGTTAGCTCTGTGGGGCTTTGGGAAAATCCCTGTACCTCTCAGGGCTCTAGAGAATAGAACTAGATTCAGTCCTCTGAGTTCAACAGCCCTTTGATTCTGTATTTCTTCATAAATATCTTGTAACACACTTAATGAAAGCAAGACATCACCCTTTGATGACTAAATCCATCCTGAATCTACCTTTCTTTCGGGCAAGGTTTGTTGTAGTAGAAAGAGAAAGCCGGTGGCCTGTGGGGGCTGGTGAGAGTTTCTTCCTCTGTAGACAAAGTGATCAGTGAACCAGAAAGGCATGTAACCCTCCAGTCTAAGGTTCCTTTCTGAATGGTACACTGACTTTCCACTGGAGCATCCCACCCCTCAGAAGGAGAGTTCAACCATCCTCACCTTCAACTCTTACCTAGCAATGAGCGGGCAAACTGCCCTTCCTAAGCCCACCTGACTTCTTCCCTGGTGCTTTCTCCATGCTGTCCTCCCTTCATCCCTGCCTTGCAGTGCATGTAACTTGATTCACAAAAATACTGCATTCTCGGGACTTCCCTGGTGGTGCAGTGGTTAAGAATCCGCCTGGCCAATGCAGGAGACACAGGTTCGAGCCCTGGTCCAGGAAGATCCCACATGCCGCAGAGCAACTAAGCCCGTGAGCCACAACTACTGAGCCTGTGCTCTAGAGCAACAAGGGAAGCCACCGCAATGAGAGGCCCACGCATGACAACAAGGAGCGGCCCCCTCTCTCTGCAACTAGAGAAAGCCCGTGCACAGCGACGAAGACCCAATGCAGCCAAAAATAAATAAATTAAATTAAATTAAAAAATATATACTACATTCTCAGCCCAGGCAAACATGTAGCAGGACTTGATCTAAGCAATGGGTAGAAAGACAAATATTACATTACAGAGTTAACTTTGTAAAGCAAAGATCCATCTATTATTCATAACTAAGAAGAAATCTATTCATTCCCTGTCCTCAAATAGAGCAAATCTATGCCTTAAACAGGTTTTTTCTCTTAACAGTTGTTAGTTTAAGATTGGTTTATTGCACTAGGCACCAATGCACGTTAGTGGATTACACATATTATTTATTTAACCAATGTATTTCATTAATGGATTCACTTAACGACATATGAAAACATAACTTATCTACTTAGCAGGTGTGCACCTGCATCACATATTCATTATCAGCAGTAAATTTGCTTTACAAGACGCCAGCTGCATCCCACAGTGACCACGTAATTCTGGACCACCAGGAGTGGCAGCAGCTGGCAGTGTCTTTTGGTCAAGCCACCCAAGGGGCTCCCAAATGGAGGATGCTCCCTAAGGCGTTAGTAAGCAGCCTTCCACCTGTCAGCCAGCACGCAATGGATATCTGCTCTGTACCCAGACTGTGCACAAGTGGGAGACGCAGAGGGAGGCAGTGGAAAGAGCACGGTTCCTGGAATCCCCAAATCTAGTCCCAGTCCCATTGTTGTCTCTCTTTTTATTCTTAAATAAATTTATTTTTTATTTATTTTTGGCTGCGTTGGGTCTTCATTGTTGCACACGGGCTTTCTCTAGTTGCGGCGAGTGGGGGCTACTCTTCGTTGGGATATGTGGGCTTCTCATTGCTGTGGCTTCTCCTGTTGTGGAGCATGGGCTCTAGGCACATGGGCTCAGTAGTCGTGGCTCGCGGGCTCTAGAGCGCAGATTCAGTAGTTGTGGCACAAGGGCTTAGTTGCTCCGTGGCAGGTAGGACCTTCCTGGACCAGTGGTCGAACCCATGTCCCCTGCATTGGCAGGTGGATTCTTAACCACTGAGCCACCAGGGAAGCCCCCATTGTTGTCTCTTGCAAGCTGTATGAGCTTTGGCAAAACTCTTCATCTCTGTAAGCTTTAGTCTCCTCACCTGAAGAATGAAGCTACCTATAGCACTGTCATGAGGCTCATGACCATAGTGAAGTGAAGGTGCTGGGGGAAACTGAAAATCATCCTCAGAGAGGCGTCATTCTGGCTATGGCTGTTGTTGTTGTTAGACATAAAACAACTTCTGCTCTTTCAGTTTTCTATTCTCAATTATAGCATAAGAAAGAGTGGAGATTTCTTATTTATCTCACATCTTCAGTGACTGGCACACCTCTTAATACATATATATATATATATTATTTATTTATTTATTTAGCTGCACTGGGTCTTAGTGTGGTATGCAGGCTCTTAATTGCAGCATGCAGGATCTAGTTCCCTGACCAGGGATCAAACCTGGGCCCCCTGCATTGGGAGCACGGAGTCTTAACCACAGGACCACCAGGGAAGTCCCGTGCCTGGCACCTCTCTGACCCTCCATAATTGTCAGATAAATGAGTCTCTTCATTATGGGTTATCATTTGTTTTATTTCTAATTATTAAATAAGTTTTAAGTAAAATAATTATAATAATTAATATAAATGACAATTGTTAATAAAAGGACCATCGTTTGACACAATTAAAGACAAATAAGATATTATAATGTACATATATGCATTCATTCAATAAATACATGTCAAAGTCCATGTTAAGTGCTAAGCTCTGTTCTAGGTGCTGGGGAAAAAATAAGAACAAGACACACAAGGTTCCTGTCCTAAGAGTAGGGCCGTTATAGAAGGGGAAGACAAACAAGAAATAAATATATAAATATCAAGAGAATTGCAAAGAGTTGTAATGGCAGGCAGGCATGGCAACGTTAGAGTGACTTCTCAGAGGAGATGATATTTGGACTGGACTGGAATTGTAAAAGGGAGCCCAGACCTTGAAGTTCTGAAATCAATTTTCTAGGCAGAAGGAACAAGTGCAAACAGCCGTAGACGGAAGTGGATAGTCAACTTTCAAGATACAAGCAATAACCCAGTGGAGCTGGAGTGAAGTGGAAGAGAGAAAGAATGGTACTCACTGGGGCCAGAATCTGTACCATGTTGAGCTATAGCCAGGATTTGGGATATTAATTTAAGTGGAGGGGAAAGTGAGCAGAAGTTTATAAGTAGAGAAGACATGATCTACTTTACATTTTAGAATTTCAGTCTGGCTTTTCTACAGAGAAAGATTTGTAGCAGAGAAGAGGCTGTTTCAGTGAACCAGAGTCTTAGTTTGGGTTCCCCCATAAGCAAACCCTGAGACAAGGATTCAAGTGTAATTCATTTATTTAGGAGATGCAGGGAACTCCTTGGAAGGAGTGTGGGGAAGGAATACAAGGAAGGGAAGGCAAGCAACAAAGGGTGTATTATTAAGCCAGTTACCATAGTAAGCAACTGGAGCTTCATCTTGAAGAGAAACTTGGGGAAATGCTTCAAAACACACCTCAGAATAGTCCCACCTGAAATGTGAGGGAGCTGGGGTATTTATGCACTGATTCCCAAATTGAGGTTGCTATTAGGGGGTAGCAGTTGTCACCCTCAGCGCTTCCTTCCCTCAGCAGGTGAGCAGAATGACCTTTCCAGATTGGAGAAAGGCAGCCCTCAGGCACCGAGATGCAAAGTCTTAAGAATATGAGTGAGCACTGACATCAGCTACTACCTGAGGTCAGATATAATGATGCCTTAAAATAGGAGATAGTGGTGGAGAAGTGGATGGACTTGAAGGCAAGCTAACAAAGCTTACTGGGATAAGTGTGGGGAGTGGTGGAAAAAGAAGAAATCAAGGCGGGTTCCTGGACTGGGGACCTAAGCAACTGGCTGGATAGTGGGACCATTTTATGAAATGGGAATGATTGGAAGAGGCATCAGCTTTAAGGGAAAAGAATTAAGAGATTTGTTTTGACATGTCTATTAGTCCTCAGAATGGAACTGCCAAGTAGGCCTTTGGATATGGAAGTTGAGCTCATGGAAAATGTCCTTGCACTCAGCCTCCCACCCCAACTCCAATCAGAATAGCATGGTTAATACCAATTTATACCCATTTTCTAGGTTGGTTTCCTTGAAATTTTTCATCTAAATTCATGATTCTGCCACTTAGAAGTATTTGCCAAACACCTACTAGTGAAAATAGGTAGACTGCCGGAATTTAAGATCCAATACTTCCTGAATAGCCATTAGGTGCCAGGCCTTGTACTAGATTACATCACATACATTATTGCATTTAAGCCTCCAGTAACCCAAGATATAGATTTTATTCTTGTCATTTTATAGCTGGAAAAACTGTCTCAGAGAGGTGAGGTGACTTATCCAATGTCACACAGCTAAGGGCTCCCAGGCTCCAGATCCACACTCATTCCTCGGCACCATGTTACCTGGCTCAGTAATCAAGAGCAGAACTTGCACGCCAGCTTGGGTCCCAGAGTTTGGTTGCTGAAGGACTTCAACATCACTTGTCAGTCATTTGTTAGAGACCCCACCCAGAAGAAACAGAAAGGAAGGACCCAATGACCATTTCCCAGGTAGTATCTGAAGAACATCCTCAACCAAACAAGATTCCCATGATCACCAACTTGAGGAAAGACTACATAGCACATCATTCTCTTAGAGGGACAGGGTACATGTCAGAATGTCAACAACATTGATAACACTGTAGTTTGATGAAACAAAACAAAACCTGCTTTTGTTTAATCTAGCATTTCCCAAATCTGCTCTGCCATTGGACCCTGATTTTATGAGCCTTATTACCATCCCCAGGAGGAATGTTCTGAGGAACACGTTTGAAAATCCTACACATGGCTAAGTCAGCACACCTTGGATTTCATCTTGTCTCAGCCATCTCAACCCCACAGATTGCTCCGTTTCTTTGAACATCTTGCTTAAACTCTTTGACACTCAGCATCCCCCACTCTTACGAGGGTATTCACAACTCTTCCATTTGACAAATGTTTGTTGAGCTTGTGCCAGGCCCGGTGCTAGGACTGGCAAGTCCACAGTGAGTGAGTCGGCTCCTGATGGCTTGTCTCTTGGTGCAAGCCTCAGAGGAGGAGGCCGCCTGTTGTCTCTACATGATCTCCAGAGCCTTCTCTTTTCTAAGAATCCACTCGAGGTTTTTACCAAAGCAGACGAGACAAGTGATCATTATCTACAATGAATCTTAAGAAAGCTAAGAAGTAGCCCTGAGAGCAGGGCTAGCTACACAATTGGCAGGGCCAGGGCAAAGGGCCCCTTACTCTAGAAGCAGGGGGTAGTGCAGTTAAAGGTACTAAAACATAAAGCTTTTTCTTTCAAAAATACTGTTACTTACAAACCATCATAGGTATGATGGTGATACGTGAATCACAACGTAAATTTATAAATTGCAAAAATATAATATTTTGATATCATATTTTTACATAACAAAATAAATAATAATACATTATGAATGTATCTCGATTGACTATGAGATTCTTCTGGCTGGCTTTTCTGGATATTCGTTTATTGGGTTCTCAAAATTTATACTTTTAGCAACTTCGTTTTCAGTTGATGTAATTGAAAGCATCTCTCTTGGCAAATGCAAGATCACAAATAATTTTTGGTAATTTTTTATCTTCAGAAGGATCTTTCTGCTGATGCAGCTGTTACTGGAACTGTTAAGAGTATTGTATAGATTGTGACAACACTGGGATAAATTTCTGATAAATTATTTCAAAATATAAATTTTAGTGCATCTAGAGCTGATGATTCTTGCAAAACAATTTTTCTAAAAAGATTTAACTCTTCACACAATTCAGTTTTGTGTAAGTCTGAATTTAATTTTAAATATAAATTCATGCAATGACATCTTAATGTTTCCTCCGACATTTCCTGTAACTTGTGGAGGATGTACAAGAAACCAAAAGTGGCATCATGATTTGTATATCATTTGAAACATCTGTGTATGCATTATATGGCTGTATTTTCAACTACAAAGCAAAATTACTTTGTAAATTGTCTTGATTAATAATTGGTTCATCCAAAGCATCATATGGGGACTTCTCTGGTGGTCCAGCAGTTAAGACTCACGCTCCCCAATGCAGGGGGCCCAGGTTCAATCCCTGGTCAGGGAACTAGATCCCGCATGATGCAATTAAAGATCCCATACACGGCAACGAAGATCCCGCATGCTTCAACTAAGACCCAGCGCAGATAAACAAACAAACAAACAAATAAATAAATAAATATTTTTAAAAAATCATATGAAAATGGTGCTCTTTTCTATTGAATGTGATGGTCTTTAAATTTGATTTCTCTTTCTAGGTGTGTTTGCTTTGCTATGTTGCAGCAGTTTCCAAACCCAAAGATTCTAAACTCTTTGAAGGGGGAGGGAGGGACCAATTAGGAAGTTGGAATTAACATATACACATTATTATATATAAAATAGATAACCAACAAGGACCTACTGTATAGCACAGGGAACTATACTCAATATTTTGTCATAACCTATAGGGGAAAAGAATCCGAAAAAGTATGTGTGTGTGTGTGTGTGTGTGTGTGTGTGTGTATAACTGAATCACTGCGTTATACACCTGAAAATAAGAAGATATTGTAAATCAACTATACTTCAATAAAAATATTTTTTAAAAACACTGCAAAAAAAGGATATTAGGAAATGATTAGGTGAATTATTCTCTATGCCTCTCTTTTCTTCCTCTATGCTTCTAATACAGCCAGCTAATCAATATACAAGTGAGCACCACCTACATGCAATGTGACTTCAAGAATGCACAGTATAGCAAATACAGGCAGCTATATTATATTATACTCAAAGAGACTAGATCTTAACTCTTCCAATCATTAAAAAGAAATGATGATATGTGACATGATAGAGGTGCTAACTATCGTCACAATGGCAATCATACTACAGTATATAAGTGTATCAAATCAACATGTTGTACACCTTAAGTTTACACGGTGTTATATGTCAAATATATTTCAATAACAAAGAACACTTGTAATATAAATAGACTTTAAAGAATTATAATAACTCTCATGTATGCTTTATTACAAAGTCCATGTGTACACTTATATTTTTTAATAATTTTCTGACAAAGTTAACTCTATATTCCTGTCGTTCCTGTCCTAGTGCTCAGGCTGGAGTTAATATCTGTCCACGTGAAACAAGGACAGGCTCCAGGATGGACAGGCAAGCCAGCCTCCCACCGTAGATGCCAGCATTGGCCACAGTACAGCTCCTCCTCTCTCCCATGGCCACATCACTACCTCTGCTGCTGCTGTTACCATCATCATTACCACCCTGGCCCTGGGGCTGTGCCCTGCAGCACCCTGTACACCCCAGGCACGCATACCAGATTGTCAGGCCAACTCCTCAGCATGCATGTTACCTGCCGTGTTTAGAGTCCTGGCCTATAACTTACACACATGTTGCCTAGAATATCTCCTCTGCTTGCATGCATGCTTCATTGGGGTTTCTTACAAAACACAAGTTCAAAGAAAAGATTATTAAGAATTTCAAGACAGTGACAGCAGAGGACAAACCAAGATCCCCGCCTCCTCTGAGAGTAGGGCCCTGTGTAACTGCACAGGTCTCACACCCATAAAGCCAGCCCTGCCTGAGAGACATCACCACTAACACTATTCTTTTTTTTTTTTAATATTTAGTTAGTTAGTTAGTTAGTTGGGGTTTTAGTTGCGGCCCCAGGGCTCCTTAGTTGTGGCACATGGGCTCCTTAGTTGTGGCATGCGAACTCTTAGTTGCAGCATGCATGTGGGATCTAGTTCCCTGACCAGGGATCGAACCCAGGCCCCCTGCATTGGGAGCACAGAGTCTTATCCACTGTGCCACCAGGAAAGTCCCAACACTATTCTTAGGTTTTCCAGAAACCGTATGACATCCTTCAGCATCACTTTTGCAGCCCTACCTTGTGAGTCTGCCTTGAAGGACTGCATTGAGACAAATAGCTTGGTCCAGGGGTCTTCCATCAGATCCTTCCCTGGTCTGCATCAAACCAAGGTGTTTAGCCTACTGGATTCTTTGAGGCCAAACCTTAGCCCGTCTTCCTTTGACTTTTCAATTCATCCCTTGCCCAGTAAAACACTGTCTTTATTTTTGAAATCCTCCACTGATAGGTCCATCTGATCCTAAGATTTCATGTCTCCTGCAGGTTTTTCTCACTTGGCTTTGCTGGGTTCCACCTTGATTTTTCCAATGGCAATAAGACTGGGTTTAAAAATAAACTAAAGGAATTATAATTGTGACAAGAAGTAGCCCAGGAGCAGTGACTAATTGAGGTGACTGTGGATTAAGTGATTAAGTAGTCAGTGGGCCAAGTAGCTATTATGAGATAAATCTCAGCTCAGATCAAGAGAATAGCACCCCACCTCCCTGGTTCCCTCTGCTGTCCATTTCTCCTGAAGCGTTGAATTCTAAATAAGAAGAGCCATCAACTTTCTCCTCACCGACCCAGCCCCTTGAAGGTCCTATGAAAGGATGGGAACTAACAGTCCTAAGTACCCACTGTATACCAAGCATGAGGCTGAGCACTTTATAAAATCTTATTTACGCTTCATGACCATCCTTAAATCGTCTGACCTCCCTCCCAGAAAGACAGAGGCCCGCACATTCAGGGTGCCCAGCTGACAGTGCTCTGGTGGCCTCACTGACTGTGTCCAAGGAGCCTCACTAGAATCTGGGCCTGATATGGTATTCTATGAGGATATCTGGCCTGAACCAAATGACAGGCTGAGGCAAGGTCGCCAAATCTCACTCTACTAGCCAAGAAAATGGAGATATACAGTCATGGGGGTGAGTGGCCCAGGAGATCCTCTACATGAGAACATCTGAAGAGGATGGCAAGCAGTCCACATCTGGAGGGCTCCCTAAACTGGAAGTTAGGGCTGGATTTATGTGGTGGCCACAGCTGCTGATGTGGGCAGGCTGGCACAAGTTTAGGGAGCTGAGGCTTTTTTCACCACTTTATAGCTAAGGAAATGAAGACTCATAAAGATGACGTAGCCTGCCCAAGATCATATCAAATGAACCTAAATTCCAACCTGAACCTGGTACATAAAGCTTCCATCATTAAGTGGTTTTGACACTGAAGTCAATGTTTGGTTTTGTTAGCTCCCCTTCCCACCCCGCCACACACACACACACACACACACACACACACACACACACACACACACACCCCTCCCCATCAGCTGAAGTATTTGAGAACATAATTCTCTACCTTGGTCTTAGCAAAGGGCTTCATTCAACCAAGGTAACCCAGCCAGCCTAGGATCCCTGACCCTGGGTTAAGAAAAATAATATGAGTCCAATTACCCAATTTGCAAACTGAATAAATAAAAATAGGCCAAGTGTGTTTTTCTGGATGCCAACAACCCTTGTCAGCCTGACTCTTGCAAATCAGTTTTCAGACTACTGTATCTGCTATGGACTGAACCTCTATTTTGAAACAAAATGCTACTTTGAACCAAAACTGAGCAGTGATTCGTTTGTCGCCTTGTTTATCTTTCTCTAAAAACAGTAACTACTGTTAATTTAGCAGGCAGAGGCCCTTCAGGCAAGCAGGAACTAGGAACAAACAGGTTTCACCAAGAATGAAAAGTGATTCAGTTAATATTTCAAAAGGAAGTTATACATTCCCTATCTATGGAGGACCTTCAATGTCCCAGGAAGTGATTGAAGGATGTGGTCGGTGAAGGAAGCAGACAAGCAAATGGAAGGAACAGTGAGATTGGTACAGTATTAAAGGATGACCTTTCCTGTGGGAAACACTTCTCCAGCTCCTGTTGTTTCTTCCCACGTGTCGCTGTGATACAACTACACATGTAGTTGTGTAGTGGCCGTCTCCCACCTCTCATTGCAGCTCCCCAGAGAATGTGGCTTAATCTGGTTGGTGAATTTGGGAGGAATAAACTGGACACTCTCATCTCAGCTACTCTTTTGTTCTCTGTTGAGCAGAAGTCACCTACAGAGAACAGGAGTTCTGCTCTTTTCTCCAGGAAGCCTCCCCTCATTCATACTGTCTGTGGCTGAGTGGATATGTCTGTCTAGTTAAGGAGATAAGTTGGTTCTCACACTCAGCTGAATCCTCCAAATTAGCCTTTATCAGTAGGAAATGTGATATTTTAGTTCTTTTCTGCTTACTCTTTTGTCTTTATCTCAATTTGTTCGGAATGCTGGTGGGGAAGAAAGGCATTAGTCTAGGAACCTTCTCAGAGACCCTAGCTCCATCCGTCCCTTTCCCCATTTTGTGAATGGGCATTCAACCTGCTTCCCCCTGGACATTGTTCAGACCACTCATCGTTGCCCACTTTGTCTCATCCACCAACCTAGTCCCCCATCCCAAAAACAGATACTGTGGTTACCTCGACTCGTCTTGCCTTGTTTTAAATGAACTCAAGCCAGTTTCAAAGGGACACCCTTTCCTCTGATAAATCTACTTCTATTTCATGATATCTGGGACTTTGCCAGGTGTCAGTGTCAAGCCATGGGAGCTTAGGTTTTTCCCTTTAGAGGAGCAGACGCTTGTGTGGCCCCCTCATTCTCCATGATTCTTCAGAATTCAGGGCAGCATCTCTGTGGCCACATCTGCAATTTCCTCCAGCTCCCTTGGAAATAATTCATCTGAGTTTGAACTCATTTAGAGCTGCTTTGTACTATTGCTTCACCTATCTTAGATTTCAATCCCCTCTTAATCATGTTTGTTCTACCCTTTTCAGTTTTAAGGTCATTCTGCTTGATAGAGAAGACAGAAGCAAATGAGGGTTGTGTTCTCTGTCATCTGTTAACATTATCCCATCTACCCCAAGCCATGGGTCTATCATTCAGCCCTTATTTTAGCATCTTACTTCAAAGGTAATTTCTTTCTTTTTTTGGTCAGTAACAATGTTTTCAAGTTGCATTTCATCCTGGGCTCTACCAATTCCAATACTATTTTTGTACATCTGTGCCCCTCTTGTGCTTTCCTGGTTGTTTGGAGATCTTTCCATCTTTATGCAAGGCTTTTAAATATCTGAGCTCATCTGGGACCCCTCTGTGTGGTTACTTAGCTCCCCTAGGCAGCTTCTCCTGCTTCCTCCACCCCACACTAACGCCCCCTCATTCAGTTTCTTTGCATTGATACACTCTCAGAGATCTTTCTGCCATATTGCTTTGTGTTAAAATCTTGGCGTTTCTTTATGTGTTCTCTATATCCTGCACACATCACTAGATCCATATATAAAGTCTTAAGTCTTATTTTTGCCACACTTTGCTTTTCCTTCCTCTTCAGAAGAGCTGGACAATTCCACTATTCTTCTTTGAATGTCAGAATGCTGGTTCTCTGCAGCTAACAACTGATAGTCTGGCATTTTTCTCCTTATTCCTGAATTCCAATTTAAAGTCACTTTGGCCAGGTGAACAATTCTCTTGCTAAACTCATTCTCATCCCAGGCATTCTTGGATGCTGAGTAAGTGGTAAGCAACTGGGATGCTCAGGGCACACACAATGGGTCAAGTATTCACGTGGATAACACTTGCAAAGTCCTTTCACCTCTCCGAAGACATCAGCTTTATCGTCTGTAACATGTACAACTACCTACTTCCTACCTTCTGTTGCTTTGTGACAATTAAATCGGGAGAAATCCATAGCAGTCTCTACAAATGCTCCCATGAGTCCATCTGTCTTTCTCTGTCATCTGCCCTGAGCAACAGGCCTGTCAGTCTGCTTTCATTCTACTTCCTGTGTTTCTAAGTTTCTCTCTGACAGTCTCTACACAGCTGGACTCCCATACAAACCTCAGGTTCTAGGCCTCCTCTATTCTTATTATATTGAGGAAGACAGAGACAGTCAGGAATATAGGATTGCCCCAGGGCCTGGATTTTATTTCTGACAGTCCCAAAGTCAGATGTCTACTGCTCTTGCAGCAAGCCCCAGGGACCCTCCTCATGGGAGAGAGAAAAAAAAAAAAGAAGATGGTTTGCCTTGTCCTTTGAACATTATTTCTCTAGGGAGAGATGGGCAGCTATTCAGAGATGGGCAGCTTTTGGCCTGGTACCAAAAGTTTCTGGAAATATTCTCTACTCATATCCTGAAAAAGACTCTAATGATGTAGAGATATGCATCCCAAAGGCAAACATGGCACCTGCATAAAATGTCTTAGAAGGATGCACAGTTTCTTTAAGATGTGAGAGAGATCACTTTTTACTCATCATGTTGCTGTACTATTTGAATTTTAACTATGTTTAAGGGTGAGCACGTGCATATAAGTTTATTATGATGCCTGACTGTGAGCCCTTGGGGGAGAGGAGTCCATTCCAACTCACCACAGTGGTGGCTGGGATTCGGATGGGCAGCTCACATGCTCTCCTGTGATAACTGAGCTGAGATTTCTGCAAAACCACTTACTGAATTCTCAGCTATCATGCTAAGGGCCTTACCTATGGTCTCCGTTAGTCCCCATAACAACTCTGAGAGGTAAACGTTGTTACTTCAGTTTTATGGATGAAGAAGCCAAGACTTGTGAAGTTAAGTAACTTGCTACACAGTGTGTGACAAAGGAAAAGTTTGAACACAGACCTATGTCCAGAATCGATTCTTTTAGCCTCTTCTCTATGCTATGCTAATTCCGCACTAACATGAATCCTTACCCCGTTACACACACACACACTCACACATTCACACACACTCACATACACAGAGTACTTGCACAGGCACATGCACAGGGATGTGTACACACACATACAAGTACATGCAAATACATGCACATACATATGTACACACACACACACACACACACATTTTCTGTCCACTTCAAAGTGATGTTTGAGACTGCTTACAGATGATTGGGATTGGTTAAAACATTTAGGTCCTCTTTCACAGTTGGCAAGACAGCGCCCCCTCTGATTTACACCTCTGAAGATTGTGGTGGAGACACCAACCTTGCCTAACCAAAGGCTATCTTTCAGGGGAGGGCTAGGTGCCAGCTCAGAGGACAGTGTCCCGTTGGTTCTTGAGCCTCCCTGTTGAGGAAGGTCTTTGGGTTGAAGTCCTGTCTCAGTGTGGTCCTCTCCTCAGGCTTCTCACCCTTGTTCACCTGTTTGCCACTCACTGTGTGCCTTTGTAGAGGTCACCTCTTCTGAGCCAGGATTTTGTCATTTATAAACTGAGAAATGTTGTATCAAGGGATCACTAAGAACTTTCTATGACACCATGACTGCGCTTTTCTAAAACTGAATCTTCATCTGCAAGAGGAAGTAGAACTACCACCTGAGCACCCAGGTACTTCTGTGTCCTTCTTCAATAGTCACCTGGTGGGGCATCTGCCCAGGTCACAAGCCCCTTCTTTCAGAATTAGACCAGTGACCATGTTCAACAGATGCTGCTGCTCCCACCACCATGGTCCCTACAGGTCCCTAGAAGCATTTCTTTATTTTCTAATTCTCTTCAGTCTCAAGTGAAACTATGTACTTCCTTTTACAATAACCCCTGGATGTTTACCCTAAAACTGTCCACAGAAACTAGCACAATGTCTCTGTGGACAAGGACCAAGGCTTGTGTTGCTTCAGCATCGTGGGAAGCAGACTATCAGAACGGTTAAGGAAGAGGTCTCTGGAGTCAGAAAGACTCAAGAGTTCAAGTCCCAATACTGCCTCGTTCTAGCTGAATGACCTCACATACCTTATTTAAAATCTCAGAGCTTTAGCTTCCTTCTCAGTAACTTCAGCATAACAATTCCTACTCCATAAACTTGTTGGGAAGATTAAATGAGAACATGCATATTAAGTGCTTAGAGTCTGGCTTGGATAAACACATATACCCACACAAACACTCAGTACGTTGGTAGGCATTATTATTCCTCACTGTGCCTCCCTGGGAGGGAGCAGAGTAGGTGTGTCATACGTTTTCTGCTTTTGTGATCCAGTGTTGTGTTTCTAGGCTCCAGACCCAGTAGAGAGGGTGGTGAATGCCCTTCACCAACAGTGTCACTCTAGTGAGATTTGGTTGACATCGATGGGTCTAGAGTGGGAAAGTGGAGGTGATGGTAAGGAAAGAAAGAAGGTCTCACTAGTTATTGACGCCTCTTAGTATAAGGACAGACACAGAGGAATCCTAAAATGGTCATCCTCTCATCCCCCCCAAAGCAGATATTATCAGTTCAGAAAGTTGAGTAACAGGACGCCCAAAAGACAGACTACTGTACAAGTCATATGGATGAATAGCCTAAGCATATTTCAGTCTTTTCCATTACTGGAGGCCCAGGTGTCTAGGCTGGGTCAGCATTCCTCCAGCACAGTAGTCATTAGACTTGGAGGATAAGAGAGGTGCCGTTTGTTTGCATCCACTGAAATCAAGGTTCCGTGAAATCCACCACACTGCTCTCTGCCTGGCACAGACCACATCAGGGGCTCATATTTTATAATTTTCCTCCAATTTATGAGATAAGCCTTGGTCTTCAAATCAGTAAGAGTGAGGAATGGCTCTACAAGGGGACATGTTGTTTGAATCCAGCTGTTGAAATGTGGCAATTTGTGAGTAATTAGTTGATTTGCTCCAGAGGATAACTGAAAATGCTCAGATTCAAGCCCAGGTTTCACCAGCTGTTATAGAGTTCAAATTCCCTCCTCCAGGTCTTAGAGAATTGTATTAGTCTGCTCAAGCTGCTATAACAAGATATCATAGATGGGGTGGCTTGAACAACAGACACTTACTTGTCACAAGCAGGTGCCCTGATCATCTCCAACTTGTCTTCAGAGTCCTTCCTTTTCCTTGAAGAACAGCACATATCCACAGCTAAATAGCTCTGTGGTCCAGTCCTACAAGATTGAAGAAGTCTGACAGTTGTCCTTTATTTCATCTCATATTTTTTCTGTTCCCTGTCATTCAAACTGGCAGTGTCTTCACTGGTATAATTGCATCTCTGTTCTTAGCTTCTGTTGAAACGCCTGAGTAAGTCTGTGAGTCACACCCATGATCTCCATCAAATGGCTGTTCAGTCAGTCTCTTAGTGTTCTCTTCGCAAGCTTTCTCACGTGTTACAATATGGAGTGGCTGAGAAGTTCCCCAGTCTTTGAGTTCTGCTTCCTTTTTTGCTGAACAGTCTCTTCTTCAATTTGTCTCTTTCCTTTCACATTTTACTATAAGCATTCGGGAGGAACAAAGCTACTCCTTCAACGTTTTGCTTAAAAATCTCCTCAGATAAATATCCAATTTCATCACTTGCAAGTTCTACAAACACTAGAAAACAGTTCAGCCAAGTTCTATGCCACTTTATAATAAGGACCACCTTTCCTCCAGTTTCCTATAACATGTTCCTCATTTCTGTCTGAGATCTCACCAGAATCACTTTTAGCATGTCTATCATGCACCTCAAATCTTGTCCAGCCTCTACCCATTACCCAGTTGCAAAGCTGCTTCCACATGTTTAGGTATTCGTTACAACAGTGCCCCTCTTCCTAGTAGCAAAATCTGCATTAGTGTGCTCGGGCTGCTATAACAAAATACCACAGACTGGGTAGCTTAAACAACAGATATTTATTTCTCACAGTTCTGGAGGAAGTTCAAGATCAAGGTGTTGGCAAATTTAGTTCCTGGTGAGGACCCTCTTCCTTACTTGCAGCCAGCCACCTTCTCACTGTGTCCTCACATGGCAAATCTCTCTGTCTCTCTCTCTCTCTCCTCTTCTTATAAAGTCATTAATTCCCTCATGAAGGTCCCACCCTCATGACCTTATCTGATGCTAATTACTTTCCTAAGGCCCCATTTCCAAATGCCATCACGGTGCAGGTTAGGGCTTCAGCATACAAATTTGTGGTGGGGAGAATACAATTCACTCCGCAGCAATAATTTTTTTTTCACAGCAATAATTTAACATTGACATTTTTACTAAAGCCTCTCTTGGTCTTAGGAGCCCTCTCCCCTATATTGTTTGACATCCACAAATATTTTGAAGGAAAAGCAGGAATAGCTGCACCTTCCATTTTCCCCTATCCCTCTTCTTTAATTCCTAAATATTTGGTCAAATGATAACTGCTAGTATATGTTGAGAATTTGCCATGTGCCAGACACTGTTCTAAATAATTTATAGGCATTATTAACCCTCATAACAAACCTACAAGATAGGGTTCTCTTCACAAGCTTTCTTACTTTTTGCAATATGGGATAGGTATTATTAATAATCTTATTTAAGAGAATTCCCTGGCGGTACAGTGGTTAGGACCCCATGCTTTCACCACCGAGGGCACAGATTCAATTCCTGGTGGGGTAACTAAGATTCCTCAAGCTGTGCGGCACGCCCCCCAAAAAGTAAAAAAATGTATTTAAAAGATGAGAGAATGGAGGCACAGAAATTTAAGTAACGTGCTCAGGGTCTAGAACTGAAAGATCCAGAATTTAAACACAAGCTGTCTAACTGGAAACCCACCCTTAATCATTATACCATACATCTCTGACCACGTTACACACTGCCACACCTCTGTGTGTGTTCCCTCTAAAATTCCCTTCATGCCCTGTTCCATCATATAGAAAACTGCTACTCACCCTTCAAGTTCATGAAGTCTTTCCCTGACTCCACTGGGAGAGTTAGACCTGGGCTCTCCTCTCTGTCCCCACATCACGCGGCCCGTAACATGGGCATGTTTCTCCAGCACTCCTGTGATGGTAGTTCACGTACCCATCCCCACCAGACCAGACAAGGTGGAGGATCCTCAGCGCAGGTCTACGTAGTCCTCATCTTTGTAACCACAAAACCATGCACATGGGGTTTAGTACATTGTTGTCATTCAAAAAATTATTGTTGAAGTTAAAACTAAAAAGCAGAATTTGGTAATAAACTGTTTGAATTCAACAAACTCAGTAAACTGCTTGAGTTCTGACTTCATAATGAAATAGCTGAAGTCTAATTTTTCTGCTGTGAATTTGTCAAGAATGAAATAGGATCCTGGATCCTACCAACTCCTCCTGGGAAATATTTATTTTCTTTACCACCGTTCCCCTCAGCTCTTGCCTGAACGACTGCAATGGCCTCTTCATGGGCTCCCTGTCCCTTGTCTTTCCCATTCCAATTCACTCCCCTAGGCACTACCAGAATGATCTACATAAGCAGATCCAACCATGTCACTTTACTGGTGCTTTATTTAAGCTATGCTTTGGTTTATCCAAGCACACCTTCTAGTATGCTTACCTTGCTACTATCCTTTCAATGTCTCCACCTCCCTCCCTCCTTCCACACACCCAAGGGTGACCAGCGTACTCTGTTGGGGGTTATTGGTGCAACCCCACTCACCCAGCTGCAGTGATGCATTTTTAAATACTTAAATAGCATCACATTTCAACATCAGCATTCAGGGTTAAGGGAATATGCTGAAATCATCTTGAAGGCTCAAAGTAGAGAAATTTTAAACTCATTGGTTTTCCATGCTGACCAAGTTCTATTCAGCTGGAAGCAAACAAATCAATTGCATCACTTTTCACTTAATTAACCTTGAAGCTGCTGGCCTGGGCATTCTCCCTGCCAAGCCAGCACAGCCATGCCTGCTTCATTCCCCTCCCCATTAGTCAACAGAAGGTGTCACCCCTCCACAGTTAACTCCTAGTCCTATAGCCATGTCCCCTGGGCTCCTGTAGCCCTTCACTCACATCTACATTGTGAAGCTTATCTCATTCTGCCTCATGGAGTAGATATCTGTCTCCTTACCAATCTCCAAGTCTGAAGAGGCACAGAAAATGCTCACTCATTATTTACCCCCAGGACCTGGCATAGAGCTGACACTCAATTTTCAATAAATGATGTCACATCCCAGAGGAAAATTCCCAAAGCCATGCTTAAGAATTAATTTTCTCATTCCACTTCAATAATTGGACAGGTGTCCTGCTGGCTTGCAATGCAGTGCACCCTCTCCCCCTTTTCTCTTTAGGTGGGTGGGTACACAACACTCTCTATGCGTCCAGCTACCAGAAGTTCAAGCCACACCCTGGCATCCGACTGACATCCTCTACCCAGTCCATGTGGGTAAACTCCTACTTCGGTTGTTAAAAAAGAAAGTAACCAGCTTAAGGTCTTGCTAGTCTTAGAGGCATTCAGAGAGTTAAAGGATACTTACTCTTTTTTATGGGTCAGTGGTCTTTGGATGGTCCTAAAAAGAATGCAACCCACATCCCCTCCTTGATCCTAGTCTTCTCATGAAGCAATGGCTGCCAACAATAATTCCATTTGTGCTCCTAATCTAAGGCCAACCTCCTTTTATACAGTGTATCCTATTCCCTCTCACTTATGGAAGGACATCACTCTAGCAACTGTCCTTATTCTCCCCGGTATCATTATATTTTTTTCTCTTTACTGAATCATGTCTATCATTATACAAAATCACTGTAATAAGAGAAGAAAAAAGAGAGAGAGGATTTGGAAAGTAAGAAACAAAACTCATTATGTACTAATAATATGACTTCTCCACATAAAACCCAGAGAAGAAGAGAGAATAATATGAGAGGTTAGCAAGGTTTCCAATTTTTTAAATGAAAAGCATCTCTATATTAAAAATAATTACTCCAAAAAATAATTGTTAAAAATTATATGATATCAGGAGTAAAGCATGAACAAGATATTTTGGATTTAATTATAAAGCCTAATTTAACAGCATAAAAGAAGACTGAAATAAATTGAGTGATATACCAGATTAATGGGTGGGAAGATTCAACACATTAAAGATAACAAATTCTTTCCAAACTTAATCTAAATTATCAGTGAAGTCCCAATCAAAACTCCAACAAAGTTTTTGGCAAAACTTGATAAGCTAATGCACATATTTATATGGAGGAGTAAAAAATCAAGAATAACCAAGAGAGTTTTGAAGAAGAAAGATATGGAGGGACCTCACTTTATCGGTGGACTTGTTATTACACAATAAAAATTAAAATAGTATGGCAGGCATGGAGGTTGCCTGTGCACTATCCATTCCCCCTTATTCCTCTCTAACAAAATCCCAATTTTGTTTAGGGTGGCAATGTGAACAGTCAAAATGACTCACGTTCTCAGACTCTCTTGCAGCTATTGTGTCCATGTGACTCAGGTCTAACCAACATGATAGGTTTACTTATTGGAAATGCTATTATTTGAAAAGTAAAAGGAGGACTTGGGGATATATGTCTTTTCCCTTTGCCTTTATTCTTTCTTCCTCCATAGAACAAAAGTGCTGTACATGAAAGTGAAGGAACCATCTTGTGACCATGAGGAAGGAATATACACAATAAAATTAGTGGAACGGGAGGAGAAATTCTGAAGGGTTTTTTTCCTTCCCTCTTCTTACCTCTGCTTTTTGCTTACTTTCCTACTTCCCTATTTTATTCTCCTTCCTGCTTGTAGTTTTCACTCCCATTTTCACATTTCTCTTTTTGGGGGTGGGGGGCAGCACCATGGCTTGTGGGGGTCTTAGTTCCACAACGGGGATTGGGGATTGAACCAAGCTCCCAGCAGTGAGAGCGTGAGGTCCTAACCACTGGACTGCCAGGGAATTCCCTTGCACTTCTCTTTTCTTCCTTCCCGTTTTAAAGAAAAACTTTAAAAGAAAATATCTATGACTTTTTTGTAGAGAAAAATATGTATGACATACTCATGATATTGGGATAAGAAAATATTTCTAAACAACACACAAAATCACTGACCACAAAAACAAAAACAAAAACCTATGAATTTAACTAAATATCTATACAACAAAAGTTACCCACCAAGAAAAGATTGAGAGGAAGAGAAATAAATGAAAGCATAAGCTAGATAAGGTGATGAGAGAAGGTAAACTGAGATTGGAAGGACCATGTAAAGAGCATGAAAGAGATTGTTATAAGCAAAGGAAGTCTCTGTGCAAAGCCCCAGAGTTAGGAAGGGCTTGGTAGTTAGGAACTAAAAGTGACCAGGGTGACTGGAGGTAGAGACAAAGAAGGAGAGTCATGGGCAATAAAGTTGAAGAGACAAGCAAGGGAAAGTCCCACGGGCCTTGTAAGCCACAGAGTAAGAAGTGTGGACTGACTTGTGCAACAGGAAGCTCTTAAATGGCTATGAGCAAGGGGACCCACGAGTTCCATGAGCTGATCACTTACAGCACAGTGCGAATAATGATTGAAGAAGGATGATTTGCAAGGCGCTCTGAAGACCTATTTGCTTCACATGTTGAGACCAAGATTATGAGGACACATTCTCTAAGTCATCAGAGATCTAACAGAAGGAAGAAAAGGATTCCAAAAAGGATGACACACCCCCAGATATATACATATAAATGTGATCTTCATCTGGAATGGCTGAGAACTAAGGTTGCTGAGGTGGGAGGCCAGGGCTGAAGGAAGGATTCAGAGTGGGGGAACTAGGTGGGTGACAAGGAACTGGTCTGGACTATTAGGCAGCCAGAAAAGGAAAGCCTGACTGGCTTATATCAAGATTATTCAGGATATTTTGATATCTGGGGACATAACTAGGTGGGAAAGCTGAGCTGAGGACTCTTGATCTGAGTCAAAGCCATTTAGATGAGCTTTAGTGGCCCTGTTTCAGGGCAATTGCTGCTCACTGGCTGATAAAAACAAAAACAAACCATCTCTGAAGGAAGCTTCCCATACTGGGCCTCAAGAACTTCTACAAACTAAGATCAGGCAATGAGCTCACATTTTTTTTAAAGTATTAAATGCATGAGAAGCCACTATGAGTGAGAATAAGCTGAAACAAGAATCAGTAGATTTAGATCCCCAGGAACCCCAAGGACGTGAGAATATATTTTTTAAATAGTTATGTATAATGTGTTTAAAGAAATAAAAGATGCAATTACAAAGATGAGAACTCAAGAAGCTATCAGGAAAGAAGAAATAAGTTTGGAGTAAAAACACATGGAACCATTAAAAAATGAAAAATATAAAATCAAAATCTCAATGGACAGGCTAAACAGCAGTTAAGATGCAATTTAGGAGAGAATCAGTGAACTAGAAGATATCCAAAGAATTGTCAGAATATACCAAAGAGAAATCAGGAGGAAGAAAATGCCAGGGAGGGGTTTGCAGGCACTGAGAATAGAATGAGAACGTCTAACATATATATAATTGGAATCCCAGAAGGAGAGAACAAGGAGAAGGCAAGAGAGGTAATATTCAAGACTCCACAAATTTGACAGAACTAATAAAAAGTATAGGTCCCAAAATGCAGGAAGTAAAAACATCCCAGATATGAAAAATAAAAGAAAATCCACACTTAGTATAGTAGTGAAACTGCATAACACAAAAGACAAAGCCAAGACCTTGAAAACAGCCTGACAACAATGACAGTTCACTTACAAAGCCATAGCCATTAGAAAGACAGCTGACTTCTCCATGGCAACAATCAAAGTTAAAAACAGTGGAGTGACAACTTAAGTATGTTGAGAGAAAATAACTAACAATGAAGAGGGTATAGCCAGCAAGCAGAGGGTGTGGAGAAAGGGAACCCTCATACACTGTTGGTAGGAATGTAAATTGGTACAGCCACTATGGAGAACAGTATGGAGGTTCCTTCAAAAACTGAAAATAGAACTACCATACGACCCAGCAATCCCACTCCTGGGCATATACCCTGAGAAAACCATAATTCAAAAAGAGTCATGTACCAAAATGTTCATTGCAGCTCTATGTACAATAGCCAGGATATGGAAGCAACCTAAGTGTCCATCAACAGATGAATGGATAAAGAAGATGTGGCACGTATATACAATGGAATATTACTCAGCCATAAAAAGGAACGAAATTGAGTTATTTGTAGTGAGGTGGATGGACCTAGAGTCTGTCATACAGAGTGAAGTAAGTCAGAAAGAGAAAAACAAATACCGTATGCTAACACATATATATGGAATCTTAAAAAAAATGATCATGAAGAACCTAGGGGCAAGACACAGACCTACTAGAGAATGGACTTGAGGACATGGGGAGGGGGAATGGTAAGCTGGGACAAAGTCAGAGAGTGGTAGTGTATATATGGACATATATACACTACCAAATGTAAAATAGATAGCTAGTGGGAAGCAGTTGCATAGCACAGAGAGATCAGCTCGGTGCTTTGTGACCAGCTAGAAGGGTGGGATAGGGAAGGTGGGAGGGAGGGAGACACAAGAGGGAAGAAATATGGGGATATATGTATATGTATAACTGATTCACTTCGTTATAAAGCAGAAACTAACACACCATTGTAAAGCAATTATACTCCAATAAAAACGTTAAAAAAAGAGGATATACCCAGCAAAATATGTTTAAAGAGGGTAAAAGAAAAACATTTACAGACAAACAGAAACTGAGAGTTTATTACCAAGAAACTTCTCTAAAGGACATACTTCAAAAAAAAAAAAAAAGAAAGAAAAAGATCCAGAAAGATGATCTGAGATGCAAAAAGTAATGGAGAGCAAAGGAAACCATAAATATGTAGATAAATTCAAACACTGTGTAAATAAAATAATAATAATTGTTTTATTTGTGGGATTAAAAAGTTTAGGACTAGAAAACGAACATGGATAATGTATAAATTGATGGGCAAAGACTGGAAATAAAGTGTTGCAAAATCCTTAGAGTATTTGGAAACTGGGGTCAAGATACTGTTTAGTGTGTTTTCATGATAGAAGAATGGCAAGACTGGAATCAGGGGGACCCATTAAGAGGTGGTTGCCACAGTCCAGTAGCGAAATAATGGTTTCCTGGACTAAGACATGGCAGTAAAACTGAAAAGAAACAGATATTTTCAAGATTTATTTTAGAGAGAGAAGATATGGGAGGAGCCAAGGATAACTTCTGGTTTGGGATTGAGTCATTGGGTAGACGGTGGTGCTAAATGAGATGGAGATGCCTGGATCAGTAAGGTGGGTGAAGGAGAAGTTAAGTGTCCCATTTGGCATGGTAAATTTCAGAAGTAGGGCCATTCTGTAGTTTTAAGTAGAATTCTGAGCTGGGGAGATCAATGTGGTCATCATTAGCATAGGGGTGTCTTTTTAAGTTCATGAAATTGGATAAAATTACTTAGGGAAAGAATTTAGAGAAAGATTGAATGACATAAGACATTTCTTAAGGTCCATTTGCCTTTAGAGGCCAGGTAGAGCAGAAAAAGCCATCAAACAGAGATGCAGGAAACAAGTAAGAGGAAAAGAGGAGAGAGTGGTGTTACCAGATCCAAGAGGGGAAAGGTTTTCAAGAGTAATTTCAGTATGCTGAGAGGTCAAGGGCGACGGGAACAGAAGCCATGACCTTGACAAGAGTTCATTTAAAGAAGTGTGGTGAGTGGTAGAATTGAGTGGAAGACGAAGAAGCAGTGAAGTATATGAGAGCTGTTCATAAAGGTTGGGTATGAAATGAGGCAGAGAGATAGAATAGTACCTACATAGAAAAGTGAGGTCATTGGAAACGTTTTTTTAGATTTGGAATTATCCGTGTTCCTGTATAGTATAGGAATGATTCAACCGAGAGGGGGAGGTTGCTGATGCTGGAGAGAAAATGAATCACCAAAGAGATGCAATCCTTGAGAGAACAAGAGGAGATGAGATCCCGAGAACAGTGGAGATATTGGCTTTTAATGGGAAAAGAGATGCATCCTATATGTCTAAGCTGAGGGAAGAAAATGTATTCACATGTTTAGGTCTAGTTGTAGGAAGATGAAGGGGGTCATATCTGACAGCTTCTATTTTCTCAGTATAGCCTAAGGCACCATGATCACCTGGGGGTGAGGAAGAAGGAGGTACAAGTAGTTGAGGGGAAAGGTATGAAACACTATCCCCTTTCCTCTATATCACAGCGCTCCACTTACTTCCTTCATGGAGCTATAACAATCTTTAAGAATCTTGTTTATTTTTCTACTTACTCATTTACGCTCTGTCTCCCCTACTGAAATGTAAGCTCCATGAGGGGCAGGAACTAGGCCTGCCATGTTTAGATGGATCCAGTGTTTAGCAGGGTGCCCAGCACATAGTACGTCCCGAAAAAATATTAGCTGGAAGTTGAATGAATAAACATAATAGCATATTCAATGCTTGATGATTATAAGGGAATTAAAATCTCCTAAGTGGATGTGGTACTGAGACCATTGTTGAATCACCTGCCAGCAGCACCTCCACCCCCAGCCCATTCCCAGCCCCACCACCAGCTCCACTCGGGTTTCAGGGCTAGTCAAGACGCTCTAGAGATCCATCCACTCTCAGTACCTAACACGGAGTCCACACACAGAGCCTGACACCTGGCACTGAACAACCCTTGCCTCCTACTCTCACTGGCTGGAAGAGTGGCAGGTGCTTGAGGAAAATCCTGACGACCTCCAATACCACCAAAAAAAAATTTTTTTTTTTTGCCCTGTCTATCATAAGCAGATGGAATTTAGGATGATCGTGACTGTCTATTGTTCTTAAGTACATTACACCCGGATCGGGGAGGGGTGGGGGGCCTTTTTGAAGAGACACTTCGGAAGATGAAGAAAATGTAACAATGACATTTAAAGCCTCTTTATTTAGAAACCAGGCTGGCTTGATCTTTATGCTTCTATCAGCATCCCAAAGGAGGCAACAGAGTTAAAATTTGATGTCTTGACAGGTCCATGATTTCTGCTCCAGGGAAGGTAATAAAAGGCCTCACGACACCCCTTCCCACTCTCACCATCTCCACGACCACAACTCCCAGGTCTCGGCGGTGCTCACAAGCCTTGACTGTGAGCTGTGAGCAACCCCTCTGGATCTGCCTCCAAAGTCTGGGACCGTTCACACATCTGAAAATTCCACCTTCAACAGAAGCCTGGACAAAGTGCAGATATCTGATGATTGTTCAATGCTAAATTGGAAAAGGAATAAAAGAGCAGTGAGAACCTTCTAACAGTCTCTCAGATTCCTGAAACTTCTTATTGTTGTTAAAGGATTAAGTAAGATTTGACCTTTGGAAGGGACTCATCTTATTTTTGTCTGATTCTAAAATGGTGATACACAAGACCACAAATATGCTTACACGCACACATCCTCAGACCCCTGCAAGGTTAGGAGCAAGCATAGGAGTTAGCAGCCTTGACTAGTATACATCATCCATCAACAGGAATGAAAGAAGACACTTCCTATACATATGGGATGCAAAGAACTATGTCCCACACACCATGTTGACTCCATTCCTCTCATTGCTCTCCCTCTTGCCTGAAATGTCCACTGCATACTCCCCACCAGTCTGCTTATATTTCAAGTCTCACTTCTTCCATGAAGCCCTCTCCAAATTCTCCAACACTTCTCTGAGCTTCTACATTATTGATCCTAGTCATTGAGTATATACTGCCTCTTGATGCTATGTAAGTGCTTCAGATTTTTTTATTTCATCTGCCCAACAAGAACAGGGTAACTTTTACATATTGCATTCCCCCAGTGCCACCAGGGTACCGGACACAACTGCAGATGCTCAGTAAGAAGTCAATGCATATTTTCTCACTAGTCATATGATCAATGGGTGTATACAGATGGAAAATCACACAAGAGTAATAATAACAACACCAATACCTACTATATTTGAGCATCACTATAGATCAGGTACCATGCTGAGCACTTTCTAAGTATCACCTAATTTAAATTTATCAACAACTCTATGAAGCAGATTCTATTTTTATCCCCACTTTACAAATGGAGAAATTGAACTTTAACACAAATTAGGGATTTTGACCAAAAACCGATTCCAGAAATGTGTGTGTATATTTTTTAAATAGGGAATTACAGGCTCAATTAATACTTTCCAAACAGATTCACAGAATACTGGCCCTGGAAAGGACTTCAGAGCTCATCGAGTCCAACTGTCTTGTCTTATAGATGAAGGAAACACATGCCAGGGATGTGCAGCTAGTAAGAAGCAGAGATAAGACTAGAACTGAGTCCCTTACTGCCAGGGGATGTGGTTTCTACTATTTGAAATCCTACCCAAATATGTTATCTTTTCTCCTCCTCCACACACCTTTAACATCCTCAGGTTCTATGCCTAGCACACATGGTTCAGATATCTTGGGTCCAGAGGCTGATGCCACAACCCATCTGGAGTGAGCTAGGCTTTCTTCAACGCTCCTTACCCTACCATCCTTTCCCTACCAACTTCCCCTTCATTACCTCCTCCCCTGGCCTGGACTTCTGACCCCAGACTGCATTGCCCCCACCTTTGCCCTTAACCAAATCTTCTCTGTGGCCAAGCAGAGCCGTTAGAATGCTATTCAGGCTGCCAAGAAGCAGACGGTAACACAGACGGTGACACAGGCAGTCCAATCAGGACAAATGCCTCGACTGAAACCAAATTACCTTCCACATGAGCCAGAGAGGGGATTTATACCCCTGCCTCCATCTGGTCCTGCATGGCAGGCTCTGCCTGCCCTGGGTGGGGGAGGAAGGCAAGCGGCTAATTGCATCAGGGCCCTCTAATCCAGTCACAATTTAATCAAGCTTGGGGCTGTCAGCAGCAATGCAGTTTTCAAAAGTCACTTTGATCTCCTGAGTTGTCACTGCCAGAGCTGCCCACATCAATCTCTCTGGAGCCAGAACCTACCAGACTCATGTGCCCATTTGACCAGGGACTAGCAAAAAGGTCAGCATTCCAGACACACCAAACCAGATCGGAGCAGTCCCCAGATGTTTCACTCAAAGGGAAACTGGGCCTAGACCTCTCAAGGAAGAGCCCGACAAGAAGAGCAAACAGCTCTCTTCTGCTTCCAGGAGGTAAGTATTTTCCTTTATGTCTAATTGTTAACACGGATGGTCATGTACACTAGGACTGACAAAATGTTTCCCAATAAAAAGGCAGAAACGACTCTGAGGAAAGTGTCTTTCTTTCTTTAAAGTTAACAGTGACAAATACAATAACCGACCTCCCCAGGGTCCAATCTCCCCTCTCTCCATTCCATCCTTCAAAAAATAAACTCATTGGTCTATATAACGAATCTCACTTGAGCATCCAATCTGTGGGCCACTGAGGGACAAGATGAATAAGACCTGGTCCCTGGGAAATGAACATGGAGCAGACCATTTCAGTGTGATATGGCCAATAAATGGGCATGTGAAATGGGCACTCAGGAGTTGAAAGTCACGTCACTCTCCTGCACAAAAGTTTACAAGCGCTCCACACATTCTCCATAATTGCAGCAGTCAAGGGCTCTTTTCACCAGTATCCCTGCTCTCTTCTTTCCAGGTCCAGAGTGGCATGGTCCTTCCCTCCCCTCCCCATGACCATATGACTTATATTGACCAAAAAAATGTAAGTGAGAGTGACATGTTATTTTTTGGTGGAAGCCTTTAAGTACTGGTGTGCAAATTTCCATGTCCTCTTCCTCCTACCATAGCAAATTACAATGTTCTACATGGTGGAAACTCCATCAACATGAGCCTGGATTGAGGAGGACAGGGAGCAGGTTCCTTGTTGACCTGAGATGGACTTTATAGCATAAGTTAAAATTAAGCTTTGTTGATTTAAGCCTCTGAGATTTCAGTCTGGTTTTTCCTGCAGGATAATAGTCCATCCAGACTCCTTAGGCTGGCATTCAAGGCCTTTCCATACATCAGAGTAACTACTCTTCTAAGCTTTTGTTTCATAATACTTACATGAATCTATACTCTTAGTCTATTTACCATCTTCCAGCCATATCCAGCACCATCTGACAAGCAGACCTTTTCTTATGCTAGTCTTCTGGCCTGAAATGCCACTCTCCCATCTAAATCCTATCAGCCTTATAAAATCCAGTTTAGTAACTCTCTCTCCCAAGAGGTCTTCTTGATGGCCTGAGTTAGAAATGAGTCGTACCGTGAATTCCAATAGTTCTTTAAGTATTCCATTCGTGGGTATTTCCCTTACAATTTTCTAGAATATTTGGTCATTCATTGTCTGTGTCCCTGCTAGATAGACTGTGAGTTCCTTGAGAACAGGGCTTGGGGTCTCATTGGTCTTTGTGACCCACACTCCATTTAACCTGCACTTTGAGTGCCTTATACATCATACTCCATGACCATTATTTGCACAGGCTAGAACACTCCTTAAGCCAGTTTTCATGAGTCATTTTGTCTTATTCTATATAGAAAATATGATGAGCTCTCTCAGTCACATTATAAATCTGAGCCACTACTAAATTCAACCTCCCAGCCTTTATCTTAAAATTCTACCTTTTAGCCCACTTTCTTAACCCTCTTCATTTTCTTTTCACCTCCATCCTCAACACTAGCTGTTGTTTTCTTCTAGAGGCCATTTTTCACCAAGACACTAAGCTGTTATTTCATGAGTTATGACTTCTGATGGGTTGAGGCACAGGCACTGAGCAGTTCCCCAGCCAGGTAGTTCCCTCTGCACCTAGCCTCCAGCACAACACAGACTCAGCCTCTGCAGCACTGCAGATTGCTACACTCCATGGACCTCCAGGTTGCTTGAGAATAGCTGAAACTGTAAGTGATAAATACTGTAATTCCCAGCTTGCAGGGTTTTTTATGAGGGTTAGAGACAAGCCTGGACAATGCCTGCTACACAACAGGCACTCAGTAAGTGACAGCCATTGTTCTACAAGACAGCCTCAGTGAGGCCACACATGGACACACACAGGTGCCCTAACGTAGTGGCCATAGTGAGACCTAAGGGATGGCCAGCAAGGCTTCTTCTTCCTCACAATGTCTCACCAGCCCTGGTTGGTTCTCTCTCTCTTCCTCTCTCTCTCTCTCTCTCATGCACACACACACAGAGACTCCCCCACTCCCTGTACAGTACCTCAAATCCCAACACTAGAAATTCTATCATTTATTTTTGAAAATATTATATATGTCCAGGAAAGAACCCTAGGAAAACTAAAATAATTTTATGTAGCAATGTAAGCCTTCATTATCCAACATCTCATAGACGATTCCATAACCAGGAGCCAATCCAGGGAGTGGGCCATAAGATCAGGCACATCTCCCACTGTTGGGATAATGGGGAGAGGGAGACCCAGAAATATAGAAAGAGAATCATTGGCCTTCAGATCTAAAGTGATCTTGGAAGTCATTTAGGTCAACCCTTCATCACATATATGAGGACACGGAGTCCCAAGGATGTGAAGTGATTGCCCATAGTCCCAGACCCTTAGCAAGAATGCTGGTTCCCCATCCCAGACCTCCTGACCCCTTGTTTGCTGTTCTCTCTATACCATGCATCTCCTGGAGACCAAAGATGGAAGACCATTTTGCTGGGTCCCACCCTTTACCACCATCCTTTCCTCCTTCTCTCCACTGCCCTGGGTGTCCTCATCCTACAGAAGTTCACACACCCATACAGCAATCCCCTTTTCTATACTACGACCACTGACAGAAAATTCCAGCAATTATTTTTTGACTTGATGGGGAGTAAAGGAAAGAACCAAAAAAAGGGGCTTCCCACACATATAAAGCCCTGCAGGCCCCAGGGAAACATACAGCTGCTCTAGCTTTGTGATTTGAGCTGTTAGCAAGGATTCCAGAATTTCAGCTGCTAACAGCAGCAATGGAAGTCTTGCCTGCTCAGCCTCCCACATCTGCCCCTGGGCTCCAGAAGGGGGAGAGGAGCCCAGCCTGGGAGGCCTCTGAGCAGATGGCAGCTCTGTTCCATGCAGTTGACTCCACTGGAGTAATTATGACTGATGAGGGGATAGGGAAGCCTCCTTGCCGATGCTAATTAGCCAGGATAAACAAACTGAGCCCTGCTCGGAGGTCTGGGAGAACATGAAATATTAATATTAATGACTACTGATCACAGAACACCTACTAAGTGCAAGCACTTTACAAAACTTTTTTTGGTTAATCCTCACTATAAGCCTGTAGGTGTAGGTTTTATGATTTCATTTTACATGAAAAAAAAAAAGAAATTAAAGTTCAGAAAATACTAAAGCAACAAGCACAAGATCACACAAGCAGTAGGTAGCAGCTTCAGGGTTCAGACATGAGTCTGACCAGCAGGGGATCTTATGTTTTTTCTGGGGTGCGACACACATACCCATGATACCACTGGTGATCCAACAATGTGGGTCCCTTTAACCAATACGAATCTAGCCCCTACTGTGTGACATACTAAAATAGCCCTGAGCATCCAAAAACAAATAAGACACCATCCGTCACCCAGGGGCTCACAGTCAAGAGGAAAAACAAAAAGAGACATCAACAGTAATTATACCACCAAGTGGGAAATACCTTCGCAGAGTTAGGTAGTCACTTGCATGATTTGTTTTTTAGTCTACTTCTTTTCCAATGTCCTCAGGACCCTAAAGGGTCATAAGGGCCACACATAAATAATAAAATGCTTTTGAGATAAAGGGGGAAAGATGCAATAAATTCAGGAAAGAAAGAGAGAAAAGAGAATTATATATCTATGTGTTAGAATCCCCAAACTAAGCTAAGAAAATACAATAGGGAACTTGCCACAGTCACTCAGGTCCTAGGAGTGTTGGCTACCAATGACCAGTGCCTCCTCCCATGGCTCAAAAACTTTTATAGAAGATAAAAGGTCACTCAAGTCAGACATCCACCTTTCTTGTTTGAAAAGAGACCCTCAACTCATATCTTCCCATCGTTGGTCTTAAAAGGTCAACAACCCTCCCCATTGCAATCATTTTTCCTCCTGAAAAGTAACACTGGAAGTACAGCAATTCCATACTCATATCAGTTCCTATAAGGATCTAAAGAGGTTGGATGGGCATCTTCCAGGATGGGACAAAAGGCTTCCTGCACTGAATTAGTCAGAGAATTAAATAGTCTATAAGACCTCATTCCACTCCAAGGTCCTATGCTATGTAAGGTGATTCCAGACAAAAAAAAGGATGAGAAGAAATCCAGTTTAGGCTTTGAAGTTATTGGAAGATGACAAAGGACCAAAAATGAAAAGGTAAAGAATGTCACAGGCCATTTTCATTTGTGAGTCTATTTACTGAGCACAATTATTCACCAGGCAGCAGTTCTTAGGAGCAGTGGCCAGTATAAACCAGAAATTGTCACCCTCAAGACACACACATTTTAGTGGAAGGAAACAGACAATAGGCACATAAACAAAGAAATGTAATAAGGTAATTTCAGGCACCAGTAAATTCTAAGGAGAAAGTAAATAGGATAATGGGATGTAGAGATATTGTGAAGCTGGCTAACTAGAAAGCACGGGTAGAGGCTTCCTGAGAAGGTGACATTCAAGTGGGATTATGAATGATGAGAAAGAGGTAGCTCAAAAAAGACCAGGAGGGGGCTTCCCTGGTGGTGCAGTGGTTGAGAGTCCGCCTGCCAATGCAGGGGACACGGGTTCGTGCCCCAGTCCGGGAGGATCCCACGTGCCGCGGAGTGGCTGGGCCCGTGAGCCATGGCCGCTGAGCCTGTGCGTCCGGAGCCTGTGCTCCGCAACGGGAGAGGCCACAACAGTGAGAGGCCCGCGTACCGCAAAAATAAATAAATAAATAAATAAAGAGCAGGAGGAAGAACATTGCCCAGTGACAAAGCAAGGCTGGTATGTTCAAAACCAATGCTGCGGTATCTAGGGAATAAGGAGGAACATGGAGAGAGAGCTAGGTGGGGGTCAGATAATAAAAGGTCTTACGGGCCATGATAAGAAGTTTTATTTTATTCCCATTACAATGGCAAGTCATTGGAGGTATTTAAGCAGCAGAGTGACATGATCTGATTTATGCTTTAGAAAGAGAATTCTGGCTGCTATATGTCACTTGGCGGGAAAGAGTGGAGGCCGAAGGACAAGTTAAACTATTATGAGTGGGACTCTGCACACTAAAAAAGCATCTCCAATGTTGATGCAAAGTTTATCTCATAAATATAAGGATAGTCCAGTACTAAGAAATCTATGAATACACTGTATCGCAAGTTACATATGACAAAAGCATATGATTATTTCAATAGGTGTGAAAAGGACATTTAATAAAATTTGAATACACTTCAAATAAACAACATTTTAAGATGTGAGATTAGATGGGTTGTTTCTCAACATGATACAGAGATACTATTTTCAGCTGGCATCATATTTGTGTGTAAAATACTAGAGGCCCAAAACAAAGATGCCCACCATTTCTATTATGGTTTATTATGTTTATAAAGTTCTAGACAATTCAATGAGACACGAAACATAATAAGAAGCATGCATTTGGAGAGCAGAAAATTATCATTATTGATAGAGAGGGTGATTTATTTTCCTGCTGAGAATGTAACCCTTGGCATGAGCCTAGGTGCCAGGTGCTTCTCATATTTTATCTCAGCAAATCCCACAACACATTAGGGGTGACACCTTTCTTCTCATTTGATAGATGAAGATAAGTAACCTTCCCAGCTATTAAGCTGAGATTTGAACATAATTTTGTGATTACAAAGTCTGTGTTCTTACACCATGTTGTCAAAACAAAAAGATAACTCAGAAGCTGCCAACACTTCCTCTTTCCTGAGGTCCCAGAGCTGTGGAAATTTCACCCCCGCTCTGGGATCAAGGTAGAAGCTAAAGCTCACCAGCATCTCAGAAGTCCTAGTGCCAGAGGAAGGATGGCTGACAGCTGCCTCCTTCCCTGCATCCCGTGGGCCATTCCAACTGGAAAGAGGCCCCAGAGCCTCAGCTACTCAGCACAAATAATGCTGAGGAATTCTGCATTTAAGTGTGAGTCTTATCCCCTCCAGGGAATATTTAAATTTTAAAAGAAGAACGTTTTTCGCCCAGATGAATCTACAATTGCTTGAACTGTGTGAACAATATTTTAACTGTGGGAGGGGTGGGTCTTTGGAGTTTCTCCTGCTTCCTCCAACCTGCTGCCACAGTCACTTTCCCTTATGCCAGAAAAGGCTAGCACCTTGGCCTCCACCTCTGGAAGTGTGCTGACCCTCTGCCCAGAAGTCATGGGTTGTTGCATAAGGTGACTTGAAGAAAGAGGCCAGGCTTTTGAGGTATGACTGCACAACTTGGCTTGTCTCTTCAGATGCAAAGGAGGCTCAACCCCACACTGAGGGCTGCCAAGACTTGTCCCAAACCAAGGAACTCTGCTATCTGAAGCTCCAAGTTCCTGCCAGGATTATGGAACTTTCTCTTTCCCTTCCAGATGATATCAGAATAAAGCATAACTCCTCCCATTTTCAATAAATCCTCAATTCAAAAAATTGAGGTCTATGGACTCTCCAAGATAGACGGAACTGACATCTCTACATTTTCCCTGTTACTCTTGAAATGTGATGTAATGTGTCATGGGCAACAGGCAGTTCAGCACCTGCCTCACATCTGCCTGAACCTGCAGTTGGTAAGTCCAAACTGGGCTCTTCCTAGCTGCCAGACTCCTTGAAGCTTTTCATTTTCCTTTGGATGTTTTCTTTCCTTCCATCATGAACAACACAAAACCCACCTTGGGCTGCTGCAAGCTGGCCCTTCTCCCATCTCAGCCCTCCATCATGGAGCAGGTACGAAGCTTGGATATGGTAGAGAGGAGAGGGGCAGATGGAGGGAACATGAGGAGGGGAGGGAAAGGAGGGAAGAAGGGCCAAGAGGGTGCCAACAGAAGACTGAATCCACAGGGTGGCAGCACATGGCACCAGCCCTGTCTCAGAAGCATGAATCCTAAGGGAAGTTTCTGTCATAGCCTGAAGCACCTGTCACTGTACCATGAGGACCAAGCTATTCCTAATTTTCTCAACTCATATTCCAGCCAAGCACTGAGGAATGTAGTGTTTCCCTGCCCTGGAACCTCAGGAAATCTGCCCTCAAGGAGGCTTCCCATTTTCTCCTGGGAAGAAATGGCCAGCATTGCCTAACTCTGTTCCCCATCTTAGAACCCTGGACAGCTCCCTGCAGGCTATGCAGACCCTGCAGCCACGGCAGCCCATTCCTTTCAGAGATTTCCAACAAAACTACACAGTCTGCCTCTCTTGTATTCCAGTCCCATAAACAGCAGAGACAGACAGACTTTTTATTTATTTTATTTATTTATTTATTTATTTATTTTATTTTTTATTTTTTTTTTTTGCCGTACGCGGGCCTCTCACTGTTGTGGCCTCTCCCGTTGCGGAGCACAGGCTCCGGATGCGCAGGCTCAGCGGCCATGGCTCACGGGCCCAGCCGCTCCGCGGCATATGGGATCCTCCCAGACCGGGGCACGAACCCGTATCCCCTGCATCGGCAGGCGGACTCTCACCCACTGCGCCACCAGGGAGGCCCCAGACAGACTTTTTAAAAAATTAATTTGTGGGCTTCCCTGGTGGCGCAGTGGTTGAGAGTCCGCCTGCCGATGCAGGGCACACGGGTTCGTGCCGCGGTCCGGGAAGATCTCTCATGCCGCGGAGCGGCTGGGCCCGTGAGCCATGGCCGCTGAGCCTGCGCGTCCGGAGCCTGTGCTCTGCAATGGGAGAGGCCACAACAGTGAGAGGCCCGCGTACCGCAAAATAAATAAAATAAAATAAAATAAAATAAATAAATAAATAAATAAATTTGTGGCCACCTAATCCACAGGCAGTGTTGAGTATTCTACAGAACACCAAGGCTATTTAAACATGGCTCCCATGTCCCCTCCCAAAGTTGCCCTGTTTATTATTTATGACAAGATGTTTATTAACAGCAGAGCAGTGAACAGTGAGTGAACATCTGAAAACAGGGTTATAAAATCCTGTAAATCACAACTCTGCATAGGCAGCCACCAGCCCTGGGACAATCCCTCCTTTCATGGCTCTGGAAACCGTGGCAGGTATCCATCTGCACTGGAGCCATTTACCCTGCTCAGGCGCTGCATAGTAGGATGTGAAGGGCTTTTTCCTAGATAGACTCACTTTGTCCCCTCCTCACTTCTTTTGTAGAGTCCCTACTATGTGCCAGATGCTGCACTCAGTGTCAAGATCTGAAAATGGTCCTAGCCTTCAAGGAACTCATGATCCATGAGCAAGAGGCAGGGGACCAACACTGCAGTTGCATTGTTTACTCTCTGAAGGACCCAGTCCTCCACTTTCTGTGTTTCTGTTTCCTATCACCATGCCCCCTAAGCTCATATTTATTATACAGGACCCAGTTTGTATGTGTCCTGAGGTGAGCTTAGCCATGGATGGCTCAGCATTAGTGATGATCCTCCAGATTCTTGCAGGCCACAGAGAGGAGGGTTTGGCCATGGTTAAAGAACTATTCATTTAAGTTCAATACTATCTTCATGGCAAAGGCCACATCATTATAGTGCTTTACCTACATGGTCAACTGGACCCACTGCTACAGCTGCTTCCAGTCTCCCATGTTGCTCAAGGTACAATATTGCAATGTACCTCGCATCTCATATGTCATATCTCCTGCATCATGCATCCCAACCCTGACACTGGGGAATCACTGAGCCCCACTAAGCTCCTGTGCATACACACTGGCTGGCCCACAAGGTTTCTGCTGCAGGCAGGCAGGGAAGGAGGGTGTGACACTGGCCTATGCCACGACCTATGTCATCAGATCAGGCTTCCCCAGCAGCTGCCCACAGAAGCCAGATAATACAACCTAGGAATACAAAGGCGTTAAGGCCCCGTGGGGGAGAAATTTAAGCTATTGCAGCAGGAAGATAGGAAAAAATAGCGGATCAATTCCTCTCCCTTCCTCCTCCCAACAGACTATTACCAGACTCAGTATTTCTGTACAACCTCTCCAGAGACCTCCTATTTGATGCATCGATAGCTATGCTTTTTGGTAAACTGTAGCCAGTTTGGTAACACACTTCCTTGTATTTGCTTTCCCTTCTACTTTGCCTCATTTCCCTTTCTCCCTCACCGTCACTTCCCTGGGATTGCACTCTTGCACCCTTATAGAGCATGAACTCATAAGTTTTTTTTCAGTCTCTGTTTCCTAGGAAACTCAGGCTAAGACACTTTTCAACCAATCTGGAAGCTAAAAATACCAAGATAAATATGACCTAGATGCTGACTTCAAAAAGCTTTAAGTCTATTCCACAGCACCAACACATTCGTAGTTTTAATATGATTTGGTATCACAGTAGAAATGCCTATTGGGAGCAAAAAGGAGGATATCAGGGCTAGTCGGGAATGCTGAGCCTTGAAAAATTTGTGAGACAGTCTTGTAAGTGAAGGCCATACAGGACAAGGGAATGGCATATGAAAAGGCTTGGAGGGGGAATTCCCTGGTGATACAGTGGTTAGGACTCCGCACTTTCACTGCCAAGGGCGTGGGTTCAATCCTTGGTCGGGGAACTAAGATCTCACAAGCCACGCTGTGTCGCCAAAAAAAAAAAAAAAAAAAAAAAAAAGGCTTGGAGAGATTAAACCTTTCTAAAATCTCCTGCCAAATATTTCTCCAAGTGTTCCTCATTCAGCAGCCCCTTGCTCAACGTCCATCAACAGATGAATGGATAAAGAAGATATGGTATATATATATATACAATGGAATATTACTCAGCCATGAAAAGAATGAAATAATGCCATTTGTAGCAACATGGATAGACCTAGAGATTATCACATTAAGTGAAGCAAATTAGACAGAGAAAGACAAATATCATACGGTACCACTTATATGTGGAATCTTAAAAAAAAAAGGATACAAATGAACTTAGTTATGAAACAGAAATAGACTCAGACATAGAAACAAACTTATGGGTACCAAAGGGGAAAGGCGGGGGCTATATAAATTAGGAGTTTGGGATTAACAGATACACACTACTATATATAAAATAGATAAACAACAAGGACCTACTGTATAACATAGGGAACCATATGCAATATCTTTTATCATTTTTAGTTTATTTATTTATTTTTATACAGCAGGTTCTTATTAGTTCTCTATTTTATACATATTAGTGTATACATGTCAATCCCAATCTCCCAATTCATCCCACCACCACCACCACACCCCACCCACTTTCCCCCCTTGGTTTCCATAAGTTTGTTCTCTACACCTGTCTCTATTTCTGCCTTGCAAACTGGTTCATCTGTGCCATTTTTCTAGATTCCACATATATGCATTATATATTCAATATCTTGTAATAACCTCTATTGGAAACGAATCTGTGTTGGGCGCTCCTTCAGTGCTTAGCCAGGCATTTATTGTTCTACCTTAGCCTTCACTTGCTGCTTGCATGGATCCTAATGGTCAGCCACAGGTAGAAGCATAGGGCCTTCTCAGGTTTTTTCTGAGCATGTGTCCAGCCATGAGCATGTGTGTGGCCTTCTAGATGCCCCAGTATAAACGGGGAGGTTTTCAAAATCTTTATTCTGTATCTCCTTCCCCAAGCCTCTTCCTTTCAGGATTTCCCATCTGTCTCTGCTTGCCCTGACTGTTCTCCCTTGCCACAGGTGGCTACAGCTAGTATATTCACCTTTACATGCTTTCAACAAACACCACCCAGGGAAGTCACTTCAACCCTGAAAAAGTTCCAAGGCAGGAGAATCAAAGGCAAGCCCTTGAGCCTATTTTACAGGGAACCACAAGACAGGTCAAAACACACAGCACAGTTCTTTGAAAGAAAGGTCCACGTTGCTTCCTCTGGTACCAGAAAGCTTCTGCAGAAATGCAGATCACTGTCCTCACGGCTGCTGTCCAGCTGAGAAGTGGGGCTTTGTAAGTGTGTAACTTAAAACCATACAGTGCTCTCTTTCCCAACTACAGCAGCTTCTTTCTTCATTAAGCATTCCCCTGATGATTGTTAGTTTTTTAGGAGATTCCAGAGTTCTGAAAAAGCTGATTCTGACAGTTTTTGTCAGTTTAATCATTCCTTTAGTGGAGGGACATAGTTTTTCAGTTCCCTACTCTGTCATTTTTGATGACATGCTTATTCTGTATATGTTTCAATGTTTCTATAATAAAATGTTTTTGTAAAAGCTCCAGGTAACTCTGATAAATTATAATAACTTCCCCTCAACTGAGTTTTCAAAACTCACTAGTTTAAATGAATTCCAGCTTTCTCTCTTCTCGTCTGAGCAACTTTTTTTTTCTTTTTTTTTTATTGAAGTATAGTTGATTTGCAATGTTTCAGGTGTACAGCAAGGTGATTCAGTTATACATATAAATATATATATGTATTCCTTTTCAGATTCTTTTCCATTATAGGTTATTACAAAATATTGAATATACTTTCCTCTGCTATACAGTTAAGTCCTTGTTGTTTATAAAAACATATTCTTTTTATGTAAAGAATTGGAAACAATAAAAAAGAATTGTGACATGATCTAATCTATATAATTCTGCTTTGTACTTTTTTTTTTTTTTTTTTTTTTTTTTGTGGTACGCGGGCCTCTCACTGTTGCGGCCTCTCCCGTTGTGGAGCACAGGCTCAGCAGCCATGGCTCAGCGGCCATGGCTCACATGCCCAGCTGCTCCACGGCATGTGGGATCTATTCCGGACCGGGGCACGAACCCATGTCCCCTGCATCGGCAGGTGGACTCTCAACCACTGCGCCACCAGGGAAACCCATAACATCTTTATTGGAGTATAATTGCTTTACAATGGTGTGTTACTTTAACTCACTGCCCCCTTGTGGTCCTTTAAGGTTAACGAACTTCATCACTTCATCAGTGTCCTCCAAGTCTCCAGACACTTCATGTTATTTTCTGTATTTACCAGGGTATCCTGTGTCAGCCATCTCTGTTGGTTCATCTGCAGCCCGTGGAGAATCTACAAGTGCTGAGACATAACAGAGCGTGCATAGAACAAGACTTACTGGACAGGTGTCAGTTTTCGTCCTTCCCAATTGTGAGCAACCTGTCTTCAGTTTTTCTCTGTCCTTGCATCATTTTTTTCTTATGATAAGCAGCACACAGAAATGATAATGAGGAAACTGCACCCAGATAAGCACATCTGCAATCTGAAGGACAATCACTGCTAAACAAGGTCTGGTTTTATTGTTGTCATTTTGTCTTGCTTTTAATCACTGTGGAAGTTACTTAACTCCCACTCCCCAGAATCTTCACCAGACCCTTGGCAGATAGGCACTGAAAGGATTAGGCTTTTCTCTTCTTGAACATATTTCAAGGAAAGCTTTTCTAACAGCCACATACGCTGCTAAGCATCTGAGTACTTTTGAATGCTTTCTCTGACTTCTCTCTCTCTCTCTCTCTCTCTTTTTTTTTTTATTTAACCATTTTAGAGGATGTTTCTGGCCACCTAGAGGGAACTCTGAGTAGCAAACAGATCTCCATGTGCTTGTTTTTCCTAAAGCAGATGCATGTAGCACCTGGCAGCTGAGTGATTTGAGGAAAACAGCTTCTTGTCACACCTCTCTGCACTCCATCAGCCCTGGGAATCATTAGAGATTTCAGAAACGGTGGCATGGAGCTTGGCATTGCCAGTTCTTACTTTTCGCGGAACGATGGGGAATGTGAGATTCTTTGATTCTTCTTTCTCTTTTCTACAGCTTCTTGGTTTCATCTCAGAAGAGCAAGATGGGAGTACATGCCTTCTCCTCTGTTAATAGCTTGTTAATGTGTGACTCTATACATCATGCTACTCTATGCCCAAAAGAAACCAGTGTCTCCTCAGCTCCAGCAAATTAAATCCAATATCTTTTCAAGTCTCAAACAACTGAACCTGACCTCTTTTCCTAATCCTATTTCACACTGTCTAGGATGCTATGATCCAGGCAAAATCAAACATCGTCCCTTTTCAGAACTTGCCCCTCGTGATTCCCTTTGTGCAACCGCATGCATGTCGTCTCCTCCACTGCAGGGACCCTCCCACCAGCTTTCCGGAGGCAGCGCAAACCTCAGGCAACTCAGAGCTTACTTCCCTCTTCCCCAAAGTGGATGCCTCATTTCCTACGTCTCACATTCTGCTTCGTATTACAGCTATTGGTCAGCTACATCTGTCTCTTCCACTGTGTTAAAAGTTTCTATTAGGTAGGGAAGGTGGTAGAGCCACTTTTGGTGTTGACAATATGTCATAGACACTCAACACTGTTCTCCTGAATGAATGAATGTTAAATAAAAGGAAAGAGAAATAGCATGCCAGTCATTTCTCGGGCCTCCAGCAGCTCCCAAGTAAAATTAAGCCAGTATCTGTTTCCTTCCGATACTCTTTTTAGTGCCATGGAGACAATGAGTTTCCCAATTCAAGTCCTAGCCAGCCAGTGTAGTGCTCGTGGAATTGACTGATCAATGCTAAGGCATTGGAGAGACTCCATTCCAGATGCCTTGCCTCTTCTCTTGCTAATTATCTTCAATGTCTCCTGAACAAACTGCTCCATAATCAGTAACTTCATCTTCTGCAGAGAAAGCACCAGGGTCTCACTTAAGATGTCTGAAAAACAGCTCCATCCTTTCCCACCTCTAACAGGGATAAGAGGGCAGTCAACAGGCCTGAGAATGGGGCCTCAACGCTAAGTGGCTTTAACACACAGAAAGGAAGCCTGCAAGAGCTCAAAGGAATCTTTATGACTATCTGGCCCAGTGTTCTCCTTTTACACACAAGGAAAATGAAGACAAAGGAAGGGAGGTGGTTCCTTAAGCGTAGATACGAGACTGGAACTCTGGAGTCCTGGTTCCCAGGACTGTCCTTAACATTAATTACGCCAGTGTTTTCCCAAATCAACCTGAGCACACGAATCACCTTTTTGTTAAGAATCATCAAAACTTTGTTACCCCTGGGTTATGGGTGATGCAGAAAATGCAGACTAAAAGGTTTCATGCTTAGGGGATTGGAAAAGGAGAGGGGCTTACACAGAGGAAGGGAAATCACAAGCTGATGGTAGAATTGCAGAGGGGGGGTGGAGAGGAGTTCAATTTTAGAAACGTTGACAGCTGCAAACCAAGCACCGAGCTAGGCACTGCAGGCAACACAGAGGGCAGCAAAACGTTTTATGATCTAATTGTTAAAAACTAGACTAGGTGGTGCCACACCAGTGGCTTGGAATTAAGCCCTACTGGCATTTGGAGGAGAGGAAATGGCCATGATTACTAAATGATTAGTAAAGGTTTTCTTGGAAGAAGTAGTGCTTGAGTCAGACCTTGAAGAGAGAGCAGAGCTTACATGGTGCTGCAGAGGCGTGAGGATCTAGAATAGGGGGAGGAGGAACAAGGTGCAGGGGCGTTTGAGACAAGCCATCATCAATTAAGGGATCAAGGGGATGAGAAAAAATATCAGTTAGTTAAGCAATTTATGCCTCCTTCCACTAGTCTCTTTCACTTCCGTCCTCTTGATGCTCCGTACACGGCCCTGCACGCTCATTTTCCCACCCGTGTCGCCCAGGGTCTGCTCGTGGACAGCACCCCACTTGGATCTGTCCTGCCCTAGACATCTCCCCTATTCTCACCTTTCTCAGCCCCTCTCCCCAACTCCTAGCATAAACCATACCTGTTCCATTGCTGATCACCTGCTGGCCTTTCCAAATGACTGGCTGATGAAACGATTACCAGAGGGTCAATGATAGAAAGTAACTCAAGATATGATTCCAATAATAACAGTTAGTTAACAGTTACCAAAGGCTTACTCTGTGCCAGGACCTGTGCCCAACAAATGACACATAGCATCTCATTAGTACTCACAGTTTATACTTATATAATAAATAGTGTTATTATTGGCATTTAGCAGAAGGGTAAATGGGCTTGGTAGACCAAACAAGGCACCCCCTCCAAAATACCCACATCCTAATCACCAGAACCTAGCAATATGGCACTTTCCATGGCAAAAAAAAAAAAAAAAAGGTTAAAGATCTTGAGATGGAGAGATTTATCCTAGATAATCACAAGTGTCCTTCTAAGAGGGAGGTAGAAGCACCAGAGTCAGACTGGAGGCGTGATGGTGGAAACAGAGGGAAGCTTAGTGCACCTTGAAGATGGAGGTAGGGGTCATGAGCCTGGGAACAAGGCAGCCTCTACAAGCTGGAAAAGGCAAGGAATTCCATTCTCCCCTTGAGCCTCCAGAAGGAAGGAAAACCTGCCAACACCTTGATTTAACCCATAAGACCCATTTCAGATGTCTGACTTCCAGCCTGTAAGATAATAAATTTGTGTCATTTTGAGCTATAAATTTGTAGTAGTTTGCTACAGCAGCAATAGAGAACCAATACACTGAGTTTTCACAACACTTGCACTTAAGCACAGATCTTTACCGTCTTAACTCAGTGCAGTTTCTTCAAACAAAGAAAATTTTGTAAAATCTGGCAGGCCAGCAGGGGAGACATGTATAAGTGTGTGTGTGTGTGTGTGTGTGTGTGTGCGCGCGTGTGTGTGTGTGTGTGTCAGTCTGTCTTGTGGAGTGTGAGCAGGAAAGTGTTATAAGGAGTAGCTGTTGGAGTATCTGGAAAATCGTCCAAATGGCAACAATCTGTTCTATTGGAGAGAATTCCCTGGGTGGTTAATGTCACACCCAGAACGAGATTCTGATCCAGGGACCTAAAGAGACCTGGGCAGGATGGACCACGTGGAGTCCTGACTCCTTGTGGGGCTTTCACTTCACTCTCGCCGCCTTTGTGCTGGCATTGGTGATTGCCAGCTTTGCTCACCAGGAGGCTGCTGTCAACCTGACTAATGAGGGTGGTGCAATGATCAGAAATGGGAACCGTAAAAGGAAAACTGCTGAGCGGTTGGCTGCTCATTAGAGAAGGGCTGTGTCTATCAGTCCCTATTAATAAAGGAAAGGTGGGACTTTGTGTCAGATCTCAGCTGTAATATTGCCTGGCTGGCTTTTACCGGCCATAGGAGACTCTGGGCAAGAGATGCTGGAACTGTTCCAAAGCACTTTGTTACACAAGATTTACTTTGCACTCACCAGGGCAAGAGTAAAGTGGCTGTGCTGGTGGTTACCTGGAGTGGAGGCATCTGAGCGTTTTTACTCAGTTATTGGGGGAAAGAAGTAAAAGCTGTCCTGTGATGTGATGAGATGTAAATAACACTTTACCTCTGTGGTCTTCCCCCCAAAACTCGTATCCCAGACTAGTCCCGAGACAATCATCATCAATCATCCCAATTAAGGGATGGTTTGCAAAATATCTAACCAGGTTTCCTCAAACTACTGCACATACTGGCAGCTACAGAGACTGCCATTCCCCAGAGTGTGTGAAAGCCCTGGCTCCCTGCTATTGGTCCCTTACCACCAAGGCTCCCCCAAAAGCCTTAGGATTCAGGCAGGTGGTTCTCCTAACTTCAGAAATAACCATGATAAGTGAGCACCTAGACTTGTACATTCAGGGCTCAGAAGACAGGAGTCATGACCTTAGGCAAGTTGCCTCCTCTGGAAGGCCATCTCCCCATTTGTCAAATGAGGCAGTCGGTTTAGATCAGCACTTGTCAATCTCTAACTGCAGATGCACCATCTGAAGAACTTGTGGAGTATCTGAGGCCCCGAGTCTTCGTTTATAACAAGTGTCTAGATGAGGCTGATGCTACTGGACCATGGACCACATTTTGAGAAGCAAGGGTCTGGATCCATGGTTTTCAAGTAGAGATGATTTTGCCCCATAGGAGACATTTGGTCATGTCTGGAGACACATTTGGGTGTCACAGCTGGAAGGTAAGTACTACTGGCATCTAGTGGAGAAAGACCAGGAATGCTGCTAAACAGCCTACAATGCACAACAAAGAATTTTTCAGCCCAAAATGTCAATAGTGCTGAGTTTGAGAAACCCTGGTCTAGATCAGTGTGATCCAGATCATTCTTCGTGTGGGTATGAATCACCTGGATGACTTGTTAAAACACAGATTGTGGGCTCCTTCCCTGGGGTTTCTGATTCAGTAAATCTGGAGTGGAACCTGAACATGTTCCCACGTGGTGTGATGCTGCTGGCCACAGCTCTCACTTAGAGAACCACTGGTCTTGATGATGGCTAAACTCCTTGCAGCTCTAGCATGCCTTACTTCTCCCGCTGTCCACACCGAAGAGGCGGCAGCTCCTTACCTAGAAGCCCCACTGCGGTCGGAACTTGTTGATTCCAAGGTAGGAACTGGCATGGCTCCCCTGTGAGAACATTCGATCTAAAGATAAGGTAGCATTAAGAGGGTGGAGAGGGATTGACTCCATCTTGAGGAATATTCCTGATACATCTCGCCTCATGTTTAGGTGGATCCACTTTTCAAATAAACCAAGGACTGTCCTTGTTTTGAGGCTGAAAACAAAATATCGGGAGGACAGCCTACTTCCAATTTTACTGCCCCATTTTTTGTTGCTCACAAGTGGCCCATTAAATGTCAGAACCATGGGATTCAGCTAATAGGCTATGAAAGTTGGCTGGCTAACCATCAAGGAGGACATCTTGGTGGGCCCATGAGATAGCACACGGTGTCACCAAGCCAACCCAACCCCCCCTCCCCCCATAAAACAGCACAGAAAAAGCTATCCCACTTAATCAGGATGACCTGGGAATGAATATGTGTGCTCTCACCGCCCTGTTTGCCCACTTCTCTGTGTGAACTTAGGCAAGTCCCTTCTCCTGTCTAAGCCTTGGTTTATGACCTGTAGATGAGTATGACACAAGTACTCCACAGGGCCATGGTAAGGATTCGTGCGTGAGGCAATTGTTATTGATTCCCTATTGCGTGCCGGCACCATTTTAAGAACCAGGGCTACAGCAGTGAACAAAACAGACAAATACACCTGCCCTGCTCGCTCACAGTAGGCCCTCAAAACTTTTTTATTGAATTTACCCAAGGAAAATGAATGGGGGTGCCTCTCCCTAGGAGATCTGTCAAACGCAGCCTCCAGTCCACTCACAAAGAAAAGCTCCGACAGGCAAGGCAGCTGAAGCAGAGAAACTGGAGCCCAGTGAGGCCGTCTAACCAGGATGATTTATCTTTAGTTCAATGTGGTACAGGGCTGCGGCTCCTGGAGCTTTAAATATTAAGGGTTTCATTATGACTATTTCATTATCCCGAGCAGTGCTTTGTAGGAGACAAAGTAGCTCGGTGTGACCAGGCGACAGGTGAGGCCCACTGGGGTCAGAAACGGGGTCGTGTTGGGCAGGGAATTGAGAGCTCCTGGCCGAAGAACTGTGTCTCGAGCAGTGATATGGAACAAGCCTCACTTTGTGCCAGCCGCTGCCGGGCACTGGGGACATGGTAGCATTCGGGAGGGGTGCAGAGTGGCTGGCCCTGCAGCAGACTGCCAGACCCTGCCCGAGGTTGACTGAGAGCCAGAGTCCCTTCTGGGTGAAGGCTTCTTCTAGAAGACAGCCATGAGCTTCTTGCTGGTCAACACAGCAGGTTGGTCCAGAGCCTCTGCAGGCCCAACGTCTGGTTCAGTTCAATGGGGCCAGCAGCCTAAGCCAACCCCCCGCCCTTAGCCTGCCTCCTGCCCTCACTCACGACTCCCCTTTTAGAGGCCGACCTGGGTTGCTTCTCTTGCTACCTCCTCCCAAGTTAAGATTTCCCCCAGCTGTCTGGGCCTTTCTAGCCACATCTTTCGATGCGTACCCAGCCTGTGTCCCTTTCTCTCTGTCCCCACTCCCTGCTGTTCATGGCTTACTAGACGTGATCAACTAGCCCCAGGGCTGGGGTTAGTGGATGCATCTTACAGGTGTTGCCCCTCCTGCAACATTGATTCACTAAGCGTAAGTTTAAATATTTTCTACAAATCTTCTGGAGACTCTTTCTTAACTTAAGGGGATATCAGGTGTGGAAATTTGTGACTATGGAAAAATGCAGGGGGATTAAAGATAAGATGGGAGGGAATTTATTTATAGTTGCGATGGACTGCTAAAGTCACAATTACCCTAAGAGATAGATAGTATTGAAGCAAATTTTTATAAATGAAGAATCTGTGGATAAGAGAGCTTAAGGGACTTTCTCAAGGGTCACACAGCTAGCAAAAGACCCATCAGGATTTTCTGAGTCTAAAATTGCAAGCCCATCACCTATCATGGGAAGAGGGAGAACTAGTGCTGATGAAATGGGGGATGGGTGAGCCTGGAGAGACGAGGATTTCCCCTAACATATGCACTGAATCCACTCTCACACTATTTTTTTTTCTGATAAGGGGTTCATTTTTTTTAATTTTTATTGAAATATAGTTGATTTACAGTGTTGTGTTAGTTTCAGGTGTACAGTAATTTGATTCAGTTATACATATATATAAATATATATATATATATTTTTAAATTCTCTTCCATTATTCATTATTACTACTGCGTTATACCGTAAGCCTGTGTTGTTTTATCTATTTTCTATATAATAGTGTGTACATGTTAATCCCAACCTCCTAATTTATCCCACTCCCCCCATCCCCACTTTGGTCAACTAAGTTTGTTTTCTATGTCTGTGTGTCTATTTCTGTCTTGTAAATAAGTTCATTTGTATCCTTTTCTTAGATTTCACATCTAAGTGGTATCATATGATATTTGTGCGCTCCCTCGCTTTCATCCTAGCTCCCCAAAGCCCTAGACCCTGGGGTGGAGCTGAAGCAGTTAGAGGAGGAGGCCAAGCAGTAGGGCCCAGCCTGTGCTAATGGTGTGGATGAAAACAGTTGAGGTATTCCCTGGATCCAAGCAGCCACCTCACCTGAGAGCTCAGAAGTCCAAACCAGCCAGTTCTGACTCAGGGCAGCTGGCCCTCCGCAGAGCCGCTGCTCCAGCCTCTGCCCTGGGGGCCGACTGAAGCTCCGCTGGCCACATGAGCAAGCTTCAGCCTAACAGCTGGTGGTGGCTTAGAAATGTCAGCCCTCCCGACACTGGCATTTTCACAGCCATCTTCACGTTGCCACACTGGAGAGAGGCAGACATGTATGAGAGAGAAGCAGGGCCTTTCCTAGACCCAGAAAAGTTTCTTTTTTTTTTTTTTGTGGTTCGCGGGCCTCTCACTGCCGTGGCCTCTCCCATTGCGGAGCACAGGCTCCGGATGCGCAGGCTCAGCGGCCATGGCTCACGGGCCCAGCCGCTCCGCGGCATGTGGGATCTTCCCGGACCGGGGCACGAACCCGTGTGCCCTGCATCGGCAGGCGGACTCTCAACCACTGCGCCACCAGGGAAGCCCCCCGAAAAGTTTTTGATTCCCCAAGCGCTCTTATTTCTTACGGAAGTCGCCCCACCAAGGCTGCTTCTCGTTTCTTCCCTCCGGGTGGGAAGGGCTCGCAAGGCAGCTTAGCCTCAGCTGGGGCTCCTAATTAGGCAAGAGCCCTGGCTGATGGGCTCCCTCGGCTCTTCCCCAGCCCAGGCTGCAGTCTGGGAGGGGTCCCTGATGCCCCTTCTGCTGCCTCCCTCCTCCTGACTCGGGGCCACTCTCCTGCACCTCAGCCCCACCTCCCTCCTCCCCAGCCCCGCCTTGGATTTCTGTGCCTCAGACCCAGTGCCTCTGACTACTACACTCCTGCCAGCTCCAGAGCAGATTTGCTAATCGTGTCCCCCCATGTCCCCTCCCCTGGCGTGTGGGATCATCACATCACGCCCACACGTGCCCATGGTGAGGAGGCAAGGGCCTCGGGTTCAGAGCTACATGACCCAGGTGTGATCCCAGCTCCACACGGGATCTTGTTAACTGTGTGGGCTTGCTCAGGACCCGTCATCTCTGAGACTCAGTTTACTCACCTGAGAAAGGGGGAGGAAAGCAAGACCTGCCTGTTTCTTAGAGCTCTTGTGAAAGTCAAATAACATCATGCATTTAGGGGGTTAATAAATAATATTCCCATCCTCCCTTCCTGAGCCTAGAACTAGTTAAGAAAAAAAGACAAAACTGAAGCAGAGTGAATTTTTTAAATCAGTTTAGGGGACTTCCCGAGTGGTCCAGTGGTTAAGATTCCATGCTTCTGCTGCAGGGGGAGTGGGTTCAATCCCTTGTTGGGGAACTAAGATCCCACATGCTGTGTGGCACGGCCAACAAACTAAAAAAATAATAAAATAAAATCAGTTTAATTGGTAGAGCTGAATTGGAGAATGTGGATTGAATTCGTGGCCAATTTGTGGCTAATATATCCCTCCTGCATTCGTGCATGGCACTCTGGGCTAAGGGATGTACCATTTTTATCTCCAAGAATCACCCAGGACACCTGAAGCAGGTATGACTCTTACCTGTTACAGAAGAGGGACTAAGGCCCAGAGGGATTAGGAATCTCGCCGAAGCTCACACAACTAGTAAGTTGCACAGCTGGGTTCTGAACCTGAGTTAATCGATTGCAAAGCCCAGGCTCTCACCACAAGCCAGCAGGTGAGAGGCTTTCCTGCCACTAGAGGCAAAGGCACTGGACAACGGTCTCAACCTATGGATAACGCTTCCACTTTTCAGGGTGATTTCCCATGCCTTATCTCATTTCATTCATTCACCTATTCAACAAATATGTACTGAGCCTGTCTGTATGCTAGACAATTGGCTGAGGGTATGGCAGGAAGCAACACAAAGTCCCTGCCCACAAAAGTGTACATTCTAGTGAGGAGACAGACCCCAAAGAAATATCTATAGAAGGAAAGATAAGTAGGTGGATATAGGCCTAGCCATAGACAATCTCAATGAAAAAATTAAATCAGGGTTAAAGGATAGACAGAGGGACAAGGATGGCTGCTCTGAGCATCACATCCAACAGAACCCAAATGAAGTGAGAGAATGTGAATATCAGAGGAAGAGCATTCCAGGCAGAAGGAATGGCCAATGCAAAGTTCCCGAGACTGGAGCAGTGCAGTGATCAAGGGCTAGCAAGTAAGACATTGTGGCTGCAAAAGAGCAAGAAGGAGGGTGGTAGGAGGTGAGGTCTTAGGGCTGGGGGTGGGAAGGGGGCAGGGAGGGGAATATTTAGCCTTGTTGGTCACAGGAAAGACCAGATTTTTTTTCTTAAATGTGTTGGAACCTGGAGGATTACAGAACAAGTAGGTGTCTTGATTTGATTTACATTCTTAACATATGGCTGCGGCTGTTCTGGGGAGAACATGTTATAAAGGGCAAGAATGGAAGCAGAGTCCAGTCCAGTTATAATCCTGATCCTAGCCGGGGACCTCAGCATGGGAGGCATCAGAGCAACACAAAAGGTCCGGCTAGAGGCTCAGCACCAGCCACAGAACGGTCCTTGGTTCCCCGCCCCTCTTTCGTCAAGATGGCAGGCCAGATGCACCATCTAATGCTTGCTGTGTATTTTTCGAATGACCTTTCCCCAGCAGTGAAAACACCGCACGCCACTTTAATGCAAGATGGTGGAACAAAGGCAGAACGCTGAGGGAGGTACGTCAATTCCTTCCCATTCAGGGAGCCACGCTGTGTGTCCCACCAAGAGGCTGGGGACACTTCATTTCAATACATGTTCCTGAGCACCTTCTTGCCACGTGTTGGCTGGGGCACCAAGCTGCACATTTACAGGGTGTTGTGCTCTCAGCCTGGTGGTGGGGAGAGAGGCTGGGGGACACAAGAGAAGGAGTGAAGGATGAAGCCAGGAGTAAGGGAAAGGGACCAGGAGAAAGTCTTTAATGTGTGTGCCTTGAACAGGACTAGAGGATGACCATGTGTAAACAGAGGCAGGCAGGTGTGCAGAAGCATGGGCCCCAAGCACTCCTGTGCAGGGGGAGTCCCTGTGGCCTGATCAACAGGAGGTGTAGCAGAAACAACTAATATTTACTGAGCAATGTGCCAGGCAAGCCGTGCATGAAGAGCTTAAAGGCAATTGCTCACTTGATCCTCCCAACGCTGGGAGGCTGGCGGTACCACAGCCGCATCGTATGGGGTGAGGAAACAGGCTCTGAGAGCTTAAGTGAGTTGACCAAGATTATTTAGTAAGAAGAGGAATTAAAAAAAATTTTTTTAAAGTTTTTATTGAAGTATAACACAGATACAGGAAAGATTACAAATCCTAAGTGTTACAAAACAGAAACAGACTCACAGACTTAGAAAACAAATTTATGGTTACCAAAGGGGAAAGGTAGGGGGGAGGGATAAATTAGGAGTTTGGGATTAACATACACACACTGCTATATTTAAAATAGATAACCAACAAGGACCTACTGGATTGCACAGGGAACTCTACTCAATATTCTGTAATAAACTAACAGGAAAAGAATTTGAAAAATAATTGATATACGTATATGTATAACTGAATCACTTTGCTGTACACCTGAAACTAACACAGCATTGTAAATCAACTATACTCCAATATAAAATAAAAATTTAAAAATTAAATTAGATTTTAAAAATTTTTATTGAAGTATAACACACATACAGAAAAGATTACATATCCTAAGTGTACAGATGGATAAATCATCACAAAGAGAATACACCTAGTAACTACCAGCCAGGTCAAGAAACCGAATCTCACCCTTTCCAAATTCTCTCTCCGGCCCCTTCCCCAACTCTTCCTTTCCCTCCTCCCCAAAGGTAAGCACTATCCTGAATTCTGAATCCCTAGATTCATTTTTGGAGTTGAGATTTGCACCCAGGTCTGTGGGACTCCTGAGACCAGGGTTTTTAGTAGGCACAGGACTAGGTGGTTGGACGTCCCCCAGTCTGGCTGGGTGTGCACACCATTGCCAGGACTGTTTTCCTCAACCACATCCCATTCTGTGCCATTCTCCTTGCAGTATCCTTGGTGGCACCGGAAGACAGGTGACAGCTCTAAAGCGAACTCTGGAAACAGGTGTGGGAGCTGCCTGCATCCAAGCCACAGTCCCTCCCTTGGCTCAGTGACAGGGGTACGCACTAGACCTTAGGTCAGTGATGTTGCCCACATCCCTTCTTCAAGAACATATGATTTAATGACAAGTCTGTCCTTTAGGAGAGAGCAAATCAATAGCCCTGAGCAGTGTCCTTGAATAGATTTAACCATATTCTCAAAGCTAAGAGTTTTTATTTTGTGAAATGTGAAGAAAACTTGGGGTGGGGGGAGGGGGAATGGGGAGTTAATGTTTAAGGCAGAGAATTTCAGTTTAGGAAGGTAAAGGATTTGGGACATGGATGATGGTGGGAGTTGCACAACCGTGTGAATGTACTTGGTGCCACTGAACCGTGCAGCTGAATATAGTTAAAATGGTATGTTTTATGTTATGTGACTTTTACCACAATAAAAAAACATTAAAAAAATCTATATAGTCGCAGCAAAATAAAATAAAAAGACTCCAGTTTGTCAACAGGACAATAAAACACACCCTCCATTCCCCCACCTCACCCCCTAGTCTCTGTTCTGGTACAAAAACAAAAAAGAAGCGTAAACTTTGCTGAGATAGTGATTAGCTTGGGTTCTTCTGAAGCCCTGAGTAACACAAGCTCTAACCCATGTGCTGCCCGCTTCACCCTCAAGCCTATTTCAGCCAGATCCTTAATACAGAATTCTGTGGTCCACTCCCCTCTTGACAAATCTTATTTTTCTTGTGTCCTTTCACTCAGGACAAGATGAACCCCTGACTTTCTCAGGCAGCACCCATCAAGGTCCTGCTCCCATTCCCTGGCCATCCTGACCAGAGGACTGTTGGGTGGAAACAGTCTAGTGAAGGAATATTCCTCCCCTCTAAGCCATTGTGAGCTCAGGGGGGAGCTACCTGAAGGGAGATGGGCCAAGCCACAGACCCGAGTAAAAGAACTGCGGGTGGGGTTGGAGAGGTCAGTGAAGAGGGACTTTTAAAGTGCAGCTGTGATCGATACTGTCCCAAATGGGGATGTTGTCGGGAACATGAGGCCCAGGCCAGGTGGCCGAGGTAACCATTTCCTGGTCAGGTGAGCAGGAAAACTAGTTTAGTGGAGAGCAGCATAGTACTTGTAAAGTTCTCCAGGTTGGGGAGACTGGGAGGCAAGAACCCTGTCTTTGGGACGCAGGACACAGAAAAGGCAGCAGAGTGTAAGGTACAGAGTTGAAGCTCTGCAATCAGAAAAACATGGGTGCCAATGCCAGCACCGCCATGCATTGCTGACTTGGCATAATTTACTTCAACTCTCCTAAACCTCAGCTCCTTTCATGGAGAGTGGGGTAATATAATCCACCTCATATAAGTCAAGTGAGATTTAAAACAAAATAATGTATTTCAGCGACAGACCCACAGCAGAGCCTAGGTACATGGTTGATGAATGAAATGATTAGGAGAAATTTCAATTACGCCCCCTGGTGGAATTAAGCCTAGCACATTGGAAAATGGAAGGAGCATTTAGGAGACGGCGTGACTATAGGATGGCATGGCTAACACACACACACACACACACTCACACGAAAATGCACGGAAATCTCATTTTAATTAAAGTTTTAAAAACAGTGATTGTGATCAAATTGATCAACACATTGTTTTTAAAATAGACTCTGGGGGACTTCCTGGTGGCGCAGTGGTTAAGAATCCGCTTGCCAATGAAGGGGACACTGGTTCGATCCCTGGCCTGGGAAGATCCCACATGCCGCGGAGCAACTAAGCCCGTGCGCCACAACTACTGAGCCTGTACTCTAGAGCCTGCGAGCCACAACTACGGAGCCCATGAGCCACAACTACTGAAGCCCATGCGCCTAGAGCCCATGCTCTGCAACAAGAGAAGCCACCGCATTGAGAAGTCCGCGCACTGCAACGAAGAGTAGCCCCCGCTCACCACAACTAGAGAAAGCCCGTGAACAACAGCAAACACCCATCACAGCCAAAAATAAATAAATAAAATAAATAAATTTATTAAATTAATTAATTTAATTAAATAGACTCTAGGGCTTCCCTGGTGGCGCAGTGGTTGAGAGTCCGCCTGCCGATGCAGGGGACACGGGTTCGTGCCCCTATCCCGGAAGATCCCACATGCCGCGGAGCGGCTGGGCCCGCGAGCCATGGCCGCGGAGCCTGTGTGTCCGGAGCCTGTGCTCCGCAACGGGAGAGGCCACAGCAGTGAGAGGCCCGCGTACAGCAAAAAAAAAAAAAAAAAAAAAAAAAAAAAAAGACTCTAGTGGCAAAGAAATCCAAGAATCCCCACAGGGGTGCTCCTTGATGGGGCAGGAAGATAGCCTGGTAACATGTCTCCAGGCTGTCCTCCCCTTCCCTTTTTCCATGGACCATGGGAAGGTACCTGGAGTCTCCCGTTGACTAGAGGACTTGGTCCCCTTCCCTCGACTGTGACTGGGATAGAAAAGACACCCTAGCCACAGGTTCCTTGATCACATTTGTCCTGAAAAGTGACAGAGGATTTTCCTCTTGGAGCTTGTTTCAGGGATTAGGACAGAGTCACACTCTACCCACACTGTCCTACTTCCCCCGCGATGTCGTCTTCCTCAAGGCCCCTGCACGGGGAAGGAAGAGAGCCCCTCTCCTCAGGCTGAGGCAGACCCCTCCCACAGAGCCTGAGACAGGAACTCCTGCTACAGGAGACCTCCCTTCTTGGATGTCAGGCTGCATCAGGCCCAGGAAACATCAGAGCACGAGGCTCAGCTCAGCACTTCACTGACACTGCTGTTTCCTTGGCTCTGAATCAGCTAGTACACATCAACCAGCTGTGGCCCTCCTTTTCTGGAAGAGCTTACATTCTTTTTTTTTTTCTATTTTTTTTCTTTTGGCTGTGTTGGGTCTTCATTGCTGCGCACAGGCTTTCTCTAGTTGCGGCAAGCAGGGGCTACTCTTCATTGCAGTGCACAGGTTTCTCATTGCGGTGGTTTTTCTTTTTGCAGAGCATGGGCTCTAGGGCCCGCAGGCTTCAGTAGTTGTGGCACGTGGGCTCAGTAGTTGTGGCTTGAAGGTTGTAGAGCGCAGGCTCAGTAGTTGTGGCGCACGGACTTCATTGCTCGACGGCAAGTGGGATCTTGCTGGATCAAGGCTTGAACCCGTGTCCCCTTCATTGGCAGGTGGATTCTTAACCACTGCACCACCAGGGAAGTCCTTACATTCTAATTCATTCAACAAATGCCCAAGTGGGCCTAACCTTCCCTGAAGGAATTTTAGAGAAATTTATATGAGCAATTATTTTAATGCCTCCTAAGTTTATGGCACTTATGAATTTTCAAAGCATTTTAACCTTTAATACTTCACTTAAATGTGACACCATTCTGGGAGGTTGGAAGGACCGATATTATGATCCCTAAATTAAATTGAGGCTTAGAGAACAGTTAATCCAGGGTCCAACTGCAAAGTGAAGCCTAGGAGGAAAACCTGATGGGAATGATAAGATATATACACACAAAACGACTGTAAGAAGAAGTTGGGTGAGCCTGGGAGGGGTGACACGCTCCTGGAGGCTCCTGTCTCATAAACTGACCAATCTGAGTCCTGCAGGGAAGAGGTCAGTGGTTCCTCCTTCTTAAGACTCCCTGGGTCGGGCTTCCCTGGTGGCGCAGTGGTTAAGAATCTGCCTGCCAAAGCAGGGGACACGGGTTCGAGCCCTGGTCCGGAAAGATCCCACATGCCGCGGAGCAACTAAGCCCGTGCGCCACAGCTACTGAGCCTGCACTCTAGAGCCCGCGAGCCACAACTACTGAGCCCGTGTGCCACAACTACTGAAGCCTGTGCACCTAGAGCCCGTGCTCTGCAACAGGAGAAGCCACCACAGTGAGAAGCCCGCGCACTGCAACGAAGACTCGCTGCAACTAGAGAAAGCCCGTGCGCAGCAACGAAGACCCAACACAGCCAAAAATAAAACAAACAAACAAACAAAAAAAGACTCCCTGGGTCTATGAACTTGAATGTGCACGTACCATTCCGCCTCAGATACATGCTGTGTCTATACGTGAGTGGCCATTGGCCATTTATGAGGTCCCTGAGGGCAGAGAAGGCTTGGCACAGTTCCTGGCACATGACAGGCGTTCAATGTTTTTGAATTGACTGCCTTCCAGCTGTGAAGGTTAACGCAGGACTTGACTTGCTGTGGCTCACTCTCGCCATCTAGTGTCCAGTTCTAAGAGAAACAGACCACAGATGGAGCCGAGTTTCCCAAGCCAATTTGGTTGCAGCATAGTCACACCTAGTCTACAGCCCACTTTTCTGGTCAGGACCAACTCAGACAGATTTCCGTGACACTCTTTAAAAATATGTGTGCATCCCATGCTAACACTGTGCCTGGCTCCAAAACAAAAGTCAAGTAAATGGCCAAATATTAGGCACTGATTATGTGGACAAGTATGTGCAGGAGCACATGAAGGTACGAGAAAAGCACACTTCACAGTTCCTGAACTTAAAGAGCCTACAGTTTAACTTGGAGTAACACACTCCACACCCTAGGCATCCCAGCACACTCACATACTTAGAACCATGGAAGTTTTAGAACTCCCAGTAAGACTTGATCCTGTAGACAAAGCAGAATTTTTCTGGAGAAAAAAGTTTGAAAGAAACCAATGGGATACTTTAATTTTTTTCACTATTGTGAGTCAGATAAGCAGAAAACCCTCTTGCTATAAAATAGCAATTTAGAAATAGAAATTCTAGATAAAATACCAAAATATGTCTTGCTTAATGCATAGTTGAGTACATAAGAAAATTAAAAATTTTTTACAGGGGCCAAGAATAGAAATTGAAAACATAAGGACAAGACACTGTAGAATATCAACAAGCAGACTTATAATAAGATGAAATAGTTTTTCTAAAAGCTAAAAGTATGGTCAATGAAATTAAAAACTCAGTGGGTAAGTTTTAGACAACAGACTGAACATGGCTAAAGAGACAATACGTGAATGGGAAATAGATCTGAGAAACTTTGCAAAAGTAGTTAAAAAAGGAAAAAACAGAATGAGAGTAAGAGACTTAGAGAAAAGAATAAAGGGTCCTAATACATGTAACTACAGATCCAGAGGGTTAAAGGTGAGGAGGCACATTAGAAAAGATAATAGCTATGAACTTTCCAGAATATATGACACACATAGCTCTTGCCAGTCAGGAAGCACAAGAAGGATAAATAAAAATAGATCCACGTCTCAACACTTCAAGGCAAATTGCAGAACATCAAAGACAAAGAGAAGTCTTTTTTTAAAAAAAGACAGTAGAAAAATATGTTCCAAATGTTGAGAGGAAATATACAGCTAAATTATCTTTCAAAAGTGAAAGTAAAATAGACAGTTTCCAACAAAGAGCATACCACTAACACTCTTTGTAAAAGTATCATTGAAGGGTGTACTTTAGAGAAAAAATTGAATCTGGAACTAAGAAGAACAATGCAAAATGAAATAGTGAACAAAGGCATTATAAAGCTCTGGGTAAATATAAAACAAGCACTGACAGCATAAAACAATAGTGAGTTTTTAAAAACAATAAATGATAACTAACTTAGGGGATATAAAAGCAAGGTGAATATAATGGAAAAGAATCTGAAAAAGAATATATATATATCTGAATCACTTTGCTGTATACCTGAAACACTGTAAATCAACTATACTTCAGTAAAATGAATACATAAATATTAAAAATGAAAATTTTAAATTTTTCATTAAAAATTAAAAAGCGAGGTAGAAATAAAACTCAGTAATGCTGACATGTAAGTTGGACTGCGTGATCAGAGTTAAAACTTTCTAAAGCTCATATTGTTCAGTAGGAGATTAGAGATTTTTTTCAAGTCAAGTATGCCTGTCAATTGTAAAAGATAATCACCAAAGTATGAAAAATATGTGTAATTTCCAAACCTGTACAGATGATGAAAGTGAATACAGAAATCTCAAGAACTTTTCATTAAATATGGTAGATTAAACCACTGTTATAGCTCTGCTCACTCCTGAAACTACTCTAAACACAGTATTGACATTAATAAGTAAGTTTAGCAAGGTTGCAAGATAAAAAAACAGTATACAAAAATCCATAGTATTCCTATATGCTAGCAACAGACAATTGGAAATTAGAATTTTAAAAAATACTATTTACAATAGCACCAAAAATTATGAAATACATAGGAAAAACTCTGATAAAAAATGTACAAAATCTGTAAACTGAAAACTACAAAGTATTGCTGAGAGAAATCAAAGAGCAAAATAAGTGGAGAGATATACCTTTTTCATAGGTCATGATGATATATTGAAGATCATTTAAAAATCAAAATGGATTAACTCTGGTTCAAGCATTCAAAATGGAGCCAGATGGCCACTGTGGATGCACTTTCAGACATGTTCCTGCATCACTGAGAACTTAAATTTTCTGAACTCTATCAAACTCAAGGACGCCACCAGTTGTTTTCAAAATAGTATTTGCTAGCAGCTTCCAGCTGCAATCTTGTAACTATGTGACCATTTCGGATCCCAATCAATCCTTGCTTAATAAGCACCCTTACTTCTTACCAGCCCCAATCTTAAGGCTTGACAAACAATTTATATAACTTTGCAGTTTTTGCCTGTATAAGCCTCCCCCATTTTGTAGACCATAGAATACAATTCAAGTGCTTCTTGAATCTGTGTCTCCCAGGCTATAGTCCTCAGCTTGGCTCAAATAAAACTCTTTTCTATTCCTATCATAGATTGTTTATTGATTACTTGTGTTGACAGTCAAAAAACACAACATTGTTAAGACGTCAGTTCTCCCCAAACTAATCTAAGTCTCCAACGCCATCCCAATTAAAATTCCAGCAGGACATTTTGTGGAAATTGACAAGCTTACTCTAAAATTCATATAGAAATGCAAAGGACCTAAAATAGCCAAAACAATTTTGAAAAAGAACAAAATTGAAGGGCTTATACTACCTGATTTCAAGACTTATTATAAAGTTACAGTAATCAAGACAATGTAGGGGCTTCCCTGGGGGCGCAGTGGTTGAGAGTCCGCCTGCCAATGCAGAAGATACGGGTTCGTGCCCTGGTCCGGGAAGATCCCACATGCCGCGGAGCGGCTGGGCCCGTGAGCCATGGTCGCTGAGCCTGCGCGTCCGGAGCCTGTGCTCCGCAACGGGAGAGCCCACAACAGTGAGAGGCCCTTGTACCGCAAAAAAAAAAAAAAAAGTTACTTGGGGGAAGAGGAGGAAGGAGACTTATAAGGAAACTTCAGGGAATGATGGATATATTTACTATCTTGATTGTGATGATGGTTTCATGAATATATACATGTCAAATTTTATCTAATTGTAAACTTTAAATATGTGCAGCTTATGTCACTTATAATAAACTTTAAATATGTGCAGCTTATGTCACTTATACCTTCATAACTCTTTTTTAAAAAAACAAAACAAAAAATTACATTAACAGCTATCATTTATTGAGAACTTGTCATGTTTGATTGGTTTTTTTGCTTATATTACCTTTGCACATTTCTATTTTACTCAGAGTAGGAATGACTCAGCTAAAAGACCACATTTCTCAATCTCCCTAGCACGCAGATACGGACATAGGCTAAGTTCTGGCAAATGAGATATCAGCAGAAGCATGTGGTACTTCTGAAAAGTCTTTCTTAACAAGAATAAGTCATGTCCTTCTTTTCCTCCTTCTGTATGGAATGCAAACCTGTTGACTGGAGCTCTAGCAGCCTTTTTGGAACACAAAGTAATCTTGAAAATATAAACCAAGTGCTGATGATAGAAACAGAGGCCTGAGTCCCTGACAACATGATGAAACCACCATATTTGCCTTGAACTTCCTGTCCCTAGACTTCTTTTGTGAGAAAAACAAACTACCTTGCTTAAAACCAATTATTTGGGGTGCTTCGTTAGTTTGTCTTGTTGTTATATGCAACTGAACCTAATCCTAACTGACAGAGCCTCTTTCAATGATGCTTGGTATGGTGGAGCTACTTCTCAGACTTTGGGAAGGTTAGATCCTGTGACAGGTTGACACTTTGACCAGAGGTAAAGAAACAAACACTGTCTTCATGCTTCCTGCAGGTTCACGGACACTGCCCCAAAGCCACGCTCTCCGAGTGGCTGACACAGGCTTTCACTCCATTAATCCACTTTGCTGTTTTCATCTGCTCTCACCTCCTTTCTGGCTATGTACAGACATCTTATTTTCCTCAACCACACATTGGTCTGAGTCCAACTTGATCATTTCTTAATACCACTTTGGCCCAGTTACACTTTCCACTGAAAATAAATAACACATCTTATGTTTGTATGACAGCTTTTATTGCTCTAATTCATGTTATAGCTGTTCTTTCACATGATCTACTAAACCATTAAGTTGAGGAGGGCAGAGAGGAGTCTCTCATTTCTCAGATGGAGAGGCCTGGCAGGAGAGGTGATGTGACTTGCCAACATCCCAAGGAAAGAGTGGAAGCTCAGACCAGACGAGGTTCCCTGACTCTGTGCCCATCTTGCACTGCATGCAGAGCTCTCTGCCCTCATTCCTTTATTCCCCTTTGTTTTTCAAAAGTTTGTCAAACACCTGCTCTGTGGCAGAACTAAGCCATGCCAAGCATTGGGTGGGGATACTAAGAGTAGCCAGACATGCTCTATGCTCTCAAGGAGCTCCCCATGCAGGAAAGACAACTTTTGACACACACAGACAGTACCGTGGACAAGCATGCAGCATCTCTACCTAGTGACTGAGCTGCGGTGAAGACAATTCCCTGGTGTCTTCCCTTATCTGTATTTAGGAAAAAAACAGAAGATTCTGGAATATCCCCCTTTTCTTCTTTCATTACCAGTCATTTCTGCCTTCCATTTCATAATCATCTCCTTTGGACCTCTGTGCGATAAATGGATTTTTTGTGCTCCCCATCTATTCAATATCATCTCAAAGATTTTGCCTTATATTCTTTTTCAACAGTTTTCTTTTTATTTCCCTCCACTCTGAATTGGTCATTTCATCTTCATCCATTGCTGAACCAACATATGTTCTTCCTGCTGTGAGGTGACCCTCCACTTCTGTCATCACTGAATTCCCCTTGAGCCCTTCACTCTTCCGGGATTTTCTCTTTGGCTGTTTTCCTAGCCCTCTTCATGGGCTTTCAGAGGGGGCACTCCCAACACTTAGGCCCCTCCTGAAGAACTCAAGGCCTTTGGAACCCAGGGCTGGAAAAATATGATCTTTCCTGAAGGGTAACATGAAGGCAGAAGCCCCACTAGACAAAGGCCTAACCAAGGCCTGGCTCTCTAGTTAACTAGCCATGACTTTGGGCAGGTCACTTCCTCTCTCTGGACCCCAGTACCCACTTTGGTAAAAAGAGAGTATTTAATGGGAGCCCTTGCCTGACCCAAACACAATATAATTCTAACTGTACTGACCTGCACTGTCCAATAAGGCAGCCACTAGCCATGTAGCCACTGAGCCCTTGAAATGTGCGCAGTCCAAATCAAGATGTGCTGTGCGTGTGCGATAGACACTAGATAATGAAGACTTTGTACAAAAAAAAAAAAAAGAAAATGCAAAATATGAGTAATTTTTACATAGATTACATGTTGAAATATGGTATTTTGGATATACTGGGTTAAATAAAATATAATGTTAAAATTAATTTCACCTTCTTTTTACTCTTTTAAGTGTGGTTTCAAGAACATTTTCAATTACATTGGGGTTGCTTGTTGTGTGTCCACTGGCCAGCACCCAGACAGCTGTCACACAAGAAGCCCAGTGCCATGGCTGAGTCCTGACTCACTCAAGACACATAGTAAAAGGAGACAAATTCGTCTACCTTAGTCACCAGGTGACCTGGAAGATTTGGATCTAGACCAGTGTTTCTTAATCTGAGGATTAAGGACAGAAGCCTTGAACAGAATTCAGGTGGTCTATGATCTTTACAATTTACATCTTTATTTTCACTGGCATCTACTTGAAATTTTAGCCTTTCCTTCCATTATGAATGTAGGAAACAAACCACAGGAATGAATATTAGTTGTACTTGGACTTGTTTGTCAGCAATAGAAATCAGAGTTATGTTCCTAACACCTTACAGTTGCCGCAGAATTTCAAAATACGATTTAGTTTCATCACTATGATACCATGTAGTAGTTATTAGACCGGCCACTGAATCTTGTTATTTGATGTGTTAATAAAGAAGCACACGTATCACAGATTTGTTTTTATATTTTGGTAACTGTGTTTCAGTATAATTTATTTTCTTAAATTTCTTTGGATGTTATTTCATACGTGTAAAAACATTATTCTGACAGGTGTCCTTAGACTGCTAGAGGGGTCCATGGCACAAAAAAAGACTGAAAACCCTAATCAAGAAAGACAAGGCACTTTCATCGGCTGGAGTACCAGGGGGGACCCCTAACCCTGAAGGGGCTGCCAGGACAACGTAGGTTGTCCCACTGGAGATGCCCAGTGCCCCCCTTCAGCTTGTTTGCCCCACAGACAGACTCTTCAGCTACAGAACAAGAGAACATAATATCTGAACCCTTTGTTTTGGTGCCAAGGCTTCTGGATATTCAACATTTTGAGGTCCTAAAAAGCACACCATCAAGTATTGGGATCCATTTTAAATAACTAAATGATACGTACAACAGATATCCTTCCTTATTCCATCCCTGAATCCAACTCCCATCTCTGAGCCTCACACCCCTGGGAGGTGTCAGGGTCAACAAGAGGGCCAGAAATGGGTGGGTTTCAGCCTGGGAGGCTCATAGCCCTGGGGGCGGGCTAAAGCTCTGAACCTATTGGGTTGGTCTTTGCATGAAAATATCCTATTGTGGTTTTGTTAAACCCTCCTCTGGCAACTCTGAGATTAGCCCTGGGGCAGGGCTCCAGCAGTAGCTACAGAGAAATCTGGTTTAGGAATTATTCCCCAGGCCAGCCAGCCTCTCCCAGATGCCCTGAGCTACTAAGAAAAAGCCTTCTAGAAACTCAGTCTCACCCACTGCAGCCCAATTACTAAGGGTATAAAGACAGCCGCCACTCCCTGGACACTTTACACCCAGGCAGTCCTGCCTGTGTACAAGCTCTCTCATTCAACACTGAGCAAAGCAAGGGTGCTTATCCCTAGAGTACAGGCTGCACAAGACCACACAGCCATTACGTGAAGGAGTCAACATTTAAACTATATCTGTCATCTCCACAGTGATTTCCCCCAACAGGCTTGAAGTCTCCCATTGACTTGAAGCCAGACAACACTGAAATCACTGAGCAGAAGGTGGAATCCCTTTTACAGAACTCAGCTGACCCCCAACTAACCAAATATACTTTTTAAAAGATGTTCGATTCTCTCTCTTCATTCTCCTGCTTTCCACCCACCCAGGTCCCTCTTCCTGTAGCTGCCAAAAAGAGTCAGTCCGGGGCTTCCCTGGTGGCACAGTGGTTGCGAGTCCGCCTGCCGATGCAAGAGACGCGGGTTCGTGCCCTGGTCCGGGAAGATCCCACATGCCACGGAGCGGCTGGGCCCGTGAGCCATGGCCGCTGAGCCTGCGTGTCCGGAGCCTGTGCTCCGCAACGGGAGAGGCCACAGCAGTGAGAGGCCCGCGTACCGCAAAAAAAAAAAAAAAAAAAAAAAAGAATCAGTCCAATGGCAGTGATCCACCCCAACTTCTGCCACCAACGCCTGCCCTAGAGAAGCTCTAAAGGACTACAGGAGGAGGGACTTTTGTTTCCAACCCTGAAATCAAGTCCACTGCAGACCTACAGCCCGGTCAGCAGTAGGATCCAGACCCAGTCGTTTTGCCTCTGGGCCCTAGGTTCCTCATCTGTAAAATGAAGGGCTTTGACTTCAATGGCTTCAAAGGAAACCCTGAGAATTCTCAAGGGAGAAGCTGCTTTTCTGCTTTTCACATTGAGACTTCAAGGAAGACTTCATGAAGGGCTCCGTGACTAAAAGCATGCTTGAAGGCACTGGACTAGATGACTTCTAAAAGCTTGCCCTGCTCCCGGGACATCCTAGGAACTTTCCCAGGGCAGACATGCAGCCGTAGTTTAGTGTCTCCTGGTGCCGGGTTTTGGGGTGGGGGTGGGGGTGGAGGGTGTCTTACAACCTAAGAGGCAGTGCTGGACTTGAATGAGCTTCTGAGCAGCCTTTAATCCCCCTTTCCAGTCCCCATGCAGGCAGCGAAGGGCTTTAAACATCACAGATTTAAACGGTCTGTGCGATTAAATACACAAGGTCCTGGGTTTTCAACTCTGCCTATTCATCTGACTCACCTGTAGTTTGTTATAAAAGATCCTCTCCCTAGGCCTACAGAGTCAGGATTCTCAGGAATGGATCACAGTAGTGTCTTTATCAAGCCCCGGTGATGATGACGGCCAGCTTGGGGAACCACTAGAGTAGACTGCAGCAACAGAGAAACTAAGAAGTAGGAGCTGATGCTCCTACCTGCCCTAGTGAAGGCTTTAATAAAGATCTTCCAGGACAAAAAAGAAAAAAAAAATCACGTCAGTAGATAAGACTTCTAGGCCCTCTGACCATTCTCTTAGAAACCGTGATAGCCAAGCAAATAGTATTAGTCCAGCAACCCAAGGCAACCCCCAACCCCCGTTGAGAACTGAGTTCCACCACTAGATGGCAGACACGCACCAGGCAGCCTCCTCCTACAGCATGTCCTACTTCCTAGCTTCCTCTGTAGAACTGGAGCAGGACCACATTCCTAACATACTTTGCAGGACTGCTTGAAGGCTGGAAAAGTCTGATGTGAGTGTTATCATGAAAGTTGGGAAATTTCAAGAACTGAAAAGAAAGTACATGGTGTACATGGTGCTCACTGATAAGGAGGAATCTGGAAATATCCTCAACTCTAATTCCCTTAGTGAGAGCATCCTGGGCTTGTCAGATAAAACCCCATGAAGCATATGAGCTTGTAAGGCAGAGGCCAGGCTGGCCTTCCCTGGCCCAGGGCAGTCAGCACTTAACACCGTGGTGAACCCCAGGCCATTTTCATCCCCTGCATCATGGGCACCACTGACCTAGTCCCAGCAAATCCTCATTGTAAAAGGGGATGCCAAGCATGGCTTGGATATGCGAAAAATGAGTTTGCGTAAGGCACAGTTTCATGTTCTCCCACCCCTAAGCTCCATCCGTTCATCTGAGGAGATATGTCTAGATAAATCTTTAGTCCTAGCTTCAAATTGATTCAGTTGGCTAGTTTGTTATTTTAGTTCATGGTGTAATTGAAAAGATACATAAGCATATATGCAGGTATAGCCCAAGATTTAGCAGGAAGGTTAACTTCATTCTGAGTTTTAGCAAATGTGTTTAAACTCTGCTTTAAAATAGAAATCTAAACATCCCCCAGCACCAGATGATGACAGAAATCAATCCCTATGGTCCCATCCTCTCAAAGCTTTCCCACATCCTAGGTCTCCTTCTCCACCTCGTCTTTAAAACTTTTATGCATGTCCTAACAGGTTTCTTTCAGTCTGAGCCGATGTGGTTTGATTAACTCAGCACTCACTCATCAAAAGGGTGAGTCCAGGATGCAGAGCAGAAAGTGGCTCAAAGGATGCTGTGACAGGCGGGTGGGAGGCAAAGCAAATCGCTCAAGGGCTTCACTGGCCTGCCCAACTGTGCCTCAAATTACAACAAGGAAGCAGAACTGAATTCTGAGAAATGAGCAGAGTCCCAAGCAAAGCTTGGACTCCAGACGTGGTCCACAGATAGGGGAAATGTGAGAGCAATGCACAGAGCAAACTGGATCACAGCTAAAGCGGCTTGCACAACCACGACTCACGTCTTCATCTGCCTGCAGGTAATAATCGAGCTTGATAATACACACCTAAGTGTTATGTAAAAACACAGCGGCCTCCTGAGGATGGATTCCTCTTAAATGCAAGTTCTTTTGGATCTGAATTCCTTGAAGGGTTTGCCTCTGTCCTTGGAACAAGTGGCTGGAAATAGCAGGGCAACTCCACACATCAATGAGGGTCATTTGGTGCCTGGGAGGCGGCAGGTGAAGGGATGAAAGGGAAGCTGAGAAAAGGGGGGGCCGGGGGGAAGAGCTGGGGTGCTACAAAGAGCACAAAAGCCAATTACTTTAATTATTTTAAAATCCTCGGTGGTGGGTGACCTAGATCTTTCAGTAACAAGAGATAGATGATTATCTGCATTTGACTGATGTATGACTATAAACTAAATAGATACAGTCATCCAGGGTAATCACACACACATATATGTATGTGTATTCAACTTGAAGTTGTTCACATTGTCCTAATGTCCACTTTCCTCCATCCAACCCCAATAAAGTTTTCTTTAGTTAGAAGGTTTTGTTCTGGCTTTTATTGTGAAAGTTGAGGAAGGGATGGGGAAGGGAGGGCAGGGAGGGAGGAGACTGCACAAACCGGATGACCTCAGAGGTAGCAGAGCCAGCCAGAGCCAGTGAAGAGAAGCCTCCCAGGGACCTGGACCTGGCTTCAGAAGCAGAGCAGAAACGCACAAGTGCACACAGGGTGGCCTGGGTGCAGCCCAGGAGGGGAGGCATAGTGACAGCAGGCTGGTGCCCGCATCCACACAGCGAAGGCCTGGAGGCGCTGCTTTCCCATCAGCTCGCTGGCCTCAGCCACTGTTCCTCCTGCCCAAGCACCACAAAGAAGGCAAGAGTGGGTTCTTTTCTGTTCAGTCTTTATTTACAGCAAAGTACAGAGTATGTGGTCATTTATGTAACTGCTAACAATAAAGGCAGGACAGTAGAAAGAAAAGGGGGAAGCGCAAGCATCTAAAAGACAAAAAAAAAAAAAAAAAAAAAAAAAAAAAGCCTACGTCTTTATTTACCTGCTCACTCTGTTCCTAAGGCAGGACTGGCTAGGCACTCACTGCCTCTAAGGGTGGCCAGATGCTGACCTGTAACCAGCCCCCTGCCCCCTGCCCCGGGAGGGCCGAAGAAGGCCCAGAGACCAAGATCAAAGGGGACTCGGCTCCAGGCTCACCCCGACGGTTTCCTCAGCCTGCTCTCCCTTTCGGTTTCCTCAGCCTGCTCTCCCTTTCGTTTGCTCGGCCACCGAGACATCCCTCACTCCACCCTGAGGCCAGGGTGAAGGAGAGGAGTGGCAGAGAGGTCCAGTCAGCCCTTCTCAGAAGCCCAGCCCTGGGACCCAGAACCTCCCTAGCCTGCCTCACCCACACGGTTGTGGACAGACAGGTGGGAGACTCCAGGGCAGAGGAGAACACTTCCCTGCAAGAGGCTACTACTTCCCTCCAATAGCCTTGGGCCCTAGTGCAGGTCAAGGATGTCAAATCAGGGAAGCCTCACAAGGACAGCAAAGGAGGTGATACACAAACGAGCTGGGCTCCAGTCCCTCCTGCACACAAGCCTTAGCCTGACCTAGTGGCCTCATGAGACTGGCAACCCACCCTGGACACAGAGACAAGTGTCCAAGCCAGCCCAGGAGAGGCAAGAAGCCAGTGTCCTCGACTGCCCAGCAGCCAAGACCACAGTGTGGTTGTTGCAGAGACAACAGATTCTGAAGGGTGAACCGGAGACCTTTCCCTGCCACCCTCCCCAGCCTGTTCTTCAGAGACCGCTGCCTCTTTGAGAGCCTACCCTATCCATTCCAAATCAAAGGACACCTGAGGTCACAACACTGCATCTTCCGTATACACACTGCCATCTCTCTGCCCCTATTGGTCTCAGGCTGCCCAAGAACAAGAAACCCAGGGCAGCAGAAGCTCCACTAGGGTGAAGGAGCATGGGACCAGGCCTTCCCATGACACAATGCCTGTTCCCTAAACACATGGTCCTCGGACAACACCTGCGCAGCTGGGAGAAGCAAGCACCACCGGGTATCCCTGAAGACAAGAGACTCCCATGTACACACAACCAACATTGCCCCACTCTGCTCATCCATGTCGCCTCCCTGGACAGCAAGTACCCAGATGACTCATGTCATGATTTCTGGCCTAATGACTCTCCAATGGAATCAGAGATCCAGTGACTCTTAAAATACCAAGTCCGGGATTTGCCACATAGAAAGCTCAAATTCAGATACTCAGTTGGCTAAACGCTGGGCTAAACGCTGGGGTCACCACACAAAGGCAGAGCTCCCTGTCCCCTCCTGGCCCCAGACGTACTATGTCACAGAACCAGAGGAGTCGTCAGCACGGCCCAGTGAGCCCCCAACCGAGACACCAAGAATTGGTGATGGTTTTACCCAGAGGCAGGGCAGTCCTAGAGCTGCTTCCAGCGAGGACAGGGCTACTCGGAGACACTTGGAGGCTTGGTCCCAACACCATGAGTAGATGAGGAAGCGGCTAAGTAAGTCAAGGCTCAGAGATGAAAAGAATCCATCTTCCAAGGCAGTGGGATAGACAGCCAAGGCACTGAATGGTTTGGCACCTGGGAGCTTCAAGTAAAGTTGACCATGCTACCACCAAAGGGCCGAAGCTCTCCCAGACAGGGACGGGCTTCCCCTGAGCACAGACAGGCCCCACCCAGCAAGGCAGGAGACCCTTGGGCCCTCAGGATCCTGCCACCTACCCTTCATCTCAGAACCACACAAGGCATGACTGGAAAGAATTAATACTGACTCGGAAACACGCACTCCAGAACTTGGCCGTCCCACCAGGTACCGGCCTGCAGAGCAGGCACCTCGGGACCCTCCCCTTCTCCACCCAGGCAGCTGCTGCCCTTGGGGGGCTCCCTCAGAGCCTGCAGCACAGTCTCCTGAAGGTCTCAGGGGGTGGCAAAGCCCTGTTGGGGATTAGGTTTGACTTTTTAAATGGAGTCCAGAAAAGGGGAAGCAAACTGCATGGTGCTGTTTGCTTCCATGTGACTAGAGTTAACGGCATCAGTTTATCTGAATGGCTCGAGGGGCTATGAAAGCAATGGAAGGAGAAGCGTTCCCCAAAATGTTTCAGGCTGCGGCAGTCACAAGGGAATAACTGAGGGCATAGCCTACCGAGCACTGAGATGGTACATACTGATGTGAAAAGTTCTGGCTCTTCTGCAGTTAAAAGGTGACGCTTTAGGCCTCTATAATCACACCTCCTCCTTCTCGCTTGGTCCCCTGCTTCCTCCACCCCTCCCCACCAGGAATCTTCAGGAATCCGTACTTCTTGCAAAGAAGGAAGTTTTCACCAAGAGGGAGCCCTCGGAAAAGCTGGAATTCTCCACCCCAAATGTTTTCAGCCTAAGACTCCAACTTGTGACTTAAAAACTGCACTCCCGGGCTTCCCTGGTGGCGCAGTGGTTGAGAGTCCACCTGCCGATGCAGGGGACACGGGTTCATGCCCCGGTCCGGGAGGATCCCACATGCCGTGGAGCGGCTGGGCCCGTGAGCCATGGCCGCTGAGCCTGCGCGTCCGGAGCCTGTGCTCCGCAACGGGAGAGGCCACAACAGTGAGAGGCCTGCGTACCGCAAAAAAAAAAAAAAAACCCAAACAAACAAAAAAGCCACTCCCCTTCCCCGCCCCTCCTGCCCGGCAGCTGCCATGTGACGCGCAGCATGGTAACTAAGTCAATCAATGTGGCTGTGATGCTGCCAGTGACGGCCCCTGTTATCCTCACCTCGCTGCAAATCCCCACGCCTCGGGGAACAAAAGCTACAGGCTCCCTACACGGCAGAGCTCTCTTGCCACCCTGTGAGGGGGAGGCTGCCAGCAGAGGTCCTCAACCGAAGCCCAGACTGCAAGGGTCCACTGTGCACTCCACAGCTTGGGGGACAGCCCAAGGAATCTCACGGGTGACTTCTCTGGGAAGCAGCAGCATCTCAGACGATACGACGGGCATAGTCCCACTCCTTCCTTCCCCACTCAGTCAGGAAGCGACCCCATCACATCCCCACCAGGGAAGGAGAGCGAGGCAGCTCTCTGGCTTTCGGAGAGACTGAGAAGCGGGTGAGTAAGGAAGGAAGCGTGGAGCTACCCGAGCAGCCAGAAGTGGGCAGGGGCGAGAAGAAAACGCAGAAGACTCGCTCCCCTCAGTGGGCCCCTTCCCTGAGTTTGAGTTTTGAGTTGAGGTCTTGCCTAATTTCAACTCAAAAAAATAAAAAAATAAAAAAGAAAAGAGGATCTCTCATCAACATTATCCTAAAGCTCCAGCACCAAGAAGGTGGCATCTGGCAGGGGAAGCGATCAAAAGTTCCAAACTCCACTTCCAAAGAGTCCCACAGACACCGAGAGCCGCGAGCCATGAGCCTCCCTCCCAGATGCCTGAGCCTGCCCCACCTGGAAGCCACCAGGCAACTTCCCTTTGGTGAAACTCCAGCTCCAGCCCCCGAAACACTCAAGTACAGGCCCTCCTGCAGAATACTTACGGCAAACAGCTGTACAGTATTTGTACATTTACACAAAAATAGATCCTTTTCTATATATATATATATGTATGTATTTATAACTGGTTACACGTTGAAGTCATAATTAGGCATCACCAGTAGTAGTTGGCACAGTTTGTCATTTAAGCTCAGGGTCAAGTTCTGTTTCATTTCGCTGCTCCGAAGTACCAAAAAAAAAAAAAAAAAAAAAAAAGGCATTTCATCTCCATGGTGTTTTCTTAAATATAGCAATGTCATAGGAAACCATATGTATAGATGCACAGCGCCTCCTGCCCCCTCCTCCTGTCCCTTGAGGAACGGGGCCAGGGTCTGAGGAGACGGGGGTCAGTGCGGCCGGCTGCTGGACTCCGAGGCCTGCCTCTTGCGTGAAGGGGTGTAGCCATTGAGATAGCCGTTGGTCTGCCGTTTGGAGAGTCCTCCATTCAGGATGTCCTGGATGTGCTGCACGATGAGGTTGATGGCCACTGTGGGGCAGAGACCAACAGAGTGTTAGGGACACGGGGACGGTGGGAGCACGTCTGTGGGGCTGTGTGTCTGTTTGGGTGGACGGCACTCAGGAACCAAAGGCTAAAAACTGTTCCAGATAAAAACTGGCTCTGCTGCTTGTGAGCAGGTCACGCCACCTCCCCAAGCCTCCATCAGGGATAATATGACCCCCGCAGGGGCATTCTCGGACTAGGACAACGTAAGACACGATCAGAGGCACAGACTGGACGAAAGCAATCGACCCACATTCTGTAGACATGAGGTCTGGCCTTCACTCTGACACCATCAATTAGCTTTGAGACCCTTCCACTGGGTCCCCATCCCATGCAGCTCCCCATCTCAAGGACAGGGACCCCACAGAAGGCCCCCTTCTCCTCCAAAGGTCAAATGGGACTCTCTTTCCTTAGCCTTGGAAATAAATCATATGCTTCAAGCAAATGATCAATGTTAACATCACCAAAAATGGGATAAAAATCAAGTGCTCTCTGAGGTGATGCCCCAAGAACACCCCTCCCCCAGGGTATTCTCCAGACTATATTAACTGAAGCTAATCATGAGGACACAAAGGCAAACCCAAGCTGAGTGCCATTCTACAAAACAATGGGCCTGTACTCCTAAAATATGTTAGTGTCATAAAAAAACAAAGAAAGGCTGAGGAAAGTTAAAGGAGATTAAGTCAGTATTAATTGTCCTGGATGTGATGAGTGCACTGTGGCTATGTAAATGAAGATGGCCTTGTCCTTAAGAAATATACACTGAGGGCTTCCCTGGTGGCACAGTGGTTGAGAGTCCGCCTGCCGATGCAGGGGACACGGGTTTGTGCCCCGGTCCGGGAGGATCCCACATGCTGCAGAGCGGCTGGGCCCGTGAGCCGTGGCCTCTGAGCCTGTGCGTCCGGAGCCTGTGCTCCGCAGCGGGAGAGGCCACAACAGTGAGAGGCCCGTGTACCGCGAAAAAAAAAAAAAAAAAAAAAAAAAAGAAAAAGAAATATACAGTGAAATTTTCACTGCTGTCACTAACTCCCAAAAGGCTCAGCAAAAAATTTACTTTTTAAACAGAGGAAAATTGAAATAAATGATAAAGAGAATGAGAAGACAGGGTGTTCTCACAATTCAACTCTGCCCCATTATGCCTAAGTCCAGGGATAGTCCTACTTTCTAGACAAGTCAAAGCTAACCCATAAATGCACTAGTGGTAGAAATCCCTTTCCCTTTAGGAAAGGCTACCTTAGTGGCAGGTCATTCTAAATTAGATTAAGAAGGAAATCTGCTTTTGCTAAAAAATGGCCTCAGATACAAGGCAGCCAGGTATCATCACTGGGAATGACAGTAGAAGGTAATCTATTGCCCTCTGATTGTTGCCAGAGAAGCACAAGTTCACGTCTGTCCCCATTTATATACGTGCATATTCACAGGGGCCTGTCCCCGAGGCCAGACACATAGGTATAAATACCTTTCTGGCTCACAGCAGCAGCCAGTGGCTCAACCACATCTATAGAGCCTTGTTTGGTTACCACATCCTACCCCAAAGTATAACTGACAAAGGGTAGAAGTTATGCCCCACGGGATGGCACCCCATGAGGACTCACCTAGATTATCTGCACCTCTAGGAATGATCACATCAGCATATTTCTTTGTCTGTGGAGAAAGATATTTACAATGCATTAAATGCATTACAATGCATTAAAGAGAGAAGCTGGACCAAGCCCCTCTTCTAAGGGAATGTGGGGAAAGGGCCTGCCTTCTCCTACCAATCCCAGAGAGCAGGAGCTTGTGGCTTTAAACATAATACATTTTATCCACATTATCTAATTTATAATAAATCGGCTTTTCCCTGAGTTCTCATTAGCATGTAACATTGTTTCAGCTTACAATCTGCACAGAGAACATGGTCTTTGAAACCAAATATATAATTGCCTCTTCACCACTAGGAAAACCAAACTTAAAGGGGAGCAATTTACCTTGGATTTCTACACACAGTTTATCTAGCACGAGGGTAAACCCAAAAAAAAGTAATCGCCATTGATGACCACTTTCCCTAGCTCTGTTATGACACAGCCTTAACAAAAAGAAAGAAGGAAAGAAGAAAAAGCCCACAGGCTCTCTTTTTGTTTGTAAAGTTGACTGACATTTCGTGGACCATTTTACAAATAACTTGTGTCCTGGTGAGACCACATAAACGATGCCTTAGGACATGGGCATCTTTACTCTGGGCAGCTTCCACGCTACAACTGTTGAATTGCAACTGAGGCCCAACTTGAGCCAGGCAGACAATTTATCAAGCCCAAGTTCCTGGTTGACGTGGGAATGAGCTGCTCTCTTCCCTGAACTGAGTGGCTGGACAGGAGGAACAGGTAGAACCACCCAGAAAATATTTACGTAAAATTCTGAGCTCCATTACAGCTAAGTTAAACAGCAGAAAGTTGGCAGTAAACTCTAATGTATGTTCAGTAATCAGTTTACTTAGTCTTCTTATTATTAAGTTAAAAAGAGCAGGAGACGTCCTCAGATGGATGGATAGAATTTCACAGCCCCACAGCCACTTCTGCCCTCTTCCCAGAAACCTAATCCTGTGACCCAATCCTCTCCAGGGGAATGAACAGGGCATCAGCGTTACTCAGGCTGACTCAAAGTCCGCCTGGTTCCCGACTGAAACAAATGTCAAGTCTGTTTTGATGCAAAACCTACTAACAGACTTGAAGAAACAAAGAGGGCCCCCGGGGTGTGGGGGATTGGCAGGGGTGGGGTGCGGTGGATGAATTGGGAGATTGGGACTGACATATATACACTACCATGTGTAAACTAGAGAGCTAGTGAGAAGCTGCTGCATGGCACAGGGAGCTCACCTCGGTGCTCTAGGTGGTGACCTAGATGGGTGGGATGGCAGGGAGGTCTAAGAGGGAGGGGATTATAGGTACACGTATAGCTGATTCACTTCATTGTACAGCAGACACTAACACGACATTGTAAGGCAATTATACTCCAATAAAAATTTAAAAAGAGAGAAAGAAAGATGGTTTGGGATCATATTTTTCCACGGGAGGAAAAAGAAGTTAATTATTAGGCGAAGCAGAGAAATCCCCACACTCAGCCACACTCTACACCTCTCATCTCCCTGAAGGTATTCCCCAAGACAAGACGAAGACCCAACCTCTCTTGCTTTCTCTCAGAACTTAACCCCACCACTCCAAACCCCATGTCCCTGAGGTCTTCCCTCAACGTTCACCTGTCTTTCATGAAGAAGCTGGGGTGTTTCCTAGGCTGAGGGCTGATTCGCTAAAAGCTGAGAATTCCCCCGTCCTCCCCCTTCCTTCTCTGAAAGCCACCTCACTAGAGAGTTCCCAGCTGCCGTGGGGAGGCCTGACAGAGCCTAGGGCAGAAGTACAGAAGCCTGTTCCAATATGGCGAACCTCCCAAATGGGAACTCACACAGGGACCATCGACAAGCTCGAAATGGGGCTCAGACGTAGTGGCAGAAGAGATTCAGAAGGGAATACCTTGTAGCTGAGGCCTCCTACACCAGTACTCCAACCATCACAGACCTTCTGAAGACCCAAGTGGCTGAGTATATCCTTAGATACTGATGCACCCTCGATAAAAGGGTCTCACACCATGAGGGAGTCTCAAAGGTCGTCTCACACCATAAGCCTACCAAGCAAGAAGTGTACAGCTTGCTGGAATCAGACAGCAGGATCCTGAAGGGGTACCCCAGAAAAAGAGTGGCAGGACAGAGGTCTTGGAGAACACAGTGATAGGAAACAAAGCAGCATAGGCTGCCCTTTCTTGGGACTTGAGGATAGAGGAGGGAATGAGTGAAATCCCAGCCAGGGAGCTCAACTTACAGACCTTTATTTGTTTGATTACATTTTAAAGACTAAATTCAATGAAAAACAAGAACACAACTCACTGGCAAGCAGAATTCCTCAAAGGCAGGCTTGACGAATGTAATGTACTGAGATAAAATCTGCTCAAGGTCCCTCCCTCTTTCGCTGATGTCCCTTAATACTAGAAGAGAAGGAAAAACAAGAATCAAGAAAACGGTGCATGAGTCAATACATGTCCGCCTTTCACGAGGACGACCAGGATCACACAGGCTTCACAATGACTCTGGATGATTCACAAGCCGGATTCCTAAGAGACTTGACTGAGAGCCAGTCAGCAGCAGCTTTGGGAAAAACAAGTTGCATTTTCACGTCTTGCTACAGTCAAATCCAGCTATGCTCTCCAAAGCAAAAGGTTTTCCAGGAAAAGCCAATAGTCTTCTAGTTTCAAGCAACATTTGACCCAAATAAAACTTCATTGCGAACCCCAGAAAAAGGCAGGACAAACTCATAATAAGAAGTGGACTGGGCCCAGCAAGGTGGTGGGGCTTCCTGGAAAAGGGTGTGGGTTGCCCGGAGACTTCTCCTTTGCCCACCCTGATCCTGTACCCTTACACTTACCTGTGTTCAGGACGGCAGCCCTCTGCCGATGTGCCACCTCCACCTGCCCGGCTCCCACCCACACTCGAGCCCCTACAGGGGGCAGAAGTGGGCAGAGGGCCCAGCTGTGGTCAGCCACTCCTGCCCACCCCAAGCACAGAGGTCTGCAAAGGGAAGACCTCTTAGTGAAAGATGAGAAAACCATGGTGTAAGAAACCGTGGGCCGGAGCTGTGAAGCTGCCCAGATGGACCCAAACACAATCTTCTACCTTCTTCCTCCTGGGGGGGCTGTTATTCGGGGACTTGCAACAAACACTGCTTGTAATACAGTCTTTCATCAAAACACGGAAAAGCGTCCAGAATCCTCATTCCGCCACTGTGCACTAACCTCCCTGGGCCTGAGCTTCTCCCAAACTCAGCAAGTGAGCTTGAGTCCCATAATCAAAAACAGCCCCTCCCTACAGATGTTTTCAATCTTGGCTATTAACTCTTTCCCACCCACCCCAAAAGGGTATCAAATCCGTCTACAGTCATTTGCAATGGGCTCTCAGCTCCCCTCAATCATTTCTCAGGTAATCGTTTCAGTGTGGGATGAAACTCTAAACAAACATAGGGAATAAGTGTAAGTGAATTTCTGGAAAGCCACGTCTGTAAGTAGTTCTGTGTTTACACGCAGGCATGCACACAGGAACGCATGCACGTGGGGAAGCGCAGGTAACAGGGAGAGCCTGTGGTTATGGTCCAGGCTGGCTGAAGTCTGCACGATCAGATGGCTAGAAAACTGTCAGGAAGACCCCATTCCAGAAACCCGGGGAATAAATATACTGCTGTCGCCATTGACTTCTCTACCAGCTCCTCAAATCACAAGGAGTTTTCCCCCCGCAGGAGCCCTGGCAATAAAACGGTTGGTTGGTCCCTACATCGTCAGGATTTGCCTCACAAACCCTGCCACCTGTGCACCCAGCCCAGCCAGGAAATGGTCTTCTCAGGCATTTGGACACGGGCCCTGCTCCAGCTGCCACCGCCGCTGCTCTGCCAGGGACGCTCGGCCAAGTAGGAGCCCCAACAGGTGCCACGTGGCTCAGCCCCACGGGCCTCCAAGAGCTCGGGCACTCAGGCCAACGGGCCGAGCTCACCCAAACACACAGCCCATGCGGCCTCCAGCTCTTCACACGTCTCCAGATAAGGTCCAAAGGAAAAAGGAAGCCAGACCAAAAGGGTATCAGAGCCGGGGGGGAAAAAAGCAAACACACGCCCGCACTTATTAAGCAGCTTTGACTCAAAAGCCCGGCAAATGCCTGATGCTGGGTTTGTTTCACAAGACGCGCATTTCACACAACTGCTGACAGCTTCAGCACTGTGGGAACCTCTGTCCTTCCCCCAGAACACACACACACACACACACACACACACACACACACACACACACACACACACACTCCCCTTTCACATCGCTCTGCCACTGCCCTCGGCCCAGGCCTGCAGCTCTCCTGTGTCTTGCAGACCCGAGAGCATCACCTGTCATGCCACGGGAGAGAGGAACGTACCAGGGAGAAAGCAATGGACGCAGGTGAGTCACACCTGCGACTGCTGAAGCCCAAAGCCACTTCTTGCCCCATCAGCTACAGCGATGGGGGCAAAACTGACCCAGTTTGAATCCTGACCCCATTAACTACTACCTCTGTGGCCTTAGACAAGTTACTTAACATCTTTGGAGCTCATTTTCCTTGACTGTAAAGCAGAGCCCGTAATAGCAACTTTCTCACAAAGCGGTCACTTAGGAAGACAGGGAGATATCCATAAAACTCTTCAGCACCGTGGCTGGCACACGGTGTGTATTCAATAAGCCTAAGTTTCTATGAAGACAACAGGACCTGAGGAAGCTCTGGGGGGTGGCTCCCTGAGACGGCAGACTATCGTATCGGGAGGATGGGAACTGTGAACTCAGGTGAGCAGGCTGGACCCAGTGGGGGTGCGAGTCCCTCAGAGCAGCTGGGAAGGCGGGGTGGGGGGTGATGGTGCTGCAGTGCAGGAGGTGGGGGGCGGACACGTGGAAAGACAGGATGGAGAGGGAGAAACAGGAAGATAGGCAGGAGGCATCCTCCAGCTTCCACCCTGGAAAAGGAGATGGCAGTGGGTCGGCACGTTGCCCAGACGCTGGGAACACGCAAAACCAGAAGGCATCGCCCACCTCTGCTCCCAAGAGCCTTCCATCGAATTATTACCTTAAACAGACGGGCCCCCTCCTTAAGCCAAGGACAGCTCGGGGCCAGCCAGTTCACTGCACTGAAACACCCTCCTCCTCCATCAGGAAACGGGGCCAAGCCAACAACTAAGTCAGAACAAGGTCTTGGCACAAACCAGAAACTCCAGGGACTTAAAACCAGCTTCCTCGTCATCATTCTGGCCCTGGCACATTTGCTGGGCTGGGACCGGCCCTCTCAGAGGGGCCCTGCAGGGTAAAGGGCAGGAAACGACAGGTCTACCCTTCCCTGCTTGGCCTCCACTCAGCCCTTCCAGATCAGCTAGTTGCTGCTTCACATCAGCCAAAGCCGAGAACCAAATGTAGAAGGACCCAGAATAAACACAATTCCTCCATGGTTGTCAATTCACTTTAAATATTCATTGAGGGGACTTCCCTGGTGGTACAGTGGTTAAGAATCCGCCTGCCGATGCAGGGGACACGGGTTCGAGCCCTGGTCCGGGAAGATCCCACATGCCGCGGAGCAACTAAGTCAGTGCGCCACAACTACTGAGCCTGCGCTCTAGAGCCCGTGAGCCACGACTACCGAGTCCACGTGCCTAGAGCCCGTGCTCCGCGACAAGAGAAGCCACCGCCATGAGAAACCCGTGCACCGCAACGAAGAGTAGCCCCCGCTCGCCGCAACTAGAGAAAGCCCGTGCGCAGCAACAAAGACCCAACGCAGCCAAAAATAAACAATAAATACATTAATTAATTAAAAAAAAATTCGTTGAGGAGATGTGTTACTCTAGTAAACGAACGCACTTACTATGTCAAGGCTCACTGCAGCCCTAATTCCGTGTAAACTGGGCACAGAGAGCCATGGCGGGAGAGACTAGGGGTCAGCAGTCTCAGGGCCCCTGCCTCACGCCTCCCCTGTCCCTAATTCAAGGGTTGGTTAAATTCACATAGAGAGGGAAGGCAAAGGCAAGCTTTGCTGGGAGGAAACCAATTCCCTAGAAATACAAGGGGGTCCCTGGGAAGGAAGGAAGTCCTTCCAAGGCTATGAGACTTCGTGCAGACCTCCCTCCCACATAAGGGTCAGCGTGGAATGTGCCCAGGAGGATGTAACCCACACACAGGTGAAATCGTAGCACTTACTCAAGTCTCCAGGAATGTTCTTTTGCCCCACAGCTCCCGACTAACCCTCCCTCCCTCTCCCTTACCCACAAAGCACATGCCAGGCATATTTTTTGTCCTAGGTGGACAGAGACTGAATTTGTAGAAACAGCTTTTGCTGAGAGTGACTAAGCAGTGGGTGACGTGACAAGACAGCAGAACGGAAAGGAGGCAGCGACCTGCCCCAGGGGCACCAGGGAAGGCAGGGGGTGAAGAGAACTGACTCTAAGAAATCCCCAGAGAAGGCCACCATCACCTCAGGTCTCTCCCCCATTTCACATAAGGACCTCAGTACAAGAAAAGGAGGGAGAAGTTTCTGTTTAATCTACCCTAGGATTACTTGTTTGAATGAATCAGAGTCCAAGGATGTTGCCCCTCCACAAAACGTGGTTCTAATTTCCTATGCAATTTCTTGCACTCGCTCCACCCTCAGGCATCACTCCATCCCCTGGGACTTTAGTACCACCTGCTGGACTAATGATGCTACCAGCCCAGGTGTCACCATCTCCTGAGGACATGAGTACTCAGAGGTTCTGACAAGTCCTGAGAGAACACTCGGAAAACATAACATCATCATCTCAGGTGAAGCAGGTTTCTGATCTGCCACATTGATATTTATCGACTAATGCCACCACCAAATGCAGGCATTTTACCTGCATTACCTCTGATCGGCACAACTATCCCAGGAGTACTAACTAATCCTTACATGATCAACCAATAGGAAAATAAGGTACAAAGAGATTAAAACATAATCTGGGGAAGAGATATGGGAACATATGTATATGTATAACTGATTCACTTTGTTATAAAGCAGAAACTAACACACCATTGTAAAGCAATTATACTCCAGTAAAGATGTAAAAAAAAAAACATGATCTGCCCAAGGTCACACATCTACTCAATGGTGAAAGCAGGATTTAAATAATGTCCAGTTCATCTGACTCCAAATTTACCCCCAGTGATGCCTCCCAAATGTGGCAAGCTAATATAGGCAACTGAGCAGATCAGCCTGGGTAGGACCTGGGTTTGTGGATGAAGGTGATAAACCAGACCCTGGGGCAGATGCATAAGCGATTGTCAGGCTCAAGCCTCAATTATCTGTCAAAAAAGATCATGCAATTCTTACCTGGCCTGTGTAACCTAAAAAACAGGCCTGTCTCCTTCATATTACCCATTTAAATAAAAACACCCATGCCTGGGAGGTCACAAGAGGCACCAAAGTCACAAAGCTAGCAAGGGGCTCTGCTGGGAGTAGAATTCTCCTTTTTTCCATCAGGTTACGCCCACTGCCCGACACCACCGGGGAGGGGAAGTACAGCTCCCCTGACTTAAAAGAGTGTGACTCCTATTACTTCTTAGGAGGGTAAAACCCAGGGAGTCATTTCTCTAGATTCTGCCATTTCCACTTATAGTTCTTGTGACAAGAGCACTGAACTGGATAAACTAAAAATCTGTTTCATGAACCGGAAAAGAGGAAACTTCACAGACTCTGAGGTCAGAAGGCTCTGCGCTGGAGCTTATGAAATTTGACTCTGCCAACGACTGGCTCTGCGACTAGGAGCTAACCCTGGCATTTCCTGTGTCACTCCTCTTCCGCATGATGGGGACTCAACCTTAAGTCAGCTTTCATCCCTCTCCTCAGTCACCCACACCCCGCTGCCTTGGCTGGGGTCCGGTCAGCTCTAACTCTGCTAGGAACCTTTCTCATCTCTCCCCAACTCTCCATTCCCCCTCACACCACCCACGGGCGACAGCCCTACCTGTTGTCCAGATCAGCAAGACAGTCCTAACGAGCCATGGTGTCTCTGTTTGCGGTATATGCCTTCCTGGGCTGCCTAGGCCATCACCCCGCCACATCCAAGTCCATAACCCACTTTCCCCACAAAGCCTCCCAAGCTCTCTGGTGGAAGCAAGCCCTCTGCTTCGGGTGCCGCAGAGCTGAATTCACAGGCTCCGCTCTCCCGCCAGCAAGCAGTTTGGTGTCTTCAGCACTCGTGGAAGGAAGGCCTGCAGAGAGAACAACTGACTTTGCTCCCGAGCTGGGTGGACAGAGTGACCAAACCTCCACAGAACTTTCCGGAAAGCAAAGGGCGAGAGAAGCGGGCAGGCGGGACCAGCTGCCCAGAGCTGCAGGCAGAGGGGTTCCTGCCCCCCCACCCCAGATGTCCTACAGTGAGTTCCCATCTTGATTATGACACCTGTGGGGAAATCATAAGGAACTGAGCATTTAACCAAACTTTTCCCCAGCAAAACCAAAACGTGAACTTCTTATGTCATCTCTGTGACCTCTCAAGCCTTTCGTTAGCTGAAACAGTAAGTGACTAATCCCTTCTCAAATGTCACCAAATGTTTGGGCAACAGGACATCCCTGGGGCTAGACTGACTCAGTTGGGCTGGGCCACGCAGCCACGAGGCAACCACAAGGCTGCCTCGGGGAAGGCACGGGCCCCAGAATCGGGGAGGGCAGGGGCCTGTCACAGGCCACCGACAGAGCCATCAGAGGCTTTTGGAACGCACCTCTGCGGGAGAGCCGGGTGTCCGCATCTGTGTCCACGAAAAGCTTCATCTGGAACAGGTCTCGCACTTCCTGGGAGTAGAAGGCCAGGATCCCTTCGAAGAGCACCACGTCCGCGGGGTAGACAGTAACCGTCTCCTCCTTCCTGCAAAGCACAGAGCAGATGATGGGCCGAGCCAGGTGGGGGGAGCCCGGGAGGAGGAAACAAGAGAAGTTGTCTGGGAGTCTGGGGTCCTAGCCCCTTGACTGAAAGGGTGCTGAGAGGGTTTAGCTAACACAGCCTTACAGAGCCCTCAGACCACCACGGAAGACCCAAGAATGAGGGCCAGAACGGCTGCAGCAAAGGCCTCCTGTGACCAGTTCTTCTGAGCTTCCGCCATAAACAGATGGGTAGACAGCCTTCTCCTTGGAATCAAAAACCTGCTGTTGGGACCTCCCTGGCGGTCCAGTGGTTAAGACTCTGCGCTTCCAATGCAGGACACGCAGGTTCGGTCCCTGGTCGGGGAACTAAGATCCTACATGCCACACAGCGCAGTCAAAAAAACAAACAAACAAACAAACAAAAAAACCCCTGCTGTTGAATGAAGCATAAAGACAGACAAAAGAAGATGTGATCACTTTTTCTTTTTCCCCTCCGAAGGCGTCTCCAGGAATGCTCTCAGTCCTGGCATTTATGGAACCTAACACTGTGAACTTTCAAAAACAGAAACTCACAGTTTTCTCCCAACAACTCCACCCCCTCCCCCAGTGCTGAGGCAACTGGGAGGAAGAAGGAAGGGAAAGATGGAGGGAGGGGAAAAGAAAGCTCTAGGTAAGAGGGTGGGAAGGGGAAAGGATTTCTGTGGAAGGAAAGAGTCCCAGTCCTGCCAGGTTTGGCCCTGCCCACCTCCTACAACTGTCTTCCTTATCGGTAAAGCAGGGACATACATTACCTCATCCATCTCCCCACAGGATTGGGAAGCCCAAGGCAGATACTACTGTAAACACGCCTTTTCAAAAGCCAGGGGAGTGAAACCAAATGGATAACTGGGGCCTGTTGGGGTCCAGCTCTGCCCTGTCTCAACTTTCACTGCAATCTTACCTTTTGCTTCTGTCGGAAAACCACTTTGCACTTCACCTCAAAATTCACTAAAAGGGAAGTAATGACGCCACTGCAAGGTTTACCACTCACCCTAACTAGCAGACATTTGTGAAGAAAACCAAACAGTTATTTCAAAAGTTCCTTAAGATGATAGGTTTTACCTGTGCAGACACAGCAAAGTCAGCAGCAGTTGGCTACTAAGGAGGGACTTCCTTCCCATAAACATGCTTTGATTCTTTACTGGCTCAGTCCCTTGGGTTCCTGTCTAAATTCTAAGGCACCACTGTTGGAGCAACTACCAAGGTGGCAGAATATGAAACATAAAAGACAGCAGAAAAGCACCAGGTTAGTGCAATTAGGAGACTCTCTAGGATGGCGGTATTAACTCTGGATGCACAAAGAATCATCTGGGGAGCCTTTAAAAATATTTATACCTGGACCCTACTCCCCTGGGGTTCTGACTTCATTAGTCTGGGGTGGAGCTAGAGCATCGATATCTTTTAAAAGCTCCCCAGGTATTTCTTCTTTTTTTTTTTTTTTTTTAAAGTCATGAAACTTTATTTACTTAACAGCAGAGGTTCGAAGTATATTGAGCGGATAAAAATACCAGGAGAAACTGCATCCACGTTGGTATTGGAGAGATGCCTAACTTCTGGATTTTAGAAACTGACAGATGAAGTAGCAATAAAGAAGGAAATGGAAAGGATGAATAACACAATTAGCAACCATGTACATGTTTGTGCGTGCACACAACTTTGTACATAACTTTGAAATACAACTGCAGCAGGCACAAAAATGAACTGTTAGGACACAATGGAATGTTAACCAGTTCCAAAACGTAGAACTCACTTCTGTATTTCTTTTTATTTATCCTGCTTGGGATTTGTTGGGCTTCTTGAATCTATGGATTTAGTGAGTTTCATTAGTTCTGGGGAAAATTAAGCTACTGTCTCTTCAGATATTGCCTCTATTCTCTTTCCTTTCCTTCTGATTAAATATTTTTCAGGTCTTTTCACTGTCTTTCATGTCTCTTAATCTCTTTTCTGTTTTTTTTCTGTCTTTTTCTTTCCTTAATGCATTAATGAATGATTTCTTCAGATCAATCCCCTAGTGTTTGAATTGGGTTTTTTTAGGTCCATTTTGCTGCTAAATATGTCTACTGAGTTTTAAAAATGTGCCGTTGTGTTTTCCGTTTCTAGAAACAATGTTCTTTTTCCATATTTGACACATTATTTTTAATTTTTTCTTTTTTTTAATTTACATTTTCTTCTCCCAGTTTCATTGAGATATAATTGACATAAAGCACTGTATAAGTTTAAGATGTACGACATAATGATTTGACTTACATACATCATGAAATGATTACCACAATAATGGTAATAATGTTTAGTGAACACCTGTCATCTTATATAAATGAAATATTTAAAGAAACATTAAAAGAAATAGAAAAATTTTTTTGTGAAGGAACTCAGGATTTAGTCTCTTAACAACTTTCATATATAATGTACAATGTGATAATTATCTTTATCATGTTGTACCTTACATCCCTAGTACTTATTTATCTTATAACTAGAGTACGTACCTTTTGACTATCTAGTTCTCCCTCCCCCTGCAAGCCCACCCCCCATTTCCCCACCTCCCCAAACTCCCCACACTGGTATCGATAAGTTTGATCTCTTTTTCTATGAGTCTGTATTTTGAAGTATGATTGACATACAATACTACGTTAGTTGCTGGTACACAACACAGTGATTTCATATTTCTATACATTTCCAAATCATTACCATGGTAAGTCTAGTTGTCATCTGTCACCATACAAAGATATTACATTATTATTATTGAGTATATTCCCCACACCGAACACTTCATACCTGTGATTCATTTATTTCGTAGCTGGAAGTCTGTACCTCCTAATCTCCCTCACCGTTTCTTCTTCCCTTACCCCCTTCCCCTCTGGCAACCACCCGTTTGTTCTCTGTATCTATGACGCTGTTTCTGTTTTCTTGTTTGTTCATTTGTTTTTAGATTCCACATAATACATGAAATCATACAGTATTTGTCTTTCTCTGTCTGACTGATTTCACTTAGCATAATACCCTCTAAGTCCACCCACGTTGTCGCAAATGACAAGATTTCAGCCCTTTTTAAAAAAAGCTCCCCAGGTATATCTACTGTGCAGCCAGGGTTGAGACACGCCAACCCTAGAAGAATGTCAGGTACTGGAAAACAGGGTGCTCATTGTGGTTTAGGATAAGGAACCAAACTGGGCAGAGTTCAGAAGCAAGATGGATAGAAAAAAGGATCAATGAGTGAGTGAAATAATGAGTCACTCTCGGCAGCTGCCCTGGGCCAAGAGGAGGGCAGAAAGGCTCTGCTGGGAAACAAAACATGTGTGTGGGATTCCTAGGGTTCCATTTGGAATACACAGAGTGAGGGCAATGACCGTGCTAACTTACCCAGACTGACACTGTCTGGCAGTGCTGATCAGCTTGCCTAACTGATAAACACTAAAAAGGAACAGGTAGTTTTCCAACTCAACAGTCATGCCTCTTCAATCCTGGGACAGTAAGGAGAACAAACTGCCTGCTCTGTGGGTGGTGCCCCAAAAAGTTGAAATCAATCACTTCCCAAGTCCACATGTAGGTCTAGGTGGGAGAAAATTTAGAAATAGCCTAGAGCTAAAAACAACATTTATTGAGCACCCACTAGCCCAGGATGTGCCAGGAACCTATGGTGCAATATTCTGTTTAGGAGTTTAGACATGGGCTGGGAGGTTCACATAAGAAACCTGGAGTATTAGAGCATTTGGGACTACCTAGCCCAATCCTCTCATTTGACAATCATTCCTTACGATAAAGAAGGGGAAGGCCAGAGAAAGGTATTTACAGAGAAAAGGTGACTTCTCAGTTTTAGCCCAACATTTGTTTGTGGTTACCATGAAAGACCCATGGGTGGGATGGGCTCAGTTAACCCTGGACAGCTGGGTCCCTCACAAGTGGCTCTTAAGAGTTGGGGGGGGACTGCTGTCGTCTTAGGTGGTCACAAAGCTTCATGCAAGAGATGGGCTCTGGGCCACTAAAGAACAGGATTTTTTTTTTTTTTTTTTTGCGGTACGCAGGCCTCTCACTGCTGTGGCCTCTCCCGTTGCGGAGCACAGGCTCCGGACACGCAGGCTCAGCGGCCACGGCTCACGGGCCCAGCCGCTCCACGGCATGTGGGATCCTCCCAGACCGGGGCACGAACCCGTGTCCCCTGCATCGGCAGGCGGACTCTCAACCACTGCGCCACCAGGGAAGCTCAAGAACAGGATTTTAAAATAAAAGGTTTGAGAGGGGAATCTGGAGAAAAAAGTGAAACACATCTGGACGGGCAACTCTGCAGGGTTTTTTTTTTTTGTTAATACGTGAACTTGACGGAGCTCGTGCTGCGCGAGATACTCATCTTCACCTCCCGCCCCCCGACTACACTGGTCAGGCCCTGACTCCTGCCAACTGCCCTCACTCCACTCCCTTCCATCGGGCCCGTATCAGTCTCTCACCTGGGCCACTCCAAGGGCTTCCCAAACAGCATTGTGAATCCTCGTTCCTGCCACAAGACTGACCTCTCCATTCCTACATAACTGCCATCTATGGCTCCTACTGCCAACACGTTTGTCCTCTGGCCCTGGGGTCCATGGTCCTTCCTGATCTGAGGCCTGCCTGCCTCCCAGCCTCCCCACCTCCTGCCGCTCCCCCAACACACTGACCCCCATCCCTCCACACCTAACCTACTGCAATCCCCCACCAAGCTGGCCCCTGAAATGCCTACCTACCCATCACCTCGGAAATCCCTTTCCCAACAGCTTCTCATGCTTTCCAATGCACAGCTTAAATATCATCTCCTTTACACAACCTGCACTAAATACTCCAGCCCTTCCTCCCTCCTACTGCTCCACATCCCCTTGCCTCAGTCGTCAGGCTGTACTGTAATTCTGTAGCAGTACCCCGCCCAGGGCCTGAGAGGTGGTGGGCTAGACTGTCTCTTGTCAACTTGACATCACCACCACTCCCCCAAGGCTAGAAACTACAATTCCCAGAATCCCTTTCCCTACATGGTCCCAGCTACTTTGCCAATGGGAAACTTAGAAGATGAAAGTGATTACCACAACACTGTAAATCAACTATACTTGAATAAAATAAATGTTTAAAATTAAATTAAAAAAGAAGGTGAAAGTGAAACAAAATCTGTAATTTTTAGGAGACCATAATAGCTAGACAAGGAAACTGCAGACACTCCATAAGTTCCCATTCAGAGGCTGTGGGCCCGGATGGATGCAGCAGATTCTTGGACTTTGCATGAACCTAGCTTCTTCTCCAGATGGCAGCTCAGGGTGCCATCATTGGAGACGAATTTCTCTGATTCTCCAGCTGTGGACTCCCAGATCTCTACTCTCCCAGCCCCCTCATTATTCATGTTAGCTCCAGTTCCCTATTCTAAGCACCCCTTTATTCCTGCATAGTCTGTAGAGGTCTGATATAGGAGGCATATCTTGTTCTTTGAATGTCCTGCACAGCAGCATCGGGTCCATAATAGGAAGTACTTCAAGAGCTACTGGTGAGGGATGAAGGCGAGAACCAAAGCAGCCCGGCTTTCCATCACAATGTGCTCTTTTCTCCTCCTCCAACCCAATCTTTGCCACACCCTCAAGTTCTGAGAAAGTTCATGAGAAGAGCACAGAACATGTGAGCTAACTGCATTAAAGGCTGAGATGTGTCCTAAAGGAGCACACAGGGAGATGAAGATTGGGCTTTTAATTATAGAAACATTTGGTAGTAAACATTTGGTAGTAGAAACATTTTAATGATAGAAACATTTGTTTTTAATTATAGAAATATTTGGTATGAAATCTAATTTCCCATTAAAAAAAAATCAACTCAAGAGAGAATGGGATAAAGAAACCAAGAAGGAAAATGAAAAGTGGGAGGGAGAAACTTTCAAAAGAGCCCAGAGCTAAAAACAACACTTACTGAGCCACTACTAAGGAGCTACACGTGGTGTGACACACCATTTACGAGTGTCGAGTGTGCCTGGGAGGTCCCCCGAAGGAGACAAAGTGAGCAGAGAGCTCTGTGTAGCTCTGAAGGAGCTTTGGGTCTGGCTAGCAGGAGGGAAGTCCTGCAGAAGCCCCTTCCCACCACTCAAGAGGGAAGGAGGCTGTGATGGAGGTCAAGCCACTCTGCTATTCCTTATTAGGAGCATGAGAATCGACAAATGGAAAGGACAGGTCTGACGTGATTGAGAAGCTCTCTGGTGGGTCTAGTCTTTGGTGACCCCAGTGCCCTCACACCTCCCCACACAGCTCGATCCCAAGTAAACCAGGAGAGCAGAAAGAACAGCTTCCTTTCTTCTTCTTCCTGTTTTTCCTCTACTACACCCCCTTGCATTTGTTCCAGGGACAACAGCTTGGGCATGTGGATGAGGACGAATGTGCAGTCCCTCACCTGAGTCCAAATTCACAAATCTATCCCTTCAGAGTTAACAAAGCATGATGATCACAATTGGACTGTTCCAGGAAGCACCTGGATGAATTCCTGACCCCGTGCACCTACAGGCAATGCTAACGCCACCACCCTGTCACTGACAGGCTACAGTGGGCACCAGGCACATGGGCGGGGCGGGAAGAAGCCTGGAACTTCTGGGGACGCTCTGGGGAGCAACAGGTAACAATCCCTAGCCCAGAGCAGCTCACTTACCGGGAATGGGAGACAAAGTCATACACAGGAATCTGGACTGTTTTCCCTTCGGTGATTTCTTTGAGTGTCTTGAAGATGAGTTCATTGTCAAAGGCATCTGAAGGAAATCAAACTATTAAGATGTTTTTTAATTGTAAAATGATTTCTCCTATAATAATGAGCAGGGCATCCCTATAAACCTATTATTTCACATATGTGTATCACGCCCTAGAGAAGCATCCCCTCCCCACAAAAAAGCCAGATTTCTACCCAAAGCAGAATGCGAATTCCCTGCACCTCAAACCAAAGTGTATAAAGGAGTTCTGAAAAGTGGATTCTTTTTTTTTTTTTTTTTTTGTCTTGCCATTCCATCTCTGGCCTTGGACATCTCTCTCCTCTCTCTAAATCCAGCAGCATATGATAACCTGGAAAGCATACTCACAACTAGGGGACTGCAGCAGGCACCACACCAAGTTTTGACTCCCACAGTTATAAGAACTCCAAACCAGCTAAAGGGGCAGTGTGCTCATCTGGGACTGTCAGGGCAAAAAACATTCAGGCAGCCATCCTGGACCCTCCACCCGACTCTCTGCCAGTCGGTGAGTTTAACACATGAGCCACGTACACGCACGTGCTGGGTGCTGGCGGGAGGGTGTGACACAGGCTGCTGCAGAGCAGGAGGCGGGAGAACCAGCTGCGTGTGCGCTAGCCTGTGTCTGGCCCAGGCTTCTCCAAGAGTCACCCTTGTTCAGACACAGATTCGATCAGTATTTAAGGCGCCAAGCACCAGAGGATGTGACGCAAAGTGCTTCTTTCCTATAAGCCCCGCGGCAACCCTGCAAGGTACCTATCAGTCCTCCATTTTATGGATGGGAAACAAAGAGGTTAAGCAACTTCTTCAACCAATCCCCCCACCACACACACACACACCCCTTCAATGCCCCGACTCACCAGGGTGATCAAAATTGAACTGGCCCTTCAAGGCTTTGGCCTTCTGCTCTGAAGTGAGGACACGGTAGAAGCTATCCTGGCTCAGGATGACCACCTGCTTCTGGTGATAGTCCACCTCATTCTGTCCCAGGAGCTGCACAATCTTAGCACAAACGGAAGACTGTAAGGAAAGAAGGGAACACCACGGAATAAGGGAGGTCCAGTCACTGAGCTGATGTGTGCGCCCTGAGCAAGGAGGCCTTTGGAAGGGAGAACCCAAAGGCTACCATACCTTGGATGATGCATTAGGGGAAGGGAGGAAATGTCTGCTGAGAAGGAATTCGGGGGCCCCAGAAGTCTCTTCCTCTCTTTCCTTAACACAATTTACTACGCTCAGGTATCCACAGTGAAGGCAGGGGGAAGGACGGCCGTAATCTCTAACTCCTCTTCCATAAAGCCTTCCCCAAAGCTACTAATAAAAGGTGACACTATTTTATTCTTCCTTGCTTGCACCCTGGTAGAGATACACAAAAAAGACAGCAGAAAGTGGGGAAAGGGCACATTGAGGCTGTGCTGATGGGCCAAAGGGCCTCTGGGTCATGAAGTGACTGGGCATTTACTAGACATCTCACAGCCCCTGCACATCTCTTTATGTCAAAGGAATCTCATAACAGAGAGCTTGGCTGGTTGGCGGTAAGGCCAAGGTCATGGCTTCCATCCTACTTCTGTTGGTTTCTTTTGCTCTGGTCTAGAGCCGTGGACATGATCGCCCTCACAGTACCCCAGCCAGCCTTGTCACAGATGTGTGCCCCCGCTTTTAGAGCTGGAGACATAAACATCACCAATACCTGAAACAACCTAGGGATATCCCAACTAAGAGTAGGGACGCCAGTTCCAGATGAACTCAAACCTACATGCTTTGTGTTGTGTTGCTAGTAATACACATATCTGACTCCTTTTCTCTCCAATAACATACGCTTTTTGTAAAAGGAAAAGTATAAAACCAAGTGCATTCCAAAGAATGAGATAGTGAAAGATTGTATTTACCAAATAACTCTTTTCTTTTTTTTTCATTTGATACAAAGATTAATTGAAAAATAAGAATGTCTACATTACAAAACCTCTAGAAGCTGTAACTCAAGCCCCCTATGGAACTGGTTGACCTAATTACAAGCGATGAAAAAATGAGCAGTTAGAGGTTTCTTGGGCTCAGCCTTAGAAGCCTTACTATTGAACTTATTTTACCAACTGATTTTACAGGGAAAAACCAGGAAACTTTTAAAAGTTTTCTTATGAAGAATGTATTTGATTTGTCCAAGCATAAGGAAAACTGGTCACTCTTGTTGTACTAGCCAGTGCAAACTAAAACTATTTTGAATTATACTCCAATAAAGTTGTTAAAAAAAAAACTATTTTGCACAATATGTCCTGTTGTACACGCAGTGAAACACACTGCCATTTTATAAGGATCTGTGGGGGAAAAATATTTTGACTCAACTGTTAATTGTTAGAAAATTATTTTACTTTTATGACACTTTTGCCTATTAACACACAAAAAAGCATTTAAAACTACTTAGGATTTTTGGAACTACAGATGTGCCAAAAGAAAAAAAAAAAAGAATCACAGGAAGGTATAAAGCTTGCACATGACTTAAACTACATTCAAAAGTGAAAATGCTACAACAGAATCAAAGGTTCTATGCAATCAAAACCTCTAAGTTTTTAAACATGTATAGGCCCATAATTTCCTTTTCCTAGCTCAAGGCTATGAGAGGGCAACTTTTATACCTACAGCCTTCACTAGTAGATAGAATTCCTTCCGGAAGTCCAAAGAACAAAAATGAAAAGAGGGATTCATGGAGCCAGATATATATAATCCATCAGGTTATTCAAATAATGGTGTTTTTTTTATTTGTAGCTAAAACACATTAAATGTGTGTTTCTTTACGAAGAATAGTAATCCCACCACTGCCAGAAAAGCATATAAGGAAGTTACACTACTTAATTTCACAGATAAACCATCATTTCCCTTAACCCAGACACAACCTAGGACAGAAACTATCCAATGGCCAATAAAACTGGTTAATGAACATACAATAGGTACAATTCTAGAATGTCAGTTCTCATCACACTGTCTATCAAGAGTAAGGATGGCTGGGGAATTTCCTGGTTGTCCAGCAGTTAGGACTCAGCACTTTCACTGCCAGGGCCTGGGTTCGATCCCTGGTCGGGGAACTAAGATCCTGAAAGCCATGTGGTGTGGCCAAAACAAAGCAAACAAACAAAAAAAAAGAGGGTAAAGATGGCTGTTTTGTTGGTCCACAGCTGCTTGTCTCGGCTCTATGTTTTCAAGGACTGAGCTGGTGACCGTTCTTTCCACAAACATACCACCACCGCCAACTGCTAACATTTTAACTGATCATTGGTTAGGTGTCAGGCCCTAGGCCAAGTGCTCCATTACAGCTACCCCCAGAAGTCACAAGTGTTACCCTTCACAGATGTGGACACCAAATTAAAGGACTTGGCTACAGTCATACAATCCTGGTTCCTTTCCTCTTCAACTTAAAAGGAGTCAGGGACTTCCCTGGTGGCGCAGTGGTTAAGAATCCGCCTGCCAATGAAGGGGACACGGGTTTGATCCCTGATCCGGGAAGATCCCACATGCTGTGGAGCAACTAAGCCCGTGAGCCACAACTACTGAGCCTGCGCTCTAGAGCCTGTGAGCCACAACTACTGAGCCCGCATGCCACAACTACTGAAGCCCGTGTGCCTAGAGCCCATGCTCTGCAACAAGAGAAGCCACCACAATGAGAAGCCCGCATACGCAATGAAGAGTAGTTCCCACTCGCCACAACTAGAGAAAGCCTACGCGCAACAAAGGCCCAATGCAGCCCAAAATAAATATAAATAAATTTATTTTTAAAAAAAGTAGTCAGAAGTGGGGGGTGGGATAAATTTGGAGTTTGGGATTAACATATATACACTACTACATATAAAATAGACAAATGACAAGGATTTACTGTATAGCACAAGCAACTATATATATTCAGTATCTTGCAATACCTATAATGGAAAAGAATCTGAAAAATAGATATAGATATATGTATAAGTGAATCACTTTGCTGCACACCTGGAACTAACACAACACTGTAAGTCAACTATGCTTCAAAAGAAAAAAAAAAAAAAGGGTAGTCAGAAGTTCCAAGCAGAAGAAACCCTTTTATCACTCAGGAGATAAACACCACTGCATGAACAAGCAAAGAAACACTTGCCTCTAGGTTAATTTAGATTTTTCTAGTATTTTCTTCTTTCTGGAACTTGTTAAAACTGTCAAATGGGGGCGACAGATACTTGGGGAGGGGTTCATTGCCTCTACTGGTGCTTAGGTTTGAATCTTCACACAATCAGAAGGAAGAAGTCCTACAGAGGACGTCTGCAATGAGTGAATGGTTTTTTCCTTACTGAAGGCCCTCCTTTTATGTGTCCTTCACTTTAATTTCCCTTTTCTCTAGTCCTACCCTTTTCAAAAGGATGCAATAGAGCTGCAAGGTGTCTTGTTCCCTCAAGAAAGGAAGTAAGTCACTAATGACTAGGGTTTGAGAAGAAGGCAGACAATCATGAGCTTGTAGAATGCTAAAAATGGGAGAGAGCGCAATTGCTGTGGTGAGCTAAGACTTATTAAATAATTATAGTCACAAAACCACAAGTACCATATGATCCCACTCAGGAGGTATGTAGAGTAGTCAAACTCATAGAAACAGAAGGTAGAATGGAGGTTGCCAGGGGCTGGGGGAGGCAGGGTAGTGGGGAGCCATGTAACCGATATAGTTGCAGTGTTACATGATGAAAAAGTTCTGGAGATTGGGTTTCCAACAATGTGAGTATACTTAACACTACTGAAACATACACTTAAACATGGTTTAAGATGGTAAATTTTATGTTATGTATATTTTACCACAATTAAAAATAATAATAATTATTATAAGAAGAGTCCACATTTAAGGGGAAGTTTCTCGCTATGTGCTGATACTGGGCTCAACATTTTTAAATCATCCCATTTACTTATTACAACCTTGAGTGCTGGCCATTATTATTATACCCACTCTACTTACGGTGAAGCCTGAGGTGAAGTGACTTGCCCAAGTCAAGTGGCAATGGAGCCAGGATTCCAACGCGAGGAGTCCAACCCCAGAGCCCACCCTCCTTCCAGCTGCACCTCCCAGGCAAACTGGTACCACCCGTGGGGCTGGAGGTAAACTCAGTTTTGCATGGTATCTCCACACGTAGCGCGATGTATCCAGAATGTCTTCTGTCCCTGCCACTTCTACTACACTATTTTAAAAGAAGGGGGGGTGGGGGACAGGACACACAGCGACAAGCCAGCTAGGGTTGCTGTCTGAATACAAAGTTAAGATCAATGAGGTTAGCTTTAGAAAAGGAAAAAAAGAAATCATATGGAAGACTCAGGGAAGGTGATTTACAATTTCTTCACTCCTGTGCCATTTTGAAGATATTATCTCAATTCTTTTATAACAAGATTCTATTTTATCTTTTTTTTTTCTTAATGAGAAAACTGAAGCTTAGAGATTTCAATCAAGCTAAATGACTTGCTCAAGGTCATGGAGCCGAATCTCAAGCCACAGATCTTCTAACTGCAAAGGCACAATTCTTTTCACTATTCCAAACTGAAGCAGCTTTGGCATCAGCCCCAATACTCTCTATAAATTTACTCCACAGGGGCTTCCCTGGTGGCACAGTGGTTGAGAATCTGCCTGCCAATGCAGGGGACAGGGGTTCGAGCCCTGGTCTGGGAAGATCCCACATGCCGCGGAGCAACTAGCCCCGTAAGCCACAATTACTGAGCCTGCGCGTCTGGAGCCTGTGCTCCGCAACAAGAAAGGCCGCGATAGTCAGAGGCCTGCGCACTGCAATGAGGAGTGGCCCCCACTTGCCGCAACTAGAGAAAGCCCTCGCACAAAAACGAAGAACCAACACAGCCATAAATAAATAAATAAATTTTTTTTTTTAAAAAAAGGCAAAATTCCTTTAAAAAAAAAATTTACTCCACTTCCAGAGAGCAGGGAGGGAACTGGTTAGAAACGTAATACTGTTTTGTCCCACTGTATCATTAAAGTCAACTTTCATAGAATTTCATGTGACTCAAGGCAGGCAAGTGATTTGTATATCAAAAAGAAGCTAAAAGTACACACACACACACACACACACACACACACACACACACTCTCAAGGTATTTGGAACCTAAATTTCGATTATGTTCAATGAATCCAGCTGTTAGGAGCCAGAAATTTGGAGGGCCCAGAAAATTCTCTGAAGAAAAATCTGTAGGACTAAATCTCACAAACAACTACAGTGATGGAGAACAACTCACAATGACTTTAAGATTCCTTCCCACATTGTAATTCCGAGAACATGCCAACACTGGACTTCATCATTAGGCCAGTCCACCAGATGTGCTAACCAATATGGTGGACTCCCTTCTCGGGGACACTTCCCATTGTTTTAGGAAGTACAGCAATTCCCTAAATTGATTCTCACATAGAAGGTGGCTCAGACAGCCTAGACACCATCTTAGTGTGCCATTTCTAGTGTGTGTGTGTCTTCCAAGATCTTCCTTAAGATCCTCTTGTCCAATCCCAATATTGCCAAATGAGGAAAACAAATGAAACAAACAGAGCAAATGAGCTCTGGTGGCCTCTTTGTTGGGTGAACCACCAACCACCCCAACACATAACCTGGATGGAGCCCAAGCTGGTCAGCTGAGAGCAACATAGCTCAGCCCTACAGAGGGCTTCAGGCTGGGTGTGTCCCCAGGGGACGGGGTTGGTATTTCTCATGCGCAACCTTCAGAAGAGTACAGGCTGAGGGCTATGCTGCCCAACATGCAAGAATCACATCAAGCTGTCTGTCCTGCTCAGAGTGAGCTGCTTCATTATCAGAGGGAGCACTGCTGAGATGGAGGAAAACCTAGCAACCACACAGCCCACAGCTTAAAATAGTCAGTCAGCTCCAGGTGAGGCACCCGACTCATCACTCCCTCCCCACCCTCAGAATGGGTTGTGGGCATCAGTTAACACCTGCCCTGAAGGCACCACCCAGCAGCTAAGAGTGCAAGAAGGCCAGATGCTTAGCCTCCTCAGGCAGGAAGACCCCATCTAACTCCGTCACTCTGGGACTGCCTACAAGTCACCTCGATAACTCTTAAAAGTAGCTTTCCCTGTCACCGTCATCAAGTAAGAAACACACCACTGGAACTTCCCTGGTGGCGCAGTGGTTAAGATTCCGCCTGCCAATGCAGGGGACATGGGTTCAAGCCCTGGTCTGGGAAGATCCCACATGCCGCGGAGCAACTAAGCCCGTGTGCCACAACTACTGAAGCCCACGCGCCTAGAGCCTGTGCTCTGTAACGAGAGAAGCCACCGCAATGAGAAGTCTGCACACTGCAACGAAGACCCAACACAGCCCAAAATAAATAAATTAATTTTAAAAAAAAAGAAAAAAGAAACACAGCACTACCTTATATGGTGCTCAGCACGGCCCCCAGACATTACATCATACCTTTGGGGGCTGGGGTTGCTCCCCATGCAGCTCAGAAACTCTAATTTACAAGTATGAGAAAACCAAAGCCCTAGTAATTTGCCCTGAGACAGAAGAGAGCTCAAATCTGCTGACTCAATTCCTGGTCAAGCCAACTATATGGAAGCAATAGGGAGGTGTCACTCAATGCTTCCCTGGGAATATCTGTAAGGCCAACCAGCCTTGGGTCCATAGATGACCCCAGAACCCAGGCACTGCTAAATGGGTTCTCCTAGCTACAACTACAATACCACCACCACATACACATACACACACAAGTAAATAAGATCTAAATCAGAAACTCACTAAGTTGTTATGTGATAAAAAGGCTCTTAGACATCAAGAGGTAGCCACAGGTCGATCCAATCACTAAGAAGCGTTGGTGAGCATAGCTGCCTTACAACAACTAAGAGCTCCTGGAACACAGGAACCAGTTACGACTCACCTTTTATTCCCAGGGCCTGGCAGGCCTTGGCACCTGGGGGGCTCACTCAAATGTGGTTAAATGGATGACCACAGGAAATGTCTGAATTGATGGCCCAACAGTGTTCTTTTTTCTTCAGACCTGGAATTTCAAAAATATAGTTTGCCCTGCTCATCCTTAGCATCAACCTTGATTCCATCCTAAAGCATGTCACATACTCAGGTAGAGACAACTAGTTGTGTACCCAAATCTCAGCCCCCGAGTTTTAGCTGGGCACATGACTACATTTCCCAGCCTCCCTTACAGCTTGTGATTGTACTAAGTTCTGACCAATTAGACCAATTGTGAAATGGAAGCTTCTAGAATCTCCTAAAAGGATAAGGGTCCCCTTTTAACTTTCTCCTTTCTGTTGGCTGGAATGAAAACTTGATGGCTGGAGCTCAAGCAGCCACACTGTAGGATTTATACCATGCTAACTAAGGGTAGTGAAGCAGCTAAATAAAGGAGCCTCAGAGGATCATAGAACTAAGAGAGGAATGAGGTAAACTATCTTGTTTAAACCCTGTTGTTTGAAGTTTTCTGTCTCTTTCAACTTAAATAATCCTAACGTCAACACCCACATACCCAGTATACCTTAGTGTAAATGTCCTTTTGAAAGCTGCAATAATTCTCCTGTCCTGGGCCAAGAGGCTGCCTTATTCATCACAGGTGCCACAGGCATCCCCTCAGCCAAGGGGAGTTGTGAGTTTTAAAAGGTGAGGTGTGGAGCATTTTGCCTGGACCAATGTCCCCAGACCACTGGGTACCTCTGTGCCACCTGCCAGCCTCTCTCTCTGTATTTACCCTGATGTGTCAGAGTGGAGTTGAACATCCTCCCCATCTTTTAGCACATTACTTGTGCTGCAGGCCAAGCACTCCATAGAGGAAGCTGCAGCTGGGAGGGGGGAAACCAGATTATAAACAGTACTAGATGAAAACGCCCCACAATGGAAGCTGTCAGGTGTGTGTGTGTGTGTGTGTGTGTTTAAATTGGAGTATAATTGCTTTACGATGTTGTATTAGTTTCTGCTGTACAACAAAATGAATCAGCTATATGTATACATATGTCCTCTCCCTCTTGGACCTCCTTCCCCCGCCGCATCCCACCCATCTAGGTCATCACAGAGCACAGTTTTAATTCCTCATCCGTGTTGGTACTGCAAAGGTAGTCCAGCCTAGAAAATACCAGGTATTAGCCTGCAGCTGAGAAAAATTCTAGTTGATCAACAGTCACCAATATAAACATATTCCCAGGACTTTTCAGTGAATTGTCCATCTAAGCTCTATTCCTAGCAAAGACATTTAAAATAATGCACTTCTGGGTTTGTAAAATTACCTAGTTGGCTCTGTTCTCTTTGGAGTCACGAGGCCCTGCAGAGAAACCCCCTCAAAGAACACTCACTCATGACATTAAACTTGTTTAGAATCAACTGAGGGATGATGAACAAGAGCTAACACACAGACGCCAGGAACTGTTCTAAGGACTTCACATTTACTATGTTATTTAATCCTCAACCAACTCTATGAGGTGCGTGGTCTTACTGTGCCCATCTGACATACAGGAAATGGAGGTACAGAGGTAGATTAAGTGACTTGGCAAGATCACACAGCGAGAGAGAAGCTGCCCCGGTCTTCACATTCAGGCAGGCTGGCTTCAGGACGCCGGCTCTTAACAACCACACACGCTGCCTGCCTTGCCACTGCATCAGAAGGGGACAGAAACCTCTTCTCTTCCCGAGAGCCACAGTGACCCTACAACACGGGTGCAGTGTCCACAACAAATAATACAGGAGCTGCTAGGAATAGAACACTCTCAGCACGGCTGTGTAATTTCCTCCCCTCAGGCTCCAGAGCACAGGCTTGCTGGACTTCCTTAGAAGTTAGTTTTCCTGAGAAATATTTTACTAGGAAAAGAGCAAGACAAGTCACTTCTGATCCCCTACTTTGCTGTATACTTGAAACTAACACAACACTGTAAAATAACTATACTTCAGTTAAAAAGGGGGGGCGGGTACCCATGTTCCTTATGTGAAGCCGAGTTCCAGTCTCAGCCACAGCCTGGTTAACACCTGCCACCAAACTCAGGCAAAACATAAGGCAAGACAGGACTGTGCTTGTGCTCAAGGGGCGATGCGGGCCTCACCACCGGGTTACAATTATTCAGTATAAAACGGTGATTGATTTCAGCCCCCTCTTGCTGATTCTGAGCCTGAATATGGAATCTGTGGACACTTCTTTGTACTCCCCACAGGACAAACACAAAAGGCACCACCACAACTCTCCCCACTCCTAAAAAAATGGAATGCATCTAGGCTTATTGCTAGCTTTGATGAATTTGCTCCTTATGAAGCCCTCTGCAAAAGGCAGAAGCAAGAGGCATGCTGGAGGGTCAATGCTCACTGCCTCAGGGGTGCAAGTGAGGCTGGATCTCTCTTCTTCCCCTTTTACTTGAGGGGCAGGAGGCAAGCTGAGATGGTAAGACTCAGCCAACCAAGCCCCCTGTCCGAGGAAAAGATGAGCACGTCTTTGGACAAGGGGTGCCAAAACACACCCACTTCGTACAGTTTGGTTTACGAAGCAAGGATAATATGCCTATTACAGAAATTATGGCCCAGGACTTGAAGTCCCTCTGGAGAGAGGCACAAAAAGGAAAGCTGACTCCCCCCTGTTTTTAAAAAATGAATGGATAAAAAGGCGAGCACAATGTGCCAGTTGGATCCTTGGCTGAATCTTTGCAAACTGAAGGCCACACATGGGTAAACGTTTAACGTGGACTTAACAGCACAACACTGCTTTGTTGTACAAAGCGTATTTGAGTTAACCCTTCCTTTCCAGTAATCCGTATCTAAATTGTGGAAAACCAGAAGTTAGACTATCTGGAGGTCAAAGGATTTTTTTTTTTTTTTTTGATTTTCTCTTTAGGGTTCCTCTAGCACCTGTGTCTAACTGCAGCACAGCAGGGAGAGGAAACCGAAAGCGTGTGCCACGCACCCACTTCCCCGTCCTTTTGGAAGGTCTCTTTCACTGTCCTTGAAAACCCAACTTCCCATTTATTCCTCATAGCATCTGAAGAAAGGGGTTCAAATCCTCTATTAAGAGATTCAATTGCCTCAAGTTATCCCTTCCAGATTTTGATGGATTCATCATTCATCAACTACCTCCTTGGCCCCCAAACTCCTCTGGAGTCCAAAAATAAATAAATAAAAGAATTCCCAAAGCTACACACCATGTTACTCTATAAAGTATGGTAAGTTTACCACAATGTAAATCATCATAAATCATCAGGGCTAATCTACTGTTGGCAGATAAGAGGCATTAAAGCACATATCTTTTGCAGAGAATGATTTTCTCTTATTAATTTGTGAAACTGAAGCAACTATCAGTAGACACAGGCCAAACTTTTGTTTTAGACTCACACAAATAAGTCCACCTGCTTGACAGAGGAAGGACAGTCTTTTCCAGAAATGGTGCTGGACCAACTGGACATTCATTGGCAAAAAAAAATGAACCTTGACCTAGACCTCATACCTTATATACAAATTAACTCAAAATGTATAACAGGCTTATGTAAAACAGAAAACTTGTTTGGGGTAATTCCCTGATGGTCCAGTGGTTAAGACTTGGCACTTTCACTGCCAGGGCCCGGGTTCAATCCCCGGTGGGGGAACTAAGATCCTGCAAGCCACGTGGCACGGCCAAAAAAAAAAAAAAGAAAGTCTTCAGGATCTAGTGCTTGGCAAAGATTTCTTAGACTTGACACCATAAGCATGACCCATAAAAGGGAAAGCTGATAAACTGAATTTTGTCAAAAGTAAACCTTGCTCTCTGAAACCTCTCTTAAGAGGATGAAAAGACAAGCTACAGACTGGGAGAAAATACTCACAAAGCACATGTCAAACGAAGGACTAGTATCTTATATAAAAAATTCTCAAAATTCAACAGTAAAATACTCCTACCAGAACACAGGCAAAAGACATGAAGAAGAATTTCACCCAAGAGGGTATAGAGATGGCAAATACACACATGAAAAGATGCTCAATATCATTTAGCCGTTAGGGAAATGTAAATTTAAACCAGGATGAGGGCTTCCCTGGTGGCGCAGTGGTTGAGAGTCCGCCTGCCGATGCAGGGAACACGGGTTCATGCCCGGGTCCGGGAGGATCCCACATGCCGCGGAGCGGCTGGGCCCGTGAGCCATGGCCGCTGAGCCTGCGCGTCCGGAGCCTGTGTTCCGCAACAGGAGAGGCCACAACAGTGAGAGGCCTGCGTACCGCAAAAAAAAAAAAAAAAAAAAAAAAAACAAAACAGGATGACATTTCACTACATACCTATCAGCACAGCTAAAATAAAAAATAGTGACCACACCAAATGTTGGTGACGGGAAGGAAAGCGATCACTCATACACTGCTGGGAGACATGTAAATGGCTCACATCCTCAGGAAAACAATTCGGCACTTTCAAAACTAAACATGCAAGTACGATATGATCCTGCAATTGTACTCCTTCCTGGGCATTTATATAGCCCAGAGAAATGAAAACATGTTCACACAGAGGCTTGTACCCATATGTTCACAGAAGCTTTAGTCATAACAGGCAAAAACTGGAAATCACCCAGAAGTTCTCCAGTGGGTGAATGCTTAAACAAACTGGTGACACACACCATGGAGCACTAGGTGAGCAATGAAAACGAATGAACTAACCTACCTGCAGGAATCTCCAGAGAATTATGCTAAAGGCGCGGGGGAGGGGGGTAATGTATGATTCCTTTTATGTAACCTAGCAATGACAAAATGATGGAAATGCAGAAGAGGTTACTGGTTGACAGAGATGAGGGACGATGGGGGATCTCAGTGGTGGAAGAAGGCAGGGGTGGCTAATAAAGGGCAACATGAAGGAGGGATCCTGTGGGGATGAAATGTTCTATATCTTCACTTTATTGAGGTCAGTGCCCTGTAAGATATTACGACTGGGGAAACTGAGTAAAGGGTACATGGGATCTCTCTGCTTTATTTCTTACAACTGTATGTGAATCTACAATTATCTCCCAAAAAAGTTTATCTGAAAAAAAGATCAATGACCATCCATCTTTTGTGATTCAACTTCTCTCGTGGGTTGAATTGTGGTCCCCCCAAAAGATATGACCATGTCCTAAACCCTGGAACCTCAGAATGTGACCTTATTTAGCATAAAGGTCTTTGCAAATGTAACTAAGGTTGAGGATCTCGAGATGAGACCATCCTTGCAATGGATGGGCCCTAAACCCAATGACAAGCGTCCTTGTAGGAAACAGAAAAGGAGGAAACACAGAGACATGAGGGAACACCACGTGAAGATGAAGGCAGAGATGGGAGTGATGTATCTATAAGCCAAGGAACTCCACCAGAAGCTAGGGGAGGAGCACAGAACAGATTCTCCTTCAGAGCCTTCGGAAGAAACCAATGCTACCGAACATCTATATTTTGGACTTCTGGCCTCCAGAAATGTAAGAGAATAAATTTCTATTGTTTTAAACCACCAAGTTTGTGATAATTTGTTACTGCAGCCCTAGAAAGCTAATACACCTGTCATTTTTCAATGGCTGGGTTCAATTTCTCTCTTTTTTTAAATCACAGAGAATATGAGCACGTTCTTCAACTTCTATTAATGTCTACTCTTGGACACAATTTTTTTTTCTTCTTCCAGAGGATATATGCCATAGGATATGTATCATTTCATTCTATAATCTTTTCCTGCAGAATTTTTCCTGATGTTTTCCGTTTGCTCTAAGTGTAAACTATTACTAGCTGGCATATAGGAGTGTCTACTTCATCAAATATCCTGGTTAATAATTATCATACATGCTAAACAGACTCAACCTCTTTTAAAAGATTTCAACTACACTTAAAAGAAACTAGACTGAGCACTAGGCTAAATCTACTGTTTCCTTGGTAACTAAGAAGTTGCTTTTAGATCCAGCAATGTGCTTCAGGGTCTTCAAAATGAGTACCAATTATTAGGCTGCAGATGTGTAAAAAGTGCCATTTTGTATCGTGATAGAAATGCCCTAAGCTTCTGAGCAAGATAGATTTAAAAAAAATAAAAAAGAGGCCGAGATGGACAAAAACTACCCACTTACCACAAAGTTCTAAAAGGTGAAAAATGGGTCCTTTGGAATCAGGCTGGGAACATGGGACCTGGCTTGATTCCTGACTTTACCACACCCACACCAGTTATGTGTCAGACAACTCAACCTCTCAGACCATTAACTGTCCTTGTTGCAAATGGTAGGAATGACAGCCATTCCACAAATGGGCTCTAAGTGTTAATAGGTCAATATATACAAGACAGTGGCTAACACAAAATACATGCTCAATAAAAATTATTCTCGTCTCTAAAACCCCTTAAATTTTCATTTATACAAATATTTCCTGGAAACAGTCTATTGGGAAACTTTTTATTTTGTAACTCAGTTGAAGACTTCATCCTGATTCATGCCCATTCGTTTTATTTTCTTCACATCTATGAAACCGTACAGGACTACGTTCTCTCTCTAGCTCAGAATTCTGTCATTTGTCTCTGCTTCATTGTTAAACCTTGGTGATCTAAAACCTAAGCTGAAATTCTAGGTTGTTTTGGGTTTTTTTTGGGTTTTTCTGGGTTTTTCTGGGTTTTTTTTTAGTTATTATCTTGGTTTTTCTACTTACTTATCTCTATTACCCTTTTCAAGGCAGTTAGCTTTTTAAGAGGCAATATCTGAAACATGGTACAAAATCTAAAAGGTATGAAACAGCACAACGTGTGAAGTCTGCCTTCTTCCCACCCCACATCCCAACCACCTTTCTGACTTTCTTGCAGGTGCTGTTTTCAGTTTTCATGTACATCCTTTGAGAGGCGGTCACGGCATATAAAAAACAGAAGCGTGTACAAACTTTTCAAACAAACACTAACACAATGCTGTACCTTCATTCACTCATATATTTTGAAGATTTTCTCATCAGCGCATTTAAGACCTCTTCCTTTACAAGTGCATACATTCCATTGTATGAATGGAACCGCAGCTGGTCTTCCACTGATAAACATTTTAATCGTGCCCTACTTTTTCTAAAACAAGCATCACGTATGGGCAAATGTATACACCTGTCAGATAAATTTCTAGTAGTAGATCTGCTAGGGCAAAGAATCTGTATTTTTAAAAATTTCCATACATAAGCCCAGATATCCCCCAGCGTCAGTGATTTACACACATCTATTTCCTCATACTCTTAGTATCTAACTTAATGCTATCTACCTATTTAATTTACGTTTCTATTTTAAGTGAGGCTAAACATCTTTTATATGCCTAAAAGCCTTTGTTTCTCTTTTTCTGAAACCAGTCTGTTGATATCCTATCCTCACTTCTCTGTTGAGTTACTGATCTTTTCTTTATTGAAAAGCTCTTGATATCCATTAAGAAAACTGAGAATTTCTCATTTGTATTACAAATATCCTTTCCAGTGAACTGTCTCTCACCCTTAAAAAAGGGATGTTTCTTGAAGAAAAATTTTATTTGTATAGTTAAATTGATTAACTTTGTAATGCTTTTATCATGTTATATTTTAAAAAGACTTCCTCATGCAGAAATGTATAATCAATTCCCCCAAGTTTTCTTCTTCTTAGGGACCCTTTCTTGGCCTTCAACTCCCAATATCCCAACCAGATCAAAGGAGGACCACAAGAGGGCACCAATTCAGAGGCTCTCTGAACCCTGAACCTATAGGCCAGACACCCAGGGAGCACCGAGGGCAAAAAACTGAAAGGAAATAAGATCTAACAGAGTGGGTTGTAAGGAACTTCCTGTGCACATGCAAAGAGTTACAGAAAAACCTGCAGCTGTGTCCCCCTGGAATTCATCCGGAAAGAGACACAGGATCTGCTTTCAACCCTCTGGTCCACAGCTGCACACATGTTGAGATCAGGCTTGTGTTGTGGCACCACTTTTAGGGGAGAAATCTGCAGCAGGTTTAGAGTCCATCACAGATGAAGGCCATGTGCAAAGTTATGTTTCTTTCAAACAAGGTAATATCTTCCCACCAACATGAAATCCTGTTTCTTCTCTACCGTGCCGAATAGCTAAAGTAAGCGCACACATCCTCACTGAAAACCCCCCACAAACTAAAGACTAACGGGGAATTCCAGTCCAAACAAGCCTCCTATAAAGAATACATATATAACTAAAGATAACAGACTAAGAAGCACAGTATATACCAAGGGTTTCTCATCTTACCTTGATAATGTCCTTCTCTTTCCCCCCTTCTCACTTGAAATGGATCCTGCAGATTCCCAGACTTGTGTTGTGGGAATTCCCAGACTTGTGTTGCACAGGAAGTACCCACAGGGAAGCTCCCTGCAGTGTGCTGTCTCTCCATAACGCAGGGAGAGGCTTGAATCCCTTCCTCCTATATCATTCAAACAGAACCCTCTTGCCAGAGACTGTGGCTCAATAACTCCTGTGAGTTGCAGCTAAGCATCTTCTTTCATATATTAAAGTTGTCTTTCAACATATTGTATTAGGAAAACTGAATATCCACAGGAAGGGAGGGAGGGAGTGAGGCAGGAAGGAAGGAAGAGGGAGGGAGGGAGGAAAGAAAGAAGGAAGGAAGGAAGGAGGGAGGGAGGGAGGAAGAGTGAGGGAAGGAGGGAGGGAGGGAGGAAGAGTGAGGGAAGGAGGGAGGGAAAGGAAAAAAGAACGGGAACCGTATCTTATACAATATACAAAAATTAACTCTAAATGGACCAAAGGCCTAAACGTAAGATTTGAAACCACAAAACTCTTAGAAGAAAACACAGGAGGAAAGCATCATGATGTTGGATTAGACAATGATTTTTTGTTTGGATGTGAAAACAAAGGCACAGGCAACAAGAGAAAAATATAAAATGGACTTCATCAAAAGTAAAACCTTTTTTGGGGGGGCAGTATGCGGGCCTCTCACTGTTGTGGCCTCTCCCGTTGCGGAGCACAGGCTCCGGACGCATAGGCTCAGCGGCCATGGAAGCCCAAAAGTAAAACCTTTTGACCATCAAAGGACACTATCAACAGAGTAAAAAAGCAACCTAAGGAATGGGAGAAAATATTTGCAAATCACATATCTGATAAGGGATTGGTACCCAGAATACACAAAGAACTTTTATAACAACAACAACAACAACAAAAAACGGATTAAAAAATGATCAAGACTTGAACAGACACTTCTCTTAAGAATATATGAGTGGCCGATAAGCACATGAAAAGATGTTCAACATCACTAATCATTAGGGAAATGAAAACCAATACCATGTGAGATGCCTCTTCACATCCATTAGGATGGCTATTAGCAGAAGAAAATAACAAGTGATGGCAAGGATGTAGAGAAACAGGAACCCTGTGCACTGCTGGTGGGACTGTAAAATGGTGCAACCACTGTAGAAGACAGTACAGTGATTCCTCAAAACACTAAAGATAGAATTACCATAAGCTCCAACAATTCCAGTTCTAGATACATACCCAAAAGAACTAAAAGCAAGGAACAGATATTTGCACACCCATGTTCAAAGCAGCATTACTCACAATAGCCAAAAGATGGAAGCAATCCAAGTGTCTATTGATGTATGAATGGATAAACAAAATGTGGTATATAACCATACAATGGAATATCTATTCACCCTGAAAAAGGAAGCAAATTCTGACACACGCTACAACGTGGATGAAACTTAATTCTTGGAAGAATTGAGCCAAGTGAAATAAGCCAATCACAAAAGGATCAATACTGTATGATTTGCTTATGAGGTACCTAGAATAATCAAATTCACAGAAAGTAGAATGGTGGTTTCCAGGGGCTGGGGGGAGAGGGAAATGAGGAGTCATTGTTTAATAAGTACAGAGTTTTAAGTTGGAGAAGATGGAAAAGTTCTGGAAATGAATGATGGTAAATACATTCACAACGATTTAATGCCACAGAACTGTACACTTTAAAATGGTTCAAACGGTAAATTTTATGTTATGTATATTATGCCACAGTAAAAACTTATCTATTATTTATATTACTAACCTTGTATCACCAAACGACGGGCAAGGGTCTGATCTTTCATCTTTGTACACCTATCCCAGTGCCAAGCCCTCAATAAAAGTATATTGAGCCAAAGTCACATTTCTCAAGTAGAGTCTAAAACCAAGGTGTCTTCCAGCTTCAGGTTCAGAGTACTGAAAAGCAGCCCCTGAAGCCGTGATTTGTGGGGAGGGGCGAGACACACACCATGTCTTATAACCCTTTTCTCAGTTACAGAAATCAATTTGCTCATTAACAAATACTTAACCAAAAAAATTTAAAAATCAATAGTTTGCATTACTAGTTACCAACTTCAAGCCAAGCTCTTAAAAGGTGCTTTCTTCCCGGTATATGCCAAAAGCACAGCATATACTCTAATCTCCCAGAGTTAACGTCCTCTTCCAAGAAGACTTAAAAGATTGCTCCTTGAAAGTATCTTTGCTCCCCCCTCCTCCTCCTTTTCTTCCTCTCCCTACTCCCCACACTGGCCAACCACTCAGTTTTCTACAGCCCTTCTTCCGTTTCCAGCCACACCCCAACTAACTGCTAAGAAGAAAGCCCAGGTCAGTGAAAAGAGAATTAGATCAGGCTCGGTCTCACACCTACACGGAAGCAAGAATCCTGATGTGAGTCCTGCCATCACTGGTGGAAGTCAAGTCTGATGACACACGTGTTCTGTGATTAGTTATCACGGCTGTGGTCACCCTAGTTAACCACCCCCTGGCTTTTCCAAGCTCTCTCATGGGGTCCTCGGCTATGATGGGAGGTCTGCTCCTTTCAGATCACCTCTACCGTCTTCTCATGGTGGACACTCTGAAATGGAATGAACAGTCAGTGGCTCGCTTTTTCGTGTATGGGAGAGGTTTAAAAAAAAAAAAAAAGACAATCTAGTGTGTACATGTCAATCCCAAACTCCCAATCTATCCCTCCCCCGCCATAACCTTAAGTTCTTTCTCTAAGTCTGTGAGTCTGTTTCTGTTTTGTAAATAAGTTCATTTTTATCATTTTTTTAAGATTCCACATAGAGCCATATCATGATATTTGTCTTTTGTCTGTCTGACTTGATTTCACTTAGTATGATAATCCTGCTGTATTTAAAATAGATAACCAACAAGGACCCACTGTATATAGCACAGGGAACTCTGCTCAATATTCTCTAACAACCTAAATGGGAAAAGAATTCGAGAAAGAATAGATACATGTATATTAAATAAATAAATAGATAGATAAAGGCAATATAATATAGTTCTCTATTTTTACATGAAAAAATAAGAAATATATAAATAGGGCTGAGTTTTCGAGAAGGAACTCACCCCGCCCCACTCCCAAAAGAAGCAAGAGCAAAAAATGCTAGTTACAACCGGTTTTCTCATGTTTTTTTTCTACGGCTTGCACTGCTGAGCTCACCAGGCCTGCGGCAGCGGGTGGGGGAGACCCTTACTGCACTGCCGCCCCGGCGGCGACACACTGCATCTGGGGCCCAGCTGTCCTGGGAAACTACTCACAATGCTGCCAATGGCATGCACTGAGGATTTTGTTCCCCGCTTGGCAAGAGCATGAAAAACGTTCATCCTTTTAACCTATAATTAGACTTCTAGGAATTTATTCTAAGGAAATAATTAAAAAGGAACAAAAAATTTATGAAGATGTTCATCAATGCAAAAAAGTTACTGACGGGCTTCCCTGGTGGCGCAGTGGTTGAGAGTCCGCCTGCCGATGCGGGGGACGCGGGTTCGTGCCCCAGTCTGGGAGGATCCCACATGCCGCGGAGCGACTGGGCCCGTGAGCAATGGCCGCTGAGCCTGCGCATCCGGAGCCTGTGCTCCGCAACGGGAGAGGCCACAACAGTGAGAGGCCCGCGTACCGCAAAAAAAAAAAAAAAAAAAAAAAAAAAAAAGTTAATGACAACCTACATAGTCAACAATGAGGGGAGTGGGTTTGTTAAGTAAATTCTTGTACATTGCATATTAAAATATAACACAGGTACCAGGCCATGTTTGCAAATCAATTTGGGTGATATGGGAAAATGCTCGGGATATATTGTTTTAAAAAGCTATGTTTTTCTAAAAAAAAAAACTATGTTTTTCTCAGTTTTGTCCGAAAACAAAATAAGGTCCATGGATGTATATATATTACAGTTCAGAAAGAAATTTAATAGTTTTAACAATGGTTAGGTCTGGGTGAATCAAGTATAAATCATTTTTCTTCCTCCTTATACTATTTTACTTATGTTTTACACACCAAATGATAAAGTTCAAACAGAAAGAGGTCCAATCCAAAACCCCATACACAAGATGCTGAAACTCATAAAAATAATAAAAATGACATTTGTTTCTGAAATGTTATTTTTAAAATCAGTCTGTTTATTTTAAAAAGACTGCTAAGAGGAAAAGCTGTGCACTCAGGTAAGGTTTACAACCCATTATCATTAGAACAGGTAGAGATGGAAAAAATTCTGTGGTTTCCTATTCTCATTTGGCACACTGACTCTGACCATTACAAAAGAACAAAGAATGCACAAAAACAGGTGGCAGATCCAGGACCCTGATATGAAGGGTCACTTACCTAGTTGTTGGAAAAATAAGGGGGGGGAACTATTAAAAAATAAATGACATGACTTTTTATAATACATGTAAGGTGATTGCCGTATTTCACAAATACATAATGTAATTGATAGAAACCATATGTGCTTTCTATAGACGTTGCAGACAACTTAATTCTTTATTACAGACAAACCAGTTTGCAAACCAGCAATTAGGAAGCACTAGATCATCTCTATGACTCCACTACTAATATTCTGAATTTCTAAACACCCTGTTGGAAGTTATTCAGCTTCAACCATACTCCAGTCAAGTCCAAAACTCATTTCAAGCATGCTTTTTTAGCATCTGGTTCCAGTGACTCCCCTTTAACCCACAGAAGGACCTGACTTGAAAAGAATGTTTCCTTCTTTACAAAATACCCTACAAGCAGTCCCCAACTTACAAACACACTGCCACCCAAAAGTTCACTGGCTGTGCAAAAATGGGACACATTTTTCCACATAAGGATTAGGTTCCCAGCATAGCTTCTAATGTCATTTAACCCATATTGACGATCAGTCTACAAAACAAGAGAAAGCAATACTGCTGCGTTTCTAAAATTTAAGTAGAGAAGAACACCAGTACAACTGAGTAAATGCTGGTGCTTGAGGACATAGACTTATGCTTCTAAACCTTTTCTCTTCATGCTACTCACAGAAAATGGCCAGCGTGGCTGGTTCTTCAACACATAACCTGTCCACCATCTCTCCGGAAGTCTCTACTCCAAACCTCTTGGCCTCACTAGTTTTCTGTGTGTCTCCAGAGACGAGCCCTCAAGTGCATAAAACCCCCTTAGGGTCAACCTGCAAAGCACATCTTTAGCATAGCTGGGAACCAGGCAGAGGAGAAGGCAGCAGCCTCTAAATGGAGGTCGCAAGAGCTGTGCATCTGTTGTCTTGGGGCCCAAAGGCTCACACGTAATTACATGTATCCTAAGTTCCAGATCTGGCTGGGGACAGTTGAGAACCAGACAGTAAAATTATCACTAAGTAGCCAAATGCCCCCCTGATTTAGATAAAGCTCTACTTTTTCTACACAGGGAGATCCTCAATTATAGGTTACTCTTTATTTTTGCCCACAAATCTAAGAAGCTTCCCTTCCAGGTTTCAAGTCAAAGGGACAGTAACTAACAGTAATTGTTGAGTGCCTCTGTGTGGCACTATTTTATTCTCATTTAAGGGTCTAAGTGTCTTGTCAAGGCCACGCAGCAATAACATCGGACCTGTGACCTGAAACTAGACCCCACCTGGTGGATCTGAAGTCCCTGGAAGCAGTCAATGCCAGGAGTCAGCAGCCAGCAACAGGCTGAGTGCACTATTATGGTAAGAAAAAAAAAAAAAAAAAAAGCTGACAAAAGCCTCAGACTGCAGCAGCTCCATTCACTAACTGCTCGCTGTGGAAACAAAGGGGTGTTTGGGATGTTTTTCGATCACTTCTCCCTAAAATTAAGTTTTCCCAAATGTTGGGGCTCTCTGAAATGTGCCACCCTCGAGGTTCCGGGGGCGGGATGGGGTTTTTACTCCCCAGCACCTCATGCCTTCCAGGCATCTCCGGCTGCCATTCCCTGAGCAGCAGAGATGTGGCCAGACTACAACCCTACGGATGTTTTCTGATGCGGATGCGGCCCTGTCCTGGCCCTGGCTGCCTTAGCAAGGGCAACCTCACGCTTCCCTGAGTGCTTTTGAAGCAGCAGGAAGAGACACTTCAGAGCACAGGTGACAGGATTAGCTTCCGAGAATAGTACCATCTGAGACCACTCAAAAGGAAGGGAAAATCGAAAATGAGACTCTGCATAGGAATAAAGAGACCGATGAGAGCACATACCTGGGGACTTGAATGTTTTCAGTCAAGTATTTAGTAAGGATTTCTACCAAGGCTCATAAGAGGACTGATGGCTTTCTTTTCAATAAGCAAGGACTTCCAAGTGGGAATCATTAAAGAATAATAAAAAAAAAATGATGGGGGTCTCCTATCAGAACTCTTCTCTCCCGAGGGTCACCCAATAAGTCTCAATCAGTTTACTGAAAATGATAATATAATTTACTGAAATTTAAAAGTGGCTTCGTGAAATTGGCATGTATTCCCCTGGAGGCAGAAGAGCATGGTGAAGACAAAACAGGCTTGCGTTACACAGATCTGTGCTTGAATCTGGATGTGGATGGGTGACCTTGAGCAAAGTGATTCATCTCCTTTAGCCTCAGTTCCTTCATCCACAAGATGGCCAGGTAGCGGACACCCATCTTATAGGAATGTACAAGCATTCAATAAACCAGAGCTAATTCGTTTTACTGGCGCTAAGACACAAATTATATTTGACAAGTTGCTTTCTTTTCTTTTTCAAATCAAAAAGCGGTTTCAAGCACTTATTTATGCCTGGTAAAGTATGGGGCATTTATGGAAAATCGTGTAGACTTAAGCCCTACTCTCTTGGAGTTTATCATCACAATCCCAAGGATACTAACAAACAAGGGATATTAGATTAGATATTAGATAAGATGAAGAATTTACTCTGTATAAACGTCACGCATAATTGCAGGGAGGTGAGCTAGAGTCCTGCGGTCAGAGTACTCTCTCTTTTTAACAATAGTGAAAAGACTTCAACAGAGAAAAAGGCAGCTCAACGGTGGTGGTGTTGCAGCCTTAGCAACAACTTCAAGGAAGGAGGGGGACAAAGGTGGGGGAAAAGAACAACTAAGAAGTGGATCCTGGACTTCCTTGGTGGCGCAGTGGTTAAGAATCCGCTTGTCAATGCAGGGGACACGGGTTCGAGCCCTGGTCCGGGAAGATCTCACATGCCGCAAAGCAGCCAAGCCAATGCGCCACAACTAGTGAGCCTGCGCTCTAGAGCCCCCAAGCCACAACTACTGAGCCCACGTGCCACAAGTACTGAAGCCCACGCTCCTACAGCCCGCACACCGTAATGAAGAGTAGCCCCTGCTAGCCACAACTAGAGAAAGCCCATGCACAGCAACAAAGACCAACACAGCTAAAAATTAATTAATTAAAAAAAAAAACAGTTTAAAAAAAAAAGAAGTGGATCCTGAAAGGCAGGTGGTTAACACTAAAAACAGGGCAAACATCTCAAACCTGCCCTGCAGCACACCAGGCATGCTTGGAGTTAAGGTACAGATGGGCTTCAGATGAAAGGTACATATGAAAGTCCAGAGCTCCCGTGGGACGGGAGGGGTCTGTCCTACTGCAAATGCGATGGTGATGTGAGCTGATTCAAAGCTGGGAGCGATGAATACAGACAGCCCCGGCACACAGCAACCTACAAGGAGGCTGGGGAAAGGGGGAGGGCACTGCAGTGGGATGGGAGGGCTACTGTCAAGGGGAGGCAAGGTGGGCAGGGAGGACGGAGTGTTCACCAGCGAGGCTGAGGGACCCTCCCCCGGGATTCGAGTTTGGGAAGGGACTTTCTCTTCACTCCAGTTGAACCTGCTAACAGGGTGCTGTTTGAGTCTGAAATGCAGGGGAAGGTTTGTATACATAAATTTATATGGATTTTATTACAGTCTTCCATTCCCTGTGTCATAAAATGTCACCACCCAGTGAACTGTCTTATCTTTCTCAGTCTTCAAATCAAACTGCAGGGAGTCAGTGCCAGCGTCACCTGTAAATCTGTAGAATGGGATTTGAAACGGGACAACAGCTAGTTCAGTAGATTCTGTGACATGTCCAGACACTTCTGCTGCAAGGCCTGGTATAACCTTCCTGGACTCAGCCTTTCCCTCCAGGGACAAGTTCCCAGGTCTATCAGAGCAGCCGCTGCTGGCTTGCTCATCTGTCAGCAAAAATCGAGCTAACGTAGGCAAGGCTGCCAAGGGGGCAGGCAGCCACTTTCTGCATGGCACCCAGGGCAGCACCACCAGACCCACTGACACCTGCAGCAGGCACAGGGCAAGCAGGAAGAGCTGGACAGACACACGTGTGAATCCCCGGGTCCATCCCTTATTGGCTGAGCAACCTTGGGCAGGTTACTTAACCTCTGTGAGTCTCCACTCCCTCCCCTGAAACGGAGGACCAGAACCTCACCTCAGGATAGAAGTAAATGGGCAGCTTTCTATCTTTAGGTGCACCCTGCACAGTGGCTAGAACACTCAATAATGCTTGTGGTCTCACAAACCAACCTCATGCACATACCTCATGTACCCTGACTTGAGATTTTTTGTAATGGTCTGGAAAACAAACCTTTCTCTAGTCCTCCTACCATTCACCTCCCTCACTTTCTCAGAGTGCTGATGCTAGAGGCCAAGATGCAAGATCCTCAGAACTCCTCCTGTACCGCTCTCTCCATCCCTCCAGGAGACACAGACACGGGGAAACAACATAGGGAAATCACTCTGAGAGGACACAGCTGTCCTGGTGAGAGCCTGTATCCCTTTAATGTGCGAGGCTGACACTGACAGCCTAAGGAAAGAGCTGGGAGGGGTAAAAAAAAAAAAAAAAGGAGAAAGGAAGGGGAGGGAGGGTGGCCAGAACGACAGTCAGGTGACAGCCAGAGCAGCACGTAAAGGACATGTGCGGTACAGTGGCAATGGGACATCATTCAAATGCCTCCGCTTGGCACACAGAGCTGCCAAGCTGGCCTCTACTGGCTGCTCCTGCCTCTCGCTCCCGGTGTGAGCACACACTGCTGTTCCCAGCCCTCCCGCTCTGTCTGGAATGCCACCCTGTGAGTGTCCCCACCCACCTTTCCAATCTGGCAAACTCCTGCTCATCTTTCCTACTGCAGCTCAGTCGCCGTCTCCGCCTTCTCCAGCTCCCCACCCCTGCGATGACATCTCCCTCTGGGTGTTCCCACATTATGTCACTTACCCAACTGCACGGCCATCGCTTGTATCAGTTATCTGTCTTCTCCTATTGCTTTACTCATCTTTGTATGCCAGGTACTAGGGACTCAACAGGCACTCAACGTTGGCTGAATAAATTGATGACTCAGGTGGTATTCAGTACCATAGCTTGCCTCCTGCTCTGACGGAGTCTCATCAGCTTAGTGGAAACCAGGATTCAGCGAGATGAGGGTTCAAGTACCAGCTCTACCATCTGCTAGCCGTATGTGACCGGGGAAGACACTTGGGGAGACACTCATTTCTGAACATCAGTTTTTCATGTATTAAAAGGAGGGATGAACAATACCGTCCACCTTACATGACTGTGATTGACCTCAGGATCTCGAGAAAGCAGGTAGAAGAGAACTCTGCGAACTGTTCAGGCAAACGCTTTCCCAAGCCCCTGAAAAATGTCCTCTCCGCAGAGAATGAAGCCGCATCACCTGTAGGAGGCCTTCTCAGTCTCATCTCTGTAGACAGGTTGCCAAATGTTAAAAAGAAAGCCCCGGAGCCCATGAAGGTTGCATTTAATGCATATTCTTCATTCTCAGGCTCTAAATGCTGGTCCCAGGTGACATCTGAAACTGCCAAAGGAGTGACATTTGACTCTGGAAGTGTTTTCCAATTAATTTATCTACCAAAGCTTTCCAGCTCCCCCTAGGTGAGCCCAAAGCTGAAGAGTTAGGAAGGTTAACAGTTAAATCACCACCTGGCCAACTAAACACAAGCAAAGCTGACACAATCACATGTCACAACTCCTAGTTCACTTACTGAAGTCATGCCAAGTTTCTCTTCCTAGGAGACACACCTCTGGCCAGTTGCAGGGTATATACACACAGGAATGTCAACTAAGAAATTAAGACTGAGGGCTTCCCTGGTGGCGCAGTGGTTGAGAGTCCGCTTGCCGATGCAGGGGACACGGGTTCGTGCCCCAGTCTGGGCAGATCCCACATGCCGTGGAGCGGCTGGGCCCGTGAGCCATGGCCACTGAGCTTAAGCGTCCGGAGCCTGTGCTCCACAACGGGAGAAGCCACATCAGTGAGAGGCCTGCATACCGCAAAAAAAAAAAAAAAAAAAAAAAAAAGAAAGAAATTAAGACTGAGAACCAAGGTTGGAGTAGTTAAAAGAGGAAAACAATTTTTAAGCCCAACGCTTTTAAAGATCATTACAAGTTACTTAGAGGAAAAAACTGAAATGACAGCAAACAAAACTCACTTAACACCTAAAATGCCAGGTATTAGGCCTACAGCAGTCACTTAATGTTTGCCAAACAAATTAACCCATCAGATGGTACCTAGTACTATAAGTTGCCTACTGCTTTGATGGACCTTGATTAGCTTAGTAAAAACCAGGTTTCAAAAAAAGAAGATTCAAGTGCTGGCTGTGTCATTCACTAGTTGTATGAGCTTGGGGAAGACACATTTCTGAGCGTTAGTTTTATCATCTATAGTAAGTGGGATGGCGTATCTATTTTATATAAAATGTAACATACTGCTTAGAATACATAATACCTTCTACCCTGGAAAACGCATATCGCCTTATCATGGAGAGTTCTTTAGGGTTTAAAAACATTTTCATACCTATTTTCACCTTTTATTCTCATAACACCTGAGTGCCACAGATAGGGCAGATTCCTTTCTACTTTATAGAGATGATCAAACATCCTGGAAGTTAGTCGACCTGCACCAGGACACACCCAGAGGCCAAGCAGAGCGCAGATTCAGAGTATTTTGACTTCTCTACTCTGCGGCTCTTCCCGGGGGCCATGCTGGCCAGGGCAGGGAAACAGAGCTCCAAGTCTCCCAGGGCCAGGCTGGCCCCTCTCTTCACCTCTGCCACCACGTTCTACATCACAGGTAGCCCTGCCTCCACGTGCCACAGCCTCAGACACGGCGACTCCAGTGCACCACCCAAAGCAAGGTTCAAACAGTACGCGTTCCACCACCCAACCTGTGTTCGGACATCTACGAAAACCTTGGGATGCGCAGGTGGACAGAGGTCACGTGGGTCCCAGTTAGACAAGACAGAAGGAGCTTGTGACAGAAAATGCAAAAACTGGGAAGTGACTGAACCCACATGTGAAAACAGTTTTACTTCCTACCGTGGTGGACTGTGTGCCAGCTGAAATGTGTTCAACTGTGAGCTGTTCTGAAACAAGATGCAAGGAAGTAGGATCTGTTGCTATATATAAGTGACTTATTGGGGGACATCTTTACTGCAAAGTACATGGAGATTCAGAGAGACCAGGAATAGGCATTTATAGAATGAATTCAGAAAGCCTGACTCCTTGGAACTAACCTTCACACACTAAGGCCTACAACAAGGGGAAAGAGGTCCTGAAGAGAGCTAGTTGGACCCTGCCGATTACGATCTATAGCATTCCAGAGATGAAGAATGTCCTTTTCCTTTGTTTTACAAGTGTCCAACTATCCAAGGTAAAACCGTTCAGAACAGGCAGAAAAAAATACAGGTTGTGGGCTTCCCTGGTGGTGCAGTGGTTGAGAGTCTGCCTGCTGATGCAGGGGACACGGGTACGTGCCCTGGTCTGGGAAGATCCCACATGCCGCGGAGCGGCTGGGCCCATGAGCCACGGCCGCTGAGCCTGCGCGTCCGGAGCCTGTGCTCCGCAACGGGAGAGGCCACAGCAGTGAGAGGCCCGGGTACCGCAAAAAAAAAAAAAAAAAAAAGATATAACTATTTGGTATACTGGCATGCTTGGTTTTTTTTTCATGGAGACAAAAAAATTCTCATAAATATGCCTGACAAGTTCAGTGTTGGAGATGCAATAAGGGAATATCCTTCTCCTTTGACTATGCAAAAACAGATGGGCATTAAAATCACTGACTGAGATGGTCTGCTCTACACTGAGTTGCTCCCCAGCACCCAAATTTTCCCATCCCACCCTCCCATCTCTGACCAGATCCAGGAGAGAAAAACTGTCAGTAGGTTGGGCTCTTTCTGGTGCCTCCAGGCGCTAATCCGAAAGCCTAATGGCAATCCATAGCTTTAAAGTCTGTTCTCTATGATTCTTGTGGTTCTGCAAAACTCTGTGGGAAGGTGGCCCCTCCGAGCTCACAGACGCCAGGCTGGAACCCTGATATTCACAAGACACATAACTCTCAACGAAAGGGACAACTTAGAAGAAAAGAAACCAGAGCCAGGGCCCTGAGAGGGGCACAGCCTGGGGGACAAGAGCCTTGGCGAGGGAGACCTTGCTTTGATACTTGAGAGATGTTTGACTCAAAGTCACAACAAGAGCTGTACTGGCTTGAGTTTGATTCTCATCGCTCTATAACAGGAGTTTTCAGAATGTCCCAGTTAAGCCAGACGGTAGCAGGTATCCACGCTGGGCACTGATGTCACTCCTAAGAACCTCACCCAGACCCAGTTAAAAAAAAAAAAAAAAAAAAAAACTGGGGCACAAAATGAAAGCTTCCTTCCAAACATTCAAAAGGAAACTAAGACAAAGGAAAGAGCCTGAGAATCTGTGTGCTTATGAATGAAGCCAGAAGACAAAAGAATAAACCAGAGAGAAGAACCATCAGCACAATGCACCTTTCACAATGTTCCCCCTGGGGGTTGACGGCCACAACCGGATCTCAGAGATACCCAGGTGTGCTAGGTCAGCTCCAAAGATGAGACAGATCACAGAGGGAAAAGAATCTTGTGTTTAGCTTCCCCAAGATTCAGACTATGTGACCTGGAAGAGAATTTCAAGGCTGGCTAATCCAGTTCCCCTCAACGTAGACCTAAAGAAGGTGTCTGTTCCGGCATATGGAGCAATCTTGGGTTCTTTTCCTGGCTATTCCTTACCATTTCGGGGTCACCCCAGTCAAACCTCTTACCTGCTAATCCAGTCCATCTCTCTGAGTAATGAGTGTTAGTAATTATACCTTCTTGATACAGAAAATGACCAAGTTACAGAGGCTTATGACTTACTGTTAACTATTCAGCAAAACCTGGTAAAGGCTGAATGAAAAATGTGGAGGAAGGCACCACACCAAGAACAGAAAGGGAGAAGTACTGTGAACAAGAAAACCCTCTGCTGCTCACTCCAAGAGACATGCTTTCCCAGCTAAAACCCGCTTTTCCAGTGTGTATAAACCCTCACTACAATTACCCTACAAAACTGGTCACTAACCCACTACACAAAAAGAGCCAAGAGGGAGGCGATATCTGTATACATATAGCTGATTCACTTTGTCGTACAGCAGAAACTAACACAACATTGTAAAGCAATTATACTGCAAAAAAAAAAAAAAAAAAAAAAAAAAAAAAAAAAAAAAGGTTAGAGCCAAAGATGAGAAAAGGAACTTTGTCTTAAGCAGGAATTAATCTTGTGTTTCTCTCTCAATGCTGCATCTGATCATTCTGTATAAAACAATCATTAGTACCTGAGCACCGGCTTCCTCCTCTCTCCCCACCCTCCCCCCACTCCGGCCCTGCCCTGCCCCTTTCCCGCTACATCTCTGAGGCCAGCAAGTCCCAGACCAGGATCCCTTCAGGACTACTTCATTAACTGCAGCTCCAGAGAGAAATTCTGCTTTGGGTCTGGTTTTCCCCAACCCCTGTCCCAAATCCAGAACCCACACTTTCACCATGAACTACACAAAGACAATGTTTGGTCTCCAGTTAGGATTCTCAGAGCAGAGGCACCGCACCACCTGACCTCCTGTCTGGTTCGTTGGTAAACACTTGAGACCCACAAAACCACAACTCCTCCTTTGTCCTTATCTTCGCCCCTCCCCCCAGGCTGGGTAAACTGTACCGCGTATTATGGAAGTAAATCAACACTGACATTCCATCTGTGAGCATCTGCCTAGTCCTTCTGTTGAGCGCACTTTGAAGACTCTGCTCTTCCCTACTGTCATTTGTATTTCCTTTTCATAATCATATTAGCAGTTTGCCTTTTCCCACATTGGGCTCATTTCGTTCCACACCCACCTAGGCAGTCCCACCTTGTGCCTCCCTGAAACCTGGCATATTTTCTGAAGCCTAAGGATAAGGACCTGAAGGCCAGCTAGTGCCAAAAGCTAACAGACTCACAGACATCCATGTCTGCTCCAAACTCCCGGTCTATCTGAAGCCCGATGTTTCTTCTAGAAATTCAACCTCTAGCAATTCTAAGATTCCTGTATGGTTATACGAACGAATGAGGTAAAACTGAACAGCCGAGGAGAAAAATCAGCGGGTCACAAAATACATCTAAGCAGTTAGCAACCGCATGACAACCTTTAACTTCATAACTGAGAGCAAATCAACAATACCCCCTTCATTTTTTTTTCAATTCAAAATAGCAGTTGAAATATTCAGTAACACCCAACACTATCCCACAACGCAGCTATGAACAAAGTTTATATGATCATAATAATGTAAAACACTAAATGTCGCTCTGCATATATACACTACCAAATGAAAAATAGATAGCTAGTGGGAAGCAGCTGCAGAGCACAGGGAATCAGCTCGGTGCTTTGTGACCACCTAGAGGGGTGGGATAGGGAGGGTGGGAGGGAGGCTCAAGAGGGAGGGGATATGGGGATATATGTATACATATAGCTGATTCACTGATACAGCAGAAACTAACACAACATCGTAAAGCAATTATACTCCAATAAAGATGTAAAACAAAACCCAAAACTGGGGCTTCCCTGGCGGCGCAGTTGTTCGAAGTCCGCCTGCCAATGCAGGGGACGTGGGTTCGTGCCCCGGTCCGGGAAGATCCCACATGCCGCGGAGCAGCTGGGCCCGTGAGCCATGGCCACTGAGCCTGCGCGTCCGGAGCCTGTGCTCCGCAATGGGAGAGGCCACAACAGTGAGAGGCCCGCATACCGCAAAAAAAAAAAAAAAAAACTGATTCACTTTGTTGTACAGCAGAAACTAACACAATATTGTAAATCAACTATACTCCAATAAAAATTAATTAATAAAAAAGAAAATTTATGGGACTTCCCTGGTGGCACAGTGCTTAAGAATCCACCTGCCAATGCAGGGGACATGGGTTTGATCCCTGGTCCGGGAAGATCCCACATGCCGCGGAGCAGCTAAGCCTGTGTGCCACAAATACCAAGCCTGCGCTCTAGAACCCGTGAGCCACAACTACTGAGCCCACGTGCTGCAACTACTGAAGCCTGCGGCGCCTAGAGCCCGTGCTCCGCAACTAGAGAAACCACAGCAATAAGAAGCCCACGCACCGCAACGAAGCGTAGACCCCGCTCGCTGCAACTAGAGAAAACCTGCGCACGGCAACGAAGACCCAATGCAGCCAAAAATCAATCAATCAATAAATAAAAATTTTTAAAAAAAGAAAATTTATTTTTTAACAAGAATAAATAAATAAATAAACAAACAAATAAATAAATACATAAATGTCGCTCTAACTGAAACTTGATATAATTATATTAGAAGAGGAGATGCAGGGAAGAGGTGTTAGTTAAAACCTCATCATCTACAACAGGGAGTTAATAAAGAATGTTTAATATTGGGAGAGGAAAAATCAGAAAATAGCAGTGAAAATGTGATTTTCTGAAATTCGGAAATAGTGAAATAATCCAAAGAATTGAAAGTGTTTGTCCCTGGGAAATGGGATGGAGTGAAGGAGAAAGGACTCCTTATTTAGGATTATAAGCCTTTCTGCAGAGGTAGCTATCCTTATTGTCATCATCATCTTCCTAAAAGCCAACGTCTAGTGGCTGTTTACTATATACCAGGTAACATTTCAACTGCCATCTCTGTATTATTTCACCTCTTTTGAGAGGTACATTTTGGTACCCATTTTACAGATGAGGAAAACGAGGCACAGCAAGCAACTTTCCTCAAGCCCACTGCACTAGGCAGTAGCAAAGGCAGAACTATTTGTCTTTTTATACCAAATACATTTTTTTTAACTTTTACCAAGTAATAACATACAGCTTAAATTTTTAATCAGGTACCTGCACAAAAGCAGCAGCATTTGGAAATAAAAACAGGCAGTTAAATATGAGGGTGTGAGCTATTTCCAAACTACATGATAAAAGGCTCAGATGGGGATGAAAGTGGACATGGCGGTGGTGTCACACCAAAATGTTTATTTAATCTGAACAGGTGCCCCCTGTATACAGGCTGAGCCCACACATTCTCCTCAATTAGTGAGAACCTCTGTGCCCTAATGAGGAAATGTCCAAACTGCCCTCTCTAGAGTTTTACTCACACCCACCTCATTTCCTCAGACTAGAAAAAAGTATTTCCAATCTCTAAATCAAGTCAGCCTCCAGGACCACTGTAGCCTGAGAATGAGAGTGGGTTAATACCCGTATTAAAAAGGGCTCTTTGTGTCCTCATGCTCCATTCTGGGATGGAAAGCTCCTCCAGCAAAATGTGCACACTTAACAAGATTCTACATAGTTTAAGAAATTGATGGCCCTTCTGGAACACCATCCTAGGGCCCCAGGCTAACCTAAGAGCCCCTGCCCTTCAGGGAAAGCCTCTGCTCTCACTGGAGGGGAAAAGAAGGAAAGATATGACTTAACCACTTCCCAAACATTATTATAAAAGGCTGTTATTACACAAAGAAAATTTTAAGCAGTCTTTTTTTTTTTTCTCATCAGCACAATTAGAGGAACTAGGAAAAGACCACAGTCAGTAACCAGGATGCTCAAACCTCCTAATAAGGTATATCCTTAGAATTTAGCAACATTAACTTTCTTTACAGGGATGACATCTTCTAGTAAGAATCAACAGAAAATAGATGGCAGCAGCCATCTGGAGGAGCACCCCTCTCCCCAGGATATCGCTGATGAAGCTAAAATGTTCCCCAAATCTCAAGAAGACTGACATTTAGGTAACATAAAACAATTTCAGTGCCGTTCATTGTTGCACAGCTAAGATAATGTCATAGCTCAAGGGACATGTCCCCAAGGAGTCAAGGAGGAAAAGAAATGTTTCCCAAGAGGGTTAACATTTATGTAAAAGGACTCTTATCTGTGAATAAGTGTATGCTTGTAACTGAAAAAAGCTTTCTGAGGAAACCAACCAAATTGTACTGCAGAAGGGTGCTGAAGGAGGACTTCATTTCCACTTTTTGCTTGGTATATTTCATGTTCATTCCACACACCCAGGGCAGAGCAGCACATGGGGAGCTGCAGGAAGCAAGCCACCTGTCCTATCCAGCTTACACTAAGACTCAGCAGAACAGAGTGGGGTTTTGGACTCTGGGGCCAAACTGCTTGGATTTAAATTCCATTACTACCTCATAGTGCTTACGGACTTGAGACAGTTACTTAACTTCTCTGTACTACAATCTCCTCATCTGGAAATCGGGGATAATTACAGTAACGTATCTCTCGGGGTTCTTAGAAGGATTTAAGGAGTTAATAAATATATAACACTTGGAACAGTACACAGTCAGTGCTAAGAAAAATATTAGCTATTATTTGTAAAAGTATTTTGAAAAGAAATAGAAAATCAACGTACGTACAAATAACTTCAGAAAGCGATGCAAGGAAAATAAAATAAGGCAGTGGAATAGAGAGACTGAAGGCACTCCAACATGTCATGCTGCTGTTTCACAAGAGCATGTGTTACTTCTGATTAAGAAAAAAAAGAAGTGGCAGAAGATGATAAAAGTTGTACTTTCTAATAAATTAGAAGACTGTGCCTGGCAATTCACTGGCGGTCAGGGAATTCCCTGGCAGTCCAGTGGTTAGGACTCCATGCTTTTATGGCAAGGGGCATGGGTTTGACCCCTGGTCAGGGAACTAAGATCCTGCAAGCCATGGGGCGTGGCTGGAAAAAAATAAAATAAAATAATTAAAAAAAAGACTGTGCCACCCCTCAAAACACCAGTGACCCAACAACTTCTTGAAATTGAAATATCTACCTAGGAACTCAATAGAAAAGCAATGGTTTTTCCTATAAATACAGGGTTCATTTAAAGCTGACTTTTTTTTCACACTCATGTATAATAACTTTTTTTTTTTTTTTTTTTTTTGCGGTACGCGTGCCTCTCACTGTTGTGGCCTCTCCCGTTGCAGAGCACAGGCTCCGGACACGCAGGCTCAGCAGCGATGGCTCACGGGCCCAGCTGCTCTGCGGCATGTGGGATCTTCCCGGACTGGGGCACGAACCCGTCTCCCCTGCATCGGAAGGCGGACTCTCAACCACTGCGCCACCTGGGAAGCCCTATAATAACTTTTGACATGAACTAGCAGTTTATAAATTCATGAGATCAAAGTTTTCTGAACTAGTCCCATGTTCTAAAACATCAGTGCCCAGTCCATCTGCCATCCCCATGCCTGCTCCTCTCCTTTCACACACCTACACACACATGACAGGCACGGCAGAGGGTAAACCAGATGCAACATCAACAAGTGTGGGACTTCCCAGGTGGTGCAGTGGTTAAGAATCCACCTGGCAATACAGGGGACAAGGGGTCGATAAATTGGTCTGGGAAGATCCCACATGCCGCAGAGTGATTAAGGCCGTGCACAACTACTGAGCCTGTGCTCTAGAGCCTGTGAGCCACAACTACTGAGCCCACATGCCTAGAGCCCGTGCTCCGCAACAAGAGAAGCCACCGCAATGAGAAGCCCACACACCACAACGAATAGTAGCCCCCAGCTCACCTCAACTAGAGAAAGCCCGCACGCAGCAATGAAGACCCAATGCAGCCGAAAATTAATTAATTTTTTTAAAAAGGCCTGCCTATAAATTATTTTTTAAAAAATCAACAAGTGTGCCTCCTGCTAGTATACTTCATACCAACACTAGTTTAATGTTCAGCTCTGCAGAGAGCAACTGCCATGAACATCTGTGTCACACCAACCAAGAACTATATATATGTGAGATGAACTTTTCAGATCTCAAATTCTGACGTTAGAATGAAAAAAAAATTTATCCAGGTGAACCCATACATAACTCAATCCCACACTCGTAGCAAAACAAAAAGCAAAAAACAAAACAAAACAAAAACAAAGAAAACCCTCATACCTATGATATTCTAGGCATAGTAGAGATGAAAGACATTGCTCTTAAAACTCAGTCTGCTGGGAAGAAAAATAAGCAAACAGCGAACAGCGTGCTAGAGGAAGGAGAACACAGGATGGGAACCTCAATTCAGAGCACAGTGGACAGCCAGAGAACACCTCCCAGGGCTTTGAAGGGACCGGACAAAAGGGGAGAGGCAACATGTGAAGAAGAAGCAGCCACACGTCCAGAGTTGTGGAGGTGAGCCCTCCAAGATCTGGGAACTGGAAGCTGACATCTGGGTTGGAAAGGACAGGCATCGTGTATGTATGGGGAGAAACAGGAAGTAAGCCTGGAGAGACTAAACCATTGCTTAGGAGGGAGGCAATGCTGACCACAAGACTGAAGGCAAAGAAGAGCCACTAAAGCATTTTTGGGGAGTGACAGGCATGATCACTCTAGCAACAGTGTGGAGAATGTCTTGAAAGAAGTCCAGATTGGCAGCTGGGAAGTCAGCCACTGGAGAGTTATCCAGGCAAGAAATAATGGATGCAGGTGAGGGAGGGTGGGGGTAATTCCAAGGGAAATTCAGCAAGTAGAACTGGTGGGACCCCGGGAGCCAGGAAGGGTGTGGGAGGATGGAGGAGCGCTGGAGAGAGATGACTTGAGGTTTCTTTCCCGTGCATTTGTGCGGAGGGAAAATACGGGTGGTGCAGCACCTGTGGCTGGAAGCAGTTGAGACTGGGTACTAGGGACTAGGCGTCTAGTTCTGAATAAACTTAGTTCATGAACATCAAAGGGCAATGCCCAGGAGACAGCTGGATAAGTGGGAAAGGAACCCAGGAACAGGCTCAGGGCAAGAAATCACCTGGGAGTCACCAATAAATGGAGGATACAGAGTATGCAGAGGTTACAAACCAGTGAGCCAAGGAGGGGGTTCTGAGGCATGACACATTCACAGGCAGCAAAAACCCTCAGAGGTGGAAGAACCATGAGACGGGGAGAAAGTCAGCCTAGAGTGGTGAAATCAAAAAACTTTCCCCAGGGACTTCCTTGGTGGCGCAGTGGTTAAGAATCCGCCTGCCAATGCAGGGGACACGGGTTCATGCCCTGGTCTGGGAAGATCCCACATGCCGCAGAGCAACTATGCTGGTGCGCCACAACTACTGAGCCTGCGCTCTAGAGCCCGGGAGCCACGACTACTGAGCCCACACGCCTAGGGCCCGTGCTCTGCAACAAGACAAGCCACCTCAATCAGTGATAAGCCTGCTCACCGCAACCAAGAGCAGCCCCCGCTCGCGGCAACTAGAGAAAGCCTGCGTGCAGCAACAAAGACCCATCGCAGCCAAAAGTAAAAAAAAATAAATTAATTAAAAAAAGAAATTTTCGTCAGAGGAATTGGTCATTGTCAATTGTTACAGAAAAGTAAACTAAGGAATCAACAGCTTTAACGGGCCTTAGGGACTAGGTGATTATTGGTGACTTTAGCAAGAAAAGCTTTACCATAGCCATTAACATTCTCCAACTCCTCTTAACTTCTGACAACACTTGCTGACTGTACCATTTACTTGGCACTTGTCACACCTTCAATAATCAGACCGAAGTCCTTCCTATGCAAGCGACTAGGAATACAAAGATGGACAACCTGCATTCCAGGATCCTGGAGTCTGGAAGTCAGAGGTCTTGGATGGACCTGGAGGGTATCATGCTTAGTGAAATAAGTCAGAGAAAGACAAGTACTGTATGTTATCACTTATATGTCGAATCTAAAAAATAAGACAAACTAGTGAATATAACAACAACAACAACAACAACAAAAACCCAACTCACAGACATAGAGAACAAACTAGTGGTTACCAGTGGGGAGAGGGAAGCGGGGAGGGCTAAGATAGGGGTAGAGGATTAAGAGGTACCAACTGCTATGAATAGAATAAATGAGCTTCGAGGATATATTGTACAGCACAGGGATTATAGCCAATATTTTACAGTAACTATAAATGGAGTATAATCTACAAAAATTTTGAATTGCTATATTGTACACCTGAACTAATATAATACCATAAGTCAACTATATCTCAAAAATAAATAAATAAAAATGTTTTAAAATACGGGGGAAAAAAGTCAGAGGTCTAACAGCTGAGCACAGTACTACAAAAGGGTAAATGCCATAGGAGAAGAGTTAAGGGATTATATTTAGTTGGGTTTGGAAGACATTTATTAAACACCTGCCACGTGGTTGGGTAGTAGGTTAGCACCCGTGAGTCAGACCTAGACATGTGAGCTCCATGAGGTCAGGGCCTTATCTAATCATTGTTGTAGTCCCAGTACTTAACAGCGTGTCTGGCACTTTGTCAGAAATCAATAAATATTTACAGAATGAACCAATGAATGGAAGACACGACCTTTTCTCTCAGAGGCAGACAAGGGTGAAAGCTTCAGTGGCTTTATTTTCATATGTATGTATCTCCTATACAAGACCAAGTTCCTAGAGTCCCACAAGTCATACATGGTAACTCTACGGCTATGAAACACTGCTTCGCATCTAGCAGACAATCAAGAGACAATTGAGAGGAGGGTACTGATGGCAAGGGACTTGCAGTGATGCTGGTCACAGTATATTTCTTAACTTGGGCGAGTACCTACACAGGTGCAGTCACTGTGATTAATTCACTGAACCACACACTTGTAATTTACACCCATTCCTGTATGTTCTATTTTTAATTAAAAGGGTTTTTTTTTTTTTTTTTTTTTTTTTTAAGAAAGTAATGTTAGGGAATTCCCTGGTGGGCAGTCCAGCAGTTAGGACTCCATGCTTCTATTTCAGGGGGCGCAGGTTTGATCCCTGGTCAGGGAACTAAGTTCCCACAAGCCACGTGGCACAACCAAAAAAAAAAAAAAAAAAAAAAGGAATGTTAATTAATTGCTTTTTCCCCCCATAACTACACTTTATAAAACAAGTCCATCTTAACAGCTACAGAACAGGATCGCTAAGGCCTCCAGCAAGTTGGAGATGAGAAAAAGAACACTGAGAAGTCAACATCTGACTAGTCATGGCCTTATCAGCAAAGAGGACAGGCCATGGCCTCAAGGAGACAGTATGACGGTTAGCAAGTGGGAATCACAATGCCCTAATGGGTCCTCATCACTATCAACACTGCAACGCCTGGACAGCGCCAGGCTCATGTGCTCAGGGAGCCGTGCTGGTCAGAAGTGTCAGCAGGATGGCCAAAGAGCCTGCAGTGACAGCATGGCTGCTGCAGAGCAGGAACCACGGTGCAGGCAAACAGGTCCCCTGTAGACTCCCTGCGATGTATGTATTTCTGCTCCTTCTCATGAAATCCTAGCAACTCTCCAAACGAGACATGATCTCCTTTCCACAGATGGAGAAAGGGGTTCAGAAGAAACAGATGAAGAGTGGTGGAACTGGGACGTTAACACAAGCACACTGACTCCAAAGCCCGTTGAGCTGTCTGGACCTCCTGGAGATCTACTGCAATCCCTGCTGCAAGGAGAGACATCAAAAAGCTTTGATTCTATCACACCAAGACCTTGAACCCCACAAAGACCTGCAAAAGGAGCCTCATGGCAGGCTGGGGATTAGCTCTTCTCAGATGTACAAAACACAAGCTTTTCCACTTCCAGCATGACGTCCCGTGATCGTGTCCCTCCAGAACCCAAATGGTCAATCCAGGACAGCCTCTAGCTTGTGTCCTCCAGAGTCAGACAAGGAGGGCTCTGCCTGCAATGCCTTCAGAAGAGTACTCACTGCCCCTTATTCAACTGCTATGTGTCACTCTGTCGTCTGCTACTTATGCTTTCAGAGGTTTACTTTCTCAGGACTTCCCTGGTGGTGCATGCTCCCAATGCAGGGGGCCTGGTCCTGGCCAGCGAACTAGATCCCACATGCATGCCACAGCTAAGGAGTCCATGTGTGGCAACTAAGGAGCCGCAACTAAGACCCAGCACAACCAAAATAAATTAATTAATAAGTAAATATTTAAAAAATTACTTTCTCTACAAGGGGGGTAGAGGAAAATGAAACCACTGACTAATTAAAATAGCATGTTTTACAACCTAAATGTCTATCGACATATGAATGGATAAAGAAGATGTGGTACGAACATACAATGGAATACTACTCATCCATGAAAAAGAATGAAATGATGCCATTTGCAGCAACATGGATGGACCTAGAGATTATCATGCTAAGTGAAGTCAGACAAAGACAAATACCATATGATATCACTTACATGTGGAATCTAAAATATGACACAAATGAACTTATCTATGAAACAGAAACAGACTCAAAGACACAGAGAATAGACCTGTGGTTGCCAAGGAGGGTGGGGGGAAGGACAGATTGGGAGGTTGAGATCAGCAGATGCAAACTATTATATATAGAATGAATAAACAACAAGGTCTGACTGTATAGCACAGGGAAATCTATTCAATATCCTGTGATAAACCATAACGGAAAACAATATGAAAAAGGATGTATATATATGTATAACTGAATCACTTTGCTGTACAGCAGAAATTAACACAACATTGTGAATCAACTGTACTTCAATAAAATAAAATAAAATAAATTTTTAACGCATGTTTTATCTCATTAGAAAAATCAACAGGTCCCCAAGGAATGCAGCCCACCTGAAACAGCAGGGCTCTTAACCAATCTCCTCACCAAACTCAACTACTGGAGAAATTCTGGAGAAAGTTTGCGCAGACAACCAATACACCATGCAACAGAAACAGGTCCTCAGAAACCCTCCACTGGGACTTTCCTGTTGGTGCAGTGGTTAAGAATCTGCCCGCCAATGCAGGGGACACGGGTTTGATCCCTAGTCCGGGAAGATCTCACATGCCGCGGAGCAACTAAGCCCGTGCGCCGCAACTACTGAGCCTGCGCTCTACAGCCCATGAGCCACAACCACGGAGCCCACATGTCACAACTAGTGAAGCCCGTGTGCTCTAGGGCACACATGCTGCAACTACTGAGCCTATGTGCTGCAACTACTGAAGCCTTTGCGCCTAGAGCCCGTGCTCTGGAACAAGAGAAGCCACCGCAATGAGAAGCCCGTGCACTACAAGGAAGAGTAGCCCCCACCCGCTGCACCTAGAGAAAGACCCTGCGCAGCAACGAAGACCCAACACAGCCAAAACAAAACAAAACAAAACAAAAACCCAAAAAGAAACCTTCCACTGAGACAAAGGGCAGTCATACCACAGCTGCTTTGATAAATGCCAGGCTGATTCCAATGCACCTGTTGGCAGAGGTGATAACTCATGAGCTGCACAGATGAGGCAGGCTACCCATGGCTCCTGGGTATTTGCCCTGGGTTCCAAGTTCTATTCCTGAGCAGAACTACTTATTATCAGTCCTATCATAAATTTACTAGAGCAGTGAAGACCCTGTTTCAGTTTACAAAGTATCTGCATTTCTTTTGTCGAAAAAAAAGCAAACATTTTAAATAGTAGCATCTCAGATCTTAACACTGCTGTTTTACAGCAGAAACTAAAGTTTGTAATACATATAATTATGTCTCATCTGTGTCGATGAAAGGAAGAACACTAATAACCCCAACGGGACAATACAAAATTACACACATAGCTTCGGACAGTGTCTGTCATGTCAAATCTCTCTAATTCAGTAAGGACATACTCTGTTGCCTACAAGCCACACTAAACGCAAAAGAACCTAAAAAGCTACCATGTTTTCCCACCCTATGGCTCTGCTCAGCACTTCTGCAACTCCAATCCATGTTATGAAAGGCCTATATTCAGAGGAATGCAAGCTGCCCAAAGCAGAGATAGTTTTTCTCAAAAGATGATGCATCTACCTTCCTCTAAGAGAAGATAATCGTTTTGGTTTAAAAGATCTACTCTTCTAGCATTTCTTGAGTTAAAGTAAAAATCTAGCTCATATCAACAAGCATTTCATTAAACAAAATTAGGCGGCATCCCTAATATGAATCTGACAGCAAGATATTAAAGTTCATTATATATTTTTTAAATGCGCCATTAAACAGGTACCTAAGCCATCTAGAATGTACACTGACGCCGAGCTCTGTGGTTGGCAATGTGCCCACGATCCTATCCTGGTGAAGTGATGTCCAAGAGGAAGTACAAATGTGACCAGCAAAGGGACAGTGATCTCCCAGCAACAGCCAAAGCAACTGGGTTAAAGTGCTGAAAACTAGTATTAGAAGGGATAACTGAGCAAGGAAATAATGCACTCTTCATCCATTGATTCAACAAATATTTGAGTGCCTACTGGGTGCAATTCTAAATAAGGTGACCAAGGAGGTGAGAGAGTTAACTCTTCAGATGTCTGAAGGAAGTGCTGTCCCCGCAGAATGAACAGCCAATGCAAAGGCCCATTTGTAAGACCCTGTGGATCTTTGAAAGGACTTTGGCTTTTATTGAGAGTAAAATGGGAAGCTACTGCAAGGTTGTGAGCAGAAGCAGGGAAACTGCTATCCAACCTTCCTTCATTTTAACAGAATCACTCTGGCTGCTACGATGAGAACAGAGTATAGAAGGAAGACAAGAGTAGATCAGGGAGATGAGTCAGGATTCTACTGCAATGACCCAGCTGAGAGATGCTGGTGGCTTGGACCAGAGTGGAAGCAGTGGAAATGAAAAGTGGTCAGATTGTGGACATGTAGGTAAGGAGGCAGGGTCAACAAGATTCCTTAATGGATTGGATACAAGTGAACACAAGAGGAGTCAAGAGTGGCTCCAAAGTCTTAGGCCTGAGCAACTAGAAGGCTGAAAATGTCACCAACTGAGATGGGGAAGGCTGCAGGTTGAGCACATTTGAGGGAAGCACAGGACTTAAGTATTGGACGTATTGAGATTCCTGTTATACATCTAAGTGAAGATGTCAGGGAGTTAGAGAAGAGTCCTTAATGTTTGGTTATTTAACAAACACTTATTGAGAACTCACATAGACTGTTTTTAGCCCATGTGTGAGCCTCACTCAGGCAACAGTGAGGTAAACATAGTCCCGGATGCTGACAGCTCTGTCTAGAGAGGAAGACAGACTAAAGAAGCAAGGACCGCCCTGGGTGGGGGAGACTTCTACAACGGAGGTCTGGTAGGACACTTTAGCAGCACAGCAGAGGGACACTCAATCATGGCAGCCTAGGAGGACTGCCTAGGAGACAGAGACACCAACCGAAAGATGAGCAGGGGCTATCCGGGTAAGGAAAAAGAAGGAGGATGCAGGGAGGAAGGAACTCTAGGGAAAAGAAGCAACATCTGTCTGTGAGAGGAAGCACACAGGGCCCCAGGACCTATGAGAAATCCAGTTCAGGTGGATGCTGGCAAGGGCCAAGAGATGACAGCGCCCCAGAACCCCACCAAAAGATTACAAATGCCAACTGCGTCATAGAGGTTTTGAGTTGAACATTGGAAAAGTACTTGATCTGTGTGACCGGTAGTGAGAAAACAATTATAGGATACTCAAGGCAAGCTGTGGAATTGTGAAACGCTAAGAGCTGAAAGGACCCTCTTCTATAGATGAATATACCTAATAAGTAACTGGCAAAGTGGGACCGGAATGCAAGTTTCCTAAATCAGTGGCCATACACTGATTTGAAATACTAGTGCCGATGCTAAAAAGTGAATGACCCAATGAGTGGGTAACAAATGGTTTTACAATTCTGAAGGTTTCCAGTTTTCTGCTTTCAACAAAATTAAAGGGAGGTGAGTGGCAAGCTGGCTGATTCATAAATACACATCAGGTTCTGACATATAAATAGAAAGATGAAAACTGGGTGACCTTGATATAACAAAAGTTCTTCCATTCCCATCTACTTACGTCAACAAGGTTTCTCAAAATTTACATCTAAACAAGCAAAAAATCTTATTCTAGCATTAAGTAGGAATCATCCCCCAATACATGAAGTAATTGGGTGGGGGAGCTCCACCTGTCTCATCATGTTGCTTTCCGTCATAATTCTACCTTTTGTGTCTAATTACTTACCAAAATGTATATGTACTTGATCTGATTAATTTATGCTAATAACTATACTGATGCAATCCAAAGGAAATTAACACTGAAGAGACTTATGAGAACAGGAAATGAAGATAATTCCAATGTACGTACATATTTTTGTTGCAGAAGGATGACAGAGTGATCGATAAAAAATTTTCAAGCATAAAAATAAATTAACATTTTGTGGAGGAAGTGGAATTGAAATAAGATTTCAAGGAGAACAAAATGAAAAATTAACATTTCTGATTCAATGAAGAGCTTATTCATGTATTTCTTAAATGGATGGTGATAGGTCAAATTATTACAGTATTTAGAACACATTTAAGAGGAGGAAACAATTATTTTAAAACGTCAACATTAAAAAAAAGTCAACATTTACAATATATCAGAAATTGCATATTTTGCTACTCTTTACTCATGTGATGAAAAAAACTGATGTCAAAACCATGTGACAGGGATAAAGAATTCTCCAAAATTCTCTTAGCAGAAATGGATGCAAACATGTTTAAAGACCATGGTCCAAAATCACAGGTCAGCACCCTTAGCATCCCATTCTACTACAAGCTCTGTGTAGAGCCTGAGAGAGACTACCAACCTGCAGAGAGACAGAGCTCATCCTCCACCATGCGGGAGGAGGCAATCCTACAGACAACTGCAGAACTCTGGACTTCCTACAGGACAGGCAAACAAACAGAGGATGTTTGCTGAGATATGACAAAACAGCTCTTCAGCTGAGGGGAAGGGAGGTATGGATATCAGACCAGACAGCATACTTCCAGCCTGATTAAAGCAATAAAGAAGCACAACTCAACTTCAACAACACACACACAGAATTCTTATGCTTCTACCATGTATGTACCAGGCAAAATTCTTACCTTACAAAAGCTCTACAATAATGTGCCACAAGTCATACAAAAAGCAAGTGGTAGAATCTTCTGTCACTATTATTGTGAAAATGAATGCTCCACCAAAATGAAATGTGGGATCACACGGGATGGTGGCGGTGTGATGAATTGGGAGACTGGGATTGACATATACACTAATATAAAATGGATAACTAATAAGAACCTGCTGTATAAAAAAAACAACAGCAAAAAAGAAAACATTAAATGGAGCATCTTGGTTTGCAAAAACAGCTGATGGACAACAATGAAGATGAAAATTTTCTAGCTGCATAATTGGGGGATGGGACTCTCATGATTTTATAAATACTGCAAAGGATGAGTTTCTTGTACTTGGATCATTTGGGGGAATAACTTTTTTAAATACAGTCATGAAATCAAGATTCATGATACTTAACTTAGAACCAAATTTTCAGCCTTATATTATCACTAAGAGTAATATCACCAAGATCATCCAAGATTCATGAATCACCACATTTGAAATAAGATTTTTAAAAATAAAACATTCAGTAAGAACCAAAAGTCTTTATACTGCTAAAGAAACCACAATTTTTAAGTGTTGATGTCATTTTTCTTATCCTTTCATAATCCCTATTTTTGTTTTTAATTATATTGATTATACTTACATAATTTGCATATTCAGATACATGACACATTACAATAACAAGATGATCAAATGCTTTAATGATAAATTGGTTTAATGATAAAAAGTTTAATGGACAAGAAAGCACATAAACACACACACACACACACACACACAGAATATACATTCAAACGTCTTGATTGATTTAAAAAATTGAGACACACATCTAAAAGACCTTAGAAATCTTAAGCAATTCCAACAGCACCATCTCAGATCCCACTAGCAAAAAAGGTCAGGTCTTCAGCCATGAAATTCCCAAACACAACCTGTCTCCATCACAGGACCTCATGAGAGCAAGACTCAACAAAGAAATAATATCAATGAAAAGACAACCTCCAGGACTTCCCTGGTGGTGCAGTGGATAAGAATCCCCCTGCCAATGCAGGTGACACGGGTTCGAGCCCTGGTCCAGGAAGATCCCACATGCCGCGGAGCAACTAAGCCCGTGCGTCACAACTGCTGAGCCTGCACCCTAAAACCCGCGAACCACAACTACTGAAGCCCGCATGCCACAACTACTGAAGCCCGTGTGCCTAGAGCCCATGCTCTGCAACAAGAGAAGCCACCGCAATGAGAAGCCTGCGCACCCAACCAAGAGTAGCCCCCGCTCGCCACACCTAGAGAAAGCCCGCGCACAGCAACGAAGACACAATGCAGCCAAAAATAAATAAAATTTAAATTTAAAATAAATAAATAAATATATATCTATATAAATAAAGCAACATAACTCAAAAGATAATTTTAAGAAAAAAGAAAAGACAACCTACAGAATGGGAGAAAATATTTGCAGATGATGCAACTGACAAGGGATTCATTTCTAAAATTATATAAACAGCTCATACAGCTCAATATAAAAAAAAAAAATCAAAACATGGGCAGAAAACCTAAATAGACGTTTCTCCAAAGAAGACTTACCGATAGCCAACAGGCACATGAAAAGATGCTCAACGTCACTAATTATTAGAGAAATGTACATCAAAACTACAATGAGGTATCACACCTCACATTGGTCAGAATGGCCATCATCAAAAAGTCTACAAACAACAAATGCTGAAGAAAAGGGAACCCTCCTACACTGTGGGTGGGAATGATTAAAAAAAATAAGAAAGAAATAGTATCAGGCAGAAGACCTAAGCAAATGCTATAGGTACAGTGAGCTGGAGTTAGGTGACCACAGACAGTGTGCATCAGAAACACACTTCAAAGACTTTCCAACAAGAAATGAGGCAGGGGCTTCCCTGGTGGCGCAGGGGTTGAGAGTCCGCCTGCCGATGCAGGAGACACGGGTTCGTGCCCCGGTCCGGGAGGATCCCACATGCCGCGGGGCGGCTGGGCCCGTGAGCAGTGGCCGCTGAGCCTGCGCGTCTGGAGCCTGTGCTCCGCAACGGGAGAGGCCCGCGTACCGCAAAAAAAAAAAAAAAAGAAATGAGGCAGCAGCTGAGGAAAGGCAGCAGCAGCAAGACCTGCCGCTTGGGCTTCATTCTAGCAGGCGTGTGCTAGGCACTGGCACAGGGAACAAGAGGGGAATTTCAGGCAGAGCAAACAGCAAGTGTGAAGAGCCCTGGGCAGGGGGGAAGCATGATGGGCCAAGCTGGGATGTGGCTGGAATCGAGAGCAAAGGGGAGAGTGGCAGGAGGTCAGCAGGGCCAGATCACGTCAGACTCCCAGGCAGCAGCTTGAGGCAGTACAAAGCAGACAATGCTCCGAAAAAAAACAGCAAAAGAACCAAAGCAGTCCCGTGGTTTTGGGAGCACCTGATGGAGGGAGGGTGCGGGATGAGTGATCTGGCCGGATGGGGATGGCTGCCGAGGTTCCAGGAGCCCAGCAATGGGAGTCGGAGCCGGAGGTCCAGGGAGCATTCCAGAGCGCTCCAAAAGCAGATGCTGACTCATGGTCAGGCCGAGCTGAGGTGACGGCCCCCACCTCTGAGGGGACGGCAATGTTCTGTCTTGGTCTGTATTATTCATACACTGTCCGACTGACCTCCCTCAAAATACGTCCGAGGGCTGGTCCCTGCTTGTGGAGAAAGTTCAAAACAGGCATAGATTTAGTAAAGGAAAAACCTGGATTCCAATCCAAGTTCTATCACTTACTAGCTACATGACCTCAGGCAAGTCAAAAATTCTCCTAACACCTTCCAGTGTTATCCATCAATGGGGAAGCCACCTGCCCCACTTCAAAAGGAAGAGATAAGGAAATGCTTTAATGATAAATTGGCTTGATGAGCTGTTTAAGCAGCTTGTAACTATAAAATACTGACAAAGACTTTCTCTCATATTTCCTTATAACCTGACTTCCTCTTAATACAGTATGCTTCACAATGACATTCAACAAATATTCATTTAGTACATACTAATTAAATGCTAGGCTCTGAATAAGCAATACCAATGTACAGTATTAGGGTTCAGGGGGGTTTTTTACTGCCTAGTCACTGCAACACGAATAGCACAGTTAAATATGGTTTCAACTGTGGCTTCAAGGCCTAATTCAAATAGTCTTATGAATTAAAAGAATAAAAGGATAATTACAAATGATGGTCTGCCTAACTCAGTTCAACAAACGCTGTATCAAACACTGTAATGGGCATTAAGGCAGAAATAAATGAGACGCTCTTACAGAACTTTTACTATAGCGGGGGAAGCAGTCAACAAATAACCCCAGCACTAGGCAAAATGTAGTGAAACTATGGAAGCATTAGAGACAAAAAATAATTCTGATTAAGAAAATGGATAACAAAGTTCCCTGGGGGAAGTATTAACAAAACTGAAACCTTGAAAGGATTAGAGGCCATTCCAGAGAGAAGACCAGGAGCAAAATTATAAATGAAAGCAGTTCCACAGATGTGTGTGTGTGCATTTGGGTGTGGGGAAGGGGGACAAGAGTGGAAAAATAGTCTGGTGGAACTTCCCTGGTGGCGCAGTGGTTAGAAATCTGCCTGCCAATGCAGGGGACACGGGATTTGAGCCCTGGTCCGGGAAGATCCCACATGCCGCGGAGCAACTAAACCCATGCGTCACAACTACTGAGCCTGTGCTCTGTCAGCCCGCGAGCCACAACTACTGAAGCCTGCGCGCCTACAGCCTGTGCTCTGCAACAAGAGAAGCCACCGCAATGAGAACCTGACACACTGCAACAAAGAGTAGACCCCGCTCGCTGCAACTAAAGAAAGCCCACGCGCAGCAAGGAAGACCCAACACAGCCACAGATAAATAAATAAATAAATTTATTTTAAAAAAATTTTTAAGTAAATAAATAAATAGTCAGGGACCACATTTGGGGGCCAGGGGGATGTTCACTGTGCTGAAATATCTGACCTATAGCCTGGGCAATGGAGAGGCATCCAAGGTTCCCAAAAAGGAGAATGACACAGTCAGAGCTACACTAAGGAAGACCACTCTGATGGCAGTGCAGACTGAGAAGCTATTTTAATTGGCGAAGAAGTCACAGCGCAGTAAACAGCAAAAGTAAAAAGGAGAGGGAATGGCACCTAAAGTCATGGATATATATTCAGGTAAAGAAGTTTAAACTGTTTTTTTTTCCCCATCCAGTGTTACTTCTTGCTCTCTCTAGACCTGTCCTTTAGGAGGAAATACGAGAATGTGATTTTTAACATAGATCAGAATTACTTTCTCAACCCACTACAATTTTAAGATGTTTTTAACAATGATTTGCCATGTCAGCCTAGCAAAGCTTACTCTAGAGTTCTAATTAATCTTTATGTATAAAACAAACTTTAATGCGATGTATGGGACTTCCCTGGCGGTCCAGTGGTTAAGACCCTGCGCTTCCAATGCAGGGGTGTGCGTTCGATCCCTGGTGGGGGAACTAAGATCCCACATGCTGTGTGGCATGGCCAAAACAAACAAAAAAAATGTAATATATGGACCACAATCGCTATTTTTGCCTTCTACAACCAAAATAATTTAGGCTAAGATAAAATACTTGTTAACGCAGGGCAGCAACAACTTTGAGACAAATTAGAGCTCTCAAGAGAAGCTGAACAGGGAGTTGTTTTCTCTTATAAAGGAGGGGAGAAAGCAATCAAGATCTATATTGCCAGGCCCCTGAGTACAGAGCAACCTGCATTTCCATTTCCTTTTGGGTCAAGTACCTCTGAAACCATTCTGTAGCCATTTCCAAGTAGCCCCTTTCCAGGTTGAAGGTGTAAACTTGTGTTCTCTGGGCATGCCTTAGTCAATTCTTCTTAAACAAGGCCAATAGCTGGGACGAATATATGATCTGAATTCATTATTTTTCTCATCCGTAAGTGATGAGATGAAGTGTTGGACTCCAGGGCCTCTGGGGTTCCTTCTAGCTCTAAAACTGTCCTTTTTTATTGATGTCCTTGGGCCCTTTGCCTTCTCCCAAATTCCTTTAACAGGCACAGAGCAAATATGCAGGGGGAAGAGTATCGACTTTGCTTCCAGGCCCTCCTGTACCACAATGTTCAGACTTGAGGCTTCCAAAGGAGGTCCAGTTTGTTAATGCTGACCATCCTTTAAAACAAAAACAAAAACAAAAACTTCAAATTCCTTGGAGAAAAGGCACTAGGGACTGGACTAAAGAATCAAGACATAATTGCAGCAAACTGACTGCAGTAAAGAATTTTTGAAGTCCAATGCTCCTTTGGACTTTTTTTAGTAACAAAAAAATTATAAAATCTTACAATGACAAAGTATTTGTTAATGCCTAAAAGATACAACATGCTTTAAAAACTGCATGAAAATAGAGCCTTTCTTAGGAGTATCTTCCTCCTTGATGAGAAATAGGGACAGCAGAGTTAAGAGTTCCCTTAATGGCTCATTCTTCGCTCCTACTTGACACGTTACCGAAATAACACATTTATACTGATTATCCACTGAGAAAAATGATGATTGAGGAACACACAAGAATAAGAAGCGAGTTAGTTCACCTTTTAGGATCTTAGTTTCCACCTCTGTAGTGACTAAATTATTTAGATTACCAAGGTCATTTTGTTTCTAAATGCTACACTCATCTGCCAGTTTCGGTCTCCTTCCCCCTAGGAGGGCTGGATCTCAAGTTAATATTTGGGTCCAACTATGTGCCAGGCATCGTGCTAGGAGCGCTTTGAATACGGCCATCAACAACAAAAAAGGTCCCAGATAACACGAATATACTATGGAAAGGGCGGGGGTGTGTGTGTGGAGGGGGACTGAGAAAATTCTAATATAACAGGTACATTTCCTAAAAGAGCTGGCATCCTGGTTTTGCTTTGACTTACTAGTAATAGTTCCAATAAAAAACATGTAAAATTTTTAAAAATTAAAAAAGGCATTCAACCAGGGGCAAATTCAACATAAACTTCTGGGACATAAAGCAGGCAGATCCCAAGCCCTGGGAGCTACAGTCGAGATTAACTAATCAATAAAGAAGTTCCATAGCGCCAGCTGCCGTGCCTGGACCCCGTGCGCCAAAGTAGTCCAGACCTGGAGGGGAAAATGTAAAACCAAAATGGAGGAGGGGCTACGGCAGAGTCAGCTCCGGAGCAAAAACCTCGTGGCTCGCTTCTCATGGCGCCAACCAGCCTTCCTGCTCCGCTCTCCCTGACCCTAGGAGGCATCATCCCACCTCGCCAAACCCAGCGCGCAGCACCTATTTCTCGCAGGCTCCCCTTGAGGAGCCCGGACACCAAATGAACTTGTTAAACAGTAGGGTAAACAAGTAGCCACATCTTAAAGGCAGGGGAGCAAAGAAAAACATCTGAGAGGACTCCACCCTTCTCCACCTGCAGAAAAAGCCGCGGGCAAAGCTAGAAAAGCATATCCCTAGTCTCTCCTTGCCTTGCTGAAAAAACAAAGAAAGCAGGCTCCTAGAGGAGTCAGACACCCAGAGAACGAGCCCCTTCCGCGGATGCAAGACGCGTACGGCCCCAGACATCTAAGAGCATGCGGCCAGCACAACTTTCTCATTGAAGCCGACCGCGTTTCCTCTTAAAACCCCCAAAAAAGAGAAGCCCCGACTATGATCATTTCACTGATGTCACCTCGCCTATTTGGCTCTCAGGATTTTACCCGAAAACCTCTGCAGTCCCCGGCACCGGCGTCCAGCCCAAGTGGGGCTCCCCTTCCCCGGGACGCCACCTCGCACGTTCTCGCAGCCCTCCCGGTCGGGCTACCCGGCTCGCTCCGCCCCTGGCACCGGGGTTGCGTCGCCGGGAGAGCACATCAACGCCAGGCCGAGGGAAGACGGGTGTACTGGGGGTTCGTAGAGGACCCCGCTTAAAGCCCTCTCCCCCCACGACGGACTTGCAAAACAATAAGCATCCGCTTTCTCTGCCCCTCCCCCATAGGACCCCGGCCACGAATTACCGCCGCCGGGGAGCGTGCCAGCCCTGTGATCGGTGGCCGGAGTACCCCTGGAACCTCAGATGGCCCGAGTCCCCGGCCGCCCATCCCCTGCCGCGGCGCCCGGAGTCTGCGCGGGGAAGACTCTGCACTGGAGCGCGGCCAGCAGCGGAGGCGCGCGGGCCACGCGGTGGCTGCAGGAACTGACATGGCCCACGGCCGCCGGCCACATGCGGCGCCGCCGGGCCCGGGCCGGGGTGGGGAGAGGTGGGGAGGAGGAGAGAGCGCGGCCCCGGGACCCCGCCGTACCTTGCCGCTGGCCGTGCCCCCGCTAACGCCGATCAGGAAGGGCTCGCCGCCGTTGGGCTGCTGATGGTTCTGCAGGGTCTGCTCGCTGTCCCCGGCCATGGCTCGCGCCGCCCCTCCTCCCGCTGCCTGTGCGAACGGACGCACGCTCCCCGCCCGCGCCGGGCTCCCTCCGCTTCCCGCAGCCTCCGCTGGGCGCTGCCCAGGTCGAGGCTGACGCGGCTCCCTGCGCACCGCTCGGATCCCGGTGCTGGAGCTGGCTTTCCTGGAGGCGCCGAGAGCCTTCCTCTGCCCGCTGCGGCCGCCCCGGTTTACATCCCAGGCAGAGGTCAGCGTGATGCTGCTGCTCCAATCCGGGCGGACAGCGCACTGCTATTCGCCGAGGCAGCGGCAGCGAGGCGTCTGCCCCAGCCTCCGCCCCTCCCGGGCCCCGCCGCCGCCGCCGCCTGGGGTCTCTGGGAAAGGTGTGAGCCCGACCCTTCTCCCAGCCCGCCTGGTTAACCCTTTCCGACCTGCGGCGGGACCAAGGGAAAAGAAAGGAGCCTTCTGCGTTTTAATTGGGTATGCTCCCACCTATTTCAAAAGGGATAAAAAGCTAAAAGGACAGATCAAATAATGGAGGAGATGCCTCAGGTTTGAGAAGCAAAATTAGAACAAGCTTGGAAGGTTAAGATGAAACAAAGAGTTAATTTCATTTACCCATTAGCCAGACTGAAAACTTGTGTTCCGAAAATGAGATTTCTTTTTCCCCTCCCGTTTGCCAAAATAATAAGTCAGCTACTGGCTTTGAATATTTCCTCTCTTGGAAACCCCCAAGCACCATCCTCCTTAAACGGCGACTCTCTGGAGTCCTTCCTAGAGAAAGGTAATTTGAGGAGCTCATCTGAGGGAAGCCCTCCCTCCTAACATCAACGCCCTTTCTAACCATAGTTTGAAATCCCAAACACTGAGGTTCCTGTGGAGTTAGGGCTGTGGAAACGTTAAAATAATTCTTAATGTCACGTTGACTTATTAATACCTTTAAGTGAACTGGTTTTTCAGAGATGGGGAATTAGGCGCTTGGTTACAAAGGCAGTAGCTGCTGATGACTCAGAACAGCGCCACCTCTGGAGCCAGATTTCTGCATTGACGTGCAGTTCCCTGAGCAAGTTACTTAATCTCCCTTGCTCAATGTTCTCATCTGTTAAGTGGGAATAATAATGGCAGTTACATGCTAGGATTATTATATTAAATGAACTATTGTATTTAAAGTACTTAACGTAGTACCCTGCACAGGTACAAGACCTTATTATAAATGATCTATGAGGAAAAGCCCCTAAAGGGCTGAAACTGGAAAGGGAAGCTTCGTTTGGGCACTGGGGAGAGAGGGAGGACTAGACTAGTCACTTACAGCCGCTGCCCCTGTGAACCTGGGACTGGTATAAATGAGCTGATGGGGGTCCTACAGTCTAAAGGAGAAGTTACGTCTATAGCATTCTCTTTCAAAACTTAGTAAGTTACCTAAACTTCAGAATTATTTTGAAAAAAAAATACTAAAGAAAATTGAGTATTAGAAAAAACAAATGTTCATTTCACCTTTTAAATATTTCAGGTAACCATCCAAAACCAAACTCCACAGAAGCTCAGACAGGAAACTAAGCTGGGGAGAGCAGCTACCTGGTACCCAGAGGCAGGCATTTGGGAGAGGTTAGCTAGAAGGGTGCCTTATCAAATGCCTGTGGGGTGGGTGAGTTTTAGCTGATTCATGTGTCTGCTTCTCCTCCTCCAACTGTTTCTCCACTAAAAAGATAAGATCTTCCAGGACTTTTGCAGAGCTCTTCACAGCCCAAGATACAGCCTATTGGAATTTGGAGGTTGATGGACTCATAGTTAAAGGGGTATTAGGTAGCTGAAAGGAAGAAGAGGATAAAACACTGCCATGACCTCCATGAACTTTCCCCAAATCTCTGCCTTTTTTTTTTTATCATTCCTATAACTTTTTTCTACAATATTTTATCATAAGAATTTTCAGACATACAGTTGAAAGATTTTACAGTAAACACTGATATAGCCACCACCTAGATTCTGCTGTTAACATTGTACTATACTTGTTTTATCACACTAGTTGTCTACCCATCCTCTATCACATTTTTATTATTTTTATTATAGTTTGTTTCCCTTTGTTACTCCAAACTGGTTTATACATTTCTTGCTTTGTCTGTCTAGTTTTTTTTAATCTTTTCTTTTTTAATTTATTTATTCTATTTATTTATTTTTGGCTGTGTTGGGTCTTTGTTGCTGAGCGGGGGCCACTCTTCGCTTCGGTGAGCGGGCTTCTCTTTGCGGTGTCTTCTCTTGCTGCAGAACACGGGCTCTAGGCACGAGGGCTTCAGTAGTTGTGGTTCGCGGGCTCTAGAGCGCAGGCTCTGTAGTTGTGGCACACGGGCTTAGTTGCTCGGCGGCATGTGGGATCTTCCCCAACCAGGGCTCGAACCCATGTCCCCTGCATTGGCAGGTGGATTCTTAACCACTGTGCCACCAGGGAAGCCCCTGTTTGTCTGTTTTTAACTACTATATCCCTAGCACCTAAAACAGTTTCTGAGACATAGTAGGACCTTCATAAATATTTGTTGAATGAATGGACACCATATCTCATTTCTACATTCCTAAGGCCCACAGAGCAGAATAATTGGAAATAGGAAGCACTCAATACATGTTTGTTGAATGAATGGATGAATGAATGAATGAACAAATATGAAAGAGGTAAGAAAATACCAACAAGTAAACTTTACTTCCACCACTTTGGAAGGAAATGTGGTTTTCCCTAGATTGCATTTATGTGGTTACTGTTATTTCTGAATGTTTTGTTTTCCTGGCATTCCAAGTAACTGTCTACCTCTAATCCTAGTACATGCATCTATTAACTAGTTAAACTAACTCATTAACTGAGCTAACTCATTACACTTGTCTGCACCCTGTTTAATAATAATAATATTTGACATGAATTAATATACATAAAAGTGCTCTGGGGACTTCCCTGGTGGCACAGTGGTTAAGAATCTGCCTGCCAATGCAGGGGACACAGGTTCCATCCCTGGTCCGGGAAGATCCCACATGCCACGGAGCAACTAAGCCTGTGCACCACAGCTACAGAGCCTGAGCTCTAGAGCCCGCGAGCCACAACTACTTTAAGACCGCGTGCCTAGAGCCTGTGCTCTGCAACAAGAGAAGCCACTGCACACCACAATGAAGAGTAGCCCCCGCTCACCACTAGAGAAAGCCCGAGTGCAGGATCGAAGACCCAACGCAGCCAAAAATAAATAAATAAATAACTTTTTTAAAAAAGTGCTCAAAAAAAACCAAAAGCTATCTATATAAAGGCCTAATCCAGCTGCACTCTGCACTCCCTGTTTTCACTTTGCTGTTTTTTCTCTATTCTGTCTCTAGGGCAGGCTCACCTACACATAAGGAAGTTCCCCTCGTCCATTTAAATTATTAAGAGTATTCTCAGCACTGGTGACCTGAGCAAGGACTTTTGCATCTTTGCTCTCTAAAAAGCAAGGCAGGCTGTCTGTGCTATTCCCTGTGCTGTGTCATCCTCTCTTGGGAGCCTGGTCACCAGATCCCACAGCTAGGGATGTTCAAAACATGTTTGAGCCTCCTCTAGCAATTACACTGCAGATTCTGGATTAAGTGATTTCCAGATGCCCTCCTTCCCCTCCCACTAAGAAAAAAAATCAAACATTTTCAATAAAATCCAGAGCTAGAACAGATTCAAGGGAACACATTTTCTCAGTATCTGTGAGAATTTTTTTAATACAAATTCAGATTTCAGTCTGATCAAGCTCTGGCCTAGTTAACATTTGGGAATGAAGTCAGCATGAGTGTGCAACTATAGCTGTAGCCAAAGAAGGAGGAAAGACCTTGCTGTTGACAGTCCTCTATCTGCCTGCCTTCTCTCCTTAAAGCAGCTATAGTTCTGAACCAGACAAGCAACCGTACATTTTGCCTCAAACTGACAAATGCTACCTCTAGGTGCTTCATGCACCATAGCTAACTCTCTAATTGCTTATCACATTTCCCAACCAGAAAAAAATATTCTCACACTTCAGTATGTCTTCTGCAGCATGTTAGTTCCCTGTTTTGCCTTTCCAACTACCTCCTGCCTTTTATCAGTCAGCAATTGCTTTGACAATTGACAAAATAAGTACTTTGACAAAATAAGTACTGTTCTGAAAAGATGACCAGATGATATAAAACTACTTCAACATCTGGCTCTGTGACCTTAATCAATCCCGTTCTGGGATACTGTTAAGGAACAGGATATAGCACAGTCTCAGAAAGAGCAGCATCAGCAGCCTCTGAAGGCAAATCCATGGGCCCCACCCCAGAGGTAGTAAACCTGAAACTCTGTGTGGAAGGGGCCAAGCAATTTGTCTTTCATAAACCCTCCACTTGACTCTAGTGCCCACCAAAGTTTGAGAACTACTGATTTAGTGGAACAAAGACAGTGTGAGCTCTAGTCAGAAAAACAAGCTTTACATCCTTGCTTTGTTACTAACTTGGTAACCTTTGGCAAGTTACTTACTTTCTATAATCCTTGGTTTCTTCAACTGTTAAATGGTACCTGGCTCATAGGATGGTTGTGAAAATAATGAATCTATATTGGTATGCATATAGTGGTTGTTAAATATTATTTCTCTTTCCCTCCTATTTCTGTCACAGGTCCCTGATTATTGCAAGAGTCATACCATTTAGAGATTAGGAATTCCAAATGTAAGGACTCCTAATTCCCAAGGACACTTTAAACTAAAAATGAAATATAATGTCCAGAATAGGTAACTACAAGTAGAGCTTGCCTACAACTAGAGAAGTTGGGGGATAAATAGGGAGTGGCGACTAATGGGTCCAGGATCTCTTTCTTAGGGTAATGGAAATGTTCTAAAATTAATTGTCATGATGGTTGCACAACTTTTGCCTAAGAAACATTGAATCATTAAGTTGGTGAGTTGTATGGTATGTAAATTATATCTCAAAGCAGTTTCAAAAATTAGGTCTCAAACTGCAGTCTAGGAGGGGGAAGAGATTTTTCAGAATTGGGAACAGAAATGGCAAAGGCACAGAAAAAAGACTGAGAACTAAAAAGACAATGGTCAGAGGACTTTGTAACCTATAAAACAGTACCCAAATGCAAGTCGTTAATTTTGTTAAATTCAATATGTATTGATTTTTGCACATATGCTCTTCCCTTTCCTCAGAAAGATAACAGTCATACAAGGGCCCTTAAATTTTAGCTGGCCCAACTTCAGAAATCCCACATGCCCACAGAAGTCTTCCCAGACTTTGAAAACATTAACATATAGATTTTAGTTCTACAGGGATTTTCTGATTTTCTCTCCCTGCCTTATAACAGGATTTTCTAGTGTGATTCTATGAAAATAAGACTTGAAATAAAATAAGGAGTTCAGTTGTCTTGCCCAGCCAGCTCCCAGCATCACTATTTTGTTCACTCTCCTTGTTCTAAGCCATTTAGCTTCATTTTGTTCCCAGGTCTTATCCCAGACCTGCCTCTGACCCTTTGCTTCTTTTCCTATCACCAGATCACCACCCTGCCCATCCCACTTTTCTACAATGAATTCCTTCACCTTCCTCAATTAGCTACAAGGTCACTTTCTCTGTAATTAATCTACTTCTACTTCTACCCTTCCCCCTCCACCCTGGGGCTGATGCTCTGTCCATTACACGGTAATGGATGCATCGTGGTGGGTGATGTACAGGGCTGGGGACTAGCATGACACAAGGGAGATCCCTAGGGTGCAAAATGTAAGGAGGCTCTGACTCTTGGATGGAGGAAGTGCTAGCGTAGGATGGGCCTTAAAGAGAAGTCTTCTTTACGTGTTTGCTCTAGACCCCTTCCTGGCCTCACCCGAGTCCCGGCCCTGGTAATTGTCAACAGGAGAAGCAGAGGACATTACAGCTAATGGCATCAACCTCAGAGCAGTAGCTACATTTAGTCTGGTGGCTTGGCTTGTATTTAGACTGGTGGCCAAGGATGGCAGGTTTCACTGTCCTCAGGGTGATGGACTGAGGTGCTAATTGGTGTTGGAGGCTAAATGAGATTGCAGATTTAGCAGGTTAGTTTTTGCTCAGAGTTCAAATGGTATGTTGCTGAAAAGTTACTTTGGTATCTCGAAGCAACCTCTCCCCAGATCATTAGGAGAGAAAATTAGTTCAAATCTGCTTCATAATGAAATTACAGCTGTTTCTGGTGGCAAAGTGGCCTAAGGCTTTGAGAGATGGAACCTAGTGTTTCAGAAATATTTTTAGTCAGAGACTGAGAAAACTAAAAAAAGCAGGCGATTCCCCAGGAACACACACACATACACACACAAGTAGAATTCTGAGTATAATTTACTCAGGCCTGACATAGCCCCAGTTTTCATCCTGGTGGCCAGGGGAGGTGGTGGGGGTGAGGACAGCTTCTGAGGAGAGCGCCTATTGCCAGCACAATGGAAGTATTAATCTCTTTTTAAGGAATATGGGCCACCTCTGCGAGCACAGAGGGCCCAGGGGCATGGTGGTTGCCGAGGAAATATCCTCAAAGGCACCCATCCAGATGTCCCCACCCATATTTTAGGATCCTAGGTTTTTATCACCAAGGCCCTGACATTTTCCTACCAGTCCTGCCTTGGCTGACCAGTGTAAACAACTATTGAGCTCTAAGCCTCTAACAATTAGGTCTTCAGCCTGCTGCTCAAATGTGCCTGCACTTCTACTGCAAAAGATCAGGACCTCTTTGTAAGCTACCAGAGGTTCTCTGACTCTCACACTTAACCATTAACTGCTTGCTAACAATAGCATGTCACAACTTAGCAGCAACCAGCCAACTCCGGTCTTTGTAGGCATTGGTCCCCCATATTTTTTGAAAGGCCTGAAATATTGCTCCTGCCACGGCTTTCTCCACCACCAGGACATTTTCACAGGCCATCACCAGTGAAACCTTTAGCAACTGAGGCACCATCTTGTGCCATGTCCCATTCCCCAACCAGGACAGCATCTTCTTCCTCTGCTGGGCAGTAAGAGAGCCAGTCCAAATCTCTGTCTGACCACCTATTTTCTTGGACCACTCTTGGTACCAGTGGTGCTGATCTGGGTCCTCTAAAAAGCAGATGCCAAGATGGGATTAAACACATGAAGATTAGGGGAAATGACTGTGAAAGGAAAGAGGGGTCTGGAAAAACTTGGAAGAGACCTCAGACTGCAATACAGACCTGGCTCTGAGTGAAGGAGAGAGGTAAGGAAGATTGGGCAGAAGCATGCCAGACTACTGTGCAGACTAAGAAAGGTTCAGCCAAGCTGTTGGGAGTCCTCAAGTTAAAGTTAACAATCAGAAGAGCCTCATCTCTCCTAGGAATGGACCTGCCTTAGTATTCCAGTGACATGGAGTATTCCAGCTGGCTGGCAGTAGCCTATGGGAAGCACAGTCAGGAAGCAAATGCAGCACATTAGCTGAGGCTCTTGGTCAGTTCTGTTCCTTGTGGGTGGAGTTCTGTGAGGCATTTCTCCTGGCCACCACATGTGGAGAGTGAAGTGTTGAAATCTCTAACTAAAATTGTTGAAGTATCTATTTTTCTTTTCAGTTATATCACTTTTCGCTACATGTATGTTGGGGCTCTTTTGTTAAGTACATGTAAATTTATGAGTGGTCATATATATATATAGATATATATAAAGGATATACATATCCTTTTCCATTATGAAATGGCCCTATTTATCTCTAGGAATATTCTATGCCCTAAAGCCTATTTTGTCTGACATTAATAAGCAACTCCAGCTCTCTTATGATTACTGTTTGCATGGTATATCATTTTCCATCTTTTAGTTTTAACTTCTTTGTGTCTGTGAATCTAAAGTGTGTGTCTTGTGAACAGTATATAGTTGGATCTTGCTTCTTTATATAGCCTGACAATCTGTAGTAGATCTAACAGTATAATATAAGTCTGCTAGTAACATCTTCTCTCAGCTTTTGCTTGTCTGGTAATATCTTTATTTCAATTTCTTTTTCAAAGAATGGTTTTACTGGATATAGAATTCTTGGTTAAGAGGATGGTATTTTTTCCCCAGCCCTTTTTTTTTAACATCTTTATTGGAGTATAGTTGCTTTATAATGGTGTGTTAGTTTCTGCTTTATAACAAAGTGAATCAGCTATACATATACATATACCCCCATATCTCCTCCCTCTTGTATCTCCCTCCCACCCTCCCTATCCCATCCCTCTAGGTGGTCACAAAGCACCGAGCTGATCTCCCTGTGCTATGTGGCTGCTTCCCACTAGCTATCTGTTTTACATTTGGTAGTGTATATATGTCCATGCCACTCTCTCACTTCGTCCCAGCTTACCGTTCCTCCTCCCCGTGTCCTCAAGTCCATTCTCTACGTCTTCCCCAGCCCTTTTAATAAGTCATTCCACTGTCTTTCTGGCCTTCATTATTTCTAGCGAAAAGTTAGAAGTTAGTTAGTTAGTTGTTTTCCCCCTATATATGATGAGTCATTTTCTCTTGCTGCTTTCAAGATTTTTCTCTGTCCCTGGCTTTCAGAAATTTGCCTCATATGTCTAGGTGTGGTTTTCTTTTAGTTTATCCTATTCAAATTTCATTGAGCTTTTGGATGTGTAAGTTAAAATTTTTCATTAAATATGGGAAGTTTTCAGCCATTATTTCTTGGAATATTTTTTCTACTCCTTTCTCTCTCCCCATTTTGGGACTCCCATTACATTTAAGTTGGAATGCTTGACTCCAAGTTTTCTAAGACGCTGTTTATTTTTCTTCAATCCTCTTTTTTCTGTGTTCTTTGGAGTGGATAATTTCTATTAGTCTATCTTCAGATTCACTGATTATTTCTTCTGTCATCTCAAATCTGCTGCTGGGACCATCTAGTGAATTTTTCATTTGAGTTATTATACTTTTCAAATCTAGAATTTCCATTTGGTTCTTTTTTATACTGTTTCCTTATTGAGATTTGCTTTGTGTTGATTCATTGTTAGCATTTCTAAAATTATTTGAACATATTTATAATAGCTGCTTTGGAGTGCTTCCCTGCTAAAGCTAAAAGCTGGGCCCACTCATAGTTTCTTCTAACTGCTTTTTTCTCTGTGTATGGGTAGAAGTTTTCTGGTTTTTTTTGCATATCTAGTAGTTTTTGATAAAAAAATGGACATTTTAGATAATAGATTGTAGCCACTCTGAGTTCCATTTTATATTTTTGAGGGTTGTTGGATTTTTTGCTTTTTTGTTTAATAACATGCCTAGATTTAAACTGCAGAATCTATCTCCCTGACGTGCAGCCACTGATGTCTCTGCTGTTTTATATTTGTTTGTTAGTTTGTTATTTTGCTTAAACTGGCTCCCTAGTGATTTCCTCTGTGACTTCATAGCTTACTGGTCAGTCAATGCTTTGGGCAGAGGTTGTACTCAAACATCTTGAGCCAATTAGGCTCCTACCCTCTGCTGACTGATACGTGTGTGGACTGGGGAATGCATTCAAAGTTTCAGCCTGTGCTCAAGTGTCCCTCATCTTTTACTTTTTGCTGGGCTCTCCGAGGTCTCTTGGATCTTCTCTAACCATGTGTAGTGTCTCAGTCAGCCAAGGATGTATGAGGAGCTTATCTCAGCTATTCTATGCCTGTCTCATTTCCAGAATTACCCTGTTAAATTTCTGGCTGCTTCACCACTTGCTCTGAACCTGAACCTCATCTTCAAGCTGGCAGAGCTGCTTGAAGCATTTCCCTTGCGCCCAAATAAGTCCACTGCTTATTGCTGGCAAGGCTGTGGGACTGTGGCCACTACACTGAATGGGGTCTGACTTCTCTTGCAGAAGTGAGATTCTCTTGCAAAACTGAAAACTATCGACTGAAATAAAACACAGCAAGATAAAATTCCAGGCTCTGATACTTTCATTAGTGAATTATACCAAACATTCAAAGGAGAGTTAATAACAAGATTTCACAGGCTCTACCAGAGAGAAGAAAAAAGATGGAACACTAAACAACTCATTTTATGAGACCAGCAGAACTTTAACACCAAAACCTGACATGTTACAAGAATGGAAAATTAAAGGTTAGTCTCTCTTATAAGCGTAATATGTAAAAATCCTGAACATAAACCACAATTTTAAATCCATCAATACATAAAAAGGACAATCCATCACAAACAAGTTTTGTTTATTTTAAAAAAATGTATTAGTTTAATATTGGAAAAATCTATACCTTCAATATTCTAGATCTGGCTCAAAAATGACATGCAACAAACAAGGTAACTTTATTTTTAAATTAATTTTTATTGGAGTATAGTTAATTTACAACATTGTGTTAGTTTCTGCTGTACAGCCAAGTGAATCAGTTATACATATACCTATGTCTACTCTTTTTTAGATTCTTTTCCCATATAGGTCATTACAGAGTATTGAGTAGAGTTCCCCGTGCTATACAGTAGGTTCTTATTAGTTGTTTATTTTATATATAGTAGTTTGTATATGTCAGTCCCAATCTCCCAATTTATCCCTCCCGCCCCCTTTCTCCCTTGATAACCATAAGTTAGTTTCTACATCCGTGACTCTATTTCTGTTTTGTAAATAAGTTCACTTGTGCCATTTTTTTAGATTCTACATGTAAGCCAATCATATGATATTTGTCTTTCTCTGTCTGACTTACTTCATTCAGTAAGGGTATCTTTATATATGGATAAATCCTGTGATAAATAAGGAGGGGTAGGGTCCTTCGTTACCTATCACTATGAAATGAACTCTTTCTTGAACACCCTACAGCAGTGTTTCCCAAAATATGTGCCTTGGAACAGTAGTTCTGGGAGGAACAAAGGTATTGGGAACAAATAAGTTTGGAAAAACCTGTGTAATACCCTCTGTTCCCACTTGTGCATTAGCATATTAAACATCCTGAGAAATACTGCAGTGAAGAAACTTATTTATGTTTGTTTAAACCAGTGTTTTACCAAAGTTACCAAAGCACAGAATCCTTTTTTTTCCTATATGCCTATTACTAAGGGGCAGAGCTAGTATTTTGTGGAGCTCATCCTAAGAAATGCTTGTCTATAGTAACCAAGGGTCCATATAGCAAATTATCTCCTACCAGGAACTAAATAGTATTTTGCTAGCTTGGAAGAGGTCCTAAGAGACCTATTTACATTGAGAAAGATATTTATTGACTTCAGCTTTCTGTTAGCTCAATATCTCATGTTTAATATTCAGTTATTAATAATTTATTATAATTGTTTTCTCACTTAAGTTATAGATGTTTAGTGTATAAAAATCAAGCAATGCAGAAAAGTTTGATATAGAATGTTAAAGTTCTCCTTAACCCCCTCCTTTAGAGATCATCATTATTAGCAGTTTAGTATTATTATTCAGTTTTTAAAATTCATAATTTTTGCAAAGTTTTTTACAATAATTGCTCACTAGCAGAGAATTTGGTCAGTTTTTGCTATCTAATGAAAATGCACACATTAATACCATTAAAACCTCTAAGCTTTCAAATAAATATGAAAATATCAGAGTTTAAAAACTATATACAAAAGATGAACATTAAAAGTTAAATACAAAAGGGAAGATAAAAGAAGGAAAAATCCCTAGGAAAAGAAAGCCGATGACTGTGACATCTGATTAACTTGAAGCAAGAAATGGAACACACCAAAGATGGGAAACAAAGGGATAATTTATTTATTTCTGGATACACAAAACACTTATCTTTTGAATGCTCTGACAGTTTCGTAAAAAACAGTTTTCACTATGGCTATTACAAATCAGGCCATACTTACACAGGAAAATATTCACAGGCATGAAATTACTGTTTACGCCAACAAGAGAAAATGGATAAAAGACATCAGTAGGGCTTCCCTGGTGGCGCAGTGGTTGAGAGTCCACCTGCCGATTCAGGGGACGCGGGTTCGTGCCCCGGTCCGGGAGGATCCCGCGTGCCACGGAGCGGCTGGGCCCGTGGGCCATGGCTGCTGGGCCTGTGCGTCCGGAGCCTGTGCTCCACGGAGGGAGGGACCGCAGTGGTGGGAGGCCCGCGTACTGCAAAAAAAAAATAATAATAAAAGACATCAGTACTTGACAGTTATGATTGATGGGGAGGAGATGTCTCTCATTCACAATAATCCAGGATTTGGAATGAAATGAAGGTCAACAGAGGAGGGACTCCAAGTAAGTGTCATCCTGTTGACACCTGAAGCACCACTGTCACCAAGGGAAACTAGGCATTCATTGTCCCCTTTCCATTGGTGGCCTTTCTAGGGATGAAGTGGGAATTGAAATGACAAGGAAAAGGGTTTTGTAAATAAGGCCATAGTAATTATCATACTGGATCAGTCTTATGGGTCATTTAATTCATGACAACGTCTGACAGTGGCGTCCAGGGCTATTTTGTGGAAGTGTCTCATTTTCCTCTATGCTGACAACTTCAAACGTTTCAGGTCCAGTTCCAACAATTATTTTCTTTTAACGGCTCAGACTGAAATGTCAGTGTTTTTATCCTATTCTTCCAGCTCTCAGATCAGTTTCATTTCCTCCTGTGGTTCTTTCTCTAGCTTTAATGTATCTTTCCTCCAGTGTGGACACAGAACTACATACTGTATTCTGAATGTGAACTCTTCTGTTTCCTTTACAATGCCATTCCTAATGACCCCACATTTTTGTTGCTCTTTGTGTCTGAAGAACCAGTCTGGACCAGCATGTTCAATGAACAAGATGATTGTCTCTGACCACCCCCCTTTCCTTGGTTTAGATGATAGTCAATCCTTCTTTAGGTTTGGTGGAAACAGCAAGTCAGGAGTCCTTGCCCATGGTCTGGTATTATCAATAATGAGCTATGTAACCTTGTAAGTTATTTAATTTATTCATATATTAAATGAAAGCATTGACTTTTAGGTGCTTTAAGTTCCCTCCCAGCTCTGAATTTATATAATTATGATATTGTAGCTTATCTACCATTTTTCTCTACATTCTTACACCTCATAGGAACTTTTAGCACTATATTTCTATCTTGGCATTTCATTTACTACAGTTGGTTAGTGTCAACTACAGATGTAAATATTTTACCTTAAATTCTCAAATCTTAATGTAACATACACTTCTGCATCAGTGTGTAAGTAACCATCTCTATTGTGCTTTTTAAAACCCCAACCCTTTATTTCCTAGCTGTAAATTACAACCCTAATAGCCAACATCAAAAAAATCTACAAACAATAAATGCTGGAAAGGGTGGGAGAAAAGAGAACCCTGCTACACTGTTGGTGGGAATGTAAATTGGTACAGCCACTATGGAGAACAGAATGGAGGTTCCTTAAAAAACTAAAAATAGAGCTACCATATGATCCAGCAATCCCACTCCTGGGCATATATCTGGAGGAAACCATAATTCAAAAAGATACGTACACCCCAATGTTCATTGCAGCACTATTTACAATAGCCAGAACATGGAAGCAATGTAAATGTCCATCAACAGAGGAATGGATAAAGAAGATGTGGTACATACATACAATGGAATATTATTCAGGCATAAAAAAGAATGAAATAATGCCATTTGCAGCGACATGGATGGACCTAGAGATTGTCATACTGAGTGAAGTAAGTCAGACAGAGAAAGGCAAATATCATCTGATATTGCTTATATGTGGAATCTAGAAAAATGGTACAAATGAACTTATTTACAAAACAGAAATAGAGTCACAGATGTAAAAAACAAACTTATGGTTACCAAGGGGGAAAGGGGGGGGAAATAAACTGAGAGATTGGAATTGACATATACACATTACTATATATAAAATAGATAACAAATAAGGACCTACTGTATACACAGGGAACTCTACTCAATACTCTGTAATGACCTATATGGGAAAAGAATCTAAAAAAGAGTGGATGTAATGTATAACTGTATATGTAATGTATAACTGATTCACTTTGCTGTACAGCAGAAACTAATACAACAGTGTAAATCAACTATACTCCAATAATTTTTTTTTTTCGGCACGCGGGCCTTTCACTGTTGTGGCCTCTCCTGTTGTGGAGCACAGGCTCCGGATGCGCAGACTCAGCGGCCATGGCTCACGGGCCCAGTCGCTCCACGGCATGTGGGATCTTCCCGGACCGGGGCACAAACCCGTGTCCCCTGCATCAGCAGGCGGACTCTCAACCACTGCGCCACCAGGGAAGCCCCCCAATAAATTTTTTTTAAAAAATCACAACTCTATCCACTCATTCACTTATACATTCTTTCATTTTTAAAAAAATATTAAGTTCCTATTAATGTGCCAGTAAGACAGATATCATTCCTATTCTTATTGCGCTTACAATATAGAAAGACAGGTATTTGAACACTCCAAGACAATAAAATGTAATCCTAGGGAAAGTAGTAGGGAATATTTAGGAGAGACATATAACCAAGTCCCAAAGCAACCTCAATTTTTTAAAATGACTTCACTATTTGAAACTATGAATGTTTAAATAAATTACATCTGCAGTTCTCCTTTATTTAAGATAAGGTAATTTAAGTAGTAACATTTAGAAATTCTCCTTTCCCTAAAAAAGTAGCTACATTCAGGCACCTTCATATCAATAACACCTTACAACCCAGGGGAGTGTTTTCCAAATGTCTTTATATTTCCGAGTAGCTTCTTTTCTTTTTTGTGTTAGTTGATAAACAACCTGACATTTTCTCCAAGTATTGTGGAAAAGTGGCCGGACATAGGTGAAATGAATCAAATCCAATATACTTTATGCATTGTTTACAGAAATGTTTTGTCTGTATTCTATATGGGATGCCCCACAAATCAGTGTAATGCATTTGCTACAAAGGAACATAATTGGCCAACACACACAATAGTCTTTTGTGTATTTAAGAGAGTAAAGCTTCACTGTTGCTATTGTTGTATATTTTTAGTCTTAAATTTAATGGTTTTGACTTTTATTATTTCTCCATTATATACATAATATAGAATTATAGTCATATTTAGAAACTTGTAATGAGTAAAAAAGAAAACAATCACCCTTAAAGTTCCAGTCAGATATAACTCCCATTAACAGTTTAGAGTATAACGTCCTAGATGTTTTTCCCCTTTCCTTTCTTTCCTTTCTTTAATGTACTTCAACTGTACAAATTTGAAATAATCATAACCCTTACTTTGTAACACATTCTCATCATTGACCCTCTTTATTATTTATTAATAAGCTAATAAACATTTACCACCCTATGCAAGATCTAGAATACTGACAATAAATTACAAGTTATTGTCAATATTCTCGATGTTTTCCTATGTGGTATGTGAGTGTGCATATATATATGTAACTTTTTAAAAAGTGGTCCTTTTTAGCCAAGATCTCATTAGCCAAGTACCCACAGTTAAGAGATTGCACTAAAAAGCAAAGATTGTCCTAACATATATTTACCAATGAACCAATATAGTCACATGATATATTGTGAACTTTCAACGCCATCAATATACATTTATATCATTTTAAGTACTGAACAGTATTCCATTGCATAAATTTGTTATAATTTGTTTAACGGTCCTCTTTTTTTAACATTTAGATATTCTGCTTTTTTAATTAGGTAAGAATGTGAAAACATCCTTAAATATGCCTCTTGACCCATCTATCTGATTATTTCCTCTTGTTGGATCAAAGGGTATGCACGTTTTTAAGCCCTTTGATGCATCCTACTAAATTGCTTTTAAAATTTAAACTAATTTAGGTTCCAGTGACCTCACTAGAGAAACAGAAGCTCCTGATGCCAGAAAACCTCAGGCAGCTGGACGTTGGTGGAGTAAGTACAACAGTCAGACCTGAGGTTAGGTAGGGCACTGACAAAGTCTGCTATGCTTTAGGAAGGAGTCATATACAGAGCATTTAATCTGTGATATTTTAGCATATTTCTAGGTTATGTGTGCAACAGCACAGTAAAACCCACGATGGAAAAAAAGCCACAGAAACAAAATTTAGTGTGGCCAGAGGTACAAGTTTCTATCAGAAAAGACAAATTATATGATGAAGAATGTGGAAATCATTTTAAAAAATAAAAAGGGTAACTGTTCAATCCTATCCAATTTTTATGTATCTGTGACCCTTAGGACAACTTGAAATGCACAATATGTAAACCTTCAGGTAGATGAAGACCTAGAAAAAATATTTTTAAACTGTTACATGTTTCTATGTATACATGTAACAAACACATATTTAAATACTTTTCTAACCTGAATTTGGTAATTTAAGAATATTCCCACCTCATTCCATTCCTCCTGCTTACCATTTATTTTAGGTTTTAGAAATGGTAAAACATTTTTAAAATAGTATATATATATACCATTTTATTCAGGAAAAACACATACTCCCTTTTTGGCCAACTGCATCATTGGCGAAGTTCTGCCACTTTTCATGTGCTTGCAAGGTGAGTTCAATCTACCTCTTGAAAACTGTTTCCTGCAATTCTGCCTTGCTTTCAAATCCTTTTCGTTGCCTTACCTCAATATATTTTTGGACGATAGTTATCATTTATAACTCCGCAGATTTGTGAGTTGCAGTGCCCCTGAGCTCCATTTTTCAACTCGCTTTTTTGGGAGCTGGCCACAAAACCGCAGGATTGCTTCAGGCCCTATTCTGGTTACGGGGAACAAGCTGAGCCTTTGGTTAATTCTTCCTGATTGGAAATTAGAGTGACAGGTGCCGGTCCAAACACCTAGAGGTTGTCTCTCATTGGTTCCCCCTCTTCCCGTTCATCCTCGGAAAAATTGCAAACTGTACAAAACAGGAGGTTACAGGTGCTGATTCTTCAAGTGGGGAGCTTGTTAGGAAAGAGGCTGGAGGGGTGAACCCAACTACCAGAATATGAAGAGATGACGTGTCTTTTCCAAATTCTTTCCGATCAAACGGTGTACCATCTTCTGGGTGTCACAGGCACGTTTAAGCTGTAGGAAGAGTTCCCTGCAAGTTCTCCTTACAAGGAGAACACCAGGGATTTTTCAAATCAGTGTCTCCCCGAACTAGAAACTGGGAAATTTTTAAGCTACGGGTACATGTTTGTTCATTAAGGGCCTTGGGCAGTAGTCAGATTCCGAGCTTTAGATGATTGAAGTCTTCACGGTCAGAAGCGCTCACCATCGGCCTCCCTTAGGTTACATTTTATCTGTCGTTGATAGAAGATGTTGATACAGATATCTATTCTTTTTCAGATTATTTCCCCTTATAGGTTATTACAAAATATTGAGTGTAATTCCTTGTGTTATACAGTAGTTCCTCGTTGATGATGTATTTTATACATAGCAGTGTGTATGTGTTAATCCCAAACTGTTCATTTCTCCCTCCTCCCACCTTTCCCCTTTGGTAATAGTAAATTATAAGATTTTATACTTCTCACAAATGGGGGAGCTGAAAGAGAGGTATCATTTTCAATGGAAAAGCATTCAAAACAAGACTGAAGCTTCAGCCAAGATTATTAGACGTACGTCCTTGGAAAGAAATCACTTCATTTCTCTAATGTTGACCTGACTAATAAGACAAACCCTGCCACTGAACTTGCTTATAATAAAGTATGGAAATATCAGATGGAAGTGTTAGAAACATCTTATTTTACTCGAGCCTTATACACTGCTCTATGTTAATTACAGTTTGGCTCACACATCTGTTCACTGAAGTTACAATGTTCTCAATTTCTGTTACTGATCCTCCAGAGTGGGCCCCAACAAGGGTCCCCCTGCCCAGTGTCATTGGAGCCAACAGAACGAGACTGAGTTTGGTTCAGAAGCAAAGGAACACCTTATATTATGATCAGAGAATGGAGAGGTGAGAGCGTGCGCTCCCCCGTGGGCTGTGGGCCGGGCTGCTGTGTAGGGATCCCGTCAGTGTCAGCAGGTGGGAGGGGGCGGAGCTCTTGAGGGCCAGGTTGGCTGGAGCTCAGGCTCTATGTCATGGAGTCTGCACGGGGCCCCGCGAGCTGAGGTGTCGGTCCAGCCACTTTGCACTAGGAAATCGGGTCTGCAGTGCCGGGTGTGAGGCCTCTGTCTGCGGAACTCTAGGAGCAAGTGAAATCAGACAAAGCACAAAGGAAAAAAAGGTTAGACTTTATTTTATTGCCCAGATTCTATTTTTATCTCCCAGGAATTTTTAATGGGCTTTACTGGTGACAACCCCCTCCCCTGCCTTTTGTCCCATTCCTCATTCTTGGGGCGCTGAGTATGCAGACCCCTCTTCTGTAAATGCTTCGTGCTGAGTTGGGAGTCCTCATAGCCAGGGGGAGGGGCAGAACTTCTCCCCAGCAGCCTCCAGGTGAGGTTGATTGTCCCCCGGGCTCCTGACTCACTGCTCATCTGCCTGAGCACCAGCATTGGAAGTGTTATAGATTCTAATGACCTTTAAGGGTCCAGAAAAGAGATGCGCAGAGACACTGGGGGGGCCGGTTTTACCCCACCCCACAGTTGTTTGGCCACCTTAGGCTGACAGTTTCTGCCAGCCTAGATGCTCTGACCAGTAGTCTGCCCTTTGTTCAATTAGGCCACTGAATTAACTTAAAAACAGCACCAGGTGTCAGCGCCCTGCCCGCTCAACTCCCAGACAGTCCAGGGCCGGTGGTGATCCAGGACCATGACGGCCACTGAGTCAACGGCCTTTTGAAGTAGCTTGGAGTCCAGCCGGTCTCATTGGTCACCGTCACCGCGGTGGCTGTTGGCTTTTCTATGGTGACAGTGTTATATACGGTTCCCCCGCCAAGCTTATTAGCTCCCCTGTGGGTGCAGTAAGTCCTGCAAGCAGTAGTCTGCTCTTCTGGGGCACACTCTTGTTTTCTGAGAGAAGCTCCAGGTCAAGTGATGGTCACATGAGTCGTCATGGGGGCCGGTTGCCCCAGGTTGTCTCACTGGAGGTTGGAGCTTGAGGGCCTCCTCACTCGAGGTCTGTGTGCCCACGGAGCGATCCCTGAAACTTCAGGGCATGGTGGGTGGTTAGGATCACCAAGTGGGGTTCTTTTCCCTTAGGAGGGAGCTGGCCTTGCAGGCTGCTGATTTCCAGGTTTTTAGATACCCCCAGTATCCTGGCCGGATGGGGCAGCGGGCCCAGGCCTTGGTTTCTGTAGTTTCTCCTACCTGGATGGCATACTTGCGTTGCTCCATTTTAAGTGGTCCCAGCTTTTGCACTAATACTCCAAGGGCGATTCACCTTCTACTGGGAATGTAGGTCAAAGGGTTTAGCTAAATTTGGGAGGGCCAGGGCCTGAATTAACTGCTCTGTCAATTCTTGAAAGGCCGCTTCTGGATTCTATTCAAAAGGATCATCATCTTTTCCTTTCAATGTTTCATATAGAGGCCCAGCTATTAGACTGTAGTTAGGGATCCAGATGCAGCAAACCCTGGCCTCCCCAGGAACCCTTAAGCTGTCTTCTAGTTTTAGGAGGGGTAAGGCTGCAAATGGCTTCTTCCCTTTCCTGGGATGGGCTTCTCCGACCTTCTGTGAGAATGAAGCCCAAGCAAGTCACCTTAGTCTGAGATATTTGAGCCTTTTTCTTGGACACCTTCTATCCTTTATTGGCTGGGTAGTTCAGAGACCTCCTTAGTAGGGCTGGCGATCAGAATGTCGTCTGCATATTGAAGGAGGGTTCACTTCTCCAGAGGTAGATCTTTTAGGTCTTTAGCTAAAGTTTCCCCAAAGATGGTGGGGGAAGTTTTGAACCCTTGTGGTAGGACGGCCCAGCAGTATTCTTTTTGTTGTATGTTGAGTCCTGCCAGTCAAAAGCTAAAGTTTCTTGTGACTCTGGGACTAATGGAATACAGAAGAAGGCATCTTTTAAGTCTAATACAGAATACCAGGTGCTAGTGGATAGTAGAATGAAGAGATGTGTGTAGGAATTAGGAACTACTGAATGTATATCCTCGGTGGCTTCACTGACTGTCCTGACGCCCTTTACCAGGTACCCAGCAACCCACGGGGCTCTCGTGGTCAGGTCCCCCCCCCAGGATATGGAGCTCACCTGGGCTGGCACCCAGCAGCCCACAGGGCTCTCATGGGCAGGCCCCTTGCAGGATACGGAGCTCACCTGGTCAGGTAACCCGGCAGGGCTGGGCACACAGGAACTGTGCACATAGCCCTCATTGGAGAGCACCTCCAGCTCATCTGTTGGTCAGAGCTGACCCAGAGCACCTCAGAGCAGGACTTGAACTACCAAACAGCAGCTCCGACAGGTCTGTGACTTCACTCTGGGCCGCCTCACTCCACCTGGTCTTCCAGAGGCTTCCACTGCAGCTGGGGCACTAGGCCTCTGTCTCCACCCACCACCCCTCCTCTCCCTGACTCCTGGGTTCCTCTCATTAGGAGAGGGTCTTCTTGAAGTTGTCTCCCACTCATGGACCAGATAAAATGATTAGAAAACAAGCCGTAGCTGCAGCCCCTTATTTATCCTGACTCTCAGGAGCCCACACCTGTTCCTTGTACCTGGCCAGTGCGGCAAGGCCCATTTTTTTCAGCTGTGAGCCCCTGAGGGGCGAGGATTGGCTGACCTGGGCAGCCTGACCCGGCCGGCCCGCCCTCCCCAGGTGTGCCTGGGTTGAGGTCTATATAAACACCCCTCCAGGCAGCGAGAGCCCCTGAAGCTGTGCCTGACGCCATATTCTCTTCCCCGTCAGCAGTCTCGGTGCTAGGCTGGTGGGAGGGAGTGAGGGCCCACGGCTTTGTGGGTGGCCCAGTGTGAGTGGGGCTCTGCTGGACTTTCTTCAGGAGTTGCCAGTCTGCTACCTGCTAAAGAAGATGATGTGTCACCCATACCGGCCGTTGGAATTTCTCCCCGGGCAGAGGTGAGGAAGGAAAAAAGCAGTGGGGGCCGGGACAGAAGGGGTACCTCAGGCAGGGAAATGGAAAGCTTCCAGAAGAGCGCCCGGGGCCAGGACCATCCTGGCTGGCCTGCAGGCACCAAGTCGGCCTGCGTGCTGTCACTGGTGTGGCTCCACGGCCCTTCCTCTAGGCTTTCGAGTCCTTGCACACATTCAGGTGTTTTACCTGGGAAGGGTGGGAACAGTTCAGGAGCAGCTGGCCTGGGGCTCAGCTTATGTTTACTCAGAGACGCCTCCTCATGGTCCCCCAGCTTTGCAATGAGGACGCTCCTTGCCTGGGGACTGCTGGCTGCATGGAGGACCATACCCCACCTCTGACCAACTTCAGAATTGTTTACCACTGGAGCAAGTGCCCTGATAGGGTTTTCCTCTGTATAACTGGTGGGTTCTGTTTTTTTTTTTTCTTTTTTTGTTTCAAGGTAAGTTTTTTTTCTGTGTGTGTGTGGTACGCGGGCCTCTCACTATTGTGGGCTCTCCCATTTCAGAGCACAGGCTCCGGGCGTGCAGGCTCAGCAGCCACGGCTCACGGGCCCAGCTGCTCCGCGGCATGTGGGATCTTCGTGAACCGGGGCACGAACCCGTGACCCCTGCATTGGCTGGAGGACTCTCAACCACTACGTCACCAGGGAAGCCCTCAAGGTAGGTTTTATTCCTTTTTTTTTGTATTTGTAGATATAAGCATAGAAATAATTCATTCATAAAAATACGTCTATGGGAAGGGAAGAAATATTTCTTTTTAAAAAAATTTTATTTTATTTATTTTTTATACAGCAGCATCTTATTAGTTATCTATTTTATACATATTAATGTATATATGTTAATCCCAGTTTCCCAGTTCATCCCCCCCACCCGGCCACTTTCCCCCCTTGGTGTCCATACGTTTTTTCTCTACATCTGTATCTCTATTTCTGCCCTGCAAACCAGTTCATCTGTACCATATTTCTAGGACCCACACAAATGCCTTAATATGCGATATTTGTTTTTCTCCTTCTGAATTACTTCACTCTGTATGACAGTCTCTAGATCCATGCACGTCTCTACAAAAGACCCAACTGTGCTCCTTTTTATGGCTGAGTAATATTCCACTGTATATATGTACCACATCTTTTTATCCATTCGTCTGTCGATGGGCATTTAGGTTACTTCCATGACCTGGCTACTGTGAATACTGCTGCAGTGAACATTGCGGTGAATATGTCTTTTTCATGCTTTTCCGTGGCTACAATTCCATTGTATACATGGACCAGTTCTTCTCGGTGCGTTCATCAGTTGATGGATATTTTGGTTGCTTCCAAGTCTTGGCTGTGGTAAATATTACTGCAGTGTAGGATTGCCAGCCTGTGTCTTTTGGAATCTGGTCTTCTCAGGTGATAGGCACAGCAGTGGGTCTACCAGATCATATGGTAGCTCAATTTTTACCTAGAAACGCATGTTCTTTCTGTTCTAACTACTGGCTGTTACCAGTTTACATCCCACCGGCAGCTACGGGGTACACACAGTTCTCTAAAACCCCTTCAGCATGTATTGTTCATGGACTGTTTTGCTGATGATCATTCTGACTGTTGTGAGGTGAACGTTGTCACAGATTGGATTTGCATGTCTTCATTAATTTCTGATGTTGAGCATTTTTTCATGCCCCTTTTCTGTTTAAAGAAAAGAAAAGAAAAAAAGAAAGGAAAGACAAAATGTGTGTAAAATATGCCTTTTGAAATTGTCTTCTTGCAAGGTTGCCTCTTTTGAAGTTTTTGGTCGATTTTCGACCCCAGAATATTTTGTGAGGGCAGGTGTCCTTTACAGGCCTGCAATTAAGGTGAATTTTAACTGACCATTATCACTGGGTTTAAAACTGCTGTTGGAGGGAGGCCAAAATGCTGCAGGATTTCTCCATTCTCAAATCTGGTTACTAGGTCAACAGAGCCTTCCTGGAAGCTGTGTTCCAAGGCTGGAAGTTAGAATGGCTTGAGCCAGGAAGAACCCCCATAATTTTATGCCCCATTATTTCTTGTTCGTTTTTTAAATATAATTTTTATCTTTTATGATAGCAAATTTGATTGTAATCTTTGGTTTGTTCTAGGTGTGCAAGATGTGTTTGTTTTTTACACCAAGACATATATGTATTCTTCTTGGGATCCATTTGCCATGTAGGTTATGACACAGTATTGAGTAGTCTTCTCTTGGAATTCTGTAGGTCTTTGGTGATTATATATTTCACGTGTGTTTGTATATCTCTGTTAAGCCCAACATCCTAACATATCCAGTCTTGACAACTTTCCAGTTGGTTAACCATCAGTTTGTTTAATAAATCTGTGATTCCTGTTATCTGTGGAAATATCTTCATTGGTATCAATTTTTAGGTAACACCTATAATTGATAGCATAGGATGTGTGTCTTTCGCTTTGTGACATACTTCGAGTTGTGTGATTACCTCCAGAGCCATCTAGGGTTCTGCAAAGTGCATTGTTTCATGTTTCTTCCGTGGCTCCTATTCCATGTGTACACGTACCAGTTCTTCTTCGTCCATTCGTCTCTTGATGGACTGTTTGGTTGTTTCCATGTCTTGGCTATTGTAATACTGCTGCAGTGCAGGTTTGCCTGAATGTGTCATTCCATTTGTGTCTTCCTGGGTTATAGGCCAAGGAGTGGGCCTGCGGGGTCATAAGGTATCTCAGTGTTTACCTTTTAAAGGCTGCTCCATTCCGTTTTCATTAGTGGCACTTACCAGTTTACGAGCCACTTAAAGTTGAGAGTGCATTTCCTCACAACGTCTTCAGCATTTATTGTTTGTATTTCTTTGCTGAGGGTCATTCTGTCTGGTGTGAGCTGATACCATTTTGTGGCTGGATTTGCATATGTTTAATAATTCCTTACATTGAGCTTCTAGCCATGTATATTTTATTGTTTTTTAAAGAGTGAGTACAGCTTACCTATTCAAATAGTTTCTTGAAGTATGCGGCATATTTGGAATATTTTGGCCATTACCTGCCTCAACACATTTTGTTGGCAGGTGTCATTTATTGCCCTGCAGTCCTTGTGCATATGAAGGGACCTTTAGCACGGGTTGTAAAACTGCTGTTGCGGCCCACGGCCACAGGGCGGCAGCATTTCTACATTCCCTACTCTGGTCCGTGGGGAAAGAGTACCTTCCTGGAAGTAGTGTTCCTTGGGTGTAAATTAGATTGGAATGTGCCCGGAGAAACACACAAAGCTTATGTCTCCTTAGTTGTGTATTTTTTAATATTTAAGTTATATTTTTTATCGGAGTAATACTGCATTGTGTACATGGGCCACTTCTTTTTTGTGCATTCATCTGTTGATGGACAGTTTGGTTGTTCCAAGTCTTGGCTAGGGTAAATAGTGCTGCAGTGCAGGATTGTCAGCCTGTGTCTGTTTGATTCTGGTCTTCTCAGGTGATAGAGCCAGTAGTGGGCCTAGCAGATCATATGGTAGCTCATTTTTTACCTTTAAACGCACCTCCTTTCTGTTCTCACCACTGGCTGTTACTGTTTGACATCCCAGCAGCAGCTAGAGGCTATACAGTTCTCTGAAACCGCTTGAGCATTTATTGTTTAGAGGTTTTTTGCTGATGATCATTCTGACTGTTGTCACGTAAACGTTTTTGTAGATTGGATTTGCATGTCTTTAGTAATTCCCGATGTTGAGCTTTTTCCATGGCCTTTTTTGTTAAACGAAAATTTTAAAAAAGAATGTGAGTTAAATATGCCTCTTGAAATTGTCTTCTTGAAAGATTTGCCCTCTTTTGAGTTTTTTCGTCGATATTCGAACCTAGGATTTTTTGAGGGCAGGTGTCATTTACAGAGGTGCAATTCTTGTGAGTATTAAGTGACCCTGAGCACTGTGTTTAAAGCTGCTTTGGCAGGAGACGGTCACAAGGCTGCGGCATTGCTCCATTCCCAAACCTGGTTACTAGGGCAGAAGAGCCTTCCTAGGTGTAATGTTCCAACTCGTAAGTTAGAATTAAATGGGCCAGGAAAAACCCCCAGAAGTTTATGTCTCATTACTTCTTGTGGGTTTTCTTAATTTAATTTTAATTTGTTATCACAGCAAATTTGATTATAATGTTCTGTTTGTTCTGGGTGTGCAAGATGTGGTTCTTTTACACATATACATATTATCTGTTCACCTTCAGATCCATTTCCCATGTTGGGTGGGACACAATGTTGAGTAGTCTTCTCTTGGTATTCCGTAGGTCTTTGGTGCTTATATCTTTCACATGAGTTGGTATAGCTCTGTTTCCCGCAATATGCTAATGTATCCAGTCCTCAAACCTTTCCGTTTGGTTAACCTACGTGTGTTGATCGAATATTTGATTGCCTTTCTCTGTGAAAAATCTTCATTGGTATCCATTTTTAGGTAACACCATTACGTGATATCATAGTATATGTTTCCTTCGCTTTGTGACTTACTTCATGTTGTGATTACCTCCAAACTCATCTATGGTGCTGCAAACGGCATTGTTTCATTTTGTTCCTTGGCTACTATTCCATCTGTACATGTACCAGTTCTTCTTTTCCATTCATCTTTGGATGGACTTTTTGGTAGCTTCCATGTCTTGCCTATTGTAATACTGTTGCAGCGCAGTTTTGCCTGCCTGTGTCTTTGTAATTCTGTCTTCTTAGGTCATAGGCTCATTAGTGTGGCTGCTGGATCATACGGTGCCTCAATGGGTACCTGTTAAAGGCACCTGCATTCTGTTTTCATTAGTGGCTCTTTCCAGTTTCGTCCCACTTTGAGATGAGGGTATGCATTTCTCCACAGCCCCTTCAGCATTTATTGTTTGCAGAATTTTTGCTGATGGTCATTCTGACCGGTGTGAGTTGACACAACTTTGAAGATTGGATTTGCATATATTTAACATTTCCTAATCATGAGCATTTTTCCACGCTTTTTTTTGTTGTTGTTAAAAAGAAAAAAGGGTGCCTGTAAAATATACCTCTTGAAATTGTCTTATGAAACCTTGCCCTCTTTTGAAATTTTTGGTCGACTTTCGATTCCAGGATTGTTTTTGAAGGAGTGTGTCACCTACAGGCTTGCAATTGCTGTAAATATTTAGTGACCGTTAGCACTGGGTTGAAAGCTGCTGTTGTGGGAAACGGCTGCACGGCGGCAGCGTTTCTCCATTCCCAAATCTTGTTACTAGGGCAGCAGAGCGCTCCTGGAACTCGTGTTCCTAGGTTGTAAATTAGAATGGAATGTGCCAGGGAAGAACCGCATAACTTTATGTCTCAGTACATCTTCTTCATTGTTATAATTTAATTTTTTAAAATCAGGGTAATGATTAGAATATTATTTGTTCTAGCTGTACACAATCTAATTCATTTGTACATTATATAGGTAGATGTATAATATATACACATGTATAATATATATAGATACATATATATACTCATGTACAGATCCTCTTCCCATATAAATTAATACAGAGTGTTCAGTAGACCTCCCTTGCTCTATGGTCAGTGTTTTATATATATGTATTAAATATGTATGTGTATTCGTATGGTAACCCTAATCTTAATTTGCCCATTGCGCCCACCTTTCGTTTTGGATACCCATAGTTGTTTTCGAAGTGTGTGTCTTTCTCTGTGGAAATAAGTTCCTTTGTATCAGTTGTTAGATGACACCCAGAAATGATATCATAAGATATTTGTCTTTTGCTTTCCGACTTACCTCATGTTCTGTGATTACCTCTAGGATCATCTATGGTGCTGCAAAGAGCAGTGTTTCAGTCTTTTGCACGGCTCATATTCCACTGTGTACATGGATCACTTCTTCTTTGAACGTTCATCTGTTGATGGGCATTTTGTTTGCTTCCATGTCCTGGCTTTTGTGAATATTGCTGCAGTAGACTTTTGCTATCCTGTGTCTTCTCGACTCTGGTCTTCTCAGGTGCAGGGCCCAGCGGTGGGCCTGCTGGATTGAATGGTACCTCAATTTTTACTTTGAAACACAGTTCCTTTGTGTTCTCATTATTGGCTCTTACTTCTTTACACCTCAACAGCAGCTAGAGGGTACAGAGTTCTCTAAAACCTCTTCAGCATTCATTGTTTGTAGACTTTTTGCTGAGGGTCATTCGAGTGGTGTGTGTTGAAACCTTTTCATACATTAGATTGGCATGAGTCTAATAATTCCTGATGGTGAACTTTTATCCATTTCCCTTTTCATTTGTAAAGAGTGTGTAAAACTTACCTCTCATACGATCTTCTTGAAAACTTTGCTCTCTTTTAAGTTTTTTGGCCACTCCCTACCTCAGAACATTTTTCTGAGGGCAGGTGTCCTTTACAGCCCGGAGTCCTTGTGAGTATTATGTGACCATTGGCCGTGGTTTAAAGCCGCTCTTGCGGGAAACGGCCACAAGGCGGCAGCATTTCTCCATTTACAACTCAGGGTATTTGGGCAACAGAGCCTTCCTGGAAATCGTGTTAGTAGGCTGTAAATTAGAGTGGAATGTGCCAAGGCAAACCCCCAACAGCTTATATCTCCTTACTTCTTGTTGGCTTTTTAATTTAATTTTTCTATTTTCTCAGAGCAACTTAGATAAAAATGTTGTGTATGTTCTAGGTGTACAGAATCTGGTTCATTATATCTAGGTATCTATCTATTCATCTTTGCCTCCTTTCCCATGGACGTTATTCCAGAGTGTTGAGTGGACCTCTCTTGGTATTCCATAGGTCTTTGGTGATTATATGTTTCATATGTATTAGTATAGGTCTGACGCCCCCATATCCTAATTTATCCATTCCTCCCACCTTCCCATTTGGTTAAACATAATTTTGATTTCTCAACCCATGAGTGTCCTTTTCTTCGAAATAAGGTCTTGGGTATGATGTTTTAGGTAACACGTCTAAGTGATATCATAGGATGTCTTTCTTTCGGTTTCTTTCTCTCTTCAAGGTGTGTGATTATCTCTAGGTCCTTCTATGGTGGTGCCAACAGCACTGTTTCATGCTTTTCCATGGCTACTATTCCATTGTGTACACGGACCAGTTCTTCTTGGTGCGTTCATCTGTTGATGGATATTTTGGTTGCTTCCAAGTCTTGGCTGTGGTAAATATAACTGCAGTGTAGGATTGCCAGCCTGTGTCTTTTGGAATCTGGTCTTCTCAGGTGATAGGCACAGCAGTGGGTCTACCAGATCATATGGTAGCTCAATTTTTACCTAGAAACGCATGTTCTTTCTGTTCTAACTACTGGCTGTTACCAGTTTACATCCCACCGGCAGCTACGGGGTACACACAGTTCTCTAAAACCCCTTCAGCATGTATTGTTCGTGGACTGTTTTGCTGATGATCATTCTGACTGTTGTGAGGTGAACGTTGTCACAGATTGGATTTGCATGTCTTCATTAATTTCTGATGTTGAGCATTTTTTCATGCCCCTTTTCTGTTTAAAGAAAAGAAAAGAAAAAAAGAAAGGAAAGACAAAATGTGTGTAAAATATGCCTTTTGAAATTGTCTTCTTGCAAGGTTGCCTCTTTTGAAGTTTTTGGTCGATTTTCGACCCCAGAATATTTTGTGAGGGCAGGTGTCCTTTACAGGCCTGCAATTAAGGTGAATTTTAACTGACCATTATCACTGGGTTTAAAACTGCTGTTGGAGGGAGGCCAAAATGCTGCAGGATTTCTCCATTCTCAAATCTGGTTACTAGGTCAACAGAGCCTTCCTGGAAGCTGTGTTCCAAGGCTGGAAGTTAGAATGGCTTGAGCCAGGAAGAACCCCCATAATTTTATGCCCCATTATTTCTTGTTCGTTTTTTAAATATAATTTTTATCTTTTATGATAGCAAATTTGATTGTAATCTTTGGTTTGTTCTAGGTGTGCAAGATGTGTTTGTTTTTTACACCAAGACATATATGTATTCTTCTTGGGATCCATTTGCCATGTAGGTTATGACACAGTATTGAGTAGTCTTCTCTTGGAATTCTGTAGGTCTTTGGTGATTATATATTTCACGTGTGTTTGTATATCTCTGTTAAGCCCAACATCCTAACATATCCAGTCTTGACAACTTTCCAGTTGGTTAACCATCAGTTTGTTTAATAAATCTGTGATTCCTGTTATCTGTGGAAATATCTTCATTGGTATCAATTTTTAGGTAACACCTATAATTGATAGCATAGGATGTGTGTCTTTCGCTTTGTGACATACTTCGAGTTGTGTGATTACCTCCAGAGCCATCTAGGGTTCTGCAAAGTGCATTGTTTCATGTTTCTTCCGTGGCTCCTATTCCATGTGTACACGTACCAGTTCTTCTTCGTCCATTCGTCTCTTGATGGACTGTTTGGTTGTTTCCATGTCTTGGCTATTGTAATACTGCTGCAGTGCAGGTTTGCCTGAATGTGTCATTCCATTTGTGTCTTCCTGGGTTATAGGCCAAGGAGTGGGCCTGCGGGGTCATAAGGTATCTCAGTGTTTACCTTTTAAAGGCTGCTCCATTCCGTTTTCATTAGTGGCACTTACCAGTTTACGAGCCACTTAAAGTTGAGAGTGCATTTCCTCACAACGTCTTCAGCATTTATTGTTTGTATTTCTTTGCTGAGGGTCATTCTGTCTGGTGTGAGCTGATACCATTTTGTGGCTGGATTTGCATATGTTTAATAATTCCTTACATTGAGCTTCTAGCCATGTATATTTTATTGTTTTTTAAAGAGTGAGTACAGCTTACCTATTCAAATAGTTTCTTGAAGTATGCGGCATATTTGGAATATTTTGGCCATTACCTGCCTCAACACATTTTGTTGGCAGGTGTCATTTATTGCCCTGCAGTCCTTGTGCATATGAAGGGACCTTTAGCACGGGTTGTAAAACTGCTGTTGCGGCCCACGGCCACAGGGCGGCAGCATTTCTACATTCCCTACTCTGGTCCGTGGGGAAAGAGTACCTTCCTGGAAGTAGTGTTCCTTGGGTGTAAATTAGATTGGAATGTGCCCGGAGAAACACACAAAGCTTATGTCTCCTTAGTTGTGTATTTTTTAATATTTAAGTTATATTTTTTATCGGAGTAATACTGCATTGTGTACATGGGCCACTTCTTTTTTGTGCATTCATCTGTTGATGGACAGTTTGGTTGTTCCAAGTCTTGGCTAGGGTAAATAGTGCTGCAGTGCAGGATTGTCAGCCTGTGTCTGTTTGATTCTGGTCTTCTCAGGTGATAGAGCCAGTAGTGGGCCTAGCAGATCATATGGTAGCTCATTTTTTACCTTTAAACGCACCTCCTTTCTGTTCTCACCACTGGCTGTTACTGTTTGACATCCCAGCAGCAGCTAGAGGCTATACAGTTCTCTGAAACCCCTTGAGCATTTATTGTTTAGAGGTTTTTTGCTGATGATCATTCTGACTGTTGTCACGTAAACGTTTTTGTAGATTGGATTTGCATGTCTTTAGTAATTCCCGATGTTGAGCTTTTTCCATGGCCTTTTTTGTTAAACGAAAATTTTAAAAAAGAATGTGAGTTAAATATGCCTCTTGAAATTGTCTTCTTGAAAGATTTGCCCTCTTTTGAGTTTTTTCGTCGATATTCGAACCTAGGATTTTTTGAGGGCAGGTGTCATTTACAGAGGTGCAATTCTTGTGAGTATTAAGTGACCCTGAGCACTGTGTTTAAAGCTGCTTTGGCAGGAGACGGTCACAAGGCTGCGGCATTGCTCCATTCCCAAACCTGGTTACTAGGGCAGAAGAGCCTTCCTAGGTGTAATGTTCCAACTCGTAAGTTAGAATTAAATGGGCCAGGAAAAACCCCCAGAAGTTTATGTCTCATTACTTCTTGTGGGTTTTCTTAATTTAATTTTAATTTGTTATCACAGCAAATTTGATTATAATGTTCTGTTTGTTCTGGGTGTGCAAGATGTGGTTCTTTTACACATATACATATTATCTGTTCACCTTCAGATCCATTTCCCATGTTGGGTGGGACACAATGTTGAGTAGTCTTCTCTTGGTATTCCGTAGGTCTTTGGTGCTTATATCTTTCACATGAGTTGGTATAGCTCTGTTTCCCGCAATATGCTAATGTATCCAATCCTCAAACCTTTCCGTTTGGTTAACCGTACGTGTGTTGATCGAATATTTGATTGCCTTTCTCTGTGAAAAATCTTCATTGGTATCCATTTTTAGGTAACACCATTACGTGATATCATAGTATATGTTTCCTTCGCTTTGTGACTTACTTCATGTTGTGATTACCTCCAAACTCATCTATGGTGCTGCAAACGGCATTGTTTCATTTTGTTCCTTGGCTACTATTCCATCTGTACATGTACCAGTTCTTCTTTTCCATTCATCTTTGGATGGACTTTTTGGTAGCTTCCATGTCTTGCCTATTGTAATACTGTTGCAGCGCAGTTTTGCCTGCCTGTGTCTTTGTAATTCTGTCTTCTTAGGTCATAGGCTCATTAGTGTGGCTGCTGGATCATACGGTGCCTCAATGGGTACCTGTTAAAGGCACCTGCATTCTGTTTTCATTAGTGGCTCTTTCCAGTTTCGTCCCACTTTGAGATGAGGGTATGCATTTCTCCACAGCCCCTTCAGCATTTATTGTTTGCAGAATTTTTGCTGATGGTCATTCTGACCGGTGTGAGTTGACACAACTTTGAAGATTGGATTTGCATATATTTAACAATTCCTAATCATGAGCATTTTTCCACGCTTTTTTTTGTTGTTGTTAAAAAGAAAAAAGGGTGCCTGTAAAATATACCTCTTGAAATTGTCTTATGAAACCTTGCCCTCTTTTGAAATTTTTGGTCGACTTTCGATTCCAGGATTGTTTTTGAAGGAGTGTGTCACCTACAGGCTTGCAATTGCTGTAAATATTTAGTGACCGTTAGCACTGGGTTGAAAGCTGCTGTTGTGGGAAACGGCTGCACGGCGGCAGCGTTTCTCCATTCCCAAATCTTGTTACTAGGGCAGCAGAGCGCTCCTGGAACTCGTGTTCCTAGGTTGTAAATTAGAATGGAATGTGCCAGGGAAGAACCGCATAACTTTATGTCTCAGTACATCTTCTTCATTGTTATAATTTAATTTTTTAAAATCAGGGTAATGATTAGAATATTATTTGTTCTAGCTGTACACAATCTAATTCATTTGTACATTATATAGGTAGATGTATAATATATACACATGTATAATATATATAGATACATATATATACTCATGTACAGATCCTCTTCCCATATAAATTAATACAGAGTGTTCAGTAGACCTCCCTTGCTCTATGGTCAGTGTTTTATATATATGTATTAAATATGTATGTGTATTCGTATGGTAACCCTAATCTTAATTTGCCCATTGCGCCCACCTTTCGTTTTGGATACCCATAGTTGTTTTCGAAGTGTGTGTCTTTCTCTGTGGAAATAAGTTCCTTTGTATCAGTTGTTAGATGACACCCAGAAATGATATCATAAGATATTTGTCTTTTGCTTTCCGACTTACCTCATGTTCTGTGATTACCTCTAGGATCATCTATGGTGCTGCAAAGAGCAGTGTTTCAGTCTTTTGCACGGCTCATATTCCACTGTGTACATGGATCACTTCTTCTTTGAACGTTCATCTGTTGATGGGCATTTTGTTTGCTTCCATGTCCTGGCTTTTGTGAATATTGCTGCAGTAGACTTTTGCTATCCTGTGTCTTCTCGACTCTGGTCTTCTCAGGTGCAGGGCCCAGCGGTGGGCCTGCTGGATTGAATGGTACCTCAATTTTTACTTTGAAACACAGTTCCTTTGTGTTCTCATTATTGGCTCTTACTTCTTTACACCTCAACAGCAGCTAGAGGGTACAGAGTTCTCTAAAACCTCTTCAGCATTCATTGTTTGTAGACTTTTTGCTGAGGGTCATTCGAGTGGTGTGTGTTGAAACCTTTTCATACATTAGATTGGCATGAGTCTAATAATTCCTGATGGTGAACTTTTATCCATTTCCCTTTTCATTTGTAAAGAGTGTGTAAAACTTACCTCTCATACGATCTTCTTGAAAACTTTGCTCTCTTTTAAGTTTTTTGGCCACTCCCTACCTCAGAACATTTTTCTGAGGGCAGGTGTCCTTTACAGCCCGGAGTCCTTGTGAGTATTATGTGACCATTGGCCGTGGTTTAAAGCCGCTCTTGCGGGAAACGGCCACAAGGCGGCAGCATTTCTCCATTTACAACTCAGGGTATTTGGGCAACAGAGCCTTCCTGGAAATCGTGTTAGTAGGCTGTAAATTAGAGTGGAATGTGCCAAGGCAAACCCCCAACAGCTTATATCTCCTTACTTCTTGTTGGCTTTTTAATTTAATTTTTCTATTTTCTCAGAGCAACTTAGATAAAAATGTTGTGTATGTTCTAGGTGTACAGAATCTGGTTCATTATATCTAGGTATCTATCTATTCATCTTTGCCTCCTTTCCCATGGACGTTATTCCAGAGTGTTGAGTGGACCTCTCTTGGTATTCCATAGGTCTTTGGTGATTATATGTTTCATATGTATTAGTATAGGTCTGACGCCCCCATATCCTAATTTATCCATTCCTCCCACCTTCCCATTTGGTTAAACATAATTTTGATTTCTCAACCCATGAGTGTCCTTTTCTTCGAAATAAGGTCTTGGGTATGATGTTTTAGGTAACACGTCTAAGTGATATCATAGGATGTCTTTCTTTCGGTTTCTTTCTCTCTTCAAGGTGTGTGATTATCTCTAGGTCCTTCTATGGTGGTGCCAACAGCACTGTTTCATGCTTTTCCATGGCTACTATTCCATTGTGTACACGGACCAGTTCTTCTTGGTGCGTTCATCTGTTGATGGATATTTTGGTTGCTTCCAAGTCTTGGCTGTGGTAAATATAACTGCAGTGTAGGATTGCCAGCCTGTGTCTTTTGGAATCTGGTCTTCTCAGGTGATAGGCACAGCAGTGGGTCTACCAGATCATATGGTAGCTCAATTTTTACCTAGAAACGCATGTTCTTTCTGTTCTAACTACTGGCTGTTACCAGTTTACATCCCACCGGCAGCTACGGGGTACACACAGTTCTCTAAAACCCCTTCAGCATGTATTGTTCGTGGACTGTTTTGCTGATGATCATTCTGACTGTTGTGAGGTGAACGTTGTCACAGATTGGATTTGCATGTCTTCATTAATTTCTGATGTTGAGCATTTTTTCATGCCCCTTTTCTGTTTAAAGAAAAGAAAAGAAAAAAAGAAAGGAAAGACAAAATGTGTGTAAAATATGCCTTTTGAAATTGTCTTCTTGCAAGGTTGCCTCTTTTGAAGTTTTTGGTCGATTTTCGACCCCAGAATATTTTGTGAGGGCAGGTGTCCTTTACAGGCCTGCAATTAAGGTGAATTTTAACTGACCATTATCACTGGGTTTAAAACTGCTGTTGGAGGGAGGCCAAAATGCTGCAGGATTTCTCCATTCTCAAATCTGGTTACTAGGTCAACAGAGCCTTCCTGGAAGCTGTGTTCCAAGGCTGGAAGTTAGAATGGCTTGAGCCAGGAAGAACCCCCATAATTTTATGCCCCATTATTTCTTGTTCGTTTTTTAAATATAATTTTTATCTTTTATGATAGCAAATTTGATTGTAATCTTTGGTTTGTTCTAGGTGTGCAAGATGTGTTTGTTTTTTACACCAAGACATATATGTATTCTTCTTGGGATCCATTTGCCATGTAGGTTATGACACAGTATTGAGTAGTCTTCTCTTGGAATTCTGTAGGTCTTTGGTGATTATATATTTCACGTGTGTTTGTATATCTCTGTTAAGCCCAACATCCTAATATATCCAGTCTTGACAACTTTCCAATTGGTTAACCATCAGTTTGTTTAATAAATCTGTGATTCCTGTTATCTGTGGAAATATCTTCATTGGTATCAATTTTTAGGTAACACCTATAATTGATAGCATAGGATGTGTGTCTTTCGCTTTGTGACATACTTCGAGTTGTGTGATTACCTCCAGAGCCATCTAGGGTTCTGCAAAGTGCATTGTTTCATGTTTCTTCCGTGGCTCCTATTCCATGTGTACACGTACCAGTTCTTCTTCGTCCATTCGTCTCTTGATGGACTGTTTGGTTGTTTCCATGTCTTGGCTATTGTAATACTGCTGCAGTGCAGGTTTGCCTGAATGTGTCATTCCATTTGTGTCTTCCTGGGTTATAGGCCAAGGAGTGGGCCTGCGGGGTCATAAGGTATCTCAGTGTTTACCTTTTAAAGGCTGCTCCATTCCGTTTTCATTAGTGGCACTTACCAGTTTACGAGCCACTTAAAGTTGAGAGTGCATTTCCTCACAACGTCTTCAGCATTTATTGTTTGTATTTCTTTGCTGAGGGTCATTCTGTCTGGTGTGAGCTGATACCATTTTGTGGCTGGATTTGCATATGTTTAATAATTCCTTACATTGAGCTTCTAGCCATGTATATTTTATTGTTTTTTAAAGAGTGAGTACAGCTTACCTATTCAAATAGTTTCTTGAAGTATGCGGCATATTTGGAATATTTTGGCCATTACCTGCCTCAACACATTTTGTTGGCAGGTGTCATTTATTGCCCTGCAGTCCTTGTGCATATGAAGGGACCTTTAGCACAGGTTGTAAAACTGCTGTTGCGGCCCACGGCCACAGGGCGGCAGCATTTCTACATTCCCTACTCTGGTCCGTGGGGAAAGAGTACCTTCCTGGAAGTAGTGTTCCTTGGGTGTAAATTAGATTGGAATGTGCCCGGAGAAACACACAAAGCTTATGTCTCCTTAGTTGTGTATTTTTTAATATTTAAGTTATATTTTTTATCGGAGTAATACTGCATTGTGTACATGGGCCACTTCTTTTTTGTGCATTCATCTGTTGATGGACAGTTTGGTTGTTCCAAGTCTTGGCTAGGGTAAATAGTGCTGCAGTGCAGGATTGTCAGCCTGTGTCTGTTTGATTCTGGTCTTCTCAGGTGATAGAGCCAGTAGTGGGCCTAGCAGATCATATGGTAGCTCATTTTTTACCTTTAAACGCACCTCCTTTCTGTTCTCACCACTGGCTGTTACTGTTTGACATCCCAGCAGCAGCTAGAGGCTATACAGTTCTCTGAAACCCCTTGAGCATTTATTGTTTAGAGATTTTTTGCTGATGATCATTCTGACTGTTGTCACGTAAACGTTTTTGTAGATTGGATTTGCATGTCTTTAGTAATTCCCGATGTTGAGCTTTTTCCATGGCCTTTTTTGTTAAACGAAAATTTTAAAAAAGAATGTGAGTTAAATATGCCTCTTGAAATTGTCTTCTTGAAAGATTGCCCTCTTTTGAGTTTTTTCGTCGATATTCGAACCTAGGATTTTTTGAGGGCAGGTGTCATTTACAGAGGTGCAATTCTTGTGAATATTAAGTGACCCTGAGCACTGTGTTTAAAGCTGCTTTGGCAGGAGACGGTCACAAGGCTGCGGCATTGCTCCATTCCCAAACCTGGTTACTAGGGCAGAAGAGCCTTCCTAGGTGTAATGTTCCAACTCGTAAGTTAGAATTAAATGGGCCAGGAAAAACCCCCAGAAGTTTATGTCTCATTACTTCTTGTGGGTTTTCTTAATTTAATTTTAATTTGTTATCACAGCAAATTTGATTATAATGTTCTGTTTGTTCTGGGTGTGCAAGATGTGGTTCTTTTACACATATACATATTATCTGTTCACCTTCAGATCCATTTCCCATGTTGGGTGGGACACAATGTTGAGTAGTCTTCTCTTGGTATTCCGTAGGTCTTTGGTGCTTATATCTTTCACATGAGTTGGTATAGCTCTGTTTCCCGCAATATGCTAATGTATCCAGTCCTCAAACCTTTCCGTTTGGTTAACCGTACGTGTGTTGATCGAATATTTGATTGCCTTTCTCTGTGAAAAATCTTCATTGGTATCCATTTTTAGGTAACACCATTACGTGATATCATAGTATATGTTTCCTTCGCTTTGTGACTTACTTCATGTTGTGATTACCTCCAAACTCATCTATGGTGCTGCAAACGGCATTGTTTCATTTTGTTCCTTGGCTACTATTCCATCTGTACATGTACCAGTTCTTCTTTTCCATTCATCTTTGGATGGACTTTTTGGTAGCTTCCATGTCTTGCCTATTGTAATACTGTTGCAGCGCAGTTTTGCCTGCCTGTGTCTTTGTAATTCTGTCTTCTTAGGTCATAGGCTCATTAGTGTGGCTGCTGGATCATACGGTGCCTCAATGGGTACCTGTTAAAGGCACCTGCATTCTGTTTTCATTAGTGGCTCTTTCCGGTTTCGTCCCACTTTGAGATGAGGGTATGCATTTCTCCACAGCCCCTTCAGCATTTATTGTTTGCAGAATTTTTGCTGATGGTCATTCTGACCGGTGTGAGTTGACACAACTTTGAAGATTGGATTTGCATATATTTAACATTTCCTAATCATGAGCATTTTTCCACGCTTTTTTTTGTTGTTGTTAAAAAGAAAAAAGGGTGCCTGTAAAATATACCTCTTGAAATTGTCTTATGAAACCTTGCCCTCTTTTGAAATTTTTGGTCGACTTTCGATTCCAGGATTGTTTTTGAAGGAGTGTGTCACCTACAGGCTTGCAATTGCTGTAAATATTTAGTGACCGTTAGCACTGGGTTGAAAGCTGCTGTTGTGGGAAACGGCTGCACGGCGGCAGCGTTTCTCCATTCCCAAATCTTGTTACTAGGGCAGCAGAGCGCTCCTGGAACTCGTGTTCCTAGGTTGTAAATTAGAATGGAATGTGCCAGGGAAGAACCGCATAACTTTATGTCTCAGTACATCTTCTTCATTGTTATAATTTAATTTTTTAAAATCAGGGTAATGATTAGAATATTATTTGTTCTAGCTGTACACAATCTAATTCATTTGTACATTATATAGGTAGATGTATAATATATACACATGTATAATATATATAGATACATATATATACTCATGTACAGATCCTCTTCCCATATAAATTAATACAGAGTGTTCAGTAGACCTCCCTTGCTCTATGGTCAGTGTTTTATATATATGTATTAAATATGTATGTGTATTCGTATGGTAACCCTAATCTTAATTTGCCCATTGCGCCCACCTTTCGTTTTGGATACCCATAGTTGTTTTCGAAGTGTGTGTCTTTCTCTGTGGAAATAAGTTCCTTTGTATCAGTTGTTAGATGACACCCAGAAATGATATCATAAGATATTTGTCTTTTGCTTTCCGACTTACCTCATGTTCTGTGATTACCTCTAGGATCATCTATGGTGCTGCAAAGAGCAGTGTTTCAGTCTTTTGCACGGCTCATATTCCACTGTGTACATGGATCACTTCTTCTTTGAACGTTCATCTGTTGATGGGCATTTTGTTTGCTTCCATGTCCTGGCTTTTGTGAATATTGCTGCAGTAGACTTTTGCTATCCTGTGTCTTCTCGACTCTGGTCTTCTCAGGTGCAGGGCCCAGCGGTGGGCCTGCTGGATTGAATGGTACCTCAATTTTTACTTTGAAACACAGTTCCTTTGTGTTCTCATTATTGGCTCTTACTTCTTTACACCTCAACAGCAGCTAGAGGGTACAGAGTTCTCTAAAACCTCTTCAGCATTCATTGTTTGTAGACTTTTTGCTGAGGGTCATTCGAGTGGTGTGTGTTGAAACCTTTTCATACATTAGATTGGCATGAGTCTAATAATTCCTGATGGTGAACTTTTATCCATTTCCCTTTTCATTTGTAAAGAGTGTGTAAAACTTACCTCTCATACGATCTTCTTGAAAACTTTGCTCTCTTTTAAGTTTTTTGGCCACTCCCTACCTCAGAACATTTTTCTGAGGGCAGGTGTCCTTTACAGCCCGGAGTCCTTGTGAGTATTATGTGACCATTGGCCGTGGTTTAAAGCCGCTCTTGCGGGAAACGGCCACAAGGCGGCAGCATTTCTCCATTTACAACTCAGGGTATTTGGGCAACAGAGCCTTCCTGGAAATCGTGTTAGTAGGCTGTAAATTAGAGTGGAATGTGCCAAGGCAAACCCCCAACAGCTTATATCTCCTTACTTCTTGTTGGCTTTTTAATTTAATTTTTCTATTTTCTCAGAGCAACTTAGATAAAAATGTTGTGTATGTTCTAGGTGTACAGAATCTGGTTCATTATATCTAGGTATCTATCTATTCATCTTTGCCTCCTTTCCCATGGACGTTATTCCAGAGTGTTGAGTGGACCTCTCTTGGTATTCCATAGGTCTTTGGTGATTATATGTTTCATATGTATTAGTATAGGTCTGACGCCCCCATATCCTAATTTATCCATTCCTCCCACCTTCCCATTTGGTTAAACATAATTTTGATTTCTCAACCCATGAGTGTCCTTTTCTTCGAAATAAGGTCTTGGGTATGATGTTTTAGGTAACACGTCTAAGTGATATCATAGGATGTCTTTCTTTCGGTTTCTTTCTCTCTTCAAGGTGTGTGATTATCTCTAGGTCCTTCTATGGTGGTGCCAACAGCACTGTTTCATGCTTTTCCATGGCTACTATTCCATTGTGTACACGGACCAGTTCTTCTTGGTGCGTTCATCTGTTGATGGATATTTTGGTTGCTTCCAAGTCTTGGCTGTGGTAAATATAACTGCAGTGTAGGATTGCCAGCCTGTGTCTTTTGGAATCTGGTCTTCTCAGGTGATAGGCACAGCAGTGGGTCTACCAGATCATATGGTAGCTCAATTTTTACCTAGAAACGCATGTTCTTTCTGTTCTAACTACTGGCTGTTACCAGTTTACATCCCACCGGCAGCTACGGGGTACACACAGTTCTCTAAAACCCCTTCAGCATGTATTGTTCGTGGACTGTTTTGCTGATGATCATTCTGACTGTTGTGAGGTGAACGTTGTCACAGATTGGATTTGCATGTCTTCATTAATTTCTGATGTTGAGCATTTTTTCATGCCCCTTTTCTGTTTAAAGAAAAGAAAAGAAAGAAAGAAAGAAAAGACAAAATGTGTGTAAAATATGCCTTTTGAAATTGTCTTCTTGCAAGGTTGCCTCTTTTGAAGTTTTTGGTCGATTTTCGACCCCAGAATATTTTGTGAGGGCAGGTGTCCTTTACAGGCCTGCAATTAAGGTGAATTTTAACTGACCATTATCACTGGGTTTAAAACTGCTGTTGGAGGGAGGCCAAAATGCTGCAGGATTTCTCCATTCTCAAATCTGGTTACTAGGTCAACAGAGCCTTCCTGGAAGCTGTGTTCCAAGGCTGGAAGTTAGAATGGCTTGAGCCAGGAAGAACCCCCATAATTTTATGCCCCATTATTTCTTGTTCGTTTTTTAAATATAATTTTTATCTTTTATGATAGCAAATTTGATTGTAATCTTTGGTTTGTTCTAGGTGTGCAAGATGTGTTTGTTTTTTACACCAAGACATATATGTATTCTTCTTGGGATCCATTTGCCATGTAGGTTATGACACAGTATTGAGTAGTCTTCTCTTGGAATTCTGTAGGTCTTTGGTGATTATATATTTCACGTGTGTTTGTATATCTCTGTTAAGCCCAACATCCTAACATATCCAGTCTTGACAACTTTCCAGTTGGTTAACCATCAGTTTGTTTAATAAATCTGTGATTCCTGTTATCTGTGGAAATATCTTCATTGGTATCAATTTTTAGGTAACACCTATAATTGATAGCATAGGATGTGTGTCTTTCGCTTTGTGACATACTTCGAGTTGTGTGATTACCTCCAGAGCCATCTAGGGTTCTGCAAAGTGCATTGTTTCATGTTTCTTCCGTGGCTCCTATTCCATGTGTACACGTACCAGTTCTTCTTCGTCCATTCGTCTCTTGATGGACTGTTTGGTTGTTTCCATGTCTTGGCTATTGTAATACTGCTGCAGTGCAGGTTTGCCTGAATGTGTCATTCCATTTGTGTCTTCCTGGGTTATAGGCCAAGGAGTGGGCCTGCGGGGTCATAAGGTATCTCAGTGTTTACCTTTTAAAGGCTGCTCCATTCCGTTTTCATTAGTGGCACTTACCAGTTTACGAGCCACTTAAAGTTGAGAGTGCATTTCCTCACAACGTCTTCAGCATTTATTGTTTGTATTTCTTTGCTGAGGGTCATTCTGTCTGGTGTGAGCTGATACCATTTTGTGGCTGGATTTGCATATGTTTAATAATTCCTTACATTGAGCTTCTAGCCATGTATATTTTATTGTTTTTTAAAGAGTGAGTACAGCTTACCTATTCAAATAGTTTCTTGAAGTATGCGGCATATTTGGAATATTTTGGCCATTACCTGCCTCAACACATTTTGTTGGCAGGTGTCATTTATTGCCCTGCAGTCCTTGTGCATATGAAGGGACCTTTAGCACGGGTTGTAAAACTGCTGTTGCGGCCCACGGCCACAGGGCGGCAGCATTTCTACATTCCCTACTCTGGTCCGTGGGGAAAGAGTACCTTCCTGGAAGTAGTGTTCCTTGGGTGTAAATTAGATTGGAATGTGCCCGGAGAAACACACAAAGCTTATGTCTCCTTAGTTGTGTATTTTTTAATATTTAAGTTATATTTTTTATCGGAGTAATACTGCATTGTGTACATGGGCCACTTCTTTTTTGTGCATTCATCTGTTGATGGACAGTTTGGTTGTTCCAAGTCTTGGCTAGGGTAAATAGTGCTGCAGTGCAGGATTGTCAGCCTGTGTCTGTTTGATTCTGGTCTTCTCAGGTGATAGAGCCAGTAGTGGGCCTAGCAGATCATATGGTAGCTCATTTTTTACCTTTAAACGCACCTCCTTTCTGTTCTCACCACTGGCTGTTACTGTTTGACATCCCAGCAGCAGCTAGAGGCTATACAGTTCTCTGAAACCCCTTGAGCATTTATTGTTTAGAGGTTTTTTGCTGATGATCATTCTGACTGTTGTCACGTAAACGTTTTTGTAGATTGGATTTGCATGTCTTTAGTAATTCCCGATGTTGAGCTTTTTCCATGGCCTTTTTTGTTAAACGAAAATTTTAAAAAAGAATGTGAGTTAAATATGCCTCTTGAAATTGTCTTCTTGAAAGATTTGCCCTCTTTTGAGTTTTTTCGTCGATATTCGAACCTAGGATTTTTTGAGGGCAGGTGTCATTTACAGAGGTGCAATTCTTGTGAGTATTAAGTGACCCTGAGCACTGTGTTTAAAGCTGCTTTGGCAGGAGACGGTCACAAGGCTGCGGCATTGCTCCATTCCCAAACCTGGTTACTAGGGCAGAAGAGCCTTCCTAGGTGTAATGTTCCAACTCGTAAGTTAGAATTAAATGGGCCAGGAAAAACCCCCAGAAGTTTATGTCTCATTACTTCTTGTGGGTTTTCTTAATTTAATTTTAATTTGTTATCACAGCAAATTTGATTATAATGTTCTGTTTGTTCTGGGTGTGCAAGATGTGGTTCTTTTACACATATACATATTATCTGTTCACCTTCAGATCCATTTCCCATGTTGGGTGGGACACAATGTTGAGTAGTCTTCTCTTGGTATTCCGTAGGTCTTTGGTGCTTATATCTTTCACATGAGTTGGTATAGCTCTGTTTCCCGCAATATGCTAATGTATCCAGTCCTCAAACCTTTCCGTTTGGTTAACCTACGTGTGTTGATCGAATATTTGATTGCCTTTCTCTGTGAAAAATCTTCATTGGTATCCATTTTTAGGTAACACCATTACGTGATATCATAGTATATGTTTCCTTCGCTTTGTGACTTACTTCATGTTGTGATTACCTCCAAACTCATCTATGGTGCTGCAAACGGCATTGTTTCATTTTGTTCCTTGGCTACTATTCCATCTGTACATGTACCAGTTCTTCTTTTCCATTCATCTTTGGATGGACTTTTTGGTAGCTTCCATGTCTTGCCTATTGTAATACTGTTGCAGCGCAGTTTTGCCTGCCTGTGTCTTTGTAATTCTGTCTTCTTAGGTCATAGGCTCATTAGTGTGGCTGCTGGATCATATGGTGCCTCAATGGGTACCTGTTAAAGGCACCTGCATTCTGTTTTCATTAGTGGCTCTTTCCAGTTTCGTCCCACTTTGAGATGAGGGTATGCATTTCTCCACAGCCCCTTCAGCATTTATTGTTTGCAGAATTTTTGCTGATGGTCATTCTGACCGGTGTGAGTTGACACAACTTTGAAGATTGGATTTGCATATATTTAACATTTCCTAATCATGAGCATTTTTCCACGCTTTTTTTTGTTGTTGTTAAAAAGAAAAAAGGGTGCCTGTAAAATATACCTCTTGAAATTGTCTTATGAAACCTTGCCCTCTTTTGAAATTTTTGGTCGACTTTCGATTCCAGGATTGTTTTTGAAGGAGTGTGTCACCTACAGGCTTGCAATTGCTGTAAATATTTAGTGACCGTTAGCACTGGGTTGAAAGCTGCTGTTGTGGGAAACGGCTGCACGGCGGCAGCGTTTCTCCATTCCCAAATCTTGTTACTAGGGCAGCAGAGCGCTCCTGGAACTCGTGTTCCTAGGTTGTAAATTAGAATGGAATGTGCCAGGGAAGAACCGCATAACTTTATGTCTCAGTACATCTTCTTCATTGTTATAATTTAATTTTTTAAAATCAGGGTAATGATTAGAATATTATTTGTTCTAGCTGTACACAATCTAATTCATTTGTACATTATATAGGTAGATGTATAATATATACACATGTATAATATATATAGATACATATATATACTCATGTACAGATCCTCTTCCCATATAAATTAATACAGAGTGTTCAGTAGACCTCCCTTGCTCTATGGTCAGTGTTTTATATATATGTATTAAATATGTATGTGTATTCGTATGGTAACCCTAATCTTAATTTGCCCATTGCGCCCACCTTTCGTTTTGGATACCCATAGTTGTTTTCGAAGTGTGTGTCTTTCTCTGTGGAAATAAGTTCCTTTGTATCAGTTGTTAGATGACACCCAGAAATGATATCATAAGATATTTGTCTTTTGCTTTCCGACTTACCTCATGTTCTGTGATTACCTCTAGGATCATCTATGGTGCTGCAAAGAGCAGTGTTTCAGTCTTTTGCATGGCTCATATTCCACTGTGTACATGGATCACTTCTTCTTTGAACATTCATCTGTTGATGGGCATTTTGTTTGCTTCCATGTCCTGGCTTTTGTGAATATTGCTGCAGTGCACTTTTGCTATCCTGTGTCTTCTCGACTCTGGTCTTCTCAGGTGCAGGGCCCAGCGGTGGGCCTGCTGGATTGAATGGTACCTCAATTTTTACTTTGAAACACAGTTCCTTTGTGTTCTCATTATTGGCTCTTACTTCTTTACACCTCAACAGCAGCTAGAGGGTACAGAGTTCTCTAAAACCTCTTCAGCATTCATTGTTTGTAGACTTTTTGCTGAGGGTCATTCGAGTGGTGTGTGTTGAAACCTTTTCATACATTAGATTGGCATGAGTCTAATAATTCCTGATGGTGAACTTTTATCCATTTCCCTTTTCATTTGTAAAGAGTGTGTAAAACTTACCTCTCATACGATCTTCTTGAAAACTTTGCTCTCTTTTAAGTTTTTTGGCCACTCCCTACCTCAGAACATTTTTCTGAGGGCAGGTGTCCTTTACAGCCCGGAGTCCTTGTGAGTATTATGTGACCATTGGCCGTGGTTTAAAGCCGCTCTTGCGGGAAACGGCCACAAGGCGGCAGCATTTCTCCATTTACAACTCAGGGTATTTGGGCAACAGAGCCTTCCTGGAAATCGTGTTAGTAGGCTGTAAATTAGAGTGGAATGTGCCAAGGCAAACCCCCAACAGCTTATATCTCCTTACTTCTTGTTGGCTTTTTAATTTAATTTTTCTATTTTCTCAGAGCAACTTAGATAAAAATGTTGTGTATGTTCTAGGTGTACAGAATCTGGTTCATTATATCTAGGTATCTATCTATTCATCTTTGCCTCCTTTCCCATGGACGTTATTCCAGAGTGTTGAGTGGACCTCTCTTGGTATTCCATAGGTCTTTGGTGATTATATGTTTCATATGTATTAGTATAGGTCTGACGCCCCCATATCCTAATTTATCCATTCCTCCCACCTTCCCATTTGGTTAAACATAATTTTGATTTCTCAACCCATGAGTGTCCTTTTCTTCGAAATAAGGTCTTGGGTATGATGTTTTAGGTAACACGTCTAAGTGATATCATAGGATGTCTTTCTTTCGGTTTCTTTCTCTCTTCAAGGTGTGTGATTATCTCTAGGTCCTTCTATGGTGGTGCCAACAGCACTGTTTCATGCTTTTCCATGGCTACTATTCCATTGTGTACACGGACCAGTTCTTCTTGGTGCGTTCATCTGTTGATGGATATTTTGGTTGCTTCCAAGTCTTGGCTGTGGTAAATATAACTGCAGTGTAGGATTGCCAGCCTGTGTCTTTTGGAATCTGGTCTTCTCAGGTGATAGGCACAGCAGTGGGTCTACCAGATCATATGGTAGCTCAATTTTTACCTAGAAACGCATGTTCTTTCTGTTCTAACTACTGGCTGTTACCAGTTTACATCCCACCGGCAGCTACGGGGTACACACAGTTCTCTAAAACCCCTGCAGCATGTATTGTTCGTGGACTGTTTTGCTGATGATCATTCTGACTGTTGTGAGGTGAACGTTGTCACAGATTGGATTTGCATGTCTTCATTAATTTCTGATGTTGAGCATTTTTTCATGCCCCTTTTCTGTTTAAAGAAAAGAAAAGAAAGAAAGAAAAGACAAAATGTGTGTAAAATATGCCTTTTGAAATTGTCTTCTTGCAAGGTTGCCTCTTTTGAAGTTTTTGGTCGATTTTCGACCCCAGAATATTTTGTGAGGGCAGGTGTCCTTTACAGGCCTGCAATTAAGGTGAATTTTAACTGACCATTATCACTGGGTTTAAAACTGCTGTTGGAGGGAGGCCAAAATGCTGCAGGATTTCTCCATTCTCAAATCTGGTTACTAGGTCAACAGAGCCTTCCTGGAAGCTGTGTTCCAAGGCTGGAAGTTAGAATGGCTTGAGCCAGGAAGAACCCCCATAATTTTATGCCCCATTATTTCTTGTTCGTTTTTTAAATATAATTTTTATCTTTTATGATAGCAAATTTGATTGTAATCTTTGGTTTGTTCTAGGTGTGCAAGATGTGTTTGTTTTTTACACCAAGACATATATGTATTCTTCTTGGGATCCATTTGCCATGTAGGTTATGACACAGTATTGAGTAGTCTTCTCTTGGAATTCTGTAGGTCTTTGGTGATTATATATTTCACGTGTGTTTGTATATCTCTGTTAAGCCCAACATCCTAACATATCCAGTCTTGACAACTTTCCAGTTGGTTAACCATCAGTTTGTTTAATAAATCTGTGATTCCTGTTATCTGTGGAAATATCTTCATTGGTATCAATTTTTAGGTAACACCTATAATTGATAGCATAGGATGTGTGTCTTTCGCTTTGTGACATACTTCGAGTTGTGTGATTACCTCCAGAGCCATCTAGGGTTCTGCAAAGTGCATTGTTTCATGTTTCTTCCGTGGCTCCTATTCCATGTGTACACGTACCAGTTCTTCTTCGTCCATTCGTCTCTTGATGGACTGTTTGGTTGTTTCCATGTCTTGGCTATTGTAATACTGCTGCAGTGCAGGTTTGCCTGAATGTGTCATTCCATTTGTGTCTTCCTAGGTTATAGGCCAAGGAGTGGGCCTGCGGGGTCATAAGGTATCTCAGTGTTTACCTTTTAAAGGCTGCTCCATTCGTTTTCATTAGTGGCACTTACCAGTTTACGAGCCACTTAAAGTTGAGAGTGCATTTCCTCACAACGTCTTCAGCATTTATTGTTTGTATTTCTTTGCTGAGGGTCATTCTGTCTGGTGTGAGCTGATACCATTTTGTGGCTGGATTTGCATATGTTTAATAATTCCTTACATTGAGCTTCTAGCCATGTATATTTTATTGTTTTTTAAAGAGTGAGTACAGCTTACCTATTCAAATAGTTTCTTGAAGTATGCGGCATATTTGGAATATTTTGGCCATTACCTGCCTCAACACATTTTGTTGGCAGGTGTCATTTATTGCCCTGCAGTCCTTGTGCATATGAAGGGACCTTTAGCACGGGTTGTAAAACTGCTGTTGCGGTCCACGGCCACAGGGCGGCAGCATTTCTACATTCCCTACTCTGGTCCGTGGGGAAAGAGTACCTTCCTGGAAGTAGTGTTCCTTGGGTGTAAATTAGATTGGAATGTGCCCGGAGAAACACACAAAGCTTATGTCTCCTTAGTTGTGTATTTTTTAATATTTAAGTTATATTTTTTATCGGAGTAATACTGCATTGTGTACATGGGCCACTTCTTTTTTGTGCATTCATCTGTTGATGGACAGTTTGGTTGTTCCAAGTCTTGGCTAGGGTAAATAGTGCTGCAGTGCAGGATTGTCAGCCTGTGTCTGTTTGATTCTGGTCTTCTCAGGTGATAGAGCCAGTAGTGGGCCTAGCAGATCATATGGTAGCTCATTTTTTACCTTTAAACGCACCTCCTTTCTGTTCTCACCACTGGCTGTTACTGTTTGACATCCCAGCAGCAGCTAGAGGCTATACAGTTCTCTGAAACCCCTTGAGCATTTATTGTTTAGAGATTTTTTGCTGATGATCATTCTGACTGTTGTCACGTAAACGTTTTTGTAGATTGGATTTGCATGTCTTTAGTAATTCCCGATGTTGAGCTTTTTCCATGGCCTTTTTTGTTAAACGAAAATTTTAAAAAAGAATGTGAGTTAAATATGCCTCTTGAAATTGTCTTCTTGAAAGATTTGCCCTCTTTTGAGTTTTTTCGTCGATATTCGAACCTAGGATTTTTTGAGGGCAGGTGTCATTTACAGAGGTGCAATTCTTGTGAGTATTAAGTGACCCTGAGCACTGTGTTTAAAGCTGCTTTGGCAGGAGACGGTCACAAGGCTGCGGCATTGCTCCATTCCCAAACCTGGTTACTAGGGCAGAAGAGCCTTCCTAGGTGTAATGTTCCAACTCGTAAGTTAGAATTAAATGGGCCAGGAAAAACCCCCAGAAGTTTATGTCTCATTACTTCTTGTGGGTTTTCTTAATTTAATTTTAATTTGTTATCACAGCAAATTTGATTATAATGTTCTGTTTGTTCTGGGTGTGCAAGATGTGGTTCTTTTACACATATACATATTATCTGTTCACCTTCAGATCCATTTCCCATGTTGGGTGGGACACAATGTTGAGTAGTCTTCTCTTGGTATTCCGTAGGTCTTTGGTGCTTATATCTTTCACATGAGTTGGTATAGCTCTGTTTCCCGCAATATGCTAATGTATCCAGTCCTCAAACCTTTCCGTTTGGTTAACCGTACGTGTGTTGATCGAATATTTGATTGCCTTTCTCTGTGAAAAATCTTCATTGGTATCCATTTTTAGGTAACACCATTACGTGATATCATAGTATATGTTTCCTTCGCTTTGTGACTTACTTCATGTTGTGATTACCTCCAAACTCATCTATGGTGCTGCAAACGGCATTGTTTCATTTTGTTCCTTGGCTACTATTCCATCTGTACATGTACCAGTTCTTCTTTTCCATTCATCTTTGGATGGACTTTTTGGTAGCTTCCATGTCTTGCCTATTGTAATACTGTTGCAGCGCAGTTTTGCCTGCCTGTGTCTTTGTAATTCTGTCTTCTTAGGTCATAGGCTCATTAGTGTGGCTGCTGGATCATACGGTGCCTCAATGGGTACCTGTTAAAGGCACCTGCATTCTGTTTTCATTAGTGGCTCTTTCCAGTTTCGTCCCACTTTGAGATGAGGGTATGCATTTCTCCACAGCCCCTTCAGCATTTATTGTTTGCAGAATTTTTGCTGATGGTCATTCTGACCGGTGTGAGTTGACACAACTTTGAAGATTGGATTTGCATATATTTAACATTTCCTAAGCATGAGCATTTTTCCACGCTTTTTTTGGTTGTTGTTAAAAAGAAAAAAGGGTGCATGTAAAATATACCTCTTGAAATTGTCTTATGAAACCTTACCCTCTTTTGAAATTTTTGGTCGACTTTCGATTCCAGGATTGTTTTTGAAGGAGTGTGTCACCTACAGGCTTGCAATTGCTGTAAATATTTAGTGACCGTTAGCACTGGGTTGAAAGCTGCTGTTGTGGGAAACGGCTGCGCGGCGGCAGCGTTTCTCCATTCCCAAATCTTGTTACTAGGGCAGCAGAGCGCTCCTGGAACTCGTGTTCCTAGGTTGTAAATTAGAATGGAATGTGCCAGGGAAGAACCGCATAACTTTATGTCTCAGTACATCTTCTTCATTGTTATAATTTAATTTTTTAAAATCAGGGTAATGATTAGAATATTATTTGTTCTAGCTGTACACAATCTAATTCATTTGTACATTATATAGGTAGATGTATAATATATACACATGTATAATATATATAGATACATATATATACTCATGTACAGATCCTCTTCCCATATAAATTAATACAGAGTGTTCAGTAGACCTCCCTTGCTCTATGGTCAGTGTTTTATATATATGTATTAAATATGTATGTGTATTCGTATGGTAACCCTAATCTTAATTTGCCCATTGCGCCCACCTTTCGTTTTGGATACCCATAGTTGTTTTCGAAGTGTGTGTCTTTCTCTGTGGAAATAAGTTCCTTTGTATCAGTTGTTAGATGACACCCAGAAATGATATCATAAGATATTTGTCTTTTGCTTTCCGACTTACCTCATGTTCTGTGATTACCTCTAGGATCATCTATGGTGCTGCAAAGAGCAGTGTTTCAGTCTTTTGCACGGCTCATATTCCACTGTGTACATGGATCACTTCTTCTTTGAACATTCATCTGTTGATGGGCATTTTGTTTGCTTCCATGTCCTGGCTTTTGTGAATATTGCTGCAGTGCACTTTTGCTATCCTGTGTCTTCTCGACTCTGGTCTTCTCAGGTGCAGGGCCCAGCGGTGGGCCTGCTGGATTGAATGGTACCTCAATTTTTACTTTGAAACACAGTTCCTTTGTGTTCTCATTATTGGCTCTTACTTCTTTACACCTCAACAGCAGCTAGAGGGTACAGAGTTCTCTAAAACCTCTTCAGCATTCATTGTTTGTAGACTTTTTGCTGAGGGTCATTCGAGTGGTGTGTGTTGAAACCTTTTCATACATTAGATTGGCATGAGTCTAATAATTCCTGATGGTGAACTTTTATCCATTTCCCTTTTCATTTGTAAAGAGTGTGTAAAACTTACCTCTCATACGATCTTCTTGAAAACTTTGCTCTCTTTTAAGTTTTTTGGCCACTCCCTACCTCAGAACATTTTTCTGAGGGCAGGTGTCCTTTACAGCCCGGAGTCCTTGTGAGTATTATGTGACCATTGGCCGTGGTTTAAAGCCGCTCTTGCGGGAAACGGCCACAAGGCGGCAGCATTTCTCCATTTACAACTCAGGGTATTTGGGCAACAGAGCCTTCCTGGAAATCGTGTTAGTAGGCTGTAAATTAGAGTGGAATGTGCCAAGGCAAACCCCCAACAGCTTATATCTCCTTACTTCTTGTTGGCTTTTTAATTTAATTTTTCTATTTTCTCAGAGCAACTTAGATAAAAATGTTGTGTATGTTCTAGGTGTACAGAATCTGGTTCATTATATCTAGGTATCTATCTATTCATCTTTGCCTCCTTTCCCATGGACGTTATTCCAGAGTGTTGAGTGGACCTCTCTTGGTATTCCATAGGTCTTTGGTGATTATATGTTTCATATGTATTAGTATAGGTCTGACGCCCCCATATCCTAATTTATCCATTCCTCCCACCTTCCCATTTGGTTAAACATAATTTTGATTTCTCAACCCATGAGTGTCCTTTTCTTCGAAATAAGGTCTTGGGTATGATGTTTTAGGTAACACGTCTAAGTGATATCATAGGATGTCTTTCTTTCGGTTTCTTTCTCTCTTCAAGGTGTGTGATTATCTCTAGGTCCTTCTATGGTGGTGCCAACAGCACTGTTTCATGCTTTTCCATGGCTACTATTCCATTGTGTACACGGACCAGTTCTTCTTGGTGCGTTCATCTGTTGATGGATATTTTGGTTGCTTCCAAGTCTTGGCTGTGGTAAATATAACTGCAATGTAGGATTGCCAGCCTGTGTCTTTTGGAATCTGGTCTTCTCAGGTGATAGGCACAGCAGTGGGTCTACCAGATCATATGGTAGCTCAATTTTTACCTAGAAACGCATGTTCTTTCTGTTCTAACTACTGGCTGTTACCAGTTTACATCCCACCGGCAGCTACGGGGTACACACAGTTCTCTAAAACCCCTTCAGCATGTATTGTTCGTGGACTGTTTTGCTGATGATCATTCTGACTGTTGTGAGGTGAACGTTGTCACAGATTGGATTTGCATGTCTTCATTAATTTCTGATGTTGAGCATTTTTTCATGCCCCTTTTCTGTTTAAAGAAAAGAAAAGAAAGAAAGAAAAGACAAAATGTGTGTAAAATATGCCTTTTGAAATTGTCTTCTTGCAAGGTTGCCTCTTTTGAAGTTTTTGGTCGATTTTCGACCCCAGAATATTTTGTGAGGGCAGGTGTCCTTTACAGGCCTGCAATTAAGGTGAATTTTAACTGACCATTATCACTGGGTTTAAAACTGCTGTTGGAGGGAGGCCAAAATGCTGCAGGATTTCTCCATTCTCAAATCTGGTTACTAGGTCAACAGAGCCTTCCTGGAAGCTGTGTTCCAAGGCTGGAAGTTAGAATGGCTTGAGCCAGGAAGAACCCCCATAATTTTATGCCCCATTATTTCTTGTTCGTTTTTTAAATATAATTTTTATCTTTTATGATAGCAAATTTGATTGTAATCTTTGGTTTGTTCTAGGTGTGCAAGATGTGTTTGTTTTTTACACCAAGACATATATGTATTCTTCTTGGGATCCATTTGCCATGTAGGTTATGACACAGTATTGAGTAGTCTTCTCTTGGAATTCTGTAGGTCTTTGGTGATTATATATTTCACGTGTGTTTGTATATCTCTGTTAAGCCCAACATCCTAACATATCCAGTCTTGACAACTTTCCAGTTGGTTAACCATCAGTTTGTTTAATAAATCTGTGATTCCTGTTATCTGTGGAAATATCTTCATTGGTATCAATTTTTAGGTAACACCTATAATTGATAGCATAGGATGTGTGTCTTTCGCTTTGTGACATACTTCGAGTTGTGTGATTACCTCCAGAGCCATCTAGGGTTCTGCAAAGTGCATTGTTTCATGTTTCTTCCGTGGCTCCTATTCCATGTGTACACGTACCAGTTCTTCTTCGTCCATTCGTCTCTTGATGGACTGTTTGGTTGTTTCCATGTCTTGGCTATTGTAATACTGCTGCAGTGCAGGTTTGCCTGAATGTGTCATTCCATTTGTGTCTTCCTAGGTTATAGGCCAAGGAGTGGGCCTGCGGGGTCATAAGGTATCTCAGTGTTTACCTTTTAAAGGCTGCTCCATTCCGTTTTCATTAGTGGCACTTACCAGTTTACGAGCCACTTAAAGTTGAGAGTGCATTTCCTCACAACGTCTTCAGCATTTATTGTTTGTATTTCTTTGCTGAGGGTCATTCTGTCTGGTGTGAGCTGATACCATTTTGTGGCTGGATTTGCATATGTTTAATAATTCCTTACATTGAGCTTCTAGCCATGTATATTTTATTGTTTTTTAAAGAGTGAGTACAGCTTACCTATTCAAATAGTTTCTTGAAGTATGCGGCATATTTGGAATATTTTGGCCATTACCTGCCTCAACACATTTTGTTGGCAGGTGTCATTTATTGCCCTGCAGTCCTTGTGCATATGAAGGGACCTTTAGCACGGGTTGTAAAACTGCTGTTGCGGCCCACGGCCACAGGGCGGCAGCATTTCTACATTCCCTACTCTGGTCCGTGGGGAAAGAGTACCTTCCTGGAAGTAGTGTTCCTTGGGTGTAAATTAGATTGGAATGTGCCCGGAGAAACACACAAAGCTTATGTCTCCTTAGTTGTGTATTTTTTAATATTTAAGTTATATTTTTTATCGGAGTAATACTGCATTGTGTACATGGGCCACTTCTTTTTTGTGCATTCATCTGTTGATGGACAGTTTGGTTGTTCCAAGTCTTGGCTAGGGTAAATAGTGCTGCAGTGCAGGATTGTCAGCCTGTGTCTGTTTGATTCTGGTCTTCTCAGGTGATAGAGCCAGTAGTGGGCCTAGCAGATCATATGGTAGCTCATTTTTTACCTTTAAACGCACCTCCTTTCTGTTCTCACCACTGGCTGTTACTGTTTGACATCCCAGCAGCAGCTAGAGGCTATACAGTTCTCTGAAACCCCTTGAGCATTTATTGTTTAGAGGTTTTTTGCTGATGATCATTCTGACTGTTGTCACGTAAACGTTTTTGTAGATTGGATTTGCATGTCTTTAGTAATTCCCGATGTTGAGCTTTTTCCATGGCCTTTTTTGTTAAACGAAAAATTTAAAAAAGAATGTGAGTTAAATATGCCTCTTGAAATTGTCTTCTTGAAAGATTGCCCTCTTTTGAGTTTTTTCGTCGATATTCGAACCTAGGATTTTTTGAGGGCAGGTGTCATTTACAGAGGTGCAATTCTTGTGAATATTAAGTGACCCTGAGCACTGTGTTTAAAGCTGCTTTGGCAGGAGACGGTCACAAGGCTGCGGCATTGCTCCATTCCCAAACCTGGTTACTAGGGCAGAAGAGCCTTCCTAGGTGTAATGTTCCAACTCGTAAGTTAGAATTAAATGGGCCAGGAAAAACCCCCAGAAGTTTATGTCTCATTACTTCTTGTGGGTTTTCTTAATTTAATTTTAATTTGTTATCACAGCAAATTTGATTATAATGTTCTGTTTGTTCTGGGTGTGCAAGATGTGGTTCTTTTACACATATACATATTATCTGTTCACCTTCAGATCCATTTCCCATGTTGGGTGGGACACAATGTTGAGTAGTCTTCTCTTGGTATTCCGTAGGTCTTTGGTGCTTATATCTTTCACATGAGTTGGTATAGCTCTGTTTCCCGCAATATGCTAATGTATCCAGTCCTCAAACCTTTCCGTTTGGTTAACCGTACGTGTGTTGATCGAATATTTGATTGCCTTTCTCTGTGAAAAATCTTCATTGGTATCCATTTTTAGGTAACACCATTACGTGATATCATAGTATATGTTTCCTTCGCTTTGTGACTTACTTCATGTTGTGATTACCTCCAAACTCATCTATGGTGCTGCAAACGGCATTGTTTCATTTTGTTCCTTGGCTACTATTCCATCTGTACATGTACCAGTTCTTCTTTTCCATTCATCTTTGGATGGACTTTTTGGTAGCTTCCATGTCTTGCCTATTGTAATACTGTTGCAGCGCAGTTTTGCCTGCCTGTGTCTTTGTAATTCTGTCTTCTTAGGTCATAGGCTCATTAGTGTGGCTGCTGGATCATACGGTGCCTCAATGGGTACCTGTTAAAGGCACCTGCATTCTGTTTTCATTAGTGGCTCTTTCCAGTTTCGTCCCACTTTGAGATGAGGGTATGCATTTCTCCACAGCCCCTTCAGCATTTATTGTTTGCAGAATTTTTGCTGATGGTCATTCTGACCGGTGTGAGTTGACACAACTTTGAAGATTGGATTTGCATATATTTAACATTTCCTAATCATGAGCATTTTTCCACGGTTTTTTTGTTGTTGTTAAAAAGAAAAAAGGGTGCCTGTAAAATATACCTCTTGAAATTGTCTTATGAAACCTTGCCCTCTTTTGAAATTTTTGGTCGACTTTCGATTCCAGGATTGTTTTTGAAGGAGTGTGTCACCTACAGGCTTGCAATTGCTGTAAATATTTAGTGACCGTTAGCACTGGGTTGAAAGCTGCTGTTGTGGGAAACGGCTGCACGGCGGCAGCGTTTCTCCATTCCCAAATCTTGTTACTAGGGCAGCAGAGCGCTCCTGGAACTCGTGTTCCTAGGTTGTAAATTAGAATGGAATGTGCCAGGGAAGAACCGCATAACTTTATGTCTCAGTACATCTTCTTCATTGTTATAATTTAATTTTTTAAAATCAGGGTAATGATTAGAATATTATTTGTTCTAGCTGTACACAATCTAATTCATTTGTACATTATATAGGTAGATGAATAATATATACACATGTATAATATATATAGATACATATATATACTCATGTACAGATCCTCTTCCCATATAAATTAATACAGAGTGTTCAGTAGACCTCCCTTGCTCTATGGTCAGTGTTTTATATATATGTATTAAATATGTATGTGTATTCGTATGGTAACCCTAATCTTAATTTGCCCATTGCGCCCACCTTTCGTTTTGGATACCCATAGTTGTTTTCGAAGTGTGTGTCTTTCTCTGTGGAAATAAGTTCCTTTGTATCAGTTGTTAGATGACACCCAGAAATGATATCATAAGATATTTGTCTTTTGCTTTCCGACTTACCTCATGTTCTGTGATTACCTCTAGGATCATCTATGGTGCTGCAAAGAGCAGTGTTTCAGTCTTTTGCACGGCTCATATTCCATTGTGTACATGGATCACTTCTTCTTTGAACATTCATCTGTTGATGGGCATTTTGTTTGCTTCCATGTCCTGGCTTTTGTGAATATTGCTGCAGTGCACTTTTGCTATCCTGTGTCTTCTCGACTCTGGTCTTCTCAGGTGCAGGGCCCAGCGGTGGGCCTGCTGGATTGAATGGTACCTCAATTTTTACTTTGAAACACAGTTCCTTTGTGTTCTCATTATTGGCTCTTACTTCTTTACACCTCAACAGCAGCTAGAGGGTACAGAGTTCTCTAAAACCTCTTCAGCATTCATTGTTTGTAGACTTTTTGCTGAGGGTCATTCGAGTGGTGTGTGTTGAAACCTTTTCATACATTAGATTGGCATGAGTCTAATAATTCCTGATGGTGAACTTTTATCCATTTCCCTTTTCATTTGTAAAGAGTGTGTAAAACTTACCTCTCATACGATCTTCTTGAAAACTTTGCTCTCTTTTAAGTTTTTTGGCCACTCCCTACCTCAGAACATTTTTCTGAGGGCAGGTGTCCTTTACAGCCCGGAGTCCTTGTGAGTATTATGTGACCATTGGCCGTGGTTTAAAGCCGCTCTTGCGGGAAACGGCCACAAGGCGGCAGCATTTCTCCATTTACAACTCAGGGTATTTGGGCAACAGAGCCTTCCTGGAAATCGTGTTAGTAGGCTGTAAATTAGAGTGGAATGTGCCAAGGCAAACCCCCAACAGCTTATATCTCCTTACTTCTTGTTGGCTTTTTAATTTAATTTTTCTATTTTCTCAGAGCAACTTAGATAAAAATGTTGTGTATGTTCTAGGTGTACAGAATCTGGTTCATTATATCTAGGTATCTATCTATTCATCTTTGCCTCCTTTCCCATGGACGTTATTCCAGAGTGTTGAGTGGACCTCTCTTGGTATTCCATAGGTCTTTGGTGATTATATGTTTCATATGTATTAGTATAGGTCTGACGCCCCCATATCCTAATTTATCCATTCCTCCCACCTTCCCATTTGGTTAAACATAATTTTGATTTCTCAACCCATGAGTGTCCTTTTCTTCGAAATAAGGTCTTGGGTATGATGTTTTAGGTAACACGTCTAAGTGATATCATAGGATGTCTTTCTTTCGGTTTCTTTCTCTCTTCAAGGTGTGTGATTATCTCTAGGTCCTTCTATGGTGGTGCCAACAGCACTGTTTCATGCTTTTCCATGGCTACTATTCCATTGTGTACACGGACCAGTTCTTCTTGGTGCGTTCATCTGTTGATGGATATTTTGGTTGCTTCCAAGTCTTGGCTGTGGTAAATATAACTGCAGTGTAGGATTGCCAGCCTGTGTCTTTTGGAATCTGGTCTTCTCAGGTGATAGGCACAGCAGTGGGTCTACCAGATCATATGGTAGCTCAATTTTTACCTAGAAACGCATGTTCTTTCTGTTCTAACTACTGGCTGTTACCAGTTTACATCCCACCGGCAGCTACGGGGTACACACAGTTCTCTAAAACCCCTTCAGCATGTATTGTTCGTGGACTGTTTTGCTGATGATCATTCTGACTGTTGTGAGGTGAACGTTGTCACAGATTGGATTTGCATGTCTTCATTAATTTCTGATGTTGAGCATTTTTTCATGCCCCTTTTCTGTTTAAAGAAAAGAAAAGAAAAAAAGAAAGGAAAGACAAAATGTGTGTAAAATATGCCTTTTGAAATTGTCTTCTTGCAAGGTTGCCTCTTTTGAAGTTTTTGGTCGATTTTCGACCCCAGAATATTTTGTGAGGGCAGGTGTCCTTTACAGGCCTGCAATTAAGGTGAATTTTAACTGACCATTATCACTGGGTTTAAAACTGCTGTTGGAGGGAGGCCAAAATGCTGCAGGATTTCTCCATTCTCAAATCTGGTTACTAGGTCAACAGAGCCTTCCTGGAAGCTGTGTTCCAAGGCTGGAAGTTAGAATGGCTTGAGCCAGGAAGAACCCCCATAATTTTATGCCCCATTATTTCTTGTCCGTTTTTTAAATATAATTTTTATCTTTTATGATAGCAAATTTGATTGTAATCTTTGGTTTGTTCTAGGTGTGCAAGATGTGTTTGTTTTTTACACCAAGACATATATGTATTCTTCTTGGGATCCATTTGCCATGTAGGTTATGACACAGTATTGAGTAGTCTTCTCTTGGAATTCTGTAGGTCTTTGGTGATTATATATTTCACGTGTGTTTGTATATCTCTGTTAAGCCCAACATCCTAACATATCCAGTCTTGACAACTTTCCAGTTGGTTAACCATCAGTTTGTTTAATAAATCTGTGATTCCTGTTATCTGTGGAAATATCTTCATTGGTATCAATTTTTAGGTAACACCTATAATTGATAGCATAGGATGTGTGTCTTTCGCTTTGTGACATACTTCGAGTTGTGTGATTACCTCCAGAGCCATCTAGGGTTCTGCAAAGTGCATTGTTTCATGTTTCTTCCGTGGCTCCTATTCCATGTGTACACGTACCAGTTCTTCTTCGTCCATTCGTCTCTTGATGGACTGTTTGGTTGTTTCCATGTCTTGGCTATTGTAATACTGCTGCAGTGCAGGTTTGCCTGAATGTGTCATTCCATTTGTGTCTTCCTAGGTTATAGGCCAAGGAGTGGGCCTGCGGGGTCATAAGGTATCTCAGTGTTTACCTTTTAAAGGCTGCTCCATTCCGTTTTCATTAGTGGCACTTACCAGTTTACGAGCCACTTAAAGTTGAGAGTGCATTTCCTCACAACGTCTTCAGCATTTATTGTTTGTATTTCTTTGCTGAGGGTCATTCTGTCTGGTGTGAGCTGATACCATTTTGTGGCTGGATTTGCATATGTTTAATAATTCCTTACATTGAGCTTCTAGCCATGTATATTTTATTGTTTTTTAAAGAGTGAGTACAGCTTACCTATTCAAATAGTTTCTTGAAGTATGCGGCATATTTGGAATATTTTGGCCATTACCTGCCTCAACACATTTTGTTGGCAGGTGTCATTTATTGCCCTGCAGTCCTTGTGCATATGAAGGGACCTTTAGCACGGGTTGTAAAACTGCTGTTGCGGCCCACGGCCACAGGGCGGCAGCATTTCTACATTCCCTACTCTGGTCCGTGGGGAAAGAGTACCTTCCTGGAAGTAGTGTTCCTTGGGTGTAAATTAGATTGGAATGTGCCCGGAGAAACACACAAAGCTTATGTCTCCTTAGTTGTGTATTTTTTAATATTTAAGTTATATTTTTTATCGGAGTAATACTGCATTGTGTACATGGGCCACTTCTTTTTTGTGCATTCATCTGTTGATGGACAGTTTGGTTGTTCCAAGTCTTGGCTAGGGTAAATAGTGCTGCAGTGCAGGATTGTCAGCCTGTGTCTGTTTGATTCTGGTCTTCTCAGGTGATAGAGCCAGTAGTGGGCCTAGCAGATCATATGGTAGCTCATTTTTTACCTTTAAACGCACCTCCTTTCTGTTCTCACCACTGGCTGTTACTGTTTGACATCCCAGCAGCAGCTAGAGGCTATACAGTTCTCTGAAACCCCTTGAGCATTTATTGTTTAGAGGTTTTTTGCTGATGATCATTCTGACTGTTGTCACGTAAACGTTTTTGTAGATTGGATTTGCATGTCTTTAGTAATTCCCGATGTTGAGCTTTTTCCATGGCCTTTTTTGTTAAACGAAAAATTTAAAAAAGAATGTGAGTTAAATATGCCTCTTGAAATTGTCTTCTTGAAAGATTGCCCTCTTTTGAGTTTTTTCGTCGATATTCGAACCTAGGATTTTTTGAGGGCAGGTGTCATTTACAGAGGTGCAATTCTTGTGAATATTAAGTGACCCTGAGCACTGTGTTTAAAGCTGCTTTGGCAGGAGACGGTCACAAGGCTGCGGCATTGCTCCATTCCCAAACCTGGTTACTAGGGCAGAAGAGCCTTCCTAGGTGTAATGTTCCAACTCGTAAGTTAGAATTAAATGGGCCAGGAAAAACCCCCAGAAGTTTATGTCTCATTACTTCTTGTGGGTTTTCTTAATTTAATTTTAATTTGTTATCACAGCAAATTTGATTATAATGTTCTGTTTGTTCTGGGTGTGCAAGATGTGGTTCTTTTACACATATACATATTATCTGTTCACCTTCAGATCCATTTCCCATGTTGGGTGGGACACAATGTTGAGTAGTCTTCTCTTGGTATTCCGTAGGTCTTTGGTGCTTATATCTTTCACATGAGTTGGTATAGCTCTGTTTCCCGCAATATGCTAATGTATCCAGTCCTCAAACCTTTCCGTTTGGTTAACCGTACGTGTGTTGATCGAATATTTGATTGCCTTTCTCTGTGAAAAATCTTCATTGGTATCCATTTTTAGGTAACACCATTACGTGATATCATAGTATATGTTTCCTTCGCTTTGTGACTTACTTCATGTTGTGATTACCTCCAAACTCATCTATGGTGCTGCAAACGGCATTGTTTCATTTTGTTCCTTGGCTACTATTCCATCTGTACATGTACCAGTTCTTCTTTTCCATTCATCTTTGGATGGACTTTTTGGTAGCTTCCATGTCTTGCCTATTGTAATACTGTTGCAGCGCAGTTTTGCCTGCCTGTGTCTTTGTAATTCTGTCTTCTTAGGTCATAGGCTCATTAGTGTGGCTGCTGGATCATACGGTGCCTCAATGGGTACCTGTTAAAGGCACCTGCATTCTGTTTTCATTAGTGGCTCTTTCCAGTTTCGTCCCACTTTGAGATGAGGGTATGCATTTCTCCACAGCCCCTTCAGCATTTATTGTTTGCAGAATTTTTGCTGATGGTCATTCTGACCGGTGTGAGTTGACACAACTTTGAAGATTGGATTTGCATATATTTAACATTTCCTAATCATGAGCATTTTTCCACGGTTTTTTTGTTGTTGTTAAAAAGAAAAAAGGGTGCCTGTAAAATATACCTCTTGAAATTGTCTTATGAAACCTTGCCCTCTTTTGAAATTTTTGGTCGACTTTCGATTCCAGGATTGTTTTTGAAGGAGTGTGTCACCTACAGGCTTGCAATTGCTGTAAATATTTAGTGACCGTTAGCACTGGGTTGAAAGCTGCTGTTGTGGGAAACGGCTGCACGGCGGCAGCGTTTCTCCATTCCCAAATCTTGTTACTAGGGCAGCAGAGCGCTCCTGGAACTCGTGTTCCTAGGTTGTAAATTAGAATGGAATGTGCCAGGGAAGAACCGCATAACTTTATGTCTCAGTACATCTTCTTCATTGTTATAATTTAATTTTTTAAAATCAGGGTAATGATTAGAATATTATTTGTTCTAGCTGTACACAATCTAATTCATTTGTACATTATATAGGTAGATGAATAATATATACACATGTATAATATATATAGATACATATATATACTCATGTACAGATCCTCTTCCCATATAAATTAATACAGAGTGTTCAGTAGACCTCCCTTGCTCTATGGTCAGTGTTTTATATATATGTATTAAATATGTATGTGTATTCGTATGGTAACCCTAATCTTAATTTGCCCATTGCGCCCACCTTTCGTTTTGGATACCCATAGTTGTTTTCGAAGTGTGTGTCTTTCTCTGTGGAAATAAGTTCCTTTGTATCAGTTGTTAGATGACACCCAGAAATGATATCATAAGATATTTGTCTTTTGCTTTCCGACTTACCTCATGTTCTGTGATTACCTCTAGGATCATCTATGGTGCTGCAAAGAGCAGTGTTTCAGTCTTTTGCACGGCTCATATTCCATTGTGTACATGGATCACTTCTTCTTTGAACATTCATCTGTTGATGGGCATTTTGTTTGCTTCCATGTCCTGGCTTTTGTGAATATTGCTGCAGTGCACTTTTGCTATCCTGTGTCTTCTCGACTCTGGTCTTCTCAGGTGCAGGGCCCAGCGGTGGGCCTGCTGGATTGAATGGTACCTCAATTTTTACTTTGAAACACAGTTCCTTTGTGTTCTCATTATTGGCTCTTACTTCTTTACACCTCAACAGCAGCTAGAGGGTACAGAGTTCTCTAAAACCTCTTCAGCATTCATTGTTTGTAGACTTTTTGCTGAGGGTCATTTGAGTGGTGTGTGTTGAAACCTTTTCATACATTAGATTGGCATGAGTCTAATAATTCCTGATGGTGAACTTTTATCCATTTCCCTTTTCATTTGTAAAGAGTGTGTAAAACTTACCTCTCATACGATCTTCTTGAAAACTTTGCTCTCTTTTAAGTTTTTTGGCCACTCCCTACCTCAGAACATTTTTCTGAGGGCAGGTGTCCTTTACAGCCCGGAGTCCTTGTGAGTATTATGTGACCATTGGCCGTGGTTTAAAGCCGCTCTTGCGGGAAACGGCCACAAGGCGGCAGCATTTCTCCATTTACAACTCAGGGTATTTGGGCAACAGAGCCTTCCTGGAAATCGTGTTAGTAGGCTGTAAATTAGAGTGGAATGTGCCAAGGCAAACCCCCAACAGCTTATATCTCCTTACTTCTTGTTGGCTTTTTAATTTAATTTTTCTATTTTCTCAGAGCAACTTAGATAAAAATGTTGTGTATGTTCTAGGTGTACAGAATCTGGTTCATTATATCTAGGTATCTATCTATTCATCTTTGCCTCCTTTCCCATGGACGTTATTCCAGAGTGTTGAGTGGACCTCTCTTGGTATTCCATAGGTCTTTGGTGATTATATGTTTCATATGTATTAGTATAGGTCTGACGCCCCCATATCCTAATTTATCCATTCCTCCCACCTTCCCATTTGGTTAAACATAATTTTGATTTCTCAACCCATGAGTGTCCTTTTCTTCGAAATAAGGTCTTGGGTATGATGTTTTAGGTAACACGTCTAAGTGATATCATAGGATGTCTTTCTTTCGGTTTCTTTCTCTCTTCAAGGTGTGTGATTATCTCTAGGTCCTTCTATGGTGGTGCCAACAGCACTGTTTCATGCTTTTCCATGGCTACTATTCCATTGTGTACACGGACCAGTTCTTCTTGGTGCGTTCATCTGTTGATGGATATTTTGGTTGCTTCCAAGTCTTGGCTGTGGTAAATATAACTGCAGTGTAGGATTGCCAGCCTGTGTCTTTTGGAATCTGGTCTTCTCAGGTGATAGGCACAGCAGTGGGTCTACCAGATCATATGGTAGCTCAATTTTTACCTAGAAACGCATGTTCTTTCTGTTCTAACTACTGGCTGTTACCAGTTTACATCCCACCGGCAGCTACGGGGTACACACAGTTCTCTAAAACCCCTTCAGCATGTATTGTTCGTGGACTGTTTTGCTGATGATCATTCTGACTGTTGTGAGGTGAACGTTGTCACAGATTGGATTTGCATGTCTTCATTAATTTCTGATGTTGAGCATTTTTTCATGCCCCTTTTCTGTTTAAAGAAAAGAAAAGAAAAAAAGAAAGGAAAGACAAAATGTGTGTAAAATATGCCTTTTGAAATTGTCTTCTTGCAAGGTTGCCTCTTTTGAAGTTTTTGGTCGATTTTCGACCCCAGAATATTTTGTGAGGGCAGGTGTCCTTTACAGGCCTGCAATTAAGGTGAATTTTAACTGACCATTATCACTGGGTTTAAAACTGCTGTTGGAGGGAGGCCAAAATGCTGCAGGATTTCTCCATTCTCAAATCTGGTTACTAGGTCAACAGAGCCTTCCTGGAAGCTGTGTTCCAAGGCTGGAAGTTAGAATGGCTTGAGCCAGGAAGAACCCCCATAATTTTATGCCCCATTATTTCTTGTTCGTTTTTTAAATATAATTTTTATCTTTTATGATAGCAAATTTGATTGTAATCTTTGGTTTGTTCTAGGTGTGCAAGATGTGTTTGTTTTTTACACCAAGACATATATGTATTCTTCTTGGGATCCATTTGCCATGTAGGTTATGACACAGTATTGAGTAGTCTTCTCTTGGAATTCTGTAGGTCTTTGGTGATTATATATTTCACGTGTGTTTGTATATCTCTGTTAAGCCCAACATCCTAACATATCCAGTCTTGACAACTTTCCAGTTGGTTAACCATCAGTTTGTTTAATAAATCTGTGATTCCTGTTATCTGTGGAAATATCTTCATTGGTATCAATTTTTAGGTAACACCTATAATTGATAGCATAGGATGTGTGTCTTTCGCTTTGTGACATACTTCGAGTTGTGTGATTACCTCCAGAGCCATCTAGGGTTCTGCAAAGTGCATTGTTTCATGTTTCTTCCGTGGCTCCTATTCCATGTGTACACGTACCAGTTCTTCTTCGTCCATTCGTCTCTTGATGGACTGTTTGGTTGTTTCCATGTCTTGGCTATTGTAATACTGCTGCAGTGCAGGTTTGCCTGAATGTGTCATTCCATTTGTGTCTTCCTAGGTTATAGGCCAAGGAGTGGGCCTGCGGGGTCATAAGGTATCTCAGTGTTTACCTTTTAAAGGCTGCTCCATTCCGTTTTCATTAGTGGCACTTACCAGTTTACGAGCCACTTAAAGTTGAGAGTGCATTTCCTCACAACGTCTTCAGCATTTATTGTTTGTATTTCTTTGCTGAGGGTCATTCTGTCTGGTGTGAGCTGATACCATTTTGTGGCTGGATTTGCATATGTTTAATAATTCCTTACATTGAGCTTCTAGCCATGTATATTTTATTGTTTTTTAAAGAGTGAGTACAGCTTACCTATTCAAATAGTTTCTTGAAGTATGCGGCATATTTGGAATATTTTGGCCATTACCTGCCTCAACACATTTTGTTGGCAGGTGTCATTTATTGCCCTGCAGTCCTTGTGCATATGAAGGGACCTTTAGCACGGGTTGTAAAACTGCTGTTGCGGCCCACGGCCACAGGGCGGCAGCATTTCTACATTCCCTACTCTGGTCCGTGGGGAAAGAGTACCTTCCTGGAAGTAGTGTTCCTTGGGTGTAAATTAGATTGGAATGTGCCCGGAGAAACACACAAAGCTTATGTCTCCTTAGTTGTGTATTTTTTAATATTTAAGTTATATTTTTTATCGGAGTAATACTGCATTGTGTACATGGGCCACTTCTTTTTTGTGCATTCATCTGTTGATGGACAGTTTGGTTGTTCCAAGTCTTGGCTAGGGTAAATAGTGCTGCAGTGCAGGATTGTCAGCCTGTGTCTGTTTGATTCTGGTCTTCTCAGGTGATAGAGCCAGTAGTGGGCCTAGCAGATCATATGGTAGCTCATTTTTTACCTTTAAACGCACCTCCTTTCTGTTCTCACCACTGGCTGTTACTGTTTGACATCCCAGCAGCAGCTAGAGGCTATACAGTTCTCTGAAACCCCTTGAGCATTTATTGTTTAGAGGTTTTTTGCTGATGATCATTCTGACTGTTGTCACGTAAACGTTTTTGTAGATTGGATTTGCATGTCTTTAGTAATTCCCGATGTTGAGCTTTTTCCATGGCCTTTTTTGTTAAACGAAAAATTTAAAAAAGAATGTGAGTTAAATATGCCTCTTGAAATTGTCTTCTTGAAAGATTGCCCTCTTTTGAGTTTTTTCGTCGATATTCGAACCTAGGATTTTTTGAGGGCAGGTGTCATTTACAGAGGTGCAATTCTTGTGAATATTAAGTGACCCTGAGCACTGTGTTTAAAGCTGCTTTGGCAGGAGACGGTCACAAAGCTGCGGCATTGCTCCATTCCCAAACCTGGTTACTAGGGCAGAAGAGCCTTCCTAGGTGTAATGTTCCAACTCGTAAGTTAGAATTAAATGGGCCAGGAAAAACCCCCAGAAGTTTATGTCTCATTACTTCTTGTGGGTTTTCTTAATTTAATTTTAATTTGTTATCACAGCAAATTTGATTATAATGTTCTGTTTGTTCTGGGTGTGCAAGATGTGGTTCTTTTACACATATACATATTATCTGTTCACCTTCAGATCCATTTCCCATGTTGGGTGGGACACAATGTTGAGTAGTCTTCTCTTGGTATTCCGTAGGTCTTTGGTGCTTATATCTTTCACATGAGTTGGTATAGCTCTGTTTCCCGCAATATGCTAATGTATCCAGTCCTCAAACCTTTCCGTTTGGTTAACCGTACGTGTGTTGATCGAATATTTGATTGCCTTTCTCTGTGAAAAATCTTCATTGGTATCCATTTTTAGGTAACACCATTACGTGATATCATAGTATATGTTTCCTTCGCTTTGTGACTTACTTCATGTTGTGATTACCTCCAAACTCATCTATGGTGCTGCAAACGGCATTGTTTCATTTTGTTCCTTGGCTACTATTCCATCTGTACATGTACCAGTTCTTCTTTTCCATTCATCTTTGGATGGACTTTTTGGTAGCTTCCATGTCTTGCCTATTGTAATACTGTTGCAGCGCAGTTTTGCCTGCCTGTGTCTTTGTAATTCTGTCTTCTTAGGTCATAGGCTCATTAGTGTGGCTGCTGGATCATACGGTGCCTCAATGGGTACCTGTTAAAGGCACCTGCATTCTGTTTTCATTAGTGGCTCTTTCCAGTTTCGTCCCACTTTGAGATGAGGGTATGCATTTCTCCACAGCCCCTTCAGCATTTATTGTTTGCAGAATTTTTGCTGATGGTCATTCTGACCGGTGTGAGTTGACACAACTTTGAAGATTGGATTTGCATATATTTAACATTTCCTAATCATGAGCATTTTTCCACGGTTTTTTTGTTGTTGTTAAAAAGAAAAAAGGGTGCCTGTAAAATATACCTCTTGAAATTGTCTTATGAAACCTTGCCCTCTTTTGAAATTTTTGGTCGACTTTCGATTCCAGGATTGTTTTTGAAGGAGTGTGTCACCTACAGGCTTGCAATTGCTGTAAATATTTAGTGACCGTTAGCACTGGGTTGAAAGCTGCTGTTGTGGGAAACGGCTGCACGGCGGCAGCGTTTCTCCATTCCCAAATCTTGTTACTAGGGCAGCAGAGCGCTCCTGGAACTCGTGTTCCTAGGTTGTAAATTAGAATGGAATGTGCCAGGGAAGAACCGCATAACTTTATGTCTCAGTACATCTTCTTCATTGTTATAATTTAATTTTTTAAAATCAGGGTAATGATTAGAATATTATTTGTTCTAGCTGTACACAATCTAATTCATTTGTACATTATATAGGTAGATGAATAATATATACACATGTATAATATATATAGATACATATATATACTCATGTACAGATCCTCTTCCCATATAAATTAATACAGAGTGTTCAGTAGACCTCCCTTGCTCTATGGTCAGTGTTTTATATATATGTATTAAATATGTATGTGTATTCGTATGGTAACCCTAATCTTAATTTGCCCATTGCGCCCACCTTTCGTTTTGGATACCCATAGTTGTTTTCGAAGTGTGTGTCTTTCTCTGTGGAAATAAGTTCCTTTGTATCAGTTGTTAGATGACACCCAGAAATGATATCATAAGATATTTGTCTTTTGCTTTCCGACTTACCTCATGTTCTGTGATTACCTCTAGGATCATCTATGGTGCTGCAAAGAGCAGTGTTTCAGTCTTTTGCACGGCTCATATTCCATTGTGTACATGGATCACTTCTTCTTTGAACATTCATCTGTTGATGGGCATTTTGTTTGCTTCCATGTCCTGGCTTTTGTGAATATTGCTGCAGTGCACTTTTGCTATCCTGTGTCTTCTCGACTCTGGTCTTCTCAGGTGCAGGGCCCAGCGGTGGGCCTGCTGGATTGAATGGTACCTCAATTTTTACTTTGAAACACAGTTCCTTTGTGTTCTCATTATTGGCTCTTACTTCTTTACACCTCAACAGCAGCTAGAGGGTACAGAGTTCTCTAAAACCTCTTCAGCATTCATTGTTTGTAGACTTTTTGCTGAGGGTCATTCGAGTGGTGTGTGTTGAAACCTTTTCATACATTAGATTGGCATGAGTCTAATAATTCCTGATGGTGAACTTTTATCCATTTCCCTTTTCATTTGTAAAGAGTGTGTAAAACTTACCTCTCATACGATCTTCTTGAAAACTTTGCTCTCTTTTAAGTTTTTTGGCCACTCCCTACCTCAGAACATTTTTCTGAGGGCAGGTGTCCTTTACAGCCCGGAGTCCTTGTGAGTATTATGTGACCATTGGCCGTGGTTTAAAGCCGCTCTTGCGGGAAACGGCCACAAGGCGGCAGCATTTCTCCATTTACAACTCAGGGTATTTGGGCAACAGAGCCTTCCTGGAAATCGTGTTAGTAGGCTGTAAATTAGAGTGGAATGTGCCAAGGCAAACCCCCAACAGCTTATATCTCCTTACTTCTTGTTGGCTTTTTAATTTAATTTTTCTATTTTCTCAGAGCAACTTAGATAAAAATGTTGTGTATGTTCTAGGTGTACAGAATCTGGTTCATTATATCTAGGTATCTATCTATTCATCTTTGCCTCCTTTCCCATGGACGTTATTCCAGAGTGTTGAGTGGACCTCTCTTGGTATTCCATAGGTCTTTGGTGATTATATGTTTCATATGTATTAGTATAGGTCTGACGCCCCCATATCCTAATTTATCCATTCCTCCCACCTTCCCATTTGGTTAAACATAATTTTGATTTCTCAACCCATGAGTGTCCTTTTCTTCGAAATAAGGTCTTGGGTATGATGTTTTAGGTAACACGTCTAAGTGATATCATAGGATGTCTTTCTTTCGGTTTCTTTCTCTCTTCAAGGTGTGTGATTATCTCTAGGTCCTTCTATGGTGGTGCCAACAGCACTGTTTCATGCTTTTCCATGGCTACTATTCCATTGTGTACACGGACCAGTTCTTCTTGGTGCGTTCATCTGTTGATGGATATTTTGGTTGCTTCCAAGTCTTGGCTGTGGTAAATATAACTGCAGTGTAGGATTGCCAGCCTGTGTCTTTTGGAATCTGGTCTTCTCAGGTGATAGGCACAGCAGTGGGTCTACCAGATCATATGGTAGCTCAATTTTTACCTAGAAACGCATGTTCTTTCTGTTCTAACTACTGGCTGTTACCAGTTTACATCCCACCGGCAGCTACGGGGTACACACAGTTCTCTAAAACCCCTTCAGCATGTATTGTTCGTGGACTGTTTTGCTGATGATCATTCTGACTGTTGTGAGGTGAACGTTGTCACAGATTGGATTTGCATGTCTTCATTAATTTCTGATGTTGAGCATTTTTTCATGCCCCTTTTCTGTTTAAAGAAAAGAAAAGAAAGAAAGAAAGAAAAGACAAAATGTGTGTAAAATATGCCTTTTGAAATTGTCTTCTTGCAAGGTTGCCTCTTTTGAAGTTTTTGGTCGATTTTCGACCCCAGAATATTTTGTGAGGGCAGGTGTCCTTTACAGGCCTGCAATTAAGGTGAATTTTAACTGACCATTATCACTGGGTTTAAAACTGCTGTTGGAGGGAGGCCAAAATGCTGCAGGATTTCTCCATTCTCAAATCTGGTTACTAGGTCAACAGAGCCTTCCTGGAAGCTGTGTTCCAAGGCTGGAAGTTAGAATGGCTTGAGCCAGGAAGAACCCCCATAATTTTATGCCCCATTATTTCTTGTTCGTTTTTTAAATATAATTTTTATCTTTTATGATAGCAAATTTGATTGTAATCTTTGGTTTGTTCTAGGTGTGCAAGATGTGTTTGTTTTTTACACCAAGACATATATGTATTCTTCTTGGGATCCATTTGCCATGTAGGTTATGACACAGTATTGAGTAGTCTTCTCTTGGAATTCTGTAGGTCTTTGGTGATTATATATTTCACGTGTGTTTGTATATCTCTGTTAAGCCCAACATCCTAACATATCCAGTCTTGACAACTTTCCAGTTGGTTAACCATCAGTTTGTTTAATAAATCTGTGATTCCTGTTATCTGTGGAAATATCTTCATTGGTATCAATTTTTAGGTAACACCTATAATTGATAGCATAGGATGTGTGTCTTTCGCTTTGTGACATACTTCGAGTTGTGTGATTACCTCCAGAGCCATCTAGGGTTCTGCAAAGTGCATTGTTTCATGTTTCTTCCGTGGCTCCTATTCCATGTGTACACGTACCAGTTCTTCTTCGTCCATTCGTCTCTTGATGGACTGTTTGGTTGTTTCCATGTCTTGGCTATTGTAATACTGCTGCAGTGCAGGTTTGCCTGAATGTGTCATTCCATTTGTGTCTTCCTAGGTTATAGGCCAAGGAGTGGGCCTGCGGGGTCATAAGGTATCTCAGTGTTTACCTTTTAAAGGCTGCTCCATTCCGTTTTCATTAGTGGCACTTACCAGTTTACGAGCCACTTAAAGTTGAGAGTGCATTTCCTCACAACGTCTTCAGCATTTATTGTTTGTATTTCTTTGCTGAGGGTCATTCTGTCTGGTGTGAGCTGATACCATTTTGTGGCTGGATTTGCATATGTTTAATAATTCCTTACATTGAGCTTCTAGCCATGTATATTTTATTGTTTTTTAAAGAGTGAGTACAGCTTACCTATTCAAATAGTTTCTTGAAGTATGCGGCATATTTGGAATATTTTGGCCATTACCTGCCTCAACACATTTTGTTGGCAGGTGTCATTTATTGCCCTGCAGTCCTTGTGCATATGAAGGGACCTTTAGCACGGGTTGTAAAACTGCTGTTGCGGCCCACGGCCACAGGGCGGCAGCATTTCTACATTCCCTACTCTGGTCCGTGGGGAAAGAGTACCTTCCTGGAAGTAGTGTTCCTTGGGTGTAAATTAGATTGGAATGTGCCCGGAGAAACACACAAAGCTTATGTCTCCTTAGTTGTGTATTTTTTAATATTTAAGTTATATTTTTTATCGGAGTAATACTGCATTGTGTACATGGGCCACTTCTTTTTTGTGCATTCATCTGTTGATGGACAGTTTGGTTGTTCCAAGTCTTGGCTAGGGTAAATAGTGCTGCAGTGCAGGATTGTCAGCCTGTGTCTGTTTGATTCTGGTCTTCTCAGGTGATAGAGCCAGTAGTGGGCCTAGCAGATCATATGGTAGCTCATTTTTTACCTTTAAACGCACCTCCTTTCTGTTCTCACCACTGGCTGTTACTGTTTGACATCCCAGCAGCAGCTAGAGGCTATACAGTTCTCTGAAACCCCTTGAGCATTTATTGTTTAGAGGTTTTTTGCTGATGATCATTCTGACTGTTGTCACGTAAACGTTTTTGTAGATTGGATTTGCATGTCTTTAGTAATTCCCGATGTTGAGCTTTTTCCATGGCCTTTTTTGTTAAACGAAAAATTTAAAAAAGAATGTGAGTTAAATATGCCTCTTGAAATTGTCTTCTTGAAAGATTTGCCCTCTTTTGAGTTTTTTCGTCGATATTCGAACCTAGGATTTTTTGAGGGCAGGTGTCATTTACAGAGGTGCAATTCTTGTGAGTATTAAGTGACCCTGAGCACTGTGTTTAAAGCTGCTTTGGCAGGAGACGGTCACAAGGCTGCGGCATTGCTCCATTCCCAAACCTGGTTACTAGGGCAGAAGAGCCTTCCTAGGTGTAATGTTCCAACTCGTAAGTTAGAATTAAATGGGCCAGGAAAAACCCCCAGAAGTTTATGTCTCATTACTTCTTGTGGGTTTTCTTAATTTAATTTTAATTTGTTATCACAGCAAATTTGATTATAATGTTCTGTTTGTTCTGGGTGTGCAAGATGTGGTTCTTTTACACATATACATATTATCTGTTCACCTTCAGATCCATTTCCCATGTTGGGTGGGACACAATGTTGAGTAGTCTTCTCTTGGTATTCCGTAGGTCTTTGGTGCTTATATCTTTCACATGAGTTGGTATAGCTCTGTTTCCCGCAATATGCTAATGTATCCAGTCCTCAAACCTTTCCGTTTGGTTAACCGTACGTGTGTTGATCGAATATTTGATTGCCTTTCTCTGTGAAAAATCTTCATTGGTATCCATTTTTAGGTAACACCATTACGTGATATCATAGTATATGTTTCCTTCGCTTTGTGACTTACTTCATGTTGTGATTACCTCCAAACTCATCTATGGTGCTGCAAACGGCATTGTTTCATTTTGTTCCTTGGCTACTATTCCATCTGTACATGTACCAGTTCTTCTTTTCCATTCATCTTTGGATGGACTTTTTGGTAGCTTCCATGTCTTGCCTATTGTAATACTGTTGCAGCGCAGTTTTGCCTGCCTGTGTCTTTGTAATTCTGTCTTCTTAGGTCATAGGCTCATTAGTGTGGCTGCTGGATCATACGGTGCCTCAATGGGTACCTGTTAAAGGCACCTGCATTCTGTTTTCATTAGTGGCTCTTTCCAGTTTCGTCCCACTTTGAGATGAGGGTATGCATTTCTCCACAGCCCCTTCAGCATTTATTGTTTGCAGAATTTTTGCTGATGGTCATTCTGACCGGTGTGAGTTGACACAACTTTGAAGATTGGATTTGCATATATTTAATATTTCCTAATCATGAGCATTTTTCCACGCTTTTTTTGTTGTTGTTAATAAGAAAAAAGGGTGCCTGTAAAATATACCTCTTGAAATTGTCTTATGAAACCTTGCCCTCTTTTGAAATTTTTGGTCGACTTTCGATTCCAGGATTGTTTTTGAAGGAGTGTGTCACCTACAGGCTTGCAATTGCTGTAAATATTTAGTGACCATTAGCACTGGGTTGAAAGCTGCTGTTGTGGGAAACGGCTGCACGGCGGCAGCGTTTCTCCATTCCCAAATCTTGTTACTAGGGCAGCAGAGCGCTCCTGGAACTCGTGTTCCTAGGTTGTAAATTAGAATGGAATGTGCCAGGGAAGAACCGCATAACTTTATGTCTCAGTACATCTTCTTCATTGTTATAATTTAATTTTTTAAAATCAGGGTAATGATTAGAATATTATTTGTTCTAGCTGTACACAATCTAATTCATTTGTACATTATATAGGTAGATGTATAATATATACACATGTATAATATATATAGATACATATATATACTCATGTACAGATCCTCTTCCCATATAAATTAATACAGAGTGTTCAGTAGACCTCCCTTGCTCTATGGTCAGTGTTTTATATATATGTATTAAATATGTATGTGTATTCGTATGGTAACCCTAATCTTAATTTGCCCATTGCGCCCACCTTTCGTTTTGGATACCCATAGTTGTTTTCGAAGTGTGTGTCTTTCTCTGTGGAAATAAGTTCCTTTGTATCAGTTGTTAGATGACACCCAGAAATGATATCATAAGATATTTGTCTTTTGCTTTCCGACTTACCTCATGTTCTGTGATTACCTCTAGGATCATCTATGGTGCTGCAAAGAGCAGTGTTTCAGTCTTTTGCACGGCTCATATTCCACTGTGTACATGGATCACTTCTTCTTTGAACATTCATCTGTTGATGGGCATTTTGTTTGCTTCCATGTCCTGGCTTTTGTGAATATTGCTGCAGTGCACTTTTGCTATCCTGTGTCTTCTCGACTCTGGTCTTCTCAGGTGCAGGGCCCAGCGGTGGGCCTGCTGGATTGAATGGTACCTCAATTTTTACTTTGAAACACAGTTCCTTTGTGTTCTCATTATTGGCTCTTACTTCTTTACACCTCAACAGCAGCTAGAGGGTACAGAGTTCTCTAAAACCTCTTCAGCATTCATTGTTTGTAGACTTTTTGCTGAGGGTCATTCGAGTGGTGTGTGTTGAAACCTTTTCATACATTAGATTGGCATGAGTCTAATAATTCCTGATGGTGAACTTTTATCCATTTCCCTTTTCATTTGTAAAGAGTGTGTAAAACTTACCTCTCATACGATCTTCTTGAAAACTTTGCTCTCTTTTAAGTTTTTTGGCCACTCCCTACCTCAGAACATTTTTCTGAGGGCAGGTGTCCTTTACAGCCCGGAGTCCTTGTGAGTATTATGTGACCATTGGCCGTGGTTTAAAGCCGCTCTTGCGGGAAACGGCCACAAGGCGGCAGCATTTCTCCATTTACAACTCAGGGTATTTGGGCAACAGAGCCTTCCTGGAAATCGTGTTAGTAGGCTGTAAATTAGAGTGGAATGTGCCAAGGCAAACCCCCAACAGCTTATATCTCCTTACTTCTTGTTGGCTTTTTAATTTAATTTTTCTATTTTCTCAGAGCAACTTAGATAAAAATGTTGTGTATGTTCTAGGTGTACAGAATCTGGTTCATTATATCTAGGTATCTATCTATTCATCTTTGCCTCCTTTCCCATGGACGTTATTCCAGAGTGTTGAGTGGACCTCTCTTGGTATTCCATAGGTCTTTGGTGATTATATGTTTCATATGTATTAGTATAGGTCTGACGCCCCCATATCCTAATTTATCCATTCCTCCCACCTTCCCATTTGGTTAAACATAATTTTGATTTCTCAACCCATGAGTGTCCTTTTCTTCGAAATAAGGTCTTGGGTATGGTGTTTTAGGTAACACGTCTAAGTGATATCATAGGATGTCTTTCTTTCGGTTTCTTTCTCTCTTCAAGGTGTGTGATTATCTCTAGGTCCTTCTATGGTGGTGCCAACAGCACTGTTTCATGCTTTTCCATGGCTACTATTCCATTGTGTACACGGACCAGTTCTTCTTGGTGCGTTCATCTGTTGATGGATATTTTGGTTGCTTCCAAGTCTTGGCTGTGGTAAATATAACTGCAGTGTAGGATTGCCAGCCTGTGTCTTTTGGAATCTGGTCTTCTCAGGTGATAGGCACAGCAGTGGGTCTACCAGATCATATGGTAGCTCAATTTTTACCTAGAAACGCATGTTCTTTCTGTTCTAACTACTGGCTGTTACCAGTTTACATCCCACCGGCAGCTACGGGGTACACACAGTTCTCTAAAACCCCTTCAGCATGTATTGTTCGTGGACTGTTTTGCTGATGATCATTCTGACTGTTGTGAGGTGAACGTTGTCACAGATTGGATTTGCATGTCTTCATTAATTTCTGATGTTGAGCATTTTTTCATGCCCCTTTTCTGTTTAAAGAAAAGAAAAGAAAGAAAGAAAAGACAAAATGTGTGTAAAATATGCCTTTTGAAATTGTCTTCTTGCAAGGTTGCCTCTTTTGAAGTTTTTGGTCGATTTTCGACCCCAGAATATTTTGTGAGGGCAGGTGTCCTTTACAGGCCTGCAATTAAGGTGAATTTTAACTGACCATTATCACTGGGTTTAAAACTGCTGTTGGAGGGAGGCCAAAATGCTGCAGGATTTCTCCATTCTCAAATCTGGTTACTAGGTCAACAGAGCCTTCCTGGAAGCTGTGTTCCAAGGCTGGAAGTTAGAATGGCTTGAGCCAGGAAGAACCCCCATAATTTTATGCCCCATTATTTCTTGTTCGTTTTTTAAATATAATTTTTATCTTTTATGATAGCAAATTTGATTGTAATCTTTGGTTTGTTCTAGGTGTGCAAGATGTGTTTGTTTTTTACACCAAGACATATATGTATTCTTCTTGGGATCCATTTGCCATGTAGGTTATGACACAGTATTGAGTAGTCTTCTCTTGGAATTCTGTAGGTCTTTGGTGATTATATATTTCACGTGTGTTTGTATATCTCTGTTAAGCCCAACATCCTAACATATCCAGTCTTGACAACTTTCCAGTTGGTTAACCATCAGTTTGTTTAATAAATCTGTGATTCCTGTTATCTGTGGAAATATCTTCATTGGTATCAATTTTTAGGTAACACCTATAATTGATAGCATAGGATGTGTGTCTTTCGCTTTGTGACATACTTCGAGTTGTGTGATTACCTCCAGAGCCATCTAGGGTTCTGCAAAGTGCATTGTTTCATGTTTCTTCCGTGGCTCCTATTCCATGTGTACACGTACCAGTTCTTCTTCGTCCATTCGTCTCTTGATGGACTGTTTGGTTGTTTCCATGTCTTGGCTATTGTAATACTGCTGCAGTGCAGGTTTGCCTGAATGTGTCATTTCATTTGTGTCTTCCTAGGTTATAGGCCAAGGAGTGGGCCTGCGGGGTCATAAGGTATCTCAGTGTTTACCTTTTAAAGGCTGCTCCATTCCGTTTTCATTAGTGGCACTTACCAGTTTACGAGCCACTTAAAGTTGAGAGTGCATTTCCTCACAACGTCTTCAGCATTTATTGTTTGTATTTCTTTGCTGAGGGTCATTCTGTCTGGTGTGAGCTGATACCATTTTGTGGCTGGATTTGCATATGTTTAATAATTCCTTACATTGAGCTTCTAGCCATGTATATTTTATTGTTTTTTAAAGAGTGAGTACAGCTTACCTATTCAAATAGTTTCTTGAAGTATGCGGCATATTTGGAATATTTTGGCCATTACCTGCCTCAACACATTTTGTTGGCAGGTGTCATTTATTGCCCTGCAGTCCTTGTGCATATGAAGGGACCTTTAGCACGGGTTGTAAAACTGCTGTTGCGGCCCACGGCCACAGGGCAGCAGCATTTCTACATTCCCTACTCTGGTCCGTGGGGAAAGAGTACCTTCCTGGAAGTAGTGTTCCTTGGGTGTAAATTAGATTGGAATGTGCCCGGAGAAACACACAAAGCTTATGTCTCCTTAGTTGTGTATTTTTTAATATTTAATTTATATTTTTTATCGGAGTAATACTGCATTGTGTACATGGACCACTTCTTTTTTGTGCATTCATCTGTTGATGGACAGTTTGGTTGTTCCAAGTCTTGGCTAGGGTAAATAGTGCTGCAGTGCAGGATTGTCAGCCTGTGTCTGTTTGATTCTGGTCTTCTCAGGTGATAGAGCCAGTAGTGGGCCTAGCAGATCATATGGTAGCTCATTTTTTTACCTTTAAACGCACCTCCTTTCTGTTCTCACCACTGGCTGTTACTGTTTGACATCCCAGCAGCAGCTAGAGGCTATACAGTTCTCTGAAACCCCTTGAGCATTTATTGTTTAGAGGTTTTTTGCTGATGATCATTCTGACTGTTGTCACGTAAACGTTTTTGTAGATTGGATTTGCATGTCTTTAGTAATTCCCGATGTTGAGCTTTTTCCATGGCCTTTTTTGTTAAACGAAAAATTTAAAAAAGAATGTGAGTTAAATATGCCTCTTGAAATTGTCTTCTTGAAAGATTTGCCCTCTTTTGAGTTTTTTCGTCGATATTCGAACCTAGGATTTTTTGAGGGCAGGTGTCATTTACAGAGGTGCAATTCTTGTGAGTATTAAGTGACCCTGAGCACTGTGTTTAAAGCTGCTTTGGCAGGAGACGGTCACAAGGCTGCGGCATTGCTCCATTCCCAAACCTGGTTACTAGGGCAGAAGAGCCTTCCTAGGTGTAATGTTCCAACTCGTAAGTTAGAATTAAATGGGCCAGGAAAAACCCCCAGAAGTTTATGTCTCATTACTTCTTGTGGGTTTTCTTAATTTAATTTTAATTTGTTATCACAGCAAATTTGATTATAATGTTCTGTTTGTTCTGGGTGTGCAAGATGTGGTTCTTTTACACATATACATATTATCTGTTCACCTTCAGATCCATTTCCCATGTTGGGTGGGACACAATGTTGAGTAGTCTTCTCTTGGTATTCCGTAGGTCTTTGGTGCTTATATCTTTCACATGAGTTGGTATAGCTCTGTTTCCCGCAATATGCTAATGTATCCAGTCCTCAAACCTTTCCGTTTGGTTAACCGTACGTGTGTTGATCGAATATTTGATTGCCTTTCTCTGTGAAAAATCTTCATTGGTATCCATTTTTAGGTAACACCATTACGTGATATCATAGTATATGTTTCCTTCGCTTTGTGACTTACTTCATGTTGTGATTACCTCCAAACTCATCTATGGTGCTGCAAACGGCATTGTTTCATTTTGTTCCTTGGCTACTATTCCATCTGTACATGTACCAGTTCTTCTTTTCCATTCATCTTTGGATGGACTTTTTGGTAGCTTCCATGTCTTGCCCATTGTAATACTGTTGCAGCGCAGTTTTGCCTGCCTGTGTCTTTGTAATTCTGTCTTCTTAGGTCATAGGCTCATTAGTGTGGCTGCTGGATCATACGGTGCCTCAATGGGTACCTGTTAAAGGCACCTGCATTCTGTTTTCATTAGTGGCTCTTTCCAGTTTCGTCCCACTTTGAGATGAGGGTATGCATTTCTCCACAGCCCCTTCAGCATTTATTGTTTGCAGAATTTTTGCTGATGGTCATTCTGACCGGTGTGAGTTGACACAACTTTGAAGATTGGATTTGCATATATTTAACATTTCCTAATCATGAGCATTTTTCCACGCTTTTTTTTGTTGTTGTTAAAAAGAAAAAAGGGTGCCTGTAAAATATACCTCTTGAAATTGTCTTATGAAACCTTGCCCTCTTTTGAAATTTTTGGTCGACTTTCGATTCCAGGATTGTTTTTGAAGGAGTGTGTCACCTACAGGCTTGCAATTGCTGTAAATATTTAGTGACCGTTAGCACTGGGTTGAAAGCTGCTGTTGTGGGAAACGGCTGCGCGGCGGCAGCGTTTCTCCATTCCCAAATCTTGTTACTAGGGCAGCAGAGCGCTCCTGGAACTCGTGTTCCTAGGTTGTAAATTAGAATGGAATGTGCCAGGGAAGAACCGCATAACTTTATGTCTCAGTACATCTTCTTCATTGTTATAATTTAATTTTTTAAAATCAGGGTAATGATTAGAATATTATTTGTTCTAGCTGTACACAATCTAATTCATTTGTACATTATATAGGTAGATGAATAATATATACACATGTATAATATATATAGATACATATATATACTCATGTACAGATCCTCTTCCCATATAAATTAATACAGAGTGTTCAGTAGACCTCCCTTGCTCTATGGTCAGTGTTTTATATATATGTATTAAATATGTATGTGTATTCGTATGGTAACCCTAATCTTAATTTGCCCATTGCGCCCACCTTTCGTTTTGGATACCCATAGTTGTTTTCAAAGTGTGTGTCTTTCTCTGTGGAAATAAGTTCCTTTGTATCAGTTGTTAGATGACACCCAGAAATGATATCATAAGATATTTGTCTTTTGCTTTCCGACTTACCTCATGTTCTGTGATTACCTCTAGGATCATCTATGGTGCTGCAAAGAGCAGTGTTTCAGTCTTTTGCACGGCTCATATTCCACTGTGTACATGGATCACTTCTTCTTTGAACATTCATCTGTTGATGGGCATTTTGTTTGCTTCCATGTCCTGGCTTTTGTGAATATTGCTGCAGTGCACTTTTGCTATCCTGTGTCTTCTCGACTCTGGTCTTCTCAGGTGCAGGGCCCAGCGGTGGGCCTGCTGGATTGAATGGTACCTCAATTTTTACTTTGAAACACAGTTCCTTTGTGTTCTCATTATTGGCTCTTACTTCTTTACACCTCAACAGCAGCTAGAGGGTACAGAGTTCTCTAAAACCTCTTCAGCATTCATTGTTTGTAGACTTTTTGCTGAGGGTCATTCGAGTGGTGTGTGTTGAAACCTTTTCATACATTAGATTGGCATGAGTCTAATAATTCCTGATGGTGAACTTTTATCCATTTCCCTTTTCATTTGTAAAGAGTGTGTAAAACTTACCTCTCATACGATCTTCTTGAAAACTTTGCTCTCTTTTAAGTTTTTTGGCCACTCCCTACCTCAGAACATTTTTCTGAGGGCAGGTGTCCTTTACAGCCCGGAGTCCTTGTGAGTATTATGTGACCATTGGCCGTGGTTTAAAGCCGCTCTTGCGGGAAACGGCCACAAGGCGGCAGCATTTCTCCATTTACAACTCAGGGTATTTGGGCAACAGAGCCTTCCTGGAAATCGTGTTAGTAAGCTGTAAATTAGAGTGGAATGTGCCAAGGCAAACCCCCAACAGCTTATATCTCCTTACTTCTTGTTGGCTTTTTAATTTAATTTTTCTATTTTCTCAGAGCAACTTAGATAAAAATGTTGTGTATGTTCTAGGTGTACAGAATCTGGTTCATTATATCTAGGTATCTATCTATTCATCTTTGCCTCCTTTCCCATGGACGTTATTCCAGAGTGTTGAGTGGACCTCTCTTGGTATTCCATAGGTCTTTGGTGATTATATGTTTCATATGTATTAGTATAGGTCTGACGCCCCCATATCCTAATTTATCCATTCCTCCCACCTTCCCATTTGGTTAAACATAATTTTGATTTCTCAACCCATGAGTGTCCTTTTCTTCGAAATAAGGTCTTGGGTATGATGTTTTAGGTAACACGTCTAAGTGATATCATAGGATGTCTTTCTTTCGGTTTCTTTCTCTCTTCAAGGTGTGTGATTATCTCTAGGTCCTTCTATGGTGGTGCCAACAGCACTGTTTCATGCTTTTCCATGGCTACTATTCCATTGTGTACACGGACCAGTTCTTCTTGGTGCGTTCATCTGTTGATGGATATTTTGGTTGCTTCCAAGTCTTGGCTGTGGTAAATATAACTGCAGTGTAGGATTGCCAGCCTGTGTCTTTTGGAATCTGGTCTTCTCAGGTGATAGGCACAGCAGTGGGTCTACCAGATCATATGGTAGCTCAATTTTTACCTAGAAACGCATGTTCTTTCTGTTCTAACTACTGGCTGTTACCAGTTTACATCCCACCGGCAGCTACGGGGTACACACAGTTCTCTAAAACCCCTTCAGCATGTATTGTTCGTGGACTGTTTTGCTGATGATCATTCTGACTGTTGTGAGGTGAACGTTGTCACAGATTGGATTTGCATGTCTTCATTAATTTCTGATGTTGAGCATTTTTTCATGCCCCTTTTCTGTTTAAAGAAAAGAAAAGAAAGAAAGAAAGAAAAGACAAAATGTGTGTAAAATATGCCTTTTGAAATTGTCTTCTTGCAAGGTTGCCTCTTTTGAAGTTTTTGGTCGATTTTCGACCCCAGAATATTTTGTGAGGGCAGGTGTCCTTTACAGGCCTGCAATTAAGGTGAATTTTAACTGACCATTATCACTGGGTTTAAAACTGCTGTTGGAGGGAGGCCAAAATGCTGCAGGATTTCTCCATTCTCAAATCTGGTTACTAGGTCAACAGAGCCTTCCTGGAAGCTGTGTTCCAAGGCTGGAAGTTAGAATGGCTTGAGCCAGGAAGAACCCCCATAATTTTATGCCCCATTATTTCTTGTTCGTTTTTTAAATATAATTTTTATCTTTTATGATAGCAAATTTGATTGTAATCTTTGGTTTGTTCTAGGTGTGCAAGATGTGTTTGTTTTTTACACCAAGACATATATGTATTCTTCTTGGGATCCATTTGCCATGTAGGTTATGACACAGTATTGAGTAGTCTTCTCTTGGAATTCTGTAGGTCTTTGGTGATTATATATTTCACGTGTGTTTGTATATCTCTGTTAAGCCCAACATCCTAACATATCCAGTCTTGACAACTTTCCAGTTGGTTAACCATCAGTTTGTTTAATAAATCTGTGATTCCTGTTATCTGTGGAAATATCTTCATTGGTATCAATTTTTAGGTAACACCTATAATTGATAGCATAGGATGTGTGTCTTTCGCTTTGTGACATACTTCGAGTTGTGTGATTACCTCCAGAGCCATCTAGGGTTCTGCAAAGTGCATTGTTTCATGTTTCTTCCGTGGCTCCTATTCCATGTGTACACGTACCAGTTCTTCTTCGTCCATTCGTCTCTTGATGGACTGTTTGGTTGTTTCCATGTCTTGGCTATTGTAATACTGCTGCAGTGCAGGTTTGCCTGAATGTGTCATTTCATTTGTGTCTTCCTAGGTTATAGGCCAAGGAGTGGGCCTGCGGGGTCATAAGGTATCTCAGTGTTTACCTTTTAAAGGCTGCTCCATTCCGTTTTCATTAGTGGCACTTACCAGTTTACGAGCCACTTAAAGTTGAGAGTGCATTTCCTCACAACGTCTTCAGCATTTATTGTTTGTATTTCTTTGCTGAGGGTCATTCTGTCTGGTGTGAGCTGATACCATTTTGTGGCTGGATTTGCATATGTTTAATAATTCCTTACATTGAGCTTCTAGCCATGTATATTTTATTGTTTTTTAAAGAGTGAGTACAGCTTACCTATTCAAATAGTTTCTTGAAGTATGCGGCATATTTGGAATATTTTGGCCATTACCTGCCTCAACACATTTTGTTGGCAGGTGTCATTTATTGCCCTGCAGTCCTTGTGCATATGAAGGGACCTTTAGCACGGGTTGTAAAACTGCTGTTGCGGCCCACGGCCACAGGGCAGCAGCATTTCTACATTCCCTACTCTGGTCCGTGGGGAAAGAGTACCTTCCTGGAAGTAGTGTTCCTTGGGTGTAAATTAGATTGGAATGTGCCCGGAGAAACACACAAAGCTTATGTCTCCTTAGTTGTGTATTTTTTAATATTTAATTTATATTTTTTATCGGAGTAATACTGCATTGTGTACATGGGCCACTTCTTTTTTGTGCATTCATCTGTTGATGGACAGTTTGGTTGTTCCAAGTCTTGGCTAGGGTAAATAGTGCTGCAGTGCAGGATTGTCAGCCTGTGTCTGTTTGATTCTGGTCTTCTCAGGTGATAGAGCCAGTAGTGGGCCTAGCAGATCATATGGTAGCTCATTTTTTTACCTTTAAACGCACCTCCTTTCTGTTCTCACCACTGGCTGTTACTGTTTGACATCCCAGCAGCAGCTAGAGGCTATACAGTTCTCTGAAACCCCTTGAGCATTTATTGTTTAGAGATTTTTTGCTGATGATCATTCTGACTGTTGTCACGTAAACGTTTTTGTAGATTGGATTTGCATGTCTTTAGTAATTCCCGATGTTGAGCTTTTTCCATGGCCTTTTTTGTTAAACGAAAATTTTAAAAAAGAATGTGAGTTAAATATGCCTCTTGAAATTGTCTTCTTGAAAGATTTGCCCTCTTTTGAGTTTTTTCGTCGATATTCGAACCTAGGATTTTTTGAGGGCAGGTGTCATTTACAGAGGTGCAATTCTTGTGAGTATTAAGTGACCCTGAGCACTGTGTTTAAAGCTGCTTTGGCAGGAGACGGTCACAAGGCTGCGGCATTGCTCCATTCCCAAACCTGGTTACTAGGGCAGAAGAGCCTTCCTAGGTGTAATGTTCCAACTCGTAAGTTAGAATTAAATGGGCCAGGAAAAACCCCCAGAAGTTTATGTCTCATTACTTCTTGTGGGTTTTCTTAATTTAATTTTAATTTGTTATCACAGCAAATTTGATTATAATGTTCTGTTTGTTCTGGGTGTGCAAGATGTGGTTCTTTTACACATATACATATTATCTGTTCACCTTCAGATCCATTTCCCATGTTGGGTGGGACACAATGTTGAGTAGTCTTCTCTTGGTATTCCGTAGGTCTTTGGTGCTTATATCTTTCACATGAGTTGGTATAGCTCTGTTTCCCGCAATATGCTAATGTATCCAGTCCTCAAACCTTTCCGTTTGGTTAACCGTACGTGTGTTGATCGAATATTTGATTGCCTTTCTCTGTGAAAAATCTTCATTGGTATCCATTTTTAGGTAACACCATTACGTGATATCATAGTATATGTTTCCTTCGCTTTGTGACTTACTTCATGTTGTGATTACCTCCAAACTCATCTATGGTGCTGCAAACGGCATTGTTTCATTTTGTTCCTTGGCTACTATTCCATCTGTACATGTACCAGTTCTTCTTTTCCATTCATCTTTGGATGGACTTTTTGGTAGCTTCCATGTCTTGCCCATTGTAATACTGTTGCAGCGCAGTTTTGCCTGCCTGTGTCTTTGTAATTCTGTCTTCTTAGGTCATAGGCTCATTAGTGTGGCTGCTGGATCATACGGTGCCTCAATGGGTACCTGTTAAAGGCACCTGCATTCTGTTTTCATTAGTGGCTCTTTCCAGTTTCGTCCCACTTTGAGATGAGGGTATGCATTTCTCCACAGCCCCTTCAGCATTTATTGTTTGCAGAATTTTTGCTGATGGTCATTCTGACCGGTGTGAGTTGACACAACTTTGAAGATTGGATTTGCATATATTTAACATTTCCTAATCATGAGCATTTTTCCACGCTTTTTTTTGTTGTTGTTAAAAAGAAAAAAGGGTGCCTGTAAAATATACCTCTTGAAATTGTCTTATGAAACCTTGCCCTCTTTTGAAATTTTTGGTCGACTTTCGATTCCAGGATTGTTTTTGAAGGAGTGTGTCACCTACAGGCTTGCAATTGCTGTAAATATTTAGTGACCGTTAGCACTGGGTTGAAAGCTGCTGTTGTGGGAAACGGCTGCGCGGCGGCAGCGTTTCTCCATTCCCAAATCTTGTTACTAGGGCAGCAGAGCGCTCCTGGAACTCGTGTTCCTAGGTTGTAAATTAGAATGGAATGTGCCAGGGAAGAACCGCATAACTTTATGTCTCAGTACATCTTCTTCATTGTTATAATTTAATTTTTTAAAATCAGGGTAATGATTAGAATATTATTTGTTCTAGCTGTACACAATCTAATTCATTTGTACATTATATAGGTAGATGAATAATATATACACATGTATAATATATATAGATACATATATATACTCATGTACAGATCCTCTTCCCATATAAATTAATACAGAGTGTTCAGTAGACCTCCCTTGCTCTATGGTCAGTGTTTTATATATATGTATTAAATATGTATGTGTATTCGTATGGTAACCCTAATCTTAATTTGCCCATTGCGCCCACCTTTCGTTTTGGATACCCATAGTTGTTTTCAAAGTGTGTGTCTTTCTCTGTGGAAATAAGTTCCTTTGTATCAGTTGTTAGATGACACCCAGAAATGATATCATAAGATATTTGTCTTTTGCTTTCCGACTTACCTCATGTTCTGTGATTACCTCTAGGATCATCTATGGTGCTGCAAAGAGCAGTGTTTCAGTCTTTTGCACGGCTCATATTCCACTGTGTACATGGATCACTTCTTCTTTGAACATTCATCTGTTGATGGGCATTTTGTTTGCTTCCATGTCCTGGCTTTTGTGAATATTGCTGCAGTGCACTTTTGCTATCCTGTGTCTTCTCGACTCTGGTCTTCTCAGGTGCAGGGCCCAGCGGTGGGCCTGCTGGATTGAATGGTACCTCAATTTTTACTTTGAAACACAGTTCCTTTGTGTTCTCATTATTGGCTCTTACTTCTTTACACCTCAACAGCAGCTAGAGGGTACAGAGTTCTCTAAAACCTCTTCAGCATTCATTGTTTGTAGACTTTTTGCTGAGGGTCATTCGAGTGGTGTGTGTTGAAACCTTTTCATACATTAGATTGGCATGAGTCTAATAATTCCTGATGGTGAACTTTTATCCATTTCCCTTTTCATTTGTAAAGAGTGTGTAAAACTTACCTCTCATACGATCTTCTTGAAAACTTTGCTCTCTTTTAAGTTTTTTGGCCACTCCCTACCTCAGAACATTTTTCTGAGGGCAGGTGTCCTTTACAGCCCGGAGTCCTTGTGAGTATTATGTGACCATTGGCCGTGGTTTAAAGCCGCTCTTGCGGGAAACGGCCACAAGGCGGCAGCATTTCTCCATTTACAACTCAGGGTATTTGGGCAACAGAGCCTTCCTGGAAATCGTGTTAGTAGGCTGTAAATTAGAGTGGAATGTGCCAAGGCAAACCCCCAACAGCTTATATCTCCTTACTTCTTGTTGGCTTTTTAATTTAATTTTTCTATTTTCTCAGAGCAACTTAGATAAAAATGTTGTGTATGTTCTAGGTGTACAGAATCTGCTTCATTATATCTAGGTATCTATCTATTCATCTTTGCCTCCTTTCCCATGGACGTTATTCCAGAGTGTTGAGTGGACCTCTCTTGGTATTCCATAGGTCTTTGGTGATTATATGTTTCATATGTATTAGTATAGGTCTGACGCCCCCATATCCTAATTTATCCATTCCTCCCACCTTCCCATTTGGTTAAACATAATTTTGATTTCTCAACCCATGAGTGTCCTTTTCTTCGAAATAAGGTCTTGGGTATGATGTTTTAGGTAACACGTCTAAGTGATATCATAGGATGTCTTTCTTTCGGTTTCTTTCTCTCTTCAAGGTGTGTGATTATCTCTAGGTCCTTCTATGGTGGTGCCAACAGCACTGTTTCATGCTTTTCCATGGCTACTATTCCATTGTGTACACGGACCAGTTCTTCTTGGTGCGTTCATCTGTTGATGGATATTTTGGTTGCTTCCAAGTCTTGGCTGTGGTAAATATAACTGCAGTGTAGGATTGCCAGCCTGTGTCTTTTGGAATCTGGTCTTCTCAGGTGATAGGCACAGCAGTGGGTCTACCAGATCATATGGTAGCTCAATTTTTACCTAGAAACGCATGTTCTTTCTGTTCTAACTACTGGCTGTTACCAGTTTACATCCCACCGGCAGCTACGGGGTACACACAGTTCTCTAAAACCCCTTCAGCATGTATTGTTCGTGGACTGTTTTGCTGATGATCATTCTGACTGTTGTGAGGTGAACGTTGTCACAGATTGGATTTGCATGTCTTCATTAATTTCTGATGTTGAGCATTTTTTCATGCCCCTTTTCTGTTTAAAGAAAAGAAAAGAAAGAAAGAAAGAAAAGACAAAATGTGTGTAAAATATGCCTTTTGAAATTGTCTTCTTGCAAGGTTGCCTCTTTTGAAGTTTTTGGTCGATTTTCGACCCCAGAATATTTTGTGAGGGCAGGTGTCCTTTACAGGCCTGCAATTAAGGTGAATTTTAACTGACCATTATCACTGGGTTTAAAACTGCTGTTGGAGGGAGGCCAAAATGCTGCAGGATTTCTCCATTCTCAAATCTGGTTACTAGGTCAACAGAGCCTTCCTGGAAGCTGTGTTCCAAGGCTGGAAGTTAGAATGGCTTGAGCCAGGAAGAACCCCCATAATTTTATGCCCCATTATTTCTTGTTCGTTTTTTAAATATAATTTTTATCTTTTATGATAGCAAATTTGATTGTAATCTTTGGTTTGTTCTAGGTGTGCAAGATGTGTTTGTTTTTTACACCAAGACATATATGTATTCTTCTTGGGATCCATTTGCCATGTAGGTTATGACACAGTATTGAGTAGTCTTCTCTTGGAATTCTGTAGGTCTTTGGTGATTATATATTTCACGTGTGTTTGTATATCTCTGTTAAGCCCAACATCCTAACATATCCAGTCTTGACAACTTTCCAGTTGGTTAACCATCAGTTTGTTTAATAAATCTGTGATTCCTGTTATCTGTGGAAATATCTTCATTGGTATCAATTTTTAGGTAACACCTATAATTGATAGCATAGGATGTGTGTCTTTCGCTTTGTGACATACTTCGAGTTGTGTGATTACCTCCAGAGCCATCTAGGGTTCTGCAAAGTGCATTGTTTCATGTTTCTTCCGTGGCTCCTATTCCATGTGTACACGTACCAGTTCTTCTTCGTCCATTCGTCTCTTGATGGACTGTTTGGTTGTTTCCATGTCTTGGCTATTGTAATACTGCTGCAGTGCAGGTTTGCCTGAATGTGTCATTCCATTTGTGTCTTCCTAGGTTATAGGCCAAGGAGTGGGCCTGCGGGGTCATAAGGTATCTCAGTGTTTACCTTTTAAAGGCTGCTCCATTCCGTTTTCATTAGTGGCACTTACCAGTTTACGAGCCACTTAAAGTTGAGAGTGCATTTCCTCACAACGTCTTCAGCATTTATTGTTTGTATTTCTTTGCTGAGGGTCATTCTGTCTGGTGTGAGCTGATACCATTTTGTGGCTGGATTTGCATATGTTTAATAATTCCTTACATTGAGCTTCTAGCCATGTATATTTTATTGTTTTTTAAAGAGTGAGTACAGCTTACCTATTCAAATAGTTTCTTGAAGTATGCGGCATATTTGGAATATTTTGGCCATTACCTGCCTCAACACATTTTGTTGGCAGGTGTCATTTATTGCCCTGCAGTCCTTGTGCATATGAAGGGACCTTTAGCACGGGTTGTAAAACTGCTGTTGCGGCCCACGGCCACAGGGCGGCAGCATTTCTACATTCCCTACTCTGGTCCGTGGGGAAAGAGTACCTTCCTGGAAGTAGTGTTCCTTGGGTGTAAATTAGATTGGAATGTGCCCGGAGAAACACACAAAGCTTATGTCTCCTTAGTTGTGTATTTTTTAATATTTAATTTATATTTTTTATCGGAGTAATACTGCATTGTGTACATGGACCACTTCTTTTTTGTGCATTCATCTGTTGATGGACAGTTTGGTTGTTCCAAGTCTTGGCTAGGGTAAATAGTGCTGCAGTGCAGGATTGTCAGCCTGTGTCTGTTTGATTCTGGTCTTCTCAGGTGATAGAGCCAGTAGTGGGCCTAGCAGATCATATGGTAGCTCATTTTTTTACCTTTAAACGCACCTCCTTTCTGTTCTCACCACTGGCTGTTACTGTTTGACATCCCAGCAGCAGCTAGAGGCTATACAGTTCTCTGAAACCCCTTGAGCATTTATTGTTTAGAGATTTTTTGCTGATGATCATTCTGACTGTTGTCACGTAAACGTTTTTGTAGATTGGATTTGCATGTCTTTAGTAATTCCCGATGTTGAGCTTTTTCCATGGCCTTTTTTGTTAAACGAAAATTTTAAAAAAGAATGTGAGTTAAATATGCCTCTTGAAATTGTCTTCTTGAAAGATTTGCCCTCTTTTGAGTTTTTTCGTCGATATTCGAACCTAGGATTTTTTGAGGGCAGGTGTCATTTACAGAGGTGCAATTCTTGTGAGTATTAAGTGACCCTGAGCACTGTGTTTAAAGCTGCTTTGGCAGGAGACGGTCACAAGGCTGCGGCATTGCTCCATTCCCAAACCTGGTTACTAGGGCAGAAGAGCCTTCCTAGGTGTAATGTTCCAACTCGTAAGTTAGAATTAAATGGGCCAGGAAAAACCCCCAGAAGTTTATGTCTCATTACTTCTTGTGGGTTTTCTTAATTTAATTTTAATTTGTTATCACAGCAAATTTGATTATAATGTTCTGTTTGTTCTGGGTGTGCAAGATGTGGTTCTTTTACACATATACATATTATCTGTTCACCTTCAGATCCATTTCCCATGTTGGGTGGGACACAATGTTGAGTAGTCTTCTCTTGGTATTCCGTAGGTCTTTGGTGCTTATATCTTTCACATGAGTTGGTATAGCTCTGTTTCCCGCAATATGCTAATGTATCCAGTCCTCAAACCTTTCCGTTTGGTTAACCGTACGTGTGTTGATCGAATATTTGATTGCCTTTCTCTGTGAAAAATCTTCATTGGTATCCATTTTTAGGTAACACCATTACGTGATATCATAGTATATGTTTCCTTCGCTTTGTGACTTACTTCATGTTGTGATTACCTCCAAACTCATCTATGGTGCTGCAAACGGCATTGTTTCATTTTGTTCCTTGGCTACTATTCCATCTGTACATGTACCAGTTCTTCTTTTCCATTCATCTTTGGATGGACTTTTTGGTAGCTTCCATGTCTTGCCTATTGTAATACTGTTGCAGCGCAGTTTTGCCTGCCTGTGTCTTTGTAATTCTGTCTTCTTAGGTCATAGGCTCATTAGTGTGGCTGCTGGATCATACGGTGCCTCAATGGGTACCTGTTAAAGGCACCTGCATTCTGTTTTCATTAGTGGCTCTTTCCAGTTTCGTCCCACTTTGAGATGAGGGTATGCATTTCTCCACAGCCCCTTCAGCATTTATTGTTTGCAGAATTTTTGCTGATGGTCATTCTGACCGGTGTGAGTTGACACAACTTTGAAGATTGGATTTGCATATATTTAACATTTCCTAATCATGAGCATTTTTCCACGCTTTTTTTGTTGTTGTTAAAAAGAAAAAAGGGTGCCTGTAAAATATACCTCTTGAAATTGTCTTATGAAACCTTGCCCTCTTTTGAAATTTTTGGTCGACTTTCGATTCCAGGATTGTTTTTGAAGGAGTGTGTCACCTACAGGCTTGCAATTGCTGTAAATATTTAGTGACCGTTAGCACTGGGTTGAAAGCTGCTGTTGTGGGAAACGGCTGCACGGCGGCAGCGTTTCTCCATTCCCAAATCTTGTTACTAGGGCAGCAGAGCGCTCCTGGAACTCGTGTTCCTAGGTTGTAAATTAGAATGGAATGTGCCAGGGAAGAACCGCATAACTTTATGTCTCAGTACATCTTCTTCATTGTTATAATTTAATTTTTTAAAATCAGGGTAATGATTAGAATATTATTTGTTCTAGCTGTACACAATCTAATTCATTTGTACATTATATAGGTAGATGTATAATATATACACATGTATAATATATATAGATACATATATATACTCATGTACAGATCCTCTTCCCATATAAATTAATACAGAGTGTTCAGTAGACCTCCCTTGCTCTATGGTCAGTGTTTTATATATATGTATTAAATATGTATGTGTATTCGTATGGTAACCCTAATCTTAATTTGCCCATTGCGCCCACCTTTCGTTTTGGATACCCATAGTTGTTTTCGAAGTGTGTGTCTTTCTCTGTGGAAATAAGTTCCTTTGTATCAGTTGTTAGATGACACCCAGAAATGATATCATAAGATATTTGTCTTTTGCTTTCCGACTTACCTCATGTTCTGTGATTACCTCTAGGATCATCTATGGTGCTGCAAAGAGCAGTGTTTCAGTCTTTTGCACGGCTCATATTCCACTGTGTACATGGATCACTTCTTCTTTGAACATTCATCTGTTGATGGGCATTTTGTTTGCTTCCATGTCCTGGCTTTTGTGAATATTGCTGCAGTGCACTTTTGCTATCCTGTGTCTTCTCGACTCTGGTCTTCTCAGGTGCAGGGCCCAGCGGTGGGCCTGCTGGATTGAATGGTACCTCAATTTTTACTTTGAAACACAGTTCCTTTGTGTTCTCATTATTGGCTCTTACTTCTTTACACCTCAACAGCAGCTAGAGGGTACAGAGTTCTCTAAAACCTCTTCAGCATTCATTGTTTGTAGACTTTTTGCTGAGGGTCATTCGAGTGGTGTGTGTTGAAACCTTTTCATACATTAGATTGGCATGAGTCTAATAATTCCTGATGGTGAACTTTTATCCATTTCCCTTTTCATTTGTAAAGAGTGTGTAAAACTTACCTCTCATACGATCTTCTTGAAAACTTTGCTCTCTTTTAAGTTTTTTGGCCACTCCCTACCTCAGAACATTTTTCTGAGGGCAGGTGTCCTTTACAGCCCGGAGTCCTTGTGAGTATTATGTGACCATTGGCCGTGGTTTAAAGCCGCTCTTGCGGGAAACGGCCACAAGGCGGCAGCATTTCTCCATTTACAACTCAGGGTATTTGGGCAACAGAGCCTTCCTGGAAATCGTGTTAGTAGGCTGTAAATTAGAGTGGAATGTGCCAAGGCAAACCCCCAACAGCTTATATCTCCTTACTTCTTGTTGGCTTTTTAATTTAATTTTTCTATTTTCTCAGAGCAACTTAGATAAAAATGTTGTGTATGTTCTAGGTGTACAGAATCTGGTTCATTATATCTAGGTATCTATCTATTCATCTTTGCCTCCTTTCCCATGGACGTTATTCCAGAGTGTTGAGTGGACCTCTCTTGGTATTCCATAGGTCTTTGGTGATTATATGTTTCATATGTATTAGTATAGGTCTGACGCCCCCATATCCTAATTTATCCATTCCTCCCACCTTCCCATTTGGTTAAACATAATTTTGATTTCTCAACCCATGAGTGTCCTTTTCTTCGAAATAAGGTCTTGGGTATGATGTTTTAGGTAACACGTCTAAGTGATATCATAGGATGTCTTTCTTTCGGTTTCTTTCTCTCTTCAAGGTGTGTGATTATCTCTAGGTCCTTCTATGGTGGTGCCAACAGCACTGTTTCATGCTTTTCCATGGCTACTATTCCATTGTGTACACGGACCAGTTCTTCTTGGTGCGTTCATCTGTTGATGGATATTTTGGTTGCTTCCAAGTCTTGGCTGTGGTAAATATAACTGCAGTGTAGGATTGCCAGCCTGTGTCTTTTGGAATCTGGTCTTCTCAGGTGATAGGCACAGCAGTGGGTCTACCAGATCATATGGTAGCTCAATTTTTACCTAGAAACGCATGTTCTTTCTGTTCTAACTACTGGCTGTTACCAGTTTACATCCCACCGGCAGCTACGGGGTACACACAGTTCTCTAAAACCCCTTCAGCATGTATTGTTCGTGGACTGTTTTGCTGATGATCATTCTGACTGTTGTGAGGTGAACGTTGTCACAGATTGGATTTGCATGTCTTCATTAATTTCTGATGTTGAGCATTTTTTCATGCCCCTTTTCTGTTTAAAGAAAAGAAAAGAAAGAAAGAAAGAAAAGACAAAATGTGTGTAAAATATGCCTTTTGAAATTGTCTTCTTGCAAGGTTGCCTCTTTTGAAGTTTTTGGTCGATTTTCGACCCCAGAATATTTTGTGAGGGCAGGTGTCCTTTACAGGCCTGCAATTAAGGTGAATTTTAACTGACCATTATCACTGGGTTTAAAACTGCTGTTGGAGGGAGGCCAAAATGCTGCAGGATTTCTCCATTCTCAAATCTGGTTACTAGGTCAACAGAGCCTTCCTGGAAGCTGTGTTCCAAGGCTGGAAGTTAGAATGGCTTGAGCCAGGAAGAACCCCCATAATTTTATGCCCCATTATTTCTTGTTCATTTTTTAAATATAATTTTTATCTTTTATGATAGCAAATTTGATTGTAATCTTTGGTTTGTTCTAGGTGTGCAAGATGTGTTTGTTTTTTACACCAAGACATATATGTATTCTTCTTGGGATCCATTTGCCATGTAGGTTATGACACAGTATTGAGTAGTCTTCTCTTGGAATTCTGTAGGTCTTTGGTGATTATATATTTCACGTGTGTTTGTATATCTCTGTTAAGCCCAACATCCTAACATATCCAGTCTTGACAACTTTCCAGTTGGTTAACCATCAGTTTGTTTAATAAATCTGTGATTCCTGTTATCTGTGGAAATATCTTCATTGGTATCAATTTTTAGGTAACACCTATAATTGATAGCATAGGATGTGTGTCTTTCGCTTTGTGACATACTTCGAGTTGTGTGATTACCTCCAGAGCCATCTAGGGTTCTGCAAAGTGCATTGTTTCATGTTTCTTCCGTGGCTCCTATTCCATGTGTACACGTACCAGTTCTTCTTCGTCCATTCGTCTCTTGATGGACTGTTTGGTTGTTTCCATGTCTTGGCTATTGTAATACTGCTGCAGTGCAGGTTTGCCTGAATGTGTCATTCCATTTGTGTCTTCCTGGGTTATAGGCCAAGGAGTGGGCCTGCGGGGTCATAAGGTATCTCAGTGTTTACCTTTTAAAGGCTGCTCCATTCCGTTTTCATTAGTGGCACTTACCAGTTTACGAGCCACTTAAAGTTGAGAGTGCATTTCCTCACAACGTCTTCAGCATTTATTGTTTGTATTTCTTTGCTGAGGGTCATTCTGTCTGGTGTGAGCTGATACCATTTTGTGGCTGGATTTGCATATGTTTAATAATTCCTTACATTGAGCTTCTAGCCATGTATATTTTATTGTTTTTTAAAGAGTGAGTACAGCTTACCTATTCAAATAGTTTCTTGAAGTATGTGGCATATTTGGAATATTTTGGACATTACCTGCCTCAACACATTTTGTTGGCAGGTGTCATTTATTGCCCTGCAGTCCTTGTGCATATGAAGGGACCTTTAGCACGGGTTGTAAAACTGCTGTTGCGGCCCACGGCCACAGGGCGGCAGCATTTCTACATTCCCTACTCTGGTCCGTGGGGAAAGAGTACCTTCCTGGAAGTAGTGTTCCTTGGGTGTAAATTAGATTGGAATGTGCCCGGAGAAACACACAAAGCTTATGTCTCCTTAGTTGTGTATTTTTTAATATTTAAGTTATATTTTTTATCGGAGTAATACTGCATTGTGTACATGGGCCACTTTTTTTTTGTGCATTCATCTGTTGATGGACAGTTTGGTTGTTCCAAGTCTTGGCTAGGGTAAATAGTGCTGCAGTGCAGGATTGTCAGCCTGTGTCTGTTTGATTCTGGTCTTCTCAGGTGATAGAGCCAGTAGTGGGCCTAGCAGATCATATGGTAGCTCATTTTTTTACCTTTAAACGCACCTCCTTTCTGTTCTCACCACTGGCTGTTACTGTTTGACATCCCAGCAGCAGCTAGAGGCTATACAGTTCTCTGAAACCCCTTGAGCATTTATTGTTTAGAGATTTTTTGCTGATGATCATTCTGACTGTTGTCACGTAAACGTTTTTGTAGATTGGATTTGGATGTCTTTAGTAATTCCCGATGTTGAGCTTTTTCCATGGCCTTTTTTGTTAAACGAAAATTTTAAAAAAGAATGTGAGTTAAATATGCCTCTTGAAATTGTCTTCTTGAAAGATTTGCCCTCTTTTGAGTTTTTTCGTCGATATTCGAACCTAGGATTTTTTGAGGGCAGGTGTCATTTACAGAGGTGCAATTCTTGTGAATATTAAGTGACCCTGAGCACTGTGTTTAAAGCTGCTTTGGCAGGAGACGGTCACAAGGCTGCGGCATTGCTCCATTCCCAAACCTGGTTACTAGGGCAGAAGAGCCTTCCTAGGTGTAATGTTCCAACTCGTAAGTTAGAATTAAATGGGCCAGGAAAAACCCCCAGAAGTTTATGTCTCATTACTTCTTGTGGGTTTTCTTAATTTAATTTTAATTTGTTATCACAGCAAATTTGATTATAATGTTCTGTTTGTTCTGGGTGTGCAAGATGTGGTTCTTTTACACATATACATATTATCTGTTCACCTTCAGATCCATTTCCCATGTTGGGTGGGACACAATGTTGAGTAGTCTTCTCTTGGTATTCCGTAGGTCTTTGGTGCTTATATCTTTCACATGAGTTGGTATAGCTCTGTTTCCCGCAATATGCTAATGTATCCAGTCCTCAAACCTTTCCGTTTGGTTAACCATACGTGTGTTGATCGAATATTTGATTGCCTTTCTCTGTGAAAAATCTTCATTGGTATCCATTTTTAGGTAACACCATTACGTGATATCATAGTATATGTTTCCTTCGCTTTGTGACTTACTTCATGTTGTGATTACCTCCAAACTCATCTATGGTGCTGCAAACGGCATTGTTTCATTTTGTTCCTTGGCTACTATTCCATCTGTACATGTACCAGTTCTTCTTTTCCATTCATCTTTGGATGGACTTTTTGGTAGCTTCCATGTCTTGCCTATTGTAATACTGTTGCAGCGCAGTTTTGCCTGCCTGTGTCTTTGTAATTCTGTCTTCTTAGGTCATAGGCTCATTAGTGTGGCTGCTGGATCATACGGTGCCTCAATGGGTACCTGTTAAAGGCACCTGCATTCTGTTTTCATTAGTGGCTCTTTCCAGTTTCGTCCCACTTTGAGATGAGGGTATGCATTTCTCCACAGCCCCTTCAGCATTTATTGTTTGCAGAATTTTTGCTGATGGTCATTCTGACCGGTGTGAGTTGACACAACTTTGAAGATTGGATTTGCATATATTTAACATTTCCTAATCATGAGCATTTTTCCACGCTTTTTTTGTTGTTGTTAAAAAGAAAAAAGGGTGCCTGTAAAATATACCTCTTGAAATTGTCTTATGAAACCTTGCCCTCTTTTGAAATTTTTGGTCGACTTTCGATTCCAGGATTGTTTTTGAAGGAGTGTGTCACCTACAGGCTTGCAATTGCTGTAAATATTTAGTGACCGTTAGCACTGGGTTGAAAGCTGCTGTTGTGGGAAACGGCTGCACGGCGGCAGCGTTTCTCCATTCCCAAATCTTGTTACTAGGGCAGCAGAGCGCTCCTGGAACTCGTGTTCCTAGGTTGTAAATTAGAATGGAATGTGCCAGGGAAGAACCGCATAACTTTATGTCTCAGTACATCTTCTTCATTGTTATAATTTAATTTTTTAAAATCAGGGTAATGATTAGAATATTATTTGTTCTAGCTGTACACAATCTAATTCATTTGTACATTATATAGGTAGATGTATAATATATACACATGTATAATATATATAGATACATATATATACTCATGTACAGATCCTCTTCCCATATAAATTAATACAGAGTGTTCAGTAGACCTCCCTTGCTCTATGGTCAGTGTTTTATATATATGTATTAAATATGTATGTGTATTCGTATGGTAACCCTAATCTTAATTTGCCCATTGCTCCCACCTTTCGTTTTGGATACCCATAGTTGTTTTCTAAGTGTGTGTCTTTCTCTGTGGAAATAAGTTCCTTTGTATCAGTTGTTAGATGACACCCAGAAATGATATCATAAGATATTTGTCTTTTGCTTTCCGACTTACCTCATGTTCTGTGATTACCTCTAGGATCATCTATGGTGCTGCAAAGAGCAGTGTTTCAGTCTTTTGCACGGCTCATATTCCATTGTGTACATGGATCACTTCTTCTTTGAACATTCATCTGTTGATGGGCATTTTGTTTGCTTCCATGTCCTGGCTTTTGTGAATATTGCTGCAGTGCACTTTTGCTATCCTGTGTCTTCTCGACTCTGGTCTTCTCAGGTGCAGGGCCCAGCGGTGGGCCTGCTGGATTGAATGGTACCTCAATTTTTACTTTGAAACACAGTTCCTTTGTGTTCTCATTATTGGCTCTTACTTCTTTACACCTCAACAGCAGCTAGAGGGTACAGAGTTCTCTAAAACCTCTTCAGCATTCATTGTTTGTAGACTTTTTGCTGAGGGTCATTCGAGTGGTGTGTGTTGAAACCTTTTCATACATTAGATTGGCATGAGTCTAATAATTCCTGATGGTGAACTTTTATCCATTTCCCTTTTCATTTGTAAAGAGTGTGTAAAACTTACCTCTCATACGATCTTCTTGAAAACTTTGCTCTCTTTTAAGTTTTTTGGCCACTCCCTACCTCAGAACAATTTTCTGAGGGCAGGTGTCCTTTACAGCCCGGAGTCCTTGTGAGTATTATGTGACCATTGGCCGTGGTTTAAAGCCGCTCTTGCGGGAAACGGCCACAAGGCGGCAGCATTTCTCCATTTACAACTCAGGGTATTTGGGCAACAGAGCCTTCCTGGAAATCGTGTTAGTAGGCTGTAATTAGAGTGGAATGTGCCAAGGCAAACCCCCAACAGCTTATACCTCCTTACTTCTTGTTGGCTTTTTAATTTAATTTTTCTATTTTCTCAGAGCAACTTAGATAAAAATGTTGTGTATGTTCTAGGTGTACAGAATCTGGTTCATTATATCTAGGTATCTATCTATTCATCTTTGCCTCCTTTCCCATGGACGTTATTCCAGAGTGTTGAGTGGACCTCTCTTGGTATTCCATAGGTCTTTGGTGATTATATGTTTCATATGTATTAGTATAGGTCTGACACCACCATATCCTAATTTATCCATTCCTCCCACCTTCCCATTTGGTTAAACATAATTTTGATTTCTCAACCCATGAGTGTCCTTTTCTTTGAAATAAGGTCTTGGGTATGATGTTTTAGGTAACACGTCTAAGTGATATCATAGGATGTCTTTCTTTTGGTTTCTTTCTCTCTTCAAGGTGTGTGATTATCTCTAAGTCCTTCTATGGTGGTGCCAACAGCACTGTTTCATGCTTTTCCATGGCTACTATTCCATTGTGTACACGGACCAGTTCTTCTTGGTGCGTTCATCTGTTGATGGATATTTTGGTTGCTTCCAAGTCTTGGCTGTGGTAAATATAACTGCAGTGTAGGATTGCCAGCCTGTGTCTTTTGGAATCTGGTCTTCTCAGGTGATAGGCACAGCAGTGGGTCTACCAGATCATATGGTAGCTCAATTTTTACCTAGAAACGCATGTTCTTTCTGTTCTAACTACTGGCTGTTACCAGTTTACATCCCACCGGCAGCTACGGGGTACACACAGTTCTCTAAAACCCCTTCAGCATGTATTGTTCGTGGACTGTTTTGCTGATGATCATTCTGACTGTTGTGAGGTGAACGTTGTCACAGATTGGATTTGCATGTCTTCATTAATTTCTGATGTTGAGCATTTTTTCATGCCCCTTTTCTGTTTAAAGAAAAGAAAAGAAAGAAAGAAAGAAAAGACAAAATGTGTGTAAAATATGCCTTTTGAAATTGTCTTCTTGCAAGGTTGCCTCTTTTGAAGTTTTTGGTCGATTTTCGACCCCAGAATATTTTGTGAGGGCAGGTGTCCTTTACAGGCCTGCAATTAAGGTGAATTTTAACTGACCATTATCACTGGGTTTAAAACTGCTGTTGGAGGGAGGCCAAAATGCTGCAGGATTTCTCCATTCTCAAATCTGGTTACTAGGTCAACAGAGCCTTCCTGGAAGCTGTGTTCCAAGGCTGGAAGTTAGAATGGCTTGAGCCAGGAAGAACCCCCATAATTTTATGCCCCATTATTTCTTGTTCGTTTTTTAAATATAATTTTTATCTTTTATGATAGCAAATTTGATTGTAATCTTTGGTTTGTTCTAGGTGTGCAAGATGTGTTTGTTTTTTACACCAAGACATATATGTATTCTTCTTGGGATCCATTTGCCATGTAGGTTATGACACAGTATTGAGTAGTCTTCTCTTGGAATTCTGTAGGTCTTTGGTGATTATATATTTCACGTGTGTTTGTATATCTCTGTTAAGCCCAACATCCTAATATATCCAGTCTTGACAACTTTCCAATTGGTTAACCATCAGTTTGTTTAATAAATCTGTGATTCCTGTTATCTGTGGAAATATCTTCATTGGTATCAATTTTTAGGTAACACCTATAATTGATAGCACAGGATGTGTGTCTTTCGCTTTGTGACATACTTCGAGTTGTGTGATTACCTCCAGAGCCATCTAGGGTTCTGCAAAGTGCATTGTTTCATGTTTTTTCCGTGGCTCCTATTCCATCTGTACACGTACCAGTTCTTCTTCGTCCATTCGTCTCTTGATGGACTGTTTGGTTGTTTCCATGTCTTGGCTATTGTAATACTGCTGCAGTGCAGGTTTGCCTGAATGTGTCATTCCATTTGTGTCTTCCTAGGTTATAGGCCAAGGAGTGGGCCTGTGGGATCATAAGGTATCTCAGTGTTTACCTTTTAAAGGCTGCTCCATTCCGTTTTCATTAGTGGCACTTACCAGTTTACGAGCCACTTAAAGTTGAGAGTGCATTTCCTCACAACGTCTTCAGCATTTATTGTTTGTATTTCTTTGCTGAGGGTCATTCTGTCTGGTGTGAGCTGATACCATTTTGTGGCTGGATTTGCATATGTTTAATAATTCCTTACATTGAGCTTCTAGCCATGTATATTTTATTGTTTTTTAAAGAGTGAGTGAGTACAGCTTACCTATTCAAATAGTTTCTTGAAGTATGTGGCATATTTTGAATATTTTGGCCATTACCTGCCTCAACACATTTTGTTGGCAGGTGTCATTTATTGCCCTGCAGTCCTTGTGCATATGAAGGGACCTTTAGCACGGGTTGTAAAACTGCTGTTGCGGCCCACGGCCACAGGGCGGCAGCATTTCTACATTCCCTACTCTGGTCCGTGGGGAAAGAGTACCTTCCTGGAAGTAGTGTTCCTTGGGTGTAAATTAGATTGGAATGTGCCCGGAGAAACACACAAAGCTTATGTCTCCTTAGTTGTGTATTTTTTAATATTTAATTTATATTTTTTATCGGAGTAATACTGCATTGTGTACATGGACCACTTCTTTTTTGTGCATTCATCTGTTGATGGACAGTTTGGTTGTTCCAAGTCTTGGCTAGGGTAAATAGTGCTGCAGTGCAGGATTGTCAGCCTGTGTCTGTTTGATTCTGGTCTTCTCAGGTGATAGAGCCAGTAGTGGGCCTAGCAGATCATATGGTAGCTCATTTTTTACCTTTAAACGCACCTCCTTTCTGTTCTCACCACTGGCTGTTACTGTTTGACATCCCAGCAGCAGCTAGAGGCTATACAGTTCTCTGAAACCCCTTGAGCATTTATTGTTTAGAGATTTTTTGCTGATGATCATTCTGACTGTTGTCACGTAAACGTTTTTGTAGATTGGATTTGCATGTCTTTAGTAATTCCCGATGTTGAGCTTTTTCCATGGCCTTTTTTGTTAAACGAAAAATTTAAAAAAGAATGTGAGTTAAATATGCCTCTTGAAATTGTCTTCTTGAAAGATTTGCCCTCTTTTGAGTTTTTTCGTCGATATTCGAACCTAGGATTTTTTGAGGGCAGGTGTCATTTACAGAGGTGCAATTCTTGTGAATATTAAGTGACCCTGAGCACTGTGTTTAAAGCTGCTTTGGCAGGAGACGGTCACAAGGCTGCGGCATTGCTCCATTCCCAAACCTGGTTACTAGGGCAGAAGAGCCTTCCTAGGTGTAATGTTCCAACTCGTAAGTTAGAATTAAATGGGCCAGGAAAAACCCCCAGAAGTTTATGTCTCATTACTTCTTGTGGGTTTTCTTAATTTAATTTTAATTTGTTATCACAGCAAATTTGATTATAATGTTCTGTTTGTTCTGGGTGTGCAAGATGTGGTTCTTTTACACATATACATATTATCTGTTCACCTTCAGATCCATTTCCCATGTTGGGTGGGACACAATGTTGAGTAGTCTTCTCTTGGTATTCCGTAGGTCTTTGGTGCTTATATCTTTCACATGTGTTGGTATAGCTCTGTTTCCTGCAATATGCTAATGTATCCAGTCCTCAAACCTTTCCGTTTGGTTAACCATACGTTTGTTGATCGAATATTTGATTGCCTTTCTCTGTGAAAAGTCTTCATTGGTATCAATTTTTAGGTAACACCATTACGTGATATCATAGTATATGTTTCCTTCGCTTTGTGACTTACTTCATGTTGTGATTACCTCCAAACTCATCTATGGTGCTGCAAACGGCATTGTTTCATTTTGTTCCTTGGTTACTATTCAATCTGTACATGTACCAGTTCTTCTTTTCCATTCATCTTTGGATGGACTTTTTGGTAGCTTCCATGTCTTGCCTATTGTAATACTGTTGCAGCGCAGTTTTGCCTGCCTGTGTCTTTGTAATTCTGTCTTCTTAGGTCATAGGCTCATTAGTGTGGCTGCTGGATCATACGGTGCCTCAATGGGTACCTGTTAAAGGCACCTGCATTCTGTTTTCATTAGTGGCTCTTTCCAGTTTCGTCCCACTTTGAGATGAGGGTATGCATTTCTCCACAGCCCCTTCAGCATTTATTGTTTGCAGAATTTTTGCTGATGGTCATTCTGACCGGTGTGAGTTGACACAACTTTGAAGATTGGATTTGCATATATTTAACATTTCCTAATCATGAGCATTTTTCCACGCTTTTTTTGTTGTTGTTAAAAAGAAAAAAGGGTGCCTGTAAAATATACCTCTTGAAATTGTCTTATGAAACCTTGCCCTCTTTTGAAATTTTTGGTCGACTTTCGATTCCAGGATTGTTTTTGAAGGAGTGTGTCACCTACAGGCTTGCAATTGCTGTAAATATTTAGTGACCGTTAGCACTGGGTTGAAAGCTGCTGTTGTGGGAAACGGCTGCACGGCGGCAGCGTTTCTCCATTCCCAAATCTTGTTACTAGGGCAGCAGAGCGCTCCTGGAACTCGTGTTCCTAGGTTGTAAATTAGAATGGAATGTGCCAGGGAAGAACCGCATAACTTTATGTCTCAGTACATCTTCTTCATTGTTATAATTTAATTTTTTAAAATCAGGGTAATGATTAGAATATTATTTGTTCTAGCTGTACACAATCTAATTCATTTGTACATTATATAGGTAGATGTATAATATATACACATGTATAATATATATAGATACATATATATACTCATGTACAGATCCTCTTCCCATATAAATTAATACAGAGTGTTCAGTAGACCTCCCTTGCTCTATGGTCAGTGTTTTATATATATGTATTAAATATGTATGTGTATTCGTATGGTAACCCTAATCTTAATTTGCCCATTGCGCCCACCTTTCGTTTTGGATACCCATAGTTGTTTTCGAAGTGTGTGTCTTTCTCTGTGGAAATAAGTTCCTTTGTATCAGTTGTTAGATGACACCCAGAAATGATATCATAAGATATTTGTCTTTTGCTTTCCGACTTACCTCATGTTCTGTGATTACCTCTAGGATCATCTATGGTGCTGCAAAGAGCAGTGTTTCAGTCTTTTGCACGGCTCATATTCCATTGTGTACATGGATCACTTCTTCTTTGAACATTCATCTGTTGATGGGCATTTTGTTTGCTTCCATGTCCTGGCTTTTGTGAATATTGCTGCAGTGCACTTTTGCTATCCTGTGTCTTCTCGACTCTGGTCTTCTCAGGTGCAGGGCCCAGCGGTGGGCCTGCTGGATTGAATGGTACCTCAATTTTTACTTTGAAACACAGTTCCTTTGTGTTCTCATTATTGGCTCTTACTTCTTTACACCTCAACAGCAGCTAGAGGGTACAGAGTTCTCTAAAACCTCTTCAGCATTCATTGTTTGTAGACTTTTTGCTGAGGGTCATTCGAGTGGTGTGTGTTGAAACCTTTTCATACATTAGATTGGCATGAGTCTAATAATTCCTGATGGTGAACTTTTATCCATTTCCCTTTTCATTTGTAAAGAGTGTGTAAAACTTACCTCTCATACGATCTTCTTGAAAACTTTGCTCTCTTTTAAGTTTTTTGGCCACTCCCTACCTCAGAACATTTTTCTGAGGGCAGGTGTCCTTTACAGCCCGGAGTCCTTGTGAGTATTATGTGACCATTGGCCGTGGTTTAAAGCCGCTCTTGCGGGAAACGGCCACAAGGCGGCAGCATTTCTCCATTTACAACTCAGGGTATTTGGGCAACAGAGCCTTCCTGGAAATCGTGTTAGTAGGCTGTAAATTAGAGTGGAATGTGCCAAGGCAAACCCCCAACAGCTTATATCTCCTTACTTCTTGTTGGCTTTTTAATTTAATTTTTCTATTTTCTCAGAGCAACTTAGATAAAAATGTTGTGTATGTTCTAGGTGTACAGAATCTGGTTCATTATATCTAGGTATCTATCTATTCATCTTTGCCTCCTTTCCCATGGACGTTATTCCAGAGTGTTGAGTGGACCTCTCTTGGTATTCCATAGGTCTTTGGTGATTATATGTTTCATATGTATTAGTATAGGTCTGACGCCCCCATATCCTAATTTATCCATTCCTCCCACCTTCCCATTTGGTTAAACATAATTTTGATTTCTCAACCCATGAGTGTCCTTTTCTTCGAAATAAGGTCTTGGGTATGGTGTTTTAGGTAACACGTCTAAGTGATATCATAGGATGTCTTTCTTTCGGTTTCTTTCTCTCTTCAAGGTGTGTGATTATCTCTAGGTCCTTCTATGGTGGTGCCAACAGCACTGTTTCATGCTTTTCCATGGCTACTATTCCATTGTGTACACGGACCAGTTCTTCTTGGTGCGTTCATCTGTTGATGGATATTTTGGTTGCTTCCAAGTCTTGGCTGTGGTAAATATAACTGCAGTGTAGGATTGCCAGCCTGTGTCTTTTGGAATCTGGTCTTCTCAGGTGATAGGCACAGCAGTGGGTCTACCAGATCATATGGTAGCTCAATTTTTACCTAGAAACGCATGTTCTTTCTGTTCTAACTACTGGCTGTTACCAGTTTACATCCCACCGGCAGCTACGGGGTACACACAGTTCTCTAAAACCCCTTCAGCATGTATTGTTCGTGGACTGTTTTGCTGATGATCATTCTGACTGTTGTGAGGTGAACGTTGTCACAGATTGGATTTGCATGTCTTCATTAATTTCTGATGTTGAGCATTTTTTCATGCCCCTTTTCTGTTTAAAGAAAAGAAAAGAAAGAAAGAAAGAAAAGACAAAATGTGTGTAAAATATGCCTTTTGAAATTGTCTTCTTGCAAGGTTGCCTCTTTTGAAGTTTTTGGTCGATTTTCGACCCCAGAATATTTTGTGAGGGCAGGTGTCCTTTACAGGCCTGCAATTAAGGTGAATTTTAACTGACCATTATCACTGGGTTTAAAACTGCTGTTGGAGGGAGGCCAAAATGCTGCAGGATTTCTCCATTCTCAAATCTGGTTACTAGGTCAACAGAGCCTTCCTGGAAGCTGTGTTCCAAGGCTGGAAGTTAGAATGGCTTGAGCCAGGAAGAACCCCCATAATTTTATGCTCCATTATTTCTTGTTCGTTTTTTAAATATAATTTTTATCTTTTATGATAGCAAATTTGATTGTAATCTTTGGTTTGTTCTAGGTGTGCAAGATGTGTTTGTTTTTTACACCAAGACATATATGTATTCTTCTTGGGATCCATTTGCCATGTAGGTTATGACACAGTATTGAGTAGTCTTCTCTTGGAATTCTGTAGGTCTTTGGTGATTATATATTTCACGTGTGTTTGTATATCTCTGTTAAGCCCAACATCCTAACATATCCAGTCTTGACAACTTTCCAGTTGGTTAACCATCAGTTTGTTTAATAAATCTGTGATTCCTGTTATCTGTGGAAATATCTTCATTGGTATCAATTTTTAGGTAACACCTATAATTGATAGCATAGGATGTGTGTCTTTCGCTTTGTGACATACTTCGAGTTGTGTGATTACCTCCAGAGCCATCTAGGGTTCTGCAAAGGGCATTGTTTCATGTTTCTTCCGTGGCTCCTATTCCATGTGTACACGTACCAGTTCTTCTTCGTCCATTCGTCTCTTGATGGACTGTTTGGTTGTTTCCATGTCTTGGCTATTGTAATACTGCTGCAGTGCAGGTTTGCCTGAATGTGTCATTCCATTTGTGTCTTCCTAGGTTATAGGCCAAGGAGTGGGCCTGCGGGGTCATAAGGTATCTCAGTGTTTACCTTTTAAAGGCTGCTCCATTCCGTTTTCATTAGTGGCACTTACCAGTTTACGAGCCACTTAAAGTTGAGAGTGCATTTCCTCACAACGTCTTCAGCATTTATTGTTTGTATTTCTTTGCTGAGGGTCATTCTGTCTGGTGTGAGCTGATACCATTTTGTGGCTGGATTTGCATATGTTTAATAATTCCTTACATTGAGCTTCTAGCCATGTATATTTTATTGTTTTTTAAAGAGTGAGTACAGCTTACCTATTCAAATAGTTTCTTGAAGTATGCGGCATATTTGGAATATTTTGGCCATTACCTGCCTCAACACATTTTGTTGGCAGGTGTCATTTATTGCCCTGCAGTCCTTGTGCATATGAAGGGACCTTTAGCATGGGTTGTAAAACTGCTGTTGCGGCCCACGGCCACAGGGCGGCAGCATTTCTACATTCCCTACTCTGGTCCGTGGGGAAAGAGTACCTTCCTGGAAGTAGTGTTCCTTGGGTGTAAATTAGATTGGAATGTGCCCGGAGAAACACACAAAGCTTATGTCTCCTTAGTTGTGTATTTTTTAATATTTAATTTATATTTTTTATCGGAGTAATACTGCATTGTGTACATGGGCCACTTCTTTTTTGTGCATTCATCTGTTGATGGACAGTTTGGTTGTTCCAAGTCTTGGCTAGGGTAAATAGTGCTGCAGTGCAGGATTGTCAGCCTGTGTCTGTTTGATTCTGGTCTTCTCAGGTGATAGAGCCAGTAGTGGGCCTAGCAGATCATATGGTAGCTCATTTTTTACCTTTAAACGCACCTCCTTTCTGTTCTCACCACTGGCTGTTACTGTTTGACATCCCAGCAGCAGCTAGAGGCTATACAGTTCTCTGAAACCCCTTGAGCATTTATTGTTTAGAGGTTTTTTGCTGATGATCATTCTGACTGTTGTCACGTAAACGTTTTTGTAGATTGGATTTGCATGTCTTTAGTAATTCCCGATGTTGAGCTTTTTCCATGGCCTTTTTTGTTAAACGAAAAATTTAAAAAAGAATGTGAGTTAAATATGCCTCTTGAAATTGTCTTCTTGAAAGATTTGCCCTCTTTTGAGTTTTTTCGTCGATATTCGAACCTAGGATTTTTTGAGGGCAGGTGTCATTTACAGAGGTGCAATTCTTGTGAGTATTAAGTGACCCTGAGCACTGTGTTTAAAGCTGCTTTGGCAGGAGACGGTCACAAGGCTGCGGCATTGCTCCATTCCCAAACCTGGTTACTAGGGCAGAAGAGCCTTCCTAGGTGTAATGTTCCAACTCGTAAGTTAGAATTAAATGGGCCAGGAAAAACCCCCAGAAGTTTATGTCTCATTACTTCTTGTGGGTTTTCTTAATTTAATTTTAATTTGTTATCACAGCAAATTTGATTATAATGTTCTGTTTGTTCTGGGTGTGCAAGATGTGGTTCTTTTACACATATACATATTATCTGTTCACCTTCAGATCCATTTCCCATGTTGGGTGGGACACAATGTTGAGTAGTCTTCTCTTGGTATTCCGTAGGTCTTTGGTGCTTATATCTTTCACATGAGTTGGTATAGCTCTGTTTCCTGCAATATGCTAATGTATCCAGTCCTCAAACCTTTCCGTTTGGTTAACCGTACGTGTGTTGATCGAATATTTGATTGCCTTTCTCTGTGAAAAATCTTCATTGGTATCCATTTTTAGGTAACACCATTACGTGATATCATAGTATATGTTTCCTTCGCTTTGTGACTTACTTCATGTTGTGATTACCTCCAAACTCATCTATGGTGCTGCAAACGGCATTGTTTCATTTTGTTCCTTGGCTACTATTCCATCTGTACATGTACCAGTTCTTCTTTTCCATTCATCTTTGGATGGACTTTTTGGTAGCTTCCATGTCTTGCCTATTGTAATACTGTTGCAGCGCAGTTTTACCTGCCTGTGTCTTTGTAATTCTGTCTTCTTAGGTCATAGGCTCATTAGTGTGGCTGCTGGATCATACGGTGCCTCAATGGGTACCTGTTAAAGGCACCTGCATTCTGTTTTCATTAGTGGCTCTTTCCAGTTTCGTCCCACTTTGAGATGAGGGTATGCATTTCTCCACAGCCCCTTCAGCATTTATTGTTTGCAGAATTTTTGCTGATGGTCATTCTGACCGGTGTGAGTTGACACAACTTTGAAGATTGGATTTGCATATATTTAACATTTCCTAATCATGAGCATTTTTCCACGCTTTTTTTGTTGTTGTTAAAAAGAAAAAAGGGTGCCTGTAAAATATACCTCTTGAAATTGTCTTATGAAACCTTGCCCTCTTTTGAAATTTTTGGTCGACTTTCGATTCCAGGATTGTTTTTGAAGGAGTGTGTCACCTACAGGCTTGCAATTGCTGTAAATATTTAGTGACCGTTAGCACTGGGTTGAAAGCTGCTGTTGTGGGAAACGGCTGCACGGCGGCAGCGTTTCTCCATTCCCAAATCTTGTTACTAGGGCAGCAGAGCGCTCCTGGAACTCGTGTTCCTAGGTTGTAAATTAGAATGGAATGTGCCAGGGAAGAACCGCATAACTTTATGTCTCAGTACATCTTCTTCATTGTTATAATTTAATTTTTTAAAATCAGGGTAATGATTAGAATATTATTTGTTCTAGCTGTACACAATCTAATTCATTTGTACATTATATAGGTAGATGAATAATATATACACATGTATAATATATATAGATACATATATATACTCATGTACAGATCCTCTTCCCATATAAATTAATACAGAGTGTTCAGTAGACCTCCCTTGCTCTATGGTCAGTGTTTTATATATATGTATTAAATATGTATGTGTATTCGTATGGTAACCCTAATCTTAATTTGCCCATTGCGCCCACCTTTCGTTTTGGATACCCATAGTTGTTTTCTAAGTGTGTGTCTTTCTCTGTGGAAATAAGTTCCTTTGTATCAGTTGTTAGATGACACCCAGAAATGATATCATAAGATATTTGTCTTTTGCTTTCCGACTTACCTCATGTTCTGTGATTACCTCTAGGATCATCTATGGTGCTGCAAAGAGCAGTGTTTCAGTCTTTTGCACGGCTCATATTCCATTGTGTACATGGATCACTTCTTCTTTGAACATTCATCTGTTGATGGGCATTTTGTTTGCTTCCATGTCCTGGCTTTTGTGAATATTGCTGCAGTGCACTTTTGCTATCCTGTGTCTTCTCGACTCTGGTCTTCTCAGGTGCAGGGCCCAGCGGTGGGCCTGCTGGATTGAATGGTACCTCAATTTTTACTTTGAAACACAGTTCCTTTGTGTTCTCATTATTGGCTCTTACTTCTTTACACCTCAACAGCAGCTAGAGGGTACAGAGTTCTCTAAAACCTCTTCAGCATTCATTGTTTGTAGACTTTTTGCTGAGGGTCATTCGAGTGGTGTGTGTTGAAACCTTTTCATACATTAGATTGGCATGAGTCTAATAATTCCTGATGGTGAACTTTTATCCATTTCCCTTTTCATTTGTAAAGAGTGTGTAAAACTTACCTCTCATACGATCTTCTTGAAAACTTTGCTCTCTTTTAAGTTTTTTGGCCACTCCCTACCTCAGAACATTTTTCTGAGGGCAGGTGTCCTTTACAGCCCGGAGTCCTTGTGAGTATTATGTGACCATTGGCCGTGGTTTAAAGCCGCTCTTGCGGGAAACGGCCACAAGGCGGCAGCATTTCTCCATTTACAACTCAGGGTATTTGGGCAACAGAGCCTTCCTGGAAATCGTGTTAGTAGGCTGTAAATTAGAGTGGAATGTGCCAAGGCAAACCCCCAACAGCTTATATCTCCTTACTTCTTGTTGGCTTTTTAATTTAATTTTTCTATTTTCTCAGAGCAACTTAGATAAAAATGTTGTGTATGTTCTAGGTGTACAGAATCTGGTTCATTATATCTAGGTATCTATCTATTCATCTTTGCCTCCTTTCCCATGGACGTTATTCCAGAGTGTTGAGTGGACCTCTCTTGGTATTCCATAGGTCTTTGGTGATTATATGTTTCATATGTATTAGTATAGGTCTGACGCCCCCATATCCTAATTTATCCATTCCTCCCACCTTCCCATTTGGTTAAACATAATTTTGATTTCTCAACCCATGAGTGTCCTTTTCTTCGAAATAAGGTCTTGGGTATGGTGTTTTAGGTAACACGTCTAAGTGATATCATAGGATGTCTTTCTTTCGGTTTCTTTCTCTCTTCAAGGTGTGTGATTATCTCTAGGTCCTTCTATGGTGGTGCCAACAGCACTGTTTCATGCTTTTCCATGGCTACTATTCCATTGTGTACACGGACCAGTTCTTCTTGGTGCGTTCATCTGTTGATGGATATTTTGGTTGCTTCCAAGTCTTGGCTGTGGTAAATATAACTGCAGTGTAGGATTGCCAGCCTGTGTCTTTTGGAATCTGGTCTTCTCAGGTGATAGGCACAGCAGTGGGTCTACCAGATCATATGGTAGCTCAATTTTTACCTAGAAACGCATGTTCTTTCTGTTCTAACTACTGGCTGTTACCAGTTTACATCCCACCGGCAGCTACGGGGTACACACAGTTCTCTAAAACCCCTTCAGCATGTATTGTTCGTGGACTGTTTTGCTGATGATCATTCTGACTGTTGTGAGGTGAACGTTGTCACAGATTGGATTTGCATGTCTTCATTAATTTCTGATGTTGAGCATTTTTTCATGCCCCTTTTCTGTTTAAAGAAAAGAAAAGAAAGAAAGAAAGAAAAGACAAAATGTGTGTAAAATATGCCTTTTGAAATTGTCTTCTTGCAAGGTTGCCTCTTTTGAAGTTTTTGGTCGATTTTCGACCCCAGAATATTTTGTGAGGGCAGGTGTCCTTTACAGGCCTGCAATTAAGGTGAATTTTAACTGACCATTATCACTGGGTTTAAAACTGCTGTTGGAGGGAGGCCAAAATGCTGCAGGATTTCTCCATTCTCAAATCTGGTTACTAGGTCAACAGAGCCTTCCTGGAAGCTGTGTTCCAAGGCTGGAAGTTAGAATGGCTTGAGCCAGGAAGAACCCCCATAATTTTATGCCCCATTATTTCTTGTTCGTTTTTTAAATATAATTTTTATCTTTTATGATAGCAAATTTGATTGTAATCTTTGGTTTGTTCTAGGTGTGCAAGATGTGTTTGTTTTTTACACCAAGACATATATGTATTCTTCTTGGGATCCATTTGCCATGTAGGTTATGACACAGTATTGAGTAGTCTTCTCTTGGAATTCTGTAGGTCTTTGGTGATTATATATTTCACGTGTGTTTGTATATCTCTGTTAAGCCCAACATCCTAACATATCCAGTCTTGACAACTTTCCAGTTGGTTAACCATCAGTTTGTTTAATAAATCTGTGATTCCTGTTATCTGTGGAAATATCTTCATTGGTATCAATTTTTAGGTAACACCTATAATTGATAGCATAGGATGTGTGTCTTTCGCTTTGTGACATACTTCGAGTTGTGTGATTACCTCCAGAGCCATCTAGGGTTCTGCAAAGTGCATTGTTTCATGTTTCTTCCGTGGCTCCTATTCCATGTGTACACGTACCAGTTCTTCTTCGTCCATTCGTCTCTTGATGGACTGTTTGGTTGTTTCCATGTCTTGGCTATTGTAATACTGCTGCAGTGCAGGTTTGCCTGAATGTGTCATTCCATTTGTGTCTTCCTAGGTTATAGGCCAAGGAGTGGGCCTGCGGGGTCATAAGGTATCTCAGTGTTTACCTTTTAAAGGCTGCTCCATTCCGTTTTCATTAGTGGCACTTACCAGTTTACGAGCCACTTAAAGTTGAGAGTGCATTTCCTCACAACGTCTTCAGCATTTATTGTTTGTATTTCTTTGCTGAGGGTCATTCTGTCTGGTGTGAGCTGATACCATTTTGTGGCTGGATTTGCATATGTTTAATAATTCCTTACATTGAGCTTCTAGCCATGTATATTTTATTGTTTTTTAAAGAGTGAGTACAGCTTACCTATTCAAATAGTTTCTTGAAGTATGCGGCATATTTGGAATATTTTGGCCATTACCTGCCTCAACACATTTTGTTGGCAGGTGTCATTTATTGCCCTGCAGTCCTTGTGCATATGAAGGGACCTTTAGCACGGGTTGTAAAACTGCTGTTGCGGCCCACGGCCACAGGGCGGCAGCATTTCTACATTCCCTACTCTGGTCCGTGGGGAAAGAGTACCTTCCTGGAAGTAGTGTTCCTTGGGTGTAAATTAGATTGGAATGTGCCCGGAGAAACACACAAAGCTTATGTCTCCTTAGTTGTGTATTTTTTAATATTTAATTTATATTTTTTATCGGAGTAATACTGCATTGTGTACATGGGCCACTTCTTTTTTGTGCATTCATCTGTTGATGGACAGTTTGGTTGTTCCAAGTCTTGGCTAGGGTAAATAGTGCTGCAGTGCAGGATTGTCAGCCTGTGTCTGTTTGATTCTGGTCTTCTCAGGTGATAGAGCCAGTAGTGGGCCTAGCAGATCATATGGTAGCTCATTTTTTACCTTTAAACGCACCTCCTTTCTGTTCTCACCACTGGCTGTTACTGTTTGACATCCCAGCAGCAGCTAGAGGCTATACAGTTCTCTGAAACCCCTTGAGCATTTATTGTTTAGAGGTTTTTTGCTGATGATCATTCTGACTGTTGTCACGTAAACGTTTTTGTAGATTGGATTTGCATGTCTTTAGTAATTCCCGATGTTGAGCTTTTTCCATGGCCTTTTTTGTTAAACGAAAATTTTAAAAAAGAATGTGAGTTAAATATGCCTCTTGAAATTGTCTTCTTGAAAGATTTGCCCTCTTTTGAGTTTTTTCGTCGATATTCGAACCTAGGATTTTTTGAGGGCAGGTGTCATTTACAGAGGTGCAATTCTTGTGAGTATTAAGTGACCCTGAGCACTGTGTTTAAAGCTGCTTTGGCAGGAGACGGTCACAAGGCTGCGGCATTGCTCCATTCCCAAACCTGGTTACTAGGGCAGAAGAGCCTTCCTAGGTGTAATGTTCCAACTCGTAAGTTAGAATTAAATGGGCCAGGAAAAACCCCCAGAAGTTTATGTCTCATTACTTCTTGTGGGTTTTCTTAATTTAATTTTAATTTGTTATCACAGCAAATTTGATTATAATGTTCTGTTTGTTCTGGGTGTGCAAGATGTGGTTCTTTTACACATATACATATTATCTGTTCACCTTCAGATCCATTTCCCATGTTGGGTGGGACACAATGTTGAGTAGTCTTCTCTTGGTATTCCGTAGGTCTTTGGTGCTTATATCTTTCACATGAGTTGGTATAGCTCTGTTTCCCGCAATATGCTAATGTATCCAGTCCTCAAACCTTTCCGTTTGGTTAACCGTACGTGTGTTGATCGAATATTTGATTGCCTTTCTCTGTGAAAAATCTTCATTGGTATCCATTTTTAGGTAACACCATTACGTGATATCATAGTATATGTTTCCTTCGCTTTGTGACTTACTTCATGTTGTGATTACCTCCAAACTCATCTATGGTGCTGCAAACGGCATTGTTTCATTTTGTTCCTTGGCTACTATTCCATCTGTACATGTACCAGTTCTTCTTTTCCATTCATCTTTGGATGGACTTTTTGGTAGCTTCCATGTCTTGCCTATTGTAATACTGTTGCAGCGCAGTTTTGCCTGCCTGTGTCTTTGTAATTCTGTCTTCTTAGGTCATAGGCTCATTAGTGTGGCTGCTGGATCATACGGTGCCTCAATGGGTACCTGTTAAAGGCACCTGCATTCTGTTTTCATTAGTGGCTCTTTCCAGTTTCGTCCCACTTTGAGATGAGGGTATGCATTTCTCCACAGCCCCTTCAGCATTTATTGTTTGCAGAATTTTTGCTGATGGTCATTCTGACCGGTGTGAGTTGACACAACTTTGAAGATTGGATTTGCATATATTTAACATTTCCTAATCATGAGCATTTTTCCACGCTTTTTTTGTTGTTGTTAAAAAGAAAAAAGGGTGCCTGTAAAATATACCTCTTGAAATTGTCTTATGAAACCTTGCCCTCTTTTGAAATTTTTGGTCGACTTTCGATTCCAGGATTGTTTTTGAAGGAGTGTGTCACCTACAGGCTTGCAATTGCTGTAAATATTTAGTGACCGTTAGCACTGGGTTGAAAGCTGCTGTTGTGGGAAACGGCTGCACGGCGGCAGCGTTTCTCCATTCCCAAATCTTGTTACTAGGGCAGCAGAGCGCTCCTGGAACTCGTGTTCCTAGGTTGTAAATTAGAATGGAATGTGCCAGGGAAGAACCGCATAACTTTATGTCTCAGTACATCTTCTTCATTGTTATAATTTAATTTTTTAAAATCAGGGTAATGATTAGAATATTATTTGTTCTAGCTGTACACAATCTAATTCATTTGTACATTATATAGGTAGATGTATAATATATACACATGTATAATATATATAGATACATATATATACTCATGTACAGATCCTCTTCCCATATAAATTAATACAGAGTGTTCAGTAGACCTCCCTTGCTCTATGGTCAGTGTTTTATATATATGTATTAAATATGTATGTGTATTCGTATGGTAACCCTAATCTTAATTTGCCCATTGCGCCCACCTTTCGTTTTGGATACCCATAGTTGTTTTCTAAGTGTGTGTCTTTCTCTGTGGAAATAAGTTCCTTTGTATCAGTTGTTAGATGACACCCAGAAATGATATCATAAGATATTTGTCTTTTGCTTTCCGACTTACCTCATGTTCTGTGATTACCTCTAGGATCATCTATGGTGCTGCAAAGAGCAGTGTTTCAGTCTTTTGCACGGCTCATATTCCATTGTGTACATGGATCACTTCTTCTTTGAACATTCATCTGTTGATGGGCATTTTGTTTGCTTCCATGTCCTGGCTTTTGTGAATATTGCTGCAGTGCACTTTTGCTATCCTGTGTCTTCTCGACTCTGGTCTTCTCAGGTGCAGGGCCCAGCGGTGGGCCTGCTGGATTGAATGGTACCTCAATTTTTACTTTGAAACACAGTTCCTTTGTGTTCTCATTATTGGCTCTTACTTCTTTACACCTCAACAGCAGCTAGAGGGTACAGAGTTCTCTAAAACCTCTTCAGCATTCATTGTTTGTAGACTTTTTGCTGAGGGTCATTCGAGTGGTGTGTGTTGAAACCTTTTCATACATTAGATTGGCATGAGTCTAATAATTCCTGATGGTGAACTTTTATCCATTTCCCTTTTCATTTGTAAAGAGTGTGTAAAACTTACCTCTCATACGATCTTCTTGAAAACTTTGCTCTCTTTTAAGTTTTTTGGCCACTCCCTACCTCAGAACATTTTTCTGAGGGCAGGTGTCCTTTACAGCCCGGAGTCCTTGTGAGTATTATGTGACCATTGGCCGTGGTTTAAAGCCGCTCTTGCGGGAAACGGCCACAAGGCGGCAGCATTTCTCCATTTACAACTCAGGGTATTTGGGCAACAGAGCCTTCCTGGAAATCGTGTTAGTAGGCTGTAAATTAGAGTGGAATGTGCCAAGGCAAACCCCCAACAGCTTATATCTCCTTACTTCTTGTTGGCTTTTTAATTTAATTTTTCTATTTTCTCAGAGCAACTTAGATAAAAATGTTGTGTATGTTCTAGGTGTACAGAATCTGGTTCATTATATCTAGGTATCTATCTATTCATCTTTGCCTCCTTTCCCATGGACGTTATTCCAGAGTGTTGAGTGGACCTCTCTTGGTATTCCATAGGTCTTTGGTGATTATATGTTTCATATGTATTAGTATAGGTCTGACGCCCCCATATCCTAATTTATCCATTCCTCCCACCTTCCCATTTGGTTAAACATAATTTTGATTTCTCAACCCATGAGTGTCCTTTTCTTCGAAATAAGGTCTTGGGTATGGTGTTTTAGGTAACACGTCTAAGTGATATCATAGGATGTCTTTCTTTCGGTTTCTTTCTCTCTTCAAGGTGTGTGATTATCTCTAGGTCCTTCTATGGTGGTGCCAACAGCACTGTTTCATGCTTTTCCATGGCTACTATTCCATTGTGTACACGGACCAGTTCTTCTTGGTGCGTTCATCTGTTGATGGATATTTTGGTTGCTTCCAAGTCTTGGCTGTGGTAAATATAACTGCAGTGTAGGATTGCCAGCCTGTGTCTTTTGGAATCTGGTCTTCTCAGGTGATAGGCACAGCAGTGGGTCTACCAGATCATATGGTAGCTCAATTTTTACCTAGAAACGCATGTTCTTTCTGTTCTAACTACTGGCTGTTACCAGTTTACATCCCACCGGCAGCTACGGGGTACACACAGTTCTCTAAAACCCCTTCAGCATGTATTGTTCGTGGACTGTTTTGCTGATGATCATTCTGACTGTTGTGAGGTGAACGTTGTCACAGATTGGATTTGCATGTCTTCATTAATTTCTGATGTTGAGCATTTTTTCATGCCCCTTTTCTGTTTAAAGAAAAGAAAAGAAAGAAAGAAAGAAAAGACAAAATGTGTGTAAAATATGCCTTTTGAAATTGTCTTCTTGCAAGGTTGCCTCTTTTGAAGTTTTTGGTCGATTTTCGACCCCAGAATATTTTGTGAGGGCAGGTGTCCTTTACAGGCCTGCAATTAAGGTGAATTTTAACTGACCATTATCACTGGGTTTAAAACTGCTGTTGGAGGGAGGCCAAAATGCTGCAGGATTTCTCCATTCTCAAATCTGGTTACTAGGTCAACAGAGCCTTCCTGGAAGCTGTGTTCCAAGGCTGGAAGTTAGAATGGCTTGAGCCAGGAAGAACCCCCATAATTTTATGCTCCATTATTTCTTGTTCGTTTTTTAAATATAATTTTTATCTTTTATGATAGCAAATTTGATTGTAATCTTTGGTTTGTTCTAGGTGTGCAAGATGTGTTTGTTTTTTACACCAAGACATATATGTATTCTTCTTGGGATCCATTTGCCATGTAGGTTATGACACAGTATTGAGTAGTCTTCTCTTGGAATTCTGTAGGTCTTTGGTGATTATATATTTCACGTGTGTTTGTATATCTCTGTTAAGCCCAACATCCTAACATATCCAGTCTTGACAACTTTCCAGTTGGTTAACCATCAGTTTGTTTAATAAATCTGTGATTCCTGTTATCTGTGGAAATATCTTCATTGGTATCAATTTTTAGGTAACACCTATAATTGATAGCATAGGATGTGTGTCTTTCGCTTTGTGACATACTTCGAGTTGTGTGATTACCTCCAGAGCCATCTAGGGTTCTGCAAAGGGCATTGTTTCATGTTTCTTCCGTGGCTCCTATTCCATGTGTACACGTACCAGTTCTTCTTCGTCCATTCGTCTCTTGATGGACTGTTTGGTTGTTTCCATGTCTTGGCTATTGTAATACTGCTGCAGTGCAGGTTTGCCTGAATGTGTCATTCCATTTGTGTCTTCCTAGGTTATAGGCCAAGGAGTGGGCCTGCGGGGTCATAAGGTATCTCAGTGTTTACCTTTTAAAGGCTGCTCCATTCCGTTTTCATTAGTGGCACTTACCAGTTTACGAGCCACTTAAAGTTGAGAGTGCATTTCCTCACAACGTCTTCAGCATTTATTGTTTGTATTTCTTTGCTGAGGGTCATTCTGTCTGGTGTGAGCTGATACCATTTTGTGGCTGGATTTGCATATGTTTAATAATTCCTTACATTGAGCTTCTAGCCATGTATATTTTATTGTTTTTTAAAGAGTGAGTACAGCTTACCTATTCAAATAGTTTCTTGAAGTATGCGGCATATTTGGAATATTTTGGCCATTACCTGCCTCAACACATTTTGTTGGCAGGTGTCATTTATTGCCCTGCAGTCCTTGTGCATATGAAGGGACCTTTAGCATGGGTTGTAAAACTGCTGTTGCGGCCCACGGCCACAGGGCGGCAGCATTTCTACATTCCCTACTCTGGTCCGTGGGGAAAGAGTACCTTCCTGGAAGTAGTGTTCCTTGGGTGTAAATTAGATTGGAATGTGCCCGGAGAAACACACAAAGCTTATGTCTCCTTAGTTGTGTATTTTTTAATATTTAATTTATATTTTTTATCGGAGTAATACTGCATTGTGTACATGGGCCACTTCTTTTTTGTGCATTCATCTGTTGATGGACAGTTTGGTTGTTCCAAGTCTTGGCTAGGGTAAATAGTGCTGCAGTGCAGGATTGTCAGCCTGTGTCTGTTTGATTCTGGTCTTCTCAGGTGATAGAGCCAGTAGTGGGCCTAGCAGATCATATGGTAGCTCATTTTTTACCTTTAAACGCACCTCCTTTCTGTTCTCACCACTGGCTGTTACTGTTTGACATCCCAGCAGCAGCTAGAGGCTATACAGTTCTCTGAAACCCCTTGAGCATTTATTGTTTAGAGGTTTTTTGCTGATGATCATTCTGACTGTTGTCACGTAAACGTTTTTGTAGATTGGATTTGCATGTCTTTAGTAATTCCCGATGTTGAGCTTTTTCCATGGCCTTTTTTGTTAAACGAAAAATTTAAAAAAGAATGTGAGTTAAATATGCCTCTTGAAATTGTCTTCTTGAAAGATTTGCCCTCTTTTGAGTTTTTTCGTCGATATTCGAACCTAGGATTTTTTGAGGGCAGGTGTCATTTACAGAGGTGCAATTCTTGTGAGTATTAAGTGACCCTGAGCACTGTGTTTAAAGCTGCTTTGGCAGGAGACGGTCACAAGGCTGCGGCATTGCTCCATTCCCAAACCTGGTTACTAGGGCAGAAGAGCCTTCCTAGGTGTAATGTTCCAACTCGTAAGTTAGAATTAAATGGGCCAGGAAAAACCCCCAGAAGTTTATGTCTCATTACTTCTTGTGGGTTTTCTTAATTTAATTTTAATTTGTTATCACAGCAAATTTGATTATAATGTTCTGTTTGTTCTGGGTGTGCAAGATGTGGTTCTTTTACACATATACATATTATCTGTTCACCTTCAGATCCATTTCCCATGTTGGGTGGGACACAATGTTGAGTAGTCTTCTCTTGGTATTCCGTAGGTCTTTGGTGCTTATATCTTTCACATGAGTTGGTATAGCTCTGTTTCCTGCAATATGCTAATGTATCCAGTCCTCAAACCTTTCCGTTTGGTTAACCGTACGTGTGTTGATCGAATATTTGATTGCCTTTCTCTGTGAAAAATCTTCATTGGTATCCATTTTTAGGTAACACCATTACGTGATATCATAGTATATGTTTCCTTCGCTTTGTGACTTACTTCATGTTGTGATTACCTCCAAACTCATCTATGGTGCTGCAAACGGCATTGTTTCATTTTGTTCCTTGGCTACTATTCCATCTGTACATGTACCAGTTCTTCTTTTCCATTCATCTTTGGATGGACTTTTTGGTAGCTTCCATGTCTTGCCTATTGTAATACTGTTGCAGCGCAGTTTTGCCTGCCTGTGTCTTTGTAATTCTGTCTTCTTAGGTCATAGGCTCATTAGTGTGGCTGCTGGATCATACGGTGCCTCAATGGGTACCTGTTAAAGGCACCTGCATTCTGTTTTCATTAGTGGCTCTTTCCAGTTTCGTCCCACTTTGAGATGAGGGTATGCATTTCTCCACAGCCCCTTCAGCATTTATTGTTTGCAGAATTTTTGCTGATGGTCATTCTGACCGGTGTGAGTTGACACAACTTTGAAGATTGGATTTGCATATATTTAACATTTCCTAATCATGAGCATTTTTCCACGCTTTTTTTGTTGTTGTTAAAAAGAAAAAAGGGTGCCTGTAAAATATACCTCTTGAAATTGTCTTATGAAACCTTGCCCTCTTTTGAAATTTTTGGTCGACTTTCGATTCCAGGATTGTTTTTGAAGGAGTGTGTCACCTACAGGCTTGCAATTGCTGTAAATATTTAGTGACCGTTAGCACTGGGTTGAAAGCTGCTGTTGTGGGAAACGGCTGCACGGCGGCAGCGTTTCTCCATTCCCAAATCTTGTTACTAGGGCAGCAGAGCGCTCCTGGAACTCGTGTTCCTAGGTTGTAAATTAGAATGGAATGTGCCAGGGAAGAACCGCATAACTTTATGTCTCAGTACATCTTCTTCATTGTTATAATTTAATTTTTTAAAATCAGGGTAATGATTAGAATATTATTTGTTCTAGCTGTACACAATCTAATTCATTTGTACATTATATAGGTAGATGTATAATATATACACATGTATAATATATATAGATACATATATATACTCATGTACAGATCCTCTTCCCATATAAATTAATACAGAGTGTTCAGTAGACCTCCCTTGCTCTATGGTCAGTGTTTTATATATATGTATTAAATATGTATGTGTATTCGTATGGTAACCCTAATCTTAATTTGCCCATTGCGCCCACCTTTCGTTTTGGATACCCATAGTTGTTTTCTAAGTGTGTGTCTTTCTCTGTGGAAATAAGTTCCTTTGTATCAGTTGTTAGATGACACCCAGAAATGATATCATAAGATATTTGTCTTTTGCTTTCCGACTTACCTCATGTTCTGTGATTACCTCTAGGATCATCTATGGTGCTGCAAAGAGCAGTGTTTCAGTCTTTTGCACGGCTCATATTCCATTGTGTACATGGATCACTTCTTCTTTGAACATTCATCTGTTGATGGGCATTTTGTTTGCTTCCATGTCCTGGCTTTTGTGAATATTGCTGCAGTGCACTTTTGCTATCCTGTGTCTTCTCGACTCTGGTCTTCTCAGGTGCAGGGCCCAGCGGTGGGCCTGCTGGATTGAATGGTACCTCAATTTTTACTTTGAAACACAGTTCCTTTGTGTTCTCATTATTGGCTCTTACTTCTTTACACCTCAACAGCAGCTAGAGGGTACAGAGTTCTCTAAAACCTCTTCAGCATTCATTGTTTGTAGACTTTTTGCTGAGGGTCATTCGAGTGGTGTGTGTTGAAACCTTTTCATACATTAGATTGGCATGAGTCTAATAATTCCTGATGGTGAACTTTTATCCATTTCCCTTTTCATTTGTAAAGAGTGTGTAAAACTTACCTCTCATACGATCTTCTTGAAAACTTTGCTCTCTTTTAAGTTTTTTGGCCACTCCCTACCTCAGAACATTTTTCTGAGGGCAGGTGTCCTTTACAGCCCGGAGTCCTTGTGAGTATTATGTGACCATTGGCCGTGGTTTAAAGCCGCTCTTGCGGGAAACGGCCACAAGGCGGCAGCATTTCTCCATTTACAACTCAGGGTATTTGGGCAACAGAGCCTTCCTGGAAATCGTGTTAGTAGGCTGTAAATTAGAGTGGAATGTGCCAAGGCAAACCCCCAACAGCTTATATCTCCTTACTTCTTGTTGGCTTTTTAATTTAATTTTTCTATTTTCTCAGAGCAACTTAGATAAAAATGTTGTGTATGTTCTAGGTGTACAGAATCTGGTTCATTATATCTAGGTATCTATCTATTCATCTTTGCCTCCTTTCCCATGGACGTTATTCCAGAGTGTTGAGTGGACCTCTCTTGGTATTCCATAGGTCTTTGGTGATTATATGTTTCATATGTATTAGTATAGGTCTGACGCCCCCATATCCTAATTTATCCATTCCTCCCACCTTCCCATTTGGTTAAACATAATTTTGATTTCTCAACCCATGAGTGTCCTTTTCTTCGAAATAAGGTCTTGGGTATGGTGTTTTAGGTAACACGTCTAAGTGATATCATAGGATGTCTTTCTTTCGGTTTCTTTCTCTCTTCAAGGTGTGTGATTATCTCTAGGTCCTTCTATGGTGGTGCCAACAGCACTGTTTCATGCTTTTCCATGGCTACTATTCCATTGTGTACACGGACCAGTTCTTCTTGGTGCGTTCATCTGTTGATGGATATTTTGGTTGCTTCCAAGTCTTGGCTGTGGTAAATATAACTGCAGTGTAGGATTGCCAGCCTGTGTCTTTTGGAATCTGGTCTTCTCAGGTGATAGGCACAGCAGTGGGTCTACCAGATCATATGGTAGCTCAATTTTTACCTAGAAACGCATGTTCTTTCTGTTCTAACTACTGGCTGTTACCAGTTTACATCCCACCGGCAGCTACGGGGTACACACAGTTCTCTAAAACCCCTTCAGCATGTATTGTTCGTGGACTGTTTTGCTGATGATCATTCTGACTGTTGTGAGGTGAACGTTGTCACAGATTGGATTTGCATGTCTTCATTAATTTCTGATGTTGAGCATTTTTTCATGCCCCTTTTCTGTTTAAAGAAAAGAAAAGAAAGAAAGAAAAGACAAAATGTGTGTAAAATATGCCTTTTGAAATTGTCTTCTTGCAAGGTTGCCTCTTTTGAAGTTTTTGGTCGATTTTCGACCCCAGAATATTTTGTGAGGGCAGGTGTCCTTTACAGGCCTGCAATTAAGGTGAATTTTAACTGACCATTATCACTGGGTTTAAAACTGCTGTTGGAGGGAGGCCAAAATGCTGCAGGATTTCTCCATTCTCAAATCTGGTTACTAGGTCAACAGAGCCTTCCTGGAAGCTGTGTTCCAAGGCTGGAAGTTAGAATGGCTTGAGCCAGGAAGAACCCCCATAATTTTATGCCCCATTATTTCTTGTTCGTTTTTTAAATATAATTTTTATCTTTTATGATAGCAAATTTGATTGTAATCTTTGGTTTGTTCTAGGTGTGCAAGATGTGTTTGTTTTTTACACCAAGACATATATGTATTCTTCTTGGGATCCATTTGCCATGTAGGTTATGACACAGTATTGAGTAGTCTTCTCTTGGAATTCTGTAGGTCTTTGGTGATTATATATTTCACGTGTGTTTGTATATCTCTGTTAAGCCCAACATCCTAACATATCCAGTCTTGACAACTTTCCAGTTGGTTAACCATCAGTTTGTTTAATAAATCTGTGATTCCTGTTATCTGTGGAAATATCTTCATTGGTATCAATTTTTAGGTAACACCTATAATTGATAGCATAGGATGTGTGTCTTTCGCTTTGTGACATACTTCGAGTTGTGTGATTACCTCCAGAGCCATCTAGGGTTCTGCAAAGTGCATTGTTTCATGTTTCTTCCGTGGCTCCTATTCCATGTGTACACGTACCAGTTCTTCTTCGTCCATTCGTCTCTTGATGGACTGTTTGGTTGTTTCCATGTCTTGGCTATTGTAATACTGCTGCAGTGCAGGTTTGCCTGAATGTGTCATTCCATTTGTGTCTTCCTAGGTTATAGGCCAAGGAGTGGGCCTGCGGGGTCATAAGGTATCTCAGTGTTTACCTTTTAAAGGCTGCTCCATTCCGTTTTCATTAGTGGCACTTACCAGTTTACGAGCCACTTAAAGTTGAGAGTGCATTTCCTCACAACGTCTTCAGCATTTATTGTTTGTATTTCTTTGCTGAGGGTCATTCTGTCTGGTGTGAGCTGATACCATTTTGTGGCTGGATTTGCATATGTTTAATAATTCCTTACATTGAGCTTCTAGCCATGTATATTTTATTGTTTTTTAAAGAGTGAGTACAGCTTACCTATTCAAATAGTTTCTTGAAGTATGCGGCATATTTGGAATATTTTGGCCATTACCTGCCTCAACACATTTTGTTGGCAGGTGTCATTTATTGCCCTGCAGTCCTTGTGCATATGAAGGGACCTTTAGCACGGGTTGTAAAACTGCTGTTGCGGCCCACGGCCACAGGGCGGCAGCATTTCTACATTCCCTACTCTGGTCCGTGGGGAAAGAGTACCTTCCTGGAAGTAGTGTTCCTTGGGTGTAAATTAGATTGGAATGTGCCCGGAGAAACACACAAAGCTTATGTCTCCTTAGTTGTGTATTTTTTAATATTTAATTTATATTTTTTATCGGAGTAATACTGCATTGTGTACATGGGCCACTTCTTTTTTGTGCATTCATCTGTTGATGGACAGTTTGGTTGTTCCAAGTCTTGGCTAGGGTAAATAGTGCTGCAGTGCAGGATTGTCAGCCTGTGTCTGTTTGATTCTGGTCTTCTCAGGTGATAGAGCCAGTAGTGGGCCTAGCAGATCATATGGTAGCTCATTTTTTACCTTTAAACGCACCTCCTTTCTGTTCTCACCACTGGCTGTTACTGTTTGACATCCCAGCAGCAGCTAGAGGCTATACAGTTCTCTGAAACCCCTTGAGCATTTATTGTTTAGAGGTTTTTTGCTGATGATCATTCTGACTGTTGTCACGTAAACGTTTTTGTAGATTGGATTTGCATGTCTTTAGTAATTCCCGATGTTGAGCTTTTTCCATGGCCTTTTTTGTTAAACGAAAAATTTAAAAAAGAATGTGAGTTAAATATGCCTCTTGAAATTGTCTTCTTGAAAGATTTGCCCTCTTTTGAGTTTTTTCGTCGATATTCGAACCTAGGATTTTTTGAGGGCAGGTGTCATTTACAGAGGTGCAATTCTTGTGAGTATTAAGTGACCCTGAGCACTGTGTTTAAAGCTGCTTTGGCAGGAGACGGTCACAAGGCTGCGGCATTGCTCCATTCCCAAACCTGGTTACTAGGGCAGAAGAGCCTTCCTAGGTGTAATGTTCCAACTCGTAAGTTAGAATTAAATGGGCCAGGAAAAACCCCCAGAAGTTTATGTCTCATTACTTCTTGTGGGTTTTCTTAATTTAATTTTAATTTGTTATCACAGCAAATTTGATTATAATGTTCTGTTTGTTCTGGGTGTGCAAGATGTGGTTCTTTTACACATATACATATTATCTGTTCACCTTCAGATCCATTTCCCATGTTGGGTGGGACACAATGTTGAGTAGTCTTCTCTTGGTATTCCGTAGGTCTTTGGTGCTTATATCTTTCACATGAGTTGGTATAGCTCTGTTTCCCGCAATATGCTAATGTATCCAGTCCTCAAACCTTTCCGTTTGGTTAACCGTACGTGTGTTGATCGAATATTTGATTGCCTTTCTCTGTGAAAAATCTTCATTGGTATCCATTTTTAGGTAACACCATTACGTGATATCATAGTATATGTTTCCTTCGCTTTGTGACTTACTTCATGTTGTGATTACCTCCAAACTCATCTATGGTGCTGCAAACGGCATTGTTTCATTTTGTTCCTTGGCTACTATTCCATCTGTACATGTACCAGTTCTTCTTTTCCATTCATCTTTGGATGGACTTTTTGGTAGCTTCCATGTCTTGCCTATTGTAATACTGTTGCAGCGCAGTTTTGCCTGCCTGTGTCTTTGTAATTCTGTCTTCTTAGGTCATAGGCTCATTAGTGTGGCTGCTGGATCATACGGTGCCTCAATGGGTACCTGTTAAAGGCACCTGCATTCTGTTTTCATTAGTGGCTCTTTCCAGTTTCGTCCCACTTTGAGATGAGGGTATGCATTTCTCCACAGCCCCTTCAGCATTTATTGTTTGCAGAATTTTTGCTGATGGTCATTCTGACCGGTGTGAGTTGACACAACTTTGAAGATTGGATTTGCATATATTTAACATTTCCTAATCATGAGCATTTTTCCACGCTTTTTTTGTTGTTGTTAAAAAGAAAAAAGGGTGCCTGTAAAATATACCTCTTGAAATTGTCTTATGAAACCTTGCCCTCTTTTGAAATTTTTGGTCGACTTTCGATTCCAGGATTGTTTTTGAAGGAGTGTGTCACCTACAGGCTTGCAATTGCTGTAAATATTTAGTGACCGTTAGCACTGGGTTGAAAGCTGCTGTTGTGGGAAACGGCTGCACGGCGGCAGCGTTTCTCCATTCCCAAATCTTGTTACTAGGGCAGCAGAGCGCTCCTGGAACTCGTGTTCCTAGGTTGTAAATTAGAATGGAATGTGCCAGGGAAGAACCGCATAACTTTATGTCTCAGTACATCTTCTTCATTGTTATAATTTAATTTTTTAAAATCAGGGTAATGATTAGAATATTATTTGTTCTAGCTGTACACAATCTAATTCATTTGTACATTATATAGGTAGATGTATAATATATACACATGTATAATATATATAGATACATATATATACTCATGTACAGATCCTCTTCCCATATAAATTAATACAGAGTGTTCAGTAGACCTCCCTTGCTCTATGGTCAGTGTTTTATATATATGTATTAAATATGTATGTGTATTCGTATGGTAACCCTAATCTTAATTTGCCCATTGCGCCCACCTTTCGTTTTGGATACCCATAGTTGTTTTCTAAGTGTGTGTCTTTCTCTGTGGAAATAAGTTCCTTTGTATCAGTTGTTAGATGACACCCAGAAATGATATCATAAGATATTTGTCTTTTGCTTTCCGACTTACCTCATGTTCTGTGATTACCTCTAGGATCATCTATGGTGCTGCAAAGAGCAGTGTTTCAGTCTTTTGCACGGCTCATATTCCATTGTGTACATGGATCACTTCTTCTTTGAACATTCATCTGTTGATGGGCATTTTGTTTGCTTCCATGTCCTGGCTTTTGTGAATATTGCTGCAGTGCACTTTTGCTATCCTGTGTCTTCTCGACTCTGGTCTTCTCAGGTGCAGGGCCCAGCGGTGGGCCTGCTGGATTGAATGGTACCTCAATTTTTACTTTGAAACACAGTTCCTTTGTGTTCTCATTATTGGCTCTTACTTCTTTACACCTCAACAGCAGCTAGAGGGTACAGAGTTCTCTAAAACCTCTTCAGCATTCATTGTTTGTAGACTTTTTGCTGAGGGTCATTCGAGTGGTGTGTGTTGAAACCTTTTCATACATTAGATTGGCATGAGTCTAATAATTCCTGATGGTGAACTTTTATCCATTTCCCTTTTCATTTGTAAAGAGTGTGTAAAACTTACCTCTCATACGATCTTCTTGAAAACTTTGCTCTCTTTTAAGTTTTTTGGCCACTCCCTACCTCAGAACATTTTTCTGAGGGCAGGTGTCCTTTACAGCCCGGAGTCCTTGTGAGTATTATGTGACCATTGGCCGTGGTTTAAAGCCGCTCTTGCGGGAAACGGCCACAAGGCGGCAGCATTTCTCCATTTACAACTCAGGGTATTTGGGCAACAGAGCCTTCCTGGAAATCGTGTTAGTAGGCTGTAAATTAGAGTGGAATGTGCCAAGGCAAACCCCCAACAGCTTATATCTCCTTACTTCTTGTTGGCTTTTTAATTTAATTTTTCTATTTTCTCAGAGCAACTTAGATAAAAATGTTGTGTATGTTCTAGGTGTACAGAATCTGGTTCATTATATCTAGGTATCTATCTATTCATCTTTGCCTCCTTTCCCATGGACGTTATTCCAGAGTGTTGAGTGGACCTCTCTTGGTATTCCATAGGTCTTTGGTGATTATATGTTTCATATGTATTAGTATAGGTCTGACGCCCCCATATCCTAATTTATCCATTCCTCCCACCTTCCCATTTGGTTAAACATAATTTTGATTTCTCAACCCATGAGTGTCCTTTTCTTCGAAATAAGGTCTTGGGTATGGTGTTTTAGGTAACACGTCTAAGTGATATCATAGGATGTCTTTCTTTCGGTTTCTTTCTCTCTTCAAGGTGTGTGATTATCTCTAGGTCCTTCTATGGTGGTGCCAACAGCACTGTTTCATGCTTTTCCATGGCTACTATTCCATTGTGTACACGGACCAGTTCTTCTTGGTGCGTTCATCTGTTGATGGATATTTTGGTTGCTTCCAAGTCTTGGCTGTGGTAAATATAACTGCAGTGTAGGATTGCCAGCCTGTGTCTTTTGGAATCTGGTCTTCTCAGGTGATAGGCACAGCAGTGGGTCTACCAGATCATATGGTAGCTCAATTTTTACCTAGAAACGCATGTTCTTTCTGTTCTAACTACTGGCTGTTACCAGTTTACATCCCACCGGCAGCTACGGGGTACACACAGTTCTCTAAAACCCCTTCAGCATGTATTGTTCGTGGACTGTTTTGCTGATGATCATTCTGACTGTTGTGAGGTGAACGTTGTCACAGATTGGATTTGCATGTCTTCATTAATTTCTGATGTTGAGCATTTTTTCATGCCCCTTTTCTGTTTAAAGAAAAGAAAAGAAAGAAAGAAAAGACAAAATGTGTGTAAAATATGCCTTTTGAAATTGTCTTCTTGCAAGGTTGCCTCTTTTGAAGTTTTTGGTCGATTTTCGACCCCAGAATATTTTGTGAGGGCAGGTGTCCTTTACAGGCCTGCAATTAAGGTGAATTTTAACTGACCATTATCACTGGGTTTAAAACTGCTGTTGGAGGGAGGCCAAAATGCTGCAGGATTTCTCCATTCTCAAATCTGGTTACTAGGTCAACAGAGCCTTCCTGGAAGCTGTGTTCCAAGGCTGGAAGTTAGAATGGCTTGAGCCAGGAAGAACCCCCATAATTTTATGCCCCATTATTTCTTGTTCGTTTTTTAAATATAATTTTTATCTTTTATGATAGCAAATTTGATTGTAATCTTTGGTTTGTTCTAGGTGTGCAAGATGTGTTTGTTTTTTACACCAAGACATATATGTATTCTTCTTGGGATCCATTTGCCATGTAGGTTATGACACAGTATTGAGTAGTCTTCTCTTGGAATTCTGTAGGTCTTTGGTGATTATATATTTCACGTGTGTTTGTATATCTCTGTTAAGCCCAACATCCTAACATATCCAGTCTTGACAACTTTCCAGTTGGTTAACCATCAGTTTGTTTAATAAATCTGTGATTCCTGTTATCTGTGGAAATATCTTCATTGGTATCAATTTTTAGGTAACACCTATAATTGATAGCATAGGATGTGTGTCTTTCGCTTTGTGACATACTTCGAGTTGTGTGATTACCTCCAGAGCCATCTAGGGTTCTGCAAAGTGCATTGTTTCATGTTTCTTCCGTGGCTCCTATTCCATGTGTACACGTACCAGTTCTTCTTCGTCCATTCGTCTCTTGATGGACTGTTTGGTTGTTTCCATGTCTTGGCTATTGTAATACTGCTGCAGTGCAGGTTTGCCTGAATGTGTCATTCCATTTGTGTCTTCCTAGGTTATAGGCCAAGGAGTGGGCCTGCGGGGTCATAAGGTATCTCAGTGTTTACCTTTTAAAGGCTGCTCCATTCCGTTTTCATTAGTGGCACTTACCAGTTTACGAGCCACTTAAAGTTGAGAGTGCATTTCCTCACAACGTCTTCAGCATTTATTGTTTGTATTTCTTTGCTGAGGGTCATTCTGTCTGGTGTGAGCTGATACCATTTTGTGGCTGGATTTGCATATGTTTAATAATTCCTTACATTGAGCTTCTAGCCATGTATATTTTATTGTTTTTTAAAGAGTGAGTACAGCTTACCTATTCAAATAGTTTCTTGAAGTATGCGGCATATTTGGAATATTTTGGCCATTACCTGCCTCAACACATTTTGTTGGCAGGTGTCATTTATTGCCCTGCAGTCCTTGTGCATATGAAGGGACCTTTAGCACGGGTTGTAAAACTGCTGTTGCGGCCCACGGCCACAGGGCGGCAGCATTTCTACATTCCCTACTCTGGTCCGTGGGGAAAGAGTACCTTCCTGGAAGTAGTGTTCCTTGGGTGTAAATTAGATTGGAATGTGCCCGGAGAAACACACAAAGCTTATGTCTCCTTAGTTGTGTATTTTTTAATATTTAATTTATATTTTTTATCGGAGTAATACTGCATTGTGTACATGGGCCACTTCTTTTTTGTGCATTCATCTGTTGATGGACAGTTTGGTTGTTCCAAGTCTTGGCTAGGGTAAATAGTGCTGCAGTGCAGGATTGTCAGCCTGTGTCTGTTTGATTCTGGTCTTCTCAGGTGATAGAGCCAGTAGTGGGCCTAGCAGATCATATGGTAGCTCATTTTTTACCTTTAAACGCACCTCCTTTCTGTTCTCACCACTGGCTGTTACTGTTTGACATCCCAGCAGCAGCTAGAGGCTATACAGTTCTCTGAAACCCCTTGAGCATTTATTGTTTAGAGATTTTTTGCTGATGATCATTCTGACTGTTGTCACATAAACGTTTTTGTAGATTGGATTTGCATGTCTTTAGTAATTCCCGATGTTGAGCTTTTTCCATGGCCTTTTTTGTTAAATGAAAAATTTAAAAAAGAATGTGAGTTAAATATGCCTCTTGAAATTGTCTTCTTGAAAGATTGCCCTCTTTTGAGTTTTTTCGTCGATATTTGAACCTAGGATTTTTTGAGGGCAGGTGTCATTTACAGAGGTGCAATTCTTGTGAATATTAAGTGACCCTGAGCACTGTGTTTAAAGCTGCTTTGGCAGGAGACGGTCACAAGGCTGCGGCATTGCTCCATTCCCAAACCTGGTTACTAGGGCAGAAGAGCCTTCCTAGGTGTAATGTTCCAACTCGTAAGTTAGAATTAAATGGGCCAGGAAAACCCCCCAGAAGTTTATGTCTCATTACTTCTTGTGGGTTTTCTTAATTTAATTTTAATTTGTTATCACAGCAAATTTGATTATAATGTTCTGTTTGTTCTGGGTGTGCAAGATGTGGTTCTTTTACACATATACATATTATCTGTTCACCTTCAGATCCATTTCCCATGTTGGGTGGGACACAATGTTGAGTAGTCTTCTCTTGGTATTCCGTAGGTCTTTGGTGCTTATATCTTTCACATGAGTTGGTATAGCTCTGTTTCCCGCAATATGCTAATGTATCCAGTCCTCAAACCTTTCCGTTTGGTTAACCGTACGTGTGTTGATCGAATATTTGATTGCCTTTCTCTGTGAAAAATCTTCATTGGTATCCATTTTTAGGTAACACCATTACGTGATATCATAGTATATGTTTCCTTCGCTTTGTGACTTACTTCATGTTGTGATTACCTCCAAACTCATCTATGGTGCTGCAAACGGCATTGTTTCATTTTGTTCCTTGGCTACTATTCCATCTGTACATGTACCAGTTCTTCTTTTCCATTCATCTTTGGATGGACTTTTTGGTAGCTTCCATGTCTTGCCTATTGTAATACTGTTGCAGCGCAGTTTTGCCTGCCTGTGTCTTTGTAATTCTGTCTTCTTAGGTCATAGGCTCATTAGTGTGGCTGCTGGATCATACGGTGCCTCAATGGGTACCTGTTAAAGGCACCTGCATTCTGTTTTCATTAGTGGCTCTTTCCAGTTTCGTCCCACTTTGAGATGAGGGTATGCATTTCTCCACAGCCCCTTCAGCATTTATTGTTTGCAGAATTTTTGCTGATGGTCATTCTGACCGGTGTGAGTTGACACAACTTTGAAGATTGGATTTGCATATATTTAACATTTCCTAATCATGAGCATTTTTCCACGCTTTTTTTGTTGTTGTTAAAAAGAAAAAAGGGTGCCTGTAAAATATACCTCTTGAAATTGTCTTATGAAACCTTGCCCTCTTTTGAAATTTTTGGTCGACTTTCGATTCCAGGATTGTTTTTGAAGGAGTGTGTCACCTACAGGCTTGCAATTGCTGTAAATATTTAGTGACCGTTAGCACTGGGTTGAAAGCTGCTGTTGTGGGAAACGGCTGCACGGCGGCAGCGTTTCTCCATTCCCAAATCTTGTTACTAGGGCAGCAGAGCGCTCCTGGAACTCGTGTTCCTAGGTTGTAAATTAGAATGGAATGTGCCAGGGAAGAACCGCATAACTTTATGTCTCAGTACATCTTCTTCATTGTTATAATTTAATTTTTTAAAATCAGGGTAATGATTAGAATATTATTTGTTCTAGCTGTACACAATCTAATTCATTTGTACATTATATAGGTAGATGTATAATATATACACATGTATAATATATATAGATACATATATATACTCATGTACAGATCCTCTTCCCATATAAATTAATACAGAGTGTTCAGTAGACCTCCCTTGCTCTATGGTCAGTGTTTTATATATATGTATTAAATATGTATGTGTATTCGTATGGTAACCCTAATCTTAATTTGCCCATTGCGCCCACCTTTCGTTTTGGATACCCATAGTTGTTTTCTAAGTGTGTGTCTTTCTCTGTGGAAATAAGTTCCTTTGTATCAGTTGTTAGATGACACCCAGAAATGATATCATAAGATATTTGTCTTTTGCTTTCCGACTTACCTCATGTTCTGTGATTACCTCTAGGATCATCTATGGTGCTGCAAAGAGCAGTGTTTCAGTCTTTTGCACGGCTCATATTCCATTGTGTACATGGATCACTTCTTCTTTGAACATTCATCTGTTGATGGGCATTTTGTTTGCTTCCATGTCCTGGCTTTTGTGAATATTGCTGCAGTGCACTTTTGCTATCCTGTGTCTTCTCGACTCTGGTCTTCTCAGGTGCAGGGCCCAGCGGTGGGCCTGCTGGATTGAATGGTACCTCAATTTTTACTTTGAAACACAGTTCCTTTGTGTTCTCATTATTGGCTCTTACTTCTTTACACCTCAACAGCAGCTAGAGGGTACAGAGTTCTCTAAAACCTCTTCAGCATTCATTGTTTGTAGACTTTTTGCTGAGGGTCATTCGAGTGGTGTGTGTTGAAACCTTTTCATACATTAGATTGGCATGAGTCTAATAATTCCTGATGGTGAACTTTTATCCATTTCCCTTTTCATTTGTAAAGAGTGTGTAAAACTTACCTCTCATACGATCTTCTTGAAAACTTTGCTCTCTTTTAAGTTTTTTGGCCACTCCCTACCTCAGAACATTTTTCTGAGGGCAGGTGTCCTTTACAGCCCGGAGTCCTTGTGAGTATTATGTGACCATTGGCCGTGGTTTAAAGCCGCTCTTGCGGGAAACGGCCACAAGGCGGCAGCATTTCTCCATTTACAACTCAGGGTATTTGGGCAACAGAGCCTTCCTGGAAATCGTGTTAGTAGGCTGTAAATTAGAGTGGAATGTGCCAAGGCAAACCCCCAACAGCTTATATCTCCTTACTTCTTGTTGGCTTTTTAATTTAATTTTTCTATTTTCTCAGAGCAACTTAGATAAAAATGTTGTGTATGTTCTAGGTGTACAGAATCTGGTTCATTATATCTAGGTATCTATCTATTCATCTTTGCCTCCTTTCCCATGGACGTTATTCCAGAGTGTTGAGTGGACCTCTCTTGGTATTCCATAGGTCTTTGGTGATTATATGTTTCATATGTATTAGTATAGGTCTGACGCCCCCATATCCTAATTTATCCATTCCTCCCACCTTCCCATTTGGTTAAACATAATTTTGATTTCTCAACCCATGAGTGTCCTTTTCTTCGAAATAAGGTCTTGGGTATGGTGTTTTAGGTAACACGTCTAAGTGATATCATAGGATGTCTTTCTTTCGGTTTCTTTCTCTCTTCAAGGTGTGTGATTATCTCTAAGTCCTTCTATGGTGGTGCCAACAGCACTGTTTCATGCTTTTCCATGGCTACTATTCCATTGTGTACACGGACCAGTTCTTCTTGGTGCGTTCATCTGTTGATGGATATTTTGGTTGCTTCCAAGTCTTGGCTGTGGTAAATATAACTGCAGTGTAGGATTGCCAGCCTGTGTCTTTTGGAATCTGGTCTTCTCAGGTGATAGGCACAGCAGTGGGTCTACCAGATCATATGGTAGCTCAATTTTTACCTAGAAACGCATGTTCTTTCTGTTCTAACTACTGGCTGTTACCAGTTTACATCCCACCGGCAGCTACGGGGTACACACAGTTCTCTAAAACCCCTGCAGCATGTATTGTTCGTGGACTGTTTTGCTGATGATCATTCTGACTGTTGTGAGGTGAACGTTGTCACAGATTGGATTTGCATGTCTTCATTAATTTCTGATGTTGAGCATTTTTTCATGCCCCTTTTCTGTTTAAAGAAAAGAAAAGAAAGAAAGAAAAGACAAAATGTGTGTAAAATATGCCTTTTGAAATTGTCTTCTTGCAAGGTTGCCTCTTTTGAAGTTTTTGGTCGATTTTCGACCCCAGAATATTTTGTGAGGGCAGGTGTCCTTTACAGGCCTGCAATTAAGGTGAATTTTAACTGACCATTATCACTGGGTTTAAAACTGCTGTTGGAGGGAGGCCAAAATGCTGCAGGATTTCTCCATTCTCAAATCTGGTTACTAGGTCAACAGAGCCTTCCTGGAAGCTGTGTTCCAAGGCTGGAAGTTAGAATGGCTTGAGCCAGGAAGAACCCCCATAATTTTATGCCCCATTATTTCTTGTTCGTTTTTTAAATATAATTTTTATCTTTTATGATAGCAAATTTGATTGTAATCTTTGGTTTGTTCTAGGTGTGCAAGATGTGTTTGTTTTTTACACCAAGACATATATGTATTCTTCTTGGGATCCATTTGCCATGTAGGTTATGACACAGTATTGAGTAGTCTTCTCTTGGAATTCTGTAGGTCTTTGGTGATTATATATTTCACGTGTGTTTGTATATCTCTGTTAAGCCCAACATCCTAATATATCCAGTCTTGACAACTTTCCAATTGGTTAACCATCAGTTTGTTTAATAAACCTGTGATTCCTGTTATCTGTGGAAATATCTTCATTGGTATCAATTTTTAGGTAACACCTATAATTGATAGCATAGGATGTGTGTCTTTCGCTTTGTGACATACTTCGAGTTGTGTGATTACCTCCAGAGCCATCTAGGGTTCTGCAAAGTGCATTGTTTCATGTTTCTTCCGTGGCTCCTATTCCATGTGTACACGTACCAGTTCTTCTTCGTCCATTCGTCTCTTGATGGACTGTTTGGTTGTTTCCATGTCTTGGCTATTGTAATACTGCTGCAGTGCAGGTTTGCCTGAATGTGTCATTCCATTTGTGTCTTCCTAGGTTATAGGCCAAGGAGTGGGCCTGCGGGGTCATAAGGTATCTCAGTGTTTACCTTTTAAAGGCTGCTCCATTCCGTTTTCATTAGTGGCACTTACCAGTTTACGAGCCACTTAAAGTTGAGAGTGCATTTCCTCACAACGTCTTCAGCATTTATTGTTTGTATTTCTTTGCTGAGGGTCATTCTGTCTGGTGTGAGCTGATACCATTTTGTGGCTGGATTTGCATATGTTTAATAATTCCTTACATTGAGCTTCTAGACATGTATATTTTATTGTTTTTTAAAGAGTGAGTACAGCTTACCTATTCAAATAGTTTCTTGAAGTATGCGGCATATTTGGAATATTTTGGCCATTACCTGCCTCAACACATTTTGTTGGCAGGTGTCATTTATTGCCCTGCAGTCCTTGTGCATATGAAGGGACCTTTAGCACGGGTTGTAAAACTGCTGTTGCGGCCCACGGCCACAGGGCGGCAGCATTTCTACATTCCCTACTCTGGTCCGTGGGGAAAGAGTACCTTCCTGGAAGTAGTGTTCCTTGGGTGTAAATTAGATTGGAATGTGCCCGGAGAAACACACAAAGCTTATGTCTCCTTAGTTGTGTATTTTTTAATATTTAATTTATATTTTTTATCGGAGTAATACTGCATTGTGTACATGGACCACTTCTTTTTTGTGCATTCATCTGTTGATGGACAGTTTGGTTGTTCCAAGTCTTGGCTAGGGTAAATAGTGCTGCAGTGCAGGATTGTCAGCCTGTGTCTGTTTGATTCTGGTCTTCTCAGGTGATAGAGCCAGTAGTGGGCCTAGCAGATCATATGGTAGCTCATTTTTTACCTTTAAACGCACCTCCTTTCTGTTCTCACCACTGGCTGTTACTGTTTGACATCCCAGCAGCAGCTAGAGGCTATACAGTTCTCTGAAACCCCTTGAGCATTTATTGTTTAGAGATTTTTTGCTGATGATCATTCTGACTGTTGTCACGTAAACGTTTTTGTAGATTGGATTTGCATGTCTTTAGTAATTCCCGATGTTGAGCTTTTTCCATGGCCTTTTTTGTTAAACGAAAAATTTAAAAAAGAATGTGAGTTAAATATGCCTCTTGAAATTGTCTTCTTGAAAGATTGCCCTCTTTTGAGTTTTTTCGTCGATATTCGAACCTAGGATTTTTTGAGGGCAGGTGTCATTTACAGAGGTGCAATTCTTGTGAATATTAAGTGACCCTGAGCACTGTGTTTAAAGCTGCTTTGGCAGGAGACGGTCACAAGTCTGCGGCATTGCTCCATTCCCAAACCTGGTTACTAGGGCAGAAGAGCCTTCCTAGGTGTAATGTTCCAACTCGTAAGTTAGAATTAAATGGGCCAGGAAAAACCCCCAGAAGTTTATGTCTCATTACTTCTTGTGGGTTTTCTTAATTTAATTTTAATTTGTTATCACAGCAAATTTGATTATAATGTTCTGTTTGTTCTGGGTGTGCAAGATGTGGTTCTTTTACACATATACATATTATCTGTTCACCTTCAGATCCATTTCCCATGTTGGGTGGGACACAATGTTGAGTAGTCTTCTCTTGGTATTCCGTAGGTCTTTGGTGCTTATATCTTTCACATGTGTTGGTATAGCTCTGTTTCCTGCAATATGCTAATGTATCCAGTCCTCAAACCTTTCCGTTTGGTTAACCATACGTTTGTTGATCGAATATTTGATTGCCTTTCTCTGTGAAAAGTCTTCATTGGTATCAATTTTTAGGTAACACCATTACGTGATATCATAGTATATGTTTCCTTCGCTTTGTGACTTACTTCATGTTGTGATTACCTCCAAACTCATCTATGGTGCTGCAAACGGCATTGTTTCATTTTGTTCCTTGGCTACTATTCCATCTGTACATGTACCAGTTCTTCTTTTCCATTCATCTTTGGATGGACTTTTTGGTAGCTTCCATGTCTTGCCTATTGTAATACTGTTGCAGCGCAGTTTTGCCTGCCTGTGTCTTTGTAATTCTGTCTTCTTAGGTCATAGGCTCATTAGTGTGGCTGCTGGATCATACGGTGCCTCAATGGGTACCTGTTAAAGGCACCTGCATTCTGTTTTCATTAGTGGCTCTTTCCAGTTTCGTCCCACTTTGAGATGAGGGTATGCATTTCTCCACAGCCCCTTCAGCATTTATTGTTTGCAGAATTTTTGCTGATGGTCATTCTGACCGGTGTGAGTTGATACAACTTTGAAGATTGGATTTGCATATATTTAACATTTCCTAAGCATGAGCATTTTTCCACGCTTTTTTTGGTTGTTGTTAAAAAGAAAAAAGGGTGCATGTAAAATATACCTCTTGAAATTGTCTTATGAAACCTTGCCCTCTTTTGAAATTTTTGGTCGACTTTCGATTCCAGGATTGTTTTTGAAGGAGTGTGTCACCTACAGGCTTGCAATTGTTGTAAATATTTAGTGACCGTTAGCGCTGGGTTGAAAGCTGTTGTTGTGGGAAGCGGCGGCAGCGTTTCTCCATTCCCAAATCTTGCTACTAGGGCAGCAGAGCGCTCCTGGAACTCGTGTTCCTAGGTTGTAAATTAGAATGGAATGTGCCAGGGAAGAACCGCATAACTTTATGTCTCAGTACATCTTCTTCATTGTTATAATTTAGTTTTTTAAATCAGGGTAATGATTAGAATATTATTTGTTCTAGGTGTACACAATCTAATTCATTTGTACATTATATATGTATAATATATACACATGTATAATATATATATAGATATATATATACTCATGTACAGATCCTCTTCCCATATAAATTAATACAGAGTGTTCAGTAGACCTCCCTTGCTCTATGGTCAGTGTTTTATATATATGTATTAAATATGTATGTGTATTCGTATGGTAACCCTAATCTTAATTTGCCCATTGCTCCCACCTTTCGTTTTGGATACCCATAGTTGTTTTCTAAGTGTGTGTCTTTCTCTGTGGAAATAAGTTCCTTTGTATCAGTTGTTAGATGACACCCAGAAATGATATCATAAGATATTTGTCTTTTGCTTTCCGACTTACCTCATGTTCTGTGATTACCTCTAGGATCATCTATGGTGCTGCAAAGAGCAGTGTTTCAGTCTTTTGCACGGCTCATATTCCATTGTGTACATGGATCACTTCTTCTTTGAACATTCATCTGTTGATGGGCATTTTGTTTGCTTCCATGTCCTGGCTTTTGTGAATATTGCTGCAGTGCACTTTTGCTATCCTGTGTCTTCTCGACTCTGGTCTTCTCAGGTGCAGGGCCCAGCGGTGGGCCTGCTGGATTGAATGGTACCTCAATTTTTACTTTGAAACACAGTTCCTTTGTGTTCTCATTATTGGCTCTTACTTCTTTACACCTCAACAGCAGCTAGAGGGTACAGAGTTCTCTAAAACCTCTTCAGCATTCATTGTTTGTAGACTTTTTGCTGAGGGTCATTCGAGTGGTGTGTGTTGAAACCTTTTCATACATTAGATTGGCATGAGTCTAATAATTCCTGATGGTGAACTTTTATCCATTTCCCTTTTCATTTGTAAAGAGTGTGTAAAACTTACCTCTCATACGATCTTCTTGAAAACTTTGCTCTCTTTTAAGTTTTTTGGCCACTCCCTACCTCAGAACATTTTTCTGAGGGCAGGTGTCCTTTACAGCCCGGAGTCCTTGTGAGTATTATGTGACCATTGGCCGTGGTTTAAAGCCGCTCTTGCGGGAAACGGCCACAAGGCGGCAGCATTTCTCCATTTACAACTCAGGGTATTTGGGCAACAGAGCCTTCCTGGAAATCGTGTTAGTAGGCTGTAATTAGAGTGGAATGTGCCAAGGCAAACCCCCAACAGCTTATACCTCCTTACTTCTTGTTGGCTTTTTAATTTAATTTTTCTATTTTCTCAGAGCAACTTAGATAAAAATGTTGTGTATGTTCTAGGTGTACAGAATCTGGTTCATTATATCTAGGTATCTATCTATTCATCTTTGCCTCCTTTCCCATGGACGTTATTCCAGAGTGTTGAGTGGACCTCTCTTGGTATTCCATAGGTCTTTGGTGATTATATGTTTCATATGTATTAGTATAGGTCTGACACCACCATATCCTAATTTATCCATTCCTCCCACCTTCCCATTTGGTTAAACATAATTTTGATTTCTCAACCCATGAGTGTCCTTTTCTTTGAAATAAGGTCTTGGGTATGATGTTTTAGGTAACACGTCTAAGTGATATCATAGGATGTCTTTCTTTTGGTTTCTTTCTCTCTTCAAGGTGTGTGATTATCTCTAAGTCCTTCTATGGTGGTGCCAACAGCACTGTTTCATGCTTTTCCATGGCTACTATTCCATTGTGTACACGGACCAGTTCTTCTTGGTGCGTTCATCTGTTGATGGATATTTTGGTTGCTTCCAAGTCTTGGCTGTGGTAAATATAACTGCAGTGTAGGATTGCCAGCCTGTGTCTTTTGGAATCTGGTCTTCTCAGGTGATAGGCACAGCAGTGGGTCTACCAGATCATATGGTAGCTCAATTTTTACCTAGAAACGCATGTTCTTTCTGTTCTAACTACTGGCTGTTACCAGTTTACATCCCACCGGCAGCTACGGGGTACACACAGTTCTCTAAAACCCCTTCAGCATGTATTGTTCGTGGACTGTTTTGCTGATGATCATTCTGACTGTTGTGAGGTGAACGTTGTCACAGATTGGATTTGCATGTCTTCATTAATTTCTGATGTTGAGCATTTTTTCATGCCCCTTTTCTGTTTAAAGAAAAGAAAAGAAAGAAAGAAAGAAAAGACAAAATGTGTGTAAAATATGCCTTTTGAAATTGTCTTCTTGCAAGGTTGCCTCTTTTGAAGTTTTTGGTCGATTTTCGACCCCAGAATATTTTGTGAGGGCAGGTGTCCTTTACAGGCCTGCAATTAAGGTGAATTTTAACTGACCATTATCACTGGGTTTAAAACTGCTGTTGGAGGGAGGCCAAAATGCTGCAGGATTTCTCCATTCTCAAATCTGGTTACTAGGTCAACAGAGCCTTCCTGGAAGCTGTGTTCCAAGGCTGGAAGTTAGAATGGCTTGAGCCAGGAAGAACCCCCATAATTTTATGCCCCATTATTTCTTGTTCGTTTTTTAAATATAATTTTTATCTTTTATGATAGCAAATTTGATTGTAATCTTTGGTTTGTTCTAGGTGTGCAAGATGTGTTTGTTTTTTACACCAAGACATATATGTATTCTTCTTGGGATCCATTTGCCATGTAGGTTATGACACAGTATTGAGTAGTCTTCTCTTGGAATTCTGTAGGTCTTTGGTGATTATATATTTCACGTGTGTTTGTATATCTCTGTTAAGCCCAACATCCTAATATATCCAGTCTTGACAACTTTCCAATTGGTTAACCATCAGTTTGTTTAATAAATCTGTGATTCCTGTTATCTGTGGAAATATCTTCATTGGTATCAATTTTTAGGTAACACCTATAATTGATAGCACAGGATGTGTGTCTTTCGCTTTGTGACATACTTCGAGTTGTGTGATTACCTCCAGAGCCATCTAGGGTTCTGCAAAGTGCATTGTTTCATGTTTCTTCCGTGGCTCCTATTCCATGTGTACACGTACCAGTTCTTCTTCGTCCATTCGTCTCTTGATGGACTGTTTGGTTGTTTCCATGTCTTGGCTATTGTAATACTGCTGCAGTGCAGGTTTGCCTGAATGTGTCATTCCATTTGTGTCTTCCTAGGTTATAGGCCAAGGAGTGGGCCTGCGGGGTCATAAGGTATCTCAGTGTTTACCTTTTAAAGGCTGCTCCATTCCGTTTTCATTAGTGGCACTTACCAGTTTACGAGCCACTTAAAGTTGAGAGTGCATTTCCTCACAACGTCTTCAGCATTTATTGTTTGTATTTCTTTGCTGAGGGTCATTCTGTCTGGTGTGAGCTGATACCATTTTGTGGCTGGATTTGCATATGTTTAATAATTCCTTACATTGAGCTTCTAGCCATGTATATTTTATTGTTTTTTAAAGAGTGAGTGAATACAGCTTACCTATTCAAATAGTTTCTTGAAGTATGTGGCATATTTTGAATATTTTGGCCATTACCTGCCTCAACACATTTTGTTGGCAGGTGTCATTTATTGCCCTGCAGTCCTTGTGCATATGAAGGGACCTTTAGCACGGGTTGTAAAACTGCTATTGCGGCCCACGGCCACAGGGCGGCAGCATTTCTACATTCCCTACTCTGGTCCGTGGGGAAAGAGTACCTTCCTGGAAGTAGTGTTCCTTGGGTGTAAATTAGATTGGAATGTGCCCGGAGAAACACACAAAGCTTATGTCTCCTTAGTTGTGTATTTTTTAATATTTAATTTATATTTTTTATCGGAGTAATACTGCATTGTGTACATGGACCACTTCTTTTTTGTGCATTCATCTGTTGATGGACAGTTTGGTTGTTCCAAGTCTTGGCTAGGGTAAATAGTGCTGCAGTGCAGGATTGTCAGCCTGTGTCTGTTTGATTCTGGTCTTCTCAGGTGATAGAGCCAGTAGTGGGCCTAGCAGATCATATGGTAGCTCATTTTTTACCTTTAAACGCACCTCCTTTCTGTTCTCACCACTGGCTGTTACTGTTTGACATCCCAGCAGCAGCTAGAGGCTATACAGTTCTCTGAAACCCCTTGAGCATTTATTGTTTAGAGATTTTTTGCTGATGATCATTCTGACTGTTGTCACGTAAACGTTTTTGTAGATTGGATTTGCATGTCTTTAGTAATTCCCGATGTTGAGCTTTTTCCATGGCCTTTTTTGTTAAACGAAAAATTTAAAAAAGAATGTGAGTTAAATATGCCTCTTGAAATTGTCTTCTTGAAAGATTGCCCTCTTTTGAGTTTTTTCGTCGATATTCGAACCTAGGATTTTTTGAGGGCAGGTGTCATTTACAGAGGTGCAATTCTTGTGAATATTAAGTGACCCTGAGCACTGTGTTTAAAGCTGCTTTGGCAGGAGACGGTCACAAGGGTGCGGCATTGCTCCATTCCCAAACCTGGTTACTAGGGCAGAAGAGCCTTCCTAGGTGTAATGTTCCAACTCGTAAGTTAGAATTAAATGGGCCAGGAAAAACTCCCAGAAGTTTATGTCTCATTACTTCTTGTGGGTTTTCTTAATTTAATTTTAATTTGTTATCACAGCAAATTTGATTATAATGTTCTGTTTGTTCTGGGTGTGCAAGATGTGGTTCTTTTACACATATACATATTATCTGTTCACCTTCAGATCCATTTCCCATGTTGGGTGGGACACAATGTTGAGTAGTCTTCTCTTGGTATTCCGTAGGTCTTTGGTGCTTATATCTTTCACATGTGTTGGTATAGCTCTGTTTCCTGCAATATGCTAATGTATCCAGTCCTCAAACCTTTCCGTTTGGTTAACCATACGTTTGTTGATCGAATATTTGATTGCCTTTCTCTGTGAAAAGTCTTCATTGGTATCAATTTTTAGGTAACACCATTACGTGATATCATAGTATATGTTTCCTTCGCTTTGTGACTTACTTCATGTTGTGATTACCTCCAAACTCATCTATGGTGCTGCAAACGGCATTGTTTCATTTTGTTCCTTGGTTACTATTCAATCTGTACATGTACCAGTTCTTCTTTTCCATTCATCTTTGGATGGACTTTTTGGTAGCTTCCATGTCTTGCCTATTGTAATACTGTTGCAGCGCAGTTTTGCCTGCCTGTGTCTTTGTAATTCTGTCTTCTTAGGTCATAGGCTCATTAGTGTGGCTGCTGGATCATACGGTGCCTCAATGGGTACCTGTTAAAGGCACCTGCATTCTGTTTTCATTAGTGGCTCTTTCCAGTTTCGTCCCACTTTGAGATGAGGGTATGCATTTCTCCACAGCCCCTTCAGCATTTATTGTTTGCAGAATTTTTGCTGATGGTCATTCTGACCGGTGTGAGTTGATACAACTTTGAAGATTGGATTTGCATATATTTAACATTTCCTAAGCATGAGCATTTTTCCACGCTTTTTTTGGTTGTTGTTAAAAAGAAAAAAGGGTGCATGTAAAATATACCTCTTGAAATTGTCTTATGAAACCTTGCCCTCTTTTGAAATTTTTGGTCGACTTTCGATTCCAGGATTGTTTTTGAAGGAGTGTGTCACCTACAGGCTTGCAATTGTTGTAAATATTTAGTGACCGTTAGCGCTGGGTTGAAAGCTGCTGTTGTGGGAAGCGGCGGCAGCGTTTCTCCATTCCCAACTCTTGTTACTAGGGCAGCAGAGCGCTCCTGGAACTCGTGTTCCTAGGTTGTAAATTAGAATGGAATGTGCCAGGGAAGAACCGCATAACTTTATGTCTCAGTACATCTTCTTCATTGTTATAATTTAGTTTTTTAAATCAGGGTAATGATTAGAATATTATTTGTTCTAGGTGTACACAATCTAATTCATTTGTACATTATATATGTATAATATATACACATGTATAATATATATATAGATATATATATACTCATGTACAGATCCTCTTCCCATATAAATTAATACAGAGTGTTCAGTAGACCTCCCTTGCTCTATGGTCAGTGTTTTATATATATGTATTAAATATGTATGTGTATTCGTATGGTAACCCTAATCTTAATTTGCCCATTGCTCCCACCTTTCGTTTTGGATACCCATAGTTGTTTTCTAAGTGTGTGTCTTTCTCTGTGGAAATAAGTTCCTTTGTATCAGTTGTTAGATGACACCCAGAAATGATATCATAAGATATTTGTCTTTTGCTTTCCGACTTACCTCATGTTCTGTGATTACCTCTAGGATCATCTATGGTGCTGCAAAGAGCAGTGTTTCAGTCTTTTGCACGGCTCATATTCCATTGTGTACATGGATCACTTCTTCTTTGAACATTCATCTGTTGATGGGCATTTTGTTTGCTTCCATGTCCTGGCTTTTGTGAATATTGCTGCAGTGCACTTTTGCTATCCTGTGTCTTCTCGACTCTGGTCTTCTCAGGTGCAGGGCCCAGCGGTGGGCCTGCTGGATTGAATGGTACCTCAATTTTTACTTTGAAACACAGTTCCTTTGTGTTCTCATTATTGGCTCTTACTTCTTTACACCTCAACAGCAGCTAGAGGGTAGAGTTCTCTAAAACCACTTCAGCATTCATTGTTTGTAGACTTTTTGCTGAGGGTCATTCGAGTGGTGTGTGTTGAAACCTTTTCATACATTAGATTGGCATGAGTCTAATAATTCCTGATGTTGAACTTTTATCCATTTCCCTTTTCATTTGTAAAGAGTGTGTAAAACTTACCTCTCATACGATCTTCTTGAAAACTTTGCTCTCTTTTAAGTTTTTTGGCCACTCCCTACCTCAGAACATTTTTCTGAGGGCAGGTGTCCTTTACAGCCCGGAGTCCTTGTGAGTATTATGTGACCATTGGCCGTGGTTTAAAGCCGCTCTTGCGGGAAACGGCCACAAGGCGGCAGCATTTCTCCATTTACAACTCAGGGTATTTGGGCAACAGAGCCTTCCTGGAAATCGTGTTAGTAGGCTGTAAATTAGAGTGGAATGTGCCAAGGCAAACCCCCAACAGCTTATATCTCCTTACTTCTTGTTGGCTTTTTAATTTAATTTTTCTATTTTCTCAGAGCAACTTAGATAAAAATGTTGTGTATGTTCTAGGTGTACAGAATCTGCTTCATTATATCTAGGTATCTATCTATTCATCTTTGCCTCCTTTCCCATGGACGTTATTCCAGAGTGTTGAGTGGACCTCTCTTGGTATTCCATAGGTCTTTGGTGATTATATGTTTCATATGTATTAGTATAGGTCTGACACCCCCATATCCTAATTTATCCATTCCTCCCACCTTCCCATTTGGTTAAACATAATTTTGATTTCTCAAACCATGAGTGTCCTTTTCTTCGAAATAAGGTCTTGGGTATGATGTTTTAGGTAACACGTCTAAGTGATATCATAGGATGTCTTTCTTTTGGTTTCTTTCTCTCTTCAAGGTGTGTGATTATCTCTAGGTCCTTCTATGGTGGTGCCAACAGCACTGTTTCATGCTTTTCCATGGCTACTATTCCATTGTGTACACGGACCAGTTCTTCTTGGTGCGTTCATCTGTTGATGGATATTTTGGTTGCTTCCAAGTCTTGGCTGTGGTAAATATAACTGCAGTGTAGGATTGCCAGCCTGTGTCTTTTGGAATCTGGTCTTCTCAGGTGATAGGCACAGCAGTGGGTCTACCAGATCATATGGTAGCTCAATTTTTACCTAGAAACGCATGTTCTTTCTGTTCTAACTACTGGCTGTTACCAGTTTACATCCCACCGGCAGCTACGGGGTACACACAGTTCTCTAAAACCCCTGCAGCATGTATTGTTCGTGGACTGTTTTGCTGATGATCATTCTGACTGTTGTGAGGTGAACGTTGTCACAGATTGGATTTGCATGTCTTCATTAATTTCTGATGTTGAGCATTTTTTCATGCCCCTTTTCTGTTTAAAGAAAAGAAAAGAAAGAAAGAAAGAAAAGACAAAATGTGTGTAAAATATGCCTTTTGAAATTGTCTTCTTGCAAGGTTGCCTCTTTTGAAGTTTTTGGTCGATTTTCGACCCCAGAATATTTTGTGAGGGCAGGTGTCCTTTACAGGCCTGCAATTAAGGTGAATTTTAACTGACCATTATCACTGGGTTTAAAACTGCTGTTGGAGGGAGGCCAAAATGCTGCAGGATTTCTCCATTCTCAAATCTGGTTACTAGGTCAACAGAGCCTTCCTGGAAGCTGTGTTCCAAGGCTGGAAGTTAGAATGGCTTGAGCCAGGAAGAACCCCCATAATTTTATGCCCCATTATTTCTTGTTCGTTTTTTAAATATAATTTTTATCTTTTATGATAGCAAATTTGATTGTAATCTTTGGTTTGTTCTAGGTGTGCAAGATGTGTTTGTTTTTTACACCAAGACATATATGTATTCTTCTTGGGATCCATTTGCCATGTAGGTTATGACACAGTATTGAGTAGTCTTCTCTTGGAATTCTGTAGGTCTTTGGTGATTATATATTTCACGTGTGTTTGTATATCTCTGTTAAGCCCAACATCCTAATATATCCAGTCTTGACAACTTTCCAATTGGTTAACCATCAGTTTGTTTAATAAATCTGTGATTCCTGTTATCTGTGGAAATATCTTCATTGGTATCAATTTTTAGGTAACACCTATAATTGATAGCACAGGATGTGTGTCTTTCGCTTTGTGACATACTTCGAGTTGTGTGATTACCTCCAGAGCCATCTAGGGTTCTGCAAAGTGCATTGTTTCATGTTTTTTCCGTGGCTCCTATTCCATCTGTACACGTACCAGTTCTTCTTCGTCCATTCGTCTCTTGATGGACTGTTTGGTTGTTTCCATGTCTTGGCTATTGTAATACTGCTGCAGTGCAGGTTTGCCTGAATGTGTCATTCCATTTGTGTCTTCCTAGGTTATAGGCCAAGGAGTGGGCCTGCGGGGTCATAAGGTATCTCAGTGTTTACCTTTTAAAGGCTGCTCCATTCCGTTTTCATTAGTGGCACTTACCAGTTTACGAGCCACTTAAAGTTGAGAGTGCATTTCCTCACAACGTCTTCAGCATTTATTGTTTGTATTTCTTTGCTGAGGGTCATTCTGTCTGGTGTGAGCTGATACCATTTTGTGGCTGGATTTGCATATGTTTAATAATTCCTTACATTGAGCTTCTAGCCATGTACATTTTATTGTTTTTTAAAGAGTGAGTGAGTACAGCTTACCTATTCAAATAGTTTCTTGAAGTATGCGGCATATTTGGAATATTTTGGCCATTACCTGCCTCAACACATTTTGTTGGCAGGTGTCATTTATTGCCCTGCAGTCCTTGTGCATATGAAGGGACCTTTAGCACAGGTTGTAAAACTGCTGTTGCGGCCCACGGCCACAGGGCGGCAGCATTTCTACATTCCCTACTCTGGTCCGTGGGGAAAGAGTACCTTCCTGGAAGTAGTGTTCCTTGGGTGTAAATTAGATTGGAATGTGCCCGGAGAAACACACAAAGCTTATGTCTCCTTAGTTGTGTATTTTTTAATATTTAATTTATATTTTTTATCGGAGTAATACTGCATTGTGTACATGGACCACTTCTTTTTTGTGCATTCATCTGTTGATGGACAGTTTGGTTGTTCCAAGTCTTGGCTAGGGTAAATAGTGCTGCAGTGCAGGATTGTCAGCCTGTGTCTGTTTGATTCTGGTCTTCTCAGGTGATAGAGCCAGTAGTGGGCCTAGCAGATCATATGGTAGCTCATTTTTTACCTTTAAACGCACCTCCTTTCTGTTCTCACCACTGGCTGTTACTGTTTGACATCCCAGCAGCAGCTAGAGGCTATACAGTTCTCTGAAACCCCTTGAGCATTTATTGTTTAGAGATTTTTTGCTGATGATCATTCTGACCGTTGTCACGTAAACGTTTTTGTAGATTGGATTTGCATGTCTTCAGTAATTCCCGATGTTGAGCTTTTTCCATGGCCTTTTTTTTTTTTTTTTGCAGTATGCGGGCCGGTCACTGTTGTGGCCTCTCCCGTTGCGGAGCACAGGCTCTGGATGCGCAGGTCCAGCAGCCATGGCTCACGGGCCCAGCCGCTCCGCGGCATATGGGATCCCCCCAGACCGGGGCACGAACCCGTATCCCCTGCATCGGCAGGCGGACTCTCAACCACTGCGCCACCAGGGAGGCCCTCCATGGCCTTTTTTGTTAAACAAAAAATTTAAAAAAGAATGTGAGTTAAATATGCCTCTTGAAATTGTCTTCTTGAAAGATTGCCCTCTTTTGAGTTTTTTCGTCGATATTCGAACCTAGGATTTTTTGAGGGCAGGTGTCATTTACAGAGGTGCAATTCTTGTGAATATTAAGTGACCCTGAGCACTGTGTTTAAAGCTGCTTTGGCAGGAGACGGTCACAAGGCTGCGGCATTGCTCCATTCCCAAACCTGGTTACTAGGGCAGAAGAGCCTTCCTAGGTGTAATGTTCCAACTCGTAAGTTAGAATTAAATGGGCCAGGAAAAACCCCCAGAAGTTTATGTCTCATTACTTCTTGTGGGTTTTCTTAATTTAATTTTAATTTGTTATCACAGCAAATTTGATTATAATGTTCTGTTTGTTCTGGGTGTGCAAGATGTGGTTCTTTTACACATATACATATTATCTGTTCACCTTCAGATCCATTTCCCATGTTGGGTGGGACACAATGTTGAGTAGTCTTCTCTTGGTATTCCGTAGGTCTTTGGTGCTTATATCTTTCACATGTGTTGGTATAGCTCTGTTTCCTGCAATATGCTAATGTATCCAGTCCTCAAACCTTTCCGTTTGGTTAACCATACGTTTGTTGATCGAATATTTGATTGCCTTTCTCTGTGAAAAGTCTTCATTGGTATCCATTTTTAGGTAACACCATTACGTGATATCATAGTATATGTTTCCTTCGCTTTGTGACTTACTTCATGTTGTGATTACCTCCAAACTCATCTATGGTGCTGCAAACGGCATTGTTTCATCTTGTTCCTTGGTTACTATTCCATCTGTACATGTACCAGTTCTTCTTTTCCATTCATCTTTGGATGGACTTTTTGGTAGCTTCCATGTCTTGCCTATTGTAATACTGTTGCAGCGCAGTTTTGCCTGCCTGTGTCTTTGTAATTCTGTCTTCTTAGGTCATAGGCTCATTAGTGTGGCTGCTGGATCATACGGTGCCTCAATGGGTACCTGTTAAAGGCACCTGCATTCTGTTTTCATTAGTGGCTCTTTCCAGTTTCGTCCCACTTTGAGATGAGGGTATGCATTTCTCCACAGCCCCTTCAGCATTTATTGTTTGCAGAATTTTTGCTGATGGTCATTCTGACCGGTGTGAGTTGATACAACTTTGAAGATTGGATTTGCATATATTTAACATTTCCTAAGCATGAGCATTTTTCCACGCTTTTTTTGGTTGTTGTTAAAAAGAAAAAAGGGTGCATGTAAAATATACCTCTTGAAATTGTCTTATGAAACCTTGCCCTCTTTTGAAATTTTTGGTCGACTTTCGATTCCAGGATTGTTTTTGAAGGAGTGTGTCACCTACAGGCTTGCAATTGTTGTAAATATTTAGTGACCGTTAGCGCTGGGTTGAAAGCTGCTGTTGTGGGAAGCGGCAGCAGCGTTTCTCCATTCCCAACTCTTGTTACTAGGGCAGCAGAGCGCTCCTGGAACTCGTGTTCCTAGGTTGTAAATTAGAATGGAATGTGCCAGGGAAGAACCGCATAACTTTATGTCTCAGTACATCTTCTTCATTGTTATAATTTAATTTTTTAAAATCAGGGTAATGATTAGAATATTATTTGTTCTAGCTGTACACAATCTAATTCATTTGTACATTATATAGGTAGATGAATAATATATACACATGTATAATATATATAGATACATATATATACTCATGTACAGATCCTCTTCCCATATAAATTAATACAGAGTGTTCAGTAGACCTCCCTTGCTCTATGGTCAGTGTTTTATATATATGTATTAAATATGTATGTGTATTCGTATGGTAACCCTAATCTTAATTTGCCCATTGCGCCCACCTTTCGTTTTGGATACCCATAGTTGTTTTCTAAGTGTGTGTCTTTCTCTGTGGAAATAAGTTCCTTTGTATCAGTTGTTAGATGACACCCAGAAATGATATCATAAGATATTTGTCTTTTGCTTTCCGACTTACCTCATGTTCTGTGATTACCTCTAGGATCATCTATGGTGCTGCAAAGAGCAGTGTTTCAGTCTTTTGCACGGCTCATATTCCATTGTGTACATGGATCACTTCTTCTTTGAACATTCATCTGTTGATGGGCATTTTGTTTGCTTCCATGTCCTGGCTTTTGTGAATATTGCTGCAGTGCACTTTTGCTATCCTGTGTCTTCTCGACTCTGGTCTTCTCAGGTGCAGGGCCCAGCGGTGGGCCTGCTGGATTGAATGGTACCTCAATTTTTACTTTGAAACACAGTTCCTTTGTGTTCTCATTATTGGCTCTTACTTCTTTACACCTCAACAGCAGCTAGAGGGTACAGAGTTCTCTAAAACCTCTTCAGCATTCATTGTTTGTAGACTTTTTGCTGAGGGTCATTCGAGTGGTGTGTGTTGAAACCTTTTCATACATTAGATTGGCATGAGTCTAATAATTCCTGATGGTGAACTTTTATCCATTTCCCTTTTCATTTGTAAAGAGTGTGTAAAACTTACCTCTCATACGATCTTCTTGAAAACTTTGCTCTCTTTTAAGTTTTTTGGCCACTCCCTACCTCAGAACATTTTTCTGAGGGCAGGTGTCCTTTACAGCCCGGAGTCCTTGTGAGTATTATGTGACCATTGGCCGTGGTTTAAAGCCGCTCTTGCGGGAAACGGCCACAAGGCGGCAGCATTTCTCCATTTACAACTCAGGGTATTTGGGCAACAGAGCCTTCCTGGAAATCGTGTTAGTAGGCTGTAAATTAGAGTGGAATGTGCCAAGGCAAACCCCCAACAGCTTATATCTCCTTACTTCTTGTTGGCTTTTTAATTTAATTTTTCTATTTTCTCAGAGCAACTTAGATAAAAATGTTGTGTATGTTCTAGGTGTACAGAATCTGGTTCATTATATCTAGGTATCTATCTATTCATCTTTGCCTCCTTTCCCATGGACGTTATTCCAGAGTGTTGAGTGGACCTCTCTTGGTATTCCATAGGTCTTTGGTGATTATATGTTTCATATGTATTAGTATAGGTCTGACGCCCCCATATCCTAATTTATCCATTCCTCCCACCTTCCCATTTGGTTAAACATAATTTTGATTTCTCAACCCATGAGTGTCCTTTTCTTCGAAATAAGGTCTTGGGTATGGTGTTTTAGGTAACACGTCTAAGTGATATCATAGGATGTCTTTCTTTCGGTTTCTTTCTCTCTTCAAGGTGTGTGATTATCTCTAGGTCCTTCTATGGTGGTGCCAACAGCACTGTTTCATGCTTTTCCATGGCTACTATTCCATTGTGTACACGGACCAGTTCTTCTTGGTGCGTTCATCTGTTGATGGATATTTTGGTTGCTTCCAAGTCTTGGCTGTGGTAAATATAACTGCAGTGTAGGATTGCCAGCCTGTGTCTTTTGGAATCTGGTCTTCTCAGGTGATAGGCACAGCAGTGGGTCTACCAGATCATATGGTAGCTCAATTTTTACCTAGAAACGCATGTTCTTTCTGTTCTAACTACTGGCTGTTACCAGTTTACATCCCACCGGCAGCTACGGGGTACACACAGTTCTCTAAAACCCCTTCAGCATGTATTGTTCGTGGACTGTTTTGCTGATGATCATTCTGACTGTTGTGAGGTGAACGTTGTCACAGATTGGATTTGCATGTCTTCATTAATTTCTGATGTTGAGCATTTTTTCATGCCCCTTTTCTGTTTAAAGAAAAGAAAAGAAAGAAAGAAAGAAAAGACAAAATGTGTGTAAAATATGCCTTTTGAAATTGTCTTCTTGCAAGGTTGCCTCTTTTGAAGTTTTTGGTCGATTTTCGACCCCAGAATATTTTGTGAGGGCAGGTGTCCTTTACAGGCCTGCAATTAAGGTGAATTTTAACTGACCATTATCACTGGGTTTAAAACTGCTGTTGGAGGGAGGCCAAAATGCTGCAGGATTTCTCCATTCTCAAATCTGGTTACTAGGTCAACAGAGCCTTCCTGGAAGCTGTGTTCCAAGGCTGGAAGTTAGAATGGCTTGAGCCAGGAAGAACCCCCATAATTTTATGCTCCATTATTTCTTGTTCGTTTTTTAAATATAATTTTTATCTTTTATGATAGCAAATTTGATTGTAATCTTTGGTTTGTTCTAGGTGTGCAAGATGTGTTTGTTTTTTACACCAAGACATATATGTATTCTTCTTGGGATCCATTTGCCATGTAGGTTATGACACAGTATTGAGTAGTCTTCTCTTGGAATTCTGTAGGTCTTTGGTGATTATATATTTCACGTGTGTTTGTATATCTCTGTTAAGCCCAACATCCTAACATATCCAGTCTTGACAACTTTCCAGTTGGTTAACCATCAGTTTGTTTAATAAATCTGTGATTCCTGTTATCTGTGGAAATATCTTCATTGGTATCAATTTTTAGGTAACACCTATAATTGATAGCATAGGATGTGTGTCTTTCGCTTTGTGACATACTTCGAGTTGTGTGATTACCTCCAGAGCCATCTAGGGTTCTGCAAAGGGCATTGTTTCATGTTTCTTCCGTGGCTCCTATTCCATGTGTACACGTACCAGTTCTTCTTCGTCCATTCGTCTCTTGATGGACTGTTTGGTTGTTTCCATGTCTTGGCTATTGTAATACTGCTGCAGTGCAGGTTTGCCTGAATGTGTCATTCCATTTGTGTCTTCCTAGGTTATAGGCCAAGGAGTGGGCCTGCGGGGTCATAAGGTATCTCAGTGTTTACCTTTTAAAGGCTGCTCCATTCCGTTTTCATTAGTGGCACTTACCAGTTTACGAGCCACTTAAAGTTGAGAGTGCATTTCCTCACAACGTCTTCAGCATTTATTGTTTGTATTTCTTTGCTGAGGGTCATTCTGTCTGGTGTGAGCTGATACCATTTTGTGGCTGGATTTGCATATGTTTAATAATTCCTTACATTGAGCTTCTAGCCATGTATATTTTATTGTTTTTTAAAGAGTGAGTACAGCTTACCTATTCAAATAGTTTCTTGAAGTATGCGGCATATTTGGAATATTTTGGCCATTACCTGCCTCAACACATTTTGTTGGCAGGTGTCATTTATTGCCCTGCAGTCCTTGTGCATATGAAGGGACCTTTAGCATGGGTTGTAAAACTGCTGTTGCGGCCCACGGCCACAGGGCGGCAGCATTTCTACATTCCCTACTCTGGTCCGTGGGGAAAGAGTACCTTCCTGGAAGTAGTGTTCCTTGGGTGTAAATTAGATTGGAATGTGCCCGGAGAAACACACAAAGCTTATGTCTCCTTAGTTGTGTATTTTTTAATATTTAATTTATATTTTTTATCGGAGTAATACTGCATTGTGTACATGGGCCACTTCTTTTTTGTGCATTCATCTGTTGATGGACAGTTTGGTTGTTCCAAGTCTTGGCTAGGGTAAATAGTGCTGCAGTGCAGGATTGTCAGCCTGTGTCTGTTTGATTCTGGTCTTCTCAGGTGATAGAGCCAGTAGTGGGCCTAGCAGATCATATGGTAGCTCATTTTTTACCTTTAAACGCACCTCCTTTCTGTTCTCACCACTGGCTGTTACTGTTTGACATCCCAGCAGCAGCTAGAGGCTATACAGTTCTCTGAAACCCCTTGAGCATTTATTGTTTAGAGGTTTTTTGCTGATGATCATTCTGACTGTTGTCACGTAAACGTTTTTGTAGATTGGATTTGCATGTCTTTAGTAATTCCCGATGTTGAGCTTTTTCCATGGCCTTTTTTGTTAAACGAAAAATTTAAAAAAGAATGTGAGTTAAATATGCCTCTTGAAATTGTCTTCTTGAAAGATTTGCCCTCTTTTGAGTTTTTTCGTCGATATTCGAACCTAGGATTTTTTGAGGGCAGGTGTCATTTACAGAGGTGCAATTCTTGTGAGTATTAAGTGACCCTGAGCACTGTGTTTAAAGCTGCTTTGGCAGGAGACGGTCACAAGGCTGCGGCATTGCTCCATTCCCAAACCTGGTTACTAGGGCAGAAGAGCCTTCCTAGGTGTAATGTTCCAACTCGTAAGTTAGAATTAAATGGGCCAGGAAAAACCCCCAGAAGTTTATGTCTCATTACTTCTTGTGGGTTTTCTTAATTTAATTTTAATTTGTTATCACAGCAAATTTGATTATAATGTTCTGTTTGTTCTGGGTGTGCAAGATGTGGTTCTTTTACACATATACATATTATCTGTTCACCTTCAGATCCATTTCCCATGTTGGGTGGGACACAATGTTGAGTAGTCTTCTCTTGGTATTCCGTAGGTCTTTGGTGCTTATATCTTTCACATGAGTTGGTATAGCTCTGTTTCCTGCAATATGCTAATGTATCCAGTCCTCAAACCTTTCCGTTTGGTTAACCGTACGTGTGTTGATCGAATATTTGATTGCCTTTCTCTGTGAAAAATCTTCATTGGTATCCATTTTTAGGTAACACCATTACGTGATATCATAGTATATGTTTCCTTCGCTTTGTGACTTACTTCATGTTGTGATTACCTCCAAACTCATCTATGGTGCTGCAAACGGCATTGTTTCATTTTGTTCCTTGGCTACTATTCCATCTGTACATGTACCAGTTCTTCTTTTCCATTCATCTTTGGATGGACTTTTTGGTAGCTTCCATGTCTTGCCTATTGTAATACTGTTGCAGCGCAGTTTTGCCTGCCTGTGTCTTTGTAATTCTGTCTTCTTAGGTCATAGGCTCATTAGTGTGGCTGCTGGATCATACGGTGCCTCAATGGGTACCTGTTAAAGGCACCTGCATTCTGTTTTCATTAGTGGCTCTTTCCAGTTTCGTCCCACTTTGAGATGAGGGTATGCATTTCTCCACAGCCCCTTCAGCATTTATTGTTTGCAGAATTTTTGCTGATGGTCATTCTGACCGGTGTGAGTTGACACAACTTTGAAGATTGGATTTGCATATATTTAACATTTCCTAATCATGAGCATTTTTCCACGCTTTTTTTGTTGTTGTTAAAAAGAAAAAAGGGTGCCTGTAAAATATACCTCTTGAAATTGTCTTATGAAACCTTGCCCTCTTTTGAAATTTTTGGTCGACTTTCGATTCCAGGATTGTTTTTGAAGGAGTGTGTCACCTACAGGCTTGCAATTGCTGTAAATATTTAGTGACCGTTAGCACTGGGTTGAAAGCTGCTGTTGTGGGAAACGGCTGCACGGCGGCAGCGTTTCTCCATTCCCAAATCTTGTTACTAGGGCAGCAGAGCGCTCCTGGAACTCGTGTTCCTAGGTTGTAAATTAGAATGGAATGTGCCAGGGAAGAACCGCATAACTTTATGTCTCAGTACATCTTCTTCATTGTTATAATTTAATTTTTTAAAATCAGGGTAATGATTAGAATATTATTTGTTCTAGCTGTACACAATCTAATTCATTTGTACATTATATAGGTAGATGAATAATATATACACATGTATAATATATATAGATACATATATATACTCATGTACAGATCCTCTTCCCATATAAATTAATACAGAGTGTTCAGTAGACCTCCCTTGCTCTATGGTCAGTGTTTTATATATATGTATTAAATATGTATGTGTATTCGTATGGTAACCCTAATCTTAATTTGCCCATTGCGCCCACCTTTCGTTTTGGATACCCATAGTTGTTTTCTAAGTGTGTGTCTTTCTCTGTGGAAATAAGTTCCTTTGTATCAGTTGTTAGATGACACCCAGAAATGATATCATAAGATATTTGTCTTTTGCTTTCCGACTTACCTCATGTTCTGTGATTACCTCTAGGATCATCTATGGTGCTGCAAAGAGCAGTGTTTCAGTCTTTTGCACGGCTCATATTCCATTGTGTACATGGATCACTTCTTCTTTGAACATTCATCTGTTGATGGGCATTTTGTTTGCTTCCATGTCCTGGCTTTTGTGAATATTGCTGCAGTGCACTTTTGCTATCCTGTGTCTTCTCGACTCTGGTCTTCTCAGGTGCAGGGCCCAGCGGTGGGCCTGCTGGATTGAATGGTACCTCAATTTTTACTTTGAAACACAGTTCCTTTGTGTTCTCATTATTGGCTCTTACTTCTTTACACCTCAACAGCAGCTAGAGGGTACAGAGTTCTCTAAAACCTCTTCAGCATTCATTGTTTGTAGACTTTTTGCTGAGGGTCATTCGAGTGGTGTGTGTTGAAACCTTTTCATACATTAGATTGGCATGAGTCTAATAATTCCTGATGGTGAACTTTTATCCATTTCCCTTTTCATTTGTAAAGAGTGTGTAAAACTTACCTCTCATACGATCTTCTTGAAAACTTTGCTCTCTTTTAAGTTTTTTGGCCACTCCCTACCTCAGAACATTTTTCTGAGGGCAGGTGTCCTTTACAGCCCGGAGTCCTTGTGAGTATTATGTGACCATTGGCCGTGGTTTAAAGCCGCTCTTGCGGGAAACGGCCACAAGGCGGCAGCATTTCTCCATTTACAACTCAGGGTATTTGGGCAACAGAGCCTTCCTGGAAATCGTGTTAGTAGGCTGTAAATTAGAGTGGAATGTGCCAAGGCAAACCCCCAACAGCTTATATCTCCTTACTTCTTGTTGGCTTTTTAATTTAATTTTTCTATTTTCTCAGAGCAACTTAGATAAAAATGTTGTGTATGTTCTAGGTGTACAGAATCTGGTTCATTATATCTAGGTATCTATCTATTCATCTTTGCCTCCTTTCCCATGGACGTTATTCCAGAGTGTTGAGTGGACCTCTCTTGGTATTCCATAGGTCTTTGGTGATTATATGTTTCATATGTATTAGTATAGGTCTGACGCCCCCATATCCTAATTTATCCATTCCTCCCACCTTCCCATTTGGTTAAACATAATTTTGATTTCTCAACCCATGAGTGTCCTTTTCTTCGAAATAAGGTCTTGGGTATGGTGTTTTAGGTAACACGTCTAAGTGATATCATAGGATGTCTTTCTTTCGGTTTCTTTCTCTCTTCAAGGTGTGTGATTATCTCTAGGTCCTTCTATGGTGGTGCCAACAGCACTGTTTCATGCTTTTCCATGGCTACTATTCCATTGTGTACACGGACCAGTTCTTCTTGGTGCGTTCATCTGTTGATGGATATTTTGGTTGCTTCCAAGTCTTGGCTGTGGTAAATATAACTGCAGTGTAGGATTGCCAGCCTGTGTCTTTTGGAATCTGGTCTTCTCAGGTGATAGGCACAGCAGTGGGTCTACCAGATCATATGGTAGCTCAATTTTTACCTAGAAACGCATGTTCTTTCTGTTCTAACTACTGGCTGTTACCAGTTTACATCCCACCGGCAGCTACGGGGTACACACAGTTCTCTAAAACCCCTTCAGCATGTATTGTTCGTGGACTGTTTTGCTGATGATCATTCTGACTGTTGTGAGGTGAACGTTGTCACAGATTGGATTTGCATGTCTTCATTAATTTCTGATGTTGAGCATTTTTTCATGCCCCTTTTCTGTTTAAAGAAAAGAAAAGAAAGAAAGAAAGAAAAGACAAAATGTGTGTAAAATATGCCTTTTGAAATTGTCTTCTTGCAAGGTTGCCTCTTTTGAAGTTTTTGGTCGATTTTCGACCCCAGAATATTTTGTGAGGGCAGGTGTCCTTTACAGGCCTGCAATTAAGGTGAATTTTAACTGACCATTATCACTGGGTTTAAAACTGCTGTTGGAGGGAGGCCAAAATGCTGCAGGATTTCTCCATTCTCAAATCTGGTTACTAGGTCAACAGAGCCTTCCTGGAAGCTGTGTTCCAAGGCTGGAAGTTAGAATGGCTTGAGCCAGGAAGAACCCCCATAATTTTATGCTCCATTATTTCTTGTTCGTTTTTTAAATATAATTTTTATCTTTTATGATAGCAAATTTGATTGTAATCTTTGGTTTGTTCTAGGTGTGCAAGATGTGTTTGTTTTTTACACCAAGACATATATGTATTCTTCTTGGGATCCATTTGCCATGTAGGTTATGACACAGTATTGAGTAGTCTTCTCTTGGAATTCTGTAGGTCTTTGGTGATTATATATTTCACGTGTGTTTGTATATCTCTGTTAAGCCCAACATCCTAACATATCCAGTCTTGACAACTTTCCAGTTGGTTAACCATCAGTTTGTTTAATAAATCTGTGATTCCTGTTATCTGTGGAAATATCTTCATTGGTATCAATTTTTAGGTAACACCTATAATTGATAGCATAGGATGTGTGTCTTTCGCTTTGTGACATACTTCGAGTTGTGTGATTACCTCCAGAGCCATCTAGGGTTCTGCAAAGGGCATTGTTTCATGTTTCTTCCGTGGCTCCTATTCCATGTGTACACGTACCAGTTCTTCTTCGTCCATTCGTCTCTTGATGGACTGTTTGGTTGTTTCCATGTCTTGGCTATTGTAATACTGCTGCAGTGCAGGTTTGCCTGAATGTGTCATTCCATTTGTGTCTTCCTAGGTTATAGGCCAAGGAGTGGGCCTGCGGGGTCATAAGGTATCTCAGTGTTTACCTTTTAAAGGCTGCTCCATTCCGTTTTCATTAGTGGCACTTACCAGTTTACGAGCCACTTAAAGTTGAGAGTGCATTTCCTCACAACGTCTTCAGCATTTATTGTTTGTATTTCTTTGCTGAGGGTCATTCTGTCTGGTGTGAGCTGATACCATTTTGTGGCTGGATTTGCATATGTTTAATAATTCCTTACATTGAGCTTCTAGCCATGTATATTTTATTGTTTTTTAAAGAGTGAGTACAGCTTACCTATTCAAATAGTTTCTTGAAGTATGCGGCATATTTGGAATATTTTGGCCATTACCTGCCTCAACACATTTTGTTGGCAGGTGTCATTTATTGCCCTGCAGTCCTTGTGCATATGAAGGGACCTTTAGCATGGGTTGTAAAACTGCTGTTGCGGCCCACGGCCACAGGGCGGCAGCATTTCTACATTCCCTACTCTGGTCCGTGGGGAAAGAGTACCTTCCTGGAAGTAGTGTTCCTTGGGTGTAAATTAGATTGGAATGTGCCCGGAGAAACACACAAAGCTTATGTCTCCTTAGTTGTGTATTTTTTAATATTTAATTTATATTTTTTATCGGAGTAATACTGCATTGTGTACATGGGCCACTTCTTTTTTGTGCATTCATCTGTTGATGGACAGTTTGGTTGTTCCAAGTCTTGGCTAGGGTAAATAGTGCTGCAGTGCAGGATTGTCAGCCTGTGTCTGTTTGATTCTGGTCTTCTCAGGTGATAGAGCCAGTAGTGGGCCTAGCAGATCATATGGTAGCTCATTTTTTACCTTTAAACGCACCTCCTTTCTGTTCTCACCACTGGCTGTTACTGTTTGACATCCCAGCAGCAGCTAGAGGCTATACAGTTCTCTGAAACCCCTTGAGCATTTATTGTTTAGAGGTTTTTTGCTGATGATCATTCTGACTGTTGTCACGTAAACGTTTTTGTAGATTGGATTTGCATGTCTTTAGTAATTCCCGATGTTGAGCTTTTTCCATGGCCTTTTTTGTTAAACGAAAAATTTAAAAAAGAATGTGAGTTAAATATGCCTCTTGAAATTGTCTTCTTGAAAGATTTGCCCTCTTTTGAGTTTTTTCGTCGATATTCGAACCTAGGATTTTTTGAGGGCAGGTGTCATTTACAGAGGTGCAATTCTTGTGAGTATTAAGTGACCCTGAGCACTGTGTTTAAAGCTGCTTTGGCAGGAGACGGTCACAAGGCTGCGGCATTGCTCCATTCCCAAACCTGGTTACTAGGGCAGAAGAGCCTTCCTAGGTGTAATGTTCCAACTCGTAAGTTAGAATTAAATGGGCCAGGAAAAACCCCCAGAAGTTTATGTCTCATTACTTCTTGTGGGTTTTCTTAATTTAATTTTAATTTGTTATCACAGCAAATTTGATTATAATGTTCTGTTTGTTCTGGGTGTGCAAGATGTGGTTCTTTTACACATATACATATTATCTGTTCACCTTCAGATCCATTTCCCATGTTGGGTGGGACACAATGTTGAGTAGTCTTCTCTTGGTATTCCGTAGGTCTTTGGTGCTTATATCTTTCACATGAGTTGGTATAGCTCTGTTTCCTGCAATATGCTAATGTATCCAGTCCTCAAACCTTTCCGTTTGGTTAACCGTACGTGTGTTGATCGAATATTTGATTGCCTTTCTCTGTGAAAAATCTTCATTGGTATCCATTTTTAGGTAACACCATTACGTGATATCATAGTATATGTTTCCTTCGCTTTGTGACTTACTTCATGTTGTGATTACCTCCAAACTCATCTATGGTGCTGCAAACGGCATTGTTTCATTTTGTTCCTTGGCTACTATTCCATCTGTACATGTACCAGTTCTTCTTTTCCATTCATCTTTGGATGGACTTTTTGGTAGCTTCCATGTCTTGCCTATTGTAATACTGTTGCAGCGCAGTTTTGCCTGCCTGTGTCTTTGTAATTCTGTCTTCTTAGGTCATAGGCTCATTAGTGTGGCTGCTGGATCATACGGTGCCTCAATGGGTACCTGTTAAAGGCACCTGCATTCTGTTTTCATTAGTGGCTCTTTCCAGTTTCGTCCCACTTTGAGATGAGGGTATGCATTTCTCCACAGCCCCTTCAGCATTTATTGTTTGCAGAATTTTTGCTGATGGTCATTCTGACCGGTGTGAGTTGACACAACTTTGAAGATTGGATTTGCATATATTTAACATTTCCTAATCATGAGCATTTTTCCACGCTTTTTTTGTTGTTGTTAAAAAGAAAAAAGGGTGCCTGTAAAATATACCTCTTGAAATTGTCTTATGAAACCTTGCCCTCTTTTGAAATTTTTGGTCGACTTTCGATTCCAGGATTGTTTTTGAAGGAGTGTGTCACCTACAGGCTTGCAATTGCTGTAAATATTTAGTGACCGTTAGCACTGGGTTGAAAGCTGCTGTTGTGGGAAACGGCTGCACGGCGGCAGCGTTTCTCCATTCCCAAATCTTGTTACTAGGGCAGCAGAGCGCTCCTGGAACTCGTGTTCCTAGGTTGTAAATTAGAATGGAATGTGCCAGGGAAGAACCGCATAACTTTATGTCTCAGTACATCTTCTTCATTGTTATAATTTAATTTTTTAAAATCAGGGTAATGATTAGAATATTATTTGTTCTAGCTGTACACAATCTAATTCATTTGTACATTATATAGGTAGATGAATAATATATACACATGTATAATATATATAGATACATATATATACTCATGTACAGATCCTCTTCCCATATAAATTAATACAGAGTGTTCAGTAGACCTCCCTTGCTCTATGGTCAGTGTTTTATATATATGTATTAAATATGTATGTGTATTCGTATGGTAACCCTAATCTTAATTTGCCCATTGCGCCCACCTTTCGTTTTGGATACCCATAGTTGTTTTCTAAGTGTGTGTCTTTCTCTGTGGAAATAAGTTCCTTTGTATCAGTTGTTAGATGACACCCAGAAATGATATCATAAGATATTTGTCTTTTGCTTTCCGACTTACCTCATGTTCTGTGATTACCTCTAGGATCATCTATGGTGCTGCAAAGAGCAGTGTTTCAGTCTTTTGCACGGCTCATATTCCATTGTGTACATGGATCACTTCTTCTTTGAACATTCATCTGTTGATGGGCATTTTGTTTGCTTCCATGTCCTGGCTTTTGTGAATATTGCTGCAGTGCACTTTTGCTATCCTGTGTCTTCTCGACTCTGGTCTTCTCAGGTGCAGGGCCCAGCGGTGGGCCTGCTGGATTGAATGGTACCTCAATTTTTACTTTGAAACACAGTTCCTTTGTGTTCTCATTATTGGCTCTTACTTCTTTACACCTCAACAGCAGCTAGAGGGTACAGAGTTCTCTAAAACCTCTTCAGCATTCATTGTTTGTAGACTTTTTGCTGAGGGTCATTCGAGTGGTGTGTGTTGAAACCTTTTCATACATTAGATTGGCATGAGTCTAATAATTCCTGATGGTGAACTTTTATCCATTTCCCTTTTCATTTGTAAAGAGTGTGTAAAACTTACCTCTCATACGATCTTCTTGAAAACTTTGCTCTCTTTTAAGTTTTTTGGCCACTCCCTACCTCAGAACATTTTTCTGAGGGCAGGTGTCCTTTACAGCCCGGAGTCCTTGTGAGTATTATGTGACCATTGGCCGTGGTTTAAAGCCGCTCTTGCGGGAAACGGCCACAAGGCGGCAGCATTTCTCCATTTACAACTCAGGGTATTTGGGCAACAGAGCCTTCCTGGAAATCGTGTTAGTAGGCTGTAAATTAGAGTGGAATGTGCCAAGGCAAACCCCCAACAGCTTATATCTCCTTACTTCTTGTTGGCTTTTTAATTTAATTTTTCTATTTTCTCAGAGCAACTTAGATAAAAATGTTGTGTATGTTCTAGGTGTACAGAATCTGGTTCATTATATCTAGGTATCTATCTATTCATCTTTGCCTCCTTTCCCATGGACGTTATTCCAGAGTGTTGAGTGGACCTCTCTTGGTATTCCATAGGTCTTTGGTGATTATATGTTTCATATGTATTAGTATAGGTCTGACACCCCCATATCCTAATTTATCCATTCCTCCCACCTTCCCATTTGGTTAAACATAATTTTGATTTCTCAAACCATGAGTGTCCTTTTCTTCGAAATAAGGTCTTGGGTATGGTGTTTTAGGTAACACGTCTAAGTGATATCATAGGATGTCTTTCTTTCGGTTTCTTTCTCTCTTCAAGGTGTGTGATTATCTCTAGGTCCTTCTATGGTGGTGCCAACAGCACTGTTTCATGCTTTTCCATGGCTACTATTCCATTGTGTACACGGACCAGTTCTTCTTGGTGCGTTCATCTGTTGATGGATATTTTGGTTGCTTCCAAGTCTTGGCTGTGGTAAATATAACTGCAGTGTAGGATTGCCAGCCTGTGTCTTTTGGAATCTGGTCTTCTCAGGTGATAGGCACAGCAGTGGGTCTACCAGATCATATGGTAGCTCAATTTTTACCTAGAAACGCATGTTCTTTCTGTTCTAACTACTGGCTGTTACCAGTTTACATCCCACCGGCAGCTACGGGGTACACACAGTTCTCTAAAACCCCTTCAGCATGTATTGTTCGTGGACTGTTTTGCTGATGATCATTCTGACTGTTGTGAGGTGAACGTTGTCACAGATTGGATTTGCATGTCTTCATTAATTTCTGATGTTGAGCATTTTTTCATGCCCCTTTTCTGTTTAAAGAAAAGAAAAGAAAGAAAGAAAGAAAAGACAAAATGTGTGTAAAATATGCCTTTTGAAATTGTCTTCTTGCAAGGTTGCCTCTTTTGAAGTTTTTGGTCGATTTTCGACCCCAGAATATTTTGTGAGGGCAGGTGTCCTTTACAGGCCTGCAATTAAGGTGAATTTTAACTGACCATTATCACTGGGTTTAAAACTGCTGTTGGAGGGAGGCCAAAATGCTGCAGGATTTCTCCATTCTCAAATCTGGTTACTAGGTCAACAGAGCCTTCCTGGAAGCTGTGTTCCAAGGCTGGAAGTTAGAATGGCTTGAGCCAGGAAGAACCCCCATAATTTTATGCTCCATTATTTCTTGTTCGTTTTTTAAATATAATTTTTATCTTTTATGATAGCAAATTTGATTGTAATCTTTGGTTTGTTCTAGGTGTGCAAGATGTGTTTGTTTTTTACACCAAGACATATATGTATTCTTCTTGGGATCCATTTGCCATGTAGGTTATGACACAGTATTGAGTAGTCTTCTCTTGGAATTCTGTAGGTCTTTGGTGATTATATATTTCACGTGTGTTTGTATATCTCTGTTAAGCCCAACATCCTAACATATCCAGTCTTGACAACTTTCCAGTTGGTTAACCATCAGTTTGTTTAATAAATCTGTGATTCCTGTTATCTGTGGAAATATCTTCATTGGTATCAATTTTTAGGTAACACCTATAATTGATAGCATAGGATGTGTGTCTTTCGCTTTGTGACATACTTCGAGTTGTGTGATTACCTCCAGAGCCATCTAGGGTTCTGCAAAGGGCATTGTTTCATGTTTCTTCCGTGGCTCCTATTCCATGTGTACACGTACCAGTTCTTCTTCGTCCATTCGTCTCTTGATGGACTGTTTGGTTGTTTCCATGTCTTGGCTATTGTAATACTGCTGCAGTGCAGGTTTGCCTGAATGTGTCATTCCATTTGTGTCTTCCTAGGTTATAGGCCAAGGAGTGGGCCTGCGGGGTCATAAGGTATCTCAGTGTTTACCTTTTAAAGGCTGCTCCATTCCGTTTTCATTAGTGGCACTTACCAGTTTACGAGCCACTTAAAGTTGAGAGTGCATTTCCTCACAACGTCTTCAGCATTTATTGTTTGTATTTCTTTGCTGAGGGTCATTCTGTCTGGTGTGAGCTGATACCATTTTGTGGCTGGATTTGCATATGTTTAATAATTCCTTACATTGAGCTTCTAGCCATGTATATTTTATTGTTTTTTAAAGAGTGAGTACAGCTTACCTATTCAAATAGTTTCTTGAAGTATGCGGCATATTTGGAATATTTTGGCCATTACCTGCCTCAACACATTTTGTTGGCAGGTGTCATTTATTGCCCTGCAGTCCTTGTGCATATGAAGGGACCTTTAGCATGGGTTGTAAAACTGCTGTTGCGGCCCACGGCCACAGGGCGGCAGCATTTCTACATTCCCTACTCTGGTCCGTGGGGAAAGAGTACCTTCCTGGAAGTAGTGTTCCTTGGGTGTAAATTAGATTGGAATGTGCCCGGAGAAACACACAAAGCTTATGTCTCCTTAGTTGTGTATTTTTTAATATTTAATTTATATTTTTTATCGGAGTAATACTGCATTGTGTACATGGGCCACTTCTTTTTTGTGCATTCATCTGTTGATGGACAGTTTGGTTGTTCCAAGTCTTGGCTAGGGTAAATAGTGCTGCAGTGCAGGATTGTCAGCCTGTGTCTGTTTGATTCTGGTCTTCTCAGGTGATAGAGCCAGTAGTGGGCCTAGCAGATCATATGGTAGCTCATTTTTTACCTTTAAACGCACCTCCTTTCTGTTCTCACCACTGGCTGTTACTGTTTGACATCCCAGCAGCAGCTAGAGGCTATACAGTTCTCTGAAACCCCTTGAGCATTTATTGTTTAGAGGTTTTTTGCTGATGATCATTCTGACTGTTGTCACGTAAACGTTTTTGTAGATTGGATTTGCATGTCTTTAGTAATTCCCGATGTTGAGCTTTTTCCATGGCCTTTTTTGTTAAACGAAAAATTTAAAAAAGAATGTGAGTTAAATATGCCTCTTGAAATTGTCTTCTTGAAAGATTTGCCCTCTTTTGAGTTTTTTCGTCGATATTCGAACCTAGGATTTTTTGAGGGCAGGTGTCATTTACAGAGGTGCAATTCTTGTGAGTATTAAGTGACCCTGAGCACTGTGTTTAAAGCTGCTTTGGCAGGAGACGGTCACAAGGCTGCGGCATTGCTCCATTCCCAAACCTGGTTACTAGGGCAGAAGAGCCTTCCTAGGTGTAATGTTCCAACTCGTAAGTTAGAATTAAATGGGCCAGGAAAAACCCCCAGAAGTTTATGTCTCATTACTTCTTGTGGGTTTTCTTAATTTAATTTTAATTTGTTATCACAGCAAATTTGATTATAATGTTCTGTTTGTTCTGGGTGTGCAAGATGTGGTTCTTTTACACATATACATATTATCTGTTCACCTTCAGATCCATTTCCCATGTTGGGTGGGACACAATGTTGAGTAGTCTTCTCTTGGTATTCCGTAGGTCTTTGGTGCTTATATCTTTCACATGAGTTGGTATAGCTCTGTTTCCTGCAATATGCTAATGTATCCAGTCCTCAAACCTTTCCGTTTGGTTAACCGTACGTGTGTTGATCGAATATTTGATTGCCTTTCTCTGTGAAAAATCTTCATTGGTATCCATTTTTAGGTAACACCATTACGTGATATCATAGTATATGTTTCCTTCGCTTTGTGACTTACTTCATGTTGTGATTACCTCCAAACTCATCTATGGTGCTGCAAACGGCATTGTTTCATTTTGTTCCTTGGCTACTATTCCATCTGTACATGTACCAGTTCTTCTTTTCCATTCATCTTTGGATGGACTTTTTGGTAGCTTCCATGTCTTGCCTATTGTAATACTGTTGCAGCGCAGTTTTGCCTGCCTGTGTCTTTGTAATTCTGTCTTCTTAGGTCATAGGCTCATTAGTGTGGCTGCTGGATCATACGGTGCCTCAATGGGTACCTGTTAAAGGCACCTGCATTCTGTTTTCATTAGTGGCTCTTTCCAGTTTCGTCCCACTTTGAGATGAGGGTATGCATTTCTCCACAGCCCCTTCAGCATTTATTGTTTGCAGAATTTTTGCTGATGGTCATTCTGACCGGTGTGAGTTGACACAACTTTGAAGATTGGATTTGCATATATTTAACATTTCCTAATCATGAGCATTTTTCCACGCTTTTTTTGTTGTTGTTAAAAAGAAAAAAGGGTGCCTGTAAAATATACCTCTTGAAATTGTCTTATGAAACCTTGCCCTCTTTTGAAATTTTTGGTCGACTTTCGATTCCAGGATTGTTTTTGAAGGAGTGTGTCACCTACAGGCTTGCAATTGCTGTAAATATTTAGTGACCGTTAGCACTGGGTTGAAAGCTGCTGTTGTGGGAAACGGCTGCACGGCGGCAGCGTTTCTCCATTCCCAAATCTTGTTACTAGGGCAGCAGAGCGCTCCTGGAACTCGTGTTCCTAGGTTGTAAATTAGAATGGAATGTGCCAGGGAAGAACCGCATAACTTTATGTCTCAGTACATCTTCTTCATTGTTATAATTTAATTTTTTAAAATCAGGGTAATGATTAGAATATTATTTGTTCTAGCTGTACACAATCTAATTCATTTGTACATTATATAGGTAGATGAATAATATATACACATGTATAATATATATAGATACATATATATACTCATGTACAGATCCTCTTCCCATATAAATTAATACAGAGTGTTCAGTAGACCTCCCTTGCTCTATGGTCAGTGTTTTATATATATGTATTAAATATGTATGTGTATTCGTATGGTAACCCTAATCTTAATTTGCCCATTGCGCCCACCTTTCGTTTTGGATACCCATAGTTGTTTTCGAAGTGTGTGTCTTTCTCTGTGGAAATAAGTTCCTTTGTATCAGTTGTTAGATGACACCCAGAAATGATATCATAAGATATTTGTCTTTTGCTTTCCGACTTACCTCATGTTCTGTGATTACCTCTAGGATCATCTATGGTGCTGCAAAGAGCAGTGTTTCAGTCTTTTGCACGGCTCATATTCCATTGTGTACATGGATCACTTCTTCTTTGAACATTCATCTGTTGATGGGCATTTTGTTTGCTTCCATGTCCTGGCTTTTGTGAATATTGCTGCAGTGCACTTTTGCTATCCTGTGTCTTCTCGACTCTGGTCTTCTCAGGTGCAGGGCCCAGCGGTGGGCCTGCTGGATTGAATGGTACCTCAATTTTTACTTTGAAACACAGTTCCTTTGTGTTCTCATTATTGGCTCTTACTTCTTTACACCTCAACAGCAGCTAGAGGGTACAGAGTTCTCTAAAACCTCTTCAGCATTCATTGTTTGTAGACTTTTTGCTGAGGGTCATTCGAGTGGTGTGTGTTGAAACCTTTTCATACATTAGATTGGCATGAGTCTAATAATTCCTGATGGTGAACTTTTATCCATTTCCCTTTTCATTTGTAAAGAGTGTGTAAAACTTACCTCTCATACGATCTTCTTGAAAACTTTGCTCTCTTTTAAGTTTTTTGGCCACTCCCTACCTCAGAACATTTTTCTGAGGGCAGGTGTCCTTTACAGCCCGGAGTCCTTGTGAGTATTATGTGACCATTGGCCGTGGTTTAAAGCCGCTCTTGCGGGAAACGGCCACAAGGCGGCAGCATTTCTCCATTTACAACTCAGGGTATTTGGGCAACAGAGCCTTCCTGGAAATCGTGTTAGTAGGCTGTAAATTAGAGTGGAATGTGCCAAGGCAAACCCCCAACAGCTTATATCTCCTTACTTCTTGTTGGCTTTTTAATTTAATTTTTCTATTTTCTCAGAGCAACTTAGATAAAAATGTTGTGTATGTTCTAGGTGTACAGAATCTGGTTCATTATATCTAGGTATCTATCTATTCATCTTTGCCTCCTTTCCCATGGACGTTATTCCAGAGTGTTGAGTGGACCTCTCTTGGTATTCCATAGGTCTTTGGTGATTATATGTTTCATATGTATTAGTATAGGTCTGACACCACCATATCCTAATTTATCCATTCCTCCCACCTTCCCATTTGGTTAAACATAATTTTGATTTCTCAACCCATGAGTGTCCTTTTCTTTGAAATAAGGTCTTGGGTATGATGTTTTAGGTAACACGTCTAAGTGATATCATAGGATGTCTTTCTTTTGGTTTCTTTCTCTCTTCAAGGTGTGTGATTATCTCTAAGTCCTTCTATGGTGGTGCCAACAGCACTGTTTCATGCTTTTCCATGGCTACTATTCCATTGTGTACACGGACCAGTTCTTCTTGGTGCGTTCATCTGTTGATGGATATTTTGGTTGCTTCCAAGTCTTGGCTGTGGTAAATATAACTGCAGTGTAGGATTGCCAGCCTGTGTCTTTTGGAATCTGGTCTTCTCAGGTGATAGGCACAGCAGTGGGTCTACCAGATCATATGGTAGCTCAATTTTTACCTAGAAACGCATGTTCTTTCTGTTCTAACTACTGGCTGTTACCAGTTTACATCCCACCGGCAGCTACGGGGTACACACAGTTCTCTAAAACCCCTTCAGCATGTATTGTTCGTGGACTGTTTTGCTGATGATCATTCTGACTGTTGTGAGGTGAACGTTGTCACAGATTGGATTTGCATGTCTTCATTAATTTCTGATGTTGAGCATTTTTTCATGCCCCTTTTCTGTTTAAAGAAAAGAAAAGAAAGAAAGAAAGAAAAGACAAAATGTGTGTAAAATATGCCTTTTGAAATTGTCTTCTTGCAAGGTTGCCTCTTTTGAAGTTTTTGGTCGATTTTCGACCCCAGAATATTTTGTGAGGGCAGGTGTCCTTTACAGGCCTGCAATTAAGGTGAATTTTAACTGACCATTATCACTGGGTTTAAAACTGCTGTTGGAGGGAGGCCAAAATGCTGCAGGATTTCTCCATTCTCAAATCTGGTTACTAGGTCAACAGAGCCTTCCTGGAAGCTGTGTTCCAAGGCTGGAAGTTAGAATGGCTTGAGCCAGGAAGAACCCCCATAATTTTATGCTCCATTATTTCTTGTTCGTTTTTTAAATATAATTTTTATCTTTTATGATAGCAAATTTGATTGTAATCTTTGGTTTGTTCTAGGTGTGCAAGATGTGTTTGTTTTTTACACCAAGACATATATGTATTCTTCTTGGGATCCATTTGCCATGTAGGTTATGACACAGTATTGAGTAGTCTTCTCTTGGAATTCTGTAGGTCTTTGGTGATTATATATTTCACGTGTGTTTGTATATCTCTGTTAAGCCCAACATCCTAATATATCCAGTCTTGACAACTTTCCAATTGGTTAACCATCAGTTTGTTTAATAAATCTGTGATTCCTGTTATCTGTGGAAATATCTTCATTGGTATCAATTTTTAGGTAACACCTATAATTGATAGCACAGGATGTGTGTCTTTCGCTTTGTGACATACTTCGAGTTGTGTGATTACCTCCAGAGCCATCTAGGGTTCTGCAAAGTGCATTGTTTCATGTTTTTTCCGTGGCTCCTATTCCATCTGTACACGTACCAGTTCTTCTTCGTCCATTCGTCTCTTGATGGACTGTTTGGTTGTTTCCATGTCTTGGCTATTGTAATACTGCTGCAGTGCAGGTTTGCCTGAATGTGTCATTCCATTTGTGTCTTCCTAGGTTATAGGCCAAGGAGTGGGCCTGTGGGATCATAAGGTATCTCAGTGTTTACCTTTTAAAGGCTGCTCCATTCCGTTTTCATTAGTGGCACTTACCAGTTTACGAGCCACTTAAAGTTGAGAGTGCATTTCCTCACAACGTCTTCAGCATTTATTGTTTGTATTTCTTTGCTGAGGGTCATTCTGTCTGGTGTGAGCTGATACCATTTTGTGGCTGGATTTGCATATGTTTAATAATTCCTTACATTGAGCTTCTAGCCATGTATATTTTATTGTTTTTTAAAGAGTGAGTGAGTACAGCTTACCTATTCAAATAGTTTCTTGAAGTATGTGGCATATTTTGAATATTTTGGCCATTACCTGCCTCAACACATTTTGTTGGCAGGTGTCATTTATTGCCCTGCAGTCCTTGTGCATATGAAGGGACCTTTAGCACGGGTTGTAAAACTGCTGTTGCGGCCCACGGCCACAGGGCGGCAGCATTTCTACATTCCCTACTCTGGTCCGTGGGGAAAGAGTACCTTCCTGGAAGTAGTGTTCCTTGGGTGTAAATTAGATTGGAATGTGCCCGGAGAAACACACAAAGCTTATGTCTCCTTAGTTGTGTATTTTTTAATATTTAATTTATATTTTTTATCGGAGTAATACTGCATTGTGTACATGGACCACTTCTTTTTTGTGCATTCATCTGTTGATGGACAGTTTGGTTGTTCCAAGTCTTGGCTAGGGTAAATAGTGCTGCAGTGCAGGATTGTCAGCCTGTGTCTGTTTGATTCTGGTCTTCTCAGGTGATAGAGCCAGTAGTGGGCCTAGCAGATCATATGGTAGCTCATTTTTTACCTTTAAACGCACCTCCTTTCTGTTCTCACCACTGGCTGTTACTGTTTGACATCCCAGCAGCAGCTAGAGGCTATACAGTTCTCTGAAACCCCTTGAGCATTTATTGTTTAGAGATTTTTTGCTGATGATCATTCTGACTGTTGTCACGTAAACGTTTTTGTAGATTGGATTTGCATGTCTTTAGTAATTCCCGATGTTGAGCTTTTTCCATGGCCTTTTTTGTTAAACGAAAAATTTAAAAAAGAATGTGAGTTAAATATGCCTCTTGAAATTGTCTTCTTGAAAGATTGCCCTCTTTTGAGTTTTTTCGTCGATATTCGAACCTAGGATTTTTTGAGGGCAGGTGTCATTTACAGAGGTGCAATTCTTGTGAATATTAAGTGACCCTGAGCACTGTGTTTAAAGCTGCTTTGGCAGGAGACGGTCACAAGGGTGCGGCATTGCTCCATTCCCAAACCTGGTTACTAGGGCAGAAGAGCCTTCCTAGGTGTAATGTTCCAACTCGTAAGTTAGAATTAAATGGGCCAGGAAAAACTCCCAGAAGTTTATGTCTCATTACTTCTTGTGGGTTTTCTTAATTTAATTTTAATTTGTTATCACAGCAAATTTGATTATAATGTTCTGTTTGTTCTGGGTGTGCAAGATGTGGTTCTTTTACACATATACATATTATCTGTTCACCTTCAGATCCATTTCCCATGTTGGGTGGGACACAATGTTGAGTAGTCTTCTCTTGGTATTCCGTAGGTCTTTGGTGCTTATATCTTTCACATGTGTTGGTATAGCTCTGTTTCCTGCAATATGCTAATGTATCCAGTCCTCAAACCTTTCCGTTTGGTTAACCATACGTTTGTTGATCGAATATTTGATTGCCTTTCTCTGTGAAAAGTCTTCATTGGTATCAATTTTTAGGTAACACCATTACGTGATATCATAGTATATGTTTCCTTCGCTTTGTGACTTACTTCATGTTGTGATTACCTCCAAACTCATCTATGGTGCTGCAAACGGCATTGTTTCATTTTGTTCCTTGGTTACTATTCAATCTGTACATGTACCAGTTCTTCTTTTCCATTCATCTTTGGATGGACTTTTTGGTAGCTTCCATGTCTTGCCTATTGTAATACTGTTGCAGCGCAGTTTTGCCTGCCTGTGTCTTTGTAATTCTGTCTTCTTAGGTCATAGGCTCATTAGTGTGGCTGCTGGATCATACGGTGCCTCAATGGGTACCTGTTAAAGGCACCTGCATTCTGTTTTCATTAGTGGCTCTTTCCAGTTTCGTCCCACTTTGAGATGAGGGTATGCATTTCTCCACAGCCCCTTCAGCATTTATTGTTTGCAGAATTTTTGCTGATGGTCATTCTGACCGGTGTGAGTTGATACAACTTTGAAGATTGGATTTGCATATATTTAACATTTCCTAAGCATGAGCATTTTTCCACGCTTTTTTTGGTTGTTGTTAAAAAGAAAAAAGGGTGCATGTAAAATATACCTCTTGAAATTGTCTTATGAAACCTTGCCCTCTTTTGAAATTTTTGGTCGACTTTCGATTCCAGGATTGTTTTTGAAGGAGTGTGTCACCTACAGGCTTGCAATTGTTGTAAATATTTAGTGACCGTTAGCGCTGGGTTGAAAGCTGCTGTTGTGGGAAGCGGCGGCAGCGTTTCTATATTCCCAACTCTTGTTACTAGGGCAGCAGAGCGCTCCTGGAACTCGTGTTCCTAGGTTGTAAATTAGAATGGAATGTGCCAGGGAAGAACCGCATAACTTTATGTCTCAGTACATCTTCTTCATTGTTATAATTTAGTTTTTTAAATCAGGGTAATGATTAGAATATTATTTGTTCTAGGTGTACACAATCTAATTCATTTGTACATTATATATGTATAATATATACACATGTATAATATATATATAGATATATATATACTCATGTACAGATCCCCTTCCCATATAAATTAATACAGAGTGTTCAGTAGACCTCCCTTGCTCTATGGTCAGTGTTTTATATATATGTATTAAATATGTATGTGTATTCGTATGGTAACCCTAATCTTAATTTGCCCATTGCTCCCACCTTTCGTTTTGGATACCCATAGTTGTTTTCTAAGTGTGTGTCTTTCTCTGTGGAAATAAGTTCCTTTGTATCAGTTGTTAGATGACACCCAGAAATGATATCATAAGATATTTGTCTTTTGCTTTCCGACTTACCTCATGTTCTGTGATTACCTCTAGGATCATCTATGGTGCTGCAAAGAGCAGTGTTTCAGTCTTTTGCACGGCTCATATTCCATTGTGTACATGGATCACTTCTTCTTTGAACATTCATCTGTTGATGGGCATTTTGTTTGCTTCCATGTCCTGGCTTTTGTGAATATTGCTGCAGTGCACTTTTGCTATCCTGTGTCTTCTCGACTCTGGTCTTCTCAGGTGCAGGGCCCAGCGGTGGGCCTGCTGGATTGAATGGTACCTCAATTTTTACTTTGAAACACAGTTCCTTTGTGTTCTCATTATTGGCTCTTACTTCTTTACACCTCAACAGCAGCTAGAGGGTAGAGTTCTCTAAAACCACTTCAGCATTCATTGTTTGTAGACTTTTTGCTGAGGGTCATTCGAGTGGTGTGTGTTGAAACCTTTTCATACATTAGATTGGCATGAGTCTAATAATTCCTGATGTTGAACTTTTATCCATTTCCCTTTTCATTTGTAAAGAGTGTGTAAAACTTACCTCTCATACGATCTTCTTGAAAACTTTGCTCTCTTTTAAGTTTTTTGGCCACTCCCTACCTCAGAACATTTTTCTGAGGGCAGGTGTCCTTTACAGCCCGGAGTCCTTGTGAGTATTATGTGACCATTGGCCGTGGTTTAAAGCCGCTCTTGCGGGAAACGGCCACAAGGCGGCAGCATTTCTCCATTTACAACTCAGGGTATTTGGGCAACAGAGCCTTCCTGGAAATCGTGTTAGTAGGCTGTAAATTAGAGTGGAATGTGCCAAGGCAAACCCCCAACAGCTTATATCTCCTTACTTCTTGTTGGCTTTTTAATTTAATTTTTCTATTTTCTCAGAGCAACTTAGATAAAAATGTTGTGTATGTTCTAGGTGTACAGAATCTGCTTCATTATATCTAGGTATCTATCTATTCATCTTTGCCTCCTTTCCCATGGACGTTATTCCAGAGTGTTGAGTGGACCTCTCTTGGTATTCCATAGGTCTTTGGTGATTATATGTTTCATATGTATTAGTATAGGTCTGACACCCCCATATCCTAATTTATCCATTCCTCCCACCTTCCCATTTGGTTAAACATAATTTTGATTTCTCAAACCATGAGTGTCCTTTTCTTCGAAATAAGGTCTTGGGTATGATGTTTTAGGTAACACGTCTAAGTGATATCATAGGATGTCTTTCTTTTGGTTTCTTTCTCTCTTCAAGGTGTGTGATTATCTCTAGGTCCTTCTATGGTGGTGCCAACAGCACTGTTTCATGCTTTTCCATGGCTACTATTCCATTGTGTACACGGACCAGTTCTTCTTGGTGCGTTCATCTGTTGATGGATATTTTGGTTGCTTCCAAGTCTTGGCTGTGGTAAATATAACTGCAGTGTAGGATTGCCAGCCTGTGTCTTTTGGAATCTGGTCTTCTCAGGTGATAGGCACAGCAGTGGGTCTACCAGATCATATGGTAGCTCAATTTTTACCTAGAAACGCATGTTCTTTCTGTTCTAACTACTGGCTGTTACCAGTTTACATCCCACCGGCAGCTACGGGGTACACACAGTTCTCTAAAACCCCTGCAGCATGTATTGTTCGTGGACTGTTTTGCTGATGATCATTCTGACTGTTGTGAGGTGAACGTTGTCACAGATTGGATTTGCATGTCTTCATTAATTTCTGATGTTGAGCATTTTTTCATGCCCCTTTTCTGTTTAAAGAAAAGAAAAGAAAGAAAGAAAGAAAAGACAAAATGTGTGTAAAATATGCCTTTTGAAATTGTCTTCTTGCAAGGTTGCCTCTTTTGAAGTTTTTGGTCGATTTTCGACCCCAGAATATTTTGTGAGGGCAGGTGTCCTTTACAGGCCTGCAATTAAGGTGAATTTTAACTGACCATTATCACTGGGTTTAAAACTGCTGTTGGAGGGAGGCCAAAATGCTGCAGGATTTCTCCATTCTCAAATCTGGTTACTAGGTCAACAGAGCCTTCCTGGAAGCTGTGTTCCAAGGCTGGAAGTTAGAATGGCTTGAGCCAGGAAGAACCCCCATAATTTTATGCCCCATTATTTCTTGTTCGTTTTTTAAATATAATTTTTATCTTTTATGATAGCAAATTTGATTGTAATCTTTGGTTTGTTCTAGGTGTGCAAGATGTGTTTGTTTTTTACACCAAGACATATATGTATTCTTCTTGGGATCCATTTGCCATGTAGGTTATGACACAGTATTGAGTAGTCTTCTCTTGGAATTCTGTAGGTCTTTGGTGATTATATATTTCACGTGTGTTTGTATATCTCTGTTAAGCCCAACATCCTAATATATCCAGTCTTGACAACTTTCCAATTGGTTAACCATCAGTTTGTTTAATAAATCTGTGATTCCTGTTATCTGTGGAAATATCTTCATTGGTATCAATTTTTAGGTAACACCTATAATTGATAGCACAGGATGTGTGTCTTTCGCTTTGTGACATACTTCGAGTTGTGTGATTACCTCCAGAGCCATCTAGGGTTCTGCAAAGTGCATTGTTTCATGTTTTTTCCGTGGCTCCTATTCCATCTGTACACGTACCAGTTCTTCTTCGTCCATTCGTCTCTTGATGGACTGTTTGGTTGTTTCCATGTCTTGGCTATTGTAATACTGCTGCAGTGCAGGTTTGCCTGAATGTGTCATTCCATTTGTGTCTTCCTAGGTTATAGGCCAAGGAGTGGGCCTGCGGGGTCATAAGGTATCTCAGTGTTTACCTTTTAAAGGCTGCTCCATTCCGTTTTCATTAGTGGCACTTACCAGTTTACGAGCCACTTAAAGTTGAGAGTGCATTTCCTCACAACGTCTTCAGCATTTATTGTTTGTATTTCTTTGCTGAGGGTCATTCTGTCTGGTGTGAGCTGATACCATTTTGTGGCTGGATTTGCATATGTTTAATAATTCCTTACATTGAGCTTCTAGCCATGTACATTTTATTGTTTTTTAAAGAGTGAGTGAGTACAGCTTACCTATTCAAATAGTTTCTTGAAGTATGCGGCATATTTGGAATATTTTGGCCATTACCTGCCTCAACACATTTTGTTGGCAGGTGTCATTTATTGCCCTGCAGTCCTTGTGCATATGAAGGGACCTTTAGCACAGGTTGTAAAACTGCTGTTGCGGCCCACGGCCACAGGGCGGCAGCATTTCTACATTCCCTACTCTGGTCCGTGGGGAAAGAGTACCTTCCTGGAAGTAGTGTTCCTTGGGTGTAAATTAGATTGGAATGTGCCCGGAGAAACACACAAAGCTTATGTCTCCTTAGTTGTGTATTTTTTAATATTTAAGTTATATTTTTTATCGGAGTAATACTGCATTGTGTACATGGACCACTTCTTTTTTGTGCATTCATCTGTTGATGGACAGTTTGGTTGTTCCAAGTCTTGGCTAGGGTAAATAGTGCTGCAGTGCAGGATTGTCAGCCTGTGTCTGTTTGATTCTGGTCTTCTCAGGTGATAGAGCCAGTAGTGGGCCTAGCAGATCATATGGTAGCTCATTTTTTACCTTTAAACGCACCTCCTTTCTGTTCTCACCACTGGCTGTTACTGTTTGACATCCCAGCAGCAGCTAGAGGCTATACAGTTCTCTGAAACCCCTTGAGCATTTATTGTTTAGAGATTTTTTGCTGATGATCATTCTGACTGTTGTCACGTAAACGTTTTTGTAGATTGGATTTGCATGTCTTTAGTAATTCCCGATGTTGAGCTTTTTCCATGGCCTTTTTTGTTAAACGAAAATTTTAAAAAAGAATGTGAGTTAAATATGCCTCTTGAAATTGTCTTCTTGAAAGATTGCCCTCTTTTGAGTTTTTTCGTCGATATTCGAACCTAGGATTTTTTGAGGGCAGGTGTCATTTACAGAGGTGCAATTCTTGTGAATATTAAGTGACCCTGAGCACTGTGTTTAAAGCTGCTTTGGCAGGAGACGGTCACAAGGCTGCGGCATTGCTCCATTCCCAAACCTGGTTACTAGGGCAGAAGAGCCTTCCTAGGTGTAATGTTCCAACTCGTAAGTTAGAATTAAATGGGCCAGGAAAAACCCCCAGAAGTTTATGTCTCATTACTTCTTGTGGGTTTTCTTAATTTAATTTTAATTTGTTATCACAGCAAATTTGATTATAATGTTCTGTTTGTTCTGGGTGTGCAAGATGTGGTTCTTTTACACATATACATATTATCTGTTCACCTTCAGATCCATTTCCCATGTTGGGTGGGACACAATGTTGAGTAGTCTTCTCTTGGTATTCCGTAGGTCTTTGGTGCTTATATCTTTCACATGAGTTGGTATAGCTCTGTTTCCCGCAATATGCTAATGTATCCAGTCCTCAAACCTTTCCGTTTGGTTAACCGTACGTGTGTTGATCGAATATTTGATTGCCTTTCTCTGTGAAAAATCTTCATTGGTATCCATTTTTAGGTAACACCATTACGTGATATCATAGTATATGTTTCCTTCGCTTTGTGACTTACTTCATGTTGTGATTACCTCCAAACTCATCTATGGTGCTGCAAACGGCATTGTTTCATTTTGTTCCTTGGCTACTATTCCATCTGTACATGTACCAGTTCTTCTTTTCCATTCATCTTTGGATGGACTTTTTGGTAGCTTCCATGTCTTGCCTATTGTAATACTGTTGCAGCGCAGTTTTGCCTGCCTGTGTCTTTGTAATTCTGTCTTCTTAGGTCATAGGCTCATTAGTGTGGCTGCTGGATCATACGGTGCCTCAATGGGTACCTGTTAAAGGCACCTGCATTCTGTTTTCATTAGTGGCTCTTTCCGGTTTCGTCCCACTTTGAGATGAGGGTATGCATTTCTCCACAGCCCCTTCAGCATTTATTGTTTGCAGAATTTTTGCTGATGGTCATTCTGACCGGTGTGAGTTGACACAACTTTGAAGATTGGATTTGCATATATTTAACATTTCCTAATCATGAGCATTTTTCCACGCTTTTTTTTGTTGTTGTTAAAAAGAAAAAAGGGTGCCTGTAAAATATACCTCTTGAAATTGTCTTATGAAACCTTGCCCTCTTTTGAAATTTTTGGTCGACTTTCGATTCCAGGATTGTTTTTGAAGGAGTGTGTCACCTACAGGCTTGCAATTGCTGTAAATATTTAGTGACCGTTAGCACTGGGTTGAAAGCTGCTGTTGTGGGAAACGGCTGCACGGCGGCAGCGTTTCTCCATTCCCAAATCTTGTTACTAGGGCAGCAGAGCGCTCCTGGAACTCGTGTTCCTAGGTTGTAAATTAGAATGGAATGTGCCAGGGAAGAACCGCATAACTTTATGTCTCAGTACATCTTCTTCATTGTTATAATTTAATTTTTTAAAATCAGGGTAATGATTAGAATATTATTTGTTCTAGCTGTACACAATCTAATTCATTTGTACATTATATAGGTAGATGTATAATATATACACATGTATAATATATATAGATACATATATATACTCATGTACAGATCCTCTTCCCATATAAATTAATACAGAGTGTTCAGTAGACCTCCCTTGCTCTATGGTCAGTGTTTTATATATATGTATTAAATATGTATGTGTATTCGTATGGTAACCCTAATCTTAATTTGCCCATTGCGCCCACCTTTCGTTTTGGATACCCATAGTTGTTTTCGAAGTGTGTGTCTTTCTCTGTGGAAATAAGTTCCTTTGTATCAGTTGTTAGATGACACCCAGAAATGATATCATAAGATATTTGTCTTTTGCTTTCCGACTTACCTCATGTTCTGTGATTACCTCTAGGATCATCTATGGTGCTGCAAAGAGCAGTGTTTCAGTCTTTTGCACGGCTCATATTCCACTGTGTACATGGATCACTTCTTCTTTGAACGTTCATCTGTTGATGGGCATTTTGTTTGCTTCCATGTCCTGGCTTTTGTGAATATTGCTGCAGTAGACTTTTGCTATCCTGTGTCTTCTCGACTCTGGTCTTCTCAGGTGCAGGGCCCAGCGGTGGGCCTGCTGGATTGAATGGTACCTCAATTTTTACTTTGAAACACAGTTCCTTTGTGTTCTCATTATTGGCTCTTACTTCTTTACACCTCAACAGCAGCTAGAGGGTACAGAGTTCTCTAAAACCTCTTCAGCATTCATTGTTTGTAGACTTTTTGCTGAGGGTCATTCGAGTGGTGTGTGTTGAAACCTTTTCATACATTAGATTGGCATGAGTCTAATAATTCCTGATGGTGAACTTTTATCCATTTCCCTTTTCATTTGTAAAGAGTGTGTAAAACTTACCTCTCATACGATCTTCTTGAAAACTTTGCTCTCTTTTAAGTTTTTTGGCCACTCCCTACCTCAGAACATTTTTCTGAGGGCAGGTGTCCTTTACAGCCCGGAGTCCTTGTGAGTATTATGTGACCATTGGCCGTGGTTTAAAGCCGCTCTTGCGGGAAACGGCCACAAGGCGGCAGCATTTCTCCATTTACAACTCAGGGTATTTGGGCAACAGAGCCTTCCTGGAAATCGTGTTAGTAGGCTGTAAATTAGAGTGGAATGTGCCAAGGCAAACCCCCAACAGCTTATATCTCCTTACTTCTTGTTGGCTTTTTAATTTAATTTTTCTATTTTCTCAGAGCAACTTAGATAAAAATGTTGTGTATGTTCTAGGTGTACAGAATCTGGTTCATTATATCTAGGTATCTATCTATTCATCTTTGCCTCCTTTCCCATGGACGTTATTCCAGAGTGTTGAGTGGACCTCTCTTGGTATTCCATAGGTCTTTGGTGATTATATGTTTCATATGTATTAGTATAGGTCTGACGCCCCCATATCCTAATTTATCCATTCCTCCCACCTTCCCATTTGGTTAAACATAATTTTGATTTCTCAACCCATGAGTGTCCTTTTCTTCGAAATAAGGTCTTGGGTATGATGTTTTAGGTAACACGTCTAAGTGATATCATAGGATGTCTTTCTTTCGGTTTCTTTCTCTCTTCAAGGTGTGTGATTATCTCTAGGTCCTTCTATGGTGGTGCCAACAGCACTGTTTCATGCTTTTCCATGGCTACTATTCCATTGTGTACACGGACCAGTTCTTCTTGGTGCGTTCATCTGTTGATGGATATTTTGGTTGCTTCCAAGTCTTGGCTGTGGTAAATATAACTGCAGTGTAGGATTGCCAGCCTGTGTCTTTTGGAATCTGGTCTTCTCAGGTGATAGGCACAGCAGTGGGTCTACCAGATCATATGGTAGCTCAATTTTTACCTAGAAACGCATGTTCTTTCTGTTCTAACTACTGGCTGTTACCAGTTTACATCCCACCGGCAGCTACGGGGTACACACAGTTCTCTAAAACCCCTGCAGCATGTATTGTTCGTGGACTGTTTTGCTGATGATCATTCTGACTGTTGTGAGGTGAACGTTGTCACAGATTGGATTTGCATGTCTTCATTAATTTCTGATGTTGAGCATTTTTTCATGCCCCTTTTCTGTTTAAAGAAAAGAAAAGAAAAAAAGAAAGGAAAGACAAAATGTGTGTAAAATATGCCTTTTGAAATTGTCTTCTTGCAAGGTTGCCTCTTTTGAAGTTTTTGGTCGATTTTCGACCCCAGAATATTTTGTGAGGGCAGGTGTCCTTTACAGGCCTGCAATTAAGGTGAATTTTAACTGACCATTATCACTGGGTTTAAAACTGCTGTTGGAGGGAGGCCAAAATGCTGCAGGATTTCTCCATTCTCAAATCTGGTTACTAGGTCAACAGAGCCTTCCTGGAAGCTGTGTTCCAAGGCTGGAAGTTAGAATGGCTTGAGCCAGGAAGAACCCCCATAATTTTATGCCCCATTATTTCTTGTTCGTTTTTTAAATATAATTTTTATCTTTTATGATAGCAAATTTGATTGTAATCTTTGGTTTGTTCTAGGTGTGCAAGATGTGTTTGTTTTTTACACCAAGACATATATGTATTCTTCTTGGGATCCATTTGCCATGTAGGTTATGACACAGTATTGAGTAGTCTTCTCTTGGAATTCTGTAGGTCTTTGGTGATTATATATTTCACGTGTGTTTGTATATCTCTGTTAAGCCCAACATCCTAACATATCCAGTCTTGACAACTTTCCAGTTGGTTAACCATCAGTTTGTTTAATAAATCTGTGATTCCTGTTATCTGTGGAAATATCTTCATTGGTATCAATTTTTAGGTAACACCTATAATTGATAGCATAGGATGTGTGTCTTTCGCTTTGTGACATACTTCGAGTTGTGTGATTACCTCCAGAGCCATCTAGGGTTCTGCAAAGTGCATTGTTTCATGTTTCTTCCGTGGCTCCTATTCCATGTGTACACGTACCAGTTCTTCTTCGTCCATTCGTCTCTTGATGGACTGTTTGGTTGTTTCCATGTCTTGGCTATTGTAATACTGCTGCAGTGCAGGTTTGCCTGAATGTGTCATTCCATTTGTGTCTTCCTGGGTTATAGGCCAAGGAGTGGGCCTGCGGGGTCATAAGGTATCTCAGTGTTTACCTTTTAAAGGCTGCTCCATTCCGTTTTCATTAGTGGCACTTACCAGTTTACGAGCCACTTAAAGTTGAGAGTGCATTTCCTCACAACGTCTTCAGCATTTATTGTTTGTATTTCTTTGCTGAGGGTCATTCTGTCTGGTGTGAGCTGATACCATTTTGTGGCTGGATTTGCATATGTTTAATAATTCCTTACATTGAGCTTCTAGCCATGTATATTTTATTGTTTTTTAAAGAGTGAGTACAGCTTACCTATTCAAATAGTTTCTTGAAGTATGCGGCATATTTGGAATATTTTGGCCATTACCTGCCTCAACACATTTTGTTGGCAGGTGTCATTTATTGCCCTGCAGTCCTTGTGCATATGAAGGGACCTTTAGCACGGGTTGTAAAACTGCTGTTGCGGCCCACGGCCACAGGGCGGCAGCATTTCTACATTCCCTACTCTGGTCCGTGGGGAAAGAGTACCTTCCTGGAAGTAGTGTTCCTTGGGTGTAAATTAGATTGGAATGTGCCCGGAGAAACACACAAAGCTTATGTCTCCTTAGTTGTGTATTTTTTAATATTTAAGTTATATTTTTTATCGGAGTAATACTGCATTGTGTACATGGGCCACTTCTTTTTTGTGCATTCATCTGTTGATGGACAGTTTGGTTGTTCCAAGTCTTGGCTAGGGTAAATAGTGCTGCAGTGCAGGATTGTCAGCCTGTGTCTGTTTGATTCTGGTCTTCTCAGGTGATAGAGCCAGTAGTGGGCCTAGCAGATCATATGGTAGCTCATTTTTTACCTTTAAACGCACCTCCTTTCTGTTCTCACCACTGGCTGTTACTGTTTGACATCCCAGCAGCAGCTAGAGGCTATACAGTTCTCTGAAACCCCTTGAGCATTTATTGTTTAGAGGTTTTTTGCTGATGATCATTCTGACTGTTGTCACGTAAACGTTTTTGTAGATTGGATTTGCATGTCTTTAGTAATTCCCGATGTTGAGCTTTTTCCATGGCCTTTTTTGTTAAACGAAAATTTTAAAAAAGAATGTGAGTTAAATATGCCTCTTGAAATTGTCTTCTTGAAAGATTTGCCCTCTTTTGAGTTTTTTCGTCGATATTCGAACCTAGGATTTTTTGAGGGCAGGTGTCATTTACAGAGGTGCAATTCTTGTGAGTATTAAGTGACCCTGAGCACTGTGTTTAAAGCTGCTTTGGCAGGAGACGGTCACAAGGCTGCGGCATTGCTCTATTCCCAAACCTGGTTACTAGGGCAGAAGAGCCTTCCTAGGTGTAATGTTCCAACTCGTAAGTTAGAATTAAATGGGCCAGGAAAAACCCCCAGAAGTTTATGTCTCATTACTTCTTGTGGGTTTTCTTAATTTAATTTTAATTTGTTATCACAGCAAATTTGATTATAATGTTCTGTTTGTTCTGGGTGTGCAAGATGTGGTTCTTTTACACATATACATATTATCTGTTCACCTTCAGATCCATTTCCCATGTTGGGTGGGACACAATGTTGAGTAGTCTTCTCTTGGTATTCCGTAGGTCTTTGGTGCTTATATCTTTCACATGAGTTGGTATAGCTCTGTTTCCCGCAATATGCTAATGTATCCAGTCCTCAAACCTTTCCGTTTGGTTAACCGTACGTGTGTTGATCGAATATTTGATTGCCTTTCTCTGTGAAAAATCTTCATTGGTATCCATTTTTAGGTAACACCATTACGTGATATCATAGTATATGTTTCCTTCGCTTTGTGACTTACTTCATGTTGTGATTACCTCCAAACTCATCTATGGTGCTGCAAACGGCATTGTTTCATTTTGTTCCTTGGCTACTATTCCATCTGTACATGTACCAGTTCTTCTTTTCCATTCATCTTTGGATGGACTTTTTGGTAGCTTCCATGTCTTGCCTATTGTAATACTGTTGCAGCGCAGTTTTGCCTGCCTGTGTCTTTGTAATTCTGTCTTCTTAGGTCATAGGCTCATTAGTGTGGCTGCTGGATCATACGGTGCCTCAATGGGTACCTGTTAAAGGCACCTGCATTCTGTTTTCATTAGTGGCTCTTTCCAGTTTCGTCCCACTTTGAGATGAGGGTATGCATTTCTCCACAGCCCCTTCAGCATTTATTGTTTGCAGAATTTTTGCTGATGGTCATTCTGACCGGTGTGAGTTGACACAACTTTGAAGATTGGATTTGCATATATTTAACATTTCCTAATCATGAGCATTTTTCCACGCTTTTTTTTGTTGTTGTTAAAAAGAAAAAAGGGTGCCTGTAAAATATACCTCTTGAAATTGTCTTATGAAACCTTGCCCTCTTTTGAAATTTTTGGTCGACTTTCGATTCCAGGATTGTTTTTGAAGGAGTGTGTCACCTACAGGCTTGCAATTGCTGTAAATATTTAGTGACCGTTAGCACTGGGTTGAAAGCTGCTGTTGTGGGAAACGGCTGCACGGCGGCAGCGTTTCTCCATTCCCAAATCTTGTTACTAGGGCAGCAGAGCGCTCCTGGAACTCGTGTTCCTAGGTTGTAAATTAGAATGGAATGTGCCAGGGAAGAACCGCATAACTTTATGTCTCAGTACATCTTCTTCATTGTATAATTTAATTTTTTAAAATCAGGGTAATGATTAGAATATTATTTGTTCTAGCTGTACACAATCTAATTCATTTGTACATTATATAGGTAGATGTATAATATATACACATGTATAATATATATAGATACATATATATACTCATGTACAGATCCTCTTCCCATATAAATTAATACAGAGTGTTCAGTAGACCTCCCTTGCTCTATGGTCAGTGTTTTATATATATGTATTAAATATGTATGTGTATTCGTATGGTAACCCTAATCTTAATTTGCCCATTGCGCCCACCTTTCGTTTTGGATACCCATAGTTGTTTTCGAAGTGTGTGTCTTTCTCTGTGGAAATAAGTTCCTTTGTATCAGTTGTTAGATGACACCCAGAAATGATATCATAAGATATTTGTCTTTTGCTTTCCGACTTACCTCATGTTCTGTGATTACCTCTAGGATCATCTATGGTGCTGCAAAGAGCAGTGTTTCAGTCTTTTGCACGGCTCATATTCCATTGTGTACATGGATCACTTCTTCTTTGAACATTCATCTGTTGATGGGCATTTTGTTTGCTTCCATGTCCTGGCTTTTGTGAATATTGCTGCAGTGCACTTTTGCTATCCTGTGTCTTCTCGACTCTGGTCTTCTCAGGTGCAGGGCCCAGCGGTGGGCCTGCTGGATTGAATGGTACCTCAATTTTTACTTTGAAACACAGTTCCTTTGTGTTCTCATTATTGGCTCTTACTTCTTTACACCTCAACAGCAGCTAGAGGGTACAGAGTTCTCTAAAACCTCTTCAGCATTCATTGTTTGTAGACTTTTTGCTGAGGGTCATTCGAGTGGTGTGTGTTGAAACCTTTTCATACATTAGATTGGCATGAGTCTAATAATTCCTGATGGTGAACTTTTATCCATTTCCCTTTTCATTTGTAAAGAGTGTGTAAAACTTACCTCTCATACGATCTTCTTGAAAACTTTGCTCTCTTTTAAGTTTTTTGGCCACTCCCTACCTCAGAACATTTTTCTGAGGGCAGGTGTCCTTTACAGCCCGGAGTCCTTGTGAGTATTATGTGACCATTGGCCGTGGTTTAAAGCCGCTCTTGCGGGAAACGGCCACAAGGCGGCAGCATTTCTCCATTTACAACTCAGGGTATTTGGGCAACAGAGCCTTCCTGGAAATCGTGTTAGTAGGCTGTAAATTAGAGTGGAATGTGCCAAGGCAAACCCCCAACAGCTTATATCTCCTTACTTCTTGTTGGCTTTTTAATTTAATTTTTCTATTTTCTCAGAGCAACTTAGATAAAAATGTTGTGTATGTTCTAGGTGTACAGAATCTGGTTCATTATATCTAGGTATCTATCTATTCATCTTTGCCTCCTTTCCCATGGACGTTATTCCAGAGTGTTGAGTGGACCTCTCTTGGTATTCCATAGGTCTTTGGTGATTATATGTTTCATATGTATTAGTATAGGTCTGACGCCCCCATATCCTAATTTATCCATTCCTCCCACCTTCCCATTTGGTTAAACATAATTTTGATTTCTCAACCCATGAGTGTCCTTTTCTTCGAAATAAGGTCTTGGGTATGATGTTTTAGGTAACACGTCTAAGTGATATCATAGGATGTCTTTCTTTCGGTTTCTTTCTCTCTTCAAGGTGTGTGATTATCTCTAGGTCCTTCTATGGTGGTGCCAACAGCACTGTTTCATGCTTTTCCATGGCTACTATTCCATTGTGTACACGGACCAGTTCTTCTTGGTGCGTTCATCTGTTGATGGATATTTTGGTTGCTTCCAAGTCTTGGCTGTGGTAAATATAACTGCAGTGTAGGATTGCCAGCCTGTGTCTTTTGGAATCTGGTCTTCTCAGGTGATAGGCACAGCAGTGGGTCTACCAGATCATATGGTAGCTCAATTTTTACCTAGAAACGCATGTTCTTTCTGTTCTAACTACTGGCTGTTACCAGTTTACATCCCACCGGCAGCTACGGGGTACACACAGTTCTCTAAAACCCCTGCAGCATGTATTGTTCGTGGACTGTTTTGCTGATGATCATTCTGACTGTTGTGAGGTGAACGTTGTCACAGATTGGATTTGCATGTCTTCATTAATTTCTGATGTTGAGCATTTTTTCATGCCCCTTTTCTGTTTAAAGAAAAGAAAAGAAAAAAAGAAAGGAAAGACAAAATGTGTGTAAAATATGCCTTTTGAAATTGTCTTCTTGCAAGGTTGCCTCTTTTGAAGTTTTTGGTCGATTTTCGACCCCAGAATATTTTGTGAGGGCAGGTGTCCTTTACAGGCCTGCAATTAAGGTGAATTTTAACTGACCATTATCACTGGGTTTAAAACTGCTGTTGGAGGGAGGCCAAAATGCTGCAGGATTTCTCCATTCTCAAATCTGGTTACTAGGTCAACAGAGCCTTCCTGGAAGCTGTGTTCCAAGGCTGGAAGTTAGAATGGCTTGAGCCAGGAAGAACCCCCATAATTTTATGCCCCATTATTTCTTGTTCGTTTTTTAAATATAATTTTTATCTTTTATGATAGCAAATTTGATTGTAATCTTTGGTTTGTTCTAGGTGTGCAAGATGTGTTTGTTTTTTACACCAAGACATATATGTATTCTTCTTGGGATCCATTTGCCATGTAGGTTATGACACAGCATTGAGTAGTCTTCTCTTGGAATTCTGTAGGTCTTTGGTGATTATATATTTCACGTGTGTTTGTATATCTCTGTTAAGCCCAACATCCTAATATATCCAGTCTTGACAACTTTCCAATTGGTTAACCATCAGTTTGTTTAATAAATCTGTGATTCCTGTTATCTGTGGAAATATCTTCATTGGTATCAATTTTTAGGTAACACCTATAATTGATAGCATAGGATGTGTGTCTTTCGCTTTGTGACATACTTCGAGTTGTGTGATTACCTCCAGAGCCATCTAGGGTTCTGCAAAGTGCATTGTTTCATGTTTCTTCCGTGGCTCCTATTCCATGTGTACACGTACCAGTTCTTCTTCGTCCATTCGTCTCTTGATGGACTGTTTGGTTGTTTCCATGTCTTGGCTATTGTAATACTGCTGCAGTGCAGGTTTGCCTGAATGTGTCATTCCATTTGTGTCTTCCTGGGTTATAGGCCAAGGAGTGGGCCTGCGGGGTCATAAGGTATCTCAGTGTTTACCTTTTAAAGGCTGCTCCATTCCGTTTTCATTAGTGGCACTTACCAGTTTACGAGCCACTTAAAGTTGAGAGTGCATTTCCTCACAACGTCTTCAGCATTTATTGTTTGTATTTCTTTGCTGAGGGTCATTCTGTCTGGTGTGAGCTGATACCATTTTGTGGCTGGATTTGCATATGTTTAATAATTCCTTACATTGAGCTTCTAGCCATGTATATTTTATTGTTTTTTAAAGAGTGAGTACAGCTTACCTATTCAAATAGTTTCTTGAAGTATGCGGCATATTTGGAATATTTTGGCCATTACCTGCCTCAACACATTTTGTTGGCAGGTGTCATTTATTGCCCTGCAGTCCTTGTGCATATGAAGGGACCTTTAGCACGGGTTGTAAAACTGCTGTTGCGGCCCACGGCCACAGGGCGGCAGCATTTCTACATTCCCTACTCTGGTCCGTGGGGAAAGAGTACCTTCCTGGAAGTAGTGTTCCTTGGGTGTAAATTAGATTGGAATGTGCCCGGAGAAACACACAAAGCTTATGTCTCCTTAGTTGTGTATTTTTTAATATTTAAGTTATATTTTTTATCGGAGTAATACTGCATTGTGTACATGGGCCACTTCTTTTTTGTGCATTCATCTGTTGATGGACAGTTTGGTTGTTCCAAGTCTTGGCTAGGGTAAATAGTGCTGCAGTGCAGGATTGTCAGCCTGTGTCTGTTTGATTCTGGTCTTCTCAGGTGATAGAGCCAGTAGTGGGCCTAGCAGATCATATGGTAGCTCATTTTTTACCTTTAAACGCACCTCCTTTCTGTTCTCACCACTGGCTGTTACTGTTTGACATCCCAGCAGCAGCTAGAGGCTATACAGTTCTCTGAAACCCCTTGAGCATTTATTGTTTAGAGGTTTTTTGCTGATGATCATTCTGACTGTTGTCACGTAAACGTTTTTGTAGATTGGATTTGCATGTCTTTAGTAATTCCCGATGTTGAGCTTTTTCCATGGCCTTTTTTGTTAAACGAAAATTTTAAAAAAGAATGTGAGTTAAATATGCCTCTTGAAATTGTCTTCTTGAAAGATTTGCCCTCTTTTGAGTTTTTTCGTCGATATTCGAACCTAGGATTTTTTGAGGGCAGGTGTCATTTACAGAGGTGCAATTCTTGTGAGTATTAAGTGACCCTGAGCACTGTGTTTAAAGCTGCTTTGGCAGGAGACGGTCACAAGGCTGCGGCATTGCTCCATTCCCAAACCTGGTTACTAGGGCAGAAGAGCCTTCCTAGGTGTAATGTTCCAACTCGTAAGTTAGAATTAAATGGGCCAGGAAAAACCCCCAGAAGTTTATGTCTCATTACTTCTTGTGGGTTTTCTTAATTTAATTTTAATTTGTTATCACAGCAAATTTGATTATAATGTTCTGTTTGTTCTGGGTGTGCAAGATGTGGTTCTTTTACACATATACATATTATCTGTTCACCTTCAGATCCATTTCCCATGTTGGGTGGGACACAATGTTGAGTAGTCTTCTCTTGGTATTCCGTAGGTCTTTGGTGCTTATATCTTTCACATGAGTTGGTATAGCTCTGTTTCCCGCAATATGCTAATGTATCCAGTCCTCAAACCTTTCCGTTTGGTTAACCTACGTGTGTTGATCGAATATTTGATTGCCTTTCTCTGTGAAAAATCTTCATTGGTATCCATTTTTAGGTAACACCATTACGTGATATCATAGTATATGTTTCCTTCGCTTTGTGACTTACTTCATGTTGTGATTACCTCCAAACTCATCTATGGTGCTGCAAACGGCATTGTTTCATTTTGTTCCTTGGCTACTATTCCATCTGTACATGTACCAGTTCTTCTTTTCCATTCATCTTTGGATGGACTTTTTGGTAGCTTCCATGTCTTGCCTATTGTAATACTGTTGCAGCGCAGTTTTGCCTGCCTGTGTCTTTGTAATTCTGTCTTCTTAGGTCATAGGCTCATTAGTGTGGCTGCTGGATCATATGGTGCCTCAATGGGTACCTGTTAAAGGCACCTGCATTCTGTTTTCATTAGTGGCTCTTTCCAGTTTCGTCCCACTTTGAGATGAGGGTATGCATTTCTCCACAGCCCCTTCAGCATTTATTGTTTGCAGAATTTTTGCTGATGGTCATTCTGACCGGTGTGAGTTGACACAACTTTGAAGATTGGATTTGCATATATTTAACATTTCCTAATCATGAGCATTTTTCCACGCTTTTTTTTGTTGTTGTTAAAAAGAAAAAAGGGTGCCTGTAAAATATACCTCTTGAAATTGTCTTATGAAACCTTGCCCTCTTTTGAAATTTTTGGTCGACTTTCGATTCCAGGATTGTTTTTGAAGGAGTGTGTCACCTACAGGCTTGCAATTGCTGTAAATATTTAGTGACCGTTAGCACTGGGTTGAAAGCTGCTGTTGTGGGAAACGGCTGCACGGCGGCAGCGTTTCTCCATTCCCAAATCTTGTTACTAGGGCAGCAGAGCGCTCCTGGAACTCGTGTTCCTAGGTTGTAAATTAGAATGGAATGTGCCAGGGAAGAACCGCATAACTTTATGTCTCAGTACATCTTCTTCATTGTTATAATTTAATTTTTTAAAATCAGGGTAATGATTAGAATATTATTTGTTCTAGCTGTACACAATCTAATTCATTTGTACATTATATAGGTAGATGTATAATATATACACATGTATAATATATATAGATACATATATATACTCATGTACAGATCCTCTTCCCATATAAATTAATACAGACTGTTCAGTAGACCTCCCTTGCTCTATGGTCAGTGTTTTATATATATGTATTAAATATGTATGTGTATTCGTATGGTAACCCTAATCTTAATTTGCCCATTGCGCCCACCTTTCGTTTTGGATACCCTTAGTTGTTTTCGAAGTGTGTGTCTTTCTCTGTGGAAATAAGTTCCTTTGTATCAGTTGTTAGATGACACCCAGAAATGATATCATAAGATATTTGTCTTTTGCTTTCCGACTTACCTCATGTTCTGTGATTACCTCTAGGATCATCTATGGTGCTGCAAAGAGCAGTGTTTCAGTCTTTTGCACGGCTCATATTCCATTGTGTACATGGATCACTTCTTCTTTGAACATTCATCTGTTGATGGGCATTTTGTTTGCTTCCATGTCCTGGCTTTTGTGAATATTGCTGCAGTGCACTTTTGCTATCCTGTGTCTTCTCGACTCTGGTCTTCTCAGGTGCAGGGCCCAGCGGTGGGCCTGCTGGATTGAATGGTACCTCAATTTTTACTTTGAAACACAGTTCCTTTGTGTTCTCATTATTGGCTCTTACTTCTTTACACCTCAACAGCAGCTAGAGGGTACAGAGTTCTCTAAAACCTCTTCAGCATTCATTGTTTGTAGACTTTTTGCTGAGGGTCATTCGAGTGGTGTGTGTTGAAACCTTTTCATACATTAGATTGGCATGAGTCTAATAATTCCTGATGGTGAACTTTTATCCATTTCCCTTTTCATTTGTAAAGAGTGTGTAAAACTTACCTCTCATACGATCTTCTTGAAAACTTTGCTCTCTTTTAAGTTTTTTGGCCACTCCCTACCTCAGAACATTTTTCTGAGGGCAGGTGTCCTTTACAGCCCGGAGTCCTTGTGAGTATTATGTGACCATTGGCCGTGGTTTAAAGCCGCTCTTGCGGGAAACGGCCACAAGGCGGCAGCATTTCTCCATTTACAACTCAGGGTATTTGGGCAACAGAGCCTTCCTGGAAATCGTGTTAGTAGGCTGTAAATTAGAGTGGAATGTGCCAAGGCAAACCCCCAACAGCTTATATCTCCTTACTTCTTGTTGGCTTTTTAATTTAATTTTTCTATTTTCTCAGAGCAACTTAGATAAAAATGTTGTGTATGTTCTAGGTGTACAGAATCTGGTTCATTATATCTAGGTATCTATCTATTCATCTTTGCCTCCTTTCCCATGGACGTTATTCCAGAGTGTTGAGTGGACCTCTCTTGGTATTCCATAGGTCTTTGGTGATTATATGTTTCATATGTATTAGTATAGGTCTGACGCCCCCATATCCTAATTTATCCATTCCTCCCACCTTCCCATTTGGTTAAACATAATTTTGATTTCTCAACCCATGAGTGTCCTTTTCTTCGAAATAAGGTCTTGGGTATGATGTTTTAGGTAACACGTCTAAGTGATATCATAGGATGTCTTTCTTTCGGTTTCTTTCTCTCTTCAAGGTGTGTGATTATCTCTAGGTCCTTCTATGGTGGTGCCAACAGCACTGTTTCATGCTTTTCCATGGCTACTATTCCATTGTGTACACGGACCAGTTCTTCTTGGTGCGTTCATCTGTTGATGGATATTTTGGTTGCTTCCAAGTCTTGGCTGTGGTAAATATAACTGCAGTGTAGGATTGCCAGCCTGTGTCTTTTGGAATCTGGTCTTCTCAGGTGATAGGCACAGCAGTGGGTCTACCAGATCATATGGTAGCTCAATTTTTACCTAGAAACGCATGTTCTTTCTGTTCTAACTACTGGCTGTTACCAGTTTACATCCCACCGGCAGCTACGGGGTACACACAGTTCTCTAAAACCCCTGCAGCATGTATTGTTCGTGGACTGTTTTGCTGATGATCATTCTGACTGTTGTGAGGTGAACGTTGTCACAGATTGGATTTGCATGTCTTCATTAATTTCTGATGTTGAGCATTTTTTCATGCCCCTTTTCTGTTTAAAGAAAAGAAAAGAAAGAAAGAAAAGACAAAATGTGTGTAAAATATGCCTTTTGAAATTGTCTTCTTGCAAGGTTGCCTCTTTTGAAGTTTTTGGTCGATTTTCGACCCCAGAATATTTTGTGAGGGCAGGTGTCCTTTACAGGCCTGCAATTAAGGTGAATTTTAACTGACCATTATCACTGGGTTTAAAACTGCTGTTGGAGGGAGGCCAAAATGCTGCAGGATTTCTCCATTCTCAAATCTGGTTACTAGGTCAACAGAGCCTTCCTGGAAGCTGTGTTCCAAGGCTGGAAGTTAGAATGGCTTGAGCCAGGAAGAACCCCCATAATTTTATGCCCCATTATTTCTTGTTCGTTTTTTAAATATAATTTTTATCTTTTATGATAGCAAATTTGATTGTAATCTTTGGTTTGTTCTAGGTGTGCAAGATGTGTTTGTTTTTTACACCAAGACATATATGTATTCTTCTTGGGATCCATTTGCCATGTAGGTTATGACACAGTATTGAGTAGTCTTCTCTTGGAATTCTGTAGGTCTTTGGTGATTATATATTTCACGTGTGTTTGTATATCTCTGTTAAGCCCAACATCCTAACATATCCAGTCTTGACAACTTTCCAGTTGGTTAACCATCAGTTTGTTTAATAAATCTGTGATTCCTGTTATCTGTGGAAATATCTTCATTGGTATCAATTTTTAGGTAACACCTATAATTGATAGCATAGGATGTGTGTCTTTCGCTTTGTGACATACTTCGAGTTGTGTGATTACCTCCAGAGCCATCTAGGGTTCTGCAAAGTGCATTGTTTCATGTTTCTTCCGTGGCTCCTATTCCATGTGTACACGTACCAGTTCTTCTTCGTCCATTCGTCTCTTGATGGACTGTTTGGTTGTTTCCATGTCTTGGCTATTGTAATACTGCTGCAGTGCAGGTTTGCCTGAATGTGTCATTCCATTTGTGTTTTCCTAGGTTATAGGCCAAGGAGTGGGCCTGCGGGGTCATAAGGTATCTCAGTGTTTACCTTTTAAAGGCTGCTCCATTCGTTTTCATTAGTGGCACTTACCAGTTTACGAGCCACTTAAAGTTGAGAGTGCATTTCCTCACAACGTCTTCAGCATTTATTGTTTGTATTTCTTTGCTGAGGGTCATTCTGTCTGGTGTGAGCTGATACCATTTTGTGGCTGGATTTGCATATGTTTAATAATTCCTTACATTGAGCTTCTAGCCATGTATATTTTATTGTTTTTTAAAGAGTGAGTACAGCTTACCTATTCAAATAGTTTCTTGAAGTATGCGGCATATTTGGAATATTTTGGCCATTACCTGCCTCAACACATTTTGTTGGCAGGTGTCATTTATTGCCCTGCAGTCCTTGTGCATATGAAGGGACCTTTAGCACGGGTTGTAAAACTGCTGTTGCGGCCCACGGCCACAGGGCGGCAGCATTTCTACATTCCCTACTCTGGTCCGTGGGGAAAGAGTACCTTCCTGGAAGTAGTGTTCCTTGGGTGTAAATTAGATTGGAATGTGCCCGGAGAAACACACAAAGCTTATGTCTCCTTAGTTGTGTATTTTTTAATATTTAAGTTATATTTTTTATCGGAGTAATACTGCATTGTGTACATGGGCCACTTCTTTTTTGTGCATTCATCTGTTGATGGACAGTTTGGTTGTTCCAAGTCTTGGCTAGGGTAAATAGTGCTGCAGTGCAGGATTGTCAGCCTGTGTCTGTTTGATTCTGGTCTTCTCAGGTGATAGAGCCAGTAGTGGGCCTAGCAGATCATATGGTAGCTCATTTTTTACCTTTAAACGCACCTCCTTTCTGTTCTCACCACTGGCTGTTACTGTTTGACATCCCAGCAGCAGCTAGAGGCTATACAGTTCTCTGAAACCCCTTGAGCATTTATTGTTTAGAGATTTTTTGCTGATGATCATTCTGACTGTTGTCACGTAAACGTTTTTGTAGATTGGATTTGCATGTCTTTAGTAATTCCCGATGTTGAGCTTTTTCCATGGCCTTTTTTGTTAAACGAAAATTTTAAAAAAGAATGTGAGTTAAATATGCCTCTTGAAATTGTCTTCTTGAAAGATTTGCCCTCTTTTGAGTTTTTTCGTCGATATTCGAACCTAGGATTTTTTGAGGGCAGGTGTCATTTACAGAGGTGCAATTCTTGTGAGTATTAAGTGACCCTGAGCACTGTGTTTAAAGCTGCTTTGGCAGGAGACGGTCACAAGGCTGCGGCATTGCTCCATTCCCAAACCTGGTTACTAGGGCAGAAGAGCCTTCCTAGGTGTAATGTTCCAACTCGTAAGTTAGAATTAAATGGGCCAGGAAAAACCCCCAGAAGTTTATGTCTCATTACTTCTTGTGGGTTTTCTTAATTTAATTTTAATTTGTTATCACAGCAAATTTGATTATAATGTTCTGTTTGTTCTGGGTGTGCAAGATGTGGTTCTTTTACACATATACATATTATCTGTTCACCTTCAGATCCATTTCCCATGTTGGGTGGGACACAATGTTGAGTAGTCTTCTCTTGGTATTCCGTAGGTCTTTGGTGCTTATATCTTTCACATGAGTTGGTATAGCTCTGTTTCCCGCAATATGCTAATGTATCCAGTCCTCAAACCTTTCCGTTTGGTTAACCGTACGTGTGTTGATCGAATATTTGATTGCCTTTCTCTGTGAAAAATCTTCATTGGTATCCATTTTTAGGTAACACCATTACGTGATATCATAGTATATGTTTCCTTCGCTTTGTGACTTACTTCATGTTGTGATTACCTCCAAACTCATCTATGGTGCTGCAAACGGCATTGTTTCATTTTGTTCCTTGGCTACTATTCCATCTGTACATGTACCAGTTCTTCTTTTCCATTCATCTTTGGATGGACTTTTTGGTAGCTTCCATGTCTTGCCTATTGTAATACTGTTGCAGCGCAGTTTTGCCTGCCTGTGTCTTTGTAATTCTGTCTTCTTAGGTCATAGGCTCATTAGTGTGGCTGCTGGATCATACGGTGCCTCAATGGGTACCTGTTAAAGGCACCTGCATTCTGTTTTCATTAGTGGCTCTTTCCAGTTTCGTCCCACTTTGAGATGAGGGTATGCATTTCTCCACAGCCCCTTCAGCATTTATTGTTTGCAGAATTTTTGCTGATGGTCATTCTGACCGGTGTGAGTTGACACAACTTTGAAGATTGGATTTGCATATATTTAACATTTCCTAAGCATGAGCATTTTTCCACGCTTTTTTTGGTTGTTGTTAAAAAGAAAAAAGGGTGCATGTAAAATATACCTCTTGAAATTGTCTTATGAAACCTTACCCTCTTTTGAAATTTTTGGTCGACTTTCGATTCCAGGATTGTTTTTGAAGGAGTGTGTCACCTACAGGCTTGCAATTGCTGTAAATATTTAGTGACCGTTAGCACTGGGTTGAAAGCTGCTGTTGTGGGAAACGGCTGCGCGGCGGCAGCGTTTCTCCATTCCCAAATCTTGTTACTAGGGCAGCAGAGCGCTCCTGGAACTCGTGTTCCTAGGTTGTAAATTAGAATGGAATGTGCCAGGGAAGAACCGCATAACTTTATGTCTCAGTACATCTTCTTCATTGTTATAATTTAATTTTTTAAAATCAGGGTAATGATTAGAATATTATTTGTTCTAGCTGTACACAATCTAATTCATTTGTACATTATATAGGTAGATGTATAATATATACACATGTATAATATATATAGATACATATATATACTCATGTACAGATCCTCTTCCCATATAAATTAATACAGAGTGTTCAGTAGACCTCCCTTGCTCTATGGTCAGTGTTTTATATATATGTATTAAATATGTATGTGTATTCGTATGGTAACCCTAATCTTAATTTGCCCATTGCGCCCACCTTTCGTTTTGGATACCCATAGTTGTTTTCGAAGTGTGTGTCTTTCTCTGTGGAAATAAGTTCCTTTGTATCAGTTGTTAGATGACACCCAGAAATGATATCATAAGATATTTGTCTTTTGCTTTCCGACTTACCTCATGTTCTGTGATTACCTCTAGGATCATCTATGGTGCTGCAAAGAGCAGTGTTTCAGTCTTTTGCACGGCTCATATTCCACTGTGTACATGGATCACTTCTTCTTTGAACATTCATCTGTTGATGGGCATTTTGTTTGCTTCCATGTCCTGGCTTTTGTGAATATTGCTGCAGTGCACTTTTGCTATCCTGTGTCTTCTCGACTCTGGTCTTCTCAGGTGCAGGGCCCAGCGGTGGGCCTGCTGGATTGAATGGTACCTCAATTTTTACTTTGAAACACAGTTCCTTTGTGTTCTCATTATTGGCTCTTACTTCTTTACACCTCAACAGCAGCTAGAGGGTACAGAGTTCTCTAAAACCTCTTCAGCATTCATTGTTTGTAGACTTTTTGCTGAGGGTCATTCGAGTGGTGTGTGTTGAAACCTTTTCATACATTAGATTGGCATGAGTCTAATAATTCCTGATGGTGAACTTTTATCCATTTCCCTTTTCATTTGTAAAGAGTGTGTAAAACTTACCTCTCATACGATCTTCTTGAAAACTTTGCTCTCTTTTAAGTTTTTTGGCCACTCCCTACCTCAGAACATTTTTCTGAGGGCAGGTGTCCTTTACAGCCCGGAGTCCTTGTGAGTATTATGTGACCATTGGCCGTGGTTTAAAGCCGCTCTTGCGGGAAACGGCCACAAGGCGGCAGCATTTCTCCATTTACAACTCAGGGTATTTGGGCAACAGAGCCTTCCTGGAAATCGTGTTAGTAGGCTGTAAATTAGAGTGGAATGTGCCAAGGCAAACCCCCAACAGCTTATATCTCCTTACTTCTTGTTGGCTTTTTAATTTAATTTTTCTATTTTCTCAGAGCAACTTAGATAAAAATGTTGTGTATGTTCTAGGTGTACAGAATCTGGTTCATTATATCTAGGTATCTATCTATTCATCTTTGCCTCCTTTCCCATGGACGTTATTCCAGAGTGTTGAGTGGACCTCTCTTGGTATTCCATAGGTCTTTGGTGATTATATGTTTCATATGTATTAGTATAGGTCTGACGCCCCCATATCCTAATTTATCCATTCCTCCCACCTTCCCATTTGGTTAAACATAATTTTGATTTCTCAACCCATGAGTGTCCTTTTCTTCGAAATAAGGTCTTGGGTATGATGTTTTAGGTAACACGTCTAAGTGATATCATAGGATGTCTTTCTTTCGGTTTCTTTCTCTCTTCAAGGTGTGTGATTATCTCTAGGTCCTTCTATGGTGGTGCCAACAGCACTGTTTCATGCTTTTCCATGGCTACTATTCCATTGTGTACACGGACCAGTTCTTCTTGGTGCGTTCATCTGTTGATGGATATTTTGGTTGCTTCCAAGTCTTGGCTGTGGTAAATATAACTGCAATGTAGGATTGCCAGCCTGTGTCTTTTGGAATCTGGTCTTCTCAGGTGATAGGCACAGCAGTGGGTCTACCAGATCATATGGTAGCTCAATTTTTACCTAGAAACGCATGTTCTTTCTGTTCTAACTACTGGCTGTTACCAGTTTACATCCCACCGGCAGCTACGGGGTACACACAGTTCTCTAAAACCCCTTCAGCATGTATTGTTCGTGGACTGTTTTGCTGATGATCATTCTGACTGTTGTGAGGTGAACGTTGTCACAGATTGGATTTGCATGTCTTCATTAATTTCTGATGTTGAGCATTTTTTCATGCCCCTTTTCTGTTTAAAGAAAAGAAAAGAAAGAAAGAAAAGACAAAATGTGTGTAAAATATGCCTTTTGAAATTGTCTTCTTGCAAGGTTGCCTCTTTTGAAGTTTTTGGTCGATTTTCGACCCCAGAATATTTTGTGAGGGCAGGTGTCCTTTACAGGCCTGCAATTAAGGTGAATTTTAACTGACCATTATCACTGGGTTTAAAACTGCTGTTGGAGGGAGGCCAAAATGCTGCAGGATTTCTCCATTCTCAAATCTGGTTACTAGGTCAACAGAGCCTTCCTGGAAGCTGTGTTCCAAGGCTGGAAGTTAGAATGGCTTGAGCCAGGAAGAACCCCCATAATTTTATGCCCCATTATTTCTTGTTCGTTTTTTAAATATAATTTTTATCTTTTATGATAGCAAATTTGATTGTAATCTTTGGTTTGTTCTAGGTGTGCAAGATGTGTTTGTTTTTTACACCAAGACATATATGTATTCTTCTTGGGATCCATTTGCCATGTAGGTTATGACACAGTATTGAGTAGTCTTCTCTTGGAATTCTGTAGGTCTTTGGTGATTATATATTTCACGTGTGTTTGTATATCTCTGTTAAGCCCAACATCCTAACATATCCAGTCTTGACAACTTTCCAGTTGGTTAACCATCAGTTTGTTTAATAAATCTGTGATTCCTGTTATCTGTGGAAATATCTTCATTGGTATCAATTTTTAGGTAACACCTATAATTGATAGCATAGGATGTGTGTCTTTCGCTTTGTGACATACTTCGAGTTGTGTGATTACCTCCAGAGCCATCTAGGGTTCTGCAAAGTGCATTGTTTCATGTTTCTTCCGTGGCTCCTATTCCATGTGTACACGTACCAGTTCTTCTTCGTCCATTCGTCTCTTGATGGACTGTTTGGTTGTTTCCATGTCTTGGCTATTGTAATACTGCTGCAGTGCAGGTTTGCCTGAATGTGTCATTCCATTTGTGTCTTCCTAGGTTATAGGCCAAGGAGTGGGCCTGCGGGGTCATAAGGTATCTCAGTGTTTACCTTTTAAAGGCTGCTCCATTCCGTTTTCATTAGTGGCACTTACCAGTTTACGAGCCACTTAAAGTTGAGAGTGCATTTCCTCACAACGTCTTCAGCATTTATTGTTTGTATTTCTTTGCTGAGGGTCATTCTGTCTGGTGTGAGCTGATACCATTTTGTGGCTGGATTTGCATATGTTTAATAATTCCTTACATTGAGCTTCTAGCCATGTATATTTTATTGTTTTTTAAAGAGTGAGTACAGCTTACCTATTCAAATAGTTTCTTGAAGTATGCGGCATATTTGGAATATTTTGGCCATTACCTGCCTCAACACATTTTGTTGGCAGGTGTCATTTATTGCCCTGCAGTCCTTGTGCATATGAAGGGACCTTTAGCACGGGTTGTAAAACTGCTGTTGCGGCCCACGGCCACAGGGCGGCAGCATTTCTACATTCCCTACTCTGGTCCGTGGGGAAAGAGTACCTTCCTGGAAGTAGTGTTCCTTGGGTGTAAATTAGATTGGAATGTGCCCGGAGAAACACACAAAGCTTATGTCTCCTTAGTTGTGTATTTTTTAATATTTAAGTTATATTTTTTATCGGAGTAATACTGCATTGTGTACATGGGCCACTTCTTTTTTGTGCATTCATCTGTTGATGGACAGTTTGGTTGTTCCAAGTCTTGGCTAGGGTAAATAGTGCTGCAGTGCAGGATTGTCAGCCTGTGTCTGTTTGATTCTGGTCTTCTCAGGTGATAGAGCCAGTAGTGGGCCTAGCAGATCATATGGTAGCTCATTTTTTACCTTTAAACGCACCTCCTTTCTGTTCTCACCACTGGCTGTTACTGTTTGACATCCCAGCAGCAGCTAGAGGCTATACAGTTCTCTGAAACCCCTTGAGCATTTATTGTTTAGAGGTTTTTTGCTGATGATCATTCTGACTGTTGTCACGTAAACGTTTTTGTAGATTGGATTTGCATGTCTTTAGTAATTCCCGATGTTGAGCTTTTTCCATGGCCTTTTTTGTTAAACGAAAAATTTAAAAAAGAATGTGAGTTAAATATGCCTCTTGAAATTGTCTTCTTGAAAGATTGCCCTCTTTTGAGTTTTTTCGTCGATATTCGAACCTAGGATTTTTTGAGGGCAGGTGTCATTTACAGAGGTGCAATTCTTGTGAATATTAAGTGACCCTGAGCACTGTGTTTAAAGCTGCTTTGGCAGGAGACGGTCACAAGGCTGCGGCATTGCTCCATTCCCAAACCTGGTTACTAGGGCAGAAGAGCCTTCCTAGGTGTAATGTTCCAACTCGTAAGTTAGAATTAAATGGGCCAGGAAAAACCCCCAGAAGTTTATGTCTCATTACTTCTTGTGGGTTTTCTTAATTTAATTTTAATTTGTTATCACAGCAAATTTGATTATAATGTTCTGTTTGTTCTGGGTGTGCAAGATGTGGTTCTTTTACACATATACATATTATCTGTTCACCTTCAGATCCATTTCCCATGTTGGGTGGGACACAATGTTGAGTAGTCTTCTCTTGGTATTCCGTAGGTCTTTGGTGCTTATATCTTTCACATGAGTTGGTATAGCTCTGTTTCCCGCAATATGCTAATGTATCCAGTCCTCAAACCTTTCCGTTTGGTTAACCGTACGTGTGTTGATCGAATATTTGATTGCCTTTCTCTGTGAAAAATCTTCATTGGTATCCATTTTTAGGTAACACCATTACGTGATATCATAGTATATGTTTCCTTCGCTTTGTGACTTACTTCATGTTGTGATTACCTCCAAACTCATCTATGGTGCTGCAAACGGCATTGTTTCATTTTGTTCCTTGGCTACTATTCCATCTGTACATGTACCAGTTCTTCTTTTCCATTCATCTTTGGATGGACTTTTTGGTAGCTTCCATGTCTTGCCTATTGTAATACTGTTGCAGCGCAGTTTTGCCTGCCTGTGTCTTTGTAATTCTGTCTTCTTAGGTCATAGGCTCATTAGTGTGGCTGCTGGATCATACGGTGCCTCAATGGGTACCTGTTAAAGGCACCTGCATTCTGTTTTCATTAGTGGCTCTTTCCAGTTTCGTCCCACTTTGAGATGAGGGTATGCATTTCTCCACAGCCCCTTCAGCATTTATTGTTTGCAGAATTTTTGCTGATGGTCATTCTGACCGGTGTGAGTTGACACAACTTTGAAGATTGGATTTGCATATATTTAACATTTCCTAATCATGAGCATTTTTCCACGGTTTTTTTGTTGTTGTTAAAAAGAAAAAAGGGTGCCTGTAAAATATACCTCTTGAAATTGTCTTATGAAACCTTGCCCTCTTTTGAAATTTTTGGTCGACTTTCGATTCCAGGATTGTTTTTGAAGGAGTGTGTCACCTACAGGCTTGCAATTGCTGTAAATATTTAGTGACCGTTAGCACTGGGTTGAAAGCTGCTGTTGTGGGAAACGGCTGCACGGCGGCAGCGTTTCTCCATTCCCAAATCTTGTTACTAGGGCAGCAGAGCGCTCCTGGAACTCGTGTTCCTAGGTTGTAAATTAGAATGGAATGTGCCAGGGAAGAACCGCATAACTTTATGTCTCAGTACATCTTCTTCATTGTTATAATTTAATTTTTTAAAATCAGGGTAATGATTAGAATATTATTTGTTCTAGCTGTACACAATCTAATTCATTTGTACATTATATAGGTAGATGAATAATATATACACATGTATAATATATATAGATACATATATATACTCATGTACAGATCCTCTTCCCATATAAATTAATACAGAGTGTTCAGTAGACCTCCCTTGCTCTATGGTCAGTGTTTTATATATATGTATTAAATATGTATGTGTATTCGTATGGTAACCCTAATCTTAATTTGCCCATTGCGCCCACCTTTCGTTTTGGATACCCATAGTTGTTTTCGAAGTGTGTGTCTTTCTCTGTGGAAATAAGTTCCTTTGTATCAGTTGTTAGATGACACCCAGAAATGATATCATAAGATATTTGTCTTTTGCTTTCCGACTTACCTCATGTTCTGTGATTACCTCTAGGATCATCTATGGTGCTGCAAAGAGCAGTGTTTCAGTCTTTTGCACGGCTCATATTCCATTGTGTACATGGATCACTTCTTCTTTGAACATTCATCTGTTGATGGGCATTTTGTTTGCTTCCATGTCCTGGCTTTTGTGAATATTGCTGCAGTGCACTTTTGCTATCCTGTGTCTTCTCGACTCTGGTCTTCTCAGGTGCAGGGCCCAGCGGTGGGCCTGCTGGATTGAATGGTACCTCAATTTTTACTTTGAAACACAGTTCCTTTGTGTTCTCATTATTGGCTCTTACTTCTTTACACCTCAACAGCAGCTAGAGGGTACAGAGTTCTCTAAAACCTCTTCAGCATTCATTGTTTGTAGACTTTTTGCTGAGGGTCATTCGAGTGGTGTGTGTTGAAACCTTTTCATACATTAGATTGGCATGAGTCTAATAATTCCTGATGGTGAACTTTTATCCATTTCCCTTTTCATTTGTAAAGAGTGTGTAAAACTTACCTCTCATACGATCTTCTTGAAAACTTTGCTCTCTTTTAAGTTTTTTGGCCACTCCCTACCTCAGAACATTTTTCTGAGGGCAGGTGTCCTTTACAGCCCGGAGTCCTTGTGAGTATTATGTGACCATTGGCCGTGGTTTAAAGCCGCTCTTGCGGGAAACGGCCACAAGGCGGCAGCATTTCTCCATTTACAACTCAGGGTATTTGGGCAACAGAGCCTTCCTGGAAATCGTGTTAGTAGGCTGTAAATTAGAGTGGAATGTGCCAAGGCAAACCCCCAACAGCTTATATCTCCTTACTTCTTGTTGGCTTTTTAATTTAATTTTTCTATTTTCTCAGAGCAACTTAGATAAAAATGTTGTGTATGTTCTAGGTGTACAGAATCTGGTTCATTATATCTAGGTATCTATCTATTCATCTTTGCCTCCTTTCCCATGGACGTTATTCCAGAGTGTTGAGTGGACCTCTCTTGGTATTCCATAGGTCTTTGGTGATTATATGTTTCATATGTATTAGTATAGGTCTGACGCCCCCATATCCTAATTTATCCATTCCTCCCACCTTCCCATTTGGTTAAACATAATTTTGATTTCTCAACCCATGAGTGTCCTTTTCTTCGAAATAAGGTCTTGGGTATGATGTTTTAGGTAACACGTCTAAGTGATATCATAGGATGTCTTTCTTTCGGTTTCTTTCTCTCTTCAAGGTGTGTGATTATCTCTAGGTCCTTCTATGGTGGTGCCAACAGCACTGTTTCATGCTTTTCCATGGCTACTATTCCATTGTGTACACGGACCAGTTCTTCTTGGTGCGTTCATCTGTTGATGGATATTTTGGTTGCTTCCAAGTCTTGGCTGTGGTAAATATAACTGCAGTGTAGGATTGCCAGCCTGTGTCTTTTGGAATCTGGTCTTCTCAGGTGATAGGCACAGCAGTGGGTCTACCAGATCATATGGTAGCTCAATTTTTACCTAGAAACGCATGTTCTTTCTGTTCTAACTACTGGCTGTTACCAGTTTACATCCCACCGGCAGCTACGGGGTACACACAGTTCTCTAAAACCCCTTCAGCATGTATTGTTCGTGGACTGTTTTGCTGATGATCATTCTGACTGTTGTGAGGTGAACGTTGTCACAGATTGGATTTGCATGTCTTCATTAATTTCTGATGTTGAGCATTTTTTCATGCCCCTTTTCTGTTTAAAGAAAAGAAAAGAAAAAAAGAAAGGAAAGACAAAATGTGTGTAAAATATGCCTTTTGAAATTGTCTTCTTGCAAGGTTGCCTCTTTTGAAGTTTTTGGTCGATTTTCGACCCCAGAATATTTTGTGAGGGCAGGTGTCCTTTACAGGCCTGCAATTAAGGTGAATTTTAACTGACCATTATCACTGGGTTTAAAACTGCTGTTGGAGGGAGGCCAAAATGCTGCAGGATTTCTCCATTCTCAAATCTGGTTACTAGGTCAACAGAGCCTTCCTGGAAGCTGTGTTCCAAGGCTGGAAGTTAGAATGGCTTGAGCCAGGAAGAACCCCCATAATTTTATGCCCCATTATTTCTTGTTCGTTTTTTAAATATAATTTTTATCTTTTATGATAGCAAATTTGATTGTAATCTTTGGTTTGTTCTAGGTGTGCAAGATGTGTTTGTTTTTTACACCAAGACATATATGTATTCTTCTTGGGATCCATTTGCCATGTAGGTTATGACACAGTATTGAGTAGTCTTCTCTTGGAATTCTGTAGGTCTTTGGTGATTATATATTTCACGTGTGTTTGTATATCTCTGTTAAGCCCAACATCCTAACATATCCAGTCTTGACAACTTTCCAGTTGGTTAACCATCAGTTTGTTTAATAAATCTGTGATTCCTGTTATCTGTGGAAATATCTTCATTGGTATCAATTTTTAGGTAACACCTATAATTGATAGCATAGGATGTGTGTCTTTCGCTTTGTGACATACTTCGAGTTGTGTGATTACCTCCAGAGCCATCTAGGGTTCTGCAAAGTGCATTGTTTCATGTTTCTTCCGTGGCTCCTATTCCATGTGTACACGTACCAGTTCTTCTTCGTCCATTCGTCTCTTGATGGACTGTTTGGTTGTTTCCATGTCTTGGCTATTGTAATACTGCTGCAGTGCAGGTTTGCCTGAATGTGTCATTCCATTTGTGTCTTCCTAGGTTATAGGCCAAGGAGTGGGCCTGCGGGGTCATAAGGTATCTCAGTGTTTACCTTTTAAAGGCTGCTCCATTCCGTTTTCATTAGTGGCACTTACCAGTTTACGAGCCACTTAAAGTTGAGAGTGCATTTCCTCACAACGTCTTCAGCATTTATTGTTTGTATTTCTTTGCTGAGGGTCATTCTGTCTGGTGTGAGCTGATACCATTTTGTGGCTGGATTTGCATATGTTTAATAATTCCTTACATTGAGCTTCTAGCCATGTATATTTTATTGTTTTTTAAAGAGTGAGTACAGCTTACCTATTCAAATAGTTTCTTGAAGTATGCGGCATATTTGGAATATTTTGGCCATTACCTGCCTCAACACATTTTGTTGGCAGGTGTCATTTATTGCCCTGCAGTCCTTGTGCATATGAAGGGACCTTTAGCACGGGTTGTAAAACTGCTGTTGCGGCCCACGGCCACAGGGCGGCAGCATTTCTACATTCCCTACTCTGGTCCGTGGGGAAAGAGTACCTTCCTGGAAGTAGTGTTCCTTGGGTGTAAATTAGATTGGAATGTGCCCGGAGAAACACACAAAGCTTATGTCTCCTTAGTTGTGTATTTTTTAATATTTAAGTTATATTTTTTATCGGAGTAATACTGCATTGTGTACATGGGCCACTTCTTTTTTGTGCATTCATCTGTTGATGGACAGTTTGGTTGTTCCAAGTCTTGGCTAGGGTAAATAGTGCTGCAGTGCAGGATTGTCAGCCTGTGTCTGTTTGATTCTGGTCTTCTCAGGTGATAGAGCCAGTAGTGGGCCTAGCAGATCATATGGTAGCTCATTTTTTACCTTTAAACGCACCTCCTTTCTGTTCTCACCACTGGCTGTTACTGTTTGACATCCCAGCAGCAGCTAGAGGCTATACAGTTCTCTGAAACCCCTTGAGCATTTATTGTTTAGAGGTTTTTTGCTGATGATCATTCTGACTGTTGTCACGTAAACGTTTTTGTAGATTGGATTTGCATGTCTTTAGTAATTCCCGATGTTGAGCTTTTTCCATGGCCTTTTTTGTTAAACGAAAAATTTAAAAAAGAATGTGAGTTAAATATGCCTCTTGAAATTGTCTTCTTGAAAGATTGCCCTCTTTTGAGTTTTTTCGTCGATATTCGAACCTAGGATTTTTTGAGGGCAGGTGTCATTTACAGAGGTGCAATTCTTGTGAATATTAAGTGACCCTGAGCACTGTGTTTAAAGCTGCTTTGGCAGGAGACGGTCACAAGGCTGCGGCATTGCTCCATTCCCAAACCTGGTTACTAGGGCAGAAGAGCCTTCCTAGGTGTAATGTTCCAACTCGTAAGTTAGAATTAAATGGGCCAGGAAAAACCCCCAGAAGTTTATGTCTCATTACTTCTTGTGGGTTTTCTTAATTTAATTTTAATTTGTTATCACAGCAAATTTGATTATAATGTTCTGTTTGTTCTGGGTGTGCAAGATGTGGTTCTTTTACACATATACATATTATCTGTTCACCTTCAGATCCATTTCCCATGTTGGGTGGGACACAATGTTGAGTAGTCTTCTCTTGGTATTCCGTAGGTCTTTGGTGCTTATATCTTTCACATGAGTTGGTATAGCTCTGTTTCCCGCAATATGCTAATGTATCCAGTCCTCAAACCTTTCCGTTTGGTTAACCGTACGTGTGTTGATCGAATATTTGATTGCCTTTCTCTGTGAAAAATCTTCATTGGTATCCATTTTTAGGTAACACCATTACGTGATATCATAGTATATGTTTCCTTCGCTTTGTGACTTACTTCATGTTGTGATTACCTCCAAACTCATCTATGGTGCTGCAAACGGCATTGTTTCATTTTGTTCCTTGGCTACTATTCCATCTGTACATGTACCAGTTCTTCTTTTCCATTCATCTTTGGATGGACTTTTTGGTAGCTTCCATGTCTTGCCTATTGTAATACTGTTGCAGCGCAGTTTTGCCTGCCTGTGTCTTTGTAATTCTGTCTTCTTAGGTCATAGGCTCATTAGTGTGGCTGCTGGATCATACGGTGCCTCAATGGGTACCTGTTAAAGGCACCTGCATTCTGTTTTCATTAGTGGCTCTTTCCAGTTTCGTCCCACTTTGAGATGAGGGTATGCATTTCTCCACAGCCCCTTCAGCATTTATTGTTTGCAGAATTTTTGCTGATGGTCATTCTGACCGGTGTGAGTTGACACAACTTTGAAGATTGGATTTGCATATATTTAACATTTCCTAATCATGAGCATTTTTCCACGCTTTTTTTGTTGTTGTTAAAAAGAAAAAAGGGTGCCTGTAAAATATACCTCTTGAAATTGTCTTATGAAACCTTGCCCTCTTTTGAAATTTTTGGTCGACTTTCGATTCCAGGATTGTTTTTGAAGGAGTGTGTCACCTACAGGCTTGCAATTGCTGTAAATATTTAGTGACCGTTAGCACTGGGTTGAAAGCTGCTGTTGTGGGAAACGGCTGCACGGCGGCAGCGTTTCTCCATTCCCAAATCTTGTTACTAGGGCAGCAGAGCGCTCCTGGAACTCGTGTTCCTAGGTTGTAAATTAGAATGGAATGTGCCAGGGAAGAACCGCATAACTTTATGTCTCAGTACATCTTCTTCATTGTTATAATTTAATTTTTTAAAATCAGGGTAATGATTAGAATATTATTTGTTCTAGCTGTACACAATCTAATTCATTTGTACATTATATAGGTAGATGAATAATATATACACATGTATAATATATATAGATACATATATATACTCATGTACAGATCCTCTTCCCATATAAATTAATACAGAGTGTTCAGTAGACCTCCCTTGCTCTATGGTCAGTGTTTTATATATATGTATTAAATATGTATGTGTATTCGTATGGTAACCCTAATCTTAATTTGCCCATTGCGCCCACCTTTCGTTTTGGATACCCATAGTTGTTTTCGAAGTGTGTGTCTTTCTCTGTGGAAATAAGTTCCTTTGTATCAGTTGTTAGATGACACCCAGAAATGATATCATAAGATATTTGTCTTTTGCTTTCCGACTTACCTCATGTTCTGTGATTACCTCTAGGATCATCTATGGTGCTGCAAAGAGCAGTGTTTCAGTCTTTTGCACGGCTCATATTCCATTGTGTACATGGATCACTTCTTCTTTGAACATTCATCTGTTGATGGGCATTTTGTTTGCTTCCATGTCCTGGCTTTTGTGAATATTGCTGCAGTGCACTTTTGCTATCCTGTGTCTTCTCGACTCTGGTCTTCTCAGGTGCAGGGCCCAGCGGTGGGCCTGCTGGATTGAATGGTACCTCAATTTTTACTTTGAAACACAGTTCCTTTGTGTTCTCATTATTGGCTCTTACTTCTTTACACCTCAACAGCAGCTAGAGGGTACAGAGTTCTCTAAAACCTCTTCAGCATTCATTGTTTGTAGACTTTTTGCTGAGGGTCATTCGAGTGGTGTGTGTTGAAACCTTTTCATACATTAGATTGGCATGAGTCTAATAATTCCTGATGGTGAACTTTTATCCATTTCCCTTTTCATTTGTAAAGAGTGTGTAAAACTTACCTCTCATACGATCTTCTTGAAAACTTTGCTCTCTTTTAAGTTTTTTGGCCACTCCCTACCTCAGAACATTTTTCTGAGGGCAGGTGTCCTTTACAGCCCGGAGTCCTTGTGAGTATTATGTGACCATTGGCCGTGGTTTAAAGCCGCTCTTGCGGGAAACGGCCACAAGGCGGCAGCATTTCTCCATTTACAACTCAGGGTATTTGGGCAACAGAGCCTTCCTGGAAATCGTGTTAGTAGGCTGTAAATTAGAGTGGAATGTGCCAAGGCAAACCCCCAACAGCTTATATCTCCTTACTTCTTGTTGGCTTTTTAATTTAATTTTTCTATTTTCTCAGAGCAACTTAGATAAAAATGTTGTGTATGTTCTAGGTGTACAGAATCTGGTTCATTATATCTAGGTATCTATCTATTCATCTTTGCCTCCTTTCCCATGGACGTTATTCCAGAGTGTTGAGTGGACCTCTCTTGGTATTCCATAGGTCTTTGGTGATTATATGTTTCATATGTATTAGTATAGGTCTGACGCCCCCATATCCTAATTTATCCATTCCTCCCACCTTCCCATTTGGTTAAACATAATTTTGATTTCTCAACCCATGAGTGTCCTTTTCTTCGAAATAAGGTCTTGGGTATGATGTTTTAGGTAACACGTCTAAGTGATATCATAGGATGTCTTTCTTTCGGTTTCTTTCTCTCTTCAAGGTGTGTGATTATCTCTAGGTCCTTCTATGGTGGTGCCAACAGCACTGTTTCATGCTTTTCCATGGCTACTATTCCATTGTGTACACGGACCAGTTCTTCTTGGTGCGTTCAACTGTTGATGGATATTTTGGTTGCTTCCAAGTCTTGGCTGTGGTAAATATAACTGCAGTGTAGGATTGCCAGCCTGTGTCTTTTGGAATCTGGTCTTCTCAGGTGATAGGCACAGCAGTGGGTCTACCAGATCATATGGTAGCTCAATTTTTACCTAGAAACGCATGTTCTTTCTGTTCTAACTACTGGCTGTTACCAGTTTACATCCCACCGGCAGCTACGGGGTACACACAGTTCTCTAAAACCCCTTCAGCATGTATTGTTCGTGGACTGTTTTGCTGATGATCATTCTGACTGTTGTGAGGTGAACGTTGTCACAGATTGGATTTGCATGTCTTCATTAATTTTGATGTTGAGCATTTTTTCATGCCCCTTTTCTGTTTAAAGAAAAGAAAAGAAAGAAAGAAAGAAAAGACAAAATGTGTGTAAAATATGCCTTTTGAAATTGTCTTCTTGCAAGGTTGCCTCTTTTGAAGTTTTTGGTCGATTTTCGACCCCAGAATATTTTGTGAGGGCAGGTGTCCTTTACAGGCCTGCAATTAAGGTGAATTTTAACTGACCATTATCACTGGGTTTAAAACTGCTGTTGGAGGGAGGCCAAAATGCTGCAGGATTTCTCCATTCTCAAATCTGGTTACTAGGTCAACAGAGCCTTCCTGGAAGCTGTGTTCCAAGGCTGGAAGTTAGAATGGCTTGAGCCAGGAAGAACCCCCATAATTTTATGCCCCATTATTTCTTGTTCGTTTTTTAAATATAATTTTTATCTTTTATGATAGCAAATTTGATTGTAATCTTTGGTTTGTTCTAGGTGTGCAAGATGTGTTTGTTTTTTACACCAAGACATATATGTATTCTTCTTGGGATCCATTTGCCATGTAGGTTATGACACAGTATTGAGTAGTCTTCTCTTGGAATTCTGTAGGTCTTTGGTGATTATATATTTCACGTGTGTTTGTATATCTCTGTTAAGCCCAACATCCTAACATATCCAGTCTTGACAACTTTCCAGTTGGTTAACCATCAGTTTGTTTAATAAATCTGTGATTCCTGTTATCTGTGGAAATATCTTCATTGGTATCAATTTTTAGGTAACACCTATAATTGATAGCATAGGATGTGTGTCTTTCGCTTTGTGACATACTTCGAGTTGTGTGATTACCTCCAGAGCCATCTAGGGTTCTGCAAAGTGCATTGTTTCATGTTTCTTCCGTGGCTCCTATTCCATGTGTACACGTACCAGTTCTTCTTCGTCCATTCGTCTCTTGATGGACTGTTTGGTTGTTTCCATGTCTTGGCTATTGTAATACTGCTGCAGTGCAGGTTTGCCTGAATGTGTCATTCCATTTGTGTCTTCCTAGGTTATAGGCCAAGGAGTGGGCCTGCGGGGTCATAAGGTATCTCAGTGTTTACCTTTTAAAGGCTGCTCCATTCCGTTTTCATTAGTGGCACTTACCAGTTTACGAGCCACTTAAAGTTGAGAGTGCATTTCCTCACAACGTCTTCAGCATTTATTGTTTGTATTTCTTTGCTGAGGGTCATTCTGTCTGGTGTGAGCTGATACCATTTTGTGGCTGGATTTGCATATGTTTAATAATTCCTTACATTGAGCTTCTAGCCATGTATATTTTATTGTTTTTTAAAGAGTGAGTACAGCTTACCTATTCAAATAGTTTCTTGAAGTATGCGGCATATTTGGAATATTTTGGCCATTACCTGCCTCAACACATTTTGTTGGCAGGTGTCATTTATTGCCCTGCAGTCCTTGTGCATATGAAGGGACCTTTAGCACGGGTTGTAAAACTGCTGTTGCGGCCCACGGCCACAGGGCGGCAGCATTTCTACATTCCCTACTCTGGTCCGTGGGGAAAGAGTACCTTCCTGGAAGTAGTGTTCCTTGGGTGTAAATTAGATTGGAATGTGCCCGGAGAAACACACAAAGCTTATGTCTCCTTAGTTGTGTATTTTTTAATATTTAAGTTATATTTTTTATCGGAGTAATACTGCATTGTGTACATGGGCCACTTCTTTTTTGTGCATTCATCTGTTGATGGACAGTTTGGTTGTTCCAAGTCTTGGCTAGGGTAAATAGTGCTGCAGTGCAGGATTGTCAGCCTGTGTCTGTTTGATTCTGGTCTTCTCAGGTGATAGAGCCAGTAGTGGGCCTAGCAGATCATATGGTAGCTCATTTTTTACCTTTAAACGCACCTCCTTTCTGTTCTCACCACTGGCTGTTACTGTTTGACATCCCAGCAGCAGCTAGAGGCTATACAGTTCTCTGAAACCCCTTGAGCATTTATTGTTTAGAGGTTTTTTGCTGATGATCATTCTGACTGTTGTCACGTAAACGTTTTTGTAGATTGGATTTGCATGTCTTTAGTAATTCCCGATGTTGAGCTTTTTCCATGGCCTTTTTTGTTAAACGAAAAATTTAAAAAAGAATGTGAGTTAAATATGCCTCTTGAAATTGTCTTCTTGAAAGATTTGCCCTCTTTTGAGTTTTTTCGTCGATATTCGAACCTAGGATTTTTTGAGGGCAGGTGTCATTTACAGAGGTGCAATTCTTGTGAGTATTAAGTGACCCTGAGCACTGTGTTTAAAGCTGCTTTGGCAGGAGACGGTCACAAGGCTGCGGCATTGCTCCATTCCCAAACCTGGTTACTAGGGCAGAAGAGCCTTCCTAGGTGTAATGTTCCAACTCGTAAGTTAGAATTAAATGGGCCAGGAAAAACCCCCAGAAGTTTATGTCTCATTACTTCTTGTGGGTTTTCTTAATTTAATTTTAATTTGTTATCACAGCAAATTTGATTATAATGTTCTGTTTGTTCTGGGTGTGCAAGATGTGGTTCTTTTACACATATACATATTATCTGTTCACCTTCAGATCCATTTCCCATGTTGGGTGGGACACAATGTTGAGTAGTCTTCTCTTGGTATTCCGTAGGTCTTTGGTGCTTATATCTTTCACATGAGTTGGTATAGCTCTGTTTCCCGCAATATGCTAATGTATCCAGTCCTCAAACCTTTCCGTTTGGTTAACCGTACGTGTGTTGATCGAATATTTGATTGCCTTTCTCTGTGAAAAATCTTCATTGGTATCCATTTTTAGGTAACACCATTACGTGATATCATAGTATATGTTTCCTTCGCTTTGTGACTTACTTCATGTTGTGATTACCTCCAAACTCATCTATGGTGCTGCAAACGGCATTGTTTCATTTTGTTCCTTGGCTACTATTCCATCTGTACATGTACCAGTTCTTCTTTTCCATTCATCTTTGGATGGACTTTTTGGTAGCTTCCATGTCTTGCCTATTGTAATACTGTTGCAGCGCAGTTTTGCCTGCCTGTGTCTTTGTAATTCTGTCTTCTTAGGTCATAGGCTCATTAGTGTGGCTGCTGGATCATACGGTGCCTCAATGGGTACCTGTTAAAGGCACCTGCATTCTGTTTTCATTAGTGGCTCTTTCCAGTTTCGTCCCACTTTGAGATGAGGGTATGCATTTCTCCACAGCCCCTTCAGCATTTATTGTTTGCAGAATTTTTGCTGATGGTCATTCTGACCGGTGTGAGTTGACACAACTTTGAAGATTGGATTTGCATATATTTAATATTTCCTAATCATGAGCATTTTTCCACGCTTTTTTTGTTGTTGTTAAAAAGAAAAAAGGGTGCCTGTAAAATATACCTCTTGAAATTGTCTTATGAAACCTTGCCCTCTTTTGAAATTTTTGGTCGACTTTCGATTCCAGGATTGTTTTTGAAGGAGTGTGTCACCTACAGGCTTGCAATTGCTGTAAATATTTAGTGACCGTTAGCACTGGGTTGAAAGCTGCTGTTGTGGGAAACGGCTGCACGGCGGCAGCGTTTCTCCATTCCCAAATCTTGTTACTAGGGCAGCAGAGCGCTCCTGGAACTCGTGTTCCTAGGTTGTAAATTAGAATGGAATGTGCCAGGGAAGAACCGCATAACTTTATGTCTCAGTACATCTTCTTCATTGTTATAATTTAATTTTTTAAAATCAGGGTAATGATTAGAATATTATTTGTTCTAGCTGTACACAATCTAATTCATTTGTACATTATATAGGTAGATGTATAATATATACACATGTATAATATATATAGATACATATATATACTCATGTACAGATCCTCTTCCCATATAAATTAATACAGAGTGTTCAGTAGACCTCCCTTGCTCTATGGTCAGTGTTTTATATATATGTATTAAATATGTATGTGTATTCGTATGGTAACCCTAATCTTAATTTGCCCATTGCGCCCACCTTTCGTTTTGGATACCCATAGTTGTTTTCGAAGTGTGTGTCTTTCTCTGTGGAAATAAGTTCCTTTGTATCAGTTGTTAGATGACACCCAGAAATGATATCATAAGATATTTGTCTTTTGCTTTCCGACTTACCTCATGTTCTGTGATTACCTCTAGGATCATCTATGGTGCTGCAAAGAGCAGTGTTTCAGTCTTTTGCACGGCTCATATTCCACTGTGTACATGGATCACTTCTTCTTTGAACATTCATCTGTTGATGGGCATTTTGTTTGCTTCCATGTCCTGGCTTTTGTGAATATTGCTGCAGTGCACTTTTGCTATCCTGTGTCTTCTCGACTCTGGTCTTCTCAGGTGCAGGGCCCAGCGGTGGGCCTGCTGGATTGAATGGTACCTCAATTTTTACTTTGAAACACAGTTCCTTTGTGTTCTCATTATTGGCTCTTACTTCTTTACACCTCAACAGCAGCTAGAGGGTACAGAGTTCTCTAAAACCTCTTCAGCATTCATTGTTTGTAGACTTTTTGCTGAGGGTCATTCGAGTGGTGTGTGTTGAAACCTTTTCATACATTAGATTGGCATGAGTCTAATAATTCCTGATGGTGAACTTTTATCCATTTCCCTTTTCATTTGTAAAGAGTGTGTAAAACTTACCTCTCATACGATCTTCTTGAAAACTTTGCTCTCTTTTAAGTTTTTTGGCCACTCCCTACCTCAGAACATTTTTCTGAGGGCAGGTGTCCTTTACAGCCCGGAGTCCTTGTGAGTATTATGTGACCATTGGCCGTGGTTTAAAGCCGCTCTTGCGGGAAACGGCCACAAGGCGGCAGCATTTCTCCATTTACAACTCAGGGTATTTGGGCAACAGAGCCTTCCTGGAAATCGTGTTAGTAGGCTGTAAATTAGAGTGGAATGTGCCAAGGCAAACCCCCAACAGCTTATATCTCCTTACTTCTTGTTGGCTTTTTAATTTAATTTTTCTATTTTCTCAGAGCAACTTAGATAAAAATGTTGTGTATGTTCTAGGTGTACAGAATCTGCTTCATTATATCTAGGTATCTATCTATTCATCTTTGCCTCCTTTCCCATGGACGTTATTCCAGAGTGTTGAGTGGACCTCTCTTGGTATTCCATAGGTCTTTGGTGATTATATGTTTCATATGTATTAGTATAGGTCTGACGCCCCCATATCCTAATTTATCCATTCCTCCCACCTTCCCATTTGGTTAAACATAATTTTGATTTCTCAACCCATGAGTGTCCTTTTCTTCGAAATAAGGTCTTGGGTATGGTGTTTTAGGTAACACGTCTAAGTGATATCATAGGATGTCTTTCTTTCGGTTTCTTTCTCTCTTCAAGGTGTGTGATTATCTCTAGGTCCTTCTATGGTGGTGCCAACAGCACTGTTTCATGCTTTTCCATGGCTACTATTCCATTGTGTACACGGACCAGTTCTTCTTGGTGCGTTCATCTGTTGATGGATATTTTGGTTGCTTCCAACTCTTGGCTGTGGTAAATATAACTGCAGTGTAGGATTGCCAGCCTGTGTCTTTTGGAATCTGGTCTTCTCAGGTGATAGGCACAGCAGTGGGTCTACCAGATCATATGGTAGCTCAATTTTTACCTAGAAATGCATGTTCTTTCTGTTCTAACTACTGGCTGTTACCAGTTTACATCCCACCGGCAGCTACGGGGTACACACAGTTCTCTAAAACCCCTTCAGCATGTATTGTTCGTGGACTGTTTTGCTGATGATCATTCTGACTGTTGTGAGGTGAACGTTGTCACAGATTGGATTTGCATGTCTTCATTAATTTCTGATGTTGAGCATTTTTTCATGCCCCTTTTCTGTTTAAAGAAAAGAAAAGAAAGAAAGAAAAGACAAAATGTGTGTAAAATATGCCTTTTGAAATTGTCTTCTTGCAAGGTTGCCTCTTTTGAAGTTTTTGGTCGATTTTCGACCCCAGAATATTTTGTGAGGGCAGGTGTCCTTTACAGGCCTGCAATTAAGGTGAATTTTAACTGACCATTATCACTGGGTTTAAAACTGCTGTTGGAGGGAGGCCAAAATGCTGCAGGATTTCTCCATTCTCAAATCTGGTTACTAGGTCAACAGAGCCTTCCTGGAAGCTGTGTTCCAAGGCTGGAAGTTAGAATGGCTTGAGCCAGGAAGAACCCCCATAATTTTATGCCCCATTATTTCTTGTTCGTTTTTTAAATATAATTTTTATCTTTTATGATAGCAAATTTGATTGTAATCTTTGGTTTGTTCTAGGTGTGCAAGATGTGTTTGTTTTTTACACCAAGACATATATGTATTCTTCTTGGGATCCATTTGCCATGTAGGTTATGACACAGTATTGAGTAGTCTTCTCTTGGAATTCTGTAGGTCTTTGGTGATTATATATTTCACGTGTGTTTGTATATCTCTGTTAAGCCCAACATCCTAACATATCCAGTCTTGACAACTTTCCAGTTGGTTAACCATCAGTTTGTTTAATAAATCTGTGATTCCTGTTATCTGTGGAAATATCTTCATTGGTATCAATTTTTAGGTAACACCTATAATTGATAGCATAGGATGTGTGTCTTTCGCTTTGTGACATACTTCGAGTTGTGTGATTACCTCCAGAGCCATCTAGGGTTCTGCAAAGTGCATTGTTTCATGTTTCTTCCGTGGCTCCTATTCCATGTGTACACGTACCAGTTCTTCTTCGTCCATTCGTCTCTTGATGGACTGTTTGGTTGTTTCCATGTCTTGGCTATTGTAATACTGCTGCAGTGCAGGTTTGCCTGAATGTGTCATTTCATTTGTGTCTTCCTAGGTTATAGGCCAAGGAGTGGGCCTGCGGGGTCATAAGGTATCTCAGTGTTTACCTTTTAAAGGCTGCTCCATTCCGTTTTCATTAGTGGCACTTACCAGTTTACGAGCCACTTAAAGTTGAGAGTGCATTTCCTCACAACGTCTTCAGCATTTATTGTTTGTATTTCTTTGCTGAGGGTCATTCTGTCTGGTGTGAGCTGATACCATTTTGTGGCTGGATTTGCATATGTTTAATAATTCCTTACATTGAGCTTCTAGCCATGTATATTTTATTGTTTTTTAAAGAGTGAGTACAGCTTACCTATTCAAATAGTTTCTTGAAGTATGCGGCATATTTGGAATATTTTGGCCATTACCTGCCTCAACACATTTTGTTGGCAGGTGTCATTTATTGCCCTGCAGTCCTTGTGCATATGAAGGGACCTTTAGCACGGGTTGTAAAACTGCTGTTGCGGCCCACGGCCACAGGGCGGCAGCATTTCTACATTCCCTACTCTGGTCCGTGGGGAAAGAGTACCTTCCTGGAAGTAGTGTTCCTTGGGTGTAAATTAGATTGGAATGTGCCCGGAGAAACACACAAAGCTTATGTCTCCTTAGTTGTGTATTTTTTAATATTTAATTTATATTTTTTATCGGAGTAATACTGCATTGTGTACATGGACCACTTCTTTTTTGTGCATTCATCTGTTGATGGACAGTTTGGTTGTTCCAAGTCTTGGCTAGGGTAAATAGTGCTGCAGTGCAGGATTGTCAGCCTGTGTCTGTTTGATTCTGGTCTTCTCAGGTGATAGAGCCAGTAGTGGGCCTAGCAGATCATATGGTAGCTCATTTTTTTACCTTTAAACGCACCTCCTTTCTGTTCTCACCACTGGCTGTTACTGTTTGACATCCCAGCAGCAGCTAGAGGCTATACAGTTCTCTGAAACCCCTTGAGCATTTATTGTTTAGAGATTTTTTGCTGATGATCATTCTGACTGTTGTCACGTAAACGTTTTTGTAGATTGGATTTGCATGTCTTTAGTAATTCCCGATGTTGAGCTTTTTCCATGGCCTTTTTTGTTAAACGAAAATTTTAAAAAAGAATGTGAGTTAAATATGCCTCTTGAAATTGTCTTCTTGAAAGATTTGCCCTCTTTTGAGTTTTTTCGTCGATATTCGAACCTAGGATTTTTTGAGGGCAGGTGTCATTTACAGAGGTGCAATTCTTGTGAGTATTAAGTGACCCTGAGCACTGTGTTTAAAGCTGCTTTGGCAGGAGACGGTCACAAGGCTGCGGCATTGCTCCATTCCCAAACCTGGTTACTAGGGCAGAAGAGCCTTCCTAGGTGTAATGTTCCAACTCGTAAGTTAGAATTAAATGGGCCAGGAAAAACCCCCAGAAGTTTATGTCTCATTACTTCTTGTGGGTTTTCTTAATTTAATTTTAATTTGTTATCACAGCAAATTTGATTATAATGTTCTGTTTGTTCTGGGTGTGCAAGATGTGGTTCTTTTACACATATACATATTATCTGTTCACCTTCAGATCCATTTCCCATGTTGGGTGGGACACAATGTTGAGTAGTCTTCTCTTGGTATTCCGTAGGTCTTTGGTGCTTATATCTTTCACATGAGTTGGTATAGCTCTGTTTCCCGCAATATGCTAATGTATCCAGTCCTCAAACCTTTCCGTTTGGTTAACCGTACGTGTGTTGATCGAATATTTGATTGCCTTTCTCTGTGAAAAATCTTCATTGGTATCCATTTTTAGGTAACACCATTACGTGATATCATAGTATATGTTTCCTTCGCTTTGTGACTTACTTCATGTTGTGATTACCTCCAAACTCATCTATGGTGCTGCAAACGGCATTGTTTCATTTTGTTCCTTGGCTACTATTCCATCTGTACATGTACCAGTTCTTCTTTTCCATTCATCTTTGGATGGACTTTTTGGTAGCTTCCATGTCTTGCCCATTGTAATACTGTTGCAGCGCAGTTTTGCCTGCCTGTGTCTTTGTAATTCTGTCTTCTTAGGTCATAGGCTCATTAGTGTGGCTGCTGGATCATACGGTGCCTCAATGGGTACCTGTTAAAGGCACCTGCATTCTGTTTTCATTAGTGGCTCTTTCCAGTTTCGTCCCACTTTGAGATGAGGGTATGCATTTTTCCACAGCCCCTTCAGCATTTATTGTTTGCAGAATTTTTGCTGATGGTCATTCTGACCGGTGTGAGTTGACACAACTTTGAAGATTGGATTTGCATATATTTAACATTTCCTAATCATGAGCATTTTTCCACGCTTTTTTTTGTTGTTGTTAAAAAGAAAAAAGGGTGCCTGTAAAATATACCTCTTGAAATTGTCTTATGAAACCTTGCCCTCTTTTGAAATTTTTGGTCGACTTTCGATTCCAGGATTGTTTTTGAAGGAGTGTGTCACCTACAGGCTTGCAATTGCTGTAAATATTTAGTGACCGTTAGCACTGGGTTGAAAGCTGCTGTTGTGGGAAACGGCTGCGCGGCGGCAGCGTTTCTCCATTCCCAAATCTTGTTACTAGGGCAGCAGAGCGCTCCTGGAACTCGTGTTCCTAGGTTGTAAATTAGAATGGAATGTGCCAGGGAAGAACCGCATAACTTTATGTCTCAGTACATCTTCTTCATTGTTATAATTTAATTTTTTAAAATCAGGGTAATGATTAGAATATTATTTGTTCTAGCTGTACACAATCTAATTCATTTGTACATTATATAGGTAGATGAATAATATATACACATGTATAATATATATAGATACATATATATACTCATGTACAGATCCTCTTCCCATATAAATTAATACAGAGTGTTCAGTAGACCTCCCTTGCTCTATGGTCAGTGTTTTATATATATGTATTAAATATGTATGTGTATTCGTATGGTAACCCTAATCTTAATTTGCCCATTGCGCCCACCTTTCGTTTTGGATACCCATAGTTGTTTTCAAAGTGTGTGTCTTTCTCTGTGGAAATAAGTTCCTTTGTATCAGTTGTTAGATGACACCCAGAAATGATATCATAAGATATTTGTCTTTTGCTTTCCGACTTACCTCATGTTCTGTGATTACCTCTAGGATCATCTATGGTGCTGCAAAGAGCAGTGTTTCAGTCTTTTGCACGGCTCATATTCCACTGTGTACATGGATCACTTCTTCTTTGAACATTCATCTGTTGATGGGCATTTTGTTTGCTTCCATGTCCTGGCTTTTGTGAATATTGCTGCAGTGCACTTTTGCTATCCTGTGTCTTCTCGACTCTGGTCTTCTCAGGTGCAGGGCCCAGCGGTGGGCCTGCTGGATTGAATGGTACCTCAATTTTTACTTTGAAACACAGTTCCTTTGTGTTCTCATTATTGGCTCTTACTTCTTTACACCTCAACAGCAGCTAGAGGGTACAGAGTTCTCTAAAACCTCTTCAGCATTCATTGTTTGTAGACTTTTTGCTGAGGGTCATTCGAGTGGTGTGTGTTGAAACCTTTTCATACATTAGATTGGCATGAGTCTAATAATTCCTGATGGTGAACTTTTATCCATTTCCCTTTTCATTTGTAAAGAGTGTGTAAAACTTACCTCTCATACGATCTTCTTGAAAACTTTGCTCTCTTTTAAGTTTTTTGGCCACTCCCTACCTCAGAACATTTTTCTGAGGGCAGGTGTCCTTTACAGCCCGGAGTCCTTGTGAGTATTATGTGACCATTGGCCGTGGTTTAAAGCCGCTCTTGCGGGAAACGGCCACAAGGCGGCAGCATTTCTCCATTTACAACTCAGGGTATTTGGGCAACAGAGCCTTCCTGGAAATCGTGTTAGTAGGCTGTAAATTAGAGTGGAATGTGCCAAGGCAAACCCCCAACAGCTTATATCTCCTTACTTCTTGTTGGCTTTTTAATTTAATTTTTCTATTTTCTCAGAGCAACTTAGATAAAAATGTTGTGTATGTTCTAGGTGTACAGAATCTGGTTCATTATATCTAGGTATCTATCTATTCATCTTTGCCTCCTTTCCCATGGACGTTATTCCAGAGTGTTGAGTGGACCTCTCTTGGTATTCCATAGGTCTTTGGTGATTATATGTTTCATATGTATTAGTATAGGTCTGACACCCCCATATCCTAATTTATCCATTCCTCCCACCTTCCCATTTGGTTAAACATAATTTTGATTTCTCAACCCATGAGTGTCCTTTTCTTCGAAATAAGGTCTTGGGTATGATGTTTTAGGTAACACGTCTAAGTGATATCATAGGATGTCTTTCTTTCGGTTTCTTTCTCTCTTCAAGGTGTGTGATTATCTCTAGGTCCTTCTATGGTGGTGCCAACAGCACTGTTTCATGCTTTTCCATGGCTACTATTCCATTGTGTACACGGACCAGTTCTTCTTGGTGCGTTCATCTGTTGATGGATATTTTGGTTGCTTCCAAGTCTTGGCTGTGGTAAATATAACTGCAGTGTAGGATTGCCAGCCTGTGTCTTTTGGAATCTGGTCTTCTCAGGTGATAGGCACAGCAGTGGGTCTACCAGATCATATGGTAGCTCAATTTTTACCTAGAAACGCATGTTCTTTCTGTTCTAACTACTGGCTGTTACCAGTTTACATCCCACCGGCAGCTACGGGGTACACACAGTTCTCTAAAACCCCTTCAGCATGTATTGTTCGTGGACTGTTTTGCTGATGATCATTCTGACTGTTGTGAGGTGAACGTTGTCACAGATTGGATTTGCATGTCTTCATTAATTTCTGATGTTGAGCATTTTTTCATGCCCCTTTTCTGTTTAAAGAAAAGAAAAGAAAGAAAGAAAGAAAAGACAAAATGTGTGTAAAATATGCCTTTTGAAATTGTCTTCTTGCAAGGTTGCCTCTTTTGAAGTTTTTGGTCGATTTTCGACCCCAGAATATTTTGTGAGGGCAGGTGTCCTTTACAGGCCTGCAATTAAGGTGAATTTTAACTGACCATTATCACTGGGTTTAAAACTGCTGTTGGAGGGAGGCCAAAATGCTGCAGGATTTCTCCATTCTCAAATCTGGTTACTAGGTCAACAGAGCCTTCCTGGAAGCTGTGTTCCAAGGCTGGAAGTTAGAATGGCTTGAGCCAGGAAGAACCCCCATAATTTTATGCCCCATTATTTCTTGTTCGTTTTTTAAATATAATTTTTATCTTTTATGATAGCAAATTTGATTGTAATCTTTGGTTTGTTCTAGGTGTACAAGATGTGTTTGTTTTTTACACCAAGACATATATGTATTCTTCTTGGGATCCATTTGCCATGTAGGTTATGACACAGTATTGAGTAGTCTTCTCTTGGAATTCTGTAGGTCTTTGGTGATTATATATTTCACGTGTGTTTGTATATCTCTGTTAAGCCCAACATCCTAACATATCCAGTCTTGACAACTTTCCAGTTGGTTAACCATCAGTTTGTTTAATAAATCTGTGATTCCTGTTATCTGTGGAAATATCTTCATTGGTATCAATTTTTAGGTAACACCTATAATTGATAGCATAGGATGTGTGTCTTTCGCTTTGTGACATACTTCGAGTTGTGTGATTACCTCCAGAGCCATCTAGGGTTCTGCAAAGTGCATTGTTTCATGTTTCTTCCGTGGCTCCTATTCCATGTGTACACGTACCAGTTCTTCTTCGTCCATTCGTCTCTTGATGGACTGTTTGGTTGTTTCCATGTCTTGGCTATTGTAATACTGCTGCAGTGCAGGTTTGCCTGAATGTGTCATTCCATTTGTGTCTTCCTAGGTTATAGGCCAAGGAGTGGGCCTGCGGGGTCATAAGGTATCTCAGTGTTTACCTTTTAAAGGCTGCTCCATTCCGTTTTCATTAGTGGCACTTACCAGTTTACGAGCCACTTAAAGTTGAGAGTGCATTTCCTCACAACGTCTTCAGCATTTATTGTTTGTATTTCTTTGCTGAGGGTCATTCTGTCTGGTGTGAGCTGATACCATTTTGTGGCTGGATTTGCATATGTTTAATAATTCCTTACATTGAGCTTCTAGCCATGTATATTTTATTGTTTTTTAAAGAGTGAGTACAGCTTACCTATTCAAATAGTTTCTTGAAGTATGCGGCATATTTGGAATATTTTGGCCATTACCTGCCTCAACACATTTTGTTGGCAGGTGTCATTTATTGCCCTGCAGTCCTTGTGCATATGAAGGGACCTTTAGCACGGGTTGTAAAACTGCTGTTGCGGCCCACGGCCACAGGGCGGCAGCATTTCTACATTCCCTACTCTGGTCCGTGGGGAAAGAGTACCTTCCTGGAAGTAGTGTTCCTTGGGTGTAAATTAGATTGGAATGTGCCCGGAGAAACACACAAAGCTTATGTCTCCTTAGTTGTGTATTTTTTAATATTTAATTTATATTTTTTATCGGAGTAATACTGCATTGTGTACATGGACCACTTCTTTTTTGTGCATTCATCTGTTGATGGACAGTTTGGTTGTTCCAAGTCTTGGCTAGGGTAAATAGTGCTGCAGTGCAGGATTGTCAGCCTGTGTCTGTTTGATTCTGGTCTTCTCAGGTGATAGAGCCAGTAGTGGGCCTAGCAGATCATATGGTAGCTCATTTTTTTACCTTTAAACGCACCTCCTTTCTGTTCTCACCACTGGCTGTTACTGTTTGACATCCCAGCAGCAGCTAGAGGCTATACAGTTCTCTGAAACCCCTTGAGCATTTATTGTTTAGAGATTTTTTGCTGATGATCATTCTGACTGTTGTCACGTAAACGTTTTTGTAGATTGGATTTGCATGTCTTTAGTAATTCCCGATGTTGAGCTTTTTCCATGGCCTTTTTTGTTAAACGAAAATTTTAAAAAAGAATGTGAGTTAAATATGCCTCTTGAAATTGTCTTCTTGAAAGATTTGCCCTCTTTTGAGTTTTTTCGTCGATATTCGAACCTAGGATTTTTTGAGGGCAGGTGTCATTTACAGAGGTGCAATTCTTGTGAATATTAAGTGACCCTGAGCACTGTGTTTAAAGCTGCTTTGGCAGGAGACGGTCACAAGGCTGCGGCATTGCTCCATTCCCAAACCTGGTTACTAGGGCAGAAGAGCCTTCCTAGGTGTAATGTTCCAACTCGTAAGTTAGAATTAAATGGGCCAGGAAAAACCCCCAGAAGTTTATGTCTCATTACTTCTTGTGGGTTTTCTTAATTTAATTTTAATTTGTTATCACAGCAAATTTGATTATAATGTTCTGTTTGTTCTGGGTGTGCAAGATGTGGTTCTTTTACACATATACATATTATCTGTTCACCTTCAGATCCATTTCCCATGTTGGGTGGGACACAATGTTGAGTAGTCTTCTCTTGGTATTCCGTAGGTCTTTGGTGCTTATATCTTTCACATGAGTTGGTATAGCTCTGTTTCCCGCAATATGCTAATGTATCCAGTCCTCAAACCTTTCCGTTTGGTTAACCGTACGTGTGTTGATCGAATATTTGATTGCCTTTCTCTGTGAAAAATCTTCATTGGTATCCATTTTTAGGTAACACCATTACGTGATATCATAGTATATGTTTCCTTCGCTTTGTGACTTACTTCATGTTGTGATTACCTCCAAACTCATCTATGGTGCTGCAAACGGCATTGTTTCATTTTGTTCCTTGGCTACTATTCCATCTGTACATGTACCAGTTCTTCTTTTCCATTCATCTTTGGATGGACTTTTTGGTAGCTTCCATGTCTTGCCCATTGTAATACTGTTGCAGCGCAGTTTTGCCTGCCTGTGTCTTTGTAATTCTGTCTTCTTAGGTCATAGGCTCATTAGTGTGGCTGCTGGATCATACGGTGCCTCAATGGGTACCTGTTAAAGGCACCTGCATTCTGTTTTCATTAGTGGCTCTTTCCAGTTTCGTCCCACTTTGAGATGAGGGTATGCATTTCTCCACAGCCCCTTCAGCATTTATTGTTTGCAGAATTTTTGCTGATGGTCATTCTGACCGGTGTGAGTTGACACAACTTTGAAGATTGGATTTGCATATATTTAACATTTCCTAATCATGAGCATTTTCCACGCTTTTTTTTGTTGTTGTTAAAAAGAAAAAAGGGTGCCTGTAAAATATACCTCTTGAAATTGTCTTATGAAACCTTGCCCTCTTTTGAAATTTTTGGTCGACTTTCGATTCCAGGATTGTTTTTGAAGGAGTGTGTCACCTACAGGCTTGCAATTGCTGTAAATATTTAGTGACCGTTAGCACTGGGTTGAAAGCTGCTGTTGTGGGAAACGGCTGCACGGCGGCAGCGTTTCTCCATTCCCAAATCTTGTTACTAGGGCAGCAGAGCGCTCCTGGAACTCGTGTTCCTAGGTTGTAAATTAGAATGGAATGTGCCAGGGAAGAACCGCATAACTTTATGTCTCAGTACATCTTCTTCATTGTTATAATTTAATTTTTTAAAATCAGGGTAATGATTAGAATATTATTTGTTCTAGCTGTACACAATCTAATTCATTTGTACATTATATAGGTAGATGTATAATATATACACATGTATAATATATATAGATACATATATATACTCATGTACAGATCCTCTTCCCATATAAATTAATACAGAGTGTTCAGTAGACCTCCCTTGCTCTATGGTCAGTGTTTTATATATATGTATTAAATATGTATGTGTATTCGTATGGTAACCCTAATCTTAATTTGCCCATTGCGCCCACCTTTCGTTTTGGATACCCATAGTTGTTTTCGAAGTGTGTGTCTTTCTCTGTGGAAATAAGTTCCTTTGTATCAGTTGTTAGATGACACCCAGAAATGATATCATAAGATATTTGTCTTTTGCTTTCCGACTTACCTCATGTTCTGTGATTACCTCTAGGATCATCTATGGTGCTGCAAAGAGCAGTGTTTCAGTCTTTTGCACGGCTCATATTCCACTGTGTACATGGATCACTTCTTCTTTGAACATTCATCTGTTGATGGGCATTTTGTTTGCTTCCATGTCCTGGCTTTTGTGAATATTGCTGCAGTGCACTTTTGCTATCCTGTGTCTTCTCGACTCTGGTCTTCTCAGGTGCAGGGCCCAGCGGTGGGCCTGCTGGATTGAATGGTACCTCAATTTTTACTTTGAAACACAGTTCCTTTGTGTTCTCATTATTGGCTCTTACTTCTTTACACCTCAACAGCAGCTAGAGGGTACAGAGTTCTCTAAAACCTCTTCAGCATTCATTGTTTGTAGACTTTTTGCTGAGGGTCATTCGAGTGGTGTGTGTTGAAACCTTTTCATACATTAGATTGGCATGAGTCTAATAATTCCTGATGGTGAACTTTTATCCATTTCCCTTTTCATTTGTAAAGAGTGTGTAAAACTTACCTCTCATACGATCTTCTTGAAAACTTTGCTCTCTTTTAAGTTTTTTGGCCACTCCCTACCTCAGAACATTTTTCTGAGGGCAGGTGTCCTTTACAGCCCGGAGTCCTTGTGAGTATTATGTGACCATTGGCCGTGGTTTAAAGCCGCTCTTGCGGGAAACGGCCACAAGGCGGCAGCATTTCTCCATTTACAACTCAGGGTATTTGGGCAACAGAGCCTTCCTGGAAATCGTGTTAGTAGGCTGTAAATTAGAGTGGAATGTGCCAAGGCAAACCCCCAACAGCTTATATCTCCTTACTTCTTGTTGGCTTTTTAATTTAATTTTTCTATTTTCTCAGAGCAACTTAGATAAAAATGTTGTGTATGTTCTAGGTGTACAGAATCTGGTTCATTATATCTAGGTATCTATCTATTCATCTTTGCCTCCTTTCCCATGGACGTTATTCCAGAGTGTTGAGTGGACCTCTCTTGGTATTCCATAGGTCTTTGGTGATTATATGTTTCATATGTATTAGTATAGGTCTGACACCCCCATATCCTAATTTATCCATTCCTCCCACCTTCCCATTTGGTTAAACATAATTTTGATTTCTCAACCCATGAGTGTCCTTTTCTTCGAAATAAGGTCTTGGGTATGGTGTTTTAGGTAACACGTCTAAGTGATATCATAGGATGTCTTTCTTTCGGTTTCTTTCTCTCTTCAAGGTGTGTGATTATCTCTAGGTCCTTCTATGGTGGTGCCAACAGCACTGTTTCATGCTTTTCCATGGCTACTATTCCATTGTGTACACGGACCAGTTCTTCTTGGTGCGTTCATCTGTTGATGGATATTTTGGTTGCTTCCAACTCTTGGCTGTGGTAAATATAACTGCAGTGTAGGATTGCCAGCCTGTGTCTTTTGGAATCTGGTCTTCTCAGGTGATAGGCACAGCAGTGGGTCTACCAGATCATATGGTAGCTCAATTTTTACCTAGAAATGCATGTTCTTTCTGTTCTAACTACTGGCTGTTACCAGTTTACATCCCACCGGCAGCTACGGGGTACACACAGTTCTCTAAAACCCCTTCAGCATGTATTGTTCGTGGACTGTTTTGCTGATGATCATTCTGACTGTTGTGAGGTGAACGTTGTCACAGATTGGATTTGCATGTCTTCATTAATTTCTGATGTTGAGCATTTTTTCATGCCCCTTTTCTGTTTAAAGAAAAGAAAAGAAAGAAAGAAAAGACAAAATGTGTGTAAAATATGCCTTTTGAAATTGTCTTCTTGCAAGGTTGCCTCTTTTGAAGTTTTTGGTCGATTTTCGACCCCAGAATATTTTGTGAGGGCAGGTGTCCTTTACAGGCCTGCAATTAAGGTGAATTTTAACTGACCATTATCACTGGGTTTAAAACTGCTGTTGGAGGGAGGCCAAAATGCTGCAGGATTTCTCCATTCTCAAATCTGGTTACTAGGTCAACAGAGCCTTCCTGGAAGCTGTGTTCCAAGGCTGGAAGTTAGAATGGCTTGAGCCAGGAAGAACCCCCATAATTTTATGCCCCATTATTTCTTGTTCGTTTTTTAAATATAATTTTTATCTTTTATGATAGCAAATTTGATTGTAATCTTTGGTTTGTTCTAGGTGTGCAAGATGTGTTTGTTTTTTACACCAAGACATATATGTATTCTTCTTGGGATCCATTTGCCATGTAGGTTATGACACAGTATTGAGTAGTCTTCTCTTGGAATTCTGTAGGTCTTTGGTGATTATATATTTCACGTGTGTTTGTATATCTCTGTTAAGCCCAACATCCTAACATATCCAGTCTTGACAACTTTCCAGTTGGTTAACCATCAGTTTGTTTAATAAATCTGTGATTCCTGTTATCTGTGGAAATATCTTCATTGGTATCAATTTTTAGGTAACACCTATAATTGATAGCATAGGATGTGTGTCTTTCGCTTTGTGACATACTTCGAGTTGTGTGATTACCTCCAGAGCCATCTAGGGTTCTGCAAAGTGCATTGTTTCATGTTTCTTCCGTGGCTCCTATTCCATGTGTACACGTACCAGTTCTTCTTCGTCCATTCGTCTCTTGATGGACTGTTTGGTTGTTTCCATGTCTTGGCTATTGTAATACTGCTGCAGTGCAGGTTTGCCTGAATGTGTCATTTCATTTGTGTCTTCCTAGGTTATAGGCCAAGGAGTGGGCCTGCGGGGTCATAAGGTATCTCAGTGTTTACCTTTTAAAGGCTGCTCCATTCCGTTTTCATTAGTGGCACTTACCAGTTTACGAGCCACTTAAAGTTGAGAGTGCATTTCCTCACAACGTCTTCAGCATTTATTGTTTGTATTTCTTTGCTGAGGGTCATTCTGTCTGGTGTGAGCTGATACCATTTTGTGGCTGGATTTGCATATGTTTAATAATTCCTTACATTGAGCTTCTAGCCATGTATATTTTATTGTTTTTTAAAGAGTGAGTACAGCTTACCTATTCAAATAGTTTCTTGAAGTATGCGGCATATTTGGAATATTTTGGCCATTACCTGCCTCAACACATTTTGTTGGCAGGTGTCATTTATTGCCCTGCAGTCCTTGTGCATATGAAGGGACCTTTAGCACGGGTTGTAAAACTGCTGTTGCGGCCCACGGCCACAGGGCAGCAGCATTTCTACATTCCCTACTCTGGTCCGTGGGGAAAGAGTACCTTCCTGGAAGTAGTGTTCCTTGGGTGTAAATTAGATTGGAATGTGCCCGGAGAAACACACAAAGCTTATGTCTCCTTAGTTGTGTATTTTTTAATATTTAATTTATATTTTTTATCGGAGTAATACTGCATTGTGTACATGGACCACTTCTTTTTTGTGCATTCATCTGTTGATGGACAGTTTGGTTGTTCCAAGTCTTGGCTAGGGTAAATAGTGCTGCAGTGCAGGATTGTCAGCCTGTGTCTGTTTGATTCTGGTCTTCTCAGGTGATAGAGCCAGTAGTGGGCCTAGCAGATCATATGGTAGCTCATTTTTTTACCTTTAAACGCACCTCCTTTCTGTTCTCACCACTGGCTGTTACTGTTTGACATCCCAGCAGCAGCTAGAGGCTATACAGTTCTCTGAAACCCCTTGAGCATTTATTGTTTAGAGATTTTTTGCTGATGATCATTCTGACTGTTGTCACGTAAACGTTTTTGTAGATTGGATTTGCATGTCTTTAGTAATTCCCGATGTTGAGCTTTTTCCATGGCCTTTTTTGTTAAACGAAAATTTTAAAAAAGAATGTGAGTTAAATATGCCTCTTGAAATTGTCTTCTTGAAAGATTTGCCCTCTTTTGAGTTTTTTCGTCGATATTCGAACCTAAGATTTTTTGAGGGCAGGTGTCATTTACAGAGGTGCAATTCTTGTGAGTATTAAGTGACCCTGAGCACTGTGTTTAAAGCTGCTTTGGCAGGAGACGGTCACAAGGCTGCGGCATTGCTCCATTCCCAAACCTGGTTACTAGGGCAGAAGAGCCTTCCTAGGTGTAATGTTCCAACTCGTAAGTTAGAATTAAATGGGCCAGGAAAAACCCCCAGAAGTTTATGTCTCATTACTTCTTGTGGGTTTTCTTAATTTAATTTTAATTTGTTATCACAGCAAATTTGATTATAATGTTCTGTTTGTTCTGGGTGTGCAAGATGTGGTTCTTTTACACATATACATATTATCTGTTCACCTTCAGATCCATTTCCCATGTTGGGTGGGACACAATGTTGAGTAGTCTTCTCTTGGTATTCCGTAGGTCTTTGGTGCTTATATCTTTCACATGAGTTGGTATAGCTCTGTTTCCCGCAATATGCTAATGTATCCAGTCCTCAAACCTTTCCGTTTGGTTAACCGTACGTGTGTTGATCGAATATTTGATTGCCTTTCTCTGTGAAAAATCTTCATTGGTATCCATTTTTAGGTAACACCATTACGTGATATCATAGTATATGTTTCCTTCGCTTTGTGACTTACTTCATGTTGTGATTACCTCCAAACTCATCTATGGTGCTGCAAACGGCATTGTTTCATTTTGTTCCTTGGCTACTATTCCATCTGTACATGTACCAGTTCTTCTTTTCCATTCATCTTTGGATGGACTTTTTGGTAGCTTCCATGTCTTGCCCATTGTAATACTGTTGCAGCGCAGTTTTGCCTGCCTGTGTCTTTGTAATTCTGTCTTCTTAGGTCATAGGCTCATTAGTGTGGCTGCTGGATCATACGGTGCCTCAATGGGTACCTGTTAAAGGCACCTGCATTCTGTTTTCATTAGTGGCTCTTTCCAGTTTCGTCCCACTTTGAGATGAGGGTATGCATTTCTCCACAGCCCCTTCAGCATTTATTGTTTGCAGAATTTTTGCTGATGGTCATTCTGACCGGTGTGAGTTGACACAACTTTGAAGATTGGATTTGCATATATTTAACATTTCCTAAGCATGAGCATTTTTCCACGCTTTTTTTTGTTGTTGTTAAAAAGAAAAAAGGGTGCCTGTAAAATATACCTCTTGAAATTGTCTTATGAAACCTTGCCCTCTTTTGAAATTTTTGGTCGACTTTCGATTCCAGGATTGTTTTTGAAGGAGTGTGTCACCTACAGGCTTGCAATTGCTGTAAATATTTAGTGACCGTTAGCACTGGGTTGAAAGCTGCTGTTGTGGGAAACGGCTGCGCGGCGGCAGCGTTTCTCCATTCCCAAATCTTGTTACTAGGGCAGCAGAGCGCTCCTGGAACTCGTGTTCCTAGGTTGTAAATTAGAATGGAATGTGCCAGGGAAGAACCGCATAACTTTATGTCTCAGTACATCTTCTTCATTGTTATAATTTAATTTTTTAAAATCAGGGTAATGATTAGAATATTATTTGTTCTAGCTGTACACAATCTAATTCATTTGTACATTATATAGGTAGATGAATAATATATACACATGTATAATATATATAGATACATATATATACTCATGTACAGATCCTCTTCCCATATAAATTAATACAGAGTGTTCAGTAGACCTCCCTTGCTCTATGGTCAGTGTTTTATATATATGTATTAAATATGTATGTGTATTCGTATGGTAACCCTAATCTTAATTTGCCCATTGCGCCCACCTTTCGTTTTGGATACCCATAGTTGTTTTCAAAGTGTGTGTCTTTCTCTGTGGAAATAAGTTCCTTTGTATCAGTTGTTAGATGACACCCAGAAATGATATCATAAGATATTTGTCTTTTGCTTTCCGACTTACCTCATGTTCTGTGATTACCTCTAGGATCATCTATGGTGCTGCAAAGAGCAGTGTTTCAGTCTTTTGCACGGCTCATATTCCACTGTGTACATGGATCACTTCTTCTTTGAACGTTCATCTGTTGATGGGCATTTTGTTTGCTTCCATGTCCTGGCTTTTGTGAATATTGCTGCAGTAGACTTTTGCTATCCTGTGTCTTCTCGACTCTGGTCTTCTCAGGTGCAGGGCCCAGCGGTGGGCCTGCTGGATTGAATGGTACCTCAATTTTTACTTTGAAACACAGTTCCTTTGTGTTCTCATTATTGGCTCTTACTTCTTTACACCTCAACAGCAGCTAGAGGGTACAGAGTTCTCTAAAACCTCTTCAGCATTCATTGTTTGTAGACTTTTTGCTGAGGGTCATTCGAGTGGTGTGTGTTGAAACCTTTTCATACATTAGATTGGCATGAGTCTAATAATTCCTGATGGTGAACTTTTATCCATTTCCCTTTTCATTTGTAAAGAGTGTGTAAAACTTACCTCTCATACGATCTTCTTGAAAACTTTGCTCTCTTTTAAGTTTTTTGGCCACTCCCTACCTCAGAACATTTTTCTGAGGGCAGGTGTCCTTTACAGCCCGGAGTCCTTGTGAGTATTATGTGACCATTGGCCGTGGTTTAAAGCCGCTCTTGCGGGAAACGGCCACAAGGCGGCAGCATTTCTCCATTTACAACTCAGGGTATTTGGGCAACAGAGCCTTCCTGGAAATCGTGTTAGTAGGCTGTAAATTAGAGTGGAATGTGCCAAGGCAAACCCCCAACAGCTTATATCTCCTTACTTCTTGTTGGCTTTTTAATTTAATTTTTCTATTTTCTCAGAGCAACTTAGATAAAAATGTTGTGTATGTTCTAGGTGTACAGAATCTGGTTCATTATATCTAGGTATCTATCTATTCATCTTTGCCTCCTTTCCCATGGACGTTATTCCAGAGTGTTGAGTGGACCTCTCTTGGTATTCCATAGGTCTTTGGTGATTATATGTTTCATATGTATTAGTATAGGTCTGACGCCCCCATATCCTAATTTATCCATTCCTCCCACCTTCCCATTTGGTTAAACATAATTTTGATTTCTCAACCCATGAGTGTCCTTTTCTTCGAAATAAGGTCTTGGGTATGATGTTTTAGGTAACACGTCTAAGTGATATCATAGGATGTCTTTCTTTCGGTTTCTTTCTCTCTTCAAGGTGTGTGATTATCTCTAGGTCCTTCTATGGTGGTGCCAACAGCACTGTTTCATGCTTTTCCATGGCTACTATTCCATTGTGTACACGGACCAGTTCTTCTTGGTGCGTTCATCTGTTGATGGATATTTTGGTTGCTTCCAAGTCTTGGCTGTGGTAAATATAACTGCAGTGTAGGATTGCCAGCCTGTGTCTTTTGGAATCTGGTCTTCTCAGGTGATAGGCACAGCAGTGGGTCTACCAGATCATATGGTAGCTCAATTTTTACCTAGAAACGCATGTTCTTTCTGTTCTAACTACTGGCTGTTACCAGTTTACATCCCACCGGCAGCTACGGGGTACACACAGTTCTCTAAAACCCCTTCAGCATGTATTGTTCGTGGACTGTTTTGCTGATGATCATTCTGACTGTTGTGAGGTGAACGTTGTCACAGATTGGATTTGCATGTCTTCATTAATTTCTGATGTTGAGCATTTTTTCATGCCCCTTTTCTGTTTAAAGAAAAGAAAAGAAAGAAAGAAAGAAAAGACAAAATGTGTGTAAAATATGCCTTTTGAAATTGTCTTCTTGCAAGGTTGCCTCTTTTGAAGTTTTTGGTCGATTTTCGACCCCAGAATATTTTGTGAGGGCAGGTGTCCTTTACAGGCCTGCAATTAAGGTGAATTTTAACTGACCATTATCACTGGGTTTAAAACTGCTGTTGGAGGGAGGCCAAAATGCTGCAGGATTTCTCCATTCTCAAATCTGGTTACTAGGTCAACAGAGCCTTCCTGGAAGCTGTGTTCCAAGGCTGGAAGTTAGAATGGCTTGAGCCAGGAAGAACCCCCATAATTTTATGCCCCATTATTTCTTGTTCGTTTTTTAAATATAATTTTTATCTTTTATGATAGCAAATTTGATTGTAATCTTTGGTTTGTTCTAGGTGTGCAAGATGTGTTTGTTTTTTACACCAAGACATATATGTATTCTTCTTGGGATCCATTTGCCATGTAGGTTATGACACAGTATTGAGTAGTCTTCTCTTGGAATTCTGTAGGTCTTTGGTGATTATATATTTCACGTGTGTTTGTATATCTCTGTTAAGCCCAACATCCTAACATATCCAGTCTTGACAACTTTCCAGTTGGTTAACCATCAGTTTGTTTAATAAATCTGTGATTCCTGTTATCTGTGGAAATATCTTCATTGGTATCAATTTTTAGGTAACACCTATAATTGATAGCATAGGATGTGTGTCTTTCACTTTGTGACATACTTCGAGTTGTGTGATTACCTCCAGAGCCATCTAGGGTTCTGCAAAGTGCATTGTTTCATGTTTCTTCCGTGGCTCCTATTCCATGTGTACACGTACCAGTTCTTCTTCGTCCATTCGTCTCTTGATGGACTGTTTGGTTGTTTCCATGTCTTGGCTATTGTAATACTGCTGCAGTGCAGGTTTGCCTGAATGTGTCATTCCATTTGTGTCTTCCTAGGTTATAGGCCAAGGAGTGGGCCTGCGGGGTCATAAGGTATCTCAGTGTTTACCTTTTAAAGGCTGCTCCATTCCGTTTTCATTAGTGGCACTTACCAGTTTACGAGCCACTTAAAGTTGAGAGTGCATTTCCTCACAACGTCTTCAGCATTTATTGTTTGTATTTCTTTGCTGAGGGTCATTCTGTCTGGTGTGAGCTGATACCATTTTGTGGCTGGATTTGCATATGTTTAATAATTCCTTACATTGAGCTTCTAGCCATGTATATTTTATTGTTTTTTAAAGAGTGAGTACAGCTTACCTATTCAAATAGTTTCTTGAAGTATGCGGCATATTTGGAATATTTTGGCCATTACCTGCCTCAACACATTTTGTTGGCAGGTGTCATTTATTGCCCTGCAGTCCTTGTGCATATGAAGGGACCTTTAGCACGGGTTGTAAAACTGCTGTTGCGGCCCACGGCCACAGGGCGGCAGCATTTCTACATTCCCTACTCTGGTCCGTGGGGAAAGAGTACCTTCCTGGAAGTAGTGTTCCTTGGGTGTAAATTAGATTGGAATGTGCCCGGAGAAACACACAAAGCTTATGTCTCCTTAGTTGTGTATTTTTTAATATTTAATTTATATTTTTTATCGGAGTAATACTGCATTGTGTACATGGACCACTTCTTTTTTGTGCATTCATCTGTTGATGGACAGTTTGGTTGTTCCAAGTCTTGGCTAGGGTAAATAGTGCTGCAGTGCAGGATTGTCAGCCTGTGTCTGTTTGATTCTGGTCTTCTCAGGTGATAGAGCCAGTAGTGGGCCTAGCAGATCATATGGTAGCTCATTTTTTACCTTTAAACGCACCTCCTTTCTGTTCTCACCACTGGCTGTTACTGTTTGACATCCCAGCAGCAGCTAGAGGCTATACAGTTCTCTGAAACCCCTTGAGCATTTATTGTTTAGAGATTTTTTGCTGATGATCATTCTGACTGTTGTCACGTAAACGTTTTTGTAGATTGGATTTGCATGTCTTTAGTAATTCCCGATGTTGAGCTTTTTCCATGGCCTTTTTTGTTAAACGAAAATTTTAAAAAAGAATGTGAGTTAAATATGCCTCTTGAAATTGTCTTCTTGAAAGATTTGCCCTCTTTTGAGTTTTTTCGTCGATATTCGAACCTAGGATTTTTTGAGGGCAGGTGTCATTTACAGAGGTGCAATTCTTGTGAATATTAAGTGACCCTGAGCACTGTGTTTAAAGCTGCTTTGGCAGGAGACGGTCACAAGGCTGCGGCATTGCTCCATTCCCAAACCTGGTTACTAGGGCAGAAGAGCCTTCCTAGGTGTAATGTTCCAACTCGTAAGTTAGAATTAAATGGGCCAGGAAAAACCCCCAGAAGTTTATGTCTCATTACTTCTTGTGGGTTTTCTTAATTTAATTTTAATTTGTTATCACAGCAAATTTGATTATAATGTTCTGTTTGTTCTGGGTGTGCAAGATGTGGTTCTTTTACACATATACATATTATCTGTTCACCTTCAGATCCATTTCCCATGTTGGGTGGGACACAATGTTGAGTAGTCTTCTCTTGGTATTCCGTAGGTCTTTGGTGCTTATATCTTTCACATGAGTTGGTATAGCTCTGTTTCCCGCAATATGCTAATGTATCCAGTCCTCAAACCTTTCCGTTTGGTTAACCGTACGTGTGTTGATCGAATATTTGATTGCCTTTCTCTGTGAAAAATCTTCATTGGTATCCATTTTTAGGTAACACCATTACGTGATATCATAGTATATGTTTCCTTCGCTTTGTGACTTACTTCATGTTGTGATTACCTCCAAACTCATCTATGGTGCTGCAAACGGCATTGTTTCATTTTGTTCCTTGGCTACTATTCCATCTGTACATGTACCAGTTCTTCTTTTCCATTCATCTTTGGATGGACTTTTTGGTAGCTTCCATGTCTTGCCCATTGTAATACTGTTGCAGCGCAGTTTTGCCTGCCTGTGTCTTTGTAATTCTGTCTTCTTAGGTCATAGGCTCATTAGTGTGGCTGCTGGATCATACGGTGCCTCAATGGGTACCTGTTAAAGGCACCTGCATTCTGTTTTCATTAGTGGCTCTTTCCAGTTTCGTCCCACTTTGAGATGAGGGTATGCATTTCTCCACAGCCCCTTCAGCATTTATTGTTTGCAGAATTTTTGCTGATGGTCATTCTGACCGGTGTGAGTTGACACAACTTTGAAGATTGGATTTGCATATATTTAACATTTCCTAATCATGAGCATTTTCCACGCTTTTTTTTGTTGTTGTTAAAAAGAAAAAAGGGTGCCTGTAAAATATACCTCTTGAAATTGTCTTATGAAACCTTGCCCTCTTTTGAAATTTTTGGTCGACTTTCGATTCCAGGATTGTTTTTGAAGGAGTGTGTCACCTACAGGCTTGCAATTGCTGTAAATATTTAGTGACCGTTAGCACTGGGTTGAAAGCTGCTGTTGTGGGAAACGGCTGCACGGCGGCAGCGTTTCTCCATTCCCAAATCTTGTTACTAGGGCAGCAGAGCGCTCCTGGAACTCGTGTTCCTAGGTTGTAAATTAGAATGGAATGTGCCAGGGAAGAACCGCATAACTTTATGTCTCAGTACATCTTCTTCATTGTTATAATTTAATTTTTTAAAATCAGGGTAATGATTAGAATATTATTTGTTCTAGCTGTACACAATCTAATTCATTTGTACATTATATAGGTAGATGTATAATATATACACATGTATAATATATATAGATACATATATATACTCATGTACAGATCCTCTTCCCATATAAATTAATACAGAGTGTTCAGTAGACCTCCCTTGCTCTATGGTCAGTGTTTTATATATATGTATTAAATATGTATGTGTATTCGTATGGTAACCCTAATCTTAATTTGCCCATTGCGCCCACCTTTCGTTTTGGATACCCATAGTTGTTTTCGAAGTGTGTGTCTTTCTCTGTGGAAATAAGTTCCTTTGTATCAGTTGTTAGATGACACCCAGAAATGATATCATAAGATATTTGTCTTTTGCTTTCCGACTTACCTCATGTTCTGTGATTACCTCTAGGATCATCTATGGTGCTGCAAAGAGCAGTGTTTCAGTCTTTTGCACGGCTCATATTCCACTGTGTACATGGATCACTTCTTCTTTGAACATTCATCTGTTGATGGGCATTTTGTTTGCTTCCATGTCCTGGCTTTTGTGAATATTGCTGCAGTGCACTTTTGCTATCCTGTGTCTTCTCGACTCTGGTCTTCTCAGGTGCAGGGCCCAGCGGTGGGCCTGCTGGATTGAATGGTACCTCAATTTTTACTTTGAAACACAGTTCCTTTGTGTTCTCATTATTGGCTCTTACTTCTTTACACCTCAACAGCAGCTAGAGGGTACAGAGTTCTCTAAAACCTCTTCAGCATTCATTGTTTGTAGACTTTTTGCTGAGGGTCATTCGAGTGGTGTGTGTTGAAACCTTTTCATACATTAGATTGGCATGAGTCTAATAATTCCTGATGGTGAACTTTTATCCATTTCCCTTTTCATTTGTAAAGAGTGTGTAAAACTTACCTCTCATACGATCTTCTTGAAAACTTTGCTCTCTTTTAAGTTTTTTGGCCACTCCCTACCTCAGAACATTTTTCTGAGGGCAGGTGTCCTTTACAGCCCGGAGTCCTTGTGAGTATTATGTGACCATTGGCCGTGGTTTAAAGCCGCTCTTGCGGGAAACGGCCACAAGGCGGCAGCATTTCTCCATTTACAACTCAGGGTATTTGGGCAACAGAGCCTTCCTGGAAATCGTGTTAGTAGGCTGTAAATTAGAGTGGAATGTGCCAAGGCAAACCCCCAACAGCTTATATCTCCTTACTTCTTGTTGGCTTTTTAATTTAATTTTTCTATTTTCTCAGAGCAACTTAGATAAAAATGTTGTGTATGTTCTAGGTGTACAGAATCTGGTTCATTATATCTAGGTATCTATCTATTCATCTTTGCCTCCTTTCCCATGGACGTTATTCCAGAGTGTTGAGTGGACCTCTCTTGGTATTCCATAGGTCTTTGGTGATTATATGTTTCATATGTATTAGTATAGGTCTGACACCCCCATATCCTAATTTATCCATTCCTCCCACCTTCCCATTTGGTTAAACATAATTTTGATTTCTCAACCCATGAGTGTCCTTTTCTTCGAAATAAGGTCTTGGGTATGATGTTTTAGGTAACACGTCTAAGTGATATCATAGGATGTCTTTCTTTCGGTTTCTTTCTCTCTTCAAGGTGTGTGATTATCTCTAGGTCCTTCTATGGTGGTGCCAACAGCACTGTTTCATGCTTTTCCATGGCTACTATTCCATTGTGTACACGGACCAGTTCTTCTTGGTGCGTTCATCTGTTGATGGATATTTTGGTTGCTTCCAAGTCTTGGCTGTGGTAAATATAACTGCAGTGTAGGATTGCCAGCCTGTGTCTTTTGGAATCTGGTCTTCTCAGGTGATAGGCACAGCAGTGGGTCTACCAGATCATATGGTAGCTCAATTTTTACCTAGAAACGCATGTTCTTTCTGTTCTAACTACTGGCTGTTACCAGTTTACATCCCACCGGCAGCTACGGGGTACACACAGTTCTCTAAAACCCCTTCAGCATGTATTGTTCGTGGACTGTTTTGCTGATGATCATTCTGACTGTTGTGAGGTGAACGTTGTCACAGATTGGATTTGCATGTCTTCATTAATTTCTGATGTTGAGCATTTTTTCATGCCCCTTTTCTGTTTAAAGAAAAGAAAAGAAAGAAAGAAAGAAAAGACAAAATGTGTGTAAAATATGCCTTTTGAAATTGTCTTCTTGCAAGGTTGCCTCTTTTGAAGTTTTTGGTCGATTTTCGACCCCAGAATATTTTGTGAGGGCAGGTGTCCTTTACAGGCCTGCAATTAAGGTGAATTTTAACTGACCATTATCACTGGGTTTAAAACTGCTGTTGGAGGGAGGCCAAAATGCTGCAGGATTTCTCCATTCTCAAATCTGGTTACTAGGTCAACAGAGCCTTCCTGGAAGCTGTGTTCCAAGGCTGGAAGTTAGAATGGCTTGAGCCAGGAAGAACCCCCATAATTTTATGCCCCATTATTTCTTGTTCGTTTTTTAAATATAATTTTTATCTTTTATGATAGCAAATTTGATTGTAATCTTTGGTTTGTTCTAGGTGTGCAAGATGTGTTTGTTTTTTACACCAAGACATATATGTATTCTTCTTGGGATCCATTTGCCATGTAGGTTATGACACAGTATTGAGTAGTCTTCTCTTGGAATTCTGTAGGTCTTTGGTGATTATATATTTCACGTGTGTTTGTATATCTCTGTTAAGCCCAACATCCTAACATATCCAGTCTTGACAACTTTCCAGTTGGTTAACCATCAGTTTGTTTAATAAATCTGTGATTCCTGTTATCTGTGGAAATATCTTCATTGGTATCAATTTTTAGGTAACACCTATAATTGATAGCATAGGATGTGTGTCTTTCGCTTTGTGACATACTTCGAGTTGTGTGATTACCTCCAGAGCCATCTAGGGTTCTGCAAAGTGCATTGTTTCATGTTTCTTCCGTGGCTCCTATTCCATGTGTACACGTACCAGTTCTTCTTCGTCCATTCGTCTCTTGATGGACTGTTTGGTTGTTTCCATGTCTTGGCTATTGTAATACTGCTGCAGTGCAGGTTTGCCTGAATGTGTCATTCCATTTGTGTCTTCCTGGGTTATAGGCCAAGGAGTGGGCCTGCGGGGTCATAAGGTATCTCAGTGTTTACCTTTTAAAGGCTGCTCCATTCCGTTTTCATTAGTGGCACTTACCAGTTTACGAGCCACTTAAAGTTGAGAGTGCATTTCCTCACAACGTCTTCAGCATTTATTGTTTGTATTTCTTTGCTGAGGGTCATTCTGTCTGGTGTGAGCTGATACCATTTTGTGGCTGGATTTGCATATGTTTAATAATTCCTTACATTGAGCTTCTAGCCATGTATATTTTATTGTTTTTTAAAGAGTGAGTACAGCTTACCTATTCAAATAGTTTCTTGAAGTATGTGGCATATTTGGAATATTTTGGACATTACCTGCCTCAACACATTTTGTTGGCAGGTGTCATTTATTGCCCTGCAGTCCTTGTGCATATGAAGGGACCTTTAGCACGGGTTGTAAAACTGCTGTTGCGGCCCACGGCCACAGGGCGGCAGCATTTCTACATTCCCTACTCTGGTCCGTGGGGAAAGAGTACCTTCCTGGAAGTAGTGTTCCTTGGGTGTAAATTAGATTGGAATGTGCCCGGAGAAACACACAAAGCTTATGTCTCCTTAGTTGTGTATTTTTTAATATTTAAGTTATATTTTTTATCGGAGTAATACTGCATTGTGTACATGGGCCACTTTTTTTTTGTGCATTCATCTGTTGATGGACAGTTTGGTTGTTCCAAGTCTTGGCTAGGGTAAATAGTGCTGCAGTGCAGGATTGTCAGCCTGTGTCTGTTTGATTCTGGTCTTCTCAGGTGATAGAGCCAGTAGTGGGCCTAGCAGATCATATGGTAGCTCATTTTTTTACCTTTAAACGCACCTCCTTTCTGTTCTCACCACTGGCTGTTACTGTTTGACATCCCAGCAGCAGCTAGAGGCTATACAGTTCTCTGAAACCCCTTGAGCATTTATTGTTTAGAGATTTTTTGCTGATGATCATTCTGACTGTTGTCACGTAAACGTTTTTGTAGATTGGATTTGCATGTCTTTAGTAATTCCCGATGTTGAGCTTTTTCCATGGCCTTTTTTGTTAAACGAAAATTTTAAAAAAGAATGTGAGTTAAATATGCCTCTTGAAATTGTCTTCTTGAAAGATTTGCCCTCTTTTGAGTTTTTTCGTCGATATTCGAACCTAGGATTTTTTGAGGGCAGGTGTCATTTACAGAGGTGCAATTCTTGTGAATATTAAGTGACCCTGAGCACTGTGTTTAAAGCTGCTTTGGCAGGAGACGGTCACAAGGCTGCGGCATTGCTCCATTCCCAAACCTGGTTACTAGGGCAGAAGAGCCTTCCTAGGTGTAATGTTCCAACTCGTAAGTTAGAATTAAATGGGCCAGGAAAAACCCCCAGAAGTTTATGTCTCATTACTTCTTGTGGGTTTTCTTAATTTAATTTTAATTTGTTATCACAGCAAATTTGATTATAATGTTCTGTTTGTTCTGGGTGTGCAAGATGTGGTTCTTTTACACATATACATATTATCTGTTCACCTTCAGATCCATTTCCCATGTTGGGTGGGACACAATGTTGAGTAGTCTTCTCTTGGTATTCCGTAGGTCTTTGGTGCTTATATCTTTCACATGAGTTGGTATAGCTCTGTTTCCCGCAATATGCTAATGTATCCAGTCCTCAAACCTTTCCGTTTGGTTAACCGTACGTGTGTTGATCGAATATTTGATTGCCTTTCTCTGTGAAAAATCTTCATTGGTATCCATTTTTAGGTAACACCATTACGTGATATCATAGTATATGTTTCCTTCGCTTTGTGACTTACTTCATGTTGTGATTACCTCCAAACTCATCTATGGTGCTGCAAACGGCATTGTTTCATTTTGTTCCTTGGCTACTATTCCATCTGTACATGTACCAGTTCTTCTTTTCCATTCATCTTTGGATGGACTTTTTGGTAGCTTCCATGTCTTGCCTATTGTAATACTGTTGCAGCGCAGTTTTGCCTGCCTGTGTCTTTGTAATTCTGTCTTCTTAGGTCATAGGCTCATTAGTGTGGCTGCTGGATCATACGGTGCCTCAATGGGTACCTGTTAAAGGCACCTGCATTCTGTTTTCATTAGTGGCTCTTTCCAGTTTCGTCCCACTTTGAGATGAGGGTATGCATTTCTCCACAGCCCCTTCAGCATTTATTGTTTGCAGAATTTTTGCTGATGGTCATTCTGACCGGTGTGAGTTGACACAACTTTGAAGATTGGATTTGCATATATTTAACATTTCCTAATCATGAGCATTTTTCCACGCTTTTTTTGTTGTTGTTAAAAAGAAAAAAGGGTGCCTGTAAAATATACCTCTTGAAATTGTCTTATGAAACCTTGCCCTCTTTTGAAATTTTTGGTCGACTTTCGATTCCAGGATTGTTTTTGAAGGAGTGTGTCACCTACAGGCTTGCAATTGCTGTAAATATTTAGTGACCGTTAGCACTGGGTTGAAAGCTGCTGTTGTGGGAAACGGCTGCACGGCGGCAGCGTTTCTCCATTCCCAAATCTTGTTACTAGGGCAGCAGAGCGCTCCTGGAACTCGTGTTCCTAGGTTGTAAATTAGAATGGAATGTGCCAGGGAAGAACCGCATAACTTTATGTCTCAGTACATCTTCTTCATTGTTATAATTTAATTTTTTAAAATCAGGGTAATGATTAGAATATTATTTGTTCTAGCTGTACACAATCTAATTCATTTGTACATTATATAGGTAGATGTATAATATATACACATGTATAATATATATAGATACATATATATACTCATGTACAGATCCTCTTCCCATATAAATTAATACAGAGTGTTCAGTAGACCTCCCTTGCTCTATGGTCAGTGTTTTATATATATGTATTAAATATGTATGTGTATTCGTATGGTAACCCTAATCTTAATTTGCCCATTGCGCCCACCTTTCGTTTTGGATACCCATAGTTGTTTTCGAAGTGTGTGTCTTTCTCTGTGGAAATAAGTTCCTTTGTATCAGTTGTTAGATGACACCCAGAAATGATATCATAAGATATTTGTCTTTTGCTTTCCGACTTACCTCATGTTCTGTGATTACCTCTAGGATCATCTATGGTGCTGCAAAGAGCAGTGTTTCAGTCTTTTGCACGGCTCATATTCCATTGTGTACATGGATCACTTCTTCTTTGAACATTCATCTGTTGATGGGCATTTTGTTTGCTTCCATGTCCTGGCTTTTGTGAATATTGCTGCAGTGCACTTTTGCTATCCTGTGTCTTCTCGACTCTGGTCTTCTCAGGTGCAGGGCCCAGCGGTGGGCCTGCTGGATTGAATGGTACCTCAATTTTTACTTTGAAACACAGTTCCTTTGTGTTCTCATTATTGGCTCTTACTTCTTTACACCTCAACAGCAGCTAGAGGGTACAGAGTTCTCTAAAACCTCTTCAGCATTCATTGTTTGTAGACTTTTTGCTGAGGGTCATTCGAGTGGTGTGTGTTGAAACCTTTTCATACATTAGATTGGCATGAGTCTAATAATTCCTGATGGTGAACTTTTATCCATTTCCCTTTTCATTTGTAAAGAGTGTGTAAAACTTACCTCTCATACGATCTTCTTGAAAACTTTGCTCTCTTTTAAGTTTTTTGGCCACTCCCTACCTCAGAACATTTTTCTGAGGGCAGGTGTCCTTTACAGCCCGGAGTCCTTGTGAGTATTATGTGACCATTGGCCGTGGTTTAAAGCCGCTCTTGCGGGAAACGGCCACAAGGCGGCAGCATTTCTCCATTTACAACTCAGGGTATTTGGGCAACAGAGCCTTCCTGGAAATCGTGTTAGTAGGCTGTAAATTAGAGTGGAATGTGCCAAGGCAAACCCCCAACAGCTTATATCTCCTTACTTCTTGTTGGCTTTTTAATTTAATTTTTCTATTTTCTCAGAGCAACTTAGATAAAAATGTTGTGTATGTTCTAGGTGTACAGAATCTGGTTCATTATATCTAGGTATCTATCTATTCATCTTTGCCTCCTTTCCCATGGACGTTATTCCAGAGTGTTGAGTGGACCTCTCTTGGTATTCCATAGGTCTTTGGTGATTATATGTTTCATATGTATTAGTATAGGTCTGACGCCCCCATATCCTAATTTATCCATTCCTCCCACCTTCCCATTTGGTTAAACATAATTTTGATTTCTCAACCCATGAGTGTCCTTTTCTTCGAAATAAGGTCTTGGGTATGATGTTTTAGGTAACACGTCTAAGTGATATCATAGGATGTCTTTCTTTCGGTTTCTTTCTCTCTTCAAGGTGTGTGATTATCTCTAGGTCCTTCTATGGTGGTGCCAACAGCACTGTTTCATGCTTTTCCATGGCTACTATTCCATTGTGTACACGGACCAGTTCTTCTTGGTGCGTTCATCTGTTGATGGATATTTTGGTTGCTTCCAAGTCTTGGCTGTGGTAAATATAACTGCAGTGTAGGATTGCCAGCCTGTGTCTTTTGGAATCTGGTCTTCTCAGGTGATAGGCACAGCAGTGGGTCTACCAGATCATATGGTAGCTCAATTTTTACCTAGAAACGCATGTTCTTTCTGTTCTAACTACTGGCTGTTACCAGTTTACATCCCACCGGCAGCTACGGGGTACACACAGTTCTCTAAAACCCCTTCAGCATGTATTGTTCGTGGACTGTTTTGCTGATGATCATTCTGACTGTTGTGAGGTGAACGTTGTCACAGATTGGATTTGCATGTCTTCATTAATTTCTGATGTTGAGCATTTTTTCATGCCCCTTTTCTGTTTAAAGAAAAGAAAAGAAAGAAAGAAAAGACAAAATGTGTGTAAAATATGCCTTTTGAAATTGTCTTCTTGCAAGGTTGCCTCTTTTGAAGTTTTTGGTCGATTTTCGACCCCAGAATATTTTGTGAGGGCAGGTGTCCTTTACAGGCCTGCAATTAAGGTGAATTTTAACTGACCATTATCACTGGGTTTAAAACTGCTGTTGGAGGGAGGCCAAAATGCTGCAGGATTTCTCCATTCTCAAATCTGGTTACTAGGTCAACAGAGCCTTCCTGGAAGCTGTGTTCCAAGGCTGGAAGTTAGAATGGCTTGAGCCAGGAAGAACCCCCATAATTTTATGCCCCATTATTTCTTGTTCGTTTTTTAAATATAATTTTTATCTTTTATGATAGCAAATTTGATTGTAATCTTTGGTTTGTTCTAGGTGTGCAAGATGTGTTTGTTTTTTACACCAAGACATATATGTATTCTTCTTGGGATCCATTTGCCATGTAGGTTATGACACAGTATTGAGTAGTCTTCTCTTGGAATTCTGTAGGTCTTTGGTGATTATATATTTCACGTGTGTTTGTATATCTCTGTTAAGCCCAACATCCTAACATATCCAGTCTTGACAACTTTCCAGTTGGTTAACCATCAGTTTGTTTAATAAATCTGTGATTCCTGTTATCTGTGGAAATATCTTCATTGGTATCAATTTTTAGGTAACACCTATAATTGATAGCATAGGATGTGTGTCTTTCGCTTTGTGACATACTTCGAGTTGTGTGATTACCTCCAGAGCCATCTAGGGTTCTGCAAAGTGCATTGTTTCATGTTTCTTCCGTGGCTCCTATTCCATGTGTACACGTACCAGTTCTTCTTCGTCCATTCGTCTCTTGATGGACTGTTTGGTTGTTTCCATGTCTTGGCTATTGTAATACTGCTGCAGTGCAGGTTTGCCTGAATGTGTCATTCCATTTGTGTCTTCCTAGGTTATAGGCCAAGGAGTGGGCCTGCGGGGTCATAAGGTATCTCAGTGTTTACCTTTTAAAGGCTGCTCCATTCCGTTTTCATTAGTGGCACTTACCAGTTTACGAGCCACTTAAAGTTGAGAGTGCATTTCCTCACAACGTCTTCAGCATTTATTGTTTGTATTTCTTTGCTGAGGGTCATTCTGTCTGGTGTGAGCTGATACCATTTTGTGGCTGGATTTGCATATGTTTAATAATTCCTTACATTGAGCTTCTAGCCATGTATATTTTATTGTTTTTTAAAGAGTGAGTACAGCTTACCTATTCAAATAGTTTCTTGAAGTATGCGGCATATTTGGAATATTTTGGCCATTACCTGCCTCAACACATTTTGTTGGCAGGTGTCATTTATTGCCCTGCAGTCCTTGTGCATATGAAGGGACCTTTAGCACGGGTTGTAAAACTGCTGTTGCGGCCCACGGCCACAGGGCGGCAGCATTTCTACATTCCCTACTCTGGTCCGTGGGGAAAGAGTACCTTCCTGGAAGTAGTGTTCCTTGGGTGTAAATTAGATTGGAATGTGCCCGGAGAAACACACAAAGCTTATGTCTCCTTAGTTGTGTATTTTTTAATATTTAAGTTATATTTTTTATCGGAGTAATACTGCATTGTGTACATGGGCCACTTCTTTTTTGTGCATTCATCTGTTGATGGACAGTTTGGTTGTTCCAAGTCTTGGCTAGGGTAAATAGTGCTGCAGTGCAGGATTGTCAGCCTGTGTCTGTTTGATTCTGGTCTTCTCAGGTGATAGAGCCAGTAGTGGGCCTAGCAGATCATATGGTAGCTCATTTTTTACCTTTAAACGCACCTCCTTTCTGTTCTCACCACTGGCTGTTACTGTTTGACATCCCAGCAGCAGCTAGAGGCTATACAGTTCTCTGAAACCCCTTGAGCATTTATTGTTTAGAGGTTTTTTGCTGATGATCATTCTGACTGTTGTCACGTAAACGTTTTTGTAGATTGGATTTGCATGTCTTTAGTAATTCCCGATGTTGAGCTTTTTCCATGGCCTTTTTTGTTAAACGAAAAATTTAAAAAAGAATGTGAGTTAAATATGCCTCTTGAAATTGTCTTCTTGAAAGATTTGCCCTCTTTTGAGTTTTTTCGTCGATATTCGAACCTAGGATTTTTTGAGGGCAGGTGTCATTTACAGAGGTGCAATTCTTGTGAGTATTAAGTGACCCTGAGCACTGTGTTTAAAGCTGCTTTGGCAGGAGACGGTCACAAGGCTGCGGCATTGCTCCATTCCCAAACCTGGTTACTAGGGCAGAAGAGCCTTCCTAGGTGTAATGTTCCAACTCGTAAGTTAGAATTAAATGGGCCAGGAAAAACCCCCAGAAGTTTATGTCTCATTACTTCTTGTGGGTTTTCTTAATTTAATTTTAATTTGTTATCACAGCAAATTTGATTATAATGTTCTGTTTGTTCTGGGTGTGCAAGATGTGGTTCTTTTACACATATACATATTATCTGTTCACCTTCAGATCCATTTCCCATGTTGGGTGGGACACAATGTTGAGTAGTCTTCTCTTGGTATTCCGTAGGTCTTTGGTGCTTATATCTTTCACATGAGTTGGTATAGCTCTGTTTCCCGCAATATGCTAATGTATCCAGTCCTCAAACCTTTCCGTTTGGTTAACCGTACGTGTGTTGATCGAATATTTGATTGCCTTTCTCTGTGAAAAATCTTCATTGGTATCCATTTTTAGGTAACACCATTACGTGATATCATAGTATATGTTTCCTTCGCTTTGTGACTTACTTCATGTTGTGATTACCTCCAAACTCATCTATGGTGCTGCAAACGGCATTGTTTCATTTTGTTCCTTGGCTACTATTCCATCTGTACATGTACCAGTTCTTCTTTTCCATTCATCTTTGGATGGACTTTTTGGTAGCTTCCATGTCTTGCCTATTGTAATACTGTTGCAGCGCAGTTTTGCCTGCCTGTGTCTTTGTAATTCTGTCTTCTTAGGTCATAGGCTCATTAGTGTGGCTGCTGGATCATACGGTGCCTCAATGGGTACCTGTTAAAGGCACCTGCATTCTGTTTTCATTAGTGGCTCTTTCCAGTTTCGTCCCACTTTGAGATGAGGGTATGCATTTCTCCACAGCCCCTTCAGCATTTATTGTTTGCAGAATTTTTGCTGATGGTCATTCTGACCGGTGTGAGTTGACACAACTTTGAAGATTGGATTTGCATATATTTAACATTTCCTAATCATGAGCATTTTTCCACGCTTTTTTTGTTGTTGTTAAAAAGAAAAAAGGGTGCCTGTAAAATATACCTCTTGAAATTGTCTTATGAAACCTTGCCCTCTTTTGAAATTTTTGGTCGACTTTCGATTCCAGGATTGTTTTTGAAGGAGTGTGTCACCTACAGGCTTGCAATTGCTGTAAATATTTAGTGACCGTTAGCACTGGGTTGAAAGCTGCTGTTGTGGGAAACGGCTGCACGGCGGCAGCGTTTCTCCATTCCCAAATCTTGTTACTAGGGCAGCAGAGCGCTCCTGGAACTCGTGTTCCTAGGTTGTAAATTAGAATGGAATGTGCCAGGGAAGAACCGCATAACTTTATGTCTCAGTACATCTTCTTCATTGTTATAATTTAATTTTTTAAAATCAGGGTAATGATTAGAATATTATTTGTTCTAGCTGTACACAATCTAATTCATTTGTACATTATATAGGTAGATGTATAATATATACACATGTATAATATATATAGATACATATATATACTCATGTACAGATCCTCTTCCCATATAAATTAATACAGAGTGTTCAGTAGACCTCCCTTGCTCTATGGTCAGTGTTTTATATATATGTATTAAATATGTATGTGTATTCGTATGGTAACCCTAATCTTAATTTGCCCATTGCGCCCACCTTTCGTTTTGGATACCCATAGTTGTTTTCGAAGTGTGTGTCTTTCTCTGTGGAAATAAGTTCCTTTGTATCAGTTGTTAGATGACACCCAGAAATGATATCATAAGATATTTGTCTTTTGCTTTCCGACTTACCTCATGTTCTGTGATTACCTCTAGGATCATCTATGGTGCTGCAAAGAGCAGTGTTTCAGTCTTTTGCACGGCTCATATTCCATTGTGTACATGGATCACTTCTTCTTTGAACATTCATCTGTTGATGGGCATTTTGTTTGCTTCCATGTCCTGGCTTTTGTGAATATTGCTGCAGTGCACTTTTGCTATCCTGTGTCTTCTCGACTCTGGTCTTCTCAGGTGCAGGGCCCAGCGGTGGGCCTGCTGGATTGAATGGTACCTCAATTTTTACTTTGAAACACAGTTCCTTTGTGTTCTCATTATTGGCTCTTACTTCTTTACACCTCAACAGCAGCTAGAGGGTACAGAGTTCTCTAAAACCTCTTCAGCATTCATTGTTTGTAGACTTTTTGCTGAGGGTCATTTGAGTGGTGTGTGTTGAAACCTTTTCATACATTAGATTGGCATGAGTCTAATAATTCCTGATGGTGAACTTTTATCCATTTCCCTTTTCATTTGTAAAGAGTGTGTAAAACTTACCTCTCATACGATCTTCTTGAAAACTTTGCTCTCTTTTAAGTTTTTTGGCCACTCCCTACCTCAGAACATTTTTCTGAGGGCAGGTGTCCTTTACAGCCCGGAGTCCTTGTGAGTATTATGTGACCATTGGCCGTGGTTTAAAGCCGCTCTTGCGGGAAACGGCCACAAGGCGGCAGCATTTCTCCATTTACAACTCAGGGTATTTGGGCAACAGAGCCTTCCTGGAAATCGTGTTAGTAGGCTGTAAATTAGAGTGGAATGTGCCAAGGCAAACCCCCAACAGCTTATATCTCCTTACTTCTTGTTGGCTTTTTAATTTAATTTTTCTATTTTCTCAGAGCAACTTAGATAAAAATGTTGTGTATGTTCTAGGTGTACAGAATCTGGTTCATTATATCTAGGTATCTATCTATTCATCTTTGCCTCCTTTCCCATGGACGTTATTCCAGAGTGTTGAGTGGACCTCTCTTGGTATTCCATAGGTCTTTGGTGATTATATGTTTCATATGTATTAGTATAGGTCTGACGCCCCCATATCCTAATTTATCCATTCCTCCCACCTTCCCATTTGGTTAAACATAATTTTGATTTCTCAACCCATGAGTGTCCTTTTCTTCGAAATAAGGTCTTGGGTATGGTGTTTTAGGTAACACGTCTAAGTGATATCATAGGATGTCTTTCTTTCGGTTTCTTTCTCTCTTCAAGGTGTGTGATTATCTCTAGGTCCTTCTATGGTGGTGCCAACAGCACTGTTTCATGCTTTTCCATGGCTACTATTCCATTGTGTACACGGACCAGTTCTTCTTGGTGCGTTCATCTGTTGATGGATATTTTGGTTGCTTCCAAGTCTTGGCTGTGGTAAATATAACTGCAGTGTAGGATTGCCAGCCTGTGTCTTTTGGAATCTGGTCTTCTCAGGTGATAGGCACAGCAGTGGGTCTACCAGATCATATGGTAGCTCAATTTTTACCTAGAAACGCATGTTCTTTCTGTTCTAACTACTGGCTGTTACCAGTTTACATCCCACCGGCAGCTACGGGGTACACACAGTTCTCTAAAATCCCTTCAGCATGTATTGTTCGTGGACTGTTTTGCTGATGATCATTCTGACTGTTGTGAGGTGAACGTTGTCACAGATTGGATTTGCATGTCTTCATTAATTTCTGATGTTGAGCATTTTTTCATGCCCCTTTTCTGTTTAAAGAAAAGAAAAGAAAGAAAGAAAGAAAAGACAAAATGTGTGTAAAATATGCCTTTTGAAATTGTCTTCTTGCAAGGTTGCCTCTTTTGAAGTTTTTGGTCGATTTTCGACCCCAGAATATTTTGTGAGGGCAGGTGTCCTTTACAGGCCTGCAATTAAGGTGAATTTTAACTGACCATTATCACTGGGTTTAAAACTGCTGTTGGAGGGAGGCCAAAATGCTGCAGGATTTCTCCATTCTCAAATCTGGTTACTAGGTCAACAGAGCCTTCCTGGAAGCTGTGTTCCAAGGCTGGAAGTTAGAATGGCTTGAGCCAGGAAGAACCCCCATAATTTTATGCCCCATTATTTCTTGTTCGTTTTTTAAATATAATTTTTATCTTTTATGATAGCAAATTTGATTGTAATCTTTGGTTTGTTCTAGGTGTGCAAGATGTGTTTGTTTTTTACACCAAGACATATATGTATTCTTCTTGGGATCCATTTGCCATGTAGGTTATGACACAGTATTGAGTAGTCTTCTCTTGGAATTCTGTAGGTCTTTGGTGATTATATATTTCACGTGTGTTTGTATATCTCTGTTAAGCCCAACATCCTAACATATCCAGTCTTGACAACTTTCCAGTTGGTTAACCATCAGTTTGTTTAATAAATCTGTGATTCCTGTTATCTGTGGAAATATCTTCATTGGTATCAATTTTTAGGTAACACCTATAATTGATAGCATAGGATGTGTGTCTTTCGCTTTGTGACATACTTCGAGTTGTGTGATTACCTCCAGAGCCATCTAGGGTTCTGCAAAGGGCATTGTTTCATGTTTCTTCCGTGGCTCCTATTCCATGTGTACACGTACCAGTTCTTCTTCGTCCATTCGTCTCTTGATGGACTGTTTGGTTGTTTCCATGTCTTGGCTATTGTAATACTGCTGCAGTGCAGGTTTGCCTGAATGTGTCATTCCATTTGTGTCTTCCTAGGTTATAGGCCAAGGAGTGGGCCTGCGGGGTCATAAGGTATCTCAGTGTTTACCTTTTAAAGGCTGCTCCATTCCGTTTTCATTAGTGGCACTTACCAGTTTACGAGCCACTTAAAGTTGAGAGTGCATTTCCTCACAACGTCTTCAGCATTTATTGTTTGTATTTCTTTGCTGAGGGTCATTCTGTCTGGTGTGAGCTGATACCATTTTGTGGCTGGATTTGCATATGTTTAATAATTCCTTACATTGAGCTTCTAGCCATGTATATTTTATTGTTTTTTAAAGAGTGAGTACAGCTTACCTATTCAAATAGTTTCTTGAAGTATGCGGCATATTTGGAATATTTTGGCCATTACCTGCCTCAACACATTTTGTTGGCAGGTGTCATTTATTGCCCTGCAGTCCTTGTGCATATGAAGGGACCTTTAGCACGGGTTGTAAAACTGCTGTTGCGGCCCACGGCCACAGGGCGGCAGCATTTCTACATTCCCTACTCTGGTCCGTGGGGAAAGAGTACCTTCCTGGAAGTAGTGTTCCTTGGGTGTAAATTAGATTGGAATGTGCCCGGAGAAACACACAAAGCTTATGTCTCCTTAGTTGTGTATTTTTTAATATTTAAGTTATATTTTTTATCGGAGTAATACTGCATTGTGTACATGGGCCACTTCTTTTTTGTGCATTCATCTGTTGATGGACAGTTTGGTTGTTCCAAGTCTTGGCTAGGGTAAATAGTGCTGCAGTGCAGGATTGTCAGCCTGTGTCTGTTTGATTCTGGTCTTCTCAGGTGATAGAGCCAGTAGTGGGCCTAGCAGATCATATGGTAGCTCATTTTTTACCTTTAAACGCACCTCCTTTCTGTTCTCACCACTGGCTGTTACTGTTTGACATCCCAGCAGCAGCTAGAGGCTATACAGTTCTCTGAAACCCCTTGAGCATTTATTGTTTAGAGGTTTTTTGCTGATGATCATTCTGACTGTTGTCACGTAAACGTTTTTGTAGATTGGATTTGCATGTCTTTAGTAATTCCCGATGTTGAGCTTTTTCCATGGCCTTTTTTGTTAAACGAAAAATTTAAAAAAGAATGTGAGTTAAATATGCCTCTTGAAATTGTCTTCTTGAAAGATTGCCCTCTTTTGAGTTTTTTCGTCGATATTCGAACCTAGGATTTTTTGAGGGCAGGTGTCATTTACAGAGGTGCAATTCTTGTGAATATTAAGTGACCCTGAGCACTGTGTTTAAAGCTGCTTTGGCAGGAGACGGTCACAAGGCTGCGGCATTGCTCCATTCCCAAACCTGGTTACTAGGGCAGAAGAGCCTTCCTAGGTGTAATGTTCCAACTCGTAAGTTAGAATTAAATGGGCCAGGAAAAACCCCCAGAAGTTTATGTCTCATTACTTCTTGTGGGTTTTCTTAATTTAATTTTAATTTGTTATCACAGCAAATTTGATTATAATGTTCTGTTTGTTCTGGGTGTGCAAGATGTGGTTCTTTTACACATATACATATTATCTGTTCACCTTCAGATCCATTTCCCATGTTGGGTGGGACACAATGTTGAGTAGTCTTCTCTTGGTATTCCGTAGGTCTTTGGTGCTTATATCTTTCACATGTGTTGGTATAGCTCTGTTTCCTGCAATATGCTAATGTATCCAGTCCTCAAACCTTTCCGTTTGGTTAACCATACGTTTGTTGATCGAATATTTGATTGCCTTTCTCTGTGAAAAGTCTTCATTGGTATCAATTTTTAGGTAACACCATTACGTGATATCATAGTATATGTTTCCTTCGCTTTGTGACTTACTTCATGTTGTGATTACCTCCAAACTCATCTATGGTGCTGCAAACGGCATTGTTTCATTTTGTTCCTTGGTTACTATTCAATCTGTACATGTACCAGTTCTTCTTTTCCATTCATCTTTGGATGGACTTTTTGGTAGCTTCCATGTCTTGCCTATTGTAATACTGTTGCAGCGCAGTTTTGCCTGCCTGTGTCTTTGTAATTCTGTCTTCTTAGGTCATAGGCTCATTAGTGTGGCTGCTGGATCATACGGTGCCTCAATGGGTACCTGTTAAAGGCACCTGCATTCTGTTTTCATTAGTGGCTCTTTCCAGTTTCGTCCCACTTTGAGATGAGGGTATGCATTTCTCCACAGCCCCTTCAGCATTTATTGTTTGCAGAATTTTTGCTGATGGTCATTCTGACCGGTGTGAGTTGACACAACTTTGAAGATTGGATTTGCATATATTTAACATTTCCTAATCATGAGCATTTTTCCACGCTTTTTTTGTTGTTGTTAAAAAGAAAAAAGGGTGCCTGTAAAATATACCTCTTGAAATTGTCTTATGAAACCTTGCCCTCTTTTGAAATTTTTGGTCGACTTTCGATTCCAGGATTGTTTTTGAAGGAGTGTGTCACCTACAGGCTTGCAATTGCTGTAAATATTTAGTGACCGTTAGCACTGGGTTGAAAGCTGCTGTTGTGGGAAACGGCTGCACGGCGGCAGCGTTTCTCCATTCCCAAATCTTGTTACTAGGGCAGCAGAGCGCTCCTGGAACTCGTGTTCCTAGGTTGTAAATTAGAATGGAATGTGCCAGGGAAGAACCGCATAACTTTATGTCTCAGTACATCTTCTTCATTGTTATAATTTAATTTTTTAAAATCAGGGTAATGATTAGAATATTATTTGTTCTAGCTGTACACAATCTAATTCATTTGTACATTATATAGGTAGATGTATAATATATACACATGTATAATATATATAGATACATATATATACTCATGTACAGATCCTCTTCCCATATAAATTAATACAGAGTGTTCAGTAGACCTCCCTTGCTCTATGGTCAGTGTTTTATATATATGTATTAAATATGTATGTGTATTCGTATGGTAACCCTAATCTTAATTTGCCCATTGCGCCCACCTTTCGTTTTGGATACCCATAGTTGTTTTCTAAGTGTGTGTCTTTCTCTGTGGAAATAAGTTCCTTTGTATCAGTTGTTAGATGACACCCAGAAATGATATCATAAGATATTTGTCTTTTGCTTTCCGACTTACCTCATGTTCTGTGATTACCTCTAGGATCATCTATGGTGCTGCAAAGAGCAGTGTTTCAGTCTTTTGCACGGCTCATATTCCATTGTGTACATGGATCACTTCTTCTTTGAACATTCATCTGTTGATGGGCATTTTGTTTGCTTCCATGTCCTGGCTTTTGTGAATATTGCTGCAGTGCACTTTTGCTATCCTGTGTCTTCTCGACTCTGGTCTTCTCAGGTGCAGGGCCCAGCGGTGGGCCTGCTGGATTGAATGGTACCTCAATTTTTACTTTGAAACACAGTTCCTTTGTGTTCTCATTATTGGCTCTTACTTCTTTACACCTCAACAGCAGCTAGAGGGTACAGAGTTCTCTAAAACCTCTTCAGCATTCATTGTTTGTAGACTTTTTGCTGAGGGTCATTCGAGTGGTGTGTGTTGAAACCTTTTCATACATTAGATTGGCATGAGTCTAATAATTCCTGATGGTGAACTTTTATCCATTTCCCTTTTCATTTGTAAAGAGTGTGTAAAACTTACCTCTCATACGATCTTCTTGAAAACTTTGCTCTCTTTTAAGTTTTTTGGCCACTCCCTACCTCAGAACATTTTTCTGAGGGCAGGTGTCCTTTACAGCCCGGAGTCCTTGTGAGTATTATGTGACCATTGGCCGTGGTTTAAAGCCGCTCTTGCGGGAAACGGCCACAAGGCGGCAGCATTTCTCCATTTACAACTCAGGGTATTTGGGCAACAGAGCCTTCCTGGAAATCGTGTTAGTAGGCTGTAAATTAGAGTGGAATGTGCCAAGGCAAACCCCCAACAGCTTATATCTCCTTACTTCTTGTTGGCTTTTTAATTTAATTTTTCTATTTTCTCAGAGCAACTTAGATAAAAATGTTGTGTATGTTCTAGGTGTACAGAATCTGGTTCATTATATCTAGGTATCTATCTATTCATCTTTGCCTCCTTTCCCATGGACGTTATTCCAGAGTGTTGAGTGGACCTCTCTTGGTATTCCATAGGTCTTTGGTGATTATATGTTTCATATGTATTAGTATAGGTCTGACGCCCCCATATCCTAATTTATCCATTCCTCCCACCTTCCCATTTGGTTAAACATAATTTTGATTTCTCAACCCATGAGTGTCCTTTTCTTCGAAATAAGGTCTTGGGTATGATGTTTTAGGTAACACGTCTAAGTGATATCATAGGATGTCTTTCTTTCGGTTTCTTTCTCTCTTCAAGGTGTGTGATTATCTCTAGGTCCTTCTATGGTGGTGCCAACAGCACTGTTTCATGCTTTTCCATGGCTACTATTCCATTGTGTACACGGACCAGTTCTTCTTGGTGCGTTCATCTGTTGATGGATATTTTGGTTGCTTCCAAGTCTTGGCTGTGGTAAATATAACTGCAGTGTAGGATTGCCAGCCTGTGTCTTTTGGAATCTGGTCTTCTCAGGTGATAGGCACAGCAGTGGGTCTACCAGATCATATGGTAGCTCAATTTTTACCTAGAAACGCATGTTCTTTCTGTTCTAACTACTGGCTGTTACCAGTTTACATCCCACCGGCAGCTACGGGGTACACACAGTTCTCTAAAACCCCTTCAGCATGTATTGTTCGTGGACTGTTTTGCTGATGATCATTCTGACTGTTGTGAGGTGAACGTTGTCACAGATTGGATTTGCATGTCTTCATTAATTTCTGATGTTGAGCATTTTTTCATGCCCCTTTTCTGTTTAAAGAAAAGAAAAGAAAGAAAGAAAAGACAAAATGTGTGTAAAATATGCCTTTTGAAATTGTCTTCTTGCAAGGTTGCCTCTTTTGAAGTTTTTGGTCGATTTTCGACCCCAGAATATTTTGTGAGGGCAGGTGTCCTTTACAGGCCTGCAATTAAGGTGAATTTTAACTGACCATTATCACTGGGTTTAAAACTGCTGTTGGAGGGAGGCCAAAATGCTGCAGGATTTCTCCATTCTCAAATCTGGTTACTAGGTCAACAGAGCCTTCCTGGAAGCTGTGTTCCAAGGCTGGAAGTTAGAATGGCTTGAGCCAGGAAGAACCCCCATAATTTTATGCCCCATTATTTCTTGTTCGTTTTTTAAATATAATTTTTATCTTTTATGATAGCAAATTTGATTGTAATCTTTGGTTTGTTCTAGGTGTGCAAGATGTGTTTGTTTTTTACACCAAGACATATATGTATTCTTCTTGGGATCCATTTGCCATGTAGGTTATGACACAGTATTGAGTAGTCTTCTCTTGGAATTCTGTAGGTCTTTGGTGATTATATATTTCACGTGTGTTTGTATATCTCTGTTAAGCCCAACATCCTAACATATCCAGTCTTGACAACTTTCCAGTTGGTTAACCATCAGTTTGTTTAATAAATCTGTGATTCCTGTTATCTGTGGAAATATCTTCATTGGTATCAATTTTTAGGTAACACCTATAATTGATAGCATAGGATGTGTGTCTTTCGCTTTGTGACATACTTCGAGTTGTGTGATTACCTCCAGAGCCATCTAGGGTTCTGCAAAGTGCATTGTTTCATGTTTCTTCCGTGGCTCCTATTCCATGTGTACACGTACCAGTTCTTCTTCGTCCATTCGTCTCTTGATGGACTGTTTGGTTGTTTCCATGTCTTGGCTATTGTAATACTGCTGCAGTGCAGGTTTGCCTGAATGTGTCATTCCATTTGTGTCTTCCTAGGTTATAGGCCAAGGAGTGGGCCTGCGGGGTCATAAGGTATCTCAGTGTTTACCTTTTAAAGGCTGCTCCATTCCGTTTTCATTAGTGGCACTTACCAGTTTACGAGCCACTTAAAGTTGAGAGTGCATTTCCTCACAACGTCTTCAGCATTTATTGTTTGTATTTCTTTGCTGAGGGTCATTCTGTCTGGTGTGAGCTGATACCATTTTGTGGCTGGATTTGCATATGTTTAATAATTCCTTACATTGAGCTTCTAGCCATGTATATTTTATTGTTTTTTAAAGAGTGAGTACAGCTTACCTATTCAAATAGTTTCTTGAAGTATGCGGCATATTTGGAATATTTTGGCCATTACCTGCCTCAACACATTTTGTTGGCAGGTGTCATTTATTGCCCTGCAGTCCTTGTGCATATGAAGGGACCTTTAGCACGGGTTGTAAAACTGCTGTTGCGGCCCACGGCCACAGGGCGGCAGCATTTCTACATTCCCTACTCTGGTCCGTGGGGAAAGAGTACCTTCCTGGAAGTAGTGTTCCTTGGGTGTAAATTAGATTGGAATGTGCCCGGAGAAACACACAAAGCTTATGTCTCCTTAGTTGTGTATTTTTTAATATTTAAGTTATATTTTTTATCGGAGTAATACTGCATTGTGTACATGGGCCACTTCTTTTTTGTGCATTCATCTGTTGATGGACAGTTTGGTTGTTCCAAGTCTTGGCTAGGGTAAATAGTGCTGCAGTGCAGGATTGTCAGCCTGTGTCTGTTTGATTCTGGTCTTCTCAGGTGATAGAGCCAGTAGTGGGCCTAGCAGATCATATGGTAGCTCATTTTTTACCTTTAAACGCACCTCCTTTCTGTTCTCACCACTGGCTGTTACTGTTTGACATCCCAGCAGCAGCTAGAGGCTATACAGTTCTCTGAAACCCCTTGAGCATTTATTGTTTAGAGGTTTTTTGCTGATGATCATTCTGACTGTTGTCACGTAAACGTTTTTGTAGATTGGATTTGCATGTCTTTAGTAATTCCCGATGTTGAGCTTTTTCCATGGCCTTTTTTGTTAAACGAAAAATTTAAAAAAGAATGTGAGTTAAATATGCCTCTTGAAATTGTCTTCTTGAAAGATTGCCCTCTTTTGAGTTTTTTCGTCGATATTCGAACCTAGGATTTTTTGAGGGCAGGTGTCATTTACAGAGGTGCAATTCTTGTGAATATTAAGTGACCCTGAGCACTGTGTTTAAAGCTGCTTTGGCAGGAGACGGTCACAAGGCTGCGGCATTGCTCCATTCCCAAACCTGGTTACTAGGGCAGAAGAGCCTTCCTAGGTGTAATGTTCCAACTCGTAAGTTAGAATTAAATGGGCCAGGAAAAACCCCCAGAAGTTTATGTCTCATTACTTCTTGTGGGTTTTCTTAATTTAATTTTAATTTGTTATCACAGCAAATTTGATTATAATGTTCTGTTTGTTCTGGGTGTGCAAGATGTGGTTCTTTTACACATATACATATTATCTGTTCACCTTCAGATCCATTTCCCATGTTGGGTGGGACACAATGTTGAGTAGTCTTCTCTTGGTATTCCGTAGGTCTTTGGTGCTTATATCTTTCACATGAGTTGGTATAGCTCTGTTTCCCGCAATATGCTAATGTATCCAGTCCTCAAACCTTTCCGTTTGGTTAACCGTACGTGTGTTGATCGAATATTTGATTGCCTTTCTCTGTGAAAAATCTTCATTGGTATCCATTTTTAGGTAACACCATTACGTGATATCATAGTATATGTTTCCTTCGCTTTGTGACTTACTTCATGTTGTGATTACCTCCAAACTCATCTATGGTGCTGCAAACGGCATTGTTTCATTTTGTTCCTTGGCTACTATTCCATCTGTACATGTACCAGTTCTTCTTTTCCATTCATCTTTGGATGGACTTTTTGGTAGCTTCCATGTCTTGCCTATTGTAATACGGTTGCAGCGCAGTTTTGCCTGCCTGTGTCTTTGTAATTCTGTCTTCTTAGGTCATAGGCTCATTAGTGTGGCTGCTGGATCATACGGTGCCTCAATGGGTACCTGTTAAAGGCACCTGCATTCTGTTTTCATTAGTGGCTCTTTCCAGTTTCGTCCCACTTTGAGATGAGGGTATGCATTTCTCCACAGCCCCTTCAGCATTTATTGTTTGCAGAATTTTTGCTGATGGTCATTCTGACCGGTGTGAGTTGACACAACTTTGAAGATTGGATTTGCATATATTTAACATTTCCTAATCATGAGCATTTTTCCACGCTTTTTTTGTTGTTGTTAAAAAGAAAAAAGGGTGCCTGTAAAATATACCTCTTGAAATTGTCTTATGAAACCTTGCCCTCTTTTGAAATTTTTGGTCGACTTTCGATTCCAGGATTGTTTTTGAAGGAGTGTGTCACCTACAGGCTTGCAATTGCTGTAAATATTTAGTGACCGTTAGCACTGGGTTGAAAGCTGCTGTTGTGGGAAACGGCTGCACGGCGGCAGCGTTTCTCCATTCCCAAATCTTGTTACTAGGGCAGCAGAGCGCTCCTGGAACTCGTGTTCCTAGGTTGTAAATTAGAATGGAATGTGCCAGGGAAGAACCGCATAACTTTATGTCTCAGTACATCTTCTTCATTGTTATAATTTAATTTTTTAAAATCAGGGTAATGATTAGAATATTATTTGTTCTAGCTGTACACAATCTAATTCATTTGTACATTATATAGGTAGATGTATAATATATACACATGTATAATATATATAGATACATATATATACTCATGTACAGATCCTCTTCCCATATAAATTAATACAGAGTGTTCAGTAGACCTCCCTTGCTCTATGGTCAGTGTTTTATATATATGTATTAAATATGTATGTGTATTCGTATGGTAACCCTAATCTTAATTTGCCCATTGCGCCCACCTTTCGTTTTGGATACCCATAGTTGTTTTCTAAGTGTGTGTCTTTCTCTGTGGAAATAAGTTCCTTTGTATCAGTTGTTAGATGACACCCAGAAATGATATCATAAGATATTTGTCTTTTGCTTTCCGACTTACCTCATGTTCTGTGATTACCTCTAGGATCATCTATGGTGCTGCAAAGAGCAGTGTTTCAGTCTTTTGCACGGCTCATATTCCATTGTGTACATGGATCACTTCTTCTTTGAACATTCATCTGTTGATGGGCATTTTGTTTGCTTCCATGTCCTGGCTTTTGTGAATATTGCTGCAGTGCACTTTTGCTATCCTGTGTCTTCTCGACTCTGGTCTTCTCAGGTGCAGGGCCCAGCGGTGGGCCTGCTGGATTGAATGGTACCTCAATTTTTACTTTGAAACACAGTTCCTTTGTGTTCTCATTATTGGCTCTTACTTCTTTACACCTCAACAGCAGCTAGAGGGTACAGAGTTCTCTAAAACCTCTTCAGCATTCATTGTTTGTAGACTTTTTGCTGAGGGTCATTCGAGTGGTGTGTGTTGAAACCTTTTCATACATTAGATTGGCATGAGTCTAATAATTCCTGATGGTGAACTTTTATCCATTTCCCTTTTCATTTGTAAAGAGTGTGTAAAACTTACCTCTCATACGATCTTCTTGAAAACTTTGCTCTCTTTTAAGTTTTTTGGCCACTCCCTACCTCAGAACATTTTTCTGAGGGCAGGTGTCCTTTACAGCCCGGAGTCCTTGTGAGTATTATGTGACCATTGGCCGTGGTTTAAAGCCGCTCTTGCGGGAAACGGCCACAAGGCGGCAGCATTTCTCCATTTACAACTCAGGGTATTTGGGCAACAGAGCCTTCCTGGAAATCGTGTTAGTAGGCTGTAAATTAGAGTGGAATGTGCCAAGGCAAACCCCCAACAGCTTATATCTCCTTACTTCTTGTTGGCTTTTTAATTTAATTTTTCTATTTTCTCAGAGCAACTTAGATAAAAATGTTGTGTATGTTCTAGGTGTACAGAATCTGGTTCATTATATCTAGGTATCTATCTATTCATCTTTGCCTCCTTTCCCATGGACGTTATTCCAGAGTGTTGAGTGGACCTCTCTTGGTATTCCATAGGTCTTTGGTGATTATATGTTTCATATGTATTAGTATAGGTCTGACGCCCCCATATCCTAATTTATCCATTCCTCCCACCTTCCCATTTGGTTAAACATAATTTTGATTTCTCAACCCATGAGTGTCCTTTTCTTCGAAATAAGGTCTTGGGTATGGTGTTTTAGGTAACACGTCTAAGTGATATCATAGGATGTCTTTCTTTCGGTTTCTTTCTCTCTTCAAGGTGTGTGATTATCTCTAGGTCCTTCTATGGTGGTGCCAACAGCACTGTTTCATGCTTTTCCATGGCTACTATTCCATTGTGTACACGGACCAGTTCTTCTTGGTGCGTTCATCTGTTGATGGATATTTTGGTTGCTTCCAACTCTTGGCTGTGGTAAATATAACTGCAGTGTAGGATTGCCAGCCTGTGTCTTTTGGAATCTGGTCTTCTCAGGTGATAGGCACAGCAGTGGGTCTACCAGATCATATGGTAGCTCAATTTTTACCTAGAAATGCATGTTCTTTCTGTTCTAACTACTGGCTGTTACCAGTTTACATCCCACCGGCAGCTACGGGGTACACACAGTTCTCTAAAACCCCTTCAGCATGTATTGTTCGTGGACTGTTTTGCTGATGATCATTCTGACTGTTGTGAGGTGAACGTTGTCACAGATTGGATTTGCATGTCTTCATTAATTTCTGATGTTGAGCATTTTTTCATGCCCCTTTTCTGTTTAAAGAAAAGAAAAGAAAGAAAGAAAAGACAAAATGTGTGTAAAATATGCCTTTTGAAATTGTCTTCTTGCAAGGTTGCCTCTTTTGAAGTTTTTGGTCGATTTTCGACCCCAGAATATTTTGTGAGGGCAGGTGTCCTTTACAGGCCTGCAATTAAGGTGAATTTTAACTGACCATTATCACTGGGTTTAAAACTGCTGTTGGAGGGAGGCCAAAATGCTGCAGGATTTCTCCATTCTCAAATCTGGTTACTAGGTCAACAGAGCCTTCCTGGAAGCTGTGTTCCAAGGCTGGAAGTTAGAATGGCTTGAGCCAGGAAGAACCCCCATAATTTTATGCCCCATTATTTCTTGTTCGTTTTTTAAATATAATTTTTATCTTTTATGATAGCAAATTTGATTGTAATCTTTGGTTTGTTCTAGGTGTGCAAGATGTGTTTGTTTTTTACACCAAGACATATATGTATTCTTCTTGGGATCCATTTGCCATGTAGGTTATGACACAGTATTGAGTAGTCTTCTCTTGGAATTCTGTAGGTCTTTGGTGATTATATATTTCACGTGTGTTTGTATATCTCTGTTAAGCCCAACATCCTAACATATCCAGTCTTGACAACTTTCCAGTTGGTTAACCATCAGTTTGTTTAATAAATCTGTGATTCCTGTTATCTGTGGAAATATCTTCATTGGTATCAATTTTTAGGTAACACCTATAATTGATAGCATAGGATGTGTGTCTTTCGCTTTGTGACATACTTCGAGTTGTGTGATTACCTCCAGAGCCATCTAGGGTTCTGCAAAGTGCATTGTTTCATGTTTCTTCCGTGGCTCCTATTCCATGTGTACACGTACCAGTTCTTCTTCGTCCATTCGTCTCTTGATGGACTGTTTGGTTGTTTCCATGTCTTGGCTATTGTAATACTGCTGCAGTGCAGGTTTGCCTGAATGTGTCATTCCATTTGTGTCTTCCTAGGTTATAGGCCAAGGAGTGGGCCTGCGGGGTCATAAGGTATCTCAGTGTTTACCTTTTAAAGGCTGCTCCATTCCGTTTTCATTAGTGGCACTTACCAGTTTACGAGCCACTTAAAGTTGAGAGTGCATTTCCTCACAACGTCTTCAGCATTTATTGTTTGTATTTCTTTGCTGAGGGTCATTCTGTCTGGTGTGAGCTGATACCATTTTGTGGCTGGATTTGCATATGTTTAATAATTCCTTACATTGAGCTTCTAGCCATGTATATTTTATTGTTTTTTAAAGAGTGAGTACAGCTTACCTATTCAAATAGTTTCTTGAAGTATGCGGCATATTTGGAATATTTTGGCCATTACCTGCCTCAACACATTTTGTTGGCAGGTGTCATTTATTGCCCTGCAGTCCTTGTGCATATGAAGGGACCTTTAGCACGGGTTGTAAAACTGCTGTTGCGGCCCACGGCCACAGGGCGGCAGCATTTCTACATTCCCTACTCTGGTCCGTGGGGAAAGAGTACCTTCCTGGAAGTAGTGTTCCTTGGGTGTAAATTAGATTGGAATGTGCCCGGAGAAACACACAAAGCTTATGTCTCCTTAGTTGTGTATTTTTTAATATTTAAGTTATATTTTTTATCGGAGTAATACTGCATTGTGTACATGGACCACTTCTTTTTGTGCATTCATCTGTTGATGGACAGTTTGGTTGTTCCAAGTCTTGGCTAGGGTAAATAGTGCTGCAGTGCAGGATTGTCAGCCTGTGTCTGTTTGATTCTGGTCTTCTCAGGTGATAGAGCCAGTAGTGGGCCTAGCAGATCATATGGTAGCTCATTTTTTACCTTTAAACGCACCTCCTTTCTGTTCTCACCACTGGCTGTTACTGTTTGACATCCCAGCAGCAGCTAGAGGCTATACAGTTCTCTGAAACCCCTTGAGCATTTATTGTTTAGAGGTTTTTTGCTGATGATCATTCTGACTGTTGTCACGTAAACGTTTTTGTAGATTGGATTTGCATGTCTTTAGTAATTCCCGATGTTGAGCTTTTTCCATGGCCTTTTTTGTTAAACGAAAAATTTAAAAAAGAATGTGAGTTAAATATGCCTCTTGAAATTGTCTTCTTGAAAGATTTGCCCTCTTTTGAGTTTTTTCGTCGATATTCGAACCTAGGATTTTTTGAGGGCAGGTGTCATTTACAGAGGTGCAATTCTTGTGAGTATTAAGTGACCCTGAGCACTGTGTTTAAAGCTGCTTTGGCAGGAGACGGTCACAAGGCTGCGGCATTGCTCCATTCCCAAACCTGGTTACTAGGGCAGAAGAGCCTTCCTAGGTGTAATGTTCCAACTCGTAAGTTAGAATTAAATGGGCCAGGAAAAACCCCCAGAAGTTTATGTCTCATTACTTCTTGTGGGTTTTCTTAATTTAATTTTAATTTGTTATCACAGCAAATTTGATTATAATGTTCTGTTTGTTCTGGGTGTGCAAGATGTGGTTCTTTTACACATATACATATTATCTGTTCACCTTCAGATCCATTTCCCATGTTGGGTGGGACACAATGTTGAGTAGTCTTCTCTTGGTATTCCGTAGGTCTTTGGTGCTTATATCTTTCACATGAGTTGGTATAGCTCTGTTTCCCGCAATATGCTAATGTATCCAGTCCTCAAACCTTTCCGTTTGGTTAACCGTACGTGTGTTGATCGAATATTTGATTGCCTTTCTCTGTGAAAAATCTTCATTGGTATCCATTTTTAGGTAACACCATTACGTGATATCATAGTATATGTTTCCTTCGCTTTGTGACTTACTTCATGTTGTGATTACCTCCAAACTCATCTATGGTGCTGCAAACGGCATTGTTTCATTTTGTTCCTTGGCTACTATTCCATCTGTACATGTACCAGTTCTTCTTTTCCATTCATCTTTGGATGGACTTTTTGGTAGCTTCCATGTCTTGCCTATTGTAATACTGTTGCAGCGCAGTTTTGCCTGCCTGTGTCTTTGTAATTCTGTCTTCTTAGGTCATAGGCTCATTAGTGTGGCTGCTGGATCATACGGTGCCTCAATGGGTACCTGTTAAAGGCACCTGCATTCTGTTTTCATTAGTGGCTCTTTCCAGTTTCGTCCCACTTTGAGATGAGGGTATGCATTTCTCCACAGCCCCTTCAGCATTTATTGTTTGCAGAATTTTTGCTGATGGTCATTCTGACCGGTGTGAGTTGACACAACTTTGAAGATTGGATTTGCATATATTTAACATTTCCTAATCATGAGCATTTTTCCACGCTTTTTTTGTTGTTGTTAAAAAGAAAAAAGGGTGCCTGTAAAATATACCTCTTGAAATTGTCTTATGAAACCTTGCCCTCTTTTGAAATTTTTGGTCGACTTTCGATTCCAGGATTGTTTTTGAAGGAGTGTGTCACCTACAGGCTTGCAATTGCTGTAAATATTTAGTGACCGTTAGCACTGGGTTGAAAGCTGCTGTTGTGGGAAACGGCTGCACGGCGGCAGCGTTTCTCCATTCCCAAATCTTGTTACTAGGGCAGCAGAGCGCTCCTGGAACTCGTGTTCCTAGGTTGTAAATTAGAATGGAATGTGCCAGGGAAGAACCGCATAACTTTATGTCTCAGTACATCTTCTTCATTGTTATAATTTAATTTTTTAAAATCAGGGTAATGATTAGAATATTATTTGTTCTAGCTGTACACAATCTAATTCATTTGTACATTATATAGGTAGATGTATAATATATACACATGTATAATATATATAGATACATATATATACTCATGTACAGATCCTCTTCCCATATAAATTAATACAGAGTGTTCAGTAGACCTCCCTTGCTCTATGGTCAGTGTTTTATATATATGTATTAAATATGTATGTGTATTCGTATGGTAACCCTAATCTTAATTTGCCCATTGCGCCCACCTTTCGTTTTGGATACCCATAGTTGTTTTCTAAGTGTGTGTCTTTCTCTGTGGAAATAAGTTCCTTTGTATCAGTTGTTAGATGACACCCAGAAATGATATCATAAGATATTTGTCTTTTGCTTTCCGACTTACCTCATGTTCTGTGATTACCTCTAGGATCATCTATGGTGCTGCAAAGAGCAGTGTTTCAGTCTTTTGCACGGCTCATATTCCATTGTGTACATGGATCACTTCTTCTTTGAACATTCATCTGTTGATGGGCATTTTGTTTGCTTCCATGTCCTGGCTTTTGTGAATATTGCTGCAGTGCACTTTTGCTATCCTGTGTCTTCTCGACTCTGGTCTTCTCAGGTGCAGGGCCCAGCGGTGGGCCTGCTGGATTGAATGGTACCTCAATTTTTACTTTGAAACACAGTTCCTTTGTGTTCTCATTATTGGCTCTTACTTCTTTACACCTCAACAGCAGCTAGAGGGTACAGAGTTCTCTAAAACCTCTTCAGCATTCATTGTTTGTAGACTTTTTGCTGAGGGTCATTCGAGTGGTGTGTGTTGAAACCTTTTCATACATTAGATTGGCATGAGTCTAATAATTCCTGATGGTGAACTTTTATCCATTTCCCTTTTCATTTGTAAAGAGTGTGTAAAACTTACCTCTCATACGATCTTCTTGAAAACTTTGCTCTCTTTTAAGTTTTTTGGCCACTCCCTACCTCAGAACATTTTTCTGAGGGCAGGTGTCCTTTACAGCCCGGAGTCCTTGTGAGTATTATGTGACCATTGGCCGTGGTTTAAAGCCGCTCTTGCGGGAAACGGCCACAAGGCGGCAGCATTTCTCCATTTACAACTCAGGGTATTTGGGCAACAGAGCCTTCCTGGAAATCGTGTTAGTAGGCTGTAAATTAGAGTGGAATGTGCCAAGGCAAACCCCCAACAGCTTATATCTCCTTACTTCTTGTTGGCTTTTTAATTTAATTTTTCTATTTTCTCAGAGCAACTTAGATAAAAATGTTGTGTATGTTCTAGGTGTACAGAATCTGGTTCATTATATCTAGGTATCTATCTATTCATCTTTGCCTCCTTTCCCATGGACGTTATTCCAGAGTGTTGAGTGGACCTCTCTTGGTATTCCATAGGTCTTTGGTGATTATATGTTTCATATGTATTAGTATAGGTCTGACGCCCCCATATCCTAATTTATCCATTCCTCCCACCTTCCCATTTGGTTAAACATAATTTTGATTTCTCAACCCATGAGTGTCCTTTTCTTCGAAATAAGGTCTTGGGTATGGTGTTTTAGGTAACACGTCTAAGTGATATCATAGGATGTCTTTCTTTCGGTTTCTTTCTCTCTTCAAGGTGTGTGATTATCTCTAGGTCCTTCTATGGTGGTGCCAACAGCACTGTTTCATGCTTTTCCATGGCTACTATTCCATTGTGTACACGGACCAGTTCTTCTTGGTGCGTTCATCTGTTGATGGATATTTTGGTTGCTTCCAACTCTTGGCTGTGGTAAATATAACTGCAGTGTAGGATTGCCAGCCTGTGTCTTTTGGAATCTGGTCTTCTCAGGTGATAGGCACAGCAGTGGGTCTACCAGATCATATGGTAGCTCAATTTTTACCTAGAAACGCATGTTCTTTCTGTTCTAACTACTGGCTGTTACCAGTTTACATCCCACCGGCAGCTACGGGGTACACACAGTTCTCTAAAACCCCTTCAGCATGTATTGTTCGTGGACTGTTTTGCTGATGATCATTCTGACTGTTGTGAGGTGAACGTTGTCACAGATTGGATTTGCATGTCTTCATTAATTTCTGATGTTGAGCATTTTTTCATGCCCCTTTTCTGTTTAAAGAAAAGAAAAGAAAGAAAGAAAGAAAAGACAAAATGTGTGTAAAATATGCCTTTTGAAATTGTCTTCTTGCAAGGTTGCCTCTTTTGAAGTTTTTGGTCGATTTTCGACCCCAGAATATTTTGTGAGGGCAGGTGTCCTTTACAGGCCTGCAATTAAGGTGAATTTTAACTGACCATTATCACTGGGTTTAAAACTGCTGTTGGAGGGAGGCCAAAATGCTGCAGGATTTCTCCATTCTCAAATCTGGTTACTAGGTCAACAGAGCCTTCCTGGAAGCTGTGTTCCAAGGCTGGAAGTTAGAATGGCTTGAGCCAGGAAGAACCCCCATAATTTTATGCTCCATTATTTCTTGTTCGTTTTTTAAATATAATTTTTATCTTTTATGATAGCAAATTTGATTGTAATCTTTGGTTTGTTCTAGGTGTGCAAGATGTGTTTGTTTTTTACACCAAGACATATATGTATTCTTCTTGGGATCCATTTGCCATGTAGGTTATGACACAGTATTGAGTAGTCTTCTCTTGGAATTCTGTAGGTCTTTGGTGATTATATATTTCACGTGTGTTTGTATATCTCTGTTAAGCCCAACATCCTAACATATCCAGTCTTGACAACTTTCCAGTTGGTTAACCATCAGTTTGTTTAATAAATCTGTGATTCCTGTTATCTGTGGAAATATCTTCATTGGTATCAATTTTTAGGTAACACCTATAATTGATAGCATAGGATGTGTGTCTTTCGCTTTGTGACATACTTCGAGTTGTGTGATTACCTCCAGAGCCATCTAGGGTTCTGCAAAGGGCATTGTTTCATGTTTCTTCCGTGGCTCCTATTCCATGTGTACACGTACCAGTTCTTCTTCGTCCATTCGTCTCTTGATGGACTGTTTGGTTGTTTCCATGTCTTGGCTATTGTAATACTGCTGCAGTGCAGGTTTGCCTGAATGTGTCATTCCATTTGTGTCTTCCTAGGTTATAGGCCAAGGAGTGGGCCTGCGGGGTCATAAGGTATCTCAGTGTTTACCTTTTAAAGGCTGCTCCATTCCGTTTTCATTAGTGGCACTTACCAGTTTACGAGCCACTTAAAGTTGAGAGTGCATTTCCTCACAACGTCTTCAGCATTTATTGTTTGTATTTCTTTGCTGAGGGTCATTCTGTCTGGTGTGAGCTGATACCATTTTGTGGCTGGATTTGCATATGTTTAATAATTCCTTACATTGAGCTTCTAGCCATGTATATTTTATTGTTTTTTAAAGAGTGAGTACAGCTTACCTATTCAAATAGTTTCTTGAAGTATGCGGCATATTTGGAATATTTTGGCCATTACCTGCCTCAACACATTTTGTTGGCAGGTGTCATTTATTGCCCTGCAGTCCTTGTGCATATGAAGGGACCTTTAGCATGGGTTGTAAAACTGCTGTTGCGGCCCACGGCCACAGGGCGGCAGCATTTCTACATTCCCTACTCTGGTCCGTGGGGAAAGAGTACCTTCCTGGAAGTAGTGTTCCTTGGGTGTAAATTAGATTGGAATGTGCCCGGAGAAACACACAAAGCTTATGTCTCCTTAGTTGTGTATTTTTTAATATTTAATTTATATTTTTTATCGGAGTAATACTGCATTGTGTACATGGGCCACTTCTTTTTTGTGCATTCATCTGTTGATGGACAGTTTGGTTGTTCCAAGTCTTGGCTAGGGTAAATAGTGCTGCAGTGCAGGATTGTCAGCCTGTGTCTGTTTGATTCTGGTCTTCTCAGGTGATAGAGCCAGTAGTGGGCCTAGCAGATCATATGGTAGCTCATTTTTTACCTTTAAACGCACCTCCTTTCTGTTCTCACCACTGGCTGTTACTGTTTGACATCCCAGCAGCAGCTAGAGGCTATACAGTTCTCTGAAACCCCTTGAGCATTTATTGTTTAGAGGTTTTTTGCTGATGATCATTCTGACTGTTGTCACGTAAACGTTTTTGTAGATTGGATTTGCATGTCTTTAGTAATTCCCGATGTTGAGCTTTTTCCATGGCCTTTTTTGTTAAACGAAAAATTTAAAAAAGAATGTGAGTTAAATATGCCTCTTGAAATTGTCTTCTTGAAAGATTTGCCCTCTTTTGAGTTTTTTCGTCGATATTCGAACCTAGGATTTTTTGAGGGCAGGTGTCATTTACAGAGGTGCAATTCTTGTGAGTATTAAGTGACCCTGAGCACTGTGTTTAAAGCTGCTTTGGCAGGAGACGGTCACAAGGCTGCGGCATTGCTCCATTCCCAAACCTGGTTACTAGGGCAGAAGAGCCTTCCTAGGTGTAATGTTCCAACTCGTAAGTTAGAATTAAATGGGCCAGGAAAAACCCCCAGAAGTTTATGTCTCATTACTTCTTGTGGGTTTTCTTAATTTAATTTTAATTTGTTATCACAGCAAATTTGATTATAATGTTCTGTTTGTTCTGGGTGTGCAAGATGTGGTTCTTTTACACATATACATATTATCTGTTCACCTTCAGATCCATTTCCCATGTTGGGTGGGACACAATGTTGAGTAGTCTTCTCTTGGTATTCCGTAGGTCTTTGGTGCTTATATCTTTCACATGAGTTGGTATAGCTCTGTTTCCTGCAATATGCTAATGTATCCAGTCCTCAAACCTTTCCGTTTGGTTAACCGTACGTGTGTTGATCGAATATTTGATTGCCTTTCTCTGTGAAAAATCTTCATTGGTATCCATTTTTAGGTAACACCATTACGTGATATCATAGTATATGTTTCCTTCGCTTTGTGACTTACTTCATGTTGTGATTACCTCCAAACTCATCTATGGTGCTGCAAACGGCATTGTTTCATTTTGTTCCTTGGCTACTATTCCATCTGTACATGTACCAGTTCTTCTTTTCCATTCATCTTTGGATGGACTTTTTGGTAGCTTCCATGTCTTGCCTATTGTAATACTGTTGCAGCGCAGTTTTGCCTGCCTGTGTCTTTGTAATTCTGTCTTCTTAGGTCATAGGCTCATTAGTGTGGCTGCTGGATCATACGGTGCCTCAATGGGTACCTGTTAAAGGCACCTGCATTCTGTTTTCATTAGTGGCTCTTTCCAGTTTCGTCCCACTTTGAGATGAGGGTATGCATTTCTCCACAGCCCCTTCAGCATTTATTGTTTGCAGAATTTTTGCTGATGGTCATTCTGACCGGTGTGAGTTGACACAACTTTGAAGATTGGATTTGCATATATTTAACATTTCCTAATCATGAGCATTTTTCCACGCTTTTTTTGTTGTTGTTAAAAAGAAAAAAGGGTGCCTGTAAAATATACCTCTTGAAATTGTCTTATGAAACCTTGCCCTCTTTTGAAATTTTTGGTCGACTTTCGATTCCAGGATTGTTTTTGAAGGAGTGTGTCACCTACAGGCTTGCAATTGCTGTAAATATTTAGTGACCGTTAGCACTGGGTTGAAAGCTGCTGTTGTGGGAAACGGCTGCACGGCGGCAGCGTTTCTCCATTCCCAAATCTTGTTACTAGGGCAGCAGAGCGCTCCTGGAACTCGTGTTCCTAGGTTGTAAATTAGAATGGAATGTGCCAGGGAAGAACCGCATAACTTTATGTCTCAGTACATCTTCTTCATTGTTATAATTTAATTTTTTAAAATCAGGGTAATGATTAGAATATTATTTGTTCTAGCTGTACACAATCTAATTCATTTGTACATTATATAGGTAGATGAATAATATATACACATGTATAATATATATAGATACATATATATACTCATGTACAGATCCTCTTCCCATATAAATTAATACAGAGTGTTCAGTAGACCTCCCTTGCTCTATGGTCAGTGTTTTATATATATGTATTAAATATGTATGTGTATTCGTATGGTAACCCTAATCTTAATTTGCCCATTGCGCCCACCTTTCGTTTTGGATACCCATAGTTGTTTTCTAAGTGTGTGTCTTTCTCTGTGGAAATAAGTTCCTTTGTATCAGTTGTTAGATGACACCCAGAAATGATATCATAAGATATTTGTCTTTTGCTTTCCGACTTACCTCATGTTCTGTGATTACCTCTAGGATCATCTATGGTGCTGCAAAGAGCAGTGTTTCAGTCTTTTGCACGGCTCATATTCCATTGTGTACATGGATCACTTCTTCTTTGAACATTCATCTGTTGATGGGCATTTTGTTTGCTTCCATGTCCTGGCTTTTGTGAATATTGCTGCAGTGCACTTTTGCTATCCTGTGTCTTCTCGACTCTGGTCTTCTCAGGTGCAGGGCCCAGCTGTGGGCCTGCTGGATTGAATGGTACCTCAATTTTTACTTTGAAACACAGTTCCTTTGTGTTCTCATTATTGGCTCTTACTTCTTTACACCTCAACAGCAGCTAGAGGGTACAGAGTTCTCTAAAACCTCTTCAGCATTCATTGTTTGTAGACTTTTTGCTGAGGGTCATTCGAGTGGTGTGTGTTGAAACCTTTTCATACATTAGATTGGCATGAGTCTAATAATTCCTGATGGTGAACTTTTATCCATTTCCCTTTTCATTTGTAAAGAGTGTGTAAAACTTACCTCTCATACGATCTTCTTGAAAACTTTGCTCTCTTTTAAGTTTTTTGGCCACTCCCTACCTCAGAACATTTTTCTGAGGGCAGGTGTCCTTTACAGCCCGGAGTCCTTGTGAGTATTATGTGACCATTGGCCGTGGTTTAAAGCCGCTCTTGCGGGAAACGGCCACAAGGCGGCAGCATTTCTCCATTTACAACTCAGGGTATTTGGGCAACAGAGCCTTCCTGGAAATCGTGTTAGTAGGCTGTAAATTAGAGTGGAATGTGCCAAGGCAAACCCCCAACAGCTTATATCTCCTTACTTCTTGTTGGCTTTTTAATTTAATTTTTCTATTTTCTCAGAGCAACTTAGATAAAAATGTTGTGTATGTTCTAGGTGTACAGAATCTGGTTCATTATATCTAGGTATCTATCTATTCATCTTTGCCTCCTTTCCCATGGACGTTATTCCAGAGTGTTGAGTGGACCTCTCTTGGTATTCCATAGGTCTTTGGTGATTATATGTTTCATATGTATTAGTATAGGTCTGACGCCCCCATATCCTAATTTATCCATTCCTCCCACCTTCCCATTTGGTTAAACATAATTTTGATTTCTCAACCCATGAGTGTCCTTTTCTTCGAAATAAGGTCTTGGGTATGGTGTTTTAGGTAACACGTCTAAGTGATATCATAGGATGTCTTTCTTTCGGTTTCTTTCTCTCTTCAAGGTGTGTGATTATCTCTAGGTCCTTCTATGGTGGTGCCAACAGCACTGTTTCATGCTTTTCCATGGCTACTATTCCATTGTGTACACGGACCAGTTCTTCTTGGTGCGTTCATCTGTTGATGGATATTTTGGTTGCTTCCAAGTCTTGGCTGTGGTAAATATAACTGCAGTGTAGGATTGCCAGCCTGTGTCTTTTGGAATCTGGTCTTCTCAGGTGATAGGCACAGCAGTGGGTCTACCAGATCATATGGTAGCTCAATTTTTACCTAGAAACGCATGTTCTTTCTGTTCTAACTACTGGCTGTTACCAGTTTACATCCCACCGGCAGCTACGGGGTACACACAGTTCTCTAAAACCCCTTCAGCATGTATTGTTCGTGGACTGTTTTGCTGATGATCATTCTGACTGTTGTGAGGTGAACGTTGTCACAGATTGGATTTGCATGTCTTCATTAATTTCTGATGTTGAGCATTTTTTCATGCCCCTTTTCTGTTTAAAGAAAAGAAAAGAAAGAAAGAAAGAAAAGACAAAATGTGTGTAAAATATGCCTTTTGAAATTGTCTTCTTGCAAGGTTGCCTCTTTTGAAGTTTTTGGTCGATTTTCGACCCCAGAATATTTTGTGAGGGCAGGTGTCCTTTACAGGCCTGCAATTAAGGTGAATTTTAACTGACCATTATCACTGGGTTTAAAACTGCTGTTGGAGGGAGGCCAAAATGCTGCAGGATTTCTCCATTCTCAAATCTGGTTACTAGGTCAACAGAGCCTTCCTGGAAGCTGTGTTCCAAGGCTGGAAGTTAGAATGGCTTGAGCCAGGAAGAACCCCCATAATTTTATGCCCCATTATTTCTTGTTCGTTTTTTAAATATAATTTTTATCTTTTATGATAGCAAATTTGATTGTAATCTTTGGTTTGTTCTAGGTGTGCAAGATGTGTTTGTTTTTTACACCAAGACATATATGTATTCTTCTTGGGATCCATTTGCCATGTAGGTTATGACACAGTATTGAGTAGTCTTCTCTTGGAATTCTGTAGGTCTTTGGTGATTATATATTTCACGTGTGTTTGTATATCTCTGTTAAGCCCAACATCCTAACATATCCAGTCTTGACAACTTTCCAGTTGGTTAACCATCAGTTTGTTTAATAAATCTGTGATTCCTGTTATCTGTGGAAATATCTTCATTGGTATCAATTTTTAGGTAACACCTATAATTGATAGCATAGGATGTGTGTCTTTCGCTTTGTGACATACTTCGAGTTGTGTGATTACCTCCAGAGCCATCTAGGGTTCTGCAAAGTGCATTGTTTCATGTTTCTTCCGTGGCTCCTATTCCATGTGTACACGTACCAGTTCTTCTTCGTCCATTCGTCTCTTGATGGACTGTTTGGTTGTTTCCATGTCTTGGCTATTGTAATACTGCTGCAGTGCAGGTTTGCCTGAATGTGTCATTCCATTTGTGTCTTCCTAGGTTATAGGCCAAGGAGTGGGCCTGCGGGGTCATAAGGTATCTCAGTGTTTACCTTTTAAAGGCTGCTCCATTCCGTTTTCATTAGTGGCACTTACCAGTTTACGAGCCACTTAAAGTTGAGAGTGCATTTCCTCACAACGTCTTCAGCATTTATTGTTTGTATTTCTTTGCTGAGGGTCATTCTGTCTGGTGTGAGCTGATACCATTTTGTGGCTGGATTTGCATATGTTTAATAATTCCTTACATTGAGCTTCTAGCCATGTATATTTTATTGTTTTTTAAAGAGTGAGTACAGCTTACCTATTCAAATAGTTTCTTGAAGTATGCGGCATATTTGGAATATTTTGGCCATTACCTGCCTCAACACATTTTGTTGGCAGGTGTCATTTATTGCCCTGCAGTCCTTGTGCATATGAAGGGACCTTTAGCACGGGTTGTAAAACTGCTGTTGCGGCCCACGGCCACAGGGCGGCAGCATTTCTACATTCCCTACTCTGGTCCGTGGGGAAAGAGTACCTTCCTGGAAGTAGTGTTCCTTGGGTGTAAATTAGATTGGAATGTGCCCGGAGAAACACACAAAGCTTATGTCTCCTTAGTTGTGTATTTTTTAATATTTAATTTATATTTTTTATCGGAGTAATACTGCATTGTGTACATGGGCCACTTCTTTTTTGTGCATTCATCTGTTGATGGACAGTTTGGTTGTTCCAAGTCTTGGCTAGGGTAAATAGTGCTGCAGTGCAGGATTGTCAGCCTGTGTCTGTTTGATTCTGGTCTTCTCAGGTGATAGAGCCAGTAGTGGGCCTAGCAGATCATATGGTAGCTCATTTTTTACCTTTAAACGCACCTCCTTTCTGTTCTCACCACTGGCTGTTACTGTTTGACATCCCAGCAGCAGCTAGAGGCTATACAGTTCTCTGAAACCCCTTGAGCATTTATTGTTTAGAGGTTTTTTGCTGATGATCATTCTGACTGTTGTCACGTAAACGTTTTTGTAGATTGGATTTGCATGTCTTTAGTAATTCCCGATGTTGAGCTTTTTCCATGGCCTTTTTTGTTAAACGAAAAATTTAAAAAAGAATGTGAGTTAAATATGCCTCTTGAAATTGTCTTCTTGAAAGATTTGCCCTCTTTTGAGTTTTTTCGTCGATATTCGAACCTAGGATTTTTTGAGGGCAGGTGTCATTTACAGAGGTGCAATTCTTGTGAGTATTAAGTGACCCTGAGCACTGTGTTTAAAGCTGCTTTGGCAGGAGACGGTCACAAGGCTGCGGCATTGCTCCATTCCCAAACCTGGTTACTAGGGCAGAAGAGCCTTCCTAGGTGTAATGTTCCAACTCGTAAGTTAGAATTAAATGGGCCAGGAAAAACCCCCAGAAGTTTATGTCTCATTACTTCTTGTGGGTTTTCTTAATTTAATTTTAATTTGTTATCACAGCAAATTTGATTATAATGTTCTGTTTGTTCTGGGTGTGCAAGATGTGGTTCTTTTACACATATACATATTATCTGTTCACCTTCAGATCCATTTCCCATGTTGGGTGGGACACAATGTTGAGTAGTCTTCTCTTGGTATTCCGTAGGTCTTTGGTGCTTATATCTTTCACATGAGTTGGTATAGCTCTGTTTCCCGCAATATGCTAATGTATCCAGTCCTCAAACCTTTCCGTTTGGTTAACCGTACGTGTGTTGATCGAATATTTGATTGCCTTTCTCTGTGAAAAATCTTCATTGGTATCCATTTTTAGGTAACACCATTACGTGATATCATAGTATATGTTTCCTTCGCTTTGTGACTTACTTCATGTTGTGATTACCTCCAAACTCATCTATGGTGCTGCAAACGGCATTGTTTCATTTTGTTCCTTGGCTACTATTCCATCTGTACATGTACCAGTTCTTCTTTTCCATTCATCTTTGGATGGACTTTTTGGTAGCTTCCATGTCTTGCCTATTGTAATACTGTTGCAGCGCAGTTTTGCCTGCCTGTGTCTTTGTAATTCTGTCTTCTTAGGTCATAGGCTCATTAGTGTGGCTGCTGGATCATACGGTGCCTCAATGGGTACCTGTTAAAGGCACCTGCATTCTGTTTTCATTAGTGGCTCTTTCCAGTTTCGTCCCACTTTGAGATGAGGGTATGCATTTCTCCACAGCCCCTTCAGCATTTATTGTTTGCAGAATTTTTGCTGATGGTCATTCTGACCGGTGTGAGTTGACACAACTTTGAAGATTGGATTTGCATATATTTAACATTTCCTAATCATGAGCATTTTTCCACGCTTTTTTTGTTGTTGTTAAAAAGAAAAAAGGGTGCCTGTAAAATATACCTCTTGAAATTGTCTTATGAAACCTTGCCCTCTTTTGAAATTTTTGGTCGACTTTCGATTCCAGGATTGTTTTTGAAGGAGTGTGTCACCTACAGGCTTGCAATTGCTGTAAATATTTAGTGACCGTTAGCACTGGGTTGAAAGCTGCTGTTGTGGGAAACGGCTGCACGGCGGCAGCGTTTCTCCATTCCCAAATCTTGTTACTAGGGCAGCAGAGCGCTCCTGGAACTCGTGTTCCTAGGTTGTAAATTAGAATGGAATGTGCCAGGGAAGAACCGCATAACTTTATGTCTCAGTACATCTTCTTCATTGTTATAATTTAATTTTTTAAAATCAGGGTAATGATTAGAATATTATTTGTTCTAGCTGTACACAATCTAATTCATTTGTACATTATATAGGTAGATGTATAATATATACACATGTATAATATATATAGATACATATATATACTCATGTACAGATCCTCTTCCCATATAAATTAATACAGAGTGTTCAGTAGACCTCCCTTGCTCTATGGTCAGTGTTTTATATATATGTATTAAATATGTATGTGTATTCGTATGGTAACCCTAATCTTAATTTGCCCATTGCGCCCACCTTTCGTTTTGGATACCCATAGTTGTTTTCTAAGTGTGTGTCTTTCTCTGTGGAAATAAGTTCCTTTGTATCAGTTGTTAGATGACACCCAGAAATGATATCATAAGATATTTGTCTTTTGCTTTCCGACTTACCTCATGTTCTGTGATTACCTCTAGGATCATCTATGGTGCTGCAAAGAGCAGTGTTTCAGTCTTTTGCACGGCTCATATTCCATTGTGTACATGGATCACTTCTTCTTTGAACATTCATCTGTTGATGGGCATTTTGTTTGCTTCCATGTCCTGGCTTTTGTGAATATTGCTGCAGTGCACTTTTGCTATCCTGTGTCTTCTCGACTCTGGTCTTCTCAGGTGCAGGGCCCAGCGGTGGGCCTGCTGGATTGAATGGTACCTCAATTTTTACTTTGAAACACAGTTCCTTTGTGTTCTCATTATTGGCTCTTACTTCTTTACACCTCAACAGCAGCTAGAGGGTACAGAGTTCTCTAAAACCTCTTCAGCATTCATTGTTTGTAGACTTTTTGCTGAGGGTCATTCGAGTGGTGTGTGTTGAAACCTTTTCATACATTAGATTGGCATGAGTCTAATAATTCCTGATGGTGAACTTTTATCCATTTCCCTTTTCATTTGTAAAGAGTGTGTAAAACTTACCTCTCATACGATCTTCTTGAAAACTTTGCTCTCTTTTAAGTTTTTTGGCCACTCCCTACCTCAGAACATTTTTCTGAGGGCAGGTGTCCTTTACAGCCCGGAGTCCTTGTGAGTATTATGTGACCATTGGCCGTGGTTTAAAGCCGCTCTTGCGGGAAACGGCCACAAGGCGGCAGCATTTCTCCATTTACAACTCAGGGTATTTGGGCAACAGAGCCTTCCTGGAAATCGTGTTAGTAGGCTGTAAATTAGAGTGGAATGTGCCAAGGCAAACCCCCAACAGCTTATATCTCCTTACTTCTTGTTGGCTTTTTAATTTAATTTTTCTATTTTCTCAGAGCAACTTAGATAAAAATGTTGTGTGTGTTCTAGGTGTACAGAATCTGGTTCATTATATCTAGGTATCTATCTATTCATCTTTGCCTCCTTTCCCATGGACGTTATTCCAGAGTGTTGAGTGGACCTCTCTTGGTATTCCATAGGTCTTTGGTGATTATATGTTTCATATGTATTAGTATAGGTCTGACGCCCCCATATCCTAATTTATCCATTCCTCCCACCTTCCCATTTGGTTAAACATAATTTTGATTTCTCAACCCATGAGTGTCCTTTTCTTCGAAATAAGGTCTTGGGTATGGTGTTTTAGGTAACACGTCTAAGTGATATCATAGGATGTCTTTCTTTCGGTTTCTTTCTCTCTTCAAGGTGTGTGATTATCTCTAGGTCCTTCTATGGTGGTGCCAACAGCACTGTTTCATGCTTTTCCATGGCTACTATTCCATTGTGTACACGGACCAGTTCTTCTTGGTGCGTTCATCTGTTGATGGATATTTTGGTTGCTTCCAAGTCTTGGCTGTGGTAAATATAACTGCAGTGTAGGATTGCCAGCCTGTGTCTTTTGGAATCTGGTCTTCTCAGGTGATAGGCACAGCAGTGGGTCTACCAGATCATATGGTAGCTCAATTTTTACCTAGAAACGCATGTTCTTTCTGTTCTAACTACTGGCTGTTACCAGTTTACATCCCACCGGCAGCTACGGGGTACACACAGTTCTCTAAAACCCCTTCAGCATGTATTGTTCGTGGACTGTTTTGCTGATGATCATTCTGACTGTTGTGAGGTGAACGTTGTCACAGATTGGATTTGCATGTCTTCATTAATTTCTGATGTTGAGCATTTTTTCATGCCCCTTTTCTGTTTAAAGAAAAGAAAAGAAAGAAAGAAAAGACAAAATGTGTGTAAAATATGCCTTTTGAAATTGTCTTCTTGCAAGGTTGCCTCTTTTGAAGTTTTTGGTCGATTTTCGACCCCAGAATATTTTGTGAGGGCAGGTGTCCTTTACAGGCCTGCAATTAAGGTGAATTTTAACTGACCATTATCACTGGGTTTAAAACTGCTGTTGGAGGGAGGCCAAAATGCTGCAGGATTTCTCCATTCTCAAATCTGGTTACTAGGTCAACAGAGCCTTCCTGGAAGCTGTGTTCCAAGGCTGGAAGTTAGAATGGCTTGAGCCAGGAAGAACCCCCATAATTTTATGCCCCATTATTTCTTGTTCGTTTTTTAAATATAATTTTTATCTTTTATGATAGCAAATTTGATTGTAATCTTTGGTTTGTTCTAGGTGTGCAAGATGTGTTTGTTTTTTACACCAAGACATATATGTATTCTTCTTGGGATCCATTTGCCATGTAGGTTATGACACAGTATTGAGTAGTCTTCTCTTGGAATTCTGTAGGTCTTTGGTGATTATATATTTCACGTGTGTTTGTATATCTCTGTTAAGCCCAACATCCTAACATATCCAGTCTTGACAACTTTCCAGTTGGTTAACCATCAGTTTGTTTAATAAATCTGTGATTCCTGTTATCTGTGGAAATATCTTCATTGGTATCAATTTTTAGGTAACACCTATAATTGATAGCATAGGATGTGTGTCTTTCGCTTTGTGACATACTTCGAGTTGTGTGATTACCTCCAGAGCCATCTAGGGTTCTGCAAAGTGCATTGTTTCATGTTTCTTCCGTGGCTCCTATTCCATGTGTACACGTACCAGTTCTTCTTCGTCCATTCGTCTCTTGATGGACTGTTTGGTTGTTTCCATGTCTTGGCTATTGTAATACTGCTGCAGTGCAGGTTTGCCTGAATGTGTCATTCCATTTGTGTCTTCCTAGGTTATAGGCCAAGGAGTGGGCCTGCGGGGTCATAAGGTATCTCAGTGTTTACCTTTTAAAGGCTGCTCCATTCCGTTTTCATTAGTGGCACTTACCAGTTTACGAGCCACTTAAAGTTGAGAGTGCATTTCCTCACAACGTCTTCAGCATTTATTGTTTGTATTTCTTTGCTGAGGGTCATTCTGTCTGGTGTGAGCTGATACCATTTTGTGGCTGGATTTGCATATGTTTAATAATTCCTTACATTGAGCTTCTAGCCATGTATATTTTATTGTTTTTTAAAGAGTGAGTACAGCTTACCTATTCAAATAGTTTCTTGAAGTATGCGGCATATTTGGAATATTTTGGCCATTACCTGCCTCAACACATTTTGTTGGCAGGTGTCATTTATTGCCCTGCAGTCCTTGTGCATATGAAGGGACCTTTAGCACGGGTTGTAAAACTGCTGTTGCGGCCCACGGCCACAGGGCGGCAGCATTTCTACATTCCCTACTCTGGTCCGTGGGGAAAGAGTACCTTCCTGGAAGTAGTGTTCCTTGGGTGTAAATTAGATTGGAATGTGCCCGGAGAAACACACAAAGCTTATGTCTCCTTAGTTGTGTATTTTTTAATATTTAATTTATATTTTTTATCGGAGTAATACTGCATTGTGTACATGGGCCACTTCTTTTTTGTGCATTCATCTGTTGATGGACAGTTTGGTTGTTCCAAGTCTTGGCTAGGGTAAATAGTGCTGCAGTGCAGGATTGTCAGCCTGTGTCTGTTTGATTCTGGTCTTCTCAGGTGATAGAGCCAGTAGTGGGCCTAGCAGATCATATGGTAGCTCATTTTTTACCTTTAAACGCACCTCCTTTCTGTTCTCACCACTGGCTGTTACTGTTTGACATCCCAGCAGCAGCTAGAGGCTATACAGTTCTCTGAAACCCCTTGAGCATTTATTGTTTAGAGGTTTTTTGCTGATGATCATTCTGACTGTTGTCACGTAAACGTTTTTGTAGATTGGATTTGCATGTCTTTAGTAATTCCCGATGTTGAGCTTTTTCCATGGCCTTTTTTGTTAAACGAAAAATTTAAAAAAGAATGTGAGTTAAATATGCCTCTTGAAATTGTCTTCTTGAAAGATTTGCCCTCTTTTGAGTTTTTTCGTCGATATTCGAACCTAGGATTTTTTGAGGGCAGGTGTCATTTACAGAGGTGCAATTCTTGTGAGTATTAAGTGACCCTGAGCACTGTGTTTAAAGCTGCTTTGGCAGGAGACGGTCACAAGGCTGCGGCATTGCTCCATTCCCAAACCTGGTTACTAGGGCAGAAGAGCCTTCCTAGGTGTAATGTTCCAACTCGTAAGTTAGAATTAAATGGGCCAGGAAAAACCCCCAGAAGTTTATGTCTCATTACTTCTTGTGGGTTTTCTTAATTTAATTTTAATTTGTTATCACAGCAAATTTGATTATAATGTTCTGTTTGTTCTGGGTGTGCAAGATGTGGTTCTTTTACACATATACATATTATCTGTTCACCTTCAGATCCATTTCCCATGTTGGGTGGGACACAATGTTGAGTAGTCTTCTCTTGGTATTCCGTAGGTCTTTGGTGCTTATATCTTTCACATGTGTTGGTATAGCTCTGTTTCCTGCAATATGCTAATGTATCCAGTCCTCAAACCTTTCCGTTTGGTTAACCATACGTTTGTTGATCGAATATTTGATTGCCTTTCTCTGTGAAAAGTCTTCATTGGTATCAATTTTTAGGTAACACCATTACGTGATATCATAGTATATGTTTCCTTCGCTTTGTGACTTACTTCATGTTGTGATTACCTCCAAACTCATCTATGGTGCTGCAAACGGCATTGTTTCATTTTGTTCCTTGGCTACTATTCCATCTGTACATGTACCAGTTCTTCTTTTCCATTCATCTTTGGATGGACTTTTTGGTAGCTTCCATGTCTTGCCTATTGTAATACTGTTGCAGCGCAGTTTTGCCTGCCTGTGTCTTTGTAATTCTGTCTTCTTAGGTCATAGGCTCATTAGTGTGGCTGCTGGATCATACGGTGCCTCAATGGGTACCTGTTAAAGGCACCTGCATTCTGTTTTCATTAGTGGCTCTTTCCAGTTTCGTCCCACTTTGAGATGAGGGTATGCATTTCTCCACAGCCCCTTCAGCATTTATTGTTTGCAGAATTTTTGCTGATGGTCATTCTGACCGGTGTGAGTTGATACAACTTTGAAGATTGGATTTGCATATATTTAACATTTCCTAAGCATGAGCATTTTTCCACGCTTTTTTTGGTTGTTGTTAAAAAGAAAAAAGGGTGCATGTAAAATATACCTCTTGAAATTGTCTTATGAAACCTTGCCCTCTTTTGAAATTTTTGGTCGACTTTCGATTCCAGGATTGTTTTTGAAGGAGTGTGTCACCTACAGGCTTGCAATTGTTGTAAATATTTAGTGACCGTTAGCGCTGGGTTGAAAGCTGTTGTTGTGGGAAGCGGCGGCAGCGTTTCTCCATTCCCAAATCTTGCTACTAGGGCAGCAGAGCGCTCCTGGAACTCGTGTTCCTAGGTTGTAAATTAGAATGGAATGTGCCAGGGAAGAACCGCATAACTTTATGTCTCAGTACATCTTCTTCATTGTTATAATTTAGTTTTTTAAATCAGGGTAATGATTAGAATATTATTTGTTCTAGGTGTACACAATCTAATTCATTTGTACATTATATATGTATAATATATACACATGTATAATATATATATAGATATATATATACTCATGTACAGATCCTCTTCCCATATAAATTAATACAGAGTGTTCAGTAGACCTCCCTTGCTCTATGGTCAGTGTTTTATATATATGTATTAAATATGTATGTGTATTCGTATGGTAACCCTAATCTTAATTTGCCCATTGCTCCCACCTTTCGTTTTGGATACCCATAGTTGTTTTCTAAGTGTGTGTCTTTCTCTGTGGAAATAAGTTCCTTTGTATCAGTTGTTAGATGACACCCAGAAATGATATCATAAGATATTTGTCTTTTGCTTTCCGACTTACCTCATGTTCTGTGATTACCTCTAGGATCATCTATGGTGCTGCAAAGAGCAGTGTTTCAGTCTTTTGCACGGCTCATATTCCATTGTGTACATGGATCACTTCTTCTTTGAACATTCATCTGTTGATGGGCATTTTGTTTGCTTCCATGTCCTGGCTTTTGTGAATATTGCTGCAGTGCACTTTTGCTATCCTGTGTCTTCTCGACTCTGGTCTTCTCAGGTGCAGGGCCCAGCGGTGGGCCTGCTGGATTGAATGGTACCTCAATTTTTACTTTGAAACACAGTTCCTTTGTGTTCTCATTATTGGCTCTTACTTCTTTACACCTCAACAGCAGCTAGAGGGTACAGAGTTCTCTAAAACCTCTTCAGCATTCATTGTTTGTAGACTTTTTGCTGAGGGTCATTCGAGTGGTGTGTGTTGAAACCTTTTCATACATTAGATTGGCATGAGTCTAATAATTCCTGATGGTGAACTTTTATCCATTTCCCTTTTCATTTGTAAAGAGTGTGTAAAACTTACCTCTCATACGATCTTCTTGAAAACTTTGCTCTCTTTTAAGTTTTTTGGCCACTCCCTACCTCAGAACAATTTTCTGAGGGCAGGTGTCCTTTACAGCCCGGAGTCCTTGTGAGTATTATGTGACCATTGGCCGTGGTTTAAAGCCGCTCTTGCGGGAAACGGCCACAAGGCGGCAGCATTTCTCCATTTACAACTCAGGGTATTTGGGCAACAGAGCCTTCCTGGAAATCGTGTTAGTAGGCTGTAAATTAGAGTGGAATGTGCCAAGGCAAACCCCCAACAGCTTATACCTCCTTACTTCTTGTTGGCTTTTTAATTTAATTTTTCTATTTTCTCAGAGCAACTTAGATAAAAATGTTGTGTATGTTCTAGGTGTACAGAATCTGGTTCATTATATCTAGGTATCTATCTATTCATCTTTGCCTCCTTTCCCATGGACGTTATTCCAGAGTGTTGAGTGGACCTCTCTTGGTATTCCATAGGTCTTTGGTGATTATATGTTTCATATGTATTAGTATAGGTCTGACACCACCATATCCTAATTTATCCATTCCTCCCACCTTCCCATTTGGTTAAACATAATTTTGATTTCTCAAACCATGAGTGTCCTTTTCTTTGAAATAAGGTCTTGGGTATGATGTTTTAGGTAACACGTCTAAGTGATATCATAGGATGTCTTTCTTTTGGTTTCTTTCTCTCTTCAAGGTGTGTGATTATCTCTAAGTCCTTCTATGGTGGTGCCAACAGCACTGTTTCATGCTTTTCCATGGCTACTATTCCATTGTGTACACGGACCAGTTCTTCTTGGTGCGTTCATCTGTTGATGGATATTTTGGTTGCTTCCAAGTCTTGGCTGTGGTAAATATAACTGCAGTGTAGGATTGCCAGCCTGTGTCTTTTGGAATCTGGTCTTCTCAGGTGATAGGCACAGCAGTGGGTCTACCAGATCATATGGTAGCTCAATTTTTACCTAGAAACGCATGTTCTTTCTGTTCTAACTACTGGCTGTTACCAGTTTACATCCCACCGGCAGCTACGGGGTACACACAGTTCTCTAAAACCCCTTCAGCATGTATTGTTCGTGGACTGTTTTGCTGATGATCATTCTGACTGTTGTGAGGTGAACGTTGTCACAGATTGGATTTGCATGTCTTCATTAATTTCTGATGTTGAGCATTTTTTCATGCCCCTTTTCTGTTTAAAGAAAAGAAAAGAAAGAAAGAAAGAAAAGACAAAATGTGTGTAAAATATGCCTTTTGAAATTGTCTTCTTGCAAGGTTGCCTCTTTTGAAGTTTTTGGTCGATTTTCGACCCCAGAATATTTTGTGAGGGCAGGTGTCCTTTACAGGCCTGCAATTAAGGTGAATTTTAACTGACCATTATCACTGGGTTTAAAACTGCTGTTGGAGGGAGGCCAAAATGCTGCAGGATTTCTCCATTCTCAAATCTGGTTACTAGGTCAACAGAGCCTTCCTGGAAGCTGTGTTCCAAGGCTGGAAGTTAGAATGGCTTGAGCCAGGAAGAACCCCCATAATTTTATGCCCCATTATTTCTTGTTCGTTTTTTAAATATAATTTTTATCTTTTATGATAGCAAATTTGATTGTAATCTTTGGTTTGTTCTAGGTGTGCAAGATGTGTTTGTTTTTTACACCAAGACATATATGTATTCTTCTTGGGATCCATTTGCCATGTAGGTTATGACACAGTATTGAGTAGTCTTCTCTTGGAATTCTGTAGGTCTTTGGTGATTATATATTTCACGTGTGTTTGTATATCTCTGTTAAGCCCAACATCCTAATATATCCAGTCTTGACAACTTTCCAATTGGTTAACCATCAGTTTGTTTAATAAATCTGTGATTCCTGTTATCTGTGGAAATATCTTCATTGGTATCAATTTTTAGGTAACACCTATAATTGATAGCACAGGATGTGTGTCTTTCGCTTTGTGACATACTTCGAGTTGTGTGATTACCTCCAGAGCCATCTAGGGTTCTGCAAAGTGCATTGTTTCATGTTTTTTCCGTGGCTCCTATTCCATCTGTACACGTACCAGTTCTTCTTCGTCCATTCGTCTCTTGATGGACTGTTTGGTTGTTTCCATGTCTTGGCTATTGTAATACTGCTGCAGTGCAGGTTTGCCTGAATGTGTCATTCCATTTGTGTCTTCCTAGGTTATAGGCCAAGGAGTGGGCCTGTGGGATCATAAGGTATCTCAGTGTTTACCTTTTAAAGGCTGCTCCATTCCGTTTTCATTAGTGGCACTTACCAGTTTACGAGCCACTTAAAGTTGAGAGTGCATTTCCTCACAACGTCTTCAGCATTTATTGTTTGTATTTCTTTGCTGAGGGTCATTCTGTCTGGTGTGAGCTGATACCATTTTGTGGCTGGATTTGCATATGTTTAATAATTCCTTACATTGAGCTTCTAGCCATGTATATTTTATTGTTTTTTAAAGAGTGAGTGAGTACAGCTTACCTATTCAAATAGTTTCTTGAAGTATGTGGCATATTTTGAATATTTTGGCCATTACCTGCCTCAACACATTTTGTTGGCAGGTGTCATTTATTGCCCTGCAGTCCTTGTGCATATGAAGGGACCTTTAGCACGGGTTGTAAAACTGCTGTTGCGGCCCACGGCCACAGGGCGGCAGCATTTCTACATTCCCTACTCTGGTCCGTGGGGAAAGAGTACCTTCCTGGAAGTAGTGTTCCTTGGGTGTAAATTAGATTGGAATGTGCCCGGAGAAACACACAAAGCTTATGTCTCCTTAGTTGTGTATTTTTTAATATTTAATTTATATTTTTTATCGGAGTAATACTGCATTGTGTACATGGACCACTTCTTTTTTGTGCATTCATCTGTTGATGGACAGTTTGGTTGTTCCAAGTCTTGGCTAGGGTAAATAGTGCTGCAGTGCAGGATTGTCAGCCTGTGTCTGTTTGATTCTGGTCTTCTCAGGTGATAGAGCCAGTAGTGGGCCTAGCAGATCATATGGTAGCTCATTTTTTACCTTTAAACGCACCTCCTTTCTGTTCTCACCACTGGCTGTTACTGTTTGACATCCCAGCAGCAGCTAGAGGCTATACAGTTCTCTGAAACCCCTTGAGCATTTATTGTTTAGAGATTTTTTGCTGATGATCATTCTGACTGTTGTCACGTAAACGTTTTTGTAGATTGGATTTGCATGTCTTTAGTAATTCCCGATGTTGAGCTTTTTCCATGGCCTTTTTTGTTAAACGAAAAATTTAAAAAAGAATGTGAGTTAAATATGCCTCTTGAAATTGTCTTCTTGAAAGATTGCCCTCTTTTGAGTTTTTTCGTCGATATTCGAACCTAGGATTTTTTGAGGGCAGGTGTCATTTACAGAGGTGCAATTCTTGTGAATATTAAGTGACCCTGAGCACTGTGTTTAAAGCTGCTTTGGCAGGAGACGGTCACAAGGCTGCGGCATTGCTCCATTCCCAAACCTGGTTACTAGGGCAGAAGAGCCTTCCTAGGTGTAATGTTCCAACTCGTAAGTTAGAATTAAATGGGCCAGGAAAAACTCCCAGAAGTTTATGTCTCATTACTTCTTGTGGGTTTTCTTAATTTAATTTTAATTTGTTATCACAGCAAATTTGATTATAATGTTCTGTTTGTTCTGGGTGTGCAAGATGTGGTTCTTTTACACATATACATATTATCTGTTCACCTTCAGATCCATTTCCCATGTTGGGTGGGACACAATGTTGAGTAGTCTTCTCTTGGTATTCCGTAGGTCTTTGGTGCTTATATCTTTCACATGTGTTGGTATAGCTCTGTTTCCTGCAATATGCTAATGTATCCAGTCCTCAAACCTTTCCGTTTGGTTAACCATACGTTTGTTGATCGAATATTTGATTGCCTTTCTCTGTGAAAAGTCTTCATTGGTATCAATTTTTAGGTAACACCATTACGTGATATCATAGTATATGTTTCCTTCGCTTTGTGACTTACTTCATGTTGTGATTACCTCCAAACTCATCTATGGTGCTGCAAACGGCATTGTTTCATTTTGTTCCTTGGTTACTATTCCATCTGTACATGTACCAGTTCTTCTTTTCCATTCATCTTTGGATGGACTTTTTGGTAGCTTCCATGTCTTGCCTATTGTAATACTGTTGCAGCGCAGTTTTGCCTGCCTGTGTCTTTGTAATTCTGTCTTCTTAGGTCATAGGCTCATTAGTGTGGCTGCTGGATCATACGGTGCCTCAATGGGTACCTGTTAAAGGCACCTGCATTCTGTTTTCATTAGTGGCTCTTTCCAGTTTCGTCCCACTTTGAGATGAGGGTATGCATTTCTCCACAGCCCCTTCAGCATTTATTGTTTGCAGAATTTTTGCTGATGGTCATTCTGACCGGTGTGAGTTGATACAACTTTGAAGATTGGATTTGCATATATTTAACATTTCCTAAGCATGAGCATTTTTCCACGCTTTTTTTGGTTGTTGTTAAAAAGAAAAAAGGGTGCATGTAAAATATACCTCTTGAAATTGTCTTATGAAACCTTGCCCTCTTTTGAAATTTTTGGTCGACTTTCGATTCCAGGATTGTTTTTGAAGGAGTGTGTCACCTACAGGCTTGCAATTGTTGTAAATATTTAGTGACCGTTAGCGCTGGGTTGAAAGCTGCTGTTGTGGGAAGCGGCGGCAGCGTTTCTCCATTCCCAACTCTTGTTACTAGGGCAGCAGAGCGCTCCTGGAACTCGTGTTCCTAGGTTGTAAATTAGAATGGAATGTGCCAGGGAAGAACCGCATAACTTTATGTCTCAGTACATCTTCTTCATTGTTATAATTTAGTTTTTTAAATCAGGGTAATGATTAGAATATTATTTGTTCTAGGTGTACACAATCTAATTCATTTGTACATTATATATGTATAATATATACACATGTATAATATATATATAGATATATATATACTCATGTACAGATCCTCTTCCCATATAAATTAATACAGAGTGTTCAGTAGACCTCCCTTGCTCTATGGTCAGTGTTTTATATATATGTATTAAATATGTATGTGTATTCGTATGGTAACCCTAATCTTAATTTGCCCATTGCTCCCACCTTTCGTTTTGGATACCCATAGTTGTTTTCTAAGTGTGTGTCTTTCTCTGTGGAAATAAGTTCCTTTGTATCAGTTGTTAGATGACACCCAGAAATGATATCATAAGATATTTGTCTTTTGCTTTCCGACTTACCTCATGTTCTGTGATTACCTCTAGGATCATCTATGGTGCTGCAAAGAGCAGTGTTTCAGTCTTTTGCACGGCTCATATTCCATTGTGTACATGGATCACTTCTTCTTTGAACATTCATCTGTTGATGGGCATTTTGTTTGCTTCCATGTCCTGGCTTTTGTGAATATTGCTGCAGTGCACTTTTGCTATCCTGTGTCTTCTCGACTCTGGTCTTCTCAGGTGCAGGGCCCAGCGGTGGGCCTGCTGGATTGAATGGTACCTCAATTTTTACTTTGAAACACAGTTCCTTTGTGTTCTCATTATTGGCTCTTACTTCTTTACACCTCAACAGCAGCTAGAGGGTAGAGTTCTCTAAAACCACTTCAGCATTCATTGTTTGTAGACTTTTTGCTGAGGGTCATTCGAGTGGTGTGTGTTGAAACCTTTTCATACATTAGATTGGCATGAGTCTAATAATTCCTGATGGTGAACTTTTATCCATTTCCCTTTTCATTTGTAAAGAGTGTGTAAAACTTACCTCTCATACGATCTTCTTGAAAACTTTGCTCTCTTTTAAGTTTTTTGGCCACTCCCTACCTCAGAACATTTTTCTGAGGGCAGGTGTCCTTTACAGCCCGGAGTCCTTGTGAGTATTATGTGACCATTGGCCGTGGTTTAAAGCCGCTCTTGCGGGAAACGGCCACAAGGCGGCAGCATTTCTCCATTTACAACTCAGGGTATTTGGGCAACAGAGCCTTCCTGGAAATCGTGTTAGTAGGCTGTAAATTAGAGTGGAATGTGCCAAGGCAAACCCCCAACAGCTTATATCTCCTTACTTCTTGTTGGCTTTTTAATTTAATTTTTCTATTTTCTCAGAGCAACTTAGATAAAAATGTTGTGTATGTTCTAGGTGTACAGAATCTGCTTCATTATATCTAGGTATCTATCTATTCATCTTTGCCTCCTTTCCCATGGACGTTATTCCAGAGTGTTGAGTGGACCTCTCTTGGTATTCCATAGGTCTTTGGTGATTATATGTTTCATATGTATTAGTATAGGTCTGACACCCCCATATCCTAATTTATCCATTCCTCCCACCTTCCCATTTGGTTAAACATAATTTTGATTTCTCAAACCATGAGTGTCCTTTTCTTCGAAATAAGGTCTTGGGTATGATGTTTTAGGTAACACGTCTAAGTGATATCATAGGATGTCTTTCTTTTGGTTTCTTTCTCTCTTCAAGGTGTGTGATTATCTCTAGGTCCTTCTATGGTGGTGCCAACAGCACTGTTTCATGCTTTTCCATGGCTACTATTCCATTGTGTACACGGACCAGTTCTTCTTGGTGCGTTCATCTGTTGATGGATATTTTGGTTGCTTCCAAGTCTTGGCTGTGGTAAATATAACTGCAGTGTAGGATTGCCAGCCTGTGTCTTTTGGAATCTGGTCTTCTCAGGTGATAGGCACAGCAGTGGGTCTACCAGATCATATGGTAGCTCAATTTTTACCTAGAAACGCATGTTCTTTCTGTTCTAACTACTGGCTGTTACCAGTTTACATCCCACCGGCAGCTACGGGGTACACACAGTTCTCTAAAACCCCTTCAGCATGTATTGTTCGTGGACTGTTTTGCTGATGATCATTCTGACTGTTGTGAGGTGAACGTTGTCACAGATTGGATTTGCATGTCTTCATTAATTTCTGATGTTGAGCATTTTTTCATGCCCCTTTTCTGTTTAAAGAAAAGAAAAGAAAGAAAGAAAGAAAAGACAAAATGTGTGTAAAATATGCCTTTTGAAATTGTCTTCTTGCAAGGTTGCCTCTTTTGAAGTTTTTGGTCGATTTTCGACCCCAGAATATTTTGTGAGGGCAGGTGTCCTTTACAGGCCTGCAATTAAGGTGAATTTTAACTGACCATTATCACTGGGTTTAAAACTGCTGTTGGAGGGAGGCCAAAATGCTGCAGGATTTCTCCATTCTCAAATCTGGTTACTAGGTCAACAGAGCCTTCCTGGAAGCTGTGTTCCAAGGCTGGAAGTTAGAATGGCTTGAGCCAGGAAGAACCCCCATAATTTTATGCCCCATTATTTCTTGTTCGTTTTTTAAATATAATTTTTATCTTTTATGATAGCAAATTTGATTGTAATCTTTGGTTTGTTCTAGGTGTGCAAGATGTGTTTGTTTTTTACACCAAGACATATATGTATTCTTCTTGGGATCCATTTGCCATGTAGGTTATGACACAGTATTGAGTAGTCTTCTCTTGGAATTCTGTAGGTCTTTGGTGATTATATATTTCACGTGTGTTTGTATATCTCTGTTAAGCCCAACATCCTAATATATCCAGTCTTGACAACTTTCCAATTGGTTAACCATCAGTTTGTTTAATAAATCTGTGATTCCTGTTATCTGTGGAAATATCTTCATTGGTATCAATTTTTAGGTAACACCTATAATTGATAGCACAGGATGTGTGTCTTTCGCTTTGTGACATACTTCGAGTTGTGTGATTACCTCCAGAGCCATCTAGGGTTCTGCAAAGTGCATTGTTTCATGTTTTTTCCGTGGCTCCTATTCCATCTGTACACGTACCAGTTCTTCTTCGTCCATTCGTCTCTTGATGGACTGTTTGGTTGTTTCCATGTCTTGGCTATTGTAATACTGCTGCAGTGCAGGTTTGCCTGAATGTGTCATTCCATTTGTGTCTTCCTAGGTTATAGGCCAAGGAGTGGGCCTGCGGGGTCATAAGGTATCTCAGTGTTTACCTTTTAAAGGCTGCTCCATTCCGTTTTCATTAGTGGCACTTACCAGTTTACGAGCCACTTAAAGTTGAGAGTGCATTTCCTCACAACGTCTTCAGCATTTATTGTTTGTATTTCTTTGCTGAGGGTCATTCTGTCTGGTGTGAGCTGATACCATTTTGTGGCTGGATTTGCATATGTTTAATAATTCCTTACATTGAGCTTCTAGCCATGTACATTTTATTGTTTTTTAAAGAGTGAGTGAGTACAGCTTACCTATTCAAATAGTTTCTTGAAGTATGCGGCATATTTGGAATATTTTGGCCATTACCTGCCTCAACACATTTTGTTGGCAGGTGTCATTTATTGCCCTGCAGTCCTTGTGCATATGAAGGGACCTTTAGCACAGGTTGTAAAACTGCTGTTGCGGCCCACGGCCACAGGGCGGCAGCATTTCTACATTCCCTACTCTGGTCCGTGGGGAAAGAGTACCTTCCTGGAAGTAGTGTTCCTTGGGTGTAAATTAGATTGGAATGTGCCCGGAGAAACACACAAAGCTTATGTCTCCTTAGTTGTGTATTTTTTAATATTTAATTTATATTTTTTATCGGAGTAATACTGCATTGTGTACATGGACCACTTCTTTTTTGTGCATTCATCTGTTGATGGACAGTTTGGTTGTTCCAAGTCTTGGCTAGGGTAAATAGTGCTGCAGTGCAGGATTGTCAGCCTGTGTCTGTTTGATTCTGGTCTTCTCAGGTGATAGAGCCAGTAGTGGGCCTAGCAGATCATATGGTAGCTCATTTTTTACCTTTAAACGCACCTCCTTTCTGTTCTCACCACTGGCTGTTACTGTTTGACATCCCAGCAGCAGCTAGAGGCTATACAGTTCTCTGAAACCCCTTGAGCATTTATTGTTTAGAGATTTTTTGCTGATGATCATTCTGACCGTTGTCACGTAAACGTTTTTGTAGATTGGATTTGCATGTCTTCAGTAATTCCCGATGTTGAGCTTTTTCCATGGCCTTTTTTTTTTTTTTTTGCAGTATGCGGGCCGGTCACTGTTGTGGCCTCTCCCGTTGCGGAGCACAGGCTCTGGATGCGCAGGCCCAGCAGCCATGGCTCACAGGCCCAGCCGCTCCGCGGCATATGGGATCCCCCCAGACCGGGGCACGAACCCGTATCCCCTGCATCGGCAGGCGGACTCTCAACCACTGCGCCACCAGGGAGGCCCTCCATGGCCTTTTTTGTTAAACAAAAAATTTAAAAAAGAATGTGAGTTAAATATGCCTCTTGAAATTGTCTTCTTGAAAGATTGCCCTCTTTTGAGTTTTTTCGTCGATATTCGAACCTAGGATTTTTTGAGGGCAGGTGTCATTTACAGAGGTGCAATTCTTGTGAATATTAAGTGACCCTGAGCACTGTGTTTAAAGCTGCTTTGGCAGGAGACGGTCACAAGGCTGTGGCATTGCTCCATTCCCAAACCTGGTTACTAGGGCAGAAGAGCCTTCCTAGGTGTAATGTTCCAACTCGTAAGTTAGAATTAAATGGGCCAGGAAAAACCCCCAGAAGTTTATGTCTCATTACTTCTTGTGGGTTTTCTTAATTTAATTTTAATTTGTTATCACAGCAAATTTGATTATAATGTTCTGTTTGTTCTGGGTGTGCAAGATGTGGTTCTTTTACACATATACATATTATCTGTTCACCTTCAGATCCATTTCCCATGTTGGGTGGGACACAATGTTGAGTAGTCTTCTCTTGGTATTCCGTAGGTCTTTGGTGCTTATATCTTTCACATGTGTTGGTATAGCTCTGTTTCCTGCAATATGCTAATGTATCCAGTCCTCAAACCTTTCCGTTTGGTTAACCATACGTTTGTTGATCGAATATTTGATTGCCTTTCTCTGTGAAAAGTCTTCATTGGTATCAATTTTTAGGTAACACCATTACGTGATATCATAGTATATGTTTCCTTCGCTTTGTGACTTACTTCATGTTGTGATTACCTCCAAACTCATCTATGGTGCTGCAAACGGCATTGTTTCATTTTGTTCCTTGGTTACTATTCCATCTGTACATGTACCAGTTCTTCTTTTCCATTCATCTTTGGATGGACTTTTTGGTAGCTTCCATGTCTTGCCTATTGTAATACTGTTGCAGCGCAGTTTTGCCTGCCTGTGTCTTTGTAATTCTGTCTTCTTAGGTCATAGGCTCATTAGTGTGGCTGCTGGATCATACGGTGCCTCAATGGGTACCTGTTAAAGGCACCTGCATTCTGTTTTCATTAGTGGCTCTTTCCAGTTTCGTCCCACTTTGAGATGAGGGTATGCATTTCTCCACAGCCCCTTCAGCATTTATTGTTTGCAGAATTTTTGCTGATGGTCATTCTGACCGGTGTGAGTTGATACAACTTTGAAGATTGGATTTGCATATATTTAACATTTCCTAAGCATGAGCATTTTTCCACGCTTTTTTTTTGGTTGTTGTTAAAAAGAAAAAAGGGTGCATGTAAAATATACCTCTTGAAATTGTCTTATGAAACCTTGCCCTCTTTTGAAATTTTTGGTCGACTTTCGATTCCAGGATTGTTTTTGAAGGAGTGTGTCACCTACAGGCTTGCAATTGTTGTAAATATTTAGTGACCGTTAGCGCTGGGTTGAAAGCTGCTGTTGTGGGAAGCGGCGGCAGCGTTTCTCCATTCCCAAATCTTGTTACTAGGGCAGCAGAGCGCTCCTGGAACTCGTGTTCCTAGGTTGTAAATTAGAATGGAATGTGCCAGGGAAGAACCGCATAACTTTATGTCTCAGTACATCTTCTTCATTGTTATAATTTAGTTTTTTAAATCAGGGTAATGATTAGAATATTATTTGTTCTAGGTGTACACAATCTAATTCATTTGTACATTATATATGTATAATATATACACATGTATAATATATATATAGATATATATATACTCATGTACAGATCCTCTTCCCATATAAATTAATACAGAGTGTTCAGTAGACCTCCCTTGCTCTATGGTCAGTGTTTTATATATATGTATTAAATATGTATGTGTATTCGTATGGTAACCCTAATCTTAATTTGCCCATTGCTCCCACCTTTCGTTTTGGATACCCATAGTTGTTTTCTAAGTGTGTGTCTTTCTCTGTGGAAATAAGTTCCTTTGTATCAGTTGTTAGATGACACCCAGAAATGATATCATAAGATATTTGTCTTTTGCTTTCCGACTTACCTCATGTTCTGTGATTACCTCTAGGATCATCTATGGTGCTGCAAAGAGCAGTGTTTCAGTCTTTTGCACGGCTCATATTCCATTGTGTACATGGATCACTTCTTCTTTGAACATTCATCTGTTGATGGGCATTTTGTTTGCTTCCATGTCCTGGCTTTTGTGAATATTGCTGCAGTGCACTTTTGCTATCCTGTGTCTTCTCGACTCTGGTCTTCTCAGGTGCAGGGCCCAGCGGTGGGCCTGCTGGATTGAATGGTACCTCAATTTTTACTTTGAAACACAGTTCCTTTGTGTTCTCATTATTGGCTCTTACTTCTTTACACCTCAACAGCAGCTAGAGGGTACAGAGTTCTCTAAAACCTCTTCAGCATTCATTGTTTGTAGACTTTTTGCTGAGGGTCATTCGAGTGGTGTGTGTTGAAACCTTTTCATACATTAGATTGGCATGAGTCTAATAATTCCTGATGGTGAACTTTTATCCATTTCCCTTTTCATTTGTAAAGAGTGTGTAAAACTTACCTCTCATACGATCTTCTTGAAAACTTTGCTCTCTTTTAAGTTTTTTGGCCACTCCCTACCTCAGAACAATTTTCTGAGGGCAGGTGTCCTTTACAGCCCGGAGTCCTTGTGAGTATTATGTGACCATTGGCCGTGGTTTAAAGCCGCTCTTGCGGGAAACGGCCACAAGGCGGCAGCATTTCTCCATTTACAACTCAGGGTATTTGGGCAACAGAGCCTTCCTGGAAATCGTGTTAGTAGGCTGTAATTAGAGTGGAATGTGCCAAGGCAAACCCCCAACAGCTTATACCTCCTTACTTCTTGTTGGCTTTTTAATTTAATTTTTCTATTTTCTCAGAGCAACTTAGATAAAAATGTTGTGTATGTTCTAGGTGTACAGAATCTGGTTCATTATATCTAGGTATCTATCTATTCATCTTTGCCTCCTTTCCCATGGACGTTATTCCAGAGTGTTGAGTGGACCTCTCTTGGTATTCCATAGGTCTTTGGTGATTATATGTTTCATATGTATTAGTATAGGTCTGACACCACCATATCCTAATTTATCCATTCCTCCCACCTTCCCATTTGGTTAAACATAATTTTGATTTCTCAACCCATGAGTGTCCTTTTCTTTGAAATAAGGTCTTGGGTATGATGTTTTAGGTAACACGTCTAAGTGATATCATAGGATGTCTTTCTTTTGGTTTCTTTCTCTCTTCAAGGTGTGTGATTATCTCTAAGTCCTTCTATGGTGGTGCCAACAGCACTGTTTCATGCTTTTCCATGGCTACTATTCCATTGTGTACACGGACCAGTTCTTCTTGGTGCGTTCATCTGTTGATGGATATTTTGGTTGCTTCCAAGTCTTGGCTGTGGTAAATATAACTGCAGTGTAGGATTGCCAGCCTGTGTCTTTTGGAATCTGGTCTTCTCAGGTGATAGGCACAGCAGTGGGTCTACCAGATCATATGGTAGCTCAATTTTTACCTAGAAACGCATGTTCTTTCTGTTCTAACTACTGGCTGTTACCAGTTTACATCCCACCGGCAGCTACGGGGTACACACAGTTCTCTAAAACCCCTTCAGCATGTATTGTTCGTGGACTGTTTTGCTGATGATCATTCTGACTGTTGTGAGGTGAACGTTGTCACAGATTGGATTTGCATGTCTTCATTAATTTCTGATGTTGAGCATTTTTTCATGCCCCTTTTCTGTTTAAAGAAAAGAAAAGAAAGAAAGAAAGAAAAGACAAAATGTGTGTAAAATATGCCTTTTGAAATTGTCTTCTTGCAAGGTTGCCTCTTTTGAAGTTTTTGGTCGATTTTCGACCCCAGAATATTTTGTGAGGGCAGGTGTCCTTTACAGGCCTGCAATTAAGGTGAATTTTAACTGACCATTATCACTGGGTTTAAAACTGCTGTTGGAGGGAGGCCAAAATGCTGCAGGATTTCTCCATTCTCAAATCTGGTTACTAGGTCAACAGAGCCTTCCTGGAAGCTGTGTTCCAAGGCTGGAAGTTAGAATGGCTTGAGCCAGGAAGAACCCCCATAATTTTATGCCCCATTATTTCTTGTTCGTTTTTTAAATATAATTTTTATCTTTTATGATAGCAAATTTGATTGTAATCTTTGGTTTGTTCTAGGTGTGCAAGATGTGTTTGTTTTTTACACCAAGACATATATGTATTCTTCTTGGGATCCATTTGCCATGTAGGTTATGACACAGTATTGAGTAGTCTTCTCTTGGAATTCTGTAGGTCTTTGGTGATTATATATTTCACGTGTGTTTGTATATCTCTGTTAAGCCCAACATCCTAATATATCCAGTCTTGACAACTTTCCAATTGGTTAACCATCAGTTTGTTTAATAAATCTGTGATTCCTGTTATCTGTGGAAATATCTTCATTGGTATCAATTTTTAGGTAACACCTATAATTGATAGCACAGGATGTGTGTCTTTCGCTTTGTGACATACTTCGAGTTGTGTGATTACCTCCAGAGCCATCTAGGGTTCTGCAAAGTGCATTGTTTCATGTTTTTTCCGTGGCTCCTATTCCATCTGTACACGTACCAGTTCTTCTTCGTCCATTCGTCTCTTGATGGACTGTTTGGTTGTTTCCATGTCTTGGCTATTGTAATACTGCTGCAGTGCAGGTTTGCCTGAATGTGTCATTCCATTTGTGTCTTCCTAGGTTATAGGCCAAGGAGTGGGCCTGTGGGATCATAAGGTACCTCAGTGTTTACCTTTTAAAGGCTGCTCCATTCCGTTTTCATTAGTGGCACTTACCAGTTTACGAGCCACTTAAAGTTGAGAGTGCATTTCCTCACAACGTCTTCAGCATTTATTGTTTGTATTTCTTTGCTGAGGGTCATTCTGTCTGGTGTGAGCTGATACCATTTTGTGGCTGGATTTGCATATGTTTAATAATTCCTTACATTGAGCTTCTAGCCATGTATATTTTATTGTTTTTTAAAGAGTGAGTGAGTACAGCTTACCTATTCAAATAGTTTCTTGAAGTATGTGGCATATTTTGAATATTTTGGCCATTACCTGCCTCAACACATTTTGTTGGCAGGTGTCATTTATTGCCCTGCAGTCCTTGTGCATATGAAGGGACCTTTAGCACGGGTTGTAAAACTGCTGTTGCGGCCCACGGCCACAGGGCGGCAGCATTTCTACATTCCCTACTCTGGTCCGTGGGGAAAGAGTACCTTCCTGGAAGTAGTGTTCCTTGGGTGTAAATTAGATTGGAATGTGCCCGGAGAAACACACAAAGCTTATGTCTCCTTAGTTGTGTATTTTTTAATATTTAATTTATATTTTTTATCGGAGTAATACTGCATTGTGTACATGGACCACTTCTTTTTTGTGCATTCATCTGTTGATGGACAGTTTGGTTGTTCCAAGTCTTGGCTAGGGTAAATAGTGCTGCAGTGCAGGATTGTCAGCCTGTGTCTGTTTGATTCTGGTCTTCTCAGGTGATAGAGCCAGTAGTGGGCCTAGCAGATCATATGGTAGCTCATTTTTTACCTTTAAACGCACCTCCTTTCTGTTCTCACCACTGGCTGTTACTGTTTGACATCCCAGCAGCAGCTAGAGGCTATACAGTTCTCTGAAACCCCTTGAGCATTTATTGTTTAGAGATTTTTTGCTGATGATCATTCTGACTGTTGTCACGTAAACGTTTTTGTAGATTGGATTTGCATGTCTTTAGTAATTCCCGATGTTGAGCTTTTTCCATGGCCTTTTTTGTTAAACGAAAAATTTAAAAAAGAATGTGAGTTAAATATGCCTCTTGAAATTGTCTTCTTGAAAGATTGCCCTCTTTTGAGTTTTTTCGTCGATATTCGAACCTAGGATTTTTTGAGGGCAGGTGTCATTTACAGAGGTGCAATTCTTGTGAATATTAAGTGACCCTGAGCACTGTGTTTAAAGCTGCTTTGGCAGGAGACGGTCACAAGGCTGCGGCATTGCTCCATTCCCAAACCTGGTTACTAGGGCAGAAGAGCCTTCCTAGGTGTAATGTTCCAACTCGTAAGTTAGAATTAAATGGGCCAGGAAAAACTCCCAGAAGTTTATGTCTCATTACTTCTTGTGGGTTTTCTTAATTTAATTTTAATTTGTTATCACAGCAAATTTGATTATAATGTTCTGTTTGTTCTGGGTGTGCAAGATGTGGTTCTTTTACACATATACATATTATCTGTTCACCTTCAGATCCATTTCCCATGTTGGGTGGGACACAATGTTGAGTAGTCTTCTCTTGGTATTCCGTAGGTCTTTGGTGCTTATATCTTTCACATGTGTTGGTATAGCTCTGTTTCCTGCAATATGCTAATGTATCCAGTCCTCAAACCTTTCCGTTTGGTTAACCATACGTTTGTTGATCGAATATTTGATTGCCTTTCTCTGTGAAAAGTCTTCATTGGTATCAATTTTTAGGTAACACCATTACGTGATATCATAGTATATGTTTCCTTCGCTTTGTGACTTACTTCATGTTGTGATTACCTCCAAACTCATCTATGGTGCTGCAAACGGCATTGTTTCATTTTGTTCCTTGGTTACTATTCCATCTGTACATGTACCAGTTCTTCTTTTCCATTCATCTTTGGATGGACTTTTTGGTAGCTTCCATGTCTTGCCTATTGTAATACTGTTGCAGCGCAGTTTTGCCTGCCTGTGTCTTTGTAATTCTGTCTTCTTAGGTCATAGGCTCATTAGTGTGGCTGCTGGATCATACGGTGCCTCAATGGGTACCTGTTAAAGGCACCTGCATTCTGTTTTCATTAGTGGCTCTTTCCAGTTTCGTCCCACTTTGAGATGAGGGTATGCATTTCTCCACAGCCCCTTCAGCATTTATTGTTTGCAGAATTTTTGCTGATGGTCATTCTGACCGGTGTGAGTTGATACAACTTTGAAGATTGGATTTGCATATATTTAACATTTCCTAAGCATGAGCATTTTTCCACGCTTTTTTTTTGGTTGTTGTTAAAAAGAAAAAAGGGTGCATGTAAAATATACCTCTTGAAATTGTCTTATGAAACCTTGCCCTCTTTTGAAATTTTTGGTCGACTTTCGATTCCAGGATTGTTTTTGAAGGAGTGTGTCACCTACAGGCTTGCAATTGTTGTAAATATTTAGTGACCGTTAGCGCTGGGTTGAAAGCTGCTGTTGTGGGAAGCGGCGGCAGCGTTTCTCCATTCCCAAATCTTGTTACTAGGGCAGCAGAGCGCTCCTGGAACTCGTGTTCCTAGGTTGTAAATTAGAATGGAATGTGCCAGGGAAGAACCGCATAACTTTATGTCTCAGTACATCTTCTTCATTGTTATAATTTAGTTTTTTAAATCAGGGTAATGATTAGAATATTATTTGTTCTAGGTGTACACAATCTAATTCATTTGTACATTATATATGTATAATATATACACATGTATAATATATATATAGATATATATATACTCATGTACAGATCCTCTTCCCATATAAATTAATACAGAGTGTTCAGTAGACCTCCCTTGCTCTATGGTCAGTGTTTTATATATATGTATTAAATATGTATGTGTATTCGTATGGTAACCCTAATCTTAATTTGCCCATTGCTCCCACCTTTCGTTTTGGATACCCATAGTTGTTTTCTAAGTGTGTGTCTTTCTCTGTGGAAATAAGTTCCTTTGTATCAGTTGTTAGATGACACCCAGAAATGATATCATAAGATATTTGTCTTTTGCTTTCCGACTTACCTCATGTTCTGTGATTACCTCTAGGATCATCTATGGTGCTGCAAAGAGCAGTGTTTCAGTCTTTTGCACGGCTCATATTCCATTGTGTACATGGATCACTTCTTCTTTGAACATTCATCTGTTGATGGGCATTTTGTTTGCTTCCATGTCCTGGCTTTTGTGAATATTGCTGCAGTGCACTTTTGCTATCCTGTGTCTTCTCGACTCTGGTCTTCTCAGGTGCAGGGCCCAGCGGTGGGCCTGCTGGATTGAATGGTACCTCAATTTTTACTTTGAAACACAGTTCCTTTGTGTTCTCATTATTGGCTCTTACTTCTTTACACCTCAACAGCAGCTAGAGGGTACAGAGTTCTCTAAAACCTCTTCAGCATTCATTGTTTGTAGACTTTTTGCTGAGGGTCATTCGAGTGGTGTGTGTTGAAACCTTTTCATACATTAGATTGGCATGAGTCTAATAATTCCTGATGGTGAACTTTTATCCATTTCCCTTTTCATTTGTAAAGAGTGTGTAAAACTTACCTCTCATACGATCTTCTTGAAAACTTTGCTCTCTTTTAAGTTTTTTGGCCACTCCCTACCTCAGAACAATTTTCTGAGGGCAGGTGTCCTTTACAGCCCGGAGTCCTTGTGAGTATTATGTGACCATTGGCCGTGGTTTAAAGCCGCTCTTGCGGGAAACGGCCACAAGGCGGCAGCATTTCTCCATTTACAACTCAGGGTATTTGGGCAACAGAGCCTTCCTGGAAATCGTGTTAGTAGGCTGTAATTAGAGTGGAATGTGCCAAGGCAAACCCCCAACAGCTTATACCTCCTTACTTCTTGTTGGCTTTTTAATTTAATTTTTCTATTTTCTCAGAGCAACTTAGATAAAAATGTTGTGTATGTTCTAGGTGTACAGAATCTGGTTCATTATATCTAGGTATCTATCTATTCATCTTTGCCTCCTTTCCCATGGACGTTATTCCAGAGTGTTGAGTGGACCTCTCTTGGTATTCCATAGGTCTTTGGTGATTATATGTTTCATATGTATTAGTATAGGTCTGACACCACCATATCCTAATTTATCCATTCCTCCCACCTTCCCATTTGGTTAAACATAATTTTGATTTCTCAACCCATGAGTGTCCTTTTCTTTGAAATAAGGTCTTGGGTATGATGTTTTAGGTAACACGTCTAAGTGATATCATAGGATGTCTTTCTTTTGGTTTCTTTCTCTCTTCAAGGTGTGTGATTATCTCTAAGTCCTTCTATGGTGGTGCCAACAGCACTGTTTCATGCTTTTCCATGGCTACTATTCCATTGTGTACACGGACCAGTTCTTCTTGGTGCGTTCATCTGTTGATGGATATTTTGGTTGCTTCCAAGTCTTGGCTGTGGTAAATATAACTGCAGTGTAGGATTGCCAGCCTGTGTCTTTTGGAATCTGGTCTTCTCAGGTGATAGGCACAGCAGTGGGTCTACCAGATCATATGGTAGCTCAATTTTTACCTAGAAACGCATGTTCTTTCTGTTCTAACTACTGGCTGTTACCAGTTTACATCCCACCGGCAGCTACGGGGTACACACAGTTCTCTAAAACCCCTTCAGCATGTATTGTTCGTGGACTGTTTTGCTGATGATCATTCTGACTGTTGTGAGGTGAACGTTGTCACAGATTGGATTTGCATGTCTTCATTAATTTCTGATGTTGAGCATTTTTTCATGCCCCTTTTCTGTTTAAAGAAAAGAAAAGAAAGAAAGAAAGAAAAGACAAAATGTGTGTAAAATATGCCTTTTGAAATTGTCTTCTTGCAAGGTTGCCTCTTTTGAAGTTTTTGGTCGATTTTCGACCCCAGAATATTTTGTGAGGGCAGGTGTCCTTTACAGGCCTGCAATTAAGGTGAATTTTAACTGACCATTATCACTGGGTTTAAAACTGCTGTTGGAGGGAGGCCAAAATGCTGCAGGATTTCTCCATTCTCAAATCTGGTTACTAGGTCAACAGAGCCTTCCTGGAAGCTGTGTTCCAAGGCTGGAAGTTAGAATGGCTTGAGCCAGGAAGAACCCCCATAATTTTATGCCCCATTATTTCTTGTTCGTTTTTTAAATATAATTTTTATCTTTTATGATAGCAAATTTGATTGTAATCTTTGGTTTGTTCTAGGTGTGCAAGATGTGTTTGTTTTTTACACCAAGACATATATGTATTCTTCTTGGGATCCATTTGCCATGTAGGTTATGACACAGTATTGAGTAGTCTTCTCTTGGAATTCTGTAGGTCTTTGGTGATTATATATTTCACGTGTGTTTGTATATCTCTGTTAAGCCCAACATCCTAATATATCCAGTCTTGACAACTTTCCAATTGGTTAACCATCAGTTTGTTTAATAAATCTGTGATTCCTGTTATCTGTGGAAATATCTTCATTGGTATCAATTTTTAGGTAACACCTATAATTGATAGCACAGGATGTGTGTCTTTCGCTTTGTGACATACTTCGAGTTGTGTGATTACCTCCAGAGCCATCTAGGGTTCTGCAAAGTGCATTGTTTCATGGTTTTTCCGTGGCTCCTATTCCATCTGTACACGTACCAGTTCTTCTTCGTCCATTCGTCTCTTGATGGACTGTTTGGTTGTTTCCATGTCTTGGCTATTGTAATACTGCTGCAGTGCAGGTTTGCCTGAATGTGTCATTCCATTTGTGTCTTCCTAGGTTATAGGCCAAGGAGTGGGCCTGTGGGATCATAAGGTACCTCAGTGTTTACCTTTTAAAGGCTGCTCCATTCCGTTTTCATTAGTGGCACTTACCAGTTTACGAGCCACTTAAAGTTGAGAGTGCATTTCCTCACAACGTCTTCAGCATTTATTGTTTGTATTTCTTTGCTGAGGGTCATTCTGTCTGGTGTGAGCTGATACCATTTTGTGGCTGGATTTGCATATGTTTAATAATTCCTTACATTGAGCTTCTAGCCATGTATATTTTATTGTTTTTTAAAGAGTGAGTGAGTACAGCTTACCTATTCAAATAGTTTCTTGAAGTATGTGGCATATTTTGAATATTTTGGCCATTACCTGCCTCAACACATTTTGTTGGCAGGTGTCATTTATTGCCCTGCAGTCCTTGTGCATATGAAGGGACCTTTAGCACGGGTTGTAAAACTGCTGTTGCGGCCCACGGCCACAGGGCGGCAGCATTTCTACATTCCCTACTCTGGTCCGTGGGGAAAGAGTACCTTCCTGGAAGTAGTGTTCCTTGGGTGTAAATTAGATTGGAATGTGCCCGGAGAAACACACAAAGCTTATGTCTCCTTAGTTGTGTATTTTTTAATATTTAATTTATATTTTTTATCGGAGTAATACTGCATTGTGTACATGGACCACTTCTTTTTTGTGCATTCATCTGTTGATGGACAGTTTGGTTGTTCCAAGTCTTGGCTAGGGTAAATAGTGCTGCAGTGCAGGATTGTCAGCCTGTGTCTGTTTGATTCTGGTCTTCTCAGGTGATAGAGCCAGTAGTGGGCCTAGCAGATCATATGGTAGCTCATTTTTTACCTTTAAACGCACCTCCTTTCTGTTCTCACCACTGGCTGTTACTGTTTGACATCCCAGCAGCAGCTAGAGGCTATACAGTTCTCTGAAACCCCTTGAGCATTTATTGTTTAGAGATTTTTTGCTGATGATCATTCTGACTGTTGTCACGTAAACGTTTTTGTAGATTGGATTTGCATGTCTTTAGTAATTCCCGATGTTGAGCTTTTTCCATGGCCTTTTTTGTTAAACGAAAAATTTAAAAAAGAATGTGAGTTAAATATGCCTCTTGAAATTGTCTTCTTGAAAGATTGCCCTCTTTTGAGTTTTTTCGTCGATATTCGAACCTAGGATTTTTTGAGGGCAGGTGTCATTTACAGAGGTGCAATTCTTGTGAATATTAAGTGACCCTGAGCACTGTGTTTAAAGCTGCTTTGGCAGGAGACGGTCACAAGGCTGCGGCATTGCTCCATTCCCAAACCTGGTTACTAGGGCAGAAGAGCCTTCCTAGGTGTAATGTTCCAACTCGTAAGTTAGAATTAAATGGGCCAGGAAAAACTCCCAGAAGTTTATGTCTCATTACTTCTTGTGGGTTTTCTTAATTTAATTTTAATTTGTTATCACAGCAAATTTGATTATAATGTTCTGTTTGTTCTGGGTGTGCAAGATGTGGTTCTTTTACACATATACATATTATCTGTTCACCTTCAGATCCATTTCCCATGTTGGGTGGGACACAATGTTGAGTAGTCTTCTCTTGGTATTCCGTAGGTCTTTGGTGCTTATATCTTTCACATGTGTTGGTATAGCTCTGTTTCCTGCAATATGCTAATGTATCCAGTCCTCAAACCTTTCCGTTTGGTTAACCATACGTTTGTTGATCGAATATTTGATTGCCTTTCTCTGTGAAAAGTCTTCATTGGTATCAATTTTTAGGTAACACCATTACGTGATATCATAGTATATGTTTCCTTCGCTTTGTGACTTACTTCATGTTGTGATTACCTCCAAACTCATCTATGGTGCTGCAAACGGCATTGTTTCATTTTGTTCCTTGGTTACTATTCCATCTGTACATGTACCAGTTCTTCTTTTCCATTCATCTTTGGATGGACTTTTTGGTAGCTTCCATGTCTTGCCTATTGTAATACTGTTGCAGTGCAGTTTTGCCTGCCTGTGTCTTTGTAATTCTGTCTTCTTAGGTCATAGGCTCATTAGTGTGGCTGCTGGATCATACGGTGCCTCAATGGGTACCTGTTAAAGGCACCTGCATTCTGTTTTCATTAGTGGCTCTTTCCAGTTTCGTCCCACTTTGAGATGAGGGTATGCATTTCTCCACAGCCCCTTCAGCATTTATTGTTTGCAGAATTTTTGCTGATGGTCATTCTGACCGGTGTGAGTTGATACAACTTTGAAGATTGGATTTGCATATATTTAACATTTCCTAAGCATGAGCATTTTTCCACGCTTTTTTTGGTTGTTGTTAAAAAGAAAAAAGGGTGCATGTAAAATATACCTCTTGAAATTGTCTTATGAAACCTTGCCCTCTTTTGAAATTTTTGGTCGACTTTCGATTCCAGGATTGTTTTTGAAGGAGTGTGTCACCTACAGGCTTGCAATTGTTGTAAATATTTAGTGACCGTTAGCGCTGGGTTGAAAGCTGCTGTTGTGGGAAGCGGCGGCAGCGTTTCTCCATTCCCAACTCTTGTTACTAGGGCAGCAGAGCGCTCCTGGAACTCGTGTTCCTAGGTTGTAAATTAGAATGGAATGTGCCAGGGAAGAACCGCATAACTTTATGTCTCAGTACATCTTCTTCATTGTTATAATTTAGTTTTTTAAATCAGGGTAATGATTAGAATATTATTTGTTCTAGGTGTACACAATCTAATTCATTTGTACATTATATATGTATAATATATACACATGTATAATATATATATAGATATATATATACTCATGTACAGATCCTCTTCCCATATAAATTAATACAGAGTGTTCAGTAGACCTCCCTTGCTCTATGGTCAGTGTTTTATATATATGTATTAAATATGTATGTGTATTCGTATGGTAACCCTAATCTTAATTTGCCCATTGCTCCCACCTTTCGTTTTGGATACCCATAGTTGTTTTCTAAGTGTGTGTCTTTCTCTGTGGAAATAAGTTCCTTTGTATCAGTTGTTAGATGACACCCAGAAATGATATCATAAGATATTTGTCTTTTGCTTTCCGACTTACCTCATGTTCTGTGATTACCTCTAGGATCATCTATGGTGCTGCAAAGAGCAGTGTTTCAGTCTTTTGCACGGCTCATATTCCATTGTGTACATGGATCACTTCTTCTTTGAACATTCATCTGTTGATGGGCATTTTGTTTGCTTCCATGTCCTGGCTTTTGTGAATATTGCTGCAGTGCACTTTTGCTATCCTGTGTCTTCTCGACTCTGGTCTTCTCAGGTGCAGGGCCCAGCGGTGGGCCTGCTGGATTGAATGGTACCTCAATTTTTACTTTGAAACACAGTTCCTTTGTGTTCTCATTATTGGCTCTTACTTCTTTACACCTCAACAGCAGCTAGAGGGTAGAGTTCTCTAAAACCACTTCAGCATTCATTGTTTGTAGACTTTTTGCTGAGGGTCATTCGAGTGGTGTGTGTTGAAACCTTTTCATACATTAGATTGGCATGAGTCTAATAATTCCTGATGTTGAACTTTTATCCATTTCCCTTTTCATTTGTAAAGAGTGTGTAAAACTTACCTCTCATACGATCTTCTTGAAAACTTTGCTCTCTTTTAAGTTTTTTGGCCACTCCCTACCTCAGAACATTTTTCTGAGGGCAGGTGTCCTTTACAGCCCGGAGTCCTTGTGAGTATTATGTGACCATTGGCCGTGGTTTAAAGCCGCTCTTGCGGGAAACGGCCACAAGGCGGCAGCATTTCTCCATTTACAACTCAGGGTATTTGGGCAACAGAGCCTTCCTGGAAATCGTGTTAGTAGGCTGTAAATTAGAGTGGAATGTGCCAAGGCAAACCCCCAACAGCTTATATCTCCTTACTTCTTGTTGGCTTTTTAATTTAATTTTTCTATTTTCTCAGAGCAACTTAGATAAAAATGTTGTGTATGTTCTAGGTGTACAGAATCTGCTTCATTATATCTAGGTATCTATCTATTCATCTTTGCCTCCTTTCCCATGGACGTTATTCCAGAGTGTTGAGTGGACCTCTCTTGGTATTCCATAGGTCTTTGGTGATTATATGTTTCATATGTATTAGTATAGGTCTGACACCCCCATATCCTAATTTATCCATTCCTCCCACCTTCCCATTTGGTTAAACATAATTTTGATTTCTCAAACCATGAGTGTCCTTTTCTTCGAAATAAGGTCTTGGGTATGATGTTTTAGGTAACACGTCTAAGTGATATCATAGGATGTCTTTCTTTTGGTTTCTTTCTCTCTTCAAGGTGTGTGATTATCTCTAGGTCCTTCTATGGTGGTGCCAACAGCACTGTTTCATGCTTTTCCATGGCTACTATTCCATTGTGTACACGGACCAGTTCTTCTTGGTGCGTTCATCTGTTGATGGATATTTTGGTTGCTTCCAAGTCTTGGCTGTGGTAAATATAACTGCAGTGTAGGATTGCCAGCCTGTGTCTTTTGGAATCTGGTCTTCTCAGGTGATAGGCACAGCAGTGGGTCTACCAGATCATATGGTAGCTCAATTTTTACCTAGAAACGCATGTTCTTTCTGTTCTAACTACTGGCTGTTACCAGTTTACATCCCACCGGCAGCTACGGGGTACACACAGTTCTCTAAAACCCCTTCAGCATGTATTGTTCGTGGACTGTTTTGCTGATGATCATTCTGACTGTTGTGAGGTGAACGTTGTCACAGATTGGATTTGCATGTCTTCATTAATTTCTGATGTTGAGCATTTTTTCATGCCCCTTTTCTGTTTAAAGAAAAGAAAAGAAAGAAAGAAAGAAAAGACAAAATGTGTGTAAAATATGCCTTTTGAAATTGTCTTCTTGCAAGGTTGCCTCTTTTGAAGTTTTTGGTCGATTTTCGACCCCAGAATATTTTGTGAGGGCAGGTGTCCTTTACAGGCCTGCAATTAAGGTGAATTTTAACTGACCATTATCACTGGGTTTAAAACTGCTGTTGGAGGGAGGCCAAAATGCTGCAGGATTTCTCCATTCTCAAATCTGGTTACTAGGTCAACAGAGCCTTCCTGGAAGCTGTGTTCCAAGGCTGGAAGTTAGAATGGCTTGAGCCAGGAAGAACCCCCATAATTTTATGCCCCATTATTTCTTGTTCGTTTTTTAAATATAATTTTTATCTTTTATGATAGCAAATTTGATTGTAATCTTTGGTTTGTTCTAGGTGTGCAAGATGTGTTTGTTTTTTACACCAAGACATATATGTATTCTTCTTGGGATCCATTTGCCATGTAGGTTATGACACAGTATTGAGTAGTCTTCTCTTGGAATTCTGTAGGTCTTTGGTGATTATATATTTCACGTGTGTTTGTATATCTCTGTTAAGCCCAACATCCTAATATATCCAGTCTTGACAACTTTCCAATTGGTTAACCATCAGTTTGTTTAATAAATCTGTGATTCCTGTTATCTGTGGAAATATCTTCATTGGTATCAATTTTTAGGTAACACCTATAATTGATAGCACAGGATGTGTGTCTTTCGCTTTGTGACATACTTCGAGTTGTGTGATTACCTCCAGAGCCATCTAGGGTTCTGCAAAGTGCATTGTTTCATGTTTTTTCCGTGGCTCCTATTCCATCTGTACACGTACCAGTTCTTCTTCGTCCATTCGTCTCTTGATGGACTGTTTGGTTGTTTCCATGTCTTGGCTATTGTAATACTGCTGCAGTGCAGGTTTGCCTGAATGTGTCATTCCATTTGTGTCTTCCTAGGTTATAGGCCAAGGAGTGGGCCTGCGGGGTCATAAGGTATCTCAGTGTTTACCTTTTAAAGGCTGCTCCATTCCGTTTTCATTAGTGGCACTTACCAGTTTACGAGCCACTTAAAGTTGAGAGTGCATTTCCTCACAACGTCTTCAGCATTTATTGTTTGTATTTCTTTGCTGAGGGTCATTCTGTCTGGTGTGAGCTGATACCATTTTGTGGCTGGATTTGCATATGTTTAATAATTCCTTACATTGAGCTTCTAGCCATGTACATTTTATTGTTTTTTAAAGAGTGAGTGAGTACAGCTTACCTATTCAAATAGTTTCTTGAAGTATGCGGCATATTTGGAATATTTTGGCCATTACCTGCCTCAACACATTTTGTTGGCAGGTGTCATTTATTGCCCTGCAGTCCTTGTGCATATGAAGGGACCTTTAGCACAGGTTGTAAAACTGCTGTTGCGGCCCACGGCCACAGGGCGGCAGCATTTCTACATTCCCTACTCTGGTCCGTGGGGAAAGAGTACCTTCCTGGAAGTAGTGTTCCTTGGGTGTAAATTAGATTGGAATGTGCCCGGAGAAACACACAAAGCTTATGTCTCCTTAGTTGTGTATTTTTTAATATTTAATTTATATTTTTTATCGGAGTAATACTGCATTGTGTACATGGACCACTTCTTTTTTGTGCATTCATCTGTTGATGGACAGTTTGGTTGTTCCAAGTCTTGGCTAGGGTAAATAGTGCTGCAGTGCAGGATTGTCAGCCTGTGTCTGTTTGATTCTGGTCTTCTCAGGTGATAGAGCCAGTAGTGGGCCTAGCAGATCATATGGTAGCTCATTTTTTACCTTTAAACGCACCTCCTTTCTGTTCTCACCACTGGCTGTTACTGTTTGACATCCCAGCAGCAGCTAGAGGCTATACAGTTCTCTGAAACCCCTTGAGCATTTATTGTTTAGAGATTTTTTGCTGATGATCATTCTGACCGTTGTCACGTAAACGTTTTTGTAGATTGGATTTGCATGTCTTCAGTAATTCCCGATGTTGAGCTTTTTCCATGGCCTTTTTTTTTTTTTTTTGCAGTATGCGGGCCGGTCACTGTTGTGGCCTCTCCCGTTGCGGAGCACAGGCTCTGGATGCGCAGGCCCAGCAGCCATGGCTCACAGGCCCAGCCGCTCCGCGGCATATGGGATCCCCCCAGACCGGGGCACGAACCCGTATCCCCTGCATCGGCAGGCGGACTCTCAACCACTGCGCCACCAGGGAGGCCCTCCATGGCCTTTTTTGTTAAACAAAAAATTTAAAAAAGAATGTGAGTTAAATATGCCTCTTGAAATTGTCTTCTTGAAAGATTGCCCTCTTTTGAGTTTTTTCGTCGATATTCGAACCTAGGATTTTTTGAGGGCAGGTGTCATTTACAGAGGTGCAATTCTTGTGAATATTAAGTGACCCTGAGCACTGTGTTTAAAGCTGCTTTGGCAGGAGACGGTCACAAGGCTGTGGCATTGCTCCATTCCCAAACCTGGTTACTAGGGCAGAAGAGCCTTCCTAGGTGTAATGTTCCAACTCGTAAGTTAGAATTAAATGGGCCAGGAAAAACCCCCAGAAGTTTATGTCTCATTACTTCTTGTGGGTTTTCTTAATTTAATTTTAATTTGTTATCACAGCAAATTTGATTATAATGTTCTGTTTGTTCTGGGTGTGCAAGATGTGGTTCTTTTACACATATACATATTATCTGTTCACCTTCAGATCCATTTCCCATGTTGGGTGGGACACAATGTTGAGTAGTCTTCTCTTGGTATTCCGTAGGTCTTTGGTGCTTATATCTTTCACATGTGTTGGTATAGCTCTGTTTCCTGCAATATGCTAATGTATCCAGTCCTCAAACCTTTCCGTTTGGTTAACCATACGTTTGTTGATCGAATATTTGATTGCCTTTCTCTGTGAAAAGTCTTCATTGGTATCAATTTTTAGGTAACACCATTACGTGATATCATAGTATATGTTTCCTTCGCTTTGTGACTTACTTCATGTTGTGATTACCTCCAAACTCATCTATGGTGCTGCAAACGGCATTGTTTCATTTTGTTCCTTGGTTACTATTCCATCTGTACATGTACCAGTTCTTCTTTTCCATTCATCTTTGGATGGACTTTTTGGTAGCTTCCATGTCTTGCCTATTGTAATACTGTTGCAGCGCAGTTTTGCCTGCCTGTGTCTTTGTAATTCTGTCTTCTTAGGTCATAGGCTCATTAGTGTGGCTGCTGGATCATACGGTGCCTCAATGGGTACCTGTTAAAGGCACCTGCATTCTGTTTTCATTAGTGGCTCTTTCCAGTTTCGTCCCACTTTGAGATGAGGGTATGCATTTCTCCACAGCCCCTTCAGCATTTATTGTTTGCAGAATTTTTGCTGATGGTCATTCTGACCGGTGTGAGTTGATACAACTTTGAAGATTGGATTTGCATATATTTAACATTTCCTAAGCATGAGCATTTTTCCACGCTTTTTTTTTGGTTGTTGTTAAAAAGAAAAAAGGGTGCATGTAAAATATACCTCTTGAAATTGTCTTATGAAACCTTGCCCTCTTTTGAAATTTTTGGTCGACTTTCGATTCCAGGATTGTTTTTGAAGGAGTGTGTCACCTACAGGCTTGCAATTGTTGTAAATATTTAGTGACCGTTAGCGCTGGGTTGAAAGCTGCTGTTGTGGGAAGCGGCGGCAGCGTTTCTCCATTCCCAAATCTTGTTACTAGGGCAGCAGAGCGCTCCTGGAACTCGTGTTCCTAGGTTGTAAATTAGAATGGAATGTGCCAGGGAAGAACCGCATAACTTTATGTCTCAGTACATCTTCTTCATTGTTATAATTTAGTTTTTTAAATCAGGGTAATGATTAGAATATTATTTGTTCTAGGTGTACACAATCTAATTCATTTGTACATTATATATGTATAATATATACACATGTATAATATATATATAGATATATATATACTCATGTACAGATCCTCTTCCCATATAAATTAATACAGAGTGTTCAGTAGACCTCCCTTGCTCTATGGTCAGTGTTTTATATATATGTATTAAATATGTATGTGTATTCGTATGGTAACCCTAATCTTAATTTGCCCATTGCTCCCACCTTTCGTTTTAGATACCCATAGTTGTTTTCTAAGTGTGTGTCTTTCTCTGTGGAAATAAGTTCCTTTGTATCAGTTGTTAGATGACACCCAGAAATGATATCATAAGATATTTGTCTTTTGCTTTCCGACTTACCTCATGTTCTGTGATTACCTCTAGGATCATCTATGGTGCTGCAAAGAGCAGTGTTTCAGTCTTTTGCATGGCTCATATTCCATTGTGTACATGGATCACTTCTTCTTTGAACATTCATCTGTTGATGGGCATTTTGTTTGCTTCCATGTCCTGGCTTTTGTGAATATTGCTGCAGTGCACTTTTGCTATCCTGTGTCTTCTCGACTCTGGTCTTCTCAGGTGCAGGGCCCAGCGGTGGGCCTGCTGGATTGAATGGTACCTCAATTTTTACTTTGAAACACAGTTCCTTTGTGTTCTCATTATTGGCTCTTACTTCTTTACACCTCAACAGCAGCTAGAGGGTACAGAGTTCTCTAAAACCTCTTCAGCATTCATTGTTTGTAGACTTTTTGCTGAGGGTCATTCGAGTGGTGTGTGTTGAAACCTTTTCATACATTAGATTGGCATGAGTCTAATAATTCCTGATGTTGAACTTTTATCCATTTCCCTTTTCATTTGTAAAGAGTGTGTAAAACTTACCTCTCATACGATCTTCTTGAAAACTTTGCTCTCTTTTAAGTTTTTTGGCCACTCCCTACCTCAGAACATTTTTCTGAGGGCAGGTGTCCTTTACAGCCCGGAGTCCTTGTGAGTATTATGTGACCATTGGCCGTGGTTTAAAGCCGCTCTTGCGGGAAACGGCCACAAGGCGGCAGCATTTCTCCATTTACAACTCAGGGTATTTGGGCAACAGAGCCTTCCTGGAAATCGTGTTAGTAGGCTGTAATTAGAGTGGAATGTGCCAAGGCAAACCCCCAACAGCTTATACCTCCTTACTTCTTGTTGGCTTTTTAATTTAATTTTTCTATTTTCTCAGAGCAACTTAGATAAAAATGTTGTGTATGTTCTAGGTGTACAGAATCTGGTTCATTATATCTAGGTATCTATCTATTCATCTTTGCCTCCTTTCCCATGGACGTTATTCCAGAGTGTTGAGTGGACCTCTCTTGGTATTCCATAGGTCTTTGGTGATTATATGTTTCATATGTATTAGTATAGGTCTGACACCCCCATATCCTAATTTATCCATTCCTCCCACCTTCCCATTTGGTTAAACATAATTTTGATTTCTCAACCCATGAGTGTCCTTTTCTTTGAAATAAGGTCTTGGGTATGATGTTTTAGGTAACACGTCTAAGTGATATCATAGGATGTCTTTCTTTTGGTTTCTTTCTCTCTTCAAGGTGTGTGATTATCTCTAGGTCCTTCTATGGTGGTGCCAACAGCACTGTTTCATGCTTTTCCATGGCTACTATTCCATTGTGTACACGGACCAGTTCTTCTTGGTGCGTTCATCTGTTGATGGATATTTTGGTTGCTTCCAAGTCTTGGCTGTGGTAAATATAACTGCAGTGTAGGATTGCCAGCCTGTGTCTTTTGGAATCTGGTCTTCTCAGGTGATAGGCACAGCAGTGGGTCTACCAGATCATATGGTAGCTCAATTTTTACCTAGAAACGCATGTTCTTTCTGTTCTAACTACTGGCTGTTACCAGTTTACATCCCACCGGCAGCTACGGGGTACACACAGTTCTCTAAAACCCCTTCAGCATGTATTGTTCGTGGACTGTTTTGCTGATGATCATTCTGACTGTTGTGAGGTGAACGTTGTCACAGATTGGATTTGCATGTCTTCATTAATTTCTGATGTTGAGCATTTTTTCATGCCCCTTTTCTGTTTAAAGAAAAGAAAAGAAAGAAAGAAAGAAAAGACAAAATGTGTGTAAAATATGCCTTTTGAAATTGTCTTCTTGCAAGGTTGCCTCTTTTGAAGTTTTTGGTCGATTTTCGACCCCAGAATATTTTGTGAGGGCAGGTGTCCTTTACAGGCCTGCAATTAAGGTGAATTTTAACTGACCATTATCACTGGGTTTAAAACTGCTGTTGGAGGGAGGCCAAAATGCTGCAGGATTTCTCCATTCTCAAATCTGGTTACTAGGTCAACAGAGCCTTCCTGGAAGCTGTGTTCCAAGGCTGGAAGTTAGAATGGCTTGAGCCAGGAAGAACCCCCATAATTTTATGCCCCATTATTTCTTGTTCGTTTTTTAAATATAATTTTTATCTTTTATGATAGCAAATTTGATTGTAATCTTTGGTTTGTTCTAGGTGTGCAAGATGTGTTTGTTTTTTACACCAAGACATATATGTATTCTTCTTGGGATCCATTTGCCATGTAGGTTATGACACAGTATTGAGTAGTCTTCTCTTGGAATTCTGTAGGTCTTTGGTGATTATATATTTCACGTGTGTTTGTATATCTCTGTTAAGCCCAACATCCTAATATATCCAGTCTTGACAACTTTCCAATTGGTTAACCATCAGTTTGTTTAATAAATCTGTGATTCCTGTTATCTGTGGAAATATCTTCATTGGTATCAATTTTTAGGTAACACCTATAATTGATAGCACAGGATGTGTGTCTTTCGCTTTTTGACATACTTCGAGTTGTGTGATTACCTCCAGAGCCATCTAGGGTTCTGCAAAGTGCATTGTTTCATGTTTTTTCCGTGGCTCCTATTCCATCTGTACACGTACCAGTTCTTCTTCGTCCATTCGTCTCTTGATGGACTGTTTGGTTGTTTCCATGTCTTGGCTATTGTAATACTGCTGCAGTGCAGGTTTGCCTGAATGTGTCATTCCATTTGTGTCTTCCTAGGTTATAGGCCAAGGAGTGGGCCTGTGGGATCATAAGGTATCTCAGTGTTTACCTTTTAAAGGCTGCTCCATTCCGTTTTCATTAGTGGCACTTACCAGTTTACGAGCCACTTAAAGTTGAGAGTGCATTTCCTCACAACGTCTTCAGCATTTATTGTTTGTATTTCTTTGCTGAGGGTCATTCTGTCTGGTGTGAGCTGATACCATTTTGTGGCTGGATTTGCATATGTTTAATAATTCCTTACATTGAGCTTCTAGCCATGTATATTTTATTGTTTTTTAAAGAGTGAGTGAGTACAGCTTACCTATTCAAATAGTTTCTTGAAGTATGTGGCATATTTTGAATATTTTGGCCATTACCTGCCTCAACACATTTTGTTGGCAGGTGTCATTTATTGCCCTGCAGTCCTTGTGCATATGAAGGGACCTTTAGCACGGGTTGTAAAACTGCTGTTGCGGCCCACGGCCACAGGGCGGCAGCATTTCTACATTCCCTACTCTGGTCCGTGGGGAAAGAGTACCTTCCTGGAAGTAGTGTTCCTTGGGTGTAAATTAGATTGGAATGTGCCCGGAGAAACACACAAAGCTTATGTCTCCTTAGTTGTGTATTTTTTAATATTTAAGTTATATTTTTTTATCGGAGTAATACTGCATTGTGTACATGGACCACTTCTTTTTTGTGCATTCATCTGTTGATGGACAGTTTGGTTGTTCCAAGTCTTGGCTAGGGTAAATAGTGCTGCAGTGCAGGATTGTCAGCCTGTGTCTGTTTGATTCTGGTCTTCTCAGGTGATAGAGCCAGTAGTGGGCCTAGCAGATCATATGGTAGCTCATTTTTTACCTTTAAACGCACCTCCTTTCTGTTCTCACCACTGGCTGTTACTGTTTGACATCCCAGCAGCAGCTAGAGGCTATACAGTTCTCTGAAACCCCTTGAGCATTTATTGTTTAGAGATTTTTTGCTGATGATCATTCTGACCGTTGTCACGTAAACGTTTTTGTAGATTGGATTTGCATGTCTTCAGTAATTCCCGATGTTGAGCTTTTTCCATGGCCTTTTTTTTTTTTTTTTGCAGTATGCGGGCCGGTCACTGTTGTGGCCTCTCCCGTTGCGGAGCACAGGCTCTGGATGCGCAGGCCCAGCAGCCATGGCTCACGGGCCCAGCCGCTCCGCGGCATATGGGATCCCCCCAGACCGGGGCACGAACCCGTATCCCCTGCATCGGCAGGCGGACTCTCAACCACTGCGCCACCAGGGAGGCCCTCCATGGCCTTTTTTGTTAAACAAAAAATTTAAAAAAGAATGTGAGTTAAATATGCCTCTTGAAATTGTCTTCTTGAAAGATTGCCCTCTTTTGAGTTTTTTCGTCGATATTCGAACCTAGGATTTTTTGAGGGCAGGTGTCATTTACAGAGGTGCAATTCTTGTGAATATTAAGTGACCCTGAGCACTGTGTTTAAAGCTGCTTTGGCAGGAGACGGTCACAAGGCTGTGGCATTGCTCCATTCCCAAACCTGGTTACTAGGGCAGAAGAGCCTTCCTAGGTGTAATGTTCCAACTCGTAAGTTAGAATTAAATGGGCCAGGAAAAACCCCCAGAAGTTTATGTCTCATTACTTCTTGTGGGTTTTCTTAATTTAATTTTAATTTGTTATCACAGCAAATTTGATTATAATGTTCTGTTTGTTCTGGGTGTGCAAGATGTGGTTCTTTTACACATATACATATTATCTGTTCACCTTCAGATCCATTTCCCATGTTGGGTGGGACACAATGTTGAGTAGTCTTCTCTTGGTATTCCGTAGGTCTTTGGTGCTTATATCTTTCACATGTGTTGGTATAGCTCTGTTTCCTGCAATATGCTAATGTATCCAGTCCTCAAACCTTTCCGTTTGGTTAACCATACGTTTGTTGATCGAATATTTGATTGCCTTTCTCTGTGAAAAGTCTTCATTGGTATCAATTTTTAGGTAACACCATTACGTGATATCATAGTATATGTTTCCTTCGCTTTGTGACTTACTTCATGTTGTGATTACCTCCAAACTCATCTATGGTGCTGCAAACGGCATTGTTTCATTTTGTTCCTTGGTTACTATTCCATCTGTACATGTACCAGTTCTTCTTTTCCATTCATCTTTGGATGGACTTTTTGGTAGCTTCCATGTCTTGCCTATTGTAATACTGTTGCAGCGCAGTTTTGCCTGCCTGTGTCTTTGTAATTCTGTCTTCTTAGGTCATAGGCTCATTAGTGTGGCTGCTGGATCATACGGTGCCTCAATGGGTACCTGTTAAAGGCACCTGCATTCTGTTTTCATTAGTGGCTCTTTCCAGTTTCGTCCCACTTTGAGATGAGGGTATGCATTTCTCCACAGCCCCTTCAGCATTTATTGTTTGCAGAATTTTTGCTGATGGTCATTCTGACCGGTGTGAGTTGATACAACTTTGAAGATTGGATTTGCATATATTTAACATTTCCTAAGCATGAGCATTTTTCCACGCTTTTTTTGGTTGTTGTTAAAAAGAAAAAAGGGTGCATGTAAAATATACCTCTTGAAATTGTCTTATGAAACCTTGCCCTCTTTTGAAATTTTTGGTCGACTTTCGATTCCAGGATTGTTTTTGAAGGAGTGTGTCACCTACAGGCTTGCAATTGTTGTAAATATTTAGTGACCGTTAGCGCTGGGTTGAAAGCTGCTGTTGTGGGAAGCGGCGGCAGCGTTTCTCCATTCCCAAATCTTGTTACTAGGGCAGCAGAGCGCTCCTGGAACTCGTGTTCCTAGGTTGTAAATTAGAATGGAATGTGCCAGGGAAGAACCGCATAACTTTATGTCTCAGTACATCTTCTTCATTGTTATAATTTAGTTTTTTAAATCAGGGTAATGATTAGAATATTATTTGTTCTAGGTGTACACAATCTAATTCATTTGTACATTATATATGTATAATATATACACATGTATAATATATATATAGATATATATATACTCATGTACAGATCCTCTTCCCATATAAATTAATACAGAGTGTTCAGTAGACCTCCCTTGCTCTATGGTCAGTGTTTTATATATATGTATTAAATATGTATGTGTATTCGTATGGTAACCCTAATCTTAATTTGCCCATTGCTCCCACCTTTCGTTTTAGATACCCATAGTTGTTTTCTAAGTGTGTGTCTTTCTCTGTGGAAATAAGTTCCTTTGTATCAGTTGTTAGATGACACCCAGAAATGATATCATAAGATATTTGTCTTTTGCTTTCCGACTTACCTCATGTTCTGTGATTACCTCTAGGATCATCTATGGTGCTGCAAAGAGCAGTGTTTCAGTCTTTTGCATGGCTCATATTCCATTGTGTACATGGATCACTTCTTCTTTGAACATTCATCTGTTGATGGGCATTTTGTTTGCTTCCATGTCCTGGCTTTTGTGAATATTGCTGCAGTGCACTTTTGCTATCCTGTGTCTTCTCGACTCTGGTCTTCTCAGGTGCAGGGCCCAGCGGTGGGCCTGCTGGATTGAATGGTACCTCAATTTTTACTTTGAAACACAGTTCCTTTGTGTTCTCATTATTGGCTCTTACTTCTTTACACCTCAACAGCAGCTAGAGGGTACAGAGTTCTCTAAAACCTCTTCAGCATTCATTGTTTGTAGACTTTTTGCTGAGGGTCATTCGAGTGGTGTGTGTTGAAACCTTTTCATACATTAGATTGGCATGAGTCTAATAATTCCTGATGTTGAACTTTTATCCATTTCCCTTTTCATTTGTAAAGAGTGTGTAAAACTTACCTCTCATACGATCTTCTTGAAAACTTTGCTCTCTTTTAAGTTTTTTGGCCACTCCCTACCTCAGAACATTTTTCTGAGGGCAGGTGTCCTTTACAGCCCGGAGTCCTTGTGAGTATTATGTGACCATTGGCCGTGGTTTAAAGCCGCTCTTGCGGGAAACGGCCACAAGGCGGCAGCATTTCTCCATTTACAACTCAGGGTATTTGGGCAACAGAGCCTTCCTGGAAATCGTGTTAGTAGGCTGTAATTAGAGTGGAATGTGCCAAGGCAAACCCCCAACAGCTTATACCTCCTTACTTCTTGTTGGCTTTTTAATTTAATTTTTCTATTTTCTCAGAGCAACTTAGATAAAAATGTTGTGTATGTTCTAGGTGTACAGAATCTGGTTCATTATATCTAGGTATCTATCTATTCATCTTTGCCTCCTTTCCCATGGACGTTATTCCAGAGTGTTGAGTGGACCTCTCTTGGTATTCCATAGGTCTTTGGTGATTATATGTTTCATATGTATTAGTATAGGTCTGACACCCCCATATCCTAATTTATCCATTCCTCCCACCTTCCCATTTTGTTAAACATAATTTTGATTTCTCAACCCATGAGTGTCCTTTTCTTTGAAATAAGGTCTTGGGTATGATGTTTTAGGTAACACGTCTAAGTGATATCATAGGATGTCTTTCTTTTGGTTTCTTTCTCTCTTCAAGGTGTGTGATTATCTCTAGGTCCTTCTATGGTGGTGCCAACAGCACTGTTTCATGCTTTTCCATGGCTACTATTCCATTGTGTACACGGACCAGTTCTTCTTGGTGCGTTCATCTGTTGATGGATATTTTGGTTGCTTCCAAGTCTTGGCTGTGGTAAATATAACTGCAGTGTAGGATTGCCAGCCTGTGTCTTTTGGAATCTGGTCTTCTCAGGTGATAGGCACAGCAGTGGGTCTACCAGATCATATGGTAGCTCAATTTTTACCTAGAAACGCATGTTCTTTCTGTTCTAACTACTGGCTGTTACCAGTTTACATCCCACCGGCAGCTACGGGGTACACACAGTTCTCTAAAACCCCTTCAGCATGTATTGTTCGTGGACTGTTTTGCTGATGATCATTCTGACTGTTGTGAGGTGAACGTTGTCACAGATTGGATTTGCATGTCTTCATTAATTTCTGATGTTGAGCATTTTTTCATGCCCCTTTTCTGTTTAAAGAAAAGAAAAGAAAGAAAGAAAGAAAAGACAAAATGTGTGTAAAATATGCCTTTTGAAATTGTCTTCTTGCAAGGTTGCCTCTTTTGAAGTTTTTGGTCGATTTTCGACCCCAGAATATTTTGTGAGGGCAGGTGTCCTTTACAGGCCTGCAATTAAGGTGAATTTTAACTGACCATTATCACTGGGTTTAAAACTGCTGTTGGAGGGAGGCCAAAATGCTGCAGGATTTCTCCATTCTCAAATCTGGTTACTAGGTCAACAGAGCCTTCCTGGAAGCTGTGTTCCAAGGCTGGAAGTTAGAATGGCTTGAGCCAGGAAGAACCCCCATAATTTTATGCCCCATTATTTCTTGTTCGTTTTTTAAATATAATTTTTATCTTTTATGATAGCAAATTTGATTGTAATCTTTGGTTTGTTCTAGGTGTGCAAGATGTGTTTGTTTTTTACACCAAGACATATATGTATTCTTCTTGGGATCCATTTGCCATGTAGGTTATGACACAGTATTGAGTAGTCTTCTCTTGGAATTCTGTAGGTCTTTGGTGATTATATATTTCACGTGTGTTTGTATATCTCTGTTAAGCCCAACATCCTAATATATCCAGTCTTGACAACTTTCCAATTGGTTAACCATCAGTTTGTTTAATAAATCTGTGATTCCTGTTATCTGTGGAAATATCTTCATTGGTATCAATTTTTAGGTAACACCTATAATTGATAGCACAGGATGTGTGTCTTTCGCTTTGTGACATACTTCGAGTTGTGTGATTACCTCCAGAGCCATCTAGGGTTCTGCAAAGTGCATTGTTTCATGTTTTTTCCGTGGCTCCTATTCCATCTGTACACGTACCAGTTCTTCTTCGTCCATTCGTCTCTTGATGGACTGTTTGGTTGTTTCCATGTCTTGGCTATTGTAATACTGCTGCAGTGCAGGTTTGCCTGAATGTGTCATTCCATTTGTGTCTTCCTAGGTTATAGGCCAAGGAGTGGGCCTGTGGGATCATAAGGTATCTCAGTGTTTACCTTTTAAAGGCTGCTCCATTCCGTTTTCATTAGTGGCACTTACCAGTTTACGAGCCACTTAAAGTTGAGAGTGCATTTCCTCACAACGTCTTCAGCATTTATTGTTTGTATTTCTTTGCTGAGGGTCATTCTGTCTGGTGTGAGCTGATACCATTTTGTGGCTGGATTTGCATATGTTTAATAATTCCTTACATTGAGCTTCTAGCCATGTATATTTTATTGTTTTTTAAAGAGTGAGTGAGTACAGCTTACCTATTCAAATAGTTTCTTGAAGTATGTGGCATATTTTGAATATTTTGGCCATTACCTGCCTCAACACATTTTGTTGGCAGGTGTCATTTATTGCCCTGCAGTCCTTGTGCATATGAAGGGACCTTTAGCACGGGTTGTAAAACTGCTGTTGCGGCCCACGGCCACAGGGCGGCAGCATTTCTACATTCCCTACTCTGGTCCGTGGGGAAAGAGTACCTTCCTGGAAGTAGTGTTCCTTGGGTGTAAATTAGATTGGAATGTGCCCGGAGAAACACACAAAGCTTATGTCTCCTTAGTTGTGTATTTTTTAATATTTAAGTTATATTTTTTATCGGAGTAATACTGCATTGTGTACATGGACCACTTCTTTTTTGTGCATTCATCTGTTGATGGACAGTTTGGTTGTTCCAAGTCTTGGCTAGGGTAAATAGTGCTGCAGTGCAGGATTGTCAGCCTGTGTCTGTTTGATTCTGGTCTTCTCAGGTGATAGAGCCAGTAGTGGGCCTAGCAGATCATATGGTAGCTCATTTTTTACCTTTAAACGCACCTCCTTTCTGTTCTCACCACTGGCTGTTACTGTTTGACATCCCAGCAGCAGCTAGAGGCTATACAGTTCTCTGAAACCCCTTGAGCATTTATTGTTTAGAGATTTTTTGCTGATGATCATTCTGACTGTTGTCACGTAAACGTTTTTGTAGATTGGATTTGCATGTCTTTAGTAATTCCCGATGTTGAGCTTTTTCCATGGCCTTTTTTGTTAAACGAAAAATTTAAAAAAGAATGTGAGTTAAATATGCCTCTTGAAATTGTCTTCTTGAAAGATTGCCCTCTTTTGAGTTTTTTCGTCGATATTCGAACCTAGGATTTTTTGAGGGCAGGTGTCATTTACAGAGGTGCAATTCTTGTGAATATTAAGTGACCCTGAGCACTGTGTTTAAAGCTGCTTTGGCAGGAGACGGTCACAAGGCTGCGGCATTGCTCCATTCCCAAACCTGGTTACTAGGGCAGAAGAGCCTTCCTAGGTGTAATGTTCCAACTCGTAAGTTAGAATTAAATGGGCCAGGAAAAACCCCCAGAAGTTTATGTCTCATTACTTCTTGTGGGTTTTCTTAATTTAATTTTAATTTGTTATCACAGCAAATTTGATTATAATGTTCTGTTTGTTCTGGGTGTGCAAGATGTGGTTCTTTTACACATATACATATTATCTGTTCACCTTCAGATCCATTTCCCATGTTGGGTGGGACACAATGTTGAGTAGTCTTCTCTTGGTATTCCGTAGGTCTTTGGTGCTTATATCTTTCACATGTGTTGGTATAGCTCTGTTTCCTGCAATATGCTAATGTATCCAGTCCTCAAACCTTTCCGTTTGGTTAACCATACGTTTGTTGATCGAATATTTGATTGCCTTTCTCTGTGAAAAGTCTTCATTGGTATCAATTTTTAGGTAACACCATTACGTGATATCATAGTATATGTTTCCTTCGCTTTGTGACTTACTTCATGTTGTGATTACCTCCAAACTCATCTATGGTGCTGCAAACGGCATTGTTTCATTTTGTTCCTTGGTTACTATTCCATCTGTACATGTACCAGTTCTTCTTTTCCATTCATCTTTGGATGGACTTTTTGGTAGCTTCCATGTCTTGCCTATTGTAATACTGTTGCAGCGCAGTTTTGCCTGCCTGTGTCTTTGTAATTCTGTCTTCTTAGGTCATAGGCTCATTAGTGTGGCTGCTGGATCATACGGTGCCTCAATGGGTACCTGTTAAAGGCACCTGCATTCTGTTTTCATTAGTGGCTCTTTGCAGTTTCGTCCCACTTTGAGATGAGGGTATGCATTTCTCCACAGCCCCTTCAGCATTTATTGTTTGCAGAATTTTTGCTGATGGTCATTCTGACCGGTGTGAGTTGATACAACTTTGAAGATTGGATTTGCATATATTTAACATTTCCTAAGCATGAGCATTTTTCCACGCTTTTTTTGGTTGTTGTTAAAAAGAAAAAAGGGTGCATGTAAAATATACCTCTTGAAATTGTCTTATGAAACCTTGCCCTCTTTTGAAATTTTTGGTCGACTTTCGATTCCAGGATTGTTTTTGAAGGAGTGTGTCACCTACAGGCTTGCAATTGTTGTAAATATTTAGTGACCGTTAGCGCTGGGTTGAAAGCTGCTGTTGTGGGAAGCGGCGGCAGCGTTTCTCCATTCCCAAATCTTGTTACTAGGGCAGCAGAGCGCTCCTGGAACTCGTGTTCCTAGGTTGTAAATTAGAATGGAATGTGCCAGGGAAGAACCGCATAACTTTATGTCTCAGTACATCTTCTTCATTGTTATAATTTAGTTTTTTAAATCAGGGTAATGATTAGAATATTATTTGTTCTAGGTGTACACAATCTAATTCATTTGTACATTATATATGTATAATATATACACATGTATAATATATATATAGATATATATATACTCATGTACAGATCCTCTTCCCATATAAATTAATACAGAGTGTTCAGTAGACCTCCCTTGCTCTATGGTCAGTGTTTTATATATATGTATTAAATATGTATGTGTATTCGTATGGTAACCCTAATCTTAATTTGCCCATTGCTCCCACCTTTCGTTTTAGATACCCATAGTTGTTTTCTAAGTGTGTGTCTTTCTCTGTGGAAATAAGTTCCTTTGTATCAGTTGTTAGATAACACCCAGAAATGATATCATAAGATATTTGTCTTTTGCTTTCCGACTTACCTCATGTTCTGTGATTACCTCTAGGATCATCTATGGTGCTGCAAAGAGCAGTGTTTCAGTCTTTTGCATGGCTCATATTCCATTGTGTACATGGATCACTTCTTCTTTGAACATTCATCTGTTGATGGGCATTTTGTTTGCTTCCATGTCCTGGCTTTTGTGAATATTGCTGCAGTGCACTTTTGCTATCCTGTGTCTTCTCGACTCTGGTCTTCTCAGGTGCAGGGCCCAGCGGTGGGCCTGCTGGATTGAATGGTACCTCAATTTTTACTTTGAAACACAGTTCCTTTGTGTTCTCATTATTGGCTCTTACTTCTTTACACCTCAACAGCAGCTAGAGGGTACAGAGTTCTCTAAAACCTCTTCAGCATTCATTGTTGGTAGACTTTTTGCTGAGGGTCATTCGAGTGGTGTGTGTTGAAACCTTTTCATACATTAGATTGGCATGAGTCTAATAATTCCTGATGGTGAACTTTTATCCATTTCCCTTTTCATTTGTAAAGAGTGTGTAAAACTTACCTCTCATACGATCTTCTTGAAAACTTTGCTCTCTTTTAAGTTTTTTGGCCACTCCCTACCTCAGAACATTTTTCTGAGGGCAGGTGTCCTTTACAGCCCGGAGTCCTTGTGAGTATTATGTGACCATTGGCCGTGGTTTAAAGCCGCTCTTGCGGGAAACGGCCACAAGGCGGCAGCATTTCTCCATTTACAACTCAGGGTATTTGGGCAACAGAGCCTTCCTGGAAATCGTGTTAGTAGGCTGTAAATTAGAGTGGAATGTGCCAAGGCAAACCCCCAACAGCTTATATCTCCTTACTTCTTGTTGGCTTTTTAATTTAATTTTTCTATTTTCTCAGAGCAACTTAGATAAAAATGTTGTGTATGTTCTAGGTGTACAGAATCTGCTTCATTATATCTAGGTATCTATCTATTCATCTTTGCCTCCTTTCCCATGGACGTTATTCCAGAGTGTTGAGTGGACCTCTCTTGGTATTCCATAGGTCTTTGGTGATTATATGTTTCATATGTATTAGTATAGGTCTGACACCCCCATATCCTAATTTATCCATTCCTCCCACCTTCCCATTTGGTTAAACATAATTTTGATTTCTCAACCCATGAGTGTCCTTTTCTTCGAAATAAGGTCTTGGGTATGATGTTTTAGGTAACACGTCTAAGTGATATCATAGGATGTCTTTCTTTCGGTTTCTTTCTCTCTTCAAGGTGTGTGATTATCTCTAGGTCCTTCTATGGTGGTGCCAACAGCACTGTTTCATGCTTTTCCATGGCTACTATTCCATTGTGTACACGGACCAGTTCTTCTTGGTGCGTTCATCTGTTGATGGATATTTTGGTTGCTTCCAAGTCTTGGCTGTGGTAAATATAACTGCAGTGTAGGATTGCCAGCCTGTGTCTTTTGGAATCTGGTCTTCTCAGGTGATAGGCACAGCAGTGGGTCTACCAGATCATATGGTAGCTCAATTTTTACCTAGAAATGCATGTTCTTTCTGTTCTAACTACTGGCTGTTACCAGTTTACATCCCACCGGCAGCTACGGGGTACACACAGTTCTCTAAAACCCCTGCAGCATGTATTGTTCGTGGACTGTTTTGCTGATGATCATTCTGACTGTTGTGAGGTGAACGTTGTCACAGATTGGATTTGCATGTCTTCATTAATTTCTGATGTTGAGCATTTTTTCATGCCCCTTTTCTGTTTAAAGAAAAGAAAAGAAAGAAAGAAAGAAAAGACAAAATGTGTGTAAAATATGCCTTTTGAAATTGTCTTCTTGCAAGGTTGCCTCTTTTGAAGTTTTTGGTCGATTTTCAACCCCAGAATATTTTGTGAGGGCAGGTGTCCTTTACAGGCCTGCAATTAAGGTGAATTTTAACTGACCATTATCACTGGGTTTAAAACTGCTGTTGGAGGGAGGCCAAAATGCTGCAGGATTTCTCCATTCTCAAATCTGGTTACTAGGTCAACAGAGCCTTCCTGGAAGCTGTGTTCCAAGGCTGGAAGTTAGAATGGCTTGAGCCAGGAAGAACCCCCATAATTTTATGCCCCATTATTTCTTGTTCGTTTTTTAAATATAATTTTTATCTTTTATGATAGCAAATTTGATTGTAATCTTTGGTTTGTTCTAGGTGTGCAAGATGTGTTTGTTTTTTACACCAAGACATATATGTATTCTTCTTGGGATCCATTTGCCATGTAGGTTATGACACAGTATTGAGTAGTCTTCTCTTGGAATTCTGTAGGTCTTTGGTGATTATATATTTCACGTGTGTTTGTATATCTCTGTTAAGCCCAACATCCTAATATATCCAGTCTTGACAACTTTCCAATTGGTTAACCATCAGTTTGTTTAATAAATCTGTGATTCCTGTTATCTGTGGAAATATCTTCATTGGTATCAATTTTTAGGTAACACCTATAATTGATAGCACAGGATGTGTGTCTTTCGCTTTTTGACATACTTCGAGTTGTGTGATTACCTCCAGAGCCATCTAGGGTTCTGCAAAGTGCATTGTTTCATGTTTTTTCCGTGGCTCCTATTCCATCTGTACACGTACCAGTTCTTCTTCGTCCATTCGTCTCTTGATGGACTGTTTGGTTGTTTCCATGTCTTGGCTATTGTAATACTGCTGCAGTGCAGGTTTGCCTGAATGTGTCATTCCATTTGTGTCTTCCTAGGTTATAGGCCAAGGAGTGGGCCTGTGGGATCATAAGGTATCTCAGTGTTTACCTTTTAAAGGCTGCTCCATTCCGTTTTCATTAGTGGCACTTACCAGTTTACGAGCCACTTAAAGTTGAGAGTGCATTTCCTCACAACGTCTTCAGCATTTATTGTTTGTATTTCTTTGCTGAGGGTCATTCTGTCTGGTGTGAGCTGATACCATTTTGTGGCTGGATTTGCATATGTTTAATAATTCCTTACATTGAGCTTCTAGCCATGTATATTTTATTGTTTTTTAAAGAGTGAGTGAGTACAGCTTACCTATTCAAATAGTTTCTTGAAGTATGTGGCATATTTTGAATATTTTGGCCATTACCTGCCTCAACACATTTTGTTGGCAGGTGTCATTTATTGCCCTGCAGTCCTTGTGCATATGAAGGGACCTTTAGCACGGGTTGTAAAACTGCTGTTGCGGCCCACGGCCACAGGGCGGCAGCATTTCTACATTCCCTACTCTGGTCCGTGGGGAAAGAGTACCTTCCTGGAAGTAGTGTTCCTTGGGTGTAAATTAGATTGGAATGTGCCCGGAGAAACACACAAAGCTTATGTCTCCTTAGTTGTGTATTTTTTAATATTTAAGTTATATTTTTTATCGGAGTAATACTGCATTGTGTACATGGACCACTTCTTTTTTGTGCATTCATCTGTTGATGGACAGTTTGGTTGTTCCAAGTCTTGGCTAGGGTAAATAGTGCTGCAGTGCAGGATTGTCAGCCTGTGTCTGTTTGATTCTGGTCTTCTCAGGTGATAGAGCCAGTAGTGGGCCTAGCAGATCATATGGTAGCTCATTTTTTACCTTTAAACGCACCTCCTTTCTGTTCTCACCACTGGCTGTTACTGTTTGACATCCCAGCAGCAGCTAGAGGCTATACAGTTCTCTGAAACCCCTTGAGCATTTATTGTTTAGAGATTTTTTGCTGATGATCATTCTGACTGTTGTCACGTAAACGTTTTTGTAGATTGGATTTGCATGTCTTTAGTAATTCCCGATGTTGAGCTTTTTCCATGGCCTTTTTTGTTAAACGAAAAATTTAAAAAAGAATGTGAGTTAAATATGCCTCTTGAAATTGTCTTCTTGAAAGATTGCCCTCTTTTGAGTTTTTTCGTCGATATTCGAACCTAGGATTTTTTGAGGGCAGGTGTCATTTACAGAGGTGCAATTCTTGTGAATATTAAGTGACCCTGAGCACTGTGTTTAAAGCTGCTTTGGCAGGAGACGGTCACAAGGCTGCGGCATTGCTCCATTCCCAAACCTGGTTACTAGGGCAGAAGAGCCTTCCTAGGTGTAATGTTCCAACTCGTAAGTTAGAATTAAATGGGCCAGGAAAAACCCCCAGAAGTTTATGTCTCATTACTTCTTGTGGGTTTTCTTAATTTAATTTTAATTTGTTATCACAGCAAATTTGATTATAATGTTCTGTTTGTTCTGGGTGTGCAAGATGTGGTTCTTTTACACATATACATATTATCTGTTCACCTTCAGATCCATTTCCCATGTTGGGTGGGACACAATGTTGAGTAGTCTTCTCTTGGTATTCCGTAGGTCTTTGGTGCTTATATCTTTCACATGTGTTGGTATAGCTCTGTTTCCTGCAATATGCTAATGTATCCAGTCCTCAAACCTTTCCGTTTGGTTAACCATACGTTTGTTGATCGAATATTTGATTGCCTTTCTCTGTGAAAAGTCTTCATTGGTATCAATTTTTAGGTAACACCATTACGTGATATCATAGTATATGTTTCCTTCGCTTTGTGACTTACTTCATGTTGTGATTACCTCCAAACTCATCTATGGTGCTGCAAACGGCATTGTTTCATTTTGTTCCTTGGTTACTATTCCATCTGTACATGTACCAGTTCTTCTTTTCCATTCATCTTTGGATGGACTTTTTGGTAGCTTCCATGTCTTGCCTATTGTAATACTGTTGCAGCGCAGTTTTGCCTGCCTGTGTCTTTGTAATTCTGTCTTCTTAGGTCATAGGCTCATTAGTGTGGCTGCTGGATCATACGGTGCCTCAATGGGTACCTGTTAAAGGCACCTGCATTCTGTTTTCATTAGTGGCTCTTTCCAGTTTCGTCCCACTTTGAGATGAGGGTATGCATTTCTCCACAGCCCCTTCAGCATTTATTGTTTGCAGAATTTTTGCTGATGGTCATTCTGACCGGTGTGAGTTGATACAACTTTGAAGATTGGATTTGCATATATTTAACATTTCCTAAGCATGAGCATTTTTCCACGCTTTTTTTTGGTTGTTGTTAAAAAGAAAAAAGGGTGCATGTAAAATATACCTCTTGAAATTGTCTTATGAAACCTTGCCCTCTTTTGAAATTTTTGGTCGACTTTCGATTCCAGGATTGTTTTTGAAGGAGTGTGTCACCTACAGGCTTGCAATTGTTGTAAATATTTAGTGACCGTTAGCGCTGGGTTGAAAGCTGCTGTTGTGGGAAGCGGCGGCAGCGTTTCTCCATTCCCAAATCTTGTTACTAGGGCAGCAGAGCGCTCCTGGAACTCGTGTTCCTAGGTTGTAAATTAGAATGGAATGTGCCAGGGAAGAACCGCATAACTTTATGTCTCAGTACATCTTCTTCATTGTTATAATTTAGTTTTTTAAATCAGGGTAATGATTAGAATATTATTTGTTCTAGGTGTACACAATCTAATTCATTTGTACATTATATATGTATAATATATACACATGTATAATATATATATAGATATATATATACTCATGTACAGATCCTCTTCCCATATAAATTAATACAGAGTGTTCAGTAGACCTCCCTTGCTCTATGGTCAGTGTTTTATATATATGTATTAAATATGTATGTGTATTCGTATGGTAACCCTAATCTTAATTTGCCCATTGCTCCCACCTTTCGTTTTAGATACCCATAGTTGTTTTCTAAGTGTGTGTCTTTCTCTGTGGAAATAAGTTCCTTTGTATCAGTTGTTAGATGACACCCAGAAATGATATCATAAGATATTTGTCTTTTGCTTTCCGACTTACCTCATGTTCTGTGATTACCTCTAGGATCATCTATGGTGCTGCAAAGAGCAGTGTTTCAGTCTTTTGCATGGCTCATATTCCATTGTGTACATGGATCACTTCTTCTTTGAACATTCATCTGTTGATGGGCATTTTGTTTGCTTCCATGTCCTGGCTTTTGTGAATATTGCTGCAGTGCACTTTTGCTATCCTGTGTCTTCTCGACTCTGGTCTTCTCAGGTGCAGGGCCCAGCGGTGGGCCTGCTGGATTGAATGGTACCTCAATTTTTACTTTGAAACACAGTTCCTTTGTGTTCTCATTATTGGCTCTTACTTCTTTACACCTCAACAGCAGCTAGAGGGTACAGAGTTCTCTAAAACCTCTTCAGCATTCATTGTTTGTAGACTTTTTGCTGAGGGTCATTCGAGTGGTGTGTGTTGAAACCTTTTCATACATTAGATTGGCATGAGTCTAATAATTCCTGATGTTGAACTTTTATCCATTTCCCTTTTCATTTGTAAAGAGTGTGTAAAACTTACCTCTCATACGATCTTCTTGAAAACTTTGCTCTCTTTTAAGTTTTTTGGCCACTCCCTACCTCAGAACATTTTTCTGAGGGCAGGTGTCCTTTACAGCCCGGAGTCCTTGTGAGTATTATGTGACCATTGGCCGTGGTTTAAAGCCGCTCTTGCGGGAAACGGCCACAAGGCGGCAGCATTTCTCCATTTACAACTCAGGGTATTTGGGCAACAGAGCCTTCCTGGAAATCGTGTTAGTAGGCTGTAATTAGAGTGGAATGTGCCAAGGCAAACCCCCAACAGCTTATACCTCCTTACTTCTTGTTGGCTTTTTAATTTAATTTTTCTATTTTCTCAGAGCAACTTAGATAAAAATGTTGTGTATGTTCTAGGTGTACAGAATCTGGTTCATTATATCTAGGTATCTATCTATTCATCTTTGCCTCCTTTCCCATGGACGTTATTCCAGAGTGTTGAGTGGACCTCTCTTGGTATTCCATAGGTCTTTGGTGATTATATGTTTCATATGTATTAGTATAGGTCTGACACCCCCATATCCTAATTTATCCATTCCTCCCACCTTCCCATTTGGTTAAACATAATTTTGATTTCTCAACCCATGAGTGTCCTTTTCTTTGAAATAAGGTCTTGGGTATGATGTTTTAGGTAACACGTCTAAGTGATATCATAGGATGTCTTTCTTTTGGTTTCTTTCTCTCTTCAAGGTGTGTGATTATCTCTAGGTCCTTCTATGGTGGTGCCAACAGCACTGTTTCATGCTTTTCCATGGCTACTATTCCATTGTGTACACGGACCAGTTCTTCTTGGTGCGTTCATCTGTTGATGGATATTTTGGTTGCTTCCAAGTCTTGGCTGTGGTAAATATAACTGCAGTGTAGGATTGCCAGCCTGTGTCTTTTGGAATCTGGTCTTCTCAGGTGATAGGCACAGCAGTGGGTCTACCAGATCATATGGTAGCTCAATTTTTACCTAGAAACGCATGTTCTTTCTGTTCTAACTACTGGCTGTTACCAGTTTACATCCCACCGGCAGCTACGGGGTACACACAGTTCTCTAAAACCCCTTCAGCATGTATTGTTCGTGGACTGTTTTGCTGATGATCATTCTGACTGTTGTGAGGTGAACGTTGTCACAGATTGGATTTGCATGTCTTCATTAATTTCTGATGTTGAGCATTTTTTCATGCCCCTTTTCTGTTTAAAGAAAAGAAAAGAAAGAAAGAAAGAAAAGACAAAATGTGTGTAAAATATGCCTTTTGAAATTGTCTTCTTGCAAGGTTGCCTCTTTTGAAGTTTTTGGTCGATTTTCGACCCCAGAATATTTTGTGAGGGCAGGTGTCCTTTACAGGCCTGCAATTAAGGTGAATTTTAACTGACCATTATCACTGGGTTTAAAACTGCTGTTGGAGGGAGGCCAAAATGCTGCAGGATTTCTCCATTCTCAAATCTGGTTACTAGGTCAACAGAGCCTTCCTGGAAGCTGTGTTCCAAGGCTGGAAGTTAGAATGGCTTGAGCCAGGAAGAACCCCCATAATTTTATGCCCCATTATTTCTTGTTCGTTTTTTAAATATAATTTTTATCTTTTATGATAGCAAATTTGATTGTAATCTTTGGTTTGTTCTAGGTGTGCAAGATGTGTTTGTTTTTTACACCAAGACATATATGTATTCTTCTTGGGATCCATTTGCCATGTAGGTTATGACACAGTATTGAGTAGTCTTCTCTTGGAATTCTGTAGGTCTTTGGTGATTATATATTTCACGTGTGTTTGTATATCTCTGTTAAGCCCAACATCCTAATATATCCAGTCTTGACAACTTTCCAATTGGTTAACCATCAGTTTGTTTAATAAATCTGTGATTCCTGTTATCTGTGGAAATATCTTCATTGGTATCAATTTTTAGGTAACACCTATAATTGATAGCACAGGATGTGTGTCTTTCGCTTTGTGACATACTTCGAGTTGTGTGATTACCTCCAGAGCCATCTAGGGTTCTGCAAAGTGCATTGTTTCATGTTTTTTCCGTGGCTCCTATTCCATCTGTACACGTACCAGTTCTTCTTCGTCCATTCGTCTCTTGATGGACTGTTTGGTTGTTTCCATGTCTTGGCTATTGTAATACTGCTGCAGTGCAGGTTTGCCTGAATGTGTCATTCCATTTGTGTCTTCCTAGGTTATAGGCCAAGGAGTGGGCCTGCGGGGTCATAAGGTATCTCAGTGTTTACCTTTTAAAGGCTGCTCCATTCCGTTTTCATTAGTGGCACTTACCAGTTTACGAGCCACTTAAAGTTGAGAGTGCATTTCCTCACAACGTCTTCAGCATTTATTGTTTGTATTTCTTTGCTGAGGGTCATTCTGTCTGGTGTGAGCTGATACCATTTTGTGGCTGGATTTGCATATGTTTAATAATTCCTTACATTGAGCTTCTAGCCATGTACATTTTATTGTTTTTTAAAGAGTGAGTGAGTACAGCTTACCTATTCAAATAGTTTCTTGAAGTATGCGGCATATTTGGAATATTTTGGCCATTACCTGCCTCAACACATTTTGTTGGCAGGTGTCATTTATTGCCCTGCAGTCCTTGTGCATATGAAGGGACCTTTAGCACAGGTTGTAAAACTGCTGTTGCGGCCCACGGCCACAGGGCGGCAGCATTTCTACATTCCCTACTCTGGTCCGTGGGGAAAGAGTACCTTCCTGGAAGTAGTGTTCCTTGGGTGTAAATTAGATTGGAATGTGCCCGGAGAAACACACAAAGCTTATGTCTCCTTAGTTGTGTATTTTTTAATATTTAATTTATATTTTTTATCGGAGTAATACTGCATTGTGTACATGGACCACTTCTTTTTTGTGCATTCATCTGTTGATGGACAGTTTGGTTGTTCCAAGTCTTGGCTAGGGTAAATAGTGCTGCAGTGCAGGATTGTCAGCCTGTGTCTGTTTGATTCTGGTCTTCTCAGGTGATAGAGCCAGTAGTGGGCCTAGCAGATCATATGGTAGCTCATTTTTTACCTTTAAACGCACCTCCTTTCTGTTCTCACCACTGGCTGTTACTGTTTGACATCCCAGCAGCAGCTAGAGGCTATACAGTTCTCTGAAACCCCTTGAGCATTTATTGTTTAGAGATTTTTTGCTGATGATCATTCTGACCGTTGTCACGTAAACGTTTTTGTAGATTGGATTTGCATGTCTTCAGTAATTCCCGATGTTGAGCTTTTTCCATGGCCTTTTTTTTTTTTTTTGCAGTATGCGGGCCGGTCACTGTTGTGGCCTCTCCCGTTGCGGAGCACAGGCTCTGGATGCGCAGGCCCAGCAGCCATGGCTCACGGGCCCAGCCGCTCCGCGGCATATGGGATCCCCCCAGACCGGGGCACGAACCCGTATCCCCTGCATCGGCAGGCGGACTCTCAACCACTGCGCCACCAGGGAGGCCCTCCATGGCCTTTTTTGTTAAACAAAAAATTTAAAAAAGAATGTGAGTTAAATATGCCTCTTGAAATTGTCTTCTTGAAAGATTGCCCTCTTTTGAGTTTTTTCGTCGATATTCGAACCTAGGATTTTTTGAGGGCAGGTGTCATTTACAGAGGTGCAATTCTTGTGAATATTAAGTGACCCTGAGCACTGTGTTTAAAGCTGCTTTGGCAGGAGACGGTCACAAGGCTGTGGCATTGCTCCATTCCCAAACCTGGTTACTAGGGCAGAAGAGCCTTCCTAGGTGTAATGTTCCAACTCATAAGTTAGAATTAAATGGGCCAGGAAAAACCCCCAGAAGTTTATGTCTCATTACTTCTTGTGGGTTTTCTTAATTTAATTTTAATTTGTTATCACAGCAAATTTGATTATAATGTTCTGTTTGTTCTGGGTGTGCAAGATGTGGTTCTTTTACACATATACATATTATCTGTTCACCTTCAGATCCATTTCCCATGTTGGGTGGGACACAATGTTGAGTAGTCTTCTCTTGGTATTCCGTAGGTCTTTGGTGCTTATATCTTTCACATGTGTTGGTATAGCTCTGTTTCCTGCAATATGCTAATGTATCCAGTCCTCAAACCTTTCCGTTTGGTTAACCATACGTTTGTTGATCGAATATTTGATTGCCTTTCTCTGTGAAAAGTCTTCATTGGTATCAATTTTTAGGTAACACCATTACGTGATATCATAGTATATGTTTCCTTCGCTTTGTGACTTACTTCATGTTGTGATTACCTCCAAACTCATCTATGGTGCTGCAAACGGCATTGTTTCATTTTGTTCCTTGGTTACTATTCCATCTGTACATGTACCAGTTCTTCTTTTCCATTCATCTTTGGATGGACTTTTTGGTAGCTTCCATGTCTTGCCTATTGTAATACTGTTGCAGCGCAGTTTTGCCTGCCTGTGTCTTTGTAATTCTGTCTTCTTAGGTCATAGGCTCATTAGTGTGGCTGCTGGATCATACGGTGCCTCAATGGGTACCTGTTAAAGGCACCTGCATTCTGTTTTCATTAGTGGCTCTTTGCAGTTTCGTCCCACTTTGAGATGAGGGTATGCATTTCTCCACAGCCCCTTCAGCATTTATTGTTTGCAGAATTTTTGCTGATGGTCATTCTGACCGGTGTGAGTTGATACAACTTTGAAGATTGGATTTGCATATATTTAACATTTCCTAAGCATGAGCATTTTTCCACGCTTTTTTTTGGTTGTTGTTAAAAAGAAAAAAGGGTGCATGTAAAATATACCTCTTGAAATTGTCTTATGAAACCTTGCCCTCTTTTGAAATTTTTGGTCGACTTTCGATTCCAGGATTGTTTTTGAAGGAGTGTGTCACCTACAGGCTTGCAATTGTTGTAAATATTTAGTGACCGTTAGCGCTGGGTTGAAAGCTGCTGTTGTGGGAAGCGGCGGCAGCGTTTCTCCATTCCCAAATCTTGTTACTAGGGCAGCAGAGCGCTCCTGGAACTCGTGTTCCTAGGTTGTAAATTAGAATGGAATGTGCCAGGGAAGAACCGCATAACTTTATGTCTCAGTACATCTTCTTCATTGTTATAATTTAGTTTTTTAAATCAGGGTAATGATTAGAATATTATTTGTTCTAGGTGTACACAATCTAATTCATTTGTACATTATATATGTATAATATATACACATGTATAATATATATATAGATATATATATACTCATGTACAGATCCTCTTCCCATATAAATTAATACAGAGTGTTCAGTAGACCTCCCTTGCTCTATGGTCAGTGTTTTATATATATGTATTAAATATGTATGTGTATTCGTATGGTAACCCTAATCTTAATTTGCCCATTGCTCCCACCTTTCGTTTTAGATACCCATAGTTGTTTTCTAAGTGTGTGTCTTTCTCTGTGGAAATAAGTTCCTTTGTATCAGTTGTTAGATGACACCCAGAAATGATATCATAAGATATTTGTCTTTTGCTTTCCGACTTACCTCATGTTCTGTGATTACCTCTAGGATCATCTATGGTGCTGCAAAGAGCAGTGTTTCAGTCTTTTGCATGGCTCATATTCCATTGTGTACATGGATCACTTCTTCTTTGAACATTCATCTGTTGATGGGCATTTTGTTTGCTTCCATGTCCTGGCTTTTGTGAATATTGCTGCAGTGCACTTTTGCTATCCTGTGTCTTCTCGACTCTGGTCTTCTCAGGTGCAGGGCCCAGCGGTGGGCCTGCTGGATTGAATGGTACCTCAATTTTTACTTTGAAACACAGTTCCTTTGTGTTCTCATTATTGGCTCTTACTTCTTTACACCTCAACAGCAGCTAGAGGGTACAGAGTTCTCTAAAACCTCTTCAGCATTCATTGTTTGTAGACTTTTTGCTGAGGGTCATTCGAGTGGTGTGTGTTGAAACCTTTTCATACATTAGATTGGCATGAGTCTAATAATTCCTGATGTTGAACTTTTATCCATTTCCCTTTTCATTTGTAAAGAGTGTGTAAAACTTACCTCTCATACGATCTTCTTGAAAACTTTGCTCTCTTTTAAGTTTTTTGGCCACTCCCTACCTCAGAACATTTTTCTGAGGGCAGGTGTCCTTTACAGCCCGGAGTCCTTGTGAGTATTATGTGACCATTGGCCGTGGTTTAAAGCCGCTCTTGCGGGAAACGGCCACAAGGCGGCAGCATTTCTCCATTTACAACTCAGGGTATTTGGGCAACAGAGCCTTCCTGGAAATCGTGTTAGTAGGCTGTAATTAGAGTGGAATGTGCCAAGGCAAACCCCCAACAGCTTATACCTCCTTACTTCTTGTTGGCTTTTTAATTTAATTTTTCTATTTTCTCAGAGCAACTTAGATAAAAATGTTGTGTATGTTCTAGGTGTACAGAATCTGGTTCATTATATCTAGGTATCTATCTATTCATCTTTGCCTCCTTTCCCATGGACGTTATTCCAGAGTGTTGAGTGGACCTCTCTTGGTATTCCATAGGTCTTTGGTGATTATATGTTTCATATGTATTAGTATAGGTCTGACACCCCCATATCCTAATTTATCCATTCCTCCCACCTTCCCATTTGGTTAAACATAATTTTGATTTCTCAACCCATGAGTGTCCTTTTCTTTGAAATAAGGTCTTGGGTATGATGTTTTAGGTAACACGTCTAAGTGATATCATAGGATGTCTTTCTTTTGGTTTCTTTCTCTCTTCAAGGTGTGTGATTATCTCTAGGTCCTTCTATGGTGGTGCCAACAGCACTGTTTCATGCTTTTCCATGGCTACTATTCCATTGTGTACACGGACCAGTTCTTCTTGGTGCGTTCATCTGTTGATGGATATTTTGGTTGCTTCCAAGTCTTGGCTGTGGTAAATATAACTGCAGTGTAGGATTGCCAGCCTGTGTCTTTTGGAATCTGGTCTTCTCAGGTGATAGGCACAGCAGTGGGTCTACCAGATCATATGGTAGCTCAATTTTTACCTAGAAACGCATGTTCTTTCTGTTCTAACTACTGGCTGTTACCAGTTTACATCCCACCGGCAGCTACGGGGTACACACAGTTCTCTAAAACCCCTTCAGCATGTATTGTTCGTGGACTGTTTTGCTGATGATCATTCTGACTGTTGTGAGGTGAACGTTGTCACAGATTGGATTTGCATGTCTTCATTAATTTCTGATGTTGAGCATTTTTTCATGCCCCTTTTCTGTTTAAAGAAAAGAAAAGAAAGAAAGAAAGAAAAGACAAAATGTGTGTAAAATATGCCTTTTGAAATTGTCTTCTTGCAAGGTTGCCTCTTTTGAAGTTTTTGGTCGATTTTCGACCCCAGAATATTTTGTGAGGGCAGGTGTCCTTTACAGGCCTGCAATTAAGGTGAATTTTAACTGACCATTATCACTGGGTTTAAAACTGCTGTTGGAGGGAGGCCAAAATGCTGCAGGATTTCTCCATTCTCAAATCTGGTTACTAGGTCAACAGAGCCTTCCTGGAAGCTGTGTTCCAAGGCTGGAAGTTAGAATGGCTTGAGCCAGGAAGAACCCCCATAATTTTATGCCCCATTATTTCTTGTTCGTTTTTTAAATATAATTTTTATCTTTTATGATAGCAAATTTGATTGTAATCTTTGGTTTGTTCTAGGTGTGCAAGATGTGTTTGTTTTTTACACCAAGACATATATGTATTCTTCTTGGGATCCATTTGCCATGTAGGTTATGACACAGTATTGAGTAGTCTTCTCTTGGAATTCTGTAGGTCTTTGGTGATTATATATTTCACGTGTGTTTGTATATCTCTGTTAAGCCCAACATCCTAATATATCCAGTCTTGACAACTTTCCAATTGGTTAACCATCAGTTTGTTTAATAAATCTGTGATTCCTGTTATCTGTGGAAATATCTTCATTGGTATCAATTTTTAGGTAACACCTATAATTGATAGCACAGGATGTGTGTCTTTCGCTTTGTGACATACTTCGAGTTGTGTGATTACCTCCAGAGCCATCTAGGGTTCTGCAAAGTGCATTGTTTCATGTTTTTTCCGTGGCTCCTATTCCATCTGTACACGTACCAGTTCTTCTTCGTCCATTCGTCTCTTGATGGACTGTTTGGTTGTTTCCATGTCTTGGCTATTGTAATACTGCTGCAGTGCAGGTTTGCCTGAATGTGTCATTCCATTTGTGTCTTCCTAGGTTATAGGCCAAGGAGTGGGCCTGTGGGATCATAAGGTATCTCAGTGTTTACCTTTTAAAGGCTGCTCCATTCCGTTTTCATTAGTGGCACTTACCAGTTTACGAGCCACTTAAAGTTGAGAGTGCATTTCCTCACAACGTCTTCAGCATTTATTGTTTGTATTTCTTTGCTGAGGGTCATTCTGTCTGGTGTGAGCTGATACCATTTTGTGGCTGGATTTGCATATGTTTAATAATTCCTTACATTGAGCTTCTAGCCATGTATATTTTATTGTTTTTTAAAGAGTGAGTGAGTACAGCTTACCTATTCAAATAGTTTCTTGAAGTATGTGGCATATTTTGAATATTTTGGCCATTACCTGCCTCAACACATTTTGTTGGCAGGTGTCATTTATTGCCCTGCAGTCCTTGTGCATATGAAGGGACCTTTAGCATGGGTTGTAAAACTGCTGTTGCGGCCCACGGCCACAGGGCGGCAGCATTTCTACATTCCCTACTCTGGTCCGTGGGGAAAGAGTACCTTCCTGGAAGTAGTGTTCCTTGGGTGTAAATTAGATTGGAATGTGCCCGGAGAAACACACAAAGCTTATGTCTCCTTAGTTGTGTATTTTTTAATATTTAAGTTATATTTTTTATCGGAGTAATACTGCATTGTGTACATGGACCACTTCTTTTTTGTGCATTCATCTGTTGATGGACAGTTTGGTTGTTCCAAGTCTTGGCTAGGGTAAATAGTGCTGCAGTGCAGGATTGTCAGCCTGTGTCTGTTTGATTCTGGTCTTCTCAGGTGATAGAGCCAGTAGTGGGCCTAGCAGATCATATGGTAGCTCATTTTTTACCTTTAAACGCACCTCCTTTCTGTTCTCACCACTGGCTGTTACTGTTTGACATCCCAGCAGCAGCTAGAGGCTATACAGTTCTCTGAAACCCCTTGAGCATTTATTGTTTAGAGATTTTTTGCTGATGATCATTCTGACCGTTGTCACGTAAACGTTTTTGTAGATTGGATTTGCATGTCTTCAGTAATTCCCGATGTTGAGCTTTTTCCATGGCCTTTTTTTTTTTTTTGCAGTATGCGGGCCGGTCACTGTTGTGGCCTCTCCCGTTGCGGAGCACAGGCTCTGGATGCGCAGGCCCAGCAGCCATGGCTCACGGGCCCAGCCGCTCCGCGGCATATGGGATCCCCCCAGACCGGGGCACGAACCCGTATCCCCTGCATCGGCAGGCGGACTCTCAACCACTGCGCCACCAGGGAGGCCCTCCATGGCCTTTTTTGTTAAACAAAAAATTTAAAAAAGAATGTGAGTTAAATATGCCTCTTGAAATTGTCTTCTTGAAAGATTGCCCTCTTTTGAGTTTTTTCGTCGATATTCGAACCTAGGATTTTTTGAGGGCAGGTGTCATTTACAGAGGTGCAATTCTTGTGAATATTAAGTGACCCTGAGCACTGTGTTTAAAGCTGCTTTGGCAGGAGACGGTCACAAGGCTGTGGCATTGCTCCATTCCCAAACCTGGTTACTAGGGCAGAAGAGCCTTCCTAGGTGTAATGTTCCAACTCGTAAGTTAGAATTAAATGGGCCAGGAAAAACCCCCAGAAGTTTATGTCTCATTACTTCTTGTGGGTTTTCTTAATTTAATTTTAATTTGTTATCACAGCAAATTTGATTATAATGTTCTGTTTGTTCTGGGTGTGCAAGATGTGGTTCTTTTACACATATACATATTATCTGTTCACCTTCAGATCCATTTCCCATGTTGGGTGGGACACAATGTTGAGTAGTCTTCTCTTGGTATTCCGTAGGTCTTTGGTGCTTATATCTTTCACATGTGTTGGTATAGCTCTGTTTCCTGCAATATGCTAATGTATCCAGTCCTCAAACCTTTCCGTTTGGTTAACCATACGTTTGTTGATCGAATATTTGATTGCCTTTCTCTGTGAAAAGTCTTCATTGGTATCAATTTTTAGGTAACACCATTACGTGATATCATAGTATATGTTTCCTTCGCTTTGTGACTTACTTCATGTTGTGATTACCTCCAAACTCATCTATGGTGCTGCAAACGGCATTGTTTCATTTTGTTCCTTGGTTACTATTCCATCTGTACATGTACCAGTTCTTCTTTTCCATTCATCTTTGGATGGACTTTTTGGTAGCTTCCATGTCTTGCCTATTGTAATACTGTTGCAGCGCAGTTTTGCCTGCCTGTGTCTTTGTAATTCTGTCTTCTTAGGTCATAGGCTCATTAGTGTGGCTGCTGGATCATACGGTGCCTCAATGGGTACCTGTTAAAGGCACCTGCATTCTGTTTTCATTAGTGGCTCTTTGCAGTTTCGTCCCACTTTGAGATGAGGGTATGCATTTCTCCACAGCCCCTTCAGCATTTATTGTTTGCAGAATTTTTGCTGATGGTCATTCTGACCGGTGTGAGTTGATACAACTTTGAAGATTGGATTTGCATATATTTAACATTTCCTAAGCATGAGCATTTTTCCACGCTTTTTTTTGGTTGTTGTTAAAAAGAAAAAAGGGTGCATGTAAAATATACCTCTTGAAATTGTCTTATGAAACCTTGCCCTCTTTTGAAATTTTTGGTCGACTTTCGATTCCAGGATTGTTTTTGAAGGAGTGTGTCACCTACAGGCTTGCAATTGTTGTAAATATTTAGTGACCGTTAGCGCTGGGTTGAAAGCTGCTGTTGTGGGAAGCGGCGGCAGCGTTTCTCCATTCCCAAATCTTGTTACTAGGGCAGCAGAGCGCTCCTGGAACTCGTGTTCCTAGGTTGTAAATTAGAATGGAATGTGCCAGGGAAGAACCGCATAACTTTATGTCTCAGTACATCTTCTTCATTGTTATAATTTAGTTTTTTAAATCAGGGTAATGATTAGAATATTATTTGTTCTAGGTGTACACAATCTAATTCATTTGTACATTATATATGTATAATATATACACATGTATAATATATATATAGATATATATATACTCATGTACAGATCCTCTTCCCATATAAATTAATACAGAGTGTTCAGTAGACCTCCCTTGCTCTATGGTCAGTGTTTTATATATATGTATTAAATATGTATGTGTATTCGTATGGTAACCCTAATCTTAATTTGCCCATTGCTCCCACCTTTCGTTTTAGATACCCATAGTTGTTTTCTAAGTGTGTGTCTTTCTCTGTGGAAATAAGTTCCTTTGTATCAGTTGTTAGATGACACCCAGAAATGATATCATAAGATATTTGTCTTTTGCTTTCCGACTTACCTCATGTTCTGTGATTACCTCTAGGATCATCTATGGTGCTGCAAAGAGCAGTGTTTCAGTCTTTTGCATGGCTCATATTCCATTGTGTACATGGATCACTTCTTCTTTGAACATTCATCTGTTGATGGGCATTTTGTTTGCTTCCATGTCCTGGCTTTTGTGAATATTGCTGCAGTGCACTTTTGCTATCCTGTGTCTTCTCGACTCTGGTCTTCTCAGGTGCAGGGCCCAGCGGTGGGCCTGCTGGATTGAATGGTACCTCAATTTTTACTTTGAAACACAGTTCCTTTGTGTTCTCATTATTGGCTCTTACTTCTTTACACCTCAACAGCAGCTAGAGGGTACAGAGTTCTCTAAAACCTCTTCAGCATTCATTGTTTGTAGACTTTTTGCTGAGGGTCATTCGAGTGGTGTGTGTTGAAACCTTTTCATACATTAGATTGGCATGAGTCTAATAATTCCTGATGTTGAACTTTTATCCATTTCCCTTTTCATTTGTAAAGAGTGTGTAAAACTTACCTCTCATACGATCTTCTTGAAAACTTTGCTCTCTTTTAAGTTTTTTGGCCACTCCCTACCTCAGAACATTTTTCTGAGGGCAGGTGTCCTTTACAGCCCGGAGTCCTTGTGAGTATTATGTGACCATTGGCCGTGGTTTAAAGCCGCTCTTGCGGGAAACGGCCACAAGGCGGCAGCATTTCTCCATTTACAACTCAGGGTATTTGGGCAACAGAGCCTTCCTGGAAATCGTGTTAGTAGGCTGTAATTAGAGTGGAATGTGCCAAGGCAAACCCCCAACAGCTTATACCTCCTTACTTCTTGTTGGCTTTTTAATTTAATTTTTCTATTTTCTCAGAGCAACTTAGATAAAAATGTTGTGTATGTTCTAGGTGTACAGAATCTGGTTCATTATATCTAGGTATCTATCTATTCATCTTTGCCTCCTTTCCCATGGACATTATTCCAGAGTGTTGAGTGGACCTCTCTTGGTATTCCATAGGTCTTTGGTGATTATATGTTTCATATGTATTAGTATAGGTCTGACACCCCCATATCCTAATTTATCCATTCCTCCCACCTTCCCATTTTGTTAAACATAATTTTGATTTCTCAACCCATGAGTGTCCTTTTCTTTGAAATAAGGTCTTGGGTATGATGTTTTAGGTAACACGTCTAAGTGATATCATAGGATGTCTTTCTTTTGGTTTCTTTCTCTCTTCAAGGTGTGTGATTATCTCTAGGTCCTTCTATGGTGGTGCCAACAGCACTGTTTCATGCTTTTCCATGGCTACTATTCCATTGTGTACACGGACCAGTTCTTCTTGGTGCGTTCATCTGTTGATGGATATTTTGGTTGCTTCCAAGTCTTGGCTGTGGTAAATATAACTGCAGTGTAGGATTGCCAGCCTGTGTCTTTTGGAATCTGGTCTTCTCAGGTGATAGGCACAGCAGTGGGTCTACCAGATCATATGGTAGCTCAATTTTTACCTAGAAACGCATGTTCTTTCTGTTCTAACTACTGGCTGTTACCAGTTTACATCCCACCGGCAGCTACGGGGTACACACAGTTCTCTAAAACCCCTTCAGCATGTATTGTTCGTGGACTGTTTTGCTGATGATCATTCTGACTGTTGTGAGGTGAACGTTGTCACAGATTGGATTTGCATGTCTTCATTAATTTCTGATGTTGAGCATTTTTTCATGCCCCTTTTCTGTTTAAAGAAAAGAAAAGAAAGAAAGAAAGAAAAGACAAAATGTGTGTAAAATATGCCTTTTGAAATTGTCTTCTTGCAAGGTTGCCTCTTTTGAAGTTTTTGGTCGATTTTCGACCCCAGAATATTTTGTGAGGGCAGGTGTCCTTTACAGGCCTGCAATTAAGGTGAATTTTAACTGACCATTATCACTGGGTTTAAAACTGCTGTTGGAGGGAGGCCAAAATGCTGCAGGATTTCTCCATTCTCAAATCTGGTTACTAGGTCAACAGAGCCTTCCTGGAAGCTGTGTTCCAAGGCTGGAAGTTAGAATGGCTTGAGCCAGGAAGAACCCCCATAATTTTATGCCCCATTATTTCTTGTTCGTTTTTTAAATATAATTTTTATCTTTTATGATAGCAAATTTGATTGTAATCTTTGGTTTGTTCTAGGTGTGCAAGATGTGTTTGTTTTTTACACCAAGACATATATGTATTCTTCTTGGGATCCATTTGCCATGTAGGTTATGACACAGTATTGAGTAGTCTTCTCTTGGAATTCTGTAGGTCTTTGGTGATTATATATTTCACGTGTGTTTGTATATCTCTGTTAAGCCCAACATCCTAATATATCCAGTCTTGACAACTTTCCAATTGGTTAACCATCAGTTTGTTTAATAAATCTGTGATTCCTGTTATCTGTGGAAATATCTTCATTGGTATCAATTTTTAGGTAACACCTATAATTGATAGCACAGGATGTGTGTCTTTCGCTTTGTGACATACTTCGAGTTGTGTGATTACCTCCAGAGCCATCTAGGGTTCTGCAAAGTGCATTGTTTCATGTTTTTTCCGTGGCTCCTATTCCATCTGTACACGTACCAGTTCTTCTTCGTCCATTCGTCTCTTGATGGACTGTTTGGTTGTTTCCATGTCTTGGCTATTGTAATACTGCTGCAGTGCAGGTTTGCCTGAATGTGTCATTCCATTTGTGTCTTCCTAGGTTATAGGCCAAGGAGTGGGCCTGTGGGATCATAAGGTATCTCAGTGTTTACCTTTTAAAGGCTGCTCCATTCCGTTTTCATTAGTGGCACTTACCAGTTTACGAGCCACTTAAAGTTGAGAGTGCATTTCCTCACAACGTCTTCAGCATTTATTGTTTGTATTTCTTTGCTGAGGGTCATTCTGTCTGGTGTGAGCTGATACCATTTTGTGGCTGGATTTGCATATGTTTAATAATTCCTTACATTGAGCTTCTAGCCATGTATATTTTATTGTTTTTTAAAGAGTGAGTGAGTACAGCTTACCTATTCAAATAGTTTCTTGAAGTATGTGGCATATTTTGAATATTTTGGCCATTACCTGCCTCAACACATTTTGTTGGCAGGTGTCATTTATTGCCCTGCAGTCCTTGTGCATATGAAGGGACCTTTAGCACGGGTTGTAAAACTGCTGTTGCGGCCCACGGCCACAGGGCGGCAGCATTTCTACATTCCCTACTCTGGTCCGTGGGGAAAGAGTACCTTCCTGGAAGTAGTGTTCCTTGGGTGTAAATTAGATTGGAATGTGCCCGGAGAAACACACAAAGCTTATGTCTCCTTAGTTGTGTATTTTTTAATATTTAAGTTATATTTTTTATCGGAGTAATACTGCATTGTGTACATGGACCACTTCTTTTTTGTGCATTCATCTGTTGATGGACAGTTTGGTTGTTCCAAGTCTTGGCTAGGGTAAATAGTGCTGCAGTGCAGGATTGTCAGCCTGTGTCTGTTTGATTCTGGTCTTCTCAGGTGATAGAGCCAGTAGTGGGCCTAGCAGATCATATGGTAGCTCATTTTTTACCTTTAAACGCACCTCCTTTCTGTTCTCACCACTGGCTGTTACTGTTTGACATCCCAGCAGCAGCTAGAGGCTATACAGTTCTCTGAAACCCCTTGAGCATTTATTGTTTAGAGATTTTTTGCTGATGATCATTCTGACTGTTGTCACGTAAACGTTTTTGTAGATTGGATTTGCATGTCTTTAGTAATTCCCGATGTTGAGCTTTTTCCATGGCCTTTTTTGTTAAACGAAAAATTTAAAAAAGAATGTGAGTTAAATATGCCTCTTGAAATTGTCTTCTTGAAAGATTGCCCTCTTTTGAGTTTTTTCGTCGATATTCGAACCTAGGATTTTTTGAGGGCAGGTGTCATTTACAGAGGTGCAATTCTTGTGAATATTAAGTGACCCTGAGCACTGTGTTTAAAGCTGCTTTGGCAGGAGACGGTCACAAGGCTGCGGCATTGCTCCATTCCCAAACCTGGTTACTAGGGCAGAAGAGCCTTCCTAGGTGTAATGTTCCAACTCGTAAGTTAGAATTAAATGGGCCAGGAAAAACCCCCAGAAGTTTATGTCTCATTACTTCTTGTGGGTTTTCTTAATTTAATTTTAATTTGTTATCACAGCAAATTTGATTATAATGTTCTGTTTGTTCTGGGTGTGCAAGATGTGGTTCTTTTACACATATACATATTATCTGTTCACCTTCAGATCCATTTCCCATGTTGGGTGGGACACAATGTTGAGTAGTCTTCTCTTGGTATTCCGTAGGTCTTTGGTGCTTATATCTTTCACATGTGTTGGTATAGCTCTGTTTCCTGCAATATGCTAATGTATCCAGTCCTCAAACCTTTCCGTTTGGTTAACCATACGTTTGTTGATCGAATATTTGATTGCCTTTCTCTGTGAAAAGTCTTCATTGGTATCAATTTTTAGGTAACACCATTACGTGATATCATAGTATATGTTTCCTTCGCTTTGTGACTTACTTCATGTTGTGATTACCTCCAAACTCATCTATGGTGCTGCAAACGGCATTGTTTCATTTTGTTCCTTGGTTACTATTCCATCTGTACATGTACCAGTTCTTCTTTTCCATTCATCTTTGGATGGACTTTTTGGTAGCTTCCATGTCTTGCCTATTGTAATACTGTTGCAGCGCAGTTTTGCCTGCCTGTGTCTTTGTAATTCTGTCTTCTTAGGTCATAGGCTCATTAGTGTGGCTGCTGGATCATACGGTGCCTCAATGGGTACCTGTTAAAGGCACCTGCATTCTGTTTTCATTAGTGGCTCTTTGCAGTTTCGTCCCACTTTGAGATGAGGGTATGCATTTCTCCACAGCCCCTTCAGCATTTATTGTTTGCAGAATTTTTGCTGATGGTCATTCTGACCGGTGTGAGTTGATACAACTTTGAAGATTGGATTTGCATATATTTAACATTTCCTAAGCATGAGCATTTTTCCACGCTTTTTTTGGTTGTTGTTAAAAAGAAAAAAGGGTGCATGTAAAATATACCTCTTGAAATTGTCTTATGAAACCTTGCCCTCTTTTGAAATTTTTGGTCGACTTTCGATTCCAGGATTGTTTTTGAAGGAGTGTGTCACCTACAGGCTTGCAATTGTTGTAAATATTTAGTGACCGTTAGCGCTGGGTTGAAAGCTGCTGTTGTGGGAAGCGGCGGCAGCGTTTCTCCATTCCCAAATCTTGTTACTAGGGCAGCAGAGCGCTCCTGGAACTCGTGTTCCTAGGTTGTAAATTAGAATGGAATGTGCCAGGGAAGAACCGCATAACTTTATGTCTCAGTACATCTTCTTCATTGTTATAATTTAGTTTTTTAAATCAGGGTAATGATTAGAATATTATTTGTTCTAGGTGTACACAATCTAATTCATTTGTACATTATATATGTATAATATATACACATGTATAATATATATATAGATATATATATACTCATGTACAGATCCTCTTCCCATATAAATTAATACAGAGTGTTCAGTAGACCTCCCTTGCTCTATGGTCAGTGTTTTATATATATGTATTAAATATGTATGTGTATTCGTATGGTAACCCTAATCTTAATTTGCCCATTGCTCCCACCTTTCGTTTTAGATACCCATAGTTGTTTTCTAAGTGTGTGTCTTTCTCTGTGGAAATAAGTTCCTTTGTATCAGTTGTTAGATAACACCCAGAAATGATATCATAAGATATTTGTCTTTTGCTTTCCGACTTACCTCATGTTCTGTGATTACCTCTAGGATCATCTATGGTGCTGCAAAGAGCAGTGTTTCAGTCTTTTGCATGGCTCATATTCCATTGTGTACATGGATCACTTCTTCTTTGAACATTCATCTGTTGATGGGCATTTTGTTTGCTTCCATGTCCTGGCTTTTGTGAATATTGCTGCAGTGCACTTTTGCTATCCTGTGTCTTCTCGACTCTGGTCTTCTCAGGTGCAGGGCCCAGCGGTGGGCCTGCTGGATTGAATGGTACCTCAATTTTTACTTTGAAACACAGTTCCTTTGTGTTCTCATTATTGGCTCTTACTTCTTTACACCTCAACAGCAGCTAGAGGGTACAGAGTTCTCTAAAACCTCTTCAGCATTCATTGTTTGTAGACTTTTTGCTGAGGGTCATTCGAGTGGTGTGTGTTGAAACCTTTTCATACATTAGATTGGCATGAGTCTAATAATTCCTGATGTTGAACTTTTATCCATTTCCCTTTTCATTTGTAAAGAGTGTGTAAAACTTACCTCTCATACGATCTTCTTGAAAACTTTGCTCTCTTTTAAGTTTTTTGGCCACTCCCTACCTCAGAACATTTTTCTGAGGGCAGGTGTCCTTTACAGCCCGGAGTCCTTGTGAGTATTATGTGACCATTGGCCGTGGTTTAAAGCCGCTCTTGCGGGAAACGGCCACAAGGCGGCAGCATTTCTCCATTTACAACTCAGGGTATTTGGGCAACAGAGCCTTCCTGGAAATCGTGTTAGTAGGCTGTAATTAGAGTGGAATGTGCCAAGGCAAACCCCCAACAGCTTATACCTCCTTACTTCTTGTTGGCTTTTTAATTTAATTTTTCTATTTTCTCAGAGCAACTTAGATAAAAATGTTGTGTATGTTCTAGGTGTACAGAATCTGGTTCATTATATCTAGGTATCTATCTATTCATCTTTGCCTCCTTTCCCATGGACATTATTCCAGAGTGTTGAGTGGACCTCTCTTGGTATTCCATAGGTCTTTGGTGATTATATGTTTCATATGTATTAGTATAGGTCTGACACCCCCATATCCTAATTTATCCATTCCTCCCACCTTCCCATTTTGTTAAACATAATTTTGATTTCTCAACCCATGAGTGTCCTTTTCTTTGAAATAAGGTCTTGGGTATGATGTTTTAGGTAACACGTCTAAGTGATATCATAGGATGTCTTTCTTTTGGTTTCTTTCTCTCTTCAAGGTGTGTGATTATCTCTAGGTCCTTCTATGGTGGTGCCAACAGCACTGTTTCATGCTTTTCCATGGCTACTATTCCATTGTGTACACGGACCAGTTCTTCTTGGTGCGTTCATCTGTTGATGGATATTTTGGTTGCTTCCAAGTCTTGGCTGTGGTAAATATAACTGCAGTGTAGGATTGCCAGCCTGTGTCTTTTGGAATCTGGTCTTCTCAGGTGATAGGCACAGCAGTGGGTCTACCAGATCATATGGTAGCTCAATTTTTACCTAGAAACGCATGTTCTTTCTGTTCTAACTACTGGCTGTTACCAGTTTACATCCCACCGGCAGCTACGGGGTACACACAGTTCTCTAAAACCCCTTCAGCATGTATTGTTCGTGGACTGTTTTGCTGATGATCATTCTGACTGTTGTGAGGTGAACGTTGTCACAGATTGGATTTGCATGTCTTCATTAATTTCTGATGTTGAGCATTTTTTCATGCCCCTTTTCTGTTTAAAGAAAAGAAAAGAAAGAAAGAAAGAAAAGACAAAATGTGTGTAAAATATGCCTTTTGAAATTGTCTTCTTGCAAGGTTGCCTCTTTTGAAGTTTTTGGTCGATTTTCGACCCCAGAATATTTTGTGAGGGCAGGTGTCCTTTACAGGCCTGCAATTAAGGTGAATTTTAACTGACCATTATCACTGGGTTTAAAACTGCTGTTGGAGGGAGGCCAAAATGCTGCAGGATTTCTCCATTCTCAAATCTGGTTACTAGGTCAACAGAGCCTTCCTGGAAGCTGTGTTCCAAGGCTGGAAGTTAGAATGGCTTGAGCCAGGAAGAACCCCCATAATTTTATGCCCCATTATTTCTTGTTCGTTTTTTAAATATAATTTTTATCTTTTATGATAGCAAATTTGATTGTAATCTTTGGTTTGTTCTAGGTGTGCAAGATGTGTTTGTTTTTTACACCAAGACATATATGTATTCTTCTTGGGATCCATTTGCCATGTAGGTTATGACACAGTATTGAGTAGTCTTCTCTTGGAATTCTGTAGGTCTTTGGTGATTATATATTTCACGTGTGTTTGTATATCTCTGTTAAGCCCAACATCCTAATATATCCAGTCTTGACAACTTTCCAATTGGTTAACCATCAGTTTGTTTAATAAATCTGTGATTCCTGTTATCTGTGGAAATATCTTCATTGGTATCAATTTTTAGGTAACACCTATAATTGATAGCACAGGATGTGTGTCTTTCGCTTTGTGACATACTTCGAGTTGTGTGATTACCTCCAGAGCCATCTAGGGTTCTGCAAAGTGCATTGTTTCATGTTTTTTCCGTGGCTCCTATTCCATCTGTACACGTACCAGTTCTTCTTCGTCCATTCGTCTCTTGATGGACTGTTTGGTTGTTTCCATGTCTTGGCTATTGTAATACTGCTGCAGTGCAGGTTTGCCTGAATGTGTCATTCCATTTGTGTCTTCCTAGGTTATAGGCCAAGGAGTGGGCCTGTGGGATCATAAGGTATCTCAGTGTTTACCTTTTAAAGGCTGCTCCATTCCGTTTTCATTAGTGGCACTTACCAGTTTACGAGCCACTTAAAGTTGAGAGTGCATTTCCTCACAACGTCTTCAGCATTTATTGTTTGTATTTCTTTGCTGAGGGTCATTCTGTCTGGTGTGAGCTGATACCATTTTGTGGCTGGATTTGCATATGTTTAATAATTCCTTACATTGAGCTTCTAGCCATGTATATTTTATTGTTTTTTAAAGAGTGAGTGAGTACAGCTTACCTATTCAAATAGTTTCTTGAAGTATGTGGCATATTTTGAATATTTTGGCCATTACCTGCCTCAACACATTTTGTTGGCAGGTGTCATTTATTGCCCTGCAGTCCTTGTGCATATGAAGGGACCTTTAGCACGGGTTGTAAAACTGCTGTTGCGGCCCACGGCCACAGGGCGGCAGCATTTCTACATTCCCTACTCTGGTCCGTGGGGAAAGAGTACCTTCCTGGAAGTAGTGTTCCTTGGGTGTAAATTAGATTGGAATGTGCCCGGAGAAACACACAAAGCTTATGTCTCCTTAGTTGTGTATTTTTTAATATTTAAGTTATATTTTTTATCGGAGTAATACTGCATTGTGTACATGGACCACTTCTTTTTTGTGCATTCATCTGTTGATGGACAGTTTGGTTGTTCCAAGTCTTGGCTAGGGTAAATAGTGCTGCAGTGCAGGATTGTCAGCCTGTGTCTGTTTGATTCTGGTCTTCTCAGGTGATAGAGCCAGTAGTGGGCCTAGCAGATCATATGGTAGCTCATTTTTTACCTTTAAACGCACCTCCTTTCTGTTCTCACCACTGGCTGTTACTGTTTGACATCCCAGCAGCAGCTAGAGGCTATACAGTTCTCTGAAACCCCTTGAGCATTTATTGTTTAGAGATTTTTTGCTGATGATCATTCTGACTGTTGTCACGTAAACGTTTTTGTAGATTGGATTTGCATGTCTTTAGTAATTCCCGATGTTGAGCTTTTTCCATGGCCTTTTTTGTTAAACGAAAAATTTAAAAAAGAATGTGAGTTAAATATGCCTCTTGAAATTGTCTTCTTGAAAGATTGCCCTCTTTTGAGTTTTTTCGTCGATATTCGAACCTAGGATTTTTTGAGGGCAGGTGTCATTTACAGAGGTGCAATTCTTGTGAATATTAAGTGACCCTGAGCACTGTGTTTAAAGCTGCTTTGGCAGGAGACGGTCACAAGGCTGCGGCATTGCTCCATTCCCAAACCTGGTTACTAGGGCAGAAGAGCCTTCCTAGGTGTAATGTTCCAACTCGTAAGTTAGAATTAAATGGGCCAGGAAAAACCCCCAGAAGTTTATGTCTCATTACTTCTTGTGGGTTTTCTTAATTTAATTTTAATTTGTTATCACAGCAAATTTGATTATAATGTTCTGTTTGTTCTGGGTGTGCAAGATGTGGTTCTTTTACACATATACATATTATCTGTTCACCTTCAGATCCATTTCCCATGTTGGGTGGGACACAATGTTGAGTAGTCTTCTCTTGGTATTCCGTAGGTCTTTGGTGCTTATATCTTTCACATGTGTTGGTATAGCTCTGTTTCCTGCAATATGCTAATGTATCCAGTCCTCAAACCTTTCCGTTTGGTTAACCATACGTTTGTTGATCGAATATTTGATTGCCTTTCTCTGTGAAAAGTCTTCATTGGTATCAATTTTTAGGTAACACCATTACGTGATATCATAGTATATGTTTCCTTCGCTTTGTGACTTACTTCATGTTGTGATTACCTCCAAACTCATCTATGGTGCTGCAAACGGCATTGTTTCATTTTGTTCCTTGGTTACTATTCCATCTGTACATGTACCAGTTCTTCTTTTCCATTCATCTTTGGATGGACTTTTTGGTAGCTTCCATGTCTTGCCTATTGTAATACTGTTGCAGCGCAGTTTTGCCTGCCTGTGTCTTTGTAATTCTGTCTTCTTAGGTCATAGGCTCATTAGTGTGGCTGCTGGATCATACGGTGCCTCAATGGGTACCTGTTAAAGGCACCTGCATTCTGTTTTCATTAGTGGCTCTTTGCAGTTTCGTCCCACTTTGAGATGAGGGTATGCATTTCTCCACAGCCCCTTCAGCATTTATTGTTTGCAGAATTTTTGCTGATGGTCATTCTGACCGGTGTGAGTTGATACAACTTTGAAGATTGGATTTGCATATATTTAACATTTCCTAAGCATGAGCATTTTTCCACGCTTTTTTTGGTTGTTGTTAAAAAGAAAAAAGGGTGCATGTAAAATATACCTCTTGAAATTGTCTTATGAAACCTTGCCCTCTTTTGAAATTTTTGGTCGACTTTCGATTCCAGGATTGTTTTTGAAGGAGTGTGTCACCTACAGGCTTGCAATTGTTGTAAATATTTAGTGACCGTTAGCGCTGGGTTGAAAGCTGCTGTTGTGGGAAGCGGCGGCAGCGTTTCTCCATTCCCAAATCTTGTTACTAGGGCAGCAGAGCGCTCCTGGAACTCGTGTTCCTAGGTTGTAAATTAGAATGGAATGTGCCAGGGAAGAACCGCATAACTTTATGTCTCAGTACATCTTCTTCATTGTTATAATTTAGTTTTTTAAATCAGGGTAATGATTAGAATATTATTTGTTCTAGGTGTACACAATCTAATTCATTTGTACATTATATATGTATAATATATACACATGTATAATATATATATAGATATATATATACTCATGTACAGATCCTCTTCCCATATAAATTAATACAGAGTGTTCAGTAGACCTCCCTTGCTCTATGGTCAGTGTTTTATATATATGTATTAAATATGTATGTGTATTCGTATGGTAACCCTAATCTTAATTTGCCCATTGCTCCCACCTTTCGTTTTAGATACCCATAGTTGTTTTCTAAGTGTGTGTCTTTCTCTGTGGAAATAAGTTCCTTTGTATCAGTTGTTAGATAACACCCAGAAATGATATCATAAGATATTTGTCTTTTGCTTTCCGACTTACCTCATGTTCTGTGATTACCTCTAGGATCATCTATGGTGCTGCAAAGAGCAGTGTTTCAGTCTTTTGCATGGCTCATATTCCATTGTGTACATGGATCACTTCTTCTTTGAACATTCATCTGTTGATGGGCATTTTGTTTGCTTCCATGTCCTGGCTTTTGTGAATATTGCTGCAGTGCACTTTTGCTATCCTGTGTCTTCTCGACTCTGGTCTTCTCAGGTGCAGGGCCCAGCGGTGGGCCTGCTGGATTGAATGGTACCTCAATTTTTACTTTGAAACACAGTTCCTTTGTGTTCTCATTATTGGCTCTTACTTCTTTACACCTCAACAGCAGCTAGAGGGTACAGAGTTCTCTAAAACCTCTTCAGCATTCATTGTTGGTAGACTTTTTGCTGAGGGTCATTCGAGTGGTGTGTGTTGAAACCTTTTCATACATTAGATTGGCATGAGTCTAATAATTCCTGATGGTGAACTTTTATCCATTTCCCTTTTCATTTGTAAAGAGTGTGTAAAACTTACCTCTCATACGATCTTCTTGAAAACTTTGCTCTCTTTTAAGTTTTTTGGCCACTCCCTACCTCAGAACATTTTTCTGAGGGCAGGTGTCCTTTACAGCCCGGAGTCCTTGTGAGTATTATGTGACCATTGGCCGTGGTTTAAAGCCGCTCTTGCGGGAAACGGCCACAAGGCGGCAGCATTTCTCCATTTACAACTCAGGGTATTTGGGCAACAGAGCCTTCCTGGAAATCGTGTTAGTAGGCTGTAAATTAGAGTGGAATGTGCCAAGGCAAACCCCCAACAGCTTATATCTCCTTACTTCTTGTTGGCTTTTTAATTTAATTTTTCTATTTTCTCAGAGCAACTTAGATAAAAATGTTGTGTATGTTCTAGGTGTACAGAATCTGCTTCATTATATCTAGGTATCTATCTATTCATCTTTGCCTCCTTTCCCATGGACGTTATTCCAGAGTGTTGAGTGGACCTCTCTTGGTATTCCATAGGTCTTTGGTGATTATATGTTTCATATGTATTAGTATAGGTCTGACACCCCCATATCCTAATTTATCCATTCCTCCCACCTTCCCATTTGGTTAAACATAATTTTGATTTCTCAACCCATGAGTGTCCTTTTCTTCGAAATAAGGTCTTGGGTATGATGTTTTAGGTAACACGTCTAAGTGATATCATAGGATGTCTTTCTTTCGGTTTCTTTCTCTCTTCAAGGTGTGTGATTATCTCTAGGTCCTTCTATGGTGGTGCCAACAGCACTGTTTCATGCTTTTCCATGGCTACTATTCCATTGTGTACACGGACCAGTTCTTCTTGGTGCGTTCATCTGTTGATGGATATTTTGGTTGCTTCCAAGTCTTGGCTGTGGTAAATATAACTGCAGTGTAGGATTGCCAGCCTGTGTCTTTTGGAATCTGGTCTTCTCAGGTGATAGGCACAGCAGTGGGTCTACCAGATCATATGGTAGCTCAATTTTTACCTAGAAACGCATGTTCTTTCTGTTCTAACTACTGGCTGTTACCAGTTTACATCCCACCGGCAGCTACGGGGTACACACAGTTCTCTAAAACCCCTGCAGCATGTATTGTTCGTGGACTGTTTTGCTGATGATCATTCTGACTGTTGTGAGGTGAACGTTGTCACAGATTGGATTTGCATGTCTTCATTAATTTCTGATGTTGAGCATTTTTTCATGCCCCTTTTCTGTTAAAAGAAAAGAAAAGAAAGAAAGAAAGAAAAGACAAAATGTGTGTAAAATATGCCTTTTGAAATTGTCTTCTTGCAAGGTTGCCTCTTTTGAAGTTTTTGGTCGATTTTCAACCCCAGAATATTTTGTGAGGGCAGGTGTCCTTTACAGGCCTGCAATTAAGGTGAATTTTAACTGACCATTATCACTGGGTTTAAAACTGCTGTTGGAGGGAGGCCAAAATGCTGCAGGATTTCTCCATTCTCAAATCTGGTTACTAGGTCAACAGAGCCTTCCTGGAAGCTGTGTTCCAAGGCTGGAAGTTAGAATGGCTTGAGCCAGGAAGAACCCCCATAATTTTATGCCCCATTATTTCTTGTTCGTTTTTTAAATATAATTTTTATCTTTTATGATAGCAAATTTGATTGTAATCTTTGGTTTGTTCTAGGTGTGCAAGATGTGTTTGTTTTTTACACCAAGACATATATGTATTCTTCTTGGGATCCATTTGCCATGTAGGTTATGACACAGTATTGAGTAGTCTTCTCTTGGAATTCTGTAGGTCTTTGGTGATTATATATTTCACGTGTGTTTGTATATCTCTGTTAAGCCCAACATCCTAATATATCCAGTCTTGACAACTTTCCAATTGGTTAACCATCAGTTTGTTTAATAAATCTGTGATTCCTGTTATCTGTGGAAATATCTTCATTGGTATCAATTTTTAGGTAACACCTATAATTGATAGCACAGGATGTGTGTCTTTCGCTTTGTGACATACTTCGAGTTGTGTGATTACCTCCAGAGCCATCTAGGGTTCTGCAAAGTGCATTGTTTCATGTTTTTTCCGTGGCTCCTATTCCATCTGTACACGTACCAGTTCTTCTTCGTCCATTCGTCTCTTGATGGACTGTTTGGTTGTTTCCATGTCTTGGCTATTGTAATACTGCTGCAGTGCAGGTTTGCCTGAATGTGTCATTCCATTTGTGTCTTCCTAGGTTATAGGCCAAGGAGTGGGCCTGTGGGATCATAAGGTATCTCAGTGTTTACCTTTTAAAGGCTGCTCCATTCCGTTTTCATTAGTGGCACTTACCAGTTTACGAGCCACTTAAAGTTGAGAGTGCATTTCCTCACAACGTCTTCAGCATTTATTGTTTGTATTTCTTTGCTGAGGGTCATTCTGTCTGGTGTGAGCTGATACCATTTTGTGGCTGGATTTGCATATGTTTAATAATTCCTTACATTGAGCTTCTAGCCATGTATATTTTATTGTTTTTTAAAGAGTGAGTGAGTACAGCTTACCTATTCAAATAGTTTCTTGAAGTATGTGGCATATTTTGAATATTTTGGCCATTACCTGCCTCAACACATTTTGTTGGCAGGTGTCATTTATTGCCCTGCAGTCCTTGTGCATATGAAGGGACCTTTAGCACGGGTTGTAAAACTGCTGTTGCGGCCCACGGCCACAGGGCGGCAGCATTTCTACATTCCCTACTCTGGTCCGTGGGGAAAGAGTACCTTCCTGGAAGTAGTGTTCCTTGGGTGTAAATTAGATTGGAATGTGCCCGGAGAAACACACAAAGCTTATGTCTCCTTAGTTGTGTATTTTTTAATATTTAAGTTATATTTTTTATCGGAGTAATACTGCATTGTGTACATGGACCACTTCTTTTTTGTGCATTCATCTGTTGATGGACAGTTTGGTTGTTCCAAGTCTTGGCTAGGGTAAATAGTGCTGCAGTGCAGGATTGTCAGCCTGTGTCTGTTTGATTCTGGTCTTCTCAGGTGATAGAGCCAGTAGTGGGCCTAGCAGATCATATGGTAGCTCATTTTTTACCTTTAAACGCACCTCCTTTCTGTTCTCACCACTGGCTGTTACTGTTTGACATCCCAGCAGCAGCTAGAGGCTATACAGTTCTCTGAAACCCCTTGAGCATTTATTGTTTAGAGATTTTTTGCTGATGATCATTCTGACTGTTGTCACGTAAACGTTTTTGTAGATTGGATTTGCATGTCTTTAGTAATTCCCGATGTTGAGCTTTTTCCATGGCCTTTTTTGTTAAACGAAAAATTTAAAAAAGAATGTGAGTTAAATATGCCTCTTGAAATTGTCTTCTTGAAAGATTGCCCTCTTTTGAGTTTTTTCGTCGATATTCGAACCTAGGATTTTTTGAGGGCAGGTGTCATTTACAGAGGTGCAATTCTTGTGAATATTAAGTGACCCTGAGCACTGTGTTTAAAGCTGCTTTGGCAGGAGACGGTCACAAGGCTGCGGCATTGCTCCATTCCCAAACCTGGTTACTAGGGCAGAAGAGCCTTCCTAGGTGTAATGTTCCAACTCGTAAGTTAGAATTAAATGGGCCAGGAAAAACCCCCAGAAGTTTATGTCTCATTACTTCTTGTGGGTTTTCTTAATTTAATTTTAATTTGTTATCACAGCAAATTTGATTATAATGTTCTGTTTGTTCTGGGTGTGCAAGATGTGGTTCTTTTACACATATACATATTATCTGTTCACCTTCAGATCCATTTCCCATGTTGGGTGGGACACAATGTTGAGTAGTCTTCTCTTGGTATTCCGTAGGTCTTTGGTGCTTATATCTTTCACATGTGTTGGTATAGCTCTGTTTCCTGCAATATGCTAATGTATCCAGTCCTCAAACCTTTCCGTTTGGTTAACCATACGTTTGTTGATCGAATATTTGATTGCCTTTCTCTGTGAAAAGTCTTCATTGGTATCAATTTTTAGGTAACACCATTACGTGATATCATAGTATATGTTTCCTTCGCTTTGTGACTTACTTCATGTTGTGATTACCTCCAAACTCATCTATGGTGCTGCAAACGGCATTGTTTCATTTTGTTCCTTGGTTACTATTCCATCTGTACATGTACCAGTTCTTCTTTTCCATTCATCTTTGGATGGACTTTTTGGTAGCTTCCATGTCTTGCCTATTGTAATACTGTTGCAGCGCAGTTTTGCCTGCCTGTGTCTTTGTAATTCTGTCTTCTTAGGTCATAGGCTCATTAGTGTGGCTGCTGGATCATACGGTGCCTCAATGGGTACCTGTTAAAGGCACCTGCATTCTGTTTTCATTAGTGGCTCTTTGCAGTTTCGTCCCACTTTGAGATGAGGGTATGCATTTCTCCACAGCCCCTTCAGCATTTATTGTTTGCAGAATTTTTGCTGATGGTCATTCTGACCGGTGTGAGTTGATACAACTTTGAAGATTGGATTTGCATATATTTAACATTTCCTAAGCATGAGCATTTTTCCACGCTTTTTTTGGTTGTTGTTAAAAAGAAAAAAGGGTGCATGTAAAATATACCTCTTGAAATTGTCTTATGAAACCTTGCCCTCTTTTGAAATTTTTGGTCGACTTTCGATTCCAGGATTGTTTTTGAAGGAGTGTGTCACCTACAGGCTTGCAATTGTTGTAAATATTTAGTGACCGTTAGCGCTGGGTTGAAAGCTGCTGTTGTGGGAAGCGGCAGCAGCGTTTCTCCATTCCCAACTCTTGTTACTAGGGCAGCAGAGCGCTCCTGGAACTCGTGTTCCTAGGTTGTAAATTAGAATGGAATGTGCCAGGGAAGAACCGCATAACTTTATGTCTCAGTACATCTTCTTCATTGTTATAATTTAGTTTTTTAAATCAGGGTAATGATTAGAATATTATTTGTTCTAGGTGTACACAATCTAATTCATTTGTACATTATATATGTATAATATATACACATGTATAATATATATATATAGATATATATATACTCATGTACAGATCCTCTTCCCATATAAATTAATACAGAGTGTTCAGTAGACCTCCCTTGCTCTATGGTCAGTGTTTTATATATATGTATTAAATATGTATGTGTATTCGTATGGTAACCCTAATCTTAATTTGCCCATTGCGCCCACCTTTCGTTTTGGATACCCATAGTTGTTTTCTAAGTGTGTGTCTTTCTCTGTGGAAATAAGTTCCTTTGTATCAGTTGTTAGATGACACCCAGAAATGATATCATAAGATATTTGTCTTTTGCTTTCCGACTTACCTCATGTTCTGTGATTACCTCTAGGATCATCTATGGTGCTGCAAAGAGCAGTGTTTCAGTCTTTTGCACGGCTCATATTCCATTGTGTACATGGATCACTTCTTCTTTGAACATTCATCTGTTGATGGGCATTTTGTTTGCTTCCATGTCCTGGCTTTTGTGAATATTGCTGCAGTGCACTTTTGCTATCCTGTGTCTTCTCGACTCTGGTCTTCTCAGGTGCAGGGCCCAGCGGTGGGCCTGCTGGATTGAATGGTACCTCAATTTTTACTTTGAAACACAGTTCCTTTGTGTTCTCATTATTGGCTCTTACTTCTTTACACCTCAACAGCAGCTAGAGGGTACAGAGTTCTCTAAAACCTCTTCAGCATTCATTGTTTGTAGACTTTTTGCTGAGGGTCATTCGAGTGGTGTGTGTTGAAACCTTTTCATACATTAGATTGGCATGAGTCTAATAATTCCTGATGGTGAACTTTTATCCATTTCCCTTTTCATTTGTAAAGAGTGTGTAAAACTTACCTCTCATACGATCTTCTTGAAAACTTTGCTCTCTTTTAAGTTTTTTGGCCACTCCCTACCTCAGAACATTTTTCTGAGGGCAGGTGTCCTTTACAGCCCGGAGTCCTTGTGAGTATTATGTGACCATTGGCCGTGGTTTAAAGCCGCTCTTGCGGGAAACGGCCACAAGGCGGCAGCATTTCTCCATTTACAACTCAGGGTATTTGGGCAACAGAGCCTTCCTGGAAATCGTGTTAGTAGGCTGTAAATTAGAGTGGAATGTGCCAAGGCAAACCCCCAACAGCTTATATCTCCTTACTTCTTGTTGGCTTTTTAATTTAATTTTTCTATTTTCTCAGAGCAACTTAGATAAAAATGTTGTGTATGTTCTAGGTGTACAGAATCTGGTTCATTATATCTAGATATCTATCTATTCATCTTTGCCTCCTTTCCCATGGACGTTATTCCAGAGTGTTGAGTGGACCTCTCTTGGTATTCCATAGGTCTTTGGTGATTATATGTTTCATATGTATTAGTATAGGTCTGACGCCCCCATATCCTAATTTATCCATTCCTCCCACCTTCCCATTTGGTTAAACATAATTTTGATTTCTCAACCCATGAGTGTCCTTTTCTTCGAAATAAGGTCTTGGGTATGGTGTTTTAGGTAACACGTCTAAGTGATATCATAGGATGTCTTTCTTTCGGTTTCTTTCTCTCTTCAAGGTGTGTGATTATCTCTAGGTCCTTCTATGGTGGTGCCAACAGCACTGTTTCATGCTTTTCCATGGCTACTATTCCATTGTGTACACGGACCAGTTCTTCTTGGTGCGTTCATCTGTTGATGGATATTTTGGTTGCTTCCAAGTCTTGGCTGTGGTAAATATAACTGCAGTGTAGGATTGCCAGCCTGTGTCTTTTGGAATCTGGTCTTCTCAGGTGATAGGCACAGCAGTGGGTCTACCAGATCATATGGTAGCTCAATTTTTACCTAGAAACGCATGTTCTTTCTGTTCTAACTACTGGCTGTTACCAGTTTACATCCCACCGGCAGCTACGGGGTACACACAGTTCTCTAAAACCCCTTCAGCATGTATTGTTCGTGGACTGTTTTGCTGATGATCATTCTGACTGTTGTGAGGTGAACGTTGTCACAGATTGGATTTGCATGTCTTCATTAATTTCTGATGTTGAGCATTTTTTCATGCCCCTTTTCTGTTTAAAGAAAAGAAAAGAAAGAAAGAAAAGACAAAATGTGTGTAAAATATGCCTTTTGAAATTGTCTTCTTGCAAGGTTGCCTCTTTTGAAGTTTTTGGTCGATTTTCGACCCCAGAATATTTTGTGAGGGCAGGTGTCCTTTACAGGCCTGCAATTAAGGTGAATTTTAACTGACCATTATCACTGGGTTTAAAACTGCTGTTGGAGGGAGGCCAAAATGCTGCAGGATTTCTCCATTCTCAAATCTGGTTACTAGGTCAACAGAGCCTTCCTGGAAGCTGTGTTCCAAGGCTGGAAGTTAGAATGGCTTGAGCCAGGAAGAACCCCCATAATTTTATGCCCCATTATTTCTTGTTCGTTTTTTAAATATAATTTTTATCTTTTATGATAGCAAATTTGATTGTAATCTTTGGTTTGTTCTAGGTGTGCAAGATGTGTTTGTTTTTTACACCAAGACATATATGTATTCTTCTTGGGATCCATTTGCCATGTAGGTTATGACACAGTATTGAGTAGTCTTCTCTTGGAATTCTGTAGGTCTTTGGTGATTATATATTTCACGTGTGTTTGTATATCTCTGTTAAGCCCAACATCCTAACATATCCAGTCTTGACAACTTTCCAGTTGGTTAACCATCAGTTTGTTTAATAAATCTGTGATTCCTGTTATCTGTGGAAATATCTTCATTGGTATCAATTTTTAGGTAACACCTATAATTGATAGCATAGGATGTGTGTCTTTCGCTTTGTGACATACTTCGAGTTGTGTGATTACCTCCAGAGCCATCTAGGGTTCTGCAAAGTGCATTGTTTCATGTTTCTTCCGTGGCTCCTATTCCATGTGTACACGTACCAGTTCTTCTTCGTCCATTCGTCTCTTGATGGACTGTTTGGTTGTTTCCATGTCTTGGCTATTGTAATACTGCTGCAGTGCAGGTTTGCCTGAATGTGTCATTCCATTTGTGTCTTCCTAGGTTATAGGCCAAGGAGTGGGCCTGCGGGGTCATAAGGTATCTCAGTGTTTACCTTTTAAAGGCTGCTCCATTCCGTTTTCATTAGTGGCACTTACCAGTTTACGAGCCACTTAAAGTTGAGAGTGCATTTCCTCACAACGTCTTCAGCATTTATTGTTTGTATTTCTTTGCTGAGGGTCATTCTGTCTGGTGTGAGCTGATACCATTTTGTGGCTGGATTTGCATATGTTTAATAATTCCTTACATTGAGCTTCTAGCCATGTATATTTTATTGTTTTTTAAAGAGTGAGTACAGCTTACCTATTCAAATAGTTTCTTGAAGTATGCGGCATATTTGGAATATTTTGGCCATTACCTGCCTCAACACATTTTGTTGGCAGGTGTCATTTATTGCCCTGCAGTCCTTGTGCATATGAAGGGACCTTTAGCACGGGTTGTAAAACTGCTGTTGCGGCCCACGGCCACAGGGCGGCAGCATTTCTACATTCCCTACTCTGGTCCGTGGGGAAAGAGTACCTTCCTGGAAGTAGTGTTCCTTGGGTGTAAATTAGATTGGAATGTGCCCGGAGAAACACACAAAGCTTATGTCTCCTTAGTTGTGTATTTTTTAATATTTAATTTATATTTTTTATCGGAGTAATACTGCATTGTGTACATGGGCCACTTCTTTTTTGTGCATTCATCTGTTGATGGACAGTTTGGTTGTTCCAAGTCTTGGCTAGGGTAAATAGTGCTGCAGTGCAGGATTGTCAGCCTGTGTCTGTTTGATTCTGGTCTTCTCAGGTGATAGAGCCAGTAGTGGGCCTAGCAGATCATATGGTAGCTCATTTTTTACCTTTAAACGCACCTCCTTTCTGTTCTCACCACTGGCTGTTACTGTTTGACATCCCAGCAGCAGCTAGAGGCTATACAGTTCTCTGAAACCCCTTGAGCATTTATTGTTTAGAGGTTTTTTGCTGATGATCATTCTGACTGTTGTCACGTAAACGTTTTTGTAGATTGGATTTGCATGTCTTTAGTAATTCCCGATGTTGAGCTTTTTCCATGGCCTTTTTTGTTAAACGAAAAATTTAAAAAAGAATGTGAGTTAAATATGCCTCTTGAAATTGTCTTCTTGAAAGATTTGCCCTCTTTTGAGTTTTTTCGTCGATATTCGAACCTAGGATTTTTTGAGGGCAGGTGTCATTTACAGAGGTGCAATTCTTGTGAGTATTAAGTGACCCTGAGCACTGTGTTTAAAGCTGCTTTGGCAGGAGACGGTCACAAGGCTGCGGCATTGCTCCATTCCCAAACCTGGTTACTAGGGCAGAAGAGCCTTCCTAGGTGTAATGTTCCAACTCGTAAGTTAGAATTAAATGGGCCAGGAAAAACCCCCAGAAGTTTATGTCTCATTACTTCTTGTGGGTTTTCTTAATTTAATTTTAATTTGTTATCACAGCAAATTTGATTATAATGTTCTGTTTGTTCTGGGTGTGCAAGATGTGGTTCTTTTACACATATACATATTATCTGTTCACCTTCAGATCCATTTCCCATGTTGGGTGGGACACAATGTTGAGTAGTCTTCTCTTGGTATTCCGTAGGTCTTTGGTGCTTATATCTTTCACATGAGTTGGTATAGCTCTGTTTCCCGCAATATGCTAATGTATCCAGTCCTCAAACCTTTCCGTTTGGTTAACCGTACGTGTGTTGATCGAATATTTGATTGCCTTTCTCTGTGAAAAATCTTCATTGGTATCCATTTTTAGGTAACACCATTACGTGATATCATAGTATATGTTTCCTTCGCTTTGTGACTTACTTCATGTTGTGATTACCTCCAAACTCATCTATGGTGCTGCAAACGGCATTGTTTCATTTTGTTCCTTGGCTACTATTCCATCTGTACATGTACCAGTTCTTCTTTTCCATTCATCTTTGGATGGACTTTTTGGTAGCTTCCATGTCTTGCCTATTGTAATACTGTTGCAGCGCAGTTTTGCCTGCCTGTGTCTTTGTAATTCTGTCTTCTTAGGTCATAGGCTCATTAGTGTGGCTGCTGGATCATACGGTGCCTCAATGGGTACCTGTTAAAGGCACCTGCATTCTGTTTTCATTAGTGGCTCTTTCCAGTTTCGTCCCACTTTGAGATGAGGGTATGCATTTCTCCACAGCCCCTTCAGCATTTATTGTTTGCAGAATTTTTGCTGATGGTCATTCTGACCGGTGTGAGTTGACACAACTTTGAAGATTGGATTTGCATATATTTAACATTTCCTAATCATGAGCATTTTTCCACGCTTTTTTTGTTGTTGTTAAAAAGAAAAAAGGGTGCCTGTAAAATATACCTCTTGAAATTGTCTTATGAAACCTTGCCCTCTTTTGAAATTTTTGGTCGACTTTCGATTCCAGGATTGTTTTTGAAGGAGTGTGTCACCTACAGGCTTGCAATTGCTGTAAATATTTAGTGACCGTTAGCACTGGGTTGAAAGCTGCTGTTGTGGGAAACGGCTGCACGGCGGCAGCGTTTCTCCATTCCCAAATCTTGTTACTAGGGCAGCAGAGCGCTCCTGGAACTCGTGTTCCTAGGTTGTAAATTAGAATGGAATGTGCCAGGGAAGAACCGCATAACTTTATGTCTCAGTACATCTTCTTCATTGTTATAATTTAATTTTTTAAAATCAGGGTAATGATTAGAATATTATTTGTTCTAGCTGTACACAATCTAATTCATTTGTACATTATATAGGTAGATGTATAATATATACACATGTATAATATATATAGATACATATATATACTCATGTACAGATCCTCTTCCCATATAAATTAATACAGAGTGTTCAGTAGACCTCCCTTGCTCTATGGTCAGTGTTTTATATATATGTATTAAATATGTATGTGTATTCGTATGGTAACCCTAATCTTAATTTGCCCATTGCGCCCACCTTTCGTTTTGGATACCCATAGTTGTTTTCTAAGTGTGTGTCTTTCTCTGTGGAAATAAGTTCCTTTGTATCAGTTGTTAGATGACACCCAGAAATGATATCATAAGATATTTGTCTTTTGCTTTCCGACTTACCTCATGTTCTGTGATTACCTCTAGGATCATCTATGGTGCTGCAAAGAGCAGTGTTTCAGTCTTTTGCACGGCTCATATTCCATTGTGTACATGGATCACTTCTTCTTTGAACATTCATCTGTTGATGGGCATTTTGTTTGCTTCCATGTCCTGGCTTTTGTGAATATTGCTGCAGTGCACTTTTGCTATCCTGTGTCTTCTCGACTCTGGTCTTCTCAGGTGCAGGGCCCAGCGGTGGGCCTGCTGGATTGAATGGTACCTCAATTTTTACTTTGAAACACAGTTCCTTTGTGTTCTCATTATTGGCTCTTACTTCTTTACACCTCAACAGCAGCTAGAGGGTACAGAGTTCTCTAAAACCTCTTCAGCATTCATTGTTTGTAGACTTTTTGCTGAGGGTCATTCGAGTGGTGTGTGTTGAAACCTTTTCATACATTAGATTGGCATGAGTCTAATAATTCCTGATGGTGAACTTTTATCCATTTCCCTTTTCATTTGTAAAGAGTGTGTAAAACTTACCTCTCATACGATCTTCTTGAAAACTTTGCTCTCTTTTAAGTTTTTTGGCCACTCCCTACCTCAGAACATTTTTCTGAGGGCAGGTGTCCTTTACAGCCCGGAGTCCTTGTGAGTATTATGTGACCATTGGCCGTGGTTTAAAGCCGCTCTTGCGGGAAACGGCCACAAGGCGGCAGCATTTCTCCATTTACAACTCAGGGTATTTGGGCAACAGAGCCTTCCTGGAAATCGTGTTAGTAGGCTGTAAATTAGAGTGGAATGTGCCAAGGCAAACCCCCAACAGCTTATATCTCCTTACTTCTTGTTGGCTTTTTAATTTAATTTTTCTATTTTCTCAGAGCAACTTAGATAAAAATGTTGTGTGTGTTCTAGGTGTACAGAATCTGGTTCATTATATCTAGGTATCTATCTATTCATCTTTGCCTCCTTTCCCATGGACGTTATTCCAGAGTGTTGAGTGGACCTCTCTTGGTATTCCATAGGTCTTTGGTGATTATATGTTTCATATGTATTAGTATAGGTCTGACGCCCCCATATCCTAATTTATCCATTCCTCCCACCTTCCCATTTGGTTAAACATAATTTTGATTTCTCAACCCATGAGTGTCCTTTTCTTCGAAATAAGGTCTTGGGTATGGTGTTTTAGGTAACACGTCTAAGTGATATCATAGGATGTCTTTCTTTCGGTTTCTTTCTCTCTTCAAGGTGTGTGATTATCTCTAGGTCCTTCTATGGTGGTGCCAACAGCACTGTTTCATGCTTTTCCATGGCTACTATTCCATTGTGTACACGGACCAGTTCTTCTTGGTGCGTTCATCTGTTGATGGATATTTTGGTTGCTTCCAAGTCTTGGCTGTGGTAAATATAACTGCAGTGTAGGATTGCCAGCCTGTGTCTTTTGGAATCTGGTCTTCTCAGGTGATAGGCACAGCAGTGGGTCTACCAGATCATATGGTAGCTCAATTTTTACCTAGAAACGCATGTTCTTTCTGTTCTAACTACTGGCTGTTACCAGTTTACATCCCACCGGCAGCTACGGGGTACACACAGTTCTCTAAAACCCCTTCAGCATGTATTGTTCGTGGACTGTTTTGCTGATGATCATTCTGACTGTTGTGAGGTGAACGTTGTCACAGATTGGATTTGCATGTCTTCATTAATTTCTGATGTTGAGCATTTTTTCATGCCCCTTTTCTGTTTAAAGAAAAGAAAAGAAAGAAAGAAAAGACAAAATGTGTGTAAAATATGCCTTTTGAAATTGTCTTCTTGCAAGGTTGCCTCTTTTGAAGTTTTTGGTCGATTTTCGACCCCAGAATATTTTGTGAGGGCAGGTGTCCTTTACAGGCCTGCAATTAAGGTGAATTTTAACTGACCATTATCACTGGGTTTAAAACTGCTGTTGGAGGGAGGCCAAAATGCTGCAGGATTTCTCCATTCTCAAATCTGGTTACTAGGTCAACAGAGCCTTCCTGGAAGCTGTGTTCCAAGGCTGGAAGTTAGAATGGCTTGAGCCAGGAAGAACCCCCATAATTTTATGCCCCATTATTTCTTGTTCGTTTTTTAAATATAATTTTTATCTTTTATGATAGCAAATTTGATTGTAATCTTTGGTTTGTTCTAGGTGTGCAAGATGTGTTTGTTTTTTACACCAAGACATATATGTATTCTTCTTGGGATCCATTTGCCATGTAGGTTATGACACAGTATTGAGTAGTCTTCTCTTGGAATTCTGTAGGTCTTTGGTGATTATATATTTCACGTGTGTTTGTATATCTCTGTTAAGCCCAACATCCTAACATATCCAGTCTTGACAACTTTCCAGTTGGTTAACCATCAGTTTGTTTAATAAATCTGTGATTCCTGTTATCTGTGGAAATATCTTCATTGGTATCAATTTTTAGGTAACACCTATAATTGATAGCATAGGATGTGTGTCTTTCGCTTTGTGACATACTTCGAGTTGTGTGATTACCTCCAGAGCCATCTAGGGTTCTGCAAAGTGCATTGTTTCATGTTTCTTCCGTGGCTCCTATTCCATGTGTACACGTACCAGTTCTTCTTCGTCCATTCGTCTCTTGATGGACTGTTTGGTTGTTTCCATGTCTTGGCTATTGTAATACTGCTGCAGTGCAGGTTTGCCTGAATGTGTCATTCCATTTGTGTCTTCCTAGGTTATAGGCCAAGGAGTGGGCCTGCGGGGTCATAAGGTATCTCAGTGTTTACCTTTTAAAGGCTGCTCCATTCCGTTTTCATTAGTGGCACTTACCAGTTTACGAGCCACTTAAAGTTGAGAGTGCATTTCCTCACAACGTCTTCAGCATTTATTGTTTGTATTTCTTTGCTGAGGGTCATTCTGTCTGGTGTGAGCTGATACCATTTTGTGGCTGGATTTGCATATGTTTAATAATTCCTTACATTGAGCTTCTAGCCATGTATATTTTATTGTTTTTTAAAGAGTGAGTACAGCTTACCTATTCAAATAGTTTCTTGAAGTATGCGGCATATTTGGAATATTTTGGCCATTACCTGCCTCAACACATTTTGTTGGCAGGTGTCATTTATTGCCCTGCAGTCCTTGTGCATATGAAGGGACCTTTAGCACGGGTTGTAAAACTGCTGTTGCGGCCCACGGCCACAGGGCGGCAGCATTTCTACATTCCCTACTCTGGTCCGTGGGGAAAGAGTACCTTCCTGGAAGTAGTGTTCCTTGGGTGTAAATTAGATTGGAATGTGCCCGGAGAAACACACAAAGCTTATGTCTCCTTAGTTGTGTATTTTTTAATATTTAATTTATATTTTTTATCGGAGTAATACTGCATTGTGTACATGGGCCACTTCTTTTTTGTGCATTCATCTGTTGATGGACAGTTTGGTTGTTCCAAGTCTTGGCTAGGGTAAATAGTGCTGCAGTGCAGGATTGTCAGCCTGTGTCTGTTTGATTCTGGTCTTCTCAGGTGATAGAGCCAGTAGTGGGCCTAGCAGATCATATGGTAGCTCATTTTTTACCTTTAAACGCACCTCCTTTCTGTTCTCACCACTGGCTGTTACTGTTTGACATCCCAGCAGCAGCTAGAGGCTATACAGTTCTCTGAAACCCCTTGAGCATTTATTGTTTAGAGATTTTTTGCTGATGATCATTCTGACTGTTGTCACATAAACGTTTTTGTAGATTGGATTTGCATGTCTTTAGTAATTCCCGATGTTGAGCTTTTTCCATGGCCTTTTTTGTTAAATGAAAAATTTAAAAAAGAATGTGAGTTAAATATGCCTCTTGAAATTGTCTTCTTGAAAGATTGCCCTCTTTTGAGTTTTTTCGTCGATATTTGAACCTAGGATTTTTTGAGGGCAGGTGTCATTTACAGAGGTGCAATTCTTGTGAATATTAAGTGACCCTGAGCACTGTGTTTAAAGCTGCTTTGGCAGGAGACGGTCACAAGGCTGCGGCATTGCTCCATTCCCAAACCTGGTTACTAGGGCAGAAGAGCCTTCCTAGGTGTAATGTTCCAACTCGTAAGTTAGAATTAAATGGGCCAGGAAAACCCCCCAGAAGTTTATGTCTCATTACTTCTTGTGGGTTTTCTTAATTTAATTTTAATTTGTTATCACAGCAAATTTGATTATAATGTTCTGTTTGTTCTGGGTGTGCAAGATGTGGTTCTTTTACACATATACATATTATCTGTTCACCTTCAGATCCATTTCCCATGTTGGGTGGGACACAATGTTGAGTAGTCTTCTCTTGGTATTCCGTAGGTCTTTGGTGCTTATATCTTTCACATGAGTTGGTATAGCTCTGTTTCCCGCAATATGCTAATGTATCCAGTCCTCAAACCTTTCCGTTTGGTTAACCGTACGTGTGTTGATCGAATATTTGATTGCCTTTCTCTGTGAAAAATCTTCATTGGTATCCATTTTTAGGTAACACCATTACGTGATATCATAGTATATGTTTCCTTCGCTTTGTGACTTACTTCATGTTGTGATTACCTCCAAACTCATCTATGGTGCTGCAAACGGCATTGTTTCATTTTGTTCCTTGGCTACTATTCCATCTGTACATGTACCAGTTCTTCTTTTCCATTCATCTTTGGATGGACTTTTTGGTAGCTTCCATGTCTTGCCTATTGTAATACTGTTGCAGCGCAGTTTTGCCTGCCTGTGTCTTTGTAATTCTGTCTTCTTAGGTCATAGGCTCATTAGTGTGGCTGCTGGATCATACGGTGCCTCAATGGGTACCTGTTAAAGGCACCTGCATTCTGTTTTCATTAGTGGCTCTTTCCAGTTTCGTCCCACTTTGAGATGAGGGTATGCATTTCTCCACAGCCCCTTCAGCATTTATTGTTTGCAGAATTTTTGCTGATGGTCATTCTGACCGGTGTGAGTTGACACAACTTTGAAGATTGGATTTGCATATATTTAACATTTCCTAATCATGAGCATTTTTCCACGCTTTTTTTGTTGTTGTTAAAAAGAAAAAAGGGTGCCTGTAAAATATACCTCTTGAAATTGTCTTATGAAACCTTGCCCTCTTTTGAAATTTTTGGTCGACTTTCGATTCCAGGATTGTTTTTGAAGGAGTGTGTCACCTACAGGCTTGCAATTGCTGTAAATATTTAGTGACCGTTAGCACTGGGTTGAAAGCTGCTGTTGTGGGAAACGGCTGCACGGCGGCAGCGTTTCTCCATTCCCAAATCTTGTTACTAGGGCAGCAGAGCGCTCCTGGAACTCGTGTTCCTAGGTTGTAAATTAGAATGGAATGTGCCAGGGAAGAACCGCATAACTTTATGTCTCAGTACATCTTCTTCATTGTTATAATTTAATTTTTTAAAATCAGGGTAATGATTAGAATATTATTTGTTCTAGCTGTACACAATCTAATTCATTTGTACATTATATAGGTAGATGTATAATATATACACATGTATAATATATATAGATACATATATATACTCATGTACAGATCCTCTTCCCATATAAATTAATACAGAGTGTTCAGTAGACCTCCCTTGCTCTATGGTCAGTGTTTTATATATATGTATTAAATATGTATGTGTATTCGTATGGTAACCCTAATCTTAATTTGCCCATTGCGCCCACCTTTCGTTTTGGATACCCATAGTTGTTTTCTAAGTGTGTGTCTTTCTCTGTGGAAATAAGTTCCTTTGTATCAGTTGTTAGATGACACCCAGAAATGATATCATAAGATATTTGTCTTTTGCTTTCCGACTTACCTCATGTTCTGTGATTACCTCTAGGATCATCTATGGTGCTGCAAAGAGCAGTGTTTCAGTCTTTTGCACGGCTCATATTCCATTGTGTACATGGATCACTTCTTCTTTGAACATTCATCTGTTGATGGGCATTTTGTTTGCTTCCATGTCCTGGCTTTTGTGAATATTGCTGCAGTGCACTTTTGCTATCCTGTGTCTTCTCGACTCTGGTCTTCTCAGGTGCAGGGCCCAGCGGTGGGCCTGCTGGATTGAATGGTACCTCAATTTTTACTTTGAAACACAGTTCCTTTGTGTTCTCATTATTGGCTCTTACTTCTTTACACCTCAACAGCAGCTAGAGGGTACAGAGTTCTCTAAAACCTCTTCAGCATTCATTGTTTGTAGACTTTTTGCTGAGGGTCATTCGAGTGGTGTGTGTTGAAACCTTTTCATACATTAGATTGGCATGAGTCTAATAATTCCTGATGGTGAACTTTTATCCATTTCCCTTTTCATTTGTAAAGAGTGTGTAAAACTTACCTCTCATACGATCTTCTTGAAAACTTTGCTCTCTTTTAAGTTTTTTGGCCACTCCCTACCTCAGAACATTTTTCTGAGGGCAGGTGTCCTTTACAGCCCGGAGTCCTTGTGAGTATTATGTGACCATTGGCCGTGGTTTAAAGCCGCTCTTGCGGGAAACGGCCACAAGGCGGCAGCATTTCTCCATTTACAACTCAGGGTATTTGGGCAACAGAGCCTTCCTGGAAATCGTGTTAGTAGGCTGTAAATTAGAGTGGAATGTGCCAAGGCAAACCCCCAACAGCTTATATCTCCTTACTTCTTGTTGGCTTTTTAATTTAATTTTTCTATTTTCTCAGAGCAACTTAGATAAAAATGTTGTGTATGTTCTAGGTGTACAGAATCTGGTTCATTATATCTAGGTATCTATCTATTCATCTTTGCCTCCTTTCCCATGGACGTTATTCCAGAGTGTTGAGTGGACCTCTCTTGGTATTCCATAGGTCTTTGGTGATTATATGTTTCATATGTATTAGTATAGGTCTGACGCCCCCATATCCTAATTTATCCATTCCTCCCACCTTCCCATTTGGTTAAACATAATTTTGATTTCTCAACCCATGAGTGTCCTTTTCTTCGAAATAAGGTCTTGGGTATGGTGTTTTAGGTAACACGTCTAAGTGATATCATAGGATGTCTTTCTTTCGGTTTCTTTCTCTCTTCAAGGTGTGTGATTATCTCTAAGTCCTTCTATGGTGGTGCCAACAGCACTGTTTCATGCTTTTCCATGGCTACTATTCCATTGTGTACACGGACCAGTTCTTCTTGGTGCGTTCATCTGTTGATGGATATTTTGGTTGCTTCCAAGTCTTGGCTGTGGTAAATATAACTGCAGTGTAGGATTGCCAGCCTGTGTCTTTTGGAATCTGGTCTTCTCAGGTGATAGGCACAGCAGTGGGTCTACCAGATCATATGGTAGCTCAATTTTTACCTAGAAACGCATGTTCTTTCTGTTCTAACTACTGGCTGTTACCAGTTTACATCCCACCGGCAGCTACGGGGTACACACAGTTCTCTAAAACCCCTGCAGCATGTATTGTTCGTGGACTGTTTTGCTGATGATCATTCTGACTGTTGTGAGGTGAACGTTGTCACAGATTGGATTTGCATGTCTTCATTAATTTCTGATGTTGAGCATTTTTTCATGCCCCTTTTCTGTTTAAAGAAAAGAAAAGAAAGAAAGAAAAGACAAAATGTGTGTAAAATATGCCTTTTGAAATTGTCTTCTTGCAAGGTTGCCTCTTTTGAAGTTTTTGGTCGATTTTCGACCCCAGAATATTTTGTGAGGGCAGGTGTCCTTTACAGGCCTGCAATTAAGGTGAATTTTAACTGACCATTATCACTGGGTTTAAAACTGCTGTTGGAGGGAGGCCAAAATGCTGCAGGATTTCTCCATTCTCAAATCTGGTTACTAGGTCAACAGAGCCTTCCTGGAAGCTGTGTTCCAAGGCTGGAAGTTAGAATGGCTTGAGCCAGGAAGAACCCCCATAATTTTATGCCCCATTATTTCTTGTTCGTTTTTTAAATATAATTTTTATCTTTTATGATAGCAAATTTGATTGTAATCTTTGGTTTGTTCTAGGTGTGCAAGATGTGTTTGTTTTTTACACCAAGACATATATGTATTCTTCTTGGGATCCATTTGCCATGTAGGTTATGACACAGTATTGAGTAGTCTTCTCTTGGAATTCTGTAGGTCTTTGGTGATTATATATTTCACGTGTGTTTGTATATCTCTGTTAAGCCCAACATCCTAATATATCCAGTCTTGACAACTTTCCAATTGGTTAACCATCAGTTTGTTTAATAAACCTGTGATTCCTGTTATCTGTGGAAATATCTTCATTGGTATCAATTTTTAGGTAACACCTATAATTGATAGCATAGGATGTGTGTCTTTCGCTTTGTGACATACTTCGAGTTGTGTGATTACCTCCAGAGCCATCTAGGGTTCTGCAAAGTGCATTGTTTCATGTTTCTTCCGTGGCTCCTATTCCATGTGTACACGTACCAGTTCTTCTTCGTCCATTCGTCTCTTGATGGACTGTTTGGTTGTTTCCATGTCTTGGCTATTGTAATACTGCTGCAGTGCAGGTTTGCCTGAATGTGTCATTCCATTTGTGTCTTCCTAGGTTATAGGCCAAGGAGTGGGCCTGCGGGGTCATAAGGTATCTCAGTGTTTACCTTTTAAAGGCTGCTCCATTCCGTTTTCATTAGTGGCACTTACCAGTTTACGAGCCACTTAAAGTTGAGAGTGCATTTCCTCACAACGTCTTCAGCATTTATTGTTTGTATTTCTTTGCTGAGGGTCATTCTGTCTGGTGTGAGCTGATACCATTTTGTGGCTGGATTTGCATATGTTTAATAATTCCTTACATTGAGCTTCTAGACATGTATATTTTATTGTTTTTTAAAGAGTGAGTACAGCTTACCTATTCAAATAGTTTCTTGAAGTATGCGGCATATTTGGAATATTTTGGCCATTACCTGCCTCAACACATTTTGTTGGCAGGTGTCATTTATTGCCCTGCAGTCCTTGTGCATATGAAGGGACCTTTAGCACGGGTTGTAAAACTGCTGTTGCGGCCCACGGCCACAGGGCGGCAGCATTTCTACATTCCCTACTCTGGTCCGTGGGGAAAGAGTACCTTCCTGGAAGTAGTGTTCCTTGGGTGTAAATTAGATTGGAATGTGCCCGGAGAAACACACAAAGCTTATGTCTCCTTAGTTGTGTATTTTTTAATATTTAATTTATATTTTTTATCGGAGTAATACTGCATTGTGTACATGGACCACTTCTTTTTTGTGCATTCATCTGTTGATGGACAGTTTGGTTGTTCCAAGTCTTGGCTAGGGTAAATAGTGCTGCAGTGCAGGATTGTCAGCCTGTGTCTGTTTGATTCTGGTCTTCTCAGGTGATAGAGCCAGTAGTGGGCCTAGCAGATCATATGGTAGCTCATTTTTTACCTTTAAACGCACCTCCTTTCTGTTCTCACCACTGGCTGTTACTGTTTGACATCCCAGCAGCAGCTAGAGGCTATACAGTTCTCTGAAACCCCTTGAGCATTTATTGTTTAGAGATTTTTTGCTGATGATCATTCTGACTGTTGTCACGTAAACGTTTTTGTAGATTGGATTTGCATGTCTTTAGTAATTCCCGATGTTGAGCTTTTTCCATGGCCTTTTTTGTTAAACGAAAAATTTAAAAAAGAATGTGAGTTAAATATGCCTCTTGAAATTGTCTTCTTGAAAGATTGCCCTCTTTTGAGTTTTTTCGTCGATATTCGAACCTAGGATTTTTTGAGGGCAGGTGTCATTTACAGAGGTGCAATTCTTGTGAATATTAAGTGACCCTGAGCACTGTGTTTAAAGCTGCTTTGGCAGGAGACGGTCACAAGGCTGCGGCATTGCTCCATTCCCAAACCTGGTTACTAGGGCAGAAGAGCCTTCCTAGGTGTAATGTTCCAACTCGTAAGTTAGAATTAAATGGGCCAGGAAAAACCCCCAGAAGTTTATGTCTCATTACTTCTTGTGGGTTTTCTTAATTTAATTTTAATTTGTTATCACAGCAAATTTGATTATAATGTTCTGTTTGTTCTGGGTGTGCAAGATGTGGTTCTTTTACACATATACATATTATCTGTTCACCTTCAGATCCATTTCCCATGTTGGGTGGGACACAATGTTGAGTAGTCTTCTCTTGGTATTCCGTAGGTCTTTGGTGCTTATATCTTTCACATGTGTTGGTATAGCTCTGTTTCCTGCAATATGCTAATGTATCCAGTCCTCAAACCTTTCCGTTTGGTTAACCATACGTTTGTTGATCGAATATTTGATTGCCTTTCTCTGTGAAAAGTCTTCATTGGTATCAATTTTTAGGTAACACCATTACGTGATATCATAGTATATGTTTCCTTCGCTTTGTGACTTACTTCATGTTGTGATTACCTCCAAACTCATCTATGGTGCTGCAAACGGCATTGTTTCATTTTGTTCCTTGGCTACTATTCCATCTGTACATGTACCAGTTCTTCTTTTCCATTCATCTTTGGATGGACTTTTTGGTAGCTTCCATGTCTTGCCTATTGTAATACTGTTGCAGCGCAGTTTTGCCTGCCTGTGTCTTTGTAATTCTGTCTTCTTAGGTCATAGGCTCATTAGTGTGGCTGCTGGATCATACGGTGCCTCAATGGGTACCTGTTAAAGGCACCTGCATTCTGTTTTCATTAGTGGCTCTTTCCAGTTTCGTCCCACTTTGAGATGAGGGTATGCATTTCTCCACAGCCCCTTCAGCATTTATTGTTTGCAGAATTTTTGCTGATGGTCATTCTGACCGGTGTGAGTTGATACAACTTTGAAGATTGGATTTGCATATATTTAACATTTCCTAAGCATGAGCATTTTTCCACGCTTTTTTTGGTTGTTGTTAAAAAGAAAAAAGGGTGCATGTAAAATATACCTCTTGAAATTGTCTTATGAAACCTTGCCCTCTTTTGAAATTTTTGGTCGACTTTCGATTCCAGGATTGTTTTTGAAGGAGTGTGTCACCTACAGGCTTGCAATTGTTGTAAATATTTAGTGACCGTTAGCGCTGGGTTGAAAGCTGTTGTTGTGGGAAGCGGCGGCAGCGTTTCTCCATTCCCAAATCTTGCTACTAGGGCAGCAGAGCGCTCCTGGAACTCGTGTTCCTAGGTTGTAAATTAGAATGGAATGTGCCAGGGAAGAACCGCATAACTTTATGTCTCAGTACATCTTCTTCATTGTTATAATTTAGTTTTTTAAATCAGGGTAATGATTAGAATATTATTTGTTCTAGGTGTACACAATCTAATTCATTTGTACATTATATATGTATAATATATACACATGTATAATATATATATAGATATATATATACTCATGTACAGATCCTCTTCCCATATAAATTAATACAGAGTGTTCAGTAGACCTCCCTTGCTCTATGGTCAGTGTTTTATATATATGTATTAAATATGTATGTGTATTCGTATGGTAACCCTAATCTTAATTTGCCCATTGCTCCCACCTTTCGTTTTGGATACCCATAGTTGTTTTCTAAGTGTGTGTCTTTCTCTGTGGAAATAAGTTCCTTTGTATCAGTTGTTAGATGACACCCAGAAATGATATCATAAGATATTTGTCTTTTGCTTTCCGACTTACCTCATGTTCTGTGATTACCTCTAGGATCATCTATGGTGCTGCAAAGAGCAGTGTTTCAGTCTTTTGCACGGCTCATATTCCATTGTGTACATGGATCACTTCTTCTTTGAACATTCATCTGTTGATGGGCATTTTGTTTGCTTCCATGTCCTGGCTTTTGTGAATATTGCTGCAGTGCACTTTTGCTATCCTGTGTCTTCTCGACTCTGGTCTTCTCAGGTGCAGGGCCCAGCGGTGGGCCTGCTGGATTGAATGGTACCTCAATTTTTACTTTGAAACACAGTTCCTTTGTGTTCTCATTATTGGCTCTTACTTCTTTACACCTCAACAGCAGCTAGAGGGTACAGAGTTCTCTAAAACCTCTTCAGCATTCATTGTTTGTAGACTTTTTGCTGAGGGTCATTCGAGTGGTGTGTGTTGAAACCTTTTCATACATTAGATTGGCATGAGTCTAATAATTCCTGATGGTGAACTTTTATCCATTTCCCTTTTCATTTGTAAAGAGTGTGTAAAACTTACCTCTCATACGATCTTCTTGAAAACTTTGCTCTCTTTTAAGTTTTTTGGCCACTCCCTACCTCAGAACAATTTTCTGAGGGCAGGTGTCCTTTACAGCCCGGAGTCCTTGTGAGTATTATGTGACCATTGGCCGTGGTTTAAAGCCGCTCTTGCGGGAAACGGCCACAAGGCGGCAGCATTTCTCCATTTACAACTCAGGGTATTTGGGCAACAGAGCCTTCCTGGAAATCGTGTTAGTAGGCTGTAATTAGAGTGGAATGTGCCAAGGCAAACCCCCAACAGCTTATACCTCCTTACTTCTTGTTGGCTTTTTAATTTAATTTTTCTATTTTCTCAGAGCAACTTAGATAAAAATGTTGTGTATGTTCTAGGTGTACAGAATCTGGTTCATTATATCTAGGTATCTATCTATTCATCTTTGCCTCCTTTCCCATGGACGTTATTCCAGAGTGTTGAGTGGACCTCTCTTGGTATTCCATAGGTCTTTGGTGATTATATGTTTCATATGTATTAGTATAGGTCTGACACCACCATATCCTAATTTATCCATTCCTCCCACCTTCCCATTTGGTTAAACATAATTTTGATTTCTCAACCCATGAGTGTCCTTTTCTTCGAAATAAGGTCTTGGGTATGGTGTTTTAGGTAACACGTCTAAGTGATATCATAGGATGTCTTTCTTTCGGTTTCTTTCTCTCTTCAAGGTGTGTGATTATCTCTAAGTCCTTCTATGGTGGTGCCAACAGCACTGTTTCATGCTTTTCCATGGCTACTATTCCATTGTGTACACGGACCAGTTCTTCTTGGTGCGTTCATCTGTTGATGGATATTTTGGTTGCTTCCAAGTCTTGGCTGTGGTAAATATAACTGCAGTGTAGGATTGCCAGCCTGTGTCTTTTGGAATCTGGTCTTCTCAGGTGATAGGCACAGCAGTGGGTCTACCAGATCATATGGTAGCTCAATTTTTACCTAGAAACGCATGTTCTTTCTGTTCTAACTACTGGCTGTTACCAGTTTACATCCCACCGGCAGCTACGGGGTACACACAGTTCTCTAAAACCCCTGCAGCATGTATTGTTCGTGGACTGTTTTGCTGATGATCATTCTGACTGTTGTGAGGTGAACGTTGTCACAGATTGGATTTGCATGTCTTCATTAATTTCTGATGTTGAGCATTTTTTCATGCCCCTTTTCTGTTTAAAGAAAAGAAAAGAAAGAAAGAAAAGACAAAATGTGTGTAAAATATGCCTTTTGAAATTGTCTTCTTGCAAGGTTGCCTCTTTTGAAGTTTTTGGTCGATTTTCGACCCCAGAATATTTTGTGAGGGCAGGTGTCCTTTACAGGCCTGCAATTAAGGTGAATTTTAACTGACCATTATCACTGGGTTTAAAACTGCTGTTGGAGGGAGGCCAAAATGCTGCAGGATTTCTCCATTCTCAAATCTGGTTACTAGGTCAACAGAGCCTTCCTGGAAGCTGTGTTCCAAGGCTGGAAGTTAGAATGGCTTGAGCCAGGAAGAACCCCCATAATTTTATGCCCCATTATTTCTTGTTCGTTTTTTAAATATAATTTTTATCTTTTATGATAGCAAATTTGATTGTAATCTTTGGTTTGTTCTAGGTGTGCAAGATGTGTTTGTTTTTTACACCAAGACATATATGTATTCTTCTTGGGATCCATTTGCCATGTAGGTTATGACACAGTATTGAGTAGTCTTCTCTTGGAATTCTGTAGGTCTTTGGTGATTATATATTTCACGTGTGTTTGTATATCTCTGTTAAGCCCAACATCCTAATATATCCAGTCTTGACAACTTTCCAATTGGTTAACCATCAGTTTGTTTAATAAACCTGTGATTCCTGTTATCTGTGGAAATATCTTCATTGGTATCAATTTTTAGGTAACACCTATAATTGATAGCATAGGATGTGTGTCTTTCGCTTTGTGACATACTTCGAGTTGTGTGATTACCTCCAGAGCCATCTAGGGTTCTGCAAAGTGCATTGTTTCATGTTTCTTCCGTGGCTCCTATTCCATGTGTACACGTACCAGTTCTTCTTCGTCCATTCGTCTCTTGATGGACTGTTTGGTTGTTTCCATGTCTTGGCTATTGTAATACTGCTGCAGTGCAGGTTTGCCTGAATGTGTCATTCCATTTGTGTCTTCCTAGGTTATAGGCCAAGGAGTGGGCCTGCGGGGTCATAAGGTATCTCAGTGTTTACCTTTTAAAGGCTGCTCCATTCCGTTTTCATTAGTGGCACTTACCAGTTTACGAGCCACTTAAAGTTGAGAGTGCATTTCCTCACAACGTCTTCAGCATTTATTGTTTGTATTTCTTTGCTGAGGGTCATTCTGTCTGGTGTGAGCTGATACCATTTTGTGGCTGGATTTGCATATGTTTAATAATTCCTTACATTGAGCTTCTAGACATGTATATTTTATTGTTTTTTAAAGAGTGAGTACAGCTTACCTATTCAAATAGTTTCTTGAAGTATGCGGCATATTTGGAATATTTTGGCCATTACCTGCCTCAACACATTTTGTTGGCAGGTGTCATTTATTGCCCTGCAGTCCTTGTGCATATGAAGGGACCTTTAGCACGGGTTGTAAAACTGCTGTTGCGGCCCACGGCCACAGGGCGGCAGCATTTCTACATTCCCTACTCTGGTCCGTGGGGAAAGAGTACCTTCCTGGAAGTAGTGTTCCTTGGGTGTAAATTAGATTGGAATGTGCCCGGAGAAACACACAAAGCTTATGTCTCCTTAGTTGTGTATTTTTTAATATTTAATTTATATTTTTTATCGGAGTAATACTGCATTGTGTACATGGACCACTTCTTTTTTGTGCATTCATCTGTTGATGGACAGTTTGGTTGTTCCAAGTCTTGGCTAGGGTAAATAGTGCTGCAGTGCAGGATTGTCAGCCTGTGTCTGTTTGATTCTGGTCTTCTCAGGTGATAGAGCCAGTAGTGGGCCTAGCAGATCATATGGTAGCTCATTTTTTACCTTTAAACGCACCTCCTTTCTGTTCTCACCACTGGCTGTTACTGTTTGACATCCCAGCAGCAGCTAGAGGCTATACAGTTCTCTGAAACCCCTTGAGCATTTATTGTTTAGAGATTTTTTGCTGATGATCATTCTGACTGTTGTCACGTAAACGTTTTTGTAGATTGGATTTGCATGTCTTTAGTAATTCCCGATGTTGAGCTTTTTCCATGGCCTTTTTTGTTAAACGAAAAATTTAAAAAAGAATGTGAGTTAAATATGCCTCTTGAAATTGTCTTCTTGAAAGATTGCCCTCTTTTGAGTTTTTTCGTCGATATTCGAACCTAGGATTTTTTGAGGGCAGGTGTCATTTACAGAGGTGCAATTCTTGTGAATATTAAGTGACCCTGAGCACTGTGTTTAAAGCTGCTTTGGCAGGAGACGGTCACAAGGCTGCGGCATTGCTCCATTCCCAAACCTGGTTACTAGGGCAGAAGAGCCTTCCTAGGTGTAATGTTCCAACTCGTAAGTTAGAATTAAATGGGCCAGGAAAAACCCCCAGAAGTTTATGTCTCATTACTTCTTGTGGGTTTTCTTAATTTAATTTTAATTTGTTATCACAGCAAATTTGATTATAATGTTCTGTTTGTTCTGGGTGTGCAAGATGTGGTTCTTTTACACATATACATATTATCTGTTCACCTTCAGATCCATTTCCCATGTTGGGTGGGACACAATGTTGAGTAGTCTTCTCTTGGTATTCCGTAGGTCTTTGGTGCTTATATCTTTCACATGTGTTGGTATAGCTCTGTTTCCTGCAATATGCTAATGTATCCAGTCCTCAAACCTTTCCGTTTGGTTAACCATACGTTTGTTGATCGAATATTTGATTGCCTTTCTCTGTGAAAAGTCTTCATTGGTATCAATTTTTAGGTAACACCATTACGTGATATCATAGTATATGTTTCCTTCGCTTTGTGACTTACTTCATGTTGTGATTACCTCCAAACTCATCTATGGTGCTGCAAACGGCATTGTTTCATTTTGTTCCTTGGCTACTATTCCATCTGTACATGTACCAGTTCTTCTTTTCCATTCATCTTTGGATGGACTTTTTGGTAGCTTCCATGTCTTGCCTATTGTAATACTGTTGCAGCGCAGTTTTGCCTGCCTGTGTCTTTGTAATTCTGTCTTCTTAGGTCATAGGCTCATTAGTGTGGCTGCTGGATCATACGGTGCCTCAATGGGTACCTGTTAAAGGCACCTGCATTCTGTTTTCATTAGTGGCTCTTTCCAGTTTCGTCCCACTTTGAGATGAGGGTATGCATTTCTCCACAGCCCCTTCAGCATTTATTGTTTGCAGAATTTTTGCTGATGGTCATTCTGACCGGTGTGAGTTGATACAACTTTGAAGATTGGATTTGCATATATTTAACATTTCCTAAGCATGAGTATTTTTCCACGCTTTTTTTGGTTGTTGTTAAAAAGAAAAAAGGGTGCATGTAAAATATACCTCTTGAAATTGTCTTATGAAACCTTGCCCTCTTTTGAAATTTTTGGTCGACTTTCGATTCCAGGATTGTTTTTGAAGGAGTGTGTCACCTACAGGCTTGCAATTGTTGTAAATATTTAGTGACCGTTAGCGCTGGGTTGAAAGCTGTTGTTGTGGGAAGCGGCGGCAGCGTTTCTCCATTCCCAAATCTTGCTACTAGGGCAGCAGAGCGCTCCTGGAACTCGTGTTCCTAGGTTGTAAATTAGAATGGAATGTGCCAGGGAAGAACCGCATAACTTTATGTCTCAGTACATCTTCTTCATTGTTATAATTTAGTTTTTTAAATCAGGGTAATGATTAGAATATTATTTGTTCTAGGTGTACACAATCTAATTCATTTGTACATTATATATGTATAATATATACACATGTATAATATATATATAGATATATATATACTCATGTACAGATCCTCTTCCCATATAAATTAATACAGAGTGTTCAGTAGACCTCCCTTGCTCTATGGTCAGTGTTTTATATATATGTATTAAATATGTATGTGTATTCGTATGGTAACCCTAATCTTAATTTGCCCATTGCTCCCACCTTTCGTTTTGGATACCCATAGTTGTTTTCTAAGTGTGTGTCTTTCTCTGTGGAAATAAGTTCCTTTGTATCAGTTGTTAGATGACACCCAGAAATGATATCATAAGATATTTGTCTTTTGCTTTCCGACTTACCTCATGTTCTGTGATTACCTCTAGGATCATCTATGGTGCTGCAAAGAGCAGTGTTTCAGTCTTTTGCACGGCTCATATTCCATTGTGTACATGGATCACTTCTTCTTTGAACATTCATCTGTTGATGGGCATTTTGTTTGCTTCCATGTCCTGGCTTTTGTGAATATTGCTGCAGTGCACTTTTGCTATCCTGTGTCTTCTCGACTCTGGTCTTCTCAGGTGCAGGGCCCAGTGGTGGGCCTGCTGGATTGAATGGTACCTCAATTTTTACTTTGAAACACAGTTCCTTTGTGTTCTCATTATTGGCTCTTACTTCTTTACACCTCAACAGCAGCTAGAGGGTACAGAGTTCTCTAAAACCTCTTCAGCATTCATTGTTTGTAGACTTTTTGCTGAGGGTCATTCGAGTGGTGTGTGTTGAAACCTTTTCATACATTAGATTGGCATGAGTCTAATAATTCCTGATGGTGAACTTTTATCCATTTCCCTTTTCATTTGTAAAGAGTGTGTAAAACTTACCTCTCATACGATCTTCTTGAAAACTTTGCTCTCTTTTAAGTTTTTTGGCCACTCCCTACCTCAGAACAATTTTCTGAGGGCAGGTGTCCTTTACAGCCCGGAGTCCTTGTGAGTATTATGTGACCATTGGCCGTGGTTTAAAGCCGCTCTTGCGGGAAACGGCCACAAGGCGGCAGCATTTCTCCATTTACAACTCAGGGTATTTGGGCAACAGAGCCTTCCTGGAAATCGTGTTAGTAGGCTGTAATTAGAGTGGAATGTGCCAAGGCAAACCCCCAACAGCTTATACCTCCTTACTTCTTGTTGGCTTTTTAATTTAATTTTTCTATTTTCTCAGAGCAACTTAGATAAAAATGTTGTGTATGTTCTAGGTGTACAGAATCTGGTTCATTATATCTAGGTATCTATCTATTCATCTTTGCCTCCTTTCCCATGGACGTTATTCCAGAGTGTTGAGTGGACCTCTCTTGGTATTCCATAGGTCTTTGGTGATTATATGTTTCATATGTATTAGTATAGGTCTGACACCACCATATCCTAATTTATCCATTCCTCCCACCTTCCCATTTGGTTAAACATAATTTTGATTTCTCAACCCATGAGTGTCCTTTTCTTTGAAATAAGGTCTTGGGTATGATGTTTTAGGTAACACGTCTAAGTGATATCATAGGATGTCTTTCTTTTGGTTTCTTTCTCTCTTCAAGGTGTGTGATTATCTCTAAGTCCTTCTATGGTGGTGCCAACAGCACTGTTTCATGCTTTTCCATGGCTACTATTCCATTGTGTACACGGACCAGTTCTTCTTGGTGCGTTCATCTGTTGATGGATATTTTGGTTGCTTCCAAGTCTTGGCTGTGGTAAATATAACTGCAGTGTAGGATTGCCAGCCTGTGTCTTTTGGAATCTGGTCTTCTCAGGTGATAGGCACAGCAGTGGGTCTACCAGATCATATGGTAGCTCAATTTTTACCTAGAAACGCATGTTCTTTCTGTTCTAACTACTGGCTGTTACCAGTTTACATCCCACCGGCAGCTACGGGGTACACACAGTTCTCTAAAACCCCTTCAGCATGTATTGTTCGTGGACTGTTTTGCTGATGATCATTCTGACTGTTGTGAGGTGAACGTTGTCACAGATTGGATTTGCATGTCTTCATTAATTTCTGATGTTGAGCATTTTTTCATGCCCCTTTTCTGTTTAAAGAAAAGAAAAGAAAGAAAGAAAGAAAAGACAAAATGTGTGTAAAATATGCCTTTTGAAATTGTCTTCTTGCAAGGTTGCCTCTTTTGAAGTTTTTGGTCGATTTTCGACCCCAGAATATTTTGTGAGGGCAGGTGTCCTTTACAGGCCTGCAATTAAGGTGAATTTTAACTGACCATTATCACTGGGTTTAAAACTGCTGTTGGAGGGAGGCCAAAATGCTGCAGGATTTCTCCATTCTCAAATCTGGTTACTAGGTCAACAGAGCCTTCCTGGAAGCTGTGTTCCAAGGCTGGAAGTTAGAATGGCTTGAGCCAGGAAGAACCCCCATAATTTTATGCCCCATTATTTCTTGTTCGTTTTTTAAATATAATTTTTATCTTTTATGATAGCAAATTTGATTGTAATCTTTGGTTTGTTCTAGGTGTGCAAGATGTGTTTGTTTTTTACACCAAGACATATATGTATTCTTCTTGGGATCCATTTGCCATGTAGGTTATGACACAGTATTGAGTAGTCTTCTCTTGGAATTCTGTAGGTCTTTGGTGATTATATATTTCACGTGTGTTTGTATATCTCTGTTAAGCCCAACATCCTAATATATCCAGTCTTGACAACTTTCCAATTGGTTAACCATCAGTTTGTTTAATAAATCTGTGATTCCTGTTATCTGTGGAAATATCTTCATTGGTATCAATTTTTAGGTAACACCTATAATTGATAGCACAGGATGTGTGTCTTTCGCTTTGTGACATACTTCGAGTTGTGTGATTACCTCCAGAGCCATCTAGGGTTCTGCAAAGTGCATTGTTTCATGTTTTTTCCGTGGCTCCTATTCCATCTGTACACGTACCAGTTCTTCTTCGTCCATTCGTCTCTTGATGGACTGTTTGGTTGTTTCCATGTCTTGGCTATTGTAATACTGCTGCAGTGCAGGTTTGCCTGAATGTGTCATTCCATTTGTGTCTTCCTAGGTTATAGGCCAAGGAGTGGGCCTGTGGGATCATAAGGTATCTCAGTGTTTACCTTTTAAAGGCTGCTCCATTCCGTTTTCATTAGTGGCACTTACCAGTTTACGAGCCACTTAAAGTTGAGAGTGCATTTCCTCACAACGTCTTCAGCATTTATTGTTTGTATTTCTTTGCTGAGGGTCATTCTGTCTGGTGTGAGCTGATACCATTTTGTGGCTGGATTTGCATATGTTTAATAATTCCTTACATTGAGCTTCTAGCCATGTATATTTTATTGTTTTTTAAAGAGTGAGTGAGTACAGCTTACCTATTCAAATAGTTTCTTGAAGTATGTGGCATATTTTGAATATTTTGGCCATTACCTGCCTCAACACATTTTGTTGGCAGGTGTCATTTATTGCCCTGCAGTCCTTGTGCATATGAAGGGACCTTTAGCACGGGTTGTAAAACTGCTGTTGCGGCCCACGGCCACAGGGCGGCAGCATTTCTACATTCCCTACTCTGGTCCGTGGGGAAAGAGTACCTTCCTGGAAGTAGTGTTCCTTGGGTGTAAATTAGATTGGAATGTGCCCGGAGAAACACACAAAGCTTATGTCTCCTTAGTTGTGTATTTTTTAATATTTAATTTATATTTTTTTTTTTTTTTTTTTTTTTTTTTTTTTTTTGCTGTACGCGGGCCTCTCACTGCTGTGGCCTCTCCCGTTGCGGAGCACAGGCTCCGGACACACAGGCTCCGCGGCCATGGCTCGCGGGCCCAGCCGCTCCGCGGCATGTGGGATCTTCCGGGATCGGGGCACGAACCCGTGTCCCCTGCATCGGCAGGCGGACTCTCAACCACTGCGCCACCAGGGAAGCCCTAATTTATATTTTTTATCGGAGTAATACTGCATTGTGTACATGGACCACTTCTTTTTTGTGCATTCATCTGTTGATGGACAGTTTGGTTGTTCCAAGTCTTGGCTAGGGTAAATAGTGCTGCAGTGCAGGATTGTCAGCCTGTGTCTGTTTGATTCTGGTCTTCTCAGGTGATAGAGCCAGTAGTGGGCCTAGCAGATCATATGGTAGCTCATTTTTTACCTTTAAACGCACCTCCTTTCTGTTCTCACCACTGGCTGTTACTGTTTGACATCCCAGCAGCAGCTAGAGGCTATACAGTTCTCTGAAACCCCTTGAGCATTTATTGTTTAGAGATTTTTTGCTGATGATCATTCTGACTGTTGTCACGTAAACGTTTTTGTAGATTGGATTTGCATGTCTTTAGTAATTCCCGATGTTGAGCTTTTTCCATGGCCTTTTTTGTTAAACGAAAAATTTAAAAAAGAATGTGAGTTAAATATGCCTCTTGAAATTGTCTTCTTGAAAGATTGCCCTCTTTTGAGTTTTTTCGTCGATATTCGAACCTAGGATTTTTTGAGGGCAGGTGTCATTTACAGAGGTGCAATTCTTGTGAATATTAAGTGACCCTGAGCACTGTGTTTAAAGCTGCTTTGGCAGGAGACGGTCACAAGGCTGCGGCATTGCTCCATTCCCAAACCTGGTTACTAGGGCAGAAGAGCCTTCCTAGGTGTAATGTTCCAACTCGTAAGTTAGAATTAAATGGGCCAGGAAAAACTCCCAGAAGTTTATGTCTCATTACTTCTTGTGGGTTTTCTTAATTTAATTTTAATTTGTTATCACAGCAAATTTGATTATAATGTTCTGTTTGTTCTGGGTGTGCAAGATGTGGTTCTTTTACACATATACATATTATCTGTTCACCTTCAGATCCATTTCCCATGTTGGGTGGGACACAATGTTGAGTAGTCTTCTCTTGGTATTCCGTAGGTCTTTGGTGCTTATATCTTTCACATGTGTTGGTATAGCTCTGTTTCCTGCAATATGCTAATGTATCCAGTCCTCAAACCTTTCCGTTTGGTTAACCATACGTTTGTTGATCGAATATTTGATTGCCTTTCTCTGTGAAAAGTCTTCATTGGTATCAATTTTTAGGTAACACCATTACGTGATATCATAGTATATGTTTCCTTCGCTTTGTGACTTACTTCATGTTGTGATTACCTCCAAACTCATCTATGGTGCTGCAAACGGCATTGTTTCATTTTGTTCCTTGGTTACTATTCAATCTGTACATGTACCAGTTCTTCTTTTCCATTCATCTTTGGATGGACTTTTTGGTAGCTTCCATGTCTTGCCTATTGTAATACTGTTGCAGCGCAGTTTTGCCTGCCTGTGTCTTTGTAATTCTGTCTTCTTAGGTCATAGGCTCATTAGTGTGGCTGCTGGATCATACGGTGCCTCAATGGGTACCTGTTAAAGGCACCTGCATTCTGTTTTCATTAGTGGCTCTTTCCAGTTTCGTCCCACTTTGAGATGAGGGTATGCATTTCTCCACAGCCCCTTCAGCATTTATTGTTTGCAGAATTTTTGCTGATGGTCATTCTGACCGGTGTGAGTTGATACAACTTTGAAGATTGGATTTGCATATATTTAACATTTCCTAAGCATGAGCATTTTTCCACGCTTTTTTTGGTTGTTGTTAAAAAGAAAAAAGGGTGCATGTAAAATATACCTCTTGAAATTGTCTTATGAAACCTTGCCCTCTTTTGAAATTTTTGGTCGACTTTCGATTCCAGGATTGTTTTTGAAGGAGTGTGTCACCTACAGGCTTGCAATTGTTGTAAATATTTAGTGACCGTTAGCGCTGGGTTGAAAGCTGTTGTTGTGGGAAGCGGCGGCAGCGTTTCTCCATTCCCAAATCTTGCTACTAGGGCAGCAGAGCGCTCCTGGAACTCGTGTTCCTAGGTTGTAAATTAGAATGGAATGTGCCAGGGAAGAACCGCATAACTTTATGTCTCAGTACATCTTCTTCATTGTTATAATTTAGTTTTTTAAATCAGGGTAATGATTAGAATATTATTTGTTCTAGGTGTACACAATCTAATTCATTTGTACATTATATATGTATTATATATACACATGTATAATATATATATAGATATATATATACTCATGTACAGATCCTCTTCCCATATAAATTAATACAGAGTGTTCAGTAGACCTCCCTTGCTCTATGGTCAGTGTTTTATATATATGTATTAAATATGTATGTGTATTCGTATGGTAACCCTAATCTTAATTTGCCCATTGCTCCCACCTTTCGTTTTGGATACCCATAGTTGTTTTCTAAGTGTGTGTCTTTCTCTGTGGAAATAAGTTCCTTTGTATCAGTTGTTAGATGACACCCAGAAATGATATCATAAGATATTTGTCTTTTGCTTTCCGACTTACCTCATGTTCTGTGATTACCTCTAGGATCATCTATGGTGCTGCAAAGAGCAGTGTTTCAGTCTTTTGCACGGCTCATATTCCATTGTGTACATGGATCACTTCTTCTTTGAACATTCATCTGTTGATGGGCATTTTGTTTGCTTCCATGTCCTGGCTTTTGTGAATATTGCTGCAGTGCACTTTTGCTATCCTGTGTCTTCTCGACTCTGGTCTTCTCAGGTGCAGGGCCCAGCGGTGGGCCTGCTGGATTGAATGGTACCTCAATTTTTACTTTGAAACACAGTTCCTTTGTGTTCTCATTATTGGCTCTTACTTCTTTACACCTCAACAGCAGCTAGAGGGTAGAGTTCTCTAAAACCACTTCAGCATTCATTGTTTGTAGACTTTTTGCTGAGGGTCATTCGAGTGGTGTGTGTTGAAACCTTTTCATACATTAGATTGGCATGAGTCTAATAATTCCTGATGTTGAACTTTTATCCATTTCCCTTTTCATTTGTAAAGAGTGTGTAAAACTTACCTCTCATACGATCTTCTTGAAAACTTTGCTCTCTTTTAAGTTTTTTGGCCACTCCCTACCTCAGAACATTTTTCTGAGGGCAGGTGTCCTTTACAGCCCGGAGTCCTTGTGAGTATTATGTGACCATTGGCCGTGGTTTAAAGCCGCTCTTGCGGGAAACGGCCACAAGGCGGCAGCATTTCTCCATTTACAACTCAGGGTATTTGGGCAACAGAGCCTTCCTGGAAATCGTGTTAGTAGGCTGTAATTAGAGTGGAATGTGCCAAGGCAAACCCCCAACAGCTTATACCTCCTTACTTCTTGTTGGCTTTTTAATTTAATTTTTCTATTTTCTCAGAGCAACTTAGATAAAAATGTTGTGTATGTTCTAGGTGTACAGAATCTGGTTCATTATATCTAGGTATCTATCTATTCATCTTTGCCTCCTTTCCCATGGACGTTATTCCAGAGTGTTGAGTGGACCTCTCTTGGTATTCCATAGGTCTTTGGTGATTATATGTTTCATATGTATTAGTATAGGTCTGACACCACCATATCCTAATTTATCCATTCCTCCCACCTTCCCATTTGGTTAAACATAATTTTGATTTCTCAACCCATGAGTGTCCTTTTCTTTGAAATAAGGTCTTGGGTATGATGTTTTAGGTAACACGTCTAAGTGATATCATAGGATGTCTTTCTTTTGGTTTCTTTCTCTCTTCAAGGTGTGTGATTATCTCTAAGTCCTTCTATGGTGGTGCCAACAGCACTGTTTCATGCTTTTCCATGGCTACTATTCCATTGTGTACACGGACCAGTTCTTCTTGGTGCGTTCATCTGTTGATGGATATTTTGGTTGCTTCCAAGTCTTGGCTGTGGTAAATATAACTGCAGTGTAGGATTGCCAGCCTGTGTCTTTTGGAATCTGGTCTTCTCAGGTGATAGGCACAGCAGTGGGTCTACCAGATCATATGGTAGCTCAATTTTTACCTAGAAACGCATGTTCTTTCTGTTCTAACTACTGGCTGTTACCAGTTTACATCCCACCGGCAGCTACGGGGTACACACAGTTCTCTAAAACCCCTTCAGCATGTATTGTTCGTGGACTGTTTTGCTGATGATCATTCTGACTGTTGTGAGGTGAACGTTGTCACAGATTGGATTTGCATGTCTTCATTAATTTCTGATGTTGAGCATTTTTTCATGCCCCTTTTCTGTTTAAAGAAAAGAAAAGAAAGAAAGAAAGAAAAGACAAAATGTGTGTAAAATATGCCTTTTGAAATTGTCTTCTTGCAAGGTTGCCTCTTTTGAAGTTTTTGGTCGATTTTCGACCCCAGAATATTTTGTGAGGGCAGGTGTCCTTTACAGGCCTGCAATTAAGGTGAATTTTAACTGACCATTATCACTGGGTTTAAAACTGCTGTTGGAGGGAGGCCAAAATGCTGCAGGATTTCTCCATTCTCAAATCTGGTTACTAGGTCAACAGAGCCTTCCTGGAAGCTGTGTTCCAAGGCTGGAAGTTAGAATGGCTTGAGCCAGGAAGAACCCCCATAATTTTATGCCCCATTATTTCTTGTTCGTTTTTTAAATATAATTTTTATCTTTTATGATAGCAAATTTGATTGTAATCTTTGGTTTGTTCTAGGTGTGCAAGATGTGTTTGTTTTTTACACCAAGACATATATGTATTCTTCTTGGGATCCATTTGCCATGTAGGTTATGACACAGTATTGAGTAGTCTTCTCTTGGAATTCTGTAGGTCTTTGGTGATTATATATTTCACGTGTGTTTGTATATCTCTGTTAAGCCCAACATCCTAATATATCCAGTCTTGACAACTTTCCAATTGGTTAACCATCAGTTTGTTTAATAAATCTGTGATTCCTGTTATCTGTGGAAATATCTTCATTGGTATCAATTTTTAGGTAACACCTATAATTGATAGCACAGGATGTGTGTCTTTCGCTTTGTGACATACTTCGAGTTGTGTGATTACCTCCAGAGCCATCTAGGGTTCTGCAAAGTGCATTGTTTCATGTTTTTTCCGTGGCTCCTATTCCATCTGTACACGTACCAGTTCTTCTTCGTCCATTCGTCTCTTGATGGACTGTTTGGTTGTTTCCATGTCTTGGCTATTGTAATACTGCTGCAGTGCAGGTTTGCCTGAATGTGTCATTCCATTTGTGTCTTCCTAGGTTATAGGCCAAGGAGTGGGCCTGTGGGATCATAAGGTATCTCAGTGTTTACCTTTTAAAGGCTGCTCCATTCCGTTTTCATTAGTGGCACTTACCAGTTTACGAGCCACTTAAAGTTGAGAGTGCATTTCCTCACAACGTCTTCAGCATTTATTGTTTGTATTTCTTTGCTGAGGGTCATTCTGTCTGGTGTGAGCTGATACCATTTTGTGGCTGGATTTGCATATGTTTAATAATTCCTTACATTGAGCTTCTAGCCATGTATATTTTATTGTTTTTTAAAGAGTGAGTGAGTACAGCTTACCTATTCAAATAGTTTCTTGAAGTATGTGGCATATTTTGAATATTTTGGCCATTACCTGCCTCAACACATTTTGTTGGCAGGTGTCATTTATTGCCCTGCAGTCCTTGTGCATATGAAGGGACCTTTAGCACGGGTTGTAAAACTGCTGTTGCGGCCCACGGCCACAGGGCGGCAGCATTTCTACATTCCCTACTCTGGTCCGTGGGGAAAGAGTACCTTCCTGGAAGTAGTGTTCCTTGGGTGTAAATTAGATTGGAATGTGCCCGGAGAAACACACAAAGCTTATGTCTCCTTAGTTGTGTATTTTTTAATATTTAATTTATATTTTTTTTTTTTTTTTTTTTTTTTTTTTTTTTTTTGCTGTACGCGGGCCTCTCACTGCTGTGGCCTCTCCCGTTGCGGAGCACAGGCTCCGGACACACAGGCTCCGCGGCCATGGCTCGCGGGCCCAGCCGCTCCGCGGCATGTGGGATCTTCCGGGATCGGGGCACGAACCCGTGTCCCCTGCATCGGCAGGCGGACTCTCAACCACTGCGCCACCAGGGAAGCCCTAATTTATATTTTTTATCGGAGTAATACTGCATTGTGTACATGGACCACTTCTTTTTTGTGCATTCATCTGTTGATGGACAGTTTGGTTGTTCCAAGTCTTGGCTAGGGTAAATAGTGCTGCAGTGCAGGATTGTCAGCCTGTGTCTGTTTGATTCTGGTCTTCTCAGGTGATAGAGCCAGTAGTGGGCCTAGCAGATCATATGGTAGCTCATTTTTTACCTTTAAACGCACCTCCTTTCTGTTCTCACCACTGGCTGTTACTGTTTGACATCCCAGCAGCAGCTAGAGGCTATACAGTTCTCTGAAACCCCTTGAGCATTTATTGTTTAGAGATTTTTTGCTGATGATCATTCTGACTGTTGTCACGTAAACGTTTTTGTAGATTGGATTTGCATGTCTTTAGTAATTCCCGATGTTGAGCTTTTTCCATGGCCTTTTTTGTTAAACGAAAAATTTAAAAAAGAATGTGAGTTAAATATGCCTCTTGAAATTGTCTTCTTGAAAGATTGCCCTCTTTTGAGTTTTTTCGTCGATATTCGAACCTAGGATTTTTTGAGGGCAGGTGTCATTTACAGAGGTGCAATTCTTGTGAATATTAAGTGACCCTGAGCACTGTGTTTAAAGCTGCTTTGGCAGGAGACGGTCACAAGGCTGCGGCATTGCTCCATTCCCAAACCTGGTTACTAGGGCAGAAGAGCCTTCCTAGGTGTAATGTTCCAACTCGTAAGTTAGAATTAAATGGGCCAGGAAAAACTCCCAGAAGTTTATGTCTCATTACTTCTTGTGGGTTTTCTTAATTTAATTTTAATTTGTTATCACAGCAAATTTGATTATAATGTTCTGTTTGTTCTGGGTGTGCAAGATGTGGTTCTTTTACACATATACATATTATCTGTTCACCTTCAGATCCATTTCCCATGTTGGGTGGGACACAATGTTGAGTAGTCTTCTCTTGGTATTCCGTAGGTCTTTGGTGCTTATATCTTTCACATGTGTTGGTATAGCTCTGTTTCCTGCAATATGCTAATGTATCCAGTCCTCAAACCTTTCCGTTTGGTTAACCATACGTTTGTTGATCGAATATTTGATTGCCTTTCTCTGTGAAAAGTCTTCATTGGTATCAATTTTTAGGTAACACCATTACGTGATATCATAGTATATGTTTCCTTCGCTTTGTGACTTACTTCATGTTGTGATTACCTCCAAACTCATCTATGGTGCTGCAAACGGCATTGTTTCATTTTGTTCCTTGGTTACTATTCAATCTGTACATGTACCAGTTCTTCTTTTCCATTCATCTTTGGATGGACTTTTTGGTAGCTTCCATGTCTTGCCTATTGTAATACTGTTGCAGCGCAGTTTTGCCTGCCTGTGTCTTTGTAATTCTGTCTTCTTAGGTCATAGGCTCATTAGTGTGGCTGCTGGATCATACGGTGCCTCAATGGGTACCTGTTAAAGGCACCTGCATTCTGTTTTCATTAGTGGCTCTTTCCAGTTTCGTCCCACTTTGAGATGAGGGTATGCATTTCTCCACAGCCCCTTCAGCATTTATTGTTTGCAGAATTTTTGCTGATGGTCATTCTGACCGGTGTGAGTTGATACAACTTTGAAGATTGGATTTGCATATATTTAACATTTCCTAAGCATGAGCATTTTTCCACGCTTTTTTTGGTTGTTGTTAAAAAGAAAAAAGGGTGCATGTAAAATATACCTCTTGAAATTGTCTTATGAAACCTTGCCCTCTTTTGAAATTTTTGGTCGACTTTCGATTCCAGGATTGTTTTTGAAGGAGTGTGTCACCTACAGGCTTGCAATTGTTGTAAATATTTAGTGACCGTTAGCGCTGGGTTGAAAGCTGCTGTTGTGGGAAGCGGCGGCAGCGTTTCTCCATTCCCAACTCTTGTTACTAGGGCAGCAGAGCGCTCCTGGAACTCGTGTTCCTAGGTTGTAAATTAGAATGGAATGTGCCAGGGAAGAACCGCATAACTTTATGTCTCAGTACATCTTCTTCATTGTTATAATTTAGTTTTTTAAATCAGGGTAATGATTAGAATATTATTTGTTCTAGGTGTACACAATCTAATTCATTTGTACATTATATATGTATTATATATACACATGTATAATATATATATAGATATATATATACTCATGTACAGATCCTCTTCCCATATAAATTAATACAGAGTGTTCAGTAGACCTCCCTTGCTCTATGGTCAGTGTTTTATATATATGTATTAAATATGTATGTGTATTCGTATGGTAACCCTAATCTTAATTTGCCCATTGCTCCCACCTTTCGTTTTGGATACCCATAGTTGTTTTCTAAGTGTGTGTCTTTCTCTGTGGAAATAAGTTCCTTTGTATCAGTTGTTAGATGACACCCAGAAATGATATCATAAGATATTTGTCTTTTGCTTTCCGACTTACCTCATGTTCTGTGATTACCTCTAGGATCATCTATGGTGCTGCAAAGAGCAGTGTTTCAGTCTTTTGCACGGCTCATATTCCATTGTGTACATGGATCACTTCTTCTTTGAACATTCATCTGTTGATGGGCATTTTGTTTGCTTCCATGTCCTGGCTTTTGTGAATATTGCTGCAGTGCACTTTTGCTATCCTGTGTCTTCTCGACTCTGGTCTTCTCAGGTGCAGGGCCCAGCGGTGGGCCTGCTGGATTGAATGGTACCTCAATTTTTACTTTGAAACACAGTTCCTTTGTGTTCTCATTATTGGCTCTTACTTCTTTACACCTCAACAGCAGCTAGAGGGTAGAGTTCTCTAAAACCACTTCAGCATTCATTGTTTGTAGACTTTTTGCTGAGGGTCATTCGAGTGGTGTGTGTTGAAACCTTTTCATACATTAGATTGGCATGAGTCTAATAATTCCTGATGTTGAACTTTTATCCATTTCCCTTTTCATTTGTAAAGAGTGTGTAAAACTTACCTCTCATACGATCTTCTTGAAAACTTTGCTCTCTTTTAAGTTTTTTGGCCACTCCCTACCTCAGAACATTTTTCTGAGGGCAGGTGTCCTTTACAGCCCGGAGTCCTTGTGAGTATTATGTGACCATTGGCCGTGGTTTAAAGCCGCTCTTGCGGGAAACGGCCACAAGGCGGCAGCATTTCTCCATTTACAACTCAGGGTATTTGGGCAACAGAGCCTTCCTGGAAATCGTGTTAGTAGGCTGTAAATTAGAGTGGAATGTGCCAAGGCAAACCCCCAACAGCTTATATCTCCTTACTTCTTGTTGGCTTTTTAATTTAATTTTTCTATTTTCTCAGAGCAACTTAGATAAAAATGTTGTGTATGTTCTAGGTGTACAGAATCTGCTTCATTATATCTAGGTATCTATCTATTCATCTTTGCCTCCTTTCCCATGGACGTTATTCCAGAGTGTTGAGTGGACCTCTCTTGGTATTCCATAGGTCTTTGGTGATTATATGTTTCATATGTATTAGTATAGGTCTGACACCCCCATATCTTAATTTATCCATTCCTCCCACCTTCCCATTTGGTTAAACATAATTTTGATTTCTCAAACCATGAGTGTCCTTTTCTTCGAAATAAGGTCTTGGGTATGATGTTTTAGGTAACACGTCTAAGTGATATCATAGGATGTCTTTCTTTTGGTTTCTTTCTCTCTTCAAGGTGTGTGATTATCTCTAGGTCCTTCTATGGTGGTGCCAACAGCACTGTTTCATGCTTTTCCATGGCTACTATTCCATTGTGTACACGGACCAGTTCTTCTTGGTGCGTTCATCTGTTGATGGATATTTTGGTTGCTTCCAAGTCTTGGCTGTGGTAAATATAACTGCAGTGTAGGATTGCCAGCCTGTGTCTTTTGGAATCTGGTCTTCTCAGGTGATAGGCACAGCAGTGGGTCTACCAGATCATATGGTAGCTCAATTTTTACCTAGAAACGCATGTTCTTTCTGTTCTAACTACTGGCTGTTACCAGTTTACATCCCACCGGCAGCTACGGGGTACACACAGTTCTCTAAAACCCCTGCAGCATGTATTGTTCGTGGACTGTTTTGCTGATGATCATTCTGACTGTTGTGAGGTGAACGTTGTCACAGATTGGATTTGCATGTCTTCATTAATTTCTGATGTTGAGCATTTTTTCATGCCCCTTTTCTGTTTAAAGAAAAGAAAAGAAAGAAAGAAAGAAAAGACAAAATGTGTGTAAAATATGCCTTTTGAAATTGTCTTCTTGCAAGGTTGCCTCTTTTGAAGTTTTTGGTCGATTTTCGACCCCAGAATATTTTGTGAGGGCAGGTGTCCTTTACAGGCCTGCAATTAAGGTGAATTTTAACTGACCATTATCACTGGGTTTAAAACTGCTGTTGGAGGGAGGCCAAAATGCTGCAGGATTTCTCCATTCTCAAATCTGGTTACTAGGTCAACAGAGCCTTCCTGGAAGCTGTGTTCCAAGGCTGGAAGTTAGAATGGCTTGAGCCAGGAAGAACCCCCATAATTTTATGCCCCATTATTTCTTGTTCGTTTTTTAAATATAATTTTTATCTTTTATGATAGCAAATTTGATTGTAATCTTTGGTTTGTTCTAGGTGTGCAAGATGTGTTTGTTTTTTACACCAAGACATATATGTATTCTTCTTGGGATCCATTTGCCATGTAGGTTATGACACAGTATTGAGTAGTCTTCTCTTGGAATTCTGTAGGTCTTTGGTGATTATATATTTCACGTGTGTTTGTATATCTCTGTTAAGCCCAACATCCTAATATATCCAGTCTTGACAACTTTCCAATTGGTTAACCATCAGTTTGTTTAATAAATCTGTGATTCCTGTTATCTGTGGAAATATCTTCATTGGTATCAATTTTTAGGTAACACCTATAATTGATAGCACAGGATGTGTGTCTTTCGCTTTGTGACATACTTCGAGTTGTGTGATTACCTCCAGAGCCATCTAGGGTTCTGCAAAGTGCATTGTTTCATGTTTTTTCCGTGGCTCCTATTCCATCTGTACACGTACCAGTTCTTCTTCGTCCATTCGTCTCTTGATGGACTGTTTGGTTGTTTCCATGTCTTGGCTATTGTAATACTGCTGCAGTGCAGGTTTGCCTGAATGTGTCATTCCATTTGTGTCTTCCTAGGTTATAGGCCAAGGAGTGGGCCTGCGGGGTCATAAGGTATCTCAGTGTTTACCTTTTAAAGGCTGCTCCATTCCGTTTTCATTAGTGGCACTTACCAGTTTACGAGCCACTTAAAGTTGAGAGTGCATTTCCTCACAACGTCTTCAGCATTTATTGTTTGTATTTCTTTGCTGAGGGTCATTCTGTCTGGTGTGAGCTGATACCATTTTGTGGCTGGATTTGCATATGTTTAATAATTTCTTACATTGAGCTTCTAGCCATGTACATTTTATTGTTTTTTAAAGAGTGAGTGAGTACAGCTTACCTATTCAAATAGTTTCTTGAAGTATGCGGCATATTTGGAATATTTTGGCCATTACCTGCCTCAACACATTTTGTTGGCAGGTGTCATTTATTGCCCTGCAGTCCTTGTGCATATGAAGGGACCTTTAGCACAGGTTGTAAAACTGCTGTTGTGGCCCACGGCCACAGGGCGGCAGCATTTCTACATTCCCTACTCTGGTCCGTGGGGAAAGAGTACCTTCCTGGAAGTAGTGTTCCTTGGGTGTAAATTAGATTGGAATGTGCCCGGAGAAACACACAAAGCTTATGTCTCCTTAGTTGTGTATTTTTTAATATTTAATTTATATTTTTTATCGGAGTAATACTGCATTGTGTACATGGACCACTTCTTTTTTGTGCATTCATCTGTTGATGGACAGTTTGGTTGTTCCAAGTCTTGGCTAGGGTAAATAGTGCTGCAGTGCAGGATTGTCAGCCTGTGTCTGTTTGATTCTGGTCTTCTCAGGTGATAGAGCCAGTAGTGGGCCTAGCAGATCATATGGTAGCTCATTTTTTACCTTTAAACGCACCTCCTTTCTGTTCTCACCACTGGCTGTTACTGTTTGACATCCCAGCAGCAGCTAGAGGCTATACAGTTCTCTGAAACCCCTTGAGCATTTATTGTTTAGAGATTTTTTGCTGATGATCATTCTGACCGTTGTCACGTAAACGTTTTTGTAGATTGGATTTGCATGTCTTCAGTAATTCCCGATGTTGAGCTTTTTCCATGGCCTTTTTTTTTTTTTTTTGCAGTATGCGGGCCGGTCACTGTTGTGGCCTCTCCCGTTGCGGAGCACAGGCTGTGGATGCGCAGGCCCAGCAGCCATGGCTCACGGGCCCAGCCGCTCCGCGGCATATGGGATCCCCCCAGACCGGGGCACGAACCCGTATCCCCTGCATCGGCAGGCGGACTCTCAACCACTGCGCCACCAGGGAGGCCCTCCATGGCCTTTTTTGTTAAACAAAAAATTTAAAAAAGAATGTGAGTTAAATATGCCTCTTGAAATTGTCTTCTTGAAAGATTGCCCTCTTTTGAGTTTTTTCGTCGATATTCGAACCTAGGATTTTTTGAGGGCAGGTGTCATTTACAGAGGTGCAATTCTTGTGAATATTAAGTGACCCTGAGCACTGTGTTTAAAGCTGCTTTGGCAGGAGACGGTCACAAGGCTGTGGCATTGCTCCATTCCCAAACCTGGTTACTAGGGCAGAAGAGCCTTCCTAGGTGTAATGTTCCAACTCGTAAGTTAGAATTAAATGGGCCAGGAAAAACCCCCAGAAGTTTATGTCTCATTACTTCTTGTGGGTTTTCTTAATTTAATTTTAATTTGTTATCACAGCAAATTTGATTATAATGTTCTGTTTGTTCTGGGTGTGCAAGATGTGGTTCTTTTACACATATACATATTATCTGTTCACCTTCAGATCCATTTCCCATGTTGGGTGGGACACAATGTTGAGTAGTCTTCTCTTGGTATTCCGTAGGTCTTTGGTGCTTATATCTTTCACATGTGTTGGTATAGCTCTGTTTCCTGCAATATGCTAATGTATCCAGTCCTCAAACCTTTCCGTTTGGTTAACCATACGTTTGTTGATCGAATATTTGATTGCCTTTCTCTGTGAAAAGTCTTCATTGGTATCAATTTTTAGGTAACACCATTACGTGATATCATAGTATATGTTTCCTTCGCTTTGTGACTTACTTCATGTTGTGATTACCTCCAAACTCATCTATGGTGCTGCAAACGGCATTGTTTCATTTTGTTCCTTGGTTACTATTCCATCTGTACATGTACCAGTTCTTCTTTTCCATTCATCTTTGGATGGACTTTTTGGTAGCTTCCATGTCTTGCCTATTGTAATACTGTTGCAGCGCAGTTTTGCCTGCCTGTGTCTTTGTAATTCTGTCTTCTTAGGTCATAGGCTCATTAGTGTGGCTGCTGGATCATACGGTGCCTCAATGGGTACCTGTTAAAGGCACCTGCATTCTGTTTTCATTAGTGGCTCTTTCCAGTTTCGTCCCACTTTGAGATGAGGGTATGCATTTCTCCACAGCCCCTTCAGCATTTATTGTTTGCAGAATTTTTGCTGATGGTCATTCTGACCGGTGTGAGTTGATACAACTTTGAAGATTGGATTTGCATATATTTAACATTTCCTAAGCATGAGCATTTTTCCACGCTTTTTTTTGGTTGTTGTTAAAAAGAAAAAAGGGTGCATGTAAAATATACCTCTTGAAATTGTCTTATGAAACCTTGCCCTCTTTTGAAATTTTTGGTCGACTTTCGATTCCAGGATTGTTTTTGAAGGAGTGTGTCACCTACAGGCTTGCAATTGTTGTAAATATTTAGTGACCGTTAGCGCTGGGTTGAAAGCTGCTGTTGTGGGAAGCGGCGGCAGCGTTTCTCCATTCCCAAATCTTGTTACTAGGGCAGCAGAGCGCTCCTGGAACTCGTGTTCCTAGGTTGTAAATTAGAATGGAATGTGCCAGGGAAGAACCGCATAACTTTATGTCTCAGTACATCTTCTTCATTGTTATAATTTAGTTTTTTAAATCAGGGTAATGATTAGAATATTATTTGTTCTAGGTGTACACAATCTAATTCATTTGTACATTATATATGTATAATATATACACATGTATAATATATATATAGATATATATATACTCATGTACAGATCCTCTTCCCATATAAATTAATACAGAGTGTTCAGTAGACCTCCCTTGCTCTATGGTCAGTGTTTTATATATATGTATTAAATATGTATGTGTATTCGTATGGTAACCCTAATCTTAATTTGCCCATTGCTCCCACCTTTCGTTTTAGATACCCATAGTTGTTTTCTAAGTGTGTGTCTTTCTCTGTGGAAATAAGTTCCTTTGTATCAGTTGTTAGATGACACCCAGAAATGATATCATAAGATATTTGTCTTTTGCTTTCCGACTTACCTCATGTTCTGTGATTACCTCTAGGATCATCTATGGTGCTGCAAAGAGCAGTGTTTCAGTCTTTTGCATGGCTCATATTCCATTGTGTACATGGATCACTTCTTCTTTGAACATTCATCTGTTGATGGGCATTTTGTTTGCTTCCATGTCCTGGCTTTTGTGAATATTGCTGCAGTGCACTTTTGCTATCCTGTGTCTTCTCGACTCTGGTCTTCTCAGGTGCAGGGCCCAGCGGTGGGCCTGCTGGATTGAATGGTACCTCAATTTTTACTTTGAAACACAGTTCCTTTGTGTTCTCATTATTGGCTCTTACTTCTTTACACCTCAACAGCAGCTAGAGGGTACAGAGTTCTCTAAAACCTCTTCAGCATTCATTGTTTGTAGACTTTTTGCTGAGGGTCATTCGAGTGGTGTGTGTTGAAACCTTTTCATACATTAGATTGGCATGAGTCTAATAATTCCTGATGTTGAACTTTTATCCATTTCCCTTTTCATTTGTAAAGAGTGTGTAAAACTTACCTCTCATACGATCTTCTTGAAAACTTTGCTCTCTTTTAAGTTTTTTGGCCACTCCCTACCTCAGAACATTTTTCTGAGGGCAGGTGTCCTTTACAGCCCGGAGTCCTTGTGAGTATTATGTGACCATTGGCCGTGGTTTAAAGCCGCTCTTGCGGGAAACGGCCACAAGGCGGCAGCATTTCTCCATTTACAACTCAGGGTATTTGGGCAACAGAGCCTTCCTGGAAATCGTGTTAGTAGGCTGTAATTAGAGTGGAATGTGCCAAGGCAAACCCCCAACAGCTTATACCTCCTTACTTCTTGTTGGCTTTTTAATTTAATTTTTCTATTTTCTCAGAGCAACTTAGATAAAAATGTTGTGTATGTTCTAGGTGTACAGAATCTGGTTCATTATATCTAGGTATCTATCTATTCATCTTTGCCTCCTTTCCCATGGACGTTATTCCAGAGTGTTGAGTGGACCTCTCTTGGTATTCCATAGGTCTTTGGTGATTATATGTTTCATATGTATTAGTATAGGTCTGACACCCCCATATCCTAATTTATCCATTCCTCCCACCTTCCCATTTGGTTAAACATAATTTTGATTTCTCAACCCATGAGTGTCCTTTTCTTTGAAATAAGGTCTTGGGTATGATGTTTTAGGTAACACGTCTAAGTGATATCATAGGATGTCTTTGTTTTGGTTTCTTTCTCTCTTCAAGGTGTGTGATTATCTCTAGGTCCTTCTATGGTGGTGCCAACAGCACTGTTTCATGCTTTTCCATGGCTACTATTCCATTGTGTACACGGACCAGTTCTTCTTGGTGCGTTCATCTGTTGATGGATATTTTGGTTGCTTCCAAGTCTTGGCTGTGGTAAATATAACTGCAGTGTAGGATTGCCAGCCTGTGTCTTTTGGAATCTGGTCTTCTCAGGTGATAGGCACAGCAGTGGGTCTACCAGATCATATGGTAGCTCAATTTTTACCTAGAAACGCATGTTCTTTCTGTTCTAACTACTGGCTGTTACCAGTTTACATCCCACCGGCAGCTACGGGGTACACACAGTTCTCTAAAACCCCTTCAGCATGTATTGTTCGTGGACTGTTTTGCTGATGATCATTCTGACTGTTGTGAGGTGAACGTTGTCACAGATTGGATTTGCATGTCTTCATTAATTTCTGATGTTGAGCATTTTTTCATGCCCCTTTTCTGTTTAAAGAAAAGAAAAGAAAGAAAGAAAGAAAAGACAAAATGTGTGTAAAATATGCCTTTTGAAATTGTCTTCTTGCAAGGTTGCCTCTTTTGAAGTTTTTGGTCGATTTTCGACCCCAGAATATTTTGTGAGGGCAGGTGTCCTTTACAGGCCTGCAATTAAGGTGAATTTTAACTGACCATTATCACTGGGTTTAAAACTGCTGTTGGAGGGAGGCCAAAATGCTGCAGGATTTCTCCATTCTCAAATCTGGTTACTAGGTCAACAGAGCCTTCCTGGAAGCTGTGTTCCAAGGCTGGAAGTTAGAATGGCTTGAGCCAGGAAGAACCCCCATAATTTTATGCCCCATTATTTCTTGTTCGTTTTTTAAATATAATTTTTATCTTTTATGATAGCAAATTTGATTGTAATCTTTGGTTTGTTCTAGGTGTGCAAGATGTGTTTGTTTTTTACACCAAGACATATATGTATTCTTCTTGGGATCCATTTGCCATGTAGGTTATGACACAGTATTGAGTAGTCTTCTCTTGGAATTCTGTAGGTCTTTGGTGATTATATATTTCACGTGTGTTTGTATATCTCTGTTAAGCCCAACATCCTAATATATCCAGTCTTGACAACTTTCCAATTGGTTAACCATCAGTTTGTTTAATAAATCTGTGATTCCTGTTATCTGTGGAAATATCTTCATTGGTATCAATTTTTAGGTAACACCTATAATTGATAGCACAGGATGTGTGTCTTTCGCTTTTTGACATACTTCGAGTTGTGTGATTACCTCCAGAGCCATCTAGGGTTCTGCAAAGTGCATTGTTTCATGTTTTTTCCGTGGCTCCTATTCCATCTGTACACGTACCAGTTCTTCTTCGTCCATTCGTCTCTTGATGGACTGTTTGGTTGTTTCCATGTCTTGGCTATTGTAATACTGCTGCAGTGCAGGTTTGCCTGAATGTGTCATTCCATTTGTGTCTTCCTAGGTTATAGGCCAAGGAGTGGGCCTGTGGGATCATAAGGTATCTCAGTGTTTACCTTTTAAAGGCTGCTCCATTCCGTTTTCATTAGTGGCACTTACCAGTTTACGAGCCACTTAAAGTTGAGAGTGCATTTCCTCACAACGTCTTCAGCATTTATTGTTTGTATTTCTTTGCTGAGGGTCATTCTGTCTGGTGTGAGCTGATACCATTTTGTGGCTGGATTTGCATATGTTTAATAATTCCTTACATTGAGCTTCTAGCCATGTATATTTTATTGTTTTTTAAAGAGTGAGTGAGTACAGCTTACCTATTCAAATAGTTTCTTGAAGTATGTGGCATATTTGGAATATTTTGGCCATTACCTGCCTCAACACATTTTGTTGGCAGGTGTCATTTATTGCCCTGCAGTCCTTGTGCATATGAAGGGACCTTTAGCACGGGTTGTAAAACTGCTGTTGCGGCCCACGGCCACAGGGCGGCAGCATTTCTACATTCCCTACTCTGGTCCGTGGGGAAAGAGTACCTTCCTGGAAGTAGTGTTCCTTGGGTGTAAATTAGATTGGAATGTGCCCGGAGAAACACACAAAGCTTATGTCTCCTTAGTTGTGTATTTTTTAATATTTAAGTTATATTTTTTATCGGAGTAATACTGCATTGTGTACATGGACCACTTCTTTTTTGTGCATTCATCTGTTGATGGACAGTTTGGTTGTTCCAAGTCTTGGCTAGGGTAAATAGTGCTGCAGTGCAGGATTGTCAGCCTGTGTCTGTTTGATTCTGGTCTTCTCAGGTGATAGAGCCAGTAGTGGGCCTAGCAGATCATATGGTAGCTCATTTTTTACCTTTAAACGCACCTCCTTTCTGTTCTCACCACTGGCTGTTACTGTTTGACATCCCAGCAGCAGCTAGAGGCTATACAGTTCTCTGAAACCCCTTGAGCATTTATTGTTTAGAGATTTTTTGCTGATGATCATTCTGACTGTTGTCACGTAAACGTTTTTGTAGATTGGATTTGCATGTCTTTAGTAATTCCCGATGTTGAGCTTTTTCCATGGCCTTTTTTGTTAAACGAAAAATTTAAAAAAGAATGTGAGTTAAATATGCCTCTTGAAATTGTCTTCTTGAAAGATTGCCCTCTTTTGAGTTTTTTCGTCGATATTCGAACCTAGGATTTTTTGAGGGCAGGTGTCATTTACAGAGGTGCAATTCTTGTGAATATTAAGTGACCCTGAGCACTGTGTTTAAAGCTGCTTTGGCAGGAGACGGTCACAAGGCTGCGGCATTGCTCCATTCCCAAACCTGGTTACTAGGGCAGAAGAGCCTTCCTAGGTGTAATGTTCCAACTCGTAAGTTAGAATTAAATGGGCCAGGAAAAACCCCCAGAAGTTTATGTCTCATTACTTCTTGTGGGTTTTCTTAATTTAATTTTAATTTGTTATCACAGCAAATTTGATTATAATGTTCTGTTTGTTCTGGGTGTGCAAGATGTGGTTCTTTTACACATATACATATTATCTGTTCACCTTCAGATCCATTTCCCATGTTGGGTGGGACACAATGTTGAGTAGTCTTCTCTTGGTATTCCGTAGGTCTTTGGTGCTTATATCTTTCACATGTGTTGGTATAGCTCTGTTTCCTGCAATATGCTAATGTATCCAGTCCTCAAACCTTTCCGTTTGGTTAACCATACGTTTGTTGATCGAATATTTGATTGCCTTTCTCTGTGAAAAGTCTTCATTGGTATCAATTTTTAGGTAACACCATTACGTGATATCATAGTATATGTTTCCTTCGCTTTGTGACTTACTTCATGTTGTGATTACCTCCAAACTCATCTATGGTGCTGCAAACGGCATTGTTTCATTTTGTTCCTTGGCTACTATTCCATCTGTACATGTACCAGTTCTTCTTTTCCATTCATCTTTGGATGGACTTTTTGGTAGCTTCCATGTCTTGCCTATTGTAATACTGTTGCAGCGCAGTTTTGCCTGCCTGTGTCTTTGTAATTCTGTCTTCTTAGGTCATAGGCTCATTAGTGTGGCTGCTGGATCATACGGTGCCTCAATGGGTACCTGTTAAAGGCACCTGCATTCTGTTTTCATTAGTGGCTCTTTCCAGTTTCGTCCCACTTTGAGATGAGGGTATGCATTTCTCCACAGCCCCTTCAGCATTTATTGTTTGCAGAATTTTTGCTGATGGTCATTCTGACCGGTGTGAGTTGATACAACTTTGAAGATTGGATTTGCATATATTTAACATTTCCTAAGCATGAGCATTTTTCCACGCTTTTTTTGGTTGTTGTTAAAAAGAAAAAAGGGTGCATGTAAAATATACCTCTTGAAATTGTCTTATGAAACCTTGCCCTCTTTTGAAATTTTTGGTCGACTTTCGATTCCAGGATTGTTTTTGAAGGAGTGTGTCACCTACAGGCTTGCAATTGTTGTAAATATTTAGTGACCGTTAGCGCTGGGTTGAAAGCTGCTGTTGTGGGAAGCGGCGGCAGCGTTTCTCCATTCCCAAATCTTGTTACTAGGGCAGCAGAGCGCTCCTGGAACTCGTGTTCCTAGGTTGTAAATTAGAATGGAATGTGCCAGGGAAGAACCGCATAACTTTATGTCTCAGTACATCTTCTTCATTGTTATAATTTAGTTTTTTAAATCAGGGTAATGATTAGAATATTATTTGTTCTAGGTGTACACAATCTAATTCATTTGTACATTATATATGTATAATATATACACATGTATAATATATATATAGATATATATATACTCATGTACAGATCCTCTTCCCATATAAATTAATACAGAGTGTTCAGTAGACCTCCCTTGCTCTATGGTCAGTGTTTTATATATATGTATTAAATATGTATGTGTATTCGTATGGTAACCCTAATCTTAATTTGCCCATTGCTCCCACCTTTCGTTTTAGATACCCATAGTTGTTTTCTAAGTGTGTGTCTTTCTCTGTGGAAATAAGTTCCTTTGTATCAGTTGTTAGATAACACCCAGAAATGATATCATAAGATATTTGTCTTTTGCTTTCCGACTTACCTCATGTTCTGTGATTACCTCTAGGATCATCTATGGTGCTGCAAAGAGCAGTGTTTCAGTCTTTTGCACGGCTCATATTCCATTGTGTACATGGATCACTTCTTCTTTGAACATTCATCTGTTGATGGGCATTTTGTTTGCTTCCATGTCCTGGCTTTTGTGAATATTGCTGCAGTGCACTTTTGCTATCCTGTGTCTTCTCGACTCTGGTCTTCTCAGGTGCAGGGCCCAGCGGTGGGCCTGCTGGATTGAATGGTACCTCAATTTTTACTTTGAAACACAGTTCCTTTGTGTTCTCATTATTGGCTCTTACTTCTTTACACCTCAACAGCAGCTAGAGGGTACAGAGTTCTCTAAAACCTCTTCAGCATTCATTGTTGGTAGACTTTTTGCTGAGGGTCATTCGAGTGGTGTGTGTTGAAACCTTTTCATACATTAGATTGGCATGAGTCTAATAATTCCTGATGGTGAACTTTTATCCATTTCCCTTTTCATTTGTAAAGAGTGTGTAAAACTTACCTCTCATACGATCTTCTTGAAAACTTTGCTCTCTTTTAAGTTTTTTGGCCACTCCCTACCTCAGAACATTTTTCTGAGGGCAGGTGTCCTTTACAGCCCGGAGTCCTTGTGAGTATTATGTGACCATTGGCCGTGGTTTAAAGCCGCTCTTGCGGGAAACGGCCACAAGGCGGCAGCATTTCTCCATTTACAACTCAGGGTATTTGGGCAACAGAGCCTTCCTGGAAATCGTGTTAGTAGGCTGTAAATTAGAGTGGAATGTGCCAAGGCAAACCCCCAACAGCTTATATCTCCTTACTTCTTGTTGGCTTTTTAATTTAATTTTTCTATTTTCTCAGAGCAACTTAGATAAAAATGTTGTGTATGTTCTAGGTGTACAGAATCTGCTTCATTATATCTAGGTATCTATCTATTCATCTTTGCCTCCTTTCCCATGGACGTTATTCCAGAGTGTTGAGTGGACCTCTCTTGGTATTCCATAGGTCTTTGGTGATTATATGTTTCATATGTATTAGTATAGGTCTGACACCCCCATATCCTAATTTATCCATTCCTCCCACCTTCCCATTTGGTTAAACATAATTTTGATTTCTCAACCCATGAGTGTCCTTTTCTTCGAAATAAGGTCTTGGGTATGATGTTTTAGGTAACACGTCTAAGTGATATCATAGGATGTCTTTCTTTCGGTTTCTTTCTCTCTTCAAGGTGTGTGATTATCTCTAGGTCCTTCTATGGTGGTGCCAACAGCACTGTTTCATGCTTTTCCATGGCTACTATTCCATTGTGTACACGGACCAGTTCTTCTTGGTGCGTTCATCTGTTGATGGATATTTTGGTTGCTTCCAAGTCTTGGCTGTGGTAAATATAACTGCAGTGTAGGATTGCCAGCCTGTGTCTTTTGGAATCTGGTCTTCTCAGGTGATAGGCACAGCAGTGGGTCTACCAGATCATATGGTAGCTCAATTTTTACCTAGAAACGCATGTTCTTTCTGTTCTAACTACTGGCTGTTACCAGTTTACATCCCACCGGCAGCTACGGGGTACACACAGTTCTCTAAAACCCCTGCAGCATGTATTGTTCGTGGACTGTTTTGCTGATGATCATTCTGACTGTTGTGAGGTGAACGTTGTCACAGATTGGATTTGCATGTCTTCATTAATTTCTGATGTTGAGCATTTTTTCATGCCCCTTTTCTGTTTAAAGAAAAGAAAAGAAAGAAAGAAAGAAAAGACAAAATGTGTGTAAAATATGCCTTTTGAAATTGTCTTCTTGCAAGGTTGCCTCTTTTGAAGTTTTTGGTCGATTTTCGACCCCAGAATATTTTGTGAGGGCAGGTGTCCTTTACAGGCCTGCAATTAAGGTGAATTTTAACTGACCATTATCACTGGGTTTAAAACTGCTGTTGGAGGGAGGCCAAAATGCTGCAGGATTTCTCCATTCTCAAATCTGGTTACTAGGTCAACAGAGCCTTCCTGGAAGCTGTGTTCCAAGGCTGGAAGTTAGAATGGCTTGAGCCAGGAAGAACCCCCATAATTTTATGCCCCATTATTTCTTGTTCGTTTTTTAAATATAATTTTTATCTTTTATGATAGCAAATTTGATTGTAATCTTTGGTTTGTTCTAGGTGTGCAAGATGTGTTTGTTTTTTACACCAAGACATATATGTATTCTTCTTGGGATCCATTTGCCATGTAGGTTATGACACAGTATTGAGTAGTCTTCTCTTGGAATTCTGTAGGTCTTTGGTGATTATATATTTCACGTGTGTTTGTATATCTCTGTTAAGCCCAACATCCTAATATATCCAGTCTTGACAACTTTCCAATTGGTTAACCATCAGTTTGTTTAATAAATCTGTGATTCCTGTTATCTGTGGAAATATCTTCATTGGTATCAATTTTTAGGTAACACCTATAATTGATAGCACAGGATGTGTGTCTTTCGCTTTGTGACATACTTCGAGTTGTGTGATTACCTCCAGAGCCATCTAGGGTTCTGCAAAGTGCATTGTTTCATGTTTTTTCCGTGGCTCCTATTCCATCTGTACACGTACCAGTTCTTCTTCGTCCATTCGTCTCTTGATGGACTGTTTGGTTGTTTCCATGTCTTGGCTATTGTAATACTGCTGCAGTGCAGGTTTGCCTGAATGTGTCATTCCATTTGTGTCTTCCTAGGTTATAGGCCAAGGAGTGGGCCTGTGGGATCATAAGGTATCTCAGTGTTTACCTTTTAAAGGCTGCTCCATTCCGTTTTCATTAGTGGCACTTACCAGTTTACGAGCCACTTAAAGTTGAGAGTGCATTTCCTCACAACGTCTTCAGCATTTATTGTTTGTATTTCTTTGCTGAGGGTCATTCTGTCTGGTGTGAGCTGATACCATTTTGTGGCTGGATTTGCATATGTTTAATAATTCCTTACATTGAGCTTCTAGCCATGTATATTTTATTGTTTTTTAAAGAGTGAGTGAGTACAGCTTACCTATTCAAATAGTTTCTTGAAGTATGTGGCATATTTTGAATATTTTGGCCATTACCTGCCTCAACACATTTTGTTGGCAGGTGTCATTTATTGCCCTGCAGTCCTTGTGCATATGAAGGGACCTTTAGCACGGGTTGTAAAACTGCTGTTGCGGCCCACGGCCACAGGGCGGCAGCATTTCTACATTCCCTACTCTGGTCCGTGGGGAAAGAGTACCTTCCTGGAAGTAGTGTTCCTTGGGTGTAAATTAGATTGGAATGTGCCCGGAGAAACACACAAAGCTTATGTCTCCTTAGTTGTGTATTTTTTAATATTTAAGTTATATTTTTTATCGGAGTAATACTGCATTGTGTACATGGACCACTTCTTTTTTGTGCATTCATCTGTTGATGGACAGTTTGGTTGTTCCAAGTCTTGGCTAGGGTAAATAGTGCTGCAGTGCAGGATTGTCAGCCTGTGTCTGTTTGATTCTGGTCTTCTCAGGTGATAGAGCCAGTAGTGGGCCTAGCAGATCATATGGTAGCTCATTTTTTACCTTTAAACGCACCTCCTTTCTGTTCTCACCACTGGCTGTTACTGTTTGACATCCCAGCAGCAGCTAGAGGCTATACAGTTCTCTGAAACCCCTTGAGCATTTATTGTTTAGAGATTTTTTGCTGATGATCATTCTGACTGTTGTCACGTAAACGTTTTTGTAGATTGGATTTGCATGTCTTTAGTAATTCCCGATGTTGAGCTTTTTCCATGGCCTTTTTTGTTAAACGAAAAATTTAAAAAAGAATGTGAGTTAAATATGCCTCTTGAAATTGTCTTCTTGAAAGATTGCCCTCTTTTGAGTTTTTTCGTCGATATTCGAACCTAGGATTTTTTGAGGGCAGGTGTCATTTACAGAGGTGCAATTCTTGTGAATATTAAGTGACCCTGAGCACTGTGTTTAAAGCTGCTTTGGCAGGAGACGGTCACAAGGCTGCGGCATTGCTCCATTCCCAAACCTGGTTACTAGGGCAGAAGAGCCTTCCTAGGTGTAATGTTCCAACTCGTAAGTTAGAATTAAATGGGCCAGGAAAAACCCCCAGAAGTTTATGTCTCATTACTTCTTGTGGGTTTTCTTAATTTAATTTTAATTTGTTATCACAGCAAATTTGATTATAATGTTCTGTTTGTTCTGGGTGTGCAAGATGTGGTTCTTTTACACATATACATATTATCTGTTCACCTTCAGATCCATTTCCCATGTTGGGTGGGACACAATGTTGAGTAGTCTTCTCTTGGTATTCCGTAGGTCTTTGGTGCTTATATCTTTCACATGTGTTGGTATAGCTCTGTTTCCTGCAATATGCTAATGTATCCAGTCCTCAAACCTTTCCGTTTGGTTAACCATACGTTTGTTGATCGAATATTTGATTGCCTTTCTCTGTGAAAAGTCTTCATTGGTATCAATTTTTAGGTAACACCATTACGTGATATCATAGTATATGTTTCCTTCGCTTTGTGACTTACTTCATGTTGTGATTACCTCCAAACTCATCTATGGTGCTGCAAACGGCATTGTTTCATTTTGTTCCTTGGTTACTATTCCATCTGTACATGTACCAGTTCTTCTTTTCCATTCATCTTTGGATGGACTTTTTGGTAGCTTCCATGTCTTGCCTATTGTAATACTGTTGCAGCGCAGTTTTGCCTGCCTGTGTCTTTGTAATTCTGTCTTCTTAGGTCATAGGCTCATTAGTGTGGCTGCTGGATCATACGGTGCCTCAATGGGTACCTGTTAAAGGCACCTGCATTCTGTTTTCATTAGTGGCTCTTTCCAGTTTCGTCCCACTTTGAGATGAGGGTATGCATTTCTCCACAGCCCCTTCAGCATTTATTGTTTGCAGAATTTTTGCTGATGGTCATTCTGACCGGTGTGAGTTGATACAACTTTGAAGATTGGATTTGCATATATTTAACATTTCCTAAGCATGAGCATTTTTCCACGCTTTTTTTGGTTGTTGTTAAAAAGAAAAAAGGGTGCATGTAAAATATACCTCTTGAAATTGTCTTATGAAACCTTGCCCTCTTTTGAAATTTTTGGTCGACTTTCGATTCCAGGATTGTTTTTGAAGGAGTGTGTCACCTACAGGCTTGCAATTGTTGTAAATATTTAGTGACCGTTAGCGCTGGGTTGAAAGCTGCTGTTGTGGGAAGCGGCAGCAGCGTTTCTCCATTCCCAACTCTTGTTACTAGGGCAGCAGAGCGCTCCTGGAACTCGTGTTCCTAGGTTGTAAATTAGAATGGAATGTGCCAGGGAAGAACCGCATAACTTTATGTCTCAGTACATCTTCTTCATTGTTATAATTTAGTTTTTTAAATCAGGGTAATGATTAGAATATTATTTGTTCTAGGTGTACACAATCTAATTCATTTGTACATTATATATGTATAATATATACACATGTATAATATATATATAGATATATATATACTCATGTACAGATCCTCTTCCCATATAAATTAATACAGAGTGTTCAGTAGACCTCCCTTGCTCTATGGTCAGTGTTTTATATATATGTATTAAATATGTATGTGTATTCGTATGGTAACCCTAATCTTAATTTGCCCATTGCTCCCACCTTTCGTTTTGGATACCCATAGTTGTTTTCTAAGTGTGTGTCTTTCTCTGTGGAAATAAGTTCCTTTGTATCAGTTGTTAGATGACACCCAGAAATGATATCATAAGATATTTGTCTTTTGCTTTCCGACTTACCTCATGTTCTGTGATTACCTCTAGGATCATCTATGGTGCTGCAAAGAGCAGTGTTTCAGTCTTTTGCACGGCTCATATTCCATTGTGTACATGGATCACTTCTTCTTTGAACATTCATCTGTTGATGGGCATTTTGTTTGCTTCCATGTCCTGGCTTTTGTGAATATTGCTGCAGTGCACTTTTGCTATCCTGTGTCTTCTCGACTCTGGTCTTCTCAGGTGCAGGGCCCAGCGGTGGGCCTGCTGGATTGAATGGTACCTCAATTTTTACTTTGAAACACAGTTCCTTTGTGTTCTCATTATTGGCTCTTACTTCTTTACACCTCAACAGCAGCTAGAGGGTAGAGTTCTCTAAAACCTCTTCAGCATTCATTGTTTGTAGACTTTTTGCTGAGGGTCATTCGAGTGGTGTGTGTTGAAACCTTTTCATACATTAGATTGGCATGAGTCTAATAATTCCTGATGGTGAACTTTTATCCATTTCCCTTTTCATTTGTAAAGAGTGTGTAAAACTTACCTCTCATACGATCTTCTTGAAAACTTTGCTCTCTTTTAAGTTTTTTGGCCACTCCCTACCTCAGAACATTTTTCTGAGGGCAGGTGTCCTTTACAGCCCGGAGTCCTTGTGAGTATTATGTGACCATTGGCCGTGGTTTAAAGCCGCTCTTGCGGGAAACGGCCACAAGGCGGCAGCATTTCTCCATTTACAACTCAGGGTATTTGGGCAACAGAGCCTTCCTGGAAATCGTGTTAGTAGGCTGTAAATTAGAGTGGAATGTGCCAAGGCAAACCCCCAACAGCTTATATCTCCTTACTTCTTGTTGGCTTTTTAATTTAATTTTTCTATTTTCTCAGAGCAACTTAGATAAAAATGTTGTGTATGTTCTAGGTGTACAGAATCTGGTTCATTATATCTAGGTATCTATCTATTCATCTTTGCCTCCTTTCCCATGGACGTTATTCCAGAGTGTTGAGTGGACCTCTCTTGGTATTCCATAGGTCTTTGGTGATTATATGTTTCATATGTATTAGTATAGGTCTGACACCCCCATATCCTAATTTATCCATTCCTCCCACCTTCCCATTTGGTTAAACATAATTTTGATTTCTCAACCCATGAGTGTCCTTTTCTTCGAAATAAGGTCTTGGGTATGATGTTTTAGATAACACGTCTAAGTGATATCATAGGATGTCTTTCTTTCGGTTTCTTTCTCTCTTCAAGGTGTGTGATTATCTCTAGGTCCTTCTATGGTGGTGCCAACAGCACTGTTTCATGCTTTTCCATGGCTACTATTCCATTGTGTACACGGACCAGTTCTTCTTGGTGCGTTCATCTGTTGATGGATATTTTGGTTGCTTCCAAGTCTTGGCTGTGGTAAATATAACTGCAGTGTAGGATTGCCAGCCTGTGTCTTTTGGAATCTGGTCTTCTCAGGTGATAGGCACAGCAGTGGGTCTACCAGATCATATGGTAGCTCAATTTTTACCTAGAAACGCATGTTCTTTCTGTTCTAACTACTGGCTGTTACCAGTTTACATCCCACCGGCAGCTACGGGGTACACACAGTTCTCTAAAACCCCTGCAGCATGTATTGTTCGTGGACTGTTTTGCTGATGATCATTCTGACTGTTGTGAGGTGAACGTTGTCACAGATTGGATTTGCATGTCTTCATTAATTTCTGATGTTGAGCATTTTTTCATGCCCCTTTTCTGTTTAAAGAAAAGAAAAGAAAGAAAGAAAGAAAAGACAAAATGTGTGTAAAATATGCCTTTTGAAATTGTCTTCTTGCAAGGTTGCCTCTTTTGAAGTTTTTGGTCGATTTTCAACCCCAGAATATTTTGTGAGGGCAGGTGTCCTTTACAGGCCTGCAATTAAGGTGAATTTTAACTGACCATTATCACTGGGTTTAAAACTGCTGTTGGAGGGAGGCCAAAATGCTGCAGGATTTCTCCATTCTCAAATCTGGTTACTAGGTCAACAGAGCCTTCCTGGAAGCTGTGTTCCAAGGCTGGAAGTTAGAATGGCTTGAGCCAGGAAGAACCCCCATAATTTTATGCCCCATTATTTCTTGTTCGTTTTTTAAATATAATTTTTATCTTTTATGATAGCAAATTTGATTGTAATCTTTGGTTTGTTCTAGGTGTGCAAGATGTGTTTGTTTTTTACACCAAGACATATATGTATTCTTCTTGGGATCCATTTGCCATGTAGGTTATGACACAGTATTGAGTAGTCTTCTCTTGGAATTCTGTAGGTCTTTGGTGATTATATATTTCACGTGTGTTTGTATATCTCTGTTAAGCCCAACATCCTAATATATCCAGTCTTGACAACTTTCCAATTGGTTAACCATCAGTTTGTTTAATAAATCTGTGATTCCTGTTATCTGTGGAAATATCTTCATTGGTATCAATTTTTAGGTAACACCTATAATTGATAGCACAGGATGTGTGTCTTTCGCTTTGTGACATACTTCGAGTTGTGTGATTACCTCCAGAGCCATCTAGGGTTCTGCAAAGTGCATTGTTTCATGTTTTTTCCGTGGCTCCTATTCCATCTGTACACGTACCAGTTCTTCTTCGTCCATTCGTCTCTTGATGGACTGTTTGGTTGTTTCCATGTCTTGGCTATTGTAATACTGCTGCAGTGCAGGTTTGCCTGAATGTGTCATTCCATTTGTGTCTTCCTAGGTTATAGGCCAAGGAGTGGGCCTGTGGGATCATAAGGTATCTCAGTGTTTACCTTTTAAAGGCTGCTCCATTCCGTTTTCATTAGTGGCACTTACCAGTTTATGAGCCACTTAAAGTTGAGAGTGCATTTCCTCACAACGTCTTCAGCATTTATTGTTTGTATTTCTTTGCTGAGGGTCATTCTGTCTGGTGTGAGCTGATACCATTTTGTGGCTGGATTTGCATATGTTTAATAATTCCTTACATTGAGCTTCTAGCCATGTATATTTTATTGTTTTTTAAAGAGTGAGTGAGTACAGCTTACCTATTCAAATAGTTTCTTGAAGTATGCGGCATATTTGGAATATTTTGGCCATTACCTGCCTCAACACATTTTGTTGGCAGGTGTCATTTATTGCCCTGCAGTCCTTGTGCATATGAAGGGACCTTTAGCACAGGTTGTAAAACTGCTGTTGCGGCCCACGGCCACAGGGCGGCAGCATTTCTACATTCCCTACTCTGGTCCGTGGGGAAAGAGTACCTTCCTGGAAGTAGTGTTCCTTGGGTGTAAATTAGATTGGAATGTGCCCGGAGAAACACACAAAGCTTATGTCTCCTTAGTTGTGTATTTTTTAATATTTAATTTATATTTTTTATCGGAGTAATACTGCATTGTGTACATGGACCACTTCTTTTTTGTGCATTCATCTGTTGATGGACAGTTTGGTTGTTCCAAGTCTTGGCTAGGGTAAATAGTGCTGCAGTGCAGGATTGTCAGCCTGTGTCTGTTTGATTCTGGTCTTCTCAGGTGATAGAGCCAGTAGTGGGCCTAGCAGATCATATGGTAGCTCATTTTTTACCTTTAAACGCACCTCCTTTCTGTTCTCACCACTGGCTGTTACTGTTTGACATCCCAGCAGCAGCTAGAGGCTATACAGTTCTCTGAAACCCCTTGAGCATTTATTGTTTAGAGATTTTTTGCTGATGATCATTCTGACTGTTGTCACGTAAACGTTTTTGTAGATTGGATTTGCATGTCTTTAGTAATTCCCGATGTTGAGCTTTTTCCATGGCCTTTTTTGTTAAACGAAAAATTTAAAAAAGAATGTGAGTTAAATATGCCTCTTGAAATTGTCTTCTTGAAAGATTGCCCTCTTTTGAGTTTTTTCGTCGATATTTGAACCTAGGATTTTTTGAGGGCAGGTGTCATTTACAGAGGTGCAATTCTTGTGAATATTAAGTGACCCTGAGCACTGTGTTTAAAGCTGCTTTGGCAGGAGACGGTCACAAGGCTGCGGCATTGCTCCATTCCCAAACCTGGTTACTAGGGCAGAAGAGCCTTCCTAGGTGTAATGTTCCAACTCGTAAGTTAGAATTAAATGGGCCAGGAAAAACCCCCAGAAGTTTATGTCTCATTACTTCTTGTGGGTTTTCTTAATTTAATTTTAATTTGTTATCACAGCAAATTTGATTATAATGTTCTGTTTGTTCTGGGTGTGCAAGATGTGGTTCTTTTACACATATACATATTATCTGTTCACCTTCAGATCCATTTCCCATGTTGGGTGGGACACAATGTTGAGTAGTCTTCTCTTGGTATTCCGTAGGTCTTTGGTGCTTATATCTTTCACATGTGTTGGTATAGCTCTGTTTCCTGCAATATGCTAATGTATCCAGTCCTCAAACCTTTCCGTTTGGTTAACCATACGTTTGTTGATCGAATATTTGATTGCCTTTCTCTGTGAAAAGTCTTCATTGGTATCAATTTTTAGGTAACACCATTACGTGATATCATAGTATATGTTTCCTTCGCTTTGTGACTTACTTCATGTTGTGATTACCTCCAAACTCATCTATGGTGCTGCAAACGGCATTGTTTCATTTTGTTCCTTGGTTACTATTCCATCTGTACATGTACCAGTTCTTCTTTTCCATTCATCTTTGGATGGACTTTTTGGTAGCTTCCATGTCTTGCCTATTGTAATACTGTTGCAGCGCAGTTTTGCCTGCCTGTGTCTTTGTAATTCTGTCTTCTTAGGTCATAGGCTCATTAGTGTGGCTGCTGGATCATACGGTGCCTCAATGGGTACCTGTTAAAGGCACCTGCATTCTGTTTTCATTAGTGGCTCTTTCCAGTTTCGTCCCACTTTGAGATGAGGGTATGCATTTCTCCACAGCCCCTTCAGCATTTATTGTTTGCAGAATTTTTGCTGATGGTCATTCTGACCGGTGTGAGTTGATACAACTTTGAAGATTGGATTTGCATATATTTAACATTTCCTAAGCATGAGCATTTTTCCACGCTTTTTTTGGTTGTTGTTAAAAAGAAAAAAGGGTGCATGTAAAATATACCTCTTGAAATTGTCTTATGAAACCTTGCCCTCTTTTGAAATTTTTGGTCGACTTTCGATTCCAGGATTGTTTTTGAAGGAGTGTGTCACCTACAGGCTTGCAATTGTTGTAAATATTTAGTGACCGTTAGCGCTGGGTTGAAAGCTGCTGTTGTGGGAAGCGGCAGCAGTGTTTCTCCATTCCCAACTCTTGTTACTAGGGCAGCAGAGCGCTCCTGGAACTCGTGTTCCTAGATTGTAAATTAGAATGGAATGTGCCAGGGAAGAACCGCATAACTTTATGTCTCAGTACATCTTCTTCATTGTTATAATTTAGTTTTTTAAATCAGGGTAATGATTAGAATATTATTTGTTCTAGGTGTACACAATCTAATTCATTTGTACATTATATATGTATAATATATACACATGTATAATATATATATAGATATATATATACTCATGTACAGATCCTCTTCCCATATAAATTAATACAGAGTGTTCAGTAGACCTCCCTTGCTCTATGGTCAGTGTTTTATATATATGTATTAAATATGTATGTGTATTCGTATGGTAACCCTAATCTTAATTTGCCCATTGCTCCCACCTTTCGTTTTGGATACCCATAGTTGTTTTCTAAGTGCGTGTCTTTCTCTGTGGAAATAAGTTCCTTTGTATCAGTTGTTAGATGACACCCAGAAATGATATCATAAGATATTTGTCTTTTGCTTTCCGACTTACCTCATGTTCTGTGATTACCTCTAGGATCATCTATGGTGCTGCAAAGAGCAGTGTTTCAGTCTTTTGCACGGCTCATATTCCATTGTGTACATGGATCACTTCTTCTTTGAACATTCATCTGTTGATGGGCATTTTGTTTGCTTCCATGTCCTGGCTTTTGTGAATATTGCTGCAGTGCACTTTTGCTATCCTGTGTCTTCTCGACTCTGGTCTTCTCAGGTGCAGGGCCCAGCGGTGGGCCTGCTGGATTGAATGGTACCTCAATTTTTACTTTGAAACACAGTTCCTTTGTGTTCTCATTATTGGCTCTTACTTCTTTACACCTCAACAGCAGCTAGAGGGTACAGAGTTCTCTAAAACCTCTTCAGCATTCATTGTTGGTAGACTTTTTGCTGAGGGTCATTCGAGTGGTGTGTGTTGAAACCTTTTCATACATTAGATTGGCATGAGTCTAATAATTCCTGATGGTGAACTTTTATCCATTTCCCTTTTCATTTGTAAAGAGTGTGTAAAACTTACCTCTCATACGATCTTCTTGAAAACTTTGCTCTCTTTTAAGTTTTTTGGCCACTCCCTACCTCAGAACATTTTTCTGAGGGCAGGTGTCCTTTACAGCCCGGAGTCCTTGTGAGTATTATGTGACCATTGGCCGTGGTTTAAAGCCGCTCTTGCGGGAAACGGCCACAAGGCGGCAGCATTTCTCCATTTACAACTCAGGGTATTTGGGCAACAGAGCCTTCCTGGAAATCGTGTTAGTAGGCTGTAAATTAGAGTGGAATGTGCCAAGGCAAACCCCCAACAGCTTATATCTCCTTACTTCTTGTTGGCTTTTTAATTTAATTTTTCTATTTTCTCAGAGCAACTTAGATAAAAATGTTGTGTATGTTCTAGGTGTACAGAATCTGGTTCATTATATCTAGGTATCTATCTATTCATCTTTGCCTCCTTTCCCATGGACGTTATTCCAGAGTGTTGAGTGGACCTCTCTTGGTATTCCATAGGTCTTTGGTGATTATATGTTTCATATGTATTAGTATAGGTCTGACACCCCCATATCCTAATTTATCCATTCCTCCCACCTTCCCATTTGGTTAAACATAATTTTGATTTCTCAACCCATGAGTGTCCTTTTCTTCGAAATAAGGTCTTGGGTATGATGTTTTAGGTAACACGTCTAAGTGATATCATAGGATGTCTTTCTTTCGGTTTCTTTCTCTCTTCAAGGTGTGTGATTATCTCTAGGTCCTTCTATGGTGGTGCCAACAGCACTGTTTCATGCTTTTCCATGGCTACTATTCCATTGTGTACACGGACCAGTTCTTCTTGGTGCGTTCATCTGTTGATGGATATTTTGGTTGCTTCCAAGTCTTGGCTGTGGTAAATATAACTGCAGTGTAGGATTGCCAGCCTGTGTCTTTTGGAATCTGGTCTTCTCAGGTGATAGGCACAGCAGTGGGTCTACCAGATCATATGGTAGCTCAATTTTTACCTAGAAACGCATGTTCTTTCTGTTCTAACTACTGGCTGTTACCAGTTTACATCCCACCGGCAGCTACGGGGTACACACAGTTCTCTAAAACCCCTGCAGCATGTATTGTTCGTGGACTGTTTTGCTGATGATCATTCTGACTGTTGTGAGGTGAACGTTGTCACAGATTGGATTTGCATGTCTTCATTAATTTCTGATGTTGAGCATTTTTTCATGCCCCTTTTCTGTTTAAAGAAAAGAAAAGAAAGAAAGAAAGAAAAGACAAAATGTGTGTAAAATATGCCTTTTGAAATTGTCTTCTTGCAAGGTTGCCTCTTTTGAAGTTTTTGGTCGATTTTCGACCCCAGAATATTTTGTGAGGGCAGGTGTCCTTTACAGGCCTGCAATTAAGGTGAATTTTAACTGACCATTATCACTGGGTTTAAAACTGCTGTTGGAGGGAGGCCAAAATGCTGCAGGATTTCTCCATTCTCAAATCTGGTTACTAGGTCAACAGAGCCTTCCTGGAAGCTGTGTTCCAAGGCTGGAAGTTAGAATGGCTTGAGCCAGGAAGAACCCCCATAATTTTATGCCCCATTATTTCTTGTTCGTTTTTTAAATATAATTTTTATCTTTTATGATAGCAAATTTGATTGTAATCTTTGGTTTGTTCTAGGTGTGCAAGATGTGTTTGTTTTTTACACCAAGACATATATGTATTCTTCTTGGGATCCATTTGCCATGTAGGTTATGACACAGTATTGAGTAGTCTTCTCTTGGAATTCTGTAGGTCTTTGGTGATTATATATTTCACGTGTGTTTGTATATCTCTGTTAAGCCCAACATCCTAATATATCCAGTCTTGACAACTTTCCAATTGGTTAACCATCAGTTTGTTTAATAAATCTGTGATTCCTGTTATCTGTGGAAATATCTTCATTGGTATCAATTTTTAGGTAACACCTATAATTGATAGCACAGGATGTGTGTCTTTCGCTTTTTGACATACTTCGAGTTGTGTGATTACCTCCAGAGCCATCTAGGGTTCTGCAAAGTGCATTGTTTCATGTTTTTTCCGTGGCTCCTATTCCATCTGTACACGTACCAGTTCTTCTTCGTCCATTCGTCTCTTGATGGACTGTTTGGTTGTTTCCATGTCTTGGCTATTGTAATACTGCTGCAGTGCAGGTTTGCCTGAATGTGTCATTCCATTTGTGTCTTCCTAGGTTATAGGCCAAGGAGTGGGCCTGTGGGATCATAAGGTATCTCAGTGTTTACCTTTTAAAGGCTGCTCCATTCCGTTTTCATTAGTGGCACTTACCAGTTTACGAGCCACTTAAAGTTGAGAGTGCATTTCCTCACAACGTCTTCAGCATTTATTGTTTGTATTTCTTTGCTGAGGGTCATTCTGTCTGGTGTGAGCTGATACCATTTTGTGGCTGGATTTGCATATGTTTAATAATTCCTTACATTGAGCTTCTAGCCATGTATATTTTATTGTTTTTTAAAGAGTGAGTGAGTACAGCTTACCTATTCAAATAGTTTCTTGAAGTATGTGGCATATTTGGAATATTTTGGCCATTACCTGCCTCAACACATTTTGTTGGCAGGTGTCATTTATTGCCCTGCAGTCCTTGTGCATATGAAGGGACCTTTAGCACGGGTTGTAAAACTGCTGTTGCGGCCCACGGCCACAGGGCGGCAGCATTTCTACATTCCCTACTCTGGTCCGTGGGGAAAGAGTACCTTCCTGGAAGTAGTGTTCCTTGGGTGTAAATTAGATTGGAATGTGCCCGGAGAAACACACAAAGCTTATGTCTCCTTAGTTGTGTATTTTTTAATATTTAAGTTATATTTTTTATCGGAGTAATACTGCATTGTGTACATGGACCACTTCTTTTTTGTGCATTCATCTGTTGATGGACAGTTTGGTTGTTCCAAGTCTTGGCTAGGGTAAATAGTGCTGCAGTGCAGGATTGTCAGCCTGTGTCTGTTTGATTCTGGTCTTCTCAGGTGATAGAGCCAGTAGTGGGCCTAGCAGATCATATGGTAGCTCATTTTTTACCTTTAAACGCACCTCCTTTCTGTTCTCACCACTGGCTGTTACTGTTTGACATCCCAGCAGCAGCTAGAGGCTATACAGTTCTCTGAAACCCCTTGAGCATTTATTGTTTAGAGATTTTTTGCTGATGATCATTCTGACTGTTGTCACGTAAACGTTTTTGTAGATTGGATTTGCATGTCTTTAGTAATTCCCGATGTTGAGCTTTTTCCATGGCCTTTTTTGTTAAACGAAAAATTTAAAAAAGAATGTGAGTTAAATATGCCTCTTGAAATTGTCTTCTTGAAAGATTGCCCTCTTTTGAGTTTTTTCGTCGATATTCGAACCTAGGATTTTTTGAGGGCAGGTGTCATTTACAGAGGTGCAATTCTTGTGAATATTAAGTGACCCTGAGCACTGTGTTTAAAGCTGCTTTGGCAGGAGACGGTCACAAGGCTGCGGCATTGCTCCATTCCCAAACCTGGTTACTAGGGCAGAAGAGCCTTCCTAGGTGTAATGTTCCAACTCGTAAGTTAGAATTAAATGGGCCAGGAAAAACCCCCAGAAGTTTATGTCTCATTACTTCTTGTGGGTTTTCTTAATTTAATTTTAATTTGTTATCACAGCAAATTTGATTATAATGTTCTGTTTGTTCTGGGTGTGCAAGATGTGGTTCTTTTACACATATACATATTATCTGTTCACCTTCAGATCCATTTCCCATGTTGGGTGGGACACAATGTTGAGTAGTCTTCTCTTGGTATTCCGTAGGTCTTTGGTGCTTATATCTTTCACATGTGTTGGTATAGCTCTGTTTCCTGCAATATGCTAATGTATCCAGTCCTCAAACCTTTCCGTTTGGTTAACCGTACGTGTGTTGATCGAATATTTGATTGCCTTTCTCTGTGAAAAATCTTCATTGGTATCCATTTTTAGGTAACACCATTACGTGATATCATAGTATATGTTTCCTTCGCTTTGTGACTTACTTCATGTTGTGATTACCTCCAAACTCATCTATGGTGCTGCAAACGGCATTGTTTCATATTGTTCCTTGGATACTATTCCATCTGTACATGTACCAGTTCTTCTTTTCCATTCATCTTTGGATGGACTTTTTGGTAGCTTCCATGTCTTGCCTATTGTAATACTGTTGCAGCGCAGTTTTGCCTGCCTGTGTCTTTGTAATTCTGTCTTCTTAGGTCATAGGCTCATTAGTGTGGCTGCTGGATCATACGGTGCCTCAATGGGTATCTGTTAAAGGCACCTGCATTCTGTTTTCATTAGTGGCTCTTTCCAGTTTCGTCCCACTTTGAGATGAGGGTATGCATTTCTCCACAGCCCCTTCAGCATTTATTGTTTGCAGAATTTTTGCTGATGGTCATTCTGACCAGTGTGAGTTGATACAACTTTGAAGATTGGATTTGCATATATTTAACATTTCCTAAGCATGAGCATTTTTCCACGCTTTTTTTTGGTTGTTGTTAAAAAGAAAAAAGGGTGCATGTAAAATATACCTCTTGAAATTGTCTTATGAAACCTTGCCCTCTTTTGAAATTTTTGGTCGACTTTCGATTCCAGGATTGTTTTTGAAGGAGTGTGTCACCTACAGGCTTGCAATTGTTGTAAATATTTAGTGACCGTTAGCGCTGGGTTGAAAGCTGCTGTTGTGGGAAGCGGCAGCAGCGTTTCTCCATTCCCAACTCTTGTTACTAGGGCAGCAGAGCGCTCCTGGAACTCGTGTTCCTAGGTTGTAAATTAGAATGGAATGTGCCAGGGAAGAACCGCATAACTTTATGTCTCAGTACATCTTCTTCATTGTTATAATTTAGTTTTTTAAATCAGGGTAATGATTAGAATATTATTTGTTCTAGGTGTACACAATCTAATTCATTTGTACATTATATATGTATAATATATACACATGTATAATATATATATAGATATATATATACTCATGTACAGATCCTCTTCCCATATAAATTAATACAGAGTGTTCAGTAGACCTCCCTTGCTCTATGGTCAGTGTTTTATATATATGTATTAAATATGTATGTGTATTCATATGGTAACCCTAATCTTAATTTGCCCATTGCTCCCACCTTTCGTTTTGGATACCCATAGTTGTTTTCTAAGTGTGTGTCTTTCTCTGTGGAAATAAGTTCCTTTGTATCAGTTGTTAGATGACACCCAGAAATGATATCATAAGATATTTGTCTTTTGCTTTCCGACTTACCTCATGTTCTGTGATTACCTCTAGGATCATCTATGGTGCTGCAAAGAGCAGTGTTTCAGTCTTTTGCACGGCTCATATTCCATTGTGTACATGGATCACTTCTTCTTTGAACATTCATCTGTTGATGGGCATTTTGTTTGCTTCCATGTCCTGGCTTTTGTGAATATTGCTGCAGTGCACTTTTGCTATCCTGTGTCTTCTCGACTCTGGTCTTCTCAGGTGCAGGGCCCAGCGGTGGGCCTGCTGGATTGAATGGTACCTCAATTTTTACTTTGAAACACAGTTCCTTTGTGTTCTCATTATTGGCTCTTACTTCTTTACACCTCAACAGCAGCTAGAGGGTACAGAGTTCTCTAAAACCTCTTCAGCATTCATTGTTTGTAGACTTTTTGCTGAGGGTCATTCGAGTGGTGTGTGTTGAAACCTTTTCATACATTAGATTGGCATGAGTCTAATAATTCCTGATGGTGAACTTTTATCCATTTCCCTTTTCATTTGTAAAGAGTGTGTAAAACTTACCTCTCATACGATCTTCTTGAAAACTTTGCTCTCTTTTAAGTTTTTTGGCCACTCCCTACCTCAGAACATTTTTCTGAGGGCAGGTGTCCTTTACAGCCCGGAGTCCTTGTGAGTATTATGTGACCATTGGCCGTGGTTTAAAGCCGCTCTTGCGGGAAACGGCCACAAGGCGGCAGCATTTCTCCATTTACAACTCAGGGTATTTGGGCAACAGAGCCTTCCTGGAAATCGTGTTAGTAGGCTGTAAATTAGAGTGGAATGTGCCAAGGCAAACCCCCAACAGCTTATACCTCCTTACTTCTTGTTGGCTTTTTAATTTAATTTTTCTATTTTCTCAGAGCAACTTAGATAAAAATGTTGTGTATGTTCTAGGTGTACAGAATCTGCTTCATTATATCTAGGTATCTATCTATTCATCTTTGCCTCCTTTCCCATGGACGTTATTCCAGAGTGTTGAGTGGACCTCTCTTGGTATTCCATAGGTCTTTGGTGATTATATGTTTCATATGTATTAGTATAGGTCTGACACCCCCATATCCTAATTTATCCATTCCTCCCACCTTCCCATTTGGTTAAACATAATTTTGATTTCTCAACCCATGAGTGTCCTTTTCTTCGAAATAAGGTCTTGGGTATGATGTTTTAGGTAACACGTCTAAGTGATATCATAGGATGTCTTTCTTTCGGTTTCTTTCTCTCTTCAAGGTGTGTGATTATCTCTAGGTCCTTCTATGGTGGTGCCAACAGCACTGTTTCATGCTTTTCCATGGCTACTATTCCATTGTGTACACGGACCAGTTCTTCTTGGTGCGTTCATCTGTTGATGGATATTTTGGTTGCTTCCAAGTCTTGGCTGTGGTAAATATAACTGCAGTGTAGGATTGCCAGCCTGTGTCTTTTGGAATCTGGTCTTCTCAGGTGATAGGCACAGCAGTGGGTCTACCAGATCATATGGTAGCTCAATTTTTACCTAGAAACGCATGTTCTTTCTGTTCTAACTACTGGCTGTTACCAGTTTACATCCCACCGGCAGCTACGGGGTACACACAGTTCTCTAAAACCCCTGCAGCATGTATTGTTCGTGGACTGTTTTGCTGATGATCATTCTGACTGTTGTGAGGTGAACGTTGTCACAGATTGGATTTGCATGTCTTCATTAATTTCTGATGTTGAGCATTTTTTCATGCCCCTTTTCTGTTTAAAGAAAAGAAAAGAAAGAAAGAAAGAAAAGACAAAATGTGTGTAAAATATGCCTTTTGAAATTGTCTTCTTGCAAGGTTGCCTCTTTTGAAGTTTTTGGTCGATTTTCGACCCCAGAATATTTTGTGAGGGCAGGTGTCCTTTACAGGCCTGCAATTAAGGTGAATTTTAACTGACCATTATCACTGGGTTTAAAACTGCTGTTGGAGGGAGGCCAAAATGCTGCAGGATTTCTCCATTCTCAAATCTGGTTACTAGGTCAACAGAGCCTTCCTGGAAGCTGTGTTCCAAGGCTGGAAGTTAGAATGGCTTGAGCCAGGAAGAACCCCCATAATTTTATGCCCCATTATTTCTTGTTCGTTTTTTAAATATAATTTTTATCTTTTATGATAGCAAATTTGATTGTAATCTTTGGTTTGTTCTAGGTGTGCAAGATGTGTTTGTTTTTTACACCAAGACATATATGTATTCTTCTTGGGATCCATTTGCCATGTAGGTTATGACACAGTATTGAGTAGTCTTCTCTTGGAATTCTGTAGGTCTTTGGTGATTATATATTTCACGTGTGTTTGTATATCTCTGTTAAGCCCAACATCCTAATATATCCAGTCTTGACAACTTTCCAATTGGTTAACCATCAGTTTGTTTAATAAATCTGTGATTCCTGTTATCTGTGGAAATATCTTCATTGGTATCAATTTTTAGGTAACACCTATAATTGATAGCACAGGATGTGTGTCTTTCGCTTTGTGACATACTTCGAGTTGTGTGATTACCTCCAGAGCCATCTAGGGTTCTGCAAAGGGCATTGTTTCATGTTTTTTCCGTGGCTCCTATTCCATCTGTACACGTACCAGTTCTTCTTCGTCCATTCGTCTCTTGATGGACTGTTTGGTTGTTTCCATGTCTTGGCTATTGTAATACTGCTGCAGTGCAGGTTTGCCTGAATGTGTCATTCCATTTGTGTCTTCCTAGGTTATAGGCCAAGGAGTGGGCCTGCGGGGTCATAAGGTATCTCAGTGTTTACCTTTTAAAGGCTGCTCCATTCCGTTTTCATTAGTGGCACTTACCAGTTTACGAGCCACTTAAAGTTGAGAGTGCATTTCCTCACAACGTCTTCAGCATTTATTGTTTGTATTTCTTTGCTGAGGGTCATTCTGTCTGGTGTGAGCTGATACCATTTTGTGGCTGGATTTGCATATGTTTAATAATTCCTTACATTGAGCTTCTAGCCATGTATATTTTATTGTTTTTTAAAGAGTGAGTGAGTACAGCTTACCTATTCAAATAGTTTCTTGAAGTATGCGGCATATTTGGAATATTTTGGCCATTACCTCCCTCAACACATTTTGTTGGCAGGTGTCATTTATTGCCCTGCAGTCCTTGTGCATATGAAGGGACCTTTAGCACGGGTTGTAAAACTGCTGTTGCGGCCCACGGCCACAGGGCGGCAGCATTTCTACATTCCCTACTCTGGTCCGTGGGGAAAGAGTACCTTCCTGGAAGTAGTGTTCCTTGGGTGTAAATTAGATTGGAATGTGCCCGGAGAAACACACAAAGCTTATGTCTCCTTAGTTGTGTATTTTTTAATATTTAATTTATATTTTTTATCGGAGTAATACTGCATTGTGTACATGGACCACTTCTTTTTTGTGCATTCATCTGTTGATGGACAGTTTGGTTGTTCCAAGTCTTGGCTAGGGTAAATAGTGCTGCAGTGCAGGATTGTCAGCCTGTGTCTGTTTGATTCTGGTCTTCTCAGGTGATAGAGCCAGTAGTGGGCCTAGCAGATCATATGGTAGCTCATTTTTTACCTTTAAACGCACCTCCTTTCTGTTCTCACCACTGGCTGTTACTGTTTGACATCCCAGCAGCAGCTAGAGGCTATACAGTTCTCTGAAACCCCTTGAGCATTTATTGTTTAGAGATTTTTTGCTGATGATCATTCTGACCGTTGTCACGTAAACGTTTTTGTAGATTGGATTTGCATGTCTTCAGTAATTCCCGATGTTGAGCTTTTTCCATGGCCTTTTTTTTTTTTTTTTTTGCAGTATGCGGGCCGGTCACTGTTGTGGCCTCTCCCATTGGGGAGCACAGGCTCCGGATGCGCAGGCCCAGCAGCCATGGCTCACGGGCCCAGCCGCTCCGCGGCATATGGGATCCTCCCAGACCGGGGCACGAACCCGTATCCCCTGCATCGGCAGGCGGACTCTCAACCACTGCGCCACCAGGGAGGCCCTCCATGGCCTTTTTTGTTAAACGAAAAATTTAAAAAAGAATGTGAGTTAAATATGCCTCTTGAAATTGTCTTCTTGAAAGATTGCCCTCTTTTGAGTTTTTTCGTCGATATTCGAACCTAGGATTTTTTGAGGGCAGGTGTCATTTACAGAGGTGCAATTCTTGTGAATATTAAGTGACCCTGAGCACTGTGTTTAAAGCTGCTTTGGCAGGAGACGGTCACAAGGCTGCGGCATTGCTCCATTCCCAAACCTGGTTACTAGGGCAGAAGAGCCTTCCTAGGTGTAATGTTCCAACTCGTAAGTTAGAATTAAATGGGCCAGGAAAAACCCCCAGAAGTTTATGTCTCATTACTTCTTGTGGGTTTTCTTAATTTAATTTTAATTTGTTATCACAGCAAATTTGATTATAATGTTCTGTTTGTTCTGGGTGTGCAAGATGTGGTTCTTTTACACATATACATATTATCTGTTCACCTTCAGATCCATTTCCCATGTTGGGTGGGACACAATGTTGAGTAGTCTTCTCTTGGTATTCCGTAGGTCTTTGGTGCTTATATCTTTCACATGTGTTGGTATAGCTCTGTTTCCTGCAATATGCTAATGTATCCAGTCCTCAAACCTTTCCGTTTGGTTAACCGTACGTGTGTTGATCGAATATTTGATTGCCTTTCTCTGTGAAAAATCTTCATTGGTATCCATTTTTAGGTAACACCATTACGTGATATCATAGTACATGTTTCCTTCGCTTTGTGACTTACTTCATGTTGTGATTACCTCCAAACTCATCTATGGTGCTGCAAACGGCATTGTTTCATATTGTTCCTTGGATACTATTCCATCTGTACATGTACCAGTTCTTCTTTTCCATTCATCTTTGGATGGACTTTTTGGTAGCTTCCATGTCTTGCCTATTGTAATACTGTTGCAGCGCAGTTTTGCCTGCCTGTGTCTTTGTAATTCTGTCTTCTTAGGTCATAGGCTCATTAGTGTGCCTGCTGGATCATACGGTGCCTCAATGGGTATCTGTTAAAGGCACCTGCATTCTGTTTTCATTAGTGGCTCTTTCCAGTTTCGTCCCACTTTGAGATGAGGGTATGCATTTCTCCACAGCCCCTTCAGCATTTATTGTTTGCAGAATTTTTGCTGATGGTCATTCTGACCAGTGTGAGTTGATACAACTTTGAAGATTGGATTTGCATATATTTAACATTTCCTAAGCATGAGCATTTTTCCACGCTTTTTTTGGTTGTTGTTAAAAAGAAAAAAGGGTGCATGTAAAATATACCTCTTGAAATTGTCTTATGAAACCTTGCCCTCTTTTGAAATTTTTGGTCGACTTTCGATTCCAGGATTGTTTTTGAAGGAGTGTGTCACCTACAGGCTTGCAATTGTTGTAAATATTTAGTGACCGTTAGCGCTGGGCTGAAAGCTGCTGTTGTGGGAAGCGGCGGCAGCGTTTCTCGATTCCCAAATCTTGCTACTAGGGCATCAGAGCGCTCCTGGAACTCGTGTTCCTAGGTTGTAAATTAGAATGGAATGTGCCAGGGAAGAACCGCATAACTTTATGTCTCAGTACATCTTCTTCATTGTTATAATTTAGTTTTTAAAATCAGGGTAATGATTAGAATATTATTTGTTCTAGGTGTACACAATCTAATTCATTTGTACATTATATATGTATAATATATACACATGTATAATATATATATAGATATATATATACTCATGTACAGATCCTCTTCCCATATAAATTAATACAGAGTGTTCAGTAGACCTCCCTTGCTCTATGGTCAGTGTTTTATATATATGTATTAAATATGTATGTGTATTCGTATGGTAACCCTAATCTTAATTTGCCCATTGCTCCCACCTTTCGTTTTGGATACCCATAGTTGTTTTCTAAGTGTGTGTCTTTCTCTGTGGAAATAAGTTCCTTTGTATCAGTTGTTAGATGACACCCAGAAATGATATCATAAGATATTTGTCTTTTGCTTTCCGACTTACCTCATGTTCTGTGATTACCTCTAGGATCATCTATGGTGCTGCAAAGAGCAGTGTTTCAGTCTTTTGCACGGCTCATATTCCATTGTGTACATGGATCACTTCTTCTTTGAACATTCATCTGTTGATGGGCATTTTGTTTGCTTCCATGTCCTGGCTTTTGTGAATATTGCTGCAGTGCACTTTTGCTATCCTGTGTCTTCTCGACTCTGGTCTTCTCAGGTGCAGGGCCCAGCGGTGGGCCTGCTGGATTGAATGGTACCTCAATTTTTACTTTGAAACACAGTTCCTTTGTGTTCTCATTATTGGCTCTTACTTCTTTACACCTCAACAGCAGCTAGAGGGTAGAGTTCTCTAAAACCTCTTCAGCATTCATTGTTTGTAGACTTTTTGCTGAGGGTCATTCGAGTGGTGTGTGTTGAAACCTTTTCATACATTAGATTGGCATGAGTCTAATAATTCCTGATGGTGAACTTTTATCCATTTCCCTTTTCATTTGTAAAGAGTGTGTAAAACTTACCTCTCATACGATCTTCTTGAAAACTTTGCTCTCTTTTAAGTTTTTTGGCCACTCCCTACCTCAGAACATTTTTCTGAGGGCAGGTGTCCTTTACAGCCCGGAGTCCTTGTGAGTATTATGTGACCATTGGCCGTGGTTTAAAGCCGCTCTTGCGGGAAACAGCCACAAGGCGGCAGCATTTCTCCATTTACAACTCAGGGTATTTGGGCAACAGAGCCTTCCTGGAAATCGTGTTAGTAGGCTGTAAATTAGAGTGGAATGTGCCAAGGCAAACCCCCAACAGCTTATATCTCCTTACTTCTTGTTGGCTTTTTAATTTAATTTTTCTATTTTCTCAGAGCAACTTAGATAAAAATGTTGTGTATGTTCTAGGTGTACAGAATCTGCTTCATTATATCTAGGTATCTATCTATTCATCTTTGCCTCCTTTCCCATGGACGTTATTCCAGAGTGTTGAGTGGACCTCTCTTGGTATTCCATAGGTCTTTGGTGATTATATGTTTCATATGTATTAGTATAGGTCTGACACCCCCATATCCTAATTTATCCATTCCTCCCACCTTCCCATTTGGTTAAACATAATTTTGATTTCTCAACCCATGAGTGTCCTTTTCTTCGAAATAAGGTCTTGGGTATGATGTTTTAGGTAACACGTCTAAGTGATATCATAGGATGTCTTTCTTTCGGTTTCTTTCTCTCTTCAAGGTGTGTGATTATCTCTAGGTCCTTCTATGGTGGTGCCAACAGCACTGTTTCATGCTTTTCCATGGCTACTATTCCATTGTGTACACGGACCAGTTCTTCTTGGTGCGTTCATCTGTTGATGGATATTTTGGTTGCTTCCAAGTCTTGGCTGTGGTAAATATAACTGCAGTGTAGGATTGCCAGCCTGTGTCTTTTGGAATCTGGTCTTCTCAGGTGATAGGCACAGCAGTGGGTCTACCAGATCATATGGTAGCTCAATTTTTACCTAGAAACGCATGTTCTTTCTGTTCTAACTACTGGCTGTTACCAGTTTACATCCCACCGGCAGCTACGGGGTACACACAGTTCTCTAAAACCCCTGCAGCATGTATTGTTCGTGGACTGTTTTGCTGATGATCATTCTGACTGTTGTGAGGTGAACGTTGTCACAGATTGGATTTGCATGTCTTCATTAATTTCTGATGTTGAGCATTTTTTCATGCCCCTTTTCTGTTTAAAGAAAAGAAAAGAAAGAAAGAAAGAAAAGACAAAATGTGTGTAAAATATGCCTTTTGAAATTGTCTTCTTGCAAGGTTGCCTCTTTTGAAGTTTTTGGTCGATTTTCGACCCCAGAATATTTTGTGAGGGCAGGTGTCCTTTACAGGCCTGCAATTAAGGTGAATTTTAACTGACCATTATCACTGGGTTTAAAACTGCTGTTGGAGGGAGGCCAAAATGCTGCAGGATTTCTCCATTCTCAAATCTGGTTACTAGGTCAACAGAGCCTTCCTGGAAGCTGTGTTCCAAGGCTGGAACTTAGAATGGCTTGAGCCAGGAAGAACCCCCATAATTTTATGCCCCATTATTTCTTGTTCGTTTTTTAAATATAATTTTTATCTTTTATGATAGCAAATTTGATTGTAATCTTTGGTTTGTTCTAGGTGTGCAAGATGTGTTTGTTTTTTACACCAAGACATATATGTATTCTTCTTGGGATCCATTTGCCATGTAGGTTATGACACAGTATTGAGTAGTCTTCTCTTGGAATTCTGTAGGTCTTTGGTGATTATATATTTCACGTGTGTTTGTATATCTCTGTTAAGCCCAACATCCTAATATATCCAGTCTTGACAACTTTCCAATTGGTTAACCATCAGTTTGTTTAATAAATCTGTGATTCCTGTTATCTGTGGAAATATCTTCATTGGTATCAATTTTTAGGTAACACCTATAATTGATAGCACAGGATGTGTGTCTTTCGCTTTGTGACATACTTCGAGTTGTGTGATTACCTCCAGAGCCATCTAGGGTTCTGCAAAGGGCATTGTTTCATGTTTTTTCCGTGGCTCCTATTCCATCTGTACACGTACCAGTTCTTCTTCGTCCATTCATCTCTTGATGGACTGTTTGGTTGTTTCCATGTCTTGGCTATTGTAATACTGCTGCAGTGCAGGTTTGCCTGAATGTGTCATTCCATTTGTGTCTTCCTAGGTTATAGGCCAAGGAGTGGGCCTGCGGGGTCATAAGGTATCTCAGTGTTTACCTTTTAAAGGCTGCTCCATTCCGTTTTCATTAGTGGCACTTACCAGTTTACGAGCCACTTAAAGTTGAGAGTGCATTTCCTCACAACGTCTTCAGCATTTATTGTTTGTATTTCTTTGCTGAGGGTCATTCTGTCTGGTGTGAGCTGATACCATTTTGTGGCTGGATTTGCATATGTTTAATAATTCCTTACATTGAGCTTCTAGCCATGTATATTTTATTGTTTTTTAAAGAGTGAGTGAGTACAGCTTACCTATTCAAATAGTTTCTTGAAGTATGCGGCATATTTGGAATATTTTGGCCATTACCTGCCTCAACACATTTTGTTGGCAGGTGTCATTTATTGCCCTGCAGTCCTTGTGCATATGAAGGGACCTTTAGCACAGGTTGTAAAACTGCTGTTGCGGCCCACGGCCACAGGGCGGCAGCATTTCTACATTCCCTACTCTGGTCCGTGGGGAAAGAGTACCTTCCTGGAAGTAGTGTTCCTTGGGTGTAAATTAGATTGGAATGTGCCCGGAGAAACACACAAAGCTTATGTCTCCTTAGTTGTGTATTTTTTAATATTTAATTTATATTTTTTATCGGAGTAATACTGCATTGTGTACATGGACCACTTCTTTTTTGTGCATTCATCTGTTGATGGACAGTTTGGTTGTTCCAAGTCTTGGCTAGGGTAAATAGTGCTGCAGTGCAGGATTGTCAGCCTGTGTCTGTTTGATTCTGGTCTTCTCAGGTGATAGAGCCAGTAGTGGGCCTAGCAGATCATATGGTAGCTCATTTTTTACCTTTAAACGCACCTCCTTTCTGTTCTCACCACTGGCTGTTACTGTTTGACATCCCAGCAGCAGCTAGAGGCTATACAGTTCTCTGAAACCCCTTGAGCATTTATTGTTTAGAGATTTTTTGCTGATGATCATTCTGACCGTTGTCACGTAAACGTTTTTGTAGATTGGATTTGCATGTCTTCAGTAATTCCCGATGTTGAGCTTTTTCCATGGCCTTTTTTTTTTTTTTTTTTTGCAGTATGCGGGCCGGTCACTGTTGTGGCCTCTCCCGTTGGGGAGCACAGGCTCCGGATGCGCAGGCCCAGCAGCCATGGCTCACGGGCCCAGCCGCTCCGCGGCATATGGGATCCTCCCAGACCGGGGCACGAACCCGTATCCCCTGCATCGGCAGGCGGACTCTCAACCACTGCGCCACCAGGGAGGCCCTCCATGGCCTTTTTTGTTAAACGAAAAATTTAAAAAAGAATGTGAGTTAAATATGCCTCTTGAAATTGTCTTCTTGAAAGATTGCCCTCTTTTGAGTTTTTTCGTCGATATTCGAACCTAGGATTTTTTGAGGGCAGGTGTCATTTACAGAGGTGCAATTCTTGTGAATATTAAGTGACCCTGAGCACTGTGTTTAAAGCTGCTTTGGCAGGAGACGGTCACAAGGCTGCGGCATTGCTCCATTCCCAAACCTGGTTACTAGGGCAGAAGAGCCTTCCTAGGTGTAATGTTCCAACTCGTAAGTTAGAATTAAATGGGCCAGGAAAAACCCCCAGAAGTTTATGTCTCATTACTTCTTGTGGGTTTTCTTAATTTAATTTTAATTTGTTATCACAGCAAATTTGATTATAATGTTCTGTTTGTTCTGGGTGTGCAAGATGTGGTTCTTTTACACATATACATATTATCTGTTCACCTTCAGATCCATTTCCCATGTTGGGTGGGACACAATGTTGAGTAGTCTTCTCTTGGTATTCCGTAGGTCTTTGGTGCTTATATCTTTCACATGTGTTGGTATAGCTCTGTTTCCTGCAATATGCTAATGTATCCAGTCCTCAAACCTTTCCGTTTGGTTAACCGTACGTGTGTTGATCGAATATTTGATTGCCTTTCTCTGTGAAAAATCTTCATTGGTATCCATTTTTAGGTAACACCATTACGTGATATCATAGTATATGTTTCCTTCGCTTTGTGACTTACTTCATGTTGTGATTACCTCCAAACTCATCTATGGTGCTGCAAACGGCATTGTTTCATATTGTTCCTTGGATACTATTCCATCTGTACATGTACCAGTTCTTCTTTTCCATTCATCTTTGGATGGACTTTTTGGTAGCTTCCATGTCTTGCCTATTGTAATACTGTTGCAGCGCAGTTTTGTCTGCCTGTGTCTTTGTAATTCTGTCTTCTTAGGTCATAGGCTCATTAGTGTGGCTGCTGGATCATACGGTGCCTCAATGGGTATCTGTTAAAGGCACCTGCATTCTGTTTTCATTAGTGGCTCTTTCCAGTTTCGTCCCACTTTGAGATGAGGGTATGCATTTCTCCACAGCCCCTTCAGCATTTATTGTTTGCAGAATTTTTGCTGATGGTCATTCTGACCAGTGTGAGTTGATACAACTTTGAAGATTGGATTTGCATATATTTAACATTTCCTAAGCATGAGCATTTTTCCACGCTTTTTTTTGGTTGTTGTTAAAAAGAAAAAAGGGTGCATGTAAAATATACCTCTTGAAATTGTCTTATGAAACCTTGCCCTCTTTTGAAATTTTTGGTCGACTTTCGATTCCAGGATTGTTTTTGAAGGAGTGTGTCACCTACAGGCTTGCAATTGTTGTAAATATTTAGTGACCGTTAGCGCTGGGTTGAAAGCTGCTGTTGTGGGAAGCGGCAGCAGCGTTTCTCCATTCCCAACTCTTGTTACTAGGGCAGCAGAGCGCTCCTGGAACTCGTGTTCCTAGGTTGTAAATTAGAATGGAATGTGCCAGGGAAGAACCGCATAACTTTATGTCTCAGTACATCTTCTTCATTGTTATAATTTAGTTTTTTAAATCAGGGTAATGATTAGAATATTATTTGTTCTAGGTGTACACAATCTAATTCATTTGTACATTATATATGTATAATATATACACATGTATAATATATATATAGATATATATATACTCATGTACAGATCCTCTTCCCATATAAATTAATACAGAGTGTTCAGTAGACCTCCCTTGCTCTATGGTCAGTGTTTTATATATATGTATTAAATATGTATGTGTATTCGTATGGTAACCCTAATCTTAATTTGCCCATTGCTCCCACCTTTCGTTTTGGATACCCATAGTTGTTTTCTAAGTGTGTGTCTTTCTCTGTGGAAATAAGTTCCTTTGTATCAGTTGTTAGATGACACCCAGAAATGATATCATAAGATATTTGTCTTTTGCTTTCCGACTTACCTCATGTTCTGTGATTACCTCTAGGATCATCTATGGTGCTGCAAAGAGCAGTGTTTCAGTCTTTTGCACGGCTCATATTCCATTGTGTACATGGATCACTTCTTCTTTGAACATTCATCTGTTGATGGGCACTTTGTTTGCTTCCATGTCCTGGCTTTTGTGAATATTGCTGCAGTGCACTTTTGCTATCCTGTGTCTTCTCGACTCTGGTCTTCTCAGGTGCAGGGCCCAGCGGTGGGCCTGCTGGATTGAATGGTACCTCAATTTTTACTTTGAAACACAGTTCCTTTGTGTTCTCATTATTGGCTCTTACTTCTTTACACCTCAACAGCAGCTAGAGGGTACAGAGTTCTCTAAAACCTCTTCAGCATTCATTGTTGGTAGACTTTTTGCTGAGGGTCATTCGAGTGGTGTGTGTTGAAACCTTTTCATACATTAGATTGGCATGAGTCTAATAATTCCTGATGTTGAACTTTTATCCATTTCCCTTTTCATTTGTAAAGAGTGTGTAAAACTTACCTCTCATACGATCTTCTTGAAAACTTTGCTCTCTTTTAAGTTTTTTGGCCACTCCCTACCTCAGAACAATTTTCTGAGGGCAGGTGTCCTTTACAGCCCGGAGTCCTTGTGAGTATTATGTGACCATTGGCCGTGGTTTAAAGCCGCTCTTGCGGGAAACGGCCACAAGGCGGCAGCATTTCTCCATTTACAACTCAGGGTATTTGGGCAACAGAGCCTTCCTGGAAATCGTGTTAGTAGGCTGTAAATTAGAGTGGAATGTGCCAAGGCAAACCCCCAACAGCTTATACCTCCTTACTTCTTGTTGGCTTTTTAATTTAATTTTTCTATTTTCTCAGAGCAACTTAGATAAAAATGTTGTGTATGTTCTAGGTGTACAGAATCTGCTTCATTATATCTAGGTATCTATCTATTCATCTTTGCCTCCTTTCCCATGGACGTTATTCCAGAGTGTTGAGTGGACCTCTCTTGGTATTCCATAGGTCTTTGGTGATTATATGTTTCATATGTATTAGTATAGGTCTGACACCCCCATATCCTAATTTATCCATTCCTCCCACCTTCCCATTTGGTTAAACATAATTTTGATTTCTCAACCCATGAGTGTCCTTTTCTTCGAAATAAGGTCTTGGGTATGATGTTTTAGGTAACACGTCTAAGTGATATCATAGGATGTCTTTCTTTCGGTTTCTTTCTCTCTTCAAGGTGTGTGATTATCTCTAGGTCCTTCTATGGTGGTGCCAACAGCACTGTTTCATGCTTTTCCATGGCTACTATTCCATTGTGTACACGGACCAGTTCTTCTTGGTGCGTTCATCTGTTGATGGATATTTTGGTTGCTTCCAAATCTTGGCTGTGGTAAATATAACTGCAGTGTAGGATTGCCAGCCTGTGTCTTTTGGAATCTGGTCTTCTCAGGTGATAGGCACAGCAGTGGGTCTACCAGATCATATGGTAGCTCAATTTTTACCTAGAAACGCATGTTCTTTCTGTTCTAACTACTGGCTGTTACCAGTTTACATCCCACCGGCAGCTACGGGGTACACACAGTTCTCTAAAACCCCTGCAGCATGTATTGTTCGTGGACTGTTTTGCTGATGATCATTCTGACTGTTGTGAGGTGAACGTTGTCACAGATTGGATTTGCATGTCTTCATTAATTTCTGATGTTGAGCATTTTTTCATGCCCCTTTTCTGTTTAAAGAAAAGAAAAGAAAGAAAGAAAGAAAAGACAAAATGTGTGTAAAATATGCCTTTTGAAATTGTCTTCTTGCAAGGTTGCCTCTTTTGAAGTTTTTGGTCGATTTTCGACCCCAGAATATTTTGTGAGGGCAGGTGTCCTTTACAGGCCTGCAATTAAGGTGAATTTTAACTGACCATTATCACTGGGTTTAAAACTGCTGTTGGAGGGAGGCCAAAATGCTGCAGGATTTCTCCATTCTCAAATCTGGTTACTAGGTCAACAGAGCCTTCCTGGAAGCTGTGTTCCAAGGCTGGAAGTTAGAATGGCTTGAGCCAGGAAGAACCCCCATAATTTTATGCCCCATTATTTCTTGTTCGTTTTTTAAATATAATTTTTATCTTTTATGATAGCAAATTTGATTGTAATCTTTGGTTTGTTCTAGGTGTGCAAGATGTGTTTGTTTTTTACACCAAGACATATATGTATTCTTCTTGGGATCCATTTGCCATGTAGGTTATGACACAGTATTGAGTAGTCTTCTCTTGGAATTCTGTAGGTCTTTGGTGATTATATATTTCACGTGTGTTTGTATATCTCTGTTAAGCCCAACATCCTAATATATCCAGTCTTGACAACTTTCCAATTGGTTAACCATCAGTTTGTTTAATAAATCTGTGATTCCTGTTATCTGTGGAAATATCTTCATTGGTATCAATTTTTAGGTAACACCTATAATTGATAGCACAGGATGTGTGTCTTTCGCTTTGTGACATACTTCGAGTTGTGTGATTACCTCCAGAGCCATCTAGGGTTCTGCAAAGGGCATTGTTTCATGTTTTTTCCGTGGCTCCTATTCCATCTGTACACGTACCAGTTCTTCTTCGTCCATTCGTCTCTTGATGGACTGTTTGGTTGTTTCCATGTCTTGGCTATTGTAATACTGCTGCAGTGCAGGTTTGCCTGAATGTGTCATTCCATTTGTGTCTTCCTAGGTTATAGGCCAAGGAGTGGGCCTGCGGGGTCATAAGGTATCTCAGTGTTTACCTTTTAAAGGCTGCTCCATTCCGTTTTCATTAGTGGCACTTACCAGTTTACGAGCCACTTAAAGTTGAGAGTGCATTTCCTCACAACGTCTTCAGCATTTATTGTTTGTATTTCTTTGCTGAGGGTCATTCTGTCTGGTGTGAGCTGATACCATTTTGTGGCTGGATTTGCATATGTTTAATAATTCCTAACATTGAGCTTCTAGCCATGTATATTTTATTGTTTTTTAAAGAGTGAGTGAGTACAGCTTACCTATTCAAATAGTTTCTTGAAGTATGCGGCATATTTGGAATATTTTGGCCATTACCTGCCTCAACACATTTTGTTGGCAGTTGTCATTTATTGCCCTGCAGTCCTTGTGCATATGAAGGGACCTTTAGCACAGGTTGTAAAACTGCTGTTGCGGCCCACGGCCACAGGGCGGCAGCATTTCTACATTCCCTACTCTGGTCCGTGGGGAAAGAGTACCTTCCTGGAAGTAGTGTTCCTTGGGTGTAAATTAGATTGGAATGTGCCCGGAGAAACACACAAAGCTTATGTCTCCTTAGTTGTGTATTTTTTAATATTTAATTTATATTTTTTATCGGAGTAATACTGCATTGTGTACATGGACCACTTCTTTTTTGTGCATTCATCTGTTGATGGACAGTTTGGTTGTTCCAAGTCTTGGCTAGGGTAAATAGTGCTGCAGTGCAGGATTGTCAGCCTGTGTCTGTTTGATTCTGGTCTTCTCAGGTGATAGAGCCAGTAGTGGGCCTAGCAGATCATATGGTAGCTCATTTTTTACCTTTAAACGCACCTCCTTTCTGTTCTCACCACTGGCTGTTACTGTTTGACATCCCAGCAGCAGCTAGAGGCTATACAGTTCTCTGAAACCCCTTGAGCATTTATTGTTTAGAGATTTTTTGCTGATGATCATTCTGACCGTTGTCACGTAAACGTTTTTGTAGATTGGATTTGCATGTCTTCAGTAATTCCCGATGTTGAGCTTTTTCCATGGCCTTTTTTTTTTTTTTTTTTTGCAGTATGCGGGCCGGTCACTGTTGTGGCCTCTCCCGTTGCGGAGCACAGGCTCCGGATGCGCAGGCCCAGCGGCCATGGCTCACGGGCCCAGCCGCTCCGCGGCATATGGGATCCTCCCAGACCGGGGCACGAACCCGTATCCCCTGCATCGGCAGGCGGACTCTCAACCACTGCGCCACCAGGGAGGCCCTCCATGGCCTTTTTTGTTAAACGAAAAATTTAAAAAAGAATGTGAGTTAAATATGCCTCTTGAAATTGTCTTCTTGAAAGATTGCCCTCTTTTGAGTTTTTTCGTCGATATTCGAACCTAGGATTTTTTGAGGGCAGGTGTCATTTACAGAGGTGCAATTCTTGTGAATATTAAGTGACCCTGAGCACTGTGTTTAAAGCTGCTTTGGCAGGAGACGGTCACAAGGCTGCGGCATTGCTCCATTCCCAAACCTGGTTACTAGGGCAGAAGAGCCTTCCTAGGTGTAATGTTCCAACTCGTAAGTTAGAATTAAATGGGCCAGGAAAAACCCCCAGAAGTTTATGTCTCATTACTTCTTGTGGGTTTTCTTAATTTAATTTTAATTTGTTATCACAGCAAATTTGATTATAATGTTCTGTTTGTTCTGGGTGTGCAAGATGTGGTTCTTTTACACATATACATATTATCTGTTCACCTTCAGATCCATTTCCCATGTTGGGTGGGACACAATGTTGAGTAGTCTTCTCTTGGTATTCCGTAGGTCTTTGGTGCTTATATCTTTCACATGTGTTGGTATAGCTCTGTTTCCTGCAATATGCTAATGTATCCAGTCCTCAAACCTTTCCGTTTGGTTAACCGTACGTGTGTTGATCGAATATTTGATTGCCTTTCTCTGTGAAAAATCTTCATTGGTATCCATTTTTAGGTAACACCATTACGTGATATCATAGTATATGTTTCCTTCGCTTTGTGACTTACTTCATGTTGTGATTACCTCCAAACTCATCTATGGTGCTGCAAACGGCATTGTTTCATATTGTTCCTTGGCTACTATTCCATCTGTACATGTAGCAGTTCTTCTTTTCCATTCATCTTTGGATGGACTTTTTGGTAGCTTCCATGTCTTGCCTATTGTAATACTGTTGCAGCGCAGTTTTGCCTGCCTGTGTCTTTGTAATTCTGTCTTCTTAGGTCATAGGCTCATTAGTGTGCCTGCTGGATCATACGGTGCCTCAATGGGTATCTGTTAAAGGCACCTGCATTCTGTTTTCATTAGTGGCTCTTTCCAGTTTCGTCCCACTTTGAGATGAGGGTATGCATTTCTCCACAGCCCCTTCAGCATTTATTGTTTGCAGAATTTTTGCTGATGGTCATTCTGACCAGTGTGAGTTGATACAACTTTGAAGATTGGATTTGCATATATTTAACATTTCCTAAGCATGAGCATTTTTCCACGCTTTTTTTGGTTGTTGTTAAAAAGAAAAAAGGGTGCATGTAAAATATACCTCTTGAAATTGTCTTATGAAACCTTGCCCTCTTTTGAAATTTTTGGTCGACTTTCGATTCCAGGATTGTTTTTGAAGGAGTGTGTCACCTACAGGCTTGCAATTGTTGTAAATATTTAGTGACCGTTAGCGCTGGGTTGAAAGCTGCTGTTGTGGGAAGCGGCGGCAGCGTTTCTCCATTCCCAAATCTTGCTACTAGGGCAGCAGAGCGCTCCTGGAACTCGTGTTCCTAGGTTGTAAATTAGAATGGAATGTGCCAGGGAAGAACCGCATAACTTTATGTCTCAGTACATCTTCTTCATTGTTATAATTTAGTTTTTTAAATCAGGGTAATGATTAGAATATTATTTGTTCTAGGTGTACACAATCTAATTCATTTGTACATTATATATGTATAATATATACACATGTATAATATATATATAGATATATATATACTCATGTACAGATCCTCTTCCCATATAAATTAATACAGAGTGTTCAGTAGACCTCCCTTGCTCTATGGTCAGTGTTTTATATATATGTATTAAATATGTATGTGTATTCGTATGGTAACCCTAATCTTAATTTGCCCATTGCTCCCACCTTTCGTTTTGGATACCCATAGTTGTTTTCTAAGTGTGTGTCTTTCTCTGTGGAAATAAGTTCCTTTGTATCAGTTGTTAGATGACACCCAGAAATGATATCATAAGATATTTGTCTTTTGCTTTCCGACTTACCTCATGTTCTGTGATTACCTCTAGGATCATCTATGGTGCTGCAAAGAGCAGTGTTTCAGTCTTTTGCACGGCTCATATTCCATTGTGTACATGGATCACTTCTTCTTTGAACATTCATCTGTTGATGGGCATTTTGTTTGCTTCCATGTCCTGGCTTTTGTGAATATTGCTGCAGTGCACTTTTGCTATCCTGTGTCTTCTCGACTCTGGTCTTCTCAGGTGCAGGGCCCAGCGGTGGGCCTGCTGGATTGAATGGTACCTCAATTTTTACTTTGAAACACAGTTCCTTTGTGTTCTCATTATTGGCTCTTACTTCTTTACACCTCAACAGCAGCTAGAGGGTACAGAGTTCTCTAAAACCTCTTCAGCATTCATTGTTGGTAGACTTTTTGCTGAGGGTCATTCGAGTGGTGTGTGTTGAAACCTTTTCATACATTAGATTGGCATGAGTCTAATAATTCCTGATGGTGAACTTTTATCCATTTCCCTTTTCATTTGTAAAGAGTGTGTAAAACTTACCTCTCATACGATCTTCTTGAAAACTTTGCTCTCTTTTAAGTTGTTTGGCCACTCCCTACCTCAGAACAATTTTCTGAGGGCAGGTGTCCTTTACAGCCCGGAGTCCTTGTGAGTATTATGTGACCATTGGCCGTGGTTTAAAGCCGCTCTTGCGGGAAACGGCCACAAGGCGGCAGCATTTCTCCATTTACAACTCAGGGTATTTGGGCAACAGAGCCTTCCTGGAAATCGTGTTAGTAGGCTGTAAATTAGAGTGGAATGTGCCAAGGCAAACCCCCAACAGCTTATACCTCCTTACTTCTTGTTGGCTTTTTAATTTAATTTTTCTATTTTCTCAGAGCAACTTAGATAAAAATGTTGTGTATGTTCTAGGTGTACAGAATCTGCTTCATTATATCTAGGTATCTATCTATTCATCTTTGCCTCCTTTCCCATGGACGTTATTCCAGAGTGTTGAGTGGACCTCTCTTGGTATTCCATAGGTCTTTGGTGATTATATGTTTCATATGTATTAGTATAGGTCTGACACCCCCATATCCTAATTTATCCATTCCTCCCACCTTCCCATTTGGTTAAACATAATTTTGATTTCTCAACCCATGAGTGTCCTTTTCTTCGAAATAAGGTCTTGGGTATGGTGTTTTAGGTAACACGTCTAAGTGATATCATAGGATGTCTTTCTTTCGGTTTCTTTCTCTCTTCAAGGTGTGTGATTATCTCTAGGTCCTTCTATGGTGGTGCCAACAGCACTGTTTCATGCTTTTCCATGGCTACTATTCCATTGTGTACACGGACCAGTTCTTCTTGGTGCGTTCATCTGTTGATGGATATTTTGGTTGCTTCCAAGTCTTGGCTGTGGTAAATATAACTGCAGTGTAGGATTGCCAGCCTGTGTCTTTTGGAATCTGGTCTTCTCAGGTGATAGGCACAGCAGTGGGTCTACCAGATCATATGGTAGCTCAATTTTTACCTAGAAACGCATGTTCTTTCTGTTCTAACTACTGGCTGTTACCAGTTTACATCCCACCGGCAGCTACGGGGTACACACAGTTCTCTAAAACCCCTGCAGCATGTATTGTTCGTGGACTGTTTTGCTGATGATCATTCTGACTGTTGTGAGGTGAACGTTGTCACAGATTGGATTTGCATGTCTTCATTAATTTCTGATGTTGAGCATTTTTTCATGCCCCTTTTCTGTTTAAAGAAAAGAAAAGAAAGAAAGAAAGAAAAGACAAAATGTGTGTAAAATATGCCTTTTGAAATTGTCTTCTTGCAAGGTTGCCTCTTTTGAAGTTTTTGGTCGATTTTCGACCCCAGAATATTTTGTGAGGGCAGGTGTCCTTTACAGGCCTGCAATTAAGGTGAATTTTAACTGACCATTATCACTGGGTTTAAAACTGCTGTTGGAGGGAGGCCAAAATGCTGCAGGATTTCTCCATTCTCAAATCTGGTTACTAGGTCAACAGAGCCTTCCTGGAAGCTGTGTTCCAAGGCTGGAAGTTAGAATGGCTTGAGCCAGGAAGAACCCCCATAATTTTATGCCCCATTATTTCTTGTTCGTTTTTTAAATATAATTTTTATCTTTTATGATAGCAAATTTGATTGTAATCTTTGGTTTGTTCTAGGTGTGCAAGATGTGTTTGTTTTTTACACCAAGACATATATGTATTCTTCTTGGGATCCATTTGCCATGTAGGTTATGACACAGTATTGAGTAGTCTTCTCTTGGAATTCTGTAGGTCTTTGGTGATTATATATTTCACGTGTGTTTGTATATCTCTGTTAAGCCCAACATCCTAATATATCCAGTCTTGACAACTTTCCAATTGGTTAACCATCAGTTTGTTTAATAAATCTGTGATTCCTGTTATCTGTGGAAATATCTTCATTGGTATCAATTTTTAGGTAACACCTATAATTGATAGCACAGGATGTGTGTCTTTCGCTTTGTGACATACTTCGAGTTGTGTGATTACCTCCAGAGCCATCTAGGGTTCTGCAAAGGGCATTGTTTCATGTTTTTTCCGTGGCTCCTATTCCATCTGTACACGTACCAGTTCTTCTTCGTCCATTCGTCTCTTGATGGACTGTTTGGTTGTTTCCATGTCTTGGCTATTGTAATACTGCTGCAGTGCAGGTTTGCCTGAATGTGTCATTCCATTTGTGTCTTCCTAGGTTATAGGCCAAGGAGTGGGCCTGCGGGGTCATAAGGTATCTCAGTGTTTACCTTTTAAAGGCTGCTCCATTCCGTTTTCATTAGTGGCACTTACCAGTTTACGAGCCACTTAAAGTTGAGAGTGCATTTCCTCACAACGTCTTCAGCATTTATTGTTTGTATTTCTTTGCTGAGGGTCATTCTGTCTGGTGTGAGCTGATACCATTTTGTGGCTGGATTTGCATATGTTTAATAATTCCTTACATTGAGCTTCTAGCCATGTATATTTTATTGTTTTTTAAAGAGTGAGTGAGTACAGCTTACCTATTCAAATAGTTTCTTGAAGTATGCGGCATATTTGGAATATTTTGGCCATTACCTGCCTCAACACATTTTGTTGGCAGGTGTCATTTATTGCCCTGCAGTCCTTGTGCATATGAAGGGACCTTTAGCACAGGTTGTAAAACTGCTGTTGCGGCCCACGGCCACAGGGCGGCAGCATTTCTACATTCCCTACTCTGGTCCGTGGGGAAAGAGTACCTTCCTGGAAGTAGTGTTCCTTGGGTGTAAATTAGATTGGAATGTGCCCGGAGAAACACACAAAGCTTATGTCTCCTTAGTTGTGTATTTTTTAATATTTAATTTATATTTTTTATCGGAGTAATACTGCATTGTGTACATGGACCACTTCTTTTTTGTGCATTCATCTGTTGATGGACAGTTTGGTTGTTCCAAGTCTTGGCTAGGGTAAATAGTGCTGCAGTGCAGGATTGTCAGCCTGTGTCTGTTTGATTCTGGTCTTCTCAGGTGATAGAGCCAGTAGTGGGCCTAGCAGATCATATGGTAGCTCATTTTTTACCTTTAAACGCACCTCCTTTCTGTTCTCACCACTGGCTGTTACTGTTTGACATCCCAGCAGCAGCTAGAGGCTATACAGTTCTCTGAAACCCCTTGAGCATTTATTGTTTAGAGATTTTTTGCTGATGATCATTCTGACCGTTGTCACGTAAACGTTTTTGTAGATTGGATTTGCATGTCTTCAGTAATTCCCGATGTTGAGCTTTTTCCATGGCCTTTTTTTTTTTTTTTTTTGCAGTATGCGGGCCGGTCACTGTTGTGGCCTCTCCCGTTGCGGAGCACAGGCTCCGGATGCGCAGGCCCAGCGGCCATGGCTCACGGGCCCAGCCGCTCCGCGGCATATGGGATCCTCCCAGACCGGGGCACGAACCCGTATCCCCTGCATCGGCAGGCGGACTCTCAACCACTGCGCCACCAGGGAGGCCCTCCATGGCCTTTTTTGTTAAACGAAAAATTTAAAAAAGAATGTGAGTTAAATATGCCTCTTGAAATTGTCTTCTTGAAAGATTGCCCTCTTTTGAGTTTTTTCGTCGATATTCGAACCTAGGATTTTTTGAGGGCAGGTGTCATTTACAGAGGTGCAATTCTTGTGAATATTAAGTGACCCTGAGCACTGTGTTTAAAGCTGCTTTGGCAGGAGACGGTCACAAGGCTGCGGCATTGCTCCATTCCCAAACCTGGTTACTAGGGCAGAAGAGCCTTCCTAGGTGTAATGTTCCAACTCGTAAGTTAGAATTAAATGGGCCAGGAAAAACCCCCAGAAGTTTATGTCTCATTACTTCTTGTGGGTTTTCTTAATTTAATTTTAATTTGTTATCACAGCAAATTTGATTATAATGTTCTGTTTGTTCTGGGTGTGCAAGATGTGGTTCTTTTACACATATACATATTATCTGTTCACCTTCAGATCCATTTCCCATGTTGGGTGGGACACAATGTTGAGTAGTCTTCTCTTGGTATTCCGTAGGTCTTTGGTGCTTATATCTTTCACATGTGTTGGTATAGCTCTGTTTCCTGCAATATGCTAATGTATCCAGTCCTCAAACCTTTCCGTTTGGTTAACCGTACGTGTGTTGATCGAATATTTGATTGCCTTTCTCTGTGAAAAATCTTCATTGGTATCCATTTTTAGGTAACACCATTACGTGATATCATAGTATATGTTTCCTTCGCTTTGTGACTTACTTCATGTTGTGATTACCTCCAAACTCATCTATGGTGCTGCAAACGGCATTGTTTCATATTGTTCCTTGGCTACTATTCCATCTGTACATGTAGCAGTTCTTCTTTTCCATTCATCTTTGGATGGACTTTTTGGTAGCTTCCATGTCTTGCCTATTGTAATACTGTTGCAGCGCAGTTTTGCCTGCCTGTGTCTTTGTAATTCTGTCTTCTTAGGTCATAGGCTCATTAGTGTACCTGCTGGATCATACGGTGCCTCAATGGGTATCTGTTAAAGGCACCTGCATTCTGTTTTCATTAGTGGCTCTTTCCAGTTTCGTCCCACTTTGAGATGAGGGTATGCATTTCTCCACAGCCCCTTCAGCATTTATTGTTTGCAGAATTTTTGCTGATGGTCATTCTGACCAGTGTGAGTTGATACAACTTTGAAGATTGGATTTGCATATATTTAACATTTCCTAAGCATGAGCATTTTTCCACGCTTTTTTTGGTTGTTGTTAAAAAGAAAAAAGGGTGCATGTAAAATATACCTCTTGAAATTGTCTTATGAAACCTTGCCCTCTTTTGAAATTTTTGGTCGACTTTCGATTCCAGGATTGTTTTTGAAGGAGTGTGTCACCTACAGGCTTGCAATTGTTGTAAATATTTAGTGACCGTTAGCGCTGGGTTGAAAGCTGCTGTTGTGGGAAGCGGCGGCAGCGTTTCTCCATTCCCAACTCTTGTTACTAGGGCAGCAGAGCGCTCCTGGAACTCGTGTTCCTAGGTTGTAAATTAGAATGGAATGTGCCAGGGAAGAACCGCATAACTTTATGTCTCAGTACATCTTCTTCATTGTTATAATTTAGTTTTTTAAATCAGGGTAATGATTAGAATATTATTTGTTCTAGGTGTACACAATCTAATTCATTTGTACATTATATATGTATAATATATACACATGTATAATATATATATAGATATATATATACTCATGTACAGATCCTCTTCCCATATAAATTAATACAGAGTGTTCAGTAGACCTCCCTTGCTCTATGGTCAGTGTTTTATATATATGTATTAAATATGTATGTGTATTCGTATGGTAACCCTAATCTTAATTTGCCCATTGCTCCCACCTTTCGTTTTGGATACCCATAGTTGTTTTCTAAGTGTGTGTCTTTCTCTGTGGAAATAAGTTCCTTTGTATCAGTTGTTAGATGACACCCAGAAATGATATCATAAGATATTTGTCTTTTGCTTTCCGACTTACCTCATGTTCTGTGATTACCTCTAGGATCATCTATGGTGCTGCAAAGAGCAGTGTTTCAGTCTTTTGCACGGCTCATATTCCATTGTGTACATGGATCACTTCTTCTTTGAACATTCATCTGTTGATGGGCATTTTGTTTGCTTCCATGTCCTGGCTTTTGTGAATATTGCTGCAGTGCACTTTTGCTATCCTGTGTCTTCTCGACTCTGGTCTTCTCAGGTGCAGGGCCCAGCGGTGGGCCTGCTGGATTGAATGGTACCTCAATTTTTACTTTGAAACACAGTTCCTTTGTGTTCTCATTATTGGCTCTTACTTCTTTACACCTCAACAGCAGCTAGAGGGTACAGAGTTCTCTAAAACCTCTTCAGCATTCATTGTTGGTAGACTTTTTGCTGAGGGTCATTCGAGTGGTGTGTGTTGAAACCTTTTCATACATTAGATTGGCATGAGTCTAATAATTCCTGATGTTGAACTTTTATCCATTTCCCTTTTCATTTGTAAAGAGTGTGTAAAACTTACCTCTCATACGATCTTCTTGAAAACTTTGCTCTCTTTTAAGTTTTTTGGCCACTCCCTACCTCAGAACATTTTTCTGAGGGCAGGTGTCCTTTACAGCCCGGAGTCCTTGTGAGTATTATGTGACCATTGGCCGTGGTTTAAAGCCGCTCTTGCGGGAAACGGCCACAAGGCGGCAGCATTTCTCCATTTACAACTCAGGGTATTTGGGCAACAGAGCCTTCCTGGAAATCGTGTTAGTAGGCTGTAAATTAGAGTGGAATGTGCCAAGGCAAACCCCCAACAGCTTATATCTCCTTACTTCTTGTTGGCTTTTTAATTTAATTTTTCTATTTTCTCAGAGCAACTTAGATAAAAATGTTGTGTATGTTCTAGGTGTACAGAATCTGGTTCATTATATCTAGGTATCTATCTATTCATCTTTGCCTCCTTTCCCATGGACGTTATTCCAGAGTGTTGAGTGGACCTCTCTTGGTATTCCATAGGTCTTTGGTGATTATATGTTTCATATGTATTAGTATAGGTCTGACACCCCCATATCCTAATTTATCCATTCCTCCCACCTTCCCATTTGGTTAAACATAATTTTGATTTCTCAACCCATGAGTGTCCTTTTCTTCGAAATAAGGTCTTGGGTATGATGTTTTAGGTAACACGTCTAAGTGATATCATAGGATGTCTTTCTTTCGGTTTCTTTCTCTCTTCAAGGTGTGTGATTATCTCTAGGTCCTTCTATGGTGGTGCCAACAGCACTGTTTCATGCTTTTCCATGGCTACTATTCCATTGTGTACACGGACCAGTTCTTCTTGGTGCGTTCATCTGTTGATGGATATTTTGGTTGCTTCCAAGTCTTGGCTGTGGTAAATATAACTGCAGTGTAGGATTGCCAGCCTGTGTCTTTTGGAATCTGGTCTTCTCAGGTGATAGGCACAGCAGTGGGTCTACCAGATCATATGGTAGCTCAATTTTTACCTAGAAACGCATGTTCTTTCTGTTCTAACTACTGGCTGTTACCAGTTTACATCCCACCGGCAGCTACGGGGTACACACAGTTCTCTAAAACCCCTGCAGCATGTATTGTTTGTGGACTGTTTTGCTGATGATCATTCTGACTGTTGTGAGGTGAACGTTGTCACAGATTGGATTTGCATGTCTTCATTAATTTCTGATGTTGAGCATTTTTTCATGCCCCTTTTCTGTTTAAAGAAAAGAAAAGAAAGAAAGAACGAAAAGACAAAATGTGTGTAAAATATGCCTTTTGAAATTGTCTTCTTGCAAGGTTGCCTCTTTTGAAGTTTTTGGTCGATTTTCGACCCCAGAATATTTTGTGAGGGCAGGTGTCCTTTACAGGCCTGCAATTAAGGTGAATTTTAACTGACCATTATCACTGGGTTTAAAACTGCTGTTGGAGGGAGGCCAAAATGCTGCAGGATTTCTCCATTCTCAAATCTGGTTACTAGGTCAACAGAGCCTTCCTGGAAGCTGTGTTCCAAGGCTGGAAGTTAGAATGGCTTGAGCCAGGAAGAACCCCCATAATTTTATGCCCCATTATTTCTTGTTCGTTTTTTAAATATAATTTTTATCTTTTATGATAGCAAATTTGATTGTAATCTTTGGTTTGTTCTAGGTGTGCAAGATGTGTTTGTTTTTTACACCAAGACATATATGTATTCTTCTTGGGATCCATTTGCCATGTAGGTTATGACACAGTATTGAGTAGTCTTCTCTTGGAATTCTGTAGGTCTTTGGTGATTATATATTTCACGTGTGTTTGTATATCTCTGTTAAGCCCAACATCCTAATATATCCAGTCTTGACAACTTTCCAATTGGTTAACCATCAGTTTGTTTAATAAATCTGTGATTCCTGTTATCTGTGGAAATATCTTCATTGGTATCAATTTTTAGGTAACACCTATAATTGATAGCACAGGATGTGTGTCTTTTGCTTTGTGACATACTTCGAGTTGTGTGATTACCTCCAGAGCCATCTAGGGTTCTGCAAAGGGCATTGTTTCATGTTTTTTCCGTGGCTCCTATTCCATCTGTACACGTACCAGTTCTTCTTCGTCCATTCGTCTCTTGATGGACTGTTTGGTTGTTTCCATGTCTTGGCTATTGTAATACTGCTGCAGTGCAGGTTTGCCTGAATGTGTCATTCCATTTGTGTCTTCCTAGGTTATAGGCCAAGGAGTGGGCCTGCGGGGTCATAAGGTATCTCAGTGTTTACCTTTTAAAGGCTGCTCCATTCCGTTTTCATTAGTGGCACTTACCAGTTTACGAGCCACTTAAAGTTGAGAGTGCATTTCCTCACAACGTCTTCAGCATTTATTGTTTGTATTTCTTTGCTGAGGGTCATTCTGTCTGGTGTGAGCTGATACCATTTTGTGGCTGGATTTGCATATGTTTAATAATTCCTTACATTGAGCTTCTAGCCATGTATATTTTATTGTTTTTTAAAGAGTGAGTGAGTACAGCTTACCTATTCAAATAGTTTCTTGAAGTATGCGGCATATTTGGAATATTTTGGCCATTACCTGCCTCAACACATTTTGTTGGCAGGTGTCATTTATTGCCCTGCAGTCCTTGTGCATATGAAGGGACCTTTAGCACAGGTTGTAAAACTGCTGTTGCGGCCCACGGCCACAGGGCGGCAGCATTTCTACATTCCCTACTCTGGTCCGTGGGGAAAGAGTACCTTCCTGGAAGTAGTGTTCCTTGGGTGTAAATTAGATTGGAATGTGCCCGGAGAAACACACAAAGCTTATGTCTCCTTAGTTGTGTATTTTTTAATATTTAATTTATATTTTTTATCGGAGTAATACTGCATTGTGTACATGGACCACTTCTTTTTTGTGCATTCATCTGTTGATGGACAGTTTGGTTGTTCCAAGTCTTGGCTAGGGTAAATAGTGCTGCAGTGCAGGATTGTCAGCCTGTGTCTGTTTGATTCTGGTCTTCTCAGGTGATAGAGCCAGTAGTGGGCCTAGCAGATCATATGGTAGCTCATTTTTTACCTTTAAACGCACCTCCTTTCTGTTCTCACCACTGGCTGTTACTGTTTGACATCCCAGCAGCAGCTAGAGGCTATACAGTTCTCTGAAACCCCTTGAGCATTTATTGTTTAGAGATTTTTTGCTGATGATCATTCTGACCGTTGTCACGTAAACGTTTTTGTAGATTGGATTTGCATGTCTTCAGTAATTCCCGATGTTGAGCTTTTTCCATGGCCTTTTTTTTTTTTTTTTGCAGTATGCGGGCCGGTCACTGTTGTGGCCTCTCCCGTTGGGGAGCACAGGCTCCGGATGCGCAGGCCCAGCAGCCATGGCTCACGGGCCCAGCCGCTCCGCGGCATATGGGATCCTCCCAGACCGGGGCACGAACCCGTATCCCCTGCATCGGCAGGCGGACTCTCAACCACTGCGCCACCAGGGAGGCCCTCCATGGCCTTTTTTGTTAAACGAAAAATTTAAAAAAGAATGTGAGTTAAATATGCCTCTTGAAATTGTCTTCTTGAAAGATTGCCCTCTTTTGAGTTTTTTCGTCGATATTCGAACCTAGGATTTTTTGAGGGCAGGTGTCATTTACAGAGGTGCAATTCTTGTGAATATTAAGTGACCCTGAGCACTGTGTTTAAAGCTGCTTTGGCAGGAGACGGTCACAAGGCTGCGGCATTGCTCCATTCCCAAACCTGGTTACTAGGGCAGAAGAGCCTTCCTAGGTGTAATGTTCCAACTCGTAAGTTAGAATTAAATGGGCCAGGAAAAACCCCCAGAAGTTTATGTCTCATTACTTCTTGTGGGTTTTCTTAATTTAATTTTAATTTGTTATCACAGCAAATTTGATTATAATGTTCTGTTTGTTCTGGGTGTGCAAGATGTGGTTCTTTTACACATATACATATTATCTGTTCACCTTCAGATCCATTTCCCATGTTGGGTGGGACACAATGTTGAGTAGTCTTCTCTTGGTATTCCGTAGGTCTTTGGTGCTTATATCTTTCACATGTGTTGGTATAGCTCTGTTTCCTGCAATATGCTAATGTATCCAGTCCTCAAACCTTTCCATTTGGTTAACCGTACGTGTGTTGATCGAATATTTGATTGCCTTTCTCTGTGAAAAATCTTCATTGGTATCCATTTTTAGGTAACACCATTACGTGATATCATAGTACAAGTTTCCTTCGCTTTGTGACTTACTTCATGTTGTGATTACCTCCAAACTCATCTATGGTGCTGCAAACGGCATTGTTTCATATTGTTCCTTGGATACTATTCCATCTGTACATGTACCAGTTCTTCTTTTCCATTCATCTTTGGATGGACTTTTTGGTAGCTTCCATGTCTTGCCTATTGTAATACTGTTGCAGCGCAGTTTTGCCTGCCTGTGTCTTTGTAATTCTGTCTTCTTAGGTCATAGGCTCATTAGTGTGCCTGCTGGATCATACGGTGCCTCAATGGGTATCTGTTAAAGGCACCTGCATTCTGTTTTCATTAGTGGCTCTTTCCAGTTTCGTCCCACTTTGAGATGAGGGTATGCATTTCTCCACAGCCCCTTCAGCATTTATTGTTTGCAGAATTTTTGCTGATGGTCATTCTGACCAGTGTGAGTTGATACAACTTTGAAGATTGGATTTGCATATATTTAACATTTCCTAAGCATGAGCATTTTTCCACGCTTTTTTTGGTTGTTGTTAAAAAGAAAAAAGGGTGCATGTAAAATATACCTCTTGAAATTGTCTTATGAAACCTTGCCCTCTTTTGAAATTTTTGGTCGACTTTCGATTCCAGGATTGTTTTTGAAGGAGTGTGTCACCTACAGGCTTGCAATTGTTGTAAATATTTAGTGACCGTTAGCGCTGGGCTGAAAGCTGCTGTTGTGGGAAGCGGCGGCAGCGTTTCTCCATTCCCAAATCTTGCTACTAGGGCAGCAGAGCGCTCCTGGAACTCGTGTTCCTAGGTTGTAAATTAGAATGGAATGTGCCAGGGAAGAACCGCATAACTTTATGTCTCAGTACATCTTCTTCATTGTTATAATTTAGTTTTTTAGATCAGGGTAATGATTAGAATATTATTTGTTCTAGGTGTACACAATCTAATTCATTTGTACATTATATATGTATAATATATACACATGTATAATATATATATAGATATATATATACTCATGTACAGATCCTCTTCCCATATAAATTAATACAGAGTGTTCAGTAGACCTCCCTTGCTCTATGGTCAGTGTTTTATATATATGTATTAAATATGTATGTGTATTCGTATGGTAACCCTAATCTTAATTTGCCCATTGCTCCCACCTTTCGTTTTGGATACCCATAGTTGTTTTCTAAGTGTGTGTCTTTCTCTGTGGAAATAAGTTCCTTTGTATCAGTTGTTAGATGACACCCAGAAATGATATCATAAGATATTTGTCTTTTGCTTTCCGACTTACCTCATGTTCTGTGATTACCTCTAGGATCATCTATGGTGCTGCAAAGAGCAGTGTTTCAGTCTTTTGCACGGCTCATATTCCATTGTGTACATGGATCACTTCTTCTTTGAACATTCATCTGTTGATGGGCATTTTGTTTGCTTCCATGTCCTGGCTTTTGTGAATATTGCTGCAGTGCACTTTTGCTATCCTGTGTCTTCTCGACTCTGGTCTTCTCAGGTGCAGGGCCCAGCGGTGGGCCTGCTGGATTGAATGGTACCTCAATTTTTACTTTGAAACACAGTTCCTTTGTGTTCTCATTATTGGCTCTTACTTCTTTACACCTCAACAGCAGCTAGAGGGTACAGAGTTCTCTAAAACCTCTTCAGCATTCATTGTTGGTAGACTTTTTGCTGAGGGTCATTCGAGTGGTGTGTGTTGAAACCTTTTCATACATTAGATTGGCATGAGTCTAATAATTCCTGATGTTGAACTTTTATCCATTTCCCTTTTCATTTGTAAAGAGTGTGTAAAACTTACCTCTCATACGATCTTCTTGAAAACTTTGCTCTCTTTTAAGTTTTTTGGCCACTCCCTACCTCAGAACAATTTTCTGAGGGCAGGTGTCCTTTACAGCCCGGAGTCCTTGTGAGTATTATGTGACCATTGGCCGTGGTTTAAAGCCGCTCTTGCGGGAAACGGCCACAAGGCGGCAGCATTTCTCCATTTACAACTCAGGGTATTTGGGCAACAGAGCCTTCCTGGAAATCGTGTTAGTAGGCTGTAAATTAGAGTGGAATTTGCCAAGGCAAACCCCCAACAGCTTATACCTCCTTACTTCTTGTTGGCTTTTTAATTTAATTTTTCTATTTTCTCAGAGCAACTTAGATAAAAATGTTGTGTATGTTCTAGGTGTACAGAATCTGGTTCATTATATCTAGGTATCTATCTATTCATCTTTGCCTCCTTTCCCATGGACGTTATTCCAGAGTGTTGAGTGGACCTCTCTTGGTATTCCATAGGTCTTTGGTGATTATATGTTTCATATGTATTAGTATAGGTCTGACACCCCCATATCCTAATTTATCCATTCCTCCCACCTTCCCATTTGGTTAAACATAATTTTGATTTCTCAACCCATGAGTGTCCTTTTCTTCGAAATAAGGTCTTGGGTATGATGTTTTAGGTAACACGTCTAAGTGATATCATAGGATGTCTTTCTTTCGGTTTCTTTCTCTCTTCAAGGTGTGTGATTATCTCTAGGTCCTTCTATGGTGGTGCCAACAGCACTGTTTCATGCTTTTCCATGGCTACTATTCCATTGTGTACACGGACCAGTTCTTCTTGGTGCGTTCATCTGTTGATGGATATTTTGGTTGCTTCCAAGTCTTGGCTGTGGTAAATATAACTGCAGTGTAGGATTGCCAGCCTGTGTCTTTTGGAATCTGGTCTTCTCAGGTGATAGGCACAGCAGTGGGTCTACCAGATCATATGGTAGCTCAATTTTTACCTAGAAACGCATGTTCTTTCTGTTCTAACTACTGGCTGTTACCAGTTTACATCCCACCGGCAGCTACGGGGTACACACAGTTCTCTAAAACCCCTGCAGCATGTATTGTTTGTGGACTGTTTTGCTGATGATCATTCTGACTGTTGTGAGGTGAACGTTGTCACAGATTGGATTTGCATGTCTTCATTAATTTCTGATGTTGAGCATTTTTTCATGCCCCTTTTCTGTTTAAAGAAAAGAAAAGAAAGAAAGAAAGAAAAGACAAAATGTGTGTAAAATATGCCTTTTGAAATTGTCTTCTTGCAAGGTTGCCTCTTTTGAAGTTTTTGGTCGATTTTCGACCCCAGAATATTTTGTGAGGGCAGGTGTCCTTTACAGGCCTGCAATTAAGGTGAATTTTAACTGACCATTATCACTGGGTTTAAAACTGCTGTTGGAGGGAGGCCAAAATGCTGCAGGATTTCTCCATTCTCAAATCTGGTTACTAGGTCAACAGAGCCTTCCTGGAAGCTGTGTTCCAAGGCTGGAAGTTAGAATGGCTTGAGCCAGGAAGAACCCCCATAATTTTATGCCCCATTATTTCTTGTTCGTTTTTTAAATATAATTTTTATCTTTTATGATAGCAAATTTGATTGTAATCTTTGGTTTGTTCTAGGTGTGCAAGATGTGTTTGTTTTTTACACCAAGACATATATGTATTCTTCTTGGGATCCATTTGCCATGTAGGTTATGACACAGTATTGAGTAGTCTTCTCTTGGAATTCTGTAGGTCTTTGGTGATTATATATTTCACGTGTGTTTGTATATCTCTGTTAAGCCCAACATCCTAATATATCCAGTCTTGACAACTTTCCAATTGGTTAACCATCAGTTTGTTTAATAAATCTGTGATTCCTGTTATCTGTGGAAATATCTTCATTGGTATCAATTTTTAGGTAACACCTATAATTGATAGCACAGGATGTGTGTCTTTCGCTTTGTGACATACTTCGAGTTGTGTGATTACCTCCAGAGCCATCTAGGGTTCTGCAAAGTGCATTGTTTCATGTTTTTTCCGTGGCTCCTATTCCATCTGTACACGTACCAGTTCTTCTTCGTCCATTCGTCTCTTGATGGACTGTTTGGTTGTTTCCATGTCTTGGCTATTGTAATACTGCTGCAGTGCAGGTTTGCCTGAATGTGTCATTCCATTTGTGTCTTCCTAGGTTATAGGCCAAGGAGTGGGCCTGCGGGGTCATAAGGTATCTCAGTGTTTACCTTTTAAAGGCTGCTCCATTCCGTTTTCATTAGTGGCACTTACCAGTTTACGAGCCACTTAAAGTTGAGAGTGCATTTCCTCACAACGTCTTCAGCATTTATTGTTTGTATTTCTTTGCTGAGGGTCATTCTGTCTGGTGTGAGCTGATACCATTTTGTGGCTGGATTTGCATATGTTTAATAATTCCTTACATTGAGCTTCTAGCCATGTATATTTTATTGTTTTTTAAAGAGTGAGTGAGTACAGCTTACCTATTCAAATAGTTTCTTGAAGTATGCGGCATATTTGGAATATTTTGGCCATTACCTGCCTCAACACATTTTGTTGGCAGGTGTCATTTATTGCCCTGCAGTCCTTGTGCATATGAAGGGACCTTTAGCACAGGTTGTAAAACTGCTGTTGCGGCCCACGGCCACAGGGCGGCAGCATTTCTACATTCCCTACTCTGGTCCGTGGGGAAAGAGTACCTTCCTGGAAGTAGTGTTCCTTGGGTGTAAATTAGATTGGAATGTGCCCGGAGAAACACACAAAGCTTATGTCTCCTTAGTTGTGTATTTTTTAATATTTAATTTATATTTTTTATCGGAGTAATACTGCATTGTGTACATGGACCACTTCTTTTTTGTGCATTCATCTGTTGATGGACAGTTTGGTTGTTCCAAGTCTTGGCTAGGGTAAATAGTGCTGCAGTGCAGGATTGTCAGCCTGTGTCTGTTTGATTCTGGTCTTCTCAGGTGATAGAGCCAGTAGTGGGCCTAGCAGATCATATGGTAGCTCATTTTTTACCTTTAAACGCACCTCCTTTCTGTTCTCACCACTGGCTGTTACTGTTTGACATCCCAGCAGCAGCTAGAGGCTATACAGTTCTCTGAAACCCCTTGAGCATTTATTGTTTAGAGATTTTTTGCTGATGATCATTCTGACCGTTGTCACGTAAACGTTTTTGTAGATTGGATTTGCATGTCTTCAGTAATTCCCGATGTTGAGCTTTTTCCATGGCCTTTTTTTTTTTTTTTTTGCAGTATGCGGGCCGGTCACTGTTGTGGCCTCTCCCGTTGCGGAGCACAGGCTCCGGATGCGCAGGCCCAGCGGCCATGGCTCACGGGCCCAGCCGCTCCGCGGCATATGGGATCCTCCCAGACCGGGGCACGAACCCGTATCCCCTGCATCGGCAGGCGGACTCTCAACCACTGCGCCACCAGGGAGGCCCTCCATGGCCTTTTTTGTTAAACGAAAAATTTAAAAAAGAATGTGAGTTAAATATGCCTCTTGAAATTGTCTTCTTGAAAGATTGCCCTCTTTTGAGTTTTTTCGTCGATATTCGAACCTAGGATTTTTTGAGGGCAGGTGTCATTTACAGAGGTGCAATTCTTGTGAATATTAAGTGACCCTGAGCACTGTGTTTAAAGCTGCTTTGGCAGGAGACGGTCACAAGGCTGCGGCATTGCTCCATTCCCAAACCTGGTTACTAGGGCAGAAGAGCCTTCCTAGGTGTAATGTTCCAACTCGTAAGTTAGAATTAAATGGGCCAGGAAAAACCCCCAGAAGTTTATGTCTCATTACTTCTTGTGGGTTTTCTTAATTTAATTTTAATTTGTTATCACAGCAAATTTGATTATAATGTTCTGTTTGTTCTGGGTGTGCAAGATGTGGTTCTTTTACACATATACATATTATCTGTTCACCTTCAGATCCATTTCCCATGTTGGGTGGGACACAATGTTGAGTAGTCTTCTCTTGGTATTCCGTAGGTCTTTGGTGCTTATATCTTTCACATGTGTTGGTATAGCTCTGTTTCCTGCAATATGCTAATGTATCCAGTCCTCAAACCTTTCCGTTTGGTTAACCGTACGTGTGTTGATCGAATATTTGATTGCCTTTCTCTGTGAAAAATCTTCATTGGTATCCATTTTTAGGTAACACCATTACGTGATATCATAGTATATGTTTCCTTCGCTTTGTGACTTACTTCATGTTGTGATTACCTCCAAACTCATCTATGGTGCTGCAAACGGCATTGTTTCATATTGTTCCTTGGCTACTATTCCATCTGTACATGTAGCAGTTCTTCTTTTCCATTCATCTTTGGATGGACTTTTTGGTAGCTTCCATGTCTTGCCTATTGTAATACTGTTGCAGCGCAGTTTTGCCTGCCTGTGTCTTTGTAATTCTGTCTTCTTAGGTCATAGGCTCATTAGTGTGCCTGCTGGATCATACGGTGCCTCAATGGGTATCTGTTAAAGGCACCTGCATTCTGTTTTCATTAGTGGCTCTTTCCAGTTTCGTCCCACTTTGAGATGAGGGTATGCATTTCTCCACAGCCCCTTCAGCATTTATTGTTTGCAGAATTTTTGCTGATGGTCATTCTGACCAGTGTGAGTTGATACAACTTTGAAGATTGGATTTGCATATATTTAACATTTCCTAAGCATGAGCATTTTTCCACGCTTTTTTTGGTTGTTGTTAAAAAGAAAAAAGGGTGCATGTAAAATATACCTCTTGAAATTGTCTTATGAAACCTTGCCCTCTTTTGAAATTTTTGGTCGACTTTCGATTCCAGGATTGTTTTTGAAGGAGTGTGTCACCTACAGGCTTGCAATTGTTGTAAATATTTAGTGACCGTTAGCGCTGGGTTGAAAGCTGCTGTTGTGGGAAGCGGCGGCAGCGTTTCTCCATTCCCAAATCTTGCTACTAGGGCAGCAGAGCGCTCCTGGAACTCGTGTTCCTAGGTTGTAAATTAGAATGGAATGTGCCAGGGAAGAACCGCATAACTTTATGTCTCAGTACATCTTCTTCATTGTTATAATTTAGTTTTTTAAATCAGGGTAATGATTAGAATATTATTTGTTCTAGGTGTACACAATCTAATTCATTTGTACATTATATATGTATAATATATACACATGTATAATATATATATAGATATATATATACTCATGTACAGATCCTCTTCCCATATAAATTAATACAGAGTGTTCAGTAGACCTCCCTTGCTCTATGGTCAGTGTTTTATATATATGTATTAAATATGTATGTGTATTCGTATGGTAACCCTAATCTTAATTTGCCCATTGCTCCCACCTTTCGTTTTAGATACCCATAGTTGTTTTCTAAGTGTGTGTCTTTCTCTGTGGAAATAAGTTCCTTTGTATCAGTTGTTAGATGACACCCAGAAATGATATCATAAGATATTTGTCTTTTGCTTTCCGACTTACCTCATGTTCTGTGATTACCTCTAGGATCATCTATGGTGCTGCAAAGAGCAGTGTTTCAGTCTTTTGCACGGCTCATATTCCATTGTGTACATGGATCACTTCTTCTTTGAACATTCATCTGTTGATGGGCATTTTGTTTGCTTCCATGTCCTGGCTTTTGTGAATATTGCTGCAGTGCACTTTTGCTATCCTGTGTCTTCTCGACTCTGGTCTTCTCAGGTGCAGGGCCCAGCGGTGGGCCTGCTGGATTGAATGGTACCTCAATTTTTACTTTGAAACACAGTTCCTTTGTGTTCTCATTATTGGCTCTTACTTCTTTACACCTCAACAGCAGCTAGAGGGTACAGAGTTCTCTAAAACCTCTTCAGCATTCATTGTTGGTAGACTTTTTGCTGAGGGTCATTCGAGTGGTGTGTGTTGAAACCTTTTCATACATTAGATTGGCATGAGTCTAATAATTCCTGATGTTGAACTTTTATCCATTTCCCTTTTCATTTGTAAAGAGTGTGTAAAACTTACCTCTCATACGATCTTCTTGAAAACTTTGCTCTCTTTTAAGTTTTTTGGCCACTCCCTACCTCAGAACAATTTTCTGAGGGCAGGTGTCCTTTACAGCCCGGAGTCCTTGTGAGTATTATGTGACCATTGGCCGTGGTTTAAAGCCGCTCTTGCGGGAAACGGCCACAAGGCGGCAGCATTTCTCCATTTACAACTCAGGGTATTTGGGCAACAGAGCCTTCCTGGAAATCGTGTTAGTAGGCTGTAAATTAGAGTGGAATGTGCCAAGGCAAACCCCCAACAGCTTATACCTCCTTACTTCTTGTTGGCTTTTTAATTTAATTTTTCTATTTTCTCAGAGCAACTTAGATAAAAATGTTGTGTATGTTCTAGGTGTACAGAATCTGCTTCATTATATCTAGGTATCTATCTATTCATCTTTGCCTCCTTTCCCATGGACGTTATTCCAGAGTGTTGAGTGGACCTCTCTTGGTATTCCATAGGTCTTTGGTGATTATATGTTTCATATGTATTAGTATAGGTCTGACACCCCCATATCCTAATTTATCCATTCCTCCCACCTTCCCATTTGGTTAAACATAATTTTGATTTCTCAACCCATGAGTGTCCTTTTCTTCGAAATAAGGTCTTGGGTATGATGTTTTAGGTAACACGTCTAAGTGATATCATAGGATGTCTTTCTTTTGGTTTCTTTCTCTCTTCAAGGTGTGTGATTATCTCTAGGTCCTTCTATGGTGGTGCCAACAGCACTGTTTCATGCTTTTCCATGGCTACTATTCCATTGTGTACACGGACCAGTTCTTCTTGGTGCGTTCATCTGTTGATGGATATTTTGGTTGCTTCCAAGTCTTGGCTGTGGTAAATATAACTGCAGTGTAGGATTGCCAGCCTGTGTCTTTTGGAATCTGGTCTTCTCAGGTGATAGGCACAGCAGTGGGTCTACCAGATCATATGGTAGCTCAATTTTTACCTAGAAACGCATGTTCTTTCTGTTCTAACTACTGGCTGTTACCAGTTTACATCCCACCGGCAGCTACGGGGTACACACAGTTCTCTAAAACCCCTGCAGCATGTATTGTTCGTGGACTGTTTTGCTGATGATCATTCTGACTGTTGTGAGGTGAACGTTGTCACAGATTGGATTTGCATGTCTTCATTAATTTCTGATGTTGAGCATTTTTTCATGCCCCTTTTCTGTTTAAAGAAAAGAAAAGAAAGAAAGAAAGAAAAGACAAAATGTGTGTAAAATATGCCTTTTGAAATTGTCTTCTTGCAAGGTTGCCTCTTTTGAAGTTTTTGGTCGATTTTCGACCCCAGAATATTTTGTGAGGGCAGGTGTCCTTTACAGGCCTGCAATTAAGGTGAATTTTAACTGACCATTATCACTGGGTTTAAAACTGCTGTTGGAGGGAGGCCAAAATGCTGCAGGATTTCTCCATTCTCAAATCTGGTTACTAGGTCAACAGAGCCTTCCTGGAAGCTGTGTTCCAAGGCTGGAAGTTAGAATGGCTTGAGCCAGGAAGAACCCCCATAATTTTATGCCCCATTATTTCTTGTTCGTTTTTTAAATATAATTTTTATCTTTTATGATAGCAAATTTGATTGTAATCTTTGGTTTGTTCTAGGTGTGCAAGATGTGTTTGTTTTTTACACCAAGACATATATGTATTCTTCTTGGGATCCATTTGCCATGTAGGTTATGACACAGTATTGAGTAGTCTTCTCTTGGAATTCTGTAGGTCTTTGGTGATTATATATTTCACGTGTGTTTGTATATCTCTGTTAAGCCCAACATCCTAATATATCCAGTCTTGACAACTTTCCAATTGGTTAACCATCAGTTTGTTTAATAAATCTGTGATTCCTGTTATCTGTGGAAATATCTTCATTGGTATCAATTTTTAGGTAACACCTATAATTGATAGCACAGGATGTGTGTCTTTCGCTTTGTGACATACTTCGAGTTGTGTGATTACCTCCAGAGCCATCTAGGGTTCTGCAAAGTGCATTGTTTCATGTTTTTTCCGTGGCTCCTATTCCATCTGTACACGTACCAGTTCTTCTTCGTCCATTCGTCTCTTGATGGACTGTTTGGTTGTTTCCATGTCTTGGCTATTGTAATACTGCTGCAGTGCAGGTTTGCCTGAATGTGTCATTCCATTTGTGTCTTCCTAGGTTATAGGCCAAGGAGTGGGCCTGCGGGGTCATAAGGTATCTCAGTGTTTACCTTTTAAAGGCTGCTCCATTCCGTTTTCATTAGTGGCACTTACCAGTTTACGAGCCACTTAAAGTTGAGAGTGCATTTCCTCACAACGTCTTCAGCATTTATTGTTTGTATTTCTTTGCTGAGGGTCATTCTGTCTGGTGTGAGCTGATACCATTTTGTGGCTGGATTTGCATATGTTTAATAATTCCTTACATTGAGCTTCTAGCCATGTATTTTTTATTGTTTTTTAAAGAGTGAGTACAGCTTACCTATTCAAATAGTTTCTTGAAGTATGCGGCATATTTGGAATATTTTGGCCATTACCTGCCTCAACACATTTTGTTGGCAGGTGTCATTTATAGCCCTGCAGTCCTTGTGCATATGAAGGGACCTTTAGCACAGGTTGTAAAACTGCTGTTGCGGCCCACGTCCACAGGGCGGCAGCATTTCTACATTCCCTACTCTGGTCCGTGGGGAAAGAGTACCTTCCTGGAAGTAGTGTTCCTTGGGTGTAAATTAGATTGGAATGTGCCCGGAGAAACACACAAAGCTTATGTCTCCTTAGTTGTGTATTTTTTAATATTTAATTTATATTTTTTATTGGAGTAATACTGCATTGTGTACATGGACCACTTCTTTTTTGTGCATTCATCTGTTGATGGACAGTTTGGTTGTTCCAAGTCTTGGCTAGGGTAAATAGTGCTGCAGTGCAGGATTGTCAGCCTGTGTCTGTTTGATTCTGGTCTTCTCAGGTGATAGAGCCAGTAGTGGGCCTAGCAGATCATATGGTAGCTCATTTTTTACCTTTAAACGCACCTCCTTTCTGTTCTCACCACTGGCTGTTACTGTTTGACATCCCAGCAGCAGCTAGAGGCTATACAGTTCTCTGAAACCCCTTGAGCATTTATTGTTTAGAGATTTTTTGCTGATGATCATTCTGACCGTTGTCACGTAAACGTTTTTGTAGATTGGATTTGCATGTCTTCAGTAATTCCCGATGTTGAGCTTTTTCCATGGCCTTTTTTTTTTTTTTTTTTTTTGCAGTATGCGGGCCGGTCACTGTTGTGGCCTCTCCCGTTGGGGAGCACAGGCTCCGGATGCGCAGGCCCAGCAGCCATGGCTCACGGGCCCAGCCGCTCCGCGGCATATGGGATCCTCCCAGACCGGGGCACGAACCCGTATCCCCTGCATCGGCAGGCGGACTCTCAACCACTGCGCCACCAGGGAGGCCCTCCATGGCCTTTTTTGTTAAACGAAAAATTTAAAAAAGAATGTGAGTTAAATATGCCTCTTGAAATTGTCTTCTTGAAAGATTGCCCTCTTTTGAGTTTTTTCGTCGATATTCGAACCTAGGATTTTTTGAGGGCAGGTGTCATTTACAGAGGTGCAATTCTTGTGAATATTAAGTGACCCTGAGCACTGTGTTTAAAGCTGCTTTGGCAGGAGACGGTCACAAGGCTGCGGCATTGCTCCATTCCCAAACCTGGTTACTAGGGCAGAAGAGCCTTCCTAGGTGTAATGTTCCAACTCGTAAGTTAGAATTAAATGGGCCAGGAAAAAACCCCAGAAGTTTATGTCTCATTACTTCTTGTGGGTTTTCTTAATTTAATTTTAATTTGTTATCACAGCAAATTTGATTATAATGTTCTGTTTGTTCTGGGTGTGCAAGATGTGGTTCTTTTACACATATACATATTATCTGTTCACCTTCAGATCCATTTCCCATGTTGGGTGGGACACAATGTTGAGTAGTCTTCTCTTGGTATTCCGTAGGTCTTTGGTGCTTATATCTTTCACATGTGTTGGTATAGCTCTGTTTCCTGCAATATGCTAATGTATCCAGTCCTCAAACCTTTCCATTTGGTTAACCGTACGTGTGTTGATCGAATATTTGATTGCCTTTCTCTGTGAAAAATCTTCATTGGTATCCATTTTTAGGTAACACCATTACGTGATATCATAGTATATGTTTCCTTCGCTTTGTGACTTACTTCATGTTGTGATTACCTCCAAACTCATCTATGGTGCTGCAAACGGCATTGTTTCATATTGTTCCTTGGCTACTATTCCATCTGTACATGTACCAGTTCTTCTTTTCCATTCATCTTTGGATGGACTTTTTGGTAGCTTCCATGTCTTGCCTATTGTAATACTGTTGCAGCGCAGTTTTGCCTGCCTGTGTCTTTGTAATTCTGTCTTCTTAGGTCATAGGCTCATTAGTGTGCCTGCTGGATCATACGGTGCCTCAATGGGTATCTGTTAAAGGCACCTGCATTCTGTTTTCATTAGTGGCTCTTTCCAGTTTCGTCCCACTTTGAGATGAGGGTATGCATTTCTCCACAGCCCCTTCAGCATTTATTGTTTGCAGAATTTTTGCTGATGGTCATTCTGACCAGTGTGAGTTGATACAACTTTGAAGATTGGATTTGCATATATTTAACATTTCCTAAGCATGAGCATTTTTCCACGCTTTTTTTGGTTGTTGTTAAAAAGAAAAAAGGGTGCATGTAAAATATACCTCTTGAAATTGTCTTATGAAACCTTGCCCTCTTTTGAAATTTTTGGTCGACTTTCGATTCCAGGATTGTTTTTGAAGGAGTGTGTCACCTACAGGCTTGCAATTGTTGTAAATATTTAGTGACCGTTAGCGCTGGGTTGAAAGCTGCTGTTGTGGGAAGCGGCGGCAGCATTTCTCCATTCCCAAATCTTGCTACTAGGGCAGCAGAGCGCTCCTGGAACTCGTGTTCCTAGGTTGTAAATTAGAATGGAATGTGCCAGGGAAGAACCGCATAACTTTATGTCTCAGTACATCTTCTTCATTGTTATAATTTAGTTTTTTAAATCAGGGTAATGATTAGAATATTATTTGTTCTAGGTGTACACAATCTAATTCATTTGTACATTATATATGTATAATATATACACATGTATAATATATATATAGATATATATATACTCATGTACAGATCCTCTTCCCATATAAATTAATACAGAGTGTTCAGTAGACCTCCCTTGCTCTATGGTCAGTGTTTTATATATATGTATTAAATATGTATGTGTATTCGTATGGTAACCCTAATCTTAATTTGCCCATTGCTCCCACCTTTCGTTTTAGATACCCATAGTTGTTTTCTAAGTGTGTGTCTTTCTCTGTGGAAATAAGTTCCTTTGTATCAGTTGTTAGATGACACCCAGAAATGATATCATAAGATATTTGTCTTTTGCTTTCCGACTTACCTCATGTTCTGTGATTACCTCTAGGATCATCTATGGTGCTGCAAAGAGCAGTGTTTCAGTCTTTTGCACGGCTCATATTCCATTGTGTACATGGATCACTTCTTCTTTGAACATTCATCTGTTGATGGGCATTTTGTTTGCTTCCATGTCCTGGCTTTTGTGAATATTGCTGCAGTGCACTTTTGCTATCCTGTGTCTTCTCGACTCTGGTCTTCTCAGGTGCAGGGCCCAGCGGTGGGCCTGCTGGATTGAATGGTACCTCAATTTTTACTTTGAAACACAGTTCCTTTGTGTTCTCATTATTGGCTCTTACTTCTTTACACCTCAACAGCAGCTAGAGGGTACAGAGTTCTCTAAAACCTCTTCAGCATTCATTGTTGGTAGACTTTTTGCTGAGGGTCATTCGAGTGGTGTGTGTTGAAACCTTTTCATACATTAGATTGGCATGAGTCTAATAATTCCTGATGTTGAACTTTTATCCATTTCCCTTTTCATTTGTAAAGAGTGTGTAAAACTTACCTCTCATACGATCTTCTTGAAAACTTTGTTCTCTTTTAAGTTTTTTGGCCACTCCCTACCTCAGAACAATTTTCTGAGGGCAGGTGTCCTTTACAGCCCGGAGTCCTTGTGAGTATTATGTGACCATTGGCCGTGGTTTAAAGCCGCTCTTGCGGGAAACGGCCACAAGGCGGCAGCATTTCTCCATTTACAACTCAGGGTATTTGGGCAACAGAGCCTTCCTGGAAATCGTGTTAGTAGGCTGTAAATTAGAGTGGAATGTGCCAAGGCAAACCCCCAACAGCTTATACCTCCTTACTTCTTGTTGGCTTTTTAATTTAATTTTTCTATTTTCTCAGAGCAACTTAGATAAAAATGTTGTGTATGTTCTAGGTGTACAGAATCTGCTTCATTATATCTAGGTATCTATCTATTCATCTTTGCCTCCTTTCCCATGGACGTTATTCCAGAGTGTTGAGTGGACCTCTCTTGGTATTCCATAGGTCTTTGGTGATTATATGTTTCATATGTATTAGTATAGGTCTGACACCCCCATATCCTAATTTATCCATTCCTCCCACCTTCCCATTTGGTTAAACATAATTTTGATTTCTCAACCCATGAGTGTCCTTTTCTTCGAAATAAGGTCTTGGGTATGATGTTTTAGGTAACACGTCTAAGTGATATCATAGGATGTCTTTCTTTTGGTTTCTTTCTCTCTTCAAGGTGTGTGATTATCTCTAGGTCCTTCTATGGTGGTGCCAACAGCACTGTTTCATGCTTTTCCATGGCTACTATTCCATTGTGTACACGGACCAGTTCTTCTTGGTGCGTTCATCTGTTGATGGATATTTTGGTTGCTTCCAAGTCTTGGCTGTGGTAAATATAACTGCAGTGTAGGATTGCCAGCCTGTGTCTTTTGGAATCTGGTCTTCTCAGGTGATAGGCACAGCAGTGGGTCTACCAGATCATATGGTAGCTCAATTTTTACCTAGAAACGCATGTTCTTTCTGTTCTAACTACTGGCTGTTACCAGTTTACATCCCACCGGCAGCTACGGGGTACACACAGTTCTCTAAAACCCCTGCAGCATGTATTGTTCGTGGACTGTTTTGCTGATGATCATTCTGACTGTTGTGAGGTGAACGTTGTCACAGATTGGATTTGCATGTCTTCATTAATTTCTGATGTTGAGCATTTTTTCATGCCCCTTTTCTGTTTAAAGAAAAGAAAAGAAAGAAAGAAAGAAAAGACAAAATGTGTGTAAAATATGCCTTTTGAAATTGTCTTCTTGCAAGGTTGCCTCTTTTGAAGTTTTTGGTCGATTTTCGACCCCAGAATATTTTGTGAGGGCAGGTGTCCTTTACAGGCCTGCAATTAAGGTGAATTTTAACTGACCATTATCACTGGGTTTAAAACTGCTGTTGGAGGGAGGCCAAAATGCTGCAGGATTTCTCCATTCTCAAATCTGGTTACTAGGTCAACAGAGCCTTCCTGGAAGCTGTGTTCCAAGGCTGGAAGTTAGAATGGCTTGAGCCAGGAAGAACCCCCATAATTTTATGCCCCATTATTTCTTGTTCGTTTTTTAAATATAATTTTTATCTTTTATGATAGCAAATTTGATTGTAATCTTTGGTTTGTTCTAGGTGTGCAAGATGTGTTTGTTTTTTACACCAAGACATATATGTATTCTTCTTGGGATCCATTTGCCATGTAGGTTATGACACAGTATTGAGTAGTCTTCTCTTGGAATTCTGTAGGTCTTTGGTGATTATATATTTCACGTGTGTTTGTATATCTCTGTTAAGCCCAACATCCTAATATATCCAGTCTTGACAACTTTCCAATTGGTTAACCATCAGTTTGTTTAATAAATCTGTGATTCCTGTTATCTGTGGAAATATCTTCATTGGTATCAATTTTTAGGTAACACCTATAATTGATAGCACAGGATGTGTGTCTTTCGCTTTGTGACATACTTCGAGTTGTGTGATTACCTCCAGAGCCATCTAGGGTTCTGCAAAGTGCATTGTTTCATGTTTTTTCCGTGGCTCCTATTCCATCTGTACACGTACCAGTTCTTCTTCGTCCATTCGTCTCTTGATGGACTGTTTGGTTGTTTCCATGTCTTGGCTATTGTAATACTGCTGCAGTGCAGGTTTGCCTGAATGTGTCATTCCATTTGTGTCTTCCTAGGTTATAGGCCAAGGAGTGGGCCTGCGGGGTCATAAGGTATCTCAGTGTTTACCTTTTAAAGGCTGCTCCATTCCGTTTTCATTAGTGGCACTTACCAGTTTACGAGCCACTTAAAGTTGAGAGTGCATTTCCTCACAACGTCTTCAGCATTTATTGTTTGTATTTCTTTGCTGAGGGTCATTCTGTCTGGTGTGAGCTGATACCATTTTGTGGCTGGATTTGCATATGTTTAATAATTCCTTACATTGAGCTTCTAGCCATGTATTTTTTATTGTTTTTTAAAGAGTGAGTACAGCTTACCTATTCAAATAGTTTCTTGAAGTATGCGGCATATTTTGAATATTTTAGCCATTACCTGCCTCAACACATTTTGTTGGCAGGTGTCATTTATAGCCCTGCAGTCCTTGTGCATATGAAGGGACCTTTAGCACAGGTTGTAAAACTGCTGTTGCGGCCCACGTCCACAGGGCGGCAGCATTTCTACATTCCCTACTCTGGTCCGTGGGGAAAGAGTACCTTCCTGGAAGTAGTGTTCCTTGGGTGTAAATTAGATTGGAATGTGCCCGGAGAAACACACAAAGCTTATGTCTCCTTAGTTGTGTATTTTTTAATATTTAATTTATATTTTTTATTGGAGTAATACTGCATTGTGTACATGGACCACTTCTTTTTTGTGCATTCATCTGTTGATGGACAGTTTGGTTGTTCCAAGTCTTGGCTAGGGTAAATAGTGCTGCAGTGCAGGATTGTCAGCCTGTGTCTGTTTGATTCTGGTCTTCTCAGGTGATAGAGCCAGTAGTGGGCCTAGCAGATCATATGGTAGCTCATTTTTTACCTTTAAACGCACCTCCTTTCTGTTCTCACCACTGGCTGTTACTGTTTGACATCCCAGCAGCAGCTAGAGGCTATACAGTTCTCTGAAACCCCTTGAGCATTTATTGTTTAGAGATTTTTTGCTGATGATCATTCTGACCGTTGTCACGTAAACGTTTTTGTAGATTGGATTTGCATGTCTTCAGTAATTCCCGATGTTGAGCTTTTTCCATGGCCTTTTTTTTTTTTTTTTTTTGCAGTATGCGGGCCGGTCACTGTTGTGGCCTCTCCCGTTGGGGAGCACAGGCTCCGGATGCGCAGGCCCAGCAGCCATGGCTCACGGGCCCAGCCGCTCCGCGGCATATGGGATCCTCCCAGACCGGGGCACGAACCCGTATCCCCTGCATCGGCAGGCGGACTCTCAACCACTGCGCCACCAGGGAGGCCCTCCATGGCCTTTTTTGTTAAACGAAAAATTTAAAAAAGAATGTGAGTTAAATATGCCTCTTGAAATTGTCTTCTTGAAAGATTGCCCTCTTTTGAGTTTTTTCGTCGATATTCGAACCTAGGATTTTTTGAGGGCAGGTGTCATTTACAGAGGTGCAATTCTTGTGAATATTAAGTGACCCTGAGCACTGTGTTTAAAGCTGCTTTGGCAGGAGACGGTCACAAGGCTGCGGCATTGCTCCATTCCCAAACCTGGTTACTAGGGCAGAAGAGCCTTCCTAGGTGTAATGTTCCAACTCGTAAGTTAGAATTAAATGGGCCAGGAAAAACCCCCAGAAGTTTATGTCTCATTACTTCTTGTGGGTTTTCTTAATTTAATTTTAATTTGTTATCACAGCAAATTTGATTATAATGTTCTGTTTGTTCTGGGTGTGCAAGATGTGGTTCTTTTACACATATACATATTATCTGTTCACCTTCAGATCCATTTCCCATGTTGGGTGGGACACAATGTTGAGTAGTCTTCTCTTGGTATTCCGTAGGTCTTTGGTGCTTATATCTTTCACATGTGTTGGTATAGCTCTGTTTCCTGCAATATGCTAATGTATCCAGTCCTCAAACCTTTCCATTTGGTTAACCGTACGTGTGTTGATCGAATATTTGATTGCCTTTCTCTGTGAAAAATCTTCATTGGTATCCATTTTTAGGTAACACCATTACGTGATATCATAGTATATGTTTCCTTCGCTTTGTGACTTACTTCATGTTGTGATTACCTCCAAACACATCTATGGTGCTGCAAACGGCATTGTTTCATATTGTTCCTTGGCTACTATTCCATCTGTACATGTACCAGTTCTTCTTTTCCATTCATCTTTGGATGGACTTTTTGGTAGCTTCCATGTCTTGCCTATTGTAATACTGTTGCAGCGCAGTTTTGCCTGCCTGTGTCTTTGTAATTCTGTCTTCTTAGGTCATAGGCTCATTAGTGTGCCTGCTGGATCATACGGTGCCTCAATGGGTATCTGTTAAAGGCACCTGCATTCTGTTTTCATTAGTGGCTCTTTCCAGTTTCGTCCCACTTTGAGATGAGGGTATGCATTTCTCCACAGCCCCTTCAGCATTTATTGTTTGCAGAATTTTTGCTGATGGTCATTCTGACCAGTGTGAGTTGATACAACTTTGAAGATTGGATTTGCATATATTTAACATTTCCTAAGCATGAGCATTTTTCCACGCTTTTTTTGGTTGTTGTTAAAAAGAAAAAAGGGTGCATGTAAAATATACCTCTTGAAATTGTCTTATGAAACCTTGCCCTCTTTTGAAATTTTTGGTCGACTTTCGATTCCAGGATTGTTTTTGAAGGAGTGTGTCACCTACAGGCTTGCAATTGTTGTAAATATTTAGTGACCGTTAGCGCTGGGTTGAAAGCTGCTGTTGTGGGAAGCGGCGGCAGCATTTCTCCATTCCCAAATCTTGCTACTAGGGCAGCAGAGCGCTCCTGGAACTCGTGTTCCTAGGTTGTAAATTAGAATGGAATGTGCCAGGGAAGAACCGCATAACTTTATGTCTCAGTACATCTTCTTCATTGTTATAATTTAGTTTTTTAAATCAGGGTAATGATTAGAATATTATTTGTTCTAGGTGTACACAATCTAATTCATTTGTACATTATATATGTATAATATATACACATGTATAATATATATATAGATATATATATACTCATGTACAGATCCTCTTCCCATATAAATTAATACAGAGTGTTCAGTAGACCTCCCTTGCTCTATGGTCAGTGTTTTATATATATGTATTAAATATGTATGTGTATTCGTATGGTAACCCTAATCTTAATTTGCCCATTGCTCCCACCTTTCGTTTTAGATACCCATAGTTGTTTTCTAAGTGTGTGTCTTTCTCTGTGGAAATAAGTTCCTTTGTATCAGTTGTTAGATGACACCCAGAAATGATATCATAAGATATTTGTCTTTTGCTTTCCGACTTACCTCATGTTCTGTGATTACCTCTAGGATCATCTATGGTGCTGCAAAGAGCAGTGTTTCAGTCTTTTGCACGGCTCATATTCCATTGTGTACATGGATCACTTCTTCTTTGAACATTCATCTGTTGATGGGCATTTTGTTTGCTTCCATGTCCTGGCTTTTGTGAATATTGCTGCAGTGCACTTTTGCTATCCTGTGTCTTCTCGACTCTGGTCTTCTCAGGTGCAGGGCCCAGCGGTGGGCCTGCTGGATTGAATGGTACCTCAATTTTTACTTTGAAACACAGTTCCTTTGTGTTCTCATTATTGGCTCTTACTTCTTTACACCTCAACAGCAGCTAGAGGGTACAGAGTTCTCTAAAACCTCTTCAGCATTCATTGTTGGTAGACTTTTTGCTGAGGGTCATTCGAGTGGTGTGTGTTGAAACCTTTTCATACATTAGATTGGCATGAGTCTAATAATTCCTGATGTTGAACTTTTATCCATTTCCCTTTTCATTTGTAAAGAGTGTGTAAAACTTACCTCTCATACGATCTTCTTGAAAACTTTGTTCTCTTTTAAGTTTTTTGGCCACTCCCTACCTCAGAACAATTTTCTGAGGGCAGGTGTCCTTTACAGCCCGGAGTCCTTGTGAGTATTATGTGACCATTGGCCGTGGTTTAAAGCCGCTCTTGCGGGAAACGGCCACAAGGCGGCAGCATTTCTCCATTTACAACTCAGGGTATTTGGGCAACAGAGCCTTCCTGGAAATCGTGTTAGTAGGCTGTAAATTAGAGTGGAATGTGCCAAGGCAAACCCCCAACAGCTTATACCTCCTTACTTCTTGTTGGCTTTTTAATTTAATTTTTCTATTTTCTCAGAGCAACTTAGATAAAAATGTTGTGTATGTTCTAGGTGTACAGAATCTGCTTCATTATATCTAGGTATCTATCTATTCATCTTTGCCTCCTTTCCCATGGACGTTATTCCAGAGTGTTGAGTGGACCTCTCTTGGTATTCCATAGGTCTTTGGTGATTATATGTTTCATATGTATTAGTATAGGTCTGACACCCCCATATCCTAATTTATCCATTCCTCCCACCTTCCCATTTGGTTAAACATAATTTTGATTTCTCAACCCATGAGTGTCCTTTTCTTCGAAATAAGGTCTTGGGTATGATGTTTTAGGTAACACGTCTAAGTGATATCATAGGATGTCTTTCTTTTGGTTTCTTTCTCTCTTCAAGGTGTGTGATTATCTCTAGGTCCTTCTATGGTGGTGCCAACAGCACTGTTTCATGCTTTTCCATGGCTACTATTCCATTGTGTACACGGACCAGTTCTTCTTGGTGCGTTCATCTGTTGATGGATATTTTGGTTGCTTCCAAGTCTTGGCTGTGGTAAATATAACTGCAGTGTAGGATTGCCAGCCTGTGTCTTTTGGAATCTGGTCTTCTCAGGTGATAGGCACAGCAGTGGGTCTACCAGATCATATGGTAGCTCAATTTTTACCTAGAAACGCATGTTCTTTCTGTTCTAACTACTGGCTGTTACCAGTTTACATCCCACCGGCAGCTACGGGGTACACACAGTTCTCTAAAACCCCTGCAGCATGTATTGTTCGTGGACTGTTTTGCTGATGATCATTCTGACTGTTGTGAGGTGAACGTTGTCACAGATTGGATTTGCATGTCTTCATTAATTTCTGATGTTGAGCATTTTTTCATGCCCCTTTTCTGTTTAAAGAAAAGAAAAGAAAGAAAGAAAGAAAAGACAAAATGTGTGTAAAATATGCCTTTTGAAATTGTCTTCTTGCAAGGTTGCCTCTTTTGAAGTTTTTGGTCGATTTTCGACCCCAGAATATTTTGTGAGGGCAGGTGTCCTTTACAGGCCTGCAATTAAGGTGAATTTTAACTGACCATTATCACTGGGTTTAAAACTGCTGTTGGAGGGAGGCCAAAATGCTGCAGGATTTCTCCATTCTCAAATCTGGTTACTAGGTCAACAGAGCCTTCCTGGAAGCTGTGTTCCAAGGCTGGAAGTTAGAATGGCTTGAGCCAGGAAGAACCCCCATAATTTTATGCCCCATTATTTCTTGTTCGTTTTTTAAATATAATTTTTATCTTTTATGATAGCAAATTTGATTGTAATCTTTGGTTTGTTCTAGGTGTGCAAGATGTGTTTGTTTTTTACACCAAGACATATATGTATTCTTCTTGGGATCCATTTGCCATGTAGGTTATGACACAGTATTGAGTAGTCTTCTCTTGGAATTCTGTAGGTCTTTGGTGATTATATATTTCACGTGTGTTTGTATATCTCTGTTAAGCCCAACATCCTAATATATCCAGTCTTGACAACTTTCCAATTGGTTAACCATCAGTTTGTTTAATAAATCTGTGATTCCTGTTATCTGTGGAAATATCTTCATTGGTATCAATTTTTAGGTAACACCTATAATTGATAGCACAGGATGTGTGTCTTTCGCTTTGTGACATACTTCGAGTTGTGTGATTACCTCCAGAGCCATCTAGGGTTCTGCAAAGTGCATTGTTTCATGTTTTTTCCGTGGCTCCTATTCCATCTGTACACGTACCAGTTCTTCTTCGTCCATTCGTCTCTTGATGGACTGTTTGGTTGTTTCCATGTCTTGGCTATTGTAATACTGCTGCAGTGCAGGTTTGCCTGAATGTGTCATTCCATTTGTGTCTTCCTAGGTTATAGGCCAAGGAGTGGGCCTGCGGGGTCATAAGGTATCTCAGTGTTTACCTTTTAAAGGCTGCTCCATTCCGTTTTCATTAGTGGCACTTACCAGTTTACGAGCCACTTAAAGTTGAGAGTGCATTTCCTCACAACGTCTTCAGCATTTATTGTTTGTATTTCTTTGCTGAGGGTCATTCTGTCTGGTGTGAGCTGATACCATTTTGTGGCTGGATTTGCATATGTTTAATAATTCCTTACATTGAGCTTCTAGCCATGTATATTTTATTGTTTTTTAAAGAGTGAGTACAGCTTACCTATTCAAATAGTTTCTTGAAGTATGCGGCATATTTGGAATATTTTGGCCATTACCTGCCTCAACACATTTTGTTGGCAGGTGTCATTTATTGCCCTGCAGTCCTTGTGCATATGAAGGGACCTTTAGCACGGGTTGTAAAACTGCTGTTGCGGCCCACGTCCACAGGGCGGCAGCATTTCTACATTCCCTACTCTGGTCCGTGGGGAAAGAGTACCTTCCTGGAAGTAGTGTTCCTTGGGTGTAAATTAGATTGGAATGTGCCCGGAGAAACACACAAAGCTTATGTCTCCTTAGTTGTGTATTTTTTAATATTTAATTTATATTTTTTATTGGAGTAATACTGCATTGTGTACATGGACCACTTCTTTTTTGTGCATTCATCTGTTGATGGACAGTTTGGTTGTTCCAAGTCTTGGCTAGGGTAAATAGTGCTGCAGTGCAGGATTGTCAGCCTGTGTCTGTTTGATTCTGGTCTTCTCAGGTGATAGAGCCAGTAGTGGGCCTAGCAGATCATATGGTAGCTCATTTTTTACCTTTAAACGCACCTCCTTTCTGTTCTCACCACTGGCTGTTACTGTTTGACATCCCAGCAGCAGCTAGAGGCTATACAGTTCTCTGAAACCCCTTGAGCATTTATTGTTTAGAGATTTTTTGCTGATGATCATTCTGACCGTTGTCACGTAAACGTTTTTGTAGATTGGATTTGCATGTCTTCAGTAATTCCCGATGTTGAGCTTTTTCCATGGCCTTTTTTTTTTTTTTTTTTTTGCAGTATGCGGGCCGGTCACTGTTGTGGCCTCTCCCGTTGGGGAGCACAGGCTCCGGATGCGCAGGCCCAGCAGCCATGGCTCACGGGCCCAGCCGCTCCGCGGCATATGGGATCCTCCCAGACCGGGGCACGAACCCGTATCCCCTGCATCGGCAGGCGGACTCTCAACCACTGCGCCACCAGGGAGGCCCTCCATGGCCTTTTTTGTTAAACGAAAAATTTAAAAAAGAATGTGAGTTAAATATGCCTCTTGAAATTGTCTTCTTGAAAGATTGCCCTCTTTTGAGTTTTTTCGTCGATATTCGAACCTAGGATTTTTTGAGGGCAGGTGTCATTTACAGAGGTGCAATTCTTGTGAATATTAAGTGACCCTGAGCACTGTGTTTAAAGCTGCTTTGGCAGGAGACGGTCACAAGGCTGCGGCATTGCTCCATTCCCAAACCTGGTTACTAGGGCAGAAGAGCCTTCCTAGGTGTAATGTTCCAACTCGTAAGTTAGAATTAAATGGGCCAGGAAAAACCCCCAGAAGTTTATGTCTCATTACTTCTTGTGGGTTTTCTTAATTTAATTTTAATTTGTTATCACAGCAAATTTGATTATAATGTTCTGTTTGTTCTGGGTGTGCAAGATGTGGTTCTTTTACACATATACATATTATCTGTTCACCTTCAGATCCATTTCCCATGTTGGGTGGGACACAATGTTGAGTAGTCTTCTCTTGGTATTCCGTAGGTCTTTGGTGCTTATATCTTTCACATGTGTTGGTATAGCTCTGTTTCCTGCAATATGCTAATGTATCCAGTCCTCAAACCTTTCCATTTGGTTAACCGTACGTGTGTTGATCGAATATTTGATTGCCTTTCTCTGTGAAAAATCTTCATTGGTATCCATTTTTAGGTAACACCATTACGTGATATCATAGTATATGTTTCCTTCGCTTTGTGACTTACTTCATGTTGTGATTACCTCCAAACACATCTATGGTGCTGCAAACGGCATTGTTTCATATTGTTCCTTGGCTACTATTCCATCTGTACATGTACCAGTTCTTCTTTTCCATTCATCTTTGGATGGACTTTTTGGTAGCTTCCATGTCTTGCCTATTGTAATACTGTTGCAGCGCAGTTTTGCCTGCCTGTGTCTTTGTAATTCTGTCTTCTTAGGTCATAGGCTCATTAGTGTGCCTGCTGGATCATACGGTGCCTCAATGGGTATCTGTTAAAGGCACCTGCATTCTGTTTTCATTAGTGGCTCTTTCCAGTTTCGTCCCACTTTGAGATGAGGGTATGCATTTCTCCACAGCCCCTTCAGCATTTATTGTTTGCAGAATTTTTGCTGATGGTCATTCTGACCAGTGTGAGTTGATACAACTTTGAAGATTGGATTTGCATATATTTAACATTTCCTAAGCATGAGCATTTTTCCACGCTTTTTTTGGTTGTTGTTAAAAAGAAAAAAGGGTGCATGTAAAATATACCTCTTGAAATTGTCTTATGAAACCTTGCCCTCTTTTGAAATTTTTGGTCGACTTTCGATTCCAGGATTGTTTTTGAAGGAGTGTGTCACCTACAGGCTTGCAATTGTTGTAAATATTTAGTGACCGTTAGCGCTGGGTTGAAAGCTGCTGTTGTGGGAAGCGGCGGCAGCGTTTCTCCATTCCCAAATCTTGCTACTAGGGCAGCAGAGCGCTCCTGGAACTCGTGTTCCTAGGTTGTAAATTAGAATGGAATGTGCCAGGGAAGAACCGCATAACTTTATGTCTCAGTACATCTTCTTCATTGTTATAATTTAGTTTTTTAAATCAGGGTAATGATTAGAATATTATTTGTTCTAGGTGTACACAATCTAATTCATTTGTACATTATATATGTATAATATATACACATGTATAATATATATATAGATATATATATACCCATGTACAGATCCTCTTCCCATATAAATTAATACAGAGTGTTCAGTAGACCTCCCTTGCTCTATGGTCAGTGTTTTATATATATGTATTAAATATGTATGTGTATTCGTATGGTAACCCTAATCTTAATTTGCCCATTGCTCCCACCTTTCGTTTTAGATACCCATAGTTGTTTTCTAAGTGTGTGTCTTTCTCTGTGGAAATAAGTTCCTTTGTATCAGTTGTTAGATGACACCCAGAAATGATATCATAAGATATTTGTCTTTTGCTTTCCGACTTACCTCATGTTCTGTGATTACCTCTAGGATCATCTATGGTGCTGCAAAGAGCAGTGTTTCAGTCTTTTGCACGGCTCATATTCCATTGTGTACACGGATCACTTCTTCTTTGAACATTCATCTGTTGATGGGCATTTTGTTTGCTTCCATGTCCTGGCTTTTGTGAATATTGCTGCAGTGCACTTTTGCTATCCTGTGTCTTCTCGACTCTGGTCTTCTCAGGTGCAGGGCCCAGCGGTGGGCCTGCTGGATTGAATGGTACCTCAATTTTTACTTTGAAACACAGTTCCTTTGTGTTCTCATTATTGGCTCTTACTTCTTTACACCTCAACAGCAGCTAGAGGGTACAGAGTTCTCTAAAACCTCTTCAGCATTCATTGTTGGTAGACTTTTTGCTGAGGGTCATTCGAGTGGTGTGTGTTGAAACCTTTTCATACATTAGATTGGCATGAGTCTAATAATTCCTGATGGTGAACTTTTATCCATTTCCCTTTTCATTTGTAAAGAGTGTGTAAAACTTACCTCTCATACGATCTTCTTGAAAACTTTGTTCTCTTTTAAGTTTTTTGGCCACTCCCTACCTCAGAACATTTTTCTGAGGGCAGGTGTCCTTTACAGCCCGGAGTCCTTGTGAGTATTATGTGACCATTGGCCGTGGTTTAAAGCCGCTCTTGCGGGAAACGGCCACAAGGCGGCAGCATTTCTCCATTTACAACTCAGGGTATTTGGGCAACAGAGCCTTCCTGGAAATCGTGTTAGTAGGCTGTAAATTAGAGTGGAATGTGCCAAGGCAAACCCCCAACAGCTTATACCTCCTTACTTCTTGTTGGCTTTTTAATTTAATTTTTCTATTTTCTCAGAGCAACTTAGATAAAAATGTTGTGTATGTTCTAGGTGTACAGAATCTGCTTCATTATATCTAGGTATCTATCTATTCATCTTTGCCTCCTTTCCCATGGACGTTATTCCAGAGTGTTGAGTGGACCTCTCTTGGTATTCCATAGGTCTTTGGTGATTATATGTTTCATATGTATTAGTATAGGTCTGACACCCCCATATCCTAATTTATCCATTCCTCCCACCTTCCCATTTGGTTAAACATAATTTTGATTTCTCAACCCATGAGTGTCCTTTTCTTCGAAATAAGGTCTTGGGTATGATGTTTTAGGTAACACGTCTAAGTGATATCATAGGATGTCTTTCTTTTGGTTTCTTTCTCTCTTCAAGGTGTGTGATTATCTCTAGGTCCTTCTATGGTGGTGCCAACAGCACTGTTTCATGCTTTTCCATGGCTACTATTCCATTGTGTACACGGACCAGTTCTTCTTGGTGCGTTCATCTGTTGATGGATATTTTGGTTGCTTCCAAGTCTTGGCTGTGGTAAATATAACTGCAGTGTAGGATTGCCAGCCTGTGTCTTTTGGAATCTGGTCTTCTCAGGTGATAGGCACAGCAGTGGGTCTACCAGATCATATGGTAGCTCAATTTTTACCTAGAAACGCATGTTCTTTCTGTTCTAACTACTGGCTGTTACCAGTTTACATCCCACCGGCAGCTACGGGGTACACACAGTTCTCTAAAACCCCTGCAGCATGTATTGTTCGTGGACTGTTTTGCTGATGATCATTCTGACTGTTGTGAGGTGAACGTTGTCACAGATTGGATTTGCATGTCTTCATTAATTTCTGATGTTGAGCATTTTTTCATGCCCCTTTTCTGTTTAAAGAAAAGAAAAGAAAGAAAGAAAGAAAAGACAAAATGTGTGTAAAATATGCCTTTTGAAATTGTCTTCTTGCAAGGTTGCCTCTTTTGAAGTTTTTGGTCGATTTTCGACCCCAGAATATTTTGTGAGGGCAGGTGTCCTTTACAGGCCTGCAATTAAGGTGAATTTTAACTGACCATTATCACTGGGTTTAAAACTGCTGTTGGAGGGAGGCCAAAATGCTGCAGGATTTCTCCATTCTCAAATCTGGTTACTAGGTCAACAGAGCCTTCCTGGAAGCTGTGTTCCAAGGCTGGAAGTTAGAATGGCTTGAGCCAGGAAGAACCCCCATAATTTTATGCCCCATTATTTCTTGTTCGTTTTTTAAATATAATTTTTATCTTTTATGATAGCAAATTTGATTGTAATCTTTGGTTTGTTCTAGGTGTGCAAGATGTGTTTGTTTTTTACACCAAGACATATATGTATTCTTCTTGGGATCCATTTGCCATGTAGGTTATGACACAGTATTGAGTAGTCTTCTCTTGGAATTCTGTAGGTCTTTGGTGATTATATATTTCACGTGTGTTTGTATATCTCTGTTAAGCCCAACATCCTAATATATCCAGTCTTGACAACTTTCCAATTGGTTAACCATCAGTTTGTTTAATAAATCTGTGATTCCTGTTATCTGTGGAAATATCTTCATTGGTATCAATTTTTAGGTAACACCTATAATTGATAGCACAGGATGTGTGTCTTTCGCTTTGTGACATACTTCGAGTTGTGTGATTACCTCCAGAGCCATCTAGGGTTCTGCAAAGTGCATTGTTTCATGTTTTTTCCGTGGCTCCTATTCCATCTGTACACGTACCAGTTCTTCTTCGTCCATTCGTCTCTTGATGGACTGTTTGGTTGTTTCCATGTCTTGGCTATTGTAATACTGCTGCAGTGCAGGTTTGCCTGAATGTGTCATTCCATTTGTGTCTTCCTAGGTTATAGGCCAAGGAGTGGGCCTGCGGGATCATAAGGTATCTCAGTGTTTACCTTTTAAAGGCTGCTCCATTCCGTTTTCATTAGTGGCACTTACCAGTTTACGAGCCACTTAAAGTTGAGAGTGCATTTCCTCACAACGTCTTCAGCATTTATTGTTTGTATTTCTTTGCTGAGGGTCATTCTGCCTGGTGTGAGCTGATACCATTTTGTGGCTGGATTTGCATATGTTTAATAATTCCTTACATTGAGCTTCTAGCCATGTATTTTTTATTGTTTTTTAAAGAGTGAGTACAGCTTACCTATTCAAATAGTTTCTTGAAGTATGCGGCATATTTTGAATATTTTAGCCATTACCTGCCTCAACACATTTTGTTGGCAGGTGTCATTTATAGCCCTGCAGTCCTTGTGCATATGAAGGGACCTTTAGCACAGGTTGTAAAACTGCTGTTGCGGCCCACGTCCACAGGGCGGCAGCATTTCTACATTCCCTACTCTGGTCCGTGGGGAAAGAGTACCTTCCTGGAAGTAGTGTTCCTTGGGTGTAAATTAGATTGGAATGTGCCCGGAGAAACACACAAAGCTTATGTCTCCTTAGTTGTGTATTTTTTAATATTTAATTTATATTTTTTATCGGAGTAATACTGCATTGTGTACATGGACCACTTCTTTTTTGTGCATTCATCTGTTGATGGACAGTTTGGTTGTTCCAAGTCTTGGCTAGGGTAAATAGTGCTGCAGTGCAGGATTGTCAGCCTGTGTCTGTTTGATTCTGGTCTTCTCAGGTGATAGAGCCAGTAGTGGGCCTAGCAGATCATATGGTAGCTCAATTTTTACCTTTAAACGCACCTCCTTTCTGTTCTCACCACTGGCTGTTACTGTTTGACATCCCAGCAGCAGCTAGAGGCTATACAGTTCTCTGAAACCCCTTGAGCATTTATTGTTTAGAGGTTTTTTGCTGATGATCATTCTGACTGTTGTCACGTAAACGTTTTTGTAGATTGGATTTGCATGTCTTCAGTAATTCCCGATGTTGAGCTTTTTCCATGGCCTTTTTTGTTAAACGAAAATTTTAAAAAAGAATGTGAGTTAAATATGCCTCTTGAAATTGTCTTCTTGAAAGATTGCCCTCTTTTGAGTTTTTTCGTCGATATTCGAACCTAGGATTTTTTGAGGGCAGGTGTCATTTACAGAGGTGCAATTCTTGTGAATATTAAGTGACCCTGAGCACTGTGTTTAAAGCTGCTTTGGCAGGAGACGGTCACAAGGCTGCGGCATTGCTCCATTCCCAAACCTGGTTACTAGGGCAGAAGAGCCTTCCTAGGTGTAATGTTCCAACTCGTAAGTTAGAATTAAATGGGCCAGGAAAAAACCCCAGAAGTTTATGTCTCATTACTTCTTGTGGGTTTTCTTAATTTAATTTTAATTTGTTATCACAGCAAATTTGATTATAATGTTCTGTTTGTTCTGGGTGTGCAAGATGTGGTTCTTTTACACATATACATATTATCTGTTCACCTTCAGATCCATTTCCCATGTTGGGTGGGACACAATGTTGAGTAGTCTTCTCTTGGTATTCCGTAGATCTTTGGTGCTTATATCTTTCACATGTGTTGGTATAGCTCTGTTTCCTGCAATATGCTAATGTATCCAGTCCTCAAAACTTTCCGTTTGGTTAACCATACGTTTGTTGACCGAATATTTGATTGCCTTTCTCTGTGAAAAATCTTCATTGGTATCCATTTTTAGTTAACACCATTACGTGATATCATAGTATATGTTTCCTTCACTTTGTGACTTACTTCATGTTGTGATTACCTCCAAACTCATCTATGGTGCTGCAAACGGCATTGTTTCATATTGTTCCTTGGCTACTATTCCATCTGTACATGTACCAGTTCTTCTTTTCCATTCATCTTTGGATGGACTTTTTGGTAGCTTCCATGTCTTGCCTATTGTAATACTGTTGCAGCGCAGTTTTGCCAGCCTGTGTCTTTGTAATTCTGTCTTCTTAGGTCATAGGCTCATTATTGTGCCTGCTGGATCATACGGTGCCTCAATGGGTATCTGTTAAAGGCACCTGCATTCTGTTTTCATTAGTGGCTCTTTCCAGTTTCGTCCCACTTTGAGATGAGGGTATGCATTTCTCCACAGCCCCTTCAGCATTTATTGTTTGCAGAATTTTTGCTGATGGTCAATCTGACCGGTGTGAGTTGATACAACTTTGAAGATTGGATTTGCATATATTTAACATTTCCTAAGCATGAGCATTTTTCCACGCTTTTTTTGGTTGTTGTTAAAAAGAAAAAAGGGTGCATGTAAAATATACCTCTTGAAATTGTCTTATGAAACCTTGCCCTCTTTTGAAATTTTTGGTCGACTTTCAATTCCAGGATTGTTTTTGAAGGAGTGTGTCACCTACAGGCTTGCAATTGTTGTAAATATTTAGTGACCGTTAGCGCTGGGTTGAAAGCTGCTGTTGTGGGAAGCGGCGGCAGCGTTTCTCCATTCCCAAATCTTGCTACTAGGGCAGCAGAGCGCTCCTGGAACTCGTGTTCCTAGGTTGTAAATTAGAATGGAATGTGCCAGGGAAGAACCGCATAACTTTATGTCTCAGTACATCTTCTTCATTGTTATAATTTAGTTTTTTAAATCAGGGTAATGATTAGAATATTATTTGTTCTAGGTGTACACAATCTAATTCATTTGTACATTATATATGTATAATATATACACATGTATAATATATGTATAGATATATATATACTCATGTACAGATCCTCTTCCCATATAAATTAATACAGAGTGTTCAGTAGACCTCCCTTGCTCTATGGTCAGTGTTTTATATATATGTATTAAATATGTATGTGTATTCGTATGGTAACCCTAATCTTAATTTGCCCATTGCTCCCACCTTTCGTTTTAGATACCCATAGTTGTTTTCTAAGTGTGTGTCTTTCTCTGTGGAAATAAGTTCCTTTGTATCAGTTGTTAGATGACACCCAGAAATGATATCATAAGATATTTGTCTTTTGCTTTCCGACTTACCTCATGTTCTGTGATTACCTCTAGGATCATCTATGGTGCTGCAAAGAGCAGTGTTTCAGTCTTTTGCACGGCTCATATTCCATTGTGTACACGGATCACTTCTTCTTTGAACATTCATCTGTTGATGGGCATTTTGTTTGCTTCCATGTCCTGGCTTTTGTGAATATTGCTGCAGTGCACTTTTGCTATCCTGTGTCTTCTCGACTCTGGTCTTCTCAGGTGCAGGGCCCAGCGGTGGGCCTGCTGGATTGAATGGTACCTCAATTTTTACTTTGAAACACAGTTCCTTTGTGTTCTCATTATTGGCTCTTACTTCTTTACACCTCAACAGCAGCTAGAGGGTACAGAGTTCTCTAAAACCTCTTCAGCATTCATTGTTTGTAGACTTTTTGCTGAGGGTCATTCGAGTGGTGTGTGTTGAAACCTTTTCATACATTAGATTGGCATGAGTCTAATAATTCCTGATGGTGAACTTTTATCCATTTCCCTTTTCATTTGTAAAGAGTGTGTAAAACTTACCTCTCATACGATCTTCTTGAAAACTTTGTTCTCTTTTAAGTTTTTTGGCCACTCCCTACCTCAGAACAATTTTCTGAGGGCAGGTGTCCTTTACAGCCCGGAGTCCTTGTGAGTATTATGTGACCATTGGCCGTGGTTTAAAGCCGCTCTTGCGGGAAACGGCCACAAGGCGGCAGCATTTCTCCATTTACAACTCAGGGTATTTGGGCAACAGAGCCTTCCTGGAAATCGTGTTAGTAGGCTGTAAATTAGAGTGGAATGTGCCAAGGCAAACCCCCAACAGCTTATACCTCCTTACTTCTTGTTGGCTTTTTAATTTAATTTTTCTATTTTCTCAGAGCAACTTAGATAAAAATGTTGTGTATGTTCTAGGTGTACAGAATCTGCTTCATTATATCTAGGTATCTATCTATTCATCTTTGCCTCCTTTCCCATGGACGTTATTCCAGAGTGTTGAGTGGACCTCTCTTGGTATTCCATAGGTCTTTGGTGATTATATGTTTCATATGTATTAGTATAGGTCTGACACCCCCATATCCTAATTTATCCATTCCTCCCACCTTCCCATTTGGTTAAACATAATTTTGATTTCTCAACCCATGAGTGTCCTTTTCTTCGAAATAAGGTCTTGGGTATGATGTTTTAGGTAACACGTCTAAGTGATATCATAGGATGTCTTTCTTTCGGTTTCTTTCTCTCTTCAAGGTGTGTGATTATCTCTAGGTCCTTCTATGGTGGTGCCAACAGCACTGTTTCATGCTTTTCCATGGCTACTATTCCATTGTGTACACGGACCAGTTCTTCTTGGTGCGTTCATCTGTTGATGGATATTTTGGTTGCTTCCAAGTCTTGGCTGTGGTAAATATAACTGCAGTGTAGGATTGCCAGCCTGTGTCTTTTGGAATCTGGTCTTCTCAGGTGATAGGCACAGCAGTGGGTCTACCAGATCATATGGTAGCTCAATTTTTACCTAGAAACGCATGTTCTTTCTGTTCTAACTACTGGCTGTTACCAGTTTACATCCCACCGGCAGCTACGGGGTACACACAGTTCTCTAAAACCCCTGCAGCATGTATTGTTCGTGGACTGTTTTGCTGATGATCATTCTGACTGTTGTGAGGTGAACGTTGTCACAGATTGGATTTGCATGTCTTCATTAATTTCTGATGTTGAGCATTTTTTCATGCCCCTTTTCTGTTTAAAGAAAAGAAAAGAAAGAAAGAAAGAAAAGACAAAATGTGTGTAAAATATGCCTTTTGAAATTGTCTTCTTGCAAGGTTGCCTCTTTTGAAGTTTTTGGTCGATTTTCGACCCCAGAATATTTTGTGAGGGCAGGTGTCCTTTACAGGCCTGCAATTAAGGTGAATTTTAACTGACCATTATCACTGGGTTTAAAACTGCTGTTGGAGGGAGGCCAAAATGCTGCAGGATTTCTCCATTCTCAAATCTGGTTACTAGGTCAACAGAGCCTTCCTGGAAGCTGTGTTCCAAGGCTGGAAGTTAGAATGGCTTGAGCCAGGAAGAACCCCCATAATTTTATGCCCCATTATTTCTTGTTCGTTTTTTAAATATAATTTTTATCTTTTATGATAGCAAATTTGATTGTAATCTTTGGTTTGTTCTAGGTGTGCAAGATGTGTTTGTTTTTTACACCAAGACATATATGTATTCTTCTTGGGATCCATTTGCCATGTAGGTTATGACACAGTATTGAGTAGTCTTCTCTTGGAATTCTGTAGGTCTTTGGTGATTATATATTTCACGTGTGTTTGTATATCTCTGTTAAGCCCAACATCCTAATATATCCAGTCTTGACAACTTTCCAATTGGTTAACCATCAGTTTGTTTAATAAATCTGTGATTCCTGTTATCTGTGGAAATATCTTCATTGGTATCAATTTTTAGGTAACACCTATAATTGATAGCACAGGATGTGTGTCTTTCGCTTTGTGACATACTTCGAGTTGTGTGATTACCTCCAGAGCCATCTAGGGTTCTGCAAAGTGCATTGTTTCATGTTTTTTCCGTGGCTCCTATTCCATCTGTACACGTACCAGTTCTTCTTCGTCCATTCGTCTCTTGATGGACTGTTTGGTTGTTTCCATGTCTTGGCTATTGTAATACTGCTGCAGTGCAGGTTTGCCTGAATGTGTCATTCCATTTGTGTCTTCCTAGGTTATAGGCCAAGGAGTGGGCCTGCGGGATCATAAGGTATCTCAGTGTTTACCTTTTAAAGGCTGCTCCATTCCGTTTTCATTAGTGGCACTTACCAGTTTACGAGCCACTTAAAGTTGAGAGTGCATTTCCTCACAACGTCTTCAGCATTTATTGTTTGTATTTCTTTGCTGAGGGTCATTCTGCCTGGTGTGAGCTGATACCATTTTTTGGCTGGATTTGCATATGTTTAATAATTCCTTACATTGAGCTTCTAGCCATGTATTTTTTATTGTTTTTTAAAGAGTGAGTACAGCTTACCTATTCAAATAGTTTCTTGAAGTATGCGGCATATTTTGAATATTTTGGCCATTACCTGCCTCAACACATTTTGTTGGCAGGTGTCATTTATAGCCCTGCAGTCCTTGTGCATATGAAGGGACCTTTAGCACAGGTTGTAAAACTGCTGTTGCGGCCCACGTCCACAGGGCGGCAGCATTTCTACATTCCCTACTCTGGTCCGTGGGGAAAGAGTACCTTCCTGGAAGTAGTGTTCCTTGGGTGTAAATTAGATTGGAATGTGCCCGGAGAAACACACAAAGCTTATGTCTCCTTAGTTGTGTATTTTTTAATATTTAAGTTATATTTTTTATCGGAGTAATACTGCATTGTGTACATGGACCACTTCTTTTTTGTGCATTCATCTGTTGATGGACAGTTTGGTTGTTCCAAGTCTTGGCTAGGGTAAATAGTGCTGCAGTGCAGGATTGTCAGCCTGTGTCTGTTTGATTCTGGTCTTCTCAGGTGATAGAGCCAGTAGTGCGCCTAGCAGATCATATGGTAGCTCAATTTTTACCTTTAAACGCACCTCCTTTCTGTTCTCACCACTGGCTGTTACTGTTTGACATCCCAGCAGCAGCTAGAGGCTATACAGTTCTCTGAAACCCCTTGAGCATTTATTGTTTAGAGGTTTTTTGCTGATGATCATTCTGACTGTTGTCACGTAAACGTTTTTGTAGATTGGATTTGCATGTCTTCAGTAATTCCCGATGTTGAGCTTTTTCCATGGCCTTTTTTGTTAAACGAAAATTTTAAAAAAGAATGTGAGTTAAATATGCCTCTTGAAATTGTCTTCTTGAAAGATTGCCCTCTTTTGAGTTTTTTCGTCGATATTCGAACCTAGGATTTTTTGAGGGCAGGTGTCATTTACAGAGGTGCAATTCTTGTGAATATTAAGTGACCCTGAGCACTGTGTTTAAAGCTGCTTTGGCAGGAGACGGTCACAAGGCTGCGGCATTGCTCCATTCCCAAACCTGGTTACTAGGGCAGAAGAGCCTTCCTAGGTGTAATGTTCCAACTCGTAAGTTAGAATTAAATGGGCCAGGAAAAACCCCCAGAAGTTTATGTCTCATTACTTCTTGTGGGTTTTCTTAATTTAATTTTAATTTGTTATCACAGCAAATTTGATTATAATGTTCTGTTTGTTCTGGGTGTGCAAGATGTGGTTCTTTTACACATATACATATTATCTGTTCACCTTCAGATCCATTTCCCATGTTGGGTGGGACACAATGTTGAGTAGTCTTCTCTTGGTATTCCGTAGGTCTTTGGTGCTTATATCTTTCACATGTGTTGGTATAGCTCTGTTTCCTGCAATATGCTAATGTATCCAGTCCTCAAACCTTTCCATTTGGTTAACCGTACGTGTGTTGACCGAATATTTGATTGCCTTTCTCTGTGAAAAATCTTCATTGGTATCCATTTTTAGTTAACACCATTACGTGATATCATAGTATATGTTTCCTTCGCTTTGTGACTTACTTCATGTTGTGATTACCTCCAAACTCATCTATGGTGCTGCAAACGGCATTGTTTCATATTGTTCCTTGGATACTATTCCATCTGTACATGTAGCAGTTCTTCTTTTCCATTCATCTTTGGATGGACTTTTTGGTAGCTTCCATGTCTTGCCTATTGTAATACTGTTGCAGCGCAGTTTTGCCTGCCTGTGTCTTTGTAATTCTGTCTTCTTAGGTCATAGGCTCATTAGTGTGCCTGCTGGATCATACGGTGCCTCAATGGGTATCTGTTAAAGGCACCTGCATTCTGTTTTCATTAGTGGCTCTTTCCAGTTTCGTCCCACTTTGAGATGAGGGTATGCATTTCTCCACAGCCCCTTCAGCATTTATTGTTTGCAGAATTTTTGCTGATGGTCATTCTGACCGGTGTGAGTTGATACAACTTTGAAGATTGGATTTGCATATATTTAACATTTCCTAAGCATGAGCATTTTTCCACGCTTTTTTTGGTTGTTGTTAAAAAGAAAAAAGGGTGCATGTAAAATATACCTCTTGAAATTGTCTTATGAAACCTTGCCCTCTTTTGAAATTTTTGGTCGACTTTCGATTCCAGGATTGTTTTTGAAGGAGTGTGTCACCTACAGGCTTGCAATTGTTGTAAATATTTAGTGACCGTTAGCGCTGGGTTGAAAGCTGCTGTTGTGGGAAGCGGCGGCAGCGTTTCTCCATTCCCAAATCTTGCTACTAGGGCATCAGAGCGCTCCTGGAACTCGTGTTCCTAGGTTGTAAATTAGAATGGAATGTGCCAGGGAAGAACCGCATAACTTTATGTCTCAGTACATCTTCTTCATTGTTATAATTTAGTTTTTTAAATCAGGGTAATGATTAGAATATTATTTGTTCTAGGTGTACACAATCTAATTCATTTGTACATTATATATGTATAATATATACACATGTATAATATATATATAGATATATATATACTCATGTACAGATCCTCTTCCCATATAAATTAATACAGAGTGTTCAGTAGACCTCCCTTGCTCTATGGTCAGTGTTTTATATATATGTATTAAATATGTATGTGTATTCGTATGGTAACCCTAATCTTAATTTGCCCATTGCTCCCACCTTTCGTTTTAGATACCCATAGTTGTTTTCTAAGTGTGTGTCTTTCTCTGTGGAAATAAGTTCCTTTGTATCAGTTGTTAGATGACACCCAGAAATGATATCATAAGATATTTGTCTTTTGCTTTCCGACTTACCTCATGTTCTGTGATTACCTCTAGGATCATCTATGGTGCTGCAAAGAGCAGTGTTTCAGTCTTTTGCACGGCTCATATTCCATTGTGTACATGGATCACTTCTTCTTTGAACATTCATCTGTTGATGGGCATTTTGTTTGCTTCCATGTCCTGGCTTTTGTGAATATTGCTGCAGTGCACTTTTGCTATCCTGTGTCTTCTCGACTCTGGTCTTCTCAGGTGCAGGGCCCAGCGGTGGGCCTGCTGGATTGAATGGTACCTCAATTTTTACTTTGAAACACAGTTCCTTTGTGTTCTCATTATTGGCTCTTACTTCTTTACACCTCAACAGCAGCTAGAGGGTACAGAGTTCTCTAAAACCTCTTCAGCATTCATTGTTTGTAGACTTTTTGCTGAGGGTCATTCGAGTGGTGTGTGTTGAAACCTTTTCATACATTAGATTGGCATGAGTCTAATAATTCCTGATGGTGAACTTTTATCCATTTCCCTTTTCATTTGTAAAGAGTGTGTAAAACTTACCTCTCATACGATCTTCTTGAAAACTTTGTTCTCTTTTAAGTTTTTTGGCCACTCCCTACCTCAGAACATTTTTCTGAGGGCAGGTGTCCTTTACAGCCCGGAGTCCTTGTGAGTATTATGTGACCATTGGCCGTGGTTTAAAGCCGCTCTTGCGGGAAACGGCCACAAGGCGGCAGCATTTCTCCATTTACAACTCAGGGTATTTGGGCAACAGAGCCTTCCTGGAAATCGTGTTAGTAGGCTGTAAATTAGAGTGGAATGTGCCAAGGCAAACCCCCAACAGCTTATACCTCCTTACTTCTTGTTGGCTTTTTAATTTAATTTTTCTATTTTCTCAGAGCAACTTAGATAAAAATGTTGTGTATGTTCTAGGTGTACAGAATCTGCTTCATTATATCTAGGTATCTATCTATTCATCTTTGCCTCCTTTCCCATGGACGTTATTCCAGAGTGTTGAGTGGACCTCTCTTGGTATTCCATAGGTCTTTGGTGATTATATGTTTCATATGTATTAGTATAGGTCTGACACCCCCATATCCTAATTTATCCATTCCTCCCACCTTCCCATTTGGTTAAACATAATTTTGATTTCTCAACCCATGAGTGTCCTTTTCTTCGAAATAAGGTCTTGGGTATGATGTTTTAGGTAACACGTCTAAGTGATATCATAGGATGTCTTTCTTTCGGTTTCTTTCTCTCTTCAAGGTGTGTGATTATCTCTAGGTCCTTCTATGGTGGTGCCAACAGCACTGTTTCATGCTTTTCCATGGCTACTATTCCATTGTGTACACGGACCAGTTCTTCTTGGTGCGTTCATCTGTTGATGGATATTTTGGTTGCTTCCAAGTCTTGGCTGTGGTAAATATAACTGCAGTGTAGGATTGCCAGCCTGTGTCTTTTGGAATCTGGTCTTCTCAGGTGATAGGCACAGCAGTGGGTCTACCAGATCATATGGTAGCTCAATTTTTACCTAGAAACGCATGTTCTTTCTGTTCTAACTACTGGCTGTTACCAGTTTACATCCCACCGGCAGCTACGGGGTACACACAGTTCTCTAAAACCCCTGCAGCATGTATTGTTCGTGGACTGTTTTGCTGATGATCATTCTGACTGTTGTGAGGTGAACGTTGTCACAGATTGGATTTGCATGTCTTCATTAATTTCTGATGTTGAGCATTTTTTCATGCCCCTTTTCTGTTTAAAGAAAAGAAAAGAAAGAAAGAAAGAAAAGACAAAATGTGTGTAAAATATGCCTTTTGAAATTGTCTTCTTGCAAGGTTGCCTCTTTTGAAGTTTTTGGTCGATTTTCGACCCCAGAATATTTTGAGAGGGCAGGTGTCCTTTACAGGCCTGCAATTAAGGTGAATTTTAACTGACCATTATCACTGGGTTTAAAACTGCTGTTGGAGGGAGGCCAAAATGCTGCAGGATTTCTCCATTCTCAAATCTGGTTACTAGGTCAACAGAGCCTTCCTGGAAGCTGTGTTCCAAGGCTGGAAGTTAGAATGGCTTGAGCCAGGAAGAACCCCCATAATTTTATGCCCCATTATTTCTTGTTCGTTTTTTAAATATAATTTTTATCTTTTATGATAGCAAATTTGATTGTAATCTTTGGTTTGTTCTAGGTGTGCAAGATGTGTTTGTTTTTTACACCAAGACATATATGTATTCTTCTTGGGATCCATTTGCCATGTAGGTTATGACACAGTATTGAGTAGTCTTCTCTTGGAATTCTGTAGGTCTTTGGTGATTATATATTTCACGTGTGTTTGTATATCTCTGTTAAGCCCAACATCCTAATATATCCAGTCTTGACAACTTTCCAATTGGTTAACCATCAGTTTGTTTAATAAATCTGTGATTCCTGTTATCTGTGGAAATATCTTCATTGGTATCAATTTTTAGGTAACACCTATAATTGATAGCACAGGATGTGTGTCTTTCGCTTTGTGACATACTTCGAGTTGTGTGATTACCTCCAGAGCCATCTAGGGTTCTGCAAAGTGCATTGTTTCATGTTTTTTCCGTGGCTCCTATTCCATCTGTACACGTACCAGTTCTTCTTCGTCCATTCGTCTCTTGATGGACTGTTTGGTTGTTTCCATGTCTTGGCTATTGTAATACTGCTGCAGTGCAGGTTTGCCTGAATGTGTCATTCCATTTGTGTCTTCCTAGGTTATAGGCCAAGGAGTGGGCCTGCGGGATCATAAGGTATCTCAGTGTTTACCTTTTAAAGGCTGCTCCATTCCGTTTTCATTAGTGGCACTTACCAGTTTACGAGCCACTTAAAGTTGAGAGTGCATTTCCTCACAACGTCTTCAGCATTTATTGTTTGTATTTCTTTGCTGAGGGTCATTCTGCCTGGTGTGAGCTGATACCATTTTTTGGCTGGATTTGCATATGTTTAATAATTCCTTACATTGAGCTTCTAGCCATGTATTTTTTATTGTTTTTTAAAGAGTGAGTACAGCTTACCTATTCAAATAGTTTCTTGAAGTATGCGGCATATTTTGAATATTTTGGCCATTACCTGCCTCAACACATTTTGTTGGCAGGTGTCATTTATAGCCCTGCAGTCCTTGTGCATATGAAGGGACCTTTAGCACAGGTTGTAAAACTGCTGTTGCGGCCCACGTCCACAGGGCGGCAGCATTTCTACATTCCCTACTCTGGTCCGTGGGGAAAGAGTACCTTCCTGGAAGTAGTGTTCCTTGGGTGTAAATTAGATTGGAATGTGCCCGGAGAAACACACAAAGCTTATGTCTCCTTAGTTGTGTATTTTTTAATATTTAAGTTATATTTTTTATCGGAGTAATACTGCATTGTGTACATGGACCACTTCTTTTTTGTGCATTCATCTGTTGATGGACAGTTTGGTTGTTCCAAGTCTTGGCTAGGGTAAATAGTGCTGCAGTGCAGGATTGTCAGCCTGTGTCTGTTTGATTCTGGTCTTCTCAGGTGATAGAGCCAGTAGTGGGCCTAGCAGATCATATGGTAGCTCAATTTTTACCTTTAAACGCACCTCCTTTCTGTTCTCACCACTGGCTGTTACTGTTTGACATCCCAGCAGCAGCTAGAGGCTATACAGTTCTCTGAAACCCCTTGAGCATTTATTGTTTAGAGGTTTTTTGCTGATGATCATTCTGACTGTTGTCACGTAAACGTTTTTGTAGATTGGATTTGCATGTCTTCAGTAATTCCCGATGTTGAGCTTTTTCCATGGCCTTTTTTGTTAAACGAAAATTTTAAAAAAGAATGTGAGTTAAATATGCCTCTTGAAATTGTCTTCTTGAAAGATTGCCCTCTTTTGAGTTTTTTCGTCGATATTCGAACCTAGGATTTTTTGAGGGCAGGTGTCATTTACAGAGGTGCAATTCTTGTGAATATTAAGTGACCCTGAGCACTGTGTTTAAAGCTGCTTTGGCAGGAGACGGTCACAAGGCTGCGGCATTGCTCCATTCCCAAACCTGGTTACTAGGGCAGAAGAGCCTTCCTAGGTGTAATGTTCCAACTCGTAAGTTAGAATTAAATGGGCCAGGAAAAACCCCCAGAAGTTTATGTCTCATTACTTCTTGTGGGTTTTCTTAATTTAATTTTAATTTGTTATCACAGCAAATTTGATTATAATGTTCTGTTTGTTCTGGGTGTGCAAGATGTGGTTCTTTTACACATATACATATTATCTGTTCACCTTCAGATCCATTTCCCATGTTGGGTGGGACACAATGTTGAGTAGTCTTCTCTTGGTATTCCGTAGGTCTTTGGTGCTTATATCTTTCACATGTGTTGGTATAGCTCTGTTTCCTGCAATATGCTAATGTATCCAGTCCTCAAACCTTTCCATTTGGTTAACCGTACGTGTGTTGACCGAATATTTGATTGCCTTTCTCTGTGAAAAATCTTCATTGGTATCCATTTTTAGTTAACACCATTACGTGATATCATAGTATATGTTTCCTTCGCTTTGTGACTTACTTCATGTTGTGATTACCTCCAAACTCATCTATGGTGCTGCAAACGGCATTGTTTCATATTGTTCCTTGGATACTATTCCATCTGTACATGTAGCAGTTCTTCTTTTCCATTCATCTTTGGATGGACTTTTTGGTAGCTTCCATGTCTTGCCTATTGTAATACTGTTGCAGCGCAGTTTTGCCTGCCTGTGTCTTTGTAATTCTGTCTTCTTAGGTCATAGGCTCATTAGTGTGCCTGCTGGATCATACGGTGCCTCAATGGGTATCTGTTAAAGGCACCTGCATTCTGTTTTCATTAGTGGCTCTTTCCAGTTTCGTCCCACTTTGAGATGAGGGTATGCATTTCTCCACAGCCCCTTCAGCATTTATTGTTTGCAGAATTTTTGCTGATGGTCATTCTGACCGGTGTGAGTTGATACAACTTTGAAGATTGGATTTGCATATATTTAACATTTCCTAAGCATGAGCATTTTTCCACGCTTTTTTTGGTTGTTGTTAAAAAGAAAAAAGGGTGCATGTAAAATATACCTCTTGAAATTGTCTTATGAAACCTTGCCCTCTTTTGAAATTTTTGGTCGACTTTCGATTCCAGGATTGTTTTTGAAGGAGTGTGTCACCTACAGGCTTGCAATTGTTGTAAATATTTAGTGACCGTTAGCGCTGGGTTGAAAGCTGCTGTTGTGGGAAGCGGCGGCAGCGTTTCTCCATTCCCAAATCTTGCTACTAGGGCATCAGAGCGCTCCTGGAACTCGTGTTCCTAGGTTGTAAATTAGAATGGAATGTGCCAGGGAAGAACCGCATAACTTTATGTCTCAGTACATCTTCTTCATTGTTATAATTTAGTTTTTTAAATCAGGGTAATGATTAGAATATTATTTGTTCTAGGTGTACACAATCTAATTCATTTGTACATTATATATGTATAATATATACACATGTATAATATATATATAGATATATATATACTCATGTACAGATCCTCTTCCCATATAAATTAATACAGAGTGTTCAGTAGACCTCCCTTGCTCTATGGTCAGTGTTTTATATATATGTATTAAATATGTATGTGTATTCGTATGGTAACCCTAATCTTAATTTGCCCATTGCTCCCACCTTTCGTTTTAGATACCCATAGTTGTTTTCTAAGTGTGTGTCTTTCTCTGTGGAAATAAGTTCCTTTGTATCAGTTGTTAGATGACACCCAGAAATGATATCATAAGATATTTGTCTTTTGCTTTCCGACTTACCTCATGTTCTGTGATTACCTCTAGGATCATCTATGGTGCTGCAAAGAGCAGTGTTTCAGTCTTTTGCACGGCTCATATTCCATTGTGTACATGGATCACTTCTTCTTTGAACATTCATCTGTTGATGGGCATTTTGTTTGCTTCCATGTCCTGGCTTTTGTGAATATTGCTGCAGTGCACTTTTGCTATCCTGTGTCTTCTCGACTCTGGTCTTCTCAGGTGCAGGGCCCAGCGGTGGGCCTGCTGGATTGAATGGTACCTCAATTTTTACTTTGAAACACAGTTCCTTTGTGTTCTCATTATTGGCTCTTACTTCTTTACACCTCAACAGCAGCTAGAGGGTACAGAGTTCTCTAAAACCTCTTCAGCATTCATTGTTTGTAGACTTTTTGCTGAGGGTCATTCGAGTGGTGTGTGTTGAAACCTTTTCATACATTAGATTGGCATGAGTCTAATAATTCCTGATGGTGAACTTTTATCCATTTCCCTTTTCATTTGTAAAGAGTGTGTAAAACTTACCTCTCATACGATCTTCTTGAAAACTTTGTTCTCTTTTAAGTTTTTTGGCCACTCCCTACCTCAGAACATTTTTCTGAGGGCAGGTGTCCTTTACAGCCCGGAGTCCTTGTGAGTATTATGTGACCATTGGCCGTGGTTTAAAGCCGCTCTTGCGGGAAACGGCCACAAGGCGGCAGCATTTCTCCATTTACAACTCAGGGTATTTGGGCAACAGAGCCTTCCTGGAAATCGTGTTAGTAGGCTGTAAATTAGAGTGGAATGTGCCAAGGCAAACCCCCAACAGCTTATACCTCCTTACTTCTTGTTGGCTTTTTAATTTAATTTTTCTATTTTCTCAGAGCAACTTAGATAAAAATGTTGTGTATGTTCTAGGTGTACAGAATCTGCTTCATTATATCTAGGTATCTATCTATTCATCTTTGCCTCCTTTCCCATGGACGTTATTCCAGAGTGTTGAGTGGACCTCTCTTGGTATTCCATAGGTCTTTGGTGATTATATGTTTCATATGTATTAGTATAGGTCTGACACCCCCATATCCTAATTTATCCATTCCTCCCACCTTCCCATTTGGTTAAACATAATTTTGATTTCTCAACCCATGAGTGTCCTTTTCTTCGAAATAAGGTCTTGGGTATGATGTTTTAGGTAACACGTCTAAGTGATATCATAGGATGTCTTTCTTTCGGTTTCTTTCTCTCTTCAAGGTGTGTGATTATCTCTAGGTCCTTCTATGGTGGTGCCAACAGCACTGTTTCATGCTTTTCCATGGCTACTATTCCATTGTGTACACGGACCAGTTCTTCTTGGTGCGTTCATCTGTTGATGGATATTTTGGTTGCTTCCAAGTCTTGGCTGTGGTAAATATAACTGCAGTGTAGGATTGCCAGCCTGTGTCTTTTGGAATCTGGTCTTCTCAGGTGATAGGCACAGCAGTGGGTCTACCAGATCATATGGTAGCTCAATTTTTACCTAGAAACGCATGTTCTTTCTGTTCTAACTACTGGCTGTTACCAGTTTACATCCCACCGGCAGCTACGGGGTACACACAGTTCTCTAAAACCCCTGCAGCATGTATTGTTCGTGGACTGTTTTGCTGATGATCATTCTGACTGTTGTGAGGTGAACGTTGTCACAGATTGGATTTGCATGTCTTCATTAATTTCTGATGTTGAGCATTTTTTCATGCCCCTTTTCTGTTTAAAGAAAAGAAAAGAAAGAAAGAAAGAAAAGACAAAATGTGTGTAAAATATGCCTTTTGAAATTGTCTTCTTGCAAGGTTGCCTCTTTTGAAGTTTTTGGTCGATTTTCGACCCCAGAATATTTTGTGAGGGCAGGTGTCCTTTACAGGCCTGCAATTAAGGTGAATTTTAACTGACCATTATCACTGGGTTTAAAACTGCTGTTGGAGGGAGGCCAAAATGCTGCAGGATTTCTCCATTCTCAAATCTGGTTACTAGGTCAACAGAGCCTTCCTGGAAGCTGTGTTCCAAGGCTGGAAGTTAGAATGGCTTGAGCCAGGAAGAACCCCCATAATTTTATGCCCCATTATTTCTTGTTCGTTTTTTAAATATAATTTTTATCTTTTATGATAGCAAATTTGATTGTAATCTTTGGTTTGTTCTAGGTGTGCAAGATGTGTTTGTTTTTTACACCAAGACATATATGTATTCTTCTTGGGATCCATTTGCCATGTAGGTTATGACACAGTATTGAGTAGTCTTCTCTTGGAATTCTGTAGGTCTTTGGTGATTATATATTTCACGTGTGTTTGTATATCTCTGTTAAGCCCAACATCCTAATATATCCAGTCTTGACAACTTTCCAATTGGTTAACCATCAGTTTGTTTAATAAATCTGTGATTCCTGTTATCTGTGGAAATATCTTCATTGGTATCAATTTTTAGGTAACACCTATAATTGATAGCACAGGATGTGTGTCTTTCGCTTTGTGACATACTTCGAGTTGTGTGATTACCTCCAGAGCCATCTAGGGTTCTGCAAAGTGCATTGTTTCATGTTTTTTCCGTGGCTCCTATTCCATCTGTACACGTACCAGTTCTTCTTCGTCCATTCGTCTCTTGATGGACTGTTTGGTTGTTTCCATGTCTTGGCTATTGTAATACTGCTGCAGTGCAGGTTTGCCTGAATGTGTCATTCCATTTGTGTCTTCCTAGGTTATAGGCCAAGGAGTGGGCCTGCGGGATCATAAGGTATCTCAGTGTTTACCTTTTAAAGGCTGCTCCATTCCGTTTTCATTAGTGGCACTTACCAGTTTACGAGCCACTTAAAGTTGAGAGTGCATTTCCTCACAACGTCTTCAGCATTTATTGTTTGTATTTCTTTGCTGAGGGTCATTCTGCCTGGTGTGAGCTGATACCATTTTTTGGCTGGATTTGCATATGTTTAATAATTCCTTACATTGAGCTTCTAGCCATGTATTTTTTATTGTTTTTTAAAGAGTGAGTACAGCTTACCTATTCAAATAGTTTCTTGAAGTATGCGGCATATTTTGAATATTTTGGCCATTACCTGCCTCAACACATTTTGTTGGCAGGTGTCATTTATAGCCCTGCAGTCCTTGTGCATATGAAGGGACCTTTAGCACAGGTTGTAAAACTGCTGTTGCGGCCCACGGCCACAGGGCGGCAGCATTTCTACATTCCCTACTCTGGTCCGTGGGGAAAGAGTACCTTCCTGGAAGTAGTGTTCCTTGGGTGTAAATTAGATTGGAATGTGCCCGGAGAAACACACAAAGCTTATGTCTCCTTAGTTGTGTATTTTTTAATATTTAAGTTATATTTTTTATCGGAGTAATACTGCATTGTGTACATGGACCACTTCTTTTTTGTGCATTCATCTGTTGATGGACAGTTTGGTTGTTCCAAGTCTTGGCTAGGGTAAATAGTGCTGCAGTGCAGGATTGTCAGCCTGTGTCTGTTTGATTCTGGTCTTCTCAGGTGATAGAGCCAGTAGTGCGCCTAGCAGATCATATGGTAGCTCAATTTTTACCTTTAAACGCACCTCCTTTCTGTTCTCACCACTGGCTGTTACTGTTTGACATCCCAGCAGCAGCTAGAGGCTATACAGTTCTCTGAAACCCCTTGAGCATTTATTGTTTAGAGGTTTTTTGCTGATGATCATTCTGACTGTTGTCACGTAAACGTTTTTGTAGATTGGATTTGCATGTCTTCAGTAATTCCCGATGTTGAGCTTTTTCCATGGCCTTTTTTGTTAAACGAAAATTTTAAAAAAGAATGTGAGTTAAATATGCCTCTTGAAATTGTCTTCTTGAAAGATTGCCCTCTTTTGAGTTTTTTCGTCGATATTCGAACCTAGGATTTTTTGAGGGCAGGTGTCATTTACAGAGGTGCAATTCTTGTGAATATTAAGTGACCCTGAGCACTGTGTTTAAAGCTGCTTTGGCAGGAGACGGTCACAAGGCTGCGGCATTGCTCCATTCCCAAACCTGGTTACTAGGGCAGAAGAGCCTTCCTAGGTGTAATGTTCCAACTCGTAAGTTAGAATTAAATGGGCCAGGAAAAACCCCCAGAAGTTTATGTCTCATTACTTCTTGTGGGTTTTCTTAATTTAATTTTAATTTGTTATCACAGCAAATTTGATTATAATGTTCTGTTTGTTCTGGGTGTGCAAGATGTGGTTCTTTTACACATATACATATTATCTGTTCACCTTCAGATCCATTTCCCATGTTGGGTGGGACACAATGTTGAGTAGTCTTCTCTTGGTATTCCGTAGGTCTTTGGTGCTTATATCTTTCACATGTGTTGGTATAGCTCTGTTTCCTGCAATATGCTAATGTATCCAGTCCTCAAACCTTTCCATTTGGTTAACCGTACGTGTGTTGACCGAATATTTGATTGCCTTTCTCTGTGAAAAATCTTCATTGGTATCCATTTTTAGTTAACACCATTACGTGATATCATAGTATATGTTTCCTTCGCTTTGTGACTTACTTCATGTTGTGATTACCTCCAAACTCATCTATGGTGCTGCAAACGGCATTGTTTCATATTGTTCCTTGGATACTATTCCATCTGTACATGTAGCAGTTCTTCTTTTCCATTCATCTTTGGATGGACTTTTTGGTAGCTTCCATGTCTTGCCTATTGTAATACTGTTGCAGCGCAGTTTTGCCTGCCTGTGTCTTTGTAATTCTGTCTTCTTAGGTCATAGGCTCATTAGTGTGCCTGCTGGATCATACGGTGCCTCAATGGGTATCTGTTAAAGGCACCTGCATTCTGTTTTCATTAGTGGCTCTTTCCAGTTTCGTCCCACTTTGAGATGAGGGTATGCATTTCTCCACAGCCCCTTCAGCATTTATTGTTTGCAGAATTTTTGCTGATGGTCATTCTGACCGGTGTGAGTTGATACAACTTTGAAGATTGGATTTGCATATATTTAACATTTCCTAAGCATGAGCATTTTTCCACGCTTTTTTTGGTTGTTGTTAAAAAGAAAAAAGGGTGCATGTAAAATATACCTCTTGAAATTGTCTTATGAAACCTTGCCCTCTTTTGAAATTTTTGGTCGACTTTCGATTCCAGGATTGTTTTTGAAGGAGTGTGTCACCTACAGGCTTGCAATTGTTGTAAATATTTAGTGACCGTTAGCGCTGGGTTGAAAGCTGCTGTTGTGGGAAGCGGCGGCAGCGTTTCTCCATTCCCAAATCTTGCTACTAGGGCATCAGAGCGCTCCTGGAACTCGTGTTCCTAGGTTGTAAATTAGAATGGAATGTGCCAGGGAAGAACCGCATAACTTTATGTCTCAGTACATCTTCTTCATTGTTATAATTTAGTTTTTTAAATCAGGGTAATGATTAGAATATTATTTGTTCTAGGTGTACACAATCTAATTCATTTGTACATTATATATGTATAATATATACACATGTATAATATATATATAGATATATATATACTCATGTACAGATCCTCTTCCCATATAAATTAATACAGAGTGTTCAGTAGACCTCCCTTGCTCTATGGTCAGTGTTTTATATATATGTATTAAATATGTATGTGTATTCGTATGGTAACCCTAATCTTAATTTGCCCATTGCTCCCACCTTTCGTTTTAGATACCCATAGTTGTTTTCTAAGTGTGTGTCTTTCTCTGTGGAAATAAGTTCCTTTGTATCAGTTGTTAGATGACACCCAGAAATGATATCATAAGATATTTGTCTTTTGCTTTCCGACTTACCTCATGTTCTGTGATTACCTCTAGGATCATCTATGGTGCTGCAAAGAGCAGTGTTTCAGTCTTTTGCACGGCTCATATTCCATTGTGTACATGGATCACTTCTTCTTTGAACATTCATCTGTTGATGGGCATTTTGTTTGCTTCCATGTCCTGGCTTTTGTGAATATTGCTGCAGTGCACTTTTGCTATCCTGTGTCTTCTCGACTCTGGTCTTCTCAGGTGCAGGGCCCAGCGGTGGGCCTGCTGGATTGAATGGTACCTCAATTTTTACTTTGAAACACAGTTCCTTTGTGTTCTCATTATTGGCTCTTACTTCTTTACACCTCAACAGCAGCTAGAGGGTACAGAGTTCTCTAAAACCTCTTCAGCATTCATTGTTTGTAGACTTTTTGCTGAGGGTCATTCGAGTGGTGTGTGTTGAAACCTTTTCATACATTAGATTGGCATGAGTCTAATAATTCCTGATGGTGAACTTTTATCCATTTCCCTTTTCATTTGTAAAGAGTGTGTAAAACTTACCTCTCATACGATCTTCTTGAAAACTTTGTTCTCTTTTAAGTTTTTTGGCCACTCCCTACCTCAGAACATTTTTCTGAGGGCAGGTGTCCTTTACAGCCCGGAGTCCTTGTGAGTATTATGTGACCATTGGCCGTGGTTTAAAGCCGCTCTTGCGGGAAACGGCCACAAGGCGGCAGCATTTCTCCATTTACAACTCAGGGTATTTGGGCAACAGAGCCTTCCTGGAAATCGTGTTAGTAGGCTGTAAATTAGAGTGGAATGTGCCAAGGCAAACCCCCAACAGCTTATACCTCCTTACTTCTTGTTGGCTTTTTAATTTAATTTTTCTATTTTCTCAGAGCAACTTAGATAAAAATGTTGTGTATGTTCTAGGTGTACAGAATCTGCTTCATTATATCTAGGTATCTATCTATTCATCTTTGCCTCCTTTCCCATGGACGTTATTCCAGAGTGTTGAGTGGACCTCTCTTGGTATTCCATAGGTCTTTGGTGATTATATGTTTCATATGTATTAGTATAGGTCTGACACCCCCATATCCTAATTTATCCATTCCTCCCACCTTCCCATTTGGTTAAACATAATTTTGATTTCTCAACCCATGAGTGTCCTTTTCTTCGAAATAAGGTCTTGGGTATGATGTTTTAGGTAACACGTCTAAGTGATATCATAGGATGTCTTTCTTTCGGTTTCTTTCTCTCTTCAAGGTGTGTGATTATCTCTAGGTCCTTCTATGGTGGTGCCAACAGCACTGTTTCATGCTTTTCCATGGCTACTATTCCATTGTGTACACGGACCAGTTCTTCTTGGTGCGTTCATCTGTTGATGGATATTTTAGTTGCTTCCAAGTCTTGGCTGTGGTAAATATGACTGCGGTGTAGGATTGCCAGCCCGTGTCTTTTGGAATCTGCTCTTCTCAGGTGATAGGCACAGCAGTGGGTCTACCAGATCATATGGTAGCTCAATTTTTACCTAGAAACGCATGTTCTTTCTGTTCTAACTACTGGCTGTTACCAGTTTACATCCCACCGGCAGCTACGGGGTACACACAGTTCTCTAAAACCCCTGCAGCATGTATTGTTCGTGGACTGTTTTGCTGATGATCATTCTGACTGTTGTGAGGTGAACGTTGTCACAGATTGGATTTGCATGTCTTCATTAATTTCTGATGTTGAGCATTTTTTCATGCCCCTTTTCTGTTTAAAGAAAAGAAAAGAAAGAAAGAAAGAAAAGACAAAATGTGTGTAAAATATGCCTTTTGAAATTGTCTTCTTGCAAGGTTGCCTCTTTTGAAGTTTTTGGTCGATTTTCGACCCCAGAATATTTTGTGAGGGCAGGTGTCCTTTACAGGCCTGCAATTAAGGTGAATTTTAACTGACCATTATCACTGGGTTTAAAACTGCTGTTGGAGGGAGGCCAAAATGCTGCAGGATTTCTCCATTCTCAAATCTGGTTACTAGGTCAACAGAGCCTTCCTGGAAGCTGTGTTCCAAGGCTGGAAGTTAGAATGGCTTGAGCCAGGAAGAACCCCCATAATTTTATGCCCCATTATTTCTTGTTCGTTTTTTAAATATAATTTTTATCTTTTATGATAGCAAATTTGATTGTAATCTTTGGTTTGTTCTAGGTGTGCAAGATGTGTTTGTTTTTTACACCAAGACATATATGTATTCTTCTTGGGATCCATTTGCCATGTAGGTTATGACACAGTATTGAGTAGTCTTCTCTTGGAATTCTGTAGGTCTTTGGTGATTATATATTTCACGTGTGTTTGTATATCTCTGTTAAGCCCAACATCCTAATATATCCAGTCTTGACAACTTTCCAATTGGTTAACCATCAGTTTGTTTAATAAATCTGTGATTCCTGTTATCTGTGGAAATATCTTCATTGGTATCAATTTTTAGGTAACACCTATAATTGATAGCACAGGATGTGTGTCTTTCGCTTTGTGACATACTTCGAGTTGTGTGATTACCTCCAGAGCCATCTAGGGTTCTGCAAAGTGCATTGTTTCATGTTTTTTCCGTGGCTCCTATTCCATCTGTACACGTACCAGTTCTTCTTCGTCCATTCGTCTCTTGATGGACTGTTTGGTTGTTTCCATGTCTTGGCTATTGTAATACTGCTGCAGTGCAGGTTTGCCTGAATGTGTCATTCCATTTGTGTCTTCCTAGGTTATAGGCCAAGGAGTGGGCCTGCGGGGTCATAAGGTATCTCAGTGTTTACCTTTTAAAGGCTGCTCCATTCCGTTTTCATTAGTGGCACTTACCAGTTTACGAGCCACTTAAAGTTGAGAGTGCATTTCCTCACAACGTCTTCAGCATTTATTGTTTGTATTTCTTTGCTGAGGGTCATTCTGTCTGGTGTGAGCTGATACCATTTTGTGGCTGGATTTGCATATGTTTAATAATTCCTTACATTGAGCTTCTAGCCATGTATTTTTTATTGTTTTTTAAAGAGTGAGTACAGCTTACCTATTCAAATAGTTTCTTGAAGTATGCGGCATATTTTGAATATTTTGACCATTACCTGCCTCAACACATTTTGTTGGCAGGTGTCATTTATAGCCCTGCAGTCCTTGTGCATATGAAGGGACCTTTAGCACAGGTTGTAAAACTGCTGTTGCGGCCCACGGCCACAGGGCGGCAGCATTTCTACATTCCCTACTCTGGTCCGTGGGGAAAGAGTACCTTCCTGGAAGTAGTGTTCCTTGGGTGTAAATTAGATTGGAATGTGCCCGGAGAAACACACAAAGCTTATGTCTCCTTAGTTGTGTATTTTTTAATATTTAATTTATATTTTTTATTGGAGTAATACTGCATTGTGTACATGGACCACTTCTTTTTTGTGCATTCATCTGTTGATGGACAGTTTGGTTGTTCCAAGTCTTGGCTAGGGTAAATAGTGCTGCAGTGCAGGATTGTCAGCCTGTGTCTGTTTGATTCTGGTCTTCTCAGGTGATAGAGCCAGTAGTGGGCCTAGCAGATCATATGGTAGCTCATTTTTTACCTTTAAACGCACCTCCTTTCTGTTCTCACCACTGGCTGTTACTGTTTGACATCCCAGCAGCAGCTAGAGGCTATACAGTTCTCTGAAACCCCTTGAGCATTTATTGTTTAGAGATTTTTTGCTGATGATCATTCTGACCGTTGTCACGTAAACGTTTTTGTAGATTGGATTTGCATGTCTTCAGTAATTCCCGATGTTGAGCTTTTTCCATGGCCTTTTTTTTTTTTTTTGCAGTATGCGGGCCGGTCACTGTTGTGGCCTCTCCCGTTGGGGAGCACAGGCTCCGGATGCGCAGGCCCAGCAGCCATGGCTCACGGGCCCAGCCGCTCCGCGGCATATGGGATCCTCCCAGACCGGGGCACGAACCCGTATCCCCTGCATCGGCAGGCGGACTCTCAACCACTGCGCCACCAGGGAGGCCCTCCATGGCCTTTTTTGTTAAACGAAAAATTTAAAAAAGAATGTGAGTTAAATATGCCTCTTGAAATTGTCTTCTTGAAAGATTGCCCTCTTTTGAGTTTTTTCGTCGATATTCGAACCTAGGATTTTTTGAGGGCAGGTGTCATTTACAGAGGTGCAATTCTTGTGAATATTAAGTGACCCTGAGCACTGTGTTTAAAGCTGCTTTGGCAGGAGACGGTCACAAGGCTGCGGCATTGCTCCATTCCCAAACCTGGTTACTAGGGCAGAAGAGCCTTCCTAGGTGTAATGTTCCAACTCGTAAGTTAGAATTAAATGGGCCAGGAAAAAACCCCAGAAGTTTATGTCTCATTACTTCTTGTGGGTTTTCTTAATTTAATTTTAATTTGTTATCACAGCAAATTTGATTATAATGTTCTGTTTGTTCTGGGTGTGCAAGATGTGGTTCTTTTACACATATACATATTATCTGTTCACCTTCAGATCCATTTCCCATGTTGGGTGGGACACAATGTTGAGTAGTCTTCTCTTGGTATTCCGTAGGTCTTTGGTGCTTATATCTTTCACATGTGTTGGTATAGCTCTGTTTCCTGCAATATGCTAATGTATCCAGTCCTCAAACCTTTCCATTTGGTTAAGCGTACGTGTGTTGATCGAATATTTGATTGCCTTTCTCTGTGAAAAATCTTCATTGGTATCCATTTTTAGGTAACACCATTACGTGATATCATAGTATATGTTTCCTTCGCTTTGTGACTTACTTCATGTTGTGATTACCTCCAAACTCATCTATGGTGCTGCAAACGGCATTGTTTCATATTGTTCCTTGGCTACTATTCCATCTGTACATGTACCAGTTCTTCTTTTCCATTCATCTTTGGATGGACTTTTTGGTAGCTTCCATGTCTTGCCTATTGTAATACTGTTGCAGCGCAGTTTTGCCTGCCTGTGTCTTTGTAATTCTGTCTTCTTAGGTCATAGGCTCATTAGTGTGCCTGCTGGATCATACGGTGCCTCAATGGGTATCTGTTAAAGGCACCTGCATTCTGTTTTCATTAGTGGCTCTTTCCAGTTTCGTCCCACTTTGAGATGAGGGTATGCATTTCTCCACAGCCCCTTCAGCATTTATTGTTTGCAGAATTTTTGCTGATGGTCATTCTGACCGGTGTGAGTTGATACAACTTTGAAGATTGGATTTGCATATATTTAACATTTCCTAAGCATGAGCATTTTTCCACGCTTTTTTTGGTTGTTGTTAAAAAGAAAAAAGGGTGCATGTAAAATATACCTCTTGAAATTGTCTTATGAAACCTTGCCCTCTTTTGAAATTTTTGGTCGACTTTCGATTCCAGGATTGTTTTTGAAGGAGTGTGTCACCTACAGGCTTGCAATTGTTGTAAATATTTAGTGACCGTTAGCGCTGGGTTGAAAGCTGCTGTTGTGGGAAGCGGCGGCAGCGTTTCTCCATTCCCAAATCTTGCTACTAGGGCAGCAGAGCGCTCCTGGAACTCGTGTTCCTAGGTTGTAAATTAGAATGGAATGTGCCAGGGAAGAACCGCATAACTTTATGTCTCAGTACATCTTCTTCATTGTTATAATTTAGTTTTTTAAATCAGGGTAATGATTAGAATATTATTTGTTCTAGGTGTACACAATCTAATTCATTTGTACATTATATATGTATAATATATACACATGTATAATATATATATAGATATATATATACTCATGTACAGATCCTCTTCCCATATAAATTAATACAGAGTGTTCAGTAGACCTCCCTTGCTCTATGGTCAGTGTTTTATATATATGTATTAAATATGTATGTGTATTCGTATGGTAACCCTAATCTTAATTTGCCCATTGCTCCCACCTTTCGTTTTAGATACCCATAGTTGTTTTCTAAGTGTGTGTCTTTCTCTGTGGAAATAAGTTCCTTTGTATCAGTTGTTAGATGACACCCAGAAATGATATCATAAGATATTTGTCTTTTGCTTTCCGACTTACCTCATGTTCTGTGATTACCTCTAGGATCATCTATGGTGCTGCAAAGAGCAGTGTTTCAGTCTTTTGCACGGCTCATATTCCATTGTGTACACGGATCACTTCTTCTTTGAACATTCATCTGTTGATGGGCATTTTGTTTGCTTCCATGTCCTGGCTTTTGTGAATATTGCTGCAGTGCACTTTTGCTATCCTGTGTCTTCTCGACTCTGGTCTTCTCAGGTGCAGGGCCCAGCGGTGGGCCTGCTGGATTGAATGGTACCTCAATTTTTACTTTGAAACACAGTTCCTTTGTGTTCTCATTATTGGCTCTTACTTCTTTACACCTCAACAGCAGCTAGAGGGTACAGAGTTCTCTAAAACCTCTTCAGCATTCATTGTTTGTAGACTTTTTGCTGAGGGTCATTCGAGTGGTGTGTGTTGAAACCTTTTCATACATTAGATTGGCATGAGTCTAATAATTCCTGATGGTGAACTTTTATCCATTTCCCTTTTCATTTGTAAAGAGTGTGTAAAACTTACCTCTCATACGATCTTCTTGAAAACTTTGTTCTCTTTTAAGTTTTTTGGCCACTCCCTACCTCAGAACATTTTTCTGAGGGCAGGTGTCCTTTACAGCCCGGAGTCCTTGTGAGTATTATGTGACCATTGGCTGTGGTTTAAAGCCGCTCTTGCGGGAAACGGCCACAAGGCGGCAGCATTTCTCCATTTACAACTCAGGGTATTTGGGCAACAGAGCCTTCCTGGAAATCGTGTTAGTAGGCTGTAAATTAGAGTGGAATGTGCCAAGGCAAACCCCCAACAGCTTATACCTCCTTACTTCTTGTTGGCTTTTTAATTTAATTTTTCTATTTTCTCAGAGCAACTTAGATAAAAATGTTGTGTATGTTCTAGGTGTACAGAATCTGCTTCATTATATCTAGGTATCTATCTATTCATCTTTGCCTCCTTTCCCATGGACGTTATTCCAGAGTGTTGAGTGGACCTCTCTTGGTATTCCATAGGTCTTTGGTGATTATATGTTTCATATGTATTAGTATAGGTCTGACACCCCCATATCCTAATTTATCCATTCCTCCCACCTTCCCATTTGGTTAAACATAATTTTGATTTCTCAACCCATGAGTGTCCTTTTCTTCGAAATAAGGTCTTGGGTATGATGTTTTAGGTAACACGTCTAAGTGATATCATAGGATGTCTTTCTTTCGGTTTCTTTCTCTCTTCAAGGTGTGTGATTATCTCTAGGTCCTTCTATGGTGGTGCCAACAGCACTGTTTCATGCTTTTCCATGGCTACTATTCCATTGTGTACACGGACCAGTTCTTCTTGGTGCGTTCATCTGTTGATGGATATTTTAGTTGCTTCCAAGTCTTGGCTGTGGTAAATATGACTGCGGTGTAGGATTGCCAGCCCGTGTCTTTTGGAATCTGCTCTTCTCAGGTGATAGGCACAGCAGTGGGTCTACCAGATCATATGGTAGCTCAATTTTTACCTAGAAACGCATGTTCTTTCTGTTCTAACTACTGGCTGTTACCAGTTTACATCCCACCGGCAGCTACGGGGTACACACAGTTCTCTAAAACCCCTTCAGCATGTATTGTTCGTGGACTGTTTTGCTGATGATCCTTCTGACTGTTGTGAGGTGAACGCTGTCACAGATTGGATTTGCATGTCTTTATTAATTTCTGATGCTGAGCATTTTTTCATGCCCCTTTTGTGTTTAAAGAAAAGAAAAGAAAGAAAGAAAAGACAAAATGTGTGTAAAATATGCCTTTTGAAATTGTCTTCTTGCAAGGTTGCCTCTTTTGAGGTTTTTGGTTGATTTTCGACCCCAGGATATTTTGTGAGGGCAGGTGTCATTCACAGGCCTGCAATTAAGGTGAATTTTAACTGACCATTATCACTGGGTTTAAAACTGCTGTTGGAGGGAGGCCAAAATGCTGCAGGATTTCTCCATTCTCAAATCTGGTTACTAGGTCAACAGAGTCTTCCTGGAAGCTGTGTTCCAAGGCTGGAAGTTAGAATGGCTTGAGCCAGGAAGAACCCCCATAATTTTATGCCCCATTATTTCTTGTTCGTTTTTTAAATATAATTTTTATCTTTTATGATAGCAAATTTGATTGTAATCTTTGGTTTGTTCTAGGTGTGCAAGATGTGTTTGTTTTTTACACCAAGACATATATGTATTCTTCTTGGGATCCATTTGCCATGTAGGTTATGACACAGTATTGAGTAGTCTTCTCTTGGAATTCTGTAGGTCTTTGGTGATTATATATTTCACGTGTGTTTGTATATCTCTGTTAAGCCCAACATCCTAATATATCCAGTCTTGACAACTTTCCAATTGGTTAACCATCAGTTTGTTTAATAAATCTGTGATTCCTGTTATCTGTGGAAATATCTCCATTGGTATCAATTTTTAGGTAACACCTATAATTGATAGCACAGAATGTGTGTCTTTCGCTTTGTGACATACTTCGAGTTGTGTGATTACCTCCAGAGCCATCTAGGGTTCTGCAAAGTGCATTGTTTCATGTTTTTTCCGTGGCTCCTATTCCATCTGTACACGTACCAGTTCTTCTTCGTCCATTCGTCTCTTGATGGACTGTTTGGTTGTTTCCATGTCTTGGCTATTGTAATACTGCTGCAGTGCAGGTTTGCCTGAATGTGTCATTCCATTTGTGTCTTCCTAGGTTATAGGCCAAGGAGTGGGCCTGCGGGATCATAAGGTATCTCAGTGTTTACCTTTTAAAGGCTGCTCCATTCCGTTTTCATTAGTGGCACTTACCAGTTTACGAGCCACTTAAAGTTGAGAGTGCATTTCCTCACAACGTCTTCAGCATTTATTGTTTGTATTTCTTTGCTGAGGGTCATTCTGTCTGGTGTGAGCTGATACCATTTTGTGGCTGGATTTGCATATGTTTAATAATTCCTTACATTGAGCTTCTAGCCATGTATTTTTTATTGTTTTTTAAAGAGTGAGTACAGCTTACCTATTCAAATAGTTTCTTGAAGTATGCGGCATATTTGAATATTTTGGCCATTACCTGGCTCAACACATTTTGTTGGCAGGTGTCATTTATAGCCCTGCAGTCCTTGTGCATATGAAGGGACCTTTAGCACAGGTTGTAAAACTGCTGTTGCGGCCCACGGCCACAGGGCGGCAGCATTTCTACATTCCCTACTCTGGTCCGTGGGGAAAGAGTACCTTCCTGGAAGTAGTGTTCCTTGGGTGTAAATTAGATTGGAATGTGCCCGGAGAAACACACAAAGCTTATGTCTCCTTAGTTGTGTATTTTTTAATATTTAATTTATATTTTTTATCGGAGTAATACTGCATTGTGTACATGGACCACTTCTTTTTTGTGCATTCATCTGTTGATGGACAGTTTGGTTGTTCCAAGTCTTGGCTAGGGTAAATAGTGCTGCAGTGCAGGATTGTCAGCCTGTGTCTGTTTGATTCTGGTCTTCTCAGGTGATAGAGCCAGTAGTGCGCCTAGCAGATCATATGGTAGCTCAATTTTTACCTTTAAACGCACCTGCTTTCTGTTCTCACCACTGGCTGTTACTGTTTGACATCCCAGCAGCAGCTAGAGGCTATACAGTTCTCTGAAACCCCTTGAGCATTTATTGTTTAGAGATTTTGTGCTGATGATCATTCTGACTGTTGTCACGTAAACGTTTTTGTAGATTGGATTTGCATGTCTTCAGTAATTCCTGATGTTGAGCTTTTTCCATGGCCTTTTTTGTTAAACGAAAAATTTAAAAAAGAATGTGAGTTAAATATGCCTCTTGAAATTGTCTTCTTGAAAGATTGCCCTCTTTTGAGTTTTTTCGTCGATATTCGAACCTAGGATTTTTTGAGGGCAGGTGTCATTTACAGAGGTGCAATTCTTGTGAATATTAAGTGACCCTGAGCACTGTTTTTAAAGCTGCCTTGGCAGGAGACGGTCACAAGGCTGCGGCATTGCTCCATTCCCAAACCTGGTTACTAGGGCAGAAGAGCCTTCCTAGGTGTAATGTTCCAACTCGTAAGTTAGAATTAAATGGGCCAGGAAAAACCCCCAGAAGTTTATGTTTAATTACTTCTTGTGGGTTTTCTTAATTTAATTTTAATTTGTTATCACAGCAAATTTGATTATAATGTTCTGTTTGTTCTGGGTGTGCAAGATGTGGTTATTTTACACATATACATAGTATCTGTTCACCTTCAGATCCATTTCCCATGTTGGGTGGGACACAATGTTGAGTAGTCTTCTCTTGGTATTCCGTAGGTCTTTGGTGCTTATATCTTTCACATGAGTTGGTATAGCTCTGTTTCCCGCAATATGCTAATGTATCCAGTCCTCAAACCTTTCCGTTTGGTTAACTGTACGTGTGTTGATCGAATATTTGATTGCCTTTCTCTGTGAAAAATCTTCATTGGTATCAATTTTTAGGTAACACCATTACGTGATATCATAGTATATGTTTCCTTCGCTTTGTGACTTACTTCATGTTGTGATTACCTCCAAACTCATCTATGGTGCTGCAAACGGCATTGTTTCATTTTGTTCCTTGGTTACTATTCCATCTGTCCATGTACCAGTTCTTCTTTTCCATTCATCTTTGGATGTACTTTTTGGTAGCTTCCATGTCTTGCCTATTGTAATACTGTTGCAGTGCAGTTTTGCCTGCCTGTGTCTTTCTAATTCTGTCTTCTTATATTGTAGGACAGGGAGTGTACCTACTGAATCCTGTGGTACCTCAATGTGTTCCCACTCAAGTCACCTCCTTTCTGTTTTCATTAATGGCTCTTAACGGTTTAGTCCCGTTTAGGCATTAGGGTATGCATTTTTCAACAGCCCTTTCAGCATTTATTTTTTTGCAGAATTTTTGCTCATGGTCATTCTGATTGGTTTGAGCTGATACACTTTGTTGATTGGATTTGCATGTCTTTAATAATTCCTAATGATGAGCATTTTCTCACATCTTTTTCTGTGGTTGTTATTAAAAAGAAAAAATAAGTGCATTTATAATATATCTCTTGATATTGTCTTCTTGAAACCTTGCCCTATTTTGAATTCTTTTTGTCCATTTTTGACCCCATTTTTTTTGATGTTATGTGTCACTTGCAGGATTCCAATTGTTCTTAATATTTAGTGAACCTTAGCTCTGGGTTGAAATCTGCTGTTGTCGGACACGCTCACACAGTGGCAGCGTTTCTCCATTCCCAAATCTTGTTACTAGAGCACCAGTGCTTTCTTGAAGTCCTCTTCCTAGGTTGTAAATTAGAATGGAATGTACCAGGAAAATGCCCCCATAAATTTATTTCTCAGTACTTGTTCGTTTTTTTAATTTCATTTTTATTTTTTACTACAGCAAATTTGATTACAATATTTTGTTTGTTCTAGGTTGCAAGATTGGTTCTTTTACTCATATACATATATTTATTCACGTTTGGATCTATTTCCCATATAGGTTATGACACAATTTTGAGTAGTTTTCTCTTAGTAATCCATAGGTCTTTGTTGATTATATATTTCACATGTGTTTGTATATCTCTACTAACCACTATCCTAATTTATCCAATCTTTACACCTTTCCATTTGGTTAAACATAAGTTTGTTTAATGAATCTGTGATTGCCTTTCTCTATGGAAATGTCTTCATTTGTATCATTTTTAAAGTAACACCTATAAGTGGTATCATAGGATATGTGTCTTCGCTTTCTGACATACTTCAAGTTGTGTTATTATCTCTAAAGTCATCTATGTTGCTGCAAATGGCATTGTTTCATATTTTTCCTTGGCTAATATTCCATCTGTATATCTACCAGTTCTTCTTTCTCCATGCATCTGTTGATTGACTTTTTGATTGCTTCCATGTCTTGGCTATTATAAAACTGCTGCAATGCAGGTTTGCCTGCCTGTGTCTCTCTAATTTTGTCTTCTTAAGCCACAGACCCACTCCTGGGCCTGTGGGATCATATGGTAGCTCATTGTTTACCTTTTAAAGGCACCTCCATTCTGTTTTCATTATTGGCTCTTACTACTTTACATCCCAGTTTAGGTTCAGGGTATGCATTTCACCACAACCCTTTTGGCATTAATTGTTTGCAATTTTTTTTTGCTGATGGTCATTCTGACTGGTGTGAACTTATAGCTTTTTGTGGTTTGATTTGCATACATGTAATAATTCCTTATATTTAGAAATTAGCCATGTCCTTTTTTAAAAGAGTACAACTTACCTATTCAAAGAGTTTTCTGGAGTTATGTGTCATATTTTGAATATTTTAGACCATTACCTCCCTCAAGACATTTTGAGGGCAGGTGTCATTTGCAGCCCTGCATTCCTTGTGAATATCAAGTGATCATTAGCACAGGTTTTAAAACTGCTGTTGTGGGTAATGGCCACAGGGCAGCAGCATTTCTCCATTCCCCACTGTGGTTACTAGGGATACTGAACTCCCCTCCAAGTTTTGTTCCTCAGTTGTAAATTAGAGTAGAAGGTCCCTGGACAAACCCCCAAAGATTATGTATCCTTACTTGTTTGTTTTTAAATTTTAATTTATATTTTTCATCTGTGTTTATTTAATTAGAGTGTTATGATTAATCGGGTGTATAGAATCTCGTCAAATATTCATATATATATATATATGTGTTCATCTTCAGAACCTATTCTTATGTAGGTTATTACAGGGTGCTGAGTGGACCCCCCTTGGTAACTGGTAAGTGTTTGGTGATTATGTATCATATATATTATATGTATCATGTGTATAATCATACACATTCTATATATAATATGCATGATTATATATTTATATGTATATATTTTATATGTATCAGTGATAATATAATTTATATAATTTATATGTTTATATACATATGAGTATATGAATGTTAACTCATGTTAATATACATATACTCACACAAATACATTTACGCATGTTATACATGAGAACAGATAGCCCATAATCCTAATTAATCCATTCCTCCCAGCTTTCATTTTGGTGAACCATTAGTTTGTTTTATAGGTCTGTGAGTGTCTTTTTCTGTGGAAATATGTTCATTGGTAACAATATTAGGATAACATGTGTAACTGATACAATACGATATTTATCGTTCCCTTTTGAATTATTTCACATAATATGATTATTTCTAGGCTCATGTGTGGCCATGAAAATGGCATTGTTTCATTTTTTCCCGAGGTTAATAATTCATTAGTTACATGCACCACTTCTGCTTTGTCCATTTATCTGTTGATGGACATTTTGTTTGTCTCCATGTCTGGGCTATTGTAAATATTGCTGCAGTACAGGATTGCCATCCTTTTTCTTTTGCTTTCTTGTTTTCTCTGGTGATAGGCCAAGCCATGGGCATACCAGATCATATAGTAACTGAGTTTTTACCTTTAAATGCACCTCCATTCTGCTTTCACATTCGGCTGTTACCAGTTTACATCACCCCATCAGCTAGAGGGTACACAGTTCTCTAAAACCACTTCAGCATTTGTTGTTTGTAGACTTTGTTGCTGATGATCATTCTGATAAAATCTAAACATCAGGAATTAACAGACTCATGAAAATCTAATCTACAATGAGTTTTCAACACACAGCAGTTGAATGCCCTTCAGCAATAAGTCTAGAAACACAAAATGCTGAAGGGATTTTAGAGAACTGTGTACCTTTGGCTGCAGGTGAGATGGAAAGTTGTAACAGCAAATAATGAGAACACAAAGCAGCTGCGATTAAAGTAAAAATTGAGCTACAATTCGATCCATCAGTCCCACTGCTGGGCCTATCACGTGGGAAGACAAGAATGCAGAAGACACAGGCTGGCAAACCTACACTGCAGCAATATTTACCACAGCCAAGACTTGGAAGCAACCAAAATATCCATCAACAGATGAACGCACCGAGAAGAACTGGTCATGTACACAATGGAATAGTAGCCATGGAAAAGCATGAAACAGTACTGTTTGCCCACCATAAAAGGACCTAGAGATAATCACACACCTTGAAGGAAGAAACCGAAAGAAAGACATCCTATGATATCACTTATACGTGTTACCTAAAAAATGATACCCATGAACTTATTTCCAAGAAAAGGCCACAAACAGATTAAGAAATTAAAATTAAGTTTAACCAAATGGAAACGTGTGAGGAATGGATAAATTAGGATATGGGGATGACAGACCTATACTAATACATATGAAATATATAATCACCAAAGACCTATGGAAAACCAAGAGAGGTCCATTCAACACTGTGCAATAACGTATATGGGAAAAGATCCAAAGATAAATGGATAGATACATAGATATAATGAACCGGATTCTGTACATTTAGAACATATACAACATTTTTATCAAATTTGGTCTGATAAAACATAAAAATTAAATTTAAATAACAACCAAGATGTAAGGAGATATAAGCTGTTGGGGGTTTGCCTTGGCACATTCCACTCTAATTAACAGCATACTAACATGATTTCCAGGAAGGTTCTGTTGCCCAACTACCCTGAGTTGTAAATGTAGAAACTTTGCCACCTTGTGGCCATTTCCTGTAAGAGCAGTTTTACAGCACAGCTAATGGTCACTTAATATTCACAAGGACTCAGGGCTGTAAAGGCCACCTGCCATCAAAAAAACCAAAAAGAGAGCAAATTTTTCAAGAAGATCATATGAGAGGTAAATTTTACACACTCCTTTTAAAAAAAGAAGGAAAATGGATAAAAGATCAACATCAGGAATTATTAGACTCATGCAAATCTAATACACAAAAATGTTTCAACACACACCAGTCGTATGACCACCAGCAAAAAGTCTACAAACAATAAGTGTTGAAGAGGTTTTAGATAACGGTGCACCCGCTAGCTCATGGTGAGTTGTAAAGCAGTAAGAACCAATAATGAGAAGAGAAAGTAACTGCATTTCAAAGTTAAAATTGAGGTAGCATTCATCCAGCAGGGCCAAGGCTGAGCCCTTCACATGAGAAAACCAGAGTCGAGAAGACACAGGCTGGCAAAAGTGCACTGCAGCAATATTCACAAAAGCCAAGACATGGAAGCAACCAAAATGTCATCAACAGATGAATGCACAAAGAAGAAGTGGTCCATGTACACAATGGAATATTAGCCTTTGAAAACAATGAAACACTGCCTTTTGTAGCACCATAGATGATCTTAGAGATAATCACAAAACATAAGGTAAATCAGAAAGGAAAAGACAAATATCTTATGATATCACCTCTAAGTGTTATCTAACAACTGACACAAATGAATTTATTTCCACAGAGAAGGAAACTCACACACTTAGAAAACAGACTATGGTTATCTAAAAGGAAAGGTGGGAACAATGGACAAAATAAGATTAGGGTTGCCACACGTATACCAATACATATTAAAAACATATATCAAAAAGACCAATCATATACCAAGGGAGGTCTACAGAACAATCTGTATTAATTTATATGGGAAGGGGATATGTATATGAATAGATATATATAATGTACAAATAAACCAGATTGTGTACACATAGAACAAATAATATTCTTATCATTACCCTGATTTAAAAAATTAAATTATAACAATGAAGAAAATGTACAGAGACATAAACTTAAGGGTTTTTTTCCTGGCACATTCCATTCTAATTTACAAACTAGGAACACGACTTCCAGGAAAGCCTGCTACCCTAGTAACCAGATTTGGGAATGGAGAAACGCAGTCGCTGTATGGCGGTTTCCCACAACAGCAGCTTACGAGCCAGTGCTAATGGTCTCTAAATATTAACAAAAATTGCAAGCCCGTAAGTGACACATTCCATCAAAAAAAATCCTGAGGTCGAAAATCGACCAAAATATTCAAAAGAGGGCAAGGTTTCAAAAGACAATTTCAAGAGGTATATTTTACATGCACTTTTCTTCCTTTCTAAAAACAAAAGAATAAGGCGTGGAAAATGCTAATCATCAGAAATTATAACCGACATGCAACTCCAATCCTCAAAAACCTATCAGCTCACACTGGTCAAAATGACCATTAGCAAGAATTCTGCAAACAATAAATGCTGAAGCAGCTGTGGAGAAATGCGTACATGCATCTCTCACTGGGATTAAACTGGTAAGAGCCAATAATGAAAACAGAATGGAGGAGCCTTAAACAAGTACTAATTGAGGTACCATAGGATTCAGCAGGTACACTCCAGGGACTATAAACTAAGAAGGCAGAATGAGAAACACACAGGCAGGCAAAACTGCACTGCAGCAGATTTACAATAGCCAAGACAGGAAAGTTACCAAAAAGTCCATCAAAATATGAATGGAAAGGAAAAACTGGTACATGTACAGATGGAATATTAGCCATGGAAAAAAATGAAACAATGCAGTTTGCAGCACCATAGATGAGTCTAGTGGTAATCACAACATGAAGTAACTCAGATAGCGAAGGACACATATCTTATGATAGAACTTACTGGTGTTACTGAAAAATTGATACCAATGAAGATTTTTCACAGAGAAAAGCAATCAGATATTTGATCAACAAACGTATGGTTACCCAAATTGAAAAGTTTGAGGATTGGATAAATTAGCATATTATGGGAAACAGAGATATAACAACACGTGTGAACTATATAAGCACCAAAGACCTACATAATACCAAGACACTAGTCAACATTGTATTCTAACCCACATGGGAAATTGATTCGAAGAAGAATAGATATGAGTAGTTGTGTAAAAGAACAACATCTTGCACACCTAGAAGAAACAAAACATTGTAATCAAATTTGCTGTGATAACAAATAAAAATTAAATTTAGAAAACGAACAAGAAATAATGAGACATAAACTAATGGGGCAGTTCCCTGGCATAATCCAATCTAGTTTACAAGTTGAAACGTTACTCACAGAAAGGCTCTCTTGCAGTTGTAACCACATTTGGGAATACAGAAATGCTACAGCCATGTGATCGTCTCCTGCAAAAGAAGCTTTAAACACAGTGTTAAGGGTCACTTAATATTCCCAAGAATTGGAGATGTGTAAATGACACCTGCCCTGGAAACAAATCCTGGGTTCGAATATTGATGAAAAAATTCAACAGAGGTCAAGTTTTCAAGAAGACAATATCAAGAGTATATTGAACTCACAAATGTTTTTGTTCTCTCTCTTTTTTGGTTTAACAAAAAAGGAAGAAGCTCAACATCAGGAATTAATGAAGACATGCAAATGCAATCTACAAAAACGTATACCTGACAACAGACAAAGATCATCAGCAAATAATCTCTAAAAGTAAATGCTCAAGGGGCTTTAGAGAACTGTGTACCCTTTCGCTGCTGGTGGGATATCAAATGGTAACAGCCAGTAGTGAAAAAGATAGGAGGTGCATTTAAAATAAAAATTAAACTACCACATGATCTCGTTGGCCAAGTACTAGGCCTATACCCTGAGAAAAACAGAATCAAAAAGACACAGGCTGACATACTTAAAAGACAGCACGATTTACCTTTGCCAAGGCTTGGAACAACCAAAATGTCCATCAACACATGAATGCACAAAAAAGATGTGGTCCATGTATGCAATGCAATAATAATGTGATTAAAAAATGTAAAATATAAAAAACAAATATAAGTAAGGAGACATATGCTTTGGGTGTTTAGTCATACACATTCCACTGGAATTTACAACCAAGGAACACTACTTCCAGAAATCTACAGTTTCCCTAGTAACCAGAGTGGAGAATGTAGAAATGCTGCCACCTTGTGGCCATTGGCCGCAATAGCAGCTTTAAAACCTGTACTAAAGCACAATTCATATTCACAAGTACTGCAGGGCTATAAATGACACCTGCCGATAAAATGTCTCAGTGAGGTAATGGCCAAAAACATTCAAAATATGGTGCATACTTTAAGAAACTAGTTGAAAGTTAAGCTGTACTCTTTAAAAAAACTAAAAAAGTACAGAGCAATAAGCTCAATATAAGGAATTAGTAGATGTATTCATATCCAGCCACAAAAAGGTATCAGCTCACAACAGTCAGAATGACCATCAGCCAAAAAATACAAACAATAAATGATGAAGGCATTTGGAAGAAAATCATATCATCCACTTTAAGTGCCTCATAAACTGGTAAGGGCCACTAATGAAAACAGAATGGAGCAGCCTTTAAAAGGGAAACATTGAGATACCAGATGATCCCAAAGCCCACTCCTTGACGTATAACCTAGGAAGACAGAAATGGAATGACACATTCAGGCAAAACTGCACTGCAGCAATATTACAATAGGCAAGACATAGAAACAACAAAAACGTCCATAAAGAGACAAATGTACAAAGAAGAAATGATACGTTTACGGACAGAATATTAGCCACGAAAAAAAGGAAACCACGCCGTTTGCAGCACAATACATGAGTCTAGTGGTAATCACACGCTGAAATCACTCAGAAAGCAAAGGACACATATCCTAAGATATCACTTAAAGGTATTACCTTAAAATTGATACCAATTCGATCAACAAACGTATGGTTAACCACATGGAATGCTTTGAGGATTGGATAAATTAGCATAAAGCTGGAAACAGAGATATACTAACACATGTGAAAGATATAAGCACCAAAGACCTACGGAATAGCAAGAGAAAACTACTCAACTTTCTGTCCTAACCCACATGGGAAATGGATCCAAATATGTAGATATGTGTATTTGTGTAAAGAACCCCATCTTGAATACCTAGAACAAACAAAATATTGTAATCAAATTTGCTGGGATAAATAAAAATTAAATGAAGAAAACAAACAAGAAATAATGAGACATAAACTAATGGGGCAGTTTCCTGGCATAATCCATTCTAGTTTACAAGTTGGAACATTACTCACAGGAAGGCTCTTTTGCCCTTGTAACCACATTTGGGAATAGAGAAATGTTGCAGCTATGAAATCGTCTCCTGCAAAAGCAGCTTTAAACACAGTGCTAACGGTCACTTAATATTCCCAAGAATTGCAGATGTGTAAATGACACTTGCCCTCAAAACAAATCCTGGGTTCGAATATTGATAAAAAATTCAAAGGCGGGCAACCTTTCAAGAAGACAATTTCAAGAGTATATTGAACTCACAAATGTTTTTGTTCTCTCTCTTTTTTGGTTTAACAAAAAAGGAAGAAGCTCAACATCAGGAATTAATAAAGACATGCAAATGCAATCTACAAAAAAGTATACCTGACAATAGACAATGATCATCAGCAAATACTCTCTAAAAGTAAATGCTCAAGGGGCTTTAGAGAACTGTGTACCCTTTCGCTGCTGCTGGGATATCGAAAGGTAACAGCCAGTAGTGAAAAAGATAGGAGGTGCATTTAAAATAAAAAGTAAACTACCACATGATCTGGTACGCCCAGTACTGGGCCTACACCCTGAGAAAACCAGAATCAAAAAGACACAGGCTGACATACTTAAAAGGCAGCACGATTTAACCTTGCCAAGGCTTGGAACAAGCAAAATGTCCATCAACACATGAGTGCATAAAAAAGATATGGTCCATGTAGTCAATGCAATATTACTGTGATAAAAATGTAAAACATAAGAAACAAACATAAGTAAGGAGACGTATGCTTTGGGTGTTTATTCATACACATTCCACTGGAATTTACAAACAAGGAACACTACTTCCAGAAATTTACAATTTCCCTAGTAACCAGAGTGGAGAATGTAGAAATGCTGCCACCTTGTGGCCATTGGCTGCAATAGCACCTTTAAAGCCTGTATTAAACCTCAATTCATATTCACAAGGACTGCAGGGCTATAAATGTCACCTGCCGATAAAATGTCTCAGTGAGGTAATGGCCAAAATCATTCAAAATATGGTGCATACTTTAAGAAACTATTTGAAAGTTAAGCTGTACTCACTCTTTAAAAAAGTTTAAAAGTACAGAGCAATAAGCTCAATATAAGGAATTACTAGATGTATTCATATCCAGCCACAAATAGGCATCAGCTCACAACAGTCAGAATGACCATCAGCCAAAAAATACAAACAATAAATGCTGAAGACGTTTTGAGGAAATTCATATCCTCCACTTTAAGTGGCTCGTAAACTGGTAAGGGCCACTAATGAAAACACAATGGAGCAGCCTTTACAAGGTAAACATTGAGATACCACATGATCCCAAAGCCCACTCCTTGACGTATAACCTAGGAAGACAGAAACGGAATCACACGTTCAGACAAAACTGCACTGCCGCAGTATTACAATAGCCAAGACATGGAATCACCCAAAACGTCTGTCAAGGGACGAATGGACAAAGAAGAAACGGTACATGTACGGACAGAATACTAGCCTTGTAAAAAAAGGAAACAATGCCGTTTGCAGCACCATACATGAGTCTAGTGATAATCACACCCTGAATTCACTCAGGAAGCAAAGGACACATATCTTAAGATATCACTTAACGGTATTACCTTAAAAGTGATACCAATTTGATCAACAAACATATGGTTTACCAAATGGAATGGTTTGAGCATTGGATAGATTAGCTTATTTCGGGAAACAGAGATATACCAACACATATGAAAGATATAAGTACCAAATACCTACGGAATACCAAGAGAAATCTACTCAACATTGTGTCCAAACTCACATGGGAAATGGATCCAAAGATGTATAAATATGTGTATTTGTGTAAAACAACCACAACTTGAAAACCTAGAACAAACAAAACATTGTAATCAAATTTGCTGTAATAACAAATAAAAATTAAATGAAGAAAACAAACAAAAAGTAATGAGACTTAAACTAATGGGACGGTTTCCTGGCATAATCCATTCTAGTTTACAAGTTGGAACGTTACTCACAGGAAGGCTCTCTTGCCCTTGTAACCACATTTGGGAATAGAGAAATGCTGCAGCCATGAAATCGTCTCCTGCAAAAGCAGCTTTAAACACAGTGCTAAGGGTCACTTAATATTCCCAAGAATTGCAGATGTGTAAATGACACTTGCCCTCAAAACAAATCCTGGGTTCGAATATTGATGAAAAAATTCAGAAGTGGGCAACCATTCAAGAAGACAATTTCAAGAGTATATTTAACTCACAAATGTTTTCGTTCTCTGTTTTGTTTTGGTTTAACAAAAAAGGAAGGAGCTCAACATCAGGAGTTAATAAAGACATGCAAATGCAATCTACAAAAACATACACCTGACAACCGACAGTGATCATCAGCAAATAATCTCTAAAAGTAAAAACTCAAGGGGCTTAAAGTACTGTGTACCCTTTCGCTGCTGGTGGGATATCAAAAGGTAACAGCCAGTAGTGAAAAAGATAGGAGGTGCATTTAAAATAAAAATTAAACTACCACATGATCTGGTAGGCCCAGTGCTGGGCCTATACCCTGAGAAAACCAGAATCAAAAAGACACAGGCTGACATACTTAAAAGGCAGCACGATTTACCCTTGCCAAGGCTTGGGACAACCAAAATGTCCATCAACACATGAATGCACAAAAAAGATGTGGTCCATGTATGCAATGCAATATTACTGTGATAAAAAATGTAAAACATAAAAAACAAACATAAGTAATGAGACGTATGCTTTGGGTGTTTATTCATACACATTCCACTGGAATTTACAACCAAGGAACACTACTTCCAGAAATGTACAGTTTCCCTAGTAACCAGAGTGGAGAATGTAGAAATGCTGCCGCCTTGTGGCCATTGGCCGCAATAGCAGCTTTAAAGCCTGTGCTAAAGCTCAATTCATATTCACAAGGACTGCAGGGCTATAAATGACACCTGTCAACAAAATTTCTCAGTGAGCTAATGGCCAAAAACATTCAAACTATGGTGCATACTTTAAGAAACCATTTGAAAGTTAAGCTCTACTCACTCTTTAAAAAAAAGTAAAAATGTACAGAGCAATAAGCTCAATATAAGAAATTACTACATGTATTCATATCCAGCCACAAAAAGGTATCAGCTCACAACAGTCAGAATGACCATCAGCCAAAAAATACAAACAATAAATGCTGAAGACGTTTTGAGGAAATTCATATCCTCCATTTTAAGTGGCTCATAAACTGGTAAGGGCCACTAATGAAAACAGAATGGAGCAGCTTTTAAAAGGTAAACATTGAGATACCACATGATCCCAAAGCCCACTCCTTGATGTATAACCTAGGAAGACAGAACTGGAATGACACATTCAGCCAAAACTGTACTGCAGCAATGTTACAATAGCCAAGTCATGGAAACAACCAAAATGTCCATCAAGGTTCGAATGTACAAAGAATGAACGGTATGTGTGTGGAGAGAATATTAGCCCCGAAAAAGATGAAACCATGCCGTTTTCAGCACCATACATGAGTCTAGTGGTAATCACACCCTGAAGTCACTCAGAAAGCAAAGGACACATATCCTAAGATATCACTTACTGGTATTACCTTAAAATTGATACCAATTCGATCAACAAACGTATGGTTAACCAAATGGAATGCTTTGAGGATTGGATAAATTAGTATAATGCTGGAAACAGAGATATTCCAACACATGTGAAAGATATAAGCACCAAAGACCTACGGAATACCAAGAGAAAACTACTCAACATTGTGTCCTAACCCACATGGGAAATGGATCCAAAGATGTATAGATATGTGTATTTGTGTAAAAGAACCCCATCTTGAATACCTAGAACAAACAAAACATTGTAATCAAATTTGCTGTGATAACAAATAAAAATTAAATGAAGAAAACAAACAAGAAGTAATGAGACATAAACTAATGGGGCAGTTTCCTGGCATAATCCATTCTAGTTTACAAGTTGGAACGTAACTCACAGGAAGGCTCTCTTGCCCTTGTAACCACATTTGGGAATAGAGAAATGCTGCAGCCATGAAATCGTCTCCTGCAAAAGCAGCTTTAAACACAGTGGTAAGGGTCACTTAATATTCACAAGAATTGCAGATGTGTAAATGACACTTGCACTCAAAACAAATCCTGGGTTCGAATATTGATGAAAAAATTCAAAAGCAGGCAACCTTTCAAGAAGACAATTTCAAGAATATATTTAACTCACAAATGTTTTCATTCTCTCTTTTGTTTTGGTTTAACAAAAAAGGAAGAAGCTCAACATCAGGAATTAATGAAGACATGCAAATGCAATCTACAAAAACGTATACCTGACAACAGACAATGATCATCAGCAAATAATCTCTAAAATTAAATGCTCAAGGGGCTTTAGAGAACTGTGTACCCTTTCCCTGCTGCTGGGATATCGAAAGGTAACAGCCAGTAGTGAAAAAGATAGGAGGTGCATTTAAAATAAAAATTAAACTACCACATGATCTGGTAGGCCCACTATTGGGCCTATACCCTGAGAAAACCAGAATCAAAAAGACACAGGCTGACATACTTAAAAGGCAGCACGATTTACCCTTGCCAAGGCTTGGGACAACCAAAATGTCCATCAACACATGAATGCACACAAAAGATGTGGTCCATGTATGCAATGCAATATTACTGTGATAAAAAATGTAAAACATAAAAAGCAAACATAAGTAAGGAGACGTATGCTTTGGGTGTTTATTCACACACATCCACTAGAATTTACAACCAAGGAACACTACTTCCAGAAATGTACATTTTCCCTAGTAACCAGAGTGGAGAATGTAGAAATGCTGCCGCCTTGTGGCCATTGGCCGCAATAGCAGCTTTAAAGCCTGTGCTAAAGCTCAATTCATATTCACAAGGACTGCAGGGCTATAAATGACACCTGTCAACAAAATGCCTGAGTGAGCTAATGGCCCAAAACTTTCAAACTATGGTGCATATTTTAAGAAACCATTTGAAAGTTACTCTGTACTCACTCTTTAAAAAAAAGTAAAAACGTACAGAGCAATAAGCTCAATATAAGGAATTACTAGATGTATTCATATCCAGCCACAAAAAGGTATCAGCTCACAACAGTCAGAATGAACATCAGCCAAAAAATACAAACAATAAATGCTGAAGACGTTTTGAGGAAATTCATATCCTCCACTTTAAGTGGCTCTTAAACTGTTAAGGGCCACTAATGAAAACAGAATGGAGCAGCCTTTACAAGGTAAACATTGAGATACCACATGATCCCAAAGCCCACTCCTTGACGTATAACCTAGGAAGACAGAAACGGAATGACACGTTCAGAGAAAACTGCACTGCAGCAGTATTACAATAGCCAAGACATGGAATCACCCAAAACGTCTGTCAAGGGACGAATGGACAAAGAAGAAACGGTACATGTACGGACACAATACTAGCCTTGAAAAAAAAGGAAACAATGCCGTTTGCAGCACCATACATGAGTCTAGTGATAATCACACCCTGAAGTCACTCAGAAAGCAAAGGACACATATCTCAAGATATCACTTAACGGTATTACCTTAAAAGTGATACCAATTCGATCAACAAATATATGGTTTACCAAATGGAATGGTTTGAGCATTGGATAGATTAGCTTATTTCGGGAAACAGAGATATACCAACACATATGAAAGATATAAGTACCAAATACCTACGGAATACCAAGAGAAATCTACTCAACATTGTGTCCTAACTCACATGGGAAATGGATCCAAAGATGTATAAATATGTGTATTTGTGTAAAAGAACCACATCTTGCAAACCTAGAACAAACAAAAAATTGTAATCAAATTTGATGTGATATCAAATAAATGTTAACTTAAGAAAACAAACCAGAAGAAATGAGAGCAAAGTTAATGGGGCAGTTCCCTGGCATAATTCATTCTAGTTTACAAATTAGCACGTTACACACAGGAAGGCTCTCTTGCTCTTCTAACCACATTTGGTAATAGAGAAAAGCTGCAGCCAAGAAATCGTCTCCTGCAAAAGCAGCTTTAAACACAGTGCTAAGGGTCACTTAATATTGCCAAGAATTGCAGATGTGTAAAGGACACCTGCCCTGGAAAAAAATCCTGGGTTCGAATATTGATGAAAAAATTCAAAAGCGGTCAACCTTTCAAGAAGACAATTTCAAGAGTGTATTGAACTCACAAATGTTTTTGTTCTCTCTCTTTTTTGGTTTAACAAAAAATGAAGAAGCTCAACATCAGGAATTAATAAAGACATGCAAATGCAATCTACAAAAACGTATACCTGACAATAGACAATGATCATCAGCAAATACTCTCTAAAAGTAAATGCTCAAGGGGCTTTAGAGGAATGTGCACCCTTTCGCTGCTGCTGGGATATCAAAAGGTAACAGCCAGTAGTGTAAAAGATAGGAGGTGCATTTAAAATAAAAATTAAACTACCACATGATCTGGTAGGCCCAGTACTGGGCCTATACCCTGAGAAAACCAGAATCAAAAAGACACAGGCTGACATACTTAAAAGGCAGCACGATTTACCCTTGCCAAGGCTTGGAACAACCAAAATGTCCATCAACACATGAATGCACACAAAAATTGTGGTCCATGTATGCAATGCAATATTACTGTGATAAAAAATGTAAAACATAAAAAACAAACATAAGTAAGGAGACGTATGCTTTGGGTGTTTATTCACACACATCCACTGGAATTTACAACCAAGGAACACTACTTCCAGAAATCTACATTTTCCCTAGTAACCAGAGTGGAGGATATAGAAATGCTGCCGCCTTGTGGCCATTGGACGCAATAGCAGCTTTAAAGCCTCTGCTAAAGCTCAATTCATATTCACAAGGACTGCAGGGCTATAAATGACACCTGTCAACAAAATGCCTGAGTGAGCTAATGGCCAAAAGCATTCAAAATATGGTGCATACTTTAAGAAACCATTTGAAAGTTACTCTGTACTCACTCTTTAAAAAAATGTAAAAACGTACAGAGCAATAAGCTCAATATAAGAAATTACTAGATGTATTCATATCCAGCCACAAAAAGGTATCAGCTCACAACAGTCAGAATGACCATCAGCCAAAAAATACAAACAATAAATGCTGAAGACGTTTTGAGGAAATTCATATCCTCCACTTTAAGTGGCTCGTAAACTGGTAAGGGCCACTAATGAAAAGAGAATGGAGCAGCCTTTAAAAGGGAAACATTGAGATACCACATTATCTGAAAGCCCACTCCTTGATGTATAACCTAGAAGACAAAATGGAATGACAGATTCAGGTAAAACTGCACTGCAGCAGTATTACAATAGCCAAGACATAGAAACAACAAAAACGTCCATAAAGAGACAAATGTACAAAGAAGAAACGGTACGTGTACGTACAGAATATTAGCCACGAAAAAACGGAAACCATGCCGTTTCCAGCACCATTCATGAGTCTAGTGGTAATCACACCCTGAAGTCACTCAGAAAGCAAAGGACACATATCCTAAGATATCACTTAATGGTATTACCTTAAAATTGATACCAATTCGATCAACAAACGTATGGTTAACCAAACGGAATGCTTTGAGGATTGGATAAATTAGCAGAATGCTGGAAACAGAGATATACCAACACATGTGAAAGATATAAGCACCAAAGACCTACGGAATACCAAGAGAAAACTACTCAACTTTCTGTCCTAACCCACATGGGAAATGGATCCGAAGATGTAGATATGTGTATTTGTGTAAAGAACCCCATCTTGAATACCTAGAACAAACAAGACATTGTAATCAAATTTGCTGCGATAACAAATAAAAATTAAATGAAGAAAACAAACAAGGAGTAATGAGACATAAACTAATGGGGCAGTTTCATGGCATAATCCATTCTAGTTTACAAGCTGGAACATTACTCACAGGAAGGCTCTCTTGCCCTTGTAACCACTTTTGGGAATAGAGAAATGCTGCAGCCATGAAATCGTCTCCTGCAAAAGCAGCTTTAAACACAGTGCTAACGGTCACTTAATATTCACAAGAATTGCAGATGTGTAAATGACACTTGTCCTCAAAACAAATCCTGGGTTCGAATATTGATGAAAAAATTCAAAAGTGGGCAACCTTTCAAGAAGACAATTTCAAGAGTATATTGAACTCACAAAGGTTTTTGTTCTCTCTCTTTTTTGGTTTAACAAAATAGGAAGAAGCTCAACATCAGGAATTAATGAAGACATGCAAATGCAATCTACAAAAACGTATACCTGACAACAGACAAAGATCATCAGCAAATAATCTCTAAAAGTAAATGCTCAAGGGGCTTTAGAGAACTGTGTACCCTTTCGCTGCTGCTGGGATATCAAAAGGTAACAGCCAGTAGTGAAAAAGATAGGAGGTGCATTTAAAATAAAAATTAAACTACCACATGATCTGGTAGGCCCAGTACTGGGCCTATACCCTGAGAAAACCAGAATCAAAAAGACACAGGCTGACATACTTAAAAGGCAGCACGATTTACCCTTGCCAAGGCTTGGAACAACCAAAATGTCCATCAACACATGAGTGCATAAAAAAGATGTGGTCCATGTATGCAATGCAATATTACTGTGATAAAAAATGTAAAACATAAGAAACAAACATAAGTAAGGAGACGTATGCTTTGGGTGTTTATTCATACACATTCCACTGGAATTTACAAACAAGGAACACTACTTCCAGAAATCTACAATTTCCCTAGTAACCAGAGTGGAGAATGTAGAAATGCTGCCGCCTTGTGGCCATTGGCCGCAATAGCGGCTTTAAAGCCTGTGCTAAAGCTCAATTCATATTCACAAGGACTGCAGGGCTATAAATGACACCTGTCAACAAAATGCCTGAGTGAGCTAATGGCCAAAAACATTCAAAATATGGTGCATACTTTAAGAAACCATTTGAAAGTTACTCTGTACTCACTCTTTAAAAAAATGTAAAAACGTACAGAGCAAGAAGCTCAATATAAGGAATTACTAGATGTATTCATATCCAGCCACAAAAAGGTATCAGCTCACAACAGTCAGAATGACCATCAGCCAAAAAATACAAACAATAAATGCTGAAGACGTTTTGAGGAAATTCATATCCTCCACTTTAAGTGGCTCGTAAACTGGTAAGGGCCACTAATGAAAACAGAATGGAGCAGCCTTTAAAAGGGAAACATTGAGATACCACATGATCCCAAAGCCCACTCCTTGATGTATAACCTAGGAAGACAGAAACGGAATGACACGTTCAGACAAAACTGCACTGCAGCAGTATTACAATAGCCAAGACATGGAATCACGCAAAACGTCTGTCAAGGGACGAATGGACAAAGAAGAAACGGTACATGTACGGACAGAATACTAGCCTTGAAAAAAAAGGAAACAATGCCGTTTGCAGCACCATACATGAGTCTAGTGATAATCACACCCTGAAGTCACTCAGAAAGCAAAGGACACATATCTTAAGATATCACTTAATGGTATTACCTTAAAATTGATACCAATTCGATCAACAAACATATGGTTTACCAAATGGAATGGTTTGAGCATTGGATAGATTAGCTTATTTCGGGAAACAGAGATATACCAACACATATCAAAGATATAAGTACCAAATACCTACGGAATACCAAGAGAAATCTACTCAACATTGTGTCCTAACTCACATGGGAAATAGATCCAAAGATGTATAAATATGTGTATTTGTGTAAAAGAACCACATCTTGCAAACCTAGAACAAACAAAAAATTGTAATCAAATTTGATGTGATATCAAATAAATGTTAAATTAAGAAAACAAACCAGAAGAAATGAGAGCAAAGCTAATGGGGCGGTTCCCTGGCATAATTCATTCTAGTTTACAAATTAGCACGTTACACACAGGAAGGCTCTCTTGCTCTTCTAACCACATTTGGTAATAGAGAAAAGCTACAGCCATGTGATCGTCTCCTTCAAAAGCAGCTTTAAACACAGTGCTAAGGGTCACTTAATATTCCCAAGAATTGCAGATGTGTAAAGGACACCTGCCCTGGAAACAAATCCTGGGTTCGAATATTGATGAAAATATTCAAAAGAGGTCAAGTTTTCAAGAAGACAATATCAAGAGTATATTGAACTCACAAATGTTTTTGTCCTCTCTCTTTTTTGGTTTAACAAAAAAGGAAGAAGCTCAACATCAGGAATTAATGAACACATGCAAATGCAATCTACAAAAACGTATACCTGACAACAGACAATGATCATCAGCAAATAATCTCTAAAAGTAAATGCTCAAGGGGCTTTAGAGAACTGTGTACCCTTTCCCTGCTGCTGGCATATCGAAAGGTAACAGCCAGTAGTGAAAAAGATAGGAGGTGCATTTAAAATAAAAATTAAACTACCACATGACCTGGTAGGCCCACTATTGGGCCTATACCCTGAGAAAACCAGAATCAAAAAGACACAGGCTGACATACTTAAAAGGCAGCACGATTTACCCTTGCCAAGGCTTGGGACAACCAAAATGTCCATCAACACATGAATGCACACAAAAGATGTGGTCCATGTATGCAATGCAATATTACTGTGATAAAAAATTTAAAACATAAAAAGCAAACATAAGTAAGGAGACGTATGCTTTGGGTGTTTATTCACACACATCCACTAGAATTTACAACCAAGGAACACTACTTCCAGAAATGTACATTTTCCATAGTAACCAGATTGGAGAATGTAGAAATGCTGCCGCCTTGTGGCCATTGGCCGCAATAGCAGCTTTAAAGCCTGTGCTAAAGCTCAATTCATATTCACAAGGACTGCAGGGCTATAAATGACACCTGTCAACAAAATGCCTGAGTGAGCTAATGGCCAAAAACATTCAAACTATGGTGCATACTTTAAGAAACCATTTGAAAGTTACTCTGTACTCACTCTTTTAAAAAAAGTAAAAACGTACAGAGCAAGAAGCTCAATATAAGGAATTACTAGATGTATTCATATCCAGCCACAAAAAGGTATCAGCTCACAACAGTCAGAATGACCATCAGCCAAAAAATACAAACAATAAATGCTGAAGACGTTTTGAGGAAATTCATATCCTCCACTTTAAGTGGCTCGTAAACTGGTAAGGGCCACTAATGAAAAGAGAATGGAGCAGCCTTTAAAAGGGAAACATTGAGATACCACATTATCTGAAAGCCCACTCCTTGATGTATAACCTAGAAGACAAAATGGAATGACAGATTCAGGCAAAACTGCACTGCAGCAGTATTACAATAGCCAAGACATAGAAACAACAAAAACGTCCATAAAGAGACAAATGTACAAAGAAGAAACGGTACGTGTACGTACAGAATATTAGCCACGAAAAAACGGAAACCATGCCGTTTGCAGCACCATTCATGAGTCTAGTGGTAATCACACCCTGAAGTCACTCAGAAAGCAAAGGACACATATCCTAAGATATCACTTAATGGTATTACCTTAAAATTGATACCAATCCGATCAACAAACGTATGGTTAACCAAACGGAATGCTTTGAGGATTGGATAAATTAGCAGAATGCTGGAAACAGAGATATACCAACACATGTGAAAGATATAAGCACCAAAGACCTACGGAATACCAAGAGAAAACTACTCAACTTTCTGTCCTAACCCACACGGGAAATGGATCCGAAGATGTAGATATGTGTATTTGTGTAAAGAACCCCATCTTGAATACCTAGAACAAACAAGACATTGTAATCAAATTTGCTGCGATAACAAATAAAAATTAAATGAAGAAAACAAACAAGGAGTAATGAGACATAAACTAATGGGGCAGTTTCATGGCATAATCCATTCTAGTTTACAAGCTGGAACATTACTCACAGGAAGGCTCTCTTGCCCTTGTAACCACTTTTGGGAATAGAGAAATGCTGCAGCCATGAAATCGTCTCCTGCAAAAGCAGCTTTAAACACAGTGCTAACGGTCACTTAATATTCACAAGAATTGCAGATGTGTAAATGACACTTGTCCTCAAAACAAATCCTGGGTTCGAATATTGATGAAAAAATTCAAAAGTGGGCAACCTTTCAAGAAGACAATTTCAAGAGTATATTGAACTCACAAATGTTTTTGTTCTCTCTCTTTTTTGGTTTAACAAAATAGGAAGAAGCTCAACATCAGGAATTAATGAAGACATGCAAATGCAATCTACAAAAACGTATACCTGACAACAGACAAAGATCATCAGCAAATAATCTCTAAAAGTAAATGCTGGGCTTCCCTGGTGGCGCAGTGGTTGGGAGTCCGCCTGCCGGTGCAGGGGACACGGGTTCGTGCCCCGGTCCCGGAAGATCCCACATGCCGCGGAGCGGCTGGGCCCGCGAGCCATGGCCGCGGAGCCTGTGTGTCCGGAGCCTGTGCTCCGCAGCGGGAGAGGCCACAGCAGTGAGAGGCCCGCGTACAGAAAAAAAAAAAAAAGTAAATGCTCAAGGGGCTTTAGAGAACTGTGTACCCTTTCGCTGCTGCTGGGATATCAAAAGGTAACAGCCAGTAGTGAAAAAGATAGGAGGTGCATTTAAAATAAAAATTAAACTACCACATGATCTGGTAGGCCCAGTACTGGGCCTATACCCTGAGAAAACCAGAATCAAAAAGACACAGGCTGACATACTTAAAAGGCAGCACGATTTACCCTTGCCAAGGCTTGGAACAACCAAAATGTCCATCAACACATGAGTGCATAAAAAAGATGTGGTCCATGTATGCAATGCAATATTACTGTGATAAAAAATGTAAAACATAAGAAACAAACATAAGTAAGGAGACGTATGCTTTGGGTGTTTATTCATACACATTCCACTGGAATTTACAAACAAGGAACACTACTTCCAGAAATCTACAATTTCCCTAGTAACCAGAGTGGAGAATGTAGAAATGCTGCCGCCTTGTGGCCATTGGCCGCAATAGCGGCTTTAAAGCCTGTGCTAAAGCTCAATTCATATTCACAAGGACTGCAGGGCTATAAATGACACCTGTCAACAAAATGCCTGAGTGAGCTAATGGCCAAAAACATTCAAAATATGGTGCATACTTTAAGAAACCATTTGAAAGTTACTCTGTACTCACTCTTTAAAAAAATGTAAAAACGTACAGAGCAAGAAGCTCAATATAAGGAATTACTAGATGTATTCATATCCAGCCACAAAAAGGTATCAGCTCACAACAGTCAGAATGACCATCAGCCAAAAAATACAAACAATAAATGCTGAAGACGTTTTGAGGAAATTCATATCCTCCACTTTAAGTGGCTCGTAAACTGGTAAGGGCCACTAATGAAAACAGAATGGAGCAGCCTTTAAAAGGGAAACATTGAGATACCACATGATCCCAAAGCCCACTCCTTGATGTATAACCTAGGAAGACAGAAACGGAATGACACGTTCAGACAAAACTGCACTGCAGCAGTATTACAATAGCCAAGACATGGAATCACGCAAAACGTCTGTCAAGGGACGAATGGACAAAGAAGAAACGGTACATGTACGGACAGAATACTAGCCTTGAAAAAAAAGGAAACAATGCCGTTTGCAGCACCATACATGAGTCTAGTGATAATCACACCCTGAAGTCACTCAGAAAGCAAAGGACACATATCTTAAGATATCACTTAACGGTATTACCTTAAAAGTGATACCAATTCGATCAACAAACATATGGTTTACCAAATGGAATGGTTTGAGCATTGGATAGATTAGCTTATTTCGGGAAACAGAGATATACCAACACATATCAAAGATATAAGTACCAAATACCTACGGAATACCAAGAGAAATCTACTCAACATTGTGTCCTAACTCACATGGGAAATGGATCCAAAGATGTATAAATATGTGTATTTGTGTAAAAGAACCACATCTTGCAAACCTAGAACAAACAAAAAATTGTAATCAAATTTGATGTGATATCAAATAAATGTTAAATTAAGAAAACAAACCAGAAGAAATGAGAGCAAAGCTAATGGGGCGGTTCCCTGGCATAATTCATTCTAGTTTACAAATTAGCACGTTACACACAGGAAGGCTCTCTTGCTCTTCTAACCACATTTGGTAATAGAGAAAAGCTACAGCCATGTGATCGTCTCCTTCAAAAGCAGCTTTAAACACAGTGCTAAGGGTCACTTAATATTCCCAAGAATTGCAGATGTGTAAAGGACACCTGCCCTGGAAACAAATCCTGGGTTCGAATATTGATGAAAATATTCAAAAGAGGTCAAGTTTTCAAGAAGACAATATCAAGAGTATATTGAACTCACAAATGTTTTTGTCCTCTCTCTTTTTTGGTTTAACAAAAAAGGAAGAAGCTCAACATCAGGAATTAATGAACACATGCAAATGCAATCTACAAAAACGTATACCTGACAACAGACAATGATCATCAGCAAATAATCTCTAAAAGTAAATGCTCAAGGGGCTTTAGAGAACTGTGTACCCTTTCCCTGCTGCTGGCATATCGAAAGGTAACAGCCAGTAGTGAAAAAGATAGGAGGTGCATTTAAAATAAAAATTAAACTACCACATGACCTGGTAGGCCCACTATTGGGCCTATACCCTGAGAAAACCAGAATCAAAAAGACACAGGCTGACATACTTAAAAGGCAGCACGATTTACCCTTGCCAAGGCTTGGGACAACCAAAATGTCCATCAACACATGAATGCACACAAAAGATGTGGTCCATGTATGCAATGCAATATTACTGTGATAAAAAATTTAAAACATAAAAAGCAAACATAAGTAAGGAGACGTATGCTTTGGGTGTTTATTCACACACATCCACTAGAATTTACAACCAAGGAACACAACTTCCAGAAATGTACATTTTCCATAGTAACCAGAGTGGAGAATCTAGAAATGCTGCCGCCTTGTGGCCATTGGCCGCAATAGCAGCTTTAAAGCCTGTGCTAAAGCTCAATTCATATTCACAAGGACTGCAGGGCTATAAATGACACCTGTCAACAAAATGCCTGAGTGAGCTAATGGCCAAAAACATTCAAACTATGGTGCATACTTTAAGAAACCATTTGAAAGTTACTCTGTACTCACTCTTTTAAAAAAAGTAAAAACGTACAGAGCAAGAAGCTCAATATAAGGAATTACTAGATGTATTCATATCCAGCCACAAAAAGGTATCAGCTCACAACAGTCAGAATGACCATCAGCCAAAAAATACAAACAATAAATGCTGAAGACGTTTTGAGGAAATTCATATCCTCCACTTTAAGTGGCTCGTAAACTGGTAAGGGCCACTAATGAAAACAGAATGGAGCAGCCTTTAAAAGGGAAACATTGAGATACCACATGATCCCAAAGCCCACTCCTTGATGTATAACCTAGGAAGACAGAAACGGAATGACACGTTCAGACAAAACTGCACTGCAGCAGTATTACAATAGCCAAGACATGGAATCACGCAAAACGTCTGTCAAGGGACGAATGGACAAAGAAGAAACGGTACATGTACGGACAGAATACTAGCCTTGAAAAAAAAGGAAACAATGCCGTTTGCAGCACCATACATGAGTCTAGTGATAATCACACCCTGAAGTCACTCAGAAAGCAAAGGACACATATCTTAAGATATCACTTAACGGTATTACCTTAAAAGTGATACCAATTCGATCAACAAACATATGGTTTACCAAATGGAATGGTTTGAGCATTGGATAGATTAGCTTATTTCGGGAAACAGAGATATACCAACACATATCAAAGATATAAGTACCAAATACCTACGGAATACCAAGAGAAATCTACTCAACATTGTGTCCTAACTCACATGGGAAATGGATCCAAAGATGTATAAATATGTGTATTTGTGTAAAAGAACCACATCTTGCAAACCTAGAACAAACAAAAAATTGTAATCAAATTTGATGTGATATCAAATAAATGTTAAATTAAGAAAACAAACCAGAAGAAATGAGAGCAAAGCTAATGGGGCGGTTCCCTGGCATAATTCATTCTAGTTTACAAATTAGCACGTTACACACAGGAAGGCTCTCTTGCTCTTCTAACCACATTTGGTAATAGAGAAAAGCTACAGCCATGTGATCGTCTCCTTCAAAAGCAGCTTTAAACACAGTGCTAAGGGTCACTTAATATTCCCAAGAATTGCAGATGTGTAAAGGACACCTGCCCTGGAAACAAATCCTGGGTTCGAATATTGATGAAAATATTCAAAAGAGGTCAAGTTTTCAAGAAGACAATATCAAGAGTATATTGAACTCACAAATGTTTTTGTCCTCTCTCTTTTTTGGTTTAACAAAAAAGGAAGAAGCTCAACATCAGGAATTAATGAACACATGCAAATGCAATCTACAAAAACGTATACCTGACAACAGACAATGATCATCAGCAAATAATCTCTAAAAGTAAATGCTCAAGGGGCTTTAGAGAACTGTGTACCCTTTCCCTGCTGCTGGCATATCGAAAGGTAACAGCCAGTAGTGAAAAAGATAGGAGGTGCATTTAAAATAAAAATTAAACTACCACATGACCTGGTAGGCCCACTATTGGGCCTATACCCTGAGAAAACCAGAATCAAAAAGACACAGGCTGACATACTTAAAAGGCAGCACGATTTACCCTTGCCAAGGCTTGGGACAACCAAAATGTCCATCAACACATGAATGCACACAAAAGATGTGGTCCATGTATGCAATGCAATATTACTGTGATAAAAAATTTAAAACATAAAAAGCAAACATAAGTAAGGAGACGTATGCTTTGGGTGTTTATTCACACACATCCACTAGAATTTACAACCAAGGAACACTACTTCCAGAAATGTACATTTTCCATAGTAACCAGATTGGAGAATCTAGAAATGCTGCCGCCTTGTGGCCATTGGCCGCAATAGCAGCTTTAAAGCCTGTGCTAAAGCTCAATTCATATTCACAAGGACTGCAGGGCTATAAATGACACCTGTCAACAAAATGCCTGAGTGAGCTAATGGCCAAAAACATTCAAACTATGGTGCATACTTTAAGAAACCATTTGAAAGTTACTCTGTACTCACTCTTTTAAAAAAAGTAAAAACGTACAGAGCAAGAAGCTCAATATAAGGAATTACTAGATGTATTCATATCCAGCCACAAAAAGGTATCAGCTCACAACAGTCAGAATGACCATCAGCCAAAAAATACAAACAATAAATGCTGAAGACGTTTGGAGGAAATTCATATCCTCCACTTTAAGTGGCTCGTAAACTGGTAAGGGCCACTAATGAAAAGAGAATGGAGCAGCCTTTAAAAGGGAAACATTGAGATACCACATGATCTGAAAGCCCACTCCTTGATGTATAACCTAGAAGACAAAATGGAATGACAGATTCAGGCAAAACTGCACTGCAGCAGTATTACAATAGCCAAGACATAGAAACAACAAAAACGTCCATAAAGAGACAAATGTACAAAGAAGAAACGGTACGTGTACGTACAGAATATTAGCCACGAAAAAACGGAAACCATGCCGTTTGCAGCACCATTCATGAGTCTAGTGGTAATCACACCCTGAAGTCACTCAGAAAGCAAAGGACACATATCCTAAGATATCACTTAATGGTATTACCTTAAAATTGATACCAATTCGATCAACAAACGTATGGTTAACCAAACGGAATGCTTTGAGGATTGGATAAATTAGCAGAATGCTGGAAACAGAGATATACCAACACATGTGAAAGATATAAGCACCAAAGACCTACGGAATACCAAGAGAAAACTACTCAACTTTCTGTCCTAACCCACACGGGAAATGGATCCGAAGATGTAGATATGTGTATTTGTGTAAAGAACCCCATCTTGAATACCTAGAACAAACAAGACATTGTAATCAAATTTGCTGCGATAACAAATAAAAATTAAATGAAGAAAACAAACAAGGAGTAATGAGACATAAACTAATGGGGCAGTTTCATGGCATAATCCATTCTAGTTTACAAGCTGGAACATTACTCACAGGAAGGCTCTCTTGCCCTTGTAACCACTTTTGGGAATAGAGAAATGCTGCAGCCATGAAATCGTCTCCTGCAAAAGCAGCTTTAAACACAGTGCTAACGGTCACTTAATATTCACAAGAATTGCAGATGTGTAAATGACACTTGTCCTCAAAACAAATCCTGGGTTCGAATATTGATGAAAAAATTCAAAAGTGGGCAACCTTTCAAGAAGACAATTTCAAGAGTATATTGAACTCACAAATGTTTTTGTTCTCTCTCTTTTTTGGTTTAACAAAATAGGAAGAAGCTCAACATCAGGAATTAATGAAGACATGCAAATGCAATCTACAAAAACGTATACCTGACAACAGACAAAGATCATCAGCAAATAATCTCTAAAAGTAAATGCTGGGCTTCCCTGGTGGCGCAGTGGTTGGGAGTCCGCCTGCCGGTGCAGGGGACACGGGTTCGTGCCCCGGTCCCGGAAGATCCCACATGCCGCGGAGCGGCTGGGCCCGCGAGCCATGGCCGCGGAGCCTGTGTGTCCGGAGCCTGTGCTCCGCAGCGGGAGAGGCCACAGCAGTGAGAGGCCCGCGTACAGAAAAAAAAAAAAAAAAAAAAAAAGTAAATGCTCAAGGGGCTTTAGAGAACTGTGTACCCTTTCGCTGCTGCTGGGATATCAAAAGGTAACAGCCAGTAGTGAAAAAGATAGGAGGTGCATTTAAAATAAAAATTAAACTACCACATGATCTGGTAGGCCCAGTACTGGGCCTATACCCTGAGAAAACCAGAATCAAAAAGACACAGGCTGACATACTTAAAAGGCAGCACGATTTACCCTTGCCAAGGCTTGGAACAACCAAAATGTCCATCAACACATGAGTGCATAAAAAAGATGTGGTCCATGTATGCAATGCAATATTACTGTGATAAAAAATGTAAAACATAAGGAACAAACATAAGTAAGGAGACGTATGCTTTGGGTGTTTATTCATACACATTCCACTGGAATTTACAAACAAGGAACACTACTTCCAGAAATCTACAATTTCCCTAGTAACCAGAGTGGAGAATGTAGAAATGCTGCCGCCTTGTGGCCATTGGCCGCAATAGCGGCTTTAAAGCCTGTGCTAAAGCTCAATTCATATTCACAAGGACTGCAGGGCTATAAATGACACCTGTCAACAAAATGCCTGAGTGAGCTAATGGCCAAAAACATTCAAAATATGGTGCATACTTTAAGAAACCATTTGAAAGTTAAGCTGTACTCACTCTTTTAAAAAAGTTTAAAAGTACAGAGCAATAAGCTCAATATAAGGAATTACTAGATGTATTCATATCCAGCCACAAAAAGGTATCAGCTCACAACAGTCAGAATGACCATCAGCCAAAAAATACAAACAATAAATGCTGAAGACGTTTTGAGGAAATTCATATCCTCCACTTTAAGTGGCTCGTAAACTGGTAAGGGCCACTAATGAAAACAGAATGGAGCAGCCTTTAAAAGGGAAACATTGAGATACCACATGATCCCAAAGCCCACTCCTTGATGTATAACCTAGGAAGACAGAAACGGAATGACACGTTCAGACAAAACTGCACTGCAGCAGTATTACAATAGCCAAGACATGGAATCACGCAAAACGTCTGTCAAGGGACGAATGGACAAAGAAGAAACGGTACATGTACGGACAGAATACTAGCCTTGAAAAAAAAGGAAACAATGCCGTTTGCAGCACCATACATGAGTCTAGTGATAATCACACCCTGAAGTCACTCAGAAAGCAAAGGACACATATCTTAAGATATCACTTAACGGTATTACCTTAAAAGTGATACCAATTCGATCAACAAACATATGGTTTACCAAATGGAATGGTTTGAGCATTGGATAGATTAGCTTATTTCGGGAAACAGAGATATACCAACACATATCAAAGATATAAGTACCAAATACCTACGGAATACCAAGAGAAATCTACTCAACATTGTGTCCTAACTCACATGGGAAATGGATCCAAAGATGTATAAATATGTGTATTTGTGTAAAAGAACCACATCTTGCAAACCTAGAACAAACAAAAAATTGTAATCAAATTTGATGTGATATCAAATAAATGTTAAATTAAGAAAACAAACCAGAAGAAATGAGAGCAAAGCTAATGGGGCGGTTCCCTGGCGTAATTCATTCTAGTTTACAAATTAGCACGTTACACACAGGAAGGCTCTCTTGCTCTTCTAACCACATTTGGTAATAGAGAAAAGCTACAGCCATGTGATCGTCTCCTTCAAAAGCAGCTTTAAACACAGTGCTAAGGGTCACTTAATATTCCCAAGAATTGCAGATGTGTAAAGGACACCTGCCCTGGAAACAAATCCTGGGTTCGAATATTGATGAAAATATTCAAAAGAGGTCAAGTTTTCAAGAAGACAATATCAAGAGTATATTGAACTCACAAATGTTTTTGTCCTCTCTCTTTTTTGGTTTAACAAAAAAGGAAGAAGCTCAACATCAGGAATTAATGAACACATGCAAATGCAATCTACAAAAACGTATACCTGACAACAGACAATGATCATCAGCAAATAATCTCTAAAAGTAAATGCTCAAGGGGCTTTAGAGAACTGTGTACCCTTTCACTGCTGCTGGGATATCGAAAGGTAACAGCCAGTAGTGAAAAAGATAGGAGGTGCATTTAAAATAAAAATTAAACTACCACATGACCTGGTAGGCCCACTATTGGGCCTATACCCTGAGAAAACCAGAATCAAAAAGACACAGGCTGACATACTTAAAAGGCAGCACGATTTACCCTTGCCAAGGCTTGGGACAACCAAAATGTCCATCAACACATGAATGCACACAAAAGATGTGGTCCATGTATGCAATGCAATATTACTGTGATAAAAAATTTAAAACATAAAAAGCAAACATAAGTAAGGAGACGTATGCTTTGGGTGTTTATTCACACACATCCACTAGAATTTACAACCAAGGAACACTACTTCCAGAAATGTACATTTTCCATAGTAACCAGATTGGAGAATGTAGAAATGCTGCCGCCTTGTGGCCATTGGCCGCAATAGCAGCTTTAAAGCCTGTGCTAAAGCTCAATTCATATTCACAAGGACTGCAGGGCTATAAATGACACCTGTCAACAAAATGCCTGAGTGAGCTAATGGCCAAAAACATTCAAACTATGGTGCATACTTTAAGAAACCATTTGAAAGTTACTCTGTACTCACTCTTTTAAAAAAAGTAAAAACGTACAGAGCAAGAAGCTCAATATAAGGAATTACTAGATGTATTCATATCCAGCCACAAAAAGGTATCAGCTCACAACAGTCAGAATGACCATCAGCCAAAAAATACAAACAATAAATGCTGAAGACGTTTTGAGGAAATTCATATCCTCCACTTTAAGTGGCTCGTAAACTGGTAAGGGCCACTAATGAAAAGAGAATGGAGCAGCCTTTAAAAGGGAAACATTGAGATACCACATTATCTGAAAGCCCACTCCTTGATGTATAACCTAGAAGACAAAATGGAATGACAGATTCAGGCAAAACTGCACTGCAGCAGTATTACAATAGCCAAGACATAGAAACAACAAAAACGTCCATAAAGAGACAAATGTACAAAGAAGAAACGGTACGTGTACGTACAGAATATTAGCCACGAAAAAACGGAAACCATGCCGTTTGCAGCACCATTCATGAGTCTAGTGGTAATCACACCCTGAAGTCACTCAGAAAGCAAAGGACACATATCCTAAGATATCACTTAATGGTATTACCTTAAAATTGATACCAATTCTTTTTTTTTTTTTTTTTTTTTTTTTTTTTTTTTTTTTAATTTTTTTTTTATTTTACAAATTTAATCAGTTATACATATACATATGTTCCCATATCCCCTCCCTTTTGCGTCTCCCTCCCACCCTCCCTATCCCACCCCTCCAGGCGGTCACAAAGAACCGAGCTGATCTCCCTGTGCTATGCGGCTGCTTCCCACTAGCAAAATTGATACCAATTCGATCAACAAACGTATGGTTAACCAAACGGAATGCTTTGAGGATTGGATAAATTAGCAGAATGCTGGAAACAGAGATATACCAACACATGTGAAAGATATAAGCACCAAAGACCTACGGAATACCAAGAGAAAACTACTCAACTTTCTGTCCTAACCCACATGGGAAATGGATCCGAAGATGTAGATATGTGTATTTGTGTAAAGAACCCCATCTTGAATACCTAGAACAAACAAGACATTGTAATCAAATTTGCTGCGATAACAAATAAAAATTAAATGAAGAAAACAAACAAGGAGTAATGAGACATAAACTAATGGGGCAGTTTCATGGCATAATCCATTCTAGTTTACAAGCTGGAACATTACTCACAGGAAGGCTCTCTTGCCCTTGTAACCACTTTTGGGAATAGAGAAATGCTGCAGCCATGAAATCGTCTCCTGCAAAAGCAGCTTTAAACACAGTGCTAACGGTCACTTAATATTCACAAGAATTGCAGATGTGTAAATGACACTTGTCCTCAAAACAAATCCTGGGTTCGAATATTGATGAAAAAATTCAAAAGTGGGCAACCTTTCAAGAAGACAATTTCAAGAGTATATTGAACTCACAAATGTTTTTGTTCTCTCTCTTTTTTGGTTTAACAAAATAGGAAGAAGCTCAACATCAGGAATTAATGAAGACATGCAAATGCAATCTACAAAAACGTATACCTGACAACAGACAAAGATCATCAGCAAATAATCTCTAAAAGTAAATGCTGGGCTTCCCTGGTGGCGCAGTGGTTGGGAGTCCGCCTGCCGGTGCAGGGGACACGGGTTCGTGCCCCGGTCCCGGAAGATCCCACATGCCGCGGAGCGGCTGGGCCCGCGAGCCATGGCCGCGGAGCCTGTGTGTCCGGAGCCTGTGTTCCGCAGCGGGAGAGGCCACAGCAGTGAGAGGCCCGCGTACAGAAAAAAAAAAAAAAAAAAAAAAAAAAGTAAATGCTCAAGGGGCTTTAGAGAACTGTGTACCCTTTCGCTGCTGCTAGGATATCAAAAGGTAACAGCCAGTAGTGAAAAAGATAGGAGGTGCATTTAAAATAAAAATTAAACTACCACATGATCTGGTAGGCCCAGTACTGGGCCTATACCCTGAGAAAACCAGAATCAAAAAGACACAGGCTGACATACTTAAAAGGCAGCACGATTTACCCTTGCCAAGGCTTGGAACAACCAAAATGTCCATCAACACATGAGTGCATAAAAAAGATGTGGTCCATGTATGCAATGCAATATTACTGTGATAAAAAATGTAAAACATAAGAAACAAACATAAGTAAGGAGACGTATGCTTTGGGTGTTTATTCATACACATTCCACTGGAATTTACAAACAAGGAACACTACTTCCAGAAATCTACAATTTCCCTAGTAACCAGAGTGGAGAATGTAGAAATGCTGCCGCCTTGTGGCCATTGGCCGCAATAGCGGCTTTAAAGCCTGTGCTAAAGCTCAATTCATATTCACAAGGACTGCAGGGCTATAAATGACACCTGTCAACAAAATGCCTGAGTGAGCTAATGGCCAAAAACATTCAAAATATGGTGCATACTTTAAGAAACCATTTGAAAGTTACTCTGTACTCACTCTTTAAAAAAATGTAAAAACGTACAGAGCAATAAGCTCAATATAAGGAATTACTAGATGTATTCATATCCAGCCACAAAAAGGTATCAGCTCACAACAGTCAGAATGACCATCAGCCAAAAAATACAAACAATAAATGCTGAAGACGTTTTGAGGAAATTCATATCCTCCACTTTAAGTGGCTCGTAAACTGGTAAGGGCCACTAATGAAAAGAGAATGGAGCAGCCTTTAAAAGGGAAACATTGAGATACCACATGATCCCAAAGCCCACTCCTTGATGTATAACCTAGGAAGACAGAAACGGAATGACACGTTCAGACAAAACTGCACTGCAGCAGTATTACAATAGCCAAGACATGGAATCACGCAAAACGTCTGTCAAGGGACGAATGGACAAAGAAGAAACGGTACATGTACGGACAGAATACTAGCCTTGAAAAAAAAGGAAACAATGCCGTTTGCAGCACCATACATGAGTCTAGTGATAATCACACCCTGAAGTCACTCAGAAAGCAAAGGACACATATTTTAAGATATCACTTAACGGTATTACCTTAAAAGTGATACCAATTCGATCAACAAACATATGGTTTACCAAATGGAATGGTTTGAGCATTGGATAGATTAGCTTATTTCGGGAAACAGAGATATACCAACACATATCAAAGATATAAGTACCAAATACCTACGGAATACCAAGAGAAATCTACTCAACATTGTGTCCTAACTCACATGGGAAATGGATCCAAAGATGTATAAATATGTGTATTTGTGTAAAAGAACCACATCTTGCAAACCTAGAACAAACAAAAAATTGTAATCAAATTTGATGTGATATCAAATAAATGTTAAATTAAGAAAACAAACCAGAAGAAATGAGAGCAAAGCTAATGGGGCGGTTCCCTGGCATAATTCATTCTAGTTTACAAATTAGCACGTTACACACAGGAAGGCTCTCTTGCTCTTCTAACCACATTTGGTAATAGAGAAAAGCTACAGCCATGTGATCGTCTCCTTCAAAAGCAGCTTTAAACACAGTGCTAAGGGTCACTTAATATTCCCAAGAATTGCAGATGTGTAAAGGACACCTGCCCTGGAAACAAATCCTGGGTTCGAATATTGATGAAAATATTCAAAAGAGGTCAAGTTTTCAAGAAGACAATATCAAGAGTATATTGAACTCACAAATGTTTTTGTCCTCTCTCTTTTTTGGTTTAACAAAAAAGGAAGAAGCTCAACATCAGGAATTAATGAACACATGCAAATGCAATCTACAAAAACGTATACCTGACAACAGACAATGATCATCAGCAAATAATCTCTAAAAGTAAATGCTCAAGGGGCTTTAGAGAACTGTGTACCCTTTCCCTGCTGCTGGCATATCGAAAGGTAACAGCCAGTAGTGAAAAAGATAGGAGGTGCATTTAAAATAAAAATTAAACTACCACATGACCTGGTAGGCCCACTATTGGGCCTATACCCTGAGAAAACCAGAATCAAAAAGACACAGGCTGACATACTTAAAAGGCAGCACGATTTACCCTTGCCAAGGCTTGGGACAACCAAAATGTCCATCAACACATGAATGCACACAAAAGATGTGGTCCATATATGCAATGCAATATTACTGTGATAAAAAATTTAAAACATAAAAAGCAAACATAAGTAAGGAGACGTATGCTTTGGGTGTTTATTCACACACATCCACTAGAATTTACAACCAAGGAACACTACTTCCAGAAATGTACATTTTCCATAGTAACCAGATTGGAGAATGTAGAAATGCTGCCGCCTTGTGGCCATTGGCCGCAATAGCAGCTTTAAAGCCTGTGCTAAAGCTCAATTCATATTCACAAGGACTGCAGGGCTATAAATGACACCTGTCAACAAAATGCCTGAGTGAGCTAATGGCCAAAAACATTCAAACTATGGTGCATACTTTAAGAAACCATTTGAAAGTTACTCTGTACTCACTCTTTTAAAAAAAGTAAAAACGTACAGAGCAAGAAGCTCAATATAAGGAATTACTAGATGTATTCATATCCAGCCACAAAAAGGTATCAGCTCACAACAGTCAGAATGACCATCAGCCAAAAAATACAAACAATAAATGCTGAAGACGTTTGGAGGAAATTCATATCCTCCACTTTAAGTGGCTCGTAAACTGGTAAGGGCCACTAATGAAAAGAGAATGGAGCAGCCTTTAAAAGGGAAACATTGAGATACCACATTATCTGAAAGCCCACTCCTTGATGTATAACCTAGAAGACAAAATGGAATGACAGATTCAGGCAAAACTGCACTGCAGCAGTATTACAATAGCCAAGACATAGAAACAACAAAAACGTCCATAAAGAGACAAATGTACAAAGAAGAAATGGTACGTGTACGTACAGAATATTAGCCACGAAAAAACGGAAACCATGCCGTTTGCAGCACCATTCATGAGTCTAGTGGTAATCACACCCTGAAGTCACTCAGAAAGCAAAGGACACATATCCTAAGATATCACTTAATGGTATTACCTTAAAATTGATACCAATTCGATCAACAAACGTATGGTTAACCAAACGGAATGCTTTGAGGATTGGATAAATTAGCAGAATGCTGGAAACAGAGATATACCAACACATGTGAAAGATATAAGCACCAAAGACCTACGGAATACCAAGAGAAAACTACTCAACTTTCTGTCCTAACCCACACGGGAAATGGATCCGAAGATGTAGATATGTGTATTTGTGTAAAGAACCCCATCTTGAATACCTAGAAAAAACAAGACATTGTAATCAAATTTGCTGCGATAACAAATAAAAATTAAATGAAGAAAACAAACAAGGAGTAATGAGACATAAACTAATGGGGCAGTTTCATGGCATAATCCATTCTAGTTTACAAGCTGGAACATTACTCACAGGAAGGCTCTCTTGCCCTTGTAACCACTTTTGGGAATAGAGAAATGCTGCAGCCATGAAATCGTCTCCTGCAAAAGCAGCTTTAAACACAGGCTAACGGTCACTTAATATTCACAAGAATTGCAGATGTGTAAATGACACTTGTCCTCAAAACAAATCCTGGGTTCGAATATTGATGAAAAAATTCAAAAGTGGGCAACCTTTCAAGAAGACAATTTCAAGAGTATATTGAACTCACAAATGTTTTTGTTCTCTCTCTTTTTTGGTTTAACAAAATAGGAAGAAGCTCAACATCAGGAATTAATGAAGACATGCAAATGCAATCTACAAAAACGTATACCTGACAACAGACAAAGATCATCAGCAAATAATCTCTAAAAGTAAATGCTGGGCTTCCCTGGTGGCGCAGTGGTTGGGAGTCCGCCTGCCGGTGCAGGGGACACGGGTTCGTGCCCCGGTCCCGGAAGATCCCACATGCCGCGGAGCGGCTGGGCCCACGAGCCATGGCCGCGGAGCCTGTGTGTCCGGAGCCTGTGCTCCGCAGCGGGAGAGGCCACAGCAGTGAGAGGCCCGCGTACAGAAAAAAAAAAAAAAAAAAAAAAAAAAGTAAATGCTCAAGGGGCTTTAGAGAACTGTGTACCCTTTCGCTGCTGCTGGGATATCAAAAGGTAACAGCCAGTAGTGAAAAAGATAGGAGGTGCATTTAAAATAAAAATTAAACTACCACATGATCTGGTAGGCCCAGTACTGGGCCTATACCCTGAGAAAACCAGAATCAAAAAGACACAGGCTGACATACTTAAAAGGCAGCACGATTTACCCTTGCCAAGGCTTGGAACAACCAAAATGTCCATCAACACATGAGTGCATAAAAAAGATGTGGTCCATGTATGCAATGCAATATTACTGTGATAAAAAATGTAAAACATAAGAAACAAACATAAGTAAGGAGACGTATGCTTTGGGTGTTTATTCATACACATTCCACTGGAATTTACAAACAAGGAACACTACTTCCAGAAATCTACAATTTCCCTAGTAACCAGAGTGGAGAATGTAGAAATGCTGCCGCCTTGTGGCCATTGGCCGCAATAGCGGCTTTAAAGCCTGTGCTAAAGCTCAATTCATATTCACAAGGACTGCAGGGCTATAAATGACACCTGTCAACAAAATGCCTGAGTGAGCTAATGGCCAAAAACATTCAAAATATGGTGCATACTTTAAGAAACCATTTGAAAGTTAAGCTGTACTCACTCTTTTAAAAAAGTTTAAAAGTACAGAGCAATAAGCTCAATATAAGGAATTACTAGATGTATTCATATCCAGCCACAAAAAGGTATCAGCTCACAACAGTCAGAATGACCATCAGCCAAAAAATACAAACAATAAATGCTGAAGACGTTTTGAGGAAATTCATATCCTCCACTTTAAGTGGCTCGTAAACTGGTAAGGGCCACTAATGAAAAGAGAATGGAGCAGCCTTTAAAAGGGAAACATTGAGATACCACATGATCCCAAAGCCCACTCCTTGATGTATAACCTAGGAAGACAGAAACGGAATGACACGTTCAGACAAAACTGCACTGCAGCAGTATTACAATAGCCAAGACATGGAATCACGCAAAACGTCTGTCAAGGGACGAATGGACAAAGAAGAAACGGTACATGTACGGACAGAATACTAGCCTTGAAAAAAAAGGAAACAATGCCGTTTGCAGCACCATACATGAGTCTAGTGATAATCACACCCTGAAGTCACTCAGAAAGCAAAGGACACATATTTTAAGATATCACTTAACGGTATTACCTTAAAAGTGATACCAATTCGATCAACAAACATATGGTTTACCAAATGGAATGGTTTGAGCATTGGATAGATTAGCTTATTTCGGGAAACAGAGATATACCAACACATATCAAAGATATAAGTACCAAATACCTACGGAATACCAAGAGAAATCTACTCAACATTGTGTCCTAACTCACATGGGAAATGGATCCAAAGATGTATAAATATGTGTATTTGTGTAAAAGAACCACATCTTGCAAACCTAGAACAAACAAAATTGTAATCAAATTTGATGTGATATCAAATAAAAGTTAAATTAAGAAAACAAACGAGAAGAAATGAGAGCAAAGTTAATGGGGCAGTTCCCTGGCATAATTCATTCTAGTTTACAAATTAGCACGTTACACACAGGAAGGCTCTCTTGCTCATCTAACCACATTTTGTAATAAAGAAATGCTACAGCCATGGGATGTCTCCTGCAAAAGCAGCTTTAAACACAGTGCTAAGGGTCACTTAATATTCCCAAGAATTGCAGATGTGTAAAGGACCCTGCCCTGGAAACAAATCCTGGGTTCGAATATTGATGAAAAAATTCAAAAGCGGGCAACTTTTCAAGAAGACAATTTCAAGAGTATATTGAACTCACAAATGTTTTTGTCCTCTCTCTTTTTTGGTTTAACAAAAAAGGAAGAAGCTCAACATCAGGAATTAATGAAGACATGCAAATGCAATCTACAAAAAAGTATACCTGACAACAGACAATGATCATCAGCAAATACTCTCTAAAACTAAATGCTCAAGGGGCTTTAGAGAACTGTGTACCCTTTCGCTGATGCTGGGATATCAAAAGGTAACAGCCAGTAGTGAAAAAGATAGGAGGTGCATTTAAAATAAAAATTAAACTACCACATGATCTGGTAGGCCCAGTACTGGGCCTATACCCTGAGAAAACCAGAATCAAAAAGACACAGGCTGACATACTTACAAGGCAGCACGATTTACCCTTGCCAAGGCTTGGAACAACCAAAATGTCCATCAACACATGAGTGCATAAAAAAGATGTGGTCCATGTATGCAATGCAATATTACTGTGATAAAAAATGTAAAACATAAAAAACAAACATAAGTAAGTAGACGTATGCTTTGGGTGTTTATTCACACACATCCACTAGAATTTACAACCAAGGAACACTACTTCCAGAAATCTACATTTTCCCTAGTAACAAGAGTGGAGGATGTAGAAATGCTGCCGCCTTGTGGCCATTGGCCGCAATAGCAGCTTTAAAGCCTGTGCTAAAGCTCAATTCATATTCACAAGGACTGCAGGGCTACAAATGAAACCTGTCAACAAAATGCCTGAGTGAGCTAATGGCCAAAAGCATTCAAAATATGGTGCATACTTTAAGAAACCATTTGAAAGTTACTCTGTACTCACTCTTTAAAAAAATGTAAAAACGTACAGAGCAATAAGCTCAATATAAGAAATTACTAGATGTATTCATATCCAGCCATAAAAAGGTATCAGCTCACAACAGTCAGAATGACCATCAGCCAAAAAATACAAACAATAAATGCTGAAGACGTTTTGAGGAAATTCATATCCTCCACTTTAAGTGGCTCGTAAACTGGTAAGGGCCACTAATGAAAACAGAATGGAGCAGCCTTTACAAGGTAAACATTGAGATACCACATGATCCCAAAGCCCACTCCTTGACGTATAAACTAGGAAGACAGAAACGGAATGACACGTTCAGACAAAACTGCACTGCAGCAGTATTACAATAGCCAAGACATGGAATCACCCAAAACGTCTGTCAAGGGACGAATGGACAAAGAAGAAATGGTACATGTACGGACAGAATACTAGCCTTGAAAAAAAAGGAAACAATGCCGTTTGCAGCACCATACATGAGTCTAGTGATAATCACACCCTGAAGTCACTCAGAAAGCAAAGGACACATATCTTAAGATATCACTTAATGGTATTAGCTTAAAAGTGATACCAATTCGATCAACAAACATATGGTTTACCAAATGGAATGGTTTGAGCATTGGATAGATTAGCATAATGCTGGAAACAGTGATATACCAACACATATGAAAGATATAAGTACCAAATACCTACGGAATACCAAGAGAAATCTACTCAACATTGTGTCCTAACTCACATGGGAAATGGATCCAAAGATGTATAAATATGTGTATATGTGTAAAAGAACCACATCTTGCAAACCTAGAACAAACAAAAAATTGTAATCAAATTTGATGTGATATCAAATAAATGTTAAATTAAGAAAACAAACCAGAAGAAATGAGAGCAAAGCTAATGAGGCAGTTCCCTGGCATAATTCAATCTAGTTTACAAATTAGCACGTTACACACAGGAAGGCTCTCTTGCTCTTCTAACCACATTTGGTAATAGAGAAATGCTACAGCCATGGTATCGTCTCCTGCAAAAGCAGCTTTAAACACAGTGCTAAGGGTCACTTAATATTCCCAAGAATTGCAGATGTGTAAAGGACACCTGCCCTGGAAACAAATCCTGGGTTCGAATATTGATGAAAATATTCAAAAGAGGTCAAGTTTTCAAGAAGACAATATCAAGAGTATACTGAACTCACAAATGTTTTTGTCCTCTCTCTTTTTTGGTTTAACAAAAAAGGAAGAAGCTCAACATCAGGAATTAATGAAGACATGCAAATGCAATCTACAAAAACGTATACCTGACAACAGACAATGATCATCAGCAAATAATCTCTAAAAGTAAATGCTCAAGGGGCTTTAGAGAACTGTGTACCCTTTCACTGCTGCTGGGATATCGAAAGGTAACAGCCAGTAGTGAAAAAGATAGGAGGTGCATTTAAAATAAAAATTAAACTACCACATGACCTGGTAGGCCCACTATTGGGCCTATACCCTGAGAAAACCAGAATCAAAAAGACACAGGCTGACATACTTAAAAGGCAGCACGATTTACCCTTGCCAAGGCTTGGGACAACCAAAATGTCCATCAACACATGAATGCACACAAAAGATGTGGTCCATGTATGCAATGCAATATTACTGTGATAAAAAATTTAAAACATAAAAAGCAAACATAAGTAAGGAGACGTATGCTTTGGGTGTTTATTCACACACATCCACTAGAATTTACAACCAAGGAACACTACTTCCAGAAATGTACATTTTCCATAGTAACCAGATTGGAGAATGTAGAAATGCTGCCGCCTTGTGGCCATTGGCCGCAATAGCAGCTTTAAAGCCTGTGCTAAAGCTCAATTCATATTCACAAGGACTGCAGGGCTATAAATGACACCTGTCAACAAAATGCCTGAGTGAGCTAATGGCCAAAAACATTCAAACTATGGTGCATACTTTAAGAAACCATTTGAAAGTTACTCTGTACTCACTCTTTTAAAAAAAGTAAAAACGTACAGAGCAATAAGCTCAATATAAGGAATTACTAGATGTATTCATATCCAGCCACAAAAAGGTATCAGCTCACAACAGTCAGAATGACCATCAGCCAAAAAATACAAACAATAAATGCTGAAGACGTTTGGAGGAAATTCATATCCTCCACTTTAAGTGGCTCGTAAACTGGTAAGGGCCACTAATGAAAAGAGAATGGAGCAGCCTTTAAAAGGGAAACATTGAGATACCACATTATCTGAAAGCCCACTCCTTGATGTATAACCTAGAAGACAAAATGGAATGACAGATTCAGGCAAAACTGCACTGCAGCAGTATTACAATAGCCAAGACATAGAAACAACAAAAACGTCCATAAAGAGACAAATGTACAAAGAAGAAATGGTACGTGTACGTACAGAATATTAGCCACGAAAAAACGGAAACCATGCCGTTTGCAGCACCATTCATGAGTCTAGTGGTAATCACACCCTGAAGTCACTCAGAAAGCAAAGGACACATATCCTAAGATATCACTTAATGGTATTACCTTAAAATTGATACCAATTCGATCAACAAACGTATGGTTAACCAAACGGAATGCTTTGAGGATTGGATAAATTAGCAGAATGCTGGAAACAGAGATATACCAACACATGTGAAAGATATAAGCACCAAAGACCTACGGAATACCAAGAGAAAACTACTCAACTTTCTGTCCTAACCCACACGGGAAATGGATCCGAAGATGTAGATATGTGTATTTGTGTAAAGAACCCCATCTTGAATACCTAGAACAAACAAGACATTGTAATCAAATTTGCTGCGATAACAAATAAAAATTAAATGAAGAAAACAAACAAGGAGTAATGAGACATAAACTAATGGGGCAGTTTCATGGCATAATCCATTCTAGTTTACAAGCTGGAACATTACTCACAGGAAGGCTCTCTTGCCCTTGTAACCACTTTTGGGAATAGAGAAATGCTGCAGCCATGAAATCGTCTCCTGCAAAAGCAGCTTTAAACACAGTGCTAACGGTCACTTAATATTCACAAGAATTGCAGATGTGTAAATGACACTTGTCCTCAAAACAAATCCTGGGTTCGAATATTGATGAAAAAATTCAAAAGTGGGCAACCTTTCAAGAAGACAATTTCAAGAGTATATTGAACTCACAAATGTTTTTGTTCTCTCTCTTTTTTGGTTTAACAAAATAGGAAGAAGCTCAACATCAGGAATTAATGAAGACATGCAAATGCAATCTACAAAAACGTATACCTGACAACAGACAAAGATCATCAGCAAATAATCTCTAAAAGTAAATGCTGGGCTTCCCTGGTGGCGCAGTGGTTGGGAGTCCGCCTGCCGGTGCAGGGGACACGGGTTCGTGCCCCGGTCCCGGAAGATCCCACATGCCGTGGAGCGGCTGGGCCCGCGAGCCATGGCCGCGGAGCCTGTGTGTCCGGAGCCTGTGCTCCGCAGCGGGAGAGGCCACAGCAGTGAGAGGCCCGCGTACAGAAAAAAAAAAAAAAAAAAAAAAGTAAATGCTCAAGGGGCTTTAGAGAACTGTGTACCCTTTCGCTGCTGCTGGGATATCAAAAGGTAACAGCCAGTAGTGAAAAAGATAGGAGGTGCATTTAAAATAAAAATTAAACTACCACATGATCTGGTAGGCCCAGTACTGGGCCTATACCCTGAGAAAACCAGAATCAAAAAGACACAGGCTGACATACTTAAAAGGCAGCACGATTTACCCTTGCCAAGGCTTGGAACAACCAAAATGTCCATCAACACATGAGTGCATAAAAAAGATGTGGTCCATGTATGCAATGCAATATTACTGTGATAAAAAATGTAAAACATAAGAAACAAACATAAGTAAGGAGACGTATGCTTTGGGTGTTTATTCATACACATTCCACTGGAATTTACAAACAAGGAACACTACTTCCAGAAATCTACAATTTCCCTAGTAACCAGAGTGGAGAATGTAGAAATGCTGCCGCCTTGTGGCCATTGGCCGCAATAGCGGCTTTAAAGCCTGTGCTAAAGCTCAATTCATATTCACAAGGACTGCAGGGCTATAAATGACACCTGTCAACAAAATGCCTGAGTGAGCTAATGGCCAAAAACATTCAAACTATGGTGCATACTTTAAGAAACCATTTGAAAGTTACTCTGTACTCACTCTTTTAAAAAAAGTAAAAACGTACAGAGCAAGAAGCTCAATATAAGGAATTACTAGATGTATTCATATCCAGCCACAAAAAGGTATCAGCTCACAACAGTCAGAATGACCATCAGCCAAAAAATACAAACAATAAATGCTGAAGACGTTTGGAGGAAATTCATATCCTCCACTTTAAGTGGCTCGTAAACTGGTAAGGGCCACTAATGAAAAGAGAATGGAGCAGCCTTTAAAAGGGAAACATTGAGATACCACATTATCTGAAAGCCCACTCCTTGATGTATAACCTAGAAGACAAAATGGAATGACAGATTCAGGCAAAACTGCACTGCAGCAGTATTACAATAGCCAAGACATAGAAACAACAAAAACGTCCATAAAGAGACAAATGTACAAAGAAGAAACGGTACGTGTACGTACAGAATATTAGCCACGAAAAAACGGAAACCATGCCGTTTGCAGCACCATTCATGAGTCTAGTGGTAATCACACCCTGAAGTCACTCAGAAAGCAAAGGACACATATCCTAAGATATCACTTAATGGTATTACCTTAAAATTGATACCAATTCGATCAACAAACGTATGGTTAACCAAACGGAATGCTTTGAGGATTGGATAAATTAGCAGAATGCTGGAAACAGAGATATACCAACACATGTGAAAGATATAAGCACCAAAGACCTACGGAATACCAAGAGAAAACTACTCAACTTTCTGTCCTAACCCACACGGGAAATGGATCCGAAGATGTAGATATGTGTATTTGTGTAAAGAACCCCATCTTGAATACCTAGAACAAACAAGACATTGTAATCAAATTTGCTGCGATAACAAATAAAAATTAAATGAAGAAAACAAACAAGGAGTAATGAGACATAAACTAATGGGGCAGTTTCATGGCATAATCCATTCTAGTTTACAAGCTGGAACATTACTCACAGGAAGGCTCTCTTGCCCTTGTAACCACTTTTGGGAATAGAGAAATGCTGCAGCCATGAAATCGTCTCCTGCAAAAGCAGCTTTAAACACAGTGCTAACGGTCACTTAATATTCACAAGAATTGCAGATGTGTAAATGACACTTGTCCTCAAAACAAATCCTGGGTTCGAATATTGATGAAAAAATTCAAAAGTGGGCAACCTTTCAAGAAGACAATTTCAAGAGTATATTGAACTCACAAATGTTTTTGTTCTCTCTCTTTTTTGGTTTAACAAAATAGGAAGAAGCTCAACATCAGGAATTAATGAAGACATGCAAATGCAATCTACAAAAACGTATACCTGACAACAGACAAAGATCATCAGCAAATAATCTCTAAAAGTAAATGCTGGGCTTCCCTGGTGGCGCAGTGGTTGGGAGTCCGCCTGCCGGTGCAGGGGACACGGGTTCGTGCCCCGGTCCCGGAAGATCCCACATGCCGCGGAGCGGCTGGGCCCGCGAGCCATGGCCGCGGAGCCTGTGTGTCCGGAGCCTGTGCTCCGCAGCGGGTGAGGCCACAGCAGTGAGAGGCCCGCGTACAGGAAAAAAAAAAAAAAAAAAAGTAAATGCTCAAGGGGCTTTAGAGAACTGTGTACCCTTTCGCTGCTGCTGGGATATCAAAAGGTAACAGCCAGTAGTGAAAAAGATAGGAGGTGCATTTAAAATAAAAATTAAACTACCACATGATCTGGTAGGCCCAGTACTGGGCCTATACCCTGAGAAAACCAGAATCAAAAAGACACAGGCTGACATACTTAAAAGGCAGCACGATTTACCCTTGCCAAGGCTTGGAACAACCAAAATGTCCATCAACACATGAGTGCACAAAAAAGATGTGGTCCATGTATGCAATGCAATAATAATGTGATTAAAAAATGTAAAATATAAAAAACAAATATAAGTAAGGAGACATATGCTTTGGGTGTTTAGTCATACACATTCCACTGTAATTTACGAGCAAGGAACACTACTTCCAGAAATCTACAATTTCCCTAGTAACCAGAGTGGAGAATGTAGAAATGCTGCCGCCTTGTGGCCATTGGCCGCAATAGCAGCTTTAAAACCTGTATTAAACCTCAATTCATATTCACAAGGACTGCAGGGCTATAAATGACACCTGCCGATAAAATGTCTCAGTGAGGTAATGGCCAAAATCATTCAAAATATGGTGCATACTTTAAGAAACTATTTGAAAGTTAAGCTGTACTCACTCTTTAAAAAAGTTTAAAAGTACAGAGCAATAAGCTCAATATAAGGAATTACTAGATGTATTCATATCCAGCCACAAAAAGGTATCAGCTCACAACAGTCAGAATGACCATCAGCCAAAAAATACAAACAATAAATGCTGAAGACGTTTTGAGGAAATTCATATCCTCCACTTTAAGTGGCTCGTAAACTGGTAAGGGCCACTAATGAAAACAGAATGGAGCAGCCTTTACAAGGTAAACATTGAGATACCACATGATCCCAAAGCCCACTCCTTGACGTATAACCTAGGAAGACAGAAACGGAATGACACGTTCAGACAAAACTGCACTGCAGCAGTATTACAATAGCCAAGACATGGAATCACGCAAAACGTCTGTCAAGGGACGAATGGACAAAGAAGAAACGGTACATGTACGGACAGAATACTAGCCTTGAAAAAAAAGGAAACAATGCCGTTTGCAGCACCATACATGAGTCTAGTGATAATCACACCCTGAAGTCACTCAGAAAGCAAAGGACACATATCTTAAGATATCACTTAACGGTATTACCTTAAAAGTGATACCAATTCGATCAACAAACATATGGTTTACCAAATGGAATGGTTTGAGCATTGGATAGATTAGCTTATTTCGGGAAACAGAGATATACCAACACATATCAAAGATATAAGTACCAAATACCTACGGAATACCAAGAGAAATCTACTCAACATTGTGTCCTAACTCACATGGGAAATGGATCCAAAGATGTATAAATATGTGTATTTGTGTAAAAGAACCACATCTTGCAAACCTAGAACAAACAAAAAATTGTAATCAAATTTGATGTGATATCAAATAAATGTTAAATTAAGAAAACAAACCAGAAGAAATGAGAGCAAAGCTAATGGGGCGGTTCCCTGGCATAATTCATTCTAGTTTACAAATTAGCACGTTACACACAGGAAGGCTCTCTTGCTCTTCTAACCACATTTGGTAATAGAGAAAAGCTACAGCCATGTGATCGTCTCCTTCAAAAGCAGCTTTAAACACAGTGCTAAGGGTCACTTAATATTCCCAAGAATTGCAGATGTGTAAAGGACACCTGCCCTGGAAACAAATCCTGGGTTCGAATATTGATGAAAATATTCAAAAGAGGTCAAGTTTTCAAGAAGACAATATCAAGAGTATATTGAACTCACAAATGTTTTTGTCCTCTCTCTTTTTTGGTTTAACAAAAAAGGAAGAAGCTCAACATCAGGAATTAATGAACACATGCAAATGCAATCTACAAAAACGTATACCTGACAACAGACAATGATCATCAGCAAATAATCTCTAAAAGTAAATGCTCAAGGGGCTTTAGAGAACTGTGTACCCTTTCCCTGCTGCTGGCATATCGAAAGGTAACAGCCAGTAGTGAAAAAGATAGGAGGTGCATTTAAAATAAAAATTAAACTACCACATGACCTGGTAGGCCCACTATTGGGCCTATACCCTGAGAAAACCAGAATCAAAAAGACACAGGCTGACATACTTAAAAGGCAGCACGATTTACCCTTGCCAAGGCTTGGGACAACCAAAATGTCCATCAACACATGAATGCACACAAAAGATGTGGTCCATGTATGCAATGCAATATTACTGTGATAAAAAATTTAAAACATAAAAAGCAAACATAAGTAAGGAGACGTATGCTTTGGGTGTTTATTCACACACATCCACTAGAATTTACAACCAAGGAACACTACTTCCAGAAATGTACATTTTCCATAGTAACCAGATTGGAGAATGTAGAAATGCTGCCGCCTTGTGGCCATTGGCCGCAATAGCAGCTTTAAAGCCTGTGCTAAAGCTCAATTCATATTCACAAGGACTGCAGGGCTATAAATGACACCTGTCAACAAAATGCCTGAGTGAGCTAATGGCCAAAAACATTCAAACTATGGTGCATACTTTAAGAAACCATTTGAAAGTTACTCTGTACTCACTCTTTTAAAAAAAGTAAAAACGTACAGAGCAAGAAGCTCAATATAAGGAATTACTAGATGTATTCATATCCAGCCACAAAAAGGTATCAGCTCACAACAGTCAGAATGACCATCAGCCAAAAAATACAAACAATAAATGCTGAAGACGTTTTGAGGAAATTCATATCCTCCACTTTAAGTGGCTCGTAAACTGGTAAGGGCCACTAATGAAAAGAGAATGGAGCAGCCTTTAAAAGGGAAACATTGAGATACCACATTATCTGAAAGCCCACTCCTTGATGTATAACCTAGAAGACAAAATGGAATGACAGATTCAGGCAAAACTGCACTGCAGCAGTATTACAATAGCCAAGACATAGAAACAACAAAAACGTCCATAAAGAGACAAATGTACAAAGAAGAAACGGTACGTGTACGTACAGAATATTAGCCACGAAAAAACGGAAACCATGCCGTTTGCAGCACCATTCATGAGTCTAGTGGTAATCACACCCTGAAGTCACTCAGAAAGCAAAGGACACATATCCTAAGATATCACTTAATGGTATTACCTTAAAATTGATACCAATTCGATCAACAAACGTATGGTTAACCAAACGGAATGCTTTGAGGATTGGATAAATTAGCAGAATGCTGGAAACAGAGATATACCAACACATGTGAAAGATATAAGCACCAAAGACCTACGGAATACCAAGAGAAAACTACTCAACTTTCTGTCCTAACCCACACGGGAAATGGATCCGAAGATGTAGATATGTGTATTTGTGTAAAGAACCCCATCTTGAATACCTAGAACAAACAAGACATTGTAATCAAATTTGCTGCGATAACAAATAAAAATTAAATGAAGAAAACAAACAAGGAGTAATGAGACATAAACTAATGGGGCAGTTTCATGGCATAATCCATTCTAGTTTACAAGCTGGAACATTACTCACAGGAAGGCTCTCTTGCCCTTGTAACCACTTTTGGGAATAGAGAAATGCTGCAGCCATGAAATCGTCTCCTGCAAAAGCAGCTTTAAACACAGTGCTAACGGTCACTTAATATTCACAAGAATTGCAGATGTGTAAATGACACTTGTCCTCAAAACAAATCCTGGGTTCGAATATTGATGAAAAAATTCAAAAGTGGGCAACCTTTCAAGAAGACAATTTCAAGAGTATATTGAACTCACAAATGTTTTTGTTCTCTCTCTTTTTTGGTTTAACAAAATAGGAAGAAGCTCAACATCAGGAATTAATGAAGACATGCAAATGCAATCTACAAAAACGTATACCTGACAACAGACAAAGATCATCAGCAAATAATCTCTAAAAGTAAATGCTGGGCTTCCCTGGTGGCGCAGTGGTTGGGAGTCCGCCTGCCGGTGCAGGGGACACGGGTTCGTGCCCCGGTCCCGGAAGATCCCACATGCCGTGGAGTGGCTGGGCCCGCGAGCCATGGCCGCGGAGCCTGTGTGTCCGGAGCCTGTGTTCCGCAGCCGGAGAGGCCACAGCAGTGAGAGGCCCGCGTACAGAAAAAAAAAAAAAAAAAAAAAAAAGTAAATGCTCAAGGGGCTTTAGAGAACTGTGTACCCTTTCGCTGCTGCTGGGATATCAAAAGGTAACAGCCAGTAGTGAAAAAGATAGGAGGTGCATTTAAAATAAAAATTAAACTACCACATGATCTGGTAGGCCCAGTACTGGGCCTATACCCTGAGAAAACCAGAATCAAAAAGACACAGGCTGACATACTTAAAAGGCAGCACGATTTACCCTTGCCAAGGCTTGGAACAACCAAAATGTCCATCAACACATGAGTGCATAAAAAAGATGTGGTCCATGTATGCAATGCAATATTACTGTGATAAAAAATGTAAAACATAAGAAACAAACATAAGTAAGGAGACGTATGCTTTGGGTGTTTATTCATACACATTCCACTGGAATTTACAAACAAGGAACACTACTTCCAGAAATCTACAATTTCCCTAGTAACCAGAGTGGAGAATGTAGAAATGCTGCCGCCTTGTGGCCATTGGCCGCAATAGCGGCTTTAAAGCCTGTGCTAAAGCTCAATTCATATTCACAAGGACTGCAGGGCTATAAATGACACCTGTCAACAAAATGCCTGAGTGAGCTAATGGCCAAAAACATTCAAACTATGGTGCATACTTTAAGAAACCATTTGAAAGTTACTCTGTACTCACTCTTTTAAAAAAAGTAAAAACGTACAGAGCAAGAAGCTCAATATAAGGAATTACTAGATGTATTCATATCCAGCCACAAAAAGGTATCAGCTCACAACAGTCAGAATGACCATCAGCCAAAAAATACAAACAATAAATGCTGAAGACGTTTGGAGGAAATTCATATCCTCCACTTTAAGTGGCTCGTAAACTGGTAAGGGCCACTAATGAAAAGAGAATGGAGCAGCCTTTAAAAGGGAAACATTGAGATACCACATTATCTGAAAGCCCACTCCTTGATGTATAACCTAGAAGACAAAATGGAATGACAGATTCAGGCAAAACTGCACTGCAGCAGTATTACAATAGCCAAGACATAGAAACAACAAAAACGTCCATAAAGAGACAAATGTACAAAGAAGAAACGGTACGTGTACGTACAGAATATTAGCCACGAAAAAACGGAAACCATGCCGTTTGCAGCACCATTCATGAGTCTAGTGGTAATCACACCCTGAAGTCACTCAGAAAGCAAAGGACACATATCCTAAGATATCACTTAATGGTATTACCTTAAAATTGATACCAATTCGATCAACAAACGTATGGTTAACCAAACGGAATGCTTTGAGGATTGGATAAATTAGCAGAATGCTGGAAACAGAGATATACCAACACATGTGAAAGATATAAGCACCAAAGACCTACGGAATACCAAGAGAAAACTACTCAACTTTCTGTCCTAACCCACACGGGAAATGGATCCGAAGATGTAGATATGTGTATTTGTGTAAAGAACCCCATCTTGAATACCTAGAACAAACAAGACATTGTAATCAAATTTGCTGCGATAACAAATAAAAATTAAATGAAGAAAACAAACAAGGAGTAATGAGACATAAACTAATGGGGCAGTTTCATGGCATAATCCATTCTAGTTTACAAGCTGGAACATTACTCACAGGAAGGCTCTCTTGCCCTTGTAACCACTTTTGGGAATAGAGAAATGCTGCAGCCATGAAATCGTCTCCTGCAAAAGCAGCTTTAAACACAGTGCTAACGGTCACTTAATATTCACAAGAATTGCAGATGTGTAAATGACACTTGTCCTCAAAACAAATCCTGGGTTCGAATATTGATGAAAAAATTCAAAAGTGGGCAACCTTTCAAGAAGACAATTTCAAGAGTATATTGAACTCACAAATGTTTTTGTTCTCTCTCTTTTTTGGTTTAACAAAATAGGAAGAAGCTCAACATCAGGAATTAATGAAGACATGCAAATGCAATCTACAAAAACGTATACCTGACAACAGACAAAGATCATCAGCAAATAATCTCTAAAAGTAAATGCTGGGCTTCCCTGGTGGCGCAGTGGTTGGGAGTCCGCCTGCCGGTGCAGGGGACACGGGTTCGTGCCCCGGTCCCGGAAGATCCCACATGCCGCGGAGCGGCTGGGCCCGCGAGCCATGGCCGCGGAGCCTGTGTGTCCGGAGCCTGTGCTCCGCAGCGGGAGAGGCCACAGCAGTGAGAGGCCCGCGTACAGGAAAAATAAAAAAAAAAAAAAAGTAAATGCTCAAGGGGCTTTAGAGAACTGTGTACCCTTTCGCTGCTGCTGGGATATCAAAAGGTAACAGCCAGTAGTGAAAAAGATAGGAGGTGCATTTAAAATAAAAATTAAACTACCACATGATCTGGTAGGCCCAGTACTGGGCCTATACCCTGAGAAAACCAGAATCAAAAAGACACAGGCTGACATACTTAAAAGGCAGCACGATTTACCCTTGCCAAGGCTTGGAACAACCAAAATGTCCATCAACACATGAGTGCACAAAAAAGATGTGGTCCATGTATGCAATGCAATAATAATGTGATTAAAAAATGTAAAATATAAAAAACAAATATAAGTAAGGAGACATATGCTTTGGGTGTTTAGTCATACACATTCCACTGTAATTTACGAGCAAGGAACACTACTTCCAGAAATCTACAATTTCCCTAGTAACCAGAGTGGAGAATGTAGAAATGCTGCCGCCTTGTGGCCATTGGCCGCAATAGCAGCTTTAAAACCTGTATTAAACCTCAATTCATATTCACAAGGACTGCAGGGCTATAAATGACACCTGCCGATAAAATGTCTCAGTGAGGTAATGGCCAAAATCATTCAAAATATGGTGCATACTTTAAGAAACTATTTGAAAGTTAAGCTGTACTCACTCTTTAAAAAAGTTTAAAAGTACAGAGCAATAAGCTCAATATAAGGAATTACTAGATGTATTCATATCCAGCCACAAAAAGGTATCAGCTCACAACAGTCAGAATGACCATCAGCCAAAAAATACAAACAATAAATGCTGAAGACGTTTTGAGGAAATTCATATCCTCCACTTTAAGTGGCTCGTAAACTGGTAAGGGCCACTAATGAAAACAGAATGGAGCAGCCTTTACAAGGTAAACATTGAGATACCACATGATCCCAAAGCCCACTCCTTGACGTATAACCTAGGAAGACAGAAACGGAATGACACGTTCAGACAAAACTGCACTGCAGCAGTATTACAATAGCCAAGACATGGAATCACCCAAAACGTCTGTCAAGGGACGAATGGACAAAGAAGAAACGGTACGTGTACGGACAGAATACTAGCCTTGAAAAAAAAGGAAACAATGCCGTTTGCAGCACCATACATGAGTCTAGTGATAATCACACCCTGAAGTCACTCAGAAAGCAAAGGACACATATCTTAAGATATCACTTAATGGTATTACCTTAAAAGTGATACCAATTCGATCAACAAACATATGGTTTACCAAATGGAATGGTTTGAGCATTGGATAGATTAGCTTATTTCGGGAAACAGAGATATACCAACACATATGAAAGATATAAGTACCAAATACCTACGGAATACCAAGAGAAATCTACTCAACATTGTGTCCTAACTCACATGGGAAATGGATCCAAAGATGTATAAATATGTGTATTTGTGTAAAAGAACCACATCTTGCAAACCTAGAACAAACAAAATTGTAATCAAATTTGATGTGATATCAAATAAAAGTTAAATTAAGAAAACAAACGAGAAGAAATGAGAGCAAAGTTAATGGGGCAGTTCCCTGGCATAATTCATTCTAGTTTACAAATTAGCACGTTACACACAGGAAGGCTCTCTTGCTCATCTAACCACATTTGGTAATAAAGAAATGCTACAGCCATGGGATGTCTCCTGCAAAAGCAGCTTTAAACACAGTGCTAAGGGTCACTTAATATTCCCAAGAATTGCAGATGTGTAAAGGACCCTGCCCTGGAAACAAATCCTGGGTTCGAATATTGATGAAAAAATTCAGAAGCGGGCAACTTTTCAAGAAGACAATTTCAAGAGTATATTGAACTCACAAATGTTTTTGTCCTCTCTCTTTTTTGGTTTAACAAAAAAGGAAGAAGCTCAACATCAGGAATTAATGAAGACATGCAAATGCAATCTACAAAAAAGTATACCTGACAACAGACAATGATCATCAGCAAATACTCTCTAAAACTAAATGCTCAAGGGGCTTTAGAGAACTGTGTACCCTTTCGCTGCTGCTGGGATATCAAAAGGTAACAGCCAGTAGTGAAAAAGATAGGAGGTGCATTTAAAATAAAAATTAAACTACCACATGATCTGGTAGGCCCAGTACTGGGCCTATACCCTGAGAAAACCAGAATCAAAAAGACACAGGCTGACATACTTACAAGGCAGCACGATTTACCCTTGCCAAGGCTTGGAACAACCAAAATGTCCATCAACACATGAGTGCATAAAAAAGATGTGGTCCATGTATGCAATGCAATATTACTGTGATAAAAAATGTAAAACATAAAAAACAAACATAAGTAAGTAGACGTATGCTTTGGGTGTTTATTCACACACATCCACTAGAATTTACAACCAAGGAACACTACTTCCAGAAATCTACATTTTCCCTAGTAACAAGAGTGGAGGATGTAGAAATGCTGCCGCCTTGTGGCCATTGGCCGCAATAGCAGCTTTAAAGCCTGTGCTAAAGCTCAATTCATATTCACAAGGAATGCAGGGCTACAAATGAAACCTGTCAACAAAATGCCTGAGTGAGCTAATGGCCAAAAGCATTCAAAATATGGTGCATACTTTAAGAAACCATTTGAAAGTTACTCTGTACTCACTCTTTAAAAAAATGTAAAAACGTACAGAGCAATAAGCTCAATATAAGAAATTACTAGATGTATTCATATCCAGCCATAAAAAGGTATCAGCTCACAACAGTCAGAATGACCATCAGCCAAAAAATACAAACAATAAATGCTGAAGACGTTTTGAGGAAATTCATATCCTCCACTTTAAGTGGCTCGTAAACTGGTAAGGGCCACTAATGAAAACAGAATGGAGCAGCCTTTACAAGGTAAACATTGAGATACCACATGATCCCAAAGCCCACTCCTTGACGTATAAACTAGGAAGACAGAAATGGAATGACACGTTCAGACAAAACTGCACTGCAGCAGTATTACAATAGCCAAGACATGGAATCACCCAAAACGTCTGTCAAGGGACGAATGGACAAAGAAGAAATGGTACATGTACGGACAGAATACTAGCCTTGAAAAAAAAGGAAACAATGCCGTTTGCAGCACCATACATGAGTCTAGTGATAATCACACCCTGAAGTCACTCAGAAAGCAAAGGACACATATCTTAAGATATCACTTAATGGTATTACCTTAAAAGTGATACCAATTCAATCAACAAACATATGGTTTACCAAATGGAATGGTTTGAGCATTGGATAGATTAGCATAATGCTGGAAACAGTGATATACCAACACATATGAAAGATATAAGTACCAAATACCTACGGAATACCAAGAGAAATCTACTCAACATTGTGTCCTAACTCACATGGGAAATGGATCCAAAGATGTATAAATATGTGTATATGTGTAAAAGAACCACATCTTGCAAACCTAGAACAAACAAAAAATTGTAATCAAATTTGATATGATATCAAATAAATGTTAAATTAAGAAAACAAACCAGAAGAAATGAGAGCAAAGCTAATGAGGCAGTTCCCTGGCATAATTCAATCTAGTTTACAAATTAGCACGTTACACACAGGAAGGCTCTCTTGCTCTTCTAACCACATTTGGTAATAGAGAAATGCTACAGCCATGGTATCGTCTCCTGCAAAAGCAGCTTTAAACACAGTGCTAAGGGTCACTTAATATTCCCAAGAATTGCAGATGTGTAAAGGACACCTGCCCTGGAAACAAATCCTGGGTTCGAATATTGATGAAAATATTCAAAAGAGGTCAAGTTTTCAAGAAGACAATATCAAGAGTATACTGAACTCACAAATGTTTTTGTCCTCTCTCTTTTTTGGTTTAACAAAAAAGGAAGAAGCTCAACATCAGGAATTAATGAAGACATGCAAATGCAATCTACAAAAACGTATACCTGACAACAGACAATGATCATCAGCAAATAATCTCTAAAAGTAAATGCTCAAGGGGCTTTAGAGAACTGTGTACCCTTTCACTGCTGCTGGGATATCGAAAGGTAACAGCCAGTAGTGAAAAAGATAGGAGGTGCATTTAAAATAAAAATTAAACTACCACATGATCTGGTAGGCCCACTATTGGGCCTATACCCTGAGAAAACCAGAATCAAAAAGACACAGGCTGACATACTTAAAAGGCAGCACGATTTACCCTTGCCAAGGCTTGGGACAACCAAAATGTCCATCAACACATGAATGCACACAAAAGATGTGGTCCATGTATGCAATGCAATATTACTGTGATAAAAAATTTAAAACATAAAAAGCAAACATAAGTAAGGAGACGTATGCTTTGGGTGTTTATTCACACACATCCACTAGAATTTACAACCAAGGAACACTACTTCCAGAAATGTACATTTTCCATAGTAACCAGATTGGAGAATGTAGAAATGCTGCCGCCTTGTGGCCATTGGCCGCAATAGCAGCTTTAAAGCCTGTGCTAAAGCTCAATTCATATTCACAAGGACTGCAGGGCTATAAATGACACCTGTCAACAAAATGCCTGAGTGAGCTAATGGCCAAAAACATTCAAACTATGGTGCATACTTTAAGAAACCATTTGAAAGTTACTCTGTACTCACTCTTTTAAAAAAAGTAAAAACGTACAGAGCAAGAAGCTCAATATAAGGAATTACTAGATGTATTCATATCCAGCCACAAAAAGGTATCAGCTCACAACAGTCAGAATGACCATCAGCCAAAAAATACAAACAATAAATGCTGAAGACGTTTGGAGGAAATTCATATCCTCCACTTTAAGTGGCTCGTAAACTGGTAAGGGCCACTAATGAAAAGAGAATGGAGCAGCCTTTAAAAGGGAAACATTGAGATACCACATGATCTGAAAGCCCACTCCTTGATGTATAACCTAGAAGACAAAATGGAATGACAGATTCAGGCAAAACTGCACTGCAGCAGTATTACAATAGCCAAGACATAGAAACAACAAAAACGTCCATAAAGAGACAAATGTACAAAGAAGAAACGGTACGTGTACGTACAGAATATTAGCCACGAAAAAACGGAAACCATGCCGTTTGCAGCACCATTCATGAGTCTAGTGGTAATCACACCCTGAAGTCACTCAGAAAGCAAAGGACACATATCCTAAGATATCACTTAATGGTATTACCTTAAAATTGATACCAATTCGATCAACAAACGTATGGTTAACCAAACGGAATGCTTTGAGGATTGGATAAATTAGCAGAATGCTGGAAACAGAGATATACCAACACATGTGAAAGATATAAGCACCAAAGACCTACGGAATACCAAGAGAAAACTACTCAACTTTCTGTCCTAACCCACATGGGAAATGGATCCGAAGATGTAGATATGTGTATTTGTGTAAAGAACCCCATCTTGAATACCTAGAACAAACAAGACATTGTAATCAAATTTGCTGCGATAACAAATAAAAATTAAATGAAGAAAACAAACAAGGAGTAATGAGACATAAACTAATGGGGCAGTTTCATGGCATAATCCATTCTAGTTTACAAGCTGGAACATTACTCACAGGAAGGCTCTCTTGCCCTTGTAACCACTTTTGGGAATAGAGAAATGCTGCAGCCATGAAATCGTCTCCTGCAAAAGCAGCTTTAAACACAGTGCTAACGGCCACTTAATATTCACAAGAATTGCAGATGTGTAAATGACACTTGTCCTCAAAACAAATCCTGGGTTCGAATATTGATGAAAAAATTCAAAAGTGGGCAACCTTTCAAGAAGACAATTTCAAGAGTATATTGAACTCACAAATGTTTTTGTTCTCTCTCTTTTTTGGTTTAACAAAATAGGAAGAAGCTCAACATCAGGAATTAATGAAGACATGCAAATGCAATCTACAAAAACGTATACCTGACAACAGACAAAGATCATCAGCAAATAATCTCTAAAAGTAAATGCTGGGCTTCCCTGGTGGCGCAGTGGTTGGGAGTCCGCCTGCCGGTGCAGGGGACACGGGTTCGTGCCCCGGTCCCGGAAGATCCCACATGCCGCGGAGCGGCTGGGCCCGCGAGCCATGGCCGCGGAGCCTGTGTGTCCGGAGCCTGTGCTCCGCAGCGGGAGAGGCCACAGCAGTGAGAGGCCCGCGTACAGGAAAAATAAAAAAAAAAAAAAGTAAATGCTCAAGGGGCTTTAGAGAACTGTGTACCCTTTCGCTGCTGCTGGGATATCAAAAGGTAACAGCCAGTAGTGAAAAAGATAGGAGGTGCATTTAAAATAAAAATTAAACTACCACATGATCTGGTAGGCCCAGTACTGGGCCTATACCCTGAGAAAACCAGAATCAAAAAGACACAGGCTGACATACTTAAAAGGCAGCACGATTTACCCTTGCCAAGGCTTGGAACAACCAAAATGTCCATCAACACATGAGTGCACAAAAAAGATGGGGTCCATGTATGCAATGCAATAATAATGTGATTAAAAAATGTAAAATATAAAAAACAAATATAAGTAAGGAGACATATGCTTTGGGTGTTTAGTCATACACATTCCACTGTAATTTACGAGCAAGGAACACTACTTCCAGAAATCTACAATTTCCCTAGTAACCAGAGTGGAGAATGTAGAAATGCTGCCGCCTTGTGGCCATTGGCCGCAATAGCAGCTTTAAAACCTGTATTAAACCTCAATTCATATTCACAAGGACTGCAGGGCTATAAATGACACCTGCCGATAAAATGTCTCAGTGAGGTAATGGCCAAAATCATTCAAAATATGGTGCATACTTTAAGAAACTATTTGAAAGTTAAGCTGTACTCACTCTTTAAAAAAGTTTAAAAGTACAGAGCAATAAGCTCAATATAAGGAATTACTAGATGTATTCATATCCAGCCACAAAAAGGTATCAGCTCACAACAGTCAGAATGACCATCAGCCAAAAAATACAAACAATAAATGCTGAAGACGTTTTGAGGAAATTCATATCCTCCACTTTAAGTGGCTCGTAAACTGGTAAGGGCCACTAATGAAAACAGAATGGAGCAGCCTTTACAAGGTAAACATTGAGATACCACATGATCCCAAAGCCCACTCCTTGACGTATAACCTAGGAAGACAGAAACGGAATGACACGTTCAGACAAAACTGCACTGCAGCAGTATTACAATAGCCAAGACATGGAATCACGCAAAACGTCTGTCAAGGGACGAATGGACAAAGAAGAAACGGTACATGTACGGACAGAATACTAGCCTTGAAAAAAAAGGAAACAATGCCGTTTGCAGCACCATACATGAGTCTAGTGATAATCACACCCTGAAGTCACTCAGAAAGCAAAGGACACATATCTTAAGATATCACTTAACGGTATTACCTTAAAAGTGATACCAATTCGATCAACAAACATATGGTTTACCAAATGGAATGGTTTGAGCATTGGATAGATTAGCTTATTTCGGGAAACAGAGATATACCAACACATATCAAAGATATAAGTACCAAATACCTACGGAATACCAAGAGAAATCTACTCAACATTGTGTCCTAACTCACATGGGAAATGGATCCAAAGATGTATAAATATGTGTATTTGTGTAAAAGAACCACATCTTGCAAACCTAGAACAAACAAAAAATTGTAATCAAATTTGATGTGATATCAAATAAATGTTAAATTAAGAAAACAAACCAGAAGAAATGAGAGCAAAGCTAATGGGGCGGTTCCCTGGCATAATTCATTCTAGTTTACAAATTAGCACGTTACACACAGGAAGGCTCTCTTGCTCTTCTAACCACATTTGGTAATAGAGAAATGCTACAGCCATGTGATCGTCTCCTTCAAAAGCAGCTTTAAACACAGTGCTAAGGGTCACTTAATATTCCCAAGAATTGCAGATGTGTAAAGGACACCTGCCCTGGAAACAAATCCTGGGTTCGAATATTGATGAAAATATTCAAAAGAGGTCAAGTTTTCAAGAAGACAATATCAAGAGTATATTGAACTCACAAATGTTTTTGTCCTCTCTCTTTTTTGGTTTAACAAAAAAGGAAGAAGCTCAACATCAGGAATTAATGAAGACATGCAAATGCAATCTACAAAAACGTATACCTGACAACAGACAATGATCATCAGCAAATAATCTCTAAAAGTAAATGCTCAAGGGGCTTTAGAGAACTGTGTACCCTTTCCCTGCTGCTGGCATATCGAAAGGTAACAGCCAGTAGTGAAAAAGATAGGAGGTGCATTTAAAATAAAAATTAAACTACCACATGACCTGGTAGGCCCACTATTGGGCCTATACCCTGAGAAAACCAGAATCAAAAAGACACAGGCTGACATACTTAAAAGGCAGCACGATTTACCCTTGCCAAGGCTTGGGACAACCAAAATGTCCATCAACACATGAATGCACACAAAAGATGTGGTCCATGTATGCAATGCAATATTACTGTGATAAAAAATTTAAAACATAAAAAGCAAACATAAGTAAGGAGACGTATGCTTTGGGTGTTTATTCATACACATTCCACTGGAATTTACAAACAAGGAACACTACTTCCAGAAATCTACAATTTCCCTAGTAACCAGAGTGGAGAATGTAGAAATGCTGCCGCCTTGTGGCCATTGGCCGCAATAGCAGCTTTAAAGCCTGTGCTAAAGCTCAATTCATATTCACAAGGACTGCAGGGCTATAAATGACACCTGTCAACAAAATGCCTGAGTGAGCTAATGGCCAAAAACATTCAAACTATGGTGCATACTTTAAGAAACCATTTGAAAGTTACTCTGTACTCACTCTTTTAAAAAAAGTAAAAACGTACAGAGCAAGAAGCTCAATATAAGGAATTACTAGATGTATTCATATCCAGCCACAAAAAGGTATCAGCTCACAACAGTCAGAATGACCATCAGCCAAAAAATACAAACAATAAATGCTGAAGACGTTTTGAGGAAATTCATATCCTCCACTTTAAGTGGCTCGTAAACTGGTAAGGGCCACTAATGAAAAGAGAATGGAGCAGCCTTTAAAAGGGAAACATTGAGATACCACATGATCTGAAAGCCCACTCCTTGATGTATAACCTAGAAGACAAAATGGAATGACAGATTCAGGCAAAACTGCACTGCAGCAGTATTACAATAGCCAAGACATAGAAACAACAAAAACGTCCATAAAGAGACAAATGTACAAAGAAGAAACGGTACGTGTACGTACAGAATATTAGCCACGAAAAAACGGAAACCATGCCGTTTGCAGCACCATTCATGAGTCTAGTGGTAATCACACCCTGAAGTCACTCAGAAAGCAAAGGACACATATCCTAAGATATCACTTAATGGTATTACCTTAAAATTGATACCAATTCGATCAACAAACGTATGGTTAACCAAACGGAATGCTTTGAGGATTGGATAAATTAGCAGAATGCTGGAAACAGAGATATACCAACACATGTGAAAGATATAAGCACCAAAGACCTACGGAATACCAAGAGAAAACTACTCAACTTTCTGTCCTAACCCACATGGGAAATGGATCCGAAGATGTAGATATGTGTATTTGTGTAAAGAACCCCATCTTGAATACCTAGAACAAACAAGACATTGTAATCAAATTTGCTGCGATAACAAATAAAAATTAAATGAAGAAAACAAACAAGGAGTAATGAGACATAAACTAATGGGGCAGTTTCATGGCATAATCCATTCTAGTTTACAAGCTGGAACATTACTCACAGGAAGGCTCTCTTGCCCTTGTAACCACTTTTGGGAATAGAGAAATGCTGCAGCCATGAAATCGTCTCCTGCAAAAGCAGCTTTAAACACAGTGCTAACGGTCACTTAATATTCACAAGAATTGCAGATGTGTAAATGACACTTGTCCTCAAAACAAATCCTGGGTTCGAATATTGATGAAAAAATTCAAAAGTGGGCAACCTTTCAAGAAGACAATTTCAAGAGTATATTGAACTCACAAATGTTTTTGTTCTCTCTCTTTTTTGGTTTAACAAAATAGGAAGAAGCTCAACATCAGGAATTAATGAAGACATGCAAATGCAATCTACAAAAACGTATACCTGACAACAGACAAAGATCATCAGCAAATAATCTCTAAAAGTAAATGCTGGGCTTCCCTGGTGGCGCAGTGGTTGGGAGTCCGCCTGCCGGTGCAGGGGACACGGGTTCGTGCCCCGGTCCCGGAAGATCCCACATGCCGCGGAGCGGCTGGGCCCGCGAGCCATGGCCGCGGAGCCTGTGTGTCCGGAGCCTGTGCTCCGCAGCGGGAGAGGCCACAGCAGTGAGAGGCCCGCGTACAGGAAAAAAAAAAAAAAAAAAAAAAGTAAATGCTCAAGGGGCTTTAGAGAACTGTGTACCCTTTCGCTGCTGCTGGGATATCAAAAGGTAACAGCCAGTAGTGAAAAAGATAGGAGGTGCATTTAAAATAAAAATTAAACTACCACATGATCTGGTAGGCCCAGTACTGGGCCTATACCCTGAGAAAACCAGAATCAAAAAGACACAGGCTGACATACTTAAAAGGCAGCACGATTTACCCTTGCCAAGGCTTGGAACAACCAAAATGTCCATCAACACATGAGTGCACAAAAAAGATGTGGTCCATGTATGCAATGCAATAATAATGTGATTAAAAAATGTAAAATATAAAAAACAAATATAAGTAAGGAGACATATGCTTTGGGTGTTTAGTCATACACATTCCACTGTAATTTACGAGCAAGGAACACTACTTCCAGAAATCTACAATTTCCCTAGTAACCAGAGTGGAGAATGTAGAAATGCTGCCGCCTTGTGGCCATTGGCCGCAATAGCAGCTTTAAAACCTGTATTAAACCTCAATTCATATTCACAAGGACTGCAGGGCTATAAATGACACCTGCCGATAAAATGTCTCAGTGAGGTAATGGCCAAAATCATTCAAAATATGGTGCATACTTTAAGAAACTATTTGAAAGTTAAGCTGTACTCACTCTTTAAAAAAGTTTAAAAGTACAGAGCAATAAGCTCAATATAAGGAATTACTAGATGTATTCATATCCAGCCACAAAAAGGTATCAGCTCACAACAGTCAGAATGACCATCAGCCAAAAAATACAAACAATAAATGCTGAAGACGTTTTGAGGAAATTCATATCCTCCACTTTAAGTGGCTCGTAAACTGGTAAGGGCCACTAATGAAAACAGAATGGAGCAGCCTTTACAAGGTAAACATTGAGATACCACATGATCCCAAAGCCCACTCCTTGACGTATAACCTAGGAAGACAGAAACGGAATGACACGTTCAGACAAAACTGCACTGCAGCAGTATTACAATAGCCAAGACATGGAATCACCCAAAACGTCTGTCAAGGGACGAATGGACAAAGAAGAAACGGTACGTGTACGGACAGAATACTAGCCTTGAAAAAAAAGGAAACAATGCCGTTTGCAGCACCATACATGAGTCTAGTGATAATCACACCCTGAAGTCACTCAGAAAGCAAAGGACACATATCTTAAGATATCACTTAATGGTATTACCTTAAAAGTGATACCAATTCGATCAACAAACATATGGTTTACCAAATGGAATGGTTTGAGCATTGGATAGATTAGCTTATTTCGGGAAACAGAGATATACCAACACATATGAAAGATATAAGTACCAAATACCTACGGAATACCAAGAGAAATCTACTCAACATTGTGTCCTAACTCACATGGGAAATGGATCCAAAGATGTATAAATATGTGTATTTGTGTAAAAGAACCACATCTTGCAAACCTAGAACAAACAAAATTGTAATCAAATTTGATGTGATATCAAATAAAAGTTAAATTAAGAAAACAAACGAGAAGAAATGAGAGCAAAGTTAATGGGGCAGTTCCCTGGCATAATTCATTCTAGTTTACAAATTAGCACGTTACACACAGGAAGGCTCTCTTGCTCATCTAACCACATTTGGTAATAAAGAAATGCTACAGCCATGGGATGTCTCCTGCAAAAGCAGCTTTAAACACAGTGCTAAGGGTCACTTAATATTCCCAAGAATTGCAGATGTGTAAAGGACCCTGCCCTGGAAACAAATCCTGGGTTCGAATATTGATGAAAAAATTCAAAAGCGGGCAACTTTTCAAGAAGACAATTTCAAGAGTATATTGAACTCACAAATGTTTTTGTCCTCTCTCTTTTTTGGTTTAACAAAAAAGGAAGAAGCTCAACATCAGGAATTAATGAAGACATGCAAATGCAATCTACAAAAAAGTATACCTGACAACAGACAATGATCATCAGCAAATACTCTCTAAAACTAAATGCTCAAGGGGCTTTAGAGAACTGTGTACCCTTTCGCTGATGCTGGGATATCAAAAGGTAACAGCCAGTAGTGAAAAAGATAGGAGGTGCATTTAAAATAAAAATTAAACTACCACATGATCTGGTAGGCCCAGTACTGGGCCTATACCCTGAGAAAACCAGAATCAAAAAGACACAGGCTGACATACTTACAAGGCAGCACGATTTACCCTTGCCAAGGCTTGGAACAACCAAAATGTCCATCAACACATGAGTGCATAAAAAAGATGTGGTCCATGTATGCAATGCAATATTACTGTGATAAAAAATGTAAAACATAAAAAACAAACATAAGTAAGTAGACGTATGCTTTGGGTGTTTATTCACACACATCCACTAGAATTTACAACCAAGGAACACTACTTCCAGAAATCTACATTTTCCCTAGTAACAAGAGTGGAGGATGTAGAAATGCTGCCGCCTTGTGGCCATTGGCCGCAATAGCAGCTTTAAAGCCTGTGCTAAAGCTCAATTCATATTCACAAGGACTGCAGGGATAAAAATGAAACCTGTCAACAAAATGCCTGAGTGAGCTAATGGCCAAAAGCATTCAAAATATGGTGCATACTTTAAGAAACCATTTGAAAGTTACTCTGTACTCACTCTTTAAAAAAATGTAAAAACGTACAGAGCAATAAGCTCAATATAAGAAATTACTAGATGTATTCATATCCAGCCATAAAAAGGTATCAGCTCACAACAGTCAGAATGACCATCAGCCAAAAAATACAAACAATAAATGCTGAAGACGTTTTGAGGAAATTCATATCCTCCACTTTAAGTGGCTCGTAAACTGGTAAGGGCCACTAATGAAAACAGAATGGAGCAGCCTTTACAAGGTAAACATTGAGATACCACATGATCCCAAAGCCCACTCCTTGACGTATAAACTAGGAAGACAGAAATGGAATGACACGTTCAGACAAAACTGCACTGCAGCAGTATTACAATAGCCAAGACATGGAATCACCCAAAACGTCTGTCAAGGGACGAATGGACAAAGAAGAAATGGTACATGTACGGACAGAATACTAGCCTTGAAAAAAAAGGAAACAATGCCGTTTGCAGCACCATACATGAGTCTAGTGATAATCACACCCTGAAGTCACTCAGAAAGCAAAGGACACATATCTTAAGATATCACTTAATGGTATTACCTTAAAAGTGATACCAATTCAATCAACAAACATATGGTTTACCAAATGGAATGGTTTGAGCATTGGATAGATTAGCATAATGCTGGAAACAGTGATATACCAACACATATGAAAGATATAAGTACCAAATACCTACGGAATACCAAGAGAAATCTACTCAACATTGTGTCCTAACTCACATGGGAAATGGATCCAAAGATGTATAAATATGTGTATATGTGTAAAAGAACCACATCTTGCAAACCTAGAACAAACAAAAAATTGTAATCAAATTTGATATGATATCAAATAAATGTTAAATTAAGAAAACAAACCAGAAGAAATGAGAGCAAAGCTAATGAGGCAGTTCCCTGGCATAATTCAATCTAGTTTACAAATTAGCACGTTACACACAGGAAGGCTCTCTTGCTCTTCTAACCACATTTGGTAATAGAGAAATGCTACAGCCATGGTATCGTCTCCTGCAAAAGCAGCTTTAAACACAGTGCTAAGGGTCACTTAATATTCCCAAGAATTGCAGATGTGTAAAGGACACCTGCCCTGGAAACAAATCCTGGGTTCGAATATTGATGAAAATATTCAAAAGAGGTCAAGTTTTCAAGAAGACAATATCAAGAGTATACTGAACTCACAAATGTTTTTGTCCTCTCTCTTTTTTGGTTTAACAAAAAAGGAAGAAGCTCAACATCAGGAATTAATGAAGACATGCAAATGCAATCTACAAAAACGTATACCTGACAACAGACAATGATCATCAGCAAATAATCTCTAAAAGTAAATGCTCAAGGGGCTTTAGAGAACTGTGTACCCTTTCACTGCTGCTGGCATATCGAAAGGTAACAGCCAGTAGTGAAAAAGATAGGAGGTGCATTTAAAATAAAAATTAAACTACCACATGACCTGGTAGGCCCACTATTGGGCCTATACCCTGAGAAAACCAGAATCAAAAAGACACAGGCTGACATACTTAAAAGGCAGCACGATTTACCCTTGCCAAGGCTTGGGACAACCAAAATGTCCATCAACACATGAATGCACACAAAAGATGTGGTCCATGTATGCAATGCAATATTACTGTGATAAAAAATTTAAAACATAAAAAGCAAACATAAGTAAGGAGACGTATGCTTTGGGTGTTTATTCACACACATCCACTAGAATTTACAACCAAGGAACACTACTTCCAGAAATGTACATTTTCCATAGTAACCAGATTGGAGAATGTAGAAATGCTGCCGCCTTGTGGCCATTGGCCGCAATAGCAGCTTTAAAGCCTGTGCTAAAGCTCAATTCATATTCACAAGGACTGCAGGGCTATAAATGACACCTGTCAACAAAATGCCTGAGTGAGCTAATGGCCAAAAACATTCAAACTATGGTGCATACTTTAAGAAACCATTTGAAAGTTACTCTGTACTCACTCTTTTAAAAAAAGTAAAAACGTACAGAGCAAGAAGCTCAATATAAGGAATTACTAGATGTATTCATATCCAGCCACAAAAAGGTATCAGCTCACAACAGTCAGAATGACCATCAGCCAAAAAATACAAACAATAAATGCTGAAGACGTTTTGAGGAAATTCATATCCTCCACTTTAAGTGGCTCGTAAACTGGTAAGGGCCACTAATGAAAAGAGAATGGAGCAGCCTTTAAAAGGGAAACATTGAGATACCACATGATCTGAAAGCCCACTCCTTGATGTATAACCTAGAAGACAAAATGGAATGACAGATTCAGGCAAAACTGCACTGCAGCAGTATTACAATAGCCAAGACATAGAAACAACAAAAACGTCCATAAAGAGACAAATGTACAAAGAAGAAACGGTACGTGTACGTACAGAATATTAGCCACGAAAAAACGGAAACCATGCCGTTTGCAGCACCATTCATGAGTCTAGTGGTAATCACACCCTGAAGTCACTCAGAAAGCAAAGGACACATATCCTAAGATATCACTTAATGGTATTACCTTAAAATTGATACCAATTCGATCAACAAACGTATGGTTAACCAAACGGAATGCTTTGAGGATTGGATAAATTAGCAGAATGCTGGAAACAGAGATATACCAACACATGTGAAAGATATAAGCACCAAAGACCTACGGAATACCAAGAGAAAACTACTCAACTTTCTGTCCTAACCCACATGGGAAATGGATCCGAAGATGTAGATATGTGTATTTGTGTAAAGAACCCCATCTTGAATACCTAGAACAAACAAGACATTGTAATCAAATTTGCTGCGATAACAAATAAAAATTAAATGAAGAAAACAAACAAGGAGTAATGAGACATAAACTAATGGGGCAGTTTCATGGCATAATCCATTCTAGTTTACAAGCTGGAACATTACTCACAGGAAGGCTCTCTTGCCCTTGTAACCACTTTTGGGAATAGAGAAATGCTGCAGCCATGAAATCGTCTCCTGCAAAAGCAGCTTTAAACACAGTGCTAACGGCCACTTAATATTCACAAGAATTGCAGATGTGTAAATGACACTTGTCCTCAAAACAAATCCTGGGTTCGAATATTGATGAAAAAATTCAAAAGTGGGCAACCTTTCAAGAAGACAATTTCAAGAGTATATTGAACTCACAAATGTTTTTGTTCTCTCTCTTTTTTGGTTTAACAAAATAGGAAGAAGCTCAACATCAGGAATTAATGAAGACATGCAAATGCAATCTACAAAAACGTATACCTGACAACAGACAAAGATCATCAGCAAATAATCTCTAAAAGTAAATGCTGGGCTTCCCTGGTGGCGCAGTGGTTGGGAGTCCGCCTGCCGGTGCAGGGGACACGGGTTCGTGCCCCGGTCCCGGAAGATCCCACATGCCGCGGAGCGGCTGGGCCCGCGAGCCATGGCCGCGGAGCGTGTGTGTCCAGAGCCTGTGCTCCGCAGCGGGAGAGGCCACAGCAGTGAGAGGCCCGCGTACAGGAAAAAAAAAAAAAAAAAAAAAAAGTAAATGCTCAAGGGGCTTTAGAGAACTGTGTACCCTTTCGCTGCTGCTGGGATATCAAAAGGTAACAGCCAGTAGTGAAAAAGATAGGAGGTGCATTTAAAATAAAAATTAAACTACCACATGATCTGGTAGGCCCAGTACTGGGCCTATACCCTGAGAAAACCAGAATCAAAAAGACACAGGCTGACATACTTAAAAGGCAGCACGATTTACCCTTGCCAAGGCTTGGAACAACCAAAATGTCCATCAACACATGAGTGCATAAAAAAGATGTGGTCCATGTATGCAATGCAATATTACTGTGATAAAAAATGTAAAACATAAGAAACAAACATAAGTAAGGAGACGTATGCTTTGGGTGTTTATTCATACACATTCCACTGGAATTTACAAACAAGGAACACTACTTCCAGAAATCTACAATTTCCCTAGTAACCAGAGTGGAGAATGTAGAAATGCTGCCGCCTTGTGGCCATTGGCCGCAATAGCAGCTTTAAAGCCTGTGCTAAAGCTCAATTCATATTCACAAGGACTGCAGGGCTATAAATGACACCTGTCAACAAAATGCCTGAGTGAGCTAATGGCCAAAAACATTCAAACTATGGTGCATACTTTAAGAAACCATTTGAAAGTTACTCTGTACTCACTCTTTTAAAAAAAGTAAAAACGTACAGAGCAAGAAGCTCAATATAAGGAATTACTAGATGTATTCATATCCAGCCACAAAAAGGTATCAGCTCACAACAGTCAGAATGACCATCAGCCAAAAAATACAAACAATAAATGCTGAAGACGTTTTGAGGAAATTCATATCCTCCACTTTAAGTGGCTCGTAAACTGGTAAGGGCCACTAATGAAAAGAGAATGGAGCAGCCTTTAAAAGGGAAACATTGAGATACCACATGATCTGAAAGCCCACTCCTTGATGTATAACCTAGAAGACAAAATGGAATGACAGATTCAGGCAAAACTGCACTGCAGCAGTATTACAATAGCCAAGACATAGAAACAACAAAAACGTCCATAAAGAGACAAATGTACAAAGAAGAAACGGTACGTGTACGTACAGAATATTAGCCACGAAAAAACGGAAACCATGCCGTTTGCAGCACCATTCATGAGTCTAGTGGTAATCACACCCTGAAGTCACTCAGAAAGCAAAGGACACATATCCTAAGATATCACTTAATGGTATTACCTTAAAATTGATACCAATTCGATCAACAAACGTATGGTTAACCAAACGGAATGCTTTGAGGATTGGATAAATTAGCAGAATGCTGGAAACAGAGATATACCAACACATGTGAAAGATATAAGCACCAAAGACCTACGGAATACCAAGAGAAAACTACTCAACTTTCTGTCCTAACCCACATGGGAAATGGATCCGAAGATGTAGATATGTGTATTTGTGTAAAGAACCCCATCTTGAATACCTAGAACAAACAAGACATTGTAATCAAATTTGCTGCGATAACAAATAAAAATTAAATGAAGAAAACAAACAAGGAGTAATGAGACATAAACTAATGGGGCAGTTTCATGGCATAATCCATTCTAGTTTACAAGCTGGAACATTACTCACAGGAAGGCTCTCTTGCCCTTGTAACCACTTTTGGGAATAGAGAAATGCTGCAGCCATGAAATCGTCTCCTGCAAAAGCAGCTTTAAACACAGTGCTAACGGTCACTTAATATTCACAAGAATTGCAGATGTGTAAATGACACTTGTCCTCAAAACAAATCCTGGGTTCGAATATTGATGAAAAAATTCAAAAGTGGGCAACCTTTCAAGAAGACAATTTCAAGAGTATATTGAACTCACAAATGTTTTTGTTCTCTCTCTTTTTTGGTTTAACAAAATAGGAAGAAGCTCAACATCAGGAATTAATGAAGACATGCAAATGCAATCTACAAAAACGTATACCTGACAACAGACAAAGATCATCAGCAAATAATCTCTAAAAGTAAATGCTGGGCTTCCCTGGTGGCGCAGTGGTTGGGAGTCCGCCTGCCGGTGCAGGGGACACGGGTTCGTGCCCCGGTCCCGGAAGATCCCACATGCCGCGGAGCGGCTGGGCCCGCGAGCCATGGCCGCGGAGCCTGTGTGTCCGGAGCCTGTGCTCCGCAGCGGGAGAGGCCACAGCAGTGAGAGGCCCGCGTACAGGAAAAATAAAAAAAAAAAAAAAGTAAATGCTCAAGGGGCTTTAGAGAACTGTGTACCCTTTCGCTGCTGCTGGGATATCAAAAGGTAACAGCCAGTAGTGAAAAAGATAGGAGGTGCATTTAAAATAAAAATTAAACTACCACATGATCTGGTAGGCCCAGTACTGGGCCTATACCCTGAGAAAACCAGAATCAAAAAGACACAGGCTGACATACTTAAAAGGCAGCACGATTTACCCTTGCCAAGGCTTGGAACAACCAAAATGTCCATCAACACATGAGTGCACAAAAAAGATGTGGTCCATGTATGCAATGCAATAATAATGTGATTAAAAAATGTAAAATATAAAAAACAAATATAAGTAAGGAGACATATGCTTTGGGTGTTTAGTCATACACATTCCACTGTAATTTACGAGCAAGGAACACTACTTCCAGAAATCTACAATTTCCCTAGTAACCAGAGTGGAGAATGTAGAAATGCTGCCGCCTTGTGGCCATTGGCCGCAATAGCAGCTTTAAAACCTGTATTAAACCTCAATTCATATTCACAAGGACTGCAGGGCTATAAATGACACCTGCCGATAAAATGTCTCAGTGAGGTAATGGCCAAAATCATTCAAAATATGGTGCATACTTTAAGAAACTATTTGAAAGTTAAGCTGTACTCACTCTTTAAAAAAGTTTAAAAGTACAGAGCAATAAGCTCAATATAAGGAATTACTAGATGTATTCATATCCAGCCACAAAAAGGTATCAGCTCACAACAGTCAGAATGACCATCAGCCAAAAAATACAAACAATAAATGCTGAAGACGTTTTGAGGAAATTCATATCCTCCACTTTAAGTGGCTCGTAAACTGGTAGGGGCCACTAATGAAAACAGAATGGAGCAGCCTTTACAAGGTAAACATTGAGATACCACATGATCCCAAAGCCCACTCCTTGACGTATAACCTAGGAAGACAGAAACGGAATGACACGTTCAGACAAAACTGCACTGCAGCAGTATTACAATAGCCAAGACATGGAATCACCCAAAACGTCTGTCAAGGGACGAATGGACAAAGAAGAAACGGTACATGTACGGACAGAATACTAGCCTTGAAAAAAAAGGAAACAATGCCGTTTGCAGCACCATACATGAGTCTAGTGATAATCACACCCTGAAGTCACTCAGAAAGCAAAGGACACATATCTTAAGATATCACTTAACGGTATTACCTTAAAAGTGATACCAATTCGATCAACAAACATATGGTTTACCAAATGGAATGGTTTGAGCATTGGATAGATTAGCTTATTTCGGGAAACAGAGATATACCAACACATATCAAAGATATAAGTACCAAATACCTACGGAATACCAAGAGAAATCTACTCAACATTGTGTCCTAACTCACATGGGAAATGGATCCAAAGATGTATAAATATGTGTATTTGTGTAAAAGAACCACATCTTGCAAACCTAGAACAAACAAAAAATTGTAATCAAATTTGATGTGATATCAAATAAATGTTAAATTAAGAAAACAAACCAGAAGAAATGAGAGCAAAGCTAATGGGGCGGTTCCCTGGCATAATTCATTCTAGTTTACAAATTAGCACGTTACACACAGGAAGGCTCTCTTGCTCTTCTAACCACATTTGGTAATAGAGAAAAGCTACAGCCATGTGATCGTCTCCTTCAAAAGCAGCTTTAAACACAGTGCTAAGGGTCACTTAATATTCCCAAGAATTGCAGATGTGTAAAGGACACCTGCCCTGGAAACAAATCCTGGGTTCGAATATTGATGAAAATATTCAAAAGAGGTCAAGTTTTCAAGAAGACAATATCAAGAGTATATTGAACTCACAAATGTTTTTGTCCTCTCTCTTTTTTGGTTTAACAAAAAAGGAAGAAGCTCAACATCAGGAATTAATGAACACATGCAAATGCAATCTACAAAAACGTATACCTGACAACAGACAATGATCATCAGCAAATAATCTCTAAAAGTAAATGCTCAAGGGGCTTTAGAGAACTGTGTACCCTTTCCCTGCTGCTGGCATATCGAAAGGTAACAGCCAGTAGTGAAAAAGATAGGAGGTGCATTTAAAATAAAAATTAAACTACCACATGACCTGGTAGGCCCACTATTGGGCCTATACCCTGAGAAAACCAGAATCAAAAAGACACAGGCTGACATACTTAAAAGGCAGCACGATTTACCCTTGCCAAGGCTTGGGACAACCAAAATGTCCATCAACACATGAATGCACACAAAAGATGTGGTCCATGTATGCAATGCAATATTACTGTGATAAAAAATTTAAAACATAAAAAGCAAACATAAGTAAGGAGACGTATGCTTTGGGTGTTTATTCATACACATTCCACTGGAATTTACAAACAAGGAACACTACTTCCAGAAATCTACAATTTCCCTAGTAACCAGAGTGGAGAATGTAGAAATGCTGCCGCCTTGTGGCCATTGGCCGCAATAGCAGCTTTAAAGCCTGTGCTAAAGCTCAATTCATATTCACAAGGACTGCAGGGCTATAAATGACACCTGTCAACAAAATGCCTGAGTGAGCTAATGGCCAAAAACATTCAAACTATGGTGCATACTTTAAGAAACCATTTGAAAGTTACTCTGTACTCACTCTTTTAAAAAAAGTAAAAACGTACAGAGCAAGAAGCTCAATATAAGGAATTACTAGATGTATTCATATCCAGCCACAAAAAGGTATCAGCTCACAACAGTCAGAATGACCATCAGCCAAAAAATACAAACAATAAATGCTGAAGACGTTTTGAGGAAATTCATATCCTCCACTTTAAGTGGCTCGTAAACTGGTAAGGGCCACTAATGAAAAGAGAATGGAGCAGCCTTTAAAAGGGAAACATTGAGATACCACATTATCTGAAAGCCCACTCCTTGATGTATAACCTAGAAGACAAAATGGAATGACAGATTCAGGCAAAACTGCACTGCAGCAGTATTACAATAGCCAAGACATAGAAACAACAAAAACGTCCATAAAGAGACAAATGTACAAAGAAGAAACGGTACGTGTACGTACAGAATATTAGCCACGAAAAAACGGAAACCATGCCGTTTGCAGCACCATTCATGAGTCTAGTGGTAATCACACCCTGAAGTCACTCAGAAAGCAAAGGACACATATCCTAAGATATCACTTAATGGTATTACCTTAAAATTGATACCAATTCGATCAACAAACGTATGGTTAACCAAACGGAATGCTTTGAGGATTGGATAAATTAGCAGAATGCTGGAAACAGAGATATACCAACACATGTGAAAGATATAAGCACCAAAGACCTACGGAATACCAAGAGAAAACTACTCAACTTTCTGTCCTAACCCACATGGGAAATGGATCCGAAGATGTAGATATGTGTATTTGTGTAAAGAACCCCATCTTGAATACCTAGAACAAACAAGACATTGTAATCAAATTTGCTGCGATAACAAATAAAAATTAAATGAAGAAAACAAACAAGGAGTAATGAGACATAAACTAATGGGGCAGTTTCATGGCATAATCCATTCTAGTTTACAAGCTGGAACATTACTCACAGGAAGGCTCTCTTGCCCTTGTAACCACTTTTGGGAATAGAGAAATGCTGCAGCCATGAAATCGTCTCCTGCAAAAGCAGCTTTAAACACAGTGCTAACGGTCACTTAATATTCACAAGAATTGCAGATGTGTAAATGACACTTGTCCTCAAAACAAATCCTGGGTTCGAATATTGATGAAAAAATTCAAAAGTGGGCAACCTTTCAAGAAGACAATTTCAAGAGTATATTGAACTCACAAATGTTTTTGTTCTCTCTCTTTTTTGGTTTAACAAAATAGGAAGAAGCTCAACATCAGGAATTAATGAAGACATGCAAATGCAATCTACAAAAACGTATACCTGACAACAGACAAAGATCATCAGCAAATAATCTCTAAAAGTAAATGCTGGGCTTCCCTGGTGGCGCAGTGGTTGGGAGTCCGCCTGCCGGTGCAGGGGACACGGGTTCGTGCCCCGGTCCCGGAAGATCCCACATGCCGCGGAGCGGCTGGGCCCGCGAGCCATGGCCGCGGAGCCTGTGTGTCCGGAGCCTGTGCTCCGCAGCGGGAGAGGCCACAGCAGTGAGAGGCCCGCGTACAGGAAAAATAAAAAAAAAAAAAAGTAAATGCTCAAGGGGCTTTAGAGAACTGTGTACCCTTTCGCTGCTGCTGGGATATCAAAAGGTAACAGCCAGTAGTGAAAAAGATAGGAGGTGCATTTAAAATAAAAATTAAACTACCACATGATCTGGTAGGCCCAGTACTGGGCCTATACCCTGAGAAAACCAGAATCAAAAAGACACAGGCTGACATACTTAAAAGGCAGCACGATTTACCCTTGCCAAGGCTTGGAACAACCAAAATGTCCATCAACACATGAGTGCACAAAAAAGATGTGGTCCATGTATGCAATGCAATAATAATGTGATTAAAAAATGTAAAATATAAAAAACAAATATAAGTAAGGAGACATATGCTTTGGGTGTTTAGTCATACACATTCCACTGTAATTTACGAGCAAGGAACACTACTTCCAGAAATCTACAATTTCCCTAGTAACCAGAGTGGAGAATGTAGAAATGCTGCCGCCTTGTGGCCATTGGCCGCAATAGCAGCTTTAAAACCTGTATTAAACCTCAATTCATATTCACAAGGACTGCAGGGCTATAAATGACACCTGCCGATAAAATGTCTCAGTGAGGTAATGGCCAAAATCATTCAAAATATGGTGCATACTTTAAGAAACTATTTGAAAGTTAAGCTGTACTCACTCTTTAAAAAAGTTTAAAAGTACAGAGCAATAAGCTCAATATAAGGAATTACTAGATGTATTCATATCCAGCCACAAAAAGGTATCAGCTCACAACAGTCAGAATGACCATCAGCCAAAAAATACAAACAATAAATGCTGAAGACGTTTTGAGGAAATTCATATCCTCCACTTTAAGTGGCTCGTAAACTGGTAGGGGCCACTAATGAAAACAGAATGGAGCAGCCTTTACAAGGTAAACATTGAGATACCACATGATCCCAAAGCCCACTCCTTGACGTATAACCTAGGAAGACAGAAACGGAATGACACGTTCAGACAAAACTGCACTGCAGCAGTATTACAATAGCCAAGACATGGAATCACCCAAAACGTCTGTCAAGGGACGAATGGACAAAGAAGAAACGGTACATGTACGGACAGAATACTAGCCTTGAAAAAAAAGGAAACAATGCCGTTTGCAGCACCATACATGAGTCTAGTGATAATCACACCCTGAAGTCACTCAGAAAGCAAAGGACACATATCTTAAGATATCACTTAACGGTATTACCTTAAAAGTGATACCAATTCGATCAACAAACATATGGTTTACCAAATGGAATGGTTTGAGCATTGGATAGATTAGCTTATTTCGGGAAACAGAGATATACCAACACATATCAAAGATATAAGTACCAAATACCTACGGAATACCAAGAGAAATCTACTCAACATTGTGTCCTAACTCACATGGGAAATGGATCCAAAGATGTATAAATATGTGTATTTGTGTAAAAGAACCACATCTTGCAAACCTAGAACAAACAAAAAATTGTAATCAAATTTGATGTGATATCAAATAAATGTTAAATTAAGAAAACAAACCAGAAGAAATGAGAGCAAAGCTAATGGGGCGGTTCCCTGGCATAATTCATTCTAGTTTACAAATTAGCACGTTACACACAGGAAGGCTCTCTTGCTCTTCTAACCACATTTGGTAATAGAGAAAAGCTACAGCCATGTGATCGTCTCCTTCAAAAGCAGCTTTAAACACAGTGCTAAGGGTCACTTAATATTCCCAAGAATTGCAGATGTGTAAAGGACACCTGCCCTGGAAACAAATCCTGGGTTCGAATATTGATGAAAATATTCAAAAGAGGTCAAGTTTTCAAGAAGACAATATCAAGAGTATATTGAACTCACAAATGTTTTTGTCCTCTCTCTTTTTTGGTTTAACAAAAAAGGAAGAAGCTCAACATCAGGAATTAATGAACACATGCAAATGCAATCTACAAAAACGTATACCTGACAACAGACAATGATCATCAGCAAATAATCTCTAAAAGTAAATGCTCAAGGGGCTTTAGAGAACTGTGTACCCTTTCCCTGCTGCTGGCATATCGAAAGGTAACAGCCAGTAGTGAAAAAGATAGGAGGTGCATTTAAAATAAAAATTAAACTACCACATGACCTGGTAGGCCCACTATTGGGCCTATACCCTGAGAAAACCAGAATCAAAAAGACACAGGCTGACATACTTAAAAGGCAGCACGATTTACCCTTGCCAAGGCTTGGGACAACCAAAATGTCCATCAACACATGAATGCACACAAAAGATGTGGTCCATGTATGCAATGCAATATTACTGTGATAAAAAATTTAAAACATAAAAAGCAAACATAAGTAAGGAGACGTATGCTTTGGGTGTTTATTCATACACATTCCACTGGAATTTACAAACAAGGAACACTACTTCCAGAAATCTACAATTTCCCTAGTAACCAGAGTGGAGAATGTAGAAATGCTGCCGCCTTGTGGCCATTGGCCGCAATAGCAGCTTTAAAGCCTGTGCTAAAGCTCAATTCATATTCACAAGGACTGCAGGGCTATAAATGACACCTGTCAACAAAATGCCTGAGTGAGCTAATGGCCAAAAACATTCAAACTATGGTGCATACTTTAAGAAACCATTTGAAAGTTACTCTGTACTCACTCTTTTAAAAAAAGTAAAAACGTACAGAGCAAGAAGCTCAATATAAGGAATTACTAGATGTATTCATATCCAGCCACAAAAAGGTATCAGCTCACAACAGTCAGAATGACCATCAGCCAAAAAATACAAACAATAAATGCTGAAGACGTTTTGAGGAAATTCATATCCTCCACTTTAAGTGGCTCGTAAACTGGTAAGGGCCACTAATGAAAAGAGAATGGAGCAGCCTTTAAAAGGGAAACATTGAGATACCACATTATCTGAAAGCCCACTCCTTGATGTATAACCTAGAAGACAAAATGGAATGACAGATTCAGGCAAAACTGCACTGCAGCAGTATTACAATAGCCAAGACATAGAAACAACAAAAACGTCCATAAAGAGACAAATGTACAAAGAAGAAACGGTACGTGTACGTACAGAATATTAGCCACGAAAAAACGGAAACCATGCCGTTTGCAGCACCATTCATGAGTCTAGTGGTAATCACACCCTGAAGTCACTCAGAAAGCAAAGGACACATATCCTAAGATATCACTTAATGGTATTACCTTAAAATTGATACCAATTCGATCAACAAACGTATGGTTAACCAAACGGAATGCTTTGAGGATTGGATAAATTAGCAGAATGCTGGAAACAGAGATATACCAACACATGTGAAAGATATAAGCACCAAAGACCTACGGAATACCAAGAGAAAACTACTCAACTTTCTGTCCTAACCCACATGGGAAATGGATCCGAAGATGTAGATATGTGTATTTGTGTAAAGAACCCCATCTTGAATACCTAGAACAAACAAGACATTGTAATCAAATTTGCTGCGATAACAAATAAAAATTAAATGAAGAAAACAAACAAGGAGTAATGAGACATAAACTAATGGGGCAGTTTCATGGCATAATCCATTCTAGTTTACAAGCTGGAACATTACTCACAGGAAGGCTCTCTTGCCCTTGTAACCACTTTTGGGAATAGAGAAATGCTGCAGCCATGAAATCGTCTCCTGCAAAAGCAGCTTTAAACACAGTGCTAACGGTCACTTAATATTCACAAGAATTGCAGATGTGTAAATGACACTTGTCCTCAAAACAAATCCTGGGTTCGAATATTGATGAAAAAATTCAAAAGTGGGCAACCTTTCAAGAAGACAATTTCAAGAGTATATTGAACTCACAAATGTTTTTGTTCTCTCTCTTTTTTGGTTTAACAAAATAGGAAGAAGCTCAACATCAGGAATTAATGAAGACATGCAAATGCAATCTACAAAAACGTATACCTGACAACAGACAAAGATCATCAGCAAATAATCTCTAAAAGTAAATGCTGGGCTTCCCTGGTGGCGCAGTGGTTGGGAGTCCGCCTGCCGGTGCAGGGGACACGGGTTCGTGCCCCGGTCCCGGAAGATCCCACATGCCGCGGAGCGGCTGGGCCCGCGAGCCATGGCCGCGGAGCCTGTGTGTCCGGAGCCTGTGCTCCGCAGCGGGAGAGGCCACAGCAGTGAGAGGCCCGCGTACAGGAAAAATAAAAAAAAAAAAAAAGTAAATGCTCAAGGGGCTTTAGAGAACTGTGTACCCTTTCGCTGCTGCTGGGATATCAAAAGGTAACAGCCAGTAGTGAAAAAGATAGGAGGTGCATTTAAAATAAAAATTAAACTACCACATGATCTGGTAGGCCCAGTACTGGGCCTATACCCTGAGAAAACCAGAATCAAAAAGACACAGGCTGACATACTTAAAAGGCAGCACGATTTACCCTTGCCAAGGCTTGGAACAACCAAAATGTCCATCAACACATGAGTGCACAAAAAAGATGTGGTCCATGTATGCAATGCAATAATAATGTGATTAAAAAATGTAAAATATAAAAAACAAATATAAGTAAGGAGACATATGCTTTGGGTGTTTAGTCATACACATTCCACTGTAATTTACGAGCAAGGAACACTACTTCCAGAAATCTACAATTTCCCTAGTAACCAGAGTGGAGAATGTAGAAATGCTGCCGCCTTGTGGCCATTGGCCGCAATAGCAGCTTTAAAACCTGTATTAAACCTCAATTCATATTCACAAGGACTGCAGGGCTATAAATGACACCTGCCGATAAAATGTCTCAGTGAGGTAATGGCCAAAATCATTCAAAATATGGTGCATACTTTAAGAAACTATTTGAAAGTTAAGCTGTACTCACTCTTTAAAAAAGTTTAAAAGTACAGAGCAATAAGCTCAATATAAGGAATTACTAGATGTATTCATATCCAGCCACAAAAAGGTATCAGCTCACAACAGTCAGAATGACCATCAGCCAAAAAATACAAACAATAAATGCTGAAGACGTTTTGAGGAAATTCATATCCTCCACTTTAAGTGGCTCGTAAACTGGTAGGGGCCACTAATGAAAACAGAATGGAGCAGCCTTTACAAGGTAAACATTGAGATACCACATGATCCCAAAGCCCACTCCTTGACGTATAACCTAGGAAGACAGAAACGGAATGACACGTTCAGACAAAACTGCACTGCAGCAGTATTACAATAGCCAAGACATGGAATCACCCAAAACGTCTGTCAAGGGACGAATGGACAAAGAAGAAACGGTACATGTACGGACAGAATACTAGCCTTGAAAAAAAAGGAAACAATGCCGTTTGCAGCACCATACATGAGTCTAGTGATAATCACACCCTGAAGTCACTCAGAAAGCAAAGGACACATATCTTAAGATATCACTTAACGGTATTACCTTAAAAGTGATACCAATTCGATCAACAAACATATGGTTTACCAAATGGAATGGTTTGAGCATTGGATAGATTAGCTTATTTCGGGAAACAGAGATATACCAACACATATCAAAGATATAAGTACCAAATACCTACGGAATACCAAGAGAAATCTACTCAACATTGTGTCCTAACTCACATGGGAAATGGATCCAAAGATGTATAAATATGTGTATTTGTGTAAAAGAACCACATCTTGCAAACCTAGAACAAACAAAAAATTGTAATCAAATTTGATGTGATATCAAATAAATGTTAAATTAAGAAAACAAACCAGAAGAAATGAGAGCAAAGCTAATGGGGCGGTTCCCTGGCATAATTCAATCTAGTTTACAAATTAGCACGTTACACACAGGAAGGCTCTCTTGCTCTTCTAACCACATTTGGTAATAGAGAAAAGCTACAGCCATGTGATCGTCTCCTTCAAAAGCAGCTTTAAACACAGTGCTAAGGGTCACTTAATATTCCCAAGAATTGCAGATGTGTAAAGGACACCTGCCCTGGAAACAAATCCTGGGTTCGAATATTGATGAAAATATTCAAAAGAGGTCAAGTTTTCAAGAAGACAATATCAAGAGTATATTGAACTCACAAATGTTTTTGTCCTCTCTCTTTTTTGGTTTAACAAAAAAGGAAGAAGCTCAACATCAGGAATTAATGAACACATGCAAATGCAATCTACAAAAACGTATACCTGACAACAGACAATGATCATCAGCAAATAATCTCTAAAAGTAAATGCTCAAGGGGCTTTAGAGAACTGTGTACCCTTTCCCTGCTGCTGGCATATCGAAAGGTAACAGCCAGTAGTGAAAAAGATAGGAGGTGCATTTAAAATAAAAATTAAACTACCACATGACCTGGTAGGCCCACTATTGGGCCTATACCCTGAGAAAACCAGAATCAAAAAGACACAGGCTGACATACTTAAAAGGCAGCACGATTTACCCTTGCCAAGGCTTGGGACAACCAAAATGTCCATCAACACATGAATGCACACAAAAGATGTGGTCCATGTATGCAATGCAATATTACTGTGATAAAAAATTTAAAACATAAAAAGCAAACATAAGTAAGGAGACGTATGCTTTGGGTGTTTATTCATACACATTCCACTGGAATTTACAAACAAGGAACACTACTTCCAGAAATCTACAATTTCCCTAGTAACCAGAGTGGAGAATGTAGAAATGCTGCCGCCTTGTGGCCATTGGCCGCAATAGCAGCTTTAAAGCCTGTGCTAAAGCTCAATTCATATTCACAAGGACTGCAGGGCTATAAATGACACCTGTCAACAAAATGCCTGAGTGAGCTAATGGCCAAAAACATTCAAACTATGGTGCATACTTTAAGAAACCATTTGAAAGTTACTCTGTACTCACTCTTTTAAAAAAAGTAAAAACGTACAGAGCAAGAAGCTCAATATAAGGAATTACTAGATGTATTCATATCCAGCCACAAAAAGGTATCAGCTCACAACAGTCAGAATGACCATCAGCCAAAAAATACAAACAATAAATGCTGAAGACGTTTTGAGGAAATTCATATCCTCCACTTTAAGTGGCTCGTAAACTGGTAAGGGCCACTAATGAAAAGAGAATGGAGCAGCCTTTAAAAGGGAAACATTGAGATACCACATTATCTGAAAGCCCACTCCTTGATGTATAACCTAGAAGACAAAATGGAATGACAGATTCAGGCAAAACTGCACTGCAGCAGTATTACAATAGCCAAGACATAGAAACAACAAAAACGTCCATAAAGAGACAAATGTACAAAGAAGAAACGGTACGTGTACGTACAGAATATTAGCCACGAAAAAACGGAAACCATGCCGTTTGCAGCACCATTCATGAGTCTAGTGGTAATCACACCCTGAAGTCACTCAGAAAGCAAAGGACACATATCCTAAGATATCACTTAATGGTATTACCTTAAAATTGATACCAATTCGATCAACAAACGTATGGTTAACCAAACGGAATGCTTTGAGGATTGGATAAATTAGCAGAATGCTGGAAACAGAGATATACCAACACATGTGAAAGATATAAGCACCAAAGACCTACGGAATACCAAGAGAAAACTACTCAACTTTCTGTCCTAACCCACATGGGAAATGGATCCGAAGATGTAGATATGTGTATTTGTGTAAAGAACCCCATCTTGAATACCTAGAACAAACAAGACATTGTAATCAAATTTGCTGCGATAACAAATAAAAATTAAATGAAGAAAACAAACAAGGAGTAATGAGACATAAACTAATGGGGCAGTTTCATGGCATAATCCATTCTAGTTTACAAGCTGGAACATTACTCACAGGAAGGCTCTCTTGCCCTTGTAACCACTTTTGGGAATAGAGAAATGCTGCAGCCATGAAATCGTCTCCTGCAAAAGCAGCTTTAAACACAGTGCTAACGGCCACTTAATATTCACAAGAATTGCAGATGTGTAAATGACACTTGTCCTCAAAACAAATCCTGGGTTCGAATATTGATGAAAAAATTCAAAAGTGGGCAACCTTTCAAGAAGACAATTTCAAGAGTATATTGAACTCACAAATGTTTTTGTTCTCTCTCTTTTTTGGTTTAACAAAATAGGAAGAAGCTCAACATCAGGAATTAATGAAGACATGCAAATGCAATCTACAAAAACGTATACCTGACAACAGACAAAGATCATCAGCAAATAATCTCTAAAAGTAAATGCTGGGCTTCCCTGGTGGCGCAGTGGTTGGGAGTCCGCCTGCCGGTGCAGGGGACACGGGTTCGTGCCCCGGTCCCGGAAGATCCCACATGCCGCGGAGCGGCTGGGCCCGCGAGCCATGGCCGCGGAGCCTGTGTGTCCGGAGCCTGTGTTCCGCAGCGGGAGAGGCCACAGCAGTGAGAGGCCCGCGTACAGAAAAAAAAAAAAAAAAAAAAAAAAAAAGTAAATGCTCAAGGGGCTTTAGAGAACTGTGTACCCTTTCGCTGCTGCTGGGATATCAAAAGGTAACAGCCAGTAGTGAAAAAGATAGGAGGTGCATTTAAAATAAAAATTAAACTACCACATGATCTGGTAGGCCCAGTACTGGGCCTATACCCTGAGAAAACCAGAATCAAAAAGACACAGGCTGACATACTTAAAAGGCAGCACGATTTACCCTTGCCAAGGCTTGGAACAACCAAAATGTCCATCAACACATGAGTGCATAAAAAAGATGTGGTCCATGTATGCAATGCAATATTACTGTGATAAAAAATGTAAAACATAAGAAACAAACATAAGTAAGGAGACGTATGCTTTGGGTGTTTATTCATACACATTCCACTGGAATTTACAAACAAGGAACACTACTTCCAGAAATCTACAATTTCCCTAGTAACCAGAGTGGAGAATGTAGAAATGCTGCCGCCTTGTGGCCATTGGCCGCAATAGCGGCTTTAAAGCCTGTGCTAAAGCTCAATTCATATTCACAAGGACTGCAGGGCTATAAATGACACCTGTCAACAAAATGCCTGAGTGAGCTAATGGCCAAAAACATTCAAACTATGGTGCATACTTTAAGAAACCATTTGAAAGTTACTCTGTACTCACTCTTTTAAAAAAAGTAAAAACGTACAGAGCAAGAAGCTCAATATAAGGAATTACTAGATGTATTCATATCCAGCCACAAAAAGGTATCAGCTCACAACAGTCAGAATGACCATCAGCCAAAAAATACAAACAATAAATGCTGAAGACGTTTTGAGGAAATTCATATCCTCCACTTTAAGTGGCTCGTAAACTGGTAAGGGCCACTAATGAAAAGAGAATGGAGCAGCCTTTAAAAGGGAAACATTGAGATACCACATTATCTGAAAGCCCACTCCTTGATGTATAACCTAGAAGACAAAATGGAATGACAGATTCAGGCAAAACTGCACTGCAGCAGTATTACAATAGCCAAGACATAGAAACAACAAAAACGTCCATAAAGAGACAAATGTACAAAGAAGAAACGGTACGTGTACGTACAGAATATTAGCCACGAAAAAACGGAAACCATGCCGTTTGCAGCACCATTCATGAGTCTAGTGGTAATCACACCCTGAAGTCACTCAGAAAGCAAAGGACACATATCCTAAGATATCACTTAATGGTATTACCTTAAAATTGATACCAATTCGATCAACAAACGTATGGTTAACCAAACGGAATGCTTTGAGGATTGGATAAATTAGCAGAATGCTGGAAACAGAGATATACCAACACATGTGAAAGATATAAGCACCAAAGACCTACGGAATACCAAGAGAAAACTACTCAACTTTCTGTCCTAACCCACATGGGAAATGGATCCGAAGATGTAGATATGTGTATTTGTGTAAAGAACCCCATCTTGAATACCTAGAACAAACAAGACATTGTAATCAAATTTGCTGCGATAACAAATAAAAATTAAATGAAGAAAACAAACAAGGAGTAATGAGACATAAACTAATGGGGCAGTTTCATGGCATAATCCATTCTAGTTTACAAGCTGGAACATTACTCACAGGAAGGCTCTCTTGCCCTTGTAACCACTTTTGGGAATAGAGAAATGCTGCAGCCATGAAATCGTCTCCTGCAAAAGCAGCTTTAAACACAGTGCTAACGGCCACTTAATATTCACAAGAATTGCAGATGTGTAAATGACACTTGTCCTCAAAACAAATCCTGGGTTCGAATATTGATGAAAAAATTCAAAAGTGGGCAACCTTTCAAGAAGACAATTTCAAGAGTATATTGAACTCACAAATGTTTTTGTTCTCTCTCTTTTTTGGTTTAACAAAATAGGAAGAAGCTCAACATCAGGAATTAATGAAGACATGCAAATGCAATCTACAAAAACGTATACCTGACAACAGACAAAGATCATCAGCAAATAATCTCTAAAAGTAAATGCTGGGCTTCCCTGGTGGCGCAGTGGTTGGGAGTCCGCCTGCCGGTGCAGGGGACACGGGTTCGTGCCCCGGTCCCGGAAGATCCCACATGCCGCGGAGCGGCTGGGCCCGCGAGCCATGGCCGCGGAGCCTGTGTGTCCGGAGCCTGTGCTCCGCAGCGGGAGAGGCCACAGCAGTGAGAGGCCCGCGTACAGGAAAAAAAAAAAAAAAAAAGTAAATGCTCAAGGGGCTTTAGAGAACTGTGTACCCTTTCGCTGCTGCTGGGATATCAAAAGGTAACAGCCAGTAGTGAAAAAGATAGGAGGTGCATTTAAAATAAAAATTAAACTACCACATGATCTGGTAGGCCCAGTACTGGGCCTATACCCTGAGAAAACCAGAATCAAAAAGACACAGGCTGACATACTTAAAAGGCAGCACGATTTACCCTTGCCAAGGCTTGGAACAACCAAAATGTCCATCAACACATGAGTGCACAAAAAAGATGTGGTCCATGTATGCAATGCAATAATAATGTGATTAAAAAATGTAAAATATAAAAAACAAATATAAGTAAGGAGACATATGCTTTGGGTGTTTAGTCATACACATTCCACTGTAATTTACGAGCAAGGAACACTACTTCCAGAAATCTACAATTTCCCTAGTAACCAGAGTGGAGAATGTAGAAATGCTGCCGCCTTGTGGCCATTGGCCGCAATAGCAGCTTTAAAACCTGTATTAAACCTCAATTCATATTCACAAGGACTGCAGGGCTATAAATGACACCTGCCGATAAAATGTCTCAGTGAGGTAATGGCCAAAATCATTCAAAATATGGTGCATACTTTAAGAAACTATTTGAAAGTTAAGCTGTACTCACTCTTTAAAAAAGTTTAAAAGTACAGAGCAATAAGCTCAATATAAGGAATTACTAGATGTATTCATATCCAGCCACAAAAAGGTATCAGCTCACAACAGTCAGAATGACCATCAGCCAAAAAATACAAACAATAAATGCTGAAGACGTTTTGAGGAAATTCATATCCTCCACTTTAAGTGGCTCGTAAACTGGTAAGGGCCACTAATGAAAACAGAATGGAGCAGCCTTTACAAGGGAAACATTGAGATACCACATGATCCCAAAGCCCACTCCTTGACGTATAACCTAGGAAGACAGAAACGGAATGACACGTTCAGACAAAACTGCACTGCAGCAGTATTACAATAGCCAAGACATGGAATCACCCAAAACGTCTGTCAAGGGACGAATGGACAAAGAAGAAACGGTACGTGTACGGACAGAATACTAGCCTTGAAAAAAAAGGAAACAATGCCGTTTGCAGCACCATACATGAGTCTAGTGATAATCACACCCTGAAGTCACTCAGAAAGCAAAGGACACATATCTTAAGATATCACTTAATGGTATTACCTTAAAAGTGATACCAATTCGATCAACAAACATATGGTTTACCAAATGGAATGGTTTGAGCATTGGATAGATTAGCTTATTTCGGGAAACAGAGATATACCAACACATATGAAAGATATAAGTACCAAATACCTACGGAATACCAAGAGAAATCTACTCAACATTGTGTCCTAACTCACATGGGAAATGGATCCAAAGATGTATAAATATGTGTATTTGTGTAAAAGAACCACATCTTGCAAACCTAGAACAAACAAAATTGTAATCAAATTTGATGTGATATCAAATAAAAGTTAAATTAAGAAAACAAACGAGAAGAAATGAGAGCAAAGTTAATGGGGCAGTTCCCTGGCATAATTCATTCTAGTTTACAAATTAGCACGTTACACACAGGAAGGCTCTCTTGCTCATCTAACCACATTTGGTAATAAAGAAATGCTACAGCCATGGGATGTCTCCTGCAAAAGCAGCTTTAAACACAGTGCTAAGGGTCACTTAATATTCCCAAGAATTGCAGATGTGTAAAGGACCCTGCCCTGGAAACAAATCCTGGGTTCGAATATTGATGAAAAAATTCAGAAGCGGGCAACTTTTCAAGAAGACAATTTCAAGAGTATATTGAACTCACAAATGTTTTTGTCCTCTCTCTTTTTTGGTTTAACAAAAAAGGAAGAAGCTCAACATCAGGAATTAATGAAGACATGCAAATGCAATCTACAAAAAAGTATACCTGACAACAGACAATGATCATCAGCAAATACTCTCTAAAACTAAATGCTCAAGGGGCTTTAGAGAACTGTGTACCCTTTCGCTGCTGCTGGGATATCAAAAGGTAACAGCCAGTAGTGAAAAAGATAGGAGGTGCATTTAAAATAAAAATTAAACTACCACATGATCTGGTAGGCCCAGTACTGGGCCTATACCCTGAGAAAACCAGAATCAAAAAGACACAGGCTGACATACTTACAAGGCAGCACGATTTACCCTTGCCAAGGCTTGGAACAACCAAAATGTCCATCAACACATGAGTGCATAAAAAAGATGTGGTCCATGTATGCAATGCAATATTACTGTGATAAAAAATGTAAAACATAAAAAACAAACATAAGTAAGTAGACGTATGCTTTGGGTGTTTATTCACACACATCCACTAGAATTTACAACCAAGGAACACTACTTCCAGAAATCTACATTTTCCCTAGTAACAAGAGTGGAGGATGTAGAAATGCTGCCGCCTTGTGGCCATTGGCCGCAATAGCAGCTTTAAAGCCTGTGCTAAAGCTCAATTCATATTCACAAGGACTGCAGGGATACAAATGAAACCTGTCAACAAAATGCCTGAGTGAGCTAATGGCCAAAAGCATTCAAAATATGGTGCATACTTTAAGAAACCATTTGAAAGTTACTCTGTACTCACTCTTTAAAAAAATGTAAAAACGTACAGAGCAATAAGCTCAATATAAGAAATTACTAGATGTATTCATATCCAGCCATAAAAAGGTATCAGCTCACAACAGTCAGAATGACCATCAGCCAAAAAATACAAACAATAAATGCTGAAGACGTTTTGAGGAAATTCATATCCTCCACTTTAAGTGGCTCGTAAACTGGTAAGGGCCACTAATGAAAACAGAATGGAGCAGCCTTTACAAGGTAAACATTGAGATACCACATGATCCCAAAGCCCACTCCTTGACGTATAAACTAGGAAGACAGAAACGGAATGACACGTTCAGACAAAACTGCACTGCAGCAGTATTACAATAGCCAAGACATGGAATCACCCAAAACGTCTGTCAAGGGACGAATGGACAAAGAAGAAATGGTACATGTACGGACAGAATACTAGCCTTGAAAAAAAAGGAAACAATGCCGTTTGCAGCACCATACATGAGTCTAGTGATAATCACACCCTGAAGTCACTCAGAAAGCAAAGGACACATATCTTAAGATATCACTTAATGGTATTAGCTTAAAAGTGATACCAATTCAATCAACAAACATATGGTTTACCAAATGGAATGGTTTGAGCATTGGATAGATTAGCATAATGCTGGAAACAGTGATATACCAACACATATGAAAGATATAAGTACCAAATACCTACGGAATACCAAGAGAAATCTACTCAACATTGTGTCCTAACTCACATGGGAAATGGATCCAAAGATGTATAAATATGTGTATATGTGTAAAAGAACCACATCTTGCAAACCTAGAACAAACAAAAAATTGTAATCAAATTTGATATGATATCAAATAAATGTTAAATTAAGAAAACAAACCAGAAGAAATGAGAGCAAAGCTAATGAGGCAGTTCCCTGGCATAATTCAATCTAGTTTACAAATTAGCACGTTACACACAGGAAGGCTCTCTTGCTCTTCTAACCACATTTGGTAATAGAGAAATGCTACAGCCATGGTATCGTCTCCTGCAAAAGCAGCTTTAAACACAGTGCTAAGGGTCACTTAATATTCCCAAGAATTGCAGATGTGTAAAGGACACCTGCCCTGGAAACAAATCCTGGGTTCGAATATTGATGAAAATATTCAAAAGAGGTCAAGTTTTCAAGAAGACAATATCAAGAGTATACTGAACTCACAAATGTTTTTGTCCTCTCTCTTTTTTGGTTTAACAAAAAAGGAAGAAGCTCAACATCAGGAATTAATGAAGACATGCAAATGCAATCTACAAAAACGTATACCTGACAACAGACAATGATCATCAGCAAATAATCTCTAAAAGTAAATGCTCAAGGGGCTTTAGAGAACTGTGTACCCTTTCACTGCTGCTGGGATATCGAAAGGTAACAGCCAGTAGTGAAAAAGATAGGAGGTGCATTTAAAATAAAAATTAAACTACCACATGACCTGGTAGGCCCACTATTGGGCCTATACCCTGAGAAAACCAGAATCAAAAAGACACAGGCTGACATACTTAAAAGGCAGCACGATTTACCCTTGCCAAGGCTTGGGACAACCAAAATGTCCATCAACACATGAATGCACACAAAAGATGTGGTCCATGTATGCAATGCAATATTACTGTGATAAAAAATTTAAAACATAAAAAGCAAACATAAGTAAGGAGACGTATGCTTTGGGTGTTTATTCACACACATCCACTAGAATTTACAACCAAGGAACACTACTTCCAGAAATGTACATTTTCCATAGTAACCAGATTGGAGAATGTAGAAATGCTGCCGCCTTGTGGCCATTGGCCGCAATAGCAGCTTTAAAGCCTGTGCTAAAGCTCAATTCATATTCACAAGGACTGCAGGGCTATAAATGACACCTGTCAACAAAATGCCTGAGTGAGCTAATGGCCAAAAACATTCAAACTATGGTGCATACTTTAAGAAACCATTTGAAAGTTACTCTGTACTCACTCTTTTAAAAAAAGTAAAAACGTACAGAGCAAGAAGCTCAATATAAGGAATTACTAGATGTATTCATATCCAGCCACAAAAAGGTATCAGCTCACAACAGTCAGAATGACCATCAGCCAAAAAATACAAACAATAAATGCTGAAGACGTTTGGAGGAAATTCATATCCTCCACTTTAAGTGGCTCGTAAACTGGTAAGGGCCACTAATGAAAAGAGAATGGAGCAGCCTTTAAAAGGGAAACATTGAGATACCACATGATCTGAAAGCCCACTCCTTGATGTATAACCTAGAAGACAAAATGGAATGACAGATTCAGGCAAAACTGCACTGCAGCAGTATTACAATAGCCAAGACATAGAAACAACAAAAACGTCCATAAAGAGACAAATGTACAAAGAAGAAACGGTACGTGTACGTACAGAATATTAGCCACGAAAAAACGGAAACCATGCCGTTTGCAGCACCATTCATGAGTCTAGTGGTAATCACACCCTGAAGTCACTCAGAAAGCAAAGGACACATATCCTAAGATATCACTTAATGGTATTACCTTAAAATTGATACCAATTCGATCAACAAACGTATGGTTAACCAAACGGAATGCTTTGAGGATTGGATAAATTAGCAGAATGCTGGAAACAGAGATATACCAACACATGTGAAAGATATAAGCACCAAAGACCTACGGAATACCAAGAGAAAACTACTCAACTTTCTGTCCTAACCCACATGGGAAATGGATCCGAAGATGTAGATATGTGTATTTGTGTAAAGAACCCCATCTTGAATACCTAGAACAAACAAGACATTGTAATCAAATTTGCTGCGATAACAAATAAAAATTAAATGAAGAAAACAAACAAGGAGTAATGAGACATAAACTAATGGGGCAGTTTCATGGCATAATCCATTCTAGTTTACAAGCTGGAACATTACTCACAGGAAGGCTCTCTTGCCCTTGTAACCACTTTTGGGAATAGAGAAATGCTGCAGCCATGAAATCGTCTCCTGCAAAAGCAGCTTTAAACACAGTGCTAACGGCCACTTAATATTCACAAGAATTGCAGATGTGTAAATGACACTTGTCCTCAAAACAAATCCTGGGTTCGAATATTGATGAAAAAATTCAAAAGTGGGCAACCTTTCAAGAAGACAATTTCAAGAGTATATTGAACTCACAAATGTTTTTGTTCTCTCTCTTTTTTGGTTTAACAAAATAGGAAGAAGCTCAACATCAGGAATTAATGAAGACATGCAAATGCAATCTACAAAAACGTATACCTGACAACAGACAAAGATCATCAGCAAATAATCTCTAAAAGTAAATGCTGGGCTTCCCTGGTGGCGCAGTGGTTGGGAGTCCGCCTGCCGGTGCAGGGGACACGGGTTCGTGCCCCGGTCCCGGAAGATCCCACATGCCGCGGAGCGGCTGGGCCCGCGAGCCATGGCCGCGGAGCCTGTGTGTCCGGAGCCTGTGCTCCGCAGCGGGAGAGGCCACAGCAGTGAGAGGCCCGCGTACAGGAAAAAAAAAAAAAGTAAATGCTCAAGGGGCTTTAGAGAACTGTGTACCCTTTCGCTGCTGCTGGGATATCAAAAGGTAACAGCCAGTAGTGAAAAAGATAGGAGGTGCATTTAAAATAAAAATTAAACTACCACATGATCTGGTAGGCCCAGTACTGGGCCTATACCCTGAGAAAACCAGAATCAAAAAGACACAGGCTGACATACTTAAAAGGCAGCACGATTTACCCTTGCCAAGGCTTGGAACAACCAAAATGTCCATCAACACATGAGTGCACAAAAAAGATGTGGTCCATGTATGCAATGCAATAATAATGTGATTAAAAAATGTAAAATATAAAAAACAAATATAAGTAAGGAGACATATGCTTTGGGTGTTTAGTCATACACATTCCACTGTAATTTACGAGCAAGGAACACTACTTCCAGAAATCTACAATTTCCCTAGTAACCAGAGTGGAGAATGTAGAAATGCTGCCGCCTTGTGGCCATTGGCCGCAATAGCAGCTTTAAAACCTGTATTAAACCTCAATTCATATTCACAAGGACTGCAGGGCTATAAATGACACCTGCCGATAAAATGTCTCAGTGAGGTAATGGCCAAAATCATTCAAAATATGGTGCATACTTTAAGAAACTATTTGAAAGTTAAGCTGTACTCACTCTTTAAAAAAGTTTAAAAGTACAGAGCAATAAGCTCAATATAAGGAATTACTAGATGTATTCATATCCAGCCACAAAAAGGTATCAGCTCACAACAGTCAGAATGACCATCAGCCAAAAAATACAAACAATAAATGCTGAAGACGTTTTGAGGAAATTCATATCCTCCACTTTAAGTGGCTCGTAAACTGGTAAGGGCCACTAATGAAAACAGAATGGAGCAGCCTTTACAAGGGAAACATTGAGATACCACATGATCCCAAAGCCCACTCCTTGACGTATAACCTAGGAAGACAGAAACGGAATGACACGTTCAGACAAAACTGCACTGCAGCAGTATTACAATAGCCAAGACATGGAATCACCCAAAACGTCTGTCAAGGGACGAATGGACAAAGAAGAAACGGTACGTGTACGGACAGAATACTAGCCTTGAAAAAAAAGGAAACAATGCCGTTTGCAGCACCATACATGAGTCTAGTGATAATCACACCCTGAAGTCACTCAGAAAGCAAAGGACACATATCTTAAGATATCACTTAATGGTATTACCTTAAAAGTGATACCAATTCGATCAACAAACATATGGTTTACCAAATGGAATGGTTTGAGCATTGGATAGATTAGCTTATTTCGGGAAACAGAGATATACCAACACATATGAAAGATATAAGTACCAAATACCTACGGAATACCAAGAGAAATCTACTCAACATTGTGTCCTAACTCACATGGGAAATGGATCCAAAGATGTATAAATATGTGTATTTGTGTAAAAGAACCACATCTTGCAAACCTAGAACAAACAAAATTGTAATCAAATTTGATGTGATATCAAATAAAAGTTAAATTAAGAAAACAAACGAGAAGAAATGAGAGCAAAGTTAATGGGGCAGTTCCCTGGCATAATTCATTCTAGTTTACAAATTAGCACGTTACACACAGGAAGGCTCTCTTGCTCATCTAACCACATTTGGTAATAAAGAAATGCTACAGCCATGGGATGTCTCCTGCAAAAGCAGCTTTAAACACAGTGCTAAGGGTCACTTAATATTCCCAAGAATTGCAGATGTGTAAAGGACCCTGCCCTGGAAACAAATCCTGGGTTCGAATATTGATGAAAAAATTCAGAAGCGGGCAACTTTTCAAGAAGACAATTTCAAGAGTATATTGAACTCACAAATGTTTTTGTCCTCTCTCTTTTTTGGTTTAACAAAAAAGGAAGAAGCTCAACATCAGGAATTAATGAAGACATGCAAATGCAATCTACAAAAAAGTATACCTGACAACAGACAATGATCATCAGCAAATACTCTCTAAAACTAAATGCTCAAGGGGCTTTAGAGAACTGTGTACCCTTTCGCTGCTGCTGGGATATCAAAAGGTAACAGCCAGTAGTGAAAAAGATAGGAGGTGCATTTAAAATAAAAATTAAACTACCACATGATCTGGTAGGCCCAGTACTGGGCCTATACCCTGAGAAAACCAGAATCAAAAAGACACAGGCTGACATACTTACAAGGCAGCACGATTTACCCTTGCCAAGGCTTGGAACAACCAAAATGTCCATCAACACATGAGTGCATAAAAAAGATGTGGTCCATGTATGCAATGCAATATTACTGTGATAAAAAATGTAAAACATAAAAAACAAACATAAGTAAGTAGACGTATGCTTTGGGTGTTTATTCACACACATCCACTAGAATTTACAACCAAGGAACACTACTTCCAGAAATCTACATTTTCCCTAGTAACAAGAGTGGAGGATGTAGAAATGCTGCCGCCTTGTGGCCATTGGCCGCAATAGCAGCTTTAAAGCCTGTGCTAAAGCTCAATTCATATTCACAAGGACTGCAGGGATACAAATGAAACCTGTCAACAAAATGCCTGAGTGAGCTAATGGCCAAAAGCATTCAAAATATGGTGCATACTTTAAGAAACCATTTGAAAGTTACTCTGTACTCACTCTTTAAAAAAATGTAAAAACGTACAGAGCAATAAGCTCAATATAAGAAATTACTAGATGTATTCATATCCAGCCATAAAAAGGTATCAGCTCACAACAGTCAGAATGACCATCAGCCAAAAAATACAAACAATAAATGCTGAAGACGTTTTGAGGAAATTCATATCCTCCACTTTAAGTGGCTCGTAAACTGGTAAGGGCCACTAATGAAAACAGAATGGAGCAGCCTTTACAAGGTAAACATTGAGATACCACATGATCCCAAAGCCCACTCCTTGACGTATAAACTAGGAAGACAGAAACGGAATGACACGTTCAGACAAAACTGCACTGCAGCAGTATTACAATAGCCAAGACATGGAATCACCCAAAACGTCTGTCAAGGGACGAATGGACAAAGAAGAAATGGTACATGTACGGACAGAATACTAGCCTTGAAAAAAAAGGAAACAATGCCGTTTGCAGCACCATACATGAGTCTAGTGATAATCACACCCTGAAGTCACTCAGAAAGCAAAGGACACATATCTTAAGATATCACTTAATGGTATTAGCTTAAAAGTGATACCAATTCAATCAACAAACATATGGTTTACCAAATGGAATGGTTTGAGCATTGGATAGATTAGCATAATGCTGGAAACAGTGATATACCAACACATATGAAAGATATAAGTACCAAATACCTACGGAATACCAAGAGAAATCTACTCAACATTGTGTCCTAACTCACATGGGAAATGGATCCAAAGATGTATAAATATGTGTATATGTGTAAAAGAACCACATCTTGCAAACCTAGAACAAACAAAAAATTGTAATCAAATTTGATATGATATCAAATAAATGTTAAATTAAGAAAACAAACCAGAAGAAATGAGAGCAAAGCTAATGAGGCAGTTCCCTGGCATAATTCAATCTAGTTTACAAATTAGCACGTTACACACAGGAAGGCTCTCTTGCTCTTCTAACCACATTTGGTAATAGAGAAATGCTACAGCCATGGTATCGTCTCCTGCAAAAGCAGCTTTAAACACAGTGCTAAGGGTCACTTAATATTCCCAAGAATTGCAGATGTGTAAAGGACACCTGCCCTGGAAACAAATCCTGGGTTCGAATATTGATGAAAATATTCAAAAGAGGTCAAGTTTTCAAGAAGACAATATCAAGAGTATACTGAACTCACAAATGTTTTTGTCCTCTCTCTTTTTTGGTTTAACAAAAAAGGAAGAAGCTCAACATCAGGAATTAATGAAGACATGCAAATGCAATCTACAAAAACGTATACCTGACAACAGACAATGATCATCAGCAAATAATCTCTAAAAGTAAATGCTCAAGGGGCTTTAGAGAACTGTGTACCCTTTCACTGCTGCTGGGATATCGAAAGGTAACAGCCAGTAGTGAAAAAGATAGGAGGTGCATTTAAAATAAAAATTAAACTACCACATGACCTGGTAGGCCCACTATTGGGCCTATACCCTGAGAAAACCAGAATCAAAAAGACACAGGCTGACATACTTAAAAGGCAGCACGATTTACCCTTGCCAAGGCTTGGGACAACCAAAATGTCCATCAACACATGAATGCACACAAAAGATGTGGTCCATGTATGCAATGCAATATTACTGTGATAAAAAATTTAAAACATAAAAAGCAAACATAAGTAAGGAGACGTATGCTTTGGGTGTTTATTCACACACATCCACTAGAATTTACAACCAAGGAACACTACTTCCAGAAATGTACATTTTCCATAGTAACCAGATTGGAGAATGTAGAAATGCTGCCGCCTTGTGGCCATTGGCCGCAATAGCAGCTTTAAAGCCTGTGCTAAAGCTCAATTCATATTCACAAGGACTGCAGGGCTATAAATGACACCTGTCAACAAAATGCCTGAGTGAGCTAATGGCCAAAAACATTCAAACTATGGTGCATACTTTAAGAAACCATTTGAAAGTTACTCTGTACTCACTCTTTTAAAAAAAGTAAAAACGTACAGAGCAAGAAGCTCAATATAAGGAATTACTAGATGTATTCATATCCAGCCACAAAAAGGTATCAGCTCACAACAGTCAGAATGACCATCAGCCAAAAAATACAAACAATAAATGCTGAAGACGTTTGGAGGAAATTCATATCCTCCACTTTAAGTGGCTCGTAAACTGGTAAGGGCCACTAATGAAAAGAGAATGGAGCAGCCTTTAAAAGGGAAACATTGAGATACCACATGATCTGAAAGCCCACTCCTTGATGTATAACCTAGAAGACAAAATGGAATGACAGATTCAGGCAAAACTGCACTGCAGCAGTATTACAATAGCCAAGACATAGAAACAACAAAAACGTCCATAAAGAGACAAATGTACAAAGAAGAAACGGTACGTGTACGTACAGAATATTAGCCACGAAAAAACGGAAACCATGCCGTTTGCAGCACCATTCATGAGTCTAGTGGTAATCACACCCTGAAGTCACTCAGAAAGCAAAGGACACATATCCTAAGATATCACTTAATGGTATTACCTTAAAATTGATACCAATTCGATCAACAAACGTATGGTTAACCAAACGGAATGCTTTGAGGATTGGATAAATTAGCAGAATGCTGGAAACAGAGATATACCAACACATGTGAAAGATATAAGCACCAAAGACCTACGGAATACCAAGAGAAAACTACTCAACTTTCTGTCCTAACCCACATGGGAAATGGATCCGAAGATGTAGATATGTGTATTTGTGTAAAGAACCCCATCTTGAATACCTAGAACAAACAAGACATTGTAATCAAATTTGCTGCGATAACAAATAAAAATTAAATGAAGAAAACAAACAAGGAGTAATGAGACATAAACTAATGGGGCAGTTTCATGGCATAATCCATTCTAGTTTACAAGCTGGAACATTACTCACAGGAAGGCTCTCTTGCCCTTGTAACCACTTTTGGGAATAGAGAAATGCTGCAGCCATGAAATCGTCTCCTGCAAAAGCAGCTTTAAACACAGTGCTAACGGCCACTTAATATTCACAAGAATTGCAGATGTGTAAATGACACTTGTCCTCAAAACAAATCCTGGGTTCGAATATTGATGAAAAAATTCAAAAGTGGGCAACCTTTCAAGAAGACAATTTCAAGAGTATATTGAACTCACAAATGTTTTTGTTCTCTCTCTTTTTTGGTTTAACAAAATAGGAAGAAGCTCAACATCAGGAATTAATGAAGACATGCAAATGCAATCTACAAAAACGTATACCTGACAACAGACAAAGATCATCAGCAAATAATCTCTAAAAGTAAATGCTGGGCTTCCCTGGTGGCGCAGTGGTTGGGAGTCCGCCTGCCGGTGCAGGGGACACGGGTTCGTGCCCCGGTCCCGGAAGATCCCACATGCCGCGGAGCGGCTGGGCCCGCGAGCCATGGCCGCGGAGCCTGTGTGTCCGGAGCCTGTGCTCCGCAGCGGGAGAGGCCACAGCAGTGAGAGGCCCGCGTACAGGAAAAAAAAAAAAAGTAAATGCTCAAGGGGCTTTAGAGAACTGTGTACCCTTTCGCTGCTGCTGGGATATCAAAAGGTAACAGCCAGTAGTGAAAAAGATAGGAGGTGCATTTAAAATAAAAATTAAACTACCACATGATCTGGTAGGCCCAGTACTGGGCCTATACCCTGAGAAAACCAGAATCAAAAAGACACAGGCTGACATACTTAAAAGGCAGCACGATTTACCCTTGCCAAGGCTTGGAACAACCAAAATGTCCATCAACACATGAGTGCACAAAAAAGATGTGGTCCATGTATGCAATGCAATAATAATGTGATTAAAAAATGTAAAATATAAAAAACAAATATAAGTAAGGAGACATATGCTTTGGGTGTTTAGTCATACACATTCCACTGTAATTTACGAGCAAGGAACACTACTTCCAGAAATCTACAATTTCCCTAGTAACCAGAGTGGAGAATGTAGAAATGCTGCCGCCTTGTGGCCATTGGCCGCAATAGCAGCTTTAAAACCTGTATTAAACCTCAATTCATATTCACAAGGACTGCAGGGCTATAAATGACACCTGCCGATAAAATGTCTCAGTGAGGTAATGGCCAAAATCATTCAAAATATGGTGCATACTTTAAGAAACTATTTGAAAGTTAAGCTGTACTCACTCTTTAAAAAAGTTTAAAAGTACAGAGCAATAAGCTCAATATAAGGAATTACTAGATGTATTCATATCCAGCCACAAAAAGGTATCAGCTCACAACAGTCAGAATGACCATCAGCCAAAAAATACAAACAATAAATGCTGAAGACGTTTTGAGGAAATTCATATCCTCCACTTTAAGTGGCTCGTAAACTGGTAGGGGCCACTAATGAAAACAGAATGGAGCAGCCTTTACAAGGTAAACATTGAGATACCACATGATCCCAAAGCCCACTCCTTGACGTATAACCTAGGAAGACAGAAACGGAATGACACGTTCAGACAAAACTGCACTGCAGCAGTATTACAATAGCCAAGACATGGAATCACGCAAAACGTCTGTCAAGGGACGAATGGACAAAGAAGAAACGGTACATGTACGGACAGAATACTAGCCTTGAAAAAAAAGGAAACAATGCCGTTTGCAGCACCATACATGAGTCTAGTGATAATCACACCCTGAAGTCACTCAGAAAGCAAAGGACACATATCTTAAGATATCACTTAACGGTATTACCTTAAAAGTGATACCAATTCGATCAACAAACATATGGTTTACCAAATGGAATGGTTTGAGCATTGGATAGATTAGCTTATTTCGGGAAACAGAGATATACCAACACATATCAAAGATATAAGTACCAAATACCTACGGAATACCAAGAGAAATCTACTCAACATTGTGTCCTAACTCACATGGGAAATGGATCCAAAGATGTATAAATATGTGTATTTGTGTAAAAGAACCACATCTTGCAAACCTAGAACAAACAAAAAATTGTAATCAAATTTGATGTGATATCAAATAAATGTTAAATTAAGAAAACAAACCAGAAGAAATGAGAGCAAAGCTAATGGGGCGGTTCCCTGGCATAATTCATTCTAGTTTACAAATTAGCACGTTACACACAGGAAGGCTCTCTTGCTCTTCTAACCACATTTGGTAATAGAGAAAAGCTACAGTCATGTGATCGTCTCCTTCAAAAGCAGCTTTAAACACAGTGCTAAGGGTCACTTAATATTCCCAAGAATTGCAGATGTGTAAAGGACACCTGCCCTGGAAACAAATCCTGGGTTCGAATATTGATGAAAATATTCAAAAGAGGTCAAGTTTTCAAGAAGACAATATCAAGAGTATATTGAACTCACAAATGTTTTTGTCCTCTCTCTTTTTTGGTTTAACAAAAAAGGAAGAAGCTCAACATCAGGAATTAATGAACACATGCAAATGCAATCTACAAAAACGTATACCTGACAACAGACAATGATCATCAGCAAATAATCTCTAAAAGTAAATGCTCAAGGGGCTTTAGAGAACTGTGTACCCTTTCCCTGCTGCTGGCATATCGAAAGGTAACAGCCAGTAGTGAAAAAGATAGGAGGTGCATTTAAAATAAAAATTAAACTACCACATGACCTGGTAGGCCCACTATTGGGCCTATACCCTGAGAAAACCAGAATCAAAAAGACACAGGCTGACATACTTAAAAGGCAGCACGATTTACCCTTGCCAAGGCTTGGGACAACCAAAATGTCCATCAACACATGAATGCACACAAAAGATGTGGTCCATGTATGCAATGCAATATTACTGTGATAAAAAATTTAAAACATAAAAAGCAAACATAAGTAAGGAGACGTATGCTTTGGGTGTTTATTCATACACATTCCACTGGAATTTACAAACAAGGAACACTACTTCCAGAAATCTACAATTTCCCTAGTAACCAGAGTGGAGAATGTAGAAATGCTGCCGCCTTGTGGCCATTGGCCGCAATAGCAGCTTTAAAGCCTGTGCTAAAGCTCAATTCATATTCACAAGGACTGCAGGGCTATAAATGACACCTGTCAACAAAATGCCTGAGTGAGCTAATGGCCAAAAACATTCAAACTATGGTGCATACTTTAAGAAACCATTTGAAAGTTACTCTGTACTCACTCTTTTAAAAAAAGTAAAAACGTACAGAGCAAGAAGCTCAATATAAGGAATTACTAGATGTATTCATATCCAGCCACAAAAAGGTATCAGCTCACAACAGTCAGAATGACCATCAGCCAAAAAATACAAACAATAAATGCTGAAGACGTTTTGAGGAAATTCATATCCTCCACTTTAAGTGGCTCGTAAACTGGTAAGGGCCACTAATGAAAAGAGAATGGAGCAGCCTTTAAAAGGGAAACATTGAGATACCACATTATCTGAAAGCCCACTCCTTGATGTATAACCTAGAAGACAAAATGGAATGACAGATTCAGGCAAAACTGCACTGCAGCAGTATTACAATAGCCAAGACATAGAAACAACAAAAACGTCCATAAAGAGACAAATGTACAAAGAAGAAACGGTACGTGTACGTACAGAATATTAGCCACGAAAAAACGGAAACCATGCCGTTTGCAGCACCATTCATGAGTCTAGTGGTAATCACACCCTGAAGTCACTCAGAAAGCAAAGGACACATATCCTAAGATATCACTTAATGGTATTACCTTAAAATTGATACCAATTCGATCAACAAACGTATGGTTAACCAAACGGAATGCTTTGAGGATTGGATAAATTAGCAGAATGCTGGAAACAGAGATATACCAACACATGTGAAAGATATAAGCACCAAAGACCTACGGAATACCAAGAGAAAACTACTCAACTTTCTGTCCTAACCCACATGGGAAATGGATCCGAAGATGTAGATATGTGTATTTGTGTAAAGAACCCCATCTTGAATACCTAGAACAAACAAGACATTGTAATCAAATTTGCTGCGATAACAAATAAAAATTAAATGAAGAAAACAAACAAGGAGTAATGAGACATAAACTAATGGGGCAGTTTCATGGCATAATCCATTCTAGTTTACAAGCTGGAACATTACTCACAGGAAGGCTCTCTTGCCCTTGTAACCACTTTTGGGAATAGAGAAATGCTGCAGCCATGAAATCGTCTCCTGCAAAAGCAGCTTTAAACACAGTGCTAACGGTCACTTAATATTCACAAGAATTGCAGATGTGTAAATGACACTTGTCCTCAAAACAAATCCTGGGTTCGAATATTGATGAAAAAATTCAAAAGTGGGCAACCTTTCAAGAAGACAATTTCAAGAGTATATTGAACTCACAAATGTTTTTGTTCTCTCTCTTTTTTGGTTTAACAAAATAGGAAGAAGCTCAACATCAGGAATTAATGAAGACATGCAAATGCAATCTACAAAAACGTATACCTGACAACAGACAAAGATCATCAGCAAATAATCTCTAAAAGTAAATGCTGGGCTTCCCTGGTGGCGCAGTGGTTGGGAGTCCGCCTGCCGGTGCAGGGGACACGGGTTCGTGCCCCGGTCCCGGAAGATCCCACATGCCGCGGAGCGGCTGGGCCCGCGAGCCATGGCCGCGGAGCCTGTGTGTCCGGAGCCTGTGCTCCGCAGCGGGAGAGGCCACAGCAGTGAGAGGCCCGCGTACAGGAAAAAAAAAAAAAAAAAAAAGTAAATGCTCAAGGGGCTTTAGAGAACTGTGTACCCTTTCGCTGCTGCTGGGATATCAAAAGGTAACAGCCAGTAGTGAAAAAGATAGGAGGTGCATTTAAAATAAAAATTAAACTACCACATGATCTGGTAGGCCCAGTACTGGGCCTATACCCTGAGAAAACCAGAATCAAAAAGACACAGGCTGACATACTTAAAAGGCAGCACGATTTACCCTTGCCAAGGCTTGGAACAACCAAAATGTCCATCAACACATGAGTGCACAAAAAAGATGTGGTCCATGTATGCAATGCAATAATAATGTGATTAAAAAATGTAAAATATAAAAAACAAATATAAGTAAGGAGACATATGCTTTGGGTGTTTAGTCATACACATTCCACTGTAATTTACGAGCAAGGAACACTACTTCCAGAAATCTACAATTTCCCTAGTAACCAGAGTGGAGAATGTAGAAATGCTGCCGCCTTGTGGCCATTGGCCGCAATAGCAGCTTTAAAACCTGTATTAAACCTCAATTCATATTCACAAGGACTGCAGGGCTATAAATGACACCTGCCGATAAAATGTCTCAGTGAGGTAATGGCCAAAATCATTCAAAATATGGTGCATACTTTAAGAAACTATTTGAAAGTTAAGCTGTACTCACTCTTTAAAAAAGTTTAAAAGTACAGAGCAATAAGCTCAATATAAGGAATTACTAGATGTATTCATATCCAGCCACAAAAAGGTATCAGCTCACAACAGTCAGAATGACCATCAGCCAAAAAATACAAACAATAAATGCTGAAGACGTTTTGAGGAAATTCATATCCTCCACTTTAAGTGGCTCGTAAACTGGTAGGGGCCACTAATGAAAACAGAATGGAGCAGCCTTTACAAGGTAAACATTGAGATACCACATGATCCCAAAGCCCACTCCTTGACGTATAACCTAGGAAGACAGAAACGGAATGACACGTTCAGACAAAACTGCACTGCAGCAGTATTACAATAGCCAAGACATGGAATCACCCAAAACGTCTGTCAAGGGACGAATGGACAAAGAAGAAACGGTACATGTACGGACAGAATACTAGCCTTGAAAAAAAAGGAAACAATGCCGTTTGCAGCACCATACATGAGTCTAGTGATAATCACACCCTGAAGTCACTCAGAAAGCAAAGGACACATATCTTAAGATATCACTTAACGGTATTACCTTAAAAGTGATACCAATTCGATCAACAAACATATGGTTTACCAAATGGAATGGTTTGAGCATTGGATAGATTAGCTTATTTCGGGAAACAGAGATATACCAACACATATCAAAGATATAAGTACCAAATACCTACGGAATACCAAGAGAAATCTACTCAACATTGTGTCCTAACTCACATGGGAAATGGATCCAAAGATGTATAAATATGTGTATTTGTGTAAAAGAACCACATCTTGCAAACCTAGAACAAACAAAAAATTGTAATCAAATTTGATGTGATATCAAATAAATGTTAAATTAAGAAAACAAACCAGAAGAAATGAGAGCAAAGCTAATGGGGCGGTTCCCTGGCATAATTCATTCTAGTTTACAAATTAGCACGTTACACACAGGAAGGCTCTCTTGCTCTTCTAACCACATTTGGTAATAGAGAAAAGCTACAGCCATGTGATCGTCTCCTTCAAAAGCAGCTTTAAACACAGTGCTAAGGGTCACTTAATATTCCCAAGAATTGCAGATGTGTAAAGGACACCTGCCCTGGAAACAAATCCTGGGTTCGAATATTGATGAAAATATTCAAAAGAGGTCAAGTTTTCAAGAAGACAATATCAAGAGTATACTGAACTCACAAATGTTTTTGTCCTCTCTCTTTTTTGGTTTAACAAAAAAGGAAGAAGCTCAACATCAGGAATTAATGAACACATGCAAATGCAATCTACAAAAACGTATACCTGACAACAGACAATGATCATCAGCAAATAATCTCTAAAAGTAAATGCTCAAGGGGCTTTAGAGAACTGTGTACCCTTTCCCTGCTGCTGGCATATCGAAAGGTAACAGCCAGTAGTGAAAAAGATAGGAGGTGCATTTAAAATAAAAATTAAACTACCACATGACCTGGTAGGCCCACTATTGGGCCTATACCCTGAGAAAACCAGAATCAAAAAGACACAGGCTGACATACTTAAAAGGCAGCACGATTTACCCTTGCCAAGGCTTGGAACAACCAAAATGTCCATCAACACATGAATGCACACAAAAGATGTGGTCCATGTATGCAATGCAATATTACTGTGATAAAAAATTTAAAACATAAAAAGCAAACATAAGTAAGGAGACGTATGCTTTGGGTGTTTATTCATACACATTCCACTGGAATTTACAAACAAGGAACACTACTTCCAGAAATCTACAATTTCCCTATTAACCAGAGTGGAGAATGTAGAAATGCTGCCGCCTTGTGGCCATTGGCCGCAATAGCAGCTTTAAAGCCTGTGCTAAAGCTCAATTCATATTCACAAGGACTGCAGGGCTATAAATGACACCTGTCAACAAAATGCCTGAGTGAGCTAATGGCCAAAAACATTCAAACTATGGTGCATACTTTAAGAAACCATTTGAAAGTTACTCTGTACTCACTCTTTTAAAAAAAGTAAAAACGTACAGAGCAAGAAGCTCAATATAAGGAATTACTAGATGTATTCATATCCAGCCACAAAAAGGTATCAGCTCACAACAGTCAGAATGACCATCAGCCAAAAAATACAAACAATAAATGCTGAAGACGTTTTGAGGAAATTCATATCCTCCACTTTAAGTGGCTCGTAAACTGGTAAGGGCCACTAATGAAAAGAGAATGGAGCAGCCTTTAAAAGGGAAACATTGAGATACCACATGATCTGAAAGCCCACTCCTTGATGTATAACCTAGAAGACAAAATGGAATGACAGAGTCAGGCAAAACTGCACTGCAGCAGTATTACAATAGCCAAGACATAGAAACAACAAAAACGTCCATAAAGAGACAAATGTACAAAGAAGAAACGGTACGTGTACGTACAGAATATTAGCCACGAAAAAACGGAAACCATGCCGTTTGCAGCACCATTCATGAGTCTAGTGGTAATCACACCCTGAAGTCACTCAGAAAGCAAAGGACACATATCCTAAGATATCACTTAATGGTATTACCTTAAAATTGATACCAATTCGATCAACAAACGTATGGTTAACCAAACGGAATGCTTTGAGGATTGGATAAATTAGCAGAATGCTGGAAACAGAGATATACCAACACATGTGAAAGATATAAGCACCAAAGACCTACGGAATACCAAGAGAAAACTACTCAACTTTCTGTCCTAACCCACATGGGAAATGGATCCGAAGATGTAGATATGTGTATTTGTGTAAAGAACCCCATCTTGAATACCTAGAACAAACAAGACATTGTAATCAAATTTGCTGCGATAACAAATAAAAATTAAATGAAGAAAACAAACAAGGAGTAATGAGACATAAACTAATGGGGCAGTTTCATGGCATAATCCATTCTAGTTTACAAGCTGGAACATTACTCACAGGAAGGCTCTCTTGCCCTTGTAACCACTTTTGGGAATAGAGAAATGCTGCAGCCATGAAATCGTCTCCTGCAAAAGCAGCTTTAAACACAGTGCTAACGGCCACTTAATATTCACAAGAATTGCAGATGTGTAAATGACACTTGTCCTCAAAACAAATCCTGGGTTCGAATATTGATGAAAAAATTCAAAAGTGGGCAACCTTTCAAGAAGACAATTTCAAGAGTATATTGAACTCACAAATGTTTTTGTTCTCTCTCTTTTTTGGTTTAACAAAATAGGAAGAAGCTCAACATCAGGAATTAATGAAGACATGCAAATGCAATCTACAAAAACGTATACCTGACAACAGACAAAGATCATCAGCAAATAATCTCTAAAAGTAAATGCTGGGCTTCCCTGGTGGCGCAGTGGTTGGGAGTCCGCCTGCCGGTGCAGGGGACACGGGTTCGTGCCCCGGTCCCGGAAGATCCCACATGCCGCGGAGCGGCTGGGCCCGCGAGCCATGGCCGCGGAGCCTGTGTGTCCGGAGCCTGTGCTCCGCAGCGGGAGAGGCCACAGCAGTGAGAGGCCCGCGTACAGGAAAAAAAAAAAAAAAAAAAAGTAAATGCTCAAGGGGCTTTAGAGAACTGTGTACCCTTTCGCTGCTGCTGGGATATCAAAAGGTAACAGCCAGTAGTGAAAAAGATAGGAGGTGCATTTAAAATAAAAATTAAACTACCACATGATCTGGTAGGCCCAGTACTGGGCCTATACCCTGAGAAAACCAGAATCAAAAAGACACAGGCTGACATACTTAAAAGGCAGCACGATTTACCCTTGCCAAGGCTTGGAACAACCAAAATGTCCATCAACACATGAGTGCACAAAAAAGATGTGGTCCATGTATGCAATGCAATAATAATGTGATTAAAAAATGTAAAATATAAAAAACAAATATAAGTAAGGAGACATATGCTTTGGGTGTTTAGTCATACACATTCCACTGTAATTTACGAGCAAGGAACACTACTTCCAGAAATCTACAATTTCCCTAGTAACCAGAGTGGAGAATGTAGAAATGCTGCCGCCTTGTGGCCATTGGCCGCAATAGCAGCTTTAAAACCTGTATTAAACCTCAATTCATATTCACAAGGACTGCAGGGCTATAAATGACACCTGCCGATAAAATGTCTCAGTGAGGTAATGGCCAAAATCATTCAAAATATGGTGCATACTTTAAGAAACTATTTGAAAGTTAAGCTGTACTCACTCTTTAAAAAAGTTTAAAAGTACAGAGCAATAAGCTCAATATAAGGAATTACTAGATGTATTCATATCCAGCCACAAAAAGGTATCAGCTCACAACAGTCAGAATGACCATCAGCCAAAAAATACAAACAATAAATGCTGAAGACGTTTTGAGGAAATTCATATCCTCCACTTTAAGTGGCTCGTAAACTGGTAAGGGCCACTAATGAAAACAGAATGGAGCAGCCTTTACAAGGTAAACATTGAGATACCACATGATCCCAAAGCCCACTCCTTGACGTATAACCTAGGAAGACAGAAACGGAATGACACGTTCAGACAAAACTGCACTGCAGCAGTATTACAATAGCCAAGACATGGAATCACCCAAAACGTCTGTCAAGGGACGAATGGACAAAGAAGAAACGGTACGTGTACGGACAGAATACTAGCCTTGAAAAAAAAGGAAACAATGCCGTTTGCAGCACCATACATGAGTCTAGTGATAATCACACCCTGAAGTCACTCAGAAAGCAAAGGACACATATCTTAAGATATCACTTAATGGTATTACCTTAAAAGTGATACCAATTCGATCAACAAACATATGGTTTACCAAATGGAATGGTTTGAGCATTGGATAGATTAGCTTATTTCGGGAAACAGAGATATACCAACACATATGAAAGATATAAGTACCAAATACCTACGGAATACCAAGAGAAATCTACTCAACATTGTGTCCTAACTCACATGGGAAATGGATCCAAAGATGTATAAATATGTGTATTTGTGTAAAAGAACCACATCTTGCAAACCTAGAACAAACAAAATTGTAATCAAATTTGATGTGATATCAAATAAAAGTTAAATTAAGAAAACAAACGAGAAGAAATGAGAGCAAAGTTAATGGGGCAGTTCCCTGGCATAATTCATTCTAGTTTACAAATTAGCACGTTACACACAGGAAGGCTCTCTTGCTCATCTAACCACATTTGGTAATAAAGAAATGCTACAGCCATGGGATGTCTCCTGCAAAAGCAGCTTTAAACACAGTGCTAAGGGTCACTTAATATTCCCAAGAATTGCAGATGTGTAAAGGACCCTGCCCTGGAAACAAATCCTGGGTTCGAATATTGATGAAAAAATTCAGAAGCGGGCAACTTTTCAAGAAGACAATTTCAAGAGTATATTGAACTCACAAATGTTTTTGTCCTCTCTCTTTTTTGGTTTAACAAAAAAGGAAGAAGCTCAACATCAGGAATTAATGAAGACATGCAAATGCAATCTACAAAAAAGTATACCTGACAACAGACAATGATCATCAGCAAATACTCTCTAAAACTAAATGCTCAAGGGGCTTTAGAGAACTGTGTACCCTTTCGCTGATGCTGGGATATCAAAAGGTAACAGCCAGTAGTGAAAAAGATAGGAGGTGCATTTAAAATAAAAATTAAACTACCACATGATCTGGTAGGCCCAGTACTGGGCCTATACCCTGAGAAAACCAGAATCAAAAAGACACAGGCTGACATACTTACAAGGCAGCACGATTTACCCTTGCCAAGGCTTGGAACAACCAAAATGTCCATCAACACATGAGTGCATAAAAAAGATGTGGTCCATGTATGCAATGCAATATTACTGTGATAAAAAATGTAAAACATAAAAAACAAACATAAGTAAGTAGACGTATGCTTTGGGTGTTTATTCACACACATCCACTAGAATTTACAACCAAGGAACACTACTTCCAGAAATCTACATTTTCGCTAGTAACAAGAGTGGAGGATGTAGAAATGCTGCCGCCTTGTGGCCATTGGCCGCAATAGCAGCTTTAAAGCCTGTGCTAAAGCTCAATTCATATTCACAAGGACTGCAGGGATACAAATGAAACCTGTCAACAAAATGCCTGAGTGAGCTAATGGCCAAAAGCATTCAAAATATGGTGCATACTTTAAGAAACCATTTGAAAGTTACTCTGTACTCACTCTTTAAAAAAATGTAAAAACGTACAGAGCCATAAGCTCAATATAAGAAATTACTAGATGTATTCATATCCAGCCATAAAAAGGTATCAGCTCACAACAGTCAGAATGACCATCAGCCAAAAAATACAAACAATAAATGCTGAAGACGTTTTGAGGAAATTCATATCCTCCACTTTAAGTGGCTCGTAAACTGGTAAGGGCCACTAATGAAAACAGAATGGAGCAGCCTTTACAAGGTAAACATTGAGATACCACATGATCCCAAAGCCCACTCCTTGACGTATAAACTAGGAAGACAGAAACGGAATGACACGTTCAGACAAAACTGCACTGCAGCAGTATTACAATAGCCAAGACATGGAATCACCCAAAACGTCTGTCAAGGGACGAATGGACAAAGAAGAAATGGTACATGTACGGACAGAATACTAGCCTTGAAAAAAAAGGAAACAATGCCGTTTGCAGCACCATACATGAGTCTAGTGATAATCACACCCTGAAGTCACTCAGAAAGCAAAGGACACATATCTTAAGATATCACTTAATGGTATTAGCTTAAAAGTGATACCAATTCAATCAACAAACATATGGTTTACCAAATGGAATGGTTTGAGCATTGGATAGATTAGCATAATGCTGGAAACAGTGATATACCAACACATATGAAAGATATAAGTACCAAATACCTACGGAATACCAAGAGAAATCTACTCAACATTGTGTCCTAACTCACATGGGAAATGGATCCAAAGATGTATAAATATGTGTATATGTGTAAAAGAACCACATCTTGCAAACCTAGAACAAACAAAAAATTGTAATCAAATTTGATATGATATCAAATAAATGTTAAATTAAGAAAACAAACCAGAAGAAATGAGAGCAAAGCTAATGAGGCAGTTCCCTGGCATAATTCAATCTAGTTTACAAATTAGCACGTTACACACAGGAAGGCTCTCTTGCTCTTCTAACCACATTTGGTAATAGAGAAATGCTACAGCCATGGTATCGTCTCCTGCAAAAGCAGCTTTAAACACAGTGCTAAGGGTCACTTAATATTCCCAAGAATTGCAGATGTGTAAAGGACACCTGCCCTGGAAACAAATCCTGGGTTCGAATATTGATGAAAATATTCAAAAGAGGTCAAGTTTTCAAGAAGACAATATCAAGAGTATACTGAACTCACAAATGTTTTTGTCCTCTCTCTTTTTTGGTTTAACAAAAAAGGAAGAAGCTCAACATCAGGAATTAATGAAGACATGCAAATGCAATCTACAAAAACGTATACCTGACAACAGACAATGATCATCAGCAAATAATCTCTAAAAGTAAATGCTCAAGGGGCTTTAGAGAACTGTGTACCCTTTCACTGCTGCTGGGATATCGAAAGGTAACAGCCAGTAGTGAAAAAGATAGGAGGTGCATTTAAAATAAAAATTAAACTACCACATGACCTGGTAGGCCCACTATTGGGCCTATACCCTGAGAAAACCAGAATCAAAAAGACACAGGCTGACATACTTAAAAGGCAGCACGATTTACCCTTGCCAAGGCTTGGGACAACCAAAATGTCCATCAACACATGAATGCACACAAAAGATGTGGTCCATGTATGCAATGCAATATTACTGTGATAAAAAATTTAAAACATAAAAAGCAAACATAAGTAAGGAGACGTATGCTTTGGGTGTTTATTCACACACATCCACTAGAATTTACAACCAAGGAACACTACTTCCAGAAATGTACATTTTCCATAGTAACCAGATTGGAGAATGTAGAAATGCTGCCGCCTTGTGGCCATTGGCCGCAATAGCAGCTTTAAAGCCTGTGCTAAAGCTCAATTCATATTCACAAGGACTGCAGGGCTATAAATGACACCTGTCAACAAAATGCCTGAGTGAGCTAATGGCCAAAAACATTCAAACTATGGTGCATACTTTAAGAAACCATTTGAAAGTTACTCTGTACTCACTCTTTTAAAAAAAGTAAAAACGTACAGAGCAAGAAGCTCAATATAAGGAATTACTAGATGTATTCATATCCAGCCACAAAAAGGTATCAGCTCACAACAGTCAGAATGACCATCAGCCAAAAAATACAAACAATAAATGCTGAAGACGTTTGGAGGAAATTCATATCCTCCACTTTAAGTGGCTCGTAAACTGGTAAGGGCCACTAATGAAAAGAGAATGGAGCAGCCTTTAAAAGGGAAACATTGAGATACCACATGATCTGAAAGCCCACTCCTTGATGTATAACCTAGAAGACAAAATGGAATGACAGATTCAGGCAAAACTGCACTGCAGCAGTATTACAATAGCCAAGACATAGAAACAACAAAAACGTCCATAAAGAGACAAATGTACAAAGAAGAAACGGTACGTGTACGTACAGAATATTAGCCACGAAAAAACGGAAACCATGCCGTTTGCAGCACCATTCATGAGTCTAGTGGTAATCACACCCTGAAGTCACTCAGAAAGCAAAGGACACATATCCTAAGATATCACTTAATGGTATTACCTTAAAATTGATACCAATTCGATCAACAAACGTATGGTTAACCAAACGGAATGCTTTGAGGATTGGATAAATTAGCAGAATGCTGGAAACAGAGATATACCAACACATGTGAAAGATATAAGCACCAAAGACCTACGGAATACCAAGAGAAAACTACTCAACTTTCTGTCCTAACCCACATGGGAAATGGATCCGAAGATGTAGATATGTGTATTTGTGTAAAGAACCCCATCTTGAATACCTAGAACAAACAAGACATTGTAATCAAATTTGCTGCGATAACAAATAAAAATTAAATGAAGAAAACAAACAAGGAGTAATGAGACATAAACTAATGGGGCAGTTTCATGGCATAATCCATTCTAGTTTACAAGCTGGAACATTACTCACAGGAAGGCTCTCTTGCCCTTGTAACCACTTTTGGGAATAGAGAAATGCTGCAGCCATGAAATCGTCTCCTGCAAAAGCAGCTTTAAACACAGTGCTAACGGCCACTTAATATTCACAAGAATTGCAGATGTGTAAATGACACTTGTCCTCAAAACAAATCCTGGGTTCGAATATTGATGAAAAAATTCAAAAGTGGGCAACCTTTCAAGAAGACAATTTCAAGAGTATATTGAACTCACAAATGTTTTTGTTCTCTCTCTTTTTTGGTTTAACAAAATAGGAAGAAGCTCAACATCAGGAATTAATGAAGACATGCAAATGCAATCTACAAAAACGTATACCTGACAACAGACAAAGATCATCAGCAAATAATCTCTAAAAGTAAATGCTGGGCTTCCCTGGTGGCGCAGTGGTTGGGAGTCCGCCTGCCGGTGCAGGGGACACGGGTTCGTGCCCCGGTCCCGGAAGATCCCACATGCCGCGGAGCGGCTGGGCCCGCGAGCCATGGCCGCGGAGCCTGTGTGTCCGGAGCCTGTGCTCCGCAGCGGGAGAGGCCACAGCAGTGAGAGGCCCGCGTACAGGAAAAAAAAAAAAAAAAAAAAGTAAATGCTCAAGGGGCTTTAGAGAACTGTGTACCCTTTCGCTGCTGCTGGGATATCAAAAGGTAACAGCCAGTAGTGAAAAAGATAGGAGGTGCATTTAAAATAAAAATTAAACTACCACATGATCTGGTAGGCCCAGTACTGGGCCTATACCCTGAGAAAACCAGAATCAAAAAGACACAGGCTGACATACTTAAAAGGCAGCACGATTTACCCTTGCCAAGGCTTGGAACAACCAAAATGTCCATCAACACATGAGTGCACAAAAAAGATGTGGTCCATGTATGCAATGCAATAATAATGTGATTAAAAAATGTAAAATATAAAAAACAAATATAAGTAAGGAGACATATGCTTTGGGTGTTTAGTCATACACATTCCACTGTAATTTACGAGCAAGGAACACTACTTCCAGAAATCTACAATTTCCCTAGTAACCTGAGTGGAGAATGTAGAAATGCTGCCGCCTTGTGGCCATTGGCCGCAATAGCAGCTTTAAAACCTGTATTAAACCTCAATTCATATTCACAAGGACTGCAGGGCTATAAATGACACCTGCCGATAAAATGTCTCAGTGAGGTAATGGCCAAAATCATTCAAAATATGGTGCATACTTTAAGAAACTATTTGAAAGTTAAGCTGTACTCACTCTTTAAAAAAGTTTAAAAGTACAGAGCAATAAGCTCAATATAAGGAATTACTAGATGTATTCATATCCAGCCACAAAAAGGTATCAGCTCACAACAGTCAGAATGACCATCAGCCAAAAAATACAAACAATAAATGCTGAAGACGTTTTGAGGAAATTCATATCCTCCACTTTAAGTGGCTCGTAAACTGGTAAGGGCCACTAATGAAAACAGAATGGAGCAGCCTTTACAAGGTAAACATTGAGATACCACATGATCCCAAAGCCCACTCCTTGACGTATAACCTAGGAAGACAGAAACGGAATGACACGTTCAGACAAAACTGCACTGCAGCAGTATTACAATAGCCAAGACATGGAATCACCCAAAACGTCTGTCAAGGGACGAATGGACAAAGAAGAAACGGTACGTGTACGGACAGAATACTAGCCTTGAAAAAAAAGGAAACAATGCCGTTTGCAGCACCATACATGAGTCTAGTGATAATCACACCCTGAAGTCACTCAGAAAGCAAAGGACACATATCTTAAGATATCACTTAATGGTATTACCTTAAAAGTGATACCAATTCGATCAACAAACATATGGTTTACCAAATGGAATGGTTTGAGCATTGGATAGATTAGCTTATTTCGGGAAACAGAGATATACCAACACATATGAAAGATATAAGTACCAAATACCTACGGAATACCAAGAGAAATCTACTCAACATTGTGTCCTAACTCACATGGGAAATGGATCCAAAGATGTATAAATATGTGTATTTGTGTAAAAGAACCACATCTTGCAAACCTAGAACAAACAAAATTGTAATCAAATTTGATGTGATATCAAATAAAAGTTAAATTAAGAAAACAAACGAGAAGAAATGAGAGCAAAGTTAATGGGGCAGTTCCCTGGCATAATTCATTCTAGTTTACAAATTAGCACGTTACACACAGGAAGGCTCTCTTGCTCATCTAACCACATTTGGTAATAAAGAAATGCTACAGCCATGGGATGTCTCCTGCAAAAGCAGCTTTAAACACAGTGCTAAGGGTCACTTAATATTCCCAAGAATTGCAGATGTGTAAAGGACCCTGCCCTGGAAACAAATCCTGGGTTCGAATATTGATGAAAAAATTCAAAAGCGGGCAACTTTTCAAGAAGACAATTTCAAGAGTATATTGAACTCACAAATGTTTTTGTCCTCTCTCTTTTTTGGTTTAACAAAAAAGGAAGAAGCTCAACATCAGGAATTAATGAAGACATGCAAATGCAATCTACAAAAAAGTATACCTGACAACAGACAATGATCATCAGCAAATACTCTCTAAAACTAAATGCTCAAGGGGCTTTAGAGAACTGTGTACCCTTTCGCTGATGCTGGGATATCAAAAGGTAACAGCCAGTAGTGAAAAAGATAGGAGGTGCATTTAAAATAAAAATTAAACTACCACATGATCTGGTAGGCCCAGTACTGGGCCTATACCCTGAGAAAACCAGAATCAAAAAGACACAGGCTGACATACTTACAAGGCAGCACGATTTACCCTTGCCAAGGCTTGGAACAACCAAAATGTCCATCAACACATGAGTGCATAAAAAAGATGTGGTCCATGTATGCAATGCAATATTACTGTGATAAAAAATGTAAAACATAAAAAACAAACATAAGTAAGTAGACGTATGCTTTGGGTGTTTATTCACACACATCCACTAGAATTTACAACCAAGGAACACTACTTCCAGAAATCTACATTTTCCCTAGTAACAAGAGTGGAGGATGTAGAAATGCTGCCGCCTTGTGGCCATTGGCCGCAATAGCAGCTTTAAAGCCTGTGCTAAAGCTCAATTCATATTCACAAGGACTGCAGGGATACAAATGAAACCTGTCAACAAAATGCCTGAGTGAGCTAATGGCCAAAAGCATTCAAAATATGGTGCATACTTTAAGAAACCATTTGAAAGTTACTCTGTACTCACTCTTTAAAAAAATGTAAAAACGTACAGAGCCATAAGCTCAATATAAGAAATTACTAGATGTATTCATATCCAGCCATAAAAAGGTATCAGCTCACAACAGTCAGAATGACCATCAGCCAAAAAATACAAACAATAAATGCTGAAGACGTTTTGAGGAAATTCATATCCTCCACTTTAAGTGGCTCGTAAACTGGTAAGGGCCACTAATGAAAACAGAATGGAGCAGCCTTTACAAGGTAAACATTGAGATACCACATGATCCCAAAGCCCACTCCTTGACGTATAAACTAGGAAGACAGAAACGGAATGACACGTTCAGACAAAACTGCACTGCAGCAGTATTACAATAGCCAAGACATGGAATCACCCAAAACGTCTGTCAAGGGACGAATGGACAAAGAAGAAATGGTACATGTACGGACAGAATACTAGCCTTGAAAAAAAAGGAAACAATGCCGTTTGCAGCACCATACATGAGTCTAGTGATAATCACACCCTGAAGTCACTCAGAAAGCAAAGGACACATATCTTAAGATATCACTTAATGGTATTAGCTTAAAAGTGATACCAATTCAATCAACAAACATATGGTTTACCAAATGGAATGGTTTGAGCATTGGATAGATTAGCATAATGCTGGAAACAGTGATATACCAACACATATGAAAGATATAAGTACCAAATACCTACGGAATACCAAGAGAAATCTACTCAACATTGTGTCCTAACTCACATGGGAAATGGATCCAAAGATGTATAAATATGTGTATATGTGTAAAAGAACCACATCTTGCAAACCTAGAACAAACAAAAAATTGTAATCAAATTTGATATGATATCAAATAAATGTTAAATTAAGAAAACAAACCAGAAGAAATGAGAGCAAAGCTAATGAGGCAGTTCCCTGGCATAATTCAATCTAGTTTACAAATTAGCACGTTACACACAGGAAGGCTCTCTTGCTCTTCTAACCACATTTGGTAATAGAGAAATGCTACAGCCATGGTATCGTCTCCTGCAAAAGCAGCTTTAAACACAGTGCTAAGGGTCACTTAATATTCCCAAGAATTGCAGATGTGTAAAGGACACCTGCCCTGGAAACAAATCCTGGGTTCGAATATTGATGAAAATATTCAAAAGAGGTCAAGTTTTCAAGAAGACAATATCAAGAGTATACTGAACTCACAAATGTTTTTGTCCTCTCTCTTTTTTGGTTTAACAAAAAAGGAAGAAGCTCAACATCAGGAATTAATGAAGACATGCAAATGCAATCTACAAAAACGTATACCTGACAACAGACAATGATCATCAGCAAATAATCTCTAAAAGTAAATGCTCAAGGGGCTTTAGAGAACTGTGTACCCTTTCACTGCTGCTGGGATATCGAAAGGTAACAGCCAGTAGTGAAAAAGATAGGAGGTGCATTTAAAATAAAAATTAAACTACCACATGACCTGGTAGGCCCACTATTGGGCCTATACCCTGAGAAAACCAGAATCAAAAAGACACAGGCTGACATACTTAAAAGGCAGCACGATTTACCCTTGCCAAGGCTTGGGACAACCAAAATGTCCATCAACACATGAATGCACACAAAAGATGTGGTCCATGTATGCAATGCAATATTACTGTGATAAAAAATTTAAAACATAAAAAGCAAACATAAGTAAGGAGACGTATGCTTTGGGTGTTTATTCACACACATCCACTAGAATTTACAACCAAGGAACACTACTTCCAGAAATGTACATTTTCCATAGTAACCAGATTGGAGAATGTAGAAATGCTGCCGCCTTGTGGCCATTGGCCGCAATAGCAGCTTTAAAGCCTGTGCTAAAGCTCAATTCATATTCACAAGGACTGCAGGGCTATAAATGACACCTGTCAACAAAATGCCTGAGTGAGCTAATGGCCAAAAACATTCAAACTATGGTGCATACTTTAAGAAACCATTTGAAAGTTACTCTGTACTCACTCTTTTAAAAAAAGTAAAAACGTACAGAGCAAGAAGCTCAATATAAGGAATTACTAGATGTATTCATATCCAGCCACAAAAAGGTATCAGCTCACAACAGTCAGAATGACCATCAGCCAAAAAATACAAACAATAAATGCTGAAGACGTTTGGAGGAAATTCATATCCTCCACTTTAAGTGGCTCGTAAACTGGTAAGGGCCACTAATGAAAAGAGAATGGAGCAGCCTTTAAAAGGGAAACATTGAGATACCACATGATCTGAAAGCCCACTCCTTGATGTATAACCTAGAAGACAAAATGGAATGACAGATTCAGGCAAAACTGCACTGCAGCAGTATTACAATAGCCAAGACATAGAAACAACAAAAACGTCCATAAAGAGACAAATGTACAAAGAAGAAACGGTACGTGTACGTACAGAATATTAGCCACGAAAAAACGGAAACCATGCCGTTTGCAGCACCATTCATGAGTCTAGTGGTAATCACACCCTGAAGTCACTCAGAAAGCAAAGGACACATATCCTAAGATATCACTTAATGGTATTACCTTAAAATTGATACCAATTCGATCAACAAACGTATGGTTAACCAAACGGAATGCTTTGAGGATTGGATAAATTAGCAGAATGCTGGAAACAGAGATATACCAACACATGTGAAAGATATAAGCACCAAAGACCTACGGAATACCAAGAGAAAACTACTCAACTTTCTGTCCTAACCCACATGGGAAATGGATCCGAAGATGTAGATATGTGTATTTGTGTAAAGAACCCCATCTTGAATACCTAGAACAAACAAGACATTGTAATCAAATTTGCTGCGATAACAAATAAAAATTAAATGAAGAAAACAAACAAGGAGTAATGAGACATAAACTAATGGGGCAGTTTCATGGCATAATCCATTCTAGTTTACAAGCTGGAACATTACTCACAGGAAGGCTCTCTTGCCCTTGTAACCACTTTTGGGAATAGAGAAATGCTGCAGCCATGAAATCGTCTCCTGCAAAAGCAGCTTTAAACACAGTGCTAACGGCCACTTAATATTCACAAGAATTGCAGATGTGTAAATGACACTTGTCCTCAAAACAAATCCTGGGTTCGAATATTGATGAAAAAATTCAAAAGTGGGCAACCTTTCAAGAAGACAATTTCAAGAGTATATTGAACTCACAAATGTTTTTGTTCTCTCTCTTTTTTGGTTTAACAAAATAGGAAGAAGCTCAACATCAGGAATTAATGAAGACATGCAAATGCAATCTACAAAAACGTATACCTGACAACAGACAAAGATCATCAGCAAATAATCTCTAAAAGTAAATGCTGGGCTTCCCTGGTGGCGCAGTGGTTGGGAGTCCGCCTGCCGGTGCAGGGGACACGGGTTCGTGCCCCGGTCCCGGAAGATCCCACATGCCGCGGAGCGGCTGGGCCCGCGAGCCATGGCCGCGGAGCCTGTGTGTCCGGAGCCTGTGCTCCGCAGCGGGAGAGGCCACAGCAGTGAGAGGCCCGCGTACAGGAAAAAAAAAAAAAAAAAAAAGTAAATGCTCAAGGGGCTTTAGAGAACTGTGTACCCTTTCGCTGCTGCTGGGATATCAAAAGGTAACAGCCAGTAGTGAAAAAGATAGGAGGTGCATTTAAAATAAAAATTAAACTACCACATGATCTGGTAGGCCCAGTACTGGGCCTATACCCTGAGAAAACCAGAATCAAAAAGACACAGGCTGACATACTTAAAAGGCAGCACGATTTACCCTTGCCAAGGCTTGGAACAACCAAAATGTCCATCAACACATGAGTGCACAAAAAAGATGTGGTCCATGTATGCAATGCAATAATAATGTGATTAAAAAATGTAAAATATAAAAAACAAATATAAGTAAGGAGACATATGCTTTGGGTGTTTAGTCATACACATTCCACTGTAATTTACGAGCAAGGAACACTACTTCCAGAAATCTACAATTTCCCTAGTAACCTGAGTGGAGAATGTAGAAATGCTGCCGCCTTGTGGCCATTGGCCGCAATAGCAGCTTTAAAACCTGTATTAAACCTCAATTCATATTCACAAGGACTGCAGGGCTATAAATGACACCTGCCGATAAAATGTCTCAGTGAGGTAATGGCCAAAATCATTCAAAATATGGTGCATACTTTAAGAAACTATTTGAAAGTTAAGCTGTACTCACTCTTTAAAAAAGTTTAAAAGTACAGAGCAATAAGCTCAATATAAGGAATTACTAGATGTATTCATATCCAGCCACAAAAAGGTATCAGCTCACAACAGTCAGAATGACCATCAGCCAAAAAATACAAACAATAAATGCTGAAGACGTTTTGAGGAAATTCATATCCTCCACTTTAAGTGGCTCGTAAACTGGTAAGGGCCACTAATGAAAACAGAATGGAGCAGCCTTTACAAGGTAAACATTGAGATACCACATGATCCCAAAGCCCACTCCTTGACGTATAACCTAGGAAGACAGAAACGGAATGACACGTTCAGACAAAACTGCACTGCAGCAGTATTACAATAGCCAAGACATGGAATCACCCAAAACGTCTGTCAAGGGACGAATGGACAAAGAAGAAACGGTACGTGTACGGACAGAATACTAGCCTTGAAAAAAAAGGAAACAATGCCGTTTGCAGCACCATACATGAGTCTAGTGATAATCACACCCTGAAGTCACTCAGAAAGCAAAGGACACATATCTTAAGATATCACTTAATGGTATTACCTTAAAAGTGATACCAATTCGATCAACAAACATATGGTTTACCAAATGGAATGGTTTGAGCATTGGATAGATTAGCTTATTTCGGGAAACAGAGATATACCAACACATATGAAAGATATAAGTACCAAATACCTACGGAATACCAAGAGAAATCTACTCAACATTGTGTCCTAACTCACATGGGAAATGGATCCAAAGATGTATAAATATGTGTATTTGTGTAAAAGAACCACATCTTGCAAACCTAGAACAAACAAAATTGTAATCAAATTTGATGTGATATCAAATAAAAGTTAAATTAAGAAAACAAACGAGAAGAAATGAGAGCAAAGTTAATGGGGCAGTTCCCTGGCATAATTCATTCTAGTTTACAAATTAGCACGTTACACACAGGAAGGCTCTCTTGCTCATCTAACCACATTTGGTAATAAAGAAATGCTACAGCCATGGGATGTCTCCTGCAAAAGCAGCTTTAAACACAGTGCTAAGGGTCACTTAATATTCCCAAGAATTGCAGATGTGTAAAGGACCCTGCCCTGGAAACAAATCCTGGGTTCGAATATTGATGAAAAAATTCAAAAGCGGGCAACTTTTCAAGAAGACAATTTCAAGAGTATATTGAACTCACAAATGTTTTTGTCCTCTCTCTTTTTTGGTTTAACAAAAAAGGAAGAAGCTCAACATCAGGAATTAATGAAGACATGCAAATGCAATCTACAAAAAAGTATACCTGACAACAGACAATGATCATCAGCAAATACTCTCTAAAACTAAATGCTCAAGGGGCTTTAGAGAACTGTGTACCCTTTCGCTGATGCTGGGATATCAAAAGGTAACAGCCAGTAGTGAAAAAGATAGGAGGTGCATTTAAAATAAAAATTAAACTACCACATGATCTGGTAGGCCCAGTACTGGGCCTATACCCTGAGAAAACCAGAATCAAAAAGACACAGGCTGACATACTTACAAGGCAGCACGATTTACCCTTGCCAAGGCTTGGAACAACCAAAATGTCCATCAACACATGAGTGCATAAAAAAGATGTGGTCCATGTATGCAATGCAATATTACTGTGATAAAAAATGTAAAACATAAAAAACAAACATAAGTAAGTAGACGTATGCTTTGGGTGTTTATTCACACACATCCACTAGAATTTACAACCAAGGAACACTACTTCCAGAAATCTACATTTTCCCTAGTAACAAGAGTGGAGGATGTAGAAATGCTGCCGCCTTGTGGCCATTGGCCGCAATAGCAGCTTTAAAGCCTGTGCTAAAGCTCAATTCATATTCACAAGGACTGCAGGGATACAAATGAAACCTGTCAACAAAATGCCTGAGTGAGCTAATGGCCAAAAGCATTCAAAATATGGTGCATACTTTAAGAAACCATTTGAAAGTTACTCTGTACTCACTCTTTAAAAAAATGTAAAAACGTACAGAGCAATAAGCTCAATATAAGAAATTACTAGATGTATTCATATCCAGCCATAAAAAGGTATCAGCTCACAACAGTCAGAATGACCATCAGCCAAAAAATACAAACAATAAATGCTGAAGACGTTTTGAGGAAATTCATATCCTCCACTTTAAGTGGCTCGTAAACTGGTAAGGGCCACTAATGAAAACAGAATGGAGCAGCCTTTACAAGGTAAACATTGAGATACCACATGATCCCAAAGCCCACTCCTTGACGTATAAACTAGGAAGACAGAAACGGAATGACACGTTCAGACAAAACTGCACTGCAGCAGTATTACAATAGCCAAGACATGGAATCACCCAAAACGTCTGTCAAGGGACGAATGGACAAAGAAGAAATGGTACATGTACGGACAGAATACTAGCCTTGAAAAAAAAGGAAACAATGCCGTTTGCAGCACCATACATGAGTCTAGTGATAATCACACCCTGAAGTCACTCAGAAAGCAAAGGACACATATCTTAAGATATCACTTAATGGTATTAGCTTAAAAGTGATACCAATTCAATCAACAAACATATGGTTTACCAAATGGAATGGTTTGAGCATTGGATAGATTAGCATAATGCTGGAAACAGTGATATACCAACACATATGAAAGATATAAGTACCAAATACCTACGGAATACCAAGAGAAATCTACTCAACATTGTGTCCTAACTCACATGGGAAATGGATCCAAAGATGTATAAATATGTGTATATGTGTAAAAGAACCACATCTTGCAAACCTAGAACAAACAAAAAATTGTAATCAAATTTGATATGATATCAAATAAATGTTAAATTAAGAAAACAAACCAGAAGAAATGAGAGCAAAGCTAATGAGGCAGTTCCCTGGCATAATTCAATCTAGTTTACAAATTAGCACGTTACACACAGGAAGGCTCTCTTGCTCTTCTAACCACATTTGGTAATAGAGAAATGCTACAGCCATGGTATCGTCTCCTGCAAAAGCAGCTTTAAACACAGTGCTAAGGGTCACTTAATATTCCCAAGAATTGCAGATGTGTAAAGGACACCTGCCCTGGAAACAAATCCTGGGTTCGAATATTGATGAAAATATTCAAAAGAGGTCAAGTTTTCAAGAAGACAATATCAAGAGTATACTGAACTCACAAATGTTTTTGTCCTCTCTCTTTTTTGGTTTAACAAAAAAGGAAGAAGCTCAACATCAGGAATTAATGAAGACATGCAAATGCAATCTACAAAAACGTATACCTGACAACAGACAATGATCATCAGCAAATAATCTCTAAAAGTAAATGCTCAAGGGGCTTTAGAGAACTGTGTACCCTTTCACTGCTGCTGGGATATCGAAAGGTAACAGCCAGTAGTGAAAAAGATAGGAGGTGCATTTAAAATAAAAATTAAACTACCACATGACCTGGTAGGCCCACTATTGGGCCTATACCCTGAGAAAACCAGAATCAAAAAGACACAGGCTGACATACTTAAAAGGCAGCACGATTTACCCTTGCCAAGGCTTGGGACAACCAAAATGTCCATCAACACATGAATGCACACAAAAGATGTGGTCCATGTATGCAATGCAATATTACTGTGATAAAAAATTTAAAACATAAAAAGCAAACATAAGTAAGGAGACGTATGCTTTGGGTGTTTATTCACACACATCCACTAGAATTTACAACCAAGGAACACTACTTCCAGAAATGTACATTTTCCATAGTAACCAGATTGGAGAATGTAGAAATGCTGCCGCCTTGTGGCCATTGGCCGCAATAGCAGCTTTAAAGCCTGTGCTAAAGCTCAATTCATATTCACAAGGACTGCAGGGCTATAAATGACACCTGTCAACAAAATGCCTGAGTGAGCTAATGGCCAAAAACATTCAAACTATGGTGCATACTTTAAGAAACCATTTGAAAGTTACTCTGTACTCACTCTTTTAAAAAAAGTAAAAACGTACAGAGCAAGAAGCTCAATATAAGGAATTACTAGATGTATTCATATCCAGCCACAAAAAGGTATCAGCTCACAACAGTCAGAATGACCATCAGCCAAAAAATACAAACAATAAATGCTGAAGACGTTTGGAGGAAATTCATATCCTCCACTTTAAGTGGCTCGTAAACTGGTAAGGGCCACTAATGAAAAGAGAATGGAGCAGCCTTTAAAAGGGAAACATTGAGATACCACATGATCTGAAAGCCCACTCCTTGATGTATAACCTAGAAGACAAAATGGAATGACAGATTCAGGCAAAACTGCACTGCAGCAGTATTACAATAGCCAAGACATAGAAACAACAAAAACGTCCATAAAGAGACAAATGTACAAAGAAGAAACGGTACGTGTACGTACAGAATATTAGCCACGAAAAAACGGAAACCATGCCGTTTGCAGCACCATTCATGAGTCTAGTGGTAATCACACCCTGAAGTCACTCAGAAAGCAAAGGACACATATCCTAAGATATCACTTAATGGTATTACCTTAAAATTGATACCAATTCGATCAACAAACGTATGGTTAACCAAACGGAATGCTTTGAGGATTGGATAAATTAGCAGAATGCTGGAAACAGAGATATACCAACACATGTGAAAGATATAAGCACCAAAGACCTACGGAATACCAAGAGAAAACTACTCAACTTTCTGTCCTAACCCACATGGGAAATGGATCCGAAGATGTAGATATGTGTATTTGTGTAAAGAACCCCATCTTGAATACCTAGAACAAACAAGACATTGTAATCAAATTTGCTGCGATAACAAATAAAAATTAAATGAAGAAAACAAACAAGGAGTAATGAGACATAAACTAATGGGGCAGTTTCATGGCATAATCCATTCTAGTTTACAAGCTGGAACATTACTCACAGGAAGGCTCTCTTGCCCTTGTAACCACTTTTGGGAATAGAGAAATGCTGCAGCCATGAAATCGTCTCCTGCAAAAGCAGCTTTAAACACAGTGCTAACGGCCACTTAATATTCACAAGAATTGCAGATGTGTAAATGACACTTGTCCTCAAAACAAATCCTGGGTTCGAATATTGATGAAAAAATTCAAAAGTGGGCAACCTTTCAAGAAGACAATTTCAAGAGTATATTGAACTCACAAATGTTTTTGTTCTCTCTCTTTTTTGGTTTAACAAAATAGGAAGAAGCTCAACATCAGGAATTAATGAAGACATGCAAATGCAATCTACAAAAACGTATACCTGACAACAGACAAAGATCATCAGCAAATAATCTCTAAAAGTAAATGCTGGGCTTCCCTGGTGGCGCAGTGGTTGGGAGTCCGCCTGCCGGTGCAGGGGACACGGGTTCGTGCCCCGGTCCCGGAAGATCCCACATGCCGCGGAGCGGCTGGGCCCGCGAGCCATGGCCGCGGAGCCTGTGTGTCCGGAGCCTGTGCTCCGCAGCGGGAGAGGCCACAGCAGTGAGAGGCCCGCGTACAGGAAAAAAAAAAAAAAAAAAGTAAATGCTCAAGGGGCTTTAGAGAACTGTGTACCCTTTCGCTGCTGCTGGGATATCAAAAGGTAACAGCCAGTAGTGAAAAAGATAGGAGGTGCATTTAAAATAAAAATTAAACTACCACATGATCTGGTAGGCCCAGTACTGGGCCTATACCCTGAGAAAACCAGAATCAAAAAGACACAGGCTGACATACTTAAAAGGCAGCACGATTTACCCTTGCCAAGGCTTGGAACAACCAAAATGTCCATCAACACATGAGTGCACAAAAAAGATGTGGTCCATGTATGCAATGCAATAATAATGTGATTAAAAAATGTAAAATATAAAAAACAAATATAAGTAAGGAGACATATGCTTTGGGTGTTTAGTCATACACATTCCACTGTAATTTACGAGCAAGGAACACTACTTCCAGAAATCTACAATTTCCCTAGTAACCTGAGTGGAGAATGTAGAAATGCTGCCGCCTTGTGGCCATTGGCCGCAATAGCAGCTTTAAAACCTGTATTAAACCTCAATTCATATTCACAAGGACTGCAGGGCTATAAATGACACCTGCCGATAAAATGTCTCAGTGAGGTAATGGCCAAAATCATTCAAAATATGGTGCATACTTTAAGAAACTATTTGAAAGTTAAGCTGTACTCACTCTTTAAAAAAGTTTAAAAGTACAGAGCAATAAGCTCAATATAAGGAATTACTAGATGTATTCATATCCAGCCACAAAAAGGTATCAGCTCACAACAGTCAGAATGACCATCAGCCAAAAAATACAAACAATAAATGCTGAAGACGTTTTGAGGAAATTCATATCCTCCACTTTAAGTGGCTCGTAAACTGGTAAGGGCCACTAATGAAAACAGAATGGAGCAGCCTTTACAAGGTAAACATTGAGATACCACATGATCCCAAAGCCCACTCCTTGACGTATAACCTAGGAAGACAGAAACGGAATGACACGTTCAGACAAAACTGCACTGCAGCAGTATTACAATAGCCAAGACATGGAATCACCCAAAACGTCTGTCAAGGGACGAATGGACAAAGAAGAAACGGTACGTGTACGGACAGAATACTAGCCTTGAAAAAAAAGGAAACAATGCCGTTTGCAGCACCATACATGAGTCTAGTGATAATCACACCCTGAAGTCACTCAGAAAGCAAAGGACACATATCTTAAGATATCACTTAATGGTATTACCTTAAAAGTGATACCAATTCGATCAACAAACATATGGTTTACCAAATGGAATGGTTTGAGCATTGGATAGATTAGCTTATTTCGGGAAACAGAGATATACCAACACATATGAAAGATATAAGTACCAAATACCTACGGAATACCAAGAGAAATCTACTCAACATTGTGTCCTAACTCACATGGGAAATGGATCCAAAGATGTATAAATATGTGTATTTGTGTAAAAGAACCACATCTTGCAAACCTAGAACAAACAAAATTGTAATCAAATTTGATGTGATATCAAATAAAAGTTAAATTAAGAAAACAAACGAGAAGAAATGAGAGCAAAGTTAATGGGGCAGTTCCCTGGCATAATTCATTCTAGTTTACAAATTAGCACGTTACACACAGGAAGGCTCTCTTGCTCATCTAACCACATTTGGTAATAAAGAAATGCTACAGCCATGGGATGTCTCCTGCAAAAGCAGCTTTAAACACAGTGCTAAGGGTCACTTAATATTCCCAAGAATTGCAGATGTGTAAAGGACCCTGCCCTGGAAACAAATCCTGGGTTCGAATATTGATGAAAAAATTCAAAAGCGGGCAACTTTTCAAGAAGACAATTTCAAGAGTATATTGAACTCACAAATGTTTTTGTCCTCTCTCTTTTTTGGTTTAACAAAAAAGGAAGAAGCTCAACATCAGGAATTAATGAAGACATGCAAATGCAATCTACAAAAAAGTATACCTGACAACAGACAATGATCATCAGCAAATACTCTCTAAAACTAAATGCTCAAGGGGCTTTAGAGAACTGTGTACCCTTTCGCTGATGCTGGGATATCAAAAGGTAACAGCCAGTAGTGAAAAAGATAGGAGGTGCATTTAAAATAAAAATTAAACTACCACATGATCTGGTAGGCCCAGTACTGGGCCTATACCCTGAGAAAACCAGAATCAAAAAGACACAGGCTGACATACTTACAAGGCAGCACGATTTACCCTTGCCAAGGCTTGGAACAACCAAAATGTCCATCAACACATGAGTGCATAAAAAAGATGTGGTCCATGTATGCAATGCAATATTACTGTGATAAAAAATGTAAAACATAAAAAACAAACATAAGTAAGTAGACGTATGCTTTGGGTGTTTATTCACACACATCCACTAGAATTTACAACCAAGGAACACTACTTCCAGAAATCTACATTTTCCCTAGTAACAAGAGTGGAGGATGTAGAAATGCTGCCGCCTTGTGGCCATTGGCCGCAATAGCAGCTTTAAAGCCTGTGCTAAAGCTCAATTCATATTCACAAGGACTGCAGGGATACAAATGAAACCTGTCAACAAAATGCCTGAGTGAGCTAATGGCCAAAAGCATTCAAAATATGGTGCATACTTTAAGAAACCATTTGAAAGTTACTCTGTACTCACTCTTTAAAAAAATGTAAAAACGTACAGAGCAATAAGCTCAATATAAGAAATTACTAGATGTATTCATATCCAGCCATAAAAAGGTATCAGCTCACAACAGTCAGAATGACCATCAGCCAAAAAATACAAACAATAAATGCTGAAGACGTTTTGAGGAAATTCATATCCTCCACTTTAAGTGGCTCGTAAACTGGTAAGGGCCACTAATGAAAACAGAATGGAGCAGCCTTTACAAGGTAAACATTGAGATACCACATGATCCCAAAGCCCACTCCTTGACGTATAAACTAGGAAGACAGAAACGGAATGACACGTTCAGACAAAACTGCACTGCAGCAGTATTACAATAGCCAAGACATGGAATCACCCAAAACGTCTGTCAAGGGACGAATGGACAAAGAAGAAATGGTACATGTACGGACAGAATACTAGCCTTGAAAAAAAAGGAAACAATGCCGTTTGCAGCACCATACATGAGTCTAGTGATAATCACACCCTGAAGTCACTCAGAAAGCAAAGGACACATATCTTAAGATATCACTTAATGGTATTAGCTTAAAAGTGATACCAATTCAATCAACAAACATATGGTTTACCAAATGGAATGGTTTGAGCATTGGATAGATTAGCATAATGCTGGAAACAGTGATATACCAACACATATGAAAGATATAAGTACCAAATACCTACGGAATACCAAGAGAAATCTACTCAACATTGTGTCCTAACTCACATGGGAAATGGATCCAAAGATGTATAAATATGTGTATATGTGTAAAAGAACCACATCTTGCAAACCTAGAACAAACAAAAAATTGTAATCAAATTTGATATGATATCAAATAAATGTTAAATTAAGAAAACAAACCAGAAGAAATGAGAGCAAAGCTAATGAGGCAGTTCCCTGGCATAATTCAATCTAGTTTACAAATTAGCACGTTACACACAGGAAGGCTCTCTTGCTCTTCTAACCACATTTGGTAATAGAGAAATGCTACAGCCATGGTATCGTCTCCTGCAAAAGCAGCTTTAAACACAGTGCTAAGGGTCACTTAATATTCCCAAGAATTGCAGATGTGTAAAGGACACCTGCCCTGGAAACAAATCCTGGGTTCGAATATTGATGAAAATATTCAAAAGAGGTCAAGTTTTCAAGAAGACAATATCAAGAGTATACTGAACTCACAAATGTTTTTGTCCTCTCTCTTTTTTGGTTTAACAAAAAAGGAAGAAGCTCAACATCAGGAATTAATGAAGACATGCAAATGCAATCTACAAAAACGTATACCTGACAACAGACAATGATCATCAGCAAATAATCTCTAAAAGTAAATGCTCAAGGGGCTTTAGAGAACTGTGTACCCTTTCACTGCTGCTGGGATATCGAAAGGTAACAGCCAGTAGTGAAAAAGATAGGAGGTGCATTTAAAATAAAAATTAAACTACCACATGACCTGGTAGGCCCACTATTGGGCCTATACCCTGAGAAAACCAGAATCAAAAAGACACAGGCTGACATACTTAAAAGGCAGCACGATTTACCCTTGCCAAGGCTTGGGACAACCAAAATGTCCATCAACACATGAATGCACACAAAAGATGTGGTCCATGTATGCAATGCAATATTACTGTGATAAAAAATTTAAAACATAAAAAGCAAACATAAGTAAGGAGACGTATGCTTTGGGTGTTTATTCACACACATCCACTAGAATTTACAACCAAGGAACACTACTTCCAGAAATGTACATTTTCCATAGTAACCAGATTGGAGAATGTAGAAATGCTGCCGCCTTGTGGCCATTGGCCGCAATAGCAGCTTTAAAGCCTGTGCTAAAGCTCAATTCATATTCACAAGGACTGCAGGGCTATAAATGACACCTGTCAACAAAATGCCTGAGTGAGCTAATGGCCAAAAACATTCAAACTATGGTGCATACTTTAAGAAACCATTTGAAAGTTACTCTGTACTCACTCTTTTAAAAAAAGTAAAAACGTACAGAGCAAGAAGCTCAATATAAGGAATTACTAGATGTATTCATATCCAGCCACAAAAAGGTATCAGCTCACAACAGTCAGAATGACCATCAGCCAAAAAATACAAACAATAAATGCTGAAGACGTTTTGAGGAAATTCATATCCTCCACTTTAAGTGGCTCGTAAACTGGTAAGGGCCACTAATGAAAAGAGAATGGAGCAGCCTTTAAAAGGGAAACATTGAGATACCACATGATCTGAAAGCCCACTCCTTGATGTATAACCTAGAAGACAAAATGGAATGACAGATTCAGGCAAAACTGCACTGCAGCAGTATTACAATAGCCAAGACATAGAAACAACAAAAACGTCCATAAAGAGACAAATGTACAAAGAAGAAACGGTACGTGTACGTACAGAATATTAGCCACGAAAAAACGGAAACCATGCCGTTTGCAGCACCATTCATGAGTCTAGTGGTAATCACACCCTGAAGTCACTCAGAAAGCAAAGGACACATATCCTAAGATATCACTTAATGGTATTACCTTAAAATTGATACCAATTCGATCAACAAACGTATGGTTAACCAAACGGAATGCTTTGAGGATTGGATAAATTAGCAGAATGCTGGAAACAGAGATATACCAACACATGTGAAAGATATAAGCACCAAAGACCTACGGAATACCAAGAGAAAACTACTCAACTTTCTGTCCTAACCCACATGGGAAATGGATCCGAAGATGTAGATATGTGTATTTGTGTAAAGAACCCCATCTTGAATACCTAGAACAAACAAGACATTGTAATCAAATTTGCTGCGATAACAAATAAAAATTAAATGAAGAAAACAAACAAGGAGTAATGAGACATAAACTAATGGGGCAGTTTCATGGCATAATCCATTCTAGTTTACAAGCTGGAACATTACTCACAGGAAGGCTCTCTTGCCCTTGTAACCACTTTTGGGAATAGAGAAATGCTGCAGCCATGAAATCGTCTCCTGCAAAAGCAGCTTTAAACACAGTGCTAACGGTCACTTAATATTCACAAGAATTGCAGATGTGTAAATGACACTTGTCCTCAAAACAAATCCTGGGTTCGAATATTGATGAAAAAATTCAAAAGTGGGCAACCTTTCAAGAAGACAATTTCAAGAGTATATTGAACTCACAAATGTTTTTGTTCTCTCTCTTTTTTGGTTTAACAAAATAGGAAGAAGCTCAACATCAGGAATTAATGAAGACATGCAAATGCAATCTACAAAAACGTATACCTGACAACAGACAAAGATCATCAGCAAATAATCTCTAAAAGTAAATGCTGGGCTTCCCTGGTGGCGCAGTGGTTGGGAGTCCGCCTGCCGGTGCAGGGGACACGGGTTCGTGCCCCGGTCCCGGAAGATCCCACATGCCGCGGAGCGGCTGGGCCCGCGAGCCATGGCCGCGGAGCCTGTGTGTCCGGAGCCTGTGCTCCGCAGCGGGAGAGGCCACAGCAGTGAGAGGCCCGCGTACAGGAAAAAAAAAAAAAAAAAAAGTAAATGCTCAAGGGGCTTTAGAGAACTGTGTACCCTTTCGCTGCTGCTGGGATATCGAAAGGTAACAGCCAGTAGTGAAAAAGATAGGAGGTGCATTTAAAATAAAAATTAAACTACCACATGATCTGGTAGGCCCAGTACTGGGCCTATACCCTGAGAAAACCAGAATCAAAAAGACACAGGCTGACATACTTAAAAGGCAGCACGATTTACCCTTGCCAAGGCTTGGAACAACCAAAATGTCCATCAACACATGAGTGCATAAAAAAGATGTGGTCCATGTATGCAATGCAATATTACTGTGATAAAAAATGTAAAACATAAGAAACAAACATAAGTAAGGAGACGTATGCTTTGGGTGTTTATTCATACACATTCCACTGGAATTTACAAACAAGGAACACTACTTCCAGAAATCTACAATTTCCCTAGTAACCAGAGTGGAGAATGTAGAAATGCTGCCGCCTTGTGGCCATTGGCCGCAATAGCGGCTTTAAAGCCTGTGCTAAAGCTCAATTCATATTCACAAGGACTGCAGGGCTATAAATGACACCTGTCAACAAAATGCCTGAGTGAGCTAATGGCCAAAAACATTCAAACTATGGTGCATACTTTAAGAAACCATTTGAAAGTTAAGCTGTACTCACTCTTTTAAAAAAGTTTAAAAGTACAGAGCAATAAGCTCAATATAAGGAATTACTAGATGTATTCATATCCAGCCACAAAAAGGTATCAGCTCACAACAGTCAGAATGACCATCAGCCAAAAAATACAAACAATAAATGCTGAAGACGTTTTGAGGAAATTCATATCCTCCACTTTAAGTGGCTCGTAAACTGGTAAGGGCCACTAATGAAAACAGAATGGAGCAGCCTTTAAAAGGGAAACATTGAGATACCACATGATCCCAAAGCCCACTCCTTGATGTATAACCTAGGAAGACAGAAACGGAATGACACGTTCAGACAAAACTGCACTGCAGCAGTATTACAATAGCCAAGACATGGAATCACGCAAAACGTCTGTCAAGGGACAAATGGACAAAGAAGAAACGGTACATGTACGGACAGAATACTAGCCTTGAAAAAAAAGGAAACAATGCCGTTTGCAGCACCATACATGAGTCTAGTGATAATCACACCCTGAAGTCACTCAGAAAGCAAAGGACACATATCTTAAGATATCACTTAACGGTATTACCTTAAAAGTGATACCAATTCGATCAACAAACATATGGTTTACCAAATGGAATGGTTTGAGCATTGGATAGATTAGCTTATTTCGGGAAACAGAGATATACCAACACATATGAAAGATATAAGTACCAAATACCTACGGAATACCAAGAGAAATCTACTCAACATTGTGTCCTAACTCACATGGGAAATGGATCCAAAGATGTATAAATATGTGTATATGTGTAAAAGAACCACATCTTGCAAACCTAGAACAAACAAAAAATTGTAATCAAATTTGATATGATATCAAATAAATGTTAAATTAAGAAAACAAACCAGAAGAAATGAGAGCAAAGCTAATGAGGCAGTTCCCTGGCATAATTCAATCTAGTTTACAAATTAGCACGTTACACACAGGAAGGCTCTCTTGCTCTTCTAACCACATTTGGTAATAGAGAAATGCTACAGCCATGGTATCGTCTCCTGCAAAAGCAGCTTTAAACACAGTGCTAAGGGTCACTTAATATTCCCAAGAATTGCAGATGTGTAAAGGACACCTGCCCTGGAAACAAATCCTGGGTTCGAATATTGATGAAAATATTCAAAAGAGGTCAAGTTTTCAAGAAGACAATATCAAGAGTATACTGAACTCACAAATGTTTTTGTCCTCTCTCTTTTTTGGTTTAACAAAAAAGGAAGAAGCTCAACATCAGGAATTAATGAAGACATGCAAATGCAATCTACAAAAACGTATACCTGACAACAGACAATGATCATCAGCAAATAATCTCTAAAAGTAAATGCTCAAGGGGCTTTAGAGAACTGTGTACCCTTTCACTGCTGCTGGGATATCGAAAGGTAACAGCCAGTAGTGAAAAAGATAGGAGGTGCATTTAAAATAAAAATTAAACTACCACATGACCTGGTAGGCCCACTATTGGGCCTATACCCTGAGAAAACCAGAATCAAAAAGACACAGGCTGACATACTTAAAAGGCAGCACGATTTACCCTTGCCAAGGCTTGGGACAACCAAAATGTCCATCAACACATGAATGCACACAAAAGATGTGGTCCATGTATGCAATGCAATATTACTGTGATAAAAAATTTAAAACATAAAAAGCAAACATAAGTAAGGAGACGTATGCTTTGGGTGTTTATTCACACACATCCACTAGAATTTACAACCAAGGAACACTACTTCCAGAAATGTACATTTTCCATAGTAACCAGATTGGAGAATGTAGAAATGCTGCCGCCTTGTGGCCATTGGCCGCAATAGCAGCTTTAAAGCCTGTGCTAAAGCTCAATTCATATTCACAAGGACTGCAGGGCTATAAATGACACCTGTCAACAAAATGCCTGAGTGAGCTAATGGCCAAAAACATTCAAACTATGGTGCATACTTTAAGAAACCATTTGAAAGTTACTCTGTACTCACTCTTTTAAAAAAAGTAAAAACGTACAGAGCAAGAAGCTCAATATAAGGAATTACTAGATGTATTCATATCCAGCCACAAAAAGGTATCAGCTCACAACAGTCAGAATGACCATCAGCCAAAAAATACAAACAATAAATGCTGAAGACGTTTTGAGGAAATTCATATCCTCCACTTTAAGTGGCTCGTAAACTGGTAAGGGCCACTAATGAAAAGAGAATGGAGCAGCCTTTAAAAGGGAAACATTGAGATACCACATGATCTGAAAGCCCACTCCTTGATGTATAACCTAGAAGACAAAATGGAATGACAGATTCAGGCAAAACTGCACTGCAGCAGTATTACAATAGCCAAGACATAGAAACAACAAAAACGTCCATAAAGAGACAAATGTACAAAGAAGAAACGGTACGTGTACGTACAGAATATTAGCCACGAAAAAACGGAAACCATGCCGTTTGCAGCACCATTCATGAGTCTAGTGGTAATCACACCCTGAAGTCACTCAGAAAGCAAAGGACACATATCCTAAGATATCACTTAATGGTATTACCTTAAAATTGATACCAATTCGATCAACAAACGTATGGTTAACCAAACGGAATGCTTTGAGGATTGGATAAATTAGCAGAATGCTGGAAACAGAGATATACCAACACATGTGAAAGATATAAGCACCAAAGACCTACGGAATACCAAGAGAAAACTACTCAACTTTCTGTCCTAACCCACATGGGAAATGGATCCGAAGATGTAGATATGTGTATTTGTGTAAAGAACCCCATCTTGAATACCTAGAACAAACAAGACATTGTAATCAAATTTGCTGCGATAACAAATAAAAATTAAATGAAGAAAACAAACAAGGAGTAATGAGACATAAACTAATGGGGCAGTTTCATGGCATAATCCATTCTAGTTTACAAGCTGGAACATTACTCACAGGAAGGCTCTCTTGCCCTTGTAACCACTTTTGGGAATAGAGAAATGCTGCAGCCATGAAATCGTCTCCTGCAAAAGCAGCTTTAAACACAGTGCTAACGGCCACTTAATATTCACAAGAATTGCAGATGTGTAAATGACACTTGTCCTCAAAACAAATCCTGGCTTCGAATATTGATGAAAAAATTCAAAAGTGGGCAACCTTTCAAGAAGACAATTTCAAGAGTATATTGAACTCACAAATGTTTTTGTTCTCTCTCTTTTTTGGTTTAACAAAATAGGAAGAAGCTCAACATCAGGAATTAATGAAGACATGCAAATGCAATCTACAAAAACGTATACCTGACAACAGACAAAGATCATCAGCAAATAATCTCTAAAAGTAAATGCTGGGCTTCCCTGGTGGCGCAGTGGTTGGGAGTCCGCCTGCCGGTGCAGGGGACACGGGTTCGTGCCCCGGTCCCGGAAGATCCCACATGCCGCGGAGCGGCTGGGCCCGCGAGCCATGGCCGCGGAGCCTGTGTGTCCGGAGCCTGTGCTCCGCAGCGGGAGAGGCCACAGCAGTGAGAGGCCCGCGTACAGGAAAAAAAAAAAAAAAAAAAAAAAAAGTAAATGCTCAAGGGGCTTTAGAGAACTGTGTACCCTTTCGCTGCTGCTGGGATATCAAAAGGTAACAGCCAGTAGTGAAAAAGATAGGAGGTGCATTTAAAATAAAAATTAAACTACCACATGATCTGGTAGGCCCAGTACTGGGCCTATACCCTGAGAAAACCAGAATCAAAAAGACACAGGCTGACATACTTAAAAGGCAGCACGATTTACCCTTGCCAAGGCTTGGAACAACCAAAATGTCCATCAACACATGAGTGCACAAAAAAGATGTGGTCCATGTATGCAATGCAATATTACTGTGATAAAAAATGTAAAACATAAGAAACAAACATAAGTAAGGAGACGTATGCTTTGGGTGTTTATTCATACACATTCCACTGGAATTTACAAACAAGGAACACTACTTCCAGAAATCTACAATTTCCCTAGTAACCAGAGTGGAGAATGTAGAAATGCTGCCGCCTTGTGGCCATTGGCCGCAATAGCGGCTTTAAAGCCTGTGCTAAAGCTCAATTCATATTCACAAGGACTGCAGGGCTATAAATGACACCTGTCAACAAAATGCCTGAGTGAGCTAATGGCCAAAAACATTCAAACTATGGTGCATACTTTAAGAAACCATTTGAAAGTTAAGCTGTACTCACTCTTTTAAAAAAGTTTAAAAGTACAGAGCAATAAGCTCAATATAAGGAATTACTAGATGTATTCATATCCAGCCACAAAAAGGTATCAGCTCACAACAGTCAGAATGACCATCAGCCAAAAAATACAAACAATAAATGCTGAAGACGTTTTGAGGAAATTCATATCCTCCACTTTAAGTGGCTCGTAAACTGGTAAGGGCCACTAATGAAAAGAGAATGGAGCAGCCTTTAAAAGGGAAACATTGAGATACCACATGATCTGAAAGCCCACTCCTTGATGTATAACCTAGGAAGACAGAAACGGAATGACACGTTCAGACAAAACTGCACTGCAGCAGTATTACAATAGCCAAGACATGGAATCACGCAAAACGTCTGTCAAGGGACGAATGGACAAAGAAGAAACGGTACATGTACGGACAGAATACTAGCCTTGAAAAAAAAGGAAACAATGCCGTTTGCAGCACCATACATGAGTCTAGTGATAATCACACCCTGAAGTCACTCAGAAAGCAAAGGACACATATCTTAAGATATCACTTAACGGTATTACCTTAAAAGTGATACCAATTCGATCAACAAACATATGGTTTACCAAATGGAATGGTTTGAGCATTGGATAGATTAGCTTATTTCGGGAAACAGAGATATACCAACACATATGAAAGATATAAGTACCAAATACCTACGGAATACCAAGAGAAATCTACTCAACATTGTGTCCTAACTCACATGGGAAATGGATCCAAAGATGTATAAATATGTGTATTTGTGTAAAAGAACCACATCTTGCAAACCTAGAACAAACAAAAAATTGTAATCAAATTTGATGTGATATCAAATAAATGTTAAATTAAGAAAACAAACCAGAAGAAATGAGAGCAAAGCTAATGGGGCGGTTCCCTGGCATAATTCATTCTAGTTTACAAATTAGCACGTTACACACAGGAAGGCTCTCTTGCTCTTCTAACCACATTTGGTAATAGAGAAATGCTACAGCCATGGGATCATCTCCTGCAAAAGCAGCTTTAAACACAGTGCTAAGGGTCACTTAATATTCCCAAGAATTGGAGATGTGTAAAGGACACCTGCCCTGGAAACAAATCCTGGGTTCGAATATTGATGAAAATATTCAAAAGAGGTCAAGTTTTCAAGAAGACAATATCAAGAGTATATTGAACTCACAAATGTTTTTGTTCTCTCTCTTTTTTGGTTTAACAAAAAAGGAAGAAGCTCAACATCAGGAATTAATGAAGACATGCAAATGCAATCTACAAAAACGTATACCTGACAACAGACAATGATCATCAGCAAATAATCTCTAAAAGTAAATGCTCAAGGGGCTTTAGAGAACGGTGTACCCTTTCCCTGCTGGTGGGATATCAAAAGGTAACAGCCAGTAGTGAAAAAGATAGAAGGAGCATTTAAAATAAACATTAAACTACCACATGATCTGGTTGGCCCAGTACTGGGCCTATACCCTGAGAAAACCAGAATCAAAAAGACACAGGCTGGGCTTCCCTGGTGGCGCAGTGGTTGAGAGTCCGCCTGCCGATGCAGGGGACACGGGTTCGTGCCCCGATCCCGGAAGATCCCACATGCCGCGGAGCGGCTGGGCCCGCGAGCCATGGCCGCCGAGCCTGTGTGTCCGGAGCCTGTGCTCCGCAACGGGATAGGCCACAGCAGTGAGAGGCCCGCGTACAGCAAAAAAAAAAAAAAAAGACATAGGCTGACATACTTAAAAGGCAGCACGATTTACCCTTGCCAAGGCTTGGAACAACCAAAATGTCCATCAACACATGAATGCACAAAAAAGATGTGGTCCATGTATGCAATGCAATAATAATGTGATTAAAAAATGTAAAATATAAAAAACAAATATAAGTAAGGAGACATATGCTTTGGGTGTTTAGTCATACACATTCCACTGTAATTTACGAGCAAGGAACACTACTTCCAGAAATCTACAATTTCCCTAGTAACCTGAGTGGAGAATGTAGAAATGCTGCCGCCTTGTGGCCATTGGCCGCAATAGCAGCTTTAAAACCTGTATTAAACCTCAATTCATATTCACAAGGACTGCAGGGCTATAAATGACACCTGCCGATAAAATGTCTCAGTGAGGTAATGGCCAAAATCATTCAAAATATGGTGCATACTTTAAGAAACTATTTGAAAGTTAAGCTGTACTCACTCTTTAAAAAAGTTTAAAAGTACAGAGCAATAAGCTCAATATAAGGAATTACTAGATGTATTCATATCCAGCCACAAAAAGGTATCAGCTCACAACAGTCAGAATGACCATCAGCCAAAAAATACAAACAATAAATGCTGAAGACGTTTTGAGGAAATTCATATCCTCCACTTTAAGTGGCTCGTAAACTGGTAAGGGCCACTAATGAAAACAGAATGGAGCAGCCTTTACAAGGTAAACATTGAGATACCACATGATCCCAAAGCCCACTCCTTGACGTATAACCTAGGAAGACAGAAACGGAATGACACGTTCAGACAAAACTGCACTGCAGCAGTATTACAATAGCCAACACATGGAATCACCCAAAACGTCTGTCAAGGGACGAATGGACAAAGAAGAAACGGTACGTGTACGGACAGAATACTAGCCTTGAAAAAAAAGGAAACAATGCCGTTTGCAGCACCATACATGAGTCTAGTGATAATCACACCCTGAAGTCACTCAGAAAGCAAAGGACACATATCTTAAGATATCACTTAATGGTATTACCTTAAAAGTGATACCAATTCGATCAACAAACGTATGGTTTACCAAATGGAATGGTTTGAGCATTGGATAGATTAGCTTATTTCGGGAAACAGAGATATACCAACACATATGAAAGATATAAGTACCAAATACCTACGGAATACCAAGAGAAATCTACTCAACATTGTGTCCTAACTCACATGGGAAATGGATCCAAAGATGTATAAATATGTGTATTTGTGTAAAAGAACCACATCTTGCAAACCTAGAACAAACAAAATTGTAATCAAATTTGATGTGATATCAAATAAAAGTTAAATTAAGAAAACAAACGAGAAGAAATGAGAGCAAAGTTAATGGGGCAGTTCCCTGGCATAATTCATTCTAGTTTACAAATTAGCACGTTACACACAGGAAGGCTCTCTTGCTCATCTAACCACATTTGGTAATAAAGAAATGCTACAGCCATGGGATGTCTCCTGCAAAAGCAGCTTTAAACACAGTGCTAAGGGTCACTTAATATTCCCAAGAATTGCAGATGTGTAAAGGACCCTGCCCTGGAAACAAATCCTGGGTTCGAATATTGATGAAAAAATTCAAAAGCGGGCAACTTTTCAAGAAGACAATTTCAAGAGTATATTGAACTCACAAATGTTTTTGTCCTCTCTCTTTTTTGGTTTAACAAAAAAGGAAGAAGCTCAACATCAGGAATTAATGAAGACATGCAAATGCAATCTACAAAAACGTATACCTGACAACAGACAATGATCATCAGCAAATAATCTCTAAAAGTAAATGCTCAAGGGGCTTTAGAGAACTGTGTACCCTTTCGCTGATGCTGGGATATCAAAAGGTAACAGCCAGTAGTGAAAAAGATAGGAGGTGCATTTAAAATAAAAATTAAACTACCACATGATCTGGTAGGCCCAGTACTGGGCCTATACCCTGAGAAAACCAGAATCAAAAAGACACAGGCTGACATACTTACAAGGCAGCACGATTTACCCTTGCCAAGGCTTGGAACAACCAAAATGTCCATCAACACATGAGTGCATAAAAAAGATGTGGTCCATGTATGCAATGCAATATTACTGTGATAAAAAATGTAAAACATAAAAAACAAACATAAGTAAGTAGACGTATGCTTTGGGTGTTTATTCACACACATCCACTAGAATTTACAACCAAGGAACACTACTTCCAGAAATCTACATTTTCGCTAGTAACAAGAGTGGAGGATGTAGAAATGCTGCCGCCTTGTGGCCATTGGCCGCAATAGCAGCTTTAAAGCCTGTGCTAAAGCTCAATTCATATTCACAAGGACTGCAGGGCTACAAATGAAACCTGTCAACAAAATGCCTGAGTGAGCTAATGGCCAAAAGCATTCAAAATATGGTGCATACTTTAAGAAACCATTTGAAAGTTACTCTGTACTCACTCTTTAAAAAAATGTAAAAACGTACAGAGCAATAAGCTCAATATAAGGAATTACTAGATGTATTCATATCCAGCCATAAAAAGGTATCAGCTCACAACAGTCAGAATGACCATCAGCCAAAAAATACAAACAATAAATGCTGAAGACGTTTTGAGGAAATTCATATCCTCCACTTTAAGTGGCTCGTAAACTGGTAAGGGCCACTAATGAAAAGAGAATGGAGCAGCCTTTAAAAGGGAAACATTGAGATACCACATTATCTGAAAGCCCACTCCTTGATGTATAACCTAGAAGACAAAATGGAATGACAGATTCAGGCAAAACTGCACTGCAGCAGTATTACAATAGCCAAGACATAGAAACAACAAAAACGTCCATAAAGAGACAAATGTACAAAGAAGAAACGGTACGTGTACGTACAGAATATTAGCCACGAAAAAACGGAAACCATGCCGTTTGCAGCACCATTCATGAGTCTAGTGGTAATCACACCCTGAAGTCACTCAGAAAGCAAAGGACACATATCCTAAGATATCACTTAATGGTATTACCTTAAAATTGATACCAATTCGATCAACAAACGTATGGTTAACCAAACGGAATGCTTTGAGGATTGGATAAATTAGCAGAATGCTGGAAACAGAGATATACCAACACATGTGAAAGATATAAGCACCAAAGACCTACGGAATACCAAGAGAAAACTACTCAACTTTCTGTCCTAACCCACATGGGAAATGGATCCGAAGATGTAGATATGTGTATTTGTGTAAAGAACCCCATCTTGAATACCTAGAACAAACAAGACATTGTAATCAAATTTGCTGCGATAACAAATAAAAATTAAATGAAGAAAACAAACAAGGAGTAATGAGACATAAACTAATGGGGCAGTTTCATGGCATAATCCATTCTAGTTTACAAGCTGGAACATTACTCACAGGAAGGCTCTCTTGCCCTTGTAACCACTTTTGGGAATAGAGAAATGCTGCAGCCATGAAATCGTCTCCTGCAAAAGCAGCTTTAAACACAGTGCTAACGGCCACTTAATATTCACAAGAATTGCAGATGTGTAAATGACACTTGTCCTCAAAACAAATCCTGGCTTCGAATATTGATGAAAAAATTCAAAAGTGGGCAACCTTTCAAGAAGACAATTTCAAGAGTATATTGAACTCACAAATGTTTTTGTTCTCTCTCTTTTTTGGTTTAACAAAATAGGAAGAAGCTCAACATCAGGAATTAATGAAGACATGCAAATGCAATCTACAAAAACGTATACCTGACAACAGACAAAGATCATCAGCAAATAATCTCTAAAAGTAAATGCTGGGCTTCCCTGGTGGCGCAGTGGTTGGGAGTCCGCCTGCCGGTGCAGGGGACACGGGTTCGTGCCCCGGTCCCGGAAGATCCCACATGCCGCGGAGCGGCTGGGCCCGCGAGCCATGGCCGCGGAGCCTGTGTGTCCAGAGCCTGTGCTCCGCAGCGGGAGAGGCCACAGCAGTGAGAGGCCCGCGTACAGGAAAAAAAAAAAAAAAAAAAAAAAAGTAAATGCTCAAGGGGCTTTAGAGAACTGTGTACCCTTTCGCTGCTGCTGGGATATCAAAAGGTAACAGCCAGTAGTGAAAAAGATAGGAGGTGCATTTAAAATAAAAATTAAACTACCACATGATCTGGTAGGCCCAGTACTGGGCCTATACCCTGAGAAAACCAGAATCAAAAAGACACAGGCTGACATACTTAAAAGGCAGCACGATTTACCCTTGCCAAGGCTTGGAACAACCAAAATGTCCATCAACACATGAGTGCACAAAAAAGATGTGGTCCATGTATGCAATGCAATATTACTGTGATAAAAAATGTAAAACATAAGAAACAAACATAAGTAAGGAGACGTATGCTTTGGGTGTTTATTCATACACATTCCACTGGAATTTACAAACAAGGAACACTACTTCCAGAAATCTACAATTTCCCTAGTAACCAGAGTGGAGAATGTAGAAATGCTGCCGCCTTGTGGCCATTGGCCGCAATAGCGGCTTTAAAGCCTGTGCTAAAGCTCAATTCATATTCACAAGGACTGCAGGGCTATAAATGACACCTGTCAACAAAATGCCTGAGTGAGCTAATGGCCAAAAACATTCAAACTATGGTGCATACTTTAAGAAACCATTTGAAAGTTAAGCTGTACTCACTCTTTTAAAAAAGTTTAAAAGTACAGAGCAATAAGCTCAATATAAGGAATTACTAGATGTATTCATATCCAGCCACAAAAAGGTATCAGCTCACAACAGTCAGAATGACCATCAGCCAAAAAATACAAACAATAAATGCTGAAGACGTTTTGAGGAAATTCATATCCTCCACTTTAAGTGGCTCGTAAACTGGTAAGGGCCACTAATGAAAAGAGAATGGAGCAGCCTTTAAAAGGGAAACATTGAGATACCACATGATCCCAAAGCCCACTCCTTGATGTATAACCTAGGAAGACAGAAACGGAATGACACGTTCAGACAAAACTGCACTGCAGCAGTATTACAATAGCCAAGACATGGAATCACCCAAAACGTCTGTCAAGGGACGAATGGACAAAGAAGAAACGGTACATGTACGGACAGAATACTAGCCTTGAAAAAAAAGGAAACAATGCCGTTTGCAGCACCATACATGAGTCTAGTGATAATCACACCCTGAAGTCACTCAGAAAGCAAAGGACACATATCTTAAGATATCACTTAACGGTATTACCTTAAAAGTGATACCAATTCGATCAACAAACATATGGTTTACCAAATGGAATGGTTTGAGCATTGGATAGATTAGCTTATTTCGGGAAACAGAGATATACCAACACATATGAAAGATATAAGTACCAAATACCTACGGAATACCAAGAGAAATCTACTCAACATTGTGTCCTAACTCACATGGGAAATGGATCCAAAGATGTATAAATATGTGTATTTGTGTAAAAGAACCACATCTTGCAAACCTAGAACAAACAAAAAATTGTAATCAAATTTGATGTGATATCAAATAAATGTTAAATTAAGAAAACAAACCAGAAGAAATGAGAGCAAAGCTAATGGGGCGGTTCCCTGGCATAATTCATTCTAGTTTACAAATTAGCACGTTACACACAGGAAGGCTCTCTTGCTCTTCTAACCACATTTGGTAATAGAGAAATGCTACAGCCATGGGATCATCTCCTGCAAAAGCAGCTTTAAACACAGTGCTAAGGGTCACTTAATATTCCCAAGAATTGGAGATGTGTAAAGGACACCTGCCCTGGAAACAAATCCTGGGTTCGAATATTGATGAAAATATTCAAAAGAGGTCAAGTTTTCAAGAAGACAATATCAAGAGTATATTGAACTCACAAATGTTTTTGTTCTCTCTCTTTTTTGGTTTAACAAAAAAGGAAGAAGCTCAACATCAGGAATTAATGAAGACATGCAAATGCAATCTACAAAAACGTATACCTGACAACAGACAATGATCATCAGCAAATAATCTCTAAAAGTAAATGCTCAAGGGGCTTTAGAGAACGGTGTACCCTTTCCCTGCTGGTGGGATATCAAAAGGTAACAGCCAGTAGTGAAAAAGATAGAAGGAGCATTTAAAATAAACATTAAACTACCACATGATCTGGTTGGCCCAGTACTGGGCCTATACCCTGAGAAAACCAGAATCAAAAAGACACAGGCTGGGCTTCCCTGGTGGCGCAGTGGTTGAGAGTCCGCCTGCCGATGCAGGGGACACGGGTTCGTGCCCCGATCCCGGAAGATCCCACATGCCGCGGAGCGGCTGGGCCCGCGAGCCATGGCCGCCGAGCCTGTGTGTCCGGAGCCTGTGCTCCGCAACGGGATAGGCCACAGCAGTGAGAGGCCCGCGTACAGCAAAAAAAAAAAAAAAAAGACATAGGCTGACATACTTAAAAGGCAGCACGATTTACCCTTGCCAAGGCTTGGAACAACCAAAATGTCCATCAACACATGAATGCACAAAAAAGATGTGGTCCATGTATGCAATGCAATAATAATGTGATTAAAAAATGTAAAATATAAAAAACAAATATAAGTAAGGAGACATATGCTTTGGGTGTTTAGTCATACACATTCCACTGTAATTTACGAGCAAGGAACACTACTTCCAGAAATCTACAATTTCCCTAGTAACCTGAGTGGAGAATGTAGAAATGCTGCCGCCTTGTGGCCATTGGCCGCAATAGCAGCTTTAAAACCTGTATTAAACCTCAATTCATATTCACAAGGACTGCAGGGCTATAAATGACACCTGCCGATAAAATGTCTCAGTGAGGTAATGGCCAAAATCATTCAAAATATGGTGCATACTTTAAGAAACTATTTGAAAGTTAAGCTGTACTCACTCTTTAAAAAAGTTTAAAAGTACAGAGCAATAAGCTCAATATAAGGAATTACTAGATGTATTCATATCCAGCCACAAAAAGGTATCAGCTCACAACAGTCAGAATGACCATCAGCCAAAAAATACAAACAATAAATGCTGAAGACGTTTTGAGGAAATTCATATCCTCCACTTTAAGTGGCTCGTAAACTGGTAAGGGCCACTAATGAAAACAGAATGGAGCAGCCTTTACAAGGTAAACATTGAGATACCACATGATCCCAAAGCCCACTCCTTGACGTATAACCTAGGAAGACAGAAACGGAATGACACGTTCAGACAAAACTGCACTGCAGCAGTATTACAATAGCCAAGACATGGAATCACCCAAAACGTCTGTCAAGGGACGAATGGACAAAGAAGAAACGGTACGTGTACGGACAGAATACTAGCCTTGAAAAAAAAGGAAACAATGCCGTTTGCAGCACCATACATGAGTCTAGTGATAATCACACCCTGAAGTCACTCAGAAAGCAAAGGACACATATCTTAAGATATCACTTAATGGTATTACCTTAAAAGTGATACCAATTCGATCAACAAACGTATGGTTTACCAAATGGAATGGTTTGAGCATTGGATAGATTAGCTTATTTCGGGAAACAGAGATATACCAACACATATGAAAGATATAAGTACCAAATACCTACGGAATACCAAGAGACATCTACTCAACATTGTGTCCTAACTCACATGGGAAATGGATCCAAAGATGTATAAATATGTGTATTTGTGTAAAAGAACCACATCTTGCAAACCTAGAACAAACAAAAAATTGTAATCAAATTTGATGTGATATCAAATAAAAGTTAAATTAAGAAAACAAACGAGAAGAAATGAGAGCAAAGTTAATGGGGCAGTTCCCTGGCATAATTCATTCTAGTTTACAAATTAGCACGTTACACACAGGAAGGCTCTCTTGCTCATCTAACCACATTTGGTAATAAAGAAATGCTACAGCCATGGGATGTCTCCTGCAAAAGCAGCTTTAAACACAGTGCTAAGGGTCACTTAATATTCTCAAGAATTGCAGATGTGTAAAGGACCCTGCCCTGGAAACAAATCCTGGGTTCGAATATTGATGAAAAAATTCAAAAGCGGGCAACTTTTCAAGAAGACAATTTCAAGAGTATATTGAACTCACAAATGTTTTTGTCCTCTCTCTTTTTTGGTTTAACAAAAAAGGAAGAAGCTCAACATCAGGAATTAATGAAGACATGCAAATGCAATCTACAAAAAAGTATACCTGACAACAGACAATGATCATCAGCAAATACTCTCTAAAACTAAATGCTCAAGGGGCTTTAGAGAACTGTGTACCCTTTCGCTGATGCTGGGATATCAAAAGGTAACAGCCAGTAGTGAAAAAGATAGGAGGTGCATTTAAAATAAAAATTAAACTACCACATGATCTGGTAGGCCCAGTACTGGGCCTATACCCTGAGAAAACCAGAATCAAAAAGACACAGGCTGACATACTTAAAAGCCAGCACGATTTACCCTTGCCAAGGCTTGGAACAACCAAAATGTCCATCAACACATGAGTGCATAAAAAAGATGTGGTCCATGTATGCAATGCAATATTACTGTGATAAAAAATGTAAAACATAAAAAACAAACATAAGTAAGTAGACGTATGCTTTGGGTGTTTATTCACACACATCCACTAGAATTTACAACCAAGGAACACTACTTCCAGAAATCTACATTTTCCCTAGTAACAAGAGTGGAGGATGTAGAAATGCTGCCGCCTTGTGGCCATTGGCCGCAATAGCAGCTTTAAAGCCTGTGCTAAAGCTCAATTCATATTCACAAGGACTGCAGGGCTACAAATGAAACCTGTCAACAAAATGCCTGAGTGAGCTAATGGCCAAAAGCATTCAAAATATGGTGCATACTTTAAGAAACCATTTGAAAGTTACTCTGTACTCACTCTTTAAAAAAATGTAAAAACGTACAGAGCAATAAGCTCAATATAAGAAATTACTAGATGTATTCATATCCAGCCATAAAAAGGTATCAGCTCACAACAGTCAGAATGACCATCAGCCAAAAAATACAAACAATAAATGCTGAAGACGTTTTGAGGAAATTCATATCCTCCACTTTAAGTGGCTCGTAAACTGGTAAGGGCCACTAATGAAAAGAGAATGGAGCAGCCTTTACAAGGTAAACATTGAGATACCACATGATCCCAAAGCCCACTCCTTGACGTATAAACTAGGAAGACAGAAATGGAATGACACGTTCAGACAAAACTGCACTGCAGCAGTATTACAATAGCCAAGACATGGAATCACCCAAAACGTCTGTCAAGGGACGAATGGACAAAGGAGAAATGGTACATGTACGGACAGAATACTAGCCTTGAAAAAAAAGGAAACAATGCCGTTTGCAGCACCATACATGAGTCTAGTGATAATCACACCCTGAAGTCACTCAGAAAGCAAAGGACACATATCTTAAGATATCACTTAATGGTATTAGCTTAAAAGTGATACCAATTCGATCAACAAACATATGGTTTACCAAATGGAATGGTTTGAGCATTGGATAGATTAGCATAATGCTGGAAACAGTGATATACCAACACATATGAAAGATATAAGTACCAAATACCTACGGAATACCAAGAGAAATCTACTCAACATTGTGTCCTAACTCACATGGGAAATGGATCCAAAGATGTATAAATATGTGTATATGTGTAAAAGAACCACATCTTGCAAACCTAGAACAAACAAAAAATTGTAATCAAATTTGATGTGATATCAAATAAATGTTAAATTAAGAAAACAAACCAGAAGAAATGAGAGCAAAGCTAATGAGGCAGTTCCCTGGCATAATTCAATCTAGTTTACAAATTAGCACGTTACACACAGGAAGGCTCTCTTGCTCTTCTAACCACATTTGGTAATAGAGAAATGCTACAGCCATGGTATCGTCTCCTGCAAAAGCAGCTTTAAACACAGTGCTAAGGGTCACTTAATATTCCCAAGAATTGCAGATGTGTAAAGGACACCTGCCCTGGAAACAAATCCTGGGTTCGAATATTGATGAAAATATTCAAAAGAGGTCAAGTTTTCAAGAAGACAATATCAAGAGTATACTGAACTCACAAATGTTTTTGTCCTCTCTCTTTTTTGGTTTAACAAAAAAGGAAGAAGCTCAACATCAGGAATTAATGAAGACATGCAAATGCAATCTACAAAAACGTATACCTGACAACAGACAATGATCATCAGCAAATAATCTCTAAAAGTAAATGCTCAAGGGGCTTTAGAGAACTGTGTACCCTTTCACTGCTGCTGGGATATCGAAAGGTAACAGCCAGTAGTGAAAAAGATAGGAGGTGCATTTAAAATAAAAATTAAACTACCACATGACCTGGTAGGCCCACTATTGGGCCTATACCCTGAGAAAACCAGAATCAAAAAGACACAGGCTGACATACTTAAAAGGCAGCACGATTTACCCTTGCCAAGGCTTGGGACAACCAAAATGTCCATCAACACATGAATGCACACAAAAGATGTGGTCCATGTATGCAATGCAATATTACTGTGATAAAAAATTTAAAACATAAAAAGCAAACATAAGTAAGGAGACGTATGCTTTGGGTGTTTATTCACACACATCCACTAGAATTTACAACCAAGGAACACTACTTCCAGAAATGTACATTTTCCATAGTAACCAGATTGGAGAATGTAGAAATGCTGCCGCCTTGTGGCCATTGGCCGCAATAGCAGCTTTAAAGCCTGTGCTAAAGCTCAATTCATATTCACAAGGACTGCAGGGCTATAAATGACACCTGTCAACAAAATGCCTGAGTGAGCTAATGGCCAAAAACATTCAAACTATGGTGCATACTTTAAGAAACCATTTGAAAGTTACTCTGTACTCACTCTTTTAAAAAAAGTAAAAACGTACAGAGCAAGAAGCTCAATATAAGGAATTACTAGATGTATTCATATCCAGCCACAAAAAGGTATCAGCTCACAACAGTCAGAATGACCATCAGCCAAAAAATACAAACAATAAATGCTGAAGACGTTTTGAGGAAATTCATATCCTCCACTTTAAGTGGCTCGTAAACTGGTAAGGGCCACTAATGAAAAGAGAATGGAGCAGCCTTTAAAAGGGAAACATTGAGATACCACATTATCTGAAAGCCCACTCCTTGATGTATAACCTAGAAGACAAAATGGAATGACAGATTCAGGCAAAACTGCACTGCAGCAGTATTACAATAGCCAAGACATAGAAACAACAAAAACGTCCATAAAGAGACAAATGTACAAAGAAGAAACGGTACGTGTACGTACAGAATATTAGCCACGAAAAAACGGAAACCATGCCGTTTGCAGCACCATTCATGAGTCTAGTGGTAATCACACCCTGAAGTCACTCAGAAAGCAAAGGACACATATCCTAAGATATCACTTAATGGTATTACCTTAAAATTGATACCAATTCGATCAACAAACGTATGGTTAACCAAACGGAATGCTTTGAGGATTGGATAAATTAGCAGAATGCTGGAAACAGAGATATACCAACACATGTGAAAGATATAAGCACCAAAGACCTACGGAATACCAAGAGAAAACTACTCAACTTTCTGTCCTAACCCACATGGGAAATGGATCCGAAGATGTAGATATGTGTATTTGTGTAAAGAACCCCATCTTGAATACCTAGAACAAACAAGACATTGTAATCAAATTTGCTGCGATAACAAATAAAAATTAAATGAAGAAAACAAACAAGGAGTAATGAGACATAAACTAATGGGGCAGTTTCATGGCATAATCCATTCTAGTTTACAAGCTGGAACATTACTCACAGGAAGGCTCTCTTGCCCTTGTAACCACTTTTGGGAATAGAGAAATGCTGCAGCCATGAAATCGTCTCCTGCAAAAGCAGCTTTAAACACAGTGCTAACGGCCACTTAATATTCACAAGAATTGCAGATGTGTAAATGACACTTGTCCTCAAAACAAATCCTGGGTTCGAATATTGATGAAAAAATTCAAAAGTGGGCAACCTTTCAAGAAGACAATTTCAAGAGTATATTGAACTCACAAATGTTTTTGTTCTCTCTCTTTTTTGGTTTAACAAAATAGGAAGAAGCTCAACATCAGGAATTAATGAAGACATGCAAATGCAATCTACAAAAACGTATACCTGACAACAGACAAAGATCATCAGCAAATAATCTCTAAAAGTAAATGCTGGGCTTCCCTGGTGGCGCAGTGGTTGGGAGTCCGCCTGCCGGTGCAGGGGACACGGGTTCGTGCCCCGGTCCCGGAAGATCCCACATGCCGCGGAGCGGCTGGGCCCGCGAGCCATGGCCGCGGAGCCTGTGTGTCCGGAGCCTGTGCTCCGCAGCGGGAGAGGCCACAGCAGTGAGAGGCCCGCGTACAGGAAAAAAAAAAAAAAAAAGTAAATGCTCAAGGGGCTTTAGAGAACTGTGTACCCTTTCGCTGCTGCTGGGATATCAAAAGGTAACAGCCAGTAGTGAAAAAGATAGGAGGTGCATTTAAAATAAAAATTAAACTACCACATGATCTGGTAGGCCCAGTACTGGGCCTATACCCTGAGAAAACCAGAATCAAAAAGACACAGGCTGACATACTTAAAAGGCAGCACGATTTACCCTTGCCAAGGCTTGGAACAACCAAAATGTCCATCAACACATGAGTGCATAAAAAAGATGTGGTCCATGTATGCAATGCAATATTACTGTGATAAAAAATGTAAAACATAAGAAACAAACATAAGTAAGGAGACGTATGCTTTGGGTGTTTATTCATACACATTCCACTGGAATTTACAAACAAGGAACACTACTTCCAGAAATCTACAATTTCCCTAGTAACCAGAGTGGAGAATGTAGAAATGCTGCCGCCTTGTGGCCATTGGCCGCAATAGCGGCTTTAAAGCCTGTGCTAAAGCTCAATTCATATTCACAAGGACTGCAGGGCTATAAATGACACCTGTCAACAAAATGCCTGAGTGAGCTAATGGCCAAAAACATTCAAACTATGGTGCATACTTTAAGAAACCATTTGAAAGTTAAGCTGTACTCACTCTTTTAAAAAAGTTTAAAAGTACAGAGCAATAAGCTCAATATAAGGAATTACTAGATGTATTCATATCCAGCCACAAAAAGGTATCAGCTCACAACAGTCAGAATGACCATCAGCCAAAAAATACAAACAATAAATGCTGAAGACGTTTTGAGGAAATTCATATCCTCCACTTTAAGTGGCTCGTAAACTGGTAAGGGCCACTAATGAAAACAGAATGGAGCAGCCTTTAAAAGGGAAACATTGAGATACCACATGATCCCAAAGCCCACTCCTTGATGTATAACCTAGGAAGACAAAAACGGAATGACACGTTCAGACAAAACTGCACTGCAGCAGTATTACAATAGCCAAGACATGGAATCACGCAAAACGTCTGTCAAGGGACGAATGGACAAAGAAGAAACGGTACATGTACGGACAGAATACTAGCCTTGAAAAAAAAGGAAACAATGCCGTTTGCAGCACCATACATGAGTCTAGTGATAATCACACCCTGAAGTCACTCAGAAAGCAAAGGACACATATCTTAAGATATCACTTAACGGTATTACCTTAAAAGTGATACCAATTCGATCAACAAACATATGGTTTACCAAATGGAATGGTTTGAGCATTGGATAGATTAGCTTATTTCGGGAAACAGAGATATACCAACACATATCAAAGATATAAGTACCAAATACCTACGGAATACCAAGAGAAATCTACTCAACATTGTGTCCTAACTCACATGGGAAATGGATCCAAAGATGTATAAATATGTGTATTTGTGTAAAAGAACCACATCTTGCAAACCTAGAACAAACAAAAAATTGTAATCAAATTTGATGTGATATCAAATAAATGTTAAATTAAGAAAACAAACCAGAAGAAATGAGAGCAAAGCTAATGGGGCGGTTCCCTGGCATAATTCATTCTAGTTTACAAATTAGCACGTTACACACAGGAAGGCTCTCTTGCTCTTCTAACCACATTTGGTAATAGAGAAATGCTACAGCCATGGGATCGTCTCCTGCAAAAGCAGCTTTAAACACAGTGCTAAGGGTCACTTAATATTCCCAAGAATTGCAGATGTGTAAAGGACACCTGCCCTGGAAACAAATCCTGGGTTCGAATATTGATGAAAATATTCAAAAGAGGTCAAGTTTTCAAGAAGACAATATCAAGAGTATATTGAACTCACAAATGTTTTTGTTCTCTCTCTTTTTTGGTTTAACAAAAAAGGAAGAAGCTCAACATCAGGAATTAATGAAGACATGCAAATGCAATCTACAAAAACGTATACCTGACAACAGACAATGATCATCAGCAAATAATCTCTAAAAGTAAATGCTCAAGGGGCTTTAGAGAACGGTGTACCCTTTCCCTGCTGGTGGGATATCAAAAGGTAACAGCCAGTAGTGAAAAAGATAGAAGGAGCATTTAAAATAAACATTAAACTACCACATGATCTGGTTGGCCCAGTACTGGGCCTATACCCTGAGAAAACCAGAATCAAAAAGACACAGGCTGGGCTTCCCTGGTGGCGCAGTGGTTGAGAGTCCGCCTGCCGATGCAGGGGACACGGGTTCGTGCCCCGATCCCGGAAGATCCCACATGCCGCGGAGCGGCTGGGCCCGCGAGCCATGGCCGCCGAGCCTGTGTGTCCGGAGCCTATGCTCCGCAACGGGATAGGCCACAGCAGTGAGAGGCCCGCGTACAGCAAAAAAAAAAAAAAAAGACATAGGCTGACATACTTAAAAGGCAGCACGATTTACCCTTGCCAAGGCTTGGAACAACCAAAATGTCCATCAACACATGAATGCACAAAAAAGATGTGGTCCATGTATGCAATGCAATAATAATGTGATTAAAAAATGTAAAATATAAAAAACAAATATAAGTAAGGAGACATATGCTTTGGGTGTTTAGTCATACACATTCCACTGTAATTTACGAGCAAGGAACACTACTTCCAGAAATCTACAATTTCCCTAGTAACCTGAGTGGAGAATGTAGAAATGCTGCCGCCTTGTGGCCATTGGCCGCAATAGCAGCTTTAAAACCTGTATTAAACCTCAATTCATATTCACAAGGACTGCAGGGCTATAAATGACACCTGCCGATAAAATGTCTCAGTGAGGTAATGGCCAAAATCATTCAAAATATGGTGCATACTTTAAGAAACTATTTGAAAGTTAAGCTGTACTCACTCTTTAAAAAAGTTTAAAAGTACAGAGCAATAAGCTCAATATAAGGAATTACTAGATGTATTCATATCCAGCCACAAAAAGGTATCAGCTCACAACAGTCAGAATGACCATCAGCCAAAAAATACAAACAATAAATGCTGAAGACGTTTTGAGGAAATTCATATCCTCCACTTTAAGTGGCTCGTAAACTGGTAAGGGCCACTAATGAAAACAGAATGGAGCAGCCTTTACAAGGTAAACATTGAGATACCACATGATCCCAAAGCCCACTCCTTGACGTATAACCTAGGAAGACAGAAACGGAATGACACGTTCAGACAAAACTGCACTGCAGCAGTATTACAATAGCCAAGACATGGAATCACCCAAAACGTCTGTCAAGGGACGAATGGACAAAGAAGAAATGGTACGTGTACGGACAGAATACTAGCCTTGAAAAAAAAGGAAACAATGCCGTTTGCAGCACCATACATGAGTCTAGTGATAATCACACCCTGAAGTCACTCAGAAAGCAAAGGACACATATCTTAAGATATCACTTAATGGTATTAGCTTAAAAGTGATACCAATTCGATCAACAAACGTATGGTTTACCAAATGGAATGGTTTGAGCATTGGATAGATTAGCTTATTTCGGGAAACAGAGATATACCAACACATATGAAAGATATAAGTACCAAATACCTACGGAATACCAAGAGAAATCTACTCAACATTGTGTCCTAACTCACATGGGAAATGGATCCAAAGATGTATAAATATGTGTATTTGTGTAAAAGAACCACATCTTGCAAACCTAGAACAAACAAAATTGTAATCAAATTTGATGTGATATCAAATAAAAGTTAAATTAAGAAAACAAACGAGAAGAAATGAGAGCAAAGTTAATGGGGCAGTTCCCTGGCATAATTCATTCTAGTTTACAAATTAGCACGTTACACACAGGAAGGCTCTCTTGCTCATCTAACCACATTTGGTAATAAAGAAATGCTACAGCCATGGGATGTCTCCTGCAAAAGCAGCTTTAAACACAGTGCTAAGGGTCACTTAATATTCCCAAGAATTGCAGATGTGTAAAGGACCCTGCCCTGGAAACAAATCCTGGGTTCGAATATTGATGAAAAAATTCAAAAGCGGGCAACTTTTCAAGAAGACAATTTCAAGAGTATATTGAACTCACAAATGTTTTTGTCCTCTCTCTTTTTTGGTTTAACAAAAAAGGAAGAAGCTCAACATCAGGAATTAATGAAGACATGCAAATGCAATCTACAAAAAAGTATACCTGACAACAGACAATGATCATCAGCAAATACTCTCTAAAACTAAATGCTCAAGGGGCTTTAGAGAACTGTGTACCCTTTCGCTGATGCTGGGATATCAAAAGGTAACAGCCAGTAGTGAAAAAGATAGGAGGTGCATTTAAAATAAAAATTAAACTACCACATGATCTGGTAGGCCCAGTACTGGGCCTATACCCTGAGAAAACCAGAATCAAAAAGACACAGGCTGACATACTTACAAGGCAGCACGATTTACCCTTGCCAAGGCTTGGAACAACCAAAATGTCCATCAACACATGAGTGCATAAAAAAGATGTGGTCCATGTATGCAATGCAATATTACTGTGATAAAAAATGTAAAACATAAAAAACAAACATAAGTAAGTAGACGTATGCTTTGGGTGTTTATTCACACACATCCACTAGAATTTACAACCAAGGAACACTACTTCCAGAAATCTACATTTTCCCTAGTAACAAGAGTGGAGGATGTAGAAATGCTGCCGCCTTGTGGCCATTGGCCGCAATAGCAGCTTTAAAGCCTGTGCTAAAGCTCAATTCATATTCACAAGGACTGCAGGGCTACAAATGAAACCTGTCAACAAAATGCCTGAGTGAGCTAATGGCCAAAAGCATTCAAAATATGGTGCATACTTTAAGAAACCATTTGAAAGTTACTCTGTACTCACTCTTTAAAAAAATGTAAAAACGTACAGAGCAATAAGCTCAATATAAGAAATTACTAGATGTATTCATATCCAGCCATAAAAAGGTATCAGCTCACAACAGTCAGAATGACCATCAGCCAAAAAATACAAACAATAAATGCTGAAGACGTTTTGAGGAAATTCATATCCTCCACTTTAAGTGGCTCGTAAACTGGTAAGGGCCACTAATGAAAACAGAATGGAGCAGCCTTTACAAGGTAAACATTGAGATACCACATGATCCCAAAGCCCACTCCTTGACGTATAAACTAGGAAGACAGAAACGGAATGACACGTTCAGACAAAACTGCACTGCAGCAGTATTACAATAGCCAAGACATGGAATCACCCAAAACGTCTGTCAAGGGACGAATGGACAAAGAAGAAATGGTACATGTACGGACAGAATACTAGCCTTGAAAAAAAAGGAAACAATGCCGTTTGCAGCACCATACATGAGTCTAGTGATAATCACACCCTGAAGTCACTCAGAAAGCAAAGGACACATATCTTAAGATATCACTTAATGGTATTAGCTTAAAAGTGATACCAATTCGATCAACAAACATATGGTTTACCAAATGGAATGGTTTGAGCATTGGATAGATTAGCATAATGCTGGAAACAGTGATATACCAACACATATGAAAGATATAAGTACCAAATACCTACGGAATACCAAGAGAAATCTACTCAACATTGTGTCCTAACTCAAATGGGAAATGGATCCAAAGATGTATAAATATGTGTATATGTGTAAAAGAACCACATCTTGCAAACCTAGAACAAACAAAAAATTGTAATCAAATTTGATGTGATATCAAATAAATGTTAAATTAAGAAAACAAACCAGAAGAAATGAGAGCAAAGCTAATGAGGCAGTTCCCTGGCATAATTCAATCTAGTTTACAAATTAGCACGTTACACACAGGAAGGCTCTCTTGCTCTTCTAACCACATTTGGTAATAGAGAAATGCTACAGCCATGGTATCGTCTCCTGCAAAAGCAGCTTTAAACACAGTGCTAAGGGTCACTTAATATTCCCAAGAATTGCAGATGTGTAAAGGACACCTGCCCTGGAAACAAATCCTGGGTTCGAATATTGATGAAAATATTCAAAAGAGGTCAAGTTTTCAAGAAGACAATATCAAGAGTATACTGAACTCACAAATGTTTTTGTCCTCTCTCTTTTTTGGTTTAACAAAAAAGGAAGAAGCTCAACATCAGGAATTAATGAAGACATGCAAATGCAATCTACAAAAACGTATACCTGACAACAGACAATGATCATCAGCAAATAATCTCTAAAAGTAAATGCTCAAGGGGCTTTAGAGAACTGTGTACCCTTTCACTGCTGCTGGGATATCGAAAGGTAACAGCCAGTAGTGAAAAAGATAGGAGGTGCATTTAAAATAAAAATTAAACTACCACATGACCTGGTAGGCCCACTATTGGGCCTATACCCTGAGAAAACCAGAATCAAAAAGACACAGGCTGACATACTTAAAAGGCAGCACGATTTACCCTTGCCAAGGCTTGGGACAACCAAAATGTCCATCAACACATGAATGCACACAAAAGATGTGGTCCATGTATGCAATGCAATATTACTGTGATAAAAAATTTAAAACATAAAAAGCAAACATAAGTAAGGAGACGTATGCTTTGGGTGTTTATTCACACACATCCACTAGAATTTACAACCAAGGAACACTACTTCCAGAAATGTACATTTTCCATAGTAACCAGATTGGAGAATGTAGAAATGCTGCCGCCTTGTGGCCATTGGCCGCAATAGCAGCTTTAAAGCCTGTGCTAAAGCTCAATTCATATTCACAAGGACTGCAGGGCTATAAATGACACCTGTCAACAAAATGCCTGAGTGAGCTAATGGCCAAAAACATTCAAACTATGGTGCATACTTTAAGAAACCATTTGAAAGTTACTCTGTACTCACTCTTTTAAAAAAAGTAAAAACGTACAGAGCAAGAAGCTCAATATAAGGAATTACTAGATGTATTCATATCCAGCCACAAAAAGGTATCAGCTCACAACAGTCAGAATGACCATCAGCCAAAAAATACAAACAATAAATGCTGAAGACGTTTTGAGGAAATTCATATCCTCCACTTTAAGTGGCTCGTAAACTGGTAAGGGCCACTAATGAAAAGAGAATGGAGCAGCCTTTAAAAGGGAAACATTGAGATACCACATGATCTGAAAGCCCACTCCTTGATGTATAACCTAGAAGACAAAATGGAATGACAGATTCAGGCAAAACTGCACTGCAGCAGTATTACAATAGCCAAGACATAGAAACAACAAAAACGTCCATAAAGAGACAAATGTACAAAGAAGAAACGGTACGTGTACGTACAGAATATTAGCCACGAAAAAACGGAAACCATGCCGTTTGCAGCACCATTCATGAGTCTAGTGGTAATCACACCCTGAAGTCACTCAGAAAGCAAAGGACACATATCCTAAGATATCACTTAATGGTATTACCTTAAAATTGATACCAATTCGATCAACAAACGTATGGTTAACCAAACGGAATGCTTTGAGGATTGGATAAATTAGCAGAATGCTGGAAACAGAGATATACCAACACATGTGAAAGATATAAGCACCAAAGACCTACGGAATACCAAGAGAAAACTACTCAACTTTCTGTCCTAACCCACATGGGAAATGGATCCGAAGATGTAGATATGTGTATTTGTGTAAAGAACCCCATCTTGAATACCTAGAAAAAACAAGACATTGTAATCAAATTTGCTGCGATAACAAATAAAAATTAAATGAAGAAAACAAACAAGGAGTAATGAGACATAAACTAATGGGGCAGTTTCATGGCATAATCCATTCTAGTTTACAAGCTGGAACATTACTCACAGGAAGGCTCTCTTGCCCTTGTAACCACTTTTGGGAATAGAGAAATGCTGCAGCCATGAAATCGTCTCCTGCAAAAGCAGCTTTAAACACAGTGCTAACGGCCACTTAATATTCACAAGAATTGCAGATGTGTAAATGACACTTGTCCTCAAAACAAATCCTGGGTTCGAATATTGATGAAAAAATTCAAAAGTGGGCAACCTTTCAAGAAGACAATTTCAAGAGTATATTGAACTCACAAATGTTTTTGTTCTCTCTCTTTTTTGGTTTAACAAAATAGGAAGAAGCTCAACATCAGGAATTAATGAAGACATGCAAATGCAATCTACAAAAACGTATACCTGACAACAGACAAAGATCATCAGCAAATAATCTCTAAAAGTAAATGCTGGGCTTCCCTGGTGGCGCAGTGGTTGGGAGTCCGCCTGCCGGTGCAGGGGACACGGGTTCGTGCCCCGGTCCCGGAAGATCCCACATGCCGCGGAGCGGCTGGGCCCGCGAGCCATGGCCGCGGAGCCTGTGTGTCCGGAGCCTGTGCTCCGCAGCGGGAGAGGCCACAGCAGTGAGAGGCCCGCGTACAGGAAAAAAAAAAAAAAAAAAAAAAGTAAATGCTCAAGGGGCTTTAGAGAACTGTGTACCCTTTCGCTGCTGCTGGGATATCAAAAGGTAACAGCCAGTAGTGAAAAAGATAGGAGGTGCATTTAAAATAAAAATTAAACTACCACATGATCTGGTAGGCCCAGTACTGGGCCTATACCCTGAGAAAACCAGAATCAAAAAGACACAGGCTGACATACTTAAAAGGCAGCACGATTTACCCTTGCCAAGGCTTGGAACAACCAAAATGTCCATCAACACATGAGTGCATAAAAAAGATGTGGTCCATGTATGCAATGCAATATTACTGTGATAAAAAATGTAAAACATAAGAAACAAACATAAGTCAGGAGACGTATGCTTTGGGTGTTTATTCATACACATTCCACTGGAATTTACAAACAAGGAACACTACTTCCAGAAATCTACAATTTCCCTAGTAACCAGAGTGGAGAATGTAGAAATGCTGCCGCCTTGTGGCCATTGGCCGCAATAGCGGCTTTAAAGCCTGTGCTAAAGCTCAATTCATATTCACAAGGACTGCAGGGCTATAAATGACACCTGTCAACAAAATGCCTGAGTGAGCTAATGGCCAAAAACATTCAAAATATGGTGCATACTTTAAGAAACCATTTGAAAGTTAAGCTGTACTCACTCTTTTAAAAAAGTTTAAAAGTACAGAGCAATAAGCTCAATATAAGGAATTACTAGATGTATTCATATCCAGCCACAAAAAGGTATCAGCTCACAACAGTCAGAATGACCATCAGCCAAAAAATACAAACAATAAATGCTGAAGACGTTTTGAGGAAATTCATATCCTCCACTTTAAGTGGCTCGTAAACTGGTAAGGGCCACTAATGAAAAGAGAATGGAGCAGCCTTTACAAGGTAAACATTGAGATACCACATGATCCCAAAGCCCACTTCTTGATGTATAACCTAGGAAGACAGAAACGGAATGACACGTTCAGACAAAACTGCACTGCAGCAGTATTACAATAGCCAAGACATGGAATCACGCAAAACGTCTGTCAAGGGACGAATGGACAAAGAAGAAACGGTACATGTACGGACAGAATACTAGCCTTGAAAAAAAAGGAAACAATGCCGTTTGCAGCACCATACATGAGTCTAGTGATAATCACACCCTGAAGTCACTCAGAAAGCAAAGGACACATATCTTAAGATATCACTTAACGGTATTACCTTAAAAGTGATACCAATTCGATCAACAAACATATGGTTTACCAAATGGAATGGTTTGAGCATTGGATAGATTAGCTTATTTCGGGAAACAGAGATATACCAACACATATGAAAGATATAAGTACCAAATACCTACGGAATACCAAGAGAAATCTACTCAACATTGTGTCCTAACTCACATGGGAAATGGATCCAAAGATGTATAAATATGTGTATTTGTGTAAAAGAACCACATCTTGCAAACCTAGAACAAACAAAAAATTGTAATCAAATTTGATGTGATATCAAATAAATGTTAAATTAAGAAAACAAACCAGAAGAAATGAGAGCAAAGCTAATGGGGCGGTTCCCTGGCATAATTCATTCTAGTTTACAAATTAGCACGTTACACACAGGAAGGCTCTCTTGCTCTTCTAACCACATTTGGTAATAGAGAAATGCTACAGCCATGGGATCGTCTCCTGCAAAAGCAGCTTTAAACACAGTGCTAAGGGTCACTTAATATTCCCAAGAATTGCAGATGTGTAAAGGACACCTGCCCTGGAAACAAATCCTGGGTTCGAATATTGATGAAAATATTCAAAAGAGGTCAAGTTTTCAAGAAGACAATATCAAGAGTATATTGAACTCACAAATGTTTTTGTTCTCTCTCTTTTTTGGTTTAACAAAAAAGGAAGAAGCTCAACATCAGGAATTAATGAAGACATGCAAATGCAATCTACAAAAACGTATACCTGACAACAGACAATGATCATCAGCAAATAATCTCTAAAAGTAAATGCTCAAGGGGCTTTAGAGAACGGTGTACCCTTTCCCTGCTGGTGGGATATCAAAAGGTAACAGCCAGTAGTGAAAAAGATAGAAGGAGCATTTAAAATAAACATTAAACTACCACATGATCTGGTTGGCCCAGTACTGGGCCTATACCCTGAGAAAACCAGAATCAAAAAGACACAGGCTGGGCTTCCCTGGTGGCGCAGTGGTTGAGAGTCCGCCTGCCGATGCAGGGGACACGGGTTCGTGCCCCGATCCCGGAAGATCCCACATGCCGCGGAGCGGCTGGGCCCGCGAGCCATGGCCGCCGAGCCTGTGTGTCCGGAGCCTGTGCTCCGCAACGGGATAGGCCACAGCAGTGAGAGGCCCGCGTACAGCAAAAAAAAAAAAAAAAAGACATAGGCTGACATACTTAAAAGGCAGCACGATTTACCCTTGCCAAGGCTTGGAACAACCAAAATGTCCATCAACACATGAATGCACAAAAAAGATGTGGTCCATGTATGCAATGCAATAATAATGTGATTAAAAAATGTAAAATATAAAAAACAAATATAAGTAAGGAGACATATGCTTTGGGTGTTTAGTCATACACATTCCACTGTAATTTACGAGCAAGGAACACTACTTCCAGAAATCTACAATTTCCCTAGTAACCTGAGTGGAGAATGTAGAAATGCTGCCGCCTTGTGGCCATTGGCCGCAATAGCAGCTTTAAAACCTGTATTAAACCTCAATTCATATTCACAAGGACTGCAGGGCTATAAATGACACCTGCCGATAAAATGTCTCAGTGAGGTAATGGCCAAAATCATTCAAAATATGGTGCATACTTTAAGAAACTATTTGAAAGTTAAGCTGTACTCACTCTTTAAAAAAGTTTAAAAGTACAGAGCAATAAGCTCAATATAAGGAATTACTAGATGTATTCATATCCAGCCACAAAAAGGTATCAGCTCACAACAGTCAGAATGACCATCAGCCAAAAAATACAAACAATAAATGCTGAAGACGTTTTGAGGAAATTCATATCCTCCACTTTAAGTGGCTCGTAAACTGGTAAGGGCCACTAATGAAAACAGAATGGAGCAGCCTTTACAAGGTAAACATTGAGATACCACATGATCCCAAAGCCCACTCCTTGACGTATAACCTAGGAAGACAGAAACGGAATGACACGTTCAGACAAAACTGCACTGCAGCAGTATTACAATAGCCAAGACATGGAATCACCCAAAACGTCTGTCAAGGGACGAATGGACAAAGAAGAAATGGTACGTGTACGGACAGAATACTAGCCTTGAAAAAAAAGGAAACAATGCCGTTTGCAGCACCATACATGAGTCTAGTGATAATCACACCCTGAAGTCACTCAGAAAGCAAAGGACACATATCTTAAGATATCACTTAATGGTATTACCTTAAAAGTGATACCAATTCGATCAACAAACGTATGGTTTACCAAATGGAATGGATTGAGCATTGGATAGATTAGCTTATTTCGGGAAACAGAGATATACCAACACATATCAAAGATATAAGTACCAAATACCTACGGAATACCAAGAGAAATCTACTCAACATTGTGTCCTAACTCACATGGGAAATGGATCCAAAGATGTATAAATATGTGTATTTGTGTAAAAGAACCACATCTTGCAAACCTAGAACAAACAAAAAATTGTAATCAAATTTGATGTGATATCAAATAAAAGTTAAATTAAGAAAACAAACGAGAAGAAATGAGAGCAAAGTTAATGGGGCAGTTCCCTGGCATAATTCATTCTAGTTTACAAATTAGCACGTTACACACAGGAAGGCTCTCTTGCTCATCTAACCACATTTGGTAATAAAGAAATGCTACAGCCATGGGATGTCTCCTGCAAAAGCAGCTTTAAACACAGTGCTAAGGGTCACTTAATATTCCCAAGAATTGCAGATGTGTAAAGGACCCTGCCCTGGAAACAAATCCTGGGTTCGAATATTGATGAAAAAATTCAAAAGCGGGCAACTTTTCAAGAAGACAATTTCAAGAGTATATTGAACTCACAAATGTTTTTGTCCTCTCTCTTTTTTGGTTTAACAAAAAAGGAAGAAGCTCAACATCAGGAATTAATGAAGACATGCAAATGCAATCTACAAAAAAGTATACCTGACAACAGACAATGATCATCAGCAAATACTCTCTAAAACTAAATGCTCAAGGGGCTTTAGAGAACTGTGTACCCTTTCGCTGATGCTGGGATATCAAAAGGTAACAGCCAGTAGTGAAAAAGATAGGAGGTGCATTTAAAATAAAAATTAAACTACCACATGATCTGGTAGGCCCAGTACTGGGCCTATACCCTGAGAAAACCAGAATCAAAAAGACACAGGCTGACATACTTAAAAGGCAGCACGATTTACCCTTGCCAAGGCTTGGAACAACCAAAATGTCCATCAACACATGAGTGCATAAAAAAGATGTGGTCCATGTATGCAATGCAATATTACTGTGATAAAAAATGTAAAACATAAAAAACAAACATAAGTAAGTAGACGTATGCTTTGGGTGTTTATTCACACACATCCACTAGAATTTACAACCAAGGAACACTACTTCCAGAAATCTACATTTTCCCTAGTAACAAGAGTGGAGGATGTAGAAATGCTGCCGCCTTGTGGCCATTGGCCGCAATAGCAGCTTTAAAGCCTGTGCTAAAGCTCAATTCATATTCACAAGGACTGCAGGGCTACAAATGAAACCTGTCAACAAAATGCCTGAGTGAGCTAATGGCCAAAAGCATTCAAAATATGGTGCATACTTTAAGAAACCATTTGAAAGTTACTCTGTACTCACTCTTTAAAAAAATGTAAAAACGTACAGAGCAATAAGCTCAATATAAGAAATTACTAGATGTATTCATATCCAGCCATAAAAAGGTATCAGCTCACAACAGTCAGAATGACCATCAGCCAAAAAATACAAACAATAAATGCTGAAGACGTTTTGAGGAAATTCATATCCTCCACTTTAAGTGGCTCGTAAACTGGTAAGGGCCACTAATGAAAACAGAATGGAGCAGCCTTTACAAGGTAAACATTGAGATACCACATGATCCCAAAGCCCACTCCTTGACGTATAAACTAGGAAGACAGAAACGGAATGACACGTTCAGACAAAACTGCACTGCAGCAGTATTACAATAGCCAAGACATGGAATCACCCAAAACGTCTGTCAAGGGACGAATGGACAAAGGAGAAATGGTACATGTACGGACAGAATACTAGCCTTGAAAAAAAAGGAAACAATGCCGTTTGCAGCACCATACATGAGTCTAGTGATAATCACACCCTGAAGTCACTCAGAAAGCAAAGGACACATATCTTAAGATATCACTTAATGGTATTAGCTTAAAAGTGATACCAATTCGATCAACAAACATATGGTTTACCAAATGGAATGGTTTGAGCATTGGATAGATTAGCATAATGCTGGAAACAGTGATATACCAACACATATGAAAGATATAAGTACCAAATACCTACGGAATACCAAGAGAAATCTACTCAGCATTGTGTCCTAACTCACATGGGAAATGGATCCAAAGATGTATAAATATGTGTATATGTGTAAAAGAACCACATCTTGCAAACCTAGAACAAACAAAAAATTGTAATCAAATTTGATGTGATATCAAATAAATGTTAAATTAAGAAAACAAACCAGAAGAAATGAGAGCAAAGCTAATGAGGCAGTTCCCTGGCATAATTCAATCTAGTTTACAAATTAGCACGTTACACACAGGAAGGCTCTCTTGCTCTTCTAACCACATTTGGTAATAGAGAAATGCTACAGCCATGGGATCGTCTCCTGCAAAAGCAGCTTTAAACACAGTGCTAAGGGTCACTTAATATTCCCAAGAATTGCAGATGTGTAAAGGACACCTGCCCTGGAAACAAATCCTGGGTTCGAATATTGATGAATAAATTCAAAAGGGGTCAAGTTTTCAAGAAGACAATATCAAGAGTATATTGAACTCACAAATGTTTTTGTTCTCTCTCTTTTTTGGTTTAACAAAAAAGGAAGAAGCTCAACATCAGGAATTAATGAAGACATGCAAATGCAATCTACAAAAACGTATACCTGACAACAGACAATGATCATCAGCAAATAATCTCTAAAAGTAAATGCTCAAGGGGCTTTAGAGAACTGTGTACCCTTTCGCTGCTAGTGGGATATCAAAAGGTAAGAGCCAGCAGTGAAAAAGATAGAAGGAGCATTTAAAATGAACATTGAACTACCACATGATCTGGTTGGCCCAGTACTGGGCCTATACCCTGAGAAAACCAGAATCAAAAAGACACAGGCTGACATACTTAAAAGGCAGCACGATTTACCCTTGCAAGGCTTGGAACAACCAAAATGTCCATCAACACATGAATGCACACAAAAGATGTGGTCCATGTATGCAATGCAATATTACTGTGATAAAAAATGTAAAACATAAAAAACAAACATAAGTAAGGAGAAGTATGCTTTGGGTGTTTATTCACACACATCCACTAGAATTTACAACCAAGGAACACTACTTCCAGAAATCTACATTTTCCCTAGTAACAAGAGTGGAGGATGTAGAAATGCTGCCGCCTTGTGGCCATTGGCCGCAATAGCAGCTTTAAAGCCTGTGCTAAAGCTCAAATTCATATTCACAAGGACTGCAGGGCTATAAATGACACCTGTCAACAAAATGCCTGAGTGAGCTAATGGCCAAAAACATTCAAAATATGGTGCATACTTTAAGAAAGCATTTGAAAGTTACTCTGTACTCACTCTTTCAAAAAAAGTAAAAACGTACAGAGCAATAAGCTCAATATAAGAAATTACTAGATGTATTCATATCCAGCCACAAAAACGTATCAGCTCACAACAGTCAGAATGACCATCAGCCAAAAAATACAAACAATAAATGCTGAAGACGTTTTGAGGAAATTCATATCCTCCACTTTAAGAGGCTCGTAAACTGGTAAGGGCCACTAATGAAAAAAGAATGGAACAGCCTCTAAAAGGTAAACATTGAGATACCACATGATCCCAAAGCCCATTCCTTGATGAATAACTTAGGAAAACAGAACTGGAATGACACATTCAGGCAAAACTGCACTGCAGCTGTATTACAATAGCCAAGTCATGGGAACAACCAAAACGTCCATCAAGGGTCAAATGTACAAAGAATGAACAGTATGTGTACGGAGAGAATATTAGCCACGAAAAAGATTAAACCATGGCGTTTGCAGCACCATACATGAGTCTAGTGGTAATGACACCCTGAAGTCACTCAGAAAGCAAAGGACACATATCCTAAGATATCACTTAATGGTATTACCTTAAAATTGATACCAATTCGATCAACAAACGTATGGTTAACCAAACGGAATGCTTTGAGGATTGGATAAATTAGCATAATGCTGGAAACAGAGATATTCCAACACATGTGAAAGATATAAACACCAAAGACCTACGGAATACCAAGAGAAAACTACTCAACATTGTGTCCTAACCCACATGAGAAATGGATCCGAAGATGTATAGATATGTGTATTTGTGTAAAAGAACCCCATCTTGAATACCTAGAACAAACAAAACATTGTAATCAAATTTGCTGCGAGAACAAATAAAAATTAAATGAACAAAACAAACAAGGAGTAATGAGACATAAACTAATGGGGCAGTTTCCTGGCATAATCCATTCTAGTTTACAAGTTGGAATGTTACTCACAGGAAGGCTCTCTTGCCCTTGTAACCACATTTGGGAATAGAGAAATGCTGCAGCCATGAAATCGTCTCTTGCAAAAGCAGCTTTAAACACAGTGGTAAGGGTCACTTAATATTCATAAGAATTGCAAATGTGTAAATGACACTTGCCCTCAAAACAAATCCTGGGTACGAATATTGATGAAAAAATTCAAAAGCAGGCAACCTTTCAAGAAGACAATTTCAAGAGTATATTTAACTCACAAATGTTTTCGTTCTCTCTTTTGTTTTGGTTTAACAAAAAAGGAAGTAGCTCAACATCAGGAATTAATGAAGACATGCAAATGCAATCTACAAAAACGTATACCTGACAACAGACAAAGATCATCAGCAAATAATCTCTAAAATAAGTGCTCAAGGGGCTTTAGAGAACTGTGTACCCTTTCGCTGCTGCTGGGATATCAAAAGGTAACAGCCAGTAGTGAAAAAGATAGGAGGTGCATTCAAAATAAAAATTAAACTACCACATGATCTGGTAGGCCCAGTACTGGGCCTATACCTTGAGAAAGCCAGAATCAAAAACACACAGGCTGACATACTTAAAAGGCAGCACGATTTACCCTTGCCAAGGCTTGGAACAACCAAAATGTCCATCAACACATGAATGCACACAAAAGATGTGGTCCATGTATGCAATGCAATATTACTGTGATAAAAAATGTAAAACATAAAAAACAAACATAAGTAAGGAGACGTATGCTTTGGGTGCTTATTCATATACATTCCACTGGAATTTACAACCAAGGAACACTACTTCCAGAAATCTACATTTTCCCTAGTAAACAAAGTGGAGAAATTAGAAATGCTGCTGCCTTGTGGCCATTGGCCGCAATAGCAGCTTTAAATCCTGTGCTAAAGCTCAATTCATATTCACAAGGAATGCAGGGCTATAAATGAGACCAGTCAACAAAATGCCTGAGTGAGCTAATGGCCAAAAACATTCAAAATATGGTGCATACTTTAAGAAACCATTTGAAAGTTAAGCTGTACTCACTCTTTTAAAAAAGTTTAAAAGTACAGAGCAATAAGCTCAATATAAGGAATTACTAGATGTATTCATATCCAGCCACAAAAAGGTATCAGCTCACAACAGTCAGAATGACCATCAGCCAAAAAATACAAACAATAAATGCTGAAGACGTTTTGAGGAAATTCATATCCTCCACTTTAAGTGGCTCGTAAACTGGTAAGGGCCACTAATGAAAACATAATGGAGCAGCCTTTAAAAGGGAAACATTGAGATACCACATGATCCCAAAGCCCACTCCTTGACGTATAACCTAGGAAGACAAAAACGGAATGACACGTTCAGACAAAACTGCACTGCAGGAGTATTACAATAGCCAAGACATGGAATCACCCAAAACGTCTGTCAAGGGACGAATGGACAAAGAAGACACGGTACATGTACGGACAGAATACTAGCCTTGAAAAAAAAGGAAACAATGCCGTTTGCAGCACCATACATGAGTCTAGTGATAATCACACCCTGAAGTCACTCAGAAAGCAAAGGACACATATCTTAAGATATCACTTAATGGTATTAAATTAAAAGTGATACCAATTCGATCAACACACATATGGTTTACCAAATGGAATGGTTTGAGCATTGGATAGATTAGCATAATGCTGGAAAGAGAGATATACCAACACATATGAAAGATATAAGTACCAAACACCTACGGAATACCAAGAGAAATCAACTCAACATTGTGTCCTAACTCACATGGGAAATGGATCCAAAGATGTATAAATATGTGTATTTGTGTAAAAGAACCACATCTTGCAAACCTAGAACAAACAAAAAATTGTAATCAAATTTGATGTGATATCAAATAAATGTTTAGTTAAGAAAACAAACCAGAAGAAATGAGAGCAAAGCTAATGGGGCGGTTTCCTGGCATAATTCATTCTAGTTTACAAATTAGCACGTTACACACAGGAAGGCTCTCTTGCTCTTCTAACCACATTTCGTAAAACAGAAATGCTACAACCAGGTGATCGGCTCCTGCAAAAGCAGCTTTAAACACAGTGCTAAGGGTCACTTAATATTCCCAAGAATTGCAGATGTGTAAAGGACACCTGCCCTGGAAACAAATCCTGGGTTCGAATATTGATGAAAATATTCAAAAGGGGTCAAGTTTTCAAGAAGACAATATCAAGTGTATATTGAACTCACAAATGTTTTTGTTCTCTCTCTTTTTTGGTTTAACAAAAAAGGAAGAAGCTCAACATCAGGAATTAATGAAGACATGCAAATGCAATCTACAAAAACGTATACCTGACAACAGACAATGATCATCAGCAAATAATCTCTAAAAGTAAATGCTCAAGGGGCTTTACAGAACTGTGTACCCTTTCACTGCTGCTGGGATATCAAATGGTAACAGCCAGTAGTGAAAAAGATAGGAGGTGCATTTTAAAATAAAAATGAAAATACCACATGATCTGGTAGGCCCAGTACTGGGCCTATACACTGAGAAAACCAGAATCAAAAAGACACAGGCTGACATACTTAAAAGGCAGCACGATTTACCCTTGCCCAGGCTTGGAACAACCAAAATGTCCATCAACACATGAATGCACAAAAAAGATGTGGTCCATGTATGTAATGCAATAATAATGTGATTAAAAAATGTAAAATATAAAAAACAAATATAAGTAAGGAGACATATGCTTTGGGTGTTTAGTCATACACATTCCTCTGTAATTTACGAGCAAGGAACACTACTTCCAGAAATGTACATTTTCCGTAGTAACCAGAGTGGAGAATGTAGAAATGCTGCCACCTTGTGGCCATTGGCCGCAATAGCAGCTTTAAAGCCTGTACTAAAGCTCAATTCATATGCACAAGGACTGCAGGGCTATAAATGACACCTGTCAACAAAATGCCTGAGTGGGCTAATGGCCAAAAACATTCAAACTATGGTGCATACTTTAAGAAAGCATTTGAAAGTTATTCTGTACTCACTCTTTATAAAAAAGTAAAACCGTACAGAGCAATAAGCTCAATATAAGAAATTACTAGATGTATTCATATCCTGCCACGAAAAGGTATCAGCTCACAACAGTCAGAATGACCATCAGCCAAAAAATACAAACAATAAATGCTGAAGATATTTTGAGGAAATTCATATCCTCCACTTTAAGTGGCTCGTAAACTGGTAAGGGCCACTAATGAAAACAGAATGGAGCAGCCTTTAAAAGGGAAACATTGAGATACCACATTATCTGAAAGCCCACTCCTTGATGTATAACCTAGAAGACAAACTGGAATGACACATTCAGGCAAAACTGCACTGCAGCAGTATTACAATAGCCAAGACATAGAAACAACAAAAACGTCCAAAAAGAGACAAATGTACAAAGAAGAAATGGTACGTGTACGGACAGAATATTAGCCACGAAAAAAAGGAAACCATGCCGTTTGCAGCACCATTCATGAGTCTAGTGGTAATCACACCCTGAAGTCACTCAGAAAGCAAAGGACACATATCCTAAGATATCACTTAATGGTATTACCTTAAAATTGGTACCAATTCGATCAACAAACGTATGGTTAACCAAACGGAATGCTTTGAGGATTGGATAAATTAGCAGAATGCTGGAAACAGAGATATACCAACACATGTGAAAGATATAAGCACCAAAGACCTATGGAATACCAAGAGAAAACTACTCAACATTGTGTCCTAACCCACATGGGAAATGGATCCGAAGATGTAGATATGTGTATTTGTGTAAAGAACCCCATCTTGAATACCTAGAACAAACAAAACATTGTAATCAAATTTGCTGCGAGAACAAATAAAAATTAAATGAAGAAAACAAACAAGAAGCAATGAACTAGGGGTAAAACGGGAATAAAGACACAGACCTACTTGAGAATGGACTTGAGGATATGGGGAGGGGGAATGGCAAGCTGTGACAAAGCAAAAGTGAGGCATGGACATATAATCACTACCAAACTTAAGGTAGATAGATAGTGGGAAGCAGCCGCAGAGCACAGGAAGATCAGCTCGGTGCTTTGTGACCACCTGGAGGGGTGGGATGGGGAGGATGGGAGGGAGGGAGATGCATGAGGTAAGGGATGTGGGGACACATGTATTTGTATGACTGATTCACTTTGATATAAAGCAGAAACTAATAAAAAGAAGTAATGAGACATAAACTAATGGGGCAGTTTCCTGGCATAATCCATTCTAGTTTACAAGTTGGAACGTTACTCACAGGAAGGCTCTCTTGCCCTTGTAACCACATTTGGGAATAGAGAAATGCTGCAGCCATGAAATCGTCTCCTGCAAAAGCAGCTTTAAACACAGTGCTAACGGTCACTTAATATTCACAAGAATTGCAGATGTGTAAATGACACTTGCCCGCAAAACAAATCCTGGGTTCGAATATTGATGAAAAAATTCAAAAGTGGGCAACCTTTCAAGAAGACAATTTCAAGACTATATGTAAGTCACAAATGTTTTCATTCTCTCTTTTGTTTTGGTTTAACAAAAAAGGAAGAAGCTCAAAATCAGGAATTAATGAAGACATGCAAATGCAATCTACAAAAACGTATACCTGACAACAGACAAAGATCATCAGCAAATAATCTCTAAAAGTAAATGCTCAAGGGGCTTTAGAGAACTGTGTACCCTTTCGCTGCTGCTGGGATATCAAAAGGTAACAGCCAGTAGTGAAAAAGAGAGGAGGTGCATTTAAAATAAAAATTAAACTACCACATGATCTGGTAGGCCCAGTACTGGGCCTATACCCTGAGAAAACCAGAATCAAAAAGACACAGGCTGACATACTTAAAAGGCAGCACGATTTACCCTTGCCAAGGCTTGGAACAACCAAAATGTCCATCAACACATGAATGCACACAAAAGATGTGGTCCATGTATGCAATGCAATACTACTGTGATAAAAAATGTAAAACATAAAAAACAAACATAAGTAAGGAGACGTATGCTTTGGGTGTTTATTCATACACATTCCACTGGAATTTACAACCAAGGAACACTACTTCCAGAAATCTACAGTTTCCCTAGTAACCAGAGTGGAGAATGTAGAAATGCTGCCGCCTTGTGGCCATTGGCCGCAATAGCAGCTTTAAAGCCTGTGCTAAATTCATCTTCACAAGGACTGCAGGGCTATAAATGACACCTGTCAACAAAATGCCTGAGTGAGCTAATGGCCAAAAACATTCAAAATATGGTGCATACTTTAAGAAACCATTTGAAAGTTAAGCTGTACTCACTCTTTAAAAAAAGTTTAAAAGTACAGAGCAATAAGCTCAATATAAGGAATTACTAGATGTATTCATATCCAGCCACAAAAAGGTATCAGCTCACAACAGTCAGAATAACCATCAGCCAAAAAATACAAAAAATAAATGCTGAAGACGTTTGTAGGAAATTCATATCCTCCACTTTAAGTGGCTCATAAACTGGTAAGGGCCACTAATGAAAACAGAATGGAGCAGCCTTTAAAAGGGAAACATTGAGATACCACATGATCCCAAAGCCCACTCCTTGATGTATAACCTAGGAAGACAAAAACGGAATGACACGTTCAGACAAAACTGCACTGCAGCAGTATTACAATAGCCAAGACATGGAAACAACCAAAACGACCATAAATTGAAGAATGTACAAAGAAGAAACGGTACGTGTACGGACAGAATAGTAGCCATGAAAAAACTGAAACAATGCCGTTTGCAGCACCATTCATGAGTCTAGTGGTAATCACACACTGAAGTCACTCAGAAAGCAAAGGACACATATCCTAAGATATCACTTAATGGTATTACCTTAAAATTGATACCAATTCGATCAACAAACGTATGGGTAAACAAACGGAATGCTTTGAGGATTGGATAAATTAGCATAATGCTGGAAACAGAGATATACCAACACATGTGAAAGAAATAAGCACCAAAGACCTATGGAATACCAAGAGAAAACTACTCAACATTGTGTCCTAACCCACATGGGAAATGGATGCGAAGATGTATAGATACGTGTATTTGTGTAAAAGAACCACATCTTGAATACCTAGAACAAACAAATCATTATAATCAAATGTGCTGTGATACCAAATAAAAATTAAATGAAGAAAACAAACAAGAAGCAATGACCTAGGGATAAAACAGGAATAAAGACACAGACCTACTGGATAATGGACTTGAGGATATGGGGAGGGGGAAGGGTAAGCTGTGACAAAGCAAAAGTGAGGCATGGACATATATACACTACCAAACGTAAGGTAGATAGATAGTGGGAAGCAGCCGCAGAGCACAGGGAGATCAGCTCGGTGCTTTGTGACCACCTGGAGGGGTAGGATGGGGAGGATGGGAGGGAGGGAGATGCATGAGGGAAGGGATGTGGGAACACATGTATATGTATGACTGATTCACTTTGTTATAAAGCAGAAACTAATAAAAAATAAAGTTAAAAAGAAGAAGTAATGAGACATAAACTAATGGGGCAGTTTCCTGGCATAATCCATTCTAGTTTACAAGTTGGAACGTTACTCACAGGAAGGCTCTCTTGCCCTTGTAACCACATTTGGGAATAGAGAAATGCTGCAGCCATGAAATCGTCTCCGGCAAAAGCAGCTTTAAACACAGTGCTAAGGGTCACTTAATATTCACAAGAATTGCAGATGTGTAAATGACACTTGCCCTCAAAACAAATCCTGGGTTCGAATATTGATGAAAAAATTCAAAAGCGGGCAACCTTTCAAGAAGACAATTTCAAGAGTACATTGAACTCACAAAAGTTTTTATTGTCTCTTTTGTTTTGGTTTAAGAAAAAAGGAAGAAGCTCAACATCAGGAATTAATGAAGACATGCAAATGCAATCTACAAAAACGTATACCTGACAACAGACAAAGATCATCAGCAAATAATCTCTAAAAGTAAATGCTCAAGGGGCTTTAGAGAACTGTGTACCCTTTCGCTGCTGCTGGGATATCAAAAGGTAACAGCCAGTAGTGAAAAAGAGAGGAGGTGCATTTAAAATAAAAATTAAACTACCACATGATCTGGTAGGCCCAGTACTGGGCCTATACCCTGAGAAAACCAGAATCAAAAAGACACAGGCTGACATACTTAAAAGGCAGCACGATTTACCCTTGCCAAGGCTTGGAACAACCAAAATGTCCATCAACACATGAATGCACACAAAAGATGTGGTCCATGTATGCAATGCAATACTACTGTGATAAAAAATGTAAAACATAAAAAACAAACATAAGTAAGGAGACGTATGCTTTGGGTGTTTATTCATACACATTCCACTGGAATTTACAACCAAGGAACACTACTTCCAGAAATCTACAGTTTCCCTAGTAACCAGAGTGGAGAATGTAGAAATGCTGCCGCCTTGTGGCCACTGGCCGCAATAGCAGCTTTAAAGCCTGTGCTAAAGCTCAGTTCATATTCACAAGGACTGCAGGGCTATAAATGACACCTGTCAACAAAATGCCTGAGTGAGCTAATGGCCAAAAACATTCAAAATATGGTGCATACTTTAAGAAACCATTTGAAAGTTAAGCTGTACTCACTCTTTAAAAAAAATTTTAAAGTACAGAGCAATAAGCTCAATATAAGGAATTACTAGATGTATTCATATCCAGCCACAAAAAGGTATCAGCTCACAACAGTCTGAATGACCATCAGCCAAAAAATACAAATAATAAATGCTGAAGACATTTGGAGGAAATACATATCCTCCACTTTAAGTGGCTCGTAAACTGGTAAGGGCCACTAATGAAAAGAGAATGGAGCAGCCTTTAAAAGGTAAACATTGAGATACCACATGATCCCAAAGCCCACTCCTTGATGTATAACCTAGGAAGACAGAAATGGAATGACACATTCAGGCAAAGCTGCACTGCAGCAGTATTACAATAGCCAAGTCATGGAAACAACCAAAACGTCCATAAAGAGACGAATGTACAAAGAAAAAACGGTACGTGTACGGACAAAATATTAGGCACGAAAAAAATGAAACAATGCCGATTGCAATCCCAGTCATGAGTCTATTGGTAATCACACACTGAAGTCACTCAGAAAGCAAAGCACACATCTCCTAAGATATCACTTAATGGTATTACCTTAAAATTGATACCAATTCGATCAACAAACGTATGGTTAACCAAATGGAATGCTTTGAGGATTGAATAAATTAGCATAATGCTGGAAACAGAGATATACCAACACATGTGAAAGAAATAAGCACCAAAGACCTATGGAATACCAAGAGAAAACTACTCAACATTGTGTCCTAACCCACATGGGAAATGGATCCGAAGATGTATAGATATGTGTATTTGTGTAAAAGAACCACATGTTGAATACCTAGAATAAACAAATCATTATAATCAAATGTGCTGTGATAACAAATAAAAATTAAATGAAGAAAACAAACAAGAAGAAATGACCTAGGGGTAAAACGGGAATAAAGACACAGACCTACTTGAGAATGGACTTGAGGATATGGGGAGGGGGAAGGGTAAGCTGTGACAAAGCAAAAGTGAGGCATGGACATATATACACTACCAAACGTAAGGTAGATAGATAGTGGGAAGCAGCCGCAGAGCACAGGGAGATCAGCTCGGTGCTTTGTGACCGCCTGGAGTGGTGGGATGGGGAGGATGGGAGGGAGGGAGATGCATGAGGGAAGGGATGTGGGAACACATGTATATGTATGACTGATTCACTTTGTTATAAAGCAGAAACTAATAAAAAATAAAGTTAAAAAAAGAAGTAATGAGACATAAACTAATGGGGCAGTTTCCTGGCATAATCCTTTCTAGTTTACAAGTTGGAATGTTACTCACAGGAAGGCTCTCTTGCCCTTGTAACCACATTTGGGAATAGAGAAATGCTGCAGCCATGAAATCGTCTCCTGCAAAAGCACCTTTAAACACAGTGCTAAGGGTCACTTAATATTCACAAGAATTGCAGATGTGTAAATGACACTTGCCCTCAAAACAAATCCTGGGTTTAAATATTAATGAAAAAATTCATAAGCGGGCAACCTTTCCAGAAGACAATTTCAAGAGTATATTTAACTCACAAATGTTTTCGTTCTCTCTTTTGTTTTGGTTTAACACAAAAGGAAGAAGCTCAACATCAGGAATTAATGAAGACATGCAAATGCACTCTACAAAAACGTATACCTGACAACAGACAATGATCATCAGCAAATAATCTCTAAAAGTAAATGCTCAAGGGGCTTTAGAGACCTGTGTACCCTTTCGCTGCTTGTGGGATATCAAAAGGTAACAGCCAGTAGTGGAAAAGATAGGAGGTGCATTTAAAATAAAAATTAAACTACCACATGATCTGGTAGGCCCAGTACTGGGCCTATACCCTAAGAAAACCAGAATCAAAAAGACACAGGCTGACATACTTAAATGGCAGCACGATTTACCCTCGCAAAGTCTTGGAACAACCAATATGTCCATCAACACACGAATGCACAAAAAAGATGTGGTCCATGCATACAGTGGAATATTAACGTGAAAAAATGTATAAAATATAAAACACAATCATAAGTAAGGAGACATATACATTTGGTGTTCATTAATACACATTCCACTGTAATTTACAACAAAGAAACACTACCTCCAGAAATATGCAGTTTCCCTAGTAACCAGAGTGGGGAATGTAGAAATGCTGCAGCCCTGTAGACTTTGGCCACAACAGTAGCTTTAAACCCTGTGCTAAAGCTCAATTCATATTCACAAGGATTGCAGGGTCATAAATGAACCATGCCAACAAAATGTTTGATGGACGTAATGGTCCTAAACTTTCAAAATATGGCACGTAATTTAAGAAAACATTTTATTAGGTAAGCTGTACTCACTCATTAAAAAACAATTAAAAAGTACATAGCACTAAGCTCAATATAAGGAATTATTTAATATATGCAATCCAGGCACAAAAAGATACCAGCTCCCAGCGGTTAGAATGACCATCAGCCAAAAAATACAAACAATAAATGCTGAGGAGGTATGGAACAAATTAATATCCTCAAATTTAATTGGCTCATAAACTGCTAAGTGCCACTAAAGGGAACAGCATGGAGCAGCCATTAAAAGGGAAACATTGAGATACCTCATCATCCCAAAGCCCACTCTTTGGCATATAACTTATGAAGACAAAAATGGAATGAAATATTCAGGCAAAACTGCAGTGAAGCAGTATTACAATAGCCAAGATATGTAAACCACCAAAACGTACATTAGGAGACGAATGGACAAGTAAGAACAGGTACGTGTAGACACAGAATATTAGCCATGGGAAAAAAATGAAACAATGCCGTATGCGGCACCATACATGATTCTAGTGGTAATCCCAACCTGAAGTCACTCAGACAGCAAAGGACACATATCCTCTGATATCACTTAATGGTGTTACCTAAAATTGATACCAGTGAAGATTTTACACAGAGAATGGCAATCAAAAATTCGATCAACAAATGTATGGTTAACCAAATAGAAAGGTGTGAGGATTGGATAAATTAGCATATTGCAGAAAACAGAGATATACAAACACATGTCATATATATAAGAACAAAAGGCCTATGGAATGCTAAGAAAAAACTATTCAACATTGTGTCCTAACCCACATGGGAAATGGATCCGAAGATGTAAATATATGTGTATTTGTGTAAAAGAACCACATCTTGCACACCTAGAACAAACAGAACATTGTAACCAAATTTGATGTGAGAAATAAAAATTAAATGAAGAAAACAAACAAGAAGTAATGAGACATAAACTAATGGGGAGGTTTCCTGGCGTAATCCATTCTAATTTACAAGTTGGAACGTTACACACAGGAAGGCTCTCTTGCCCTTGTAACCACATTTGGGAAGAGAGAAATGATGCAGCCATGCGATCGTCTCCTGCAAAAGCAGCTTTAAAAACAGTGCTAAGGGTCACTTAATATTCAGAAGATTTGCAGATGTGTAAATGACACCTTCCTTCAAAACAAATCCTGTCTTCGAATATTGATGAAGAAATTCAATAGAGGAAAACCTTTCAAGAAGACAATATCAAGACAATATTTAAATCACAAATGTTTTCCTTCTCTCTTTTTTTGCTTTAACAAAAAAGGAAGAATCTCAACATCAGGAAGTAATGAAGACATGCAAATCCAATCTACAGAAACGTATACCTGACAACAGACAATGATCATCAGCAAATAATCTCTAAACAGTAAATGCTCAAGGGGTTTTAGAGAACTGTGTACCCTTTCGCTGCTGCTGGGATATCAAATAGTAACAGCCAGTAGTGAAAAGAGAAAGGCGGTGCATTTAAAGGTTAAAATTAAACTACCACATGATCTGGTAGGCCCAGTACTGGGCCTGTACCATGAGAAGACCAGAATCAAAAAGACACAGGGTGACATATTTAAAAGGAAGCACAATTTACCCTCGCCAAGACTTGGAACAACCAAGATGTCCATCAACACATGAATGCACAAAAAAGATGTGGTCCATGTACGCAATGGAATATTATTCTGATAAAAAATATAAAATGTAAAAAAAACATAAGTAAGGAGACATATGCTTTGGGGGTTTATTCATACACATTCCACTGTAATTTACAACCAAGGAACACTACTTGCAGAAACGTACAGTTTCCCCAGTAACTAGAGTGGGGAATGTAGAAATGCTGCCACCCTGTGGCAGTTGGCCGCAACAGCGGCTTTAAAACCTGTGCTAAAGTTCAACTCGTATTCAAAAGGACTGCAGGGCTATACATGACAGTTGCCAACAAAATGTTTGAGGGAGGTAATGGCCAAAGACTTTCAAAATATTGTGCATACTTTAAAAAACCATTTGAAAGGTAAGCTGTACTCACTCTTTCAAAAACAGTAAAGAAGTACGTAGCAATAAGCTCAATATAAGGAAGCATTAGATATATGCAAATCCAGCCATAAAAAGGTATTAGCTCACACCGGTCAGAATGACCATCAGCCAAAAAATACAAACAATAAATGCTGAAGATGTTTTGAAGTAATTCATATCATCCACTTTAAGTGGCTATTAAACTGTTAAAAGCCACTAATGAAAACAGAATGGAGCAGTGTTTAAAACGCCAACATTGAGATACAACATAATTCCAAAGCCCACTCCTTGGCCTACGACATAGGAAGATAGAAATGGAATGAAACATTCAGGCAAAACTGCACTGCAGCAGTATTACAATAGCCAAGACATGGAAACAACCAAAACGTCCATCAGGAGACAAATGGACAAAGAAGAACTGGTACGTTTACAGATAGAATAATAGCCATGGAAAAAAATGAAACAATGCCGTTTGCAGCACCATAGATGAGTCTAGTGGTAATCACAACTTGAAGTAACTCAGAAAGCAAAGAACACATATACTAACATATCACTTAATGGAGTTACATTAAAATTGATACCAATGAAAAGTTTTCACAGACAAAGGCAATCAAAGATTCGATCAACAAACGTATGGTTAACCAAATGGAAAGGTTTGAGGATTGGATAAATTAGCATATTGCGAGATTCAGATATATAACAACACGTGTGAAATATATAAGAACCAGAGACCTATAGTATACCAAGAGAAAACTACTCAACATTGTGTCCTAACCCACATGGGAAATGGATCCGAAGATGTATAGATATGTGTATTTGTGTAAAAGAACCACATCTTGCACACCTAGAACAAACATAACATTGTAAACAAATTTGCTGGGATAACAATTAAATTAAGAAAACAAAAAAGAAGTAATGAGACATTACCTAATGGGGTGGTTTCCTGGCATAATCCATTCTAATTTACAAGTTGGGATGTCACACACAGGAAGGCTCTCTTGCCCTTGTAACAACATTTGGAAACAGAGAAATGAAGCAGCCATGTGATCGCCTCCTGCAAAAGCAGCTTTAAAGACAGTGTAAGGGTCACTTAATATTCAGAAGATTTGCAGATGTGTGAATGACACCTGTTCTCAAAACAAATCCTCGGTTCGAATATTGACAAAAAAATTCAAAAGAGGGCAACCTTTCAAGAAGACAATATCAAGAGTATATTTAACTCACAAATGTTTTCATTCTCTCTTTTTTTGGTTTAACAAAAATGGAAGAAGCTCAGCATCAGGAATTAATGAAGACTTTCATCATCAGGAATTAATGAAGACATGCAAATCCAATCTACAAAAACGTATACCTGACAACAGACAATGCTCATCATCAAATAATCTCTAAAGAGTAAATGCTCAAGGGGTTTTAGAGAACTGTGTACCCTTTCACTGCTGGTGGGATATCAAATTGTAACAGCCATTAGTGAAAAGAGAAAGAGGTTAATTTAAAGGTAAAAATTAAACTTCCACATGATCTGCTAGGCCCAGAACAGGGCCTATACCCTGAGAAGACCAGAATCAAAAAGACACAGGACGACATACTTAAAAGGCAGCACGATTTACCCTAGGCAAGACTTTGAACAACCAAAATGTCCATCAACACATGAATACACAAAAAAGATGTGGTTCAAGTACGCAATGGAATATTATTCTGATAAAAAATATAAAATATAAAAAAAACATAAGTAAGGAGACATATGCTTTGGGGGTTTATTCATACACATTCCACTGTAATTTACAACCAAGGAACACTACTTGCAGAAACGTACAGTTTCCCCAGTAACCAGAGTGGGGAATGCAGAAATGCTGCCAGCATGTGGCAGTTGGCTGCAACAATGGCTTTAAAGCCTGTGCTAAATTTCACCTCATATTCAAAAGGACTGCAGGGCTATACATGACAGTTGCCAACAAAATGTTTGAGGGAGGTAATGGCCAAAAATTTTCAAAATATGGTGCATACTTAAAGAAACCATTTGAAAGGTAAGCTGTACTCACTCTTTAAAAAACATTAAAGAAGTACATAGCAATAAGCTCAATACAAGGAAGTATTAGAGATATGCAAATCCAGCCATAAAAATGTATTAGCTCACACCGGTCAGAATGACCATCAGCCAAAAAATACAAACAATAAATGCTGAAGATGTTTTGAAGTAATTCATATCCTCAACGTTAAGTGGCTCTTAAACTGGTAAGGGCCACTAATGAAAACAGAATGGAGCAGTGCTTAAAAGGTATACATTGAGATACAACATAATCCCAAAGCCCACTCCTTGGCCTGCAACCTAGGAAGACAGTAATGGAATGACACATTCAGGCAAAACTGCACTGCAGCAGTATTACAATAGCCAAGACATGGAAACAACCAAAACGTCCGTCAAGAGACAAATGTACAAAGAAGAAATGGTACGTGTACTGAGAGAATATTAGCCTTGGAAATAAAAATGAAACAATGCCATTTGCAGCACCATACATGACTCTAGAGGCAATCACAACCTGAAGTAACTCAAAAAGCAAAGGACACAAATCCTAAGATATCACTTAATGGTGTTACCTTAAATTTGATACCAATTCAATCAACAAATGTATGGTTAACCAAATGGAACGGTTTGAGGATTGGATAAATTAGCATATTGCACGGAACAGAGATATACCAACACATGTGAAAGATATAAGCACCAAAGACCTATGGAATACCAAGACAAAACTACTCAATATTGTATTCTAACCCACATGGGAAATGGATCTGAAGATGTATAGATATGTGTATTTGTGTAAAAGAACCACATCTTGCAGACCTAAAACAAACAAAACATTGTAATCAAATGTGCTGTGATAACAAATAAAAATTAAATGAAGAAAACAAACAAGAAGTAATGAGACATAAACTAATGGTGCGGTTCCCTGGCTTAATCCATTCTAGGTTACAAGTTGGAACGTTACTCACAGGAAGGCTCTCTTGCCCTTGTAACCACATGTGGGAATAGACAAATGCTGTAGCCATGCTATCGTCTCCTGCAAAAGTAGCTTTAAGCACAGTGCTAAGGGTCACTTAATATTCACAAGAATTGCAGATGTGTAAATGACACTTGCTCTCAAAACAAGTCGTGGGCTCAAATATTGATGAAAAAATTCAAAAGCAGGCAACCTTTCAAGAAGACAATTTCAAGAGTATATTTAACTCACAAATGTTTTCGTTCTCTCTCTTTTTTTGGTATAACAAAAAAGGAAGAAGCTCAACATCAGGAATTAATGAAGACATGCAAATGCAATCTACAAAAACGTATACCTGACAACAGACAAAGATCATCAGCAAATAATCTCTAAAAGTAAATGCTCAAGGGGCTTTAGAGAACTGTGTACCCTTTTGCTGCTGGTGGGATATCAAAAAGTAACAGCCAGTAGTGAAAAAGATAGGAGGTGCATTTAAAAGTAAAAATTAAACTACCACATGATCTGGTAGGCCGAGTACCTGGACTATTCCCTGAGAAAACCAGAATCAAAATGACAGAGCTGGACATACTTAAAAGGCAGCATGATTTACCCTTGCCAAAGCTTGGAACAACCAAAATGTCCATCAACACACGAATGCACAAAAAAGATGTGGTCCATGTATGCAATGCAACATTACTGTGATAAAATATATAAAATATAAAAAACAAACATAAGTAAGGAGACGTATGCTTTGTGTGTTTATTCATACACATTCCAGTGTAACTTACAACCAAGGAACACTACTTCCAGAAATGTACAGTTTCCCTAGTAACCAGAGTGGAGAATGTAGAAATGCTGCCTCCTTGTGGCTATTGGCCGCAATAGCAGCTTTAAAGCCTGTGCTAAAGCTCAATTCATATTCACAAGGACTGCAGGGCTATAAATGACACCTGCCAACAAAATGTCTGAGTAAGTTATTAGCCAAATCATTCAAAATATGGCACATAGTATAAGAAAACATTTGAATAGGTAAGCGGTACTCACTCTTTAAAAAACAATAAAAAAGGACATAGCACTAAGCTCCATGTAATGAATTATTTGATATATTCAAATCCAGCCAAAAGAAAACGTATTAGCTCACACTGGGCAGATTAACCATCAGCCAAAAATACAAACAATAAATGCTGAAGAGTTTTGTAACAAATTTATATGCTCAAATTTAAGTGGCTCGTAAACTCATAAGTGCCACTAATGAAAACGGAAATGAGCAGCCTTTAAAAGGTAAACATGGAGATAACACATGACCCCAAATCCCACTCCTTGACGTATAACCTAGGAAGACAGAAATAGAATGACATATTCAGACAAAACTGCACTGTTCAAGACATGGAAACAACCAAAACGTCCATCAAGTGACGAACGGACAAAGAAGAAATGGTACTTGTACAGACAGAATATTAGACATGGAATAAAAATGAAACAATGCCGTTTGCAGCACAATACATGAGTCTAGTGGTAATCACAACCTGAAGTAACTCAGACAGCAAAGGACAAATTTCCTAAGATATCACTTAATGTTGTTACCTTAAAACTGATACCAATCCGATCAACAACTTATGGTTAAACAATGGAATGGTTTGAGGATTGGATAAAGTAGCATAATGCTAGAAATAGAGATATACCAACACATGTGAAAGATATAAGCACCAAAGACCTATGGAATACCAAGAGAAAACTACTCAACATTGTGTCCTAACCCACATGGGAAATGGATCCGAAGATGTATAGATATGTGTATTTGTGTAAAAGAACTACATCTTGCACACCTAGAACAAACAAAACATTGTAATCAAATGTGCTGTGATAACAAATAAATACTAAATTAAGAAAACAAACAAGAAGTAATGAGAGCGAAACTAATGGGGCAGTTTCCTGGCATAATCTATTCTAGTTTACAAGTTGGAATGTTACACACAGGAAGGCTCTCTTGCCCTTATAACCACATTTGGGAATAGAGATATGCTGCAGCCATGCGATCGTCTCCTGCAAAAGCAGTTTTAAACACAGTGCTAAGGGTCACTTAATATTCACAAGAATTGCAGATGTATAAATGACACTTGCCCTCAAAACAAAACCTGGGTTTGAAAATTGACGTAAAAATTCAAACGTGGGCAACCTTTCAAGAAGACAATTTCAAGATAATATATAAATCACAAATGTTATCGTTCTCTCTTTTTTTTGGTTTAACACAAAAGGAAGAAGCTCAACATCAGGAATTAATGAAGACATGCAAATGCAATCTACAAAAATGTATTCCTGACAACAGACAATGATCATCAGCAAATAATCTCTAAACAGTAAATGCTCAAGGGGTTTTACAGAACTGTGTACCCTTTCACTGCTGCTGGGATATCAAATGGTAACAGCCAGTAGTGAAAAAGATAGGAGGTGCATTTTAAAATAAAAATGAAAATACCACATGATCTGGTAGGCCCAGTACTGGGCCTATACACTGAGAAAACCAGAATCAAAAAGACACAGGCTGACATACTTAAAAGGCAGCACGATTTACCCTTGCCAAGGCTTGGAACAACCAAAATGTCCATCAACACATGAATGCACAAGAAAGATATGGTCCATGTATGCAATGAAATAATACAGTGATAAAAAATATAAAATATAAAAAACAAACATAAGTAAGGAGACGTATGCTTTGGGTGTTTATTCATACACATTCCACTGTAATTTACAACCAAGGAACACTACTTCCAGAAATGTACAGTTTCCCTAGTAACCAGAGTGGAGAATATAGAAATGCTGCCGCCTTGTGGCCACTGGCCACAATAGCAGCTTTAAAAATTGTGCTAAAGCTCAATTCATAGCCTCAAGGACTGCAGGGCTATAAATGACACCTGCCAAAAAAATGTCTGAGTGAGGTAATGGCCAAAAACATTCAAAATATGGTGCATACTTTAAGGAACCATTTGATCATTAAGCTGTTCTCACTCTTTAAAAAGAGTTTAAAAATACATAGCAGTAAGCTCAATATAAGGAATTACTAGATGTATTCAAATCCAGCCACAATAATGTGTCAGCTCACACTGGTCAGAATCACCATCAGCCAAAAAATACAAAGAATAAATGCTGAAAACCTTTTCAAGAAATTCATATCCTCAACTTTAAGTGGCTCATAAACTCGTAAGTGCCACTAATGAAAACGGAATGGAGCAGCCTTTAAAAGGTAAACATTGAGATAACACATGAACCCAAAGCCCACTCCTTGACGTAAAACCTAGGAAGACAGAAATGGAATGACAAATTCAGGCACAACTGCACTGCAGCAGTATTACAAGACCGAAGACATGGAGACAAAGAAATCGTCCATCAAGAGAAGAATGGACAAAGAAGAAATGGTACGTGTACAGACAGAATATTAGCCATGGCAAAAAAAAATGAAACAATGCTGTATGCAACACCATACATAAGTCTAGTGGTAATCACAACCCGAAGTAACTCAGAAAGCAAAGGACACATATCCTCTGATATCACTTAATGATGTTATCTAAAAATTTATACCAATGAAAATTTTTCACAGAGAAAGGCAATCAGTGATTCAATCAACAAATATATGGTTAACCAAATGGAAAGGTTTGAGGATTGGAAGAATTAACATATTGCCGGAAACAGAGATATACCAACACATGTCATATATATAAGAACCAAACTCTTATGGAATACCAAGAGAATACTACTCAACATTTTGTCCTAACTCACATGGGAAATGGATCCGAAGATGTATAGATATGTGTATTTCTGTAAAAGGACCACATCTTGCACACCTAGAACAAACAAAACATTGTAATCAAATTTGCTGTGATAACAAATAAAAATTAAATTAAGAAAACAAAGAAGGACTAATTAGACATTACCTAATGGGGCGATTTCCTAGCATTATCCATTCTAATTTACTTGTTGGAACATCACACACAGGAAGGCTTTCTTGCCCTTGTAACACATTTGGGAATAGAGACATGATGCAGCCATGCGCTCGTCTCCTGCAAAAGCAGCTTTAAACACAGTGCTAAGGGTCACTTAATATTCACAGGAATTGCAGATGTGTAAATGACACCTTCCCTCAAAACAAATCCTGGATTCGAATATTAATGCAAAATTCAAAAGAGAGCAACCAACCAAGATGACAATATCAAGAGTATATTTAACTCACAAATGTTTTAGTTCTCTCTTTTTTTGATTTAACAAAAGAGGAAGAAGCTCAACATCAGAAATTAATGAAGACATGCAAATTCAATCTACAAAAGCATATACATGACAATAGACAATGATCATCAGCAAGTAATCTCTAAACAGTAAATGCTCAAGGGGTTTTAGAGAACTGTGTACCCTTTCACTGCTGGTGGGATATCAAATGGTAAGAGCCAGTAATGAAAAGAGGAAGGAGGTGCATTTAAAGGGAAAAATTAAACTACCACATGAACTGGGAGGCTCAATAAACGGCCTATACCCTGAGAAGACCAGAATCAAAAAGACACAGGATGACATACTTTGATGGCAGCACGATTTACCCTCTCCAAGACTTGGAACAACCAAAATGTCCATCAACACATGAATGCACAAAAAAGATGTGGTCCATGTACGCAATGGAATATTACTGTGATAAAAAGTATAAAATATAAAAAACAATCATAAGTAAGGAGACATATGCATTTGGTGTTTATTCATACACATTCCACTGGAATTTACAACCAAGGAACACTACCTTCCAGAAATGTAGAGTTTCCCTAGTAACCAGAGTGGAGAATGTAGAAATGCTGCCGCCTTGTGGCCATTGGCCGCAATAGCAGCTTTAAAGCCTGTGCTAAAGCTCAATTCACATTCACAAGGACTGCAGGGTTATAAATGACACCTGCCAACAAAATGTTTGACGGAAGTAATGGTCCAAAACTTTCAAAATATGGCACATACTTTAAGAAAACATTTGAATAGGTAAGCTGTACTCACTCTTTAAAAAACAGTAAAAAGTACAAAGCACTAAACTCAATATAAGGACTTATTTAATATATGCAATCCAGGCACAAAAAGGTATCAGCTCCCACCAGATAGAATGCCCATCTCCAAAAAATACAAACAATAAATGCTGAGGAGGTTTGGAACAAATTAATATCCTCAAATTTAACTGGCTCATAAACTTGTAAGTGCCAATAATGAAAATGGAGTGGAGCAGCCTTTAAAAGGTAAACACTGAGATACCAAAGGATCCCAAATTCCACTCCTTGGCCTATAATCTAGGAAGACAAAAATGGAATGACACATTCAGGCAAAACTGTACTGCAGCACTATTACAAAAGCCAAGACATGGAAACAACCAAAATGTCCATCAAGAGACGAATGGACAAAGAAGATCTGCTACACATACAGATAGAATATTAGCCAAGGAAAAAAAATGAAACAATGCCGTTTGCAGCACCATAGATGACTCTACTGGTAATCAAAACTTGAAGTAACTCAGAAAGCTAAGATCACATATCCTGTGATATCACTTATTGGTGTTACCTAAAATTGATACCAATAAAGAGTTTTCACAGAGAAAGGCAATCAAAGATTTGATCAACAAATGTATGGTTAACCAAATGGAAAGGTTTGAGGATTGGGTAAGTTAGCATATTGTGTGATACAGAGATATACCAACACATGTGAAAGATATAAGCACCAAAGACCTATGGAATACCAAGAGAAGACTACTCAACATTGTGTCCTAACCCACATGGGAAATGGATCCGAAGATGTAGATATGTGTATTTCTGTAAAAGTACCACATCTTGCACACCTAGAACAAACAAAACATTGTATTCAAATTTGCTGTAGTAAAAAATAACAATTTAATTAAGAAAACAAACAAGCAGTAATGAGACATTACCTAATGGGGCGGTTTCCTGGCATAATCCATTCTAATTTACAAGTTGGAACGTAACACAGGAAGGCTCTCTTGCCCTTGTAACAACATTTGGGAAAAGAGAAATAATGGAGTCATGTGATCGTCTCCTGCAATAGCAGCCTTAAACACAGGCTAAGGGTCACTTAATATTCAGAATAATTGCTGATGTGTAAATTACACCTGCCCTCAAAACAAATCCTAGGTTTGAATATTGATGAAGATATTCAAAAGTGGGCAAACTTTCAAAAAGTAAATATCTAGAGAATATATAACTCAAATGTTTTCGTTCTCTCTTTTTTTGGTTTAACATAAAAGGAAGAAACGCAACATCAGGAATTAATGAATACTTGCAAATCCAATCTACAAAAACGTATACCTGACAACAGACAATGATCATCAGCAAATAATCTATAAACAGTAAATGCTCAAGAGGTTTTAGAGAGCTGTGTACCCTTTCACTGCTTGTGGGATATCAAATGATAACAGCAAATAGTGAAAAGAGAAAGGAGGTGCATTTAAAGGTAAAAATTAAACTACCCCATAACCTGGTAGGCCCAGTACAGAGCCTTTACGTGGAGAAGACCGGAATAAAAAAGACACTGGATGACATACTTTGAAGGCACCACGATATACCCTCTCCAAGACTTGGAAAAACCAAAATGTCCATCAACACATGAATGCACAAAAAGATGTGGTTCATGTGTGCAGTGGAATATTCCTGTGATAATAAATATAAAATATAAAAAACAATCATAAGTAAGGAGACATATGCTTTGGGTGTTTATTCATACACATTCCACTGTAATTTACAACCAAGAAACACTACTTCCAGAAATGTACAGTTTCCCTAGTAACCAGAGTGGGGAATGTAGAAATGTTTCTGCCCTGTGGCCATTGGCCACAACAGCAGCTTTAAACCCTGTGCTAAAGCTCAATTCATACTGACAAGGACTGCAGGGCTATAAATGACACCTGCCTACAAAATGTTTGAAGGAAGTAATGGTGCAAAACATTTAAAATACAGCACATACTTTAAGAAAATATTTTAAGAGGTAAGCTCTACTCACTCTTTAAGAAACAATAGAAAACTACCTAGCACTAAGCTCAATATAAGGAAATATTTAATATATGCAAATCCAGCCACAAAAATTTATCAGCTCCCACCGTTTACAATGCCCATCAGCCAAAAAATATAAACAATAAATACAGAAGACTTTTGTAACAAAATATCTTCAAATTTAACTGGCTCTTAAACTGGTAAGTGTCACTAATGAAAACGGAATGGAGCAGCGTTTAAAAGGTAAACATTGAGATGCCACTAATGAAAACGGAATGGAGCAGCGTTTAAAAGGTAAACATTGAGATACCACATTATCCCCAAGCCCACACCTTGGCCAGTAACCTAGGAAGACAGAAATGGAATGACACATTCAGGCAAAACTGCACTGCAGCACTATGACAATAGCCAAGACATAGAAACAACCAAAACGTCCATCAAGAGACAAATGGATAAAGAAGAACTGCTACATGTACAGATATAATATTAGCCATGGGAAAAAATGAAACAATGCCATTTGCAGCACCACAGATGAGTCTAGTGGTAATCACAACTTGAAGTAACTCACAAAGCGAAGGACATATATACTCTGATATCACTTATTGGAGTTACCTAAAAATTGATACCAATGAAGAGTTTTCACAGAGAAAGGCAATCAAAGTTTCGATCAACAAACGTGTGGTAAACCAAATGGAACTGTGTGAGGACTGGATAAATTAGCATATTTCAGGAAACAGAGATACAGCAACACATGTGAAAGATATAAGCACCAAAGACCTATGGAATACCAAGAGAAAACTACTCAACACTGTGTCCTAACCCACATGGGAAATGGATCCAAAGATGTATAGATATGTGTATTTGTGTAAAAGAACCACATCTTGCACACCTAGAACAAACAGAACATTGTAACCAAATTTGATGTGAGAAATAAAAATTAAATGAAGAAAACAAACAAGAAGTAATGAGACATAAACTAATGGGGAGGTTTCCTGGCATAATCCATTCTAATTTACAAGTTAGAACGTTACACACAGGAAGGCTCTCTTGCCCTTGTAACAACATTTGGGAAGAGAGAAATGATGCAGCCATGCGATCGTCTCCTGCAAAAGCAGCTTTAAACACAGTGCTAAGGGTCACTTAATATTCACAAGAATTGCAGATGTGTAAATGACACCTTCCCTCAAAACAAATCCTGTCTTCGAATATTGATGAAGAAATTCAATAGAGGAAAACCTTTCAAGAAGACAATATCAAGACAATATTTAAATCACAAATGTTTTCCTTCTCTCTTTTTTTGCTTTAACAAAAAAGGAAGAATCTCAACATCAGGAAGTAATGAAGACATGCAAATCCAATCTACAGAAACGTATACCTGACAACAGACAATGATCATCAGCAAATAATCTCTAAACAGTAAATGCTCAAGGGGTTTTAGAGAACTGTGTACCCTTTCGCTGCTGCTGGGATATCAAATAGTAACAGCCAGTAGTGAAAAGAGAAAGGCAGTGCATTTAAAGGTTAAAATTAAACTACCACATGATCTGGTAGGCCCAGTACTGGGTCTGTACCATGAGAAGACCAGAATCAAAAAGACACAGGGTGACATATTTAAAAGGCAGCACAATTTACCCTCGCCAAGACTTGGAACAACCAAAATGTCCATCAACACATGAATGCACAAAAAAGATGTGGTCCATGTATGCAATGGAATATTATTGTGATAAAAAAATATCAAATGTAAAAAACAAACATAAGTAAGGAGACATATGCTTTGGGTGTTTATTCATACACATTCCACTGTAATTTACAACCAAGGAACACTACTTCCAGAAATGTACAGTTTCCCTAGTAACCAGAGTGGGGAATGTAGAAATGCTGCCGCCCTGTGGCCATTGGCCGCAACAGCAGCTTTAAACCGTGTGCTAAAGCTCAATTCATATTCACAAGGACTGCAGGACTATAAATGACACCTGCCAACAAAATATTTGAGGGAGGTAATGGCCAAAAATATTGAAAATATGGCGTATACTTTTAGAAAACATTTGAATAGGTAAGCTGTTCTCACTCTTTAAAAAACAATAAAAAATTACATAGCACTAAGCTCAGTATAAGGAATTATTTGATATATGCATATCCAGCCACAAAATGGTATAAGCCCACTCTGGGCAGAATGACCATCAGCCAAAAAATACAAACAATAAATGCTGAAGAGGTTTGAAAGAAATTAATATCCTCAAGTGTAACTGGTTTGTAAACTGGTAAGTGCCACTAATGAAAACGGCATGGAGCAGCCTATAAAAGGTAAACATTGAGATACCCCATGATCCCAAAGCCCACTCCTTGGCCTGTAATCTAGGAAGACAGAAATGGAATGACACATTCATGCAAAACTGAACTGCAGCAGTATTAGAATAGCCAAGACATGGGAACAGCCAAAACGTCCATCAAGAGAAAAATGGACAAAGAACTGGTACATGTACAGATAGAATATTAGCCACAGAAAAAAAATGAAACAATGCCGTTTGCAGCACCATAGATGAGTCTAGTGGAAATCACAACTTGAAGTAACTCAGAAAGCTAAGATCACGTATCCTCTGATATCACTTACTGGTGTTACCTAAAAATTGATACCAATGAGGAGTTTTCACAGAGAAAGGAAATCAAAGATTCGATCAACAAACTTATGGTTAACCAAATGGAATGATTTGAGGATTGGATAAATTAGCACATTGCAAGAAACAGAGATATACCAACGCATGTGATACATATAAGAACCAAAGACCTTTGCAATACCAGGAGAAAACTACTCAACACTTTTTCCTAACCCAATGGTTCTGAAGATGTATAGATATGTGTATTTGTGTAAAAGAACCACATCTTGCACACCTAAAACAAACAAAACACTGTAATCACATTTGATGTGATAACAAATAAAAATTACATTAAGAAAACAAACAAGAAGCAATGAGACATAAATTAATTGGGGGTTTCCTGGCATAATCCACTGTAGTTTACAAGTTGGAATGTTACACACAGGAAGGCTCTCTTGCCCTTGTAACCATATTTGGGAATAGAGCAATGCTGCAGCCATGCGATCGTCTCCTGCAAAAGCAGGTTTAAACATAGTACTAAGGGTAACTTAATATTCACAAGAATTGCAGATCTGTAATTACAACTTACCTCAAAACAAATCCTGGGTTCGAATATTGATGAAAAAATTATAAAGAGGGCAACCTTTCAAGAGACAATTTCAAGAGTATATTTAACTCAGAAAACTTTTCCTTCTTTCTTTTTCTTGGTTTAACAAAAAAGGAAGAAGTTCAACATCAGGAATTAATGAAGACGTGCAAATCCAATCTACAAAAACGTATACCTGACAACAGACAATGATCAACAGCAAATAATCTCTAAACAGTAAATACTCAACATGCTTTATAGAACTGTGTACCCATTCCCTGCTGGTGTGATATCAAATAGTAACAGCCAGTAGTGAAAAGAGAAAGGAGGTGCATTTAAAGGTAAAAGTTGAACTACCACATGATCTGGTAGGCCCAGTACTGGGCCTACACCCTGAGAAGACCAGAATCAAAAACACACAGGCTGACACACTTGAAAGGCAGCATGACTTACCCTAGCCAAGACTTGCAACAACCAAAATGTCCATCAACATGTGAATGCAAAAAAAGATATGGTCCATGTATGCAATGGAATATTACTCTGATTTAAAATATGAATTAAATATAAAAAACAAACATAAATAAGGAGACATATGCTTTCGGTGTTTATTCATACACATTCGACTGTAATTTACAACCAGGGAATACTACTTCCAGAAACGTACCATTTTCGCAGTAATCAGAGCGGGGAATGTAGAAATGCTGCCGCCATGTGGCCGTTGGCCGCAACAGCAACTTTACAACCTGTGCTAAAGTTCAATTTATATTCAAAAGGACTGCAGGGTTATAAATGACACCTGCCAACAAAATGTTTGACGGAGGTAATGGCCAGAAACATTCAAAATATGGTGCATACTTTAATAAACCATTTGAAAGGTAAGCTGTACTCACTCTTTAAAAAACAGTAAAGAAGTAGATAGCAATAAGCTCAATATAAGGAATTATTAGATATATGCATATCCAGCCACAAAAAGGTTTCAGCTCCAACCGTTTAGAATGACCATCAGCCAAAAAATACAAACAATAAATGCTGAAGATGTTTTGAAGTAATTCATATCCTCAACGTTAAGTGGCTCTTAAACTGGTAAGGGCCACTAATGAAAACAGAATGGAGCAGTGCTTAAAAGGTATACATTGAGATACAACATAATCCCAAAGCCCACTCCTTGGCCTGCAACCTAGGAAGACAGAAATGGAATGACACATTCAGGCAAAACTGCACTGCAGCAGTACTACAATAGCCAAGACATTGAAACAACCAAAATGTCCATCAGGAGACGACTGGACAAAGAAGAACTGGCACGTGTACAGATAGAATATTAGCCACAGGAAAAAAATGAAACAATGCCATTTGCAGCACCATAGATGAGTCTAGTGCTAATCACACCCTGAAGTAACTCAGAAAGCAAAGGACACGTATCCTAACCTATCACTTAATGGTGTTGCATTAAAATTGATACCAATGAAGATTTTTCACAGAGAAAGGCAATCAAAGATTCGATCAACAAATGTATGGTTAACCAAATGGAAAGGTTTGAGGATTGGATAAATTAGCATGTTGTGGGATACAGAGATATACCAACACATGTGAAATATGTAAGAACCAAAGACCTATGTTATACCAAGAGAAAACTACTCAACATTGTGTCCTAACCCACATGGGAAATGGATCCGAAGATGTATAGATATGTGTATTTGTGTAAAAAAAAACCACATCTTGCACACCTAGAACAAACAAAACATTGTAATCCAATTTTCTGTGATAACAAATAAAAATTAAATTAAGAAAACAAACAAGAAGTAATCAGACATACACTAATGGGGCAGTTTCCTGGCATTATCCATTCTAGTTTACAAGTTGGAACGTTACTCACATGAAGGCTCTCTTGCCCTTGTAACCACATTTGGGAATAGAGAAATGATTCAGCCATGCAGTCGTCTCCTGCAAAAGCAACTTTAAAGACAGTGCTAAGGGTCACTTAATATTTAGAAGATCTGCAGATTTGTAAATGACAGCTGTCCTCAAAACAAATCCTGGGCTAGAATATTGACAAAAAAATTCAAAAGAAGGCAACCTTTAAAAAGACAATATCAAGAGTATATTTAACTCACAAATGTTTTCATTCTCTCTTTTTTTTGGTTTAACAAAAAAGGAAGAAGCTCAACATCAGGAATTAATGAAGATTTTCAACATCAGGAATTAATGAAGACATGCAAATCCAATCTACAAAAACGTATACCTGACAACAGACAATGATGATCATCAAATAATCTCTAAACAGTAAATGCTCAAGGGGTTTTAGAGAACTGTGTACCCTTTCACTACTGGTGGGATATCAAATGGTAACAGCCAGTAGTGAAAACAGAAAGGAGGTGAATATAAAGGTAAAAATTAAACTACCACATGATCTGGTAGGCCCAGTACAGGGCCTATACACTGAGAAGATCAGAATCAAAAAGACACAGGATGACATACTTAAAAGGCAGCACGATTTACCCTCGCCAAGACTTGGAACAACCAAAATGTCCATCAACACATGAATGAACAAAAAAGATGTGGTCCATGTATGCAATGAAATATTACTGTGCTAAAAAATATAAAATATAAAAAACACACATAAGTAAGGAGACGTATGCTTTGGGTGTTTATTCATATATTTTCCACTGTAATTTAGAACCAAGGAACACTATTCGCAGAAACGTACAGTTTCCCTAGTAATCAGAGAGGGGAATGGAGAAATGCTGCCGCCCTGTGGCCGTTGGCCGCAACAGCGGCTTTAAAACCTGTGCTAAAGTTCAATTCATATTCAAAAGGACTGCAGGGCTATAAATGACACTTGCCAACAAAATGTTTGAGGGAGGTAATGGCCAAAAACATGCAAAATATGGTGCATCCTTTTAGAAACCATTTGAATAGGTAAGCTGTACTCACTCTTTAAAAAAAAAATAAAAAGTACATAGCAATAAGCTCAATAAAGGAATTATTAGATATATGCAAATCCAGCCACAAAAAGGTATCAACTCACAATGGGCAGAATGACCATCAGCCAGAAAAAAAACAATAAATGCTGAAGAGGTTTTGAAGAAATTCATATCCTCAACTTTAAGTGGCTCGTAAACTGATAAGTGCCACTAATGAAAATGGAATGGAGCAGTGTTTAAAAAGTAAACATTGAGATACCACATGATCCCGAAGGCCCACTCTTTGGCCTATAAACTAGGAATACAGAACTGGAATGACACATTCAGGGAAAACTGCACTGCAGCAGTATTACAATAGCCAAGACATGGAAACAACCAAAATGTCCACCAAGAGACAAATGGACAAAGAAGAACTGGTACGTGGACAGATGGAATATTAGCCACAGAAAAAAAATGAAACAATGCCGTTTGCAGCATCATACATGAGTCTAGTTGTAATCAAACTTGAAGTAACTCAGAAAGCTAAGGACACATATCCTATGATATCACTTAATGGTGTTACCTTAAAATTGATACCAATGAAGATATTTCACAGAGAAAGGCAATCAAAAATTTGATCAACAAACATATGGTTAACCAAATGGAAAGGTTTGAGGATTGGATAAATTAGCATATTGCTGGAAAGAGAGATATACCAACACATGTGAAATATATAAGCACCAAAGACCTATGGAATACCAGGAGAAGACTCCTCAACATTGTGTCGTAATGCACATGGGAAATGGATCCGAAGCTGAATAGATATGTGTATTTGTGTAAAAGAACCACATCTTGCACACCTAGAAAAAACAAAACATTGTAATCAAATTTGCTATGAAAACAAGTAACAATTAACTGAAGAAAACAAAGAAGGAGTAATGAGACATTACCTAATGGGGCGGTTTTCTAGCATTATCCATTCTTATTTACAAGTTGGAATGTCACACACAGGAAGGCTCTCTTTCCCCTGTAACCACATTTGGGAATGGAGAAATGCCGCCGCCATGCGACCGTCTCCTGCCAAAGCAGCTTTAAACACAGTGCTAAGGGTCCCTTACTATTTACAAGAATTGAAGCTTTGTAAATGACACCTGCCCTCAGAAATACCTGGGTTCGAATATCTTGCTAATTATTCAAAGGAGAAAGTTCTCCTTTCAAGGAGAAAATTTCAAGGGGCATATTTTTTCTTTTCTTTCTTTTTTCTTGTTTAACAAAGAAGGCCATGGAAAAAGATCAACATCTGGAATTAATGAAGACATGCAAATCCAATCTACAAAAACATATACCTAACAACAGTCAGAATTATCATCAGCAAATAATCTAAACAGTAAATGCTCAAGAGGTTTTAGAGAACTGTGTACCCTTTCGCTGCTGGTGGGATATCAAATGGTAACAGCCAGTAGTGAGAACAGAAAGGAGTTGCGTTTAAAGGGAAAAATTAAGCTACCATATGATCTGGTAGGCCCAGTACTGTGCCTATACCCTGAGAAGATCAGTATCCTAAAGACACAGGCTGCCAATCCTATGATGCAGTAATATTTACCAAAGCCAAGACTTGGAAGCAACCAAAATATCCAGCAACAGATAAATGCACCAATAAGAACTGGACCATGTACAAAATGGAATATTAGCCATGGAAAAGCATGAAACAGTGCTGTTTGCACCATGATAGAAGGACCTAGAAATAATCACACAACCTGAAATAAGAAAGAAATCGAAAGAAGGATATCCGATGATATCACTTATACATGTTTCCTAAAAAACTAATAGCCATGAACTTATTTCCAAGAAAAGGCTACTCATGGATTAAGAAATCAAAATTATGTTGAAACAAATGGAAAGGTGTGAGGATTGGAGAAATTAGGAGATGGGGGTTGCAGACCTATACTAATACAAAGGAAATATATAATCTCCAAAGACCTATGGAATACCAAGAGATTTCCACTCAACTAATAATGTCCATGGAAAGGATCCAAAGATGAATAGATAGATACATAGATATAATGAACCAGATTCTGTACACCTAGAACATACACAACATTTTTATCAAATTTGCTCTGAGAAAAAATAAAAATTAAATTTAAAAAACAAGAAGTAAGGAGATATAAGCTGTTGGGGGTTTGCCTTGGCACATTCTACTCTAATTTAAAGCCTACTAACACGATTTCCAGGAAGGCTCTGTTGCCCAAATATCCTGAGTTGTAAATGGAGAAAATGTGCCGCCTTGTGGCTGTTTCCCGCAAGATCGGCTTTAAACCACAGCTAATGGTCACTTAATATTCCCAAGGACGCAGGGCTGTAAAGGACACCTGCCCTCCAGAAAATGTTCTGAGGTCAGATATGGCCAAAAAAAAATCAAAAGAGAGCAATGTTTTCAAGGAAATCGTATGAGAGGTAAGTTTTACACACACTTTTTTTTAAATAAAAGGAAAATCGATAAAAGGTCAACATAGGAATTATTAGACTCATGCACATCTAATCTACGAAAAGGTTTCAACACACACCAGTCGAATGACCATGAGCAAAGAGTCTACAAACAATTAATGCTGAAGAGGTTTTAGAGAACTCTGTACCCTCTACCTGCTGGTGAGATGTAAAGTGGTAAGAGCCAATAATGAGAGCAGAAAGGAACTGTGTTTCAAAGTAAAAACTGAGGTACCATTCAATCCAGCAGGCCCACCGCTGGGCCTTTCACCTCAGAAAACCTGAGTCGAGAAGACACAGGCTGGCAAAGGTGCACTGCAGCAATATTCACAAAAGCCAAGACATGGAAGCAACCAAAATGGCCATGAACAGAGGAGTGGACAAAGAAAAAGAGGTCCATGTACACAATGGAATATTAACCATGGGAAACAATGAAACACTACTCTTTGCAGCACCATAGATGATCCTAGAGATAATCGCAGAACATGAGGTAAGTCGGAGAGCAAAAGACAAATATCTTATGGTATCACTTCTGGGTGTCATGTAACAACTGATACAAATGAACTTATTTCCACAGAGAAACACCCTCACAGACTTAGAAAACAACTATGGTTATCTATAAGGAAAGGTTGGAGCAATGGACAAATTAAGATTAGGGTTGCCATACATATACAATACATATTAAATACATATGTCAAAAAGACTGTGCACATACCAAGGGAGGGCTACTGAACTCTCTGTATTAATTTACATGAGAAGATGATCTGTACATGAATAGTTCTATATAATGTAGAAATGAAGCAGATTATGTACACTTAGAACAAATAATATTCTAATCATTACCCTGATTAGAAAAAATAAATTAAAACAACTAAGAAGAGTTTTCCCACCGGGACTCTGGGGAATCCGAGAGCAGCTGAGAACTCTGGAAACTTGACATGATTGTGTTAAGTGGTATTCACGGAACTGGGGAAGGAGGGATGCAGAAGGAGGTCCCGAAAGGACAGCGGAAGGCGCGCCAGTCCCGGCCAGGCGGGGCTCGCGCGGGTTTGGGGCCCGACTCCGAGCCCAGTTGGGGTCACCCACCCAGTGCCTTCTCGCACACGCCTTTGGCCGGTGCCCCAGAAGGCCGAACTTTTGATCAGTGAGGCGCCAGCTGCACGGGCAGGGAAAGGGTGCGGGTTGGGGGCCGGGGTTGGGCCCTGAACTGGTCTGAACCGGTTGCCAGGCAACAGAATGGAAATTCAAGGGCGGCTAAATCGGGCTCAGCCGCAAATGTTCTGTGGCAAACCCTGACGGAGTCACAGAGCCTTTACCCTCTTGAGTTTTCTCATCTGTTAATGAGAATGGTGTAAGGAAGACTTTTTCCAGAACCAGTGCCTCCGATCTGTGCTACTCTTCATTCATAAACTGACTCAGCTTAGCGTAGACAAAGCGATGTAGGGGACGCGTTCTCTGCGGGGAGAAACGGGGCGCAGTAGCCACGCCCCAAGTGGGTGCAGCCGCGCGGTGGGGTGGGTCTCCGCGGACTTCCTTCCCGCTGCGAGACGCGTGGCTCTGGCCGGGCCCCAAAGTGGGTTAGCAGATACTTACCAAAGTAACACCCACGTCTCCAAGCCACGTCGAAGACGTCCGTCTTTTAAGGACATTATTTACTTGAATGATTCCCATGTAAAAACTTGAAGCGAATCTTTTACAAATATCTCTAGGAGATGATTCTCAACTCCGCTGAGCGGTTGGGGGAAGGAAGGAGAGGTAGGGCTTAGGGGCGAGGTCTGGGAGCATATAGAGTAGGACGATTGTATCCAGGTGGTGCAGAAATCCTCCTGGGAGACTCATGGCCCAGGGAGTGGAGTCTCCAGGCCGGCCAGTCTTGCTTCTTGCAGTGCCAGGGTTTCTGATTGGACAAGAAATGTCACAGTGTGTTGGGACAAAATCCAGGGTTGAGCCACCTCCAAGAAGTATTCTAAGTAAATTCTCATGCCAGTCAGTAAAGTTGGGGGGTGGGGAGCGTGGGCGGGAGGAGAGGGACCAGTGCTTTTCCTTATTCTAACATTTGTGCTGCTTCTGGCTTAGTAAATTCCACCCATTGCCGCCCTCCCCTAAGTTTCCCCACAACCTTGGGGATGTGTTATTGCCTTTTGGGGGTAGTCCCAACCTGAACAAAGTGGGAAGAATGGCACTTCTGGCTCCTCCAGGGACAATCATATTATAGTCTCCATAAAACAGTCCCTAGGCTTTACAACAGGGTTCTCGACCTTGGCTGACCATTAGCATCACCTGGGGCATGGAAAGAAGTAAGGGATGCTGGGCTTCTCCTTAGAGAAGTTAAGTCAGAATCTTAAGCTGGTGAGTTTCTGGCTTTTTTTTTTTTTTGCCTTAGGTTTTTCTAATGTGCTGCCATGGTCAAGAAACACTGGTGTGGGAGATCCTAGTGTCTGAAGGAAATCAAAGCATCCCAGAAGGCAATTAAGAGCAATGCTTCCTATGTCAGTGGCTCCCAAACATTGCTGTACATGAGAATTACCTGGGGGCTTTTGAAGTCTAGATGCCCAGGTGGTACCCCATATCACTAGTTAACGTGTGAGGTGGAAGCCAGGTATCAGCGTTTTTAAAGATTCCACAGGTGATTCTAGTGGTGTTTGGGAACCACTGGTATTTGGAATTGTGAGAATTAGCTTGAGTAAAGTATGGTGACATTTACTGTGTTTAATGACCTCCAAATTCTCCCCACTCCTTGCTTTTTTGACCTTTCTGGGTCTACAGGTAGGCACTGCTTCTGAGTCGCACTGCTTGAGGCTAGTTGTCAACTAATCCTGCTAAAGTGATGGTTTAACATAGTATCTCCTTAGGGATATTATCATTTTTCAGAAAGATTTTTAAAGATTCAAAAAACAGCACTGAAAAATTCCAAGAGAACTCAACAGTAGGGTCATTTCAGGCCTGGGACAGGCTGATATAGAAGGAAAAAAAATTCTGTCCGATGGGAATTCTGTCCCATGCCCCTCCTATCATACCACTGGGCTTTCTGACTGCAAGTTATAACTATCTGTAGGTCCAATCCTGTACTCCACATGGGCGATTAGAGGAGAAAATCATTTCCAGGTAAAAAAAACAAACAAACAACTAAGAAGAAGTACTGAGACATATCTTTTGGGGGTTTTTCCTGGCCCATTCCATTCTAATATACAACATAGAAACACGACTTCCAGGGGAAAAAAAAGGAAAAAAACCCAGAACCCACCAGTTATAAAGATGAAAACCCTCTTGGGACACTTGCTGCCGTGGTAAACAATTTTGAAGTTGGTCAGAGGTGGGGAATCGTCTCACATGCAGCCAAGAGCCCACCCACCCCACACGGAGCGTCCTCATTGCAAAGCTGGTGGACGGTGCCAAAGCGTCTCTGAGTAAACGTGAGCTGAACCCCAGGCCAGCTGCTTCTGAACTTTTTCCACCCTTCCCAGTTAAAACACCTGAATATGTGCAAAGACTTCAAAGCCTAGAGGAAGGGGCTTGGAGTCACACCAGCAACAGCACGCAGGCCCGATTTGGTACCTGAAGGCCAGCCAGGATGGTCCTGGCCCTGGGCGCTTTTCTGGAAGCTTTCCATTTCCCTACCTGTGTTACCCCTCCTGTCCCGGTCCCCACTGCTTTTTTCTTTCCTCACCTCTGCCCGGGGAGAAATTCCAGCAGCAGGTATGGGTGACACATCCTCTTGTTTAGCAGGTAGCAGCCCGGCAACTCCTGCAGAAAGTCCAGCAGAGCCCCACTCACACCGGGCCACCCACAGAGCCGTGGGCCCTACTCACTCCCACCAGCACAGCCCCGAGACTGCTGACGAGGCAGACAATATGGCGTCAGGCACAGCTGTAGGGGATCTTGCTGCCTGGAGTCGGTCTTTATATTGACCTCAACCCAGGCACACCTGGGGAGGGCTGGCCGGCAGGGTCAGGCTGCCCATGTCAGCCAATCCTTGCCCATCAGGGGCTCATAGTTGCAGAAAATGGGCCTTGCTGCACCAGCCAGGTCCAAGGAACAAGTGTAGGGTCCTGACGGTCAGGATAGACAAGGGGCGGCAGCCCTGGCTTGTTTTCTAATCATTTTATCTGGTCCATGAGTGGGAGACAATTTGAAGAAGACCCTCTCCTAATGAGAGGAACCCAGGAGTCAGGGAGAGGAGGGGTGATGGGTGGAGACAGAGGCCTAGTGCCTCAGCTGCAGTGGAAGCCTCTGGAAGACCAGGTGGAGTGAGGCGGCCCAGAGTGAAGCCCAGGGTCACAGACCTGTCGGAGCTGCTGTTTGGTAGTTCAAGTCCTGCTCTGAGGTGCTCTGGGTCAGCTCTGACCAATAGGTGAGCTGGAGGTGCTCTCCAATGAGGGCTATGTGCACGGTTCCTGTGTGCCCAGCCCTGCCAGTGTACCTGCTCAGGTGAGCTCCGAATCCTGGGAGGGCCCTGCCCATGAGAGCCCCGTGGGCTGCTGGGTGCCAGCCCAGGTGAGCTCCATATACTGGAAGGAGCCTGACCACAAGAGCCCCGTGGGCTGCTGGGTACCTGGTAAAGGGCGTCAAGACAGTCAGTGAAGCCACAGAGGATATACATCTAGTAGTTCCTAATTCCTACACACAGCTCGTCATTCTACTACCCACCAGCTCCTGGTATTCTGTATTAGACTTAAAAGATGCCTTCTTCTGTATTCCATTAGTCCCAGAGTCACAAGAAACTTTAGCTTTTGACTGGCAGGACTCAACATACAACAAAAAGAATACTGCTGGGCCATCCTACCACAAGGGTTCAAAACTTCCCCCACCATCTTTGGGGAAAATTTAGCTAAAGACCTAAAAGATCTATCTCTGGAGAAGTGAACCCTCCTTCAATATGCAGATGACATTCTGATCACCAGCCCTACTAAGGAGGTCTCTGAACTACCCAGCCAATAAAGGATAGAAGGTGTCCAAGAAAAAGGCTTAAATATCACAGACTAAGGTGACTTGCCTGGGCTTCATTCTCACAGAAGGTGGGAGAAGCCCATCCCAGGAAAAGGAAGAAGCCATTTGCAGCCTTACCCCTCCTAAAACTAGAAGACAGCTTAAGGGTTCCTGGGGAGGCTGGGGTTTGCTGCATCTGGATCCCTAACTACAGTCTAATAGCTGGGCCTCTATATGAAACATTGAAAGGAAAAGATGTTGATCCTTTTGAATAGAATCCAGAAGTGGCCTTTCAAGAATTGAAAGAGCAGTTAATTCAGGCCCTGGCCTTCCCAAATTTAGCTAAACCCTTTAACCTACATTTCCAGTAGAAGGTGAATAGCCCTTGGAGTATTAGTGCAAAAACTGGGACCACCTGAAATGGAACAACGCAAGTATGACATCCAGGTAGGAGAAACTACAGAAACCAAGGCCTGGGCCTGCTGCCCCATCCGGCCAGGATACTGGGGGTATCTAAAAACCTGGAAATCAGCAGCCTGCAAGGCCAGCTCCCTCTTAAGGGAAAAGAACCCCACTTGGTGATCCTAAACCACCCACCATGCCCTGAAGTTGCAGGGGGCGCTCCATGGGCACACTCACCTCAAGTGAGGAGGACCTCCAACTCCAACCTCCAGTGAGACAACCTGGGGCAACAGGCCCCCATGACAACTCATGTGACCACCAGTTGACCTGGGTCTTCTCTCAGAAAACAAGAGTGTGCCCCAAAAGAGCAGACTACTGCTTGCAGGACTTACTGCACCCACAGGGGAGCTAATAAGCTTGGCGGGGGAACCGTATATAACGCTGTCATCATAGAAAAGCCAACAGACAACGTGGTGACGGTGGCCAATGAGACCAGCTGGACTCCTGGCTATTTCAAAAGGCCGTTGACTCAGTGGCCATCATGGTCCTGGATCACCACCGGCTCTAGACTCTCTGGGAGTTAACCAGGCAGGGTGCTGACACCTGGTGCTGTTTTTAAGTTAATTCAGTGGCCTAATTGAACAAAGGGCAGACTACTGGTCAGAGCATTTAGGCTGGCAGAAACGGTCAGCCTAAGGTGGCCGAACAAATGTGGGGCCGGGGTAAAACTGACCCCCCCAGCATCTCTGCGCATCTCTTTTCTGGACCCTTAAAGGTCATTAGAATCTATTAAACTTCAAATGTTGGTGCTCAGGCAGATGAGCAGTGAGTCAGGAGCCCGGGGGAAAATCAACCTCACCTGGAGGCTGCTGGGGAGAAGTTCCGCCCCTCCCCCCGGCTATGAGGACTCCCAACTCAGCATGAAGCACTTACAGAAGAGGGGTCTGCACCCTCAGCGCCCCAAGAATGAGGAATGAAAAAAAGGCAAGGGAGGGCTTTGTCACCGGCAAAGCCCATGAAAAATTCCTGGGAGACAAAAATAGAATCTGGGCAATAAAATAAAGTCTAACCTTTTTTTCCTTTGTGCTTTGTCTAATTTCATTTGCTCCTAGGGTTCCTCAGGCAGAGGCCTCACACCCGGCACTGAAGACCAGATTTCCTAGTGCAAAATGGCTGGACCGACACCTCAGCTCCGGGGGCCCCCGTGCAGACTCCACGACATACAGCCTGAGCTCCAGCCAACCCAGCCCTCGAGAGCTCCGCCCCCTCCCACCTGCTGACACTGATGGGATCCCTACACAGCAGCCCGGCCCACAGCCCACGGGGGAGCGCACGCTCTCACCTCTCCATTCTCTGATCATAATATAAGGTGTTCCTTTGCTTCTGAACCAAACTCAGTCTCGTTCTGTTGGCTCCAATGACACTGGGCAGGGGGACCCTTGTTGGGGCCCACTCTGGAGGATCAGTAACAGAAATTGAGAACATTGTAACTTCAGTGAACAGATGTGTGAGCCAAACTGTAATTAACATAGAGCAGTGTATAAGGCTCGAGTAAAATAAGATGTTTCTAACACTTCCATTTGATATTTCCATCACTTTATTATAAGCAAGTTCATTGGGAGGGTTTGTCTTATTTGTCAGGTCAACATTAGAGAAATGAAGGGATTTCTTTCCAAGGATGTACATCTAATAATCTTGGCTGAAGTTTCAATCTTGTTTTGAATGTGTTTCCATTGAAAATGATCTCTCTTTCAGCTCCCCCATTTCTGAGAAATATAAAACCTTATAACTTATTACCAAAGTGGAAAAGCAGGAGGAGTGATAAATTAAGAGCTTGGGATAAACACACACACACTGCTATGTATAAAATAGATCATCAACAAGGAACTACTGTATGGCACAGGGAACTACACTCAATATTTTGTTATAACCTATAAGGGGAAATATTCTGAAAAACAATAGATATCTATATCTACATCATCTATCAATCACAGATAAAATGTAACTTAAAGGAGGCCGATGGTGAGTGCTTCTGACCGTGAAGACTTCAATCATCTAAAGCTCGGAATCTGCCTACTGCCCAAGGCCCTCAATGAACAAACATGTACCCGTAGCTTAAAAATTTCCATTTCTAGTTTGGCAAGACACTGATTTGGAAAAATCCCTGGTGTTCTCCTTACATGCAGGGGACTCTTCCTACAGCTAAAACATGCCCGTGTCACCCAGAAGATGGTACACCGTTTGATCGGGAAGAGTTTGGAAAAGACACGTCATCTTCTCATATTCTGGTAGTTGGGTTCACCCCTCCAGCCCCTTTCCTAACAGGCTCCCCACTTGGAGAATCAGCACCTTTAACCTCCTGTTTCGTACAGTATGAAATTCATCTGGAGGATGAACGGGAAGAGAGGGAACCAATAAAAGACGCTCTAGGTGTTTGGACAGGCACATGTCACTCTGATTTCCAATCAGGAAGAAGAATTAACCAAAGGTTCAGCCTGCCTCCCGGAACCAGAATAGGGCCTGAAGCAATCTGGCACTTTTGCGACCAGCTCACAAAAAAACGAGTTGAAAAATGGAGCTCAGGGGCACTGCAATTCACAAGGCTGCAGAGTTATAAATGACAACTATCATCCAAAAATACATTGAGGTAAGGCAACGCAGAGGATTTGAAAGCAAGGCAGAATTACAGGAAACAGTTTTCAAGAGGTAGATTGAACTCACCTTGCAAGCAAATGAAAAGCAACAGAACTTCGCCAATGATGCAGTTGGTCACAAAGGGCATATGCGGGTTTCCTGAATCTATTCAGGAAAAACGCATATGCCCTTTTAATGCCAACCAAACAAGCGGGCAATGCAAATCAGCAGTACAAATGAGTCTCACTTTGCATATGAGAAAAGGGCCATGCTGGAAAAGTATAAAAACCAGAAATGCATGACAGGCCATGGAGAAAAGGGAGACTTGTTACACTGATGGGGTGGATATAAACTGCCAACGGCCACTCTGGAGAGGTGTATGGTGTTTCCTGAAATATCTAAAAAACAGAGCTACAGAGCATACGGCACTTCCACTCATGGGCGTGTATCTTGGGAAAGCCAAATATTGACAGGACACAGGCACCCCAAAGTTTAGTGTTGCTCTGTTTTACAAGAACCGCAACTAGGGGACACCTTAAATATCCCAGGAAAGAGAAAAATGGATAAAGAAGTTGTGGTACTTGTGTACAATGGAATATCACTCAGCCATGAAATCAATGTCAGAAGGATAGTAGCAACATAATGAGAGGATTTAGGTACGATGATTCTAAGTGAAATATGTCAGACAGGAAAAGAAACTTATCATAAGATATCACTTATAAAGGGAATGTAAACATGGCTACACATGAACTGAATTACAAAACAGAAGAGAGTCTCACATTTAGAAAATACACTTATGGCTGCTTAAGGGGAAAGGTGAGGTGGGGTGATGCATAAAACAAGAGTTTGAAATTAGCACAGGTACCGTTCCATAAACCAAATATGTCATAGACAAAACCTACTCATTGCTCAATGAACTGGACTCAAAACACCCTCTTCACCAAAGAAGAATATATCTGACTAGTAAGAATCTTAAAAAGTATTTATTGATATCTCTCTGTAAGTGAATCAAGTGGGTGTAAAGCAGCATAAACACAGCATTCAAAATCAGCTAAGCTCCATTATAAAAATAAATTACAAAAAAAAAGAAACCACATACAGTGAAAGAGAGAGAAAATCTTACAAAACTCGCTCAGGGGTTGATGCAACCAGGACTGACCACATATAGACCCAGGGTGGATGACACCTAAGTCTGGACAGTCGTGGGGCTGAGAGGTTTAGTGAGGATGGGTCAGCAAATGCAGCCCCCATAGAGTAATATTCCCTGGTCCCCATTCCATGGGAACCAAATCTCCATGTGCAGAGGAACCTTCCTACAGCTAAAACAGGCATGGGACACCCAGAAGATGGTACACCGTCTGATCGGGAAGAGTTTGCAAAAGTCACCTCATCTACACGTCTCCTGGTATTCGGGTTCCCCCCTCCAGCTTCTTTCCTTAGAGTCTCCCACTTCGGGAAGACAGCACACTCAACAGCTGGTTTTGTACAGCTTGGAATTTTCCGGGTGAAGAAGGGGAATGGGGGGATGGAATGAGACACAAGCCCTAGATGTTTGGACAGGCATATGCCACTCTAGTTTCCTAATCTGGAAGAAGAATTTCCCTATCCTTCAGGTGCCCCAGTAACTGGAATGGGTTTGTAGACATCCTGCCCCTTTTTGGCTGCTTCCCTAAACAACAAGTTGAAAACTGGTGCTCAGGGGCCCTGCAATTCACAAACATTCAGGGTTGTAATTGACACCTCTAATGGAGTCATTTCTTGAGCCAAGTATTCGTAAAGGCCTTGTAAGCAAGGCAGAATTGCAGGAAAGGGATTTCAAGAGGTAGTTTGCACTCGCCATTAAAGCACATGCAAAGCTGCTGAACATCGCCAATGATGCAGTTTGCCAAAAAGGCCGTATGCGTTATTCCTTGATATATTCAGGAAAAACCCTTACTCCCTTTTTGGCCAACAAAACAGGCAGGCAGTGCAAATCAACACTACGAAGAGGTATCACTTCTCAGCAGACAGAATGGCCAACCTCACAAAGTGTAAAACCTGAAATGCAGGACAGGGCTTGGAGAAAAGGGAACCATGACAAGCTGATGGTGGGAATGTAAATTGCTAACAGCCATTCTGGAGAAGTGGATGGTGATTCCTTAAAAATCTAAAAAAAACAGAGCTTCAGAGCATATGGCGCTTCCACTCCTGGGCCTGTATCTTGGAGAAAACATAAATTAAGAGGACCCAGGCACTCCAACCTTTATGCAGCCCTGTTTACAAGAGCCTCTACTTGGAAGCTACCTAAAAGTCCTTGGAAGGAAGAATGGATAAAGAAATTATGTTACATATGTACAATGGAATATTACTCAGCCATGAAATGAATGAAATAACGCCATTTGCAGCCACTCGGAAGGACTTAGATACATTCATACTGTGTCATAAATCAGACAATGATAAATATCATATGATATTACTTATCGGTGGAATCTAACAATTGATCCAAAGGTACTATCTTACAACACAGAAACAGAGTGCCAGACTTAGAACACAAACTTATGGTTACCAAACTGGAAAGGTGTGTTGGAGGCATAAATCATGAGGTTGGAGTTAGTATATACATATTTACAGAGAGAAGACTTGTAATCAACACAGACCTGCTGTAGAGCACTTGGAACTCTTCTCAACACCCTGTAGTAACCTCAATGGGAAAATAATTCTAAAAAGAATATATAGTCATCTCTGTATAAGTGTATCATGTTGGTGTATATCAAAAATGAACACAACATGGTAAATCAACTATACTCCATTATAAATTTAAAATTAAGTTACCGGAAAGAAAAATGATCACTAAGTTCATTTAGTCGCGGTGAACGTGTTAGTGTCACATCCCTGGACACAGACCAATTTGATCCCAAGGCTGGACTGTTGTGGGCCTGAGGACCTCGGGAGGATATGCCAGCTAATTTGCACCCTTTGAACCTGTAGTACTTGGTCCCCTCTGCATGGGATCACAATCTCCAGATCTAGGTGTGCGCTCATACTGCTAAATCAACCCTCTGACACCCAAAGGATGGTGGACTCTCTGGGCTGGATGACATTTGGAAAATCACCTGGTCTCAACATATCCTGGTGTTGGGATTCCGACCTCCAGACTCCTTCATTAGGGTCATCCCACTCTGCAAGGCAGCACCATCAACAGGTGATTTTGCAGGGGTATGTATTTGTTCAGGGGATGAAGGGTAAGGGGGAAGAAGGAATGGGACAGAAGCCCTTACGTGTTTGGTCAGGCACCTTCCACTCTAATTTAAAACCCAGGAACAGAACTTTCCCTACATCTAAGGTTGTGTCAGTAACCAGAGAGGGACAGTAGAAAGCCTGCCGCCTTCTGTTTCCCATAACAACAACTCTAAAACTGGACATTATAGGCACTTCATATTCACAATGGCTGTGGAGCTGTAAATGATAACAGCCCTCAAAAAATGTCTTGGAGTGGGTAATCAAAATAGACTTCAAAACAAGGCAACCTTTCAATAACCCTTTTTCAAGAGGTAAATTTTACTCACACTGTTCAAAAAAAGAAAAAAAAAAGCACATATGAAGATGCTCACCATTGCTTTATGTTAGACAAATGCAAATCAGATGTACAAAGAAGTATCACCTGGAACCACTCAGAATGGCCATCATCACAATGTCTACAAACAAGAAATGCTTCAGAGGGTGTGGAAAAAAGAGAGACCTACTACTTTTTCTTTTTTTGGCTGCGTTGGGTCTTTGTTGCTGCACGCAGCTTTGCTCTAGTTGCAGCAAGCGGGGGCTACTCATCGTGGTATGCAGCCTTCTCCTTACGGTGGCATCTCTTTTTGTGGAGCACAGGCTCTAGGCAAACAGGCTTCAGTAGTTGTGGCTCTTGAGATCTAGAGCGCAGACTCAGTAGTTGTGGTGCATGGGCTTAGTTGCTCTGTGGCATATGGGATCTTCCCAGGCCAGGGCTTGAACCCGTGTCCCCTGCATTGGTGGGCGGTTTCTTAACCACTGTGTCACCAGGGAAGCCCCTGGTAACTTGTTCTTGCACTTTTCAGCCTCAGCAATTATGAGGACAAAAATATTCTGTTGTTTATAAATTACCAAGTGTCCCATATTTTGTTTTAGCAGTCAAAGTGGTGGGTGAGGAGAAATATCTGTGAGTTTGAAGACATATCAAGAGAAACCTTTAAATCTCAAAAGAAAAGAGAAAATGGGCAGGAAAGAAATCAACAGAACAGAGTAATCAATAATTGTGGAACAATGAAAAATGCTGTGACCTATATGTAATGGGTATAGCAGAAGGAGAATAAAGATAACAAAGTACAGAAAATATTTGTTTAAAATGACTGAGAGTCTCCTCAAATGAATGTCTGACAGTAAAACCACAACATCCAAACTTAAAGGAACATATGTATAGTAAAGAAAACTGACCAATATCTCTCAGGAACATCAATGCAAAAATCCTCAACAAAATATTAACAAATCGAATCCAACAATATTTTGAGAGAATTTTATATCATGAATGAGAGGGAATAATCCCAGGTATGAAAGGCTGGTTCAGCATTCTAAAATCAAATAATTATATCCATCATATCAACACCCTAAAGACAATCATTAGCATATCAACAGATTCAGAAGAACTTTGAAAAAAATCTAACACCCATTCTTCATAAAAATTCTCAGTTAAAGAAATAGACTGGAGCTTTCTCAAGTTGATAACAAAAATCTACAGGAAATTTTATCTTACATCATGATTAATGGTCAAAAACATGAAGCTTTTCCACTAAGTTCAGGTAAAAGCAAGGATGTCCCCTTTCATGACTCCTTTTCCATATTTTACTCCAAGTCCTTGCTAATGCAATAAGGCACGAAAATAAATAAAATAAATACAGATTGGGTAGAAAAAATGAAAGCAGCCTAAATAAAATGTGGACCAATATACATTATGGACACCTCACCAAAGAAAATAGACACTACGCATATAAGTATACAGAAGAATAATCCAGATTACATGCTGCCATGAAAAAGCAAATTAAAAATACAATTACCTACCACTATGTAACACTGAGAATGGCTAAAATGTGAACAATGACAAGAACAAATTTTGTAGGGGATGTGGAACAATAGGAAATGTCATTTGTCATTGGTGGAAATGAAAAATAATACAGCTACTTTGGTAGTCTGATTGACACTTGCTATAATATTGAACATTCCGTTACTGTTCAATCCAGCAAGTGTTCTCATGGATATTTACTGAAAGTAGTTTAAAACATACGTCCAGATGAAAACCTGCATAGGGATATTTATAGCACCTAATTCAATATTGCCAAAATATGAATGAAACTAAAGTGTCCTCCAATAGGTGAATGAAATGATATAGTATTGATGTATTCTGGGAATGGAATAATACTGAGCACTAAAAAAATCTATCAAGCCAAAAATTATATGGGAATTCTTTTTTTCTTTTGAAATATAGGTGATTTTCTTTATTTTTTAATTTAAATTTTATTGGAGTATAGTGGATTTACAATGTTGTGTTCGTTTCAGATGCACAGCAAGTGATTCAGTTACACATATGCATATATTCATTCTTTTTCAGACTCTTTTCTGATAAAGGTATTCCCAGAATATTGAGTAGAGTTCCCTGTGGTATACAGTAGGTCCTTGTTGCTTATCTATGTTATATATAGTAGTATTTGTATGTTTACCCCAAGTTCCTGATTTATCCCTACCCCCCCACCTTTCCCCTTTGGTAACCATAAGTTTGTTCTCCAAGTCTGTGAGTCTGCCTCTGTTTTGTAAGTTAGTTCATTTGTATCAATTTTTAGGTTCCACCTAGAAGTGATATCATACAATATTTGTCTTCTTGTGTCTGACTTACTTCACTTAGTACAATCATCTCTAGGTCCATCCATGTTACTGAAATTGGCATTATTTTCTTCTATTTTATGGCTGAGTCATAATCCATTATATATATATGTACCACATATTCTTTACCTATATTCGTATGATGATGGACATTTTGGTTGCTTCCATGTCTTCGCTATTCTAAAGAGTGTTGCAGTGAACATTGGGGAAGATGTGTCTTTTCGATTTATGCTTTCTTCCAGATATGCACACAGGAGTGAACTTGCTGGATCATCTGGTAGCTCTATTATATTTTATTTTATTTCATTTCATTTCAATTTCAATTTTTTTGGAGTATACTTGATTTACAATGTTGTGTTATTTTCTGCTGCACAGCAGAGTGAATCAGTTATACATATATCCAATCCTTTTTGGATTCCTTTCCCATACAGGTCATTACAGAGTATCGAGTAGAGTTCCCTGTGCTATACAGTAGGCCCTTATTTGTTATCTCTTTTATATATACTGGTGTGTATATGTCAATCCCAATTTCCAGTTTATCCCTCCCGCCTCCCCTTACTCTGGTAACCTCCATTCTGTGCTCCATAGTGCCTGTTATCAATTGGCATTGCCACCAATAGCGTAGTATTTGTGGCGCAGTGGTTAAGAATCCGCCTTCCGTCAGCCTCAGTGAAGCCGCCCTCCCCTCGGGCTCCAGGGCAGTTCCGTGACGGCGGAGGGAAGAGACCCTGAGCCGAGTTCCAGCTCTGCGGAAACGCGGGCTCCCTTCTGGGTGCAGGGGGTGGGACGGCTCTGCCCCGAGGCCTTCCAGGAGGAAGTGGGGCACCGGGGGAGGAAGCCGCCAGGAGCAGCGCAGGGCCCCGTCGGGGGTTCTGGAGGGGCGGCCCGGCCTGGGGGTCCCGCCCACTCTGACCGCAGCACAGCCCTTTTTCCTGGAATCCTACGCAAAAAAGTTAGAAAGATACACGGTCTACAGTAAATATTCACAAATGATTGTTGCTGCTGTGCTTACTATTCTATTAAACGTGTAAAATCCATAAAACACTTTAAGTTCAAAGTTAACTATGAATTTTTACCTTTCCTTATTATGTCTCTGCTATTCCCAAATGTGGTTAATGAATCAGAGACTGTGGCATCACTAGTTAAAAATGAGCTTGTTAAAAAAAAATGTAATTCAAGCCCACCAGAACTACTGAATCAGAATCTGCACTTTTACAATCTCCCCAGTGTACTTGTGTACCCATGAATAGTTGAAAGGTTCATTTCTACCTCGACATGTCTTTTGTCTGAAAAATACACACATTTTATCCAGTTTGATATAAATAAAACACTGAAAAATGTATATGCCTGTGTTGAAACCATCATTCTATCATTTCTTTTCCAGATAAGTATAGTCTCTATACTGGTTTTGTGGATCACATGCCATACTCTTTTCTTGTAGTTAGAAATAAGATAGAGAAACTTACTTTGTAATATATATATATATATATATATATATAGAGAGAGAGAGAGAGAGAGAGAGAGAGAGAGAGAGAGAATTGAAGACACTCTTGTAAACTAAAACCAGTTCTCTTAACTTGCTGTTTTCTTCTTGGGTCACATTATTAACTCTTCCCGGGGCCACACGGTATGTGTAGTTTTAATTTCAGAGACTGCTGACATTCCAGGATGTGCCCATAGATTTCTCCCAAGAGGACTGGAAATGCCTGGACCAAGATCAATGGGAATTTTTACAGGGATGTGTTGTTAGAGAAGTATAGGAACCTGCTCTCCTTGGGTGAGGATACCTTCCTTCCAGAGTTCCTTATCCACCCACAGGGTTTAGAGTCCTTCATTTGTGGAATGTCTCCTGGAATCTTCTGCTTCCTACAATAGTGTTTCAGATTGCAATGTGTCAGGAAAGATTGGGGGTTTGTGGGTATAATTTATCTTATTCTTTAAAATTGCAGCCTGCCTTTTAATATACTTTGTAACTGCTTGGGATGTGTCTATATGAACTGTGTACTACATGCTTCTGTTATAGTCCTTACAATATTTTATTGTCTTATTTTCTGTAACAATTTTCCATGGATTCTTTGGGCTTAAGGTATATTAAAAGGGAGAGTGCAATTCTGGGATTTCCCTGGTGATGCAATGGTTAAGAATTTGCCTGCCAATGAAGGGGACATGGGTTTGATCCCCGGTCCAGGAAGATCCCACGTGCCACGGAGCAACTAAGCCAGGGAGCCACAACTACTGAGCCTGCACGCCACAACTACTGAAGCCGGTGTGCCTTGATGCTGTGCACCATTTATTTTTTGGAGAATCAAACCACCTCTGAGTGATTAAAATTTAGACCAGCTAGTCAAAATGCTTTATTACCTGTTCTTCTAAAACACTGATCAACAGAACAAGTTTTACTAGGGATAACAGTGTAATTGTATTCTAGAGTTCATATCGGCAATATGGTTTATGACATTGATGCTGGATCAGGACACTTCAATGGTATTAATCGTCTGTTTGTTCAACAATTAAAGTCTCATGTGATCTGAGTTCAGACTGGAGTCATCCTGGTTGGTTTCTGTCTATTGCAGATTTCTCCCAGTATGAAAGGACAAGAGCAATATGCCTTACTTTACAAAATGTCTTCAAACTAAATGATGATATAATCTACATTCAGTGAATTTATACATACCCAACTGTAGAACAGGGCTTGTTACGGTAGCAGAGCCCAGTAGTTATGTAAAACTGAAATCTTTATCTGCACTGGCTCAAGTCCTCTTCCTAAGAATATGTTTATAATCAACATTCTTTCACAAATGACCCAATTTAATTCACCATAGCATTCCTCATATTAACTAAATGGAAAATCCTAGGCTATATACAAATCCAGAAAGGGCCAACAATCATCAGCACCCATGGATGATTACAAACCATTGCTGAGGCATTCAAATTACTTATTAAAGAACTACTATGTCCCTCAACATCATCAATTTATATATCACTGCCCCAATGCTAGCCTTAACCCTGGCTCTCACAACATGAATTTCTCTTCCCATAACTTATCCACTAATTAATATAAATGTAGGCATACTATTTATATTAGCCATACCACACTTAGACATTTATTTCATCCTCTGATCTGGATGAGCTTCAGATTCTAAATACTCACTCACTGGAGCCCTAGGGACAGTAGAACATACAATCTCATATGAAGTAATGTACCAGTTATTCTATTCTCAGTCTTACTGATAAATGGATCATTTACACTTTCAACATTAACATTAATGTTAAACATTTCATTTACTTTCAACAGTAATTATTACACATGAACATCTATGACTAATTTTCTCCTGACCGCTACCCAGAATTTGATTATCTCTGCAGTAGCAGAAATCCAATGAAAGCCCATTTGATTTAACAGAAGTAGAAACAAAATCTGTAATTGTCTTCAATGTAGAAAATGTAGTAGGCCCACTCACCCCGTCCTTCCTAGAGAATATGTCAATTTCCTTACAATAAACATTTCCACAACAATCTATTTTTAGGAGCATTCGACAATCCCTAGGTGCCAGAATTATATACAGCCCAAGTCATCATTAAAACACATCTAACAATCTCCTTTCTATGAATTCGAGCATCCTACCCACAATTTTGATGTGATCAACGTCTACATCTCTTATAAAAAGTTTTTTTTACTACTAACGTTAGCCCGATGTATATGAGAGTTTTCACTACCTGTCATCATACCAGGCAACCCACCACAAACTTAAGAAATATGTCTGACAAAAGAGTTACTTTGATAGAGTAAATCATAGAGGTTTCAATGCTCTTATTCCTTCAATTGAATTCTTAGTAAGAATTTTACATTCTCCATGCTACCACATTACAGCACATGCTATATAGTAAGGTTCTCTAAGTAAGCTTCAGGCCCATACCCCCAAAATGTTGTCATATATCCTAACTGTACTAATAAACTCTCATTGTTTTTACTATCATTCTACTGACTATTATCTCAGGAAATATAATTGTATAACAAACTCACACTGGTTAATGGTATCCCCATTCTAATAAAAAAACACAAACCCATAAGCTACAGAAGCATCCAACAAATATTTCCTAAAACAATCCACCACATCAATACTACTTATAATGGCTGTTATCATTAATCTAATATACTCTGATCAAAGAACACGAAGAATAACAAAAATCTTTAATCCAGCAGCATCCACCCTCATGACAATCGCCCCTGTCACAAAAGTAGGACTTTCCGCATTTCACTTCTGAGTGTCTGAAGTAACACAAGGCATTCCATGAACAGCAGGCCTGATGCTATTTACATGACAAAAGTGCACCCCTATCAGTTTTATACCACATGTCAGCATCCATCAACCTAAATATACTATTAATCATAGTGATATTATAAATCATAGCTGGAGGCTGAGGCAGACTTAGCCATACTCACCTGGAAAAAATTACACCCTCCTCATCAATTGCCCATATAGGATGAATAACAGCTATTATAAAGTATATTCCAATTATAACAATCATAAACATACTAATTTATATCATAACAACACTCTCTTCTTATTTATGCCCAGATCATGTACTACAAGAGTATCGTTATCACACACATGAGATAAAACACCTCCCATCACAATCCTTTTCCTCACCATTATAGTATCATTAGGACATCACCCATCACTATCAGGGTTTTTACCCAAATAAATAATTATCCAAGAGATAACAAAAATGACAATATCATTCTACCAACACTAATAGCCATCATAGCAGTCCTCAACATATATTTCTAGTTGCAGCTAACATACTCCACATCACTATGTTCCCTTCATTAAACAACACAAAAATAAAACAATTTGAACATACAAAGAGATAACCTTCCTATCATTACCAATCATAATATCCACACGATTACTACGCATACACCCATTCTATCAGTGCTGGACTAGGAATTTAGGTCAGTTCACACCAAGAGTTTTCATAACCCTAAACAAGTAAACTTTACTTAATTCCTAAAAATAAGGATTACAAGACTTCATCCTACATCAATTGAATGTAAAGCAAACATTGTAATTCAGCCAAATCTTTCGGAGATTGATGAGTTTTAACCCCAGGAAACTTTAGTTAACAGGCAAATCCTCTAGTCAACTTGGTTCAATCTGCTTCTCCTTCATTTGAGAAAGAAAATAAGAGAAAAAAGGCAGGAAAATCTCTGGCAGAACTGAAGCTGCTTCTTTGAAATTACAATTCAATTTGTTGATCCAGCACAGGGTTTGCAAGAAAGAGGGCTCAATCTCTGTTTTTACATTTACAGTCTAAAGCTAGCACAGTCATTTTACCTCTGTTCATACACTGCTGATTATTTTCAACAAATCACAAAGATATCAGCATTTTATATTTACTATTTGGTGCTTGAGCTGGAGTAGCAGGCAGCACTTTAAGTATATTAATGCAGGCTGAGCTATGCTAACCTGGAGCGCTACTTGGAGATGCCCAAATCTGTAAGGTAGCCATAACAGTCCCTGCACTTGTAATAATTTTCTTTATAGTTGTACCCATTATATTGCAGGGTTTAAAAACTGACTTGGGTCACTAATAATTCAGACACCTGAGGTAACATTTCCTCGAACAAATCATATAAACTTTTGACTATTTCCCCCATCATTCTTACTCCTACTCATATCACCAACAGTAGAAGCTGGTTCCGGTACCAGTGGAACCGTGTATTCAACTCTAGCCTGCAATCTGGCCCACGCAGGAGCCTCTGTCGACCTAACCATTTCCTCCTTACATTTAGCAGGTGTCTCTTCAATTCTTGGTGCTATTACTTTTATTACTATAGTCTTCATACAAAATCAGCAGTCATATCCCAATACCAAACACCATTATTTGTTCAATCTTCCCCAACTATAGCCATATTACTAAAATTACCAATGTCAGTCTGAGCAGCCAGATTTGCCATACTGTTAAGAGATAAAAATCTCAACACTACTTTCTTTGACCCTGCAGGAGGAGACTGAATCCTATACCAACACCTATTTTGATTCTTTGGTCACCCTGAAGTCTGTTTTCATGGCCTACCAGGGTTTGTTATAAACTCACATATCATTACATACTATTTAGGACAAAAAGTTCCTTTCAGCTATTTGGGGATAGTATGAGTCATGTCTACTGGCTTTTTAGGATTTCTCTTGTGGGCCCATCATATATTTACCATAGGGATAGCTGTCAACTCAGGAGCATACTTTGCATCAGCTACCGTAATTACTTCTATCCCTACAGGAGTAAACGTATCTAGTTGATTAGCAACTCTTTCTTTAATTTTTCTTTTTTTTTCTTTTGGCTGTGTTGGGTCTTGGTTGCTGAACGTGGGCTTTCTCTGGTTGTGGTGAGCGGCAGCTACTCTTCATGGTGGTGCCCGGCCTTTTCATTGCAGTGGCTTCTCTTGTTGCAGAGCACGGGCTTTGGTGCATGGGCTCAGTAGTTGTGGCTCGCGGGCTCTAGAGCGCAGGCTCAGTAGTTGTGGCACACGGGCTTTTTGCTCCACGGCATGTGGAATCTTCCCGGACCTGGGATCGAACCTGCTTCCCCTGTATTGGCAGGCCAATTCTTAACCACTGCGTCACCAGGGAAGTCCCTGATTAGCAACTGTTCACGGAGGTAATATTATATGACCTCCCACTCTATTATGAGTTTTAGGCTTTATTTTCCTTTTTACAGTAGGTGGTTTGACAGTAATCATCTTAGCCAACTCATCCCCGGACATTGTCTTCCAGGATACATACTATGTAGTAGCACACTCCATGACGTAGTGTCCATGGGAGCAGGCTTCACTATTATAGGAGGCTTCCTACATGGATTCCTACTATTATCAACTTATACACTTAACTCAACAGTAGCAAAAACTCACTTCACAGGTATATTTGTAGTAGTAAATATGACTTCCTGCAGCACTTTCTTGGCCTCTCAGTGATGTCACTACATTACTCTGAGTACCCTGAGGCACACACAACATAAAATATTTTGTCTTTAGGCTCATTCATCTCAGTAGAAGCAGTAATGGTAATAATCTTCATACTGTGAAAAACATTTGGTTCCAAACGAGAAGTCTCAGCAGTGGAAACTGCTACTCTTAACCTAGAATGGTTGCACGGATGCCCTCCACCATATCCTATGTTTGAAGTTCCTACCTATGGAAATGTAAAATAAGCAAGGACTCAAGTCCTTTTCAAGCAGTTTGAAGCCAACAGCATAACAATTATGTCTTTCTCAATAAATGAGATAAAGGTAAAAAGTGATGTAAATTTTTCAAAGTTAAATTATAGGCTAAAATAGTGTATATCATGAAGGCATATCAATTTCATCTAGGCTCTCAAGATACAACATCACCGATTATGGAAGAACTTTTACATTTTCATCACACACATTAATAGTGATTTTTAAAAGAAGTTCTCTAGTCCTCTATATTACTTCACTAATATTGACAACTAAACTAACTCATATACGTACAATAGATGCACAGATAGAGAAAATTTGAACAATTTACCAGCCATTATCGTAATCTTAATTGCCCTATCATCATTGTGAATCCTTTACATGATACATGAAATCAATAACTCTTCCCAAACCATAAAAACTATGGGTCAGTAATGACACTGACACTACAAATACACAGATTATGAAGATTTAAATGTTGACTCCTCTGTAATCCCCACATCAGAGCTAAAACCAGGAGAATAATGACTAATAGAAGTCAACAACCTAGCAGTATAGAGATAGTCATTGAATATTAGTTTCATCTGAAATTGTTGTACATTCCTGAGCTGTTCCTTCTTAGGCCTAAAAAGAGCTGCTATCCCAGGACGCCTAAATTAAAGAATCTTAATACCGACAGGACCAGGCCTATGTTGTGGACAATGATCAGTAGAGGTCGTTTTCCTGAGTTCAAAAACAGGACAGAGGGATATGGCTGAGATATGGGGTGAATCTGGAGCCCATGGGGATGCACTCTTCAACCTCCAGGATAGGAATGGGGCCTCTGGGGTCCCAGGCCACCCACCACACCATCCTGAGCAGGATCTTGGCCACATTCCCTATCAGTAATGAGGCAGCCCTAGCACTTGTCATGCCCCAATGCTGTGTCCTATGTGGGTCCCATGCCCTTGGGGCCACACCCACACTCTTCAGGTCCATGCAGCAGGGTCCTTTGTGCCTCAGTAGAGACCACACAGCAAGCAGGTCCCTCTCCAACCAGCAGGAGGAGGGGAGGAGAGCAGGGACACCAGGGGAATCTCACTCAGACAACAACACCCCAGCGGTGCCAGCGGGGGCAGTGATGATGCCGATGAGGCACAGACCAAGAGATGAAACCAGAGGGCCCAAAAGGCAGCTGGTCAGATCCTGGCTCATCTGCACACCGGACACCTTTGTCCCTCATACACCCCCTTCCCCATACACCCTCTCCTTAAATGCAGATTCTTCAGATGCAAACAGGCAGAGCTTCAGACTGAAAGTCAGCTCTTCCAAAATGACCCATCAGCAAACACTGCAGGATTCCACTCCAGTGGGTGCCCTGGAGTCCACAACTCAGGGACTGAAGTGGATATCGGTGCCAGGGGCAGTGGGAGGGAATGGGGAGTGAGACGTTCATGGTTGTGGAATTTTGGTTTTGCAAGATGAAAAGTTCTAGGGATGGTGGTGATGGCTCCACGAGAAAGTGAATAGATCTGATGCCTCAGAAACGTGCACTTAAAATGGTGATGATGGTAAAGGGTATGTGACGTGTGTTTTATTTCACTTAAAATAAATTCTTAAAATAATGTCTTGTTAATTGAGGCTCCATTTCGACTCCCCTTCATCACAAATGTTGGAGGTCCAGACACAGTCCCCTACCTTAGGGGCCATCAGGGTACCCTCACACGGCACATGGGAGACCATTCTTAGTGGGGGCTAGTCTGTGCTCACCTGACCTCTGTCCAGGGGTACCCAGGCAGTGGTGACCCCCATAGATTAGACATATGATATGCTATGATATTAATGTGATACCACCAAGTGTTGTCACTCACCAGAACACAGAGCAGCAACCCACTCAAACATGCCTGACCTCATATGAATGTGAGAAGATTAAGAGAAGAAAAGGAACCACAGGTTAATTAGGGCAACACCCTTAATGCAGAGGTTGGAAATCTCAAAGGTGAAGACACACTGCAGGCAAAAAGCACATATGGAGTCTCCCCATACATGTGATCCTGACCCATGCAGATGTGGTGAGACCCACACAATCCCCACCCCCTTTACCTGGGGTCACACATCCACACTCACCATGGTGACCCCACATCCCCAGACCCTGCATCTAAAGTCACACGTTCTCTCTCAACAGGTGACCCCTCCTACCCAGACCCCTCCACCTGAGTCACATGTCCACAGTCCCAGAGTGAACCCTCCTCCCCAGACTCCCCCGCCTGGGGTAACATGTGCACAGTCTGCAGGGTGACCTCACCTCCCCAGACCCTGCACCTGGGGTCACATGTCCCCTTGGTTGGGACACCATGGCTCTGCTGGTGGCTCCCCTAATGTGGAAACAAGCTGGGTTCCTGGGAGCTCCTGGGGTGGGAAAAAGTGGCTGGTGGGTTTCCTTTCCCCACCCTTGTCCCAGAGAAGTCCTCCTCTTTTCACTTTCATTCTGTGTGATTTTACCTGTTTTTAAAGCTTTCATGCTAGAGTTGAACACACTACTTGGTTCTGGCAGGCTCAGTCCTTTCTTGTCTCACATACTTGTTGAGAAAACTCACAGGACAGCAGGGCTGAAAGCCGAGGGGCAGCTCTGGACGCTTCTGAGTAGGGACGGTAGACTGGAAGGAGAGCTCAGCAGCAGCCTCAGCTGTTACCCATCAGCCTTTTGCCCGATCTGCCTGTCCTGCAATCAATTCACCAGCTAAACCTGCCTCCCTACGCACCATGCACGTGCTGGTGAATTAGAATTATTGCCAGGTAGCCCTCCTGTGGATTCTCCACGAGCCCCAGGGAAGGTGAACCATGCAGGGATAAAGACTAAGGCCCTAACTCTAGCACTGACCCTTGGGGGGGGGGGGTGGTCACGTAACCACACTCAGAAGAGAGGCTGTTACCTAGACAAGCCCACCTCAGCACCAGACCCCAGACATCTAAGCACTGACCTTCAGATGCAGGCACGGAGCGTCCCAGTACTGAGGCCAGGCCAGGTTTCTACCCAGGTTCCCATAGTCCTAACGTACACAGAACATGGTCAGGTGTAAATCTTCTTATTATAGACAACACATGGTCAGCTCTAAACATAAACAGTAGACAGGACATGGAGAGGTCTAAATCTACCATGTAGACAGAACTTGATCATGTTTAAACTAGCTTAGGGCTGATCTCATAGGAGGTACAGGTGGGTCTCTCATCTTTGGACACACACATCTGGAAACTGAACAAAATGTTTGTCATTAAACATTTCAACAGGCAAAACAGAAATGTTACCAATATCTCTGGCCACCTGATGGTCAGGATCCACGGGTGAGCCACAAACTTCTTAGAGTGCAGCCCAGTCTGCTGCCAGGACAGACAAGAAGTGGCCTGATTCCAGCCTCCCAGGCTTCCAGAAGGAGGCGGCCACACTGGAAGCCCAGGCAGGACAGTTCTGCATGGTCCGGGCCGGGAGATCCGGTCTGTCCATTCCGCTGGTCGATTCCGGGCGGGGCGCTCAGGTCCTGCTTCCCTGCAGCCTGTGCGTGTGTGTGCACATCTGCGTGTGTGTGTGTGTAGAGGGGGCAGTGGCTGACGGCTCCCATGGCTCCCATCCCGGACACCACGCTGTCTTTGAGGGGAGGCACGGGGAGAGGTAGGGGCACAGAAGCCGTTGGAGAGGAGAATCCACCGCAGAACTCCTTGCACACTGGCTCGCCCCACCTGGTGACCCGCCTGCATATCGTGGGCCACATGCCACCCCCAAGCCCCCCACTGCCGAGGACAGGGCGCCTGCTCTTTCAAAAGCACAAGGTCTCACATGAAGGAGACCCAGTGGGGCTGTCATGCCCCCACTCCTGTTACTGAGTTTGGGGAGAATGAACCCTCTTGACTGGTCGATGGGACCCTGTGAGGAAAGAGGTGGTGGTCCCATCCAAGTCGGGGCCTGGCTGTGAGATGGGAACAAAGGATCCAAGTGAAAGGCCTGGAGGCCAGGTCAACAGGAGGGGCACCCCCAGCCTTGGCCGGGTTCTCCAACTGTGACACTGTAGCTTTAGGGGAATTGGGGCAGGTGACTGAATGTAATGGGGGTCCAACCTGGACCCTGAATGGGGCTTAAAGAAGGTGTGAAGGATGTTACTGAGACAGTAACAGTCATTGGAAGACAGACTCTGTGTCAGGACATCCTGCTCCATCCATTTAAATCCCTGAGATCTGTGACCTTTACGTGGCTACGCAGGATTGTTAGAGCAGCTGCGTGTGGATATATCTGCAAGTGGTTCCGGCAAACACACAGTTGAGCACACAGGCAGGCACAGCACCGACACAAACATATGCAGGTGCACAGCACAAATATATTCACTCACTAGCACATGAACACACATGCACACATATGCACATGCCCACATTAACGTGTGCAAGTGCACATACTTCTGCAAATACACAGCATATGTATGCATCAGGCACGTGCACACGCATAGCACACACACAGGGAATAAAGTGAATTTGTAAAACATTAATTCCTAAACACAAGTGAAGCTGACATGTTTTTCCCCCTTTTCTTAGCTTTGATGTTTTTCACAATAAAAAGTTTAAGAAAAATTAATGGCCAATGACTTTTGATTCATAGGACTTTCTGATGTTATTCCACAAATATTAGGACATGAGAAATGAATGTAGATGTTACATGTGTCCACTAATGGATGAATGGAGAAGCAAAACATGGTCCGTCAATACCAGGGGATGTTTTTCAGTCTAAAAAGAAGGCAATTCTGACACAGGCTTCAGCAGGGATGAACCTTGAGGGCATTATGTTCAGTGATGTAAGCTAGACACAAAAACACAAACAGTGCTTGATCCACTCATACAAGGCCCCTAGAACAGTTGGAAACATAGAGACAGAAAGTAGGATGTTGAGTGCCAGGGGCTGAGGGAGGGACAATGGGGACTAAGTGTTTAATGGGGACTGTTTCAATTTTGCAAGATGAAAAAGTTCTGGAGGAGTATGGTGGTCAGGTTGGCACAACAGTGCAAATTACTTCTTGACCCTGAAATGTGCACTTAAAAATGGTTAAGATAGTAAATTTTAAGTTATGTGTATTTTACCACAATTTTTTAAACTTTTTTAAAAAGAACAGGAAATAGTCCATGAATAACACAAGATGCACAACTTCACTAACAACCGAGGGATTAAAACCATAAAAAAAAACTACTGTGCACACACCTACCAGAATGGCAGACATGAAGACACAGTATCAAATATCAGCAGGACGTGGAGCAATGGAAAGCCTGGTTCGCAGCGGGAGGTGCAACCACTTCTGAAGCAATCGGGCCTCAGAGAGTGAAGTCCGTGCACACAGACCCACAGTGCTCCTCCCAGCTGAACACAAACCCCCCAGCCCTGCACCAGGACACACGGACATGGAATCCGCAGCCACAGGAGCCAAACCTGAAAGAAACTGAAGGCCATCACAAGCGGATGCAGAAATGAACCATGCACGCTCCTATGAAGGAATATTCCACAGCAATTGGAGTACATTTTTTAAAGGTAGTAAAACTATAAAAATTACTGTTAAAAAAATACTATATTCACAAGATGAAAGAATCTCATGGACACAATGCTGAGCCATCAAGAGCAATAAAGCAGCAAGCACGGTACACCCACTTACAGACTTTGGAACTCGGCAAAGCTGGGCTGCGTTGTTTAGGGGTGTGTGCTTGGGCATAAGCTATGAGGACAAGTCAGTGACACGAAATCAGGAGAACAGCTACCTCATGGTGGGGAGGAGGCAGGGACGAGGGAAGGGTACTCCTGGGTGTCCACTTATCAGGTTCTGTTTCTTCATGTTTATGAGTATCCTTTACATGTATATAACCTAATCCTTAATATGTACTTACAGCTTATCATTATTCTTTATTAAAAAGGTCGTCTCCCCAACAAAGTAGAAGGAGAACTGCTTCTCCCAGGGAAGAACAGGAATAGTTTCTACCAGTGAAATCTCGATACCATGGCTGCTTCAACCATCAAGCCTGACAACAACACCCATGAGAGGGGCACCGGGGCCACGACACTCAGAAGGAGGCTCTGGGACCTCAGTCCTGGGTCACTGCCTCTGAGGAGCCCACAGCACCTGGTCAGAGTCTTCAGTCCTTCTGTGCACGACCCTTTTGCCTTGGTTGCTCTGGCACAGCTCAGCCGGCACCATCGCTGGGAGAGAAAGAAGAAACATGCAGAAGAGGGAACCAGGCTTCAAGCTGACTCATCTCCTTCTACAGAGACGATGCCACACTCCCTAAGAGAGGACAACAAGGCCACAGAATCCAGCCTCTCTGCCTGAGGCCTGGCCACACTAGCCTCACACCCTTCTGATGCCACAGGGAGAATGTCGCAAGGTGCCCTCAGACCACCTGGTTGGACACATGGGGCTTTCAGACATGCAGGTCCTGTCCGACCCTACACCTCTGGGGTCACTTTCTGGAGGTGGGCCTGGAAGCCTCCAGGTTTTCACTTTTGGTAACAGCTTTATTGAGATTGAATTTCTTTACCACACAGTTAGTCAACCCATTTTAAGTATTAAGCTCAGTGGTGTTTTGCATATGCACAGGGTTGTGCAGCCACCAGCACAATCTATTTGACAACATTTCCATCATCTCTACAGAAGCCCACAAGTTAGAGGTCACCCCTCATTTCCCACAGCCCCGGCACCCCCAGTCCACTTTCTGTCCCTGTGGGCTTGCCTGTTCTTGACCTCTCATGTAAGTGGAATCCACTAATTGTCTTTTCCTGTCTGACCTCTCTCACTGAGCATCATGTTTTCGAGGTTCATCCACATCATAGCCTGTGTCAGTGCTTCACTCCTTTTCCATGGCGAAGCCACCCTTACCCTCTCTGCTTTTAACTCTATAATTGTGTCTTCCTGCCTGCACCGCACAGGGCTGATGAGGATTTCACCTTCCGTAATTCTTGGGGTGTAAGCTGAACTTTGAACCAACACCAAGGGGTCCTGTGAAGAGGCTGAAAGCCCAGCCCCACACGGTGCACAGTAGCTGTGTGTGACTGGAGCCCAGGAGGAAGGGTGAGCTGGGCCTGCCTGTTTACAGGACCAGCGTCCTACGGTCTCATGGGAAGCCAATTCGCTCGACAGCGTCTCGTGAGACTTGCTCCCCACCATGCCAAGCGGGCAAGACAGACTGGTCAGGGACCACGGTGCTGCCTTCAGTTCAGGCCCACTCCTACTAACTGTCTAGGTGGAAAGTGCTGAGGCTCCGGGGTGGGGGTGGGGGGTCCTTCCTGCTTCTTCCAGCTTCTTGGGGCTCCAGGCATCCCTTGGCTTATGGCTGCATCCCTCCCATCTCTGCCTTCATCTTCATGTGGGTTCCCCTCTCTGTCTGTCTCTGCACTCATCATATAAGCATGCAATGCCACAGGATTGGGACCACCCTAAGGCCCCTGTCTCACCTAGTTACACGACCAGGCCCTACATCCAAATGAGGTCATGTCCACAGCCCCTGGGTTTAGGACATGGATGCCTCTTTCCCTGTGGGGTACACAATCACCCTTCAGTCTGAGATAAGAGTAATGTTGCCCAGGAAACAAGCAAGCCCCTTACCTAAGCCAGCACCTCGAAGAGGTCTGAGCCTGCCTGGTCTCTTGGAAACTGACTGGGCAGGAGAGTGTGGCTCAGGACCCGAGTGTGAAGGACACCAATAAGTACCTGTGTGAGGCTCCCATTCGCAGCAGCAGCACTGGACCAGCTGATGAGGTCCAGCAGGGCAACCCTGAGCTCCTTAGAGGACTCGACCCACGTGGACTGGGGGCAACAGGCAGCAGTGAGTGGGCGTGTGATGAAGTGTATGTGACGGGCCTGCAGTGAGCAGGTGAGCACATCTGTGTGTGTGACATCAGGCACGTGATGGGTCAGCAGTGAGCACACATGTCTGAGATCAGGTGCGGTACACACTCACGTGATCAGGTTCACATGGCATCTTAGCGGGCAGGGCACCACAGGGCTGCAGTGCTGCCACGGGCTCGAGCCACTGACCCTGCCTGGTGTGGAGCATCCTTCCCACAACACGTGCCCCAGTAACTCCCACGTCCGCAAATGCGCAGTGGCTGCACCTGTGCAGAGTACTTCCCCTGGGCAAATACTTCTTGAAGAGGTTCACCTCCGTGGTGACGGCGACCTTCCTCTTCTGCTGCTTCAGAGGGGGCGCCCCTGCCAGTGCCTGCTTTCACCAAGGCATCCGGGCCACAGAGGGCTTGTCCCCGCACCTGAGAACAAAGAGAAGGACTTGAGGTGCTGCGCTTTCTCCCACCAGGAGCCTCATATCCAGGGGGGTCAGCGGGGGCATGGCAGACACACAGGGCCAGACATTCTGGTTCATCTTCCCCCAACACGGTGGGTGAAAGGACAGCCACATGGGACCTCAGACCACGTAGGACACGGCGCGTGTCGAGGACCATCTCACCACTGTCGATTGGCCCATTCAGTTAGCTCTCCTGTGAAATGCTGTTCATGACTGTCTTTTCTCTATGCGAAAGCTGAAAAGAACTGCTTGTATTTAAACTTTTTGTTTGTTTGTTTGTTTTTTGCGGTACGCGGGTCTCTCACTGTTGTGGCCTCTCCCGTTGCAGAGCACAGGCTCCGGACGCACAGGCTCAGAGGCCATGGCTCACGGACCCAGCCTTTCCGCGGCATGTGGGATCTTCCCAGACTGGGGCACGAACCTGTGTCCCCTGCATCAGCAGGCATACTCTCAACCACTGCGCCACCAGGGAAGCCCCTGCCCATTTTAAATAGGGTTTTTTGGGTTTGTTTGTTTGTTTTTTTGCTGTTGAGTTGTATAAGTTCTTTATATACTTTGGATATTAACCTTTTATTGGATATATGATTTGCAAATATCTTCTCCCATTCAGTAGGTTGCCTTTTCTTTTTGTGTGTGTGTGTGTGTGTGGTATGCGAGCCTCTCATTGTTGTGGCCTCTCCCGTTGTGGAGCACAGGCTCCGGACACGCAAGCTCAGCGGCCATGGCTCACGGGCCTAGCCACTCTGCGGCATGTGGGATCTTCCCAGACCAGGGCACGAACCCGCGTCCCCTGCATTGGCAGGAGGACTCTCAACCACTGCGCCACCAGGGAAGCCCTCATTTGTTTAAATAGATCTTTATTGGAGTATAATTGCTTCACAATACTGTGTTAGTTTCTGTTGTACACCAAAGTGAATCAGCCATATGCATACATATGTCCCCATAACCCCTCCCTCTTGAGCCTCCCTCCCATCCTCCTATCCCACCCCTCTAGGTCATCACAAAGCACCGAGCTGATCTCCCTGTGCTATGCGGCTGCTTCCCACTAGCTAGCTATTTTACATTTGGGAGTCTATATATGTCCATGCCACTCTCTCACTTTGTCACAGCTTACCCTTCCCCCTCCCCATATCTTCAAGTCCATTCTCTAGTAGGTCTGTGTCTTTATCCCCGCCTTGTCCCTACGTTCTTCACAACCTTTTTTTTTTTTTTAGATTTCATATATACGCGTTAGCATATGGTATTTGTTTTTCTCTTCTGGCTTACTTCACTCTGTATGACAGACTCTAGGTCCATCCATCTCATTACAAATAACTCAGTTTCATTTCTTTTTATTTGCTTTTTCATTTTAATGATGGTTTCCTTCTCTGTACAGAAGGTTTTTTGTTTTACTAGTCCCATTTGTTTATTTTTGCTTTTCTTTCCCTTGCTTTTGGAGTCAGAGCCACAGAAACATCACTAAGACCGATTTCATTGAGGTTACTGCCTATGTTTTCTTCTAGCACTTTTATGGTTTCAAAACTTGCATTTAAGTCTTTAATCCATTTTGAGTAAATTTTTGTGTATGGTGTAATATAGTGGTCTAATTCCATTCTTCTGCACGTGGCTGTCCAGTTTTCCCAACACCATTTATTGAAGAGACTATCCTTTTAGGATAATTAACATTATCCTAAAATAGAGATAACGATAACTTTCATTGGGGGCAGATAATTTCCAAAATGAAAATAAAATTCCTTAAATAAGGGATTCTAGAATAATACATACCTGGTATTCTTGATTTTTCTCCTGGTTCTCAATTGCTTGAAATAGTTCTTCACACACATTTGGAATGATACCCTCGTTTGCCCCAAACCCAATCATGGAATAGCTTTTTCCAGAGCCAGTTTGGCCATAAGCCAGGAGAGTAGTATTATAGCCTTGCCAGGCACTGTCCAGAATTCCCCTGCCAAGATCGTGGAAAACATCTCTCTGCAAAGAAGACCACAGGCATCAAGTTCAGCACTGACTTTTCACAATACTCTTAAAATCTAATATTCTGGTTTTAGTGAGTTCCACCATAATTAGTATCATATGACTTACTTGAAATATAACTCAGATGCTGTCTTAGAACCAGTGAAATAAAGCTGGCAACCAAAAAGGGATTTGTCAGTTTGGAAAACACTGATCACCACAAATCACCATGTATCTTCAACTAGCCAGTATACATCAGTAATGGAGTATTTTATAGCCTTGACAAAACATGGGCTAGGTCTTTACAATTCAGCAATTAGACAAAAATTTCAAGGCACCAAGGGACACAGAGCAGTCAAAGTGTTTTCTGCTTTCTCTGTATTCTTTAATCCAAACAACATCACAAAATTCCTACACTAATTTTAACTCGCTGCTGCTGAACCTTCTTTCTTTCTTTTTTTTTTAACAAGACCTAGTGGTTCTGAAGCCAACACACACATACACATATGCACCCTTTTTTTTTTAAGTGGCAGACACAGACGCTTGTGCCCACAATTGCTTGAAAGAGAAGATGCGGTCTGGCTTTTATTATCTATCATCTGATTATCTATTATTATCTATTATGTTATCTATAATATGAAAGATATTATCTGTTATTGCCATAGCCAGCAATAATTCTCTTATTTGAGGCTGTTTCAAAGTGCATATTCTTTTCTGTTCTCTAATATCAATAAAATAGTAAGTAAGCATTATACACTCCATTTGTTGCAATATATACATTTGTGTAATTTATATAATTTTTATTTCTGGGAAAGATGCACATACCAACGTAGTGTGATTTATATAAGGACAATAGGCAATAACCAATTTTCTTACACTATTCATTTCTCATGAGAAAGGAATAAATAGTATTACACTATAAGTGTTAGGAGAGCTCTAGGCTTAAAATGTGGAATCTGGCCAGTGGTTTCCCAGAACATTGAGACCATGCTTTTACCAGAAAAAAATGTATTTATGTAATAGATATCCACTCTACCTTAGGAACTATTAGCTGAACCTAAGGAGTGCTCACTAAGCTTAGTAAAGTAACTGTTTTTGCTATCTTTTTTTCCTCTGTGCTATTTGGAGATTTGGGGGAAATGCTTTTATTGACAATTTTTATGAATAGAAAACTTCAAACAAGCAACATAGGATTTTATTAAATAAACAAAATCTTAGAGAATAGAATCATTCTGTAAATTTTGTTAGCTGTAGAGTTTTCTATATAGTTTCCATTGAAATCTCTTTTGGGTGTCAGTGATTTGCATATTAGGTAAGCCAAGAAGTCACAGAGCTACATTTCTAGTTTCTTCCTATTCTTCATCCTATAATCAACTACATGAAACATTTTCCTACAATACAGTATGTAAAACTATAATTTTTCAGTATCTTAATAGGTGATCAACAAAAGATAGGGAGGATGAGAGGGAAAGCTGTTGACAAAGTTAATCAAGTCTCTTTACAGCACAGTTCTTGCAGTTTTTTAAAACTATCTTTTAAAAAACAGATAGAATTGACATATAACATTATACTAGTTTCAAATGTACAACATAATGATTTGATATATGTATATATTGAGAAATGATTACCAGAATAAATTTAGTTCACAGAGTCTTTTTTTTTTTTTTTTTTTTTTGGCCATGCGGTGTGGTTTGTGGGATCTTAGTTCCCCAACCAGGGATCGAACCCAGGCCTTCAGCAGTGAGACCACAGAGTCCTAACCACTGAACTGCAAGGGAATTCCCTTAATTATTTTTCTTGTTATGAGGACTTTTAAGATCTACTCTCTCAGCAACTTTCAAATATACAATACTGTATTGTTAACTACAGGCATACCTCAGAGATACTCTGGGTTCAGTTCCAAGCCATCACAATAAAGCAAATAATGCAATAAAGTGAGTCACAAAAAATTTTTGTTTTTCCCAATGCATATAAAAGTTATGTTTACACTATACTGTAATTTATTAAGTGTGCAATAGCATGATGTCTAAAAAGACAATGTATACATCATAATTTAGAAATATTTTACTGCTCAACAATGCTAACCATCATCTGAGCCTTCATAATCTTTTTGCAATAGTAACATCAAAGATCACTGATCACAGATCACCATGAGAAATAGAAAGATAAATTTGAAATATTGGAGAGTTACCAAAATGTGACACAGAGACACGGAGTGAGCAACATTGGAAAAATGGTATCAAAAGGCTTGCTTGATACAGGATTGCCACAAACCTTCAATTTGTTTAAAAAAGAAAGAAAGAAAGAAAGAAAGAAAGAAAGAAAGAAAGAAAGAAAGAGAAAGAAAGAAAGAAAAGAAAAAGAAAACAATCCACAACAACACTGTATCTGCAAAGCGCAATAAAGCAAAGCACAATAAAATGAGGTCTGCCTGTATATCACCATGCTGTACATTACATCCCCAGGACTTATTTACCTTACTGAAAGTTTGTAGATTTTGATGACCTTCACCCATTTCACCTCAAACCCGACACCCAACATTAACCCCGGCCTCTGGCAACAACCAATCTGTTCTCGGTATCTAAAAGTGCTTTTTTTTTTTTTTTTTTTGCGGTATGCAGGCCTCTCACTGCTGTGGCCTCTCCCGCTGTGGAGCACAGGCTCCGGACGCGCAGGCTCAACAGCCATGGCTCACGGGCCCAGCCTCGCCACGGCACGTGGGATCCTCCCAGACCGGGGCACGAACCCATGTCCCCTGCAACCGCAGGCAGACTCTCAACCACTGCACCACCAGGGAAGCCCTAAAAGTTCATTTTTAAAAAAGATTCCACATGTAAGTGAGATCATATAGTATTTGTCTTTTTCTGTCCAACTTATTTCACTTGGCATAATGCCCCCAAGGTCCATCCGTGTGTTGCAAATGGCAGGATTTCCTTCTTTTTATGGCTGAATAATATTCCAGTGTGTGTGTGTGTGTGTGTGTGTGTGTGTGTGTGTATATATATATATATATATATATATATGTGTGTGTATATATATACATTTTCTTTATCCATTCATCTGTCAATGAACACTTAGGTTGTTTCCATGTCTTGACTATTGTAAATAATACTGCAGTGAATATAGGGGTGCAGATATCTTATCAAGATAGTGATTTCATTTTCTTTGGATAAATACTCAGAAGTGGGATTGCTGGATCACATGGTAGTTCCATTTTTAATTTTGAGGGGAACCTCCATACTGCCTTTCTTAGTGTCTGCACCAATTTACACTCCCACCAACAGTGCACAAGGGTTCCCTTTTCTCCACACCCTCACCAACACTTATCTCTTGTCATTTTCAATGATGGCCATTCTAATGGGTGTGAGGTGATATCACATTGTGGGGTTTTTTTAATTAATTTATTTATTTATTTATTTATTTATTTATTTTTGGCTGCGTTGGGTCTTTGTTGCTACGTGCAGGCTTCCTCTAGTTGGGGCAAACAGGGGCTACTTTTCATTGTGGTGTGCGGGCTTCTCATTGTGGTGGATTCTCTTGTTGTAGAGCACGGGCTCTAGGCATGCAGGCTTCAGTAGTTGTGGCAGATGGGCTCAGTAGTTGCGGTACATGGGCTCAGTAGTTGTGGCTCGCAGGCTCTAGAGCACAGCCTCAGTAGTTGTGGTGCATGGCTTAGTTGCTCTGCAGCAAGTGGGATCTTCCCCGACCAGGGCTTGAACCCGTGTCCCCTGCATTGGCAGGCGGATTCTTAACCACTGAGCCACCAGAAAGTCCCCAAATAGCGGTTTTGATTTGCATTCCCTGATGATTAGTGATGTTGAGCACATTTTCATGTAGCTGTTGGCTGTTTGTATACCTTCTTTGAGGAAAATGTCTGTTTAATTCCTCTGCCCATTTTAAAATCAGATTTCTTTTTGCTATTGAGTTATATGAATTCTTTATATATTTTAGATATTAATCTTTTATTAATATATGATTTGTAAATATTTTCTCCCATTCTGTAAGTTGCCTTTTCATTTCATTGATGGTTTTCTTTATGTACAGAAGTTTCTTGGGTTGAGGTACTCCCACTTATTTATTTTTGTTTTTGGTGTAAAATCCGAAATATCATTGCCAAGACTGAGGTCTAGGAGCTTACCCTCTATGTTCTGTTCTAGGAGTTTTATGGTTCCATGTCTTATATTCAAGTCTTAAATCCATTTTTTAAAGTGGTGTAAGGTATGGGACCAGTTTTATTCTTTTGCATGTAGCTGTCCAGTTTTCTCAACACCATTTATTGAAAAGACTGTCCTTTCCCCAATGTATGTTTTTGGTTCCTTTGTTGTAAATTAATTGACCATATATGCATGGGTTTATTTCTGGGCTCTCTACTCTGTTGATCTATGTGTCCATTTTCATGCCAATAGCATGCTGTTTTGATTACTATAGCTTTGCAATATAGTTTGAAACCAAGATGTGTGATGCCTCCAGCTTTGTTCTTCTTTCTCAAGATTGCTTTAACTATTCAGGGTCTTTTATGGTTCCATACAAATTTAAGGATTGTGCACTCTATTTCTTTGAAAAATGCCATTGGAATTTTGATAGGGATTGCATTGAATCTGTAGATTGCTTTGGATAGTATGGACATTTTAACAATATTAATTCTTCCAAGCCATGAGCACAGAATATCTTTCCCATTTATTTGTGTCTTCTTCAATTTATTTCATCAGTGTCATAGTTTTCAGTGTACAGGTCTTTCACCTCTTTGGCTACATTTATTCCTTGGTATTTTATTCTTCTTGGGAAAAACTCTTTATTGACATAAAATTAATATTCACTAAATTCATCAGTTTAAAGCACACAGTTCAATAAGTTTTGACATATGTATTTGGCCATGTGACAACCACCACAATCAGGGTTTTTTAAAAGTTCTTTTGTGCCCCTTTGCACTTAGGCCCTTCTTCTCACTTTCAGACCCTGATGATTTACTTTCTGTAACTATAGTTTTGTTTTTTCTAGAATTGTCATTTAAGTGAAATTGTATAGTGAGCAGTCTTTTGTATATGACTTCTTTTACCTACTACAATGCTTTGAGATTCATCCATGTTGTTGTGTAAAATCATTAATTCCTTTTATTGCTGAATTGTATTCTATTTTATAAATATATCATAATTTTATTATCCATTCACAAGTTGATGGATATTTGAGTTTCCAGTTTGGGACTATTACATATAAAGTTACTGTGGACGTTTGTATATAGGTGTTTGTGAGAACATATATTTTTATTTCTCTTGGAATTGCTGGGTTGTATGTTAAATGTATGCTTAAATTTTAAAGGAACTGCCTGTTTTCCAAAATAACTGAATCTTTAACATGGCCATAGCACTGTATTAGAGTTCCAGTTGTTCCATTCATGCATGTTAACACTTGATACTGTCTGTTTTTAATTTTTGTCATTTCTCATGTATGTGTAGTATTCTCTCACTGTGGTATTAATTTGCATTTCCCTAATGACTAATAAAGTTGGACACTTTTTCATTGGTTTTATGATATGTTGTAATTTATATATCTCTGTTGGTGAGGTCTCTGATCAAATTTTTTGCTATTTTCTTTTTATTTTGGCCACACCGTGTGCCTTGTGGGATCTTAGTGCCTAGACAAAGGATTGAATGCAGGCCCTCAGCAGTGAAAGTACTGAGTCCTAAGCACTGGATCACTAGGGAATTCCCTGCCATTTTTAAAAAATTGACTTTTCCTCCTTTTTTTCCCTTAAGTTGTAAGAATTCATTATATATTTTGGGTACTTTATCATATATATGTTTTGCAAATATTTCCTTTCATTATGGCTTACCTTTTCATGTTCTTATTGGTATCTCTCAAAGAGCAAAATGTTTTTTTAATGGGTCTCATTTATCAAATATTTTCTTTCATGATCTGTGTTCTATCTAAGACATCTTTGCCAAATCAAGATCACTACAATTTTCTCCTATCCTTTCTTTTAGAGGTTTTATAATTTTACCTCTAAAAGTTAGGTCTATGATCTATTTTGAGTTCATTTTGTATGTGGTGTGAGGAAAGGATCAAAGTTCATATTTTTCCATATGGATATCCTATATCTCCAGCACCATTTGTTCAAAGACTAGTTTTGAAGAACATTGTCACTTGTATTAGTTTGCTTGGGCTTCCATAACAAATTACCACAAACTGGGTGACTAAAAACAACAGAAATTTATTCTCTCACAGTTCTGGAGGCTACAAGTCCAAGATCAAGGTACTGGCAATGCCATGCTCTCTCTGAATGCTGTAGGAAAGAATCCTTCCTTGCCTCTTCCTGGCTTCTGGTTGCTCCCAGCAGTTTTTGGCATTCCTTGGCTTATAGCTCCATCACTCCAATCTCTGTCCCCATTGTCACATGGCATTCTCCCTGTGTATCTGTGTGTCAAAATTGCCCTCTTAAAAGAACTGGATTTGTGGCTTACTTTAATCCAGGATGGCCTCATCTTAACTAATTACATCTGCAAATATCCTGTTTCCAAATAAGGTCACATTTTGAGTCTTTGGATGCACATAAATTTGGGGAGACTATTCAACCTGTTACAGCTCCTTTGTAAAAAACAATCGATGATATATGAGGATCTGTCTCTGGACATTGTATTCTGTTCCATTGATCTGTTATCTCTGTCTTTTAGCCAATACCACAATGTCTTGATTACTGTAGGTCTATCTATAGTGGGTTTAAGTTCTTCAACTTTATTCTCTTTCAAAATAATTTTGGTTATTGTCGGTCCTTTATGATTCCATGTAAATTATTGAAACAGTGTATCAATTTCTACAAAAAATTACTTCCAGACATTTTGATTTCTTTGATCAATTTGACTTCTTAATAATGTTGAGTCTTTTTTTTTTGCGGTATGAGGGCCTCTCACTGTTGTGGCTTCTCCCATTGTGGAGCACAGGCTCCGGACACGCAGGCTCAGCGGCCATGGCTCACGGGCCCAGCCGCTTCGCGGCATGTGGGATCTTCCCAGACCGGGGCACGAACCCGTGTCCCCTGCATCGGCAGGAGGACTCTCAACCACTGCGCCACCAGGGAAGCCCTAATATTGAGTCTTTTGATTCATTTAAGTCTTCCTTTCAGTAATGTTTCATAGTGTACAGATTTTGCACGTATTTTGTGCTTTTGATGTTATTGTAAATGTTTTAAAATCTTAATTTCCAATTGTTCACTGCTAGAATAGAAAGATACTATCAATTTTTGTATATTGACCTTGCTAAACACACTTATTCACTGTAATAGCTTTTTCTTCCCTTTTTGGGTAGATTCCTTAGGGTTTTTTGCATAGATAATTATGTTTTCTGCAAATAGTTTTACTTCTTCATTTTCAATCTGCATATCATTCACTTCCTATTAATTGACATACTGCCCTGGCTAGGGCCTGCAGTAGATGTTGTATAGAAATGATAAGATTGGACCTCCTTGCCTTGTCCCCATTCTTAGGGGCAACATACTCATTGTTTCACCATCAAATGTTATGTTACCTATGTACTGAGGGAAGTTCTATTTCTAGGAGGCTCCCTCCGATTTTAAGTTTGCTGAGAGTTTTATCATGATTGGGTGTTGAGTTTTGTCAGTTGTTTTTTCTGCATCTGATCACATTCCCAGGAAAAGAAGTTCCACTTGACAATGATGATTTTTAAAAAATACACTGTTGGATTCTATTTGCTAAAGTTTTGTTAACAATGTTTGTGTCTATGTTTATGAAGGGTATTGATCTGTAGTGTTTTTGTAGTATATGGCTGGTTTTGGTGTAATATTGGCCTCAGAAAATGTATGGTCCTTCTATCATCTACAAGATTTTTTTTCATAATTCTCATTATTTCTTCCTTTAGTAGAATTCACAGAAAAGTCATCTGGGCTTAGTTTTTGAGGGGAGAAGTTTAACTATAAATTCAATTTCTTTAATAGATATAGAGCTACTGAGTTATCTATTTCTTTTTGTGTGAACTTCAGTAGCCTGTGTCCATTTCATCTATGTTTTTAAATTTATCAGCATTAAGTTGTTCATAATATTCTCTTATTATATATATATATTTTTTATTTTTTTTGCGGTATGCGGGCCTCTCACTGTTGTGGCCTCTCCTGTCATGGAGCACAGGCTCCGGACACGCAGGCTCAGCGGCCATGGCTCACAGGCCCAGCCACTCCACAGCATGTGGGATCCTCCCAGACCGGGGCATGAACCCATGTCCCCTGCATTGGCAGGCAGACTCTCAACCACTGTGCCACCAGGGAAGCCCCTCTTATTATATTTTTAATGTCTGTAAGATTTGCAGTAACATCTATCTTTCATTTCTCATCTTGGTACTTTGTATCTTTTTTTCTTGATGATCAATTTGGCTACAGGTTTATCAATTTTATTGTTATTTTCAAAGAACCAGCTTTTAATTGATTTTTCTCTATTATTTTACTGTCTTAAGTTAATCTTTCTTATTTCTTCCTCTTTTGCTTTGTCTATACTCTTCTTTTTCTAAATTCTTAGGTAGAAGCCTAGACTGTTGATTTGAGATTGTTCTTCTCTAATACAATCATTTAATGCTATAAAATTTCCTATAAGCCCTGCTTTAGCTGCATCCCACAAATTTTGATGTTTTGATTTTCATTCCATTCAAAATATTTACTCATTTCCCTTATTGTTTATTCCCTGACCTATGGATTTTATAGAAATCTGCTATTTTTTAAATATTTGAGGAGTTTCCTAATACCTTTCTGTCATTTCTTTCTCGTTTAATTTCATTGTGGTCAGAGAATATAATTTGTATGATTTCAGTTATCTTACATTTATTGAGACTAGTTTAATGATCCAGAATATGATCTATCATAAAGAAATTTCCATGTTCACTCAAAAAAAGTGTGTAGTGCTGTGGTTGAATGGGGGTAGCAGAATTGTTCTATAATTGTCAGTTAGGTTGATGATATTGTTCTGGTCTTCTATAATATTATTGATTTGGGGTTATTTGTTCTGTTACTCGGAGAGAAGTAATGAAATCACCAATCACAATTGTAGATTTGTCCATTTCTCCTTCAATTTCTATCAGTTTCTGTTTCATGTACTTTGAAGTTCTGTTATTAGGTACATACCCATTTAGGATAGTATGTCTTCTTAGTGAACTGATTACTTTATCATTATGAAATATTCCTTGTTCTGAAGTCTACTTTGTGTGATGTAAATATAGCCTCTGCAGTTTTCTTTCTCTTAGTGTTTACATGGATATCTATTTATTTATATTTAAATTGGATTTATGTAAAGAGATGTAGTTGGATCCAGCTTTTCCTACCAGATCTGATCATCTGTACCATTTAATTGGCATGTTTATTTACATTTGATGAAATAACCAATGGTTGGCATTAAATCTACCATCTTCTTATTTGTATTCTATTTGTATCATCTCCTCTTTGTTTTTTTCTCTCCCTCTTTTCCTGCCACACTTTGAGTTTGTTTCATAATTCCATTTCTCCACACTTGACTCATTAGCTATATTTTTGTTGATTGATTTTTTTATTCATTGCTCTAGGGCAGTGGTTTTCAAAGTGCATTCCCAGGAGATCCTTTAAATCCTTTCAGTGCATTTGTGAAGTTAGAACTATTTGACAGAGAGTATTTTGGGGGGTGGTTTAACAAAGGCTATAATATTTGGGCTGAATTTTTAAAGATGAGTATGCAAACAAGAAGAACAGAGAGAAAAGGTTGGGAGGAAGTGAACAGAACCTCAGAGACCAGAGGGTATGGAGAAAAGGGAACCCTCTTGCACTGTTAGTGGGAATGTAAATTGATACAGCCACTATGGAGAACAGTATGGAGGTTCCTTAAAAAACTAAAAATAGAACTACCATACGACCCAGCACTCCCACTACTGGGCACATACCCTGACAAAACCATAATTTAAAAAGAGACATGTACCAAAATGTTCATTGCAGCTCTATTTACAATAGCCAGGACATGGAAGCAACCTAGGTGTCCATCAACAGATGAATGGATAAAGAAGATGTGGCACATACATACAATGGAATATTACTCCGCCATAAAAAGAAACGAAATTGAGTTATTTGTAGTGAGGTGGATGGACCTAGAGTCTGTCATACAGAGTGAAGTAAGTCAGAAAGAGAAAAACAAACACCATATGCTAACACATATATATGGAATCTAAGGAAAAAAATGTCATGAAGAACCTAGGGGCAAGACAGGAATAAAGACACAGACCTACTAGAGAATGGACTTGAGGATATGGGAGGGAGAAGGGTAAGCTGTGACAAAGGAAGAGAGTAGCATGGACATATACACACTACCAAATGTAAAATAGATAGCTAGTGGGAAGCAGCCACATAGCACAGGGAGATCAGCTCAGTGCTTTGTGACCACCTAGAAGGGTGGGATAGGGAGGGTGGGAGGGAGGGAGACACAAGAGGGAAGAGCTATGGGAACATATGTATATGTATAACTGATTCACTTTGTTATAAAGCAGAAACTAACACACCATTGTAAAGCAATTATACTCCAATAAAGATGTTAAAAAAGAAAAAAAAAAAGAAAGAAGCCAAAAAAAGAACCTCAGTGACTTATGGGACAATCTCAAGCACACATGTAACTAGAGTCACAGAAGGAATAGGAGAGACCAAAAATACTTGGAGAAATTTTGTTTGAAATTTTTTCAAAATTTGATGGAAATTACAAACCCACAGATTCAAGAAGCTTAATGAGCTCTGTCCAGATGGAAATGACCATTTTTCCTTTGTACCCTGTTGTAGCCCATACATATTTTTTTATCACAGAAACTGTAACATTTGAATGCACTTTTTTGCCTATCTCCCTACAGCAAATTGTGAGCAACTTTAAGGCAGAATAGTGCATGGCATATGATAAATACTCAATAAACCAAAGTTCTCAAATGCTGAGTGCCGTGCAATTTTGCTTATTTTGCTCATCTCAGAGAAGGAAATATAATTGACTTGACTGACATTCCTTTTTCAAAATATGTCAGTACATTGGAAAATAACTGACTTGAGTGTCTAAATATTTATTTAGGCAATAGCTGCACTTTTGGACCTCATGTTTAACATGAAAAGGAATAAATTTAAAACCAAACTCTCATATGGAAGCATATATTGTAGTACGCTTGCATAAAAATAATTGTACTCGTATATTGTTAACACTTTATTTAAAAAAAAACCTACCATTGAAGTTGTTTTAATTTACCTGGCCTGCAAATTTACTGCTAGGATCAGCTGAAACAAACACACCATCCTTATCCTTTTGAAATCCATCGTGAGACCAGTATGCCAGGTCAAAAGTAAATGTCTTCATATGTTCTGGATTCTTAGGGTCTTGTATCATGGTAGTGGTCCTGGAATGCATGGAAATCACACATTTGCTCCCAGAATTATTCTCTCTCTATAGTCAAATTACAAATTCAGAGTCAATCATTACAGTTTTTCTATCATCTGATTGTTTTTCAGGTCTTTACATCTAGTAAGATATTAAGCCAATAACTTATCATTTATTCATTTTGTTCTCTAATTATGTTATTCTTAGCAGCTATTATGACAACAGTTGCTCTTATACTACCTCAGAAATTTTAAAAGGCTTGTCTCTAGTCATATTAAATTTCTGAGAATAGCATATCTAACACTCAGCTATACTAATAGCATAAACTATAGCATCAGAGATCCATTTCCAACATGACAATGTAAGAAGTTCCACTGTCCCACTCCCCAGCAAAACTGGTGAAAATTATTAACGAAAAAAAGGAAAATGAAAAATTTTAAAGCCTCTGGAAATGGTTCTAAAAGCAAACAGCCAATGAAGAAAGATCTATTCAATAAAATCTATCAAAATTTGGTAAGAAAGGAGAGTTTGTGTTAAGCAAGACTATTCCTTACCTCTCCATTGCCAGCTCAGCAAAGCAGAGATGACTTCAGATTGCTGGAGCTAAGAACACAGGGTTCCCTTTCTCCCCAGATCTCAGTAGGAGGGATTTATTCCTAGGAGGAGAATGTCAGCATTTCCCACCCTGCCCCCATCTACCTGTGACTGAGGCTAAGTATAGGAAAGTATAGGTGAGAAGTGAGAGTTCCTTCTTCTACCTAGTTTCCACTTATGGAACGGAGACTCTACTTTGGTTGCAGCATGCTGAGAATACTGGGTTGCTGATCACCCTTGCCCTGGCCCCTGAGGTAGTGGTTCTATACCAAAAGAGACAAACTGAGAGGGTCACAGGCTGCTGTTCCACATTCACCAAGTGCTGGGCTTCTAGAGCAGGGGTGTCATACAGAGTAGCTTGCTGTTGTCCCCACCCACAAATCCAGAGCCCTGGTTTAGAGATCTTCCCTGGGCAGATAGCACCTAATCTCTTCCCAAAGGGACTGACTTCACTTGCCCCCTTAGAGAAGTTCAACCCTAAGGGTGCTCTTAAGCACAGAGGCGGCTGTGATGAAAGGCAATTGGGAGATTCAAGAAACAGGTTAAAGTACAGGCCCTCTAGTTTACAGGGGAGGAACCCACCTGGACACTGAAAACAATATCAAACACTGATCTCAGAAGTTAAACTTTTCAAAAGAACCAGAATTTGATTGAATTAGTTTGTAGAGCAATTTATGCCCAATGTCATTGTTGAAAACAACATAGCAATCAATCAGCAATCAGTGGAGTTTGCAGACTTGGTGTGGACAAGAGGGAAAGGGAGCCCTACAAAAACTGTTACCACCCCAGGGTAACCAGGGCATACCCAAAGCTGTGTCACCTTGAGGAGCAACAAAAAAAGTAGGGGTTGGGGGACGTGTTTGGTATTTTCACCATTAAGCTTCTTTGCCATAAATATATTTGCTGCACACATTTTCACCACAAACATTTTTGGTGCATAACTAACTGGCCATAAAGCAATTCTGCCATGCCAGATAAAATTAACTGGTTGACAGTTTGCTCTCAGTTGGTTTAAATGCATTAGCATTTCTTCCTGTTATCCACGTTACTGAAGGCTTTAACTCCAGTGACAATGATTTATTTGCTCCAAGAGTTGTTTTCTTATTTTTTTAATAAGGTATTTAAAATTTTTTGTGCTCCCCCACCGTTTTAGGGTTTGATTTTCTCTTTTTTTAAAAAAAAATTTTAATTTATTTGGTTGCTCCAGGTCTTAGTTGTGGCAGGTGGGCTCCTTAGTTGTGGCTTGCTGGCTCCTTAGCTGTGGCATGCAAACTCTTAGTTGTGGCATGCATGTGGGATCTAGTTCCTTGACCAGGGATCAAACCCGGACCCCCTGAATTGGGAGTGTGTAGTCTTAACAACTGTGCCACCAGGAAAGTCCCTGTTTTCTTATTTTGAAACGCACTACATTAGAGAAGAAAGAAGCTGAGGGCCTCAAAGGCACAGAATTGAAACATTTCCCAGAGAACTTTGGAATACTCATCAAAGGACATGTGACAATATGCCAAGAACAAACAACAGTGTAGAGGCTTTCACAACACACCAAAGCTCAGTTACAAATACGTATCCTAGTGTTTGGAGCTGATACCTCTCTTAATGAAAGAAGAAATTTTAGTGAAAAAGAAACAAGTTCAATGCCAAATGAGAAGACTAATCAACAAGCAAAAAAAAAAAAGCATGATACTATAAATGAAAGACTTCAAAGATAAGTGCTTTACATACAAGCCATAAAATAAAATCAGTTATTTGTGCAGTATTGCTAAGAATCTACACATAACTTAAATGCAATCAAATATTTTGTATTTTGAAATAGTCTTTTAATGTCCCTCTTTTCTTTTTCATTATTTTATTTTTTATGGCAAAATTATCCTATGGCCAACTAGTTATGTGGTGAAAATGTTTGTGGCAAAGAAGTTTACAGCAAAAGTACCTAGAACCTGGTGGAAGATAAGACTTAACTAAAATAATGCAGCCAATCACTAAACAAATAAACAAGCAAATAACAGTAACAAGCTACAGAGGGGCGGGAGGACCAGTACCCAGACTTGTTACAATATATTATCTAAAACGTCCAGTTTCACTAATAAACTGTGAGGCATGCAAAGAAATAGGAAAGTAAGACCTACACATTGGAAAAAAAGCAACAGAAGTAACCAGATGCTGGAGTTATCAGAAAAATACTTAAAGTAACAATTATAAATATATTCACAGAAATAAAGGAAACCAGATTAAAGAACTAAAGGAAGGATTATAAAGGAATAGTATAAACAATTGATTACATTAGATAATTTAGATGAAATGGACAAATTCTTAGACACAACCTACTGAAGCAGACTCAAGAATAAATAGACAATCATCTGAATAGGCCTATAACAAATGAAGAGATGGTAGTAAAAAAACAACAAATAAAACTACTCATGAAGAAATGGCTTGACTGCTTAATTCTATCAAACATTTACAGAATTAATACCAATTCTTCATAAACTCTTCTAAAATATAGAAGAGGGAATACTCCCCAACTTATTTTTATGAAGCCAGTATTACCCTGATACCAAATCCAGATAAAGACATCACAAGAAAATAAAACTACAGACCAATATCTCTTATAAATATGGACGCAAAAATCCCTGACAAATTATTACCAATGTGAATCCAGCAACATATAAAAAGAATTATACACCGTAACAAAATGAGATTTATCCTAGGGATACAAGGTTGGTTTAACATCTGAAAATGATTCTATTGATCATGTTTTTTATTTTCTATATTTATGAACTTTTACATCCCTGGGGCCTGGAGAGATTGTCCCTCCCAGGGCTAATGAATTTGTAGAGATAGCAAAAAACTTACCTTTCATGCAAACCAACCAATCCAAAGTCCACATCCCAAACACCTCCTTCATCTAACTCACACACCAAGCCAATATTTTCCTCACCATACATCACCCCAGGGCCAAGTACCTGAAAAGTAGGCTTCACACATGGAAACTACTCAAACTGTCCAATCCTAAGATTGCTCAAACTTGCCTACCATGCCTTGCCCATTCCTTCCTGTGGAAACGACCATAAGGCTGTGAGCCATGCATTTTTTTGTGTGTGTGTGTGGTGCATGGGCCTCTCACTGTTGTGGCCTCTCCCATTGTGGAGCACAGGCTCTGGATGCACAAGCTCAGCGGCCATGGCTCACGGGCCTAGCCACTGCACGGCATGTGGGATCTTCTTGGATCGGGGCACGAACCCGTGTACCCTGCATTGGCAGGCAGACTCTCAACCACTGCACCACCAGGGAAGCCCCATGCATTCTTTTCTCCAGGCTTCTGACCAACTTTGATACTTCCCCCATGTGGCTGCGTGGAATGCTCCTTTCTCTTGAGAATTATAAGGCAGTTGTCACTAAATCTGTCACCTTACTATACCTGAGTAAAACAAATCTTGGATACACTTTAAAATAATGATTAATGTAATATATATCAATAGAATAAAACAAAAAAAATCACACATCTCAAGATGCAGAAAATGCATTTGACAAAATCCAACACCCTTTCATGATAAAAACACTCAACAAATCAGGAATAGAATGGAACTTCTTCAGTCTCATAAGGGGCATCCATGAAAAAACCATGACTAATATCACACTTAATAGTCAAGGCTGACTATTACCCCCTAAGATCAGGATGAAGACAAGGATTTCTACTCTTGACATCACTATTCAATATTGTATTGGAGGTTCTAACCAGGGCAATTAGGCAGGAAAAAGAAACAAAAGGCATCAAGATAGGAAAGGAAGAAGTAAAATGATTGCTCTTTGCAGATGATGTGATCTTAGAAAATCCTAAGGAATCCACTAAAAACTATTAGAATGAGTTCAGTAAGTTTGCAGGATGTAAAATCAATATACAATAATCAACTGTATTTCTCTACACTTTAAACAATCTGAAAAGGAAAGTAATAAAATTTCATTTCTAATACTACCAAAAAGAATAAAATCTTTAAGAATAAGGTTAACAAAAGAAGTACAAAACATATACTCTGAATACTACAAAACATTGTGGGAATTTAGAAACATTGTTTCTAAAAATTAGAAAAACACCCCATTTATAGATCAAAAGACTTGGCATTATTAAGATAATGCCCCCAAATTGATGTACATTCAATGCAATCTCTTTCAGAATCCCACCTGACTTCTTTGTAGAAATTGACAAGCTGATTGTAAAATTCATATGGAACTGCCAGGCATCCAGAATAGCCAAAACAATATTTAAAAAGAAGAAAAAAGTAGGATTCACACCAACTTCACAATTCAGTACAACCAACAGTGATCAAGTGTGTGTGGTACTGGCATGATACAGACATACAGACTAATGTAATGAAGTGGAGAATCCAGATATAAACCCAAACTTCTGTGATCAACTGATTTTCAACAAGGCTGCCAAAATGGAGAAAGAATAGCCTTTAGAAAGAATGGTGCTGGGAAAACTCAATGGCCACATTCAAAAGAATGAACTTGGATCCTTACCTCACATCATATATAAAAATCAACTCAAAATGGACCAAAGCCCTAAATGTAAGAGCTAAAACTAAAAAAGAAAGCATAAACTTCATGACATTAGATTGGGCAAAGAGAGATATAACATCAAAAGCACAATTTTTAAAAAAAAGGACTTCAAAATTAAAAACTTTTGTGTTTCAAAGGATGAAAAGATGACCCTTTGGGAGAAAATTTGCAAATCATATATCTAGTAAGAAATTGTATTAGAATATATAAAGAACAGTTCAATATAAAAAGATAATCCAATATAAAAATGAGCAAAGGATCTGCACAGACATTTCCCCAAGGGAGATATACTAATAGGCAATAGTACATGAAAAGATGTATGACATCATTAGTCATCAGGAAAACGCATATCAAAACCATGAGATACCACTTCACATCAACTAGAATGGCTATAATGAAGTAAGATAACAAGTGTTAGCCTGAATTAGAGAAACTGGAACCCTCATCCACTGCTAGTAGTAATATAAAATGGTGAATCTGCTTTGGAAAAGTCTGGCAACTCCTCAAATGATAACATAGAGTTACTATATGACTCAGCAGTTCCATGCCTAGGTATATAACCAAATGAAAACGTGTCCACACAAAAACTTGTAAACAAATGTTTATAGCAACATGATTCATAATAGCTAACAGGTGGGAAAAACCCTGACACCAAATAGCTGAGGAATGGATGAACAAAATGTGGTATATCCATACAATGGATTATCCAGCCATAAAGAAATGAATTTTTGACATATGCTACAATATGGATAAACCTTGAACACATTATGCTGAGTGAAAGAAGGCAGTCATAAAAGACTATATAATTCCATTTTTACAAATTGTACAGACCAGGGAAATATGCAGAAACAGGGATTAGTTTAATGGTTGTTTAGGACTGGGGGAATAAGGATGACAGCTAAACAGTACAGACATCCTGGGCCTGAAACCAAGACGGCTGAGTAGAAGGACATGCTCTCACTCCCTCTTGTGAGAACACCAGAATCACAACTAGCTGCTGGAAAATCATCGGCAGGAAGACACTGGAACTCACCAAAAAAGATACCCCACATCCAAAGGAGAAGCCACAATGAGACGGTAGGAGGGGCGCAATCACAGTAAAATCAAATCCCATAACTGCTGGGTGGGTGACTCACAGACTAGAGAACACTTATACCACAGAAGTCCACCCACTGGAGTGAAGGTTCTGAGCCCCACGTCTGGCTTCCCAAACTGGGGGTCTGGCAATGGGAGGAGGAATTCTTAGAGAATCAGACTTTGAAGCCTAGTGGGATTTGACTGCAGGACTTCAACGGGACTAGGGGAAACAGAGATTCCACTCTTGGAGGGCACACACAAAGTAGTGTGCGCATTAGGACCCAGGGAACGGAGCAGTGACCCCAGGGGAGACTGAACCAGACCTAACTGCTAGTGTTGGAGGGTCTCCTGCAGAGGTGGGGGCTGGCTGTGGCTGACCATGGGGACAAGGACACTGGCAGCAGAAGTTCTGGGAAGTACTCCTTGGCGTGAGCCCACCCACAGTCTGCCATTAGCTCAACCAAAGAGCCCAGGTAGGCTCCAGTGTTGGGCTGCCTCAGGCGAAATAACCAATAGGAAGGGAACCCAGCCCCACCCATCAGCAGTCAAGTGCATTAAAGTTTTACTGAGCTCTGCCCACCAGAGCAACACCCAGCTCTACCCACCACCAGTACCTCCCATCAGGAAACCTGCACAAGCCTCTTAGATAGCCTCATCCACCAGAGGGCAGACAGCAGAAGCAAGAATAACTACAATCCTGCAGCCTGTGGAACAAAAACCACATTCACAGAAAGACAGACAACATGAAAAGGCAGAGGATTATGCAGCAGATGAAGGAGCAAGATAAAACCCCAGAAAAACAACTAAATGAAGTGGAGATAGGCAACCTTCCAGAAAAAGAATTCAGAATAATGAGAGTGAAGATGATCCAGGACCTCGTAAAAACAATGGAGGCAAAGATCAAGAAGATGTAAGAAATGTTTAACAAAGACCTAGAAGAATTAAAGAACAAACAAACAGAGATGAACAATACAGTAAGTGAAATGAAAACTACACTAGAAGGAATCAATAACAGAATAACAGAGGCAGAAGAACGGATAAGTGATCTGGAAGACAGAATGGTGGAATTCACTGCCACACAATAGAATAAAGAAAAAAGAATGAAAAGAAATGAAGACAGCCTAAGAGACCTCTGGGACAACATTAAACGCAACAACAGTCACATTATAGGGGTCCCAGAAGGAGAAGAGAGAGAGAAAGGACCAGAGAAAATATTTCAAGAGATTATAGTCAAAAACTTCCCTAACATGGCAAAAGAAATAGCCATCCAAGTCCAGGAAGTGCAGCAAGTCCCATACAGGATAAAACCAAGGAGAAACATGCTGAGACACATAGTAATCAAATTGGCAAAAATTAAAGACAAAGAAAAATTATTGAAAGCAGCAAGGGGAAAATGACAAATAACACACAAGGGAACTCCCATAAGGTTAACAGCTGATTTCTCAGCAGAAACTCTACAAGCCAGAAGGGAGTGGCATGATATACTGAAAGTGATGAAAGGGAAGAACCTACAGCCAAGATTACTCTACCTGGCAAGGATCTCATTCCGATTCAATGGAGAAATTAAAGCTTTACAGACAAGCAAAAGCTAAGATAATTGAGCACCACCAAACTAGCTCTACAACAAATGCTAAAGGAACTTCTCTAACTGGGAAACGGAAGAGAAGAAAAGGACCTACAAAAAGAAACCAAGAACAATTAAGAAAACGGTCATAGGAACATACATATCCATAATTACCTTAAATGTGAATGGATTAAATGCTCCAACCAAAAAACACAGGCTTGCTGAATGGATACAAAAACAAGACCCATATATATGCTGTCTACAAGAGACCCACTTCAGACTGAAAGTGAGGGGATGGAAAAAGATATTCCATGCAAATGGAAATCAAAAGAAAGCTGGAGTAGCTATACTCATATCAGATAAAATAGAATTTAACATAAAGAATGTTACAACAGACAAGGAAGGACACTACATAATGATCAAGCGATCAATCCCAGAAGAAGATATGAAAATTATAAATATATATGCACCCAACATAGGAGCACCTCAATACATAAGGCAACTGCTAACAGCTGCAAAAGAGGAAACTGACAGTAACACAATAATACTGGGGGACTTTAACACCTCACTTACACCAATGGACAGATCATCCAAAATGAAAATAAATAAGGAAATAGAAGCTTTAAATGACACAGTAGACCAGATATATTTGATATTTATAGGACATTCCATCCAAAAACAGCAGATTACACTTTCTTCTCAAGTGCACATGGAACATTCTCCAGGATAGATCACATCCTGGGTCACATATCAGGCTTCAGTAAATTTAGGAAAATTGAAATCATATCAAGCAACTTTTCTGATCACAATGCTATGAGATCAGAAATGAATTACAGGGGAAAAAACGTAAAAAACACAAACACATGGAGGCTAAACACTATGGTGCTAAATAACAAAGAGATCACTGAAGAAATCAAAGAGGAAATCAAAAAATACCTAGAGAAATATGACAATGAAAACACAACAATCCAAAACCTATGGGATATAGCAAAAGCAGTTCTATGAGGGAAGTTTATAGCTATACAAGCCTACCTCAAGAAACAAGCAAAATCTCAAATAAATAATCTAACCTTACACCTAAAGGAAATAGAGAAAGAGGACAAACAAACCCAAAGTTAGCAGAAACAAGAAATCCTCAAGATCAGAACAGAAATAAATGAAATATAAACAAAGAAAACAATAGCAGAGATCAATAAAACTAAAAGCTGGTTCTTTGAGAAGATAAACAAAATTGATAAACCATTAGCCAGACTCATCCAGAAAAGGGGGGAGAGGACTCAAATTAATAAAGTTAGAAATGAAAAAGGAGAAGTTACGACAGACACCGCAGAAATACAAAGCATCCTAACAGACTACTACAAGCAACTCTATGCCAATAAAATGGACAACCTGGAAGAAATGGACAAATTCTTAGAAATGTATAACCTTCCAAGACTGAACCAGGAATAGAAAATATGAACAGACCAATCACAAGTAATGAAATTGAAACTGTGATTAAAAATCTTCCAACAAACAAAAGTCCAGGACCAGATGGCTTCACAGGTGAATTCTATCAAACATTTAGAGACGAGCTAACACCCATCCTTCTCAAACTCTTCCAAAAACTGGCAGAGGAAGGAACACTCCCAAACTCATTCTATGAGGCCACCATCACCCTGATACCAAAACTAGACAAAGATACTACAAAAAAAGAAAAGTAGAGACCAATATCATTGATGAGTATAGATGCAAAAATCCTCAACAGAATACTAGCAAACAGAATCCAACAACACATTAAAAGGATCATACACCAGGATCAAGTGGGATTTATCCCAGTGATGCAAGGATTCTTAAATATATGCAAATCAATCAATGTGATACAACATATTAACAAATTGAAGAATAAAAACCATATCATCATCTCAATAGATGCAGAAAAAGCTTTTGACTAAATTCAACACCCATTTATGATAAAAACTCTAGAGAAAGTGGACATAGAGGGAACCTACCTCAACATAATAAAGGCCATATATGACAATCCCACAGCAAACATCATTCTCAATGGTGAAAAACTGAAAGCATTTCCTCTAAGATCAGAAACAAGACAAGGATGTCCACTCTCACCGCTATTATTCAACATAGGTTTGGAAGTCCTAGCCTCAGCAATCAGAGAAGAAAAAGAAATAGAAGGAATGAAAATTGGAAAAGAAGTAAAACCTGTCACTGTTTGCAGATGACATAGAGCATCCTAAAGATGCCACCAGAAAACTACTAGAGCTAATCAATGAATTTGGTAAATTTGCAGGATACAAAATTAATGCACAGAAACCTCTTGCATTCCTATACACTAACAACAAAAGATCAGAAAGAGAAATTAAGTAAACAATCCCATTTACCACTGCAAAAAGAAGAATAAAATACCTAGGAATAAACCTACCCACGGAGAAAAAAGACCTGCATGCAGAAAACCATAAGACACTGATGAAAGAAATTAAAGATGATACCAAGAGATGGAGAGATATACTATGTTCTTGGATTGGAAGAATCAATATTGTGAAAATGACTATACTAACCAAAGCAATCTACAGATTCTATGCAATCCCTATCGAATTACCAATGGCATTTTTTACACAACTAGAACAAAACATCTGAAAATTTGTATGGAGACACAGAAGACCCTGAATAGCCAAAGCAGTTTTGAGGGAAAAAAACGGAGCTGGAGGAATCAGACTCCCTGATTTCAGACTATACTACAAAGCTACAGTAATCAAGACAATATGGTACTGGCACAAAAACAGAAACAGATCAATGGAACAAGATAGAAAGCCCAGAGGTAAACCCACACACCTATGGTCAACTAATCTATGACAAAGGAGGCAAGGATATACAATGGAGAAAAGACAGCCTCTTCAATAAGTGGTGCTGGGAAAACTGGACAGCTACATGTAAAAGAATGAAATTAGAACACTCCCTAACACCATACACAAAAATAAACTCAAAATGGATTAGAGACCTAAATGTAAGACCAGACACTATAAAACTCTTAGAGGAAGACATAGGAAGAACACTCTTTGACATAAATCACAGCAAGATCTTTTTTTATCCACCTCGTAGAGTAATGGGAATAAAAACAAAAATAAACAAATGGGACCTAATTAAACTTAACAGCTTTTGCATAGCAAAAGAAACCATAAACAAGACAAAAAGAAAACGCTCAGAATGGGAGAAAATATTTGCAAATGAAGCATCTGACAAAGGATTCATCTCCAAAATATATAAACAGCTCATGCAGCTCGATATTAAAAAAACAAACAACCCAATCCAAAAATGGACAGAAGACGTAAATAGACATTTCTCCAAAGAAGACATACAGATGGCCAAGAAGCACATGAAAAGCTGCTTAACAACACTAATTATTAGAGAAATGCAAATCAAAACTACAATGAGGTATACCTCACAACAGTTAGAATGGGCATCATTAGAAAATCTATAAACAACAAATGCTGGAGAGGGTGTGGAGAAAATGGAACCCTCTTGCACTGTTAATGGAATGTAAATTGATACAGCCACTATGGAGAACAGTATGGAGGTTCCTTAAAAAACTAAAAATAGAATTACCATATGATCCAGCAATCTCACTACTGGGCATATACCCAGAGAAAACCGTAATTCAAAAAGACACATGCACCCCAATGTTCATTGTAGCACTATTTACAATAGCCAGGTCATGGAAGCAACCTAAATGCTCATCGACAGATGAATGGATAAAGATGTGGTACATGTATACAATGGAATATTAATCAGCCATAAAAAGGAACTAAATTGGGTCATTTGTTGAGACGTGGATGGATCTAGAGACTGTCATACAGAGTGAAGGAAGTCAGAAAGAGAAAAACATTGTATATTAACGCATATATGTGCAACCTAGAAAAATGGTACAGCTGAACTGGTTTGCAGGGCAGAAATTGAGACACAGATGTAGAGAACAAACGTATGGACTCCAAGGGGGGAAAGCTGCGGGTGGTGGTGGTGGTGTTGTGCTGAATTGGGTGATTGCGATTGACATGTATACACTGATGTGTATATAATTGATGACTAATAAGAACCTGCTGTATAATAAAAAAAGTGATCAAATGTATTCTATTGGAAAGAAGCAAAAATAGACCATATTTAACCAGATTTACTAAATTATATACTTTAATAATATTTAGCACCTATTGCAGATGTATTCATTATTTCAGACTGTATTTGCCTTATCAATGTCTTTGCTTTGGTAATAAAAATAAAATAAAATCTTAAAAAAATATGTAGGAACTCACTTTTGTTCTCTAATTAACTTTGTTCCTAACGTTCTATTTCTGGGTCATAGATTCAGTATCTTACTTATCTGACAATATTAACTACGATGATAATGATTTTTGTTTGCTACCTGCATTATCTTTTGTTTTTTATTTGTTTTAGTCTGTTTGACCCTGAGGAATTTCCTCAAAAAAAACAAAAAGAGTACATTCTTTTTTGAGGTGATAAAAATGTTCTATCAATAAATCTGACCATGGTGATGGTTGCATCTATCTGTGAATATATTAAAAATTGAATTATACACTGTAAATGAGTTAAATGTATAGAATATAAATAATTTCAATAAAACCATTTGAAAGATATTATGTCCCTATGTCCCACTGATATTATGGTGAAAATAACTATAGCAGCTAATATTAAAAGTTTACTTGTCTTGTTAAGCACAGTGCTAACTTACAGATCATTTCATCCAGTGTAACAGTGACCCTGGGAGGAACCAATATCTCCATTTTACTCGTAAGGAATTCAAGGCTCAGAGCTTAAAAACGTGAAGGCTACACAGTGGGTAAGTGATAAAGTCAGGTTTTGAACCCAAGTTCATTCGACTTCAAAGGCTCCTGACGGCCTTTTTCTTACAACAAAGGAAGTCTCATAATGTTGGTTCTCTGATCGCACAGTGAAGATAAAGACTGGATATGAAGTTAGAAAATCGGGCAGGGTCTAGGTCACCAAGGCGGTCTAACAGTTGTCCAGGTGTGATCCATAACTCTTTACCCCCAAACCACCTCTTGAATTCATTCTCTTTCCTCCTTGCTACTATTCTAAGATAACCAACTTTGGTGGTAGATTTGAATCAAATGCAATCACTTTTAACGGACCTAAAGGCTGTATAATTATGTAACTGCTTTACTGCCCATTTCTATATCCTTGTTAACTGTTTAAAACTTGCAGTTAGTTTAGTGATATTTAAGTCCAGTGAAAAATACCCCTGGAATAAATTTCAATGTGTTGATGGGTTAGGTCATAAAATGGTTTTATTTCCCTTTTTCTGGCCAAAACATTTAATTTACTGATCACAAGTTAATTCTTTGACATTTTCTGCATCCGTTCCCTGAGAAACTATGCCACTTTAGAAACCTTAAATATCTGCTACACTTGAAGTTGTCTAGTTATACCTATAAAGTTATCTAATCATATATCTGCCTGATTGCTAAAATATTTTCTGCAATATAGAGGAATGCCAAGGGACAGGACAGAACTGATAGGAACTGAAAATGTGCAAAGCAGTATTTTGTTTTAATGGACAAGAAAGAAAAAGCAGCAAATTGTACAAGTGGGAAAAAAGATGTAATATGAGGTCATCATTACACTGTATCCCATTCAGAATTAATTACTGTCAAATAAACCTTTGCATGCCGTTCTAGCATACTCTTATCCAAATCTTACTTATCCTTTATGATCATCACAAATGCTTCTAGCTCCAGAAGTCTTCAAGTTCTGTGCAGGCAGAATGAACTATACCTGATCTTTCTCTGGGTGCCAAGATGATTTACCTTACCACGGTACATACTGCTATAAATTATTAACATACGTAGACAGTACACTGTATCCTCAGTTTCTAGTTCAGCGTTTGAGCCACAAAAAACAATCAAAACTCTGCTGAAGGGGTCAATTGTTAACAGTTATCTTAAGATTCAACTATTCCATTGATAATCAAAGATAGGCCAATTGCTAAAGGTCCCAGAATGAGTATAATCCATAAATTGTTTAACAACTGGTGTTTCTGTAAAGTTATATAAATAAAATTACACATAAAAGCTTGTAAAATGCAGAGCTCATTCAGAACTGGGAATTTGTTTGCTTATGACCTATTGTTTTTGAGGGACAAAAAGTACATTATTAAAAATACATAGCACATGTCTATATTCACCAAACTGCACTGATTTTAAAAATTATTAACTTGACAATACGTTTTTCTTGTCAATTTTTTTATTGTGCTATTTGCTCAAATGAATGAAATGAAGTGTTTTCTGAATTATGTTTAGATCTTTAAATTACCCATTTAACAAGTTAATTTAAATAAATTTAATATTCAGTAAATGACAAGCAGCTTAAATACAAGTTTGATAGTTATTTTAAAAATTAATAAAGTGAAAGTCATAGTCAAACTTTCAACAAGGCAATGTAACATTTATCACTAACCTGACTAAAAGGCTACACTCGTACTGCCACTCTCACGCTGTCAATACTTGGCATAGGCATTTTCATCATTTTCCCATTATTCGTATTATTTGGTAGAAAAATAATGTAGAAAGTACACTGCTTATGCTTCACACTGAAACACTGAAAGCTTAGCCAACAAAAGCAGGCTGTTTCTAGACAATCAATTATTAATGGTCCATTCATTACACACTATCAATTACCTGTTATAATTGTACAATACTTATTTATTGATAAATTTTATAGCCCACATCAAGCACCACCACTTAATTGCACACAGACACATTGCAGAGAACAGTGGTTTTTCTTTTCCTTTTTCCACATTTACTCACACTCTTTGCCCATCCTCAATATTCTGTGCCTGAGGTCCTATGAGAGTTTGTCATTTTAAAACCTGAATATTAAGGGATTTCTGCGATTCAGTAGCAAGCTCCTTCACAGCAAGAATATTTATAAAATTTGATCAGACTTCTCATTCTATGAGTATCAGGCACATACAAGGTGCACTGAATAGCCACGCAACAGGTGTATTTTACATTTCCTTTCTGACTACTCAAACCCTTTTAAGAAGTTGCTAGTGAGCAGTGAACCGGTCAGTCTAACCTGGATAATCAGTCTCTGAATAATTAAGAGACTTTAAGGATAACAGCCTTTAAGCTTGCTGAACAAGAAATGCCAACATTATATTTAACCAATGCATTACTTGGAAAATTACTAATTTGAGGTAGAATGCACAAAATATGTCAAACTACAAAAAAGTGGCAAAATTACATGCCCATAATTCAATTTCTACACAGTAACAGCCTTCCCAATTTATGATTAGAAATCTTAATCACAGAAGCAAAGTGCATACATTATAAAACAGCAACTTAAAAAAAAGTTCAACATCTTCATTTTAAAATTGGTCTAATACTTTTAACCACAGAGAAAGAAAATGGAACCAATACCTACTAGCATATAAAATCATTAATAAAACAGAAATCCCCTCTCAAAAATCTAACAGACACACAGACTACTGTGAAGTATACACTTTATTTAACATTCCAATAATAAGCTATATTGACATATTATATAAATGTATGAAGTCTTAATATAAAATAGAAAAAACTGCCTGGACTAAAAGAATCACACTCCATATGGAGTTACTTTACTTACTGAAGACATTCTGTTTACAAAAATTTATAATAATTTATATAAATTATTTTCTTCCAAATTAGATGATTTTTAATAATCCACATAATTCTGATGACTTTACAAATAGGTGTACATTAAAAACTGGAAAAAAAATTACAGCATTTTTCTGCGTAGAACTTGCTTTGGAAAAGAAGACAATTTCTTCCTGCTCCTTCCAAGACTTTTTCCTGTTACTTCTACAGTCTTTCTTGGTTTGCTCTTTACTCCATCAACTGGGCTTGCCAAGGGGGAAATCAGCTTAATTTCTACTGGAGGAGGTGACCAACTTTCTTTTTCTGTGTTTCTGAAATAAAGATTTAATTTAAGTAACAATAAACATGTTATAATATAAAATGTAATTGGCTTCCCAGTACATTGAAAGAAATCTTAGGGTTTAGTCTTTTCTAGTGCTTTATTTTATAAAGGAGAAGCAAAATAAAACTTTAGTCAAATAAACTAATCAGAGGCAGAGTTAAGGTTTCACATGATAGAAATTTTCTTTATGATTGGGATACTCAAAACAATTACTGCTGAATTTTCATTTAAATGTTTCATATGTATTAATAAATACTGCTAGGTTACAAGGAGGGGTCAAGTACCAGTAGCCAGTCCATGGAATGAGAGCCCAGCAGGCCCATAATGAGATGTATGAGAAATGACAATTCTCAAATACCAGCAATTAGCAACTGTGTATATATTTTCATAATATGAAATTTTCCACATATACACAAAGCCAATTTATATGTAGTGTTATTATAGTCAAATCATTAAATCATTAATTAAATCATTAAATCATTTTTTAATTAAATCATTTTTAAAGTAAGATAAAATGGATTACTTTGTACTTTTATGAAATTCAACTTAAGCAAAATATATCTGAAATGGAGTAATTTCCCCATGGATGAAATTTTAATGGCTAATAGTGAAATAATCACAGGACTTTAAAAAGTTTTTAACGATTTTTACTGATAGTTAGCTATCTTTACTAAGGTGAAACATCCCACTCCCCTCCCCCAGCTCATTGTAAAAGCAAAGATTCAGTGGGTATTCAACTACTACTAACCTTTTTTTCTTTTTAATTAATTTTTATTGGAGTATAGTTGCTTTACAATGTTGTGTTAGCTTCTATTGCACAGCAAAGTAAGTCAGCCATACATATACATATATCACCTCCATTTAGGACACTACAGTGCATTAAGTAGAGATCCTTGTATTATACAGTATGTTGCCATCAGCTGTCTACTTTATACATAGTATCAGTAGTGTATATGTGTCAATCCCAATCTCCCAATTCCTCCCATTGCCCCCCTTTCCCCTTGGTATCCATACATTTGTTCTCTACGTCTGTGTCTCTATTTCTGCTTGGCAATTAAGGTCATCTACATCATTTTCCTAGATTCCACATACATGCGTTAATATGCAATATTTGTTTTTCTCTTTCTGACTTACTTCACTCTGTATGACAGACTCTAGGTCCATCCAACTCACTACAAATAACTCAATTTCATTTCTTTTTATGGCTGAGTAATATTCTGTTGTATATATGTACCACATCTTCTTTATCCATTCCTCTGTTGATGGGCATTTAGGTTGCCTCCATGACCTGGCTATTGTAAATAGTGCTGCAATGAACATTGGGGTGCATTGTGTCTTTTTGAATTATGGTTTTCTCTGGGTATATGGCCCAGTAGTGGGATTGCTGGGTCATGTGTAGTTCTTTTTTAGTTTTTTAAGGAACCTCCATACCGTTTTCCATAGTGGCTGTATCAATTTATATTCCCACCAACAGTGTAAGAGGGTTCCCTTTTCTCCACACCCTCTCCAGCATTTATTGTTTGTAGGTTTTTTAATGACGGCCATCCTGACTGGTGTGAGGTGATACCCTTCTTTAAAAAGGATGAATGAATGGGCTTTCATGCTATATAAGAAAGCCACCTTCTGCAGTGAAATCTAACAATTACACAGAGCCAGTGCATATAAATGCCCCTAAGAATTACCCTTTTCTGATGAGCTTAATTTCTCTTTTTAAGTTAAGAGTCTTCTCTAGTTTTAAGAAACAAAACGGAAAAAAATAATAGCATAGAAGAAGTCTTACTTGCTTGCTTGTTTTGTTTTTCCAGTCCTGGTTCTTTTCACTTGTTGCTTTCCCAAAGTTTCAATTGATTGAGCATCATCTTCCTATGGGTTAAAAATTTTAAAAGATGAACCTTATGTAATTAAACAATTGAAATCTAAACTAAAAAGTTCCATCCTGAGTCAAGGAATATAGCCGAAGAGTGCTAAATGAATTTAAACTTAACAAATATCAAATGGACTCCTTATATATATATTTTTTTGCTGTACGCGGGCCTCTCACTGTCGTGGCCTCTCCCGTCGCGGAGCACAGGCTCCAGACGCGCAGGCCCAGCCGCTCCACGGCACGTGGGATCCTCCTGGACCGGGGCACGAACCCGCGTCCCCTGCATCGGCAGGCAGACTCCCAACTGGACTCCTTATATTTTTTGGTAGAAACCTTGATCATCTAGGACAGCTCATTATCCCTTATCCCCACACATTCAGTTATCTCCAAGTCTTATCAATTTTATTCTGGAATGTTTCCATTGTCCCCTGCCCTTTTGTTTCATTGACTCTGTCCAAATCCAGGCTCTCATGGCATAAGAATTAGGCCACCAGTAACTATTTTTCCTCCCTAGAATTCCCTTTTCACCGAAATTACTTAAAGCATGCACATGGCTATTTGCTAGTTTGTGAACAGCCCCATCCCCTTCCTCATGCATCGCCAGGCTTCTGTGCCTTTGCATCTACTGTCTTCTCCTCCAGCAATGCCCATCTCCTTTACCTACAGGGTCTACAGGGTCATCTGGGTATAAATCATTCTTATCATGCTGTGAAATAATTATCTGTATTTTTGCCTCTTCAATTAAACTGAACTCCTGAAAAACAAGGAATCTGCCTGAATTATTTTTGTGCCTTTGTCCTTGTATAGTAACTGGCTCACAGCAGATAATTCAAGACATGCTTATGAATTAAGACTGGTAAATGTAAGGGTATCATGCTCACATTCAATCCCTGAACTATTTTTATTTTAGAGTTACATGCAACTAGTCAGCTCTGAAACACTCTCTCTCCAAGTGTGGCCTGTGGATGACACTCCAGGGGGGTCAGGGACCTACATTTTAAATAAATACATCCAGATAATTACGGTGGGACACTACAATTTAAAAACCCTTCCCCAATAGGTAATTTAAACTGCAGCTGCCAATAATAAACCATGAGTAACATACCAATCTGTCTTAAAGGTAGTATCCCCAAAAGTGCAGAAAAGACAATTCTGGACTTAACAGTATAAATGTCTGCTCTTTTTTAAAGAAGTTTATCTAGGAAGCACTGCTTAAAAAAATAAAAAGCATGTTTAAATACACATAGAAATAAAATCATGCATTTCTTACCAGTTCATCTACAAGTTTCGATGTATTAGATGTGTTTTTCTGCCTGGTCCTTAAACTAGGAGGTGAGAAGACAAATTGAGAAGATAAATCCGAAACTAATTCTTGCAGCCGCACAGGAGCCTCTATTTTTTTAGCTAAAGAAAGGTAGAAAGAAAGAACAAAACACTGTATATCTATTTATATATATATCTATTTTATATATAGAGACATATAAATTCAACTTGCAACAAAAAGCAAGATCTGTGAAGTGCAGTTAAGGGCAATAACATAAAGCACAATAAAAAGAGGTATGGCATATTTGAAGGTTTGTGGCAAGTCTATCAGTGCCATTTTTCCAATAGCATTTGTTCACTTCATGTCTCTGTGTCACATTTTTGGTAATTCTCCCAGTATTTCAAACTTTTTGATTGTTATTATACTTGTTACAGTAATCAGTGATCTTTGATGTTACTATCGCAAAAAGATTAGGCTCGCTTAAAGCTCAGATGATGATTAGCCGTTTTTAGCAATAAAGTATTTTATAATTAAAGTATGAACATTTAAAAAATACTATTGCACACTTAAAAGACTACAGTATAGTGTAAATATAACTTTTACATGCACTGGGAAACCAAAAAATTTGCGTGACCTGCTTTAATGTGATATTTGCTTTATTGTGATAGTAAGGAACCTAATCTGCAAATATCTCCCAGGTATGCCTGCCCTGTGTAACCTGAGCTACTTTGCTTCATAATTCCTACTTTTCCAGAGGCAAGGTTTTTATTTTAAAAAGTAATTTTATTTACAAAGAAGAGACTCAAACCCTCTTTCCTTTCAGCTTATTCTGAGCCAGTTGTTCCACGCAAGGGGAACAACAGAAAAGTCCACAGCATAACAGGAAAAAAGCAAGCAGAGAAAGTAACAATACAGAAAAACAGGCTGATAGGAAGATTTTCCATAGACAAATAGAAATGGTTTAATTAAGAATTACTTGAAAGTATGTAATTAAAAATATTTATCACACACATCTCAGATTTTTTCCCTGTTTTTACTATAGGGTCTCCATATTAATGGCAGTTAGCAATGTAATTATGGAAGTGGCATGGTGCAGTTGAACCAGACTGCCAGAAATTAAATCCTAGCTTCTGGATTTATTAGCTGTGGGACAAAAAGCAAGTTACCTAAACCTCTCTGTGCCTCAGTTTCTATAAAATGAGATTCAAAATGGCGGCACCTTTAAAGTTACCGTGGAGATTAAAGATTAGAATAATGTTAGTATATGGTAAGTGCTTTATGGATGTTTGCATGTTACAATATTATTATTTCAAGAATATAATTTACAAATCTTTGGAATAAAGTTCCCAAATTATAGTTCAATGATATTTCACCTACTGGGACAATCAAAGAGTTCTATAAGATATCAAATTCTGTAAAGCATGTGATTTTTAACAAAAGAAAAAAGAGGGGTGAGGGTCAGAAATAAAAGTCATCTCTGCTCCCAGCTGATAAGTGGCCTAAGTGGCACTGGTGCTAACTCCCTTCTTTTGCAGTTAAGATACAGACAAACAAATCTATGCTCTATGAAAACGATACATTCTATTTTTCTTTTTCCAGGCTACCAGGAGCAACAGCTTCTTTGGCTTTTCAAAGACCAGCTCATATTTTTCACCTACAGTTCCCCACTACACTCAAAGGAATAAAGAAGGAAATACAAAAATACATTATCACGTACAAAAATGTTCAGCCCCACCATTCCTTCCATACGCTTCTATTAGCCAGACAAGACTTTTATTATACTTTCAATTCCTTGCGTACTTCGGTTAAGCTTCCTGAGGGTAAGTTTTGGTGGCCAGTGCTACTTAAGGCCTAAGAAGTTCAATAGTCCTATAGATTCAAACCCAATAATATACTGGTAAACAGCTTTCTGGGAAGGAAAAACCACCAACAACAAAAAAAACCACAACTCTGATTTACAGCATTTGCTTATTTCTGTGCTATAAATGTTCCATGGCTGGCTCACAAAATTCCTAAATATTTAACAACTGGCTCTCACTAGCCAGCAGGAATCAGCTCCAAGACATCACTATTTATTCATTACCTGGGTGATGTGGGTGCTCAGTTTCACTGAATTTCAATTTCCTCATTGTGGAAAGAAGGAACAATAGTACCTGTACTACATTGGGTTATACTGAGAATCAAATGAACTGGTGAATGTATACCCTAGTATAGCCTCAGGTATACAGCAAACCCTTCTTAAATATCTGCTGCTGAGTAATGGAATTTGAGAAAATCTACTGAAATGTAAAGCTTTACATTCTTTTTAGTTAGTGATTCTACGATATCCGTTTCTTTGACATGTTTCAGTTAAACAGAGGATGGCCTCCAGCTTTCTAATCATATAATATTTCTGTATCCACTCTTCTCTGTACCTCCCACCCCTCCCTGAAGGAGTTGTTTTTTTTTTAATGCAAGTTAAATAGGCACAAGGGACAGAAGGTATTCTAAGAGTGTAGAAACTATAATCTGAGGGCAAAATAAGAAAGGAAACTAATGATGGTGTTAATTGCTTTGTTGAAGTAGTGAATACTCAATACTCATAAGAACCCTACGTAGTAGGCATTATTACCCACATTGTAAAGATGAGAAAACAAGATTCAGAAAGGTTAAATGATTTTCTGCCCAGCTAGTACGTGGCAGAAGTGAGAAATCTCAGTCCCAAATTTCTTATCACCTCTAACCTCATAATAGAAGATGCTTATTGTTAATACCAGCAAATCTGAAGACAATTCAAATACCTGGCAGGAGAATGCTTGAGTGATCTGCGGCACATAAGTGAGATGAAATGCCACACGTGGACTCTATCAACGTGTAAAAAACAAACAAACAAAAAAACAAAACCACAAACACTCAGGGTTTTGAGGAAAAATGCTCATGAAATAAGTAGGAGGTGGGGGGAGCAGTATATATATCTATACACAAACCGTAGTTTGTTGGGTTTTATAAAAAACAAACTATATATTCAACTAGAAGGATATACAAGAAAATGTGAACAGTGGTTACTGGTCCTCTAGTTGACGAGATTAAATACTTCTAATTTCTAATTTTCTGTGGCAGGCATATACTATTTTTATTACAGAAAAAAATTATAGTTAACATGTATACAGATGACGACTATGTAAAGATAACAAATATCAGAATTATTGAGATGTCTGGCTATGCTCTACCAAAAGAACCCCCAAATTTTGCACTTACTATACTCTAAGTCATTAGAAAAGTATAAAAGAATTGTTAATGACATTCTTCTACCACTCACTGTTCTTCTTCATTTTAACTTTTATCTAAAATAGCAGCTTAGTAAAGTCAGCTAAAATCTCACATATTTGGTCATTTCATTTTCCTCCATGCCAAGTATAAGCATAACCACACTTTCCCAACAGCATGAAGAAACTGGATTATACGGTACTACCAAAATCTCCTATAACTACAGATCATTTTTTGGTCAAATGATCAATTCTATGGCAAAGGGCCCTTTCCTGGGCTTGTGCTATATAAATATAACAATTGGACTTCATGCACACAATATACTTAAAGAGGTTTTTGCACAGTGAATGTTGAAGACAGAAAATTTCAGTTTGCAGATTTTTAAATGACTTATCTTTCTCTTGGCCTTCCCCAAGTCAGGAAGCAACTATATAGGATGTTCACTAATGTATTTAAAAATGCATGCAACAGGGCTTCCCTGGTGGCGCAGTGGTTGAGAGTACGCCTGCCGATGCAGGGGACGCGGGTTCGTGCCCCGGTCTGGGAGGATCCCACATGCCACAGAGCGGCTGGGCCCGTAAGCCGTGGCCGCTGGGCCTGCGCGTCCGGAGCCTGTGCTCCGCGACAGGGGAGGCCGCAACAGTGAGAGGCCCGCATACCGTTAAAAAAAAAAAAAAATGCATGCAACAGTTTAAAAAAGTTTAGTAGAACAACAAAGACACCTACTTTACTTACAAGTCCCTAATCTTTATCAGCACCTTTTTAGACCTTTTTCCTTAATTGTCTCCCTCACTGAATTCCCCTCCCCCTGCAAGAAGTCTTAATAGCACAGATAATACTGTATATCTGTTTATGTACTTTATGTATATCTCTGCCTTATACATAAAAAAGAGTAAGATATTTTCACCCTTTTGGGAGAGACATCACTCCTGTTGAGAAGGTATGAACTATACCAACCAAACAGTACAATCATTAGCTCATTTATCATCAGTGAGGGAGGTTGGGCATGTAGCCTTGCCAGTTCATAGACAATAGGGAATATGGATTTAAATAATTTCTGTATTGTAATCAACAGAATTCTACTGCTGTTTCCCTTCAAAACAATTTGAAGTTGTGGACATCACCTGGGATATGAGCCAAAAATGATGGTTCTATCTGGGGAGAAACCAAAATTAAGTCACATGATATAAGGGCAGAATGAAGAGAAATAATACTATTCTAAAAAAAATTAAACCTATGTCAAGTGAATTATAGGATTTAAAAAGTCATGGTGAAACAGAAATTCTTGAATCTAAAAATAAACTTTAAAATATAAAATATTTAAATTTTACCATCAAAAGATCAAAATTGGTTTTTGTTTTTGTTCTTTTGAAGGGGGAGGAATTCCCTGTAACTACAAATCATTTTTAGGAGAAATAATCCATTAGTGCCTTAACACAAAATCTAATCATGTTTGAACCAACAGAATTTTTTTTAAACTGAAGACTTTGAATGAGATGAAAATTATGCTTTGAAAAGAAATAAAAGTACCTTTCTCTTTCCTTGGAACCTTTGACACAGAAGAAAATAAAAAAGACTCATTTTTTGGTTCAGAAAGGTCCGGCAACAAGATGGCCTTGCTAGATCTAGTCCTTGTGCTATGGGAAGATTTAGTCAAAGCAACTGTGGCAAGCAATTTTTCTTCTTGGTCATTTGGTTCTTTGTCTGTCATTTCTTCATCTATGCATTTTTCTGATATTGAGCGTAATACACGTTTTTGGCTTTGGTTTTCAGTCCTTTTTGTAAGCTTCTTCTTAGAGCTCATCGCTGTAACAAGTTCCTCACTTGGCACTAAAACTGATTTTTCTAAAGCTGGTTTTCCAACATCAGCATTTTCACTTTTAGCTGGGGTGTTTCTTGTAGATCTCCTTTGGATGCCGAGACCTTCTCTCTTCTTGAGACTTCTTGCTTCCTTAACAGCCTTAGATTCTACATCTTCAGATGGATTAATTTTTCTTGGTCTACCACGTTTCCTAGGTGTAGCAGGAGTATCAAATTCTGCTTGAAGAGTCAACTGGGATGAACCAAGTTTGGAATCTTCTATTACATCTGACGCACTAACTTCCCTCTTTTTAACCCTTTTACTATGTTGAAGAGGCAGTTGATCTTCAATGGACTCCCCATCTTGTTTATATCCTGTATTTTTAGAAGTTTCCAAATTAGCACTTCTCAATTTCCTGGTACTTCTGCTAGGACTTGCTACTTTACTGACTTTCAGATCATTTATAACTTCAACACTTTCCTGATTTTCGAGAGATTTTTTAATTCGTTTAGGAGTCCTTTTTGTAACAGATGAAAGCTTAACTTCTTTTCTAAAAGAAGTTTCTTCAGTTGCTGGTTCCCACAGCTGAGATGATTTTAACCTTCTTAATTCCCTACCTGGAGTAACCTGTAATTCTGGTTCCACAGAATTAATATTTTCTAAAGTGTCTTGAGTAATTTCTTTTTTTCTCTTTCCTCTCCTAGGAGTAATAGAATTTTGAGGTATTTGCTGGTTATGAGATATTCCTTTATCATCAGAACAGGCACAGGCACTTTCAAAAGCCCCCGAAATTTCTTTTGTTTTCCTAGTTTTCTTCATAACTGAAAGTCCCAGCATCTCAGGAGTAGCAACATCTGATGACTCTTCCTGTTGTGCCGATTTGACATTCAGGTTTTGGACACGTCCTCTTTTGCGAGTTCTGGAGGAAATCATGTCATTAACTTCGCTGACATTTATAGTCACCGTACTTGTTTCCTGAACAGTCTTAAATGTAGATTTGGCTAACTTGGTGGAACACATTACCTTTTGGCTTATTAAAGGTATGTTTTCTTGAATGGACTGTTCCATTGTATCTGAAGTAATTTCTTTACTTCTTGTGTCTTTAATTACATCTAATAAATTTTCTGCGATTGCTACTTTAATTGGTTCAGGCACATATGGTAATGTCTCTACCCTTTGGGACTCCTGATCACTAGTTATGACAGATGGCAAATTTGCAACATGTCCGTGATTATCATTTTCCCCACTGTATATATGTTTTTCCTCAGTGGCTGCATTAGCTGCTTTAGCTAGCACATTAGATGCTGCAGAACCACCTGTCTCTACTTCTCCTTCTTCACCTTCCAAAATCAAGGTAAAGTTGCTCTGTGGCACAAAAAGTTCCCCATCTACTTCAGCAATGTCACACTCAGCAGAGTCTTTGTTATCAGGTAAGTCACAAAACTGTTGCTCAATGGTATCAAAATTGTATCGAAGCTTAAGAGTTCCTGAGGGATACAACTCATTAAATGAAAGATTCCTAGCCTCTTGTCCTGAATCTTGAACTTCAAGCTTTTCATGTTCAATTACCTAAAAGGAATTAAAGATAAGAGACTGTTAATGTATACATTTACTTTAACCTAAAGCATAAATTTTTTTCATGACCACCTCTCCCTTGGTGTATGAATTGTTAAACATAAACTACATCTGATATGGCATATACTTATGGGTTTACTTTATAAAATATCCATTTAAGCAATCAGACTTTCTCATTCAGTCAAAATAACTAGATAGAAAAAGATTGAGATTCTGAATGGAATTAAAAGTAGAATTCTACATTTCCCTGGCTAAAAAAGACAGTCTTAACAAAACCTTAGAAAATTATTATGATGCTAACTAACAGTTGTGATAATTAAGGACTTATTCTATTCTCACCCAAGGAAAGAAAAATTAACCGGAGAAAAAGAAACAACCCCCAAACTGTGTTTTAATGATAATCCCCAAATTACCTAACTAACCACACTTTTTCTAAACAGCATGATCCCCATAAGGTTGAAGAAGAATTCACCTACATAAGCTCCCTTGGGCTAGACTCAATCCTCTTCCCTTTGCTGGGGCTGCATAAACCATGAAATTCCTAAGGCTTTCAAGTTCAGTACCTCTCTTGCAAGGGTTTGGTGGAAGAAGGAATGCTCCTTGCATTTACCTTTTGGTAAGGGAAGGGGAGAAAAAGGAGGAGGCAGAAAGTAACAGAGAGATCTCCTGACCAAGAAGGTAGAACATTACCACCCACCTAAACAATGACATTTTCCCACTCCCCAAACATTCAGTGAAATGAAAGACTGGAAATACCCAGAAATGAGGATTCCCATTTACACCATGCCCACAAATTGTGTTAGCTTCCCAGCTGAAGGAACAGGGACTTTATCCTTCTAACTCACGGTGAGAATACTCATGAAACTGAATATGGATAACCATGACATTTCTATGAGTTAAACCTCCCAAATATTATATAATCACATCTCTATAAATAATTAGAAGAGGTGATTTTTCTTCATCTTAAATTCATTTATCATATAAAAGTTGCCTGTTGATAATAAAAGAGATTTGGTGGAATTTTAAGAAATGTAAGTCATATTAAATACCAACCCCACACACATACAAAAAAAAGTCCCCACCTTTCTGGAGCATCTAAGAAGTTAAACCCCAGCCAGCAGAACAGAATTTTCCCACAAGTATGAATGGGGGGGTGGGGGGGGGCGTGGGGGGGGGAAGAATCCTATTTAACTGTACTCGATTATTCTCAAATACAAGCTCTGGATAGTTTCGATGTCATACATGTCTCTAGAGTAACCAAAAGCTGTTTTCTTATGGCTAAAAGAACTTTCATTTGAACCGGATACTGAGCAAAAATTAAATTATTAAAATTGTGACTTCTTTAACACAGCCTTTTGGTTTTCATGAAAAACAATTTCTTAAAGGATGTGCTCCGTAATTCCACAATATATTTATATACTTTTTTGAACGCAGATTTTTTTAAAGAGGTTTTCATATAGCAGTCAAATAAATGAATACATCAGATTTGAACTATGGTTTGAAACCGAACTAAACCAAAAGCGAAAGACTGACAAAGAAATAAAAAATTATTTTTTTTACATGAATTTCTTGAGTATCAGGAGAATCATCAGAAATTGGAGGCTTTTCTTCTGGTAAGTCAACACTTGCTTTTAGTATATCAACTTCTACTTCATGATCTTCTTTTAAGTTCAGTGCTGTTTCCTGGTCAAGCCTATGTTCAGAGATAATAGGGCCTTCAGAGACAACAAGCCCAGAGCTTCCACTATCACCAAGAACATCAGCCATAGCTGAAAGAAAAATGAGAGTTAATCTTCCATATTTTAAACTAAAAACAAAAAAAGATATATACACTACTGGGGAAGCAAACAGAAGGGAAAAGGCTGCATTGCACTTAATGTTTCCTTGAAAAACTGTCATAGTGCCAAAAAATTTCTAACATCTTAAAAGAGGAAAAGCCTATGAGGATTTACATATCACTCCTGTTTCATCAGTATCCAATCACTCAGTTTAAACAATACATATTTGCTTTCCACAAAAATAAAACACAGTAGATAAATTTTACATTTAAAAATGACAACTTTGGTTTTTCTCAACTAGAATATAATTCTTGCCCTTACTGTGAAACTTCAATATGATGATAAACTGCTCTGAGGAGCTCAGATGTGTTTGTTCCTTATTAATCTGAAAATTATGTTCACCAGGTGACTACTAGACAACCAGCTATCCTTGTTGAGCCATTACAGAATTACATGAGGGACATTGTTGAGCCATTACAGAATTACATGAGGGACATGCAATCTGGGCTTTGATCTGGCTAGATCAAATATCTAGTCCTTTGTGAAAAGGACTAGATATTTCCCTTTTGGCAGAAAGCATCCAAATGGCCACATATTCTACCATTTAAATAAATTGGGGGGGATCATAAAGAAAAATTTCTCCTTATCTTTCACCTTCCTCTTTAAACAACCTTTACTGGCGAAAACAGTAAAATATTAAAAATCTGTGCACACTCCTTGACCCAGCAAGGCCATGTTTAGGAATCTGCTCAAAAGAAACACTGACAAAGACTGTGCAAAGATGCATACACAATAATATTCACTGCAAAAATGAGACAGCAAAACAAACAAAAATGGTCATCAGGTCAAACTGTTCACCAATCAGCAATTAGTTAAGCACGCCACAGAACATCCATACTATGAAATACTATTATAGCCACTAAAAAGAACAGAATTAATCTGTATTAATGACATGGGAAAATATCTTAAATATACTGTTAAGTGAAAAAGAAAGTTGTTTTTGATTATAATAAATTTAATTGTTAATAATTTATAATAGCTAACATTTATTGAGCTTTTATTAACAGTGAAAGCTATTAAATTTTATAGACAAAGAAACAGAGGTATAGCTCATAGTCTTATACATAGTAAGTGCAGAACAGGGTTATGAACCCAAGCAGTCTTTTTAGATCCTTGGTATTCTCTATCCACCGCACTTAACCTCCTCTTTCAACATATTGGGAAAAAATGCACAGGAAAAAAACTCAGGGAAAAGACACTTTCTTAATAATAGATTCTTAAACTGGGTAACCGGGTTATGGGGATTTTTACTTTATATGTGAGACTATGATTTCCTGATTATTTTATAGTAAATATATATTACATTCTTAATGGGCGGGGTGTGTGTGTGGGGTGGGGGGAGAACAGGTCTACTCAAGCTTGTCCTAAGCCCTATTCATAATGTGACAGGAGGAGGATATAACGGTTAAGAACATGAGCTCTAGAGCCAGACAGTGTCAACACCATATGTGAAATGCTTAGACAAGTCCTCACGTGAAATGCTTAGACAAGTTCTAGGCACAGGCATTCAAGGTGTCTGCTTTCCCTAAACCCAACTGTGAGTTCAATGAGGAAAATATATCTTCCTCGTCTCTGTATAGTCAGGGTCTAACTGAGAGGAGGCACTCAAAAAAAAAAAAAACAAAAAACAAAAAACAAATTCCATGTATCTGTTCATTTTCCCTGGAAAAAATTCAGTCATTTGAGATTATTTTCTAATAATAATAAGCCAATCTTGGCTATATGTTACCACAAACACAGAACAAATATGGAAGTTTCCCTGTATATATAACTGAATCTCAGAAGATCAAAAAGCAGGTGTGCAGTCTGGCTGGAGACTGGTAATTCACTTTGCTCTTCTTTAAATATATCCACAAAAACCATTCTAAGACTTCCACTATGAGAACCACAGAGTGTTTTATAAACAACCCACTGTTTGGTAGCTGACACACCTCCTCAGAATTCTATTTTTAGCTGGGGAAACAACTGGAGAATAACTGAGATAACGAAGTCTGGATTATTATCCAGATTCTTTTGTCCTAAGAATAGAACACTCTTTAGACACAACACTAAAATGAAATCATTCTAAAGTCAAAATAATACATACATTTATTGTTACCTGCTCTAATTGTAGAGGTACAGCTTTCAACAGATACCAGTCCTTCGTCTAAAACAGGTTCCTTGGACTTCGGGGTGAGGATTTTCCTTTAGAAATAGAAATATATACTTTAGTGTGTAAGAAGATTCCATCTGCTCTAATCTGCTTTACCCAATTCTTACTTTTCATTTTGTTCATGAAAACTGAGGTTCAGAGAAAATACCATGCAACTTCATCCACAATACTACTAAATAATTTACAAGTGAATTTAGAAACAAGTAATGCTGTATTTGTTTTTCCTATTTTCTAAATTTTTTTTGTTGAATACAATGGCATGACCTTAAACTACAAATAAAATGATTTAAAAATGCTGGTCAGTATAAATTACACTTAGGCCAATTTTTAATTATCTGTGGCCACATTCTTCAAATAAATCTATCAAACATTATGGACATTTCCCCCATACACTCCGTAGAATCAGATTCAATATTTTAATGCTAACTGGAAAGCACATGATAAATGACTCAAAATCGGAGACCAGTGTGACCTGCATTAATTCACTTGATAAGTGCTCTGGAAAGATGTTGACAGTGGTCCCTTTCTATTCTGAGCTGGCCTTTCCCTAAAGCCAACTAAAGCATGCTGATTTTTTAAACTGGACAAACTGTAAAGTAAATTCAAGAAAAAGTATGTATTTGGAATATATACACATTTATCTGTAGGTATATTTGTAAGACTTAACTTAATCACAATACTTATAGTAAGGATAACTAAGAACCCACAACCAAATAAGTTTACATTTAAAAAGGAACTAGCTTGCCAAGGATGGTGAATATTCACCTAGATTGTTACTGATGACCACAAAGTTTCTGGTCAAGTGAATGCTCTTTTGATTTGCCATTGTTGTAATTATCCATTACAATAAATATTAGTTTTCATTAAAATTTTAAAAACCTTAGAATTAAACAACAAAACAATCTTGATAATCCTTTTGTACTGTTTCTGCCTCTTTTTCCACGAAGGCCTGGCAAAGATCACAGTTAATCAGGATTTCTCTTCCAGAAGTGAAGCATCTGATTGAGTTCAATGTATGAGAGAGAGGTGACTATCATGATACTGATTTTTGTGGGTGGTTTGTGAAGTCACTCTCAAGACTTATAAAGTAATGAACCATTTACAATGCCTTAAATTATCACATTTTATGTGGGCTAATCTTAGTAAATTACCCTTACTACTTCTTGATAACTGAAGCTGCAACTCTTTTGGTATTCTCTACAACAGCAGTCAACCTTTTTGGCACCAGGGACCACTTTCACAGAAGACAATTTTTCCATGGATGAAGGGGGATGGTTCAGGCAGTAATGCGAGAGATGGGGAGGGACAGATGAAGCTTCACTTGCTTGCCCACCACTCACCTCCTGCTGTGCGGCCTGGTTCCTAACCGGTACCAGTCCGCAGCCAGTCCGCGGCCCGGGGGTTGGAGACCCCTGCTCTGCAACAGTGTTACTCAAAGTGCTGATATACAATGTTTCCAGTCTTGCAGTGAGATAAGGAGTTTATGCCAGAAGGTCAATCAATCAATTACTTCACTGATTAGCTCCGCTGACTTTCAAAAAAGGCTACTGATATATATTCTAACAGAAGCTGCTATCTTGTTGTAAACCATAAACTGGGAACTGGCATCAATCTTATTAGACCGCACTTTAAGTAGCACTGCCATACATCATCTAGTACACTGGCTAAATGTGTTAAGTGCTAAATGAAACGGAATAATTGGGAGCATAACAGTTCAAGCAGTCACTGAAAAACAAAAACTGCTAGAGTCTTGTATCAATCAAATGGCAGGGAACACTACTGCCTCTGAACCATCTCCCTTATGCTCTGCCTTGGTGCTATAGGATACATACCTGATCATCCTGAAACCACTGAAAATGGGAGGGCATGGAGGGATGCGTGGCTGTGAGTGACACTTTCGGTTTTCAACAAAAATAGAATCACCGAAGAATATTAAAGAGTTCTGCCTCAATTTATCATGTCTCTATATATTTAGGAAACATCTGGTATCATTCTCAGATTTCATAATAACTATGAAATAACACACAGTTGTACAAATGAACTTCTTTCATAACAGAAAACATTACCAAAATGGAAATGCCGAAGATCAAAATAAGAGCTAATCTATGCATAGAACAAATATCAATATTTACTACTGCTTCACAGTTTCATTAAACTTTATTAATATTTGAAATTTTCTCTATAAACTTACCCTTCACAGACTGATGGTATACAAAGAGAAGCTTCAACTCCTTGAATGGGGCTTAAGGTATTTAATTCTGAAAGTGCCCCCTCTGCAACTGAGAGATCCTTTGTTTCTGCATCTTCTAAAGTGCCTAAAAATCACACAATTAAGAACATTCATAATTATTTATGCTAAATGTTTAGCGATTACTCTGGCCTATTACTTTTTAATAAGTTGTTGGGTCTGCTTTTTGTACTTTTAGATTTACTCCACTGGCATCAGACTGCAAGTTCCTTCTAATTCTCTGAGCCTAGGTCAAGAGCCCCCCTCCCAACCCCCTCTCTTTCATCTACCACTCACACTTTTGGCTTAACAGGCACTGTTGCAAGTGTTTTACATTTAAGAACTCTCTTAATCCTCAACATCCAAAGAGGTAGTACTATTACTCCCATTTTACAGATGAGAAAACAGAAGCATATGGTTACACTGCTTATCCCAGATCACAAACCTAGTAACTAGCTGAGCTAGTAAGATTCAAATCTAGCTTATTTCACTCTAAAGTGCTATATAATCCCCCACAAAAACAATAAAAATTTCTATTTGAGACTGTCTAATCATTTTAGGACTAATCAATGAAGACACTGCCATGAACATCCTTGTCGAACATTTACCATTCAAATATTTTAGTGGAACACAGCACATCAAAAGAGTAATGTAAACTTCTAAACATATGCTATTTATAAAGAGAGTGCTAAATTCTTAGAGCAATTAATAATGTGTATGTTTATTAAATAAAGACATCATAGCCCAAACTTCACGGCATTCACATTTTGAGAAACCTTAGTTCAGCTTAAGCAGAACGTATTTCCCCAAAGAAACCACTATGACACAGATTTTTATATAAGTATTGGGTTTTACATATTTAAAGTTAAGAATTACCTTTAAATCTATGCAGGGGTAAGAAACATAAAAATAGAATAACTTTTCTGATCCACCAATTCTAAGCCAAATCTCTCCCCTTCCTGGTGTTCTACTGGTCCTTTCTATATTCCCCAGTGTAGCATTTATCAAACTGCATTGTACGTGCTTGTTTGATATAATCCACTAGGTTCAAAATTACATGTGGGCAGGTGCTATGTCTACTTATTACTTTATCACTTAACACTTAGCACACACAAAGCCGGAGCCCACCTGTTGCACATAAATTAGGGGCTCAAAAATTTTTTGACAAATGAATATAAAGACAATAAATTCATGGGTCTTTGGACATTACTTTTCAGTTTCCAGTGATTATTTTGGAGGTAGGGATGGAGAGTAGAATGAACTTCCTGTTTTCTGAGCAGCTTTCTAGAAAGTTGAGGCTGCTGTATGGATAAGTTAACCTAGTCTGTAAAGGTAGTATTATTATCTCTCATAGCTATAGGAAGACCTTAAGTCACACTGATACCTGACATTTCTTCCTTAACCATTACTGTTCTTTTCCAAATTTCATTTCCAAATGAAAACAGAACACACATTAAGTTCTCCTCTCCTCAAATCTCATACCTACTTATAATGAATGTAACAATATAAGTAAGCCATATTTGTAAGTGGAAAGAATTAAGATATGTGTATTATGTCTAGAACCTACTGTGCTGTGACCATATAATTATTTAACCCCGATGCTTTTCTTATGACAGAAAAACCTCTATTACAAATTTTACTGAAGAGTATCAATGGCCATTTTGAATATTTGGGATGAGTTCTTACCCATTTGTTTCTCCAGGTCTGGAGGAGTTACTTCCAATTCAAATGTATCTTTATCACTGTTCTCAGTCTGTTCAGTTAAATTAGTAATTTGTTCAGTGGAAGAGCGTGTCACTGGCTTAGAGGCCATGAAAATACCTTCAAAGTCTTCTGGTGATGGAGCATCCTGACACTCCAAGGTAGTCTGGTCTGATCTGGTTGAAATATTGCTATTTTCTATGCTCACATCCAGCTTCTCCAAACTTTGTGAAGTTGTATCCTGTGACCTCACATTCATTTCCTGATGGTCCTTTTCAGGGTTATTCAGGGGAAAAGATGTTGCCTTATCTTTATTCTTCAGCCATTCAGCTTCTGCTGGAACTGCACATTTATGGAAAGGTGCAGTAATAAATGCTTTTGTTTTGCTGTCATCTGCAGCCTGTTAAGTAAAAGGTTTGGAGAAAAATAATTTTACTAGTAAAAATCAGTCACGTCTAAGCTATCCATCCCAATCATACCCACCCCACCCTTTCCACGTTCCGTTTTTCTCCAAATTCTTTTACCCATCAAAATTGACTTATTTTAAATCCATTCTCTTCAGATTGCTGATTAAAAGTTAATGACTGTTAATGGTTCTCTAACTGGTAATAGATCACTAATCCCAAAAGACTAAAACACAGAATAGGGAAGATGCCCAATAAGCACCAATGAGCTCCTATTAACCTACAGTGGAGCTCTGAAGACATACCCTCCCTAAATAGACAACGAAGTAGGAATTTAATAAGAGAAGCAGTACAATACGGGTTAAAAAACAAAGAAATTTAAAAAAACAAAACAATTCTAGTCCCATTTCTACCTCCAAATAGCTATTTGGTTATAGATAATTTGACTTGGTGCTTCTAGCCCTATTTTCTTCACCTGTAAGTGATGGGTTTGGCTTAGCCAAGGCCCTAAAGTTGCCTTCTGAACTAATGTCTTCTGATTTTATGACTACCTGTAGTCTGTATATAAAGTCTGTATATAAAAATCTATAGTGATATTATATAAATCAATTTATCTAACTTTTTACTTATAAGAGCTAATATATTCTTATTAAATCCTTTTGTTCCAACTATTATCAAACTTACTCCAGCAGTCCATTTTGTGGTTATGCCTTCTTCCATGAATGAAATTCTAGTTTCTTTAAGTCGTAAAGGAGGAGTAAGAGACCTTCCAGGTGACAAAGAGGGAGACGCTAAAGGTGTTGTTCGAAGACCAGACCTTAGGATGGATTGAGGAGTGAACTCGGCAAATCCAGGGGAAGTAACTGACATTGCCAAAGTCTTAGCTTTCTATGACAAAGAGCAAATGGAATTCACCATTAGTGTTTGTAAAACGCACCTACACAAGGACAGACAGGGCCGAGCGAGTCACAATGGTGGCTATATTCTCATCTCCAATAAAAATATCAATAAAAAGTTGTATTAGACTTCCAGGGAAGATGGCGGAAAAGTAAGATGCGGAGATCACCTTCCTCCCCACAGATACATCAGAAATACAGCTACACGTGGAACAACTCCTACAAAACACCTACTGAATGCTGGCAGAAGACCTCAGACCTCCCAAAAGGCAAGAAACTCCCCACGTACCTGAGTAGGGCAAAAGAAAAAAGAATGAACAGAGACAAAAGGATAGGGACGGGACCTGCACCAGTGGGAGGAGCCGTGAAGGAGGAAAGGTTTCCACACACTAGGAAGCCCCTTCGCGGGCGGAGACTGTGGGTAGCAGAGGGGGAAAGCTTCCGAGTCGCAGAGGAGAGCACAGCAACAGGGGTGCGGAGGGCAAAGCTGAGAGATTCCCGCACAGAGGATCGGTGCCGACCGGCACTCACCAGCCCGAGAGGCTTGTCTGCTAGCCTGCCGGGGCGGGTGGGGCTGGGAGCTGAGGCTCGGGCTTCGGTCGGAACGCAGGGAGAGGACTGGGGCTGGCGACGTGAACAAAGCCTGAAGGGGCTAATGTGCCACAGCTAGCCAGGAGGGAGTCCGGGAAAAAGTCTGGAGCTGCCGAAGAGACAAGAGACTTTTTCTTCCCTCTTTATTTCCTGGTGCGCGAGGAGAGGGGAATAAGAACGCTGCTTAAAGGAGCTCCAGAGACGGGCGCGAGCCGCGGCTGAAAGCGCGGACCCCAGAGACGGGCGTGGGACCCTGGGGCTGCTGCTGCCGCTGACAAGAGGCCTGTGTGCGAGCGCAGGTCACTGTCCACGCCCCACTTCCGGGGAGTCTGTGCAGCCCGTCACTGCCAGGGTCCCGGGATCCAGGGACGGCTTCCCCGGGAGAGTGCACGGCGCGCCTCGGGCTGATGCAACGTCACGCTGGCCTCTGCCGCCGCAGGCTCGCCCCGCATTCCGTGCCCCGCCCTCCCCCCACACCCCGCCACCCCGCCCTGAGTGAGCCAGAGTCCCCGAAGCGGCTGCTCCTTTAACCCTGTCCTGTCTGAGCAAAGAGCAGACGCCCTCCGGCGACCTACACGCAGAGGCGGGGCCAAATCCAAAGCTGAGACCCGGGAGCTGTGAGAACAAAGAAGAGAAAGGGAAATCTCTCCCAGCAGCCTCAGAAGCAGCGGATTAAAGCTCCACAATCAACTTAATGTACCCTGCATCTGTGGAATACCTGAAGAGACAACAATTCATCCCAAATTGAGGAGACGTGTGGATGAAAGGTTCTTGGTGCTGCAGCCAGGAGTCAGTGCTGTGCCTCTGAGGTGGGAGAGCCAACTTCAGAACACTGGTCCACAAGAGACCTCCCAGCTCCACATAATAACAAACAGTGAAAATCTTCCAGAGATCTCCATCTCAACACCAGCACCCAGCTTCACTCAACGACCAGCAAGCTACGGTGCTGGACACCCTATGCCAAACAACTAGCAAGACAGGAACACAACGCCACCCATTAGCAGAGAGGCTGCCTAAAATCATAAAAAGTCCACAGACACCCCAAAACACACCACAAGACGTGGACCTGTCCACCAGAAAGACAAGATCCAGCCTCATCCACCAGAACACAGGCACTAGTCCCCTCCACCAGGAAGCCTACACAACCCACTGAACCAATCTTAGCCACTGGGGACAGACACCAAAAACAACGGGAACTACGAACCTGCAGCCTGCAAAAAGGAGACCCCAAACACAGTAACATAAGCAAAATGAGAAGACAGAAAAACACACAGCAGGAGAAGGAGCAAGATAAAAACGCACCAGACCTAACAAATGAAGAGGAAATAGGCAGTCTACCTGAAAAAGAATTCAGAATAATGACAGTAAAGATGATCCAAAATCTTGGAAATAGAATAGACAAAATGCAAGAAACAGTTAACAAGGACCTAGAAGAACTAAAGATGAATCAAGCAATGATTAGAAACACAATAAATGAAATGAAAAGTACTCTAGATGGGATCAATAGCAGAATAACTGAGGCAGAAGAACGGATAAGTGACGTGGAAGATAAAATAGTGGAAATAACTACTGCAGAGCAGAAGAAAGAAAAAAGAATGAAAAGAACTGAGGACAGTCTCAGAGACCTCTGGGACAACATTAAATGCACCAACATTCGAATTATAGGGGTTCCAGAAGAAGAAGAGAAAAAGAAAGGGACTGAGAAAATATTTGAAGAGATTATAGTTGAAAACTTCCCTAATATGGGAAAGGAAATAGTTAATCAAGTCCAGGAGGCACAGAGAGTCCCATACAGGATAAATCCAAGGAGAAATACGCCAAGACACATATTAATCAAACTGTCAAAAATTAAATACAAAAAAAACATATTACAAGCAGCAAGGGAAAAACAACAAATAACACACAAGGGAATCCCCATAAGGTTGACAGCTGATCTTTCAGCAGAAACCCTGCAAGCCAGAAGGGACTGGCAGGACATATTTAAAGTGATGAAGGAGAAAAATCTGCAACCAAGATTACTCTACCCAGCAAGGATCTCATTCAGATTTGATGGAGAAATTAAAACCTTTACAGACAAGCAAAAGCTGAGAGAGTTCAGCACCACCAAACCAACTTTACAACAAATGCTAAAGGAACTTCTCTAGGCAAGAAACACAACAGAAGGAAAATACCTACAATAACGAACACAAAACAATTAAGGAAATGGGAATAGGAACATACATATCGATAATTACCTTAAATGTAAATGGAATAAATGCTACCACCAAAAGACACAGATTGGCTGAATGGATACAAAAACAAGACCCATCATCTATATGCTGTCTACAAGAGACCCACTTCAGACCTAGAGACACGTACAGACTGAAAGTAAGGGGATGGAAAAAGATATTCCTTGCAAATGGAAACCAAAAGAAAGCTGGAGTAGCAATTCTCATATCAGACAAAATAGACTTTAAAATAAAGACTACTAGAAGAGACAAAGAAGGACACTACATAATGATCAAGGGATCGGTCCAAGAAGAAGATATAACAATTGTAAATATTTATGCACCCAACATAGGAGCACCTCAATACATAAGGCAAATACTAACAGCCATAAAAGGGGAAATCGACAGCGACACATTCATAGTAGGTGACTTTAACACCCCACTTTCACCAATGGACAGATAATCCAAAATGAAAGTAAATAAGGAAACACAAGCTTTAAATGATACATTCAACAAGATGGACTTAACTGATATTTATAGGACATTCCATCCAAAAAAACCAGAATACACATTTTTCTCAAGTGCTCATGGAACATTCTCTAGGATAGATCATATCTTGGGTCACAAATCAAGCCTTGGTAAATTTAAGAAAATTGAAATTGTATCAAGTATCTTTTCCGACCACAATGCTATGAGACTAGATATCAATTACAGGAAAAGAGCTGTAAAAAATACAAACACATGGAGGCCAAACAATACACTACTTAATAACGAAGTGATCACTGAAGAAATCAAAGAGGAAATCAAAAAATACCTAGAAACAAATGACAATGGAGACACGACAACCCAAAACCTAGGAGAGGCAGCAAAAGCAGTTCTAAGAGGGAAGTTTATAGCAATACAATCCCACCTTAAGAAACAGGAAACATCTCGAATAAACAACCTAACCTTGCACCTAAAGCAATTAGAGAAAGAAGAACAAAAACATCCCAAAGTTAGCAGAAGGAAAGAAATCATAAAAATCAGATCAGAAATCAATGAAAAAGAAATGAAGGAAACGATAGCAAAGATCAATAAAACTAAAAGCTGGTTCTTTGAGAAGATAAACAAAATTGATAAACCATTAGCCAGACTCATCAAGAAAAAAAGGGAGAAGACTCAAATCAATAGAATTAGAAATGAAAAAGGAAAAGTAACAACTGACACTGCAGAAATACAAAAGATCATGAGAGATTACTACAAGCAACTCTATGCCAATAAAATGGACAACCTGGAAGAAATGGACAAGTTCTTAGAAATGCACAACCTGCCAAGACTGAATCAGGAAGAAATAGAAAATATGAACAGACCAATCACAAACACTGAAATTGAAACTGTGATGAAAAATCTTCCAGCAAACAAAAGCCCAGGACCAGATGGCTTCACAGGCGAATTCTATCAAACATTTAGAGAAGAGCTAATACCAATCCTTCTCAAACTCTCCCAAAATACAGCAGAGGGAGGAACACTCCCAAACTCATTCTACGAGACCATCATCACCCTGATACCAAAACCAGACAAGGATGTCACAAAGAAAGAAAACTACGGGCCAATATCACTGACAAACACAGATGCAAAAATCCTCAACAAAATACTAGCAAACAGAATCCAACAGCACATTAAAAGGACCATACACCATGATCAAGTGGGGTTTATTCCAGGAATGCAAGGATTCTTCAATATACACAGATCAATCAACGTGATACACCATATTAACAAATTGAAGGAGAAAAACCATATGATCATCTCAATAGATGCAGAGAAAGCTTTCGACAAAATTCAACACCCATTTATGATAAAAACCCTGCAGAAAGTAGGCATAGAGGGAACTTTCCTCAACATAATAAAGGCCATATATGACAAACCCACAGCCAGCATCGTCCTCAATGGTGAAAAACTGAAACCATTTCCACTAAGATCAGGAACAAGACAAGGTTGCCCACTCTCACCACTCTTATTCAACATAGTTTTGGAAGTTTTAGCCACAGCAATCAGAGAAGAAAAGGAAATAAAAGGAATCCAAATCGGAAAAGAAGTAAAGCTGTCACTGTTTGCAGATGACATGATACTATACATAGAGAATCCTAAAGATGCTACCAGAAAACTACTAGAGCTAATCAATGAATTTGGTAAAGTAGCAGGATACAAAATTAATGCACAGAAATCTCTGGCATTCCTATATACTAATGATGAAAAATCAGAAAGTGAAATCAAGAAAACACTCCCATTCACCACTGCAACAGAAAGAATAAAATATCTAGGAATAAACCTACCTAAGGAGACAAAATACCTGTATGCAGAAAATTATAAGACACTGATGAGAGAAATTAAAGATGATACAAATAGATGGAGAGATATACCATGTTCTTGGATTGGAAGAATCAACATTGTGAAAACGACTCTACTACCCAAAGCAATCTACAGATTCAATGCAATCCCTATCAAACTACCACTGGCATTTTTCACAGAACTAGAACAAAAAATTTCACAATTTGTATGGAAACACAAAAGACCCCGAATAGCCAAAGCAATCTTGAGAACGAAAAATGGAGCTGGAGGTATCAGGCTCCCTGACTTCAGACTATACTACAAAGCTACAGTAATCAAGACAGTATGGTACTGGCACAAAAACAGAAAGACAGATCAATGGAACAGGATAGAATGCCCAGAGATAAACCCACGCACATATGGTCACCTTATCTTTGATAAAGGAGGCAGGAATATACAGTGGAGAAAGGACAGCCTCTTCAATAAGTGGTGCTGGGAAAACTGGATAGGGACATGTAAAAGTATGAGATTAGATCACTCTCTAACAGCATACACACAAATAAGCTCAAAGTGGATTAAAGACCTAAATGTAAGGCCAGAAACTATCAAACTCTTAGAGGAAAACATAGGCAGAACACTCTATGACATAAATCACAGCAAGATCCTTTTGGACCCACCTCCTAGAGAAATGGAAATAAAGACAAAAATAAACACATGGGACCTAATGAAACTTCAAAGCTTTTGCACAGCAAAGGAAACCATAAACAAGACCAAAAGACAACCCTCAGAATGGGAGAAAATATTTGCAGATGAAGCAACTGACAAACGATTAATCTCCAAAATTTATAAGCAGCTCATGCAGCTCAATAACAAAAAAACAAACAACCCAATCCAAAAAATGGGCAGAAGACTTAAACAGACATTTCTCCACAGAAGATATACAGACTGCCAACAAACACATGAAAGAATGCTCAACATCTTTAATCATTAGAGAAATGCAAATCAAAACTACAATGAGATATCATCTCACACCAGTCAGAATGGCCATCATCAAAAAATCTAGAAACAATAAATGCTGGAGAGGGTGTGGAGAAAAGGGGACCCTCTTGCACTGCTGGTGGGAATGTGAATTGGTACAGCCACTATGGAGAACAGTATGGAGGTTCCTTAAAAAAATACAAATAGAACTACCATATGACCCAGCAATCCCACTGCTAGGCATATACCCTGAGAAAACCATAATTCAAAAAGAGGCATGTACCAAAATGTTCATTGCAGCCCTATTTACAATAGCCCAGAGATGGAAACAACCTAAGTGTCCATCATCGGATGAATGGATAAAGAAGATGTGGCACATATATACAATGGAATATTACTCAGCCATAAAAAGAAATGAAATTGAGCTATTTGTAATAAGGTGGATAGACCTAGAGTCTGTCATACACAGTGAAGTAAGTCAGAAAGAGAAAGACAAATACCGTATGCTAACACATATATATGGAATTTAAGAAGAAAAAAAATGTCATGATGAACCTAGGGGTAAGACAGGAATGAAGACACAGACCTACTAGAGAATGGACTTGAGGATATGGGGAGGGGGAAGGGTAAGCTGTGACAAAGCGAAAGAGAGGCATGGACATATATACACTACCAATCGTAAGGTAGATAGCTAGTGGAAAGCAGCCGCATAGCATAGGGACATCAGCTCAGTGCTTTGTGACCGCCTGGAGGGGTGGGATAGGGAGGGTGGGAGGCAGACGCAAGAGGGACGGGATATGGGAACATATGTATATGTATAACTGATTCACTTTGTTATAAAGCAGAAACTAACACACCATTGTTAAGCAATTATACTCCAATAAAGATGAAAAAAAAAGTTTTATTACACATTACTGGAAATACAAAATTCTACTCAGGGCTTTCTATATATAAGGCTATAAAAATAAAACATAAAGCTGCATCCATAACCATTCTAAAGACCTTGGTTATTCCCAGGTTTAAGTTCAACTTAATAAAGTGCTGAGATAAGATAAATTATTTAACTATTGCTTAGAAAACTTTAGTTAGGTGAAAGAGATGATAGTGTGTGATGAACAGAACCTAGTTTAATTATAGCAAGCTAATCTAAATTAGACTGACTTTAAGAATGTTTTAGAAAAAATATAATTCCATCACATGACTCCAGTAGTAACTGAATTACTTACAAGAATTCTGACTCGTTTACTAAAATGAATACAAATAATTAGCATAGGAACTAGTTAGCAGAAATATTGATAACTCCTTCACTTAACCTCTCCTCTAAAGGACTAGTAAACAGATTATTGGATCCTATTAGATTATTAAATTCCATTAGATCTGTTACAAGATTATATTGATTTTTTTCCTAGATTCATTTGGTAGCAAGTACAAAATTATTCCCTCATTTAATTTCATTTGAACTTAGCTCTAGAGAATAAAATGTGAATGTTTTTCTATAGAAGAAAAGAAGTTAGAAATATGATACTGGATATTAAATGTCAGGAACTTAATAAACCTAGCAAGCTTCTTTTAATAACTATTTTAGGTCTAGCATTTATTAAAGTATCTTTTATCCAACCCGAAAAATAAGAATTCCCTGGCTTCACTTTAAATGCTGGTTATCCAGAACAATTAAGAAAAAACAACAACAAAAAAAGAAAGCTTCTGGGACTGAATCCAGAACACTGGACAACGAGCTTGTGGATAACATATGTGAAAACAATTTGACAATGGGAGGGTAAAAGTCCACTGCTACCAGTCATCACAAGTTTAGTTTTGTGGTTTCTCAGCTAATAATTTATCAGAGAGGGTGAAGGAAAAAGCAGTTCCCTACTGATAGTAGGAAAGAGTAACAGTTTATAATTTATTGAAGGAGCCAGAATTTTAAAATAAATATTTCTAAAAATATTAAGAATTAAAAAGCATTTGATAAAGGAAAGAAATAATGGCAAAATGCTATCAGAAACTGCATTAAAAAAAAAGCAAACCCAAGAATATGAAAGCAATTTTCAAAGGAAAAAGGCCTATTTATAATAACCACAGAGGCTTGCATTACTTTCAGAGCAATATAACTGTAAACCTTGAGCACAGTGCCAGTTAACCACAAAGGGTAAATTTAATAAAGTCTGTTTCTGAAAATATAAAAATACAGTAAGCATTGTGGAAACATATCCACAGAAAAGAAAAAAGGAAAATAAAGGCTTAAAGCCCCTTACTACCCAAAGATATCAATTATAAACAGCTTATTTCTCTCTGCTACTTGAAAAGTAAGAACTTCCTAGCTTCACTAGGAATGCTAGACATGTTAATACTTACCTTAACTACAAGAGGAGTTTCAAGTAAATGTAATTCTGAAGCCCTGGAAGAATTGTGACGTGATCCTTTTGACTGAGAATTTACCGGAAATGAGGTGGATGCCAGGGACAAAGGAGATCTTGTGGGGCTTTGCTGAATAAATCCCAAACACTGAGAAGGCTGGGGGACAGGATGAACAACCAAATCCAGCAGTCTGTAATCACAGCATACACATAAACAGAAAAATCCTGGTAACATACTAGAGTTATACTGGAGAAACAAAAGAATTAGTATCCCATTTAATTACGCAGACTTCTATATTCACTGGTAAATGTAACCATATGAAAATATAAATTCAGACAAGTATATTACTGTAATGCCACCCTTAGTTCCAGAAATCAAAATTAATTCAGTAGCAAAAAAGAGAATTATGAATTCGAGATAACAATTTGGTCATCCCCCCGCAACCCTGAAAAGGAGTTCTAGCCCTCCTCCCTCCCTTTTACCAATATTTACTGGGCCCCTACTACGTGCCAGGCATTATTTTCAAATGAAGATGAACTGCTAATGATTTAAATACTCAAGAAAACAAGGCAATGTTTCCCTAGCAATCCATCTGCTACAATTCACTTTCACAACATAAAAATTCCTTTCACCCACATGTGAGGTACATAATGAATACTGGTTTATTTACCTTTATGGTTCTGATCACAATAAACACTAGACTTACCAACCAAAAAAAAAAGTTAATTTTCTCAAATTAATGAGGTTAGTGGCAAAAGAGAATCCCAGGATTCTACTAAATGGCTTTCTATAGTGTTCTGGACATTTTTATCATATCAAATGATAGGAGAGAGAGCCTTAAACACTTTTATTATCGCTCCTTTCTTGAACCCCAGATCTATTAAAATACAAAGGAACTGAGAAAAAGTGACTTGTGGGAAAAATATCGAAACTACTGGTAGGAAAACAGAATGCCAGTGATAATGACATCCATTTGAAGCAATCTTCTTACCATCTCCTGAGGGTAATTAAAGGAAAAGAACCTCAATCTAATAAAATCTAATCCAAGAAAGGGAAAATCCTTTCACGATTTGAAAATATATCCATTATGTACACTACAAACAGCTTTGGCCCCAATTGCTTTTAAGTTATTAACTTATTCTGAGTACTTTATTCTTAGTATCATTGATTCAGATAACTTTATTCCCATAAAATTATGTCATTCTGTCATTGATAAAATGTAAACAATCAAAAATTTCCAACAATTATGGTCATATTATTAAAGAGAAAGCATGTTGTTTGTTCTCTGCTATTGATGATTATGAACACTTCTCAACTCTCCAGTGTTCTTAAATAAAATAAACACAATCACAATTTCATGTTGGATGCAAAATTTCAATTTAACTATTTACTTTTCTAATACCACAGGTTAAGAAATAAAATATTATTGCATCTGAAGCCACTTAAGACATTTTAGTAGGCTCTGTTACACAGGAACAAGCTTTAAGAAGCCAACCAAGATTAGCTGGGATTTATAAAAATAAGCTTTATTCATGGGTCAATCAACAATGAGATTAAAGAAAGCAAGTTAACAGTTTATCTTGCGCATGATTTTAATAAAACAAAGTTTGCTTCTTTTCTCTAGGCAGTCTGAAATCATTAAGCAAAAATTCTAAGCCGACAATCAGCTGATGCAAAATTTCTTAAAATTACTATAATGCTGCCCAAATTATTTATTTACAGCAAGCATTAAAAACTCATTCAAGAATTTAAAACAATATTTATAAAAATTTTAAAGACAATTTAAAAATTACAGTGTAATTATTAAGTGTATCACCTCACACTGGTCAGAATGGCTATCATCAAGAAGTCTACAAATAATAAATGCTGCAGAGGGTGTGGAGAAATAGGAACCCTCCTACACTGTTGCTGGGAATGTAAATTGGTGCAGCCACTATGGAGAACAGTATGGAGGTTCCTTAAAAAACTAAAAATAGAGTTACCATATGACCCAGCAATCCCACTCCTAGGCATATATCCAGAAATGAAGAAAATTCTAATTCGAAAAGATACATGCACCCCAATGTTCACAGCAGCACTATTTATAATAGCCAAGACATGGAAACAACCCAAGTGCCAATCAACAATTAGTTTAAGAAAATGTGGTATATATATATAATGGAATTAGTCGTAAAAAAAGAATGAAATGTCATTTGCAGCAACATGAATGGACCTAGAGAATACCATACTAAGTGAAGTAAGTCAGATAGAGAAAGACAAATTTTATATCACAGTGTAATTCTTATCTACCATTGTCTTTTAAAAGTGATTTAATAAATTCTTACCTAGAAATTTTTTGTGATGCTTTTGAAATTGGTGTTCCAACAAATGCCTCAGGCAGCTCTGGATCTGGGAGGGAATATACTATAGGAGATGGTTCCTCTATTTTAGGACTACAAAGAAAATAAAAAATTAACTTTTGATTACGTATCATGAGGAGGATTAAATTACAAATGCTATAAGAAGGTGAGATCAGATGGGAGAAGGGGGCTTTCATTTTTTTCCTTAGTGCATTTCTGCTTATTTACAAATAACGATGAACATAATTTGGTTTTAAATATAAAGACAAAGAACATTCTTCTTGCAAGAAAAGTAGACAACATAAAAAAGTTTTCCTTTTTATATACATTAATAAGCTCTAAGGCTGGATTGTTTATGAAAGCAGCTGATATCCAGGAAAGATTAACAAGTAGCATGACTATAAAAGGTATAAGAAAAACATACCTATTGTAGACAGAGATGCTATTTTTAGGTTCATTACTTGCCCAGACCTCTCCAATTTTAGATAACACATTACTGATGAAAGTAGATCTTGTTAACACAGTCCCTATTACAGCTTGCTTTGGAACTGCTGATAATGGTTTTGGCCTCGAAACTGTAAAATGAAAAAGGTAGGATTTAATTTCATCTCTAACACCAGAATTTTAATAGATTAATATGAAAGAGTGATTGGAGAAAACGAAACACAACATAAGAGCAGTTAAAGTTATATTTGGTTTAGCAACATCTATGCAGAAATTTAGGAGATGGTAAAATAATTATTCTACATGTTTTCTAGAAGTTAGATAGGAGTCTTCAAATGAAATAAAAAGAGTTCTGTCATTTTGTATTAAATAAACTGTAAAAAGTTCCAAGAAAGCTTTTGATTTCTTGGGGTAGAGTAGCCAGTAAAAAAAAAAAAGTACCACTGTGATGAATCAAAGCAAAATTGAGCTAAACAGAAGATAACAATGGTTTCAGAAGATAATCATTCAATATCTTTTCTAGCCCAATAGTTTATGACATTTTTCAATGATATCCTACCTTCTCGACGAACTGATGATGCTGACAGACGGTAAGGCTTAGCTCGCTCAGTGGCTAATTTTCGCTGGACTCTAGGAAGAATTTTCCCATATTGGTCTAATATAGCATTTCGAGCCACTGATCTCTCTCGCAAACGAGGATCACGATCATTCTATTGAACATATCATAACTGGTAAAAATCTAATCTTCAAAAATGTTAGTGCTATGTTTATATATTTACCATGTAACATGTAATTATGAATACACAAGAATATCTTCCTCCTTCCTACATATCCATTCTTCCAAACCAAGGACCTCATACACACACCTAATTGCTTCATCAGTCCTTACCCGTCACTAAATTCCAAGCCTCTCCTTCCCAGCCTTGATTATTCACGATAAAAGCAATCGTTATCATTTACTAAGCAACATGTTCACACACACCTCTGTGCATCCTCACAAAGAGATGCTGTCATTTTGCAATTGAGGAAACCAAGGTTCAGAGAGTGTGCTCATTTGTTCACACAGAGCAAATGAACAATTAGCCCAACCCCTACAGTCCATACTTGTTGCACTATTTATTTCCTACTGCTGTCCTCTACCAATTCCTCTTGTTTTCTGAGTGAAGCAGTTAGTCTGGCAAGACTGTGGGCAGCTATCTAAACAGAAATGGCATATATGAAAGAATTAAGAAGTAACAATACCCTGTTTCTCAATTCTGCTACAGAAGCCAAGAAGAGGATTTCCTAAACTCAAGATTATACAATGCTCAGTGGCTACCGAACTACAAGCTCTCATATAATAAAGTCACCTGTTTTCCCTATTCTCTTGTCCCCAATAATAAAACAAGTTTATCTGTACCATAAGATTTATCTTCAGAGTTTGGTTCAGCTTCAAGGCAGGAATATAATTGGCACGCTGCAAATGGTGAACTAAAAGGAATTCATGATTCTGAACACGGGCACTGGACTGTAAAAATCTCACCAAACACTCCTAGAAAGAACAAAATAGATTTGTAAGCCACTAACTTATCCTGAGTTTCTGGATATAAGTTTATACTGATAAGTCATTACCTGTTCAGTGTCTGTGAATGGCAGCTTCAGTAAATCCTCCATTAAGCCCATTTCCTGACAGACTTCATATGTGTGCTTGAGCAACTCCTCTATATTCAACCTATTAGAATGCTGTCGCAGTAAACTCCAGGCTTCAACCATGCACCTGAAATCAATATTTATCAAAGTTTAGTTTTAGAAAAGCTATTTAAAATGTTCAAAACAAGTAATCCACCTGAAGAATCCCAAAGATACTCTGTACATGTAATTTAAAAGTACTTTAAAATTTAATTGAGTACTAATCACTGCATAATGTAGTTGTCAACAAGAAGATAAGGCACCTCTAAAGACTTTATATTATAATAAAATGTTGAATATTTCATGTAATTTATTGAATACTGCACTGAAAGTAAAAAACAGAATTGTTCTATGGGTAGAGAATGGTTTTAAGCATGTGAGTTATTTACCCTCGTGATCACATGGCTGACTGGGAGCTGCAGCTTGCTGTCACTGCTCAGCATCATTAGAGAGAATCACACCGCATATCATTAGCTCAGGAAAAGATCAAAATTCAAAATTCGAAGTATGGTTTCTACTTCATACAAGCATATTGCTTTGCACCATTTTAAAGTTGAAAAATGCTAGTCGAACCATTTTAAGTCAGGGACCGTCTGTACCCAAGAGTTCAAGAAGACAAAAAACTAATGTGGTCTGCACAGTACTGAAAGATTAAAGCGAGGTTCTTAAGGAGGTGACACTCAGCATGAGAAGAGTGGAAAAGAAAATGAGCAAAGACCTACAGACAGAAACAACATATTGTATTTATGGGAAAATGAAGGACTTAGCTTAGTAACAGACGATTTTGGCTGATCTACAGCAAGATCTGACTGGAGAACTTGGGTCAAATTAGACAGTTTTAGTTACCATGTGGGGCTGCTGAAACATCCTTCTGTGGGCAATAAAGTGTTAAATGAAGCAGTGTTTCTCGTGATATACTGTTAAGTAGAAATAAGCTTAAAACAGCATGAATAACTATAATTTCTAAAAACTAATCAGTAAATAAAGCCTATAAATGTTTATGTATTTATTTAGATAACAAAATGTCTTGAAAAATATACACTAAGATTAACAATGATTAATCTGACAGGTAGAATTTTTGGAAGGGCTGGTAACTGTCAAGTCAGAAGTGGGGGTAGAATAAAAAATGGCAAGCAGATAGGAATAATTTTCTAAAAAAAAAAATCATCATTCCTGATTTTAAGTGAATAATTTTGATTTTAATAGGCATCTTAATTAAAAAGATTTACCTATAGTTTTTACTGAAATAAAAACAAAAACTGAAAGAAGGACTTATAAATAAATAACTGACCCTCGTAAGAAACACAGAATGTGTGAACAAAGTTACAGCAATTAGTATTCATAATGAAATGCATCTGAGGAAATTTTGGCAGCACTGTCCCAGACTCCCACTAGACACAAAGTTTCTTGGGGAAGCAAATCCCACTGTTGGCAGTTCAGGGCCCTGTTAATTTTATTGTTTGGGGACTAGAATATTTTAATGTATTCCACAGAACTTACAAAACTAACAACCCAAATAAGTAAAACATTTGTGGTGTATTCCCTAAAAATCTGCATCTGAAATTGCCTTCCACTTCTTCTTCTACCAGGACAGGCAAGACAATGTAGTTGTTATAACCTGAGTACCTAAGAAGAGTAGTTTTTTTCCTAAATCAAAAATCTGGGAATGTTAAAATGAGCACACCATTCCTGTAGAAAGAAAAATAGCTAATGAGGATGAATGAACATCTCACCATTAATTTTAATATAAAGAAATAGAGGAAGTGGGTATAATAAAATCTTGGTATCTGTTGAATTTGATTTAGGATGGGTGTATGGAATAGCCATTGCACTATTCTACTTTTTGTGTATTCTGGAATCTTCTTACAAAATGCTTACACCAAAATAAATTTCAGATGCATCAAAAATTTAAATGATAAAACAAAAAAAAGAATGGTAATAGAAACAGTGAGAAGATTAAATAATAATACTGAAGCGGAAAAGACACAAAAGTCATAAAAATACTGGTCATTCTGACTTCATAAAATAGCTCTTTATGAAAAGATGCATTCAATTATTATAGTGAGATCATATTAATATTACCATTTTCACCTATCAGATGGATAAATGCAGGGGGTTAAACTGGCATGACATTCATGGAAGGCAACATGCCATTATCAAAATTACAATTGCAAATATCCTTTCACCCAGAAATTCCACTTCCAGGATTTTACCTTACAAAATAAATTTGCACTTGTGTAAAATGGGTGGTGAACTCACACACAGCAGTGTTTAAAATGGTAAAACATTAAAACCACCTTAATGTTCACTAAGGGAAGCCAGTTAAATAAATACTGGTACATCCACACAATGAAGCTCTTTATGTACTATTATGAAATGAATTCCAAACTAGCTTTAAAAGTATATTGCAGGGCTTCCCTGGTGGCGCAGTGGTTGAGAGTCCGCCTGCCGATGCAGGGGACACGGGTTCGTGCCCCGGTCTGGGAGGATCCCACATGCCGCGGAGCGGCTGGGCCCGTGAGCCATGGCCACTGAGCCTGCGCGTCCGGAGCCTGTGCTCCACAACGGGAGAGGCCACAACAGCGAGGCCCGCGTATCGCAAAAAAAAAAAAAAAAAAAGTATATTGCAGAATGATGTACAGTATGCTGTTTATATTTTTTTTTAAAGGGAGAGAGGGGTGGCAATGACATACACACATTTGCTTAGTAGGTCCAGAACGGCTTAGGAAGGTTACACTAGAAATTAACGTTGTTTGGGTAGTGGGAGGAAGCTTAGGAGGCTGGGAATTCACTGTGTATCCCTTTGTATCTTTAGAAAAAAGCATGTAAAATCTTACTATTCAAAAACAGAAAGAGCCATATTCTTGCCCCTCTTCCCTCAGCCCATGGATATATGTTTTAAGTTTTCCACTTTAAAGTAGGATATCTACTCCCAGTTGAGCAGACATACTAGTAGGAGTAAGATTAATTTATTTATGACTTATCAAATATTAATCTAGTAACAGTGAGCATACCTGAAAGCAAAAGACAAATGATAATGTTTTTCCCAGTTTCTCCCCTAGCAGGAGAAGACACAATTATCTCCAACTACGAGAAACTGATGCTCCATGTTGGGCCAACACGTGCATAAGTTTTAAAATAAGTTAAGTCTCAAATTCCCACTCTCTCCTGCGTCCTATGGCAGAAAGGCATGATGCCAGGAAAAGCAGTAAGAAAATCACTTCAACTGATGAAAGGCTAAACTAGCATGTTGATAGTAAAAGTTATTTCAATAAGAAATGTATGAGGGTTCTTGGCAATACAGCAAGAAGACAGCCTGAAAAACACTCCTGTGACAAGCTTTAAAAATGCTAGATTGAATATAAACAATCTTTTGAAATGCATCATGGAGACCACAATGAAAAAAGAAATTCCAGAGAGGTAAACAAGCAACTACTGGTTTCCAGTGATTAGTGTAAAAGTTAAAATATTTGGAAAAGATATAACATAAATAACAGAATAGTGGTATAGCTACATTAACAATTACTCATGATGAAGGTTACTCTATAATAATAAAAGGTTAAAGTCATTTAAAAAAACTCTTATGTATCTAATATTCGAAATACAAAAAGTTAGCAGTATTATGAGGAATGAACACATCCTTCATCAGAGTAGGCAACTTGCTTGCTTGCTTTCTATCTATCTATCTTTCACTGCACTGCACGCATGCAGGATCTTAGTTCCCCAACCAGGGATCAAACCCACACCCGCTGAAGTGGAAGTGCAGAGTCTTAACCAGTGAACCATCAGGGAACTCCTGCAAACCTTTCTGAATAATTAAGCAGACCACACACACACACACACACACACGTACACATCATTAAGGACACACAAGGATTAAAACCACACAATGAACAGACTTGATCTTTTAGACAAATACACTTGACACCTCACCTAATAAATGAGCAACACACTGACTACTTGTGAATACAACAAGTCTTAATAAATTTTAGAGGATGGGTACCACATTGATCACATTATGTAGTCACGATGCAATTAAGATAGAAAAGAACAAGATAATTTTTAAACCCACTTTTGTAAAGTGAAACTTCTAAATACCTGATAGGAAGAGAAAAAAATCATAATGAAAATTTAAAAATACTTAGAACAGAAAGATTATTAAAATTGTGGGATGATGCCACAGCAATAGACAGAACATTCAGATTTATGCTTTTATATTAGTAAAGATAAAGGGTTGAGAATGAGAAATCATCCGACTTGAGTTAAAAAGCACAACTTGAGTTAAAAAGCACTTCCCTAGGGCCTCCCTGGTGGCGCAGTGGTTGAGAGTCTGCCTGCCAATGCAGGGGATACGGGTTCGTGCCCCGGTCTGGGAGGATCCCATATGCCGCGGAGCGGCTGGGCCCGTGAGCCATGGCCGCTGGGCCTGCGCATCCGGAGCCTGTGCTCCGCAACGGGAGAGGCCACAACAGTGAGAGGCCCACATAACGCAAAAAGGAAAAAAAAAAAAAAAAAAAAAAAAGCACTTCCCTAGTGGCGCAGTGGTTAGGAATCCGCCTGCCAATGCGGGGGACATGGGTGCGCCACAACTACTGAGCCTGCACTCTAGAGCCTGTGAGCCACAACTACTGAAGCCTACACGCCTAGAGCCCGTGCTCCACAACAAGAGAAGCCACCACAATGAGAAGCCCGCGCACTGCAACGAAGAGTAGCCCCCGCTCGCCGGAACTAGAGAAAAGCTCGCACGCAGCAACAAAGACCCAACGCAGCCAAAAATAAAAATAAATTTTAAAAAAAATTAAAAAAAAAAGCACAGCAGAATAAAACCCACAGGAAGTGGGAAGAAAAGAATAAAGACAATGATTGCGCCTATACAAAAAGGTTTTCCAGCTCTATTGTACTTTTATGTTACTAAGACTGAATACTCAATGTTAACAGCTGAAAATCTAAAGCTGTTACTTTGAGGCTATCGTGTACTGTGCATCATCATTACTTTGCAGGTAAACCTATTTGCCAAGCCATAATTGTGACGGTATGTCTATAAATAAAGCTCATACAACTGGAAAGCTACCATCATAATGGTTTTAAAGAAAGATGATCTTAATAAAGAAGAAGTGGTAGAGGCTAGAGTCAGGAGTCAGGCTGGAAAGTTAAATAAATGATGGCAATGACGGTTAACTTTAAAAAAATTCAACCTACCACCATTTACTAATGACTTACTACCTGCAACTATAATAGTGCTTGCAAAATTTAACCCTCGAAATGTTGCAAGGTGGTCATTATTAACCCATGAGGAAACCTGGGCTCGGAAAGGATAATTTAACTGCTTTTGATCGTATTTTAGAATGTAGCAGAGTTCAGGTATAAATTCAGGTCTATTTGCGTCCAAAGATTGTGCTCTTAACATCTTTGCTACCATCAGCAGCAATTACAGTATTGTTATATTTTTAAAGATATAGATTAATTAATAAATAATATCATCATTAATATAGATTCAAACAATAGCTGGAAAACCAAACAACACCTCACTTATCTAGCATGGGGTGAGTTTGGGGAGAGGGTTAGTATTCTGATGGTTGAAGTATCAAAATTTTTTCAGCTATTTTAACTATCACTATGCAATCATGGCATATGGATGTTAGCAAGACCGCTGTGTAGCCTTACTTTTAGTTCAAACTTCCCAAGCTTAGCTTTTTTCCATGTTTCAAGCACATTGTGGTTAATCATTCTGTTGGATTAGAGATGTAGGCATTTGGGGAAATTAGGTGATTATGTGCTAAACATGGGACATACCTCAGAGCTTTGCTTTCTTGAATCAGTCCCTAAAAATCAGCTTGTTTTCTTGTCATGTACTTCTTTCTAATAAAAGTGGAGTGCAGAATATGTATGTAGTGGCATGACCTCCTGAGCAATGAAACATGGCTGCCTTTCTGCACAAGTATCAGTTCAAAAACTAAAGCAGCCTCTTCCTACATTGTTTTCTTACTTTCAATAAAAACAACAAAAAAGGATGAAATCTTGCCATTTGGACAACACGGATGGATCTTGAGGGTATGATGCTAAGTCAGACAGAGAAAGACAAATACCATATAACCTCACTTCAGTGTGGAATCTATCAAAAACTCATGAAAAAGGAGATCAGATTTGTGGTTACCAGAGGAGGGAGGTGGGGAGTGGGTGAAATGGATGAAGAGTCAAAAGGTACAAACTTCCAGTTATAAAATAAATAAGTCATGGTAAATAATATTGTATTGCATATTTAAAAGTTGCATATTTGAAAGTAAATCTTTAAAGTTCTCATCACAAGAAAAAAAATTCTATAACTATGTATGGTGACAGATATTAACTAGACCTATTGTGGTGATCATTTTATAATACATACAAATTCAAACCATTATGTTGTACACTTGAAACTAATATAATATTGTATGTCAACTACGCCTCAATTTAAAAACAAAAACAAACAAAAAAAACCCCCACTGTTACTTATCTTAACAGTTGTCTTCTGCCTCTCTAACATTCGAGTCATTCTCCAGTTATAGAACCAGTAATTATCTTAAACATTTACTGAATCTGAAAACATGCTATCTCACAAACGGCATTTTGAGTGTTCCTTTGTTTTCACTCCTGCACTTGCTGTAAAGGACACTTAATGATGCTAGTGTTCTGGGGACTAGATAAGTGAGGCTTTATTGTACTTGAGAAATAAGGTTTTGAAATTATACTATATAAAGTTTGTATTATTATAAACATTATTACATAATGTTTGCTATGGCTAAGGGAGAGGAAATGAGAATCTAGCAAAACAGAGAAACATACTCTGGATGAATCAAAGGACAATGGAATGAAAAAGAGGAAAAACCACCAACCTTTCAAAGTTTTCCCTCAGTGTTCCAACATCTGCTTTTCTGATGTAAAAGCATTAGTGTGCAAGCACCACCTCTTTAAAGTAACTTAAGAGTGAGAAGCTTACATGCAACTGAAAAAAATTTACATGCTGCTTGCCTACCAAGTACTAGAACTCTTAACCCATTTATTAAATATTTATCTCCTTTAGCTTCTTTAAATTTTTGTTCTTATATTCATTCTTAATTTATTCAGCTTAGCCAAATACTTTTGCTAGCCAAAATTATTTCAACAAGTACTTCTTAGTTCATTACTTCTGAGGACACTGTAAGTTTCAATATGTCTAACGAGTCTATTATTAAACTGCAAATCTGTCTGAAACGTAAAGATTCAACCCTCTCTCCTTAGAAATACATCCTGTTTAACCAAAGAGAACAAAGAAAACAACTTTCAGAGTGCTGACACTGAAGTGCTGTATGGTTCATAAACGACAATTTGGGATGAGTAAAGTGACCAATATTAAAAAATATAAAAAATGACCCAACCAATAAGATTGAAAAAAACCAATACAAGTTGAAAAAAAATAGTTACAATCTAAGAAATTTCAGCTCCAAACGAGTTTCCCAATTAACTAGGTATTAAGAAAACCCAAAAACCAGATTACTATATTGCCAATCATGCCATTTAACTTGTCAGTTATTATATACATGACAAATATAATTATTATAGCAACAGTGTATTGCTGTAATGCAACAAGAAAAATCAAAGAATTGCAACACCCAAGCAACCAAGACTAACAAAAATATCAGAGTACCCTCACTGGAATATACCCTCAAAGAGCATAATTTATCAACTCAACATATTTCTGGCTGCTTTTCAGCATAATCAAACTTCAACTGTCCATGCAGGAGACTGTCAATATTGCCAGGTAGAAACAAATACAATTTTTAAACCTCAGATTGATCTCCCCTTTTACTCAAGGTACTTCTTTTCTTCATCTTATTTTAGATAAAAGGTGCTTTACATTTTTCTTAACGATGAAAAGGTGAATAACATAAGAATATTGTGTAATGCAACCAAATCAAAATATACATTGCTGTCTATTTCATCAATTCCACTTTATTAACACATGACCAAGAGTTTGACTGTACTTTCAAAACAGGTACTTACCTATTAAAGAGCAAAACAGTGAGGTGAAGGATAACATCACTACCACCGGACACTGTTGGCTTCATTGCGTGAATATATCTGAGGGCTTGTCTGTGCTCACCCTGACTCATGAAGGCTTCAATAATCTTTGAATGTTGCCATGACACAGGTTTTACAGTAGCTGGGTGAAACAGAAGATCCAAACCACTCTGCAAAAATGACATAAAAATTGGTAAGTACAAATATAATGCTTTGCTTTTAGGAAAAAAAAAGGCAATATACTAAACCTACATAAACCAAGATAAAACCAATTTAAATATATCTGAAAATATCTACTTTAATCCATGATATTGATGTATTTTATTTTAAATAAAAGCCTTATCAAAAGCCTCATACTTCTGAGACCTTTTTAAGATAGTATATAGAATCTTTCCATCACCAGTTTCATACACCAAATTCTGCCTTCTCTAGTTCACCCAACACACCAACCATATCTTTAACATATCAATCACTATATTTGCACTATTAGTAATAATTTATTTGTTTCCTTCCTTCTTTAGACAGTAAGGAACCTGGGGTTCTAAACTATTTTATCTTTGTACTGCCTAAGATGGTGCTTGGTGAAGGTACTGATTAAATTGAATCCTTAAATTACCTCTGGAAGTAGACTGGTGTCATATCTTTAATATCAAATTTAAATCCAGTTATGTATTTTTTCTAAAATTCTAATAATTTACAAAAGCTTACATTATAAGTGAACTACAGACTTACCTCATAGTCATTATGATCTATCAGCCACAACCCTTGAATAAGTTTAACCTGGCCCCAAGAAATGGCAAAGGCAGTTGGAAATGATTCAATGGAAGTATCCGTTTTGTTTGGAGAAGAATACATAATATCAAGTAGCAAATAAATAGTCTTTAAAAAAGAGGATTAAGGACAATAAACAAAAAGAAAAACTCCTACGTATATATTTGCAATAGGTAGCAACAGAAGATATCAGAAAAAAGGCTTAAGACACTTCTTTAAGTGTTCAGAAAGCCATTATGGATGTCCAGCTACAGAAGTATAGTTTTATTAAACGTGGGTACAGCCAATCCCACAACCGACTTCATTCATTCTCAATAGCAAGTACCACCACAAAGGAGATGATCTAAAGCATACTTTCTTCATGAAGTTAGTAGCTTAGCAAATTTAAGAAAGCTATAGACGAAATTCCAGTTATCCAGCAAAACCTGGCAGCCTTTAAGCAAACACATCACTTATTTTATAAATTATTAATAAAACTACACATTTTGACTAAGAAACTGACATTAGCACAAAAATCTTATTTAAGAGACCACAAGGCTCAAACACAATGCCTAAGTAATTTAAGCTAACTTATAATGCATTCATATTCAGCACATGAATTCACCTCAGAGAATGACCACTTGCTAGCAATGTTTTAGAGCAGCTGTCCTTAACTTTGGGAGTGTCTTGGACATATTTGAGAGTCTGATAAAAGCCATGAACCCCATCCCTAGGAAAAGAAACTTAAAACAAAATTTTGCATAGATTCAAGGTTAACCACAGATCATCTGAATCCAGCCAACAGGTCCTGGATTAAGAATCTTTCCTTTAAGACAAATCCAAATGTGAAATTGAGATTGGATGAGATGCATAAGGTTCCCACTAGTCTGACACTGAATGATTTTGGTAATACATGAATTATTTGATAAAATTTTAAAGGATACAACAGAATGCTTGCTTGCTTCGGTAATGTTGTCTAGTAGGTATATGTCAAGTAATGCCTATTAAAAAAAAAATTAGTGCATTGTATATATTCGTTCATCTATGCTCCTTGTTTTCCCGAGCCCGTGCCACGTATGAAAAATCCCGCCCCAACTTTGGAGACTAAATGATATCATGTTATTGCAAACCTACATGTAGACTAGTAGGAGGATATTTTCCTGTGCCTCCTTCATCCCGTTTCCACAACTTCTCTACTCGATCTCCTAACTGAGAAACCAGTCCATCAATCATCAAGCAATCAGGGTTCCACTTCCCTCTGCAATAAGGGCAACATTAAGGATATTCAGCATTAATGTTAAATTATTATTATCAAAACAATAAGCACCAAATTCTTAAAAGTAATGATCTCAACTATCAAAGGCAGAAGAGATTCGAGGACAGGATCCCACCATGAGAAATTCAGACATCAAGGAAAGTTAGTCAGATAAACCCTGAAGAAGCTTCAAGTTTGGTCATCAGCAAGTCAGTCAGTGAAGGTCAGATTCCAGGGAAGAATGTGGTCTAGCCAGCAAAATGCCTGAGGCTTACTTTTTCCCATCTTGAGCAGACTACCAAAGAGCATGGCAGCTCAGTGTAGAGAAAATAATACTGTAGTTCAATGTCAATATTTTCAGTTTCATCACTTGGTCTAGTCTTTTAACCTCATTAATTCCCTGATAATTTATATTACTGAGCACCTACAAGAGGATAAGCAGATATGGACCTTGTCTGTTTCCTCATCTAATATTAATAACAGCAGGAGCAGTTATTAATTACTGAATGAAATTTTCTTATGAGTAAGGCACTATGAGAGGTACCTTGCATATAATATTTTATTTCATCTTTATATTAACTTTATAATTTATGTGACAAATAGGATTAGAAAGCTTAGCCAACCTGCTCAAGGACATACACTTCGGAAATAACAGATCTAGAAATTTTCAATATGCCTAATAAATCTCCCAAGTCAATGCTCACTATCGTAGATCAGTTACTCTAAAGTACTGGATCCCCCAACTTGCCATGCGCACCCTTATACAGATCTCCAAGTGAGTCTGACACAACAAACCCAGAACCAAGGTTTGTGAATCACTGCTCTAAAGGTTCTAAGCTGTTCTACAATTCTGTCATTCCAACCTGAAGAAGGCTATTTATAATCCCAAAGTAGAGCCAAGGCTCTAAACACTACTCTTTTGTCTTCTATTACTTCTATATATTTATTTCAAAGGAACCAACCTCATATGTATTTAAAGGGAAGGGGAGAGTATGTATTTAAAGAAAAGAGAGATAAAGGAAATAAAAAAGTGGTTGAAGTGCTGAAATGCAAATAGTAATGGAAAAATAATGTAAAATAACTAACGTGATATATATTTTATGCTTTAATAAACAGTTGCTTCTAGTCTTTTTCTGTGTAAGAATTGTCAGGAAAAATACATGCTTAAAATATAGAATCTCCTCCAATAAATCAATCATGTGGTAAATAGTTTTATTTAGGAAATAATAAATAGTTATTCTCAAGTTCTAAAATAAAGGTGTAACCATTAGGTCAAGGCAAACATTACAACTAAAATAGTAATGCTGGTGACAAATTCATATACTTTACTGAGAATTCCACCCATTTAATCATTTTATAACATGATGAATTCTGTTCTGAGAAAGCTTTAACTTCTTACACAAGTAACTTCTAAAATAGTTTTTGAAGGTTCTGGATGTACTATACCTTGATGAACGCTCACACCTCTGTCGACGACTGGTGTAGTAGTTCTGAATTACAGGGTAGTTGTAGCATAACCTTGACAACTGCACAGCATCATCTAGATGTTTTTTAAGAGAAGAAAAGCTAGTAATATTTCCAAAATATCCCCCAAATACTTAAGGTTACATCCACTAATATTTTACTATAATTTTGTAATGTTGTTCAATTTGCAGCCTTCTTAAAGTAATAAAAGAACACTGCACACCTTTATTAATAGATGCACAAATGAGAAAACTGAGTCTCTCATAAAAGTCTTATAACAAAAGGATGCTGGCTTAAAACCATGGAAAAGCTATTCTAGAAAATGATTTTACTCCCTTAGGCACAAATGATAATTTAAAAGCAAGCAAGTTCACTATCTGTTCAAGTAAAACTCTAAGAGAATTATGAAAGAATAAGATCAGGGCTTCCCTGGTGGCGCAGTGGTTAAGAATCCGCCTGCCGATGCAGGGGACACGGGTTCGAGTCCTGGTCTGGGAAGATCCCACATGCCACAGAGCAACTGGGCCCGTGAGCCACAGCTACTGAGCCTGTGCGTCTGGAGCCTGTGCTCGGCAACAAGAGAGGCCGCGACAGTGAGAGGCCCGCGCACCGCGGTGAAGAGTGGCCCCCGCTTGCCGCAACTAGAGAAAGCCCTCGTACAGAAACAAAGACCCAACACAGCCATACATACATACATACATACATACATAAACAAACAAATAAATAAACAGAAGAATAAGATCAACAGTAAGTATGCACAGTGGCAGAAGCACTTCTAGGTCCGTGTATCCTGGAAATGCGAGAAGTTGGAGACTTTGGTTCTAAACAAATATAGTAAGTCAAATTCTCTAATTCTTGGTATTAGATGAGTTATTAGATAAAGAGGGTATTTAACTTATGGCTAATAATATTGGTTAATAACCATATTAAAAGAACCTTTAAGAGAAAAAGATGGACAAATTAGATTATAAAATTCATAGGTCTATGGATCTCAATTATAGCCGGTGATATCATTGAACCAATCTTCAGAAGCCATGTTTCAGCAAGTATTCTTTCCTTTTAACCCAATAAACATGTATGGAACACGTGTATCAGGCATGGGATGAAGCACTGAAGGTACAAAGTAGGGAAGAATGTAAGAAAAGAAGAATACAAGAAAACATAAGTGAGGTGGTATAAGAAAGGAATCCTACAACAACAGAACAACAAAATTATAAAGATTTAAGAATGTTCCAATGTTAATATTTATAGATAAGGTAAATATTTTACCTAAGCCCTCTGGTAAAAGCCCAGAATGAGAGAACCAAAGAACCACTTGTGCATATTGACAGATGAGCTGGGTAACCATACACTTATTGCTTAAATTCATACGACCTGCAAAGAGTAAAAATCTGTTGTTAGCTTTCAATTTATCAACCACAAATGAAAAATCAAAGCACTCAATAGTTTTCAAAAAAAGTAACTAATTACTTGGTGATTTTAAGCAATATGTATGTATTTTTAAACAAACTTAGCTTGAACAAATAATCTCCAAAATGCTAAACTAACTCATTGACTAAAATAGACACTTTAGGTAAGTATGCTTCTATATTAGCTATACTTCCATTTATCTAATTTCAGTAGTCAGATATTTACATTAAAACAAACTAGTACAGTATCATTCTACAGGTTGTTCAAACCAGGCCTTTAGATGAAACTAGCTATTTTGTTTAAATGGCAAAACAGAGGAGAAAAATTACAATGACCAACTCTGTGAATAAAAACTTACATATAATTTAAAAATCTGAAATTCTACCATTAGTACACTATCTTAACAATCCTTAATCCCCAAATTTCCCAACCTTATTTAATCATCGGCTTATGGCACATCTAATAACATTCTGCAGCTTTTCATTAAAAAAAAAAAAAAAAATTCCAGCATTTGAGAAATGATGGCCTGTTTGCCCAGTAATCCATCTAATACATAGGAAATGTATTCTTTCTCAAAGTCAAGAAGTAAAAGTCAATGAAACACTCATTTATATAAGACAAAAAGCACACCTCTCTCGGTGATCTCTTGGGCCTCAGCTGTAAAACAGCTTAAGACTATATTAAGGTTGCTAAGAAGTAAATGGCACTGCTGGAGAGACTGTATAGTTTGTGGATCGATGAAACGACACGAACCATCAAATAATGGCGCACCTTTCAAGGATAAAATGTAAGATTAGTTTTGACACAGTACATCTGAATTAACTAAAGTCACAAATGCAAAACATATCAAATTCCTATTAACCAGAGAATTATTCTATATGAGATCTACAAAGACAAGCTTCAAATGACAGATACCCTCAAGGAATCTAGAAGGGCAGATACAAATACAAATTTTTATTTTTAAAAAATGTAGAATGAGACTTCCCTGGTGGTGCAGTGGTTAAGAATCCGCCTGCCAATGCAGGGAACAAGGGTTCGAGCCCTGGTCCGGGAAGATCCCACATGCCGCAGAGCAACTAAGCCCGTGTGCCACAACTGAGCCTGCGCTGTAAAGCCCGCAAGCCACAACTACTGAAGCCCGCGCGCCTAGAGCCCATGTTCCGCAAGAGAAGCCACCGCAACGAGAAGCCCGCGCACCGCAACGAAGAGAAGCCCCCACTCGCTGCAACTAGAGAAAGCCTGCGTGCAGTGACGAAGACCCAATGCAGCCAAAAATAATAATAATAATAAATAATAATAAAATAAAAATGTAGAATGAGGTAAGCAATAGATGAGCTCAGAGGAAAGTGACATAGATTCAACTTCAGCTTCACTAGAAATCAGTTATATTCATTAAGTGCTTCTCCTTCAAATAAATCTCTTATATCAGATCTTTGTTTTATTTATTTATTTATTTATTTATTGCGTTACGCGGGCCTCTCACTGTTGTGGCCTCTCCCGTTGCGGAGCACAGGCTCCGGACGCGCAGGCTCAGCGGCCATGGCTCACGGGCCCAGCCGCTCCGCGGCATGTGGGATCTTCCCGAACTGGGGCACAAACCCGTGTCCCGTGCATCGGCAGGCGGACTTCTCAACCACTGCACCACCAGGGAAGCCCTATATCAGATATTTTATGTACTATGTTGTTTTGTGATTATTATTTGATAAGAACTCTTTCTTTCACCGCCAGTCTTCAAAAGTGAGACAATGGGGCTTCCCTGGTGGCGCAGTGGTCGAGAGTCTGCCTGCTGATGCAGGGGACACGGGTTCGTGCCCCGGTCCGGGAAGATCCCACATGCCGCGGAGCGGCTGGGCCCGTGAGCCATGGCCACTGAGCCTGCGCGTCCGGAGCCTGTGCTCCGCAACGGGAGAGGCCACAACAGTGAAAAGCCTGCGTACCGCAAAAAAAAAAAAAAAAAAAAAAGTGAGACAATGAAATTAAGACTCAGATAGAGACCTATTACAATATAACTGCATGCTTCTTACAATGAATGCACTGTAGACTCGGTTGTCCTCTCATTTCAAATTCAAGGTTGAGTTTACAAATGCACTTTTGGGAGAAGCTATTTTAGCAGCTATTGGTTACACTGTTTTAGATAAGATTTAATTACATTAATAATTATGTGTGATTTGACCAGAAAAAAAATACTTTAATTCTGAATACTTCCTCAAATCATTTGCTTTACTTCCAGTACATTTAAAAAACTATTATGCTTTGTATTTTAATTATTCTTAGTTAAAAAAAAAATTAACCAGTAATAAAGCTCAAAGCAGTAATAATAATGGTTGAGCTACCAAGTTCAACCCTGAAACACGACATTATGCTCAAAGCATAATAAAAGCATACAATTTATGAATTGAGTTGAATTTTTTTTTTGGCCATGCCACATGGCTTGGGGGATCTTAGTTCCCTGACCAGGGATCAAACTCAGGCCCCCACAGTGAAAGCACTGAGTCCTAACCACTGGACCACCAGGGAATTCCCAAGTTGAATTTTTTTTACATAACTTACATAATCAGCCCTGAAAACATTTTCCTCGCAAAAAAATATTTTTTTTCACCCTGATTCTGAATTATCAGGTGTTCCACACTTCAAATGTACAATGATTACTGAAATATTTTAAATTACTTATTTCATGTTTACAATTTCATTTAAGTACACCCTAAAAATACTATATAGAACCCCATGTACTCCTATCAAATTCTGTTGTTTTAAAAATCCTCTACTAAGAATAACTTTTTAAATAAGTCCAATTTGTTCATTCATCATGACATAATAATACTGATAACAAATACATATATACTTCTAAATAAACTTAAATTTTACTTTCATGTACAGGGCAATCATATATTACCTTTAACATTATTTTTGCACTAGTTGGGTATAATGGGTTTTTAATATTCACAGAATACAAGAAAACTCAAAGTGTACAATTCACTAATAAACAAGACTAGATAATGACTAATGACATCTGTTAGTAGAAGACAGGTGATTGAGTTTTTGCCCTGCTATTTAGCTTCATAAATATTTTAAATGGAAAATGAATAAAGCTCAGAAGTTAACTGGCATATTCTCTTTACTCCATCATTAGCATATTTTATAAATTAAGTGCCTAAGATCAAAAGATAATTAAGCTATAATTCTGAAACTTGCTATTGTAGACATATCTAACATGCTGCTAATTTAAATGATCTGCTGAATTTAAGGAGAGTCCATCTCAAATTATCCATGATGACTGCAAAGGATTACATGAATAAGTAATACGAAATTGACATTTTTCAACGTGGGATTTTTTTTGTTTTATTAAAGCTAATACATGCTCATTTAAAAAATAAAAAAATAAACAAAAAAAATAAACGATCTGTTGAAAAACCTTGTCACGCTAATGTAAAAAGAAATAGTTTCCTTCTGGGACTTCTTTAAAGAGTTTGCAACTTCAAAATGATTAAAAATTATTATTGTTATATATTCAAAACATAAACCAAGATTAGTTTTTTAATATACTACTTACATAGTCTGTCAAATTCCTCTTTTGTGAGAACCACTTTATTCCATGTCCATTCAAGAACAAAGTGCAAATTAGCAGCAGAATTTGGTTGTTCTTTTTTGTAAATATGAAAGGGAAAAATAGAGAGTGATTATTAATTACAAAAAAAAAAAAATTAGAAACTTTTCAGTGGAGAAACCTGACAGAAACCACCCTAACCAAGTGAGCGACCTTAACATCAACATTAATGGAGACAAACTGGTAACATGTACCTTCAGGGTATAACTTCAGGGAGCACATCAATTTATGTAACACTGCTGTAAAACTGTAAAATGTGAATCTAATCATGAGGAAAGATCAACAAACACAAACTGATAGGCAGGCTACAAAACAATACTGCCCATATTGTTTAAAAATGTAAATTGCTTCAAAGACAATGGCTTAAGAATTATACAAGATTAAGAGAGAGATAAAAAGACCTGAAAACTAAATACAAAATACATTCTGGATTGGATTCTGAATTCCCCCTCCCTAAAAATGTTACAAAGGACATTAGGGCTATTAGTGAGATTCCAATAAGGTCTACAGATTAGACAACAGCATGCATCAGTATTAGCTTTCTTGATTTTTATAACTAAAAAGTGTTTTTTTAAGTGAATATCCTCGTTCTTAGAAGGAATATATTGAAGTATTTCAGTAAAGAAGCATGATGCCTTCAACTTATTCTCAAATGGTCAGAACAAAAACAATGTGTGTGTGTGTGAAGTGTGTGTTTATAAAGAGAGCAATACACACAACTTGAATGAATCCCCAGAAAATTTTTCTGAGTGAAAAAGAGCCAATCCTAAAAGGTTACATACTGTAGGATTCCATTTATGAACATTTTTGAAATGACAGAATTATAGAAATAGACAATAAATGAATGGGTGCCAGGCATTAAGAATGGGGTGGTGGCCGGGGGTAGTAGGTATGGCTATGAAAGGGCAACAAGAGAGGTCCTGGGTGTGATATAATATTAGAGACTTGCCAGATCTTATCATTCATGGGGGTAAGGGTACACTGTACATGTCTTACAACTGCACGTGAACCTACAATTATCTCAAAATAAAGTTTAACTTAACCCCCCGCAAAACAGTGAATTGATAGTTTTAAAAATACGAAAGTAGTTTTAAATCATAATCATAATCTTAATCATAATCTTACCTTCTGTTATCCACCTTCTGATACATCCAGTCAAAAGTCCCAGAGAACTTGTCTGGATTGCTGCTGACAATATAGCTTCTAACTGTTCTTCCTAAACCATGTGTTAAAAAAAAAAAGAAAAGAAAAAGAAAAGAAAGGATATGTGATCAGAGACAGAAGCAGCAAGTTCTAGTTCAGAACACAAATTTTAAAAGGATTAAAAATCATTATGATTCACTAGGATGGCTATACACAAGGTAACAAGCATTGGTGATGGTGCAGAAAATCCTCATACACTGCTGGTGGGAATGTAAAATGGGACAGCCACTTTGGTCTGGTAGTTCCTCAAAATCTTAAACACAGAGTTAACAAATGACCCAGCAATTCCACACCTAGGTACACACGCAGGAGATATAAAAACACATGTCCACACAAAAAGTGTATATGAAGCAGCATTATTCATAACAGCCAAAAATGAGAATAACCAAAATGCCCTTCAACTGAAGAATGGATAAATAAAATGTAGTATATCGCACAGTGGAATATTACACAGCCAGAAAATGGGATAAAGTACTGATACATGCTCCAACATGGAGGAACCTTGCAAAACACTGTGTCAGGTCAAAGAAGTCAGTCACAAAAGGCCACATACTATTTGATTCCATTTGTATGAAATGTCTAGTATAAGTAAATCTATAGACAGAGAGTAGATTAGTAGTTACCAAAGGCTAGGAGAGAGAAGGGAGGAAAAGGAATTGACTGCTAATGGGTATGGGTTTGGGGGAAGGTGATAAAAATGCTCTAAAATTTAATGTTGGGATAGTTGTACAACTCCATAAATACACTAAAAACCACTGAACTGAATGGTATATGAATTAAATCTCAACAACACTGTTTTTTAAAAAAGCATTATACATCTCGTTTAAGAATCTATGAATTTCATTCACTACAGCAGCAAAGACTTTTTTAAAAAGGAATCATATGAATAGATAAGTTAAACAGGAAGAGGGAGCTACAATATGATAAAGATTCTCCAAAACTAAAAACAGCATGATTCTAAATGGAGATTCATCAGAAAAATTTACATTAAAATCAGGGACAAAACAAGGATGTCTGCTAGTACAATTATTTTTCTATGGTTTGTAGAGGTTCTACCAAATGCCATGAGAAAATAAAGTAATAAACAAAAATGGGGGGGGCGCGGAAAGCCTATTTTTTTTTTTTTTTTTGCGGAAAGCCTGTGTTTGCTGATGGTTGCATACCTTGAAAATCTAAGAGATTCTAATTTAGTTAAGTAGATACCAAATGAATATACAAAAATCAACTCCATCTAGAAATGAATATAGGGAAAATGGCCTACTCATAAAAATACTACAAAACACTTAGGGATAAAAATAGAAAGAAACCCACTAGAAAATAATCATAAACTCTTACTGATAGATGTAAAACAAACCCTAAATAATTGGAAAGATATACCATTTATACTTAGATGATTATAAAAATGCCAATTCTCCCCCAAATTAACATGTGGATATAATAAAATTCCCAGAAGAATTCCAACAGGAGCACTGGATAAAACCATCTTATAATTAATAAAAAAGAACTGCCTATGAATTTCCAAAAATTATAGATTAAAAAGAGACTGCATTACCAAATATCAAAGCAGTATATTAAAATGGTATAGAAATAGGTAACTAGATTTATGAAATAAGATAAAAACCTGGAAGTAGAACCCAGTAGATATGGACATATAATATCAGATAAAGGTGGTATTTCAGAAGCATGATAAAAGGATATTATGGGTCCTGTTTCACAAATGATATAGCACAGCTGGACTAATCATCTGGCAAAAAGAAAAATGTACCTTTACCTTATATGACACACAAAAATGAATTATAGCCTTGCAGGAACTTGGAATCTTCACTAAGAGGCTTTCACAAGACACTTGTTTCTATAGAGCAGTGGTTCTCAAACCATCACAAATCACCTCAAGGGCTTATTAAAATACGGACTGCTGGGCTCTACTCTTGGAGTTTCTGATTCAGTAGCTCTAGGGCAGGAACTAAGAACTTGCATTTCTAACTTGCATTTCTAAGTTGCCAGGGAAGCTGATATTGGGAACCCTAATTTGTGGCTATAGACTGTGAGAGTCACCTAAGTCAAGATGGTTTCCACTCATGTGGTCTCATTCTCTTGCACCTATGCTGTTCTCTCTGGGGGCTAGAAAATGGCCCCTCGACTGTTATAATGACTTTCTACTCATGACATGCCTGATGCAGCCATGATGTGTTTCCTAGCCTATAGACCTGCTGGCAAGTTAGGCCTATTGGGTCCTGCAGGTATGAATTTCAAGCCAAACCCAAGAACCACAACTACTGACTTGCAGAATTGGCATTATACTACTTAATCTACTTTTTTAGAAATTATCTAATAGATTTTTGTTATAATAGAAAGCTGATAACATGTGATCCAAAAGAAACAACAGAGTTAAAAATCTCTCACCTGACTTAAACTGGAAGGTTGAATATCAATAAGTCTTGGTGAGAGAAGGCCAGCCGTAAGACATCGATTGTAACTATCAGGAATGACTTCATTGAGAGATGGTCCTGATTTCTTTAAAAAAGTCAAAGTCTATAATAGATTGATTAATATCAGTCACTATTCAATTCAAATAATCAAATTTAAGAATAACTAATAAACTCATCACCCTACTTTACACTTAACATTTTGAATAAAACTAAAGGGCACTGAATGAAAATTGTGGAAGACTACATTTCTGTACTTCTTGCAGGGAAAAGTGCTTATAGGTTCTTGAGGTAACCAATGCTTGCTAGTTACAAATAATACTACTGATAAGGGTATTTTAAGTTGTTTACATGTAAGGTAACCCTGTTACCTTCTATAAAGCTGACAGACTTGGTAACAGATCTTAACAAACTTAATACACAAAAGAAAAATCTTGCAGTTTATTCCTCTTGGTCTAATGTGAAAGAGATCTGATATGAAGTATAAGTATGGCATTCATCCACATCTAGCTGATTATCATTTAAAGGGTCTGCCACTTTGTGTTTTCCTGGAAAAGTATTTTCAACATACAGTCATAACCCACTCTGGGCCAGTCACTGTGCCACGGTGCTAGGTACCTTCTTTGCATTGCTTCATTTACCCATAAGCTTTCTGAGAAGGGAGAGAATTAAGAGGATGGATAAAAAGGGATGCAGTAAAGCACTGATTTACTTTTGACTGGGGTTCAGGAGCTAACATCCATATAAAGCTGCTAAAAACATCCCAATACCTTAGAACCTAGAAGGTTGCCATCAGTAACTGATGTTACTAGCTGCTAATCTCATAAACCTAGCAGAAGCTACCTTTTAAGACAATACAATAGTTTATATAAATAACACTAAGTAAAGTTTAAATCCATGATCTGACTTCAGTTCAAGAAGAAACACTCTGTCCAAATTGTCATTTGATACCTACCTCCTTCTGAAAACCACTACAAGTTATATGAACAACTCCTGAGTTTAACAAACAAGTGGCATCTAAAAAAAAAAAAAAAAAAAAAAAAAAGATTAAACAAAATCCACTTACATATTACATTTGGGATGGTATTAATACAATAAAATTTATCCTAATAACAGATTCTTAGACAAGGTATGGAATTACTACATACAATAAATTTTTAAGTAATTTGTCCACATATTTCTATCCTAGCAAGATACCAAACCTTATCACAAGTGCACTTAATATGAAAGTTAATATCTTTTCTAGCAAATTCAAAATAGTGATAATTTCTCTATAAAACATATAAACACTAAACTTCTTGTGTGCATGTATCAAGTTAACTTCCTAACTTATCCATATATTAACTAATAACAATGAGAAATGAACAATACACTATACACACACATACACACAGCACAAATACAAACACATACTCTTGCATGTTATTTTTCTCAAAAGGTAATGTTAAAGAAATACATACCAAAGTTGTAAGTACTTGGGTTAAAAAACTGCTCAGGAGGTGGATAAGAAGGAGGAACTCCTCGACTTAAACTTCTCTCATGTACTAATATATCCAAGATGTAATGTGAAGAAGTCCTACTTACAACAGAATCCAGTGACCACAACGCAAAATAAGAGCAATTATGTAGATATTCTCCTGATCTAAAAGAAAATTTTACACAATTATTAAGTCAATAAACTGCTACACATAAAAATTCCTATATATGTATATATAAATACATACATATATACATAGAGAGAGAAAGAAAAATCATACCTTAACGAATCTGGCATTTGTGCATGATACCAACGATTTATGTCGAAAAGCCCCAAATATATAGAAGGCTTTCCCTGTCCATATATATTCACCTGCCAGGTAAAGACTGAAACACTGGTGTCAGGAGACAGAGCTAAAAGAAAAGAAGATAACTTTTAAAAATAGAATAAATAATCTCAAAATAAATCCCCCAAATAAAGAGCAAGACTTTCTCATAAATTAAGAGGCTTAATTCATATTTGATTTGATTTGTCAAGACACATTTCTATCATTTATTCTATAAGAAGAGATTCATTCACTTGTATGTTGACTGTTTTTCTATTTCAAGAAGACCTTATTAAAAAGTACTCATTGGGGGCCGGGCTTCCCTGGTGGCGCAGTGGTTGAGAGTCTGCCTGCTGATGCAGGGGACACGGGTTCGTGCCCCAGTCCGGGAAGATCCCACATGCCGCGAAGCGGCTGGGCCCGTGAGCCATGGCCGCTGAGCCTGCGCATCCGGAGCCTGTGCTCCGCAACGGGAGAGGCCACAACAGTGAGAGGCCCGCATACCGCAAAAAAAAAAAAAAGAGTACTCATTGGCAACTTTGAGGTATTGTAGGTAGAAAAGTAGAAAACGATTTGAATGAAAATTCTCCCATCAATATGTCACTGCTACCAGAGAATATCAATACTTAAAATGGATGCCTTTAGGCTTTAGGGCTTAATTCTTTAGAAGAATTCTAGTTGAGAAGGATTGATCCAGCTATATGGTAACGGGTGGGGTGGGGGGACTTAGGTACCTGGATGGTGGCTGGCCTAGAAGGATAGGAACAAAGTTAAGAGATCAATAGAAGGAAAAAGGAAAGTAAAAATCTGAGGCACAACTAACAGGCAATATAAAAAAGAAGATGTGGGGCTTCCCTGGTGGCGCAGTGGTTGAGAGTCCACCTGCCGATGCGGGGGACATGGGTTAGTGCCCCGGTCCGGGAGGATCCCACATGCCACGGAGCGGCTGGGCCCGTGAGCCATGGCTGCTGAGCCTGCGCGCCCGGAGCCTGTGCTCCGCAACGGGAGAGGCCACAAGAGTGAGAGGCCCACGTACCGCAAAAAAAAAAAAAAAAAAAAAGAAGTGAGTGGGGAATAAGAGACAGGGTTTGTTTAGTTGGATGTGAAGAATGGATCACAAATATAGATGTGGGGACTAGGACAGAGGCAATCTCTGGAATGAATGAGCTAACCATGAGAATGAATTCCAATAAGAACGACAAAATCAGGGCCCCACTGAGCATTCCCAGAACTAAACAAACCTATCCCATTATCACATTCAATCCTCACAACCGACCCGTTGCAGAAGGTATAAATGTATTATTCCACTCACAGGTAAGGAAACAAGAGGCTCAGTTACAAATGTTAAATAATTTATGAAAGGTTACAACTAGTGACAGAGCTGGGACTTGAATCCCCGTTGGTTGGATTCTAAGATCTATGCAATTTTCACTATGCCAGGATGTTTACCAGGAAGAAGGAATGACACTAAAGGAGACAAAAAAATTCAAGGCAACCAAAGCATGTTTGCCGTATACGTCTCAAAAAATACAGAGGTAAACATTATTCAGAGACTATTCATACTAGTTACAACTAGAGACCTTTTTTTGTATGTCTGTCTGTTTTGAGAGCTGGATCAAAATACAAGGGTTCCTCATTTTCTTAATCTATTCAATTCTTGAGTTCTACACATGGCAATCTGGAGAGCAAGACATACCTCATATCTCATACAGACCTGAATAAATTCCACAATTAGTATTCCAATGAACTACAGAAAACAATACCTGTCATGTATCTTAAATCAAGATAAATCTTAAATCAAGTATTCACATGATATATAATAAGAGTACTTTTAACCAACCTTCATTCATGCCTTCCTCCCTGTCACCATGAGATCGAAATTTCTCTACAGTTTGGCATCCCAACAGTTTGGTATTACCAGTCTGGCCCCTCAAAGGAAACATGCCACCTGTGAGGTCCAGTGTATATCTTTCTTCACAGTACTCTAACCCCTGAAATAGAAAATGTACAGCAATCTATATCCTAATAGGATTCTAGGAAAAAGTCATTCTAAAATTAAATGTTCTCCAAAAGAGTTTTCTTACAATACAAAGAAAACAAAAAAGTTAAAAGACTGAAGGTGAAGAACAAATTATTGAAAAGTGCTCTAAAATTTTATATAGCATAAAACACAAATAAAGACTAAATTTAGTCTCTCAAAAATAATTACCAAGAAATCTTCTAAAGCTGTTACTGAACACGGGAACCTTCATGCACTACTGGTTGGGGGGTAAACTGGACCTAAGCATTAAAATTATATATACATATACTCTAGACCAGCAAACCTACTTCTGTGTTTTCACTGAAGTTCTTGCTCTAAAACAGTAGTTCTTAAATTTTTGTTCGCTGATCCCTGTAACAATCTGACAAAAGCTATGAATTTTTCCCCAGAAAAATGCATACAGTTGTCCCTTGCTGTCCATGGGGGACTGGTTCCAGGACCCTCTTCAGATACCAAAATCTGTGGATGCTCAAGTCCTTCATATAAAATGGAGTAATATTTACATATAACCTACGCACAGCCTCCCATATACTTTAAATCATTTCTAGATTACTTATAATACCTAATACAATGTGAATGCTACGTAAATAGTTGCTGTGGCACGGAAAACTCAAGTTTTGCTTTTTGGAACCCTCTGGAATTTCCCTCCCCACCCCACCCCGCATATTTCTGATCCGAGATTGGGTGAATCCACAGATGTGGAACTGGAAGACTGGGGGGACGGGGGTAGGGACAACACGGACACTGTGATCATAAAGATGCCACACATAATTCAGGGGCTTCACAAATTCCCTAAAACCCAACCACACACCCTCAAACACTAGGTTAAGAAAGCCTGTTCTAGAGAAGTTAATGTGATGGCTAACCAAATATGGCTATTAGCAGCGCCCCACTATTTCCTCAAGAATTCAGCCAGAAAAATAGTCATCTAAAACGCTAGATGCATTTACCCTCTTTTACAATTGCAAGCAACAAAACTATAAAGTCAACCCATGGCTTACTGCTTGCTATCTTAGAGCAAGAAAGTGGGGTTATTTTTCCTGGCTACCAATTAGGCCACAAGTTTGTCTTGTCTAATCCCCTCATTTTAGAGGAAAATGATACCCGAAGATTTTAAGATTGCTACCTTGGTAAAATTCCAGTCTCCTGATCCCTAATCTAATACTTTTTACATTATATTACGAATACAGTATTAACTTGAATAGAAGAATAACATTTCAATATCTCACTACCTTAAAACAAAGACTTAAAACAGGCAAACAATGAACAAAATGGTACTCTGAACCCATACTACCATTACCATTTACCTCATATAAAATTTGTCCTGATGCCAAACACTTTCTGTCACCAAAGGCCAGTTGAAGCAGATGCAAACTCAAAACATCCCCTTCACTGAAAGAAACAGAAATTAGCTAAGGAGAAATACTGAATATCATATTAATGCATTAAACACCTTTTATTGTCCAAATAAATTTAATCTGCATACAATATTGAGTGCATGTGACAAAACTGAGGTCACTGTAAAGAATTTAGTTTTACTTCGTTGTTTTCACAAAATGTAATCCTTTGAAATAATAACTGATTTAATTCTTTATTGATTCTAATTACCTAAAGCTTATGTTGTTTGCATATTTTAGATGACATCTTATGTGGCTGAGACTATAACTCTTTACCCAATATTCCTTCTCCCTTTAATAGGTGTGCTTTACTTAGGCAATATTGGAAGAAAAAATAAATGGGATATAAAAATTGTTCAGATAAACGTCCCTTCTCATTCACCACATGAAGCCTTCACAAGGCACATTACTCAAGCTGCTGCCAGCCCACATTACACTCAGATGGATGGAAATACGGATTTCACTTAATGAGGAATATCCCAATAGCTGTCTCTATATTTTTATTTCCATTTTCCTCCAGGATTGACAAAGTGACAAATCAATTCTTCCTTCACTGACTTACTCACTAAAGCGTTAAGACAAAACCTCAAAGTGAGGACATCTAACACAAAAACCCAAGTTGACCACAATTCATGTACAGACTTGGGAAGAGAAAAGTATTAGGAGCAGTTATCAAATCATGTCATTTATACCACAGACTTAACTGTTTCATTGATCATCAAAGAAAGTACTAAATACCAATGAAAAATAAGAGAAAATCAATACTTGCACTGTCCTAGCATTGCAAATGAACAAGCTTAACCAGTCTGAAATTAAATTGAAAGGAAAGATTTCTCACAAGCCTTAGCTGGAATAAAATTAAAGCTTATGAAAGATGGAAAAATTAACTGAATTAACCTTAGGAATATACTGCAAAAGGCAAGTAGAGGCACTAGAGAACACAGTACAGATACATAAAAATGAGAGAGGCATACACAACAAAGAGAAAAAAGGAATGAGATTATAAAAGAGAAAAAATGTTCTTATGAGAGAACATAGAAGGCCATAAAAACTGCCTAAGGAATAAGAGGTTGCCTACTCATGTGTATTGGCTTACTCTCTGAAATAACACCTAAACAGGTCAAGTAAGCACAATTTCTTCTTACTGATATCTCAGAATTACTCAAACATGCAGAAATAATCATTTACCTTTTAAAGTCATTTCAACTACCACTTTCTAATTCACTGAATTTATGTCGCTTTCACTAAAAAGAGACAACACAGTACAAAGCTTTGCAAAAGAAATTAACTGCTACTCCATTCCTGACAAATATTTAAAACCACACGTATCACACTTACCTATCTTGTGTAGACTGAACAGCCCACAAGTAACAGCAATTACGAGGATCATTCTCAGGTTCTTGGAAAGTGACAGCATATACAGGAACTCTTCCACCTTCCAGCTGTGTGTAGTATCTATAATAGGCACAAAAATCAGTACACTTCATACTTTTAAGTTATAATTTCGTGAAAAGGAAGAAGATGCCTCATGTAAGAACTTGGGTTAGAGCAACTGCTGTTCATACAATCATCTTATCTTCAGAAATACACAGGGTACAAGACATCAAGACAATGAGCATGGCACCCCATCTCCCAGGTAGAACTGGGAAGGGTTAAAATTACTAAAGTACATGCATATACACATGTGTGAACTAGTCCTTCCAGGCGTGTAAACGTATGCCACGATGTACTGTTCCCTAATAACAGGTACACTAGAAAGAGATGAAATAGTGCCACAACACTCTATTTCAGCTGCTTGGGTTTAGAGTCAATGTCCCCATTACGACAACAGAATGAGTTAGAATCTGAAGAGTTCTCACAAACCCTTTGGAAAAGCATCATCAGTGAAGGATGATAGTGCTAAAGAAAACACTGTAAAAGTCAGGTTCTCCAGGCACTCCTTTGGGAGCTATGCAAAAACAAGAGCTGATAAAAAGGTATCAAAAAAGAGAGTTGAGATGGACTTCCCATAGGGAGCTACTAGGCAATAGCATTGCCACTTCATCACTGGCACTTTGCAGAAAAATTTGACTTTGAGGAAGTGCAAGGACCGTCAATGTTTACTTAAGGGGCTATCTCATCAAAGAACCCAACAGTAAAAAATGGGTATAGATGAGAATCTTTTTATTTTCTACCTCTCTCTTTTTCCTTCACTTCAAACTTGGCAAATATTATAACCAAACACAGCCAAGTAGGTACCAATTTGTTGGTGAGACGAACTGAGCAGAAAGTTTGGAAGGGTGACTATGTTGTTGACTCATTTGCAAGACAAATTACTCAAGAAAATATTCCAATATTACTTGGAAGAAAAAAGAATAAATAAATATTAAATTGACAACTTAAGAGACAAATAGGTATCTACTTAACTCTTCACAGAGATTAGACCTAAAACCTATAGTGCCTTACCTCCCTCAATAAAGAGTCAATTCCTCAGCAATTTTAACAACATAAAGATTAATAAAAAGTATCAATATAATTATACTTGGGGGAAGTTTTTGACAGCATAAAAAATTTTAAACACAGTATTCTGTAACTTTTTAAAAAAGCTTTTGTTTTTCTGTGAACTGAGAACTACTACTATTAAACTACCTTACACATATGGTTATGTAGAAAAGTACTTCTGAAGGAATTCATACTATACAAATACGTAGTTTTTTATCTTAATAGAGTCACAGTTACTAGCAAATTGAACACCACAATGACTGCAATGCCTTTTTTTCCCCTGGCCGAGCCACACTGCTTGCAGGACCTTAGTTCCCCGACCAGGGACTGAATCCAGGCCACAGCAGTGAAAGCACAGAGTCCTAATCACTGGACCACCAGGAAAGTCCCTGAAATGCCTTTTAAATACACTGAATCAGCCTAAATTCATGTGCTAGGTCACTCCTTTATCATACCAAGTTATGATCTAATGCAATGGAAAATTACATAGTCATTCAATCATTATCCTATCTTTTCCTGTTTATGCTAATTTTTAAATATTAGTAATTGAGAACAAGTTACATTCACAAAGAAATTACCAATAACCACATAATCGAAGAGAAAAAGTTGTACTTACTCTCTTTTCATGCTTTTCATATTCCAAAGTGCTAGATACCCATCAGAAAAACCAACAGCAAGCTGATTTGTCCGGTTTATGTAACTAAGGGTTGAAACGGCTGTTCCTGATGGGCTTACTAACTGAAAACACAGGTGGCGTCCCTCTCGCATCACATTTTCTCTGATGTGTGGTACTTCGGCTGGGATACCAGTTATAACTTCAAGGTCTAAAAAATAAATAAGACAAGTAAGATTAACAAACTATAAACAGCATAAAAGCAAGTGTGTCGCCCATTATTTAAGCAGCAACTGAAAACTACTGGGGTCAATTAAAATAAGATTAGTGATAACAAGGCACACTGAACTATAAAATAACCACCTTTATTTTAAATGCTATAATTTTCAAAGTACATTTAATTGTATAATTTCTTAAAAATCTCATAGTACACATCAAATATTATCTAAAGTAGACTATTTTAAAAGAATTAAACAATTTCCTTAACAATCATAAATAAAGCTGATGGTTTCTTTATTCAAATTTAGAACTAACAACCTAAATATTCCTCTTGGAGAACAGCTGGTTCCAAGTCAGAAGCAGAAAATATGTAAGATGAGCCTGGCACATCCTGTGCCAGAAATCTAGGAAGCTATCAAAATCTGAGGGGATGTGTCAGACTACATGAAGGTGCCTTCGTTAGCAAAAACAGAACATTTTTGAGCATGAGAAGACAATAATGAAAATGAATAAAACACATTAAGTACAATATATAAAACTCCATGAGTTCCTGCCCTCCTTACTTACAAGAGACCTTACTGAATTGAAACACTGAAAGTGGCTGAGTACCAGCTTCTTACTCTGAAAATTAGTACTTAAAGAAATAGTAATGTAAGCATTTATTCTCCCTTTTCTGTACAAACTGTATTTCAAGGTGAACAAATAGCCCTAGTTAATCAGAAAATTATTCTTTAGATTAACAGAACTTTAAAATCATCTTTTTTGCAGCCTAATGACACAAGAAACCTAGGCAACAATCTCAATGGATGAAACAAAGTATGTTTTTTTTTTTTTTTTTTTTAGTACGCGGGCCTCTCACCGCTGTAGCCTCTCCCGCTGCAGAGCACAGGCTCCGGACGCGCAGGCTCAGCAGCCATGGCTCATGGGCCCAGCCGCTCCGCAGCACGCGTGATCCTCCCGGACCAGGGCACGAACCCGCGTCCCCTGCATTAGCAGGCGGACTCCCAACCACTGTGCCACCAGGGAAGCCCCAAAGTATGGTTTTTCAACCTTGGCTCCATTGACATCTTGGGTCAGATAATTCTTTGCTGTGGGGGCTGTCTTGTGCTTTATAGGATGTTCACAGCATCCTTGGCTTCTATCTACCAGACGCCAAGTAGCATCATCTCCCTCCAGTATTAATGGCCAAAAATGTCTCCAGATATGACCAAAAATCTAGAGGGCAAAAAATCACCACCAGTTGAGAACCACTGGTACAAAGGTTGATGGATCATGCTGTCGTCAACTGAACCCACTGATCACTGAATATGAAACAAGACACCATGTGCCTCCTGCTGTGATACACTATGAAATACCCAGCACTTCTGAAGTATACTTGTCAAGTGTTCAATCAATCTAATCAGAGCTAACTTACAATTGCAGAAAATACAAAATGTAAATGACATCACATGAAGACACACAGATAATTCCAAAATGTGGGGTATTCTACCAGATAACTAACATCTTCAGCAAGTCAGTGGCACTAAAAATAAACAAATGAATAAGGAGAGGATAGAGGGAGGACGGCTCTAAATTCAAATAGACATGAGATGCAAACTGTCAAATGTAAGTCCATATTTAATGTCGTTAACAGTGGTAAACGGCATCATGATTATGCAGTAAAATAACTGTTATTTGGTAAACGGCATCATGATTATGTAGTAAAATAACCGTTATTTAGATTATTTGTAGTAAAATAATCGATTTGCTTTAGATTAGTACAGCGTAAAAAAGAGAAGGGTGACTTCCCTGGTGGTCCAGTGGTTAAGACTCCATGCTCCCAATGCAGGGGGCGAGGGTTCGATCCCTGGTCTGGGAACTAAGATCAAGCATGCCACACGGTGCAGCCAAAAATAAAAATAAAATTAAAAAAAGAAAGAGAGAGAGAAGGGGGGAAAAGGGAAATAAAAGAGGACAGATGCACATATGGGTAAATTTTGAAAACTAACTTGAATTTAGGTAACAGGTTTGTGGGAATTTTTTTTTTTTTTTTTTTTTTTGCGCGGTACACGGGCCTCTCACTGTTGCGGCCTCGCCCGTTGCGGAGCACAGGCTCCGGACGCGCAGGCTCAGCGGCCATGGCTCACGGGCCCAGCCGCTCCGCGGCATGTGGGATCTTCCCGGACCGGGGCACGAACCCGTGTCCCCTGCATCGGCAGGCGGACTCTCAACCACTGCGCCATCAGGGAAGTCCTGTGGGAATTTTTATACTGGTCTATCTACTCGAAGATGTTTGAAATGTTTAAATAAAAAAAAATTCAGGCCCGTTCACTGATATAACTGTTGTGCAAGAGCAGATTCCCTCAATGCTGTTATGAAGGGGAAAAATATCCTGTCACATTGTACTTGAATGATTACCCTCCTAATCCATTCTGCTTCTGATTTTTTCCCCCCAGAAAACAGCAAGTGATTACATTTTGCCAAAATAACTAGTTAATAAATGGAATACTGTAAACTTATTCAAGAGAATAAAGTAGACTCTACATGCACTGATATGGAAAGATGTATAAGAAATACTGTTAAGTTTGAAAAAGTTGCAAAATGGTATTTATAGTATGTTTATCATGTTAGGAACTTCATTTTCTACGTTGTGTGTGTTTCAGTGAAGTCTAAATAGCTGTAATTATAAATTACTTCTGTAAACAAAAAATTAATTTTGCATTAAACCCCAAAACTCAACTTTTTGTATGCTATAAAATTCAATGGCTTCCTAATTCTCATAATTGAGAAACGGATTCTGATCTTTGATTACAATCCAGAGAGTTTCACTATAAAATTACCCTTGTGTTGAATCTAACTACTAACTACTGACTCCTGAAATAAAGCATGTTTCAACCCTACTATTTTGATCTGAAGAGTTTTAATTATGAATACAGGTATTTTAATTAGCCTTAGACCTACAGCAATATCATCTACAAAACACTCTGGAACAAAACTCCATCAAGACTAATTCCTTCATCAATTTTCTACAAAGAGCAGTTAAATCATTTCTAATATTCTACAAATTCATTTTTAGTTACTGTTATTTATACTAATCAATTCTTTTCATTTCAACTTTACTGGGGATTTTATTAAGATCAATGAGATCTTAATACATATCCAATTTTCAGGTATAGTTTCCATCACTATGAGAATTTTTTTTCCTTAAGTGCATGTGTGGCCATTACTTTTAGCAAATCAAACTTTTTCATGTCATATTTTGCAGATTTAAATTTTGATCAGATAATCTGGTTCTTCAGTTAATTTCTGGTCAAACATAATTTTTACCACTTGCAGTTTTTTGTTTTTTTTTTTTTTTTGGCGGTACGTGGGCCTCTCACTGTTGTGGCCTCTCCTGTTGCAGAGCACAGGCTCCGGATGCGCAGGCTCAGCAGCCATGGCTCACAGGCCCAGCCACTCCGCGGCATGCGGGATCCTCCCAGACCGGGGCACGAACCTGTGTCCCCTGCATCGGCAGGCGGACTCTCAACCACTGCGCCACCAGGGAAGCCCACCACTTGCAGTTTTAATCAGTTTTATTACATACCAACAGTTATTAGTTATACTCATTATAAATTGGGACAAAATACTGATTTGTATCTATTTCTTAGCTGATCCATAAATAAAGAGATATGCAGTAATATTACAGGACTTTTTTAAAGAATTTATTATTTATTTATTATATTATGTATCCTTGTCTGTGTTGGGTCTTAGTTGTGGCATGCGGGATCTTCATGGAGGCACACGGGCATCCCTCTAGTTGTGGCATGCAGGTTTTCTCTTCTCTAGCTGTGGCACACAGGCTCCAGGGCACGTGGGCTCTGTAGTTTGCAGCACACAGGCTCTCTAGTGGAGGCACCTGAGCTCAGTTGTTACAGGGTGTGGGCTGAGTTGACCCACAGCATGTGGGATCTTAGTTTCCTGACCAGGGATCAAACCCGAGTCCCCTGCATTGTAAGACGGATTCTCTACCACTGAACCACCAGAAGTCCCAACAGGACTATTTTAAAAATCAAGAAGGTCCTCAAGGAATAATCCTTTCCTGAAACTTTATTGGTAATACACACATTTTTAGAAGTTTTTAGGTTAGCTCTCCTCCCTACATAAACCAATCAAGTAAGAGTCTCATAAATCACAAATATAACAAAACAAAAAACACTTGAGGAGTAGATTTATAAATATATGCATTAGTGTTAAAGGGGGAAAATTATCTCTCTTCACTTAAGTAGCTTTAGTTCTATTTTAGGATGTTATTTTGTGAGGGAAGACTTTTAAATTACTGTTATTTATTGCTTTATTTCTATCTTGGGCTTACTGTAGGAACATAAGCAGTATGCCAAAAACACTATGTTAGATCCTACATAGTTGGATAATTTTATACTGTCTGATAAGGATCAAGATTTTATACCTTTCAGCCCTTCTTCTGGCATTTACTTAATAACTTGAATATGTTATTCAAGTGTATATCTGGAAACATATCCCTATCTCTTTCAAGATCTAGTCTATAAACACTTCATCAATAAAATAGAATAACTCATGCAAAAAAATCTCCATAGTGCCCAAAACAATAAAATACGAGCAAACAATTTTTTTTAAAAAGATACTTAAAGAAGTTTCTATATAACATCTTTTGACTATTTAAAAAAAAAATCAATCCATTGCATCAGAATACTTAGGTGCTTAATTTCTGGTTTCAAGCAAAGAATGACTAATTAATTACCTGATGCCTCTACTTCATTCTGATTGCACGACAAGTCATCCAAACACAGGTCAATAAGAAGGATCTGTCCAACATCAGTTACCACAACTGCCACACCAAAAAGCCATCGCAGACTTGGGTGTAAATGCTGAGTACTTGCGCTGGCTCCTCCATGATTAATTATAGGTTCAATAGCTGTAACCTAGAAAGCAGAATATATCATTTGCTTTTCTTATACAAAGTGAGAAAACACAAGAAATTTTGAGGTTAAAGTAGGTTATTAGTTATACAGATGTTAACATTTTCCAATACAGAATCATAAATCTGCATTTGATACTTGCCAATCTGAATAACATAATGAAATGTTCAGATATAACAAGAATTACATGATGCAGTTAGAATAATAACCGGTGTTTATCAAGACTTTATTATATTCCAGGCATTATGCTAATCAATTCATAATAACCCTTTGATATCAGACTACATATAATTATCCCTGTTTAAAGATGAAACACCCTGAGGCTTAGAATAGCTGAGTTATTCAAGTCACAGTCATTAAGTATAAAACTGAAACCTAGATTTTTCTCACTTTAAAACTCTTAACCAGCTACTGTATAAGTATATAGCCTCTTCTCTAAGGAACACTAAAAATAAATCATTGCAGAAAAATTTACTGTTTACACTTTTTAAAAAAGGTCCTTTTTATGCGCTAAAGCCTGAAGAGGTCTAACTTTCTTTAAAAGGGCTACATTATAATGGACTTCACACAAAGCTTTGGCAGTAACTGGATCACTGACATTTAACAAGGACTGAAATTACTTAAAATCATAGCTAGCTACATTAATGTAGCTACATTATGGAGTTGTATTTTTCCTCTTCATCTCATGAGTCAAATTTTAAATGTCTGTACCTAATAGTCTGTATTTTAGCTTACACTTAGCTTTCCTTCTGTTTCTTATTAATTCACGAAAATTAACTGGGTATGATATTTGATAATTAAGTATTTGGTGATTTCTACTATAATACTGATGAATATCCTAGAAAGAAAAGAGGCAATTTGCTATCAATGGTTTATGTGTTAATGTAAGGTTAAAGTTTGTTTCAGGCTGTAATTTATTATTACAGACAAAACCCTGGCTTTCTCAATATTTCATTAGTACACAAAACATTCCTTAGTGTTTCTAACTCTGAAAGCTGTAATTTCAGGGATTGTCTTCCTTTTCTAACTTATGTAACGTCTATAAATACTAAAGCATGTTCTCTTTAATTCCTTCAGTGAAGGGTAAGGGATCTGTTTGCATTCCTCATATAAATACTATACATGAAGTTATTGACAATGCTACCTTAATTAATTTTAAAGTGAGGCAGTTAAAAGCAAATTTAAGAGGGGATACTGTGCCCTAGTCAAAAAAGGGCTAGTTGACGGAACTCCTTTTGAAGGTATCTATCACTCCTCTCCCAATCTTTTCCTTCCCCTATATTGCATGTGATATCAACCATTCATCCAATTAAGCAACCAATAATTTATCTAATTCTTATTCCTTCTCAATTACTCTTACCCAAATGATCAACAAGTCCTGTCCATGTCACCTCTGGAATCTACTTTGAATCTGTCCCATCTTCTCCATTTCTTATGTCACTTCCTCGGTTCAGTCCATCATCCTTATTTACCTGAACTACCCCAACCAAATAGCTTTTTACACTACAATTCCACTTTATATTTAAAATGATTTCACCACAGATTTTAAGAGGAGGCCCCTAACTGCAAATAAGGCCATTCACAATCTCCATCCTCACCATTTCTGGCACCCACTTCCTCCTTCCCTTCTCTCCCGCCATTCTAAATAAGACTAGTTTTCCAAATGTTCCATACTCTGACTTTTTACACGTTGGTCTCTTTGCCTAAAATTTCCAACCTTTTTGAACAGAAATCATCCAGGTGTTCTCCATGTTCCAAGTGCTAAAATTATCAAAGCACTTATTATATTTATGCTATCATCCTATAATCTGTCTTCTCCCACTAGACTACAAGCCTTTTTGGACAGCATGGACCAAGTTCAATTCATCTACTTACCCCCAAAATCTAGCACATAGTTTGATTTACAGTAAGCACTCAATAAATTGCCAAATAATTCTGTCTTTAAAATCACCATCACTGGCAAGTACATATAAGATACCAGGCTATAAATTACTTCAGACCCCACATTAGCCCACTGGGTTGGTTTCCTCACTATAAAAACATTATTATTTTGTCATTAAGCTCCTTTTTAACTTTAAAAATTCTATTCTATGACGATATACGTTACATACATACCTACATATACTTTTGTGTGTAAAGTGCATACTTCTTTCACACTGTTAGAAAAAGAATTCTACTCTTCCATGATTTTTGTCTTTGTGTGTATTTGTAAGTGTATACATCTTCTCACCATGTAAAAAGAGCAGTAATAAATCTGCTGAAGAAACAACCTGAATTCAAAGAACTTCTATAATTACTACTGGATAAGATGCCTGGCATATCAAGGCATACGTATGTTAGAATTAATAAATGGTGAATATAAATGAACTCACTATTTAAATATATTATTCACATCTTAAATGGTAATAAAGACATATTCTACATATTGCTTCAAGGTTACAGTCTCAAATTAAAAGAGAAAAACAGAGGCAAGGAAAAAATAGTAATGAATATAATATTTTTATAAACTTTTGGTGTCCTCATAAAAACACACCTGGATGTAAGAACAAAACTCAGATGATACTTTTCATATAAAACATCAAAACACTACATGTCATCACCATTTTTACTCTGTAATTTTCTAACCAAGAATAAGGAAGTTATATTTTAATTTTTTTTAAATTTCATTGATTTATGTTGTTAATTTCTTCTGTACAGCAAAGTAACTCAGGTATACATATACATAGATATATATTCTTTATATATATACACATATTTTCTTTTCTATTATGGCTTGTCACAGGATATTGAATACAGTTCCCTGTGCTATACGGCAGGACCCTGTCGTTTATCCATCCTGTACATAATAGCTTCCCTCTGTGAATATCAAGCTCCCATCCCTTCCCTCCCCTACCCACCCCCACCCCCACCCCACCTACGGCAACCACAGTCTGTTCTATCTCTGAGTCTGTTTTTGTTTCATAGATATGTTGATTTGTACCATATTTTAGACTCCATATATAAGTGATATCATATGTGGAGTCTGAAATATGGTACACTAAAATATTTTAGAGTCTAAATATTAGACTTTCTAATATTTCTGACTTACTCTGCTTCGTATGATAATCTCTAGGTCCATCCGTGTTGCTGCAAATGGCATTACTTCATTCTTTTTGATGGCTGAGTAATATTCCATTGTGTGTGTGTGTATACATATACATACACACACACAGACACACACACACATATCTTTGTCCAAAGAAAGTTTTATTTTAAATGTTATGTTGCTTTGATAATATATTTTTAACCTCTTTATTTTAAACTTTTTAATGAAAAGCAACAAACTTCCATAAAAGTAATCTAATTACAAATGTATATAGCTCAATGAATTTTCACAAAGTGAACACACCCATGTAACCAGCAGGGGTTCGGTTTTGAAAGCAGAATGTCCACATATCTTAAGCAGTACCTACCCTTCCAGGAAGAACAACTGCTTTAACCACTCTTGATAAACCAAGGTCATAAAGACAGAGAACACTCCCTTCCGCTTCTTCCAATCCAATTAACAATCCAGTTCTCTTCAGCCAAGAGAATTCCTTCACAGCTAGGACTATAGGAGGCTGTTCATTCACTCCACTGAATCTATATGCAGACAACCGCTCTCCTGTTAGAGAGTTTACTACCTCAAGTTGCGGACCACAAGCCAAGCAAGCAAGTCCATTTTTCCCTAGAAGAAAAAAAACAAAAATGTTGCTTATTTTAATCTTGTATATATACAACAAAACTAAATAGCAGTTAGCTCTTTTACATATATAATATACAGCTCATCATCTCCAAACTAAAATCTAAGCATTTACAGAACAGAGTGGTCCTCTAATTAGTAAAATAAATTGAACAACTACTAATGCAATAATAATAAAGTAACCATTCAGTAAAGGTACCATGTTATATGCTTAAATACATTATCTCACTTACTCCTTGTTACACCTCAATACAGAAATAAGGCAACTAAACTTTCATACAACTGTATGAATGAATGACTTGCCCAAACACCACATGGCTATGAATACCAGAGCCAGAAGTGGATCGCAAGTCTGTTTAACTCCCAATCTCATATTTTTACTACATTATACCTTAAGAGTTAAAGTGGGTGTTATGGGAGTTATAAAAGTGTAACTCATGATTCTGTCACTGAAGAGTTCAAAATCTGAGAAGACGAGACATAACCAGTAAAATAACAGGAAATATCAGAAGCCCTTCTTGGCCCCTGACTAGTCATGTCTGGATTTTATTCTTCATGCAATCTAAAGTAACTGGAGGGTTTTAAGCAGGACAGTGACAATCTGATTTACATTTTTAAATGTCAGTCCAGATGCTAAGCAGAGAATGGACAATAAGGTGGGACCAGAGCAGAAGTAGGGAGATGGTACCCTATGCTTGGTTGGTGGCCATGAATAGAGAAAAGTGGATTGACTGGAGATTCATCTCAGAGGCAGAACTAAAAGGATTTACTTGCTGATGAATAATATATAGGGAGGTGAGTAACACAGAAAAATCAAGAACTAGACCCTGAATTTTCCCTTGAACAGCTAGATGAATGATGTTCATTTTTACTACTAAATTTGTGATGTCTACCATGCATCCAAATAGATAGCTGTATATACTAGGATTATAGCTGAGAGAGGCTAAGGAGTTTTAAAAAAAAATAGCATGGCACAGTGGGGACCAAGAACGCATGGGTTGAAAGCTCATTTTTGCCACTTGCTTTCTTTGTAACTGGGACCAAGTTACTTAACCTATTTGATTCTCAGTTACACAGAATAGTGCCTAATTAGAGAAACCTAGTAGTTACCTCAATGAAAAGTTGTTACAGTACCTAGTATGTAAGAGTAGTACTGTTATTACCTTCAATATTCAAGAGAATAGCACTATAAATAGCTAAATTACTGATCTATATGTTTTCTTGTCTTCCTACTAGGCAGGATGGCTATAAAATTCACTTTCAGAAAAGTTTTCTGCAACATATTTCACTAGACTGAAATCCATAATTTAATGGCTTCTGTGGTCTAATTCTCTGCTGTATTATATAATGTAAAACATCATTATTATTAAGATCTTGTTCAGATTAATAGAATTAAGAAATAAGACTTTCAGAATATATTGTATCACTTAGGGCACTACAATCAGGTTTTTCTACTCATAAGACTGTTCAGGTTCTAATCTAAACTCATCACCGATAAAACTTACTAAAGGAAAACCAGCCATGTATCATTTCTACTTTCCAAATGCAGATACTCAATACTAAGAGATATAAAATATATGCTATTGCAAAAAGGAAAAATGAACTATAATACCCCAGGAGATTCAATGAAAATGTGCTCAAGTAGGTAGAAATTAATACATATGTAGTTGTAGATGTAATATACTTATATAAGACCACTCTAAGCAGGTTCTGCTTTTTTTTCTTCCACACTAAAGGAACTGCAATATATGCTTAATATTATTTATCTTAATATATGCTTATTATTAATCTTATTAAATTTAGCAATAATGTTGCTAAATTTTCAGCAACATTATTTTACCTGCAGCAAACTTTCCACGAAGCACAGATTCTAATGTTATTTCATCTTCTCCAAGGGCTTGGATAGTCACTTCTGGGAATTGTGCTGCTACAGTCACTTGTGCTGTTAGGTCTCGCATACTTCCACTGCAAGTATTTTTTAAAGTAAGATTATTATGATATATTTGTACTATAAGACACTTGATTATCTCTAACCAAGGGGAAAGGGAAAAAAGAAAAGAAAAAGAAGAAGCTACCATACAAAAGTAAATAAACTGAAACTAAAATCTGATTATGAACTACACATTATGTGCTTTGGGTCTGAGACATTCTCTCCTAAGAAAGTATTTCCCAAACAGCCTTAGGAGGGTAAAGATTCATTAAGCCAGATGTCCTAAGGACATACATGAGTGCCTACATTCTTCGAAGACTGTGTTCAATGCAATTAATCTTATTGTTCCATTTACTCTCAAGGAACATTTCACACACAAAACAGGAAAAATTGCTATTATTTTAGAAAAGTTACCACTACAGTAAAAGAGGAGAAAGTCCATGAAAAATGTCCAAATCCACAGAAACCTCAGGAATTGAGTTTGGCACATGTCTTTAACCGCACAGAAAAAAAAATCTAAAATTATCTTTCATTTACAATGTATAGAACAGTAGATTTCCTAAATGACTCTTCCATTGTAAACAATGAAAAATGACGGCTGAAATATAAAAGTATCTTCTTGAAAGATTATGGAGTTGGCAAAGCCAAAAGTGTAAACAGTAGGAATTCTAGAAAATATATAAGCTGGCTTGGGTCTTGACGGTTAGCTACTAAATCCAGTTCTGGTGACCCTGATCTTGTTTTGAGCATCCTGAGGTCCACAGAGGCTGAAGAAAAAGCTTAGGGCTAACCCCCCCAACCCCCATTAAACTCCATAGGGCTATATCATCAGCATAAAGGTGAATGAGACAAACACCCTCTGTGCAGGACTGCTAGCAATAAAGCTGTTCATTTTGACCATGGTTGAAAGTTTCTATACAGAAAAAGAAAACTTCCCTTCATACAAATTAGTGGCCAGAATTCAAGCTATGGTACCAGAAAATACTCAGGCGAAGAATATTATAAAGTAGTCTCAGGTTGGTAATGCTCCAAGCAACCCACAGAAGCCACCAAATATTTGAACTGAACTCTCTAGAATCTCAAAGAGTTTTCAAAGATGAAGTTCCAAAGAAAATGAGCTTACGATCAAAATAACAAAACTTTAACAAGGACATCAGGATCAACAGCCAGCAGAATCAGGCTATCAAAGACTTCATTCAGATACTGAAAAGATCAGAGAACAGAAAATATGTTTAATAGGTTTAAAGAAATCAAAGATTTAGTTTGCTAATGAGGAATAAACTTTATAATGAAAATTGGTCAAGTAGATTTGGGGGGGGGGGAAAAGAACTTCTGGAATGAAAAAATGAAGTAAAATTTAGAACTCAATGGGGACAAAAACCTCAAAGGAGCAATGAGAATGTAGCAGCTACAGTGCAACAATATGAACAAACATCAGAGTATATTATTAAACAAAAGTAGAGAAAATACATGCAGAATTACATTTATATAAAGTTTAAAAGGCTACAAAACTAAAAAAAAATATTGCCTAAGAATACAAACACATGTAGCAATAGTATGAATAACACAAAGGAAACCATAAACACTAAGTCCACAATAGTAGTTACCTATGAGAGGAGAGAAAGGGGAATGGAATGGAGAAGAATACACAAGGGACTCCAGGTAACGGTAATTTTCTTTTTCTAAAACTTGGTAGCAAGTACATAGGTATTCTTTGCATCACTGTTCTTCATAAGTAGGTACAAAAGAATATTTGTAAGTTAAGTCAATAAAAACAAACTCAAAAGATAAGAAAAGCAGTGGAGAGAGAAAATGTAGCACAGAAAGACAAAGAGATAAGTAGTTAAAAGTTACAGACAATACAGGGAGAAAATCTAACATATGTTTATTCAGAATCCCCCAAAATATAACATGAATGGCAAGGAGGAGGCAATATTCTAAAAGATATTTCCCAGATTTGTAGAGACAAACTAATTCTCTGAAATCAGGAAGACCAGTGAATCCTAGGTCAAATAAAAAGAAATGACTTTTCAACAAAAGTGGAAGTCAGAAGTCTGGAATATCTTCAAAATTCTAAGCAAAAATAGTTCTCAACATATAGTTTATATATCACTGAAATTATCCCCGAAAACAAATATGAAAACACATTTTTGGACAAAAACTGAGTTTAGCACAAACAGATCCTCCCTTAAAGGGAATTCTAAAAGAAGGCTTCAGGTAGAATAATGATCAGACACAACTTCTGAGACACAAAAAGAATGGTGTGTCAAAGTACTGGTAAATAAATGGAAAAACCTAAAATATGGACAACATAACAGCAACAATAATAATGGCCAAGGGCCTCCCTGGTGGCGCAAGTGGTTGAGAGTCCGCCTGCCGATGCAGGGGATACGGGTTCGTGCCCCGGTCTGGGAGGATCCCATATGCCGCGGAGCGGCTGGGCCCGTGAGCCACGGCCGCTGAGCCTGCGCGTCCGGAGCCTGCGCGTCCGGAGCCTGTGCTCCGCAACGGGGGAGGCCACAACAGTGAGAGGCCCGCATACCGCAAAAAAATAAAAAAATAAAAAATAAATAATGGCCAAGTACTGGATTTAAATAAAGCATCTGTAATCCTCTTCTTGTCTTGAGAATGAAGAGACATTTGACTTATTTTAGACTTTGTTACATATCCAAGTTGAAAACATATATAGGAAGAGGCATACACAAGAACGTATATATTAGTAGAAAGTTTCCTTAATAGCAAAATACTAAAAATAACCAAACAAAATAAAGAGAAATTTGCTTTATCAGATTATAAAAACATACTATTATTCAATACATTATAATAATTAAAACTGTAATAATAATATGCTAGTAATGGACAAATAGATCAATGAAACAGATAATTTAAACACAGAACCACAGAAATTTAATAGATGATATAAGCATATCTGGGTATTTCAAATCAGAGCAGAAGTATGGACTATTCAATTAATGTTACCAGTACAATTTGTTCCAGCAGAGAAGTTACACAAAGGTAGAGCAAGGTTATACACATTACCCACACACATACTACACACTCCTCCCCTAATATCTAGAAAATGAATAAAAGTATATGTGTGTGTGTGTACATCATGAAACAATACAGAAGAAAGAAGGTGAGTTCAAAAAATCCATAGAATTCTAATATCCTTCAGTTTGGAAAGAAGTAAACTAAAAGGGTGAATAGATAACCCTAGGAAAATTCCAGGTCTACAAGCCTCTCATTACATACTACATACCATTGAACCTCATCAGAGGGCCATCTTCCAAGGCACTGTGCTGCTTTATTGGGAGAAAGGCATTAACATCCAAAGGAGTCTCCCTGGCAGGAGAGTGATACCAAGTACAAGTCATTTTACTAGGTACATGGTTCCCCAGCAGGGACTACCTACAATTGTAACACTCAGCCCAAGCCATTCTCAGAAAATAAAATCAATACTATCAAACTGAAACCTATGGCAAAACAATAGTTAACAGCCACTCTTAACAGATCTTTCTTTAAAAAAAAAAAAAAAAACACTTATTTTTTTTTTTTTTTTGCAGTACGCGGGCCTCTCACTGTTGTGGCCTCTCCCATCGCAGAGCACAGGCTCCAGACGTGCAGGCTCAGTGGCCATGGCTCACGGGCCCAGCCGCTCCACGGCATGTGGGATCTTCCCGGACCGGGACATGAACCCGTGAGCCACCAGGGAAGCCCCAAACACCACTTTTATAAAGAAATGACTGATGTGTTAAAAGGTGGTGCAGTGGTTGAGAGTCTGTCTGCCGATGCAGGGGACACTCTTGCAGAAACATAAACCCCAAAAGCCTTTTTGGAAGATCATTTCCCAGGCCCTAATTTTATGCAGACTAATCTTTTGACTTGGTAATTCTAGAATTTTTATTTCCTACAGGTAAAAACTTGTATCCTTTACCTCATCATCATATCATCACACCAGATCATCAGGAGAAAGAGATCCCTGCTACTCCATGGCTTCAAATACTGTATGACAGCAACACCATATTCTTTCCAAAGTAACAGACACTACTAACCATTCCCTATGTGGATGCTTCCACTGCACCTCAAATTCAACATTTCCAAAATGAAACAATCTTTCTCCCTCCTCTCTACAGATTTGTTCCTTTTCTTCTGTTTCTTCTCTCAGTTACTGATTCCATCACCTACCCAGAAACTTTGAGGACTTGGTTATAACAATGATTCTCAAAAAAAAAATTTCCTTGCCCGGGTTAAGTTACAATTCTATTTGTTCCTGATGAACCTGGTACTTCCCCTATCAAGGATGGTACTTATCGCACTCTATAATTTCCTCTTTGTATACCCAACTACAAAGTTCTTAGGGGACAGATTAGATCTTACTTATTTTAATCCAAGTAGTTTCCACACTGGAGGGGGCAAAGAATATTGGTTGACTACATGAATAAATGGTTTCCTTTTCCTCCCCTTACCCTGCAATACAAGTGGTTACCAAAAACTGCCCATTTTACCAAAAAAAAAACAAAAACAAAACAAAAAAAACAAACCTCTGCCTTCTAGTCCATTATTTCTCTTCCTAGTGACTCAGCCTTTATCAAAAACTAGACTAATGGTCTTTTGATCTCCAGTCTCCTGTTCTTTCTGGTCATTTTATAATTGGCAAGTACTTATTCTCACTACCAATTTATGTGAAAAGAAAAACTAGATTTGAAAAGGTTACTCAAAAACATGAGTTATAATTTTCTGTCCAGGCTATGAATGCTATTTTCTGGACAAAAATCTGATTGACTACCTCAAAAAACATGTATGTCACCATTAACTCAAAAAAAGTTGTGTTTGAGACTTCCTAGTTAAAGTTTTTTTTTTATCCAAAACAGATCTAAAAGTATAATCAAATATAAAGTAATTAGATTATTACTGTAACATATAGTCAGTGAGAAGTAATGACCATTAGCCTCTTATAATTATATTAATATCTTATATATACATGACGGTCCTAGGCTCAAGCTTTAGATGCTGAAAGCATCATGTTTTCATAAAGTGATTGTATCCCTCTCCTCCTAAGTATTTTAGTACCAAAGAAAATTTTACACAAATTTAGGTAGGAAAGGCCACAATCACATTGTTATTATGTTGGTTTCACCTCTGATGGCCTTCTCTAGTCTTGATTTTAAAAAAGTGTAATGGTAAATTGAAGTTGACACATTTTTCCTATTAAACTTAAAACCCAAATAATTTCTCTAAAGCTAAAACCTCCAAAATTCCGTATACTTTGGGTGGCTTTTCCCAAAGTATAGTCACTGGAGTATTCACGGACATTAGGCAAAAAAGTTCCATGATCAATGCCATTCAATCAAGATCACCCCAACAGAATTACGAGATGACTTCCACAAAGTGATTCTAAAATTCATCTGAAAGGTGCACAATAATCAATTTTTTGAAAAAGAAATATAATAAATGTTCCATTTCTCAGGCTGGATGTGTTTTCTGTTATGCTCTTTTTAATGTAAAACAAAGATCACGACGTGGAAGTAGTGGCTCAAACAGTCACAATATTTAAAAAGGGAATTGTCATTTCCATTCCAAATATATTCTCCCACCTAAAAAAAAGAACCGGAATATGTGAAAACAAGTTGTTCAGACACCAGACAATAGGTAGCACAGGACAGTGGTCCCTAAGAAAAGAAAAACAAGATGACTTCCGGGACTGTCCCAGGTTACAGTGTATAGCGTGTATCCAGGACACAGAGCAGAGAGAGGGAACCCACATAGAGCCCAAGGGTTGCCTTGAGTTGAGAAGACAGGGTTGAGAATTCCAAAGGTAGCTAGAATTCTAAGGACACAGTACAAAGGGTCATAAACAAAGAGTTCCAGAGATTTGCAGTGGGTTCTCTTGAATCTTCACATGGTTAATATAAGCATGTAAGGAAAATACCAGAGGCCAAGAAATAAATCATTGGAAAAGCAGAGGAGAAACAATCCCCAAAGTGTATGCACGACCAGGTATAGCTCCAGAGTGAAAAAAAGCCTAATACATGGGCAATGAGTAGAATACTCAGAAAGATACTGACTGCTTCAGTAGTGGGGAGAAAAATTAGCCCTTGTCTAAAGGCTGCTCTGGTCTAAAGCTCAAAAAGCAAGCCTCAAAAGAATCAAACTGGGGCTTCCCTGGTGGCGCAGTGGTTGAGAGTCCGCCTGCCGATGCAGGGGACGCGGGTTCGTGGCCCGATCCCGGAAGATCCCACATGCCGCGGAGCGGCTGGGCCCGCGAGCCATGGCCGCGGAGCCTGTGTGTCCGGAGCCTGTGCTCCGCAACGGGAGAGGCCACAGCAGTGAGAGGCCCGCGTACAGCAAAAAAAAAAAAAAAAAAAAAAAAGAATCAAACTGTTTCCAAGAAACTTAGCTGCATCCCAAAAGAAAGCTCAAGAATATATAAATGATTGTAAAAACATTCAGTACTCCAGAAAGTAAAATTCACAATATCTGGCATCCAATCAAAAATTGTCAGGCACGCAAAAAGCAGGAAAATATGACCCATAGTAAGGGAGAAAAACAACAACAAATAGAAACGGACCTAGAAATCACACAGAAGTTAGAATTATTAGATGAGAACAGTAAATCAGTTATTCTAGCTATAGCCCCTAAGTCCAACAAGATAGAGGAAAGTATGAACATGTTAAGGAAAGACTTGGAAGATATAAAAAAAGTCTAAATTAAATGTCCAGAGATGAGATATACATTGGATGGGATTAACAGATCAGACACAGAAAATATTAGTTACTTAAACACCCACAATAGGAACTATCTAAATAAAATGAAGCACAGAAAGAAAGGCTGGGGTGAGGAGCAAAAGAAGAGAGCATCACTGAGCTATGAGGCAACCTCAAGTGACCAATATGTCTAATAGGAATCTCCAAAAGGAGAGGACAGAAACATCTGGAAAACTAATGGCCAAATTATTCCTAAATTTGATGAAAACTACTAACTCATAAATCAAAAAGGTCAGTAAACTTCAAGCATGAGAAACATGAACAAACTCCACCAAAATATTAATACATCCTAATCAAGGGACAAAGAGAAAATCTTAAAGTAGCACACTGCAGAGCAACAAAGAATTACAAGAGACATCCCACTGAAAACAACGCAAGCCAGAAAAGTGGAACAATGTATTTTAAGTTCTGAAAGAAAGCAAGCTGTCAACCTATAATTCTATATCCAGTGAAAATATCTTTTTAAAATGAAGGCAGGGCTTCCCTGGTGGTATAGTTGTTAAGAATCCACCTGCCAATGCAGGGGACACAGGTTCGAGCCCTGGTCCGGGAAGAACCCACATGCCACGGAACAACTAAGCCCATGTGCCACAACTACTGAGCCTGCGAGACACAACTACTGAGCCTGCGTGCCACAACTACTGAAGCCCATGTGCCTAGAGCCCATGCTCTGCAACAAGAGAAGCCACAACGAGTAGCCCACACACCGCAACGAAGAGTAGCTCCCACTCGCCGCAACTAGAGAAAGCCCGTGTGCGGCAACGAAGACCCAACGCAGCCAAAAAATAAGTATTTTAAAAAATAAATTTAAAAAAATGAAGGCAAAAGAAAGACGCTTCAGACACAGAAGAACTGAAAAGACAGTCACCAGCAGATCTGCACTACAAGGAATGTTTAAGAATTCCTTCAGGCAGAAGCAAAATGATACCAGATGGATATCTGGATCTATGTAAAAGAATACAGACCTCCAAAAAAGGTCAAAACACTTTTTTTTTCTTATTCTTAATCTCTTTAAAAGACAATTGTCTATTCAAAGCAAAAGTGACAGCAATATATTGAGGAGTTTATAACATATTTACAAGGAAAACAAATGACACAATGGCACAAAGGCCTACAGAGGAGAAATAGAAGCATATTGTTACAAGGTTCTTACACTATACACGAAATGCTATGTTGTTTGAAAATAGACTACAGTAATTTAAAGGTGTACACTAGAAACCTTAAAATAAACACCACACACACAGATATAATAAAACAATGAAAGATAAAATATCAACATAAAAAAAGTTAATCCAAAAAATGGGATAAAAAGAAAGAACAAATGGGAAAAGAATCTGAAAAAGAATAGGTACATGTATACGTATAATTGAATCACTTTGCTGTACACCTGAAACTCATACAACATTGTTAATCAACTACACACCAATATAAAATAAAAAACCTTAAAAAGAACAAGTGGGACAAATAAAAAAATTGGAAGATGGTAGATTGAAACCTAACCATATTACATCACTAATTACATTAACAAAATGACTTTAACATTCTAATTAAAAAGCAAAGATCAGTCAGACTGGATAAAAAAGCAAGACAAAGTTTAAATAAAAAGCTTAGATAGGTTAAAAGTAAAATAATGGAGGACTTCCGGGTAAGATGGCGGAAGAGTAAGACGCGGAGATCACCTTCCTCCCCACAGATACACCAGAAATACAGCTACACGTGGAACAACTCCTACAGAACACCTTCTGAACGCTGGCAGAAGACCCCAGACCTCCCAAAAGGCAAGAAACTCCCCACATACCTGGGTAGGGCAAAGCAGAGAGATTCCCGCACAGAGGAGCGGTGCCGAGCGGCACTCACCAGCCCGAGAGGCTTGTCTGCTCCCCCACCGGGGCGGGCGGCGCTGGAGCTGAGGCTCGGGCTTCGGTCAGAGCGCAGGGAGAGGACTGGGGCTGGCGGCGAGAACTCAGCCTGAAGGGGGCTAATGTGCCACAGCTAGCCGGGAGGGAGTCCGGAAAAACTCTGGAGCTGCCGAAGAGGCAGGAGACTTTTTCTTCCCTCTTGGTTTCCTGGTGCGCGAGGAGAGGGGATTAAGAGCGCCACGTAAAGGAGCTCCAGAGACGGGCGCGAGTCGCGGCTGAAATCGCGGAGCCCAGAGACGGGCGTGGGACGCTGGGGCTGCTGCTGCCGCCGCCAAGAAGCCTGTGTGCGAGCGCAGGTCACTGTCCACACCGCCCTTCCGGGAGCCTGTGCAGCCTGCCACTGCAGGGGTCCCGGGATCCAGGGGCGGCTTCCCTGGGAGAACGCACGGCACGCCTCGGGCTGGTGCAACGTCACGCCAACCTCTGCCGCTGCAGGCTCGCCCCGCACTCCGTGCCCCTCCCTCCCGCCCGGCCTGAGTGAGCCAGAGTCCCCGAAGAGGCTGCTCCTTTAACCCTGTCCTGTCTGAGCGAGGAACAGACGCCCTCCGGCGACCTACACGCAGAGGCGGGGCCAAATCCAAAGCTGAGACCCAGGAGCTGTGAGAACAAAGAAGAGAAAGGGAAACCTCTCCCAGCAGCCTCAGAAGCAGCGGATTAAAGCTCCACAATCAACTCCATGTACCCTGCATCTGTGGAATACATGAATAGACAACAAATCATCCCATGAGTAGCCAGGAGTCAGTGCTGTGCCTCTGAGGTGGGAGAGCCAACTTCAGAACACTGGTCCACAAGAGACCTCCCAGCTCCACATAATATCAAACGGCGAAAATCTTCCAGAGATCTCCATCTCAACAACAGCACCCAGCTTCACTCAACGACCAGCAAGCTACAGTGCTGGACACCCTATGCCAAACAACTAGCAAGACAGGAACACAACGCCACCCATTAGCAGAGAGGCTGCCTCAATTCATAAAAAGTCCGCAAACACCCCAAAACACACCACCAGACGTGGACCTGCCCACCAGAAAGACAAGATCCAGCCTCATCCACCAGAACACAGGCACTAGTCCCCTCCACCAAGAAGCCTACACAACCCACTAAACCAACCTTAGCCACAGGGGACAGACACCAAAAACAACGGGAACTACGAACCTGCAGCCTGCAAAAAGGAGACCCCAAACACAGTAACATAAGCAAAATGAGAAGACAGAAAAACACACAGCAGGAGAAGGAGCAAGATAAAAACCCACCAGACCTAACAAATGAAGAGGTAATAGGCAGTCTATCTGAAAAAGAATTCAGAATAATGATGGTAAAGATGATCCAAAATCTTGGAAATAGAATAGACAAAATGCAAGAAACAGTTAACAAGGACCTAGAAGAACTAAAGACGAATCAAGCATCGATTAAAAACACAATAAATGAAATAAAAAATACTCTAGAAGGGATCAATAGCAGAATAACTGAGGCAGAAGAACGGATAAGTGAGGTGGAAGATAAAATAGTGGAAATAACTGCTGCACAGCAAAATAAAGAAAAAAGAATGAAAAGAACAGAGGACAGTCTCAGAGACCTCTGGGACAACATTAAACGCACCAACATTCGAATTATAGGGGTTCCAGAAGAAGAAGAGAAAAAGAAAGGGACTGAGAAAATATTTGAAGAGATTATAGTTGAAAACTTCCCTAATATGGGAAAGGAAATAGTTAATCAAGTCCAGGAGGCACAGAGAGTCCCATACAGAATAAATCCAAGGAGAAATACACCAAGACACATATTAATCAAACTGTCAAAAATTAAACACAAAGAAATCATATTAAAAGCAGCAAGGCAAAAACAACAAATAACACACAAGGGAATCCCCATCAGGATAACAGCTGATCTCTCAGCAGAAACTCTACAAGCCAGAAGGGAGTGGCAGGACATACTTAAAGTGATGAAGGAGAAAAACCTGCAACCAAGATTACTCTACCCAGCAAGGATCTCATTCAGATTTGATGGAGAAATTAAAACCTTTACGGACAAGCAAACGCTGAGAGAGTTCAGCACCACCAAACCAGCTTTACAACAAATGCTAAAGGAACTTCTCTAGGCAAGAAACACAACAGAAGGAAAAGAACTACAATAACGAACCCAAAACAATTAAGAAAATGGGAATAGGAACATACATATCAATAATTACCTTAAATGTAAATGGACTAAATGCTCCCACCAAAAGACACAGACTGGCTGAATGGATACAAAAACAAGACCCATATATATGCTGTCTACAAGAGACCCACTTCAGACCTAGAGACACATACAGACTGAAAGTAAGGGGATGGAAAAAGATATTCCATGCAAATGGAAACCAAAAGAAAGCTGGAGTAGCAATTCTCATATCAGACAAAATAGACTTTAAAATAAAGACTACTAGAAGAGACAAAGAAGGACACTACATAATGATCAAGGGATCAATCCAAGAAGAAGATATAACAATTGTAAATATTTATGCACCAAACATAGGAGCACCTCAATACATAAGGGAAATATTAACAGCCATAAAAGGAGAAATCGACAGTAACACAATCATAGTAGGGGACTTTAACACCCCACTTTCACCAATGGACAGGTCATCCAAAATGAAAATAAATAAGGAAACACAAGCTTTAAATGATACATTAAACAAGATGGACTTAATTGATATTTATAGGACATTCCATCCAAAAACAACAGAATACACATTTTTCTCAAGTGCTCATGGAACATTCTCCAGGATAGATCATATCTTGGGTCACAAATCAAGCCTTGGTAAATTTAAGAAAATTGAAATTGTATCAAGTATCTTTTCTGACCACAATGCTATGAGACTAGATATCAATTACAGGAAAAGAGCTGTAAAACATACAAACACATGGAGGCTAAACAATACACTACTTAATAACGAAGTGATCACTGAAGAAATCAAAGAGGAAATCAAAAAATACCTAGAAACAAATGACAATGGAGACACGACGACCCAAAACCTATGGGATGCAGCAAAAGCAGTTCTAAGAGGGAAGTTTATGGCAATACAATCCCACCTTAAGAAACAGGAAACATCTCGAATAAACAACCTAACCTTGCACCTAAAGCAATTAGAGAAAGAAGAACAAAAACATCCCAAAGTTAGCAGAAGGAAAGAAATCATAAAAATCAGATCAGAAATAAATGAAAAAGAAATGAAGGAAACGATAGCAAAGATCAATAAAACTAAAAGCTGGTTCTTTGAGAAGATAAACAAAATTGATAAACCATTAGCCAGACTCATCAAGAAAAAAAGGGAGAAGACTCAAATCAATAGAATTAGAAATGAAAAAGGAGAAGTAACAACTGACACTGCAGAAATACAAAAGATCATGAGAGATTACTATAAGCAACTCTATGCCAATAAAATGGACAACCTGGAAGAAATGGACAAATTATTAGAAATGCACAACCTGCCAAGACTGAATCAGGAAGAAATAGAAAATATGAACAGACCAATCACAAGCACTGAAATTGAAACTGTGATTAAAAATCTTCCAACAAACAAAAGCCCAGGACCAGATGGCTTCACAGGCGAATTCTATCAAGCATTTAGAGAAGAGCTAACACCTATCCTTCTCAAACTCTTCCAAAATATAGCAGAGGGAGGAACACTCCCAAACTCATTCTACGAGGCCACCATCACCTTGATACCAAAACCAGACAAGGATGTCACAAAGAAAGAAAACTACAGGCCAATATCACTGATGAACATAGATGCAAAAATCCTCAACAAAATACTAGCAAACAGAATCCAACAGCACATTAAAAGGATCATACACTATGATCAAGTGGGGTTTATTCCAGGAATGCAAGGATTCTTCAATATACGCAAATCAATCAATGTGATACACCATATTAACAAACTGAAGGAGAAAAACCATATGATCATCTCAATAGATGCAGAGAAAGCTTTTGACAAAATTCAACACCCATTTATGATAAAAACCCTGCAGAAAGTAGGCATAGAGGGAACTTTCCTCAACATAATAAAGGCCATATATGACAAACCCACAGCCAGCATCGTCCTCAATGGTGAAAAACTGAAACCATTTCCACTAAGATCAGGAACAAGACAAGGTTGCCCACTCTCACCACTCTTATTCAACATAGTTTTGGAAGTTTTAGCCACAGCAATCAGAGAAGAAAAGGAAATAAAAGGAATCCAAATGGGAAAAGAAGAAGTAAAGCTGTCACTGTTTGCAGATGACATGATACTATACATAGAGAATCCTAAAGATGCTACCAGAAAACTACTAGAGCTAATCAATGAATTTGGTAAAGTTGCAGGATACAAAATTAATGCACAGAAATCTCTGGCATTCCTATATACTAATGATGAAAAATCTGAAAGTGAAATCAAGGAAACACTCCCATTTACCATTGCAACAAAAAGAATAAAATATCTAGGAATAAACCTACCTAAGGAGACAAAAGACCTGTATGCAGAAAATTATAAGACACTGATGAAAGAAATTAAAGATGATACAAATAGATGGAGAGATGTACCATGTTCTTGGATTGGAAGAATCAACATTGTGAAAATGACTCTACTACACAAAGCAATCTACAGATTCAATGCAATACCTATCAAACTACCAATGACATTTTTCACAGAACTAGAACAAAAAATTTCACAATTTGTATGGAAACACAAAAGACCCCGAATAGCCAAAGCAATCTTGAGAACGAAAAACGGAGCTGGAGGAATCAGGCTCCCTGACTTCAGACTATACTACAAAGCTACAGTAATCAAGACAGTATGGTACTGGCACAAAAACAGAAAGATAGATCAATGGAACAGGATAGAAAGCCCAGAGATAAACCCACGGACATATGGTCACCTTATCTTTGATAAAGGAGGCAGGAATGTACAGTGGAGAAAGGACAGTCTCTTCAATAAGTGGTGCTGGGAAAACTGGACAGGGACATGTAAAAGTATGAGATTAGATCACTCCCTAACACCATACACAAAAATTAGCTCAAAATGGATTAAAGACCTAAATGTAAGGCCAGACACTATCAAACTCCTAGAGGAAAACATAGGCAGAACACTCTATGACATAAATCACAGCAAGATCCTTTTTGACCCACCTCCTAGAGAAATGGAAATAAAGACAAAAATAAACACATGGGACCTAATGAAACTTCAAAGCTTTTGCACAGCAAAGGAAACCATAAACAAGACGAAAAGACAACCCTCAGAATGGGAGAAAATATTTGCAAATGAAGCAACTGACAAAGGATTAATCTCCAAAATTTATAAGCAGCTCATGCAGCTCAATAGCAAAAAAACAAACAACCCAATCTAAAAATGGGCAGAAGACCTAAATAGACATTTCTCCACAGAAGATATACAGACAGCCAACAAACACATGAAAGGATGCTCAACATCTTTACTCATTAGAGAAATGCAAATCAAAACTACAATGAGATATCATCTCACACCAGTCAGAATGGCCATCATCAAAAAATCTAGAAACAGTAAATGCTGGAGAGGGTGTGGAAAAAAGGGAACACTCTTGCACTGCTGGTGGGAATGTGAATTGGTACAGCCACTATGGAGGACAGTATGGAGGTTCCTTAAAAAACTACAAATAGAACTACCATATGACCCAGCAATCCCACTACTGGGCATATACCCTGAGAAAACCATAATTCAAAAAGAGACATGTACCAAAATGTTCATAGCAGCCCTATTTACAATAGCCCGGAGATGGAAACAACCTAAGTGTCCTTCATCGGATGAATGGGTAAAGAAGATGTGGCACATATATACAATGGAATATTACTCAGCCATAAAAAGAAATGAAATTGAGCTATTTGTAATGAGGTGGATGGACCTAGAGTCTGTCATACAGAGTGAAGTAAGTCAGAAAGAGAAAGACAAATACTGTATGCTGACACATATATATGGAATTTAAGAAAAAAATGTCATCAAGAACATAGGGGTAAGACAGGAATAAAGACACAGACCTACTAGAGCATGGACTTGAGGATATGGGGAGGGGGAAGGGTAAGCTGTGACAAAGTGAAAGAGCGGCATGGACATAGATACACTACCAAACGTAAGGTAGATAGCTAGTGGGAAGCAGCCGCATAGCACAGGGAGATCAGCTCGGTTCTTTGTGACCGCCTGGAGGGGTGGGATAGGGAGGGTGGGAGGGAGACGCAAAAGGGAGGGGATATGGGAACGTATGTATATGTATAACTGATTAAATTTGTAAAATAAAAAAAAATAAAAATAAAAAAAATAAATAAATAAATAAATAAAATATTGAGAAGGTGATTTGTCCCATAAATCTCCCTTTGGAAGAGGAACAGAAGTTACTCTTTTTTCTTTCTTTCTTTCTTTTTTTTTTTTTTTGAAGTATAGTTGATAAAAAAAAAAAAAAAAAAGTAAAATAATGGAAGATATATCATGCTAACAATCAAAAAAAGCAGAAGCAGCTTATTAATGTCAAAGTAGAATTCACGGGACTTCCCTGGTGGTCCAGTGTTTAAGAGTTTGCCTTCCAAGGCAGGGGACGCGGGTCTGATCCCTGCTCGGGGAACTAAGATCCCACATGCCACAGGGCAACTAAGTCCGTGCACTGCAACTGCCGAGCCCATGCACTCTAGAGCCCACTCACCACAACTAGAGAGCCCAAGTGCTGCAACTACTGAGCCCACGAGCTCTGGTGCCCACGCACCACAACTAGAGGGCCCAAGCACCGCAATGAAGGATCCCGCGTGCCGCAACAAAGATCCTGCATGCCACAGTTAAGACCTGACACAGTCTAATTAATTAATTAATTAATTAATTAATTTTAAAAGTAGAATTCAGAGCAAAGAATATTACCAGGGATAAAGAGGATCATTTCATAACAATAAAGGGGTCAATTCTGACACACAGGAGTTCAAAAAAATGTTCAGTGAGTGAAAGAAAAAGTTTTCCAAATTTAGAAGTTAGGCTTTGAATGTATAGGGCAAAAATTGGCTTCTGGTTTCCAGACCTTTCAAATCCCATATTTATAGTGTGAATTTCAACATTTTAAGCACACTGAAGAGAACTTCTAAAAATTATATTAGAAAGAACATCTTATATAAAGACATACCTATATATACGTCTTCACAAAAATACATTAAGCAGCTATGTTCAGTACTGTACAAAATTAAGTACAGTCCTAGCCTGACATGTCAGTATTGGCAACCTCTAAAAAGTAATTTACAAAGTTTCAAATCCTTCCAAGGTCTAGATAGGCAGAGCAAGAACATTGTGCCTAATTTCAGTGAAAATATTGTCCACTGTCTTTATAAAGCACAGATGGATTTTCACTCCCTTCACAAAAACCTTCAATGACTCCCTTACTGAATATAAAAACTGACATCTTCAGCCACAGGTAATCAAGGCCCTCCACAATCTGGCAGTCTCAGACTATCTTTACAATGTTTGTCTCCCCACGCTCCTTCCTTCATCAGTTTGCTATTGCCTCGCATATTCATTCTTTTATTTATGCTGTTCCCTCCTCTACCTCCTTCTGCCAAAGCCCCATTTAAGGACTAGATTCCCAGTGTGCTCTGGGTAGATCAATCCTTTTCCTATTTAATCTCATCTCTGAGCTCACTTCTTTCCACATTTATGTTAGCAATCCTAAAAATAATTTTTGAAATCCATTATTTGTATTTGCCGGTCTTCCCCACAATACTCTGAATTCATAAAAGACAAAAATCATACCTTATTCCTGTGAATTCCAGAGGGTCACAATGTCTTGCAACTAACAGGTCCTAAACATGTCATATATTAGGATAGCAAGATACTAGCAGGGACAGGAAAAGACATGTTGAACAATAAATAAAATCAAGTTTTAAAAACTCAATATTCTTAAAACCCAACAAGAAAACAAACAACCCAATTAAAAACTGGCTGAAGATCTAACAGACACCTCAATAAAGATGATATACAGATGGCAAGTAAGCACATGAAAAGATGCTCCACATCTTATGTCATCAGGAAAATGCAAATTAAAACAATGACCTACCACTACACACTTACTAGAATGGCCAAAATCCGGACGCTGACAACAACCAAATGGTGGTGAGAATGTGGAGTAACAGGAACTCTCATTCATTGATGCTGGGAATGCAAAATGGTACTGCCACTTTGGAAGACAGTTGGGCAGTTTCTTACAAAACTAAACATATTCTTACCATATGATCTGGTGATCACGCTCCTTGGTATTTACCCAAAGGAGCTGAAAACTTATATAAAACACAAAAACCTGTACATGGGTATTTTTAACAGTTTTATTAATAATCTTCAAAACCTGGAAACAACCAAGATGTCCTTCAGCAGGTGAACTGATAAACAGTGGTACATCCAAACAATGGAATATTATGTAGTGCTGTAAAGAGTTACAAGCCAAGAAAAGACGTGGAAGAAACTTAAATGCGTATTACATAGTGAAAGAAGCCAATCTGAAAAGGCTACATAGTGCATAATTCCAACTATAAGACAATTCTGAAAAAAGTAAAACTATGGAGACAAAAAGATCAGTGATTACCAGGAATTAGCAGAGAGGGGAGCACAGAGGATTTCTAGGGTGTTGAAACTACTCTGAATGATATCATAATGGTGGATACATGCCATTAGACATTGACCCAAATCCACAGAATGTGCAACACCAAGAACGAATAGTAATGTAAACTGTGGACTTTGGGTGAGGATGTGTCAGTGCAGGTTCATCAACTGCAACAAATGTTCCAGTCTAGTAGGAGATGTTGATAATGGGAGAAGTTATGCATGAATAGGAGCAGGGAAAGCGTATACTGGAAATCTCTGCGTCTGCCACTCAATTTTGCTGTGAACTTAAAACTGCTCTAAAAAATAAAGTGTATTAAAAAGAAAAAGCTCAGGGACTTCCCTGGTGGCGCAGTGGTTAAGAATCCATCTGCCAAGGCAGGGGACAAGGGTTCGAGCCCTGGTCCGGGAAGATCCCACATGCCGCAGGGCAGCTAAGCCTGTGCGCCACAACTACAGAGCGTGCACCCTAGAGCCCGCACGCCACAGCTACTGAAGCCCGCACGCCCAGAGCTCGTGCTCCGCAACGAGAAGCCACAATAAAAAGCCCGCGCACCACAGCGAAGAGTAGTCTCCCGCTCGCCACAACTAGAGAAAGTCCGTGCGCAGCAAAAAAGACCCAATGCAACCGAAAGTAAATAAATTAATTAAATTGATTCTTAAAAAGAAATAAAAGCTTAATATTGGATCCCACTTATTTTTAAGTATACATTGCTTCAATGTTAAGAAGCAAAATTTGCAAAAGTACTAGGAAAGATATTGACACAATACGAAAAATCAGTTGTGTGAAATACACACATCCTAGAAGGCTGCTAAACTCCACAACAGAAAATAAAACTCCAATCTAGTTGTTCAATCATTATAATGCACCATATACTGAGCGAACATTTCTACAAAACATTTTGTATGCATTTTTACTTTAAAAAAAACCTAAGACTTATGATATAAATGTAAACTAGCCGTGGACCCGGAAACGTCCAGCCTTTTAGCAGTTGTTCTTTCAAACTTAATTCAAACAGTTACCAATCACGAACTACTTTTAAAACATTGCGTTGGGAAGAGAATGCAAGGGCAGAAAGATGACCTACTTCTGACCTCAAGGAGTTCACATTCTAGGAGATACATAATCAACCATGAAAATAAATGCTACAATAAAAGTGTATATTCTGTGAGATCCCAGGAAAGAACTGGGATAAAGAGAAATGAAAGAGTGTATAGAAAAGATGGCATTTAAGCTAAGGAGGATTTGGAAGCTGAAAACTTGAAAAAGGCAGCGATGGCACCCCAGGCTGAAGGACAGGAGCAAAGGAACATTAAAGTACATCTTCAAGAAAATGGGCCCAGGATTGGGGATGACTCTGGAATAGCCGAAGCATAAATTCGTGAATAGTTGAGGGTGGACAGTAGACAAGATTTACTGTAGAGACCGCTGACCTAACAACCTAGGGAAATGAGACTTCATTCTGAAGAAGAAAACGAAAAATCTCCGGAAATTTTTTATGGTTAGGAAAGAAACAATGTTTTGTGTCCTCTTAAATCGAGATGCGTCCATCCCAAAACTGCTGTATAACAATCTTTAAAAAAGAAAAAAAATTTTTTTTTGGTAATTATTGCTGTTCTGCGAATCAGTGACATTCTGGCACTAGGTTATTGAAAAATTAGAATCAAAAATTACAGTACGGGGAGAATGTAGACTTTCCCTAGCGCTTAACACACTCAGAGCATCCCTCAAACACTAACTTGAGCTGGGCTTGTCATCCCTAGTCAAATCCTCCAAAATAAGTAAACCTACCCTAATTCCTTCTCTCCTTACACACTTAATGAAAGCTCACTAAAGACAGTCCTTAACATCTACTGGCTCTTTAGGATATTTTAAGAATACACTCAAGTTTAGAGTTTCCAAGAGACCTGTATTTTATCCTCAAGGACCCAGGTTCTTATAAAGTATCTTCTCAAACTGCCCATTTGAAAAAAGATAATAACGACTAGTTTGAACCTCGTTGGCTTTGAGAACAAATTAACCTCCCCACGCCCCCCAGTCCACGAGTAACAAAAGTAATCGTCCTCAAGTTTCCAGGTGGCACAAGCAAGGCAAATTAATACCCACTCCAAGATGTACAGTTATTTTAAATCTCCTTTATGGAACCAATTCACTGCACTTTTCAAATCACGAGGCAAACTTCTCCGCCCGGGACTCACCCCAGCCAGGCCCAGGAGCCTGTGGACCACACACCAATGTTAAGACAGACTCAAAGTACCAGCAGGTTCCCCCGGAGGGAGGCCCGCCAAGGTCTCAACCGCACCAAAGAACAGTGGAGGAGAGGCGCCGCGGTCCAGGCCGCCGGGAGGGCGTGAGCCGGGTTGGACCCCGAGGCGCCTCTCCGCCGCCATGTGCCGCCGCTCCGCCGAGGTTATATAACAAACTCCCGGAGCCCTGGAGCTTGCCGCAACCGCCAACGCCCGCATTCGCCCCCTCGGGCCGGCTCCGCGAGTCGGGCCGCTCCGCGAGCCGGGCCGCCGCTGCTTGCTGAGCAGCCACAAGCCCGGCCTAGGCCCGGCGCGCGGAGGGCCCGGCGGGCCAGGCGCAGCGGGAGAAGCCGGGCCGCCGCTCCGGGCCCAGGCCGCGCCGACCCGCCCTCCACCGTCCCGGCCCAACCCCCTCCTTTCCTTCCCACTACCTGAAAAGGGCGGGTGACCGAGCCGCCGCGGCCGCCGAGTCAAGGGGGGCGCGAGATTAGGCGAGAGCTCCTCCCGCGCGGGTCCGTCACAGCATCTCCCAAGAGACAGCCGCCACCGGCAGGGCGCGCACACCGGCAGGGCGCGCACACCTCCGCACAACCCCCGCGAGCGCCTTCGCCGGCAAAAGGCCGGCCGACCGCTCAACGACTAAAATGCAGCTGTTGCCTGCGCCGCGGCCCCGAGTCCCTTCCCACGCGACTCTGTCTCCTCCGCTCGCGCAGCGCTGGCTCCTCTTTGCGCATTACCACCCGCCCGACACAGTCCCAAACGACCAGTAGGGGAGGGGAGGGGAGGGGCGGGGAAGGGCGGAGAGAAGTGGGAGACGGAAAAGAGATCGCGGCGCGAGGACCTGAGTTCTCGCGAGTGTTCCGGCCTTGGGCGCCGGCTCTGCGGGAATTTCAAACTCTCTGCGAAAAAAGGTGGGGGAGGGAAAGGGAGGAAAGGGAAGCAGGGTGGGGAAGGGCAGGTCCTTTTTGTAAAATAGGATCTCCCCATCTCCAAAGAGCTTAAGGGAAGAACGACTACGAAACCCACAATGCCTTGCGCGTTAAACCGCTCTGGTCGCCCAGCCCTTGGGCCCAGCGCGGAGTTGGGAGTGGTAGTCTGTACCTGAAGTAGCGCCCGCGTAGCGATCCCGACAGGTGTCTAATGTGATGGGAGAGTCGCCGCGTTATCTTCTGGCTCCGCTTGCCGGCGGCCGAATGATAATTTTTGCCTTTGGTGTTTTTCTTTCTCCCTGCTCCGGCTTTCCGTGCCTAAAGTGGGCGCCTGACTTTTGGGGAAACGCTTCTTTCCCTCTCCTCTGTATTTTTAAACATCTGAGCGTGCTTTCGCGGCCAGAGATGTTCACGAGGTCTAGTCTAATCTTCTAAGTCAAAATTTTACCCCAAGTCAGTGTTGCGTGTTTGGTCAACCTGGGTGACCATTCCATGGTCATTCCATTGTGGAATTGGGTCATTCCATCGTTTGGTCATTCCACTGTGGAATTTCTTCTATTTGTTGTTAGTATCTTTGAAGTAAGTCCCAGTACCACACACTCTTCAAACGTGTGGAATATATCCACAATAGTAAATTCCAAATAAAAGAATTATAATGGGAGGTAGAGGTAGGATTCTAGCAAGCCACGTTTTTTTTTAATCAGGAAAGTTTATTCTTTTCTGTTGCCCTTTCCCGTATATTTTTTGTCAAAGGCTGTCTTTTAGAAATGTAATATCCTTTTCCCCATAATTTTTGTTCCTTTATTGACAGCAACCTCTGAACGTGACATTTGTTTGCAAAAGGTACTGGGCTAAGTTGTGGTGGAGAAGGAGTTAAAAGAGGTTTGGGGGGACTTCCTTGGTGGTGCAGTGGTTAAGAATCCGCCTGCCAGTGCAGGAGACACGGGAAGATCCCACGTGCCATGGAGCAACTAAGCCCGTGCACCACAACTGCTGAGCCTGCACTCTAGAGCCCGCCAGCAACAACTACTGAGCCCACGTGCCACAACTACTGAAGCCAGCACGCCTAGAGCCCATGCTTTGCAACAAGAAAAGCCACCACAGTGAGAAGCTCGTGCAGTACAACTAAGAGTAGCTCCTGCTTGCCACAACTAGAGAAAGCCCGCAAGCAGCAACAAAGACCCAACACAGCCAAAAATAAATAAATAAATTTATAAATTTATTTTTTTTAAAAGGTTTTTGGTTGTTTGTCTTAATTATTTTAGACTTCTTCAAACAGAAACTACTCTGCAGTCAGATGTGCTAATTCATGTCCTTGCTTTGCTCCCCATTCTACACTTCCTTTCCTTGGCACCATTTTATGCCCAATTCATGGGTGCTGTACTTCTTGGTAGTCTGAAGACCTGAGTTCTCAACTCAGGTGTGCTGCTAATGATCTGTGTGACATTAGGAAAATCAAGTGACCTCTCTGGGCTTTGGTTATCAGATTTAGAGAGCAAGAATGGCTGGATTGGAGGTTCAATGGATTCATTAGACAAACATTTGCTAACTATGCTCTAAGAGCCCTGCCAGTTGTAAAATTCAAAAATCTGTCACATCATACTTATTATCCAGATTAATTGACTTTCTAAAATGACCTTTCAGATTTTAATCTTTCTTTACATAATTATGACAGAATGCTGGTATGTTTTCTGTATGATTGCCTATAATCTGGACCAACACTACCTGTCCTATTTTGTTACCTTATGTAGTTTCTGAGAATCTTTTCTTCACTTTCCTCCAAACATGTTTCTCCCTTTCAGTGTCTTCCACTGAAAATGGTGCAGCTCAAGTCTCTTTTCTCTCACAAATCTTCTCAAATTCAGCACATATTAATCACTAAGAACTCACACAGAATATATGCTGTGCATATTATTTTATGTCTGTTTCCCCTTTTGCCTCAGACTCCCTCCATCCACCCAGCACCCCCATCTCCCAGCTACAATGAGAGCAGACTGCATCTTATACTTTTTTTTAATGCTTCCCTCATAACTGCTAGCTTTTGTTGTTGTTGTTGTTGTTGTTTTGCTGTACGCGGGCCTCTCACTGTTGTGGCCTCTCCCGTTGCGCAGCACAGGCTCCGGATGCGCAGGCTCAGCAGCCATGGCTCACGGGCCCAGCCGCTCCGCGGCATGTGGGATCTTCCCGGACCGGGACACGAAGCCGTGCCCCCTGCATCGGCAGGCGGACTCTCAACCATTGCGCCACCAGGGAAGCCCATAACTGCTAGTTTTTTATTTCAATTGCTTTGTAAACCAAATTTCCACTTTAAAGCTCTCATTAATTCCTTTTTTCTCTTTTCAGTGATTTGAGCATATGCCGAATTGTTTTACTTTCCAGGGATGTTAATAACTGTTAAAATGAAAAAAAAATCTGTGTTTGGTAATCAGATGAGTTTGGGGGAAAGGGGACTAAATAAAATTAAACATTTATTTTATGTAATACTTCACTGTCTTTAACATGCTTGACATTTCTCAAAGTTACTTGACCATGGCATGAATCCATTTATGCTTGTGGAACATTTTGCCTCATTAGTGTTCCACAGGATGGACTGGTAAAAATGGCTTCAAAGTCTTCCATTACTGGAGGAAGCACTGCGTAGTGGAAAGAACATGGTTATTTGGAACCAAACAAACTAGGGTTTTAATCTATTTCACTACTTTCTAGCAACATGATTTTAATGGAATTACTTCAGTTTCTCAGCTTGTTTTCTCATCTAAAAAGAAAGACTAATGTTACTTATTTTCCTTGCAGAGCTGTTGCAGAGATTAAAGGGAAGTATGTGCCCAGCTCAGAACTTCATTCCTGAGATAGCCTCATCCACCAGAGGGCAGACAGCAGAAGCAAGAACTACAATCCTGCAGCCTGTGGAAGGAAAACCACATTCACAGAAAGATAGACAAAATGAAAAGGCAGAGGACTTAGTACCAGATAAAGGAACAAGATAAAACCCCAGAAAAACAACTAAATGAAGTGGAGATAGGCAACTTTCCAGAAAAAGAATTCAGAATAATGAGAGTGAAGATGATCCAGGACCTCAGAAAAAGAATGGAGACAAAGATTGAGGAGATGCAAGAAAAGTTTAACACAGACCTAGAAGAATTAAAGAAATGAGCAATAAAATAAATGAAATGAAAAACATACTAGAAGGAATCAACAGCACAATAACTGAGGCAGAAGAACGGATAAGTGACCTGGAAGACAGAACGGTGGAATTCACTGCTGCAGAACAGAGTAAGGTAAAAAGAATGAAAAGAAATGAAGAAAGCCTAAGAGACCTCAAGGACAACATTAAATGCAACAACATTCACATTATAGGGGTCCCAGAAGGATAAGAGAAAGAGAAAGGACCTGAGAAAATATTTGAAGAGATTATAGTCAAAAACTTCCCTAACATGGGAAAGGAAATAGCCACCCAAGTCCAGGAAGCTCAGTGAGTCCCATACAGGATAAACCCAAGGAGAAACACATCGAGACACAGTAATCAAATTGGCAAAAAATTAAAGACAAAGAAAAATTATTGAAAGCAGCAAGGGAAAAATGACAACACACAAGGGAACTCCCATAAGGTTAACAGCTGATTTCTCAGCAGAAACTCTACAAGACAAAAGGGAGTAGTACAAAATTTTTAAAGTGATGATAGGGAAGAAGCTACAACCAAGATTACTCTACCTGGCAAGGACTTCATTCAGATTCAACGGAGAAATCAAAAGCTTTACAGACAATCAAAAACTAACAGAATTCAGCACCATCAAACCAACTCTACAACAAATGCTAAAGGAACTTCTCTTAGTGGGAAACACAAAAGAAGAAAAGGACCTACAAAAATAAACCCATAAAAATTAAGAGAATGGTCATAGGAACATACATATCAATAATTACCTTAAACATGAATGGATTAAATGCTCCAACCAAAAGACACAGGCTCGCTGAATGGATACAAAAACAACACCCATATATATGCTGTCTACAACAGACTGACTTCAGAACTAGGGACACATACAGACTGAAAGTGAGGGGATGGAAAAACATATTCCATGCAAATGGAAATCAAAAGAAAGCTGGAGTAGCAATACTCATCAGATAAAATAGACTTCAAAATAAGGAACGTTACAAGAGACAAGGAAGGACACTACATAATGATCAACGGATCAATCCAAGAAGAAGACATAACAATTATAAGTATTTATGCACCCAACATAGGAGCACCTCAATACATAAGGCAAATGCTAATAACCATAAAAGGGGAAATCGACAGTAACACAATAATACTAGGGGACTTTAACACCCCACTTACACCAATGGACAGATAATCCAGACAGAAAATTAATAAGGAAACACAAGCTTTAAATGACACAATAGACCAAATAGATTTAATTGATATTTATAGGACATTCCATCCAAACACAGCAGATTAACTTTCTTCTCAAGTGCACACAGAACATTCTCCAGGATAGATCACATCCTGGGTCACAATCCTGGGTCACAAATTAAGCCTCAATAAATTTAAGAAAATTGAAATCATATCAAGCATCTTTTCCGACCACAATGCTATGAGATTAAAAAACAATTACAGGGGAAAAAAACATAAAAAACACAAACACATGGAGACTAAATAATGCTACTAAATAACCAAGAGATCACTGAAGAAATCAAAGAGGAAATCAAAAATACCTAGAGACAAGCTACAATGAAAACATGATGATCCAAAACCTGTAGGATGCAGAAAAACAGTTCTAAGAGGGAAGTTTATAGCTATACAAGCTTACCTCAAGAAACAAGAAGAATCTCAAATAAATAATCTAACCTTAAACCTAAAGGAACTAGAGAAAGAAGAACAAACAAAACCCAAAGCTAGCAGAAGGAAAGAAATCATAAAGATCAGAACAGAAATAAATGAAATAGAAACAAAGAAAACAATAGCAAAGATCAATAAAACTAAAAGCTGGTTCTTTGAGAAGATAAACAAAATCAATAAACCTTTAGCCAGACTCATCCAGAAAAAGGGGGAGAGGACTCAAATCAATAAAATTAAAAATGAAAAAGGAGAAGTTACAATGGAAACTGCAGAAATACAAAGCATCTTAAGAGACTACTACAAGCAACTCTATGCCAATAAAATGGACAACCTGGAAGAAATGGACAAATTCTTAGAAAGGTATAACCTTCCAAGACTGAACCAGGAAGAAATAGAAAATATCAACAGACCAATCACAAGTAATGAAATTGAAACTGTGATTTAAAATCTTCCAACAAACAAAAGTCCAGGACCAGATGGCTTCACAGGTGAATTCTATCAAACATTTAGAGAAGAGCTAACACCCATCATCCTCAAACTCTTCCAAAAAATTGCAGAGGAAGGAGCACTCCCAAACTCATTCTATGAGGCCACCATCACCCTGATACCAAAACTAGACAAAGATACTACAAAAAAAGAAAAGTAGAGACCAATATCACTGATGAGTATAGATGCAAAAATCCTCAACAGAATACTAGCAAACAGAATCCAACAACACATTAAAAGGATCATACACCAGGATCAAGTGGGATTTATCCCAGTGATGCAAGGATTCTTAAATATATGCAAATCAATCAATGTGATACACCATATTAACAAATTGAAGAATAAAAACCATATCATCATCTCAATAGATGCAGAAAAAGCTTTTGACTAAATTCAACACCCATTTATGATAAAAACTCTAGAGAAAGTGGACATAGAGGGAACCTACCTCAACATAATAAAGGCCATATATGACAATCCCACAGCAAACATCATTCTCAATGGTGAAAAACTGAAAGCATTTCCTCTAAGATCAGAAACAAGACAAGGATGTCCACTCTCACTGCTATTATTCAACATAGTTTTGAAAGTCCTAGCCTTGGCAGTCAGAGGAAAAAGAAACAAAAGGAATAGAAATTGGAAAAGAAGAAGTAAAACTGTCACTGTTTGCAGATGACATGAGACTATACATAGAGCATCCTAAAGATGCCACCAGAAAACTACTAGAGCTAATCAATGAATTTGGTAAAGCTGCAGGATACAAAATTAATGCACAGAAATCTCTTGCATTCCTATACACTAATGATGAAAAATCTGAAAGAGAAATTAAGGAAACACTCCCATTTACCACTGAAACAAAAAGAATAAAATACCTAAGAATAAACCTACCTAGGGAGACAAAAGACCTGTATGCAGAAAACTATAAGACACTGATGAAAGAAATCAAAGATGGCACAAACAGATGGAGAGATATGCCATGTTCCTTGATTCGGAGAATCAATATTGTGAATATGACTATACTACCCAAGCAATCTACAGATTCAGTGCAATACCTATCACATTACCAGTGGTATTTTTTTACAGAACTAGAACAAAAAATCTGAAAATTTGTTTGGAGACACAAAAGACCCCGAATAGCCAAAGTAGTCTTGAGGGAAATAAATGGAGCTGGAGGAATCAGACTCCCTGACTTCAGACTATACTACAAAGCTACAGCAATTAAGGCAATGTGGTACTGGCACAAAAACAGAAATAGAGATCAATGGAACAGGATAGAAAGCCCAGAGATAAACCCACGCACATATGGTCACCTAATTTACGACAAAGGAGGCAAGAACATACAATGGAGAAAAGACTGTCTTTTCAATAAGTGGTGCTGGAAAAACTGGACAGCTATATGTAAAAAAAGAAATTACAACACTCCCTAACACAATACACAAAAATAAACTCAAAATTGATTAGAGACCTAAATGTAAGACCAGACACTATAAAACTCTTAGAGGAAAACATAGGAAAAACACTCTTTGACATAAATCACAGCAAGATCTTTTTGGACCCACTTCCTAGAGTAATGGAAATAAAAACAAAAATAAACAAATGGGACATAATGAAACTTCAAAGCTTTTGCAAAGCAAAGGAAACTACAAGCAAGACGAAAAGACAACCCTCAGAATGGGAGAAAATATTTGCTAATGAATCGACGGACAAAGGATTAATCTTCAAAATAAACAGCTCATGCAGGTCAATATTAAAAAAAACAAGCAATGCAATCAAAAAATAGTCAGAAGACCTAAATAGACATTTCTCCAAAGAAGACATACAGATGGCCAAGAAGCACATGAAAAGCTGCTCAACATCACTAATTTTTAGAGAAACTAATCAAAACTACAATGTGGTATCACCTGACACCAGTTAGAAGGGGAATCACCAGAAAATCTACAAACAACAAATACTGGAGAGGGTGTGGAGAAAAGGGAACCCTCTTGCACTGTTGGTGGGAATGTAAATTGATACAGCCACTATGGAGAACAGTATGGAGGTTCCTTAAAAAACTAAAAATAGAATTACCATATGACCCAGTAATCCCACTACTGGGCATATGCCCAGAGAAAACCATAATTCAAAAAGGCATATGCACCCCAATGTTCATTGCAGCACTATTTACAATAGCCAGATCATGGAAGCAACCTAAATGCCCATCGACAGATGGACGGATAAAGAAGATGTGGTACATATACACAATGGAATATTACTCAGCCATTAAAAGAAATGAAATTGGGTCATTTGTAGAGACATGGATGGATCTAGAGACTGTCATACAGAGTGAAATAAGTCAGAAAGAGAAAAAAAATATCTTATATTAACACATATGTGCAACCTAGAAAAATGGTACAGATGAACCAGTTTGCAGGGCAGAAATTGAGACACAGATGTAGAGAACAAACGTATGGATACCAAGGGGGAAAAGTGGCAGAGGGTGGTTGTGGTGGTGGGATGAATTGGGGGATTGGGATTGATATGTATACATTAATATGTATGAAATGGATAACTAATAAGAACCTGCTGTATAAAAAATAAATAAAATTAAATTTTAAAAAAAGAACTTCATTTCCTTTCTACCTATATGATCAGTCATTTGTTATTTTGGTAAAAGGCCTAGAAAATGAAAACGACTAGTGTGGACCCTCATGCTTCCATTTGAAATGTTTTATTCAAGAGACGCTGTTTCAGTACCAATCCAGCATCCTGGGAGCAACAGACAGCCATCTAATTTCGGAGAATTTAGAACCTCACTGGGGACTTCCCCAATGCAGGGGGCGCGGGTTTGATGCCTGGTTGGAGAACTAAATCCCACATACCGAACAGTGTGGCCTAATAAATATATAAATAAATGGGAAAAAAAGAAAACAAAAAGAAATGAGTGGTTTGAAAATCTTAAAAAAAAAAAAGGAACCTCACTGAAATGTTCTGAATTAGATCTTGTTTGTTTTGCAAAGTAATGGGGAAAAACCTTGATATTTTAGCAATAACAACAAAACGGAGCTTCTCTGTCTCACATAGAAGCGGTGTCTCTGTCAACAGCTACATTTTCGTCAATTTTGTGGAGATGATTTTTTATAGCAAGGAGTACCCCAACCTTGATTTCTCCAATTGACAATAAACTTGGTGAGTGAAGAGTCATTTTTCATGTTCCCTACTACATTTCCAGTGATGGCATAGTGGCCAGCATATAAATAAGTGCTAAAATAATTTTTTAGTGAATGAGTATATATTTATTGATTTCACCATTCAAAAAGCAAAATATAGAATATTAGATTAAAAGGGACCCTAGAGATATTCTAGGTTAAACATCTCATTCTATAGAGGGGGAAACAGATTGTCAAATGATTTGCCACAAATATTTTGGGACGGATTATACTTGTTTTGTTTAAAAAATAGACATTGAATCAAATCTAAAGTTTTTAAAGAAAAGCATTACAAATATTTTTCTGCTATTAAAATATAATCTTTTATGCAGTTGAAAATTGTTTTTCATGAATGGTACCCCAAAAATGCCACAGATTTTCTTTCTTTCTCTGAACACTGGTAATATTTGTCACAGACATGGTACCACATTTTAATTTCTTCTTAAAAATTGTTCCCCTTTCTACCTCTCCCTTTCTTTCACATCTTCCTCTTTTAAAGTTACTTTAAAAATCTGTATGTTTTAACTAAAAATACCACGGTTATGGTTTCTCTGTTCCTTAACCCCAAAGAACACTGTCAATGATGGATCTTGAAATTCTTCTATGGGTAGCTACAGGTTATGTACTCACATATCATTGCATTTTTCATTTTTCAACCTTTAATTCCTCAAGACTCATGCTTGCCTTAGAGTATTGTTATGCCAAATTCCAGGGGCCACATAATAGTTTTTATGCTTCTTTTAGTCAATGGTGTTGCAAGTATTGTTCACAAGTCACAAGTCTCTCGCCTGAAGCATCTTGCCTCTAAGGAAACCAGGTGGGTAAGAAAAGTTGGCTCTACAGCATTGGAAAGTGATGGAAATGAGAACAAGTCAAGTCTGATATTCCACTGAGGGAATAGGTCACCCATTTTAACAATGCTTCGTGCCTAGTTTATTAGGTGGATTCTCAGTCTTATTTTTTCTTGTGAATTTAGTTGAATCCCATTGAGCTTGCACGTCCTATATGAACTGTGATGTTTACATGGTGCTTCGTAAGTTTTCGAAGCATTTTTATTTGTTAGTCAAAACAATATCTCTACATGGTTTATATTATAGACTATAGGGATTTTTTTCCTTTTTCCTTTTCTATCTTTACTCCTTCTTGGGTCCTCTGAATGGCATTTTAATAAATTTCAGGTAGACTTCTTAGATTTGATTGAAGAAAAGCTTAGGTGACACGGTATCAATTTTTCACCATGAAAAGTCTGAAAATTGAAACAAGATGTCAACTAGGATGCCCTAAGTGGAGAGCCAGCAGTGGAATGCCCAGAATAAAGTTCAGCATGCTCTAGAGCAGAGGTCCCCAACCTTTTTTGGCACCAGGGACTGGTTTCGTGGAAGAAATTTTTCCACGGGGGGAAGGGGGGGATGGTTCAAGCAGTGATGCGAGCGATGGGGAGCGATGCGGAGCGGCAGATGAAGCTTCGCTCGCTTGCACCCCCCCCTCACCTCCTGCTGTGTGGCCCGGTCCCTAACAGGCCTCCAACCGGCCCAGGGTTTGGGGACCCCTGTCTTAGAGCATTCTTCTCTTGAAAATAAGTTTGAATGTCAAAGACCTTTAGGGTTTAGAAGTGAATTATTTATTAGCAGACCACGTAATTCTTGTTTAGTGAAGAAAACAATACAGAACTTCAATGAAACTGAAATTACATCCTTAAGATTCCAACCTGTATTTTTCAGAATAGTTTTATTTTGTTTCAGTTCCCTGTCATTCATTCATTTGTTTGTTCAGCCATCAAATATCTATTGAATGCTTTTCATGGGCTAGTCATTACTTAGGGCTCTGGGGATACAAAGCTTGGCAAGACCAATATCTGTGTCCCTCAGCAATGCAATCAGGACAACATAATTAAATGACAAATTACTTTTTGTTTGAAATATTTTTATAAAAATTCTTTAAAATCAAAGAGATTTACAACTCTTTCTTAAGCATCTTATTGATAATTATAATGAACCCTCAGTTCAGTGTACTAGTTTGTCATAGGAATATTTTAGTTTCACATTCTGGTTTAGGTCAAGCCATTTATTCACTAGAATTCATTGGATCACAAACTTATTTCCCACCAGTTGGACAAAAGGCACTTTTAAAGAAGGCTTGTCACTTTTATATTTGGAGCGTTTTTGGACAACAGCTCTATAATCTCTCAGATTTCTTTTGTTCTTCTGATTCTGCATTCTCTTATTTTAAAGGGTCTAAATTTAAAGTTAGATAACTACCCTTCATTACCTTTGTCACAGATTATAGACATGAAAGTTTAGTACAGTTGGCAAATTTCAGATATTAACTATAATACAGTGCTTTGGTTAAAAGAATGAATGACAAAACACACCCTTGTTACCCACATTCCCCTAGCACTTATATTTTTGTATCATAAGAAGGTTCTTACATTCTTTGGGTGATTGACACAGCAATCAATTATGTAATCTTTTCATCCTATCTCAGACAAACATATGTTGTCTCATCAATGGAGCAGCTTTTGGAAAAATAGGCACTTGGTAAACCTTTAGTAAATAAGGATGAGGAGCTATCTCGTCAGCAGGGTAGACAGTGGAAACCAGAAAGGGGGATGGAGGGTAGGGAGGGACACACCAGAACCATTGTGTAAGAATTATTGTCTTATTGAGTTACAGTGTTCAGAGATTAGAAAAGATGAGCAAGAGTCTTTCAATTTGAAGATCATAAAGATTTCAAAGAGTAAAACGCAGTCGTACTAATACTATAAGACTTAGATGGAGTTGTGTTGCAGAAACATAAAAGGACAAAGTGATGTGTAAAAACCAACTTCGGCATATCTGAGAATAATTCCAGCTGATTTGGAAACCATTTGTAACATAGATGAAATCTCAATAAACCATTCCATGACAGTTGGAGTCCTTAAAAACCAAGTGCTTTTTAAATTTTTATTTAATTAAAATCATTTCTTTCCTTTGCTAGTTTTCCTAGCACGTTTCAAACCTGCGTAATGTCAACCTCCTAGAGAAGAGGAGATCTGAGACAGTAACTCCCAACTTTATGTCAACCCTCAACTCTCCCCAGACCATCAGGGGCTCACAGGCCAGTATCAGCCTGAGTGAGCCGCATCCCATTCTGGATGAGCCTCAACATGAATGCACTGGGATCAACCCCTCCAGCATGTGGTTTAAAGCAGCAGTCTCCTGAGAATTTCTTTGAATATATGAAGCACTTTGGGAAGCAGTTTGTTGAAACATAAAAAGCACTAAATTCAGAGGGAGAAGTTGTAAATGTGAATCCTGATCTCTGATGTGACCCTTTGCTATCTGTGCATCCATGGACAAAGACCTTAAACTATCCAAGCCTCAGTTTCCTCATCTGTTGTGAGGATTATGTGTAAAAATATGTAGTAAATTTTTAACTTCTACCAAATATTTGCTATTGCCAACACTTTGTTGGACATCAGATGACTTATTTAAGCTGTATCAATAAGAACAATATGTGACAGTATAGAACAGATTTCTCTGTCTTTTTGGATGAGTTGTTCTACAAAAATAATGGGCTACATTCCATCATTGTATTAAGATTTTTTCAATTTGCTGGTCCTTGATTTTTTTTAATGTTAATTTGCCTAATATATAATTTCATATATTATCAAATAATAATTTCATAGATTATCAGAGTCAGAGGACCCTTAGAAGTTACCAAATCCAGCTTGTTTCAATAAGAATTTTGCTCAAAGTTGTGTGTAGTTTGGGCAAACCTAGATAGGCAACCCCCAGGTTGTCTCTCATTTGCCTCTGATCAAAGTCCCTGTCTCTCATTTTTTTCAACTAGAAGAAAATAAATTATCCTTTATGACACAACTGCAAGCAATGTAAATAAAATCTATTCTCCTGCCCATGTTAAAACATCAACATGGGTAACTAGACAGGAAACAAAACACAGTTGAGATATGAAAGGGAAACAACATTTCCAGCTTAATGAACCAGAAAAAAAAATCTTACACCAAATTGCTGCTATTATCTGATGTGTTGGCAGCAAGTTAATAGAAAGGGTACTCCAGACAAAGGAAGTTAATGAATGATGTTGCTATCTGCAGATAGTTGAGAAGCTTGCTGCCTTGAAATAAGAAAGTGTTCAAGGATCCATTGCAGTACCTACTACCCTGTATTCTGATTACTCTTTATAAATTATCTTTCTCACTACACTGTGAGCTCTGTTAGGGCAGGGACAATGTCTTTGTCATCTTTTTTCCACAACACTCAGCAAGGTACCTAGCATCTAGTAGGTATTCACTTTTTTTTGAATAAATGATATCAATTAAAAATAGATTCTGTGAGAGATGGGTTTTAATTTACACCTCATAGTGATCCACCTCCTAACCGGCAATCCAGACACTGTATTCAAGCAGAGGCAGATCTTCTGCTGGACCCTCTTCAAAGCAGCTCACTGTTCTCCCTGAGGAACTCCTTGGGTATGGTTTGTGCTGAGGAGCTTGACAGTTTCTGATTGAAGACTTGTTTCAATTAGAGAAGTCCTCCTGTCTATTGCAATTTCAAATCTTTAGTGCCCTGAGATGTTTTAGACCACAAAAAGGTGATGGAAATCTAAAGCTCTCAATAATTCTATAAATGTTGGTGTTTAAGCTATTTTTTTTTCTTTTTTTTTGCAGTTGACTGTCTTTCCTAAAAGAGTGAACAATGAAAATGGAAAATGCTAAACCCTTCCACCTGTTGACAGTTGGGCCACCATCCTCATGTCACTGCCTTTTGACTCTCCTGATCCCCACTCCCCCACCTAGGTTTTTTTTCACATGGACACCCTGATCGCTTCCTGATTTTTTCTGGATCCACCTATCTCGACAGGATAGAGTCCTTCATGTACTCTGTGAAATTCTCCTCTGGTCTCCCAACAACATGGTTTTTATCAATACTTTCATTCTCTTCTAAAGCTTGTTCATTCCTTGTGTCACTTTTCTGAATCACGTGGTTCTTTTTTTTTTAAATGTAGTTCCTATCATTTTCTCAGTTCTTATGCCATCTGATTCCTTACTCACTTTTAGCCTTCTGAAAAGTTTTCTTACCTCTTTGACCTTTGTGTATTTCCTGGCATTTATACAGCCAACCACTGTGCTTGTTTTTGAAGTTGAAAAGAAGGGGGAGGAGAGAGATGGCACCTGGCTGGCAGCCCCTGCACACCCTCTCAGGGTGACCGCACCATGAGCCTGGTTCCAGTCTTGGCCTTGGAGGTACAGAAACGTGGCCATGCCAGGACTCCTAGAGAGCTCCTCTGTCTCAAGGAGACTGACTTGTAGGAATCACACTCATAAGAAGCTCATATATAAACCCAAATTCTAATGTATTCATTTACAATACATTACAATACTATAGTGGATATTTTCTTGCTTTAACTAAGGTCCCTGTAACTCATATCCAGAGCACCCTCTTTTCTGATAGTGAGGTACCTGGGAAACAGAATAATCAAAAGATTACTTGGTGAACACAAAATCAAAGTTCAGAAGGGAGCATTGTTTTGAGTCAGATCTCATCCAGGCCTGAGAAGCCTGATGACTCATAATTGCCTCACAACAGAGGAGAGTCCGTGTTGGATAAACATGCCCAACTCCATGTCCCTGACTTCCTTTCCCACACTAGGTTCACCATCGCCAGTCTGAGTACAAGGTCAATCAGACAAAGCCCAGTACAACAGATCGGGATTTTGCTGATGAAACAATCAGGCTGGTCTCCCTGAGATTGTTTCTAGGTCACTATGACTAGTATATTGGGTGTTTCCACACCTCTCAACGAAACATTTATTCATACAATCTCTTAATTCATTCTCACTGTTGGTCAAGTCTATCCATGATACGTGTGGATCTCATCTGTTTGATTTTCAGAGGGCAATCTTATTTTCCTTATTTTGTTTATTTTTTTGATTGAAATATAGTTGATTCACAATATTATATTAGTTTCAGGCATACAGCATAGTGATTCAATATTTTTATAGATTATACTCTCTTTAAAGTTATTACAGGGCTTCCCTGGTGGCGCAGTGGTTGAGAGTCCGCCTGCCGATGCAGGGGACACGGGTTTGTGCCCCGGTCCGGGAAGATCCCACATGCCGCAGAGCGGCTGGGCCCGTGAGCCATGGTCGTTGAGCTTGCGTGTCTTGAGCCTGTGCTCCGCAACGGGAGAGGCCACAACAGTGAAAGGCCCGTGTACCACAAAAAAAAAAAAAAAAAAGGCATTACAAAGTAATGGCTATATTTCCTTGTGCTCTACAATATATCCTTGTTGCTTATCTATTTTATACATAGTAGTGTGTATCTCTTAATCCCACACCCCTGTCTTGCCCTTCCCCTCCTTCCCTCTTCCCACTGGTATCCACTAATTTTCCGTATCTGTGAGTCTCTTTTTGTTTTGTTATATATATTCATTTGTTTTAATTTTCTATAGTCCAAATATAAGTGACATGTGTGTGTGAAAACATACAGTATTTGTCTTTCTCTGTCTGACTTATTTCATAAGCATAATACTTTCTAGGTCCATCCATGTTGTTGCAAATGGCAGAATTTCATTCTTCTTTATGGCTGAGTAGTATTCCATTGTATATATATAACACATCCTCTTTACCCATTGATGGACATCTGGGTTGCTTCCACATCTTCGCTATTGTAAATAATGCTACTATGAACATTGGGGTGCATGTATCTTTTCAAATTAATGTTTTTTGTTTTCTTCAGATATATACCCAGCAGTGAAATTGCTGGATCATATGGTAGTTCTATTTTTAGTTTAGTTTTTTTTTTAATATTTATTTATTTGGCTGCACCAGGTCTTAGTTGCTGCACACGGGATCTTTGTTGCCGCATGCAGGATCTTTTTTTATTTGCGGCATGCAGGCTCTTTAGTTGCGGCATGCAAACTCTTAGCTGTGGTATGCACGTGGGATCTATTTCCCTGACTAGGGATCGAACCTGGGCCCCCTGCGTTGGGAGCATGGAGTCTTAGCCACTAGACCACCAGGGAAGTCCCTATTTTTAGTTTTTTGAGGAACTTCCATACTGTTTTCCACAGTGGCTGCACCAATTTACATTCCCACCAACAGTGAACAAGTGTTCCCTTTTCTCCACACTCTCTCCAGCATTTGTTGTTTGTAGACTTTTTGATGACAGCCATTCTGGTAGATGTGAAGTAATATCTCATTGTGATTTTGATTTGCATTTCTCTAATAATTAGTGATGCTGAGCATCTTTTCATGTGCCTGTTGGCCATCTGTATGTCTTCTTTGGAAAAATGTTTACTCAGGTCTTCTGCCCAGTTTTTAATCGGGTTGTTTGTTTATTATTTCCCTTATTCTAATTTCTTGGGCAATACCTTGTTCTCACCTCCATGAATTACTATGTACGAATTTCAGTCTTCTATAATTCTAATGCAACATTTACAATAGGTATTATTTTCCTCATATAACATATATACTGTGAAATTGTGGCAAGGAATGGGAGAGAGAAAGCACAAGGAAGAGAGTGCATTCTGCAGAGTTGTTTGCAGAGGCCAGTACCTCATTCCTTGAACACTGGGAAGACAGTGTGGTATTGGGAAAGAGCAGTCGGCCTCGGTTGGAATCCTGTCCCTACCACCCATTACCTATGAGACCATGAGTGATTTACCTGATCTGTCTAAGCCATTGCTACTCCAAGTGTGATCTTCAGACAGTCTGGACAAATCTTCAAGGAGATAAGGAACTAGTGCCAGAATATGGAATCATTTATGTCACTAAGCACACTGACTTTTTCTTTCAAAGGAAAACTTTCTCAATGAAGGAAGCTGTGCATTGATTTACATTCTGGCCCAGGCTACTTAGCAATAAAATTGGAAAATAATACCAACTTCATAGGGCTATTATTATAGGAACAAAATTAATGGTGATGCATGTAAAGTGCCTGGAATGCTAGGTGTACAATAAATAGTGGTTTGTTTTGTTATTTTGTTGTTGTTATTGTTGCACAATCTGGCACTAACAGCAAACTTTTCCAGCAAGTATAACCCAGCAACAGGCTCACAGAGGAAAGAGAAGCAAGAAGGTGAGGATTTTATATCCTGCCATTCACCTCAGTACTCTGAAGACTCCAAGCCTTACCTCTCTAGGCACCTATTTTCTCATCTGTAGATTGGGATAATAGTAGTGCCTACTTCATAGAGTTGTTATGAGAACTAAATTACGTATGCTATGTAACACCGAGAACAGTGCCAAACACATAGGAGGTATTCAACAAATATTAGTTTTCTTCCTTCATTTTCACCAGCTTAAAGGATACTTTCAAGAATATTGGCATAGGGCTTCCCTGGTGGTGCAGTGGTTGAGAGTCCGCCTGCCCTGAGTTTTAGGTTTCTTTATTTTTTATTACTGAGGATATTCTATAGGTTTTCTTAAAATAAACAATCAGCATCTAGATCCAAATTTACAATCTTTGATGATCTTCCAGAACTTAATGAATAAAACAATAGCTAGCAATGCTCCATTAACGCATTTAAATATACTGGAGTCTGCCAATGTCCTCTTATGCCTCTCTCCAAAGGAGGCTTGTGGTTTGAGCATATGATGATAAGGAAACATTCAGTACAGTAGAGCAAACCCAGTATTTAACCAAGATTCCAGGAATGTGACAAAAGCTGGCTATACAGAACCCTTGGAGAATGGTGGTGGGGATGTCTGCCTTCGAAAGTATGGCCAAGGCATGGTCAAATCCTTTTCCCAGGTCTTCTTCGGCATCGCTAAGAAAGGCAATGGCTAAGTCCCTAAGGAGTCCCAAAAGGACTGCCATTCAGTTTTTTTAAAAAAAATATTTATTTATTTATTTATTTGGTTGCACCAGGTCTTACTTGCAGCAGGCAGGCTCCTTAGTTGCGGCTTGCTGGCTCCTTAGTTGCCGCGTGCGAACTCTTAGTTGCAGCATGTATGTGGGGTCTAGTTCCCTGACCAGGGATCGAACCCAGGCCCCGTGCATTGGGAGTGTGGAGTCCTAACCACTGCACCACCAGGGAAGTCCCTGACTATTCAGTTTTATCATAAATCCTGAAATCCTCCACTTTTGCCATCCATAGAACAACTGTTCCTGAATACAGGGGCACCAGCACATGAATGAACAAATGACATCAATTTGTCCTCAGCTGGCCAGACCCCCCATGCCAGTCAAGCCAACCCAATAGTAACAAAAGGAGCTTGTCCTGAATTTCCCTGAGAGCCAACAGCGCTAAGAACTGTTAAACCAGGAGAACAAAATCCCCAAGTGTTGGCATCTACTCGCCAACCACATTGCCCAGCAGCTTAGAGCCAAGGACAGGAACAGGCAATGCTTGTCAGCTGTTCCAGGGAAAGGCTCCAAAATGATCTCTTTTACCTTTGCTTAAGTTCAACCCATACTGCTGAAGAAGATCCATCACCTTTCTAGTGGCATAAGATAGATCTCCAGACTGGTAAGCACCACTGCACCATGGTTGTTACACTGTCACACCATTCGGCTCTCACAGGACTAACAAGAAAATCCATGTAACTGGGAGATGAGGAACAAAGATTAGGATAATGCAAGATTCGGATTGTCTTATCTAATGTGCAGGATTTCGAAATTGGGCTTCTACATACGGAAACTATGTGTGTCTAGAGCCTTAAAATTCATGCAAATTCCTCTAAAATGATCACTGATGAGATCATATGTAAAAATGTGGAATCTGGGTTAGATGACCTCTAAAGCCCCTTCCAGCTCTAACCTCTGTGTGTCTCACCATCTCCGTGTTCTAATATGGGTTTTTTTGCTTATTAAGTATTTAGAAAAATAATAACTGAGAAAGTCAAAATTAATAAATATTATGTGATGAAATGCATATACATAATTTTATTTCATTAGAAGCAGAAGAAACTGTTTACAGTCTAAACTCCAAAGTTGTCACTCTGCTCAGTGCTACTAATCTCTTCATTGAGCTTGACAATCACCTATACAGAACAGGAATAATTTAATTTTAATCCAAATCCATTTTATTTTGTATAAAGGAGATTTTTTTTCAAGATTTGCTCCAGTTCTTTAAAAGGATAATCCCCTATATTTATATAGCACTGTTAACTTTCAAAGCCTATTCTATCATCTGTCTAGAGTGTGAGCTCCATGAGAGCACTGCTGTCCAGCACACAGTAGGTGTCCAATAAATATCAGTTGAAATGAATGAATGTGATACTCACAACAACTCCGTGGGTGGACAGGGATCTTATCGCTAAGTGCATATCTGACAGACGTGGGTACTGAGGCACAGGAGCCAGGTCAGGAAACTTGCCAAAGTCACCCAGGGGCCAAATGTTAACCTTGAGTGGATCCTGATTTGTTTTTTAAAAAGCTATAAAAGATGGTCATGGGGCTTCCCTGGTGGCGCAGTGGTTGAGAGTCCGCCTGCCGATGCAGGGGACACGGGTTTGTGCCCCGGTCCGGGAAGATCCCACATGCCGCAGAGCGGCTGGGCCGGTGAGCCATGGCCGCTGAGCCTGCGCGTCTGGAGCCTGTGCTCCGCAGAGGGAGAGGCCACAGCAGTGAGAAGCCTGTGTACCGCAAAAAAAAAAAAAAAAAAAAAAAAGATGAAGCAAATGGAGAATTTTTAATATAGAATAGATATTAGATAGCATTATGAGACTATTACTTTTCTTAGATGATAATGGTGTTGTGATTGTTTAGGATAATGTCCTTACTCTCAGGAGATACATGTTGTAACAGCAATATGTTGAGGCAGTATCGCGATATCTGAAATTAACTTTCTATGGGTTCAGCAAGAAAAAAAGATAAAGCAAATATTGCAAAATGTTAATATTTACTAAACCTAGGTGGAGAGCAAATGGATGTTCTTGAAACTACTCTTTCAAAATCTTCATGAAAAGTTGGGAGGGAAAGGCAATGAAAGAAACCTCGGCGTGGAGGCAGTGGCGGCGGGGGGCGACTTCCCTGGTGGCCCAGTGGCTAAGGCTCTGAGCTCCCAATGCAGGGGGCCCGGGTTCGATCCCTGGTCAGGGAACTAGATCCCAAATGCCCCAGCTAAGTGTTTGCATGCGGCAACTAAAGATCTCACGTGTCGCAATGAAGACCCAGTGCAGCCAAATAAATAAATAAATATTAAGAAAAGGAAAAAAAAAAGAAACCACAGGGGGAAATGGTATATGTGACAACACAAACACTTTAATCCTCTCTAATTATGGCTTATTTGGGTATTAGGACTGGACTGGACTATTTTCTTTTCATATTTTTCTAAGTTTTCTATATGAGCAGATATTATATTTATAATAAAATATATTAAAATTTAAGCCATGTAGCAACTAGGAGATGAATCTCCGATAACTTTCTAGAAGCACAGTGGGGCAGACTGTATCTTCCAAAGATGGCTCTACCTATACATTTATCCCATCCTACATGCTTGTCTTACAATGAGCCTGACACTTCTCCCAAAGAGAGGTGGGATCTCTGTTCCTTCCTTATGAACCTGAACAGGGACCTGTGACTGCCTCAAGCACTGGAGTTTGGCAGAATGCCACTAAATATGTGACTTTGAAGCCTAGGCCACACGAAAGATACAATCTCCATCTCTTTCTCCTCGTCTCTTGGGATACTTGCCCTTAGAACTCAGCCGTCATGTGTGAGGAAATCCAGCCCACATAGAGGGAGGGGTCCAATGCAGATACCCTGGCTGACAGCCGCAGCCAGCCGCCAGCCGTGAGCAAGCATCAATCGCTGTCATACAGTACGAATGGATGATCCTTCAGACGATTCCAGCCCGCAGCCTTGGAGTTCTCCAGTTGATGCCCCAGGTATTGTGGATCAGAAGCCATTCTATACCTGGTCTGAATTTCTGACCACAGAAAGAGTGAGGAATAATACATTATATAACGCATGATTATTGTGCTTCAAAGGCACCATGTTTTGGGGTAACTTTTTGCCGTCATAGTAAAAGTGAAATCCTCTGACGTGGAAAGTGTGTTTGTTATTGATTTAGAAAATTGAGTGTCATGGGGGAGAAGAATTGAAATGCATTGTAAGTTATCATTAATCTCCCCAGCCATCAGTTAATTAGGGATAGTCTCTCTTCAGAAAGAAGCATTTAAATGTTGAAAATGAACGTTACTGAAGAGAAGCTCCAAAGAGCATCTTTAGAACTTGGACTACTGAGATTGTCCCTTTTGCCTCCAATGCATCACGTATCAGATTATTTGTTTCAGAAATGTGCTCTTTGAAAAAAACCAAACTGCATTAAAAAGCCCAGGGTTTTTTTTTGTTTTTTTTTTTTTTGGTATGTGGGCCTCTCACTGTTGTGGCCTCTCCCGTTGCGGAGCACAGGCTCCGGACGCGCAGGCTCAGCGGCCATGGCTCACGGGCCCAGCCACTCCGCGGCATGTGGGATCCTCCCGGACCGGGGCACGAACCCGTGTCCCCTGCATCGGCAGGCGGACTCTCAACCACCGCACCACCAGGGAAGCCCAGCCCAGTTTTTAATAGTCTTAGTCTTTCTTCCATCAGAACACAAGTTAAACTTTCATGAAGAATCTATAATTGTTTGGTTTTCCTGTCACATTTGACACAGTTTGCCATGTCATTACTTAAGGAAACAATCATATTACAACACTTCCTCTTTTCAGTTCAAAGAAATTGTAAATATATCAGCAAAAAGGGAACCATACTTTTATCTGAAATACATATATTTAGAGAGTGAACAACCGGGTCACCCTAAAATTTCTCAGTGACCCAGATGCATTTTACTGTACTCAAGCAAGACGTTAGGGTTGCTGTTTTGTAAAAGATATATATCTCCATATTTATATCTATCTGCCTAACTAGATAGATTTTTTATGGTGGCCTGCTGCTTTCTACAATGCTGTTTGTCATATATGGAAAAGTAAAAACAAGTTGGTGCAGTAGCATACAATATTACCCATGTTTTACATATATGTAAAAGCCCCAGAGAACAATTTCTTTCCATTCAGAGTGATCAGGCTATACAAGATCTGCTTGGCCATGCAGGACAAATTCTTTTCTTCATTTCTGTCCACTAATGCAGGTCAGTTATCAATAGTTCAAGAAAGCTATCTAGCCTCCAAAGAACAGTACAAGTAGCTGCCAAAGCAAAGGATCCATGGCCATCTTTTGAACTCAAATGTTTTTATTTCATTTATCATTTTTAAAATGTTCATCATGATGGTGAGCCTCCTGACTTGAGTCACTTATTAAAACTCACAGAACAAAAAAAAGAAAACTCATAGGAGGGTAAATTTAATAACCAAGAAAAATTATCTATTTCAAAGCCATGGGATAAAACTCTTACGAAGTATATACTTAACTCAGAATTGCCATCTTTAGCAGTATCATCAAAAAAGAAATTATATACATGTCATTCTTCTAATTAGGAATAACACTTCATTAGAAGTTATATGTGTTAAAATCCTCCTCCAACTGCACCAGCCTGTAATCTGTTTATTCCATTCATATGGCTATCTTGTTTTATGTGCATGTAGGTAGTGAATAACAGCTTTCTAAATGAATGAATGCAAATATTCTACCTTCGTATAGTGTGTGCCATTAAATCCTAAACCCCTTTATTCCATTCTCTATCACTTCCATTACACAAAATGTGGCGCCATTGCTGTATAAGCTGCTTGTGCTCAAGTGAGTTGCTTCAACAGCTTTCTCCAAACTTAGAGGCAGGTTCTGATTCTCTTTTCTGGACCCTCAGGGAATCTTTCCAGGATGCCTCCCTTCTACCCTACTAAGCTGACTTATTCTCTCTTGCTAACTCTGCTTATAGTCCCTTTGCTTCACACTCAACATTCACCCATCAGCCTGATCCCTCTGAAAGTTGAAAGATGCTTCAGACTCTTTTCCTGGGTGCTCTCCCTGGACTCTTCATCCTGTAGCCTGCCTCACTTCTCCACCCAGCCCCAGCCTAGGAGGGAAGTTCAGACAGCTTGGACTTGGTGGTAAAGGTGATCTGACTACAGTGAACATTGACTCCAAGGATGACCAGCCTGGTCAGCCAAGTGTCTTCTTCACCACTCCCCTCACACTCAATTAAAGAAAAAGATCTTCTCAGGAAGACAAAGAATAAAGTAGCACCTCAATGGCACATGAGCTTAGTTTAGTGTCTAGCACTGTATTTTGCAATAAATACTCGTGGTCATGGCAGATTTTGGTAGTGACAGTCTTTGCTGCCTGTACCTTTATAATCTTGGACAAATCTAAACTTCTCTTTAGGGAAACCCACGCACAGTTTCCTTCTCCAGTTACTTCATACGGCAGTCAAGGTGGGGCAAGAAGCCACAAAGCCCTGTCTAACAAATTAAAGCAATATTTATATTATAGGCTTGGTCTTTCATAATGGAAGGGAGGCTGCTGACTAATGGTGCTCAGGTCAGACTTCCTGCTGCCAGCTTGGGTGTCCACATATGGTGAATGCAGATGAACGGCTTGGGCTTTACACCCATCATCACTGGGCCCTGGTTGCCCAATAACAGGAAGATGACTGGTGAGTCTGTATAATTGCTTTACAGCTGTGTTCAGTGAATGGCACCATCAACCCTCAAGTCACCCGAGCTAGAAACCTGGTTGTCAGCCTGAACTCTTGCTCTGTCTCCCAACACACAACCAATTCATTTTACCAAATCCTGAAGATTTCACTTCCTAACTCCCCTTCAAATCCACCCCCTTTCTGTGTTAATGCCTCTCGCTATTGACTTAATTCATGTCCTCATCATTCATCATCAGAGCTATTGAAATTAGAAACAACTGGTCTCCTTGTGTTTGGCCTCAGCACCTCTAAACCAACGTCTTCTGGCAGAATGATCTTTCTTTCTTTTTTTTTTTTTTTTTTTTTTGCGGTACGCGGGCCTCTCACTGCTGTGGCCTCGCCCGTTGCGGAGCACAGGCTCCGGACGCGCAGGCTCAGTGGCCATGGCTCACGGGCCCAGCCGCTCCGCGGCATGTGGGATCTTCCCAGACCGGGGCACGAACCCGCGTCCCCTGCATTGGCAGGCGGACTCTCAACCACTGCGCCACCAGGGAAGTCCCAGAGTGAGCTTTCTAAATTACTAACATGATCAGGTTTCACAGCCCTCTCCACCAAGCTTAAAACATTTCAGTGACACCCCATTGCTTTAGGCTGAAGTTCAAACACCTTAGCATGGCTGACCATCCCCTGCCTCCCCACAGGCTCTTCATTCTGGCTATATCCATCTAATTTCAGTTTCCTGATCATATCACACTCTTTCCCTGTTCAGTACTTTTCCGTGCCATTCCTTCAGCCCGAAATGGTTATCCTTCACTAGTCACCTCCCCTCCCACTGCTTCGGCATTCATCTATTCATGAACTGTTTACTGAGGCTTACCACGCGCCCGATACTAATTTACGTGCTGAGCACCAGTGAATAATACAGACAAAACTTCCTGACCTACAGAATTTGTACTCTAGTGGTGGTGATGGTAGTGGCGGGAGGGGACAGACAAGGAGCAAAATAAATAAGTAAATTATATAACAGAGTAGGAGGGGTAAGTGCTACAGAGAAAAATTAAGCAGGGAAGAAGGATGTGGGTGGGGTGCCAGAGCAGGTGTGGAGGTTATTGCAATTTCAAATGGAATGCTCAGGGAAGGCCTCACTGAGAACGGACATTTGAGCAAAGACTTAAGGAAGTGAAGGAGCCAGCCAGGTGAGGATTCGGGGGAAAAGTATTAAGGGAAAATTGAAGAGCGAGGGCAAAGATCCTGAGGCAGGGGCAGCCCTCAGACATGGGAGGAACTGGAAGGAGACCAGTGTGGTCTGGGGAGAGTGGGCAAGGGGGAGAGGAGGGAAGCTCAAAGTGGGAAAGATAAGAGGAGACCTTGTAAACCATTGCAAAGTTTTATTCTAAGTGAGATGAGGAGCTTGTTGGAGGGTCTGAACAGGGAAGTTACATATTAGAAGGATCCCTCTGGTTGCTGAGTTGAGCTGTAGGCTGTAGGCAGACAAGGGTGGAAGCAGGAGACCTGTTAGGAGATTGCTGCAGAAATCCAAGCAAGAACCGCTAGTGGCTTGGCCCAGGGTGGGGGCAGTGGAGGCCGTGAGACATGGTTGAATTCTGGATGTAGCTTAAAGGTAGGTCTGATGGAATTTGCCGATGGATTGGATGTGGGATATGAGAAAAAGAAAGGGGACAGGGAGGTCATCAAAGGTTTCAGTCTGAGCAGCTCTAAGGATGGAGTTGGCATTAACTGAGATAGGGCTACTTGGAGGAGCAGGTTTGGGGGGAATATCAGGAGTTCTGATTTGGGTTTGAAAAGTCTGAGATACTTTAATTCAACTTAGGTGTTTTCTCCTGAAAGCCTTCTCAGTTCTCTCCCCTCACCTAGAATATGCACATTTCTAACTCTGTTTCTATTGCTCTCCTAGCCCTTAGTGCACAAAGCAGCCCTTTGAACACAAATGTTTTCGATTAAGCATGTATTGACTCAGACTAAAAAACAAACCAATAAGTTCTGTTCTGGCAGTGAAGGAGTAATTGAAATGGAACTTGCCCTTCTGGCATAAACAACTAGGCAACTGGACAAAACCTATGAAACGACTGTATTCAGATACTGGGACAAGAGGCAGCGAAGAATGTGCCCCCAGAGATAAGAGAAACAAATAAGGTGAGCCCTACGATGGCTCCAGCTTTCTGCCCGAAGGTAATTTTGAAACTGCTGTGCAGGGGTTGGGAACCCAGTTAAAACCCATGAGATCCTGCTGAATTAAAGAGACAAAACTGGCGTTGTGTATATGGGGTGGAGGTGCAGGGCGGGGTGCCAAAGGAATTTGCAAGGCAGAGGATTAAAGAGGAAGACACTATATAAAGGAAGTGCTTCACAAACATCATATGATGTCACTGATATGCGGGATCTAAAAAAATTATGATACAAATGAACTTATTTATGAAACAGAAACAGACTCACAGACAAAGAAAACAAACTTATGGTGACCAAAGGGGAAAGGTGGGGGGGGGGGTTAGTGGGGAGGGATAAATTGGGAATTTGGGATTGACACATACACACTACTACCTACTGTATAGCACAGGGAACTCTGCTCCATATTGTGTAATAACCTAAGTGAGAAAAGAATTTGAAAAAGAACAGACATATGTATATGTATAACCGAATCACTTTGCTGTACACCTGACACTAACACAACATTATAAATCAACTACAGTCCAATATAAAATAAAAATTAAAAAATTTTAAAAAAAGGGCTTCCTTGGTGGTGCAGTGGTTGAGAGTCCTCCTGCCAATGCAGGGGACGCGGGTTCGTGCCCTGGTCCGGGAAGAACCCACATGCCGCGGAGCGGCTGGGCCCGTGAGCCATGGCCGCTGAGCCTGCGCGTCCGGAGCCTGTGTTCCACAACGGGAGAGGCCACAACAGTGAGAGGCTCGCGTACTGCAAAAAAAAAAAAAAAAAAAAATTAAAAAAAAAAGTGCTTCAGAAATCTGCATGAGGATTCCCTTGAGACTTTGTGTGAATGCTAACCTGAGCACATGTTGGATGAAACCCCCAAGGCCTAACAAAGAGCAACTGATGGGAATCTATAAGCTAAACAATTCCCAAAGCTGACACAGGGCTGGGAGACCTGAGTTCTCACTGTGCAGAGTGGAGAGCACTTGTTGAACCCTTGGGGTACAGAGTAAGGACCTCAGAAGTGTCGTGTCTTAGTAGAAGAGCTAAACTGGCCTATAGTAAAGGCCTCAAAATGAGGCTGTAATAATTCAAAAAGGTCAGCCTGATTTGCAAGTAACTCAACTGCCCAACAAAACAGACTTTAACTCTCTTTAAAGGAAGACAAGAAGAATCCCATCGCTCAACAACGTTTACAATGTCAGGAATTTAAAATAGCAACAAAACCATGAAATATTTATGAATGTATCCTGTGTGTGTTGGAACTGGCTCTCACGACAGGTGATTCTGTCATCTCTTCTGAACTCTACATTGGGTGACATCATGTTGAGAGCTTGAAGCTGGTCATGGTGTGAGTATTTACACCACAGAAATTGGCAAACAGAACAAATTAGGACTTTATGACCTCCCACCTTGCCCCAAGGTTTGGCTCACCAGCACATGGCTATATAAACTTAACAAAATATGGAATGACCTCTAAGGCAAAACACTGCTGAGGGAAGTTAAAGGAGACCTAAATAAACAAAAAGATATTATTTGTTCTTGGATTAGAAGACTCAACATTAACATGTCAATTTGTCTAAATTACAGAGTCAATGGAATCCTAGTTAAAATCCCAGCAGACAGGCTGATACTAAAATTTATGAGGAAAGGCAAAGTCTTAGAATTAACCAAAAGTTGAAAAAGACATAAGTTGGAAGACTTATATTCCATGATTGTAATATTTACTATAAAGTTAAATTCATTAAGACAGTGTGGTATTGGTATATGATAAGATATACAGATCAATGAAACAGAATAGAGACTAGAAATTCACCTAGATATATATAGCTAATTGATTTCTTGGGGTTAGACATTCTATGACTACTTTATTGAGACTTCATAATCGTTGTTTTGGGCATTTGTTAATACTTCTGGAAAAAAAACTCTAAGCAAAGGTTATCATGACTATGTTTCATGGCATAGAGATTTGGAGTTTAGTCACCCATTTGTCCTGTGCTGGAATAGACTCAGAACTGTTTTCTAAAGTGATTTATAAGTCCTTATCCTTAGTATATAACATGATGCCTGTCACATAGTAAGTGCTTAATAAATACTTATTGAGCTTAGTTCCTGAATGGTGGAAGGAGACCAGAGGAAACCAAATCTCTCCTCCAACTAGTGGGGAAGATATATTGTACTCAGTTTCTTGTGACCTCTTCAACACATCAAGCAGTTGTCAATAAATATCTATGTTATAATCCAAAAAAGAAACCAAAACCGTTTTGTAAAATAAAACATAAAACATGTTTTACCTATGAACAGTCCTTTGGCCCTTCTTTGTACATTAGGTTTTTATTCAGTCAAGTGACCTATCTCTAATTAAAGTATGTTCTTTTTTTTTTTTTTTTTTTGGCTGTGCCATGTGGCATGCAGAACTTCCCTGCCCAGGGGTCAAACCCATGCACCCTGCACTGGAGGCTCAGAGTCCTAACCACTGGACCACCAGGGAGGTCCATAATTAAAGTGTGCTCTTAATCAGCAACATAAAATGACTCTCATTCATTCGGACAATATTTATTGAACAACTACTATTTTCCAGGCTCTCCAGACATGATTTGGGAGTATAACCTCCAAGACTATGTATCAAAAGTTTGGTTGCAAGAATAGTATCTATGAGGGATAGTCTGAAAAATACATAGTCAATTCGTTTCCCTACTTAATCTAAAATCATTCTTTCATTTAAGTCAGACTTTCAAATTGATATACGCCTTTGCCCTTTCACAGAGACCCATGCACTAGCATTGTGCTCTATGGCCTAAAGCAAGTAGTGTTATAAAACCTAATCATAGTTTAGTTAGGGTCATTGGATTCCATGGAGCATAGACCCACTGAAATTTCCTCAAAACTCTATTAAAATAATATGGCTCTTTGGCTGCCCCTGAGTTATTATGAGGTCAGGCTGTGGGCTCAAGTTCCCATCTTTATTTTCTTGGGCATGATGGCAATAAAGCCTGAATATCTGAGTTTATCCATGTGAACATTTGTTATCTGCAACTCAGAAAACCTATATAACACATGTAGTTTTATAATAAAAATATTCCACAAAGCAAGTGTCTACTATTCTGCCTGGATGAGATATTGTCATCAGCTCTGGGTCCCAGGATCTCTTCTTCCTAATAATCTCATCCAGTTCTAGGGCCCAACCATTTCTCCTTAGCTCTGCAATCCAACTCATATCAAACTACATGCTTGATATCTCCACTTGGTTACCTAATGGGCGTATTAAAATGTAACGTGATCTGAAATGGAACTCTTGGTTCCCCTCCCTTAATTCACTCCTCAGGCCTTCTTATCTCTGTAAGTGGCATCAGCATCCAATTCTTCCCCAAAGCCAGGTGTGTTCTTCATCCTCACATTCCCGCACACTCCACATCTGATTGACAGGTGAGTCCTGTCAGTTCTACATCTCCCATCTGCCACTTCTCTCCATTTCGAACACTCTACTTCCACCCACCACCATGATTCATTTGAGCCGCTGCTAGAGCTTCTTCACTGGTCTTCTTGATTCAGGGGCAGAAGCTCCTGCGCTTCTCTGCTCTGCTTTCTACACAGATGTTCTCAGAGGAGAAATCTCATCATACCAACTCCCACTTAAAACCAACCAGTGACTTTTTTATTTTAAAAAATAAAACCCCTTTTCCTACCCTTTCTCCGTGTTGCAGCCAGAGAAATCTTTCCACCACAGACGGATCGTGTCTCTTTACCCCTCTCCCACGAGCGGAATACCCTCCAATGCTTCTTTTGTTTTAGGATGAAGACCAGATTCCCTAAAAGGCCGAGTCAGCCCCTTCTGGCCCTCTCCGTCCCTGCAGCCGTAGTGCCACCAGACTCTGGTTTCTCTTCTCCAGTCTCAGCGGCCCTGTTTTCATCCCAGATCCCCTTCTGCCGTAGGGCCTTTGTGTGAGAAGGCTCTGCTCGGCCCACCTGACACTTTTACTCAACTTCACTTCCTCGGGGAAGACTTCCCCACCTCCTGACTGGGTTGGATCCTCTCACACAGACTTTCCTTCACAAGGTTCGCCTCGATCTCTACCCTACAAGCTACGTGCGTGATTACTGGGTTAATACCTGTCTCTCCTGCGGGAGGGCCCAGCTTCTCTCTCCTGCCTGCCCTTCATCACTCTCACTTGTCTGCCCAGGAAGCAGAAGGTAAGACACCTTAGGCTCTAGGGCTTGGAGTGAGAGGGGAGAGAGATGAGGATGAAAGCAGGGCTGGGGAAGCAGAGCCTGAGACAGGCTCATGATTTATTGAGGGGCTGTTTTCAGGAAAAACCTGTAAGGGAGAAAGAGAGGCAAAATAGGTAAGGGGAGGGCAAGCTTCAAGCAGGTTAAGTTCTAACTCAGCTGAAGGCTGTGGTCTCAGGCAAAGGCTAACAGAGGGGGACTCTGGAACATAACCTGCCCTGAGGCACGGGGGCAGCTTTTGTACTGGAGCTGCCCCCTCCTCTTGGGGAAAAGGGTTCGTAACTTCCCAACAGGCAGCTCTTGCCAGCCAAGGGCATTTCTCCTGAGAAGCTGAGGAAAAGGAGCAGCTGTGACATGTTAGCCGCCAGCACTCAGTGTCTGGGATGGGGATCAGGGCAGGCGTCACCGCATCCACTAGGGTGGCAGTTCAGATTTCTTCTTTATAAAATGTGTAAGGAAGGATTCAGATGACAAAAGAAAAGTTAAGGAGTAAGTGGAGGTAGAGGGGAGTTCTACTGGAAATCTTTTCTTTCTGTCTCTTATGTTTTGTTTTCTAGACTCAGCCTATCAGAAGCACTGCCCTAGAGTCAGACTTAAGAGTTAATGAAACAAAGAAGGGATCCTTCCTAATTGTGACAAGATTACAGTCACGATCACCCCCAGTGTCACAAGTGTGAGGATGGTGGCCGTGGTGTCCACTGTCCAGTGTGGGCAGCGTCAGAGGTGCAAGCAGCAGTGGACAGGGGCTTTCTGTTCCTGTCTTCTCCAGGTCTGACTTCCCAGTCCTAGCGCCTCTCTGATCTACGCAGTATCTTTTCAGTGTATTTGCCACTCTAACCTGCTAGAATTGGTTTCTGCTGCTTACAACTAAGATCCCTGAAGCACACCTTCTCGGGGCCGTGCTGCACAGCCCCCAACTCCCCCATCTTCATGACTACGGAGAGGATGGGCCTGATGCCAGTGGCCTGGTCCCTGTCTCCTGTCACCAGGCCATGGCCACAGTGTCGGGGGGTGGGTGTTGTTTCACAGCCTGCTGGAGCTCTGAGGGCAGGTAGGGGGCAAGGGAAGGGTAGGGTTCTGCCTTTAGATCAGAGCATTTATGGACTCAGAACACGAGGAGACTTTGTGCAGCAAAGACTTTGTCTTGGTCTGACAGAGCAGGCTTCCAACACTACCCAGGGCCACCTGGGTGGAGACGGACACTGCCCACACATACCCTCTGAAGAGGGGGTGTGACTCCTAAGCCCTTCCCCATCCAGCTGCTCATGACGAGCATGTCAAGAGCTTAGTGTCATCACCCGTGGCCCCAGCTCCCTATAAAGCAGGAGCCATCTCCTGGAGAACTCAGACTTTCACTCCACCTCAGAAGTCTGTCCCCAACACTGCCAAGTACCCACCACCTCTGCCATAGTCCCCAGTTTATCCTGACCCGGCCCAGACTCTCACTACTGAGAGTGAATGATTTCTCTAGCAGAGGACGGGGCCACCCCGTGCCTATCTTTCTCCAAATCTGGCAGGAGTAGGGGGTGGATATCCTTTTCAGAAAGGGACATTTGGGCTTCCCTGGTGGCGCAGTGGTTGAGAGTCCGCCTGCCGATGCAGGGGACACGGGTTCGTGCCCCGGTCCGGGAAGATCCCACATGCCGTGGAGCGGCTAGGCCTGTGAGCCATGGCCGCTGAGCCTGTGCGTCCGGAGCCTGTGCCCCGCAACGGGAGAGGCCACAGCAGTGAGAGGCCCGCGTACCGAAAAAAAAAAAAAAAAAAAGAAAGGGACGTTTGTCTCAGTTTTCTGCTTGATGTTATCCCGCCTTGTGGCACCACTTCTGGCATTTGTGCCTGGGGTCATCTGAGGATTGTTGCACATTCCCCAGTCCCAAATGTCCCTGGAATATGTGATCTCTGGGCTTCATCTCCAACATTCTGTGTTTATATACCCTTGGCTGGCTCATGCCTAATGGTAAGAGATGCTGTCAGCAAGAGAGTGCGCTTAATTCTCCGGCTATCCTCATCGACTAGTGTCAACTTGTTTATCCTCCAAGGACTCTGATGGCCAACATTTCAGGCACTCCCAGCCACCTCCTCTTTTGGCAGCTCCTTTCCAAGCCTTTGCACACCCACCATCTGTAGTCGGCCAAATGGAAGTTATGAACCAGATGATAATGCATCACAGTTCCTTGGCGGTAAGGAACAAAAACCAGCTTCAGCAAGTCAGACAAATGGAGATGTTTGTTGAAACACTCTCGGGTGGCTCACAGAGTAGACAGGAGGCGGGACACCCAGTCTTGAAATGGGACAGGAACCAACAGAAACTGGTCAACTGCTTTACCTGAGAGTTACCGAGGCGATAGGTGTGCTCCAAGTGTTCATTGCTGATGATGCCTGGCTCTGTTCAAGAGTCACAGTCTCATGGGAATTCCCTGGTGGTCCAGTGGTTAGGACTCCGAGCTCTCACTGCTGAGGGCCCGGGTTCGATCCCTGGTTGGGGAACTGGGATCCCGCAAGCCGTGCAGGGCAGCACCCCCCACCCCCCGCCCAAAAAAGTTACAGTTTCAGGAGAGAGTCTGAGCAGCCTGGACCGCATCACGTGCCCACCCTTCGGCTGTGTGGGAAAGTCCCTTGATTTACTTTCCCACCAAGAGTGCACACAGGGGAGAGGCTTAACTCCACACACAAAAACTGGGGTGATATTTCCAATAATGGGGAAGTGAACGCTGGGCAATTAAAAAAACAAATGGCTGCTATATGTACCTCTGTTGCTGTATGTTCTACCAGCCATGTGACTAATCAACCCACCTCACCACTGCGGAAATCACACGGGGGAAACTCTCCCCCCTCCTCCACCCAGCCTGCTTCATAATCAGATGGCTTCCACCTCAGCGACTTTCACATCTCGCTCTGCGGACCTGAGTGCAGGACAGGTGGCCCAGAAGTGCCTCCAGGGTGCCCTCTGCGGGCCAAGGGCAGTGTAACTTCCTGGAGGACAAGAACGCAGTAAAGGTTACCGAATGAATGAATTCAACCAGCCTGAGCCCCAGGTAATGACACCCAAGTGGGTGACGATGACTCTCCTCATAGTGTATACACAGCATCATTCTCTCTGACACCTGGAGAAAGTGCGTGGGGACTTCACATACCTTAGAGGTCATCAGTCCAGTGGCCTTCTGACTTTAATGGTCTCTTGCTACTCCCTTTCCCTGCTCTCTGCTCCATTCACAGCCACCCTCTGTCGTTAGCCTTCCCACCCCGCCACCAATGATCCACCTTAAGGACCATCCACCCAGGACAGAGCAATGCTGAGCCTTCCAGAAAGGCTCAGAGGGAGGTACCACTGTGGTTAGAATAGTATATGTCTGTATTCACTGAGCAAACCGAACTGTTCCCTTCTTCAATGTAAGAAGTCCACAGGCCCATTCAAATTCATTCCACAAATATTTATTCAGCATTTACTACATGTCAGGTACCATGCTAGGCGCTGGTGACACAATGTTGAGTTTTAGGCTTGTGGGGAAGGAGCCACTAATCAACTGAATGTGCACATAGGAATTAAACTGTGATGTTTGCCGTGAGGACGAAGCACACAAAGTTTAGATTAGATTGCAGAGGGACCTGTTATCTGAAGAAGTGACGTCTAAGCTGCCATCTGAAGGGTGAATGGAATTAGGTAGATAGAAGGGGTTCAGAGGAAGACGGTGCTTGGCAGAAGGGACGGAGAAGCACAGTCCTGAAGGCAAGAGTGAGCTTGTCTAGCCTGGAGAATTGAAGGAAGATCTGTGTGCGGATGTGAGAGAGTCAGGAGCAGCGGGCTCCAGATGAGGCAGCTGCCAGGCCACGCGGGGCCCTGGGTTGCAGTAGGGAGCTTGGTCTGTCTCCACTTAAGCAACCTGCTTAAATGGTTTAAGCAGGCTGCTATGGTTTGAAGGAAGTGCACTGATGGAAAGAAGGAGAATATTTAGGGAGGAAGCTAAGCAAAAGGAAAGTCCTGGTTTGACTCAGGAGAGAAGGAAGCAGAAGTGGAGAGAAGTGGATGGATCTAAGGAGCATTTTGGCCGTGGAATCACGTGGACTTGATCATGAATTGGAGGTGGAGGGGGTTCCCAGGATTCTGGCTTGCACACTTCTCTCTACTGCATTTACAACAAATTACCTAAACTGTATCCTTATCAAAGTCGGGGACCCTGTCTTATGCCTCCCACATCTGGATGCACAGAAAATACCTGGAGAATGAGTCAGCGTCTCTCTTCCCCGGCCGGCAGTTCTGCAGTTTCTAAGTCTGCCGGAAGGTGGCAGCACACGAAAACTAGCCGGTCACTGTTTCCGTGGCCTGACCGTCGTTTCCTGCAGCCCGCGGATTTTGACTCTTTTTGGGAGTTTCCCACATTCCCAATTCCCAGAAAAGAGAGCTTTCCCCAGCCTTTCTGAGCTGCCTCAGTGGAGGGTGTGACTTAGCCGGGAGCTTTTCATGTGGGGACCAAGGCCTGAATTTGCTCAGTGATTCTGTGGCCAGAGCCTCTTTATTTTCGGCTGCGGTGGTTTTGCACAGGCTTCTCTTGTCAGCATCCCCGCCTATCACAGAGCACTCAGGCCAGGCTGATAGGGCCAAGGGGACCTTTCTTCTCCTTCCTGTTGCTCCGGGCTGGGCATCAAACCCCTAAGCAAGCCCTTCTCAGTTATGTCCGGGGGAGGCGGGAAAAGCCCAGGCAGGGACCGTCTCACCCAGAGTCAGGTGGGTTTGATCCAGGAAGGGAGGCTAGAACGCGGGCGGCCAGAGCGGAAGAGCAGTTCTGAAAGGCCAGTGGGAACAGGTTCAAATTACCCCAATGACGTAAAAGGACTGATTGATCAAGTGAACATAACTCTCTGGGTTAGGAATGAGAAAGACAGGGGTTGAGTGGCAGGGGAGGAAGGGTGTGAAAAGTATACAGAACAAAGACCCAGTGAGGGACACAGTAAGTTGAAGGTCAGTTTAGGGGGCACATTGCCAGGAGGAACACAAGTCGGCATCCAAAGCCATCTCGCCGTGGGCCGGGGCTAGTTCCTGTACAGTAAAGGGTAAAGGTCTGCAGCCACATGGGGCAGCACATTCTGGACTTCGTCTCCCACTGCTCGGGTTCTTACACACGGACAGAACAACGTGTGAATGAAGGCTTTTACTCTGCAGGGTAAGTTGCCGGCATCCCCACCCCATTAGCGCTCGCCTCTGCCAGATGCTCACCAGCTGACCCCTTTCAACCTCTTCTCTTCTGTCCCCACACTTTCTGCTTCTACTCCTTACCCTTCTTCTTTTTTTTTCTTTTAAGACTTGTGAATGTAACCCTACTGCTGATTTTGACTTTCAGTTTATTTATTTATTTTTGACTGCGTTCGGTCTTCGTTGCTGCGCGCGGGCTTTCTCTAGTTCCGGCGAGTGGGGACTACTCTTCGCTGCGGTGCGTGGGCTTCTCATTGCGGTGGCTTCTCTTGTTGTGGAGCACGGGCTCTAGGTATGTGGGCTTCAGTAGTTGTGGCTGGCAGTCTCTAGAGCACAGGCTCAGTAGTTGTGGCGCACAGGCTTAGTTGCTCCGCGGCATGTGAGATCTTCCTGGACCAGGGCTCGAACCTGTGTCCCCTGAATGGGCAGGCAGATTCTTAACCACTGTGCCACCAGGGAAGTCCCACCTTACCTTTCTGACTTCGTGATCTTTAGAGAGTAGAAAGAACTAGTGGTTCCCAATTTCAGGAAACTTAGTCTCTCCTGACCTCATGCATATCTCCTTCATCCTCTGACTCATTTCCTGAAGTGTCATATTTCCTTTCATAGCTTTATTAATATTATTATATTTTAGTGTATATTATAGATTTTATTATTATTATCAATATTTTTTATCTTAATGCTTTAGTGGTTGAGTTTAACAAATATGGGATGAGGAGCTACTTGGTAAATGGCCCAACCATCACTTAATTCAAACATATATACTCTGGGAGGACAACACATTTATCTGTCATCTGTCATTTGCTCTTTAATTTTGAATATTGGTGCTCATGAGTCGCCCCTAACTCACCTCATATAATAGTTCCATACTTTGGTACCATGCCCAGGATTGCCCGATAGATTCTCCTCTGAGTCTACTGGTAAAAGTGCCCCAGGCTTGTCTCTGGTCATTCATATGTCATGTGCTCCAGCCACCTTGAACAGCCTGCTGTTCTCCGGTGCCTCATTCTATACCACATACCTGCATCTTTGCCTGTTGCCTCCACTGCCTGAGATATTCCTTGACCTGTTTTCATCTGGCCAATTCTTAGCCATTAATTAGGACTCAGGTTAGTTGTCATCTCCTCCAGGAAGCCTCCCTTGACCACTCAGACAGGAACTTAGTATGTCCGAAGCTCTGTGCTAGATCCTGGAGATCCAAAGATAAATAAATCAGAGTCTAGAACCTAAAAGTGCTCACAGTCTAGGAGAGAGGGCAGTGTGGTGAGTGCTATGGGAAACATGGAAAGAGCACCCAGCCCAGGGAGGGTGGGAGGTTCCCAGGGAATGTGACATTTCAACAGAGTCAGGCAAGAGAGGAAGCTGGAGAGGGGAAGGATGTTCCAGATCAAGAATTCCTGGTGAGAGGCATTGTAACTGTAACACATTTGGGCAATGGCTAGTCATTCAAAATGAGCTCAGAAGACAAAGCCAGGAAGTGACAAGAAATTAGGCTTGAATCAGAACATCATATGAACAGATCATAAAGGGCCACACTACAGAATTTGTCATTCTAAGGACTTTGGGCTTTATCCTGAAGACATTGTGGAGCCCTGGAGGATTTGAAACAGAAGATGGGCTCAAATCTGCACTTTAAAGAGATAGCTGGCTGGAGTGAGAAGAATAAATCAGAGGGAACAAGGCAGGAGGCAGGGACTCTTCGTGGGCATTCAGATGTGAGATAAACTGAGATGGTAGTATTGGGTCCAGGTGGGGAGAAGTGGGAAGATTCAGGAGATACCAGGGAGCTAGAATTGCTGAAACTGACGAGAAAGCCATCTAGGTCTCCTGCTTTGGCACTTGGAGGGATGGTGGTGGGGTTTGCCAAGGTAGGGAACACCACGGGGCATCAGGTTTGAGGGAAAAGATTTGTTTGGGGGCAAACTGAGTTCAGGGTTCTCTAAGATATTCAGACTGAGATGTCCAGTAGGCAGCTGGCTGTATAAGTCTAGAGTTGATAAAAGTCCTTTGAATCTCACACCCGTTAAGATGGCTAATATCAAAACACCAGAAAATAACAAGTGTTGATGAGGATGTGGAGAAATTGGAACCCTTATGCACTGTTGTTGGAAATGTAAAATGGTGCAGGTACTGTGGAAAACAGTAAAGCAGCCCCTCAAAAAATTAAAAATAGAACTATCGTATGATCCAGTGATTCCACTTCTGGATATATATATCCCAAAAATTGAAAGCAGGATCTCAAAGAGATTTTTGTACACCCATGTTCACAGCAGCATTATTCACAATAGCCAAGAGGTAGAAGCAACTCAAATGTTCATTGGTGGATGAATGGATGAACACAATGTGGTATATACATACATGGAATATTATTCGGCTTTAAAAAGGGAGGAAATTCAGACACATGGTATATCATGGATAGACCTTGAGCATGTTTTGCAAGGTGAAATAAGGCAGTCACAAGAGGACAGATACTGTATGATTACACTTACATGGGTACCTAGAGTAGTCAAACTCATAGAGACAGAAAGTAGAATGGTGGCCGTCAGGAGTTGGGGGAGTGGGGAATGGGAAGTTATTGTTTAATGACTGCCTTGTTTGAGTTTTGCAAGATGAGAAAGAGTTCTGGAGATGGGCAATGGTGATGGTTGTACAACAATGTGAAAGTACTTAACGCCACTGAAACGTACGCTTAAAACTGGTTATGATCAAAAAGAATCACGGGGCTTCCCTGGTGGCACACTGGTTGAGAGTCCGCTTGCCAATGCAGGGGACATGGGTTCGTGCCCTGGTCCGGGAAGATCCCACGTGCCGCGGAGTGGCTGGGCCCGTGAGCCATGGCCTCTGAGCCTGCATGTCCGGAGCCTGTGCTCTGCAACGGGAGAGGCCACAACAGTGAGAGGCCCGCGTACCGCAAAAAAAAAAAAAAAAAAAAAAAGTGGTTATGATGGTACATTTATGTTATTTGTATTTTACCACAATTTTTTAAAAAGCCATTTGAGTCACAGACAGCAATTTGGGGGGGAATCTTTAGACTGTATAGATGGCAACTGAAGCCGTGATCTCACCTACAGTAGGATAGAGAGGGAAACGATCAGTTGCAGGATTGGCGGAGAAAAAGGAAGGCACCAAGGGGCCTGAGAAATAGCAGCCAGAAGCATCGGAGGGAAAATAGGAGGATACATGCGGTAGGACGAGAGCAGGTCTCAGGGGCAGAAGCTGTAGAGATGCCAAGAACGAGAAGGACTAAAAGGAACCCTGTATTTAGCAACAAAGAGAGCCTTTGTGACCTAGGCGAAGGCAGCTTCAGGGGAGAAGTGGTAGAATCCAGGTTATGGTGCGGTGGGGAGTATGTAGGCTGAGGAAGCAGAGAAAAGGGCTGCATCCTGGAAGCTTGGCTGCAAAAGGAGGGGGAGAGGAGCTGGTAGTGGAGACAGATACGGGGCTGTCAGAAGTTGATGACAAGATCATCGGCTTTGCAACTTGCTCCAATTTCATGCTCACTCAGCATCCTTCTGCACATATCCGGATTCCAGGGCCCACACGAACATCTGGCCCACTAGGGAGAGCCACTCTGACTTGAGGAATTGTCATTCTACTTGCTACATCTTCTCAAGAATTTGGTTAGCTGAAGGAAGCTAACTGGACGCCAAACAGCTCTGACAAGATCAAGTTTTTGGAAGTGCACAGCCCAGGATATTGGACTGCTTGAAGGCCCCCATGAACCCCTACTGCATTTCCCCTCTCTGTCTTTCTTAAGTTGTCCTCTGTGTCTGAAACGCCATCCCTCTGACACACACAACTTGGTTTTACTCCCATGCATCCTCCTTCGAGACTCAGCTTAGGCTTCACTCCAGAAAGCCTTCCCAGACCCCTCCCTCCTGCCCCAGGCTGGGTGACAGTCCCCTCCTCAGTGCACACTCCACAGGGATCCTGTGCTCAGGAAGGTGTACTTGTCATATTGTCTGGTGGTTATTTGCTAGTTTCCAGCACTGAGCTGTGAACAACCAGAGAGCTTCTTGTTTTTGTAGCCCCTGTTCCCAGCACATTGTAGGTGCTCGATAAATGTTTACAGAATTGATGAATGAATGGCAAAGAAAATTAGGTTGAAATTGCCTGGTGAATAACAGGACAGGAAATTCATGCGTAGAAGGCATTTTTGTTTGCCACACACCAGGTATGATGGGTATATGAAAAGACCTAAACTCTATGCTTTAAGAGCATAGGCATGGGGAGCTCTTTTAGCATATCTTTCCTGTTTGAAAGAGGAATGGTAGTTATATTTGGCCTCTGTGCTCTCAAAATTATTTGTTCATACTTGAGGCTGGCACATCGTGCACAATAAATCTTTGTTGAATAAATCAATGAGCCTTTATTACAGAACTTATAATACCATTTCCTAGTTTTTATTTATGTATGATTTTCTCCTCTAGATTGTGAGCTCCTGGAAGTCAGGGACTGTGTCTCACTCCTGTTAACAGAATCTAGCACAGAGCTTTACACATAGTAAGTATCAAAAATGTTTATCGGCTGAAAGAATAAATTTCTGAGATGAGAGTGAGGAGAGCGCGCGCGCGCACACACACACACACACACACACAGAGTACACTCTTTTTTTTCCTCTGATAAATGTAAACGTTACATAAAAGTCTAAATAATACTTTAACTAAAACCCATACTGTTTTGTGTCACGTGAGAAGGCAGTGTATTATTTTTTCCATAGGAAACCAGGTGAAAAATTCATTTCTTGTTATTGGTTTTTAATGAGACTGAATGCTTCTGCAGGCTTCCTTGGCAGTTTGCTCTGGCAGCAGCCGACACGCTTCCATTGCATTGATAGAGGTTCTGAAGGCTCCGGGAAGAAGCACAACCGGCGTGTGTGTGGAAGTCGGGAGAGGGCAGGGGGGTGCACCTGGTCCTCACAAAGCTTGTGACTGTGACAGCACCTAGCATTTCTCGGTGGGGGGGGCGGGAGGGGGACCCAGTGATAGAAACGGGGACATGCTGTCACCATGCAGCTGTGCACCTGGACAGGGGGTGCAGGAAGGTTAGCTGAGGCTGCCCAGCTGAGCTGCATGCTTAACATTATTAAATTCTCTAATGAGTATATTCAGTTTACCAATAGGTACACAAAAGGGAGGTACCCAGCGGGTTGCTAGCCTAAGTTTCCCCTCCTCTGGCCCTCTTGTGCAGCCAAAAGAACTCCCCTGCCCCCTTCCATCGTTGTCCTGCCTGTAAGAGAAATGGGTTTGTCCAAGCAAGGATGAGATTCACAGGCGGGGGTTAAGGGAGGAGGATGAGTATTTTAATATATCTTTTCCCTTTGCTGACGGAATGAGGTTATCAAAGAACAAAAGCAGGGACTTCCCTGGTGGCGCAGTGGTTAAGAATCCACCTGCCGATGCAGAGGACACGTGTTCGAGCCCGGGTCCAGGAAGATCCCACACGCCGTGGAGCAACTAAGCCCATGTACCACAACTACTGAGCCTGTGCTCTAGAGCCCGCGAGCCACAACAACGGAGGCCTCGTGCCTAGAGCCCGTGCTCCACAACAAGGGAAGCCACCGCAATGAGAAGCCCGTGCACAGCAACGGAGACCCAACCAACACAGCCTAAAATAAATAAATAAATAAATAAATAAAAACAAAAGCAGGTCCTCAGTGCCCCAGGTGATTTCATTTTGGAGGTTCTCAATGTGCCATGGGGGCTGCTTCTCTGGCGGCTGTGAAACCAGCTGGATCAGAGCAAAGATGACAGGCCCTCCTGCCTGCTCCTGGGCCAGCTCAGCACCATGTGGCTTTGTCCTCTTTGGAGACAAACTCTACAGTCTAGATACATCCATTCTGTCCGCAGCCTGGAACAAGCACTAGAGGCTCATGAACCTCACTTCAGCACTCGTTCTCACTGCCTTCTGGCTTTGACAGGTGACACCAAGCAGCAGTCCAAGGTCAGCCAGGGAGGGAAATGCCCTTGGTGATGATTCTCTCTTCTAGGGCTTCCCAGTTTGGCTCCAGCTGTAGAAGCAGAGATGGGAAAGCCTTACACTTTAATGATCTATAGCCTGATTTCTCTTGGACTAGCTTGATTTCTTTCCTGCTCTCTTCAGGCGGTGGTTGTCCAAATCATGTTCTGTTTATTCCCAAGGAAAAGAGCTGGCTTCCTCTTCAGCTCTTTTTCTGCTCTTCATTATTTGTAAATTCCAACTCTCCAGCCTCCAGCTAGGCAAATTTACAAGTTATTATTAGTAGCTATGTGGAAACCTCATAGTCAAAATGTTTTCTGATAAAAGAACGGGGATGTTCTTTGTTAAAAAGTATTTCAGAAATACTTCGCCCCTTTCTTCCTGTTCTAACTCTCTCCTCCGTACCCACACCCTCTCCCAGCTCATGGCCACATGCAGTCATTTTACAGCTTTAAAACACTGCCTTCTCACGTGACACAAAACAGTATGGGTTTTAGTTAAAGTATTATTTAGACTTTTGTGTAACGTTTACATTTATCAGAGAAAAAGAAAACCCCTGAAATCAACTGCTTTGTGCCCTCTCGCCCATGGTTCTCTCGGTGGCTCGGTTGCTATCTCAGTTCCTGAGCTGCCAGCAAGACCACACCGTTTCCTTTGAGCACAACGAGATCTCAGTGTTACAGGCCGGTGTTTCTCCCACCTAACAACCATGGCTTGCCAACCATTCTTGCTGGACCTGGAAGTGACCCACTGATCCCAAAGATTACAAAACAAAATAAGGAGATGTAGTGTCCCAGGGGACCTCTCTGCTTGACTCTACCGTGGATTGCTAAGCCCTGTCCTGTGCTTTGTTCTGGTTCCCAGGGAGAGGCGGTGGGCAGACCCACTAAAGCTGCTGAGGGCAGGGGAGTCTGGACCAAGATGACATGGTGCTTGATACTTGAGGGAGCTGAGGGTGCAAGATGAAACTGCTGATTCCAGAGCTACAGGTTTTAGCTAACTTGGTCGCACGCTCGTTTGCCATCACTTAACCAACAGACTGCATCCCTGTGTGTTCCTGCAGTGTCTTCATTTATAATCGTGGCTCTCCAGCTTATGTGGGCACCAGAATCAACAAGTTCCACAAGAGAACTTGTTAAAACACAGATTTCTGGACCCTATTCCCAGGGTTTCTGATTCAGTAGGATTGGTATGGAGCCCAAGAATTTGCATTTCTAAGCACTTCTGGGGCAATGCTGCTTTTTGGGGACAACACTTAGAGAACCATTGATTTAGACTGGTGGTTTTATCTCTGTGCTGGGGTGAAATCAAGGTCAGGAGAGGAAGAGATGTGGTGGTTTTGCACAGCTCAGTGCTTCTGGGTGTGTTTATAACAGCAGCACACCATTTCTACTGTTCTGTGCTCCAAACGTTGGGGAGGGATGCTGTTTGGGAAGGCGCACATCAGTGTGGATCTCAACCAGGAAGGATTTTCTCTGGTCTTATGCTGACCCCTGCCCACTTCCCGGACTGGAAGTCAACTTGCAGTTTGCATTTTTAGGTTGCTGTAAATTTATTAATGATGTTTCTCAAAATTCCACAGCATAACGGGTGTTTGAAGCCGTGTACCAGGGTATCCTAATTCTACCTATCCCTCCTGCTTGCTGTTCCCATGGCATTTCAACCCTCACAAGCTGGCCGAGTATCTAGTTGTTATCTGTCTAGGCCACCCACGGAGGATGCTGCTCTGGGGTTTCTGCAACCAGCCTTGATGCACTGTGGACCAGCTAGCTGCATCCCAGGAGTTCTTGAGCTTCTGTCTGTCTTCCGATGTGATTTCGAGTTGAGTTATTGGTGGTGCTAATGGAACTGCTCAGGAAGTGGAAAAATCCCTGATATGTGTGTCCTGCGTGTTTGGAGAAAGTGGGGGGGTGGGGGGAGGAGGAGGAGCGGGGAGGGGGAGAGGGGCAGTCTTTGTTTTCATGGTTCAGTAAATTTCCCCAAACAATCTCCACTTCCAACATTTAGCACTGAAGGAAAATCCCCAAATAGATTTAAAAAATCTAAAATCTTGACCAGCAAGAGCAGAGGGCAAAGGGTTGATAATATATTACTGTTTTCTTTATAACAATTAAAACTTGATTTTTTGCTGTGGGGCTTTATTTTTAGAGCAGTGGATAGTCTCTGCATACGACTGTGGTTTAATTTTTTATCCTCCTCTGTGTAAGACAGTAATTCATTATGCACATACTGTATTGTACAAATCCTTCTGTTATTACTAAATTTTCATATATAGGAAAGTTTAACCAACATTTATCCTAAAATTATAGTTCTCTCTTACCTTGCACACTATGGGAGTGTTTTAGAAATCTTGCTGTTCTCCCTGATGTTGACACAATCTCTTCTCAGGTAGGCAAATTAGAGATTTCATTACCTTCGCCTTAGCAGGAATCTTAGATCTGGAGCCATGTTTTATGAACTATGTCATTTGGTGACTTATCTGGAGAGACAGAGAGATACATTATAACTATTTGCCAGTGGTCCTTGGACTAGGTTACGTTTATGTTTTAATGCACCTCACCATTAGATGGTAGTATAGTAATAGGCATAATAATTTGGGGGCAGATGGACAGTCTCTTCACCTGTTTAAACACGCTTGGTCTGGCTTGGTGTAGTAGAGCTATCAGGTCCTTGTCAGCGCAACAGGGTAGATTTGGGCCTGGGACCTCTGTCCTAAGTAAGAATCCATGGAAAGTCAGCCTGGTAACAGAACTTACTTTTGGTTGCAGGAAGCCCTGTTACCTTCAGATCAGGGATAATTATCATTGAAGCCTAAGAATGCTCTGATGGGGTTGGAGGTGTTGTTCTGAGACTCCTTAGCACAGCTTTTGGCTTCACTACTTTTCTAAATGTGGATATTAAAATATATAACTTATCATTACTCTCTGATAGAGCTGTCATTTATCCACCATCGAATCAAATGCATTTCTTTATATTAGAATGTAATTTCCACTTCCTCATGTCTATATGCTCCTAAGTTGATATTTTCAAAAGGAGCAAGGCTAGTGTTTGGCAACTTTTCTCCCCTGTAACTTGTGACCTGTGGCAGAAAGAAATGGCTCTTCTCAGGTTCTGTTCCTCCTCGGTTTCCAGAGTCCACTGCCCTTTGACACTGGTGTCTTCCGATCTTCCGCAGTGAGTCATAAGGTGTCAGTAGCAGGGATTCTGTGCCCAAGAAGACAAAAGAAAACCAGGTCAAGGGGACTTGCAGGGAAATTTAAACATTTTTAAGAATGGCGAGTTAGGCTTAATTTCTAACATAATTGAAAGACTCTCTAATGGTATTAGAATGTTAATGGGGCTATCCATGGCCGGTAGAGAAAGAAAAAAATCCAATTAGACCTAGTTTCAGTGAAGGTAATGAGTCCAAGAAGAAAACAAACCCAGAGAAATAGAGAAAACAGAGTGGATTTGATTTGTAAAGGTTTTCTTAGCTTTGGAATCAAGGTGGTAGAGAGATTTTCAAATGGGCTTCAGGGGTCGTAGATTCTCAGAGGCAGTTCACCTGTGTGGCGTTCTGTTTCCGCACCCCCAGCACCTTAATGCTCCTTTAGGAACCTGGCACTGACAGTCACTCATTCACTGGGTCATTACCACAGGGTGTTTCACTGTTGAGTTTCAGGCTTTCCTCTGATCGCTTACCCTCTCCAGGGAACATCGTAATTGTCACAGCCAGGAGCTGGCCCTCCACACCCTGAGCCTGGAAGATCACCAACCCTGGCCCCCTCCTCCAAGTCTGGCTCATCCTCACACCATGGGGAAAGATGACAAGCCACATGACTGCATGCCTGCTGGGGGCAGACAGCCAAGGTCCTCCTGGCCTTGCCAGCTCCCAAAAAGGCTTCCACCATCCCTGACGGCTGCTGAAGCCCCTCTGTTTCCTCCTCGTGTGAGTGGCCTTCGCCGTCCTCAATTCTGCTGCCTTCAAAGACCAGAAGGTTAAACACAGCTCAGGGGCGATGGCGGCCACACTGTTTGTGGGGCTGGAGTGCACCTTCCCTGCTCCTGGGCCCTGGGAAAGGCCTGCAAGAGCTGAGACTCCTCCAGGCCTGAAAATGGGGCAGCCCTGCCTGGTGGGCCACTCTCCAGCTGCCCCAGACTGCGTGCCCACTCTGAGGACCACAGACCCGCCTCTCTCTCCCATCTGTTAGTAAATTACTTTTCCTAGAAAACAGGTGCTTCCTCAGGCCCTGAGAATGCTATTGTCCTTCCCTTCGGCACATCTTTGCTGGCCACTCCCAGGGATATTCCTACATGAAGTGAACGCTTCACTCTCTTGCCCTCTTCTTTCTCATGGCTCTAACTGGGAGTCATATCTTCCAGCCATGTCATGTGAGGGCTTCAGATATAAAAAATATATAATGATAAGATTTATTGCATTTATAATTGCATGCAGTGGTGTGCTGGTAAATGTTTAAAAGCTACCTTAAGATGGGGAGAGGGGAGAAAGCTCTAACGTGTAGCATCCGCTCATTTCCATGGTGTAAATACTCTCACCATGGCCGATTTTGAGCTACTCTTATGATATCACAGAACATGATGGTTGGGTTTCCAAAGGTGCTTTCAGAGCGGATATGAGCAGACTCTTGCACACCACTGATGGCATGCATTACCAGAACTTCCTGTCTGATCCTGTCCAAATCCTGACACTACTTCTGTGAGGTAAGGAGGGCAGATATTATTATCCCCAGTTTACAGATGAAAACTCTTATGTGCCCCACACAGGTGGTTGGTTGAACAGTATATTCATTGGAGGCATGTGTGTTGTGACAGACCATATGCAGATTTTCCAAAGAAATATCTCAACACAGCTTTTTACAACCCTTAAAAAACCCCATTGTGAAGGAATATAGAAAGATCAAGAAAATGGAGAGAGGGGAATTTGTGAGGAAAGTTATGATTGGACTGCCCTCTGTAAGAGGGGTGGAGCTGGGGTGTGTTGCCTCCTTCATATCAAATTACAAGAGGAAAACCAGTCTGAGACCTACTTTGGGGAACTCCTGGGGAGGCTACAGCAGCCGTGGTTGTGGGAATAAATAGAGAAAACAGGGCTTCGTTTAAGAAAGAACTGCCCAAGGAACACACACAAATAAAGAGAAAAATATATATATATATAAAAATAAAAGATTTTTTTAAAAAAAGAAAGAACTGCCCTACCACAGACAGTAGGAACCAACTAACATGGGCCTCATGATGGAGAGAGCAGGCCAGGAGACATTCTAAATTTGATCCACGAGTTGGCCTGAGAAGGTGAGGGGGTGAGAGGATCATCAGATGGAGAGAGAATCTGTGTGGGAGGAGCAGCCGGCAGAAGGAGGAGGGCATCACGGTGCCTACATGAGACTGAAACAAAAATCAGACCCAGGGGCTTCCCTGGTGGCGCAGTGGTTGAGAGTCCGCCTGCTGATGCAGGGGACACAGGTTCGTGCCCCGGTCCGGGAAGATCCCACATGCCGTGGAGAGGTGGGGCCCGTGAGCCATGGCTGCTGAGCCTGCGCGTCTGGAGCCTGTGCTCCGCAACGGGAGAGGCCGTAGCAGGGAGAGGCCACAGCAGGGAGAGGCCCGCGTACCGCAAAAAACAAACAAACAAACAAAAATTCCATGGGGCAGAGTCCTACTCCCATTTGTGGTCTCCCAGCCCCTTCCAAAGGGTGGGAATTTCATCCCCCCCACCCTCCTTCTTCTTGAGAAGCCAATACTAAAATCTACCACATTAACCAAACTTCATCCTGTGGTGTTTCAGGGACTCATAGCTGTGAGATATAGCTGTGCTTACAGGTGGATACTAGTTCCGGCTTGGAGAATTTCACCCCAGGGACATGTCCAGGTCCTTAGGGAAAGATGTTCGTGGAAAGCTGAATTAACATGCAACATCCTTATACATTCTGCCTAGTATGCAGCTCCAGAAATCGTTGATTCTGTGTCTTGTCAGCAGCACAGTCCAGGAGCCAGAATTTTTGCTCTCCAGGCTGTGAGATGTTTGCACTGCATGTGTGTGTGTGTGTGTGTGTGTGTGTGTGTGTGTGTGTGTTTGTGTGTGTCTGTTCTGTGAGCTGTCACTGCGGCTGCCACCGCGGACTGCAGCTGGTGTTGATGGCGCAGAAGCGCTGAGTCACTGGCTGTTCAGTTGCCCTTACATCACGTTCCATTGTCCTTTCTAGGCTTTTAAGGGCTCTTTCAGTGGTTTTGTTTTGTTTTGTTTTTGCCACCGGCCTATCCCTGTTAGGAAAAAGGGGTGTAAAAACCGAGAGGCGGCTGGGGCTTCTGAACAAAGCCATCCAGAGGGACAGCCAGTCCCCTCAGGCTGCAGAGAACACCCAGCACCCAGATCTCCCTCGGAGGCACCCAGCAGGCAGGGGAGGCAGCCAGGGCGCTGGGCTGGGCCCCAGTGGGGCCAGGGTGCTGCTGTGCCGGTTTGTATTGGAGCTGATGAGTTTAATAATCTCTTTATACATTCTGAATCCAATGTTCTTCATGCCCTGTTTTAGCACAAGTGTAACAGGTGGTGCTAATTATCTATGTGACATAAATTCTTGAAGAGCTGGCCTCTGGAGAGTGCTACAGAAATTTGTTTAAATGACCATTTTGACCCAACAAGCTTGTCACTTTATTAAAATTTTTTTGGTTATAAAACTACCTATTTATCCTGGCAAAAATTGGGAGAAAACCCAGAAAAGTGTAATGAATGAAATAAAAATTATCCATAATCCATCACCCAGGAATGATCACATTTTGATGCACAATTTTCCAATATTTTCTCTATATATCAGTTGATATGCACACACATTTTACATAATTGGGCCCACACTGCACATTTTATTTGAACTGAAAAATATTCTGTGAATATACTCTTATGTTCTTTAAACCCTCCTCTGGAAGAAGTACAAACTAGTGCAGTCTGCAAAAAGAGACATGGCTAGATCTTTATTTTGTTTACTGTCTTGCATTTTTATTTCTAGAATTTTTCTCTTTCCAAGATAGCCTCATCCAGAGGTCCCATCCTCTTCTCCCACTTCTGCAAGGTCTTTAAAGCGTTTTCTCAGATAACCGTCTCATACCATCTCTTCTTCTTTTGCCTTCTGAGAACCCTTAACATGCATCTATCTGGGTCAGAGGTTCTCAAACTTGAGGGCACATCAAAATCACCTGGAAGGCTCAACAGAGAGGACTGGGCTTTGTCCCCAGAGTTTCAGATTAGTAACGATGGCTGAGGGGGGGCAAATTCGCAAAGACTGTGGCCTGTGTTGGTTCACCACTGAGCCGGATGATATGGGGGAAAGGGTAGACAATTTGATTACTCCAAGCCCTCTCCCACCACTCCTTGACTCCTTGTCCTTTTCCCTTAGAGCACTCCTCCTGTTTGCAAAGCCTTGCTTTTAACCTGTGCTGTCTCTATGTGGTCTCACCCATGCCTACAGAGGACAGACTGTTTTCTTAATGGAGGATTGGAACCAAAGGCTTTGGAGAGGCCCCTCAGTACCCGAGAGTGGAAGACAGTGTGGTTTGTCCTTCACTCTCACCGCATCACATTCTCCTAAACAGCTGGCTCAACAGGAAATGCACAGATGCCCAGGCTATTTGTTAAAGGAAATGACACATTATCCTCTTCCCAACATCTGGTAATTCCTGAAAGACAGGCCCTGATAATACTGTTGTTGGTTCACTCGATGCCTAAATCTTCTTTCCCGAGGGAAGGCGGGGCTGGGGGCAACCAAAGAACACAGAGTCTATTTGCAGTGTCAGCCCAAGGGGACACCTTGACGAGGGGGAGAAGGGTCGGCAGCACGCCATTTTGTTCCCTGAGCTGGGAATGCAGGCTTCCCTCCTGTCCAGCCCTGAGCAACCGTCTCTTTCTGAAGTTTTAAATCTTGCATGGGGAGCTGAAAAGATGTAAGCATGCTATGCCGGGTCGGCATGGCTGGACACAGGGCAGATGGACTGATTACACGGGCAGAGGCGATTGGCAGGACACTGGTTATTGAGTCTGCAGCAGAGGGGGGCAGAGCCGTGTCCGGTTGAGAGGCTGTCACGGTGCACACCGGTGGTTCAGAAGGACTCAGCAGCCTCGGCGAGGAAATGCACAAATTTTTTCAGCCCTAAGGCACCCTCTGGAAGCAAAATGCAACATACAGAAGGAATAGGAGTGGTGTGAGTGGACTGCCTGGTTTCCCCAGGTAACTGATTTCACACAGGTGAAAAAGAGGCACAAAGCTTTGAACTCGGTCGGGAGAGCAGAGGGGTGGCAGTCTCCAGCCTGACCCCTATTCAGCATCTAGACCAACGGAGCAACCTCAAGTCGAGGTCTGAGAGAAGCAAGACTTGTTCTCATTAAATTAGCACAAGACTGGGGAGGGGGTGGAGAGAGGTGGGGAGGGCACTTCCACCTCCGGATCTCAGGGCATTTGTTGTGCCAGGCCTTTGTTTTGTTCCAGCCGGGGCACTCTGGTGAAAGCATCCTGGGAATTCGGCCTGCAAACAGAAAGGGCATTTCCTTGTGTGGGTTTCCTGTTTAGGTCTGCGTAGAAACCCAAAGGATCGCTTGGCCTCATAAATCCTCTAGACATTACTGATGTAGATGCTCTGGCCAGCTGCCATGGGAAAATTGCACAAAAATAGACGAAGGGAGGAAAGCGCATTCACTCTCAGGATTCTGGGTGGGTTTCAGACTTCATGTTTTTGGATCTGTAAATAGAGGGGGTTGGGTTAGAGGAGAGGATCATTAAGGTCCCTTCCAGCTTTGACGTTCTCAGATTCCGTTTCCCTCTCAAGGGTCACCTGGAGCTCACGCTGTCCAGCTCGGTGATGGGGGTCTGACGAGCAGCTCACCAAACAGAAGCAGGATGAAAATCTCAGGCCCAAATCAGGAAGTTGTCCTAGAATATCTTTAGGCTCCTTCACAGAAAAAAGGTACTTTTGAACTCTGGTAATTCCCAGACTTTCCTAAATATTTAGTTTATTCCAAAAATGATAGACACCAGGCTCAGGAATATTGAGGGAGTCTTGTGGCTGGGTTTTGGCACAAAGCAAGTACACAGAGCCGACCCCAAGGTGGTAAATAAGGTAAATAAGGTGTATGTTATGAGACAACACCCATTTCAGGATTCTTTTTTACTTCCTGTTCGCCTCAACTCCTGCAAATGTCAAATGGACGTGCAAACTTGTTGTCTTAATGGAAGAAGCCATGTTTTCATACTTAACCTGTGGCTGAATCCACAGACTCCAAGTGGCAGATTCTCCACTTGGAGTCTGTCCAGACATTAGGTTAGTTGGGAAAGTGATGGGATAAGAACAGGATTTCTCACCGAAGTTTCTTTTGTCAACCGTGCTTTCTTCTGGTGAGGATGTTGTCCTTGTCTTAAACTATATTCTTGTATTCTTCTGTTTTCTCATTTGTCCTTGTTTGCATCATTGAAAAAAAAAATTGTGATATGGATCTGTCCTTTTTAGGGGGGAGGTACTGAAATGATATTGAGCAACATGAAGTTAATCTCCTTAGCCTGGCAATGCAGTGTTCTAGTACGTTAATTGGATTTTCTACTTAAATGTGGATAAACTCATTTATGCAGCAACATTTCCCATGATAAAATTGCTCCTTTAGAATTCAGTGTTGCTCTGTTCTCAGTTCTCTCAGGTATGAATTTGATGTTTGTCTATAAACCTCATTCCCTAGACAAGTTCTTACAGGTAAATAAATAGGCAAAGAAATTTTACTTCCAAGGTCCCATTCTGTTACTTCTTTTCCAAAGTGTGCTCTTATATATCTGAAATACATTCTCCATTTCCGTGACTGAACTGGTTCTTCAATAATGAAGTGGGTGGAAGGTAAAACAACATGAATATCTAAGCTTTCTGGGTCAGTAATCCTTAGAACCCTGGTCCTGAGAAATGTGTTTTCAAAGGGTAGTTCTATGGTCAAATATGTTTGGGAAATGCTGCTCTCTTTAAGAATCACACTGCACCCTAATGTGTTACAAGCTCTGAAAATTCATGCAATAAAGAAACCTGTTCAACTTTAACTCAGCATTTCCCAGACTTACCTGATTGAGAACATTTCTTTTTCTTTTTTCTTTTTTTTTGCGGTACACGGGCCTCTCACTGTTGTGGCCTCTCCCATTGCGGAGCACAGGCTCCGGACGCGCAGGCTCCGGACGCGCAGGCTCAGCGGCCATGGCTCACAGGCCCAGCCCCTCCGTGGCATGTGGGATCCTCCCAGACCAGGGCACGAACCCGTGTCTGCTGCATCGGCAGGCGGACTCTCAACCACTGCGCCACCAGGGAAGCCTGAGAACATTTCTTTTTATATTATTTCTACAGCTGTTAACAAATGGAGACATAAGTGTTCTATGGAACACATTTTGAGAAATGCTTCTTTCAGCCAAAAGACAGAGTTCACTATCCTACCTTTAGCAGCTGGAGATATGTGTATCTATCTATCTATCTATCTATCTATCTGTATGTAGTGTTTCTGCTCTTTTCTGAATTTTAGTAAGCAATAGACTAGGATGATCATAACTGTGAAAACATTTTCATAGAAAAAATATTAGAAAGACACACCAAAACTTCAAGTGTGGCTTCAGTTGTGGCTATTGGTGGCTGGTAGAATGACAAAGTAATTTTTTTCCTTCTTTCACATTCTCCCACAATGAACACGAATTATTTCTATATTGGGGGTGAAAAACAAAATAAACTTCATTTTTTAAAAAGAATCAATATACAAAGTTCTTTTTTTGTCATTTTTAAAAAATGCATCTTTATTGGAGTATAATTGCTTCACAATGCTGTGTTAGTTTCTGTCGTACAACAAAGTGAATCAGCCATGTGCATACATATATCCCCATATCCCCTCCCTCTTGAGCCTCCTTCCCACCCTCCCTATCCCACCCCTCTAGGTCATCGTAAAGCACTGAGCTGATCTCCCTGTGCTATGCAGCTGCTTCCCACTAGCTAGCTATTTTACATTTGGTAGTGTATGTATGTCGATTCTTCTGTCACTTTGCCCCACCTTCCCCCTTCCCTGCCCGTGTCCTCAAGTCCATTCTCTATGTCTGCGTCTTTATTTCTGCCCTGCCACTAGGTTCATCAGTACCATTTTTTTTAGATTCCATATATATGCGTTAGTATATGGTATTTGTTTTTCTCTTTCTGACTTACTACACTCTGTATGACAGACTCTAGGTCCATCCACCTCACTACAAATAACTCAATTTCATTTCTTTTTATGGCTGAGTAATATTCCATTGTACATATGTGCCACATTTTCTTTATCCATTCATCTGTCAATGGACACCTAGGTTGCTTCCATGTCCTGGCTATTATAAATAGTGCTGCAATGAACATTAGGGTACGTGTATCTCTTTATTTTTTTATTTATCTATCTATTTTTGGCTGCATTGGGTCTTCTGTGCTGCACACGGGCTTTCTCTAGTTGCAGCAAGCAGGGGCTACTCTTTGTTGCGGTGCGCAGGCTTCTCATTGCGGTGGCTTCTCTTGTTGTGGAGCATGGGCTCTAGGCGTGCAGGCTCAGTAGTTGTGGCTCATGGGCTCTAGAGCACAGTCTCAGTAGTTGTGGCACACAGGCTTAGTTGCTCCGTGGCATGTGGGATCTTCCCTGACCAGGGCTTGAACCTGTGTCCCCTGCATTGGCAGGCGGATTCTTAACCACTGCGCCACCAGGGAAGCCTAATATCTCTTTTTGAATTATGGTTTTCTCAGGGTATATGCCCAGTAGTGGGAATTCTGGGTCATATGGTAGTTCTAATTTTAGTTTTTTAAGGAACTTCCATACTATTCTCCATAGTGGCTGTATCAATTTACATTCCCACCAACAGTGCAAGAGGGTTCCCTTTTCTCCACACCCTCTCCAGCATTTATTATTTATAGATATTTTTGTTGACAGCCATTCTGACTGGTATGTGGTGATACCTCATTGTGGTTTTGATTTGCATTTCTCTAATGATTAGTGATGTTGAGCATCCTTTCATGTGTTTGTTGGAGATCTGTATATCTTCTTTGGAGAAATGTCTATTTAGGTCTTCTGCCCATTTTTGGATTGGGTAGTTTGTTTTTTTGATATTGAGCTGCATGAGCTGCTTGTATATTTTTGAGATTAATCCTTTGTCCGTTGTTTCATTTGCAAATTTTTTCTCCCATTCTGAGGGTTGTCTTTTCATCTTGTTTATGGTTTCCTTTGCTGTACAAAAGCTTTTAAGTTTCATTAGGTCCCATTTTTTAAATTTTTGTTTTTATTTCCATTACTCTAGGAGGTGGGTCAAAAAAGATCTTGCTGTGATTTCTGTCAAAGAGTGTTCTTCCTGTGTTTTCCTCTAAGAGTTCTATAGTGTCTGGTCTTACATTTAGGTCTTTAACCCATTTTGAGTTTATTTTTGTGTATGGTGTTAAGGTGTGTTCTAATTTCATTCTTTTACATGTAGCTGTCCAGTTTTCGCAGCACCACTTACTGAAGTGACACTTACTTGTGTCATTTAAAGCTTGTTGTTTCCTTATTTATTTTCTGTTTGGATGATCTGTCCATTGGTGTAAGTGAGGTGTTAAAGTCCCCTACTATTATTGTGTTACTGTCGATTTCTCCTTTCATGGTTGTTAGCATTTGCCTTTTGTATTGAGGTGCTCCTATGTTGGGTGCATAAACATTTATAATTGTTATATCTTCTTCTCGATTGATCCCTTGATCATTACATAGTGTCCTTCCTTATCTCTTGTAACAGTCTTTATTTTAAAGTCTATTTTACCTGATACAAGTATTGCTACTCCAGCTTTTTTTTTAATTTCCATTTGCATGGAATATCTTTTTCCATCCCTTCACTTTCAGTCTGTAAGTGTCCCTAGGTCTGAAGTGGTCTCTTGAAGACAACATATATATGGAATCTCCATAACGTCTTGTTTTTGTATCCATTCAACCGATCTGCGTCTTTTGGTTGGGGCATTTAATCCATTTACATTCAAGGTTATTATCAATATGTATGTTCCTATTACCATTTTCTTAATTGTTTTGGGTTTGTTTTTATGGGTCTTTTTCTTCTCTTGTGTTTCCTGCCTAGAGAAGTTTCTGTAGCATTTGTTGTAAAGTTGTTTTGGTGGTGCTGAATTCTCTTAGCTTTTGCTTGTCTGAAAAGCTTTTGATTTCTCCATTGAATCTGAATGAGATCCTTGCTGGGTAGTGTAATCTTGGCTGTAGGTTTTTCTCTTTCATCACTTTAAGTATATTCTGCCACTCTCTTCTGGCCTGCAGAGTTTCTGCTGAAAAACAGGTGATAACCTTATGGAGATTCCTTTGTATTATTTTTTGCTTTTCCATTGCTGCTTTCAATATTTTTTCTTTGAATTTAATTTTTGTTAGTTTGATTAGTATGTGTCTTGGTGTGTTTCTCCTAGGGTTTATCCTGGATGGGACTCTCTGTGCTTCCTGGACTTGGGAGACTATTTCCTTTCCCATCTTAAGGAAATTTTCCATTATAATCTCTTCAAATATTTTCTCAGACATTTCCCAGAGGGCTCTGAAATTGTCTTCAATTCTTTTCATTCTTTTTTCTTTATTCTGCTCCTTGAGAGATATTTCCACCATTCTGTCTTCCAGCTCACTTATTCATTCTTCTGCCTCAGTTATTCTCTTATTGATTCCTTCTAGTGTATTTTTCATTTCAGTTATTGTATTGTTCAGCTCTGTTTGTTCTTTAGTTCTTCCAAATCTTTTGTTAAACATTTCTTGTATTTTCTCAATCCATGCCTCCATTCTATTTCCAAGATTCTGGATCATCTTTACTATCATTACTCTGAATTCTTTTTCAGGTAGATTGCCTATTTCCTCTTCATTTATTTGGTCTTGTAGGTTTTTACCTTGCTCCTTCATCTGTGAGATATTTTTTTGCTGTCGCTTTTTTTTTTTTTTAATGGGTGGGATTGTATTCCTGTCTTACTGGTTGTTTGGCCTGAGGCTTCCAACGCTGGACTTTGTAGGCTGTTGGGTAGAGCTGGGTCTTGGTGCCAAGATGAGGACCTCCGGGAGACCCCACTCTAATGAATATTCCTGGTTCACTGCGGTGTTCCTCCCATCTCCTTGGGCATTGAGGTCTCCCACCAGTATCCGGCAGGCACCCTAGTTGCAGGGAGATGTGAACTCCGTGTCTTCCCATGCCGCCACCTTGACTTCACCTTTGTCATTTGTTCTTAAGTGACCATATCCACCTCCCTCAGAGAAGACATCAGATGATCCTTCCTCTTCTAGTCGTTTCTCCTAGTTTGCTTTGGGCTCTATGGCACTTGTCTTCTAAGGTTCCCTGTACCTGTCGTTGGAATACAAACAGCTACTTCTGACTTAAGAGGAAGCAAAGCAATTCACACATGATTGGAAGGTCAGCCTGAGAGAAGGAAATGGCCCAATCAAGCCTGCCATACTCTGTTGTTGTTGGATCACATGTCCACGTAGGAAAGATTGGCATACCAGAATTCGTGGTTGCAACCAATGAAAATCTCTTCTTGTTGACTTGAGCGAAAGATGAATTTATTGAAAGACTATTGTGTGGCTCACAGAATCAGTAGGAAAGCTGGTGAATCAGGCAATGAAAATTAATAAAAGTCAAGGGAAGCAAGGCACAGCTGAGATCTTGTCACAGGGATAGTGTGCTTAAAATGCTGCCACTAAGGCTATCACTACTGGACACTTACTTGTCACAGTGCTGCTGGGCTCTGCCACTAGCATTCATTGCCCCACTGATGGACACTCAAACCCACTACTGTCACTGCCAAAGGCTTCTGCTTCCCCACAGGCTGCATGTTCCAGATGGGGCCTTCAATCTGCAGAGCCCAGGTAATGTTCTAGTTTCCTCATTGCTGGGGTGAAGATAGAAACTCTCTGCTCTCTTTGGCTTCTAAAGTAGGAAGTAGAGTCCTGTCTTTCCTCTACTTTGGGGTTCTCCCCAAATGGGAAGGATATTAAAGGCCTGGTAGCCAGAATGACAAATAGGAATAGCATTTAGGTATTCTTTCAGAGGGCTACTAGGATGTTGGAGAGGCAGAGGCAAATCGAGGCCAGTCACGTTCAGAAGAGAACTTACCCTCCCCCAACTGCAGAATGCACACTTTCCTTTCAGCCTGGGTTCCTAAGATGGGAAAGCTTCTACTAGATTCCTTGACCAGTTGGTAGAAAATCTGTTCCTCAGACTAACTGACCTCTCTTAGTAAAAATCACACTAAATAATAAAACAAGAATGACCATTTTTCAGAGGAACCGGGAGGCAAATGTAAAATGCCCATGTGACTGTGAGGGCTAGAGTTTGTTGCTTACTCTGTCTGTCAGCCACATGGATGTGTAGCACTGACCAAGAAATATGAAGGAATAAAAGGCATTAGAAGGAATTTTTTTCTCTGAAGAACTTAGAGTATAGGGAAGCTGATTAAATAGATTGACATTACCTCAGAGAAAGGCCCTGTTATGTACAGGGAACAGGAAAGGAGTGGAAAGTGTAAACACAGGTCTTTTATTGACTTCCTTCCTTCTTTCTGTTTGCAAATATCCAAATGTTGGGGTTGAGTCTAGAGACCAAGAGATGAGGTCCAAGGACAGAATTGCTGCTGCTCTGACTGCTGTGAAATTCTTTTTTTTTAATTAATTAATTTATTTTATTTACTTTTGGTTGTGTTGGGTCTTCGTTGCTCTACGAGGGCTTTCTCTAGTTGGGGCAAGCGGGGGCCACTCTTCATCACGGTGTGCGGGCCTCTCACTATCGTGGCCTCTCTTGTTGCGGAGCACAGGCTCCAGACGCGCAGGCTCAGTACTTGTGGCTCAGGGGCCTAGTTGCTCCGCGGCATGTGGGATCTTCCCAGACCAGGGCTCGAACCTGTGTCCCCTGCATTGGCAGGCAGATTCTCAACCACTGCACCACCAGGGAAGCCCCTGCTTTGAAATTCTTAGATGCCGGACACAGACCCCAAACTGGACTGTGTAGAAGAAAACTGGTGGGATTGACCACTTTGGAGTTTGGAGTCTTAGGGGTGGAACTAGAAATCAGTGATTAAAAAATGGGAAAACCCCTTTGTTTTGGAACTGATATGGATATACTTCCATATTATTATAGCTGGTCAGCATGTGCCAGAATGAGGGTGACATCTTTAAACCTCAAAGCTTGTGTAGGACATCCAGATAAACTTTCATTTAGGTTAAACTCAAAAAATGCCAGCCACTTACTTTGATGTGACTGAAATTCATCAAGTGTCTCTGTGGTGGAAATAATTAACTTACATCTATAATATTAACAGATCACTAGCGTTAAAATCTTATTAGCAGCAAATGTTTTGTTTCATTAAAGCCTTTTCTAATCAGCAGAGCAACGAGGTTAAAATGCAGCCACCCTGGGTCTTAATATTAAGATCCTTGAAAATGGAGTTCTCAAGTCAGGGGAACCATGGTTTCTTAAAGTATTTCTCACATGGAGGTCACCAGGATTTGGGAAGAACTTGAGATTTTTTTAAATTTATGTTTTCATAGAATATAACTTTAGTTCCTTAATTCAGTTGTTTCTCCAACCAAGTTCTGTGAGAATTTTTTTCCTTTATGAGATTGCAGAGTAATAATGAAATTTGAGGAATGTTGATATAGTGGAAAGGACATGGGCTTTGAAATCAGACACATCCATGTTCAAATTCTGTCTCTACTTAGATAAGTTACTTGGCGTCTCTGAGCCTCACTTTTCTCACCTGTAAAATGGTGACAACAGCTACCCACAATCTTGTTGTAAAGAGTACATATAAATTATTTAACACATAATAGGGGCTCCACAAAAATTATCTCCCATCTTTTTGTCCATTTTTCTTCTCCTCCAAAGAAAGAAGAGAGTGGTTATTCTGACTTTTTTAAAGGAAAGTAAAGAGAACCTCAAGTGAGATAAATTTAACTGGTTTGTATCGGAGACCCAGGGATTCAGACAGTGATGGTGTGGTAGGCTGAATAATGTCCCCCTCCCCGACCTCAAGAAAAAGTACAGCCATGTCCCACTCCCTGTAACCTGTGAATATTGCCTTATACGGCAAAAATGGACTTTACAGATCTTGAGATAGGGAGATTATCCTGATTATCCAAGTGGGCCCTAAATGCAGTCATGAGCATCCTCATGAAAGGGAGGCAGAGGAAGATTTGACAGCAGTCAGAAAAGAAGACAGCGTGACCAGGGAAGCAGAGATTGGAGTGATGCTGCCACGGGTCAATGAATGCCAGCAGCCAGCAGAACCTGGAAGAAGAGTCAAGGAATGGATTCTCCCCTAGAGCTTCAGGAGGGAGCACTGCCCTGTCAACACCTTGATTTCAGCCCAGCGAGACTGATTAAGACTTCCGGTCTTCAGAACTGCGAGAGAATAGATTTCTGTTGTTTTGAGCCACCAAGTTGCTGGTAATTTGTTACAGCAGCAGTAAGAAACTAATACAGATGGTTGGTATGACCCTGTAGATTGAATACTATGGAGATGGGTTGGAAATGGATTGTGCTCCCCAGCAGAAATGTAAAAGCTCCCAAGCAAACATTCCAATTCTTTTCCTAGTCCTTGACTTCGAGGCTAACAGTTATGTAGAAGAGAAAATTCTTTTTAAAATGTAGCATTTTTCACACTGAGCGTTGAGACCTTAGTGGGCTGTGAACAGCATATTTTTAAAAAGTAAACTAGGGGGCTTCCCTGGTGGCGCAGTGGTTGAGAGTCCGCCTGCCAATGCAGGGGACACGGGTTCGTGCCCCGGTCCGGGAAGATCCCACATGCCACGGAGCGGCTGGGCCCGTGAGCCATGGCTGCTGAGCCTGCGCGTACGGAGCCTGTGCTCCGCAATGGGAGAGGCCATAACAGTGAGAGGCCTGCGTACCGCAAAAAAAAAAAAAAAAAAAAAAAAAAAAGTAAACTAGGATAAAATGAAAAGCCTGACAGCTAATGTTCTTGCCTCTGTAAACCACGTGCACTCCCACCTTCCCACGCACAGCCATCACACAAGGTCTTTCTTGCAGTCTCTTTCCTTCTCCTGCTGCTTGTGGTCAGGCATCCTCATATGTGTTCTCACTGCACCTCGTGCGTCCTTTGTTAATGTCCTCAATACCATGCAGCACATACTGCTCATTCGTTCAGCAAGTCTGCTGCAAGTCCTACTGTGTGTCAGGCACTGTGCTGGGTGTTGGTCCTATCTGAGTGCTTGTCTGTCTCCCCACTGGACAGCCATTTCTCTGAGGAATAGTATTTTAACTGTGTCTCCAGCACCTCATGCAGTGCCTGACACACTAGAAGATAGTCAATATGATTACACACTGTGACTCTAGATTTTAGAATTATTCTTCTAAACAAATTCAAATGGTGCTTGGGGGAAGGTCACCTAGTATGGTCTTTCTAGGCCTGGGAAAGATATTGCTCTGTGGGCATAGGCCTGATGAGCATAGGCTTTCTAGAAGCATGACCATAGAAATCCTCCAATTGGGCTTTCACCTTTTCGTAGCCCCTCAGTAGGATTGGACACATTTTCTCTCCTCTCCAAGTCATCCCTTGCCACAGTATCCTGACCCTTTCTAGAGGGGGAATCACATGACTGGTAAAGACATGGAAGGAGTGCTTTGTGCACCTTGGAGGTGGTCCTAATTGCAGGACCAGGTGGAGAAGCTAGCCAAAAATAAATCTCGGTCATTCAGGAATTTTTAAAAGAAGAGGATGCCTAACCTTCCCAACTTAGACTCTTTTGCTAATTTATTGTAATATGATCATGTCCTTAAGACATCAAACATGAGTGCCAAATCATATTCATCAATGTCTTAGGCAACAACCACACATGTAAAATATAGATGATGATATCATGGTTGACAATATAATTACACTCTTGTGTGTAAACTTTCTTTCTAGGCATTCAAAGCACACAAAAGACATTATCTGGTTGTTTTTCCCTACACTTTTGCCAGCTAGGTAGGGAGCAGGTATCTTACTCTCCTTGTCGCATAAATATGTCAATAGCTTTCCTGGGAATTATTTGTCCAAAACCCCATTGGTAGTAAGAGCAACTGGAAAGAAAATGACTGGAGGCTTAATTTAAAAAACAGAACTTCCTGTTGAGGCAACTTCAGGTCACAATGCTGGGATATTTCTAATTTCAAGCATTCTTGAAGCAAGGGAGCATAAAGCGTTAGTTATTTCTCTTTATTGTGGTTGTATAGGAGGGAATGGGGTAGCAAATAATTTAATTAAATCAATTCAACTGTTGGTATTTTGTGTTCAGCGTCTACAGGGAACTTCAGTATTTGTTTTCTTTCCATGATGGCAGTGGTATCACCAAGCATAGCTCAATAAAATAGGACTAGCAACAAAATCTGGAACATAAATGTGATTCTATAGCAATTTTTTGCTATTAGAGGCAATTCTACTATAGTGATGAAAACATTTAGAGTTATAAAGGTCTGAGCTGGAGTACCAGCTCTGACACTAACTCGCTGAGTGATTTTGAGTAAGTCTCTTAATATATCTGACTTTTTCTCTCTCTCTCTCTTTTTTTTTTTTGTCTGCAAAATGGTCACAAAAATATTTACTTTAACCAATGGCTATGAGAATAAGAAAAGATCATATACGTAAAGTGCTTTATAAACACTAAAATACTATAGAAAAACAAGCTATTATGAAGCTAATGGACCACTAAAATTATGATGCCTAGTGCAGGTTATATTTTCTTCCAATGGGGTCTATTTCCAATGGGTCAGTGGTGCAAGGAGCATGCCTTTAAATCTGTAAATTATCATCTTCCTGGAAAATCAGGAGAAAAGAAAATGAAGAGTGGAAGGGAGACCTGGGGCTATAGGTATATCAAAATGTAAAGAATGTGTCAAATATGAACTGTAGTCTATGTGGTGGAATTCAAGTATCTATACACCGTAGGGGGCAGGAAGCTTGAAAATACAGCTTTCCTATGCCTCCTGGAATGTGGACCCTTTGTTCAGGATCTACGAGGTAAAGCATTCCATAGGAAGTATTTGTTTAATTAATTGTAGCCAGAACTCAGCTGGGGGTAGGCCAGTCTCCATCGGGTAATGTTATGGCGTGTAATGTTATTGCTTCTTCAACCAAGATACGTGCACACTTTAAGCCAAGTGCAAACCCACAAGGTTTGAACTCCTAACCTTTAAAATACAAGGCAGCTACTTTGGCCACCAGGCATCCCCGTTCTTGTTTACCAGGACTGGGAGTTCTCATCAGGCAGAGCCCCATCTATTCCATGACCCTAGCAGAATAACATTGAGAAACTCAAAGGAATATCCATTTTAAAATAGTGTCTGTGGCACCAAAAGGATTCTGAAGCTCTGAATCAGCCCCTTACCTCACGGCAAAATTTACAGGCTTGCAGAGTTAAATGAAAATCAGATTGGAATGTACGGGCTTCTGTTTTTCTGTAATGACACGTTGTGAGAAGGAAGGCAATTTTCTTGGACATTCCTCTAAAACCAGTGCACTTGCAGTGGTTGTTTTTGGTTTACAAAACCATCCAAAACAGTCCCAGGGCCCGCGCTGTCCTCTCTGGGTGCAGGACTCTGGGCCACCTAAGCCACTTGTCCAGGGATTGTAATCAAAATCATTAATCGTGCCTCCTGTTGGGCATGTGTTAGCCTCTCCTCAAAGCACTCTGAAAGTGGACTTTAGTAACTCATTCTTTCTCTGAAGTAATTTAATGATAATATAAGAAAATCGATTCTCTAAAATACAATCTTAGACTTTGGCTGCACCCATGAGTTGAAAGAATTTTGTGAGGAAAGGAAGAAAAAAAGGAAAGAAATGTGCCTGTTTCTCATATCTGATGATGAAAAATCCATATACTATAACCTGAAAAGGAAAAATAAACATAGTCCGTGAAACTCTGTGGCAAAAAGGAATGAAAATGTTCTTTAAAAAAAAACAACAAAAAACGGAACTGTGTTCTCTGCAGGTTTAGCGGCAACCTTTGCCAAAATCTGCTTTCTGCAAACTTTCCTCTAGACCTGGCTCCCACCAACAGGCTTGGCTGCAGGAGAAAATCTTGGATGACTGTGGTTTGGAATGTGTGAATGTTAAAATCAGACATTGTTCCCTTTCTTTATAACAACAACAAGCCTTTGGTTTTGGCTATATTCATGCTGTTTTCCGGTGCTGCCTTGTTTCTTTTCTTGTTACAGGTTAGAACTATTGACGTGCTCTTGATATTTTCAGTTCATTCTCTTTTTGACCACCACTTTCCCCTTTCTTGCAATGCCCTTGAGACGCTAGTGGACTCTATTTGCTTGCTGAAATAAAGAAATGACCGAATGAGTGTGAAATGATTCGTGGAGGCCACACAGCAAGTTGGAAGAAGCTTCTGAATTAGAACACAGAATTTCCTTGTCCTCTCAGGTCTGTAAACCTGGTCCACTGGGCTGGGTTTTTCTAAGACATTGAGGCCCACTGATGCATGCTGATCCACAGATGTAAAGTGAGGCTTCAAACTGGTAGTCAGCACTATGTAGAGTGACTAGATATGAAATACTTTAATACAATAATTATCACCTGCTTGGGCAAAGTTATAACTTAACATTGTTTTACCATGGATTATTCTAATTTACAACACATTATAACTCAGATAGAACAAGGCCAATATTCAACCTAATCTCATCTATGAAAAGATTTGCTTAACAAACAACAAATATAAAATATATTATAGGGACTATGTCTCATGTTGTGTATCATATGTCACATACTTAAGAATAAGACACAGAAGGGGCTTCCTTGGTAGTCCAGTGGTTAAGACTCCATGCTTCCACTGCAGGGGGTGTGGATTTGATCTCTGTTCAGGGGACTAAGATCCCCTATGCTGTGCGGCACAGCCAAAAATAAAGACACAGGAAATAACAGCATCGATGATTAATGTATTGTGGGGAACTATGTTTTCAGGAAGCACCACTATACAATAATCATTGATCCTTTTATTTCTTGTGTCTTGTTCTTAACTATGTGACATATGATATATGAATGAGACATAGTAGTCATCTCACTGGAGAGACATAGGTAGTCTGTGTAACCTACCATATTACATAGCAGCTGTTGCAACTGAAAAAGCACTTGCCAGGAAAAGGGCACATGCCGAAGTCATTCTCACTGGATCTTGGAAGTAAGCAGATCTCTTTATGTTTTGGTATTATGTAGAACCAGAATGAGCACAGCTAGAACCAGAGAACATGTTGAAGAATCTACGTAAAGGAGCAATGGTGGACTGAGAGACAGAGAATGCTCTGTAATCATGTAAAATGCTTCCTGATGCCAGGAAGATTTATTGATAAAGGAGGGCATGGGATGTGGGACAGTGTGGGATACAGAAAAGAATCTATAGATGAGCAAGAACCAGGGACAATGGAAGGATCAGGAAGGACCAGAGCATAGATATTTCCCTTGGCCACACATGTCTAAAATGAAAACCAGAGCCACATCATATATTAGCTTATTGCATGCATACATTTGTATAAGTTACCTGTTTATAGTTGTTTTGTAATGTTGGTGCTTTTTATGCTTTCTGCTGATTTCATAAAATCAGATTAAAACCATCTCTTCTTGTATTAATAAAGATTGATATCAAGCATTTTAGTTGAAGATGGCAGATTAAATGTATACATTAGCCTTCATTCCCTTTCTAAACTGTTCTAAAGTATAAATAAAGGAATTGGGATCGGGGGAGGCATAAACCATAATGAAAGAGAGAATAGGACAAGAGAAAACAAAGATGAAATTTGGGGTACTGGAAAGCACCTGGTCAAGTGATAGCTACCTGGGAAATCTGAGAATGCCAAATTTTATAGCAGTGTTTGGGAAGCTGAAAAGCAACCCGGTTTACACTGAAGAACCCCACCACTGAAGTGGTGACTGGAGGTTCTTCTTGAAGTGAGGTTGAAGGTGGGCTACAATCAGCGGATTGGATAAAAGGCTATTTAAAAAAGCAGTTAGATCAATGCATGGATATATAAAATGTGATATATCCATACAATGGAGTATTATTCATCAAAGAAAGAAATGAAGTTCTGATTCAGTACACAACATGGGTGAATTTTGAAACATTATGCTAGGTGTGAAAGGAGCCAGATACAAAGGACCACATACTGTATGACTCCATTTATATGAAATGCCTACAATAGGCAAATCTATAGAAATAGGAAGTAGATTAATGTTTGCCTACAGCTAGTGGGAGGTAAAATTAGAGAGTTTCTGCTAATGGAAATGAACTTTCTTTTGGAGGTAATAAAACATTCTAAGATTGTTTGTGGTGATGGATGCACAACTTGGTGAATATACTAAAAATCATTGAATTGTGCACTTTAAATGGGTGAAATTATATGGTATGTGAATTATATTTCAATAAAGCTGTTTTTAAAAAAAGAAAAACAATTAGGTGTCCATATTATCTCTCCCACCCAGGAATATGTTTTCTGGGCCAGAGAACACCAGACATAGTTCAGGATGGGGCTACCATATTAAAACTAGAGATAGTAGGTGAAATTTTACTCACTGAATGTTGGTACATGTATTACCTCTTACCTTAATCAGCTCCTGGTCTTCTGGCAGCCAGGCTTAGGCCTTCCATCTAAGTAGAAAATTGGAAGTCTTCTCTGAAGAATCTGTCCAGCCCTTGAGAAAAGATCTAATGATACTGACATGGATGGGGCAGGGGGCATCCTCTAATGAGGACTCTAGCCATATCACCCTACAGTGATACTTGTAGCTAATAAGCCCCACTCATGTGTATGAAGATTTCAATCTGTTTCTTAGCATGCTTTTCTTAAATATAAGTGGACATCCAGAGGTTACTAGACATTTGAGGAAAACTTCTAATATGAAAGATAGAAAACAAACAGGAAAAGCAACTTGGATGAAACAGAGATGATGAGAGGAAAAGAGTATTTCAAAAGAAAAGCTATAATTAATATGCTCAGAGTGATAAGGGAAGATATTAAACACATGAAATAAGAACAATATACTATTTAAAAAGTAAAGAAGAAAGAAAGATTCAGGCAAGTTTCCCAGAGCATAAGGGTATGAATTTCAAATAGGAAAGGCCCACTGAATATCTAACTCATTGAATGAAAATATCCTCACACCAAAGCCTGTCAACATGAAATTTCAGAAGACTGAAGACAAGGAAAATATTCTACAAGAAGAAAAAAACAGATACTATATAAAGAATCAGGAATCAGAATAGCATCCCACTTCTCAACAGTCTCACTGGAAGCCAGAATACAAAGGAACAATGTCTTCAAAATTCTGAAAGAAAATAATCTAAAATCTAGACTTTTATACATAGACAAAATCTCAGGCAAGTGTGAAGGTAGGTTAAAAATATTTTCAGACGTGGAAGCACTCCCAAATTTTTCTTCACTAAAAAAGGGAGTAAACCAAAAAGAGGAAGACATAGGATCTGTGAAACAGACAATCCAACCTGGAGGGAGTTCAGGGAATCCTCAGGAAGATGGTAAAGGGGGATCCCAAGAGGACAGTTTAGAGAGTAACCAATCCAGATTGAAGGGGATCAGAAGTTTCCAGGAAAGACTTCTTCAAAAAGATGAAATTAATGGAGTACTTAATGTGAGTAACTCTATTGAGAAGATATTTGCACAACTGGGGAGGAATTTGGAGATGACTCAGTCTTAAGTACACTAAAAAGTAAACACATTTTAAAAACAAAGGGACTATGGAAAATAAAATGTTTGGGAAAGAAAAAGTCAACATAGTATACCACATTGCTTAGCTGTTAATCATACCATATAGTCAAAATAGTATAAACACTGAATATCAAAATAAAATTAGGTTTCAACTGTATTGTAGAATGGGAGTTGAGGAGAGAGTCGATATGAGATACAGGGGGAGGACTGTGATGTTGAGAGAACACTAAATCCTCACCTTCCAATGTGGGAAGTTAACAAATAATGTTGGAACTGAAAAATCAAAAAGTTGCAATGTAAGTCTAGTTTTTAGAAATATGGAAATAATTGCTAGATGAATTAGTTGAAAGGGTTGCCACTAAGACATAGGAAATGAGGGTAGATTCAAGAAAATGCTGATTTTAATACTTATAGATTACTTGATTTTTCTCAAAATTATGTGCAAGCATCACTTGGATAAAAAGGAAAAAAATTTTAAATTAAAACTCAACAATAAGAACATGAAAAACTGGATTAAAAAATGGGCCAAAAGGGCCTCCCTGGTGGCGCAGTGGTTGAGAGTCCGCCTGCCGATGCAGGGGATACGGGTTCGTGCCCCGGTCTGGGAGGATCCCATATGCCGCGGAGTGGCTGGGCCCGTGAGCCATGGCCGCTGGGCCTGCGCGTCCGGAGCCTGTGCTCCGCAGCGGGAGAGGCCACAACAGTGAGAGGCCCGCATACAGAAAAAAAAAAAAAAAAAAAAAAATGGGCCAATGACCTTAACAGGCACTTTACCAAAGAAGATATGCAGATGTCAGATAAGCACATGAAAAAATGCTCCACATCAAATGCAAAACAGCGATGTTTTAAATTTAAAACAAATGGGAAATACAAACTTAAAACATTGATGACATACCACTACACATCTACTGAATGTCCAAGTCAGAAACACTGATAACACCAAATGCTGGTGAGGATGTGGAGCAACAGGAACTCTCATTCATTGCTGGTAAGAATATGGAATGGTATGGCCACTTTGGAAGACAGTTTGGCAATTTCTTACAAAACTAAACATATTCTTACTAAAAAACCCAGCAATTACATTCCTTGGTGTTGATAACTTACATGCACACAAAAACCTGCACACAGATGTTTATAGCAGCTTTATTCATAATTGCTAAAACTTGGTTACAACCAAGATGTCCTTCAGTAGGTGAATGGATACATAAACAGTGGTACATCCAGACAATGGAATACTATTCAGCACTGAAAAGAAATCCTGTATGATTTCAATTATATGACAGTTCTGGAAAAGGCAAAACTATGGAGACAGGAAAAACATCAGTGGTGGCCAGGGGTTGAGGGAAAGAAGGATGAATAGGCAGAACATAGAGGATTTTTAGTGCGGTGAACTATTTATTCTGTGTGATATTATAATTGGTGGGTGCATGTCATTATACATTTATACATTTGTCAAAACCCAAAGAAGGTACAACACCAAGAGTAAACCCTAATGTAATCTATGGACTTTGGGTGATTACGATGTGTCAGTTTAGGTTCATCAATTGTAACAAATGTTCCACTCTGGCAGGGGATGTTGATAATGGTGGGTGTGTGGGCACAGGGGGTTTATGGAAAATCTCTGTACCTTCTGTTCGATTTTGCTATGAACCTAAAACTGCTCTGAAAAATAAAGCCCACTGAAAAATAAATAAATAAAAGAGAAAATAGAGATGGGTACAACCCCTGCCCTGATGAAGTATAGTTGCTAGCATGTATTACATTTGAAAAGAAGAAGAAAAAAATCATAAGTACTTTTAAAACATTTTTTAAAAAGTTGATTCTAGAACTTGGTGTACTGGATGTGGAAAGACCAAACAGACAGAATGGTGTCTGAACACAGCCTGTTCCTGCCTGGGTGCACCATACAGGGTCCTCTATTAGAGCAGGGCCCTTAAGCCCCACATCAAATGAGAGTAGGGATGGCTCTGAGAGCATTAAAACTACGCAGAATAAAATAAAACCTTTGTACCAGATAGGTCTTAAAAGAAGTACAAACACATTGTTTTACAAATGAAAATACTGTAGCTCAGAGAAATTAAGTAAATTAAGGGTAGAGTAAATTCGGTGGTGGAATGTGTTTTCAATGCATCATCTCACAGATACCCTAGGATGTATGGGATATTAGTGTCCCTGCTTTACAGATGAAGAAAATGAGAGGCTGAGAAATTTGACCAAGTTCCTACAGCAAGTTAAATGGCAGAAATCAAGTCTAATTCCAGAACATGTGGTCTAACCTGTATGCTAGACTCCCTTCTTCAGCACTTGTCTTCATAAAAATAAATCTACTTAGTGGTGGATTACTTGATCATTTGTTTTGCATTTTAATCATACTCAGGGAAGGTCATTCATTTCCTTGTTTTGTTTTCTATGTTTTCTTTCCAGGATAAATTATTCCAACTTTATATTGCTATAGGAGTACTGTCATCAAAGGAATTGTGAATTTTTTTCAGTCACAGAATTCTAAAAGCTTCAATGGTGAGAATTCCCTGGCGGTCCAGTGGATAAGGCTCTGTGCTTCCACTGAAGGGGGCATGGGTTCAATCCTTGGTCAGGGAACTAAGATTCCACATTCTGCATGCCGCATGGCACAGCCAAAAAACAAGAAAAATTAGGAAAACTTCAATGGCAACAGCCACTCCAATCACCCCTTTGTACATGTCCAAAAGATATAACCTTAAAAGGTTTATCTGAAAATATGATCTTGTTTTCATTCATTTATTTATTACTTCTTTCAACAAATATGCATTGAGTACTTTCTATGGGCTAGGCCTTGGGTATACAATGAGCATAATAGACATGGTCCTTACATTCATGAAGCTTACAGTCTAATGGGGAAAGATAGACATGAAATAGGCAAACAGCTCAATACTCAGAATTATGTATGTTAAGAATCTTAAACAACTTGTGGGGGGACTTCCCTGGTGGCACAGTGGTTAAGAATCCTCCTGCCAACGCAGGGGACACTGCTTTGAGCCCTGGTCTGGGAAGATCCCACATGCTGCAGAGCAACTAAGCCCGCAAGCCACAACTACTGAGCCTGCATTCTAGAGCTGGTGAGCCACAACTGCTGAGCCTGCGTGCTGCAGATACTGAAGCCTGCGCGCCTAGAGCCTGTGCTCCACGACAAGAGAAGCCACTGCAATGAGAAGTCCATGCACCACAGCAAAGAGTAGCCCCCATTCACCACAACTAGAGAAAGCCCGCACGCAGCAACAAAGACCCAACACAGCCAAAATTAATTAAATAAATAAAAATTTATTTTAAAAAAACACAACAACAACTTGTGGGACCAAAGTGTGGTCGTTGAGGAGGAGAGGGGTAGGAGATAAGGTTGGAGAATTAAACTGAAATCTGATCATGTAGGCCCTGTAGGCCATGTAAGGTTGTTTCATTTTCTGTTAAATCCAGTGGAAAACCAGTACAGGCTTTAAGGCATTTTAAATGATCTCTCTGCCCGTTCTGGGGAGCACAGGAGGAAAGGGCAAGAGAAGAAGATGGGATAGTGCTTAGGAGTTCAGCGGCAGTAGTCCATTTGCGATGGTGAGAGCTTGGAGATGGAGAGATACGGACAGATCTGAGAAATATTTCGAAAGTGGTTTCAGTAGTATTTGGTAATGGGTTGGCTGTTATGAGCAAAGGGGAAGGAGCTTGCAGAGATGACTCCTAGGTTTGTGGTTTTAGCAAATGAACAGCTGGTAGTTTCATTTATTTAGATAAGGGACATGGGAGGAGGAGGGTCAATAATTCAGTTTTGGGATAAGTTAAGTTGGAGTCGCCTCCGAGATATCTGAGTAGGCAGTTGGATATCAAGCCTGGAGCTCAGAAAAAAGGTCTGGGCTGGAGATAAAAATAAGGGGGTTAACAGCATTTTGGTGATTTTTAAAGCTATGGGACTGGATGAGATCCCCCAGGGAGAAAATGTAGAGAGAAATGAGCAACAAGCTCCAGAAGGAGTGCTGAGTGTCTCTAACAATATAGGCATAGGAAGAGCTGGCAGTGAGACTTACATTAGCCCAAGCTTAGGAGAGAGGAGGGGACAGCACGGCCGCCAGAAAAGCCAAGGAGAGTGTTTCAATAATGGTACAAGCAACTATGCTGAAGGCTGCTGAGAGGTCAAGTTGAGGTCTGGAAAGTCTCTATTGGATTTGGCATTATCACAGTACTGTGCAGAAGCTGAGTCCTATCCGTCCAGAAAACCTATTATGGGCATTTCCTTCTACTTCTGTGTTTAGCGATGACACACTGATAGCTTGAAATCAGCCACAGGGGGAGTATTGACAACATGGAAGTTGACAAACAGTACATTTTTTTTTCCTGGAAAGTTAGTTGTTAAACATGTACCAGCATGACACTGGCAATGTGACTCCATTTATAGTAAAATGAAGGGGAAAACAGGCTTCTCTGCTCTCTCTGGTCCCATCAGAAAGTTTTCAGAACATTTTGCATGGAAACGAATTCTCTTCAAAGAAACAAGCTGAATGTCTGAACTTCCTTTGAAGTGGGCTTTTACCTTTGCCACAGGACTTTCTAAAGTCTCAGCCTTTTAGTCACTAACCTTCACAAATATGACGCAGACCAACAGGAAAAAAAATCCGGTGTGGTCATATGAAGAATTTCTTCCAACTCTGAGATGCTATTATCCTGAGTTGGCTGCAAGAAATTCCAGGAAGCATAGCAGTAAACCACATTTCATTTACTCCTGGGTTTATTTACTTGGTAAAAATAATCATTAGAAGATTCCAGAATTCAGGGGTTAAGAGATGACATTTCCCCCATCTTTCTTTTTCATTAAAAAAAATTGCTTGTTATTCTATGAAAATGTAGATAAGAAAATTAACTGGAAGTTGGAAAGTATGGTATTTTCAGTATCATGACAACTGAATTAGATCATTGGGTAACCAAGTTAATTATTAGATAATCAGGTGTTAAGATAAAAGCATTTAAAGAACCATGCTTTTGACATTGTTTTAGTTATGACATGTCACCACAGGCTAAATACTGTCCTTATCTAAGAGGGAACTAAAGATTGAACTGAATGCATTACAGAGTCTTTAGTTCACTGAAGAAGTCAGCACGCAAACCTAGTCCAAGCAGCTCTGAAAGTTTGTTCTTTGACACATCTTTACTCCAAACACATAGCAATGATAAATGAAATTTATCAAGCTTAAAAACTAAATAAACACTTCTGCGGCCCAGAATTGGGACAGAAATACAAAGCTCATGCTGAGCGGAAGCCACAAACTTACTGGGCTCTAGGTCTGGAACCAGGCAATGTTAGCTGGAGTTTGGCTCCTCCAGGGTAAATTAAAATAAAAAAGTTCCATGCCGAGATGGGAGACTGAAGCCAGGTTCACTGCTTGAAGCCAGAGGCAGAGGCAGCCTCCTCTTATTCATGAAAGGAGGTTGAAAAAGAAGTTATTCCTGCCTGGGGCTACAGCTTTTAGCAAACTGTGGACTTAGCGGAAAGACAGGACACAGATATAACCTTGTGACCAGGAAAGGGAGCAGTCCATTACCTGGTTTGGTGCCTGGATCTGTGCTGTCCTCAGTCACTGTGGGCTGGATCTCTGAAGCTCTGTTAGTAGATCTGGGTCTGAACTGGGGTCCACAGAGCCAAATGCAGAATGAGGGCAATCACAAAACCACTAGACAGGAAAGAGAAAGCACACTGGGGGTTGAGGGAAGAAGAGAAAGAGAGAGGGAATGCAAGCCTAGTCTCAAAATGAGCTCTTCAATCAAAACCCAATGCTAAGAAAGATAGCCAACAAAACAAAAGAACATGAATTTATTACTGTTGAAACTAATGTTATGGAACCATCTCAGAAAAGATTTAAATATGTTTAGAATGCTCAAAGAGATATGTGAAGGAATAACTCATTAAAAAAAAAGAGCAAGACATTGTGAGGAAAATGCCAGCATAAATGAAATCAGAATGGATGGATACTAAAAAGAACAACTAGAAATCTTGGAAATGAAAAATAGCGTCATCAAAATAAAAATTCAACAGATGAGATAAGCTCTAGACTGGAAATAGTTAAAGAGAATATGAATGAATTGAAGATGATGCTGAGGATTTCACCCAGGAAACAGGACAGAAAGACAAGAGACAAAAAAAAATGTGAGAGAGCAGTTAAGAGACAGAGAGGACCAATTGATTGACTTCAACATAACATCTACAAGGAGTTCTAGAAAATGAGGATGAAAAGAATGGCGAGGAACCACTATTTAAAGAGGTAATAGCTAAGAATTTTCCACAGTTAAAGAAAGATCTGTGATCTCAGATTGACGAGCCATATAAAGTGCCAAGCGAGATAAACATAAATCCACATATCTTAGTGAAACTGTGTAACATCAAAGATAAATATAGAACCTAAAAGCTGTTAGAGAGAAAAGACATATCACCTTAATAGAAATGAGAATTTGATTGATAGCTGACTTTTCATGTGTAGAAACCAATGCCAGAAGAAAATGAAATAATATCTTTATAGTCCTGAGGGAAAATAGCTGAGAATACAAAAATCTTATATCTCTTTAAACTATTATTTAACAGTGAGGGTCAAAGACATTTTCAAAAAGACAGTGATTAAAATATTTCCACTGAGAGACCCTCATGAAAATAAGTAGCAAGGATGTGTTTCAGCAGGGACTTCCCTGGTGGTCCAATGGCTAAGACTCCGTGCTCCCAATGAAGGAGACCCGGGTTCGATCCCTGGTCAGGGAACTAGATCCCACATGCCGCAACTAAGGTGTTGGCGTGCCGCAACTAAGTTGGCGTGCTGCAACAAAGATTCTCCACGTGGCATGAAGATCCTTTGTGCAGGCAACTAAGACCCGATGCAGCCAAATAAATAAATAAATATTAAGAAAAGAATGCATTTCAGCAAAAACAAAAGAGAACAGAGATTGATAATGATAAACAGAGAAATTGATAAATTAGATTAGTAAATTTAATTTAAGTTTCTTACAAAACTCACCATTTCTTGCCTTTATTTAAAGGATGAACTCTAGACAAAACTCTGAACAAAAGTGAAAAAACTAGAGGGGGTAAAGGATGGGAAAAGAAGACGAGAATTATTCAAGGGGAAGTTAATATATGCTAAGATCAGTTTCATGTCAGGGAAAAGGATAAAAATACTGAATAGGGCCTCCCTGGTGGCGCAAGTGGTTGAGAGTCCGCCTGCCGATGCAGGGGATACGGGTTCGTGCCCCGGTCTGGGAGGATCCCATATGCCGCGGAGCGGCTGGGCCCGTGAGCCATGGCCGCTGAGCCTGCGCGTCCTGAGCCTGTGCTCCGCAACGGGGGAGGCCACAGCAGTGAGAGGCCCGCGTACCGCAAAAAAAAAAAAAAAAAAAATACTGAATAACTTTAGATGTTCTCAGAAAATGGAATAGTTAAGTATGTCTGTTAGTTTGAGGATGCCTACTAGAATAAATAAAATACCAATTCTGGCTCCTAAGCCAGCAGAAGAGGAAACAGGGAATGCAGAAAATGTTTTCAATGCAAGAGAAGGCAGGAAAAGTGGGGAAAAAACAGCAAAAGATGGTAAAAATCCAATGAAAAGAGAGTTAAAAATAAGTTCAAATATTATTGTTAACCTCAGCAAACATAAATGTGTTAAAAATTGATTTATAACAAAGATATTATCAGAATGCATAAAATACCAAAATCAGTTATATACTATACACAACAGACATATCTAAAACAGAATCATTTGGAAAAATAAAAGAAATATAAGAATAGAAAATGATTTTCAGTAAAAAAATATTAACAAAAAGAAAGTTGGTATAGAAATCTTAATAACAGATGCAATAGAATTTAAAAACACAAAAATTAATAAGGATAAAGAGGTACACTACATAATAACATGACATATGTGATATGTAACAGTCACAAACCTGTAGGTACCTCTAAATACGTAAAGAAAAACTGACTATATTATAGAGAAATTTACCAGTCCAGTATCATGGTAAAGAATTTTAACACACCTTTGATAGATCAAACAGAATTTTTAAAATTAGCAACTCCTCAGAATATTTGAACACCAAATTTAAAAGTTTGATCTAATACATAAATCTAATGCATGTAATACTCTGAACCAAGCAAATAAAGGATATATACAGTATATTCTTTTTCAGTATCTATGGAACTTTTACAAAAGAAATGTATCACCTAATAGGTTAAAAATTAGTCTCAGAAAATTAAAAAACAATCAATAGCAAACATAGTCTGACTATAATTCAATTAAATTGGAAATCAAATATTTTAAATCAACTAAAATATTTAAATTTCTGCATGCTTCAAAACTTAAAAATTTACAACCAAATAACTCAAGGTTAAAAAGGAAATCACAATGAAAATTACAAAAATGAATCAGGCATTATCTAGAGATAAAGGTATATCCTTTTTTTTATTAAGAAAAAGATTGAAAATAAACAAGGTAAGCATTCAAAGTAGAAACTGGAAAAACGATAGAGTAATAAACTTAAAGAGTAGAGAAGGAAGGTACGTTAGTTTCCTAGGGCTGCCATAGCAAAGTACCACAGACTGGGTGGATTAAAACAACAGAAATTTATTGGCTCACAGTTCTGGAGGCCAGAAGTCTGAAATCAAGATGTAGGCAGGGCCATGCTCCCTCTGAAGGGGAGGAATTATCCAGGCCTCTCTCCTAGCTTTTGGCATCTCAGGTGTTCTTTGGCTTATAGATGCATCACTCTAATCCTATCTTCACATGGCATTCCTTCTGTGCATCTTCACATCGTCTTCCCTTTGCACCTGTGTCTGTGGCCAAATTCTCCTCCTCTTATAAGGACACCAGTCATGTTGAATTAGGGACCCATTCTACTGCAGTATGACCTCATGACAATTTAACTAATTCCATGTGCAATGGCCCTACTTCCAAATAAGGTCACATGGTGAGGTACCAGGGGTTAGGACTTCAACATCTTTTGGAGGAAGGGGGACACAATTTGATCCATAACAGAAAACATGAATAAAAATAAGAGCAGAAAGGCTGAATAGAAAGCAAAGTCATAACAGAGTAAATAAATACAACCAAAAGTTAGTTCTTAGAAAAAAAATCTAGTAGGGATACACAGTCTTTAACAAGACTGATCAAGGAAAACAAGGCACAAATAAACAATACTAGGAATCATAAAGAGGGTACAACCATGCATGCAGAACAGAATCACAAAATCACAAATCACTGCACTATAAAAAACAGAATAATATGAATAACTTTAGGCCAACCAAGTTGAAAACTTAGATGACATGGGTAATTTTCTTTAAAATATATGTTAGTAATTCATTGCAGAAGTTGAAGGACCCATTTGACATGTGAGTTCTTATAGCAGTCTTTCACTTAAAATTGATCCTGACTAAATGTTAACTCTACCTTCTGGAGTTCATGTTTTAGAAAAAGAAAATAAAGCAAAAGGAAAAAAGAACATGCAATTGAATTTGTCAAACAAAAGCTAATTCCATTCTCTTAATTATGGTACCTAACAATTAACCTTATCTGGTTAATTTCATGCAGTAATGACGGTCATCTATAGCAATAGAAAAAGTGACATCAGTCTGGGTTTAAGGGCTCTTGAACAAATATAAGTATGGATTTCAGCCATATACATACAAAATTCACATTTAATTAATTTAAATTTTTTTAAATATTTATTTATTTTTTGGCTGCATCGGGTCTTAGCTGCGGCACACGGGATCTTTCATTGTAGCACATGGGCTCTTCATTGCAGTTGGGCTCTTCGTTGTAGTGCGTGGGCTTCTCTCTAGTTGTGGTGCACAGACTCATTAGTTGTGGCACGTGGGCTCAGTAGTTGCGGCGTGCGGGCTTAGTTGCCCCGCGGCACGTGGGATCTTAGTTCCCTGACCAGGGATCAAACTGGTGTCCCCTGCATTGCAACATGGATTCTTAACCACTGGACCACCAGGGAAGTCCACATATTTATTTTTAAAGCAAATTCTATAAATCTTGGAGAGAGTAGCATTTCAATCTATTTTAAAAACTTGGATGGGTAGATGATTACATGATATCTCTATTTATAATAGCTATGTCTCTTCCCTGGGCTTATATTGGATCTTATTTTCAGGTTTTTAGGTGAAGAGTAAGGGACTGAGAAATGTGCCCTTAGCCAGTAGGGAGCTGTGGGGTTAGAAAAACAATTTCCAGGAACTTTTAATTTTAACCATTAAATAAATATTTCAGTATATTTGTACACACAGTGCATATATTTTTACCTACTCTAATCTTTCTGTGTGGATATAAAAATAAATGCACAAGAAAATGATAATGGAACTACTGACAGATGCTTTGGTACAGCTGCAAAATGAAAATACTTCTCTCTATATATTCATAATCGCTCTAGAGATAGAGATCTATAAACCTGCTGAGCTGGTATTTCACTTATGCACTATTTTCTGTCTGCTTCTTAACAAGGGACTCCACATTCCACATATGACCCACATTTTATTTTAACTACCATGTTCTTGGCTTTGCTCTTTTCATGTCAGCTTTATCCTTTAACAGCCTGTTCAATAGTGATTTCTCAGCTTCAGACTCTGACTTGCTTTTCTTCCCCCTCAGAAATGTCCTGTAATTTTATTTCTTGCTTCCCAAAGTGTGGCTCTCACTCATATTTTCCATGAATAAAACCTTTTCCCAGAGGGGACCAAATTAATGGAGTCATCCTCTAGTTCCACTTAAAAACCATATTTAAATACAAATACTATTGCTTCCATTTGTTTGGCTTTACTTCTCATATTTAATCTGAACTATTAAGACATAACCAAATGAAACCACAAGAAACTCTGAATAGGCAAAGCAATCCTGGGAAAGAACAAGGCTGGAGGCATCACATGTCTTAATTTCAAACTATACTACAAAGCTGTAGTAATCAAAACAGTATGGTACTGGCACAAAAATAGATACATAGACCAATGAAACAGAATTGAGATCCCAAAAATAAATCCTTCACATATGGTCAACTAATATTTGAAAAGGGAGCCAAGAATACTCAGAGGGGAAAGAATGGTCTCTTCCATAAATGGCCTTGGGAAACTGGATAACCACATGGAAAAGAATGAAATTGGACCCCTATCTTAAACCACTCATAAAAATTAACTCAAAATGGATTAAAGACTTAAACACAATATCCAAAACTGTAAAATTCTGAGAAGAAAACATAGGGGAAATTCTCCTTCACATTGGTCTTGGAAATGATTTTTTGAATATGACACCAAAAGCACAAGCAACAAAAGCAAAAATTAATAAGTGGGACTACATCAAACTAAAATGCTTCTGCAAAGCAAAAGAAACAAGCAAAACAATGAAAAGGCAACCTATGGAATGGGAGAAGATTGCTGCAAATCATATATTTGATAAGCAGTTAATACCAATATATGTAAAGAACTCATACAACTCAATAGCAAAAGTGTCAAACAGTCACATTAAAAAATGGGCAGAGATACCAAATAGACATTTCCCCAAAGACGACATGTAAGTGGCCAACAGGTACATGAAAAGGTATTCAACATCACAATTGTCAATGCAAATCAAAACCACGAGATATTGTCTTACATCTATTAAAATGGCTATCATCAAAATGACAAGAGACCCACATATTGGCGAGGCTGTGGAGAAAAGGGAACACTGTTGGTGGGAATATAAATTTATATAGTCACTATAGGAAACAGTATGGAGGTTCTTCAAAAATTACAAATAGAACTACCATATGATCCAGCAATCCCACTTCTGGATATATATACACAGGAAATGAAAACAGGATCTTGAAGAGATATCTTCACTCCCAGGCTTATTGCAGCATTATTCAGAATAGGCAAGATATGGAAACAACCTAAGTGTCCATGAACAGATGAATGGATAAAGAAGATGTGATATATATATATATATATATATATATATATATATATAATTCCAATGGAATGTTATCCAGCCACGAGAAAGAAGGAAATCCTGCCATTTGCAACAACATGGATGGACCTTGAGGGCATTATGCTGAGTGAAATAAGTTAGACAGAGAAAGACAAACACTGTATCTCACTTATGTGTGAAATCTAAAACAGCTGAACTCATGGAAGCAGAGAATAGAATGGTGTTTACCAGGGGCTAGGGAGTGGGGGAAATGGGGAAATGTTGGTCAAAAGGGACAAACTTTCAGTTATATGATGAATAAGTTCTGGGGATCTAATGTACAGATGGTGATTCTGGATAATAATAATGTATAATATACCAGAAAGTTGCTAAGAGAGTAGATCTTAAATGTTCTCACCACAAAAAAAGAAGTGGTAATTATGCGATGTGATGGAGGTGTTAGCTAATGCTGTAATGGCAATCATTTTGCAATATATAAGTGTATCCAATCACCATATTGGGCACCTTACAAATGTACACGATGTTGTATGGCAATAAGGTAGAGTGGGGGAGGCATTACCAAAATCTAGCTTTTGTTTTTGTGATGGTGGCTTTTTATCCTTGCAAACAAACATTCTTGAGTTGTCTTAGAGTTACATAATGCCCAGGCACAAGTTTTAAGGCAGGCGTATAGTGACAGCACCTCAGCATTAATTAGACTATTAGATTTCTTGTGCACACAACCATCTGTCCCTGTGCCTTTGCTGGCATTGGACACGCCATCTGGAAATTTGGTTTCTCCTTTGCTACCGTTACTCAACCGATAAAGAAACTGAGGCCTGGAGCCTGACTTACCCAAGGTCACATAGTTAGTTAGGGCATAGCTGAACCTAAAGATCATCTCTGGCCTCTTGGTTCCCAGGGATTATTTTCTACCGCACCCACTGCCTTTTCAAGGTTCTGCTCAAATAATGCCTTATTTCAGAAGCCTTGTTGAAATCTTCAAATAGAAGTAATCTGCCCCTTCCTTGAACTCCTACATGTTTAATTTTATTCCCCTAAGGATACTTATCACTTTAAATTTTGTGTGACAGTTGTTTGTGCTCACATCTTTTTTCCCCCTGGTATTCAGCTCTTTGAGGACTGGAATCTGCTTGATTCACTTTTATGTCTATCACATTCCCCAGCCTTGTATTAATAGGTGCTCAACATCTATTTGTTTAAAATAATTAAACCTCTTTTGGATTCTGGAAACCTTGTGTCCACAGAAAGCATAAAGAAAGCAGCTGCAGCAATATGCCAATGGCTTGGGGAATCCTTTCAAGCTTCCTTCACACTTCAATGGTTCCAGACCTGCATTGTCCAAGAGAACTTTCTGTAATGATGAGACTGTTTGATATTTGTACTGTCCAATATGGTACTACTAGCCACATATAGCCATTGAGCATTTGAATGTGGCTAGTGAGACTGAAGAAATGAAATGTTAATTTTACTTGATTTTAATTTATATTTAAATAGCTACATGTGTCTAGTGGTTACCATATTGGACAACACAGTTCTAAACTATCTTGGCACCCCATTTTGATAAATCTACACGTGTTGTCTCTTTGAACTTTGTCACACGATTGCCTGCTTAGTGAGAAATGGTATTGTTGTTCTCTAGGCTCCGAGCTCCAAGATTCCACACACGCGACCTTCCTCCTTCCCCACTTTCCTCCTCAGGAGAAAGATGAGATTCATAAAACTTTTCTTAAGCACTCCAATCTTCACTAACCTCCCTTGCCTCAGATTATGGTTACATCTCTAAGGTATTGATATAACACTTAGATGGTATATGTCATTTGCTGCTGTTTTGAATTTTAGTATTTCATAAATAAATTATAAACTACTTGAGGGCAAAGACCATGCATTCCACATCTTCTGGATCCTCCCTGGTGCCTTTTATGGTGCCAGTTATATCGTAAATGTTCTATAAATATTGATCAGTTGCTTGATTGAAGGTAGTGAAAGGGAATCTGGTATGAGCAAGAAAGGACAGTACCTGAGACATAGGGAAGAGGGCATGTCGATATCATAAGATTTACTTAGCACCCTAAAAACTAAAGAATTTTTAGAATTATTTCTCTTATTCTTATAATTGTTTTAGCAAATGCCCATTAGTATTATTTTCCAGTAATCTAAGGAGCTCAACTCAAAAAAAACAAAAAAATTAAAAAAAAATTTTTTCTGAGTACCCATGTGGCAAAAACTATGCTATCCATTTTGAATGTATTCCTTCCAGCAGGGTCTTCTATCAAAGGAACTTTCTAACTACATTTATGAGCTTCATTGTAGAGCATTTACTGGAAAATTGAGAGGTTGCTAGATGTCCAAAACAGCACATTTGGTGAAACCAAAATTAGAATTTGGCTGTATATTTGTTCAAAACCTCCCCTAGAAGGTAAGCTCTTGAATGTGTACAAGGCTGTGCTTCTTTGGTGGATGAGGAAATCAAGGCCAAGGCGTTAGTGTTGGTTCACCTTTCCCTCTTCCTTAAGCACCTAAATTATACGTTGGCAAGATTGGGCTCCTACAGGAATCTGGATAATGGCAAAATTCCTGCTGACCACACCCTGTGTGAGACCACAGTGAGTCTTAAAGGGGCTTTGGCAAGAAGATGTAGGAAATTAATGATAGCTGCAAAGTGGGAAGGCCCAACCCTGGAATTCTCTCTCCTGTAGAGCCACACTGCCTGCCTGCCTGTGCTCCAACCACTAGCTCCCAGTACCCAAAATATGAGAAGAAAATAAGGAGCCAGCAGGGAGTTGTCCTTGTGGGACAAGAATTTCAGCTGGCAATTGTTAATCACATTTTTCCAGCTATTTTGACATGTGTTATATAAGGGAACCAATTCCAAGACAAAACAGAAAACAAAATGCTCTGACTACAGAAGTACAAATGTAGAGTACATTGGAGCTGACTTTTCCTTTTAACTTCTTATTTACATAGGATGGATTTGTTTAAGCAATTTTTTTTTTACTTCCACGAAGTTACAAATCAAGTATTTTATTCCCCTTACTATCTATTGTTCATTTTTATTTCTGCTAATTTCCATACGTTTAAAATATGTTTTCAATTTGCTGAAAATATTTATGAATCATATGCACACATGCATATGTACAATAAATCATTTTTATAGGATCAATCAACTCTGGCATCTTTTGTAGCTCACAGTAGTTCAAGAGTTCGAGGCCCTAGCCCTGTTTTGAGCTGCAACTTGATGCTCACAAAATAGGTGGGTCAAAGGTAAAAGTTCTGTTTAAAGTCCTTTGACAGATACATCTAGACTTAGTTGTAAGTAACATGGGGAAATAACTTCAGTCTCATTCACATTCATGTCACAACTAATGAAGAAAATACATAAAGAAGAATTTTTTTAAAAAAAGATAAAGAAAATACAGTTGGTAGTCTGTACCCACACTGCCCAGTGTCAAAATAACCAAGGTCACATTGATCTGGTGATTGTTGATGGTGTGCTTTTGATGTAAAGATTCCACCAGAATGCTGATGAATCCTAAATTATACTTCCATTTCTGACTACTCTCCTTAGCTCCAAGGTCAAACATACCATTTCTACTTAGTGTCAAATAGTCTTCTCAAACATAGCATGTCTGAAAAACAACACTTGACTCCACATTCCTGAAACTTGCTTTTCCCCCAGTCATCCCCATTTCAGTTAATAGCATCATTATTCACCTGGTTGGTCATTCTGCAAGTTTTGACATATGTATATAATCCTGTAAACACTACCACAATTAAGATATAGAATAGTTCCAATGAAGAACATTTAGGTTGTTTCCAGTTTATCATGATTATAAATAGAGCTGCTATAAACATTCATATATGTGCTTTTTTTTTTTTTTTTTTTTGCGGTACGTGGGCCTCTCACTGTTGTGGCCTCTCCCGTTGCGGAGCACAGGCTCCGGACGCACAGGCCCAGCAGCCATGGCTCACGGACCCAGCTGCTCCGCGGCATGTGGGATCTTCCCGGACCGGGGCACGAACCTGTGTCCCCTGCATTGGCAGGCAGACTTTCAACCACTGCGCCACCAGGGAAGCCCCATATATGTGCTTTTGAACAAACATACATTTTCATTTCTTTCTGGGTAAATATTCAGGAGTAGCATTGCTAAGTTGTATGGTAAGTATATATTTAACTTTGGAAGAGACTGCCGAACTATTTTCCAGAGTGGTTGTACCATTTTACACTCCCACCAGTGACGTATGAGAGATTTAGTTTCTCCCTGAGCTCACCAGCATTTGTATTGACATTATTTTTTATTTTAACTGGTCTAGTAGATGTGCAGTGATATCTATTGTGGGTTTTTTTTCCATTTTAATATTATTTAATTCTATGGAAAAAACAAGTTTTATTACATTCCTTTTTTTAAATGGGGGGAAAACTGTACAAGTAAGCATGATCAAACCTCTGTTAGAGCTGGTTAATACTGATCTTATTGCCTCGAAGTCTCTCTAGTAGTGTCCAAGAATTTATATTTAAGGTCCATCTGAAGAAAAAAAGCACTGGAGAGGCAAGAAAGGACTTGGGTAAAAAGCTTCAGAGGGTTGTAGGGAGATGGAACTTGCTTCTTAAAAAAATTATGTTGAGCTCTGGAGCATCTCCATTTCTTAACACACCTTCCAAACCATTCATTGGGATAGTTTTACCCATGTTTAAAGTCTCATTTTATATGCAGTTTGGGGGCTTTTATAAATTCAGAAATAAAGTAATATAAAGAGTAGTATATTGAAGACTTCAGAGTAGGGCTATAAGAGACTTAATACTGCTAAATAATTTCCCAAACAAAAATGTTCAGTCACCCCCACCCCCAAACCTATGTGTAATAGGAGAAAATGCACAGCAAGAAGCAGAGGAAAAGCATGTAGACTGGAATAGATCATACACTGAACAGTCTAGAACCAAAGAAAAAAAGCAAACAACATACAGATACACAAAAGCCTAAGAAGCAGCTATTTTCCTCATGTCTCTAGGTGAGTACCTCTACCCAGTAGATTATAGTCATGAAACAACTCAATTTTTTTTTAAGTAAAAAACTGTTTCCCATCATGCTCCATTTTCTAGAATCTACCCTTTTTGATTGGTTGGTATAAACAAAAAGCAAAGTACATAAACATGCAAGCGTGCATGCGTGCGCACATACACGCACACGCATGCACACACAGACACTGTCCTAAAATGTGAAAAATGCAGATATATAACGCTGATATTAGAAATCACTTCAACTTTATACTTAGGAACTTATAGACCCTTCATTTGCCCCCCCAAAATATTTTTCCTTGTCCTTATTCTTTAAATACCCAACCACCAAAAGAAAAAGGAAAAAAATAAAAGGCTTTAAATGCACATGTTTCAAGTCAGTGTCTTGTTAACAAAAAAGGTAGCATTTTCTTCACTTTGGCCATTGTTAAAGATGCAGGCATAGATCAGGGAATGTTAATACTCACACGTATTTTAAAAAAAAGCAACATTAACAGAGCATATATCTTTCAAAAAAGGCTAAAATACTAACAAATACAAGTCAATGCACATATTTTTAACTAGTGCAATTTTATCTACAATGGAGTAAATGTTATTTTGTGTGCCACGCATTGCAATACTGTTCATTTCCCTTTTATCATGCAAACATGCCAATTTTATCATTAAAAAAAACCTTTATTGGGTCACATTCACATTGCCCTCCCACCCAAATTAAGGGGGGAAAAGTCAATAAAGGAGCCCCTCAAGATTTCATAACTATGAACATAAAGCTCCTAGATAATAGTGTACAGGCTGAATGTTCAGATTTGTATAAAAAAAGTTATAATTTACATAGATGTCTTCCTCACCGATTACAACACAATGTGAAGTTACACAACTCTGAAATTTGTACCAACTGTACAAAAACCATGAAAAAAATTATGTTCTTCATGACCTGAGAGCCTACACATTTTTGGGTAATTTAAAAGGGTACCTATGAGAGCCTGACATTTTTCTGTATCTCACCTCTTCTGCCTCTCTATCTGCAGGATTTGTAAATCAAAGTCAGTAACATCTTAGTAGCAAATGTCTCGTCTATCTCCCCCTTCTTCTCTCCTAACTAATCCTGCTCAATTTTCTCTCATCTTCCTGAGCATTTTCCATGAACAGCATTGCAAGTTGGTTTAAAAAAGAAAAGAAAGAAAGAAAAAGAAAAAAAGTTTTACAAGGGTTTTGCTGGTTAATTATTTACTGGTGGAATCACTCCACAAGGAGTCTGATTTCATTGGCTAGCAGTTGGTTTCTGTTGATTAGGCCCCCTGCGAGCTTGGTGAGCAGCTCTCGCTCCGTGGTTTCAGGGCCACTGTCAACAGAGCTGGAACTTGCGCTCATGTTGTCGACAGAAATATTGGCTGGGGGACCCAACTCCGGCTCACTAGTCTCACTGGCCGTGGACACCACGGAGAGCAGGGACATATGCCGGGTGAGCCGGCCAGAGGGCAGAAGGAAGGCGGTATAGTCCACTATGATACCAGCTACATCTAGATTACACACCTTATCAAAGGTGATGAAACCTACATTTGCATTGGCCTTGCAGACACAGAAGGAGCTGTCGTCTTTCATCAACAGGTCAATGCCACACACATCCAATCCCAGGATGTTAGACACCTGGATAGCTAGCTGCTTCCCTTGTTCACTCAATGAGCACATCATCCCGACACCACCTAGTGAGCAGTTTCTTTGCGTTCTCCCATCTGTTGAACAGCGTAACATTGTGCCAACCACACGACATCCCACAACAATGACATGTACATCCCTTCCATGAGACTCTTTAACATACTTCTGAAATAGGTATGGAGCTTCATGGCAAATAAGATGGCTTAGATTAGCCAAAGGGTGCTTATCGTGAGCCAATAAAACCGCTTTGCCTCTATGACCCCGTGTATTCTTCACCACCTTTGGGAACTCCAGTACTTCTGCTTCATCAATCATTTTAGCAAAATTTTCATGACCACTGTAAGAGAAAGTATCTGGCAGAGGAACACCATGACCTGTCAACTCTTGAAACATCCAGAACTTATTAACACAGTTCAGGATGGCTTGAGGTCAGTTCATCAACCGGCTTCCCATCTTCTCTAGATGGCGCAAAACAGTGATGTCACTATCACTTTGCACCCAAGGGGTTGGTACTCTCACTACCACCACCTGAGGATAGGCAGTAATTAGTTCTCCATCGATACAAAGACCCAGGTTTCCTTGCTCGATTGTTAGCACCACCTCATCTATCACCACAGCCCTAAAGTCCAGTTCCTCCTCACAACATTTGGCCTTTAATGCTCGTAAGATCTCTTTTGGGGGATAGTCTTCACTGATTCGACAATCTGTCAAAAACCACAACTTGGCAGCCACAGAGCTACACATCTTGATCTGCCTGTTTTCCTCTTCTGGGATTACTTCCTCCTGAATATAGACTCTTTCTAGGGAATCGAACTTGTATCCCCTCGCCAGCCTCCCAGCAAAGCCAATTTACTGACACTGGGATGTGGTGAGGGAAAGTACAGCGTTTACTGCAGGGCACCAAGGATGGAGAACAGGCAGCTCATCCTCAAAAGACCCGAACTCTCTATTGTGGTTTTAACTTGCATTTCCCTTATAGCTAAAGACATTAAACATCTTTTCATGTGCTTACTTGCCATCCGTATACCCCCTTTACTGAAGAGTCCAAATCTTTTGCTTTTTTTTTTTTTTTTTTTTTTGTCTGCGCCATGCACGACTTGCAGGATCTTAATTCCCTCACCAGGGATCGAACTCAGGCCCTTGGCAGTGAACGTGCAGAGTACAGTCCACTGGACTGCCAAGGAATTCCCTTGCTATTTTCTAATTAGATTGTTTTCTAACTGTTGAGTTCAGAAAGTTTTAAAAAATAGTCTGAATAGCAGTACTTTGTTGGAGTTTTTAGGGTTAGGACTTTTTAGGTTAGTTTTAGGTTCACAGCAAAATTGAGCAGAAGGTACAGAGATTTCCCATATACTCCTAGCCCCTCCACATGCACAGCCTCTCCTATTATCAACATCCTCCACCAGAGTGGAACATTTGTTACAATTGATGAACCTACTCTGACACATCATAATCATCCAAAGTCCATAGTTTACATTAGGGTACACTCGGTGTTTTACATTCTGTGGGTTTGGACAAATGTGTAAGGACATGTATCCATCTTTATAGTATCATATAGAATAGTGCTAAAAATAATGCTTCACCTATTCATTCCTCTCCCCTAACCCTGGACCACCACTGATCTTTTTATTGTCTCCATTTGCCTTTTCTAGAATTGTCATGTAGTTGGAATCATACAAGATATAGCCTTTTCTAATTGGCTTCTTTTACCTTGTAATACACATTTAAGATTCTTTCATGTCTATTCATGGCTTGATAGCTCATTTCTTTTTAGTGCTGAATAATAACGCATTGAATGAATTTACCACTGTTTATCCATTCGCTCACTGAAGGACATCTTGGTTGCTTCCAAATTTTGACAATTTGAATAAAACTACTATAAACATCCACGTGCAGGTTTTTGTGTGCCCATAAGTTTGTAAGAAACTGCCAAACTGTCTTCCAAAGTGGTTGTACCATTTTGCATTCCCACCAGCAATGAATGAGAGTTCCTTTTGCTCCACATCCTCACCAGCATTTGGTGTTTTCAGTGTTCTAGATTTGGCTACTCTAATAGGTGTGTAGTGGTATGTCATTGTTGTTTTCACTTGCATTTCCCTGATGACATGTGATGCAAAACATCTTTCATGTGCTTACTTGCCATCTGTTATATTCTTTGGTGAGTTATCTGTTAAGGTCTTTGGACTATTTTTTGAGTTGTTTGTTTTCTTATTGTTAAGTTTTAAGAGTTCTTTGTATATTTTGAATAACAGTCTTTTATCAGATGTGCCTTTTGCAAGCATTTTCTCCCAGTGTGTGGCTTGTCTTCTCATTCTTTTGATATTGTCTTTGCAGAGCAGAAGTTTCTTAGTGTTAATGAAGTCCAGCTTACCAATTTTTTCTTTCATAGATCAGCCTTTGGTGTTGTGTGTTAAAAGTCACTGCCATATCCAAGGCTAGGTTTTCTCCTATATTGTCTTCTAGGAGTTTTATGGTTTTGCATTTTACATTTAGGTCTGTGATCCTTTTAAAGTTATTTTTGTAAAAGGTGTAAGGTCTGTGTCCAGATTTATTTTTTGCAAGTGGATGGCCAGTTGTTCCAGCATCATTTGTTGAAAAGATTATTCTCCATTGCATTTCTTTTGCTCCTTTGTCAAAGATCAGTTGACTATATTTATGTGGGTCTACTTCTGGGCTCTGTATTTTGTTCAATTGATCTATTTGTCTATTCTTTCATCAATACCACACTGTCTTGATTACTGCAGCTTTATAGTAAGTCTTAAAGTTGGGTAGTGTCAATCCTCCAACTTTGTCCTTCTTCAATATTGTTTTGGCTATTCTGGGTGTTTTGCCTTTCCATATAGACTTTAGAGTCCGTTTGTTGATATTCACACAACTTGCTGTGATTTTGATTGGGATTGCTTTGAATCTATAAATCAAGTTGGGAAGAACTGATATCTTGACAATATTGGGCCTTTCTATTCATAAACATGGGATGTATCTCAGCTTATTTGGTTTTTCTTTGATACCTTTCATCAGAGTTTTGTAGTTTTCTTTATAGAGATCTTATACATAGTTTGTTAGATTTATACCTAAGTATCTAATTTGGGGGGGGGGTGGTGCTAATGTAAATAATATTATGTTTTTAACTTCAAGTTCCATTCATTCATGACTGGTATATTAGGAAAGCAATCAACTGTTATGTATTAACCTTATATCCTACAACCTTGCTATAACTGCTTATTAGTTCCAGGAGTTTTTGTTCTTTTGGATTTTTTACGTACATAATCATGTCACCTGCAAAAAATGATAGTTTTATGTCTTCCTTCCCAATTGGTACACCTTTATTTTCTTTTCTTGTCCTATTGCATTAACTAACACATACAGTATAATGTTGAAAAGGAGGGGTGAGAGGGGACATCTTTGCCTTGTTCCTGATCTTAATGGAAAAGCCTCAAGCTTTTCATTATTAAGTATGATGTTATCTGTAAGTTTTTTTGTTTTTATTTTGGGTTTTTTTGTAGATATTCTTTATCAAGTTGAGGAAGTTACCCTCTATTTCAAGTTTACTGAGAGTTTTTGTCATGAATGGTTGCTGGATTTTGTCAAATATTTTTTCTGCATCTATTGATATGATCACATGTTTTTTCTTCTTTAGCCTGTTGATGTGATGGATTACATTAATGGATTTTCAAATGTTGAACCAGTCTTGCATAACTAGGATAAATCACACTTGGTCATGGTATATCATTCTTTTTATGCAATGTTGAATTCAATGTGTTAATATTTTGTTGATGATTTTTGCCTCTATTTCATGAGAGATAATGGTTTGTAATTTTCTTTTCTTGTAATTTTTATCTGGTTTTGGTATTCAGGAAATGCTGGCCTCATAGAATGAGTTAGGAAGTATTTCCTCTGCCTTTTTCTTCTGAAATAAACTGTAGTGAATTGGTATAATTTCTTCCTTACATGTTTAGCAGAATTCACCAGTGAATCCATCTGGGTCTTGCACTTTTTGTTTTGGAAAGCTATTAATTATTGATTCAAGATCTTTGAAAGATACAGGTCTACTTGGATTGTTTATTTCTTCTTGTGTGAGTTTTGGCAGATTGTGTCCTTCAAGGAAATAATCCATTTCATCTAGATTATAAAATTTGTGGGCATAGAGTTGTTCATAGTATTCCTTTATTATCCTTTCAATATCCATGAGGTCTGCTTACTTTGAATTTAATTTCCTCTTTTTTTTTCTAATTTTCTAATGTGGAAGCTTAGATTATGATTTTAGATCTTTCTTCTGTTCTAATATATGCATTCAGTGTATAAATTTCCCACTAAGCACTGCTTTCTATTGAGATATCTTCAAATTCAGAGATTTTTTCCTCAGCAGTGTCTAGTCTACTAATAAGCCCATCAAAGGCATTCTTCCTTTCTGTTACAGTGTTTATTTTAATCTCTAGCATTTCTTTTTGGTTCTTTCATAGAATTTCCATCTCTCTGCTTACTTCACCCATCTATTCTTATAGACTGTCAACTTTATCATTAGATTCCTTAGCATATTAATCATAGTTGCTATAATTGCTGGTCTAATAATTCCAACATCCCTGCCATATCTGAGTCTGGTTCTGATACTTGCTCTATCTCATCAAACTGTGTTTTTTTGCCTCTTATTATGCCTTGTAATTTTTTTCTTGATAGCTAGACATGATGTACTAGGTAAAAGGAAGTACTCTAAATAGGCCCTTAGTAATGTGGTAAGGTGTGGGGGAGGGGAAGTGTTCTATAGTCCTATGATTAGGTCTCAGGCTTTTAGTGAACCTATGCTTCTGGACTGTGAACGTCACAAGTGCTTATTAATTCCTGAACTACCCCCCCTCCACTTTCTGCTGCAACCCTGCCTTAGGTGGGACAGGATGGCTAAAGTGGGCTGGAATTAAGTATTTCCCTTACCCAAGGTCAGTTAGGCTCTAATAACACCTTAGCAGGGTAGGCTCTAGTTAAATAGTTTCTCCTGAGGACAGACCTTGTTAAGAAGAACAGAATGTTCTGGTGTGTTTCAAAATGGTTCATTTTCTCCTCCCCAGGCCAGAAGCACAAGGGAATTTTTCTGTGATACGCACTTGAGCACACCGTTGAGTTCCTAGACACAAAACTCACAAAAATGTGAAGACCTCCCTATGATAGGGTCTTCCTGGAGCTTTTATCTCTCAGAGTTGTTCACACTGAGCCTATAATAATTTGTCAATTACCATTCAGGTTTCTCTACCCCAGCACTGGTTCCCATGGAGGTTTTTGCTTGTGGGTTTCTGCTCTGGCAAGGTGTGATTTTCTGTATTTGCCTGTCTGCTTCTTCAATTTTGGGGTAGCAGCTTGCCTTGTGACCTCACTACTCTTAGGGCTCTAAGAAGAGTTGTTGATTTTTCAGTTTGTCAGCTGTCTGCTTATTAAGATGGAGTAGCAACTTCCAAGCTCCTTGCATACTGGACTAGTTGTGCCCTGTTTTTAATCCTCTAAACAGTGTTTCTCAGAGAGCAGAAATCCTTAATTTTAATGAAGTCCAATTTTTTAATATCTTCTTTCATGGATCAAGCTTTTGTGTGTTGTATCTAAGAAATCTTTGCCTAACTCAAGGTCACAAAGATTTTCATCTGTTTTCTTCTAGTAGAGTAATCTTTTTAAAGTGTAAATTAGATCACATCAGTCCCTTGCTAAAACTCTCCAAGCGTTTTCTTTCCCTCATACTTAAAATAAAATCTAAATTCCTAATTTTAATCTATGAAGACCTGCACGATCTTGCCCTTGGCTTCTTCTTTGACCTCTACCTTCTACTCCTTTCTTACTAGTTCACTCTGCTCCAGCCACATTTGCTTTCTCACTGTTCCACATACCCTACTGGAGCCCTTGTACTTGCTGTTACCTCTGACTGGATTACTTTCCTCTTAGATCTTCACATGGCTCACTTATCAACACTGAGGACTCTGCTCAAATACCACCTCCTTGGGGAGCTTCCTTAGACCAGTCTATTTAAATAAGGTCCCGCTTTCATTTGCAATCTTATTATCTCTATTTCTTCTATAATTAATTAATTTGTTTATTTATTTTTGGCCATGTTGGGCCTTCGTTTCTGTGCGAGGGCTTTCTCTAGTTGCGGTGAGTGGGGGCCACTCTTCATCGCGGTGCGCGGGCCTCTCACTGTCGTGGCCTCTCTTGTTGCGGAGCACAGGCTCCAGACGCGCAGGCTCAGTAGTTGTGGCTCACAGGCCTAGTTGCTCTGCGGCATGTGGGATCTTCCCAGACCAGGGCTCAAACCCGTGTCCCCTGAATTGGCAGGCAGCTTCTCAACCACTGCACCACCAGGGAAGTCCTTACCTCTATTTTCTTCATTGCATTTATCTGGAATTACTTTATTTATTTGATTACTTGATTTTGCTTCTTTGTGCCTCTAAAATGTAAGTTCTTTGAGAGTAATGAGTTCTGTTCTGTTTACTACTGTATTCTCTGAGTCAAGAACTATGTCTGGCACACAACAGATGCTCATTAAATATATGCTGAAAAAATGAATTACACATTACTAAAAACTATACCTAATATCCTGGGAAACTCAAAATATGAATCTTGGGATAAGGGAGAGAGTAAGATTGGGACAGGGTGGGGCTTATTTTGAAGCAAAAGAAGAATGGACGTTTTCAGTGAGACCACCTGGAGAGAGGAAGTCTGCTGAGCAGGACAGCCAGTTCCCAAGAATGTTGACCCATGCATGATTCCCTCTCCTAAAAAGAGTCCAAGAATAGACCTTCAGCAGCTAAAGCTCATTGCTTTCCTCTAGGGCAAGTGTTATCTCAGGATCTTGAGCTTAGTGTAATTTTAGGGGCCCTTCTGAGCCCCTAAAATTATATTGCCTCCAACATAATTATTGACAGGGATGACGTCTTTCAAATTAAATTAAAGATTAAAAGTTTCAGCATGAGAATAGACATATAGCTCAATAGAATAAGATTGAGAGTCCACAAATAAGCCTTTACATTTATGGGCAGTTGATTTTCAAGAGTGCTGGGATGATTCAATGGGAAAAGAATAGTCTTTTTAACTAATGGTGGTGGGACAACTCGATATTCACATGCAAAAAAATGAAGTTGGACCCCTGCCTTAAACCATTTACAAAAATTAACTCAAAATGGGGCTTCCCTGGTGGCGCAGTGGTTGGGAGTCTGCCTGCCGATGCAGGGGACGTGGGTTCGTGCCCCAGTCTGGGAGGATCCCACGTGCCGTGGAGCGGCTGGGCCCATGAGCCATGGCCACTGAGCCTGCATGTCCGGAGCCTGTGCTCCACGACAGGGGTGGCCATGGCAGTAAGAGGCCCACGTACCGCAAAAAAAAAAAAAAAAAAAAAAAAAAAAAAATTAACTCAACATGGATCACAGACATAAATGTAAGACCTAACACTATACAACTCTTAGAAGAAAACATAATGGTAAATCTTTATGGGTTAGGCAATAACTTCTTAGATATGGTACCAAAACATAAGTGACAAAAGAAAAAAATATATAAATTGGACTTGATCAAAATTAAAAACTTTTGTGCTTCAAAGGATGCCATTAAGAAAGTGAAAAGGCAACTATATTCCAATAAAAAGAAAGTGAAAAAGATAACCCATAGAGTGGGAGAAAACTTTGGCAAATATAATTGATAAGAAACTTAGGTTAGAATATATAAAGAACACTTACATCTCAACAATAAAAAGACAAATAGCCTAATTTGGAAATGGGCAAAGGAGTTGAATAGATATTTCTCCAAAGAGGATATGAAAATGGCTAAAAAAAAGCACAAGAAAAGGTGCTAAAAATTATTAGTTATTAGAGAAATGCAAAATGAGATATCACCTCATAACCACCAGGATGGCTATAATAAAAAAGATGGACAATACCAAGTGTCAGTGAGGATCTGAAGAAAATGGAAGACTCGTTAATTGCTTGTTGGCATATAAGATAGTGCAACCGCTTTGGAAACATTTTGGCAGTTTCTTAAAAAGTTAAATATAGAGTTCCCATATGACCCAGCAATTCCACTCCTAAGAATATACTTAATAGAAATGAAAACACAAAAACCTGTACATGAATGTTAAAAACAACGTTATTCATAATAGCCAAAAAGTGAAAAAAAAACTCAAATGGCCATCACCAAATGAATGGATAAACAAAATGTGGTATAGCCATACAGTGGACTATTACTCAGCCTGCAAAAAGGAATGAAATAGTGGTACATGCTACATCCTTAGTGAGTCTTGAAAAGGTTCTGCTAAGTGAAAGGAACCAGTCACAAAAGACCATATATTGTATGATTCCATTTATACGAAACATCAAGGCTAGGCAAATCTACATAGAAAGAAAGTAGATAAGTGGTTGCCTAGGACTGGGTCGGGGTACTGGGGGTTTGGGGAAGTGATAGCTAAATGGTATGGAGTTTCTTTCTGGGGGAATAAAAAAGTTCTAAAATTAGATTGTTATGATTGTTTCACAACCCTGTGAACTTACTAAAAACCATGGAACTGTATATTTTACAAGGGTAATTGTATGATGTGTGAATTATATATCAATAAAGCTGTTAAAATGTTTTTAATTAGAAATATCTGCTTTCAGTATCACATTCCTCCACCATTTACTGAGCAACCTCTATGTGCTACATGAGGAAGATGCCAAAGTAGATAAAACATAATGCTGCCCTTGAGCACCTTAACTACAGTTAAGTAAAGACTCCAAATGCATCAACAGAGAAATTGAAACTCAAACAAAACAGTGCAGGATCCAGGAAGGCAGAACAAGCCATCATGTCCAATGTACTGGAGGAAATTTTTCAGAGGAGGTGGTTTTTAAACTGAGATACAATGGACAAGTAGGACAATGAAAGAAGAAGCAGGGTTGGGGGGAATCCAGGCTCAGAGAATAGTGTACATAAAAGCACAAAATCACTGGTGAGCCTGGGGTGTTTGGGAAATTGTAAATTCATTTGGCAAAAGGGTGCATTTCTGGGGGAGTGATGAGAGATTAGTCAGAACGAAAAGGAAAGCTAGGCTGAAGGAACATTTATGCCATTTTTTTTCCTTAAAAAAATTTTTTTTGGCTGCATTGGGTCTTCATTGCTGCATGCAGGCTTTCTCTAGTTGTGGTGAAAAGGGGCTTCTCTTGTTGCGGAGCACGGGCTCTAGGCACGTGGGCTTCAGTTGTTGTGGTACGTGGGCTCAGTAGTTGCGGCTCGTGGGCTCTAGAGCACAGGCTCAGTAGTTGTGGTGCACGGGCTTAGTTGCTCCATGGCATGTAGAATCTTCCCGGACCAGGGCTCGAACGTGTGTCCCTTGCATTGACAGGCAGATTCTTAACCACTGCGCCACCAGGGAAGTCCCCATTTATGCCATTTTAAGAATTCCCAACGTTACGTTACAGGAAAGGAGAACCACACAAAAGAGACAATCAATAACTCTGCAGGGGGCTTCCCTGGTGGCGCAGTGGTTCGGAGTCCGCCTGCCGATGCAGGGGACATGGGTTCGTGCCCCGGTCTGGGAGGATCCCACGTGCTGTGGAGTGGCTGGGTCTGTGGGCCATGGCCACTGAGCCTGCATGTCCAGAGCCTGTGCTCTGCAAGGGGAGGGGCCACGGCATGGGAGGCCCACATACCACAAAATAAATAAATAAATAAAATTAAATAACTCTGCAAACAGTGCAGGATGGAGCTGAGCAAGGAGAGGCGGGGGGCAGGGAAACCAGTTCAGAGGCTCTTTTCCAAGATGACCAGGGCGGTGACACCAGGAAATGTGGCTTGGCTGTGCTCAAGAAACACTCCCGAGAGAGACTACCAGAACGTGTGGAGTAGATTTATTTGGATGAGGGTGAGGGAGGAATCTGAGATGACATTGGCATGTCTAATGCTGGAGACACAATTCACTAGGATAGAGACGCAGGTGAGAGCAGCTTTAGCCGGAGGATAACATGTTTGATTTGAACATGCTATGTGTGCTTCAGGTGCCTGCAGGACATCCAGGTGGAGTGTCCAGATGGTTGGAAATATGTGTCTGGAGCTTGGGAGAGCTATCTGGGCTAAGACCCAGATTTGGGAGTCTTTAATTCTGTAGGTGGAAACCGAAGCCTTAAAGTGGATGAATCGCCCAAGGGAAATGTTCAATATACAGAGTCAAGGGGAGAGGGACCTCAGTATTGGGGCCCATTTTATTTTATTTTTTTTTAAACATCTTTATTGGAGTATAATCACTTTACAATGGTGTGTTAATTTCTGCTTTATAACAAAGTGAATCAGTTATACATATACATATGTTCCCATATCTCTTCCCTCTTGCATCTCCCTCCCTCCCGCCCTCCCTATCCCACCCCTCTAGGTGGTCACAAAGCACTGAGCTGATCTCCCTGTGCTATGTGGCTGCTTCCCACTAGCTATCTATTTTACGTTTGGTAGTGTATATATGTCCATGGTGCTCTCTCACTTTGTCACAGCTTACCCTTCCCCCTCCCCATATTGTCAAGTCCATTCTCTAGTAGGTCTGTCTTTATTCCTGTCTTGCCCCTAGGTTCTTCATGACCTTTTTTTTTTCCCCTTAGATTCCATATACGTGTGTTAGCATACGGTATTTGTTTTTCTCTTTCTGACTGACTTCACTCTGTATGACAGACTCTAGGTCCATCCTCCTCACTACAAATAACTCAGTTTCGTTTCTTTTATGGCTGAGTAATATTCCATTGTTTATATATGTGTTGGGGCCCATTTTAGATGCAGGCAGATGAGAAGAGCTGCCGAGAGAGACAGAGGAGGAAGCATCTGAGAGTGGAGGGAAGGAGAATGTAGAAACCTAAAGTAGGGTTTGGAGCCATCCCTCAGGAAAGAAAGGAAGACGAGAGTAAGGAGGCTGAAAACATACAGAAAAATGGGCATTGAACTGATGAAGATGGGGAGACTGGGAGCAGGAGGGCATTAACCACAGTGGGGCTGAGCAGTTGCCAATGTGGTATCAGAAGGGTAACCAGAGCAGGGTGGGGAAGTCGGAGCACACTTGCTGTCTCTATGACCTTGCCTAGTGTTGGTCTTCTTTAAATCGTGTTTTGAATTTTTTGCTGTATTATACAGATCTTCAATAATAAACAGGCAGTCACTTTAAATTGTTTGAGAAGGCTGTCAGAAAAAATTGCCTTTGACGCAGTGGTTGAGAGTCCGCCTGCCGATGCAGGGGACGTGGGTTCGTGCCCCGGTCCGGGAAGATCCCACATGCCGCGGAGTGGCTGGGCCCGTGAGCCATGGCCGCTGAGCCTGCGCATCCGGAGCCTGTGCTCCGCAACGGGAGAGGCCACAACAGTGAGAGGCCCGCATACCGCAAAAAAAAAAAAAAAAAAAAAAAAAAAAAAATTGCCTTTGAAAATGTACAGAACCTCTCCTGCTTAAAGTTCATTTTGTTAGAAGAAGAATTATAACATAGACATTGAAATACGTTAAAGAATCCTTTTTTTCTGTTGTGAACATTCATCTAATTGTTTCTCTACTCCTTTTTCTGCTGTTTCCTGCAAATCCCTCTGCACTTGGGAGACTGTTTTTTTATAACCTTTAATTAGGCACAGTCCAGAGGCAGATACTACCCATGGAAGTAGTCTGTCTCATGCAGCCACTCATGTGGGAATAAACCCTCCAGATGACACATGCCAGCACTGCTTCATGTGCTTCCTGAAGATCAGCATGGAGATGAAGTAAAAAAAAAAAAAAAGAAAGAAAAAGCGGCTCCTTGTGGTCTAACCTAGGCTTAAACACAGATTTGCTGTGTGACCTTGGCCAAGTCATCACAACTTTCTATCCTCAAACTCATCAACTATAAAACTAGGTGGTGGGCTTTCCTGGTGGCGCAGTGGTTAAGAATCCGCCTGCCAATGCAGGGGACACGGGTTCGAGCCCTGGTCCAGGAAGATCCCACATGCCGTGGAGCAACTAAGCCCGTGCGCCACAACTACTGAGCCTGCGCTCTCCTACCCCAGACCCAGGGGATCAGAGTCTCTGGGGGAGGAGCTGGGGATGTTGTGGATATAACAAGTGCTCCCAGCTCTCTGATCACATCTTTCTATGGTGCTGGTTTATATCAAGGCAGAAGCCTGAGTGAACTGGAAATTCTCCTGATGCCCCAGCCTGAGTATCACTGCTGGGAAGTTTGTTGGAGGTGATGGGTAGAAATATGGATAAGGGTGCCTTTTATATGCTGGCCATTTATATGTATGTAGGGCACCTCGGCCTAAGGAAGAAGCAACAAAACAGTGGCTCCTTCATTTCTATCTTCCCTTCCTCTGCTGACTCCAGACATGCCCCTTTAGGGAAATGGGCTCTGGGGCACAGAGGGAGAGACTTCCAAAGTAACGAGGAATGTTTTCTAAATGATGGTGTTGTGCTTTGAAAACACAGTGATGTCATTCAGTATTCTTCTTCCAGAGAGAGAGGCTGTTCTTTTGGTATTTCAGTTCATTTAGAATGGTGTCACTCATTAGGGTCTCCCAAAGGCTCCATTCAGAATAGCATCTTTAAGTACCCACTTAAGTGCCATGAAGCCATTAAAATAGGCATCATTTCCACATTGTCTAAGCTTTGCATCAGGATGGACAAATATGTCAAAGGGCAGACAAACACAGCTGCATAACGTTGGGAAAAACATAAACAGAGACCCTATCCAGCAAATAAACATAATTTGAAATATTGACATTATGAAAAGGGATTAGTTCTTGTTCTTATGTTCTGGGTTAAGATGGTTGTAGCTAGTCTAGGGGTGCAGGATTCACTCCACTGTGGGAACAGAGATTGTATTATTTCCTTCCTATCTATTCATCCTGTCTCCAAATTTTTTTTTTTTTTAATCTTTTGGCCATGCTGTGCAGCATGTGGGATCTTAGTTCCCTGACCAGGGATTAAACCCGCAGCCCCTGCATTGGAAGCGTGGAGTCTTAACCACTGGACCTCCAGGGAAGTACTCCCAAATTTGGGTTTTTTAATTTATTCATGAACATTCATTAAATTCTTCCTATTTTCTAATTGTTACACATGGGGATACAAAGTATACAAAATATAAGACAATCTTGCTGTCTTCTGGGGGCTTGATAATGACAAAAGTTTGGAAAATATCAATATGAGAAGAATTTTTCACTAAGAAATAATGGAGACCTTTCTTATGAATTTAAGAGAGCCTAACTTCAAATAAGCATGTCAATGTTTAGATCACTATTTAAAATCAACTTGGCCTCCAAGCTTTATCCAGGATTAGTTAAAAGCCCAAGCTAGCTTATTCCATGGGAATTGCTGTAATTGTCTTATTGTAAAGTAATTGGATTTTTTTTTTTTTTTTTTTTTTTTTTTGTGGGTCAGATGAGTTGATCTCATTTTGACTGGAAGCTGTTTTATTTCCTTCTCTTTCTATTTGCAGGAAGCAGCAGGCCTAAGTAGATCAGCACTGTGGCTTGTATACATATGGACAGCTGATTGTTTTTAAGGCATTTTTAAATATGAAAGATTCTGGATGCTATTCTGTGAGCAGAGTCAAATGCAAACCTTCTTTAAGTCTGTGTTCAACTTTTTTTAGAGGTCATCTTCCAGAAACAGTGGAGTTTCCTGTATGTTGGTCCCTCTGAAGATCTATTATGAAAATTGTTAATGAGCCAGGGGCAGAGGAAGTGGACCTGGAATCCTCAAAACATTGTCCAAAGACTTAATGAGTACCTCAAACTAAACCATCTTTGTACGTATCTAACTGTGCTCATAGCAAGAAACTGCCTGCTAAAGATTGGATGTATTTGGTCAAATACATGATATAAATTTTTTTGTATGTTGGCTGAAGCTTTATGGGCCTATAGTTTGATTTTTTTTTTTTGCGGTACGCGGGCCTCTCACTGCTGTGGCCTCTCCCGTCGCGGAGCACAGACTCCGGATGCGCAGGCCCAGCGGCCACGGCTCACAGGCCCAGCCGCTCCACGGCATGTGGGATCCTCCCGGACCGGGGCACGAACCCGCGTACCCTGCATTGGCAGGCAGACTCTCAACCACTGCGCCACCAGGGAAGCCCCTATAGTTTGATTTTATGAAATGTAATTCGGTTTCACTTGCTGCCTTACTTCTACATTTACCTCCCAGCAAGCAAAAAATTGGGTCATACCCTAGACTTGTCCAAAAACCCTTCCCTAATCCCTCCTAGCTGGTTAAGATACCTCTTCTCAGAGCGCTCAAAATACCCTTTGCATTTCACTTTTACTGATTTTTTCTTATTGTTTTAGAGCCATAATTATCTTTATTTATCTGGCTACTAGATTATGAGCTTCTTGAAGGTAACAATATTATGTTGTTTATCTCTTCCTTGCTTGGCACATGGCAGATGTTTAGCAAATGCATTTTAAATAAGTGATTAAATACATGAATATATGTATGTATGAATCAATGAATGAATTCTGCAAGGACAAATACATCATGAGACACAGAGGAATTTAGTGGTTCTGCTGTGGCACTAAAAATCCCCCTCTCTGGGGCTTCCCTGGTGGCTCAGTGGTTAAGAATCCACCTGCCAATGCAGGGGACAGAGGTTCGAGCCCTGGTCCAGGAAGATCCCACATGCCGCAGAGCAACTAGGCCTGTGTGCCACAACTACTGAGCCTGTACTCTGGAGCCCACATGCCACAACTACTGAGCCCGCACGCTTAGAGCCCGTGCTCCACAACAAGAGAAGCCACCGCAATGAGAAGCCCGTGCACCACAACAAGGAGTAGCCCCTGCCTGCTGCAGCTAGAGAAAGCCCGCGTGCAGCAACGAAGACCCAAGGCAGCCATAAATAAATAAATAAAATAATTAATTAATTTTAAAAATCTATTAAAAAAATCCCCCCTCTCTAGGGGTAACTATTTATCAGCTGTGGGTGTTAAAAGTGACTTAGATCCCAGATTGCATGTGGTGCTCAATTTGAAAAAGTAGACATACCAGCTAAGTTGGTTATAAAGTGAGACTGTATTATGAACCCTATTTTGGGGAGGTGAGTTCTGGAGGAGATAGAGTCAAGGGAAGATAGCTTAGAACACAGAGTCAAATAGAAGGGTGTCAGTCAGAGCAGGGAGGACATTAGGCCTTTGACCCAGTGGGACTGAGGTCTGGTGAAGCCATATGAGAGAGTAAGGGAGAGGGAAGGGGGTCTAGGAGTTGGGGAGCCTTCTGAATTAGAGACTTGGTTCCCAGGCATTTGTCAGGTCATTGGAAAAGAAGCAAGTGATTAAGGGTTGGGACCTCTGGAACTGGTCTAGAAGCAGTTGCACTGGTGCCAGTGAGGGCATCACAGCTGTAACCAGGTGGTCCTGAGCACCTACTCCTCTGCAGCTCTTTCAGCCAGGAGGAGGAGAAGTGCCTGCCATCCCCTGTCACATTTTAGCATAGCAATTTCAATCCACTGCATATAATGAAAAAGGAATTTGAAAATCCTGAAATCACGAGTTTTCATGCCGTTACTAGGGATTTAATTCCCTGCTTTATTTATTTCCTAATGCTAAAATCTGGCAGACTTTTTCCTTTTGACACAGGATGAGGAATACTTGTATTAAGAAAAGAATCTATTACACACACACACACACACACACACACACACACACAGTCCTTACCGTCTAGCTGGTTACAACTGAAACAATGGTTCTGACACTGAAAAAGAATCTGATACGCAAAAAGCAGATATTTGACCCTGAACAAACTCTGCATATATTATGGTCAAGTTAGAACAAGGAGAAGAAGAATGAGGTTTACTTCTTGAAAAGGAGGTGGTGCCAGCGAGTGAAAATAATTCTGCAGGGAGTCGCATGAAAATGGCAGGGATTTTATCCAAAAAGGAAATTATCAGGACAAGTTAAAGCAAAGTAGTAGACTTCTATGGGGCCTGCCTGTGCATGGTTAAGTTATAATTTAACACAGACCAACGTATGTTTTCCTGTTACACAGTATGTAGTTGTCTTTGCTTGATGATTGTCTGCATTTCTGTTTTAAATTTAAAAAAAAATTGGGGAGCTTCCTTTGGCTGCTGCTGTCGTCTGTTCTGACTGCTGAGTGGGATTGTGGAAGGAGGTCAGATTTTATCCAGGGTGGCTGCTTGGCCTCCTGATCGGTTGTTCTCAGACCCTGGTGACCTCAGATCTTGAATCATTCCTGCCACTTTTACTAATAAATATCTGATCTGGTGTGTGTTTCCAGGCATCAGGCGGTCCAGCCTGTTCTACTTATTAAATGCTGCTCAGAAACCACACTGGGTTTGCTGCAGAGTGCCTTGGCTATGACTCAGAGAAAATGGTCTTATTTCCTTACATTTTTAATGCCAAGGCATGGGTTGGTTAAAAGACGATTATGCCAAACCAATGTTGTTATTTCCTTTTGTGCTTCAGGGGCAGGATGTATGGTGGTGGGTGAGTGGATGGCGGGTTAGAGGGAAGGACCCCATATGAATGTGACTAAGGCAGTTGATTGTATATCACATGATTTGCTAAGCCAGAGGCTGAGTTACTATTAGCCTACTGAAAATTCCTAAACAGTGATTATCAGTGGCTCCTTATCAACTCAAGGACAACTTCAGGGGCTAGTTCTTTATCAGTAATTTAGATAAAGATATTGAAAGTATTCACTAAATTTGAAGAGGGCACCCACTTGCAGGGAGGGGATGCTATCAACTTGAACATTAGGAATAGAATGCAACATGACGGAAAATTCAGAAAATTTGTGTACTGAAAACCAAGACTTGCTTTCAACCTCAGCAGAGACAAATGCATGTTAAAATCTTGAGGAGTCAGAAATACAGACTCAAAGAGGCTTAAGGCTAAAGAGTCACAAATGTAGTAGAAAGTGCTTCCAGGCCAGAGTGGACCACAAACTAAATGAGTTAGCAGTGTAGTATTCTAATTAAAACAATTTATTGTGACTCAAGTATAAATTAAAGGGAGTATGCCATACAAGACAAGAAATCATCTCTCCATGGTATTTAACATCATTACACCTGGAATTCATTTTTTATGATCCCATTTTTAAAAGAGAAAATGCTCTGGAGAAATACAATGATGGTGATCATAGGAATGACAAACAGAAGAAATAGGAAAGTAATGACTCAACATTTGAGGTGCTGCTGAGGCTCTGCTTTTAGTGCCCATTACGTGAGATAGCATATGGGATCTTACATGTTATTTTGGGGTCTCCTCTGCGGGGTCAAATTTTACGACTTTGGAACTCAGTTTTACTGAATAATGAAAAAATAGGTAAGCTGATGGGCTAAAATTAGCCACTAATTATTTGCGAGGTACTCCTCTATCAGGTTCTCCTGTGCTTGTCCTACTTTTCTTTGTCCCTAGCTATAGAGACCATTTATTTTTTTAAACAACTGCAGAATCACAGCAGCACTTTCTTGGCCTGAAACTCAGGCTTCTTTTGTATTGATTCTAGCCAATTACTGCTCTTCACTAAAATGCTAAACCGTAAATAAGGGAGGGAACAAATCTGAGGTTCTAAGCCAATACTTCTGGCAATTAGGTCCTCCCAGAATTACTCAGCTTGGGAGTGAACTCAGCGGGGCAGCTGAGCTGGTCTGGGCGAGGGGTGCCTCTTCTGGCTTCCATAGCACCCTGTGCTTCCTTCCGTTATACCCCTTATTACACTGTCATGCTGTGCTTTTCTATTTGTAATTTTATGCTTTAGATCAGTGTTCCTCAAGCTTCAGTGTGCATTCAAATCACTTGGGGATCTTGTCAAAATCCAGATTCAGGTTCAGTAGGTTTGGGGTGGGGCCCGAGAGTCTACTTTTCGGTCATTCTCCTAGAAGTCCATGCTGTTAGTCCTGTGGAATGCACTTTGAATAGCAAGATCAACCTCGTGAGAGCTGAGAAAATCTCTTGATCTTTAAAAAAACAAAAAAGGAAAAAAAAACTTTCTGTTGAAGAATAATATACATACAGAAATGTGCACAAATAACAACAGTTCAATGTATTTCCAAAAAGTGAACACACCTGCATAACCAGTCCCCAGATCAAAAATTAAAACATTGCCAGCACCCCAGGAGCCCTCCTGTGTGCCATCCAGTCTCCACTTTACGCCAAAGGTAAATAGAATCTGCCCTCTTTCACTTTGGCTGTTACCTACAATATCCCAATGAACACACTTGTCTGTGTCCCTTTACTCACGCGTGCATGTATTTCTCTAGGGTTGTACCTGGACCCAGTCTGATTTTCATAGTAGGAGGATACTCCACAGAAACATGAGTGCCTTGCATCTATATTAGGACAGCTCGACTTGGTCTCTGGATGGCTTTTGTCTAGGGAATCAAGGACTTATGAATGACTGATAATGCTACTAATAGCTTTAAGTTGTTTTGCATTGTTTTGATCTAAAACAGAATAACTGTGATCAGTGCCTCTCCATTGCCTGAAGTATGTTTGTTCTTTACATGAAGTCTCAATTTAGAAACTATGACCCTATAATTTGTCAAAAAGAAATAGGCCTGGGGCTTCCCTGGTGGCGCAGTGGTTGAGAGTCCCCCTGGTGATGCAGGGGACATGGGTTCGAGCCCCGGTCCAGGAAGATCTCACATGCCGCGGAGCAGCTGGGCCCGTGAGCCATGGCCGCTGAGCCTGCGCGTCCGGAGCCTGTGCTCCACAACGGGAGAGGCCACAGCAGTGAGAGGCCCGCGTACCGCAAAATAAATAAATAAATAAATAAATAAATAAATAAATAAATAAAAAGAAATAGGCCTGGAGTTTTGAGGAAATATATGGTATACTAGTTTAAAACATGAGTATTTTTTGACAATGGGATGGACAAACCTCTGTCTACATCCTGAGGGAAGATACCCCTACTATTCACAAGGATAATAGTTTGGCAAGGACTGGTGTTCATAAATCAGGGTAGCATCTAAATAATTCTGATGACAGAACTCTTCTGGGGCTTTTCCAATTGAGTAGCTTATCGGCCATTAGGATAGGGTTATAATGTAGGTCTCTATAATCTACAAAAGATGTACCCGCAGTTGTAGGATTGCACAGCTGAAGAAAGCAACTTGTCTGGTGAAAAATGATTTAGGCTTTGATAATTCCATTTACAAAAGATTTACAATGGACTCAGTGTCCCAGAATCTAATTTCACCATTATGTAACTGTAGATATCAAAATCTTCACTGGAATCTGTTATCATCTAGTTCTTTGAGGTAATAATTATAAAATATTCATATAAAAGGATATGAATGTAATAAGTGTCTGCAGTTGATTTTTGCACAGGATATTTATTACTTTGCCAGGCTGCTTTTGAGGAATTCAGTCTTTATATGATTGTTGATGTGTTTTTGTCAGTCTCTAATCGTGACTGAAGAAGAGATGGATGATACTTTCTATTTTAATTCAGGTGATTTCCCTGGAGATATGACCCAATCTAAATTCTCTAAATAAGCAGGCTTGGCAGAACCATTACGAACTACGATGTCCAAGTGTTCCTATATTAAGATGTTAGCTGGTAGATATTTAAAAATACATAATATTCAGAAGACTAGCATTTGTTTCCAGACATCTGAGGGATTAGCTTGCAGATTAGTAAAATGATACATATGTACATTAAGGCATACTAATTTAGCGCTGTCAGGAAGCTGGGTTAGGATTATGAAAATAGTTTCTTTTCATGGGCATGTGATCACTTAGAGAAGATGTTTCTGTTACTAAATGCACACAAAGCTCATTTACCCATTTAAAAAGGTCCACCAAGTACATGTTATACGTCAGGTGCCATGGCAGGCACCCAGGACAGAGAGATGAATGTGAGTAGTTCCTGTCCTGGTGTGATCCAAGGTCTACCTGGGGAAACAGACATATAAGCAAACATTGGCAATTAGGGTGAGAAGTTTTTAAATGTTGTATCCTATTTGTATTAACAGCGATTAACCCAGAACCTAGCATGGTACATACTCAATAAAAGAATCCATATCCTCTAATACGGGAATGTCCTTAGAAAGTGCAATGGTGAACCAAAAGGAATATTTATCAGCTCAGCCCGGGGTGGGGTGGGAGTGCCAGAATCAGGAAAGTCTTCACAGAGGAAAAACTATATATTGCTGGTGTGGTAGGCTGAATAATGTCCCCCCAGAGATGTCCATGTGCTCATCTCCAGTACATGTGAATATGTAAGTGACAAGAGGGACTTTGCAGATGTAAAGATTAACATCTTAAAAGTTAAAAATCTTGAGATGAGGGCGGGGGAGGGTGGTGGATTATCCAGGGTAATCATAGGGTCCTTATGAGAGAGAGGCAGGAGTATGTGAGTCAGAAGAAGGAGATGTGAGAGAGGCAGAGGTTGGAGTGATGCAGTTGTGAGGAAGGAACCACCGCCAAGGGATGCAAGCAGCCCCGAGAGGCTGGAAAAGGCAAGGGGAGGGGCTCTACCCTTGAGCCTCCAGAGAGAATCAGACTTGCTGACTCCTTGACTATAGATTAATGAGACTGATTTTAGACTTCTAACCTCTAAAACCGTAAGACAACAAATCTGTATTGTTTTAAGCCACTAAGTTTGTGGTAATTTGCTACAGTAGCAATAGGAAACTAATGCAACCGTTCACTGTCTGCTCTCTTCAAGTTCTCAGACCTCTCAGTTCATTGATTTCTTTCTTTCAGTGATTTCTATCCTACTTCAGTCACTCAGTCGCTTGGTGAGAGCCCAGATTTAATATTACTAATAATTGCAAGTCTTCTGTAACTTTCACTTTCAAGGATCTCACTCCGACCACCGCTTCCTATTTTTTCAGCACTCTCTGTAGTGCTCTGATTCCAGTAATCCTTCAATCCCACTGGATCCTCCAATCCCCTGATCCTACCATCTGTTCACTGTCCTTCACCCCCTGATGTCCTGGTTTCCCTCCTAACCCGATTTAGATTTCTTGGGCAGTCGTTGTAAACATTCCCTTGCCCACATTGTAGGCTCCCTTGCCTCTCTCTCACGTTGACATATTTGCTTGCCAAAATTCCACCCCTTCTTATACCCAGTTTTCTGCCTACTCCTTGCCTGCATTTGGACAGCTGAAAGTGACCGAAGAAAAACACGCAACCATGGTGTTGGTTCTAAATTAAAGTAACAACCACTAATCTCCTGTAGCCCTAGTGCTGCCTGGCCATCCTATCACACTTCCAGGGGCGACTCTTCTGCTCACACCTTCCCCTCTCTCCCCGACCAGTACCTCATCCTTCCTCTCCTTCACGCCCACCTGGCTTCTGATTTCACCAAGAGGACAGGAGCAGCCGTGAGAGAGCTCACATATGCCCCTCCCACCACTTCTGCCCACCTTTCTGCATCTCTCTCCACACACGCTATTTCACCCTTCTCTTGTGATTCTGGATGAACTGCCTGTGCTCTTGTCTCAAGCCAACTTCTCATTCATGTGCTAATTCCCACTCTCTTTCCCAAGCTCAACACTGCTCCTGATACGGTTTCCCTCATCTCCAACGTCATTATCTTTCCCCTCTGTTTTTGGATCATTCCCATGTGATAGCAAAACTCCTTGAAAGACTAGCCTATAGTTGCTAGCTGTTTTTTCCTCCTCCCATTCTCTCTTTAATCTACTCCCATCAAGCTTTCTTTCCCACTATCTTACCGAAATAGATCTTTTTGAGGAGTCAGTAATTCCAGGGGTGCTAAGCCCAATGGTCAGGCCCCATCCAACGTCGACTTTCAGATGCATTTGACACAAATGATCACATCTTCTTTCCCGAAATATTTTTTCTCTTAGCTTCTGGATCACTCTCCCTTGGTCTCCTCCTTCCAGGCTGATGGCTTCTTTTCCACTTTTCTTCTCAATCTCTAAACACTTAGAGATGCCAGGGCTCAGTCCTTGGAAATTTCTTCTCTGTCTATACACACTCCTCAGGGATCTCATCCAGATCTATGGTTTTAGGTAGGTGACTGCTCCCAAATTTATATCTCCAGACCGCCCATTTCTCTTTTCTGAACTCAGACTTTAACATCTAATTGCTGCCTCAACATCTCCACATGGATTTCTTATATGCATGTCAAAATCAACAAGTCTGAAGCTGAACTCCAGATTTCTACATCTTCCCCCACTGCACGCCATCAAACCTGCTGCCCCCGACAGGTTTCTCAAACCTGGTGAATGGCAACTCCATCTCTCTAGAGACTCAAGCCTCAACCTTGACTCTTCTCTTTGCATATCCCATCAGCTATACCTTCACAATATGTTCAGGATCCAAGCACTTACCATCTCTACTGCTACAACTGTAGTGCAGACTCTCTCCTGGATTATTCTATTGGCCTCATTATTGACCTCCTTGTTTCTGCCCCACCTCCCTGCCCCAGCAAGAAGAGTCAACTCTCAATGTGGAAGCCATTTATTTAACAAATATTTATTAATTGAACATTTGCTCTGTCTGAGATGTGAGACCTCATCAAGCATCTGCTCCATGTCTCCAGAGTAAATGCCAAAGCCCTCACTGTGACCAAAAGGCTGAAAATTGCCTGCCCCTGTCCCTGCCCGCGCCTTTGCTAGGGGTTTCCTGGCAAACCCCTCCTGTGCATTGTGCTCCAGCCACACCGGTCTCCTTGCTGTCCCTCCACCTCTAGGACTTTGTATTTGGGGTTCACTTTGCCTGGAGAGTACACCCCTTCCAAATCTTTACGTGGCTGGCTTTCCACTTCTTTCAGGTCTCTGCTCAAATTTCACCTGATCAGCAAGAACTTCATAGAACAACACTGCCTCACCTCCAGGCCCAGCACTCTCTTTCCCCTTACCTCACTTTATTCTTCTTCATGGCATTTATTTATGTTCTGACAATATTATTGTATATTTACTTGTGTGTTTGTTTATGGCCAGGCTCCCTACACTGGCATGTAAATCACATGAGAGCAAGAATTTGAGTTACTTTTGTTCAGCACTATATTCCCAGTACTTAGAATAATTTCTGGCATGTGGTAAATGTTCAGTAAATGTGTGAAGAATGAGTAGGTTTGCTAGATAAAGTACAGGATGCCCAGTTACATTTGAATTTCACATCAACAACAAGTAATTTTTTAGTATAAGTATGTCCCATGGAATATATGGACAGACTTATACTAAAAAGCATTTGTTGTTTATTTGAAATTCAAATAAACAAATGGAACCTAATTAAACTTAAAACCTTTTGCACAACAAAGAAAACCATAAACGGGATGAAAAGACAACCCTCAGAATGGGACAAAATATTTGCAAATGGAGCAGTGGACAAAGGATTAATCTCCAAAATATACAAACAGCTCATGCAGCTCAATATCAAAAAAACAAACAACCCAATCCAAAAATGGGCCGAAGACCTAGATAGACATTTCTCCAAGGAGGACATACAGATGGCCAAGGGGCACATGAAAGGATGCTCAAATCACTAATTATAAGAAAAATGCAAATCAAAACTACAATGAGGTATCACCTCACACTGGTCAGAATGGCCATCATCAAAAAAATCTGCAAACAATAAATGCTGGAGACAGTGTGGAGAAAAGGGAACCCTCCTACACTGTTGGTGGGAATGTAAATTGATATATCCACTGTGGAGAACAATATGGATGTTCCTTAAAAAACTAAAATTAGAACTACCATATGACTCAGCAATCCCACTACTGGGCATATACCCAGAGAAAACCATAATTCAAAAAGATACATGTACCCCATTTTTCATTGCAGCACTATTTACAATAATCAGGACATGGAAACAACCTAAATGTCCATCGACAGTTGAATGGATAAAGAAGATGTGGTGCATATATACAATGGAATATTACTCAGCCATAAAAAGCAATGAAATTGAGTCATTTGTAGTGATGGGGTTGGACCTAGAGTCTGTCATACAGAGTGAAGTAAGTCAGAAAGAGAAAAACAAATACTGTGTATTAACACATATATATGGAATCTAGAAAAACGGTGCTGATGAACCTGGTGGCAGGGCAGGAATAGAGACGCAGACATAGAGAACGGACTTGTGGACACAGGAAGGGTAAGGGGAGGCTGGGACGACTTGAGAGAGTAGCACTGACATATGTACACTACCATGTGTAAAATAGACAGCTAGTGGCAAGCTGCTGTATAGCACAGAGAGATCAGCTTGGTGCTTTGTGATGACCCAGAGGGGTGGGTTGGGAAGGGTGGGAGGGAGGCTCAAGAGGGAGGGAATATATGTATACATATAGCTGATTCACTTTGTTGTACAGCAGAAACTAACACAACATTGTAAAGCAATTATAATCCAATAAAGATGTAAAAAAAATAATTTCACTGGACATCCTGTACTTTTATTTACTAAATCTGGCAACCTTATGCATGAATAGAATTCTGGAGGAAGACATGGGGTAAGAAAGACATTCTGGCAGAAAGAGTGAATTTGCAATAGTACACAGGTGTGAAAGCGGTATCACTCATCCAGAGTAGAGAAGTTTAGAAAGGTTTTCCTATCCTCAACTCTGCCAGAATTGCTTTGTTGGGAAACATGTTTTAAAAGGGCTGGTTTCAAAACCTGGATAGACTTTAAGTCTCATCTTTATAGATGGGTGATGTTAAAAGTTTATAGAAAGTATAGAAGATAGGATCTTTGCCTCTCTTCCATGGCATTATTACAGGGAAGGATATACAAAATATGAAAAGAACATCCTTGGGGTGAGAGAAGTAATATTTTTGCCTTTTTGACCGTGGGATTATATGAAGTCATCCACAGTTACCATGTTAATACTGTTGATGTTTTTAGGCCTGATTTATCTGGGCTAAGTCTCCTGCCTTATAATGGAGGAAGTTATAGGATTATTAGTTCTCTTCATTTGAGAAAGAAGAATTGACCTTATGTAGTGGATGTTATGACATGGGGCCCATAGGCCCCTTCAAGACCGAGGCACCCAGGACTTCCCTGGTGGTCCAGTGGTTAAGAATCCACCTTCCATTGCAGGGGATGCGGGTTTGATCCCTGGTCGGGGAACTAAGATGTCACATGCCATGGGCAGCCCACGCACCACAACTAGAGAGAAGCCTGTGCACTGCAAAGGAGAACCTGCGCACTACAATGAAAGACCCCACATACTGCAACTATGATCCAGCATGCTGCAACTGAGACCTGACACAGTCAAATAAATAAATATTTGAAAAAAAAGACTGAGGTGGTCATTCACCCAGCTGTCAAGAGTGTTGACATCTGACTGCTCTCCTTTGAATTATTTTTTGTGAATTTCTATTAGCCCAGGAGAGCCACTTCACCCAAGTCACCCTCTCCCTTGGGAGTGGCCCACATCGTAGCCCAGAACTCCCTATGGGATCAGCTGAGGTCTTTGTTGTGACTGTAATGCAGTTCATCTCCTCCCTCTGCTCAGTCCTTCTTCCTTCATCTCCTGTTCACGGCGATCTGATGACACTCCTCCCCTCATAAATTCACTGTATGCTAATCCTCATCTCAGAGTCTGCCTCTTGGGGAACCTGACCTAGGATAGTTGGTTCCAGGACTGGTCTGAGAAAGTTGACTCAGAAATGGATTTTGGAGCTGTGTTGCCCATGGTCATTGGCAATGACACCAACACTGTGGTAGGTGGAGCATGGATAGGCAAAATGACTATACTACCCAAGGCAATCTACAGATCCATTGCAATCCCTATCAAATTGCCAATGCATTTTTCACAGATCTAGAATGAAAAAATCTTAAAATTTGTATGGAGACACAAAAGACCCTGAATAGCCAAAGCCATCTTGAGAAAGAAAAACTGAGCTGGAGGAATCAGGCTCCCCGACTTCAGACTATACTACAAAGATATAGTCATCAAAATAGTATGGTACTGGCACAAAAATAGAAATACAGATCAGTGGAATAGGATAGAAAGCCCAGATGCCGAGCAACTGTTAAGACTTTCCCTGATGGTGAGCTGGGATGGGGTATTGGTGGGGGATTCACAGGGGTAACATCTCAGGCATTTGAGAAGTTCAGGGGAAGTAGTAATTTTAAGAACTATGGAAATGGATGGCTGTTACTGTAGACATTTAATGTGTTGGAGAAAGACAATAAAAGTCTGAGGATGATTAATCAATCAGAAAGCCAGTTCTCTTTGGCATCATATATAGAGACTCTTATCTTACAGCTAGAACACAGGAAAAACTGAGCATCAGGCTCAGGACTTAATTACAAGCAAAACAGAGTTCCAGGAGAGATTGAATTCATGTTTTCTACCTCTGTTGCAATGGTTCCTCTCCCTCAGCTCACACCTGGACCATGGAGGGTCCCTTATGACCAACTGACAGAGAGGAAAAAGGCCATGTTAAATTCACTGGGTCACCTTGGTGTGTGGACACAGGATGAAAATGAATTGTGCCTGCACTACAGCTCCATTGTAGCCCTGAAGTGGAAGACCCTGAAAGACAGTGAAGGAAATCCTACCAGTCGGCAGATTTCTGAGCAGTGCACTTAGTCATCTAGTCTTGGTGATTAGCTTCACTGATTGCTCAGGAGGCTAGAGCAATGGGCATGACCCAAAATGTGAAGGTTTTTGAATCCCATTGTTAATGAATGCTTATCAGAGAGCAATCCACCAGGGAAGGGACACTAGAACCAATCAGACAGAATGCCTTAACTGGTAGTCATCAGCCATCCCAGTGTTGGCACAAAGGGTGCATGAACAGAGAGCCATGGGAGTCCAAGAGCATGGACGCCCACTCGCCAAGGCTGGTCTAGCTACTACAATTGCCAAACATCCAACCTGCCAGAAACACAAACCAACCCCACATCCCCAATATGGTACCATCTCTCAAGGAGTCCCATTAACCATTTGGTGGCAAGTTAATTACACTGGAGCCTTTCTACCCTGGAAGGGGCAGCAATTAATCTTGACAGGAATCAATACCTATAGATGTGGGTTTGCCTTTTTTGCCTACAGGATCTCAGCCAGCACCACCTTCTGAGGGATTACAGTGTTTCACCCACAAACATGGAATCCCATATGACTCTGTATCAGTCCAGGGGAGTGTAAAAGTGGACACATGACCATAGTATCACCTGGACCATGCCAGCCTGCAAAAGGAATGGAATGGCCTTTGAAGGAGCCACTGAAGCCCAGGCTTGGAGATGATAACCTGTGAGGATGAGGCATCATCCTCCAGGTTGCAGGACACACCCTAAATCAGCTACCACTATGTGGTACTGTATCCCCAGCAGGAAGAACACATGGGTCTGAGAAAGGAGGTGAAGTAGGAGTGGCTGTGTTCGTCATCACTATTAGTGACTGTCAGGAATTTGTGCTTTCTGTCTGTACAACTCTGGACTCTGTGGGTTTAGAGATCTTGTATCCTAGAGGGAAACCACTTCCATCAGGGACAGAGTAATCTTTCCATTAACCAATAAGCTGTAGCTGCTGCCCAATCACTTCAGACTCCTTGTTGTAAGAGACAAAAAAAAAAAAAAAAAAAAAGGAATCATCATTCTGGGGATGAGCCATACTGGGGACACAGTAGGGGTAACTGACTCTGGTCACCAGGAGGAGGTGGGACTGCTAATGTACAGCGGCACTAAGGGAAAACGTGTTTGGTACTCAGGTCATCTCTAGGGGAGTCGCCTAGTAATTTCTTTCCCAATTTTGATAGTAAATGGACAAGTTGCCACAGTCAGAGCCTGAGAAGGGCATGGCAACCAGGGTCTCAGATCTGTCAGGGATGAGAGTCTAGGTCACCCCACCAGGTAAGGCACCAAAACCAACAGAGAGGCTAGCCAAGGGTGACAGCATATAGAATTGACAGCAGAAGAGGGAGACTTAGTTAGTTGGAGCCTCAGGCTCTGTTACTGCAGTGACAGAAGTTGTGTTTTTTTTCCTGCAAACTTTCCTCTTTTAAATTTCCCACAAGAAGAACCAATCAGAATCCTGGAAGAACTGTTTGTAGAACTTAATTTACAAAGAAAATAATCCAAGCAGCAGAAAGGGTGGGCTATAGTTAATACTATGATACACTGCCCAGATCTTCCCTTCAGAACTGAGATATCATCTCCCCAGCTGTTGGGAGTGTTTGGCGGCTGAAGTCTCTCAGCTGAGTCACTCTCCAGGAAATGCTCTCAATCCCTCATCCAAGAACAAACCCTCCCTGGGGCCAGTCCCCGCCCAAAGGCTGATGAATGCAGGATACAAACGTCTACCCTCTTTGCGTCAAGGTGGGACAAGACAGGCCATGTACAGCTCCCCATTGGCTGCAGCCTGGCTCTGTTGCAACCCAGCTCAGCTCCTCCCTCTGCCTTATCCTACTTCCTTCCCTCCCCATTGGTGCTGATCCTGAAGACACTCCCCAATAAACTTCCCACAAATCTCAAAGTGTATGTCTCAGGGGACACGACCTAAGAAACCTTTGTCACAAATGTATTACAGTTTATGACCAGGGACAGTTAAATAATATGAGAAACAACCTGAGGAAAGAGTCATAATCTGAAATCCACAAAGGATACTACACAGAGGAATTGGCTGAAGACTGCTATTAGATAATAAGAGTGTTGTTGGGTTAAGCTTTACAGATGGGGAAAGACACCCTGTTGAGATTGTTTCCGGGAGAGAATCAGAGTGATGATAAACGAAATAGAAGGTTTGGGCAAAGAGAATAATACGAGGCAATGTTCTGGGAGAAGATGCATGTCAGAGACATCTTGCATCTTGTCTTATAACATTTTGACCCATTTTTTTAATTCTAGTCACTGACGTGACTGGTGTTACGTGAGGTTAAGTGGGGCTGGCTTGCACCCTAATCAGTGAGAATTTCACCAACAATGTGCAGGTGTAATCTGAGAGCAACCCACCTCAGCTGTATCACATTTCTCTCTATTTCTCTCACTTTGTACCTTGTGGGATGCCTTGAGGAGCCCATTCAGCCATTCTGACAAAATGGCTGTGCAAACCTGGCAGGGAGTTTCGTTTCCTGGGGCAGACATCCCCTTGACCCATGGTAGATACTCAGATGGACAATTCTGAGGCACATCTTACATGACCCCTTAGAAACTTCCCAGCCGGATCGAGCCCAATGATCAGCGTAATAACACACCTTTGGATTGTTTTTTCTCCTTTCCTGTTTTACTCTTTGTAGCTTCATTTCTGTTCCTTGGGATCACGTCCCAAAATGAATTACCTGCATGCAAACCCTTATGTTAGGCTCTGCTTTTTAGGGAAACCCAGGCTTAAGACAGTTGGAACCAGAAGTACTGTGAAGAGGAAACTTTCAGAGAGGAGTCTGGCTCTTCCACCAGTCAAGGACCTCAGACTGGTGTTAAGGGAGCTCGCAGCTTGCAGCAGCATCCTAATCATGAAGAATTTCACCAGTGATGGGCTGGCATGAGATCCAGGCAAATGCTGGAACGTTGTCTTACACCATAGTAATGGCACCTGAATGGTATGGAAGTGACGTGTATCATACGGATGTGGTGTTGGCTGGGTCTTGTTAACAGCATCACAAGTCATGAAAAAGAAAATGACAGGCTCAGTTGAATCAAATATCAACTGAAGATATGCTGTGAAAGTCAGAAAACCTTCATGGCAGCTTTTAAAAAGGCTCTTGTCTTCCTTACCTCAGGCCCAGGATTTAATTATAAGGATGGCAGACCTACAACAAAGAGTGTACCTGCAGCCTTGAGAAGTCTGTGTCAAAACCAGAGCCCTGATAGGGAATGAGTGAGACCCTGCAACATGGAATGGGAACACTGGGGTGGATGAGCTAGAGAATTTGAGCCCCCGAGATCTTGGTCCCTCTGAACTCTCCCAGTTGGCAGAAGTGGCTCACTTATCCCAATGCTAGAGGAAAAGAGCCCCTCCTCTCCTGGAGACGCTTCAAAACCCTCACCTGAAGCAGTTGCCTTGTGGGTGAGTGTCCTCCTCTGAATCTGCTCCTGCCTCCCTTCATTGCCCCAAGATCTGGCTAATATGTACTGGCAGGAAATGGGAAGCTATATCCAGGGATGGATCTTGAGAGAGTTGGGCTAGGAAGGGCAGGATCTAAGGCTGTGTAGGTGAGAATTCATTGATATGAGAGTGTTCTAAGATTAGGAGTTTCATATCCTGGCAATGACATCGAAAATCAGTCCTAATACGGGCTGGGATTGCTCCATAAAAATTTAACATAATGTTGAGGTAGTAAATGAGGTAGAGATGCTGGAAATGTCTTGCAGAATATTGAGGAGGGGGTTAGAAATCTTGGGGAGATGAAAATATAAGAATGGGTTTATTATGTAATAAAGAGAACCCATTCCTGAGCGTGTGGTCCAAAGAACATTCCTTCCATTGAAGGGCTAAGGATGCGCTAGTGAGGAGGGCACTGGCATCTTTGAGAAGCCCAATGATGGTTATCCTCACTGGTAACTGTAGGAGACCCTGCCTTGGACTGAGCTCCCTAGTGTCAGGATAGGTGAGAGAATTCTGGGATAGCAGAGCCCAGGTGCTAGCACTTAACAGACAAGAGCAAGGTAAATATAACAGAAATAGGCAAGTCAAAATCTCATACGGGGTGCTTTCTCTCACAAAGTTTTATCGCAACAGCTAATAAAAGACCACAGTGATCCTAGGGAGGCAAGAGAAATGGGCAGTTAACTAAGATATTACATCACTTATATAATGAGAAAAACTATAGAGCTTAGTGAGCAGAAAGTTAACATCAACTGCAGAAGTGGAAAATCATGACCCCTCACCTAGTTTCCAGATCTGAGCCAGTTCTCACTCCCAGAGGCCATTAATTGAAGGAGAGGCTAGGTCCACTTGAGAAAGAACCCCACAATGCCACTATGGGAATATACAGTTATCATTTCCCCCATTCCTTTCCTAAAGGGACCTATGGTCATGTACTAGAATAAGTATATAGAGGGATAAGGGGAATGACCATGCCTTTTTAGGGCTATTGGATACAGGGGATTCGAAACACCAACACGATCCCCCAGTTATAGGTGAATCTTATGGAATCCAGGTGATAAATGGAATCCTGTCCAAATCCATCTGATGGTGGGTCTACTAAGTCTGCAGACGCAACTGTGGTTATTGTCCCAGTCCCCAAGGGCATAACTGGGATACGTATACCTAACAGAAAGCAGAATCCTTACACTGGATACCTGATCTATGGAGTAAGAGCTATTATGGTAGAAAGACCCAAGTGGAGGTTCTTAAAACTGCCCTCCTCCAGCCAAGATAGTAAATCAGGGGCTATACCAAGAATTGTGGAGATAGGCAAAGGGACGCAAGGATGGTGACCTCCATCATATCCCCATTCAGTTCACCTGCTTGACCCTTGTGAAAACTAGGTGGATCAAGGCAGGTGGCAACTGGGGCTACCCAGTTGCAGCTGTTGTACCAGATGTTGGATCTTTACTGGAATATATTCACAAAGTCTCTGGCACTTGGAGTGTAACTTTTTTTTTTTTTTTTTTTTTTTTTTTTTTTTGCGGTACGTGGGCCTCTCACTGTTGTGGCCTCTCCCGTTGCGGAGCACAGGCTCCGGACGCGCAGGCTCAGTGGCCATGGCTCATGGGCCCAGCCGCTCCACAGCATGTGGGATCTTCCCAGACCGGGGCACGAACCCGTGTCCCCTGCATCGGCAGGCAGACTCTCAACCACTGCGCCACCAGGGAAGCCCTGGAGTGTAACTATTTATGTGGTGAATGTGATCAGTAAGGAAAATTAAAAACCCATTTGCTTTTACAAGGCAGCAAGATACAATCACCGTCTTGCCACAGGTCTGTGTTAACTTGTCTTCTTTCTATGACAACATAGCCCACAGAGACCTTGACTATCTTGATCATCTGTGGAAGCAGCACATCAGGCTGATCGATTGAATTAATGACATTATGCTCATTTTGATTCAGAAAGCAGGGACTGATGCAAACTTAGATGTCCTAGTGAAACACCACAAGGATTCATGGATGGAAGTAGACATAGTTGCAGACAAGCTCTGATGATTTACAGCAATTTTCCCCAGAGGTGATGAAGCTACCAGTGAGATTAGATCCTGATAGTATTGTAATTCACTCATAATAGACAATAAAAGGAAAAGGAAAAGTTTCTGAGAGAGGAGTCTACAATAACCTCTTGTGTGTTTACCGAGCCTCCTGGTTTTTAGGTATGACCATTTTGCTGTTGCAACTAAGGAACAAATGAGTGAGTGGCAACAGAAAAACTTTAGAAATAGAGATTTATTGTTGTTGTTGTTTTGTGATTATGTTCTAAGAGGAATCTGTCTTCTCATTGGTGCTGCCAGGAACCCCAAATGACATAGGTTCCTTCAAAGTAAACAAATACCCACTGCTATCCTGGGGAGAAATAAGGGGGGGGGGAAGATGCAAAAAAAAAATCCCTCCAAAACAATAGGAGTGTGCAATCAACTGTGAACTCTGGCACCATTGGTGGAAGAGAATGCTAGAGTCAGCACAGGGGTGGCTGGGGATCGTAGGAAAACAGTGATGCCTGAGTCGAGGAAAGGAGGGAGAAGCAGCAGTGCAAAGAAGGCTGAAGAACGGACCGTAAGTGTGGATGAGATAAAACGTGTGGGAAAGAGGGAGAAGCAAAGTCGTGAAAAGCTGAAATGAAAGACTAGGAAAAGAAAAAGTAAGTCTGTGACATTTATAAGGACAGCAAAGCTGAGTGATACCAAGAGACTGATCTACCTCAAAAATATTATTAATGCCTTTCCCCAATACAAAATCAATTGTTCTCAGGAAAGAAAATCACGAAATTCTCCTAAAAATTTGTTTTCAAATGTAACTTTTATCACTTCTTTTTAGAAAAATTATGCTTGTTCATTTTAGACATTTTGTAAAAATACAAACTAGTGAAAACCCCATAATCCTACAACTCAGAAACTAATACCGTTAATATTTTGATGTTTACTGTTCAAAGGGTTTGTATGTCTGTATTCTATTTTAATAAAAATAGGATGATGCTGTGTGAGACAATTTCTTTTAAAAATGCATTATTTTCATTTGTGAGATGAACAATAGTGCTTGCCTCAAATCATATTCAATTTCTAAAAGGAACTCCACGGACAATAGGAAATCTCTTCTGGGATTATTTTTTTATTCGAATCCTCAACATCCTATTTTCTTCTTCTGGAATGTGCTATATCACTGTACCATGAAGCCAGGGCCAGGTCAGGCTCAGCCTGGCTTTTTTCCCTCTGCGGAACTCCACAGCCTCCCTCATGTGACATTATCAGTAGCTTGCTACAGCTGACCCACATACTTAATTTATTTTTCTGGAACAACAACAACAAAAAATGTTCTGGGATGTCTTCCACAAGAAATGAAAAGGAAGCGTTGTCAGTGTAGGAGAATGGCAAGGCAGATCATTGCTCCCCGCTCACCACATCTCTGCTGCACGGGGTCTGTGTCTTACTGCCTTTGCCTTCACTTTGGTCCTAAGACTGGAATGTGAAGCTGAATAGAAGTTTAGGAAGCCAGGAAATCAGTGGGGTATATATAATGACTCAAAGTTATCTTGCCTCTTCATTACAATGAGATTTTGGACAAGTTACTTAAATTCTCTGAGCTTTGGTTTCCTTTCATCAATTAAGGGGAATAACACCTATGCCATAAAACAGTGACAAGAACAGAATAAGATTACACAGGTAAAGAACCGGCATTTCTGAAGTAAGGGCAGAAACCACAAACTACTCATTCTGCAAACTTGCACACTAAAAGTAAGATGATTTATAAGAAAAACAGAGTTGGGGCAGGTTGCTCAAAATCTATGCAACTTTGTAACCAAAGCACTGACAATAACAATACCCATCCTAATAAAATACTATCACAGTTAAAATTCTCCTAAAAAAAAGAAATACTAAGTAAATATAAGACTTGCCTTTAAGAAAAGTTGATGGCTGCTTGATGAAAGACGGTTTGAGTAAGGGTAGATGCTGCCAAGTTATGGAGATGAGGGCAAAATGCACCAAGATCCAGGAAAACTCCCAGCGAGCACTTCCAAGATAGAGCCAAGAGGAAGAAAGTGGGGTGAATGGGCACTGTGTTCTGTACTGGATTACTTCATGACTTCCCGTGTTTTTTTAAACCTTAATAAATAGTGTGCATTGAACTGTAAAATATTAACATGTGTGCACTGAGCTGCAAAATATTCATATGCTGGGGAGAACTACTTATGAATCAAAGTAATCTTGATTATATTGATATCTCCCTATTTACCGTTCATGTATGAACTGATTTGCATTATATGCATAGACACTGGAGAAGAACCGACTGTACTTAATAGAGCGGCTGCCTCATAGTAAATGCTCTTTAATTAAATGATTGCGAAGTCATCGTCAACATCATTATCATCATACTGATTATCAAAACCATCATCATATATGTAATTTTCCCAGATCAGGCATTCAGAATAGAGAAGAAAGTTCATACACAGAGCCAGCATATAGGGACCATAAGGAAAAACCATCCTAAAGCAAGATTCTCATCTGAGCCAGAGACTTAGTGTATGTTCCTGTTAACATAAAAACTGGTTCTAGGGTGTTGGCAGTTTTGAGTTCCAGTGGAAAGTGACAAGTGAAAGTAGAACCAGATGACTTTGGGGATAGTCATACCGAGATTTGGAATTTCCCGCTTAATCTACTTATGGCAAAATAGTATGGATGGGCTTATTTAGTGTCCCAGATAGAGAACAGAATGAGGTTCTCTGATTTTGTTACTATAACTTGTCCACTGAAATGAAATTGTTAGTAAGGAAAAACCAAGTCTATTCCCTCTGTTCTACACCACTTCAGATTTAACATTTAGCACAAAAGGTCATGGAAAAATAGAGAGCTTGTGTATTACCATAAGAACCACTAATGTTTCCTTGCTTTTGTAACAGCTTCTGTCCTGCTTGTTTGACAGAAATTTGTGGGAGGAGTCAATAATGATTTTAAGAATTAAAAAACAATTACTTCATATAGACCCTAATGCATATATATGGAATCTTAAAAAAAGAAATGGTACTGATGAACCTAGTTGCAGGGCAGGAATAAAGAATTAGACATAGAGAATGGACTTGAGGACGTGTATGGGGTGGGAGGGCAAAGTTCGGGTGAAGTGAGAGTAGCATCGACATACACACACTACCGAATGTAAAATAGTTGGCTAGTGGGAAGCAGAAGCATAACACAGGGAGATGGACTCAGTGCTTTGCAATGACCTAGAGGGGTGGGATAGGGAGGGTGGGAGAAAGGCACAAGAGGGAGGGGATATGAGGACATGTGTATGCATATGGCTGATTCCCTTTGTTGTGCAACAGAAACTAACACAGTATTATGAAGCAATTATACTTCAATAAAGATCTATTAAAATAAAATAAAATATTAATAAGAACTTCAATATCAGAATTCACTAGTGCCACATTAGCTCAGCTCTGCTTTGGCTGACAGAAACGCCTTGTCCCAGGCTGCCTTGGAGAGCCACAGTGGCCTAATGGGTGAAAGGAAACATAAAGTTGAAAAGACAAAACATAGAACGGTGCTTGTTTTTATGAAACTGTCCATAAATAGTGTAACACAACAGTCTTATGAATTTAGACATTCAAGAACCTGGAAATTCCAGAGTTCAGATTCTTATGTTGATTCAGCTATAGAGCCCATTTAATGTGGCTTATAACATGCCCTAAAAATATAAACCATAATGTGTTATGCTATAGTGTACCATGCAAATGGAAAAATGGGAAGACCAACTTATGGGTAAAGAGCTCAAATGAACATTGCTATGAGAATCTTTGGAATTCCTTATGCTCGGATAATGAATGTTCCTAATGCGTGTGCTTCATTACTACTTTTTTTTTTTTTTTTTTTTTTTTTTGCTGTACGTGGGCCTCTCACTGTTGTGGCCTCTCCCGTTGCAGAGCACAGGCTCCGGACGCACCGGCTCAACGGCCATGGCTCACGGGCCCAGCCGCTCTGCTGCATGTGGGATCTTCCCGGACCGGAGCACGAACCCGTGTCCCCTGCATCGGCAGGCGGACTCTCAACCACTGCACCACCAGGGAAGCCCCATTACTACATTTTTTTCTGAGTTTAGGTAGAAGGTATATCAAAAGAAAAAGTAATCATTTTGCTAATGTCAAATCTCTAAGTTGTAATTTTTTTGAATTGGGAAGCTTTAAGTCAAAGTTCTTGAGAAAACCCGTAAAATGTTCTATTTTGTGCTTGTTCTTAACTACTTTATTTAAATTTTCATGACTTTAGATTGGCTTGATTTTTTCTTTTCCTCCATTGGGAGTACATTCCTGCCAAGTTGGAAGTTTATAACAATCATTTTTGAGTGACATAAATGCAAAAAAATCTCAATCATCTGTCTGACTGAAATAGGAAAACTTGTATTTCTTTCACCATTGTTTTACTGCAGGCTCATGAAGCTATTTTTATAAAACTCTTATTTTTTCATGGGGGGAGAAAGTTCAGTACAAAAATGTTGACTTAAAATCCAAACAAAAATTTTCTAGGGCAGTCTTCAGTAAATGGGTGACTATATTATAGTCTTAAATTTTATTCTTTAAAGTTTTGGGGGTTTCAATTTTCACTGACTTGACTGATTTGGGCAAGGTGACTAGTCTTTCTGAACTTCCTTTACCAAAGTAAGATTGACTATAGTTTATGCAATAGACTACAGTGACTATTGTTATTTGTTTGCCCAGCAAGATTTCCCAATGCCTTTCTTTGGTTAACATTTCCTGCCCTAGGAGTTCTTCCCTGGGATTTCTTGATTTGGAGTCTGAGGAGGAATAGCCCTGCCCCTGAGGTCAGGTGCTTGAGGCATATGAAGGCATGTGTAAGGGTGGGAGGGTAGAGAAGGTAGTCATCTTCCCATGAACAGAAGTCTGTCTGTAGTAGAGGATACAATTAAGCAGAGACAGAAATGAGCAACATATGGGCGGAGGGTGGGGGGTGGAGCCATTGAGAACACTATGAGCATGAACAAGAGTAAGACGTTCCTTGCCTTCTTTCCAATACCAGAAGCCCAGGTCCTGTAGGTCCAGATCAATCCCTTTGATCCTATGAAGTACCCCATTATCACAAGCCTCATGAACTATGATATTCCCTTTTATGCTAAAGTTAAATTTATAGTTAGATTTCTGATATCTGCAACCCAAAGAATAATTTTTTTTTAAATTTATTTTTGGCTGCGTTGGGTCTTTGTTGCTGCCCATGGGCTTTCTCTAGTTGCGGCCACTGAGGGCTACTCTTCCTTGTAGTACGCATGCTTCTCATTGCAGTGGATTCTCTTGTTGCAGAGTATGGGCTCTAGCCACATGAGCTTCAGTAGTTGTGGCACATGGGCTTCAGTAGTTGTGGTGCGCAGGCTCTAGAGAGCAGGCTCAGTAGTTGTGGCAGACGGGCTTAGTTGCTCCGTGGCATGTGGGATCTTCCCAGACCAGGGCTTGAACCCATTTCCCCTGCATTGGCAGGCAGATTCTTAACCACTGTGCCAACAGGGGAGCTGTTCTTGTTAATTTTATCGTATGGGGTTTTATATAGGGCAGTGCAAAATTTAGCATGCATTAAATCACCTGGAGGACTTGTTACAACACTGCTGGGCCCCATTCTTAGAATTTTCTTTGTTATTCAGTCAGTCTGGAGTGGAAGCCTGAGAATTTGTATTTCTAACAAATTTCCAGGTAATGTTTTTTGTTTTTTTGTTTGTTTTTTTGCGGTACGCGGGCCTCTCACTGTTGTGGCCTCTCCCGTTGCAGAGCACAGGCTCCGGACGTGCAGGCTCAGCGGCCATGGCTCACGGGTCCAGCCGCTCCGCGGCATGGGGGATCTTCCCGAACCGGGTCACGAACCTGTGTCCCGTGCATCGGCAGGTGGACCCTCAACCACTGCGCCACCAGGGAAGCCCTCCAGGTAATGTTGGTCCAGAGACAGCATTTTCAGAAACACGGATTAAGGGTTAACACAAATCTTTATACAACCAGAGCTCTTGAGTAAGGAGCAGCTCCTCATTAAGCAATGAACTCCCCATCATCGAAAATATTCAGGAAGCAGCCAGGTGAAGATTCTTCAGGGATGCTCATAGAAGGGATTTTGCATAGTGTGGAAAATTACACCACACTTCTAGGTTCCCTTCTAATACTAAAATTCTTTTTCTTTTAAATTTCTTCTAGGTGGAGAGAAGCAAAAGAACAACGAAACACTCTGGTTCTTCCAAATAACAGAGAAACACAGGAAAACTGAATGTGTTCCTGCCACAAATTCAGACTTGCTCAGTAAAGCAAGCACCACAGTGCATTTCCATATTGACTTTGGGAAAAATACACTGCCATGTTTATGAAGTTCTGTAGTCAATCAGCAAACACAAATTTAGCCCATATTCAAGTTTGCTAATAAAACATATTATTATGTCCACACTCCCCAAACCCAATGTAGCAACTACAAATTACATACATGGATAACTATATCCAGAGGTTATTTTATAAAATGTTAAAAATTCTAACTTGAGGAGGCAATCCATTTTACCAGCTCCAGAAGTTCAATTCTGTTACCATTACTAACAGTTAAATCTAACAGTCTACTAGAATTATCACGTGGGGAAAAAAGTCCTTTGTTTCCTCTTTAAATTTTTGAGAAAGAACAAATTGTGTGGACCAAACATGATAGTGAAAATATTATAGTTTTACTGGGTATTATATTTTCATTGTGTTGTGACCACCTCTCAGGATTATTTTTTTTTTAATTTCTAACACAGGGCATTGTCTATTTTTGAGTAATACATCCATAGTTACGTGCAGCTGGTAGAAAAAGAACAGACACACCAATTGTTGGGCAATGTCTATGATGTCCTGTTGTTTAATATGTTGAATATCACCTCTGACTAATGATTTCTTAGAAATCATTCTTAAAGGCACAAGCCTCAGGAGGAATTCTTTGATAAAAAAAATGAGACACAAAATAACACTAGGTTATTTTAGTTGTGTTTGTTTGGTTGTTTGTTTTTTAGCCATGGTGCGTGGCTTGCAGGATCTCAGTTACTCAGCAAGGGACTGAACACAGGTCACAGCAGTGAAAGCTCTGAATCCTAACCACTAGGCCACCAGGAAACTCCCTTTGTGTTTTGAGACTTCAAAAATTTAACCAGGCTATATTAGTCTTAAGATACTTTATTATTTTTTTTTAAATAAATTTATTTATTTTATTTATTTATTTTTGGCTGTGTTGGGTCTTCACTGCTGCATGCAGGCTTTCTCTGGTTGCGGCAAGAGGGGGCTACTCTTCCTTGTGGTGTGCAGGCTTCTCATTGCAGTGGCTTCTCTTGTTCCAGGGCATGGGCTCTAGGTGCGTGGGCTTCAGTAGTTGTGGCATGTGGGCTCAGTAGTTGTGGCTTGCAGGCTCTGGAGCGCAGGCTCAGTAGTTGTGGTGCACGGGCTTAGTTGCTCTGCGGCATGTGGTGTCTTCCCAGACCAGGGCTCGAACCTGTGTCCTCTGCACTGACAGGCAGATTCTCAACCACTGCACCATTGGGGAGCCCCAGTCTTAAGATACTTAAAAAAAAAAAACTAATGAAAATGAAGTAATTATCAATATTTCATGCTTTTGAAACTCTACACATACGAATCTGCCACTTACTAGTCTTGTCAATTTGGGCAAATTTCAAGATTACACAAGCTCCCAAAAGCTCAGTTTTCTCATCTCTAGAATGCAGAGATTGAGCTGGATGTTCTTTATAGTCCTTTCAAAGCTAACATTCTGCAGCCTCCTGGGGGAGGGATAGCATAATGATTCACTAAGAGTTTTCTTTAAACAATCTCAGTTTATTGAAGTTCCCAGAGTTCAGGAGTTTGAATCCATTCCATATGTTTATTTAGGAAGTAGAGACACTGAGAATGAGCAGTATATAACTAAGCTTCATGGGAAATGGTTACTTCATAAAAGAAGAAAATGTGAAACTCTGGAACTGGGCAGAAACCTGTGTATCAGAATAGTGGGCTTGTGGAGAAGTGTTAGGAGGAAGACTGGTGCAACCCACTATTTATGGAGGTTCTTCCCTCTCCCAAAGCAGCATACCACCACGGTGGTTTCTTAATGGAATTTCACAGTATGATCTATGGTAGATAAATTATTAACTTTCCTATATGGGGAGATGGAAGTAAAAGAAGAAAGTAATTTTTCCAGGTTTATGCAATGAGGAAGTGTAAAATTCAGACTTAAAAGTTTGAAATTTAGGAGAAGACATAGTCATGTGAAGATACTGGAGAATTAATTTAAAATGTAGAAAGTCAATGTTGGCTGAGTTTCCTTTTCTATCAATATAAAAACTAAATAACTTTAAAGGAAATAATTGTGGAGGAACATTACATCATCACTATTTACAAAAGAAACCATTCAAAGTACTATGCTAACTCACTTTCAACTGCTGTTGAAAATCAAAAAACAAAATCAGAATCACAAATGAAATTTGGTATGTTTAAGTATAAATCGGCATAATTCAGGTGAGCACAGTTAAAATGACAGATAAACTGTGTGTTAATAAGTGCAAAACACTGAAGATTTTGTGCAAAGGAGAGTATATATATTAAGTCTGAGTCTCCTAGTTTGAAAGGGATTAACCAAACTTGATAGAAGTAAAGCCAAAGAAAACATACACTTCATCTGTGGAGAAAATAAAAAATGCTTAAATCTCTCTCGATGATGGCATAAGGCTGGCTATAAGACAATTAGGTCCTTGCAAAGATCAGTTCTCACATATTCAGTTAATAATATAAAACACACAGTCTTTACCACTCTGTTGAGCCTGCTGGCATAATTCACAGCAGACAAAAGAAATATATCCTTTGGCAACTTTTGGCTCACTATCCAGAGAGTCTGATGTCTGATATATTTAATAAAACAGTGAAGCTTGATATTGTATTTCTACTGAGCAGAAATATCTCAAGAATGCCCAGAGAGAAAATAAATAAGAATGTGATTCTAGTAGAGGAGTTGAAACAAATGTGAAGACAGAGGAACATCAAAGTAGAAAAAAAAAATTAGACTTAGTTTCACATGCTAACCATTTTTAATTTACTGGGGATTTATTATATGTTGGCATCAGTCTGGAAGATCATACATCCATAAATCTATAATATAAATAAGATTTTTTAATATCTTAAAATAGATTATTAAAATATGGTTGACTATACCATATTACCATGTTTAAAAGCAAATTCAGACAATAACTGTGGCTATAATAAAACAGTTGTTATAGCCACAATAAACAAGGCTAGAGGAAAGGAAGAGGAACTGGAGTGGTAGAAGGAGGTTCAACAGACTATGCCTGCAGCATATTGGATGGTCAGTAAAATGGAACTTAGAATGAGGCTCTGTAGTAAAGCACTTATCTAGTATCTTTATACGTCTTCACATGGCTGCCCAAAGAATACAGTTGTTTTAACTATTTTTTCTTACCTTCTGTATTATTGCTGCTCTGACATTTGGGGCCTTACAGATCTGGGGAACCGCCCTCCCAGGGTTAACTAATTCCTAGAGAGGCAAACAACTTTCCTGCCAGCATACTTTTGATGTGCCAACAATACCCTCCACCAATTTCCTTTTCTCATACTTCTTCACTCTGGGATATTATCTCCTGCTCTAATCAGCACAGTACCAGGTATTGGACAATTGGGAACCATCCCTACAGTCCAGAGACTATCAAAATTATTCAGACTATCCAATCATAAGTTTGTATTTCTTGCTTACCTTGCTTCTCCCATTCCTTTCTGTGTAAACTGCAATAAAAGCTCCTGCCTACAGTTTGCCCCTCTCTCTGCTGGCTCATCTTGCTTTGGTGCTTCCCTCTGTGGCCCTGCATGGTGTGGTGTAGCATGGCATGCCACCTATTTCTGGGAATTGTGAGTAGAAGAAAAAAACTTCCTTCTTAATGACAATCATTTTTTTGTCTCTTTGTCTAACTTGCCTGCTCAAAACAAGTGCCAGGTACATTTTTAGAGCAATTGTGTTATGCAAATTTACTGAATTTCTCAACTATACAAATAGACTGTTCTAACTTAATACATTCTTCTGAGGTTGTCTGTTAGCCTATTACATATTACAGTCCCCAGGCCACCTTAACCTTGCTGCATGTCTTCACTCAGCACTTTAATGATACTGTGGCTATGATATTACAGTGGACTCTTTTGGATGACCCTGCAACCTTTCCTATTATTTTGGAAAATGAGAAATGAGTCCTCTCTTCTCAAATTAGTCCTTTGTTTGGTGCCATGCTTTTCTCTGTCCAGTGGATGAGCATGCAATCAAACTAGGTCAGCTAAACATTGTTAGCCTGAAATTTGGTTCTTACATCACATGATACAAGGATAAAAAATGTTGAAGCTGATTTATCCTATCATTGGTACCTGGAAGAAATGACCATTAGTTCTTGCTGTCTAGATCCTAACAGCTGTCTTGGTGATTCTGGCTTTCCTTTGATTTTGTGAGCTATCTCATAAGCTTCCAGCAAATTCCTTAAGTTAGCATTGGTTTCTGTTGCTTGCAACCATAGAATCCCAACTGACTTATGAATACAGTAAATAGGGACACTTTATGCAAAACTGACTGTTAAAGTAAATTTACAAGGGTTTCCAAAAGTTCAGGATGTATTAAGAGAATTTGTGTGCACAAGTATTTTGTGAAATGGTAAGCAGCATATAGCATTAGCCTCTAGTCTTCCCTCTGCTCTTCTTCCTTACCCACCCCTTACTCTAAACCAAAAGCCAGGCTCTGGTATATATATTCAGGTTTAAGCATAATTTATTGGTCACTCTATATCAGTGGATGGAATCACTGCACTGGGATCAAATATTTGTTGTACAAGAATGGGTTCCCTTCTGGACTCCTCCCTCTAGGAAGTTAGACAAGTGAGGTAAAGCCTAAGTCTCTTTCTTAAGAGTGGAGACTCACCCAGGGCTCTCTCATCCCTCACCAAAGTGTAAGGCAGCCAGTGGGATAAACTCTCACTGTCTTCTTCTCTTTGGATGCCTTTTCCCCCCCTTCCCATTCTGTGAATAATCTGAGAAGCCCTATGCTTATGCCATGATCTGAGAAGGCATGAGGTAGACAAGTTTAGGCTTTGAGACAAACCATCTCTTTTGTGACCGTCCCTTTGGATCTTTTGCTTCATATTTGGTGGATATGACCTCTCCAGGCAGAGGAGTGAAAAGATCTGAGAATCAAGTTCAGACTTCCAGTGGAAAAACATAAAGTAGGCCTTTAGGTCTACTTAAATTTGAAGCTATTCAGATTTAGCTTGAGTCCTCTGCTAGAAATTCAAAGCTCCAGCCAATGATAAGGTAACTTGTTGTATCTCTTGAGCATATATTTGTCTTGAGTATCACATCCTTCAAGTCAATGAGTACACATTAATGTGGCTTTATCTATTGTTTATAGTTGTCATCCGTTCTGGAATGTTTAGTGTTCATTCCCTACTGGTTGTCCTTTTGACATTTTGAATATCATCTCTTATATCCTTAATATCATACCCAATGCCTCCTAAATGCAATTTTTATATTTGTGGTACATGTCAAAAAGGGTCACAGTTGTTCACACTTCCATATATCTACACTCTTTATAATGTGAAGGTGAAGTCCATTTTCCCATTCGCTGAATCTAGGCTGCATTTGGGACTTTGCATTGGCCAATGCAGTGTGGCAGAAGTGATGGTGTACCAATTCCAATCCTAGGCTTTTAGAGGCCTTGTGTGTTTCTCTTTGCACTGTTGGGACTCCTGACTTTGCCATGTGAACAAGTCAAGGCTAGCCTGCTGGAGAATGTGAGACCATGCGGATCAGAGCAGAGTCAGCTCAGTTGTCCCAGCTGAGGCTCTAGACATGTGTGAGAGCCCACCCAAGAGTGACAAAATCGATCTGTAGCTGGCCACAGATGCATGAAGAAACCTAGCAGAAAAACTGCTAAGTGGAGCTTGAACTGCTGGCTCTAGTATCATGAACTTTATAAATGGTTGTGTTAAGCCACTAAATTTTGAAGTGGTTTGTTATGCAACAACATCAAAAGTGCTAACTGGTGTAATATATTACTTATTATTCATAGTAAAAAATAGACTTATCCAGCAATAAAGACAACTTTGAAAAGCAATAAGATCCTTGTCACTGGGATCTCTAAGCATCTCTAAGTTAATAAAACATCTATTGAGCATGGACTCAAAAAACCAATTGGTCATGTAATGACAGTGTAATAGAAGTGACAGATGCTGAAACACAAGCATCAACTTCTAAGTCATGGTCGTGTCTTTAATATCTTCCCACTGTTGCTACTACACTTCAGGTAAACTCATGTTTTTGAGTTTTAGTTGCATGATCAATAAAATAGACACAGTAATCTTTCTCCATCTTAAGCTAATCACATATTCCTTCTATACAACTGAGAACTCAAGTTAGATTAAATATACATATGAAGCACTATCACATGAGGAGAATAAATCTCTTAAGGAGAATATCTTGATAAATATATCACCTAAGGTATGAATATCCCCAAATAAAAGTATCATTAAAGAAATAATCAGGCTAGAACATAAATGATCAAACTGAATTATTACAGTGGGCCCTCAGTATTCGTGGGTTTCACATCCATGCATTCAACCAACCATGGGTCGAATATATTAAAAAAAATTTTCAGAAAGTTCCAACTAGCAATACTTGAATAATTTACATAGCAGTTACATTGTATTTATGACTATTAACATAGCATTTACATCGTATTAGTTATTATAAGTAAGCTAGAGATGATTTAAAGTATAAGGGAGGATTTGTGTGGGTTATATGCAGATACTGTGCATTTTATGTAAGGGACTTGAGCATCCGTGGATTTTGGTATTCAAGGGCGGATCCTGGAACCAATCCCTGTCAGATACCAAAGGACTGCTGTAATTGTGAAATATTAAATACTGTAGAAAATTTAAACTTATATTTACATAGAAGGCTGAAGAGAAAAATGAGTTATTAAAACTTCCAGAAGGATAGAGGTAAGAGTGGCACTAACAGAGTTCTCAGCACAGTTAACAGCTAAGCATCAAGTTCCCAAACAGACTTTCTTAATCATCCATCAGATTTTAATTTTTTTCTGAAATGAAATGAATAACTTACTTGTCCATGCCAGGAACTTTCATGATGTATATTTCAAGATGATGTATATTTCATATACATAAGTATTTACATCCTGATGATTTAAATTTTTTAATTGTGAAAAACACACAAAACTTACCATCTTAACCATTTTTAAGTAGTCCAGAAGTATATTCACATTACCTTCTGGTGATTTTTAAAGAATTAATGACAGATGAAATGTTGCAAAAGTGGGAGTATCAGAAACATATTTTAAAGCCTCTGCATACATGGGAGCTTAAGACCTTGAACTGTTGTATCAAAAATGTGGCCCAATTGTGACTCTTATTTTGTAGGAGAATTGTCCCTGCGAGTGTTTACGCAGAGGCTGCATGACTCCTGAACTGGGTACAATAATGATTTTTCCAGTTCAGAAACTTCAGTGCCTGCTGCTTTGAATCTTGTTCATGCGTTCCATAATCACTTATTCAGCTCCTAGTCTGTGCCAGTGCACTGTTAGGGACCACAGGTGCGAAGTTGAATGGGAGTAGTCCGGTGGAGCCACGAGTCCTCAGGGTATCTTACTGTGGTTCCTTTTTATGAGTTGGCTTTTTCTAACAGATAGAACTATCAAGCTCATTAAGTTTCTCTTTGTTTTGTCACCATGGACTTTGGTAACAGACAGACTGGGTCCCAGTTCCAGCTCCGCCACTTACTTTCTACACCTGTTTCCTCATCTGGAGATAATAATGCTGCCTAATTCATGGGGGTGTTGTGAGGATTAAAGAAATGATGTGAGAAACATGTTCAGAACAGACCCCACACTGAACATATGATCAGATTTTTCTGTTTCTCACTGCCCTCATGGAATGTCCCATGCATAGACTTTTCTTTCATCCCTCTACCTACCTGCCACCAATTGTCAGGAAAAATTATATGCCTTTCATGCTCTTCCTTCAGCCCTGTCTCTTCTAGGTAAGGTAGTTCATCTAAATTTATATGAATGTGTTAATAGGCGCTAACTTCATGTTATGTCTCTCGTAAGGCACTTACCAGAAGCTTATTTATTGAGACAGGTTATCTCTAATAAATATTTACAAGTGAATCTTCATTTATTATTATTAGAAGTTAAGGGGAAAAAGTAATTGGAAGGTAAGAAGGAAAAAGAAGGAAAGAGAAATGGGAGAAGACTAAAAAAGAGAAAGGACACATAAAGGGGGAAGGGAAGGTAGGCAGAGGAAAAGGGGGAAGAAGTAGATAAACGGAAATAGCTACAGAAAGATACATTAGCAGAGATTGAAGAGAGATCAAGGTAAAAACAGAGGGAGAGAACAAGAGAGAGCTGGGGAGAGAATTGTTTGTATTCTCAAAGTTCACAGAGACTGGGAAGCAGCCAGCACACTGTCTGGTATGGTCAATATGCCAGAGAGACATACTGAGAGACAGTGTCATAGAGGGACACTGTCACCATCTGATTGCTCTTTGAGCTGAGGATGTTCTGCCTTCATTATTTTTTTCTAATGACTTTCCTTTAGAAGGCTAACTTGCTTTTAAACCATGGTTCATAGCTCCACAATAGTTTATTATTTAACCTTCAGAGGTTCCACTCTGAATAGGACTGCCATAGCAGACAACTGAAGGAGAAATCATTATTTGAATTTTAGCTCCAGTACATATAAGCTCTAGATTGTATCCAGCCTGTGGAAAATGTTCCCCAACTCGACCTTAACCCAAAGCAGTGTCAGATTGTTGGTGTTAGGCATCATGGTAGGGGATGCAGGGAGATAGTTTTAGGCAGGTGGCATGGGTCCGTGGCTGTTCTGGGTCTAATCAGATGCCAGCAATGATGACTGTCAGGCTCCATCCCATATAGGCCCTGAGTAGGGTAAGCCTGGCCTTATAAGGCACGCTGACAACACTGACCATTAGGGAGCAACACCTTGAAATAGGCCCTTGCTTGTACCCCTTGGGTCTAGTGCTTCCAAAGTAACATTAGCTCCCAAACACCTCAGAGAGCTTCTACCTGACCCTTATTCTACTTGGTCAGCTTGTATGTCAGGCTTTGCATCTTGGTTTTGGGTTTCTGTTCCAATTCCCTGCTGAAATGAGTCCACCTGTTGTTGGCTGAGACCTGGAAACTCTCATGGATTCCTACCTTTGTATCCTCTTCCCACCTCTTTTAGTAACCAATGCCACCCTAACCTAGAAGGACCACCATAATCCTAGCACCCACATGACAACCATCGCTGCCCTTCTCAACTCTGTCCTCATGGAATTAGCCACTTGCATATTAAATCACCCACAGAAGATGTTATTTAACCATGCTTGGAGTTCATTGTACCTCTGTCCCTTCCTGGAGGGCCCTGATTCTTCTGTCCTGGCTTGTTTCCCACAGTGCTGAAGTTGGCTTTTCTTTTCTCCCTATTTGGAAGAATCCCCTCTGTCTGCTCTGTTCTATGAATAATCCAAAGCGTACCAAAACGTGTAGTCTAATTCAATTGCTCAGGAAAATTTCTCTGCTTTATCACCTCCTACCAACCAATCTTTCTCTTCCAACTAAAAGGATATTAACAATATTGTGATACGTTTGCTTATAATTTATAAGTGTATCTTTGGGGATTTGTACCATGAAGGTTGAACATCATCCACGTATACTTTTTACTTTGTTCCTGGTGCAGCTTGGGGGCTTGGTGAATGACTTGGGGGAATGAATGAAAGAATGAATGAATGAAAGTAAAACAGTTGAATGGTTTGAAAAAATTGGGAATGATTGCTCTTGTACTTGTTAATGATTAGCTAATACTTTTATGAGATGGTTAATTCCATTTTTAGTATGAAGTACTAAGGATGACACAGTTGTAGTTTTATCACTGCCTAGACAATTTTTTTTTTTTTTTTTTTTTTGCGGTACGTGGGCCTCTCACTGTTGTGGCCTCTCTCGTTGCAGAGCCCAGGCTCCAGACGCACAGGCTCAGCGGCCATGGCTCACGGGCCCAGCCGCTCCGTGGCATGTGGGATCTTCCCAGACCAGGGCACGAACCCATGTCCGCTGCATCGGCAGGTGGACTCCCAACCACTGCACCACCAGGGAAGCCCCGACAATTTATTTTTATTTAGAGAAAGTGTTTGTTCCACAGTGCTACCTTATACTGTGGCTAGTTATTAAATAAATCGTGCTCTTCTCACAAGGCATGGTGAGTAAAAGGGTTCAGAGAAACTCAGCTCCATTGCTGAGAAAATAATCCACTGATGATCAACAGTTTATACAGGATAACATGTTAGCATTATGAGAATCAAAGTTTCAAGGAACAGGAAAATCTAATGTTACAGTAAAGAAAAATACTTAATTTGTTTCTTCTAACATCATTTCTTAATATTATTCTCTAGCTTCTTATCCTGACCTATGCCACCCGAGTATCTGAAGAAGTGGTTGGAACAAGTCCCAAGTTTTAATACTTACAAAGATTTTTACATTGTTTCTTATCTTCTGCATGGATTTCTGCTTGTACTTTGTAACGTTAGGAACCTTTCTTATTTGAGGAAAGCCCCTCTTGATATCTCAAATTTAATTTTCTTGAATTTTCATTTCCCTTATTCCCATGAATGCCTGGGATGCTCAAGATACCATCCTATTTGTGGATTTATGTCTTGATACATATTATTATTATTATTGCTATACTTTTTATCGTAAGGAACATTGCTGACAGTGCCTCATTTCATTTGGCTTGTAAGTGCTGATGCTGCTATCCTCTGGGTCAGAGAGAGGTCACAGTCTGTTCTAAAACATAATCGCTGGCTCTACCATATGACTGTGGGTTTAATTAGTCCCCTGTACGGGCACGGAAGCACTGAATCTTATTGCTGAAGGGAGCCTGGAGAGCACATCTGTTCTGATCCCATCACCTTCTGGCAGGTGGATTCCAAACTATTCAAGAGAGATGGCGGTTGAAATCAAATTGAAACGATCATTTTAAAGATCCTCAGATGTTACAACTCCACAAGTTCTCTTTGTGTCTGATTTTGGGGTTTACCAACCTGACAATTAAGAGTTTCTCTTTTTGTCTACATGAAATAAACCCTATTTCAATATACTGTTCTCTCTGGTTTTGCTCTTCTTTATATGGAAAACAATTGACCAAACTCCTGCAAGAGAATGTCTTTTATGCTTCAAGGTTATAATGAAGTCATTTTCATTTTCCCTTCTTTTTGTTAGACAAGGGGGCTTTGTCTAATTATTAATCAGTTAACTGATATTAGTTTTTTTTAGCTTGTATTGGGGTAGGTTAACAAAGCATTTCAACACACAGGCTTTAAAATGAATCTCACCTGGATTGAAAGTCTGACCTTACCACCTATCAACTTTATAAGTGTTGGAAAGTTACTTAAATTCTCTAGTCCTTAGTTTTTCTATATGGAAATTTTATGAACCAAATGTTTCTATCCCACCTAAAATTCATATGTTGAAATCCTAATTCTCAATGTGATGGTATTAAGAGGTGGGGCCTTTGGGAGGCAATTAAGGTCTTGAGGGTGGAGCCCTCATGAATGGGATTAGTGACCTTATAAGAAGAGACATGAGAGAGCTTGTTTCCTCTCTCTCTACTCTCCACCATGTGAAGGTACAATGAGAAGCCAGCCATCTGCAAGCTAGGAAGAGTGTTCTTACCAGGAACCAGTTTGTCCAACACCTTGATATTGGACTTTCAGCCACCAACTGTGGAAATGAAAGTTTACTGTTTAAGCCACTCAGTCTATGGTAATCTGCTGTAGTAGCCTGAGTTGATTAAGACAGGAAATAATAATAGTTTCTGCCCTATAAGGTTGTTAAGAGGATTCAGTGAATGGCACGTCCTTAGTTTGGTACTTGACATAGAAGGTGCACAATTAATGTTAGCTGTTATTAGTGTTGCTTGATGGTCACTGTACAACAAAGGATATGGCTATCACATCTTGTTTTCCCAACCTCAATAACCCACATTAAGTGGTTATTCTGTTCCATTCTATTTGTTACAAGTGATTCACTAAGATTGACCTAGATTCAAGGTGCAGACTCAACCTTCAATGAGAGAAGTGTTGAACAATTTGTGACATGTGTTTTCAAACCAGTGTATATAGTATTTAAATCCTTAAGACTAATTGAGATCACCTAGGGAATAGGTGTAAATAGAAAAGAGAAAAGGGTTCCAAAGACTGAATGCTGAGACACTCCAATTTTTAGAGATCAGGCATACAAGGAGGACCTAGCAAAGAAGACTGAGGAGTGGCCAGTGAGGGAGGAGAAGATAAGGAGAGTGCAGAAGCCAGGTGAAGACAAGTATTTCAATTGTGTGTGTGTGTGTGTGTGTGTGTGTGTGAGATTAGTGCTATCAAAACTGCTAAAAGATCAAATGAAATGTAAAATGAGGATTGATAATCTGGCTTTGATAATCTGGAAGTCACAGTAACCTTGGCAGAGAGATTTCTAGAGTGGGGTAAATGGATTCTTCAACTCAGTTCTTCTGCTGCCAGCCCCTAGGTCCTGGCTGTGTCACCACTAGCCCCACCTCGGGATTGAGAAGAACACATTGGCTTAACTGGCTTGGTTTCTGTCCACACCCATGGCATGGAGCCTTTTGCCAAATGTTTCCTGCTGATGGAATTTATAAGAGAATGGCACCTATCTTCTTAATATCCAAATTTACTAAACTGCTGTAATAGGGGGGCAATATCTGTATTATAATGTTTGATCCTAAACATATTTTTGAAAATTCCATTTATAGTAGAGCTTGTTTATGTAGAGCTTTAATGAGAAATTTAAATGCAAGATTTAAAGATAGGGCAAGGTAGGCAAGATCCACTGATCAGCAAGTGGGAAGTATTGGTCTGTGAACCTGAATAAACATGCCCTAGATGAGGACAGTTTGTATGGTTGGGTTTTTAGTTTTTTTTTTTTTTTTTTTTGAGAAATTAAAGCAAAATAAATATGAAAAGGGAGGAGTAAAAACTGCTCCTAGGTTAAAACCATGCCACTTTAAAATCCACTTAATTATTGTTCAAAGATAAGACGTTTGCTTTATTGCTTTTTTTTTTTTTTTTTTAATAGTTTGGGTAAAACTGAAACTGTGTTGATTATATATACGTAAATCCTTGGCCTGTTTTTCTTTACAGCCATTCCACATCCATCACCTGCTCTGCTCTGTATCTTTGGGGACAATGCATGCAGGCTCTCTTTCACAAGCTCTGTGTTAGCTGCAAATAGTGGGGGATTCGCGATTCGCGGTAAGGAGATTCTCCTTCCCCTCTCTCTGCCTAGGCAGCCTCCCTGGTAGCCCTTGTACCTCCTCTGGGCTCCAGCTCCCTCCAGGCCTGGTTTTAGCTTCCACCAGCCTTGGGGGTAGTAGCAGGTGCTGCCACCAAACTGTGGGTCACCTCACTCTCCCCTGTTTGTTTCCTCAGCTCTTCCATCACCTGTGTACCCATTTCTCATAATTAAGGTCTCTCTGGTTTAAATACATAGGTGATTTCTCTTTTTCTGGTTGGATCCTGATCCATCATATGTGTTTCCCTCCTCTGCCCTGATGTCAATTTCTAACGTCCAAATATGTGAATTAACAACTATATCCCACTGCTTCCTGGTTACAACAGGAAGGAGGAGCTGGGTTTATGGAATTCTGCAGATCTTTCTGACCTCTCTCATATAATGGTTAAAACCATGGGCTTAGGCCTGGTGTTGACTCCCAGCTCCTGTGTCACTTGCTAGCTGTGTGGCCATTCACAAGTTATCCAAGATATCTCTAAACCCGTTTCCTTATCTATGATATGGAAATGATACTTTGTCTACTCCATATGGTTATAATGATTGAATAGACTAATATCCTCAAAGTACTCAGGAGAGTATTTACACATTGTAAGTGTTCTGTAAAAGAGGTAATTATTAACTACAAAGTCTCCCTTTTTTATAACATAAGCCTTTGCAGCTGGTATTACTCATGTCACGAGTCAGACATGAAGTGAGGACAAGCATTTGCTGGCGTTTTATCCTCAGAGGGCTCTAAACCAAGTCAGTCATTTGCAGGGTCAGGATGTGCTAGCTGGGCTGAAAGGTGATGTAGTAAAATATCCGTGTGTTACTATACATGAAGCCCTGCTGTGGCACTCACCTTGCTTTTGGCCCTGTTCTCCATCATTGAACCTATAGTTATTCTGGAGTAAGATACAGCAAGGTAAGAGTGGGGCTGGTTGTTATAAATTGGTGGATCAATTCTGTTCTTAGGCCAGAGTTGGAGGATTTGTTGGACTAGGCTTAATGACTCCTGTCTTGTTTTATTCTTTTCACTCTCCTATCTCTCTGTCCTCTCCTGTCCTATTTCTTTTCTGAAAGGTCAGAATAATACCCAGCATCTTCATAAAACTTTTCCTGATTATTTCAAACAATTTGTGTTTGCAGTGGTATACATCTAATCTCCAAGCCCCCAAGCAAAATTTCACAAAGAAGACCTCCTCCAGGTTTTTTATCCAAAGAAAAAAGTGCTACCCTGCCATGCAGCCTGTAGCACTCATGTTTTGCAGGATCACTTCAAGCACTGTAGGGCTGCTGGAGCTGCACCTTTCTTTGGTTTCATTAACAAGAATGTTCACACTTCAACCCAAACATTTAAAATAACACCCACACAATGTGTTTAGGGTCTAGTTAATTATTAAGTCTGAGCTTGAATTATTCAAGCAAAATTGATTGGGTTCAACCTCCTTCCTTCTCTTGTGCTTTTTTAAAAAAATAAAAATAATAAGTTCTCCCCTTTACTCTCTAAATAATGTGGAAAAGGTTATTAAGCAACCATCAGTACCCTGGACTGTGGGTAGTACCCAAGTGCTAACAGAATAGGTAGAGAGAAAACTGGCAGCATGACTCTTTTGTTAAAAAACATATCTGTACCTCATATACTTCCACTGTTAATTAGCATTTATTGAGACAATGTGTTATAGGTTCTCTTTTAAACTCTTCTTTAGAGTTACTTACAAGTTGGATAAGTAGGTATCTTAGAGTCAGCTCTGTGGTGCCAAAGCAGAAGAAATTGCTTCTTTCTTTGCTACCCCACCTCATGGTCAACTGAAAGTGTTAAAATGTCTTGGCTTCACCATTAAAAACTATGTTGCTTAAGAATATGTGTTGGGACTTCCCTGGTGGCGCAGTGGTTGGGAGTCCACCTGCCGGTGCAGGGGACATGGGTTCGGGCCCTGGTCCGGGAGGATCCCACATGCCGCGGAGCGAATAAGCCCGTGTGCCGCAGCTACTGAGCCTGTGCTCTAGGACCCATGAGCCACAACTGCTGAAGCCCGCGTGCCACAACTGCTGAGGCCCCAGTGCCTAGAGCCCGTGCTCCGCAACAAGAGAAGCCACAGCAATGAGGAGCCCGCACACCACAACGAAGAGTGGCCCCTGCTCGCCCCAACTAGAGAAAGCCTGTGTGCAGCAACAAAGACCCAACACAGCCAAAAATAAATAATAAATAAATTAAAAAAAAAAAGAATATGTGTTGACCTGAGAACATGTTCATAATATATTGCTAAGTGAAAACAGGAGGCTATAAAACTGGCTTCTGTTATGCATCATTTTATTAAAATACATAGGAAAGAGACTTGAAAAATAAACACCAAAATATTATTATCTGTTAGGATTAAACATTTCTTTTTGCTTTTCTATTACTTTTATAATTAGCCAATACACACACACATAAAGATGTCATGGCCATAAATGATCCATCTTTTGTCTGAATCTATGTAAGTATCACATGTGTCAAGAGCTTACTGGAAGTAATGTCTCCTTATATAAGCCATGCAAGTGTAGATTTCACAAGAGTCACAATATTTTGTGAATGACAGCAACTTGAATAATTAAGCTTAGCCTTCATTTTTAGACTTCATTTCTAGACCTTCATTTCTAGTTCTTCCTCAGATTTCATATTAGTAAGATGTGAAAAATTGTGGCAATTGTAGGCATTAACACAGAAAACGTAACTGCCTCACGGGTGTAGGAAAGGAATATAAAATAATTGTATTTTGGAGAAAGATTATAAAGGAGATGGCAGTTTTGAGAGGAAATGACAGAAATGCAGTGACCCAGTTTAGTGATTCATTTAAATGTGGGATCTTCCATGAGAATTTTGTAGAGCGCTCTCCTAAAATCAAGATTCAAAAAACCCCCGGAAGGCCCTAAATGGCCTTACCTATTGAATGACTTGCCTTTGCTGCCCAGTTTCTGCATTGGGCTACGTGTGTGCGCGCGCGCATGCGAGCGCGCACAGGGTATGGAGTTTTGGTGAGAGTGGCGAACTGTCTTGACTCCCCTTCATTGGCTGAATCCCCTGTAGGTGGTAACCTAGGCTGGGGATAAAGGCAGCAGCTAGAATAGTTCCGGAGGATAAAACACTATGCTCTACGTAGGGAAACTTTTGGGAATAGACATGGAGAGTTGTTCTTCTCGCACACACACTCAGGACTTGGAGGGTAGCGCGTACATGTCTGTCAGTGTATTTGTCCCGGGAAATGACACAAGAAGTGGTGTAATTGGACACCCAGAAAATTACTTTGGAGTGGTTGAAAACTGAATTTGGGGGGCGGGTAGCGAGCAGGTAAGAGGTAGTGAGAAAAGCACTGTCTTTTACAGATCTGTTGGAAGCCTAAAGCCGTTTGCTTCTGGGCCCCTTTAGCAAACGTGCTAGTCGGGTGGTGCCTCCGAGGACCAGGAGGAAGCCCCGCTTTGCGATCCCTACGAGAAGCCTCGAGGAACCGGGAACGGCGGCGAGGCGGTGGCGCAGTTCCCAACCCGCGCCTGGGTCCTCCCGCCTCCATACCATCCGCCACCACCGCCGCCGCGGCCTCCCTCAGTCCTCCCGTATCCCTGCATTCCACGTTGCGGCAGCCGCAGCCTCTCCGGCCGAAGCGTCCCCACCCTCCCCTCGGGGTGGTGCAGCCGCCGCGCCCCCGGCCCCCACCCGCGCGCCCCCCAAGGCCTGGCCTCGACTCTGCGGGGCCGCAGAACCGGACCTCGACGCGCCGGCTGGGTTCGGGCGGGGGCGGGGCGGGGGCGGGGAAGGGAGAGGGCGGGTGCGCGCGTGTCGGGGGGCGGGGGCCGCCATATTGGATCCGGACTCGTCGGCGAGCCTCCGCCTGCGTGCGGCGGGGCCTGGAGCAGCCTCGCGGAGCCCAGGGCGCGAGCGCGAGAGGACGGGGAAGGAGGGGGAGGGGTGGAGGGAAAGGAAGGGAGTGGCTGCGAGCCGGGCTGCGGCAGCGTCTGGTCTCCTCACCAGCGGCACCAACCCCTCCTCCTGCGCCTCGGCCGCTCCCCTCTTTGCGGGGTAAAGATGCCCTTAACCCAGGGGTGTGAAGAAGGGGGAGAACTAGCTGCCGGAGCCGCCCGCGCCGTCGCCGCCGCAGTTGCTGCCGTCCGTGTCCTTTGAATCCAGAAAAGCACCCCTTCGCCAGGGCGTCGGGAGTGTGGGCGGGCGAGCGGGCGGGCGGCCGCGGTGCGGGTGTGGGGGAGACCGGGCTCTGCGCCCGGCGCGGCCCAGGCCGGCGGCCCAGCGACCACCGACATGGAGCGGGCTCGGGCGGCCGAGTAGCCGCCGCTCCTGGAGCCGGGGGCGAGTGCTGCCCGCAGCCAGTCAGGCCCCTGGGAGAAGCGGGGAGAAAAATGAAGAGTTTTCATCGGAATCCGTTGGAAATAGGACTAACTGCAAAGCCTTAAAAAGAAGGACCTCGGGAGGAGAAAGGGAAAGCCTCCACCGGGGAAGGCTTGGCGTGCTCCGAGTCGAGGGGCTGCTTCAGGGACCTCGCCCCCTCCCTTTCCCTCCGGAGAAATTGCCGCTGATGCGTTATCCAAGTGGTGGTTGGGAGGATTTGCAGCAGAATTTTTGGTTTTCCCTCCCCCTTATATACATTCTGTTTTTTCCCTTCCTTTTCGATTTTCCTTCTGCTTGGGAAGTGAATTGCTGATGCAGATCGGACTTAATTCATTAATGATGCAACTGGATTCGTTTCAGGATTATGTTGCACGAGTTGAATTTTGAATGAAGGAGAAGAGTTTTTTTTTTTTTTTAAAGAAGTGTTGACTCTTTGGTTCTCAGTACTTTTTAATTATTTTATTTAAATATACGATTTAATTGTATTATTCTTTTAAAAATGTTTTAAATATATTTTATGGTAACTTTCCCTCAAAATATATGTATATGTGTGAAATAGAAGACGCTTCAGTTAAGTGACGTTACTGGTGTGTTGGATGTTGAATTCAGCACCGGCATTGCATGACAGTTTGAATAACAAGTGGTTTATTTTTAAAACCACACCTTTTAAAGTTTAGGTTCAAATAATCATAGTCAAAATCGGTTCAGTAATTGAAAGAAAAACCAGCAGAAGTTGAAGCAAACATGTCTGGAGAAGTGCGTTTGAGGCAGTTGGAGCAGTTTATTTTGGATGGGCCCGCTCAGACCAATGGGCAGTGCTTCAGTGTGGAAACGTTACTGGATATCCTCATCTGCCTTTATGATGAATGCAATAATTCTCCATTGAGAAGAGAGAAGAACATTCTTGAATACCTAGAATGGGGTAAGTTTGTATGTAAAATAAAAAAATCTTTAGCCATTATGGTTTAATTGTTATAGAGAGTTATCATGTAAACTCTCTGTAATGAGTATATAAATATATATTGTGTGTACACAATATATATTATGTATTTAAATACATTATACATAATGTATTTATATATATATATATATATATACAATAAAAGAGTAGACACCAATTACTCAAGGTTTTTTTTTGTAGTTTTCAGTAAATATTTTCCCAAGAGTAAAAGCATGCTACTCAGTTGTTGCCTAGATTTTTTTTTTTAACATCTTTATTGGAGTATAATTGCTTTACAATGGTGTGTTTCTGCTGTATAACAAAGTGAATCAGCTATATATATACATATATCCCCATATCTCTTCCCTCTTGCGTCTCCCTCCCTCTCACCCTCCCTATCCCACCCCTCTAGTGTTGCCTAGATTTAATGTGGGACTTATGAGGAATGACTTACGTTTTTTGGTCAGCAGTAAGAGATTTTGAATAATTATGTGATGGGCAGAAATGGATTATTGCTCGCTTTGCCGAGATCGTGGTGGTATAACAGGCATTCAATTGAAAGATATTTATTAGTGGAAACATTCCTTCCCAGGCTTTGGAAATCACTCTGGAAATGGGAGGAGATATTAAAATATCTTAGGTCAACAGGAACTTGAAGGTGGTCATCAGTGGGTTTTATCACATCTCTATATAGTACGTGCAAAGGAAATTACTAAACACGGACTTGCCAAAAATTGTCATGTTTGTAAGATGACATAAATAGTTTAAGAATTTTGTGATAGTATTTGGTAGAGAATGTTTGGGAGCAGCTCCTGCCTGCCTGAGAGTTAGATTTACTCTAAATTTAATTCAAACCTAAACTGGCTAAATTTTTGTCTTCATTCTCCTAAATATAGATGTGATTTAGAAGAGCTAGGTAGTGGAGTAGATCAATGATGAGAGCAAATGCTCCATGTGACCTTCAAGCTTGAAGGCTTGGCTTAAGTTCTGTTTCGGATGTTACATGTGAGCAAGTTCCAGCATCCACCAGTTCTCTGTGGGAAGAGTACACATCATCACATATCATACTATGTATAGTACATGGCAGTGTACCTATATTGGTACATTGACTTTTGAAGGATATTAGCTAAAGAAGTTATTTTGTACCTTTGGAATACCAATATTTGAGTTTGTTGGAAAGTTTTTATACTAAAATGTCTTTGTTTCCAAGTAAATCTTTATTTTTCTGAAGTAAAAGTCAATTGGTGATTATTTCGTTTTTTTGACTTGAAATTTATTAAAAATTCGTTTGTCAGGTAAATCACTTATTCAAGATTGCCTACACATCATAACTTTAATTATTCAATTTGTCAGTATCAGAAGTTTTCTAGCAACTTGATGTCATAAGGGTTAAAAAAATATATGTATGAAATGTGAATAGAATAATTTTTAAAAACATATTACTAGACTCATACTGGGAATGTAAGAATTCTAAATGATCTTTCAAGAGACTGCTCTCTTAAGAATGAAACAGTTTTGACTTTGGTACTGGATTTGTGAATATATGTCCTTTATTTTTATGTGTAGAGTAAAATATTTTATAAAGCATGTGTAGTTTTACACCTCATGTTTAATAAGTTTAGAAAAGTTTTAGTTTTTTTTTAAGATTTAAAGAAAAGATTTTGATACTTTTAGAGTTTCAGTTCTTGAATTATGGTTTCATAGCGATAGTCTAGTCTATGATTATGATTGTCATTTTAATATCTATTATTTCTCATCAGCAAAATGATGGGAGAACTCTTCGTATGTACCAGTTGTAAATGTAATTTAAAAATATGATAAAAAACTATATCCTCAATCGCCTTTTGGTGATTAAAAATTTACATTTATGTTATGAGATATTTTTCTGAATTATCAAAATAATTTATATATATTTTCCACTAATGTTTTCTTGGATCGTGTTTCTTATATCTGTATTAAAAAAAACCTTGTTTGTATATATTTAATTTAAGCCAAATAAGCCAAAAGTCAAATAAGTGTTTGGCCAAATACATTTTATTTTTATTAGCAGATTTTAAATAATTTCAAGCAAGGGATTTTTCACAGTTTTAAAGTAAATTAGGTTTTAGTAGTATCCTTCATATTTTGTCTTTTAGAAGTCAGGTGTGATGTAACAAAAAATATACATTCTCTTAAGTAAACTCCTATTGTGTTTCTCAGTAATAAAGAACGAGAGACTAGAATTTTTAGGCAGTTATTTTGTAGGCTTTGGGAGTAGGCAGTGTCTGTTAAGTCTTAGGCGTTTTTAAGTTGGAGTGTGAGGTCTTGAAAGTGGGAGTTCCCAACCATAGAAGTTTGGGTAAGGAGGAAGAAAAGAAAGAATGGAAAAAGCTGTCAAGAAGTGCATCATGAGTAGTAGTATTTACTATCTTTAAGTTATTTAAGAATTTAGGTTATTTAAGAATGCCGGTCTCCTCATTTAATTATTGAAACAGATCAACTGTTCTCATATGAATTGATTACTACATTTTGGGGAAATGTCTTATTGGATTCTCACTATCTAACATTATATAAAAAACAAGTTAGATTAAGGAAGTTTCCAGATAGTGAATTGACCTCAATTTAATATTTTAAATATTATTTTTTTGGTCTGTGATGGAAATTGAAAGGGATTATTTGTTGGAGTTAAATTTGGTAATTTATATTTGCCTTAAATGATACAATTTTTAGTTTGAGTTTTAAAAGACCCAATATTTGCAACAGAAGAGCTGTAGTAGTTAAATACTAGTACATGATGTATATTTGTTTGGCTGTCTATATGAATGGAAGTGTCATCTAGATATGCCTTACTTTTATGCTGATGGTACTTTTAAAAATGGAGTCAGCAAGATTCTGACTTGCTTCATTTCCATCAATTTCACTTTATTCCTAGTTATGGCCCATTTCACTTTTATATTGATGCAGTTAATATTTCGCTCATTACAGTATCATGACAGTAAGAAAGCTGACAATTCAAAGTTAGATTTTTTTTTTGATAGCATTCCTTGCATTTGGTGCTAATGGCTTGAGGGAGGAAACAAGTAGAGCTCTAGAGAGGAAGAGGAGATTAAGTCACTGAGCAATAGAGCAAGGGGATAAAGAGGCCATAGATCACTTTTAAATTTAATAAGATTATTATTTTTATTAAATTATTAAATATTATTATATTTTCCTGTTATATACAACAAGCTTTGAAAGATTATGTTTTGTCCTTGTTTTTTAAGTTGTTGAAATGGTTATGGTTTGTATGTTTTGTTTATAAAATAATAGTTTTGATATCAGTAGTGTGACTCTAGAGTTAAGTTACAGTAGATCTGTAGAAGTAAAAATAACTTTTACATTATAAGCTAATCTGCTAGTAATGACTAAATGAATATGTTATTCATTGAATTGGTTATCTTCTACTTTGAAATGAAAAATCAGAATTTTAGGGAATTCTTAACCAAGTTACTTAAAAAATAGGCATAAGATAATATTACTGAATACAAAAAAAGAAATGCAGAACTATCTGTATGTGGCCAACTGTATTTTGATGCTTTCTGAATCTTGGACCTTATAACATTTCATTTAAATTATCCTTAAACAACAGTAATTTTATAGTTTATTCAGTGTATACACACACACACAATAGTCTGAATGACCAATAAACTTGTTACTAGAGTACATCAGCAGGTACTGTGGTTTAAACTTTTCATTTTATTAGAGTAGTTTTAAAGCTTATTCATGCTTTTGATATGTGGGTCATTTAAGTGAGATGATGATGCCTTGATTAGAAGAATCTGAATCTTTTCTTTGTTCTTCACTTATGTTGTTCCTCGTTGTTAGCTTTTCCTGAGTAGAATTTATTAATCATACCAAATTACCAAAAAGTTCATTTAATACACATGATTAAGTTTATTTTATTTAAGTCCTCAATTAGGATCATCATAAATGTCACCAGAAATATAGGTTGGGCATTTGTTTCCTTTATACTAGTCCCCTAATAATCTAGCCTCTTCTAAGAGTGACAGTAGGTACAATTATTTGATCTAACACAATGCTGGCATATGATAGAAGCATGCAGTAAGTGATGGCTGTTATTTTTCCATTTCCATTCTGTTTCTCTCTTTTTTAAAGGATGTACTGCTCCATGAGTGTGAACAGGGATGTCAGGAATAACACTAATAATTTTAGGAACTTATTTATTTCATATGGAAATGTAAGGCATACCTTAACATAGCAGTGTAAAAACACGTAGCATAATGTGTTGGAAATTTTATGAAATGTTCCATAATTCCTGGGACTTGGTTAATATTAGATAGTAAGCCCAGGCTATTTTAGGGTAAAATAACTGAACTTGTTACAAATTAATATTTTATTTTACTATTCTTTTATGGTAGTCAAAAAAAATTCTTCCAAACCCTTTTCTATTCATGTACACTTACTGCCAGTATATTGTATATATTGCTGATTGTTTTTCATCCTATTGGTTTTGATAGGTTTTAGAATCAATTTACTAAGTCCAACCAACATTTAAAAAAGTAAATATACTAGAATAGAAAATATCAAGTACATCATGTGTTGAAAGGATAAATATTGTTATACAGAACTCTTGTGTTTTCTTACATTTCTTACCGAAGATTGGAAGCAGAAGAGTTTGAATTCTAGTGTAGATGACGCTAAAACATGTTCACTGTTTAACAGTGAAAAAATTATAGACCTAGTTCCCTTTTTCAAAAAGCGCACATGATTAAATTTGGGACAGACTGAAGAATTTAAAGAAAAGGAGTTTAGGTAGGGACAGGATACTTGGAAGGAGGGCGGGAGAATGGGAGAGAGGAGAAATGAGAAAATGAGCATGAATATACTGTTTTCCTGGGTTGCTACTTTAGTCTGATTCGTGAATAATTGAGTATTTTTAATTTAGAAGAACTTAATGGACAGGGGAATTCACTCGATTTTGTCTTTGATGGTTCATTTCCTTTTTTTTTACATTTTTCCTTTTCTGACTTTGGGCTCCTGGATGTTGACTTCCATTAACTGTAAAAGTTGTGTAACTCGTCAAACATGAAGGATATGACCTTTAGACATTGGTTGTAGTTTTTTGTTTATGCCTTCCCATTACTCCAGATGAATGTTAGAGTAGATGCAGGTGAGAAGGATCTGCTAGTTCCATGGATTTTCTCATCCCTTGTTACTCATGAAACTTCCAGTGGGGGTGACTTCAAGTTTTCAGTAGCTAAGGTGAAGAATTGCTCAACAGCTTTTGCTGTATCTTGAGTCAAGAAGTTCTTTCCATAAAGATTTTTTCTTTTTTCTTTGAAATGACCCACACTATAAGTATAGGTCATCCCAGACATATGAATGACTGTCTTTTGTTGTCACTGCATATAAAACTCCTTTCCAGATCCAGGGGATTTCCTTTTTTCCCCTTTGATGCTGATCAGAGTAACAGGTTTGCTCTTCCCAGCTAGTTGCTCCCTACTTCCTCTCTACAGTGTCCACTTTTTTCAATTAGTAGCTGTTAGCCTCTATTGGCTAACACCCCTCCCCCAATTCTAGTGCTTCTTTATCTGCTGCTATAGGAGAGTAGCGCTTCCACTTTCATTGGTTAACAGGAGGCTCAGAGACCTGGCTCTCCACTTTCCAATCTCACTATTTGCCCCTTAATTCTTCCTCATATGAACGATGGTTCATTTTGGGGTTAGGGTTTCTTTAGCTGCCTCCTTAGTTTCAAAATGTGTTCTGGAAATCCATTGGATATTAATAGGTGCTTTGCGGGGGGGGTTGTGTGGGTAAATAAATTTGGGAAACTTTTACACAAAATTAAACATTAAAAATATTGTGGGTTATCCTAGAATTTATAATGTTTTGAGGAAGACGGATGGCAACCAGTGTTCCATGGAACACCCTTTGGGAAATGCTCTTTCAGTATGAGGTCATGGTGTCCCTTGTGTCTTCAGGGTTAGAAAGAGATAATTTTGAGGGACAGTTTGGAACACTGTGTGGTTTGGAGAGAAAATCCAAATCTGAGTAAATTAGATTTTACTTAGTGGTTGTGGACTTTCAATTGTCTTCTGTGTGATAGTCACAGATAAACTCAATCATGGTGGAGTAGCACATGTGTGAGGCTGGTGAACATTTGTGTCCAGGAAAAGCACCCTATAAAGTAGAGTGAAATTAGATATAATAATGAACCAGTGCTTTTAGCCTCTGAAGTCCTTGAAATTACTGACACGTCTCTGTTTATGACCTTTTCTTGCTCTAATTAAACTTGCTTTTCAAGTATAGGCATTCACAGCAAATTCAGAAATTCTCACCTTATCTTTTGCAGCTTTAGTTACTTTAATTGTAACATGTTGCAGAACTACTGTCTGTCTGAAATAATTCATTACTTTGTGATATTTCAGAGGAAAAGATCATGGACGTGTAATTTTACAATTCATTATAGTGTTAAATATTGTTTTTTCTAAGGTTACAATGTTTTTTGCTAAGCTGTTGGTTTCAGATTTTTGGATTAGTGTGGGAACTTTACTTTTATTTGTATCTGTGAAACTATGGGTTTCAAGTGCCAGCACCTATTTATGTAGAGCATAAAGAAGCCAGAATATACAATACTTTTATTAAAGAGGAAACCATATATAATTGGTGCTGTTTCAACACTATGTGAGCAATTAGAACTCTGTGATTACCATAAACTTCTATTCTGAGTATTAAGGTGGCAGATAATAATACTAGAGGATATTTTGACTTGATTTTAAAGAGAAATAGCTTATAGCATAAATTAATGTCTTTTTTCTCTCTCTTCTGACATACATTTATTGTTCTCTTTAATTCTTCCCCATCAACACTATTCCTCTCACCCCCAATCTAATTTTGCTTGAAAATACTACTTATGCTTGAAAATACTACTTATGTGGATGAAAACAATCTTTTAAAAATACCTGTGAATTAGTTCAGTCATGCAATCATTTATTAAATTTTGGTTTTATTTCAAATTGCGTACACATCACTGTAGGCTTAATCTATGAAAAAAAAAACATGTTCTAGTCAGTTTTTTCTATTCATAGTGATAAAGCTTAATTAAACTTACTTAGAGTTTCCATGGTGAAGATCTACAAGTGGAATACCTCAACCTGAAATATTTCTGTTCTAAACCTATAATACTGGAAAAGAGTAGGGGCTTTGGGTTCAGACTGACTCCCTTGATCATTGGCTGGGTGATTTAAGCAAGTTACTTAACCTAAGTCTGTTTTAACATCAGTGAAAAATTGGCATAATAGTAATAGCTTATTTTTCCAAAAGGTTGAAAGTTGGTTTAGGATTTTCTTTTTCTGGTGATTTATAGTTGCATTTTGTTGGCTTTTTTCTTATTCTGTTTTTGTTTTGTTTTTTTCCCCAAAATAATAAGAAGGTTTATTCAGGGAGATGCACACTCCATAGACAGAGTGTGGGCCATCTCAGAAGGCAAGAGGCTTCTCATTCTGTTTTTGAAGTTTCTATCTGGCCTTATGATAAAGGAAGATAAAATGCTATTTTTTGGTAAAGTTTAATTGAAATGTATAGTTGTACTAATACAGGGATGTAAATAACTTTATTTCACCATTAACAAACATACTCATAGCTTACTGATAATGTTTTATTGAATTATATTGGCATTGGAGATGTCTTTCCCTGTGTGACTCTGCAAACAGCATCTTATTTCTTCTTTCAGGGTATTTTGCATTGGAACATTTTGTTGTTATTAACTGAACTGTTTTTTTTAAATTAATTTTTATTGGAGTATAGTTGCTTTACAATGTTGTGTAGTTCTGAACTGTTTTTCAGTAAATATTAAGCCCATGCCTATTCTTTTCGTCACCAACGGCAAATATTGTGAAATGGCTAGTTATGATTTATTTTTATATTTATATAGTTCCAACCTGCAAATCAGTGGTGGAATTCTAGACCTCAACTCAGAAGATTAAAATAATCATGAAAAATTATTGATATGTCATTCACTTAGGAATTTTTGTGGACTAAAGATTATGCAGCACCCATAAATGCATGTTGTAGACTGACAGTAAATATGAAGAAAATCCACAGTATACCCTAGTGTTTCCTAAACTATGTTTCAATAGATATAAATGAAGTTTGAAAATTAAGAGTTCATTGTATATGTAAGATTGGGAAATAGTACTTATTGCATCCCTCTTTGTATATTACAAAGCACATTGTCATAGTAACACTTTTCAAAAGTTCTGTGGTACAGAAACCTCTTTAACTTTGGTTTACCTAGAGTTTGCTTAAGTCATTTGACTTTGGAACCTTTTTTTTTTTTTTTTTTTGCGGTACTGGGGCCTCTCACTGTTGTGGCCTCTCCCGTTGCGGAGCACAGACAGCCTCCGGACACTCAGGCTCAGCGGCCATGGCTCACGGGCACAGCTGCTCTGCAGCATGTGGGATCTTCCCGGACCGGGGAACGAACCTGTGTCCCCTGCATCGGCAGGCGGACTCGCAACCACTGTGCCACCAGGGAAGCCCTGGAACCCTTTTTATGAGGATAGCTGGCAGAGTTTGGGAAGTGCTGGTGTACACTAAGAATCCATAGACAGTGTCAGAGCTTTTAAATTAATTATATTTCAGAAAGTCGTTACTGAATTCTATCACATTGTATTTTGAATATTATCACAGTTCACATCCAACTCCAAAGGCAGAGGTTTGAATGACTTGCCTTTATCCTTTTCGTGTTTAATGTTTTTTTAGCACTTCTGTTTGCATCACCTAGAAGGCAGTTCGGCAGTATGTACTAGGTTAATGTGGAGTTCTGCATTGGGTAAGTATGTGTTTATAGACAAAGAACAATAAAACTTGATACATGCCTTTGAGTTTATATTTATGTGTGTAGTTCGTGGTTTGCAAAGATGCTCCTGCTAACCTAGTGATTTTTTGTTTTCAGTAGCAATTGATCATTTTTTAACCCAGTTATCTCTCTAACCGTTGCGCTGGTATAGAATTTGGGAGACAGACTGTCATGGCTGTGAAATAGAACAAAGCTAATTAATTTTATGAGAGGTTTTTTTTTTTTTTTTGTCAAAGCAATGTTGTCCTGCTGCAACAAGAATCCCATCCTTAAATACCTGGTTTACTGGAAGTGGCTAACGCCCCAAGTTGACTCAGATATTATTAAAAGTAGTCACGGGGGCTTCCCTGGTGGCGCGGCGGTTGAGAGTCCGCCTGCCGATGCAGGGGATGCGGGTTCGTGCCCCAGTCCGGGAGGGTCCCGCGTGCCGCGAGCGGCTGGGCCCGTGGGCCGTGGCTGCTGAGCCTGCGTGTCCGGAGCCTGTGCTCCGCAGCGGGAGAGGCCATAGCAGTGAGAGGCCCATGTACCGCAAAAAAAAAAAAAAAAAAAAAAAAAAAAAGTAGTCACGTACTTACTTAGAAGTGTTCTGTCCTGAGATTTAAAAAAATATTTGTTTAGGGGCTTCCCTGGTGGCGCAGTGGTTGAGAGTCCGCCTGCTAATGCAGGGGACACGGGTTCGAGCCCCGGTCTAGGAGGATCCCACATGCCGCGGAGCAACTAGGCCCGTGAGCCATGGTCGCTGAGCCTGCGCGTCTGAAGCCTATGCTCCGCAACGAGAGGCCGTGATAGTGAGAGGCCCGCACACTGCGATGAAGAGTGGCCCCTGCTTGCCACAACTAGAGAAAGCCCTCGCACAGAAACGAAGACCCAACACAGCAAAAATAAATAAATAAATAAACTCCTACCCCCAACATCTAAAATAAAATAAAATAAAAAAATATTTGTTTGAAAAGATTAGGAAACACCTGCAGTGGCTAGAGCCCCAGTTTGTGATTGTATTGCTAGCTAATTATGGCCTTGCCCCAACCAAAAATCATAACTAAGGAACATTTAAAAACAGACCAAAAGCTCAGGTATGTGATGCAGCTGACATATTGATATGATATCATAAAGCTTCTCCATCTTCTGTACTTATAAAGATTTTCCTAGAGTTTATGGTTAAAACCATAATAATATTTCCAAGTCCAGTGTGATTTCTATTTCTGCCTTTTTCCTGCATGCCTTTGTAATGTGTTACCCCATTTCTGACTGATGCGTGCTAAGTTGACAGTTTTTTCCAGGCGTTCCTTGCTGTGTTACATTGCTGTAAATTGTGATTAAGTGTGATCATACTTGTTTCTTTTACCTGTGTTCCTGTGGTAACCCCAATTAATTACAGCAGCTCTTGAGTTATCCTGGTACTGTTCAACCTCTGTGTGCATCTGCTCAGTTGACTTGTCTATGTTAAATGTATCTAAATGGATTACATTCCTGGGTCTTATTGACCTTATTAATCATGCTTTTTGTTTCTCCTTTAAATGCTAAGTAACTTATAATCTCAGTATTACATGTGCACCTAACCTGAAAATATTGGGAATCCTACATATCCAAGGGCCTTTGTTTAGTAGAACTTTTAAAAAACGGTTACAACTTTGATCATGTCAACATCTTGCTTAATATCCTACAATGACTACTGATAGCTTTCAGGATGACATTGAAACTGCTTAGCACGGCATATGGATATGGTCCTTGCCTATTTTTCTAATCTTTTTATTATTTAAAAAAATAATTTAAAAAATTTGAAATAATCTGAAATGTACAGAAAAATTGCAAGTATAGTACAATATTTTCCCCTCTGAACCATTGGAGAGTAAATTGCCGACTTGATACCCTAATTCCCAAATGTGTTCGTATGTATTTTGTAACATTCTTTTGCATAACCACAATGCAACTATTAAAATTAAGAAATTAACACTGATACATTAGTATCATCTAATCCTTAGACCTCATTCAAATTTTGTTAGTTGTCCTGATGATACCTTTATAGCAAAAGGATTCAGTTTAGAATCACATGTTGCATTTGGATGTCATGCCTTCTAGGGTCAGTCAGTCTGGACTAGGACTTCAGATTTTCCTCAGTTTTCATGACTGACACTTTTGAAGATTGCCAGCTGGTTATTTTGTAGCATTTGAAGTAAACCCTAAATTTGGGTTTGTTTCCTCATGATCATACATCTTTGGCAAGAATATCCCAGAAGTGATGCCATGCAGCTCTTTTATGTGGATATCCTTTTCATTCAGCTTAGCCTTCAACACCCTACTCCCATCCACGATGCTTTCTGTTCCCCCATTCCTACTTTGATCTATTCCTCCTAATGGCATATATATGGTATATGTGTATGTATATATGCATATATATATATGTAATTTTGTTTATATTTATTTCCCATTCTCACCTTAAAGGATTTTTTAAAAGTTATTCAAAAATTATATATATATAGTACAGCAGAAACTAACACAGCATTGTAAATGAACTGTACTTCATTAAAAAATGTATATATAGTAAAGTTCATTCATTTTGGTATATATCCTGTGAGTTTTGACAAATGTAGAACAGTACCATAGTCTAGATACAAAGCAGTTCCATTATCCCCCAAATTCTCTTGTGCTGCCCTTTTATACCACACTCACCTTTTTCCTCCAGCTATAATGAGTTGACTCTTCTACTAATCAGATCTTTTACTTGATTATTCTTTAACTGTTCCATGGATTTCTTTCTTCATTGATGTATCCTGCTTTATTTCAGAAGGGGTTTCTTATAAGTAGTGGTTCATTGTCCCCTCTCTTAGCAGTTGATAATCTATAAATGAGTATTTTATGGGGTGAAGGTAAGGAGAAGAGGGTGCTACTGTTTAAAGGAATAAGATAAAATGCAAATAGTCTCCAATTTTTAAAGGTAAAATTTTCTTACATTAAGTCTGTGTTTAACCTTATTTGCAACAGTGTCCAGCATAGTCTGGTGATGATGAATTGAACACACAAATTAGTTTCATTCTCTTCTGCAGCCCCACTAAAACTATGGTAAAGGAATTTTTAAGAAGTCATAAATCTTCAAGGATGAAAAAAACACGGGATGATACTGTGAAATTTTGGAAGCTGAAAAAGCAGGCAGATGGGTGATAACTGCTGACTTAGCAGATCTGAGAAAGTCAAGTCTTAAGTCAGTAATAGTGTAAGCTAGGACCTATCCCCTTTACTTGGCAGAATGCTCAGAAGTCTTAGAAATTGGTATTGTCAGGAACCTGTGAAAGTTGAGGTACAGGTGGAGCTAAAATGTGGAGGACTGATTGAATTGTTGTATAAGCAGTAGGAACTCTAGAGCCCTTCCCCTACTACATGCCAGCTGGCTCCTGTCTTCCCTCCCCAAACAAAGACTGAATGTCTATTTTCGGTAAGACAGAGGTTCTCTGTGTTGAGTGACATTAGGCATAGTTTAGGATGGGCATTTCATACTGAAAACAGGAGAGTAAATAAATGTTTATATATTTTGCTTGGCTCCCAGAAAGTTGGCAACTAGGCCTTTATCACGAAGATAGGAGATTAGAAAAGTCTTCTCTGGAGAATCTGACCAGCCCAAGAAGAAAGGCCTAAAGATACAGATACATCAGAGATTCCTCAGTAAAGGGCTCAGGTAATCACACTTCAGTGCAATTCATTATCAGTGGGCTTCACCCAAAGGTTCAGAGCTTCAGAGCATCTTTCCATTTTCTCATTCCTAATATAAAACCAGGGATTGTCAGATATCTGAAGAAAGCCTGTAATAAATAAGATACAGCTTCAAACAAACAAAAAACGGGAAAAAAAGCGCCTCACATGAAACAGACTCTGCACAGAAAGTGTGACTTCAGAAACAAAACACTATCATTAATATTCTTACAGATAAGAGAAGACCCATGAAGTAAGTCAGGATGTCATAAAAAGGAACAGTGAAGGGCTTCCCTGGTGGCGCAGTGGTTGGGAGTCCGCCTGCCGATGCAGGGGACGCGGGTTCGTGCCCCGGTCCGGGAAGATCCCACATGCCGTGGAGCGGCTGGGCCCGTGAGCCATGGCCGCTGGGCCTGCATGTCCGGAGCCTGTGCTCCGCAACGGGAGAGGCCACGGCAGTGAGAGGCCCGTGTACCGAAGAAAAAAAAAAAAAGAAAAGAAGGAACAGTGAAAAAAATGAAAGTGAAAGAATGAAAAAAATTAAAAATGTGATAGCTAAAATTAAAACCTCAGTACACGAACCGGAAGGTAAAACAAAGAATTTCTCAGAAAATACAGCAGAAACCACAAAGGGATAGAAGAGAGGAGATAAAAAGAAGAACATTGGAGGACCAATTTAAGAGGTCTGAATAATAATCTGAATAATAGGAATTCCAATAGGGAGAACAGAGGGGAGGAACCCAATGAAATCATTCAAGAAAATATTTTATAATTGAAGGACACGAGTTTCTAGATAAAGAGTTCCCACCAAATACCAGGACAAGGGGTGGAAATAGATTCATACCAAGATTTACAACCAATTCATTGTGGAATTTGCATATCTCTGGGGACAAAGAACAGACTCAAAAAGTTTCCAAAGAGAAAATACAAAGGATCAGGAATCAGAAAGGCTTTGGACTTCTCAGCAGCAACACTGGAAGCTAGAAGACAATGTTAGTATTTTGAAGGAAAATGATTTCCGAATTGGAATTCTATAACCATCCAAATTCTCAGTCAAGTGTGAAGGTGGGATAAGGACAGTTTAAGACCTGCAAGTCTTCAAAAAATTTTTACCTTCTGCAACCTCTGGACTCCCAATAGGGTAACCTACCATCCAGGTTTACCTGGGACTAGGGAATTTCTTAGTATATAGACTTATGCTGAAACCAGGAGAGCCATAGGCAAACTGTGATGAGTTGGATGCTCTAGCCCCAACTAAACAAGAGAGTAAATTAAGATGAGGAAATATAAGATACCTCCTAGTAGGAGATCCAGTACAGGGGAGAGAAGAAAGGATTTCCTAAGATGATGGTGAAGAGAGAATACAGAATGATTGCTTTGCACCAAACATAGAGGTCAATCAACCCAGATAAGAGGCAGTGCAGAAATCTCACCAAGAGACTTCTTTAATATCTGATGCGAATGAACATCTTGAGAGGAGATTCAGAAATTTGGGGAGAGTCTGGGTTTGCTTGGAAAGTGAAGCAAATGAGAAAGCAGTGATTAAGAAAAATAAAAATTTCTGTAGGAAAGGAAAATAATAATTTACATGGTTACAGTAGTGGAACCAGTGAATATTGAGTTAACTAAAATTATGCTATAACTATATTGGGAGGATGGTATAGGAAGGAAAAGGTTTTTGGTGAGGGTGATGGTACTTAACTGGGGCCTGGTGTTTTTCTTGAACCTTAAATGGCAATTGAATCTGTTTATGAATAACTAATAAACATGAAAACTTAAAAAATAGTATTAGTTTTTGAAGAATTATGAAGTCCCTATTCCTTTAATCCTTCCTCATTTATCTCATTTTCAAACTTTTTTCCAAGTCTTTAAATGAGGAGCTGAAAACTGGATACAGTAAATAGAAGATTTAAAATTTATCAGTTAAAATTTATCTTTGAGCAGATCAGTCTTTTTTTCTTCTTTAGTGATTGCTCTGTTCTTATAGATGGCAATTTATAAATAGTCTTTATTGTAGGAAAAGGTAGTTTATTCTTGAAAAAGCTATGTAGGGTAAATTCTATGTAATTACATTAATGATAAACAGATCCTTCTAAAGTTATGTAAGGCACACACATAATACTCAATGTTTATGGAATTGAACACAGAACAAAGAACTCTAACAGAGCAATAAAGACAAACTAAATTACACAAATGTTATGAATGATGGATGAAATTATCACTTCTATAAACTAGTAAGCAACCAGGTACTGTGAGAGCAGACCTCAGAACACTTGTCAGGTACACAGCTGCAGGGCAGCTCTGTTTAACAGTACTCAGCTGCTCTTGAGTCTTCTGAAATCCATGTTGGACCTTGTAAATGCAAGGAAATGCCTCATATTAAATGAGATTCTTCTTGTAATTTTAATATCTCACAGAAAGTTTTTTGAAGCCTAAATAATTGAGCTGTCCTTTTCATTTCTGTTTTAGGGCTCAGTTTAAGAGAAGCTTGTTTCAGGGAGTTGCTGAGCAATAGGACTAAGTGGAAAACTGGTCAGCTTTCTAACTACTCTGGGTCAGGTTTTCAGGGAATGATTTCATTATTTAATTTGAACATTAGGATACATATTGAAAAACACACCCTGAAACAAATTATTATTGAATTGCTGCTGTTGTCTGAATGTTAGTGTTCCTCCAACATTCGTATGTTAAAATCTGAACCCCCAAAGATGATGGCATTAAGAGGTGAGGCCTTTGGCAGGTGCTTAGGTCATGAGGATGGAAACTTCATGAACGGGATTATTAGTGCCTTTATAAAAGAGGCCCCAGAGAGCTTGTGAGCCATTCCGCCATGAGAGGACACAGAAAGCAACCATGCTGGCACCTTGGCGTTGGAGTTCTGACTTCCAGAATTGTAAGAAATAAATTTCTGTTGTTATAAGCCACCCAATCTGTGGTATTTTATTATAGCAGCCCAAATGACTAAATGATTTTGCAATACTTTGTTTCCTTGCATTAGAGATTATTCTCCTGATATTTTTGTTGACTGCACTGCTGTTGTTCAAAGTCATTTTTATTTTATTTTCCAAATTGTTGGTAACTTATTTTGTTGGTGATTGTATACTTAAAAAATTCTGTTAGTGTTGCATTTCATCTAAGAGGGAAAAAGAAAACATTAAAAATAGTAAAGGGCTTCCTGGTGGCACAGTGGTTGAGAGTCTGCTTGCCGATGCAAGGGACACGGGTTCGTGCCCCGGTCCGGGAAGATCCCACATGCCGCGGAGAGGCGGGGCCCGTGAGCCATGGCCACTGAGCCTGCGCGTCCGGAGCCTGTGCTCCGCAACGGGAGAGGCCACAACAGTGAGAGGCCCGCGTATCGAACAACAACAATAACAAAAAAGTAAAGCCATAAATTAAAATGTATATCTTAAATTGATGATCATTTTTTAGTTTCTAGATTTAATGCCTTTACTTAGAATCAAAAGAATTTAAAGTAGATATAACTATAGAGTTCCTAGAGAGCAACTTCCATAGTTTAAAATAGCTACTTAGGGTTAGAATGAAATATTTATGATAATCTAGTATATTTTGTTTTCAATTAGGTATGCTACTAAAAAATAAAACTTTAACCATTCCATTTAAAAAAAAGAAAGAGGTAAAAGGAAATGATGTAATATAGCTAGTATTTGAAAATGATAAAGGAATTTTCCCCCTAGCAGTAGTAATATTTCCTTTACAGCAGTATCTAATTTACATTTCAATTCTGAAATATACAAAGATAATTTTTGTAAGACTATATAGTTTTTTTTTTAAGGAAATTTATTTATTTTATTTATTTATATTTGGCTGTGTTGGGTCTTCATTGCTGTGCGCGGGCTTTGTCTAGTTGCGGTGAGCTGGGGCTACTCTTCGTTGCGGTGCGCAGGCTTCTCATTGCGGTGGTTTCTCTTGTTGCAGAGCACGGGCTGTAGGCGTGCGGGCTCAGTAGTTGTGGCACGTGGGCTCCAGGGTGCAGGCTCAGTAGTTGTGGCACGTGGGCTTAGTTGCTCTGCGGCATGTGGGACCTTCCCGGACCAGGGCTCAAACTCGTGCCCCCTGCATTGGCTGGTGGATTCTCAACCACTGCGCCACCAGGGAAGCACCAGGACTATATAGTTTTTGAAATAGAAATAACTTAGATTTTAAAAAACCCCAATTGTTTAGTGTTTATTAACACTAAGAATTTTCAGGTAAAGTTGTTTTAACTAATTTTTTTTCCTAAAATTTCCTGCATGTGACTCAAATTGTAGTGGAGTATGAATTTCTTGTTTTGAAAATTTGGAATGCTTTATGGAGAAATACCAAGAAAATGTTTAGTTGTTTACTACTGTCCTTTCACAGAAGGACTTTCACTATATTTGTTTCATTTGATTTATATTTCTTCTACTTTAAAGGTTGTCCATTTGTAGAAGACACTAGCGTCCAGAATGTAAAGAGTTGTACATATTTGATTCTCTTCTATCATATTGGATATGAAGTTTTATAGATAACCAATGTGTTCAGCTCAGCTTAGTTGTGACTAATTTTCCTTTGAATTTTTAGGCTAGCGCAGAAATGGCTATACAAATGCCATTATCTAGTTTATTCACGTGTTTAGACAAATTATTTAAACAAGTACTATTTTCTTTAGGTTGTTACTACAAAAAAATAATACAAGATGAGTGAACACAATTATAGTGGTTGCATTTCTGGTGCTATTTGGTCATAATTTAACTTATGGTTATTTTGTGTTTGTGTGTATGTGTTGGATGTACTCTAAATACTCCTTGTTACCAGTGCCTTGGAAATATATGAGTTTGGAATCATGGTACAACTCTGGCGAGGGAAGGACCCTTGAAAATTGCAGCTGCCTGAAATTCTTACTACACATGAGTGTGTGTGTGTGTGTGTGTGTGTGTGTGTATGTATATTTGTGTATGTGTTTGTCCTGAGATGGATGGAAAACAGTAATCCCTCTGGTTTCCCCCATTTTCCGGTCTCCGTTCTTTTTATTTAAGGTTTTTTTTTTCTTTTTTTTGTGGCAAAACATATATAACAAAATTTGCCATTTTAACAATTTTTAAGTATTTAATTCAGTGACATTAATTATGTTTACAGTGTTTTGCAACCACTACTATTTCTAAAACTTTTTCATCACCCCAAACAGAAATTCTGTACCCATAAAGCAATAACTTTCCATTCTCTTCTCCCCTCAGCTCCTGGTAACCTGCAATCTATTCTTTCTCTGTGAATTTGCCTATTCTAGATATTTCATGAAAGTGTAATCATATAATTTTTACCCTCTTGTATCTGGCTTATTTTACTTAACATAATTTTTAAGGTTCATCCTTTTTGTAGCCTATAGCAGAGTTTAATTTATCTTTAAGACCAAATAATATACCATTGTATGTATATATACAACGTTGTTTATCCATCCATCTTTTGGCAAACATTTGGGTCATTTCCACGTTTTGGCTATTATGAATAATACTGCATCGAACATTGGTGTACAGGTATCTGTTTGATTCTTTGGGGTGTGTACCCAGGAGTGGAATTTCTGGGTCATACAGTAATTCTGTGTTTAACTTTCTTGAGGAACTGCCAAACTGTTTCCCAAAGCAGCTGTACCATTGTACGGTCCTACCAGCAATGTACTAAGGTTCCAGTTTCTCTGTATTTTTGTCAACACTTGGCATTTTACGTTTTTTTCATTGTATCTATCCTAGTATGTGTGAAATGGTAGCTCACTGTAGTTTTAATTTGCATTTCCCTAAAGATTAGTGGTGTTGAGTATCTTTTCATGTGCTTATTGGCCATTTGCATATCTTCTTTGGATAAATGTCTATTCAAGTCATTTGTCCATTTTTTTAAATCGAGTTGTTTGTTTTTTTGTTGTTGAGTTGTAAGAGTTCTTTATGTATTCTGGATATTAATCTCTTATCAGATATATGATTTGCAAACATTTTCTCCCATTCTGTGAGTTGCCTTTTTACTCTGTTGATAATTGTCTCTTGATGGACAAATTTTTTTTGTTTTCAGAAAGTCCAGTTTGTTTATTTTTTCTTTTGTTTCCTGTGCCTGTGGTGCCATATCTAAGAAGTCACTGCCAAGTCCAGTATCAATTACATTTAGGATGGATAAACAACAAGACTCTACTGTATAGCACAGGGAACTATATACAGTCTCCTGGGATAAACCATAATGGAAAAGAATATAAAAAAAAGAATAAAAAAGAGATTTTGCCGTATGTTACCTTCTAAGAGTTTTATGGTTCAGCTCTTATGTTTAAGTTGTTGATCCATTTGGAGTTAATTTTTGTATATGGTTTGAAATAGAGGTCTAATTTCATTTTTTTGCATGTGGAAATCCAATTGTCCCAGCATAATTCGTTGAAGAGGTTATTTCTCCACTGAATGGACTTCCCACCTTATTCAAAAATCAATTGGCCATAAATATATGGGTTTATTTCTGGACTTTCAGTTCTATTCCATTGATCTTTATGTCTGTTCTTAGGCCAGTACCACACAGCCTTGATTACTGTAGCTTTGTAGTGAGTTTTCAGATTGGGACGTGTGAGTCCTCCAACTTTGTTCTTCTTTTTCAAGATTATTTTGACTAGTCTGGGCCCCTTGCATTTCCATATGAATTTGAGGATTGGCTTTTCCATTTCTATAAAAAATGGGAAAAAATGTTGGAGTTTTGACATGGCCCCCCTTTTGTATTAACAAAATTCAGTTGACCTTATTTTCTAGTTTTCTTTGCAGTTAGGTGTGGACACGTGACTAGTTTTGGCCAGTAGATGTAAGTGGAAAGTGATATGTTTTATCAGAAGCTTCATTAAAAGGTGAGCTTTCCCCACTTATTCCCTTCTGTTACACAGAACACATATCATGTGATGTCTTCAGAGGTTGGACCTTAAGGATGGGGGCATGAGGGCCATGCTCCAAGGATGGCATAGTGGTGAGCTGAAATCATCCTGGATCCTTTGACAACTTTATCAGACTGCCTTATCAGCCTTGGACTGTTTACCTTCAGACTTCTTTTGTTTGTAAAAGAAATACGTTTTTATTTTGTTTAAGCTGAGAATTTGAGTTTTTTGTTAGATAGAATTGAACTTAATCTTTTTTTAAAAAATAAATTTATATATTTTTATTTATTTATTTTTGGCTGCGTTGGATCATCATTGCTGTGCGCGGGCTTTCTCTAGTTGTGGCAAGTGGGGGCTACTCTTCGTTGTGGTGCGCGGGCTTCTCATTGCAGTGGCCTCTCTTGTTGCGGAGCGTGGGCTCTAGGCACGTGGGCTTTGGTAGTTGTGGCACGTGGGCTCAGTAGTTGTGGCTCATGGGCTCCAGAGCACAGGCTCAGTAGTTGTGGCGCACAGGCTTAGTTGCTCCACGACATGTGGGATCTTCCCGGACCAGGGCTCAAACCCATGTCCCCTGCACTGGCAGGCAGATTCCCAACCACTGTGCCACCAGGGAAGCCCCTGAACTTAATCTTAATTGATATACTTTTCCAATTATTAATTTGGTTATCTCTTATTTGTGTGCAGTGTGTGAAGAGAGTGAGGAATAGAATACATTGAATAGAATATATTGCTAGAATTGCTGGAACTGTACTTAATTAAAAAATTTTATATCTATATATACAAAATTTGTATATATGTTTTGTGAATTTCACTATAAAATTATTTTTTCTTAATATATAATATTATGGTCTTAAATGGCCTGTACAATTTTTTTAAAAAGTAGAAAAAAATTTTGCCACTATAGCATGGTAGCTTTTGTCATTTTTAATACCTTCCTATTGTGTATTTTTTTTTAATGTATACATTAGTTTTCTACATAGGAACACTTTTGGTATATTTATACTCTGCTTTTTTCACTAACATGGTAAGTGATAATGCATATTAATGAACCACTTTGTTCCTCAGTTTCTTCATCTCTAAAAATGGGGATATGGATGGACCTAGAGTCTGTCATACAGAGTGAAGTAAGTCAGAAAGAGAAAAACAAATACCATATGCTAACACATATATATGGAATCTAAAAAAAAAGTGGTTATGAAGAACCTAGGGGCAGGACAGGAATAAAGACGCAGACGTAAAGAATGGACTTAAGGACATGGGGAGGGGGAAGGGTGAGCTGGGACGAAGTGAGAGAGTGGCATAGACTTATATATACTACCAAATGTAAAATAGATAGCTAGTGGGAAGCAGCTGCATAGCACAGGGAGATCAGCTCAGTGCTTTGTGACCACCTAGGGGGTGGGATAGGGAGGGTTGGAGGGAGACGCAAGAGGGAGGAGATATAGGGATATATGTATATGTATAGTTGATTCACTTTGTTATAAAGCAGAAACTAACCATTGTAAAGCAATTATACTCCAATAAAGATGTTAAAAAAAATAAAAATGGGGATAGTTATTATACATACCTCACAGGGTTGTGAGGATTAAATAAAATACTGCGCATGAGGTGCTAGACCAGTGCCTGGCATATAGTAAGCCCTCAATAAGTATTAGTTATCTTTATTATTAATATTGTATTATCTTAACCTCTTTTTCTGTATTATTGTATATAGAATGTATTCTATATTATTTCTATATTATTGTGTTTTTATAATGACCATTTTCAAAGTCAACTAAGTAGATATACCATTATTTATTGGACATTGAAATGTATTTTCAATATTTGTCACTTCCAATTTTTTTGCTATTATAAATAATGCTGTTATAAACTGATCTATGTTTAAATGTGATTTTATTACAAGCTAGAGCCATTTTTTTATTCAAAGTCAAAAAAGTTATAATCATCCTCATCAGTTCAGTCAGTCCCATGTAATTAATTTTTTTTCATCTTGATCGTTTGTTAGCACTTTAATGAATTCATCAGTTTTCCATTAGAGTTCTGAAAATGCTTATTCATTCAGTTCACCAGTATAGTCAATTACCAGAAACCTGTACTTGTCAGAGTCTTTTCCATGAATTCCTTGAAGATGAAACCCTTTTATAGGAACATTTTTGCAGAAGCATCAGAGTACACCCAGAACTGTCTGTAAATGACAAAAGACATAAAAATGACCATGTGTCCATGGTTAAAGATTTGATGAAAGTTTGTAATAATGCAATTGACAAGGAAATTTAGTTAATTCTGAGATATACAATTTAAAATAATAACTAGAATTATGACTTATAACATTATACCAGAACATATAAGATTTTTAGGAATATCATGTAGTGTCTGAAACATTTGTATTAACATATTTCCATACAAATAATCCAAAAAAAGTTTACTATTAGTTTTTTTTAATTTTTAAATTTTCTTTATTTTTTTATACAGCAGGTTCTAATTAGTCATCAATTTAATACACATCAGTGTATACATGTCAATCCCAATCGCCCAATTCAGCACACCACCATCCCCCCCCCCACCACGGCTTTCCCCCCTTGGTGTTCATACGTTTGTTCTCTACATCTCTCAACTTCTGCCCTGCAAACCAGTTCATCTTTACCATTTTTCTAGGTTCCACATACATGCGTTAATATATGATATTTGTTTATCTCTTTCTGACTTACTTCACTTTGTATGACAGACTCTAGATCCATCCACGTCTCAACAAATGACTATTTCATTCCTTTTCATGACTGAGTAATGTTCCATTGTATATATGTACCACAACTTCTTTATCCATTCATCTGTTGATGGACATTTAGGTTGCTTCCATGACCTGGCTATTGTAAATAGTGCTGCAGTGAACATTGGGGTGCATGTGTCTTTTTGAATTACGGTTTTCTCTGGGTATATACCCAGTAGTGGGAGTGCTGGATCATATGGTAATTCTGTTTTTAGCTTTTTAAGGAACCTCCATACTGTTCTCCATAGTGGCTGTATCAATTTACATTCCCAGCAAGAGTGCAAGAGGGTTCCCTTTTCTCCACACCCTCTCCAGCATTTGTTGTTTGTAGATTTTCTGATGATGCCCATTCTAACTGGTGTGAGGTGATACCTCATTGTAGTTTTGATTTGCATTTCTCTAATAATTAGTGATGTTGAGCAGCTTTTCATGTGCTTCTTGGCCATCTGTATGTCTTCTTTGGAGAAATGTCTATTTAGGTCTTCTGCCCATTTTTGGATTGGGTTGTTTCTTTAATATTGAGCTGCATGAGCTGTTTATATATTTTGGAGATTAATCCTTTGTCCGTTGATTCATTTGCAAATATTTTCTCCCATTCTGAGAGTTGTCTTTACGTCTTGTATATGGTTTCCTTTATTGTCCAAAAGCTTTTGAGTTTCATTAGGTCCCATTTGTTTATTTTTGTTTTTATTTCCATTACTCTAGGAGGTGGATCAGGAGAGATCTTGCTGTGATTTATGTCAAAGAGTATTCTTTCTATGTTTTCCTCTAAGAGTTTTATAGTGTCGGGTTTTACATTTAGGTCTCTAATCCATTTTGCATTTATTTTTGTGTATGGTGTTAGGGAGTGTTCTAATTTCATTCTTTTACATGTAGCTGTCCAGTTTTCCCAGCACCACTTATTGAAGAGGCTGTCTTTTCTCCATTGTATATCTTTGCCTCCTTTGTCATAGATTAGTTGACCATAGGTGCGTGGGTTTATCTCTGGGCTTTCTGTCTTGTTCCATTGATCTATGTTTCTGTTTTTGTGCCAGTACCATATTGTCTTGATTACTGTAGCTTTGTAGTATAGTCTGAAATCAGGGAGTCGGATTCCTCCAGCTCCATTTTTTTCCCTCAAGACTGCTTTGACTATTCGGGGTCTTTTGTGTCTCCATACAGATTTTCAGATTTTTTGTTCTAATTCTGTAAAAAATGCCATTGGTAATTTGATAGGGTTTGCATTGAGTCTGTAGATTGCTTTGGTTAGTATAGTCATTTTCACAATATTGATTCTTCCAATCCAAGAACATGGTATATCTCTCCATCTGTTGGTATCATCTTTAATTTCTTTCATCAGTGTCTTATAGTTTTCTGCATACAGGTCTTTTGTCTCCCTAGGTAGGTTTATTCCTAGGTATTTTATTCTTTTTGTTGCAATGGTAAATGGGAGTGTTACCTTAATTTCTCTTTCAGATTTTTTCATCATTAGCGTATAGGAATGCAACAGATTTCTGTGCATTAATTTTGTATTCTGCAACTGTACCAATTCATTGATTAGCTCTAGTAGTTTTCTGGTGGCATTTTTAGGATTCTCTTTGTATAGTATCATGTCATCTGCAAACAGTGACAGTTTTACTTCTTTTCCAATTTGTTTTCCTTTTATTTCTTTTTCTTTTCTGATTGTTGTGGCTAGGATTTCCAAAACTATGTTGACTAATAGTGGTGAGAGTGGACATCCTTGTCTTGTTCCTGATCTTAGAGGAAATGCTTTCAGGTTTTCGCCATTGAGAATGATGTTTGCTGTGGGTTTGTCATGTATGGCCTTTATTATGTTGAGGTAGGTTCCCACTATGCCCACTCTCTATAGAGTTTTTATCATAAATGGGTGTTGAATTTTTTCAGAAGATTTTTCTGCATCTGTTGAGATGATCATATCTTTTTATTCTTCAGTTTTTTAATATGGTGTATCACATTTATTGATTTGTGTATATTGAAGAATCCTTGCATCCCTGGGATAAATCCCACTTGATCGTGGTGTTTGATCCTTTTAATGTGTTGTTGGATTCTGTTTGCTAGTATTTTGTTGAGGATTTTTGCATCTATATTCATCACTGATATTGGTCTGTAATTTTCGTCTTCTGTAGTATCCTTGTGTGATTTTGGTATCAGGGTGATGGTGGCCTCAGAGAATGAGTTTGGGAGTGTTCCTTCCTCTGCAATTTTTTGGAAGAGTTTGAGAAGGCTGGGTGTTACCTCTTCTCTAAATATTTGATAGAATTCACCTGTGAAGCCATCTGGTCCTGGACTTTTGTTTGTTGGAAGATTTTTAATCACAGTTTCAATTCCCTTACTTTTGATTGGTCTGTTGATATTTTCTATTTCTTCCTGGTTCAGTCTAGGATGGTTATAAGTTTCTAAGAATTTGTCCATTTCTTCCATTTTATTGGCATAGGGTTGTCCATTTTATTGGCATAGGGTTGCTTGTAGTAGTCTTTTAGGATGCTTTGTATTTCTGCAGTGTCTGTTGTAACTTCTCCTTTTTCATTTCTAATTTTATTGATTTGAGTCCCCCCCTCTTTTTATTGATGAGTCGGGCTAATGGTTTATCAGTTTTGTTTATCTTCTCAAAGAAGCAGGCTTTAGTTTTATTGATTTTTGCTATTGTTTTCTTTGTTTCTATTTCATTTATTTCTTCTCTGATCTGTATGATTTCTCTCCTTCTGCTAACTTTGGGTTTTGTTTGTTCTTCTTTGTCTAGTTGCTTTAGGTGTATCTTTAGATTATTTATTTGAGATTTTTGTTGTTTCCTGAGGTACGCTTGTATAGCTACAAGCTTCCCTTTTAGAACTGCTTTTGCTGCATCCCATAGGTTTTGGATTGTCGTGCGTTCATTGTCATTTGTCTCTAGGTATTTTTTGATTTCCCCTTTGATTTCTTCAGTGATCTCTTGGTTATTTAGTGATGTATTGTTTAGCCTCCATGTGTTTCTGCGTTGTATGATTTTTTCCATGTAATTCATTTCTAATCTCATAGCGTTGTGGTCAGAAAATATACTTGATGTCATTTCAATTTTCTTAAATTTACTGAGGCTTGATTTGTGACCCAAGGTGTGATCTATCCTGGAGAATGTTGTGTGTGTAATCTCCTGTTTTGGGATGTAATGTCCTTTAAATATCAGTTAAATCTATCTGGTCTGTTGTGTCATTTAAAGCTTCTGTTTCCTTATTTATTTGCATTTTGGATGATCTGTCCGTTGGTGTATGTGAGATGTTAAAGTCCCCCACTATTATTTTGTTACTGTCGATTTCCTCTTTTATAGCTGTTAGCATTTGCCTTATGTGTTGTGGTGCTCCTATGTTGGGTGCATATATATTTATAATTGTTATATCTTCTTCTTGGATTGATTCCTTGATCATTATGTAGTGTCCTTCCTTGTCTCTTGTAACAGTTTTTTTTTGTTTTTGTTTTTGTTTTTTGTGGCACTTGGGCCTCTCAGTGTTGTGGCTTCTCCCGTTGCGGAGCACAGGCTACGGACGCGCAGGCTCAGCAGCCATGGCTCATGGGCCCAGCCGCTCCGTAGCATGTGGGATCTTCCCGGACTGGGGCACGAACCCGTGTACCCTGCATCGGCAGGCAGACTCTCAACCACTGCGCCACCAGTGAAGCCCTCTTGTAACAGTTTTTATTTTAAAGTCTATTTTATCTGATATGAGTATTGGTACTCCAGCTTTCTTTTTATTTCCATTTGCATGGAATATGTTTTTCCATCCCCTCACTTTCAGTCTGTATGTGTCCCTAGGTCTGAAGTGGGTCTCTTTCGGACAGCACATATATGGGTCTTGTTTTTGTATCCATTCAGCAAGCCTGTGTCTTTTGGTTGGAGTATTTAATCCATTCACGTTTAAGGTAATTATCGATATGTATGTTCCTATGACTATTTTCTTAATTGTTTTGGGTTTGTTTTTGTAGGTCCTTTTCTTCTCTTGTGTTTCCCACTTAGAGAAGTTCCTTTAGCATTTGTTGTAGAGCTGGTTTGGTGGTGCTGAATTCTCTTAGCTTTTGCTTGTCTGTAAAGCTTTTGATTTCTCTATCGAATCTGAATGACATCCTTGCCAGGTAGAGTAATCTTGGTTGTAGGTTCTTCCCTTTCATCAGTTTAAGCATATCATGCCACTCCCTTCTGGCTTGTAGAGTTTCTGCTGAGAAGTCAACTGTTAATGTTATGGGAGTTCCCTTGTAAGTTATTTGTTGTTTTTCCCCTTGTTGCTGTCAGTAATTTTTGTTTGCCTTTAATTTTTTGCCAGTGTGATTACTATGTGTCTCAGCATGTTTGTCCTTGGGTTTATCCTGGATGGGGCTCTCTACACTTCCTGGACTTGGGTGGCTATTTCCTTTCTCATGTTATGGGAGTTTTCAACTATAATCTCTTGAAGTATTTTCTCTGGTTCTTTCTCTCTCTCCTTCTTCTGGGACCCCTATAATGCGAATGTTGTTGCGTTTCATGTTGTCCCAGAGGTCTCTTAGGCTGTCTTCATTTCTTTTCATTCTTTTTTCTTTATTCTGTTCCGCAGCAGTGAATTCCACCATTCTGTCTTCCAGGTCACTTATCCGTTCTTCTGCCTCAGTTATTCTGCTATTGATTCCTTCTATTTTAGTTTTCATTTCAGTTATTGTATTGTTTATCTCTGTTTGTTTGTTCTTTAATTCTTCTAGGTCTTTGTTAAACATTGCTTTCATCTCCTTGATCTTTACCTCCATTCTTTTTCCGAGGTCCTGGATCATCTTCACTATCATTATTCTGAATTCTTCTTCTGGTAGGTTGCCTGTCTCCACTTCATTTAGTTGTTTTTCTGGGGTTTATCTTGTTCCTTCATCTGGTACATAGCCCTCTGCCTTTTCATCTTGTCTGTCTTTCTGTGAATGTGGTTTTTGTTCCACAGGCTACAGGATTGTAGTTCTTCTTGCTTCTGCTGTCTGCCCTCTGGTGGATGAGGCTATCTAAGAGGCTTGTGTAAATTTCCTGATGGGAGGGACTGGTGGTGGGTAGAGCTGGGTGTTGCTGTGGTGGGCAGAGCTCTGTAAAACTTTTATATGTTTCTCTGCTGATGGGTGGGGCTGGGTTCCCTCCCTGTTGGTTGTTTGGCCTGAGGCAACCCAACACTGGAGCCTACCTGGCCTCTTTGGTGGGGCTAATGGCAGACTGTGGGAGGGCTCATGGCAAGGAGTACTTCCCAGAACTTCTGCTGCCAGTGTCCTTGTCCCCATGGTGAGCCACAGCCACCCCTGCCCCCCGGCCTCTGCAGAAGACCCTCCAGCACTAGCAGGTAGGTCTGGTTCAGTCTTCCTTGGAGTCACTGCTCTTTCCCCTGGTTCCCGATGCGCACTGTACTTTGTGTGTGCCCTCCAAGAGTGGAGTCTCTGTTTCCCCCAGTCCTGTCAAAGTCCTGCAGTGAAATCCCACTAGCGTTCAAAGTCTGATTCTCCAGGAATTCCTCCTCCCTTTGCCAGACCCCCAGGTTGGGAAGCCTGACATGGGGCTCAGAACCTTCACTCCAGTGGGTGGACTTCTGTGGTCTAAGTGTTCTCCAGTCTGTGAGTCACCTGCCCAGCAGTTATGGGATTTGATTTTACTGTAATTGCGCCCCTCCTACCGTCTTATTGTGGCTTCTCCTTTGTTTTTGTATGTGGGGTATCTTTTTTTGGTGAGTTGTAGTGTCTTCCTGTCGCTGATTATCTAGCAGCTAGTTGTGATTCTGGTGTTCTCACACGAGGGAGTGAGAGCACGTCCTTCTATTCCTTAGGGCCATTTTTAAAATCAACATTTGACCCTGATTTTATAAGGAAATAGTGAAAAAAATATGAAGTAGATTTAAAAAAAATTTTCTTTGTCATAATAGCCTTGTATATCAATCTCATGGCCATAGGGGATACAACTATCTTTCACAATAAATGACGTTAGTTTTCAATTGTGAAGCCAGTTCTGATAGCACATTTGTTGTACGTTCTGTGAACTGGTAGATTGTTTGTTTGAATTCCTTTTTTGTGATAATTTTAAGAAATTGTAAACAATGAAGGATGAAAAGGTGATTAAAAATATAGTGTAGGGCTTCCCTGGTGGCGCAGTGGTTGAGAGTCTGCCTGCTGATGCAGGGGACACAGGTTCGTGCCCCGGTCCGGGAGGGTCCCGCCGTGGAGTGGCTGGGCCCGTGAGCCATGGCCACTGGGCCTGCGCATCCGGAGCCTGTGCTCCACGGCGGGAGAGGCCACGGCAGTGAGAGGCCCCCGTACCTCAAAAAAAAGGAAAAAAAATAGTGTAGTCACTATCTTGCAGCACGTATAAGTATTTATTTGATAAATGAAAAAATGGTGAATGAACAATGGAATAAATAGGCAATAAAATTAAAATTATTTTAATACAGTTAAATCTCAACATTGAGTCAATTGTTTTCATGAAGAAAACACTTCTAAAACTTCTACTTAAAAGCAATTCTGTAGAAATTAGGAAAGAAAGAGAATATGACAAGGAGGGCAATTTAAATACCAAAATGTTTTAATCCCCTTTCAGGTAAAGTTTTAACAAATTCAGAATTTTGATTAGTGGAAAGTAATAAGATGATGACCAGATTATCTTAATACTTGTTGAATTTTCACTACATCTTCTAGGTAATAGAGAAAGAGTTATTTCATTTTATTTAATTTTATATTTTGGCCTCCCACAGGGCATGCGGGGTCTTACTAGTTCCCCGGCCAGGGATCGAACCCATGCCCCCTGCTTGGAAGCGCTGAGTCTTAATCACTGGACTTCTAGGGAAGTCCTGAGAAAGGGTATTTTAATTCAGTGAACTTTATTGCTGACTCATTTGTTAATAAAAATATTTTCAAAAATACTTGTTTTACTGCCATTCTGTCTAAAAATAATTGGAACAAGATATTTTTCGTAATAATTATGTTATCTTTTATGTCTCAGGATAAAAATATGGAAATGCTTGCGTCTCTAAATAGAGATATATATAATTAGTGAAAAGTAGGTTTCACTTGAGATTTTAAAAATTATCTTAAACTTTATATTTCTTCTTTTAAGCAGTGATACTTTAAAAATTACTATTCAATATAATAGATTTGTTGTAGACCCTAGGCCTGTTTATTATTTTAAAACTTTTTCTTTAAACTTGAATTTTGTGAACATTTGTACTTTATTTCTTGAATTCATGATTCTGTAGCAGAAACAGGTAAGATTTCTGATGGTACAAGTTCTTCAGTGGTTGGGAAAAAAACCCAAATGATAGCACAGTAACAAGAAAAGATTTTTGATTACACATTAAAAATGGAGGGTTGATAGTGTGCTTTTGGCTATAAGTAACTGAACATCTAATGCAAATTGGTTTAAATAATAAGGACAGTTTTACTTGCTAACCTATCAAGAGCAAAGGCAGGGTAAGATTTTGGTTTGGTGGCTCAACAGTGCTATCAATCATCTGTGTTCTTCCAGCCTCACTGCTACTGTAGTGTAGGCTTCTCTTAACACTTTTCCCTCAAGAATGTAAGATGGCACTGGAGCAACTTGATTCCTTGTTTAAGTGGGAGGAGAGAGATACAGACAGAGAGAACTGGCTTTCTGTAGCCCTCTCAAGAGGAACAAACCTGCCTTTCATAGAAACACCCCAAAATCTCCCCTCCAGTTTAGTAGCCAGAGTGAGGTTTCATGTCTATTCTTGAACTAGTCATTATGTTGGTGAGATTATTCAGGGTACATGGGCTATGTGAAGGAAGTGTAGATAACTTAACAATATTAGGATTCTATTTAGGAAGAGGGAATGGATTCTGTTTCTGGGTAAACCACAAACAGTCTCTACTACATTTGGCATTGTGGTTTCACAATTTATTTATAGCATTTTCGTTAGGAATTATTAGTGCTACAGTAAAGTTATATGGTGTTCTTTACCTTTTCCCTGACCACCTCTAAGTAATGACTTCTCTAATGTGTGGTTTTGATTTAAGGATTCTGAGCCAGCGCTGCTGTATCGAAGAGAGAAAAGGATGCATTGTAGATATGTACAATTAAATTTTAATTTAAAAATTGCAGGCGATCAGAAAAGATTGCAGATGGTCATTAAAATGGTACTTTTCTCAGCCATGCCCTCCTTTGTTGGCTTATCCCTCTCTGAATGCCTATAAAATTTGTTTATGGTGCTTGTTTGGCAGCCAATATGAATAATCTTAGATTATTAATTATCTTTTTATATATGTCACACCAAGGATCAGCTCTCATTGTATCTCTAACAAAAATAAATTCCAGTGTATCTTTTTTGTTAGTGATATCTGCAGAAGGTGTGGTTAGGAGAAGGTCTGTTTAAAGTTAATTCATAAATATTTATTGCGCACAATAAACATTATGTATATAATGGAGTGTGGGAACAATAAAGATGAACAGCATGTGGTTCCTGCCCTCAAGAAATTAAACAATATAAATATATTAAAGGAGGCATGGGAGAGATTACTTTTGATTAGTAGAGTAGGGAGTGGAAAAGGATCAATTATGGAGGTGACATTTGAGTTGATCCATAAGAAGATAGCATTTTGTGGATTTGAGATAGGAGGAGGGCATTTTAGATGGAAGGGAACAGTGGAACTAGAGTATGGAGGTGGGAAAGCTCAAAGGCGTGTGCTTTGGAGCAGAGTGAGGGAATAGTGGGAAATATATGGTAGTTGGAATGGTGGGTTGGGGCCATTTGAGAAGGCTTACTACATAATTTGAATTTGACTCTGGACAGTAGGAAGCCATTAAATATGTATTAGTTTTTAAAGCCAGGAGTCTTGGAAATTACTTTCTACCAAAGTGTAAGTAGCCTTAAGATTTGTAGTCTTTTGTTATGATAGAATGATTTTGGAGTTCACCCATTAATTCACTTCAGCAGATATTTATTGCATATCCAGTATGTGGTAGGTGTAAGTTTCTACAGATCCAGCAGTGACCAAGGCAGGCAGGGTCTCTGCTATTATGGAACATATATCATAATTTGGGGGGGGATTCAAGAAATAAACATGTAAATAAATAGGATTACTTTAGATATTGTTAAGATCTCTAAAGAAAATAAAAGAGTTAGACATGACAGAGAGTGTTTTGGGTGGTAATTTAGATTGTTAGTCATGGGATGACCCATGTTTTTGCCCTGGGCAACCAGATGAATAACAATAGCTAATATTGTTATTTACTGTGTGCCAGGTACTGTCTAAGCAGTTTTCATGGGTTATCTAATAATAATCATCATAACCTTATGAAGAATAGAACGTAGAGTTATTCTTATTTTATATATGAGTAGACTGAGGTACAGGTCTCAATAGCTAACAAGTGGTGGTGTCAAGATCCAAACCATTTAATCTGATTTTAGAGCACACACTCTTAATCACAACTACTCATTTCTACTACTGTAACTGAGATAGAATTATATGATGAGAGGACTGAATCAAGAATTCTGTTTTGGCCACATTTGGGATATTAAGCAGTTGATATGTTAGTATGGAGATATATAGTTATTTAGGAGGTTAGAACTGGAGATATAAACTTCAGATTCATCAGCTTATAGGTAAAGCAGTAGGACTAGGTGAGAGCCCTTAACATGTGTAGTTAAGAAAGAGGAAAAGACTAAGGGCTGACTCTTGAGGCATCCAAAATTTAGAGCTTGAACAGTAGAGGAGCCAGAAATGGAGAGTGGCTGGTGAGGTAGAAGAAACCCGGAGAACATGTTGTCAGGAAGCCAAAAGAAAAGTTTCAGAAGAAAGGAATATCACATGTGGTGAATGTGGCTAAGATGCAGGCAAAAGTCTAAGTCAAGTCAGATGAAAAGAAAATGGGAGCAAAGTGGAAGCCACATATATATATAGAGAGAGACAGTTTTTTACAGAGGTTTCACTGTGGTGGGGAGCAAAGAATTTTGGTGGTAGTTAGAGGGGGACATGGGATTAGGGAGTGTTTTTAAGCGTGGGGGAAAACTATGGTTGATAAAAGTGATCCAGTGAGGAGAAAGAAATTTATGATATAGGAGAGAGGGAACATAAATATAGAGATTGGTCTTTGATTGAAGCAGGGCACTTTTTTGGTTTTTTTGTAGTGGAGAGGCAGGGACAAGGGTACAGATACAGGGTTGTGGGAAGATAAAGGAGTTCACTTCTGATTGCTCCTATTATTTCATTAATATTTAAGACAAAGTAATCAGCTGAGAGTGTTGGGAGGTAATGGGATTATTGGAAATTTAATGAGAGAGGAGATGTGTGTGTCAGGGTCCCCAAGACTACCCCCAAGTTAGGTGCTTTACTAGCAGGACTCACAGAACTCAGCATGTAGTCATACTCATGGTTAGTATTTATATACGACGAAAAGCTACAAAGCAAAATCAGCAAAGGCAAAGAGCTCGTGGGGCAAAGGCAGAGGAAACCAAACAGAAGCTTCCAAGAATCCTCTCCCATTGGTCACACAAGATGCGTTTAATCCCTTCAGCAGTGAACTGTGACATCATGTGTGAAGTGTTGTCTACCAGCGAAGCTCATTAAAAACTTAATGCCCAAGGTTTTCACTGGAGCCTGGTCACATAGGCTCCCTCTGCCTAGCGCAGATCAAAATTCCAGACACCCAGAACAGCAAGCATTCAGCATAAGCCATATTGTTTACACAGTTTAGGCACACTGAGCCACTTAATCCTATCAGGATTGAGGGGACACTTCTCAAATCTGAGTTCCCAGACTCCAGGCAAGGACCAACCTTGGAAGCAGGTCTTTCTAAGAATAGCAGCCTTAGGCCTGCAATGCCATCTTTTTTCTGCACAATATGAAATAGTGATTTTGGAGGGTAGGAGAGTGACCATGATAAGGAGAGGTGTTGAACTTGTCAGAAATGTATGTTCACATGACATGTGTGGTGATGAGTTTATCAGCTAGTAGGATTGTGATTTTTTTCCCCTGAAGCTACGTCCAGCTGCTCAGAAGCAGGCCGTGTTGTAGTTTTAACTAAGGTGTGCCAAAATAATTTGACTTGTGCAAAAATGGCGTTGCTTCTTTTTCACATCAGTCTGAGACAGAGACAAAGGTGGAGTTTCTTGGATTTTATTCTCAATTGATAATCCCGTAGTAAATCCTAAATAAATGACCCTCCCCCTAGTGACAGGAGCTTGTAGGACTCACAGAAGATAGAATTTGTAAGGAATAACCTGGCTATCTTCAAGAAAAGAAGAGCACCAGATCCTGAAAATCCTTCATTGTGACTTTTTATGGGGTCCCTTTACCTGGTTTGGTTTGGGGCCAGTTATTTTGGGGTTAGCTGGATGGAGTTTGGGTCTATTATTTCAAGGGCAGATAGATGAAACCAAGAGTGTAAATTTTGGTTTGTCTTTCATAGGTCTATGTGGCTATTGAACAACTACTTAAGATGTAAAGTCCTCAGAAGAAGTGGTTCTCAACTTAGGGTATACATCCAAATAACTTGTGTGGCTTTTTCAAAATATGTATGATTTTTAACTCACTTTCAGAGATTATGATTCAGTTAACTCAGGATGCAGGAAATGGTATGTGAATTTTTAAAACACTTCCCTGTTGATTCTAATGTGCACTTCTGATTAAGAATCACAGCTCCAGGGGCTTCCCTGGTGGCGCAGTGGTTGAGAGTCCGCCTGCCGATGCAGGGGACACGGGTTCGTGCCCCGATCCCGGAAGATCCCACATGCCGCGGAGCGGCTGGGCCCGCGAGCCATGGCCGCGGAGCCTGTGTGTCCGGAGCCTGTGCTCCGCAACGGGAGAGGCCACAGCAGTGAGAGGCCCGCGTACAGCAAAAAAAAAAAAAAAAAAAAAAGAATCACAGCTCCAGACTAGAGAATGTCAGCTTAATGTTTATAAAGTTTGGATCCTCCATTAATACTGTGGAGGCAGTTTGTTTTGCTCCATGTTTTATGCAAGAAACCAGAAGAATTTTGTCATGTTGGGCCATGTGTCTGGCTGGATAGACTGGAGAGCATTGACTGTTTGGACCATGTTTCTCCACCTGGAGGTGCATGCCAGGGAATTGAATCCTTTGGTCAGTCTGCCTAGAACTAAGTGGATTTCTAATAGTTGGGGGAACTTTGGATTCTAGCAAGAGAGAAACTCAACCAAATGTTGCCTTGAAGTCTAGGCTCAGGACCAATTTAGTATTTCTTTAGGAATCATAGATTGAGAAAATAAGTACACTATCTTCAGTGCTATTAAATTCAGGCACGCTCCTGAAAGTGATGGTGAGTGAAAGAATTGATAATTACTTGTTTGACCTTAGGTTTAAATGTACAGATTTAAGTGGGCTGGAAAACTAACCAGTATTTGTAACACTTTTTATGAGATATTGTATTCTAAATTTCAAATTAATTATTTGGAAATAAATTTCTGGATTATGACTAGTTCATAACTTGTAAACTGCTTGAACTTCAGTTTTTCATTTTGAGAATAAAATGTAGAAAAGTAAATAAATCATTAATTTTTAAGGAAATAATCCTTATAACATTTTTAGTTATAAAATATTAAGATATACTGTTAAATACCTATCAAACCACACCATTGTATCTGATATGGCAAGAGAAAGCATTAATTACTGTATATTAATTTCCTGTTAAGAAGAAAAAGTTTATGGACTGTTCATTCGTTACTTAAAATAAGCTAGTAAAGCACTTTGAAAGTAAATGTACTACAGACATTTTCATCAGACATAGAACTTCCTTTTTGGTTCCTAGATACATTTGCTATTATTTTTTAATGCAGAAAGGCTGGCAAGGAAGACAAACTTTGTATTAGCTATTAGTAGATATTATAGTAAAGTATTTTTACAATGGCATATGAAACCTCTCATTTTTATGGTGGGTTAAATACCTTTTACTCATTTATATTTCTCTTGTTTATGTGTATTTAGAAAGCCTATATAAAAATTTCTGTATCATTTAATATCAACAGAATTATAAATGTTTGCTTGCAAAAATATATATGAGACATATGTAACTTTTCAGGACATTGCTGTTGCATCAGTATCTGAATTTTAAGCCATGCTCCTTAGAGCACTGATATTCTGCCACTAAAATAGAATACTGGAAAATTTATTTAGTTGCAGGAAAGATTAAGTCAATGGGTAGAAGTTTCTCAATTTAAAGTTTTTCCTTCCATGAATTAAAAGAAATCTTTATTTTAAACATTGTGGTAAAATATACATAACATAAAATTTACCTTTTAAACCATTTTTAAGTGCAGTTCAGTGGCATCAGGTACATTGACATTGTTGTGCAACCAACACTACCATCCATTAACAGAGCTTTTTTCATCTTCCCAAACTGTACTCATTAAAAATAACTCCACATTTAACTCCCTCCCCCTGACTGCTGACCTCTACCATTCTACTTTCTGTCTGTGAATTTGACTGTTCTAAGTACCTCGTATGAGTGGAATCATACAGTATTTGTCCTTTTTTGACTGGCTTATTTCAGTGGCTATACACTTGAATAAATGCAAGAAGCAAAAAGTGAGGTAGAGCTGTACCTTTCTGTTGTTTGCTTTTTATCTGCTCTTAAGCAAGTAGTATTACTGTTTTAAATAGTTAAAAAATAATTTATCATCTGTGTTTAAAAAAAACTATAATATATTAAGCAAGATCCTAGATGCCTGCAGGTAATAACAGAGAGCCCATTGCTGCTGCAGTATTGTGCTAGAGAAATTCTACTGCCTTTTTCACTCAGCTGCCATCAAAATTCTTATATCACATATGTGTAATACATCAAAATTCTTATATCATATATGTGTAATATATATATGTAAACACTGTACATGATCCTGCTGTTTTCTAGACAGATATTTTAGGGTGTTATGTAAACAACTGTTTAATTTTAGTTTAAACTCATTGGAAGTACTGCTTAGGACCCATAAAAATAATTTTCAGAAAATTGCCTTTCTCACAATAAGAATATTAATATTGCACTCTTAGGCAATATTTACTCATTCACTCTAAATTTTTCTTTTCTTTTTAGTTCTTACAACTCTTTTTTTATTTTCCTGACCGACTGCTCTGGTTTTACCCAGAACCAGGTGGGTTTTCTCTATTTTTTTTTTTTTTTTTTTAGTATTAGGTTTTCTTTTTCTTTTTTTTAATTTTTAAATTTTATTTTATTTATTTTTTTATGCAGCAGGTTCTTATTAGTCATCAGTTTTATACACATCAGTATATACATGTCAATCCCAATCGCCCAGTTCATCACACCACCACCCCCAACCCCCTCGCGGCTTTCCCCCCTTGGTGTCCATATATTTGTTCTATACATCTGTATCTCAACTTCTGCCCTGCAGACCGGTTCATCTGTACCATTTTCTAGGTTCCACATACATGCATTAATATACGATATTTGTTTTTCTCTTTCTGACTTACTTCACTCTGTATGACAGACTCTAGATCCATTCACGTCTCAACAAATGACCCAGTTTCGTTCCTTTTCATGGCTGAGTAATATTCCATTGTATATATGTACCACAACTTCTTTATCCATTCATCTGTCGATGGACATTTAGGTTGCTTCCATGACCTGGCTATTGTAAATAGTGCTTCAGTGAACATTGGGGTGCATCTGTCTTTTTGAATTATGGTTTTCTCTGGGTATATACCCAGTAGTGGGAGTGCTAGATCATATGGTAATTCTATTTTTAGCTTTTTAAGGAACCCTCCATACTGTTCTCCATAGTGGCTGTATCAATTTACATTCCCACCAACAGTGCAAGAGGGTTATCTTTTCTCCACACCCTATCCAGCATTTGTTGTTTGTAGATTTTCTGATGATGCCCATTCTAACTGGTGTGAGGTGATACCTCATTGTAGTTTTGATTTGCATTTCTCTAATAATTAGTGATGTTGAGCAGCTTTTCATGTGCTTCTTGGCCATCTGTATGTCTTCTTTGGAGAAATGTCTATTTAGGTCTTCTGCCCATTTTTGGATTGGGTTGTTTGTTTCTTTAATATTGAGCTGCATGAGCTGTTTATATATTTTGGAGATTAATCCTTTGTCCATTGATTCCTTTGCAAATATTTTCTCCCATTCTGAGGGTTGTCTTTTCGTCTTGTTTATGGTTTCCTTTGCTGTGCAAAAGCCTTTTAAGTTTCATTAGGTCCCATTTGTTTATTTTTGTTTTTATTTCCATTACTCTAGGAGGTGGATCAAAAAAGATCTTGCTGTGATTTATGTCAAAGAGTGTTCTTCCTATGTTTTCCTCTAAGAGTTTTATAGTGTCCGGTCTTACATTTAGGTCCTGAATCCATTTTGTATTTAGTTTTGTGTATGGTGTTAGAGAGTGTTCTAATTTCATTCTTTTACATGTAGCTGTCCAGTTTTCCCAGTACCACTTATTGAAGAGGCTGTCTTTTCTCCATTGTATATCTCTGCCTCCTTTGTCATAGATTAGTTGACCATAGGTGCGTGGGTTTATCTCTGGGCTTTCTGTCTTGTTCCATTGATCTATGTTTCTGTTTTTGTGCCAGTACCATATTGTCTTGATTACTGTAGCTTTGTAGTATAGTCTGAAATCAGGGAGTCGGATTCCTCCCACTCCTTGTTTTTCCCTCAAGACTGCTTTGACTATTCGGGGTCTTTTGTGTCTCCATACAGATTTTCAGATTTTTTGTTCTAGTTCCTTAAAAAATGCCATTGGTAATTTGATAGGGTTTGCATTGAATCTGTAGATTGCTTTGGTTAGTATAGTCATTTTCACAATATTGATTCTTCCAATCTAAGAACATGGTATATCTCTCCATCTGTTGGTATCATCTTTAATTTCTTTCATCAGTGTCTTATAGTTTTCTGCATACAGGTCTTTTGTCTCCCTAGGTAGGTTTATTCCTAGGTATTTTATTCTTTTTGTTGCAATGGTAAATGGGAGTGTTACCTTAATTTCTCTTTCAGATTTTTTCATCATTAGCGTATAGGAATGCAAGAGATTTCTGTGCATTATTTTTGTATCCTGCAACTGTACCAAATTCATTGATTAGCTCTAGTAGTTTTCTGGTGGCATTTTTAGGATTCTTTATGTATAGTATCATGTCATCTGCAAACAGTGACAGTTTTACTTCTTCTTTTCCAATTTGTACTCCTTTTTCTTCTCTGATTGCTGTGGCTAGGACTTCCGAAACTATGTTGAAAAATAGTGGTGAGAGTGGACATCCTTGTCTTGTTCCTGATCTTAGAGGAAATGCTTTCAGTTTTTCACCATTGAGAATGATGTTTGCTGTGGGTTTGTTGTATGTGGCCTTTATTATGTTGAGGTAGGTTCCCTCTATGCCCACTTTCTGTAGTTTTTATCATAAATGGGTGTTGAATTTTGTCAGAAGCATTTTATGCATCTATTGAGATGATCATATGGTTTTTATTCTTCAGTTTGTTAATATGGTGTATCACATTGATTGATTTGCATACATTGAAGAATCCTTGCATCCCTTGGATAAATCCTACTTGATCATGGTGTATGATCCTTTTAATGTGTTGTTGGATGCTGTTTGATAGTATTTTGTTGAGGATTTTTGCATCTACATTCATCGGTGATATTGGTCTGTAATTTTCTTTTTTTGTAGTATCTTTGTCTGATTTTGGTATCAGGCTGATGGTGGCCTCATAGAATGAGTTTGGGAGTGCTCCTTCCTCTGCAATTTTTTGGAAGAGTTTGAGAAGGATGGGTGTTAGCTCTTCTCTAAATGTTTGATAGAATTCACCTGTGAAGCCATCTGGTCCTGGACTTTTGTTTGTTGGAAGATTTTTAATCACAGTTTCAATTCCCTTACTTTTGATTGGTCTGTTGATATTTTCTATTTCTTCCTGGTTCAGTCTTGGATGGTTATAAGTTTCTAAGAATTTGTCCCTTTCTTCCAGGTTGTCCATTTTATTGGCATAGAGTTGCTTGTAGTAGTCTCTTTGGATGCGTTGTATTTCTGCGGTGTCTGTTGTAACTTCTCCTTTTTCATTTCTAATTTTATTGATTTGAGTCCTCTCCCTCTTTTTCTTGATGAGTCTGGCTAATGTTTTATCAATTTTGTTTATCTTCTCAAAGAAACAGCTTTTAGTTTTATTGATTTTTGCTGTTGTTTTCTTTGTTTCTATTTCATTTATTTCTGCTCTGAACTTTATGATTTTTTTCATTCGCTACCTTTGGGTTTTGTTTCTTTTTCTTTCCCTAGTTGCTTTAGGTGTACGGTTAGATTGTTTATTTGAGATTTTGCATGTTTCTTGAGGTAGGCTTGTATAGCTATAAACTTCCCTCTTAGAACTGCTTTTGCTGCATCCCATGGGTTTTGGATTGTCATGTTTTCATTGTCATTTGTCTCTAGGTATTTTTGATTTCTTCTTTGATTTCTTCAGTGATCTCTTGGTTATTTAGTAGCATATTGTTTAGCCTCCATGTGTTTGTATTTTTTACAGGTTTTTTTTCCTGTATTTTTTTTTTTTTTTTTTTTTTTTTTGTGGTACACGGGCCTCTCACTGCTGTGGCCTCTCCCACCACAGAACACAGGCTCTGAATGCTCAGGCCCAGTGGCCGTGGCCCACAGGCCCAGCTGCTTTGCGGCGCGCGGGACCCTCCCGGGCTGGGGCACAAACCTGCGCCCCTTCATTGGCAGGCGGACTCCCAACCACTGTGCCACCAGGGAAGCACTTTCCTGTAATTGATTTGTAATCTCATAGCGATGTGGTCAGAAAAGATGCTTGATATGATTTCAATTTTCTTAAATTTACTGAGGCTTGATTTATGACCAAAGATGTGATCTGTCCTGGAGAATGTTCTGTGCACTTGAGAAGAAAGTGTAATCTGCTGTTTCAGGATGGAATGTCCTATAAATATCAATTAAATCTATCTGATCTATTGTGTCATTTAAAGCTTCTGTTTCCTTATTTATTTTCATTTTGGATGATCTCTCCATTGGTGTAAGTGAGGTGTTAAAGTCCCCCACTATTATTGTGTTACTGTCGATTTCCTCTTTTTTTAGCTGTTAGCAGTTGCCTTATGTGTTGTGGTGCTCCTATGTAGGGTGCATATATATTTATAATTGTTATATCTTCTTCTTGGATTGATCACTTGATCATTATGTAGTGTCCTTCCTTGTCTCTTGTAACAGTTTTTATTTTAAAGTCTATTTTATCTGATATGAGTATTGCTACTCCAGCTTTCTTTTGATTTCCATTTGTATGGAATATCTTTTTCCATCCCCTCACTTTCAGTCTGTATGTGTCCCTAGGTCTGAAGTGGGTCTCTTGTAGACAGCATATATATGGGTCTTGTTTTTGTATCCATTCAGCAAGCCTGTGTCTTTTGGTTGGAGCATTTAATCCATTCACGTTTAAGGTAATTATCGATATGTATGTTCCTATGATGACTTTCTTAATTGTTTTGGGTTTGTTTTTGTAGGTCCTTTTCTTCTCTTGTGTTTCCCACTTAGAGAAGTCCCTTTAGCATTTGTTGTAGAGCTGGTTTGGTGGTGCTGAATTCTCTTAGCTTTTGCTTGTCTGTAAAGCTTTTGATTTCTCCATCGAATCTGAATGAGATCCTTGCCAGGTAGGGTAATCTTGGTTGTAGGTTTTTCCCTTTCATCAGTTTAAGTATATCATGCCACTCCCTTCTGGCTTGTAGAGTTTCTGCTGAGAAGTCAGCTGTTAACGTTATGGGAGTTCCCTTGTAAGTTATTTGTCGTTTTTCCCTTGTTGCGTTCAGTAATTTTTCTGTGTCTTTAATGTTTTGCCAGTTTGATTACTATGTGTCTCAGTGTGTTTCTCCTTGGGTTTATCCTGTATGGGACTCTCTGCGCTTCCTGGACTTGGGTGGCTATTTCCTTTCCCGTGTTATGGAAGTTTTCGACTATAATCTCTTGAAGTATTTTCTCTGGTTCTTTCTCTCTCTCTTGTCCTTCTGGGACCCCTGTAATGTGAATGTTGTTGCGTTTCATGTTGTCCCAGAGGTCTCTTAGACTGTCTTCATTTCTTTTCATTCTTTTTTCTCTATTCTGTTCCGCAGCAGTGAATTCCACCATTCTGTCTTCCAGGTCACTTATCCGTTCTTCTGCCTCAGTTATTCTGCTATTGCTTCCTTCTATTTTAGTTTTCATTTCAGTTATTGTATTGTTTATCTCTGTTTGTTTGTTCTTTAATTCTTCTAGGTCCTTGTTAAACATTGCTTGCATCTTCTCGATCTTTGCTTCCATTCTTTTTCCGAGGTCCTGGATCATCTTCACTATCATTATTCTGAATTCTGTTTCTGGAAAGTTGCCAATCTCCACTTCATTTAGTTGTTTTTCTGGCATGTTATCTTATTCCTTCATCTGGTACATAGCCCTCTGCCCTTTGATTTTGTCTTTCTGTGAATGTTGTTTTTGTTCCACAGACTTCAGAATTGTAGTTCTTCTTGCTCTCTCTCTCCTTTTATAGTAAGGGATGTGTCCTGCCCAGGATTACTTGTGAGGTCCTTGCATGTCCAGAGCAGAAGTTCAGGTTTTCTGAGTCTCGGTAGTACTCTGTCGCACTCCTTTCCTTGCCTCAGGCTTTGTCATCAAACTCTCAGTTGTAGGAGTTCGAGCACTTGTAAAGCTCTAGCTCTGGGTGGGGGTTGCTCAGAGACATACTGCTGCTTGGTGCTCAGGGCAGGGCCTCCAAGTCCCACTACGGCTGCTTCAGTGCAGGCATGGAGTATCTGCCACAATAGACTCACCAGCTATAGGTGGGCAAGCCTGTGTGCTCTGGGCTGCTTTTAGGAGCCCTGGAATAGCTGCTACTGTGGGCTTCATGTCTTGTGGGCTGTGGGATACAAGACAGGACCCTGGCTTAGGATTGCCCTGGCTGGGATGAGGTTGGTGGCCCTTTGTTGGCTGACTGCCTCTGTCCCACAGCTTGGGAAACTCAGCCTGCTGATACCCTTAAGAGCTGTGTTTTGAGAAGCCGTGGAATTCCCCAGGCATGTCTGGGGTGTCAGAAGTAGGGACAGAAAAAAAAGGCTGAGGGTCTAGGGCTGTGAACCTACATACCCCAACGTGGTTTTGGGTAAAACCAGAGCAGCCAATCAGGAAAAAGAGTTCCAATAATTAAAAGGACTTTTAAATGTGTATAATGGTTATTAACTTGAGAGAATGTGGGAGTAATTTTCCCCCCTGTTGTCAATTCTGGAGTTGAGGGAAAGAATTTGATGGCTATCACCCTTTTCATGTGAAAGAAAAATTAAGAAATGTTAAAATTTTTTAAAGTACAGGAAACCATATTCTCTGTGATTTTAAGTATGTCAAAATAGAAATATGGAAAAAGTAAACATGTTTGCTCAATAACAAAAACAAACAAACAGACAAAAAATTAAACGAAAAAATTTTTTCTTTTAATTGCCTCATTAAGTTTTAATAGGGCACCAGACTGACTTTCCTAGTTTGGTTTGGGCCTAGATTCTCATATGACTCAGCATTTTCCCTGCTCACACATGGCATAGTATTTGGGAGTATGGAGGACTGAAATTTGGGAGAATGTGGTGAAGGGTGAGGCAACAGGCCTGGGCACTGTATCTGGACTATGGAACAGGCACTAGACAGTTGCTGATGGAGTGTTGGCCACCAGTAGCAGCAGTTGTGTCCCAGGGCACCTCAGAGGCAGTTTTGGCCCTGAGAAAGGGTCCTGACACCCTGAACTGCTGTACTGGGATCCCTAGCTGGCAACCTTACCTTAGAGTGAGGAGGAGAGGGAGAGGGCTAAGAAAATGATTCCTATCAGTAGCCGAAACAACCCTTGTCACGTACTGCAGGTGATCCCTGTTAGAAAACAAAGCGTCCAGCATGGAGTCCTTTTTAAAGATACCGTCATTCACTTACACCTGAGAGTCAATTAAAATCAGATTAAAACATTTTGTTAAAATTAAAATTGTCACTTTCACTTAAAATTATCTATTAAAGCTCAGGATTATGATACTCGTCTTCAAATTGAGGTAGCTGTACCATTAGTGCAGGAAGGCACCCCAAGGGTATGTGGGTACATATAGTTTAATGGGAGTCAAATTCCACATCCTCAACTTCCCTAAGTATTCTTTTCTAAAATCCATGTGTTTGAGAACACTATGAAGTCTGTTTTCTTTTTCCACTCCCATTTTATAATTGCTCATCTCCCGCTTTATAAGATAAAGGCATACTTCTTGTCTCAAATCTATAGTTCGTACTTTAGCTTGTGAAAATCTCTTGGGTGCAAAACAAAAGGGACTATTTGAGAATGCATAGCTCCCGAGGGAGGGCAAAACAAAAAGCTCTATAAAAAGTATTGAGGCAGGTGTTTTATTTCACTAGCTTACAAACTAGTGACGAAGCTCTATCAGTCATCCATAATCTTTCTGAAAACTCTGAAGCAAAATGGCTGATATTGGGCTATGTAATAATACAGTCATTTGAGTTAAAAATTAAAGTCAGACCTTTTCTAACAAAATAAGTCTTATTTTATAGATTGGTTTGATAGTGAGGCTTGGCTTTGCCAATTAGATTATATGGTGGACATTTCCCATAAATCTTCATAAATTCCAGGTTTTAATAGAATTCTATTTAAAGCATATATACAGTATGAAATATACTTGAAATTACATCATTTACAACTGTTAAACCTATAATTATTTGAGGTATAATTTAAAACTGTTCAAAGGAGTATGTTGTTTTTCAAAACCTTTGTAGAGCTAGTATGTGAACAAAAATAATTTCATGACCACTGCTGGGGTGTTGTGGGAAAAGCCTGGGTTTTAGAGTCATTCTGAGTACCCTAGCTTTGAACCTTGTCCTTGGCAACATGCCTTTAGAAGTTGACTTAAAAACTGTTTAAGAGGGCTTCCCTGGTGGCACAGTGGTTGAGAGTCCGCCTGCTGATGCAGGGGACACGGGTTCGTGCCCCGGTCCGGGAGAATCCCACATGCCGTGGAGCGGCTGGGCCCGTGAGCCGTGGCCGCTGAGCCTGCGCGTCCGGAGCCTGTGCTCCGCAACGGGAGAAGCTACAACAGTGGGAGGCCCGTGTACTGCAAACAAACAAACAAACAAACAAACAAAAAAAACTGCTTAAGAGTTTTACCAATGTATCTATTCCTAATTTTCTTAAAGGTTTTTAAGTTTTTTGTTATTTTAATATAGACTGGTATTGCATTTTATTATTTTTTTGTGTTTGTTGAGATAATCATTTGATTTTTCATCTTTATTCCATTGATGTGGTGATAAACATTAAGTTTGAATATTGCATCAATCTGGCATTCCTTCATTAAAGCCAACTTAGTTGTGATGTTTAACATATATTTTTGGATTTGATTTACTCGTGCTTTGATTATGTTTTTTTGCATTGTGTACACAAGAGAGATTCTTTTCTTGTGATTCCTGTGTAAAGTCTTGGCATCAACATTATGCTGGCCTCACAAAACACGTTGAAATGTACTCCTTCATGTAATGCTGGTGTCATTACTACCTTAGATATTTGAAAGTTTGGAAGAATTCAATGACAAATCTATCTCATCCTGGAGTTTTCTTTCCAGAGAGATTTTAAAGTAGGGATTCCGTTTCTTTATTAGATGTAGGATTATTCAAGCTTCCTGTTATTTCTTGTGTCATTTGACAAGTTGAATTTTTTAGGAATTTGCCCACTTAATGTTAATTTAAAAAATTATTGGCATAAACTTGTTTGAAATGATGATTTTCTGGTTACTCTCTTAAGATCAGTAATTGTGTACATTTTTTTTCATTCTAATATTGCTTATTTATGTCTTCTCTTTCCTTGGTCTCTTTAGAGATCTTGTGAAAAGATCTTGTCGGTCTTGTGAAAACCAATTTTTTGTAATGTTGATTTTCTCTATTTTCTATTAATCTGTACTCTCATCTGTATTATTTTCTTTCATTTACTTTTGTTATTTTCCCCATCTTTTAAAGTTCTGTGATTAGCCTATTAATCCTCAGCATTCTTCTTTTCTAATATAAATTTTAAGGCTTTAGATTTCTAAGTACCACTGTAGGTACATCCCACACATTTTGATATGTTGTCTTTTTATTATTGTTCCATGTTAAATGCTTTCTTATTTCCTATTTCTGTTTTCTTCTTTGAACTATGAGTTGTTTAGAGGTGTGTTTTAATTTCCAAATGCTTTAAAAAAAGTTATTATTTTAAAAAATTTCCAACTTATTTCTATCATGGCCTAGTATTTGTTTCATGTATATAAATGTTCCACATGTTTTTCAAAATAATGTTTCTCCTGCAGTTGTATGTGTCCAGTAGACCCAACTTGTTATTTAGATTTTCAGATTTTTGTCTGCTTCACCTATAAATTATTATGTATTAAAGTTATCTATCTTAATGGGGTATTTTCCAGTTTTTTCATGTAACTCTCTCAGTTTTTGCTGATTATATACTTTGAGTAATACTAGATTAATTAAATGATGAAATGTAGAATTATTTTATTTTCATGATGATTTTCACCTTTCATGTAATGACAATCATTATCTTTAGTTAGGATTTTTGCCCTACAGTTCCTCTTTTTTTCCCTTATTATAAATAATGTGGCTTTATTTTGGTTATTTATGTGGTTTGTTTTTCCATCCTTTTATTTTCATTCTCTCTGTATTCTTGTGTTTTGATGTTTTTTGGAAAAGCATCTGACTGGATTTTTCTCTCTCATTGTGAAATCTTTGTATTTTGACTGTAACAGGCCATTTACATTTATTGTAAATACAGAATTATTTGGATTTATTTCTACCATTTTTTTTCCTTTTTAAAAAAAACTTTCAAAATATTTATTTTTTCATATGTTCTTATTATCTTTTGGATTAATTCAGTTTATTTTCCTGAATCAATTTTCCCCTCTACTTGTTTGATTGACAAACATTCCATTTCTTTTCCTTTAGAGGTTACCCAATTGAAACTTAACACATGTAAGTTATCAAACTGTGAAGTTAATCACTGTCTTTTATGTTTCTCCCAAAGATGCTCTCCTGTGATTCCTAGTCTGTATTTCTTTTGAGAGAGAGAGGGAATCTAATTGAGATAGCTTGGATCAGGTGTCTCCTTCTGGATCATAGCCATTGTAAGGAGTGGGGGAGGGGGAGGGTTTAGTAGAGCTATGGCCACTAGGTTGTTCTCTTTTACCCCTTACCACCCCTCCTTTCCCTTCCCTGTACCATGTATTATTGTCTCTTATCTGCCATTCAGGAGATATCTACTACAGAATTGCTGCAAACCCAAATATATCTAATTCTATATCCTTTCTGTAAGACTTTTTTTTTTCCTCACAAATTCACAGTTTGGGGAATTGTGGGGAAATCTCTTCTTCCTCCTCCTCTTCCTCCTTCTCCCCCTTCTCTTTCTCCTCCTTATCCTTTCCCTTCTCTCCCTTCCCCCTACTTCCCCTTCCTTTTTTTTTTTTTTTGTATATGTGAATATTTGAAACCTAACGAAGTCAATCCCCGCACCCCAATTGATCATCTCTCCATGGCTGTGCTGTTTCAGAAGGCTTGGGTCATTTATGTCTTTTTCCTTCATCTGTCCCTTCTTTTCCATTAGTGCTTATCAGCTTGAGAATTCCTAGGAAACTTTGAATGTGACATAGGTGTTACTATACAAATAAATGACACCTGTGTGTCTCACACTCAAAGATTTTAGCAGGAAAAGATGTTCTTCTGAAGTCTCCATTCTTTTCATTTCATTTTCATTCTTTTCATTTTAACTTGAGCTCCTTACCATTTTTATCAATCATCTTCTAGCCACGTCTTGCCTTTTGGATGTTTCCATCTTATCTGTTTATAAAATACTTACCTTATCTTGCCAGTACCTTTGGGTTAATAAATAGTCTCCATAAAGAAACTGAGAATTAGGTTAAGAAACTTATCCAGTATTACATAGCTATTCAATTACAGTCAGGTTTGGAACTCAGGATCCAAACTGTGAAGACAGAGCTCTTAATTATTTGATATATTTGATTTAAGGCTTTTTAAATGTATGTTTTAAAATCAAGTTATTAAAAAAAATTACCTACCGTTTGCCCCATTTTCTATTATAAAGTTCTTTTTCTCTAACTACATTGCAAGAGCTCTTTGAATTTTAGGAATAGCAACCCTTTGACCTTCACAGTTTACAGGTATTTTCCCTGTTTGTAGTATAATTGTTTTTTAAATTTATTCAGAGAATTTAGAAATCTATAACTTTTAGATAAGCAACAAGGATATATTATATAGCACAGAGAATTATAGCCATTATATTGTAATAACTTATAATGGATATAATATGCAAAAATACTGAATCACTATGTGGTACACCTGAAACTAATATAATATTGTAAATCAACTATACTTCAATTAAAAATGTAACTTTAAAATTTTGTTAAATCTTTCTATCTTTTCCTTTAGAGTTTTTGCTTTTGGCATATGATTAGAAAAGTTCTTCCTCATCCCAAGAACATAAAAATGTCCTATTCTAATACATTTATGGTATACATAGGTTGTTTTTTAGATAATCTATCTATATTTAGACTGATACGTTTTAAAAAAAATTATTTTATTTATTTATTTTTGGCTTCGTTGGATCTTCATTGCTGCGTACAGGCTTTCTCTAGTTGCAGTGAGTGGGGGGGGGGCTCCTGTTCATTGCGTTGCACGGGCTTCTCATTGCGGTGGCTTCTCTTGCTGCGGAGCATGGGCTCTAGGCGTGCAGGCTTCAGTAGTTGTAGCACGTGGGCTCAGTAGTTGCAGCTCACGGGCTCCAGAGCGCAGGCTCAGCAGCTATGGCACATGGGCCCAGCTGCTCCGAGGCATGTGGGATCTTCCTGGACCAGGGCTCTAACCCACATCTCCTGTATTGGCAGGTGGACTCCCAACCACTATGCCACCAGGGAAGTCCCTAGACTGATATTTTTAAATACATTTTTAATAGCTGGCAAAACAAGACCCTTCATATTTCTTTTTAAATGTTTTAAAAACATGTAAAAAATATAAACAAAGTGGCCAAACTATTTTTTTTACTTTTGTCATATTTTAAACATATGGAATAATTTAAAAACACCATTTTATAGTAGTGTTCTCACCAGCTGAATGGAAATAAATTTATATAATGTCTATATTTTCTCTTTTTTGAGATTTACTTCCCATAAAACTGTTATTTAAAATTTCCTGTGAACCTGTTATTTATTTATTCATTATTAATAGTGGTGATAACTGAAGATATTTGAAAGAAGTATGTAATGAGAGTAAATTGTTACTATGGGAAGACTAAGTAACTAGTCATTTCTAGCACAGTGGCTGGTACTGAACAGGAACTCAATAAAGAATTAAATGTAGAATTAAATGATTAATGAAGACATTTTATTGGTGAATTTGAGACTCAACCTTATAGAATTGATCAAATTAGGGATGCTAATATATCTGCTAGTCTTATAGGAAGCAAAGTAGGTGAATTTAGAATGCTAGTTTAGTGATTTACAATAAAGAATATATCTATTGAGCATTGGAGTTAGTTGTGTCAGCCCTACTAGTGCTTTTTTTTTCTTGCAGAAAATATTTTATTAGAAGTTTGCCTGAAGAATGGAGTTGGAATAAGGATAGTTACTCTAATGGATTTAAGTTCTGATAGCCCATGGCAGGAATGACATGTCAAGTGGATTAATATTTTGTTAATTTGTCAGCATCCCCATCTACTGTGCATGAAAGACTAGGTTTCTCACTCACAGATATTGTCTCCTGATCAATATCGTCCTCCTGGACACATTCTTTCTTTAGTTATATAATTGTTTTACCATCAGATCATGCTCTAGGAGTAATTATTTTAAAAAATTTACATGTTATATTGGGTTGGCCAAAAAGTTTGTTTGGGTTTTTCCATAATCCCAAACTAACTTTTTGGCCAACCCAATACATGAACACAGGTTTATTTAAACCATTCAAACAATATATAAGTGTAATTAGCATTTATTGAGCCTTTATATACATGAAATATCATGTTAAGTATTTTATGTTCTTATTTAATTGTAAAACAACACAACAAGAGCACGAAAGTACTGTATACCAGTGTTTCCAGCAGCATTATTCACAATAACCCAAGTGTTCATTAACTGATGAATGGATAAAAGAATGTGACACACACATGCACACACACACACGCACACACAATGGAGTATGATTCAGCCCTAAAAAGGAATGAAGTTATGATACATGCTACAACATGGATGACCCTTGAAAACATTATGCTAAGTGAAATAAGCCAGAAATAAGCCACATATTATATGGTTCCACTTATATGAGGTACCTAGAACAGGAAAATCAGAGAGAAATAAAGTAGATCATAGAGTTTACCAGGGGCTGGGGCAAAAGGGGAATAGGGAACAGTTGCTTAATAGTTGCAGAGTTTCTGTTTGGGGTGATGAAAAAGTTTTGGAAAGAGAAAGCAGTGATGGTTGTACAACATTGTGAATGTAATTAATGCCAGTGATGTACCCTCAAAAGTGGTTAAAATGACATATTTTATGTTATATATATTTACCACAAAATAAAACTGAAAAAACAATCAACCTGTTGACTTAGGTTCTATTATTTCCATTTTGCAATGAGGTTCATAAAAGATAAGTAAGTAGTATGAGATCATATAGCTAATAAGTGACAAACCCTAACCTAGAACTCAGGTCTGTCTGACCTGATTCCGTATTTTTAACCAAATGTTTCTCTGCTTTCAGTAGTAGAGGTGAAAGTCCCTCCTTTTCTGTGCCCTATGTCCATTCTCTTTCACAGAAGTTCTCTGTATTAATTGTTTGACCTATATCCTTTTAGACTCTTTTCCTATGCATTCATTTAGGTATATGTGTGCCAATAACTGAACTTATTTCTGTTTCATTGTTTTGTTGGTCCAGGGCTCAGGAAGCTATGACACCATTGGACAGATCTGGCTCACCACCTGTTTTTATTTTAAAGAAATATTTTGTAAGGAAAGAAAGATTGTATAAAGGAAGATGTTTTAAATCTGTGCAATAAGTTCACCCTGTCTAGTTTCTAGCTCCTTCTAGTGTGTCATAGGAAGTAGAATTTATTGATGCTGGGAATGTGGAAAATGACATTCTCAGGCTATCGTATGGCTTAAAAGGCTGATTTTTTAAAATCAGGTGATATTTTCTGTGATGACATGTAATTTGGTTTAATATGTCTACATACTTAATATCTTTTAGAACATGATTTCTTTTTTTAACTTATTTTTTTATATTTATATTTTCTTTTTTCTTAGGTGGGAGAGTTTTATCTTATTTTATTTTTGTGGTTTTTTTTTTAACATCTTTATTGGAGTATAATTGCTTTACAGTGGTGGGTTAGTTTCTGCCTTATAGCAAAGTGAATCCGCTATACATATAAATATATATCCCCATATCTCCTCCCTCTTGCATCTCCCTCCCACCCTCCCTATCCCACCTCTCTAGGTGGTCACAAAGCACTGAGCTGATCTCCCTGTACTATGCGGCTGCTTCCCACTAGCTATCTGTTTTACATTTGGTAGTATATATAAGTCCATGTCACTCTCTCACTTCATCCCAGCTTACCCTTCCCCCTTCCCATGTCCTCAAGTCCATTCTCTACATCTGCATCTTTATTCCTGTCCTGCCCCTAGGTTCTTCATAACCATTTTTTTCTTTTAGATTCCATATATATGTGTTAGCATATGGTATTTGTTTTTCTCTTTCTGACTTAACGTCACTCTGTATGACAGACTCTAGGTCCATTCACCTCACTACAAATAACCCAATTTCCTTTCTTTTTGTGGCTGAGTAATCTTCCATTGTATGTATGTGCCACATCTTCTTTATCCATTCATCTGTTGGTGGACACTTATGTTGCTTCTATGTCCTGGCTATTGTAAATAGAGCTGCAATGAACATTGTAGTACATGACTCTTTTTGAATTATGGTTTTCTCAGGGTATATGCCCAGTAGTGGGATTGCTGGGTTGTATGGTAGTTCTATTGTTTTATTTTAAAATAATTTTTATTGGAGTATAGTTGCTTTACAATGTTGTGCTAGCTTCTACTGCACAGCAAAGTGAATCAGCCATACATATACATATATCCCCTCCCTTTTGGGTTTCCCTCCCATTTAGGACACCACAGTGCATTAAGTAGAGTTCCCTGTGCTATACAGTAGGTTATCATTATTTATCTATTTTATACATAGTACTGTATATATGTCAATCCCAGTCTCCCAATTCCTCCCACCCCACCCCTTTCCCCCTTGGTATCCATACATTTGTAGAACATCATTTCTTAATCTAGGATTATGACGTAACTGGTAATCTTTCTGTATGAGATATAAAATTTGAGGTATATGTGCTTTTTCTTTGGCAGGAGGAGTTCATAGCCTTATACCATATTCTTGAAGTAGTCTGTGATCTCTCTGTAACCGCCCCCCTTTTTTTGAGTTATTGATTAAGAGTTTTTTTTTTAATAAGGTTTGAGTAGTTATAAACAGTATATAGAGAAGTAAATTGGTGATTTAAGTTCATTATTTTATCATATATGCACATGTTAGTATTTAAAATAACATTAAATTTCAATGACTATACCTTTAATTTCTTGACATTTTTGGGGTAGATTTTCATATCTGTTTGTTTTATCATTTATATTCTGTCTCTTAGTCATCATCACCCACTTATTTTATGGTGTTTTTTAGATCGTACTATTCTCTTGAGTTCTTGGGGGTACTAATGTTCCTGTTTGTTTCGATTGCCTACTTTACACTATGGTGGACTATTTCCTCATGTGGTTTAAGTTTTTAGATTGTGAGCTCACTTTATATTTTCATATAATTTTAGAATAAGTGTTTCAGTTTTTGCTTACTTTTAATATTTTTTTACCCTAATTATTGGTGTTTAGTAACTTTTCATGTGCTTTTTGGCTATTTGTGTATCTTTGGAGAAATATTTAATCAAACCTTTGCCCATTTTTTAATAGGGCTGTTTTTTAATTGTTGACTTGTAGGAGTTCTTTATATGTTCTAGTATTAATTCTTTTTCAAATATGTGATTTGCAAATATTTTTCACCATTCTGTAGGTCTTTTAATTTCTCTCAATACTAGCCTTTGATGTACAAAAGTTTTAAATTTTTTTTTTTTTTTTTTTTTTTTTTTTTGCGGTATGTGGGCCTCTCACTGTTGTGGCCTCTCCCGTTGCGGAGCACAGGCTCCGGATGCGCAGGCCCAGCGGCCATGGCTCACGGGCCCAGCCGCTCCGCGGCATATGGGATCCTCCCAGACCGGGGCACGAACCCGTATCCCCTGCATCGGCAGGCGGACTCTTAACCACTGCGCCACCAGGGAGGCCCAAAGTTTTAAATTTTGATGAATCCAGTTTATCTATTTTTTTCTTTTATTGCCTGTATCCAATGCCATGAAGATTTCCCCCTATGTTTTCTTCTACAGGTATTTATAGTTTTATCTTTTAAGTTGAGATCTTTGATGCACTTTGAGTTAATTTTTGTATTTGGTATAAAATAAGGATCTATGTTCATTCTTATGTATGTAGATATCTTGACTCCTTACCTGTACATACTTCAACATCTGTTTTCTCAGAAATGAAAGCATTCTCTTAGATATCTCCACAGTACAATTATTAATTTAGCAAATTTAACCCTGGTACAGTATTATATAATACATATTTAATATTGAAATTTCACCAGTTATCCCAATAATATCCTTCATAGCAATGTTTATTTTTTATTTTTGGCTATGAGTTCCAGTCCATTATTCACATTGCATTTAGTTTTTTTTTTTTTTTTTTTTTGTGGTACGCAGGCCTCTCACTGTTGTGGCCTCTCCCGTTGCGGAGCACAGGCTCCAGATGCGCAGGCTCAGCGGCCATGGCTCACGGGCCCAGCTGCTCCGCGGCATGTAGGATCTTTCCGGACCGGGGCACGAACCCATATCCCCTGCATCGGCAGGTGGACTCTCAACCACTGCGCCACCAGGGAAGCCTTGCATTTAGTTTTTATTTTATTTTATTTATTTATTTTTTGGCCATGCTTTGTGGCTTGTGAGATCTTAGTTCTCCAACCAGGGGTAGAACCCGCACCCTTGTCAGTGAAAGGGCGGAGTCCTAACCACTGGATCGCCAGGGAATTCTGCATTTAGTTTTAATGTCTCTTTAGAATCTTTTAATCTGGAGCAGTTCTTTAGACATTTTTTTTATCTTTCAGTGTCCTTGGTGTGTCTTGAAACTTGTCATACCACAGGCCAGTTATTTTATAGATTGTTCCTCAATTTAAGTTTGTCTGATTATTTCCTTGTGATTAGAGTCCAGTTATCTGTCTTTGGCAGATGTGTAGTTGTAAGTGATATTAATTAATTAATTGATTTAATTTTTTTCCTCCTTATATTTTTGTTTTCTTCCTTCTACTTTGATTTTAGTCTCTTGGTCTGACCTTAACATATTTGACACCTTAATTTTCAGCCTTCCTTCTTTCCCAGTATAAATATTGAGGGTTTTCCCCTCCCCCCCAGTTATATTCTAGAAGTTTTGATATGTAATATTTTTATTATTAAGTAGTTCTGAATATTTTCTAATTACCTTATTACTTTCTTCTTCAAAATTATTGTCAGATTTCAGAGCTTATGGGCTTTCCTCTGGTCTTCCTGTTCTTGATTTCTAATTGTATTAATTGCATAGTACTCATAGAATTTTATTTTTGTGTTCCCAATACTTTGAATTTTGTTGGAGGTAGTTTTATGCCTTGCATATTATAAAAATTTGTAGAGGTTCAGTGTGTGTTTGAAAATTAATTCTTCAACTCTTAGGTGGAGTGTTACATGTATGCCACTCAATACACTAAAAAAATTGTTTGTTTTTTGGTCTGCTTGAGCTATGAGTTACTGAGAGAGAGAGTAAAATCTCCCTTTAGGAAGGTGAGTTTGTTTCTTCTTTTATGTCTGTCAATTTGGCTTTACACATTTGGAGGTTATGTTGTTGGGTGTATACATGTTTAGCCTTATTGTGTCCTGGTTAATTTCAGCTTTTTTTTTTTTTAATCATTATGTATGACTTCTTTTAATTTCTATTCCACTAATGCCTTCCCACCCAATACCTCTTTCATCTAATATCAGTATGGCTATATTGATTTTTTGGTGGGTGAGAGCTGAAGGTTAACATTAGCCTTTATTTACTTTTTTGAAATTTTACGTAAATTCAGGTAAGAACCTACTAAAACAGAAGAGAAAACCCCACAGAATTTTAGAAAGGATAAACAAATCTAAATAATGTATACTTGGAAAAATAGTTGTAAAACATGCAAACTTTCCAGCAATATTAGTAAAGAAAAATAATGAAAATAGACCTAAATATATAATATTAGTAAATAAAAAGGGATCAAACCTATTCATATAGTAGAGTTTTATAAAGAAAAGAATATTATGTCACCCTATTCCAATAAATTTGAAAATTTCAATGCAATGCATAATTTCTTAGAAAAATATAATTAATACAGTTGTCACAGGTAGACATAGAAAAATGAAAATGACAGTGTGAAAGAAGTTAAATATTAAAAATCCAACAAAATGATACGTGCAAGATGTTTCACTAGCAAGTTTTAGCAGACCTTATATTCATAGTCTCCTTTATTGTCTTCTAAAAGGTTTGTAGTTTTGTTTTTCACATTGAGATCTTTAAAAAATCTGGAATTATTTTATTTTAGAGAAAAGAAGAGGAGAGGAAGCTACTCAACATAGTTAATGAGGTTGCTTTATTATTGGTACCAAACCAGATGAAGATAGTACAGAAAAAATATAATTGTAAACCAGAATTGTTTATAAACACAAATGTAAGATTCCTAAGTAAAATCAAAACAAAGCAATTTCATCTATATATTAAAAAATTATGTTATAACCAAGTAACGTTTATCTCAAGGTATACAAAGATGTATCAGCTTCTAAAATCTTTTTAAGTAAAATGTCATGTTAAGAGAATGAAAAAGAAAACCAAATCTTGTCCACAGAGGTTGTAATTAACAGTCCTACCAGTTATGTGTGAGAATACCTGTTATTCGTACTCTGGCAAACACTTGGTGGTTTCAGGTTTTTTATTTTTTGGCATATTTGGTTGTTAAATAATAGAATATTACCAGTAAGTTTATTTGCATTTCTCTCATTTCTTGTAATGTGAGCATAATTTTCTGTGTGTAAGTCTGTTTTAAACACACTGAAAATTTAAAATGGGAGAGTAACACTTATTGCATAATTTGTTTACTTGAGAACAGGGACTATTTTATTTATCTTCGTACTTCTAACATCTTATAAAATGCTTGGCATATAGCGGGTATTCAAAGATACTTTTTGAGTGAATTGAATAAATAATTAGTAAACTATGAGCCTTCTGAAGAAATTTGTGACTTAACTCATTTTTGAATATCTGAAAATAGAATAATTTTGCTATGTCAAAGAAATGGGATTTTTACTAGCAGGTTCCAGGAAGTAAAGAATGGACAGGATTATTCTTTTAGTTTATGTTAATACTATAGGCTCCCATAAAGTGTGGATAGCTGATAAAATCCTTAATCCTAATTATGCATGATTTAACAGTGTTCATTTGCTTGGTGCTTTCAGGGTGTATACTATTGCATAGAAAGATAACATCATTTATATTTTGACATATTGTTATCCTTTGTACCTTGCTAAAAGATTGTTTCAACAATCATTTGCTTACCTGAATTGTATTTCAGTTACTCTAGTTTTAAAAAACAGTTTCTTTTCCTGCTTTACAGTAATGTTTTAGAGGATTGAAATACCTAGATTTCTAACCTTTTAGATAAGTAGGATGTTACCCAGAGGAAGGTATACACAGAATTATTCTTTAAGAATAAACATAGTTGTGATGAAATGCTGTTTGGATTTAGGGTCAGAATGAGACAAAGAAATAGAACATACCGTCTATTTGGATTAAGGTATTTGGAAATCTTGAGGGGGTCAGGGTAATAAACAGTGAAGGAAAAGAAATAAAGAGCTGTTAAGTATAATGTTGTAGGCTGCTTTGTGATATTTTCCAGCTCTAGCTAGCAACTAGACTAGCACTCTTCTCACACTGGCTGGCTCCACATCTTTATTTTTAATTTACACATTCTATGTGTACTATTCTTAACCAAGTATTTCTGATATGCTTGTGTAGAAGCTGGGAAAGGGAGGGACACTAGTCTCAAGATGATTTCACTATTCCTTGCCATTCCATTATAACCCACCTATACCTTTGTAAATAGTCTTATTTGTAAATAAGCCTTCCTCAGATTGGGATAATTTATTTCCTGTTAGGACCCTGACTGATTCCCAGTTGCCACAGTCTCACCGTTTGTCCAGTCCAGTTTGTTCAAAACCAAGATGTCTTGGTCATTTTATCAAAATGTTCACTTCCTGGCTGCCATGGTTTTACATCTTCTCTCTCTTACAGTATGAGATCCTTTATACCTTTATTCAAATTTGATCTGTTTCTTTGATCATCTTTCCTGTTGTGTGAATTCCAAATAGAGATTCAATCTCTATTTCCTTTCCTTATAATCTAAAACACCAATGCAGAAATCTCTAGTAGACTGGGTTTTGCAATGTGGAATACCCCTCTTTTCTAAAGTATCAGTAGTTAGGGCTAAATACCTTTAGACCAAAGCAAGTGGTAAGGCCTGCTGTGTCTCTTTCCCTTAATGCTCAAATACATACCTTTGATCTTCCACATTCTCGTGCATGGTAGGAAGGAGAAGAGAGCTGTACCCATATACAGTGACCATTTAATTGTGTTAACTCCTTTTTGTGTGAGAAGGAGGGACATGAGGGGAGGAAAGGAGACAGGTGTAAATTTCTCTTAGAGGCAGCAGAACATGTAATTGGTTTTATAATTTTTTAAAAAAATGTCAATATGTTCCCTATAATTAATAGAATAATGTCTAAGTTCCTTGCATGGCATCCAAGGCCATTTACATTTTCCATTTTCTAGCCCTGATTTCTTTGTATTTCTTCTTATAATTCTATAACAACAGTGGATTATTTACCATTATCACCCAGGTTCACTTTCTTGCCTCTCTTCATTTGCTTATATTGCTCCCTCTGTTGGGAATATTTATAGTACATTGCAAACAGGCAAATTATCAAAAGTCTACTTAGTCCAGGTCCAGATCCCATGTTAGTTCCTTTGTGAAACATTAGTGTTCTTACAAGAGAATTAGGGTTCCATTTTCACTGATCCTGAAGCACTTTGTATTTTTCTCTATTAGAAACTTTTATCACATTACTGTGTTATATGTGTGTGCATACTGTATCTATTTCTGAAGACTGAGAAGTTCTTGAATGAAGGTACCATATTGTAATTATATTTGTTTTAAACTCGAGTAATTGCCACCATACTTTGTATAATGTCAACTCTTGCTAAAGGCATGTTAAAATGATCAATAAATGAATGAGTGTGACAAATATTAATTTACTTGGTGGGGATTGCTGAATTTCTCTCTGGTGCCAAGAAATTTGCTTTTACTTCTTGGACCTTTGTGCTAAAATATGTATCTAGCATTGAGTTAGAATACACGGAATGTTTAAAATGAGAATAAATTGGTCTCATTTGTACATCACTAGTACTTTGCATTATTTGGTGTTTAAAATATGTTTCTCACCCAAAATATAATTCATATATAAGAAATAAACATCGTATGAAAATTAAATCTATTTCTTCTCAGTATAGTTTGATGAGACTATTAAATACTTTGGCATAATCCTTAATCCTTATTTTCATTTTTATTGTTTAAGTAAGAAATATCATTTTTTATATATAATTTGTATCACAGTTCATTAAGTAATTGATGTTGCCTTTTTGTTTCAGCTAAACCATTTACTTCTAAAGTGAAACAGATGCGATTACATAGAGAAGACTTTGAAATATTAAAGGTGATTGGTCGAGGGGCTTTTGGAGAGGTAAGAGATAAAAATTTTATAGAAGATCTGATAATTGTTTTGTAAGCTATTTTATACAGTCTGTGAGAGAATTTAACTGAAATATTATTTGCTTGGTGTTGTAATTGATATCATTGATCAGAAATCATTAAACTTCTGAATGAAGTCTTTCTACATGGAAGTTTTTTCCAAGATATTTCTATTTTTCATATGTCATTGAAATTTGAGTATGTTTCTCTACTCTCTTCTGTTCCATTGGTCTGTTTGTCTCTCACTGCCTTAAATTACTTTAGTTTAAGAAGTCTTGATATCTGGTAGTGTGTATACTCTAACTTCCTCCCTCTTCTCCTCTGTTCTTGGCCCTTTATATTTTCATATAATTTTAGAATAAGTGTTTCAGTTTTTACTTACTCTTAAAAATCCACATCCACACCCAGCACCCACACATCTGCTGGAGTTTTGATTAGGATTGCCCTGAAACTAGAGATTACTTTGTAGATAATTGACATCTTAACAATATTGAATCAGCCAATCCATGAACATGGTATATGCCTCCATTTATTTAGGGCTTTATAAATTTAACCCACTAATTATTTGTAGTTTCCATTCAGTAGAGTGGATGTATACATCTTTCAGCAGATTTATTCCTAGATATGTGATATTCTTTATGTTATTTTAATTAGAATTATTGGTTAAGTTTCATTTTCTAATTGTTTTTGCTAGTAGTTAGACACAGTTGAATTCTGTTTATTGACCTCATACCCAGCAACCTCACTAATTTTACTTTTAAAATCATGAATTGTGTTGGATTTTAATAAAATGCTTTATCAGCATCTTTTGAGGCACTCACGGCTTTTTTCCTTTACTCTGTTAACGTGTTGAGTTACACTGGTTTATTTTTAATGTGAAACTAACCTTGCATTTCTAAAATAAGCCAACTTTGTTGGGATGTATTATCCTTTTAATTTACCTTTGGACTCAGTTTGCTATTTGTGTGTGTTGTGTGTGTTTTGGATCTTTGAGAGAAATTGCCTGTAATTTTCCTACTTATCACATCCTGATCAGATTTTGGTATCTTGGTTATTCTGGTCTCATAAAAAAAGGGAGGTATTTCCTTTTTTACTGTTCTTTAGAGGAGTTTGAGAAACATTGTTATTATTTCTTTCTTATATGCTTAGAAGATTTCACTGGTGAAGCCCTTTGAGCCTGGAGGTTCCTAGAGAGAGAGTTTTAAATTATATATTTAATTTTTTAATTGAAATTGAACTATTTGGATATTTTGTATAGATGTGTCAGTTTTGCTAGGTTCATCCATATCATCTGACTTTTCATATTTATTACTATGTTGGTCATTTGCACTTCTCATTGTTTTCATTTGTTACACTTAGTGGTTTTGGTTTATCAATTCTGTTATTTTTTCAGTGAATTAACTTTTGCCCTTTGTATTTTTCTATGGTAGATTTGTTTTCTGTTTCATTAATTTCTGCTTTTATATTTTAATGTTCTTTTCTCCCTTTGGTTCCAACTTGCTGTTCTTTTTCTAACTTTTTGAGTTAGATGCTTAGAGAATTGATTTCTAGATCTTTTCAAATGTGCTATACTTTTTCCTCTAAGCAGCTTTAGCTATAGCAAAGTTTTGATATGTCATATTTTCATTATAGATTTCCTCAAAATATAATGTGATTTCCAGTGTGATTTTAAATTTCTATCATAGTTTTTTTTTGATCTATGATTTTAGAAGTTTATTGCTCCATCTCTAAGTATTTGGAGGGTTTTTAGTTATATTTCTGTTTTTGAGTTATAATGTAATTCCAGAGCAGTCAGAGAATATACATTGTGTGATTTCAAGTCTTTGAAATTTGCTGTGCAGTGTTTTGTAAATATTAGTTAGGTAAAAGACATTAATCTTATTTAAATTTCCCATATCTTTAACTGTTTTCTCTGTGTGATATTTCATTTCCTGAGAGAGGATTTGCTTATTTCTTTCTTATTTTATTTTTTTCACTGATAACAAATATCAAGTTATTATATCTCCCTAGTGATTAACTCTTTTATCATGATGTAATGATCCTTGTTATCTCTAAGTAATGCTTTTTGAGTTAAGCTTTACTTAATCTGATGTTAGTAGAATGATTCTAGCTCTTTTTATTAGTCTTCTGCATTAAATATCTTGCTCCACCCTGTTAGTTTCAGCTATTACTTTGTATGTTTAGTGTTAAATAGAATATAGTTTTTATTTTTTGATGTAGTCTGTTAATGTCTTATCTTTAATTGGAGTGTAGTCAGTTGACATTTAATGTAATTACATTACATATTACTATTTGTTTTCTGTTTGTCTTGTCCATTCTGTATTATGTTTCTCTCAATTCTTGGATTAACTGAGTATTTTAAATTATTCTTTCCCCCTTCTATTCATTTCTGAGTTGTACCTTTTTTTATTGGGTTCCCTAGAGATTGCCACTTGTATTCTTGGTAAATTTGTATTCTGCCAGTTCCCATTTACCCAAATTTACCTTTCATTGTCATTAGCTCTACATATATTTGAAACCCCCAAAGATATGATTATAGTATCCCTATTCATTTTAGCTTTACCCATGTATTTACATTTTCTCTTACTCTTCACATTCACATACTTATTTATATTCATGTACTTGTCTTTGATATAATTTTCCTTTTGACTTAAAAATTCCCTTTAGTATTTTGCCAAGTCTGCTGAGATAAATTATCTGCATTTTTTGTCTGAAAATACATTTATTTTGAGGTCTTAACAAAATTGTGTTATATACACACATAGCTTAATGGATTTGTACATTTGCATGAACTTCTGTAACTATTATGCAGATCAAGATAGACTCCCATTGCCCCCTCTGTGTGGATAATCACCTTCTCATTAACCATCTATTCTGACTTCTATAATTATAGATTTATTTTGCCTGTTTTTGAGTGCTATATTAGTGGAATTATATAATATATATTCTTTTGTTTCTGCCTTCTTTTGCTCAATATTATGCTTGTGTGATTCAGTTTTGTTTTTTATTGGTTCACAGTATTCCTCTATATGAATATACCACAAGTATTTTACCCATACTAGTGTTGGTAGGTATTCAAGTTTATACTTCTTGGCCACTGTTAATAATGTTGTTATGAACATTCATTTATATGTCTTTTGGGAGATAGAAGCACTCATCTGTGTTTGATATAACCCTAGTGGGATTTCTGGGTTGCATGTTAGGCATATTTAATTTTAGTTGGTAGTGCCAAATAATATCCCAGTTGGTTGTCAATTTGTACTCCGACCAACAGTGTATTAAGGTCCCAGTTGCTTCACAACCTCACCAACGCTTGGGTCATTTTTTAAACTTTGGACATTTTTTTTGGTGGATGAGTAGTGGTATTGGAATGTGATTTCATTTTGCATTTCCTAATAAGTCTTAAAGTTGTCCATTTTCATATTACTTCATATAACTTGGATATCCTTTTTCATAAGTGCACATTTTGAGATTGGGGGAGTGGGAGCAGGTGGGTAGGTTGTCTGACTTACTGGTATATTCTAGATACAAGTCCTTTGTTGGAAGTGTGTGTGTGTGTGTGTGTGTGTGTGTGTGTGTGTGTGTGTGTGTATTAAACAAAATGTCTTCCTGTCTGTGGCTTGGCTTTTCCCTCTCTGTATAGATCTTTTATGGAAGAGAAGATCTTAGTTTTGGTGAAGTACATTTAACTAAGCTTTTCTTTATGATTAGTGCTTTTCTGTGCTCGTTAAAAAAGTTATTTTCTACCCTGAAGGTCATGAAGATATTTTCCTCTGTTATCTTATGTAATCTATAAAAAAAAATCTTTTTCATTTAGGTCTATGATCCGTCTGGTATTATTTTGTGTTTTGTGAGGTATAGGTCAAGGTTCATTTTATTCTTTGTGGGTTTCTCAGCATCATTTATTTAAAGACTACTTTTTCTACATTTGATTGCGAAGGAACTTCCATTGTGAATCAGGTGACCCTGTGTGTGTTACTTTTATTAATTTTTAATAGTTTTTGTAGAATTCTTGTTCATGTTTCATTAAATTTATTTATCAGTCTTTGATGTTTGTTGATGAGCCTGTAAATTATATTTTTAGATTTCATTTTGTAACCATGTTGCTAGACTAGAAATACAATTAATTTTTCTGTATTGATCTTGTATTTAAGCATCTTGATATATTAACTTATTAATTCTAGTTTATAAATTAAAAAAAATTTTGATGTACACAATCATACCATTTCCAAATAATGACGGCTTTTTTTCTTTCTTTTGTTATACTTATTTCTTTTTCCTATATTATTCCAATAGAGAGTTTCTTCCTTAAAATATTAAATTCAGTTGTTGAAAATCAATTTTTTTCTGGTTTGTGATTTCAGGGGTAAGTATGAAGTTTGCAACAGCTTTTTTAAAAAAAATTGTTACTCTTTTTTTAGGTTAAGGAAGTTACTTTTTTAGGTAAAGGAAGTTTTCCTTTTAGTCCTAGTCTGTTGAGAGCTTTTATCATGCATTAGAGTTAACTTTTATCAAAAGCTTCTTTTTATATCTATTTTGATGATATAATTTGACCTCTGTATTTAGTTAATGTGGAAATAATATTGATTAATTTTTAAATATACCAGTGTTGGATTACTATATAATCCAGTTGTTCCTTATGTATTCTTTTAGTATATTGTTGGTTTTGATTTACTAATATTTTGTTTACCATTTTTTTTGTTATGTGCATGAAAAAGATTGAACTTTATTTTACCTATCTTTTAATTTCCTTGTATTTTTAAAATGTTACACTTAGCTCATAAGACAATTTGGGAAGTATTCACACTTTCTCAATTTTCTGAGTTTGAGAATATTATTATTTCCTTATATGTTTGGAAAAATTCTCTGGTGAGTCCATCTAGACTAGGAGTGCAATTTTTATTTGGTTGTTTGTTTACATCTTTTGAGATAAATTGTATATATGTTGAAATGCACCAATTGTATATGTACAATTCCATGAGTTTTGACAAATGGATTCACCCTTATCAAGATACAGAACATTTCCATCACCCTAAGAAGTTCCCTTTCCTGTTACTTCCCCATAACTTCCATCAAGTGGCAAGCACTGTTCTAAATTTTAACTATGGATTAGTTTTGGCCGTTTGAAAATTTCATATAAATGGAAATCATACCACATGTACTCTTTTGTGTCTGGCTTCTTTTGCTCAGAATAATGTCTGTGAGATCCATTCTTGTGATCAAATGTAGTAATACTTTTTATTGCTGATTAGTAAACCATATACTACTATTCTTCTATTGATGGACATTTGTATTGTTTCTCATTTTTGGCAGTTAGGATTAAAACTGATGTGAATATTCTTGTACAAGTTTTTATGGAAATATATTTTCATTTTCCTTGGATAAATACCTAGGAGTGGAACTGCTATGTTAAGTGGTAGGTGCATATTTAAATTTAAAAGAAACTGGCACATTTTTTCCAATGGGGTTGTACCATTATATATTCCCACCAGTTCCATGTTCTCACCAATATTTTTTTGTTAGTCTTTTAAATTTCAGTCATTCTAATGGGTGTGTAGTAGTATCTCATGGTCTTAAATTGCATTGTTATGTGGATTTGTGTTATATATCAACATAATAATGAGTTTTTGTGTGCTTATTCACCATTCTTATATCTTCCTTTGTGAAGTATATGTTCAGATATTTTGCTCATTAAAAAAAATGAGGTATTTGTGTCATCATTGAGTTTTAAGAATTCTTTATATTTTATATTTATAAATGTCTTTTGTCAGATGTATGTTTTGTCAATATTTTCTCAAAGGCTGCATAGCTTGCCTGTTAAATGTCTTCTGATGAGCAGAAGTTTTAAATTTTGCTGGTTTAATTTTATCAGTTTTTTCTCTTACGGTTTTTATTTTCCATGTTCTTTGTAAGAAATTCTTATTTATATCTAGGTCACAGATATTTACCTATGTTTTTTTCCTAAAACCTTTATAGTTTTAGCTCTTATGTTTAGATTGGTGATTCATTTCAAATTAATTCATGTATGATGTGAGGTAGGGATCAAGGTTCATTTTTTTCCATATGGATATCCAGTTGTTTCAGCACAATTTGTTGAAAAGGCTGTTTCTCCTCTATTGAATTACTTCAGTACCTTTGTCAAAAAAATCAGTTGACCATACAAATGTTGATCTACTGCTCTTTCTATTCTATTTCACTGATATCTTTGTCTGTTCTCATGTCAGTACCACACAATCTTGATTCTGTAGCTTTATACTGTAGAGTTGAGAATATGTAATGAAGTCTGAGTGTAAGTCCTCCTTCTTTGTTCTTTTGCAAAATTGTCTTAACTATTTGAAGACTTTTGCATTATTATATAAATTTTAGAATCACTGTGTCAGTTTGCATAAAAGCCTAGTGGTATTGAAATTGAGCTTGCATTCAGTTTATAGATCAATTTTGTGAGGACTGACATCTTAACAATCTTGAGTCTACTAGTTAGTCCATAAACAAGGCATTTTTCTTTGTCTTTTAAGGTCTATTTTAATTTTTCTCAAAAATTTTTTGTAATTTTAGTGTACAGGTCTTGTTCATAACTTCTTAAATTTATTGCTAAATTTTTAATGTTTTTTGATGCTATGGTAAATGATATTTAAAATTTTATATTTCAAATAATATGCTGTTAGTATGTAGATACACCACTCATTTTTTTTTAACATCTTTATTGGAGTATAACTGCTTCACAATGGTTTGTTAGTTTCTGCTGTATAACAAAGTAAATCAGCTATACATGTACATATATCCCCATATCCCCTCCCTCTTGCATCTCCCTCCCACCCTCCCTATCCCACCCCTCTAGGTGGTCACAAAGCACTGAGCTGATCTCCCTGTGCTGTGTACACCACTTATTTTTGTATCTGACTTTATTTTCTAAATTCATTTATTATTTTTTAAATAGTTTTTTGTTGTTTTGGTTGCTACTTTCTTAGTTGTTCTCTGTAAACAATCATATTGTCTGAGAATAGGACAATCATATTGTCCTTTTCACTTTCCAGACTTTATACATTCTATTTCTTTATGTGACTTATTATACTAATTTGGACCTCTAATACAGTGTTGAATAGGTGTCATGAGGTTATATATCCTTACTTTATTCCTGAATTCAGGGAGAAAGGATTTAGTGTTTGACTAGTAAGTATGATGTTAATTGTAAGTGTTTTTGAGGGAACCCTTTATCTGATTGAAGAAGTTGTCTTCTATTACTAGTTTGCTGAGAATTTAATAATCATATGGATTTGCTCTTTTATTCTGTAAATTCGGTGGGCTACTTTGATTGACTTTTTTAATAGGCTTTGCTTTTTTAGAGCAGTTTTATGTCCACAGCAAAACTGAGTGCAAAGTACACAGAGTTCCTATATACCCGTTGACCTTGCACATGTGCAGCCTCTCCCGCTATCAACCTACCACACAAGCGTGATATATTTGTTACAACTGATGGATCTACATTGACACATCATCAGCTAAAGTCTATAGTTTACATTAGAGTTCACTCTTGGTGTTGTACGATATATTGTATGGGTTTGGACAAATGTATAGTTACACCTATCCACCATTTTAGTATTATACATAATAGTTTCACTGCCTTAAAAATCCTCTGTGCTTTGCCAATCCGTCCCTTCCTTCCCCTAACCTCTGGCCACCACTGATCTTTTTCCTATCTCCGTAGTTTTGCCTTTTCCTGAATGTCATAGAGTTGAAATCATACAGTAATGTAGCCTTTTCAGATTGGCTTATTCCACGTGGTAATAGGCATTTTGTTTCCTTCATGTCTTTTTATTGCTTTTACCACTGAATAATATTTCATTGTTTGAATGTACCACTGCTTATTTACCCATTTACCTACTGAAGGACATCTTTGTTTTCTTCCAAGTTTTGGCAATTATGAATAAAGCTGCTGTAAACATTCATGGGCAGGTTGATGTGATGTGTGGACATCAATTTTCAATTCATTTGCATAAATACCAAGGAGCAGAATTGCTGGATCGTATGGTAAGAGCATTATTTGTTTTGTAAGAAACCAACAAACTCTCTTCCAAAGTGGCTGTACCATTTTGCATTCCCACCAGCAGTGAATGAGAGTTCCTGTTGCTCCACATCCTCACCAGCATTTAGGAGTTGTCAGTATTTTGAATTTTGGCCATTCTATTAGGCGTGTAGTGGTATCTCATGGTTGTTTTAACTTGCAGTTCCCTAGATGATGTTGAGCATCTTTTCATATGCTTATTTGCCATCTGTATATCTTCTTTGGTAAGGTGTATATTGGATCTTTAACTCATGCTTTAATGGATTGGTTTGTTTTCTTATTGTTGAATTTTAAGAGTTCTTTTTTTTTGGTGTATTTTAGATAACAGTCCTTTATCAGATATGTCTTTATCAGATATGTCAATTATTTCTTTCATGAATTATGCCTTTGGTGTTATATAGATTGATTTTCAAATATTAAACTAATCCCTGGGATAAACTCCATTTGGTCATGACTTACTATCCTTTTGAGATATGGCTCTATTCAGTTCCTTAATATTTTAACTGTTTTCATATCTATATTCATGGGGAATGTTGACCTATAATTTTCTTTTTTTTATCATGTCTGTGTCAAATATTGACATCAGGGTTATGCTGGACTTATAAAATGAATTGGGGAGTGTTTACTCTTTTTCAGAAAAAAATTGTGAATATTTATTTTTATTTATTTATTTATTTCCTTAAATGCTTGATAAAATTTAGCAGTGATGCCATCTGGACTTGGGTTTTTCTTTGTGGGGCATTTAATCCTACTAATTTAACTTCTTGGTGGTTATAGAGCTATTAAAATTTTCTATTTCATCTTTTGTCAGCTTCAGTAAGTTTTCTGTTTCATGGAATTTGTCTATTTCATTTAAGTTTTCAAATGTATAAGGTTGTTCATAATATCTCTGTTATTTTTTTGCTGTCAGTGGAATACAAGGTGATATTCTCTTTCATTGTGGATATTTATAATTTATGTGTTTTTTCCCTTGATCAGTCGGGTAGAGGTTTTTCAGTGTTGTTAATTATTGAACAAAGCTACTTTGGCTTTGTGAATTATCTATATTTTTGTCTTCTTTTTACTTAAAAATTTTTTTTAAAAAGTTAAGCAGTTTTTAAATCTTTGTATTTCCTTCCTTCTATCTATACTTCCTTGGATTTAATTTATTCATGTTCTTCTGGCTTCTCAAGGTAGAAACTTAGATCTTTGAGACAACTGGGTAGCCAATTGGAAGAGTCCATTTGTGGATCCAATTAAAATTCATACCATATATTAGGAGAAAGTACAAATGTATCAAATGTTCAAGTATAAAAAATAAAATAGGGACTTCCCTGGTGGTCCAGTGAGTAAGACTGCATGCTCCGAATGCAGGGGGCCCAGGTTTGATCCCTGGTCGGGGAACTGGATCCTGCATGCTGCAACTAAGATCCTGTGTGCCGCGTCTAAGACCCGGTGCAGCATGCATGCATGCATGCATGCATAAATAAATAAGTAAGTAAGTAAGTAAGTAAATAAATACATACCTACATACATGCAACACAAGTACCCATCAATGGATTGACTAAGTTATAGTCTATCTAATGCTGTGTAGCTGCAATAAAAAAAGTTGAGTGTACTTCTGTGGAGAAATCTCCAGGATACATTGTAAAGTGAAGAAATCAGATGCAGGGGAATATATTGGGTTGGCCAAAAAGTTTGCTGGGGTTTTTCTCTAACATCCCCAATGAACTTTTTGGCCAACCTGATATATAGTACGCTATCTTTTGTTAAAAAGAGGTAGAAATATTATGATTCTTACTTGTATTTTCATAAAGTAACATTTTAAAGGGACAAGAGGGAATGGGGTACATGTAGAGTGTGAGTGACACTTCTAAGTGGAAACCTTTTTATTTTGTTTTGACGTCTGAAACGTGTAAGTGTATCATCTATTTTAAAAATCATTAAAAAATTCTTCCAGGTTGGGATGTACTAATTTGCATGTTCTGTGAATCATTTAAGGAAGATGCAATTCTAAATTTAAACTTCCTCAGATAACAGAAAAAGAGGGACCACTGCCCAACTCATTTTATGAGGCTAGAATAATCTTGTTTCTAAAATCTAACTGTATGTTGAGTGAAGGAGACAACATAAGGAAAAATGCATATGATTTGATTTTATCACAAAAGTCAGGGTAATGGTTATCTCTAGCGGGAAGATGGAAGTTGTGGTCAGGTGGGGCACATGGGGGGTTTCACCGTTGCTCCAATGTTCTATTTCTTGATCTCAGTTTTAGTTCTATTCAGTTTATAATTGTGTTTAACTCTACCTTTGTTTTATTTTCTTTATCTATGTTCTAATCAATTACAAGTGTTATAAATTAATGAAAGAAGCTATAGTAATCGTGGAATACATGTTCATCTAACAAATTAGCTTTAAAATATATAAAGTAACAACTGATAGAATTTGCATAGGGGAATACAAGAACTTTCAACAGTTGAAGATAGAGCTTTTAACTCTCCTCAGAAATTGGCAAGTTAAGCAGATGAAAAAAATTGAGACTTAGAAGTGTTTATTTTTTGAAGGTGGAACTTTTTAATGGCATAATTATTCCATTCTGTGTTAAAACATTTGGTAGAGCAGTGATTTTAAAAACTGATAAAAACTGGTTTCTCCCAAACTAGTTTCACCAAGGGAATTAGAGGTCAGTTAAATCTGTACCTAGTGGGGACCACCTAGTTTTGTTTTAAGCTATTTCTGTTGGGATTTATACTCTGCAACTAGCACAGCAGTTCTAGCCAGTGGTAGAATTGTTCATACTATGATCAGCCCAGGTTCATTGCAAATAAAGCTTCTGGTAAAAAAAAAAAAATCATGCTACAGAAAAGAACAGAGAGGGTATGCAACACTGGAAATTCAACAGATTTAGGGACCACAGGAAAAAAGTGGCTTTCTTCATTTAAAGGGCTGTCTGCCATTTCCCCTCTTAACTTATTCCAAACCTCAAAAATAACTACTTGGGAAGAGGTAGTGAATATATGTGGGAATTTAAATCCTTGTTAGGAATTTGGTTTTTCATTTAAACCCTTCACGTTCTCACCCTGTTTTGCTCCCTGGAGATGTTGGTTGGGGAAGGTTTGGAGGTTGGTTGTAGCAGGCTTTGGAGCAGCAGACACTATGTAGAGCTAGTCTCTGTGAAAGTCCTTATTAGGAAATTTAAAGGGCACTCTGCCTTGTCAGCAGTAAGGATCAGTCCACTGATGAGGCTGAGATGTAGCCAGGGTTTGGAGTTATTTTCTGTGTAAGAGAGCTCTTTTTAACCCAGAAAGGATCAATTCAAATCGTATACACAGGTTTGGCCTAGTCTAGTCTTGTCATAGCCACCATCTAAACTCTTCAGTCCTATATGAACTGAAAAAATAAAAGGAATTTCCACCCTCATATCCACCTTAACCCAACCTGCCAGATTAAAAGCAAAAAAAAAAAACAAAAAAACAGTTTGTGCAGGGCTGGCTGGATAGGCCGCAGTAGGCTTAACTTTTTTTCTGGTATTGATCACTACGTGAGATTCTGTCCACTATCTCTGATTTGTTTCCACCATAGTCATTTCCTTAGAGAATTTGAAGAAGAAATTGTCACTCTGCTCAGTTTTCTAGAGTTGACAGCCAGCCATTAGGGGGTGGCATTCTGTACTCTCCAGTCCAGGATGCAGATGGTGTGGCCTCCCTTCATTTCATTTATGACATGCAGGAAGTTGGCATACACAGGGAAGGTTCCCTCTACTGGGCCATTCTTGTAAATATCAGCTGTGGTCTTCAGGGACATTGTAGAAACTGCAGCTGGAGTGCTCCTTATCTTTGTAGGAAGGAGTATAGCCAGGCTCACAGTTCTTGCTGCACTTGGGAGTGTCTCTTCACCTCCATCACCTGGTAGCTGAGAGCCATTGAAATGGTGCTCACATTGCGGGATAGAATAGGGCCTACAGCCTACATGGGCATCATAGAGGCCACCAGAGACCTTTCTTGGTCCAGAAATCCCAGTCTCCAGAGGGAAAGCCCCCATACAGCCATCCCCATACTTCACAGTAGATGAGCAGGTTTTCAGCAGGCATCTCTGTGGGGGCATTCCTATTGGTGTCAATACAGATCTGACCAGAAATGGTTTTTATGGCCCCAAATGCCCAGGAAGAAACACAGGACTGTTGGTAATGTCTTTTTTAATGTTTAGACAGTCTAGCCACTATTCCTCGGTAGCAAAATGTTTTTGGCGTATCCATTTTCTTAGCAAACTGTACTCTCTGAGGCAGCTTGGATCTATCCGGGAAATGCTTTAAAAGCCCATTCAGTTCATATCCCCATTATGGAGGCTGAACAGTTCATCTGCAGGGGTGCAAAATAGGGTCTGCTTGGGATGCTAGGCAGCACCATCAGGCAGAAAAGGATGGCTATGGCCCACCACACTTTGGCATCTGGATCCTGGATTTACTGAAGTTGTGGAGACCCTAAGCCTGCAGTTGCCATGTCTAATTTCAGTATCTGGTGTCTGGAACCCGAGTCCACTATGTTGCCACTTGGACAAGATATAAAGTATTTTAATGACATGATTGTCATGCTGAACCTAATAGATATATATAGAATTCTCCATCCAGCAGAGACTTACACATTTTTTTCTAGCACGTACAGATCCTTCTTAAAATTTACATGTTCTAGGCCACAAAGGGTGCCTCAGTAACTTCCAAAAAATCATCATTATGCAGACCATAATCTCTGACCTTAATAAAATACAGTAAATATCAGTCAGATAGCTAAAAATGACCCAAATGTTTGCACACTTACAAACATAGATCATAAGAGGAATTATAAAATAATTCGATATTAGTGGAAATGCTGCACTTAAAAGTTTGTGAGATACTTAAAGTGAGATTTATAGCTTATAATATATTTACCAAGAAGTAAGAAACTTTGGTAATTGGTATTGGCTAAACTGTGTCTCCTTCCCCACCCCCTCAAAAAAAATGGATATACTGAAGTCCTATCCTCCAGTACTTCAAACTGTGACAGTAATTTGGAAATACTGTCTTTACAGAGTTAAGTTGAAATGAGGTCAGTAGGGTGGGCCCTAATCTAATATAATTGGTGTCTTTATAAGAAGGGGAAATTTGGACATAGGCATGGACAGAGGGAAGGTGACATAAAGACATAGGGGAGAAGTTGTCCGTCTTCAGCCAGAGAGAGAGGCCTGGAACAGATCCTTCCTTCACGACTGTCAGAAGGAACCAACCCTGCTGATACCTTGATCTTGGACTTCTAGTCTGCAGAACTGTGAGAATAAATAAATTTCTGTTGTTTGAGCCACCCAGTTGGTGATACTTCAGTACAGCAGCCCTAGCAAACTAATACAGTAACTAATGAGACAAATATTAATTCAGAAGTTGGAAAAAGAGCTATAGAGTAAACAAAAAGGAAGGAAATAATAAGGCCAGAAATCTGTTAGAGAGTAGATATTATCAAAACCCAAAATTAGTTCTTTAAAAAAGTTAATGTATTTAAAAATTGTTGGGTACATGATTTGTTCAATTTCAGAAAAAGCATAAATTTAATATACATCTATTAAGAAATAATAAAAGAGAATGTCTTTAATTTGATGAAGGATATGTGCCCAAAAACCTAAAGCAGACATTAATGGAAAAACTTTACATGCATTCCATTTAAGATCAGGAATAAGACAAAGATGGTTAACAGTGTTTTTTATGTTACTGGAGTTCCTGGCCAGTACATTAAGAAAATAAATAGAAATGAGTTAATGGGATTGGAAGAGAAGAGATAAATCTGTAAGTGTTTATAGTTCACCTGTATAAAAATCTGTAGGGGAAATAGACAAACTATATGTCTTAATAAGATAATTTAGTATTTCTTAAATAAAAGATTGTTTTCTGAAAGTCAGAATTCCTTTGTACTCAAAATAATTAGCTAGAAGAGATGATATAAGATACCATTCACAATAATAAAAGAAAATCAGGTTTCTAGAATTTAATCTGACAAGTAATGCACAAGATCTACATGGAGAAAATTCTAAAACTCTTATTAAAATGTATGATAAAAAGACCTGAAAAACAGATATACCATGTTCAAATATGGAACAAAATATTTCTGAAGGTGTCAATTCTCCCTAAATTAATCTATAAGTTTTGTGGAATGCCAATCAAAATTCAGTGGAATATTTTGAGAAATTTGACATACTAAATAATTTGCATAGAACTTCTGATTCTAACACATTTGTTTATATCATACCAAATCTTCTGCTGAAAACAACTAGAAAACCTTGATTAAAACATAAATTCATCTATTTGAAGGCATAAGAGCTATGAAATCATTAAGGACTCAAGGGGCTAAGAGTCACAGAAATAGGTTTTTTGAGAGGTGAACCCCCAACATTCAGCTTTACCTTTCTCTTGCAGGCAGTTGTCTAGAGGCAGAGAAGTTAAAGAGAACTTTCAGAAATCTCACAGGTAAGGGAAACTAAAATTGGAGTTCAGTTCTCAATAAAGAGGAGGGCTCTGTTAAATATCTCAGGTAGTTAATTGGAACCCCTGAAAGGCTACACCATTTGGTGTAAGGACAAATGGAAATAGGCCAGCCCTCAGAAAACTCAATTCTAATCAAATCAATCCCAGATTGGATTAAGGTAATCAGTGTAGTAGAAATGAAACATACAGTGATTTAAATTAAAACTTGATAGGTTTCACAGCAAACTGAAGAGAAGATTGGTGAACTGGAAAATAGGTCAGTAGGAAATATCTAGGCTGAAACATGGAGAGGAAAAAAAATGCAAGGAAAGTTTAAAAATAAGTTAGGATTCATATTAGACATAGTATAAAAAATTAACAGGTATGGATTTATATTTCCAGAAGGAGATAAAAGAGAGAAAATGGGACAAAAACAACATTTGAAGATAATGATGGCAGAGAATTTTTCAGAGCTAACTAAAAACATAAATCCGTACATAGATTCTAGAATTCTGTTGACTCCATGACAGGATAAATACATCTAGGCACATAATACATCCAGCCACGTAATTGTAAAACTTCTGAAAACCATAGATAAAGATACAATTTTAATAGTAGAGGAAAGGGACATGTAACTTCCAATAAGCAATGAGAAGACAATTCACCTTTTAACAGAAATGATGGAAGTTGAAGATAATAGAAAATGGCATCTTAAAACTGCTGAAAGAAGGAAACTTGTCATCTATGATTCTATACCCAGCAAATATTTTTTAAAAATGAAGGCAAAAGAATGAAGTTGGATTCTGCCTCACACCATATAAAAAATTAACTCAAAACAGATCATAGACTTAAATGTAAGAGCTAAAACTGTGATATTCCTAGAAGGAAACATAGATGTAAACTTTTTTGACCTTGGTTTGGGCAGTAGTTTCTTAAATATATCACAGTTACCAAATCACAAGCACCAAAGAAAAAAGATAAATTAGGTTTCATCAAAATTAAAAACTTTGTGCTTCCAAATAACACTGTCAAGAAATTGAAGAGACATTTCACAGAATGGGAGAAAATATTTGCAAGTTGTATATCTGATAAGGGTCTATTGTCCCGAAATATATAAAGAATATTTATAACTCAACAATAAAAACACAAATAACCTAACTAAAAAATTGACAACTGATTTCAATAGAAATTTCTCCAAAGAGGATATATAAATAACCAATAAGCACACGAAAAGGTGCTCAACATCATTAGTCATTAGGGAAATACAAGTCAAAACGACAATGAGATACCACTTCTCACCCACTAAGGTGAGTATAATTAAAGGCAGTAATAAGTGTTTGCAAGAATGTAGAAAGATTGGAACTCTTGTGCATTGCTGGTGGGAATGTAAAATGGTACAACTGCTTTGACAAATAACTGTTCAGTTCAGCAGTTCTCTTCCTAGATACATGCCCAAGAGAATTGAAAACACATGTAAATACAAAACCTTGTACATGAACTTTCATAGTAGCCTTAGTCATATTAGCGAAGGAAACAGTCCAAATGCCCATCAAGTGATGAATGGATAAACAATTGTGGTATGTCCTTATAATGAGATATTATTCAGCCACACAGGGAATCAAGTACTGATATATGCTAAACATGGATGAACCTTGAAAGCATGCTAAGTGAAATTAATCAGATGTAAAAGGACATGTATGACTCAATTTATATGAAATATCCAGAATGGGCAAATCCATAAAGACAAACTAGATTAGTGGTTGTCAGGAGGTGGTGGGAGGGAGGAGTGGGGCATGCTTACTTCTGGGTGTGGGGGTTCTTTTGGGGGTGATAGATGTATTCTGGCATTAGATAGAGGTGATGATTGTATAACTTTGTGAACATATTGAAAACCAGGGATTTATACAGTCTAAAGGGTGAATTTTTATGGTATATGAGTTATGTCTCAATAAAATTCTTTTAAATGAAGGTAAAATGAAGACAAAGAAAAATTGAGAATCTGTTTTTAGAAAAAGAAAAAACTGAGAATCTGTCATCAAGAGAATTAAACTAAAGAAAATCCTAAAGGGAATCTTAACAGGCAGAAAGAAAATACTCCCAGATGAAGCACAGAAATGTAGGAAGGAACATAGAGCTTCGGAAAGGATAAATGTCTTTTGATGACTATATAAAACAATAACAATAATGTCTTGTAGGATATATTAAATATGTAGGCTTAGATTACATAACAACAATAGTACAATGAGTAGGAAATTGGGAAATTAATGTGTTCTAAATCTAATCATTGTCTGGAGGTGGTAAGAATACTAATTTAATACATTGATATTATAAGATGTAATCTTTAGGACAGCCATTTAAAGAAAAGTAGTATAGTGTATAATTAATAAGCTATAGAGGTAGAAAAATCAAGTGATGGGAAATAAAAAAGAATATTGAGCAGATAGGATAAATAAGAAACGTTAATACACCTAAACATTTAAGCAGTTATACAAAATATAAACTGAGTAAATAATCCAAGTAAAATAAAAAGTTTGTTCACTTAGATAAAGAAGTAAAACTCAAGAATATCTGTTTAGAAGAGATACATCTTTAATATAAGAATATAGAAAAGGTACAAATTTTAAAAAGTTACAAATGAAAACAAAGTGATGTGGCTACTCCAAAATCAGACAAAGTAGACTTTAAGTCAAGAAGTATTTCTCGGGCTTCCCTGGTGATGCAGTGGTTGAGAGTCTGCCTGCCAATGTGGGGGACACGGGTTCGGGCCCTGGTCCGGGAGGATCCCATGTGCCGCGGAGCAGCTAAGCCCGTGCGCCACGACTGCTGACCCTTTGCTCTGGAGCCCGCAAGCCACAACTGCTGAGCCCACGTGCCACAGCTGCTGAAGCCTGTGCACCTGGAGCCTGTGCTTCGCAACGGGAGGGGCCACCGCAATGAGAGGCCTGTGCACCTCAATGGGGGGTGGCCCCTGCTCGCCGCAACTGGAGGGGGCCTGCGCACAGCAACAAGGACCCAGCGCAGCCAAAAATAAATAAATTAAATAAATAAATTTAAAAAAAAAGTATTTCTCCATCTAACCACATATAAAGAAAGAAGTGCTAGGATTTCCAATGCTGTGCTGAATAGAAATGGTGAGAGTAGGCATTCTTGTCTTGTTCCTGTTAGAGGAAAAGCTTTCAGGTTTTCACCATTGAATTGTATGATGTGGGTTTGTCATATGTTGCCTTTATTATGTTGAGGTACATTCCCTCTGTGCATGCTTGTTGAGAATTTCTTTCATAAATGGATGTTGAATAATATCAAATGCTTTTTCTGCATTTATTGAGATGATTATATGATTTTTACCCTTTATTTTGTTAATGTGGTGTGTCACATTGTTTGATTTGCAGATGTTGAACCATCCTTGCATCCCTGGGATAAATCCCACTTGTTCATGGTGTATGATCTTTTTAATGTATTGTTGAATTCAGTTTGCTAATATTTTATTGAGAATTTTACATCTGTGTTAATCATGGATTTTGGCCTGTAATTTTTTTTCCTTCCTCCCTCCCTCCCTCTCTTTCTCTCTCTCTCCCTCCCTTCCTCACTCCCTCCCAACCTCCCTCCATCCTTCCATACCTTCCTTTCTTCCTTCCTTCCTTCCTTTTCTTGTCTGGTTCTGTATCAGGGTAATGCTGGCTTCATTAAAAATGTTTGGAAACATTCCCTCCTCTTCAGTTTTTTGGAAGAGTTTTAGAAAAATAGGCATTAACTGTTCTTTGAACATTTGGAATAATTCACCAGTCATTTGATTTAGTTCTGTATATTTGTTTATTGGGAGTTTTTTGATTACTGATTCAATTTTGTTACTAGTGATCGGTCTAGTCAGATTTGCTTTTTTAAAAATTTTCAGTCTTGGTAGATTGTATATTTCTAGGTTGTCCAGTTTGTTGGTGTATATGTGTTCCTAATGTTCTCTTATGATCCTTTGTATTTCTGTGGTATCAGTTTTAACTTACCTCTTTCATTTCTGATTTTATGTTTTTGAGCCCTCTTTTTTCCTTGGTTAGTCTAGCTAGAGGCTTATTGATTTTTTTTCTTTAATCTTCTCAAAGAACCAGCTCTTGGTTTCCTTGAGCTCTTCTATTGTTTTTTTAATCTCAGTTTTATTTATTCATTTTCTTATATTTAGTATTTCCTTCCTTCTACTAACTTTGGGCTTTGTTTGTTTTTTTCCCCCCTAGTTCTCTTAGGTGTAAAATTAGATTATTTGAGGGTTTTTTTTTATGTCTTGAGACAGGCCTGTATTGCTATGACCTTCCCTCTTATGACTGCTTTTTCTTCATCCCATAGATTTTGGTACATTTTATTTGTGTTTTCATTTGTCCCTAGGTATTTTTTGATTTCTCCTTTGATTTCTTCAATGACCCATTGGCTGTTCAGTAGCATTTTGTTTAATCTCCATGTTTTTGTGGGTTTTTTTTTTTCAGTTTTCTTCTTGTAATTGATGTCTAGTTTCATACCATTGTGGTCAGAAAAGACACTTGATATGATTTCAATTTTTTTTGAATTTATTGATACTTGTTTTGTGGCTTAACATGTGATCTATGCATGTGAGAGAGAATGTTACATGTACACTTGAGGAGAATGTGTATTCTGCTGCTTTTGGGTGGTGTATTCTGTATATATCTATTAACTCCATCTGGTATAATGTGTCATTTAAGACCAGTGTTTCCTCACTGAATTTTCTGTCTAGATGATATGTCCATTGCTGTAAGTGGGGTGTTAAAGTCCCCTACTATTATTGTATTGCTTTCACTTTTTCCCCCTTAGGTCCATTAGTATTTGCTTTATATATTTTTCATGCTCCTATGTTGGGTGCATATATATCTATAAATGTTATGCTTTCTTGGTGGATTGAACCCTTTATCATTATGTAGTGCCCTTGTCTTTTATAAGTCTTTGTTTTAAAGTCTTATTTTGTCTGATATGAATATAGCTACACCACCTCTTTCCATTTCCATTTGCATGGAATATATTTTTCTATCCCTTCACATACAGTCTGTGTGTATTCTTACTTTTTTTTTTTTTTTTTTTTTTTTTTTTTGCGTTATGCGGGCCTCTCACTGTTGTGGCCTCTCCCGCTGCGGAGCACAGGCTCCGGACGCGCAGGCCCAGCGGCCATGGCTCACGGGCCCAGCCGCTCCATGGCATGTGGGATCTTCCCAGACTGGGGCACGAACCCGCGTCCCCTGCACTGGCAGGCGGACTCTCAAACACTGCGCCACCAGGGAAGCCCTGTATTCTTACTTTTGAATTGAGTCTCTCATAGGCAGCATGTAGATGGGTCTTCTTTTTATCCATTCAGCCACTGTGTATGATTTTTGATTTGTGAATTTAGTCCATTTGCATTTAAATTAATTATTGATTGGTATTTACTTATTGCCATTTTGTTAGTGGTTTTCTGGCTGTATTTGTAGCTCCTCTCTGTTCTTCTTCTCTTTCTCTCTTGTTTGCTGGCTTTTTTTAGTGTTATATTTAGATTCCTTTCTCATTTTATTTTGTATGTTTACTATAAGTTTGTGTGTGTTTGTGTGTGTGTGTGTGTGTGTGTGTGTGTGTGGTTACTGTGAGGTTCGCATACAGCATCTTAAGTATACAGTAATCTTTAAGTTGATAGTAACTTTTTCAAAAGTTTTAAATTATTACTCCTCTGTCATCTTTTATATTTTTGATAACACCCTTTCCATGTTTTAATATTATGCTTTCCTTAACTAATCATTGTATTTTTAATTTTACTATTTTGTCTTTTAACCTTCATACTTGCTTTGTAAGTGATTTATCCACTACCTTTACTATATATTTACCTTTTCCCTTTTGTATGTTTTCTTATTATTAATTAGTGTCTTTTATTTTCAGCTTACAGAAGTCAATTTAGCATTTCTTGTATGGCTGATGTAGTGGTGATGAACTCCACTCTTGCTGAGTTCTGAATGATAACCTTGATGGCTAGAGAATTCTTTTTTTTTTTTTTTTTTTTTTTTTGCAGTACCCGGGCCTCTCACTGTTGTGGCCTCTCCTGTTGTGGAGCACAGGCTCCAGATGCGCAGGCTCAGCGGCCATGGCTTACGGGCCCAGCCGCTCTGCGGCATGTGGGATCTTCCCGGACCAGGGCATGAACCCGTGTCCCCTGCATCGGCAGGCGGACTCTCAACCACTGTGCCACCAGGGAAGCCCTAAGATTCTCTCTTTACCCTTAACTTTTATCATTTTAATTATAATGTGTGTCACTGTGGTTCTCTTTGGGTTCATCTTATTTGGTACTCTGTGGGCTTCCTCAACTTGTATGTCTGCTTCCTTCCCCAGATAGAGAAGTTTTCAGCCATTATTTCTTTTCTTTTTTTAAAAAATTTATTTATTGTATTTATTTATTTTTTGGCTGGTTGGGTCTTTGTTGCTGTGTGTGGGCTTTCTCTAGTTGTGTCGAGTTGGGGCTACTCTTCATTGTGGTGCGCAGGCTTCTCTTGTCACAGAACACAGGCTTCTCTTCTCGCGGGCTCTAGAGCGCAGGCTCAGTAGTTGTGGCGCATGGACTTAGTTGCTCCACAGCATGTGGGATCTTACCGGACCAGGGATCAAACCCATGTCCCCTGCATTGGCAGGTGGATTCTTAACCACTGCACCACTGGGGAAGCCCCAGCCATTATTTCTTAAAATAATTGTTCTGGCCCTTTCTTTCTCTCTTCTCCTTCTAGGACCCCTATAATGCAAATGTTATTCACCTTGATGTTGTTCCAGAGGTCCCTTAAGGTATCTTCAATTTTTAAAATTCTTTTTTCATTTTGCTGCTCTGTCTGGGTGATTTCCATTGCTTTGTCTCAGCTCACTGATTCATTCTTCTACTTCATCCAGTCTGATTTTGAACCCCTCAAGTATTTTTTCCATTCAGTTTTAACTTCTGTTTGGTACTTTCTTATATTTTCTATCTCTTTGTTTTTGGTTTGTTTTGGTTTGATTTTGGGTTTTTTTGGCTGCACAGTTTGTGGGATTTTAGTTCCCTGACCAGGGATTGAACCCAGGCCTTGGCAAAAGTACCAAGTCCTAACCACTGGACTGCCAGGGAGTTCCCTCTATCTCTTTGTTGATGTCCTCACTGTGTTCTTTCTTCTCCCAAGTTCAGTGAGCCATCTTTACAGCATTACTTCTAACTGTTGTGTAAGTTGCTTATCTCTGTTTCATTAAGGCCTTTCTCTGGAGATTTGTCTTGTTCTTTAGTTTGGAACATATTTTTATGCCTCATTTGCCTATGTTTGTCTTCACGTATTGGGTGAAACAGCTACTCTTCCAATTTTGAAAGAGTGGTCTTGTGTAGGAGATGACCCATGAGGCCCAGAAGTGCCATTTCCCCTGGCTATCAGTGCTAGGCACTCAAGGAATGGCACTCATGTGGGGTGCATGCAACTGATGGCTGTGGCAGAGCTGTGGCTGCTCTGCAGGGAGGGCAGGGTGTGTTGCACTTGCCTGGCTCAGCTGCGGCATAGGGTGGGCTGGGTGCAGGGTGCTCGTCCAGCCCCATTGTAGTGTGGCTGGTGTGTGTGGTAAGTGGGGGTTCAGGGTGCTCACCTGACCAGGTTGTGGCGTGGTGTAGGTAGAGCATCCCTCCTGGTGCTAACAGGCCAGAGGGAGGACACCAAAAATGTCATTCATCAGCTCCGTCATAAGCAAGTTAGAATGTTGTTGCAAAGCCTGCCAGTGCTTCTGTCCCCAGAGAATGTTCCAGCTGGCTCATGTCTCTCTGGCAGCTACTTTAAGATTAGTAAGTGGGTCTCCCTTGCTTATGGTGTAGGTGCTCTCCAAACCATTCCTTTTGCACTGGATCTCAGGGTGAGTGGGTCTGTATATGACCCCTTTAATAGTGGCTTCTCCCTTCCCTTTGGTTCTGTGGTTCTCCTGGATTTAATTCCCATTTGTTTGCTAAATCAGATGTTTTGGGGGGTCACCTTTCCTGTGCCAGACCCAAGGGTTGGGGTACCTCATGCAGTGCTCAATACCTTCACTCCTTGAGGAAGAGTTCTATATATTTGGAATCCCTGCTAACTGTGGGTAACTGCTCCTGGGCTGGTGTCCCAAGTAAAACCATGTCTCTGCTTCTCCTTTCCCTCTCCATGTGTCTCTTTTATCTTTTGTTTCCAAGGTGTTGTTCATCTAGTTCTCAGGTCCTTTTCAGAGGAAAACGTCTCCTTATGTAGCTGCACATTTGTTGTGTTAATGGGAGGAGGTGAGTTCAGGGTCTTCCTATGCCGTCATCTTTAACTTCTCCCAGAAGTTTACTTGATATTACTGGTTGATTGTAACAGGTACGACTCAGGAACAGCCAAATGGAAGAGATGTATAGGGTAAGGTATGGAAGGAGAGGTATGGAGCTTCCACGCCCTTTCTGAGTGTGCCACTGTTCCAGCACCTTGATGTGTTCAGCAACCTGGAAGCTCCCAGAAGCCCTTCAATTAGGGGTGTTTATGGAGATTTCATTACATAGGCATTATTGATGAAATTGTTGGCCATTAACAGCTCAACCTCTAGCCCCTCTCCCCTTCTCTGTATGTTGGGGGCGGGGCTGAAAGTCACAAGATTCTAATAATGGAGTAGTCTTTCTGGCAACCATCCCCCCACGCTGAACTATCTAGGGCCACCACTCATCTCCTTAACATACAAAAGAATATTATAACTCCACAAATTCAAAGGGTTTTAGGAGCTGTGTGCCAGGATCTAGGGACAAAGGCAAAATATTTATTTTTATTATACTACATCCATTATAACTTTGTATTGTCTAATTGACAGTTTTTATGTATACAGAGCAAAAATGGACAGAACTAAAAGGATAGACATATCAATTTCATAGTAGGAAATTTTAACACACTGTTTTCATACCTGATAGAAGTAGACAAAACTCAGTAAGGAATAAAAGATGTGAACAACAATTAACAGACAACTTAATTGACATAGTACACTATGCTCAACAGCTGACGAACTCATGGAACATTTACTATTTATTAGTATATCAAGATGCAGTAGATTTTTTTGTATATGGACCTTGTATCCTGTGACCATTTTAAATCCATTTATTAGTCTTAGGAGATATTTTTTACATGTATGGCTTCCTGTTAGATTATCTATGTTGTGTGCTGTCTGGTCTTTATTTCCTGTTCCTACCTGCTTTACAGTTACCAACATGAAAATTCAATCTCCAGAGTTTGGCAGAAACCTTCATAGTGAAAGCCAGCTATGCTTGCTTGTTTTTTAGTATTCTTAGATGTACTTAGTTTTGATGCTATACCAGTTTCTTTCATCCTAGTTCTGAAATATGTTTAAAAGGTGATTTTAATAGTTTTTCATATTTACTATGTTGAGAAAGCTCATTCAAAGTATCTAACCTTACATACATACCACCAAAAATAGAAGTGTTTATTTTTCTATATGAATTTTAGACTCAACTTGTCTACTTAAAAAAAGTGTTATTTTCATTGGATAATGTTAAATTTACAGATTAATTAAAGGAGAATTGATACCCAGTCTTCTTTGGGATTACAATATGATTTATAATTTTTGAGAAGAAAGATGGGCAGTTTTCCTAAACTTTTGGCTCATTTACTAGGTATTTTTTCTTCTGTTGCTGTTGTTGGGATATAATATACTATCATTATATTCTGATTTTTTTTCTTGGAAAATATGAAAGCTATTATTTTATATATACTAGTTCTTTAATATTACTTCGGTTACCAGCTACCTTACCAAAGTACCTTGTGGTTTCTGATAGTTTCCTTTTTACTTATTCCTTTTAAAGTATACAATTATATCTTCTGGCAAAAATGCAAACATTTGGAATATACACTGAGTTTCTTTATGAGCTCTCTTTAGTCTTTGAGTTTATTAATTTTGAGCTTTAACTCCCTATGTCATTGCTCTTACCTGTGCCTTAATTTTCTTCTGTAATGTAATTTGGGCTATGGTTTCTCCATTCTTGTCTCTATCTAATCCCATTTTATTCACCCTAGATTTCAGGAATTCTTTAAAATATCTAATTTGTTGATGTTATTCTTCTTATTTTCCAGTGTTGTAATTTTATTCCTTTGAACAACATATATTTTCTGTAATTTCATGAGATTGAGAGTGAAAGAGAAGTAAATGAGTGTCCCTCGTTTACCATCTCAAAACCATCTTTAAATACTAACAAAAAGAAAACATCAACAAAAGTCAGCGTACGTGGCTCTTGGTGCTTCAGTAATTGAATATTTCTTGACTGGTCTGCACAGCTGAGGTTCTTTATACTACTTAAGTGTTTCCATCCCTTGAGAATCCCAAGCTTCCCTGTTCTGCGTCTACATACCTTTCATGAATGTCTCTAGTCCCTGTACTCTAGAATCCTGGATGTTTTTGATACTTTTTATTTCTGGGCTATAAGACGTTGCATCCATGTAAGGACATAAGGTTCCAGTTACTCTTTTCTCTTTGCCTCTGGGTTTTAACCAGTATGTTGGAGCCAGATCAGGTTCAGTGTTATCAGGATCCCCTGTTAAAAAAGATTAAGACATGAACTTGGAGCCAAGCTGGAGACTTCCCACTACCTTCCCTCAAATGTAAACCTTTGTTCCCCACTTTGGATCTCAAAGTAGACAAAAATTTTGTATATCCAACTAGCTGAATTGTTTCCAGTCAGCCTTAGAAACTCATTTGCTAGTGGAACAGAGTCATATTAAGATATGGGCTTCTAGGCTGATTGCTAGAGGACAAGTCTTGAGTCTTAATCCACTTGTTAATCGTGGACAGAAGTGAAGGAGAATTACTCACCTTTGTTTTTCAACACTTGTCTCTTGAGTCTAATAGGGTAGAACCTTCCTTGCTTTAAAGATAGACTATTTTTATTCACTCCAAATTTGAACTCTAGGAATAAAAAAGCAGCAGCATAAGTTTCACAGAAATGGGAAGTAGAGCAGAGTGACTTTGCCCAGGCACTCACCTTTTATTGATACAGTTCCTGCAGATACTTTGAAATGACTCATGTGTTATATTTAAGGCCAATATTAATGGATATTGTGTTTTTAGAGAAAGTGGAGGTCATCCCGGCCTAACAAAATATATTTTGTTATTACTGTTGCTTCTTTAAAATCATTACATATTTGCAAATGAGTGAAAGAATTGATGGCAGAATGCAATCAGTGCAAGAACTGAATGGGAAAATGAAATCAGTAGATTAATGAGTTTATAAAAATGGGAGTGAAGATGTAGGATACTTTTGTCTTTCTAATGGGGAAGGTGAGAACCTTGTACAACTTCTTCCTAGCACTTATACTTTTAACTTTTAAATTCCTTATTTCTGTGTTTAATGTTTGTCTTCACCAATAGACTCTTAGTGAAGGCAAGGACTGAGTTTCTTTATTCATTATACTCAGTACTTAGCACGATACTTTTAAATATAATAATTTTCCTTATTGGAGATTAAAAACAAAAATGAAGTTCTTTTTTCCTTTCATGCTTCTCTATTTTGACTAATGAAAAAAATACTTAAAACCATATACTATAATCCAAACATGTTCCATACCCTTGATTAGGATCACAGTCTAATCTACAAGAGGGAAAGGTACACAGCATTGAGATCTACTTCTGTAATTTTGGGGGCATTTCTTTCCAATTTTATTTCTATTCATAGGTAATAAAATTGGGATAGTTTTATAAACATTGACATCTAACCAGCTTTTCTAACCAAATATTTTAAGTCTTTTCCCCATATGTTGAAACATTTCTTTTAAACCTGATTTCTAATGGCTCCATAGAAGTCCATTATGTGGAAGCTCTGTAATTTATTTACCAATAATGTTAAGCTGGAATGTACGCTCCATGAATATAGGAATTTTTTCCCTGTCAGTTCACTTCAATTCTCCAACACCTACAACAGTGTCTAGTACATAGTAGGTGCTTAATGCATAAAAAATGATGAAATATTTAGGTTGTTCTATTTTTTCTGTATTAGAAATAATGCACTCCAAAGCATTTTTGTACAAAATGCTTTCACTGTATTTCAGATGCTTTTCTAAATAATTACTTCTAGAAGAAACTTCTAGAAGAGGACCTTGCTGGTTGAAAGGATATGGACAAACATGATTTCAGAGTCGTTTTCTCTATGAAATAATGTTATCTGTGGCTTTTTTTTTACACTTCAGTTTTATAACTTTTCTATAATAATTATGTTTTAAAAGAATCAAAATAGTTATTTTATTATTTTAAGTGCGTTTCTTTTATTCAGGGAACAGTTAGTAATCTTGTGCCTGGAATATAGGGTTTTTGTTGGTGGTGGTGAAAGATGAGGATTGAAAGTTTTCTTGGGCAGATGCAGTGAATGATTTGGTATGCTATTCTAAGGAACGTTATTTCATAGGAATGGGAGTCCTATCAAAGGTTAATAAGCAGAGTAGTGATAGAATCAGAATGATAAGATAGATAATACTGATAGTGTAGAGGAAGGATTTGGTAGAGAAGAGACCAGAGGGAGGGAGATCCTGGATTTCTCACTCTCTAGCCTCCACGTCATTCAATTAATCACTGGGGTTTTTTTTTATCTTAAGTATTTCTTGAATTTCTTCTTCTCTTCCTTAGTTAAGTCCTCAATATCTTTCACCTCAGCTACTGCTGTAATCTTCTCATTTCTTTCCCTGCCTCAGAACCATTCTCCACAGAGCTATTAAAGTGATGAAGCTACAACCAAATATGAAGAATGGTTCCCTATTATCTACATTTTAAGGTTCTAGTTGATTAGCGTGGCATACAAACTTTTCCATTATTTGGATCCTTCACTTTCATTTCTAGCTATTCCCTGCTGTGAAGAAAACCTTTCCTAAGAAAGAAAACTGCCTGTTATCCCTGATTGTCTTCACCCCTGTCCCCCGCACAGATAGCACTTGCTTCTGTGCCTTGCTCATGCTGCCCCCATTTCCCAAAATATTCCCTCTCTCCAGTCAGACCCCCCTTGGTCCCCTTTTTCTGGGGCTCACTGTGTAAGACTCATATGTCAATAACCTCTTCCAAGAAATGTTAACATATATATTCACAGATTACATACCTCCCTCCTTTCTCCTGCCTTTTTGGCTTAGGAATCTCTCTTCTGTGCTTTTTATAGGACCTTGTTTGTACCTTTCCTTTCATGTTGTACTATAATGATCTGTTTAGTTATGTTTCCCACACTGGACTGTGAGATTTTTGAGAGCAAGGGCTCTTTTATTTCTTTGTATTCTCAGCAGTTAGCATAATGTCTAACATATAGTAAGGTGGTCAAAAAGGAACCTATTATCATTTTTCAGATGAAATAATGAGGGCTTGAACCAGGCCAGTGGGCAAGAAGGATGGGTGGGATAGACAGATTGTTAAAGAAGTCACTTTGGATGTCAGTGATAAGTTAAAGGTAGAAATCATGGATGATTGAGGTGTGCAACCTGAGTAAATGAGTTTAACGTGCAGGTTTTTGACTTGTTAAATTTGAAATATTTGCTGAACATTCTAGAGAGATGACTAATAGGTAACTAGAAGTATGGGTCTACCTATTAGGAGATAAGGATTTAGGAGTCATCAGCGTAGAGATATTAATTAGGGCATATGGAATAGATAATACAGGTCAGGAAGGAGAGGAGATATAAAAAATGTGGAGTAGGGATCCTTGGGGAAAATCATTTAATAGGTTACAGAAAAAAGAATAAGTAAGGAAGTATATTGATTGTCAGTGATGTCCAATAGTGAAGAGAGGTTGAAACAGATGAGAGTTGAGAACAACATATTTTATTGGGAATTTGGAAGGTCATTATTGATCTTTGAGAGAGTAATTTCAGTCCAGTAGAGGGAAATAGCAACTAGATTGAAATAGGTGATTGAAAGAGGCTGAGAAACGAATGATGAACAAGTGGAAAAAGCAAGCATATAGTACTCTTTACAAATGTGCTTTATGGGGAGAAGATACCTTGTGGAAAAAGGGATGTGATATCACTTTCTTGAGGGGAAGGTAGGATGGCAATAAAGTTTTTGTTTTATGTTTTGTTTTTGGATGGGAGATGGTCATGGAAAAGTTTATCAATTGGTGTTCAGGAGCCATAAGAAAGACGGCTTGAAGTCCAGAAATAAATCTTTAATGGAACAAGGGAAAGAAGAAAAGGAAGGGGAGAGTCTGGCATTAAGATCTCAGATGATACTGTTATCCTTGCAAGTGGTGGGGACACTTCTTCCTTGGGCTCAAAAGGAAAAGAAGTAAGGAGAAGTAGAAATATAGAAACATTTAAAGGTAGTATGAGGGAATGTGAAGGATCTATTTTCTGTGAAGTAGGCTACCAGGTCATTAATTGCAGGGCAAGGTTTGGATAGGTCAGGGATAGGATAGATGGTGGTGGCAGGGTGGCACAGGTTATTTTAGAAGATTGGTAAAGGACAAAGGATTAATGGTGAGGCTGCAGATAGGTTTAGGGCTCAGTTGAGATTGAACTATGGAAAAAATAAAGCAATAATTTAAATACTTAAATAATATGTATATTTGTTTATATATTTTTTTCCATAAAAGGGACTGAAGAAAAGGACAGGGCCCTGGAGAATTGCTTATAGTTACTCATTAGGATTAAGTGAGGCAGATAGTTAAGGACAGTGATATTTGCTCTATAGTCCTAATGCTTGGAAGAATTGAAGAATGGATGCAGGGTCGGGAGTGGGCTGCTGCAGACAGCAGTCTGGCTGTCAGTAGACTAAGTCCTTCCTGGTCATAAGCCAGTGTGATCCAGAGTCAATTCAGAGTATTTAATGCATGACTGATAATATTTGAGATTTAGTATGAGAAGGTACCTTCCTTCCTTTTCTTTTCTCCTTTCTTCCTTCCTTTCTCTCTTTCTTTCTTTCTCTCTTTCTTTCTTTCTTTCGTTCGTTCTTTCTTCCTTCCTTCCTTTCTTCCCTTTTTTCTTTCTTTCCTCCCTCCCTCCCTTCCCTCCTTCCCTCCTCCCTCCCTCTCTCCTTGCTCTGTATGTATATCAATTAAAGTATGTAAAATAAAAGCAACAAATAGATTGTAGATAATTTACTCTATTTTAAGACACAGTGAATTTTGTACAGAAAAGTAGTATTGGCTGGTTTATGAGTTCTTACTGCTTAGTTATTCATTCCTGGTTAAAATATCTCTGGTGGCCTTACTTACCCTGTAGTAGTTATCAACTAATAGATTTCAAAATGCAGAGACAGCCCTAAAGATAATTTTTTTTTCTCCAAAGTATTTTGTCTTCTATCAGGAATTTGTCATTAGGTATTATGTAGACCCAGTGGATAGGTTCACCTCTGGCATGGATATCTGATAGAAACAGCATTTCTCTCAATTATGCTTTTTCTTTAAAAAAAAAAAAAAACAAAACTCTGAAAATGAAAGCATAATTTATGTACCTCCTACAAGAAATGCGTAAATTATGGGAAATAATAAAGGAGCAAGATATAATTGAAAATCAACAGCTCTATGAGTTAAGAACCTTCTCTCTACGACTCAATTGTTGTCAGTTACTGCTTAACTTAACGCTGGGTTTTCCTTTTTGCTTTCAGGAAAACCTTTAACTTACGCCCTGGGTGTTGCCTGTCCACAGTTTCCTGGTGGCTCACCGCTTCTGCCTGCTCCAGCCTTGCTCCGGCAGCTTCAAGGCTTCTGGGCTTCAGAGCTTGTTGTGAAAGCTTGCTGCTTTGGCCTGCTACCCCTGCTTCAGGTGTCAAAAGCTTTTAATTAGCTTGCTTCCTCTAATTACCATAACTAGGCCCTAATGTGTCTGCATAACCTAGTCTTAGGGTCTGAAAGGAGAATTATTTTTAGCCATTCATTCTTCCTTAAAAACTCTGTACCCTGGCTCTCCTGGGATTCAAGGGAGAGTGAAAGACGTTTGAAGTTATATTGCATGATTGACCTTTGAAGCCTCTGTATATGGGCTAGTCTTCAGTCCATAGGGGCACACTGGCATGGGCATACTATATTTTTATAGCCAGTGTCTGCTTTAATTGGTCAATGCCTATGCTGTACCAATTTCTAAATATTTTGACTATCACTACTATATGTATAAATTGCAACTCCATAGAGAGGATACCTCTAGCCGGTTTAGTGAACTCTTTGTAGTGTTTTTAGTTTGCTTGTTAAAGAGACTCAGTATTTTTTTTATTAAATATTTTCAATACAGACTGATCACTAACAGAACAGTTTATAAAAAACAAATACAGTGATTTCCATACATATTAACAATGATCACCATTCACATGACAATAGGAATAAAGACTATAGGCATGATGAATGGGAAGATCTCTTCAAGAACCTGGAGAACTATTCGGTACTCATAGCAGTAAATAACTCTAGCTCTGTAATCAAGTAGTGAGGACGGTAGAACCTACTTTAGAGTGGTGTAGGAATTGATTTTGGCAGTATATGTATTGTGCTCAGCCCAGTGCCAGTCACAGTAAGCTTCCTATAAATGAGTTGTTTTTGTTTATTATTATTAATAATAAGTGATGGTAGACATTATACAGCAGAGATAAAAAGGAGACAAAGACATGGAGCAATAAATAGTGAACAGTAACAATACACAAAAGATAATAAAAGCTAAGTTGTGAAGTTGAGACTTTAAAAGCCATACATAATTGTTAAGAGAGCAACATGAGCTGGAATAATCTGGTACACACTTAAACCTTAAGATACAGAATTGTATCTCTTTTATCATAATGCCTTATTTTTATATGAGTTTCAGTATCAACTTAGTAGTGTACTTGAAGCTGAGCATATTGATGCCTTTCAACTTTCTATGTATATACACTCATATAGATTACAAATCACTCGTTATTTATTCAGTAAATATTTATTGCATACCTATTGATTCCCAAGCACTGGGCACATACTAGTGAACAAATGAGAAAAAAATAATACCTACCCACATAGAGCTTATGTTCTAGTGAGTGAGGCAAACAGTAAGCAAAATACATAAATAGAATATACAGTTTGTTAAGTAAAAAGAGCTAAGGGGGAAAGGAAGCAAAGAAATGGGATAGAAAGTGTGAAAGAGCAGAATGACATTTTAGGGAGGGAGGGAGAGAGCAAACCATGTAGCTATGGGGGGAAAGACCACCTGAGACCTATGGAATAATAAGTGGAAAAACACTAAGTTGAGATTGAACAAGGTGATCAGTATGTTTGGAGAGAGTGATCTAGGAGGAGAGTAATATGAGATCTGGGAGACCACGATATGTTGGACCACGCTACTTATAAGTTATAGCAAGGACTTTGACTTTTACACGGAGAGAGATCAGAAACTGAAGTTTTGGAGCAGTGTGTCATGATCTGAGCTAGTTTAAACAGAATCACTGTGGCTGATGTTTCGAGAACAGATTTTGGGCTGTGAGAGCAGGAGTAGAGAGGCTAGGTAGGATAGTCCAGGCAAGACATAATGGTAGATGGGAATGGTATGGACTAGAGGAGGAGGTATGGCAAATTCTGGATATATTGAATGTAGACTAGATTTGTAGAACTGCATGCCAGCTGCTTCTTGGATATTGAAATTCTGTTTAATATAGTATGATCATTCCTAAGTTATATGTTGTATCTATAAGTGATGATTCTTAAATCGTGTTTAAGAACTCATTCATTTACATTTGTCACCTACTGATTTTTCTGTAGCGTTTGCAGTTTTTTCTACCATCATAGTGCTTTTAATATGCTGTCTTTAAAGACAACAGCTCTATATTTGGTGTTTTTAAAAACATGTCTTTGATCTGTATTAAATTTATAATCTTCCCGTCCATACTAAATGTACTTTTCATTTTGATCAAATTATATAAGAAAGGACATTTTAACGTACTACCCTCTTATATGTCAGTTAGCTGTGGTTCTTGAAAATCTAGAACCTGAAGTTAGATTTCTAGGAGAATCTTCTCCTTCTTCTTCTTCTTTACTGAAATGAACGTGAAAATGATCTGTAGTGTTAAAGGAGAAAAGCAAGATCAGTTTTATTTTATCACTTCATCAACTTCATATTCTTGTCTCATCATGTCATCAATTTGATAATTTAAGAATATTTTCTGAACTTACTTTTAAAAAAATTGAAGTATAGCTGATTTACAATGTTGTGTTGGTCTCTGGTGTACAGCAAAGTGATACAGACACATATTTTTCATATTCTTTTCCATTATGTTTTATTACAGGATATTGAATGTAGTTCCCTGTGCTATACAGTAGGACCTTGTTGTTTATTTTATATATGGTAGTTTGTATCTGCTAATTCCAAACTCCTGATTTATCCCTCCCTCACTCCGTTTTGCCTTTGATAACCATAAGTTTGTGTTCTGTGTGAACTGACATTTTTATTTCACCACATCCCACCGCATTCAAGAAGAGTTTTTAGGCAGCTCATGAAACTATTGTAAGATAGCTTTGAGAATGTTTTTCACCCTGCAGCAGCATGGCATTCCTGATTATCACATAGATGTGTAGTATGGGTCTCATTTTGGCCATTATCAGCCACACTATAAATACCTCAGTAATTAGTGGTCATTGCATTATCAGGATGAGGTATGGTATTTCCATACTATCCCATCCCATGCTTCAAATTTTATATGTTCTGTCCAGAAAATGTAGAAAGGGCAATAGAAATCATATCCCCTAGAAATACCTGATTTTTAAAATGTTTTGATGACTGTCTTTCTCAGAATAAATATGGCACAGAAATGTATAGCTATATACTTTATATAAAAATATTAATTTTAGTGTACAAATTTTAATAAACTTCTTTTAAACAATATATTGTGAACTTTTCCCTATTAAATAGTATTATTTAACAACATTTTCAAGAATATTAATAATTTTCTATTGTTTGTGATATATTCAGTCACTTTCACCTTTCAGAATATTTAAGTTATTTACAATATTTTACTGTTGGAAACCACGTGTAAATATTGTGGCTTAGTTTTTATTTGTATATATATATGTTCATTTGAGGATATTTCTAACTGTATTTCTATGTTGATGTATGTGTCATGGGTATAAATTTCTAAAGTTGGAAGTTGAAGAGATCAAAGCTTCTTATTTCCTAGTTACAGAAATTGAAGAAATTAGGATGTATAACGTCTACCACATATTAGTGATAGAGTAAACAACAGTTGAGAGACTGGGCTATAATGTGCTTAGTGCAATGCTTGACACATAATAATAGCTACTGCTTATTGAACACCTATTGAACACCTATTAAAATGCCAGACCCTGTTTTAAATATTTTATACTTGTGTATAACCTGAGTCTGGCTGTAGAGTCCACGCTATCACCACTACCCTGAACAGCCACAATAGGTGCTAGCTCAGTGTTTGAGTGTTCAGTAAGTGCTAGCTTATTTCTACTGCACAGCTCTATAATCCAGAGGTGGTTTTGGTTCCAATATTATTTGGATTTTAGAAAGATAATTTAATACATATACTCTGTTTTATATGACAGTCCTATTGGGGTTTTGAGCAGAACCTCATAAGCAAATGCATTGGTGTTTCTGCAATGAAGCATGTTTATCTTTACACTGAGATTAAAAAGAAAACAAAACTCCCCCAAAACTATGCTTAGCCTGATGTCAGTATATGTTGCCAAATGAATTGTGAAAGCCCTTTGGCTTTTAGAATTGCAGGTAAGGGATTGTGGACCTTCATAAAACTCTTAGAAGAGTAACTGGCATTTAGAACACACTCTATATGTGTTGGTGAATACTGCTACTACTATACTGGTTATCATCAGATACTTATATACTCATAGGCATAGAAAATTCGTGAATCACACAGTGCTGGGAGGAGTTCTTTTCACACCACATGACCTGAGAAGGGCAAATCTAAGTGTTGGAGTCTTTCAGCCATTCTTCTCTAAATCAGAATAAGAGAGGGCTTAAGGGATAGCCGTCCTTATCTCTTCCCTGTCTTAAATGTAGGCGTGTCTAGCTCTGTGCTCCTATCCTTCCATCTGTTTGTGCTCCCAATTGTACAGCATATGATTTGAGTCTACAGAATAGTGAAACGTGCATTTTCAGACTTTCAGAGATCCTAGTGAAAAAAATATTTCAAGTTTTTCCTTGCTCTTTATCACAACACTCCCCCCTACCTTTTTTTGTGGTGAGAACATTTAGATCTACTTTTCTAACAACTTACAAGTATATAATACAATACTGTTAACTATAGTCGCCATACTGTACATTAGACCCCCAGAACTTACTCATCTCTCATCTTATAAGTGGAAATTTGTACCCTTTGACCAACATCTCCCCGTTTCCCTCAACTCCCAGCCCCTTTCACCACCTTTCTAGAATTAGAATTCTAGAAATAGAATTTTCTGTTTCTGTGAGTCCACCTTTTTCAGATTTCCCATAGAAGTGAGATCATACAGTTTTTGTCTTTCTGTTTCTGGCTTATTTCACTTAGCATAATGTCCTCTAGGTTCACCCATGTTGTCACAAAAGCAAGATTTCCTTCTTTTTTATGGCTGAATAATATTCCATTTTCTTTATCCATTCATCTGTCATTGGGTATTTAGGTTGTTTCTATATCTTATACAGCCCCTTTTCTTTAAACATGAACCAACTGATCCATCATTTCTGCAGATATGACCAGATATGACTAAAGACTAAAGTGACTGTATGTGAATTTGAGATATTTCTTCTTCCTTCCCACCATTTTAATTGATGAGAAACTGTAATCACAGTCATTAGTATAACCATTTATGACAATTACCAAGATGTATTCTAGTTTAGATAATATTATAGTATTATACACTGATTTTAATTATATAGTCATATTATTGTTATTGCACTCTGATCCAAAAATAAATTTATTAAATGCCCCTGATATGTACATTTTCTATTAAGATTTAAAAATTTTTGGACTTGAGTTTAAACCTATTCTCTGTGCTTAGAACTATCCTTTTGAACTGTTTGAAGATATGTTGTATATAGTTTGTTTTCTCCTTCTGCACATTAGAGTAGTATTTGTCTTCCCCCTACTCCACCCGCCCCCAGTAAAGGCTGGAAACAGCCTCTGTCTCCTCTTATGTAGTTCAGTCTCTGCTCTATGGCATCCCAAGTGAGCTGCAAGGGCCCTTTGAGATTATCTAGTCAAACTGAGGGAGAGAAGTAGAAACAGAAATGTAATCAGTTTGTTGAGAGTGAAAATAGGGGATTACTTATTTGTATTTGACAGTTTTTTGATCCATAACTAAAATACAAAATACAGAAATATCTGTTCCTTTTTTTGTCGGAAAGGTATGTGTGAAGTCTGCAATTTGTAGAGGTGTTAGCCTTAATTGATCTTTAGGTTGTGTGTGTGTGTGTGTGTGTGTGTGTGTGTGTGTGCGTGTGTGTGTGCGCGCGTGCGCGCACGTTGGGGGTTGTGGTATAGTATGTAAGAATATGTGGCGTGTCAGTTTATGGCATACTGTTTGATCCCCATGAAACATGTTTGTTTTGGCAGCTGGCTTTCCCTGTAGCATCGCGTTGGAATTTGGCATGCAGTGTTTAAGCTCTAGTTATTTCATTTGGTACATTTTGGTCAATTTCTTAGTGATAGTAGATATTGAGTTTAAATTCCAGAGCAGAAAACTTGAAAACGAGAATATAATATACAATCACCAACCGACACCATGTTCAAAAACACAGTTGTTTGTTTGGCACATGTTCACTAATGTAACTTTTTCAACTGACAATATTATTTGATTTAGGATCTTAGAATTTGAACTGCATGGAAATCTGATAATTTTGGTATTTATTTTTTTTTACAGAGAGGAAAAAGGAAAATGGATGACTGAAAAAAGTATTATTTGTCACATTTTAAAAGTTGTATTTCCTTTCCTAGGTTGCTGTAGTGAAACTAAAAAATGCAGATAAAGTATTTGCCATGAAAATATTGAATAAATGGGAAATGCTGAAAAGAGCTGAGGTAAGATTCTAATTATTGGAATATTTAAATAATATTTTAGAAATATTTTTAGAGAAAAATAAAATTATAGAGAGCCCATAGGTCTTTAAGTATCATTTAGTAACCTTTTATCTATGATGGCATTATTTTTTAAGGCCTAAGAGACAAATTCAATAATTCACAATTATGATATAGTTATGATGAATGTTACATTTTTTATGCGATTTTAATATTATCTGAAAACCAAATGGAAACCCTTTGAATGTCAGGCTTAGACACTTATGTTAAAAGGATGTATGGAAACCAGTTTCTTTTATAGGAAGAAGTTTTGTAGTGATTGATATCCAGTTTGATATAACTTGTTTATATTATTTATCTGTATTCTGCTATAAGCAAATTCGGCAGGAATTTTGAATATGGCCTGTAAGAATTCTGTTTATTGCTGACTGTGCAGTTAAATTTATGTTTTGTTTTATATTATTAAAAATGGGAGTAAAATCTGCTGTTGCAAGAGTTGTCAGCATTTTAATCTTGGTGCTAGATTTGAGGGAAAGACTGACTGGAATGATGTTAAAAATATCTAATAGCCGATATGTATGTCAAACCTGACATTACACGTAAATTTGGGGAGTGGATCTGGAGGTCTCCTGCTGTTCTGGGTTATAGTGAGTTGTTATAGGTAGGGCATTCAGGGGCCTCAGGGAAGCAGAACTTACCGGTGTGGAAATATTTTAATATTTTAACTTACAGAAGGATTATACTGCTGAGTAGGCTGAGTGTTAGCTCTAGAGGGTAGTAAGATTCATAAGAGGATAATGAGAAATTAGCCCTTAGAAATCTTTCTGTATATACCAGTACTTGTAGCAACCTGCAAAACAGCAAATACATAGGGAAAAGCAAAAATGGTTTCCATGATGATAGATACATACTGTGGTAGTGAAAGTAAATACTTCAATATTTCTTTCTTTTAGAAAATTTGAAGAAATAACAAAACACAAAGAAGAAACTAATAATCACTTGTATTCCATCACTTAGAATTAATAACATTTTGGGCAAGTTTTGCTTTCAGTCTTTTTTTTCTATTTGCCTACTGAAAAAAACTGCACACATGAAATTACAGATATATTCTTTGTAAAACAAGTAATAGCACATTACAGATAAAGCTAAAGTACTCTTTAACTATACCCCGCCCAAGTGCAGCCCCTCTCTACCTCCCAGAGGTAATTACAGAGGTAATAAAATCGTGTTTAAAAGAGTGTCTGGAAAGTTTTATGTCACTCTCTGACATATGTGCCAGTGCCCGTTATATTCAATAACTTCAATATTTACTTTTGTTTTTCCCTAAAACTGATTGCCTTACTGTCACTGGTCATATTTTCCAGGTAGTAAACACTGAGATTGAGTTTAGTATGCAGTCTATTTATTACGGGGTGCTTTTGAAATTGACATTGACAGACGGGAAAGGAGGTGAAATACGATTTGTCAGGGAGAAGTCAAGCTGCCCCTTCAGCCTCTGTTGATCCAACAGGGATCCGTGGAGCAGAAATGGTCCTTCAGAGTTGTCCTGCCTTGGGCCAAATGGTTGACCTTTATGCACTTGCCTCAGTTAGTCATTGGATACAGGCTGCCTCCAGAAGGACGTGGCCTTGGACTAGTAGGCTTTTGGTGGCTGAGACAAAGCCTGGAGGGGCTGACAGCATTGCCAGCAGTTGGAGCAATAAGTCTTATTATTAAAAATTAGTAAAGAATTCTGTTCTAATTGTTTCACAGAACTCATAATTGTAGTAGGTTAGTGTTCCAGGGTTAGAACTTTTAAAACATTTAATTAAAGTTTGTACTTACTTTTTATGATGTTGGATATGTCGGGGAAGAATTTTTTTTTTTAACATCTTTTTTGGAGTGTAATTGCTTTACAATGGTGTGTTAGTTTCTGCTTTATAACAAAGTGAATCAGTTATACATATACATATGTCCCCATATCTCTTTCCTCTTGCATCTCCCTCCCTCCCACCCTCCCTATCCCACCCCTCTACGTGGTCACAAAGCACCGAGCTGATCTCCCTGTGCTATGCAGCTGCTTCCCACTAGCTGTCTATTTTACGTTTGGTAGTGTATATATGTTGGGGAAGAATTTTGAAAAGAAAGAGTAACTGGTTTAACTTTCATTACTCACTGGAGGAAGTGGCAAAATTGAAGATAAAACAGGAATAATTAAAAATTAAATATTATTTTGTTGAATTAAAAATCATTAATATGTTCTGTTTCTGGGGCAAGATGGAATAGATGTGCTTCTTCCTATCTTTCCCATTAAGTACAGCTAAAGACCATGGACATTACATATAAAACAGATATGCAAAGACTCTGAAAGGCAGAGAGAATGTGGAAAAGCTAGGGGCCTTGGGACCCAAGGAATGTCACTCATTCCGTGAGGTCAGTATTATTCTGTTGGAATAACCAGATAAGGACCATACAAAGAAAGTTAAAGATCAGTATGCCTCATGAACATAGATGCAAATATCCTTAAGAAAATATTAGCAAATAGAGTTCAGCAATACATAAAACAAATCATACACCATGATCAAGTGGGGTTTATTTGAGGGGATACAAGTCTGTTTCAGTATTTGAAAGGAACTTGCCTCAAACTATTTGAAACTTTCATTTTTTAGGAAGAAATTCTACATTGAAACTTTTAAAGAGGAATTGATTTTAAAGTAGGATGGAATTATATTTCTGTGCTTGAATTGTCAAATCCTTTTTTAAAAAAACATTGAAAAGAAACCCATTCTGATCATTACTTATCTAATTTGGGAAAACTGGTCCTACCAATGATGCTTAATGAATTATAAATGAGCAGCAAAATTTCTTACTTTTTAAACCTGTGTATAGTTGATACTTTAGAACACTATTCAGAGATTTACCTCCAAACTGTTTGTCATATTTATTTCTACTTAAGGTATGTAACAGATATATAATTAGTGGGACGTGGATTGTTTGAAGATACTAGGAAATTTGTCTCTTTCTATACTTGGCAGATAGATAATTAGTAAATAATCTTATAGTTACAAAGATTAATGTCTCTAGAGATTCATCATTTACAAACTTTGTTAGTATGTCAGCAATCCCTTGACTTCTAATCTATTCTGTGAATTTTACTTTCACTTCAAATTTATTCAACTCTTACTGATTTCACTCATATAGGAGATGGCTTACTCATTTCGTTGGAAGATGCAGTATAGTTTACAGAAATGCTCTCCATCTCAAGAGTCAAACCTTTCCAAGGCTCAGTTATCTTATTTGTTAAATAAAGATAATTGTCTCTATACCATAAGTGGAGGAATAATATATCTTAGTTTAACTGTGATAGTACTGGTTTATGCTTGTTGTCTTACTGTTTTTGCTATTGTTGTTAGCCCTGTTTTATTATTTTTATACATGTATGTGCCAGTAGTAGTAGTAGCAGTAGTGGTTAATAGTAGTAATGAATTGAGGTCATTAGATTGGAACTGCCTCTACTTCCTGATCTGCTACGTATAGTAAAAAAAGAAAATGCAAGCACTCTAGAAAATAACAAGTAAAAAAATGAAAAAAATTTTTCCCCTCCCTCAGATGTCCAGTCTTTCTGTTCCAAGTAAATCATTATTAAGAGTTTCTTATTTATCCTTAATAGAAAATTTTACTATATTGGAATCATATTAAAAGACTGATTTTTTTCACAGTGCTTTTATCACTTAATAATATATATTGGATTTTTCCATTTCCATATTTATACATTTACCTAATTCTTTTTTTTTTAAATAAAGTATTTATTTATTTTTTATTTTATTTTTGGCCACGTTGGGTTCTTGTTGCTGCGTGCGGACATTTCTCTGGTTGTGGTGAGCAGGGGTTACTCTTCGTTGCAGTGAGCAGGCTTCTCGTTGCAGTGGCTTCTCTTACTGTAGAGCACGGGCTCTAGGCATGCGGGCTTCAGTAGTTGTGGATCGCGGGCTCTAGAGCGCAGGCTCAGTGGTTGTGGCGCACGGGCATAGTTGCTCCGCGGCATGTGGGATCTTCCCGGACCACGGCTTGAAGCGGTGTCGCCTGCATTGGCAGGCGGACTCCCAACCACTGCGCCACCAGGGAAGCCCCCTACCTGATTCTTTTTAATAGTTTCATTATACTGAATGGATATATTGTTTAGTATGATGATTTTTTTTTAAACATTGATGGGCATTTAGATTATTTCCACCTTTTTACTATTTTTATTTGGTTATTTCACCAAATCTAACTATGTGTGTTTAGCAAAGAGAAATTTCAAAACAAGAGAGAAAATAGTGCATCAGAACTAGTCATGCCACCTAAGAAGTATATATAATGTAACATAGAAATAGAAAGGGCTATGAAATACTGTTAATCAGAGATGTTGCTGTTGGCTACCCTGAGGTACTCCAGGTTGTGTATGCTGAGGTTGAAAGGATTTTAAGGATAATTTTTACGCTAAGGGATTTTCACGTCCTGCTGACTCTAGAATTTATCTACTCCCCAGATTAAACTCCTCAGTAGTGGAATTCCTGGGTTGTGTGGGACGGGTATACCTTTAAACTTCGATAGCTCTTGCCAAATTGTCTTCTAAAAAAAGTTGGATCAGTATATCTTTGCACTCATAGTATTTAAACATGTCTGTTTTCTCACACATTTGCCAACTGTGGATGTTATCAAATGATTTATGTGACGTATCTCATGTTTGATTTGGTCACCAAATATATATTAATATGGAGATTTAAAAATAAATTGATGCTTTGGTGTGTAAGAGCTGATATTTGAAGTTCTTGCATTTTGCAGTTTAAAATTCCACCTGTTTATCTATCTTTTTTAAAAAAAGCTTGAGTTTTTTCCCCTCAAATATTAGCTTAGAGAGAATGATTCAATTATTATTTGAAAGTCTTCTTCAGTGGTAATACTTCATGGGTGAGATAAGTCTTTATTACTTATAAATTAGAAGCCAAAGTAGATATATCATGAATGGATTTTCTCATTTTAACATGTGATTTCCAAGTTTTTGGGCAATTTGGATATTCTGTATAAGAATAATGATCTGATGAATGCACCTATGGATCTAGGGAAGAGAATCATGTGACAGTCTTGCAGAATTATTATCATTTATATATGGTCTGTACTAACTTCTCTTTCACCATAGGTATTCCTTTTCTCTTTCTTTTTAACCAATAACCCATTAAGGATAAAATTTAAACAGTATGTAACTGAATATTAACAATGTAAAACTGCACAACACTCAAAACCATCACTGTGCAAGCAGAATGTTTGGTTGAATAGAAACTGAGTGACAGAATATGAAGAAGCTATATGGTCTCCAGTAACCTCTCATATTGTGATTATTGCATTCTTAGAGACCCAAATATTCTTTTTTTAAAGGAAGGATTTAAAAAAAAATCTTACTTAGTTTTTTCAAAAATGTAATTGAAATGGACATTATTAAATGTCTTTATATTGAATCCTTGGTATACATGCATCATGGTTGGGTTAATATTGATCTAGAACAGGGTTTTTCAGCAGTGGCACTTTGAGGCCAGGTAAGTCCATCTGGGGGCTGTCCTATGCATTGTAGGATGTGAAGCAGCATCCCTGGCCTCTTCCCACTAGATGCTGGTAGCATTACCCTCACCCCTCCTCAGCTGTGACAACCAACTGAGGACAGTGTGATATACTGAAGCAAAAAAGGAGACTGTGCTTCACATCTAAACTAAGTATCTGAGGCATTAATAGGAATAGTCTCTAATACCTAAGTATGTATGGGTAAAATCATATGATATCTGAGATTTGCTTCAAAAAAATCCTCTGTGTATATACATATGTGTGAGTGTTCACATGTATGTGCATGGAGGAAGGGTGGTGGTAAGTGGGTGAGAGTGTAGATGAAATAAGATTGAACAATAAAATGTTGAAATTGGTTGATGGGTACATTGGGGGCAGGGGATTATTTTACTGCTTTCTCTTGTATCTGTTTAAAATTTTATATTAGAAATAGTTTATATTTTATGTTTTTAAAAATTTATTTTTTCACTACATAGTTTAGAATAGATTAGAATCTACTAAAGTTAGTCTGTTCTGTTGACAGGTAATCTTTGGAGCTTCATTTAGTTTGGAGTCATCAATCAGTCACATTTCTAGATTCTAGATGGAAATGTTTTTAAAATTTCAGATAGCTGTCCTGGTAAGATAAAGCCAGGAGAAAGGAGTCTCCTAGGCTTGACAGACTTCACCACCTCTCTAAAATGTTAGCAGCAAACCATAATTTCAGGCCAGTTAAAGTCTAAAACAGAACTTAGTTGGTTGTCAAGTGGTTCTGTTTTCCCCTAAAGTGGACGAAAGCATAATATTGTAGATTTTAATAATTGAATTGACAGGTAAAACTGCCCATTCATTTGGTTTAAGCTTTATTTGTTTTAAAATTTTCCCTTGGTGATGCTGTTTAATAAATGGCTTTGGAAATTCTATTGCATCAAATAAAATTTATGGAAATAGGTGGAAAAAAATTAAGGTACTTAATTAGGGTAAATTAAGTAATGCTAATTGTTTTATATATCATGGCTGTTGAATTTATCTTGTGGGAAATAAATTATCAGGCACCTGCTATGTGTAGAATACTGTATGATGGTTTTTCAGTGTGTATGGAATGTGGTACAGCCATTAAGAAAAATTAGGTCTCTATGTACTGGTGTGGAAAGCTGTTCAGATATATTGTTACTTGAAAAAAATGACTTACAGAGCACTGTGATCTCATTTGTGTAAAGGAAGAAAAGATAGGGGAGATGGGATGCCATATGAATATAGTTGTGTGTGTGTGTGTGTTTATATGCTTATGTGTATACAGAAATTTTCTGAGAAGAAATTCAACTGAGTTATTGGTAGTAACCTCTGGACATAACAGGTGGACAGTGAAACTATCAGGGCGTGACTCAGGGAGACTTTTAATTTCTACTTTACCTTTCAGTTCTTTTTGGCATAGCAGCTTTTTAATTAAAAATTTAAAGATATATTCTAGAATTATAAAGTATCATATAAAGTTAGTTTTTATTTTTAACCACACATTTCTAAGGTTCTCCAGGATATATCTTTATAATAGTGGAAATATATCCTCAGAAAAAATTAAGACTTTTATAAATCAGTAAGAAAAAGACAATTCATTAGAGAAAATGGGCAAAGGGAGTTTTTCAAAGAGAAAACTCAGATGTCCAATAAGCATATGTAAAATTATTTATTTACAGGGAACTCTACTCGATGCTCTGTGGTGACCTAAATGGGAAGGAAATCCAAAAAGGGATATATGTATATGTATAGCTGATTCACTTTGCTGTACAGTAGAAACTAACACAACATTGTAAAGCAATATACTCCAATAAAAATTAATTTAAAAATTATTTATTTGCACCTGTAATTAGGAATATGTTAATCAAAAGAATGATGAGATATTATTTCACACCCATCATATTGACACACACTTAAAAGTTAACAATGCCAAGTGCAGTTGAGGATGTGGGGAAAAGGGGAGATTTCATACACTAGGGTGAGGGTAGTAACTGGCATACCACTTAAGAAAGAAAATTGGCTGAGTCTGGTAAAGTTGAAAACGCTTAAAACTAATATCTCTGTTTCCAAGTGTATATGCTAGGGAAACTCTTGCAAGTCCCCTACAACGAATGAGTTCTGTTCCCGAGAGTGCGTTCGTAAGTCCAACTTGTTTGTAAGTCCAACAAAGTTAGCCTAGGTGTCCAACTAACACAGTCGGCTATATAGTACTGTACTGTAATAGGTTTATAATACTTTTCACACAAATAATACATAAAAAAACAAACAAAAAATAAAACATTTTTAATCTTACAGTACAGTGCCTTGAAAAGTACAGTACAACACCTGGCATACGGGGGCTGGCATTGAGTGAACAGGCAAGAAGAGTTACTGACTGGAGGAGGGAGGGGAGGTGGGAGATGGTAGAGCTGAAGGATCGTCAGCAATAGGAGACGGAGAGCAAGCTGAAATTTCACTCACGCCTGACATTGATGGCACAGGTTTTAGTTCCTTGCTGGATTCAATTCTATCTACCCCCTTGAAAAAATGATCCAGTGATGTCTGGTTAGTACTGTACCAGCTACATCACTGCTGCTTTTACACTTGCTTCCAGACATCCTGGGCTTGAAATAAAAATACTGTACTACTGTATTGTATACAGTGCTGTACAGTAAAGTACACACAAAAGCACAACCACTTGTAGAGGATGCATGCATGTGGCAACGTATGCCAGACAGGTGAACTAACTTATGTGATTGGACATGTGAACACACGTTCGCATCTTTGAAAGTTCACAATTTGAAGGTTCATATGTAGGGGACTTACTGTACATTTGTACAAATATATTCATTGCAGCATTGAAATAACACAAATGGGTGATTTTCGTGATTGGGGGTTATATAAATAAATTCTGCCGTATTCATACAATGGAATACCACAGCAATTAAAAGGTAAACAGCCATCTATGCAAAGGGATAGATGAAATTACACTATTCATGGCAGTTTTCCAAACACAAAACAATTCTATTGTTTCTGGACACATACATGTGTAATAAAGCATGTGATGGGAAGAATATATACTAACTTCAGATTATTCATTTTCTCAGAGGGAGAAGGGACAGGAATAAGAAGGCTACAACTTGTATCATATTTTCTTAATAACAAAACGATCAGAAGTAAATGTGACAAAATGTTGACATTTATATTATCTAGATGGTAGGTTGGACCATGGTTGTTAAATAATTCTGTGTATTTTTCTGATTTTTTTGAACTACAACAGTATTTTTAAATATAAAGTACTTTTAAGTGTACTGTTCCAGTTGTTCAATTTCTGAGGGGTCTTTGAAACTTGACTTATTGGAAAGTCATATAATATTAGATGTATTCCCTTTTCAGAACAGAAAGTGTAATAAATATTTTAAGCAATTGTTTGCATAATATATTTCCTAGTTTTACATGAAGTATTCTTTATCTAAAAAAATGTTTTTTTCCTTTTCAGACAGCATGTTTTCGTGAAGAAAGGGATGTGTTAGTGAATGGAGACAATAAATGGATTACAACTTTGCATTATGCTTTCCAAGATGACAATAACTTAGTAAGAATCATTTTTTATATGTTTCTATATCCTTATTAATTTTTTATTGGCAGAATTTAGCATTATTTTCTCTTAAGCATTATTTAAATGTAAATGTTATTTAGAAAACCACTGAATTTCAGAGTATAAGTTGTTTGTTTTGATATGTGATTTCTTTCCCTGGGTAATTCAATACCTTTCCATTGCAATTTTTTATGTTTTTTAATAAACACGTCAAAACTAAATCCAAACAGATTTACATTCTATAAAAGGTGGTCAGGATTTTTTCCATTATTTTCTCAAGTTATCTTATTTGTAGTATTCTATTACTATTTAGAATTATACATATTTTTCAAAGTTGTCATGTGTTACTTTAAGTAGAGCCATATTTAAAATCTAGGCTGTATCTAATTTTATATTAACATCATGAACCACTTGACAAAAGAAGTTGGAAAAGAGCTTGGAGGAAAATCAAACTGTTAGAAGCACTACCGATTGAAGATTGAAGAGATGAACAAGTACATAGGAAAATAGGTGATATTTGTCACAGTCGAGTGTACAACTCCTTGGCCTGTTATTCAAAGCTCTTCATTTTCTGACCCCAGTTTTTATTTCAAGGTTTATTTTTTAGCATACATGTGTTGAGTTCCTGTTTTGTGCCAGCTACTACTACTATGTACTGGGATATAAAAATTAATAAGACATTTTTCATTAATTTGATAGATATTTATTGGACATGTGCTGTGTGCTAGGCATTGTTCTTTAGATTCTAGAGACTCAGTAGTGAATAAGACAGACAAAGGATCTCTTTTCTTATTCTTACATTCTTGTGAGGGGAACCAGGCAAGGACTTCACAGTCAAGTAAATAATATTTTCACATTGTTTCATATAAGAAAAATATAACATTTATTCAAAGGTATGAAGTCAATAAGGGCTCTTCTAAGACAAATGTACATTGGCTAAACCAAGAAGGGAGAAGAGGCGGAGATGGCTTGGTGAGCATGGAGATTTGAAGCCACCTGTTATGTTCCTCTTGATGAAGGATAGAAAAAGAGGCTTGGGGATGAGGGAGGAGAGATGAGAGAGTCACATAATATAGCACCTTATACGTTATGGTAAGGAAATTAGACTTTTACAGTCATGAGTTTCAAAAACATATTTTTTTGAGCATGGAACTCTAGTGTGTGTGTTTTGTAAAATGACATTATATCTGAAAGCCTATACAATGAAGCATATAGAAGCGCAACTGCCCTGACTGACCTCTTAGCTTCCTCCTTCCACTTTCCTTCATGCTTTCTCAGGGTTCTTTCACAGAGCAAATTTGGAAGCTGCTGTTTTAGGACTGTAGAAGTGTTTGTGGCAGGAAAGGACTGAGGTTGTTTGAGGGATGAGAGGAAGGCTAGTGTGATTATGATAAGGAGGGGAGAGAGGTATAAAATGAGGCTTCCAGAGTGTAGGCCATGCAGAAGAGTTCGAATTTTATTCTAATTTCCAGGAGGGTTTTAAGGATAGTGTGATAATCAGTTTTATATTTTGTATAGAACATCCTAGCAGAAGTGTTAAGGATGGATTTCAGGGGGCAAAACTAGAGAGACTAGTTAGGAGACAATATTCAGGTGACAGATAATGAGGGATTGAATAAAGGTGACAGTGGGAGGGGATGGTTTCAGGTACTATTTAAGAAGTAAAATAATCAGGACTTGTGTTTGAGTGAGGGTCAGTGGAGGAGAGAGGAGTCAGAATGATTCCCAGTTTTCTGGTGTCTGACTTGTGGGATTCAGTGGTTGGTAGGTGATGAATTGAGTTGGGGAGTATAGGAGGAAGAGAAAATTTAAAGTAGGTGGGAAGATGATTAGTTTAATTTGATATATGTTGGGTTTGAATTGTCATGTGATCCATTTAATGGGTTAGATATGTAAGTCTGGTGTTCCTGAGGGTGTCTTGGAGTTCTTATAGATCAGATTTTGGCAAATTGTGGCCTGCAGCTCAAATCTGTCTCACCACCTATTTTCATACAGCCTGCAAGCTAAGAATTGTTTTTACATTTTTAAGTAGTTGGAAGGAATCAAAAGAAGAACATTTTATGACGTGAGTATTATATTAAGTTCAAATTTCAGTGTTCATAAAGTTTTATTGACACACAGCCATGCCCATTGATTTATGTATTATCTATGGCTGTTTTGTGGCAGAGTTGACTAGTTATGATGGAGACTGGCACTGTGACAGAGGGTAGCACACTATATGTGTTACTCATTGCTTTGCACTTAGACTACAAAGTGCAGTGACAGTTAATAACTTGATAGCATTTCAATTTATAACTTGATAGCATTTCAAGTGCTATATCATGATGTTTTATTATTTTTAAAATTAACAGTGCATATGCCTCATGTCAAAATAAGAAAAGTAGACTTTTCAGTATCATGCTTTTAAGGCACAGTAGAATGTGGATTATTTTGTTAATGAATTAAATTACGGCATAGTGTTTATTGCACAACTACATTTCACTTGTACTAATAGAATACAATAAATGTCTACATTGCCACACTGAGCACTCATCACAACATTCCTAACTCACAGGAAAGCAGCAGTCAGAAAAGTTAGAAAATTTAAAACAATATCTTATCACAGCAGAATTTTTTCACAAAATAAAAAATGAAAATGAGGCTGCAACTGTAGTAAGTCCCTGAGTGGCTCACTTACCAGCCAAACAAGGACAGCCATTTACCAATCTTGAGTTAATTAAATCATGTTTGATTGCAGCAGCCAAAGAAATGTGTCCACAGAAAATAAACTTGTCTAAGACTATTAGCATTTTGGTGAGAACAGTTGCTTCAAGGATCGAGGACAATGGGAGCAGCATCAATGGTGGATTTTAAAACCAGGGAAATAATCATTTCCTGTCACATTGAGAGGGTTTCTTTGACTCTTGAGTTGAAAGACGGTGCTGATTCTGCTCAGTCCTTGTTACTTGAGGAGTCAGTGTTTGAGTCTGAAATAGCTGAGGAATTAGCCTCTGTGAATATCTTGTGTGGAATCATTACAGTCGTATTATTTTCAAAGAAGTTGAGAAAACACTGATTTGGTACAACCTGAATTGGAATCTGCTAAAACATATTACAGTTGAGAGTGGTAAAAATATGTATGAGCAGGAAAAGGCTTATTTGGACAGATTTACAAATCATGTGAAAATATTAGTTGCTTAAAGCATGTGGATGTTCATTGTCTTATTAATCAGCAGGTAGTTTGCAGCAAATATTTGAATCTATCATGTGTTGAACCAGTAGTATCAATGTTGCGCTTCATTCAGTTTTTTGGAAACAACTATTATCATTTCCATGGATTTTTTATCAGAAATCAAAGCTAAACATTCTTGCTGTACCATACAGCCATTCACTTGTTTTGCAGTGGTAACATTTTATTGCGATATTTTGAACAAAGGACCGATTGAAATATAACTGAACAAAAAACCCCACCCTCAGCCATTATTATGAAGTATTGAAAAGGCTTGGAAATTAGCTTTTCCTGTAGACGATATGTTTTAAAAATAAATTTAAAATAAAATTACAAGGCAAAACAACACTTATATGCAAAGCTATGCTATGGTGAAGTCATTTTTTTTTTTTAATTTTATTTTACAAATTAAATCAGTTATACATATACATATGTTCCCATATCCCCTCCCTTTTGCGTCTCCCTCCCACCCTCCCTATCCCACCCCTCCAGGCGGTCACAAAGAACCGAGCTGATCTCCCTGTGCTATGCGGCTGCTTCCCACTAGCTATCTACCTTACGTTTGGTAGTGTATATATGTCCATGCCGCTCTTTCACTTTGTCACAGCTTACCCTTCCCCCTCCCCATATCCTCAAGTCCATGCTCTAGTAGGTCTGTGTCTTTATTCCTGTCTTACCCCTATGTTCTTGATGACATTTTTTTCTTAAATTCCATATATATGTGTCAGCATACAGTATTTGTCTTTCTCTTTCTGACTTACTTCACTCTGTATGACAGACTCTAGGTCCATCCACCTCATTACAAATAGCTCAATTTCATTTCTTTTTATGGCTGAGTAATATTCCATTGTATATATGTGCCACATCCTCTTTATCCATTCATCTGCTGATGGACACTTAGGTTGCTTCCATGTCCTGGCTATTGTAAATAGAGCTGCTATGAACATTTTGGTACATGACTCTTTTTGAATTATGGTTTTCTCAGGGTATATGCCCAGTAGTGGGATTGCTGTGTCATATGGTAGTTCTATTTGTAGTTTTTTAAGGAACCTCCATACCGTTCTCCATAGTGGCTGTACCAATTCACATTCCCACCAGCAGTGCAAGAGTGTTCCCTTTTTTCCACACCCTCTCCAGCATTTATTGTTTCTAGATTTTTTGATGATGGCCATTCTGACCGGTGTGAGATGATATCTCATTGTAGTTTTGATTTGCATTTCTCTAATGAGTAAAGATGTTGAGCATCCTTTCATGTGTTTGTTGGCAGTCTGTATATCTTCTGTGGAGAAATGTCTATTTAGGTCTTCTGCCCATTTTTGGATTGGGTTGTTTGTTTTTTTGCTATTGAGCTGCATGAGCTGCTTATAAATTTTGGAGATTAATCCTTTGTCAGTTGCTTCATTTGCAAATATTTTCTCCCATTCTGAGGGTTGTCTTTTGGTCTTGTTTATGGTTTCCTTTGCTGTGCAAAAGCTTTGAAGTTTCATTAGGTCCCATGTGTTTATTTTTGTCTTTATTTCCATTTCTCTAGGAGGTGGGTCAAAAAGGATCTTGCTGTGATTTATGTCATAGAGTGTTCTGCCTATGTTTTCCTCTAGGAGTTTGATAGTGTCTGGCCTTACATTTAGGTCTTTAATCCATTTTGAGCTAATTTTTGTGTATGGTGTTAGGGAGTGATCTAATCTCATACTTTTACATGTCCCTGTCCAGTTTTCCCAGCACCACTTATTGAAGAGACTGTCCTTTCTCCACTGTACATTCCTGCCTCCTTTATCAAAGATAAGGTGACCATATGTCCGTGGGTTTATCTCTGGGCTTTCTATCCTGTTCCATTGATCTATCTTTCTGTTTTTGTGCCAGTACCATACTGTCTTGATTACTGTAGCTTTGTAGTATAGTCTGAAGTCAGGGAGCCTGATTCCTCCAGCTCCGTTTTTCGTTCTCAAGATTGCTTTGGCTATTCGGGGTCTTTTGTGTTTCCATACAAATTGTGAAATTTTTTGTTCTAGTTCTGTGAAAAATGCCATTGGTAGTTTGATAGGTATTGCATTGAATCTGTAGATTGCTTTGGGTAGTAGAGTCATTTTCACAATGTTGATTCTTCCAATCCAGGAACATGGTACATCTCTCCATCTATTTGTATCATCTTTAATTTCTTTCATCAGTGTCTTATAATTTTCTGCATACAGGTCTTTTGTCTCCTTAGGTAGGTTTATTCCTAGATATTTTATTCTTTTTGTTGCAATGGTAAATGGGAGTGTTTCCTTGATTTCACTTTCAGATTTTTCATCATTAGTATATAGGAATGCCAGAGATTTCTGTGCATTAATTTTGTATCCTGCTACTTTACCAAATTCATTGATTAGCTCTATTAGTTTTCTGGTAGCATCTTTAGGATTCTCTATGTATAGTATCATGTCATCTGCAAACAGTGACAGCTTTACTTCTTCTTTTCCCATTTGGATTCCTTTTATTTCCTTTTCTTCTCTGATTGCTGTGGCTAAAACTTCCAAAACTATGTTGAATAAGAGTGGTGAGAGTGGGCAACCTTGTCTTGTTCCTGATCTTAGTGGAAATGGTTTCAGTTTTTCACCATTGAGGACGATGCTGGCTGTGGGTTTGTCATATATGGCCTTTATTATGTTGAGGAAAGTTCCCTCTATGCCTACTTTCTGCAGGGTTTTTATCATAAATGGGTGTTGAATTTTGTCAAAAGCTTTCTCTGCATCTATTGAGATGATCATATGGTTTTTCTCCTTCAGTTTGTTAATATGGTGTATCACGTTGATTGATTTGCATATATTGAAGAATCCTTGCATTCCTGGAATAAACCCCACTTGATCATGGTGTATGATCCTTTTAATGTGCTGTTGGATTCTGTTTGCTAGTATTTTGTTGAGGATTTTTGCATCTATGTTCATCAGTGATATTGGCCTGTAGTTTTCTTTCTTTGTGACATCCTTGTCTGGTTTTGGTATCAAGGTGATGGTGGCCTCGTAGAATGAGTTTGGGAGTGTTCCTCCCTCTGCTATATTTTGGAAGAGTTTGAGAAGGATAGGTGTTAGCTCTTCTCTAAATGCTTGATAGAATTCCCCTGTGAAGCCATCTGGTCCTGGGCTTTTGTTTGTTGGAAGATTTTTAATCACAGTCTCAATTTCAGTGCTTGTGATTGGTCTGTTCATATTTTCTATTTCTTCCTGATTCAGTCTTGGCAGGTTGTGCATTTCTAAGAATTTGTCCATTTCTTCCAGGTTGTCCATTTTATTGGCATAGAGTTGCTTATAGTAATCTCTCATGATCTTTTGTATTTCTGCAGTGTCAGTTGTTACTTCTCCTTTTTCATTTCTAATTCTATTGATTTGAGTCTTCTCCCTTTTTTTCTTGATGAGTCTGGCTAATGGTTTATCAATTTTGTTTATCTTCTCAAAGAACCAGCTTTTAGTTTTATTGATCTTTGCTATCGTTTCCTTCATTTCTTTTTTATTTATTTCTGATCTGATTTTTATGATTTCTTTCCTTCTGCTACCTTTGGGGTGTTTTTTTGTTCTTCTTTCTCTAATTGCTTTAGGTGCAAGGTTAGGTTGTTTATTCGAGATATTTCCTGTTTCTTAAGGTGGGATTGTATTGCCATAAACTTCCCTCTTAGAACTGCTTTTGCTGCATCCCATAGGTTTTGGGTCGTCGTGTCTCCATTGTCATTTGTTTCTAGGTATTTTTTGATTTCCTCTTTGATTTCTTCAGTGATCACTTCGTTATTAAGTAGTGTATTGTTTAGCCTCCATGTGTTTGTATGTTTTACAGCTCTTTTCCTGTAATTGATATCTAGTCTCATAGCATTGTGGTCGGAAAAGATACTTGATACAATTTCAATGTTCTTAAATTTACCAAGGCTTGATTTGTGACCCAAGATATGATCTATCCTGGAGAATGTTCCATGAGCACTTGAGAAAAATGTGTATTCTGATGTTTTTGGATGGAATGTCCTATAAATATCAATTAAGTCCATCTTGTTTAATGTATCATTTAAAGCTTGTGTTTCCTTATTTATTTTCATTTTGGATGACCTGTCCATTGGTGAAAGTGGGGTGTTAAAGTCCCCTACTATGATTGTGTTACTGTCGATTTCTCCTTTTATGGCTGTTAATATTTCCCTTATGTATTGAGGTGCTCCTATGTTTGGTGCATAAATATTTACAATTGTTATATCTTCTTCTTGGATTGATCCCTTGATCATTATGTAGTGTCCTTCTTTGTCTCTTCTAGTAGTCTTTATTTTAAAGTCTATTTTGTCTGATATGAGAATTGCTACTCCAGCTTTCTTTTGGTTTCCATTTGCATGGAATATCTTTTTCCATCCCCTTACTTTCAGTCTGTATGTGTCTCTAGGTCTGAAGTGGGTCTCTTGTAGACAGCATATATATGGGTCTTGTTTTTGTATCCATTCAGCCAGTCTGTGTCTTTTGGTGGGAGCATTTAGTCCATTTACATTTAAGGTAATTATCGATATGTATGTTCCTATTCCCATTTTCTTAATTGTTTTGGGTTCGTTATTGTAGTTCTTTTCCTTCTGTTGTGTTTCTTGCCTAGAGAAGTTCCTTTAGCATTTGTTGTAAAGCTGGTTTGGTGGTGCTGAACTCTCTCAGCTTTTGCTTGTCTGTAAACGTTTTAATTTCTCCATCAAATCTGAATGAGATCCTTGCTGGGTAGAGTAATCTTGGTTGCAGGTTTTTCTCCTTCATCACTTTAAGTATGTCCTGCCACTCCCTTCTGGCTTGTAGAGTTTCTGCTGAGAGATCAGCTGTTATCCTGATGGGGATTCCCTTGTGTGTTATTTGTTGTTTTTGCCTTGCTGCTTTTAATATGATTTCTTTGTGTTTAATTTTTGACACTTTGATTAATATGTGTCTTGGTGTATTTCTCCTTGGATTTATTCTGTATGGGACTCTCTGTGCCTCCTGGACTTGATTAACTATTTCCTTTCCCATATTAGGGAAGTTTTCAACTATAATCTCTTCAAATATTTTCTCAGTCCCTTTCTTTTTCTCTTCTTCTTCTGGAACCCCTATAATTCGAATGTTGGTGCGTTTAATGTTGTCCCAGAGGTCTCTGAGACTGTCCTCAACTCTTTTCATTCTTTTTTCTTTATTTTGCTGTGCAGCAGTTATTTCCACTATTTTATCTTCCACGTCACTTATCCGTTCTTCTGCCTCAGTTATTCTGCTATTGATCCCTTCTAGAGTAATTTTTATTTCATTTATTGTGCTTTTAATCGATGCTTGATTCGTCTTTAGTTCTTCTAGGTCCTTGTTAACTGTTTCTTGCATTTTGTCTATTCTATTTCCAAGATTTTGGATCATCTTTACCATCATTATTCTGAATTCTTTTTCAGATAGACTGCCTATTACCTCTTCATTTGTTAGGTCTGGTGGGTTTTTATCTTGCTCCTTCTCCTGCTGTGTGTTTTTCTGTCTTCTCATTTTGCTTATGTTACTGTGTTTGGGGTCTCCTTTTTGCAGGCTGCTGGTTCGTAGTTCCCGTTGTTTTTGGTGTCTGTCCCCAGTGGCTAAGGTTGGTTTAGTGGGTTGTGTAGGCTTCTTGGTGGAGGGGACTACTGCCTGTGTTCTGGTGGATAAGGCTGGATCTTGTCTTTCTGGTTGGCAGGTCCACGTCTGGTGGTGTGTTTTGGGGTGTTTGCGGACTTTTTATGATTTGAGGCAGCCTCTCTGCTAATGGGTGGCGTTGTGTTCCTGTCTTGCTAGTTGTTTGGCATAGGGATTTCCAGCACTGTAGCTTGCTGGTCGTTGGGTGAAGCTGGGTGCTGGTGTTGAGATGGAGATCTCTGGAAGATTTTCGCCGTTTGATATTATGTGGAGCTGGGAGGTCTCTTGTGGACCAGTGTCCTGAAGTTCGCTCTCCCACCTCAGAGGCACAGCACTGACTCCAGGCTCCTCAATTTGGGATGATTTGTTGTCTATTCATGTATTCCACAGATGCAGGGTACATGAAGTTGATTGTGGAGCTTTAATCCGCTGCTTCTGAGGCTGCTGGGAGAGGTTTCCCTTTCTCTTTGTTCTCACAGCTCCTGGGTCTCAGCTTTGGATTTGGCCCCGCCTCTGCGTGTAGGTCGCCGGAGGGCGTCTGTTCTTCGCTCAGACAGGACAGGGTTAAAGGAGCAGCCTCTTCGGGGACTCTGGCTCACTCAGGCCGGGCGGGAGGGAGGGGCACGGAGTGCGGGGCGAGCCTGCAGCGGCAGAGGTCGGCGTGACGTTGCACCAGCCTGAGGCGCGCCGTGCGTTCTCCCAGGGAAGCCGCCCCTGGATCCCGGGACCCCGGCAGTGGCAGGCTGCACAGGCTCCCGGAAGGGCGGTGTGGACAGTGACCTGCGCTCGCACGCAGGCTTCTTGGCGGCGGCAGCAGCAGCCCCAGCGTCCCACGCCCGTCTCTGGGCTCCGCGCTTTCAGTCGCGACTCCCGCCCGTCTCTGGAGCTCCTCCACGCGGCGCTCTTAATCCCCTCTCCTCGCGCACCAGGAAACCAAGAGGGAAGAAAAAGTCTCCTGCCTCTTCGGCAGCTCCAGAGTTTTCCCGGACTCCCTCCCGGCTAGCTGTGGCACATTAGCCCCCTTCAGGCTGAGTTCTCGCTGCCAGCCCCAGTCCTCTCCCTGCGCTCTGACCGAAGCCCGAGCCTCAGCTCCAGCGCCGCCCGCCCCGGCTGGGGAGCAGACAAGCCTCTCGGGCTGGTGAGTGCCGCTCGGCACCGCTCTTCTGTGCGGGAATCTCTCTGCTTTGCCCTACCCAGGTATGTGGGGAGTTTCTTGCCTTTTGGGAGGTCTGGGGTCTTCTGCCAGCGTTCAGTAGGTGTTCTGTAGGAGTTGTTCCACGTGTAGCTGTATTTCTGGTGTATCTGTGGGGAGGAAGGTGATCTCCGCGTCTTACTCTTCCGCCATCTTACCCGGAAGTCTGGTGAAGTCATTTTGACAACTGACATTGTTTGAATCACAAGTAATGTCAAACTGCTGTATCTACTTCCCATGCTGTCAAAAGTAAACAGGAGTGAGATCTCCATTTCCACATGGATTCGCAGCCGATAGATCTTTTGAGCTCAAACTACAGTTCTAGCAGCAATTTTTGGAACTTGATGCAAGTGCAAAGGAAGTGTTTGTAGTTCAACATCCATTTAACTGTGCAGTTGAGAACTTCCACCTAAATTTCAGTTAGAAGTGGTTAATCTGCAGTAATGACATACTTATACACAGGAATCAGGAGAAAATTTTAATAGCATTCTATAAATGCATTTCAAGTAGAGGAATATGCTCAATCAAAATTATATACTCATGAACTGATACGAGTATTTGGCAGTACCTATCTTTGTGAATAGAGTTTCACAGATGAAATATGTAGAATCTCAATACAGATCAGCATTTGCAGATTGATGGTAGGGAATACTATCTTTGAGCCCCAGTTAAGCAAACTGTTCTATTCCCCTCTCCCCACAAAAGAATTAATTTTCTCATTAGTAGTCCATATTACAAAAATTGTATTCAATTATCATTATTATATTTTGCATTTTGCTAGTGAAATGTGTGGAAATTTCTTTTCTCTCTTATTATATATGTACCTATATAATATCCTTGATTTTGCCTCTTGGCCTGCCAAGCCTAAAGTATTTACTTTCTGGTCCTTTACAGAAAAACTTGACCACCGTCTTTTGTAGATAACAGTGAATACAAGGAGTAAATGAGAATCACTGAGCAGTGCTTGTAAAATGAGAAAACAAGTTTGCCTAGAGAAGTCAGAGATAGGGCACCCCAAGAAGTAGAAAACTAATGGAAATGGTCAGAGCAAGAAAGAGAATCAAAATACTGTACCATGGAAACTGAAAGGAGAGTTGGTAGAGAAAACCATTAATAGTGTTAAATATAGTATAGTGGTAAATAAAAAGATATGACTGGAAATACTGTGCCTGCCCAAATTCTCTGTTTCAGCCTCAGTGGAGGGAATACCCTCCACTCTTGAGCATTCTGTGTACTCTTTTATTTTTTGTCTTTGTTTTTATTGTCCATGATATCTTTCATACTAGTGCCACTCCTTCCTCTTCCTGCCACTAGTCCTGTTGAAGTCTAGCTAATACTTTAGAATTGTACTCAAATTCTACATCTTAACAGTATTTCCAGAATTCCCAATTTGAATTAATCTTTCTTATTTCATTTTAGCTTTACATTTTTTAGTACTGCTATTATATGATTAACCTACGTATGTATGTATCTTTGATTTTTTTGGTACAACTTAAAAAATTTTTAAATAGATGACATGAACCCTGCTATCTTTAGCTAAAATATAATTAGAGGTTAGTGTAACTTAATAGCCGTGAAGTTTATCTGATTTCAGGCCAGGTTCAGGTGTTCAAACAGGGTCATTACTTGTCTTTGTATCCCATACATTCTTCCAGAGTATAAAAGTGTTTTTCAAACTTCAAATTGTGAGTCATAAAATCAGTTTAGTAGGTTACACCAACATTTAAAAAATTAAATAGACTAGGAAATGACAGAGTTCAAATAGTAAGAGTAAATAGTGTTTCATGACATTTCTTTTATAATGGTTACTGAATAATTATATAAACCATATTATTTTTGTGGGTTATAGTCAGAATTGTTTAAAAGTCATAATGTAGAGCTTTGCACATCTTAGTGGCTCAGTTGTTAAATTGAATGGAGTATTTTACTTGAATTTACCATACTTATATGAGATTTTAGGGATAAATGTATCAGTGCAAATATAATCTGCATAGATTTGTCAGCAAAATTAAGAGTAAATCGAACATATGCCAAGTATTTGCTTAGCAAAATTATAACAGTTTATCATGATGACTTTTCAAAAGTTTTTGGATAAGGACTAAAATCCACTTTGACAATGAATTCTACTGTAGATAGATGTAACACTGTATATTTATGGATTGCTTAAAAATCTACATTTTGCTATAAATATAGAAATATATATAGATACAGAAATAAAATGTCCAAATGCCAAATTTTATATAGCAAAATTTTGCCTAATTTTCAATGAATAAAAGCCTGACTTATCATTCTCTCGCCTCTGAGTTATTTAGTCTTATCTGTGCTCTTTGCATTTGAGATTAGGATTAATATTTCTTTTTCAAAGACATTTCTAAGAAATTGTGTGTATATGTCAGCCATTAATTATATTAGAATTAAAATTCCACAATAACTGGAAGAGGACTGAAATACTCTAGTAGTCAGCTCTCCTGTAAACTGCCAGTTTTTCTTTAGTTTAGGGAAACCTTCATGGTATATTAGTCTCAAGAGTCAGAAGTCCTAAATTGTCTTGTTATCATCAAAGGTTTTCTTTTGAATATTCATGAAATATTAGAAAATAAAATCACTAAAAAATGTTGACAAACCTTGTTTTAGATACCCAAAAAGAAATTTTATTATACATAGTTATTTTCCAAAATAACTTTTAACCCTAGTAGCCCTAAAGCAGTCAAATAAGTAACATGATTTACAGAGCTGTGCAGTTCAAGGAAGCTGTGGTAAATAATTTGACTTTCATTTGTAATATGCTCAAATATCACTCTAGCCAGTTTATGAAAAAAATATATGGTCATAGCATATGTACATTTTATTTGTTTAGGAAGAACTTGCATAATTTAATGAATGATATTAAGATGTGATTAGAAGATTTTTTCCTTAAGAAAAACTCATTAAATACAAACCTACTTAGTTGTATCTATATGGACACATAAACTTCTTATCACTTAGATATCATTTAGAATATTACAAATCAATGAAAATTTCTTTTTTCCTCACATTTTCTTATTCACTGTTTCCCATTATTTTATGTTTGAGGAAGAAAAAAAAACAGATAGGAAAATATTTAAAGCAAAAATTTTGCTTTTTGAATTAGCATTTGTAAACTGATTAGAGGATGAAAGATATTTAAATATTAAATTGTAATTAGTCATATGAACTTTAAATTCTTTACAGGAATCCAGTTTGTGCTGGAGATAGAAATTATTAGAAAGGTATTTTTGTAAGAGTGAAAAAAAAGGGCTAGGAGGGATAAATAAAAGGTGGGGCTCTAAGGATTGACTATTAATCTCTTCTTGTGACAGCAAGATGACTAAAGGAGTTTGGTATTCTCCGTAAGAAGATTTCTAAAAGCATATGTGTTCTGTGAAATGTTTTTTCTCTGGACACAATCTATTTATTGTATGTTTTCACATACTTTAGCATTCTTTCCTTGGAATGTAGTTCCTTAAAAAGCACAAACTTTGAATTAGAGATTTTTTAGAAATTCAGAGTTGGAAATTTTCTGATGTGTATATCTACACCTAGAGATCTGTTTATTTTGGAGGGATACAAGATTTCTGAGGACTCAGCCTGTATCCTTAATTTCTTATTTGTTATTCTGATGCTTAGCACGTACCCTTTTATGTCATGGATATTGTCAACTTTTTTACTGAACACTGACTTTCTTTAATTTGAGTAAGAAGGAAACTGATCAAAGATCAAGAACTCTGAGTTCTGGCTTTCCTACTCTTTAATGTAATGTTTGGGCAAATCATTTATCTTTATTGTCTCTTATTACATAGCCATAAAGCAGGAATAACAGTTATGATCCCTATCTCCAGTATAGGGACATTATACAAATATTCCTGCACCCTCATTCTATAACCCCTACTTCCTGGGAAAAATGAAAGCCATTGGTGACTCAAGCATGAACTTTCTTAACTTTCTGTGCTCTGATCTCAGCATTTCCTTTCATCCTTCCCCCGTATACAAATTTATCCATATTTGGGCCTATTCTTTTCTTTTTTCTCAATGTGGATGAGGTAGATCTTTATATTTAGGATTATTCCTGTCAACCTTTCCCTTTGACTCCATCACCTTTGGCCTTTTGTAGAACTTTACTCCATTGGTCAACTTCGATTTGACTAGATCTTTTCCTCTCTACAATACAGAGATCTGTATACATTAAAAAGTTAATAGTCCTTACCTTCATCTTTCATTTCACCCTCTTGAGGTAACTAATGTTAACTTTGCTGTATCCTTTCATTTTTTACGCTTTGTATAATTGTATGTTTGTGTGTGTATGTATATTTTCTTCCTTTTTATAAAAATGGGATTACAAAGTATGTATTACTCTGCAGCTTGCTGTTGTTGCTTAAAATATCTCATGGGCATGTATATTTAATTTTTCTTTGGGGCAACAGTATCATATTTCATAGAATGGATATGTTGAATGGATCCATTTAACAGTTTTCTTATTGATCTCTATTCATACTTTCTTATTTGTTCCAGTTATCAACAGTGCTGTCCAGTAAACATACTTGCCCATATGCCTTACACATTGGAGCTTTTATTTTAATTGACTATATCCCTAAGAGTGGAAATGCTAGATCAAGGGGTATGCACCTTTTAAAATTAAGTAGATACTGTGAAATTACTTTCCCAAATAGTTGTAGTTTATCGTCTTCCAAAAAAACAGTGTTGTTTTAAGTCACTTTCTCCAAAACAGTAATGATCATTTTGCTAATCTAATTGGTGAAAGATATCTCTTTGTTGCTTTGGTTTTGACTATGTATTGGGTTGGCCAACAAGTTTGTTCAGTTTTAAGTAAAAATAAAAGACATTTTTCACTTTCACGAAGAACTTTATTGAACAGCGTATTGACTAACCGAATGAATTTGTTGGCCAGCCCAATATTAATTGGCTAATTGTGTTTCCTCTTATATGAGGAAATAGCCTGTTAATATCCTCAACCTAGTTTTGTTGGATTGCTTGCCCTCTTCTTAACAACTGGTAGGACCTCTTTATGTTAGGATTATTATCTCCTTGACATGTCTTATGAATATTGCCTCTCAGTCTATGGTTTTCTTAAACTTGTTTAAAGACACTTTTGCCATATTGAGTAATATTTTAAAGGTAGTCTATAAGAACTTGTCCTACTGGATATTAAATTTTACTAATTAGTCAATGAGAACAATATGATATTGATATAGAAATAGACAACTGTAGCAGAATAGAGTGCCCAGGAGCAGATCCAAGTGTATTAATGTCTTAAAATACAATGAGGGGGCATTTCAGTTAAACTGGGGGAAAGAATGGAATATTTAACTACTTGTTTTCGATAATTGACTCTCTGTATATAAGAAAATAGTCTTCATACCTTGTACAAAAATAAATTTCAGACAAATGAATGAATGAACCTGATTAAAAGGTTGGGTTCTTTTCCTTTAAGAGCCTGCAGCAATACCCTCTTCTTATCCCTGTCAAAAGATTTATATTACACTGAAATTGCCCATTAATTTGTGTTTTCTTCTTCATTAGATTGTAATACCATGAAGGCAAGAATTATGTCTAATTTGTTGTGGTATCTCCATTGCATAAGTGTATTGTTAGCACACAGTAGGTTCTTATATATAAATATCTGTGGACTTAGTAAATGAATTTGTTTGTCCCTTTCTTGTTCTGTATTCTATTTTCCATTCCCAAGAAAATTATCTACAGAATAAAATATATTATAGAAAGCTATTCACTTTGGTCTTAAACTTGTAGTAGTAATGTAGTCGAGAGGCCAGGAGCCTGGGTTAGGATTGTTGGTAGTGGGTAGGGATAGAAGTAGATGGACTTCATAGAGATTTTAGTAGGGAGTAGACTCAACAGGACCTGGATGATTTAGTTGAATGTTATAGTGAACAAAGGAAAAAACATAAAAGAATGACTTGGAGACATTCATTGGGATATGTTATAGAGGAAAAGGGGCTTTTTTTCCTATGTGAGGTTATTACTTGTTTGCCTTTCTGGATGCATTTTTGTCTCCCTAACACTAAAACCCTATTGCAAGTGTAGTTCATTTTCAACTCATTGCTTTTCTCTTGAGAATCTTCTTTTGTGTTTTCTGCTTCTTGCTTCTCCCAGTTGCTGAGTTCTGTTTTAACTACAGCTACTTTACCTCTGAGGACATGGTGGGGAAAGAATGTGAGTAGGCAAAGCCAGAGCATGTTTAGCAGGCAGCAGGAAAGGAAAACTAGGAATATTTATGTATTCATCATTTTTTATTCTATCTCAAGGACGTTGTTTACTGTAGAAGAGGTTCAGTAAGGCACACTGAAAGCTTGGAAGTGAAGGGATCCATGGGTTTATTAAGGGAAGCACATAGCAGCAGTATGTGGATGAAAGTAGAAGATAGATGATGACTCAAGGAGCCTAAGTTTTAAATGGTGACCGTGGGTGGCAGAAATGTTGAGATGATTATTTTTCAGCAGTTTATTGACAGATGGTGTACTCAGACCTTAGGAGTCTGGTGTGGCAAGAATAGAGTACACTTTCAAGAGAGGAAAGCCTTTGATGTAGAAGCCTTTGATCTCTTTATCCTCTGTTTGGTACCAAAAAAATCCTGATTGGCACCTAGTAAATGTTTATTGAAGAAATGAGTTATGTTATATGACTTCCTATGTATAAATATTAGATTCCAGTTTTAATAGACTTGTTTTTTTGTTTGAAAACTTTCTGTGTTTGTTACTATACTCAAAGTACTTCTTTTTAAAGTAAGAGCTGTGGATTTCTGCTCTACATCCATTGCCAATTCTAGCAACATGTTTATGTTAACAAAATTTTATTACATTAAATTATTTTGTTCTAACCTTCTTGACAGAGACTGTTAAACATTAGGCCTAATAAATATAGCAAGTAAACCATAGACCAGGATTTGAAATACATTGTTGCCCTAACTTTCAAGGATTTAAAACATGAAATAAGTTTCTTTTATTTAACAAAATTGCCATGCTTGTAGTTCTAATGTATAGTAATAAGAATGTGAATTTTCTCAAGACGCTTTAACTCTTAATGTCAATAAGATATTACTTGGTACTATCCTTGAAATAATAACTCCATTCTATAATAAAATCACCTGAACTTTAAGACATTATAACTTACATTCTAAATATATTCTATTTACTAACCATCATGCTAAGTGCTATACTCTGAAGAAGGTATCATTATTGTAGTTATATAGATGACAAAGTAAAGTACCAAAGAAATTAAGTAATTTTTCAAAAGCCACTTATAACCTATAGTCAGAATTTGAATACAGGTCTCTGTGACTACAAAGTCCATCTTTCCACTGTGTCTAGTTTTCACTCATTGTATGACATGACATAACATGACATAACATAATATACACATGTATATGTAATACGTGTTTATAAAGCAATCCAGAAAATAACAAAAAGCTATGACATAGTCTGTAATCTAACAACCCAGAGATAATCGCTGTCAACATTTTGGTGTATACTCCTTGTTTTTTCTTTTTTCGTATACACACACTGTAAAGGAACACTCTGTTGTTTTTATTTACATTACACACAGTACTCTCTGAACAGTACTTCACTTAGATGTGTGGGTTTTCCACACATCACGCAATTCTCCCACGCTAGCTGGGTGTCCCATAATTTAACTGAATTCTGATACTATCTAACTAGAGATAGCATCAGATCTCACAGGTTGAGGGTTCAGTCCTGCAAGATGGCTCCCCATACTCCCCAGTCCAAAGTCCATGTTGTTACTTGTGCTTCTGACCTACAGGCTATAGATCGGAGATTTCCACCGCCCCCTCCTCTGATGCTGTTGCTTTGCTAGAGCAGCTCACAGAACTCAGGAACAGCCCAATGAAAGAGATGTGTAGGGCAGGTATGAGGAAAGGGGCATGGAGCTTCATGCCCTCTCCAAGAATGTACCACTCTCCCAGCACCTCCACTTGTTTGCCATCCTGGGCACTATCTAAACCCCATGCTGGTTTTTTATGAAGGCTTCATTACTTAAGCATGATGGATTAAATAATTGGCCATTGATTTTTTTTTAATTGAAGTATAGTTGATTTACAATGTTGTGTTTGTTTCTGGTGTATAGCAAAGTGATTCAGTTATACATATATATATATATATATATATATATATATATATATACATATTCTTTTCTACTATGATATATTATAGAATATTGAGTATAGTTTTCTGTGCTGTACAGTAGGACCTTGTTGTTTATCTATTTTATGTATAGTAGTTTGTATCTGCTAATCCCAAACTCATAAGTTATCCTTCTCCCACCCCCTTTCCTCTTTGGTAACTATAAGTTTGTTTTCTATGTCTGTGAGTCTGTTTCTGTTTTGAACATAAGTTCATTTGTGTTACATTTTAGATTCTACATGTAAGTGATATCTTGTGGTATTTGTCTTTCTCACTTATTTCACTTAGTATGATAATCTCTAGGTCCATCCATGTTGCTGCAAATGGCATTATTTTATTTTTTATGGCTTAGTGGTATTCCATTGTATATATATACCACATCTTCTTTATCTATTCATCTGTCAGTGGAAATTTAGGTTGCTTCCATGTCTTGGCTATTGTAAATAGTGCTGCTATGAACGTTGGGGTACATGTTTCTTTTTGAATTAGAGTTTTCTCCAGATATAAGCCCAGGAGTGGGATTGTTGGATCATATGGCCGTTGATGATTGATTCAACTTCCAGTCCCTTTCCCTGGAGGTCGGGGGTTGGGGGGGAGGGTGTGAGACTGAAAGTTCCAATACCCTAATCTTGGTTGGTTCCCTGGCAACCAGCTCCCATCCTTAGGTTTCCTAGGGGTTTTCCAAAAGTCACCTCATTAACATAAACTTAGGTGTGGTTGAAAGGGACTTGTTATAAATAAGAAAAGACACCTTTATCTTGTCACTTAGGAAATTCCAATGGTTTTAAGGAACTCTCTGCTCTATTCCAAAAACTATATTTCTTATTGTAAATCACAGTATCACACACACATACCCGTAAGAGTCCCTATCTAAAATTAGTTGGCTTCTGTTTATGTATACTTAAGAAAAGTCCATTCTGATACTTGCACAGTATCAGAAATGGGAAGAGAAGCATATGGTGAGAATTGCTATATATTTTATATACCAGTGGCTTCCAAATGCTGATCCAAGTGCTGGTCATAATAAAGTTGTTATTGGTTCAAGATGAAATAAGGAAAATGTAGTGAGATGAAGGTGAATTTATTCAATGTAAATGATTGTCTTATTCAGAGTTTTAAAATTTTATTTGGAGAATTTAAATGTTTTTTCTTCTATGAAATGTTGGTAAAACTGTGGTCTATTGTTGTAGTTGATGATGATGTTACTTTTCCATATTTTTACTTTACAAAAAACAACAACAAAGCAATGATAATCCTATATTGTTTCCTGCCCCAGTTTTTAGAAGATTTATTAACTGCTTTATGAAATTTTCAAGACTTATAAGTGACTGCGCTGATCATCTTACCCAGCTCCTTGTTAGCACATAGTAGGTTAAACAAAAGTATTTGATTCAGTGCTATTTGACCTTGGTTTACATTAGATACATTGTTTTTTCACCCTTATTTATTGAGTACATTTTATTTTTCATTCTCAGTACCTGGTTATGGATTATTATGTTGGTGGGGATTTGCTTACTCTGCTAAGCAAATTTGAAGATAGATTGCCTGAAGATATGGCTCGATTTTACTTGGCTGAGATGGTGATAGCAATTGATTCAGTTCATCAACTGCATTATGTACACAGGTGAGTAAGATGCAGTGAAGGAGCGGATTGTATAAATGTCAAAAGAGATGTTTCTGTAAGAAGGTGGTGATTTTGATGGCCATGGAATACTTTCTTCTTTGAAAACTGTTTGACAGGTATAATGATTTATTTTAAAATTTTCCTACAAATATGTTATTTTGTATCCCATTTAAGATGGAATGAAGAAAAAGCCGGCCATTTACAAAACGATTTTTGTGTAGGATTGTTCTTATGCCTGTTGACACATATTAAAAATCTCTGTCTCTGTAAACATCTCATAATAATTTATGTGTAGTAAAAAATGTTAAAACTTATTGGATGGTTTAAAAGGCAGTCTCACATTTTAAAAAGAAAGAAAGTAGGAAATCCTCACAAAGTTATTGGTGAATTAATCACTCAAATGAGAAAATCTTTGGGTTGTGCAAAATGTGAGAAAGAGTAAAGAGGCACTAAGGAGAAGCAGGGAAAGGGAAGGGATCCTGGCATGTTGGAAAGAAACAACCATTTTCCAAGGCCATAGTTTGAAAACTTCAGCATGCATCAGAATCATATGGAGGGCTGTTAAAACTCCAGAGTTTCTGATTGGGTAGGTTGGATGGGTCTGGGGACTTGGCATCTCTAACACCTTCCCAGGTGATGCTGCTGCTCCTGCCCCTGCTGGTCTAGTGACCTCACTCCTGATAACTTACGCTCGAAGACAGCAATGGCTCTTTCTTTTTTTTTTTCTTTGCGGTACGCGGGCCTCTCACTGTTGTGGCCTCTCCCGTTGCGGAGCACAGGCTCCGGATGCGCAGGCTCAGCGGCCATGGCTCACGGACCCAGCCGCTCTGCAGCATGTGGGATCTTCCCGGACCGGGGCACGAACCTGTGTTCCCTGCATCAGCAGGTGGACTCTCAACCACTGCGCCACCAGAGAAGCCCGGCTCTTTCTTTTTGAGTTGTGGGTAATGAGAGTAATCTCTGTGAAGAGCAAGAATGTTGGAAGAAGAAAACTTTTCTGTTTCAGAGTTTGTTTTTTTTAAGATTTGGGTATCTTATGCTGATTGATTTAATTAGTAGTGAAGTTTTAGGACATTATTAAAAGAAGAATCTTTTGGTTAAAAAATTTTGTAGTTTTCAGATCTCAGTTTGACTTTTCCTATTCACATGCTTTTCTCTGTCGATATCTGATAGTCACAAATTTTCTTGAAAGCAAAAACATGAACATACTTTGAAAACTGTAAAGCACAATGCAGTTTTTAAGATGGTATGGTTGTCTCAAGAGTGAATTATTTGGATGAGAAACAAAAGTGCTGGTTTGTTGCTTAAGCAGTAAGCCAAGATCCTAGCTGAGGACTGTCATTTAAAAATACTTTAAAGAATCACTTCATTGAACATTTAAAGAATGCTAGTCTTAGACTCGTGGAGTTTAGAGAAACCTTACTCAGTTCACATCTAAATTCGCAACAAGGACTTATTATTTCTGAAAATAATTCATCTAGATTAGAGATAGTAAATATGAGGTATTTCTGTTACCCTCCCTTCTGCCAAGCTGTGACAAATATTCTTAACTGATCACAGGACTCCTTCCCACTGACTATATATGCAGTCTTATAATTCTTCTCAGGACAGCATTCTGGGTAACAACTATCTTTCTGATATTGAAATGTGGATTGTTATCCATTTCAGCCCTGAGTGCTGCTTGAGTACCTCTAATTTTACAAGGTACTTAATGTTAAATGAATCCTATTTATTCCATTGTTGGACAGCTCCAGTGTTATAGAATTTTACTTTATGTTAAGCTGAATTTCTTTTTCTCTTAATCATTGGTCCTAGTTTTGCCTTCAGAGCCACATATAATAATATAGTTTATCTTATAGTCATCACGCCTTCTGAAGTCATCTCTTCTGTAGGTTAAACATCTAAACATTTATAGTGTCTCTTGTCAAAATTGACATACACATTTTCTCTCCCACTGTCTCACACATGTGTACACACACACACATACACACACACAAACTCTTAGCCTGTGACCACTCCCACACCTCTTCTCCCTCCCTTCTTGTCTTTCCCTTTGCCTGTCAGTGGACATGTTCTGATGCATCGATGCGCTTCTTAAAATGTGATTCCCATTTTCTGGATAGAATATTTTCAGCAAATGCTTTACTGAGGAAATATTTATTGAGTCCTCTTTTATAAATACCATTGTGCCAAACTATGTGAAATTTTAAGTAAGTATAGCATACAGTCCTGACACTGAAGATGCTTCCAGTGTGTTTGGGGACACAAAACACAAGACATAAACAAAAATTTTGTTTAGAGTAGTGAAGATTTTTTTAAAGATAAAAACAAGCTTATTTTAAAGTGTATATGGAAAGACAACAACTAAAGTAGCTAAAATGATTTTGAAAAAGGAGAATAAATTAGGAAGAATCACTCTACCTGATATTAAGACTTACAATATCACTATCTTAAGCTTAAGCAAGACTCTGGTAATGATGGAGGAATAAACACATAGATCACTAGACAAAATAGAGGACCCAGACAGAGACTAACACACATAACTCCCAATTGGTTTTGACAGAGTTGCAAAAGCAGTTCAGTGGAGGAAGCATAGTCTTCAACAAACGGGCTAGAATAATAGGCAAAAAACCCAAACTTCCCTAAACCTCACACAAATACAAAAAAATAATTCAAAATGGATCATTGGTTTAAATGTACAGTATAAAAGTTTTAGAAGAAAACAATGGAGAACATCTTCTGGACTTTGGGTTTGGTGAGGAGTTTTTAGATGTGACACCAAAAACATGGTCCCTAAAACAAAAACTAGTGAAGTGGACTTCATCAAAATTAAAAACGTGTTCTACATAAGATTCTGGTAAGAAGATAAAAAGGCAAGCTGTAGAAGGGGAGAAAATATTTGCAAACCACATATCTGATGAAGGCCTTATGTAGAATATGTTTAAAAAAAACTCTCAAAACAAAATTTAAAAATCTTGAACAATCCAATTATGAAATGGGCAAAAGACATGAACAGACATTTCACCCAAGGGGAGATAGAGGTGTCAACTAAGCACATGAAAAGATGTTCTACATCATTAACCATTAGAAAAATGTAGATTAAAACTACAATGAGATATCAATGAGAAGGTATTAGAATAACTGAAATAAAAAGTAGTGATAATACTAAATGCTGATATGTAGAGAAAATAGATCTGTCACACATTGCTGATAAGAATGTGTACAGCTACTCTGGAAAACAGTTTGAAAGTTTAAAAAAAAATTAAACATGTACTTACTATGTGACCCAGCAATTACATTTTAAGGTATTTATCCCAGAAAAATTAAAACTTATATTCACAGAAAAACCTGTACATGAATGTTCATAACAGCTTTATTTGTAATAGCAAAATGCTGGAAACAGCCTAGATGCCCTTCAGTGGGTGATGGTTGAACAAATTCTGGTATATCCATGTAATGGATTATTACTCAACAATAAAAAGGAATGAATTACTGATACATGCAGCAACCTGGATGGACCTTAAGGGCATTATGCTTAGTGAAAAGAACTAAAACTCAAAATGTTACATATTGTATGATTCCATTTATGTAACATTCTTGAAATACCAAAACTACAGAGATAGAAGACAGATTAATGGTTTCCAGGGGAGAGGGGCAGGGAAGAGTGTGGGGAGTGAGAGGGAATATAAAAACATAGCATGAGGGAATTCCCTAGTGGTCCAGTGGTTAAGACACCACGCTTCCACTGCAGGGGGCATGGGTTCGATCCCTGGTCAAGGGACTAGGATCCCACATGCTGCGCTGCGTGGCCAAAAAGGCAGCAAGAGGGAGTTCTTTTTTGTGGTGATGGAACAGTTGTGTATCTTGATTGTGGTAGTAGTTACACAAATCTGTAAGTGGGATAAAATTGCATGGAACTACATACACATACATGAAGGTTGAAACAAAGGATGGAAACTGACTAAGGTCTATAATCTAACATTAATGTACAGGTGTCGGTTTCCTCATTTTACTATTGTGCTACAGCTATAATATGTTACAGGGAGTAAGGGGGAGAGCTGGGTAGAAGGGTACATGGGACTCATTGTACTGTTTTTGCAGTTTGCTTTGAGTCTGCAATAACTTCAAAATAATAAGATTTTAAGGAAAAAAGTAATTTGATTACTTGCTCTTCTGAAGTCTGGAAACCAAACCCAAGAAATTCTTTATGTTACATATGCAATTCTTATAAACTTTGGTGAATTCCTCAAGATTGACAGATTTGCTTAGGCTCCGGAAGTGATTTTTCTTATCACCTGTAAGGCTGGTATCTGTAATTCAAGTATGTGGGTGCCATTAACACATAGATGATACGCAAATCATGGGATAAGCTAAGTTCGCTCTGTGAAACAGAGTCAGTATTGAAGAGGATCCAGGACTGAGCCCTGAAGAGCTCCAGTTTTTGGAGACTGAGTGGAGTAAGAGTAGTCAAGGAAGCAAACTAAGAAGGAACAGCCAGAGGTTAGGAGGAAAATAATGAGAGTGTAGATAAGGTGTCTTATGGGAAATAAAAGTAAATCATCTTCCCCTTTATATTTAATTACATTAGTGTCCTAGGTGACACATTTCAAGCAAACATTTAATAATCTCTTTTTCCTGTGGATACTTCTGTCCCGGGTGTTGGAGGTGGCAGTGGGGGCAGCTGTAAGATATCCCTTGCTTTTATGTTAAGTAATATAATATGCTCTTTACTTTCAATTTATTGTCTTTTGAAAGAAGATGGGTTTTTTTTGTTTGTTTTTTTTGTTTTGTTTTTTTTTGCAGTACTAGGGCCTCTCACTATTGTGGCCTCTCCCGTTGCAGAGCACAGGCTCCGGACGCGCAGGCTCAGTGGCCATGGCTCACGGGCCCAGCTGCTCCGCGGCATGTGGGATCCTCCCAGACCGGGGCATGAACCCGTGTCCCCTGCATCGGCAGGCGGACTCTCAACCACTGCGCCACCAGGGAAGCCCCTGAAAGAAGATGTTTAACAAAATACTTACACTTCATAGTTGTGCCCAAGTTGGACAAATTTTTAATTTTGTAAATTCATTCATCATGAAAGTTTTGTTCAATCAGTACTGTTTTCCCAGTGTTCTAGCTAGTTTCTTGGGTGAGAGAGACAACAGAAATGAAAGAAATACCCCCTCATTTTGAGAAGATACGTGTATAAATTTAACTGTAATAATAGAGAGCAATTAAATGATGACAAAACCAGGTTAAAAAAAGTAGTAAAGTTGTATACTAAACATTGTGGAGATGTAAAATAAAAAAAATAAATAAGTTAGGCGAACAGGTGAATCAGGAAGACCTCTTGGAAAAAGCCATGTATATGATAGGAAGAAGACATTTCAAGAGATTGAATTAGCTTAGCTAAGGAAGGAGAACCAAAGTAAACACGATACACAGAGAATGACCATTATGGTTCAGAAGTAATATATTATTATTATTTTAATGTTAAAAATAGCACTTGAATACTTAGAAAAATACAACACAGGTTACTCTTGAACAATGTGGGAGTTAGGATGCCGACACTCATGCAGTTGAAAATCCACCTGTAACTTTATAGTCTGCCCTCTGTATCCTTAGTTCCACCCATATCCTTGGTTCCGCCATATTTGAGGTTCCTCCATCTGTAATATTTACTATTTTAAAAAGGTCTTGTGTAAGTAGACCGACCCAGTTCAAACCAAATGTTGTTCAAGGGTCAACTGTATCAAAAAATATCAGCATTACAAAAGCATGCATTATAAAACCATTTTTTCCCTTTGCTTTTAACAAAATGGTTTCCCCCCCCAACCCCCCGCGTTTATCGAAATGCTATTTTGGCAGTCATAAAATATCTTCTTTTCAGTCATCTCTCAACTCAGATTTTAGACTTTGCCATAGGTGCACTTTAATTTTCACCTTAAAGTTTGAAATGCCAGCATTTCCATTTTTTATTTGCTGAATAAGCAGTTTGCACTTTCAGGGTATGTCCTCTCTTTTCAATCATTTATTTGCTTATATGCAACATTTGTGAATAGAGGTTATTTCTAACAACTACGCAGCATCATTGGGTGTATCTGACTCAGGGTGATTAAAGTGTGTGCTAAATACTGGGTTATGGTAAAGTAAGCCCTAATTATAGGTTGAAAAAAACCCCAACTTATTTCTCAATAAATATGCTAACTAAACTCAGCAGTAGACTTTGTGTTCAAGTTGCCAGCTACAACTTCAAGAATGCTAATAATGAGAGAAACACAATCCCACTAGAACAGTCTAATTAATTGATCTGATTACAAATACTGTGTTTGATTATCCTGTGGTTTAGTTTCAGATGACAAAAATGGAAAGATGAGGACTCTTGTGGTGTTTTTCAGTACCATATAGATACTCTACATAGATAATCAAAATGTCACCTTCTGATACCCTGTGTCCTTCAGGGACTAAGCTCTTACCTTGATGTCTGTTTCTAGTGTAGTTTTCTATATAACACCATTTTAAGAGCACTGCACATTTTGCCTCCAAACTAGAAGTACCTTGCTAGAAACTACCTTGATTGAGAAGGGAAGGTCTTTGATGGTTGGCAGATTGTTCTGTTACAAACATCAATGATATTATAAAGTATACAACACTTTAAAGTTGTATACTTTTAGAGAGAATTAAATATGTGTACATAATCTGCAGAGATAATTTCCTTTATTATGGAGCACTTATCAGTTTGCAAAAGGAAAAAAATTTTTAAAGTTCTTAGTGAAAATAGATATCCGTATAAGTCAGATCATGGTAGACTAAACTTTTAAAGCAGTTTTAAAAAATGGAGAATTCCCTCTCCATTTTAAACCCTTCAAAGGCAATTTTAAAAAATGATATAAAAATCACAAACTTTTGTTGGCTCTACTCATAATTGCACTAGATATTATCTTCGATAATTAACATTTGAAATCATTGTTGTATTGCTGCTTCATATGATTTTTTTTCCAAACTTTTTTCACCCTTAGGAAAGAATGATCTCTGTTTTTTTTGTATAACTTGCCAGTGGTATTCAGGGGATCTGTGTAAAAATTGCTGTGAGATTAAATTATAAACTTCTTTAACAGCTTTATTGAGATATAAATCACATATCATACTAGTCAGTCATTTAAAGTATACAGTGGTTTTTACTATATTCACAGATAAGTGCAACTATCACCTCAGTCCATTTTTATATTTAAAAATTTCTTTAATTGAAGTGTAGTTGATTTACAATATTATATTAGTTTTACGTGTACAAAATAGTGATTCACAGTTTTTATAGATTATACTCTATTTGTAGTTATTATAAAATATTGGCTGTAGTCCCTGTGCTGTACAATATATCCTTGTAGTTTATTTTATACATAGTAGTTTGTATTTCTTTATCCCCTACCCCTATCTTACCCCCCACCTCCACTGGTAACTACTAGTCTGTTCTCTATATCTGTGAGTCTGTTTCTTTTTTGTTATATTCATTCATTTATCTTATTTTTTAGATTCCACTATAAGTGATAACATACAGTATTTGTCTTTCTCTGTCTGACTTATTTCACTAAGCATGATACCCTCCAGGTCCATCTATGTTGTTGCAAATGTCAAAATTTCACTCTTTTTAATGGCTGACTAGTATTCCATTGTGTGTGTGTGTGTGTGTGTGTGTGTGTGTACACCACTTCTTTATCCATTCATCTATTGATAGACAATTAGGTTGTGTCCATATTTTGGCTATTGTAAATAATGCTGCTATGAACATTGGGGCGCATGTATCTTTTCAAATTAGTGTTTTTGTTTTCTTCAGATACATACCCAGGCATGGACTTGCTGGATTATAGGATAGTTCTATTTTTAGCTTTTTGAGGAACATCCACACTGTTTTCCACAGTGGCTATACCAGTTTACATTCCCTCCAACAGTATATGAGGGTTCCCTTTTCTCCACATCCTTGCCAACACGTGTTATTTGTGGTCTTTTTGATGTTATCCATTCTGACAGGTGTGAGGTGATTATTGTGGTTTTAATTTGCATTTCTCTGCTGGTTAATGATGCTGAGCATCTCTTTTGTGCCTGTTGGCCATCTGTATGTCTTCTTTGGAAAAATGTCTATTTGGGTCTTATGCCCCCTTTTAAATTGGGTTGTTTTCTTGATATTGAGCCGTTTTTATATTTTGGATATTAACCCCTTATTGCTCATATCAGTTTTGGTGAAATATTTTCTCCCATTCAGTAGGTTGTCTCTTCATTCTGTCAAATTTCCTTTGCTGTGCAAATGCTTTTAAATCTAATTAGATTCCATTTGTTTATTTTTGCTTTTATTGCCTTTGCCTTTGCCTTTTGTGTTTCCATACAAATTTTAAGTTGTTCTAGTTCTGTGAAAAATGCCATGGGTATGTTGATAGTGATTGCATTGACTCTGTAGATTGGCTGGCATAGTATGGTCATTTTTACGATGTTCTTCCACTCAGTGAATACTGTATATCTTTCCATCTGTTTGTGTTGTCTTCAGTTTCTTTCATCAGTATCTTATAGTTTTCTGAGTACAGGTCTTTTACTGCCTTAGTTAGCCTTATTCCCAGGTATTTTATTCTTCTGATGAGATTGTAAATGGGATTGTTTCCTTAATTTATCTTTCTGACAGTTTGTTGTTAGTGTACGGAAATGCAACAGATTTCTGTAAATTAATTTTGTATCCTGCAACTTTACCAAATTCATTGATGAACTCTAATAGTTTTTTGGTGGTGTCTTTAGGATTTTCTATGTACAGTATCATGTCATCTGCAGAAAGTGACAGTTTTACTTCTTCCCTTCCAATTCAAATCCTTTTTATTTCTTTTTCTTGTCTGATTGCTGTGGCTAGGACTTCTAATATTATATTGAGTGAAAGTGGCAAGAGTGGACATCCTTGTCTTGTTTGTGACCTTACGGGAAATGCTTTCAGCTTTTCACTACTGAGTATGGTGTTAGCTGTGGGCCTATCATATATGGCCTTTATTATGTTGAGGCATATTCCCTCTATGCCCTCTTTGTGGAGGGTTTTTATCATACATTGGTGTTGAATTTTGTCAAAAGCTTTTTCTGCATTTATTGAGCTGATCATATGATTTTTGTTCTTCAATTTGTTAATGTGGTGTATCACTTTGATTTGCAAATATTGGACCATACTTGCATCCCTGGGATAAAACCCACTTGGCCATGGTATATGATCCTTTTAATGTGTTGCTGGATATGATTAACTAATATTTTGTTGCAGATTTTTACGTCTATGTTCATCAGTGACATTGGCCTGTAGTTTTCTTTTTTTGTGATATTGTTGTCTGGTTTTAGTATCAGGGTGATGCTGGACCTGTAGAATGTAGAGGAAGTGTTCGTTCCTCTTCAGTGTTTTGGAGTAGTTTGAGAAGTGCAGGTGTTAACTCTTCTTTAAATGTTTGGTAGAATTCACGTGTGAAGACATCTGGTCCTGGACTTTTGTTTGTTGGGAATAAAGAGTTCATTTTGTTTGTCGAGAGAAGGAGCTCATGCTTGAACTCTTTCTTGGGTAGGTTGCCTGTCTATACTTTTCTTAATTCTTCTGGTGTTTTATCTTGTTTCTTCATTTGGAACATGTTCCTCTGTCACCTCAATTTGCCTAATTTGCTGTCTTTGTTTCTATGTATCTGGGAGGTTAGTTATATTTTCCAACCTTGGAGAAGTGGCCTTCTGTAGGAGATGTCCTATGTGACTCCCCTTTGGTCACCAGAGCTATATGCTGTAGGGGTGCCCCTATGTGGGCTGTGTGGATCCTTCTGTTATGGTGTGCTGAATACTGTGGATGGTCTTGTAGGCATGGTTGGTCGGGCCAGGTCACAAGGCAGCTGGTTGTAGAACTCCAGGGGGCCCCAGGGCTAGTGCTGGCTCATTGGGTGGGGTCTGGGTCTAGACAATTCCAGATCTGTTGCTCACCCACTGGTAGGTGGAGCCAGGTCCTGGGGTTAATGCTGGCCCATTGGTGGGCAGAGCTGGGTCCTGGGGTCTGGCAGCAGGGCTAGAGGTCCCAGAGCTGGTGTCGGACTGCTGTGGATGGGGCTGGCTCCTGACACAGCTGGCTGTGGGGTACAGGGTGTCCCAAAGCTTGTGTCAGCCTGCTAGTGAGTAGGACTGGATCCTGGGGCTAATAAGCTAGAGGGAGGATTCCAAAATGGTGCTTGCCAGGACTAGTGTCCATGTGGTAGAATGGAGCTCCCCAAATTGGCTGCTGCCAGTGTCTAAGTCCCCAGAGTGAAGTTTCAGTCACTTCCTGCCTCTCCAGGAAACTCTCCAAGATCAGCAGGTAGGTCTGACCCAGGCTTCTTTCAGATTACTGCTTCTGCCCTGGGTCCTGGAGAATGTGAGATTTTGTGTGTGCCCTTTAAGAATAGAATCTGTATTTCCCACAGCCCTCTGGTCTCCCAAAAGTAAGCCCCACTGGCCTTCAAGGCTAAACATTCTGGGGGCTCCTCTTTCCAATATGGGACTTCTGGGCTCAGGAGCCCAATGAGGGGTTCAGACCCCTTGCTCCTTGGGGAGAACCTCTGCATTTGTAATTACCCTCCCATTTGTGTGCCAGCCACCCTGAGATATGCGTCTTTGCTATACCATGACTCTGCCTCTCCTACCCGACTCATTGTGGTTCCTTCTTTATATCTTTAGTTGTAGTGATCTTTTCTGGTAGGTTCCAGTTTTGCATCAATAGTTGTTCTATAAATAGTTGTAATTTTGGTGTGCCCATGAGAGGAGGTGAGCTCAGGGTCTTCCTACTCCACCACCTTGGGAACTCTGTCCACCTCAGCCCAAAACCATTTTCATCACATGAAAAAGAAACCCCAGGGGCTTCCCTGGTGGCACAGTGGTTAAGAATCCACCTGCCAATGCAGGGGACACGGGTTTGAGCCCTGATCCAGGAAGATCCCACATGCCGTGAAGCAACTAAGCCTGTGCACCACAACTACTGAGCCTGCACTCTAGAGCCCGTGAGCCACAGCTACTGAAGCCTGCATGCCTAGAGCCCATGCTCTGCAATAACAGAAGCCACAGCAATGAGAAGCCTGCTCACTGCAACAAAAAGTAGCCCCTGCTCGCCGCAACTAGAGAAAGCCTGTGCGTAGCAATGAAGACCCAACACAGTCAATAAATAAATAAATAAATAAATTCTTTAAAAAAAAAAAAAGAAAGAAACCCCATACCTTTAAGTTCTCACCTCCCTATTCCCCTATTTCCCCAGCCCTAAGCAACCATTAATCTACTTTCTATCTGTATAGATTTGCCTGTTCTGGACATTTAATATAAATGAAATCATATAACATGTCTTGTTTGACTGCCTTATTTCACTTAGCTTAGTATTTTTGACGTTCAGTTGTGTTGTCTCAACCACATTGACCGTCTGTTAAAACTAAAACGCTAACATTTTCCAGAGATTTTTGATAGAACGCAGAATATACATGACATAACATCACAGTGCACACAATACAACCCCAAATTACTCAACCTATCAGGAAATTATGATTCAGTCTCAAGAGAAAAAATAGTTGACTTATCCACCTGAATAGTCATTAGGACTAAGAATTACCAGACAAAACCTTTAAAGAAGGACTTATTTTAAGTATACTCCACAAAGTAAAGGAAAACACGTTTGAAATGAATGAATGATGTAAAATCTCTGCAATGAAATAGATAAAAAGAACCAATGGGAATTTCAGAGCAGAAAAATACAGTATCTCTAATAAAAATTCACTGAGTGGTTTCAATATCAAAAGGAGTTTTATAGGAAAAAGTCAGTGAAATTGAATATAGATCAGTGGAAGTATCCTATGAAAAACAGAGATGAAAAGATTGAAAAAATAAAGGTGAATAAAAAGATCTATCATATATATAACTGGAGTCCCAGAAAGAGAGCAGGGAGGGAACAGAAGTTTAGGAACAGCCCTAAACTTCTCAACTTTGGAGAAATATATGAATTTATAGGATCAACAAGTGCAACACCAAAACAATATAAATTCAAAGAAAATCACACTTAGCACCTTATAATCAATTAATAGAAAGGATAATGAAGTAGTCTTGAAAGCATCTATAGAGCTAAAAGACATGAGTTTTCATATCTAAAGGGTCCACTATACTCAACCCAATTATGGGATATAGACCCACTCAAGGCACATCACATTCCTAAGGATGGTACAGATGAACTAAGGTAAACAAATATATATATGCAAATGAACTAATATAAAGAATATGTGTAATGAATGATCACTTTGTAATTTGTTACATGCTTCGTTAAGGTATAGGATAGTGTACATTATCAAATTACTTATTTTTATATTTGCCTCATTTTTTCCACTAGTTTTTAAGCTTCTGGAGGCAGAGACTGTGATGTTTTCGTCTAATGTATTCAGTGGATATATTTTATTATGTATCTCTGGAGGTTTTCTTCCTCTAGACAGGGAACCTTGTGTTTTTTTTCAAGGTCTTCTTACTGGGTTACGAGTTAATAGGTTGCTGCAACATAGCATTCCCATTGTCAAGTCATATTTTAGGAACAGTTACTGTTGCATCTAGTATTTAGACTACACATAGGCTTAAAAAAGAGTTACATCAGTTATTGTGTAGTGCCCACTGGATTGTATTTCCTCATAGTGTAGTTATGTATCTAGTCATTTAATTTATTCCCTTCTTTCTCACCTCATTCCATAATGGATTTAGGTAGTTTAAAATGCATACAATAAAACACTGGCAAAATATAGGTACAAGTAAAGAAACATGAGATAGAACTTGCAACTAAAAGTAAAGAACCTAAACCAGGAAAAAATAACTAATGAGCAGAAGTTGTCATTATGTTTTCATATTTTTCATGGTTACCTTTACTTGTTTTACTTGATATAGCTTATTCATGTAAAAATGCTCACATTTCAGATCAGACAAGGATCCTAAGGTCTCAGGCACACTAACTTTTTGTTGGATAGAATCTGTCTCTGAAGGCAAATTAGGTCGGTTTTGTGGAACGTAATGGAGTATGTGTGCTTTGCTGTGTTTGTTTTAAACATTAAGTACTGGCTTAAATAAATTCTTAGGATGGAAAGTATTTTTTTTGAAGTATTCTCTCCTTACCCTAGTCCAAAAATAAAAGGCAAAAAATAATTCACTTGTTATTCATGGATTTCCTCATAACTTGTACTTTTTCCTCATGGAATTTATTCAATATTCAAGATTTATATTTACAGTTTTTATTAACATCATCTACTTAATGTTAGTACTGTTTTATATAATATGGTTAACTCTTGGGTAAAGTGTACTGATGCATTACAGGAAATGGATCAAACCTATTTTAATAGAAGTTGTTGAGGGAAATAACACAGAATTCAATTCTAAAGAGTTTTTTATCCCTTATCCCATAAGATTTTATGAAGGATAGGTATGCGCTCAGCCTCCACAAGGGCTTCAGGTGGATTTCGTCTCTTTAAGCTTGGATTTGTGGTATGATTTGTCTGTTACTCTCTTGGTATATGTAAAATCATTACACTTTTACAATGAGATAGAAAAACTTTGAAGCTTGACGCTAAGATAAAACTCCCTTCAGTCCCCCACAGTCCTGAGTCTTATTTGAAGACTAGAATTTTTGATGCTGCTAATGGAGGAGGTATTTGTATAATATCTTGAAATTACTAAAGAATAGATAATTTTATAGTTAGAAATTGTCAAACTAGAGTTGTAGGTGAAGTTGGGATGTGCGCCATTACAGGGATCATTTTATATAAAGATAGTCATCATATTACAGTGCATTTGGCATTTCAGTAACTGCAAGGAATTTGGTCCAACTTCACAGTTAAAAGCAACAGTCTCAAAAGACTACCCTTACTAATGGCACAAATTACAGGTTCGGGGTGTCCCCAAAACCACTTTTAGTTTTAATAATTTGCGAGAAGGACTCAACAGGACTCACTGAAAGCTGTTCTACTTACAGTTACAGTTTATTACATGGAAAAGGTACAGATTAAAATCAACTAAGAGAAGATGTGCCCAAGGCAAATTTCAGGAGAAGTACGAAACCCAGAGCTTCTCTCCTGTTCTCCTTGTGAAATTAGGGCAGCATTACTTTCCCGGCATCCATGAGACAGTACGAATGGAGTGTTGCCAACCGAGGAAACTCACCTGAGCATTTGGTTTCCAGAGTTTTGTGGGTTGCTCAGTCACATACTGCCTGCAGGACTGATCTTTAGTCTCCAGCCCTTCCCTGAGGTTGGGATGATCCCTTTAGTTTCCAGTCCCTTTCGGAGATAAAACTGATACTACATGGCCCAAATAAATTATATCCATCATAAATTACATTGTTAATCTGTTTGGTGTCTGAAGGCCCCAGACAAAGATACTCCTATTAGTCATGATATTCCAAGAACCTAGAGATCACCTCCCAGTAGCTGCAGCAAAGGCCAGACCTCTCATTGGGTAAGATGAGTTCTTCACTGTACAGGCCACTTCCTGGCCTTTAGCCAAGGCTCTCTTACAACAAAATGATAATTTTTGGGGGGTATTACATTTAGTGTAGCATTTATATGATGGACACAGCAATAGTATCATAGTGAATATGTCTGTAATTTGGAGGAGCCCAGTGTTGGGTAGGGATAAATTTAAAGAAACCACTAATTCATCTTATAAGGCCATTACATACATTCTCATATTTTTGTACTACTATTTTAATTACATGTTTTTCCCCTTTGATCTACTGTTATTTGTACCATATGATAAACTTGTGAAGAACTGTTTAACATAGAAACTAGCTGATGGTTAATGAAATCTAGTTCTTCCTCTGGCTGATCATTTTATTAGATCCTGAGGAGGCTTTAACTAAATCTCCCAATACATTTAATTATTAATATCAGTATTATCAAAAGGCCTGTTTACATAATGTGGTTGAATCTTATCAGCAAGGCCAGTGTTAACACCATATGGCAGTGTGGTGAGTCAAAAGATGCTGGCATGGGCTTCCCTGGTGGTGCAGTGGTTGAGAATCCGCCTGTCAATGCAGGGGACACGGGTTCGAGCCCTGGTCTGGGAAGATCCCACATGCCGCGGAGCAACTAGGCCCATGAGCCACAACTACTGAGCTTGCGCGTCTGGAGCTTGTGCTCCACAACAAGAGAGGCCACGACAGTGAGAGGCCTGTGCACCACAATGAAGAGTGGCCCCTGCTCGCTGCAACTAGAGAAAGCCCACGCACAGAAATGAAGACCCAACACAGCCAAAAATGAATGAATGAATGAATGAATAAATAAATATATACATACATACATACATACATACATACATACCAGTGTCCCACCGACTCATCAACCATCTATCTAGTCCATCATCATTTCATATGACTAAATTGTCTCCCAGAGTGATGCCACTCAGGTTCGCAGAATTCCATTTGATCATGCCAGGTTCCAAAAGCAGGAAGTTGTTCAGCAACATACGGCTTCACCCATTCTGGTATTTGGTGTAATTGAGCTAAGAGACAATATCATATCTGTTCTGAATTTTTGAATTTTATTTTATTTATTTTTTTATACAGCAGGTTCTTATTAGTTATCCATTTTATACATATTAGTGTATATATGTCAATCCCAATCTCCCAGGACAATATCATATCTTGCTCTGAGCCTCTCACAGAGCATCAATATAGTAATACTGGATTTCCCTTATTGCATAACCCATTTATTCATTCTTTTATCCTTAGCTGTTACTTTTCCTTCTCTCTGTCACTTAGTTTTGCCCAAACTTTTGGTCCTTTGGAAAGAATGTTAGGTTTGACCACTGTGCTGGTCCAAATTGACAGCAGCAATACTAGTCTAGCAAGTGCCTCCATCTCAATGCATTGATGCAGTGTAGGGTTGCATAGATACAGAAATGGTGGGCTATCTCAACCACCAAGCAATCCAGCGGTATTCCCTGCCAGCCTTGGTTTTACTAGATGGAATGATGGCACGACTCACCCTATCAGTCCCTTAGGAGTACTGACATTAAGGTTCAAAGGCTAGAATTTCTTCTTAGGAATTATCCTTGCTTCTGGCACCTACAGTTGGAGCCCTGGTTCTGGGACTCTGCATCTGGTAGGGAGGTGAGGCGAGAAGGGAAGAACTATATAGACATAACGGCATCCTCCCTCACTTCCTTTTTCCTTAGGGAAGTGAAGTATTACAAATTTATTTGTTATATATTACTGGTGAAATCATTTTCTTTTAGTCATGATTTAGAGGTCCTTCTCATCACTAAGGGTGCTTTTCTTTTTCGCCTTGAAATTTACTTTGCATGTAAAATACAAGTATACCAGGCTTTAGTAGCCATATTCCTGTGAAATTCTTTCATCTTGTTTTTATTCTTTTCATTTTGAGTATCTCTTTAGTATGTGGCAGTTAGTTGTTTTACTTGCTGATCCAGAAAAATCTGTGACTCATTAATGATTATGTGCTTTAATTACTTGTTTCAAGAGATATGTTAACTTTTACAATATGGTATTGTATTTATCAAAAAAAGTCAAGTGAATAAGTATAAATTTTGAAACAAATAGATTCCAGTGAAGACAGAAGTGCCTACATAACAGTATATAAATACATTTTAAAGTAATTTCATATTGTTATGGTAATACCATCAGTTTGAGAATTATTTGAAGAATCTTCAGAAGAATCCAAAATATATCTAATCATTTTCTTGCAAGTTGGTGGCTGATTTCATTATGAAACAGAACATGCTGGGTTTTGGTTCAAATGGTCTCACTTCTGCTTCATGGTATCTAAAACCAATGCAGAGTTCTGATGGGTGTTAAATGAACTTTGTGGAACACCATGAAATGTTGAAGGAACCATTGTTAGCAATAAATATGACTGTATTGTGTATATATAATATAAAAACCACAGTATCAAGTCATATATTTATTGAAAAGCAAAATCTATTAAACTATTCATGATTATTCATTAGCATTTCTTATATAATTATATGGTATTTTAAAATAGATGTTTTACCCATTAACTAACTATTTTCCCCCCATTTCTCATTACTTAATTTTAGCAGTAGAAATGCCTTGGTTAATCTCAGATATATATTTGATAACCCTAGTTCCAAGTACAATCTGTGGTACATAGTATTCAATTGTTAGTTGATTAATTAATTAATAGAAGCTGTAGAAGAAAATCAGTTAGATAAGTGCTAAGCATACATAAGCCTTTATTCAGAGTGCTAGTACATGAGGAGGTTTCAAGGAATATTCTACTTGTTATGGAATGAGGATATGTGTTTCCCCCCCCCCAGTTCATATGTTGAAGCTCTTAATCCCCAGTGTGCCTTTAGGAAGTAATTAGGTTAGATGATGTCATTATGATAGGGTCCTCATGATGGGATTAGTGCCATAAAAGGAGATAGCAGAGAGTGCTCTCTCTCTCTCTCTCTCCCTCCCTCCCTCCCTCCCTCCCCCCCTCCTTCTCTCTCCCTCTCTCTCTCTCTCCCTCTCTCTCTCCCTCCCTTCCTCTCTCCTTTTTTTTCTCTCTCTCTCTCTCTCTGTGAACACACCAAGGAAAGGCCATGTGAAGACACAACTAGAGGGCAGACATCTGGAAGCCAGGAAAATAGTCTAACTACAAGCCAAACCCTGCTGGACCTTGATCTTGGACTTCCCAGCCTCTAGCACTGTGAGAAAATAAATTTCTGTTGTTTAAGCCACCCAGTTTATGGTATTTGTCCTGGTAGCCCAAGCTGGCTTAGACATTACCTTAGGAAAGAAAGGCAGTTTTTATAGAGCTTTAGCAAGATAGGTCTGGTGGAGAGAATATAGGGATCGACACCTTGTTTTATTGTGCTTTGCTTTATTACACATCAAAGATACTGAGCTCTTTACAAATTGAAGGTTATGGCAACCTTGCATTGTAAGATAATGGTTAGCACTTTTAAGTAATAAAGCAGTTTTAAATTCAGGTATGTACATTGTTTTTTTTAGATGTAATGTTATTGCGCACTCACCAGACTTTTATATGCACTGGGAAACCAGAAAAATTCATGTGACTTCCTTTATTGTGATATCAGCTTTATTGAAGTGGTCCAGAACCTAACCTGCAGTATTTCTGAGGTGTGCCTGTAGTGTCAAAGGCGGTTCTCAGAAGAGAAGGCAATTATTCTTGCAATTTAGGCCAACTGAGATTTATCCAGAGGAGTGGAGGCAAAGATCATGGGCAAAAGGGAATGTGAGAAACGACTGGGCTGACAAGGACAAGGTCATAGGCGGTCCACTGATGAAAATCAGATACTATTGACTGGTACACAGTTTTAGAAGGTTTTTCTCTTTAGTGATATATTGTTTAAGTAAATATAAATATGTGTTAAAGAGATTATGTTAATGTATAACAAGACAATGAGGAGTGTAAGATAATAAGCCCATAAATTTTCTCAAGGTAATTTTTTGGGGTGGGCTTTAAAAAAAAGAAACTTTTTGTTTTGAAATCATTTTAAATTCACAGGAAATTGCAGACAGTACAAAAAGATCTCATGTACCCTTTACCCAGTTTCCCCCATTGTTACATCTTACCCCACTCGTAATAGGACTTTTTCTTTCAGTGACAGTGGGTAGTAGTTTAGTCTACATTTTATCATCCCTGGACTCCCTGCTCTTTTCTTCTTTTTCCCATAGTCTCTTTCCCAGGTCTTCCTTTCCACGTGCACTCTAGAGTTTGAACTGCTGGATTTGAATATTTATTTCTATAATTAGAAATGATTTTAATTTTGTGGTAGACTTTCTTTGAGTTACACTGTAGGTGTGGGTTGTCAGTTTTTCTTGTTTCCTCTTGTGGATTGTATCTAGATGGTTTTTTGAAGGATATGTAAAAGATCAGGATTTGGGCAGCCCCTGTTGGGAAAGATAAGTTTGAGACAAGTTTATTGACAGAATGTTATGAATAACTTTTTTTAATTGTAAGATGAGCTTCAAATTAATGTTCCTATTAAAAATTCAAATGTATGACTAACAAAAAGGCAGTTTGTGACATAATTTCACCAGTGTGGGTTTTCTCTTCTTTATTACTGATATAATATGTATTTGACAAAATTAAGATACACTTTTAATAAACATTTTAGTTGTAATGTTATAATACTATATGCTGATTTTCTTCTGTATGGGTATATAAAGAGGAGGAGTAGGAAGACCAGAAAATAAAAGCATGCCATTGTGAGAGCCTACTCCCCCAACCTGTATAAATGATGAAAAGGAACCAAATCGGAGACATTGACATGAGGTTGATGGAAGGAGAGATACGTGTCCTAAATTAGTATTCTTAGTAACCAATCCCTATGCAGTATTCTGATTTGTGTCTGGACTGGGGCTGAGGTACATACAGTTAAATAACCTCTATAGTTGATTTTGTTGTCTAGCCAGAGTTGAAAACTACTGCTTTGAAGGTTAACTAATGTTATTATATCCACATTTTACTATTATAGGAATAATAATTATAATAATCATGCTCTGGTACCGATATTCTACTGAAGTATTAAAGTAAAAATGACCTATAGAATATTGCCCTTTCAATGTGGTCATTGTTTTGGGATGCTTTTTTATTCTTAATGTTATAAATAAAAATATGTATCATTATAAATATTAATTTTGACTTAGAGTTTTAAATAATGTTGTTCCTTTTAAGTCAAATGTCTTAAGTCAGATGTTCCTTTTAAGTAGAATAATGCTTTTCCTTGTGGACAAGGAAAACTGCAGATTACAGAAACTTTAATTCATGATAAGTGGTACAATTCATATTCAAATTAGGAAGAAACTTGAAATAATACTTTTTTACAGTGATAATGTAGAGATTTTTATCTCTTCTAAACATTTCTGTCTCTTTCTTAGTTTTCATGGATTGTCAAGGTTGGAACTAATGTTTTGCTCGAATTTCCCTTTCACTTCATTTATTGACAATACTTGGTATCTGGTTGGCTGGCTGCCACCTTATTTGCAAGATGTCACTGACTCAGAGTGGTTCTGAATACCAGATGTTATTTTGCTTCTTATGTCAGAAAATGGAATTTGCCAGCCCATTGTTCCATTTATCCATTGCCATGCAACACATTGTATTTTCTAGAAACAGGGACTGAGACAGAATGTATGTATAATGCAAGATGTACTAAGGATTAACACCTTTGGGAGGGGAGCTGGGGGAAGCAGGGTTAGGCAGAGGGAGAAGTCAGTTTGCACTGCAGGCCAAAGCCTCAGCCAGCCCCACTGGGAGTTCTGGAAAGTCTATAGCCCATCAGAATTGTTACTCATTTAGTTAAATTGGCTGAGTCTTTATAGTTCGCTGTAAATTATTCAGTGGATATAGGTTGCCCAAAAAAGACAGGCCTTTTGGAGAAGAGGCGCTCTGTAACTTTAAAGCAGCTGAGAACTGAGTCTTAGGGAAGGACAGCATTAGGGGAATGGGAAGTATGACTTTGGAAAAAGAGGAATCAGGAAAGAAGACTGAGAAAAAATGGTCTTAGTTGAGAAAATAGAGGAGAAAATGGTATAGTTGGGAGAATAATCAGCATTGTCAGATATCACAGAGAAATCATCATTATAGGATTCAAACTGAAAAGATTCTACTGGATTTGGCAATTAAAAGGTTATTTGTCATCTTAAAGAGAATATTTTCTGCATATTAATGGGAATGGGGAAGCCAAAAAATTTTTTAAGAACTTCTTTTAAGCACTCAAATTTCTTTTAAAATTTGATGATACATTTCAGTGGTAATGTAAGAATAAAGACTTGCATTTTCTTGGGCAGATATAATAATGATAGATAACCTTATAACTATGACTTTACTTGAAAAGGTTTTGTTACTTACAGATTGTTAAACCTTTTCTTCTGTATGTAGCCTTCAAGATGCCAAAATCATGGTTCAGTTATCAAATTATTTGTAGAGAGAATAGATAGGTGTTCACCTGCTTTTCTTTGATCCTGGCTCTTCTAGACGAGAGAAAAGAACCTCTTGGGTTTGAGGATACTGTCAGTTAGGTAAGTGTAACCATCTTTCTTTCATTTTACATTTGGGATCTCTTTCTATTCCTCTACTCCAGTGAGAACATTCTTATGAAGAAGTTAAGAGTATTTGTGACTCACATGATGGGTATTGGTCAGCAGATGTATCCACACCTCCCCTGACATTTGTGGGGATTTGAATCTGTAGCTTCTGTTTCGCTTCGCCCACACTTCAAAAACCTAAAGTGCAAAAAGAACCAGGCCTATTCCTGTATATGTTAGGCCCAAATCAGATCATATTTTGTATACTTTCTCCCAGATATTTTTAGATTAGATTTAGATGAAAATGGTAAGACAATCGTAAAGGAGAAAGGAAACCACAGAAGATCAAGCTGTAGTCTCTGGTTGAAAAAGGAAGAAGGGACATGTTTTCCTTTGTTTGAGGTGGTTGTGTGGACTTACATACGTTTTAGTCCTTCCTTGTGCCTGGTAATTTAGGTCATACTTAATATCAGCTAGATAGAAAAGTCATTCTTTCTTTCTTATGAATTCTTTAAGTTCTACGTCATACCTGCATTATACTTTGTCTCCCCCCCCCCAAAAAAAAATAAAACATAAATATTTTCAAACCTAACAGATGATTAGGGAATAGTTCATAGTTGATATACTCCTGAGGTTTTATTAATTCAGAAGATTAAGAGAGTTTCCATCAAATCAAATAGAGACCATTTTAGGAACAGAGAGACTTCCTTTTCAGCTGTGGAACTAGGTATGTGGAATGAATCATTAGGCAACGTGTTACATGAAATGTGTAATTGTATTCCCTGTTGGACAAGCAGAGACCAATTTGTATTATCTTTATAACATTATCATATTTATCTATGATCTTGATACCTATTAATTGTTTTCACTGAAAAATATTGCTGACTGCAGATGATCATAGTGGCTTAGTCAAAACATTTTCATATTCTTGAATTAAATGACTCAGACATTATCTACATGTATTTTGGGGTTTTTTAAAGATTTTTTTTGAGGTGGACCATTTTTTTTTTAAGTCTTTATTGAATTTGTTACAATATTGCTTCTGTTTTATGTTTTGGTTTTTTGGGTGTGAGGCACATGGGATCTTAGCTACCCGACCAGGGATCGAACCCATACCCCATGCATTGGAAGGTGAAGTCTTAACCACTGGACCACCAGGGAAAGTCCCCTGTATTTTGGTTTTTAATTAATTTAAATCAAATAATACTGCATATAGTTAAAATAAAACTCAAGTAGTATCAAAAAGATTATATTGAAAATAGTCCCTCTGTCATACCTCTTATGCCCGCTCCCCCAGTGGCAGCCACATTCAACTTCTTTATGCTGTTTTTCTTGTTGTTGCTTTTTAACCCCATATCTCTAATGTCCTGATATCTAAGCCTATTATTTCTTGATTTATAAATTTTAGACATATAATATATGCATTTTAGAATTATTTTTTGTTTTTTTTAATCAAGAAGAGTTGTTGAATTTAGTAAATACTTTTTTTAATAAAATAAGAATAGGTAGATGCTTCCTTAACATGATGTATGTGCGTATATCTTATACCTCAAAAGTCAGCATCATGCTAAATAGGTAACTTACTAAAGTCAAAACAAGACAAAGATGTTCATCGTCACCAATATTATTTTACATTATAGTAGAAATACTAGCCAGTAAGGCAAAAGAAAAAAATTAAAAGTGTAAGAATAGTAACATTTATAGATGATATTCATAGATGATATTATTTTATATGTGGAAAATCAAAGAGAATTAACCTAAAAACTACTACAAATGGCAAGAAAGTTCAAGAAGGATATCAAGAGCTTTTGTTATCTAATTAATTGAGTAAATATTTATTGCATACTACTATGTGTCAGGCTCTTTTCCATGTGCTGGGAATCTAGTAGAGAACAAAATTCCTATCTTTGTGGAATTTATAATGTAGCAAGGAACAATAATTATGAAGAGATATACTAGAAGAAAAGACTCTAGGTATGGTATCTAAAAATATGGACTACTTAGGGATATATTTATTAAGAAATATATAGCATATTAACATAAATATACAGTGAGGAAGACAATCCCTATCATCTGTATTTAATAATTAAAAGTGGGCTTCCCTGGTGGCGCAGGGGTTGAGAGTCCGCCTGCCGATGCAGGGGACACGGGTTCGTGCCCCGGTCTGGGAAGATCCCACATGCTGCGGAGCGGCTGGGCCTGTGAGCCATGGCCACTGAGCCTGCGCGTCCGGAGCCTGTGCTCCGCAACAGGAGAGGCCACAACAGTGAGAGGCCCGTGTACTGCAAAAAAAAAAAAAAAAAAAAAGATACAAAGAAATAATATTAGTATATATTGTAGATGAAACAAATAATAATAGAATACAGTGAACAACTGTATTCCAATAAATTTGAAAATGTGTATGAAATGTATATTAGAATAAATGACTATAACTTACTCAAGAAGAAATAGAAATTATCTCAATAAACTAAGAACGTTTAAAAAAACTGAATCTGTAATGGAAAGTTCTCCCTCCACAAGACTGCAGTCTCATATTTTTTAAAGGTACTTCTTGTCTTCACCCCTTTTATTTTTATAAATTGAAATACATATGATAAAGTCCACAAGTGTTAAATGTGTAGTGATGATTTTTGACAATGTATATACCTGTGTAACCACCATCCCAAATCAAGATGTAGAATGTTTCCATCACTCTAAAAGTTTCCTTGTGCTCTTTTCCAGTTAGCATCTTCTATCCCTCCATCACCAGTTGTTTTGGTTTCTGTCACAATAGCTTAATTTTTACCTGTTCTACAACTTCTTATAAATGGAATCATACATCATATATTTTTTTTGTCTGTTGTCTTTTGATCAACATAAATTTTTTGAGATTCATCCAATTTGATGTAGTATCAACAGATCTTTCCTTATTGCTAGAGTAGTCTTCCACTGTGTAAATATGTGACAGTTTATCCACCCACTTGCTGATGGTCATTTGAGTTTTTTCCAGTTTTGAGCTGTTACGAATATAGCTGCTATGAACAGCCTTTTACCCACATGGCTTTATAGATGAGTTCTCTTTTATTTTTAAGAAAGGAATAATTGGGGACTTCCCTGGTGGTCCAGTGGTTAAGAATCCGTGCTTCCATTGCAGAGGGCATGGGTTTGATCCCTGCCAGGGAACTAAGATCCCGCATGCCGCGTGGTGCAGCCAGAAAAAAAGAAAGGAATAATTGAATTCTGTATAAATTTCTTTTGAAATTTTGATAAGCCATTTATCTCACTTTATGAAGATAGTAAAACCTTAACAACAAAACTTGACAAGGGTAGTACAAGATGAGAATGTTACATAGCACAATATAACTTATGAATATAAAAATAAAAGTTAAAAAAAACTTTTGATTAATTAATTATTTTAGGCTGCATCTGGTCTTAGTTGCAGCACATGGGATCTTCACTGCAGCATGTGGGATCTTTTGTTGTGGCGCGTGGGCTTCTCTCTAGTTGTGGCATTCGGGTTTTTCTCTAGTTGTGCGCATGCTTCAGAGCGTGTGGGCTTTGTAGTTTGCGACACGCGGGCTCTCTAGTTGAGGTGTGTGGGTTCAGTAGTTGTGGTGCGTGGGCTAAGTTGCCCCGTGGCACGTGGGATCTTAGTTCCCCAACCAGGGATCGAACCCGCATCCCCTACATTGGAAGGCGGATCCTTTACCACTGGACCACCAGGGGAGTCCCTAAAAATAAAAGTTTTAAAAAGTCAAATTCAGCAGTGTATATATTATGAGTGCTAAGACAAACGTATTTTTCAATTTAATATCTCTGTAATTTTTAAATAAATGGCTTCTAAAATTATAGGAGTCAGTTTATTCTCTCTTTTAGTGGCACATGCCATAATGGTGCATCTTTACAATCAGTGGACTTTTAGATTCAGTGATAGATGGCACATTAAAAAAAAAAGTATGGCCAAGTAGGTTTTATTCCAGGATGCAAGGGAGTTTCAACATTAGAAAATCTATTAGAGTAATACACTGTATTAATAGGTTAAAAGAGAAAAATAAACTCAATACCAAAAATGACAACAAAATTGAATATCCACTCCTGATACTTTTAGCAATTTGGGAGGAGAAGATAATTCTCCTAATATTGAGTTTCTACTGGAAATCTAAACCAAAGATCACAGTTAATGGTGAAATATGAGAAACATTCCCATGAAAATTGGAAGCAAAATGAGAATGCTTCTATGAAGAAAATCCTATTCACAATAGCAACAAAACTGTAAGGTATCCAAGACTATCAATAGCAAAAGATGTGTAAGCTCTCTGTGGAAAAATATTCAGTATTATTGAAGGACATAAAAGAAGACTCATAACTAATATATAAGGTATTTATATACATTAATTAAGATATGTGTCTATAATATTAATTAACTTGATACATGGATGGGAAGAGTCATATTGCAAAGATATAATTTCTCTTCGGATTAATTTGTGAAGTCCTTGTGATTCCCATCAAAATCTCAGTATGTTTTATGGAACATATTAAGCTAATTCTAGCATTTATCTGGAAGAGCCATGGCAATTTAAAAACATGGCCTACTGGTATAGAGAGGTCATTATAGAGCTCTCATAATTAAGACAGTAGTCTAGGTATAGATGGGTGACCATACCTCTGTTTGCCTGTGACAGTTCCAGTTCATGCCTCTTGTCCTGCCCATTGTTAATAGGCTCCCTTTCGTTCTAAAGATTTTTGATTAAAATTGCATGGGAAGTCCTGAAACAGATCCACTTGATTTCTGACCGAGATGCTATTAGAACTCAGTAGTGAAAGGATGTCATTTAATAAATGGTATTGGGACAGAAAGAAATATAGTGTGGCCTTTATCTTACACTACACAGAAAAATTAATTCCAGGGAGATTAAAGACTTGAAATGAAAAGTAAAACTTTAAAACTTTTAAAAGAAAATATAGGACACTATCCTTATGAGCCCTGGAAGGAGAGGATAAGGGAGATTTCTTAGGACAAAAAATGCAAATTTTGAGAGTAGAATGATGGTTGACAGGAGCTGGGGGTATGGGAAATAGGGAGACGTTGGTCAAAGGGTACAAACTTTAGGTTATAAGATGAATAAAGTCTGAGGAGCTAATGTATAGCATGGTGACTATAGTTGATAATATTGTATTGCTAAGAGTAGAATGGAAGTGTTCGCACCAAAAAAAAAAAAAAAAAGTAAATATGTGAGATGAGATCATGGATATGTTAACTTAGTGGTGGTGGGGATCCTTTCACAATGTGATGTATATCAGATTAATCATCATGTTGTACTTTAAATATATTACCATTTTATTTGTCAATTATACCTCAGTAAAGCTGAAAAAAGTGAAAAAAGACAAAAATACAAATTATAAATTATAAGACTACATTAGCATTAAACAATGTTTTTACGAGTAAGAAAGACACTATAAACAATGTGGAAAAACAAGCCCACATGCGGAGAGAAGAGATTTGTAACACGTGTCCTTAAATCTGAGGAAATGAAATTCCTGAAGAGTAACCAAAAACAAACAGCACACACACAGTAGAAAAAAATGGCACAGGATTTTAACTGGCATTTTACCAAAGAGGAATCTAAGATGACCATTGATAATGTAAAAAAGAGTCTTAACCTTAGTAGTAATCCTGGTAGTAAAGTTGAAGATGTACGTGTCTTTTATCATAGCAATTCCACTTCTAGATAGCCTAGGGAAATGTTCCCATATGAGTACAAGGAGGTATTTGTAAAAATATTCATTTCGGAATTCTGTGTAATAGCAAAATAAAAATCTAAAACAATCTAAAATTGTTGGAAACAATCTAAATTCCATAATCAGGAGCATTGATAGATAAATTGGATCTGTGAAAATATTCCATATAGCATTTAAATTAATGAACTAGAACAATATGTATCAACATGGATAAATTTTAGAAACATAACATTAGAATAAAACCAAGTTGCAAAAGGCTACACACAGTTTGGTATCAATTATAAAGTTTAAAGATACTCAGAAAAATATATAGTCTTATGGTTACATGTATATGTACTAATAATATAAAATATGCATGATATAGTAAACACCAAATTCAGGATTGTGGTTGCTAACCTCTGGGGAGTGGAGGAAGGGGGTGATATCAGGAAGGGTAATGAGATACTTGGGGAGTGGCAGTACTATCTATAATGTCTTATTAAATATTTTACATTTTATTAATTGTTATAAGTGTATAAATGCAATTTATTTCTTATTAAGTTTTAATATTTCCTGTTTTTTACATAGCCAAAAATATTACTGATGTTTATAAATCCTGTCTTTGTAATTCCTTTAATCTCCTTTAAAATCTGAGAATTCTACCAGTAGCAATTATGTATAATGACTATACAGTTTAATATTTTTAAAAATAAAGAATAAAATACAGTTTTCCCCTCATCTAAAAATGGTCTAGGTAATTTCTAAGGTTCCTTCCAGCACTAAAGTGTACTTCTTTGATGTTTCTGAACAAGAGAAAAATCTTTTCTTAATATAGCATTTCTGAGAGTTGAGGTTATAAATTCAAATATGGAGGACTATGAAGACAATTCCTATGCAGGCTGTTGTTTTCAGTCTATCTATCTGCCTGTCTGTATTAAGCAATCATCTATCATCTGTAACAGGGGTCAGCAAACTTTTTCTATAAAGGGCCAGATAGGAAATATTTTAGGCTTTGAAGGCTATAGTCTGTCAGAACTATTCAACTCTGCCTTTTTAGTGGGTTAGCTGCCACAAAGGTTTGCAACACTTTTTATTATTCAAATGTAAAAATAAACACAAAAACTGGCATGATTTAGTTTGTTATTAGTTAGATTTGGATATCTTACAAGCCTTTGACTTAGCATCTGTAAATAGCTTTATATAATATAGATCACTATTAAGTAGTTGTTTCAGTTGTTTTCCGAATCAGCTTTGTGAAGCAATTCTTTTTGTGTTGTCATGACCTACAGTAATTGAAAATTTATTTATTTACATTTATGTTCAGGGTCTAGGAAGTATATTTTTCCCTGTTCAGTTTCATGGGCTAGATGGTAGTATGTTTTGTGGGTATCAAGTAATTACAGCTCTTCTCTGTATGCAGAAAGTAGGCCTACCATGGCCACATTGGAATCTGTGCAAATCTAAAGGAAAAATGGTAAGATTTAACCTCAATGAAAATTACCGCAGTACTTTTTATCTCCAGAACACTGAAATTGCATGTGTTTAAAAAAGTTTTAATATGAATCAGAGCTAGGATTTGAACCCATAAAGAAATAGTCTAAAGAAATATATGTTCTTAGAGTATTAATTTTAAAAGAAGTTGAGATTTTCAGACAAAATGATTATCTTACCAAGTAACTGATTGTGTTTATTTTTCCCAACTAAAAATTGAATGCATCTGTTTTTTTCAGGGACATCAAACCTGACAATATATTGATGGATATGAATGGACATATTCGGTTAGCAGATTTTGGTTCATGTCTGAAGCTGATGGAAGATGGAACGGTAAATAAAGATAAATCTTAAACTATTTTACCCACAGACATCTCCCTTACTACTTGTTTTCTTTATCTGTTTTAGAAGCCATCTATTTATATTATCTATCAAACATCCTTCCATCCATTTGTCTTTCTATGCTTTACTTCCCTCCACTTAGGCATACTTACTCATAATAGGGCTTGTCTAAAAAGTCATATACCATTTTCAACTGCTTATATTAATGATCTTAAGATTTATACATTATACCTTTTATGAGACTCTGTTTGTTCCTTTTTTAGCTGAACTGTTTATTATTGTACTTGAGATATTTCCACAGTTCCAGAGGAGTGAAGAAAATAAATCCCACATGGAAAAAGAATATGTGACTTCTTCACTTTCATTTCTTTTCTCTTTCTTTACTAGTTGTCTGGTTTTCCTGAGGGACAGTGTTCAACAAGTGAATGCTTTTATCAGAAAGTCCTCTAGGCTGATTCAGTTTTATGTTACCATTTACTTTAGTTCTGCTAACCCTAGGCCCCTCCGTTATGTTCTCTCACTTACTTAGAAGTTTACATGCCCCAATTGTATTCCCTTTTTGTTATTGTTGTTGTTATTGTTGCAGTATTTACCTCAATTTCCTGGTTGTATAGCATAATACATCCAAATATATATCATTTTAATTGGCAGAAACTTTTTGGAGAGTAATTTAGTATAATACATTGCAAAAGCCATGAAAATGTCACATTATTCTGGACCAGTAATTTGACTTCTGAAAATTTATCCTAAGGAGATAACTTTTTTTAAAAGGATTATATGACTTCTGCCTCTGGCCATGATGGAGGGAGTAATTGATACCAAATTGTTCTTTCACTATAAATAACTGTAAAACTGGATTTGAAACAACTTTTTAGGCAGTGGACAACAGGCAACACAAGACCCTTATCTCTGAGAGAAGTTAATTCATGAGGTATGCCTCACCATTTCCCAGGATTGGGACAGTTTGCTGACTCTGATGCAGAAAGCTAGAGTTAAAGCAGAGTTTAACCGTCTTACAGAGCTGAGGAGGAGGAGATCAGAGTTGGGTTAGCTGAGGCAGCTGGAATCTGCAGGGCTTACCATTGGAAAAGAGGGAGTTGTGCATAGAGAGGGCCTAAAATATCCATATGGGGCTATCTCATGACGGTTGGTCCGTACATATGTTGTACAGTTGTCCCTTGGTATCTGTGGGGGATTGGTTCCAGGACTACCCCCCTGCCATGCATAGTAAAATCTGCAGATGCTCAAGTAAGTCCCTTATATAAAATGATGTAGTATTTTCATATAACCTATGCACATCCTCCTGTATACTTTATATCATCTCTAGATTACTTACAATACCTAATACAATGTAAATGATATATAAATAGTTGTAAATACAATGTAAATGCTATGTAAATAGTTGCCAGCGTGTGACAGATTCAAGTTTTGCCTTTTGGAACTTTCTGGAAAATTTTTTTAAAAATATTTTTGATCCATGATTGGTTGAATCTGCAAATGTGGAACCAGCAGATATGGAGGGACAGCCGTATAAGAACATATGAGAATTACCAAAGAGTAGATGCTATCCATTTGAAAATCGAGCAGATTACTGCAAATCAAGCAGCGTTGGAGGAGACACAGTGCTAGGGGACATTGGAATATTGGCTAGTTAAGATGTTTGTAACATGTAAGACTTACTCTAAGCCTATCTAACAGCCTAAAACCAAGTCCTGATAAGATCAACGGAGTTTGAAAGTGGTCCTCCAAATAACGGGGTTGAGATGAATCTTAGGTTTTCTATAAATTGCCTTTAAAAGGTATAACTGTAAGCCAACCCATGTTCAAGGAGATCAATTAGTATTGTTTTATCTGCTTAAAGGAGAATTTAATATTCTTCAGAGGAAGATAATAAAATTCATACTGTCCACAATGTTTTATTGACAGTGGCCAGCATTCAGTCAAAAATCACTAGATGAGGGGCTTCCCTGGTGGCGCAGTGGTTGGGAGTCTGCCTGCCGGTGCAGGGGACACGGGTTCGTGCCCCGGCCTGGGAGGATCCCACGTGCCGCGGAGCGGCTGGACCCGTGAGCCATGGCCGCAGGCTCCGCAACGGGAGAGGCCACAGCGACGAGAGGCCCGCGTACCACAAAAAAAAAAAAAAAAAAAAAAAAAAAATCACTAGTTGAAACAAAAATAGAGGGTAGGGTAAGTGATTGTGATACAGAATTGAAAAATAAAAGTAGTCAGTAAAAACCTGGCTAGCACAGACGTTGGGGTTGCCAGACAGAGACTTAATGAAACTATCATATATATGTTGAAAGAATCAAAGGAAGATAATAGTCTTAAAGATTACACAGATGAGGAATCTCTGCAGAAAAATAAATCAAACGGATCTTTTAGAACTTGAAAATTATAGTAATAGAAATAAAAAATTCACAGGAGGAGGTTAACAATAGATTAGAAATGAGAGAAGAAAGAGCCAGTGAACTTGAATACAGATTAATAGAGATTTAACAGTCTGAAGAACAGAGAAGAAAAAATTGAAACAAAATCAGTATAGGCTCAGATATCCATACAGTTAGAATCCTAGTAAAAGTGTGATAGTAACAGAAAACATTTGTAAGAATTAATGGCTCAAACTTACCAAATGTGATGAAAAACACAGATATAAAATCCTAGCATAGGGCTTCCCTGGTGGCGCAGTGGTTGAGAGTCCGCCTGCCAATGCAGGGGACACGGGTTCGTGCCCCGGTCCAGGAAGATCCCACATGCCGCGGAGCGGCTGGGCCCGTGAGCCATGGCCTCTGAGCCTGCGCGTCCTGAGCCTGTGCCCCGCAATGGGAGAGGCCACAACAGTGAGAGGCCCGCGTACCGCAAAAAAAAAAAAAAAATCCTAGCATATCTCAAGGTAATAAAAGGAACCACACCTGGCTACATCACAGTTAAACTGCTGAAACTTAAAGAAAAATTGAAAGCAGCCAAAAGAAAAAACACTTTACATACTTTTTTTGTAAAAAGGGTAAAAATAACCACTGAACTCTCATCAGAAATCATGGAATGATATCTTTAAAGTGCTGAAAGAAAAAAAAAAAGTCTGTAAATCAAGAATTCTATATCAAACAAAAATATTCTTCAAAAATGAAGGTGAATTAAAGACAGGTTCAGGTAAATGAAAGAGGCCTAGATGCTAAAGAATGTCCTTCACACCAAAGGAAATGACACCATTTGGATACTTAGCTATATGATAAAGAATATCAGATATGATAAATAAGATTTACAGGATAAAGGAAAAAGATTATATTAATCTTTCTTTTTAAATTTACATAAAAGGTATCTGACTATTAAAAGGGAAAATAATATTGTAATGTGGGGCTTGTGACATAGGTAGAAGTAATAGATATGACAGTAGTCACACAAACAATGTAAGACCGGTGTGTGTAATTATTCTGCTCTAAGATAACTGCATGTGTTTGAAGTATATAGTGGGAAGTGGATAGTGCCAGGTATGACATGAGAGGGAGAGAAATAGCATGGTGGTCTAAGTTGGGAAAACACAGATTAAAGTCAGGTAGGCTGTAGTATCAGAAAGTTGTGGTCCACAATTCCAGAAAAGAGAGAGCTACACTGAGAAAGAATTCCAGGGGAAAGAGGTAGTGTTTCCTCAGTCCTGCATGTTATAAGCCCCTTAAAGCTGGGGCTCCTCCTATGGAGTCTGGTGTTCAGTCCTCCAGGTCCCTGTGCATTCCAGAATGCATTGAGTACTGTTTCTGTCTATATGAGTTGCCCCTGATCAGATTTATTCCTAAAATTCTAGTGTGTCTTCCTAGTCATTCATTTTTTATTAATGATCTCAAATAATTTTCCTGGACATAATAGCATGTTGGTCCTCCATTTAGAAAATTAGAGTGAAGAAACCTTCTTTTTTCTTTTCCTTTCTACTTTATTTTTTATGTGATGTATACATATTTTAGGAAGACATGAGAATAAACAGCATTCCTTTGTCCTGGTTCTTTCCCACCTCCAACTGTCTGTTTCTGCAGGCAGACACATAAAAATCTTTTAGCTCTTTCTTCCGTTGTTTCTTCTACTTATGTATTTTTATTATTGTATTCATGCTACTGCTTCTTGTTATTTAGTTTTAGATATTATCTATTAATTTCCTACCATGGAAGATGAGGATACAGGTCTTTTATACCTGTCTCAACCAACCCTTACCCTTCCTCTTTATCTTCCCAGTGTTGTAATTATCACATAATGTTTCATTAAATCCTGTTCAGTTTTTTAATAATTATATAAATATAATTCATAGCTGTGCCATATTATTTATTTTAATTACCTTTCTTTTCTTGGACAGCTCTTTGTTCTCCCGGAAGTAAGTGACCCCTTTACTTTGCTTAGTTTTTCTGTATAATTCTCACTAGTTTATCCCCAGACTCTCTACCACACATTAAGAAATTGAACAATTCCTTTCTCTCTTAGACACAGTAAATAACTTAGTGGCTCCTTTGTCTGGAGGCGTGCATACTCTCATTCTAGTCTAGACTGTCCTATAGGCCTACTGGAGATAGGCCTATCTGCTATCTCCAGTCCTCTGATGAGAACTGTCATCCTAGACATACCTTTCCTTATCATCATGGAATTTATGTCGCTCTCTAGTATTGGATCCTCTGTTTCCTGGATCCATGTCTGTCTTTCATCTCCTTTGGTGGTAGCTGCCTAAGAAAGGTTCCAGTGGAAATAAATATTTCATAATCTTACATGTCTGAAAAATGCCTTCATTTCTTCTCTCATACTTGATTGATAATTTATCTAGACTGGACATGGTATGATGGATTTGAACTTATTTTTCACTTAGAATTTAGAAGACATAGCATTGTCTTCTAATTTACTGTTGTGACATCTGATGCCATCCTAATTCTCAGTACTTCTGTTATAACCTTCGCCCCTTATTTGGAAGCTTTTAGGATGTTCTGTTTATTTCCGGTGTTCTGAAATGTTGTGATTATATAACTCTTTGTGGATCATTATTTATTATCTGGGCAGTTGCTTCAATTTTAACCTTTCTCAAAGTTGGTGACTTTCCAAATTAAGTTTCAACTTGCTTTTTAGGTCTCACGTCTGAGTTAAGATTATACCATCTTAATCACTATACCTTTGTAAGAAGTCAGTTTCTGTGAGAGGGTGTCCTGCTGTCATTCCTTTTCTGTCTCTAAAATTGTTTTGGCTCTTCTTGGCCACTTGTTTTTCCATATGATTGTTAGGATTATATTACTAGTTTATATACATACAGACAGACATATACAAACACGATTTCACATATACAAGCTTGTAGACCTGCACTGAATTTAGAGATTAATTTTTGGAAAATTTTTGTCTATAACATGAAGTCTTCCCATCTGTGAATATGGTATCTCCACTGTTTTAGGTTTTCTCTTATGTCTGTTAATGACGTTTTATAATAATGTTCGGGTAAAGGTAAATCCATTACCTTTATTTGTTAGATTTGTTCCTAGGCACTTCATGGATTTTTTTTTTTTTTGGCTATTATAAATGGATAACTTTAAAAAATTTGCATCTTAATAGCTTGTTGCTCTTCTTTAGAACCACAGTTGATTTTTGCATATTCATCTTGAAACTAGCAAGCTCACTAAATTTTTCTATTAGTCAAAATAATTTGTAGATTCTATGTGTATATGTATATATTTCTATATAGACAATCTTATAATCTGCAAATAATGACACAGCCTTGTGTTTTGTCCTTTCCAGTCCTTACACTGTTATTTTGCTATATTTTTTTCTCATCATGCAGTCAGTGACCTTAAACACAATATTAGATAAGTGTAGTAATTGGGAGCTTCTTTGACTTGTTCCTGACTTTATTGGTGTTTTTTCTGTAGTTTCAAATTAAGTATGATGTTTGCTGTAAGCTTTTGGTATATATTCTTCATCAGATTAAGGAAATTTCTATTTCTGATTACCAAGAGTTTGTTATGGTTTTTAATACTGTGTAATCAAGTGATTTTTCTGCATCCACTGAGATAATACCAGGGTGTTTTCCCTTCAGTCTGTTAATACGATGAATGACATAGATTTTCCAATGTTAAAATCATCCATTCTTTGGATATAAACATAACTTTATCATCAAGTTGTATTGATATAGTTGAACAAACTGCTAGATTGACCATGCTAAAATTCTATATTGAATTGTTACCTGAGATTCATACCTGACATTGATCATATCTGAGATTGCAGTATAATTTTCCTTCTCAAATTTTTCTTATATGTCTTGTTCTGTATTTAGGTTATTTTAGCCTTATAAAATAAACAGGGGAGCCATATCCCCTGCCCTTACCCATTTTGGGTCTAGAACAGTTATATAATACTGGGGTTATCTGTTTCTTTTATTTTTTTGTGTGGTATGCGGGCCTCTCACTGTTGTGGCCTTCCCATTGCGGAGCACAGGCTCCGGATGTGCAGGCTCAGCGGCCATGGCTCACGGGCCTAGCCGCTCCGCAGCATGTGGGATCTTCCCAGACCGGGGCACGAACCCGTGTCCCCTGCATCGGCAGGCGGACTCTCAACCACTGCACCACCAGGGAGGCCCTCTGTTTCTTATATAATTGGTAGAACTCACTTTTAAATCACCTTTGCTTTGGTGAGGTTTTGTTTTCTTCTGTTTTATTTTGTTTGTTTTCCAGGTAGATTTTATACTATTGATTCAAATTTTTTAATGGTTATAGGTCTCTTTGATTTTCTATTTCTTCCTGAGTCAGTTTTGGTAAGTTATATTTTTTTCTATGAAAATTACCTATTTTCTCTGAGTTTTCAATTTTATTGGTATAAAGTTGTTCAGATTGCACTCTTTCTAGTTTTAAAATCTCTGTTACATATGTAGTTTTGCCCCTTTTTCATTCCTAATGTTGTTTATTTGTGCTTTACTTTTCTTCATAAGTTTTGACATAGAGTATTTTACTAAATATTTTCCAGCTTTAGTTAGAACTCTTCTGTGGACCATTAATTACTTAGATGTGTGCCTTTTAGTATTCATAGTGTTATGTTTACTTATTTGGCTATTTATAGAAAGTTTTCTTTTACTAGAGAGTGGATCTATTTGTTATCAGTTTTTTAGCATTTGTCAAGATTGCTTTTAATTTTGTAGCAGGCCAATTGTTATAACTGTTACATGTTTGTTTGAAAATAATACATTTTTTCCTAACTTTTGGGTGCAGGTTTCTATGTATGTCCATAAGATTAAAGTTATTAACTTTGTTATTCAAAATTTTAATAGTTTTGCCAGTTTTATTTCTTTCTGATCTATTATTTATTATTTAAAAGTCCTTATTATGATGTTGAATTTATTAATTTTCTCTTGAACTTATTGTTTTCACAACTCTTGTGTAGCTATGTTGTTAGTTACATATTATTCAGAATTGCTCTATCAGGGTATTTTCTAATTATGTTAAGAAATCTTTAAAAATCATAATAGTCATCTTGGCCTTAGAATCTAATTTGACTGATATTAATACAGCTACCTTAACCTTCTTTTGTTTAACATATGCCTGGTATATCTTTTCCATCCTTTTATTTTTAACCTTTCTTTGTCTTTATGTTTAGGTGCATTAAGCAGATTATTGCTGATTTTTAAAAAATTTGTTCATTTTGGTTTTATTTGTCATCTAGTGTGATGACTCTATCTTTTGATAGGTGAATTTAATCCATTTATGAATTTCATTATTAATATGTTTGTATTTATTTCTAGTATATTGTCTTGTACTATTTGCTATAGGTTTTGCTTGTTTGTTTGCATGCGTGCTTCTCCCCCCACACCCCACTTCTTCCCTGCCTTCTACTGGCTGGGTCAAATTTATTTTTATTTCTTTTTTTCTTTACTCCTTCAGAAGTTATACATTCTATTTCAAATATTTTAATGTTTATCTTAAAAATTTTAGCATTTATCCTTTATGTAAAGTCTAGTCAATCAGTTTCTCCACCATATTCCTAATTAAAGAAAAAGACTTAATTTGTCTTATACCATATACAAAAATTAACTCAAAATAGATCAAAAACCTAAATCTAAGAGCTAAAACTATAAAACTCTTGGAAGAAAACATAGTGGGCAGGGGGAGAAGTTTTACGACTTTTATTTTCCAATGATTTCTTGGATGTGACACCAAGCAATAGGCAACAAAAGAAAAAATGGACAAATTGGACTACATCATCATTAAAAATTTCTGTGCATCAAAGGACACAGTTATCTTAGTGAGAAGGTAGCCTATGGAATGGGAGAAAATAGTTGTAAATCTATGTCTGATAAGAGGTTGCTATCCAGAATATATAAAGAACCCCTACAACTCAGTAACAAACTAACAACCCAATTCAAAATAAGCTAAGGACTTGACATGACATTTCTTTTAAGAAGATATATGAATGGCCAGCAAGCACAAGACAGGATGCTCAGCATCACTAGTCATTAGGGAAATGCACATCTAAACCATAATGAGATACTACCTCACACCTATTAGGATGGCTACTGTAAAAAAAAAATGTTTTGGCAAAGATGTGGGAAAATTGGAATCCTTGTGTACTGTTGATGGAGATGTAAAAGGCTGTAGCCACTGTGGAAAACAGTATGGCAATTCTTCAAAAAACTAAAAATAGAATTACCATATGATCCAGCAGTTCCACTTCTGGGTACATGCTCCACAGAATTTAAAGCAGGGTCTCAAAGAGATATTTGTTCACCCATGTTCATTGCACGATTATTCACAAAAGTCAAGGGATGTAAGCAAGTCAGGTGTCCATCGTTGGATTAATGGATAAAAAAAAATGTGGTATATATATACATTGGAATATTATTCAGCCTTAAAATTCTGATACATGCTACAACAAGGATAGACCTTCTTAAAAACATGCCAAGTGGTATAAGCCAGACACAAAATAACATATTGTATGATTTCACTTACATGAAGTACCTAGAGTAGTCAAATTCATGGAAAGTATAGTGGTGGTTGCCAGGGCCTGGGAGGAGGAGGGAATAGGGGAATTATTGTTTAATAGATTTTCAGTTTTGCAAGATGAAAAGAGTTTTAGAGATCATGGTGATGGTTGCACAACAATGTAAATGTACTTAATGCCACTGAACTGTACACTTAGAAATGGTTATAATGGTAAATTTTATATTATGGGTGTTTTACCACAATTAAAAATAATAATTAAAAAGTAAATAAAAATTAGAAAACCAAGAAACTTAGAACATTGTAATCCTAACTGCTCCCTCAGTTAATATGTTGTTTTCTAGTGTTTTAGTTCCATCTTATTTTTCAACCTTCAAGTAGTTGTTCCTTCCTCCTCCTCCATCTTCTTTTTCTGTTGCTCCTGCTCCTCCTCCTCATCTTACTCTTTGATGTCCTATTTCTCCTTCTCTTTGTCATTATTTTATCCAATTAATAACCATTTAGATGTATGTTGAAGTTTACTAATATCTTTGTTCATAATTGCTTCTAGTGTCACATTCTTCCATCTGGGTTATATTTCTTGATTCTGAAGTGTATCCTTTAGTACTTTTGTTCAACTGAAAGGGCTGCAAGTGGTAGTTCACTCAATCTTTGTATGAAAATATCTTTATTTAATCCTCATTGCTGTATTATAATTTAGGTAGGTAGGGAATATAATACTGACAGTTATTTTGTCTCATCACTTTGAAAATAAAATTCCATTTTCTTCTTACTGCTGTGTTAGTATTAATAATTCAGCTGTCAGTCTTGGTTGTCATTGCTTGGTAGAAAAATCTCTCTTTATTCTCTGATGTTTTTAAGATCTCTTGCCTTTGGTGCTCTGCAGTTTAACTACAGTGTGTATAGTAGTGGATCTGATTTCATTTATTTTTTCATATCTTTTATTTCAATGACTACTTTTTTCCATTTCTAGGAACTCTCTTTAATTTTTTTCATCTTTTTCTTATGTTTTTGATTTTTTAATATGTCTAATTTTAAACATACTTATTTCATGAAGTGGAACTGATAATTGTTAGAGGTCTAATTGTTTGGATTTCTGACTTTTGCTTGTAATAGAATGTCTCCTCATTTTGTTATATTATTGGATTGTGAGCTCATCTTCAATGGCCTTTTATGTGTGAGAATTATATGTGGCCAAGTTTGAGCATGTGTCCTCCACGGTAGTTTTGAATTTGTTATGCCAGGCTTTCTAGGGACACCTAACCTGGTGCCAGTATTTTTGCCAGTTTCTTGGCTTGAGAACTTCTGAACCACAGAAACCCTGTGAATTAGAATTCCAAATGGTGGGACTATGTGACCTAAAGTTATGAATTTCTAAAGGAGGAAATTTTTTTCACATATCAGTCACAGTCAAGATAGACAAAATGTCTTAATCTTTCTCTGCTGAGTGGCAGATTTTTATAATTCACCTTTTCCTTACAATATACCTTTTAGGGTAAAGGTTATGTGGGGCAGCCTCTCACTTCAAACCTCCTATAAGTTCAAGGTCTTTCCTTTTGTCCTTATGTATATGTTAAAAGCCAAGTACCTAGAAAATGAAAACCAATATTTCTCCAACTGCACTCCTGCTTTAATGTTTATCGCCCTGGTTCTCAATCATTTCTTGATTACTGGGCCCCTAAGACTGTCTCTTTATTTAAAGGCTCATTTATGTATTTATAAAAATGGTTGTCATATTTTATCTAGTACTTGTAAGAGTTTGTAGTAGAAGAGTTTTCAAGTTACTTAATCTCAGTATTGCCAAGGAGGAAGTCTATTCTAGTTATTATTAAGAATGGTAATTTAGTCTAGAAAACTCAGAGTATTAACCATTTTTTTATCTTGAGAATGTTCATTTCTTGATATGTTCTCTTAAAACATAAAGAACCAATTTTCTTTTACTTTGGAATACCTTACAAGACATGTGCCCAGGATCTTTTTTAGCTAATTTACATCCAACTTGCCATAATTTATGCCCAGCTCTTTTTCTCTGTTGGGACTTTATTTTTTGAAGGATATATTTTTTTACCTTTTATAAAATTTTTTAAAATAGATAAGTAGTTTGCAGGACATTGTTAACATTTATTTCCTTAGGTTTTCATTAAGGTGTTTTAAAATAATCTCCAGTCTGCTCATAGTATTAGCCAGACTTTTTTATTTTTCCCCCTAATTAATTGTAAAATTTTCACAGTTCCATTTTTCATATGTAAGTGTTGGATGGATAATATCAATAATAAGAATGTTCTAAAATATATATTCAATTTGTGGTTAGTGGCTGTGGTGTTCAAATCATATTGTTACCCTAAATGTAGTCAATTAAGTAACAGCAATAATAAACATTCTATAGTGTTAGAAAATATGGAGAACTTGTTGGTGTGGTGCTTATATAAATTTTAACTTATATGGACAAGGAGGCTAAATTCAGATAATGACGAAGTTGTAGTTGTTATGAAATAATGCTATTGTGTTTTTAAGTAAATGTAAACATTTGTAATTTAAAATTATTGTTTCTAATATATTATGGTAGATTACTAAAAATGTGAACTTCTTCAGGTACAGTCCTCAGTGGCTGTTGGAACTCCAGATTATATCTCTCCTGAAATCCTTCAAGCCATGGAAGATGGAAAAGGCAGATATGGACCTGAGTGTGACTGGTGGTCTTTGGGGGTCTGTATGTATGAAATGCTTTATGGAGAAACACCATTTTATGCAGAATCTCTGGTGGAAACATATGGAAAAATCATGAATCACAAAGTTAGTATATTTTACTAATTTTCAAATTAATGTGGTAAACAATACATATAATATTCAATAAAACTAAAATGTGATATTTAAAAATAAAATGATTTTCCAAAAACAATAAACAATCTGATTTCTATGCTAATAAATGACATGACAAATATGAGTAATCAAGATCCATAAATTATGCCTAAAATTATTAGTTTTCACCTTCTCCTGTATTTCATTAGAGGTGCTAATAAGTAGAAAATTAAATGTTCTCTTCAGTAGAATAACAAAGATCATAAGCAGATAATTTATATCATTACTACTATGGTATAAGTATAATCATGACTAGAATGCATTTAAAATTCTCAATCTTAATAGTAATAAATAAAATGGAAATTAAAATAAGAATGGCATCCTTTTCTTCCCCCTGTCAAACTGGTGAAGATGAAAAGAAAAATAGTACTTGTTACTGTAAATAATCCAGTGAGGTGGACATGGTTAGACATTGTTGATAGGAATGTGAATTGATATAATCTTTCTGTCAAGAAGTTTATAAGTATGCATCGACAGCCTTAAAAAAATGATTAAAACATTTGGTTGAGTAACTTCAGTTCTAGGAATCTACCCTAAGGAAAATATTCGTAGAACAAGGATATATGTACAAGGATACCTATCCCAGTATTATTTATGATCACCAAACATTGGAAACAGTCCAGATGCAGAGTAGGAAAGAATGAATAAACTTTAATCCATTTAGTACCAAGTGAAATAGATTGTACAAGAAGAGGAAGAGTCTGATTATCAGTCTCAGAAGATTGTGAGCAATTGCAAAAACCTAGAATATGAATAGGAATATCCCATAAAGGGAGTGACAGTCTGTTCTTTTTAATTTGTTCTGGCGATACAATTATGATTAATTGCTACACACACATATATATATAAATCAGTCTTATAGAGTCGATGCTTTTCTACTTCTACCTGGCTGCAAAGATAATCTGCTAAGTAGTTATGAAGAGTTGAAAGACAAGAAATAGCTACAAAGTTGTAAATAGCATGTAAAGCATTTCAGATAGAAATCACTGTACTATAACATGGTTGTTAAGAGCACAGATTCTGGAATCAGACAGTTTCAGTTCAAATCAGTTTATTACCATTTATTCGTTGTGTAACCTCAAGCAAATTGCTTGAACTGTTTCTTTGTTTCCTCTTCTATAAAATTAGAGTAATAGGAGTATCTACCTTATACAGTTGCTCTGAGGATTAAATGAGCTAAAGGAGTAACACACTTCCTGTAGTGTAAAGTATGTATTACATTCTATAAAAATGTTCCATACTATTAGTCATTAGTATGTGACTTATATGAACATTATCAATCATATACACTACTGAAATACTGAGCCACATTCTACTACATTTAATGAATTCATTTTGACAGCATTTAAGGTGTTTTAGCATTTAACTTATTCTTTCTGTAGTGCGTCTATGACTCTTAAGTCACATATGAAATGAAAAGTTCTTTTAGGAAAATTATCCTTTTAAATTTATTCCTGCATCTCTTTTAATATCAGTACTTTGTACCATATATTCTTATTATTTAAAAAAATTTTTTATTGGAGTATAATTGCTTTACAATCTTGTGTTAGTTTCTGCTGCAGGACAATGTACCATATATATTTATTAGATATTTTTAAAAGAAAATGTATTTTTAAGAAAGTAAATGCTAACATCAACCTACTTAGTAAATTGAATAGTGATTTATATTTTGTTTCTATTATTCTCTGTTTAGGAGAGGTTTCAGTTTCCAGCTCAAGTGGCTGATGTCTCTGAAAATGCTAAGGATCTTATTCGAAGGCTCATTTGTAGCAGAGAACATCGACTTGGTCAAAATGGAATAGAAGACTTTAAGAAACACCCATTTTTCAGTGGTATTGATTGGGATAATATTCGAAACTGTGAAGCACCTTACATTCCAGAAGTTAGTAGCCCAACAGATACATCAAATTTTGATGTGGATGATGATTGTTTAAAGAATTCTGTGAGTATGACATTGTAAAGAAGTTCTGTCCTTCTGCTTTTTTTTCTTTTTTTTGTAAATATGGTTATAAAGTAATTTTATAGACCACCTTACCAATTATCAAACAGTTACTGTGGCTTCCAGTATTTACTCTCCCTAAATCAAGAAATTGAAAGAGTTAACTGAGGTGAACATAGTTATTCATGACTAGGAGCTAAATTAAAATGCAAAGATTTGCTTCTTAGATTAGTTATGTCATTAGGTTTCTTAAGAAGAGGACAAATTAGATGCTTTAAAAAGTGGACTTCATGATGGCAGACTGAAGGCATTGGCAAATCTCTCCTTAAAAGCCACCATGAAACTGGGCAAAATTGTCAAAAACAACCATTTCAGGGCATAATAAATCAACCCAAGGTAAATAAATTGAGAAGCATTTATTCATGAAATACTGTTGAACTTTGGTTAAAAACAGCCCTCCCAACTTTTCCCTCAGCTTAATGGGGACAGTAGAACTGCTAGCATGGAGCTGCTTGTAAAAACCAGCAGCTTTGGGCTTCCCTGGTGGCGCAGTGGTTGAGAGTCTGCCTGCCGATGCAGGGGACACGGGCTTGTGCCCCGGTCCGGGAGGATCCCACGTGCCGCGGAGCGGCTGGGCCCATGGGCCATGGCCGCTGGGCCTGCGCATCCGGAGCCTGTGCTCCTCAGTGGGAGAGGCCACAGCAGTGAGAGGCCTGCGTACCGCAAAAAAAAAAAAAAAAGAAAAAAAAAGAAAACCAGCAGCTTTGCTGACAGAGGGAGCTGACTTGATTGTAGAGCTAAATACCTATGCCCAGTGGTGTTGCCACTAAAAGTAGCAAACTTGGTAGGAAATGAATGGGGAGAGAAAATCTATAGCCTTATTAACCTAAAGTTATAGCTCTGTTTGTGGCAGGTGGCTGACCAGTGGATTAGCCAAATAGTCCTCCATTTTTAGTTTGTGGGCCATACCATAGTAGGCCAGCATAGTTTGTCAACCTCTGCTCTAAACCATTAGGTTATATTAAATTAAAATTTAGGGAAACAACACAATTGTTTTTGGTTTTTGTCTTTTTAGCCTTCTTAATTAAAAAAAAATTTTTATTGGAGTACAGTTGATTTACAAGGTTGTGTTAGTTTCTGCTATATAACAAAGTGAATCAGTTATACAAATACATATATCCACTCTTTTTTAGATTCTTCTCCCATGTAGGTCATTACAGAGTATTGAGAAGTGTTCCCTCTGCTATACAGTAGGTCCTTAGCCTTCTTATTTTGAACTTTCATTTTTATTCAGTTATTTTATTTCTTATGGGTTTAATTCTGCACTAAGAATTTACTTTTCACTGTTCAGTAAGTACCATATTCAAGACAGATAAGAACTTCTCTTATACTTTCCTTACTGAACCTCACAGGAAAGAATTAAATGGAGTTTCCTCATCAGTTTTTTTTTTATTACAAGAATTACATTTACTGTTAACAGGAATTGTGAGTCATTCCAAATTAAATACACAGTAAAGTTGATTCTGACTATTTGCTGTAGTTATGTTCAGTAAAGTTGCTGCAAATACTGTATTAGTGAATCCTGAACCATTGCTCCTAGGGGAAATACACAGTCAGGTTCCTGTGAGCCTCTGGTCACAATGTTCTCATCAACCAATCAGTACAATACATCAGCCAAACAATATCTTGTTTGATGTGTGTTTCTATTTAAAGACACCTTACTTAACATATATTGTCAATTCATTGATGTCAAATTCATGGCCAACAGCACTGTGACTCATGCTGGAATGAAGCGTGTCTAGCACACACATTTTTTTTGTTAGGCACATTACAGCCTTCTTGTTTGGGCACAATAGATGGCATCTCAGCACTACTCTTGGAGGCCATTTTAGATAGCAAAATCACCTGTAAAAAACACAAAAATGAGAAAAATGTGGCACATGTAGACATTGAAAAAACCCCACTTGTTTATAGTATGAGAGCTGAAGCAAGAAGGCAGATGTCTCCTTGTTCACCTCCAGCTGGTAACACGTGCGTAGGGCAACTCAAATTTTTCTTTGCTCTGCAAGTGTCTGCAAATGACTACAAAAGTATTTGTGAATATTGATTTTGGACTACAAATAAATTTTAGCGACTAGGCAAATTTGCAAATATGGAATACGTGAATAATGATTCTACTCTCAATATCCGTCAGACTTTAAATCTTCCTTTTCATTTTATTAGAATTCCACAATAGCAATATTTATGGTCTAAATTTTTTATCACTAAATGTCTGTACCAAACTTAGCAATGTTTCTAAATTGATCAGTCACCTATTTACTATTGACAGGTAATATTTATAGCCCAGCCTGCAGTTTATAGTTATTCATTTCTTACCAGATGTTTTTTCCTCCTTTAGGAAACGATGCCCCCACCAACACATACTGCATTTTCTGGTCACCATCTGCCATTTGTTGGTTTTACATATACTAGTAGCTGGTAAGTTTGAAAAGTTAACATGATTTGGATGATTTAAATCAAATTAAAAATGAATTGAGGTTTTAAAAAGTATAATGCATAAGAGAGCCTTGTAAAAAATTTTTTAGAAAAAGGGTGAAGCTACTGCTGCAAAAAGTTAGACATTATAAAGTGAATAGAACATATAAGAATTTTAACTCATTTTGGAGGACAAATAGCTCAGAATCTAATTCTTAGCAATGGGGCAGGAATTAGAAGAGTCCCATGCTATTGAATAAATATTTTCTAGGTGTCAAGCATCAGAACTTTCAACCCATTGATCTTAACATTCTTTTCACTGACCCTCATTCCACTCATATCTTCTCTTTCCTCCTTACCTTTCCTTAAATATCATTGAGAATGACTAGTCACTCCTTGGGTGCCCTCTCAATTCCTTGACTGTCTGTCATTCTGTAACACTGGTTTTGCTAAGTTGACATTCATTATTACAGCTCTGTTTTCTGCCTATACCTGTGCAGTTCAAAGTGTCTAGAGAAAAATATCTGTCCATTCTTACTGATCTCACTTTAAGTTCATGATTACCAACCTCAGGTGCCACTTATTGCTGCCGGGCAAATATGCTGTGTTACCCTAGTGTATTCACTCTTCCACTCTCCTAGGTAACTATTTCATACTTTATACTTTTCCTCTAAAACCCCTGTCATACTTAGTCTCACCTGATGATCTCGCTTCCTCTTTCACAGAGAGGTTGAAGCGATCAGCAGACAACTTCCCCAAGTTCCCATCACCACATTTACCACCTTCACACCGCTAGACCCATATAGTCTTCTTTTTATGGATGACGGTGTGATCTCCCTAGCTAAGCCGCATCCCTTCTGTCTCCTCTTACCTAGTCTAGTGCATTGCTGTTGCATCATAAATTTTTCCCTTTCTGTGTCATTTGCATAACAGATCATTTCCATCAGCTCACAAACATGCAGTTTTTTCTCTCATCTTAAAGCAAAATATAAAAACTGTTAATCTAACTTTCTTTACCTGCTACCAACCATTTTTCTGCTCTTAATTGTAGGAGAGTTACTTCAAATTGTTGTCTGTACTTTGTACATTTTTCTCATGTTCTTCTTCTTGGCACCACTCCAGTCAGGTTTGTGCTCCCATCACTTCATGCAAACTGCTTTTATCCATGTCACCACTGACCCCCATGTTGCTAAATTTAGCAATCATTTCTCAGTCCTAGTCTGACTTATTTGCCTAGTCTCATCTCATTTGTCCCGGCTCCTTCCCATTAAAACACTTTCTCCTGTTAGCTTCCAGAGCACTTGCCTCGTTTCTCCTTACCTTTCTGTCCACCCCTTCTCATTCTCCACATTCCTCCTAATCTCCCTGTGTCCTATCACTTCATCTTTGGATCTTTTTTGTTTATACTCTGGTGCTCTGGTATTATTTTCTGATGACTCCTAAATGTGTATTTTCAGCTGAGGCCTCTCTCCTCACTTCTACTTAAAATCTCTCTTAATCACCTATTTTAGATGTTCGTAACATCATTTCTTATAGTTCTCTGAACCTATCTGAGTGATCCTGCTAAAAGATACGTCAAGAGTATGTCACTCCCCTGTTCAGGACCAGTTCTCACTGCCCCCAGCTCCAGTGGCTTCATATCTTAACTCCAGAGTTCTTATAGGGCCCTACAAGACTGGCTCACTTTATCTTTCTGATTCTATTTCCTACTATTCTTCCCCTTGCTCACTTCACAGCCACACAGGTCTCCTGGCCTGTGAAAGTGCCAGACATACTCTTGTCTCGGGGCTTTTGCACTTCTTTTTTCTTTGTTTTTAAAATTTATTTTATTGAAGTATAGTTGATAGGGCTTTTGTACTTCTATTTCATCTGCCGGGAATGCTCTTTCCTCTCATATTTCCTTGGCAGGTCCCCTTATTCCTTCTGGACTTATTCATTTACTTTCTGAGTAATGACTTTCCTGACCACTTTATCTACATTTTTATTTACTCCGCTTTAATACTTCATTTCCCCCTTTGCTGCTTTATGTTTTCTCCTTAGCATATAACACTGTCTAATGTATTGAATATTTTGTTTGTTTATTTTTGTTTCTGCCACTGGAATATAAAACTTGCTCCATGGGCAAGTGTTGTGCATTTTGCTCACTGCTGAATGTCCAGCACTTCAAATGTTTTTAATTAAATTGTATTGAATTAAAGCATTTCACTTCAAAGTTTTTTAAATTGATGTATATAGTTTATGTACAATATAATATAAGTTACATATGTACAATAAAGTGATTCACAATTTTTAAAGGTTATATTCCATTTATCGCTGTTATAAGATACTGGCTATATTCTTTGTGTTGAACAGTATATCCTTGTAGCTTATGAAGGCATTTCACTTTTGAATTCCAAAGAGGACCATGGTTGGTGCTTTTGACTACTGTTTCACTTAGGTGGTCACATTGTTTTAAGCTGCCAATAACCCTTCAGCAAACTTCATCTTATAATTTGTGTGGTTTATTAAAATAAATTCAAGACAATTTGTGCTATTTAAGTTTTCATTTTCAAAAATGCTTCTAAAGAGTTGTTTCTGGTGATTTTGCAAAAAAATGTGTTTTGTAATCACTCCAGATGGCCAACTATAACTAGATGTTCAAATGATGTTTTAAATGAACAATTTCAAAAGGTTATCTTTTTCTGTTCAAACTTATTGTTTCAGTGTAAACCCACATTTTTTCCCCTTTTTTTCAGTGTTCTGTCTGATCGGAGCTGTTTAAGAGTTACAGCTGGTCCCGCTCCACTGGATCTCGATGTTAATGTTCAGAGAACTCTAGATAACAACTTAGCAACTGAAGCTTATGAAAGAAGAATTAAACGCCTTGAACAGGAAAAACTTGAACTTAGTAGAAAGCTTCAAGGTAAATATATTTTAAAGATAATATTTTCTCTTTTTGTATTGGACTCACAGTGTAGATACTATTTATTATAAGAGGTTGTTTTATCTTGAAAAGAAATTTTTTATTAAATGGAAAAAAGCAAGTTGTAGAAATTTATACAGAATACAGTATAATGCCATTTACGTAAACTCACACAATTAACAGTAAACAGCAAAATAGCATTTGTTTCCCACAGATATATAGGTATGTATATAAAAGTGTGGGAATAAATACCTCTGGGAGAGGAAAATAGAATTACGAAGAAAAATGGAAGCCTTCTTATCCTACTGCACTTTATATGATGCCCTGCCATATTTCCTCAGTTTTCATCTGTATTATTGCAATAGCTTCCTAACTGATTTCCCTGCCTTACCTCGTCCCACCCCCCGACCCCCTCCCACTTTCCTGCTTTATTTTCTCCAAAAAATGTTATATACAATGTATTTTACTTATATACAATGGTTGCAATAATGTTTATACGTTGTATACAATGTATACATTCCTTTAGTGAATGAAGGAATGTATCTATAATCATGAAACTTGTAACTCTTTTTTTAATTAATTAATTAATTAATTAATTAATTTGGCTGCGTTGGTTCTTCGTTGCTGCATGTGGGCTTTCTCTAGTTGCGGCAAGCGGGGGCTACTCTTGTTTGCAGTGTGTGGGCTTCTCATTGCAGTGGCTTCTCTTGTTGCGGAGCACGGGCTCTAGGCGTGTGGGCTTCAGTAGCTGTGGCACGTGGGCTCAGTAGTGGTGGCTTGCGGGCTCTAGAGCACAGGCTCAGTAGTTGTGGCACACAGGCTTAGTTGTTCCGTGGCATGTGAGATCTTCCCAGACCAGGGCTCCAACCCGTGTCCCCTGCATTGGCAGGTGGATTCTTAACCACTGCGCCACCAGGGAAGCCCCATATAATCCTTTCAATGTGTTCTTTAATTTGGTTTGCTAATATTTTGCTGAAAATTTTTACATCTATATTCATCAGGGATATTGGTTAATGCTGACCCTTGAACAACACAAGGGTTAGAGGCACAAGCCCCGTGCAGTCAAAAATCTGCATATAACTTTACAGTCATTCCTCTGAAACCATGGTTCTGCATCTGCAGACTCAACCACTGGGGATCATGTGGTATTGTAGTACACATTCACTGAAAAAAAGTCGTGTATAAATGGACCTGTGCAGTTCAAAAACGTGTTGTTCAAGGGTCAACTGTAGTTTTCTTGTGGTCTCCTTATCTGGTTTTGGTATCAAGGTAATGGTGGCCTCATAGAATGAGTTTGGAAGTATTCCCTTCTCCTCAATATTTTGGAAAAGTTTAAGGAGGATTGGTGTTAATTATTCTTTAAATGATTGGTAGAATTCACCAGTGAAGCCATCTGGTCCTGGGGTTTTCTTTGTTGGGAGCTTTCTGATTATTGACTCAACCTCTTTACTCATTATTGGTCTGTTCAGATTTTCTAATTCCTCCTGATTCAATCTTGATAGGTTGTGTTTCTAGAAATGTGTTAGTTTCTTCTAGGTTATGTAATTTCTTGGCATACAGTTGTCCATAGTAGTCTCTAATGAGCATCTATATTTCTACAGCGTCACTTGTAATGTCTCCCCTTTCATTTCTAATTTTATTTATTTGAGTCTTCTCTCTTTGTTTCTTAGTCTAGGTATTTTGTCACTTTTGTCTTTTCAAAAAAACAGCTTAGTTTTGTTGATCCTTTCTGTAGTTTTTCTTGTCCTGTTGCATTCATTTCTGCCCTGAACTTTGTTATTTCCTTCCTTCTGCTAACTTTGGGCTTAATTTGTTCTTTTTATAGTTCCTTGAGGTGTAAGGTTAGGTTATTTGAGATATTTCTAATTTCTTAATATATGCTTTTATTGCTGTAAACTTTCCTCTCAGAACTGCTTTTGCTGCATCCCACAAATTTGATATGTCATATTTCCATTTTAATTTGAGATTTTTTTCTCTTTTGATTTCTTCTTTCACCCATTGGTTGTTCAGAAGTATGTTATTTAGCTTCCACATATTTGTAGATCTTCTCACTTTCCTCTCTTTACTGATTTCTACTTTCATACCACTGTGGCCAGAAAAGATAGTTGGTATGATCTCAATATTATGTTTGTAAAGATATGTTTTGTGTCCTGTCATATGATCTATCCTGGGGAATGTTCTGTGTGCACCTGAGCAGAATGTGTATTCTGCTGCTGCTGGAAGGAATGTTCTGTATATGTCTGTTAAATCTATTTGTTCTAAAGATGGTTAAATTCCAACACTTCCTTATTGATTTTCTGGCTGTACAATTTATCCATTGCTGATAGAGGCATATTGATGTCCCCTACTATTATTCTGCTGTTGTCTATTTCTCTCTTAGGGTTTGTTGGTATTTGCTTAATATATTTCGGTGCTCGGGTGTTTGGAGCATATATATTAACAATTGTTATATCTTCTTGATTTATTGACCCCTTTATCATTATATATAATGACCTTCTTTGTCTCTTGTTACTGTTTTTGGCCTGAGCATATTTTGTCTGATATAAGTATAGCCACGCCCACTTTGTTTTGGTTTCTGCTTGGAATATCATCTTCCATCCCTTCACTTTGAGCTTACTTGTCTTTAGAGCTGAAATGAGTCTCCTGTAGGCAGCATATAGTTGGCACTTGATTTTTTTTTTCATTCACTCTGTGCCTTTTGATTGGTGAATTCAATCCATTTACATTTAGGGTGGTTATTGGTATGTAAGGACTTAGTATTGCCATTGGTCCTTTGCCTTCAGGTTATTTTGTATCTCCATTGGTTCTTTTTTTTTTTCCTTCTTTTTGTTGTCTACCTTTGTAAGTTGATGATTTTCCATGGTGATTTGCTCATTGTCCCCTTTTTTATGTCTCATGTCTCTCCTTTAGATTTTTGCTTTGTCTTTACCATGAGGTTTACATAAAATATCTAATTGATAAAATAGTCCTTTTTCTGCCTATAACAACTTATCTTCATTCACCTATAAAGGTTTCATTCTTTTACATCTCCTTTTAGATTTTTGATGTCACAGATTATCACTTTTTATGCTGTGAATTTGCTACCAAATTGTAGTACAGTAATTTTTAATGCTCTTTTTCTTTAACATTTATGCTATAATTGTTTAACACACTATTGTAAAATACAGTTACAATTTTCTAATTCTGACTATCTATTTATCACCTTAATCAGAGTTTTGTGTACTTTCAACTTTTTGTTTCAGCTTGAAGAGCTCCTTTCAGCATTTCTTACAAGACAGGTCTAGTGGTGGTGAACTCCCTCAGCTTTTATTTATCTGGAAAAGCCTTTATTTCTCCTTCATATCTGAAGAATAACTTTGCCAGATAGAGTATTCTTGGCTGGCAACTTTTATCTTTCAATACTTTGAGTATGTTATTCCACTCTCTCCTGGCCTTTAGACTTTATGCTGAGAAATCTGCTTATCGCCTAATGGGGCTTCCTTTGTAGGATACTTTCTTTTTTTCCCTGGTTGCCTTTAAAATTATTTCTTTAGCATTGACTTTTTTTTTAAATTGGAGTATAGTTGCTTTACAATGTTATGTTAGTTTCCTCTCTACTTTTGACAGTTTCATTATAATGTGTGCTGGAAAACATCTTTTCTTTGCATTGAGATAGCAAGGTGTTCTATTGGCTTCATAGATTTGTATGTCCGGTTTTTTCCCCAGGTTTGGGAAGTTCTCAGCTATTATTTCAGTAAATACACTCTCTGCCTCTTTCTCCCTCTCTTCTCCTTCTGGTAAACCCATTATTCTTATTTTGGCTTTTTAAATGGAGTCTGATAGCTCTTGTAGGGTTTCTTCACTTAAAAAAATAAAAAAGAGGGCCTCCCTGGTGGCGCAGTGGTTGAGAGTCCACCTGCCGATGCAGGGGACACGGGTTCGTGCCCCGGTCTGGGAAGATCCCACATGCTGTGGAGTGGCTGGGCCCGTGAGCCATGGCCACTGAGCCTGCGTGTCCAGAACCTGTGCTCCGCAATGGGAGAGGACACAACAGAGAGAGGCCCGCGTGCCGCTAAAAAAAAAAAAAAAAAAACCTTAGTTCTCTCTCCTCTTCCACCTGAATCATTTCTAAATTCCTTTCCTCCATATGGCTTATTCTTTCTTCCATCTGATCTGTTCTATTTCCATTGCTTTCTAATGCGCTATTCATATGACTTATTGAATTCTTCAGCTTCAGAATTTTTGTTTTGTTCTTTTTTTATAATTTCAATCTCTTTGGTAAATTGCTCTTTCTGTTCATTAATTTTATTCGAGTTCACTGACTTGCCTCTCTGAGTTTTCTTATAGCTTGTTGAATTTCTTCATAACAACTATTTTGAATTCTTTATCAGTTAGATTGCAATATTCTGTGTCTTTGAGTTGGTTGCCTAGAGAATTGTCGTTTTGTGGGATACTGCGTTACCATGATTTTTCATAGTGTTTCATGAACTGTGCCTCTGCCATCACATTTGAAGTAGCAAACACCTTTCTTATTTAGGTAAGGCTTTACTTTGATTCTAAGTTCAGCAGCTTGGCAATCAGAAGCCTTTCTTTTGTTTTCCAGAAGGTGGCGCTATAGCACAAATTTTGGGTTTCTCTTACCAGAGATGGCCCTCCACTAAAGTCTGGAGGGTGTGCATGGTAAAAGCTGTTGGCAGAGTGTAGGAGGTGTATGCTTAGTACCTGGGGCTTTTTAGTGGAGGAGTCCAGAAATCTGTGGACAGACAGCAGGAAATGCATTCCTTCATTTCTCTTTGCCTTCTTTCCTTCCTACCCTTCCCCCACCCTCTCCTCAGAAATCCAAGTATTGCTGAAAAGCAACAGGGTCCCTCCAGCTGCAGCCCTCACAGCCTTCACAGCCCAGCACTTTCACTCATCACTTTCACTTTCTACCTCCTCTGCTACAGAGGTCACTGTTGCCGGTACCTTGGATCTGCAGCCTCCTCTGAGGTCCGGTCTACCCACTTTTGGATACACATATGGATGTATCTCTGGTGTCCTGGTGTGCTGTGCAGAAGCAATTTTGTTCAGTTATGGATGTCCAATTAGTTGTAAATCGAAGGGAGAGGAAAAAAGAATGACCCATAGGGGCATGATACTGATGTCACTCAGTTTTGATTTTTAAATGGTGATATGCATACGGTAAAGTGTGCAAGTACTCTACTTTAAATTGTAAGCCCCATAAATGTTTATATTAGTATACTTTTATGTAACTTGCACCCCAATCAGTATATAGAACATTTCTAGCATAATATAAGGTTCCATCATGCTCTTTCCCAGTTTGTAGCTTACAACTCTGAAGTAAACACTATCCTAAATTTTTTCAGCATTAATTAATTTTACCTTTGAACTTCATATAAATGGTTTCATACAGTATGTTCTCATTTGTATGTTTTTTTAATAACATGGTTTTCCATGTGTAAATATCAATAGTTCCTTTTCTTTTAACTGCTGTTTAGTGTTACATTGTATAAAAATACTAAAAATATTTATCCAATGTCTGAGTTTGTTCTGAATTTTTTTTTTTTTTGCGGTATGCAGGCCTCTCACTGTTGTGGCCTCTCCCGTTGCGGAGCACAGGCTCCGGACACGCAGGCTCAGCGGCCATGGCTCACGGGCCTAGCCGCTCCGTGGCATGTGGGATCTTCCCAGACTGGGGCGCGAACCCATGTCCCCTGCATCGGCAGGCGGACTCTCAACCACTGTGCCACCAGGGAAGCCCCTGACTTTTATTTTAAAAAACACAACAGATTGGGTGGCTTATAAACAACAGAAATTTATTTCTCCCAGTTCTGGAGGCTGGAAGTCCAAGATCAAAGTGCCAACATGGTCAAGTGAGGATTCATAGCCAGTGCCTTCTTGCTGTGTCCTCACCTGGTGGAAAGGGCTAGGGATCCCTGTGGGTTCTCTTTTATAAGGCATTAATCCCATTCATGAGGGCTCCGCCCTTATAACCGTAACTTAAACACCTCCCAAGACCCCACCTCCTAATAACATCATCTTTGGGTTAGAATTTCAACATATGAATTTGGTGGGGGACCACAGGTATTCAGACCGTATCATCTAAGCTGTTGTTGAACATTTGAGTTATTTCCAGATCTAGACTATTATAAACATAGCTTCTGTGAATATTGTTATATATTTCTCTTGATGGCCATATGTACTTATTTCTCTTGGATATCTACCTAGGGAGTAGGATTTATGGGTCATAGGATAGCGTATTTTCAGCTTTAGAAAGTATTGCCAAAGAGTTTTCAAAAGTGATTGCATCAATAGTTTCACTAATAATGCATGAGTTTCACTTGCTATGTATTCCCATCAGAACTTGATATTGTCAGCTTTTTAAATTTTAGCCATTCTGGTATCTGTATAGTGGAGTTTTGCTATGATTTTAAATTTATATTTCTCTAATAAGTAATATTTACTGTTCATTTGGATATTCAGTCTTGTGTAGGTTCTTGCCCTTTTTTCCCATTAGGTCTTTACATGTCTTTTAAATAATTTTTATTTTTCCACTTCACAAACAATATAAGACCCTTATAACAGTCCTTTATGTTGTTGTTGTTTTATAGTTTACCTCTATCTGTGTTATAAACCTTTCAATACATTTATTTTATTCTTGCTTTAAATATTTATTACTCATTAATTTTTAAAATATCTTTTTATTTACCCACAAATTTACTCTTTTTGTGTTCTTTATTTCTTTCTAGTGATCCATGTATCCATCCAGAATCATTTTTGTTTAGTCTGAAAAACTTCCTTTAGTGTTTCTTATGATTGTGTGTGTTATAACTAAATCTCTCCATTTTTGTTTGCCTGAGATGTCTTTATTTTGCCTTCAGTTTTGAAGAATATTTGCTGGGTTAGAATTCTAGCTTGGCAGTTTTTTCTTTCAATGCTCTATAGATATTATTTCATTGTTTTCTGACTTCCATTATATTTGAGAAGCCAGCCAGCTATTAATCTTGGTCTCTTGAATGTATCTTTTCTTCCTCGCCTCTGGTTGCTTTTAAGTATTTCTCCTTAACTTCACTTTCAAACAGTTTGGCTATGATCTACCTGGGTGTAGTTTTCTTTGTATTAATGTAAAATCCTGTTGGGGATTCACTGAGCTTCTGAAATCTTGATCGATACCTTTCATCAATTTTGGAAAGTTCTAAGCGTCATCTCTGTAGATATTTCTTTTGCCCCATTCACTATCTCTTCTTCTTCTGGGACTCCAATTACATATATCTCAGACTGTGTCCCACATTCATTTTATGTTCAGTCCTGTTTCTTCCATTCTTAGGTTTTTTTGTGCTTAATTTGGATATTCTCTACTCACTTGCCTTCAGGTTCATTTGTCTTGTCGTCTGCTGTATCTGTTCTGACGTTAAGCCCATTCAATGAGTCTTAATTTCAAGTATTGTCTCTTTTAGTTCAGGAATAATCATTTGATTCATTCATATAGTTTTCAGTTCTGCATTGAAATATCCCACTGTTTTGTCCTTTTTCCCCTATGTTTTCTTTAATATATTGATAATATCTATTTTAAAGTCTTGTCGGCTAATTATAACACCTGAACCATCTGCATGTGTCTCTGTTTCTGTTTTTTCTTCTGATTATTGATCACACCTTCCTGCTTTTCCAAATGTCTCAATTTTTATTGTATGACAAATATCATAATAAAAATAACATAGAGAATGATGTTATTATGTTATTTTCACTCCAGAGAGGGTTTCCCCTTTTTTTTTGGTCCAATCAGGAATTGAACTAGGACAATTGCAGTTTTAATTAGATTCAGCCTACTTCTGGTTTCAAATGTCATGAAGGAAAACTAGCTGGAACCTGGTTTGGACTTACTCTATCAACTGTGAGAGCTTTATTCTGACCTTCAGACTCTTACCCCATGCCACTTTCAAATTTGGCAAATGTCTAGATGGGCCATGTGTTTGACATAGGCTCTTTTCCTCAAGCAAGACTTTGTCTCTGAAATACCTCAATACTGTAGGAGATTTTGGTCTGACTTTTAGAAGCTCCTTAACTTCCCATGCAGTCTCCAGATACAGCAAATATACCATGAGGAAGATACCACCGCATATTTAGGGATCCTGAAGTTTCCAAATTCTTGCACCAGCCCACCCATTCTCCAGAATTTGTCATTTTTTTTCCCAGCGTACTATCCCTCAATTCATGTGCTCACAGAATTGGATAAGATTCTGAGGTAAGAGGCAGCTGTCATGGCCTTTTCACCTCAGAATGGCTCATCCCTCTCTGGTTTATTTTACTTAGTTCTCTTTGCTTTCCCAGATACATGATGTTTGTAAAAATAAGGTTTTTTCAAATTATATAGTGTATTTTTACTTTTTGCAACAGGGGTGATAGAGCAATGACCTGTTACTTCCTACTCCATCCTATTCTGAATGAGAAGTTCCTATGTCCCAGGTTTTTTTGATGTTTTAAATTCTTTAATCTGTTCTTAGAGAGTGTCATTACATACAGTTGGTGTCATTTGCCCAAAACAAACCCAGAAAATATTAGATCGTTGCCTTTTGGTACTAACACCTGTTTCATTTCATACAATGGCATAGGTTAACATTTAAGCTGATTCATCTATTTGTTAGCTACTTGTTGAGCACCAGTTAGGCAGGAATTGTTCTGCACATGACTGGGGATATAATAATGAACAGAAAAAGAAAAAAATACCTGCCTTCTCAATGCTCACATTCCACTTTGAGGAAACAGATGATAAATCAAATACAAAGCAGGGTCATCAGCTGAGAATAAGGAAGGTAGAGAATGTGTTAGTTTTTTGGGATTTTGGGGGGTTTTGTTTCTATTAGATTTTTGACAAGAAAAAGAGAAGATGTGAAATGGTAAGTTTAGAGAAGAGAGAAGAGTGAATGGACTAGGGAAATATTTTAGGATTGCCAGTGTTGATTGAAAAAAATGCACAATGTGTGAGTTGTGAGTCAAGTTTTATTTGAGGTAAAATGAGGACTATAGCCTGGGAGACAGCATTTCAGGTAGCTCTGAGAAACTGCTCCGAAGAGGTAGGGGGGAAGGTATTATATATGATTTTAGTGAAGAGGCGTACATGCAGTGAAGCACACATTTTGGCAGAGGCTGGCTGCTAGTCACGAGGAGCAGATGTCATGGTTAATGATTTTAGTGCTTTTCTAGATGTGAGGAGATGCAAGAATTGGGCTCATAAAATTTCGTCCTGAAAATATCTGTCCTGAAAATTATCTGAAGACGTGCTCTGCCAGTGTTTCCCAGAGCACAGAGTGCCTCATTCTTGATCTCCACCCTGATCTCCTTTCAGGGGGTGTTGAAGGTCAGCGGCTGCTAGAGGCAGATGGCAAGTGCCAATTTTTAGTTGGCATCAGGCATCACCAAACTATTTAGACATGAATTTTGAATGGTTGGGCTTTCCTCTGTCACTTTCAGCTATTAAGGTGAAAGCACAGAGTAGAAGGAGAGTAGGATTTAGGTAAGACTGGGGCCTTCTAGGCTAAGTACAGTGGAGGAGAGAAGAGCAAAGAAATCCAAGGTGTGTATGCAAAGCAATAGTAATGATGGACCAAGGAATCTAACCTGGGTAAATAAGGAAGAAAAGAGAAAAGGAAATAGTGTTAGGAACAGTGGATTGGCACTCTTGGTGGGAATGAAAAATTACTGAAGGGGTCCCTAGAGTAAGTTAAACTGTAAATATAAGAGATAGAGAGTATTTACTTGACATCAAGATGTTGGAGGCTATATAGTTTTAATAATGACAGCATGTACAGTAGCATTTCTCAGTAGGTGAACTACAAGCATTTGGGGCAGGGTAATTCTTTGATGTGAGAGACTGTTTCACTTTCTGTAAGATACTGAGCTTACTTGGTCCCCAGACAGTAAAAGTCTGTAGCGGTCTCCTAGGAGCCCACCCCAACCTCCATTCCCCACCTCCCCACCCCCGCACACATGCACATTTCTAAGTAAGGTCAGAGCCACAGATCTAGGGCATGACCAATAGATTTGGTGGTTGTGCTGGAGAGACGTCTACCAGCTAGGTTGTTTTAGGCGGCAAGTAATAGAATTCTTAAATAATACAGATTTCTTACCTCACTTAAGAAATCAGAAGTACACAGTTTCCGTGCTCTTATCAGGGTTAGCTTCTCTGTGATTTTCTTGGCTTTTCCCTCATGATTCCACATTACTGTCAAAGTTCCAGACTTCATGACTTCACACATCCAAAGACCAAAAAAAAAAAAAGGAAGGTTCATTTCCTTTCATACATGTCTCACTTAATGGGACCTCTCAAGGTACCATTCATTCTAACTAGTTCATGTACCTAATTCTTAACCAGTCCTAGCAATGGAGAATGAGATTGGCATGACCGATGGAAACCGTCTTCCTTCTGGCTGAGCCTACCTTGCCTAAGCACACTGTAGCCTGATACCTGAATTTGGTGCACAAGCAGGAAGAGAGGGGTAGCTGCTGGGTAAACAGCATCAACAGTGTCTGCATAGGGGGTTTGTGTGCCTGTGAAGCCAGTTGGATAGATCGTCTCTTTTGTTGTTGAAGTCACTAAGAGTAATAATAAAAAGAGTTGTAATGGAAGGAAGGTCAGTGGATAACTGTAATAAACAGGTATTGGGTTATACGGTAGGTCCTTGTTGGTTATCCATTTTAAATATAACAGTGGGTACATATCAGTCCCAAACTGTATTACACGGGGAGCTGTGCCTCATATTCTGTAGAAATCTAAGTGGGAAAAGAATTTGAAAAAGAACAGATACATGTATATGTATAACTGAATCACTTTGTTGTACACCTGAAACTAACACAATGTTGTTAATGAACTATACTCCAATATAAAATAAAAAGTTAAAAAAAAAAACAAGTAATGGGCATTTTAGCAGACCTGAGATTTATAGGGAGGACAGAGGTGGCAAAGAGGAGGAAGGATACCTATCCCACCTCCATACCCTGCAGTGTGTGGGGTGTAGAAGGAAAAAAACTACTAATGTCCAGTGGATATTTTTATTCTCCCCATTTTCTACTCCCAACTTAGATGTCTTTAAAAAAAAGAAGGGTATTCTTTTAAAAATAATAAATACAGAAAGTACCAGTTTTCAACGTGTTTTGAACCCAAAGAAAAAGAAAATGTGTAAGAAATACTTATTGGATATAGAAGATCATGATTGAATGCACAATATGGTATATCTTACATCTTTAATTCAAATTAACAAATATTCATTGACCACCATGCATATGAATATCATGATACTGTTCTCTGTACAGATGATGAAGATAAATTAGAAAATCTCCATCCTCTGAAGGTCACAGTCCCTTGGAGTTTTAAATATATATATAAATAATATAAATATATAAGTAATATAAGTTATGTAAAGCAATATATAAATAATATTAGTAATCTAAAGCAGTCAGTAATGATTTGTACTAACAAAAAATTATGGAGAGGTAGAGATTTACTATTTGGGGTCCCTCTGTAAGCTAGCAGAGTAACTGTTTTAGGACCATTTCTTTTTTTTCCACATCTTTTAATGGTATCTGGGAATGAGCTTCACTAGATTTAATGTTTCTTTAGTACCTTGCATCTTCTAATTAGAACCACAAGTTAAATGAATAATCCCTATTTTAACTAAGTTGATGAGCCAAGTCATCAATAGGTGGACCTCAATGTTCATATATAAAATTTGGAAGGCCAGCACTTATACATATTCTATATTAACATCTCTAAACCTCTCTTCATACACCAGACTCAGTTTTTCATACATCATCTGACATACGTTTTTGGGTTATCACATGATGACATTTTATGCTAGGATGAAAGGGGGCTGAATAGTTGACTCACTGGCAGAATGTACCAACAGTATTTAAAACTGAAAACCTCACATATTAGAAGGTAGACTGTTTCCTACGTATAATTTTAACAACATGCAGTGGAGTTTTGTGGTTTAATTTTAATGTGTTTACATGCTTTTGTCAGTAGGTATATGCTTCGATCAGTACAATTAAATAAGGATTTCTCTAGAAAGAAATATATTGCTCTTAGTTTTTAAAATTTAGAGTATGAGCATATTTTTCATTCTTTCTTTTATTCTTTTTTTTTTAAAGAGTCAACACAGACTGTCCAGGCTCTGCAGTATTCAACTGCTGATGGTCCACTAACAGCAAGTAAAGATTTAGAAATCAAAAACTTAAAAGAAGAAATTGAAAAACTAAGGAAACAACTAAGAGGTAAATTTCTGTGATTCATTATTAATTCTGTTTAGTAGATATTTTTAAATGTTTTATTCATGCACAAAACATTTATTGAGTACCTGTTATGTTATGTGTTACATGATGTGAGCTATGTGCCAGTGAGGGAAAAGCAAATAAGAATGGTTCTGCTCTCAAGGAGCTCATGTTTTGGTCTTGGAAAAAGATAAACAAATAGTTTTTTGCAGTACATGTGAAAAGGCCAGAAGAAAAATAAACATAGTTACATAGAGAGTACACAGGAGGAGCACCTAACCCAGAATTAATTGAAAAAAGATGACTTTTTGGAGGACCTATTCATTTGGGATATTTGTCTGGCAAAGCATTTATATAAGTAGTTCATTTTTCAGTGTAGATTAATTAAAATTAATTTTGAATTGTTGATACGCCTGTTATATCCATTCATTCATTTATTCCATTCATTCAACAGATATTTATTGAGTAGCTACTATGTACTAGGTGTTGTTTTATGCTCTTGGGATGCAGTACTAAACAAAATGATAAAAATCTTTGTCCTTGCTGGGGTGGAGGGCAAACAACAGACATTAAACAATAACTATGTAACTTTGTAAATGATACAGTATGTTAGAAGGTGATAAGTGCTTAAAAATAGAAAAGAATAAGGAGAATGGGTCAAAAGTATAAGATAAGGTGTTTTATGATTTTAAATAGTGTGATCCATGTGAGAAAAATATTGAAGGAGTTAAGGGGCCTAGCCATGCAGTTAAATGGGAAACACATGTTACAAGCAGACGGATCAGCCAGTGCAAAGGCTCTACTGTCAAAATATGCCTCGTGAGTTCAAATAAAACATAAAAGGACAGCAAGGCTAGAGCAGAATGAGCAAGCAGGTGGAATGGATGGACATGAGGGTAGAGAAATAAACAGGTGGAGAGGGCTCATTGCCTGATCAGTGGAATCTTACTGACTGTTAGGTCTTTGGTTTGTTCTGTGAGTGAACTGGGAGCCTTCTGCAGGGTTTAGAGGCATCAC